>NW_026991720.1:35207500-45207500 GCF_029215605.1 Mirounga angustirostris
AAAATAATATTCTTTTACTCCTGCTGATTGTAAATCCATGTCAGAATAAACACACTTCAATTCAACACAATTAACAAAATTAACAAATTTTTATCATTACTTTCTATGCTGTATGCATTCTGCGCTATTTTTCATAATGAAAATTAGGAACAATGTCACAGTAAAATAATGTAATCTAAAATGACAGCATGCAACATTTGTTCATCAATTCTAGTATTTTCCTTTCCTCCCCCACAGCAAACTATGGCAACACAGAGTAAAATCTTCAGTTAATTTGCAAATCCTGAGGTGCCATTTTTATCATATGCCACTACTCTTTAAGAAATATGGTAAATAACTAAAGAATTTCCTTCCACCCACTCTTCCCCTCAATTGTGTTATCCCACTTTCATGTCTAATGTATCAAAGTTGAATAAGAAAATAATTCACAAACATTAATGAAAGTTTCCAACAAACTCTGCTTGCATTACTATTTGACAATTTTTTTTCCCATAAGCAGTAAGGTCTATAAACAAATAAAACTTTTTTTTTCCTAAAAAAAGCATTTCAATCATTTATGTCATTCTATAGCAAAGGAAGATCCCACAAGCATGTTCTGTTCCGTGGATCAATCAGCTCCAAACCAAAGTAGACATGTTGTTGACTCCAGTGCCTGGAAATCCTGCTGCAGGCTCACCAGATGATGAAAACTGAGGTATGCAGTGGATGGGGGCCCCACATGGCATTCAGTAGCTTCTGGGCATGTCAAACTTCACAACTACCCTACAGTCAATGACAGCAAACACCTTCCCTGTTCTTGCCTCCAAACATAAACTTGCCTCTCTACCCTCCCTCCGAATTACGGGCAGTCTTCCAGAAACAAAGCCCCAAACAGTAGCAACCTCCCATGACTACACAACAGAAATCACAGTTGTCTTTTTGCTGGATTTCATTTCATGTAGGCGATGTTCCAGACTTATTTACAACCACAGGAGACTGTTACCTCGTCTTGTTTAATGAAATGACAAAACAACAGATCTGCATATGCAAAAGCAGGTGCTTTAACAGGTTTGACTACTCTTGACCTAAAGCATGTAAAAGAGTTTTATCTGAATCCGCTGTCTCAAAGGTACTGGTGCTCTGATGGGCAGTCAAAACTCCATCTGTAGAAGTGTGTGTACAAAATGGCAGTAGGAATTAAAAGCTGATCAAGAGACCTTTCCACACCTTTATCCGTATGTTAAAATCCCAAGATGTGTATATATTGGGCTATTTTACCTATTAGTCCTAGTTAAGATAACTAAAATAGGAATGCTGACATGCAAAAATAATGTGTTCAGGTGATCATTTCAGAACAATTCTTTTCTCCACACTTACATACTATAACATACCAGACACTGAATTTTAATAATAGCATTATTTTATGCAGCAAAGTTTTAATAAGATCAATAATACTAATTGCCGGGATAATAACTTAAATAACTACTGGATTTCTGTTACCCTAATTGTTTTCCTAAACTATTTTGTATATTCAAGTTGGCTTTTAGATCTTAAAAATAATGAAGTTGTGCACATGAGTTTCTTAATCTCTCTTACTTTCAGCTTCAAGTTAGACAGGTACATTTTTCTACTAAGATGATAATTTTCTCTAAAGTTCTTAAGAGGCTTTTTCCCTTGCACACTAAAGTAAAGAAACAGATCTGAACATGACCCCTCACTGAACAGAATGACTTGTTTTTGAGTTATATTTGCAGAAGGTACCACCATATGCCCCAAGCTCCAAGTTAGATGCTCTTTCTATGGTCTAATTTGCTTGTCAAAAGATGTTACAATCACAAACCTACACTGTCTAGATAAACTTAGTATTGCATGGAAAAAAATGCAAACTATTTTCCTCACTTTCTTTAGAAATCACGAAATAATTTTAAATAAATGCAAAAGGTTTGTAAAGTCTAAGCAATCTTCAAATTATAAATAAAAGGTCCTAGTGCTACATGATTGAAAAAGAAAACACACACACACACACACATTCACACACATGTACATAAGTTTAATTATTAAGACCACAAACCTTGTCTCTATCAAAGAACAGAAACAGCATAAAGCACAAAATTTTCAAGCTGACATAAAAATAATGAACTACTTCTTAAATAGCAGTTTCATGAAAATCAAATTTAAATCAGATCACAATTTATTATAAAAATTAAGTTTTCTCATTTGAGTGAAATACACCCACTTATTTTAAATGTTTTTGCAACTTCAACTGTATGCCTTTGAAATTTTGTTTCATGTAAACGAATCCTAACATTTTGCCACAACAGTATTCCTTTGTTTGCGATTTTGTTAGTGTATTTGTTGTTTCATGATGGGGAGATGGTATCTGATCATGGGAAGGAAGAAGGAAAGTCTATACCTGCAGGCAACTGGTTTGAATTTTTCCTTTTTTTCCTGTTTTGTCTTGTTGCTTAAACATCTAAGAATTAAAATACCATTTAGAGAAAAAAGCAATGGTATTCAGTGGCTGTTTCCAACAACTGAGATAAGACATCATTATGACCCCTTCAAAGCCCTTCCAAATTTTTAAAAACTAAAATTATTTACTCAATAGGTTGTAACTGCCTTTTCTGAGCCACAGTAATCCATCATGAGAATAAATATTTAGACAATATTTTAAATGTGTACGATGTACTTGACAGAATGCCACAGTTTCAGGCTGTCATGTAAATACAATCTGATCAAAAATGTTCTGCTTGTACAATAAAAGCCCAGCTAGAAACACAATAGTTCAGCCAAGGAGACAAAACTGATATCTAAGAAAACCCCAAAAGTGGAAAGTGACCACCAGTGACATAAACCACTGCAATTTTAAGAAGTTTTCAGGTTGTTTTTGTTTAAGCAGACATCCTATAAAGAATACACACCTATTTTAAGCACATATTAAGAAAGCTTCTTAAAAATTTACCATTTGTGAGAAGAAGATATATCTATTTAATAAGCAACACAATGCAGCAGAAAAAAACAATACAGTAGCCCTCCATGTACCAATAAGGAATTGTTTCAAGGTACGGTGGTAAATGAAAAAAGCCAGATGCATCACAGTGTGTATGTTTAATATTACTATCTCTGAAAAAGATGACCTACAGAGATACATATATGTTTATACATACATGACTATTTCTAGATAAATACCAAGAAACTGATTATTGTGATTGCTTCTTGAGAGGGGGAAATGGATATTTAAGACAGTTCTCCTCAAACTTTTTTATGACTGCATATACACAGACACCAATACCAAATGTATGGCACATGGGGACAAATGGAGGGCCAACTGGCCCACACCTCCCTTGCTTTGTTGGGGGCTAAAAACACAACATCTCTTCACACCCTTAAAGCAACTGAGGCACAGCAGGCTACAAGGTATTATGTATTACCTGTTTTTAATAATTAAATTAAAAGTGAAAAACTGACCATTTTAAGCTTATCAGCAGAGACAGGGAACTTCATATATATATATCCGTTCAATCTTACTGCAGTTAAAGTTTCTTAAAAAAAATTAGTACCTGCTAGAAAATCTAATTGTACTTTAAATGGTAGTCCAGTCATCCCTGAATCTTTCTTATTTATAAATGCTGCTGATAATATTTATAGAGTATATACCAAAAGTACTCAAACCAGAGTTCTTTGCAGGATTGCACCATGATATGTTTACTACATCCTTAGTATTTCAAAAATTTCAAAGGAAATTATTTTTTATGTGAGATATGGATACTAAAGTTAAATTTTATCCATGATTGTTATATTTTATTTTTAATTTATTTTTAACACATACTTAGGGAAAGCAGGTAAGTCAAAGGTCTCACTTGTTAGCTTAAGAAACTCCAGCTGACATTTATTTTTATTTGACTGCAAAAGATGGAAACACTTTATTACTTTAATGAATGCAATTTGTTAGCTAGATAAACAATATTTAAAGCATGGTAAGCATTAATAGGAGAAATTCTTGGTGCTAGTGCTGCTCATGGTACTCTAACCTCAACAAATCGTAGATGTGTGCTAGAAAGCACTTATCTGTAAAGAAAATAAGATTTGAGTCTATTGTACCTTTTAATCCATTTTAGTTTGTTTTCATAGTCTAACTATGTAATAGCTTTTTTATTAGTTGGCACAGAAGAGCTTATGCTGATAATCATACACATTTGGCAATTGTTTATTTATGATAATATGTGAGAGGACAGTGGTGTTTCAAGGAGAGGAAAAGTCAAGACCAATATTTAAAAAGCAGCAGGGAGAAGACTGGGACTCAGAAAAAAGACAAGGAGAAGAAGCTCTGTGTGACTAGAAAAAAAGATGGATTCAGCACTTTTCCCATCGGGAGAAACATCCAATATGCCAAGAAAAAAATGAGGAAGATTCAGTGACTTTGGAATATTTAGGGAATTCAGAATACTGATTCCCATTCTGCCTCTAAGGCCTAATCATTCAGACAAAAATATTTGCATGGACACCATGTCCAGACACTGTCTTCCGCACTAGAAATTCAGTGACGCAGCCCCCTTGGCTGTAAGAAAGCCAAGGGTAGCAGGTGGAACTGGTGAACAACTGGAGTCAAATATTAACTGCATGGAAAGAGGAATTAAAGACATTTTAGGCGTAAAAAGAAATAAAAAGCAGTAATCCAAATAACAAAGAATGAAAATTTGAAGTAAGTGGCAGTGGAGATGAAGTGAACATGTCATATTTGATATTTATTAATGTCCATTTCACTTTGTGATTGACTAAGAGAAAGGAACAAAAGAGGGCAAATTGAGAACAGCTTTCAGGGGTTTTGGCTTGGTTTTATGTAGATGGCATGTCTTTCAACAAGATAAAGAATACAGCAAGGAACACATTCCAGGAGGGTTTGTACTTGTGACAGTGGCCTCTGAGAAGGCCACCAATGACCCCCACCTGTGGTTTCTCAGTCCCATGTAATCTCCTCTGGAGTGAGGGCTGGAGCTAGTGCCCTGCTTCTCATGAACAGAATACATCAAATCATGGGATATCGTTTCTATGACTAGGTTTCAAAGTAACTGACTTCTGTCTTTCTCACTCTCTCACTTGCTCACTCTGATGGAAGCCAGTTGTCATGTTGTTACCTTATGGTTAAGCCCACATGGATACAAAATGATAGGCCCACATCTTTTGTGTGAATAGCACAAAAAACAGGAAATATTCTTCCAACATACAAAAACTTCAGGTTCAGCAAAGGAGTCACTTGCACAAATGATGAATTAGTTAAGTTCCAATATACATGTTTGTTATTTCACTCAGATCTTCCCCCTTAACAAAAACAAGCTATCAACAAATATTCATATCGGAACTAAACACATACATTCATCAATTGCAGCCGTTAAGTTGGCTGCAAGCACAAGAATTTTGCAAAAACCAATGAAACCATTCAAAACCTGACATGGGGCTTGAGTTTTCTTGAGCTAAGAATAAAGTATTTTATAGTAGCAAAACAAAATTCTTTGTATACCTATGTGTTTCTGCCTTTGTATGGGTTTATGTCTGATACTGAGTTGCTTGTATAGAGTGGTAAGTTTCATTTGCTTTATAGCCAAAGAGTAAGATAATGTTAACCTTGTACCTCTTAGACTTAGTTGATTTATCTGGATTCAAAAACCAACTTAGTCATTTTTGACTGGTAGATCTGCACTCAATACTATATAACCTTACTGTTAGCTGCTTAATGAATACATGTTGAATTGACAAGAATGGATTCCTCTGCTTTACCACCCTGATAGCTAGTAAGATTATGAATCTCATCTTGTATTTTCTTGGCTTAGAAGAGTGCTCTGCTCATAGATTCAATGAATGTTTACAGAATGAGTAGAGTGGATGAATGATATGAGTCCCTCTATTAATCAGTACAGGCAACGGGAGATTGAGGAGGGTGTGATTGATGGACCTTGAAAGGAAAAGAAAGGGGAAGGAATCACAGATATTGCTTTAGGGTATGTCACTCATCAAAGAAATTTTATTTTCACACCTTTTAAAATGAAATTTTGGCAGCATCTTTAGAATAGATTTGAACATTATAAAGGTCAGAAACTTCGGGAATGCTAATTGTTAATATGACACTATGATATAAATTTGTCATGGCATATAAGGAAAACGATAGTTATTGCCATTGCTGTGTGTGACAGGCAGGAAAAACAATAGACATGTTACTTGGCAACGGGCTGAAACAGCATCATTATCACCACAGAGTCATGGAATCTCCGAATCGGAAAGGATCTTAAAGGTCATCCAGTCCAACATCAAGCTCGACAGATGGCCATCTAGCCTCTGCCTAACCATTTCTAATCATTGTTACTTGTCATGGTAGCCAGTTAAATAGTTGAAGAATCTTAGCAGTTAAGAGACTCCTTAAATCCAGAAAAAAATCTGGCTCTTTAAAACTTCTTATTGTCCCTGACTGAAAACTCAGAATTTACATAAAATATCTTTTTTTCCTTAGGTGGAATGGTATTGAGAAAATGGCACTGGACATGGTATCTGAGGATTTGGATTTGTGTCACAAATCAGCCGCTTGTTAATTATTCTTGGCAAGGTCATTTAACCTCTGAGCTTTATACATATATAAGATAAGGCTGTGATGGGAATCAAAAAAGATAAAATATGTGATAGGGCTTTGCAAACTATAAAATGCTATGAGGTACTATTTTCCATTTTGACAACCTTTTGTATATTAAATGTACTGTTTCTCTTCTCCAAGTGCAAGCACAGTTATCTTTTGTAGTATGATATGGTTTTGTGCAGAGTGCAGAAAACATACCTCACTATCCTGACCCAATACGCTAATTTAAATCATTCCATTTTTAGGAGTAAGGGTAAACTATGAAAGGAAACTAAATCTCAAGAGAATCTAATCATAGTGCTTTCTAATATTACTCTGATAAATCATGTCTTTTAGAGTAGTACTAGAAAGCATATTTTTAATATATTTTTTATTTTAATATATTTTTTAAAGATTTTATTTATATTTGACAGAGAGAGACAACAGCAAGAGAAGGAACATAAGCAGGGGGAGTGGGAGAGGGAGAAGCAGGCTTCCTGTTGAGCAGAGAGCCTGATGTGGGGCTCCATCCCAGGACCCTGGGATCATGACCCGAGCCGAAGGTAGACGCTTAACGACTGAGCCACCCAGGTGCCCCTAGAAAGCATATTTTTAAATGATAAAAAGATTCTCCATCATTTTGGGGATATTGTGGAACATAGTTTGATTTCTCTGATCCAAGCTGGAAGTGGGCTTTTTAAAAATAGTATTTTAATTTTTCATTCAGAATGCTTTGTCCCTAAAGATACCTCACAGTTATATTTAATTTTATCTTCCATTATTAGCAGTACTTGTCTAATACTTCAGCCTATGTATGATTTACTACTCAACATGGAGAGAAAGGAAAAAAACGGTATACCACTTTTTGAGACCCAACCACACACCAGGAAACAGAGTGCCTGGAGTTAAGGTGGATATAATAGAACAGATGCCAACCAATTCCTTTTGAAGAGATTTTTTTTAAGTTAATATAAATGGTATAATGCCAGGTAAAATTTAAGCTCTTACTTTTCCAAACTTTTCTACTTGAAATGGACCTTCTGAAAACTATTCCAAAGGTTTCTGGATACTTGAAATTTCATCCACGCACTGATTTGAAATTCATAACATATGTTTTTTAAGTTCTATCTTTATTATTTTTTATTTTTTTAAGTTCTAATGATTCTTTGGAGTTTATTGTAACAGTAAGAAAAATGGTATTTCTGTACAAATAATACTGTTCCTGAAATATCTGTTGCTTCCTAAAGTTAAAACTATCCACCAAAAATAGAAAAAGAATCTGATTTTCTTAATGATTTTATAAAACATGTGTAAATGTCCTAAGTCATTAGCTAGAAAAATTTCAATTTGAGGTACTCTTTTGGGAATTAACGCCTTCTTGAGAGGCTCTAGTAAGAACCCCTTGTAAGGCCCTATTTCTCTGTTGTTACAGTGTCTACTTTTCATAGCTGTCCAGTTAATGATGGCAAATCACTTACTGACATTGGCTGAAATGCTTCTTTCCCACTCATACTGTTTCGTGAGAGTTTGCAGTGAGCACACTTACAAACTTTCTTGAGTTCTTGGTCTTCTCTCAGTGCCTTACTACCTCTTGCCAGGGAAGGAAGAGTGAATCATCTATTTGGTAAATATCGGCCTCTCTTCTATTTCTCATGTAATTCAGAACCCAGGTGGAAAGGATTTATTGGGCCATTTATGAGATACACCGCACCCAGCATAATGAAACTGTCCAATGGGAGTTCCGAACAGCAAGATTCAAATCAGTCTAAGAAACTGGAACGTTATCTGTCTTCTACATAACACAGGGTTCAGCATAACTAGTTTTCTAAAAGTCTTACACAACTTTGTGTGGTAACTATATACACTTGGGGAAGACACACCGTTGCATGTCACAGAACAAAGTGCTGAAGCACATGATGTGTCACAAACACATCGTAACAGGTATGCCAAGCTGCTGATCCCTTCTGCTCTCAGGGTGGCTCAAAGGGCCTGGGGCAGCTAGGCCCCTCAGGCCAATCACCACCAGCCACAGCTTGACCCAAGGTGCTCTCCGAATGCCATCACTTTCTAAGTGTGTCAGAGCATGAATAAAGCTGGGAGGCATTACCATGGAAGTAGCAGCTGAATAAAAATGTTTAACTGCAACACCTTAGTTACCTACCAGTGGCAGGGCACATCTCTGGTCAGGATGTAATGGACTCTGAGTATAAAATGAGAGACCACTTTCCTGTGGGTTAAATTATAGAATTTTAATACAATTCACAAACAAATAAACACCCTCACAATTTTTGTGTGTCCTAAAATAAGTAAGTCTCACGAGGCCCCCACTACTTACTATGTGGAAATCAAGAAACGGGGTGGTGGGGCACCCTAAAGATTCAAGCCATGGGCAAAGAGTTCACGTCGATTAGCAGAACATATTTTTTGGGGGGCAGATACTTGTCTCTGCCTATTAGCACCACCTCTATTTGGGTTATAATTATGTAAATATGAAATAATTTTAATAAAAATAATAAAATTGAGCTTGTTGTCAGCTAGGGTCTAGAAAGCAAAGAATTGCTGGGAACTAACTTCACGGGATTTCTATGTGGAAGAAAAGCACAACAGAAGTCTGCAAGATTACTTGTTTGGAGCTTATCATACATAAACTTGTCATACAATCTTGATTTAGTGTTATCAGGGCTCAGGTACTTTATCTGTTACTTGAGGATTACAAAGCCAACAAAATCCAAACAGTGTTATAAAAAAAGGATGGATTTTGAAAAAGAGAAACACTTTTAAATACTATAATACGACAGCAATGTCAAATAATGGCTACTCGGCTTAAGGTATACTGGCAAAGAGTATTTGCCCAGTGACCAAAAAACTAGTGAATTGGGGAATCCAGCAATATGTAGAATAATTTTAGTATAGCTGACATATAAATGGATAAGAAGTATCTAGAAGATAAGCATGAAATAATCAACATAATCTAAGGAAATAAACATTCTAGTTTCATCTAATATATATATATGTGTATATATATACACATATATATATACACACACACACATACATACATATATAAAATAAGTCTTGTTATGTTTTATACCCTACATACCTTGGCAGAAGCCAAACCTGGTGACAGAGGTGAATTGCTCCCTGCGGCTTCCCCCTAAAACAAGCACTCTCAGTAAAGCCTAATAGTTGAGAGGATCCAGAGCCTGAGTATGCAGGCTTAATCTTGGACAAATTATTTAACCTACTGTCAATTCTTCAGCTCTAACATGAGAATAAAAATACCAAAGAGTTGTTTTAAAAAATTAAGACATTTAAAGTACTTAAAAGCATTCCTGGCCTACAGTCAGCTCTAAATAGTGTTAAATATTTCTATTATTCAACAGTAGCACAAGTCCTTACCCACCCCTAACTCCCCATCATACCCAATTTAGCCATACTAGGCCTATAGATGCAGGAATTAACTTTTTAAAACATTAGCTAAAGTCCACATTTTGTTTCTGTTTCCTTAGTTTTTTTTTTTTACCAAATGTCCCTTTCCTGTCCAGGATCCCGTTACCACATTACATTTTGTCATTATGTCTCCTTAGGATTGCTCCCCTTGGCTGTGACAGTTTCTCAGACTTTGTCTTTGATAATCTTGACAGTTTTGAGGAGTACTGGTTGGGTATTTTGTACAAAGTCCCTCAACTGGGATCTGTCTGATATTTTTTCTCAAGATTAGACCAGGGTTATGAATTTTGAGTGAGAAGAAGACCATACAGGTAAATGGCCATTTTCATAACATCCTATCAAGTATACATACTAAGGCCATGACGTATCACTGCTGATGCTGACCTTGATGAGCTAGCCGGGGGTGGGTCTGTCAGGTTTCTCACTGCTGATGCCGACCTTGATGAGCTAGCCGGGGATGGGTTTGTCAGGTTTCTCTAACGTAAATTTACTCTTTTCCCCCTTTCCAGACTGTACTCTTTGGAAGAAAGTCACCATTCATAGCCCACAATTAAGGAATAAGGAGTTATGCTCCACCTCCTTGAGTGTAAAGTATCTACATAAATTACTTGGAATTCTTCTATGAAGGAAATGTCTATTCTCCCACCTATTTAATTCAATCATTTATTTATATTAGTATAGACTCATGGTTATTTATTCTACATATTTTATTTGAACATATCTTTATTTTCTGGCATTCCAAGAGCTCCAGGTTCATCCTGTATATTTCCTGCCCCAATCTAAGAGTAAGTCCCACTTCTCCAAGGATCCCTAGTTCTTTTATTAAAGAATGGTATTACAAACCAAGATACAGGCGCTAAGTATGCTTGTCACTTTTAGGCCCTCTCAACTAACAAAGGAAGGAAATATGTGTGTGTATACTAACCAGTGTATATACACATAGTTATAAATATTTCTATAGGTAGCCGTCTGTATCTACATTAAGCTCAAGCTTTTATTAAGCTAAATCTAAAGCTGATGTCTCTGACTCTAGTCCATTACCACAAGGTCCTTCTAGCGCTTTAAACTAAAATTTTGATTAACATCTTGTCTCATTAAAATATTTCATAAATAAGACATTTTTTTCACTAAACCTTTTTGAGCTTCTCCACATTCAAGGGATGGCACAACAAATCTATGGGGACTGCCAGCATTTTGTAGGTGAAATAACACAGATTTTGCAGATAATCAACTTTTTCAAAATCAGAGACAGATTTAAAACATCACAGATTTCTCTTTGATCTCATATATAATACTACTTGAGTCACTGAATCTACTGCGTTACATATTTTAAATTTCAAAGCTATTCTCATTTATTTACCAATAAGCTATATATTATTAGATCATCCTTAAATTTTCTTATCTATTTTTCATCTAAGTAAGTAAACATTTATTTCTCTCTTGAGATTTTACTTTTAGAAAATGAAAGTGTGAAAGAAGCTGAGCGAGAAGTATGTATTCTAAAACCCATACTGTTCACGGTAACAAAGAAAAAAATCCATACCACACCTTGCATAGCCAACAGCAATGAAAATAACACCTTTGATTTATTATTCTGGTTCCACTCAGATTTTCTTTGTCTTTTTTTTTCTTTTTAATTTTACCTTTACCTACAAAATAGGCTTTAGTCCTAACTTGAAAAAAAAAAATGGCACTGATGATCAGAAGCACAAGATTAAAATGCTTTCATCATGAGTTAAGTTTCTAGTTGGTCATCAAATTAGCAGCAAGATGAAAAACTAAATAACATCTGAATCTAGTGAAAATCAGTAAAATATACATTACTAGAGGAATTAGAAATTTGTGTAACTTTTCTGGGAAGAAATTTGGCAATGTTCCCCCATGTTTTACTCCATAATTCTACCTCTAGAAATATACACTAAAGAAATATTCACAACTTGGGCAGAAATACATGCACAAACCCTGTTAATAATAGTTTTATTTATGATGATGAAGAACCGAAAGCAACCTAAGATGATGGAAAGAATCAGGTAACTGTGGTGTGTATTTACATATGGTACATTATATTTGGTGTAATGACCACCTGATGGTCACTAAATATACTTAGAGTTTATACAATCGCAAGGAAGTTTTTATGATACATTAAGTTTTTTTAAAAAGATATGGTATAGGAGATAAGAGGTCTATAATCGCGGTGTGAGAAATTAGGGGAAACCTCTCACTAAGAGGCATCTATTAATCTGGTCAAAATTAGTAAAGACAATAAATTATTCAGTCTCTGGAGAGTCATCAAAAGAGGTGAAACAACAGAGAAACTTAACTGAAGAAAATCTATGAAAATTCAGTGGGAACAGTGGGAGTGTGAGGCTTTCCGGCCAGGCACTGCACCCATCCTACACAGCTCTGCATCTCTAGAGATGGCAGCCAAGGAACAGTGCCCATCTCCCCCTTCTGTGTGGATTTAGACATCAGCGAACGTTGGTGAGCTCATTTTGCACAGTTCTGTGTTGCAGAAAGCCTACGCCAATCATGTGGCAGCAGCTGGCTGGTAGTGTCTGCTCGCCCATCCCCAACTCCCTGTAGGTAGGGAAGACTCAGGAGGGGCCTCAGTAGAGTGCCGACTCCCATCCCTACACAGCTCTGTACTGTAGGAGAGCAGCTTCTGGGGGCTTAGCAGCTGCCTAGCAGCTCCCAAATAGTAAGGGGGGAAAAGTCCTCATTTCTAAGGAACTAGAGATCAATTTCTTGTCTTAGGAGCGAAAAGAAAAGGGGGAAGAGGGAGATGGCAAGACAAGGGGCCAGACAGAGGCAAGAATAAAATAACAAAGAATTTTACCATTTCATACTAAAGAATATATTTTGCTCCTTAAACATTAGAAGCCACAGTAAAAGTCTAGTGAGGGGAACAGTATTATTAGATTTATGTATGGAATGATTATTCTGGAAATAGAGCAAAAATTGGTGGGAAAGGTGAGGACAGACAGAAGGTAAGGAATCTGATGGGAGGCCACTAGATTAATGAACTAGAAAAAAAGGCAGCAGGTATAAAGAAGAATAGACATAAAAGATATACATCGTGAGATCATGTAACTTATTCTCCCAGAGGTTCCCTGTAGAGAGAGAAGGGGGCATTCTTAGTTACTCTGGGACCAGACATAAAGTGGGAGTGTTCTAGCACACTGCAAGTCTCACCCTGCAAGGTACTCACCCTGCCAGGCCTTACGTAAGAGAAGTCCTTGGACTGTTTCCCTTCTGGAGCCCTCCTTTGGTCTTATCCAGTCTCATGGTTTCAAGTCACCTCTATATGCTAACTTACTCATGGTTACTTACCTATAGCTCACATCTGCTGCAAACTCCAGGATCTTATAGTCAATTGCCTACTTAACATCTATCCTCAGATGTCCAACAGAGATCTCAAACACGGCCAAAACTGAATTTTTGATGTTCCTCCCCAAAAACCTGTTCCCTTTATGGTCTTCTCCAAGGCAGAAAAAGGAAGTATCATCCTGTCAATTTTCAGGTCAAAAACCCTGAGACAACTTTAACTCCTCTCTCTGTCTCAACCACCACATTCAGTCAGGGAAGCTTACTGGCCAACCCTTCAAAATATATCCAGAATTTGATCTCTCCCCTCACTGCCATGACTATTATTATTCTTCAAGCCACTACCATCTCTCATTCAGATTCTTTTTTTTTTTTAAAGATTTTATTTACTTATTTGACAGAGAGATAGAGCCAGAGAGCACAAGCAGAGGAATGACAGAGTGAGAGGGAGAAGCAGGCTCTGCACTGAGCAGAGAGCCTGATCCTAGGGGGTGGGACTCGATCCCAAGATCCTGGGATCATGACCTGAGCAGAAGGCAGACGCTTAACCATCTGAGCCACCCAGGCGCCCCGTCTCATTCAGATTCTTGCAATAAATTCCTAACTGGTTTCCGCCTTGCTCCCTTCCCTGCCTTCATCCCTACATCTCTGTGAGCTCTTTTCAACACAGCAGCCCGAGTGGTTATGTGGAGGTGAATAGTACTGTGTTACTCATCTATTCAATGGCCTAGAGTTGTCTGCGAGGTCCTATGTTCTGTTTCCTTAGTCCTCAATTCTCTTTCCCACTCCTCTTTGCCCTTGCTTGCTCTGCACCAGCTGCACTGGTCTGCTCACCATTGCTGAAACTTGCCAAGGATACTTCTGCTTCGAGACAGGTGCCTTTGCTGATCCCTTCCCCTTCAGATAACAACACAGCTCTTGCCTTCACCTATTTCAGACCTTTGCACAAATGTCATCTTTTCAATAAAGTCTTCCTTGGCTCCTATTTAAAATTGCAAACCCCATTCTCCATCTCTCTCTCTCTCTCTCTCTCTCGTGCACACACACACACACACACACCACTGCACACACACTCTTTTCTTCTCCGTGGTATTTACCATCATTTCACATTCTTTATTTTTTATTAATTCATTTTATTGTTGGTTTCCCATCATGATACTATAGCCTAATAAGAGGAGGGATTTTTGTGTGTTTGTTTTCTGCTATACCCTCAGTGCCTAGAGTACATGAGAAGAAATAAGTGAGTGAATGACTGAAAGAAGAAGGTTTCAAGGATGTTTCTAAGCTTCACTTATGCAACTAAGTGGATGATGATGTCAAGACAAAGACTGAAAGAAAAAAATTAAGAAAACTAGGGTTATGTTTTTAAACTAAAATAAGATAAAACCATATATTATTTTACAGGAATGTCAACTTTATTAATGTTAGTACATTTTAATAGGTAATTTTAAAGAAAGCAAGGATAATTTTTGGTCATGGCAAGTTATGATTTAATATTAGCTTAACAAAGTTGATGGAAATTAAAGTTTCTTTTTAATTCTTGTTAAATTTCTTTTTATTTTTTTTTAATTTTGAGAAGACATGTGTGACGCCTATCATCTACATAGTCCTACTCGCCAAGAAAACTGTCAAGCTTTATTTGTGAAAATAATGAGCTTACTCTTCCATATAGCAATCATATAAAATATTTAACATGGCTTTTGCACTCAGTCCTATCCTGCAGGTACTAGACAGTGCTGCCAGGTGAGCACGGACCCAGTCACAGAATTGGACAAGTACAATGTCCCTCAACGAGTGATACTTTTCTTCTCTGATGCAACTCACATAGTTCTGGAGAATTTTCACAATTCCAGTCCTCTAGGTACATGTACATAAATACTTTTTTCCTAGAATCTCTAAGGAGACAAGTTTGTAACATGCCTCTATTTTCGAGTAAACAGGGGAAAGTCCTCAGTTCCATGATCATCTTGGCCATTCTGGTTTGAAACTGCAAAATTATGTTTTCTCGTTTGGTACATTTTTCATTTTGCACATCCTTGGTAGCAGACTGTACTGATAAAGTTACAATATTTTAGGGAAGTGAGTTAAGAAAAATCACTAATGCTGCCCCAATAACCTTTTCCAAAGAGGTCACTCAGATGTTGTTTGCCAAGTGTGTGTGTGTGTTTGTGTGCATGTGTGTCTGTGTGAGTGAGGATATGTGACCATGCACACACATGTAGTTTTTTTTTGGGGGGGGGGCATTCATTAAGAAGTTAAAAGGAATTTCCATTTTTAGATGGTCAAACAAAATCAAGATCTTCCCCAATTTTACATAATACTTCATCTTAATAAAGTGTAATTTGTACAGTACTGAAGCAAATGGACTCTTCTAAACTGATGGGGATAATTAGAGACTAAGAGCCTCACAGACTAGAAATTCTAATGCAGCCTTTTATCAAAAGCAGTCACTCTACCTCAGCCTGACAGTTAACAACATATGATCTGGTAAACAAATACTTTCACACAGAACAAAAGTGCCATTAAAGGCCAAAACTGTCAACACAAATTCCATTCTTACAAGAGAAAAAATACGTAAACTG
The DNA here is from genome assembly GCF_029215605.1 of Mirounga angustirostris. Taxonomy (NCBI): domain Eukaryota; kingdom Metazoa; phylum Chordata; class Mammalia; order Carnivora; family Phocidae; genus Mirounga; species Mirounga angustirostris. Next base: position 35,223,437 of record NW_026991720.1, read on the forward strand.
TTGATCACCTCTGGTTGTCTTAACTAGCATGGAGGTTGTCATGGAAACATTTCTGCGAAGTTCACAGTGATGAAATACAAACACTTCCAGTTTAATTGCTATTAGGTTTAGCATACCAGAGTTTATTTATACTCAGTGTGCATTATGATAAAATGTAGTATAAATAAAGCTTATAATGATCTAGCATAACAATGCCAACATTTCCTTTTAAAAAATTAAATGAAAATGAAATTCAATGGCAGTTTAAATTTTTTCCCAGAAAAAAAATAAACTCCCAATTTTCTCAAATATCTACTCTGATGTATTCTTTTTCTGCAGTATATGATTTATTAAAATATTTTCATATTTTTACTTCTATAGCATGTGATTTATAAAAATTCCTACTTCACACACTAAAAATCAACACATAAAATATGTTAACATAAAAATCCCAGTATGGCAGAAATTTAAATATTCTAAGTTAATTTTTCACATCAATAATATGTAATTATTAACCTTTAACTAAGAATTTCATTTCATTTTGTGGTGATAACATACTAAGAATGGTTTTCCCCTAAACTTTGTTCTGCTTTCTTAAGAAAGAAATCTATGAAAATACTGAGGAAAAAAGTCACATTACAGACATGTGTACAAAATAACATGTTCACAGAATCTGATTAAATACATAATTGTATGGAATTTTTTTTTTAAGATTTTATTTATTTATTTGAGAGAGAGAGAATGAGAGACAGAGAGCATGAGAGGGAGGAGGGTCAGAGGGAGAAGCAGACTCCCTGCTGAGCAGGGAACCCAATGCGGGACTCAATCCCAGGACTCCAGGATCATGACCTGAGGCGAAGGCAGTCCCTTAACCAACTGACCACCCAGGTGCCCAATTGTATGGAATTTTTAAGAGCTAATCTTTCTGGTGTGTTCTAGAGAGAGATTTTCTAAAAGTTTGAACAATTTTTTCCTAAGTAAAGCATCTAGGTTTATTTTTACTACATTTTAATGACATCCAAAAAATATAATTTAAGACTAAAAAGTAATTTTTAAAGTTTTTTATTAAATGCCTAACATATGCCCAGAAGTAAGATGATTACTAGGTAGAGTACAAGAGAAGAATAAGAAAGTTTCTGCCTTGGCCAAACTTAAATTCTAGTTAATGACAGAAAAGTGGAAGTATAGAAAGCAATTATAGAAAAACACAGAGCAAAATACTGTTAGTGTTAAATTACGAGGTTCAGCCTGTTTTGTAGTGCTAATCAGTAGTAAAAGAAGAAGGGACTGGCATAGGATTCCAGGCTTTCATAGAAAAAGTCAGATGGCAGGACTTGTGGTTAGACATTGTCAAATTAAAGGATACTTACTTGAAATACTCTGAAAACACATAAGTAGTAAAAGTTCAATTTTACTATGATTTTCTAAAAACCCATGTTTTTTTTTTTTTTTTAGTCTGAAGTTACCTTACCAGTCAAAATAAGGTCTGCCACATGGCACTGACTCAAAGTTGTCCAGTAGCTAACATACTGAGTATTTGCAATATCACTTCAATACCCAGTAATCAACATGTGTGATCATGGCAAAATGCACAAACAAGTTGATACCAATTGTGTCTCCAGGTCTCAACAGACTGCAAGCAACACATACGAAATAATAATACTATCCTGGTTCACTAACAATAAGATATAGAACTTGCAGTTCAAACCTTTGAATTTTTGTCTGGGGTTTTCCACTAATTATCTGTGTAAACTCTGACAAGTCACTTCTGTAAGGCTGAGCTGTGTTATTCCTAAGGAACTTCTTACTGCCCAATTCTAACATACTATGTGCTCCGCTTCCTCCCCACCTTCCTGAATGGAAAGGACAAACGAGAATGGAAGATGTGGTATCTCCAACCTAACCAAGAGGAAAAGGTTTTGGCAGCCGAACACCCAAGGTATTTCAGGCAACAGAAGCACAGAGTGTCTTCTATGTCCTCAGAAGAAAAGAGAGGATGAAAATCGACAATGTCTAAAATTGCTATGAAGAAGGAAGCCATTTCAGACGACTAGAGTCTTTAAAATAGTATGATTCTATATTTGGTTGTTTAAGAATTCTGGATTTCCCCAGAGAACTTTTAACTGGGTTTTCATCATCAGAAAGCATTTACTGAGTGCCTAATTGTATGAAGTGCTACACAAAAAGACTTACATAGTCATGGTCCTTGAACCCCTGGGGCTTTTAAAATCTGTGTCAAACAACAATAAAATGGACATGTTCAAGAACATATAGATAGGAGACTAAATATATTTAACCAAGAAATTTTTAAAAATTCAATTTTTGGAATAATTTTCATCCCTGACTACTAATTTGAGGAGAAAAAAAAAACCTTTCTGAACTAAATAGAAAAAATAAAGCTTTTAAAATAAATTTAATAATAGTGACACCTGGGTGGCACCGTGGGTTAAGCATTTGACTCTTGGTTTCAGCTCAGGTCATGATCTCGGGACTGTGAGATCGAGCCCCTTGTCAGGTCCTGTGCGCAGTATGGAGTGTACTTGAGAGTCTCTTTCCCTCTGCCCCTCCCACTCATACTTTCTCTCTCTCTCTAAAATAAATCAATCTTTAAAAAATTAATTAATTTAATAATAGAATATCTACACTGAGAATATAAGAAAGGCCAAATCTAAGAACCTGCTTCAAAAGCAAAAGGTCAGTCATTGCAGGGGGACAAATGAGCTTTACAAGGGTCTATTTAATAGTAGTTTACATTCAGATTAGAGGTGGTGACCTGAAGGTGAATTCCCTGCTCTTCATGACTGTATTTCTTTCATTTCAGGGTAATATTGCTTAATGATCAACCACAGATGATTATGTTAACTAAAGATAATTATGTTATGCATTGACGAGGAACTGGAGAAAATCCCTTAGATTTAGTTGAATGTTAAAACCAAGGCCTTTTATTGCCTCTGATGGTAAAACAGTAATGATAGAATATCCTTAAAATGTAAAAGGTATTAAGGAGAAAAACACTCATAAGAGAATTTACCACATGCATTTCTCTGATCATCATTTAAGCTAACTTAATCATTAACCCAGTGGCCCATCCCTAATATTCCAACATAAGCAGATAACTAGGTCATGCACCTATCAATTCTCATTGCCAAAACCAGCCACAAATGTTATATCATTACTGTTTTGGTATTCACCAGATATTTAACAAGAAATATGTTCATCTTATTTCTATATTTCTTTTACTTTTATTTTCTAGTACTGACTATAAACATATGCAGCTACTGTGATACATCAAATAAGTAATACTCTGGAAAGGAGAAAGAGAAAAGGTAAAATAGAAGAAACCATGATTTTAAATTCTCTTTAAATCCCAATAAATTTGTAATTACAAATACTCACTTGACAAAACATCTCTGAACAAAACTCCCACTAATCTCTATGCAGCTGAAGAAAGCAAGGAGTATTTCCAATAAAATTCATAAACTCAAAAAACATCTGTCCTTTTGGCAATCACTTCTTTCTATTTTATCAACCCAATGTGTTCTTTGTCTCCTTACAGTCTCTGGATATTAAAAAAAGGAATAGATCTGATGTCATTTGCAAATGTTCATTGACAAAATTAACTGTTGATGAGTTTCATACTTCTGAATGCCACATCTTTTATCTATCATTATAGGCTAGGTCTATTCCACCCAAAAGAAATTTTAGGCATTGTAGCAGACAGCCCTCAAAGATCTCCATCTCCTGGTATTTGTGACCTCATAAATTCCCTTCCCCTTGCACATGGGAAAGACCTGTGACTTGTTTTTAACAAAGTGGGCATAGCAAAAGTGATAGGATGCCATTACCATGATTATGTTACATAAGACTATACCTCCCATCTTGCTAGCAGCCTCTATGAAACCTCTCTTGTTGACTTTGATAAAGAAGGTTTTCATGTGGAGATATCTACATGATAAGAAACTGTGAGCAGCCCTCAGTCAACAGCCACCAAGGAACTGAGACCCTCAGTCCAACAACCCACAAGGAATTGGATCCTCCAACAACCACTTCAGATTGGGGGTTGATCCTCCCTCAGTTGAACCTTCAGATGAGACTACAGCCCCAGTTGACACTATGATTGCAGCCTGTGAGTAACCATGAAGCACAATACCCAACTAAGCCATGCCCAGATTCCTGACCTAATGAAACTGTGAGATAATGTATTGTCTTAAACCACTAAATTTGTGGTAATTTATTATGCAACAATACATACTTCATACAGCATCAACAAAAAAAGCAAAGAGATTTGGGGAGAGGACATTGGAAGCATCTAAAAGACCTACTTATAAAGGTAAGTAGGTTATTTAGTTATTTTGATTTAGAGGGTTATTTTGGTTTAAGCATTTCAAAATGACATGAGTAGGAATATATGATCTCCACACAGCTCCTTATGCATCCAGGCTAATCCAGGTGAAGCCAATTATTGTCTGAACACTACACAGCTGCCAAAGTGCTGGACTTAGAGGAGTTTTCACTGCAAAATTATGTATGTCCCTTCATAACCAGGTTATTCTAAAAATCTGTCAATTATTTAACCTTAGCACATGTCCATGTGTCACTATAAGAACTGTACAGGTTACTATACTATTAATAATGACTACCAATAGTTTTAGCTGCTAAACCCAACATACACATCAAAATAATATTCCAGTAACATCAATTAAGAAAGAGTTGTTTTATAAATAAACCTTTCCATATTTTCACATTTCATGGAAATTAACTATTTTAGAAGAGTACATGCTAATCTCATTGTGATTATGCATTCACACACACATACACCTCATCATATATATACATTACACTGACCATATAAATTCATACCAAGAATGCATGCTATTATATGTTTGAATATTTACATAAGTAAACCTATTAGGCATCTGTACATCATTCAAAACTCAAGTCAAATGTCATTTCCTTCATAATTTTTTTTTCTGAGACTCATTAGAATAGACCATTCTCATAGGCTGCTAGTTATCTATTTAATTCATTTGATCTTACATTGTACTTAGCTACTTACACATCTATCTCCCCCCACTATATTTTGTTTCTTGAGAGCAGTACTATGTCTTCTTCATCTTTAAATCTCTCAAAGACATAGCACAGTACTTTCCTTGCATGCAGTAAGATTTTAAAGGAATTCATATGAAATTCAAATGAATTATTTGTTTGTTTGTTTTAAGAAACATGGGGCTTGAACTCACAACTCTGAGATCAAGACCTGAGCTGAGATCAAGAGTTAGCTACTAACTGAAGGAGATACCAGGCACCCCAGGAACTGTTATTTCTTCATATCAATCTCACTAAAGAAAGGTAACATTCTTCACTAGAACCAAGTATCTTTTGTTTTGTATGTACAACTACCATAGTACATATTAATGAGTCTTTTGTGAAGTATGGATAACACTAATGGGCATGTGCCAAAGATGGCATCTTATAAATGTGGAACAAAAAGAGGGAATCCCTCTACTGGATAACCTGCTCTAAAATTGAGAAGTGGTTAGGCTTTGTGTAGAGGAAGAGGCTTGTGGGGAGGAAGGGCAGGAATCTTGATTCATTGAATGCCAACAGGGATCCAAGCTATGCTGAGGCTTTGTAGTCTACAGCAACATCAGATAACCCAGAGACTATTTCTGAAGGATTAAGTTTCTCATGGGATTTTCAAGATCTCTGAATTCTCTACAGTTATCAGTTATTATTCTTTCTCCTAGAAACTTCTAGGCCTGGTCCAGTTTCCTCTGCTGCTACTATGGGCTCACATTTTAGATTAATGTAATGCACATGCTTAATCCAAGTCCAGAAGAGAAGAATCACACTCCACCTAAAGTATGCAGTTATTTAAGAAGACAGAATAATATTGTCCAGTCATTAACTTGCATTCATTCTGCATATCAACTAGGAAAAACTATGTATTTCTTTTTTAAAATATTGAATAAGTTAAAAGATCTTTGACTACACCAGTGGGCTATTTAATAAAATACAAATATGACAGCCATTCATTCAGTCATCTACTCATTTATTAAAATTTTATTTAGTATTAGATATGAGGCAATTTTAGAGATGGCTAAAAAAATTAAATACTGGGTCATGCATGTTCAGTGACAGAAATCCACCAAACTAGCTGAAGGTGGACCTGTGATTCCATGATTAAATTCAGTAGTGGTTATGAGCACAGAATTTAGGTATTAGACCTGGGTTTGAGTTCTGATTTCACTGTTTATTAGTTATGCCCCACTGGGAAAGTTATTTTAATGTTTATATCCTTGTTTCTTCATCCATAAAATATATGCCTCATAGAGTTGTGGTAGGGATTATGGTAATCTTGAATTGTAGCAATTATCACAGCTTCCTGCACATACTCAATATACAAGGTAAGGAAGATGACAACAATGGTGATGATGATCATGATGATGATGGATGAGGAGGAGAGGATGACAGAAAGAGAAGAGGAAGAGAAGGAAGAGGAGGAATAAGATAATGTATCTTATTCTAAGGCTGCCTGTAACAAACATACTCTTAGCTCACTGCCTCTTTATGTACCACTTGGCCTTGGACAAAAACCAATAAAACATAATCCCTGACCATGAAGACCTCAAAGTCTACTGAGAAGAGTCTATAATGGTAAATTGTGCCATGTTATAATATAGATTAAAATCAGAGTCCTTTGGGAGCCTAGAAATTCTAGGCAACTGACCAGTGCAACCAAATAACCAATAAATCTCCAGATATTACGAGAAACCCCAGGAACCCTGAGCATCCAACCCCAAAAGAGAATTTGGATTTTAAAATTAAATTATAGAAGGATTTTAATGAAATCATGATTAGAATAAAAGTCAACTGCTTTTAACATGCTGGTTATTAAATCATCACTTTTCAAATCTCAAAATTGGCATGGATAGCATTTAACATGAAAACGGCACTGTTTGTAGTCAGGAGTAAGGGAGAATAGACTGTGTTCCCAGTATTTTCCTCATAAATCTACTTACTCCCTAGGGCCAAACTATCTCCAAATAACTACTCTGATGTAATCCCTACCAAAATTTCAATGGTGTTTTAGAGAAATTAAAAAAACAAAAACAAACCAAAAAAAAACCTCCTTAAATTTCTATGGAACCACAAAAGACTTCCAATAGCCAAAGAAATCCTCAAAAAGAAGAACACAGCAGAAGGCATCAAACTTGCTGACTTCAAGCTATACTGAAGTTATAATCATCAAAACAGTATGGTACTGGCATAAAAACAGACACAGAACAGTGGAACAGAATCAAGAGTCCAGAAATAAACCCAAGCATATGTAGTCAAATAATATTTGACAAGGGAGCCAAAAATACTCAATAGAGAGAAGACAGAAAACATTTTCAATAAATGGTGCTGGGATAACTGAATATTCACATATAAAAAATGAAACTGGACCCATTATCTTATACCACTTACAAAAATTAACTCATCACAAGGATAATTTTTTTCCTTTTTTCCTTTTTTCTTTCTTTTCATTATATATTTATCTGAGAAGATAGATGTTAACTGAACCTATGTTGGTAATCATTTCATAATATATGTAAATCAAACAATCATGCTATGTGCCCTCAATTTCTAGAGAAATGTATACCAATTATTTCTCAATAAAACTGGGAATTTTTAAAAAAATATCCAGTTTGTGGTTAAAAGATATGTTTACATTACACAAATTTTACAAACACACACACACACAAAAGATTGAATAAAAATGTAAGAGAAGCCCATAAAAGTAAAATCAAGTCAAAAATATTTTGATACATCACCTGCTAAGCATGTATGCTCACTTTGTAAATTCTCCCATAATTAAATACAGAAGACTAATTTCATCTTAAAAAGTTTTTCAATGTATGTAAATTTCCCAGAAGCTTGGATTGTGCTATAGCTTAACATAATGTCAAAAATCTATTGAATAAGAAAATGCTCTGTATGGTAGAAAATTCAAATACTTCACAATGCTTTTAAAAATGTTCTACAAACATTTGTGTACATAAGGATAAACACAAGACCTTTACCAAACTTTTATATTCCATGCTGAATATTTTATTTGTACACAAAGCTGAAAGTAGGAAAGCTGTCTAACACTTTTAATGCAGAAATGTGTAATATGTAACCAGTCACAAAGAACCAGACTATGTTCAAACAAGCTACTGACACATTAAAAAACACTATGCTATAAATCTATTATATATGACAACAGATCTTTCTCATCAAAATATATTTTATTAAATAAATGATAAAGGTATAATAGTTGGCTTTTCCATATTTGTATTTCCATTACCTTTTTAAAAAAATTCAACATTTTGGTTACTATGTAATATGTGCAGTTGACAACATAAAAAGTGGCAAAACCTTAGAAATATCTGTTTATTATAAAAATTTTAGTGAGTTGTTAATTTCTTACTTTATTGTAAACTGTACCTCAGTTCAACACTAATTGTCAGACGCAAAACAAAGCAGGATAATAAGACATAAATAAACTTGTAAGACGAAAATCAAGTAACTTACAACATTGATCACAATGTTGTTAGTTATGGTTACTGGGAAATTCACGAACAAGTGAGTCATTTCTCTAATACATTTATAACTGAGGACTACCATATTACTCCTTAAAAATTACGTGTATTCCAATGTTCCCTATACTATGCCATGTAAAAAGTCTTAGAAATGCTAAGCTTTCATGCTGATCCATCAGCTTAGAAAATGTTTGTAAAATTTTTTTAAATGCAGTGTAAACATTTCAGCCCTGAACCTTCTTTCTATGCCTTTGAACCTTCTCTTTCATGTGCAATACCTGCTGGTCCACGGAGAATAGTGCTGAAAGCCCCAAAGATGGGTAAAACAGAATTTCTGACTCAGGAAATAAAGATCAGCTGAATAGGATTCCCAGATGGCAATCCAGATCAATGGAAAAGCAAGCCCAGAAATTTACAGTATCTATCCTACACAGTACAGCATGAAGGTTGTATTTCATTGCTGGTAACAAAACTCCCAGTGGCCAAGGAAAAAAAAGGAGATACAAAGATTATAAATCCAGTAATGAGGAACTATACTTTATTTTGACATTCTTCTCTAAGTGGAATTAAAAAACTCCACACCTTTATTTGGAATCACTGATATGGTCAATCATTTCTGTGACTAACAATTGTATTCTGCTAAAACAGCTAGAGCAATCCTGAGAGGTGGATTAATGTTTATGGAAGATCCTTGCAAATTTCCAGCAACTATCATGTTAGATGAGAATGGCTTGTGTGTTTGATGCCTAGAAAAATAATGATTTAGTTCAATCTCAAATTTTATAAAGAAAAACTCAGAAAAGACCTACTAATAGCAAAAATTAGTAATTTATAAGCAAAATTAAAAACAACCTAAAGCATTTTGTTACAGTGCTGTCAAGTCTGACGGACTCAATAATCCATGCTGAACAGGTATTACCTCTAGAATACACCTTCTGGGTGGCACTCCAGTTGATATTTCAATATTTCCTTATGTAGGCACTAACTCAAGACAATCCTTTCCCATTTTGGACACGTTTTTATTCTCAGCACATCTATGTCTGAATAACTTGTATTTACTTGGTCCTATTCTGACTAGTGAGGCTGCATAAAATAAACTCCTATTCTACACAACTGTTCTTTAAAACATTGTGCACTATTCAAACCTCCCTATCTCCTGAATTCTGAGCCAAATAACCCAGCAGTTCCTTGTCCCAGTTTTCTTATGTCATTGTTTCCCAATCCTTTGATACCATGGTTATCTCCAGAAAAAACTTAAGTTTCAGTTAAAATATGATGCTGAAAACTAAATATGGTCCTATAGATATGATTTATCCATTTCACAGCACCCTCCACACACGCTAATGCAGCCACCATGCTTTTATGAGTTTACATTAGATTTTTACAGTCAAGGTCCATATATTCACTGCCCACTAGATACCTTCCCTTGGATTTCCTACAAACTCCTCAAACTCAAAATGTCCAAATTGAATCAATCCTCTTTCCCCTTCACTTTTCCATTTCATCTCACTCCAAATATGCTTCACCTGATTTTCCTATACCAGTGCCTACACCAGAAATGGGTACAAATCTGTCAGCACCCTACACTCCTCCTTCACCCTCTTAACTATCACCCAACTGACCATCACATTCCAACAAATAGACCATGTAATTTAAGAACAGGGCTCTAAGCCAAACTGCTGGAGTCTCAATTCTTGCTCTGCCCTAACCAGCTGTGTGGCCTTGGAAAAGTAAGTTTCCTCATCTGTAAAATGAAAACGAAAATAATATAGACATACCTCAGCCCTATTGTGGGTTTGATTCCAGACCACTGCAATAAAGTGAATTATCAAAATAATTTTAAGTCAAATAAATTGTTTGTTTTCCTAGTGCATATAAAAGTGATATTCACAGTATGCTATAGTCTACTAACTATGCAATAGTATTAGGTCGGGGAAAAAAAAAACAATGTACATAGCTTAACTTAAAAATGTTTCATTGATGGGGCGCCTGGGTGGCTCAGTCGTTAAGTGTCTGCCTTCGGCTCAGGTCATGATCCCGGGGTCCTGGGATCCAGTCCCGCATTGGGCTCCCTGCTCCACAGGAAGCCTGCTTCTCCCTCTCCCACTCCCCCTGCTTGTCTTCCCTCTCTCGCTGTGTCTCTCTCTGTCAAATAAATAAATAAAATCTTTAAAAAAATGTTTTATTGTTAAAAAATGATAACCATCATCTGAGCTTTCAGCTAGTTATAATCTTTCTACTGATAGAGGGTCTTACCCAGATGTTGATGGCTGCTGACTGATCAGGATGGTGGCTGAAGGTTGGGGTGGCTGTGGCAATTTTTTTGTTTGTTTTTTTAGAATGAGAGAGGGGGGTGGGGAGGGGCAGAGGAAGAGGGGGAGAGAGAATCCTAAGGAGGCTCCATGCCCAGCATGGAGCCCGATGCCAGGCTCCATCTCACCACCCTGAGATCATGACCTGAGCCAAAGTCAAGAGTGGATGCTTAACTGACTGAGCCACCCAGGCACCCCTGTGGCAATATTTTTAAAATAAGACAACAGTGAACTTTGCCAAATAGACTGATTCTTTGACCAACAATTTCTCTATAGGATGTGATGTTTGGGGTCAGTTCTCTCAAACCCTGCCACTGCTCTATCAACTAAGTTTGTGTAATATTCTAAATCCCTTGTCATTTCAACAGTCTTCACAGCATCTTCCCCAAGAGCAGATCCCTTCTGAGAAACCAATTTCTTTGGTCATCAGTAAGAAACAACTCCTCATCCATAAAAGTGTTACCATGAGATTGTGGCAATTCAGTCACAACTTCTAGCTTCACTTCTCATTCTAGTTCTCTTGTTATTTCCACCACATCTGCAGTTACTTCATTCCCTATCTTGAACCCCACAAAGTCTTCCAGGATGGTTGGAATCAACTTCTTCCAAACTCCTCTTAAAGTTGATATTTTGACCTCTTCCCATGAATCATGAATGTTCTTAATAGCATCCAGAATGGTGAATCCTTTCCAAAAAGTTTTCAATTTATTCTGCCCAGATCCATTCAGAGAAATCACTATATCTGGCAGCTATATAGCCTTATGAAATATATTTATTAAAGAACAAGACTTGAAAATAGAAATTACTCATTGATTCATGGGCAGAACAATGGATGTTGTATGAGTAGGCATGGAAACATTAATTTTGTAGTACATTTCCGTCAGAGCTCTTGGGTGACCAGGTGCATTGTCAGTGAGCAAAAATATTTTGAAAATAATCTTTTTTTCTGAGTAGGTCTCAACAGTGTGCTTAAAATATTCATTAAACCATGTTGTAAACATATGTGCTGTCATCTAGCCTTTGCTGTTCCATTTACAGAGCACAGGCAGAGTAGATTTAGCATAATTCTTGAGGGCTCTAGGATTTTCAGAATGGTGAATATGCATTGGCTTCAACAAAGTCACCAGCTGCATTAGCCCCTAACAAAAGAGTCAGCCTGTCTTTTGAAACTGTGAAGCCAGAAACTGACTTCTCCTCTCTAGCTATGAAAGTCCTAGCTGGCATCTTCTTCCAATATAAGGCTATTCTGGCTACACTGAAACTCTATTTTTTAGGGTAGCCACCCTCATTAATTATCTTCTTGAGAACTTGTTGCAGCTTCTACATCAGCACTTGCTGCTTCACCTTGCCCTTTAATGTTATGAAGATGGCTTCTTTCCTTAAACCTCATGAACCAAAATCTGCTAGCTTCCAACTTTTCTTTTGCACCTTCCTCACCTCTGTCAACCTTCATAGAATTAAAGAGTTAGGGACCTGCTCTGGCTTAGGCTTTGGCTTAAGGGAATGTCATGGCTGGTTTGATCTTCTGGTATCGTTTGTGGCACCCTTAAAATAATTACAACAGTAAAATTAAAGATCACTGATCATAGATCAGATCATCATAACAAATAATAATGAAAAAGTTTGAAATATTGCAAGAATTGCCAAAATGTGACACAGAGTCACTAAGTGAGCAAATGCTATTGGAAAAAATGGCACCTAAAGACTTGCTTGACATAGGACTGTCACAAGCCTTCTATTTGTTTAAAAAAAAGGCAGTGTATGCAAAGTGTAAAATAACAAAGTATGTCTGTATTTTCCTCATAAGGCTGCTGTAAGCACTAAATTAATTCCTATATGTAAAGTGCTTAGAAGACTAATCAGCCTACAGTGAGTGCATAATAAATGTTAGCTGCTATGATAATCATTATTTTCACCTCCTTAGTATCTCTCAACTCTGTTAATCATTGTCACCACTACTTACTCAGTTCAGGTCCTTTTTTTTTTCCACCTACATTAATGTCACACCTTCAAAACTATTGTCTCTGCTTCTCTTCTCAACAAATTCTTTTCATAACTTTGATCATGCCATCCCCTACTTCTTTTTTTCCTAAAGATTATTTATTTGAGAGAGAGAGAGAGAGATCACATGGGGGGAGGGGCAGAGGGAGAGGGAGAGAATCCTGGAGCAGACTCCCCGCTGAGCATGGAGCCCACCACGGGGCTTGATCCTAGGACCCTGAGATCATGACCTGAGCTGAAACCAAGAGTCCAATACTTAACCAGCTGAGCCACCCAGGCACCCCACCATCCCCTAGTTCTAAATGCTTCAATGGTTTACTACCATCCTCAGGATAAATGCAAATTATTGAGCATAGTATACAAAACCCAGATAATCAGGTAAATTTCTCTGACCACATTTATCCCCTCTGTTCTTCTAGCATGTGATGTTTGAGTCATACTGATCAACCTGAACTAGCTCAAAATCAGAGGCTCCCAATCTATTTTTTTAAATGAATTACTGAGGTTAGTCAAAAATGCTCTGAGCCTCTGCTACCCACCCACCTACTCATCCCATCTTATGTTTGCTTACCTTCCAGTCTAAAGAGACTAAATGATAGGAGATGCCACTATACAGGAATATTTGCATGGATTTCCCACACATCAGCTTTAGCAAGAATCCATTCAGATCCTTTCTTTTCAAAGTGTGGTTGGAAGATCAGCAGCATCAGCATCACCTGGGAGCTTGTTAGAAATTTAATTATCAGGCCCTGCACCGACCTACTGAATTAGAATTTCTGGGGGTGGGCCCAGGAAACTGTTTTAGAACAAGCTCTCCGGGTGATTCTTATTCATGCCAATATTTAAGAAGCTCTGATGAAAATGATGCATGACTGAGTCTTCACTCTTACATGCAAGAGCCAAAAATACTACTGATACAAATATGAATTACAAAACATGTTAAGCACAGGATACAATCCTGAAAAAAAATTATAATGACGAATCTAAATTAATCCTTTATAATTCATTAAGTAAAATACCAGCATTTAAAAACCATGACCAATTTAAGGCATCCTAGCCTATATGCTGATAACAAAACATTCTGTGAGAAAATGTTGGTAATTCCAGACACCTGTTTTTAGAGTATGAGCAGTTGGAGCTACAACTTAGTATTCTGTAACACTTTAACTTCTGATAAAATATTAGAATCCTTCATAGATTCCCATAATGAGCTGGACTTTGTTAATGAATGCTATGTTCTAGTAAACCTTAATGACTAACTTAGGGTATTGTAAGTAGTCCTTAATTGTTCACAGAAGTAAAAACCCATGCATATTTTTTTCACTTGTGAGAATGAAAAATTGAACTTGTATTCAAGGATTACTTTAATTCTAAAACAGACTCTCCCTGTCCAACCACACTGAGAATCGCTGCTCTAAAGGGCAGAACCACCTTCATCTCTAACCTTAGTACATGAGCCAAACTGCCTATAACAATCCCGAGTTCTCTTGAAAACCTCTCCTCTCCCTACTCGCCCATTCTGAGACAGCTGTCCCTTCTCTGTCTTCCTCGACCACCCTGTGCAAACCTCAATAACTGTACTTATGGTATAGTGAAATAATATGTTAACTTCTGTGTCTGTCAAGATCTTTTCAAAGCCTGATTCTGACTGCGTAAAGAAAGGAGTAGTCAAAAGAATTCTAGGTTGATATATAACCAGTCATTTACTATACCTGTCTATTCTTAGCTTTATCACATACTTTTTCTATCTTCAGTCATTTTGAAAACCATTAATTTTTTCCCATTTTGAAAATCATGCTATAATGATGACAAATTTCAAAGAGAATAAGAAATTATGCATAAGGACAGTATGAGTGGCATAAATTCTCTATTAATTCATTCATAATCTGGAATGAGAGCACAGTATCTATTAAGACTTCACATTCTTTTTTGCCATTCTCATTCATAAATGTTACAAAATTCAACCACTGTGAAGTCAAGAAATAGTCAGTGTAAATATGGCAACAGGCTATGGTAGGAAGAGAACTATCCTGGGAATCAGAAGATCCAGGTTTAATCTCAGCTTGACTAATAAATACCAGTTAAAATATCTTAAATTATCAAGGCTTCAGATTCCCCAACTCTAAAATATGCTTAAGATCCCTATCAACAGGAATAATGAAAATCCCATGGGTAGCTGTAAAGATCAAATAAAGTAATGCATATACTGTATATTGTCAACATTCATAAAGCGTTCATTATTATAATCCTATGATAATAAATAAGGTACTAGAGGGGATCTGCCCCAAAGTAGAATCCACACTTGTTAAACCAAAGTTAAAATTTTTCCTTGGGGGGGTGCCTGGGTGGCTCAGTCATTAAGCGTCTGCCTTCGGCTCAGGTCATGATTCCAGGGTCCTGGGATTGAGCCCCACATCGGGCTCCCTGCTCAGCAGGAAGCCTGCTTCTCCCTCTCCCACTCCCCCTGCTTGTGTTCCCCTCTCTCGCTGTGTCTCTGTCAAATAAATAAAATCTTTAAAAAAAAAATTTTTTCCTTGGGACTATAAAATTATTTTCACCTGCCAGGTTTAGGGAAGCATTATTTGGATGCAGGTTCTTGCTGTATCTGCTGTGATCTACTCTAAGTGCATGTAATGTAAATATATATATATATATATATTTACATATATATATATATAGGGGGGAGGGTGTCCCAACTTCTACAGGTATTCCCCAAAGGATCATCTTAGACTGGGACTTGACACTCAGAGAATGTGGAGTATGGAAGGGTGAGAGCCCTCGGGGAATCGGAGGCAGAAGGCCCAAAGCTTTAGGAGAAGAGGACTCTGTGAAGACAACGCCTCTCCAAACTTGCTCACATCACCTCCAATCACTCTTCTTCCAAATTAATACTTAATCATAATTACCTTATGCATTTTAAAATTTTAATCTCATATACTTTACTATTATTTTTGCTTATTTTATACTATATTCCCTTATCTCATTTTTTAGCTTCAATTGTTTAAGAGTCACACACTTATTCTTGGAACTTTTAACTCTTACCCTTATCTTCTGGAACTGGAGTACTCATCTTTTTTTCCCTACTATTCTCGTTGATAGCTATCATTTTAAATGTCTTTATAGCTATAATTTTGAATGTCTTAAATGTTTTTAAATTTTTAGTTCAAATTCTAATTTTAATAATATTCTAATCTTCCTTACCTTCTTTTCCTTTGGTCACTTTTATTATTTTTTGTAACTTGTCTTTATGATGGCCAGCAAAAAACAAGTCCAGAAAAGGACTAAAAGTAAAGAAAGCTATCATAAGCCAAAACGGATGGCAGTTTTCCTCCTTACAAGTACTTTTTTTGACACTCTTTGACATTCTTTGGTCCAGTCCTGGATGCCTCTCCAGAGAAACTTAGGCATCCAGGGGACAAAGCTAACCCACCGACCAATTCTCTCCCCTGAGGCTGTAAGGCTCACTCTGCAAATGGCATCTGAATTTGCTCCAATGGTGCCATTTGTTAACTTCTGAAACTATCCACTGTGTGTATTTTAAAATTCATAACTCCAAAATATGTGACCAATAGAGTCTGAGTCATTCCCCTAAGAGAAATGAGGAGCTATTAGAACCAGAGGGATGTGTGGGAAACAGAACGCCACAACAACCACTGGTGAATGTTCGCTCAGACTCCGAGATCTCTGAGAATGATATGAAAATAAACATGTTTTATAAACATCATTCTGGCCACTCTGCTAGAGAACCTGCTAGCGAAGTACAAAAGTGTCCATGAAGAACTCATTCATTCATTTGACAAATATGTATTAAGCAACTACCATGTGCCTGCACTCTGATAAGCACTGATATGGCAGGGGGAGAAAAGATAAAGTAGGAGAAGCCACATACCAGAAATATGTACACTTAATACATACTTCAGGAGACTATTGCATTAGGACAAGCGAGAGCTGAAAGTGTCTTAGACTCTGATTGTGGTATTGGAGATAGGGAAAAGTAGACTGACTCAGGTAATATTTAAAAAGTAAACTGTCACTTGGTATTCAATGATTTAAAACAAAACAAAACAACTGTATAAGTTGTATTATCTTCTGTTTCATACAAGAGTTATACATTTTGAATTATTTAAAGTAGAGGACTCAATTTACTTTTCTTTATTTCAGTTCTTCTTCCATGATTTCAGTCTTTCTATTTGGTTACTGTTTCCAATATCTTATTCTCTAATACAAGTCAAAATTTTAGAATTCCATAACTTCAGTATTTTCAAGCAAACAGACTCAAGTCCACCAACCATCACTACTGGGTTCATTCAGGGAGCTGAATATCAATAACTATAAGGCATTGTGGAGCTAGAAATAATACAGTTAACCTGGAAATAAAGCATTATCTTACATTCCAACAAGGAAAATAAAAGAAGAAAGAATATTTAGGAAGAGATGCACAGTACACTATTGTAAGCATTCACCTATAGCGCAAGGGGGAAGTTAGGGATTAAAAACATAAATTTGTAGTTGTTTCAAAGGATTTAACTGAAATGGAAATAAAGTCTAACAGGTAACCATAACCGTGAAATAGGAAGAGTACTATGTATCTTAGTCCCTCTCATAATCAAGCTCAGAGTTTTGCTTTGATAATATATCTTTGGGCTTTACAGAGACAGACACAAGAGATCCTTCAGGAAATCTGTTGCTGGAATGCTGGAGAGGGTATGGCCCTCTCTACTACTCATTACTCCCATGTAAGGCCTGACATGAGAAATCTCTTAGACTCTAGTCCACATTCCCTTTCCTAAAGAATGTTATTCTTCATTCTTTTTCAAAACGGATATTCTATAACTAACTACATTCCACTTTAACTACCCGGAATCTCAGAGGCAAAGTAGGAGCTTAACTATACAGGTCTCCCTGTCTTTAGTTTGGGTAGTCATCTTTCATTGTTTTGACTTTCTATACTGCATCATGTATCTGGATAAGCTCCTATAACCTTTTAAAACTGCTTCATAACAAACAACCCCCAACTTAGTGGCTTAAAACAACAATTAATTATTTATCATAATTCTACTGAGTTAGCTGTGTGGTTCCTCTACTGATCTGATGTGGGCTCACACGTGCAGCCGCATTCACCTGGGGGGTCAGTTGGGGGCCAGAACTCACTCGAGCCTGCTGGGCCTTGAACAGGCCAGGCCTCCCCATGTGGTCTTTGATCTTCACAGAGACTAGACCAGGCTTCTTCACATGGTGACAGGAGCATTCCGAGAAGGCAAGCTCCAATGTGCAAGCAGTTATCAACTCTCTACTTGCATCACATTTGCTTACGTCCCACTGGCCAAAGTCACACACACACACACAATCCAGAGTTTCTATGGAAGGGTGTGATACTGGAAGGGGTGATTCATTGCAGGCCATCAATGTAACAATCTACTATAGCAGCTCCCTAATGGGGCCATTACTTCTTCTTCCAATCCTTCTAATACTTGAAGCATGTTATTCTTTAATAAAGTTTCCTTCCTATCTGCTCCATATCTTATCTTTTTAAGAGCTAAAATATCCTTTATGGGTGTTCTAAGCTCATACTAGTCCAACATATCAGTGAATGAATGCTTATGTAGGATTCAAAAGTATTTTAAAATTTAAAATGCACCATATGCCACAGCAAATGCTCACTCCTAAATTCTTAAAGCTCTCATGTAAGAAATAAAAATTCCTTTAAATTTTTAAGTGCAAAAGCCTTTAAAAACATTAGTGCCAATTAGTTCCCCCACCATGAGGAAATGCATCATTCCACTGTGGATGTCCCATAATCAAGTTATTGAGGTAGAGGTACTTTGTACCTGTAATCAATATTGAATGTATTATCATACAAGGATCCAAAATGTGTAGAATGTTAAAGTTAGAAAAAGAACCATTATCTTCTGATTATCTACACAAAGTACTTCAAAGAGCAAGATAAAAAGATGCTGAAATGTATAAAAGTGTTAATCTAAGGAACAATAAATAATATAAACAAAACAGCAAAAATCACCAAAGAAAGGGTAAAGATTAAAGAAATTCATTTAACTTGTTTCATCTTACAAGTTGTTACTATTTTTAAGATGTCCTATGATAAGGTAATTTAAAGATGAGTTGAAAAGGGAAAAAAAAAACTTTTAAAGACAGGACTATACCTCTTGTGATGAGTTTTGATGTGTACTTTTTATCCCATTGACATTTTAAACACACTAATTCAAGTTCAATTCAAGACTGTAAGGTTTTGTGAAAGTCAATGTGTTTTGGAAAAAGGTGTATGCACATGTGACTTTAGGGGTGGCTGAACAGGTAAGGTGGGTCTCTTTGGACTGACAAGATTTGCATTATGACTAGGGATAGCATGCATAACTATAAAAAAAAAAGTCAAAACAGCCCTTCTGGCTGCAATTATGATGCCAAACAAGATGTTTTTCTGTGAATAGGTGGCAAAATGCTTCAGAGATTTTCCACCAGGGGAGACAAAATGGAACTTTACTTATGCACAGAAGACTTTTTTTTTTTTTTTTTTTTTTGTTAAATTAGGCCAACAGCAGAGTTATTTTTAGATTACTTACTTCACTTTCTCTTCTTAATGGGCTGGTATACAAAATAGGACAGAAAATGCACCATATGTCACAGCAAATGCTCAAATCCTAAATTCTTAAAACTCTCATGAAAATAAAAGAGATCTCATCTTAAAATATGAGATTTCCATTCAGATGAAATTAAGACTAACTATTCTGACTGATATTTAACAGTTAACAAATAAATTATATATACCTTGTTTAAAAACCAGTATTTTGGAGAATTTTTCTTTTAATCATTTTTAGTAAAAATAAATTGTAAGAGAAGAGCTAACGTGTGAATAAGTGTGTTGACTTACATTTATGATTAAAGGTTAACATTTAAAGCATACAGCATTTTCAAATTCTATAGTGACTAACATAGCTCTTGATTTCCTAAAGTTACAAAATTTAGATGACTCATCTACTTGCTCTTTCATAAAAATCAATGTAAAGTCTGTTCAGTCTCAATTTTGTAGAAAGACAAACTTTCAAAACTTACTCTTTTGTATTTCAAAACAATGCATTCTCATTTTATGATTGTAATCATGCTCCACAAAACTTATATTGTTATTTTGATTTATAGTATTACAAATTATGATGATGAGATACAATGCATGACATTAAAGATATCTATGCACATAATATATGATACTGTAGTAAAAAATATAACTAATTAAAAAAGAAATTCTCTCCACTTTTATCAATGACACATATATAATTTAAACTATACTAAGAAATACTGGACTTATTTTAAAATAGATTAATAAAGTCAATAAATAACATCACACAGCAAAGCATTCACCATGTTCTTTGTAATGTCCTGATTTTATTGAGCAAACAAAATTGAAGGACAACAAAAGATTTGGCACCTCTGTGGTGTTTAAACCACTGGTTAGTTTTCACATAGGATGAATACAAAGTGCTTATTCCCTCAAAAAAAAAAAAAGTCAAGTAAAATCTCTAAAGTTTTGCTATTCTCTTGTTTATTGTTTTATTAAATTATAATCTTGTGAGTCCTTCATAGGTTAAATGTGCAGGCCTATTTGTTTTCCCAACAAATAGGGCAAATATTACTAGATACAGTTCATCACTGTATGTAACCTAGTTTTTTTTTTTTTAAAGATTTTATTTATTTATTTGACAGACAGAGAAAACACAAGTAGGCAGAGCGGCAGGCAGAGAGAGAGGGAGAAGCAGGCTCCCCGCCAAGCAGGGAGCCTGACACGGGGCTCGATCCCAGGACTCTGGGATCATGACCTGAGCCAAAGGCAGACGCTTAACCGACTGAGCCACCCAGGCGCCTCTGTAACCTAGTTTTAACAGGATTAAATGTAGTAATTAAGTGAAACAAATTTAAACTAACTTAGGTATTTAGATATATAGAAATTAATTTCTAGATAACATTGGTCTGATAAATTGTAACTTTTCAACAAAATAATTTTAACATACAACCTCAGTAGATAAATTTATGATGCAAAACTAGGAAACTAAAGAATATTATGATTGTTTAATATTGCTAAATTAATAGTATTAATGAAATTCTGTGTATAGAGACTACCTTAACCATACATTCTAATTCTTATGTTTCAAAATACACTTGAATAATCTGCATTTTGATACAATCCTATACCCCTTAATTCTAAGATATAAACTAGACGAACAATCAGGTCTAATGGCAGGAAGAAGAATGTAGGGCTGAATACAAAAACTAGTTCTTAACACTTGAAAGAAATCATAACATCTTGCCAATAAAAGTATTAACAAAGGCAAAAAACTGAAGCACTAAAATCATAAATGGCTGCTTTTAGAAGAGAGCAGACTCTAAGTGGAGAATGGACAAGTTTACCTGCATGCAGAACTTCACCACACTTTGTGCCAGACACTGGTCTTGGTCCTGAAATAAAATTTCATGTCTAAATTGTAGTTAAGTAAAACTTTATGAAGTCAGGTTAATCAAGTCTAAAGAGACCAACCCTGAGTAACAAAAAAAGAGACCAGGTCCCCCAAATAAACATTATAATGCTAAACTTTTATTGAACATTCAACCTGGTTCATACTTTTTTTTTTTTGATCAAGTAAATAATAAATGTGGCAAGTATATGGAAAAAACTTCAAAGAAGTAGCAAAATATATTGACATTTTTATCAGGTGATGTGACTGTGTCTAAGTAGTTTTATTTTTATCTTTCTCTATTTGCTAAATTGACATTTAAATTACTTAACACTAATTTCATCATCTATTTACTTCAGAATTTGACTGATGATGATCTCTAAGTAAGTACAATGGACTCCCAACCTTCCATATTTTATGAATAGACATTTCTAAGGCCGGACTAGGTATTAAAAATATCATTCCAACATTTCTTTGGTTTAAATTGATCCATTATTCCCATTTGAAATGTAGCCCCTCCCATGACACAATATTGTTTAAGAATAGTTACTACACACACACAGTAACCACTTTTTGAGCATGTGCTTTTTATTAGAGGATCACTAACACATGCTCCCAACATCAACGAGCTAAAGAATATGTACCACTTGCCAAACCTTTCTTCCACTGAGCACATATCGCCTCAGTAAATAATTATTTCCAGACAAGTGGGAAAGGGGGTTGTGCTTCTTTGACTAAAGTTTCCAATGTATTCTCCTACCACTGAAGAAGAGGGAAGACACAGGAGTATGAAGTCTCTTCCAAACACTCTTCCTAGTGCTTCCTTAGTGCCTGAAACCTATAGAGTCCAATATTTTCAAGCTAATTCCCTCAATGTGCACAAGTGAAATGATAGCTGACAGAACATGGGGGCCAGGGTATTACAGGCTCACAGCAGTAGCACCCTGTGGAGAGCACCCCTCCTAGAATACGATGGTCTGGGTCGTTAGATGTAAAGGAGAGGATTCCAATTCTGGTAAAAACTGGTAATTAACTAGCCTGATCATAAAAATAGGAAAGTACTTCATTTCAGAACCAGGAAAACTGGCTTCTTCCTAGACTTAAAACATAGCCAAGTTTAGAGTAAAATTCCCAGCTTAGTGGTAAGGCCCAGGAAGAGGTCCCCTGAACAGAGAGCTGCAACCCTGCAAAAGAAATTACCTAATATGCCAAATTTAATGATATGGAAATAATTTCATTCAAATCCATTAGTGGAATGCAAGAAAAAATACTAACAGGGAGTCAAAATAATACCCAGAAAGGAGAAAGCTCTTAAATTTATTATATAAGACTGCTTACAAAACCTATTTCTCCAGAAAATGAGACTCCGTTGTAATGATGAATCTATTAATCTAAAAACATCATGTTTAAAGCCAATCGATACAGTCTAAGGCTTTGATAAATATAAAAAAGAAAACACTATAAAGCTGAGACAATCTTAAAATAAAATGGACATCTCCTTTTGCCACATCTAATAGCTTCAGAGAACTTCATGAATAAACAATTGTAACTTCACTTGCAAATACCACAAACAAAATTCAAAATTAATTTTTAAGTTTCAGGTTTCAAGCTTCCAAGGATATACTAATTCAGGCAGAGATAGTTATTTGACTTCTGAGCACATCCACAAAGGCAGATTTTCCTCTAAAGAATATTCCTACATCAGCTGTTTCTAACTTAACTGCCTGACCAAAGGAGGCAAGAAAATGAGGAACATGATATATTTGCTTCTGGTAAACGGTGTATTTTCCTTTCTTCCCATTCCTCAGAATTCACAGGGCCCGGTATGACAGATACTCCTATAGCAGAATGGGTTGCCCCAATCTTAAACCTTGGCACTGTTTTTTTTAAAGATGAAAAACAGACAAACCAAAGCTGACAAACAAAATACTCCTGCAGAAAAAGAAAAAAAAAAAATAGTGGGGGGAGGAGCTAGGAAAAAAGGCAGTTATAAGATCCACAGTCATCACTGAAGGGAGGGCATCTACTATCTGGCAGTTACTATGTGGGGATCTTTACAGATATTATTTTTAACTCATACAAATAATACCTTTAAACAGAATTTTCGTCCATATTTTACAGATGAGAAATTTAAGTTCAGAGATCAAATAATTTGCCCAAGATCACACAGCCAGCATGTGGCTGAGCCTAGGATTTGCTCTCCATCTGTCTAATGCCAAGCCCTCCTCTTGCCATGGTGTCAAACCCACATCTCGACTGACAAACATTCCTGCTGGGCCTCCGCTGTGTGCACCCATGCTACAAAGAACTACAAAAGGAATAGAAGACATTGCTTTTGCCCTCCACGC
This sequence comes from Mirounga angustirostris, assembly GCF_029215605.1. Taxonomy (NCBI): domain Eukaryota; kingdom Metazoa; phylum Chordata; class Mammalia; order Carnivora; family Phocidae; genus Mirounga; species Mirounga angustirostris. The sequence continues at coordinate 35,247,103 of NW_026991720.1, forward strand.
AGTTAACATCTAACAGGCGTTCTGAAGATTCGGATGCCCAATCCATGAGAAGCAGTGTGGTATACAGAGAGGAAAGAGCACCAGTCTAGGGAGAGGGAAAGGACTCGCTCTGGGCTTCGCTATTTAGTAGCTATATAACCTTGGGTAAATAAGAATTGCTAGTATTTTCTCATCTGCAGAGATCTTGTAATATAATATCTGCCTTAATTATCTTACAGAATTATTTTAACAATCCAATTAGGCAATATAAGAGCCTTATTAGCTATAAAATGTTTTACAAATAGGAAATGTCAGTACTGCTATTCAAGTGTCCATAGTCAGGTCATTACAGAGCTTTGGGTAGGTATCTGAATTCAGCAATAAAAAGATTAGCAGACTCACTTTTGTTTCCCCATGCTTTTGTTTTGCTTTCTTCTGGCTTGTTAAGAGACTTAATGCTCTAAAAGTGAGAGGATTAACCAACTGGTTCTGGCTCTTGATCCCTGTACTGCCCATGCAGTCCAGCTAGCTGTATTCTGAAGATGGCGTCCACGAGCACACCACTTTCCCTTGCTATATATGCACCCCAAGGCTGCCCAGGCAGCATGCTTACTGCTAGGCAAAAGGTAAGGGAGCCCTATTTCCCTTTCCTTCCCCCTTTATTTCCTTTTCTACTGTCTTCATCAGCCGTCTTATACAATGAGAACGTCACGCTCAAGTGTCTAACCCACCCCCAAAACCCAAAGCTGTACCTCAAATTGCAAATTTTTGCTCTCTGACAACTGTATGTGAAGACCCACTTCCTGAGGGAAACTGGAGGAACTAGGTTCAGAAACCAAGTGATATTCTCCTAGGAGGTGGGGAATTTGCAAAACAAAAAACAGCCCGTTAGCTCGCTGGGAAGAGTTTCATGAACTAGGTTACCAACCCCAAGCATTTAAAATAAATAAGCTGAATTAATTCTCTGTATTCAATACAGTATTAGAACACAATTTCCTATCAATTTTCCCATTGCAAATTAATCGATATTTAGAACATTCTCTTTCTCTGGGAAGAATTATTCCCAATTCCAAACAGCCAAACTAACAAACCGACTACACATCAAATACATTTGATTGAAAAAGACTTACTAAAATACTTTTGATAATCTTCATTTTATTTTCTGTAATTTTAAGTCAACCACTACGATAATGCATAAGTTGAGCTCAATGAAGACAAAAACCAAAAACTTTGTTTTAACCGAAGTGTCACAAAAGCAACTTACTCACAACTTCACAAACTTAAATATCCCAGGCTTTAAACCAACACACAACCACCCCTGTCTATATTTCTCTCTCTCTCTTATTCTCTCTCTTTCCCCACCATTTGTCTCTTACTTTAAAGGAAGGTAATAGTATTCTCTCCCTTCTACAATTTGTTTTCTATATGTGACATTGTAGTTTTTTGGGTTTTTTTAGATTAGTAATAGTAACTCAAAATGCTCACTGGATCAACAAAAATATTGGAAGTAAAAATTTGTTAGATCTTTGGAGATTATTAATTTATTCTCATAGGAGTAGTTATATATTTTATATTCTAAATCAGTTTTATTTCTGATGACCAGTGAAATTTGGGTTTTATTTCTATTCCCTATTTTCTCTAAAAAAATGCTTTTAGAAATGCCATGTAACATTTTACTCTAGTGTTTCTAAAAGTATGGTCTTCATTCCACCTTATTTAATTCATATTTTGTAAAAATGCAGACTCCTGGCCCCTCTCCAGGGCTACTAAAGAATCAGACCAATCCAGGTTAGGCCCGGAAATAAGCATTTTAACAGTTTTTGCCAAATAATTCTCATAACGAGCAAAATTATCACAGATGAATTTTTCACTTATTTATACTTACTATGTTTCCTTAACAGCATCATCTATAACATTTTATAAACTATGTTAAAACATATAAGGGCTCTTTATTTGAATAAATGTTTCTATCTTCTAGCAGTACAGATAATTTCTTCAACTAATAATATATTTAGCTTGATCTGTCATAATTTTCATAGGTATTTTCCATGGGAGAATTCAAGTGCCACATCAAAAAACACTCTAAATTTACTTTAACTTTTACTACCACATATTGAAATTTAAATCGACTAAAATGACTAAATGTTCTTGTGAAAATTTGATTAAAAATGACAACAGTATAGCTCTTTATTTACAGAAATAAGGGCTACAAATAGACATAGTAATAGTTTTACAATTAAGTTTTTCTTCAATTTATATCACCTATTTCATCAAACAAGTTTTTTTGTGTGTTTTTTGTTTTTGTTTTGTTTTTTTTACCTCTAGTTGTATTTCCTTGTTTGCTATTAGCATTTTCAAAAATATAAAAAGAGTACCTGGCTCCCTGAGGAAGACCAGAGCAGTTCATTAGTGATGCATATCTCAGCGGCCCCTGTACCTGACTGCATTAGGTCTTTTTGCACTTTCCGTTTTTTAGGTCACACAAATACTGTAAGTAATGTAATGAAACCACAGGCTTGTCTGTATTTTCTCATACAGCCAAGCCCTGACTCATAAATATTTCATTTACTGTTGCCTTAACTCTAAGAGATTGGCCTGTATTTTTCTTGCTTTATTCTAAAACTCTCTCTTCTGAAAGTGATTCTGATGATGACTTTGGTAAAGTAGCACATACTACACTGTAAAAAGGACTCTCACTCAATAAGATGGCAGCCACCTAGGCCAATGACCCAAAAATGTTTAATAGAAACTTAAAATTCATATAGTTCTGAACTAAAATATTTCACAAGAAAATTCAATATTATATGACAGAGATACATTTTCTGAGCTTAAAATGACAAGAAAAGAGTTCACATAAGTACTCTTAGGTCAAAGAAAACAAGGAAAATTCAAATGAGTTCACAGGGAAAGGTTAGGAGGAATGGGTATTATCAGTTAGGTGGGCATCAAAAATCACAAATTGCTTATTCAAAACATTGAATAGTGGAAGCAAAAAAGGATTAAAATTCCAAGGAAAAAAACCAGAAATGATGTTGTTCAAAATACAACTGTTTCACACGATAAAGTAACAAATGTTATCCTGTCAAAAAAAGAGATGTGTATTCTGAACAGGAAAAAAAAAAAAAAAAAGAGTCTAGTTAGCTGAGTACTGTGGATTAGCCCACAGCAAGGAAGAAAGAACATCAAGGAAAAGAACTATTCCTCATTCTTAGTCTTTTCATTCATCTTCCCGTATCCTCCAGCTAAGAGTATGTAATCTACAAAGTTTATATCAAAAATAAGAACAGGAACATTCCCCAAGACAGACTCTGCAAGATTGGCTTTAGTTAACCTAAAAAATATAAAGAAACAGCAGAACACATAAACAGAAAAACCTAGCTACAGGGTCACCATAAGTAAATACAGAAGGAGATCCTCTTTACACAAAGGCACAAGGGCAAATCTAGTTAAATAGCCATCTGACTGATGGAGAGCAGTTTTCAAATTTCCCATTCCAGCCAGATACTTCACTCATCTAACTGTACCCCGGGCCTCTGATCTACCCATACCCTCACTTGCCAGCATACATAAAAAGCTCTTGAGTCGTGCCAAAGCTTTGTCTCATACTTAAAGTTGTGATGCTTCATGACTCTTCAACCTGTGTGGGGACCTTCCTGACATCTTTGTCTTGCCCTGACCTCTGGAAAACTCATGTGAAAGACATTCTTGGCTCACTATCTAGACCTCTCATGACTCACTTGATCATTGCACTTTAGTCTCCAGATTTATACTGTGATACTCATAATGACAAAAGTTGAGCATCTAATAAATTACTGGCGTACAAATAATTTCTTCTCTCTGACAGCTTAAGAAGCCATGAGGAGAATTACTACCTTGGCCTGAATAGCAGTGAAAAGGGAAGAACTCTCATGAAAGAATTTGTCACAGAATTCTTAGACGTCCATGTCAATTTTAAGCTCATAATTCCAGGCCAGTGAATAAATGTGGCATGGATTTTAGTAACATAAGTAAAAAAAACTATGTCTACATTTATATGAATATTTATTTATATGCGTGTGTGTGTGTGTGTGTATTGCAAAATATAATCCATGGGCTAAAAGTGGCTCACTCCCTGATTTTGGATGATCTATGAGGTAAGAATGGTTTTTATAGTTTTAAACAGTTGAATAAAAATCAAAAGAAGAATAATTTTGTGAAATATGAAAATTATATGAAATGTAAACTTTAGTGTCCATAAACAAACTTTACTGTCACACAGCCACATTCATTCATTTAGGTATCATTCATAACTGCTTCTAAATTATATGGCAGAGTTGAATAGCTGTGATAGAGACCTATGGCCCACGAAACCTATATTTACTATCTAGCCCTTTATAGAAAAAATTTGCCTTCCCCTAATATATGATGGCTTGGCATGAAACTCTAAAATAAAAAATGGCTTGGGATAAATATCTATGAAATGATGAGTTACTGAAAGTGAAGTTATGGCCCTATGGCCAGCCTGAGAAGCCACTAAAAAGAAAAAAAAAATTAGAAAACAGCTTAAAAAAATCAGAGTTATACAAGGAGTATTTGACCTCAGAATTAAAATCACCTGACAAGGAATAGTACAGAAACATGACTCAAAGCTTTAATAAATACTTAAAATGGGTCGAAGCAACCTCCTCCTCCCCCCACAAAAATCTAAGAACACTTCAAGATCTTACTTAGGTATGGGAAAAAATATTAAAGAAGACATGAGCCTACTGTTTGGTGACAATGGTATATTATCAGATAACTGAAATGAATCTTAGGTGGTTTTTACATTCTCCACCAAAAAGGAAAGTGTTGAAACTAAAATGGAAAATCAAATATGATTAATAAGAAAACTAAAGCTCAGGAATTAGTAAGAGAAAAATGAAACACTTCAAATAACTTCAGGTATGCATGACCAATGGGTGACAATCTCAGGGTATTAAAAGTAAATGTTATAACAGAACGATACTGATAACCCATAAGAGTTACAAACAACAGGACAGCAGGCATAATACGTAAGAAGGGCAAGTGCTATTTTATTTTTTTAAGGTAAAAGGATTCTAGAAAATGAAGATCAGTGATCTTGACATTATTCTTCAACAAAATTCTAGAACAGGTTACTAAACAGATGGTTTGTGAGCACTTAAATTTAAAAAAAAAAAAAAAAAAAAAAAAAACCTGCCATGGATTTGTTAAAAATAAGCCATGCCAAACCTGTTTCCTTTTCTGACATGCTACTAGATGAGTGAATCAAAGAAATGCAGGAGCTATATAATAGCTGGACCAAGAAAAGTATAGAGAAAAGTCTCTCATGGCCAACCTGGGGTATGTCCACTTATTATTTGTGTAACTTTGGGGAAATTTCTTTTTTTTTTTTTAGATTTTATTTATTTATTTGACAGAGAGACAAAGCAAGAGAGGAAACACAAGCAGGGGGAGTGGGAGAGGGAGAAGCAGGCTTCCCGCTGAGCAGGGAGCCCGATGCGGGGCTTGATCCCAGGACCCTGGGATCATGACCTAAGCAGAAGGCAGACGCTTAACAACTGAGCCACCCAGGCGCCCCTACTTGGGGGAAATTTCTTAATATCTGGGAGAAGAGGCAAATTTCATGGGTCTCTTGTGTCTCTACATGTGTTGTGAGCAAAGGCACTGGCAGCTTTTGTTCTAGACTATCTTTCCACAAATGTTTGTATAGCAAATAGCCTTTGAAGACAGAAACAGTATCTCCCTATGGAACAAAGGGAAAGTTTACCTATGGCCCGTTATAAAAGATCTGCGTTCCTAAACTTGGCATTCCTCATCAGTGATATAACTGAGTGTGCAGCATGAATCTGAGCCACTCTGCCGAACTCCTGTGGGACTGGGGGGGCGGGGGGGGGGGCAGTGCGAGGAACCAAAAAGAATCAAGAAGCTCACACTATTTGCTTTACCAGGGGTAATAAAGTCCTCTGTCTCTGACCCCAAAGTCTTAGGTCTTCCACAAGCATCCACAAAGCAGTGCTGGCTACTTTTTAGCTTCCAAGTAGGGTGAAATTTCAGATCCTTCACAACTCAGCTTGCCATTTGTAAAATGGGGGAAATAACAGTACCTCCTTATAAAGGTATTATGAAGATTAAATGAATCAATGCACACAAATTGCTTAGAAAATGCCTATTTAAACTACCTGCTCAATGAATGCTACCCATTAAGATTACTTTACAATGTATACAGGTAGGTAAACAATCACATCCAAAGGATTAATGACAAGCGAAAGAACCCACCATGTTCACTAACTTTAGTAAAGGCTCCATTCTTAACCCTATTCTGCTCAATATTTTTATAAATAATCGAATAGAGCTACAGAAATGTATTAATCGAATTATGGACAACACAGTCGCTAACACAGAGAACAGAATCAGGATTTTGTTTAGATCTTGACATGTTGAGTAACTAAACTTTGTAAAAGAAGAATTTAAAAGACATACAAATCCTATTTTTTTAAAGATTTTATTTATTTGTCAGAAAGAGAGAGCAAGGGAGAGAGCACAAGCAGGGCAGTGGCAGGCAGAGGGAGAAGGAGGCTCCCGCTGAGCAGGGAGCCCGATGCGGGATTGGATCCCAGGACTCTGGGATCATGACCTGAGCCGAAGGCAGATGCTTAACTGACTCAGCCACCCAGGCGTCCCACAAATCCTATTTTTAAAATAAACTATTCAAATTGTTTATTCATGGCAACTTATATAAAGTGAATTACAATTCTAGTAACAATGTAACATGACTAAAAAATGAATTGTTATTAGGTCAGAGAAAAAAAATGGAGATAAATTTTCAACGTGTTCTGTGTCATCAGGCTGCACTCCTGGTGTGGTATTTAGCTCTGGGTACATTTTAAAGGGAAACTCTGGCAAACAGAAGCATACCCAGAGGAGAGTTATCAAAACTGTGAAGAATGAAATAAGTCCATATAGTATATAAAGTATAATGGGGAAAACCAGACTTCTTTAGCTTGAGAAAGATAAGATTTATTGGAAATGAAAGTTTTCAGACATCGACAAAGCTATCGATGGGAAATACTCCGTGTAAATTCAAAGGGTAGAGCTAGAAATAATGGCTGATTCTAACTCAGTGTAAGGAAGAACTTCTGAAGAATTAAATTTTTTCAAATGTTGGATGTTAAGATAAAAATTTTTCATTCATGGAAGTTTTTGAAAGCCACTAGCCAGAATTATGGCCATGGGGATCACCTCCTTCACATCCAGATGTCTTTTGACTGCTCAATTCTTGTCTGTTAAAAAAGCCAACCCACCAGAAGTTTCTCCAGGCTTCTTGTCTGTTTTCACTGCTATCTTTCACTCCTTGGTTTCTGTTCCATTTCAGCCCAGCTAGCCCCTTCGGACTGACAATTTGCTCTTGGCAGCCCACCTGACCCTTCGATTTACCTCTTTGATTATTCCCTTTCCATACACTACAGCAATTTGACAATTTGACAAAGGCTCCTGGTTAAGAAACCTGAGCCCCATCTCTCATCTGGCTTGGAAGGGAGGATGGAAAATTAATTTCATGATCTCAAAGCCTCTTTTCACTTCTAGGGTTCTTTGATTCTTCTTACTTCTTTTGCCACTTACAGAAATTGGTGGATGACCAGTGATTGAGGAATAAACAAATAAGTGAATGAATAAATGAAAAGCATTATTAAACAACTGATGATGAGCTTCTTTCTTCTTTAAGAACTGGCTACCAGATGGGTCTTATATACTCCAAACAAACAGATGACAAGGAGTGAAAAGACATGAACAGCAAACATCTGTGGGAACAAGGAAAGCAAGTATGAAAGCAAGAGAGACCAGGGGTGGGAGCAGGAGCGAGGGACGAGAACTATGGTAAAGACCCCAAAACTGATTTTTAGAAATGATGAACCAGTAAAGTCTCTTGTTTATAAGCCATGCCAATTCATAAGGCAAAATAAAATTTGAGGCTATATAAAAATATATTTGAATGGAAAATGAGAGAATTCTAAACTCCTAAGAAAACTACGACGGGAACAAGCAAATACATTACTGTGGAGGAAAAAAAAAATACAGCACAACAACACAAATGAATCTCAAATGCATTATGCTAAGTGAAAGAAGCCTGACTCCGAAGGCTACATGTTGTATGATTCTATTTATAGGACAGACTTGAATGTGGTATATGTATACAATGGAATATTATTCAGCCATAAGAAGGGAGGATATCCTGCCACTTTTTTTTTTAAGATTTTATTTATTTATTTGACAGAGAGAGAGAACAAGCACAAGCAGGGGGAGTAGCTAGCAGAGGGAGAGGGAGAAGCAGGCTCCCCGCTGAGCAGGGAGCCCGATGCGGGGCTCGATCCCAGCACCCTGGGATCATGACCTGAGCCAAAAGCAGACACCTAACCGACTGAGCCACCCAGGTGCCCCATATCCTGCCATTTGTGACAGCGTGGATGGACCTTGAGCACATTATGCTAAGTGAGATAAGTCAGACAAAGCCAATTACTGTCTGATATTACTATGTGGAATCTAAACCAGTCACACTTATAAAAAACAGCAAGTAAAGTGGTGGTTACCAGGGGACAGGGGTTAGAGATTAAGACCGACTTTATTTAAGGGTGCCAACTTGTAACTTGCTTGTAAATAAGCCATAGAAATCTAGTGTATAATGAATATAGATAACAATATGGTACTACAATTATGTAATATGATAAATATCACTACAACGCCAATCATGTTATAATATACAAATGTATCAAAGTAACACACTAGGCCCCATAAATTTATACAGTGTAAAAACTTGCCCAAAAAAAGACTTGAAAGGACAAAACTATACGGACAGAAAATAGATCAGCAGTTATCAGGGCCTGGAGGATAAAAGGAAGGGTTGACTAAAAACCACACGGAAAAATTTTGTAGCATGATGGGACTGTTCTATATCTTAACTATGGTGGTGATTACATAAGTATCTATGTTTGTCAAAATTTACAGAACTTTACACTAAAAGGGTGAATTTTACCATATATAAATTATCTTTAATAAAAAAAGGAATGAAATTAAAGAGCTTAAAACAACTTTATAATGATGAGTAATTAAAATATGGTTTGTGTCATCAAATAGACACATAAAAGAAAATTACCAGAATCATTTCTACAATATAATAGCCAATATATTATTATTTTTTAAAGATTTATTTGAGAGATAGAGAGAGCACATGAACACTGGGGGGGAGCAGAGGGAGAGGGAGAGAATCCCAAGCAGACTTCCCACAGAGCACGAAGCCTGTTGCTGGGCTCAATCTCAGGACCCTGAGATCATGACCTGAGCCCAAATCAAGAGTTAGACGCTCAACCGACTGAGCTACGCAGGTGCCCCAACATATTATTTTAAAATGAAAGGTCAAATGTATAGCCAGATACATTTTTTAAAAATAAATAAATATATTTTTACTGTCTCAAGAATAGTTAACATGTAAAAATAAAATTATTCATTCACATTCCTTTTCTTAAATATCCTCTCATAAGAAACATAATCTAGGAATAAGAAAATAAACATTAAATATTTTTCTTAGTTATGTATTCATAGGTTGTTACCATATATTCTCTTTCATTGTACATTTGCACTTAAACCTTGATCTTATATAGTCAGAAAAACAAGTTGTCTCTCAAGATGAAAACAAAACTTATGACAATGTTCCTTTAATATAGCAATATGAGTAAGCATGTACTTAGTCATATTTTAGAATCTGGCATTGTCACAGCCCAGTGGAAATGATATATTTTCAGGATACAATTAAAAGGATATAGAACAAATCTGTAAAATCAAGTACCAATTAGACATAACAGATCACGTTGCCTTTCTCCTGTTTGTGGAATAGTATGAGCAACAGACATGTAGGGTAAGAGATAGCTGGACATTTATGAAAACTACAAAAGAGCAAAGAATTAGAAGGATAAAATAACTTAAAAGCATGCTTTTCCAGAAGTAAATATTACAAATTGATCAAAATTATAGATTTAAAATTATTTTATTTGGGACAACACAAAGTCAGGCTGTCCAGTGAATTCTATTTTTAGTTACAGGAATATACATTCTCTATAACGTAGGACAAGGTAAAACACATTGAAATGTGCATGTTTGCAAGCTTACATCACTGCTAGAAACTCCCAGGACTTATAATCCCTTACCTTCTGAGAAGGAATCTTTGTTGCTGTTCTCCTTGTTTGTCTGCATCAAGACAAACCTTGATTGCCACAAGAAAAGCAGCCGGAATAAAGAAAGAGACCACACTTTGCATGACGGGAGGGCACACTTCATGGGGTGTATACACTTGGTACGACTGTATGTGTTGCACAACGGGTGGATGGGGCAGCAGAGCAGTGAAGGACTGATCTAGATGAGGCTCTAAAAACTTTTTAGCAGTACCCAGGAGAAGAAGAAAGATGCCTCAAGAGATTTGGGGCAAAACTTCCTATGTGGCACACTGTATAAAACCGTGTCACTCCCTTTAAGCCAAACTGCACCAAAGGTATGTAGTATTCCTGCAGCTGGGAGTTGTGTTTCCTTTAAAGCAGCACAATGCATAGGCTGGACCATGTGGCAGCCCGACATTTTATGTGGGTTCTAAAAATGTATGTCTGTGTGTGTGAAGTCCATCAAAAAGGGGAGCTCTAATTTTAAAAGACAAAGTTTATCAAACAGCTTATCCAACTCCACACTTTATTTCTGGATTGGTGACGCCTCGAGCTAAATATATGAATGAGCACAGGACCAAAGCAAAATTGTGAAGAAATTAATATTTTGGAAAGTTAATGACACACACTTCAGGGGACAGAATGCCAGGTGGTTATTTATTCTTCTTAACCCAAACATGATCAACCCCGTGTCCACTCTACCTTCTCTGCTTGTTTCAGTGTTCTGGTTAAACGAGGGGAGGCTCCATTCCTGACAGAGAAGGGGAGGAGTGGTGTGAAAATATCCAGTGGGCTAAGATAATAGAAGAATAATACTTTTGAATTTTAACTGAGTCCTCCTGAGCTGCATAAGCAAAGTTATTTGTGGTAACTGTTGTTAGTTTTAATTGTTTTTATCTTTTTCTTCCATTCCTTCATTTATGTGTGTTTATGGCTGTAAAGGAAGAACATGTTCACAGCTTCAAATTTGGTTCTATGTATTTCAAAAAAGAATTTAATTGGAAATAATCTAAAAACTAATCCAGGCTCTTTTTAATGTTGGAGGAAATAACCTACCCAACATCACACAATAGTTACAGACAGACCAAGTACCAGAATGCAAGTCTCGTAGCACTTAACACAGAACACTGCATAGTAAACCAACTGACTATTTTACTAGCTGCGATAATAAGTATACTTTCCAGAAGAATCCATCTTCATTCACATTCTAATATGCATTATTATTACTAAAGAAGTGCTTTAATACAAAATTTCCAATTCAGAAAGGGAAGGAGAATACACTGGAATAGCCAGATGCAACATGAGGGCACTGGGTGTCTAAGGAGCCAGAGAAGAGTAGCAAAAGATGTAAGTTAGTAATTTTTTAAAAAGGAAAAAGTGGGGTAATTATGTAATAAAAGCCCACTTTGCCTTATTTCACAGTTTTCCAAGGGCTACACATTCACTGATGGTATAATAAAGTATCAGAATGATTTTGAGAGATTTCATAATTCAGTCTGGAGAAGGGAGAAGGGAAAAAGAAAAATGAGAAGAAGGGAGGCAAAGAAGAGAGCCCTCCTCCTTCATTATCAGTAGAAAAGATTAGAGACTCCTTTCCCTATTTTCAAGATATTTAAAATAAAATTGCTGAGCAGGTTAGTGCATATTTCAAATATGGACATAATATGTGAGAGGGAGATCTATAGAGCATTAGGTTTATAAGAAAATAATCAATGGGGATTAAAGAGTGCACTTGTCATGAGCACCAGGTGATATATGGAAGTGTTGAATCACTAGATTGTACACCTGAAACTAATATTACACTGTAGGTTAACGAAATGTAAATTAAATAAAAACTTAAAAAGAAAATAATATATGTATTTGTATGATGTTTTATGGAAAGTTGTATCCCTTACCCATACCTCAGTTATGGGTATCCAAAAGCAATTTAAGCAAGTTCGAGTGAGATTTTAAATTTGGAGAGATGGACCTTCCATCAAATCATAAATCCTCCATCTGCTCTATTTAAGGATAGATACTGGAAGAATGAGACAAAAGAGAAGTTGTAAATTTATGGTGTGTGTGCCAACACAAAGAAGGAAAGCCATCTAAATCTAAAGGTTTTCAGAAGAGACTTGGCTTAACCCCTTTCCTCCCATCTTCCCCACAGAAATACTTTGTATGCCAATGTTGTATCCATAATGTAGCCTTTAGAAATATCTATGGACCCTATCTATGCTACTCATATTAAGATATAATTATGAAATAATATGATTAAATGTCATTTTGACTGTACTAATAAGCATTATTATATTGTAGCACTCAACTACTGAGCATTTGTTCTTGTCCAGAAACATAAGCATCCATTCACACCTTTCAAAAGTTAAGTGTAATATTGTTTCTCAGATCGGAATAAAAAAGATACAAAACACTGAACTTGAAGTAGGTCCACCAGAGAGCAGAACCACATCTTGGTCAATACAGTAGTGAACAGTTTTCCCAAATGTGATATGGTATAAAATAAGTGCAAGATGAGAAAGTAAGGTGAAAAGTAATTTCAGTCACACAGAAAGTGAGGCAATGATATAGACAGTAGTAATTTCTTGGACCTCCAACAACTCATTCATTCTTTCATTTAGTTTTAGAGCTGTTACCTGATGCAAGGCACTGTTCTAGGCATTGGGTTAGAACACTGAAGAGAACAAAATCCCTGGCTCCATGGAAAGTATATTCTCATTGGGAGGACATACGATAAATAAACAACTTTCTAAAATGTCAGCTGACGATGGTGCTGTGGGGAAAAGTAATGTACGGAAAGGTGGCAAAGCACGATCTATGAGGATTTGTTATCTGATACAGGACAGTCTTCTCCAATAAGGATATGTTTGAGCAGAGGCATGAAATTTGTGAAGATATCCGATTGTAGAGCATTTCAGACAGAGAACACAGAGAAAAATTCTGAGGCGGGAATCAGCTTCTCCTGTTTTGATAAATACCAAGGAAGCCAGTGTGGCGAGAGTTGACCGAACAAGAGGAAAATGCTAGGAAAGAATGTCAGATAGGTAGCAGGGGTCAAATAACATGGACTTATATAAGGTCTTTGTCTTTTATTCTCAGGGACATAAGAAGCTGCTGGAAGGTTTATAGAGACGAGTGACATAATCACATATTTTTAAAAGATCGCTATGCTGTGTGGGGAACAAACTGTGGTGCCTAGAGAGAGAAGAGGGAGATAAATAGCTCCTGCTATTTAACAATTCAGGGAGGAGATGATGATGTCTATCTGATCAGATGGGTAGCGGCGCTGGTACCAACTAGATGTATAAAACAAGATTTTTTTTTTTTTTTGAGGGGGCACTTAGCTAAACTAAAGGCAGACCGAGAAAGGGGAAAAAAAAAAATCGAAGACAAAAAAGAAAGTAAAGAGTTAGCTAGAGGCATACAGATATAGATCACCCAAATCCTGGAACATAACTTTGGGTGAAGTAATGGTGAGGAATAGTTCTTAAGGATGTTGGGGATCTTTTTTTTAAATGAGATGATTTTATGACAGTCTACATATGCTAAGATGTTAAGCTATTTGGATTAGTGTACTATAAGTTTCTCCTCGCTATCTGCCAGTGAGAAATTTTATAAATGCTTTCTCTGAAATATGTCTACCACTGATTTTTTTCTTACCCCCTAAAATACACTTTAAGAAAGTTTGTTATTTTTTTAAATTGAGAAAAAGTTGCAAAATGATGGCTGTAGTTGTGTATCTGTACCAAGATGATACAAAACTAAAATAATACAAAAAAACTCTCACAGAAAATGTCATTATAACAGTTGAGAAGAAATGAATACCACAGAAACTTTACACTATTTCTAGTAGCATGCCTTATTTGAGGAATTCAAAGTTAATTTCCTTAACTTCCTTTAAAAAAGTATAACATTCTCATGGTATAAATCTTTTAGGCTTATGTTAAAAGATCTTTAAAAAGAAACACTAAAAACTTAAATAAATTTTAAGTCAACATTGTCTTCCACAAAGTATATTTTAAGCCTTCCAAGATAGAAATCAAGAGAAATTAGGAACATTAATAAACTAAAAATGCTGAGAGCTTTTAAATCCCTGGGGATTCATTTGCTTCACAGCAATGTGCTTTTACAACATTTAAATTTTATTTGCTTTTGCTAATAAAAATAATTTGCCACAGAGACAGGAATGAAGACATATTTGTCAATATAATGGGAAGAAGGTATGTCCTAGAGATCCCTGGTAGATTGTAGGAAGAGGGAAGGATACAACTGAATGGGAAATTGAATTAAATTGGTAGAGTATAGGTCCAAGAATACATATTTCAAATATCAAGGAATTTATAAGGTTGAACCTGGCCTGCATAAATAATTTATGGAGAAAATGTGTTTTAGATAAAATTATATAAATTGAAGTAACACAGAATTTCAATTGTTCATAGAAAGCAAGTTGGACAGGTGAAGAAATACAAGAAAGAGTAAACAAAGTTCATAATTACAAATTGAAAAAGTATTAGGATCCAAAGCTGTAAAACATTAAAATATAATGTAGCTTTGAAAATGAAATGGGTGAGATAACAGTCTACCTCCTTTTTGAGCCCTGATACTCTTAATTTGGCTGCTTGGCAAACTGTATAGGTAAACACAAATTCCCAGTCACTCCAATTATAAAATTGAAATTATGCTCCTAAGAATTAGAATAATACTTAGTAATACCACATTCGAGAAAACAGCAAATTACTGAAGCATCTATATAGAGAAAAGAGTTTTAATACATACTGAAAATAAGTCACCACATACATATAGGTTTACTTTTTCATCTTAATATTAATAGTGTTGGAACATAATGCATCTAAATCTTCTTTAAGGACCTCTCCAGCATCTCAATGTTCTAACGTTAACCTTTTAATTAGTCACAACAGTTCCTCACATTTCACCAAAAGTACTCTCTTTTTTGTTTGTTTTGTCTGGAAAATTGGGGGTGGGGTATGGATAAATACACTGAGCAGAGCAAAAGACTATATACAAAAGTACATCAGAGGCAATGACAAGGCAAAAGTAAGTCAGCAAATGGAAATAAGTACCCATTTATTTTAATAGGTAAGAATACCCACAGGGAAAGAATATTCCACAGGAAATAATATTCTACTATGTGAGAATTTATGTAATTCAATAGTAATGAATTTTCACATAAGCAATGCTGAGCTTAAGGGAAAAAAAAGTAATAGTATTTTTAGACAATCCCCCCAAACTATGCTTAGTTAGGCTGCTGAAAGAAATATTAATGGGGTCCACTTGCAGGTTCTGAAAAACAAATGAAGAAGCTAAAGTTCTAGAAGAACTCCATAAAAATGTAATGAAAAAGACTTAAGCCTCATGAAGAAAAAAAAAGAAAAAACTCTAAGAACCTAGAGTATTTTACTTGATAAAGACTATAGAAGTGATATGACTGGAAGCCAAGTATATGAAGAGATATCAAAGTTGGATCTAAGAAGGTATTTACATCATCTAAAGAAGGAATAGAACTAAAGTAAACTATGGCATATAACATTTGATTTAGGCATTAGATTCTCTATGAATCATAAACACAGGAATATGTTTAAGGGAAGTTGCAAGCACCTGGATTACTTTTTCAGACCCTTAAAATATGCAACAGTCGTTCTGGGTTGGTTCTGATCAAGTTTGTTAGAACTCTATGAATCAGGGGGTACATAATTAAAGTTACTTTGAAAATCTATGTAAATCTTAAGCTCTCACTGGGCCTGATTTAAGAAACAGGATTTATTTTATTCAAAGGGCAGTATGAATCTGGGCACTGGTTAGAACATTTGGGATCCATTCATTTATCACTAAGAGTACTATCATCTATCACAAAGTTAAAGAAAAAAAATAGTTTAAGTGGGTCAAGAATTAGTTTCAGTAATTGTAATGAAATTGTTATTATTTCTGAATTCAACGGTGATTTGCAATTTTGTCTAACAACAATCATGTCAAGAGAACTTCTTAGTGACATTGTCTTCTTACAAGTCAATGGCTTCTTTCTGACTTAATTTAGAGAGGCAGAAAATATGTGACCACTTCCACCATTCAGTTTTCTATCAATATTATAACTAATAGCTGATCTAACATGAGACTATCAACACAGAAATAGACAAGGGTGATGAGGCAGAGCCAGCTATAAATCCTTAAAAATATTACAAATAATATGCCCTTTATGTAATTGAGTTCTGTATCCCTCACATTTTCTCTTGAAATAAAAATGTCTGGTAAATTTGTCTGGCTAAGTTCATTACACTGTTATATGCCCTATGAGTCTCAGTCAAACCATGAAGTTATTTTCACATATTTAAATATACTTTTCATAAAGTATAATTCCAATAGCTATGCAAAGAGAGTTGGTCTATGTTTTTAAATTCTCGCTTGTACAAAAGGAATAGAACTTCTCATTACAGGTTATCTGTAAATTTAAAGTTCACCTTTTTTCCTATTTTTATGGTGTGCCACATACAACAATTTCCCCCTATTTAGGTTTTTATAATATTACAAGGATTTATTTTATTTGTAAAAGCAAAACCACTGTACTATCATCAGTGCAAAGAAATAAAACTTTGATGACAGTTTATTTAGACACAACCATTAATAAATCTATTCATGTCTTAATGCAATCAAAGGTCTCCTTCCACCCAGAGTATGCATTCTATGAAAACAATATTCAAGTCTAAAATTTCCATCACTCTGAATCCCAAAATATAAGTTGAGAAATTTTGATAAACAGTTAAAAATAGTTCATAATTGTTATTTGTACATAATTTCCTTCGATTATTCTAGTACCCATTGTAGTGCAATAGTAACATACTAATAATCTATGTATAAAAAGAAAGCATGTATTGTACTGTTTAAATTGAATGGTAAAAAGTGTTCCAATAGTGAACTTTATGCTGATCTTTTTAAATTTGAGCGTCCTCTCTCCCTTACCTACAGGGATGTATCATCAGGTTTCCAGTCTCCTCTTTAAAAGCTAGTAACTTAATCACAATTAAACATTTATTTCACTTAGTTTTGGGTAACAATGAAATAGTGGGGTTCTTAAGCAGTACTGAATTGAACAACCATTGAACACGGGTATAGTTAGGCAATAAAAATTGAAGGAAGGAAGGAAGGAAGGGAGGGATGGATGAATGGAGGGAGGAAGGGAGGGAGGAAGGAAAGAAGGAAAGAAAAAACGACTTTTAAAAATCTTCAAAACCAAAATGAAATTTTATGACCCTAATGATCATCGTGTATATAACTTTATACCTGCTTTATTAATGGCATACACAAATAAATCAAATTTGTAAATTAATTGTTTAACACTACTAAACAAACACTACATTTTAAAATTCCACTACACTGAGAATATACTTATCCAGAACTCATAGTGACAGAAAAGATAAACAGGCCCCTTGACAACTTTAAAACATTTCCCGAGGTACGCCGCAATGCAAGATTGAAGAGGAAAATATCTGAAAGCTCATCCTTGCTTCAGTGTTGACCTCTAACATGGACTTGCTATTAAACACACCCCTCCTGTCTCCACTGCTGCCTAGCCAAATTATTTGAGTTAGAAGAGCGTGCAAAGATGTGCCTTCCAGGCAAACTTTTGTTTTCTAAAAGTTAACCTCTCCAAACACTTCCAGTTGGAAAACGTCCACTTCAGCTACTTGACACCAGGGCGTCGCTTTCTCCCCTCGGCTTACCTGCTCCTACTTAATTATTCTTCCAAGTAGACTCTGGGCACGTTGGGGAGGTAGCTCTTTAAGCACTTCTGAATCCATGATGACTATATATGTACACATCTTACACACTCCCACAGGTCTTTCACACCCTTTCTCCCTCCGGGGCCGTTCTCAGCACTCACCCAGGCCACGTCGGGAACGCCTGCCCACCTGGGAGCAAACAGTACTCAAGGAATAATCCTCAAGATCAAGAAACTGACTGGATTTCAACATGTGGTGAGAGAAAATGGGGGTGGGGGTGGGGCTGAAGCATTACAGATAGCAGCTGTCCATTAAGTGGTTTAAATCTGTTGGTTAAAAAGCTGAATAAACAAATACACAGATGGGTCTAGATCCTTGGGGATTCCGGAGTCTGAGGAGCCCCCTGAGCAAGTGTCCAGTTTGGCCTCTCTGGAGTCGTCCCTATGCAAAACTCGCACCGGTTGCGCTCTCAAAAGCCCCAGACTCGCACGTGTCCTTCCCCTCCCGTTCCTCCTAATCGGTGTCACCCCACGCGCCCGGTGCCCTGAGAGACTTACCTACGAGGTCTCAGAGGCTGAGGATAGTAGGGCAACTTTTCCTCCCTGCTCTAGACAGGCCCAAACGCCCTCAGCAAGCGAGGGTCCACGACGACGCTCGCGCAGAGGTCGGGGTGTCTGGGCGCGTCCTGGCCTGCGGGGCGGGGAGAGGCGCTCGGGAGACACGCGGGCGACGCGCTGGCGGCGCGCGCGGCCACCCAGTGGGTCCCGCCGTGCAGCCGCCGCATGTGAGCCGCGGCGAGCGCGAAGGGCCGTCGGGACCGGAGCTCTGCTGGGGTCACAGCCAACCCCGCGCTCCCGACTGCCCTCCGCTCGCCCGGGGCCTCCACGGACTTACAGGTTAAAAGACAACCGAGAAGCCCTCCCTTTCTCCGCAAGGTGCCCGCGCCCCTCCCACATTCCCTCCCTAAAGAACCGGGAGGTGCGAGTTCACCCTAAACCCACCCACAGAGTGAGGAGACCTTTCTAAAGCACAGTAAAAGTAAGACTAGGTGAGTTCCCGCGTGAAGCGGGTCCTGCTAACTGTGGACAGGGGAAAGAGCGTGATCGGGGGCAGCAGTCAAGATGCACCATTATCCGAAGCAGCACTAGGGGCCAGGAGTTTCTTCACTCGAGAAACAGGAGTGTCCCCTCTCCGCCTCTAGTTCCCAGGGAAGTACTTCTTAAATGAACGCTGAAGCGCCCAACTTAGAGACGGACGAGCTGCATGCACTTGCCCAATTGAGTAAATAAAGGTCAGCAGTTGGATCAATAAAGTGTGTGCTTCCAACCGCCAGATGTTTTTACTGTTGTTTCTCCTCCCAGGGGTAAGGGGGGAAGGGAGGAAAAGGAAGAGACAACAAACAATAAAAATAAAAGAGTAAACAAACACACATCTGGTGTTTCGACACACATTCTCCTCCAGCCGCGGTCCCTCTGGACGAGGCAATATTTTGCATATTCAAAACTAAAAATCATACGTGAGCCAACTGCAATCTCCCCTCTGTCGATTCTCCCTTCCCCCATCACAACGCAAAATGAAAAAGAACAACAAGTGGTGATGTTGGGTCCGGAAGGCGACCCCGACGCTGAGCCGAAATTTGACACATGTCACACCCGCCCCGCCGCACCGAGCGCTGCGGCTGGGGCGAAACTTTGCCGCCGCCGCCGCCGCCGCCGCCGCCGCCGCCGCCGGAGGAGCGCGCAGCAGAGTAAAGTCGCAGCCCGGGCCGGCGTGGAGGTGGCTGGGACGGGGTGGGGTGCGGAGGTGCAGCGCGCCAGAGTGAGGACGAAGAAACTTACCGCGACCTGGGACGCCTGGGCAGCGTCCCGGGAGGTGGCACCCGCGGCGCCGAGGCAGAAGCCCCCAAACAACACACCCACGAGCGAGTCCCGGCAGCTGCTGCCGCGAGTGGGGGGCGCGCCCTGGGGCGGGGGGGCGGAGGAAGCCGCAGCCAGCAGACGCGGCCGCCGCATAAATAACCGGGACGGGCGCTCGCGGGCGGGCTGCGGGTGGCGCGGGGCTCGAGCCGGGGCGCAGCGGCCGCCGCGGAGCTGCACGCGCCGGCGTGTCTCGCGCTTTCTCGGAGGCTCGCGCTGTCTCGCGCTGCCTCTCCCCCCACCCGGATCTGTGTGTGTGTCTGTATGTGTGTCTATGTGTGTGAGTGTGCGCTGGCGGGCGCGCGCACCCGGCCGCGCGCGCGTGTTGTTGGCAATGCAAACTGTACACACACTGCGTGCGGAGCCGCCTCTCCTCCGAGGGGCGGGGTGGGGGAAGGGACGCCTCGGAGGATTCTAAAGTACTGCTGGGCCACTTGTTTGTTTTGTTTCACTTTGCGTTGTTATTGTTGTTCCCAAAAGTGGTTTGGGACCAGCCGGTTAGAACGCCTGTCGCCCCCATCCACCTATCTCCCCCGGTGCCCCAACTTCTTTAAGGGAGGGGGAAACGCGGAGCAGAATATTGTTCGGATTTGCAGTGGAGCCTCCTGGCTGACGTCAGGTCCACCTGCTATGTAAACAACTCGCTGGAGAACTTGTTTGTTCTGCGCCAGATCTTCCCCCACCCCCACCATTCTCCCCACCTCCAGCTCCGCCTCCTCCCGCTCGTCCCAGACGGCGCGTCGAGGAAGGGGGTGGGGAGGGAGGAGAGAACAAAACCGTATGCTGTATTGGCAAAGCCGAGTTGTGTCTGCTGCTTCTTGGCAGTCCCCAAAGTACGTCCTCTCAGCAGACGGAGCTGCTGGCAAATGAAACAGGGGATTCCACGTGAAGTGCAGAAAGCCTCGAAGGGATCCAAAGCCCTCGGTGGCAGGGAGTGAAAAGTGCATGGTAGTCAGAAAGGGAGACCCAAGCGTGCGTTAAAACGCTGATTGGCCTTTCTTTTCACGGTGCGCGCCTCTGCGGCCTGGGCTGGAGGGAGCCCGAGTGTCTTTCTCACTCTTCATTGTTGTCGTGGCTCCTGTCTCACTTGGTTGGGCCCAGGAGTTCTTGGGCTTCCTCGTGGTC
The DNA here is from genome assembly GCF_029215605.1 of Mirounga angustirostris. NCBI lineage: Eukaryota > Metazoa > Chordata > Mammalia > Carnivora > Phocidae > Mirounga > Mirounga angustirostris. The sequence continues at coordinate 35,268,055 of NW_026991720.1, forward strand.
GCTCAGCCCGGGTCATCGTCGTGGGGCTGGGCTGCGGGCCGGCCGGGGCGGAGCTTGGAAGGAAGGGGCCCGCCGAGCTGGGACGTTTAGGGTTTGAGGCTTTCGAGACGGGCCCTATCGGTGACTGAGGGATGCAAAAGTACCCGGAATGAAAGGAAAGAAGAAACTGCCAGAGTCCGCTCCGCGCGCACTTCAAAGCCAAGGCGCCAGCGCGGGGGGATGCGCGGGCCCAGCCTCCGGCACCCGGGTCCCAGCTCCTGTCGGTGGAGCGTGACACAGCCAGCGGGCCCACGCGGGACCAAGGAGATGACGAGGGAAAGGCCGAGGGAGGACCAGACGGGCCTGGATGGGAGGCGGGGACCCAAGCGGGGGGATTCCTCGGGAGTCCCTTCCCCACGCCCGTTCCCGGCAGGCGGTTCCTCCCGGCAGTCTCCGGCCAGCCGCTCGGCGGCCCGCGGGCTGCGCGACCCTCCGCCCGCCGCCTTCACGGCGACCTGCCGCCTGAGCCCGCCGCTCAGCTGACAATCAGTCGCGGAGCGTGGCGTTCGGAAGGGCGCGGAAACTTCCTTCCAAATAGCTGCAACCAAGAGGCCGTTGCCAACAGAGCCTTGCCCCCGACTTCTTCCCGGCCAACTTTAACATCTCTGGTGGCAGAAGGGGCGGGGGGAGGGCGGTGGTGACCCGGGAGACGGGCGAGCAGCACTAACTTCTGCCTTTGAGTCTTTCTTTTCCTCAAAGAGCAGCGCGCCCTTTCTCTAAAGGGCAGACGCGAGCTCACGCACACACTTGGCACCAACTCTTCCCTTCAGAACCCGCAGGTCTCCCGGGGAGGAAGCGGCCCTGGCACCCACATCTGTAAACACACCGTCAGCTTTTCTAGTGAAACCAATTAAGTCAATAAGCCATGGGGCTGGTGGTGGGAAGACGGCCCCTGCCAGGAGGACGAGGAACGAGGGAGAGTTGAGCTTTGAATTGTGGTGCTTTCTGTGAGCTTTTAAACTCCAGGTAGTCCTTAAGTGCTCTGCTTATGAACTGTGTCTTTTTCGAAAAGCAGGTTGAATAGTGGACAAATAACCCAGATTTTTTCAAGATGGGAGCGGGAAGAGGAGAGAGCTGTCTTTAAAATTAGGAAACGCCAGACCCAAATGGCCCTACCTCGCCCTTCTGAAAGAGTGGGGGAAATTTCATGTTAAGTAATTTGCGTTTATGCTTCACTGACAAGCCTAAATAAAAGGCGGATTCTCCGAATTAACCTGAAACTATTTTGAAAAAGAAAAGAGCAAACGGTGTCGAAATCCTTGGAGAGCCGAGGATGTGCCTTTCCACAAGGTTTGCGAAAAAAGGTAACAGAACAGTCAAAAGGGCTACAGAGTCCCACTTTTCCCCCTTATTCTCCCCGCCCCCCTCCCCCCCCTTCCCCCCCCCCCCGTAAACACCGACCCCATTTACTTTCCTCTCTCGCCAGGGGTCTCAAGGAAGTGAACGAGAAAGGTTTATTATGGAGGAGTCTGGGCCACTTGGAAGAGAAGTTCAAGTTCCCAACGAGGAGAAAGAGGGTTACGCTCTCAAGACTTGGACCGGAGCGGGTTTAGTTAGCCTTTCACTTTTCTGTACACAAAGACACGTTTTGGTGAAATTCGCAGTCTCTGACGTTTCTCTCCCGTGAGTACAAATAGCAAGGAGCCAAGAGGTGCAAAAGGATATCTCAGTCGGAGGAGCACATCTTTCTAAATGGGCCGCGTACCCTTGTCAGGGGTCTTTCTAAGCGGGGCTGAGCCCGCAGCCCCCTGGTGCCCCCGCTTAGCTTCGCCCCATTATCTCCTCGCCTGCTGCCGTTCCCCGGGCCACCAACCCTTCCCGTGGGGAAGACGCCCAGCGAGTTGAGAAAGCAGGTCCTGCGAGGAGCCGCTGCCCCCGGCGGACCCCTAGCCCGCAGCCAATGGGCTGGGCCCGGGTTCGAGAGGTGAGAGTTCAGGCCCGGGGCTCGCCGCTCGCGGCCCCTCTCGCGTCGCCTCTCTCCCAACCCCCGCCCCTGGCCACAGTGCAGACACAGCCCGGCTACCAGGGGCTGCCACGGTGGCACGTAGTTTGTTGATGGGTGGTCATAAAATATATTTATTTGCAATTCCTTTAACTCGCCCACCACCCCTCCCCAGCATGGCCCCGAACACTGCGGGCTTTGTTCGCCTCGTTGCTGCTGGAGCCGGCCGGGGTTTAGCGCTCTGTGCTAACAGACTCCAAAAAAAGTTGAAGTGTAATAATAGGAAAACCGGGTTTCCGCAGCCGAGGAAAACGCTGAAAGGGCAAACAGCGAACGAATAGTTTTCTTTTGCACAAGTCACTGGTCAGCCCACTGGATCGTGGCAGCCTTGCAACGAAACACTGCCTAACAGAGAAAGGGGGGAAGCCAAATTCTGTCCATGTAGTCGCCGCGCAGGGTCTCAGCCACAGCTCGAGTCTCCTTTGCAGCACGTGGGGCTGCAAAAGTCATTTAGAAAGGTTTCGGGGGAAAGTTAAACGGGGCTGCTAGGTAATTGAGGAGTTTCACCAACTGGACCTCGAAGTTCTCTCACGAAAATTTATTTGATTTCAAGGGTTTTTTTTGTTGTTGTTGTTGTTTTATGATGAAACCGCTAATCAACAAATTCCAAGCCACTGCCCTATTACGGTCTAGGAGAAAGATAAATTCGTTTGAGATGGTCTCTGCCAGCGCATCTTGCGCGAAATAACCCTCCCCAAATGAAACTAACTGAGGCCGGGATGAAGGAGAGCAACGTACGCGAGTGACACGTGTAAGAAATTTTGGTTCAATGCTTCTCGGAGTGAACTGCTTAAATTTTTAGTTATTTGTTATAAAAATATAATTATTCAGACATTTAGGTCTGTTTTCCCCCAAACTTTCAGTTAAACAACAATTACATTTTTTTTTCCTTCAGAGCCCTTTCACTGCTGTAATTGCGACTAATACTTAAATTAGACTGGAGAGATCGCTGGGAGAAAGAGAAAGGGGCACATTTTATTAAATTATATTTTTCCTCTTAGAGATACCATCTTCAAAGTTGTATTACTCACTTCAAATAGCTTGAAACAAAAGTCATCTTTAAATACCAGGTGAAATATTTTTCCTTTCACACTCTGGAACGGACACATCTCGGAGTCCTATTTTTCCTGTTCTCTACAGTTTTCTGAAGATGAGCAAATAAACAGACTCCTTTTAGACATTCTCCTATCACCACTCTCCTCCCAGGCACATTTTAGGAGAAAGAGAAAATTCTAGTTTCACGGAAGTCAAATCAAGGGTAATCTATGTTACAAAGTCAAATTGAATGTAGAGATTGCAAAATTGGTGGAGTTACACCACCATCTGTCGTTAAGCTTCGGGACTACAAAATTTGGGACCTACAATAAATCTTAATGAGCTTTCCCAACTTTCTTTAAAAAAAAAATCACAGACTATACTTTTCATTTGTATTTTTATAACATATACCCTAAATTTACCTGAATGCTAAAGCAACAAACACGTGTTCATGAATTCATACTTCTATCTGGATTCTCTAGTCATCTCATCTTCAGAAAAAATAAATAAATACCCCACATCTGCCAGCCTCCCGATAAAGCCTTTTCAAATCAGCTGTGGGACTGCAGGTTTCAATCACCCCTTCCCCTTCCCTTGCTTCCAGTAGGCTGCTGATAGAAAAGATAGAGCTTCCCCTGCAGGGGCCACCCATGTCCTGGAGCCAATAACAGACTTTTAATTCTCTCTCCAATTTAACCTCATTCTTTGTTAGTATAGCTACTCTTGAAACATATAAACACAGCATATCTCTGTTAAGAGGTTGGCTATGAGCGTCTTTAAAAATTGCTGGAAAGACAGTTAATGTGAGGTTCCAGTTCTGGTTAATACTGCTGCAAAGACAAAGATCAGTTACGCTGGGATAAAGTCTTGCCAAGGAAGGCTTTATTCAAATGAATATAGAAAAAGGACAACGACTGGATAAAGAATTCTAATGCTGACCCAAAAGCCTCCATCAAGCAATGAGGACTCCATCTTTTTCACACAACACTGTGGTGGTACAATTTATATATACTGGACCTATTTTTTTAAGGAGACTTGAGTACCAAATTTCTGTTTTCCAGAAAATAACTAATTTTTAAAAAATGTAACAGCTTGCTTATGCTGGTAAGGCATTCACTGGAAATAATAATAAGTTGACTCATACTAAACTATCTATATCTGATCAGCTTGGAGCCATGCAAATAATAATTCCATATGGCTCAAATTAATAGTACCTAGATTTTTCTGAGAAGTGGTCTATCTCTATAAGAGTACATAGCCAAATTGTCAAATCCCTGATATTTACTTCCTGACACATTGATTTAAATATATTGAGTTGCTTGATGCAAGAGCCCTTTGCTTGATGATGTTTCTACTATTAAATTAGTGTTAGAGTTTGTATGTCTCTGAGTTATGGTGAAATTTTAGAACTGAAGGAAACTTCAAAATACTCTTGTCCAGTCCCTTCATTTTACCAATCATAAAGCGAAGATCCAGAGATGACAGCAAGATTATACAGCTCATTAGTAAAACTGATAATTATTATTGAACTATTTCATATTTCTAGACATACAATCATCCTCCTTGCTCGTGCTCCACAAAAAACATTTTTGTCACACACCCCCATCTCTTTACATTTTCTTCACATCCATTGAAACTGATACAGCTCAGTGACGGCAATACCTTTGGATGTCAGTACAGTATTAAAGATGGTTAACTGTCATGTCATGTCCACTCTAATACACGGGAGGAAAAAAAAGTCTGATGACTTGTTTCTCTTGAAAGTCAATTAAAGTCTGCAAGATTTCTTCAATAGTGTAAAGAGGTTCATCACTGTTGATTGCAAGTGTTCATTATAGAAAAACTGATGGCAAGAGGTGCTAACACAAACCACAGTTTATGATGTTTTTCAGGGTTAATGATCTTCAGGGACTCCTAGGGGGCGAAACCCATAATCTCAGTAGCAGCTTGTCTTCACTACACTCAAGAAATAAAGGCTAACACAAGGCTGTGAGACAAAATACAACATTGATTTTTTTTAAAGCTATGAGCAAAAATGAACTATATCAAGAACCTGCATCAGTGTAGATTTTTATTTTGGTTTAATAACCATATGGCTCTAGTAACCATAGTAGTTTACCAAAAGAATGTATTGAAGTGGTTAATTGTAACAAATCATATAAAAGTTCAAACACCTACCTTCTTCCCCTTCCCTTCTGCTTCTCTTCTTTCTTCTCACTCTCCTTCTATATCTTTCTCTTTCTTTTCCTCCTTCTTTTTCCTCCCTTTACCATCATCTACATCACCATCCTCACAATGGCAACTTCCAAAATTCCCCACAGACATTTCTCTAAGTGCCAGATGTATTTAATCAACTGTTTATTGATAGCACCATATGAATTGTGAAAAGGTACCAATTTGCCCTCTTTTCTCCTTGGCCAGCTACTCCTCATGCCACCTGTGTAACAATTAATAGTCCCTCAACCCAACCTGTTACTGAAGCCAAGAAGACCCAAGTCACTTGTGCTACCTCCTCCACATTCTCACAGTCCGTGCATTAGCTTTCGTTCATTGTGACCTCTTTCACCTCCCATTGTCTTCCATCTACCCCCATGGTGCTGCTTTACTTCAAGTCTTCATCACTTCTCACTTGGTCATTCTTGATAACTTTCTGATCACCTTCCCTACTTTCAGTTTCTCTTTGTTCCAGTTCATCCTCCTCACTGCTTTCTAGAACATATCTGAAACACATATCACTTAGAATTAGGCCAAGTTTCCCTGTAGCCAGTGGAGTTGAATCTTAAGTCCTTTAGTCCAATAGAGCAAATACGTCTAGCAAATATGAGATATTTAACCATCTTCCTTGGAATGAATGAATGAACATCATGCCCCAGACAAATGTATTTTAGATGTTAAATATATTCTCTCAGAACATTGTCAGATATATTTTTAGCTGTGTATCATCTTCAGCAGATCTTTTAGTCTACTTTGTACCCAATCTTCTGGCTAAAATAGTTATAACTGAAGATTTTCATTGTTTTTTCATATGAAAGAACTTAGCAAATAGATATAAAAGTATATTCAATCTGGCATTCCAATTCCCGACTGCATTATTTAATGGCTCAACAAATATTTATATACTAAGCACTGTGGTAGGTATTCCAAGAATTAAAGATGTATAAGATTAGGTCCCTGCCCAGAACGTACACTCTATGAGAGCTAGAAGATATACAAGTGGATTATTTCAATAAAACATGAATTTCAATACAGCATAAGGTAGAGGTATATCCAGGATACAATAAGACCAGGGAAAATATTTAAGGCTACACTAAAAAGTTATTGTGTATTTTTTTGTTTGTGATGATAACTTAAAAAACAAATCTAAGAATACATCTTTTATTTGTTTAAGTTTCTATTTAAATATCAGTGTAATATCAGTTTCAGATATACAATATAGTGATGCAACACTCCCATATGACACCCTGTGCTCATCACAACAGGTACCCTCCTTAATCCCCATCACCTATTTTAGCCATCCCCCCCCCCCACCTCCCCTCTGGTAACCATCAGTTTGTTCTCTATAGTGAAGAGTCTGTTTCTTGGTTTACCTCTCTCTCTTTATACATATTTTAATCCAAAATTTTAAATTTACCACATAGCAGCCTCAGAAAACTTACAATCTTTGGGTAAAAGCATGAAGTTGTGGTAAAAATTTGGTTCTATCATGGGTTTAAGGACTGCGTGGAAGTATGAGGCAGTTCCCTGAATTATCTCATGTTACTCTTATGTACAGAATGCACTTTTATAAAAAGATTATTTCTAATTTGTCCTGATTTCACCACAGGAAAATAGTTTCATAATAGACAGGAACTGAAAAAAAAGTAAGAGAACATAAATGTTTCCAGTTTTAGGAGAGATTCACATGTTTTCCTCTCTCAGCATCCCCTCTGACTCTCAGAGGAAAGCAGTTATCCTGGCCCCATAGGGTCCCCTAGGGACAGTCATAGGATATTGCATTCTCCAATCTTTTTCCCATGCCAGTCGCCTTTTTCTGTCCTATCAAGGCATGCTGCTTCCTTGCTATCCCTCCCTTGCTAACACCACTCCCAGTTCAGTAAATATAGTATTAGGCCATACTTTCTCAGTTACACATTACCTCCTCTCTAAATTCTTTCCTTTCCTCCCTCTTCTGACTCTTCTTCATTTAACTCAGGAAAATGTTCCTCACTAATTCTGTCTCTCTCTTTTTCTTTCTCTCACTCTTCCCAGAAAACACACACACACACACACCATACACACACACACACACACAATCAGGGTTGCTATGCTTGGGAGCAGAGCTAGTAATGTAAGAAATCAAGAAATGGGGAAACTAACATGAAAATAGAAAAAAAAATTAAAAACTAGTCCTATTAGCTTTTAAAACCTTGAAGTCCCCAGATAAAGGAGCAGTGAAATACTCTTAAACCCCTCTGTGAGTTAAATTGATACGATCCAATTGGAAAGCAATTTGGCAACTTGTGTTACAGCTTTTTAAATTAGTCCCTTAGCTAGATTGCAATCCAAAAGAAATTAGCTGAAATGCAGATGGAAAAGCTTCATGCAAAAGCTGTTTATCATAGAATTATTTACAATAGTGCATATTTAGAAGTGATTATAGTCAACAATATATAATACAGTCTAACAACTAAAATAATATCAAAGGGTGTTTTAATAACATATAAAATGCTTTTGTTATATGGTGGGACAATAGTATAAAAATGTATCAAAAAAAAAGACCAGAAAGAAATGTACCATTGCAATACCCCCCAGACTGGCCCACAATCATCTCTACCTCTTGGTAGTCACACCCTTATGTAGTCCCCTCCCACATTGTTCCAGGGTCCATCTATATGGCAAGGTGATGGTATGTCAGTTCTGAGCTTAGGTTATAAAAGACTGTGTGACTTCTGTCTAGGGTTTTGGATCTGTCTCTTAGATCACTTGCTTAGGCAAGCTGCCATGTTGTGAGCAGCTCTGTGGAGAGGCCAACATGGTAAGGAAGTGCTGTCTCCGGGCAACAGCCAAGAAGAACTGAGGCCTGCCAACAACCATGTGAGTGAACTTGGAAGCAAATCCTTTTTTCCCAATTGAGTCTTCTTATGATGACTGCACTCTGGCCATCAGCTTGATTCTAACATCATGAGAGAATCTGAGCAAGAATCACCCAGGCAAACCACTTCTGGATTTCTGACCTTCAGAAACTATGAGATAAAATATGTTTGTTAACTTAAGGCCTTTAAGTTTTGGGGGGGGAGGATTTGTTACACAGCAATAGATAAGTATATCAACAGGATAAGAAAGGTTATATATAGTGGATTTTCAGGTGATTTATTTTTCCTTTCTGCTTTCATATTTTCAAATCCTCCACAGTAAAGACATATTATAACTGGAAAAAAGTAAATAATTTATTAAATAACTATTTTACATTTTATATTTGAAAAGACAGTGCCCTAGAGTGCTTTTTAGAATTGCCACAAATTTAGTACCCCCGATCAACATCCTCTAATAAAACTAGATTTATCTCAAGCATAACTTAAATATGAAATTACATTTCAACTTTACTTTAAAAAATTTACCAAGTAGAGTGATGTTCTACATTTGATATCCACATATGATATGTACATCTCATGAACGAGCAGGGTTTCTGAACACCATTTACAACACTGTTTCTGAGAAAAGACATTCCAGGTTTAGATAAATCCCTTGAAACACAATGTATTTTAATGTAGCATCTTCCTATATATGCCAATCAAAAAATCATATAGGTAAAAGGCCTTTTCTGTTTTGATTATATATAACAGGATAACTGTTAAAGTATTTTCAGTCTTATTCCAGGTAAATGAATAAAAACAAACTGTGAACTGATAAAGTAAAACTAGATTCTCACTTTATATTTAATCATAAGAAACAACCATTGTCTCTTGAGGTTTTCCTAATTAGGTTATAGCACAGTTACAGTAGTTGAGTAGAGGAGGTCAAAGCAAGTTCTAAATTAGTTTAGTAAAAATTAGCAAGTCAATAAGTATGTTTTTATTGAATTACAATAAACATGCTAAAACAAATGGATTGCCTAATCTGTTAATAATAATGCCTTCTGTCTTCATATTATAAAAACTCAAAATAACAATTGTATGCTCAGTTGATTTCTTAAAAAAAATTAAGTCATGGAAAACCATACAAAGCCATTTCTGGATCCTGATAATATATTTTGTGTAACCAATTTTCATAATATCTAGATTGCCTTGTGAATTTAAAGTTGATAAAATAAAATAGGTATATAAAATAATTTGCATGACATAGGAATATATACTGTGAGTACGTTAATTACTTAGTTTTTTGGGTTAAATTCTTAAGTAACTGTGAATACCAAGTGCATTGTTGAGTTTACTTCAGGAAACTATTATATAGAATATTATCATTGGGTTCATGATCATAAATAAATATGGTTCCTCTCGTAAGAATATATTGTATGTACTAGACAGATAAATTTCTGCTAAAGTAAGATTTCATTTCCCTATCCAAAGATTCTCACATTTTCTGACTTATTTTTTGAAGTTAAAAAATCTTTTCATTACTTCTATGATCCTTTGTCCATCGTGTTGTTGATTCATCTTCTATAACAATCCTCTTTTCCACCTCCTCACTAAATTCTGTGAATCAGGATCAAAGACAAAGATGTCTGAACTGGTGAAAGAAATGTATGATATTTTAACCAATTGAAGAAAACTCATTGATACCTTCCATGGTTTTTTCAAATAACTAGGTCATTAAGGATCATAAATCAGAAAGTATCTTTGCTTGAAAAAATTGAGTACCTGTTAAGCAAAAATCCATGTTCATTAGTCCATGATCCTATATGCAATCAAGTTCAAGTAATTTATTTTTAGATAAGAGATACAAAAACTCTACATTGGGACATAATAATACTGGAGAAAGGACACTCTAAAATAAACCACTGAAGGCAATTTGACCTCTAAAATATGGTATTAAGATACGCTCTACCTCACAGATTTTAGCAGGGAAATGTGGTGAACAAATGTAAGACTTTCAAAGGAAAGGAAGTTCATACAGCTGTTTGACTGTAGGAATTAGATAACCTACCATCATATAATATAGACCCTTTTACTTCCTGAATTCAACTCAGTTCAATTCCAGCAAATATTTATTGAGTCCACATTATTTGTCTGTCAATATTTAATATCTTAGAATCATAAACTTTGGGTTAGATGGGGTCTTAGAGGTCACCTAATCCAAGATTCTTCCTAAAGAATTTGGGTATGGATTTTTGTTATGAAGTGGTATTTCTTGGAGTCTTTTCATTAAGAGTAGTCAGGAAATAGAGTCCAGAGGTGACTGGCTGCCCAAGCTCTTTCCAAAAATTCTTGCATTTCAGATTAAACGTCCTCAGTGCTTTTCTTGACTGCATATTGAGCAGTTCACCTCTGGAAATTTGTAGCCATGTAGCTAGACATACTTATTTCTTGGATGATTGCCCTTCCTGCTCCCCCTGTCCCCCAGGCAAAGCTAGACTTCCACCTGTCAGCTTCCAATTTTAGAATATGTGCTACCGAAGCGAGCACCCACCTGTCAGCGTCCTCAGGGTTTACTTTATCCTAAAGGTTTATAATAGAGCTAACTCTTGATTCCTCTAGAAGAGAGTCTGGGATCAAACTTCCCTTAAGAGACCTTACCTTTGCATTGCCTCCTCATTAATGGCCTTGGATACAGGATAAGGTAGACCTTATGGTTGTCTTGCCTAACAACCATCCTTTACACCGATTTTTCTGAGAACCCTGGTTCTGCCATAATCAGGTTTATCAAGGATTTGATGCCTCAGAAAGACTCCTCTAATGTCAAGAGCTAACTCAGCTGGAAGAGAAAACAAGCGCTGAGCAAACTTACTGGAACAGGCTTACTGGTCATACCTCAGGAAGGGCTTCCTTGAGAATATCCTGCACTGCAGAGGTGTTTCCTTATCTTGCTTATTCTTGGAGCAGTGCCTGTTCCTAGGGCACTCACTGGCAAGAGCAGATCGTCTTGAGGTGAATATATAGGACAATTAGGTACATACCATAGCCATTAGGCATAAGATGAGTTCTAAAGGGTTTGTAAGAAGCATGCTTTGTGTGGAGATTTGGTGGAACAGGCTCAGTTAAAAGTGTCTCAGGTGGGGCGCCTCGGTGGCTCAGTTGGTTAAGCGACTGCCTTCGGCTCAGGTCATGATCCTGGAGTCCTGGGATCGAGTCCCGCATCGGGCTCCCTGCTCAGCAGGGGGTCTGCTTCTCCCTCTGACCCTCCCCCCTCTCATGTGCTCTCTCTCTCATTCTCTCTCTCAAATAAAATCTAAAAAAAAAAAAAAAAAGTGTCTCAGGTGAATCGTGTCTTAGCCATTGAACAGAATAGGTGTTATGATGATTTTGCTAACTAGAGACCTACATTTCTGAAATACGAACTGAAAAAAGCATGTAAGAAGAGACATGATTGAACATATTCATTGTTTTTTAGATAATGATGATATAAAAAAATAATTTTACCATGAAAAATGATTCACCTCAGAGAGATTTGAGATTACTATAAAATCATTATTTAAAAATGTACTGAGAAAAGTATTCATTAATTGATTTGATGTTGCAATTTTGCAAATCACATAAAGTATATTACTAATAAATTTTCATTTTTCTTGTGTGTAGTATGACATTTTCTACAGTAAAAATAAATCAATTTTCAATTTTTGATTACTGATTCTGGTTTTGGTAGTTTTCTGATTTTCAGAAAAGGTAACAAACTTATGGGTGTTTAATTTATTAATGGTTAAATGATAACACAGTTAATTTGGGTAATACTTAATATAAGTAACCTGGTTACTTAGGAGATTAGTCCATGTTAGGCTAGGTTTAGATTTTTTCATTTATTTACAAAGTAGGCATTTGAGAAACACCCAGAAAAGGGAAGAGAGTTATTACTTGAACAAAAGCACATGTATATATTAAAGTGATAGCTTATTATACTAAAAATAAATTTGTAAATCGGACTTCACCAAAACTTTAAAAAACCTTTGCTCTGTGAAAGACCCTGTTTAATAAGGAAGAAGAGATAAGCTGTGGACTAGGGGAAAATATTGGCAAACCACACGTGTGAAAAAAAGGTTTGTGTCAGAACATATAAAGGACTCTCAAAACTTAAGAATAAAAAAAGAAACAGTTCAAGTAGAAAATTGGCAAAATACACGAGACATTTGATCAAAGAGGATACAAAAATGGCAAATAAGCCCATGAAAAGATGTTTAACGTTGCTAGTTATTACACACCTATTAGAACTGATAAAGTAAAAAAAAAAAAATAGTGGCCATGTCAAATGCTAGCAAGGATGTGGAGAAACTGGCCCTCTTGTACATCTCTGGTGGGAATGTAAAATGGTACAGACCCTCTGGAAAAGACTGTGGCAGTTTCTTAGAAAATGAAACATACACTACTACAACCCAGCAATTGCATTCATTACTGGGCATTTATCCCAAAGAAATGAAAATTTAGGTCCACCAAAAACCTATACAAGAATGTTCATAGAACTTTTTTTGTAATATTCTAAAACTTGAAACCATCGAAATATCCGTCAATCACTGGGTGGTTAAACAAACTATTTTACACCCATACCATGGATTACATGGAATAAAAAGGAATGAACAGCTGATACACACAACAGCTTGGTTGGATCAAGGGCATTAGACCGAGTGCAAAAAAATAATTTCAAAGGTCACATGCTGTATGACTCCATTTATATAACATTCTCGAAATAACAAAATTGTGGAGATGAGGATCAGATTAGTGGATTCCAGGGGTTAGGACCCATGGGGTGTGGGGAGTTCCTATGACTATGAAGCAAAGATCATCACTGTGATGGAATAGTTCTGCTAGTTCATGAGATGTACATATCATATGTGGATATCAAATGTAGAACATCACTCTACTAGGTAAATTGTTAAAAGTAAAGTTGAAATGTGTATCCACCATGACATGATAAAATGTCATAGAACTGTATACACACATTGTGACACAAACCAGTGTCAGTTTTCTGGTTTTAATGTTAAACTATAGTTCTATACAATGTACCCATGGGGGGAACTGGATGAAGAGTCCATAGAACCTCTCTGTTGTATTTTTTTTTATTAAAGATTTTTATTTATTTATTTATTCATGAGAGACAGAGAGAGAGAGAGGCAGAGGGAGAAGCAGGCTCCCAAGGAGCAGAGAGCCCAATGCGGGACTCGATCCCAGGACCCTGGGATCATGACCTGAGCCGAAGGCAGTCGCTCAACCATCTGAGCCACCCAGGCGCCCTCTCTGTTGTATTTTTTAATCTTTCTGTAGCCATATCATTCCTTTAAAATTAAAAGTTAAAAAAATATGCACAACTGACATAGAGAGCCGAAGATTACAAGAGGAGACCATGGATTGTAATAAAGCCAGGAGAGAGAGCTGTTAGCACAGACCGCACCAGTCCATTTATGTCCCTGGATGGTATTTAAGAAAAAAAAATCTTCTCCTTCCTTATTAAACATAGTTATGTTTATTTCTTGATATCTAAGCAAATTACAGGTAAGTTTTTCCTATTCTAGAGCTTCCCATGAATCGACTCATATATGTATGTCTTTTATGTCTCACTTCTTTCACTAGCATAATGATTTTAAGTGCATCCACATTATATGTATCAATAGTTCATTCATTTTTATTGCCAAGTGGTATTCTACTGTACAGATGTACTACAATTTCTTATTCACTTGTCAATGACTATTTGGGTTGCTTCCAATTTTTGGATGTTAGGGCTGTCTGAATTTTTCATTTTTCGAACAGTTGCGCTTACGTTACATTGTATAAAAAAACACACAAAACCAAAGACCACAAGCAGCAACAACTGTAATAACAAACCACAAAGCAAAAAGAGAACTCTTGTGTCATTCAGGAATTCTGTTGCTTTTAAGCAATAGCATATTTGAACAACAGTGGTTTAAACCGTAAGAACATCTATTGTGCCTTAAGAAATCTGAAGATGCATACTTTCAGGGTTGGTCCAGGGCCTTAAACATGTTATCAGTGACCCAGATCATTTTTATTTTTTGTTCTGTCAACCTGTGTGTGTTAATTCTTCACTTTATATTTGCGACCTGATGCTTGCAAGATTTTCTGCAAAACTTCGGGCCTTATGTTCAAAGCAAGAAAAGAGGGGTTGGGCCAGTTTCAGAATGTTCTCTCCCATGCCTTTTTATAAGAAAGAAAAGCTTTGCCAAAGCTCCCCAGCAGACTTCCCCTCGTGTCTCATTGCTCTAACTATGTCACCACTAGCTCAAGAACAGCTAGGAAAGAGGCAAAATTTTAATAATTGGCTTCCCTGAAACAATCACATATCATCACTTGGGGCTGAGTCCATTGCCAAGTGAGACAAATTAGGGTTCTGTTAGAAAAGAGATTAGAGGGAATGGCTGATAGATACGGAGAGAATAGTGTTTGCCACAATACCTTCCCTTGATCTTATTAACTTATGTTTCTTTCTCAGTTGAGGTCTCTTTTAACTTCTTCCTTCTCAAGGATTTTTAGAGATGCACTTTTTCCAATGGCACTGTTACCAGTATATGCCATGTTGCCAGGACATGATGAATTTTTACTCATTTATTTATTTTAAAAGAGACTGTAGATGATCAAAAGTCTACATTTTGGGCAAAATGTAATTCTCCAAATATTTTTTTTTCTCAAATTGTGATGTCTTGTCCATATTGAAGAGATGCTCTAGAAATGCTCTAGAAAGATTCCATCCCAACTTCACTGTGTCCCAGGAAGAAATGTTTCCAATCCTCTCTTCAATTTTTCCATACTTTTTAGACCAATCATTCTTGATACAACTGAAAATATTATATTTAATATATACCAGCTGTATAAGAGTAACCTTGAATTTAAGATATGATAGACTAAAAAGAAAAGCTTTTATCACAACTTCCTATGTACATTTTCATCAACTCATATGGTGCGCATCTGGGTCTTTGATAGCTCTGTGTTAAAAAAAACCTGATAGACTCAAAATTAATTTTAAAATCCTGTGTTTTTCTCAATGCCAGTCATTTTAAAAGATAAATATTAACAAAATCATAAAGCTACCTATGAAAGTAATTTGAAGATAGTGATAAAGGCACATTCTTAGAATCTAAATGTTCTATATTAAAAATAATAATAATCTTATTGAAAAAGAAGACAGAAGGAAACTAACAATTACTGAACACTTAAGATATTCCAAGCAGTAAGCTTGGTGCTTTGTACAATGCCTTTGATTTAGTCCTTCCCAAATATCAGTGAACTAGATCTTATTTGCCATTTTCAAATGAGAAAACTAAGGCTCAGGGTAGTTAAGTAATTTGTCTTAGGGCATATTAAAAAAAATAAATTCAGTTGTTTATTATACAGGTTTTAAAAACTAATAAAGGATGGGCAACCAACCAACTAATCAAACATCTCAGACAAGCCAAATCAATGCAAACATTGATAATATCAGAGAACTCTTTATTTATGTTGGACAAATGAAAAATAGAATTTAGGAAACCCAAGAAAACATAAAATCTGAATGTGAAATATGTCTCCCACTTTATCATCATTGCCATAAGTAGCAAGCAGTTTCTAGTGATCTAATCTCTCCAATGTTCACTTTTGTTCCACCGAAGGCACATGCCAGATGGATTTAGAAAGGCCTAAATGAAGAAGATTTGTTCAATAATCAGGCAATTAAAATGGGCAGGAAAAACACAGAGTATGAGAAAAGCAATGTGAAAAATTCCCTAGATTTTGAATCCAGTGAAAATGTAAAACAAATCTAAAACAAAAATGTCATACAATTTGGGCAGAGAAAGCACTTGAAGAATCATCAAAGGATTTAACCCCAGTGAATTTTATGAGACACTGTCAGGCAAAAAGGAACTGTGATAAAAGAAGAGACAATAAGAGTGAGAAAAAGGGTGAGGGGGAGTGAGAGTATATGTTGAAAAAAAAAAGAAGAAAGGAACTGGGCTGTGTGTATAATAATGGAAAAATGAAGCTTTTTCCTTACAGATGGTGATCAGCAGCCAGAGCCTTGAACACAAAGAAAGGAAGGGATGATGCAATTATAACAGAAAGTTACTGGATGGATGAGAAAGCCTCACTGTGGTCAGAGTAACAGGAGGGCAAAACCACCTTGGCAGAGGCTTTACCCCAGTGCAGAGCCAAGGAGCAGGTCTATGCTTTGCACATTGAACAGCATAACCTCTGGGCACAAGTCATTATGTGTGTGTGTGTGTGTGTGTGTGTGTGTTGGGGTGGGGTATAACGGCATCTTAAGGCATAAGAGAAATAGGACACATTTTCCTAAAACCTGAATTTTATCATCTGGTAAATAACTGAAATATTATTTCTAATTATCCTATGCTTTAGAATGTCAAGTTCTCATGAATTTTTTAAGATGCATAATTTTTCCCAACTTCACTGATATATGATTGACATATAACATTGTGTTAGTTTAAGGTGTACAGCGAGTTGATGTGATACACTTACATATTGCAAAATGATTACCACAGAGGCTTAGTTAAAATTTCCATCATCTCACATAATCACTATTTATTATTTGTGGTGAGAACACTTAAAATTTACTCTCTTAGCAACTTTCAAATGTGTAATAGAATATTATTTTTATTTTTTTAAAGATTTTATTTATTTATTTGTCGGGGGTGCAGGAACACAGGCAGGAGAAGCAAGCTCCCTGCTGAGCAAGGAGCCTGATGCAGGACTCGATCCCAGGACCCTAGAATCATGACCTGAGCCCAAGGCAGATGCTTAACTGACTGAGCCACCCAGGCATCTCATGCAATAGAATATTATTAACTATAGTTGTCATGCTGTATATTACATCCCTATGACTTCTTTATTTTAGAACTGGAAGTTTGTACCTTTTGACCCCTTTCACCTGTTTTTCCCACCCTCTACCCTGCCTCTGGCAACCACCGATCTGTATCTGTTTCTATGACCATCCATTGACACTTAAGATGTTTCCATACCTTGGTTATTGTCAATAATGCTGCATTGAACATGAGAGTGCATGTATCTTTTCAAGTTAGTGTCTTTGTTTCCTGTGGACAGATACCCAGAAGTGGAATTGCTGGGTCACATGGTAGTTCCATTTTTAACTTTTGGAAGAAACTCCATACTGTTTTCCATATGGTTGCACTGATTTACATTCCCACCAACAGTGCCCAAGGGTTCTTTTTTCTCCACATCCTTACCAACACTTGTTATTTCTTCCACTATGGACATTTTCACAATATTAATTCTTCTGATCCATGAACACAGGATATCTTTCCATTTATTTGTATCTTCAGTTTCTTTTACCAAGGTCTTATTGTTTTTAGGGTACAGATCTTTCATCTCCTGATTAAATTTATTCCTGAGTATTTTCTTTTAATGCTATGGTGAATGGAGTTGCATATTCAAAGTAATTAGCACTTTATCCTGTGGTCATGGAACAGGATTGAGACCTGGAGAACAACATCCATCCATCCATCCATCCATCCATCCATCCATCCATCCATCCATCCAGCTATCCAGCCATCCATCCAGCCAGCCAGCCAGCCATCCATCCATCCATTCATTTGACACACACTTTTGTGAGTGAAAACAAATATGATCTCACATAAAAGATATTGATTTATATTATACATATTGAAACCCAAATAGGTTGGGAAGGAATCACTACCATGTTCAAAATTCTCCTATAGCTCTGCCTCGATGCAGAATGAAATCTAAAATCTTCTGCTTAGCACAAAAGGCCATTGTGTCTGCAGCTTTCACCTCTGGTCTAGTTTTGCCCTTTTCTATGCCGTATCCCTTCTTCCTACCTCCACGTCCAGACTTTTACTCTTCACCCTTACAGTCCTGCAGTTTCTAGAATTTCCCACACACGCGGTGTCTCCTTTGCCTGGATTGCTCTCTCTCCTGGCTGACCTAGGGGCATTCAATTATTCCTCCCAGGCCCCACTGCACTTTGTTTCTATTCCACTAAGGAAAAATCTCCGTGTATTTCTCCGAGTAGTTTTCTCTTCACTAGATTCTGAGCCCCTTTAGAGCAGGGACCGATTCTTCTTGTTTCTCTAGAGGCCTCATAGATTGTGTATCTTATATGGATAGAACCTAATAAATATGTATTAAATAAATGCATTTTAATAAATGAATGAGGCCACTTAATACTATATTTCAATATAGACATAGGATAAAATTTATTAAATGAAGCCTATTGCAGAAAAAAGTCACAATATATGGAAGACATGTGGCAAAAAAGAGGATTTAGGTTAAAAAGAGAGTTACATAAGTATTAATCATATGCCACAATTTGGCCCAGAATGTTTTAAAGAACGTTTAAAAAAAATTAAAGCAGCAGAACTTTTCCTTCAAATCAAATCCCACTAAGAAGTATAAACAAATGAGGGCAAAGAATGCAAGCTTCTTCAAATGCATGTAGGTGAGGCCTTTTTTAGGGTTCCAGAGAGCTTTCCTACTGGGAAAAGCAAATGAGAGCTGCACCATCAAAGGTACAGAATATTAAGATCTTACTTTTACATGGAACTTTTCAGTTTATAAATTGCGTTGACACTGTGTTACTTGAGCCTCACAACAACATTGCTGAAGTTGGCAGACCAAGTAGAGACGATCCCAATTAACTAAATCAGAAAAGGCTTAAGGGACTTGCCCAAGTCTTGCCAAGAATTGTCCTCACTGATGTTATATCTTGTAGCTACTCATTAAAACCAGACCCAAGGACTCCACATATAACTTATCCTCTGGCGTAGAGTTGTCATTTGAACACACATGCATGCACGTGCACACACACCCCCCCACACACACAAATGTCATTGTAACTCTATAACTCCAGTGAAATCCCTTAAGCATAGTTGCATATCCTCTGGGTTTCCAGCTCTTTATTCTTTGCCCCATTGATGTGGAGTATTCCAAAAGCAGAAGTGGCTTCACCCTTTCAGATATTTGGCATAATTAAATTAAGAGATGATATCATCTCTTGCTATGAGCCTTTTGAGGAAGCAATACAATATTGGATTTTCCTCATTGAATATTCTACCCTTAGTGACTCTTCTTCCTTCTGTACATTAAATCTAAATGTTTTCACCTTTGGTTTGGGATCTATGTCAGTCCAGATGGCGGTAGCATACTAGTCCAGCCAGTGCCTCCTGCTCAGTCCAATTCCGGTCACGGAGAGTCAGGACAGAACTAGTGGGCTATCGTGACCACTAGGTAATATAGCCGCATTGATGTCAACCCAGTTTTGCCAGATGGGATAAAGGCACAGTTCACCTCATCAGGCCCTAGGAATTGCGACATAAGTTTTAAAAGGTAGAGCTCCAGTTTCTTACTTAGGGATCATCCCTCTTTCCAGTACCTGCAGCGACAGCCCTGGTTTACTACTGCATCTGGTAGGAAAAAAGGAAGTTGAAGTGCTGTGGGAGAAGATGAGAAAAGTATTGTTATCCCAATATCCTCCCCGTGGGGGAAGGATTGTACTGTCACTCTCGTATCCTCCCCAACCTCCTCTTCCTCAGATCCTTTAGAACAGCCGAGGAATCCATCTAATGGGGATCCTTGGGGGCGCCTGGGTGGCTCAGTCAGTTAAGCATCTGCCTTCGGCTCAGGTCATGATTCTCAGGGTCCTGGGATCGAGCCCCGCATCGGGCTCCCTGCTCAACAGGGAGTCTGCTTCTCCCTCTCCTTCTGCTCCTCCCCTACTTGTGCTCTCTCTCTCTCTCTCGTTCATTCTCTCTCTCAAATAAATAAATAATAAAATCTTTAAAAAAAATAATGGAAGCCTCTCTCAGTCCTCCCTCATACTGAGTATGAGCTCACACTTGGGAGGGTGTGTAAGCCTGCCCTTCGTGTCTTTAGTTTCACTTGAGTTTGGGAACCTGGAATGAAAGAGGCCAACCAGACAACAAGTACTTCAGTTATCCTTTCTAATTCTCTATCAAACCATTACTTGGATGACATTTCTTTGCCAATTGTTGGACATTTATGGGCTGTAATGTGTGCTTCTTGGTCTGGAGAAGTGTGACTCTGTCCAAAATGGTGCAGTATTTTCTGTTCCAGTCCTTCCATATTACTCTGAGGATCTGCATCTACCACCAGGTGAGCAAAGCCTGGTTCACAATAGATGTCTGCTGCTGTCAGGGTCCATCTGTAGCCTCCAGGGACTATTGGCTTTATTCTGACTTGACACTTAGGTGCTGGGCCTTCTCCCTGGGGCATCTGCACCATCACCATCTGTGGTCTCTGTCTTGTTGTGAGACAGAACAGTTCTTGTCGACATTTTGTGCCTCAGAAGGTATTTAGAATCAGTCCACCTATGCACTGCTGAAAGTCCCCAAAGTCCACTCATTTTATAAAAGCAGGTAACTACCTCAAGGAGCACACTGGAATATAGGCTTCCTGCTTCCAATCACGTGCCCATCTTAGAAGGGATTCTTCTGATTGGTTATCTCCATTTTCTACTTTATTGCATCCCTTATATTCCCTTATATTCCTCATTTTGACAGAGGAAGGAGCTGAAAATAGATCAGCATTTTTTGAGAGACTAGATATTTCCTGTGTCACACTTTTAAAGGTCCCCTAAGCAACAGCACCTGTAATCATAAATTTTACTCACTATGGATTACATAAAAGTGTAGCAAGGTGAGATACAGGGGCGCCTGGGTAGCTCAGTCAGTTAAGCATCTGACTCTTGGTTTCAGCTCAGGTCATGATCTCAGGGTCATGAGATCAAGCCCCATGTTGGGTTCCACGCTTAGTGCAGAGTCTGCTTGAGATTCTCTCCTTTTCCCTTTCCCTCCCCCTCTGCCCCTTTCCCCACTCCTGTGCTCACTCTCTCTCTAAAATAAATAAAATCTTTTTTTAAAAAGTGTAGCAAGGTAGTTCTCAAACTTTATCAAAATCATGTGCAGAGATTCTGATTCAGTAGGTCTGCGTGCAAACAGAATTTGCAAGTCTAAGTTCCCAGGGGATGCTAATGATGCTGGTCGGCAGACCACTCTTTGAGAACCATTATCACACATGATTTTAGAAATCATCTGTTTAGTCTCTTTCCCTGCTGGAAGGTAAGGTTTTCAATTGCAGGAACAGTTTTATTCATCAAGATGTTCCTATAACCTAACAGAGCATCTAGGAAAAAATAAATATTTGTTGATTTAATCAATGGTAATGACGTTTCTTGCATTATGCTACTTATATTTATACTGCTCCTATTGGTAAAATTACCTGCATATTTGAGGATGATAATATGACTTTATTTTTCATACATGTAGTGTTAGTCTTTTATTATGAGTTAGTATAAATATTAATAGAACACTATTTTATTATACATAATAATTTCAACATGATATATTGCTAATAGTCTCTGCAAAAACATTTTTGCTATATCCCTAGATAAATGTGTGTGCATGTATGTGTGTGCATGTGCTGGGATTGGAAGAATACTATTTTTCTTCTTTATATGTGAATTGATGATATAAAATTATTACATGAAATATTTGGCAGCTGTATACCTTGCAGGCAAAATTAATGAAAAAGAAAAATTTATAGAATCTAGGCTAATTTGAAAGTGTGATGAAACATGTCCTCACAAATTAAAGTTTGGAGAATGGTAGAAAGTACAAAAATACATTGATAGTCTTTCTGAAGATCTCCCCCCATTCTGTCTTCTCATTAATTGTTAAATTAATATTCATTTGGATTCTGGTTGGCTTCTTTAATGCCAGGTTCCCAAACTCAAGTAGAACTAAAGGCAAACTACCTTAATTTTCTCTTTTACGTCACTCTTTAAGTTTTTAGACTAGCACTACTAATTCTAAGAAATTAGCAAACCAACTTACCCTGGGCCATGATTTAGTCCAATCTCATTAGCTAAGGGAGGCCCAACCTCAGTTTTGCTCGTTTTACTTTGACTATGTAATTAAAAGGGCCAATGAAAGCAAAACTGAAGGTAATGCAGGACTCCTGTGTGCAACAATGAGAAACTGGGGCAACTAGGATTATTTAACCTTGCAAAACAGAACTTAAGTAAACAAAATTAAATTAAAATTTAATTAAATTAAAAATTCAATAAAATTATAAAAGATGTAGCAAAGGTTGATTAGTCTCTCCCTTTTTTCCAGTAGGCTCCATGACTTATGACCCTGAGCTCAAGATCTGAGCTGAGATCAAGAGTCGGGTGCCTAACTGACTGAGCCACCCAGGTGCCCCAGATTAGTCTCTTGTTTGAACCACTCTAATAACATGTTGAAAATAGTCACTGGAGGATATTAATGGTCTATACATTTAAAACCAGTAAAAAGAGATAGATCTATGTCAATGTAGCACAAAATCAAACTATGAAATTCTTTTTTTTTTTAAGATTTATTTATTTATTTATTTATTTATTTTGAGAGAGAGAATGAGAGACAGAGAGCATGAGAGGGAGGAGGGTCAGAGGGAGAAGCAGACTCCCTGCCAAGCAGGGAGCCCGATGCGGGACTCGATCCCGGGACTCCAGGATCATGACCTGAGCCGAAGGCAGTCGCTTAACCAACTGAGCCACCCAGGCGCCCCAAACTATGAAATTCTTAACCACTGAATATTTAGTGTTAAAGTCTACAGTTAGATTTTTTAAAGATTACTTATTTATTTATTTGAGAGAGAGAGAGATCACGAGCAGGGGGGAGGGGTAAAGGGAGAAGCAGACTCCCCGCTGAGCAGGGAGCCTGATGTGGGACTTGACCCCAAGCCGGTAAGATCATGACCTGAGCTGAAGGCAGACTCTTAACCGACTGAGCCACTCAGGGGCCCATACAGTTAGATTTTTTAAATTACTTTAAAAATTATTTTTAGTTTGAATTAAAAACTCAAAACAGACTTAAAACTAAGATTTAAAGGGTATGTGTTAAACTTTATCAACTCAAAAGAACTAGTTACTAAACTGAAGATATTACAGCTTTTTGATAATTTTACCTAAGGTGGAAATACCAGTCATTACTGATAGATAAAAGCAATGTGAACTGTGAAATATCTTGTGTGTGTTCTATTTGAGGAGATGTTTACCAAAAAAGTCAAAACAAAAATCCCTGATATTACAAAATATTTTTTTCATTCTTGCTGGGTCTCCACTATTTAGACCTGATTTCACTAGGTAATTATAACCTCGGAAAATGAAAACCATCCCAGAACTGGCAGGCGTTTTGCAATCTGGTCTTGGTCAAAGCAGTGAAGTAGGTACAGTTTTTCTTTGGGGCTAGCCCACTTCCCCTTCGTGTCTAATACAGTAGTCTCGTTCTGTTTCAGGGTTTCCCATGTACAGAACAGGCTTCCAGATCCTGCAAGGACCAGATCTCTAATAGGTGACGATTTGCTAATCTTGTGAAGTAAACTGTGCTGATGTGTGTAGTTCCTACCAGTTGGATAGGGTGCTGGAGACTATGACTTCCTGATGCACTTAGTGAAAACTGCAGTCTCTGAGGATTATAGGAACCTACAACAATTAGGGGTGACTTTCCATACGGTGCAGGAATCTCGCCCTAAGTACCTCCGTAACAGTTCAGCAATGGGAAGTCCACTTCTTCACCAGGTGGGGCCGTTTTAGATGTCAGAAACTTCTGTTTTATATTAAGCCCAAACCAAGAAGGATCAGGTCGTCAGGAAAGAACATTAGCTTTGGAGAAGGTCCAAGACCAAATTCCAGCATCACCATTCACTATCTGTGTGAATCTGAGTGTGTTTTTTAACTTCATGGCCCTAGGTGCTCTGATGAAAAGGAACAAAAGAAAGAAATCTCAAAAGAATCATGACAATATTAAATATTGGTAAAGCAGCAGACAGTTCTGGGTACATAGTGAAGCTCCAATACATATTAATGTTATCTTTTCTCTTATTATTCCTAGTCTAGTTGTTCCTATGTGAAACATAAAATCGTTCTGTTCCTTTTATTTTATGACAGCCTCCCAAATGTCTAAGCCTAGGTGTCATGCTTCTCCTTGGACCATCTTCTTATGTGGTCCAACTGTCACCATTTCTTTCAGCCATTCCTTATATGGCATCTTCTTCCAACCCTTCACTATCTTATTTCTTTTGTGTAAGTGTGTTCTTTACTTTATAAATATCTTTATAGAATTATGGTGCCACAGGAAAGCACGGTTGTGGCCATGTGTCTTTTGTGAGATGGAGACTGCAAAACAAACCAGAACAAAACCACTGGAGAAAAGTACTCTAAAATTTAATGAGGTCATTGTTCAAGGTATTAAGGGGATAATTGAATATATAACAGCCTATGATATTTTAAACTATTGGTTAAAATATTTTTGGCACTTGTTATTTTAAAATCAGTACTGGCCAGGCGCCTGGGTGGCTCAGTTGGTTAAGCGACTGCCTTTGGCTCAGGTCATGATCCTGGAGTCCCGGGATCGAGTCCCGCATCAGGCTCCCTGCTCGGCGGGGAGTCTGCTTCTCCCTCTGACCCTCCTCCCTCTCATGCTCTCTGTCTCTCATTCTCTCTGTCTCAAATAAATAAATAAAATCTTTAAAAAAAACAAAATAAAAAAATAAAATCAGTACTGGGCTTAAAAAATTATATCGACTTCAGTGAAAATGTCTAATTTAAATGTCTTCAGTTGAATCTGGTATTAGTCTATTCTTTTGTTATGTATAGAAATAAAAGCTCAGAATCAAATATTAGTTATACATTAAGACGATTTGTATCAACAAAAAAAAAAGAAAGAAAAAAGGAAGAAAAAAGAAACCCGAAGGAGTGGCTCTAAAGTATGGATTAAAGAATATATGTTCTATAAGGAATCATCTGACAATACCATGTTTTCCACTTTTGCAAATGAAATGGCTTGGTGACTCATTGGGTTAATGGAGAAAGGAAATAAAAGGTGAAATTTGTACAGTAGTAATATGTATTAGAATGTCACTTTCAAATTTACAATAGCAAAAGAAAAGTGAAGATACCCTATATATTTGTTGAGTAGGTGAGGAATTCGTAAATGTGTAGCTTCCAAATTAGGAAATGTTGGACAACACCTGAAAAAAATGTGGAAGATTTACAAGGAAAGTGTAAAATATACAATTATTAAAAAACAATATTGGAAGAATGGGTATAGTATAATTATGAATATATGAAAATGATATTTCTGGGTGTGTTCATATGTATGTGTGTTCAATATTTAAAGGGGTACTAGAAGAATGGGCATAGTACAATTGGGTTTTCATAAAATATTTCTATGCGTATGTGTGTTAGTTTTTAACAACAGGACTGGAAGGGCATACAACAGAATTTTAACATATGTTGTCTTTCAGATGGGAACTCAGAATGGGGAAGTGAGAGGTGACTTTGATCTTTTATGCCTTTTGCTTAAATATTTTCCAATGAGGACATATTCATGAATTGTTACATAAATAAAAAGAATATTTGAGATAAAACAAAATGAAGCCAGTAAAATGGAGTTTTCATAGTGATGAACAATAATAATATGAAAAATAAAGCATTACCTGTTGGTTAAAAACATTAATTACTGATATGAAAGCTATGCTATTAAATACAGAACTCTATGTTGAAATGATTTATTCTTTTTAAAGATTTATTCATTTATTTGAGAGAGAGGGTGAGAGAGAGTGAGGGAGGGGCAGAGAGAAACCCAAGCAGACTCGGGGCTTGACTCAGACTCTGAGATCACGACCTGAGCAGAAACCAAGTCAGATGCTTAACCAACTGCACCACCCAGGTGCCCCTAGATTGAAATGATTTAAAATCCAGGCTCTCTTCTCTGACTGTCTCCGTTCAAATCTAAGACAGACAGCTGTGTGATCTTGCCCAAGATTTGTGTATATAATAAGTCCCTATTGATAGCATCTTACAAAAAATCATAGGTAATGGAGGTAAGATGCTTAGTGTAGTTTCTGATACACTGAGTAAATTTTCTAAAAATATTAGCCATGATTCTTATTCCTTGGAAATTGAGATTATAAGACTAAATCAGGGCGGGGCGCCTGGGTGGCTCAGTTGGTTAAGCGACTGCCTTCGGCTCAGGTCATGATCCTGGAGTCCCTGGATCGAGTCCCGCATCGGGCTCCCTGCTCGGCAGGGAGTCTGCTTCTCCCTCTGACCCTCTTCCCTCTCGTGCTCTCTGTCTCTCACTCTCTCTCTCAAATAAATAAATAAAATCTTTAAAAAAAAAAAAAAGACTAAATCAGGGCGCCTGGGTGGCTCAGTTGGTTAAGCGACTGCCTTCGGCTCAGGTCATGATCCTGGAGTCCCGGGATCGAGTCCCGCATTGGGCTCCCTGCTCGGCAGGGAACCTGCTTCTCCCTCTGACCCTCCCCCCTCTCATGTGCTCTCTGTCTCTAATAAATAAATAAAATCTTTAAAAAAAAAAAAAGACTAAATCAAAAGGATTTGCTTTAACCATGTCTGGATACACTTTTTTTTTAATTCAAGTTTTTTTTTTAATTTTATTTTATTATGTTATGTTAATCACCATACATTACATCATTAGTTTTTGATGTAGTGTTCCGTGATTCATTGTTTGCGTATAACACCCAGTGCTCCATGCAGAACGTGCCCTCTTTAATACCCATCACAAGTCTAACCCATCCCCCCACCCCCTCCCCTCTAGAACCCTCAGTTTGTTTCTCAGAGTCCATAGTCTCTCATGGTTCATCTCCCACTCCGATTCCCACCCCCTTCGTTTTTCCCTTCCTACTATCTTCTTTTTTGTTGTTGTTTTGTTTTAACATATAATGTATTATTTGTTTCAGAGGTATAGGTCTGTGATTCATCAGTCTTATACACTTTCAATGATATATTTTTAATCAAAATCCATGTTATTTTTGTAGTCAGTCAACATCAGTGCCAGATATCTGGCTATGTGAAAATTATATATTCAAGATGATGTGTTTGTGAAATTCCCCCTCCTCCTTATAGCAGCTGAGTATTAGGTAGTTCTATACATTACAGGCAAAGTATGGGAGGAAAACATATGGTCTGCTTTGGAGACTACTGACTTTGCAGCAGAACAAATTTCATCTGTTGCTTCCATGCGTTTTTATAGACATGCAATGTATTACTTCTAATAATACAGCTCTAGAGAGGGGCCACTGGCCAGTGAAACCAATATTCATCATTAGTTTTTCTTGTCAACTTTGTGAGGGAAAGAGATGACACCCAAACAGCCGCCTAGCAGTCCATCACCTGGGCAACCTACCAAACATTAGGTGGAAGTGCTCAAGGATGTATTTTGTGGGTACAGCATTTCTATCACTCCTGGAGAGACAACTGCTGAAAGACCATTTTGGCTGAAGATAATCAGAAAACCAAATATGAACCTATTTTTGATTCAGGAAAGAGAAAACCACAAGTGATGACAGATACTGGAAGGAGAGACTGTCGAAGCAAGTGAAACAGAAGGGACTTCAGAGCAGATCCAGAGCACTTTGGTTGTACAGTAACTTAAAAGACTTAATAATTTATTCAAATAAACACTGCTTTTGTTTATGCAAAAATTTCTTTCCATCTGAAAATTCTAATCTTTGTAAAAGTCTTTCTCACTGGCAGTTAAAAATATCTGTTTACTATCGCCACTACTGATTAAAGAAACCATCGTTCTGTTATAATTAAAGGAAACGTGTATGTATTAACATTTCATTTCTCTTACTGTGGTTTCTGCGGCCATTATTTTAAAACCTATTTTTTTAAACTGGTAAATGTAGAGCCTTTTAATTAAGTAATGTTTGGAAGTAGGAAAGCACGAGTCTTTCCCAGATATGCTAGATTCTGATCAGGGGAATATATCCAAATTGACCTGCTTTTCTTTTTCAGGATGTAGAAGAAATTTGAAATGCATGCCTCTGAAAAAGGCACAGATTTGAAATAGAACACCTGCTAAGCCCTTGTTTTCTTCTAATCAGTAGTTTCTGATTGAGAAAATTACACACACACAATTATGTATTATGTGTTAAAAATATTCAAGATAATTTATTTTTACTTATCCATATTGAATTTAGTTCCCAGACTTTTAGTTGCTTGAAATACATGCAAGTTTGTTATCTTGAGATATTTATGCCTTTCTTTATTTTATATTCTACCAAAGCAAAAACTTATTTGGAACGATACTGTATAATTCCAATAAAAACCTTGTCATTCAATACTACTGTTTTATATTTGTTACAATTATCCACTTAATAACTGTATTTATAGAACCGCTGCAGTATCTTGAAGTCTCTGATATAGTATCTTAACCATACTCAACATTCAATAACGTTTGCTGAATGATAATCATAAGGAACTGTGGTACATTTAAGCTGGTCTTATGCTATTCTCTTAATTTCATTTTCATGTAATTTTTGTAATAGATACCTATTGCTAGAATATTATTTCCATCAGGAGACAAAACTGAAATGACCCTGTGTTCCACTAGTCCCTGTCTCCTTCCTACATAAATAAACACTATTTATAGAACCTAAATTAAGGACCCACATTTTCGAGAAAATTCTGTATCGTGAAGAATGATATAGGTGCTGTGGCAAGAAATACTGCTCCCCACCTACACTTATAAATTTCCCCCTATAATACAGTTCTTTTCAAGCCAGAAAATGAGATTGAATGGTAGAGTCCAGGACCTCTAACTTTGAGTTCATCATCCCATCTAGGACAACCTGGTAAATTCCTCAACTGCCAGGATAGGGAATGAGGACGTCGTATAACTTACTTACACGTCCTAGGCCATGGAGAGCTTTATAAATTAAAATGAACACCTAGAATGACTGTTGGAAGCCAGAGCTATGCACAGAGCATCTGTATAATGTGCTCTGTGGGGTTGGCATTGCTAAACAGACAAGCTGTCACATTCTGTACTAGCTGAATATTCCAGGGGCTTTTCCTCTGTCAACCAAGGTAGAGAACATGGCAGTAGTCAAACCTTGAGGTGACAAAAACCTAAAGTAGTGTGGTGAGCCCTGTATTACAGAGGGAAATTTACAAGTGTAGGTAGGGAGAAGCATCTCTTGCCCCAGCACCTATATCGTAATCCAAATGCATCCTTGGACTGAGAACATCACTATTAAAATAAAGGCACACTCTCTGATGACAGGGATTACATTCAGTAAACCTAGATCTTACATACACACACAAATCTCTAGAAAGGGTTATCTTACGTATTTCTAAATAAAATAAAAACCGAGTATTTCTAATGCTGCAGTCATTTAGTGGAAGAACAGAATAACATATTTTGAAATCCAACAAATAATGTTACCATGAATTCATGAACAGGCTACATGAATACATTTCAATTTCCTAAAAAGGAATAATAGTAAATTTTAGTTATTTAGAAAAAAATTGAAGTTTCTATTGCTTATTCTAAAAAGAGAACAAATAATTTGTTTTTAATTTTTATAAATTATAAGCAAAGAAAGGATAGTCCTTAGATGGCCCGCGTATGGTTTCAGTATACAATCTATGAAATACGGCTATTTGGTGCCACCTAGTGGCAGAGGGCTTTAAAATCCGTTTACGTTACCTCGGCTTTTAGAAAATTTGTAATGAAAAATAATTTATGGATAGCTGGATCGTCACCTAAAAGATATAAAAATTAAGACAAAATTTACTTGGCACTCATAGACATTAACTAAGATTGTCTCTTACCCTCAACACTAGAGAGACATTTGGTTTGACTGATAAAAAATGCTTTATGACTAAAAGAGATCGAGGGTTGACAGTGTTAATTCTATTTTTTTTTTTGCTGGGTGGGTTTGTTGGTTTCTAAAGTCAGGGCTATAGATCTAGGATTTGCGTAAGCTTAGAGATGATATGCCATCTCAGAATTAATTATCATTAATTATAGTATTACCGATATAATAAAAGATATAGTCACATCATTTTGTGGGCAAAGTGAAACCTTATAGCATACAGTAGGTTTAAAAGTGCCAGATAAATTTCTCCAGAATTCAGGAATAATGGGAGATTTCAATTTTAGTGGTCACATCAACATAGCCTCCTGCCCAAGCACCTTTTTATAGAGAACCTATTCTACTCACAGCATCCAGATGGAGGAGATGCACAAACCAATCCATGGGGTATGGTTGATTGAACCTGAATGGACACTGGGAAGATACTGAAATATTCTGATTCTGTATTGTGATCATTCGGGATGGGGGCACTGAGGGGCTTAATCAAATGAACAAAGGTAAGGCTTTAAGGTGAAGATTCATGATAAGCCAAGATGATGCCAATACAATGGAACATTAAAGCCATTTTCAAGTTATGGACTCCACACAGAAACAGAATAAGCCAGTCTTTAGAGAACTCAGAATAGTAGAGCTATATGCAGGGAAAGAATCAAAGATGAGGGACCCTATACGTTACAAGAGAAAAGAGGGATCTTAATTTTTGACTTACAGTTCCAGCCTTCCCATGCCCAAGCTTTTACCTTTTTTTTTTTTTTTTTGTCCTTTCTTGTCTCTGATAATAACTTCAAATAACTTCCTTCCTACTTGACCTAGGAGTTTTTGATCCTTTCAACCAAATGATCCCACACTATAAAGTTATGTTCCAAGTTTGGTGAGATATATTTCATCAGATGGGAATGAGGTCTTTCCCCAAATATCTGTGATTATCAGATACCACCAGGAAATTATAGAATATTTGAGTGAAATTCTAATTTTATACTGAATTTCTTCACCTTTAACTGTGGTTTTGATAATGTTTTAAGACACCTTTTCTCCTGTATTTTCCTTTTCCTTCCTCTCATTCACCAAGTACCTACCTTGTTGTCTCATGGGAGAGATAGGGGATGAGTGTAAACACCGCTGTTGCTGGCTTGGGTTTCTAGAAGCCCTAGGCTGGGCTGTGTTTGCATGGGGGTGTGGGGTTAGGATTTTATGAAACATGAAGTGTGAAAGACTTTCTCTAGTCTAGAAAAACGTTGCTGTTGAAAGTGGAGAAGAAGGAGGCTTGTAGGACGTCCCCTGAAGACAGAGGGGCAGTTAAGCCCTGCTTTTCGAAAGCGATGCTGGGGGAGGGGATAGGGGCAGAGCGACAAGGCTCCAGGAAGGAAATAGCTGTATAATAATCATCATAGCATAGCCATGCAAAGTCTTCCTGCCTCCATCAGACCTCAAAAGGAGCAGCAAAGTGCTCTGAGATGTGCAGGGCCATGTGGCCAGGCCAAAAGACCTGCACTGATGACTAGGGCCAGATGGACTCCTTTCTGTCCTCCTTGCTCCTGTGTAAGAACCTAGAACTGGTCACCACCCTGAAAGGACCCCAGGAAGGGTTGAGGTTCAGTTTTTGAGATCTAAGCAGAATGGGGGCGGGGGCTAGAGATGAAGTTGTTATGTAAAACAGTAATTCTTGGATTCCTCGCTGTATGAACTGAGATCCCACAATATAATTCTAAATCTAACATGCTCCACTCCTGTTTCACAGTGACCAACATTTACTGTAATTTCACAAACATGTTAAGGGGTATCTCCAAACACTAGCTGCTTTCGCATCAACCAAGTGTTGAGTAAATAAATATAGATTCCCAGATTGCATCCCAGACGTACCACTTCCCCAGAGTAGGGGCCTAGGGGAAATTGTTTAAAAGAAGTGCTCCAGATTTTCTGAATTGTAACCAGCTTGGGAACCAACACGCTATCGGAACGTAGCCTTTAAAAATCACCACATGGTTAAATCAGTCTTTACTATTTAAACCTCTTTTGGTTAACTATAGTTCATTTGGAGGACTTTTTATACAAGAGAAGAAAAATTCTTATTTTCACCAAATTTACTTTAAAATCACTGTGTTAAATGATGCATTCAAAATCTCAATTATTCTGGGTAACAGTTATATGGATACATGGACTCCTTGACATAAAACACTTTCTGCACTGGAGAAAAACTATTTGAGACCTTCAGCAAAGTAGATTTAAGTAGATTAAGTAGATTTCTCCTTAGTTGTGAGCTTTTCCTTCCAACCTATCATTGACCTTGTCCCAACCTTGAGATTTGATGGCAGGAAACACAGGGTGTTATCCCTGGTTCTAGCACCTCCCACCGCTTACCTTTCAGTGTTGTGGGTAAGAATTGGACAACACAAATTATTTGAGGGCTACTACTGGATCAAGCATATCTTTGATAAATTTTTCCCCAGAAGGGCACAAATTAGGAAAAGAAAGATGGAGACAAGAAGATAAACTAGTATCCACCCCCCCATTAGCAAAACTATCAGCTCATGGAATATAAACAAAAATAGAGCATAAGAATATTTTTAGGACCAAGGGACAGGAGTGCGTGGGCCTTAATATGAGTCACCACCCTGGCAGAGTGGGTGGTTACTTTCAGAGTGTACCCCTCGGAGCCCAGGCACAACACAAGACTGACTTAATATAGAACATGGATAACAACTAGGGACAGAATTTAGTCTTTCAAAGTTTTGTTTTTAACCACAGGGACTGGGTCTTCTCACACTGTGTTTATAATATCTATAGGGCATTATAGGAGCTCCCAGGAGAGCGCACTTCCCTGTGCCTGAGGTAAGAAGAACTACCAGTAGTTCTGGGACTCTGTCCCTGCTTCCAAAAATCTTCCAACAACCTTTGCTTGCTTTTATGTGTGTCAGTGTAGTTCATGTTCACATCATTTTATCGAGAATCTAGTCATTTACCTAGGCACTTGAGATACAAAGATGAGAAATCCAGTTTCTGGGTTCCACCAAAAAGGGAATGGACACTCCCTCCACCCATCCCCCTGCCAGCTATTATTCCTTTAGAGTTGGGGCCAGAAAAATTTTCCTGTAAAGGGCCAGATAGGATATTTTAAGTTTTGCAGGCCAGTCTGGGTGGCCCAGTCTGTTAAGCGTCTGCCTTCTGCTCAGGTCATGATCCTGGGGTCTTGGGATCGAGCCCCCGCATCAAGCTCCTTGCGGGGAGCTCAGTGGGGAACCTGCTTCTCCCTCTGCCTGCCGCTCCCCCTGCTTGTCCTTGCTCTCTCTCTCTGCCAAATTAATAAATAAAACCTTTAAAAAAAAGAAAAATCCAGTTTCTGTCCTCAAAACAATCATGAAAAGCCTCCCCTATAACTTTATGCATACCATGCCAGAGTACACAAAGTATAGCGAAAGGCCACTAAGTCAGCTTGAGATTTTTGGGAAACTCTTCAGTGAGGATTGGAATTATCTGGAAGAGAATGGGAGATGGACCTACATAAGGCGTCTATAGGACATGGGTCTATGCGAGGCACAGGTGGAATTCTGACCCTGCACCGTCTAGGTGAGGGACACCCAAGCCAGTGCAGGTGGCAAATGATGAGGGCTCAAGGCATTGGTAATAAAAATGGAAAGACGGATCTGAGAAAGATTTAGAAGGCAAAACTGGTAGCCCTTAGGAGTTGGTTGAGTATGGGGGGAGGGGGAAACTCTTAGAATGTCTCCTGACTCTGTCTTACAGAGACAGGAAATACATAAGGACAAGATGGAGATTTAAGGCATATTAGATGAATTGCATACAAGATGCCTAAGGCACATTTATTTGGCTACAAAAGCAAGGAATTGGATAGAGAAGTCTAAAGTTCCAAAGAGATGTCAGGGCTTCAGAGATTTTAAGCATAGGTCAAAAACATGAGAGAGGATGAGTTCATTCAAAAAAGTTTAGAATGAGACAACAGTGGGAAAAGGGGCAATGCCTGGGTTTGCAGGGAAGTAGCTTTAGGGTAGAGGCCACACACCTCCTGCAAGGGTAACTCGGGATTCTCCAGGATTCTCTTGGTCATTGTTGGATGACCTGGTCTTGGTCTGTACTTGGTCATTGCCTGCTTCTCCTGAACTCACTGGCCTGTACTGGTCTAGACTTCCTAGACTCCTAGACAGTCTCGGCTTTTTTTTGGCTCCATGGCACCGTCATTCTCTACTTGTCCAACCACTGGCTTCAGTCTGTTGACTTCCTAGACATGGGTAGAATTCCCACCCAGGCTTCCCTGACAAACCCAGGGAAAGACACATGGTGGACTGCAGTGTTTTGTAAACTTTTTTTTTTTTAATCTGTGGGACCAGTGATTCAACGAGCTCTAATAGAAGAGACGTAAATCAGGGCTGTTGTAATTGAAGCCAAGCGTATGTCCCAGAATGATGCTTTCTCAGATGCCCCCTTATCCCTGCAGCAGCCCCTTAGGCATCTCAGAACTGTTAGAGGGTAAACAGCAAGCACTTTCTGAAAACAGGGGTTTAAACCCTGATTCTGTGGCTCAAAGGTTATTTGTCTTTGGACAGATTGCTCAGTTTTTCTGAGCCTTATATTCCTTGGCTATAAAATATAATTACTACTTGACTTGTTAGCATCAGATGAGATAATGTGTCAGTGCAAAGCTCAAGGGCATGGGAGTCTCAATCAATGTTAATTTTCTTCC
This sequence comes from Mirounga angustirostris, assembly GCF_029215605.1. Lineage (NCBI taxonomy): Eukaryota > Metazoa > Chordata > Mammalia > Carnivora > Phocidae > Mirounga > Mirounga angustirostris. Next base: position 35,302,619 of record NW_026991720.1, read on the forward strand.
TTTCACCATATTAGGCCCCGGTTGGACAATTTATGGAATCAAAATAAAATCATAGAGTCTTATAGTGGGAAAAGGTTGAGCGTTTTCTAGTCCAACCTCCCCAGGGAGCTCCGGCCACAATGTCCATCCACATCAGATGGTCATTTACTCACTGCCTGAAGATTACACAGACACTGGGAGCTTTGTGCATGTGTGTGATGGATTCTGTTTTACTGATGTACACCTCAGACTGACTCCAATATCTGATCCATTATTCTAAATTTTATTTTTCAGAGGCAACACGTTTAGTAATAGTAGTTATTCAAGTTTTAAAGCCAGATTACCAAGTACTGTCTATGTTGTGATCCCATTTTGTTTAAAAGTTATTATAAACATACTCACGTATGTATGAATGCATGTATATAGACATCTGTAGAATTTATATAAAAATTTACTAGTGACTGTATTATAGAAACACTTTTTCTCGATAAAAAATTCTATATTAAATTCTTTTGCCCCTCTAATTAGCATGTGCTTTCAAAGATGTCATCTTTTTACCTTTTTTTTTGTTTTGGTCTTGAGCCTCATAACTATTTTTTAAAGACAGATAGGGGAGATATTCTCTTCATTCTGCACCAGCATGCACATGCACACACACACACATACACACAAACTCACAAACACACACCTGGAATCAGAGAAATGGAATGATTTTCTGGGAGTGATTTTCTGATATTTACTGGGAATGGCGGGACAGAAATTAACCTTAGATTTTCTAACTCTTTTTCTTCCTACCACACGTCTTTTGTTTGTTTGTTTTTGTCTGTTTTTAGTCTAAATGTTCCAGTTCCCTCAGCTCTATCACTTTTGACATAACGCTCAGACTTCTTATCATTCAGGTCATTCTTCTCTGAATGCATTCCTGACTGTTAATTTTCTAATTAAAATGAGGTATATAGAAGTATGTGTAATATTCAGGTGTAATCTGAAACACACATAATGGAATGTATTACCTTCCTTGATTAGGACATTACACATTTATTAAACCAAGATATAACACTTATATTAAATATGCATGCATTTCAGCTAATTTTAAAATAGTATTTTATATTTCCATTATGAATACATGTTCACTGGAGGACATATAAGTACAGCAAAAGAATTTTTAAAAATCACTCATATATCACCCATCATTTCTCTACCCAAAAATAACTTCTCTGAATCTTTTGTGCCTTTTCCTACTAGAAAGAAAGCTGTTTGGGGGCAGGATTTTTATTTATTTTGTTCGATGCTCATTCTGTGCCTAGATTAGTACCTGGAATATATTAGTAGGCAGTTAATTAAAATTCATTGAAGGAGTGGATAAAATACTTATGTATATACATTTGTGGGTTTTTTTTAAAGATTTTATTTATTTGTCAGAGAGAGAGAGAGAGCACACAAGCAGGGGGAAGGGTAGACAGAGGGTGAGGCAGGCTCCCTGCTGATCAGGGAGCCTGATGCGGGACTCAATCCCAGGACCCTAAGATCATGACCTGAGCTGAAGGCAGACGCTTAACCAACTGAGCCACCCAGGCGTCCCATATATACTTCTGTATTTTTGAGTATATAATAGAATCAGTAAAATTTTGTACCTTGACTTTTTTTTTTAGTTCATATAAGTGGTTGAAAGCATTTGCATTTTTATGTTATAATAAATTCTTTCTAACTACCATCATGATTGCATGTGGCTCATGGAGTGAATATGCTGACTTTTTTGGACATTTAAGTGCTTTTCACATGTTGTTGCAATGACAAATAATGCTGTTGCAAACATCTCTTTGTACATATTTTCGTAATTTTTGAGAAATATCTTGTTCAGTTATTTCCCAAGTGAAATTATTGATTCAAAGATGTGAACAGTTCAAAATAGACACTCTTCTCCCCTCCCCTCTCTGTTACTCAGAATTTGAGTACATGTTGAATGTGTGGTCATCTATTGTCATTGGACTTACAGCTTTTTTTTTTTTCACTTCAAAATCTACACATACACCAATTCACACACGTTAGGTGTGTTGTTCAGGCAGGTATGAATCCATGGGACTGCACAGCCCGTGACGATCTTTCTTCTCAAACCCAGTAGCAACCACTTCTCTCTTCCTGGTCAGAATTAAGAGGCAGTTCCACTTTTTGCTTCTACTACCTTCTGAGAGATGAAATTGTCAGCAAGACGAGCCAAGATTTTGTCTGATGCTCAGCTTTTTAGTATAATGAGATTTCTAGCAGACGTCTTTATAGTGGAAGTGCCCCCATTACTGTTATAGATTTTCTCTGTGACAGATTTTTAATCTGTGTTAGGAAAGCGATGTCCATATCTTTTGTCAGACTGGGCAGTCTGTCGTGGGCTCTTCTACTGTAATCCTTTAGTTTCTCTTTCTTCAGATGGCTTTCATCTTTCCCTGTCCATAGATTTCAGTATAGAAGCTATTCCTTGTTAAAAATGAAACAGAAACATTTTCCACAAAAACAAGAACATAATGCTAATTTTGGAGGTTGTATACATCAACTATGGAAAGCCTAAAAAATGATGAAAAGTAGAAAGAAGAAACCACCAAATAACCCACAATCCACAATTTTAAAGATGGTACTTGTTAACATTTTACCGTAATTCTTCAGGAGCTGATGTTTTCACTAGTGTGGCTGTATACATAGCGTTTGGTGTTGATTACGGTCTTGTACAAGTTACATTTCTCCGTTTGTTTTTGTTTAGTTTCACATCGTTCATCACTAACTTCTCAAATCATCTGGAGCTATAAAACTCTTGTCAATATGATCAAACACACCAGATAATTTTGTTTTCTTCCTTCTCTTGATGACATCCTTTGGGAGGCCCTCTGGTCTCTGGCTCCAACCTGAATTATCCACTCTCTAGCCCTGCTGCATGTTGTCACCCAGAGCTCTAGAGCTCCTTTTGTCCCCCTCTTGCCTTGGATTCCATGTTTCTTTTCTGACTTACTCCCCTCAGCAGTTTCCAAGAGGAAAGTGTATAGGATGTGAAATGTTCGTGATCTTCCATATTGTTTAATTTACTCTTATATTTGAGAATAGTTTGTTTTTTTATACAATGCTTACAACATCCCTTCCAACTTTTTTTAAAGGCCCCATTGTGCTCTAGCTTCCGGGGTTGCTGCTGAGAAGTCTGACATGTCTCTATTCCTATCTTTCATATTCCTCCTATATTTTCTCTCTACAGGTAAGTTCTAGATCTTCATTTTACTCCTAGTGTTCTAATATTTCATCCTTTATTTTTAGTAGGGTAAGTCAGCCACCCCCTCGCTGCTCCTGGCATTCTGTGTCTTTAATGTCTCCAGAAAGTAAATCTGTGTTCTTCCGGGTGGGGAAGAGGCAGTCAGCTTCCTTGGGGGCGTTGCTGCAGGGGGGAAGGGTGGTTTCTTCTGAATTTTATTCATTCATCTCTTGATTCATTCACTTATTTGTTCATTCATTTTTGTATTCAACACACACTTACTAAATACTGAAAATGTTGGCAAGCATGGCACCTGGCAATATAGGGAGACATGTTTTCTCCTCTCAAGGAGGTTACACTCTGGTGCCTTTTACCTTTTATTAGCATTCTGATTATGCTTTTTTTCAGTACTTTTACTTAAGTATTGCATCCTAATATATATCTATGTTTCGATACTCATTTTGATTTTACTCCAACCACTCGGTGTATCTTATTTTTTCCATAATCTGATTTAACAAACATTTATTGGTAGCACATTGTGCACATTCAGTGCTTGGGGTCCAGGATACACAGGGGAGGGAGGATGAAATCTCTGCCTAGACATTGCTCTTTGGTTCTCTCTATTTGCCTGTCCTGTGCTCCAGAGGCTGAGAGAACTCTGCAAGAGATGTCCTTTCCTCCAGGGCCCCTGAAAGTGAGCAGAGAACAAGTCTCTTCTTTTAGATTCATAATCTTGGATGGGATTTTCTTACCTCAGCCCTCTCCAGTGCCAGGACTCCACCTGAGGGGGTCTTTATTCCTCCTCTTTCCCTGATCAGATGTGGATGGAATATGCCGGTGGTGCTCAGGAAGGTGGAATGAAGGATGGATGCTACTGAAAAAAAACCCAAAAATCTCCTTAGATGAGGTTTAAGAAACTTAAAAAGACAAAAATTTGACAACTTAGCTCTCTATTCTCCCTTGAGCTAATGAAGGTCAGGTTCAGCCATGACAGTGGGCAGTGTCCCAGAGCAAAAATGAGGGGGGGGAAGCCATTGATCAATGACATTCCACTTTTCTCTCTCAGTCACTCTCTCCACTTCTTGGGCAGCAGAATTGGAAAATGCCTTGTGGATTACTTTACCAGCTCTGACCTCTGTGGTTAAAATAACACTACAAACGTGTCCTTGATTCTTGCAGTTTTCATCCTTTCTTACATGCATATGAGTTCGGGGGATTCTTGAATTCTTCTTGCCTACCAAAATTTAGAATGTTTTCTCAGAGAATTCTTTTGTGTATGTGTTTCAAAGGGACATTTGAGTTAGGATGCTCTCATACCACAATTTGTGATCATCTCCAAACCCAAGATTCAGGACAGAATATATCCATTCTCATCACAATTCATACAACACACATTTAAAATAATTGATTTGTATCTGCCAACATTTTTCTTTCTTGCAGCTTGTTTCTTTTTTATAGGGTTAACAGTTCAGAAAATTTATAATTTCATCCTCCTCTGTAAATGAATCATACGATTGGTTAAATCATAGTCAACATCAACACTCATATTTTTTTAAAGATTTTTTATTTATTTATTTGAGAGAGAGAATGAGAGAGAGCACATGAGAGGGGGGAGGGTCAGAGGGAGAAGCAGGCTCCCCGCCGAGCAGGGAGCCCGATGCGGGACTCGATCCAGGGACTCCAGGATCATGACCTGAGCCGAAGGCAGTCGCTTAACCAACTGAGCCACCCAGGCGCCCAACACTCATATTTTTAATACCATTTTTAACTTTAGTCTTTTAAAATCCCTTTTTAATCATGGGTCTATGATGGGTTCATTAGAAAATAACAATAAAAATGCAAAAGAGAGCACAAGTAAATTCCAGTTCACAGTTGTGAACACTGATACATATTTTGTATGTTAAGCTATTGCCAACTTTTGATGGTAAAAGCTCTATCAATTTTGTAAGTTTTTAAACAAGGAAATGCTTTTTGAGATTTTGAACTTAGTTTCAGACATGTTTTTAAAGGGGTGCCTGGGTGGCTCAGTCATTAAGTGTCTGCCTTCGGCTCAGGTCATGATCCCAGGGTCCTGGGATCGAGTCCCACATCAGGCTCCCTGCTTAGTGGGAAGCCTGCTTCTCCCTCTCCCACTCCCCCTGCTTGTCCCCTCTCTCGCTGTCTCTCTCTCTGTCAAATAAATACATAAAATCTTTAAAAAAAAAGACATGTTTTTAAAAATGGACTTTATATAATAGTTAAAGAATTTTATGTAAGGTGAAATAGAATTAGGAGGGATGAGACAACTTCAAAAATTCTTCACAAGTTGAAAAAACTTATTTTTACTTAGTATTTTTAAAGTACCTAATTACACCATATGATAGTTATGGTTCTATATGCCATAAAATGTTAAATATCTAAAATGTTAGCAGATATGTCATGATTAAACACCCTTTTAATAATACAAACATAGGGAATGACTTTATTTTGTTTTTGTGTTACCTAAAACTTCAGCCAGTTAATCTTATCAGCTGCATTAGGCAGTGTTTGCCCAGAGATTCTCAAACATCAGTGCTGTCATTGCAACTTAACATGGTCATATGACTAAGTTTAGAATCTATTTTTAAGGGGCGCCTTGGTGGCTCAGTTGGTTGGGCGACTGCCTTCGGCTCAGGTCATGATCCTGGAGTCCCGGGATCGAGTCCCGCATCGGGCTCCCTGCTCGGCGGGGAGTCTGCTTCTCCCTCTGATCCTCCCCCATCTCATGCTCTCTCTCTCTGTCTCATTCTCTCTCTCAAATAAATAAATAAAATCTTTAAAAAAAAAAGAATCTATTTTTAAGCAGTAATGTCTGTTATAGTCCTTCTTTGTAGCTCAGTATATTCTCCCCACACTTACCCATGTTGACTTTGCTTAGAAACTCCTACTTAATCGTTGCTTCTTTGTCGCATTTACTATTTACTCATTTACTCTAGTCATTTTAAAGAAGTAAATGTTCTCCAGTGAATGAAACCTAAATGTATATTCACTATTTTGTTTCACAGACCCAATTATTATTGTACACTCCCTTCTTTTCTATGATTAATAACAAATATTACTTTAGTAACCAGAAACATTGACAAATATGATCTTAAATGTAGCCAATATTATTTTGAGTCAATCATATTGTTTCCCATGTTTTTCTGGAATCCATGATGCTAATGATCATGATCTATTTTATTACCACATTCTTTTCTATGTGATCAAGCTACCACTTTCAATTGTTTTACCTGTTTTTATATGCCTTTCCAATGTCCCAAACCTTCAGTGGTTTGGTGATATTTAGAAATAATTATATTCTACTGATCATTTTATGCCTTCATCAACTTATCTCAAACTGTTCCCTCAAAATGATGGTGACTTTTAAAATTCTGTCTGGTAGCTGCATGTTCACGTGCTCCAGTTGGTGTTTCATTAACACATAATTTTGAGAGTGTTTTCTGGTTGATTATCTTTGGCAAATACCATTATATTTTAGTAACATAGTATATTGGTTAGGACTCTGTGGTTGAAATTAGCAGAAAACAACCTGATTCAGTTTAAGCGAAACAAAGCAATTTATTAAGTGGAGGCAGGATTGTCTGAAAGACAGGAAGAGGCTGTAACTAGGACCTGGAATATTAAGAACTCAGCTCTCTTGGTTTTGCTTTTTCCCTTTTGTGACTATTTCCTTCTTCTCTTCTCCTCTTTCTATCTTCTCCTCTTCCCTGCCCCCTTCTCCTCTTTCTCTTTCTCTGTTGGCCTCTTCTATTTCTTTATTCACAGGGCAGAATATTGCCAAGCCACATCTCCTGAGTTTTTGAGTCCCAACTTCAATCATACATAGGACTTCTTCGTGGTTCTCAATTCTGGCTTCAAATTACCAGAAGTATCTGACTTGTCCAATTTGGATCAGGTGACACTTCTGATCCAACTATCCATAGCCAGGAGGGCAGGGTCAATGTACAAATATGGCTGTCAAGGGCTCACTTATAAAATGGTGACCAGGTCCAAGAAAAAGAATGGGTCATATGGGTTGAAAACCCAAAGGGTTATGGTAATACACCACAATATAGCAATTTCTGAATCCCCAATTTTAATTTTTTCCATCATATTCAAATGTCACCTTTATTTCTTCGAGTCTCCAGGAAATACTTATGTTATGGTGATAGGTCAAAATAAAATCAACCCTGGTTTTCATTAATTAGTAGAAAAGTTATACACTTCTTAATCCAAATTATTCAATTCTTAATTAACGTGAGTTAATATATGTTAAGCATTTAGAATAATGCCTGACACATGGTAAGCACCATGCATGTGTTTGCTCTTATTCTTATATTTATTTATTCATTCATTCTGTGTTTCTTATGTGCCAGGAATTATACTGAAGGTTGGGGATATAATGTTGCATAAGACTCTATTTGTTTCTACCTTCAAGGAATTCAGTTTAAAATACATCTAGAAATATGACAATTAAACTTTTGCCCCAAGGGATTTAAGTAAAATATAATTGATGATAGATATGTTATTTGCAATGTAAGATGTGACTAAACCTTGTAAATGAAGCAAGATTTATCTTTGATGTCTCTCACATCATCTTCTGCATGCCGCTTTCTTTCCATATCCTTCTTCCCCACTCTCAGTACTAATTGTTGGTGACTCCAAAGTTGCACACATGGGACTTGTCTTCTGCCTAGCCCTTTAGGATCTAACCTTTTCAGAAAGCTTCTCTCTTTCCTGTAGATTTTGTGTCTCATTATCCAATTGCCTGGATAAATCACCAACTAAATAGTCAGAAAGGATATTTTGAATTTTAAAGTGTTGGGGCCATTGCCCCCTCTCCCACCTATTGGGTCTGGTGGGATATGGGGGAGAAGGAGAGAGAAGGTGGAAGAGTCTGTCTGAGAATAGACCATGTCAGAGAATTGAAGCCAGAAGCCCAAGTGGTCAACCTGAGAGAGGAAAAACTGATGTACATCAAACCACTCGCTGGATCAATGTGGCACATTGATCAGTGATACAGAGGACAGGCCTGGAGCAGGGGTGAGATATCCCAAACAACTCAAGCCAAGGTGAATACTGAATGGGGTAGTAGAGTATGAAGAGCACAAGGAGGACTGAATATATGCCTGCTCAAGACTGGACTGAAATCCTCTCAATGCTCTTCTGTTTCCTTTTAGACCAGGAAGGCACTTTGCTAAACAAGTGGCTATGCTACCTGAATGTAAACACTTTCAAAAGGACGAGAAGAAGCCTACCCTGCAAAACTCTGGTTAAGAGCGGATGGGATAGTTTACAAGGGGGCCTCTGCTCTGGGAAGGGACAAAGTCTGTTTGCAGGGCAGCTAGAATTCCCTTGCTTCCTAATGCATTATGCGTTATCTACCTGAAACTTCGAATCCATGGTTATTCTCTCTGTGATCTTGTCTTGTGATCTGACTAATCCTTCTCTCTACTTTGTTTTTTGTAAGCTCTTCTCTTCAGTCTGTTTCCCTAACTCTATATGCTTTCATTAGGAACTTTCCACGATTTACACACCTCTGTAAAGGGAAGATGCCTGTATACATAGGGCCCTCACTGAACCATGTTTGTTTGAGTCCTGCATTGGTGAGACTGCCTGACGTATCTACTAAATATTCCACATGCGCCTCAGATAGAACATGTATAAAAGGGAATATGTACACTACTTTCCGATCTTCCATCTTAAGCTAAATCTTAGTCAACTAACCAACAAAATATCAAAAGTTCTTCATGTTATACCTTAATGAATACTAACACTGGCTATCCAAACCCAACATTAGTAATTTTATATTCCTCCTTCTTCCTCACTACTCATGTATGATAAATAGCTCAGTCTAGAAATTTCCCCTAGATATTTTCTTAAGTCTGTATCTTAGCTCCATTCTTGTTTCCTTGTTAGTTTCCTTAGAGAAGGCCCTAGTAATTTATTACCTTAAATTTATGTAATGTTTAATATATATGAATATCGAGCGTATATGTAAGTTACAAAGTATAATAGTAAATAAAAAAACCACAAACCTATGCCCAACATAAGAATTAGATTACTATCAAAATTTTTGAAGTTATCTGTGTTTTTTTCCCCTAACCTCATCCACATACCTCTCTACCTTCATGCTGATCATTTCCAATTTTTAATAGTTAAAAAAATCACATATGTAGTCATAAATGATGTGTTGTTTACTTTTTAAAAATATTTTATTTATTTATCTGACACAGAGAGAGAGAGAGTGAGAGCACAAGCAGGGGGGAGGGGCAGAAGGAGAGGGAGAAGCAGACTCCCCACTGAGCAGGGAGCCCAATGCTGGGCTCGATCCCAGGACCCTGAGATCATGACCTATGCTGAAGGCAGATGCTTAACCAACTGAGCCACCCAGGCACCTCTGTGTTGTTTACTTTTGCTTGTTTTGAACTTTACAGTACTTTGCTCTATGTATGTAGTCTTCTACTACTTGGTTTTTCACTCAAAATTATCCTTTTACAATTTATTCATGTATGTGCAGATACAGTTCCTTCTTTTTCTCTGCTATATAGTATTTTATTGTAGAATATGTGAGAACGCATTTATCATATTCCTGTCTAAGAACATTAGAATTGTTTCTAGATTTTGTGGTATTACAAAAACCATTGTTATGAACGTTCTTATACATTTCATTTAAGGCTCACATGCAAAAATTTCTTCTGATTATATTGCCTAGGAGTGAAATGACTTGGACATAGGGTGTGCATATATTTAAATGATAGTGCCTGTTATTTCCCAAAATAGTTGTATCAACTTACTGTTATATCTTTGCCAAACCTGTTATTCAATTTATTAATTTTTGCAAGTCTAGCACTCTAAATGCTGTATAATTTTTAAAATTTGCATATTACATACATGTTAACGATGTTAAATATCTTTTCATATGATGAACTTTTACTTCCCTTTTTTGTGAAATATCATTTTTTTGGTTGCCATTTTTCCATTGGGTTGTTGGTCTTTTTCTTTTTGTGTGGTTTGTCTTTTTACTTTCTTTATGGTGTCTTTTGGTGATCATTTTTTATTTTAATATGGTGAAGTTCAACAATAATTCTTGTTAGGGTAGCATGTTTTATGTTTTAGTTAGGACATCCTTGACCATGTTAAGTTTACAAAGACACTTCCCTATATTTTATTTTAGAAATTGCAAGAATTTGGCTATCACATTTTTTTCATCTATCAGGAATTACCTTTTCTTTATAATGTGAGGTAGGGATATAGTTTCATCACATAGATAACCATATGGATAAACCCAGTGTTTTTTAAAATAATGAGTATTTCCCCCAGTGATCTGCCATGGCCCTCTGTCATATATTAAATCTCCTTATGTGTGTGGATCTATTTTTGGGCTTTCTCTTCTGTTTCATTAAGTTGTATATCCTGGTATCTTTTACTTACCATGTCTTAGTAATAAGCCCTAGTATCCAGTATCCTCCTCCCCTCTTTCTTAAGAAATGTCTTGGTTCTTCTTGTGTTCTTTGATGTTCATTTTATTTATTTATTTTTTAAAGATTTTATTTATTTATTTGAGAGAGAGAATGAGAGAGAGCACATGAGAGGGGGGAGGGTCAGAGGGAGAAGCAGACTCCCTGCTCAGCAGGGAGCCCGATGTGGGACTCGATCCCGGGACTCTAGGATCATGACCTGAGCCGAAGGCAGTCGCTTAACCAGCTGAGCCACCCAGGCGCCCTTGATGTTCATTTTAGAATTGCCATGACAAGTTCTACAAAATACCCTGGAGTTTAAACTGCAATTGCATAGGTTATACAGGCCAATTGCAGTGGTGACAGGTACCGTTAGGTTATCGATTCCTCCTATTCATTAATGTGATAGAGGTTTCATTAAGCCTCTTTTATCCTGTTCCCATGAAGTTTTATAATTTTCCCCATACGGATCTTGCACATATCTTGAGCCTCTATAGGTTATTGTCTATCCTATTTTAATAGCTTCCTAAATAGCTTCCGATTTTAATTCCTTAAATCCATCCTTTCTACTGCCTTTATGATATATTTATAAAATTTAAATCTGTTATATTTATAGGCATAGAAGAATGTGTGATATTTTAAGTTAAGAACCATGATACCAAAGGCTATCTACAGACAATCCCTCTTTGGGCAAATTGCATATTTTAATATATATTTGTGCAAGAAAAGTCTAGAATGAGGAACACGAAGTTAGAAATGTTAAGAGTAATGATCTCTGGGTATGGTGATTCAGGATGATTTTTTAAAAATCACTTATCTGGGGGTGACTGGGTGGTTCAGTCATTAAGCATCGCCTTCGGCTCAGGTCATGATCCCAGGGTCCTGGGATTGAGCCCCGTGTCGGGCTCCCTGCTCCACAGGAACCCTGCTTCTCCCTCTCCCACTCCCCCTGCTTGTGTTCCCTCTCTGGCTGTGTCTCTCTTTCAAATAAATAAATAAAATCTAAAAAAATAAAAATCACTTATCTGTATTATTTTGTAAGAACACACTACTGGTTTAAGCACCACACACGTCCACGCTCTATGTATAAATTACATGTGATAATGCATCATGGTCTTCTTACTTTTTCTTCCTCTTCACTAAGAAAGATCAAAACAATGTCTCGTCTTGATCCTGTTCTAATTCTCTTCTGCTCTTTTGTCACTGTTGAGTGTCACTCCGTGTGGCAGTCGCCTTGCCGGCTGCTGCTTCTTAGCTTCTGTCCTCAATTGCTTAAACCTCACGCATTAATCATTGGCTCTTTTTTATGTACCATATTCCACTTAGCCAACTCCCTTTCTGCATTCAAAAATAAATGAAGTGCGCAAGAGTTCATATATACAGAATGGTGAAATATGGAACATAAAATTGCCTGTGTACCCTCCATTAAGCTAAGAAATAAAACACTGCAAATATAGTTTTAGGTTCTGTGTGTATTCTTCTCTGATCATGCCTCCTCACTCACCCCCTAGACTTCCTTGTTACCAATATACTGAAGGTGATATTTATTTGTACACTGTTCTTTATATCATAGGTGGATTGTATGGGTCCCCAAATGAAAATATAATATTTGGCTTCATTGATAACTGATATCATATGGTATCTAATTTTCTGCAACTAGCTTTTCTCCCTCAACATTTTGCTTGTTAGGTTATTTCCTGCTGGTACTTATAGTATAATAATAGTGTGATTAGAATATAGTGTAACATTATTCACTTATGCATAATATTTAAATATACTACATTTAGTTCATCTGTTCTCCCCTTGATGAGCTTTTAGGTTGCTTCTAATTTTTTAGTTTTACAAATAACAGCACTGGAAACATTCTTGTACCGGTCTCCTTGGGTTCACTTGTAAGAGTTTCTCTAGAGTACGTGCCTAGGAATGGAATTTCTGGGTCGTGGGGTGTATGTACCTTAAACTCTATCCATCTTGTCAAATTTCCCTCCAAAGTTTTTGTACCTATTTACATTCTTACTGATGACATGGAAGAGTTCCCGTGGATCCACGTCCTTTCCAGCTCTTCTTCTTGTCAGATGGTTTCCCGATCTGATGGGTGTGAAACGGTGTCTTACTGTGGTTTAGTTCTGCATTTTCCTCAGACTGAGCTTCTTTTCATGTATTTATTGGCTATTTGGGTTTTAGCTTATGTCTGTTTTATTTTTCGACTATTAATACATACTACTTTCTTAATAAAAATAACAGTAAAGGCAAAAGGCAAATAAAATAATGTTAGCTTTCTCCCCCACCCCACACTTTCTCCCCGCCACCCCCAAGTCCATGAGCCTTATCAAACCATCACACTTTCCCTGACCTGTGCTCTGCCTGGCTTTCATTTGGGCCTCTGTTTATGCATTTCCCTCTGCTTGACTGAACCTCCAAAAACTTTTTCAGAGTGCCCCTTCTTAGTGCTCCTGTAGACCTGCTCTTTTAATGTACCAGGCACAACATATTGAAATGACTTATTTTCAGAATTCTTCCATTCTTGCCTTTCCCACCTCCCTCCAGTGGACGTGCATCTCCTGGCATCAGGGGGCAAATAGAACTAGATTTTGCATTCCCAGAGCTCGTCATAGTGCCGGACATGAGTTGAATTTAACTCTACAGAGAGTTTACTAAGATCTTAGGAAGAAAGTGTGCCAGCCCCACAGTTGCTCCTTCGTGGCTCAGCAAGGAATCCGTGAGCAGATGCCATTTAGTGATGTTACTGAAAAGGGTAATGCCGAGTAGTTAAACTATTCATAGAACTGAGATTGGTCTAGGGCAGCGGTTCTCAGACCTGGCTACACATTAAAACCACCTGGGAGCTTTTAAAAATACTCATGTCTGAGTTCCACCTCCAGAGATTCACATTTAATTGGTCGTGGGTACACGTTGGAAATGGGTATGCCAAAAGATTCCCCCAGGTGATTCTAATGTGACCACAGTTAAAAAAACAAAACAAAAAAACACAGCTGTTGTTCTCAGGGCACATGATCAGAATTGGCTACAGGAGAGGCTATTTGGATCTGCAAGAACCAAGGAAGGGCCAGGTTGCAGGCGCAGGAAACGCCCAGAGTGGGTGCAGCTGGGACCAGCATCAGACGAGGAGAGGAATCCCGCGGGAGAGCCGTGCTAGCACGGAGAACTACTGCCACCAGGTGGTCAAACCTTGTTCACGTGCTCTCACCTCCAGTTGCGGCCAGAAACCTAAGACTGGGGAGGCCAATGCACCAAGATTTCTTTCCCTCCTTCGCATTCTAGGGAATGACACTTAGCAATGAGGGCAGACCAGAAATCAAATGCCTTCTCTGGTGGCAGCTTATCCTGAGATGCAGAGACCATCTGGAGGGTTGTTTGAAACAAAAAAGGAATTTAAATCATAATCCACTTTCAGCTGTCCAAAGAAAGTGGATGAGTTTGGGGAAAGTGAACTTCACTTTCACATTTAATGCAGGTTAAATTTAACGCTTAGCACAATTCTTCAATAAATTCATCTAGTAGTTTACCTATGGTTTACGGTAAAATTCTTTTCAAAGAAATACTTTGTTATAGGACCTAGTTTTAAGAACAACAATGATGGACTCTGAGAAACAAACTGAGGGTTCTAGAGGGGAGGGGCTGGGGGATGGGTTAGCCTGGTGATGGGTATCAAGGAGGGCACGTACTGCATGGAGCACTGGGTGTTATATGCAAACAATGAATCATGGAACACTACATCAAAAACTAATGATGTAATGTATGGTGATTAACATAACATAATAAAATTAAATTAAAAAAAGAACAATGAAGTTAAACATGAAATGTTCTATTCTCCAATATCTCTAGGTCATGTGGTAATAATCTTCTCCTTGCCTTCACCCGCGTCCTTACCTCACAGATGGGAGGGGATGGGTGTGCTCTATGATGAGTAAAATGGCAGTCACCTCGCGTTCTCTGAATATACTGCTGAGTAAGCACTCCAAAAACGGACTGGCTTAAGACAGCAGTTTGTCATTATCTCTCATGGTTCTGTGGGTTGAATGAGCTCACCTGGGTGGTTCTCATTTGGTGTCTCTTGGTCTTCAGTCAGCTGGAAGCTAGGGCTGAAGTCTCTGAAAGCCCGACTGGGCTGGATGTTCAGAGGGCTCACTCACATGCTCGCAAATGCTGCTGGCTGTCGGGAGGGAGCTCAGCGGGTCTGTTGATAGAAATATTGACCCACGGCCTCTCCAGGTGACTTAGTCTTTCAACAGCATGGTGGCTGAGTTCTGAGAGGGAGGGTCCTAAGACTGAGTGTACCAAGAGGCGGGGGACCGAAGCTGCCAGTACTGTTTAGACTTGGGTTTGGAGTTCTCAGAATGTCACTTTTGCCTCATTGCATTGGTCAAAGCAGTTACAGTGTCGACCCAGTTTCAAGAATAAATAGACCTCCCCCACCCCTTGATGGCAGAGTGGCAAGGTCACGTTGCGACTGAGCAGCTGACCATCTTGGGAAACATACTCTACCACACAACAGCTCTGTTTGCAAATTTTTGCCTCAGTTAATAATTTGACCAAATAAATGTCATAGAATTATGGAAGTGTTCAATATAAATGGTGAAATACACTAAGTGATTAAGACCGTATGTGAATCGTAATGTGATGAGTTGCTTTCACGTTGTTATGAAATCAGGAACAATAACTCTTAGGCTTCAGAATTATATCTTGGGATCAGTTTTTACAAATGAATCTCAAATAGATATTTCATTTATTTAATGAACTATCTTAGAAATTAGTTTTTCAGTAACATTTAAGAAGTTATGCTTATTATTAGCCATTAAATGTTCAGTATAATATTTGGCACATTATGATGGCTGCATTATCTTTTTATGTGAGAATTGGGAAATTTGAAATGTTTGGTAGAAAATCTAATTTACTGCAAATATACTATTTTTTAAAAGATGAACTAGTAAGTCTAAACTGATCTATCCTTGTGTCTTTAGATTTCATAAAGTGAAACTGTGGAATGGCCTCAAATATATCTTTTTTGGATGAAATATATTTACACACATATATTTTTGGAGATATGTCTTCTTGGTATGTAAGAACAAATTTGTTGGATTTATTAGGCCAATGATTGCCCCAGTAGTCAACTGACTAGTGCTCTGGTATTTGATAATTGATGGGAAGCTACAAAATTCCCACATAACTTTGTGTTGTGATAAGGCTGCAAAATGAAATATGTAATTGTTCAATGGACATTCCTACTTGCCACATTTTTCTGTTGAAAGAAAAAAAGTAATGTAACTAAACTCTATACTCTTTTTTTCCCACACACCCTCTATTTTGTTAATCCTGATGAGTTGAAGACATTTTTGTCAGTATGAGGGGATGGGAATAGCATTTTGGCTATGAATATGTCAAATGAATGTGGTTAAGAAATGGCAGTTTATGGGACAAGTGGTTATTCTCTGAAGTATTTGGAATAATCTGGGAATTGGGAGTAGATAGGTTAAGAAATCTTTTTGATATATGGCAAAATCAGAGACATGTTTAAAAACAAATTGATTTGCAAGGTCTAGGTGGGTGCTGTAGGAAGTAGGGGGCCAACCGTAAAAACCACTAAATGGGAAATACCTTGGCTTTAACACCTCTTTTACTCCACTGATTTCTCATTTCCTTCTCTAGCATAAATAAGCTTCAAACCTTAGTGAAGAGCTCTCATCGGGATCCCATGCATTGGATCTTCCTATGTGGGGCACCTTCGGGAATACCAAAAAAGCAAGATGCCGTATAGATGTACATTCAAAGTCGTCACTCCTCCTTCCTATTTTCAGAAGAGAAGAGAGAGAAGGAAACATATTAACACCAGGCAATATCTGAAGAGCTAATAAGAAAAAATAATCAAATTAAAAGTTTGATGAAATAATGAATCAGCAGAGATGGACATGTCCCAATCAATTTAAATTGGGTTGAATTAGTTAGAAAAATATGGTTTTTAAAAATTTCTAACTTTTTGAGGAGAATATCAAAGGGAATTTTGTTCCTTAGTGTATTCAAGGGTATGTAAATACATTAAAAATTTTAAATTATTATTGGTTTTAATAATAGCTTGATTGAGATATAGTTCATATGCCATATAATTCACCTACTTAAAAAATTTACAATTAAATTCTTTTTGACATATTCACAAAGTTGTGCAACCTTCACTACCATCAATTTTAAAACATTTTCATCATCCTTCCTCCCAAATCTCATACCCATTAGCAGTCAATCCCTTTCCCTGGATCTTCTCTCACAGCCATAGGCAACCACTGATCTACTTTCTGTCTTTTAGCTTTGTCTATTATGGACATTTCTTGTAACTGGAGTCCTACAATACAGTCTTTCAGCATAAATACCATTTCCAAGGTTCATCTATGTTGAAGGATGTGTCAGAACTTCATTCCTCTTTATTATTGTCAAATAATATTCCAATGTGTAGATATACCACATTGTATTTATCCATTCATGAGTTAATGTACATTGTGGTCTTTCTAGTTTTTGGCCATTATGAATAATGCTGCTATAAACATTCATGTACAAACTTTTGTATGAACATATGTTTTCACTTCTCCTAGGTATGTTCCTAGGCGTGGAATGGCTGGGTCATATGATAATGATATAAAATCTTATGTTATTGCTGTTGTAGGTGGATATAGGGTAGAAAAAAAATTCAAAATTGGGAAACTGGGTGAGGCGGGTGAAAAGAAAATACTTCTAGTGTCAGTGATCCCTGGAGAGGCACAAACAGTTACACACACGGTGCTGTACAGAATGAGAGAGAGCGCCCATGAGATGTGAAGGGAAATTCTGGAACTCAGATTATTTCTGCTGGCTAAATCTTAACTTCATGCATCAGTAGACAGGTTTTTGGTTTTGTTTATTTTTTTTTTCCTTTGGGAGCATGAGAAAAGTGTGAGGATTCTATGTCCACACGAGTTTAGGGCAAATGTCAAGGCTCATTTTAAAAAGCAATTAAATTCGTTCATTTATTCATTCATTCTCTCATCTTTATAGTCACAAGCACTTATTATATGACAAGTCCTTTTCAAGGTGAATGGGATACGTCACTGAGCAAAACAGACAAGTATGCCTGTCCTCATGGAGCTTACTTACATACTAGCAGAGACTGGAGATGCGTGTTATGCATGCATTCCCCCAAAATGGTGGGTTGGAAAAACAACAGACTTCATGCAAAATAGTAAAAACAAAACAAATAAAAGCCTCTAATCAAGTATTTGGTTGTGTATTCAATTAAAATTAAAAGTGTCCCATCCTCTGATGACCCCCTGCTATTCTGTTTCTCAGCAATGTTTGTTTCTTTACACTGTATCTGCCTTTACAAGTATGAACCGATATTCCTTGGTTCTCTGATTATAAAATACCAATTTTAGGAGGTCACCAATTATACGAGGTCACCAATTATAAAATACACCATTCAAATACTAATTATTTTAGCAAAAATATATCAATAAAAGAGACACTACCAGAGTAATGTCCACACTGATTATAAGACACAGTTCAGGGGAAAAATGTACTTAGATTTTAATAAATGGTATATGTGTAACCTGAATACATTCACATTCTTCACCTTTATTCTGTGTAGTGTAGGGAAAGTCTGTTCCCTTGCTAGAGTCACTCCAAATTTTCTCTATATTTTACTGTTGATCACCTCAAGCAATCTCAGCCTCTTACCTATTAATAAAGACATGAAGTTTACTGGCCACTTTGTACTGGAAGTGATGGCTTTCTAATTGTTACTTTAGGCTGCACCTAGGACCTACTGACTTTCTCTATAAAGCTCTTTTTTTTATCTCCTTGGTTTTCTGGGGCTCAGTGTCCCAACCCACTATCTCTTAGAAGTCAAGGAGGGTAATTATCACTACTTTGTAATGTCGTTTAAGATCCTCCTTTGGGGTGCCTGGGTGGCTCAGTTGGTTAAGCGACTGCCTTCGGCTCAGGTCATGATCCTGGAGTCCCTGGATCGAGTCCCGCATTGGGCTCCCTGCTCGGCAGGGAGTCTGCTTCTCCCTCTCCCACTCCCTGTTTGTGTTCCCTCTCTCGCTGTGTCTTTCTCTGTCAAATAAATAAAATCTTTAAAAAAAAAAAAAAAGATCCTCCTTTGATTCAAGTTCATTATACTGGACCCTAGAAAAAGAAGTCCAAACTGTAGTTAGTTTTTAAAATATGAATTTTCCTAACTTCCATATATGAAGGTTTTTTTTTAAAGATTTCATTTATTTATTTGTCAGAGAGAGAGAGCACAAGCAGGGGGAACAGCAGAGGGAGAAGCAGACTCCCCACTGAACAAGGAGCCCCATGTGGGACTCGATCCCAGCACCTGGGATCATGACCTGAGCTGAAGGAAGATGCTTAACAAACTGAGCCACATAGGCACCCCTACCATATATGAAGTTTTATATTTATTTAAAAAAACAGAAAATGCAATCATGGAACTTCTTATTTTCCAATTCTATGTGTATTTTGTATAGCAAGATATTATGAGCAATTACTTTATATTACTAAGTTGTATAGCATTTTATTGTATGAAAATATAAAATACTAATTAATACTTAGGTTGTTTCCATTTTGTTATTATTGTAATATTGCTACAACAAACATCTTTTACACAAGCCTATCAGTAAAGACGTGTGTGTGTGTATCTTTGACCACTAATGTGAGAGTATCAGTTAGATAAATAAATAAATTTATTTGTTAAATTAATCCCTAGAGGTGGATCTGTTTGGTCAATAAATATAGATACTTGAAATATTGATATTTTTGGCCAAACTATTTCCCATATAACTCTGATAACAATTCCAAAGTCCTTGGGTGGAAGTCATAGACATTGCTTCTTGCTTTGACATATTTGTCAGGGACACTGCATAAGGTGAAAAAATATTTAAATGTGCTTTCTTGGAATAGTAGTATATTGATGAAAAAATCATGGAGAATGGGTAACTTTGGCTTAGTGATTTGGGACATCAAAAAAAAAAAAGCATTCTATTGGAATTGTTCCTATGTGTC
This sequence comes from Mirounga angustirostris, assembly GCF_029215605.1. Classification (NCBI taxonomy): domain Eukaryota; kingdom Metazoa; phylum Chordata; class Mammalia; order Carnivora; family Phocidae; genus Mirounga; species Mirounga angustirostris. Next base: position 35,322,329 of record NW_026991720.1, read on the forward strand.
TGAGTTTCTAAGACTAAAGAAATGTTACTGTCATGGAAAAGTATTTGATAGGTATGGATAACATCTAAATGGTGATTTGGGGCATGCCAGTAACAATCATGAGCAAAGATTTAGAGGCCACATCTTAGCCCTATTCCCACTCATTTAACCTATTCTTATTGTATTTGCTACTATTGTATACTAATACAAAACTTATTACTAATTCCATCTTTTTCTATTTTCAGGTAAATCTCTAAACATGCAGATAATGGCAGAAAATCAGCTTGACACAGATATCTGTGCTTTTGCGGTGCAGCATACTCATCAAGCTGACTGCTGAATTATTTCATGATAAGATAATTTTCCTTCAAGTCTTAATACCACCGAGGTCACGTGGTCTGGTGAAATTCATGAGGGAACTGTCACTTTCAGGCTCCTAATATCAGTCACTGTTCGATCTATATTTGGTTTAAGGATTCAGGAAAGTGTGATAGCAGTTATTAGCTGCTCTAGGAAAGTTCTCTTGCAAGAGAGATTTATTTCCTGATTAATGATGGAAATGATCCAGTATTAATTTCGGTTTTTGATATCAACAATTTTATGTTAACATCATTCTTGCTATGTTCACCTTTCAAATTACTATGATCATTCTAATGATTAAAAAGCTATTATTTGATTTAGATTCACTCTGCAATTACCAGCTGTAGCATTTCTGACATTTCTTACTAAATTCAAGTACAGGAGGTTGTACCTCAACTAACAGAAGATTTTCCTATAGAGGCTTTTTTTTTTTTTACATGCATTCAGGTAAATTAAAACAGAAAACTAGGGAATTAACATTATTCATAAATGTTATCCTATCTGAATATGATTTTTGATACGTGCAGTGGAAATTGTTTTATTGCTTTTTACCCTTCAAATTAGGATACCTTATTCAATCTTTTGTTTGTAGTCATAGTTTCCTCAACATTTGTTTTACAACAACAGCAACTCGCCTTTTCCAATATTCTGTTTTCTAAGGTGCATTCTTAGACCATTCCATCTTATTCATTATGATTAACGAGAATTAGAGCTTTTAATTACAGCATAAGAAAAACATTCTCAACTAGTGCCCACAGAAGATAATAATCACCTTAACAGTTCTTCCTTTTGGACATGTTCTGATGAAGTAAATCAATGAAAGCAGGAAACAATTTAAAAACTAGAAAGTACCATACAAGGCTTCATATTCCCTTTTGCTTAGTAAATTCTGTAAGTATGAATGACAATGTCTATGAAAACTCTTGAAGTCTATCTTTTCTTACTGCATTTCATGTTTATATTCTATTGCCAGTACCCTCCCTCCCCCCCTTTTTTGGTACTATCTTAAAATCTTCGCCAACCAAGTATCTCTTTTCTATTGGTCATTTTCTTAGGGTGAAATCAAATTAAAAATGTTTCTTTTCTTCTGGAAATCTGGGGACTGTAAATAGTGACTACTTATGAATATCCTCAGGTCATTTGCACTTTACCAAGATTTTAATATTGGCATTACTTCTTTTGAATTTTCATATTCTCCTTTTAATTCATTAAATAGATGATCTACAGTGAATCTTCATTACATGAACATCTGGGTTAACTTTGATACTTTTCTTTACATACTGGGTAATCATTGTTTTGAGAATTTGAAGGTTACTTAATCAAGTTCCTTTGCGGTCAGTCGGAGTCTTGTGGTTAGATGCCCTTAGGAAGCGAGGAACTAGATAAGGAATTGTAACATCATTGAAATCAGGAGTAGAAAGTATATTTTGGGAAGTTTGTTCTCTAATAGTATTTCTGCATGACAGCAAATGAGCATGACATCAATAATTATCCTTGGTTTCATTCAGCGAGATCAGTGCCACTGGTTGATAACCCCTGAAATGTTCTCTGAATATTACTGTGAGAAATCAGTACTTGATAGAAACTGGTCTCCATATGGCATCAAAAAAACCTTTACTTAAAACAAAACAAAACAAAACAAAATCTGTTATGTCAAAGAGAATTTTCCATTCACGAGCAGTAAAGGAAAGGTCAAACTTTTACTCTTATTTGAATATACTCTGACTCCCCATATAGATTTAAAAAGAAAGTGAAAATAGCCATTTAGATCACACCACAGAGGACAATTTAGAAAAAATGCTTATTTAGTAAAGACATCTTTAATATTCAGAATACTCTTTAGAATTGATTGATTTCTGAGTCCAAATCCAGAAGACATTATCCATCCTCTTACATTACACTCAGTTTATTGACTCAAAAGAATGGAATTGGAAATGATTGCAAAAGGTTCATAAACTTTAATAGATGACAAGCTGGGTTAGCTACTTAGTGTTAGAGGTAACCCTGAGAATCAGTTTCCAGCTTCTTAGTCAAGTGTTCTATTACAAATGCTGCTTCGACTCTTTCTAACCTTTTCCTCACATAAACCTTCCCCAGCTTGTTTCACAGTCCCCTGAATCTCCCTTTGCTTTTGTTTTTTAGCCATAATCATCTATCACTAGAAAATACATTTAATGTTAAGTTCCTCATGATGCTACTAAGCTCATTTTTTCCTTTTTAAAAAACTTTACAAATACTGACAATTACCATAAACTCAAGTATCTTCTTTTGTTCCTTTAATCTAAGTGATATTCTAATATTTATGATCCTGAACTTGCTCTACATTGCTTTTTCTTTTAGGGATCTTGAAATAAATATAGGAATATTATTTAATAATTTTGAGTATAGAATATTTCACTCTTCTCCTTTTCTTTGTAAAATCTGTATAATATAGTTAATAAACAGCCCCACATGGATGCTTATGGTAACAAAGACTATGTGACATGTAATACATTTTTATTTAATCCCTAGAGTATACGCCGGTTTATAGATTTTCTTTTTAATTTTGCCGTTCTCTGTGGACAACAGTATGTCACAGATTTTTATTTCTTTTAGATAAATCGCATTTCCTTCCACCAACATTTTCACTTAGTCCATAGTTTGTGCTTTTTCAAAGAAGCACTCCACTTAGAAAGCATTCCTTCTACTTTATAGAAATCCAGTTTTCTTGTCAATCGCTGCATTAACCTTTACAGAAATCATACCAGCATGGGCTCCTAGTGATTCTTTCCTCTGCTCAGCCTCCTCTCAGAATCTATGTGTCCAATTTATACTGTGTTCATTAGCGCAGCTGGTAATGTTGCTTTATACATGTACGTTTTCTTTAGATCTGTACAAACACCTCATGTGGATTCCATCTCTTTTTTTTTTTTTAAAGATTTTATTTATTTACTTGAGAGAGAACACATGAGAGGGGGGAGGGTCAGAGGGAGAACAGACTCCCTGCCAAGCAGGGAGCCCGATGCGGGACTCAATCCAGGGACTCCAGGATCATGACCTGAGCCGAAGGCAGTCGCTTAACCAACTGAGCCACCCAGGCGCTCAGTTTCAACGGCCTCTTAACCAACCTCAAAAAAGTTGCCCACTCATTAAAAGTTACAGTTGTCACAAGGCAAGTTTTAAATATTTTATATTTTATTACATTTTACCACATTGCTTTGCTCTTAAAGACAGTAGTGAATATTCCTAGGTACTAGTAAGTCAGCTGTGGTCTATTAAACAGCTTGTGAGTACAATTGGCCCAGGTTTGAGACTAATTTTAGCTGACATCACCAACGGAATGGTAAGATAATAATGAAGAAAGATTTTAAAATTTTACCTAACTCACGATATAATGGCATAACCACACTGTTTACTATATATTGATTTATAAATAATTTTTATGCATTTTATTAAACACCTAACAGCACATGTTCTATGTAGAAGGATCTATTAGCTTGTGTGTGCTTGGAAAACATTAATATTTAAAATTTAGTATTAATGTTCCTAAGGCATACATTAAATAGGACCCTTATTAATTCCCTAAATAACAGCATAGAAGACATTGAGAATAATTAAAAACTAAATGTAGAATCAAGAAAATTATTTTTATATTTTTATTTTGTGTTATCTGACAAATAAAAATGACAAGTAAAAATATCTATGAAGAATAAATCCTTATGGTTATTGATTTTTATTTAATTAAAAGAAAATCATTTTGATTAAAACTATTTAATGCATTGTATGCTACAGCAAAGTTTTTATTTATGTAGCTCATTTGTAACAAATGTTCTAAAGAGGTGTATACTGTTTGTATCTTAAAAGATATGTTTATACATAGGGAGTATAAGAAAAGGATTACAAACAAGATAAGATATAAAAATTGTACTTGTCTATGTGACCAGATTTCCTATTAATTATGGTAGGAAAAGGTTAGTGTTAGGTTGTATAGTTAATAAAACTTTCACAGCAAAAACTTAAATAGTTTTTCTTGGTCTTCATAGTCCAGTGCTAATGATGGTAACTTTGTTCCAGATAAAATATAGTTGTTTTTACATTTGAAATATGTATTTTAAAGTGTTGTTATCTTAATGCACTATTAAGGTAAGTTATTTTCCACATAGGATCCGGGATTTAGGAGAGTACTTGGTGAAATATATCCTAGTGTATTTAGAGTAAGATTTCCCTAGAGAGCCAAATAAATCTTCTGAAGAGATGTCACACTCCCATTGTTGTCTCCACTTTCTTGATTTTCTCTATTGTCTAAAATCCCTATAGAGAAAGTCATTCATGTAGGTATTCCCGTAAATCCTCTTCCCATGCTGATAGTTTTGGGCCTCCACTGTTCCTCCATTCCTGGTTCTGGTTCTGGTGGAAGGGAAAATTGTCCTTACTGTAACTAAATGGAAGCTAAGTTCATTCTGTTTGCAGGTCAGGTGAAAATGGCCTTTGAATGAAGGCCAATATAAGATAGAGATGACTTAATGACAGAACATCTTCATCTGTGCTGTTTGAAAAATATCGCTTTGCAAAAAATTCAGAAGTGACACCAATAGATGGGATTCCAGAGACCATCTGAAACTCTTCTTTCTCATGAACATTGACTGCCTTTTGACCATTTAGAAGGCTATCTTCAGTTAGAACAGACACCAATTATCTGATTATACTGGTTTTTCTAACAGTATGAAATAAATTTCTCAGTCAATAGACTGATTGAATCTAAAATACTGTAGAAGTTAATTTTGAACACCACTGGTCTGCTTGAACAGTAAATCATCCTCTTTATAACAGTGTTAAGTCAAGGTACTAAATAGTTAGAACTGATAATATTAAAAAAAACCCCACTAACTGGAACTAAAAAATTACAATACAATAAGTATGAAGATAAGCAGGGTTTTTTTTTTTCTTAAAGATTTTATTTATTTGAGAGAGAAAGGGAGAGAGAGAGAGAGAGAGCACAAGCAGGGGGAGGGGCAGAGAGAGAAACAGACTCCCTGCTGAGCACAGAGCCCAACACAGGGCTCAATACCAGGACCCCAAGATCATGACCTGAGCTGAAATCAAGAGTTGGATGCTTAACAGACTGAACCACCCAGGCACTCCTGAAGATAAACAGTTTATAACCTGAGTCTTTCACATTTTTTTAATCTTGGAAAAAAACACTTCAGAATTCGCCATTAAAATCTCGTGATTAATAACAAAAGGATTATAGATGGATAACATCGCAAAAGGATTAAATCCTTCATACACATGTAGAACAAATGAAAACCACCGTTTCAATTTCTGTATTCTACACCTAGATAAACATGTAGAAAAATACACATTTGTTTTATAGTTAAAAAAAGCCACAAGAAAGAAAATAATCAGTGAAAGTTTATAATAACTGTTGATTAAACATACAGGAATAATTAATAATTTATTCCTATTTCCTGTAGGTATTACTATCTTAGTGCAGAAGATATTATATATAAAATGACCTGCAGCATTGTACTATGTATCAATAATTTCTTGGAGAAATAAAGAAACAACTACTACAAACCTTATATACTTAAGTGGTATTTGGTATTTAGTTTTGGAGTTTGTAACACTTCGAGACAAGACACGTGAGGACCAGGAGAGAGAGAAAGAGAGAGACAGAAAAACAGGCAGAGAGAGGGAGAGAAACAGAGTGAGAGACAGAGAGAGAGAGAGAGAGATGAGAGGTATAGGAGGTTAATTTCATTTTTTAACCTTGAGGAATTAATTCCATCATTTCTCTCAACCTTGTCTATTTTGACCACTGTTAAACATACAAGTGACTCATCTACTCTGTTTGCCCCCACAGTCCTATCACTACCCTACTTTGTGCCTTCTTTCTTTTAAAATCTTGTATTTTCCTGGCTTTCTCACTCTTTTATTCCACGCTAAAATCGCCCAATTCTTCCTAAGCCCCACTCACCTTCTACCCCTGTTTCTTTCAGGGTGCTTTGAAACATTCAATAAGCACCTAAAGACCTTGTTTTTTTCACATTTTACAGTATGGCTATTTCAGATTTCACATAAGCAGCAGCAGTAAGACAGAGTTTGTTGCTTTCCTCCTTCTAATCCTTGATCCATTTGTTGCTTACAGTAATATTTCTGAGATGCAAAGTTACTCCTTTCCTTAGAATTGTCCATGGCTCCCAATACTCGTTGGGATAAAACCTAAACTACTTAGTATAACTTTGGAGACTTTTTTTTTTAAAAGATTTTATTTTTATTTGAGAGAGAGCAAGAGAGAGCGAGAGAGAGCATAAGTTGGGGGAGAGGCAGAGGGAGAAGGAGAAGCAGACTCCCTGCTGAGCAGGGAGCCCAATGCAGGGCTCGATCCCAGGACCCCAGGATCATGACCTGAGCTGAAGGCAGACGCTTAACCGACTGAGCCACCCAGGCGCCCCAACTTTGGAGACTTTTAAATGACCTTGGATTCATTCACTCAACAAATACTTATTGAGCACTTACTATGTCTAGTCACTGTTCCTAGTGCTTGGGACACACCAGTGAACAGAACAGGGAAAGATCCCTGCCCTCATGGAGATTACATTCTGGTGGTGGAAGAGAGATAGTAAATGATAAATGTAATATGTAAGTAACTTTTCCAGCATATTAGAAGATGATAGATGCTATAGGAAAAAAGAAGGTCAGAACTTCTGGGAATGGCTAAGGCAGGCAGTGTCTCCATTGAACAGTCAGGGTCAGCCTTCCAAGCTTTGAGTGCATGTCACCACCACATGCATCCTAACTTCCCACCATACTTCACTATCTTCCTTTTCCTGAACAGCCCTTGTTCTGTCCCTTGTTCGCACTTTGATCTAACACAGAATGTCTAATTTTCATGGGAGCCCTTTCTTTGCCCAACCCATTTCCGCTTTTGATTCCATGTTCTGGTATAGCATCATTCCCTCCTCCAGTCTCTCCCTGACTACACCTCTCCTCCCAGATAGAGTTGGTTGTCCCTCTTCTTTATTCATCTATATCACAGTTTTTTTTTGCAATGACTTATTCACTTTTATATTTGCGATTATTATCATCATCCTTATTATTATTTGCTGGGTTATGCTACAGCAACAAAACCCCCTAAATTTCAGTGGTCCATTTCTCATTCTCACATTTTGGTTGTAGCAACTGCAGGAAAAACTGCGGCTCTGCTCCATGAGTTCCCTTCATTCCAGGAGTAACCTACATTTGGGACATGTCCTTTTCACGGCAGAAGGGAAAAAGGAATAGCCGAAATGGCAATGCCTCTTAAAAACCCTCAGGTATAGCATACATTGCGTATGCTCACATTCTTGAAGTCAGTGGAGTGGGAAAGATTCCCAGAGAAGCCCTGCAAGTCACGTGACCATGGCTGGCAGCTACAATCCTTTTACAGAAGCAGTAATTGTGAGCCATACAATCTACCACACTTTTATATCTCACACAGCGGTCTCTGCGTACCATGAGATCAAGTTCTGCGGCTTTCATCACCAAACATATTTCCTAGTACACCGAAGCAGCTTGACAAAACTTCTTAAGTGAAATCAGAACAAGAGGATGGAACTAACATTTAGTTAGTGTCATTGTCCCAGGCACCACCACACTTTTTTACTTCCGTGTTACAGACTAGGCAAATGAGACTCCCATGTAAAATAATTTGTGCATGGCAACAGTTCTGAAATGAGGGAGACAACCTGTGCGACTGCAGCTGCTTTCTACTTCACCATCCTGTCCCTGTAGACGTCTATAAATCCTGTCCCTGTAGATGTCTATAAGCTACAGCTCTTATGCAGTGATTTCTTAATATGAAAGTAAAGAGACAGACACGATAGTGCTATGAAGGGTGATTCTATTTCTGCACTGTATCTTGCATTTCACCCATTCTTACCATAACTCCCACCATTTTTCTATTTCAGGCATTTGTTACATCCCATTTAGAGTTCCATAATAACCTCTTAATTATTCTCCTCTCTTTAGGTTCCATTCTACACCCAAATAATGTTCCCAGAGCTTATCTTGTAGACGTCATTCTTCTGTTTGAAACTGTTTCAAGGTTTCTAATGATCTGTACTACAAACTTGAGTTTCTGTTCTTAACCTACCTACATGGTCTTACTGTTCTTCCGCAAATCCCTCTGTTGAACTAGTGATGTGTTTAGGATCCCATCTTCACTTTTCCAAATATAAACCTTGCTTTCTCTGCTCACTCCACCCAGAATAACGCTCCTTTTGCCTTCATTTATAAAAATGTTTTTAAACTTGAAGTCAAATGCTGTTTATTCAATTAATATCACTCAGGTACCCACCTGAAAGAGGTCTTTCCCTCCTATGTCTCCATGGCGCTTTGTAGCTGTAAGACAACTGAAGTTATTATGGATGTTGAGAGTGGATGTTGATGCGATATCTGGATATCTTCAGATATTTGAAGGGTGGTTGGCTGGAAGAAGGATAGGCTTCCTCTCTGATGCTCTAAAGGGAAGAACACACACAAGCATAGATTATGGGGGAATAGGTTCAGCATGAACCTCAAGAAAGAGTGAATTCTTTCTTCAAAGGAAGTGTTGAGGCAAAATCTGGATACTCCTTGATTGTGGATCTTAAAGGATTTATGATTTAAACATCATCGTTCATCTTATATTAGTTTGTGTCCATGGTGTTTTCTCTACTAGACTTGAGTTGTTTAAGGATTTCGGTCTTGTTTATGTTTGTGCCTCTCATCCTATTTATTGGATTGGCTTTTTTATGCAAACGGACTATGGACACACATACCACTGGTTTCACATGGTATAGCTATAAAATAAGTTTTATGAAGAGAAAAAACTTGCAAGCAAGAACGGAGCAAAGTGTCTATCACCCTCCAAATTCTCACAACCCCAGTAGAGGTGGGTTTTAGATTGGGCCTCGCTTGGCTGCATGCACCCAGCTGAAGGGGCTTTAGGGATAGAATGTGTTCTATTCAGGGGCACCTGGGTGGCTCAGTCGTTAAGCGTCTGCCTTCGACTCAGGTCATGATCCCAGGGTCCTGGGATCGAGCCCCGCATCGGGCTGCCTGCTCCACGGGAAGCCTGCTTTTCCCTCTCCCCCTCCCCCTGCTTGTGTTCCCTCTCTCACTGTCTCTCTCTCTCTGTTGAAAAATAAATAAAATCTTTAAGAAAAAAAAAAGAATGTGTTCTATTCAAGTGTAAATTCCCTGCTAGAGGAGTTGGCCTCAGTTAGGAAAGGAGAAGCCTCTGGATCTCAGCCTCTGAGACCGACCTATCTTCTCACTGAGCTAATTTCTTGCTAAGTTATCAAAAGGGAGGGACAGATGACCATAGGGGTCATGATCTCAGGGTCAAGAGATCAAGTCCCCAGTTGGGCTCTGTTTCTGCACTGAGTGTGGAGCCTGCTTAAGATTCTCTCCCTCTCCCTCCACTCCTGTGAGCTCTTGCATACGCACGCGTGCTCTCTCTCTCTCTCTCAAAAAAAAAGAAAAAAAAAAGGGAAAAGTAAACCAATGACTAGCTCACCACTGGGAAAAAGGAAATGTGAAAGACTGGAAAGAAGGGCACTAACAGAACAGCTGGGCATGGCAGGTGCAGAAACCCAGGCAGGAGCAGAGGAATACAAACAGAAAGCTAGGAGAGGGCTGGGGGCAAGAACAGGCTCGTCAGCACTGATCAAGGCTACAACGGGGATGGAGCTTGAAAACATTATGCCAAATGCAAGAAGTCACACACAAAAGGCCACATATTGCATGATTTCATTCACGTGAAATATCCATCACATGTAAATCCATTGAGGCAGAAAGCAGATGAGTGGTTGTCGGGCTGGGGAGAGGGGAGAGTGGGGAGTAACTGCTTAAGTGGGTATGGGGATGCCTAATGCTGTCAGTGTGATGAATATGTCTTGGAACAAGATAGAGGTGATAGTACAACATTGTGAATGTGCCAGTGATTTGTACACTTTAAAATGGTTAATGGTTAATTTTATGTGAACCTCGTAAGATTTTACCTCAATTACAAAGAAGAACAGACTGGTTGAGACCACTCTGGGAAGAATGGAATTCCAATTGTTCTTTTTTATTTTTTTTTCTTCACTTATCCAAGATTACAACTTTTTAGTTCGGCCAAATTTAGGTCATACACCTTCCTTCTTGTTGTATGGAGGCAATGTAAGAAAGTATCCTCCCTGAGGCTTCCTAGTGGGAGGGCCCCAGGATTTCATGGACCACAAAGATTACAGAAAATGAGGAAGATGTAATTTTCCAAAAGTAATCACGATGTTGTTAGGAAGGGGTAGTGGATATTGGGCATACACAATATCCCTAAAATATCCCTATTGGAAGCAAAAAAAAAAATCTGTAATCAGGCACAAAACAATCTTGGCAAGCAAAACTAGTAAGATGTCTTGAAAGAGCAAACAAGAATCCTCAGACATATTTACTACTATTTTTAGAATTCAACCTTTTCTTAAAAAATACATGTGGTTGCTTTGTACATAAAACAAATGCTTTGGAATATACAAATAGTTAAAACAAAGTTCTGTTCCCTTTGAGGGCATATTGTGCAGAATTCAGAGGATAAATAGAGCTGGCATACAGGCCCTTTGAAGTCAACTGGAATGCAACACATATTTTGAAAATGGCATGGGAGAAGAGACATCACAACTAGTTCTCCACTTTTCATTAATCAGAGTTCTTAGGATTTTTTGTGGGATTATGTTTTTGTGAAAATTTGGGAATTTGGATGAATTTCCTTGAGGTGTTTGACAGGTCTGAAGAGGAATTATTGAGACACAACAACAACAAGTTGACACTTGACTTTTAGAACACAAGGAGTAGAGGAAAGTACTTGCAGTTCATGTCTGCGTTTGTTCCTGTATCCAATATGTACAATGTGCATAATACTTGTTCTCTGTGGCAACTGATAAAAGTTGCACTGGAGAAAGCATTTAAATGTTGTGCAAAATTGAATATAATCAGACCAACGTGACTGTTCGATGTATTAAGGAAAAAGCTTACCTAGTCAAGATTCGTCTTTGTGATGGTTTTTATCACAATAGGCATTTACCTGAAACATAGATGACCTGTATTGTACACTTTATACTATAATAAAATACCAGGCAAATATTCATTCAAATAGGGAAGGAATGAACTTCAATACAATTGTTTTTTTTTTTTTTACTGGCATACAGGTCAGAAAATGTACAGACTTGTATATAATATAACAAAACAGAAAGAACCCTGGGTACGGATTCTAAAGACCTGGATTTGAGTTCTGACTACCACTCTCTGTGAAGCCAGGTGGGCCATATGAATTCTCTAAAACTTAGTTTCCTGCCTTACAGTGATGTTGTGGAGAATATCAAACAAATGTCATTTATGATAGATTTCCTTCTTTTATTTGATGGACTCTTTCTCAAGAGAAAGCTATATTTTCTCACAATACTGCTCATGGTTTTAATGCTGCTGAAGATAAAATGAGGGGCTACAGAAGCTGGTTAACGCCCCAAGTTCCCCGTTCTAAGAACAATCTTATCTGCAAAATGCTGTCTTTCCATTGACAAGTCACACATTTGTTTCCATGGTGGGGGAGTGTAATCCTGCCATGGGTAAATCAGACTGTGGCTGCCTCTTTCTGCCAATCTTTAGCTCTCACATTCTCTTCACCGTACACTTTAGTCACAGTGAGTTTATTTAACATTGGGTCTTAGTTCCAGCTGAGTCATCCTTAGTTACACAGTCCCTGATATGAAAACAAAATAAAAGCCAAAACACAAAGGCAGCAGGAAATCTGTACAACCCTAGGACAGTAGATATGGAAGTGGTTAATATTAAATAATTACAGATGGAGGGGGTGAGCATTCACTTATTCTATGGGATGGTGAGAAATGGGGTGGGAAATGGCAGGTGTGCAGTAGAGGGAAGGGAAGAACGATGAAGGAGAACAGAGAGACTGGCTGAAGGTGAGGAATGGGAGGACAAAGAGTATCTGTATCTAAGCACAATTGGGTGTACTTAGATTCTATTTTAGATTATGTCAAATAACACTTTTCCCTGTGTAGCTATTGAGAACTGACATTTAATTAGTGAATGACAAGCATGAAATAGCAAGGTTACATGGAACCACTTAAGAATAAAGCCATCATGATTTCTCTTGCAGTTTATACCTGCCAAAGTATTGTATTGTCCTTTATTAAACCTTCACAATATTACTGTGAGAAAGATAAATAACAAGAACTAGCTATTCACTCTTCCTTGTGGACTAAACAAAAGGAAATTGGTTTAAATTGTAGTCAAGTAAAAATGTCTTGGCTAAAAAGCCCATATCTGTGCTAAAAAGGTATTCCTTAAATGAGTTACCCATTTTATTTTATTTTATTTTATTTTATTTTATTTTTTTAAGATTTTATTTATTTATTCATGAGAGATAGAGAGAGAGAGGCAGAGGCAGAGGGAGAAGCAGGCTCCCCGCGGAGCAGGGAGCCCGACGCGGGACTCGATCCCAGGACTCTGGGATCATGACCCAAGGCGAAGGCAGACGCTTAACCGACTGAGCCACCCAGGCATCCCTGAGTTACCCATTTTAGTCAATAGCTATGGAATTTACTAAGTTTCATTTTTATGATACATTAGCTTGAAGCCAGGGTAATTACATTGGAAGACCCAGTGCTGAACATACACATAGAAGGCAAAGTCAGTTTTCTACATGGGATGTTTAATACTCTCATGCCCTCAAATTTTCTCCCAAAGGGCTGTCACATTTCCTGAAATTTTCACATTACTGGCTCTCTGGGAGGAGTCGCTGGGGACCCCTGCAGTGGAAAAGAGTATATGCATTGCACCATACGTTAATTTCAACCATCTACATTCACTTAGATAATTTTCTCAAAAATAATTCCCAATTATCTGGAAAAATTCCAAGAAAACGGAAAATGAGACAGATAATTTTCAACAGAGTGGGGAACTGATTCAAGAATCATTTAAAACAGTGGTTACTGGCAGAAATTCCCTGGCGGTGGCTTGTGAACTTGCAAATCCCGAGTGAAGGAGGCCAGCCATTGTGACAACAACAAAAAACCCCATCTAGATATTGATTATTCGTTCAACAAATATTTATTGAGCCCATATAATAATGCAGCAGGCACTGTTCCTGGTACTGGGGCTAGAGAGTTAATAAAACAGACAAAAATCCCTGTCCTCAGGGACCTTAAATTCTAATGGGAAACACAGACAATAAACAGTGAGAAGTGAAAAGAATGTGCAGTATGTTAAATATTGATACATGCTCAGGAGAAAAGCAGGGAGGGGCGATAAGATGTGTGTGCACGTGTGCGTGCTCGCGCTTCCCAGGGAGGAGGTGGCAATTTTTGATAAGAGGGCCATTTTACAATGAAGGTTGAAGGAACCTGGGGAATGAGCCATCAGATATCTGGGCAGAAGATCCTTCAAAGAGAGGAAAGAGCCAAAGGCCCTGGACAAGATCATGGGGATAACAGGAAAGGGGCATTCCAAAAGGAAAGATGAAACACTGGCATCGCTTCCTTAATAGTTTTGTTTTAAAGTCAGTCTTGCCCCCTCAAATGAGCGTGCAGACGGCAGCCCCTGCAGTGTTTTCCCACTCACTTTGTCACTCGGGCCTTCCATGCTTCAAAGTATTGCTCTCCATAGGCAATCTTCTAGAAATCTCTTCTCTTCTCAACCCACACTTTCATCTCCCTCTATTCACCATTTGACTCAATTTCTCCATCTCGGAGATTGATTCTTCTGTCAACTCTTGTGATTCTACTACTCTCTCGCCAGCCAACATCCTTGATTTCCAGATCCCTTACTCTTCTGGCAGAATCAGTCTCTACCTGCCAGCTTTGTGATCAGCCCCATCACCCTCGCCTTAGATGAGGTCTTCATCTATCATCTGCCTTATGGTAAATATCTGCCTAACCAACTCCCACTTCTCTCTACAGCTAGTCCTCTCCCTCCTCCCCGAGTACCCGTGCTGGACACTAATGCACACACTTGTATGTGTGTGGGGTGGAGGTGCAAGCTCAGGACTCTAGAATTGCTTCTTGTTGCCACACAGTGCTGCCCTCATGCCTGGCCCTCTTCTGGCCGAGCAACGGTACCAGCTACTCCAGATCTCGCACTCAGCGTCTTAAAGGGAAGACAATCTCTCTCTCTTCCAGGGGGTTTGGAACTCGATTTCTAGCTTTGTCGGCATTTCCAGTGTGCTGGCTGATCTCAGGAATGCTGAGTTAGGGTTAGTTCCAGAATCTGATACCTACCTGGGTACAAACCCCTCAGAGCAAGGTCATCTTTCCTTCTAAAACTCTCAAATATTTTTCTCTAGATAGTGGGTTGTTTGCCTGCTTTACCAAGGGCGACTACCCTAAGGGACTGCATGGTGATTGGTCTTCTGAGGGAAGTCTAGGTAGGAGGACTTGTTCAAGGAAACAAAGGGCATTCTGTGACAAAGCTCTCATTTGAGACAATGAAAGAACCATTGTCCCTTTCCCCCACCCAAACATACAAATTTTATCTCTCAGGGGGTGCCCTGCCTCACAAGAGCAAACAGAAGAATCATCCTAAGTGTCTAAGGAGTTTACAATCTAGCTGAGAAGATGAAGGTTAACTTACCATAAGGAGGAGGCCACTGTCCTACAATTCTTTAGAGTCTCTTTGGCCCAGGCTCTCAGGTATTGCCGAGGTTATGGGTGTGTACAGCAACCAAGAGAAGATGATGTATTAAGTTTTAGATTTGTAAAATGTATGAAAGTCCATTCAAGTGGAAACATTCAAATAAACAGTAAAGGTAAGTAAGGCACAGGCGAGCTCTCTGGATTTGAAATGCAGATTTGAGTGCTATCTGTATAGTGATGAGAGAAAAAACAGAGTAGATGGTTATCCTAAAGGAAATTAGGTCTTGGTAAAGATTACACTGCATGATGTTTTGGTGAGTAATAATGGTAATAATAAAATTTGTTATTTATTAACTCCCCTGAAGTTATTTAAACCTCTCAACAATCTTATGGGGTAGATGGTATTATAATCTTTATTTTACAGATGAGGCTCAGAGTACATAGGTTACTCTTCCAACATCATATGGTAGAGATTAAGGTAAATGGAACCTAGAAATTAGAACCTAAAATTTGGACTTTGGAACTTATGCATTGAAGAAGACTAATAACTGGTTGTTTCTGCAATTTTGTGTATTGTTGTATATTGTGAATTTGTTTTATGTATGTATATATGAATGCATTTATGTTTATATATATATATGCATAAATATTTGTTCAGTTCTGCCTCTGATCCTTTAACTAATCTTGTCCCTAGTCAGGGAAAATTTATAAGATCCTAGTCTCACAGTAAAGAGTCTCACCTTATTGTTGTCTATTCTTGATTCATTCAGGTATTATACCTAATTTTAGGGACTGAGCTTTTGCCTTGTGATTCACTCCCAGGACCTTTTTAGTCCCTCTATATTTCTATTTTGGTTACCTGGACATCATTCCGGTTTTGCCTTTTGCATGCTGTTCTGCTATGAAATTATTCAAGTTGTGTGAACTTGTATACTTGAATCTTCCAAGTATACAAGTTCACACATACCTCAGCTTGATCTACCTCTCTACCACCTGAAAGCCTAAGTTCAAGACACTTTACAGATGGTAACATCTACTGGCCCTGGTAATTGATTGCATCAGGGGTGAGGGAGTACTATCTACATTGCTACTATCATTTTCTCTCTAGCTGGATAGATGGGGTATTGGACATAACTGCTGCATATTCCTGGCCTGTATCACTGAATGGATGCTGATGCCTCATATGGGATATGGAAGGAATTAATAATTGAAGATGAGGCCAAGGGAAGAATTAAGAATAAACCCAGTCTGATGCCTGGCTGGCTGCTGGTGCCATCAACTAAAATAGAAAATCTGGGAGAGAAAAATATTTGAGGAGAGTGTAGTAAGTTATAAACATAACATAGATTTGGACATAGTAAGTTTAATATGCCGTTGAGACTGAAGGTAAATATACAACTCTTGAGTTTAGAAGAGAGTTAGCATTAGAAAGACGGGGGAGTTATCCACATAGGATTTTATGTGTCTACAGTGGCAGTGCCACTGAATGGCTTGGGGAGTGAAAACATGTTAATTCTCAGCCATCCTTTAAATTCAATCTTAAATCAAAAGAATGGTCATTTTTTCCTGTGAAAAATGTATACTTTCTTAAATTTATGTAAAGGCCAAATGAAATTTTATAAAATATTGGTATTTTAAAAATTGATATTTTATTGCCTATCCTATAGGCAATAAAATGCGGAACAGTGGATTTGCTCTGTATAGTCAATCAAGTAGAGGGCAGTGTATTTGCTGTGTAAATGCAGCTTCAACACAAGACCCCTGGCTTAGCTGGATTTCTGCCCTGAAGCCCCACATACGTAGAATTTTGAAGCTACCACTGGATGTCTCATGTATCCATTTCTAGATTCCACTTCCATTAAGGACATTCAAGACTTCGCTGGATACAAATTCAGAACGTAGTAAGAGGCAGTTCTACTTTTACTTACGGTTGGATGAAAATTACAGGGTCAATAGAACAGAACAGAAGTAAAGTGTTATGTGTTTCTTTTTTTTTTTTTATAAGAACTTTTTTTTTTAAGATTTTTTATTTATTTATTTATTTGAGAGAGAGAGTGAGAGAGAGAAAGAGCACAAGAGCGGGGAGTGGGAGAGGGAGAAGCAGACTCCCTGCCGAGCAGGGAGCCCGATGCGGGACTCGATCCCGGGACTCCAGGATCATGACCTGAGCCGAGGGCAGTCGCTTAACCAACTGAGCCAACCAGGTGCCCCGTGTTATGTGTTTCTGAAACTCAATCTTGTGCCCCCCATTTGCAGTAATGTCAGAACTTATAAAATGTCATCAGTTTAAAAATACTTACAGATGATAGGGGCGCCTGGGTGGCTCAGTTGGTTGAGCGACTGCCTTCGGCTCAGGTCATGATCCTGGAGTCCCTGGATCGAGTCCCGCATCGGGCTCCCTGCTCGGCAGGGAGTCTGCTTCTCCCTCTGACCCTCCTTCCTCTCATGCTGTCTCTCATTCTCGCTCTCTCAAATAAATAAATAAAATCTTAAAAAAAATAAAAATACTTACAGATGATAATTTTAATACTTTATTGACTAATCAAAGACAATATATATATTTAGTCATAACATGCTTGCTATGTAAGGTGGTTTTACTACCTGCCTCACTTCCACTTATATCATATTATTTTGTATTCAATAATATGATTTTTACATAAAATTAGGTCATGGGTTAAGAGAAAGAAAGGAGACTCCTTACTCTATGAATGGAGAATGATTATACATTATGTTTTCAGAATGGTATTTTGTAAAGTTTTCCTAGAGTGCTATGAAATTAAAGAATAATTAGTATGTAACTTCTTTCTTATAAACTTCAAAATTTCTATTGAAGATTCAATTAAGTCTTAGTGATCATTGAAAGCATAATTTCAATAATAATCATTTGTGCCAAAATATCCTCTTTTACCTATAATCTTTCAATAAGCTTTCCTGTATACATATTTGGTCCTAATCTTTTAGCATCTTTCTTCTTATGGAATGCAAGCAAGGTGTCATCTATGGTGCCACTAGGACCCTCTGCACAGCTGGATAGGTGGGACCCTAGCATAAGGGTCAGTCCTGGCTTTACTATGAAACGTTTGACTTCTGTCGTTTGGAAAATTATTTTTACGCTACTTAGTGGTTATAACTCTTCTTTTCTTCTAAGATGTATATGCCCTACTGCACGCTAAACATTTTTAATAATATGCTCGTGTGTTGTGTTGCTTGATGGTAGGGAGTGCATCTTTTCATTTTTGGTAACACCTGGTACAATTCCTAGCATGTAATAGGTGCTTTATAGTATGTGTGAACTAATGGAAGAGTTTTGGATTTTTTCATATTTATGGGGTATGATTCTCAAGTTATCTTGTTGCTGTTGCTGTGAATTCTCTGGTATTACAAAAATATGCCCACTTTAGAAAAGAACCACTGGCTATGCAGTTTTAAACTGAGCCACTCCTAAAAATATTTTAACGAATATTCCTTTTTTCCTTTTAGATTCAGCTCAAAGGTTATCTCTTCTGGGAAGCATAATTTTTAAGTCAGAATCAATCATTCACCTTTAGCTACATGGCAAATGTTTAATGGGATCTCTATGTTGAATATTATTCCTGTGGCTTACTCCTTTGCTTTTGTGAGCTCTAATCCATTGAAGAGATCTTTCTGCTCTGATGTAGGTTAAGATTTCTTCCAAAAGGAATGAAAAGGAAAAGAAAGAAGTAGTAATTAGTATTCAAGAGTAGAATGTATGGCAAGGTAATAGTCTGGATTTCAGTGATTGAGAACTGGAGTTTCCAAATTCCATTATGTCTATCATTAACACAGACTTAGGGACCTGGTCCATAGATATTTATGTAAGTTTTCTAGACAGGAAGAGGATGGAGAAAAAAAACCTGTCCCTTTCTAATCCTAGAGAAATGTGACAAGAAAAGAGAGAATGGGAGAATATGCTGAACAGATATATCCCTCCTATGAGTAAAGATATCACTGCAAAGAGTAAGGCCTTGCCCGACTGAGACTATGGGTGGAGTGGCTCTCATACTCTTTCTTATACCATTCTGGCTGGGGCTCAGCTATAACAGAGTAATTTTGAAGGCACAGCCTGAAGTTTTATTTTTCCAATTCACTCTTACCCTTTCCTGTGTATTATAGGCCCCCTGGGTAGCTAAGAGTTTGATTGGCGACTTGCCAAGACTTGGCAGTGTGATGTATTTCTGTGAGTGGACCACCTAGGCTGGTACTGAATAGGATATTCAGCTCAGTGTTTATAGCAGCAATATGAGTAAAAGTGAGGCTGAACCTACTAGGGGAGCAATCTGCACATTGGAGAAGCCAAGAGAATGGTTCACCATTTACTTGCTCAGATTTCAGCATGGGAGGACCATAGAGCACCCAGAAACTAGGCAATTAAGGAGCATCACTGGGAGCTGGAGGAGACAGACAACCTCATCCAAGGAATGTCGCCCCACCCCCGCCACCCTTCCCCCACACCCAGATGTCATGTTGGAGAAGAACCTGGGAAGTGGTACAAAGAGTAAGAAATCTGAGAGACTAAACATTTCCCAGAGTTGTTGAATATTATCCAAACATGTTATTTCTATTGTCATATTGGTCTAAGTTTTAAAATGGGTTGGACAGTTAGTTAATGCTTCTCCCAACAAACCACAGATGGGGCCTCTTGAAGACTAGATTAGTTACAGACAAGAATAAAGAAACTGTATATTCTCTAGGAATTAAATTTTGTAACCCATCTTCATATTTTTATTAAAGTAAGTTAAAATTTATTCTTCCCATATATTTGTGCATCTGTTAGTTCTTTTCATATTCTTTTATAGAAAATGACATATGTATCTGTCTCTGTATTAGCCTGCTAGGGCTGCCCTAAAAGAATACTATAGACTGGGTGACTTAAACAATAGAAATTTATTTTTGCAGTTATGGAGCCTGGAAGTCCAAGATCAAGGTGTCAGCAGGGTTGGTTTCTACTGAGACCGCTTTTGTTGGTTTTTAGATGGCTGTTTCTCACTATCTTTTCACATGACCTTTTCTCCGTGCTTGCACACTCCTAGCGCCCCTTGCTCTTCTCATAAGGACACCAATCCTACTGGATTAGAGCTACTCTGATGACCTCATTTAATCTTAATTGCCTTCTTAAAGACCCTATCTCCAAATACAGTCACATTGAGGGTTAGGTGTTCAACATATAAATTTGGAGGGGACATAATTCTGTCCACAGCAGTCTCCATCACTGTATCAGTTATCTGAAAACAGGGACCTTGTCATTATATTCTGAATCCCTAGCATGGTGACTGAAGATAGTAGTGCTTAATAAATGATGAGAAAATACAAAGGAAAGTAATACATGCACAGTGTAGTATAAGGTGGTGAGAAAAGTCACAGACTTTTGAGACTTTGTGTTCAACTTCCAGCTATGCCTCTTATCCAGACCCAGTTTCTAAATCTGTAAAGTAGGCATAATAATAACGCCTCTTTTTTTATAATTATTAGAAGATTAAATGCATGTCTAGTAAATTATACATGCTCAATAAATGTTAGTTATGATTGTTAACATTTAAACACTTCATTTGATCAAACTACTTTCATTTGTGCATCAGCTAAAACCAGCCCCTGTCCTGTCTGACCAGCAGGATCAGCACACGCTGGGTTATAATCAAGGGCTGCAGACATGGCAGTAGAGTGAGCATGTCGCAGAGCCATCATTCTGGGCCCTTGTTCTCTAGGGACTGTTTCTGTCTGCTTGGGGTTGGTATTTTGGCCCTCGTGATGGGTCATATTCAGTGTTTTCAGGC
This sequence comes from Mirounga angustirostris, assembly GCF_029215605.1. Classification (NCBI taxonomy): domain Eukaryota; kingdom Metazoa; phylum Chordata; class Mammalia; order Carnivora; family Phocidae; genus Mirounga; species Mirounga angustirostris. The sequence continues at coordinate 35,343,087 of NW_026991720.1, forward strand.
AAAGTTAGGCTGAATTAATTTTAGAACTGACCCACTTACATATTTTTAAACTTTAGACTACGGCAGCTGAACAGCTAAGTTGGACAATTTACAAACTGTATTATGGCTTATATGGGGCAGGCTACTCTCGAAATAGGACCAAGAGGCTCAAGAGTCCAAATGAGGGGTTCTTGACAGATTCAAAATATCAATTAAATCCTTAAGCCTTGGTCGTCTGCTGCAAGTCTAGCAGTTTAGAGGGGGAAGTAAAGAAACATACTATACAGTCTGGCTGTGGAATCAAAAACAAAAAATTAAAAATCAAATCTAGACTATCATAGAATAGCGAAATAGAAGTTTGGACAAGTTTCCATTACACTGAACTATAAAAACTGGCCAAATTTCGATTTTAATACTTGGATTAATTTGGTAAACTTGCAGGCTTTTCATGTGTTCAGGAAATGGCATAAGACTCATTCTTCACCTCAAAACAATATTTGTGAAATCTTTTACCATTTCCTCCATGAATCTTAAAGTAATCCTTTGAATTAAAATTCTCTCCCCTAAACCCCTAAACTGATTAGAACTTTGTTCTCCTCATATGTAACATTTATCATTCAGTTCATTTGATTTGGTTTACCTCTTCTTCCTCCCTCACCCTGTTGCCTTCCTGAAGTCAAGGGCGGTAACTGATTTATCTCTGTATCTCTTGCAGTGATGTTCAGAGTCCTACACATAGTAGGTGCTGAATAAATATTAATGAAATTCATAGTAACCAGCACCTATTCAGAGCTTACTCCCTGCTTCTTGCTCTCATTCAAGATTTTACCATAACATTTTTCCTACTGAGTTGAATTTGGACCTACAATTTTTCTCAACACAGTGCTCCTGGGAGATACTATCTGCCAGTTATTCTTGGTATAAGAACCAAACATCTTTGCTATTCTGGCTCTTGGGTTTCTAGCCAGAGATTTTGCCTTGAATTGTAGTCATTCATCTAGACCCTTGTTAAGGATAAATGAAGTGAGGTGTTTTAAAATGAGGTCAAAGCTATCATTGGTAGCTAAAAAATAACTCCTATATTCTATGTTTATTGATAATAGGTCAGGAACATGATTTTATTGTGGGAAAGATGACCAGCTCCTATCAATAGTTGTGACTAAATAAGAGTATAAGTGTGAAATAATTACTATCAAGTATTCTGAGTTATATTAGGTCAAATCAATTGCTTTGATAATTAAACATAAGAATAGCCCTTGTTTTTGATGGTTTTTATTCAGTTCAGTGTGAAATAACTCCATGTTGCCCTATCATTCCCATTGGAGAAGTTAGTTTATTGACCACTGTTTTAAAGATTATGGAGTTTTCCTTTAATCTTTACTTAGTTTAAATTATTTTAAAAGGGAGCACCTGGGTGGCACAGGCGGCTAAGCCTCTGACTCTTGGTTTCACCTTAGGTCATGATCTCAGGGCCATGAGATCAAGCCCCATGTCAGGCCTCATGCTCAGCGTGGAGTCAGCTTGAGATTCTCCCACTCTTCCTCTCCCTGTGCCCCTCCCCTTTTGTGCTCTCTCTCTCTCTCTCAAATAAATACATCTTTAAAAAAAGATAAAAAATAAATTATTTTAAAAGCATTTGACTCTACTATAAGGTTTCTAAGAGTAGTTATAGACCTTTGCTTCAAAATAAATGATTTCACTTTTTTAAAAATTTTGGACAATATTTATCCTGCTATTTACTTTTATGTGCATGGAAATCTATTTCTCTTATCTCCACCTCAGGGAAAAAATTGGGATCATGTGTGCATGTCGAGGGGAGTTATGAACACTTGGCCACACTCAAGGAGATACAGGGGAGGCAGCCCTTCCTGACTTGACCCTGTGCTCTCTGTTGATCAGAATTAAGAAGACTACTCTTCCTAAAATTCTTCTAGTCAGTGAGAGCCTGTTTGGGGTTAAGTGGAGAAGGCTGGAGAAATGATCAGCTACTTTCCCCATTATGTGATGCCTTTATACATATAGTCCCTAATGCTATTACTGCATTTGCTAGTAGCTTTGATACAAGAAAGAAATAAAGACAAAAGACTACCTGGTCAAGAAAGAATAATGAAACCGGAATAAATAAATGCTCACAATCAAATCTGAAAGTAGTAGTATAACTTCAAAGAACTGCAACATACATAGAAGGTTTTATCCATTTTTCTCAGAAGATACAATACAAAATGGAACTATATTAACTACATGTTTAATGCCACAAAGAACTACTGTATTTAGAAGGAAATTTAAAGATTTAGAATTTTGTTTCAGCAACCAAACGAAAGAGTAAATTAATTTCACACTAGGATTTATTTATTGGCAAATAGTTTCTTCCGGTCAAAATTCTATCAGGATCTGGTTTTCTAAGCCTATTAAAAATAATAGGTAAGTCAATAATAATTTAGTGAACTTCTTTCCACTTCAACCTCCTTCACATAAAATGAATAAAAACATTCCATTTAACCACTTATTGAAAGAGAAAGTCATAATTTATTGACATAGAATCAATTTCTCTTGTTTTGCCTGGGTCCTGCTTTTTTATCTAAGACAAGGAGATATTACCATGTGAAAATATTTTGGTTTAAGCAGATGTATTTTAAAATTAATTGTAAGGCTTTCTATTAACTAGAGGTAAGTCATAAAAGGGACACTTTATGGCTGCCAACATTCTGCTAATAGTGAATACTGTGGTCAAAAAACCTGAAGTCATACAAATGTTCTGCAGTGTTTATCAATAGTATTGAATTAATATCTGATTATGGATCACATTTTGATAGCATGTTACTAGTAACAGCTCTACATAGTTCTAATACCAAGAAAATACTTCAAGGATGTGTTCATAATTATGGCGATTTACTATTTATTATCTATATTGTGTGAGAAACATTTCTAAAATATTTACCAATATAGATTAAAACCAATAATCACTAATGATTGATGGAGAAAATTGCCTACAACTTTGCACTTACCAATGACAAAATAAAAATTGTATTATTAAAAAATGGAAGCATAAATGCCATTCAAAACTAAAATTTCTAAAAAATTTATACAAACCCTTCTCCAAGTGCAGGCTGTTTTTATTCTTAATGGAGAAATCATGGGATAATAATTCACTTCTTCATTGAAGTATCAGTATGCCACATCTTTTATCTCCCTTAGAAAAATAACTGAAAACTAAAATCTCATCCAAAGTTCCCAACTTTGTTTCTGTAACTGTTAAGAAAATGGAAAGTACTACATTACTTCTAAGCCTAACGAGACGTTTTGAGAGTTTTAATTTATGCTAGTTGTAAAGTTCTATTTGCTTATTATGCATGATGTTTTTTATAATTGTTTAGGTAGGTGAATGAAACGTGTAAAAGGCAGAAGGATCCCAAAGGACCAAAGGACTCTCGAACACCAACATTCAACTCCCCTATGCCTGATACCCTGTCTTGCTTTTAGTCCCAATTCTATTTTCGGTTCTGTCTTTGTTCTTATGACATATTTCGAACTCCATATGAAGACCTTATGGGGAGTCCATGCATGGAGCATGCCTGCCACATGCTGGGCAAATAGAACTCCCTGTAATTATCTCTATTTTATAAGGGATGAAACTGAGCTGCAGAAAGGTTAAGCCATTTGTGAGAAACTACATATAAGTAAGCATTCTTTGAGATGGAGATAGAAACCTTTAATCAAGAAGAGGTTAAAATGTCACGATTCCAAATCTGAAATAGATGGTCTGAAATGGCACATTCTTAAGAGAGAATAATTAAAGGAGTTGATGCCTCATTGTCTTTAACGATATTCCTTGCTGTTCCATCAAACCATTGAATAGATAAGAAGTGAGCAATAAGTTTCAAGCTGATCTTTTGTGTAGCCAGATAATTTAGACAAAAGCTCATAGGGATGGTGTGGAAAGTAAATTCACCTACCTGGCCTCCAAACTCCAACTTTCAGTAGAGGGTGAATGAGTGACACCTGGACACATGGAGCAGAAGAAAATTACTCTGTATGTTCTGGTTTCCTTTTTGAAATTTGCAGTGTCAGGCCACAGACCATGTATGCTATGATAATTGTAGTAATTTGAGCCTTGGAAACAGATTGCTATGCCACTCCTGAATTTTAGACTGGGCAGATGAACTTTATTCATATTCTATTTTCACTTCACCTATGTTCAGAAGATTTAACCTATAATTATATAAGATGGTTAATCCTAATTCTTTCCTACAGTGGCCATAAGTTTCAGTGTTGAAAGGGTGAAAGAAAATATCACCTTCCAAGCCGGCTGATACATATTTTTGACCCCTCTCTCCATGTCTGGGAAAGTTCTAGATAGGAAATCTTATGAGGCACCTCCTCGCCCCCAATTTAAATTCCGATTACTCTCCTGGGGAAAGGAAATAGGCCATTCCTAAATTTAAAATTTTTGTAACCAGGGAGAAGTAGTGACAGTATATATTTATCACATCTCCTCTAATGGTTCTAATTCCCTGATATTGGTTTTTAATGGATCATTTCCCTCACATCTTTATATTTTATGTGAAACTATACTTGAAAATGATCTAATGTTAGTCTACTTCTTCATGGATAAGTCTCTTTTCTTTTGTGCTCTACTATTCTTTAAGGTTTTTCCAAGTAAGTCTATATAATACATGATGGAAATTTATCCTATACGGCTTCTTATATAAATGAGTATGATAAGCAACTTCATACATATGAGACCTTCTGTGGCGACTGTTAATACATTAAACCTGTTCAGTCATTCTTTTAAAGAGGTTTTCAGAAATACACAAAGCACTCTTCCTTAGACTCCAGATAGGAAGTGGAGAAATCACCTCCAAGTGAGGATAAGCAGAGAAATGATGATATATCAGTGATATAGGACTCCTTTATCAATTGAGGAATCACCTGTAGACTTTTTCATCGTCTTGGAGTATGATAAAGATCCCAGTGTGATTGCTTGGATAAAGAGGATAGATACCGCTCCCTTTTAGGGGACTGGACTGATCCTCAGAGTTAGAGTTTAAATACCATCCCAGTCTTACGTATGGATGCAATAAAAATATTTAGAAAAGAAGGGTTCAGCTGCTTATCAGGACACCTTCAGGAGTGGCAGAGGGACACATTTTAAGCACTTCTTTTAAATACTAAACAAGATTTACTTAAAGGGTTTGAGGGGGAAGACCATTGAATTGTGAGCCAGCTGACCAAATGCTAGCTTTGCTTATGCTGCTAGTGCTCTCATAAGAGGAAGGGAAAAATTTTCCCTTCTTCCTTGTAGACATGTTTCTTTTACAATACAAGGCAGCAGAGGGGCGCCTGGGTGGCTCAGTCGTTAAGCGTCTGCCTTCGGCTCAGATCGAGCCCCACGGTCCTCAGATCGAGCCCCACGGTCCTCAGATCGAGCCCCACGGTCCTCAGATTGAGCCCCGCATCGGGCTCCCTGCTCCGCGGGAAGCCTGCTTCTCCCTCTCCCACTCCCCCTGCTCGTGTTCCCTCTCTTGCTGTGTCTCTCTCTGTCAAATAAATAAATAAAATCTTTAAAAAAAAAAAAAACAAAAACAATACAACGTAGCAGAGGGTCTACAGACTTTCTAGAATCCCTTCCAGCTTATATATATTGTAGTATACAAACATCTTCTGGTAAGGCTGTGCGCTTGGAGCTGTGGGAGACATGATACCATATAAATTCTTTCCCAGCTCTTCAACAGCTAGCCCTCCTTTACTTCATGCTATGAAAATAGTACAGAAAATTGAGCTGAAATTTTGAGTCAATCCTGCAATAGTATGCAAGTAAGGACCCAATAATGCTGTCTGATCTGAATTTGATAACTACAATACTATATCTTCATGGTCTGTTTCTTGGGCATGCAGATTGCCTGTAAAGAGTGAAATGCCATTCACTCTAGCAATCTAGTGTGGTTCAGCCAGATGTATATGTGATGTACACAAATTACCTAAATAATGTGTGGAAAGCTATCAACTAAAATTTTTAAAATTAAAGTCACAGACTGATACACTTTTAAGGAAGTAAAAGGATGAGCACTAACTGTGGTATCCTAAAAAAACTGTCTAATTCATAATGGAGAAGTTAAGTTACACGTCCTGTTATAAAAAGGCAAGGGCACTTTCTTATCCACCCTGGCAGAGGGTAAGAGTATTAATATTTACTGAAGTGAGCCTTACAAAATGGAAGTTTGGGGAGTCAGTCGATAGTGCCTGTCCCAACACACACACTTACTCACACAATGAACAAACAGGCACAATTCAACACACAAGTTTAAGCACATTGCAATAAACTTCATGGGTCATAAGAGTCAGATTTAGAAAATTAAAAAGGACCTTGGGGATCGTCTAATTGTTTTATGATATTGAAATTTTATTTTAATGAGAGAACATGACTAGAAATCATATTCTCATTCTGTGGGAGCTAGGGATGTGAAAGAATTTATGTTTAACCTTTCTGAGGGAATTACCAAATTAAAATAAGTTTAAATTCCAGAAGTGTAGAAAGGATATTATCAGATTCTTCCTATCCCTGTCTGTTTACCCTTTAGGCCTCTAGGAACTTCTTAGGTTCTTTTGGGTTATTTTGGTATGGTTTGTGTGAGTGTTTTTCAGATGGGCTTATGGGATTTGGGGGTGGGAGACAGAAAAATTGGGAGTTGACATCTCCAATGGAAAAAAATACAACATTTACAACTCTTCTTTCTCTTCTGTGGTTATTCAAGTGCAAAGTGAACACTGTAAGGTACTGTCTTTAAAAGGAAGTTACACAAGCAAAAAGAGAAGAAAGCATTCATTACAAAAGCAATAATATCTAATGAATTTGTGCTTTGAAAAGTGTAATATTTTACAAGTTTATTTATTTATTTTTAAAAAGATTTTTTTTATTTATTTGTCAGAGAGAGAGAGGGAAAGAGAGAGAGAGTGTGCACACACAGCAGGGGGAGCGACAGGGAGAGGGAGAAGCAGGCTCCCCAATGAGCAAGGAGCCTGATGTGGGACTCGATCCCAGGACCCTGGAATCATGACCTGAGCTGAAGGCAGACACTTAACTGACTGAGCCACCCAGGCATCCCCATGAACCATATTTTAAATAGAATTTTCTTGACTCAAGTGTTCTTTTCATAATGTGCTGCTCTCTCCCCTGTGGATTTTATTGAATTGAATTTATTGTAAAGTGGTGAGTAGATGAAGGGTACTAGCTTTGGGACTAATTCCATCCTTTACTAATTAGCTGTGATGAATTTGGTTCCATTTAACTTAAGCTCAAAAACCAGAAAACTAATCAGTGGTGTGAGGAGTCACCATGGTGGTTACTTTTGCGAAGCAGTTATTGGGAATGAATAGGAGACGGATTTCTGGCTGGAGCACTGGTAATCTATTTTTTCATACTAGTTGGTGGTTAAATGGCTAAGTTCGCTTTGGGAAAAATTCAATGAGCTGTACACTAATAATTTGTGAACTTTTCTGCATGAATATAATACTTCAAAAGTTTTGCTTCAGTTGACATTTTTATGAAGATTTTGATTAGCATAGTAAGTTTTTATGAGAATATCAAATGCTGCTTCCAAAATCAAAATAAAAAAGCAAAAACTAATGTAAATTAGATTGTGGCATGAAACGACAAAGAACTCTTTATTAGTTTTTTTCAAAAGTGGAATATGTTGCCTTATGAAGCAGTTTGCTATCACTAAATTCATCTAAGATAAAGATAGAAACATGCCTATTAATAAATCTTTTTTTAAAAAAAGATTTTATTTATTTATTTGTTTGACAGAGACACAGTGAGAGAGGGAACACAAGCAGGGGGAGTGGAAGAGGGAGAAGCAGGCTCTCTGTGGAGCAGGGAGCCCGATGTGGGACTCAACCCAGGACCCTGGGACCATGACCTGAGCCGAAGGCAGACGCTTAACGACTGAGCCACCCAGGCGCCCTCCTATTAATAAATCTTAAAAGGGAGTCTTTAAAGGGTAGAGGTAGACAGAATGATTTCCAGGGAGCTTTCCTACTCTAGGAGATACAATTTTAACCCATAATGAATAAACACACGCTCCCAAATGTGTTCTACCAAATAACTTTCCAAACACTGATCATCAGTGAGCAAATCATTTAAACTTTCAAACTGATTCCACCTGGAAGAACATATATTTCTAATTTCCTTACATATTTCACAATTCTTTGTTATAGGATTTAAAAAATATAGATGACTAAGCTACTGGGTTAAGCAAGAGATTATGTCTAGATTTCTTTTTTATTCTTAAGAAAAATCTAAAAGAATCCAAAACAGTTGGCTACTCTATTGATAAAAGATGATTTGCCATGAGAAAATTTAAAATGATGCTAATATATTTATTCACTGTACCGGGAGTGCCTTATGAAAAATTAAGCAAGTTCTATTTATTTCTCACCTAAATAGATTAGATATGCATAATGTGTGTATGTGTTCATATAAACATCGTCATGTATTTTTCATATTGCATAGCAAAGGGATTTTTATAATGGGTACTGATTCAGTTTGGGCTGAACTTGAGGTGCATGAAAGGGACAGACTGGCACATATTCTACTTGTAATTCACAGGACCGCCTCCTCCTGATTGTCAAATCATCATTTGCAGATATCAATCATTCTTAAAACTTTGGCTCAGAGACCCAGGAAGTAAATTTTGTATACTCAACACAGTTAAATGTAGACATGCACAAATTTAACATATGATTTTAGAGAATTTTCAGATCCTTTGTTTTCCATCCACTTACCCTGCAAGGTCTATATACCACAGGTTCCGAGCTCCTAGCCTGTTAAATATGTACAGTTGAGACAACTACAGCTAAGTAATGCTGACAGTGTTGCTGGCTTTTTTATAATATTAAACACTATTAAGCACCATAACCTGCATGGCAAATTCAGCTTAAGATTCTTTAAGTTGTTACTGAGGTATTAAGTATTCATCTTTACCCAAAACTGTGCCAAACATTGCATAAAGCAAATACATATCTTTGGAACTTTGGGAGAAATCCATAGTAAATGCTAAATTTTTGCCTATATTAAGTAACCCAAATGACCCATAAGCGTCAATTAAAAATTTATTAAGATATTACTGGGTTATACCTGTCTTTGAGAAGCTTTTAATATATTTTCCTTCTAGGGCTAGTGCTGGATTCATCCATACCCCAAGGTAAGAGTCCAGCTGACCACTTAGATTTCAATGTTCTTATATGTAAAATTAAGTGTTTAGCCTTGATGCTTGCTTGCTTAGCAAACTTCGAACTCTAGATTTCTTTAACTCTGTATTTATACGTTTTTATTTCAATCAAAGGAGTTTAAAGCGCATTGTTTAATCCATATAAAATAAGCACTTGGTGCTTGAATATTATACTAGTTTTTCTTTTGTAAATTAAGCTAAAGCATGAGGATGCTGCTTTTGGTGACAAACTCTTCTGCTATAACATGATCAATTACCTACACTGAATCATTCATCTCTCCATGGGATAAATGACACTTACCTTTAAAAATTTATCTTCACCTGGCAAAATTTCCACTTTCTGCTGATTTATCTGCGCATCCTCTATTGGTAGATATGGACCTTTACAGAGGATTTTTTCCAGTAATTGCCATCTGATGAGCCAACCTGGTCTTTAACTAATAGTCCTTTAAAATACTAAGTATCAAAAGATTAGTTATCAAAAGATCATATAATTCATTTTTATAACTTAGATCAGTAATTCCCAAATAGGAGTACAGCAGAGTCTCTGAGGGAGAGAGAGGACAGTGTAAGATGTTATATTTACCAAAGGCAGCAAAGGTTAAAAAAGGTTGAGAGACTCTGTCATAAAGAAAAATTATCTGGACACTCTGGAGATCTTTCATCAAATGGAAAAAAGAAAGTTCAAAAAAGTTAATTGATTTAAAAAAATAAACTGGATTAGAACAAATGAATTTTAATGTCTATTTTTTCAAAAAAAATGATTACTTTGTTAATTTTGAATTCTAAAGCTAAAAGTTAGTAAATGTATGGGATAATATGGCGAACACTGGACTCAAAGCAAGAGAGAGCTGAGATCAAGTCCCAGCTCAGTTACTAAATGATGGGGTCATCATTGTTTCAGATTTCAGTTTTCTTATGTGAAAGTGAGGGGACCAGCCTAAATGATCGCTAAGTGCCTTAAAGTTCTGCTACTCTATAACTACTAAATTTTTATGTCATTTTTTATAAAAGTTATTTTATAGACTCTATACAAAAAAAAAAAAAAAAAGCACAGGAGTGCCTTGGTGGCTCAGTTGGTTAAGCGTCTGACTCTTGATTTTGGCTCAGGTCATGATCTCAGGGTAGTGAGTTGGAGTCCCACATTGGCTCAGTGTGGAGCCTGCTTAAGATTCTCTCTCTCCCTCTGCCTCCCCCCACCCGACTTGTGTGCATGTTCTCTCTGTGTCTCTCAAAAAAACAAAACAAAACCCCCCCAAAAAACCAAACAAACAAAAAACAAAAAAAACTAAAAAAACCCGCATAATGCTTGAGGGATGATAGCTATGATTCTTTCTAACTAGAACATAAGTCCCTGACTCCTTGACCCTATAGGGTCCAAAAGACTCGCAGATCATGCATCTTCACCAATCTTTAACGGAATCACTTGTGCATTATCACCAACCTGGAAGTTCTATTCAGTGCTCTATTCGGTAGATCTGATGATGCACCTGAGCCTGTGTAGTTTGAACACCTCTCAGTGATTTTGATATGTATCTTTGGTTAAAAATCACTCTTCTGGGTTCTCTTTTGACAAAATATTTCTTGGGTTTACGTTGCAAAGACTTATGCCAACAGGAAACAAATGTGACATTATAACTAGTCTCAAAAAAGATTACTTCTTTCTTAGCCATCTGTGGATAAACTCAGTATTTCTTATTTATGACTTCCACTGGATCAGTTTACGAATGCTAGATATTTCAAATTTTCTCGCTGTAACAATAAAATATCAGGTAACAGGAACTCAGTTAGCATTGAGATAGAGTATGTATTAAGCAAGAGGAACATATATGCATATTTTAAATTATATATGTTTAAACATAATGTATAAGCATGTAATGATAACTGAATAATAAACTTTTAATTTCTGATATCTTTGTTTGCTCCTCCAAATCCACTTGCTACTTTTTTTCACCCTTCTCCATCCTGCTGTCTATACCAGGAGGCTGACCTGAATGAATTGTTATAGTCCCCGTAGCCTCTGGCCAATGTGTAGCCCTGGTAGGACATCACAGGAAAGGAGAAGAGTAAGTTCAGTATATTTTTGTTCCTGAATCTCTGTTGGCAAGGTCATATTTGGTTGGCAGTGTCCCTTGACCAAAGATCATTGATCCTCTTCAGCCAATAGGGAGCTCAGGGCACTCTTTGCTTTTGGGTTCAGATGATTGTCCCTTTCCTCATGCCTTGAAGGATGGTAACAATGCTGATGTGACTGGCCCCCAGTTTACCGCACTAGTCCTTAGGGCTTTTCTGCATTTATACTTTCTAAATAGACGCTTGTAAATAAGCCCTTCTGGAAGGAATTATCTTATTTTGAGCATGATGTTGATTTCCCACTTCCTGGGATCCTGACTGATACAGTCCTTTAAGTTAAAGTTACCTTTGAGAATCTTTGATTAATACAAAGAAGTGGAATATGTGAAAACTTGAGCTGTAGTTTGTTAAGGGAAAAAAAAAAAGGCCCTAGTTCTGTCAAAAAAAAAAAAAAGTACGCCTAAGCAGTTGAAGAAGAGTATGGTACAAGTCATGTTAAAATTGAAGTAGTGGTGAATATGAGAAAATGGGATGTTGATCTGATCTATGATGTGCAAAAGAAGCAAGGTGATGTGAATTTTAACTGAATACAAACACCAAGTCACAAGGCTGAAACCAGTATTGTTTCTTTACATGCTCCAGAGACAGTGGATCTGTGATACTGCATTCATCTGGGGGCAGTTCATTAACAGAATAATATAGGTAAGCTGGAAGGGGTTCATAGAGGAGTAACAAAATGATAGAAAGAGCTGGAGGATTGACATGTGAGAAGAGATTAAAAATCACTGGGCTTTAGCTAAGTGGTGACTAAGGGGGAACATTCAACTGTCTACAATTATGCAAAGGTTATAAACTGCAAAAGAGAGGCAGTGATTACTACAAATCAAGGGAGCAGTGCTCTGGGTAAAGACACAAAGTAAGAAGAGAAAAGTTTAGTTCAAATAATAGGACCATTTTCTAAAGTAGAGCTATTTTATGTCTTATAAAGTTAAGTGTTACATACTCGAGTCTTTGAAAAACACAAAAATCAAATTACAGATTATTACTTAATATTATATATGTGGACTCTCTATGGTCTATTATCTATTAATGTGTCTTAGAAATCAGCCTTTCACAAGCGTATTTAGAAATAAAAATAATGCCTGCCACTGTTACTGTAGGTTTTGTGCTAGACATTTAACATGCAACTCATTTAATTGTTAATGAGGGTTAATTGTTAATTGTAAATGAGGGTTAAAAAGTTTGAGCAAAATTCTGAACATCACCCAGCTAATAAGTAGCAGAGACAGAATACAACCCCAGGGGTCTTTAGCTCTATGCCTCTGCTTGTACCCCTCAAATAGTTAGATTACTTTGGTACATCATTGTATCTGTGAATTTTCATTCTTCTATTTTTTACATGACTGTATGGATTATTGACTAATTCTATAAATTATTTTGTTACTAATTTCCTTGAATACCTAGTGATATATATTGTAGGTACCTCGGAATATTGCTACTCAAAGCTCACGGTCATTAACTTTGCAAGGGATAGCCATTTTCCATTCTTGAACAACACATGAGGTCACCACTCATTCTTGCTATATGGATGAGGTAAGGCCCAAATAATTTCATTTCCTTATTCTAGACACCGCTCATTTTTAATTTTAAAAAATAATTTCGTGAGCCACTATTTATGCAATTCAAATTGTCCAGTAAGTTATAATGTATTTACCAAGCTGTAATTTTAAAGAAATCCCATTGGGCAGCTTTCTTTTTTTTAAAAAAAAAATTAATCTCCTTTCACAATTTAATTAATTGAGTGAAGAATAGGAATCTCCTTTCCCCTGTGACCTTCAGCCTCTATGATCAGAGACAACCACTGCTAACAATTTCTTTTGTCTTTCCAGGAATTTTCTAGGCACATATCTGTGCACACTTTCTTTTCTCACTTACCAATTCATCTTAGTTATCTTTCTGTATCAACATATAAAGTGCTATGTTAGCCTTTTTAATGACTATAAAACATTTTATTGTATGGGTGTCACATTTTTTATCCAGTTTCCTGTGGGTGGATATTTGGAAAATTTCTAGAGTTTTTAAAATAATCAATTGTATGAACATATATCTATATTTATCTTTGTATACTTACAGTGATAGGGTAAATTTCTAGCTGGAAACTTTCAGGGTCAAAGCATATGTATGTTTAAAATTTTTTTTATAGGTATTTACATGATTGTCATTCCAGAGTGGATTTTACATTAACACAAAAAATGTGGTGGTCTAAACAGGCTGCTCACACTTTAAAACTCACATCAAACTCCAAGATGTCATGGTATTAACTTCTGTTTTGTGGGCATAAAAATGGCAGTTTGCCAAAGATGAACACTTTATTCTACCTAAATATTTCACTCCTGGGCCAGGCCTACCATTGCCCATTTATATTTTCAAGGCAATAACATATTACTTGCGTATATTTTTCCATAGATTAATTAAAAGAAACTTACAAATGTTTAAAATAACAGATTTGATTAATTATTTGTTCTAGGCCTTGGCTCAGTCCATTTCTTCCACCTGGAAAATCCACCTCACTCCAGCCCTGCATGTCTATATCCTACCTACCCTTCACGGTTTATTTCAAATGATACCTTCTTCATCTAAATCATGTTTCCTCAGGACTCCCAGTGCCTCTATTTAACCCTTTTATAGTTCACATTTTACATTGAAGGTCCCTGTTAAATAGTAGCTATCATTATTATTAGACACTGGATTCTTCCCCACTCTATAAATGTTCTTCTTTTCTCCTGTCTGCCCTTGTCTGCTTCAATGGATTGATTTAGCTCAAAACTACATGTTAGTATTGGATACTACTTTTATTTTCTTTAAAATAAGGCATCCATGTTTTTATGTTTAAGATCAACTGGTTAAAACAATTTTTAAAATTCTAAATAGAGTTTCAGATTTTTCAACACAGCAAAAAATGATTTAAAATGTCTTTTTGGAACTCAGCTCATAAACACATGCAAATTTAAAAACAGTTAAGTCTGAAACATACTGGTGAGAGTAACATGGATGCTATCATATTAAAGGCCTTTGGAGGCAAGCTAGCATAGTTTACACGCCATTGGACCTATTTATAGAGCTGACTCCTCTCTGCAATGTCAACTGTAACATAATACTTATTTTAAGCCTCAGTATCTCAAATATCAGCCTCTACTAGTTGTACAGTCCTCCCTTATTTGATATCAGAGAGCCCAATGGAGCCTTCTGAAGAACCTAGTCAGATTAGCAAAGATAACTTTTTAGAAGTTCCTAATTTATCTGATTCTCTTTCTGAAGATGAGGAAGTTAAAGCTACTTTCAAACCTGGCTTCTCGCCTCAACCTAGTAGACGAGGTTCTGATTCTTCTGAAGATATGTACCTGGACACTCCATCTTCAGGTGCAAGAAGAGTTTCATTCGCTGACACCTTTGGATTCAATCTTGTGTCTGTCAAAGAATTTGATTGCTGGGATTTACCAAGTGTTTCCACCGGTTTTGACTTAAGGAAGGACATATTTCACACAGAAGAATATGTTTTATCTCCACTATTTGATTTGCCTTCTTCAAAAGAAGATCTTATGCAGCAACTTCAAGTACAGAAAGCAATACTGGAGTCAACTGAGTATCCTCCTGGGTCTACAAGTATGAAGGGCATTATTCGAGTTTTGAATATTTCTTTTGAGAAGTTAGTATATGTGAGAATGTCCTTGGATGACTGGCAGACACATTATGACATTTTAGCAGAATATGTCCCAAATTCATGTGATGGTGAAACTGACCAGTTCTCCTTTAAGATTTTATTGGTTCCCCCTTATCAAAAAGATGGCAGTAAAGTTGAGTTTTGTATACGTTATGAAACTTCTGTTGGTACATTTTGGTCAAATAATAATGGCACAAATTATATACTGATTTGTCAAAAGAAAGAACAAGAGCCGGAGCCTGTAAAACCACGGGAAGAAGTTCCTAATAGACAAATAAAAGGCTGTTTAAAGGTAAAATCAAGGTGAGGATCTATCTTACATTCTTTACTCTTCATAATCTTAAAGTCTTTTTATGTCATTCTTTATTTCATGTGTTGTACGAAGTAGCCATTCTGTTTAAAAATACACCGTTCATCATAAATAAAACAATGGTGCTAGGCTTTAACAAGGTCAGTGCTATTCAAATAATAGCACCATGTTATCGCTCCTCCAAATGCAAGGAAAAGTATGGGTATAATTTAGTAGGTGGGGGAGGAGGGCAGCACAATGTGCATATTGCTTGCCTAATGACTTACGAATTGTTAAGTTCAAACCATGGAATCTGGATTCTTAACATGTAACACTTCATTTTGACATTTATATTATGTTTATTTTCAGTGGGTTTTAAATGTCTACGCAAAACTTCAAAACATTTCTGATTAACATAAAACTGTGTTTCAAAATGCTCTTAGTACTCAGATATTCATAGGCTTCCCCCAAAATTTCTTAATGATTGAGTCATATAGGGCTGTTTGGAGTACATGTTAAGGTAAATCATAAGAGCTATGACTTTAGTGACAAACCAAGAGAAAGACAAAAGTATACGAGTTATGTATAAATTACACACAAAATTTTATAGTTACAACCAAATATAATATTATAGAACACAAAGTAGTATAAGTTAGTAAAAGCAAATGGAGAATTTAAAAAAATGACCCAAATATAAATAAGTATGTACAGCTTCACAGATTAGAGATTTGGGATATGATTCCTCATTAGTAACCCTGCTCTCCTGTTAATATAAAAAAAAGAAAGAAAGAAAGAAAACTGCATTCAGTTCTCTCTATTGTAGAGTTGGCTAATTTCCATGACACCGGGTTAGCAGATAAAACATCCAGGAGGAGATAGATCACTTCTGCTCCTCAAAGTGTCTTAGTGGAAAAGTCCACATTGCTCCACAAGTCACAGGCAAATGTTGGACTGTCCTCTGGGTGGTCCATCCTAACTGTTACTAGACCTAAGATTCTAGCAACTGCACCAGAAATACTGTAATATGATGAAGAGTGAACTGTATTAGGAATCAAGACACCGAGATTCTAAGTGGAATTTAATAAAAACATAAGGAACGACATTGGAAAAATTTTAGCCTCTTTATGCTTTAATGCCTTGATCTATTATATGACAGTAAATAGTAACTACTAAGTGTGTTAGTCTCATGCATTAATGAACTAAATATAACATAGGTGGAAGCAATTCAATCATATAAAATATTTCTATTTTCATTATCCTTTAAAGTCATTTGAAAGATTGGCTTACACAACTTTGTGAATTTTGCCAACTTTCTTAGTCCAAATAAAACTTTCTCAGATTTTAACTGATGCTATTAAGAGAATAATATAAACATAATCTCTACATGTGCTAAAATAGTAACTTAGATGTTTATGAAATTACTCAGGAACATGTTAGCTATATAGACAAAATAAACTCAATACTATTTAACAAACTGATTCATATACACAAACGTACACATTAAATACTTTACAAAAGAGATCATCAGTGAATATCTATTAAACGTGCTGCAACTTGTTCTCTTTGTTAGAGAGAAGCAAAATTGAGAAAAGTCATAGCCTTATTGTCAAAGAGCTAATAGAAGAAGTAGTGTTTAACTCAGAGGATTTTTCTGAAGTTAAAGATGCAGCTTTAAAATTACAAGCAATACATACTGAACTGGTAAAAATAGGGGATTCCTTTGATAGGCCAAAGTTGACTTGATTCCAAGAACAAAAATGGGCACTGATAGGCCTAATCTTCTACCCCACTCATGACATTATTGGAACTTCTCCTACTCTAAGATATGTATAACTATATATATCCATACACGCATATGTATTCAGAACAGTAATCATTGGATTCAGAGCGGACACTGTTCAAGTTTTAATATTGCTTTGGGGAAAAACCTGAGAAGAACTAAACCACAAAATGGTCTAAAGGCCTGTAAAGTTTCCTAATGAGTTATAAAAATGGAAAAAATCTCTCTCCTTCAAAACCACAAATACATTTTCTGCACTTCTATAACTTAAAAATGACCAACATAATTCAAACCACATTTTGAAAAAAGCATTTGCCTCTGGAGGAGGCCTTTTGTGCAGAGTTTCAGTCCAATGTGAATTTTTATATCTGATTTATATACCACTCAAAATGGAGTGTATAAAGGAAATCCTGACAGATTCTTAGAACAGCATGTGCCGTAATAGAATATTTATACAGCTTTTCCATGATATAATTTATATGCAATGGGGTTTCAAATATTCCTAAAACTCACACAAGAGAGCATTATCAAATTTCTAAATGAATATTGCAGTTGGATTTCATTGTGAAGAATTTAGTTAGGGAAAAATAGCATACCTTATTAGTGTTATTTTACAAAATGTGTATTTGGCTAAAATAAAAGTGAGCTAATACTGATTTGATCAAAAAGTGATAGCTTCTAAAACATCCTTCTCCCTCCAAAGAGTTACATAATTTAAATGGGTCTTTTTTGAATGTTTCCACACTTCCTCCATAGCTTAATTTGGAGGTCACTTCTCCCAACAGATAAATACAGAAGAGAAATTTATGTGGATTTTTGCTTCATACATGCAAGTAATTAACAATAGTGGGTTATATAACTCAGAGTTAAAGTGAAAAGAAGCTGTCCTAACGTAGACAGTAACCTCTAACTTGAATTCCTCTTAATACCAAAGTTAATTTGCTATCAGTGTCCTGGAGATTGTATCTTCTGAAAGCATCAATAATCCCTTCTAATAAGTACAGAACCAACTGTGGGAATACACTTAGTGAGGTAGGATTTCTGTTGTGTCAATCACCCTAGACACTATGCTTTTTCTATGGAGATTTTTTTCAGGTCAGAATTTGTAAATCTCTACATTTTCTTTGATGTTTGTTAATCCATCCACTTCGACAGAAAGAAATATCTAGAGTGAGAGGAAAGCAGAGTTTGTTACTTGTAGACATGTGACTGAGAGTGACCCAGAGATATTTAATTGCACCCAAAGGCCCACATCAGGAGATACTTGGTAAGTGTCACCACACACATGGCACGGTTGTATGTGCTAGCAAACAAACTAAGCAGATTGCTGATCCTCATCCCATGGACTTTATTTCAAAATAAATGACCAAAAGAAATAAATGACACAGATATAAATTACCTTAAATGTACATGGATAAATAAGCTAAAAATAGCATTCAGAAGCAGTTAAAATTATGGGCTTCCGAGTTAAACATATCTGGCTTTGAGTCCAAGCTCCACCATGCTAGCAGGTGACTTTGGGCAAGTTAAGCTTGGTTTCCTCATCTGTTTTGGGAATAACAATAGTACTATCTTATAGGGTTGGCTGAGATTTCTGTGAAATAATACATATAAATTTTTGGCACAGTATCTGGAACATAGTAAATTATCAGTAAATGTTAACCAGTGTAAAAAGACAGGGCTAACTTTAGCTTTAGATGGATCTCCAAAACCCTAGAAAGGCTCAACGTGCCCAAAAATCTCCTTCCTCTTTCCTTCCAAGGTTCCTAAGTTTTCAGCTTTGGAGAGCCACTTCTTGGTCTCTTACAGGACTTTAATCATTAAGCAAAACTAATTATATTCTAACTTTTCCCGAGATGTGTGTCACCTTATATCTGAAACATCTTAAAACTGGTTATCTTAATGACTATTAAATATTCCACATTTACTAGATGATAAAATGGAGGACCAGATGGGAAGGGGTAAAAAAAGGCATGAAGTTTGGCATTGAACAGACTTGTATATTAATCCCAGTAAAATATATACTTATAGCTCTGTGACTGTGGACATACTACTTTATTTCGCAGCACCTCAGTTTATTCATCTGTAAAATAGGGGTAATGATGCCTGACATTGTGATAATTCAATTAACGTAAAATTAGATGTCCTTAAAGCTTTAAGTGCAGTGCTGCGCACATATAAAGTAGTCATCAAAAGCCAACTATAATTGCCATCATCATTAACAAACCTTGTTCAGCTAATTAATTTCTGATTCTTGGACTTGCATTATTTCTCCAGATATCATAGTCTACCTTGTTCAGGTTCCAAAACTCATTCAACAAGTGTTTATTAAGGACCTGAGTGTTGTTAGGCACCAGTATCCATGAGAAACATGGCTAAGAAACATGACCCTGCGAAGATGAGGAGAGGTCCCAAAGAAAAAGTCCTCACAGGGACTGAGAACAGAGAAAGCGACAAAGAATATCAACCCCAATTCTTTGGGTACACAATGGAAGCCATGCTTAAAAAATAAGATAAGAACCATTTACATTATGTTTCAGGTTTTCTAAAATATGTGATCTATAACTGATCTTGTGCATGGGCTAAGGGA
Organism: Mirounga angustirostris; assembly: GCF_029215605.1. Taxonomy (NCBI): domain Eukaryota; kingdom Metazoa; phylum Chordata; class Mammalia; order Carnivora; family Phocidae; genus Mirounga; species Mirounga angustirostris. Next base: position 35,362,746 of record NW_026991720.1, read on the forward strand.
GTGAACTTTTTTTCCCTCACCAGCTGCTAAATGTATGTTCCCAACCGTTGGGTACACAGACTGACTTCATCTGGTTTTGTATTTTATTAAGTGAAACCAATTTATTATTTTAAGTAAAGAAATGGCGTGATATAGGTGTTGGATGGTATTTATAACTTGGCCAGGTGAATGCAAATAAATTCCTGAAAGACTTCAATGCCAAAGGAAAAAATTGATCAGTCTTCAATTTTTGTGCATGAGAAATAAAATCAGGCACATTCAAGAAGGGAAAAGAAAGAAAGACTTTCTAAAGCATGATTTTAAGATTGCAGAGTTTACCTTTCAGGGTGGTATAAAATCGTTAAAATGAGGCCAAGAAAAGCACTGGAAAATGGAGCAGAAGATATGGTAATGTTGCATGTTCCAGTCAGAGGCACTGGATCGTGAGACTTCCTTAATTTACACTTACAGTATAATCTGGGATCCTGGAAATAGTCCAAAGAAGTGTAAATAGCCCCATGAGGCCTTTAGGACTTAATGTATTCCATAACTAACTTGTTGTGAGTCCGTACTAATTGTGGAAGCCAGGTCTGCTTAAGGGGGGGAGCTCTGGCAAGGCCATATGGAAACATAAAACACAGCTGCACAGGACCCGTCAAGAGGACCGTTTGGAAGCTGCCATCTGGTTGACAGCAAGGAGCCAAGTAGCTTAGTTCCTTGGAGATCTATCAGGGCTTTGTGGCTTCCTGGTTTTCTGTAAATCCATCCCCCTAGAAGCCCAGACTCCCTGGTGTAGTTTTGTCACCTTTTCTAAGAGAAGGGAAACAAGAGTCTCATCATTCTCAAGCTCTAGCTGAAGGGAATCACTATGGATGCCATTTCTTAACATGGATCCTCTGGATCTCCACAAACTTGAACTTCCCACCCGAAGCCCATCTGCAAGCCTGTAAAAATTATTATTATTGTTTTTAGATTTTATTTATTTATTGGACAAAGACAGAGAGAGCACAAGCAGGGGGAGCAGCAGAGGGAGAGGGAGAAGCAGGCTTCTGCAGAGCAGGGAGCCCGATGCAGGGCTCGATCCCAGGACCCTGGGACCACGACCTGAGCCAAAGGCAGACGCTTAATGACTGAGCCACCCAGGCGCCCCAAGCCTATAAAAATTCTTATAGGGCCCAAGCACTCTGAGCCAGTAAAACTCTAGGCAAGAGAAAAAAAAAAGATTATGAATTGGGACACTTAGTTTTTCAACTTTTTCCAGTTTTGCTGATTGTGACTCTTGTCCCTGTTCTAAGTTTTTAGATCAAAACCCCAACAGGAATAATGAGGAATGACTTCAGGAGCAGACCCCTGAGGTGGGCCTGACTGCTTAGTGACCTGATAGACTTAAAAGATCTTCTAAGCTCTGACACTTCACTTTGAAACCATGCCTGAAATTTTTATATACGTGTGTGCGTGTGTGTGCACGTGTGTGTGCACGCATGTGCGTGTGTGTGTGCGCGTGTGTTCAGCGGAAAAGGTGGATTCCATGAACAATGAAGCATAATGGAAACAGCATACCCTTTAAAGTGGGGCAGATTTGGGCTTTCAGTCTAATTACTAATTGTGTACACTTGGATAAATTATATTTTGTACCCTTTTTACAAAGGCCAAAATAGGGTTAATAATTTCTACTTGGCAGAGGTGCTATGAGAACTACATTAGCTAACATATATAAGGATCTGTCCCAGTTGATGACCCTCCATAGATATTCAAAATGACATTGGTGATAAATATCGCTTTTAAAACTTCTATATGGCTAGTCCTACGCTCAAGATTAAGGGAGGAATGCTTTATTTCCTTATTATCATTTCTGCTGCCAGGACCCAGGCTAATACAAAAGTTTCAAAATTAGTTGTATTATAGATTCAATAAGCTTTGGGGCACTAACCAGAGAAACTAGTATTTATACCATTGCTGCTAGGGGAAAATGATTCCCAAATTCCAGCAATTTCTGGGTTACAAAAAAATTTGGAACATTGCCTGTTCATAAGTTGAACACTACTTTTTTAAAAAAAATAAACTACAACATGTTTCTTCTTGAAATAGTTCTTAAAATAGTTCTTTTGGACTAAATAAATAAGATAGCTGCACACAGCTTCACCTATCATCACTTTATACCTAGAAGGTGAAGTTGAATTTTACATAACTCTTTCCTCTAAGAAAATAAATTATACACCATTGCATTTTGCTCATTCCTTTATTTTTTTTAATTTTTTAAAGAAGATTTTATTTATTTATTTGACAGAGACACAGCGAGAGAGGGAACACAAGCAGGGGGAGTGGGAGAGGGAGAAGCAGGTTTCCTGCTGAGCAGGGAGCCCGATGTGGGGCTCAATCCCAGGACCCTGGGATCATGACCTGAGCAGACGCTTAACGACTGAGCCATGCAGGTGCCCCCATTCCTTTGTTTTAAAGCGTTCTCTGTACCCCACCACTATATAAAAAAAGAAAAAGCTCCTCAAAACACATGTCTCGAATCTTTTCAGGTTTTTATTCTGCGTCTCTAATAGTTTTACTTGGGTAAACGGCATGGTAGTGTTATTATCTATTATATAAGTAATAACTGGTTTTGAAGGCTTAATTATATCATCCTGCTATTTAAAGATTTTATGACAAAATAGAAATCCCTAAATTGGACTGTTATACGGCATTGTTTGGTGATAGAGATCAGTTGTACATTACACAAAGCTGTCTTAGGTAATTTTACTACCCCTTCCCCCTCAAGTGAGGGGGTCTGAAATGGTCTGTCTTTGCTGCACTTAAACGCTATTCGAGTCACAAAGAGACATGAAATGCTAACATCGTAAGACCATGACTATCCTATGTGTGGCTCTGGATTTGAATTTTACTCACCCCTTCACTTACCAAAAGACAAAATATCCCCCAAATTTATATTTATAAAGCATGCCAAATAGTAGATTCTTTTCTTAATTATGTGAAACAGATTTTATAGCCCATTTAACACTGATGGTATTCTGATTTGTTTTACAGATTTAAGCCATGATACAAATCAAGTAGATTCTAACTCTAAGAAAAACCCCAAGCTTATTCTCATTCTTAAAAATTACTGTGGATGTCTTCACACAATTACAAATCACATAGACTTGTGCAGGTAAATGTCAGCTTCATAAGCCATATAATGAAAGGAAGCTGGGAAAAATACATTTTACTTTTACTAGTATCTCCTTTTGAGGATAAATACTTACAAATAATTTTATAATGTCTCCTTTTGAGGATAAATACTTACAGATAATTTTATAATGTATTGTTATAACTTAAATCTTCTGGGTATTTGCCAATAGAAAAAATTACACAGATTTTAAAAATCACATTCAGATGCAGTAAAAAAAATGTAATTTTCACAAATATTCTAATAGGTGTATAAGACTATTGAGTTCGGGGCGCCTGGGCGGCTCAGTCGTTAAGCGCCTGCCTTCGGCTCAGGTCATGATCCCAGGGTCCTGGGATCGAGCCCCACATCGGGCCTGCTACTCTGCGGGAAGCCTACTTCTCCCTCTCCTACTCCCCCTGCTTGTGTTCCCTCTCTCACTATGTCTCTCTCTGTCAAGTAAATAAATAAAATCTTAAAAAAAAAAAAAAAGACTATTGAGTTTGGTGTAAATAAAGTTGAATCATTGTTTCCAGTGTTAATACGACACTTGATTTCTGAATCATTTTCAATAAATCATATATTGTAGAAAAGACCATTTAATTCTATTTTTTGCTTTGAGGCAGAATTATTCTAAAAACTACCCAGGCCAAATGGTTATATATTCTCTCCTGAATCATCTTCTGGAAAGATTGTGTTCTTCAGTAATGTATTCTATCAGGAATTCTAGGTCTTTTATATAGCCATTCATATTGTTCTATGTCTTTAATCTTGTCATTTGTTTACTCTGATTCTCAGTTGAATTAAATGTTGGCGTCCCTACCCTTACAAAGTTAAGCAGAATCGTATTGTTTCTGTGATTGTTTCCTATTTTTCAGGTCAACTAACCTAATAACTTTAGATTTTTGCCCTGAGGTCCTAACTAGTAAACTAATAAACTAGTTTGTCGTATTTTAATGCAAAATTCAGAGAAGAAAAAACTCATCCCAACTAGATTCTCTGACGGGGGAATGACATGACTATTACAAGGACTGTGCACTACGGGCACTAACATTCCAGGAGCTGCAGGAAATAACAGCAAGCTAGCTAAAGAGCTCTCCCAGTCCTGCCATCATTAGCTTTGAGTTCTGAGTACTGGAGGGATTGTTGTTATTCCTGTACTTCCTATGGGTGCCAGGGAAGAGACTTCAAAATATTTCAGAAGATTACTCGGTTTATTTCTCAATTCTACTGAAAACGATGGCTGTTAGAATTTTTGAAACGCTCTTAGACAAATAATAATTTTGCATAGCTATGTACTCTATTTTCTAGATATCTAATTTTTTAATAAAATTTCACTCAAGAATGTAACTGTATGAGACACTGAAAAATTTCAAATAGGTTTCAAAAATCAAATGTAATATAGACCAACTGAAACTTAAATTGGCTCTAAGTGTATCGTTTTGTAGAAAGGTTAATACAATAGCGACAAGCAGAATTCACCCGAATAGATGTTAAATTTCTTGAACGCGTGTGTGTGTGTGTGTGTGTGTGTACAGTTTTAACTAAAAGCTATTTGTTCTAATCAAGGAATATGTGCAGAGAACTGGGACAGCCAATCCAGTTCATAATTTATTTAGTAAATTGAACATAGGGAGCAGTTAAGTAATACTGCCCATCTATATTTGAATTATTCTTAATGCATTGCCTTTTTGTGTGGAAAAACTACACACACACATCCGTATATATGAGCTTTTTAGTTAAACCTTATCTTGTTTGTGTGTATGTGTGTTATACATATAATAAAGGCATTCTTCAGATAGTTCATATGTTTTCTAATATTTTCTATTGTCTGTATTAGTAATAGCTCATTTAAAGCTAACTTTGGCAAACCAAGTTAAGTTTTTAGACAATGCTAGTTATAGGGACATTCAAGACATTTGTTTACAAATCTCATTAAACTCATGTAGTTCAACAGGACTCCTAGTCCTATTCCTGATTTATCCATATTATGGGATTGCTTTTGCCCTTATATTGCTTTGTTATTCTTCCTTTAAATTAAAATAATTCTGGCAATATTTTTTCATGGAGTAGTTATTTCAAGGGTATAAAATAAAAGCTTTCCTTAAATGAAAGGGTTGCTGTTTGCTGTGTTTGCATCTGATGTAATTTATCTATAGGCAAAGAAATTAACATTTAACAAAAGACTTCCTGTTTTTCAGATATTTGTATGTCTGGAAGGAAGAGGACTTCCATCATATGGCCCTCTGTATCTGTTTAGTCAAAATGTTTACAAAGGTGCCATTTATAATGATGGCCTTTCCCTGCACTTTAAAAAACCTATGTGTGTGTCATCTTCCTAACTGGACTGCAAGTTCCTTGAGGCCAGGAATGATGTATTTGTCTAAACATTATTCCCCACTGTAGCTAATAAAAGGATTTGCATAGAAAAAGCTCTTAAAATTAATAATAAAGGCAACTGGTTTTCTCATTGATAACCCCGAGGCCTAGTAAAATCCAAAAGCACCTTCTGAATAACTGAAGAATGAATTATACTTGTTACAGTTTTAATGATGAGTATTTTCATTGTTTTCACAGTCTTTAAAAATCAGATGCCTTCTGAACATCTCCATCTGGATATCCAGGTGGCAAATTAATTCCCTTAATGTCTCACACCAAAGTTACATATTTCCTCATATCCTAACTCTTCTTCCTTTATTCTATGTTTTGTTTAAAATCATAGTCATCATCCCTGTGATGTAAATAAAAAACTTCAAAATAATAACTGATTTCTCTTTTGCTGGTTCTTATTAATTCTTTTTTTTTTTAAAGATTTTATTTATTTATTTGAGAGAGAGAGAATGAGAGAGAGCACATGAGGGGGGGGAGGGTCAGAGGGAGAAGCAGACTCCCCGCCGTGCAGGGAGCCCGATGCGGGACTCGATCCAGGGACTCCAGGATCATGACCTGAGCCGAAGGCAGTCGCTCAACCAACTGAGCCACCCAGGCGCCCTGGTTCTTATTAATTCTATACCCATATTATATTCTATGGCCATGAGGTAATGATTGTTCATTGGATCAAAAATAAAAATTACTTTAAAAATTAAAAATAGGATAAAATATAGAAAGACTATATTTATAGATCATAAAAACAACAGATAAAAAGGAAATTTGTCCCTGCAATAACCATGTATTTGTTACCTAAATCGACTTAAAATTAAATATAGAAATGAACACATTAACCATTATACAGTCTTATAGACAATCTAAATTTAGATGGTTACTTTCAGTTATCAAGGTATCAATAAGAGATCAAATTGAGAAATAAATTAACATGCCTACTATGGGATACTCTCATTATTGTCTTTCCTTCTATCCTAAGTCTTCTAAAGAGCTGATTCATGGAGTCATCATAATATTACTTTGAAGTAATGTCAAATAATCTTAACATCTCAAATAAAATAAATACTCACGGGTTAGCCTTTGGCTTTCTTCATACCACAGTCCAGACCAGTGGGACCAGAACCAGAAAAATCTAACAGGCTGAATAATGAAAGACCAAAGGCAGATATTGTGTGTCTACTGATCAGAACAGAGTCATTCATTCTTCCTTCTTGCCAGGGCCAGGATCACGGCCAATATTCGTAGTAGTGCTCATATGATGTTCCCTGATTCTGACACCTGTGGATTCTCGGCCCGCCTTCTGTCCTATCTGCTTTTCTTTACCTTAATGTCTTCCCTTGACTGGGCCTTTTACCTCTACCAGATTCCTCCTGTGTACCTAAACCTAAACTTTATTAAGTCATACAGTACTGTCACCTCTGTCTTGGGATTGCATGCCTGGTCTTCCCCTACAGGAAACCAAAAAACAAAAGTATTTAAGAGGAGTAATGCAATGTGTCTACATGTTTAACCTTAAAACTTAACCAAAAGGAAGTGTGATGGATCTGCTACACTCTACTGAATAGCATGTACAATTTTTTTGGATATAATTTTAGATTTAAAGAAGAGTTGCAGGAAGAATATGAAGACTTCCCATATTCTTGTATACATGTGTTTTAAAACTATATAACAGAGGGGTCCAGTTGCATTGATTCTTATAGGCAAGAGCTTTAACTTTTGAAAACTTTAAGTAATGGTAACTTTCTAGTTCACAGGTAATTACTGATTTTGCAGAATATAAAATACATTTAAAGTATCTTGTGAAAATGTTAAACTCAAACTGAAGTAGTACCGTCATCAGACATTACAATGATTCAATTTTTTAAAAAATTTTAAACTTTAAAAGTTATATTATTTTTCTTTTTATGGCAGTAAGAATTGGGAAACCAACATGTTTTAGGAAATTAGCATAAATAATTATATTTTTATTACTGGCAAAAATAATATGCTCCCCTATACTGATATAGGAATTAGTTCTTACATTACCACCCTCAACTAACATCTCATAGTGTTCAAGAGTCTTACTATAATTTTCCTAATATCCTATAGAACTTTATTATGTAAAAGCTAAGGTCACAACCCAAGTAAAAAAAAGGTAGGTAATGCATAGCATTTGTAAATTTATTTTTATTTTTATTTTTATTTTTTTACTTTCTATGAAGTTTTTAAATGAAGTTGGCTGGAAATTGAAGTTTTACCATTTAAATTTATTGTTTTCCAATTAACTTTCAATATACAAGTGGAGATGGGTTCCACTGAAATGTTATTTGTGAGACTGAATTAAACATTTTCTGGGTAAGGCTTAGCTGTTGAGAAATTGGGGGGGTTATTTTTTTTTAGTACAATAAAATATACTTGTCTGTGATGAATTGTAACCTCTAAGGAAATTAATTTTTTAGAAATCCTTTTCAAAATTATGTTGGCATGATTATAAAGGTCAATTGTGTGTGTGTGTGTGTGTGTGTGTATTTCTCCAATTCCTAGGGAATTCCTTGACCACTTATGGTATGAAATTCCTTTCATTAGTCTAATTTTGTATCTAAGGATCTGTAACATTAACTAGAACTTGGCTACAAAACTAGGCAGGACTTTCATGTCATGTATGGACTATACCTTATTGACAACTTTAATTCTATGATATTTACTACTTTAATAAGTTACCTTGTTCTTTTATTTAGAAATTTCTAATTATATAAGCTTAAGGAATACGTGTTTTAAATCTATCATCATTTCTTAAGTGATACAAAGTTATTTCCCATTAGATCACCTTTGTACATTGTAGTAAGCAACACCAGCCCCATTTGACATAAGAAGAGATTTAGGCAAAGGGATTTATTTGATCAAATCCAGAAAATATTTAATAGAAGAAACTGGGTTTGTGATTTAAATTCTTTAATCTCCTATGGCTCTGAACCACAATGCCTCGATAAGACACTTATTCATAAAGAAATAATAGAGTTCTTATTTTACGTAGAACACTCCTAGGTAGCTTCTATCTTCAAGCATGAATTTGGTTAAGGAATAATATTTATATACATGAAAAGTTAGCTATCAATGTAATGTGTGCCAAATGGAATAACACATACTCAGAGGAAATCGCAGGAGATACAGAGCAATAGGCATTCAAGAAAGGACTATTATGCAGGCTGCCCTCATTAGGAAGAGCATCAGAGAAGAACTGAACTTGACCTTGAAATGGTAAAACTTGGGTAGGTGGAGAAGAAGCAGGGGAGCATTACAGAGAGTAAAAAATATGTGTGGAAATGGCAGTGCAAAGGACAACTTGGGGATTTTGTTAGTCAATTAGATTGCCTAGAATGGATGGAATTGTGGAAGTCAAACTTGAAAAATAAAGTTGGTGACGGGTATTAAGGAGGACACGTATTGCATGGAGCACTTGATGTTATATGGAAACAATGACTCATGGAACACTACATCAAAAACTAATGATGTACTGTATGGTGACTAACATAACAATAAAAAAAATAAAACAATAAAAAAAAGCTGGAAAAGAACTGTACACTCTTGCTAGGCTGAAAATTTGAACTTTAGTCTCCCTGTTCAAGGATAGAGTAGTATTTTAGTTATATTAATTCAGAAAGTATTCAGAGTAAATTAATGAAAAGTATGAACTAGGTTGCTAACTATAAGAAACGAGATTGATGTAATTTTAAGTGTTGAGCATAATTTCCCCAATGTTTCTCTCCTAACATGCTTTCCACTAATCATGTTTTATGAAAGATTCTTTATTGCCTTGAAAAACTGCTTATGGTACTTAGGAATACCATCATACTTCTGCTTGTGTTTTGGGAGTCTCATGTTTAAAAACCTTTTCTATGTTTTTAACCATTTTTTACTTACTGTCTCTTTCTGTATTTGGAATGGTTAAATACAGGTTTTATCCTTTTCTCATTACCAATATTAGTTATTTAATTTTGCTAGAGGTCATCTTTAATATAAAAAGCAGATATGTATGATGGCACGCATTTTTAGGTATTCCTATACCTATTTCATGGGTGACTCATCTTACTGCTCTAGTCGTGCTCAGGGAAAATTTCTTTTTGTAATTAGTTGATCCAAATTCTTCCTTTAAAATCTAAGGTTTATGTTTTAACTTAGTGAGAAAGATTAGTCCAGGCATCTCAATGTTTATCCTTGTGGATGGGTATATGGAAATTACACTAGTATGGTTCCTTCTAATACCAGTGACCTCAAGATTGAGAGAGTATGTGTCTTGGTTGACTTGAAAGAAAAAAAATCATCAAGATATCAGTAGCAAAGTTCTTACTGTGTCCTTTAGCTTGTGCACTGATAGAGAATAAACAAACAAAAACCACAAGTGACTGGAGAAAAGAATAAAGGGTCTTCATGCATTCAACCACGGTTATTGAGCACATACTATGTGCCAGGTACTGTTCTAAACACTGGAGATACATTAGTGAAAAAATGACAATCTCTTTCCTTGGTTAGATGAAATGCTAATGGAAGGGAAAACTAATAAGTAGTTAACATAAAAAATAAGTAAGTTATGTTAGAAAATGGTAAATGCAATTGAGAGTATAAAATACAATACCACAGAAGAAGGAGGAGTAAAGATTGCACATCACTGAGAAAATGACAGCTGATCAGAGACATGAAGAGAGTCAGTCATGAAGAAATCTGGGGGAACAGGGTTCCATGATGAACAAAGCCACAAGGGCAATACTTGAAGCAATTTCAAGTGATGGACCTTTCCCCTCTGTTTGCATTAGGTGCTCATGCTCCTTATGCCTCCTATAGATTCTTGGGCATACCAGTCACTACCTAGCCACAGGGTCTCATGCAGGAAAGGCACAGAAACAATTTCTCTTTGACACCAGACCTCTTTAGGATCCCTTTCTCCTTTCTCTGGCTGCTCTCTGGCTTCCCAGAGTCTCATTCCTATCTTTCTAGGTCCATCTTTTCCACTGGTGCACCGTGTTGGAGCTGAGCTACAGTTAATCAAAGAAGGAATTCAACATTTGAGTTATTGGAGTTAAAAAGTACTAAATAATTTTATCTATCATTATTTTTGTTTTCCATTATTGTGATTATCCTGACTATAGATTTCTGCAATCTGCAATCTGCAGAATAAGCAAGAGTAGGAACATTATATAGGTATCCTGATCATAGTATTATACATATGGAATAAGCTTATGTAAATTGAGACATGTAAAAAGAAATTTTTTTCATAAAATCAACACTATATACATATTAATGAAGCAAACTGTTGTAAAATGCTGATCCTCAAAGATAGCAAGTGCAATCTTGCAAGTGCCCTCACTTACACACCAAATCAGGAAAAAAGAAGACCAGAATATATGTGGTTGTGGTATTTTTATATGAAACATTCTCTTATACATGATAAACTCCAAACACATTAAAATACCAGCATTATCCACAAACTTATGTTTAAACTATTATATTGCAAGTTCTACCTTTTTCAATAACTGTCATCTCATTTCTATTATTTTTACCTCAAGACTCTAATTGTTTCTTTTATAGGATCTAACCTACTAGTGTCCTTGGCAATACACTTTATGGTATTTGCATTTGCAATAATTATTTGGACAATTTGCCACATAGTACAACCAGAAAACGTTTTACTAGTTCAGGTCTAAATTCTTACAAAAACTAGCAGTTTTATAATGAGCAATATAGCTGTGAAAGTAGAAACGATGAATGTCTTTTACCCTAAACAGCACGTAGGTTTCTTTTCAGTTAAAAAAAAAAAAAAGTAAATTTAAATGCACTGAAGTATGGGTGGGTAATCTCCATGATAAATGAAAATTGTTTTATAGACTTAACAGTAGCAGAAGTACAATTTGTATAAAATTTAGGGCGCCTGGGTGGCTCAGATGGTTAAGCGTCTGCCTTCGGCTCAGGTCATGATCCCAGGGTCCTGGGATCGAGTCCCGCATCGGGCTCTCTGCTCCTTGGGAGCCTGCTTCTCCCTCTGCCTCTCTCTCTCTGTTTCTCATGAATAAATAAATAAAATCTTAAAAAAATAAATAAATAAATAAATAAATAAAATTTACATTAATGCTAGCCCATTTGATTATGTATACCTTCTTCTCTCCCCACCCCATGGAAACTCTTAATAGCAGAGTATTTTTACTAGAGGACTTAATTTCACACTGACCATACCTTTGTAGAGTAGAAGCCAGTGTGGAATAGTAGCATAAACCGGTGTTTTTCAAGCTTGGCTGCACACAGGGAAGGGAAAAATAAAAGACCCATACACAGGCCCCACTGCAAAGACTAACTGAACTGGTCTGGGGCAGGGCTCAGGCATAGGTATTGTTTAAAAATCTCCCCAGGTGATTCTGATGTGCCCCAGGATTGGGAATAACTGGTGTAAACAAAAGATCTAAACACAGGTGTTCTGAATTACAATTATTAAAAAAAATTGGAAATCATTTAGTCTCAATACGTACCAAAAGAGTAATACTATTTAAACAAAAAGAAAATCAGTCAATCTAAATGAAATAATGCTTTTGCAGGTATGGTGAGAGGGTTAAGCAAGAGCAGGAACACTAAGGATCAAGTTAATTGCCATTTAGGATGAAGTCAACTTTTAAGAGTTTTCTTTTAAAACTGTTTTCCTTCTTGAAAAAATGTATATTTTAGGATTCAGAAAATCACGCTTTTAAATATGATCTGCAATCAGATTGCAGGATCTGACCTCCTTCCAGTCTGATGTCTCTTTACAAGCCCACATATGTGCCAGATGCTACTGCCTTCATTGAGTTTGGGATAGTGTTCCTAGTATTTTTTTCTGTAGGGCCCCATGCTTCCCCATTCGTGAATGGTACAGTTGTGATTTTTAAACTGCTGGTTTGTATTTATCTTTCTTTAGACTGTAAACTTTATGAAGGCAGAGCTTGTTTAATCTTGGCTTGTGCTCATGGTTTAACTTCTAGTATAATGCCTAGCAAATATTAAATATTTGTTGAATGAATACACACTGAGTTTTGTCTAACATTATTCTGAATTAGCATGATGTCCAATAGAAGGACTGGGTCCTTTAAGCCCACCTGATAAAAGTATTCTTCAGAGTGTTGACTGCAGAGTCTGCTGTTGCCTTAAGACTGTGGCAGAGATCTTCATCTTTGGCAATGTAGCTGAGTCTCAGCAGAATTTGGCTCTTATCCCAGACTCCTTCTGCAACCCCGTCTGTGGCCCAACGTCTTCAGTCAAAAGGCTCCTTGCCTTTTGGCTCATATCTGGTTCTCAACTAGTCCTTCCCAAGTACCATATTGCTCTTGTACTGATCTCCAACCATAGTTTTATCTTACTGAGCCCTTCTCATTTCATCTGCTTAGGATTTCCTGGTAATAAACTTTGCTCTATTTAATCAGGGATCGAAAGGCCTTCAACTGGGAGAGTCATCTTGGCACTGATGAGCTCCTCCCTGCTTATTCTATCTCTTCTAGCTGTAGGCTCCAGAGAAAATAGCATGTTTGTACCGTGAGCTTCCTAAATCAGTTGGACTTCTTTCCTTGAATCTACGTGTTCATTTGCAGCATTTCTGAATCTGCTTACATCTACTTCAGTCTAGAACCTGGGTAGTTTAATGTTTTCTAGCATTTAGAATTGAAATTAACATTAGAAGAATGTGAAGTATAATTAGCTGCTTGTGATAATTATATTAATAAAGATTATTTATGTTAAAAATATTGTCTCCTATTTAAAGAGATTCAATCAAACAAAGTCTATGTAGGGGGCACCTGGGTGGCTCAGTCTGTTAAGCATCTGACTTCAGTGCAGGTCATGATCGCGGGGTCCTGGGATCAAGCCCCATGCAGGGCTCCCTGCTCAGCAGGGAATCCGCTTGTCCTTCTCCCTCTGCCCCTCCCCCTGTTGTGCTCACTCTTTCTCTCAAATAAATAAATGAAGTCTTAAAAAAAAAGACAACCCACATAGTGGAGAAATCATATATCCAGTAAGTGACTTATATCTAGAAGAACTTAATTTTAAAATAAGCTAAGCGGGCGCCTGGGTGGCTCAGTTGGTTAAGTGACTGCCTTGGGCTCAGGTCATGATCCTGGAGTCCCAGGATCGAGTCCCGCATCGGGCTCCCTGCTCAGCAGGGAGTCTGCTTCTCCCCCTGACCCTCCCCCCTTTCATGTGCTCTCTCTCTCTCTCAAATAAATAAATAAAATCTTAAATAAAATAAAATAAAATAAGCTAAGCATCTGAATAGATATTCTCTAAAGAAGCTATTTTAATGACCTATAAGCACATAAAACAATACTCAACATCATTAGGAATGCAAAAACCACAATAAGGTATCACTTCACACCCACTGGAATTATTATGATCAATAAGAGGTAATAAATGTTGGTGAGGACTTGAAATTAAAACCTTCATGCACTAGTGGTGGGATTATAAAATGGTGCAGCCACTTTATAGGAAAATAGTATGACAGTTTCTTAATATGTGAAATATGGAATGACTATAGCCCAGCAATTTCACATCTAGGTTTCTACCCAAGGGAAATGAAAACATATGCCCACACAAATGTAAATGTTTATAGAAGTACTATCCACAAGTACCAAAAGGTGGAAAAATCCAAATGCCCAACAACTGGTGAATGAGTAAACAAAGTGTGTTATATCTATATAATGGAATACTATTAAGCAATAAAAAGAAAGTACTGATACATGCTACAACATCGATGAGCCTCAAAACATTATGCTCTGTGAAAGAAGCCAGACATGAAAGGACACATATTGCATAATTCCACTTGTATAAAATGTCCAAATTAGGCAAATATATAGAGACAGGAAGATTAGTGTCTCTAAGGCTGGGGTTGAGAAATGAAGAGTGCTTCTAAAGGACATGAGGTTTCTTTTTGGGGTACTGGAAATGTTTTAAGGTTAGTTTTTGGTGATGGCTGCACAATTCTGAAAATATACTAAATATGCTAAAAATTATTGTATTGTACACTTAAAGTGGGTGAATTTTATGGCGTATATATTATAATTCGATAAAGCTGTTAGCTTTAAAAAATGTTACTGATTTTGTATGGAGATATGAATTTTATGATAAATAGACTTCTGTAGACCTACTGCAGAGTTGAGGGCTAATGGAAATTAGAAATAGAGTCTGTTTCTCCTGAAGTTTAGCAGAGAAGGTATTGTGTTTTAGACAAGGTTAGAATAATAGAGTGGCAAGAAAATGAATATAGGTAGTATATAAAGTCCCACATGAAAGGGTATATTAAAACATAGTTTCTATACATGAAATCTGGATAAGTTTCAAAGGATGCCTGAGTACCTCTCCATGAATGCTGTAGCTAATTCTGTTGTAGGAATAAAGAATACGTTTGATTCCCTCATTATGGTATATTAATTTATAGATGGAACAACTTTCACTCAATAACATTTTTCTTATTGTTTCAATAGGAAATGTGGATTTTAACTTTGTCTTTGTGCAGAGTGCAAAATGCCAACATAATAATAACAGCTAATACTTATTGATTGCTTGCTGTATGCCAGACATTGAGTGGTTTAAATCCATTTCTTCATTTAATGTATTACATTGGTATGAATACTTACTCTTCCTACTTGGTTTAATTAAACTTTTTTTTCTTGTGTCTTCTTTCTTGGGCTTTTCTCAGCTCTCTTTTTCTTTCCCTTCCCACCTTCAGTATAAATGATAGTATTAATGTTTCAGAGTCTCATTTCTTAAAAACAACCACTTTGTTCACATTGCCCTGACTTTAGCCAAAAACCAATTTGACATTGGAGAAATATATCAAATCAGATTTTATGCTGAATTTTTACTGATTTATTCAAAATGTTCAAGGGGTTTGTATATGTGGACCTGCAATAAATCCCAGAAAGGTGGGCTGAAGGGGAGGAGGTCTTTGAATGTGAAGTGGTAGATTCCACAGGAGTACGGCATCTTTTGTGAAGAGATCTGCAACAGAGGATGGAAAAAAGAAAACAGTTCACAAAAGGTGTGGGTAAAGGGTGGCAAAGAAGACATGTAATGCAAAATGAGGACATTTGTGAGGGATGCCTCAATGCATTGCATTAATAATTTGCATATTAAGAAGTCATGAGTCTTCACGTTAATGAATCCCTAACTAGTCTCTGACACAATAGACTGAACCGTCCCTGGAGGAGTCATTATGTCCTATCATGTCAATGAGCCGCATATTAACGACTCTCTTACATGCTCATCAACAGGTAGCCTAATAGGCTCCCATTGAGTTCTTTTTCATTTGCTTTTTAAATGTATCCTCTTTTCCCTTCCTTTTGTAATACTATTGTGAAGAATTGACAAAAAGGTGCATTAAGATGATTTTAATGTGTGACGTAAGTTCACAAAAGCATTAAATTCAGAAATAATGCTTTAAGTCTTACTCCTCTGCCTAGAAAACTTCTCAAATGCAGTTAAACACAAATCCAGTTGGATAATAGGGTTCTTATTTGGATTTTAACATAAACCATCCAACCCAATTTACCATATTTCTCTTTTCCCTGATATATCAATTCATGCTGTGATTAGCGTAAGTAGAATAGCTAGTTTGAAAGTATGTTTGTGAAATTGAATTGCTTGAACATGGAAATGAATTAGAACACATTTCATATCATAAACACTCATTAAAACCAAAGCAGTAGCTGATAGTATAAAAAATTAAAAATAAAGAGGAAATAGCAGACATATATTAATTTCATAGCAATAAAGAAATGAGCTAAAAAATTACTTTATAACTTTTAAATTTAACAATTCAAGGTAGTCGCAGGAAGGCACAATTTTAACTTTTCTAACTTGCTTTGGCAAGTTGGTCCCAATTACTCTATTTAATATATCTGGTGCTTTTTTACAAACATAAAATCTATGATCTCCTATAAAAAATACTGAAGAATTGTTCTTCCAGTATTTCTACTGAATTACACACCATCTCGCCTGATTTACTTTCCAGATGAAGGAAAGAGTATTGACACATGCTTGAGATCCTTTGTCAGGAGACAGGAATCGGTAGAACTGGGGGAAAAAGTTGGAGAAGTTTCTTAGCACTTTGTTCCCCATAAAAAAAAAAAAAATAACAAATGAACAACCACTTGTAAACATTGCTATTTTGAGAAAATTGAGGGCAAAGATGCTCAGATGAGCAGCTACAGGTTGGTACTCTGACCTCATACCTGTCACCCTCCATTTGGCAACAATTCCTTCTGAGAGGTGCCACTTCTTGAATGATTTGATTTCAAAGTCTGGAAGTCTCATGCTCCTTTGTGTTGACTCTGCCTCCTAACCCTTCCAAACATACACTGGATATACCAATTTACATTTTAAATTACTTTTTCTTAAAACAGTTTCAAAACAATAAGTAACAGAAATGCTAAAGAGCTTGTATGTCAAAGCTCAGTATTTAACAAACCAAATAGCTTAGCAATACTTACACGTAGATTCCACAAAGAAAGCGTGTTTAATCAGAGTTTCTGTAATTTCAATTAGCTGGCTCAGTAGTCATGACTCTGTGATAGTGACTTTTTACACAACCACAGATAAATCAACATCGTTATGAAAAAAAGAATGCCTGCAACTTAGTATCCTTAGGGAAAAAATACACACGACAATACTCTGATAATTTTTGGAAGATGGAGATGGTATAAAACTCTTAGTCGCTTTGCAGGGGAACTCTGGAGAATAAGGATGTCCAACTTTGGAAGTAGCAGGACTCTCAGCTGAACAATCACTCGTTTCTTGTCACCCACCTACTCCATGGGTGACAATTACTTCCTTTAAGAACTCAAGTAAAATAAGGCCTTTGGGCCAATAAGTTTAAGAACTTTTTCTGATATCCCTCTGATGTGTATTCTTTAGTTTTTCCAGTACTCATTGCTTAAAAACAATCACATTTCTCTCTCAATGGAATATAACTGGCAGGTTGTGGCAGAGTCATTCCTTGAGCCAGGTTTACCTATAAGTCTTCTTTACTTGAAATTCATGGATTCTGCTTATAATTCTATCTCCTCCCAAAGCAACCTACAATTTTTGGTTCACACATGGACCTCAAAGAGGCTACTTAATTCTTCACTAGATGCTCACAATGTAGTACCTCTTGAGAAAATACACATTGCCACAAAATGCACATGTTGCCCAGATTCAATCACAGAACTAAATCTAAACAGTCTTTTTTTTTTTTGTCCTGATTCCTGTGAGGTGAGGTGAGCAGAAAAAATAGCACCCAGCACTTTGACATGGCAAGGCAGATTTGAATGGGCAATCCTTAGTAGGCAACCAAGTTATGAAATGAAGAAACTTTGGAAAAGAAACTTACCAAAGGATTCTTCAACAAAGGTATGTTTTTCAGTTATTGAAATTTCCTGTATTGAGAAGGCATAGTACAATTGTTTTCAGTACGTTCTCAAGATCAAGCACCGAGGCAATGGGCAATGCTCTAATTGAGAAATAGAAATAGAAAAGATTTTTAAGAATGTAGTAAATCAGCTTTATGGAAAACAGGAAAATGACTCAATAAAACCATCTGGTCCCTAATGTCGTGGCATGTGCTTAGTTTCTTGAATGCTTGAGCTGTTCACTAGAGTTTATTCAAGGGTCTTGTGGTTTGCCATGGTTTATGATTACATTTTATAAGTAATAAATGAGCCTATATGATAGGTATTATCCAATACATTTGTTTATCCAACCAGTTGTGATATATGTAATGTTCTGTTATTTGAAAAGTTTTACAAGAACATAAGTAAAATGATGTGGAAGCAAATGATTCTGTAATCTTTACTACAAATAATATAAGATTAGCTCACAAACTGTGCAGGTAGGATTTCTATCAATTTGAACTGATAATGCTGACCATAAGATTTTTACCAAGAGTTTATTTTTGACTGTGTTGAAATTTTGAGTTAGCAGCTATTTCTACTGATTCTGCTAGCATTTTTATTTTTTTAATAGTTTAAGAAATTTCCAAATAAAACATTTCAAAATTATATTCATAAATACTCCTATTAGTTATATAAATATAGAACTCTAAAACTGGAAGGCATGTTATTTAATAGCAAAACTGAGAAGAGCAAGTTCATTCCAATTTGAGCAATAAAAGGGTTGATGGGTAGTGGCTGCCTGGCTGTGTGGAGAAGGTTCATTGAGTTGAATCTGGTCTCAGCAAGGAAATCCCTTGATCTGTTATCAGTCCTTGCCATGGGTGCTAGAGAGAGAGGCCAGCATGAGGGTATTGTATTTGATATCCCTAATCTAATCCAGAGCCTTTACTTCGAAGATAAGGAATGTGATGCCCACAAAAACCATATTCCTTACCATATTAGTTATTAGTCTCCAGATTCAGGATTGAAGGGAATATAAAGCCATTTAAAAATGTTGATGTTTTCTCTTTGAGATTATTTCTTGCTTCTTTCAATCCCTGTTAATAATGCAGAGCTGTCTTCATTTTATTGTGCTTTCTTTATCATCAAGGAACTGAATATAATTTGTCTTTTCAATCTAAATTCCTTCTGCATCATGCCTTTAAATCTTTTTTCCTTAGATACTTCCGCTCACAATTAGAAATTTATCTCTTTAATTCTCTGTCTTTTGATCAAATATTTCACTGCTGTTTTCAGTTTTACTCCGGATCAAGAGAAGACTACTGGTATTGTAACACCAAAGGGACAGATATTAAGCTCTAGTAGTTAATGTATTTTCAACATTACCTCTCGTTAAGTACAAGCTTTTGCTTTCCCCCATCCGCCAATTCAGAAGTGGCTAAAAAAAAAGTCAGAATACTAGAAAGTGAATTTTTAGGAAAATATCACCATAAAATTATGAAAATAAATAGTATACAATATGTAATTATTATCCCAGGAAAGCCTTTTCAGTATTTCTAGGAGTAGCCATTTGTCAGTGCCAATGCCAATGTTGATGTACTCTTTTTAAGTGTCTTAAAAAAAAATCTCAAAGAGGTGCCTATTTTTTCTAATTTAAAAGCTCTCCATTTATTTTCCTTTCTTTCTTTAAGGGAGGAGGATAGAGGAAACAAAATAAGACCAAAGAGGACAGGCTGAACTGCTTGAGGAGTTCAACATTTATGCATTTTTTAGCTGTTTCTCTGAGTGAAAGGTGGTGCCCAAGAATTCCAAGTACGGTGTTCTCTGAGCAATGCCGAGCATCTTGCAGCAGTGTTAAGGAGACACAAATACAAGTCATGACCACTTTGGAAATGATCCTTTTTTATGCCAACTTTTTTATTGCTCTTGGAACAGAGTTACACTTTTGCTGCCTGCAACCCAATCCTGACATTTACCCGGACTGGTTGGGTAATTCCATCACATCAGACTCGGATTGTGTGGAACAGGTCTCTGAGAGGTTTTACTCATATTTTAAGAGACATATGAGCTTTTTAGCACAATGGCATTATAGGACCTTAGGAAAATCATATCATTACTTATACAAAAACGACTACATTTCAACAGTGTTAAAATTAACTCCAAAAGCAGAAGTGTCACATATGCAGAAACTGCAGTAATGTGGTAATATTAACATGGTGCCTAAATCTCGACACTGAATAAAGAAGAAAGTGTGGATTAACATTCCCGTGCACACTGTATTTGGAGAGGACACTTTTCAATAAAAGGTTACTTTTACTGAAGATCTAGTGATTTTTCTTTGGAGGATGGTCCTCTGAGAAGGGCATTGTAAAAACAACTAAGCAAGTATGCTATCATGGGTTACAAATTTTACTCTTGAAAGTAGCTTGTGAATTAAAGGTATGAGAGAATATAGGGTAAACATTAAAAACTACAGATAACTCCAAGTGAAAGGAAAGGCATGGCACTTGGGTACCATAGTAGCGTAGAATGTGTTTACCACACATCACTAATAACAATAATAATAATAACAATAGTGATAATAACGATAAATTTATTAAACACTTCCATGTATTGAGAACTGTGCTAAATAATTGCCCTGTATAAGGAAGAGGCAATATTTTGGAGTAAACTGAGGCATAGAGAGGTTGAGTATCATGTCCGAGGTCACGTGGCTATTATATTTCATATGGATCATTATTGATCATTATTGATTGGAAACCATTAATTTCTTTATATATTCAAAACATATTTATTATCTACTTGAGGCCATCACACAAAATTTCAATGTTATGTCCCATTTCTTTGAAGTGGGGGAAAATTTAAATTGTAAAGATGATGCAAGCCTTTGTGCAATGATATTATAAGAGAGAAAAAAAACAATAAAATCTGGGCATTTTTCATTCAATAAACACTAATTTTCACTTCCCATTTGGTCAAAAGCCCAAAGACCTTCTAAGCCTAACACATTTCCTCAATGAAACTCATTGCTTTCCTTCACCCTTGTTTCACCTCCTGAATTCTCTATTTCAGGTGATGCTAGTTCCATCCTTTTAAATTCTCAAACTAGAAACCTCTGCATTAGCCTTTATTTCTCTCCACTCTTAAGTGTTTTCTAAATAGTAGGAAAGCATGTGACAAAGTCATAGCAAACTAACAAGGAGTAGGGGAACCAGGTTTGGGACCAGGAGGGCCAACTAAAGCAGAGAAATGACTCTCCCCACTGCCTATCATTGAGGGAAGGGGCAGTCTGCATAGCTAGACTCAATGGACTCAGTGCACTGAGATACATCACATCTTTATTGGGTTTACAAATCTGGCCTCACATCAAAATCATCTTGGGAGTTTCTCAGCTCTATCATTCTCCATTCCCTTCCCACCTCCATGTGCAGGTCTATTAATTTAAAACTTAGAGAGATCTGATCTGGTGCTTCTGATATGAAAGGCGATTTGGGGAACTGTTGTTATATCAAGAGTTATAGTATCCATGGGAGAAGGGAGGGACAGGTAGCAGGGCTCCTGAACAACGGAGATGCAAGTTCCTTTATGAGCTTGATCTCTAGTTCCTTAGAGATTCATCTAGATAGAATGCCCAGATCTAGCAGAACTAGTAGGTACTACTTACAGGCTGGCTAATAACTACTTAGAATGTTATGGCCCAGGTGAACAGTGTGGATGGGAAGGCATTTTATTTTTCCCCAGTGAAGGACTAGAATAAAAGCCAGGAACCTAAGCATAACTTGTGGGTCCCCTGTCCAAGCATGTGAGATTAGGGAAGAAGGTGCTTCTCATGGGTACCTCAGAAGCAGATCACCCAGCCCATAAGAGATCAGAAACCACACTGCAGATTAATTCAACACCTTCCTGACTTGTAGTGCAGGGGCCCCAGTTAACTTCCAGATTTAACTCTTCCTTGCTTAGGTCTTAGGAGGGAAAACAGTAGATTTCTAAATCTCATGAATGCAACCAACGTCAGGCAGAGAGTCATTTTTAAAATCTATCTACAGGGAATTGATCAACAAATCATATTTTTGCCACATCAAAAGTTATAACTCAAATTTGATTCCTCTCCTCTTTCCTTGCTGTCACCTTTAACCCTCATCATATTTGTGCCTGAAATATTGTAGTCTTCTCGTGGCTAGTCTACCTGCCCCACTGTGGCTCATTCAGGTTCTCCTTAGAGAAGTCCCTAAATGTACCTCCAGAGATTGGTTCTAAAATGGACATCTGATCATGTCTCTCTCCCATTGAACTCCCTTTCCCTACCACCCCCTGCAGTGGTTAAAAAGTGCATAAAGAATTCAGCCCCACTCTGCTTGGCATGCTAAGCCCTTTAAAACCTACTCAAAAACAAACTGATGATTACCAGAGGGGAGGTGGGCTGAGGGATGGGTTAAATAGGTGATGGGGATTAAGGAGGGCACTTGTGACGAGCACCAGATGTTGTAAGTGTTGAATCACTAAATTGTACACCTGAAATTAATATTACACTGTATGTTAACTGACTGGAATTTAAATAAAATTTACTAAAAAAAAAACAACACCACCAAAACCTATTCAAACTAACTCTAGTTCTGTTCCTCGGCATTCTTTCCCCCCAATACAATTTGAACCGTCTGAACATTTCATTGTTTCTGAATGTGTCTCTGTCTTTTGTGCTTTCTTACCCTAAAATCTTTTACCACTTGTAATTGCCTCTGTCTGGAATGACCATACCATTCTTCTCTAATTGCCAAACTCTTACTTTCCTCAATAACTCAGTGACTCAAAATATTACTTCCTTTGTAAAAAATTCCATGATTTCCCCACAGAGTACCCTCCTTGTTTCTGTCCTCCCTTTTTTTCTTAGAGAATATGTTTCATATTCCATAATGTATTATAATACTTATCACTTATTACAGTGATTATAATAATTGCCTGTTGATGTGTCTATTTCCATCCTTACATTTTAGCTTCCTAAAAGTAAGACGTTATGATATCCCAGTGTTTATTATTAAGTTATGAGAGTGGGTGATCAAAATATCTTCTAGAAGAACGAATGACCCTTCTTATGATTAAATAATACAAAAGGCTATATTATATGATTTAAGATGCACTGGAAATAAACTTTCTCCACAAAATACATATCTTTTTGACTTTTTAATTTCTAAGTTTATAAGATTTTAAAATGTTGTTTAATTATTTGATGTCATAATTAAAAACATTGTCCTGAGCTTTGGAAGGGGTGAAACTTTAAGCATTAAAAGACAAAGAGGTAAAGAGAAGGGAAGAGTAGAAAGGATGTTGTGCATTTATTCAACAGCCACTAGTATGGGTCAGGCACTGTTTTAGCCCCTGGGAATACAAAGAAATAAGAAACTTCCTTGCTTAAAAGAGCTCAGGTAACATGAAAGGGAGACCCGAAATAATCAATAATGCTTTTCATTTCTATGACAATTGTGTAGTTCTGGGCCCTATCATCAACCATCAGGTGCTTTGTTTTTTTTTTTTAAAGATTTTATTTATTTATTTGAGAGAGAGAGAATGAGAGACAGAGAGCATGAGAAGGAGGAGGGTCAGAGGGAGAAGCAGACTCCCCGCCGAGCAGGGAGCCCGATGTGGGACTTGATCGCGGGACTCCAGGATCATGACCTGAGCCGAAGGCAGTTGCTTAACCAACTGAGCCACCCAGGTGCCCAGGTGCTTTGTTTTTATCCTCAATTCTTCTAAAGTTGTTTTAATTATACTCTTTAGATGTAACTGGTCGTATGACTGGCACTTTGAATTTCAGCGTGGGATTTTATCTAAAGACATCCTCTAATCTAAGCCAGAGAGTAAGCCATTTGTCTTAATAAATTATCTGAAATTAGAATTTAACTAGATATTTTAAATAATGTAATAAGCACCTGCAAAACTACCACTCAAAACAACAACCAAATTCTAATCACTTCCTTTCCTCATCCCTTACCCCAACTTGCCCCACCTGACGTAACCATAATCTTTAAAATCAAGCTTTCTTGTTTATATAACTTTTTAGTATATTCTGTTTTCCTTGATAATATATATATATTATCCTTGATATATATATATATATATATATATATATTCAAATTATTTTAGTAGTTTTTAGCTTATAAAAAGAACATCCTCTGATGTAATGTTTTGGAACTATTCATTTAATGCGATGTTACTAAGATTTATCCATATTGTTGTATGTCTCTGTGGTTTATTAATTTTGAATGCTATGTAATATTTCTTTTTATGATATGCCATAGTTCTGTGTGTCTCTTCTGTTGGTGGGCATTTAGATCGTTTCAAGTTTGTGTACTTGATAGCAATTTTTATCAATTAAATGGATATTAAAATAATATCTCCTTGTGGTTTTGATTTACATTTCTCTGTTCTCTGACAATACTGCCTATCCTTTTATGTGCTTACTGGCTATATGAAGTTTCTCTTCAGTGAAATGTCTGTCCCTCTCCCTTGAGTCTATGAAAATGTTCTTGCTTTCTTATTGATTTTCTTATATATTATTGATGCTTTTTTTGTGTTGATTTTATGTAACACATGCATTCTATCCTAGTTTGTAATTTATATTTTTCTCTTATAAATCTGTCTTTTAATGAACAAGTTTTAAATTTCAATATAGTTAAACTGACAATCTTTTTTTTATAGCCACTTTTTTTCTTCTTATTTAAGAAAACATTTCCAACTCTGAAGTCTGTAAGATATTCACACGTTTTTTCTATTAAGAATTTCAAGGTTTTGGGATGCCTGGGTGGCACAGTAGGTCGAGTGTCCAACTCTTGGTTTTGGCTCAGGTCATAATCTTAGGGTAGTGAGATTGAGCCCCCCCGTTTGGCTCCATGCTCAGTGTGGAGTCGCTTGATGATTTCTCTCCTTTTTCATCTGCCCCTCCTCCCGCTCGTGCTCTCTTTCTCTCTAAAATAAAGAAAGAATTGATACTAAGCGTAATTCTGATAACTAGGTCAGTGACAATTGCAACTTAATTCCATCAAAGTAAAACCTGTTAAACAGATACCAGAAGTATACAGGAGTAAAAATAAACCTCTACTGGTCAATTTAATCAAACTGGTTGTATAAATCTCACATTTCAACAGAACACTGGCAAAAAAGAATATTCTGGTTTTATATACTTAAATCAGATGCTAGATTTTTTTTCTTTTCTTTTCTTTTTTTTTAAAGATTTTATTTCATTTATTTGACAGAGAGAGACACAGCAAGAGAGGGAACACAAGCAGGGGGTAGTGAGAGAGGGAGAAGCAGGCTTCCCGCAGAGCAGGGAGCCTGATGTGAGGCTCAATCCCAGGACCCCGGGATCATGACCTGAGCCGAAGGCAGACGCTTAATGACTGAGCCCCCCAGGTGCCCCTAGATTTTTTTTCTGAATTAAGGAAATATTTTGTTATAGAGGATACATAGATTTCTAATTTTATCTGAACTTCTGGGTTCATTAGACATTAGTTGCATTACTGCCAATGTTTTTGTTGGTTCTAATTAAGTATGATTTAGTATATTGCTTAAGCTATTCATAGAGACAGATTTAAATCTTAGATTTTGTTGTTGTTGTTGTTTAAAACATTTTCAAAAGAATAAATGACTTTAAAATTCAAATTGTTTACATTTCAGCATTCCTTAGTGGAACATTTCTGGGTTATTTTCCAAATGTGGTAATAGTAAATTTAAGTTTTAAGGGTAAATTTCTTGAACAGTTTTACTTATATTTGTTCATTATACCTATTTAGGAAAGCAGACTTTTCATGAGCATGCACAATGTTTACAGAAAGAGGTTTATCTAGTTTAGAGCATGCTATAATAAAAGCTGTGTTTTGGGAAAATTACATCATGAGTTCACTTACTATTTTTTCATATAGAATTACAGAAATACAGAATACAATTAAATCATCTAGATTCTTTTTATATTTTGCATAAGTATGATTCCAGATGGCTAAATTATTTTAGGATACTATTAGTCTAACAAGCAGAAATAAAAGCAATACGAACACTTCTGCTGTATATGGGTCCTGCTGGAGAAGTTAATGTAAGGTCATAAACATTGGTCTTACACAGTATTGGCCACAAATGTTAAAATAAAAATGCATGTATATATTTGAAAAATAAAATAAAATAAAATAAAAAATAAATCTTTTTAAAAAAAGAATTTCAAGATTTTTGACATTTCAGATATTAATCCATCTGGAGTTCATTTCTGAATATATGTTGTGCTGATTTCATCTTTTCTCATAGAAGCAGCCATTTTCCCTATCTTCATTTTTGAACAATCCCTTATTACCTACTATATGATATACCATGTTTGTAATATACCCAAGTTCTAGATATGTGCAAATCTGTCACTATGCTCTCAATCCTTGTCTGTCCATCTCCATACCACCATAACTGTCTTAAAAAACTAAAACTTCATATGATCTCTTGAAATCAGGTAGAGCAGGTTTCTCCTCACAGTTACTTCTCAAAAATATTTTATCTACCTTCAGTCCTTTAGTCTTCTCTTTAAGATCCTATTTTCAAATTTTGTAAAAAAAAAAAAAAACCTGTTGTGGATTTTTATTTATTTGAGAGAGAGAGATAGAGAGAGGGAGAGAGAGCAAGCAAGAGAGCCCAAGCAGGAGGAGAGGCAGAGGGAGAGGGAGAAGCAGGCTCCTGATTTGGGGCTCGATCCCAGGACCCCAAGATCATGACCTGAGCCAAAGGCAGATGCTTAACTGACTGAGCCACCCAGGAGCCCCAAAAACTGTTGTGGGACTTTGATTAGAATTGGATTGAATCAATTTGGGAGAGAATTAATAATTTAATATATCTTCTTCCTATCTATGAACATGGTATGTATCTCAATTTTTCTAGGTTTTTAGTATTTCTTTTTTTTTTAATTTTTTTATTGTTATGTTAATCCCCATACATTACATCATTAGTTTTAGATGAAGTGTTCCATGATTCATTGTTTGTGCATAACACCCAGTGCTCCATGCAGAACGTGCCCTCTTTAATACCCATCACCAGGCTAACCCATCCTCCCCCCTCCCCTCCAGAACCCTCAGTTTGTTTTTCAGAGTCCATCGTCTCTCATGGTTTGTCTACCCCTCTGATTTCCAACCTTCATTCTTCCCCTCCTGCTATCTTCTTCTTTTTTTTTTCTTAACATATATTGCATTATTTGTTTCAGAGGTACAGATCTGAGATTCAACAGTCTTGCACAATTCACAGCGCTTACCAGAGCACATACCCTCCCCAGTGTCTATCACCCAGTCAGCCCATCCCTCCCATCCCACCCCCCACTCCAGCCACCCTCAGTTTGTTTCCTGAGATTAAGAATTCCTCATATCAGTGAGGTCATATGATACATGTCTTTCTCTGATTGACTTATTTCGCTCAGCATAATACCTTCCACTTCCATCCACATCGTTGCAAATGGCAAGAGCTCATTCCTTTTGATGGCTGCATAATATTCCATTGTATATATATACCACATCTTCTTTATCCATTCATCTGTCGATGGACATCTTGGCTCTTTCCACAGTTTGGCTATTGTGGACATTGCTGCTATAAACATCGGGGTGCATGTACCCCTTCGGATCCCTACACTTGTATCTTTGGGGTAAATACCCAGTAGTGCAGTTGCTGGATCATATGGTAGCTCTATTTTCAACTTTTTGAGGAACCTCCATACAGTTTTCCAGAGTGGCTGCACCAGCTTGCATTCCCACCAACAGTGTAGGAGGGTTCCCCTTTCTCTGCATCCCCGCCAACATCTGTCATTTCCTGACTTGTTAATTTTAGCCATTCTGACTGGTGTGAGGTGGTATCTCATTGAGGTTTTGATTTGGATTTCCCTGATGCCAAGTGATGTTGAGCACTTTTTCATGTGTCTGTTGGCCATTTGGATGTCTTCTTTGGGAAAATGTCTGTTCATGTCTTCTGCCCATTTCTTGGTTGGATTCTTGGTTCTTTGGGTGTTGAGTTTGATAAGTTCTTTATAGATTTTGGATACTAGCCCTTTATCTGATATGTCATTTGCAAATATCTTCTCCCATTCTGTCGGTTGTCTTTTGGTTTTGTTGACTGTTTCTTTTACTATGCAAAAGCTTTTTATCTTGATGAAGTCCCAATAGTTCATTTTTGCCCTTGCTTCCCTTGCCTTTGGCGATGTTTCTAGGAAGAAGTTGCTGCAGCTGAGGTCGAAGAGGTGCTGCCTGTGTTCTCCTTTAGGATGTTGATGGACTCCTGTCTCACATTGAGGTCTTTCAACCATTTGGAGTCTATTTTTGTGTGTGGTGTAAGGAAATGGTCCAGTTTCATTCTTCTGCATGTGGCTATCCAGTTTTCCCAACACCATTTGTTGAAGAGACTGTCTTTTTTCCACTGGACATTCTTTCCTGCTTTGTCAAAGATGAGTTGACCATAGAGTTGAGGGTCCATTTCTGGGCTCTCTATTCTGTTCCATTGATCTATGTGCCTGTTTTTGGGACAGTACCATACTGTCTTGATGATGACAGCTTTGTAATAGAGCTGGAAGTCCGGAATTGTGATGCCGCCGGCTTTGCTTTTCTTTTTCAACATTCCTCTGGCTATGCGGGGTCTTTTCTGGTTCCATACAAATTTTAGGATTATTTGTTCCATTTCTTTGAAAAAAGTGGATGATATTTTGATAGGGATTGCATTGAATGTGTAGATTGCTCTAGGTAGCATTGACATCTTCACAATATTTGTTCTTCCAATCCATGAGCATGGAACATTTTTCCATTTCTTTGTGTCTTCCTCAATTTCTTTCATGAGTATTTTAAAGTTTTCTGAGTACAGATCCTTTGCCTCTTTGGTTAGATTTATTCCTAGGTATCTTATGGTTTTGGGTGCAATTGTAAATGGGATCGACTCCTTAATTTCTCTTTCTTCTGTCTTGTTGTTGTGGTATAGGAATGCCACTGATTTCTGTGCATTGATTTTATATCCTGCCACTTTACTGAATTCCTGTATGAGTTCTAGCAGTTTTGGGGTGGAGTCTTTGGGGTTTTCCATATAAAGTATCATATCGTCTGCAAAGAGTGAGAGTTTGACTTCTTCTTTGCCGATTTGGATGCCTTTGATTTCTTTTTGTTGTCTGATTGCTGTGGCTAGGACTTCTAATACTATGTTGAATAGCAGTGGTGATAGTGGACATCCCTGCCATGTTCCTGACCTTAGGGGGAAAGCTCTCAGTTTTCCCCATTGATATTCGCTGTAGGTTTTTCATAGATCGCTTTTATGATATTGAGGTATGTACCCTCCATGCCTATACTCTGAAGAGTTTTGATCAAGAAAGGATGCTGTACTTTGTCAAATGCTTTTTCTGCATCTATTGAGAGGATCATATGGTTCTTGTTCTTTCTTTTGTTAATGTATTGTATCACGTTGATTGATTTGTGGATGTTGAACCAACCTTGCAGCCCAGGGATAAATCCCACTTGGTCATGGTGAATAATCCTTTAATGTACTGTTGGATCCTATTGGCTAGTATTTTGGTGAGAATTTTTGCATCCATGTTCATCAGGGATATTGGTCTGTAATTCTCCTTTTTGATGGGGTCTTTGTCTGGTTTTGGGATCAAGGTAATGCTGGCCTCATAAAATGAGTTTGGAAGTTTTCCTTCCATTTCTATTTTTTGGAACAGTTTCAGAAGAATAGGTATTCATTCTTCTTGAAATGTTTGGTAGAATTCCCCTGGGAAGCCATCTGGCCCTGGGCTTTTGTTTGTTGGGAGATTTTTGATGACTGCTTCAATTTCCTAAGTGGTTATAGGTCTGTTCAGGTTTTCTATTTCTTCCTGGTTCAGTTTTGGTAGTTGATACACCTCTAGGAATGCCTCCATTTCTTCCAGGTTATCTAATTTGCTGGCATAGAGTTGCTCATAATATGTTCTTATAATTGTATTTCTTTGGTGTTGGTTGTGATCTCTCCTCTTTCATTTATGATTTTGTTGATTTGGGTCATTTCTCTTTTCTTTTTGATAAGTCTGGCCAGGGGTTTATCAATCTTATTAATTTTTTCAAAGAACAAGCTCCATTTTTGTTGATATGTTCTACTGTTCTTTTAGTTTCTATTTCATTGATTTCTGCTCTGATCTTTATTATTTCTCTTCTCCTGCTGGGTTTAGGCTTTATTTGCTGTTCTTTCTCCAACTTCTTTAGGTGTAGGGTTAGGTTGTGTACTTGAGACCTTTCTTGTTTCTTGAGAAAGGCTTGTATTGCTATATACTTTCCTCTTAGGACTGCCTTTGCTGCATCCCAAAGATTTTGAACAGTTGTGTTTTCATTTTCATTGGTTTCCATGTATTTTTTAAATTCTTCTTTAATTTCCTGGTTGACCCATTCGTTCTTTAGTAGGATGCTCTTTAGCTTCCATGTATTTGAGTTCTTTCCGACTTTCCTCTTGTGATTGAGTTCTAGTTTCAAAGCATTGTGGTCTGAAAATAGGCAGGGAATGATCCCAATCTTTTGGTACTGGTTGAGACCTGATTTATGACCTAGCATGTGATTGATCCTGGAGAATGTTCCATGGGCACTAGAGAAGAATGTGTATTCCATTGCTTTGGGATGGAATGTTCTGAATGTGTCTGTGAAGTCCATTTGATCCAGTATGTCATTTAAAGCCTTTATTTCCTTGTTGATCTTTTGCTTAGACGATCTGTCCATTTCAGTGAGGGGGGTGTTAAAGTCCCCCACCATTATTGTACTGCTGTCAATGTGTTTCTTTGCTTTTGTTATTAATTGCCTTATATAATTGGCTGCTCCCATGTTAGGGGCATAGATATTTACAATTGTTAGATCTTCTTGTTGGATAGACCCTTTAAGTAGGATATAGTGTCCTTCCTCATCTCTTATTACAGTCTTTGGTTTAAAATCTAATTTGTCTGATATAAGGATTGCCACCCCAGCTTTCTTTTGGTGTCCATTAGCATGGTAAATGGTTTTCCACCCCCTCACTTTCAATCTGGGGGTGTCTTTGGGTCTAAAATGAGTCTCTTGCAGACAGCATATCGATGGGTCTTGTTTTTTAATCCAATCTGATAGCCTGTGTCTTTTGATTGGGGCATTTAGCCCATTTACATTCAGAGTAACTATTGAAAGATAGGAATTTAGTGCCATTATATTGCCTGTAAGGTGAATGTTACTGTATATTGTCTGTGTTCCTTTCTCTTCTATGTTGCTTTTAGGGTCTCTCTTTGCTTAGAGGACCCCTTTCAAGATTTCTTGTAGGGCTGGTTTTGTGTTTGCAAATTCCTTTAGTTTTTGTTTGTCCTGGAAGCTTTTTATCTCTCCTTCTATTTTCAACGACAGCCTAGCTGGATATAGTAGTCTTGGCTGCATATTTTTCCCATTTAGTGCTCTGAATATATCCTGCCAGTCCTTTCTGGCCTGCCAGGTCTCTGTGGATAGGTCTGTTGCCAATCTAATGTTTCTACCATTGTAGGTTACAGATCTCTTCTCCCAAGCTGCTTTCAGGATTTTCTCTTTGTCTCTGAGACTTGTAAGTTTTACTATTAGATGTCGGGGTGTTGACCTATTTTTATTGATTTTGAGAGGGGTTCTCTGTGCCTCCTGGATTTTGATCCCTGTTTCCTTCCCCAAATTAGGGAAGTTCTCTGCTATAATTTGCTCCATTATACCTTCTGCCCCTCTCTCTCTTTCTTCTTCTTCTGGGATCCCAATTATTCTAATGTTGTTTCATCTTCCGGTATCACTTATCTCTCGAATTCTGCCCTCGTGATCCAGTAGTTGTTTATCTCTCTTTTTCTCAGCTTCTTTATTTTCCATCATTTGGTCTTCTATATCACTGATTCTCTCTTCTGCCTCATTTATCCTAGCAGTTAGTGCCCCCATTTTTGATTGCACCTCATTAGGTATAACCAAGCCTTTTTGATTTCGACTTGGTTGGATTTTAGTTCTTTTACTTCTCCAGAAAGCGTTTCTCTAATAACTTCCATGTTTTCTTCAAGCCCAGCTAGTATCTTTAAAGTGATGATTCTGAACTCTAGATCTGACATCGTACTAATGTCCGTATTGAGTAGGTCCCTGGCAGTTGGTACTACCTCTTGTTCTTTTTGTTGAGGTGATTTTTTCCGTCTTGTCATTTTGTCCAGAGGAGAATAGATTAATGAGAGAACAAAATGCTAACAGGGTAACAAGGTCCCCAGAAAATATACTCTAAACAAATCAGAAAAGACCTGAAGCAGTGGGAAAAGAAAGGGAAAGAGAGAAAAAGGGAAAAAGAAAAAGAAAAAGATAAAGATAAAAACAAACAAAAACAGAACAAAACAAAAAAAAAACAGTATATGATCAAATATGATGAGGCTGGTATATAGATTAGTGCCACACACTAGATTTTGGGTGTATTTTGGTCTGTTAGAAGAAAGTGCCTCCCAAAATTTTAAAGAAAGAAAAACATATATGTACAAAAATAAGGGTTGATATGATGAAGGGATGGAATATGACTGTAAAGATGGAAATTATAAAAAATTTTATATAAGGAATTGATAAGAAGTTATTTGAAAAAAGAAAGAAGAGGATTTAAAAAAAAAAAGAAAAAGGAGAGAATGTGATCAGGCGGGGGAGTAGAAAAAAACCATACACTAGAGATTTAGGGTATATTTTGATCTGTTAGAAGAAACTATCTCAAAATTTTAAAGAGAGAACAACTTATATATATATATGCCAAAAATATGGGTAACTACTATGAAGGGATAGAATATGACTCTAAAAATGAAAAATAAAAATGTTTTTTTAAAAAAGGGATTGATAAGATGTTGGTTGAAAAAGGGAAAAAGAAAAATTCAAAAAAAAAAAGTAAAAAAAAAATTAACTTTGAAAGACTACAGAATCATGGTAAAAAAGCCATGGATTCTATGTGCAGTATTCCCCTAGTGCTGGAGTTCTGCTGTTCTCATTGATCGGTAAACTTGGTCTTGGCTGGCTGTTCTGGCGGATCTTCTGGGGGAGGGGTCTGTTGCTGTGGTTCCCAAATGTCTTTGCCAGAGGCGGAATTGCCCCGCCCTTGCCCGGTCCAGGCTAAGTAATCTGCTCGGGTTTGCTCTCCGGAGCTTTTGTTCCCTGCAAGCTTTCCATTTGGCTTTGGAGGAGGAGAGTGAAAATGGCGGCCTCCCAATCTCCGCCCCGGAGGAGCCAAGAACTCGGGGCCCCACTCCTCAGTGAGCCCCAGAGAAAAGCCGTCAGTCACTCCTGTCTCCCCGGTGTCTGGCCTCACTCCATGCTCACCCGGCCTGTGACTGCACGTTTCTTTCTCTGACACCCAACCCCGTGTGGAGTCTCCAAGCCCCGCAGATCCCTGTGGTGCACTCCCGTGCCTCTCCTCCCGGGGGAAGAAGGTGAGTCTCCCCAGATCTGCTGCTTGTTGGGTCCCTGCTGGAGGAGCAGTGGCCCGACTGGGCTGCGGATCACAGTTTATGGCAACCCCGAGCTGAGAGCCCATGCCTCGGTTCTGTCTCTGCAGCCGGCTTCCCCGCTCCGATACCTGGGAGCTCTGCCGCACTCAGGCACCCCCGGTCTTTCTGTGACCCCGAGGGTCCTGAGACCACACTGTCCCATGAGGGTTCCACCCCCCACTTAGCCACCAGAGTGACGTCCCTCAGCAGAGCACACTTTTAAAAGTTCCGATTTTGTGCTCCGTGGTTCTATCACTTGCCAGAAGCGGCCGACGGAGGCCCCTCCCCCGCCATCTATCCTCCCGAATATCGCCTCGGATTCACTTCTCCGCACGTCCTACCTTCCAGAAAGTGGTCGCTTTTCTGTTCAGAGAGTTGTTGCTATTCTTTTCTTCGATCTCCTGTTGAGTTTGTAGGTGTTCAGAATGGTTTGATCCCTATCCAGCTGAATTCCTGAGACCAGACAAAATCCAGGTCTCCTACTCCTCCGCCATCTTGTTCTGCCCCCCGGTTTTTAGTATTTCTTTATACAACTTTATTGTTTTCCTTGTAGGAATCATACACATCTTCTATTATTTTTCTTCATAGATATTTGGTATAATATTTAAATTTCATGTATTTCAGCTTCTCTTTCTTGTATTTATCCCTGAATCTAAGATTTCTCTCCTATATTTATGTATTTACATGTTTTATAAGACACCAATATAATAATACAGTTTAGTACCTAATTTTTTGTCCCCCAAATTAGTTAAAAGCAGATTTATTTCCTTTTGATGCAATAATTTTTTAAAAATTGAAGTATCTTAGAGAATTAAGTTAGAAAAATGATTGATAGCATTTTGGTTAGTCAAAAACAGAAGGCTTAAATGGCTATGGTTTTCCTTCTACAAATGAGATTTTCAACACTGTTATGCAGGTAAAGAGGAAGCAGGAACAACTAAATGATGTTTAATGGTTTATATATTTTTAAGCTCCTATATATCATGTATTTGGAGAAGGAAAAATGCACCAACTTGCAGTTAGATTCCACAAAAATAAATCTTTGCATAGTTATTGGCCTCATTAAACAATACAGATTTATAGATTCCATATCAATTATGTAAATACTGTATTTTTCCAATGATATTTTATGTATGTAGAAACATTATTTTCTTTCATGGACCCACTGGAAAATACCAAATATTTTTGGTAAAGTTAAATTAAACATATAAATATTAACAAAACTGAATTACCTTCTTGTGTAGTCCAGATGGAAGAATTTGCTAGTTTTCTCATGATTTGTTGAAAAAAGATGGGCTTTCCTGGGATTTGTATCAACATTATCCATGCAATGAAGAGTAGACTCCATTACACAACTTTATCAGCAATTGCCAACTCTCTAGATGCATTTTATTGGAGAAAAAAAGTCATTATAAGAAAATTCAGCTGAGACAATACAAGAAAATGTGGACACTGGGCCAATCATTTCTGATAGATTGACTTGTGACATAACTATACACAAAGTGAGCTTTTTCACTAACATTTTTCTTGCTGAGTCTCATGGACAAATCTAAATTCTAATGATGCCACACATAAACCTACAAGTAGAGTACATTTGAAAGAAAAATATATTTATCTTCCTTAATCACTATGCAGAAAATTATCATAAAGGAAGTATAACCCAAATCATTTTAAAGAAAGAAAACACATGCTTTCATATGAGCAATCTGAAGTCTTGGTTGTAAAATTAGCCCATGGTAATACACACATAAAGTCTTTGAACTGAGTATAAATTTAGCTGCCTTTCAGTTTTTAGTAAGTTTGTTTATTTCTCCTTTCTTGGAGAGAGAGAGTTAATGTTATATCCACCCAACTGAAAGAATTTTGAATAAAATGGAACACACAAAAATTAATAATTGGAACGTTAAAAAGCAATTTCCACGACCACAAATGGACTGTCAGTTCATAA
Organism: Mirounga angustirostris; assembly: GCF_029215605.1. Lineage (NCBI taxonomy): Eukaryota > Metazoa > Chordata > Mammalia > Carnivora > Phocidae > Mirounga > Mirounga angustirostris. The sequence goes on from NW_026991720.1 coordinate 35,398,031, forward strand.
AACTTTATCATTTAAATCAACAGAAAAATGTTCTCACTTGCAAAGACTAAATTCATGAATAATGGACTAATCAACATTTACATATATTTTTACTTTGGTTATGTAAGTTTTAAATATAGGCAACACAATCTTATTTAGAAATATGGCATTGTGGAAATTATTTAAAAATTTTTCTACTACTAGTAATTTACTATTGAATTATTCTAAGAGATCAATTTTATTTAAAAAGCATACCAAGTAATGCAAGAAAATATGAAAGGTTATATAATATTTATTTGGCTTGTTATTTGTTTGAATTTTCCCCTGTACAAAAATACTTAGAAGAAGTAGTCTCAGAAAACATTTATAACATTTTGTTTTAAATTTGACAGTAAAGAAGAATCATTAGTAACATCAGGCGAGAATAACTTTGAGAATTCAAAGATTACAGGTAATATTTTTATTTGATTTTTTCAATTTAATTTTTAAACAAAATCTGTGTCTTTTGTTAAAGCCTACAATGATAACAATCTTACACAGACACAATTGTATTAACTTTGCAGATACCTATATCCCAACAATTGTTTGTTCTCATGAGGACAAGGCAGCCTTGGAAACCAGTAATCGAAATGTAAAAGATGTAAACAGGGAACATGATGAACATAATGAAAAAGAATTAGAGTTGATGGTAAGTGTTCTGGTTGCCACGGTATTACAGACAATGAATCCATTTATGCTTCAAAGATGCTGCAATGCCTGCCTTTCAATAGTTTCAACTAATATAATTTGCAAATGTGAAAGCACGCCTATTCTGTCCTTGCATCTCTAGCTTGATCAACAAGGCACTTTGATTTCAGTATGTTGCTTCTGGTCTCTGCAGTGGTAAATTAATGACATTCATTTCTTATCTCTTCACCAGCGGCTCTGAGTAATAGTTTGTAGGAATTATAGAAGAGGTAGCACTATCCTGATGTGCATTTCTAATCTTTGTGACAAGTGTACACTTAGCATAAACTCGTCTGTAAAATGAGAGGGCTGGGCTAGATGGTTGTTAGAGTCTGTCCAGCTTTTCAAGTCTGATTCTTGCATTTAGCAGCATTTTTTAAAAACTTACTTCCATCTTTGTGAGAATCTCACAGTTCTATATCATTGGAAAGTATTAAATTACCGAATGAGGAGAAAATAGCCTGTGCTATATTTTTTAAACAGGAAACAAATTCAGTACTGTACAATTTAGTATTAAATTTGTTATCATAAATTTCACACTTGGTGAACATTCAATCTATTTGGAATTTTTTGGGGGATGGTTTAGATAGCATTTTTATCACAAAGGAAGAAATGGGAGTAAATGAGTCACATAATGCAATTTATCCTTTACTGTGTTTGGCTGGAGCTCATATCATTAGGATACATGGATTCATAATCATCGAAGATTAAAATGACATTTCCTCTTCAAGTGTCAGTGCTGAAACAGAAAAGAAATAGAGCTCATCTCTTTCCCCACGTTTTCCACCTTTTCTATAGTGATATGGAAGCTGCATCACTAAAGTATGCAATTTACTTTGCTCCAACTTTAAGAAACTACAAAGTTGTCACCCATTGTGAGAATTCTCACCAGCTGAAAGTTAACATCACCATTTTTTTTCAAACCACAGAATATAATGAAAGGGCCCTGAAAAATCACATGCTTCACCAATACACCTCATTACAATGAGCAGGCTCAAATATAAAAGTTTGTTTAGAAGTTACTGAGATTGTACATCCAATAAATGAACAGGGAGCTGTAATTTAGATGCTAATTTGCTCCATGCTGACGTTAATGCATAAAACAATGAAGCTCTATAATAGATGGAAATACAACCAAATCTGTGGAACCCACAGGCATTGGCTTACAAGACAGCTGTGCAGTTGACAAGTAACATGAGCCTTATGTGAGAAGAAGGGGAAAACGTAAGATTTGCATATAATTATTGAGATCATGCAAATGTCAGTTATAAGGAGAAAAAAAAAAAACCACAGGCATCTCACTGTTAAATCCTGACAGTTGGCATCACTGAAGAGCTCAAATACATTTGAGTACCAGTTGGCAGAGGGTCATTAAAACAGAATTTGCAGACATTAACTCCCTCACTTTTCTTTGAGTGACGTTTTGCTATTAATAGTTTGCAGAGGCTTTGCAGAAAACATATTAATAAGAGAAACTGTAATAGGGGCACCTATAGCAAGTGTAAATGCAGCAAGGGGCACCCAGGAAGCTGCTCTCTAATTGATTAGCATGGAGCTATCAATGTGTATAACCTAAGTGAGGAGAAAGTGCAATGACAAGCAAGAATAGTTGAATAATACAATGTGATATTTGGAAACTGGGAAGGAGAGTGATTAATTTTGGTCCCTTTTCTTATTAATCTCATTCCCAAGTCATAGCCTAAAAGGATCCCCCCAAAACATCCGGCTTTCAGAATTTATACAAAATCCACAAACGAAATGAATCAAGGAAATCTACCAGTTAATTGCTAGCCCCACTAATGAAATCTAATTCATTTTGTATATTTAAAATCATTTGATCATTATCTGTTTTGTTTTGTTTTTTATCCCTTAAGATAAATCAATGCTTAATAAGAAGTACTGCTTCCAGAGATGAAAAGAATACATTTGCAATAGATCCGGTCAATTTTCCAAATAAAGCTGAGGGGTTAGAGAAGAAGCAAATCCATGGTGAAGTACACCCTGACTTGTTTAAAAGGCCTTTGTCTCCAAGTTCATCAGCAGAAAGCTCCTTAAAGGGAGATTTTTACTGCAAAGAAGAATATTCCTCAGAAAATAAGTGTAGACATCAACCTTCAGAGGAAATTACTTCAGATATAGGAGAAATCAAGCCACCATTGGGAGATACTAGTAGTGATGAATTAGTGCAATTACACATTGGCAGCAAAGAAGTACTGGATAATAATGCTAATCCAGCAGAAGGGAGAGGCAGAGTGCAAATATCTAGTCCTTCCTCAGATCAACTAGTCGCAGACAACCTTAATAAAAAACATGAGGGAAGAGCTGAGAAAATTGAAACAAGAGATTGGGAATGTTTAAGAGGAGATTTCAATTTGGATTTGCGTTCAGAAGAATCAATGGAAAAAGGATCTTCTAAGAAAGATTATGGCAATGGTAAGACTGAGGAGGAGGAGCAAAGAATACATTTAGGTGTTAATGTAAAACAAAGCAAAAATTTTCATTCATTCTTACATGACCAAGAAAGGAAGATGGGCCAGTCTGAAATCAGTATGGAAGGAACAGAAACTAGCAACAGAGACCTAACTGTCCTGCTGAGTAAAGATACCACAATTCCCGACCAGGCAATCACAGCAGATATGTTTCATTCACCAAGGATAAGTCTAAGTTGGGAAAACGCTGTGTTAACAACTCCAGAGCATGATCTCTTGACTAGTGAAGGCACTACTTTTCGAGGGATGCCTGGTCAAGTTTGTTCACCAAGAAGTGGAAATGTTTTGAGGAATGATTGTCTTTTCCAAGTTGAAGAAGAAAAATCAGATTGGATTAATCCTGAGGATCAGAATAAGAATGCACAACAGAAACAAAGTTGGAATGTTCTAGAAAGTCAGAGAAAAGCAAGAGAGAGTAAGACATATAGAACAGAACAGAACAAGGAACAATCTGCTTGTGAAGACATGTGGGGAAAAAGAGATAATACAAGGAATTTGAAAGCTACTCCTACGGAAAAATTGTTTACCTGCCAAGAAACAGTGAGCTGTGAACTGTCTTCTCTAGCTGATCATGGTGTTACTGAGAAAGCAGAAGCAGGTACAGCTTATATAATTAAGACAACATCAGAAAGTGCTCTAGAAAGCATGTCTGCTAGAGAAAAAGCAATAATTGCTAAGCTACCTCAAGAGACAGCACGAAGTGACAGGCCCATCGAGGTAAAGGAAACAGCGTTTGATCCACATGAAGGGGGAAATGATGATTCACATTATACCCTTTGTCAACGAGATACAGGAGGTGTAATCTATGACAATGATTTTGAAAAGGAATCACGTTTAGGTATTTGTAATGTACATGTAGATGAAATGGAGAAAGAAGAAACCATATCTATGTACAATCCCGGGAAGACACATGACAGGAAGAAACGTGGCATTGGAAATATCACATCTGTAGAAGAATCCTTCCAGGTCATTACAGGCAATCAAAAAGCAGCCTCAGAACTGGATTTACATTTGGGAATGTTACCAAAAGACAAAAAAACATTTCCAGAAAATAGAGATGATAAACAGGTCCAAGAATTATCAAAGAAAACAGACAGAGATGCTATTATTCATTCTACTTTAAACTCAGACACTAACAGAGCTTCTCAGAATGTCTCTCACGTTTCCAATCACCATGCTAAAACCTCAGTGCCATCTCATGAACAGGCAGTTGCTGTAGAGAATATAATTACTACCATGACTCTCCAATCTATTTCTACTAAATCAGAATATAATTGTAATCCAACAAGTGAAATCCAGGGTATTGAGAAGCACCCTCATCTTGGGTCTATACCTGAAGAAGTTTCCAAAAGTTCAGGAACAGAGACCTCAGGTAGTAGCAGAGAAAGATTTAAAAGCCAGATTTTTCAACAAGGAGAACACGGTGTGGAAAAATCTCTACAGCCAACGATTTTTGTCAGTGAAGCTATTGAGACCGTGGAAGAGGCCAGGCATGAAAATGAAGGATTAGCGTCTGGACAATCACTGGGCTCTTCAGGTGACAAGGAATCCAAGAGCTCTGCTTCTGCTAGTCTCCCTGTCCAGGAAGATCAAACTGAAAGCAATCAATCTCTGCTTTCGAAATACACCAACTCTAAAGTACCGTATGTCCTTTTGTTTGTCATATTTCTTGTAACCATCTACCAGTATGACTTAATGATTGGCCTGGCATTCTATCTTTTTTCATTGTACTGGCTATCTTGGGAAGGCGGGAGACAAAAAGAGTCTGTCAAAAAGAAGTAACCTCACCACTATTATTATTTTCTCATAAAAGATAAGCTTTTTAGCCCCAAACGTTTGGATTGGTGAAAGAGATTACTCATTGTTCAAAGAGCCAGCGCCGTTTTTCTCTTGAAGGATCATTTAAAAAGGAATGCGTATGAAGTTTGCTCCTTCATATAAGTAATTATTCTATATAGGACCATTATGTTTGGATCATTAAATACCTATATGAATATGAGATCTGAAGCACGTCAAGTTGAAATTAGGTACAGCTGTTGCTCCTTAGCAGGCTATGAAGTTGCAATGCTTCACGTCTCTTCACTACTTAAAGTGCTATTTCTTGCATTCATTTCTTTTGCAGTAAAGCTTCATTTTTTTTTCCCTAGAGTATTTTTCCTTCTGCAGTTTTTAAAAAAATAGATAAAACATGAACAATGGCAGAGGACTTTTTTTTTTTGTCTTTTGGTATTGACCATGAAATTTGCATTTATCCCTATATCATTTACCAGCACATTTTGATGGATCAAATCTTTCAACTTTGATTTCATATTTTTAAGAACAACACCCATGTATATTGAAATGCATAAACTTAAAGAAAGACCTTGTTTGCTTGAATAATACTTTATACACAGATATCTTCTACCTCCCTTATATCTACAAAGTTAGAGCACTCATAAGCCAAATCTGACAAAGACTGAAACAATTGGGAGATGATCTCTCAATCTACAAAATTTTGTGGGGGGCCTGTCTATAAGCAATGTTTTTCTCTTATAAGAAGAGAAAGTATAACACAGCTGAACAATTTTGATGTCAATTATTCAGTTGAAGTTTTAAAATTAAAAAGTCCACAAGCATTGCTTCAGAACGAATTTGTACCTATAAAGCATCAAATATTAAATAATAATAATAATTTAAAAAGTATTTCCAAACGAACTATTTTACTTGGTAGTATTTTTTGTCTTCAAACAAATTTTTATTTTTTGTTATAGGACAATGAATTATTTTCCAAGGTGCATATAGAGACGAAATAATCATTGGTGATTGTTATATAATCATCAGGTTGTTAGATGATAACTCAAGTTTTTAGTGGGCAAGTAAGTAGATATGGCAATCTACTCAGGGAGAAATGAATATCCAGTGTAGCAGTGACTTTAGCTACTGTTATTTTCTATGGCTAAGTATGTGAAAAAATGGAACTAATCATTTTGGTCACATAGTGGGAATGCAAAGATTTTTATATAAGATTTCAACAACCATTTATTAAATGATTGCTAGATGCAAAAATCCTGTGCTCTGGTCTATGGCACAGTACTTCCTTTGATACCGTGAATGGCTACTTTCCAGGGAGGAGGCATACGTACTTTTGATTTGGCCAGGAATATGGAAGAGAGTAACTGTGGGAGTCCATTTGGGTGATTTCTTTTTCATAGGAACTTCCTTCATAGAGTACGTAACATGATCTTCAGAGAGAAAAGAGCATCTATTTACCTGTAAAGGTAAATTCAATGAGTAAAACTTGCATATATCATCCCATACTTCTAAGAAACATGCATTTATGGGAATAAAAAATGAGAACAAAGCATTTAAACTGACTTTCATGTAGTAGTAAATGATTTCCCTAATCTTCATTAGGTACACAGCTATTTCCAAATCCCTAATTGTAGGCTTGTCTCAAGTCCCATTGAAATTGAATGCTTGACTTTAACTTTTTAGTTGAACAAATACAAACATCCTGAAGTAGAACTTAGGGCAAATACTTGATTGCTTAAAAAAGCACATTTTCATTAAATACAAGTAGAACACTGTAGGCCATACCTAGAATATTATCTCTAAAATTGCTATCCTGATAATTTTGTTGACAGGTCTAAATTACAGCAGAGTTAAGGTTAGTATTTCTTCAGATCTTAATGGCTTGGTTTTTGCATTCTACCTTTAAGAGTTTCGGTCAATATGCCATATCTTATTAATGCAAAGAAACTACATTACTTATTAACACAGGTGCCCAAACTATAATTATTCCCTTATACATAAAGGAATGTAATTTTTTAAATCTCTTTTACTTGACTTTGGTAACATTAACTTACTAAACCTTCTCATTGCGTATTTGTAATACGACAATAGAAGTTTCAAAGAATTTAAAATATTTAATTGTGTATTTCTCTGCATGCAGTGAAGAAATAATTGGTGATTTAACTGACTTTCCAAACATTTCTTATGAAGAATTTGAGATAAAGTCTTAAGAACTTAGGAAACTACTGCTAGGTGGAGAGGTAGATTTTTGCAACCCATTTTGATCGCAGCATTATGATAAGCAAGAGAAATGGATCTCAGAAAGAACTGGGAGCCCCTGGTTAATAAAGATTTGACTGTGAATCATCATGACAAGGTAATCTTTATAAGTATAGCTGCCTTCACTGTGTTCCCCCTAAATATGGGTTAAGGGCCAAAAGAGAGGGTGTGGCATGAAAATAGGCAAAGAGAACTGCATTGTACATCTGCCTCCTATAGTGGCTAAGAAATGTGATATAACTATCACCTTTTATTTTGCTGGGCTTCTGACTATTAGAAACAAAATTCTGAAAATTAATTGGCAAGTATAGGTAGTAAAATCAACTATTTAAAAAAAAATCACATCTGCATAAGTCATCAATATCCCAATAGATTTTCCACATAAAAGGAAATGAATCAGTGAAATGACTCACCTCCCAACATTCAAGAATGTTGGGTTAATGCAGTTCTGCTTCCCTGCTGAGTTCTAATATTTTGATAATGAAATAGTGACCATTGTGTACCATTTGTGAGAGAAACAGGATCATCTTTTACTTGTTATCTTAAACTAGTCTGCTATGTAAACGGAAACTTAAAAATATGCAGACCAAATTTGGGGACATAAACTATTTTATTTTTCCCAGACAGCATTCATGGCACTTTCTTGATAATTTTTTTCAGTCATGAGTGTTATTTGGTATTACCAGGACTGTTGCCTTTTGTATTTGGCTGACTTTTGCATATAAATGAATAAAAAAAGCACACAAAGCAAAAAAACAAACTAGCAGAACTAGTAAAGACACAGGCAGGAGGACTGTCATCCCCAGGGCCAGTTCATCCACTGATTCCTGTTACCAGGATCTCTGCCCTTTCTTTCAAATTTTCACCAAGTGAATACAGAAATCAAACTATGCAATAAGCACTGTCTTTTGTTCCTTGAATCCTGTCTCAGCTAGTTCTTGTGGAACTGAGGAATAGGGTCAAACTGGATTCTACAACAAGGTATGAAAGAAATATGGGAGGTCATGCTCTTCCAGTGTCTTCACAGTTGTACACATGTATGAAGAGAACAGCTAAGAAAGTTACTTCTATTTATTTAATTAAGTTGCCTATTCTTTTCTCTTTTCAGAAATAGATCATAATAAAAATCATAGCAACATAATCTACTTTTCATCTTTTAAAAATAGATTTGGTCATGAATCTAATACATTTCCATAACTTTATCCGAACCTCTTTAAACAGCAAATTAAATTTTCACTAGCCTAGCTTTGAACACTCATATGTTTTCATGAGATGTCATCATTGTAGTATGCTAAAAACTTATTAAACAAACAACTCTTTAAAAAGTTCAGCATTTTTGTTTTGTGTCATTTCTATATTTGTTCAATGCATATATATTACCTTCATTTTTTTTTTTTAACTTAAGTAGGCTCCACGCCCAGCATGGAGCCCAACACGGGGGTTCGAACTCACGACCTGGAGAGCAAGACCTGAGCTGAAATCAAGAGTTGGACACTCAACTGATAAAGCCACCCAGGCGCCACACCTTCATTTTTCAATGTGAAACAATATATTATGTGAAAATTTAAGGAAAAATTCCCTAAGTTTTCCCCCTAATATATCCAATTCTCTATACTCATGATAATACAGAGTGGTATGGGTAAATCAATAGTGGATTACAGAGAACTCATTTTTATTTGACTGAGATGCCTCCACAATCTGATATTGCAGCACATTTCATTCAATGCCTAATCAAGTTACTGGTCTTGGTTTAGTGCATCATCCTTATCACCCCACCTGAACCACGAGGCCTTATTTCCCACTGCTCTCTGCCTTAAGTCCTCTGTCAGTCAAGCAAGTCATATTGTCCCTAGAACATGCCATGTACATCTGTTCCTCTGTGGCTGCTCATGTACACCCCTCTGTCTAGGGCACTTTCAGGCATCTTTACTCTTCGTATCCAACTCTGCACATTTTTTCTATATACACCTCAAGCCCCTATTCTTTTGAAGTCTCCTCCTAGTTCAGGTTGTGGGATCTCTTTGTTTTCAGATCTCTTTTGACACTCATCTTCCTGCATGCAGTGGGCATTTGAGTAATTATCCTAACTGGACTGCCTGCTTGTTCAGGATAGGGACAATGGTTTCTTCTTCCCTCCCATCACCTCACAAGGTCTAGTCTGTAGGAATCCTCACTTAGTACTCATGGATAGAATTGAATTGCAGTGATGTCTCCTTCCTATCCTATTTCTAAAATGTAGACAGGATACTCTGAAGTCTGATTTTAAAATGAGTAAACTTAATCTAAACAAAGTCAGGATGGTTTAGTACACTAGCAAAGACCACATAGAGGGGGGAAAGAGAATAACAAGACAGAGTAATGCAGTGGGTTTAGGATGTGGGAAAGAGAGAAACAATCCTTTTTCTCTGTTTCTCTTAATAATTAAATTGATTCTCTATATTTAGGAATTCTTCTTAGCACAGGAAACATTCCCTTTATTCTATTTCATGGGAAATAATATAAAGATTGTAAATTAAAAGAATAATAATGCATACCTTAATTCACTAATGTGAAAACTGATAAAACAAGACCTGCTATTTTCAACTTTTTGAGGAACCTCCATACTGTTTTCCAGAGTGGTTGCACCAGCTTGCACTCCCACCAACAGTGTAGGGGGGTTCCCCTTTCTCCGCATCCCCGCCAACATCTGTCATTTCCTGACTTGTTAATTTTAGCCATTCTGACTGGTGTGAGGTGGTATCTCATTGAGGTCTTGATTTGGATTTCCCTGATGCCGAGCAATGTTGAACATTTTTTCATGTGTCTGTTGGCCATTTGGATGTCTTCTTTGGACAAATGTCTGTTCATGTCTTCTGCCCATTTCTTGGTTGGATTCTTGGTTCTTTGGGTGTTGAGTTTGATAAGTTCTTTATAGATTTTGGATACTAGCCCTTTATCTGATCTGTCATTTGCAAATATCTTCTCCCATTCTGTCGGTTGTCTTTTGGTTTTGTTGACTGTTTCTTTTGCTATGCAAAAGCTTTTTATCTTGATGAAGTCCCAATAGTTCATTTTTGCCCTTGCTTCCCTTGCCTTTGGTGATGTTTCTAAGAAGAAGTTGCTGCAGCTGAGGTCGAAGAGGTTGCTGCCTGTGTTCTCCTTTAGGATGTTGATGGACTCCTGTCTCACATTGAGGTCTTTCAACCATTTGGAGTCTATTTTTATGTGTGGTGGAAGGAAATGGTCCAGTTTCATTCTTCTGCATGTGGCTGTCCCATTTTCCAAGCACCATTTGTTGAAGAGATGGTCTTTTTTCCACTGGACATTCTTTCCTGCTTTGTCAAAGGTTAGTTGACCATAGAGTTGAGGGTCCATTTCTGGGCTCTCTATTCTGTTCCATTGATCTATGTGTCTGTTTTTGTGCCAGTACCATACTCTCTTGATGATGACAGCTTTGTAATAGAGCTTCCATATGATCCAGCAATTGCATTGCTGGGTATTTACCCCAAAGATACAAAGTAGGGATCCGAAGGGGTATGTGCATCCCGATGTTTATAGCAGCAATGTCCACAATAGCCAAACTGTGGAAAGAGCCAAGATGTCCATCGACAGATGAATGGATAAAGAAGATGTGGTATATATATACAATGGAATATTATGCAGCCATCAAAAGGAATGAGATCTTGCCATTTGCAATGACATGGATGGAACTGGAGGGTATTATGCTGAGCGAGATAAGTCAATCAGGGTGGCTGCGTGATAGACATTGGGGAGGGTATGTGCTATTGTGAGTGCAGTGAATTGTGCAAGACTGTTGAATCACAGATCTGTACCTCTGAAACAAATAATGCAATATATGTTAAGAAAAAAAAAAGAAGAAGATAGCAGGAGGGGAAGAATGAAGGGGGGAAATCGGAGGGGGAGACAAACCATGAGAGATGATGGACTCTGAAAAACAAACTGAGGGTTCTAGAGGAGAGAGGGGTGGGAGGATGGGTTAGCCTGGTGATGGGTATTAAAGAGGGCACGTTCTGCAAGGAGCCCTGGGTGTTATGCACAAACAATGAATCATGGAACACTACATCAAAAACTAATGATGTAATGTATGGTGATTAACATAACAATAGAAAATTTTAAAAAATACAAAAAAAAAAGAACAAGACCTGCTTTCAGATAAAGTAGTGCAGTAGCTTAAAAACCAACAAACATCACAAGGTATAAAGTGTAAGAAACTCAATCTTCTCAACTGCTGCCATGCCCTTTGAAAATGGCTGATCTCTCAATTTCACACCTGTTCTGCATGTCAACTTTTCGGGTTAAGCAACTAACACAACCAGCAAAAATAGTCACTGGATTTTTTTTTTAAGAAAACATTTGCCTTATTAACATATAAAAGAGTATGTGTATATATATATATATATATATATATATATATATATATATATATACAAACTCTTGTGAATATATATATATATATTCACAAATACACTCACACAAGCACACAGGCACATGCACACACACAGATACATGGGTATTCCAACATCTGACAAATAACACTAATGGCAGTGAAGATAGTCTACTAATACAATGTGTAGTGATGCAGATGATATAACATGTAAAAGATTTATCCTTTCCTTGAAGACACTCATATATTAGATATGAAATTAAAACAGTAACATAAAACTATGCCTATTTTTGTAGCAGAGTCTAAAGGAAAGCAGTATATGGCCTAGAAATGTAGTATCATGTCACATAACAGCTTGAGACTATCAGCAATTAGTCTCTTAAGATTTAAAGTAAGATACACATCTACCAGGGAGCCTGGGTGGCTCAGTCATTAAGCGTCTGTCTTCAGCTCAGGTCATGATCCCAGGGTCCTGGGTTTGAGCCCCACATCGGGCTCCCTGCTCAGCGGGAAGCCTGCTTCTCCCTCTCCCACTCCCCTGTTTGTGTTCCCTCTCTCGCTGTGTCTCTCTCTGTCAAATAAATAAAATCTTAAAAGAAAAAAAAAAGATACACATCTACTGCATTGTAGAATTCATCAATGTTATGTATTTATTTGGTTCTGAGTGGAAACAGATTTAAAATTTCCTAAAGACAAACTCTGTAAAACATAATCTCAAACAGCAGAGAGGTGGTACTTAAAAATCACTGTAAGAAATTAAACATTCTCTTTGTAAACACTTAAATAAACCATAATCTACTTTTAATAGTTTTATGTAGGAGGCTTTTAATGTTCAATATATAAAATATTTTTAGCAAGGAGCATTTATGAAAATATCACACATTTAAATCATGTTTATACATACATTCTAAAATGATATTAATATCATGTTTTTTATACATCAAATGACTCTTCCCAATTAATCCATGAGCTTTGGGGAAATTCAATTGTCATTTTAATTATGTGTGTAAAATCCCCATGTTCAAGTGAAAAAGTTCTGACTCTTACCTAAGGAATGAATAAAGGTTAAAGAAAAGATAATTTATTTTCCACCTTCACAGATATAAGTGGAAATATTTTAAATATGTTTCTATTCTTTGAAAATTGAAAAGAGAAATAGGAAGTAAAGGTAAGAGATTATAAATGCCCTTCATACAAATGTCCCTCATTTCATAGTCTTCAATATTTGGGGTAAATCCTATAGATTTCGGTTTTAATGAATTATCTTCTCCCATGCGAGTTATTTAGCTTACCTGGTCTTATTCCCATCCTTAAATCAGTATTTAATTTAAGTGCAACATGAATGAAAATCATTCTTGCTCAGTATCCAGTTAGTCGATATTTGAGTATAATATCTACATCTGTATCTCTATTGATCTGTGCATGTGAGGTTCATTCTTTAATAATAATAGCAATAATAATAACACTTATTATAATTATTATAATAAGAGTTATTATAACAACAAAGCAATAGCCAACTCTTAAGCATTTACAATAATTGGGCACTGTTTTAAGCACTTTATGTGCAAAAACTCATTTATGTTTACAACTCCATGAGAGAAGTACATATCATCCCATTTTACAGATAGAAATGGATGCACAGAGAATCTAGTTTTTCCAAGGTCACACAGCTAGTAAGTGGCAAAATCTAGATTCAGACTCCAGTAGATTTTCTCTCTTAACTATTGTATTGTGTTGCTCCTTCAATCCAGACATACCAAGTTATCATGTAAATCACAGTTATATACTGGCATGCTACATGGTGCCAAATTGTATATAAAAACATTACATGTAACACATGATCTTTTTCACAGATAATCCTATCTTTATTAATGCTCCTAAAAAAAAAGTTCCTAAAACTATTATGTTCTTTTCAGTTTATTCAGATGACCTCAATTAAAAAAAAAAGTATACATTGATTCCCTTCCAGGCCCCAAGAAACGCACCAGTCCCATGTCTCACTTAGCTTGAGTGTAGCAAAGGAGATGGAGACATAAACCAACAATTGCAATCTTGTGACCAGTTTAATAATAGAGGTAAGATTTAGGAAAAGAAGTGGCATAAAGGAAGGACTGTTTGTTCCTGTAAACACTTCATTTCTTCAATTTCAGAGATGTGCCATCTTTTTAACACTATAATTTTAGGCATCAAGGAAACCACAATAAGACCCTCCAAATACCTCATTACAATTAAGTGTTACAATCTTAACAACTACAATGAAGATACATCTTGATGTGAATGGTATAGTGCTTATATTTGCCTGATGTCTCACTCTAATTATTAATAGTACTCTTTTCAATTTCAAAAGTTACATGATTTGACTGAAAAATGACAAGGTCTGCCTAAAAATCCAATAAAATATCCTAGCCAGTAGGTATAAATCTCTCTGTGTCACATGAATAAAAGGGGAAGCTTCCAATATGAATACCTCTATAACCTACAGACAAAATTCTTGTACTTAGGGTTGTCGAATATAATTCAGATATACCAGCACCTGGTTATCCTAGGTAAAGAACTGCAACATTTTTTGCCAATTCAGTAATGCTGAGGGCAGTGATTAAAAAACAAAAGCAGGGACTTGTTTAAAGAATGCACTGGTCAAAAACCATTGGAAAGAAGTCATTAACACTAAGGACACAAGTTAATTATAACACTGTGGAACCAGACACTATTCAGAGGGCTCAGGACATAACTCCATTATACATGATAGCCAAAGTGGACCTTTCAAGATAAAAGAAAGCTTTGCCAAAGCTGTGTGTTACTCAAAACTATATGTTATGTTACTCAAAATTATAATAGTCTATGTTTCTGGAAGCTATATTATGAATATACATTTTTCTCATTATCTGTAAGAGGAAGAAGAATTTTTTGGAAAGAAATTAGATCATACTACTGGCATTTAACAAACATGAGGTAAGTCAATAGCATTACAATAGCCAAAATAAATTAAAATATAAAAAAATGACCTAAGATACTCAGTGAGAGACAAAGACATTTTAAGACAGAACCAGTGTCCCTCCATCTAGTTTTGGCCTTTGCAATAACCTTAACTTTTAGCCTCACTCAAAACAGGTGTGCTGTGCTAGGGCTGTGAGTGGCAATGGATTCAAATGGAAGCATTCCCTTCATTTCTGCTTACGAGATGTGTGTTTGCAATTTTACCCAAAGAACTACTATCATAATTTAAGACCACAAAATATGTCCCTGCCGAACGAATGGCAAAAGGCTAGCATAACTGCCTTAAAAGCCTTTAACTGTGCCTTTACTGACTTCAACCCAACCTTACCCACACAAGACCTAGATGGGCAGTTTTTGAATACTGGTCTTTCTATGTATACTCTTTCCTCATTTAAAAAAAAAAATCACTGGGGTCAATTTTATGTATGTATAAAGCTGTTCTATCCTTAAAGTTATAGAGATCCTAATATTTTATAAAGTTAGGCATCATTTTTTTAATTGTTAAAGCCAATGGAAATTTGATAGTAGTCAACTCATTCACTCCAAGTGCTTTGTCTGGAAATAACCAAAACCTCTCAAAGTAGTTTAAGGGAAAAAAAAAGAACATATCATAAGGAAGGGCTAGAGTGAAAACAGGCATCAATAAGAACATGAAAAGCCATCAGAAATGGAGTTTCTCTTGGCTTTTATATTTTCCCATTTTTTTTTTTCCCTGTGTCCACTTCATTTTCCTGTTTTGGTCAGTGGATTTTCTCTTTTGACTTACTCTTCTAGATATATGGTTCCTAAAATAGAATTATCCAATAACAGTATTACAACCTGATTATAAATGTCCTAAACTTAACTGGTTAGAGTTTTCTGGATGTCAGTTCTAAACTCCTAGGAGAGAGAAATTCATTTGGCTCCATCTGAATAAGATGTTCATTCCAGATGGAATCCATTGTATCCCAGTAACTGGAGGCAGAGAGTGATGAGGACTTCCTGTAAAGGAAATGTTTCCAAGTTCTCAAGGGTAGGTAGGGATTTGTAATATGTATCTGTAATGCACCAATTTTTTTGTGTGTGTGGATATGTTTCTGCCTCTCTTTTTCCTTTTGTAAATCTATAAGGCCCAGATTTCTTTTTTTCCTGTTTCTATTTAAATTACAGTTAGTTAACATACAGTGTAATATTAGTTTCAGGTGCAGAATTTAGTGATTCATCACTTACATACAATACCCAGTGCTCATCACAAGTGCCCTCCTATAAGGCCTTAATTTCTATAGATTTATAGATCTTGATATCAGAAGGGGGCAAAGTAGATCTTTTTATCGGTGGGGTAAGTTTCCTATACTTTGTTCTTTAAAATTCTACAACTCTTGGCCCTTTGTTTTTCCATCTGAATTATAGGATCAGCTTATCAAATTTCATGGAAAACTTGTTTTTAGTGGAATTTAATGAATGTGTAGAGAAGAACTGACATTTTAAAAATATTGAGTCCATCTGTAAGAACAGTGTATTTTTGTTTTCAACTATGATTTACAATATTCTCCATGAATGCATTGCCCGTTTACTATTAGATTTATTCCTATAAATCTATGGATTTTGGTGCTATTGTGAATGAGTTATTTTTTCCCCACTATATTTCTTTTGGGAAATTATTAATATATTGTAAGACTTGATTTTTATGTGTCACTTATTCAATTACTTTGCCAAACTCTCTCACTAGTCCTAATAGTTATTAGTTTGACATTTTGTTAGTTATTCCAATAGTGTATAAGAACACTATGGATTTTTGCATATTCTTTTATGCACTTTGCAAAAACTCTCACATTAGAACAACTAGTTTGTATTATTTTTAATCATTTTCCTTGTTTCTTTTGAGGTGAATGTTTACCTCATTTATTTTTAATCCTTTTTCTTAAAAAAAGTTCATATAATACTATAAAATAAAGCTAACATTTTTAACTGCATTGAACTGGTTTTGAGATAATTATATCTCAAAACATGTATGTGTGTGTGTATATATATAATATTTTAAAATTTTCCATTCACTTCTAATTATTTCCTGTTTCCCAGAATTCCCACTATAATTTAACACATAAATGTGTTATTTAACAGGACATTTAATTTTTTTATGATCTCTGATTATTAGTGTCATAGAATATGATTTATTGCCAATTATTTGAACTATGTTAACACTTCCTTTGTAACCTACTACATTATCAATTTAATTATTATTCTATGTATGCATTTTTGGGTATAGAATTCTGTACATATTTATTATATACTTAGTCTGCTTCAACTAGCATTCCTTGAAATCTACTAATATAATGGAGGAATCCACTTCTTCTTGTAATTATGCCTGTTTCACTTTAAATATTTCAAGACTCTTAGTTCTTAGTTGCAAATAAGCTCATATTGTTAACATTTCTTAAGTGAATTTTTCCCTTTCTTTTTGTCCATGATATCCTTATTAATATTTTACCTTAAATTCTATGCCATCTTATATTAATATTGCTGTACTAGTTTTCTTATGGTTAGTATTCACATCACCTTATCATACCTCTTGCTAGCAACTTATAGCTGTATTAAAAAAAAAATCTAATCTGTAATCTGTCTTTTAATAGATGAGTTTGAGCCATTCACAGTATTTTAATTAACTAATATATTTGAATTTATTTGTACCATGCTATTTTGAGTTTATATTTTATGGTTTCTATCTCTTTGTTCTCTATACTGCATTCTTAATGAATTCCTTAAATTATTCTTCCAATTCACTGCTTTTCTCTTCTACTCTGATGTAGAAATTATTTTTCAAATTTTAATAACCATGATTTTTATTTAAATGTATAGGATTTGTTCTCTTTCATGCCTAGCCATTTTCATTGTTCTTTTAAAAAAATAATTCCTTGCCATTTAAAAAATAGAAGTATTCTTCCATTTATCAATTTCAGTATTATAAATGTAGATATCCAAAGTCTTTATTAGAATATTTCATAAAATTAATTTAGCTTGAAGTGAATGTGCTAATTCTTGATTTGATTAGCTGTATTTGGTATTTGATTTCTTCATGTGCTTTAGAATTTTTGTTTATAAGCTCATTGTCACTTTCTTTCTCTGAGTTTATTTCTCCCTGTCTCCATCCTAATTTGTGGTTCTTTTCACCTGGCTTCTTGATCCTCACATGCAGAACAACCTAATCATATCATCAGATTTGGGGGCTTCTGTGCTGTGGGGACAATAGAAACATTGCAGATTCTGTCAGCTGCAAAGTCAGTTGGTTGTTTTTGTGCTATTCTTAACAGGGAGGCTCTGTCTTTAGACTTGCAGCTTGTTAAAGTTGCATTCCAGGTTTCGGTTTGTGTTTTCTCATGAGAGAGCACCACTTCCAATTGTTGGATTCAAATTGTGAACACTATCAAATGTTTGTATTTATCCCAGTATTGTATGTGTCATATCCTAGGAAATGGCAGGAATGGGAACTGGAGGGGAGAAAAATTCAGTCCTGCATATTAGCTAAAAAGGGTGTTAAAGGGAGAAGAACAATATGTGCACTGTCTGTCTCTGTTTAATAATGTCCATTTAGGATTATCTCACAGTAATATAGTGAGATAGTTTACTCCTAAGAAAGGCTTTGTTTAAAAAGCTTCATTGATCAATGCCAGTTTTAACAATAGCAACAGATATTGGTTGAGTATATTGTCTTTTATTCTCTTTGATTAGTGCTAAAATTTTAAGTAATAAGAATTTAGAATTTTATATTTGTACTGGAATTAAAATAAAAAATTAGTAAAATTTAAAATAGAAAAAGAAGTTAGAATTAGATCAGAAATGCTGTGGAATTGATTTTTCAAATATTTATGATTTATCCATAAATTATACTACCACATATCCTTTTATGGAATTCAAAATATGTAGAACTTACATTTGAACATCATTATGTTAAAGAGAAAGAAATGATTTGTTATTAGAGGTTCCTAGGCCTTCACTAAAATGCTTGTTTCCAAGGATTCCTTAGGGCTTGAAAGGTCTATGTCCAAATGCCTAATGGAATCAAATCTCCTTTGTCATGAAATCCAGGTACATGCATTTGAAGTAGTTGATATTATTTTCTCATTTCCTCACACTTGTAGCAGAAAAGCTGAAAGTGGCCTGTATAAGGGATCACAATCCCATAGAGAAACCTGAGAGAGAACTCAGCTTTTAGATTTCTAGGCTTTTTCTTTTCCACTTCATTTTATGTCACACTCTCCCTTTCTTTCTTCCTAATCTTTGCCATTGTGACGATAATCTTTGCTGCCTTAAGATGATCTCAGATACTTAAATATATATATATATATCATCTTGCAAGATTTTAGGACTGAGTCAAAGCAGGTTAGTATTTGCTATGATCCCACGAAAGTATGATCCTACTAAAATATAAAATAACACCTAATACGGGCGCCTGGGTGGCTCAGTTGGTTAAGCGACTGCCTTCGGCTCAGGTCATGATCCTGGAGTCCTGGGTTCGAGTCCCACATCGGGCTCCCTGCTCAGCGGGGGGTCTGCTTCCCCCTCTGCCCTCTTCCCTCTCGTGCTCTCTGTCTCTCATTCTCTCTCTCTCAAATAAATAAATAAAATCTTAAAAAAAAAACACCTAATACTAAAATATAAAATACCTAATATTGTATAAATTATTCTCATTAAATAACTAGAGAAAAGAAATAAAAAGTTATTTTAGTGCTGAAAACCAATTAGCCAGTGACTGACTTAGACTACTATCATGTTTCAGTTCCAAAACGCATGACCAAAACATAGCAACATCAAAATACATTGCGACCACTCCTCTGGTTATTTGTGTCACCCTCCTGAACCATATCATGGCGTATGGCTGACCTAACAAGCTATCAAGTCCTGACAAGTGTAAAATCCCTTTCATCTTATTCAGGGAAAATGCCTACTATATGTTTACTTTTCATTATAGGAAAATACATCTTTATGTATTACCTCATCAAAAACATGCTTTAATATAACCTAGAAAATTGAGTATGGTTCCTCAGATACCAAAACAATTCTTGTATGGGAAAAGATTGAATTAAATTGGGATTTTACTAGAATATTGAGTAAACACTTCATCTTTGATATGTTAACGCTACCTGGGGACCTTGTGAGGTTTTTACTTTCCAATTTATAAATTAGAATTCTGCTGTAGTTGTGACCAAGTACAGAGTTTTTGTTTTAAATATTCCTACTCAGGATTTTCAAAGTATTCTGCCAACCACAAGAATAGTTTTTACATGTTTAGGTGAGTCAGTGGAAAGATTAGATTCAAAACACAAAAGATTAGATAATCATTTTTCTATTATCCTGAGAAAAAGTTGGTAATTCCATAGCTGTTTCTTACATTATTGCTAACCATAGCTGGCCATAACTATTTCCTGAAGCTAACAGATGTTATAGTTAGATGCTGTGGAAAATCAGGAGTGTACCACCCTGTGAAAGAATAATCCTGACATTGGGAATGACTCCAAGAGGAGGTGGCTCACGGGTAGGTCCTTAAAGCGATAGGAGGTGAGAAAGTAAGAAGTGTTTTACCCAAGATAGTTGAGTTAATTTAACTCACCAAATACTTAGAACAATCTATAATAAGTAGAGTTAACTACAAATCAGCACTGCTATGTGCTAGGCACTACCCTAAACATTTAACACAAATTATCTAACTTAATCTATTTAAAAACTTGAGGCAAACACTATTAATATTTTCACTTTAAAGATGAAGCCCTGAGGAACAGAGAGATCACTCGGCCAGTAAGTGGTAGAATCAGGATTCAGTCCAGAGCAGCTGACTCCAGAACCTACGCAGCTAAAAACAAGGATCTTGGAGTCGACTGTCTGGCTTCGAATTCTGATTCCATCTACAGCACTTAGATTACTGCCTGCTATGGGGTGAGTGCCTAATAAAAGTCATCTATTTTAATTATGTTTATTGTTATTACTAATAAATTGCTATGTCATTGCTACTTCTCTGTGGCTCTGTGTAAGTTATTCAATGAACTGCAGATGATACAAATATGATAGATTGAAGGTCTCAGTCTTCAGTGAACTTTCAGTTTTTTAGGAGCAATAGATATATACCCCAGAGGTATAATAGGCTTAGTATGGAAGAGATTAATTCCAACTGGAAGAGATTAAGGAAGGCCCCAGAGGTGGTTTTTGAGCAGAACATAGGATGGGTAAGCTTGCATTTGCAGAGATAAGAGGCAAGGCATTACGGGGTGAAAGGACAGTATGCACAAAGGCATACATTTAAAAATGTTCAGAGTGTTTTGGAGAATAGCTTGATTTGTACTTAGTTTGCATAGAGGGAGAGAAAGGCAGTAAGAAAAAAAGTAAGGAAAGCAGCCTTAAGTTTAGATTTCATGGAGCCCGGAAGAGGTCTTTAAACAAGTCAGTGATAGATCAAAGGCATTTCTGGAAGATTATTTTGGGAGCAGGGCATAAAGTGGAGGGCAGGAGGGCAGAGGTATCACTATAGGCATGAAAACCAATTCAGGCTTGTTGCCATAGTTCATTTCACCTTCATTATTCTAATGGCACACTCTATCATTAATTTTTATGTGTGTCACTGGACAAGTCCCTTACTATTGTGATCCTCTGTTTCCTCATCTATAAAATAAGGATATGATCACCAGCTTCTAGAAGTCATGGACTCGCTGTGCTTGACTTTGTGCTTAAACTGTCACGAATAATTTTTGTTCATGATGATGGTTGACAGATAGGAATATCATTCCTTTCTTGGCAAATTATTTTTAATATTTTCATTCATTTGGCAAATAATTCTATATTTTGATCATTTTTTACCTTATTTGCATTTCTTATCAACTAATGGTAAGTTGAAAGCCACATTTTATACTTCCATATCTAAATAAAAATTAACATATCATATAGGCTCAAAAAATACTTATTTAATTCATTAATGCCACTATGAAGTTCTCTGCCTTTATGGTCCTTTTCCAGTGAGTTTTAAAATTTACCAGACTTAGTTTTCAGACAAATTTGATATATAAAAGTAAAATGATAATTTGTTTTCCCATCACTGCTATGTAAGCTAAAAAATACATATTTTTATTGTATGTATTTTTATATCTTATCTCCAAAACCAGAATATATACCACACAAAAGAGTGGAAGAGGATTTTTTTTCTCAAAATAAATATATACAAATCCATACAGTATGGGACAGTTATATAATGATTATTTTTAAGATTGAAAAGTCTAAATATATATTCCATGTAAAGAGAGCTGACCTCAAGTTAAATGACTTCTACTTGGAACTTTTGTTGTGACTTTCACATATATTTTCACATTGCTCTTTGACTACAGTAAAACACAGATCCCTTGATATTTGAAGACTGAATGTCCCCTAGATACCTCAAGATGCTACAGTAAACAAAGTCCTGTTGATCTGAGAAACCACTAGAAGTAAATCTTAAAACTAATTATGGCTCTCCTGCTGAGAGTTTCTTTAAGAGCCACTTTCCAATTTCTGACAACATTTGCCATTCTAGTACAAATACATTTTTTTTTCAGAATTTACTTGCATTTCAACTTCAAGATAGTGTTTGTCTTTCATTGTGAAATAGGGAAAGGTTATGAAGAAATTTCCAAGGAATTAAAAATTAACTTTTAAAATCCTATTTTAATTTTGCAAGAACCTGATGGATCCAGTTCTAACAATCATAGAGTTACATAACTATTTTATGGATTTGGGATGGTGTGTCATTGCCACTTTTGGCTTTGAATTAAAAAAAAATCAGTTTCTTAAAAATAAACTCTCTGAATTGATTTTATTGCCAATATAAACCTTAGTGAAAAATAACCAAACTTCCTTTATTCTTTTGGTCACCTTAGTTTATTCCCCACAAAAAAACAAACACAGCAGCAATGAATTGTACTATTCGCTGACCAACACAGCAGAGGTATTATTGCCTGTGGATGATACACTCTCCCCAGTCAGGAGTTGCATGGAGATTTTCTACATTTAAGGTGTCTCCCTGGCTGACATCATTTTTGTTCTAGAAAAGGAAATGAATTGGATTTAGTCCAATTTGTCTCTAAACTCCGTATCTTCACATTTGTTCAAAGTCTTCACATTTGTTCAAAGAGAAGAATCAGATCAACAATAAGTCTAATTGGGCTATTTTCACCAATTAAAAAAAAACTTGTTATTTTAAGATTAATTATTTGATACTTAGGCAAATACCATATATAAAAGAATTAGTTATATGAATACAAAAACTGAATTTGCATTAGATTATCAAATGCTAAGGTTTATTGTCACCATCTTAACTAAATAATTCATGCGAAGCATCTCATAGTCTCTATATTAACAACCTGAATGGAATGAAGGCTACTATTTAGAATTTACTAACATACCTAGTAAAATGTGTAAAGTTAGTTTCATTAACTAGGTTTACATAATGCATTTTTCTTATGACAATCATACCTCTTATGATATTCAAGGATATATCCATTTAATAAATTTTAAATGAATGACTCACTTTTTTTCTTGGTTCATTGTCATTTGACTGAACCCCATAGTTATATCCAGTAAGAAGTAAGGTAAAAATGAAGTTTCTGTCAACTATTTTCCACTAGCAAACATAGTGACTCACCTTCCAAATAAAAGCATATCAACATGAAAGTTTCCCAAGGGTATATTCTAGGTCATAATCTTTATGTTAATGAATTCCTTACTGAATAGTAAATCGTAAGAATATATTACCTTATTCCTATAATACATTACCTGTCAGCAGGTAATTACCCATCAAAACCTAAACAGAGAGGAAGATTGCCCTGTGACACCAGTGACCCCTACAGGTAAAATTAAAGAAATGTACACTGTAATTGGGCAAAAGA
The DNA here is from genome assembly GCF_029215605.1 of Mirounga angustirostris. Classification (NCBI taxonomy): domain Eukaryota; kingdom Metazoa; phylum Chordata; class Mammalia; order Carnivora; family Phocidae; genus Mirounga; species Mirounga angustirostris. Next base: position 35,421,535 of record NW_026991720.1, read on the forward strand.
TACCTACTGCATATTAGAATGTAGTTAGCTAATGCCAAAGCATAACATTTATCAGTAACTCCCAATGAGACTTGTTATTATTTTCTAATTGCCATTGGAAATTTTGTAGTATATAGAATAAATCAAGCATATATTTTAATATTTTAGCTATTATTGAACAAATTTACCTTATGCATAGTACCTAGAGTTTCTAGAAAACTCTGTCCAGATAGGGCCTTTAAAAAGGTATTTGAAGTTATTTGATTAAAGAGCTAGAAGAGATCACAAATGGCTATCTGTTTTATAGCCTGCCTGATAATTAGTTTCAATAACCAGCTAACTGGGTGCTTAAGATGTATGCAGCACGGCACACAGTGTCTCTAGGAAAGTTCACAATATGGATACGTATACTTCAATCTCAATTTAATGGCATATACTTAATGCCTACTCATTTGTTTAATATGTATGGAGTGCTTATTTAATATATCATTATGGGTTGGGTCCTGAAGAGATATGAAAAATAGCCAACAATTAGCATGGGGAATTTTTTAAAAGAACAATGTATCACATTAATGGTTTAAACAAATGCAGTTTTAACACTCTGATGGTAATAAAGAGAGTAGCCATCAATTCAACCATTTCATATATATAATTGAGTCATTATTTGTAGTACTTATATCAACATTATAATTCCCCAGAAACCTATGAGAGGTATGAATAGTTTTTATAGCTAAACATTTTTCATGATCTCTTATATTGTTTTTCAGAAGGGATAGAAAGTTCCATTTTTTTTAATTTGTGCTTTGGAATTCAGTATTAAGTTTATCTTCATTTCTTTTTTTTTAAAGATTTTATTTATTTATTTTGAGAGAGAGAGAGAGAGAGAGAGAGGGAGCAAGCGCAAGCAAGGGGAGGGGCAGAGGGAGAGGGAGAATCACAACCAGACTCTATGCTGAGTGTGGAGCCCAAAGTGGGACTTGATCACATGACCCTGAGATAATGACCTGAGTCTAAATCACGCATTCGATGCTTAACAGACTAAGTCACCCAGGTGCCCCTATCTTTGTCTTTTATGTTCCCAATTAACCTATGTAAAATGTGAGGCACGAACAGGAGAATGATGACTTTTGTTACTCTTAGAACATAGTGATGGAGGTATATTATGGTCAAACACAGTCTTTATTATTATTATTATTTTTTTTTTTTGGGGAAAGTGCATGTGTGCATGCGTGGGGGAAGAGCATAGGGAGAGGGAGAGAAAGAATCTAAAGCAGGCTCCATGCCCCCTGATGCGGGGCTCAATCTCATGACCCTGAGATCATGACCTGAGCTGAAATCAAGAGTCAGATGCCTAACCAACTGAATCACCCAGGCACCCTAAAATATTGTCTTTAAAAGAGCTTTCAAGGGGCACCTGGGTGGCTCAGTCGTTGAGCGTCTGCCTTCGGCTCAGGTCATGATCCCAGGATCCTGGGATCGAGCCCCACGTCAGGATCCCTGCTCCGCGGGAAGCCTGCTTCTCTCTCTCCTACTCCCCCTGCTTGTGTTCCCTCTCTCTCTGTGTCTCTCTCTGTCAAATAAATAAATAAAATCTTTAAAAAAATAAACAAAGAGCTTTCAATTAGCTATAAAATTCCTAAAATCTTAACTTCGTCACTCAAACACATAACAAAAAGCAAAAATAAAAGCAGAATATTCCACACCTTGATATTTCTTTGATTTCCTCCATATAATAGTAAGCAGACTGCCAAAACCAAACATAATAAAAATGTACCAAGACTTCACAGGGAAACCAGGTATTAAATGCCTATTCATTTTTTCCATAAATATTTAATGAACACCTAATATGGGCCAGGCAATGAGACAGAAACTGGGTGTATTGTGGTCAACAAAACAAACATATTCTCCAGAGCTTAACTGTCTACAGGGAGACCTAGCAATAAAAGGTAAACAAATTATAAAGGGTGTTAAGTGCTCCTAAGGAAATAAACAAAGCAGAAGGTGACATGAAGGAGAATGACATGGGGGAATCTAATAGAGTAAGCAAGGCAGGCAGCCATGAAGAAATGTTCCAAATATGAACTGAGGCCTGAATAAATAGAAGGGACAGCCCTGGAAAAGCAGAGGGAAGAGTGTGAATGGAGGATCCTGGGAAGGAAAGAACCAGCTCGTGCTCAGAAACTAACCCCAAGCTAGCTAGGGTGATGGTTGGTGTGCAGGGTGTAATGAGCAGTAGCACAAAGGAACTGAGTTCAGAGCCGGACGCGACTTACGAACCAGGATGGGGAGTCAGAGTCTCATTTAATGTGTAATATTCAGGTAGGGACTAACAGAAGCTTCTCTTGCTGCTATGTAGTGATAAATTACACATGGAGATGATTAGAATGGGGAGTCAAGAAAGGATATTTCAGTGGATAAAACCTAATCTTACCATTGGAAAAAAGTCAGTTATTTCCTCACGTTCCTATAAGTTGACAAGGACTGGGGATATTGTCTTAAAAATATCAGTTGCCATATTAAGGCTAAAGTAAAAAATTTGTGATTGCATTGAATTCAATATTGGTTATACCAGGTAAATACATGCACAGTCATACTGACAATGGCTACAAATGCTGAGTCTGTGGTCTACAATTAACTAAAGCAAAATTATATCCCTTTTAATTTAAAGAGAAGCAGAAAAAAATTGATCAGTCTTCAAAAAGATTAGTGGAGAAAAGAAATCTTTCAGGAGGTAAATTCAGGGTGCTTTTTTTTCCCCCACTATAACAAGCACGGGCCAAATTAAAATAGCAACAAAACAGTCTGTACATAATGCCTAACAGTCAAGTCAGTGAGGAAAATTAGTCAAGCCAGTTATATGGCTATGGGAGAATTCAGAAGGGTGGGTTTTCTGCATTTAACACTTTATAAGAAGTGACTGACTCACATAACTATAATTACTTTGTTCATTTATATGTAAAATGGATAGAACAATTCCAGCATAATGGGATTTAGGGAGAGTTGTATGAAAAGTGTCCTGCCCAGAGCCCAGGCACATAGTAGGCATATGGTTTATAACCAGAGTTAGGGGCCTATCTGAAGAGAATCGGGATCAGAGACAGATAGATTTAGGGGTTTATGGAAACTTTGCTGAGTCATTAGCAGTTAGTCAATAAAAGAGATTAATTTCAACTTATTTAAAAAATTTCATCAGGCAAATCATAAACTAGGAAATTCTGTTCTTCAAACATTTTAGAATTTTTAAAATCTAACAAAGTGAGAAGAATGTAGTAATTAGACTGAGAAGGTAAGAGAGTCAGTGAAATTCAAACATAACACTAAGTACTCCAAACAATTTTGTTTCTTACTGGGATGTGCTTCTTACCCTCTTCCATGTAAACATATCATCCAAAACATAAGTAGGTTTAGGGAAAAAACAACTGAGAATTGTATGTTAAATTGTGTCCTTCAAAAACATATACTGAAGTTCTAACCTTTAGTACATCAGAATGTGACCTTATTTAGAAGGGTCTTTGCAGAGGTAATTAGTTAAGACGAACTCATACTGGAGTAGAATGGGCTCTTAATACAATTATGACTGATGTCCTTTTAAAAAGGGGAATCCAGAGGCAGAGACACTCAGGTAAAAGATGGCGATGTGACAGCAGAGGCATAGATTGGAGTGATGTGTCTACATGCTGAGGAATACCAAGGACTACAGACAAACAGCAGCTGCTAGAAGAGGCAAGGAAGGATTCTTCCCCACAGATCTCAGAGAAAGAATAGCCCTGACAGCACCCCGTTTCAGGCTTTTAGCCTCTAGAACCAGGAGACAATACATTTTGGTTATTTTAAGCCACCCAGTTTGTAGTACTTTGTTACACCTGCCCTAGGAAGTTAATACAAGAGTAGAGCCACATGGAGGCCCAGCTGATTGTAGTCTTCACTCTAATTTTTACCCCATCAAAACAAGAGACGCTAAAGACCACATGGAATGAGAGGATACCAAGAGCATTGAGTTCTTAACCTTAATTTTGATCTGGCCAACAGCATGCCTTAACAAAAACCAAACCAAACCAAACAAAAAAGCAAACAATCAACCCCCAGGCCCCCACACATTAATTATATCTTCTCTTCTGAGTCATTTATGCCTCATTAAGTGACAGACAAATGTTTATCACTGCCAGACCTCCAGGGCCTCCACAGCTGTAGAGAAATAAGGTCTACTCCACTGACTTCATGCATCTTTAACAAGGGTGCCATTGTGGTCGAACACCAGAAATCTCTTTTATTGGTGATGATGTACGTGACTAAAAGAACACAATCTGATTTTTTTTTTCAGACTCAGGTACGTGAAATCGAGCTTACAGTGCTGCAAGTTAGGAAAACCTTGTTTTTAAGGCTGTAAACTGCATATAACTTTGTGAATGTATTCATACGCATGATATTAAAATAGCTTATGTGTGCCTAAAATCCTAGATTATAAAAATAGCACCTGGCTAAAAACTGGATTTTTTTAGTCGCTGCTCTCCCTTTCTGTGACCATTATAGTTTTCTGTGTCCTATCTTTCCTGCACAATCTTATTTGCCATCAGTCTTAATTCATTTTCACAAACAAATTAAGGCAGAGAGCCAGGTGAGGTATGCAACTCTACTCTCTTATCATTCACTTCCCTATGCCTCTGTCAGAATCAATAAATACTCATTCAAAGGGGCGGGGGGGCTAAGCAACTCATTAATCCTCCTGCTCACTGCTTCCAAAAATGGGTGGCTTGTTGGGAGGCCTCTGAAATCCACAGTGCAAAGTGTAGCTCTTGAGCACTGTTAAAGACCCAGCAATACAGCTGTAGAGCATGAGAAGAGGGACTTACCAGTAATAATTACACTGGTGTACGTGTGTTCCATGATACATCGACTCACAGCATTTTCCAAACAACGTTTTTTTCCTCATACAGGATATAGGTGGTAGGTTGTCTCCTCATTGTTTAAATCTGTCCTTGAACACAAGCAACACCCTGGAAATTTCCAGTATTACACAACACTTTTCAAAGCACATAAAAAGAAAGTTCTTCAAAGTCAAAAGAGTGAATAGTGGTTGCTGACTTGTTTAGAGTAAATACTGAAGGAGGTGGTGTGCAGAAAACCTTTAGCAATTCACGCGAGGAATGTGGACATCAACACCATAGAAATTCACATATAATACGGGAGGTTACAGGCAAATACAGACTCTGAATGGGTCTCTATGCTTAGGTTTCTCACTTTCCGTGACCTTAAAGCTAGAAGTGTGATATCTTGGGCTTACTATTTGAAATCTTTTGTTGCCTCCAGTTTGGGAGATTTTATTGTTATGGATTTTTGAATTCTAAGAGAAGTGATGTGAAAAATAACATCAGCCTGAACTTGGTAACCTCTACTTTATTTTATTTTTTTAGTTTGACTTGCCTAAAAGCCTTTATAGCTGCTGTTTATTATTTCAAAACACCATTAATACTTACTATGTGATTCATTTCTATGTAAATTTTTCTTGTAGAGAGCTTTGATTTAGAGCAATGTATGCATTAGGAGGAAAACATAGTATAATTATTTACTCAAAAAACAAGAGAGAGGTGGGTTGAAGGGAGCATATCCCATGAGACTTAAGACTGACAGATTTGCAACAAAAAACCTTTTGTCTGGAAAGTAAGAAAATGATCCTAAGAACCAAGCACAATATACCTCTCATCTTGTCAAAACCAAAGAAGATACTTTACATGTGCAAAATGTCCAATTGTCTATTCTCATACACAACTAACTTGGAAATACATCTTACTTGGAACATAACCAAATTGAAAGTAAAACCGGTAATCATAAACATGACACTTTTATAGATAAAAAAATAAAACTTAGATTTTTCAGTAGTAGGATTTTGCTGCTTCATACTTTCAAGTATTTATTCTAGTGAATTAACTTATTGATAAGGTACAACAAGGTGACAGTTTATCAGTTAGAGAGTACAGAGCATCAAAATCTTAGGTATATTAAAAATAAGAGCTACTGCCTTCTAAGAACTTATAATATTCCAAGCATAATGCTAAGCTCTTTACTTAAAATATTCCCTCTCATCATCACAATGAACCTATGGAGTTCATAGTATTATTTTCATTTAAAAGATGAAGTATCTGAGAATCATTGAAGTTAACTAACTTGCCCAAGATGAAATAACTGAAAAGTGGCAGAGTTGGCGGTCACATGCAGGTTTGTCTACCCTAAAGTAAGTGTGCAGTCTGCTGTGCCCAAGCAATTGTGCTGACCAGATATTAGAGATGATAAGTCTTACCAATTCACTGGATTTCCCAAACTCAAAATTATTCCCCTCCCTTCTACTCTCTCCCCCTTTCTTCTTTCCTTTCTCCCTTGCTCAGTGTTCTCTCTCTCTTTCCCTCTATTTTCATTCTACTCCAAAATAAAAATATGATTTGAAGGGACATATCATGAAGTACATGTATAATAGGACCACTACAAGCTCCCCAAGAGATCATATGTCCATAAGTTTATGGGATATATAGGATTAAGAGTTACAACAGCACTCCTTTTGAAACACAATATTAACAAACAGTTCCAACACTTTATCCATTAATTTAGTGCTCATTCATTCAACACAATGCATTGAGCTGCTCCTATGTTCTAGGGATTGTGACAAGTCCCAGGAATGGGAAGATGAATGTATTATAGGTCTTTCCTTCGTGACAAGTACCTTATTACAGACAATACCCACAAAATAATGTATAAAGCTGATGGGAATAGAGGGCCTAAGTAATGGTGTTCAGGGGAGTTGAAAAGTTTCCACAGGAAAAACCATTTCAATGGGTCATAGAGAATAAGGAAAGATTTTCTAGGAGAGAGAAGGGAAAGAGGTATCAGTATTCCTGTAAAAGGATGAGAGAAGGCTTGACCAGCTCTGGGACTAAAGCATGGGGTTATTCCATGTAAGTGGTAAGATATAGGGTAATATACAAAATTGGAAGGTTTGTGGATTAGATACACAAGATAAGATATATAAGCAATTTGAATGTGTACTAAGCCTTGTGTTATTTTTTTAAAAATATAATTTGGAGCTTTGCGCAGTGGCAGTATCGTAGCCAATGAGGTTTATCCGAGGCGCGATTATTGCTAATTGAAAAATGTAATTTGGAACACTCTCCCACTTACAAAAAAATCACAAGTATACAACAACAAATTTTTTCCTGAACCCCTTGAGAGTACATTGCTGATGTGACATCCCTCGTGAATTCTTTACTGTGTCTCCTACAAATAAAAATATTTTCCAATATAACCATAATACAATCTCAAAATTAAAAAATCAACATCCAGGCGCCTGGGTGGCTCAGTTGGTTAAGTGACTGCCTTCGGCTCAGGTCATGATCCTGGAGTCCCGGGATCGAGTCCCGCATCGGGCTCCCTGCTCAGCGGGGGGTCGGCTTCTCCCTCTGACCCTCTTCCCTCTTGTGCTGTCTCTCATTCTCTCTCTCAAATAAATAAATAAAATCTTTAAAAATAAATAAATACCCTTTTGGTACCCCTCATCATTCTTTGTTTCTATCACAACTGGTTCTAAACTCATCTTGTTCTTTCCTTAGCTCTTGAGTCAGCCATTTCCCCAAGGATTCTCAGTTCTCTATAATGAAGAGTGATATTTAGAAGTCAAGATCTGGATGTACTCAATGCCGTTGGAGTAGGGCACAGTTACTGCTCTTGGGCCCTCTCATTGGACAAAGTTAGGGAATATGCATACACACATACATGTATGCACATATATGTGTATATGTGTGTGCATACATGCACATATAAGGTGGCAGGTTGCATTTTCCAAGATGGCCATAACAAGGTCTCCCAACACACATGAACTACATGATTTTTTTTATGTAGCATGTTAATGCTCCTCTCATTTGGAAATTAGATCTATGCCGATCCCCTATCTTGAATCAGGGTGCTATGCATGCACATATATATGTATATGCGTGTGCATACATGCACATATAAGGTGGCAGATTGCATTTTCCAAGATGGCCATAACAAGGTCTCCCATTACACATGAACTACATGATTTTTTTTATGTAGCATGTTAATGCTCCTCTCATTTGGAAATTAGATCTATGCCCATCCCCTATCTTGAATCAGGGTGCTATGCACTTTATTGTGTCCCCTTAAATTCATATGTTGAAGCCCTAACCCCTCAGTGTTATGGTATTTGGAATGGGGCCTTTGGGAGTTAGTTAGGTTTAAATAAGGTCATGAAGGTGAGGCCCTCAACATAGAATTAGTACCCTTATATAAGGAGACACTAGAGAGAGAAGGCAGCTATCTTGTCAGAACCCAACCATGCTGGAACCCTGATCCTGATCTCCCAGCATCTAAAGCTGTCAGAAAATAAACTAAACCTCTGTTTTTAAAGCCACCCAGTCTTTGGTATTTTGTTATGGCATCCTAAGCTGACTAATACTTGTCAGTATGGCAGAAATGCGACTAAGGGACTTCCAATCTAGGTCTTAAAAGATTATACAGCTTCTTTCTGGTCCTTTTGGAACCCAGTCATCATCCTGCAAAAAAGCAGAGAGCCACAAAGAAAGGACAGGTGTATGTTCTATCAAGAGCCCCAGTAGAGACCCCAGGTAATACAGCATGGAACTCTAGACATGTGAATGAGCCTTTGGGTGATTCTAGCTCCCAGTTACCAAGAAATCTCCAGCTTTCAAGTCTTTTCATCTGAGTCCCCAGAGATAAACTGTCCCAGTGTGACTTTTTCAAGGTCCTGATGCACAGAAATCATGAGAAATAACAAAATTATCGTTGTGTTTCAAACCCCTGCATTTGGAGATGATTTGTAATGTATCAGTACATAACAAGATCACATACTTCCAATTATACAATGCCACTGGATTCATTCTAGTTGCCTCTCTTTCTGTATTTGTAACTCCCTTCTCACACTGGGAAAACTGACTTCCATTTTCTTTAATATCTTTTACTTGTTTGATAAATCCTCCTGTATAAAACTAATCTTTTAAAACTTATATTGCACCTTCTTCTATGTGGATGCTCTCCTGACTCTACTTGGACCTTGCTACCTTGAGATAGATCTCCTCACCCTTATCAGACACTCAATACCAGACTGCCCCCACTTCTGTATGGATGTTTTACTTACTTGGCTTGGGCTTTGACTCTTCACACTGAGCAATCCCTATACCTGGCTTACTCTGCCTACCAGATGGCTTTGTCACTGACTAGTTTAGGAAAGGGAGGGAAAGAAATAGAAGGAAAGGGGAGGGTAAGATATAGAGGAGGAAACTTAGATTTTATCTTGTGGACAAAATAGAAATTTTGGACATTTTTAAACAGATGGCTGATATGATCCAAAGTGCATTTTGGAAATATCAGCAGGACTGTTTTCTAACAATTCACTCTGTTAATAAATTTCTTCGTATGCACAATGTATGTAATGACTGAGCAGAGTAACTGACAGAAATAGATAAAGATTATCATAGAACAAGTAACTAAAACTGTGGTCCCTAGGCCACAAACTTTCTAATAATGCTTTCATAGGAAAGAAGTAGGAAATATAAGATTTTTATTTGCTTGTCTCTGCTTCTTTTGGTTTGCTTATTTTGTTAAAAGATATACACATCAGTCAAGTTCAAAATAAAAAGAAAAGACACCTTTGAACTTGCTCCCTACATACCACATACCACGTTTCTGGTTGTTTTCTTCTATATCTACCTACAAGTAAGGCAAAATTATTAAAGAAATGCAATCAATCTCTCAGTAGTAAGTTTACTGCCTCATAGTTTAGTACCTACCATAGTACCTAGTGTATTTATATATACTATATATGTACGATACACACACACACATATAGCAGGCATTCAATGTATTTCTTGAATGAATGAGACAAGATGGTAATAAAACTGTAGCTCAGTGATTCTTTAAAGTTCCTCAAATGAGATGGACATCAGAAATGCCATAAAGATACATAGCAGGACAGACTCAAGTCATATACTTCAGAAGATATAGTGGGATACAGGAATCTAGTGATCATAACATTGAAAGTTAGAATCACTTTTAACTCTTTTGACTGTTTCTAACAGTGGAGATAGTATACTTCATCTCTATTAATACACAGACCATTCTTGATTTATCTGAGACATCTATTCAATTCCTGAGAAGACAGATGAGAGATTTAACTGATGTATGATCCTAACACCTTCCCTCACCCATTCTTAGATAACCATGTAGCTGTTTTAGAGAAATCCATGAAGAATTTATGTAATTTAGTCTGCAAATAGTGTACACTATGGAGCCTAGTCTTCTAGTTTGATTTCTTTTCATTTATTGTTTTACTTTTTGGTTTTCATGGTGTTACTTCTTGCATTTCCTTTTTTTTAAAATTTTATTTATTTATTTGAGGGAGAGCAAAAGCGAGAGAGATCACAGAGGGAGAGGGAGTAGACTCACCCCTGAGCAGAGAGCCCAATGTGGGGCTCCATCCCAGAACCCTGATATCATGACCCGAGCTGAAGACAGATGCTTAACCAACTGCGCCACCCAGGCACGCCACATTTCCCTTTTCTTACACTATTTATCTCTGATGTATATGTTTTTTTCAAACACTGTCATATCAAAAATTCTATCAAATGACATTTTCCCCCCAAATTTCTTCCAGTTTTCCTGCTGCAGTCAAGACTACCTGCTTTCCAGGTTTGTTGTCTAGCAGTTCTCCTAGAGCCTCATTTCACTGTTTTCTGGGGCAGGATCTATTTCTCTTGGGTCTTATGTCTTTCTCTTTCTTGATTTCCAGTGTCACTAAAGGTACCTGCTAATGTTAGGTATAGGAGAAATAAAATTTTACATGTATGAAAATTTCTAAAGGATAATCTTTACATAAACTCTAAAGTAATTACTAGGCCACTCCATTCAAATGTGTGTAATAAAATAATTGCTTTCCCTAGCTCCTTTCCCTTAATCAGTTTGAATTATGGGCAATATACTAGAGAAATGATAACTACTTTTAAAGTTCACAGAAATGATTTGGAATCTTTTTTATTAACAAACTTGGGAAGCAAACTTTAATTAATATCAAAGCTTTTTACTATATACTAGAATTCATTCTCTCTAGAAATGGTTTGTATACTAAGTGTAAATTTATATGTGTGCATATACCTACAATACAAATCCTTAGGTTAAAACTAATTTTTAATTAAAATATTTGCCTCTTGGGTGCCTGGGTGGCTCAGTCAGTTAAGCAACTGTCTTTGGCTTAGGTCATGATCCTGGGGTCCTGAGATGGAGGCCTGCATCCCCGGTTCCCTGCTCGGCAGGGAATCTGCTTCTCCCTCTCCCTCCGCATCTCCCTCCCCTCCCTGGCTTGTGGTCTCTCTCAGTCACTCACTCCCTCTCAAATAAATAAATAAAATCTTAAAAAAAAAAATAAAACATTTGCCTCTGACTCATCCTCTTCTTCCCATTGGTTCCCTTCCCCCCAATACCACCGCCAAGAGAGTAAGTGTAAGAAAAATTCTGGAGCTTTCAAAGTACTGATCAGAGGTAAGAAAGTCAAGGAACTTTGAAAAACAGAATTTAGAAGGACTAATCCTGGGAACATCTGTATATGTGGTGATTCCCAAGGCACTTTCTTAAAGTCATGACAGTCTACAGATTAAAAACTCATTTGGGTTAATATTGCTTTCAAAAACGTGAACATTTCTGGGACGCCTGAGTGACTCAGTCGGTTAAGCGTCTGAGTCGTGATTTCAGTTCAGGTTATGATCCTCATGGGTCATGGGATCCAGCCCTGCACTCAGCGGGAGTCTACTTAAGATTCTCTCTCCCTGGGGCACCTGGGTGGCTCAGTCGTTAAGCATATGCCTTCTGCTCAGGTCATGGTCCCAGGGTCCTGGGATAGAGCCCTACATTGGGCTCCCTGCTCCGCGGGAAGCCTGCTTCTCCCTCTCCCACTCCCCCTGCTTGTGTTCCCTCTCTCGCTGTGTCTCTGTCAAAAAATAAATAAAACCTTAAAAAAAAAGTCTCTCTTCCTTTTCCCTTTGCCCCTCCCCCACTCGCTGTCTCTCTTAAAAAAAAAAGTGAACTTTTCTTAGTTTGGTAAAGTGGTGTCAGATTGCCACACTTCAAAATTAATTATCTGTCGGGTTTGGCCAGCAAACCCTGAGACAATGAATGAAAAGATTACTCCAGACACCTTAGTAGGAGAAAGGAGAGACCTGGGGACCAGACGCTCTAATGGCGAAAGGCCTCGAGCCAAGCTTTGTCTCCACTTTTATTGGGGTCGTAGCAATACACCAAGCACAAGCGCAAAACAAGGAGGCAAGGAGTTCATGAAGTACGTGACCACCACAGGTGCCTGTTTTTCTTCAAAATTTAAACATTTACTCCCTAGATGAGAACCTTGAGCCGCAGTAAGAATCTGGCTGCTTTCAGCCAAGCAACTTCAAAGGAGGCCCAGCGTTCCGGGCACTCCTTTATTTTTCAAGTTGTCTCACCCAGGGTGGCATATACAAGTCACATTTTGACTATCCAGGCACCGCGAATTCCCACAATTATCTCCACCTTCACCCCCTTGATGTTTCTCTAACGTCTAGCCAGGATTATCAGCAGTGAGTCAGAGAAAGTAAAGATAATTTTAGTGAATGGTAGAATGGGCTCTGGGCAGTTCCGAGGCATCCCAAATGTGTTATCAAGTTAATGTGGCTCTGGCATCAGTATCAAAAGGTGAAATTTGTCAGGTAAACCCATAGGAAACAGAAGAGGCTCTAAGAGGGTGAATGATAGTTGAGGCAGCTGCTTCACCACAATAAGATAACAGAGAACGGCTAGGGGTAAACAGGAGCTTAACTGGCTGTGATAAGACTGGGACATTTCCACACACTCCAGTGTTCTCCCACAGCACTTAAAATAAATCCAAACTCTTCACCAGGACCTATAAGGCTCTACAGCATCAGGCATTTGTTTATTTCTTCAGCCCCATCTCATACTATGACTTTCTTCTCAGCTCACTAAATTTCAGCCCCATTGGTATTCTAGCTATTTCTTGAACAGGATAACCTTGTTATGGCCTTAGGCCTTTGCACTTGGTGTTCCCTCTGCTGGGAACGCCCAGCCCCAGATCACCTGGTGTCTTTTCACATAATTCATGGCCCAGCTCAGATGTCACCTCCTCAGAAAGGTCTTCCAATTTAAAATAGACACTCTCCACTTCCACCAGCCCCCCTTTCTGCATTCTCTATCTCTTCTCTGTTTATCTTCCCAGCACTTATCACTTTCTGAAATTATCTTGTTTATTTATGTCCTATTGCCTGCCTTTGCCCTGAGTCTCTAAGTACTTGAGAGCTGAGACTGTCTTGTTACCTTTGTGCCCCGAGTTCCTAAAACCATGCCTGGCTTGTAGTAGGTATTCAATAAATGTATGTTGAATGAACAACTAAATAAATGAGTTGCAGTGATGATGGAGTAGAAATTAAGACAGAACATCAACTTGTTGGTCTGAGAGGGTGGAAGGAATGGGAGTAAGGAAGAGCTATGATGTAGGAGACAATGTGTTCAGGATGGAATAAAAGCTCAAATTTGCCATTCTGTGACATGGAAAAGTTACTTACCCTTGCTGAATGTCACTTTCCTCAGCTGTGAAATGAAGATAACTATTGTAATATGTCCAATTTAAAGATTCAGTTAGGTGAAATAATGAATATATATATACATAAAGAGTAAGGTGCAGAGAAGGTGCCCAATAAATAGTAGACATTATTACCATCAATACTGAGCCAAATAAATTTCTGCATGCTTAGTGTGTTGACACTGAGGATGGGAAAGCTCAAAAACTTCCTATTCAATTTTCTTATTTTTCTAAAATATGCCTTTTTATACGATTTATTATATGTTTATAAAGGTAACAGTAACTTTAGTGTATTTTGCATATCAAATAAAATATTCATATAGACTTGGTTTTCAGATGCAGCCAAATAATAAATTGGACCATAAAGTATGAATACTATACCTAGCGATGAAATAGTAGTATACATGAATAGAAGAGACATAATGGTTGGTCATAAAATATGATTAACCTAGTTGAAACAAAAGGCCTTAGTACCTCACAAGTGGTGAACTCATTAGTGGGTTATAGGAGTTCCACATGAGTGAAGAAATCATGTATAATGGTTGCTCATTACATACCCTATTTATTCGTAGGGTGCCTTTTTTGAAGCTTGTTTTTTCAATTAAGTTTAAGCAAGAAGAGAGAAAAGTATAACTTAAGAATATATTTAAAAACAGTATTATTATGGGAACTTGGTCTGTATTAATCAAAAGAAACTTAACCCTTAATGATAAAGTGTGTTTGGTCTGTATTCCATGTCTGACCAAGCCATTTAACACTGCTTTCAAATCAAGACTTTTATGAAGCAGAACGTTTTGATGGGCTATTTCTTCCCTCTCTCCTTTTTATTATTACTATTACTGCTTCTGTAGCCTGATTCACTACCACTGCTGTGACTTTGGGTAGTACAATTAACCTTGCTGGGCCTCAGTTTCCACATTTGTAGGACACCAGTGTTGCCTACTGTACCTCATAACTTAAAACATGATACTACTTGTGAATGTTGGAAGCACTTTAAAATATCATATGCATGCAGTATGTTATTGCAGAGCATTCAGTACAGTGGCTTTTATATAATTGGGTGGTCAATAAATATTAGCTGAATGAACAGAACCATTATGATAACTGGCCCAGCCTTGCTAGACAGAGATTGGAGGGATAGGAGTCTGACTTACCTCCTTTACATGTATTTATATCTGTAAGTGCCAGGAACATAGGAAACATACAAATGCTTGCCTCATATTTCTCTCCATTAAGATAATTTGAGAATTATTTCACCAATGCTAAGGCTTTTTTGTACATAGTAGCAAATGTTTTAAATATGTCTTCATTTGAAAATTTTGTATCTTTTTAACTGGTGTTTTCTTTTTCAAGTTTTTATTTAAATTCAAGTTAACATACAGTGTAATATTAGTTTCAGGTATAGAATTTAGTGATTCAGCACTTACAACACCCAGTGCTCATCACAATAAGTAAACTGGTTTTCAGTAGGAATTAGTAATTTAGTAGATTTTTTTTATGCTTCTATCTCAATACAAGTAGTATGCTCCTTGTCTAAGACATAACTTTCAGTTTACTAGTACTAGGACACTGCTTCGTTTGTCATCTATATTATCTATGTCATCTCCATTTCTATGCATATAGATATCTATATAATATATATAATTATCATGTATCAGATAATTACAATTATCATAGTTTATTTAAACAAATATTTTGCTTATTCTGGTATAGTTAATACCTCTATAATTTATATTGTGTCAGGCACTTTTCTAAGTGCTTTGCTGTGAAAACCTGCAGCTTGTGAGGTGAGGTACTCTTATTATCTACATTTTGCAGATGAAGAAATTGAGACCCAACGAGATTAAGTAATAAGATCAAGGTCACACTGTTCATAAGGATTAGACCAGGGATCCACACCCACATGTCTGGCTCCAGGTTCCATGCTCTCAAACCTTACCCTACATTGCCTTTACTAAACACCTATATGAAATGAAGCCATTTCAAATATCAGTGTAGAGAGTTAGGCTAGCTGCCCAACCCAAAGAAGATATTTTGAACTTGGCTAGTTACTCTGAAAATTAATCTGCAAAGTCTTTTTGCCTTCATTAAGTAGGTATACTTTTTTTTCCCCCTATGCAGTTATGACCTCTTCCAACATAAGGACCACTCTTGGGGTGCCTGGGTAGCTCAGTTGTTAAGTGTCTACCTTTGGCTCAGGTCATGGTCCCGGGGTCCTGGGATTGAGCCCCACATCCGGCTCCCTGCTTGGCGGGAAGCCTGCTTCTCCCTCTCCCACTCCCCCTGCTTGTGTTTCTGCTCTTGATATCTTTCTCTCTGTGTCAAATAAATAAATCAAATCTTAAAAAAAAAAAGACCACTCTTAATTATTTCTATTTTTCCTGAGCCTGATGTATTGCCCATCACACACCCAAAACATTGTTGAAAAAATAAATAAAAGAATGACTGATGCAGTTAATTGGCAAATTAAAGGAAGGGTTAGGGTAACTGGATGCTTCAGATAGAAATTTTGTTCTTGAGAAACAATAAAATATTTTGGTCTCCATTAATCAAAGGAATAGCCTGTATTAATCTATTTCATTGGGTAAAAAAAAAAATCACTAATTTAATTAGCTTAGTCTATCATTTGTGCCCTTCAGTCATAAACTATCAGAGATTATTCTTGTGATTATTTTAACAGGGCCCAAAAATTGAATTTGAAATTTGAGTACATAGCATTCTGATGATACCATAATGTTGTCTAACACTACAAACACAGAATTTTATTCAAATACGGATTTTCAGCAGCTATTTCAGTGTCTTAAAATATTACAATACATTTAAAAATCTAGTAAATTGGGGCACCTGGATGGCTCAGTCGGTTAAGTGTCTGCCTTCGGCTCAGGTCGTGATCTCAGGGTCCTGGGATTGAGCCCTGCATCGGGCTCCCTGCTCGATGCTTCTCCCTCTCCCTCTGCTGCTGCTGCCCGTTGTGCGTGCTCTCTCTCTCTCTCTCTCTCAAATAAATAAAATCTTAAAAAAAAAGAGGAAGCATAAACAAGACTTTTTCCTTTGTCTTCTCACCAAAAATTACAACTTTATCTTTTTATAATGTATACGGGTTAAAGCAAAACTCTGTTGACTTGGACTGGCATGTTTTAGGATACACTCTTGTACTCCTTAAATACTGAGGATACAGGAAGGAAAGATGTAAATCAAATAGAATAATTCCTAGTCATAGACATTTATATTTTTAATAACTTGTCCATGGGAATTATTATCTAGCACTACAACACTTAGATCAATTTATAGAGCTTAAAAAAATAAGTTCTACAGGTCTGAATCTAATTTAGGGCATATGAAAATTCTTGATGTTTTTAAAAAAACCTCAGATAAATAGAGCAGCTTTCTTTACTGAAATAAAACACTAAGTCTCCCTGATTTGAGTCAGGTAATGTTTTAATTTTAATAAAATTGACCTTTGAGTGGGACAAAATAAACAGATTGGCTAGTTCATAAACCCTGCTATATACAAAAATATTTCTTAATACATGCTTAGGCCTTAGAGTTCAGGAAAGCAGGCATGCCTGGCAGCTAGTGGTGTTGACAGCTGAGCAACTCCAAGTAGAACATAAAGGCAAAAAGAAAAGCTCAAAAGGAAAGCATCTAGGACTCTTATCAATGAAGAATCTCCTTCTTGGTTTTTAATTGCTAAATTCTTATCCTGTGTTGTTTTAATAGGATAGACTTTCCTCAGAAACTTACTTATTTTTAATTACATAAAATTCAGAAAAGCATTATTTTATTTGCATACTTTCTTGAAATTTTTCTTTTTTATTATTTTTTAAAATATTTTATTTATTTATTTGAGAGAGACAGAGCTAGCAAGAGAGAGCACAAGCGGGAAGAAGGGGGAGAAGCAGTCTACCCGCCAAGCTGGGAGCCTGATGTGGGACTCAGTCCCAGGAACCTGGGATCATGACCTGAGCCGAAGGCAGACGCTTAACCGACTGAGCCATCCAGGCGGCTGCAATTTTTTTAAAGTAAGTAATAATACATATTCTCTATTACTATATTTAGCTATAATTTTTCCTGTTATATAATATTCCATTGGGAGAATATATCACAATTTTATCATTTTGTGGCTAGACATCTGGGTTGTGTCTAGTTTTTTTTTTTTTGCTTTTATACACAATTTTTCTATAATTATAATGAAAACATAAATTGAATGAATTAAAGCAAGGGGCATCAGACTAGATGATACCACTTGCATAAAGCTCAAAAACAAGAAAAACTTTGTGATATCTTGTTTGGGGGGTATATGCATATATAAAGAAAACTATTTTTTTAAATAATTTTTTTTAAGATTTTTTATTTATTTGCGAGAGAGAGAATGAGAGACAGAGAGCATGAAAGGGAGGAGGGTCAGAGGGAGAAGCAGACTCCCCGCCGAGCAGGGAGCCTGATGCGGGACTTGATCCCGGGACTCCAGGATCATGACCTGATCCGAAGGCAGTCGCTTAACCAATTGAGCCACCCATGCGCCCCAAGAAAAATATTTTTTAAGTAACAAAATGTTAAACATAAAATGCATGAAAGTGATTATTGCTGAGGATAAGATGGAGAGAAGCACACTAATTTAACAGTATTTGTAATATTCTTCTAAAAATATGTTTATGGTGAGTTCAAGAAGGTCCCTTTTTAAAATGTGCTTTATATCTTATGTAATATTTTGTATATATAAAGTGTTAAATGTTTTCAAAATTAGAAAATAATTATTACATTTGTTTTTCAAACCAACGCTGTGAGGCAGGCTGACTGGATAGAACTGCCTTTTTTTACAGATGAGGGAAATGATATGTGAGTAATTTACCTAAGGTCTAATTGATGGTAAATTTTGGAGAAGGACTAGAAACTTCTCTTCATTAATCAAACAATTAGTTAATTCAATACACATTTCCTCCACTACTCCCCTTCTCTGGGAGAGGCACTACCATCCATCTAATACCTCAGCTACAAACCTGAGAATCATTCATAATGCTTCCCTCTTTCTACTTCTACAACTAATTAGTTACCAATTCCTACTAATATTATCTCCTTAATAGACTGAAGTCAGTTCCTTTCTCATTATTCCCAGGGGCATGACCTTATAGATTAATCTATCTTCATTTTACCCTCAGATTGAGACAACCACCTTCTTACCTTGTCACCAGTCAATTACTACAGTCTTATCTCAATCAAACCCATCGTCAGAGGGAAAACCAGAGTGTCCGTTTTAACATGTGACTCTGGCTTCCATTCCTAATATTTTTTTAATGGCTCCCTATTCCCTCCAGGATGAATTTGATGCTTCTCATTATGGCACTACAAAACCCTCCACAGCCTGGCTCCTGCTGATGCCTCTAGATTGGTTTCTTACTATTCCACCAGCTCATGCAATACACTCTAACTATGTGCTGGTTTCCAGGACACAGACTCTTTTAAAGATACTCACAGGCCCTGAAAATAATTCCTTTTGGAAATCTACATCTTATCAGACATATTAGACCCACATTCCACAAGAAGAATAGCTTACAAAAAACTAAGATTTGAGCAGAGTTGTAGCTGACTGGTTGACATAATACCACATTTTATAAAACTGAATTAAATTCATTCATTCATTCAATACTTACTAGGTGGCTACTACAGGCTAGTTTTTATTTTAGATTCTGAAATTCTTCAGTCACCAAAATAGATAAGTTCCTACTTTTGTAGAGTCTACATTCTATGTTTTAACTATGTTTTGCTATAATTAATTCATGGTTGACTTAATTTACAAATTTCCCTTTTTTATATTTCAGAACCAAAAAAAAAAAAACAAAAACCCAATAGATTTTTTTAGGTCTCAAACATTTTTGCCATCCTTTGAAAGCTCATAGGCCTTTAGCACCATGCCTCTAGTACTATCTTCTGGTTAAGTAGCCCAGTTAAGGTACTACTATCATTCCTGTCCCTAAACTTTCACATGCTGCTCCCTCTGCCTGCCACAATTTTCTACTCCATTCCCTACTCCTTGAAACCCAGTTGAATTTATTTACCTAGCTAACTCTTATGTGTCTTGCCAAAGGAAACTCAGACTCGTCTTTTGCCAGAAATCTTTCCCTGTCTAATGCACCAGCCCTACCCCCAAGTCCAGAACAAATCCAATAAAACTGTATCAGATTGATTTCTTGCTCAAAATATTCCATTGGCATTCTGGCATGTTTAGAATAAAATCCAGAGTCCTTATTACGGTTTTTACAAGATTTTATATGATTTCACCATTGCCCAACTTTCCTAGTTCATTTCCTTCTAGTCTTCTTATTCTTCCCTCTGTTCCAGTTACATTGCCCTCCTGATGTTTTGACACATGCCAAATATGCTCCTGTCCCAGGACCTTTGCATTTGCTGTTATCTCAGCTTGAAATGCTCTTCTTCACATACTAGCATGACTTGCTTCCTTACTTCACTCTAAAATCTGCTTAAAACTTGCTTCTTTGAAAAGCCTTCCCTAAACACCGTATCTAAATAGGACTTTCCTGTTACTCTCTTTCTTCTTTCCAGACTTTTTAAAAAAGATATATTTATTTTTAGAGAGAGAGAATGGGAGCAGGAGGGGCAAAGGGAAAGGGAGAGAATCTTAAACAGGCTCCACTACCAGCACGAGCCCAATGCAGGGTTTGATCTCATGACCCTGAGATCATGACCTGAGCTGAAATCAAGAGTCGGATGCCTAACCGACTGAGCCACCCAGGCGCCCCTTCTTTCCAGACTTTTTAATTTCCTTGTTGCATTTACCATTATTCTGACATTGTATTACATATTTGGTTGTTTATTGTCTGTCCCACTCAGAATAATGTAAACTCTATGAAATCTTGCCTGTATTGTTCACTGCTAAATCCCAGCACCTATGAGTATGTCCGACACATAGTAGGTGATTAACAACTGTATTTTGGATGACTGAATGGCACTAACCACAATAAGCTATAGTCTCTGTAGATATTACAATCAGGGAGACATGTGTTCCTCTATGGCCTCTTACAGCATGCTGCATTAATGAAAATCAATTTATTTGCTCCTTTTCCCCACTTTACTGTCAACAGCTGAAGGACAGAAACTGTCTTATCTTAATGCTTAGGATACGGTGCGACTAGAGTATGCTCAATTAACATTTGCCATGAGAAAATGCATTGAGTGGTCTTCACTGTGCAAGGTATTGCACTAGGTGTTCAGAATTTAAATTATTTATCAGTCTAGAATAAGCACCAATTAGCAAACACAGATGGCCTAATCACATTGACCAACCTTCCCCATAATGCTTTCCAGTACTTTCCCACTAGCTCACCCCAGTGCTTGATAACTCTTTCCTCTGTTGTTTCCCCTAAACTGAGTTCAGTATCTCTACCTTATTGCAATAGTTGTGATCTCTGTTACAATACTCTTAAATAAAGCCTTCCTTGCTAAACTTTCTCTAGTGCAATTTTCCCTTGATAGTTCCCATCATGTGTCTTTGTTCTCTCTTCAGTTTCTGTCGCCCTGTAACATAGCAGGAACCAATTTGTTCATTTCCTTTACAAAAGCTAGTATCAAACTTGAGTCATGGTATAGACCCCCTTTTTAAAGAGGGGTAGAAAATAAACTACTTGCAGACCTCCTAACCTATGGAAACATCTTTTTATTTAAAATGTATACACAAGGGACACCTGGGTGGTTCAGTTGGTTAAGTGTCTGCCTTCGGCTCAGGTCCCTGCTCCATAGGGAGCCTGCTTCTCCTTCTGCCTGCTGCTCTCTCTCTCTCTCTCTGACAAGTGAATAAATAAAATCTTTAAAAAAGAATGTATACACAAAAGAGATCTTTTATAACTGGTACTTTTTAAAAGATTATCATTAAAGTAAAAACACAAATTTGAAAACATTATTGTGGAAATTTTGACCCTGAGGTTGTATGTCCTGTCTCCTTTCAAGTTTTCCAGAGATCCTGGGAAAACAGTTTGAGAAACTAGTTAGAGCCAAGGCCAATTCTCTTCCTGGTGAGATAGCTATTTTTATGCAAAATAGGTGGTAACAGCCCATCATTTTGAAATTTAACCTTCTATTTTGAATTTTGTTTAACTTTCTATTCTAAAGAAACAGTGCTTTAAGAGCCAAAAAAATGGAAGGAGAATCACTGACCCACAAAGGAAGTTTCTATTAAAGAATCCTGACCTTTAGCATGTAAAGCTATAATTTAGAATTTCCTTTATTTATTTTTTTATCTACTCTCTGGCATACATATTTAAAGTTCTATTTTGCCCTCTAAGTGTGTGAACTTGGCCATTGATGCAAACTGTTAATCAGCCTCTCCGTTCTCCTTTTAGAAAGGATTGTCTATATCGAATGGCCTCAATGTGTAACAATTGGCAGATAACTGTCTGGGATTACTGCATACTACTTAAACAAATGATTTGCCCATATAGACCCAGGGATTGGTTTCAAGGTAGGAACATTTACTTGAATACTAGGAAAAAAACTCCTAAAAGGTTGATTTTGATTATAATGAATATTTTAAAAGCTGCTTTTTCAAAGAAAATTTCCATCTGCGTCTTAATTAGTATTAACTTTTATCAATACTACACAGTGGCTTTTTTTTTTTTTGGCTCATCTGTGTATAACATGCAAGTAATATATCTGAAAATTTACTAGGATGAATTATATAACATATCATAGAAAATCATAAAACAAATGGTCAAATTCCTAATAGAACTTTTCTCCCTTAGATTCATGTTCATTCCTTTATAAAATCAATTACTCAGACAGGTCCTGAACAAAACAATAGAGGTAGCTGTTTAATACTTTCCAGCTAGTATTAATAATTTATAATTTAAAAGAACTCAAGTATAGGGCGCCTGGGTGGCTCAGTCGTTAAGCGTCTGCCTTCGGCTCAGGTCATGATCCCAGGGTCCTGGGATCGAGTCCCACATCGGGCTCCCTGCTCGGCAGGAAGCCTGCTTCTTGCTCTCCCACTCCCCCTGCTTGTGTCCCTGCTCTCGCTATCTCTCTCTCTGTCAAATAAATAAATAAAATCTTTAAAAAAAAAAAGAACTCAAGTATAATGCACACACTATTTACAGAAATCTGGACATATGGGGGCTGGGGGGAGGGGAACTTGCCGAAGTGTATCCAGCACCTAGGACGGTTTGTCAGAGAAGTAGCAGAAGCTGTAGAGGCATGCAAGGGGGGTAGGAAGAGAACGTGACCACAGGAAAGCAAAAGCAACTAAAATATATATTCTGTTCAGGGTTGTGAAAGCCAAGAATGCACAGCTGAAGGGATTCCTGAGATACCAACTCCTGAAAGATTTGTGGATTTCAGGTTGTTGATATTAAATCTAAGTACGCTGGAATGAAATAGTTGGTGGATTTTTTTTCCCCTTTATGCAGTTTTTTTTTTTTTTTTTGCATGTTCCTGATCCATGCATGTAGGATGTGATCCATAAATGCGGATTAACTAAAACACAAGAATCTTCCGTCCCTAATTCTATTGAAAAGTACACATGTGTTAGCTTTTATACTCTGAAGAGAAAGGTAAAATCAGTGTCCTTTAAGGCAGCAGTGGCTTTAATGAGGGTGAGTCATAGCACTCAGGGAGGCAAACCTATTTATTTTTATTACACAACATGTTTAACTGGGACCATTGTAAAAAGGCCGAATGACAGACAGGGGCCAAGATCAGATGCATCCTCAGTAGACAGCTGGCAAGCCCTGCCAGAACAAGGATTTAGAGGAGTGTAGCTGGTGAGAAATACCCAACAAGTGGGGGAAGGGGGAGTGGAGAAAAACTCCCTGAAGAAAGTAAAAAAAACAGGTTAATTCCCCTCAGGACTAAAATGTGTGACATAGCTTTTGCATTAAATCAGAAATTTCAGAGTAAGAGGAACTAGGAAAGAACCTAAACTATGGGGAATAATGTTGCTATTGTCTTTGGGAGGACTCCAATAAAAAGTTACTGAGTCTTTTCCAAACCAGCTAGCTTAATGGTGTGCTATTTCTCAAAAAGAACTTGCTTCTAGGAAAAAGGAATTAGGTTTGTTTTCCCATTTCACATTCAATTACACTAGTGAATTTGATAACTAATCAGCTAAGGTGCATATGGTGAAAAGAAACTTCCTTGTACTGTGGCAAAAAAAATGTATTCCAACACTTACCAGGTGACCTAATATTGGACACATTACATCATGGAAGCAAATTCATTGTGGACCATTCCCAAAAGTTATGATGCTGTTTCTAGCTTCTTCTAAAAATGACTGTTCTGTCTATAGTTAGCCTTTCCAAGGATGCCACTCGCCTCCCTTTAAACTAAGCAATAGTTTAGTGTGTAAGTTTGCATTTGGGTTTAAGGATCTTCCCTTGAACACATTTTACTTTTTTTTCCAGAAGCAATATAAAAAAATTTGCCCAAGCCTAAAACAAGTGAACAGAAATAAATGGTGTACTTCTGAGATGCAGGAATTCCAAAAGAGTCAAGGGCTTCCTGCACTAAAGAAACACAGAAAAGAATCAAGGGCACCTTCTTGATCCGAACTATAGAAGCTGCAGGGGAAGTTGGAGTTGCACTAGCTGAACACCCTGCGAGAGAGACAAGATGCTGTGTGGAGAGCCTCAGGGATGGAGGGAAAAGAAGTGATGCCTCTGTATTGTCAGGAACTAACACATTGCCTGGAACTCAATAAATTTTTGTTGAAATAATAAGGATGACTTTTGATATGGCAGTTATGAATAATTCTGCACAGCACAAAAAGTTGCTACAGATAATTAAAGTTAACTATAAAATCATACAGAAGTTTTCCAGTAAGTTGAAACTTGTGCAGTTGTAATGTCTCAATACATTACATTTTGGAAGAAGATGGGGGAAATAAAACGATGAAAATGATATAAAGTGATTTTTTTAAAAATTAAAGCATAAAAGATGAGAAGTTTACTATATGTTATGTGATGACTTTCTAATTCTGAACTACTTAAAGATAATTGTTTCTTTGCGTTGGTGGTATAGTGGTGAGCATAGCTGCCTTCCAAGATAATTGTTTCTTTGATGACATATGTTTTTCCGTATATACATATATTTGATGCATATCCTCTTACATATATTTTTCCTAACAGTGACCAAAATAAGTCTTTATAAATTAAAAAATCTAAATAAAAAACATAATTCATTCCTAACAAACTGATGCTCTGAAATATGAATGCTATAGGTCAATGACTATATCAAAACCCTAAGATTTTAAAAATATACATCTATTTAATACATAAAGCAATACATTTATAGCAGAGTGTTGATGTAAATGTGGGGAAAGATTTCCTTAAAAGAAATAATTTCACAGTCACTCTGTGTATATAAAGATGATTCTCAGGGCAGTCCCCCAATTAACAGGGAGAGAAAAAGAGAGAGAATTTAATTAATGTGCATTAAGAACTTTTTAATTTCCTAGGACGACTGCTGAGAGAAGGGTTGGTGGGGCCCAGAATAAGGTAAACAGAGAGTAAGGAAGGAGAAGCATGCAGAATACAGGAAGAGAGGACCTAGGGAGAGTGTATCAATAATGGGAAATGGCTTGCGGACGTGAAACACAAGGGATTTCATCTTGAACTAGAAGTTGTCTGTTATGCAATCCTGAAAAAATAAACCTTGTCTTTGTCTTCAGACTTTCAGAGTTTGGTAGAGAAATTGTCATTTTTTATCACAATTAAAAAAATTTGATATTTACTATAGTCAAGTGAGCTTCAGAAGGACAACTATATTTATTTTTAACACATATTGCCTTGACACTCTGAAAAAAATTTTTATTGTGGAAAATTTCAGTAACATAAAAAGGTAGCGATAAATATAATTATCATCTAACTTAAGTAACGATCAACTCATAGCTGATTTTGGTTTATAAACTCCACTGCATCCTCCACTGCTTGCTTGCCCTGGACTATTTTGAAGCAAATGCCAAACATTGTATCATTTTATTCATAAATATTTCAGTATATTTCTTTACAATATAAGATACAAAATAATAAAAAATCCTCATGATACCATTATCACACATAAATTTTACCAATAATTTATTTTCATAATCATCTAGCCAGTGTTCAAATTTTCCTAATTGTCTCATAAATATTTTTAACTTTTAGGTTCAGATCCAGATAAGTTCCAAATTCTGCAACTGATTCATAGATGTCTTAAATTTCTTTTACTACAAAGCTTTCCTTTCCATTTCTTTTTTTTTCCTGTAAATTTACATGTTTATAAAAATGGACTGTACGTCCATTAGAATCTAGATTTTTGCATCACTAGTAAATAGTAACAAAATTTTGAATTTTACCAGTCTATTAGATGAGAAAGTATATCTCAGTGAATTTTAGATTATGTGTGATATTGAGCATCTTTTCACATATTTGAGAGCACATGCCTTGGGATCTTTTTTTACGATCTCATTATTCATATCTCTTGTCCATTATTCCAGTGTGTTGTTGATTATTTTCTTCTCTATTTTAGAAGCCCTTTATATATTAAGGATATTAATTCTTTGTGACATAAATTAAAAATCATTTTTGTCCCAGTTTCTCACTTGTCTTTTTATTTTGCTGTCATGGGTGTGTGTGTGTGTGTGTGTGTGTGTGTGTCTGTTTACGTGTGTCTTGATATACCAAATAAAAATTATTTTTATGTAGTCCACCATGTTGAAACCTATATAGTATAAAGAGCCTGGCTCAAATCTCTCTTCTCCTAGAGCCAAGTTATTATTATCTCTGAGTTTTTCTTCCTTTCTTTTTTTAATCTCAGCTTCATTGAAGTATAATGAACAAATAGAACTGTAAGATATTTAAGGTGTGCGTCATGGTGATCTGATGTATGTATACACTGTAAAAGGATTCTCCCCCACTATCTAGTTAATTAACACATCCATCATCTCACATATTTATCTCTTTTTGTATATGTATGAGAACAGTTAAGTTCTATTCTCATAGCAAATTTCATTATACAATAGAGTGTTATCAGCTATATATGTTTATTCGTGGAATGAATTGATACATTGACCCTATCTACCTTGTAGAATTTTTGTGAGTATGAAATAAGCCTACCTGTGTAAAACGCCATCACTTGCTGGAATATTATAGCTATTGGACAGCTAAAATAGTTGTTCAATAAATACTAGTTCTCTCTTGCCAACACCTTTTTCTGTACTCTATGTACACAGCCTAATGATACAGAATAAATCATGTATTTGCCTTGAGATTCTAGGGAAAAATAGCTTTTTCTCGGGTAAGGTCAGTGTATGTCAAATACTGTCCTAGGAACTGGAGCTGCATCTCTTAACCTTTTCCAGATTATAAAAAATCTCCTTGGGTTGCCAAAATGAACCGGGATATTCACTGGCTCTTACGAAGCATGACTTACCAGGTTAATTTAAGAGCTCAAATGTTTTAGAGGATATTTGTCAGTTGGATTAGAAACATCTCTACTAACCAGCAGAACTTATCATAGCATTACCTGGCTCTATAATAAGAGAATACTGGGAGTAATGGAGGGAAATTAATAAGGTAATGATAAAAATATTGATGAAGGTTGCTCTTCTGATGGATGCGAAAACTGACGTACCTTTCAAGGCAGCAAGAAGCTCTCGCTGATTCTGTATGACGTTGTCTGCTTGTAAGGAGACATAATATAAATGTCCACCATCCACTGTGTGCTCAAAAACCATTTATGAGTTAAGAAAATTGGATCCAGGTTGATCTGAAGATTTCTCGGAAAATATCTATAAAGAAAAAACTTTTTGATAAAACAAGAAGGGAGACATATATATTTAACTTCAGAAAATATTTATTTGGAGATAGTTTTTTAACACATATTTAAGAATGATGGAGTTAATTACATATGAATCCCTTCTCATTAAATTATATTTTGAAGGACCTTTACTTGAAATCCTCTTGTTAACAGTTAGACAAGTAGTCTTCATTTTAGCCATTTCATTGATCACCATGGAATTAACCCCTCAAATTAGTCTGGATCAGTGTGGATTTACACTATAAACTACAAAAGTTGGTCTACAGACATGACAGACATGGCAAAAGAAATTAACACTTCAAAACACTACCAATTTAGTGACCTACTTTTAAGGAAGATTAACCTATAGTGAGAATGTGAAACTAAATTAAATTCCAGTTAAATACAAATATTTTTCTTCACATACTGAGTCATCTGATTCAGACCCTGCAGGGTACAGTGTTACCTTGCTTGGTGAACTGCATAATTATTTATAGAGTTTCTCACTATTAAGCTTACCCCTTATCTAACTTTACACAGGCAGTCTAGTTAGTGACTCTTATAGAGATATCCTGCTGCATAATATGGTCCCACATGGTAGGTCAGGGCCCAGATGCCCCTTTTTCCATTCTTTGTTGATGGTTTGAAAATATCAGGACAATGACTGCATGCCACATTGGTTTTATAATTCCTAATCTAATGTCTCTACGGGGGGCTCTAATTCCATATAATGTGTATAAAACACAGAGATAAATGTTACTTATTATTGAGAATGGAGGTTCAAGGACCTATTGTGAAGCTTTGTACTTATTGATGGAATTTTAAAACTAGGTTATAAAAAAGTCATTTCTTGATGAAGCATTAATGATAAATAACAAGCCTTCAGGAGACTAAAATACTTAACACTCAAAGACATTTCCATTTGAAGCATTTTAAGAATATGAACTAATGGAATGCAAATTGTATTTCTCATAGGGTACAATATTAGTTCTATGATGAAACTGATTTAGTGTTAATTGAGTGAAATCTTTTAAGTTCTTAAAAGTAACAATGTGTGTGTTTTAAAGAGAATGATTTTTTGACTGAGATAATGCATATGGTTGACATTAGGACAATTAGACATGTTTCTCTTGCTTAAGAATAGAGGAAGAGAAAAACTTCATGGAAACATAATGGTGAGAACACTTTCTTACTGCTCAAAGTAGAAATGAATAGGAAAAGAGAAGAAAGTGATAATGGTGTCATCTAAGGGAAAACCTCCTGGAGCCAGACAGAACCAGATAAAGTCCAGATTAAGTTGTCCATTTTCTCTAAACGTCCAACATTATCCTAAAGATAGCCTTAAGAAAATTCTTTAGGATAACTAGGATGCATAAAAGTTTGAGGGACTGATGCCAGGCTGTCAATGTATTAATTTGCAATTAGAATGGGGACTATCATATGGTACTAGAATATTCTGTTCTAGTATTGTATTCTCTCTCTATAGTCAAGCTCTGTAGGTAAAACTAAATCATAATCAGGAAGATGCTATTTCAGAGTAGAATCTGAACAAAAGGAGTTAAATGAATTAAATATGGAATTGCCTCATTCTAAGGTGGCTTAACACACCTCTCTCAAAAAGTAAGGGGTTTGCCAATGGCACCAGAAATCAGTAGTCTATCAGCTATCATCACCTCCATCCATTTCCACTGGAGGAACAGCCTTGCCGTTTGGATTGGAAATACCCGATGGCTGAGAGATGAGTCTTTCTCTACCATACAGAGTGTTTGAATGGGTACTGTTAACAGCAGCCTATATGACTTTTATTTTTATTTTTATACTGATCAGTTGCCTTTTGGATGGACATAGTTCTTTTGAATGTGTGTGTGTGTGTGCAATGCATGTGTGTGTATAACTGGACTGGAGTTAAGCCTGATTGTATGGCCTATCAGTCATCCTGTTTCTTTCTAGCAACTGCTTGTCTCTTTACTAATTCATTACTTGTTGCTTTTACAATTTACTTCTCCATGGACAAGTTCGCTTAACTTATTTCCAAAATCTTTGAGGGATATCTCTGTGTAGCCTTATACTTATTAATTAAATGTTATTATATACTTTCTCTTACCAAAAAAAAAAAAAAAGGATAAATCACGTGGCGTAACAAAATTCTGACAGTTGATCAAACTGTTCTACCTCTTCAATAAATGAAGTCCTTTTAGTAGTGTTAAACAAATTTCCATTGATGGTGCAATGATTTAGTATAATGAATAATTTGAATTACCTGTGGTAATAACTATCTGTGGAAAGATATATAGCATCTGAGCACCACCCAGACAAATCCTATATAATCATCATATGACCTGACATATGACATCAGGGAAAGAATTTGAGATTTGTTCCCAACTTAGGCTCCATATTATTATCTCCACTTAGTCCTTTGTCCTGGTTTGTTTTGAATACTGTGATGTAAGCTTTATAACATTATTAGAAAAACAAAAAATGCTATGTTCTTATTTCATATAAAAGAAAAGTGGAGTTTTAACCAGTAAAAACAAGCTATCCCATCTAATTTTTTCACAAACTGTGCTCCTGGGATGTTTGAAAGCATCAATGGATGATGCTGAATAATACTGCATGAGTGAGGGCTTGGGTGTAGTACTTTGAATAACCTCGTGATGTTTGCTTTAAGAAGAGTAACTCTGCTTTCTGAATTCTATTAAAAAATCAATTTGGTTGCTAAAATCAGGACTGTAATTTAAAAATTTTTTCAAGACATTAGTCAATCCCTTTGTGAGTAACTGATTCTTTATGGGCAATATCAGCACTTTAGAAGTTACCTTACTGAAACCACAATGATGGCTGGTAACAGAGTGCTTTCTTGCATCACCTCTAGTGTAGTAGACAGAATCCTGGACTAGGAGTATAGTAGACAGAATCCTGGACTAGGAGTTAACAGATCTAGATTTTAATCCTGATTAATCCTATGATTTCAAATTAATTAGTTCTTGTCTATTGGTCTCTGTCATGGGTTGAACTGTATCCCCTCAAAATTCATATGTTGAAGTCCTAAGCCCTAGTACCTCAGAATATGACCTTATTGGAGATAGAGTCTTTACAGAGGTAATCAAATTAAAAATGAGGTCATTAGGTGGACCCTAATCCAATATGATGGATGATCTTCTAAGAAGGGAAAATTTGAATACAGACGTACAGGGAGAACTATGTGAACATAAAAACAGGACAGAAGCCTGGATCAGATCTTTCCCTCATTGCCCTCAAAAGGAATTTGCCCTGACAACAACTTGATTTCAGACTTCTAGTCTTCAGAACTTTGGGACAGTAAGTTTCTGTTGTTTAAGCCACTCTGATTGTGGTATTCTCTTACAGCAGCTCTGGCAAACTAATATAGCTTCTTTAATGCCAAAAGGTGATAATGAAATCATTCTATAACAGCCCTCCAGACCTTTATCTCTCTGTGTCTCCTATCTCTGTGCTGTTGCAATCATATTTCTGAAATGCGGATCTGGTCTTGTCAATGTCTTGCTTAAAGCCCTTCGCTGAAACACCTACAGAGTTATGTAAGATTCACACCCCTACATATGGCAGACAGGGCCTTTCATGGTCTGATCCAAAGCCACCTTTTTATTGCTTCTTGACCCCTAAATGCCATTGTCATCCATTTTCTCCCTGGAGAGTCTGCCCTTTCCTTTAATTTGGGAGATGGTGACCAGTACAAAGGAATTGTGGGAACAGGAGCTTGGACAGCTAAAAGGGACAGGAGATGGAAAGTAGGAGGAAGAAAGAAAAAAATAGTAAAGTCACATTGTCTCTGTGTAAAACTTCGTTGATTAAACAAAATGAATTTAAAGGTATGTATATGCAGATTTTTTCTGTTGTCTGGTGTTGCCAAAAATTCTTCAAACTACTAGTGGCATGAATAGCTGCTTTGTAAAAAATTTTTACAGTTAAAATTGAAAGATTTCATATATGAAATCAGATACTTTAATAAAGCCTTTCTATATGCCCAGTCAAGACCAGTAAACTTTGATCAGTGTTGACATAGTACACTGTCTAAACCTCTTCTCTGTCATGGATTACAGGAGGCAAATTTAGTCTTCTACCTCATAAGGCTGTCAGCTATTTGAAGTCAAGGACCACATTTTAATTATTTCTTTCAATCTACTATACATAGCAAAACAAAAAATTTTAATATAGTTTTTAAGAAATTAAAGTGTAAATAATTTTTAAGAAATGAAAG
This sequence comes from Mirounga angustirostris, assembly GCF_029215605.1. Lineage (NCBI taxonomy): Eukaryota > Metazoa > Chordata > Mammalia > Carnivora > Phocidae > Mirounga > Mirounga angustirostris. The sequence continues at coordinate 35,453,169 of NW_026991720.1, forward strand.
TTACAATATAGTATTGTCATATACCAGCTCTTCATATACTGCTCTAAAATTGCTTGAACGATCAAAAACTGTCTTTAAATATAAAAGTCCCTGCTACTGCTCACCTATGGGAATGTCCATAAGAGAAGCAACCCAACTGCAAGTCAACCCCTGCCTCTTGGGGTTCACTTTTGAAAAAACTGTTGTTTCTTTTTGCATAGCAGCCCTAAGGGTCCTGCTTTCAGCAGCCACCTGTGGATAACTGCCTTCTCTTTGAGATGCCCCTTATCACCACCATTGGCCATAGTACTCCATAATGAATTTTGTTTGTACCATCCCAAACGCACCTTCCAAATCCAACCAAATCCATTCTCCTATGATCTAATAACCAATACAGACAGAAACTTGATTTTAGAGATAAAGATGATAACTGGAGCATACTTACGGAGAGAAATAGCTTTGTTCACAGCCTCTCAAGTACTTTATATTTGGTATTATGTGACAATGCCTTTGGAATTTTAGGAGACCCAGTTACTATGTAACTGTATCAAAACAGAAAAGATTATCAGCAGCAAAAAGGAATGTAGGGAATAGGCCAAAGGATAGGGTTGGGGAAGATGAAAAGTATGGAGGCTGTAAATGGGGGGAAAAAAGGGGCAAAGCTCATAATTCACCCAGGTCCTGTATATATATTTCTTGACTGCTCAAATGAAAATTAAATTATGGGGGGAGTTATACTGAAGCAAAAACCCTCTGAATTTTTGCAGCTTAATTGGTAGCTTTTTAGAAAACTGTAAAAGACTTTAAAATTACAATTCCAAATTCTACGAAATAGAGCCATTTTAGTGCTTCTAAACCCTATTATTTTAAGTTTTAACATTTTTTCCTGAACTAAGTGTGGAAGATTAAGGTAACATAATTTGGCTCCTGGGTCAGTCTTGGCATTCTTCACCTTGCCCAGATGTGTATGATTACATTTTCTATTATGTGAACCATGGGGACATATGGTATTTTCATCAAGAAGCGATGAAAGAAAACATCTTTAGGAAAGTTGAAAATACTGCCTAACTTAGGAAACAAGTTTCTGAGACTGGGGATTTTTTTTCTGTTTGGCTACCTGGCAGTCTAAGTGTAGCATGTGTATGTGGAGTGTTGAGGGATACGGTATGGTTGGAGAACAAGCATGCAAACAAATCAACCAAAAATATGTAACTCACAAGACTTGGTTAAACTCTAGATTGTTTATGATTTATACAAAAAGAATACAGAAAGAAAGAAATGAGTGATACATGTAGAAACCAACAAGTTTTATTTCTGAAAAGCTCTGGCAAATGGTAAAGATACTTGTGAAAAAGTAAGACTACTCAGTCATTTTCCAGTGTTTCTGGACTTAACTCTTGATTAACTGGGAAGTAGGCTGAAGACTGCAGCTGTTCTTCCAGCTGTACTTTGAGCAAAAGCTAGGTTTAAGTTCTCCCCTCTACTTAATGAGTCAGGAATATAAATTAATAGAGGCTAGCAGTCACTTCCCATAGTGAAGTTTGAGTTCAGCCTTGACTATCCCATAGTTGTTCTAAGCTGAGCACCCATTGTGTGACTTTTGGTTGGGTGAAGAATCATATGTTCTCATAAAATGTTTGCTTTCCTTTTGGTGATCTTAGTGTATGCTGGATTTAATATCCATACCCACATTCTAAGAAAAACAAAGCATAGAATTTCAAAAATCAAAATATCTAAGTAATTAAATGAGTGGGAGGACAGTATTAAGAATATTTTAACCATGTATTATTTTTTTGGTCCCTCTACAGCCAGGAGTAAATTTCCCCCCGAAAGTAAAATGCAACTAAAAATTTTTACCGATGTTGTATCCATTTAGCAAAATTGTCCAAGACTAAAGAGATGATGATCTTATTACCTATGAAATAGTTTTCTTTGAGAATACATTTTAAAGGATTGATACTAAAGCTGGTCTATAAAGGTAAAGTTAGTGTTAAGACATTAAATAGGAAATTTATTGTGATATGACAGATTTTTTTTAAAAATCTAGAATTTTTGCTTTGAAATCAAGTGTTATCCAATGAAGGAGACAGTCATTAAGTGCAACAAGAATATGGCTGAAGAAGTATTTATCTTGGCAATTATAATTATGCTCTTATGTTAGCTACAAACGCCAAGCACATTATCATTTGCATTTATTTATTTAAATAATCTAATCAAAAATCTATTTGTAGTATTTTAATATGCAGGGGCCATCTCTAAATAGAGCATTGGGTCTTCCAAATGGAAATACTTTTCTCATGTTCAGACCACTCTGTTACATTGCTTCTGAAATGACAGAGTAATTAGAAATTCAGCCCAATACAAATATTAGAATGTGCATCAAAGTACTATTTTAGATGGACATGTTCTCTGGAATATTATCTATCTTTCCTTCAAATATATTTTTCTTTCCTAAGAAGCAAAATGCTAGAAAATAAATAATATCATTGGGTAGAAAATATATAAATAATGTGCCAAGAAATGTAGAAAAGATTGAAAATCTTTTGGAAAAAGGCAGATTTAAAGATAATAACCAAATAACAATAAAAAAATAATAATAGAGGAAAATAATTTTCAAGAGTCAATATAAGAGGCATAGGAAATTTAGTAGTAATAAAACTACACTGAAAAAAAAAACCCAATAGTCATTCTCTGTGTTCATCATGTATTTGTCCTTACTGTATTCAATTTTAGTGACAGTTCTTTCTTTAGTACTTCTGTAAAATACTCATGCTCTTGTGCTCTGAATCTATGTTTGAGTTAATGTGGATAGCAAGTGATGCTTATAAGCAAGCATAGATAGGTTCTCTGCCCTGGTCTCATTAATTAATGCATACAAAGGGTGCATCTGTTTTGATTTAATCATAATTTTGAAACCATTAGCTCATGAATATGGCTCAGTTGTCTATTCAAATGCCCCTTTTTCTTAGTGATAAACTTCTCAGTGACATTCTTTTTGAATAACTTCATTCAAGGCACAAAATATGGAATAGTACAAAATGCAGAAGTTTATAGTAAGATCCATTCTTTATATGAGAGTGGTTTAAGAAGGACTAGTTAAGGATTTGATAGTAACATTAAAGGAATACATTACAAACTACAATGATTTTTTTCAACATAAAGTGAAATGGAAGTCTGGTATTTTTCTGGTAAATATGACAAGGCAGAAATATTGCAAATCTTGCTCTTTATTTATTTTTTTGCAATTCTTGCTCTTTAAAATATATACCCAATATAGTCTTAGAATACATTTAAAATTGTTCTTTTTATCTCATTCTACTCACTGATTAAAATATTATTCTATAGACAATTTCACAAGAAGCATTTTCAAAATATACTTATAATACAGACACTTATTTTCTTGAGGAACATTGATCAAAAGAGCTGTGTGGTAATATATATATATTTGCATACCCATATATATGTGATGCTAACATGTTTGTGTGTTTATGTGTATAAATTTATGCACACAAAATCTCTGCTTCTGGCTCAGCCAGCAGTGGTATAACAGGTGTGGTAACTTTCAGAGCTGAGTTGAAGGACAGTTGGACTCCAAAGAGTGTGGGTCCAGGACTCCATCAGTTCAGGATGCATCCAAGAGCATCAAGGAAAGAATCACTGTCCATTCCTGCTTACTCCTTGCTCTTTAGCTTTGTTTAGGCCATCTCCACAAACCAGGCATGCACTGTCTTCTGTTTCCAATTACTTAAGCCCTACATGTTTTTCAAGGCTCCTCAGAGCTGTATTCCTTCAGGGATCCAAAATCTGGTTGCCCCTATTCCAGGATTTACTGACTATTCCCTTCTCTCCTGTAACATTTAATATCCCTCTATTTAGCACTAACTTTTAAAATTTCCTTCTGATTCTAAGGACCATCGTCCTTTTCCTTGTAAAATCCTCTGCTAATGATCATCTCAGCACATAGCTCAGTCCTAAGCACCATGTAGGCAATTGAAGGACCAGGGTCAGGAAGAGTCCTTTATTTGGATCTCTCTTATAGCTGCACACATGAATTTTAATATTTTGGGGGGTCACTGAACTTTTGGAGAATCTTGAAGATAGTACCTCTCTTCTCAGAAAAAAACGTGCACGTACACACACACACACACACACACGCCACCGACACACACAATTTTGAATGTAATTTTAAGGATTCATCAACCCCAACTTACCAGACTCTAAATTTCTTTGCCTACAGATAATGTGTTGTATTTTTCAACACCTAACATAGTACCTAGATGCTCAATAAATCTTGTCTGAGATAACAGAACTGACCTCAAGCCTTTGCCAGACTTAACATTTCCTATATTTGTATTCCATGCAGTACTTAGCACAGTGTCTTGGCCATAATAGTAATTTAATAAATATTTGTAGAATCAGATTAAATTGTGCTTTCTTTGTATCTCAGGGAAACACCAATTACAGTGATATAGGTAGATGGGGCTAAATAAATATTTAGAATGTCTCTTTCAACACTTAATCTTATTGTTTTAACATTCCACAGTATTGAATCCACTAAATTAAGTATATTAGTGTTAATAGATACACTTTTAATCTTTTTTCATGAAGTGTTTAAATTTTGAAGTATTTAGGTGTAAAGAAACAAAGTAGAATTCATTCCTCCTTTTATAAATGTCACTACATTCTATTTTGAGAATAATGTGAATAAGGACCAGGTCTCAGAATTCTAAAAAGAAGCATTTCTACCAGTGAAGGGAGAGTATGAAGCACCTTTTTCTTCCATAATCAACCCAAATGTCTCACCACTTAAAACAGATTCTCTTCTGCTTGGGTAGCAATCCTGTTCTTAGCAGTTTTTGGAATAATGAACAACCCTCTTCATAATGACAGAAGTTTGAGCCTTAAAAATAAAATAAATAATTAAAAAGGAGAAGGGAGAGCTGACTGATTGGAACGACACCAAATTTTTATTTTCAATGGCATTTGTAGCTGCTAGAAGTGACACAATTTGTGTCAGTCTAGGAACTCGAGGTAACCAAACATAAATTGTAATTGACCAAATTAAAGTCAGAAGAATTGTAATTAGTTCATTAAATAAATGATGTGGAGAATTTTCCAACTTAGCGGTGAGATACAAAACAACAGACCATCTATTCAATAGAAAATAAGATGAAAAGGGATAAAATGAGAATAAAAACCTAACTTTCTCTTCAAAGGAAGCAAGGAAAAGACAATGGAAAGAAACATTAAAAAAAGAAGATTCAATTAGCAAGGAAGGAGACAGGAGAGAAATCCAAGTGGGATTCTCTGGGAGGGAAAAGAACATGATGAAAGTTTAGATCATAATCTATAAATAGCCTTTTATTTTATAAATCCTTCATGTGATGCATAGATTATACAGTGAGCCTCCCTTGTCCTTAATATGTACAGTCTCCCGGCACATACCTTTTAAGGCAATCTGCAATAGTAAGCACAAAGAACTAGCTCTGGAAAATGACTTGGGCTTCTCTCTTTCAAAAACCAAGAAGAAAATTGATGAGGAGAGAATCTGGGAACATTGCACAAATTGTCAGGAGGGCACAGGAGGGATCGAGTCTTAGTAGACTATGAAATAATTCAGAGAAATAGTATGCCCCGCTTCTTCTAACTTACCGGTGTGAGAGATAATTTTAATTACCATCCTATAATGAACCTTCCTCCAAATAACACAGGCAACCCCTTTACCTGTCATTCTTCACAAACAGGTCAGGTCCTGCGTTCTGTTGATCTCTTCTCACCCCTTTGTTCTGATTTTCAATTCTATGAGATGCTAGTGGTGGTGGAAGGGTGCTGAGGATGGAAAAGCAGAGAGCATGAGAGGGCAGATATTTTGTAATTAATTCTTTGATGTTTTGTTGTATTTTCAAGGACTACTTTCCATAGTGTTTCCAAACAGTCTTTGTAATCTTACACCAAATTTAATACTCTCTTCCAGTTTTTTAGTGGGACAAGGAATGGGCAAAGGTAAACCGCATGATAGTTGCCACTTCTCTAGAATATTCTTTATTGCTGGCCATTATTATTTTTAAAGAAAAAAACCTTATTTTTAAAGAGGAAATAAAATAGGCCTTGAGACCCCACTCCCACCCCTAGACATAGGGGTGGGTTATATACATCTGCATTCTCAGCCTTCTCTTCCCACCTCGCTGGGAAAACCAGAGTGACTGAGGAAAAAGCATTCATCTGTGGTTTGATGGGCACAGTCAGTGGATCTCCCTTCCTGTTAGACAAGTTTCAAGACATTTAAAAATCAATGCCATCGTTTTTTAGGAAGTTAAATATATCACATCTTCCTTCAGTCACTTATTTTGAATATCACTCTCTCCTACACATATCTTCTAGCCAAAAAGATTATATAGAGTTTTGTTTTGGCATTTTTATTACAAAAGAAATGTGTTGTATTTTGAGAATTAAAAATATATATAATTTATACTTCCCACTGACAATTTTTCACCATAAATCTCTTTGTACTTTCATTGAGCTTTTCAAAATGTCCATGGAAAAAATGATTTAATATTACAAAGTAATGAGTGCCAATAAGAGAGGCTGCATTTCTCTAAGGAATCTCTTCCCTGTTCTTCAGATTAAAATATATTCATTCTAAGAGTCACTTTCTAGATTCAATACTCCTGCCTACATTGTCTAAATTTCTCTTATTGACCACAAAAAATGTTGTTTTTTACCTTTCCATCTTTGGCATTTTTGTCTTATTTCAAATGCTCTGTCTGGGGAAACTCATCTGTACCATAATTTAAAATACTTTCTTTGTGGGGTGCCTGGGTGACACAGTCTGTTAAGTGTCCAACTCTTGGTTTTGGCTCAGGGCGTGATGTCAGGGTCATGATGTCAGGGTCATGATGTTAGGGTCATGAGATGGAGCCCTGTGTCAGGCTCCACGCTCAGTGTGGCATCTGCTTAAGACTTTCTCTCTCTCTCCCTCTGCCTCTCCCCGCCAGCCCTGACCCCACACTCTCTCTCTAAAATAAATGAATAAATCTTTAAAAAATAAAATAAAATACTTTCTTTGTATCAATAGCTCCCAAATGTACACCTCCAGCCCAGAATTCACTCTTCAGCTTTCATACTAGAGGTCATATCCACCTGTTTATTCAACATATTCCTAAAGAAGGCTATTATTCTCTGGTAACCAAATCTAGACCAGCTCATTCTCCCAGATTCCATCTCTCAAGATATCACAGTTGACCTGGGTTTCACTTTTAACACCTTCCATTCTTTCACAGTTTCCTTTCATCCCTGCCTCACATAGTGGCATCCAGCGATTCTTCAAATCCTGTGAATTTTCCCTCTGATAGGATTTTTGGAGTCATCCCATCATTGCTATTTTCACTGGTAGTGCTATTACAATGTCTTGCCATCTCTTGCCTAAATTATTGTAAGAATGTCCTACATGATTTGTGATTCCAATGTAATCTGTATATACTTTCATATTTTTATGAAAATATGATCCTCTAAGTCCCTTCAATTAAGTCTCCTGATACATACTTTTAAAATTCCTTCTAAATCTGGCCTCTGCCTACCTGTTCATCCTCATCTCTTACCACTTATGGTATCACTTAACTATTTTGGGCATAGTTCCATATCAAATAAAATACCTACATATTTTAGCAGCCCATATTAATAGCTACCAAATTTGCATTGTATATACAAACCATAACATATTTTAGTAGTTCTCTATTGATAAGATTTATAATCTTTACTATTATAAACAATGGTGCAAAGACTATCCTTGTGCATATAGTTCTTCATATTTTTACACTACGTGATTATCTCCATAAGATAAATTCTGAGCCCCAAGTCCACAGGGTAACTGCAACAAGGAGCAGATGACACCTGAACATGTAGAGTGTTGCATGGGAGGAAAGAGACACTGAGATTCTTGAATCTGGATCTTTTAAAATGGATGCCTGCTTTTTGCCCTGAAGAGAGACATTATGGGGAGCAAGGATGCTTGTCCTTTGTTCTGGAGAAAGACACTAACTTCCAAGACTAAGCAAGCTCGCTCTTTGCTCCAGATAGAGACATTATCTCTATCTTTCAAAGCTGTTCACTAGACAAACATTCTTGAAAGGATAGTTTGGAGCAAAAGACAGTCAATGACTCACTTTTCAAGACAAACAGAAATGTGAGGGACCCATGGATGGTCTCCCCACAATTCATTCCTTCTAAACCATCTTGGCTTCTGGCAAATGTTCCCAGGAGTACATGACTGCATCAGCCACTGTGATTTGACCAACAGAGGCTGGGGCAAAATTCTTTCAATTTGTCTCATACAAAATTTAATTAAGGTTGATATCAGTAAGACTTCAAGCAGGAGGACAAGGCTAACTTGTGGGATTGACATCTACCAAGCCCCCCCAAATCCCATGCCCAACCAGCTGAATAAGTCCCATAAAAGCATCATGGCCTACCCTCAGGAAACCAGGTTGCTTTCTCATTAAGTCTCTATTTTGACCTTCCCACAAATTGGAAGCATTAATCCAGGTATCTGGCTGCATGGAGAAAATCTAGATCATCTGGAAAATCCGTCATTTATAACAACACTGACCAGTGGTGTCATTAATCATTTCAGCTGATGACAGGGACAAATTTCATGCCACTTTTTCTAATTAGATGATCCCTATTATAGAGGTCTCCAGGGTATATGTAATAATGAAGGAGGAGTCCCTCCAGAAGCTTCCCCAAGTAATCAAGGATGGCTTATTTTGGAGAGATCTTCACAGTCATCTAAGGGCAAAATTATCTATTGGTGGTTTCTTTAAACACTGGAAGGTCATCTTATGACAACCCATCAGGCACAAGTCACTGAATTTTGGGGAGGGAGGCAAGGTAATGTCTGACTTCAACATAGATAGTATAGTCCTAGAGATGTGTGTGGTGCTTAGAGAAAGAACATGCTATCTCTAGTTGTCCATCTCCATCAGTAGGACCTACATCAATTAGGAGCATAGTCTGACAGTAATCAAATATGGCCTTCCACTGGCTGTTAACCCTTATGATTCCCGGTTCTGTTTGAATTTTTGAATCTAGTTCTCAGGCTGTTCTTCCAACCCAACTTATTTGTCCACAGCACCAGTCAGGTGGCACTTAGCTGCCCCATGGAATGACAGGCAGCTACAGCCCTGGGGAAAGGCAAGTATCCCCAAAGTGCTCACAGATGTTTTGTGTGGTTGGTAGATGAGCTGGGATCATAATCTGCTCTTTCCCATAGATTTTTCAGCTAGGTTCTAGGAAAGAGTAATCAAATAATGGTCAGGCCCATCTGACAGGACATGACAGATCTAGTAGTCAGTTCTATTCAAGGTATTTGCAACAGCTTGGGAGAGCCACAACAGGACATTTTCCTTCATAAATAAAGTGGCAGGGGTGATTACAAAAGACAGAATTCATTAATGCTCACTCTCGCTCATACTTTCTGGGGTCTGAAGTGTTCCTTGCCCAGAAAACAGGGATGTTGCTGTCCCTCAACCACCACAAAATCTGTGCATAGCTATATCCTCCCCTTTTTTTATAATCATCTCCTGCTCGTACCCAGGCCTTTCATACAGAAAGCAGCAGGACATGGGCATTTTTATAAAACTTATCAAAACCCTATGTCTCCCACTTTGACATGTGTTGGCCATTGTAGGAGGACACTCCAAGCAGTGTACTCAACCAAGTAGTTATTATCTTTATGTTCTAAGACCATGTCAATTCAATAAGATAAACCAAGTAGCTGACCAAAATTAAGTTAGAATTCATTAGGTCCCCTTTTGGCTGGGCTGCCACCAAGAGGGTTATCAACCAGGCCATCCTGAGGTTGCTATTAGGGACAAGAAAATTCATTATGCCTAAGAATAGCTCAGAAATCTGAATTTTCAAAATAGGTTTATATAGCGTCTCCTTTTGTCCTGATCATTATGACAATTATCCAGTAAGTGGTCAGGGGAAGATGATCCACTTATGTAGAAAGACATATTTGGTGATCAAAGTGTCTTTTTAAACTGTGTGGACCAGGATGAGGTGAGGGAGTTAATGTCAGAGAGCTTTTGAAGTCAATATTTTATGAGGATATTCTAAAAATCAATAATATCAGATGATTGTGAATGGTCAAGTACATGGAAGATCATCAAAACCTTGCTATTAACCCTTGTTCACTGCCTTCTGTGGTAAGAGTTACATGACTGTCAAACTGCAAATGAACTGGAAAGCTGAAAACCTGATACCTATTAGTAGCCAGAGTTGGCTCATTGGACTGGAAAGGCAACAGCACAATCTGAAAAATGTCAATAGTGGTAAGGTACCATTGGTAACCCTGAGAGGGGGTCAAGGGCCAATTTTAGCCAATCTGCCATAAAGATTCTTACAATCTGCCAGACTACAGTTTTCTAAGTAGCAGAGCAAACATCTAGGCAAAGTCCAAGAATCATTCAATCTATAACTAGGTTCATCAAGGGTAGTAATGGCGAGAGCTATGAGAACTGTCTTATGCTCTGCCCACAGAGAGGAATAACCACAGTCATTTTTTGGTTCTATATGGCTGGCACTGAGACTGAGTAGCCAGAGTTGCTTAGTAGACACCACTGTGTTTCTACTCATCTGAATCATCAATGAAGTAGGCCCAGATATTTTAGGGGAAGCTCTGTGAATTCAGGGCACCACTCAGGGCACATAACCAGTAGCTTTATTTTTGGCTGCAGAGATGACAGAGAGAGATGATAGGAAGTATTTTATGTGTCCCACTAGCACTTTTCCAGATGTGGCTCTTACCGATCAGAAAAATCCCCAGGACTTTATGAACATTCACAGTACAAGCATGTGAAAATTAGTATCAATTACACATTCAGCAAGGGAAGCCACAACAACAGTAGATTGAGTTAACCCAGAGGGTCCCATCTACAAGTTCACTTTAACTTCCTTTCCCCACTGCAAACCTTGTCCAAACCCCATTAGTTGAATTTGGGCATCCTTTTCCCCACCATGGGACTGTATAGGACAATACAATTCTGCTGTACCAAACAGAGCTGTAAAAATTTGAGTGCTTACCCTCTCCAAAATTTTGCAGGTTACTAGGATGAATAGGTATGGACTTCATTCCCCCGTGGGGACAAGGAAACTTTAGCTTTTCTCCCTAATTATCTTCCTTTTAAAGCAGCTGAGATCAAGCTAGAGAGGAAAGGAGGGAAAGGAAATGTGGAAAACTGTTGTGCTTTTAAGTAAGGCACATTTACTTTAGGTTTCCAGTGACATGGTGGCTGTTCATGGCTCAACCAAACAAAATTCCAAAGTTAGTGATGCACCAAATGCTTTTATCAACCAAGTTCATTATCACTTACATGAATATTTTAGCTTTGGGGACCCTTGGATTTAGTAGCCATAGACATACTGCTTTGAGATTGTTGCTGTCAGGTTTGTACACTTTGATTCACTTGGGATTGACTTGCACCAGTAGTCATTTTTTTTAATAGAATCCATCTTAATCTATAATATTTGCTATCCCATTGCCAAAATAGTATAGCTTAGGTTCATACCTAGTTTCAACATAAAGGCTATGGGAGTTTCCCATGGTGTCAGAGCTGACTGCAATAATTTACCTAAAATTCTCTGCGTCAGTTTTTCATTCTCTAGTGAGTGAACTCCATTGGTATTGTTAGCCCAATCAGGGCAGTAAGAGTCCAAAGTTTAGTCAATGTCTCATCTATGGTTTCTCAATGGAATTTATTTGTCTAGGAAATCTCCCTGCGGGGGCCTAATTTCCCTTATGGCAGCCATGACCCACAACAACTACAACAACAACAACAATAACAAAAACAAAAAACTTATGACCTTTTACTGTCATCTCTGAATGGATCTAAGTTAGTCATGCTAGACTATGGAGAGACTGAGTCACGAAACTGCTCAGTTGTTGTAAATGACAGGCTTCTCATCCCTTCATCTCTCTAGTAAACTAGATAATGTTCTAAAATTTCCCTAGGTCCTACCCATACTATTCATGGTTTTTCCTTCTTTCAGCCCATTGTAGTGTACATTCTTTAGTTACCTGAAATGGGTTGGAAAATTCTATTTACTCAGGATGACTCATAGGATTAGTTGCTAGCTGTTACAGTGGGGCAGACCTAAGACTGACTGCTATATTGTCAAGGAATCCTCCCCCTCCACCATAGAGGAAGAGTTAGCAACAATCAGACCACCATTCATGTATATCTGTCTATGAGCGTACTTCCTGGTACTTGGCCTACAAACAGCTCCCTAACACTTCCTCATTAATAGATAATAAAACAAAGGATCATTTATTGCCAGGCTGGCCATACAATTTGGTTGCTATGTTTACTATTGATTCCTATGAGTTTCCCTCAGATACCATTAATTGCCCCATAAGGCCCTAACTTTTCCTCTTCCAGAAAGTGTGTCTTTGTCAGTATCCCACCACCAAACTGTACAGAACTGTGAAGGGTCTGAGATTTTACTCTACTTGGGAACTAACAGGTTAGCCTGCCACAGTTTTAGGGGTGCTCATCATGGATGTCAGAAATCTTTTTCCAAGTCAAAGAACTCAACTACTCATAGCACAGCAACCAGCATGAAAATTGTACTGAGGCACTGAGACCAAGTTCTCACAGAGCAAACCAAAGAGGGCTAGAAAATAACTGCACACGCAATGGTTGTGCTCCAGGCAGTAAGCATGCCTGATATGCCCTGGAAGGAGACATTATCTTTATTATACCAGACAGCAAGCTAATCTGCCTCTTCCTCTGGAGCGAAATACCATTTCTATCTTCCAAGTCTGTTTCCATACAAACATCCTTAAAAATTTAGCCTAGAACAAAAGGCTCTGCTCCCAAGACACAAAGAAACATGAAAGACCCATGGGGATTTTCTCTCATCTCTTTCCTCTCTACACCCCACAGCTCAGGAACCAGGCACCCAATTCCAGGACTCTGAATGCTTACATCTATCTCATCTCACATAGTTAATAGATCACCTAGATCATAAACATCTCCTTTCAGAATTCCTGTTCTATTAGGACATATGCCAGTTTAAAAATCAAGGCATTCAAAGCAAAGTATGTTGTACAACATAAATCCTTATTCACTTTTCTAGTCTTCCTACTTCCTTTCACTCCTCCTCTTACCCTTTCATGGAAAAGGTTTCTTACTTGATAGATTTATTCCTAAAATTAAAGTACTGTTTTAATAAATAAAGATTTTCTTTTATTCAATATTATACTCAGTATGTTTAGAACACAACTAGCAAAAAAAATCCGCTTTATTCCGGACAGCAATTTAAAAACCTAGAAAAATATAGGCTGTACTCAAATTAAATAAATATTGTTAAGGTTATGAGAAAGGAAGATTTACACTGTGCATAGGATTTAGTATTTGTGATTTCCCCTCAAATATGAGAATTGCATTATATGAAGTTGATGAGTGAGCAATCTGCCTCATATTTCATTTAGTTGATTAAGTTTTATAGAGGAGATAGGATTTCAATTCAATAACTCTAAGATATGTTGTTTCAACCCCTTACCTTAACAGCTTTAGTCAGGTTTTATGTAAGATGCTTACACAAAAAGATGATGGAAAACCAGAGTTTTGGTATAAGATCAGAGTAAATATTAGGATATTTATAGCAGAATGCACTAATGGTTCAAATTAATTCATTCCAATGGGATGCACTTAAACTATGTCTAGCGCAGTCATAGGAAAACATTAGAAGTCTGGAGTATATACATATATCGAGCAATGTATGATCACAAAAAAATATTCTTTATAAAATGAACTGAGGGTAAGTTTCCCCTCATCGTCCTAAAGTAGAGTGTATTGTTTCTTTTTCTAAAAGTATATTGTATTGTAATTTAGAGAATTAAAAAAAAATCCTAATTAGTTAATATCAACCACTTGTCTTTTGTCAAACTACTCATGAATAGCATGCCCATTTACAGGATAACAAAGCTCTAGAATAATCCTTTTGCAGTTTTTTTTTTCTTTTTTTGTAATGAAGTATTACCATTTCTGAGATGCGTATATGACTTTAGGAATACTTCCTATTTCTTTAACAATGAGAAATCTCAGCATTTACTGACAGTGAGGTGGAAGGAATTATATTTTACACCATAAAAGTTGGTTTCTTTTCTAGAATGCAAGTGACATGAAAGGTGAGGCCTCTGACATGTCCTTTAAAGATACAAGGACAGAAAGTCATGCCATTTCCCTCTAATTTTAATTGTTCTAGTCAGCAACAATTTTCCAGCTCCCTGTCAAGGAATGGTAAATTAAGTTATGTACAAACCTGTCCCAAGACCAGAATTCTCCTGCCTTCATACAGAAACCACTGGATCATCACAGGGTCTACCTGAGTCCCATGGAGAAAACTATTCAAACTCATGCCTGGATTGCACAGGTGATCCCATCTGTCAGTCTTTTGAGACCCTTTCTGCTCTCTCTGGCCTTAATTGTTCTTATTTTCTCTTCTGGCAAGAGAGCAGCAGTCAAGGCAAGCTGGGAACTAGAGTGTTATCAACTTGTTTGTGATGCTTTATTACCTGGCTTTCTGCTAAGCTCTAATAACAAGGAAAGGTGGTACTGGCCTGTTAATAATTAATAGCACCCAGTGCAAATGAAGTACTTCTGTCATAGGGCTTCATCAGTAAGGTCACAGTACAACAGGGGTTGCAGGTTCTGTAAGCATGAGTGGTATTTGCATATGTCAGAACAGACCGTGCATGCTAACAGTACAAACACTTCACATCTGCTTCTGTTTACTTCCATGCTAACACCCTAAAAGTACAGGAGTCCTGTGTTAATTGCTCAGTTACAGACTGACTGTTGATGTGTTCTCCACAGAGCTTTTCATAAGTGCACTGTTGCAAATAAACTGCTAATGACTTTGCTTATTCCAGCCAACCTTTAAAGGAAATCTACAACATACACGCAGATTAATGATGCCTCTATTTAGCAGTGTGTCTTGTGACTAGGTTTGCATAGAGGCAGTATCAATTAAGTAGCAATTATCTGCAAAGTGGAAAAAAGAGGGAAGATATAAATAAGTAATGAGTATGATGCTAAAATCTCTGAGAACAACTAGAACTGAACTCTGAGGCAAGGGCACCGACTAGTGAACATTTTTTCCCATCTTTTCTTATACCTAAACCCCACAGAGTCCCCATGAAAAACCAAAATGAGAACACTTAAGTTCTTAAGTAATTTCTTTATATTTGACTTTCAAGACGACCACTATTTTGAAATAGCCAAGAAACAAGAAAATGGGCTGAATGTAAACCTCATTAACAAACAGTTTATAAAAAAAAAAGAAAAGAAAAAATTGGCCCTATAAATGTTTATTTTATGAAAGGACCTGACTAAAACATATCAGATTTTCTATGTATCTTATCAAGAGTTCAGCACAGAGTCCCAATTTATCCCTTGATTCTTGTCAAGCAATAGCCTTTATCAGTACCTCATAAGACTTATCTGGAAAATTCTGCATTGTTTGGCTCTAAAGAAAAAGACCAAGCTGTGTTCTGAGGATGTGCATAACATCTAGATTGGTGGGGTTAGTAACAAACTTTATAAAATCTACTTTTGTTTACTAATCTTGGTTTGTAACAACCAAGTAGGTTCTTTCAGCTCAGGCTCTGCTTTAATGTGAATTAAAGCAGAGAGCCAAATGTTTTAAGGTTTCTCCAGATGATCTAGGGCCCAACAGTTCCTTTGATAGCTTTTTTTTCCCTCAAGGATGACTAGGATAGGTCAAAAAAAATGAAAAAAAAATTAACCTATAGCAATCATATTTTCTAAATCCTAAATGAAGACAAATGGTTTGACAAATATATATGGAGAAAGACAATTAGAAATGTGAATGGAATTGGCTAGAAAACGGTTAGATTCTGCGATAAAAATACCCAATAAAACAGAAGTTTACGGAACAACGAAGTATATTTTGCTGCAATATTCCAATCCTAAGTAAAGCTCCCAGCTGCTGGGCTGCTCTGCTCCATCTGGTAAGTCAGGAATTGTGGAGGCCACTGAGTCTACCACCCAGACTTTCTTAAAGAAAACCTGCTGTGAGACTAGCTGGTGTACCTTCAGATCTGCCCAGACATTCATGTTGTGGCTACACTAATGCCCAGGCTACTCCCAGCCAATGAATAAGCATGACAGGGGCACCAGAGCCAGGACATTTCTGTCGAGTGCAAGACTCCCTTAATGGGAGATTTTGTTCAAGAACTCCATATTGCCTTGACTGAGACTTCTCAGAGATGCTCTGCAGTCTGGAGCATACCCCACTCTCTCCTCCTTCCTTCCTGCTCTCCGTCCAGAGGTATCAGAACTACATTGAAGCCCAAAGGCTCTCCCCATGTCTCCTTCTCCCTCTCCCCTTTACCTTTCATAAATGTTCTCTTTAATATTTGCTATAGGTTCAGGCTCATATGAGTGCATTATTTTCTTGTAACTGAAAAGTTTTTGAACAACTGGAGGTACCCATTCCCTTTTCTGAAACTCTTTGGGCCAAATGTGTTTCTGAATTCAGAATATGGTGCATCCTGCAGCACGTGGGTGATTTAGTCAGTTAAGCGTCCAACTCTTGATTTCAGCTCAGGTCTTGATCTCATTAGGGTCATGAGATTGAGCGTGGAGCCTGCTTAAGATTCTCTTTCTGTGCTCGCTTCGGCAGCACATATACTAAAATTGGAACGATACAGAGAAGATTAGCATGGCCCCTGCACAAGGATGACACGCAAATTCGTGAAGCGTTCCATATTTAAAAAAAAAAAAAAAAAAAAAAAGATTCTCTTTCTCCCTCTCCTTCTGTCCCTCCCCAGCTCCCCTGCTCACACATGCATACATGTTCTCTCTCTCTCTCAAAAAAAAAAAAAAAAGAGAGAGAGAGGGAATATGGTGCATCAACTTTATATTATATAGTAAACTCCATTTGGGGTACTCCACAGTAACTATGCAGCAAAACCCAAACATGCATACAAAGTAGGATAAATAGAGGCTACGTGATCTCACATAAATATAGGTCAATTTTTGCCAAAAATATGTCTAGATCATGCTGGGAATTATCTCTAAATATATTACAAAACAAACAAAAAATAAAGCGAAATTTTTTGGTTTTCAGAACTTTATGGATTTGAGAAATGTGCACTGTTTATCTTTTATACTATTACTAATAGTTTCATTTACTGTCAGATTCATAATTTCCCCCTCTTTACATTATTCATCTATTAGATCCTAATCCAATGGTTCTTAAGCTTCAACATCAATAAGGATCCCCTAGGGGTAGTTTTCAACTCTCAAATTTTTATTCAGTAGGTCTAGTGTAAGGCCTAGAAATCTGCATTTTAACAAGCTGGTCAACCCCATCCTCTCCTGCGATCCTGATACAGAAAGTTTTGAGATTCAAACTTTGAAAATACTGTTCTAGACTTTGAGTTCACCTTTCACTATGGTAAACTACTAATATCACTAGTTCCAGGTTTAATCTCATGGATTTTCGAGGCCCATTGTTTTTTAAACATAGAACGAACTAACTAGCTTATTCTCTTATTCTTCCTCTTTGACTCTAGCTCTGCAGCTAGGTCATACAGCCATTCACTTCCTAGTGTGGTATTCACCAATAACTCTTCAGGGATATTTATCTTGGAATAACAGGAGTTAGTTTTTTTTTTTTTCTTTTTGAACTGAAATAGAGCTGAATAGTTTCTACTTATCTTTGAGTATCTGTCTCACCAGAGTATCAGCTTTGAGCTTATGAAATTATGCAGGGGGTCCCCCGTTCCCATGATAGTTGGAGTTTTAAGGATGGAAAACTATAGATAACTCTAATGGGTAAATGAATCCACAATAGGAATAGCAGGACAAGTGGCATAAAATGTATTTGTAAGTGTACTCTCAACTCAGTACTACTTTTAGCTTGGTTCTCTTGCAGGACCAGTTTTCTTCTGAACTAGTAAAGCAGTTGTATTTCTAAAGGTTCCTTTCCCTTTCCAAAGATATTGTTTCCTTTTTTTTTTTTAAAGATTTTATTTATTTATTTGACAGAGAGAGACACAGCGAGAGAGGGAACACAAGCAGGGGAAGCGGGAGAGGGAGAAGCAGGCTTCCCGCCAAGCAGGGAGCCCGATGCGGGGCTCAATCCCAGGACCCTGGGATCATGACCTGAGCCGAAGGCAGACGCTTAATGACTGAGCCACCCAGGCGCCCCGGATATTCTTATTTCTATTTTAAGTCAAGTGCTTCCAGAAACTGGAGACTAATCAGAGATCGTAATGGGATATGTTAAGAGGAGAGGTTTAAGGGAAAAACCAATGTCTGTAAAAGTGTCCAGGGATTTATTTGGGTAATATGTTTACTGCCAACAAATATTTGCTCACCTCTGATTTGGAATGTAAAGTCCTCTGCTAAAAACAGCTTGGTCATTAATATTAATATTAATAAGGGGAACACAAGAAAACCTAAGTCCAAAAGCATCCTTTAAATTACATGAATACCATTATTTCTATAGGTTTCATGATTTTCAAACTGGGGACTATGACATTTTGCTAGAATTTAACTGGAATTAACAGTTAAATGTGGTATATATCCCTAGTGAATCAATTTTAAGAAAATTTTAGAAGAAACTAGTAATTTTTATGCTAAAATAAGCAGAGATATTATGGTATAGAATACAAAGTCTGTGTGCTTTAATTAGTAAAACACACACTTATTAAGAAATACCATAAATAAAAATGCCTCTTTAGACTAAGACCTCATTACCTACAGAGGTCTGTCTTCTTTCTCAGTGATTCAGGGTAAGTTGGTGGGGAAGTTTAGAAAACACTACAGTTGATTGTGACATGTGTGGTTAGGTATTTCCTGTAAAGCGCATAAACGTGCCTACTTTATTATTCTAGTGCCTGCTCCTGGATTCTCCATCTCAACTTCCAATATATGGAGTTGAAAGCTGTATGAAAATTGTGTGTTTTAGTTGTGCTACCAAGGATATGCAACAGGATGTTAAAATTGAACTATTTCTGACTCTGTTTTGGCTAAAGCCCCAAGACAATATTTGCCAACTATTCCACATTCTAAAGTTAGACCACCTATGTAGGACTTGCAAAGAAATACAGGAAATAGAGAAGGAACACACAAGGCCCTTTTCCCCCTTCAGGTAACAACCTAGAGCAGGCCAGCTGGGGCTGAGGAGAAGCTCTGACTTGGATGAAGTTTGATCTTACACGGACTAGACATTTTAATTGCTGAAATGAGACTTTCCTTTTGTGATGAGAGGTGATCAGAGGACTTTTTATTACCTAAGAGTGACCAAAAAGTCACAGGATTTCCTCTCAATTTCATCTGAGTAGCAGAGCAAATAACCCTAAAGAGTGGGTCTGAATGGGCAGTGGGAGGAAAATAAAGTTTTTTTTTCTTTTTTACTATATGCCTGTGACTGGCACATGAATCAGGAAGAAAGAAGCAGTATAAGAAAACATTTAAAAATTTCTATTGATTCTTTTCTTTTTGTTTGTTTGCTTTAAGGGGCGATAATGCTTGCTTTTATGAACCTTAATCTTTTACCAAAACAGGACTTTTCCTTTCCACTTTACAACACATTCTCTGCTTACCTGTTACATGTCATGAACTCATTCTCCATTCATTGCTGTTCTTGGTGTTCATTTTATCCATATTTCACTTGCTTTAAAATACTGCAACGATATGGTATATCATCTTCTATATGCTCCATCCATATTTTCCCATTTGATGATGCTGGGATAACTTTCTTACTTCATGGGAAGTGTCTTCCAACTTCCAGAAACACCTTAAGCTGAAAACAGCAGAGAAAATTACATTGTAAAAAACAGACAAATAAATAAATACTGGTTATAACATTGATCCCTTGCCAAGGGGGTTCTGGGCTTCCCCACTTTCAGTGGTTGGGGTTCTTAACTTGCCTGGGTTCATCCTGACTCCATAGTCTCCCAAAAACCCCTTTCCCTGAACTTTGGGGCCAGTAAGCAGTGTGGAGTCTCCAGGTGATGTTGAGAGATTTGGTCAAGACCTGTACAATGTCTACCACAAATGCGGGTCCATTGTCACTATGGATTGTTAATGGCAGGACAAACCGGGGCACGATCTCCAGCAAGAGGACTTTAGCTACTTCCTGGCTTTGCTCCGACCTGGTCGGGAAGGCTTGGACCCACCCAGAGTATGTGCATACTATTACTAGGAGATATTTGAACTCCCTGCTTGGCTGCACATCTGTGACATCTATCCCTAGATCTTCGAAGGGGGTTGCTCCCATCCTCTGGACACCTGGCAGGGACCATGGTGCAGACCGAGCATTATTTTTAGCACATGTTATGCACCGATGTAGTAGTGCTTCTTGAGAAGGGCCTCTAATGCAGTTTTTCCCAGATGAGTGAGTCAGTGGTGTTCCTTGACTAGATGCCCTCCAGTTGCTGTTGGAACAAAGATGTGCCCATCTGGCATCATCCACCAACCCTTTTCAGTCAGGGTGGCCCTCTCAGCCATGGCCCATTCCTTTTTAGTGTAACTGGGCAGAGGGACTTCTTCCGGGGGTGTTAGGGCCATGGTGAGGGAAGGGGCTCTGTCTTGGCTGCCTTATCTGCCGGATGATTTCCCCACGCTATGGGGTCGTCTGCTTTCGGTGTCCCTTACAGTGCAGGATTGCTACTTCCTTTGGAAGCCAGATGGTTTCAAGGAGTCTCAGTATCTTCTCGTCAGCCCATTGAGCTGACCATCCAGCTGGTAATGCCTTTGTTTCTAGGACTTCAGTGGTTGTGGTTACTGCATAACCCACTTTCCGGGCACCCTCTTGTAGGTAACTGCTGCCATCGCTGAACAGCGTGAGCTCTGGATTCTTTACAGCTTGATCCCGCAGATCTGGACAGCTCGCATAGACTTCATCAGTCACCTCGGAGCAGTCATGGTCTGGTTCCCCCTCTTCCATGGGGCGAAAGTTTGCTGGATTTAATGTCCTGACTGTTTCGAGGGTGACCCACGGGTTTTCGCAGAGGAGCCCTTGGTATTGTGCTAACTGAAAGTCGGAAAGGAACAGTGTCCCTGTGCGTTCATGAGGGACACAACTGCATGAGACACCTTGACATTAAGTTCTTGCCCCAGGGTAAGTTTGTCCGCCTTCTTGATGATTAGGACTGTGGCTGCCAGCGCCCTGAGGCATGGTGGCCATCCCGCTGCCACGGGGTCCAGCTTCTTTGACAGGTAAGCAACTGGCCGTTGCCAGGGTCCAACAGTCTGGCTGAGTACCCCAAGGGCTATTTTTTCCTTTTGAGTCCAGGCAGGGGGTTCTCGATCTGGTCCCCCTAAAAGATCAGAAAGGGGTCTTGCTATTGCCGAGAACCCAGGGATCCAGATGTGGCAGAATCCTGCAGCCCCCAGGAATTCTCATAGGCCCCTTTTTGTCTGGGGCTGTAGCAGGGAGATAATGATCCCTTTCCTCCCTGGCCCTAGTTCTCTTTTCCCTTAGGTGAGGAGAAAACCAAGGTATCGGACCTGTTGTTGGCAGATTTGTGCCTTCTTCCATGAGGTTCAGTGTCCTGAGTCTGACAGTTTTTTTCTGAGCCACTTAGGTGACCCCAGGGGTTGCTTTTTAAACACACAGTTTCTAGGATATTCCCCCCATCCCATCCATTATGATTCAGTGGGTTTGCATAGGCCAGATAGTATTACACCCAGTGCTCATCACAACACATACCCTCTGTAATACCCATCACCTGGCTACCCCATCCCCCAAATAGTTGCCTTTTTAACAAGGTCCTTCCAGGTGACTCTTATAAAGGAGGTTTGGAAACAATGTCGAAGCCTTGCTGTTCAGAGGGCGGCCAGGGGACCAGCAGGATCTGTATCACCTGGGGTATCTTGTTTAAATCACCAATGTCAGCCCTACCCCAGACAGACAACTGGAATCGGCCTTTGAACAGTGTAGTAGCTAGGCTTTTGATCTGACCTCTTCTCTGTTTTCATTTTAGTAGGGTTCCTCCCGTGACTTCCTTGCCCCAGTCCTCTCCAGAAGAGCCCGTGTCCCCTGCCTATCCCTACCTGAGACCTGTCCCATCCCTGGGGGATCCTTGCTCCAACCTCCCACCACCCAGAGACGACAGGGAAAGGTGCTCTGTGAAGCTAAAGAGCCTAAACAGCTGGAGATCTTGCCTTGTTAGAGAAGACCGACTTGACTCCCAGGTCCTCTGACCTCTGCAAATTCCAGACCCCCAGAACTGTCTCATGATCTCAATTTTGGTTGCTCCGCTTTGTCTCCAAGTGTTCTGAAGCATTTCACACACGACTGGGCTTAGACAATTTGTCCAGACCTTCTTGAAATTTTTGATCATGGTTTCTAGAACCATAGGTTTACTCTGCCCTGACCCCATGGTGATGTCCCCGTGTGCACTGGCGCAGAGACAGACAAGGGGGGGTATCTTCTGAGATGAGGAGACCAATCAGATGCCTGCCTGGCCATGTCCTGAAGGAGCTTAGGTGAGGCTTAGCCGTAGCTGTCTCAGCGTTGTGACAGGATCGGAAACTATTCCGATGCTGCCATAGACCATATGCCATTCACCACGGAATGGCAGACAGGCCCACTCAGACTCCGGAGGCTTCTGGGGACCTTAAGGGTGCCCACCCATGGAGCCACAGAATTAGTCCGCTTGAGCAAGCCAGGTTGGACTGCACATTCACTCACACATTCACACTCCAGAAGTTATTACAGTCCCTCACTGGGAATCCCTACCTGTGAGACCTCTAAGAGGTCTCTGGGAGGTGATCAGTCTCCCCTTACACCCCAGTGGGGGTGTGCCTGTCTGGGTCCTGGGGCTCCAGGTCTTACCGGCGTCTGACGTCAGGACCAGGTCCTCACCTGCCAAGTCTCCTCAAGTCCGGCGGGAACAGTGGAGTGGGGCTGGCCTGAGGCGACCTGGGCGGGAGACTGCCGAAAATTAGGCAGGGCATGCCTTCTCCGTTATGATCCCTCCTTCTGTCACTGCCCCACTGTTGCCCCCAAACCGGTGGCAACAATGGGCCAGCACAGTTGGGTTTCCTGGTCAGGGAACCAAATGTTACGGAACCTGGACTGGATCTCCAGATGGAAGAACCAAGCGGCACTCGGAGATCTTGGAGGACAGAAGGTTTATTTAACACTGGCTAGCTCAGAAGAGAATGGTCTCCAAAGGTCTGAGCCTCGAGCACAAAGGGGGCAATTTATATACTACTACTTCTGCATACTTGGCACTTTTGGTGCGAAGCGGGGCAGGGAGAAGAATCCGGATTGGTGTGCATGGGAAGCAGAGCAGGGACAAGAACCTGGAAGAGCCCCAGGGCAAGGACTGGGACTCTCTTGCTGGCTCAGTCAGCCATCTTAGGACACAGATTTTCCTTATCAGGAGAAGCAGGCTTCCTGCTGAGCAGGGAGCCCAATGCGGGGCTCAATCCCAGGACCCTGATGCTTAACGACTGAGCCATCCAGGCGCCCCTAAGAACAATTAACTTTTGAACAATGTAGGGGTTAGGAGCACTGATTCCTATGCAGCCCAAAATCCGCATATAACTTTTGATTCCCCCAAAACTTAACTACTAATAGCCTATTGTTGACCAGAATCCTTATCAATTATATAAACAATTAACACATATTTTGTATATTATATATATTATTTATTATATTCTTACAATAAAGTAAGCTAGAAAAAAGAAAATGTTATTTAAAAAATCACAAGGAAGAGAAAATACATTTACAGTACTGTACATATACTTATTGAAAAAAATCCATGTATAAGTAGAACCCAGATTTCAAACCCATGGCTCTTCAAGAGTCACCTGTAGTGTATACCACTTCTGCCTATATTCTACTGGCCTGAACCCAGTCAGATAGTCACATCTATTTTGAAAGGGGAGAGCTGGGAAATGCAGTTTCCTGTGTACACAGGAGGAAAATGAAACAGTGTGATAAACACATAAACATGTCTTACCTTATCATGATATTGGGAAAGGGACTAAATTGAGGACTCCCCACAGTTTTCAATCTCCTTAGTGTGTAACTATGACTCTAGATAGTCTGGCATCTGTCTACGTCTCCAGCTTTATTTTCTCCCACATCCCACACATATCCTGTGGTGCAGGATAACTGTTTTCACTTATCTAAAATACCGTGCTCTCTTGAGCTCTTTGCATATGCTCTTCCCCCTTTCTTCACTGAGTTTCCCTGTCTACATCATAACTCCAGGAAATACTCTCCAGCCTTTCTCCTGTGACCCTATAAATTTCTGTATTTTTCTATTCTAGCAGTTAGAATGCTGTAGTATAATTGATTATAAGTTTTTTGAAGATAGGACAGGAAAATGCAGAGACATGCTGATTTCATTTTCATTCAGGATGCTATAGGCCTAGTGGTCTGAGAGCAATCTGTATACCAAACACTCACTACAGTATTTGCTCACCTCCTTTGTTTCTCCTGTTCTCTCATGCTCCTTCTTTTATATACACTGCTCTTCATTAAGTGATGTTTACTATAACTCTATTCTTTACAAAAAAATTTTTAATAATACATGAAAGGGAAAAAATAATATATGAAAGGGGAGCAGAATATACCACCACAAAATATGCCTCTTTGCCTTAAGAATCATTTTGAGCTGGTTATTTTTTAAAAGCAGTAGTCCCTAGAGAAGCTTAGAAAATCAAGCAGAAGTTACCCTTTTGTAAGAGACACTTACATTGATAAGGGAAATATCCATCTGTAAGGAAGTCTCTCTCTCTGGATCAGGAAGAAAAGCATGACCAAATCTCTAGACACTCTTCTCAATGAGAAGGTAAGAACTTAAATCTACATAACTTTACCCTTGTTTACTGTGTCTTTCCTGGTAACTTCCCATAATTGGCCTTCCCCTATCACCCCCCCCCCCCCCCACATCTTCTGTCTTTAGCTGAAAATGGTATTAAGGTGGTAGGTTGGACCATTTGGGAGGGTTACTCAGTTTTCCTGGGTATCTCCCATGTATACAGGAGATATAAGGTTATTAAACTTCTATTTTTCTCCTGTCAATCCATCCTTTATTACAGGGGGTTCTCAGCCAAGAACCTAGAAGGGTAGAAGGAAAATTATTTTTCTTCCCCTACAATATGATAACTAATACTTACTGATAATCATTATTCTAAGTATTTTACATGTATCAATTCACTTAATTCTCACAACTTCATGAAGGTGTTATTATTATCCTATTAAAATAAATGAAGAAAAGCACAGAGAGCTTAAGTAACTTGCTCAATCTGACACAGCTAGTAAGTGTTAGACTTGGGATATGGAGACAGGCAATCTGGCTTTGTGGCCTGAGTTCTTGGGGCCAGAATTCATCCTCTGTCCAGTTAGCTGTGGCAATAATGGTGGCATTATTTGTACCAAGAATGTGGCTGTATCAGTCAGGATCCAGATGGAAAAACAAATTATTTAGCATAATTCATTTAATAGAGAAATATTAATCAGGATTGGAGGATGGAAAATACAAAGGGAAATATGGAGGTTATACAGAGGTTGAGTTATTAGAATCATAAAACTTAGAGAAGGGACCCCAAAGAGCTGGGACTCAAAATGCTGAGGATATACTGCCTGGCTGGGTTGGTACCTCAGGAGCTTGGAGGAAGTAACTTGCAGAGGTAGGAGCAGGATTTTGAGCTGGGTGGGTTATTTAGCTGGTGATGCTACCTCAGGAACATGGAGGAAAGATCCTACAGAACTAAAATTCAGACCTCTGAAGAGGAAGGGTCATCTAGCTGGTGCTGGCATCTTAATATCATAAAGGAGGTTGCCCAAAGAATTGGAATTCAGACTTCTAAGGAAGAGTGCCTGCCAACTGATGCTAGTATTTTGGAGGGATTACATGAGTCTATTTCAGGGACTATGGGAGACACAAGAGCCAACAGCCACTACCAGGGTGAAGAACTCTTGTTGTAGAGATGTGGATAGGAACAAGCAAACAGTAATAAGAAAATTTCTTTTCTTGTCATCCTGGCTTCTAGTTTCTCTGTAGTACCCTCTGTTTAAAGAACCTAACAGGGAGCCAGCTGGCAAAGAAGAAATGTGGTTTGCAAACAAAATGAAATGAGGCTAGGTTTACCAATCTAAAAACATGGAGGAAGGGACTTGCAGAGTAAGGAATCAAAATACTCAGAAGGTATTACCTGAGCTAGCACTGGTACCAACCCTGAAGCAGAAAAAAAGAAGAGGAAAAGAGCAGAAAAGCAGAGTATATTTGAGTGTAGAAGGGTGCATTTGGAGCTGAGAAAAAGGTATTTTGATAACCCAAAACATTGACTTATATGTGCAGAGCCTATTAGAAGGTGTCCCTTCATTGGGGGCTGATCTTATCAAGATTCTCAGAAGGAGCTGGTATTAGCAACAGAAACTTGCTTTATTTGTCTGAAACATTTCTAAGCAATTTAACATCTTAATTTTTCTTCTTAAAACAACAAATGGATTTTATTTTTTATTTTTTATAAAGATTTATTTATTTATTTATTTATTTATTTATTTATTTGAGACAGAGAGAATGAGAGAGAGAGAGAGAGAGAGCACATGAGAGGGGGGAGGGTCAGAGGGAGAAGCAGGCTCCCTGCCGAGCAGGGAGCCCAATGCGGGACTCGATCCAGGGACTCCAGGATCATGACCTGAGCCAAAGGCAGTCACTTAACCAACTGAGCCACCCAGGTGCCCCAACTAATGGATTTTAATTTACTCATTCATTAAACATTTTCTGGATATCTGCTATGACTCCTATACTGTACCTGCTTCTGTTTGTTAGGCCACAGATGGGACAAACTTTACAAATGAAACATGGTGTAGGTGTAAAGCAGGTTCATTGGTGAAATTTACAGGCAGAGGGACAATAAAACACACATAGTCTCCCTAAGTCTCACCACCATCTAACAGAATGGGTGTGATGTGGCTGGATGTATACTCAACTCTACATTTTTCTGGAGAAATTGGGAGGAGGCAAAAAGGATCATCAGACTCATAGCCTAATTAATGGTGTATCAGTCAGATTCTAGTCAGGCAACAAAAATGCACCAGTTATTTGTACAGAGAAATTTAATATAAAGAATTGCTAATTCAGTAGAAACTCATTAACTAGACAATCTATAGGGCTAACAGGGAACTCTAGGGTGTCACTGAGTTAGCTACTGCAGGATGAGTTACTAAAGAGGAAGAAGGGAAGTGGTTTCAATCATTAAAATTTAGAAGAAGGGTTCCATGGAGTTGAGACTCAGACTACAGAAGAACATCCCCATGAGCCTAAAACCCAAACATCTGAAGAAGAGGTATCATACTGCTGGTATTGTTTTTCATGGTGGAGGAAGGGGGCCATGATGAATCTGGTTTTGCAAGTATGCAAAAATCTACAAACCAGATTCAGCTGCTTCTAGAGGAAGGAATCCCCTCTGTCCAGATGAAGGATCACTGCTAGGACAACACTCAGAGGAATAAGAAGAAAAACAAGAGAGTAAGCCTCTTTTTCCTGATGTAACCTAGCAGAATTCCTCTAGTGTCCTCTATTGGCAGAGCCCAAGAGCCTTCACCATGAAGGTAGAATGTAGAAATGTTCTTTGTGGAATCTGAGCACTAGCATCACAAAGCCTAGCATAAAATAGTGGGTTTAGAGACAAGAGAAAATAGTTTATTAAGCAGCACAAATGGAAATAGGAAGATCTTGGGCTCTGTGTTTGGAGGAAGGGGCTTGCTAAGGAGAGAAACCTTTTAATTTCAACTGTAAGTCAGTAACTGGAAGAGTTTGCCCACCAGCCTACATTTCAACTGGTCACTGAGCAGTCCATCCCGATGAGCCAGCTGGTCTGGAGGATAGCCGTGGAGCACCATTCAGTAGATGGAGGAGTCTATCTCTTTAATGCTTTTGTAAATTAAAAAAAAAAAATAGGTAAGGGTAGGATGGTAAGAAATGCACTCTCTCAAATGCCAGTGGGAGTTTAATCATACCTACTACTTTAAAAAAACTTTTGAGTCCAATTTCCTTATTACTTAAAGGCCCCTTTTCTTTAGCAATTGGTAGAAGATCTCTTGATTAAAATAGTCCATTGGAAAGATTAATCCAACAGTGACATGTTGGATGAAAAGGAGGAGGGAGAATCTAGAGACAGGAAGAGAAATTAAACAAGCCTATGATCTGACCTATGATTGTGACAAGAGAACTGGAAAGACAAAAACATAAACATCATGCAAGAGGGAAAAGAAAAGCAAGTAAGATTATAGCAAATGAAATTTATCACATTGTTTAATAGCCAGTTGTTAATATGTCCATCTCCTTTGCTAGATTCTGAGCAATGTGCTTACAAAGACATTTTCTCATTTATCATTGTTATGGGAGGAGGAGCAAGGCGGACTCCAATAGGACTGTAACATTGTTTAAAAACCAAGAGAGCAAGAATAGTAAACTGAAAGCTGAAAATAGTAAACTGAAAGTGAGAAGAATACCACTGGTGAAGACGTGGAGGAGACCTGCCAAAATAAATGTGAGTGGTGTTGGCAGCAGCTGGACAGTAACTTGAGTGACATTGGCAGGCTCCAATTATGGCAATTGGCAAAGTCATGAGGTCCAGTGTCATCAGCAACTCTCATGCAATAATAGCTGAGTCCATGAGGCTCTGAAGTAGACAGAGAGGAGCACACATTTCTGCAGAATGCTTATAATGGCTGTCAAGAAGAAGGTATCTACACACTCCATAATCCTATTATTAGAAGGGACCACCTCGGGAATAGGGCAGTTACAGTAATGATGATGGTGATAATGTAGCATCTAAACTTTATAAAGTTCCTTCTGTGAGCCAGGAACCCTGCTAAATATTACATATACATTATTATTTTCTTAATCCTTATAGACCAACTACAAAGTAGATACTATTATCAATATGCCCACTCCACAAATTATGGAACCTAGGCTTAACAAATTAAAGTGCTGGTAAAGATCACATGGATACAAATGGAAGACCCAGATTTGCTGTCTCAAAAGACTGATATGAACTATGAGGTTTTGTGAAGAATCTGAGGACCAATAATCCCTTTCATTACTACAATTACTCCTGTCATTGCTCATTGTTACTTCCCAGGCTTAGATGGGCTGGAAATTGAAGATTCTATTGAATAGCTTGTAAAAATGATGGACCAGGCTTAATAAAACCCACATTCCTAAATATATTTGGAACTATAGTGAAAAATAATGCCTATAATTTGTCAGAAATGGTAACACAGGCATTTTAGAACCCAAGAAATTATTAGACAAAATGGAAATAAAGAATCTTTGTTTGGTTTTACATGCAGATATGTGTTACATACAAGTTATGAAGTGCAAATATTTGAAAAGAATGACACCTGTATCTTACAAAGAAAAAGAATTGGATGTAAGTTAGAAAATAGCTTTGGCCTCTTTCTTTTGACCCTCATAATCATTTGTGACCCTGGGGTGAAACTAAGCTGTCAAATATAAACTGATTTTCTCTGGTTTCTGATTGCAAACCATAGGCCTTCATTATGAATATGGTGTTGAATATATCATTTCTTATCATCATCTGTCAAAGAGAAAAAGCAAAGTAAGAATTAAAGAGGTCCTTAATGGATAGGCTTAACACTGATGATGTTTTTACTGCTTCAGATTTTCTGTGTATAACATTATACATCCTGCAAAGGTGTTGCCATAAGGCCCTGAAGAATAGATGTGGTAGAACTGGGAAAAATTCTGAGTGGTGATAGGGAACTTATCGCTGAATGTAAATAAATGGCACTTAAACATGAGAACCAAGAAACCAGTTTAACCATCACCTAAGAAAGATCAGAACATCTTTTTTAACTGGAAATCACAACCTCTCCCCCAAGTGAGACTCAGCCAACTTAAGAATTACAGAAATGATTCCCATATAGTTTTGGAAACTTGGTCTGGGATGGTAGAGAGAGGAATGAAAAATGAGATCAACTGATGTTCTCTACTATTCTTTCTTCCTTTTTTTTTTAATCCTTACACTTGCTCCCTACAAGAGACTATGTGATCTTGGACAAATTATTCACTCTTGGTTTTAATTTTCTCCTCACTAAAGCTAAGACAGCTGGATTTGTTCTTCATTTCTATTACTTCTACTATCCTCATGATTTCCCCTCTTCATTTCCTAATCTGCAAAGCAGAAATTGGCTTTAAAAAGCAGTAGAGAAATAAAAGATAGAAAATAGAATAAGTATGGCAGCTTTTGAGTTCAGTAAAATATTTGTTATTATTTGTTAAGCATAATTTGCTTAAATATAAAATATTTTACATAAAATGTAAATACAAAAATATTTGCTTCTAATTTGTTTTTTAAAATATCAAGTAGTGGGGCGCCTGGGTGGCTCAGTCGTTAAGCATCTGTCTGCGGCTCAGGTCATGATCCCAGGGTCCTGGGATCGAGCCCTGCATCAGGCTCCCTGCTCTGCGGGAGGCCTGCTTCTCCCTCTCCCCACTCCCCCTGCTTGTGTTTCCTCTCTCGCTGTCTCTCTCTCTCTCTGTCAAAATAAATAAATAAAATCTTTAAAAAAAAAACAAGTAGCTTCTCTTTAACTATCTGCTCCTTTTTTATATTATAATACCTCTTTGAGGATAGTAATTTTACTTATTTAAAAGTCTCATTCTAATTATTCTATTAATTCTGTTTCTTCAGGTGTAAATTCGGGTTGTTGGCTTTATTGCCCCGTCCTTCATGGCATTGGTGCTTCCAGATATTTGTGATTCCTGATCATGAACTTAATTAAGTGTATAACTAATATTGCCCAGGAGATTGTCCACTGCCAACTTAAATTTGCTGTGTATTTTTGGTAGATGCATGTTATCTGTTTAAGAAGCCCTTGTATAGCCTTAGATTGCTAAAATTTTATCATGAATTGGTTTAGCCCATCCACTGTGTTTTTGACATCACTGACACTATTTTCACTTTTAGAAGTTCTCTTAGGTTATTTATCATTATTTCCCTGTTCTTTCCTTTTCCTAGCCTTTACTATACTCTATTACTTTATTACAATTTTTATTTTTCATGTATTTCTTCAATCATTTTAAAATTCAGGGCTCAGCAAGATACTTTGCAACTTTCTCTGGTTGTTGTGATGTTGTTTTCAAGACCCCTTTACATGGTATTTGCAGGACACTTGGTTCTTTTCTTTTCTTTTCTTTTTAAGATTTATTTATTTATTTTGACAGAGAGCGAGCGTGAGCACATGCAAGTGGGGGAGGGGGTAAGGGCAGAGGGAGAGAGAGAGAATCTCAAGCAGACTCCCTGCTGAGCATGGAGATCGACTCAGAGCTCCATCTCACCACACCAAGATCATGACCTGAGCTGAAATCAAGAGTTGGATACTTAACCAACTGAGCCAGGCACCCCAGGACACTTGGTTCCAACTACTCTCCCTGCACTGGTTTAAAGGTATTCTCCTATTCCCATCTAAGGGCAGGTAACTCATTCCCCCCTGCTCTGGTGCTGTGTCATGTCTGATACCCCTATGCCCTGTCATGGTGTCAGTTACATAGGTATGGCTTTGAGAATATTCTTCAGTTTTGAGACCAGGCAATTTTCCTCTCTTTTATGTTGTCCCTTCCTTCTCCTTTCCTTTTTTTTTTTTTTTTTAAGGTTGGCTGTGATTTATTTATTTATTTTTATTTTGTCTAGTACATCTTTATATTTCCATGTTGCTGGAAAGCATAAAATAGTAATGTTATAAAATTTTTCTGTGTGTTCTTTACACACTAGTTTAATTCATTTTTCTTAGAATAAATTAAAACATATGAATCTTTTGGTATGAAAAAATGCAATTTGAGCTTTTACATTTTTTCAAATTGTCATCCAGCAAGTGTACCAGTTTATACTGATTACTAGTAGTTTCTGAGAATATCAGTTTCTCCTGATATATGCTGTATCTTGGAGGTTGAATAAAAGTGGTGATGAAGAAGGGAAAAAATTATTTCCAAACAGAAGGAACTGTAGGTGAAATTGCAAAGACATATTCAAAATATGTATTTGGGGAGTTATAAGAGGTTCACTAGTACATGGAAAATCATGGATTGACAAATTGTAAAGGATTAAATATCCTTGCTCTGTTGCCTTCACATCCAGGTAAAGTAAGTTCATTAACGTCTTAGACCTGATTTTTGCCTCCTATGAAATAACAGCCATCCACTTTTCAGTTTTCCAGAAAGTATTAAATAAAATAATGTGAGTAGTGTACCTAGTAGGTGACCATTCATCAGTAAGTTATATCTCATATATCCATGCCTAGAACAATTGGTCCATAATAGCAAAGAGTTGAGGGAGAGGATGGAAAATAATTGATTCCATAGTATAAAAATTTCTTTAGGTCAGAGAAAGAAAAGCTTTAGATTTATCTACTGGGCTGTGTAGGATAAGAGAAGACATTTTGCTTTTGCAAGGTTAAACCAGCCATGCATTTCTGGAATAAATCTCATTGGAATATGTTATCATATTTATATATTACTGGATTTTATTTGCTAATATTTTGTTGATGACTATGAATCTATTTTAAATCTCTGTCCTTAATTGCAGATTTATCTATGTCTCCTTGCTGTTCTGTCAGATTCCTCCTGCCCAGGGGAATTCTGGAGCTCTGTATTAAATGCATAAATGTTTAGGACTGTTTTGTGCTCTTGATGAACTGCCATTTTGTCATTATGGAATAACTTTATCCTCCTTACCAGATTTTGCTCTGAAATCACTTTGATATTAATATAGCAATTCTTTTTAAAACTAATGTTAACATGGTATAACATTTCTTACACTTTTATTTTTAATCTATTTATGTCTTTATATTTAAAGCAAATTTCTTATAGGTAGCATATTGGTGGGTCTTCCTTTTTATTCACTCTAACAGCTTCTGTTACTGAATTGGGGTGAGTAGGTTATTTCCATTTTGTCTGGGTATTGATATGGTCAGGTTTTAGGTTTATTATCTTGCTATTTGCTTTCTTTGTCCCATCTATTGTTTATTCCTCTTTTCTTCTTTTTCTGTCTTCTTTTAGATTACAGAGTGTTTTTTATGATTGTATTTTTTCTCCTTTGGTGGTCTTTGTTTTGTTTGGTTATTGCATTAGAATTTATAGTAAACATCTTTAATCAGGGAATAACTTCAAGTTCTTCATATATAGTATATGAGCCTCATAATTATATACTTCCATTTTTCTCCTGGTCTTGTGCTTTTGCCATGCAGTTCATTTTAACACATGGTCTAAACTTCATACAATATTGTTATTTTTTAAGCAGGCCATTATCTTTTAAGGAGACTTAAATAATAAGAGAACACTTCACTTTTAAACTTTTAGCCTTATTATTTCCCTTTGAGAATGGGGGTCTAGAAACTATGGACTGTCTCCCTAGAAAGAGTACACATAGGCACAAAATATACCCTAAATACTGTTGATAATTACAGGGGATTTTCTGAAACCTGAAGCCCATTCATAGACCCTTGCTTTACAAAACAGAGTGTCATGTAAGCAGTAGGGATTCAAAAATACTGGAACTGGAGATATTAGTCTTAATATGGTTTCATTTGCCATAATATTTGGGAGGCTTGTGGAAATTCTCATTATATTCATACAATGTTACATTATACAGCCATTAAATAATAATTTTGAGGAGAATGCATCAAATTAGAAAATGATAATGAAATATTATGTGACAAAAAGAAGATACAAAATTTTACACATACTGTGATCATAATTGTATATATAAACATATGTCATTTACAATGTTTTTTGGCTGTAGGTAACAGAATACCTGAATAAAAGTGGTGTAAACTAAGTGCTTCTTTTTTCTCAATTCAGTAAGTATGTACTTCATTAGAGGTGTACTGTTTCAATGTTGACTCAACAATGTCAGTGCTGTGTCAGTTTCTCTTAGCCATCATCTCGTGATCATAAGATGGTTGAACATTTCTCACCTCAAATCTTCACACATCTCTATTTTAACAGGAAATAAAATACTTCCCAGAAGACATAACTGCATTTCCTGAATCAGACTACCCCTCAGCCTTCATTGGCCAGGATTGGGTCACATACCCTTGCTGCAAAGAAGTCTGGGAAAACAAACCTTTGGTATTTTCAACCTCTGTTGTGGAAAGTAGTCTTCCAGTAAGAAAGTAAGTTTGGGAGACAACTGAGATTCTCTAGCACAATTAGCAAGAGAAAATATTCTGGAGATCAATTCATCAAGGCAATAATGCATAGCAGGTTATGAGTGATTTGGAACATTTGTTCTACATATTCCAAATTTTCAGAACTATGATCATAACTTTCATGAATAATTTATTTAATTGAACAATAATTATCTTAGATTGAGCTAGACATAATATTCTAGAACAACTCAAATTCTTCTTTTTTCTTAAGATAATGAGGTCACACTGGTTGTCTCCATTTCAATTATTAACACTTCTGAACTGACTAAAACATTGATTTCTTACATTAGAACATTCAAATGAGCTAGCCATCAACTCCCCATATCTTCCTTTCCTTTATTAGTTTCATTATTGATGGTAATAATGTCTGTTTTATGATGTGGGTATGAAATCATTAGTGTAAATAAATGTTTCCCTTCGAGTGGAATTATTATTTTACTTGTACTTCTCATATATTTTTATGAATACCCAGTTACATATTAATTTATTAATTTTAAATCCCCACTTTAGTGTTGTTAAATTAAAATAAATAAATGTTAGTGTCATTATGTTGAACTGAAAAAAAGTACATATGTTATTATGTAACTCAAAAAAGTGAATCCTTCTTAGAAATTTATCTGATGAAAAAGGTGAATGGAAAGTTCTCATTCTCAAATCATTTATGGATTTTTTTC
Source organism: Mirounga angustirostris (assembly GCF_029215605.1). NCBI lineage: Eukaryota > Metazoa > Chordata > Mammalia > Carnivora > Phocidae > Mirounga > Mirounga angustirostris. The sequence goes on from NW_026991720.1 coordinate 35,488,067, forward strand.
CCCCTTCAGATGTCTTAGAGTCATTTTGGTGGATCTTAATGAAGGGAACAGAGAAATATAGGTGCTCTCTTTAGGGTATTCACTTTTTAAAAAAAAAATTAAATTCAATTAATTAACATATAGTGTATTATTAGTTTCAGAGGTGGAGTTCAGTGATTCATCAGTTGTGTATAATACCCAATGTTCATTATATCATGTGTCCTCCTTAATGCCCATCACCCTGTTATCCCATCTCCCTAGCCCCTCCAGCAATCCTCAGTTTGTTTCTTATGGTTAAGAGTCTCTTACGGTTTGTCTGCCCCTCTGATTTCATCTTGTTTTATTTTTCCCTCCCTTCCTCTATGCTCCCCTGTTTTGTTTCTTAAATTCCACATATAAGTTAAATCATATGATAATTATCTTTCTCTGATTGACTTAATTTACCTAGCATTTATCCTACCCTCTAGCTCCATCCACAGTCATTGCAAATGGCAAGATTTCATTCATTTTGATGGTTGAATAGTATTGCAAGATGTGGTATATTGCAAGATATACCACATCTTCTTTATCCATTCATCTGTCGATGGACATCTGGGCTCTTTCCATAGTTTCGCTATTGTGGACATTGCTGCTAGAAACACTGGGGTGCAGGTGCCTCTTCGGATCACTACATTTGTATCTTTGGGGTAAATACCCTGTAGTGCAATTGCTGGGTCATAGGGTAGCTCTATTTTCAACTTTCTGAGGAATTTCCATACTGCTTTCCAGAGTAGCTGTACTAGCTTGCATTCCCAACAACAGTGTAAGAGGGTTCCCTTTCCTCCATATCCTCGCCAACATCTGTCATTTCCTGACTTGTTAATTTTAGCCATTCTGACTGGTGTGAGGTTGTATCTCATTGTGATTTTGAGTTGTATTTCCCTGATGCCAAGTGATGTGAGCATTCTTTCATGCGTCTGTTGGCCATTTGTACCTCTTCTTTGGAGAAATGTCTGTTCATGTCTTCTGCTCATTTCTTGGATTATTTATTCTTTAGGTGTTGAGTTTGATAAGTTCCTTATAGATCTTGGATACTAGTCTTTTATCTGATAAGACATTTGCAAATATCTTCTCCCATTCTGTTGGTTGTCTTATAGTTTTGTCAACTGTTTCCTTTGCTGTGCAAAATCTTTTTATGTTGATGAAGTCCCAATAGCTCATTTTTGCTTTTGTTCACATTGCCTTTGGAGACGTGTCTAGCCAGAAATTATTGCAGCCGAGGTCAAAGAGATTGCTGCCTGTGTTCTCCTTAAGGATTTTGATGGATTCCTGTCTCACATTTAGGTCTTCCATTCATTTTGAGTCTATTTTTGTGTACGGTGTAAGGGAATGGTCCAGTTTCATTCTTCTGCATGGTGCTGTCTAGTTTTCCCAACACCATTTGTTGAAGAGACTATCTTTTTTCCATTGGATATTCTTTCCTGCTTTGTCGAAGATTAGTTGACCATAGAGTTGAAGGTCCATTTCTGGGTTCTCTATTCTGTTCTATTGATCTATGTGTCTGTTTTGTGCCAGTACCATGCTGTCTTGATGATTACAGCTTTGTAATATAGCTTGAAGTCTGGATTGTGATGCCATCAGCTTTGGTTTTTCTTTTTCAACATTCCTTTGACTATTTCGGATCTTTTTTTTTTTTTTTGGTTCATACAAATTTTAGGATTATTTGTTCCAGCTCTGTGAAAAAAGTTGATGGTATTTTGATAGGGATTACATTCAATGTATAGATTGCTCTATGTAAAAATAGACATTTTAAGAATATCTGTTCTCCCAATCCATGAGCATGGAACCTTTTTCCATTTCCTTGTGTCTTCCTCAATTTCTTTCATGAGTGCTCTATGGTTTTCCAAGTACAGATCCTTTGCCTCTTTGGTTAGGTTCATGCCTAGGTATCTTATGGTTTTGGGTGCAGTTGTAAATGGGATTGACTCCTTAATTTCTCTTTCTTCTGTCTCATTGTTAGTGTATAGAAATGTGACTGATTTTTGTTCATTGATTTTGTATCCTGCCATTTTACTGAATTCCTGTATGAGTTCTAGCAATTTTGGGAGTGGATTCTTTTGGATTTTCCACATAGAGTATCATGTCATCTATGAAGAGTGAGAGATTGACATCTTCTTTGCCAAGTTGGATGCCTTTTATTTCTTTTTGTTTGTTGATTCCTGAGGCTAAGACTTCTAGTATTATGTTGAAACCAAGAGCCGGATGCTTAAGGGACTGAACCACCCAGGTGCCTCCAGAAGGCAATTTAATAGTGATAGGAGTAGCAACACTACTACTACTACTACTAGTACTATTATTACTAATGCCTGACATTTACTAAATACTTACTATATACCAGGCACTTTCATAAGCAATTTATTCATTTTATTGCTTTTAAAAATGCAATAATGCAAATGCATTATTTTCTCATGTTATTGATGACAAAACTAAAACTCAGATAGATACCCATTGAGTCAACATGCTGGTTTGGCATCATGGCCAGCTCTACCTGGTGATTACAGGGAAAACATCACAGGTGTGCTAAACCCTGAAAAAAGAATACAAGTTCACCAGGAAAAGATTCAAGGCAGTGGAGAGGCAAAGGGAACATTCAGTATAAAAAGGCAGGAGAAATGAAAACGAGAGGAACTAATATTTCAGTCAATCTCAAGTTTAGGGTCAAGATAGAGAGCAAAGATGAATATTGAGGGACAGATAGATGGCCAACCAAGGAAAGAAAATATTACTTGCAATACTAAGTTTGAATAGGATAAAGGGACGGATTAGGTGTAGGAGATATTTAAAAGATAAGGGTCATAGGACTTAGTGATATAAGAGGTGAGGGAAAGGGAGAAGTCTGAGGAATTCCAGGTTTCTGGCTTGGGTTTATGGGTGGATCATTCAAAGGGTGAGTGAGTTCTATGGGATGATGAAAATTTCAGTTTTAGATATGGTGATTTTGAGTTGTCCATCAAATATCCAGGTGGTTTGCTCAGCAAATTTATATCTAACCTAGAGCTCAGTAGAAAAAGTTGCATAGGAGGAACAGAGAAATATTATTATGCATATCTCTTAGTCAAAGCCATGGAAATAGATGAGAGCAACTTGAGGGAATGCAAGATGAGAAGAGAAGAGAATGTGGTGAATGAGAAGAAGATGGCAAAGGAAATGAGCCAGCAAAATAGAATGATAAGAAAAGATAAAAAATATAAAAGAAATAAAAATGAAGAAGCAAGAGAAAATGGTGTTTTTGAAGGCAAGAGAACATTTCTCTTCCCTTGGCCATATCACAACTAAATTGTCCCTCAGTATGAAAATATGCAATCATGCTTCCAGTTATGGAATGAATAAATCATGGGAATAAAAGGCACAGCATAGGGAATACAATCAATGATATTGTAAAAACGATGTATCAGGACAGATGGTAGCTACACTTGTGGTGAACATAGCATAATGCATAGAAAAGTTGGGTTACTATGTTGTATACCTGCAAATAATGTAAGATTGTGTATCAACTATACTCAAAAAGTTAAAAACCAAAAAAACCTCCCCCAAAGAACAACAACAAAAAGAAAATATACAACCATGTGAAAACAGAATGGCATCTTGGTAGTAGCAGTTAACACTTAAAAACAAACAAAAAACCCTGTGTTCTTGTTTTACCCTAAAAATAACTTCTTTTAATTTAAAAATTATTATTCTAGATTCACTGACGAAATCTACAATCATTGGAATGTTGCCATTCTCTTAGATAAACTGTAGGCATTAGATAAGCCTTTAAATGGGTGGTAATTTTTACTTATTTTTATTTATTTCATAATGAAGTGTTTCAGAAAGAAAAACAGTAGTACATTCAGATTCTACTACGCACAGCACACAGTTTTGTCATAGATATTGTTCAAAATGTTTTTTGAAGAATTAATAAACAAATAAAACTGGAGACTATTAGTCTAAATCCTTTAAGGGTAGTGTTGGTCACAATTGACTTTTAATTTTAGAACATCAATTTTAAATGATAAATATATTTGGCCTTGGAAAAGTAAAATGAATGCTTAAAGAATGAAGCATATTTATAGCAACATGGCCCCAATCCCTACCTTAGAATGATGTAAATCAAGTACATTATTTAAGAAAATTTAAATCTCACAATTCCTTTATAAGTTAGAACACCTGGGAACAATAACAAGCTATTATATATTTTCGTGTGTGACCAGAAAATCACATGCATTTTAAATTTAGATACCTGACAAGGAAGTGTTACATGTCCGTGGCTGGATTAATTTTTGCTCTGTCAGAACTGACCTGGTGCTATAGTTATTTTAAGCTCTAGAAATAAAGGAGTGTTATGGTTGCCAAATACTAGGTGCCATCTAGTGGCCATTGAGAGTTAAGACAAATCTTCAGAAGAACTCCAAAGTATTCTGATTATTTCCATTTTTTTTTTTCATGGTGAGTTATGTTTATCACTTTCTGAATGATATAATCCATTTCAAACAGGTTTCAAATCCTTTAGGTTTATATTCCTACAACTGAATCTTGTAGGAATTTGGTTAGAATCTTGACTGGTTTAACATACCAACTTTGTGTCAAGAGGTTTTCTTACTTGATTTTAATGTAAGGGATATTACCCGCTTAGTACATTCTAATTAAAATAAGTGTTAGAGATTATATTGTTTTCTAAAGGTTTCAAATTTATGTTTTCCTTTTCCTTCCCAAATTAAAGTTGAGTATACACTGGGGATTTCCTACCAAGCTAGACTAAGGGTCAAACAGAAGTATTTGAGTGACATTAATAATTCTCATATTTAGTCATCTTTACTGTAAAAAATCAATGGCTTTGGATTTATACAGAAAAAGGATGCAAAGTATTATGAAATTTCTTTTTTTTTTTTTAAGATTTTATTTATTTATTTGAGACAGAGAGAATGAGAGACAGAGAGCATGAGAGGGAGGAGGGTCAGAGGGAGAAGCAGACTCCCCGCCAAGCAGGGAGCCTGATGCTGGACTCGATCCCGGGACTCCAGGATCATGACCTGAGCCGAAGGCAGTCGCTTAACCAACTGAGCCACCCAGGCGCCCTATTATGAAATTTCTTAAAATTTTATAATTTCCAAACTTAACATTGAAGAGAAATGCAGACAAAATATAGTTCTGGTGAATGTTAAGAATTGTTTCCAAGAACTTGTTGGAAATGAAAGATTAATAAATGATAGTGTATCCAATGTTATGTCGTTGGTAAACATAATGTACTTGTCCTACTTGATATTGATGCTTATTCTGATCATAACTAATATCTATAAAGACATAGTAAATGAGATTATAACTCATTTTACCAGATAAAAGTGAAAATTGAGGAAAATTAACATTATCATCATCTTGACATCCGGCATTTATATACATTTACTATATGGTTTTGATCTAACACATTCATTTTATTTTGGCAATAGTTATCACTCATTTTTACTGAGCAGTCATTTCCAACTTGGGAAATTCTACATTAAGCCCATGATAAAGCAAAGATTTATTAAGGTTCTCTGATCTGGCCTGGAAGGACATCATTTCTGTGTAGCAATCCTGGTGAGCTAATGGGAAATGAAGTACTTAGAACTTATGAAATGTCATTTGTTTAGTAGAAATTATATAGAAAATTTATGGGCAAAGGTCACATTCAACTAGCAAATATTTATTGAATATCTACTATAAGCAAGGAGCTAGGAATATATTAGTGAACAATATAGACAATATTATCACTTTCAAAGAGGTAATAATTAGGAGTAATATTTAGAAGAGATATTTGATAAACAAATAAAAAATAAACAAGAAAAGTTCAGATAGTAAAAAATAAACTCAAGATGGGTTGGAGAACAGGAGACTGGATACAAAATAGAAAAATAATTAAAGGTGTCCTTAATAATTTATTTGATAATTTGAAAAAGTTGGAATCTACTTATCTAGGCACTTCTGTAAGCAGTTAGAGATATATATTCAGCAGTAGTTTGGTGTAATATCCTTTTGGATCATAACTCGTGCCATTATAATGAGTTAACAGCTTTCTCTGAGTTTTAAAAATCAAATACTAATGAATACAGTAACCCATCACTATAACTGTGCCTCACTATCCAAAGGTTTAAGAGATTTGTATAAGTAGGATGTTGAAAATGTTTAGCTCAGTAGGACATAACATGAAATTATTTTACTTTTTTCACCAGTCACTGCCCTAACCAGAACTAAGTTAAATCTTATTTTCCTGATGGGTAGCACATCTCCTAAGAATATCTGAGCAGATTTCCATAGCTTTCCAGTCATTTACAGTTATTAAAAATCTCAGTCACTCTTACTCCAGTTTATCTCCTCCCAGCTAGAACCTGAGTCAGGGAAAGGGGAAGAAAATTGTTTTGCTACTTTATCCTTTATCCTGTCTCTGATTCTAGCTTCTTAAATTTGGAGTCAGGGAGAAGGGATTACAGAGAAAGGACAAAAATATTTTTCCTTAACTGGGTATGTGGTTAGAATGCTCTGCTGGGTGATGCTGCTTCCTGGGGTATCACTGATTAACACTGTATGGGAAGTGACCAATGCTGGTTCTCTTCTAGAGAATGTGCTTTAGTTCTTGCAGCTGCTCCAACCTAGCCTTGTCCAACTCTCTCCTACTTCCAGAACAAAATTCTAGTTCCAGAAGCCCATTCTCAGCTTCTAGTTGCTGGGTCCCAACAATGTAATTCAAGTTCAAGTACCGTTGGTTGTGTCCATTTAATCACTAGGAAACTGATGCATCCTTGCCATGCCAAATAGTGGCAGCAGCCGTTTTGATGGTTTGGAGGATGTGGGACATGAGAAATGCTAAATTTAGAGAGTGCAGTGGAGGTCTGACTTGAATACTAATAATTCCAAAATTAAAGGGAGAATAGTGGTAGGCAGGTATTGTGGTAGAGATTAGTAAGTGACACATGAAATCATTGCCCACCTATGATCAAAGCAATCTTTGACTCCCTGGTATATTAGGGCTTTTTAATGCCCATCATAGCCCAGGGAGTATATAGTGTCATTTTAATTTTTTAAGTTGAAGACCTACCAATTATCTTCCAGGTTCGAGATACAAGATAAGATATCTAGGGGGTAAGATATGGGAAAAGGTTGAGTGGAAAAGGGAGATTGTTGAACTAAGTTAAACAACCAGCTAAAGTGTGTCACTAACGCTGGTAGCTCATTATTTAAAAACACAACTAGTTATATAGATGTTGCTTCAGGTAACATTCCAAACCATTTAAAATAATTTCTACAATACCTAATATTTTTGTTGCAAATACACAATTTCCTTATTAAAGAGGTGATGAACAAGTAAAATTGTTCTTTGACACCATATGTGTTTTCTTTTTTTTCATGTCTTATTGTAATTGCAAAACATGCATATTAAAACTATGTCTAGAAAGTTTTTTGAATTCCTTAGAGAAAACCCATTTATAAATACAAGGGCTTATTATTATTATACCGTGGGTGTTAGACAATAAAAAGCCTACATGATTCAGTTATATTTGCATGGCACTTTTATTAATTTATTTTTAGCTCAATTGTCTTTATAATAACATAAGATGCCATTGTGGGAATAATGCTCTACTGAATCAGAGCCCACAAAAATCTGTGTGAATAATGTATTTAGCACTCTAGGTCACACCTGATTAATGCCAATATAAATTTAATACAGTTTTATCGCTGTGAGAAATGTTGACTCTACTTATTTATCATCATGTTTGTCTTTTTTATGATGGGACCAAAGGAAAAGAAGGTTGGCTGTGCATGATTATGGAGATTTCTCTGATCAAATACTTAAATTTCTATTATCATCATTGCTATACTATCTGGCCAAGTGAGGAAACACATTGGTCCCTTTTTTCTGAGATGTCTTGTCTCATTTGGGAATAAAGAAATGAGAAGCTCACTTAAATGATATTTACAAATATGCTATGAAATATTACTCACTTTCTCTCTTTGGTGTAAATCTTTCTAAAGTGGATTATGCACATTCCAATATTCTTAAAATTAGATAAATACAATAACATCTGCTTGAGACAAAAGCAATGTAAAGTACGATTACTAGAGGTAGTTATTAGAAGGAGAAAATATGTTCTAGGAAGTAAAAAAGAAGTACAACAAAATTGTTTAAAACAAAAGCAACATGAACAGTGGAAATAGCACCTAGGAAAGGAAGGGAAATGCCATGGAGCACAGGAATGGTAGTGGAAGAAAGGTAGGGGGGTATTGAAGAAAGACTTCTTTTAAGTTTCCATACTATTGCCCTCTACCCTCCTCTTTATTGCGGGACCAGATAGGAAGTGCTGTATTTTAAGGCTAGCATTAGGAAGGTTTAAGTACATTGGTTCTTCCATTTTAGAAATTAAATTACAACATCTGTTTAAGCATAATAGACTGGCTTCTTGTGTTTATCTCCTATACCTATTCAAACTTCATTAAAATTAAAGCAAAGAAATAATAAAGTGTTAGACAAAAAGGAAAAAGTTGGGGGAAGAGATAAAAAAAGAATGAAAGATTTTAACACAATTTTGAAAGATGGATATCAGAAGGAGGATTGGTAATTAACTTAAGGTGGAATTGAGGCAGTTATAAGGTAAAGCAAAAAAGAGAGAAAGAAAAAACAGTAAGACAGTTGCCCCAAGAACCCCTGAAAAACATGGTGATAAGAAGCATGAGTTGTGATGGTGGACTTCTTCAGAGCAACTAGGTCCATGGTGTTCCTAATTCTTCCTGTGAAGCTTGCTGTGATCCCCCCTTATCCATAAATGTCACACTCCTTCTAATATGATGAATGAAAGCAGACCCAGAACAAGGCACATAATTAAGACATTTTAGAAAACCATAAAGATTTTCTGAATAAAGGAATAAAGAGAAGATCCAAAGAGTGGTGGACACAAGACAGGTCACAAACAATAACTGAAAGCCAAAATACAGTTTAAATTCTCCCAAAAATAATGCTGGAAATTAGAAAACAACAAAGTAATGTTTTCAAATCTCTGAGGGCAAATAGTTTAATATTTGATAAAAATAACCAGCCAAACTATCAATACCCAGCAAAACTATCAATCAAGTATGAGAGCAGAATAAAGATACTTTCTAATGTGCATGGGCAAAAATAAATATTCCCAATATATCTTTTCTTAGGAACCTAATAAAGGGTAAGTATCAGCAAAATACAGAAATAAACTAAGAATAGGTAAAACCTAGGATTTAGGTAGTAGGTGATCCAACATAGAAAACTGGTAAAGGAAAATCCAAGGATGACAGATTTATTCCAGCCCTAGACAGAATCAGTCCAAACTTGACAGGGATGAAGATATAAGGGGAAGACCTTTCCTGGGAAAGGAAATGGACCTAAGATGAATTTAAACATTTGAAAAAAATATTTTTAGGTATTTGATAGGTATATTGAAAGACTGGGTAAAAAAATAGTGAAAACTACATCACTCATCATTAAAATTAATAAATACCTAGATAACTAAGCAAATGAAAAAGTTAAACATTCTTTTTGAAAAAGATAGTCTAGTTCATTATTTTGGTCAGCTCAGCATGGAAAAAGAGTTGCATAGTCTTAACAATGTAAAGACTGACTACTGTGTAACCAAATAAACTGAGAGGAAAGAGGGAACAGAAGTGAGTGAGGGAGGTGTACAGTTTATTTTATTTTATTTTTTTTTTTATGAGAGAGAGAGAGAGGGAGGGGCAGAGGGAGACAGAGAGAGAGAGTCTTAAGCAGGCTCCATGCTGGGTGTAGAGCCCGACATAGGGCTCGATCTCATGACCCTGAGATCATGACTTGAACCAAAATCAAGAGTCAGATGCTTAAATGACTGAGCCACCTAGACACTCCAGTGTACAGTAGTTTAAAAGAGTTAACTAATTAACTAGTTATATATTGAGAAATTAAATTGGTACTGTATAATATTGATAAATTAAGCATATCTATGTAAATACATTATTTAGGAATATTTAAGTTAATACCTGAAGAAATAGCTAAACAATTTGAAAGATCCTGTCTTTAAGAAGGTCTGGTGGTGAGGCGCCTGGGTGGCTCAGTTGGTTAAGCATCTGCCTTCAGCTCAGGTCATGATCTCAGGGTCCTGGGATCGAGCCCCGCATTTGGCTCCCTACTCAGCGCAGAGCCTTTTTCTCTCTCTCCCTCTGTGATCTCTCTCAAATAAATAAATAAAAATCTAAAAAAAAAAAAAAAAAGAAAATTAAAAAAGTAGGTCTGGTGGTGGTGATGAAAAGGCTGGGTAGAAAACTGACATTTTTGTAAATATAAGCAATTTAGTCACTGGTGAATTGTTAACTCTGTGTATGCACCACTTTGATTAAAATACTTTATGCAACTACAATTATGATTTGAGCATCTCTATTTGGAAGTTATTTCAACAACGAACCCAATGGAATGTTATTTGTATATGTTAAAGCTTTCTAGGTTAAGCATTATACATACCCACATAAAGCAAATAAGCAAATACCTAGAATGGCAAAGTATTAGGCAATATGTTTAATAATGTCATTGGGATTCTCTTCCTATACCTGGGAAAGTTCCACAAAGTAGAGCTAGTCTATTTTGAGATAGATAACTGCCTGAAAATGCAATCACTTTAGATTCCTCAACTGTCTTCTGGGATTTTTATTTATGCCTATTATTATTGGAGAAACCAAAGTTAGTGTGAAAGAAAGGAGGTGATATTTAAAGATATGTTACTCCCCAGACTTCCTAAGAATTCCTCAAAGTCTACAATCTTAAAGATCTTATATGCCTCTGATCTATTCAGTGTTTTCTGAGCATATACAGACAAAGGCCTCTGCTAGGAGCTAGGCTTAAGATATGCTTTCTGGTCAGTCAAGAAATACATTCCAAATACCACAGTAGCTTGAAGAAAATCCCATTAAAATATTAAGGCAATATAAATAATGTTTGAAATGATAGAATAACGATGGTCCTTTTGTTCCAGAGAGGTTTATGGACCAATTTTTGTTAAAATAATTAAACAAAGAGACAAGTAGACTGAGGTGGCTCTGGCAACCTACTAAGCAAACCAAACTCTAAGCCTGTAAATAAATGCCTCAAGGTTATGAAATCAAAACCTAAGAATAATCAATCATAAACAGCCAACTAGGTTTTAAGCTACAACCAATCCTTGTTTTGCTTCTACCTTTTCTCTATAAAAGTCTTTCCCCAAGCTCCTGTTGATGGAGTGCTCCCAACCACTTCTTTCATGCTGCTACATTCGAATCAATTTTTGCTCAAATAAACTCTTAAAATGTTTAATATGTTTAATATGTCTTGGTTTATGTTTTAACATTTCCAATGAATTTGTTTGGTCAATTTTAATTTGAAATTTAAATAGTTTGGAAAGTAGTTTGGAAAATAGTTCTTTGAAACTTTGAAAAAAGTAGTTACATTAGCCACATCAATCTATGCAAAAAGGAAGACTAGCTCAAAATCTATATTCAATAGCTAACATTACTGCCCTGTTACAATTCAGAAGAAAGCCTGATGTCATATTTTTGCATCACTATTCCAGTAATAGATCTGCTTGCTCCAAAAAATATTTTTTTTGCTCATAAAACAGTATTTTTTTTTCTTTTTGCAGATAAAGCAAATAGCTAGCCAGTGGGAAAACAATCCAGAATTTTGTGTAAGAGAAGATAAGGCACAGGTTGATTCAGAAAGATTCATAAGGGTTATTCCCAGAACAACCTTGGAAATAATTTATTGGACTATCTTATTGACTGGATGCATTATTTTGGAGCAGCAAAACATAGGAGTAAATAATCCATGAATAATCAAAGAAATGTAGTAAGGCTTAAAATTTTTGTCATCTTGACAGTTGACTCAAAACGTTGCCTTCAGAAATGTGTTTTACCTGGTTATTGAGTAGCTTCTCTTATGTTAAAACGTTTGATTTTTAATTTTGTGTATTTCTTTTTAAATAAGAGCCCACACAGAGTAAATATTGGTTATCACTTTCTAGGGCATTGTGTTAATTTCATAATTACATAGTCTTGTATGACTGTATTTCAAAAGATGTCAGATTAATTTATTTTTTTTGTATTTCTGGTCATTTAGAATTTTCATTGCTTATATGAAAGACCTTAATGGCTATAGCAAACTTCCAATAGAATGGCAATAAATTCTACTAGTAGTTTGTACCTCAAACCCTGAAATATCTTTGTCCCAGTGACTGGAATCTCTTGTTGCAAGAGAATACACTAGTAGTTCCAACATGCCTGCTTTATTTAAACCCATGTGTCCCTGAACATCATCTAAATATTCTAAGAATCTCATTGGTGGAAGGGGCCTTGGAGGCCACCTAATGCAATTTCTATCAGACAGAAATCTCCCCTATCCAAGACTGAAGTCCACGGAAGAGAAGTGGGACAGCTCACCTATGATGGAATTCCCCTTATAGGAAGGGGGTATTTGTTCATCCATTCCTCAATTCCTTTATTCACTCATTCATTTATTTAAATGTTCAGTTTTATATTGTCCAAGTCTAATACCTCTTTAGAATTTTAAATTTAAGAGTAGTTAAAAATAATCATTATCTCACGGGTGGTCCTGTTCACAAACCATCTTAGATGATGGAATTATGGGAAGTATATTTTAAGGTTGAATACAAATTAAAAATAAGAGGCTTAATTTTCCCTGTTAAAATTAAGGGAAGATATGCCCCCTACCCATTTCTTAGAACATTTTTATAAACTTATCATTGTAAATTCTTTCTCTGCCCCTTCCAGATGTATGTAAATATTAAAAAGCCTCTTGCCAGTTTTACAATCCAGGAATGTCTTCCTCGAGGACCTGGAAGCCATCCCTTTGGAATCTAAACACCAAGGGCAACAGTGCACCATCTCCCCATTTCTGTGGGAGATTGGAGTCTAGCTCCAAGTTGCAAAACTAATCGCCTGTCATAAAGATGTAAGGATTTTTTTTTCCTTTGTATGAACCTAATTACCAGGTGAATTTCAGATAAACTGTATGTGACAAATGGTGCTGTCAAGTTCTCTTACTTGGGGACTAATTATTATGTATATTGAAAACATGTATGTAATAAGTTGTATCTCCATGGCTATATAAAAATGGCCAGATTTTTTTCTGTCTTTGCATCTCTTAGTGGATTTCCTGTGATGTGCATAATATTCTGGCTTAATGCTTATTCAATAATAAAATTGTTTATTTTCTTTTCTACCATTTTGGAGAGGTTTTCTGAATTGGTAAAATTTTGCTTTTAATTATATTATTTCCCCAAAAATATTCAAATGTTTCCCAAATAGAGCTGTGCTTATGAGTCATATTAGGGACTTAAAAACAAATTCCTTCCACAGATCTGCTGAGTTAGAATTTCTCAGGGCATAAGAATTTGTGTTTAAAAATAACCACTCTGGAAAACAGTATGGAGTTTCCTCAAAAAGTTGAAAATAAAGCTACCATACGATCCAGCAATTGCACTACTGGGTATTTACACCAAAGATACAAATTTGGGATCCGAAGGGGTACGTGCACCCTGATGTTTATAGCAGCAATGTCCACAATAGCCAAACTGTGGAAAGAGCTAAGATGTCCATCGACAGATGAATGGATAAAGAAGATGTGGTATATATATACAATGGAATATTATGCAGCCATCAAAAGGAATGAGATCTTGCCATTTGCAGCAATGTGGATGGAACTGGAGGGTATTATGCTGAGGGAAATAAGTCAATCAGAGAAAGACGTGTATCATATGATCTCACTGATATGAGGAATTCTTAATCTCAGGAAACAAACTGAGGGTTGCTGGAGTGGGGGTGGGTGGGTGGGAGGGATGGGGTGGCTGGGTGATAGACATTGGGGAGGGTATGTGCTATGGTGAGTGCTGTGAATTGTGCAAGACTGTTGAATCACAGATCTGTACCTCTGAAACAAATAATGCAATATATATTAAGAAAAAAAAGAAGGAGAAGATAGCAGGAGGGGAAGAATGAAGGGGGCAAAATCGGAGGGGTAGACGAACCACGAGAGACGATGGACTCTGAGAAACAAACTGAGGGTTCTAGAGGGGAGGGGGGTGGGAGGATGGGTTAGCCTGGTGATGGGTATTAAAGAGGGCACATTCTGCATGGAGCACTGGGTGTTACATGCCAACAATGAATCATGGAACACTACATCAAAAACGAATGATGTAATGTATGGTGATTAACATAACAATAAAAAATTTTAAAAAATAAAATTAAATGCTTCTTGGTGATTTTGATGGATGGGTATTGGAATCTTGGACTAATTTGATTATTTGTATTGACTTATATAAATATCTACTAAGTTCAAGCATATGAGACATTTTGTGTAGAACAAAAAAGATAAATTCTTTGAGAGCAAGGGCTCTACCTTATTTGATTTTTGACTCCTATACACAATCAGGTGGTAATGGCACTTGGCATATAGTGGTGACTCAATAAATCTTGCTTTGTTTGTTGGCATTTTAATAATGCCAAGAGGAAAAAATTCTACCATCTCCCTCATAAATTCATTCTAATTTATCTCTTTTATCCATCCTTAGACTACTTATCCTAGATTCCTGATGTTCCCCTTAAAGTCCCATCATCCTTTGTTAGTGTACCTCTTAGCATACCACATTATAAACTTATTAAGTTTCCAAAACTTAAATTCTACCTTGAATTACTATTCTTCAGGTCCATCTACTCCATTCTTATTTAATTATGTAAGAAACCCAAAAAAGCAAAATTAAACTTTTGAATCTTGTTTCTTAATTTTCTGGTAGTTGTGAAAAGTGATAGTACTATAAAATATTTTCAGTTATATGGCATCTTTTATTAAAAAAGGTCACTCATTTATTAATGTAATACCACGATCTGTGAGATTCATAGACACTATGAATGATTTCCCACTATGCTGGGAATATAAATAAGAAAGAAATATTTTTTTCTTTAAATATTTAAACTAATTAAAACATTTGAACTGCCAAATAACTGTCAATATTCAAGTTTATTTCTAAGTTTTTCTCCATCACCCTAACATAAGCTTTATTATGACAAACTTTTCCAAATTAAATGTATATGTTTATGCCTGGGTTTATTATTAGCAATATCTGTTCATAATTCTGCCCCAATTCTTTATTAAACAATGGGCAACTAAATGTTATAAAAGGGATTGAAGTGTCACAACCATTTACTGATTGCAAATAAACTACATTATATAATTTTAGCTAGTTTCTCTAAAAGATTTCCTGGGTCGAACTCATCAGAATTACTCATGGTTAAAGTAGCACCTCAGGGTTTTTAGTTCTTGGACTCTATTTTATAAATATAAATATAAATATATATATATTATATAGTTATTTAAAACTTGGGTTCATTTGGAGTAAATGATAATTATCCAATTTTTTGCTGATATGTGTGTGCATGTATGTATGTGTTTTATAAATTGTGCTTGTTTATGCAACTTTCAAAAGAATCTTCAAATACACTATTACCAAGTTGAATATTATCTAATTAACCAACAAGGTCTGACAGACCGGGAGGTTATCAGGAGATAATCACAGCCCTCAGGTGCTGTGAGGCACTGGGTGCAGTTAAGTGCCTCTAATTCCCCAAGGGTGTGATTAGCTCATGATAACAATGCTTCCTTGAGTTGTTTTATTGCTTTTATAAAAAGCCTTTGTTGTGGAGAAAATGTTTATTTTTATGCAGGAGGAGGATGGAGTTGACAGTTTAGACTGTTGAGTGAATAGCAGTTGCTTCTGACTTGTGGTACACACCTTGACAAATCTGCTCATTTAAAATGCTTCCCAGCCAGTCTGGATATTTTGACTACCTCAGTAATTCTGCAATAAAGCCCAACTTCCATATAGGACAGTTGTAAAATTGTACGGGTCTTCTCAAATTAGAAAGTGACCCATTTTATAGAATTACTGCATGTAAAAAATTAACCAATCATTTCTGCAGAAAATCAGAAAAATATTTGGGTTACTCAGATGATTGGTCTCAAACTTCAAGGTCAAAGAGATCAGCTGATTTGGGAAATACAAATGAATACAGGTGAAATTGTGAGACAACCATCAGAAAGCTTTACTTCCCTTTGATGCCTTTCTATTTTCTCTTCAGAAATCCAACCCCAGTGGCCTTCCAGTTCAAGTAGAATGAAATCTAAACTTTTCATTATGACCTGGACATGAGCTAGTCCCAATGACTTCTCAGTCCCGATCTCTTACCTCCTTCATGATGTTCTAGCTCTGCCAGTCTTCTTTCACTTGAAAAGGCCAAGCTTGTCTCTGGGAATTTGCACTTGCTTTTCTCTCTGAAATGGAAGATTCTTTCCACAGGTCTTCACCTGGCTGCCTCTTTTGACCATTCCAGTCTTGACTAAAACATCACCATCTCAGAGAGGCCACTTCCCAAATGATCATCTCCCATTACCTTGTTTCAGTTTTTTCATTGCACATATTAAATATTAAAATTATCTTAATTTGATTGCCTGTATTCGCCATTGAATATAAGTTCATTAGGTCAGAAACTTTCTCTTACTCACACTAATAAATAGCATAGGGATGTATGTTTAACATATATCCAAATTTTTACCTTAATATGCATTTTTAATTGCCTATTTATCATCCATTCTCTGTCCTTCTTCTTAACAGAGCTCATAGGTTTCACCTTTTGTCCTCTGCCTTTCAGCTGACCTGTGTCAGGACAAGCTGGACCAATGCCAGCTCTAGGCGATGCATCCCCTTGAGCAGTGAGCAAGGAATGGGCATGTGACTCAATTTGAGCCAATGAGACTTGATGAGGGATTTGGTAGAGACGGCTGAGAAAGCCCTTTTTTTATTTTCTGCAAGAGCTTCAAGAACAGCTTTATCTTTGTTCTTCTGATCGTTGTCAATAGGAGTCACAGAATTCACACAGGAATGAGTGAAAAGAAACTCCTTCATTTAATGAAGAGGTGTTTATATCATATACTGGATATACTTTCATCACAGTGAAGACTGTGAAACTGAATTTTCATGGGAGTATACATTTGTTATAGAGTTATTTCATACGGCCTCCAGGATCTCTGATTCAGAAAAGCAAAGAGTGATCTTACCTAGAAGGTCATCCTACCTACGCAAACAAAACCAGGCAAATCAGATCATAAAGAAATGATTAGACATTCACTATTTGTTTATTTATGTAAACAGTGCTTCACATTCCATTCTGCAAACTCTTAATGAGTTTATTTACATTTTGCTTTCCCATCTTTATTAGTAGTGTAGATTGCTAAATAAACCAAGAGTGCTAAATAAATAGCTTTAACTGCTCTGGTGTACCAGAAATACATATAAAATTCCCCAGATTTTTAAGCCAACTTTTGAATCTAAAAGTCAATATTAACAGGGAAAGTTTAGGCATCAAGAGGCCAGATATCTGAAAACTAAACATGATGTGAATGTTGGTAAAATAAATGAGAACTGAAAGAAGGATGTATTTGGAAAAATAAATATGAACTCAATCTTAAATAGGGAACTAGGAATTTAATTGTGGAATATAGAGAAATACATATAATGGATGATATAAACAAAAAGGCTAGGCAAACTATTTAAGAATACTTTTATTTGTATAATGCTCCTTCCCCCTTAAAAAAGTTCTATGCCTTATTTGTCCACACTAAAATGTGACACAAAGTATTTACTAATAAAGTCTTGTAGCTTTGAATAATAATGATAGTAGTTAATGTTTATTGAATACTTACTGCGTGCCAGGTGTTGTTGTGTTAGGGCTCTGTGTGCATTTACTCAAATTATGTAGCAAGGGACAGTGACTTGGCAACTACAAGGGGAGGGCCAAGAATGTAAACCCAAGCAGTCTGGCTCCAAAGTATTCCTGTGTAATCAAATTATGTGAAACCCAAGGCTGATTTGTAAACAAAAAGTAACAAAGCAGATTTTCAGCCAATGAAGAATATAACATGTCTTTGGACATGATCCTCACTATCAGTCCAAGTTTACAAAAAATTAATCATAGCCTTTTTCCTGATGCAGGGGCCATAAAATGACTCTGGCTTTCTTAAAAACTATTTTCATAATTTCTTAGATCCTGTTGATATTCT
The DNA here is from genome assembly GCF_029215605.1 of Mirounga angustirostris. NCBI lineage: Eukaryota > Metazoa > Chordata > Mammalia > Carnivora > Phocidae > Mirounga > Mirounga angustirostris. Next base: position 35,506,191 of record NW_026991720.1, read on the forward strand.
GGTTGATCCACAAAATTGTCTTGACTCCTTCCAACTTTTTCAGTTACTCTTATTAGGCAAGAAAGGTCAAGCACATGACTATAGCTTGCATAACTAGCAAATTGCATGACACAAATAACCTTCCCATGGAAACCAAATTAAAGTAAATTTTAAAAGGAGGAGTTGGTCTCATAAGATTGAATGAGAAGGGCACATCTGTGCTATTCATCCCCCAAATCCAAAAACCTTACCCTAGTCATGAGAAAAATGTCAGACAAACCCAAATTGAGAGGCATCCTATAAATACTAGACAAGTACTCCTCAAAAGGAGACTGAGGAGGTGTTAAACTAAATACAGTGTGGTATTGTACCTGAACTAGATCCTGCAACAGAAAAAGACATGAGTGGGAAACTGGGAGAAATCTGAATAAAGTCGGTAGTTTAGTTAATAGTTTTATATCAATGGCAATTTCTTAGTTTTGATAAGTAGAGGATGGTTATAAAAATGTCAAAAAGGGGGGAGATGAGGCTACATTGGCTCTCTTATATGTTGGGATCAGGTTTATTGCCTAGCTTACCCTGGAGATATGCAGGCACAGTTAGAATGTATAAAGTTCACTACATGATTTTAACAACCTATTTATTTAGGACCTAAGCATGTGTGCAATTGCATATGACTCAGAAATACAAGTTGCTCTGAGAAATAAAGTTAGAGAATGCTTTTTATTTGCTCTTCATATATGCACATCATTTAAATGGCAATGATTTGGTTATTTTTCCTTGTTCTTAAGGATCTAAAAATAACACTACTCCTGGATCCTCTATAAAGTGGCTGTAAAATCAGATTTATTCATTTATATGACTTATATGTTGGTAATACTGAAATATAGGCCTGTCTTTTTTCTTCCTCATCAACATCTCACCACCTAAACTGCATATGTTTGCTAAATTTACCTTACCTACCCCCCTGCCTCTATCTCACTTCATATCTATGTTCTTTCTGTAAGAAATCATTTGGTAAAAGTAAACTAAGAATACAATTTTCACCTCTGATTTTGATTTTATTATTCATTTTCCTTATGTTTATTTTCTTCTTGTAATACCTAAGAATATATAAAAATATCACTAATCACTTAACAAAAAATGATCAAATAAAAACATAATACTAAACATCAACAGGTAATAATGGTTCAATTTCCAAATCCCATCAAGTTCTCATTTCTGAAATGCTGTTGCTGAGAGACTCTTTCCTACATTATTGTTAAGTGACCCTGTTTGCTTCATGATTAGTCATAATTTACATAGCTTCTGAAAATGGCATAAAATAATGTGCAAATTCTCTAATGCATTTACAAGAAAAATATTTTCTTTTAATGACTCCTAATGAACCCCTGTTTTATGTAGGGTGTGGAAAGTTGCCAAGATGTGTAAAACAATTAGGATGACAAAAAGTATGAGTTTTTAAAAGCCATTTCACTTGTGCAATGTGTGTGAAAATCCAGAATAAGTCTTAAGGGAAAAATTAATTTTAATAAGCTTTTCTTCTTGTCTGAAGACTGAGTAAATCTAAGGCACAAAGAATTGTGTATTAATGGATCAGGAATAATATGAGAGTTTTATCTCATAGAATAAATCTATTTCATCATCAACCTGTTACGTTACACTTGAACTGTAGGGACATTTAGTTATTTACTAGAGTAACAATATATTATATCTCCTACAAGTGCAATACTAGGTAAAAAGTTAAAAAGGTAAAATCTTAAATAATTTTTCTTCATATGAATTCATTTACTATTACGGAACATTGTTTATTCCATAACCTAATCTCTGAAACTCCTACCTTCATAGATTAAAAGATGGTCACATGTTAAAAGTACTTTGATTTTAAACATTTAAATATAAATAAGTACCCCATGAAGACTTAATTATTTAATTCCAAATAACCTTTATTAATTACAAAGTTTGAAAATATTTCAGAAGCTACAATACATGACCTTCTCATGCAATGATTATTCCTGAAGCCAAACGCCATATCTAAGAGGAAGTTTTTATGATCTTAAGAGTTCAAAATCATGGATGTAGTCCATCATCTGAAGTAGAAGTCTTCATGAAAACTTCCAGAATATTTGATTTTACTGAGCACATCTTTTCTAACAGCTTTCTTTTTTATCTTTGCCTCTACATTTAACTTAACTTTAAAAGGACGAAATGATGGAAGCAATTTTTACAATGAGCCACCGAATGTGAAACAACTGAGGCAAAACAGAGGAGAGAATTTGAATAATATCACACATATTATTGGTATCTGCGTGAGAGTGTGAGAACAAATTTGTGGTTAAGAATTTACACATTAGAATCATTAATTTGCATTCTAATCCCAACTTTGTTACTTGTTAAAACAGACTTTGGCCAATTAATTTATCCTCAGTTTCCTCAACAATAAATGTGGGATAATTATAAATAGTCCCTATTTTATTGGGTCATTTTGTGATTACATAACATACCTGGAACTTAGTTAAAACTGTGTCTTCACAGTGGCTATGATATGGTTAATCTTAAGATTTTTTTGAGAGAATGGAGTGTGGGGATTTTAATGCTGCTTTATAATAGGAAAAACATTATGGCATTCATAAAATGAGGAAATCTTATCTCATGTTGGATTTCAAATAGAATGGTCTCTTCTTCCAAAAGTCATGGCATATAGCTCTTGCCAGTGTTATGGAGCTTCAGAATGAACATAGAATAGATTACCCTTGGAGCAGGTGTGGGCAGTGCCTGGAAAGCGCCATGGAGCTCTCCTAATGGTCTGCTTCTTAATCTAGATGATGGTTATATAAATGTGTTCACATTGTGAAATACATTAAGCTGGGCACTTATAATTGGTACACTTTTCTACATTTATGCTATACTTAGGTAAAGTGTACAGTTTGTACTCTCCAACTATACTCCTTGCATACTTTATTTTATCATTCTTATCCCAATTTATTTACCATTTATTTTTCCCACTGACATGTAAATCTATGGAATTCTTGGATTTTCTTGTCTGTGTTGTCTGTTTTGTTTCTAATCGGATTCTGTGTCCAACCAATTAGGTAGCAGGGCAAGATCTAGACTGAAAAAATAAATATTGAGTTAAGTGGTTTTCAGACTCTTTAAAATAGCTGAACCTCTTATTTTATCACTGATCACCAAGCCCCAAATTTCCATGTTGTTTTTGTGTTCTAATATTGAAAATTCTTATAGATGTAGCCTACTAAAGCATAGACTGGGGGAACAGGATCACAGGAGAGAGCATAAAGAGCTGGGGATTAAACATGGGGTGTGTAAAGATAACAAGAGCATAATAGGGTCCATTTTACACAGAAGAGGATGGACATATAAGAAAATGAATAACCTCTCACTAAGCTGAATGTCATGAATTTCTTTACTTTGGCTTGCATTCTTTTTGAGAAATTACTTCATTGGGAAACTTCCTTACTAATTAACATCAATATTTAAATAATTAATTTAATAATTAAATAATTTAATATTAAATATTACATAGTATTCAAAACAAATTTATTGAGAACATAAATTAAAATTAGAATATTTTACTAATAAATTTGAAAAGATAAAGAATGTCACCATCAATATAATTATTCATTATATTCTAATAGTGATGGGGTGTAGGACATGCTACCCAAAATATGAATAAACTAAGCTGAAGGAATTTGAGAATATGGCAGAAGCAGAAAAGTCACTCTGACCTACCCATATTGTCCTCTTCCCTTAAATAGGTCATAAAATCCTCCTGTGAGAGGTGCCCTTGTATATACAAAGGAAAGGAGCATCCTTTTCTCCAAAGACAAAGGGACACCAAGAAGAATCTTAACGACAGGACTTGCTAAATTTCCCCCAATTTACTACAGTTACCTCATACTCCTTTACCTATCATATTGCTATCAAACTCCACTCTCCATAAAACCTAGCATAAAAATACAGGTCTGTGTCTTTGGGGCTTCATTTCCTTATGAAGGCTCCTGTATCATGTAATCCTATTTACATGCTTTTTTCCTCTTAATCTGTCTTTGTCAGTTTAATTTTCAAACCTGACCAGGAACCCTGAGGGTTGAGGAAAACTTTTTCCTCCCAGCAACAACTAACATCTAGCATGTATCAAGCACCTCCTAAAAGCCAGAAGTTGTGTTAATTATTTGTTTAATTTTATTTCAGCTTCATTACAAAACTGTAGGATAGATATTTCATCTCTATCTGAGAAGATGAAAATAAGACCCATGTGGGATTAATGAGCAGTCCCAATCTTGAGCTGTCTAATTGTAATTTTACCTTTCCTTATAATACTATTCTAAAAGAGCAATAATATACATCAATTCAAAACAATATTCTAGACCTTCTGTGTGGCCTAGGTGCAAAATTTTTTCTTGACCTCAGGAAAATACAAGAGCACAAATTAAAAGTGAAGAATTTGCAGATATGTAAAAGATTAAAATCAAGATATTTCTTTGTTCCTTCTTATGCTAATAACTTTGAAAATGTCAATGAAATAGATGATTTGGGGAAACTATACATTGTATAAGTACATATGTTTTTACTTCATTTTTCCCAGATCTGGAGCTGAATTAGCAGACAACCTGGAAATGCCAAAGGATGAAGACAAAAATAGTCCCAAGGAAAGCCTGCTCTCTCTAGCCAATGATGAGGGAAGGGGCAGCCTGGCAAGATAGAAAGCTTTTAGTAAATAGCCGCTCTACTCCAGCTAAACACCACTTATAAAATAGTAGCTCCATTTCCACCTACACTAGCAAAGGCCATGTGGGGAGCCTAGAATTCCACCCATGCCAAGTCTTTTTTTTTTTAAAGATTTTATTTATTTATTTGAGAGAGAGAACGAGACAGAGAGAGAGAGCATGAGAGAGGGGAGGATCAGAGGGAGAAGCAGACTCCCTGCTGAGCAGGGAGTCCGATGCAGGACTCGATCCCGGGACTCCAGGATCATGACCTGAGCCGAAGGCAGTCGCTTAACCAACTGAGCCACCCAGACGCCCCCCACCCATGCCAAGTCTTAATGAGGTGTCCCAACCCCTCCCCAACTAGGGTAGTGTTGGAGAAGGCCAGGGAGGGAGTCAGGAATTTGACTGCTATCAAGGATGAGGTGGACCCTGTGGAGTCAGTGGAGACCATGTGGGACTTCTACCGTCACTGGCATAACTTGGTGCCCTTCTCATCCTCCCTGGCATGGTATCAAAAGAAGCCTAGTGGAGAGTCAGGCCATTCACCATTGCCCAGCAGTAACGAGGTCCCTCCATCCCCCCATGGTGTCAGTAGAGTTCATGGGGAACAGTATCGAGGCATCCCTACCCCTCCAAGCCAGGGAGATATTGGTGAGGCTGTGGCAGTTCCATTTCTCTTGGACTAATGATGGGGTAGATCTAGAGATATAAAAATAATGTTTGAGACTATGCCTGTTTGTCAGATGCTAAAGACTGAAAGAGAGTACTGGGGATCAGAAGTTTGTGACCTGTCCTGTCCCAGCTGCTGCACGAGGGAGCCATACCCTAGGAGACTGTGCCAGTTCTTGGAAACATTTAAACAACAAAAACAACAACAAACCAGCACTTAGGAGTCAGGAGTATGTGGCAATTTTTCCCAACAATGACTTTATCTGGATCTTCCGCTTTTCCTAACTATTAAAAACAATCTAATGACATATCTTGTTTGCTGCTTAAAAGACACAGTCTGGGAGAATATAGCTTTAGAGCAGTGGTTCTCAAGAAGTAACAATACTGCCTTCCCAAGAGAAATTTGGTGACATCTGGCAAGAATTTTTGGTCATCACAAATTGGCGAGGGGAGAATTAGTAGTGGCATCTATCAGAGAGAGGTCAGGGATACTACTAAACATCTTACAATATACAGAGAAATCCCTCCCTGAAGTAATTATCTGCTGATGTTGAAAAAACCCTGCTCAGAGGGAGAAACTGCAATATTGTTGAAGGCTCCATGTGTCTATATGATTTTTACATTTACATGTATATAAACCCTCTCTGTGAATCAATATCCCTGGTTTTTATGCCTCAATACACACACACACACACACACACACAAACACATATCTTGGTCTCTTCTTAACATGTGGCCATTGGCAAAGAAAAGTCCTTTAAAATGAGGTTTTTTTTGTTTGATTTTGCTGTTGTTCACATTACAAAGCAACAGTTGGTTTTAATAGAGACAGGAGAAGTTCACAAATGTGTAAACAATAATACTCTTGAGCAGTGGGAATCCAGATATTTTTATTTTTACATTCTTCCCTGAATTTTCCCAATTAGAAATTATACTGATTAATCAGTCACCTTTTTGCCATATTATTATTCTTTAAACCATGATTTTTATGGCTATATAATATTCCATTACAGAGGTCCTCATAATTTATTTAATAGATGTCATATTTTGGATATTTATATTGTTTTTAATTTACCCCTCACCTTCCTAGGAATAGTGCTGTATTTATATCTTTATGTGTCCCTCCTAATATTTCTTGAAAACAATGTCTTAGATGTTGAATCTGTGGGTCAATGATTACGAAAAAATTGGAAGTCTCTTGGTGCTTATTACCAATTTACTTTGTATAAAAACTGTACTAATTAAAACTGCCACTGAAATATATGAAAATGGCAGTTTTCTATACTAGTAGATAATATTATTGTACAACACTCCTGAGCTGGTGAGATAGATCAAGGAGTAGAAGATGATAAAGATAAGATATTAGGATTTTGCTTTCATCTCAGGTTGCATTTATTGGAAGTCGGCATCGGTGAGATAGATCAAGGAGTAGAAGATGATAAAGATAAGATATTAGGATTTTGCTTTCATCTCAGGTTGCATTTATTGGAAGTCGACAATGGCTAGGCTCAGAAGTCACCAGCTCAAACTTGTTAGGAGTCAGGCAGGTAATTTCTGTGTTCAGGAGGCCTTGGGCAGCATGAGAACACCTGGCACCTCCGGAGGGAGGAAAGGTGAAATTGAGAATGGAAATTTACTGAAGTCAAACTACTTTTTCTCAATTCTGTTTACAATTTTCTCAACCACAGAACTTTTGGAAAGCAGGAAATTTTAGATAATCTAACTGCTTCATGTTACAAACAAAGAAAATGAAATCCAGGAAATTTCAAGGATTATCAAAATTCACAGTTAGATAATGGTAGAGTTAAAATTGCACTCTAGGTTGGCTGACTCATAGTTCTGAGCACTTTTTACTGGACAACGTTTTGATTTGGCATTTGCTCTGAATTGCAAAAATATGCAGTCACCCACAAACCCAGAACATAAAAGGATTCAGAGAAGCCCTAAATGTAATCAAGTCGTTTACTTCAATAAGTAATTTTTAGTAGTCATTTACTTGGTTGCATGGATTTATTCTTTTGATCTGGTTGAAGAGCAAGACAGAAATTAAAGACAATTGTAAGAGGTGATTCCATAAATGGGTTAAAGCCAATGGCCATACTGTTTAAAATAAAGGCAATATATATTCCTAACTCATCAGACACATAGATCATTATACAAGATCAGGTTAGAGGGCATCATTCCCTGAACAATATCAACTTCAGCAAAGAGACAATTTATGTGGAAAGAAACATATAATATGGATATATGCTCTCCTATAATATAATACAGTTGGATAATACAGGGCTTATGAGCACTGACCCACCAGCACAGTTGAAAATCCATGTATAACATTTGACTCACCAAAACTTAATAGCCTACTATTGACCTGAAAACTTACCAGTAACATGAATAGTTAATTAACACATATTTTGTATATGTATTATATACTGTATTCTTCTAACAAAGTAAGCTAGAGAAAAGAAAAACATTATTAAGAAAATAATAAGAAAGGTAATATACACTTACAGTACTGTACTGCATTTATTGAAAAACATCCACATATAAGTGAACATATGGAGTTCAAACCCATGTTGTTTAAGGGCCAACTGTATATACCATATATAATATATATAAGCAATGCACACACACATACACATACGTTTTTTTGTCTCTTCTTGGAGACAGAAATAATACAAGAAATAAATACCTGAACAAGATAGAGGCAGAACCTAACAGCAAAACAGAATTTTTTTGGCAAAGTCTTAGCAACTATTACTTTACCCTGTGGAAAAAGCTCAAGGGTGTTGCAGAGACCTCCAAACTTGTAGGTCAAAGGAACTAACAAGGGAAATGTTAAATTGCTTTGCTCTCACCTGCCCTAAATTACTATTCACCACACCCCACTAGAGAAAACAGTTATTAATAAGATTTTTCCATTATTTTCAAAATAGCTTAAATATATATTGGACCATGTTTGTCAAGTTAGACAAGGTTATTTTTGGAGGTGTATTAGACAGAAAATGCTTTAACCCCTTCAGTAAAAATTTAACAATCATAAAACAGTCACAGTGTTTGAGATTACAAAACATTGTAAGGAGGACACCTAAGTGGAAACAGATTAATAATTCAAGAAATGGCTTAGTTTAATTTTTGACTGTAGCATTTAGCCTTTTAGTGTTTAAATAATGGAATTATTATTGTCCATTTAACAAATCCTCATTAACGTTAAAAATTCTTATCTGACTATACTGCAGTTATATATCAAGTTTATTTAGGCAATCAGATAGCTACAAATTCAGTTAAGCCAATTGATGAATATCTAAGCTAACCATTATATGTTAATTGGAGTTGCTAAAACCTTGGTAAGTGAAGAATAATCTTTCATGTTGTACAGATAATTTATGTGGACATAACTTAAGGATGAGTCTCAATTTGTTGTTGCCAAGCTGGGACAGGGCTGTTCCACCATTGATGATAATCAATGACGGACAGTTTGGTGATGACAATGCCTAGAGAGAGTAAATTTGGGTTCAGACATATTTAGTATCAGGTAGCAGGAAGATAAACATCAATGGGGGGCTAAACTGTGGAAACTAACCAATGGTGAGTTAGGGCTACAGAAAAATTTGAAAGTCACCTAAATCATAAAAGCTTTTAAAAATAACTAGATAATTGTGAGAACTGTAGGACTGGGCAGGATAGAGTAAATGATGAAATTTGCAAATGTGGAAGATAACAGATTTTTAAATAATCGTGAGTAGACATGGTTGCCTATACTGTTCTTAGATTAATTTTGAAAAAAATCAAATAAGTTGATCAATAATATCAAACCATGAATTGCAGAGATTATATTTGCTAATGAAATTATTTGAGTATTTCTTTTTCTTCTGTAGGGGGAGGCAAATTAACAATGAAATGGCCATTATTCAGGATAAATAAAAGGCAAACTGAAAAGACCAAACTATCAACTGAATCTCTGAAAAATAAAAATATGACCAGGATGGCAAGAACAGTCATTTATCATGTCAGCTCAATTCTAATAGTTATATCCATGAGTTAGAATGTTAAGGTCACCATTTGATATAGAAGAAATTGGAAACCACCAGTGAGAGCAAATGTTCAAGAGGTCAGTGCACATTAGATTTAAAGGTCTTTAACAACCATGTGCAGATCGCACGTACAAGGTGATGTAATATCATCCCCCAAGAGGTTACATTAATAAAGAGAGTCAACCTCAAGTTGAGAAGCAAAACTTCACAGTGATATTTCAGAAACTGTAATGCTAGTTCATCTGTAAGAGATTGTGTTATTAGCTACATTTTTTTTTTTGCAACTATTTCTGCTGCTTATTTATGTTAAAGGTTTTTAAGAGGATGGGAACTTTTTCTTTCTGGCTCAGCTAATCTCTTGCATGATATTGAGTCTAACCTCACAGGTTTTCAAAATGGTGCTATTTCAGAAATGGGTATCTGTTCTGAATAGGTTGTCTGGAGGGGAAAACCTCTTTCTATTAAACAAGTAGTTTAGATTGGAAACTCAACAAAATTTGGGTTTATACCCTGATATTTTACAGAGTCTCAATAGCTTTAATGAGTTTTTACCTTAAGAATGTCAGATTATTTAATATCCTATGCATTTTTAAAGTTGGTCATTCATAACAGAAGGAGTTTTAATACATTTTTCCCCACAAATGTTGAATGAATACTTACCAGGTCTATGCCTCAGAGTAGAAACTTCAGAGGTACACAAAAGTAATGAGAAAAAAAATCACTTCTCTCATGATGATCACCATTTGCAGAGATAAGAAAATAAAACAACACAGAAATACATGCAGGGTAAAATTGGGATGTTTGACTTTCTAGCAAGTTTTCTATGTTTTACTATTTGTAGTGATTTTGGAGGGATCTTCATTAATGCTTTAATCAAAATTATAAAATAAGATACTCAAACAAACATAAATATCTATGTCTCAGACTAGGAGATATGCGAGAAATTTCAAATAGTGGAGAATTGGAAAACTGTTTATATTTGGCTCCAAAATAATTCTTGTTCTTATGTATAAATAGTCCTCTCATACCCACTCCAGGAATGGATGAAACTCCAAACAAGATTTCACAGTTACATTATAATACCCAACCCATAGACACTGGATAAGTTGCCCTGCTGTCTCAACTTGCCCAGTTGCTCCTCATTCCATGATAAAGACAGCAACAACTTTTATACCCATAGTATTGAAAGTAACAGTATATAATCAACTTCATGGTTTAAGAGTTCTGAGAGGTTTTAGCCATAGCTTACATGGAGTAGTAAAAGAAAATAAATGCCAGGGAATAGTGTTAATATACTCATAATTAAATTACAATAATATAAAAAGGAAAATAAAACTGTAGCAGACCTTGTGATACAAACAGTCTTTTTGCAAATAACTTAGTCATTCCAATCCCAGGAACAATATAATATATTGAACTGTCACGATTTGGCCAACCACAGTTTTAATACTTCATAATACTTTGCTTCAGGTAGAATGACATGTAACTTTAATTCAGCATAAGCAAAAATATTGTTCAAGTCTTGTTCATTATTTTATATATGTGATAAAAAAATTTACCCAGGGTAGAATTGTAATGTTATTATACAATAGGCAAACAAATCAATTTAGAAAAACCTTAATGTTTATCATTAGAAAAAATGATATATGCCTACTTTAACAAAGGAAGAAATCTAGTGAACCCCCCCGAATGACAGACTAATTACTAGAATACTGTTTTAGTTTCATTTATCAGTGAAGTAATCTTCTAAGTATGGATGGATTGATTCTATAGTGACTAACTTGATAATCTTGAGCTAGAAGATGAATTGAGGGTTTCTTTGGGGGAACTATCTGTAAATGATAGAAATCAAGATCCCAATGAGATAAAAAAAAAGAAAACAAAAATGAAGGAAATTTAAAATAGCATATTTTAATATCATTTTATGAGCTAGATTTCAAATTTTAATACTATTCAATTACAGAAGTTGGTCAAAAATAAACAGAATGGGATTCAATAGAGAAAAATACCAAAAAGTCAAAATAAACAAAACATGTTGTAGGAATAAAGGTAAAAATTACATGGTAATAATGCACAAAGGTCTAGACAATACTTGTCAACCATATTCAACCACTAGTCAATAATTTAACCAGCTTAGATAAAAAGGGAAGATAAAAGAAGAAGCAAAGTTATTTAAATGAAACTTTCTATTTATTACTTCCAAGCTGATTGGGGGTTCATTCATTCATGCACTGTGCCAGACAATGGGACTGTAACAGTGGATGAGGCCAACATGGCACTTCTATTCATGGAGGTGATAGTCTACAGAAACGGTCTATATATGAGTAATAAAAGGAATAGTTATGTAATTAAAAATACTGATGAGTACTATGAAGATAATAAAAAGTAGGTGTTAGAATGAAGAATAACAAATGGTTGCCTATTTTAAGAGTGATAAGGGATGACCTCTCTGAGGAGGTGATATTTAAGCTAATAGCACACAAAAAGGAGCTAGAAATGTAAAGATCCATAAAAAAAGGGAACATTCCAGGTAGATGGAAGAGCAATGGTTAAAGCCCTGAGACAGAAACTAGACTGGTCCCTAGAAGCAGGGAGAGTTAATGTAGCAGACTATGTATTTAAGTTGAGTAAAAGGGAAAGTAGGGTTTTTTTTATAAGAAGTAATTTATAAGAAAAAACACATGAACCTACATATCAGTGAGTAGTTAATACAGATAAAACTAATCCTCAAAGTTGTCTAGTCTGCCCTTTTCTACTTAGTCCAGGTCTCATTTCTCCTATATTGAGTAGCAGTCATCTCCTATGTCAAAGAAGTGGATTAGGTAAAGGAATTCTTTCAAGAGGGTATTTGTGGATTTGGTTTTCTTTGTGTTCTACCATATTGCTACCATTTAGTATTTCCAAAATTTGTATTTTGGGGGAGGCATTGAAAAACCAGAAGCCTCTTTTACACAGCTTCTTTAGATTACATAAAATGTAAAAAATGTTGTTAGTTCTCTAATTCCCAGAGAAGACTCACCAGTTTGGGTAGCTATATCATATTAGACTTTCAAGGAAGTGGCCCAGGGTCCAGGTATCACATATTTTATTTTTATTAAAATTTTTACTTCACCATAGTTTAAGTTGTCTTATTTTTCTTAAGTACTGAGGTCTGTGGGACTGTATTGATTTGCCAAGATGTCCTACTTCAAGCTGATTTCAGAAATAGAGTAATTTGTTACATTTTTAGAAACTAGGTGAATCTGCAGAACTGGGCCACAGCAGAGTAAAATAAATGACTTATCAAGGTAAAAGCAAAATAAATAAAGTGTGTGTATGAGAGAGAGAGTGAGAGAGAGAGAGTGAGAGACCCCATTAAATTAAGATCAGTGCTTCTCTCTGTTATTTCCTCTGTCCCAACAGTCTCTTCTGTAGTAATAGTGTAGTAGCCTTTTCTTTCTCTCTCTCTATATATATTCAAAAAGGAAACACCTGAAGAACAGGTACTTTAATTTCTATGTGGAGATTGAAATATTAGTACCCTGGGGTACTTTGTCTTTGGGGGGGCGCCTGGGTGGCTCAGTTGGTTAAGAGATTGCCTTCGGCTCAGGTCATGATCCCAGGGTCCTGGGATCGAGCCCCGTGTCGGGCTCCCTGCTCAGGGGAGAGCCTGCTTCTCCTCTCCCTCTGACTGCTGCTCTGCCTACTTGTTCTCTCTCTATCTCTCTGTCAAATAAATAAAAATTAAAAAAAAAATAGAGTTGTCTTTGGGGTAGATGGTGTAGGATTGCCATATAGATGAACCCCTCCTCCTTTAAAACAATTGGTTTCAATACATCAGAAAATAAACCTTTTTCGAGAGCGCTTCATCAAGCCTGTATTCTATTGATTTCTATTCTTTAGCAGAAGTTTCAGTTAGTTCTTAATAAAAGTAAATGCCACCAAAATTTCTGGGCACTATGTTTCAGAGGAAAAACTTCAGAATCCCAGAGAAGGTTTATGAGGTGGTTATGGGTAGTTAAGACTTGCAAGTGTCTCCTAAAGCTATTGAGGTGCCTGTGCTCCCCACCAGCGGGACACAGAGCATGCAGCCACGGCTGCTGACTGCATGGGTTTCAAAGAGAAAGTGAAGCATGTGGACATTTGGGCGCTGACTCTAGCTAAATTGGTTAATGACTAGTATCATCTAAATGAGGTAGCAAGCTGAAAGACTCATAATCTCTCCCCGTGCGCAGATTTTAATTAAATAATTATAATGTCCTTGTTGTAATTATTTATCAGTAACTGTGCTCTTGAGTATTGCCTCTTTGCCTTCATGTGTTCTGTTAGCTCAGCTGAACAATGAAACACTCACTTGGCAAAGATGAGCGGGAAATGAATGATTCTTATTCACCACGAGATAGCACTTGAAGAATTGCCAGCGAGGCAAGATTCTAGGTTCTTTGTTTATAATTTTGCAATTTTTTTTTTTTTTTTTTTGTAGAGGAAGCTCAGTTTCCTGATCTGGGATATGATACAGTTGAGCTTGATAGAGACTCAGTTTCTCTTCTAACATTCAGACATTGAAGCCACTGAGAGGTTTCAAAAATATGACCAGAGGCATGTTTTTTCAGCATCTAGAACTTAACATTATACATTATAATACTTAGATCCCTCAAAGAATAGCATTTAAAAATGTTACTTCCTATTTTGGGACTGTGGAATCTATAGTCTGTAACATAATGTGTGTCTCAAATAGTGCAAAACCCAAAAATGACTAAGCAACAGTTTTATATTAATAATACCCATAACGATTCAGAAGAGCAGTGAGTGAAGAGACTCAGTAAGCAGTAAAGCTGATTCAGGAGTCAAAATGGGGCCACAGAGGAAAACGGAGATAGATTTAGACCATGTGAAAAGAAGCAAGATCTTCATAACAGACTTCCCTAAGAAAATGTGCCTTAATAAAGCATCACTTTTCTCCATTTCTCCCAGTTCAGAAGGAAGACAAGGATTTTAATTGTCAAATGTAAGATTAAATTTTAGTAAAAGGAAGCACCTTGTAAGTGTGAGCAGGGTTTATCAAGCACTATTATGCAACACTGGTTTTTACACATCTCCTTCCTCCTGTAATTTTCCCATTCTGCCCCTCTCCCATTCCAAAAGGATCTTCCCTAACTAGTACTAGTGAAATGTAGCTTCAGATTCCACCCACTCAAAAGATTTTGCATTTCATGTGGAAATCTTAAAAATTAAAATGCCTCGTCAGCCAAAAGAATATTTGGGAATGATGAGTTTTGAAAAAACTGAGTGGGTTGTATATTTGTCCAAGGAAGTTCTTTAAGTTTGAATCAGAAAGTTTGTCACCATATTTGACTACAGATATTTAAGACAAGTCTGACTTTGAAGGTTACGGGTAATAAGGAAAACACAAGGATGAAATTTTATTTCCATGCATGTTATGGATGCGTGTCTGTATGAGGCTGAATATAGGAAAGACGTAGCTCCTTTAATCTCTCCTAATAATATATTGTACTTTTTTGTGTAGAGTCTTATTTATCTCTTTCTAGAATTATTCCTAGGTTTCCTTATTTTTAAAACTATTACATATGATATCTCAACATTTTCATCTTCTAATTGTTCCTGATAAAAATAAAAACTCTAAAGATCTGTATATAGATCTTGCATATACAATTAATTCTCATTATTCACAGTAGTTATGTTGCATAAAATCACCATGAACATTGAATTAGTGAATACTGAACCATGGCTCCCCTGGGAGTAAGATTTGCGTGAGCCTCTGGTCACGTTTTCATCAACTGATTAACACATAACCTTGTTTTATTTATGTTTCTGCTTAAAGAAATTTTTTTTAAAGATTTCATTCATTTATTTGAGAGAGAGAGAATGAGAGAGAGAGAGAGAGAGCACCTGAGGGGGGAGGGCCAGAGGGAGAAGCAAGCAGACTCCCTGCTGAACAGGGAGCTCGATGCCGGACTTGATCCAGGGACTCCAGGATCATGACCTGAGCTGAAGGCAGTCGCTTAAACAACTGAGCCACCCGGGCGCCCCTGCTTAAAGAAATCTTATTTAATATATATTGTTGATTCATTAACATTAAATTTGCAGTCAGCAGCATTATAACTCATGACTGAATGAAGTTTATCTAACGTGTATCTTCTCTGTAAGGCAGATCACAGCCTTCTTGAGCATAGGGTGGGAGCTCACTGAGGCTCATTTTAAACAGCAAAGTCACCCACAAAAAACCACAAAAATGTGTAAAAATTGTGGCACAAAAAGGGACTATCATTTATAGTGTGAGAGCTGAAACAAGAAGGTAGAATATCGCCTTGTTTGACCTCAGTTGGGAACATGTATGTTGGGCTACTGAAATTTTTCACCCCTTTGTGCTTGTTCACACATCATTATGAAGATTTTATGAGTATTGATTTTGGTGTCACAAATCAATTTTAACACGTAGAAAAATTCATGAACACAGAATTCATAAATAATGAGGATCAACTATAGTGACTTTGCCATATTCTCTGACTTATAATTACTAAAAATTTTTTGAATACATAGTAGTGAATACAGTTGTGAATAATAATAGCATTTTCTTCCCTTTCCAATTTTTATCAGTTTTATTTCTTTATCTTGCCTTACTCCACTAGATAATAACTCTGATACAATATTAAATATAGGTGGTGAGAGCAGGCATCCTCTTCTCAGGTAGAAACTCAGAGGGAAAACTTAATATTTTATGATAAGTCTGGTGTTCACTAAAAGGTTTATGAGAGGTTCCTTTATCAGATTAGGAAAGTTCCCTTCTATTCTTAGTTAACTTATATTATGATGAGTGTTAAAAATTAGCAAATGTTGAAATAATTGTATACATGCAAGTGTAGACACGTACATATGTGTGTGTGAATGTGTGCATATATATATATATATATATATAAGTAAAAATAAAAAATACATACGTGTGTGTGTTTGTGTGTGTATTTCCATCCTGGGAGTAAATCTATTTGGCTGTTGATATAATTTCTTTTTATATAACTCTGGATTTGTTTGCATATTTCTTCAGAATTTTGTATCTGAATTTTGTATCATTAGCGTATAATGATTTGTTCTTGCAGTGCTTTTGTCAAGTTTTCACATCAAAGTTATTTAGCTTATAACACGAGTTGGAAAGTGTTTCTTTTTCTATGCTCTGAGTTTTTGTAAATTTGGTGTTATCTTAAACGTCAGTAATATTCATTCCTGGAACCAACATAGCCTAAGTCTTTCTTTTGAGAAAGGATTTTATTTACATATTTGTTTCCTTAATTAGACCCAACTATTCAGATTTCTTATTTCTTCCTATATCAGTTTTCATAAATGATATTATTTCAGAAGTTCTTAATTTGCAAAAAGTCCCAGATTTATTGGTATTCAAATTATCATTTCAGATGTATCGCACAAATTTTGGGAGATTTTTATATTACATTACAAAATATTTTATAACTTTCACTGTGATTTCTTCTTTTATCCAGTGGTTATCCAGAAATAATTGCTTAATATCAAAACATTTGGATTTCTTTCTACTTGCCTTTTTTGTCATTGATGTTCAATTTTATTTCACTGTGTGATTTCAATCTTTGAGAATTAATGTTTGAGAAAAAGGTAAATTTTATTAAATGACTCATATGTACTCAAAAAATATTTTGCAGTTGTGTTCAGTGTTCTCTTAATGCTCATTACCGTCAAGTTTTTTATTGTTTTTAATGTTTTTAATCTACATATTCTTTCAATTATGAGGGAGGTCTTAGAATTTCTCCTAACCTGACTGTAGATTTGACTGCTTTTCATTTATCTTCTTATTTAGATATTTTAAGCTATTATTAGGTGCATACAAATTTAGAATTGTTATCCTTTCCTGGTAGAAGATAACACTAGGAAATATCCCTTTTTATTTTTAATAACTCTTCTTACTTTAAAATCTACTTTTCCTAATATCAATATAGCTGTACCAACTTTCTTAGGTTTGGTGTTTATAGAACACAGCTTTTCCACCCTGTTACTTTAAACCTTTCTGTATTCTTATGTTTAGGGTGTGTCTCTTATAAGTAGCATACTTCTGCATTTTTCATACAAAATGACAATCTTTGTTTTCTTTTTTTTTTTTTCATTTTTTTATTCTTATGTTAATCCCCATACATTACAACATTAGTTTTAGATGAAGTGTTCCATGATTCATTGTTTGTGCATAACACCCAGTGCTCCATGCAGAACGTGCCCTCCTCAATGCCCACCACCAGGCTAACCCATCCTCCCACCCCCCTCCCCTCTAGAACCCTGTTTGTTTTTCAGAGTCCATCGTCTCTCATGGTTCGTCTACCCCTCCTATTTCCCCCGCTTCATTCTTCCCCTCCCGCTACCTTCTTCTTCTTCTTTTTTTTTTTCCTTAACATATATTGCATTATTTGTTTCAGAGGTACAGATCTGAGATTCAACAGTCTTGCACAATTCACAGCGCTTACCAGAGCACATACCCTCCCCAGTGTCTATCACCCAGTCCCCCCATCCCTCCCACCCCAACCCCCACTCCAACAACACTCAGTTTGTTTCCTGCGATTAAGAATTCCTCATATCAGTGAGATCATATGATACATGTCTTTCTCTGTTTGACTTATTTCACTCAACATAATACCCTCCAGTTCCATCCACATCGTTGCAAATGGCAAGATCTCATTCCTTTTGATGGCTGCATAATATTCCATTGTGTATATATACCACATCTTCTTTATCCATTCATCTGTCGATGGACATCTTGGCTCTTTCCACAGTTTGGCTATTGTGGACATTGCTGCTATAAACATCGGGGTGCACGTACCCCTTCGGATCCCTACTTTTGTATCTTTGGGGTAAATACCCAGTAGTGCAATTGCTGGATCATATGGTAGCTCTATTTTCAACTTTTTGAGGAACCTCCATACAGTTTTCCAGAGTGGCTGCACCAGTTTGCATTCCCACCAACAGTGTAGGAGGGTTCCCCTTTCTCCGCATCCCCGCCAACATCTGTCGTTTCCTGACTTGTTCATTTTAGCCATTCTGACTGGTGTGAGGTGGTATCTCATGGAGGTTTTGATTTGGATTTCCCTGATGCCGAGCGATATTGAGCACTTTTTCATGTGTCTGTTGGCCATTTGGATGTCTTCTTTGGAAAAATGTCTGTTCATGTCTTCTGCCCATTTCTTGATTGGATTCTTTGTTCTTTGGGTGTTGAGTTTGATGAGTTCTTTATAGATTTTGGATACTAGCCCTTTATCTGATATGTCATTTGCAAATATCTTCTCCCATTCTGTCGGTTGTCTTTTGGTTTTGTTAACTGTTTCCTTTGCTTTGCAAAAGCTTTTTATCTTGATGAAGTCCCAATAGTTCATTTTTGCCCTTGCTTCCCTTGCCTTTGGCGATGTTTCTAGGAAGAAGTTGCTTCGGCTGAGGTCAAAGAGGTTGCTGCCTGTGTTCTCCTTTAGGATTTTGATGGACTCCTGTCTCACATTGAGGTCTTTCAACCATTTGGAGTCTATTTTTGTGTGTGGTGTAAGGAAGTGGTCCAGTTTCATTCTTCTTCATGTGGCTGTCCAATTTTCCCAACACCATTTGTTGAAGAGACTGTCTTTGTTCCATTGGACATTCTTTCCTGCTTTGTCGAAGATTAGTTGACCATAGAGTTGAGGGTCCATTTCTGGGCTCTCTATTCTGTTCCATTGATCTATGTGTCTGTTTTTGTGCCAGTACCATGCTGTCTGGATGATGACAGCTTTGTAATAGAGCTTGAAGTCCGGAATTGTGATGCCACCGGCTTTGCTTTTCTTTTTCAATATTCCTCTGGCTATGCGGGGTCTTTTCTGGTTCCATACAAATTTTAGGATTATTTGTTCCATTTCTTTGAAAAAAGTGGATGGTATTTTGATGGGGATTGCATTGAATGTGTAGATTGCTCTAGGTAGCATTGACATCTTCACAGTATTTGTTCTTCCAATCCATGAGCATGGAACGTTTTTCCATTTCTTTGTGTCTTCCTCCATTTCTTTCATGAGTATTTTATAGTTTTCTGAGTACAGATCCTTTGTCTCTTTGGTTAGATTTATTCCTAGGTATCTTATGGTTTTGGGTGCAATTGTAAATGGGATCGACTCCTTAATTTCTCTTTCTTCTGTCTTGTTGTTGGTGTATAGGAATGCCACTGACTTCTGTGCATTGATTTTATATCCTGCCACTTGACTGAATTCCTGTATGAGTTCTAGCAGTTTTGGGGTGGAGTCTTTTGGGTTTTCCACATAAAGTATCATATCATCTGCAAAGAGTGAGAGTTTGACTTCTTCTTTTCCAATTTGGATACCTTTGATTTCTTTTTGTTGTCTGATTGCTGTGGCTAGGACTTCCAATACTATGTTGAATAGCAGTGGTGATAGTGGACATCCCTGCCGCGTTCCTGACCTTAGGGGGAAAGTTCTCAGTTTTTCCCCATTGAGAATGATATTTGCTGTAGGTTTTTCATAGATGGCTTTTATGATATTGAGGTATGTACCCTCTATCCCTATACTCTGAAGAGTTTTGATCAAGAAAGGATGCTGTACTTTGTCAAATGCTTTTTCTGCATCTATTGAGAGGATCATATGATTCTTGTTCTTTCCTTTGTTAATGTACTGTATCACATTGATTGATTTGCGGATGTTGAACCAACCTTGCAGCCCAGGGATAAATCCCACTTGGTCATGGTGAATAATCCTTTTAGTGTACTGTTGGATCCTATTGGCTAGTATTTTGGTGAGAATTTTTGCATCCATGTTCATCAGGGATATTGGTCTGTAATTCTCCTTTTTGATGGGGTCTTTGTCTGGTTTTGGGATCAAGGTAATGCTGGCCTCATAAAATGAGTTTGGAAGTTTTCCTTCCATTTCTATTTTTTGGAACAGTTTCAGAAGAATAGGTATTAATTCTTCTTGAAATGTTTGGTAGAATTCCCCTGGGAAGCCATCTGGCCCTGGGCTTTTGTTTTTTGGGAGATTTTTGATGACTGCTTCAATTTCCTTAGTGGTTATAGGTCTGTTCAGGTTTTCTATTTCTTCCTGGTTCAGTTTTGGTAGTTGATACATCTCTAGGAATGCATCCATCTCTTCCAGGTTATCTAATTTGCTGGCATAGAGTTGCTCATAATATGTTCTTATAATTGTTTGTATTTCTTTGGTGTTGGTTGTGATCTCTCCTCTTTCATTCATGATTTTGTTGATTTGGGTCATTTCTCTTTTCTTTTTGATAAGTCTGGCCAGGGGTTTATCAATCTTGTTAATTCTTTCAAAGAACCAGCTCCTAGTTTCGTTGATCTGTTCTACTGTTCTTTTAGTTTCTATTTCATTGATTTCTGCTCTGATCTTTATGATTTCTCTTCTCCTGCTGGGTTTAGGCTTTATTTGCTGTTCTTTCTCCAGCTCCTTTAGGTGGAGGGTTAGGTTGTGTACTTGAGACCTTTCTTGTTTCTTGAGAAAGGCTTGTATTGCTATATACTTTCCTCTTAGGACTGCCTTTGCTGCATCCCAAAGATTTTGAACAGTTGTGTTTTCATTTTCATTGGTTTCCATGTATTTTTTTAATTCTTCTTTAATTTCCTGGTTGACCCATTCATTCTTCAGTAGGTTGCTCTTTAGCCTCCATGTATTTGAGTTCTTTCCGACTTTCCTCTTGTGATTGAGTTCTAGTTTCAAAGCATTGTGGTCTGAAAATAGGCAGGGAATGATCCCAATCTTTTGGTACCGGTTGAGACCTGATTTATGACCTAGGATGTGATCGATTCTGGAGAATGTTCCATGGGAACTAGAGAAGAATGTGTATTCCGTTGCTTTGGGGTGGAATGTTCTGAATATGTCTGTGAAGTCCATTTGGTCCAGTGTGTCATTTAAAGTCTTTATTTCCTTGTTGATCTTTTGCTTAGATGATCTGTCCATTTCAGTGAGGGGGATGTTAAAGTCCCCCACTATTATTGTATTGTTGTCGATGTGTTTCTTTGCTTTTGTTATTAATTGCCTTATATAATTGGCTGCTCCCATGTTAGGGGCATAGATATTTACAATTGTTAGATCTTCTTGTTGGATAGATCCTTTAAGTAGGATATAGTGTCCTTCCTCATCTCTTATTACAGTCTTTGGTTTAAAATCTAATTTGTCTGATATAAGGATTGCCACCCCAGCTTTCTTTTGGTGTCCATTAGCATGGTAAATGGTTTTCCACCCCCTCACTTTCAATCTGGGGGTGTCTTTGGGTCTAAAATGAGTCTCTTGCAGACAGCATATCGATGGATCTTGTTTTTTAATCCAGTCTGTTAGCCTGTGTCTTTTGATTGGGGCATTTAGCCCATTTACATTCAAGGTAACTATTGAAAGATAGGAATTTAGTGCCATTGTATTGCCTGTAAGGTGACTGTTACCGTATATTGTCTGTGTTCCTTCCTGGTCTATGTTGCTTTTAGGGTCTCTCTTTGCTTAGAGGACCCCTTTCAAGATTTCCTGTAGGGCTGGTTTTGTGTTTGCAAATTCCTTTAGTTTTTGTTTGTCCTGGAAGCTTTTTATCTCTCCTTCAATTTTCAATGACAGCCTAGCTGGATAGAGTATTCTTGGCTGCATATTTTTCTCATTTAGTGCTCTGAATATATCCTGCCAGTCCTTTCTGGCCTGCCAGGTCTCTGTGGATAGGTCTGTTGCCAATCTAATGTTTCTACCATTGTAGGTTACATATCTCTTCTCCCGAGCTGCTTTCAGGATTTTCTCTTTGTCTATGAGACTCGTAAGTTTTACTATTAGATGTCGGGGAGTTGACCTATTTTTATTGATTTTGAGAGGGGTTCTCTGTGCTTCCTGGATTTTCATGCCTGTTTCTTTCCCCAAATTAGGGAAGTTCTCTGCTATAATTTGCTCCATTATACCTTCTGCCCCCCTCTCTCTTTCTTCTTCTTCTGGGATCCCAATTATTCTAATGTTGTTTCGTCTTATGGTATCGCTTATCTCTCGAATTCTGCCCTCATGATCCAGTAGTTGTTTATCTCTCTTTTTCTCAGCTTCTTTATTTTCCATCATTTCATCTTCTATATTACTGATTCTCTCTTCTGCCTCATTTATTCTAGCAGTTAGCGCCCCCATTTTTGATTGCACCTCATTAATAGCCTTTTTGATTTCTACTTGGTTGGATTTTAGCTCTTTTACTTCTCCAGAAAGAGTTTCTCTAATAACTTCCATATTTTTTTCAAGCCCAGCTAGTATCTTTAAAGTGATGATTCTGAACTCTAGATCTGACATCGTACTAATGTCCGTATTGAGTAGGTCCCTGGCAGTCGGTACTGCCTCTTGTTCTTTTTGTTGAGGTGATTTTTTCCGTCTTGTCATTTTGTGCAGAGGAGAATAGATTAATGAGAGAACAAAATGCTAGCAGAGTAACCACGTCCCCAGAAAATATACTCTAAACAAATCAGAAAAGACCTGAAGCAGTGGGATAAGAAGGGGAAAGAGAGAAAAAAGAAAAAGAAAAAAAAAGAAAAAGATAAAGATAAAAACAAAAACAAACAAAACAAAACAACAACAACAAAAGAAAAACCAGAATGTGATCAAATATGATCTATATGGTATATAGATCAGTGCCACACACTAGATTTGGGGTGTATTTTGGTCTTTTAGAAGAAAGTGTCTCCCAAAATTTTAAAGAAAGAAAAACTTATATATGTACAAAAATAAGGTTTGATATGATGAAGGGATGGAAAATGACTGTAAAAATGGAAATTATAAAAAATTTTATAAAAGGAATTGATAAGAAGTTGTTTGAAAAAAGAAAGAAGAGGATTTAAAAAAGAAAAAGGAAAAAGAAAAAAAAAGGGAGAGGATGGATCAGGCAGGGGAATAGAAAACACCATATACTAGAGATTTAGGGTATATTTTAATCTGTTAGAAGAAACTATCTCAAAATTTTAAAGAGAGAACAACTTATATATATAAGCCAAAAATACGGGAAACTACTATGAAGGGATAGAATATGACTCTAAAAATGAAAAATAGAAATGTTTTTTTTTTTAAAAAAGGGATTGATAAGATGTTGTTTGAAAAAGGGAAAAAGAAAAATTCAAAAAGAAATAAAAAGACAAAAAGACAGTTCAAAAAAAAAATTAACTTTAAAAGACTAAGGAATCATGGTAAAAAAGCCATGAATTCTATGTGCAGTAGTCCCTTAGCGCTGGAGTTCTGCTGTTCTCATTGATCGGTAAACTTGGTCTTGGCTGGCTGTTCTCGCTGATCTTCTGGGGAGGGGCCTGTTGCCGTGGTTCCCAAATGTCTCTGCCGGAGGCGGAATTGCCCCGCCCTTGCCCCCTCCTGGCTAAGTAATCTGCTCGGGTTTGGTCTCCGGGGCTTTTGTTCCCTGCGAGCTTTCCGTACAGCTTTGGAGGCGGAGAGTGAAGATGGCGGCCTCCCAATCTCCGCCCCGGAGGAGCCGAGAACTCAGGGCCCGCTCCTCAGTGAGCCCCCAGAGAAAAGCCGCCAGTCACTCCCGTCTCCCCGGTCTGCAGCTGCACTCCGTGCTCAACCGGCCTGTGACCACGCGTTTCTATCTCCGGTACCCGACCCGGTCTGGAGTCTCCAAACCCAGCAGATCCCTGCGGTTCACTCCCGCGCGGCTCCTCCCGGGGGAGGAAGGTGAGTCTCCCCGGATCTGCCGCTTGTTGGGTCCCTGCTGGAGGAGCAGGGGCCCGACTGGGCCGCGGATCACGGTTTATGGCAACCCCGAGCTGAGAGCCCGCGCCTGGGCTCCGCCTCTGCAGCCGGCTTCCCTGCTCCGATACCTGGGAGCTCTGCCGCCCTCAGGCACCCCCGGTCTTTCTGTGACCCCGAGGGTCCTGAGACCACACTGTCCCAGAGGGTTCCACCCCCCGCTTAGCCACCAGAGTGACGTCCCTCAGCGGAGCAGACTTTTAAAAGTTCCGATTTTGTGCTCCGCGGCTCTATCACTTGCCAGAAGCGGCCGACGGAGGCCCCTCCCCCGCCGTCTATCCTCCCGAATATCGCCTCGGATTCACTTCTCCGCACGTCCTACCTTCCAGAAAGTGGTCGCTTTTCTGATGAGAGAGTTGTTGCTCTTCTTTTCTTCGATCTCCTGTTGAGTTTGTAGGTGTTCAGAATGGTTTGATCCCTATCCAGCTGAATTCCTGAGAGGAGACTAAATCCAGGTCTCCTACTCCTCCGCCATCTTGCTCCGCCCCCCATCTTTGTTTTCTAATTGGAGTACTTATTTCAATTTTTTAATACATTAGGTTGAGTCATATGCAATTGCCATCTTTACAGATAGAATACCTGCAATTCTATGTGACTAACTCTAATAATTACTTACTAATGTACTTGCATTTAAATCTACCATATTACTTTTGTTTTCTACTTTTTTAAGATTTTATTTATTTATTTGAGAGACAGAGAGAGAGAGTGCACGAATGAGCGGAGGGGCAGAGGGAGAGAGAGAATTTGAAGCAAACTCCCCGCTGATTGGAGCCCAAAGAAGGGCTTGATCTCATGACCCTGAGATCATGACCTGAGCCAAAATCAAGAGTCAGTCACTTAACCAACTGAGCCACCCAGGTGCCCCTTTGTTTTCTGTTTTTATAAACTGTTTTATCTTTAATTTCTAGAATTCTATCTTTTTTTGGTTACTCTATTTTTTTTAAAGATTTTATTTATTTATTTGAGAGAGAGAGAGAGAGAGCACATGAGAGGGGGAGGGCCAGAGGGAGAAGCAGACTCCCCGCTGAGCAGGGAGCCCGATGCGGGACTCGATCCCAGGACCCTGCGATCATGACCTGAGCCGAAGGCAGTCGCTTAACCAACTGAGCCACCCAGGTGCCCTTTGGTTACTCTATTTTAATTATTTTATTTTTTATCTTTATCCTTTATGAATGTGTTACTTACACAGTCTTTTACTTTTCTTTTCATGGCTAACCCAGAAATTACAAATGCACCCTCGACTTTTAAATGTCTGATATAAATTAATAATTTTGCCACTTGTGAGTTTTTAATATTCTGCTCAATCCTTTTAGTTATTTCCTTTAGTGCTGGCTTGCAGATGCTAATTCCTTAGTTTTTTCTCCTGTCATGTCTCTACCTCACTTTCATTTTGAAGGCTACTTCTGATGGTTCTGCATCAGAACCCTTCTGGGGTCTCAACTAAAATCCTGAAGTAATTACCAGGGCCCCTCTTTCTTCTTAGGATCTGTATTTCAGTTTTTCTCTCTCTATAACTGTAAGTCTTCAGTAAGATTTGCTCAGCTTCTTAGCTATTTAGGAATTGGCATACTGCCTTGAAGGAATAAGAAAAGCCAAATGTCAGGCTCACTTCTGTGCCCCTCAAAACCTTTGTTGCTGCTTTGTGAACTTTCCAATGACTTAAAACACATTTAAAAAATTATCTAGCTTTTCTAATTGTTCTCAGTAGAAGAGTTATAACAACTAGCCTGCTGTACAAAAATTCTAGAATAGCAATTTAAATTTCCTCATGTGTGGAAATTTCTGTCTCATACTAAGCAGGGTTTAAAGTTTTGGGAATTCTACAACGTAATCTTAGTATTTACCTGTGTGATGTCATCCCAATTAGTTCGACTATAAAGTACTATATTGCTTATTAATTCAATACATATTGTTTAATATTATTGCATCATGAATATATTTTTATGAGATAGATATTGTAGAATGTTTAGAGACAATATCTTTTTTCCAAGGTAAATAGTTATTAAAATTTAATTAATATTTTACTTAATCTTCTGACATATCTGGTTGTTTTTTCACTATACGTAGTTTGAGAACCTGTTCAAAGGGTTGACCCTGAGAGCCTCAGGCTTAGGAAAAAGGAATTCATTGTTTTTATCTCTTTTTATTTTCAAGGTCATATAGATCCCCAGTGCTTTGAAGTTCAAAAGATACTATAATTACAATATCTGCAGTGAAATCAATTTAGCTAATGTTGACATACAGTCACCCATTTTTCCCTTATATATATGGCCACTACTTCGCTATGATTATAACTTAATTTTGCAGGACATTGCCTAGAATGTAGGCTAGACAGGACAAACACATGATTAAGGTTGCTAGCCATAGTACAGAGAATACCTTGTTGATGTTAAAAAGATTTTTGGCTTAGATGTCCATCGACAGATGAATGGATAAAGAAGATGTGGTATATATATACAATGGAATATTATACAGCCATCAAAAGGAATGAGATCTTGCCATTTGCAACGACGTGGATGGAACTGGAGGGTATTATGTTGAGTGAAATAAGTCAAACAGAGAAAGACATGTATCATATGATCTCACTGATATGAGGAATTCTTAATCGCAGGAAACAAACTGAGGGTTGCTGGAGTGCAGGGTGGCGTGGGAGGGATGGGGTGACTGGGTGATAGACACTGGGGAGGGTATGTGCTCTGGTAAGCGCTGTGAATTGTGCAAGACTGTTGAATCTCAGATCTGTACCTCTGAAACAAATAATGCAATATATGTTAAGAAAAAAAAAGAAGAAGGTAGCGGGAGGGGAAGAATGAAGCGGGGGAAATCAGAGGGGTAGACGAACCATGAGAGACGATGGACTCTGAAAAACAAACAGGGTTCTAGAGGGGAGGGGGTGGGAGGATGGGTTAGCCTGGTGGTGGGTATTGAGGAGGGCACATTCTGCATGGAGCACTGGGTGTTAGGCACAAACAATGAATCATGGAACACTTCATCTAAAACTAATGATGTAATGTATGGGGATTAACATAAGAATAAAAAAAAGGAAAAAAAAAGATTTTTGGCTTAAAAAAAAGGAAACATTTCTTTTTCTGTTGCTTTTAATTTACTTAATTTATATTTATTTATTTAAGAGAAGAAAGGTTGCGTATAATGGATAGTTTTGCATTTCAGATTATTGAGCCTTTTAAAGTAATTTTACTTTGTTCTGAGTTAGCACACCTAAAATTAAATCATCTGATTTTGAACTATATTCAGCTTCTACTAGGATGACTGAAAAAATTATCTGTATTCCAAGAAACAGTATTACAGATAATCTTCATTGTTGTTCAGTGGCCTGTTAAGCCTGGTCTATATGTTAAAATATTCTATAAATATAAAAAAGTAATTTGTTAAATATAGCCCAAACTTAATAAAAATAGAGGTTGGAATCTAGTTAGGGTCTGAGGATGTAACATAATTTTGTTTTAAAAAAATAATGCCTATATCATAAGAAGACTCCAAATATCAATATCAATGTGTTTCTAATTGCAAGAAAATTTCCCAAATGACACTTTTAGTAGAATATTACAAATATATGTTGCAGCACCATCTAGCAAATTCTTAGTGTATTTACCATATCACAAACATTTTGTTCTTTTTCTAGTAGTGAACATATATTTCTGAATATCTATAGAGTCATGAAAAATTACAGCTTTTAAGAAGCAGGGAAAAAGAAAAACCTTAAAGATAAATCATAAACAATATATTCCATATTTACATTTTTAAATGCTGCTTATTTTATATACATATATATATATAGAGAGAGAGAGAGAGAGAGAGAGAGAGACTGTGCCTCAAGATAAAATTTACATGCTTTTCTTTTTAAACAAAACTCCTTGAATATAATTTTAACATATGCCTTTATTTGATATTCTCAGTTGTTTATTTCATTGGTCTGTAGACAAATATAATTAAATTCTTGTCTATTATATCTGGGCAAATGATAAAAAAAGGGAAAAATACCACTATTCCTGATGACACTGCAGACAGATGAGTAAATGGAAGAGAGTATTGATATTATTGGGAAAACATGAAGTTAGAGACAAACCAACTTACTACTTTTACGACCCTAAGGCAATTATACAACCTCCCTGTATCTTAGTTTCCTGAACTTCAACACACCAACGATGGTAACAACAAGAGTAATAGAGCTATTGGCAGGTGCTTTGTACAGAATATAATTCAATAGATTATTTTTCATAATCTATCCCACAGTAAATTTGTTTCTGACTATTTGACAGGTTAATCTGTTAAGGAAACAAAGTGAAAAATATCATTTATCAAATGCCCAATTTGTCTTGACTGGCCTGGGTCATTTTGCATAATCTCAGACAAAAGTTCAATACATTTTGCAGACCAATGCTCAACATAACCAGTGGCAAAATAATTAGTCATCCTGTCAGTTCAGAAAATTAATTGAAAGTTTTTATTTAGAAAAAGCAACTATTTGATTAACTGAATTTTTCTATCTTTTCAAATGGTCTGAGTCTAAAATTTTATCGAGATGAACAAGTCATTTTGAAAGAAAAAAAGCTGATTTCAACAGAACATGTTGAAAATTATCAGAACTCAATGAACTTTTTTTAGTTGACTGATTTTTAAAAACATAACTAGCTTTACTAAGTGAAAGTATTTTTCTATTAAGCAAATATACAAACAAGCTTTTATGCCTAGAAACTGTTCTTATTGTTTGGATTGATAGCTGATTCAAAGCTTGGGGCCCAGGCTGGGTCACAAGCATCATAATGTCAGCCCGTCAACTATCACATTTCTCAAACACAGCATCCGGTTACTTTGAACAGGGACTGGCCTGCTGGAACCTGACAAGTTCAGTCACTGCCAGAAGTCTTATAATAGCTGAAGGAAACTGCACACAGTAACCTTTTCATTTAGCACCGACAAAGATTCTGTCCAGAAACCCAAAGCCTGGGAGACACAAAAAGAGATTTAGCTCAAGTCAAATTTAAAGGTCTGGTCCTATTTTATTTTATTTTATTTTATCTTAGATCTTCTTTTCCTTTTTAAAAATTAAGGGATATTTGCAACCAAGCGGACCATTTACAAATGAAGAACCCTGAAAGCATAAGTCCTATGATTAAAAGTCTGGTGTCAACTACTATGCCTCAAGCATTAACATCTAAATAATGCCATTTTGATGACATAGGAATGAAAGGGTACTCTTTTATCACTGGACTATATAAAAGTGACAGAAAGAAATTAGCAGTAAAGGCTTTTCAGAGAAGGTTGGCCTCTTGGGTATAACTAAGCAACCTCTGAGAAACAGAGAGTGGTATTTCAACACTTGAGTACCATGCTTTGCTAGGTTATTTCAGACATTACAAGTAATGTATTGTTTAGTTGTACCCATGTACACCATTAAATGCATCACAGTGTGGCATGGATTCAGCAAGTTTTAGTCATAACATGCCAGCTGGAGAATATTAAGGGGGGGAAATCCGTTTTCAATTTCTGCTTAATGTTCTGGTGAAAATAATGTAAGTCACTTCTTCTGTGAATGTATTTATCTTCCAAACACATAGCTTCTTATATATGTACTAAAATAGATTTTTCAGTAACGTGACATTTGCTCTCTCCCTCTTCCTTACTTAGTTTTTTCACTCCTTTTTTACTCTCATTGATGCATATAAGTTTCAACATGTTTCTTTTACTTCTAGAGTTAATTAGCCTTAACACAAGACTGACATTTGCAAGGTTTACGGAGCAACCAAAGTGTCTTTCTAGGCAAGAATTACACAAACGCCATGACTGTATTTCACAATTGTTTTCCTGAACATCTTATGGCTTTTAAAGCCTCATGGTCTTTCATGATAATTATGGAAGACTATAAAAAAAAGTGTAATTTTCATTTTTTTGCTATAAAAATAATTTTCATTTGATTTGCTGCTCCAATCGTTAAAATCTACCCAGAGGATTCCTCCTTGTCCACGGAGCATGTCTACTAAGTACTGCTCCATATTTAACTCGCTCTTAGATCACACCATGGCTTGAGAATTCTTCTAATCTCTTTTCCATTTATAACTGTACCGCTTGACCTTTTTTCAGCAAGGTGTCTTGTATATAAAATGTCAGTAAGAGGATTACAGACATGGGACAAAGATATAGTTTAATTAAAAAAGGTCCTGTGAGATTGAAAAAGTTTACTGGCCTAGATCACAAATATTTAATGCCAGATGACTATTTATGAGGCTGAAAAAAAAAAAAAAGATTTACTGGCCATTTGTAATTGACCAACCATTAAATGTCCAATAATTAGATTATACTTCTGATGAAAAGTTTTGCTTTGTACTTACAGTAAATCTATGCACTGTGCCAGTTATAAAATGAAAATTAATTCAAGTTCTCTTTAAGTGAGACAACATAACAGAGGCCAATATAACAGAGGCCTATAGACCTGGTTATTTTTAATGTCAAGGTTTGAATATTTAAGAAATTCATTTCATTGTTCAGAAGCCATGTAGAGATTGATTAAACCAGATGAATGCATGCAACAAGTGCATTTCCCACTCTTTCATCCTTCCATCCAAACTTGTGTACATGTACATACATACAAGTCAAAATATTAAACAACCGAGTTATTGAACCACTAACTGAATTAGGATGCTAATTCTTCAGAAAGGATACCCAAACAATCAAAAAAGAATACTACCACTAAAACCTAGCTGACTGGGGGGTCTGGGTGGCTCAGTCAGTTAAGTGCCTGACTCTTGATTTCGGCTCAGGTCATGATCTCAGGGTCATAAGATGGAGCCTCGTATTGGGCTCCATGCTGAGCAGGGAGTCGGCTTGAGATTGTCTCTCCCTCTGCCCATCCCCCTGCATGTGCTTTCTCTCTCTCTCTCTCTCAAAATAAATAAGTAAAATCTTAAAAAAAAAAAAAAAAGAGCTAGCTGATTAAAATGTTTGGGGCTGTTAGAATACTCTCTCTCTCTCTCTCTCTCTCTCTCTCTCTCTCTCACACACACACACACACAAACACACACACACCCTTATCACTGTGAAGCTGAAGCCAGTATAGGAGGTCAACAACCAGTAATCAAGCAAGGAGGATCCTTCTTTGATTTCAGAATTTGGTATCTAAATTTATATCCCTTAATGACTCTTGTAGTACATAGTGATTTTGAAGGATGCCAGAAAGAGGTACCAGCAGTTTCATTTAAACTCTAAAATTAACAGTCTCATAATGTTTTGTTATAAAAAGTGGAAACTTCTCATGCTGTTTCTCTAAAAGTCAAAAACTTCCTGGCACCAAACATCTCACCTGAGCATTAAGAAAGTCCTGGACTGCAGTCTTCCAACTTCAATAAAGATTAAGGTTCTTAAAATCATGAATTAGGAATCTCATTCCAGTATGCAACCACTTCATGGCATTCACTTTGATCTAACGTTTCTTCATGCAGAGGATAGTCTGCAATTCTTCTATTGGAGAAACTCATTTACTTTGTAGACTTATATAAAAGGCAACTTTTGGTGTTTTTACATGACTCCAAATTCAAAATTTCAAAAACTGAGAAACTCTATAATTAGTAATGTATCTGTATTTGGATGTTTCAGGTATTTGAGTGCTTTAACCATAGTAGCACCAATAATAGCAGATGCAGGAGAGAATAAAAAACAGTTTCAATAAATCTGATCCATTCAATATCTGAATGAAATACATCTAGGAGAAACTTTTTCATGGTTAGCAGGATAAAAGGGTGTATTTACCTGCTCATTCATTTGATCTACAAATAAATATTTAAGTGGATGACTACTATGTATCTGGCATTGTGCCAAGTGCTAGGGATTACATAGTAAACTAAAAACATATATATTCCCTGTTCTCATTGAGCTAAGAGTCTATTGAGGGTGAGGCAGTGACAGAGTTTTGTCAAATAACCGTACTAATAAAAGTATAATTACAAACTCAGATAAGTGATATCAAATAAAAAGTACTCTCTGAAATCTTGTAATGAAGAAAGTTAATCTACATAGTGGGGTGAGGAGTGATGGGGAATCAAGAACATTACACAGAGCCAGGGGTCAGGGAGGTCCAAGGATGAGATCACATTTAGCTGAGAACCACAGAAACTCCTAAGAATTCAGGAGAAGCAACCTTTGTAGAGACATTCTTACAACTTAAGAATCACAAGTCTTCAACAGAAAAATAACCCATTCCTCTGAAGAATCAAACTATGATGAAGATTTAGCAGGGGTAACACAAGAAACTTTGCTTCCCCCAAATCTGGATATGATCACATCTAAAAAATACCTTACAGCAACATCTAGACTGCTGTTTAACATAACAAACAGGCACCTTAGCATAGTCACACTGACATATAAAATTAACCATCACAATGAAAAAAATTAAGAGATGTGGAAGATAAAATGAGAAAACATTACATCTGTCTGAATGGTGTCCTAGAAGGAGAGATAGAGACTAGGAGGGAGTCAATACTTACAGAAATATTGCCTGAAAATTTGTCACAATTGAAAGAAAAACATGAGATTTTACATTAAAGTGGCACACAAACTCAGAGCAAGAAACTAAAATTAAATCTACAACTAGCCATATTGTGAGATTGAAGAACATAAAAAATAAAGAGAAAATAATAAAAGGTTTCAGTAGATAAGACAGATCTCCTAATAAGGAAAGGTAATCAGAATGAGAATAGACTTTTTATTAGCGTCAAAAGCTACACAAGGTAATGGAAAGATACCTTCAAAAAGCTCAGGAGAAATGAGTGAACAAATTGACTTTTATACCCAGCTAGATGATTGGTTAAGAAAGAAATAAAATAAAGGCTTTTTTTTTTTTTAAGACAAAGTCTGAGAGCTTTTTCGATCTGTGGACTTTGCTGAAATAAATATTAAATTATGCATTTCAGTACAAAAAAAAGAGTATTCTGAAGAAAGAACTGCAATGCAAAAGAATCCCCATTTTAAATATTTTGGTAAAACTAAATAAGCTCTAATTGCCAAAACAAACAGACAAAAAGAAGCAAAAACACCTTTCTTTGAGGAGTTTAAAAAAAAGCAGAATCTAAAATACTAGACAAGTAACATAAAAGAATGAGGGATGTGGTAGAGATTAAACTGTTCTAATCTTTTTGAGATGGCAAAGATATTTTTTAAAGCTGGATTTTATGTCAGGAGAGGATGTTAAAAAATAAAAGGACAACTGCTATATGTAATGAAAATGGAAGACATTTCTAAACTAGTAAAGGAATAAAAAGCGAATTAAAAAAATTGAGCAGAAAAGTTAAGTGAAAAAAGCATGTAAAATAGTAAACAAAATAAGGTGTTGGAAGTAAGTCCATATATATCATAATAATCACAAAAATGTGATTGGATTTGTTTAGTCTAGCTTTGTCTCATGAGACTACCTCAGCATCAAAATAGAAAGGTAGAAAGAAAGAGATAGTAAAAGATACACTGGAAAATACTAAACAAAGAAAGCTAGTGTTGTTAAATTTATTTCAAATAAAATAAATGTTAAGCTAGACCCTAGCCCCTTGAATTATCTTGAGTAGCCATATTTATATTCACTGGAAAAGAACCAGTAACTGAACTTCATATCAACTTCTGAGCACTCTGATAGGTTCTCAGAAAACTTTCAGAATAGTATTTTAGGGAACGTCATTCTGTTTCTAAACTTTTTTTATATACCAGAATATACCCAGGCACAGCATTGCTCTGAGACACTATGATACATTTGGACATCTTCACAGCCTTTTAAATCCTCCTTTTTTGGCTTATAGGACCTGGTCCTTACTGTCTGGTTTGGAAAACCGAGATAATTTTTAAAATTTATGATTAAAAACAAAACAAAACAAAAAGCCACATTCAGGTTCTTGTATAGTATGAGAGACTTGATGTGTCTGAGACATTTGGATTAGTGTCTGGTTGATCGGCGAGCGATTAAGCAATGTGGGACTGCTGACTGTAATTCAGCTTACCTACCACCAGATGGCACGTTGCCTAAATGCAAAAAACAAGTGTCTCAGACCTATTAAACAAGTAGCCATAAGAAGGCAAATGACTTAAAAGACAGAAAGCTGATTATAGATAGGTAGATAGATGATGATGATAGATAAATAGATAGATGATAGATAGATAGAGATATTCTACCTGTCAGTAGAGTAAATATGAATGACATGTTAGTTATCTACTTAGAGTTAAAAATCAACTATAATAATAATACAAATATCATCTAATTAAAAGAGATTTGACTGGAGAATGTAGGCTCTAGACTCTTTGCTCTGCTACAAGTGCGAATTTTGGATGAGTCATCTGACCACTCTAAACTTACATGTCCTATACAATGAAGAACTAGGTGATTTCTAAGATCTGTTTCCAGTGCTACAATTCCATCCTATCATCTGTGAAAGTATATGAGAGAAAATACAACTAAACTGCCTCAGGCATCTTGTGAAATTCATACTTTCTTTTAGAATTCAAGTTTTATTTACTGTTTTACAAAACTGCTTTTGATTTTTAGAAATTCCAGGTATTTGGCAACCACAGCCTAGGTTAGTCTCATCCATGGTTGGGTTTGTAAGCTCTTATTTTACCTCTTAATGCCAAAGACCTGTTCAAAGTCTGCCCAAAGATGAGCTCTGGTGAGCAGTTTGGCAGGTGCTTAGTGTGAGATCAAAGTCCTACCTAATTCTTGTGGGCCCTTGGAATGCCCTGAGGCTGCCCCATCTCTCAGAGGTTGCACCCTCATTGATGTTTCTGAGGCTAGGATTTTATCCAGTTATCTAGGCTCCACATTGTGCTTGCCTCTTCCATTTCTAGCACTTCTACTTTTACCCAAGTCTTGACCTGGACAAGTCACTTGATTTCATTGAATCTCTGTCTCCTCATCTGTAAATCAGAAATAATAGAACTTGCTTTTCATGGTTATGCGAGAATTAAAAGAGATAATATATGTAAAGCACCTAATACATGGGCAAAGGTGGACATATACTTTACAGATTTAAATTTCTTAAATTTTGGAGAAAAAAATATTCAGAGATAACACAAAACTCAGATGACACAATCTCAGACAAGCCTGATTAGGAGTTCAGAAGGTGAATACCTAGCAATGCCAGTGGGGCTACTCAGCTAACTCTCAGAGGAGCTCAGAAATGAAAGGGACAAGGAAAATTTGTTGGTGTAATCTTTCAAAATAGAATGAAGTAAGGCTTGAAAAGAAAACTAGGGAGTAAAATATCATTCAGCTAAACATTTGAAAAAGACAAAGTAAATTAGATGAAGATCAATATTAGTTATCAGTGTGATGAAGCTAACCAATAGGTTGTTACCTTAGATGCTATTAGCAGAAGTAGATTCTACAAGGGAGGTCTAGTCCTACTCTTTGGCTCAAGTCACATCTCAAGAAAAGCATTGTATTTGGTTCCAAGTTACAAACACTATCAAAAGATTACTGGTTGTCATATCTTAGGACACAGATGCCCATAACCTGAATGAATGGGAGGTAGGGGATTCAAAGGAAATAGGCCAATTGTCGGTGTGAGATAGTCCACTTTGGTGGTCATGGCTTACTATTTGAAGGTCCCAAACAAGATCAATAGTCAAGACTGGGAAGTGTGTAAGATTGTCAGATAAAATATAGGACACCCAGTCAAATTTGAATTTCTGAACTAAAAATTATTTATTGTTTATCCAAAATTCAAATTTAACTGGGAATCCTGTATTTTTCTCTGCTAACTCTAGCAAACCTATGGATGTGACGTAAGAAAACGGGTGTTCAACAGACAGGAACACAATGACAAGGATTGCAGGGGTTGAAAATCACATTAATTAGTGCAATACTGCAGCAAAATAACAATCTGTCAGTATTTAATTTATATCAATGTATTTTATTATTGACTACTGTCAGAATCTATAAAATTAAAAATCATTGACAGTTAATATACTTTAAGTACTAAAACTTTTGAACATGCGAAAAAAATTCCTTCACTGATACCAGCCTGGCTGTGTTCACTCACTCTTCAGTTTCTTGTGCCTAGGGCCTATTCCAGCTGGGTATCTGCGGAGCACAATTGCTGAGCTCCAGCTACTTCCCACTCTCTTGCACTCCCTTGAATAGAAAGAGCCTTTGGGCATACTGCGTAGGGACAGCCATCAGTCTCTGGCACCTGCTCAGCTGCCTGCATGTCCAGTCTGGAACCTTACTACTTCCCTTTCCTAGAGAAGATTGGAGGGACCTCGGAGGTTTCCAGCTGGCAATTGATAGCTGAGTGGTAAAGAGGGAATGAGGTGCTTTGAGATTAAGTGTTGGAATAAATGCAGGGAGGCAGGGCAGGGATTGAGAAACAGATTGTACCAAACCACTAAAGGTGAATGAAACAGCTAACTGATGTCTGAAGTGAAGATTTATGACAGCAAAAGTGAGCATTACACTATTATAAAATGTATGGAATCCTGGGATACCAGAGCCCCCAAATCAGACAGACATTCGGTATCCAAAACCTCTGAGAGTAAAGTGTAAGACGCTAGCGAGATCAACCAAGCTCTGATGGTGAGAAATTTTACAACTAAAGATAAGTGCAACAAGTATATAGATACTTACACATATCAATTGTAGGCACAATAGGCAGGGCTCTTCAGATAAATAGAACCAATCTCTATATAAGGAGATCTGCTATAAGGAATTGGCTATCAATGATTATGGAGGCTGGGAAGTCCAAAATCTGTAATTTCGGCCAGCAGGCTTGTGACCCAGGAGAACCAATGGTGTGAGTATAGAGTGGAGGCTGGTAGCCTGGAGACTGAGGACAATCAGTGGTACAATTCTAGTCTCAAGGTCAGCAGGCAAAGACCCAGGAGGGTTGATGGTGCAGGTGAAGACAAGGGGCAGTCTGCTGGAGAATTCCCTCTTGCATAGAGAGACCAATCTTTTTGTTCTAGTGGGCCTTCAACTGATTGGATGAGGCCCACCCACATTCAAGAGGGCAATGTGCTTACTTAAAGCAATTTAAATGTTAATCTTATCCAAATACCTCCTCCAAGTTGACACATTAACCATCACAGTAGGTACATACCACATTTTGTTCATCCACTCATCTGTGGATGGACATTTGGGTTACTTTCACCTTTTGGCTGCTGTGAATAATACTGCTATGAACATGGGTGTAATCGAGCCCCGCACCGGGCTGCTCAGCAGAGCCTGCTTCTCCCTCTCCCTCTGCCACTCCCCTTGCTTGTGCTCTCTCTCTCTCTGTGTCAAATAAATAAATAACATCTTAAGAAAATATACCTATTTGGGTCCCTGCTTTCAATTGTTTTGGATATAAACCCAGAAGTGGATTTCATAGATTATATGATAATTCTGTTTAAATTTTTGAGGAACTGGCATACTGTTTTCCATAGCAGCTACACCAATTTACATTCCCACCAGCAGTACACAAGGGTTCCAATTTCTCCACATCTTCGTCAATGCTTGTTATTTTCTGCTCCCCCGCCTTTCTCTTATAATAGCCATTCTAATAGCCATCTTTCACAAGACTATCTTACTGTGGTTTTGACTCTAGTTTTCCTAATGTTAGTGATGTTTAGCATCTTTTTTTGTGCTTATTATCCATTTGTATATCTTCTTTGGCGAAATGTCTATTCAAGCTCTTTGTCCGTGTTTTAACCAGATTATTTTGTTGTTGTTCAGTTGTAGTTCTTCATATATTCTGAATATTAATCCCTTATCAGATATCTGATTTAAAATGTTTTCTCCTGTTTTGTGGATGGCCTTCTTGTTCTTTTGATAGTGTTCTTCAAAGCCCAAAAAGTTTTTATTTTTGATGAAGTCCACATTTTACCTCGTTTTTCTTTTGTTACCTGTGCTTTGGTTATTTTATCCAAAAATGTCTTAAAGCTTCCGCCTTATGCTTTCCCCTTCTTCTCAGAGTTTTGTATTTCGGAGCCTTATGTTTATATCTTTGATCCATTTTGAGTTAATTTTTGTATATGGCATAAATTAAGGGTTCAAACTCATTCTTTTGCATGTGGATATCCAGTTTTCCCAGTACCATTTTTTGAAAAGACTCTCCTTTCCCAGGGTTGGGTTTTAGGAAGAAAAATCACGAAGGAAATTAACCTGAGGTTAAGTTGAACACATTTTCAATGGCTAAAATATCCCACTTCTCATTTATATCAGAAAACTAACTTACTGTTAACCACTTTCCTCAGTCAAAAACAATCACTTATGTAGTTTAAATTAGTGCCAATTTTATACTGAATATTATAATTCTGTTTTGTTCTAGAATAGCCATAGGTAACATTGTGTATGCTTTCCTAAATTATTGTTGCTATTTGTACTCAAGTGAATACTCCTGTTCCTTTTGTTACTTTTCAGATGGTCATATTTTTTAGCTTATTTTTTTCCATTTATCTTTTTTTTTCTATCAAATCCATTCTTTTAACCTCTCAAGGTCAATTAGAATAGTTTTCTCATTTAACTGGCATATGCTGAACTCCTACCTTTAGAAAAATGAAATAATGAGTTATACTCCCTCTCCAGAGCCAGTAAGGAAGATGCTAACGATCATTAGCTTAGGAGATAGATAATTCCAATGAATAATGGATGTACAAAAGGTTTCTAATGCTGATGATATCTACTTTTAGCAAAAGCTTATTAAAGCCACTGGTCAAAAGTTGAAGTTGCCCCAAATGTGAGGATTGGAGAGGTGTGAATTCCTTAAGATTAATTAAATTTATTCCTTAGACATTTATATCTCAATCTCACTTTAGGTTATGGAGTTCTGCTAGTCTCCCCTCCCCCCCAACCCAGCTAATCTTATTACCAGCTTTTACTGCTCAGACACTGGAATGATTGTGTTTGCTCCCATAACTTTATTCTTACTGAACAGAATGACTTACCATGTTGTTAAAAATGGAGTCCCATCATGGTTAAGAAAATAAATGATATTACAGGTGTTTTGCTTTTGCTATGCTTATTGGTGCCAGTGTATTTGAAATAAGAATAAAAGAAAACTGGAGACCTAAAATTGTACACATTATTTCAGCCACTTAGTTTTTTAAAAACACATCCACTAAGTCCCTACATGGAAATCTTCAAAGTTCATTTCAGTACAATGCACCAGTGTTTATGATTTCAGAGTAATCATACTTTAAACAGTTAATAAAGCATACATTTAGCCAAGAAGTCTGAGGGGCAGATATGTGTGTGAATCTAACTCTGCAATTAAATGAGAAGTTCGGTAGTTAGAAACAGGACAAAGTTCATCTATTCTAGTTTTTAAGAATCTATCTAATACAGAGAGCAACTTAAAATTATACAATGCAAATCAAAGTTGAAACTTGTATGTCAAACTCTTTATGGATGAAGATTGAAGTATATGTTTTGGGGGCAGGGGTGGCCATATTTACAAAATTTCTATTATAGAGAGAAATCAGCAAATAAGAAATCATATGTGCATGTACTTAGAAGTCAGCATTACTATATGCCAAGCAAATGGTTAGAAACCTCAAAACTTTTCTTTTAAATTTGATTTTAAAACAACACAGAAAGTCAAAATTTTACTCTAAAATTTTAAGCAACATGAAAACTCAATATGC
This sequence comes from Mirounga angustirostris, assembly GCF_029215605.1. NCBI lineage: Eukaryota > Metazoa > Chordata > Mammalia > Carnivora > Phocidae > Mirounga > Mirounga angustirostris. Next base: position 35,545,962 of record NW_026991720.1, read on the forward strand.
ACATATTTAAGACTCTGAAATGTGCTGCAGCTCTTCTGGGATCATGAAACAGTAGCAAATAAATCAGATATATAGCTGCATTAATTCAGGTTGTGGTGATTAACAGATAAAGTACATGAATATTAGGTTATAAAATTATTGGCACAAACAGTAAAATATTTCAATAGTCATATTGGGATATAGGCTAATATGCAATTGGTACTAATGAGTTCAGAATTAGCTTTATCATGAGAAAGCTATATGTACTAGAAAGGAAATGTAATATAATAAAACAGTAGCACAGGGGCTCCCTGACATAATAAATCATTTGAAGTGAAATCTGATAGGCACAGTGAGCATTTATTATAAAAGGCTTGTATCCAGAAGAAAAGAGGTAAGCATACTCCAATGGTTTGCTAAATAAATAATAATGGAATAACAAGTAAAAACAAAAATGAGTGCAATCTTGCATTTGATTCCAGCTTACCTAAGTTTGTTATTTCCATTGAAATGTTGAAATACTGACATTTTAAGTGTACATTAACAGTTGAAGTAGAGATAGGAGCAATGAATAGGGATTTAAAAAGCAGAGAAATTAACGTGAATTCTTAATATCTGGCTATCCCAGTAAGATAAGTACTATTAAAAAGAGTGAACCTCAGGGCAGCTGGGTGGCTCAGTTGGTTAAGCATCCAACTCTTGGTTTTGGCTCAGGTTATGATCTTAGTGTCTTGAGATCTAGCCCTGCTTTGGGCTCCATGCTGGGCATGGAGCCTGCTTAAGATTCCCTCTGCCCTTCCTCCCACCCTCTCTCTCTCTCTCAAAAACAAAACAAAACAAAACAAAACTCTCCTCTTTTTTTTTTTTTTTTTGCCTCAGTCCCTTCTTTCTCTTAAATCTTAACTCCTACATGCAATGTCATTTGGAAATTGATTCTCATGTTTTGATTAATCTGTTAATTGGCTATTTGACCTGAACTAATATTACAGTTAAAAACCAAATAGAAAGTAATCTATTAGCTTTTAGATCCTGACACTGGAAAATGTGGAATAGTCTTAAGGTGACAGGAGCTGAAAAACAACTGTGAGAGACAAGTAACATTTACTGTTTAGCTCCATTTTTTGGTTACCCATCCCAGTTTGGACTGGCAGCTTAGCAGTGTTAAGTAAGAACTTACCTACATGGGACCTTAGTTAGCAGCCTGAAGTCAACATGCAGATGCTTTTGTTTGGTTGAAAACCTAGACAAGAATAAGAAAGGAAAATAGAATAAATCCTTAAGATTCCCACTTTGTTTTTTTCCTCTTTCATCTTAAAATTAGTCTAGTTCTCAGCCTAAAGATCACAGCCAAAAACATCTTGGGTTTCTAGCCTGATGTATAAAAGAAAAACACAAAGTAACTTCTCTTGTTATACCAAATTCATAGAAACCAAATAAAATTAGACAATAATACAGGATAATCATGGACAATACTATCACTGTGTAATTTCGCACAAATTTTGTCCCATGAAGTGCATCCTGAATTTCTTTCTGTGACAGTAATTTTTTTAAAGCAATAATTTTCAAAGTTCAAGAAAGATCTTAACATCACTTAGATCTGCTTAAAATATTTCTCTATCTTTCTTTCCTGGTTTCATTGATTTTATCCACCAGTCAAGTTCAACAGACTTATTTTCTACAGAAATACCTGAATAGCTTATTTTTATGACCCAACCAGTGAGTTTTCATGCACATGTACAGTGTAAGGAACTAACCTTTGACTATATGTCAAAATCTATGGCAAATGAATACAAAGACATATTTATTCTTCACATAGGAAATTTTATCTATATTCAAAATATAAAGGGCAAACTGATTATCAGAAAAATAAATTTGATGCATTTAGAATTTCAACTATTAATATATTAAAATATGGGAACATTTAGAACTTTATTTTAAAAGCCAACTAAGACAGGTGCATAATTTTTTAAAGGAATATTGATTAAAAGAAACCTTAATCATGTTATAGAGGTTGAAATTTAATACTCGGAATGAAAAACAACACTACTGGGGCGCCTGGGTGGCTCAGTTGGTTAAGCGACTGCCTTCGGCTCAGGTCATGATCCTGGAGTCCCGGGATAGAGTCCCGCATCGGGCTCCCTGCTCAGCAGGGGGTCTGCTTCTCCCTCTGACCCTCCTCCCTCTCATGTGCTCTCTCTCATTCTCTCTCTCAAATAAATAAATAAAATCTTTAAAAGAAAGAAAAACAACACTACTCAATAGTGCCAACTGAGGTATTAGCATAAGTTATAATAATCTCTATTTTGCTGTTATGTCCTGGTGCTATTATCATGAATTACACCTTCTTTGAAGCCCAGTTTGTCTTTATGGAGGAGCATAGACTTCCCTAAAATTACAACGTATGTGTCATGATGAATTCTGTCCTCCAGAGGGCAGTGCAGTACAAACTCAGAGGACCCTGCAAAAATTAAAAAAAACAAACCCGAAACCCCAAATGTTAACCAATTTCATTCTATTCCAGTGGTAAGGACAACATAGCAAAATTCTTAGGATCTGCTATAATGCCAAAACTCCTGGCTGTAAGATAAAAACTACTGCCAGTTATCCAATTATTTTGACCACGTGTCAATCAATTCAATTTCCTTAATGGAGATTGTTTTAAAAAATAAATTGACTAAACTGATCTTCTGTTGGTTGGATACAGGTCACTAGATTTTATTTAAGAAGACAGTTGACAGAAATGGTTCTGGGACTCTGCAAGACTTTGCTTCAGGTTGTATGAGCTCCTTAAAAAAGAATTCTTCCTCAACATTCCCCCACACAATAGAAGGTACACACTTGATTTTATGAACTTATTTTTTTCCTACTTATGGCTCTCCGAAATCCTTTTCAAAACTAAAAGTTAAACCTACTTACTGCAAATTATAAAAGCAATTATAGTTTTTATACCCTCAAGGACAGTTCTTGCAAAACTCCTAAAGCCTTTGTATTCCTGTTAGGTACTATTTAACAAACGCCAAGTAATATTAAACTTCAAACTCTGGTCAGCCAAGGTAAGGACATTAACCAAGCTCTAATATCATGCTAAAGAATTAAAAGACTTATCAGATGCCTTACATACATTATCTTATTTAATCCTTAAAACAGCCCCATGATTTGGTACTAGTACTTTCCCATTTTACAGGTGAGGGAAATGAGTCATAAGATTAAGCAACATGGTTGATGTTTCATAGCTATATGGCAGGAAAATTAGAAAGAAAATCCTGATCTTTCTAATGCCAAGCAGCTTTTTGTTTGTTTAGTTGACATACAATGTTATATTGGTTTCAGGTGTACAGCATAGTGATTCAATTTCTCTCTATATTATATTATACTATGCTCACCACAGTGTAGCTACCATCTGTCATCATACAGTGCTATTACAATATCATTGGCTAATATTCCCTGTGCTGTGCCTTTTCTTCCAGTACTTATTCATTCCACAACTGGAAACCTATATCTCCCACTCCCCTTCACCCATTTTGCCCACCCCCACCCGCTTCCCTCTGGCAACCTTCTAGTTTGTTCCCTGTATTCATAAGACTGATTCTGTTTTTTATTTGTTTATTCATTTGCTTTGCTTTTTAGATTCCACATATGAGTGAAATTGTATGGTATCTGTCTTTCTCAGTCTGACTTATTTCACTTAACATAATACCATCTAGGTTTATACATGTTATCACAAATGGCAAGATCTCATCCTTTTTTGGACAGTTGTGTAATATTCCATTGTGTGTGTGTGTATTTTTTTCAAAGATTTTATTTGTTTATTTGACAGAGAGAAACAGCGAGAGAGGGAACACAAGCAGGGGGAGTGGGAGAGGGAGAAGCAGGCTCTCCACTGAGCAGCGAGCCTGATGCAGGGCTCGATCCCAGGACCCTGGGATCATGACCCGAGCCGAAGGCAGACGCTTAACGACTGAGCCACCCAGGCGCCGCAATATGTGTGTGTATTTCATCCATTCATCTATTCATGGACACTTCGAATGCTTCCAAATCTTGGCTATTATAAATAATGCTGTAATAAACATAGGAGTGCTTGTATCTTTTCTAAACAGTGTTGTGTTTTTAACCATTGTGTTATTCTGCCTCTGAGTTTGGGGTGATTAGTGTTATGGTGTGACTAATATTATGCTCTAACCAGTTTTGGTAAGGCCAGTCAGATAAACTTTAATGAAGATATAGCACTCTGAAGGTAAATGAGGCACATGTACTGTACCAATTTCTGTTCAGAGAAATGTGTGTTTAACAATGGTTCTCAGGGATGACTGGGGGGCCCAGTCAGTTAAGTGTCTGTCCTTGGCTCAGATTGTGATCCCAGGTCCTGGGATTGAGTCCCTCATTGGGCTCCTTGCTCAGCGGGGAGCCTGCTTCTCCCTGTGCTTGCCGCTCCCCCTGCTTGTGCTTGTTCTCTTTCTCTCTCTCTCTCTCTGACAAACAAATAAATAAAATCTTAAAAAACAAAACAAAACAAACAAACAAAACAAATACAGTGCTTCTCAAAGTGCCCATCCTGGGAACTCATTAGAAAGACAGTTTCTCATGCCCCATCTCTAAACCAGGAAGAGAAGGACTCTAAATCACAAGAAAATCTTATCAATGGAGAAGGCATCAACTTAGATCTGCATAACAAACCTTACTTTTGTTTATATAATTTTCCTGGTAACCTCCAGGTTACCCATAACTGGGCTTCCTGTCCCTCCCCCATCTATTCCTCCTCCCCCAAAGTCTTTCTTTTTGTCTTTAGCTGAAGATAGTATTTAAGATGATGGATTAGGCTATCACTGGACAATTCCTTATTTTCCCATGGCTATCTCCCATGTGTACATGAGGTACACATGTTAATAAATGTGTGCTCATTTTTCTATTGTTAAGCTATCTTTTATTATAGGGGTCTAAGCTAAGAACTCAGAAGGGTAAAGGGGAAATTATTTTCCCTCCCCAAACACTAAAATTGTCAAAAGACTGAGGGTAGAATAGTGGTTGCCAGAACCTAGGGGTGAGGAGTAAGGGGGGCTGCTATTCAATAGGTCTAAAGTTTCAGTAATGCAAGATAATTACATTGTAGAGATGTGTTCATTGTACCTATAGGTAACAATACTGTACTGTACACTTAAAATTTTGTTAAATGGGTAGATCTCATGTTAAGTGTTCTTACACAACTTAATCTTTTAAAGAATACAAAAAATATATATTTAAAGAGTCACATCAAATAAATTCAGTTTGTACCTTGCTTGAATTTTGATTCACACTAGCCAACTGTGAGAATATAATTTTGAGATAACCAGGAAAGACTGAAAAGGGACTGAACATTAAATAATAAGAAATTATTACTGTGATAATGTTATTGTTCTATTTTTTTTAAAAAGTATCTTAAAGATTCATAGTGAAGTACTTATAATTGAAATAATAGTATGGTGGGATCTGGCTTAAAATAGTCTATTCAAATAATAAAGAGAGATGAAATAGGATGTTGATCATTTTTGAGGCTGAGCGATAGATTTGTGGATTTTTATCATTATCTATTTTTGAATATGTTTGAAAATTTCCATAATTAAAGATTAAAACAAATAAATAAACAAAGACCCCTGTTTGCCAGAACTCTTTGTAAATATTGCAGACTTCCTGAAGAATGAACTATAAGGATGAAATTCATCAACAAAATATTTTCAGTATATCATAATATATCATTCCTAATGTCTAGTGAATTCAAATAATATGAAGGTGCAGACAGTTCAAAACTTAAAGTAGACTTATCTTTGTTCACAAGACAATGGAAATGAGCAAAATACATGGAGCTGGCTTTAGTAATAGTTCATTCTAAGCCACATGATTTGAGAATCTTGATGAGAAAGCCTGTTGAGTTCAAAGTTAGAAGCCATTATTGCCACAGGCGGTCTGCTTCTTCTCTGAAGAAGAAGAGGAGGAGGAGGAGGAGGAGGAAAAAGAAAAAAAAAAAAAAAGCTGGCATTACAAAGCCATCTGTTCATGTCCCAAGCTGTTTACCTGGCTGTTTGCACTGCTTGTCAGAAAAACATTTGGATATTCCCACCATGGCATGAGGGTCAGGCTATCCACCTGGTGCTAGTGACCCCCTGGTTATTTGTCTTCTGTAGCTAATTTTTTAGCTCACATCAGCTTGGAACTTGGACATTTCGGCTATCCAGCCTCAGTGTCTCAGTCATCTAGCCCCTTAAGGGAACATCCCCTCTTCCATGTCCCAGGCCCAGCTCTGGTGTTCTTGCCAATTCAGAACTGATGGTACAAAAGGTTGATTTGCATGTTACTCATAAGTAACTTAGCCAGGATATTTAATATGTTTACTGATCTGCTTCAGCATTTTCCTCACATCAGCCTGACTTTAAAGAGCTGAAACTAAGTCTAGCCATGCACAATTTATTGTTTTTATAATTGTTATTGTTTCTGTTTGCTTGACAGTTGCTTTCAGGGTGGGATGAACACTAATGGATATTGTCCAAGATAATGTTACTTTAAATCTAATTCCATGCTTTACTAAGTCTTATTAAAATAAATATCCATGTGCACTACTTCTATGAATTTGACTACTATAGATATGTCATAGCCATGGAATCATGTAGTATTTACTCTTCTGTGGCTGGTTTATTTCACTTAACATAATGTCCTCAAGATCATCCATGCTGTAGCAAATGGCAAGATTTATTTCTGTTTTGAGTCTGAATAATGTTGCATTCCATATACATACCACATGTTTCTTTTCTGTTCTTCTGTTGGTGGATGCATGGTTTGTTTCCATAAATGGCTACTGTGACTATGCTGTAGTAAACATGGGTGTGCAGACATCTCTTAGAGATGTGGAGGGGGGAGGAAGTTGTTCGATGGGAATGAATTTTCAATTATGGTAGATAAACAACTTCCAAAGATCTCTGTATAATATAGTGACTATATTTAACAATATAATATAAAATACTTCAAAATTTGTTAAGAGGGTAGGTCTCATGTTAAATATTCTTACCATTTAAAAAAGAAACACAAGCAAAACAGTCTTTGGAACATGTTGGATATGTTTATTAATTTAATTGTATTGGTATCATGGGTGTTTGCATATATCCAAACTCATCAAGTCTGCATGTTAAATGTGTGCAGTTTTTTATACACCAATTATACCTCAAAAAGCTGTTTTTAAAAATGGCTGCTCTAAAAATAAAATAAAATAAAATAAAATAAAATAAAAAATACTCATGGGTTTATTTCTTTGTCAATTCAGTTCAATGGTATTGCACAGAGTACCTCTATATGCCAAACTTGGTACTAGGTAAATAGAAATACAAAGATCATTAAGACATGATCTCTCCCTTGAGAAGCTTACAGTTCATCTTGGGATCAGGTTGATTGTGGGACATGGTAGAAAATCGCCATGTAAATGTTGGGGAAGAAAAATTTTACTTTCCCCTTCAATGTTCTTCTCACTGGACTAAGAATTCAATTGGCATGAAACAGATTAAGAGGGAAAAAGAAGTTTAATTATGTGTGCATGGAGGCGCAATAATAAAATTAAGGCCCAAGAAATGACCAAGGCATGCAGTTTTTACACACATTAGAGAAAGAAAATAAATCTGTGAAAAATTGACAGGACAAATAAGACTTATGTTTTGGGGCTTCAATTAGTAAGGAATTCTAAACAGAAGTTGGGCTGGCATAGTAAATCAGTAAAAGAAAAAGTTTTGTTTATAGGCTTCTTTGGCCCTGAATTCCCTATCTCTGATGATATCTCTACCTCCTAGCACAGGGTGGTTACTTTTCACATGTGAGATTTATTTCCTGCTTTCTGGAGACAAAGGAGGGTCAAAGTATACATTTTGCATTGGCCGTTTCTTAAGTAATCAAAATAATCAATATGCCAAAGTGGCATATTTTGGGGTTGCTTGCCCTGAGCCCCAGCATAAACAAATAACTGTAGTGGAATACAATAAGTATGTTCCAGGAATAGTGCAGATAATAAATAAATAAATAAACAGCACTTAGAAGTATCAGTGTGTTACAAGGGCCCTATGACTTTTGGCAAATGAGATAAAGAGAACAAACGTCCCAAAGCTTCAAAGTCATACACTAGTCCCATAAATACATTTGAATAAAAAGTTACAGCTGCAATGTATAATATGGTAACCACTGGCCATGTGTGGCTATTTAAATTTAAATTAGTTAAAATTACATAAAATAAAAAAGATCAGTTTCTTACTGGCACTAGCTATATTTGAAGTGCTTAATAGCTATATGTGTTTACTGGCTACTGTATTGAATGGCACAGGGCATTACCATCATTGTACAAAGTTCTATTGGACAGCACTAATTTACAGTGCGAAGATTTTTAACCATCCCTTTCAGACTCTAATGTGCGTAAGAATTACCTGAGTATCTTGTTTAAATGTTAATTCTCATTATAAGGTCCAGAGTGGGACCTGAGATTCTGCATTGCTAACAACCTCCTGGATGACACTGATGGTCCATAGACCATTTGAGTAGCAAGGGTCTATACTATTCCATTAATGCCAACAAAAAAGTAATGTGTCAAAGGGACTTTTTCAAACCTCCTTTGCTCTGAAGGAATATTTCTTTTTTTTTTTTAAGATTTATTTATTTATTTGAGAGAGCGAGAATGAGAGAGAGAGAGAGAGCCAGAGGGAGAAGCAGGCTCCTCGCTGAGCAGGGAGCCCGATGCGCGACTCGATCCCGGGACTCCAGGATCATGACCTGAGCCACAGGCAGTCGCCCAACCAACTGAGCCACCCAGGCGCCTGGAATATTTCTTTTAATGGAGACATGGAAAAAGTTAGATGATTACTATGTCCTTAATAGAAAGAATTTTTCTTCTAAAATATTTGAGGTTATATTCTACAATTCAATCATATCCATACTAAAGTCCACAAGTACCTACATTTAAAAAACTTCAGTTCTGAAACATAAACTGTAACAAAACTATCTCTGCTTTAACTATGCACAATCCATACCCTTACCCCTCTGATTCCTTTTTTTTTTAAAGATTTTATTTATTTATTTATTTGAGAGAGAGAGTGAGAGAGAGAAAGAGCACAAGAGGGGGGAGCGGGAGAGGGAGAAGCAGACTCCCTGCTGAGCAGGGAGCCCGATGCGGGACTCGATCCCGGGACTCCAGGATCATGACCTGAGCTGAAGGCAGTTGCTTAACCAACTGAGCCACCCAGGTGCCCCCCCTCTGATTCTTGACATTCATGAATCTATAAAAAAAATCAAATAAGTCTCAAATCATTTTTAAATTAAATTAAATTGAAATTTATATATTCACTAAAAAATTCTAATACATTTAATTACTGTTCTAATAATGCCACCTACAGTTATCTCTTTTGATTACTTCGTTTCTTTTTTTTTCCTTCAGGTATAGATTTTTTTTATTTAAATTCAATTAACTTATTTCACTCAGCAAGATCTCATTCCTTTTGATGGCTGCATAATATTCCATTGTATATATATACCATGGTATATATATACCACATCTTCTTTAATGGACTTCACAGACTTATTCAGAACATTCCATCCCAAAGCAATGGAATACACATTCTTCTCTAGTGCCCATGGAACATTCTCCAGAATACATCACATCCTAGGTCACAAATCAGGTCTCAACCAGTACCAAAGTTTGGGATTATTCCCTGCCTATTTTCAGAACACAATGCTTTGAAACTAGAACTCAATCACAAGAGGAAAGTTGGAAAGAACTCAAATACATGGAGGCTAAAGAGCATCCTACTAAAGAATGAATGGGTCAACCACGAAATTAAAGAAGAATTTAAAAAATTCATGGAAACCAATGAAAATGAAAACACAACTGTTCAAAATATTTGGGATGCAGCAAAGAGGAAAGTATATAGCAATACAAGCCTTTCTCAAGAAACAAGAAAGGTCTCAATACACAACCTAACCCTACACCTAAAGGAGCTAGAGAAGAAACAGCAAATAAAGCCTAAATCCAGCAGGAGAAGAAGAAGAAATAATAAAGATGAGAGCAGAAATCAATGAAATAGAAACCAAAAGAACAGTAGAACAGATCAACAAAACTAGGAGCTGGTTCTTTGAAAGAATTAACAAGATTGATAAACCCTGGCCAGACTTATCAAAAAGAAAAGAGAAATGACCCAAATCAACAAAATCATGAATGAAAGAGGAGAGGTCACAACCAACACCAAAGAAATACAAACAATTATAAGAACATATTATGAGCAACTCTATGCCAGCAAATTAGATAACCTGGAAGAAATGGATGCATTCCTAGAGATGTATCAACTACCAAAACTGAACCAGGAAGAAATAGAAAACCTGAAAAGACCTATCACCACTAAGGAAATTGAAGCAGTCATCAAAAATCTCCCAACAAACAAAAGCCCAGGGCCAGATGGCTTCCCAGGGGAATTCTACCAAACATTTCAAGAAGAATCAATACCTATTCTTCTGAAACTGTTCCAAAAAATAGAAATGGAAGGAAAACTTCCAAACTTGTTTTATGAGGCCACCATTACCTTGATCCCCAAACCAGACAAAGACCCCATCAAAAAGGAGAATTACAGACCAATATCCCTGATGAACATGGATGCAAAAATTCTCACCAAAATACTAGCCAATAGGATCCAACAGTACACTAAAAGGATTATTCACCATGACCAAGTGGGATTTATCCCTGGGCTGCAAGTTTGGTTCAACATCCACAAATCAATCAATGTGATACAATACATTAACAAAAGAAAGAACAAGAATCATATGATCCTCTCAATAGATGCAGAAAAAGCATTTGACAAAGTATAGCATCCTTTCTTGATCCAAACTCTTCAGAGTATAGGCATAGAGGGTACATACCTCAATATCATAAAAGCCATCTATGAAAAACCTACAGCGAATATCATTCTCAATGGGAAAAAACTGAGAGCTTTCCCCCTAAGGTCAGGAATGTGGCAGGGATGTCCACTATCACCACTGCTATTCAACATAGTATTGGAAGTCCTAGCCACAGCAATCAGACAACAAAAAGAAATCAAAGGCATCCAAATCATCAAAGAAGAAGTCAAACTCTCACTCTTTGCAGATGATACGATACTTTATGTGGAAAACCCAAAAGTCTCCACCCCAAAACCGCTAGAACTCATACAGGAATTCAGTAAAGTGGCAGGATATAAATTCAATGCACAGAAATCAGTGGCATTCCTATACACCAACAACAAGACAGAAGAACGAGAAATTAAGGAGCCGATCCCATTTACAATTGCACCCAAAACCATAAGATACCTAGGAATAAATCTAACCAAAGAGGCAAAGGATCTGTACTCAGAAAACTATAAAATACTCATGAAAGAAATTGAGGAAGACACAAAGAAATGGAAAAACGTTCCATGCTCATGGATCAGAAGAACAAATGTTTGAAGATGTCAGTGCTACCTAGAGCAATCTACACATTCAGTGCAATCCCCATCAAAATACCATCCACTTTTTTCAAAGAAATGGAACAAATAATCCTATAATTTGTATGGAATCAGAAAAAAACCCGAATAGCCAGAGGAATGTTGAAAAAGAAAAGCAAAGCCGGCAGCATCACAATTCTGGACTTCCAGCTCTATTACAAAGCTGTCATCATTAAGACAGTATGGTACTGGCACAAAAACAGACACATAGATCAATGGAACAGAATAGAGAGCCCAGAAATGGACCCTCAACTCTATGGTCAACTCATCTTTGACAAAGCAGGAAAGAAAGTCCAAGGGAAAAAAGACAGTCTCTTCAACAAATGGTGTTGGGAAAATTGGACAGCCACATGCAGAAGAATGAAACTGGACCATTTCCTTCCACCACACACAAAAATAGACTCCAAATGGTTGAAAGACCTCAATGTGAGACAGGAGTCCCTCAAAATCCTAAAGGAGAACACAGGCAGCAACCTCTTCGACCTCAGCTGAAGCAACTTCTTCCTAGAAACATCGCCAAAGGCAAGGGAAGGAAGGGCAAAAATGAACTATTGGGACTTCATCAAGATAAAAAGCTTTTGCAAAGCAAAGGAAACAGTCAACAAAACCAAAAGACAACCCACAGAATGGGAGAAGATATTTGCAAATGACATATCAGATAAATGGCTAGTGTCCAAAATCTATAAAGAACTCATCAAACTCAACACCCAAAGAACAAAGAATCCAATCAAGAAATGGACAGAAGACATGAACAGACATTTTCCCAAAGAAGACATCCAGATGGCCAACAGACACATGAAAAAGTGCTCAATATCACTCGGCATCAGGGAAATCCAAATCAAAACCTCAATGAGATACCACCTCACACCAGTCAGAATGGCTAAAATTAACAAGTCAGGAAACGACAGCTGTTGGCAGGGATGTGGAGAAAGGGGAACCCTCCTACACTGTTGGTGGGAATGCAAGCTGGTGCAGCCACTCTGGAAAACTGTATGGAGGTTCCCAAAAAAGTTGAAAATAGAGCTACCATATGATCCAGCAATTGCACTACTGGGTATTTACCCCAAAGATACAAAAGTAGGGATTCGAAAGGGTACGTGCACCCCGATGTTTACAGCAGCAATGTCCACAATAGTCAAACTGTGGAAAGAGCCAAGATGTCCATCGGCAGATGAATGGATAAAGAAGATGTGGTATATATATATATACAATGGAATTTTATGCAGCCATCAAAAGGAATGAGATCTTGCCATTTGCAATGACGTGGATGGAACTGGAGGGTATTATGCTGAGCGAAATAAGTCAAACAGAGAAAGACATGTATCATATGACCTCACTGATATGAGGAATTCTTAATTGCAGGAAACAAACTGAGGGTTGCTGGAGTGGGGGGTGGGGTGGGAGGGATGGGGTGACTGGGTGATAGACACTGGGGAGGGTATGTGCTCTGGTAAGCGCTGTGAATTGTGCAGGACTGTTGAATCTCAGATCTGTACCTCTGAAACAAATAATGCAATATATGTTAAGAAAAAAAAAAGAAGAAAGAGGTAGCAGGAGGGGAAGAATGAAGGGAGGGAAATCGGAGGGTAGACGAACCATGAGAGACGATGGACTCTGAAAAACAAACTGAGGGTTCTAGAGGGGAGGGGGGGTGGGAGGATGGGTTAGCCTGGTGATGGGTATTAAAGAGGGCATGTTCTGCATGGAACACTGGGTGTTATGCACAAACAATGAATCATGGAACACTACATCTAAAACTAATGATGTAATGTATGGGGATTAACATAAGAATAAAAAAATTTAAAAAAAAAGTAAAAATTACAAACGAATACTTATATAACTTGTATATTCCCAAACTCTTCAGCCTTAGGGAAGGGATACTCTTTCTTTAGTACTCAACTAAAATCCCCAAGTCTCCATCTTTGTGATTGCCAGAAGTCCAATGCTCTAAGTGCCGTATTTTATCAAGTATTTGTTCACATTTTAACATCATTGAAGCAGGATATATCCTACAGTCAGGAATCTTGCAATCATTAATCATTGTCAGCCAGGCATAAGTTATATGATTCCTATCATTGTCATCACCCATGTGATTCTGGTAGATATTCCTGATGGCAAAACTGGCCAATGTAATGTCTCAACATTCTGAACACTTGAATGTAAGAACAAGTTGAGGAAGCAATATAAGCTATGTTTTTGGTACAAAATCTTTCTCATGAATTCCATAACAAGATGAAGAAAACACCAGCTTCAAAACTACTGTCATTAGCCTGAAAGAAAATCCCAGAATCAATAGTACAGGCGTCTTTGAAGATATGCAGCATCACAAAGATAGTGGAAAAAACAAGGTATAAATGACTCTGAGTTAAAAAACTCAGAAAGGTCAGACTTACAAAGAAAAGATATAAAGATATAAAAAAGCTTTATTACCATCTTACTCATTTTATTCTCATATCTTTACACAGGTGCAAGAGTGCTATGTAATAAAAATCTTTAAGTAAATCTAAAGGGGTTTTTTTCCTTAAGTATAAAATAAAAATCTAAGTTATAAGAAAACATTGTAGGGTAGTTTAATTGGCAGTATCTTCTTTCCCTGTGGCACAAAAAAAATCATGGTGTACCTTAAAATAATGGTATCTTAAATTCAAAGAAATACATATTTCTAGGAAATCACAGGGAGTCATTATATGCTCTACCAATTAGTACTGACTAATGCTTGTCATCTTTCATTTATTTTTTTTTAGATTTTATTTATTTATTTGACAGAGAGAAAGAGCACAAGCAGGGAGAGTGGCAGGCAGAGAGAGAAGCAGGCTCCCCACTTAACAGGACCCTGGGATCATCACCTGAGCTAAAGGCAGACTGACTGAGCCACCCAGGTGCCCCTCTTTTCTTTTTTAAAGATTTATTTATTTATTTGAGAGGGGGAGGGAAGGGGAGAGGGAGAGGCAGAGACAGTCCCAGGCAGACACTGTGAACTATGTATGAGCCCCCCAGTGATGGGCGGAGAGCCCTGTGCAGGGCTTGATCTCACTACCCTAAGATCAGGACTTGAGCTGAAACCAAGAGTCAAGAGTCAACTGACTGTGCCACTTAGGCACCCCACTTGCCTTCTTTCTAATAATGCTAGTCTTCACATACATCATAGGGCTACTTCTTAAGGTCTGTGCCTCCTCTAATGACACTTTGTCTTATGGGACGCCAAAAGCAGTGTTGACATCAAGGCCTGGCATGAAGAAACTTTTATTGGAATCTTGTGAATATGAGGAAAAATGTAATGCCATACAAGAAATTTCAGTCTGGAGTATTTAATAGCATTATGTTTAGAGTCCTTTGCCCTGATTCTCCACAGAGAGGTCCTTTCTAAATCTCTCCTAGGTCTTGCTTCTTGCCTCTGTTGCAAAAAACAGCCTGCTTCACTAAATATATTTAGCCATTATTGAAACCCCATTGCTGTTTAAAAAACTTGTTGAGTTCAAAATAAGGGTGGCCTATCACATTATTATAGAGAGTAATTAATTTGCTTATCGACTAAAATTTCTCCTTTCTAGAATAGCATTTTTGCTTTTCTTCTTCATGATTAAAACACCTATTAAAGTGTGAGGTGTGTTTTCCAGAACAAAAGAACATTATTGTCTTAGAGATAAAATTCTGCTTCTACTAAAACAATAGAGAAAAACATGAGGCAGCTTGTTCCTGATACATAAAAAATTCTCTGGAAGTAAACATAACCAAAGGAAAAAAAAAGCCTAAAATTTCAGAGACCTGATGACTTGACTTTTGATACTATATTTGCACTAACGGTAAATAACACAAATGAATGGGTATTAAGAGATTAACTGATATCCTCTGAAAACGCAAAGGGAGTGAAACAGACTTATAAACGGGAATTGGTGAGACTTGAACACAAATTCGGCTTGCAAAGTCTTCAGAATGAAATAAATCAAAGCTAGGCAAAATCACCAATTACTCAACATGATTGATAAATATTGTAAATGAAAAATAAAATATGAGCTACAAAGCAGCAGGTGTCAAACTTCAGTGTATCAAGCTTTAGAGATAAAAGCTTCACTCAAGGAACTTGTTAAAAACTAGAATTCTAGATCCTACTCTGTAATTATTCTGAGTTATCTTACTCCATAATTATTAGGTCCACTGAAGGTCTAGAAATTTGCATATTTTGCTTAGGAAAATATCAGGTGATTCTGATGCAAATAGTCCAGGGCATTACATTAAAAAAAAAAAAAAGTGCCATAAAGCCTGTATTTCAAATAAGGGAAAAAATCCAGTTACATATTACAATAGATGTCACAAATGGTTTGACAATTCACCTGGATAGCTAAATACATTGTCCAATAATTAGCAGATTTCTGATAAAAATAATTTAAAACACTGTTAGGCATCTAATGGACAAATTACTCCTTACTATTTAGTGATCTTCAGAGAGAAAAAAAAATCTTAGTATAATAATTTAATGACATTACTTGGGAAAATGTCAGTTATTTAAAATATATGTAGACAACACATCAATCTTGGTCATATAACTAAATTTAGTGTTCAGTGGAAACTGAATTTCAGTAATTATTATCATTATATAACTAAAGCATTGTCAATTGACTTTTCAAAATTCTCAGGTCATGTTTGATGCATACAGATACTGTCATTAACATATACAGTATGTTCTGAGCAATGAAATATTTTTAACATTGAAAGTGTGTGTTGTCTTAAAAAGATGTTAAGAATTTTGTGTATCTTTCTATTCACTTATGTTATAAATAAACAAGTCTAGTGCTCGCTTCCGCAGCACATATACTAAAATTGGAACGATACAGAGAAGATTAGCATGGCCCCTGTGCAAGGATGACATGCAAATTCGTGAAGTGTTCCATATTTTTCACGTACTGCATGGAGCACTGGGGGTTATACGAAAACAATGGATCGTGGATCACTACATCAAAAACTAATGATGTATTGTATGGTGACTAACATAACATAATAAAATTTTTTTAAAAAGTTACATAAGTATCATGCAACATAGTTTGAGGCTTATCACACGTATACAAATTAACTGATTCAAAGATATGCATTAAGCTCTAACTAAATGCTAAGTAAGAACTGTGACAGGCAATGAGAACCAAATAAATAAATAGTCACAAGCTCTAGGAAAACAGCTGACATGAATTTGTACATTAATGCCATAACTTAAGAAACTACGGGTATGGAATTGAGGCTAAATAAGCTGGAGAAATCTCCAGAGGTAGGTCGGGGCCAGGCTGGGAGGGGCACTGTGGCCTATTTGTGGTATTTAGAAAGCAGTGGAGGGCCGCTGTTGGATCTCAAGCAGAAGGGACATGAAATAATTTGGTTTTAGTATTTATTGATTACATTTCCTAACATGTGTCCATTAAATCAATGGTGAAAAATAATAACGGCTAAATTCTGGATATAGTTTTCATAATAGCTCAGAGAAAACAAATGTGATTTTTTGTGGAAAAAGATTTACTTTACCAAAAACTTTTTCGGTTAAAAAATACGATTTGATTTGCAGAAATCTGATTTCAAATAACATCTCTAAGAAGGAATCTTCTGGTTTTATTAGGAGGAAAGGAGACCACTAAAAAAATGGCAGCGCGAACAGCTCCCCCCCAAAAAAAGTCTATAATTGTTTAATTTTGTCAATTAAAAGAGTAAATTACATTATGTTATTCAAAATTATATTTAAAAAATTATTTTCTCAGTTCTGCATCAACATCGTATTTATTTATTTATTTCCATATTTATTCATCAGGCATCAGTTGAGTCCCTTCTATGTGCAAGGCACTGTGTTAGAATCTATAATGGATAAAATGTCCTTGCTTATAATAGAGAAAAAAAAGAGAGGAGCTTCAACATAGAGAACAGATATTATGCTTGGCTGCTATATTTTTTCCTTATTTCTCTAGAAATAAGAAGTATAATTTTTAGAACATGAATATGGAATTAGGTGTCAGTTAAACTTTTAGACTCTCCATTACTTTATCTGTAAAACTGAAAAAAAAATAACCTACCTTGTAAGTTTGTTGAGATATGAGAATAAATGAGATAATGCATGTGGCTCACAGTAGGCACTATTATTATTATTATTGTGTTGACTACTATTACTTTTAGTATTCACAGGATATTTTGTGCTTTTCAATGCCAGGATATCAGGACTGCAGTCATTTCTGGAGGAAATGAGTTCAGTCCCTGGAAAATTATTCTGAGATTTCAAGAGGGTCAGCACAAAGTGGATTAATGAGTTGAGACATGATGACTTCTGAAGTACAGTCTTTAAAAGAGAAATTTTCACATGTGCATTGAACTGTGTCACTGTGAAAAATGGCACAGCATCAAAATAAATTCACTGCCCTGGGTCCATCAGTTTAGTTTAGCATTAACCAACTCGGGGAGTTAATTTCTCTGTGCTGAGCCACTGTATTAAACTTCTAACCAATTTGCATTTTATAAAATGGAGTCTTAAATAAATCATTCAAATTTCTGACTGATGGATGTAGTATGCCCTGATTAAAATGCAAGAAGTAATTTCTGACTGAGCTTTGTTTGATAACATCACTTTTATATAGCAGGAGAAATCAGATGGGTTATATAAATAATAGCTTTATCCTCATTTCTTAAGATACAGAATTGAAAGACAACTAATTATAAGTCAATATCAATGTTTTGGGAGACAACTTTTGAAAACTGTTGTATATAATCATTTCAGCTCCCATATTAGATCCCTATTAAGGACAATCCAGGTGTTTGTTGTTTCCCAAATGTAACTGCTTAATGGAAATCTATTTCTTTTTTTCCCTAACTTTTAAAAATTTTAGTTACAGTACAGTTAACATACAATGTTATATTAGTTTCAGGTGTACACTATAGTGATTCAACAATTCTATGCCTTACTCAGTGCTCATCAAGATAAGTGAACTCTTAATCCCCTTCACCCATTTTACCCATCCCTCCCACACAACAGATCTCTATTTCTACAGCATTTTTTTTTGAAGTACATAAGTATAAAAGTAGTAGAGATATTCAAATGTTAGAGATCTTGAAAACATTGTTCATAAGTGTCCTCTCTGTGGATGCTACCAGAAAAATGCTCACACTCTCTCCCTTAAATATAAATATATAAAATAAATATAATAAATATATTTATTTATTAATAAGTCTGATAAATGGAATAATAAATGGTTTTCCACCCCCTCACTTTCAATATGGAGGTGTCTTTGGGTCTAAAATTAGTCTCTTGCAGACAGCATATCAACTGGTCTTGCTCTTTTATCCAATCTGATATCCTGTGTCTTTTGACTGGGGCATTCAGCCCATTTACTTTCAGAGTAACTATTGAAAGATATGAATTTAGTGTCATTGTATTACCTGTAAAGTCACTGTTTCTGTATATTGTTTCTATTCTTTTCTGGTCTATGTTACTTTTAGGCTCTCCCTTCACTTAAAGGATCCCCTTTAATATTTCTTGCAGGGCTGGTTTAGTGATCACAAATTCTTTTATTTTATGTTTGTCCTGGAAGTTTTTTGTTTTTTGTTTTTTGTTTTAATCTCTCCTATTTTGAATGACATCTTTGCTGTATAAAGTCTTGGATGAATATTTTTCTCATTTAGCACCCTGAATATATCATGCCAGTCCTTTTTGGTCTGCCAGGTCTCTGTGGAGAGCTCTGCTGCCAGTCTAATGTTTCTAGCCTTAGGTTATGGACCTCTTGTCTTGAGCTGCTTTCAGGATTTTCTCTTTGTCTCAAATTTGCAAGTTTCACTATTATATGTCAAGGTGTTGACCTATTTTTATTAATTTTGAAGGGGGTTCTTTGTGCCTCCTGGATTTGAATGCCTGTTTCCTTCCCCAGATTAGGGAAGTTCTCTGCTATAATTTGCTCCAATATACTTCTGCTCTCCTCTCTCTCTTCTTCTTCTTCTGGGATCCTAATTTTTCTAATATTATTTTGCTTTATGGTATCACCTTTTTCTTGAATTCTCCCCCTCATGATCCAGTAGTCTTTCATCTCTCTTTTTCTCAGCTTCTTTATTCTTCATCATTTTGTCTTCTATTTCATTAATTCTCTCTTCTGCCTCATTTATCCTAATAGAGCCTCCACTTTTTATTGCATCTCATTAATAGCTTTTTGATTAGATTTTTGTTCTTTATTTCTCCAGAAAGGGATTCTCTAGTGTCTCTGTGCTTTTTTCAAGCTCAGCTAGTATCTTTATAATCATTATTTTGAACTCTAGTTCCAGTATCTTACTTACGTCCATACTGATTAGGTCCCTGGCAGTCAGTACTGCCTCTTGCTCTCTATTTTGAAGAGAATTTTTCCATCTTTTCATTCTTGCAGAAAGTGCTCACTTTTCTATTTGTAGAGTTGTAGCTATTCTTTTCTTAGATCTCTGATGAGTTTGCAGGTGTTCAGAATGATTTGATAGCTATGTAGCTGAATTTCTGAGACCAGGTGAAATTAAGGTCTCCTAGTCCTCTGCCATCTTAGACCAAACAAATTGATAACTTCATTTCAAAGTTTTGCTTTTCTTAGTATTTTTTTAGTTATTATAAGAATAGTGGATCTCATGAAAAAAATAATGGAAACTTAAAATAGAGGACTCATTCTTGTTCCAAAAAATAGGGCTGTTATTGTTAAGGAGAGCATTAAAAATGAAAATAGCCCTAATTCCTTGATACACACTAAAATGAAACAAAACAAAATGAACAAAAATAGGACTCTTTTCATTCTTCTTTTACTTTGAAAGTATTTAGACATTTAACTGTCCCACAATCTCTTAGAGACATTCCAGTTTCCTCAAATTGGGCCTTAATGACCTGACATTATTAATTTAAATAGCCCATGTAACAATATATGCCTAAGGAAAAATAGTTTTACTAACCATTGAATCACAGGGAACTTATAAAGTCATATTATGTATTTCCCATCTCTAATGAAATTATCCAGATTAAAAAGCTAACAAAAACAGGAATCATGTTTCCTACTAATATGCTGAAAAGATGATCCATTAGTCACTCCTTTTGAATTGCTAACTGGCTACTTAGAATCTTTCCAGTCCTATAACTTACTGATTTGGACAGAATACTATGAAAAGGAAAAAGTGAGTGTTCAGGGGAATAGAGACAATTATGGCTAGACTGGGGAAGGTTAAGATCAAGCCTTCAGTGAGAGAAGAGATGCTTGAGATGGTATGCAGAGCCTTACTGCTATTTGGTTTTCTTACCCAGTTAAGTTTGAAATCATTCTGCTCTTTGGTTTTCTTTCAGCTGTGTAGATTAGGAGGACCTTGTGGACCAAACATCCTATACTTATATTTGCCCACCCAAAACCATGGCACAAAGAATTCCACTTCATTTGTTTCTCACTTTAATCAAAGAACACAAGCCATCTTAGTATGAAAATAAGGGTGAATGGCAATAATGGGAAGCAAGGCATAACAGGAGAGAGATCAGAGGTGGTGGGAAGCAAGCAAACAAACAAGCAAACAAACAAACACCCCCCCCCGAAAAGTGTGTCTTTATAGTTGAAAAAACTCAGAATAAATTGACATATTAAATTAGGTTTCTTGAGTAGTCTGCTTTTTGCTCCTAGGAATGGATAGAAGAGAAGGTCTGAGATTGGTAGAATCCCCCTTCTCTACCTGTGTTTGCTTGCTGTTGTTTCAATCTATATTAATCATTTCATAAAACAGAAGTAATTCCTGAAAGAGTATAATTTTCAAAATGATTGACTAATTTGTGATGTAGAGAGATGCTCTGTCAAGTTGACTGACTCACTAAAGGAGATAATGGTTCTTTACAATAAATTATTATCAGAAAGCAGAACAAAAGTCAATATAAAATCTCTTTCTTCAAGCCCTCAATAAATGCAATAAAATGCTTCCCTCCTCCTTCAGTGACGACCTGGTTTCATAACCAGATAAAATGGAACACGTGTGGATCAGCAATGAGGATTTCCAGTATGATCTAATAATTTTTATATTAAGGGTACTTGTGAGCTACAATATTGATAATTCAGGGACTGCAGATGTCCTTATTTTCTCTGAAGAGGATGCGAATTGGTAGATTTAATAGCTGGTTCTCCTTATGCAAGTGTGTATATGCACATACTTTGATCTGAAAGGTTTCTCAAGTTTCTACCAATCTAATACTAGTTTTTCTACTGGTCTATCAAGATGCTACTTCAGCATTTCAGGAGTTTAATGATAAAGGAACAGATTACTTAGAAGACAAGGAGAAAGACTCTTCACAGATAAAATAAGACAGCCAAGGCATTTGGCCAAGATCCTGAAACCAAAACCTAAGTTTTTGAGAAAGGTAAGAAGAGAGGAGTGGGTAAGAGCCTTTTTCTTTATTATTAGCAAAGGCTTTAACCCAAACTTCTATATGTAGATTTCTGAGTTAGATCACTTGAGAGATACCTGGCTTACATTGATTGATATTTGTTTGTTTTCAGTACATTTACTCTTGCCTAAAAGACCTGGATGGTGACTTCTTTTCCTTGAGTGATGATCTGAATCCTGCATAGTTTTTTCAAAATGGGAAGCTCCTCCCAAATAGGAAGTAGTCTTAGTCCAATTTCTAATTACACTTCATCTTACCAAGCAAGTGTAAAACAAATGTAATGAACATTCATGTACAAATATTTTTGTGGATATACATTTTAACCTATTAAAATAAATA
Source organism: Mirounga angustirostris (assembly GCF_029215605.1). Classification (NCBI taxonomy): domain Eukaryota; kingdom Metazoa; phylum Chordata; class Mammalia; order Carnivora; family Phocidae; genus Mirounga; species Mirounga angustirostris. The sequence goes on from NW_026991720.1 coordinate 35,568,159, forward strand.
TCTAGAAATGGCGATGCTGTTTGATATAGTAAGTATACACTGAACTTCAAAAGATACTACCAAACTGTTTTCTAAAGTGATCTCACCATTTAACCCCATCAGCAGTGTAGAGAGTTCTAATTACTCCACCTCTTCAACAATGCTTGTTATATTAAGTGATATTTGGCAACAGATGAATGGTTAAACACATTTTGTGTATTAATATAATGACTACTACTCAGCAACAAAAGGAAATAATTTACTGAAACAAAACAACATGGATATATCTAAAAACATTCTGCTACATAAAAGAACCCAGACACAAAAGGACACACAGTACATGGTTCCATATTTTTAAAGTTTTAGACTAGTCAGAACTGAGGCACCTGGGTGGCTCAGTAGGTTAGATGTCTGACTCTTGATTTCAGCTCAGGTCATGATCTTGGGGTTGTGTGACTGAGCCCTGAATCGGGCTCCCCGCTCAGCATGGAGTCTGCTTGTCCTTCTCCCTCTGCTCCTCCCCCACTCACTCTCTCTCTCTTAGATAAATAAATAAGATCTTTAAAAAGAGAGAGAATAGTCAGAACTAATCTATAGTTAATAAAAATCATATCAATGATTGCCTGAGTCAGAAGGTATGTGGTGGAGGTGGAGGGATGACTGGGAAGGGCACAAGGGAACTTGGGTTGGTAAAAATATTCTATATCTTGAATGAGACAATAGTTGCATAGGTACAGACATGTCAAACTGTATATTTAAAATGGGCATATTAATTTATATACAGTCTATCTCAATAAAGTTTTTAAAAATCTAAAGAAAATCAATCTAGATCTGAAAGTTAAAGATGAGGAGAAGCCAAAAAAAAAGACAAGTGAAAAAAAAAAAAAAAAAGCTCTATCTTGTAGCAGAGTGTGCCTCAAGGACTCTTGAACATGCAGCTCCTCAAATGTGGTGTGGGGAAGGTAAAACTTGGCTGTCACTTGAAGCCAAGTTTGTCAATATCAGTTAACAAGATGGGTGTCTTAGGCCATTAAGGTAGGGAAGGCTCTAAGAAGGGTAGGAGGGAAGTCTAAAAAATCAACTTCCTCTGGTTTATACAATTGCTTTGTCTGAACCTAGTGGCATCAACCTCTTCCATTGGCATTGTTTCTTTGTTCTCTTTGGTTTTAAATATTTGAAAAGTTATGCCACTTGAATCCACACTGCTGTTTGCATTGTTTTGACTGATCTCCTTAACTAGTCTCTCCCGTTGGTCCTGGTTTTTGTGTGCAATTTCCCAATTCTTCTTTTGGGTTTATGATGACAGATCCTTGAAAATCTCTCTGCCATTGGTATATTCAATATCTGTTTTCCTAAGGTGTCTAATAATGCAAATCTAGTAATATATATTTTTACTGTGATTCAGGACATAAAAATTAGGGCTTAAGATGAGGATTCCTCAGTTACAGTTTTGAAATCATTCTTATGCTTTCACTAGGAAATATTGAGAAATATTTAGTTGTATATGGTTCAGAAATACTTATTCAGAAATAAATCTTAATCGAATGTGGTATAAACATGAAGTTAAACAGATTTATATTTATGGTATCAATAAACAAGTATAAAATATTGACTATATATTTATATTTCCATCTAAAGAATACTAATTTCTGTGTCACTTGTGGACTATTTACTCAAAGCACATGTGTGCATATCTATAAATATTATCTTTGCATTTATAAGTATCTAAATATGGATAATTTTCAACATAGCATTTGGACTCGCCCTTATTCTCCAGTGTGACTGGAAAGTTACTTAAGATTAGAGAAAAACACCATTGATCCTTGTTTTCCTACTTTGGATTCTTAATTTTTCCTTACATGATACTCAGGCGTCATAAGTAATGAAGTGAAAGGAAGAATTATTTTAGCTTCAAATTCACTGGATTCAGAGTTTTAAATCTAAGACTATTTAATTATTAAAACTCAGTCTTTAATAATGCTATGTACAAATAAAATTTAAGATTTATAAAAAATATTTTTATCAATTCCCATTTTCCTTAAATGACATATACACATCAAGTGACTGTATTTTATTGTTTATCAATTATTTGCTAAATAAGATGGTATTGCTTTCATTCTTTATTTCTAGTTCTGTCATTTTCTGTGCAAAGTCAATCCAGTCTAAGACTTGAAGAAATAAAAAAAGAGAAATGGTGTATGTATTTTTCTCTTCTACCCAAATACAACCCAATCCTGACTACTGCTTTATGTTGAATTTGTTGTATGTACACATTATTTACTACTTTGAGCTTTGTAGGGACATTAAAGAAGAATAAAGAAGGAGGAGAATATAAAGAAAACATATAACGAGAAATGAAGAAAACTCTGAGTCAACCATCTTTGTGTAGGAGATCAAAGAATAAGAAATTTACCACTTAGACATCTCATTCAACTACACTGATTATTCCAAGAATATAAGAATTGAGTCAGGGCCTTGGAAGTCAGATTTCCTGAAGTTACTATTATTATTTTGGTTCCCAATTACCTTAAGAAAATCTATCTAGATTGTGTATATTAGATTATTTATAACAGGTCAGCCAGGCAACAGTTTTGAAGTAGCTGTCATTGTCATCAACATGTATGATCTTGGTAGGCATTCAGCTGGCAAAACAGGGTAAATGTAGTAACTCAATGTTTTGAACAACAATCATGTAAGACACTTGTTAGCGAAGTGTGTGTGCATGCTAAGAGTGTTATAGTTGGACTGTAAAGCACATTACCATGGCCTCTCCATGTATGAAGTGTGTTCTAATTTCTGGTTCAAAATAGAAGAAAATAAAAATATCACAATATAATTTTTGCATATATTTCAGTATTTAATATGTCTTAAAATTAGTAGAATAGATTAAGGTTTTTTGTTTGTTTGTTTTAAGTAGGCTCCAGGCCCAGTGTGGAGCCCAACATGGGACTTAAACTAACAACCTTGAGATCAAGACCCGAGCTGAGATCAAGAGTCAGATGCTTAACCAACTTAGCCACCCAGGCACCCCTAGACTAAGGTTTTATAAAAGTTTTCTTCCTCCATTTAACCCATACAGTTTAAGCATAAGGGTAATTTTAATCAATCTTTGCATATTTTTTTATGAGTTCATCCTTCTCTAATTATTACATTAGTTGAAGTTCTCATTAAAGTCTTCCTGCTCCTTATCTCTGCAGGACAGTGTCATAATGACGTGAATGACACTTAGAGGACTAAGGAGATAGTAATTTATAATTTAATGTGACAAGCTGATGTTTCATTTATTATGATGAAACCCTTTGGGGAAGGACAACTCACATTTAAAAAATATATATATTAGTAAGTATAATTTTAAAAGTTACAAACAAATACTTTGGGACAGAGTGGGCAAGATGGTGGAGGAATAGGAGACATGGATTTCGTCTCCTCTCAGGAATTCAGCTGGATAGGGATCAAACCATTCTGAACACCTACAAACTCAACAGGAGATCGAAGAAAAGAAGAGCAACAACTCTCTCATCAGAAAAGCGACCACTTTCTGGAAGGTAGGACGTGCGGAGAAGTGAATCTGAGGCGATATTCGGGAGGAGAGACGGCGGGGGAGGGGCCTCCGTCAGCCACTTCTGGCAAGTGATAGAGCCGCGGAGCATAAAATCGGAACTTTTAGAAGTCTGCTCCGCTGAGGGACATCACTCTGGTGGCTAAGCAGGGTGTGGAAACCTCACGGGACAGTGTGGTCTCAGGACCCTCGGGGTCACAGAAAGACCGGGGGTGCCTGAGTGTGGCAGAGCTCCCAGGTATCGGAGCGGGGAAGCTGGCTGCAGAGACGGAGCCGAGGAGCGGGCTCTCAGCTCGGGGTTGCCATAAACCCTGATCCGTGGCACAGTCGGGCCACTGCTCCTCCAGCAGGGACCCAACAAGCAACAGATCTGGGGAGACTCACCTTCCTCCCCTGGGAGGAGCAGCGTGGGAGTGCACTGCTGGGTTTGGAGACCCCACCTGGGGTCGGGTGCCAGAGATAGAAACGCACTGTCACAGGCCCGGTGAGCACAGAGTGCGGCCGGAGACCAGGAAACGGGGAGTGACTGACTGCTTTTCTCTGGGGGCTCACTGAGGAGAGGGGCCCTGAGTCCTCGGCTCCTCTGGGGTGGAGATTAGGAGGCCGCCATTTTCACTCTCTGCCTCCAAAGCTGTACAGAAAGCTCGCAGGGAACAAAAGCCCTGGAGAGCAAACCTGAGCAGATTACTTAGCCCAGACCAGGCAAGGGTGGGGCAATTCCGCCTCCGGCAAAGACATTTGGGAACCACAGCAACAGGCCCCTCCCCCAAAAGATCAGCGAGAACAGCCAGCCAAGACACAAGTTTACTGATCAATGAGAATGGCAGAACTCCAGCGCTATGGGGATTCCACACATAGAATTCATGGCTTTTTTACCATGATTCTTTAGTCTTTCAAAGTTAATTTTTTTTTTAAACTGTCTTTTTCCTTTTTTTTTTTTTGAATTTTTCTTTTTCCCTTTTTCAACCAACATCTTATCAATCCCTTTTTTAAAAAAACATTTTTATTTTTCATTTTTAGAGTCATATTCTATCCCTTCATAGTAGTTACCCATATTTTTGGCATATATATATAAGTTGTTCTCTCTTTAAAATTTTGAGATAGTTTCTTCTAACAGTCAAAATATACCCTAAATCTCTAGTATATGGTTTTCTCCTACTCCCCTGCCTGATCACATTCTCTCCCTTTTTTTTTCTTTTTTCTTTTTTTAAATCCTCTTCTTTCTTTTTTCAAACAACTTCTTATCAATTCCTTTTATAAAATTTTTTATAATTTCCATCTTTACAGTCATATTCCATCCCTTCATCATATCAACCCTATTTTTGTACATATATAAGTTTTTCTTTCTTTAAAATTTTGGGAGGCACTTTCTTCTTTTTTTTTTTTAAAGATTTTATTTATTTATTTGAGACAGAGAGAATGAGAGAGAGAGAGAGCACATGAGAGGGGGGAGGGTCAGAGGGAGAAGCAGACTCCCTGCTGAGCAGGGAGCCCGATGTGGGAATCGATCCCAGGATTCCAGGATCATGACCTGAGCCGAAGGCAGTCGCTTAACCAACTGAGCCACCCAGGCGCCCGGGAGGCACTTTCTTCTATAAGACCAAAATACACCCCAAATCTAGTGTGTGGCACTGATCTATATACCAGCCTGATCATATTTGATCACATTCTGGTTTTTGTTGTTGTTGTTGTTTTGTTTTGTTCTGTTTTTGTTTGTTTTTATCTTTTTTTATCTTTTTCTTTTTTTTCTTTTTCTTTTATCTCTCTTTCCCTTTCTTTTCCCACTGCTTCAGGTCTTTTCTGATTTGTTTAGAGTATATTTTCTGGGGACGTTGTTACTCTGCTAGCATTTTGTTCTCTCATTAATCTATTCTCCTCTGCACAAAATGACGAGACGGAAAAAATCACCTCAACAAAAGAACAACAGGATCATGAGGGCAGAATTCGAGAGATAAGCGATACCATAAGACAAAACAACATTAGAATAATTGGGATCCCAGAAGAAGAAGAAAGAGAGAGGGGGGCAGAAGGTATATTGGAGCAAATTATAGCAGAGAACTTCCCTAATTTGGGCATCAAAATCCAGGAAGCACAGAGAACCCCTCTCAAAATCAATAAAAATAGGTCAACACCCCGACATCTAATAGTAAAACTTACGAGTCTCATAGACAAAGAGAAAATCCTGAAAGCAGCTCGGGAGAAGAGATCTGTAACCTACAATGGTAGAAACATTAGATTGGCAACAGACCTATCCACAGAGACCTGGCAGGCCAGAAAGGACTGGCAGGATATATTCAGAGCACTAAATGAGAAAAATATGCAGCCAAGAATACTATATCCAGCTAGGCTGTCATTGAAAATTGAAGGAGAGATAAAAAGCTTCCAGGACAAACAAAAACTAAAGGAATTTGCAAACACAAAACCAGCCCTACAAGAAATCTTGAAAGGGGTCCTCTAAGCAAAGAGAGAGCCTAAAAGCAACATAGACCAGAAAGGAACACAGACAATATATGGTAACAGTCACCTTACAGGCAATACAATGGCACTAAATTAATATCTTTCAATAGTTACCCTGAGTGTAAATGGGCTAAATGCCCCAATCAAAAGACATAGGCTATCAGACTGGATTAAAAAACAAGACCCATCGACATGCTGTCTGCAAGAGACTCATTTTAGACCCAAAGATACCTCCATATTGAAAGTGAGGGGGTGGAAAACCATTTATCATGCTAATGGGCATCAAAAGAAAGCTGGGGTGGCAATCCTTATAACAGACAAATTAGATTTTAAACCAAAGACTGTAATAAGAGATGAGGAAGGACACTATATCCTACTTAAAGGGTCTATCCAGCAAGAAGATCTAACAATTGTAAATATTTATTCCCCTAACATGGGAGCAGCCAATTATATAAACCAATTAATAACAAAAGCAAAGAAACACATTAATAATAATACAATACTAGTAGGGGACTTTAACACCCCCCTCACTGAAATGGACAGATCAACTAAGCAGAAGATGAACAAGGAAATAAGGGCTTTGAATGACACACTGGATCAAATGGACTTCACAGATATATTCAGAGCATTCCATCCTAAAGCAACAGGATACACATTCTTCTCTAGTGCCCATGGAATATTCTCCAGAATAGATAACATACTGGGTCACAAATCAGGTCTCAACCAGTACCAAAAGACTGGGATCATTCCCTGCATATTTTTGGACCACAATGCTTTGGAACTGGAACTCAATTACAAGAGGAAATTTGGAAAGAACTCAAATACATGGAGGCTAAAGAGCATCCTAATAAAGAATGAATGAGTCAACCAGGAAATTAAAGAAGAATTTTTAAAAATTCATGGAAAAAAATGAAAATGAAAACACAGCTGTTCAAAACCTTTGGGATGCAGCAAAGGCAGTCCTAAGAGGGAAGTACATAGCAATACAAGCTTTTCTCAAGAAACAAGATCTCAGATACACAACCTAACCTTACACCTAAACAAGCTTGAGAAATAATAGCAAATAAAGCCTACCCCTAACAAGAGAAAACAATTAATAAAGATTAGAGCAGAAATCAGTGAATTAGAAACCAAAAAACACTATAACAGATCATCAACACTGGGAGCTGATTCTTTGAAAAAATTAATAAGATTGATAAGCCCCTGGCCAGACTTATCAAAAAGAAAAGAGAAAGGACCCAAATAAATAAAATCATGAATGCAAGAGGAGAGGTCACAAGCAACACTGAAGAAATACAAACAATTGTAAGAACATTTTATAAGCAACTATATGGCAACAAATTAGGCAATCTGGAAGAAATGGAGGCATTCCTAGAGACATATAAACTACCAAATTAAAACAGGAAGAAATAGAAAACCTGAACAGACACATAACCAGGTAGGAAATTGAAGCAGTTATCAAAAATCTCCCAACAAGCAAGAGTCCAGGGCCAGATGTCTTCCCAGGGGAATTCTACCAACCATTTAAAGAATAATTAATACCTATTCTTCTGAAACTGTTTCAAAAAATAGAAATGGAAGGAAAATTTCCAAACTCTTTCTGTGAGGCCAGCATTACCCTGATCCCAAAACCAGAGAAAGACCACACCAAAAAGGAAAATCACAGACCAACATCCCTGATGAACATGGATGCAAAAATTCTCACTAAGATACTAGCCAATAGGATCCAACAGTACATTAAAAGGATAATTCACCACGACCAAGTGGGATTTATTCCTGGGCTGCAAAGGTGGTTCAACATCTGCAAATCAATCAGCGTGATACACTGCATTAATAAAAGAGAGGACAAGAACCATATGATCCTCTGAATAGCTTAAGAAAAAGCATTTGATAAAGTACAGCATCCTTTCTTGATTAAAACTCTTCACAGTGTAGGGACAGGGGGAACAAACCTCAATATCACAAAAGCCATATATGAAAAGCCCATGGCGAATATCATTCTCAATGGGGAAAAACTGAGAGCTTTTCCCCTAAGATCAGAAACATGGCAGGCATGTCCACTATCACCACTGCTGTTGAACATAGTACTAGAAGTCCTAGCCTCAGCAATCAGACAACAAAGAGAAATAAAAGGCATCGGAATTGGCAGAGAAGAAGCCAAACTCTCACTCTTCACAGATGACCTGATACTGTATGTGGAAAACCCAAACGACTCCACCCCAAAATTGCTGGAGCTCATACATAGAGCTCATTGCTCATAGAACAATGTAGCAAGATATAAAATCAATGCACAGAAATCAGTTGCATTTGTATACACTAACAATGAGACAGAAGAAAGAGAAATTAAGGAGTTGATTCCATTTACAATTGCACCCAAAACCATAAGATACCTAGGAATAAACCTAACCAAAGAGGCAAAGGATCTGTACTCAGAAAACTATAGAGCACTCATGAAAGAAATTGAGGAAAACACAAAGAAATGGAAAAAGTTTCCATGCTCATGGATTGAAAGAACAGATATTCTTAAAATGTCTATGCTATCTAGAGCAATCTATACATTCAGTGCAATCCTTATCAAAATACCATCAACTTTTTTCACAGAGCTGGAACAAATAATCCTAAAGTTTGTATGGAACCAAAAAAGATCTCAAATAGCCAAAGGAATGTTGAAAAAGAAAATGAAAGCTGGTGGCATCACAATCTGGACTTCAAGCTATATTACAAAGCTGTAATCATCAAGACAGTATGGTACTGGCACAAAAACAGACACATAGATCAATGGAACAGAATAGAGAGCCCAGAAATGGACCCTCAACTCTATGGTCAACTAAGCAGGAAAGAATATCCAATGGAAAAATGACAGTCTCTTCAACAAATGGTTTGGGAAAACTGGACAGCCACATGCAGAAGAATGAAACTGGACCATTCCCTTACACCATACACAAAAATAGACTCAAAATGGATGGAAGACCTAAATGTTAAACAGGAATCCATCAAAATCCTTAAGGAGAACACAGGCAGCAATCTCTTTGACCTTGGCTGCAACAACTTCTGGCTAGACATGTCTCCAAAGGCAATGGAAACAAAAGCAAAAATGAGCTAGTGGGACTTCATCAACATAAAAAGCTTTTGCACAGCTAAGGAAACAGTCGACAAAAAGCAAGATAAAGGACAGAATGGGAGATATTTGCAAATACTTTATCAGATAACATTTTATCTACTATCCAAGATCTATAAAGAACATCCAAAAACCAAATAATCCAGTCAAGAAATGGGCAGAAGACATGAACAGACATTTCTCCAAAGAAGACACAAATGGCAACAGACACATGAAAAAATGCTCAATATCACTCAGCATCAGGAAAATACAAATCAAAACCACAATGAGATACCACCTCACACCAGTCAGAATGGCTAAAATTAACAAGTCAGGAAACAACAAATGTTGGCGAGGATGTGGAGAAAGGGGAACCCTCTTACACTGTTGTTGGGAATGCAAGCTGGTACAGCCACTCTAGAAAACAGTATGGAGGCTCCTAAAAAGTTGAAAATAGAGCTACCCTATGACCCAGCAATTGCATTACTGGGTATTTACCCAAAGGATACATACATAATATGTGATCTGAAAGGGCACTTGCACCCCAGTGTTTATAGCAGCAATGTCCACAGTAGCCAAACTATGGAAAGAGCCCAGATGTCCATCAACAGATGAATGGCTAAAGAAGATGTGGTATATATATATATACATACAATGGAATACTACTTAGCCATCAAAAGAAATGAAATCTTGCCATTTGCAATGACATGGATGGAACTAGAGGGTATTATGCTAACTGAAATAAGTCAATCAGAGACAATTATCATATGATTTCACTCATATGTGGAATTTAAGAAATGAAACAAAAGATAATGGAGGAGAAGTAGAGAGGAAAAAATAAAACAAGACAAAATCAGAGAGGGAGTTAAACCATAAGAGACTCTTAATCATAGAAAAGAAACTGAAGGTTGCTGGAGGGGATGGGTGTGGGGAGATGGGGTAACTGGGTGATGGACATTAAGGAGGGCATGTGACATAATGAGCATTGGGTATTATTTAAGACTGATGAATCACTGACCTCTACTTCTGAAACAATGATACATTATATGTTAATTAATTGTTTTTATCATTTAAATATTTTTATTTTATTTTTAAAAATTTTTTTAAATTTTATTTTTTATTTAAAATTTTTTTAAATTTTTTATTGTTATGTTAATCACCATACATTACATCATTAGTTTTTGATGTAGTGTTCCATGATTCATTGTTTGTGCATAACACCCGGTGCTCCATGCAGAACATGCCCTCTTTAATATGCATCACCAGGCTAACCCATCCTCCCACCCCCTTCCCCTCTAGAACCCTCAGTTTGTTTTTCAGAGTCCATCATCTCTCATGGTTCATCTCCCCCTCCGATTTCCCCCGCTTCATTCTTCCCCTACTGCTATCTTCTTCTTCTTCTAAATAAATATTATTTATAAATATTTATATAAATAAAGATTTATTTATTTATTATATTATATTTATTATATTTATTTTAGAGAGTATACATGCACGGGGGGGAGGGGCAGAGGGAGATGGAGAGAGAGAATCTCAAGCAGACTCTCTGCTGAACCCCACACGGGCTCGATCCCATAACCCTAAAGTCATGACCTGAGCTGAAATCAAGAGTCGGATGCTCAACTGACTGAGCAACCCAGGTGCCCCAGAAAAAAATATTTTTAATAAATTTCATCAGGGGCATCTGGGTGGTGCAGTCAGTTAAGCGTCTGACTCTTGGTTTGGCCCAGGTAATGATTTCAGAGTCCTGGGATCAAGCCCCTCATTGGGTTCTGGACTCCGTGTGAAGTCGACTTGAGATTCTTTCTCCCTCTCCCTCTGCCCCTCCCACTTGTGCGCTCTCTCTCTCTCTCAAATAAACATATAATCTTTAAAAAATAAAATAAAAAGTTTTGTCAAAACCTGTTTGTAATACTAAAATTTTTTGGCCAACTATTTTTGTCCTGAAAACCTTTAACATTCTACGTGTGTTGTAAATATTTACTCCATATTTGTATATCTGCAATATTGAAGAATGAATCTAGTTCTCTCTTTCTCTCTCTCTCTTAGTCTCTTTCTCCTTTTGTTGTTTTTGTTGTCATTTTGTATTTTTTTTAATTAATTAAACCCACTTCTCAACTGAATCCATTACATTTTCTAGGACTGCAACAATATCAGTTTTTAAACAAAAGTATTGATTAAGTAAATACTTAAAATATTTAATACGAAAATATTTTGTCCCAGAAATAGTAAATCAATTGAAGATCAGTTTCTAAAAAAACAACTGAGGTGTTTTGGGAAACCTGATGAAACAACACTATTAACCTTCTAGGGGAAATATCTAATTCCTGTTGTAGAAAACACTGAATGTTTTTCAAAGAATCTAAATTTGACATCAGTCCCCAAAAAAGTCAACTTCAAACAGCAACTTAGTGCTCTATGATTATTGCTGGGGTTAAAAAAAAGTTTACAGGAAACCAAACTGAGGCAAACAACAAAGAGGGAAGCTCTTAATCTTGAGAAATTATATTTCCAATGTTATTTTAAAAGCTTAAGCAATGTGATTTTTGAAATATTTTTATCCTTCAAGAATTCTCAAGAGAGCATTTCAAGGTATCTTATAGTAAGTGACACTAATATTATAGATTTTTGAATTCTTGACTTGATAAAGTAAAAATGGAAACTGAAAAATCGATAAACTCTGTTTCTGTTAAGTTACATTTTTTGTTTTATTTTATTTAAATTCAATTACTTGACATATAGTGTATAAATTTGTTTCAGAAGTAGAGTTCAGTTATTCACCCAGTGCTCATTTCATCACATGCCCTCCTTAATGCCCATCACCCAGTTACTCCATCCCCCTACCCTCCAGCAACCCTCTTTTTGTTTCCTATAATTAAAGAGTCTCTTACAGTTTGTCTCCCTCTCTGATTTCATCTTATTTTATTTTTCCCTCTCTTCCCCTATGATCCTCTGTTCTGTTTCTTAAATTCGACATCTGAGTGAAATCATATAATTGTTTTTCTCTGATTGACTTATTTCGCTTAGCATAATACCCTCCAGTTCCATCCACATCATTGCAAATGGCAAGATTTCATTTTTTTTTTATGGCTGAGTAGTATTCCATTGTATATATATATACCACATCTTCTTTAGCCATTCATCTGTTGATGGACATCTGGGCTCTTTCCATAGTTTGGCTACTGTGGACATTGCTGCTATAAACACTGGGGTGCAAGTGCCCCTTCAGATCACATCACTACATATGTATCTTTGGGGTAAATACCCAGTAGTGCAATTGCTGGGTCATAGGGTAGCTCTATTTTCAACTTTTTAGGAGCCTCCATACTGTTTCGAGAGTCGCTGTACCAGCTTGCATTCCCAACAACAGTGTAAGAGGGTTCCCCTTTCTCCACATCCTCGCCAACATTTGTTGTTTCCTGACTTGTTAATTTTAGCCATTCTGACTGGTGTGAGGTGGTATCTCATTGTGGTTTTGATTTGTATTTCCTTGATGCCAAGTGATGTTGAGCATTTTTTCATGTGTCTGTTGGCCATTTGTATGTCTTCTTTGGAGAAATGTCTGTTCATATCTTCTGCCCATTTCTTGACTGGATTATTTGTTCTTTGGGTGTTGAGTTTGATAAGTTCCTTATAGACCTTGGATACTAGTCTTTTATCTGATAAGACATTTACAAATATCTTCTCCCATTCTGTTGGTTGTCTTGTAGTTTTGTCGACTGTTTCCTTTGCTGCGCAAAAGCTTTTTCTGTTGATGAAGTCCCAATAGCTCATTTTTGCTTTTGTTTCCACTGCTTTTGGAGATGTGTCTAGCCAGAAGTTGTTGCAGCCGAGGTCAAAGAGATTGCTGCCTGTGTTCTCCTTAAGGATTTTGATGGATTCATGTTTAACATTTAGGTCTTCCATCCATTTTGAGTCTATTTTTGTGTATGATGTAAGGGAATGTTCCAGTTTCATTCTTCTGCATGGTGCTGTCCAGTTTTCCCAACACTATTTGTTGAAGAGACTGTTTTTTTTCCATCAGATATTCTTTCCTGCTTTGTCGAAGATTAGTTGACCATAGAGTTGAGGGTCCATTTCTGGGCTCTCTATTCTGTTCCATTGATCTATGTGTCTGTTTTTGTGCCAGTACCATACTGTCTTGATGATTACAGCTTTGTAATATAGCTTGATGTCTGGCATTGTGATGCCACCAGCTTTGGTTTTTCTTTTTCAACATTCCTTTGGCTATTTGGGATCTTTTTTGGTTCCATACAAACTTTAGGATTATTTGTTCCAGCTCTGTGAAAAATATTGATGGTATTTTGATAGGGATTGCACTGAATGTGTAGATTGCTCCGGGTAGCATAGACATTTTAACAATTGCTAGATCTCATACAGCAATTCAGCAAAGTGGCAGGATATAAAATTAATGCACAGAAATCACTTGCATCTTCATACACTAATGATGAGACAGAAGAAGGAGAAATTAAGGAATTGATCCCATTTACAATTACGCCAAAAACCATAAGATACCTAGGAATAAACCTAACTAAAGAGATATAAGATCTGTACTCTGAAAACTATAGAACACTGTGAAAGAAATGGAGGAAGACACAAAGAAATGGGAAAACATTCCATGTTCATGGATTGGCAGAACAAATATTACTGAGTTACATTTTAAGTTTAAGGCTAAAATAATACATCTTAACATAATTCTTAAAATGTATGTATTTCTAAGCCAGGAAAGAGAACTGATGGCAAGGGAATTAAGTGTAATGTTTAGTAGGTGACTGGATTCAGCAGTAAAGCTTAAGGAGCAGGAAGATGGAGAGAAGATGGCAAGGGAATTAAGTGTAATGTTTAGTAGGTGACTGGATTCAGCAGTAAAGCTTAAGGAGCAGGAAGGACTGGGAATTGGGACAAATTGCTTTAAACAAGGTATCCAGAGTTTAGCTAGGCTACTCCATGGTATTCTGCCTTCATATCCATTTTGTCTGGCCAAGTGACCTGCAGGGGCACTGATACCAGCTCCTCATGCAAGCACATGCCCTAGATAACAGCCCCAGAGTCACAAGCAAAGGTAAATTCTTGATTGAACTTCTCAACAGCCATTGTGATCAGCAGCCTTCTTTGCTTCCCAGGGTCTTCCCCTTGTGCACCCCTTAGATATGACCTCTGTGGAGCTTACCAAAACCCTCCTCTTTTGAAATGACCAATTCTCTTTTAGGCTGCTAATACCAAAGTACTCTATCCACAGATCCTAATAAAGGTATGTGCCCCAGGTCCTACTCTCTGTCTGCACTCTGCCTTAACTTCCCCATGTGGCCCCCTGAGGTGGTGCGTGCACTTCCTCCAGAATGTGTAATGAAGCTCTCTATTTCAATTTCTCTTATGATCTGTTGTTGATACTACACTTGATCTTAGCCAAAAGGCCGGGAAGCAATGTTGTTGTTGAACCTTTATTCACTATCTGGCACCTTGTGCTCCACCTAACAAGTGTTAATTTAACAAGGACATAACACAAGGTAAGTCTTTTACCATTTTAAGAATCTTCCAGAATATATTCTGGAATAAATTTACCTTAATCTATTCTACTACATGTATTTACACCATAATCATTAAACTTCATCTCTCTGAGTTTCAATAAATTTTCCTTAATATCTAACCTGAAGGCCATGACACTGGCAACATTACAGCTGTACCAGACAGAAGTATAATGTTCTTGGCAATTAATATTTTATCTTTTCCAAAAAGTTTTATGTAACAATATTCTTACTTTGGATCGAATTAAAACTTCTTAAATTTTTTTTCCAACCTAACAATTCACAGTTATTAAAGAAATGTACAATTCTTACAGTTCAGTAGAATGTAAATAACTCTATCCTTAAAACAAATAAATAAAACAAACACTTTCTCCTTTTTATATTTAGGCCCAATTCATGTTTGCTCCATTGCTTCCAGACTCCTTGGGGTTGTTCCAAGGTTGTAAAAGGAGACTTGCTGATGGGTGCACAATGTAATTATATTGTAACCAAGCATCTACCCTCCCACTGCCTGAAAAGCAGACAAGGAGGAGTGTCAAGAATGTGCATAAGAGAATTCAACTCATCATTATTTACGTACCTAGAAATACAAAGTTTCACTTATACAGCATTACAGAGCTCATGGAAATCAATAACTATAACAGGGTTACAGAAAAAAAAACCAACACAAAAAGTCATGTCCTTTCTGAGGAGTGGTCTTCTCATTGCTATTCCCAGCCCCTTGAACCCCACTGCTCGAGTCTTTTTTTTTTAAGATTTTATTTATTTATTTGAGAGAGCACGCAAGCAAGCATGAGCAGGAGGGAAAGGCAGAGGGAGAGGGAGAGGAGGACTCTCCACTGAGCAGGGAACCCTAAGCTGGCCAATCCCAGGACCCTGAGATCATGACCTGAGTGGAAGGCAGCCGCTTAACCCACTGAGTCACTTAGGCGACTCCCACTGCTCAAGCTTTAAGCCTTAATTTTGCTGATTTCGTGGATATGGTAGAGAGAAAACTGAAGGAATACTAGAGCTGGAATAACTTTATATTAGAAAAGACATGGAGGTACCACTTAGGAGAGAGGGGAGTAAGAAGGTAGGAGGACAGGCATCGAAGAATGAGTGGAGTAGAGAGAGTACACTTGACTCCAAAGCATGAGAGGAAGTGAGCAAAAAAGAAGAAACTTGAGCTGCCAAAGGAAGTGGAATTTTGGTTGAAAGAAATGTGTATAGTGTATTTTGTGAAGTTCTGGCTGTATTTTTGGGTTATACTCTCTCTTGTTTCTCCCTTAAGAAATTTCAGTGAAGACTTCTTACTCAAAATAGAAATATTTTCCAAGATTTTGTAATTTGGTTTGTGATTTTTTCAAAAGTGCAATGAAAAGGGCCCTAAAGCAAGACCATAAGATTCAGATATTTTTAAGCTATGCCAGAAACAGGTATTATTTAAGTAAACCTTCAGATAATCCAAAAGATAAGTCAGGTACTTGTCTTTTCCATCAGAAATGTAAATCTAATGAAATAGGATAATTAGGGAGAGGGACTCACATCCTAGGTGGATTCTGGGTTCTTGGTAATCAATCAAATTGATTCTGGCTAGTCAAATCTGATAGTTCAGATTGCTTGTAGGTCTCCTCAGAATTATTGCCTCAAGTCGCTGAACTCTTGAGGTAGACTGGCATGTAATGAACACATTTTAACTTACATATACACCTTTGCAGGTTATATACAATATTAAGAGGATGCAAAGTTTATTTTCGAGTTTCTCTCATAAGGCAGTACTCTATTTATTAAAGTTCATTTCCTTAATACCCCAATTGAAACAAGGAGAAACACACAAAAATGAATAGATTAACAAGCCTAATTTCTAAATTTTAATTAAATGTTTCTCATAACACAAGTAACACATATTTGTTGTGCAAAATCAAAAATTCCAGGTATGGAAAAAAATCAACTAAAATCTTCATAGTTGCTCTTAACATTTTGTTATATATATAACTTAGATAAGCATTAATGTTTTGTTTCTTTAAAATGTGATAATATTTTATATGTTTAATAACCTGATTTTACATGTAGGCTATCTTTCCACATCAAGGAAGATAAATTTATATCACTCTTTTAATTATATGACTGGATCATAATTTATTACTAGTGTGGGATATTTAGGTTGTTTCCAAATTCCATACCCCATATGTTATGGAATTCTGTCTTCTTTTGGATTTTTCTAGAAGCAAACTCTAGATTTGAGGGAAATTAATTTATCTGGGGGTTTCAGCACAGTGGGAATTTAGTCAGGAAGTAAGAGCCACTAATAAATGGTTTGTAATAAACTAAGTACTACTATAGTCCACTGGAACTTAAATTCAGTCCACTCCACTTTGAAAGTTAGTGTAGAAACAGGGCAGAGTGATATCTAACCTGAAGAGTGAGGGTAGAGGAATCTATATACCAAATCCAGATGGTCATCCATGTAGGACTATTCCCAGAAAGAGAAACTTATTAATTCCATGTCCTTTCCAACCTACTTCAGGGCTTCCATGGCAAAGAAAGTTATCAGGCAAAGAAATATAGCCCTGGATGATGTAAGTCAGGCCAGAGTGTACTTAAATGGTAACAGTGAGAAGGTAGAAGTGGAGTATCAAAAGTATCTATGACAGTTGGCCTCTCATACTACTAAGATCCACTCATGTGCTACATTCAATTCATTCTACCCTGTCTTTCTGGATAAGGAGCCTAAAATGACCAGGTGGCATCTGTAACTAGATTTGGTGGAATTTATTTCTTCCCTTGGTAGAAGTTTCCCCCAGTTCCTCTGAAAACCAGAACACCTATCTCAGCAGAGCATAAATTTGAGGGAATGAAAGTATAAATTCCTCAAGTGGGTCACTGAGCAATATAGTAGGAGATTCCACTGTCATTTTAATCCTTTTGTCTCCAGACCTGTATATTTTATCAGTTAGGGACATAGTACATAATGGTTCAAAGTATATACTATATCCTGAAGTTTCCTTAGCATTCCAGAGCATTATTGCTAGGCTGATACCATTTAAATACTTGTCAAACCAGCAGTTTCAAGGCAATGTAATATATGAAAGAAACAGTGAATATCATATGCCCACTGTTGTACCCCCTTTGCCCTAAGAGAGGTTCCTTGGTACTAGGCAATGTAATATGGGTTTGTATGCTGATTAATTAGACACTCAGAGCCCTTTTGGGTAGTGGTGATGGCCAGGGAAAGAAAGGTACACCAATTCTTAGAAAACATAAAAAACCCATAAGGGTGAATTGCTGCCTTCTTAAGAATAGATGGGGTCTAGAATAGTCAGCCAGTGGCTGGATGGTCTCATTGAAAAATGGTATCATATTGACAGTTCAGCATTAGTCTCTAATGAAGATCAATTGTTTAGCAATCACAATAGCTAGGTCAACTTTGTTTAAAATAGGCCCATGCTGTAAGGCTTATACACAGTATCTATCCTCAACATCATTGTGTAAGCACTAGGTGGCTGAGGACAGAGGCCAGCTGACCTCTACTTAATGAACCTTGAGTCATCTTATCCAACTGGTTGTTCTGCGTTTCCTCTGAGTCCCAACAATCCACACACTTTGTCCTTACTCTCATAGCTCCATCTAAATGCTTTTTAAGCTCATTCAATCTTTCTCCTTCCAGACTCAAACAGACAAATCAAGTCATTTGTCTTACCTCAGTCTACTACTGTATTCATACAAAGATGATGACCAGATGCTTGAAACTATGTCTATTGGGAAGGTATTTTTGTCACTGTTGCCTTTAAGAGTCATCCCTGATTGAGGCAATAGTGCATAGCAGTGCTACATATCTGTTTATTCATCTCACCCATCTTTTCTGTTAATTCATTAAACATGGTTCTAGTGGCAGTTTTAAAATCTTTGTTACTTCTAAACTCTGACTTTGTTTACTTTATTTTCCTGTTAACTTCTTTTTCTCTTGAGTACAAGGTACTACGATTTTGGAATGCTTATTTTAATTTGGCTTACAAAGCTCATTTTGGTAGTAAATTTATTCATTTCAGTTTACTAATGTCAGTTGGATCTGTCCAAGTGTTGAAGATGGAGAGGTATAAGTTTAGAGAAATTGCTCACTGGTATATTTTCACTTACAGTTTCATCAAAATATTAAAATTTTAGTTACATACTAAAATTTTAGAATGCCATTGAAATCAGAAAATGTGGTTCTAGTTCTTGCTCTGACCTTATAGTTTTGATACCCTTGTCAAATCACTTAGCCAGGCAGAACCTCAGATTTCTCTTGCTAAAATTGGACATTTTATTCATTTCTTAGAGTTGTTGTGAGGGAAAGTACTTTGAAATGTGATTTCTTACATGGTAAGTGCTCACTAGTATTACCCAAATTTGGATTAGGTGAATCCCAGTCACAACACTATGTAACTTATAATAATGTCATAATCAAACTAAATTCCATATATAATTATTGAAAAATTAGAGTTTTTAACAATATTTTAAATTAATTTAAGCTAAAAAGTTAATATTGAAATATTTCACTTTTTTAGTTGTTATAATTTTCTATATTAAATATGCAAATATTTTACAGTATTTTTAAACTAAAAATAATGCATATTTTGCCTTTATTTCTTTGGTTAACAATCTATTACAAAAATGACCAAAGAAGGTTCATTTATTCTTAAATTTCAGCTGCATTTGTAAATATTAACCACAAGTTGAAAATACTGACCAGTATATTTTCAAAAGAAAACTTTTTTTAACATTTGTGCTCATTTTAATCTAATTTTTCTCTTTAACTATTGATTTGCAATTGAGAATCAGTAGCTCCCAGTGCTATAGAGGACTATGTAAATTATTTCCTGGCAGGCCTTGGTAGCACATATGCTTCTTCTAAGAATAACTAAGAAGCAATCTGCTGATGAATGTACTTTATATCCTTGCATCCAAGTCCTTCAGGAACGTTCAATATCTGTGCCACCTAAATAGAACAAATACTCTGACCCCAAGCTACTCACTCTCATTTCTCTTATATGCCATTCAAAATCTGTAGGACATAGGTATATTTAAAATAAAAATGAATTACTTATACTTGTTTTATACCACACTATAATTTAAAACATGAGTATAAGTGGTTTTCAAATATCCACAGAGAAATTAACAATAAAACTTAACAATAAAGCTACTAAATTTTTCTATTCACATAAACAAAAATGAATGAAAATATTGCTCCATAAAGTTGAAAGACCATCAGCTACCTTCACTTGAATATCGTCTTAATTTATGTTCATCATAACAATGGAAATCATAAAATTAAGGAGAAAATGTTTTATGCATCTCTTAAAAACCATTTGATGAACAAATAATATTGGTTCAGGTGAATTAAGGTTACTTTATTAGATATATTTAACCATGTGTCACTAAATGGCATTTTCAAAATTACAGGAAGTACTCATATTTATTTATGAAGGTCTCAGTTTGCCTTAAGATAAAAATTTTGGATATTAAATTTTTTTACACAGAAATGCTATGTCTATCACACATTTTCTTTTGATTTCTAAAGATTTTAGAACTTCAGAGATTAAATATTTTCTCAGCGTTCCTTCTAGATTCTCCATTTGTATTGGTGAAAATGAGTTGTCTCTGACTTCTCCAATCCTGGGTACAGATATGCATTTCTTCTCATCACAGTTTTAGTAAGATTTTTATACATTTCCTCTAAAACTACAAATTTAGTTTCATAAAGTAGTTCATAATATCTTCTTATTAGCATTTAAATATACATAGTATCTACAGTGGTGTCCTCTTTTTTATTTCTAATGCAAAGAATTTGTACCATCTTCTCATATTTTTTTCACCTTCTCTGCCAGGCCTTTATAAATTGTATCAGTCCTTCTAAGAGATGAAATTTTGGCTTTATTAATTTTCTATTACACATTTGTTTTCTATTTTACTTTTTACTATAAATGTAATGAAATACAATTGAAGTACACTAAACTGAACATGTTTAAAATGTAAAATTTGATCAGTTTTTGTGTATGTATACCCCTATCAAACAATTGCCACATTCAAGATAACCATTTCTTCACACAAGTTTCCTCAGGGCTTTTTGTAAGATCCATCTCTTCCTCCATCGCCATCCCATACAACCACTGTTTTGATTTCTGTTAATATAGATTTACTTGCATTTTCTAGAGTTTTACATAAATCAAATAATACAGTATGGTTGTTTTCTTTTGTTGTTTTTTGTTTTATTTTGTTTTTTGGGTTTTGGTGTTTTGTTTTTGTTTTGTTTTTTTTTTGGCCTGGCTTATTTCACACAGAATACTTATTTTGAGGTTCATCCATATTGTTGCCTGTATCAGTAATTCATTCCTTTTTGTTGCTGAATAATAATCTATTGTACGGGTATACCAGTTTATTCCTTTAATCTTTCTATGTTCTGACATTTAGAGATTGTGTCTTATAACCAATATATAGTTGAGTTCCTTTTAATCCAATATTACGATCTTACTATTAACTATTTCTTTTGGTTTTTAAATTTACCATTTTACTATTTCTAATTAACCCTTATTGTTTGTTTCATGTTTCTTTATTTTCTTTTTTTGGATAAATTAAGCACTTTTATTACTCCAAGTTTCCCTTCTATTGGTTTGCTAGTTTTACATTAAAAAATTCTTTATGGTAGATTCTCTGGAGACTATACCACATATACTTGATATATTTAAGTCACTACGATTAATATTTTTCCAACTACCTAGATATTCATATTTTATTATGTGTATACCTACCAATTTATACTTTTTATTCCTCTTCATTCCTTCCTTCCTGTATCTCTGAGCTTCCTTCCGGTGTCCTTTTCCTTCTACTTGAAAAAAGTCATTTAGATCTTTTGCTGTGGGTCTGTTGAAGGGGAATGGTTTGAGTTTTGATTTTTGAAAATGTCTTTGCTTCTCCCTCATTTGAAAGGCTACTTTCACTAATTACTGAATTTTAGATTAGCAGTTTTTTTTTTTCAACCTTTAAAGATACCATCGTGTTATCATTGACTTAATTTGGGTTCTTCTATTGCTAAGTCACCTGTCAGTCTTATTGTTGCATCTTTACAAGTAATATGATTCATTATTACCAGCTTTGGCTGTTTTATAGATTTTTTTTGTCTTTATTTTTAGTAGATTCACAGTGATGTGCTGAGGTATGATATTCTTTATATTCACAAAGTTTTGATGCTTTAGTATCTGTGATTTGTGTCCTTAATGTTTTTGGAAAATTCTTTGCAATCATCTTTTCAAATATTGCTTCTTCTGAAAGACTTTTCCAACCTCTTCTTCTAGACTACACATATATCTCATGTGTATCAATCATATGCCCCTTTCTCTTCTCCATTTTTCATCCTTTTGTCTTTGTTTCCATCTGGATATTTTCTTCTAACCTGTCCTTTGTTCGCTACTTCCCTTTTCAACTTTTTCTAATCTGCTGGTGAACGTATCTCTTGGTCTTTATTTTAATTCTTATGTTTTTCATTTCTGGAATCTTCTGGCTGTTTCTATAGTTCCCAGTCTTTTTTTTTTTTTTTACTGTTCCCATTTTACATATTTCTTTTTTATTATTATTGTTAGTCACCATGCAGTACATCATTAGTTTCTGATGTAGTGTTCCATGATTGTTTGTGTATGACACCCAGTGCTCCATGCAGTATGTGCCCTCCTTAATACCCATCACCGGGCTAACCCATCCCCCCATTCCCCTCCCCTCTAAAACCCCCAGTTTGTTTCCCGGAGTCCATAGTCTCTCATGGTTCATACATTCCTCTGATTCCCCCCCTTCATTTTTCCCTTCCTTCTGCTAATGTCCTCCATGCTATTCCTTATGTTCCACACATAAGTGAAACCATATGATAATTGACTTTCTCTGCTTGACTTATTTCACTTAGCATAATCTCCAGTTTCATCCATGTTGATGTAAAAGTTGGGTATTCATCCTTTCTGATGACTGAGTAATATTCCATTGTATATATGGACCACATCTTTTTTATCCATTTGTCTGTTGAAGGGCATCTTGGCTTTTTCCACAGTTTGGCTATTGTGGACATTGCTGCTATGAAATTGGGGTGCATGTGGCCCTTTTTTTCACTACATCTGTATCTTTGGGGTAAATACCTCAAAAAGTTAAAAATAGAGCTTCCCTATGACCCAGCAATTGCACTACTGTGCAGTTCCCAGTCTTCTGTGCAAACTTCCATCTTTCCTTTTAATCTTATTAATGGAAGCATTAACTATAGTTATTTTATGTATATCTCTCTGAATCATTACTTGCTTAAAATCCTCCATGTTTTCCTTTTACACCTAAAACAAAACAAAACAAAACAAAACAAAATAAAGCAGAGCAAAAACCGGCATCCTTCCCCTGGCTTAGATGGCCATGTGTGGTCTGACTCCTGCTAGACTCTTCAAATGCATCTATTATGACACTCCCTAACTCCTACTCTTTATGCTGCATATGACTCGGTAGCTGCTCTAATTTTTTCAAGTCTTTCTCTTCCTCAAGATTTTTGCTTCTTCTATATATCTAGTGACTCATCTTAGACCACTCTCAATATTTGCCTGTCCCCCTTTCCAGCCCACTCCTTACTTATGATGACATTGACTATATTTTCTTCCTACTGTAACTCCAGGCCCTAGCATATTACTTGACACATGACAGGCATTAAATACTTGTGAATGAATGATTCAGTAAATGAAAGCTATATTACTCCTCTTTATCTGTTTTCTTAATAGTAAAAAGATGAAACATTTAGTTCTTTATCTCATTCATCTTTTTATCTCTCAGAGCATCTGGAGTATGTTAGGTGATTATGTAATACATTCGGCAAATTAAGTTGAATTGCACAATGCTCATGGATATGAAATTAATAGAGAATATGAGCATATACATGATATAGATATACTTCCATATACTTCCATGATCATTACATGATCATACCTACTACTATGACAATACTTATTATGAACATTCTTAAACACTTACATGATTTTAATGAAGTCATGAATTTGACCATTCACTGATTTTCACCAATAATTTTTTCTACAATTTTGAATATCTATAGTTATGGTTACAAAAATATAGTTTGACTATGATTCAAATGAGGAGATGTTTGATTTATAGGAATTATTTTAAGATCCTCTTTTCAGACCAGTACTTACAAAAATTACTTCAATATTTAATAATTTCCCTTTGTCTCAGAAGTTTTCAAACTGGCAATTTCTGACACTGACTCTCACAACATTTCCTGTGAATTTATAGAAAAAAGTGAAAGTAGAATGGTACCAAAAACTAAGACTTGAAAAGCAATCTGGTAATAAAATTCAGAAGGAATTTGTGTTTAACAAAAAATAACAAGGAGTTAATTGAAAAGCACAAATTTGGCTTATACATTTTCTGAAACATAGCAGCCTGCTAGTCAAGAAGGTAGATGGAAATTTTAGCTATTCTCTTTTCTTTGGATTTCATCTTAGAATACACATATGTGGTTGTTTTATACCAATGAGATTATTGGCTCACCTACTTAAAACTGCATGAATACTGGTTCCAGAAAGAATGGATTTACCCTTGCACTCACCTACACTCCATTCTTACCTTACCATTCTATATCTACTCAGATACTGTGTTTGTGAATGAATGGTTAGGGAATTTGCCAGAAATGGCATGCTACACTTTTAGATGAGTAGTTAGCTTAAGTGGGGGAAGAGACAGAAATCTGGTAGTAACACAGTATGATAGGAATGGTAGATTTTCACCTACTATACTGGTTCAAAGTGCCCAAGAGCTTTGTCATGTGGACAGCAGAGGATTCCATCCAGTTAGGCAGGGAATAGTGGTGAATGCCACTAGACACTGGAAAATTTGAGTACTATCTAACAATAACAACCATTCTCCATTCCATCTCTGAAGTGGGGATCTAGCAGAATGATGCTAATAACAACCAAATGGAGACAAAACTGGAATAAGAGTATTATTGACATAAAACAGGTTTGTTGGGAAACACCAGAGCTGAGGTGCAAAGGCTGAGATGAATACGAAGCATACTGAAATAAGGTGAAGTTTCAAGGACATGAGAAACCTTCTCAAACTTAAAACCATTAATAAATAATGGTACTGACATAGGAAAAAATAATCAAATGTTGTAGTATATAAACAAAAGAAACTTAACTGGAAGATGGGGAAAGAAGATAATAATTTTAAAAAGTAATAAAGAATAGTGTCCATAGGAAGGCAATAGAATAGAAAACTAACTTAAAATTAATTATTTATGTTCCTAAGGAAGAAGCCAAAACACTTAAATAGAATAAATATTTAAAATATAATTGAAGAAAATATCCTGGAGATGAAACAGACCAAATTGCACACATGAAAAAGGTTCACCATGGTTTAGGTAAAATTAATATAGAAACTAATGACAATTCTGAAAAAAAAATTTAGTTGCAAAATAAGAGAACATAAACTCTAGGGTTGCAGACAGAAAATAAACTGAGATTTGACTAAAAAACAAAAATCAGACTGGCTTAATACTTCTTTGTAACCCTGTTAGTAAACAATGGTCAATATGTATAGCATTTTGAAGAGAAAGCCTCTTAACCCATTAATGATATTTTTAGCCAAACTGTCATTTATGTCAAGCAGACTAAGATACTCTCATAAGTGCAAGGATGTAAAAAATATACCAACCATAAATTCTTTTAGAAAATAAGGCCATCAAAAAATTCACCAGCCATTCATAAAGTATATAAACATTAAGAACTGAAGAATGGGGGATTTGTGGTACAAATTGTCAGTAGCAGTCACTAAACCCATTTAAACAGTTACGCAAGATCACAAATATAAAAAAAAAAAAGTTTTTGAAAGGAAACCTCAGGTTGTAAAAGCATCATTTACTAAGAATAATTCCAATCTAAAATTCAGGATTGATAACAAAGATTAAAGTTGAAAATGTAGGGAGGGCAGATTATTTTATTTTAAAAGCCCACTAATATCCTGCTACATGGGGAGATATTAGAACATAAATTTTTATTTTTTATTTGGATAATTAACATTTTTCATATTAAAGCATTTTAAAAACAATTAATTATTATAAACATTCAGAAAAGCATAGAGGGTAACAAAACATCCATGTACCTACCAGCCTGATTAAAGAGATTTTGTTATATATGTTTCAGATCTCTCCCTTTTCCCCCCATTTTATTATTTTTTTAAATAAAAAAAATACCATGAAACAGCTCCTGGCACTTTGTATCCCTCTCCCTCCATTCAATCACCCCCGTTTCTAGTTTCCACCACAATTCTGAAGTGTATCCTGCTGTTTTGTTTCTATGGTTACCAAACATGTTTTCATCCTTCCCCAAAGTAGAAACTGATTTATGTTTTTTAAAATTCTACAGAAAGTATCATGATTTACGTATCATTTTAAAATAATATTGAGTGAAAAATGTAAACTGCAGAATTATGGAAATCCTACAGCAGTTAAATGAATGAACTTGATTTATATGTACTAACATAAATGAATCTTAAAAACAGATTATACAGTATAAAAGCTGGGTTTTGTAATAATCTAGTGTTGATGCATATAAATCAAATTTAATAACTCTTGCAGCTGTGTGGCTTTCTGCCGTATAAATATACCACAATTTATTCATCTATTTTTTATTAAAGAATATTTAGCTTGTTTCTAGCTAGTTCCTATTACAGGTAATTATATAATGGACATCTCTGTACATACCTCTTTGTGTGATTACATGAAAGATTCTTTAGAGTATATATCTAATAGAAGAAATGTTGGAACAGTGATCAGGTACATTTTCAACATTTATAGGCATTTTCAAATTATGTTCCAAATTATGTAATACTAGTTTACACCAGTTACATATGATAAAGCCTATGTATGAATTTACTCATATTCTCATAACACCCTGCATTGTCAGATGTTTAAAAACTGCATCTCCCTCACTGCTAGTGAAGTTAAGTATCTTTTCATATGTTTACCTATTTAGTTGACAGTCATGTTTATTCTACCATAATTCATATATATAATATATATATTAGCCACTTTAAATTGGTGTGTTTGTTGCATGGCCAAACAATAAATAAATAGTATAAACTCTTGCAGGAGTTTTTATATGGTCTGAATATCCCAAATTTATCTGTTATATATTTTGAAAATATCTTTCTGCTATCTGTGTTACATTTTCACCATTTCTTTTGTGTCTGTTTTATTTATTACTGAATTTTCTTTGTAAACATGTTTTCCTGTCTTGTTTGATAAATGTGTCTGTGTTCCACAGTCATGAATATTTCTCTATATTTTCTTCTAGAATTTTTAATTTGTGTTTTACATATAAGTCTTTAATTAGGGAAACTACGTGTCCCATTGTGCTAACCAGGGTCTCAGGTGTTTTAGAATTTATCCCAGATATTTCACTGTATAATGAAGTATTGTGATTAATATTTACATTAAAATAACCTATTACTTCTTTGGCAGATCTCCTCTTTAGATTTCCAGCTTCTGCCAGTGTCTTGTCTGGTAAGTCTCTTCTAATGTAGTGACAGTTCATAGTTCAAGTCATGATTAAATCCAAGAGATGGCCATTGATAACCCTTCTCTCTTTTCCCAACCTTTTCCAGGTACAATGTTACCAACTTCTCGTTTTCAAGGATAGCATGCAATGAATGCTCTCCGACATGAGGAACCAGGAACAACTGACTCCGTCCAGTGTTTTGTTTGTAGAAGTATTATACTCTATCATCCTTGCCCAGCTACTTGGCGTAGCAGCCAGTTGTGCCATGGCCTGTGAGATGCAGTGGCTCCAGGCTGTTAAATAACAGGAATTTATAAAATATAAATATGGGAGACAGAGGTTGAGCAATCCTGCTCCTGGTGTGTATAGAGAGTAGTCTGAATTCTCTTGCATGAGTGGCTTTATAATATATTGCATGTTATCAACCTACAACTATTTGTTTATTGTTTGGCCATGCTTTTTAAGTTTTAAATAAGCCCTTTTTGCATCAATGAGCTCAGTATAAAAAGTGCCTATTTAACAAAAAAATAAGTATTAATTTCTATTTCTCAATAAGGTTGATGAAGATACATGTGATTTGCATGATGGAAGTCCTAGAAATATCTGGTAGATATAAATCTACCAGAGAAGTATCAGTATCTACTTCAAAACTGAGTGGTTAATTAGAGAAGACGAAAGATGATAATTTAAGATATGTAGCTGCAGAAGGTGGATGATGTGACCATTCTGTGAATACTGACTTTTCACTTAGATCAAATGACTACTCGTCTAAATTAATTTCACTCATTTTCAAGCCAAGTTTTTTCATTTATGTGTGAAAAGTATGTCAATAGCTGTTAATGTGTTACTTTAATTGGCAGAAGTAAGATTTTATAGAATTAAATGATAGTTTTTTCCTTCCAGTGTTATCAAATGTTTTAGGTAAAAGATCACTTAACTCAATTTGAACCACATCTTAATTTTTCAGCTTGCTAGTGAAATCAAAGTGAAGTTTTTGGAAATTCATTCTATCTGATTCAGAATATCAGATCTTATTTTTATTCCTATTATGAATTCAGTCAAAATAATAAACAGTGAATACAATATTATTTTATAATAACATGAATACAAATTTTTCTGGAGCACAGAATAATGTAAAAAAATAAGTTATTACCAAATTAAGCACACTGTTTGTGGGAATGTAAAAGGATGCAGCCTCTATGGAAACCAGTATGAGATTCTTCAAACATTAAAAATATAACTACCATATGATCCAGCAATTCCATTTCTGAGTATTTATCTGAAAATAATGGAAATATTTACTCAAAAAAAAGTATCTACAGCCCCATGTTCACTTTAGCATTATTCACAATAGCTAAGATATGGAAACAACTGAAATGTCCATTGACAGATGAATGGATGAAGAAAATGTGGTATATACATACAATGAAATATCATTCAGCCTTAAAAAGGAAAGAAACCCTGCCCTATGTAATAACATGGGTGAACCTGGAGGATATTATGCTAAGTGAAATAAGCCACTCACAAAAATCACAAAAGCAAAACACACACACAAAAAAACAAATGAAGCAATAAACAAAAAAACAAGCAAACAACAACAACAACAACAAAATCCCCAAAACCCCCAAACTGCATGATTCCACTTTCCATTTATATAAAGTATCTAAAATAGTCAAACTCATAGACAGTAGAATGGTGGTTGCCAAGGACTAAAAGGAAGGGGAAGTGTGGAGGTTCTGTTTAACTGGTATAAAGTTTCAGGTACATGAGATGAATAAATTCTAGAGATCTGTTGTACCACATAGTGCCTATAGTTAACAATACTATATTTTACAGTTAAAAATTGGTTGAATAGGGGCGCCTGGGTGGCTCAGTCAGTTAGGCGTCTGCCTTGGGCTCAGGTCATGATCTCAGGGTCCTGGGATCAAGTCCCACATCGGGCTCAGCGGGGAGCCTGCTTCTCCCTCTGCCTGCCACTCCCCCTGCTTGTGCTCTCTCTCTGACAAATAAATAAAATCTTTAAAAAAAATTGGTTGAGTAGAAACCATGATAAGTATTCTTACCACAATAAAAAAGCTTATAAAAACATATTAAAAATACATTTACAATTAGTTGTAGTACAAGAGTAAGGGAACCACAAAATGTGATGATGTTAATATTGAATAAAATGATACTTCAGGGGTGCCTGGGTGGCTCAGTCGGTTAAGCATCGGCTCAGGTCATGATCTCAGGGTCCTGAGATGGAGCCCGGCGTCAGGCTCCACACTCAGCATGGAGTCTGCTTGGAATTCTTTCCCTCTCCTCTCCCTCTTCTCCTCCCCCCCCCACCCAACCCACCCCCCATTCTCTCTCTCTCTCTCTCCAAAACAAATAAATAAAATTTCTTTAAAAAAAAATAAAATGATACTTCAGACTTTGAATACATAGCTTTTCTTTGTTAACCACCATAAAATGAATCTTACAGGTAATTAAAGCCTTTGAATCTCTACTTTAAAATCAAACTGGATGTTGTAAAAAGACCTTCAACTTTAATATGAATTTGTCTAATAAAGTTTGATTATATTTTATTCTAACTTCTTTGGAAATTTTTAATCAAAGATTTCCACAAAGGGAATGCTAAACTTCAGGTTCTGATGATTTATGGCAAATAAAATTTGTAAAACCAGAGCTTGCAAATAAGCTCATCTTTATAAAACCTATGGAGTACCCAAAGAAATGTGACCTCTGATGGCACACAAGATTTATTTTTGAAATACCTTTAATTATTCTGATTTGTGGGAAGAATATTTTGATAAAGAACCTTTTTTAAAAAGGCTTTAAGTCTCATTTCCATATCAATAAATATACATCTACACACACACAAAAAAGTTAATGACAGAATAATATCCCAACTGTTTGAATAAACCATAATTTATTTAACCATGCACTATTATTGAGCACATAGATGATTTTCATCTTGTTAATGTTAGACATTGTTTATCCTTGTAATTTATCAATGATCATTTGCCCAGTAATTTCCTTAAGATAAATTCCTAGAGTTTGGATTGCTAGGTCAAAGGAAAGGAATTTTTTATTTTTAATTTTTTAAAGATTTTTTATTTATTCATTTGAGTGAGAGAGAAAGTTAGAGCATAAGCAAGGGGGAGGGGCAGAGAGAGAGAGAGCAGCAGACTCCCCACTGAGCAGGGAGCCCCACACAGGGCTCAATCCCAGGACCCCAGGATCATGACCTGAGCTGAAGGCAGACACTTAACCGACTGAGCCACACAGGTGTCCCAGGAAAAGGAATTTTTTAGAGAAGTTTTCTGATAAAAATGATTAAAGTACTCTCCAGAGACTGCGTCAGCGAGTATTGGCTTTTTGGTCTCTCTCTTCCAGATCAAGACTAAATTCATTAATTTATTAATTCAACAAGTATTTGCCCAATGCCTATTATGTGTCAGGTACTAAAATACTGGTGTTTATGACTTACACAGTCCTAGTCTTTATGAATCATGGTAATAGAGAAGATGGAAGGGCTTAACCTGTGCCTTTGGAATGTGATGGTTCCACCTCACTCAGTGAAGTATGAAGACGTCTGGCTAGAGCTGCCTATAAAAGTAGGAGAAGAGAGCCACACAGTGAGTAGCTGGCACTTCTAATACTGGCTATGACAGGGTGTTTGATATTTCCTGTGAGCCATATAGACACTGAAGAAGGCCAAGAACTGTCTTGAGGACTGCCTTCATGGCTGAAAGGAACCTAACAAAAAAAGACTGGAGGCAAACTACTGGAGGTAGGAACAAAGCTGGGATGGGAGTAGGAGTTATATGAAGTCAGAAGAGTGATTCATGTGTGTCAGGGAATGGCATAGAATAGTAGGAAGTCGGCAGAGCGAATCTCAGAAGAATCCACAATGACATCCCTTCAGAGAGAGACAGTTGGCATGTGGATGCCTGACATAACAGAAGGTAACGCCAGCCAAGTTACAACAGCCTCACTCTCATAAATCTCTATCTTTTCTCTGTTAATCCTTTCCTCTCTAAAGCTGGAAGAGCAATGAGGGGAAAAGTGAAAAGCTGACCATGCCCCCATTCTTCACTACATGCCCCCCAACCTGATAGTCAGGCCTGAGTCAGGGGAGGAAAGCAGCTTTGAATTAAATGAAAGTTTAAAATTTTAATTGAGTTGAGGCTAAAATTTTTGTTATCTGAAGCTGAGGTGATTCCTATAGCTGGGAATGAATGCAAAGCTACAGGATCTGCCTGAGATATAGCCAAAGGGCAGTGAAAGAGATCTAGCAGAAGACATCTGAAGGCAGTAAATAGGTAGAAATAAAGCTGTTTTATAATTGTACTTAGCAAGTTTGCTCTATGCAATAAACTGGTTAAATAGGCAATTATAATAAGATCAGCAACTGCTATTGAAGTAAAGTCAGCTATGTCAGCTATATATAATCAGTTATACAAGAAGGGTACTAACCTGGACTTCAAAGCACATGAAGGCTTCCTGTGAAATGTAATTTTGCAATTTAATTGAAAATTGAAAATGCGGTTGAAAGAAGCCTGACTGTAGGAACTGGTTACTGTTAGAGTAGGCAGTGAACAAGCCTCTTCTTTTTTCTGGGAAGCGACCAGCAAAGCAGGAGTTAGAAATGTACTTCTTCAATGTAATATCTCACTTTCAAGAATTTCCAGATGCTTGGGTCCAGTTAACAGGAACAGATTAGGCCACCCACCTTCTTTGTTACTCTGACAGTGTTCCTACACTAAAATGAATAAATGCATCATAAGCCACTTGCTTCTGTAACTCCCTCCTCCTGGTATGGCAAAAAGAATATGAGCAAAGAGTTACCAAAATATCTATATCTATCTATCTATCTAATCTATCTATCTATCTATCTATCTATCTATCTATCTATCTATCTATCTATCTATCTAGACGAGTGAACAACAACTGGAAGTTGAAGGCATTGGAACCCATTTTTAAGGAATGCAGATTTTATCTTGAAGACAACAGGAGCTATTAAAAGATTTTAAGCATGGAAGTTGTTCTGATTGCAATGAAAAAATTGGAGAAAATATCAGGTGCCGATCGACCACTTAGGAGGTCATAGCAATAATTCAGCTGAAAAATTCAGAGAATCTGATCTAAGGTACTAGCAGTAAGGATATAATTGGACACATAACTGGAGGTAGAATAGCCAGAATTTAAGTGGCAAGCTGGAGATAGAAGAAATAAGAGAATGCTTGGTGGCAGCGTACT
The DNA here is from genome assembly GCF_029215605.1 of Mirounga angustirostris. Classification (NCBI taxonomy): domain Eukaryota; kingdom Metazoa; phylum Chordata; class Mammalia; order Carnivora; family Phocidae; genus Mirounga; species Mirounga angustirostris. The sequence goes on from NW_026991720.1 coordinate 35,600,568, forward strand.
AAGGGGGCCTTGCTATAGCTTACTAATCCCACAGCACAGAGTCAACAAAAATCAGAAGGAGAAGTCCACACATAAATTTTTAAAATAGTAACTTCTTCCACTTGTAAATACATCCATATGGTGCTCTGGAATTTGACACAACAGAATAGTATCCTTCTGTTGAGAGGATTAAGAAGAGGAAAAAGGGACTATCTTGGAGAAGAAAAGAGTGCATTTTGGGAAAGAAGTATAATTGAAAGGGAGTTGTTTGGGAGCATTATTTTCCCTGTGATTCTCTGTTAGTCCTTTCCATTAACTACTGAAAGGTATATCAAGTTTAAACCTGTTTCTAGGATATGAAACCTGGAATTATGTCATGATCAAGTTTGTATATGAAATTTTCTACTAGATTTTCTTCAATTTCATAAGATATTTCTGGGAAAGGGAGTGGACAGGGCTTACATACTGTAGGTTATGGTATGGTCAAGTTGCCAGAAGACACCTCAGAGTAGAGGTCACAGTCGTCTGAGGTACTGATATCTGTTAGCAAGGACCTGCTCTGAAAGTCTGTGATATGGGAGGAAGGAAGATGGTGAGAGGCATTGATAAAAGAGGTTTGTACTCTGATCCCAACACGGGCATTAGGATATGTTTTATATAAGTTTTGGCTCTAATACCAATAGCCACTCTATATCTTTTTAGATATTCCATGAGTTAAGCAAAGATTGTGGGGGGTGAGTGGCTAGCTCAGGGTCCCTGAAGTCTGAGTGCTCTCATCGATGAAAAGCAGGCTCTAGGTGCACCTGGGTGGCTCAGTCATTAAGTGTCTGCCTTCGGCTCAGGTCATGATCCCAGGGTCCTGGGATCGAGCCCCAAATTGGGCTCCCTGCTCTGCGGGAAGCCTGCTTCTCCCTCTCCCACTCCCCCTGCTTGTGATCCCTCTCTCGCTGTCTCTCTCTCTGTCAAATAAATAAATAAAATCTTAAAAAAAAAAGAAAGAAAGAAAAAGAAAGGAAGAAAAAAGAAAGAAAGAAGGAAAGAAAAGAAAGAAAGAAGAAAGAAAGAAAGAAAGAAAGAAAGAAAAAGAAAGAAAGAAAGAAAGAAAGAAAGAAAAAGAAAGAAAGGAAAGAAGAAAGAAAGAAAGAAAGAAAGAAAGGAAGAAAGAGAAAGAAAGAGAAAGAAAGAAAGAAAGAAAGAAGAAAGAAAGAAAAAGAAAGAAAGAAAGAAAGAGAAAGAAGAAAGAAGAAAGAAAGAAAAAGAAAGAAAGAAAGAAAGAAAGAAAGAAAGAAAGAAAGAAAGAAAGAAAGAAAGAAAGAAAGAAAGAAAGAAAGAAAGAAAGAAAGAAAGAAAGAAAAAGAAAGAAAGAAAAGAAAAGCAGGCTCTGGTCCTGTCACCTCAGCTCCAGATGCTTCAAGCTCATTTTAAGTTGAGGGACCAAGTTGAGGCTGGAGATGGTTAGGTTATGTCCTTAGTTCATAGAGAGACTGTAAAGATCATTTGATGAGATTACATGCATTAGTTGCTCGGGATTCTCAGGGTACCAGAGAGAACTAACAGAAGGCTGATACTGACCCTGAGATTAAAAAAAAAAAAATGTTCTTTTACTTTTTAATCAAATAGTTGATTGACTTTGTTGTCTTTATTTGTTCTTTTGACTTTTAGGGGCAATAGAAAAAAGTTAAAATATTTTTATGGCTCATTTCCAATGAATGAGAGCAATGAACTTAAGTATTTCACCCTAATTTTAAATTAAAATTTAAAAGTATATATTTACACAAGCATGGATAAATATTTTTAACTGTGAACTTTAAATTTGGATAAAAGAAGGAATCAAAATCTTTTTATTCTGCAAAGGTGATTATATAAGCTTGATATTAAATTTGTAACATTATTATTTGCAAGGAAGCAGCTCACGTTAAAACTCTTGTTCTTTTTCTTTGCCGACTAAAAGTAAATGTTTTGGAATTATTTTTAGATGCAATTTGCACATCCTCAAAAACATAGTGACTAAGGAAAACATGCATGAACAAGCAAACAACAACAACAAACAGGCATGAAATAAGATTTCAATACTCCAGAAGTAAATTACCTTATAGGTCTTGGTTTATGACTTTTCTAATCATCACATCTGTCAATAAAATCTTTTAGTCAGTATTATAGGTATATTTCTTCAAATATGAATAGTTTTAAAGTCTCCAAATTCTGTTCTTTACACTGTACATACTCTTTTCTTTGGGACATCACATTATTTAGTTCAAGAAAGAGTCATTTTGAACTTTAGTATGAACCATACTGAAATGATCTGTGATTCATGACTCATGATCCAAAATTCTAGCATCCTCTAACTGCACTCTATAAAATCTTAAATCACCCAAAGATAATATTATATATTGCCAGTTGGTTGAGGGGTACCTTGCTGATATTTTCACTCTACCCCTTAGTCTCTCTCCGGTGCCTTCTGCGATGCTTAAATTTATTGTTGAAAGTGTCCATGGACCAAAAAAAAAGTGTCCAAGGACACCTACCAATAATAGAAAAATATGTCGAATTTTGAAAAAAAAGGTAATGTAACTGCTAGATATGTTTTATGTCTGATTGCATGTCCCTTTCTGTCTGTAAATATTATTGTAAGTTTATTATATTCTCAATAGTTCACTAGTAATATGTATGTGCATGAGAAATTAAAAATATGACATTGATCCTTCAGGTATCTAATAATTTATATTATTTGTATGGACTAATACACAGGACAACTCTGTATGGTGCCAGATATTATACCCATATATCAACATTTAGGTTGAATGTTATCCATTACAGGTGTAGGCACTGAAAGGAATGATCAATGAGGGCAAGAGAAATGAAAGGAGTCTTCGTTAAGAAAGCGAGGCTTAAAATTGGCTTTGAGAAATGGATAGAATTTAAAAAAAAAAAAAGAAATGGATAGAATTTATGCAAGTTGACAATGGTTTATCAGGCTAGGAATCAAACAAGTGCAAGATATTTTTGTGGAGAGGTGAAGAAACCAGTCCATGCATATTTAGGGGATGACAGTTTTAGGCATGGTGGGAAATAACATGTAGAAGAATGAGGTCACATGTTCACATTGCTGCTAGCTCTGAAAAACAGGACTCTATACATTATTTCCATCATTCAATTCAATAGACATTATGTACCTACATGGCAGGGCAATATGTTAGGCCAAGGGAGTATTTGTGAGACAATGTGTGGGAAATGGTAATTAGTTTGGCAGAATCAAAATGGTGTGTAGAACAGTTATTCCAACATTAGCCTACAGAAAATAGGTATTTATTAAAAAATCATGATATATAGCAAATTTCTAGAAGAAACAAAAACATTTTAGAGTCTCAAATAATGCACTGTAGTAATCAGGATGATTTGTCATTTTTAGACCATAAGCAGGTTCTCTAACAATTTATTCTCACTTCTGAATCATCAATGCTGCTCTCAGACTACTCTCACTTGCTGATTTGTATGGTGTGAGTTATGCTCACAAATATATATTACTTTTCTTCTAGGGAATGCTTCCTGGCCAACTTCTTTAACTTCGATTGTTCAGCTGTCATATCTTTTCATTCTCTAGTTTACATTTTCTCAAAAAAACCGAGAAGCATTCTCTATCACTGAGCAAACTGTAAGTTTCTATTATGTTCAGGAATGCTTCTTTCTTTTATGTTACAAAGCTTTTCAAAACCAAAACCTAATGTAAACAAATGTATTTTCCACTGTCAGAGGAGAGGGTGGAGGGGGTTAGGAAATATATTTAAACAGCTGAAGCAGAAGTGCTTGAGATGCAAAATATAATGTAACAGTCCAATCCTTCTTCAATTATACTTGTTAAGATCTTTTTCTTTTCCTATGAGTAAAACTATGAATGGAACTATAAATTACAGAAGTAGTGGTGTTATGCCATTGCCCATGTTTTAGATGAAAGTAGTATAAAGTATGATTTCAGAAGGTATTTGCTCTGACATTCTTCAACAATGCAAATATACTATATAACAGGTATCAATATTTCTTGATATTAATAGTGACCAACTGGGCATTTGTGGGTTTATTATAAGAAAATAAATTTTAAATGACAGCCTAATAGCTGCTGAGACACAACCTTAGAGGTTAGCAGGTGATGGGTTAATTTCTTACAGGACAGAACTGCTTTCCATTTTCATTCACCTAGGGAGATGTGTCAGAGTAATTGGACAAGTTTGCAGTCCCTGGGCTTTGCAAGGGGCATAGGTGCAAATATAATTTGTGAACATTGGAGGCTAATTATCTTCAGCAGTGAAATAGTGACCAGATGTTTTCTTCTGCATAAAGTGAGAATTTGGGGACAGCTCAATGGAGTTAATAGTAAATAACACATTTTTTGGAGGCTATAAAATCCTCAGATTATGCTTATTTGGGTTATAATTTCTGATTTGATTGAGAGATATTCTTGTAAAATTCTTAAAAAATGGTAAAGTGAAATGTCTGAAGACAACACACTTGCTTAAAGACTCTTCAGCTTTTGGTAATTTAGTAATCTTTACATGAATAAACTATGTAAATTGGTACCACTTTCATTGGCTAAGTTATAGATTACTCATGACAACTGGATACTGCACACAGAAAATTTTTGTTACCACTCTTCAGGGTATTCTGTAGGCAAGAAGTAAAAGATGGAGCATCATTTCATTTAATGTTTGACCAAAAGGACCACTTAATGTGGCACTATTACAGATCTTAAAGGAACTGGGTAAGTGAACTTTATAGCATAGTGTAATGAGGAAATTTAGAGTACTTTAGAAATTCCTTTTCTAGTCATGTTGGTCATCTTCAATGTGCAGAGAATGAACAAAGAAAGGTTTTTAAGAATAAGAGTTCCATTTAGGAAGACAGAAAAGGAAAAGAAAATTGACGCATAAAATATCCTAAGATTAATCTAAGTTTTATAATTACATCTTTTATGATGAGAAAAAAAGTAGCTAAATATATTTTGCGACAATTTGGCTTGGAAGTGACCAATTTGCGTTGTAGTTATTACCTTTGTCCTATACCCATCAAAACAGTGATGTATCATTTTAAAAAATCATAATTGGTTCTTGGAACAATAAAGGTCACCAAGTCTATCATCGACTGCTTCCCAAGGTGGAATTATCTTCCCTGTTAATTTCTCTGTGGCATTAATTAAATTTTTCTGACATTCACATATTTCAAATATTATCCATACAGGTAAGTATTATTTTAAAAAATCATGTTCTCATTAATATAAAACAAAATTTGAAATCTGAAATGACTGATTAGCAGAAAGAGTCAGGAATTGAAAAAGTGGAAGCAATGTTAGGGTCATGTTAACATTTACATAATCAAATACCAAGTATTAATAATGCTTCTAAGGTTAGTTTTATATAAGTGAGATTCTGTCATGAAGGTAGATATGCCAAAGTTCTCAAAAGCTAATGAATTCCGAGATTTTCAGTCTAAAGGCTTACTTTGCATTACATAAATAAGTCCATAATTGTGCCACCTCTTCATTTGGTTTTCTAACATGCAAAATCTATATAAATGCTATTATCAATTTTTCCACCTATTTGACTGGATATGATGTGATTAAATTAAGGAGGATTCAGCTTAATCATCAGTTCCCTGGCCCTCGTGCCCTGCCAGTCTACATTTGCCTCAGTCTCTGACCCCTAAATAGGAGAAAATCTAAATATTTCTGTTTTTTTTACCCAGCATTAAATCACAGCTCTGTTGCAAGTTTTATTCTTTCTTCCTTAGTTGTAATGATAGATTCTCCATATTATTCCTTGCAGATCTTCTCAGAACTTTGGATCTTGAAACTACCCTCATCATTTTATTTTTGCATTATATATCCAGTTATTTTGTGTATTGAATTTTTAAAAATCCATACAATACTGTCATAAATTCTAACCTTATTATCATAGCTGTCCCTTTATACTCTCATTTTATGCTATTTTCACAATATCTCTGTCTCATCTAGTAAAGAGGGCAGTTATAAAATAAATATGCAAAATCCACAACCTTCTTATAAGCAACAAAATAGCTAATTAAAATATTAATGTAAAAGGTTAAAATATATCTGTTATATAAAATAATAGCTTATTATCATTAATAGAAAGAAAGCACACTAATAATTTGAAAAGCCCAACTAAAAATAGGCAAAGAATAGTAAAAGTAATTGACAAAAAATGTAAAGCTACTAAAGATATGTTAAACTATGAACGCTTAGTTGGTGATGGTTTTTTAAATGGTCAATCTAATGCATTGCTTATGAAAATAAATTAAAACAAATATTTTCAGAGGTGGTTTGCAAAATACAACAAAAATCTCAAAAAGATCCATAAAATTTGATAAAATAATTCAATTTATGGATTTTTTGCTATTGAAAATCATGAATATATACAAGGATTTCTGTACAAAAACAGTAGAAAAATGTAAAAGTCTAAATACCCAACAAAAAGTGCAGAATGAATAAATAATATTGTAGTAGAGCCGCATGGAAAAGAGGAAAGGGCATTAGAATCAGAATGCTTAAATTCAAATCCCAGTTTCTCACTTATGAACTGTGCATCTTTCAATTTTAATTTAATCTCCCTTTACCTTGGATTTCCTATCTATGAAATGAGGATAATTGTACCTATCTCAAAATATTAAGAGGATTAATGAGATAATACTATAAGCATTTGGAAGTGTCTACCATGTACAAGCACTCAGTAAAATTTATCTATTGCTGTCTGATGAAATATTATGAAGTCATAAAATCATGTTGTTAAGTATTAGTAATGTGAAAATTATGAACATTATTAAGTATATAAGTATGCATCATATAATATTTCAGTATAATCAAGTCAATATTTTTGAACTACCTCCTAATAATTTTCCCTTCTCTGTAGCTGAGTTTCTTTCCCTGCATCCCTCTTCACTCATAACCTCAGGAAATGGGAGAGTGAATGCCACTCAGGGAAACTTCAGCACAGGCAAGTTCTGATATGTTGGAATTCTAGTTACCATAGTTTAGTTAAATAATACCTGCTCCCATACCAACATAATTTAACTTTCAATGATCATGGTATATTAACTGTAAGTGCATAAAATATATACTCTACCACTAGTTCTTCAGTCGACAAATCACGATGTAAGAAACAGATGTGCATTGTGATCAATGACCAATCACTAACTTCTTTACAGATTTACAGACTAAAGTCTGTCGATGATTAGTTATCATGCAACTGTTAGTTCATGAACAGACAGTAAAGCATGTAATTGTGTTACCTCCTTGTCTCCTAGTGATAAACCCATCTGACATAGCTTACATAAGCTTACTCCTGACCTCAAAGCCACCTTGGGATGGAGAGAGGGAAAAGATTTTAAAAGGGGCTGACAGGGAGTTTAAATTTTGAATAGACTGAATTCTAACCAGAGACATTTTAAAACCAGGATTGGATAGAGGTTTTATTTTTGTGCACATTTTTTTACATATTTTATTTGTAAAATTTGTCCTCTCTATGATTATGTAAAAAGGCCCAGAAGAGCCAAAGTGATATTAGGAAACAGAACAAAGGTAGAAGCATTACACTTCCTTATTTCAAAATATATTACAAAGCTACAGTAATTAAAATTTGGTACTGAATAAAGACACACATATAGAACAATAGAACAGAATAGAGCCCAGAAATAAACCTATGCATATACAAATCAACAAATGAGCCAAAAACAAATGATGGAAAAAGAATAGTTTCTTCAACATATACTAATGGGAAAACTGGATATCCGCATTCAAAATAATGAAACTGAATGCCTATATTACACCATACACAAAAATCAACTCCAAATGGATTAAAGACTTAAACATTAAGACCTGAAACTGTAAAACTCCTAGAAGAAAACATAGGGGAAAAGCTTCATGACATTGGTTTGGCAGAGTTCATGGATATGCTATCTGAAGCACAGGCAATAAAAGCAAAAACAAGTGGAATCACATTAAATTCAAAAGCTTTTGCATAGCAAAGTAAACACTCAACAGAGTGAAAAGGCAACCAATGGAATTGGACAAAATATTAGTAAACCATATATCTGATAAGAAGTTAATTTCCAAAACACCTATGGAGCTCCTACAATTCCATAGCCAAAAAGCAAATTAAAAATGGGCGAAGGACTTCAGTAGACATTTCTCTAAAAAAGACATATGAATAATCAGTAGGGCCATTTGAAAAGGTAACTAACATCACTAATCATCAGACAAATGCAAATCAAAACCACAATGAGAAATCACCTTGCACCTGTTATAATTAGTATATACATAATAATGATATATATGTATATATACCATCTGTGTAGATATCATGTATACACACTATATAAACATATATACACATGTATATATGCATACTACATATATACACACTACATGATATATATAATATAAACAATAAACAACAACAAGTATTAGGTTGTGGAGAAATTAGAACACTTACAAAAGAGCTCTTAAAACTCAACAATAAGAAAACAAATAACACGGGGCGCCTGGGTGGCTCAGTCGTTAAGAGTCTGCCTTCGGCTCAGGTCATGATCCCAGGGTCCTGGGATCGAGCCCCGCATCGGGCTCCCTGCTCAGCAGGAAGCCTGCTTCTCCCTCTCCCACTCCCCTTGCTTGTGTTCCCTCTCTTGCTGTATCTCTCTCTGTCAAATAAATAAAATCTTTTAAAAAAAGAAAAAAAAAAGAAAACAAATAACACAATTAAAAAATGGGCCAAAGACCTTAGCAGACACCTCATCAAAAAAGATTTAAAGATGGCAAATAAACACATGAAAAAAATGTTCCATATCATATGTCATCAAGGAAATGCAAATTAAAACAACAATGAGATATTATTACACACCTATTAGAATGGCCATCATCCAGAACACTGTCAACACCAAATGTTGTCAACGATGTAGAGCAACAGGAGCTCTAATTCACTGCTCGTGGAAATGTAAATGTTGCAGCCCCTTTGGAAGACAGTTTGGTCATTTTTTTTTAAACCAGTTTCTTTTTTTTGTTTTAAGATTTTTTTATTTATTTGACAGAGAGAGAGAGAAAGAGACAGCAAGAGAGGGAACACAGGCAGGGAGTGGGAGAGGGAGAAGCAGGCTCCTGGCTGAGCAGGGAGCCTGATGCAGGGCTCGATCCCAGGACCCTGGGATCATGACCTGAGCCAAAGGCAGACGCTTAACGACTGAGCCACCCAGGTGCCCCAGTTTGGTCATTTCTTACAATACTAAACATATTTTCACCATATGATGCAACTATCTTTCTCTTGGTATTTACCTAAAGGAGTTGAAAATGTAAATGTCTGCACAAAAATCTGCATATGGCTGCTCATAGCAGTTTAATTCATAATTGCCAAAACTTGAAAGCAACCAAGATGTCCTTCAGTAGGTCAATGGATGAATAAGCTATGGTACATCCAGACAATGGAATATTATTTAGTGTTAACAAGAAATGAACTATCAAGCCATGAAAAGACATAGTGGAAACTTAAATGCATATTACTAAGTGAAAGAAGCTAATCTGGGAAAGCTACATACTGTATGATTCAAACTATATGAATTCAGGAAAAGGCAAAATTATGGAGACAACAAAAAGTTAGTGGTTGACTGTGGTGGAGGAGAGGAGGTGAATAGGCAGGGCACACAGGATTTTTAAGACATTGAAAACACTCTGCAAAATGTTATAATGATAGATATGTCATACATTTGTCCGAACCCACAGAATGTACAACACCAAGAGTGAAACCTAATGTCAACTATGGATTTGGGGTGATGATGATATGTCAATGTAGATTCATCCTTGGTAAAAAATGTACCATTCTGGTTAGTGATGTTGATAATGGGGAAGGCTATGATTGTGCAGGACCAGGAAGTATATAGGAAATATCTGTACCTTCCTCTCAATTTCGTTATAAACCTAAAACTGATCTAAAAATATTAGTTCTTTAATACATTTTTTAAAAATAAGGCAATAGAAAAAAAAAAGGAAAAAACAAAGCAAAACAAAACAAAACCTAAATGTCACAGATCATTCTCCAGAGTGGATGGAGCCCAGGAGCAGCTTCAACAACCCAAATTAGTCTGTTACAGAGTTATCATAAGCATGCCTTGCTCTTAAACAAACAAAAAATTTGAAACAACAAAACAAAAACTAGTACTAATCACTCTTCTGACAATACACAATTACTCAAATTAACTAGTACTGAGAGGGGGAGGGGACCATACCTATGGGCCTTGTCTCACACGAGCGCATGTGGGTAGGTCCAGGGCATTTATCATTATTGCAAAAATGAATTTTAATCTTTAATCTTTAGTTTGATTTAACATTGCTTTTAGTACAATGCTTGAGTAGGTCCAGTATTTGATGAAACTCATGAAAGTGGGTGGAATCTGTCTTGCCCCTCCTCCTTTCTAGAATGCACTATATATGTGACTATGACATTCAAGGAAATTTGTTTGCCATTTGCTGACTTTTTTGAAGTTAATTTCTAACTTCTTTCACTGATAAATGAAGAAAAGTACTGCACCTTTTGAAATACACCAAATGGATTGAGCACGTAATTAAAAAACATTTTTCCCTGAAAAATAAAATAAGGCAATAGGTTTCCCTCCCCTCCTTTTTCCTAGAACATTTACTTTAGAAAATTTGTAATTGTATTTTCTCCTTTATTTGAAATGTATATATTTATGAAAACCAAATAGGCCTTTTGTCAGCTTTATAACTAGGATTGTCTTAGGATTAAGTACATGGGAGCCTTGTCTATGAAATGGAAGCATCAAGGGAGATGGTACCACTATCTCTGGATTTCTGTGGACAGGTTGGTGCTTAAGATATGTTGGCACCTTGCTTCATGTTACAAAACTACCTCCTATCATAAAGATACGAGAAATCTGTTTCTCCTCTGGATAAAGCTGATTAGCTAATCTCAATTACCAGGTACATCTAAACTAACTATGTGTTAGAAGTGGTGTTGTTAAGTCTTCTTACTTGAGGAGTAGTTATTGTTTATCTTGACAACATGTATGTAATGGGTTGTTTCTGCCCGGTTATATAAAAGGTTGAAATTTCTTCCTGTTTTTGTAATCTCAGCAGGTTGCCTGTGATATGCATCATATTCTGATTTAATGCTTACTCAATAATAGAAGTGTTCTCTCTCTCTCTCCTACTTTTGTGGAGTAGTTTTCTGGGTTGGGAGATTTGTTTTTAATTAGATTTCTCCAACACTACAAAATACTCTCCCATAAAATGCTGTAATTTAAATGATTTTGTTTTATTTGAAATCTAAGTTACTTTCAAAATTTCACTGGTAATAACATTGTGATAAAATATAACACTCATATTCATCTGAATTTCTAGTTTTTTCAAACAGCTTCCTAAAAAGGAATTGAGTCAAAGATTAAATTTTATTTAGCTCTTTATCTATGCACAATAATCTCATTTACTATATGTTCCTGAAAATATATAGAGAAGTAAAACACACAAAAATCGAGCAATAAATTTACATGGTATAATGGAGATAATGTTCTCAGATAATTAGAAAAAGATAATATTCCTATTTTTGTAACTTTCTCATTACTAACAATTAAAAAATATGTACCTAGCTACAAAAATATTAAGTAGATTAAACATTAAATCTCAATAAGTTCATTTTCTGAAATAATTTTTTGCCTTACATTCTACTCTCCTGGCTTCCTCAAAGTGACCCTTAGTAGACAGAGAAGCTTTTTAAATGTGTAGTAGAAGGGTGGGCTGATGGTAACTTTTACAAAAGAATAAATAGCAGGAGATTATAATGCTGATTTTGATGCTATTTTATCACTTTTCCTAAAACTTTTCAAGTGAAGATCTAATGAAATTCTTGCTAAAAGTGCTGCTGTAACCAGTAATAATATAAAAGCTCTAGGAAACTATGCATTTTCAGCTCACTGAAGGCTATTGATTATTATCATTTTATTATAGAAAAGTCAATCATACTCAGAAGTAGAGACAACAGTTTAATGGACTGTCATGTACGCAGCTTCTCGTTTCACCTACACCCTACCCATTAGCTACCCCAAAAGTAATTTATTCACTTATAAATATTTCAGCATATATCTAAAAGAAATATTTTAACGATGTAAACATATTGCCATTTTACTATATTATTATTTTCACATCTCATAATATTAAAAATAATTTCTTAATATAATTAACATCTCCCTGGTTATGTTTACTAATTTTTAAAAATTTGTTCACATTGGAATCTATGTAAAGCCCACATATTTTATTTGGTCGGTATATCTTTTAAATCCCTTTTTATTTACAGATTCTCCCCACCCTTTTTCTTCCCTTAAAGTTTACTTGTTGAAGAATCCAGTTCATTTTTCTGTAGAGTTTTTTCTGTACATCCTAGATTTTTCTGATTGCATCTTTGTCCTATCAAATTAACATGCCACTCTGCTCCCTGTACAGCCTACATTTATGGTAGTTAGATCTAGAAGATTGTTGAGACTCAAGTTTAATATTTTAGGGCATTCTATACTTCCACAAGGAGACATGTAAGGTCTGGTGTGTGTGTGTATGTTTGTGTGTGTGAGAGTGTATATGTGTATCGCAAGTATATGTGATGTCAGGAGTCATTGGTGATCATTATCTAGATCATTAATTCACTGGAGATTAAAATATTATGATATTCTAATTCTATAATTTCTCCTTTCATGTCTTAGCTAGAAGATTTCTATAAAAAGAAACCTTATCAGTTATTTGATTATACTAATATACAATTCACAGAGGAAAACTAAGCATTGATTCACTTGTTTTACTTCCCTGTATAATTACTTGATTGTCTACCACGTTCCAAAGGTGATCAATGAACTTCTAGTTTTTATTTTATTTTTTGCTATTATTTTAAACTTATAGATTTATGATTAATTGGAAGGGTTTTAATACATTGCAATCAATATTCTTGCTGATGTTCCAGGATAACTGTATTTGACCAATCAGAGCCTCCAGAAGTTGGTTTCTGAGTCCTTTGACACAAACCTAGTAATCTGATAACTTCTTTGTTTTTTCGCATATTGATATGTTCCAGGTTCAGTTTGTACACTTCTTGCCCCTCAATCTAGAATCAGTCATTTCCCCCAAGGAGCTCTGGTTCCTTTTGTATATTGGATGAACACAATCTGGATACTAGGGATACTCATTGCAATTGAATGTGTGTCACTTAAATATTTTGATACTGATTCTTACTCCTTAATGGTATCTCACCTGTTAGTCAAAATCTTTGAAAATATTTTTAGGGTTTGATATAATTTCTTTGTATTGTTTCTCTATAAGTAAATATATAATATAGACAGATATCTAGCAGGTCTTTAATTTTTCTGTATTGCGTTCATGTTTAGAAAACAGAAGACAAAATACAATAAAGTATTAGAGCAAATAGCACAAATTCCTTAAGAAATCCAAGTCATGAATTCTGCCCAATAAAGCACATACCTAGGTAGTTGAGGGCACCAATTTTAGTGCTTTTGATGTGCAAGACACAGACTAATTGCTCTTTAATATACTACTTGATTTAATTACCATTATAATCCTATCATGAGGCACTATTATTTTCCCTATGTTCTAGTTGTTGAATCAAAGCCTGAGGGTTAAGTAATTTGTCCATCATTTCCTAAGAAGTTTTTGTAATCATTGTTATACTGTTTAGAGATAAATACTACCAAAGGATATTGTAAATATCTGTTCATAGCTGATGTATGAATGTCCAAATTTGATATAAGAAAGCATTTGTGCTAGTGATGGGATGAAGGAATGGGTTCTAAAATATATTATGTAAGTTGAAGGTATGATTGGCCATATGTAGGTCTGCTATATTGAAACTTGCAGGCTTAATAATGTAGTAAGAAATGGAAGGTAGTAGTAGGCAACTATGATACAACATTTTCCTTATATGATAATAGAGTAGCAGAATTGGTCCTTGGGTACTAAAGTGGCTTCTCCTCTAACCTAAATATTAAAAATAAATAATAAAAATAAGCACATAAACAAACAAATCACTGACTGACTGTCTGGGAGGCCTCTGACCTGGTAGATTCCTCACTCTCTAAGGTTACTGAAAGCATCCAACCTTAGGTCCACTTCAAAGGAAAAAGGCAGGGAGAGACACCAGGAAGACATTACGGTGGTATATTGAGTCCAGAGATTGTTTTTGAAGACCTGTTTTCTGGGATGAAAATAATTAAAATGAGAATGGCCTAAGCTGATTGGTAGTTTCTTTCTCGCAATACCAGAATGTGGATCCATCTTCGTGAGCTCAGAATGGATGGTGTAGCTTTTGATTTGCCGGATACCTCCAGCCCCATATGTGAATGCCCCTCTCACCAAATTCTCAAAACTGTCAATTATAACTGTTTAATTATCTGTCTATTCTTCTTTCAAAAATATTCACAAGGAAAAAACAAGAATATTCACAAGGATTGTAATAATAAGGGAAAATGCTTATACAGACTGCTGAATCAAGAAGAATCACTGATATGCGAAATCAGCCTAAATGTAGAGAAATGCTGATTCACAGCAAGCAAACTGTCTGCACTCATTTTTTTCTTATTATGAAAATAAAGAACAGCAAATAAAGCCTAAATCCAGCAGGAGAAGAGAAATAATAAAGATTAGAGCAGAAATCAATGAAATAGAAACTAAAAGAACAGTAGGACAGATCAACGAAACTAGGAGCTGGTTCTTTGAAAGAATTAACAAGATTGATAAACCCCTGGCCAGACTTATCAAAAAGAAAAGAGAAATGACCCAAATCAACAAAATCATGAATGAAAGAGGAGAGGTCACAACCAACACCAAAGAAATACAAACAATTATAAGAACATATTATGAGCAACTATATGTCAGCAAATTAGATAACCTGGAAGAAATGGAGGCATTCCTAGAGATGTATCAACTACCAAAACTGAACCAGGAAGAAATAGAAAACCTGAAAAGACCTATCACCACTAAGGAAATTGAAGCAGTCATCAAAAATCGCCCAACAAACAAAAGCCCAGGGCCAGATGGCTTCCCAGGGGAATTCTACCAAACATTTAAAGAAGAATTAATACCTATTCTTCTGAAACTGTTCCAAAAAATAGAAATGGAAGGAAAACTTCCAACCTTGTTTTATGAGGCCACCATTACCTTGATCCCCAAACCAGACAAAGACCCCATCAAAAAGGAGAATTACAGACCAATATCCCTGATGAACATGGATGCAAAAATTCTCACCAAAATATTAGCCAATAGGATCCAACAGTACATTAAAAGGATTATTCACCATGACCAAGTGGGATTTATACATGGGCTGCAAGGTTGTTTCAACATCCACAAATCAATCAATGTGATACAATATATCAATAAAAGAAAATAAATAGTTGATATATTATTGTTGGAAAGTTTAAGAATCAATTATGTAGAGCACTGGTTTTCAAAATGTGGTCTCCACACTAGCAACCTTAAAATCACCTGGTAACTCATTACAAATGAAATTCTCAGGCCTCATAAGCCCAACAATCTACATTTGAATAAACCCCCATAAGTGATACTGGTGCATGATAAATTTTGAGAATCACTGATATAGGTAGAGAATCCTGTGAGAATATGTAAATCAACTAGCTCATCAATTACTAACCCACGGAAAATCTCAAAATACTAGTGACTGAATATTGTGATTTTCATCTATTAAGAACACATGCTTTACAGATAGACGATGTATGTGCAAGGCTTCAAACAGGATGTTCCCACTTATTTTCATCACAATTTCACAAGAAGAAATATGGTATTTGTAGTTCAGATGAAAATATCTTTTCCCTGCTATCATGGAAATACATGGGACAAGGTTTTTTGTTTTTTTGTTTGTTTGTTTGTTTTAATCTAATTGCTAAGAAACTAAGTTTTAAAAATGGGGCATTTAGGCCCATTTTATTGTACAATTCCCCACAATATTTTTTAAAGAACATCTTGTAATTCATTTATAAAAAGAAGCAATTTATTCATTTCCCCTGCTGGGGTCAGCTTAAAAAAAATTAACATTAGCATTAACATTTGGTTTTGTGACTTAGTGCTCTTATCCTTTTGTCTATAAGGCAGTGGTGAACATTCTGAAACAGTATAATCATCCTAATTTAGTTGACCATAAGGTCTTCCTGCTGAGAGAATCTGGAGTGGAAATACTACTGTGAAATTTCCCTTTACTGTTATAGACAATTTTCAACATCTAAGTTCCTTTCCTATGTGTGATGTGGGATACAGAACCCATTATTTATCATATTCACAAGATCCTTCTGAGAAGACCAGTAACTATAGAAATGTTGGCAGCCAGGAGTGCCTGGGTGGCTCAGTGGTTGAGTGTCCAACTCTTGGTTTTGGCTCAGAGCATGATCTCAGGGTCATGATCTCAGGGTCATGAGATGGAGCCCTGCATCAGGCTCCCTGCTCAGTGGGGAGTCTGCTTGAGATTCTCTCTCCTTCTCCCTCTGCCCCTCCAACCCCCTCTTTAAAATTTAAAAAAAAGGAAGAAAGATAAAGAAAGAAAGAAAGAAATGGAACACTGAAAAGTCAAAGAACTAATCCCAAGGAAAATGGGCCATATATATTGGATTCACTTTGCTTTATTGTAAAATACCAAGACAATCAGATTCTTCAAAGTGATGAAATTCATGTATCTTTTTCTCTTCCTTTCCTTAGATCACACATCTAGTTCCATCTTTCCTTGGTATAAGGAATACCAAGGATATTCCTATATATCCTTATATATACCAAGATAAGACTGATGAGGCACCTATATTTTTTCACGCTTACTCAATTTATCTGTTTGATCCCATTCCCACCTTCTATTGACTCTTACCTTTGATTATTTGGGCCTGATCTAAATTGTCACTGAGGTTTGGAATACTAAGATGCCAGTCCCTCTATCTCATACTCCAAGTAGAGACATGTTATATCTCTCCTCCACCAGATCTAGACACTTAAACAACCTTGTCAACAACTTGATTTCAGACTTTCAGCCTCCAGAACTGTGAGAGAAAAAAATATCTGTTATTTTAAGCTACCCAGTTTATTGTACTTGTTATTGTAGCCCTAGGAAACTTATACAACATCCAAAACATTCTCTAATTCTATCTCCCACTCCAAACAAGCCAGTTGCTCTCCATAATCCCAGTGTATGTTACCACAATCCATACAATTATCTTTACTAAACACAATGAGAATCATCCTTGATGTCGCTTTCTCTCCCATATTCATATTTTAACTAAGATCTGTGACATATTCTCATTTATACAACAAATAGTTAAGCAACTGAATGTACCAGAACAAAATCAAGTACAAGTAATCAAGAACACAAATAAACATGAAAATATTAGATGGCAATAAATGATAGCATTTGAAACATAGTGCTGTGATAAGACAGTGTGGAATAGAAAGTGGCATCGAACTATTGTAGGAGTGACAACAGTGTGACACATTGGGATGAGAGCGTCACAGTAAGTGCAAAGGTTCTGAGGTTGAAATAATCTTGGCTTTTAAGGAAAGGGGAATGTGAGTAGGAATAGAATGGGAGAGAGTGGCCATGTGCTAATCAGGGTCCAGATTATGCCCTTATTTTCCACAGGAAACAATATTTTCTCTAAATACATTGGGTTATAGCCCTAATAGCTTCTTTTCTTATCACTCCTATCACCTAGTCCAAATCACCGTTATTAACTTTAACTATCTTCATAATTACTTAACTGGTTCCCCTGTTAGCTCTCTCTCATCCCTTCCAAGCTCTGCATGTCAACTATAGTGATATTTAAATATATAAATCATATATGTATTGTCTATCCTCTACTTAAAATCCCTCAGTGACTTCCTATTGTGTTTTGAATAAATTTGAACACTTTACTGTGACTGGGGTAAAGGTCAAGTGAATTAACAAATATTAACCACTAAGAGCAGTGCTTGGCATATGTTCAGGATTCAGGGAATGTGAATTAAATGTCTTCCTACACAAACATGACATGACATTTTTCTCTATGTCTGGACCAACTCTTGTTTTTCTTTTCTAGAATGTTCTGTCAAAGTTACAAATAACCCAACTATGAAAGACAACTGTGATACCTGAGTTACAAACTCACATATTTACAGGACCCAGAACAACAATGCAAAATGAACTGGGTTGGTTGTAAGGAAAAATAAAGGGACAGTGGAGACTGGAAAGCTGGAAGATATATCTAGAATCAAAAGGGGATTGCTACTATTTAGTTCCAACTGAGTGTTCCCATGTTGGGCAGCTATCCCAAGGTTGAGAGATTTTTTATTTTTTTCCAAGGGAAGTCAGAAATCATACATAAGAAATATCTAAATCTGAATTTGTAAATACTGGCATTTAATTAAATTTTTAACTGTATGAGCACAGAAGAACCCATCAATATGCCAGATCCAGAAGTTGGCTGCCATTTGAGGCTTTTACTATTATGGAAGCGGGAGTATACAACAATAAGTTTTGATGAGGATATGAGATAGAAAGAGATTTGGATCATCTAATTTTGTTCAGGAGAAGAGAGCCACGGTCTTGAGCTATATACCAAATCATTCTGTTTGGTTTTCCTCAATAAAAGTAATAAATTCTCAATACATGTATAAGGCCAGTTACTGTTCTAAAAGTGTTACACATACTAATACTTAAAACTATCCTGAGAGATGGGTACTATTTTGATCTCTTTTTACGGATGAAGAAACAGAAAACCAGGTAAACTAAGGGTGTGCCCAGGATCTCACTTCTAGGAAGGGACAGAAAAAGGCTGGAGGGGAGTGTACTATGAGGCAGAAGAGCACTATAAGAGGAAGGAGATAAGACTGATGAGGCACCAGGTAGTTTTGCCTGGGATCTGCCTTACACAGCATCCACTGATGATGACTAGTCCCAGAGGACCATTTCTAAGAATTTCAAAACATCACCTAATGGGCCTGTCCTAGCTTTAATAGTAAATAGGCCAGCTTGTTCTGCAAATGCTTATACATATTGTCATCTTTCTTCCCTCATCTTCATGCTCTCCATACCAGCCCATCTGTTCCAACACCCCCTCCCCATACAAGGGTGTTACTCCATCCCCAAGGAGCACAGCCACCAACACTGAAGCAGAAGAATGCAATGACATAATGGTGATTTTTTTTTTAAGTCAAATTTACACATAAAATGCATTGCCAGCAAGAACTCTGTCAGGTCACAGCTGTTTCACAGTGAGTCATCCATCACTCTGAGGACTATCCCACATGGACCAAAGCAATGAAATCCCACGCACCAGGGAATAAATAAATTTATGCTAACTCAAGAATGTCTTCTATCAAATATTTGCAGGAAACTTTTACACTAGTTGGTTGAAGAGAATGCAGTGTTGCTGCATCAATACACTATAAGTATTTTTAAATGAAACTCTAAGAATATGAGAATTTTGAAAATGAATGATTACCTCTAAAGAGAGTATTGCATTCTACAAGAGCTTTGGAAAATTAAACACTTTCTTTTACCAAACAGGAAAAAAATTCAAAAAACAGACAATGTTACATAGTAACATTTGAATTTGTTCCAAAACTTCTGACATTCCCAGAATATATCCTCCAATTGCCTGTCATAGAGCCTGAAATTTCTATTCCATTGGGATAAGGCAAAATGCCCATGAAATAGTAATAAATGGTCATGATATATATATGCACGGATTGACTTATTCTCTTGCAAAAATGAATGGAGAGCTTGGGTAGTCTAGGCATTGGACATATTGCCAAAAGGAGATAGGACATCACCAAAAGAGAAAGAAGATGCCAAATAAAACTTCTCCTCTCTGAAGTTTTGACCAGGCTAGTCATGCTGCTCTATTTCCTTGGAAAACAAACTAAGAAATGCAAAAATGGGGGGAAAAAAAAGAAAAGGCAGTGATAAAAACAAAATCAAACCAGAAGAACCAAACAAACAAACAAAAAAATAGAACAAAACTCAAAACATCAAGGGCCAGTATGTATTTTAACTGCTTGACTTGGAATGCACATGCTACCAATTTCTCTTGTAAGGTAGCTGTATAGGTAGACTTTGTCCTTGACTTTGAAACCAGGAAGCTTATTTGAAAGTTTTCAGGAGATGAGTACTTATTTCTCTATTACCTTCCTGTATTTTCTCTATCAACAAGTACTGATTAAGGTTCTTCTTGAATTCATCCCAGAATGTAGGTC
Source organism: Mirounga angustirostris (assembly GCF_029215605.1). Classification (NCBI taxonomy): domain Eukaryota; kingdom Metazoa; phylum Chordata; class Mammalia; order Carnivora; family Phocidae; genus Mirounga; species Mirounga angustirostris. The sequence continues at coordinate 35,620,828 of NW_026991720.1, forward strand.
CACTATCTTCTCTGGTACCCTTTATGTTGTTAAATGATTCTCTTTAAAAGGTAGTCCTAGTCTCATAGCTTCTTCTTATTAATTCTGAAGCCACAGAGAATAAATGATTGGAAAGGTTACTCATGCTCTTGGCCCCACTGGTCAGAAAGGTGCCTCACAGCAGTGGCAACCTATGGACCTTCCTATTCATCCAGCACAATGTTTATATTTAATAACCTCAAGCAGTGCTTTATAGTAGAAATGTAATGTGAGCCACATATGTAATTTAGAATTTTCTGGTAGCCACATTAAAAAAATAAAATATATCTATTATTAATATTTTAAATGTTAATTTTACATGAAATACTTTATAACTAAAAATATTTTAGCTACTTTATTTCTATGTGTTTTATTTAAACCAATTTATCCAAACCATTATTATTTCACAGGTAGTTAATATAAAAATTTATTGAGTTAATATTTTGTCTTCCTTTTTCATACTAAGTCTTCAAATCTAGTTTGTGTTTTACACTTACAGCTTATTTCAATTGTATGCTACATTTTCAATGGCTAAAATGAAGTGCAGTCCCATGAAAGCAATGAAGTTGTGCTTAATGGAAAAATATTTTTAAATAACTAATTTTTAAATGCAAATTAATTATAATTAAATATATAGAAAATTAAGTTCCTTGGTTGCTCTAAACATATTATAAGTTTTCAATAGATACTTGTTGGCTACCATAATGGATAGCACAAATCTAAAGGATTGAGTCATTGAAGGATTCACATAAGGTAAATATATTAGCAACTCCCAGTAGCCTTAAAGAAAAACATTGAAGGGAAAATTATAACTCAAATCCAAACCATAACCAAACTGAAGCACTTCTGTGGAAGAAAATATCTGTGAAGACAAAAATCCTTCTATATGTCCAAGCTGACATATAGAATGAAGACTACACCAGCTTTTGATTTAGACTATATGAGAATGTTAATTCCTCCATTCATCATCTGGAGTGTCAATATTGGTAATGGAAAAGCTTTGATCTTGAAAACGAAACTAGACCTACATGTTCTACATCTGACACTGCATTAAAATCAAGAGAAATTTATCTATAAATGATAATAAAAACATCAATGATATTTATCATTAAAATATATGGATAGAACAAATTATAGTATCATTTATAATGCCCAAATATTTAGGTTATTCATATAAATAATTTATTTAAAATGTTTGAGGATAGCCATGTATATAGAGCACTGATTCAGTGACTTAATAATATTGATTCTTCTACTACATGGAGAGATAAATATACAAGTTTGTGTTCAGTTAAAGGGTATAAAGGTCTTTCTTGGACCACTGTACACTGAGTCCAGTTAGTCCTTCCATACGGAATTACAAATAAAAAATCATGGTTTGACCAGAGAAAAGATAAAATTTATGACTTAAGTATTTTCACAGAACACATCAACTTAAATGTTCTGGAAAATACATCCTCTATTATTTAAACCCAGATATTTCTTTCCCCTCTATATATAAACCTCCAATACCCACTTACCCATCCACATTCTCAGCTGATGGCATTGTTTCTAACTTAATTGAAGAAACTGAAGCAATATGAAAAATTTCAATAGCTCTGACCACTGTATCTACTCATTGACTTGCATTTGTATCCTCTTACTCTATGTGAACAACCTGTACTCCTAATGAATGCTGACTTTTTCATTATATTCCATCTTCCCTCACCTGCTCTCCAGCAATTTCTTCACTTTTTTACTATTAATTTTCTTCTTATTAGTAATAAAGTTTCATTAACCTATATACAATAATCTTCTCCCATTTGAAAAGAAAAGCTCTCTTGACACAAACACCCCTATAGTTACTTCCCTATTTCACTGCTCCCTTTTATCGAAACCCCCCAAAAAGTTCTCTAGCCTCACTATCTGCCAAGTCCTCTCCTATCCTCTCCTACTCTCTCAAACTCAACTCACCCCATCACTTCCCTGAAACCAGTCTTTCTTGTCACTGACCTCTATATTGATAAATGTAATGATCAGTCTCAGTTAATCTTTCTTAGACTATTTCTTTTCTAAAACATTTCTTCTTTCAGGGAAACCCCAATCTCCTGGTTTTCCTTTTATCTCAAAAATTCCTTTACTGATTTCTCTACTTTTCCTCACACTCTGAACAAAGGCACACAATAGGATTGAATCAATGGAATTCTTTTTTTTTATGATGTTATGCTAATCACCATACATTACATCATTAGTTTTTGATGTAGTGTTCCATGATTCATTGTTTGCGTATAACACCCAGTGCTCCATGCGGTACGTGCCCTCTTTAATACCCACCACCAGGCTAATCCATCCCCCCACCCCCCTCCCCTCTAGAACCTTCGGTTTGTTTCTCAGAGTCCATAGTCTCTCATGGTTCGTCTCCCCCTCCGATTTCCCCCCTTCATTTTTCCCTTCCTACTATCTTCTTCTTTTTTTTAAACATATAATGTATTATTTGTTTCACAGGTACATGTCTGTGATTCATCAGTCTTACACAATTCACAGTGCTCACCATAGCGCACACTCACCCCAATGTCCATCACCCAGCCACCCCAACCCTCCCACCCCCCACCACTCCAGCAACCCTGTTTGTTTCCTGAGATTAAGAATTCCTCATATCAGTGAGATCATATGATACATGTCTTTCTCTGATTGACTTATTTTGCTCAGCATAATACCCTCTAGTCCCATCCACATCATTGCAAATGACAAGATTTCATTCCTTTTGATGGCTGCATAATATTCCATTGTAGATCAATGGAATTCTAATTGAACATTAGGATTCGGTCCTTAGAACTATTTTACAATTACTTGCATGATTTCATTTAGTTTCAATGCCTTGAATATCATTTTTTTGTGGGCAACACTTGCCTTTATAGTTCCAGCCTGGAAGTTTTTCCTAGATCTAGGCTCATACATCCAACTGACAGGATGGCTTCTCTGCTTGGATATTTTATAGGCATCTTAACTTAAAACCAGACTCCTTGTCTTTCTCCCTGAGGTGTTTCCCATGTTATTAATGACTAAGCGTTCTTCTATCTGTTCAGGTCAGTGATTTTAGAGTAATCCCTCACTCCCCTTTCTCTACTGCCCCATATCCAAGTTGTTGCTTTATTTTGCATTTATTTGATTATTAAAGAGGGGACTATGTTTCCAAATATATATTCTTTGATCCATTTTCCTTTTGGAGTGTTGCTCCTTTAGTTATTCTTTATTGGTATGTAATACCAGTTCTTTTTGTCCAGAATAGAAATTGCTTTATTGTATTTTTCTAGGGTTTATAAACAGAACAGTGTCATTGTTTTAAAAAGATGAATAATGCATAAATATAGAGCAAAGTGAATATGATCTCAAATCCTACCACCCTGAGAAAAACATTAATTTTTCAATGATCATCTTTTTTTATGTCTCTTTTTTAAAGATTTTGTTTATTTATTTGTCAGAGAGGGAGAGAAGGAGAGAGAGAACAAGCAGGGGGAATGGCAGAGGGAGAAGTAGGCTCCCTGCTGAGCAAGGAGCCCGATTCAGGACGCTGAGATCATGACCTGAGCTGAAGGCAGCTGCTTAACCGACTGAGCCACCCAGGTGCCCCCTTTTTTATATCTCTTGATTAATATAAATATAAATTTAATAATAGGACTATAGTACATCTGCAAGCTTTTTGTTTTATTTTATTAATATGTTTCCAGTGGCCACATTTACCTAAAGCAGTTTCTTCTTTTACTTTCACTTTTCTTATTCCTTTCCTCACATTATCTCCTCCTGAAAGACTCACCCCATCTCCCACTGCAGGTATCCAGTATGAACAACCCATTGAGTATTCTTACATAACTCTCTGGGCCAACATAATTAAGGCTCACTAAGGCTATATAATCTCTATCTCTTTCTCTCCTCCACTCCCCCCCACACACAGATTTTTAGTAATAATTGATTTTGTCAAATATACAAAACAAGAAGGTATATTCAGAGATGTTCTCTGTCTCATTTTCCCTCCACCCCACTTAAGCAACAAGTTTTGTTCACCTTTCACCTCATCCCCTTCCCTTTTAAACTATAAACAAATATATTAATGTACTGTTACTTCCTTCCTTCTTCTCTTAGATGAATGGTAGTATATGGTACATGCTTTTCTCCAACTTGCATTTTTTTCACCTAAAAAAGCTGTTCTGGACACCACTATGTAGTATGTAGTGTGTAAAGACCTGCCTCCTTTCTTTTTAAAGGAGTGTAAAACTCCATTGTGTGGATGTATTTTAATTCATTCAACCATGTCTTTGTTGATGTACTTTTGGCAGTAATTGGCTTTGTTCATATGTCTTTTAATATTTGTATAGCATATCATTCTGGTGGCTTCTTGGCAATGGGATTGGTAGGTCAATAGGTAAACTCATATATAATTTTCTATATGTTACCTATCACATTTCTACAAACAACACATGAGAAAACTTATTTTAATACATTTTTGGCAAGTATTGTTTTGTAAAACATACCAAATATCTCAGTGTAGTGTCAATTATTCTTATGAGTTTCAGTGAACTCACTTTAATATGTTCAAGGCCCATTTGTATTTTTTTTCTAATGAACTGTCAGTTGCCTATTTTTCTATCAGAATGTTTTCCTTATTTTCTTGCCCTCTGATTCCTCTTACATAGTTATAAATTATATCACTGGCTTCTTGCCCCTCTCAGTGGCTGGACTCCATCCAGTTATACCTTATAGTTTTGGGGATTTGTCATCTAATTCGTTTGCTTGTAAACTTTTTATTTTGATATAATTTCAGATTTATGGAGAAGTTGCCAAAATAGCACAAGGAATTCCCATATACTTTTACCTAGATCATCATTCGGTATATTTTGCCCCATATACTTACTCTGTCTCTCTTTCTCCGTATATATAATACACACAAACACAAATGCATACAACTTCAGCATATATTTCTTAAGAACAAGGACATTATTCTGTATAGCTACAATTATAAAAAATTAGAAAATATAATGTTGACATAATGCTACTATCTAATCCACAGTTCATATTTAAATTTTGTTAACTGTCCTAATATCTACTTCTTTTTTCCCATTACAGAATCCAGTCCAGAATCATGCATGGCAGCTACGTGTCATGTCTCTTTAGTCTCACTTAATCTTGTACAGCCTTTCAGTCTTTCTTTGTTTTTCTCGATCTTAACATTTTTTGAAGAGTATAGGCCAGTTATTTTGTACAATGTCCCTCTATTTAATGTATCTGACATTTCCTTGTTAGATTCATTTCATGCATGTTTAGCAAGAATACCACAGAAAATATGCATCCTTAGCATCAGGAGAAATATGAAGTTAGTTTGCTCTAATATTGAAGTTGTTACCTTACATATTTAAGAAGTATAAACTAGGTTTTTTCACTGTAAGGTTACTTCCCCCTATGTAATTAATAAGTTATTTTGGGGGATATATATTATATAAATATCCTGTTTCTCACCAAGCTTTCACCCACTAGTTTTAGTAACCACTGACGATTTTCTAATTGACTTATTTATTTTATATTTATTAGTTGTCACTCTGTTAAAGGAAGAGCTTTCTTTTATCACCCTTTTATTTACTTACTTGTATTATTTATATTAGCATAGACAAATGGATCCTTAATCATTTGCATCATTATTTCAATTCATCCTTAAATAATCCCAGATTTGTCCAAAAGGAGACATTTAAGCTGGCTTCTTTGCCTTTGATTATATCCCCATCATTCTTTTAACATAGTCAGATGTTCTAACACAATCAGATGTTCCAGATTCATCTTGTATCCTCCATGATCCAAACCTGGAATCACTTATTTTCCTCCAGTTCCTTCTGGTGACAAAAGAGACCTACCTGCTTAGGCAAGGACTGCAGAGACATTCTTGAGCACCTTGGCAGGGACTGTGGGTATTTTGCAAAGAGGTTCCATCTGAGCTTTAACCTTCTGAGAACTCCTATGGGAGAGTAAAAAGAAAAAGTGAAGATAGGTGTCTTGGGGAAATGGCCCCAACTGGGAAATGGTGCTGGCTCTTAGTTTTTTAGAAACTCTAGAAAATTTGCTGGATTTTTATTGTCATAATTTTATAATTCTTACTTTTATTTTAATTATTTTTATATTTGCATCTCTCATTTTGTGATTTGCTTTTAGATTTTTAAAAATATAATTCTGTTGGGGTCCCTGGGTGGCTCAGTAGGTTAAACGTCCAACTTTTGATTTTGGCTATGCTCAACAGGGAGTCTGCTTGAGTTTCTGTCCTCTCCCTCGTCCTCTGCCCCTCCCCCCTTAAGCTCTCCCTCTCTCTCTCTCTAAAATAAATAAATAAATCTTAAAAAATAATAATTCTTTTTTTTCTATTTTTTCCTATACATTTGTTATTCAATTCTTCGCTTTTTGTTTTTGGCCATTTTTGTGGACTGGGTTATATTAAGCCACCCCTCTCACCAAAAATAACTGCTAAATCTGTGTAAACCATTTTAAAAACCTGTTTGAAGGTGCTAGAAAAATTAAGAAACCAGCAAGGACCAGAGAATTAAATGCTCCAGAGAGGACAAACATGTAGCTAAAAGAATTCAATATTCTATTCCTTGCAGCATTTTCTAATCTATAAAACATAGCTGAGAGATGGAGAAGTTGAGCAGAAAATAGCTAAGAGGATGAAAGCTGAAGAGAGCTTTCAGAAATCTCATGATGCCACAAGAACAAAAATTAGAAATTAGAAATCACAAGGAGGAGGGACAGTGGTAAACAGCTCAGGATTCCACTGGCACCACTGGAAATTTGCACCTAAGAGAGAGCAAGGGCAAATTAGAAATAAAACAGCTTTCACAAATATTGAAATTTTTGTTTGAATTAGGTCAATACCCCATTGATTTAGGAGTATGAACTACTTTATTAACTTTCTGCCAACAAAAAGGAAATCTTATGTGGAGAATTATTACATAATCAGAATCTCAAATTATCTTTACAAGAATTAGTAATCCATGTTTTTCATTCTAGCAAACAATTTTGGCATACTAGATGACAAGACCAAATGACCAAAACAGACAAAAGAAGCATAATGTAAAAATAAACTGATTCAGACATTGGATTTAATTAGATACCAAATATAACAACAATGGTATATTGAAAGAATACATTTGATAAACTATTGAACAAGATTTCAGCTGAGAACTGACTGGAATATCTGAAATAAAATCAAATGGAAAATTTAGAAATATAAAAATAAGATAAATTAATGCTCAATGGATTTGACAGAGGATGACCCAAAGAAATGGATTAATATAAGGAAATAAATATCCACATTGGAATACAAAGAGATAAAAATTTGGAACATATAGAAAAGAGAACAAGAGAAAGAGGAGATGTGGGATTACCAGAGCCTAGAACCCCAGGATATCCCAGGGGAGCTGGAATCACAGTGAAGACTACCTGTTGAGAGCAGGAACGTAAGTGGGGAAGGGAGGTCCAAGCAGGATCAGGAGTCAGGGATGATCTACAGGCACTACCAAGATGCCATACTGAGCAGACCTGTGGTAGCTTCTATTTATCTTCCACCATCCAATATTTCACATTTCCAACACAGAAGCAAGTGTGCAGCGGAGCATAGGAAATGGAGCTCTCTATGTTACAGAGTGTGTATGTGAGGGTGAATGAATAGGAAAGCAAATTATCAGTTAATCTACACAGATGCCAACTTTTCAAGTTTCCAGTGATGAAGCTAATTCCCCTGCTCCTATTTTCTTACTTATCTTTGACCACTTTAATAGGGAGCTGAGAAAAATAGAATTTAGTGCCTGTGATCAGGATGATGCTTTATCCAGATTACCCAGATAGAAGCTATTTTGAAAAAAATATATTGAGATTAGTCCAAAAACTACCATTGAAACAAACATTTTAATGGAGCTAGTGAATTAAAGCACTCTTTTGACTATCTTGGTACCAATGAGTGACATCTTTCTTCAGCAAAAATATGCATAATAGTTTGTGTTCCTAGATACAATATAAGTTCAGGCACATCTTTCCTCACCAAAAGAAGTTACACTTATATTTGCTCTTGGTTTTTACTTTGTGGAATATGATGCCTGTGAATACCTGGCTTCTCATAGGAAAATGGGTCATTGCATTCTAAAGGGATGTCTTCAAATATTTATTTTGTAAATTATATATCATCCTCTTTAGTACCAATTATTAAATTTCAGGTACGAACTGAAATGGCATTCAGAAGTATTTTGCTTGAAATAATTTGGAGAAATGATTTTAAGTGAAATAGCTTTTCAGGAAGTAAAAAAATGGAACAAGTTTGGGAATTAACTAAATATATTATTTTTTTCAAGTAATAAACTCTAAAACTGGTAATCAAAAATCATGCTCTTTCTGATTTTTGTTGAGTAAAGGGTAATTATGTTCTTATATTTTCAAATTTATTCAATCATAAGTCCTTCCATGAAAGAAGTAGAAATAATATTATGAGATTTTTGGTAAGAATTTCTTTGTATAATAATAGAATTATTATATAATAGAATAGTTATTACAGAACAGAATAATAATTACTTAATTATTATTAAAATAATAATAATAATAATAAGTAGAAAGAAGAGGAATGAAAATTATACTTGTAGCATATTTCTTTTTTTAAAATTTTAATTCCAGTATAGTTAACATACAGTGATATATTAATTTCAGGTGTACAACATAGTGATTGAACAATTCTATACATTACTCAGTACTCATCAAGATAACTGTATTCTTAATACTGTTCACATATTTTACCCACTCCCACACCCACCTCCCTTCTGGTAACCATCGGTTTGTTCTCTATAGTTGAGTCTATTTCTTGGCTCTCTTTTTTGTTTGTAAAATCATGATATTTATCTCTCTCTGACTTATTTCACTTAGCATTATACTCTCTAGATCCATACATGTTGTTGCAAATGGCAAGATTTCATTCTTTTCATAGCTGTGTAATATTCCATTGTGTGTGCGTGTGTGTGTGTATACACACCACATTCCATTGTGTGTGTATATATATACCACAGCTTCTTTATCCATTCATCTATTCATGGACCCTTGGGCTGCTTCCATAATTTGTCTATTATAAATAATGCTGTAATAAACACAGGGGTGCATATATCCTTTCAAATTAGTGTTCCCCCCTTTTTTAAATTTAGATTTTACTTACTTAACATATAGTACAATATTGGTTTCTAAAGTAGAATTTAGTGATTCATCACTTACAACACCCAGTGCTTATCACAAGTGTCCTCTTTAATAACCATCACCCATGTAGCCCATCTCCCACCCACCTCTCTCCATTAACCCTCAGACTGAGGGTTTCATATGGCTTCATGTTAAGAATCTTTTATGATTTGTTTTCCTCTCTCCTTTTTTATTTCCCCCTTCCCATATGTTCATCTGTTTTCTTTTTTAAATTCCACATATGAGTGAGATCATATGGTATTTGTCTTTCTCTGACTGACTTATTTCACTTAGCATAATATACTCTAGCTCCATCCACATTGTTGCAAATGACAAGATTTCATTATTTTTTATGGCTGAGTTATATATATATATATATATATATAACATCACATCTTCTTTATCCATTCATCAGTCGATGGGCATTTGGGCTCTCTTCATAGTTTGGCTATTGTTGATAATGCTGCTATAAACACTGGGGTGCACATACCCTTTAAAATCTGCATTTTTGTATTCTTTGTAGGGTAAATAGTAGTGCAATTTCTGGGTCATAGGGTAGTTCTATTTTTAACTTTTTGAGGAATATCCAAACTATTCTCCAGAGTAGCTGGACAAGTTTGTATTCCCACCAACAGTGCAAGTCTCCTTTCTCTGCATCCTCACCAACACCTGTTGTTTCTTGTGTTGTTAATTTTAGCCATTCTGACAGGTGTGAGGTGGTATCTCATCATTGTCTTGATTTGTATTTCCTTGATGATGAATGATGTTGAGCATCTTTTCATGTGTCTGTAAGCCATCCAGATGTATTCTTTTTTTTTTTTTAAAGATTTTATTTATTATTTGACAGAGAGAGACATATTGAGAGAGGGAACACAAGCAGGGGGAGTAGGAGAGGGAGAAGCAGGCTTCCCCGTGGTGCAGGGAACCCAATGCGGGGCTTGATCCCAGGACCCTGGGATCACAACCTGAGCTGAAGGCAGACGCTTAATGACTGAGCCACCCAGGCGCCCCAATCCAGATGTATTCTTTGGAAAAGTGTCTATGTCTTCTGCCCATTTCTTAACTGGGTTATTTGTTTTTTGGGTGTTGAATTTGGTAAGTTTTTTATAAATTTCGTCAATAGATGCAGAAAAGGCATTTGACAAAATACAGTATCCTTTCCTGATAAAAACCCTCAACAAAGTAGGGATAGATGGAACATACCTCAACATCACAAAGGCCATATATGAAAGACCTACAGCTAACATCATCTCATCCTCAATGGGGAGAATAGAGCCTTTCCCCTACAGTCAGGAACAAGACAAGGATGTCCACTCTCACCATTACTATTTAACATAGTACTGGAAGTCAGCCTCAGTAATCAGACAACAAAAAAGAAATAAAAGTCATCCAAATTGGCAAGGAAGAAGTCACATTTTCACTATTTGCAGAGGGCATGATACTCTATGTATAAAACACAAAAGACTCAACCAAATAATTACTAGAAATAATACACGAATTAAGCAAAGTTGTAGGATATAAAATCAATATGCAGAAATCTGTTGCATTTCTATACAGCAATAACAAAGCAGCAGAAAAAGAAATCAAGGAATCAATCCCATTTGCAACTGCACCAAAAGCAATAAAATACCTAAGAATAAACCTAACTGGAAAGGTAAAAGATCTGTACTCTAAAAACTATAGAGCACTTACTTATGAAAGAAATTAAAAAGGACACAAAGAAATGGAAAAGTATTCCATGCTCATGGATTGGAAGAACAAACATTGTTCAAATGTCTATTCTGCCCAAAGCAACCTACACATTTAATGCAATCCTATCAAAATACCACCAGCATTTTTCACAGAAGTAGAGCAAACAATCTTAAAATTTGTATGGAACCACAAAAGACCCTGAGTAGCCAAAGCACTCTTGAAAAAGAACAAAACTGGAGGCATCATGATTCCAGATTTCAAGCTATACTACAAAGCTGTATGGTACTGGCACAAAAATAGACACATAGATCAATGGAACAGAATAAGAGAGGCCAGAAATAAACCCATAGTTATATGATCAATTAATCTTTGACAAAAGAGACAAGAATATGCAATGGGAAAAAGACAGTCTCTTCAATAAATGGTACTGGGAAAACTGGGCAGCAGTATGCAAAAGAATAAAACTTGGCCCACTTTCTTACACCATACACAAAAATAAACTCAAAATGGATTGAAGACCTAAATGTGAGACCTGAAACCATAAAAATCCTAGAGGAGAACACAAGCAATAATTTCTGTGACATTGGTTGTAACATTTTTCTGGATATGTCTATTGAGGCAATCAAAACAAAAGCAAAAATAAATTATTGGGACTACATCAAAATAAAAAGCTTCTGCACAGCAAAGGAAACAATCAACGAAGTTAAAAGACAACCTACTGAATTGGAGAAGATATTTGCAAATGACATATCCAAAAGAGGGTTAGTATCTAAAATATACAAATAACTTATACAACTCAAACAAACAAACAAAAAACAAACAACCCAATTAAAAATGGGCAAAAGTCATGAACAGACATTTTTCCAAAGAAGACATACAGATGGCCAACAGACATGTGAAAGGATGTTAAACATCATTCACCATCAGGGAAATCCACATCAAAACCACAATGAGATTTCACCTCACACCTGTCAGAATGACTAAAATCAAAAACACAAGAAACAAATGTTGGTGAGGATGTGGAGAAAAGGAATCTTTGTGCACTGTTAGTGAGAACACAAACTGGTGCAGCCACTGTGGAAACACAGTATGGAGGCTCCTCAAAAAATTAAAAACAGAATTACTATATGATCCAGTAATTTCACTACTGGGTACTTAAACAAAGAATACAAAAGCATGAATTCAATAGTAACCCTTTTTAAAAAAAAGATTTTATTTATTTGACGGAGAGAAATAGTGAGAGCAGGAACACAAGCAAGGGGAATGGGAGAGGGAGAAGCAGGCTTTCTGCTGAGCTGGGAGCCTGATGCGGGACCAGTCCCAGGACCCCGGGATCATGACCTGAGTCGAAGGCAGATGCTTAACGACAGCCACCCAGGTGCCCCGATACTAACCCTTAATCAGGTTGATGAAGTCCCAATTGTTCATTTTTGCTTTTGTTTCTCTTGCCTCCAATGATGTGTGTATTAAGAAGTTGCTATGGCTGAGGTTAAAAAAGATTTCTGCCTGTGTTCTTCTCTAGGATTTTGATGGTTTCCTGTCTCATATATAGGTCTTTCATCCATTTTAAATTTATTTTTGTGTATGGTGTCCAGTTTCATTCTTCTGGATGTTGCTGTTCACTTTTCCCGACACCATTTGTGGAAGCGACTTTTTCCATTGGATATTCTTTCCAGCTTTGTTGAAGATTAGTTGGGTTGTATGGACATTTTAACATTTGTTCTCCCAATCCTTGAGCATGGATTGTCTTTCCATTTCTTTGTGTCATCTTCAATTTCTTTCATCAATGTCTTATAGTTTTCAGAGTACAGGTCTTTCATCTCCTTGGTTAAATTTATACATATGTATTTTATTATTTTGGGTGTAATTGTAAATGGGACTATTTTCTTAATTTCTCTTTCTGCTTCATTATTAGTGTACAGAAATGCAATGTGGGTGCCTGGGTGGCTCAGTCGGTTAAGTGTCTGTCTTTGACTCAGGTCATGATCCTAGGGTCCTGGGATTGAGCCCCATGTTGGACTCCCTGCTCAGTGGGGAGTCTGTTTCTCCCTTTCCTTATGTCCCTCCCCATAGCTCATGCTCTCTCACTATCTCTTTCCCTCAAATAAATAAATAAAATCTTTAATAAAAAAAGAAATGCAATGGATTTCTGTATATTGATTTTGTATTCTACTGAATTCATTTATCAGTTCTAGTAGTTTTTTAGTAGAATCTTTAGGGTTTTCTATACATAGTATCATCATCTGCGACTAGTGAAAGTTTTACTTCTTTACCAATTTGGAAGTCTTTTTTTCTTTTCTGACTGCTGTAGCAAGGAGTTCCAGTACTATGTTGAATAAAAGTGGTAAGAGTGGACCTCCTTATCTGATTCTTGACCTTAGGGGAAAAACTCTCAATTTTTCACCATTGAGCATGATATTAGTTGTGGGTTTTTCATATAAGGCCTTTATTATGTTGAGGTATGTTCCCTTTAATCTACTTTGTTGAGGGCTTTTATCATAAATGGATATTGTCCTCAAATGTTTTTTTTCTGCATCTATTGAAATGATCATATGATTTTTATTGATGTTGTTGATGTGATGTATCACACTGAATGATTTGTGAATATTGAACCAAGCTTGCATCCTGGGAATAAATCCCATTTGTTCACAGTGAATAATTTTTTAAATGTATTATTGGATTTGATTGCTAATATTTTATTGAGCATTTTTGCATCTATGTTCATCAAAGATGTTGGCTTGTAGTCTCTTTTTTTGTAATGTGTTTATCTGGTTTTGGTATCAGGGTAATGCTGGTCTTATAGAATGAATTTGAAACTTTCCTTCCTCTTCTATTTTTTGGAAGAGTTTAAGAAGAATAGGTATTAACTCTTCTTCAAATGTTTGGCAGAATTCACCTGTGAAGCCATCTGGTCCTGGACTTTTGTTTGTTGGAAGTTTTTTTTTTTTATTATTGATTCAATTTCCATTTCATTGCTGATAATCAGTCTGTTCAAATTTTCTATTTCTTCCTGCTTCAGTTTTGGGAGTTTTTATGTATCTAGGAATTTATCCATTTCTTCTAGGTTGTCCAATTTGTTGGTATATAGTTTTTCATAATATTCTCTTACAATTGTTTGTATTTCTGTGGTGTCAATTGTTAGTTCTCCTTTTATTTCTGATTTTGTTTGAGTCCCCTCTTTTTTGTTGTTTCTGAAGAGTGGCTAAAGCTTTATCAATTTTGTTGATCTTTTCAAAGAATCAGCTACTGCTTTCATTGATCTCTTCATTGTTTTTTTTATTTTCTAGTTTGTTTATTTCTGCTCTAATCTTTATTATTTTCTTCCTTCTACTGGTTTGGGGTTTTGTTTTTCTCTACCTCCTTTAGGTGTAAGGTTAGGTTGTATTTGAGATTTTTCTTCCTTCTTGAAGTAGGCCTGTATTGCTATAAACTTCCCTTATCACTTCCTTTGTTGCATCCCAAAGATTTTGGACCATTGTGTTTTAATTTTCATTTGACTTCATGTATTTTTTAATTCCCTCTTTGACTTCTTGGTCGACTCATTCATTGTTTAGTGGCGTGTTATTTAATCTCCATGTATTTGTGCTCTTTCCAGATTTTTTTCTTGTGGTTGATTTCTAGTTTCATAGCATTTTGGTCAGAAAAGGTGCATGGCATGACTTCAGCCTTTTTAAATTTGTTGAGACTTGATTTATGAACTAATATGCAATCTATTCTGGAGGATGTTCCATGTGCACTTGAAAAGAAAGTGTAGTCTGCTGTTTTTAGATAGAATGTTCTGTATATATCTGTTAGATCCATCTGGTCCAATGTGTCATTCAAAGCCACTGTTTTCTTGTTGATTTTCTGTTTGGATGATCTATCCATTGATATAAGTGGGATGTCAAAGTCCCCTACAATTATTTATTACTATCTATTACTTCCTTTATGTTTGTTATTAATTATTTTATGTATTTGGGTGTTCCCATGTTGGGTGTATTATATCTTCTTGTTGGATTATTCCCTTTATTATTATATAGTGTCCTTCTTTGTCTCTTGTTACAGTCTTTGTTTTAAAGTCTATTTTGTCCAACATAAGTATTGCTACTGTGGCTTTCTTTTCACATCAATTTGCATGATAAAGTCCTCTCCATCCCTTCACTTTCAATCTGCATGTGTCTCTAGGTCTGAAATGAGTCTCTTGTGGGCAACATATAGATGAGTCTTACTTTTTCATCCATTCTGTCACCTTATGTCTTTTGATTGGAGAGCTTAGTCTATTTACATTCAAAGTAATTATTGACAGTTATGTACTTATTGCCATTTTTTACTTGTTTTATGGTTGTTTTTGTAGTTCTTCTCTGTTCCTTTCTTGCTCTCTTCTCTCATGATTAGTTGGCTTTCTTTAGCAATATACTTGGATCCTTTCTTTTTATTTTTTGCATACCATAAATTTCGATTTGCAGTTACCATTAGGTTTGTATATAACATCTTCTGCATATGGCAGTCTATATTAAGTTCATGGGCCCTTAAGTTTACACCCATTCTTTACTTCCCTCCCCACCCCCCATATTTTAGATACATGGTATCATACCTTACATCCTTTCATTTTGTAAGTCTCTTGGCCAATCTTTATAAGATATACTGAATTTCACTGCTTCTGTGCATCCTACTTTTCTAACTCCTACTGATGATTTTTCCTTTCCACTCAAAGAGTCCCCTTTATCATTTCTGGTAGGGTTGGTTTAGTGTTCATGAATTCCTTTAACTTTTGTTTGCCTGGGAAACTCTTTATCTCCCCTTCTATTCTGAATGAGAGCCTTGCTGGATAGAATATTCTTGGCTGCAGATTTTTGTCATCCAGCTCTTTGAGTATGTCATGCCACTTTCTTCTGGCTTGCTATATTTCTGCTGAGAAAAATCAGCTGATAGCCTCATTGGGTTTCCCTTGTATGTAATGGTTTTCTTTTTTCCTCTTGCTGCTTTTAAAATTCTCTCTTTATCACTACTTTTTGTCACTTTAATTACTATGTGTCTTGGTGCAAACCTCCTTGGGTTGATTATGTTTGGGGCTTCTCTGTTTCCTTCCCCAGATTCAGGAAGTTTTCAGCTATTATTTCTTCTTTTTCTTTTTCTTTCTCTTCCCCTTCTTAGATCCCTATAATGCAAATGTTTTTATGCTTGGTGGTCAGTTCTCTAAGTCTATTTTCATATTTTTTTTTCTCACCTGCTCAGCTTTATTGCTTTTCATTACTCTGTTCTCTAGGTCACTAATCATTCTTCTGCTTCATCTAGTCTACTATTTATTCCATGTAGTGTATTTTTAATTTCATTCATGGAGTTCTTCATCTCTGATTGATTCTTTTTTATGTTTTCTATCTCTTTGTAAAGGTTCTCACTGAGGTCCTTCACTCTTTCCTCAAGTCCAGTGATTGTCATTATGATTATTACTTTAAATTCTGTCAGGCACATTACTTTTCTCGATTTCACTTAGGTTACCATGTTGTGATTTTTTTCCTGTTCTTTCATTTGGAACATATTCCTCTGTCTCCTCATTTTGTCTAACCCTCTGTCTATTTCCATGTGTTAATAAAGTCAGCTACATCTCCTTCTCTTGAAAGTAGTAGCCTAATGAAGAAGAAGTCCTGTAGTGCCCTTCAGTGTAGTGTCCCCTGTTCACCTGGACCTAGTACTTCAGGGGTGTCCCCTATGTGTGTTGCATGCAGCCTGCTTTTGTGGTTGAGCCACATTCACCTTCAGTCTGGTCAACTGAAATGTATCTCTTTGCCTGTTGTGGGCAGTATTTCATTCCTGTGCTGTTAGTGGGCCAGTCTGTGGCTTCCTTGGACTTGTGTTGAGTTAGACCAGGCATTTGTCAGAAATGTGGTAGCACCAAACAGCAGGTTGCTTTCCCTCTTTTATCCTCCAAGAAGCTTTTATTGGTCAGTGGGGTCTGCCATCAGACCAGCTGTCTGTCCCAGCCCACTGCTAAAGTCACAATCTGACTGGTGTGTGTGGTTATCACTTTGGAGTGATGCTGGCCCCTGTTGGGGCTGCTTGCACACTGCCAGGCTTGTGGCACCACTTTGGATGGGTTCCAGCCAAGAGTGCATTGAAGGGGGTGGATCTGCAGAAGCATGCAGGGGCGGGGGTGGGAGAGTAAGTGAGGTGTTGGCAAAGTTTGTACTAGTCTACTGTAGGAAAAGACCTGGAGCTGAGGCCTGGCTGGAGGGGCATGTCTACAGGGGAACATGTAGGCGGAGCACAGAGATTAGTAAGTTAGGTCTCCAGTTTCAGCACTGCATGGTGTACTCAACTTGGGGGTGTGGGGAGGAAATGGCTCTGTCCAGCTCCTTTGTTCCTGGAGAAGTCTCCCAATGATCCCTGCTGCTCCAACACAGGCTCTGAGATTAATAAACAAATCTCCCTTCCCTATACCCCATGGGATTTTCAAACTGCTGTTTCTATGCTGTATTTCCATTGGCCTGCTTGTTATGCTGTCTCCTTAAGGGTGAGGACTGAGTTTCCTCTCACCCCCCTGCCCTTCTGGTTCTCTCAGAGCAGAAACTGCTGATTCTTAAAGTTCCAGGTTTTAAGTCTTACAAGTTGTAAGAATTGGTGAAATTTGGCCCCTCTGGTTTTCAAAGCCAAATAATATGGGGATTTGTCTTTCCCATGTGGGTTCACCAGTGTAGAGTCTGTTTCTCTCCACTCTCTGCACCTGTGGGATCTTTCATTCCCAGGGAGAGTCCCAAGGGTCCCCCCTATCACTCCCAACCATGTCTCTGCCCTTCTTACCCTCTTTGATGTGGCCTCTTCTCTACATTTATTTGTAGAGTTTGTTCTTCCAGGCTTTGGGTTGTCTTCTGGGTTATTTACACCGATGTGAATGTTATCTAGTTGTACATGTGAGATGGGGTGAGCTTAGGATCCTCCTACTCCACCATCTTCCCTGGAAGTCTTCATAGCATATTTCTAATTCTGTTTAGATAGATAGATAAATAGAAATTCTATAAAGAAAATCACTAACTGTTGAAAGTAGTTACTCGTGAGTTATGTGATTATGAGTAATATAGAAAAACATTTCCATATTCTCAAACTATTTTCTTTGTTATATTTCACAGTGGGCATGGATTAAATTTTAATTAGAAAAAATAACAGCTATTTAAAGATGAATCTATCATTCACAAAAATGTCTTTTCTTTGTTCTAAGGCAGGGGTTGGCAAATGACAAGCAGCAGGCCAAATCCTGCCTATAGCCTGCTTTTGTTTTATGGCCCTTTATGGATAAATTTTGCCAAACCTTGCCCTAAAGAATAGAACCAATGAATATGTATTTCATCAAGACCCTTTACTTTTCTCTAGTTATGAAGAAGAGCCTGGGGAGAATCATCAAGATACACTACAAATTATTTAGAGTTCAGAAATTGCCTCAAGGTCATTTATTCTGGCTAGAGTTAACCTTTTTGAACAGCACATTATGCCATGAAGTTTATGTAGATTAATTGGATTCATTTCTCAAAACAATTTTATGTATTTTTATTCTACTTTTAGTGATACTCAAACCAAGGCATGGAGAGATCATACCCATACAAGAAGTAGAGCCAAAATTTAAGTGCAGCCAAACTATTCCAGGGCCACAGTACAGCCTTCCCCATTTGAGGGAATCTGAAATGGTACATATCTCCTAAATGGAATGGAAGTTGGCCTTGAAGTCAGCCTTTACAAGGTGATTTTCTAAGGAGCCATCACCAAACTTCTATCTCTAATTGGAAATAAAATGCAGCTAAAATCACCTCTATAGATCAAAATATCCATCTACAGGGTGGCTGCATTCTCCTGGTAGATTGACTTGGTAGTACACTCTGAGTTGACAGAATATACATAAAGATGAGATATTTTTTCACCCTGGAGATTTTCAATTTGAAGAAATTCATAAATTACAAAGGCTCACAAATCAAAATCATTAGAAGTATCTCATTAATAATTCATGCCTGATTAATGATAATAGAGAAAAGAAATTAGCATGATATTGAGTGGCTACTGCATGCCTTTGCATGGAGATTTCATCATCTTTATTATAATCAAATGTAATAATAATGCGACTTTAAAATCCTTTGCTTACTATTTCCATGCTCAACTTTTGAATTAAAAACATACTAGACTAATGCAAATCCACTGGGAGGTCTCATATTTCCTTGTAAAACCTTTTTTTTTTTTTTTTTAAGATCCAGATCCCACCAAGATATGAGATGACTAAAATTATACCCCAATACAGACATTTTTTTAATACCAGACAAAAAAGGACAGCATGAAACCATAGTACGTTACCATGTTACAAACTCTCAGCTTTCTGACACAACAGAAATAGAAAAGGGTTTTAATTATGTTCCCATAATTTGAATTTTTCTAATTTTATAACCCAACAATACTAAGTATAAAGTAAGCAACTAAGATGCTTCCATTTGGGTTATAGAGATTTCTTTTTATGAAGTCTTTATATGGTACCAGCAAAAGATTTAATGGTTTTTTTTTTCACATTTTATCTGGCTATATTGGTATCATAGACAAACTATATCCTGGTTATTCCTTAAGCATGCTAGATGTTTCTTTTATGGGTAAGAGGTATAGTTTGGCATTAAAGCGTAAAGTCATGAAAAAGAATTATCTGTCCCAAGGTTTAAAAAACATCTTTTTGAAGCATTGCTAATATAACATTTGTAACATATAACCATCTTTAAAAGTATCTAAGCAATAAAATTACCAAGACATATACTTCCCTCTCTTATGGTAAATGTATATGGTGGTGTTATTTTCATACATTTTTAGTCATTTGAATGATGTAAAAACCAATAAGACAATATGCCAAATTTCTGTGAATAGCAAAATAAGTTGCATTAAGAAATGTTTTCTTCTAATCCAGTTCTAAGAAAGTTATAAATTTTGGTTCAAGGGCTTTCTTTGAGGATAATATCCATGATCAGTTCTGTCCCTGTAATCTAAATATATTTAGGGGTGAAAAATCATTCAAAGATTTATGTAATTATAAAATAACTCTTTGGTCCCCAAGCCAGTTTTTATAGGTAACAAGTGACCTCACAAGAATGAGTGCTTACTATTTGTTTGCTTACTTACCTAAGACAAATGATAATTCTGACACCTACTAATGATATTTTCAAATGGTCAAAGATTTATTATTATGGAATGTGAATGAATGGAGCAGATGTTGAGATTTCAAATGCATTTTATTCAGTTCTTAAAATCAATTTTTTTATCCTAATAATCATAATCCATCCTACATTCTTATTAATTTTTACCTTAAGATACAAAAACACACATATACACATACACATATCAGGGTGACTATTATTTTCTATTATATGCTCATTTAAATATTTGATTTTTTAAAGTATGTACATTTGGTACTTTGTTAATATATGAATTAAAGAAAATTTAGCAATCTTAGACACTGGTAATAAAATCCAGATCACAGGAAAAATTAAGACTAAGGAATGCGAGTTATTGTTTTGTTGAAGGTTTTATTTAGTCTACAAGGGATAATTAGTTACCACAGACTGCTACCTTCCTAAAACTCCTAGTTTTATAAAATATGAAATTTGCTTTTAATTCTTTAAATATTCAGAGAGCATCCTCTATATATGTTCAAGTTATTTCCCACCTCTTCAACTATTTCAATAAATTCTTATTGAATTCCTCCCTTGTGTAAAGCACTTGGGAGAATATGAAGATGAATAAGACATAACCCATTTCCTTAAAATGCTTGGAGGACAGCAGGTGAGATGGAGTCACAAAAACTAAGCTAGAGGAGAGAATGATATATATGTTGTACATCAAGGATCAGAAAAGTGAAATACCTATTAGATGTCTAATGAAAACATAAATGTTGACTTAAGCAGGAGAAAAATAAGGGGGAGGAGTGGTAGCTGTGGTAGCTGTGGATGGACTAGTGCATCCATGCACTACATAAAACTTTTCAAAGACATTTATATAAACACTGTGCCAGCCAGACAAACATAACTAAAAATTATTATATTAAGCTACAAAACTGCAATGTTTTAGGAAGAGTGTGGGTGATTATACTCTTACTGCTTTAAGACACAAATAACTGGTGATGGGTATTAAAGAGGGCATGTACTGAATGGAGCACTGGTGTTATACGCAAACAATGAATCATGGAACACTACATCAAAAACTAATGATGTAATGTATGGTGATTACACCACGTAACATAATAAAAAAAGACACAAATAACTTATATTTGAATTAATCTTTATAGCATTTAGAAAAAGTGGCACATTATATGTGGATCATTATTTTTATAATAAAAGAAAATGTAAGTTCAACTAATGTATGACATATTTTTCTTTTCTTACAAGTTATTTTTATGGAAATTATTTATAACACTACTAAGATAAAAAATAGACTTATTTATGGATTGATAAATACAGAGTGGGATAATCAGTAACACCGATTTTACTTATGATGTTTAAATTAAACCCTTGGGATATCCTTTACATGTTCCACACAACAATGCACAGTAATCTAAATCATTGGCAAGATTTATAATGTACCTGATATCTGCAGTCTCCACTACTCAAAATATTTTAGGGATTTTACTGATGCTTACATGGAGTGCTATCCCCCCATTTAAATATATATTTAATATATACTTATATATATTAATATTAATATTTAAAATAGTATAACATTTGCCATATGGTAACTGAAATACAACAAAATTGAAAATATTTTCATTTTAAATTATATTAATTACTAAAATTCGAATTTCTTGAATATTTGATACAAAACAATGGGTCTACAGTAACATATTTCTTAATTTTTTTAATATTTTATTTATTTATTTATTTGAGAGAGAGAGTGCAGAATGCAAAGGGAGAGGGACAAGCAGACTCTGCACTGAGTGAGAAGCCTGATGAGGGGCTGTATCTCAAGACCCTGAGATCATGACCTGAGCCAAAATCAAGAGCTGGATGCTTAACTGACTGAGCTACTCAGGTTCCCCTATTTTTTAAATTTTTAAATAGCTTGTTCAGACACTAAAGTGAGTATACCATAAAGTCCTCAAGAACAATATAACAATCTTAAAAACAAAGTAATTCTTCTAATAAGAAATTGGTGATATTTTCTAATACACCAATTATTTTAGAAATCTAACTAATACTCTAATATTGTTGTCTGCAAGCAAATGCAAAGAAATATCCATTTTATCAAAATACTATTAACTTACTTTTTAGAACAGTTCATTCATTGTCATTCATTCAATATCATTTAACAATTCATTCAATGTGTTTTCTGTCACTGTGTGAAATTATACAAGCATGCACGCACACATGCACGCGCACACACACAAAACTAAAACCTTTATAATTTCCTAAGTGATAAGAGCACTAGGAACATCTTTTGTTCTAGTATTTGGTCTTCGATCTCAGTTTCTGACAGAGCTCCTAAATCCCTTGGAATTACCTGGGTCATAGTAGGTCATTTGTTCTAATGAAGTGACTCTTGGTGGGCTCCTGAATGGGGGTGGTCAACAGAAAGATCAAGCCAATTAGAAGCTTGGAATTTTCAATCCCAACTCTCATTCTCCAGTGAGGGAACAGGGAGTTAATGTTTGATCATGCCTATGTGATGAAGCCTCCTTAAAAGTTCCAGAAGTATAGGGTTCAGAGAGCTTTCAGGTTGGTGAACATAGCCATGTATGGAGAGAGTGATGTACTCCCACTACTCAGAAACCCCTATGCTCAGGACCCTCCCAGATCTCACCCTAGGTATCTCTTCATTTGGTTGTTCATCTGTATCTGTCATCATATACTTCATTACATAATAAACTTGTAAATGCAAGTGTTTCCTTGAATTCTGTGAGCTGTTCTAGCAAATAATTTAATCCAAAGTGAAGGAGGTCATGGGAACCCTGGATTTGTAGCCAAGTTGACAAAAGTTGTGAGTAACCTAAGGACCTACTAGTAATTTCAATTGACATCTGAAATCAGGAGGGGGGTCATTCTCATGGGATTGAGTCCTTAACCTGTAGGATCCAAGCTTATCTCCAGGTGCACAGTGTCAGAATTGAGTTAAATTGTAGGACACTCAGCAGATGTCACAGAGAACTGCATGGTGTTGAACTCTTGTTAGTGTGGTAGTAGTGTGAGAGTAAAGGAAAAACATGTAGGAGGAAGACTGAATTTTTCCCACTCACAACGCATATACAATTGACATTTCCCCCATTAATGTCCCTAAAAGAGTGAAGTCAGGTACACTGAGCTCCATAGAGACAGTGCTGGGGCAAGTGCGAGCCAGACGGGCACTGAGCGACTCTGTGCCTCATTGAGGAAAATAATTAAACACAGGCAAAGGAGATCCTAAGAAGCCGAGAGGCAAAATGCCATCATATGCATTCTTTGTGCAAACTTGCCAAGAGGAGCACAAGAAGAAGCACCCAGATGCTTCAGTCAACTTCTCAGAGTTTTCTAAGAAGTGCTCAGAAAGGTGGAAGACCATGTCTGCTAAAGAAAAGGAAAATTTGAAGACATGGCAAAGGCGGACAAGGCCCGTTATGAAAGAGAAACGAAAACTTATATCCCCTCTGAAGGGGAAACAAAAAAGAAGTTCAAGGATCCCAATGCACCCAAGAGGCCTCCTTCGGCCTTTTTCTTGTTTTGTTCTGAGAATCACCCCAAAATCAAAGGAGAACAGAGAACATCCCGGCCTATCCATTGGTGATGTTGCAAAGAAACTGGGAGAGATGTGGAATAACACTGCTGCAGATGACAAGCAGCCTTATGAAAACAAGGCTGTTAAGCTGAAGGAAAAATATGAAAAGGATATTGCTGCATACTGAGCTAAAGGAAAGCCTGATGAGGCAAAAAAGGGAGTTGTTGAGGCTGAAAAGAGCAAGAAAAAGAAGGAAGAGGAGAAAGATGAGGAAGATGAAGAGGATGAGGAGGAAGATGAAGAAGATGAAGAAGAAGAAGATAATGATGAATAAGTTGGTTCTAGTGCAGTTTTTTTTTTCTTGTCTATAAAGCATTTAACCCCCCTGTACACAACTCACTCCTTTTAAAGAAAAAAAATTGAAATGTAAGGTTGTGTAAGATTTGTTTTTAAACTGTACAGCGTCCTTTTTTGTATGGTTAACACACTACCGAATGTGTCTTTAGATAGCCCTGTCCTGGTGGTATTTTCAATAGCCACTAACCTTGCCTGGTACAGTATGGGGGTTGTAAATTGGCATGGAAATTTAAAGCAGGTTCTTGTTGGTGCACAGCACAAATTAGTTATATATGGGGATGGTAGTTTTTCATCTTCAGTTGTCTCTGATGCAGCTTCTATGAAATAATTGTTCTGTTAACTGAATACTACTCTGTAATTGCAAAAAAAAAAAAAAAAGTAGTCAGTTACTACAAAGAAAGACAGTCACTAAAAATTGGAGGGGAAAATGTGTAACAGGGATTTTAGTTGACCTTGACACCTGAATGTGCAGATATGGAAGTAGGCACAAAAATGATGAAACTGTTTCAATGTTCCCAAACCATCTTAGATGCCTTCCCATGTGAATATAAACAATCACATGTGCTCCTCCTAAAGTATAACTCCTGTAGTGGTGGACTATTAATTGCCAACTTGGTGAAGCTGGCAACTACATTTCCCAGAATCCCCTTCCCTGGGTCGGTTTGGGTTCTGAGTTAGCCAAAAGAGAAATCTGCATGAGCTATAAAGGCAATAGCCACTAATCTCTGAATGTTGTTGTGGTTAGATGCGGTGATAGATAAATGCAAAGGTGCCAGCAATGTTCAGGTTGTTCTTTATCTCCTCCACTCTGTGGTCAGCTCTTCTTCCTGACAAATGGCCCTCTTGTTCAACACTGGCTGCAGGCCCCTCACTGGACTTTTAGCTGCAGACATACAGAGGCAACAACTTCCCAATGACTTCTCCATCATGGCCCCTCTTTAGTGGTTAAATGTGCTTGGTTTGGCATGACTGGTTCCTAAGACCTCTAATACTTCAATTCCTCAGTGAAATTCCTAGAATCAATCTACTTCTGAATTCATGGTGGTTCTGCTTCCTAGATTAAACACTGACTATTACGGCTCCTGTAAAAACATTGTATCTCAATTGTCTTTGACCATGCCTTTGTGACTGTCCAAATCATCAGTCAGGAATGTCTAATCCTTCTGATCATCAATTCAATGACTAGATTAGATATGGACAAGCCCACACATTTTGCTCATTTTTCCTTCAAACAACTTCACATTTCTGATTGGACAATTCTTTTATTGATTGATTGATTGATTGATTATTTAAATTCAATTAATTAACATATAATGTATTATTAGTTTAGGAGGTAGAGGTCAGTGATTCATCAGTCTTATATAATAGCCAGTGTTCATTACATCACATGCCCTCCTTAATGTCCATCACCCAGTTACCCCATCCCTCTACCCCCTCCCTTCCAGTAACCCTCAGTTTGTTTCCTGTGATTGAGAGGCTCTTATGGTTTGTCTCCCTCTCTGATTTCATCTTGTTTTATTTTTTTCCTCTCTTCCCCTAAGATTCTCTGTTTTGTTTCTTAAATTACACATATCAATGAGATCATATGATAATTGTCTTTCTCTGATTATTTTGCTTAGCATAATACCCCCAAGTTCTATCCACGTCGTTGCAAATGGCAAGATTTCTTTTTTTTGATGGCTGAGTAGTATTCCAGTGTGTGTGTGTGTGTGTGTGTGTGTGTGTGTGTGTGTGTACCACATCTTCTTTATCCATTCATCTGTCGGTGGACATCTGGACTCTTTCCATAGTTTGGCTATTGTGGACATTGCTGCTATAAACACTGGGGTGCAGGTGCCCCTTCAGATCACCACATTTGTATCATTGGGTTAAATACCCTGTAGTGCAATCGCTGGGTCATAGAGTAGCTCTATTTTCAACTTTTTTGAGGAACCTCCATATCATTTTCCAGAGTGGCTGCACCAGCTTGCATTCCCACCAACAGTGTAAGAGGGTCTGGTTCCCCTTTCTCCTTATCCTCGCCAACATCTGTCATTTCCTGACATGTTAATTTTAGCCAGTCTAACCAGTGTGAAGTGGTATCTCATTGTAGTTTGATTTTTATCTCCCTGATGCTTGTAATAGAGCTTGAAATCTGGGATTGTGATGCCACCAGGTTTGGATTTCTTTTTCAACATTCCTTTGGCTATTCGGGGTCTTTTCTAGTTACATACAAACTTTAGGATTATTTGTTCCAGCTATGTGAAGGGGGCGCCTGGGTGGCTCAGTTGGTTAAGTGACTGCCTTCAGCTCAGGTCATGATCCTGGAGTCCCAGGATCGAGTCCCGCATTGGGCTCCCTGCTCGGCAGGGGGTCTGCTTCTCCCTCTGACCCTCCTCCCTCTCATGCTCTCTGTCTCTCATTCTCTCTCTCGCAAATAAATAAAATCTTAAAAAAAAAAAGTTGATGGTATTTTGATAGGGATCGCATTAAATATATAGATTGTTCTAGGTAGCATAGACATTTTAACATTTTTTCTTCCGATCCATGAGCATGGAACCTTTTTTCATTTCTTTGTGTCTTCCTTAATTTCTTTCATGAGTGTTCTATAGCTTTCTGAGTACAGATCCTTTGCCTCTTTGGTTAGGTTTATTCCTAGGTATCTTATGGTTTTAGGTGCAATTGTAAATGGGATCGACTCCTTAATTTCTCTTTCTTCAGTCTCATTGTTGTGTATAGAAATGCAAATGTGCACTGATTTAATATCCTGCTACATTGCTGAATTCCCTATGAGCTCTAGCAATTTTGGGGTGGAGTCGTTTGGGTTTTCCACATACAGTATTATGTCACCTGCGAAGAGTGAGAGTTTGACTTCTTCTCTGCCGATTCCGATGCTTTTTATTTCTCTTTGTTGTCTGATTGCTGAGGCTAGGACTTCCAGTATTATGTTCAACAACAGTGGTGATAGTGGACATCCCTGCCATGTTCCTGGCCTTAGGGGAAAAACTCTCAATTTTTCCCCATTGAGAATGATATTCGCCATGGGCTTTTGGTATATGGTTTTTATGATATTGAGGTTTGTTCCCTCTGTCCCTACACTGTGAAGAGTTTTAACCAAGAAAGGATGCTGTACTTTATCAAATGCTTTATCTTAAGCTATTGAGAAGATCATATGGTTCTCGTTCTCTCTTTTATTAATGAAGTTGAACCACCCTTGCAGCCCACGAATAAATCCCACTTGATCATGGTGAATTATCTTTTTAATGCCCTGTCAGATCCAACTGGGTAGTATCTTGGTAAGAATTTTTGCATCCATGTTCATCAGGGGTATTGGTTTATAATTCTCCTTTTTGGTGGGGTCTTTCTCTGGTTTTGGGATCAAGGTAATGCTTGCCTTACAGAAAGAGTTTAGAAGTTTTCCTTCCATTTCTATTTTTTGAAACAGCTTCAGAAGAATAGGTACTAATTCTTTTTTAAATGGTTGGTAGAATTCCCCTGGGAAGACATCAAGCCCTGGGCTCGTATTTGTTGGGAGACTTTTGAATACTGCTTCAATTTCTTTGCTGGTTATGGGGGTGATCAGGTTTTCTATTTCTTTCTGTTTCAGTTTTGGTAGTTTGTATGGCTCTAGGAATGCATCCATTTCTTCCAGATTGCCTAATTTGTTGGCATATAGTTGCTCATAATATGTTCTTATAATTGTTTGTATTTCTTTGGTGTTGGTTGTGACCTCTCCTCTTTCATTCATGATTTTATTTATTTGGGTTCTTTCTCTTTTCTTTTTAATAAGTCTGGCCAGGGGTTTATCAATCTTATTCTTTCAAAGAACAAGCTCCTAGTGTTGTTGATCTATTATACTGTTCTTTTGGTTTCTATTTCACTGATTTCTGCTCTAATCTTTATTAATTCTCTTCTCCTGCTGGATGTAGGCTTTACTGGCTGTTCTTTCTCCAGTTCCCTCAGGTGTAAGGTTAGGTTGTGTATTTGAGACCTTTCTTGTTTCTTGAGAAAGGTTTGTATTGCTATATACTTCCCTCTTAGGACTGCCTTTGCTGTATCCCAAAGGTTTTGAACACTTGTTCTTTGAACTTGTTGATCTTCTGCTTAGTTGATCTGTCCATTGCAGTGAAGGGCCTGTTAAAGTCCCCTACTATTATTGTATTATTATTAATGTGTTTCTTTAATTTTGTTAATAATTGGTTTATATAATTGGCTGCTCCCATGTTAGGGGCATAAATATTTACAATTGTTAGATCTTGTTGTTGGATAGACCCTTTAATTATGATATAGTGTCCTTCCTCATCTCTTATTACAGTCTTTGGTTTAAAATCTAATTTGTCTGATATGGATTCCTAACCCAGCTTTCTTTTGATGCCCATTAGTAGGATAAATGGTTTTCCACCCCCTCACTTTCATTATGGAGGTGTCTTTGGGTCTAAAATGAGTCTCTTGCAGACAGCATATTGATGGATCTTGCTTTTTTATCTAATCTGACACCCTATGTCTTTTGATTGGGCCATTTAGCCCATTTACTTTCAGACTAACTATTGAAAGATATGAATTTAGTGTCATTGTATTATCTTTAAAGTCACTGTTTCTGTATATTGTCCCTGTTCCTTTCTGGTCTATGTTACTTTTGGGCTCTCTCTTCACTTAAAGGATCCCCTTTAATATTTTTTGCAGGGATGGTCTAGTGATTGCAAATTCTTTTAGTTTATGTCTTGGAAGTTTTTTTTTTTTTTTTTTAATCTCTCCTATTTTGAATGACATCTTTGCTGTTTGGTTGAATATTTTTCTCATTTAGCACCCTGAATGTATCATGCCAGTGCTTTCTGGCCTACCAGGTCTCTGTGGAGAGGTCTGCTGCCAGTCTAATGTTTCTAGCCTTAGGTTATGGACCTCTTGTCCTGAGCTGCTTTTGGGATTTTCTCTTTGTCTCAGATTTGCAAGTTTCACTATTATATGTCAAGGTGTTGACCTATTTTTATTAATTTTGAAGGGGGTTCTCTGTGCCTCCTGGACTTGAAAGCCTGTTTCCTTCCCCAGATTAGGGAAATTCTCCACTATAATTTGCTCCAATATACCTTCTGCCCTCCTCTTTTCCTCTTCTTCTGGGATCCCAATTATTCTAATATTGTTTCACTTTAGGATATCACTTATCTCCTGAATTCTCCCCTTGTGATCCAATAGTTGTTTATCTCTCTCTTTCTCAGCTTCTTTACTCTCCATCATTTTGTCTTCTATATCATTAATTTTCTCTCCTGCCTCATTTATCCTAGCAGTTAGAGCTTCCACTTTTGATTGCATCTCATTAATAGCCTTTTTTTATTTTGACTTGATTAGATTTTAGTTCTTTTATTTCTCCAGAAAGGGATTCTCTAGTGGCTTCTATGCTATTTTGAAGCCCAGCTAATATCTTTATAATCCTTTTTCTGAACTGTAGTTGTGACATCTTACTTATATCCATACTGATTAGGTCCCTGGCAGTCAGTACTGCCTCTTGTTCTCTTTTTTGATGTGAGTTTTTCCAAACTGTTGTTCTGTCCAGAGAAGAATAGATGAACAAGAGAACAAAATACTAAAATGGCAACAATGATCCCAGAGACATATAACACTAAACAAAATGGAAAAGACCCAAAATCGAAAAAAAAAATTAAATTTAAAAAAGAGAGAATATAATCAGACAGGTGAACAGAACAGAGCAATACACTAGATTCTGGGTGTACATTGGTCTGTTAGAAGAAACTGCATCCCAAATTGTAAATAAAGACTATATATATACAAAAATAAAATTAAATACAATGAAAGGATAGAATGTAAGTGTAAAAAAGAAAATTTAAAAAAATTTTTAAAAAGAGTTGATAAAATAAGAAATTGGTTGAAAAAGAATGAGAAAAAATTAAAATTGAAAGACTAAACTATTGTGGGAAAAAAAAAAAAACCCATAAATTCTATATGTTATTTTCCCTTAGTGCTGGAGTTTTACAGTTCTGTGTGATTGGTAAACTTGGTCTTGGTCAGATATTCTTGCTGATCTTCAGGAAGAGGGGCTTGTTGCGCTGATTCTCAGGTGTCTTTGCCTTGGGCAGAATTGCACTGCCCTTGTCAGGGGGCCAGGCTAAGTAATCTGCTCCAGTTTGCTCTATGTGACTTTTCTCTGAAGGCTTTCTGCACCACTTTAGAGGATGAGAATGAAAATGGTGACCTCCCAATCTCTAGCCCTGGAGCCAAAAGCTTGGGGCCCCACTCCTCAGTGCACCCTCAGGGAAAGGCAGTCAATCACTCCTGTCTCCCTGGTCTCCGTCCACACTCTGTGCTCACCCAGCCTGTGACTGAGCATTTCTATCTCAGGTATGCAACACTGTTTTGAGTCTCCAAACCCTGAAAACTCCTGTGGCGTGCACCCACACTGTTCCTTCCAAGGGAGGGCAGGGGGTGTCTCCTGGCTGTTCTGGCACTTGCTGGGCCCCTGCTCAGAGAGAGGTCTCCTGACCATGCTGGAGTTTGTAGTTTATGGCAACACTGAGATAAGAACCCACTCCTAGGCTTGCTAATTGCAGCCAGCTTCCCTACTCAGATGCCTGGGAACTCTCCTGCACCCAGGCACCCCTGGTCTTAATGTGACCTCGGGGATCCTGAAACCACATTGTCCCACCTAGGATCTGCCCCGCTTCACCACCTGAGCATCTTTCAGGCAGGGACTTCCCTCCCTGGAGCAGACTTTTAAAGTTCTGATTTGGTGCTCCACTGCTATATCACTATCCAGTGCTGGCCGATGGAGGCCCCCTCCCCCAGAGGTCTATCTTCCCATATATTGCCTCCTACCTTGCAGAAAGTGGTTGCTTTTCTATTTGTAGAGTTAGGTACTTAAGCCACTGTGTAAGATGTATAACATGTAGCATTTCCCATTTTAAGGAATATATGTTTTAAAGCCAGGTCTATGGTGGGTAATGGGGGGGGGGAGTTCAAGGATTTTATCCCTTCCTAAAGAGCAGCCTTAACCATCCTAACACATGGATAAAGTTACATTCAATGTTTAATTTTAAACCGGTAATAGTGGTTCTTTGACTAATCCCAAGCTTTGAGAGTGCCATCCCTGTTTTAATTGAGTGTGGGAGCATTTTACTCCGTGGTTGGTAAGAGATCACTCACTGGGCAGTTCTTACAAAAAATAAGATTGCATTTCAATACTAAGCAGCATACAAGATGCATACTTTTCTTTCTATATTATAGTCACTGAAAATTACCAATTCAATTAAAATTTTTTATCCTTAACTTCACACAGAGCCCTGTTCGTTCTAATACTGGGAAGACTGTGATCAATAAAATTCAGTCCCTCTACTTAAGAATCTTACATTCTAATGAAGGGCGTAAGACAATTAATAAATACATATTTTAGGGCAGTGAAACTATGCTGTATGATACTATAATGGTGACTACATATCATTATATATTTGTTAAAACCATTAGAACATACCACACCAAGAGTAAACCCTAATGTAAACTATGGGCTTTGGATGATAAGGTGTCAGTGAAGGTTATTGATTGTAACAAATGTATAACTCTGGTGTGGGATGTTGATAGAAGAGGTTATGCATGTATAAGGGCAGGGGTTATATGAGAACTCTCTGTTCTTTCTGCTCATTTTTTTTTCTGTGAACCTGAAACTGCTCTGAAAAGTCTATTAAAAAATACATGTAATAAAATGTTATATAAATGCCACCAGCAAAATTCTGTAAGCGTTTAGTTACTTTATGGGAGGACGAGTTGAGAAGAGTTCATGATGGATGGATAGGATTCACAGGTATTCCAGTTAGCAGAAACAGGATGAGCAAAATCTTGGCAGAGAGAAATTTAAAGGACATTTGGGTAGGAACAAGGGTTCTTGATGCCTCTTATCCTCACTCCTTCTGAGTTAATGGCCTGT
Organism: Mirounga angustirostris; assembly: GCF_029215605.1. Taxonomy (NCBI): domain Eukaryota; kingdom Metazoa; phylum Chordata; class Mammalia; order Carnivora; family Phocidae; genus Mirounga; species Mirounga angustirostris. Next base: position 35,652,695 of record NW_026991720.1, read on the forward strand.
GGAATATACAGACAAGGATTTATAGCCAAATGAGAAATAAAGCACTCATCCTAACAACCCAGAAAATGTAGGCCTCCAGTAAACTGTATTGAAAAAAATGAGTGGGTCTTGTTATTCCTCCCACTCTGCCCCCAGTGGAATTACCAACCTTTTTGGAGGTAGAAAATATGAAACAAGGGGCTAGTGCAAATAACTTTTTTCTTCAATTAGGTGATCCTGCCCTCCAGTGGCAGGTAACCCACTGAGTGCTAGGCTCTCTCTGCTGTACACTCAACACTGTCAGGTGATGGAAGGGACTTATGCTAAACCTCTGTTCTCCCCATAGATTCAGGCAGAAGCATGAAGTCAAATGAAGACTAGATCTTATACAGATCATATTCCCTTCTACCCTGCCTCCAATAATTCAATATTTGATTTGATGGTAATCTTGCAGAAAAAAAAATAATTTGCTTTTTGTACTTACTAATCTATTTCCAATATTGATACATACTTGCTTAAACTGACTTATGTTCATTTTAGACTTCATCTTAATAGAAATTTCCATTTATACACTAAGATAAACATCCAATTTATCCTTTTGTTTTATAATCACTGCAGCAACTGAATTACTATCTTTTCTTAAGATGGCAAAACAAAGGAGTGCCTGGATGGCTCAGTCAGTTAAGAATCTGACTCTGGATTTCAGCTCAGGTCTTGACCTCAGGGATGTGGGATCAAGCCTGGTATTGGCCCCATGCTGGGCCTGGAGACTGCTTAAGATTCTCTCTCTTCCTCTCCCTGTGCCCCTCCCCACTGTGCTCTCTCTCTCTCAAAAAAAAAAAAAAAAGATGGAAAAACAATAACAAAAACAAAAATGACTTTTTTAAAATCTGGTTATTCTAGATTCTAGACATAAAAGAATCTTACAAAAATAATGGGCTTTGATAAAGATACTTTTTTTTAGGATTAGAGTGAAATGAAAATAATTCTAAGGGTGAAATTTATGGCATTGAAAAGAAACCAGTTGGGACAGAGAAACAAGAGACTAGCATAGTTTTTTGTTTCAAAGAAAAAGTCTGTAAGATGGCACAAAGAATTGAATTAGGACAACAGCTCTGAAATGAGGTTTTAATGTGGAAGAAATGTTATTGCCTGGCTTTGGAAGAGCTGAATAGATCTGGGTAACTGAGAATATTCAAGAGCTATTTTAATAAGTTATCACCCACATGCACACTAATAAAAATGCCATTGAGAATTTGTTTTACTATATGGATTTGTAAGCCAAAAATTAGGACATAAGTTTCGTCATACCCCAAGCTCCTTTGCCCTATTCCCCCAAATTTGTCCAATCAAGTACCCAGGATCCTAAGCAGCCTGCAAAAAAATTAGGATAATCATCCTTCATTTTTCTCTACAGATATTATGAATATTCTAAACAGATAAATTCAATTGTTAAGCAGGTAGATGTGTTCATTTAAAAAATGATAAGCATTTTTAATACATACAGATGAACAATTTATCATGTAAAATATTAGAGCAAAAGAGTGTTTAAAAATTTACAAGCACATACAGATCAAACAAGCTGGCACTAATTCAAGCCTTTACCAAAACATAATGCAGATATAGAGATCACTGAAGGCCCATTAACTAAATCCTGTAAAACTACAATTCTTTGGTCAAGTAGTCTGGCTAGACCCACGCATCCTTTGGAGCTAGGGTGTATGGAATGTAAGAATGGTACAGAAGACATACAGAGAGAGGGTGGGTGCCCAGTGTGTGAAGTCAGGAAAAAATCAGTACCAACTAAAGATTCTTGGGGGACATCCTAAGGAGAGAATGCCTCCTTCTTAATACTCATCTCCATTATCTTACAAAGATCAATTAAAGTACACACCTGATTGGTGAGACAGACAAACATCACCCAGAAGCATCTGACTTGCTGCAATTTCTATAACTGAGTTAGGTACATTGACGAGTATTTTCAAATACACACACACACACACACAAACACTACCTTTATGCCTCTTTCCTTTCTCATACCCACATACAATATATCTTCCCTTTTACACAAGGAATTGAAAACAGGGGAGGCAAGAGAACAAATGAAGGACTGTGTAACACTAAAACTAAGACCAGGTAGAATGGTTCATTCAGAGTGGGTATGGAAAAGAAAGGTGAGTTTTGCCAAGTATTTTACAATAATTGAGCTGGATGTGAAATTTAGTAAGGTGCAGAAACAGTTTTGATGGAGTAAAACACTATACCCACGAATGTTACCTTCAGGAGTTATTGCCTTACCTTTGCCTCATCTGAAAACTACTGAGGACCTGGCATACCTTCACTCTTCAGAATCTTCCATCTGGGATCCCCTTTTCTTCCTATCCATCCTTCTTCATCCTCCTTCTATTTACTTTCTTCTAATCTGGAAAGGTATTTCCGTTTCCTTTACATCACTCTGTGTATTTACCTATCTCCAATTTGATGACATTGAATTTGAATTAATATAGGAGTCAGCAAGTTCAGCAATTCATTCTATTCTTCACCAATATTAATGGTGTCTTTGTTTTCTTCCCAAATTGTTCCCCTTAGTGTAAAAGTAACATGTTTATGGATTAAAAAATACTATGCATAAACATAATGTTTTATATCCTGCAATTTTTTTCAATAATTTTTAATGGCTTTTTACCATTATATGCTTGTATTATAACTGAGATCGCAATGATTTAAAATCTTACAGTTGTAATATTATAAGAACATCTCCAAGTTTGGAGTGTCATATTTATTGATTTATATCTCTCACACTAGAAAATAATCATAAACTATTAGCCTATTTTTTCCCAGAAAAAAAGGAGCTTTCCCATCCAGGGATAGCCATAATATTACTGGGGCTTGCACAATGTTAGAAGGCATTCTGGGGAGTCAGGGTGAGATCATGAGGTACACCAACAGGGTCTTCAAGCTAACAATTTCCAAATGTCTCTCCAAGTCTCCCCAAGTGTTAAAAGAACATAGCAGTGGGATGGCTAGAAAATATTTTTAATACTTCCAAAAGTTTAAGTAGATATACATTTGCCTACATAAATGCAATATGAGCTAAGGAAAGTATTAATTTTTTGGCTTTGCTAATGCTACTTAAGTCATGCTGTTTAGAATTTCTTATTGGCATTTTTATATGAGTAATAAAATATTTGTACAAGAATTGCTTAATTAGTTTGAGGTAGACAAAAATCTTTCAAGAATCATAAAGTCTACCCTGATAAAGTAGCAAAAAGTTTCTTGATAATGAAAAGAAATGATTAGGAGTTATTAATTTAGGAAGATTTCTAAAACAAATACTCAGCCTTTAAATATGTTCCTTTGTGAAAAACCTAGTTTAGACATTCTCCTGGGCCTCTTGCAACGAAAGTGAGAATACATTTAGCCACCTAGTATAGGAAGAATTGTACTCAAGAAAATGGATATGCAAAAAAAAGGCACAAAAAGTTAGCTTGGAATAAAAACAAAATATTAGTCAAGTCCTGGTGGACATGTTTATATTGTGATTGAAATTCAAATAATTTCAGGGGAGAAAATGTTATACTCTTGAAAGAGAAGTAATCAACAAAATAAAAATAATAAAGTGTAAATGCTATCATGGAAAGAGCATTTGGTTGGGTTATAGTCTAGGCTCTGAAGTTAGGGTAACTGGGATTTTAATTCCAGATCCATTGCTTACCAGTAATATGTTTTGGAGAAGTTTACTGAGGCATTTTGTTCTAAATTATAAAATGTACATATTAATATCTAATTTACAATATTCTGCTGAATTTTAAGTGTGTGCTTGCATACGTTAACTACTTCAAGAAAAGTTATTATTATTTTTTGGATGACCTTGGGCAAGTCACTTAATGTTCCTCATTTTCTAAATGTAAAACCAGGGGCTTTGTCTAGATGATCTATCTGTAACTCCTGAGACACAATTACAATTACTGCAATATTTTTGGAGTGCTCATGGTTTAAAAATATGTAATAAATGAGAACATACTAAAATTTAAGTCCAACATGGACAGAGTTTACAGGACTGAGAACTCTCATATCTAAGTGCCCTCAGATTTATTTCCTCTTTCCTCAACAGTGTTGTGATTTGTGCTTTGAATCTCATGATTACCAAGTTTTTTAATAGATGAGTCATTTGTATCATTTTTCTAATTTCCAAATGTCCATCATCCCCCCCTCCCTGCCCATCCAAAGTGGCTACATGTTTGTGCATATAAGTATATAAAAGGGTACCTTTTTTTAAATTGAAACTTTGAAACCTTGGATACAAGAGTTGTCAAAATGAGGTTGGTAGTTGCTAGGTCAAACTCATCTAGTTCCTAAAGACTGATAAATGACTCAGTTGGTTAATGTTAGCCCAGTCAGAAAGCGGACGGATCCCTCTCCTTTAGATGACATAAAAAACAAGTCAATAGTGAGTCAGTGGTGTTATCTCTCTTTAAAACGACCAGCATATATTTTCTTGTTTAGTTCTATGACCTAAAAATGTTTTTATGGCATTCAGCCAGGAGAGAATCTAACAAGCCATGGACCATACACAGGGTAGTCATCAATCCTTCTTTTGCTGTCTTAATGTTAGATTCTCAAACCTCTCCAGCAGAATAAAAGGTGAAATAAATTGCCAGGTTTAAATTTAATACCTAGCTCCCATGCTGAATAATTATGGCTGTGCTGGAAACCTTGATAGAGTAATAATGAGTGGCCCAATCTATAATGTGTAATGTATCAACTAAAATTTTATATTGGATTCTTCTAGCACACTTGGTTCCTATGTGGCTGTGAAAGATGAAAGTCATTAGCACCAAAACCTGAATACTAAAGTCTCAGTGGACTTCTTCCCCAAACACACACACACACACACACACACACACACACACACTTAAAAAAGAGTAACAGGGGATGCCTGGGTGGCTCAGTCGTCAGGCATCTGCCTTCAGCTCAGGTCATGATCTCAGGGTCCTGGGATCGAGTCCCACATCGGGCTCCCTGCTCAGCGGGAAGCCTGCTTCTCCCTCTCCCACTCCCCCTGCTTGTGTTCCTGCTCTCACCATCTCTCTCTCTGTCAAATAAATAAATAAAATCTTAAAAAAATAAATAACAGAATGACATGATTTTATCGACAAAACATGAGCAAGCCTAACTATATAAAATAATCGACAGAAATCTAGACAAGGAGAGCTTCTACACAGGCTTTCAATATAAAGGAGAAAAGCAATGCAACATGCCTGAAAGAAAGAAAAAGGTTGTTTTCAGAAAAGTCTAGGGAAAAGAAAGTTTTAAGAAAGGCAGAGTGGTCAACAGCAGATGAGAACTAACCAAACAGTGCCTTGGATATATGACAATAGAAATAACTGGTGGCCTAAGAGGCACCTGCTAAATGCAGTGACAGGGGCTGAAGCCCGACTTAAGTAAGATCAAAAGTAGGAAATTGAAAATATGCAGGCAAGATATATAGGCAGTTTTTTGAAACAGTTTGTAAAGAGGGAAAGACATTACTTGATCCATCCACCAAGGCTAACTGGTAAGATTAGACATCCCTTCTGCAAAGATTTCTCTAACACTCCACCTTCATCCTCAAGACTGTTTTAAAGGCTTCTTACATAAGTTCCCACAGTATTAACTCTTACTGTAGCACATATTATACTCTTTTGCCACTGGCAGTCTCTTCTTATTAAATTGCAATCCATTTGAATGGCAGAAGTTGAGTCTTTTTCGCAATTGTACCCTCAGCACTTGGCTCTCAGTAAGTATCTATTGCTTTTAAAAGCAAGAATAAGAAATAATATAACAGACTTCCAAGAATTACATATAGGAGAAATATATATGTTTTTGTGTATGTATATATAGGTATGTGTACACAAAACACACATACATCAATTTTGAATTAAACCAAAAAGAAACTGCTATATCATAGGGATGCAATTAGTGTAAATTTTTTTGTCTTAACCCAAACTTTATTAAAGAAATTCTTTTTATTGCTGCTATGGTATAACTTAAAAATTCTAAAATTAACTGAAATTTAAATACTTAAAATTTAAAATATTCAATAACATGCTAATGGATGGTGATTATATTTGATTAATTCTATGTATAGTATTTTCTAGTGGAACTAGTTACTAGAAACAGAACTACTCATACATTTGCTTTAATAAACTGAAGACTATACTAATTTTTCCCAAATGTGAAAATTAAATTAATATGTGAACATGCATCCTCTAGACTTTTTGAGCTGAAGTCAAGGATATTAAATGTCAGTATAAAAATGTATTTCATGAAAATCTAAAGAGTAAAAATATAGAAACCAGTATCTTTTAATGAAATCTTACAAATTGCCAACCAAATACTAATAGAGATGCTGTTTTGTTATTTTTGAAAGCAAGGTTTTTTATACCAGAGAATAACATGTTGTTTTTTTTACTGTAGGAAATACACTTCCTCACATATTAGAGGAATAGAAATCATCTACCCATCAGCTGTCACTTCAGATCTGAGGCAGCATAATGGGCTCCCAGGCAACTGCTGGAAATATCTCAGAAATAGCTTTTCAGAAGCATGTGGCCTGATGCATACACAATGTGGCTGCTAATATGATTTAGGAATAAATTAGTACTTTTTTCACCACAGAACAGCTCTGGAAAGCTGGAAAACGACAACTTTCCTTGCCACTGATGAAGATTCACCATTGCCTTATGTTTTTTTAGCTTTTAAAACACTTATTTCTAAAAAAGACTTTATTTTTTAGAACAGCTTTAAGTTTACAACAAAATCAAGAGGATTTCCTCCTAATTAGATGTAGACTGTAAATTCTTCGGTGAGAATATCACATATGTAGTTTTGTGTTCTTCCCAGTGCAATTTATCAGGAGGTACATGATGTTGATTTGCCACAATCTTGTTGATTTGAACTTTAACCGGATAGTGTCTACTAGGTGTACATATTGTAAAGTTACTATTTTTCTGTTTTGTAATCCATTTATTAATGGAAGATATTTTGACATGATGTGAGTTTCTTCATCAAAGTTTCCTCTACTACTAATATCTTTGATTTTCAAGCTCCATCATTCCTTTGTTGTTCCATAGTATGCTTTCTAGTATATGTAGGAGCTTTTATTTCATGTTTATTTGAAATCTGTATATATTTATGGATTTATACTTCATTTATTAAATTATAGTCCATTAGTTTCATTATTTATTTTAATGCACAAATGTCCCAGATTCGGGAAGCCAAAGCCCCTTCAAACTGTGTCCTGTATTCTTTTGACATATCCCCATCGTTCTTTGAGTTATTTCCTAGCACAATAAGAATTTCTAGGTTCATTCTGAAATTTCCTTATCCCTAACCCTGGAATCAGTTATTTCCGCCAGGGGTCCTGATTCCTTTCAGTGAAGAATAATACTTAAAAACCAAGGTCTGAGCATTTATTGTGGTCCTTTTTATTGGTTCTTTAAGTGTGCATATAACTAATGCTTCTAGATCCTCTTAGTTAGAAATACACACACAAACATACATACTCAAACATTCATTCACACATATATAATATCTATTATCTATTTATTTATCTTTCTCTCTCTAGGCATGTATTTCAATTGGTATCTCCATTTCCAATCAAACACCATAGCATATGATCTATTCCTCCACATTTTCTTATTTGTAACTCAGTGGTTTTACCATTTTATACTTCCATCAGAATGTTTCAGAGTTCCAATTGCTCTACATCCTTGCCAATATTTGATGTTTCCATTCTTTTTTTATTTTAGCCATGCCAGTGGTTAAATAGTGGTATCTTATGGGTTTTTTAAAATATTTTATTTATTTATTTAAGAGAGAGAGCATGAGTGAGGGTAGGGGCTGAAGGAGAGGGAGAAGGACAAGGAGGTTCCCCACTGAGAGGGAAGCCCAACACGGGGCTTGATCCCAGGACCCTGATATCATGGCCTGAACTGAAGTCAGATGCTTAACCAACTGAGCCACCCAAGTACCCCAAGGGTTTTTTTTTTTTTAATTTAAATTTTAGGTATAGTTTCTGGAATAGAACTCAGTGATTGATCACTTAGTGATGAATATATATATATATAACACCCAGTGCTCATCATAACAAGTGCCCCACTTAATAGCCCTCTAGCCCATCCTCCACCCACATCCCTCCATCTACCCTGTTTGTTCTCTATCATTGAGTCTAATGTGGCTTGTTTTCTTCTTTCCTTTTTTTCTCTTCCCCCTTCCCATATGTTGATCTATTTTCTTCCTCAAATTTCACATTTGAGGGAGATCATATGGTATTTGTCTTTCTCTGACTGACTTATTTCAGTTAAGTTCATGTTAGCTCCAGCCATGACATTGCAAATGGCAAGATTTCATTCTTTTTGATGGCTGAGTAATATTTCTATCATCTATCTATCATCTATCTATCTATCATCTATCTATCTATCTATCTATCTATCTATCTATCTATCTATCTATCATCTATCTATATAGACTAATACTTCTATTTATCTATCATCTATCTACAGATATATATACATAAAATATATATAGATTAGATAGATACAGATGTAGATATAGATATAGATATACCACACCTTCTTTATCCATTCATCAGTCGATGAAAATTTGGGCTCTCTTCATAGTTTGGCTATTGTTGATAATGCTGCAGTAAACATCGGGGTGCATGTATCCCTTCAAATCTGTATTTCTGTATCCTTTGGGTAAAGACCTAGTAGTGCAATTGCTGGGTCATAGGGTAGTTCTATTTTTAACATAGAGTTAAAATGCAACACCAGTTGCATCCCACCAATAGTGTAAGAGGGTGCCCCTTTCTCCACATCCTCACCACCACCTGTTGTTTCTTCTTTCTTGTGTTATTAATTTTAGCCATCCTGACAAGTATGAAATGGTATCTCATCGTGGTTTTGATTTGTATTTCCCTGATGATGAGTGATGTTGAGACTCTTTTCATGTATCTATTAGCCATCTGGATGTTTTCTTCAGAAAAGTGTCTAGTCTTCTGCCCATTTCTTAACTGGGTTATTTGTTTTTTGAGTGTTGAGCTTGGTAAGTTCTTAATGGATTTGGATACTAATGCTTTATCAGATATGTCATTTGCAAATATCTTCTTCCATTCTGCAGGTTGCCTTTTAGTTTTATTCGTTGTTTCCTTTGCTGTGTAGAAGATTTTTATCTTGATTAAGTCCCAATACTTCAATTTGCTTTTGTTTCCCTTGCCTGTGGTGACCTGTCTAGTAAGAAGTTGCTACAGCTGAGGTCAAAGAGGTTGCTGCCTGTGTTCTCCAGAATTTTGATGGTTTCCTGTCTCACATTTAGGTCTTTCAACCATTTTGAATTTATTTTTGTGTATAGTGTAAGAAAGTGGTCCAGTTTCATTCTTCTGCATGTTGCTGTCCAGTTTTCCCAAAACCATTTGTTGAGGAGACTGTCTTTTTTCTATTGGATATTCTTTCCTGATTTGTTGAAGATTAGTTCACCATACAGGTGTGGGTCCATTTCTGGGTTCTCTATTCTGTTTCATTGATCTATGAGTCTGTTTTTGTTCCAGTACCATATTGTCTTAATGACTACAGCTTTGTAATATAGCTTGAAATCTGGAATCACGATGCCTCTAGTTTTGTTTTTCTTTTTCAGAATTGCTTTGGCCATTCAGCATCTTTTGTGGTTCCACACCAATTTTAGGTTTGTTCTAGCTCTGTGAAAAATGCTGGTGGTATTTTGATGGGGACTGCATTAAATGTGTACATTACTTTGGGTAGAATAGACATTTTAACAATGTTCTTCAAATCCATGAGCATGGAATACTTTTCCATTTCTTTGTGTCCTTTTCAATTTATTTCATAAGTGTTCTATAGTTTTTCAGAGTATAGCTATTTTACTTCTTGAGTTGGACTTATTCTCAGGTATCTTATTGTTTTTGTTGCAATTGCAAATGGGATCATTTCCTTGATTTCTTTTTTCTGCTATTTTGTTATTGGTGAAATGCAACAGATTTCTGCATATTGATTTTATATCCTGCAACTTTGCTGCATTCATGTATTCTAGCAATTTTTTGGTGGAGTCTTTTGGGTTTTCTACATAGAATATCATGTCATCTGCACATAGTGAAAGTGTGACTTCTTCCTTGCCAATTTGGATGACTTTTAGTTCTTTTTGTTGTCTGATTGCTAAGGCTAAGACTTCCAGTACTAGGTTAAATAGAAATGTTCCTGACCATAGTGGAAAGACTCAGTTTTTTCCCCATTGAGGATGATATTAGCTGTGGGTCCTTCATATATGGCTTTTATATTGTTGAGATATGTTCCATCTATCCCTACTTCGTTGAAGGTTTTTATCAGGAAGGATGCTGTATTTTGTCAAATGCTTTTTCTGCATCTATTGACAGGATCATATGGTTTTTATCTATTCTTTTATTAATATGGTGTAGCATGTTGATTGATTGCAAATATTGAACAACCCCTGCAGCTCTTATAGGGTTTAATTGGAATTTCCCAATGACTGATAATGTTGAGACCTTTTCATATCCTTGTTTCATATCCTATTTATACATCTTCCTTTATGAAATGTCTATTCATGTTTCCCCCATTTTTATTCAGTTATTTCTTCTTTATTGCTGTGTTGTACAAATCCATTATACATTCTATATCCTGTATAATGTTCTTTGTCAAATGTGTCATGGATATTTTCTTACAGCTTTTGGCTGCTTGTTCCAATTTCTTAGTCGTGTTTTTTGATGAATGAAGCATTTTTTTAAATTTTGATAAAGTCTAATTTATTGTCTTTTGTCTTAACCTTGAAGGTTATTTTTATTTGTGTCCTGTCCAAGAAATTTTTTGCCTCCATCTGCCCCCACCTTGTTTAAACAGGTATTTTCTTTTTTTCCTTCAGTTTTTATGTTTAGATTTATGATCCACATCAAATTACTTTTTGTATAAGATATAAGATAAGGGTCGGTTTCTTTTTTCCCTATATGAATATCCAGTTATTTCAGCATCATTTATTGAAAAGACTTCTTTTTTCCCCATTGAATTGTTATGGATCTTTATCTAAAATCAACTGGCTATGTATGAGTCCATTTCTGAACTCTTATCCTTTTGGGAAGACTGCCTTGACTATTTTATTATTTAAGTCGGGTTAGTTAGTCCCTTCAATTTGTTCTTCTTTTTCAAGATTATTTGGCTTCCCTTGTCCATCATATTTCTAAAGAAATTTTAGAATCATATTGTTAATTTCTATTTGAAAAAAAAGATACCTTGCTGGATGGATTACCTATTATCTTTCATTTCCTAACAAGAGCAACAACAACAAGCAAAATAAAAACAAATTTTATTTGGATCTAAATTTAGGAAAAAAATTTTTTCAATGAGTCCTGAGACTTTTCAATGAGGTCTTCTTTATGCTTTTCAAATTTATACACTGATAGAGATACATGTTGGCTGGAAAATTTGAAGGTACCATAAAATTTCTAAATTCCATTAACAGTAATCTGTAATTTATGATTCCTTAATATAATTTCAGAGGTAGAATACTTCCTGCCACATTACTTCAACATTATAATGCAAGTTTAGAGAAAAAATTTTTGAAAAGTCTTTACAAAATTGTTTTTATCAAACAGTTTTTCAGTAAAATTAATATTGAGCTGGCATATTAAGAGTTCATTCTTTGGAATTCTTAAGCTAATCCAATAAATAAAACAGAAAAGTAACTTAGAAGCTAATCCAATAAATAAAACAGAAAGTAACTACAGAAAAGTAACTAAGAAAAATGAGAAAGTAACTTTCTCATATAAATAACCTTGGAATCTCAGTGTTTCTCTTGGTTAATATCTAATTCTCAAACCATATAAAAAAGCAAAACAAACAAAAATTAACACCAGTTGCTTATTGTTAATTACCAAAAATTTATAAAAGAACTGCCTATGATGTGTTTCACTTGACATGACCTTTTGTCAAAACCTTCTCTATTCCCAATATTGCTTAGAAAAATGTCTTTTAAATGAGGGCCTGAAAACTCAGATCAATACTTCAAAGAGATAGGGATGCTATCAGCACAACCATTAATGGTAATTTTATGTCCTAATCATCCCAACCATTGAAGCCTTCTCTTCAATCTTGTTGCTGTACTGATAGTTCCAGGGTCATGATATCACAAGGATAGGACAATGAGGACTTAAAAGTTATATGGCTTATAATTCCAAATGCTGTTGTCAATGACTTCTCCATGATAAACTTTGTTAGAGCCATGGGGAAAATGAGAAAAATTAGAACAAGGTGGTAAATATTTCATAAAATTAAATGTATTCATCTTTTTATTCTATGCCCTTCTTGCTTTTATATTAAAACACCTCATATTTTATGAAATAATAATGAAAATTTACACACACACACTTGTTTGGTAAAATGAAAAAATGGTTGTAGGTCACTACAATTTAGGAGAAGAAAGACCTAGAATTTCTGATTTTAATGCAATCTTTCCCTTTCTTCAATGAATGCTAGAATGTCCCTTATAATATGCGTGACAATCATGATAGTATTAGGTGATTACAATCCGAAAAATTTAGGGTTTATCTTAGATATTCTTATGCTATAAAGTAAGCTTATATAACTATTGAGATAACTCTACCAGAATTCACTTGATTGTCCAGAGTCCATCTCATCATGTGTTTCATGAGCCAGATAGTTTCTAGAAAAGACAATCCAGGGGTATGTCATAAGCTACAATTACTGAAACAGGGAATAAAGCCTTTTAAGGAATTAACCTGACACACCAAACTTTACCAATAAGAAGTCAACTCTAATCACTCTAAGAAACAACTCAGCCCAAGGGCAGTGTTCTAAGAAAAAGTGATTTTAAAAGTGGAAAGAGAAACTAGAAAAACAGAACCTGGGTAGTGATAAAGTAAGTCCAAAAATTTAGAAATGGAGGGGGGAGGGGAAGGGAGGAAGGGTGGGCTTAGAAATTAAACTTCTTCCTGTATTCTAAGTCGCAGCATTCTTCTTAACAGAAAATTCTTTTATTTAGTAAAGCATTTTGAATTTATGAAAGATGATTCCCTACCCTCTACTCACAACATGGTTCAGTTTGGAAAGGGATGTCAAAATAATGAAATGTCTATATAGCTCTGTTTAAGAAAATAAAGAAAAGTTGAGAGAAGAGAAGATGGGGAATGGCATGAGAAATGGAGAAGGTATTGGAGGTAAGAAAAAGTGAGGATTTGAGAAACATGATGGCAACAGGTATCCCCCGAAAATTATGTGACAGCCATGATGGCCAAACGATTTTCAAAAACAAGTTCTATTTTAAGTAGTTTAGATTGTGGTGGTATTAAATAACTATCTTCTTTTACCCCCAAATCTTCAGCTTGAGGAAATGAAGACAAACAAGATGATTTCAGATCTAAGTTGCCATAGTCAGAGTGGAAAACAACAAAAATCTTTCTGTCTGCTGTGTGAAAATTTGACCTTTGGTTAACTCTCTAGCTTTGTTGCCTCTAGTAAGCAAAAAAGGAGTATCTTTAACAACTATGTTCCTGGACAATACTGGTTATAATAGAAATGACATGTGTTTTTGTGAAGCAAATAATTTTAACAAAGTATTAGTTTTGCACTGTTTTTTAGTTTTGGAGGCTACTAGAAAGTGTCTATATTTTGAATAATTATAAATTGTTCTAGAGGAACAAATTTCTCTAAGTTTTCCTATAAATGACTAGAGACAATAGTAAGGTGGTCTTGAAACCCTCAAGTAATTCTTTATCAGAAATATTTGGGTCCTTTATAAGTAAAATCAAACAAAAATCTAGATTGGTCCACTAGAGGTACAGAAAAAGTAGAACATAGATCAATCACAGGGAAAGACTTTGCAGACAAGAGTACGGAAGTAAGCATAGTTTCAGGGTTTGGAACTACAGGGGGTAATGAGACAAAAAAATGTTTTTCTAAGATCTTATACAAATCTCTGTAGCAGCCAACCAATCTCTGGCAACTTTCCTTTTTTATGGAAACAAGGGAATATTACAGAGTTAGTACCCCCTTTCAAATTATCTGTTCTTTATCTAGTTCTTTTTTACCTGATTTTACTCTTTCTAATTGAACATTTGAAAATGGATGTTGATTTACCTCATGGCCATACCTTATCTTTTTGGAAAACTATTGGTATTAGTTTTATATTTTGAATTAAATCAGAATCATAATTCCTTAGGGCCCAAAGCTATGCATACATTTGTTTCAGCTTGGGGTGCTTTTTTAGAACAGTGTAAGACTGCCACTCTCTGATATATCCCTTTTCTTCCAGAAGGCATAGAATAACCAATCCAGGTGCCTTTTTCCTAAGGGAGCTCCACAAATATTCCAACTGGAGTATAGAATATGATAGCCTTTAATTTGCACAGCAAGACTGTCCCAGTGGGTTTATAGGAGATTCAGCAGAAAGGATGCCTATTCCTCAATCAGAGCACCTATCTGTAAGGGAATTGTGGAAGGCAAGAAATAAGTAAAGGATGATCAAAATAGCACCAACCAGGGGTGCCTGCATGGTTCAGTCAGTCAAGCATCTGACTTCAGCTCAGGTCAAGGTCTCAGGGTTCTGGGATCGAGCCTGCCTCAGGGTCCCCTCTCAATGGGAAGTCTGCTTGTCCCTCTCCCTCCGCCCCTCCTCCTTCCTGTGCTCAGTCACTCTCTTTCTCTCTTAAATAAATAAAATCTTTAACAAACAAACAAACAAACAAAATAGCAACAACCTGCTCTGTCACCAAATGGAAAGTGAGAAATTTCCAAGGAAACTGCAGAATAAGTAACACCAGTAGCAATCAGAAAAGGCAAAGATAGACTAGCCTAAGAAAAAGTTATTGACACATATGGCTCATCAGTTCCCACCACCAAGATTCCCTCAATGTGTCTATCCACTTTAAGCCACTTGCCAAGTATTTCCTAGCTGAGGGTTGTCCTTTAGCCTCTTTTGATTCTCTAATTCTTATAAATCCTATATCCTTCTGAGTCTCTTTCTGCAATCCCTCTTCTATGTCCTGGTGTTTTGTAATAAGGACATTGATTTACTATCTCTTTTCTTGCTTTCTCCCTTTCATAGGTTGGCCAGAGTAGGGATTATTCCCTTCCGTAGAATTCTAATTAAGCAGCCAATACAGCAGTCTAATCTCTTCTTTGGCTTTCTTTAGATTATTCTCAAACAGTAGCTACTGCTAACATTTGAGTAATAATCTGTCCTTGCCATATCACCACCTTTTTCTTAAGCTGGGTTTAGATAATGGGCATGAGAGCCAAGACAAAGGGAGTTAGGCCATAGATTCTCCCTTGGATCTATGAGAATAGATTTTGAGAAAATTTCAACAAACCAATGACAGAAATCAGTGGGACCTCATCCATCTTCTGAGTCTACCACTGCAACTTCTCCCAACTTATCTTTAGCAGAAAGATATCAAGTATATGGCTATTAGCAACCCCTCTCAATGGATCTCTATTGCTCTTAGCTCATCCATATTTGGGGGGGAGGGGAGTAGCAGATCATTGATTTTCCTCGGCCACCATACCCCTTGATGTGGTGATTATCTGGACCCCCACATTTGCTCTATCAAAGGATAAAAAACAGCTTTCTAAAGTAAATGCTCTAAGACAATGGATGGGGAGGAGTATCTTCCCTTATTTTCAACAGGGAAATTTAGGCTTCTTATTTTTTTATTTTATTTGCCCTTACTATAATATAAAGAGGGTTTTTTTAACCATAAAATATAATTTCCTCATAACATGTAAATAGGAAATTTCACAAAGAAAATCCAAACTGAGATTACTCATTAAATTATGCTGTATAATTCCTTTTCTCATCTTTGGAAAAGCAAATACCACAAACATGTTTATAAGACTTAATTTTACTCCCCTGTGCATAGAGAAAACTGATAATAAATTTGATAGACTTAATCAAAACAGCCTCCATGGTTTGTAATCACTGTCCCCAGTTATTAAGTTCTTATTCTAAAGAGCTGATAACTAATGGCATTATTGGTTACAGCTCTCTTTCTCCTGGCTGTTCATTAGTTTCATCATCACTGCATAGACTATAACATGTACTCAAGCTTTGTAAAACTTGTACTGTCCCTATCCACAGCCATCCAACTAATTAATTCTATTCAATCTCAATATTACTCATAGAAGCAACATATTTCACTGATCATAGTGGTTAACTCAGCCAATGATTCAGTTGAAGCTGCTAAGCAAATATTTAATTTTTGAAAAGAGATCCTCCATGCAGCATACTAGCAATATTAAAAGTACTTATATCCATAAGATATTCTCCAGTGTTTTTTAACTTTGGAAAGCTTTCCTGGACTTCACAGCACATTAAGAAAAATGAGTATGTCATAAGGGGAAATTACCACAAGTTTCAATTTTTTGTAAGATGTAATGACATATTTTATGGCAATGCTGAGATTATTATACTCACTAAAGGGAAGTTATAATACAGTCACATATTTTTTTTTAAAGATTTATTTATTTGAGAGAGAGAGAATGAGAGACAGAGAGCATGAGAGGGAGGAGGGTCAGAGGGAGAAGCAGACTCCCTGCCGAGCAGGGAGCCCGATGCGGGACTCGATCCCGGGACTCCAGGATCATGACCTGAGCCGAAGGCAGTCGCTTAACCAACTGAGCCACCCAGGCGCCCACAGTCACATATTTTTTGATGGATTGAAAGAAATTGCATTAGATAGCCAATAAAAATTCTGTGACTCTTCTTTTTGTAAAAGAACAAATTGACTTAATTCTGATATTTCTTTCAGACCTCTCTCTCATTCCTAATAATTAAGTTTGAGTATTTTTTTAAAAAATAACATAGACTTGTCATAATGTGAATATATCTGGCCAGTACAGACAATAGTCTAATCTTTTAGCCATATATTCATTCATTCTGACTTTCTAATTACCCACTTGGTGATAAATAGAACACATGGCCTCTACTGAAACCACAGGGATGAAGGGTGTCCTCATTAGTGCTAAGTGGTAGTAAAAGTCCTGACTCTCCACCAGGCTTCTTCTGACACAACACCAGTGAGGAGTGGACAGGAGGGAGCAAGAGTGCTGGGTGTAGATGGAAGTCCAGATTCCTCACATGGTCTCTACTGACCCTGGCGGTGGGGTTTTAGACTACTTTGTAAGGTTTGAAGTCCCACTCCCCTAATTTTACATTCTTTGACACCACTCTAGCAAAAAGGTTGGGTCTCCACTTGTCCTGGCTAGAATGGATGGGGGTTGAGACACAGCCTTTTCTGTGGCATTTTGCCTGAGTAGAATGGTTATTATATACAAGTTTTTAGTCTTCCTAGTTTCTCTCTTTCCTGGTGCTTTGATTAGAGATTGAAGGTTTTGTTGTTGTTTGGTTTGCTTTTTTGTCTGTGTCCATTGGAATTTCTAAGTTGCCTACTTCTTGAGCTCTAATTATGGGATATATGAGAGAAAAAGTATGGAAGTGTTGAATGACTATGTTGTATACCTGAAACAATATTACACTGTATGTTAACTAACTGGAATTTAAATAAAAACTAAAAAAAAAAAAAAAAAAAAAAGGAGAAAGAAAAACCAAGGAACTAACTATCATATTAGCCCTTGTTTGGTCAAAAAACATTACATTTTGGATTATTTTTAAGAGAATATCTTCTTGAAAATGCTTAATTTCTCTAAGAAAAATATGGATTATATATATAGAGAGAGAATATTCAATATTTTACTATGTTGACCTATAAAAACTTCAATTTCATGTATTTAGTTCCCAAAGTTAGTTAATTTTCTTTCAACAGCACACCAGTCAGGGAACTTAGTGGTTAATCTTTATCAGAGCAATTTTTTTTTCTCCTGGAATGTGGCATGCTTACTCTCTTGAAATAATATTAAATCATCATTTCTCAACATTTAATATTCATATGAACAGCTTTATATGTTCTAAAGACTATAAATTATAGCATATATGGTAGTGGGATATTGGACCAAGCTTGTATTATGCTATAACCCAGGACGTGAATATGAATAGAAATGTCTGCCTTGTGAGAGACCCTCCACCTAGCACCCTCACATAACTTCTCTAAGAAACCAAATGGTATTATTAAGCTTCTTAATACACTTTCAAATGATAGGGAAAATGGAGTAGATAGTCACCATTCTTAGTGCAAATAAAGTGACTTGGTCTAGAAATTGTTCAGGCCACTAAGTTTCAAGAACTGGCTTGAATATGAAACTGTATAGATGAGATGATGCCAGTCTGCTAGTTTCAGTTCAAGCTTCTCAAACAGCTGCTCCATTTTAGCTTATGCCAAGCCACATGAAAATGCCACTGTTTGGATTCTTTCAGATCTAGTAAATTCACCAGACTGTCCCTCCAATTACTAAAATTCCTCATCTGGAACGTATCTGGATAGTGTCCAAAAGAGAAAAGGTTCTGAAAAATTAGCTTTTCTAATAAGTTTTAAAACTAATGACTACTTATTCATTTTTAAATCATGTTTGAATTTTAAATATATTTATTTCTCTAGTTAAAAATTTAAAAAGTCTTGACATAAAAGAATGGCCACACTGATGTCTATCAAGCTCACCCAAATAGCCATTTATCACCTATAGAAGTAACATGTCCCTCTAAATCCAGTTTGTGTCCCTGATAAACTGTATAAAATCTGCCTCTATATTTTGATCACTACTCCAGAAGTGCTTGAGATCTGTGTTTATATGTATTTACATGTCTTGATTTTTTCAAAAGTTTGTACTTACTCTACGTTTCTTGATCATGTAAAGCAGAATCTTTTGGTGAGTTGCATGAAACCCTATTGAAAGTGACTAAAAAATTAGAATCATGTCCTTTGAACCATTTATCACCCAACAGATATATCAATTTTATTGGAAAGCTTTGATTAAATTTATTTCAATGGATGTTCACAGGAAATCTTGAAATAGGATTTTATTACTGTATCATAACATGCCTGACCCTATTATGCTTGGGTTGGATATTCTTGACTGGGTGGAAAATTGACATTTTCTGTCATCTCTTCCTAAAAAACTGAAAAAAAAAAAAAGCACGCTGATGACATGTTTTTATTGTCAAATGTAGAGTGGTTTCAATAAAAACTATTCTTCTAGCTAATTACTGTCAGAATAATTTTTAAACTAAAATGACCATTTTTGGCAGCTATCTTCTAACATTTTATTAGTATATATTTACAAATCCTAGAGTAGTAAGTAAAATCATTTAAATACCTGGAGATATATATTGAAACCAGTTTTTCTTGAACTTATCATTACTTGAAATTTGGCAACCCACAGGTACTATATTAATAATTCGAATGACTGCATTGAGTATTTGAAATGCTTTTTACATTTCAAGGCTAAAATTTCATATAATACTTTACAGCCCCAAATTCTGAGGTTTTGATTGCTACATAGTCCGGTATTTGAGCAGCTTTAGAATTACATTTTGAGAAAATACTGGCCCTTCTCATAGACACAGCCTTGTCTTATCTTATGCTATACGTGAGATGGCCCTCTACTCAGACATGTATCCTGACTAGGGCATCTTATTTTCATAAGATTTCAATCCAAACTTCAATAAATCAACTGTTTGCCAAAGCAAATGCATGTGACCTGGGTTGTCAGTCTAGATGATCTGCAATTAAGTTTCATGGAAAATTGCCTCAAGGAAAAGCAGACCATTAGTCCTAGTCATTTTGACTTTTATCCTTGAATCAAATTGTGCCATCAACAAGCTACAATCCTGAACTATTTAATTTTGATGATATATTAACGTCATTAAGATACATCATATGTGTGATCCAAGTGTCCCCAGTTCCTACAGAGGATATCATACATCGACATAAATCTCAAATTTTGCTGTCTAGCTTGGTAGGCTTGAGTAGCATAGCAGCAGGCTCTCCAGCTCCCTACAAGCATCACTTCCCCACTCCACCCTTTACCACCGTATAACTCAGAGTCTGTAGAAGGGGTGCTACTTGTGTTGCAGGAGCTGTGCCACTGCCAGCCGCTGTCATTTATCAGCACTGGCCTTAAGAATGCCAGTTCCTCAGTTTGGGCCAGCAAACACGGTATTTCTCTGTTTGTGGCCTAGGCCCTCAGGTCCTCTATCTTACCCCTTCTGTTGCACATTAGGATGCCAAAGCTGATGCGTAGTCTGTAATACAGTACAACAGAAAATGAGCCTCCTATTCACATCTCACACATTACATCTTACATGTTAGAGGAATAGTATTGTGTGAACCACAGCATATTATAAAAATAGCTATTCGTTTTATTTACAAGCTCCTATATTTTTAAGACCTAAACACATGTTGATGTGATCAGGAACATTATTTTTAGTGTTTTTCTGCTTCAGTCACCTTGACAATAGTGTTAGCTAACCACTTTCAGTCATGTCTCACTTCTGTAGTAGTTTCCTAAACACCCAATGGAAGCACTATTCTTGCTTCTCCTTTGGACACTATACTCATTGTGACAAATCTCCCCTACAGCACAATGTGTAATGCAGGGACAGGGAAGAGCAGATGGCTCTCTCCTCAAGTACTTGTTATGAAACCTAGAATTACTAACATTTGTTCCCATAGTCAATTTAAGTCATTTATGAACACAGCTCATGTTTATGCTGCTAACTCATCTCCATACCATGCCCCCAAAACCAACTCAAGAATGAGACAGTGGCAGGGGCGGAGCAAGATGGCGGAGGAGTAGGAGACCTGGATTTCGTCTGGTCTGGTCTCAGGTGTTCAGCTGGATAGGGATCAAACCATTCTGAACACCTACAAACTCAACAGGAGATCGAAGAAAAGAAGAGCAACAACTCTCTCATCAGAAAAGCGACCACTTTCTGGAAGGTAGGACGCGCGGAGAAGTGAATCCGAGGCGATATTCGGGAGGATAGACGGCGGGGGAGGGGCCTCCGTCGGCCGCTTCTGGCAAGTGATAGAGCCGCGGAGCACAAAATCGGAACTTTTAAAAGTCTGCTCCGCCGAGGGACGTCACTCTGGTGGCTAAGCGGGGGGTGGAACCCTCCGGGACAGTGTGGTCTCAGGACCCTCCGGGTCACAGAAAGACCGGGGGTGCCTGAGTGCGGCAGAGCTCCCAGGTATCCGAGCAGGGAAGCCGGCTGCAGAGGCGGAGCCCAGGCGCGGGCTCTCAGCTCTGGGTTCCCATAAACCGTGATCCGCGGCACAGTCGGGCCCCTGCTCCTCCAGCAGGGACCCAACAAGCGGCAGATCCGGGGAGACTCACCTTCCTCCCCCGGGAGGAGCCACGCGGGAGCGCACCGCAGGGATCTGCTGGGTTTGGAGACTCCACACAGGGTCCGGTGCCAGAGATAGAAATGCTCGGTCACAGGCCTGGTGAGCACGGAGTGCAGCCGGAGACCGGGGAGACGGGAGTGACTGACTGCTTTTCTCTGGGGCGCACTGAGGAGTGGGGCCCCGAGTTCTCGGCTCCTCTGGAGCGGAGATTGGGAGGCCGCCATTTTCACTCTCCTCCTCCAAAGCCTAACGGAAAGCTTGCAGGGAACAAAAGCCCCGGAGAGCAAACCCGAGCAGATTACTCAGCCGGGAGGGGGCAAGGGCGGGGCAATTCCGCCTCCGGCAGAGACATTTGGGAACCATGGCAACAGGCCCCTCCCCAGAAGATCAGCGAGAACAGCCAGCCAAGACCAAGTTTACCGATCAATGAGAACGGCAGAACTCCAGAGCTAGGGGACTACTGCACATAGAATTCACGGCTTTTTACCATGATTCTGTAGTCTTTCAAAGTTAATTTTTTTTTAACTGTCTTTTTGTCTTTTTATTTCTTTTTGAATTTTTCTTTTTCCCTTTTTCAACCAACATCTTATCAATCCCTTTTTTTTTAAAAAAAAACATTTTTATTTTTCATTTTTAGAGTCATATTCTATCCCTTCATAGTGGTTACCCTTATTTTTGGCATATATATATAAGTTGTTCTCTCTTTAAAATTTTGAGATACAGTTTCTTCTAACAGATCAAAATATACCCTAAATCTCTAGTGTATGGCTTTGTTCTAGTCTCCAGCCTGATCACATTCTCTCCCTTTTTTTTATTCTTTTTTCTTTTTAAATTTTCTTCTTTCTTTTTTCAAACTTATCAATTCCTTTTATAAAATTTTTTATAATTTTCATCTTTACAGTCATATTCCATCCCTTCATTGTATCAACCCTTATTTTTGTACATATACAAGTTTTTCTTTCTTTAAAATTTTGGGAGGCACTTTCTTCTAACAGACCAAAATACAACCAAAATGTACTGTGTGGCACTGATCTATGCACCAGCCTGATCATATTTGATCATATTCTGGTTTGTTTGTTTTGTTCTGTTTTTGTTTGCTTTTATCTTTTTCTTTCTCTTTTTCTTTTTTTTTCTTTCCTTTTCTTTTCCCCCAGTTTCAGGTCTTTTCTGATTTGTTTAGAATATATTTTCTGGGGACGTTGTTACCCTGTTAGCATTTTTTTCTCTCATTCATCTATTCTCCCCTGGACAAAATGACAAGACGGAAAAAATCACCTCAACAAAAAGAACAAGAGGTAGTACCGACTGCCAGGGACCTACTCAATACGGACATTAGTACAATGTCGGACCTAGAGTTCAGAATCATGATTTTAAAGATACTAGCTGGGCTTGAGAAAAGCATGGAAGTTATTAGAGAAAACCTCTCTGGAGAAATAAAAGAACTAAAATCTAACCAAGTCGAAATCAAAAAGGCTATTAATGAGGTGCAATCAAAAATGGGGGCACTAACTGCTAGGATAAATGAGGCAGAAGAGAGAATCAGTAATATAGAAGACCAAATGATGGAAAATAAAGAAGCTGAGAAAAAGAGAGATAAACAACTACTGATTCACGAGGGCAGAATTCGAGAGATAAGCGATACTACAGAGACCTGGCAGGCCAGAAAGGACTGGCAGGATATATTCAGAGTACTAAACAAGAAAAATATGCAGCCAAGACTACTATATCCAGCTAGGCTGTCTTTGAAAATAGAAGGAGAGATAAAAAGCTTCCAGGGCCAACAAAAACTAAAGGAATTTGCAAAAATGAAACCAGCCCTACAAGAAATATTGAAAGGGATCCTCTAAGCAAAGAGAGAGCCTAAAAGCAACATAGGAACCTAAAAGCAACCAGAAAGGAACACAGACGATATACGGTAACAGTCACCTTACAGGCAATACAATGGCACTAAATTAATATCTTTCAATAGTTACCCTGAATGTAAATGGGCTAAATGCCCCAATCAAAAGACATAGGCTATCAGATTGGATTAAAAAACAAGACCCATCGGCATGCTGTCTGCAAGAGACTCATTTTAGACCCAAAGACACCCCCAGATTGAAAGTGAGGGGGTGGAAAACCATTTACCATGGTAATGGACACCAAAAGAAAGCTGGGGTGGCAATCCTTATATCAGACAAATTAGATTTTAAACCAAAGACTGTACTAAGAGATGAGGAAGGACACTATATCCTACTTAAAGGATCTATCCAACAAGAAGATCTAACAATTGTAAATATCTATGCCCCTAACATGGGAGCAGCCAGTTATATAAGGCAATTAATAACAAAAGCAAAGAAACATATCAACAACAATACAATAATAGTGGGGGACTTTAACACCCCCCTCACTGAAATGGACAGGATCATCTAAGCAAAAGATCAACAAGGAAATAAAGACTTTAAATGACACACTGGACCAAATGGACTTCACAGAGTTATTCAGAACATTCCATCCCAAAGCAACGGAATACACACTTTTCTCTAGTGCCCATGGAACATTCTCCAGAATACATCACTTCCTAGGTCACAAATCAGGTCTCAACTGGTACCAAAGTTTGGGATTATTCCCTGCATATTTTCAGACCACAATGCTTTGAAACTAGAACTCAATCACAAGAGGAAAGTCGGAAAGAACTCAAATACATGGAGGCTAAAGAGCATCCTACTAAAGAATGAATGGGTCAACCACGAAATTAAAGAAGAATTTAAAAAATTCATGGAAACCAATGAAAATGAAAACACAACTGTTCAAAATATTTGGGATGCAGCAAAGGTAGTCCTAAAAGGAAAGTATATAACAATACAAGCCTTTCTCAAGAAACAAGAAAGGTCTCAATACACAACCTAACCCTACACCTAAAGGAGCTAGAGAAGAAACAGCAAATAAAGCCTAAATCCAGCAGGAGAAGAAGAGAAATAATAAAGATCAGAGCAGAAATCAATGAAACAGAAACTAAAAGAACAGTAGAACAGATCAACAAAACTAGGAGCTGGTTCTTTGAAAGAATTAACAAGATTGATAAACCCCTGGCCAGACTTATCAAAAAGAAAAGAGAAATGACCCAAATCAACAAAATCATGAATGAAAGAGGAGAGGTCACAACCAACACCAAAGAAATACAAACAATTATAAGAACATATTATGAGCAACTCTATGTCAGCAAATTAGATAACCTGGAAGAAATGGATGGATTCCTAGAGATGTATCAACTACCAAAACTGAACCAGGAAGAAATAGAAAACCTGAAAAGACCTATCACCACTAAGGAAATTGAAGCAGTCATCAAAAATCTCCCAACAAACAAAAGCCCAGGGCCAGATGGCTTCCCAGGGGAATTCTACCAAACATTTAAAGAAGAATTAATACCTATTCTTCTGAAACTGTTCCAAAAAATAGAAATGGAAGGAAAACTTCCAAACTTGTTTTATGAGGCCACCATTACCTTGATCCCCAAACCAGACAAAGACCCCATCAAAAAGGAGAATTACAGACCAATATCCCTGATGAACATGGATGCAAAAATTCTCACCAAAATACTAGCCAATAGGATCCAACAGTACACTAAAAGGATTATTCACCATGACCAAGTGGGATTTATCCCTGGGCTGCAAGTTTGGTTCAACATCCACAAATCAATCAACGTGATACAATACATTAACAAAAGAAAGAACAAGAATCATATGATCCTCTCAATAGATGCAGAAAAAGCATTTGACAAAGTATAGCATCCTTTCTTGATCCAAACTCTTCAGAGTATAGGCATAGAGGGTACATACCTCAATATCATAAAAGCCATCTATGAAAAACCTACAGCGAATATCATTCTCAATGGGGAAAAACTGAGAGCTTTCCCCCTAAGGTCAGGAACGTGGCAGGGATGTCCACTATCACCACTGCTATTCAACATAGTATTGGAAGTCCTAGCCACAGCAATCAGACAACAAAAAGAAATAAAAGGCATCCGAATCAGCAAAGAAGAAGTCAAACTCTAATTCTTTGCAGATGATACGATATTTTATGTGGAAAACCGAAAAGTCTCCACCCCAAAACTGCTAGAACTCATACAGGAAATCAGTAAAGTGGCAGGATATAAATTCAATGCACAGAACTCAGTGGCATTCCTATACACCAACAACAAGACAGAAGAACGAGAAATTAAGGAGTCGATCCCATTTACAACTGCACCCAAAACCATAAGACACCTAGGAATAAATCTAACCAAAGAGGCAAAGGATCTGTACTCAGAAAACTATAAAATACTCATGAAAGAAATTGAGGAAGACACAAAGAAATGGAAAAACGTTCCATGCTCATGGATCGGAAGAACAAATATTGTGAAGATGTCAATGCTACCTAGAGCAATCTACACATTCAATGCAATCCCCATCAAAATACCATTCCCTTTTTTCAAAGAAATGGAACAAATAATCCTAAAATTTGTATGGAACCAGAAAAGACCCCGCATAGCCAGAGGAATGTTGAAAAAGAAAAGCAAAGCCGGCGGCATCACAATTCCGGACTTCCAGCTCTATTACAAAGCTGTCATCATCAAGACAGTATGGTACTGGCACAAAAACAGACACATAGATCAATGGAACAGAATAGAAAGCCCAGAAATGGCCCCTCAACTCTATGGTCAACTCATCTTTGACAAAGCAGGAAAGAAAGTCCAAGGGAAAAAAGACAGTCTCTTCAACAAATGGTGTTGGGAAAATTGGACAGCCGCATGCAGAAGAATGAAACTGGACTATTTCCTTCCACCACACACAAAAATAGACTCCAAATGGTTAAAAGACCTAAATGTGAGACAGCAGTCCACCAACATCCTAAAGGAGAACACAGGCAGCAACCTCTTCGATCTCAGACGCAGCAACTTCTTCCTAGAAACATTGCCAAAGGCAAGGGAAGCAAGGGCAAAAATGAAGTATTGGGACTTTATCAAGATAAAATGCTTTTGCACAGCCAAAGAAACAGTCAACAAATCCAAAGGACAACCAACAGAATGGGAGAAGATATCTGCAAATGACATATCAGATAAAGGGCTAGTATCCAAAATCTATAAAGAACTTAACAAACTCAACACCCAAAGAACAAATGATCCAATCAAGAAATGGGCAGAAGACATGAACAGACATTTTTCCAAAGAAGACATCCAAATGGCCAACAGACACATGAAAAAGTGCTCAACATCGCTCGGCATCAGGGAAATCCAAATCAAAACCTCAATGAGATACCACCTCACACCAGTCAGAATGCCTAACATTAATAAGTCAGGAAACGACAGCTGTTGGCAGGGATGCGGAGAAAGGGGAACCCTCCTACACTGTTGGTGGGAATGCAAGCTGGTGAAGCCACTCTGGAAAACAGTATGGAGGTTCCTCAAAAAGTTGAAAATAGAGCTACCATACGGTCCAGCAATTGCACTACTGGGTATTTACCCCAAAGATAGAAAGATACGTGGACCCCGATGTTTATAGCAGCAATGTCCACAAAAGCCAAACTGTGGAAAGAGCCAAGATATCCATCAACAGATGACTGGATAAAGAAGATGTGGTATATATATACAATGGAATATTATGCAGCCATCAAAAGGAATGAGATCTTGCCATTTGCAATGATGTGGATGGAACTGGAGGGTGTTATGCTGAGCATAATAAGTCAATCAGAGATAAACATGTATCATATGACCTCACTGATATGAGGAATTCTTAATCTCAGGAAACAAACTGAGGGTTGCTGGAGTGGGGGGGGTGGGAGGGATGGGGTGGCTGGGTGATAGACATTGGGGAGGGTATGTGCTATGGTAAGCACTGTGCATTGTGCAAGACTGTTGAATCACAGATCTGTACCTCTGAAACAAATAATGCAATATATGTTAAGAAAAAAAAAAGAAGAAGATAGCAGGAGGGGAAAAATGAAGGGGGGGAAATCGGAGGGGGAGACGAACCATGAGAAACAGTGGACTCTGAGAAACAAACTGAGCGTTCTAGAGGGGAGGGGGGTGGGAGGATGGGTTAGCCTGGTGATGGGTATTGAGGAGGGCACGTTCCGCATGGAGCACTGGGTGTTATGCACAAACAATGAATCATGGAACACTACGTCAAAAACTAATGATGTAATTTATGGTGATTAACGTAACAAAAAAAAGAAAAAAAAAAGAATGAGACAGTGGCTATGCCTTTCATCTTATCTCTTGCTCTTATTGGCTGGTGTTCTTGCACCAAAACAAATCTCTCCCTAACCCCACAGAAACAAAAGCACCCAAGCAGAACACCATGTGCAAATCAATACCAGCAAGGTCACAGGCCCACAGGCTTCCAGAAACAGTAATTCATTTGGGCTCAGTTAGAAGTCCAGTCCTTGGCAAGTACATATAAATTGCATATGAATAATGAAAATAAAGAAACCATCATCTAGTGTCTGTAAGTCTGTCTTCTCAGATTCTCTCTACATCATTGGGCTTGTATCTCTGACTTCACATTTGTTATAGTCCCTTGCTTGTTGTGGAACCAACTGTTTTAATTTCTTCTTTCTGGTTTAACATTTCTCAGGCCATGCTGTGTCTCTGAATGGTCTTATAGGCCTTTTTACCTGAACTGTCCCCTAGAGGCCAAGGGCTGGCATAGTTGTGCCGGTCCGGCCTTAGAAGTTTGGTGATCAAACCTGTAATCGCCGGCACATGGAAGATGCCTGATTCATGTTTGCTGATGATTCTGAATTCAGAACCAATAATAAATTACTTTACTTTATTACAGGATTGCACTGTTCTGCAGCTGTTTCTCATCCATTTTTGTCACACTGTATCAATGAGCCACATTCCCCAAGGCTTTGGCTGAGCTACAACCTGCCTATAAATTAGACATCTCTGGAAAATGTGTTAAACTTTTTCATGATAATAGTTTTCTTGTGGGGGTAGGTAGTGGGGACTGTTGTTATTATGTTGCTGGTGTCGTGTGAAAATGAATACAGCTTTGTTAACATAAATCCAAGTTAGATAACTCAAAATGCCAAACTCAGTGGGTAGTAAAGGCTGAGCCAGCATTGCACATAGCCGAGGGCTTTCCTAGATCTTGTTAGGTGCATTAACCAAAAAGCAGCCTATTCATAAGAAATGTAAAAATGTGAATTAAGTCTATTCTAGTTACAATCAAACACCTAGGAAGTAAACCTGTTTAAGTCTTCAAATATGAATGACATTTCTATATATCATTTCTTAGAAATAATATCAATTATCCCAGAGTTATCAAAATTTACTTTTCAAAGAATATTCTTTGTATTTTAGATTCCAGTTGTAGACCTAAGTAAGTATTGGTATAGCTCTTGGGAAGGGTGTCTGTATCACTTCCAGACATGAAAAATGTCTACACTCATGCCATGGTATTAATAGATTCTACTACTTAAAGGACAGCGGCAACTGACCATTTTCCCTGTGTAGGCTTAGACATTGCACACCCTTTGGAAATACTCCCCACCTGAATCTAAAATGGACTTAAACCATTAAAGAATGTTAAGCAATGTCAGCATTCTACATCTCTATTTAATTATAAACTCCTCAAGGGCAAAAGCATTGTTTCCTACCCCTGTGTTCTGTTCACTGTAACATCTACAATAGAATTATTCATTCAGCAGCCTCCTAATAAACACTGATGACTGGACTCCTTCTGAAACATGCCACCTTAGCTATCTGTCAGTTTACTTGTCAAACACCATAAAGCAGGAGGTCTTAAACTGAGAATTGAGGAAGGTATGTGTTCCAGTATGGGAAAAGGTTGAAATTTTTATTTTCATAAACCTCTACTGAAAATTAGCATTTCCTTCAATTATGAAGGTAGGTAGTAACAGCACAGAGTAGAATGAAAGGTGTCTATGACTCTATAACCAATAGAAGTCAGAGGTGATTTTACACCATATTACAGTAAGTTTTTATCTTTAAATTTATTTTATACTCATAAATATTTGAAATAACAAGTGATTGGGCAAGCCACAAAATCACACATGATTAAGAGTTGTCTATTTACAGATGTTAGAGCAACCTAACTGCCAACTCATGGGCAACTCTGTGCCTGATGACCATTCAGGCACCTAATAAAGCTGCATGTGTAAACATCAGTGCTTCAGACATTTCCATTACTTTGCAATACTCCATATCTATAGTTATTGATTAATATGTGCAATAAGGTTAGCAAAGACCACCTTAGAGCTTAATGATCTTACCTATTTAAGCAACAGCAGTCTATACAATGATGTCTTAAAAAATTAAATTTAACTTTTAACATGTCTTGTCTGTTAATGCACTATAAAGAAGCATATATTTCAGTATATCATAAAAAATTTAAAACATTTTCTTAACTCCTTTGGTATGGCACAAAGCTTTCAATGAACATATGTCTTGAGGAATAGAAAATAATGGAGGGGCGCCTGGGTGGCTCAGTTGGTTAAGCGACTGCCTTCGGCTCAGGTCATGATCCTGGAGTCCTGGGATCGAGTCCCGCATCGGGCTCCCAGCTCAGCGGCGAGCCTGCTTCTCCCTCTGACCTTCTCCCCTCTCATGCTGTTTCTCTCTCTCTCGCTCTCTAATACATAAATAAGTAAAATCTAAAAATCTAAAAAAAAAAAAAAGAAAAGAATGGAAATAAAAGCAAGCAAGTCCAGGTATCTCATGTCAGTGATCACTGATTAGTAAACCTTTTTATTCTTCTTTCTATCTCCTAATTGTTCATCCACAGTGGAGTAGAGCTTTGTATTCATGTGTCAGTATAGTGCAAAAGAATTCCATGAAGACTCTTTTGTATGGCTACTGTAAAGATTTTCAACTTTGGGAAGGGAGAATTGCCCTTGCACCTATTAACCTTTCAAAAATAAGCAGAGTAGTAAATGGTGAAAATAAAATGTAATTAAACCAAGTATTTGACTTGTAGACAAAAGAAACATTTTCTCAAAGAACTAAACCCAGTGAAAGCAATTTTGGGATATAGAGTTTTTATGATCATTTTTATTGAATACACATTTAAGAGTTCATTATCCAGGGATTCATTTCCAAGGCCTCTTTACCACAATAATATTTAGAATTTTCCTAGTAAGAATTGTCACTTATTCAAGCCGAGTCTTTGAATTGAACTGAACCCAATGCTCTAGGAAACAAAGTCACACTCAGTAAAAGTCAGTTGCTGAGCAATCAATGGAAATAGAAACTTTGTGTATGAGACCATTGATTATTTGCTATTGGGCTGGATAGAAAAGACACTACTATAAGAGGAAGATTTGGTCACACCATATGGACATGATGGGTCTGTATAGTTGTTACCTTGACAATGGACTTTGCCATAAACAGAAAGACAATATATGTGAGGCATTAAGCTTCACCCCAGTAGAACACTGCAATTATGCAGTTTTTCTGTGACAGAATTGCTCTCATGACCTCCAAAATCAATTATGCACCATTTCCTATAATATTACTTTCCCATAATTTTCCTTAGCAGGTAAGATCTCATCTATACACTTAATATAAATTGTGATAACAGCATCTAGGTTATTAAGAAGTTCCAATAAGTCTTCGAAGTAAATAGAACTTATAACAATATTTTTAGTTCTGGACTTTGCTTCTATATTTTACTAACTGACTAGAAATAAAAACCGGACTGTAAGTTGATAGATTTTAGAAAAATATTCCCAATGAGAACAAATTTTATCTTACTATTTCTTGTATGTAGTTTCATTTTCCGTAACACTGTAGTTTAAATTACATCAATTAGGCTCATTTCACTTAATTTCACACTTAAAAGACAATGCAAATTTGGAAATCACACTTGTATATGGCATAGGTCTAGACTTTAAATTTCATGCTTCTGTTTTTTGTTTATTTGCTTTCTTTTCAAAGCCCCTGGCTTTGCCATGGAGGAAGTATACAGTTTAAAGACAGAGCTCACAGAGGAAGCAAGCCATGGAAGAAGTATACAGTTTAAAGACAGAGCTCACAGAGGTGCTTAATAGGATGTATGTGGGATATAAGAGAAAGTGTGGAATCCAGATGACTACACATTTTGAGTCTAACAAAACTGGATTCTCAGTAAGGAAGATGAAGGAATGAGGAGATTTAAAGGCAGAATTAATAAGCCAGTTTTAGTATCTCATAGTTAGATGCCTATTAGATATCCAAGTAGAGATAATAAGAAGAAATTCAGTTATAATAGTCAAGAGAGGGGTTGAGTCTGGAGATACATGTTGGAACCCCACAACATATAGATATAATTTAAAGCATATCAATGGATAGGATCTCTTAGGGAGTAAGTGGTCAAACAGAAGGGGATAGGTTTCAGGTCTAAGACAGAGACCCCTGTAAAATTTAAGAACTGAAAAAGTGAGGAATTTCCAGCAAAAGATACTGGAAAGGAGTGGTAATTGTGCTAAGAAAAGATCTGGAGAATGTGATGTGAAGAAATGTTTAAAGAAGAAAGACGAGATCAAGAGTTTCAAATACTGTAGATGGATCAAGTAATACAAGCTAAAATTTGCCCAATAAATTTGGCAACAAGAGGATCACTGGTGACCATGATAAGAATGGTATCCATGAAGTAATGTGATAGAAATGATCCAGTACAGTGAAAAAAATTGATGATTTAATGAGTCGGAGGATAATTAAAGGATAAAGGCTTTAAGTAGGTGATGAGGGATAGAATTCAGGGCACAAATAAAATGACATTCTTACATTCCTTATACTATAAGAAAAGGCAAGTTGTAGAGGTATATAGGTCACTTGCAGGAAGATATAGAGGTTCTTTTAAAATGACTTCAATTATTTTGTTGAATTAATAAGATAGCTCATCATCTGAGAGTGCAGATGAAGGAGGGATAAAAGATTAAAACAGAGTGGATAAGATATGAAATAGTATTCTTAAAGAATAGGGATACAAACTGATTATGAAAATGTCACAAAGCATTGGGCAGCATTGGGGTTTCACTTGAATTCTGTGATTTAGAATCTGAAATGAGACCAGTCAGCTTGGCTGTATTTTCTTCAGCAATTTTGCTCTGATGTACATCTGGAGTAGGCAGAGAGTTTGATTTAACAAGCTTTGGAGTTTTGCCAAGAGGAAGGGAGAAAGAAAAAAAAAGAATTATGGGTATATGCAAAAGAATGATTATAATAGTGAATCATGGCATCTAATTCTGTGTAAGAAAAGAAATGAGGACATAACATGGGTAACAATAAAAAACTAATAGAATGAATATATTGGAGTTCTGAGTCAGGCGAAAGAGTAGTTGGAATTAGGGTGCTAGAAAAATAAGATGGAAAGATGGAGTTGGTTGTCAAAGACAGGGATACTTGTAACAAAGAATTTAGATGAGTTGTAGTTATTGCACACAAAAAGACCTGGAATACATTAGAATATACGGCTGAGATAAGTGGAGAAAAAATCACTAGAAGTGAGCAGGTGAAGAAATTAATAAGTCAGAGTACTGAATGTATTATATAGATGATATACATGGAATAGAAATTATTCAGATTGAAAAGAATGGGAATAATGGTGAAGAAAAAGATCTTGAACCAGTTGCCATTATCATCAATAAATGAAAGAAAGTGACCACTAGGGATGAAGATGACTGGAGCAGAAGGTGACAACGTGAGAATCAAAACTGGGCTTTTTATAGCAGCTGAAGAAACAACATCTGGAAGGAGCAATGAGGAAGGGTGAACTTACCCCACCTCTAGTAATATGTAGGATGCCACCACCTGAGAAGGCTGTAAAAAAGCTAGCTTCCAATTAAGAATAAAAATGAGTACCAATTTATAGAACACGCAGAGCCATGTGGAAAAGAGATTCTGGGTAATGAGAGATGTCTATGAGCCTTGGACTTCTTAAATCTGTTGACTGAAGTAAACAGAAATGAGAGACATCATAGAATTATTCTCTTAAGGAGAAGTTCCATGTTAGTTTTTCACCTTGGGACAGTTCTCAGGTAATTTGTAGTGGTAAGTCAGAGGGTAGATGGTATTGATGAATATTGATCTTACCAGGAACATGGAGTAGTCTATGCCCCTCTTGAGCTCTACAAAGACAGT
This sequence comes from Mirounga angustirostris, assembly GCF_029215605.1. Taxonomy (NCBI): domain Eukaryota; kingdom Metazoa; phylum Chordata; class Mammalia; order Carnivora; family Phocidae; genus Mirounga; species Mirounga angustirostris. The sequence goes on from NW_026991720.1 coordinate 35,686,093, forward strand.
TAAGAATAGGGGGACAGGGCGCCTGGGTGGCTCAGTTGGTTAAGCGACTGCCTTCGGCTCAGGTCATGATCCTGGAGTCCCTGGATCGAGTCCCGCATCGGGCTCCCTGCTCGTCAGGGAGTCTGCTTCTCCCTCTGACCCTCCTCCCTCTCATGCTCTCTCTCATTGTCTCTCTCGCAAAAAAAAAAAAAAAATCTAAAAAAAAAAAAAAAAGAATAGGGGGACAGCCTTGCTAGGGGCATAAAATTTCAAAGGTTATAAAATACAGCATCTATGACTCAAAACTCATCAGATCCCATAGGGCTTTGCAATGATATTGAAGTGCAATAGCAGAATATGTTGAAGATCTGTTAATGAATTTTCCAAGAGGATTCTGCATTGTTAAATAAAGGCTGCTCTTTTATGGAAAATAGCAGACTTCTGCAGAAAGGCAGTTAAAAAAAAATCTTCTGGGCGCCTGGGTGGCTCAGTTGGTTAAGCGACTGCCTTCAGCTCAGGTCATGATCCTGGAGTCTCGGGATCGAGTCCCACATCGATCTCCCTGCTCGGCAGGGAGCCTGCTTCTCCCTCTGACCCTCCCCCCTCTCGTGTGCCCTCTGTCTCTCTCATTCTCTCTGTCTCAAATAAATAAATTTAAAAAAAAATCTTCTGTTAGTAAAATTCATACTTTTTAATTACTGACTCTGAGGTATAACTAAATATTTATTGGAGTGGTAAGAAGGAAATAGGTGACCCTAGAGGGGAGTGGAAAGGCAATGAAGAATTCACTGTTTTAGAAAAAATATGATTTTTACGTATATAAATCAGTTTGTGCAAAAAAATACAAGACTAAAATTTAAAAATTTCATTATTTCAAAACATAATATTGACTTAAGAAAATGTTACCAAGAATAATCTCTGACAACAATCTACACAGTCTACCTCGCTTTGAACTGAATGACAAACTACAAGTCTAAAAATATGTCCAATACTCTGTACCAACCTGCAGAAAGACTGTCTAATATTGGATAGATCATTACAGATGAGGTACGACTATCAGTCAACTGGATTTGTTGTTCTTAAAAAACATCTGAACCTATTATTCAAGAGCTGGGATTTCTATTTCCATTACTGTCTTTCTGCCTACAGGTCTGTGTTGCTCAGAATACAAGATGTGCATTACAGAGAAATGCCCAGTTTAGAGAAATAGCATCATCTTCTCTTTAACTCTCTAGGAATAGGATGACAAAGTTATCAGCAAATCATAGACAGGGTTTAAAATGAAGTCTTACAAGCTTTATTTCTATCATTCATATAAAGAAATCATACAATTTATTTACTAATTTTCCTAAATGTATTATGTATTCATGCATTCACTCATTTATAATTATTTTATTAGTGTCCACCCTGTACCACACACTGTGCTAGGCACTGCAAATATAACACGAATAAAACTGATACAGTTCATTCAGAGAGATAGCTACAACAAATAGACATAATGAATAAATAAATAATTGGCAACTATAATTAATATATAGATAAATACCAGGTCCTCACAGAGACAATATTATGGGAATATAGTTTAGATTATAAAGTCAAGAAAGTGAAATTTAAACTTATCTCCCCACAATTTACTTGTTACTTACAAATGGGAGAAAATGTGCCTTTCCAGTGAAGAAATCTGGCAGATACTAAGAATGAACAAAGTTATCACCACCAAATATGGAACAACAGATGTGGTACACTGAGAATATACAATTATTTCTGAACATACAATTATATTATTATTTCTGATGTGGTACACTGAGAATACACAATTATTCCTATTAAAAAATAACCTAAATCCAACCATTAGGCAATCACTGAAAAAAAACAAAGAACTGGCTTGGACTTCTCAAAAATGCCCAAGACATTAATGACAATGAAAGGTTGAGGGACTGTTTCAGATGAAAGGAAACTAGAGAGATATAACAACTAAATATGATTGATGCAAGAGTCTGGATTGGATCCTAGATGGAAAGGTAAAGTTGCTATAAAGAACATGGAGCTAACTGGCAAATTTTGACCATAGAGTACATATTAAATGAAAGTATTTTATTGATATTAATTTTCCTTAATTTGATAAAGTACTATAGTTATATAAAAGAACGACCTTATTCTTAAGAGACAGGTGCTAAATTACTTAGTGGTGAAGGATCGTGGTGTCTGTAGCTTACCCTGAAATGGTTTAAAATAGAGATAGGTAGAGAGAGAGAGAGAGATACACAGAGAAACAGAGACAGAAAGAGACAGAGACAGAGAATGATAAAATATATACAAATAATGAAAATATTTACAAATGGTGAATGTATATGGAAGTTGAGTATGTGTTCATTGTACTATTCTTACAAATTTTCTGTTGTTTTAAATTTTTCTAAATAAAATTAAAAGCAATTTAAACTTACACCTGATGGAGGAAGAATGGATATTACCTATATGGGGACTATTATAGGCAAAGAGAAAAGGATGTGACAAGGTTCTGAGGCAGGAAAAGAGAAGAAAATTCCATGCAGTCTAGCTGAACAAAAGAGGGTTTAAGTCTTCCCTGAGTTCAGAGAGATTCCTCTACTGATGTTGAAGAAGCAAGCAACCATAGGTTTTATAGCTACAAGCAAATGCATTCTGAATATAGGCACATGAGATTGGAAGAGGATCCTGAGCCTAAGATTAAACCGAGCCCAAGCTAACACCTTGATTGCAGTCTTTTGAGGGCCTGAAGGGAGCCATCCCTGGACTCCTGACTCGCAGAAATTATGAGATAATGTAACATTATCTTTTCTCTAGCAAACTTCATTATAAGATAAACTACATAACACATATAAAATATGTGTTAATTAACTGTTTATGTTATTGGTAAGGCTTCCAGTCAACAGTAGGCTATTAGTAGTTCAGTTTTGGGGAGTCAAAAGTTCCATGTGAATTTTCAATTGGGTAGGGATGGGCTTCCCTAATCCTTGTGGTGTTCAAGGGTCAACTGCATACTATGCAAATGACTTAGCACAATCTTGGAAAAGAAAGGTTGGAGGACATTACCTGATTTCAAGACTTACTATAAAGCTTCATTAATCAAGACAGTGGGATTTTGGTGCAAATACAAACAGATCAATGAAACAAAAACAGAATCTAGAAATAATCACAAAAATAGTCAACTGACTTCACAGTCACTTAGGCAATGTGATGGGGGAAAACCAGTATTTTCAAGAGATAATACTAAAAAAAATGAATAAACAAACAGAAAAAAAATCAGGCTCAAAGCTTATTTCAAACCATGCACAAAAATTAATTCAAGATGGATGATAGTCCTAATTTTAAAGCTAAATCTATAAAGCTTCTAGAAGAAAACATAAGAGAGTACCCTCATGATCTTAAGACAGGAAAAAAATTTTTTTTCCCACCTTTATTAAGTTTTTTATTTTAATTCTAGTATAGTTAACATATAGTGTTATATTAGTTTCAGGTATACAATATAATAATTTAACAATTCTATACATTACTCAGTGCTCATCATGATAAATGTACTCTTAGTCCCCTTTGTCCATCTCCCTACCCATTTCCCTTCTGGTAACCATCAGTTTGTTCTCTTTAGTTAAGACTCTGTTTCTTGGCTTGTTTCTCTCCCTTTCTTTTCTTTGCTTGTTTGTTTTGTTTTTTAAATTCTACATGTGAGTGAAATCATATGGTCTTTCTTTGATGTATCTCACTTAGAATTATACTCTCTAGATCCATCCATGTTCTTGCAAATGACAAGATTTCATTTTTTTTTTACGGTTGAATAATAATATGTACCACATCTTCTTTATCCATCATGTATTGGTGGACATTTGAGCTGCTTCCATAATTTTGCTGTTGTTAATAATGCTACAGTAAACACAAGGGTACATATATCCCTCTAAATTATTTGTATTTTTTCAGAAAATTACCAATAATACAATTACTGGATAGTCAGGTAGTCCCATTTTTAACTTTTTGAAGAACCTTCATACTGTTTTCCACAGTGGCTGCACCACTTTGCATTCCCACCACAGTGCATGAGGGTTCCTTTCTTTCCACATCCTCGCCAACACTTGTTGTTTCTTGTGTTTAGCCATTCCGACTAGTATGAGGTGATGTCTCACTGTAGTTTTGATTTACATTTCCCTGACAATGAGGATGTTGAACATCTTTTCATGTGTCTGTTGGACATCTGCGTGTCTTTGGAAAAATGTCTGCTCATGACCTCTGCCCATTTTTAAGTGGATCATTTGTTTTTCTGATGCTGAGTTGTGTCAGTTCTTTATATATATTAGATACTAAACCTTTATCAGACATGTCATGTGCAAATTACTTCTCCCATTCAGTGGGTTGCCTTTTAGTTTTGTTGATTGTTTCCTTTGCTGTGCACAAGCTTATGTTGATGTAGTTCCAATAGTTCAAATGCTTTTATTTCCCTTGCCTCAGGAGACATATCTAGAGAAATGTTGCTACAGCTGATATCAGAGAAATTATTGCCTGTGCTTTCTTTGAGGATTTTTTATGATTTCTGGACTCATATTTAGGTCTTTCATCCATTTTGAGTTTATTTTCATGTATGGTGTAAGAAAGTGGTCCAGTTTCATTCTTTTGCATGTTGCTGTCCAGTTTCCCAGCACCATTGTTGAAGAGACTGTCTTCTTCCCAGTGAATTCTTTCCTGCTTTTTTGAAGATTAATTGACCACATAGCTGTGGGTTTATTTCTGGGCTGTGGGTTTATTTCTGGGCTCTCTATTCTGTTCTATTGATCTATGTGTCTATTTTTGTGCCAGTACCACACTGTTTTGATTACTATAGCTTTGTAAAACAACTTGAAGTCTAGAATTGTGATACTGCCAGTTTTGCTTTTCTTTTTCAAGATTGCTTTGGCTATTCAGGGTCTTTCGTGGTTCCACACAAATTTTAGGATTGTTTGTTGTAGCTCTATGAAAAATGCTATAGGTATTTTGATAGGGATTGGATTAAATGTGTAGATTGCTTTGGGTAGTAATGGACACTATAACAATGTTTTTCTCCCAATCCATGAGCATGGAATGTCTTTGCATTTCTTTGTGTCATCTTCAATTTCTTTCATCAACGTCTTATAGTTTTCAGAGTACAGGTCTTTTACCTCTTTGGTTAAGTTTATTCCAAGGTATTTTGGTTTTGGTGCAACTGTAAATGGGACTGATTCCTTAATTTCTCTTTCTGCTGCTTCATTATTAGTGTATAGAAATACAACAGATTTCTGTACTTTGATTTTATATCCTGCAAATTTACTGAATTCATTTATCATTTCTAGCAGTTTTTTTTAGTTGAGTCTTTGGGGTTTTCTCTATATACTATCATGTCATCTCCAAAGAGTGAAAGTTATACTTCTTTACCAATTTGGATGCCTTTTATTTCTTTTTGTTGTCTGATTGCTGTAGCTAGGACTTCCTGTACTATGTTGAATAACAGTGGTGAGAGTGAACATCCTTGTCTTGTTCCTGACCGTAGAGGAAAAGCTCTTAGTTTTTCCCCACTGAGGATGATATTCACTGTGGGTTTTTCATATAAGGCCTTTATTATGTTGAGGTATGTTCCCTCTAAGCCTATCTTGTTGAGGGTTTTCATCATGAATGATGCTGTATTTTGTTGAATTCTTTTTCTGCTTCTAATGACATGATCATATGGCTCTTATCCCTTATCTTAATAATTGATGTATCACATTGATTGGTTTGCAAATATTGAATCACCCTTGCAACCCATGAATAAATCCCACTTGGCTGTGGTAAATGATTTTTTTAATGTATTGTTGGATTCAGCTTGCTAGTATTTTATTGAGAATTTTTGCACATTTGTTCACCAGACATAATGGCCTATAGTTCTGTTTTTTTTGTTGTTGTTTGTTTGTTTGTTTGTTTGTTTTTGTCGTATCTTTATCTGGCTTTGGTATCAGGGTAATACTTGCCTCATAGAATGAATTTGGAATTTTTCCTTCCTCTTCTATTTTTTGGAATAGTTTGAGAAGAAGACATATTAACTCTTCTTTAAATGTTTGGTAGAATTTGCCTGTGAAGCCATCTGGATTTTGCACTTTTGTTTGTTGGGAGTTTTTTGAATACTGTTTCAATTGCTGGTAATCAGTCTGGGCAAATTTTCCACTTATTCCTGATTCAGTTTTGAGAGGTTATATGTTTCTAGGAATTTATCTATTTCCTCTAGGTTGTACAGTTCGTTGGAATATAATTTTTCATAATATTCTCTTACAATTGGTTGTATTTCTGTGAGGTTGTTGTTATTTCTCTTACTTCATTTCTTTTTTCTTTTTTTAGAGAAAGGCAGACTGCCACATGCAGCACCTCATTTGGATGTGTCTGGAGTCTTGGAAGCTTGACTACCCTACGTTCTCCTATAAATGGACCTTGAGAGCTTTTCTGGAGGTTCTAGCAGGGGAACGCAGCTTACTCGTATACCCTAAACCGAAGAACAATCCTCCTCTAACAGGGAAGTTTGTCCTCTTCCACCAAGCGTGCAGCTTTGGGAGGGACACACATGGAGTGGCAGGAGAGGAAGGGGACTTCTCCCTTGCCAGTCAGATCAGCCAAATCAACCCTGACTATCAATGGGGTGACGTCATTTTGTTTAACGCTGTGTCTCTTTCTGTGTGTTAGGAAAGCGAGCTACATCTCCTACTCTTGAAGGTAATGGTTTTTTGAAGAAGAGGTCCTGTAGTGTCCTGCGGTGCAGTGTTCCCTGTTCCCCAGGACCTGGTACTTCAGAGGGTGTCTCCTATGTGTGTTGCATGTGCCCTGTTCTTGAGTCCAGTCAAGTTGTCTGCAGAGGCTCTCTTTGCTTGTTGTTGTGAACAGTGTTTGGTCCCTGGCCAGGTCAGATGCTTTTTAACAAGATGTGCACTGGTCTGCTTGCATAATGAGACTGCTGCCATCACTGCTGCCACTGGAACTTAGGGTCTCAAAATGTATGGCTTGGGAGAGAAGGTATTGGTGAGGTTGGCACTGGTCTTCTGTGGGAGGAGGCCCACAGCACCAGGAGTTAAGCAAGTGCGACTGGGCAGGTGGATCTGCCAAAGCGGGGTGGAGGTGGCACTTGGGGTAAGCAAGTTAGATAGTGAGTGTTGGTGCCAGGCTTGTTCCCTGTGTGTTTATGTTGGGGAGTCAGGGAGGGAAATAGTGCTGCCAGCTCCTTTATTCCTGCAGGGGTCTCCCCATGATCCCTGCCTCTCTGGGTCACATTCTGAGATGAGTAATGTCTGCCTCTGGTGTTTTGCAAACTGCTGCTTCTGCATCTCCCCTGGCTGTTTGTTGTGCTGTCCCTTTTAGGGTGGGGACTCCACTTTCTGACACCCTCAGGGCTCTCCCAGAGCCAAGCATGATTTTTAAAATTCCCGTCTTTAAATCCTGCTGGTTGTAAGAATTCAAGATATTCGGCCCCTCTAGCTTTCAAAGCCAAATGTTATGGGGATTTAATTTCCCTGTGCAGATTCCCCAGTGTAATAGTGAAATAGTTTTTCCCTCTTCTCCCCACTTTCATCTCCCTCCCCACCATGGACAACCTCAATCTGTTTTGCTCCCAAACCTCATATTCACCCTTCCTACCTTCTTCAGTGTGGCCTCTTCTCCATCTTTAGTTGTGGAGTTTGTTCTGTCAGTCTTTGGGTCATTTTCTGAGTTATTTATGTTGATGTGAGTGTTATCTAGTTGTACCCATGGGACAAGGTGAGCTTAGGGTCCTCCTATTCCACCATCTTCCCCTGACAACAACCAGGAAAGGATTTCTTGGATAGGATATAAAATGCGCTGAACATAAAAAAGTTAATAAATTGGGCTTTATCAAATGAAATCTGCTTATTAAAAGATTCCATTAAGAGGATTAAAAAGGCAAATTGTGGCCTAAGAGAATACATCTAACCAATACATAAATAATAATAAGCAATAATAAAAAGAAAAAACAACCCAATTTATCAACTGGACAAATTGACATTCACATCCCCAGGAAAGGTACTTGAATGGCCAATAAGCTTCTGAAAAGGTATTTGACATCATTAGTCATCAAGGAAATTTAATTGCACCAATTAGAAGGCTAAAATTATGAAGACTGACAACAATAAAGGTTGGCAAGATCTAGTACAATAATATGAATAATAATAAATATTTACTATAGAATTACTTTATTTTTAAGATTTTATTTATTTATTTGACAGAGAAAGACACAGCATGAGAGGGAACGCAAGCAGGGGGAGTGGGAGAGGGAGAAGCAGGCTTCCCACAGAGCAGGGAGTCCGATGCAGGGCTCGATCCCAGGACCCTGGGATCGTGACCTGAGCCGAAGGCAGACGCTTAATGATTGAGCCACCCAGGTGCCCCTAGAATTATTTTAAATAGTGAGTTAACTTTAACTATTTACTAAAAAAAATGGTTTTAAAAGTCTAGCTCTTTTATAAAATGAGGTGCATACAAAACTTTGCACAGGTGGTATCCTTTAGGTTTGATCCCCAAAACATATTGATCACTTTCTCCACAATGCCTGCTGCACAGGTTAGTGTAGAAAACAAACAAACAAAAACATTTTATGTAAGATTTGGAAAGCAGAAATGAAGCAGCAGCCATATTATTTTTACATTCAGGGGTTGATGCTAAGTACCAGGAGTTATGGCAGCTCACACATGCTGCCGTTTTTTCACTGGCTCAACCTGGTGGTTTAGTACAGTAACTAAGTCAGCAACTCCTCCAGCTGATCTTGTCAAATCTCATCCTTATCTGACTTTTGAGCCAGGTATGCATTTAGCTTTTTGATGAAAGGCACTAGGTTCTCTGGTAGGTCACCCCCCAGCACTATAGTTAAAAGCTTGGATTTCAGTCCATCCTCATGGGTTTCTGCTTATACTTGCAGATCCCTGTTTATTCTTGATCATTTACCAGTTACCCCATCCCCTCACCCACCTCCCCTCCAGCAACCCTCAGTTTGTTTCCTATAGTTAAGAGGCTCTCGTGGTTTTTCTCTCTCTCTGATGACTTACCATTCAGTTTCCCTCCCTTCCTCTATAATCCTCTGCACTGTTTCTTATATTCCACATATGAGTGAAACCATATAATTGTCTTTCTCTAATTGACTTATTTCGTCAGCATAATGCCCTCCAGTTCCATCCACATCGATGTAAATGGTAAGTATTCATCCTTTCTGATGGTTGAGTAATACTTCATTGTATATATATAGCACATCTCCTTTATCCACTCATCTGGATTGAATCTTGACCAATACATTCACCTCCCCTATGACCCAACAATTCTACTCCCCGATATTTGTTCAAGAGAAATAAAAATATATGTTCCAAAATAGCCTTGTACAAAATGTTCCAATATCTTTATACATAAAAACCAAAAACTGTAAACAAACTAAATGTTCATCAACATGAATATAAGCAAATAAAATACTCATACATGCAACAACATGAATGGACCTCAAAAACATTATGTTGAATGAAAGAAGCCAGAAAAGAGACCATATACTCTATGATTACATTTATATAAGTTCCAAATACAGGCAAAAAGTAACTTAACAGAAATCAAAATATTTCCATCCCCAGGGGGCACTGGAAAGTGAGCACAAGGGAAATTTCTGGGTTATGGAAATGTTTTATATCTTCATTGGGGTGTCAGTTTTACAGGAATTCATTTGTCAACACTCACTGAATATACATTGATCAGTTCGTTTTACTGAATGTGTATTTTACCTCAGTAAAAATGTATTAATGAAAGTAACAGAATATTATGTATTTTATAATACAGGCATATAAAATTGTTAAGAAAATATATCAAAGAAGAAATTAATTCTGCTTGAGGAGATTAGGGAAATTTGTGCTCCTGCTTTAAGAATAAATAGGCAATGCCCTGGCAAGCAAAGTTGAGAAGGAAATGAGGGGGACTAGCATGAGGAAAGGCTGAGTGGTATGCAAGTACGTGGGAGAGTGGGAGTTCCATGGAACAGTATAGAGTTCAATATAGTTACACTGTACACCCAGAGGAGATATCATACTGGAGAAAGTATAGCTAGAAAGTTAGGGAGAAGCAAGTTATAAAGGGAAGCTTATATTATGCTAATAAGTTTTAATTTTATTCTACTGTGCATAAATTATTAGGAATGGCTTTTTTTTTTTAAGATTTTATTTATTTATTTGACAGAGAGAGAGGGAACACAAGCAGGGGTAGTGGGAGATGGAGAAGCAGGCCTCCCGCAGAGCTGGGAGCCCGATGCGGGGCTCGATCCCAGGACCCTGGGATCATGACCTGAGCCGAAGGCAGCCGCTTAACTGACTGAGCCACCCAGGTGCCCCAGGAATGGCTTTTAAGTAAAGCAAAATACTGAAGAAAATTAATTTGTATTTTAGAAAGTTAAGCCTGTCAGTATCCAGTATACTTGGGTTATTGTATATAGAAGAGAAGCAGTGAAACTAATTAGATGAGTATAATAATTCAGCAAGAGTTAATAATAATCTGGATGGTGTCAATGATGTAAAAAAAAAGGACAGATATCAGAGATATTTCAGATATTCAACTATCATGACTTGAGGATGATGAGAAGAGTCAAACAACTCCAATGAGCATGGGCTGAGCAACCAGCTTCTGCCATTAACTGGATGTAGGTAGAAAAAGAGGTAGATTTTCAGGGATGGAAATTAGTTCACTATTAGATGTGATAATTTCAAGGGGCCTATAAAGGAGTTCTAAGTGGAGTTATTCAATGGGCGATTAAAATGGCCCCTTGTTGGATATAATGCGGAGTAGAGCTATAGATTCATTTGCATATTTTTTCCTATGCTTCTTTAACAAAAGGAGAAAGTAAATAATGTGACCCACGATTGTAACTGGCACTAGCTTTGGCACAAAGTATGGAGATTTGGGGCTCTGGGCAGAGGAATACTGAAATAGATGGCCATTAGGTGCTGAATGTGGTAGGAACACAGAATATCCATGCAGCAGAAAAAAGAAAAAGAAAAAATAAGGCTGCATGAAATGAAAGGATTAAGTGATTAGAAATTTTAGTGCAGGTAGGGAGAAGATCTTTAATGGGGGAATAAATGTTTGTCTGAATAAAAGAATACTTGTTTAGTGATAAAGTAAGATAACTCATAAAGATTGAGTTGATGTTACAACTTATGGCTAATAAGGAACTTGTGATACAAACAAAAAGGCAATAAATACACAGACTGGTAAAGCCTATAGTAGGACTAAGTTGTGAATATTGTGTGAGCATGTAGGAACTCCATCTAACCTACCCATTTATGAGTCATTTTTCTCATCATCATGCTTAGCTAAGTCCACATAACAAGTGGCTAATGTGTAAGTTAGAATGCAAAACCAGTTTATTCAGTTCCACCCTGAAAAATACATCAAGTCTATAAAATAGTGGTAGTAAGGCTAGTTCTAAATTTTTACAATCCAGGACTTGGTGTACAACTCAAAAATTTTGACTACAAAACTCCTATATATTAAGCTAATTAAAAAAAAAAAACTTCATCTTTAATTCATAGCTAACATGTCCTTTGATTTATGGTCCCTTCTTGTTAATGGATTAATGACCAGGGCATATGAACATCCAACTTACTGAATTAGACTATAAGTATATTGCTCATGAACATTAAAATGCAGCTTCTCTGTGAATTTTCTATTTTAAAAGTTAACTTTCTATCATAAAACAAAAATATTCTAAAGTATGGCCTGATTCAGTGATTGATTTTAGTTCTCAGATAATTTTTTTAAAGAGAAGTCTTCTATCTCTGTTTTCTCCTCACCCTCACTAGGGCTTAACTGAATACTAAAGATTCTACTAATCAAGAGTACACAAACCAACTAAGATGCTATGGGCACAACCATACCACACTATGTTTGAGATTAAATTGAAGTTCTAATGAGCAGAGATGGATTTATTCTCATGCAATCATTGACCAGTTTTGGTTGCAGTTTCACTAGAACAGTTAAGTAATTTTAAAAAAATTGTCAAATACTAGTTTTAATATTGACTTCAATCATTTGTCTGTCATTTATGATACTGTAATATAAGAAACCATATTTGATTTTTGTCCCCATTCTGTGCAGATCTCCTAAAACCCTTGGAATTTCCTAAATGACAACAGTGAAAAGGTGTCTTGATATTCATAATAAACCCCTTTCTTTTTTTCTTTTTTAAAAAGATTTTATTTATTTATTTAACAGAGAGAGAGAAAAAGCACAAGCAGGGGGAGTGGGAGAGGGAGAAGCAGACTCGAGTTGAGCAGAGAGCCCAACTGAGGGTTCGATCCCAGGACCCCGGGATCATGACCTGAGCCAAAGGAAGACACTTAACCAACTGAGCCACCCAGATGCCCCAATAAACCCCTCTCAACTTGAGTTTATGTTAATGAGGTAACTTTTAAAGTTAGAAAAGCACCTAAGGATGGGGGCTTGTTGCCACGGGAATTAACCATGTGATTTGAGGGTTGGAACCTTCAGTTCGACCCCACTGACCTCCGGAGAGGGGTAAGAGGGTGGAGATTGTATCCATCAATATGACCAATGATTTAATCAATCCTGCCTATGTAATGAAGCTTCCATAAAAAGCCAAAAGGGCTAGATTCAGAGTGCTTACAAGTTGGTGAACATATGGAGGTTTTTGGAGAATGGCGTACCTGGAGATAGTATGAAAGCTCCACACCCTTTCCCCATACCTTGCCCTATGCATCTCTTCCATCAGGTTGTTCCTGAGTTATATATTTTATAATAAACTGGTAATATAGTAAGTAAAATGTTTCCCTGAGTTCTGTGAGCCACTCTAGCAAATTAATTGAAGCCAAGGAGGGGGTCGTTGGAACCTCCAATCTATAGCCATCCAACTAGAAGCACGAGTCATAACCTAGACTTGTAATTGCCATCTGAAGATTGGTGGGTGGGGGCAGCAGTCTTATAGGACTGAACTCTTAACCTGTGGGATCTGACAGTATCTCCAGGTAGATAGTGTCAGAACTGAGTTGAATTGTGTGTCAGACAATTACTTGGTGGTTTGGAAAACAACACATATTGTAATTGAGAGCAGAATTATAGCATTATATATTCACATCCAGATTTTTATACACCTGGACCTACCACACCTAGTTTTGTCAATATTTTTTGATGACAATATTTATTTACATATAAGACTATAACCTTCACCAGAGAAGAGTCTGTTTACTTTATTCAGGAATGATTCTTAGTGCTTGGTAGAATGCCTGGCACATAGTTAACCCTCAGTAACTATTTGTTGATTGGATGATTTATATTTAAGAAGAAATGGAAATATATGGTTACCAATAATAATTATTGAAAAAAATCTCATCCTGTACACTGAATTGTTCCCCAAATGGCTGGTCTATCAATATAAAGAAAATGCAGGACAAATTATTAGCAGCTATGTAAGAAGCTCAACTTGAATGACTAGTCTTTTTATATAAAATGTTTAAAATAATGACCCATAAGAGACTCTTAATCTTAGGAAACAAACTGAGGGTTGCTGGAGGGGAAGGGGTTGTGGGTATGGGATGGCTGGGTTATGGACACTGCGGAGGGTATGTGTTGTGGTGACCACTGGGTGTTATGTAAGACTGATGAATCACAGACCTGTACCCCTGAATTATGTTAATTAGTTGAATTTAAATTACAAATAAATTTAAAAAAATGAAAGATCAAAAAAAATAAAAAATAAAAAAATAAATGACCCCAAGAACTGGGTTAACAGGTGCCACAGTTTTGGGCATTTGATTTTGGGAAGTCTTCCAGGCTTGTTGCCTCCTACAAGCTTCAGACCTACGTGTTGGTCAGCTCTCCTCAGTCTGTGTCAACTCTCCTCAGAAATGTGTCTCATTTCAATTCATAGCCTGATGATTTTTCAAACTTTCTTTTATATTTTTATATTTTCATATTTGCAATCCAAATTCATAATGATGACCTATATGTTGTCCAGTGCCCCTTTAGAGTAATACTTCCAGACCTGGGTGCTACCATAGAGGACATGTCATATATTGGAGATTCTGCTCGTAGCTGGTCCATGGTAATTCTCAAATAATGATTATTAGGGAAAGGAGGCCAGATGACACCAGGAAGTACATGTATATGACAAAGACAGTAAGCAAAAAAATGAGTAGTTAAGAGAGAAAATAAAAATTTTTTTTTAAGATTTTATTTATTTGACAGAGAGAGAGACAGCGAGAGAGGGAGCACAAGCAGGGGGAGTGGGAGAGGGAGAAGCAGGCTTTCCGCTGAGCAGGGAGCCCGATGTGGGGCTCGATCCCAGGACCCTGGGATCATGACCTGAGCCAAAGGTAGACGCTTAACCGACTGAGCCACCCAGGCACTCCGAGAAAATAAAATTTAATATACACCATAAACAGCAAGGACGATGGAAGGTGCCATGAAAAGAATAGAGTCATGATCACCATAGATTTGTCAAGGCCTCAGAGGACAAATCATCTGGTCTACTCTGTCATTTGAGTAAAACAAATTAGCTCTATCTTTGTAACTCATAGAGGTTTGACTAAAGTTTTGATTAATTTTACTAAATTTCTGACCAAAATGGCAGGATGTTTCTGGTCTTCTATGGACATGACCTAAAAGAACAAAAGACTGAACTTAAAATAAAAAGTCCAAAAATCAGAACAATCATAACCCAGTAAGAATACAACAATAATGAGCCATCATCCTTAGCTAAATGGTATGCTAAGAAAATCTAAAACCTCTGAGGTGAGAACTGCAGGTTAAGTTATGATGAAAGCTCACATACAGAGAATGTCAGTAAAGGAAAATATTGTGAACAAATTCCTTGGAAATGGCTCAAGGAATGAGCAGGAAGGAGAAAAAAAGAATTCAAATAAAACTAGTAAAATTAGTAGTGTTTTATTACTAAAGCAAAGAGTGAAAAGGAAAGATATCAGGAAACTTGCAGGGATGGATATGTTTAATATCTTGATTACAGTGATAAGCTTAGAAATTACCACATTGTACACTTTAAATATAGTCAATTTATTGTTTGTAATTATACCTCAATAAAACTGTTAAAATCAATACATTTGTATCTTCTTCTACCTCAGAGGCTTTGCTTGTGAAACATTTGGCATAAATTCCCTGTCTCCTCTGCAAAGCAAGCCAATACTTTTAAAATGCTGTACTTCTAATGAGATAAAAAATCTATACGTTTTGGAGTGAGAGCTCTCATGCTGGCTGTAGCACTGATAGCCTGAAAAGTTACAGAGTTGCAGGAAAATATCCTTTCCTTAAACAGTCTTCAAAAAGTTATGCAAACAAAAAATAGAAATGTGGTTCACGAAGTTACCTAGGAAAAATGTATTTAAAGATAATATCACAAGAAACATTTCAGATGACAATTATGGAGTTTAAATTAGTCTGCAAGATTCCAAAATTCCCTGTAGGTAAAATGCAATAGCAACAGATGGCAGACAATTTGGAAATCACAGTAGCAAGCAGAGCATCTTAAAATGCAGATATATACCTAGAAAAAATTTCGACAAAGCCTTATATGTAAGCACTCTGAGCCAATGCACATATTTAAAATAGGTTATTTTTCACTGATAAAACAACTTTAATGTAGATTTCTCCAAGATAAGACTCCATTAATATTCTTTCTGATTCTTCAGAAAAAAAGTATTTTTGTAGATTTGGTATCTTTCATGATGATGAGTATTTCCTGATGTGGAAATTTTCTTTTTCTTGTTTTATCAATTAATCAGAAGCATTGAAAGAACTTAAAATTCCTAAGCTAGACCTATATCACTTGCAAATTGATCACTGACCCACTGAGTAATTAAATTGCCTGAATTTTTTAAGATAACATCTGAGATAATTACACTGAAGCCCATTGATTTGGTTGATTCATTTATTCACTCACATATTCCTATAATACTGTTGAGTATTCAATATATATCAAACACTAGAATAGACAGTGAGGATTTAAAAACAAATAAGACCCAGAAAGGTCCTGTGGCATAGAAATCTGCTATCAATTGTGAAGTTAGAAACTAAATAGAAAATATTATGTGATAAGCACTGTGACAGAATTCCTGCACATAGTATTGGGTAAACACAGGTAGATGCACCTATCCATGGACTGGGGTGAACTCAGCAAAGTTTTTCCAAGAACTCATGTTAGAATTAACAAGGCAAGGAAGAAGTGTTGGGATATAGAACATGCAAAGCCAGGAATTGAATGAGCACTTTCTCTCTCTTTACAATGAAATTTGACTGACCTTATACCAGTTTTCCTATATTGCTTACAGATAAGCCAGTGAATAAGTTGGGCTAAACTTAAAGCAGTTGAGACATCCACTCAGACCGCTTCATCAAACAAATAAACATTAATTTATCATGTGTTTCTAACCTGCATGGAATAAGTGCCAAAATCAAGGTAATATCACAATCTAATGTACCCATATCTAGGTTCATCCTTCCACCCTGACCAATGCCTTCTCCTGTGGCATGAGTGTCTACCTGATCCCCATATTTCATCAAGAGAAGTGATCTGTGAAAGAAAAGAAGTTTCTGCAACCAGAGTAATTGTTCTACAATGTAGAGTGAAGTTGTGAATTTAATTCACACTACAATCTATATATTCACAGAAAAAGCAAATTCCTTTATCTTTTTTATAGATTATTTATACTCCCATACAAATCCACCCATCCTTTAGCATGGATATATATATATCTATATCTCCAATACCTAATGTAATTAACATTTATCCTAACTTAAAGAGTAATTAAGCTAATGTTAGACTTCCTAGGATTAGCTCAGTTCCTCAGGTGGTCTTCTCTCCTTGACTCTCCTAAGATGGTATCTCAGAGCATGAACAAGGAATGCATGGTTCATGAGATCCCTGAAGAGTGAATTTTTGGGGTTCTTTTTATATGTGTTCTCTGGTATTCTGTGTGATGCTCAAATATGATCTCTCAGCTCAAGATTTGTATATTTACGTGCTTACTTGACATTTTATATGACTATCTAATAGGTATCACAAACTAAAATGTCCAAAACATAAAATAAGTTTTATTCCTCTCTGAATCCTCCTCATTCATATAAATGATCTCATCATCACCTAGTTTCTCAAGCCAAAATCCTAGGAGTCATTCCTTTTCCCTCCCACATCTTATATCAGAAGAGCCTATCAGCTCAACTAAAAATGTACATGGATTTATCCTTTTCCCTCCATCATCCTTGCCATTATTCTGGTCTAAGCCTCATCATCTCTTGATGAGATTTCTGAAGTAACGTTTTGTATCATTTCAACTTTGTTCTTCTCTTGGCAGCCAGACTGATCTTGGAAAATGTCACTCAGAGCCTCAATTTCCTTCAAACCCATCAATTGTTCCCATTGCATGTAGACTGAAATCTTGTCTAATAACATCAAAACTGAGGTTACCTTGTCCTATAGGCCATGCATGATCCAGCTCCTCCTCCTTCTTCAATGTCATCACTCCCACTCCCAGCCATAACAGTCTCTTTTCTGTTCCCTGAGTAAGACAAGCTCTTATGTGCCCTAGAATCTTTGTAATTCACTGTACTATGTGTGCCTAGGTTCTTAGCAAGCAAAAATGTCACTTCACCCGACACTTCTGATCACATTGTCAAGAGTGGCAAGAACTCAGTTCTCTGCTTTGTATCACATCACCTTCTTTGTATTGCACTACTTTTCACAAAATGTAATCATATCATTAAGTAATTAATGTGTTTATTTTACTAGTTTATTGTCTCTCTTCTCCTTTGTTGTATGCTCCATAAGGAAAGGACCTTACCTGTGCTGTTACCATTATATCTCTGTCACTTAATTTACTGAGCAGAATGGATGAATGAATCACTAGATGTAGTAGTTTGATGCACATTTGGTTATGCTTAAAATTATTTGTCAAATTACACAATGTCTTTCACAGTTGGCATAATATGGCTTCAGTCATCTTAAACTACACTTGTTACTATTAATACTTTTGTTATCACTAATACTACTACTGTTGCCTTTTAAACATTCCATAATAAAATAACTGATCTCTCCTAACATATTTAGAAACAAGAGCCTAGTGCTTCAACTGGGCAGAACTGGTAAGAATTACCGGAGTGTTGGCCATATCTGCTACCATCACTTTAGGACTCTGCCAGGAGCATTTTAGAAGCTAGCGATGATGATTGCCTTGAAGATTCAGTCATTCAGAAAGTTGAGATAACCTACATTCACTTGGAAGAAATGTATAGTTCCTAAACATAAATGGGTAACTTCTCTGGAGTGTGCACTTCGTCTGTAACCATGCAGATCTAAATTTTATGCCCAAAGCTCTGATAAAACAGATAATCCAGATATCCTTTGCATTTCTAGGTGCTGGGCCATGAAGCATGATATTGCCTGAGACCAGTATCACCCAAAACTATCACTTGTCCTGAGGCCTGGAAAGACTTAATGGAATTTAATTTTTTTGCTAGGAGCATTATTGGCTCAAGCATATGGCATTCATCTGGAAGTGTATCTTTGAAAACGTAGAAATAGCTGCTTTGACATTAACTTATTCCTCCTGTTTTGTATCATTGTGAATATTGTGTTATCTCTAGAAATTACTCAAAATTATACCTGTGGTGAATGAAACTTTATTGGACTTTCCAAACATATGAACTTTCCTCAAATTGATGCACAGAAAGAAAATTCAAGAGGGTCTTTCTCCCAGGAAGCTTTCTTAGAAAATCATTTTAAGGGCGCCTGGGTGGCTCAGTTGGTTAAGCGACTGCCTTCGGCTCAGGTCATGATCCTGGAGTCCCGGGATCAAGTCCCGCATCGGGCTCCCTGCTCGGCAGGGAGTCTGCTTCTCCCTCTGACCCTCCTCCCTCTCATGCTCTCTGTCTCTCATTCTCTCTCTCTCAAATAAATAAATAAAATCTTAAAAAAAATCATTTTAAGTTAACCAATGGAATACTTGTATTCTCTATTAAAAGTCCTCAGAATTAATTTTCACAGACATTTTTCACCTTTACACCTTTGCTGACACTTTGTTCAAGCCTGATAAATATGTTAAATGGCTCAGACTAGCTGCTATCCATCAGCCCTAGCTCCTATAATTGCTTTGTGCTATGTGTCTTTGGTCAAGTTTTTTAAACCTTGTTAAGGCCCTATTTTTCCCACTATAAAGTAAGAATACTAACCATACTGTCTATGGTCTACGATTCTCCAGGATTAAATGAGATACAGCAGTAAAGTCCTTAACCAGAGCTTTGGCACTGTTGCCCAATATATGATAATTACTATCACTAGCTACATTGATGACTACTTCTTTATCTAGTTAGTTCTTTGTGTATAACACATTTGTTCGGCTGTAAATTAATTGTACACTTGTATAGAAAGTTTGTTGTGTTTTCTTTTAAAAAATTTATTTAAAATCAATTTAATTAACATATACTGTATTATGAGTTTCAGGGGTAGAATTTAGTGATTCATCATTTGCATATAACACCCAGTGCTCATTATATCAAGTGCCCTCCTTAATGCCCATCACCCAATAACCCCTTCCCCCTACCCACCTCCCCTCCAGCAACCCTGTTTGTTTCTTATATTAAGAGTCTCTTATGATTTGCCTCCCTCTCTGTTTTTGTCTTTATTTTTCCTTTCCCTTCCCTATGTTCATGTTTTGTAGCTTAAATGTCATTAACTATTCATTTTACTAACTTTTTTTCTGTTTTTCTTAATTCTTTTACACTTAACCTCTTAAACAGGTAAAATATAATTATAGGGACATTATATATTTTGAATGTCTTTATTATGCTGGGCCAAATTTTTAAGACAACTTTCAGTACCACTTCATTGGCTATAGTTGTGTAACAAGGACCATTCTTCCTTTTTGCTCATGCTTCGGTCCTATAAAGTACCTCTGCCTATAATAAGAATGGACTTTTCACACCTTTCTCCCACTTAAAGAAGTATTACAGAGACTTCTTTCAACTCTATATGCAATCCCTTATTAACTCCCCACCAAAGGAAGGCTGGTGATGTAATTGGTTAGAGCCTAAGATAGTCATTGTGCTTTAAATGATAGTGTTACTGTACCTTGAAAGGCAACCACATGGGAGCCTCTATTCCCCTTCACCTCAATCCAAGAGGATTTAGACCTTTTGTTACACCATTTATCTTGCTTTTTTATCCCCCTTGTGGAAAGCAGACATGAAAGTGTTTCTCACTGAGGCAAAGATGCTACAGGCCCTATCTGTTCTAATGTCTCTCCCTGTGGATAGGTGGGTACTTCCAACTCCATGGGGCTGATTGGGCAAGATTTAGAGTCTGTCTGAAAGACCCACGTGTTCTAAATCCAGGGAGTAGTGAGTAGGAAGCTTTTCGGTCTAGCTTATCAGAGAAGCTCTGCTTTCAGAAAGTTCTAGCTTGCCTAGGAATTAAGAAATGTATTTGGCTATTGTTTCTTGTGTGTGGCATAGTTTCAAAGGATACCCACAAAGGGAGAAAAAGTGAACAAAAGCTTTAAGTCATCTGTAGTCCCTAGTGTTATGCTCCTTCTTTTAGAACAATTCCAAGAACGGTTTCATACATGCAACATAAAGAGTTATAAAAAGAGGACAGTTCAGGGGCGCCTGGGTGGCTCAGTCGTTAAGCGTCTGCCTTCGGCTCAGGTCATTATCTCAGGGTCCTGGGATAGAGACCCACATTGGGCTCCCTGCTCGGCAGGAAGCCTGCTTCTCCCTCTCCCACTCCCCCTGCTTGTGTTCCCTCTCTTGCTGTGCCTCTCTCTGTTAAATAAATAACATCTTAAAAAAAAAAAAGAGGACAGTTCATTTGTAATCACAGATTTTCACTAAATATTTTGATTTTCACTATTTATTTTTCTCTAATTCCATCTAGAATAGGTTTTCAGAGTGCAAAATTTTGTTTAAAAAAAAAAGACTTCTAAGAGGGAAATAAACACTAGTTCTAAATATAACTTTTATGCTCCACAGAAAAAGGCAGCCATAATCTCAAGAACCCAGCCATGTAACCCGACCACTATTTAACGTCACAGGGACTTATAGGCTCTATTTATATAAATTGGCAGACACTGAAATAGTTTCAAATATATTTCTAAAACCCCACACCATACTGCACTTGTGTGCTAAAACTTCACAATCTCATGAGGAAAAAGAAAATCAATTTTAATTTCAAACTTAAACACAGAAGAAAACAACAAACTAACAATAACAAAAATGTTTGAGTTAATGTTCCCAGAGCTGTTAGTGACACACAACTATAAAAGCTTATTTTTTAAAAGATTTTATTTATTTATTTGAGAAGAGAGAGAGGAAGAGAGCATGAGTGGGGACAGGAGGTAGAGGAAGAGGGAGAAGCAGACTCCATGCTGAGCATGGAGGCCGATCCTAGGACCTGGGATCATTACTTAAGCCAAAGACAGACGTTTCACTAACTGAGCCACCCAGGTGCCCCCAAAAGGCTTATTTTTAATATGAATTGTTGGAGAACAAATTACCATTTCAGTGAAATCTAATGATGAAGTGTTTAAGAGAAAGGCGCAGGCTGTGGAGTGAAACAGAACTGGGTGAACTGGGTGAACTCAGATTTTTAAAGGCTTAAGTTTCCAGCTGAGTAGAAAAGAGGTGAAAATTCCTTCCCCACAGAGTCATGATAAGTATCATAGGACAGTGCCTGGCATACAGCAACAGCTGAAAAATGGTAGTAATCCATTAGATTAAGTGCCTGGCTAGTCAGTACTAATCAATAAATAAACTCAAAATAAAAGTGGGACAGTACAAGAATATTTTTATTTTCATTTAATACATATTTTATACCTGGCTACAAGATATTTTTTAAAATATTTCATTTTTATAAAAGAAGATAGTAATAATGTAACCAGATACTTATTTGGACATATAGGGATATTAAATGGAATTAACATCCTAATTTATTTCCCAACTTCTGTGTCTTCTTTCTCCCTCTGACTGACAGTTCTGCTGGATTAATCTTCCTAAAGAATAATTACCATCTTGTTACTCTCTTGTTCAAAAATCTTCACAGATTCCCTATTGACCACTGAATAAAATAAAGTCCAAACTTCTTATTGTGCTTTTTAATACCTTCCATATATAATCCTAATCTATCCTTCAGACATTACCCCTTGCTCTTTTCCTTTATAAATCTTATGCTTCAGCCAAACTGAACTAGATTACAAATTCCTCAAAGTCAGGAATCTTCATTTATTCATCTTTGCAACTCCATCTAACATTGACTACCCTGCAATGTGTATATGTCCTTCCCAGTCAATACTAATATGGCAGTTTCTAGGTTTGTTGAATTTATTCTTACCTCTTCCAAAATTTACACTGTGATTTGTCATCATTTTGAATGACGTTTTGGTCTTCTGAAATGTTAGTGATTCCCAAACAACTCTAGTGCACATCATTTCAACCACATCATCAAATCGTTAATTATAAAACTAAGATGATCCCAGAGGAAACATTATGATATCACTTCCAGTATAATACTGATGCCTTCTTCATTTGGGACCTACCTAATATCGACTTAACCCATGCTTTCCCCACCTAAAGATAGACTATCGAAGACACTAAAATATTTTGCTTAGTTCAGAGTGACAGAGTAGATATTCAGATGTTATTTTTTCTTTTTTTAAATCATTTTTTAAAGATTTCATTTATTTGAGAGAGAAAGAGAGAGAGCATGAGTGGGGGGAGGGGCAGAGAGAGAGGGAGAAGCAGACTTCCTGCTGAGCAGGGAGCCAGATGCAGGGTTCCATCCCAAGACCCTGGTATCATGACTCGAGGCACTGAAGGTAGACGTTTAGCCGACTGAGTCACCCAGGTGCCCCTCTTTTTTAAAAATTATTTTTAGATGTTTTTTTGAATAAAGAAATGAGTTGAAGACCTCTATGAAGTAAAGGATACAGGCCATCTATTTTTTCTCACTAGGCTATAGTATGCCACTATTGCAAAGAAAGAATACAGTCAATATAAATATTGTTCTAAAGGCCAAAATGTTTTCCAGCCAGTACACTGTGATTTTTCATATGATTACACATTGATTTTTCATAGACTTACTATAGCTTCTTACCAGGAATGGAAAGTCTATAATTGTTCTCTTTTTTTTTCTTTAAAATACTGGCGAGAGCTACCATTTTCTTTCTGTTGATCGAGCACTCATATTGTAAGTAGCAACTAACAAATATTATTTAGTATCTCATATGCATAGAGCACCTTGTTAGTACTATAACAAATAGTTAAAACAATAATTCACAAGAAATGTATCTATACTTGCTGCCTACACTCCTTATGACCATTATCTTCTTCACTCCCTATAAATGGGCCTTGGTCCTAAGCACTCTGCTGAAATCACTCTTGTCAAAGTCAGTAACCTCTCTTTCACAAAATCTAACACTCATATCCCTCGTCTCATTTCAGCAGCAATTGCTACAACATAGTCAAGAGTTTCTGATTTCCCCTGTGCCCACCATACACCTTTCTCCAAACATTTCCCTAATTTTTCTACAGCACAGTAAATATCACCACCCTATTATTCAAGCCAAAAAGTTAGAAGTCATCCTTATTTTTTTCCTTCCTTCACTTGCTGCATTCAAACTAACAGAACCAAGTTGTATTAGTCTTCCTACCAAATATATTCTGAGTCTATTTCCCCTCATCTCCACTGCAACTATATCAATGACAGATTCATTTAAAGCATACTCATTTTTGACTGAACTGCTACTATGACAATATCCTTCTAATTGTTCACCTGCCTCCATGTCTCAACCCTCTCACATGCATTCTGAAGGTGATCAAAACTTCTTACTTCCCACATTAAAATCTAGAAATTTTCTACTTTGGATGTAGAATATCACCCCAAATCCTTACCATGGTCTTTGTAGAAGGCCTCCATGAAGTCCTGCCAACACTCTCTTACCTCCTCTCCTACTAACAAGTTCCTTAAATAAACCAATCTTCTTCACAGTACAGGGCCTTTGACTTGCTTTTGACTCCTCAGAGGATCTTTCCCTGACCATCCACTATTAAAGAGAATTCTTAGTCCTTTGTTGTTATATCATCCATTTCATTGGCTTCATAACATTTACTACAGCAATGAAATGGGTCATAATCTTGGTCATTTACTTATCTGCTTCTTTATGTTTTGCATAAATTGTCTAAATTAGAAGTTATCTGGGGGCCAGGACCTGTCTTCTTGTTTACTGGTCTAGAATACAGGTTGGCAAACTATTGCTTTTGAATCAACCCAGACCACTGCCATTTTTGTAAACAAAGTCTTATTGGAACACAGCCACACCCATTCATTTAAGAATTGTCTATGGCTGCTTCCATACTATTAGGATAGAGTCCAGTAATTGCAACAGAGTCTAAATGAACCTCAACCAAAAATATTTACTCTGTAGCCATTTATAGAAAATGTTTGCCAACCACTATATTAGAATTATGGAAAGTCAAGATGATTGGATCCATTACAAAGAAACAAAAACAAAAACAAAACTTATCTAGTCAGGGATGTAACAAATTTTGGAGACTGAATTAGGGTATTTGCAGTAAACTATGAAAGAACTAAAGAAATCATCCAGAAATAGCATATGTAGAATTTGACAACTGCCTGGGTGTGAGGAAAGAAGGAAAAGAATGACATGACTTCAGGGTTTTAAGTCTGGGTACCTTAGAGAATGCTGGTACCACTAATGAAAACCAGGATGTAAGGAGAAGGATGTGATCTAGAGTAAGGACAATGAATATGATATTGGACGTGTTAAACACGCAGTGCCATTACACCTTGTAAGAGAAATAGTAAGCGACAGTTAGTGGTCTAAAGCTCAGAAAAGTTATTCAGATGAGAGAACCGTATTTCAGACTCATATATACCTGAGCACTAACAATACTTGAAATTCTGCACCTAGATAAAGATTCAGGGAGAGAATCTTTTTAAGCAAGAAAGTACTGAAGGACAGGACTTTAAGAAATGTATAGATTTAAAGGTGAGAGAAGAAACAAAAGAGAAAAAATAATTGTCTAAGAAGGAAAATTATAATAGTTTCCAGAAGAAATAGTTTTTGAGTCTTAACTGCTGAAAAAAGTTAAAAATGTAAAGGAAAAGGAAAAAAATGGAAAAAAGTGTTGCACATTTATAACACAAAATGATTCATATACTTCATATACATGTATAAATAAAATTATATACAAACACACATATAGAATTCCTATAAATTAAAAACCACAATTCAAACACCTTATATTTGTAAGGATAAAGGCATAACTGCCATACCAGTTTATCAAATGGCAGAGACTTAAAGGCTATAGAAATTAATTTCTTCCTCATACTGCAATCTGAGCACGAGCATATCAGGGCTGACATGGCAACTCAATGCGATGGTGGTAAGCAACAGGCTTCTTCTACCTTGTGGTTCTATTATTCTTAATATGCATCTTCCATTTTGTGGGCTACAATGGCTGCTCCAGTTTCTGTGACCATGTCCTTATTCTAGCTGACAAGGAGGAGGGAGAAGAGAGTAGACAGCATCCCTCTCTCTTTCTCTTTATGGACCCAGACGTCACACATATCAATAGTGCTCATCTCACACTAGCCAGAAAGCAGTCACAGGACCACTCCAGCTGCCAAGAAGCCTGGAACTTGTTTTTTTCTCAATAAATATGTGTCCAGATAAAATGTGTGGGCTTATTCCCAACTAAGAAAAAAAAAAAGAGAAAGAGAGAGAGAGAGAGAGAAGATACTAGTAATAGCTGCTATTTTATACGATTAGTATAACAATAGTTTCTGCAAACAGTGCCCCAAATGAAAGGGAGGGAAAAAAAAGAACACAGAATATGAGAAAAATCACAAAGAATATAAATGGCCATTAATGATAATCGAAGAAATAAAAATTTTAACAAGACACCAAACAATTTTATGACATTAACAATTACAAAAATGCTAATATAATATTTGCAGGTAAACAAGCCTAACCATCCATCCCTATGCCTCAACCCAGGCCAGGCCACTTCACTGTCATACCTAGACTGTACAATTACCTCCTAACCTGTCTCCTTGCTTCAAATCTTGTCATTCTCAATCAATCCTCCAAACTTAAGTGATCTTTAAGAAAACCCAAATCTCTTGGGCGCCTGGGTGGCTCAGTTGGTTAAGCGACTGCCTTCAGCTCAGGTCATGACCCTGGAGTCGCAGGATCGAGTCCCACATCGGGCTCCCTGCTCAGCGGGGAGTCTGCCTCTCCCTCTGACCCTCCTCCCTCTCATGCTCTCTGTCTCTCATTCTCTCTCTCTCAAATAAATAAATAAAATCTTTAAAAAAAAATTTTTTTAAAGAAAACCCAAATCTCTTGGGCGCCTGGATGGCTCAGTTGGTTAAGCGACTGCCTTCAGCTCAGGTCATGACCCTGGAGTCCCGGGATCGAGTCCCGCATCGGGCTCCCTGCTCGGCAGGGAGCCTGCTTCTTCTCCCTCTGACCCTCCCCCCTCTCATGTGCTCTCTGTCTCTCTCATTCTCTCTGTCTCAAATAAATAAATAAAATCTTAAAAAAAAAAAGAAAACCCAAATCTCATTAGCTTACTTTTTCTATAGGAAAAAAAAAAAAAATCCAGGATTCTGACATTGTGTAGGCCTTACAGATCTCCACCTTTAGCCTATATGCCAGCCCTTAGGAATTGCTGACAGTTCCCCTAATGGACCTTAATAGCTCACACTTTTGCTGATTCTGCTCACTCAGCCTGGAATGCTTTCCCCTGGTCTCCCTAGCAAATGCCTACTCATCTTTGGACTCAGCTCAAATGTAACTTCTGTAAATTCTGATCTCTTTTTACCACATATAGAATTGATTTCCTCAGCTGTGCTGCTATGGCTTCCTTACATATTTGTATTACTTTATATGCCTTTTTGTCTACTTCACCCATTAAGAAATTAAGCTTTTTAAAACACAGGATTGCATCATCTCTTTCTTTTATCTCCTTTAAATACCTTAGTGCCTGACACATAATAAACCTTCACTAAATATTATTGGTGAAGCTACCAGCACTCATCTCTCTAATAACAATTTCTCCTAAAATCCTGGATTCAAGTAAAAAAAGGATCAATCTTACCTGAAGGTTCACAGGAAATTTTATCAGACATGGATGTCCCCATACCTCGACCTCTGAACACTGTCCTGGCCTAACCTTTCATAGAAAAAAGCAAAACAAAACACAACACTCTTCCTTCTTTACGTTTTAAGAAGCCTCCATTACAGTATCTTTCAGTCTGTTCTCAAATTAAGAGAGCTTCCAGGTGTTTATATTTCCAGAATCTGGGAGGATCCTTTGATATTCAAAATAGACCATGGATAGACTCCTCCATGATCTTGGCTATATATCAATTATAGGAAGAACCTACGCTAATTTTCCATCTGTTGCTTTTCCCAATCTATAGTCTCTTTGAGGGAGGGAACATGGGAAAGTTAAAAGTGACTAAATAAGAATATTCCCAAAACTAAGGAGATATTTTTTTAATTGCAATGAAATTAAAACTAGGACAGCCATCAGACAATTAGCTGACCAGTCACACTTCTTTTCCCGAGGATGTAACGTCAGATGTTTAGTATTGAATCTGGGATAAGGAAGATTCAGAATCCCTCAGAATTTTTCTGCCACTCTTGAGTTCTTTCTGATTTTATTCGTATATTCAGCTTCCACATGATTAATATAGGTTTTTATACCATTAGGTCTCTGGAACACCATAAC
Source organism: Mirounga angustirostris (assembly GCF_029215605.1). NCBI lineage: Eukaryota > Metazoa > Chordata > Mammalia > Carnivora > Phocidae > Mirounga > Mirounga angustirostris. The sequence goes on from NW_026991720.1 coordinate 35,713,879, forward strand.
TTGTTAATGTTTCTCAATAGACTAAAGAATGATTAATGAATTTGTATGGCAGGGCACAGGGTAAGAACGAGGGCATGTCAAGAGCAAATGACTAAGATCTCTAGCAGTTTTTCCAACTCCAAGCAAATTCAATTAGAGGAATTTTATTATCTTGTTATTCATCTGTTCACTTTTTTTTAAGTAATATATTGTTTCTTCATGAAGGCATTAGCTTTCTTTAAATTAAAAAAAAAGTGTATCTTTCTGTATATTTCAGAATTATAGTTTCCTTTATAGTGACTTATAAGCATCACACAGGATTATAAACTAACAAAAGATTATCCCTCAGAAGAGAAGCATGATCTGAACATTTACTTTTGTGTTTGTCAATATTTGCTCCAGCCCAAGGCATTTTTAAGTGACTAGCCAGAGACCATTCCCTGTTCTTTTTTTCTTTTGTTTGCTTTGTCCTTTGAATATTCCCCAAGTGAAGTTGAGAGAGAAGCATCTTTCCTTTCTAGATACAAAGCTATGTAAGGTAAGTTGGGAGTTCCTGGAGGGCAAAACCTTTACTTTATGGCAGACACTGATTTAAAGCTGAAAACAAAGGGTGCCTGGGTGGCTCGGTCAGTTGAGCCACCGACTCTTGATTCTGGCTCAGGTCAGGATCTCAGGGTCATGATATTGAGCCCCAGATGAGGCTCTGCACTCAGGGCAGTTGGCCTGTCCCTCCTCCTGCCCCTCTGCCGCTCACTTACTGTCTCTCTCTCCTTCTATCTAAAATAAATAAATAAATAAAATCTTTTTAAAAAATGAAAACAAAAGAGGGAAAGAACTAGGGGTGGGGGTGGCGGAGAAGAAGGGAGAAAGAGGATGAGAGCACAAATCCTGAAATACACAAATTCCTGGTTCCCAACCTTCCCTATGGCTAGTTCATTCTTGCCCTCTTTATAATTTTATCATAGGAACCAATCTTTTCCCATTTCACCAAATCTACTTTGAGTTTGGTTTCTATTCCTTGCTTGACAGAGTTGAAAGAGTACTGACTAATAAGTACTAATAAGTCTTTGACCATGATAATAAAAATTAAAATTTGGTTTCCCTCTCAGACCATATGCATGCAAAAGTATTAATTCAGAAATGAATGAAGAATGCCCTTTATTTTATGAATTCAAAATATGTCAGCCACTTCTCTGCCTACTGCTTTGAGAATAATTATGGAGGAAATAAAATTGGCGGGAAAAAAATGAGTGACTACCTTCCTTCCACACTCTTAAAGGAAAGGAAAGTGTTAACCTTTCCCATGTCCTTATTTAAAATGTAAAGCTTATAAAATGTTTGACTCCTGCTATTTTGCTTTCTGGTGAGAGCCGGCACACAGCTGTATATGCAGAAGCTGTGAGGAGGACATTCATGTCTTTGCCTAATTAATGTGCAGCTTTGCTGGACTTTTGTCCAATCCCTGACAATGCTGACAGTGATAAGGGACCATTAAAGTCTAATGAGCTTGGAAAAATTGGAAATCTGAGTCTCCTGTAGAATGTTAAAAACGATCTACTTGTGTGGGGCGAGAAAAAAATCTTAAGACATTCATTCTATTCATGAACAATGTCTTTTTGAGTTAGTAAACAAATGTTCTTATCATTTAAAGTTCTATTATGTAAGTGTATCTTTCATTTTTTAAGGTGCAAATTGTGTTGACTAATTGCAGCAGGGAAGAACAAATAAATTAATCCTTCTTTTCATCAGAAAGCAAAATTGAGTGTGCCTAAATCAAGTTTTTTGTCTTAAGAGCTTCATGGAAGAAATGTTGTCTGATCTTAGCAATCTGATGTAAAACTAAAATGTACACATTTTTGTGCAATACAAACATAGATTATTGATGTTCAGAGCTAGTCCATTATTAATTTACAATATGTTTCACAACTATTACTTTTAGTTGGAAAATTATAGAGGATGCTTAATAAATTTCCCAATTCTTATCCTTGACATTAGCCATCATAACTTGCATTCATTTATTCTCCAATTAATGTGCATGTACACACACACATGCATATTACATTAGTTCTTTTTTTTTAAAGATTATTTATTTATTTATTTATTTATTTATTTATTTATTAGAGAGTGAGCAGGAGAGAAACAGCATGAGAGGGGAGAGGGTCAGAGGGAGAAGCAGGCTCCCCGCTGAGCCGGGAGCCCAATGTGGGACTCGATCCCAGGACCCTGGGATCATAACCTGAGCTGAAGGCAGTCGCTTAACCAACTGAGCCACCCAGGCACCCAACATTAGTTCTTTAATACTACAAGTACATGAATACATTAGTAAACAAGACAGATACTGTCACTACCTCTACCCCATATAGGAAAGCCTTTATGGAAACTCTTCTTGTAAAATGCTTTTCAATAGTACGGATTCATGCAATAAGTAATATGGTGTGTTACTATGATATACTCTGTATTCTAAGCCTCCTTGAATGGATCAAAAAAATACCATTGCTATGCTGAATCCATGTTATAATGAACTGTTATAATGAAACTCCTATCTGTTTCCAGAAGATAAATGACATTCAAATTGGAGAAAAAGTCTTTCCTGAAAATGACCAAGCAAAACACTGTAAATTCACCAGCACTTCTGCATTCTGAGGTATTTTCCTCAGGAGTCGACCTGCAAATCATTAAGGTCTACATATTGTTCCCATTCACACAAAGGACAGTGACAATACAAATTAGCCATTTTGATCATCAGTAAAAATCAATAAAAGTGCACTCACTGCCTGGATATATATGTAAAAAGTTGTGATTTTTTTTTTCTGAATCATTTCCCCTGAGCTATTTCTACTGACAGAGTATGTCTACTCACATTAGTGACAGGAAGAAATAATTAACTGTAAGTTGTCACTAGTGATCTGATGATCCATGAAGTAAGGCACACTAAGTGGGGCAGATGAAATCCAGGCTATCCTTCCCCACATCTGCTGAAACATAAGTAAGAAATAATCTCAGAAACATTCCCACTTCTCATTTCCAAGTTTATGAGGATAAAAATGATAATAACCTATATTTTATAGAATCTTTAAGGGAAACACCCTACTCTACTCTCAGAATGTGTCTGAAATAAAGATAAATCTATGTAATTGTAATTAGGGTGAGATCTTAATAATTGGTAAATGTTACTCTGCCTGATTGTTAAGTGTGAATTGTTAGTGAATAAAAAAGAAATTATTTGGTTCCTAATTCATTCATTCAACAAATATTTAGTGGGTGCCTTCCATATATCACAAGTTTTTCAAATAACTGAGAAAATAAGGATGACTAAAATATAATTATTCTCCTTAAGTAAATCCAGTCTAATGGAAAGTAAATTAGAAAATTGATGCTTAAAATATAGCATTATCAGGGCTATAGAAGCCAGAAGAAGGTTCTAGAAGAAAGATTAGCAGATGTGAGGAAAGGGGCCTCAGAAAAGCTTCAGGAGCATGTAATGCTTTATCTGATCTTTTAGGATACTTGGCAGATACCTAAAAAACTAAGAATAGAGGAGTTTACTGGAGTTAGGTGAAATGTGGCAGCTGACAGATAATTCCAGAAAAAGGCGATCAACAGCAAAGTCAAGTATGTGTGAGGCCTTAACACCTGTGTGAAGAAACAAGTAGTGTTGTGTATCTGGAGAGAAGGGTAAGGAAGGAATATTGTAGAAGGTGAGCCTAAAAGAGAGACTAATGTCAGATCAAAAAAGACCTCAAATGTTTCCATGAGAAATTTGTATTTTATTCTGAATATTTGTAAGGGGACATTAAAAATTTCTAAACATGGCTAGTTTTGTATTTTAGAAAGGTCACTCTGCTATTAAGTTGAGATGAGTAAGACTGGATACAGGAGACCATTTTGGAAGAGCTGGAGCAGAAATGGAAGATGCCCCTCTCATCTCAGTTAGAAAACTAGAAAGAGGGCTGTGCTTCTTCCTGAAGATGGAAACAAAGAGGAGTTTCCTTCTTTGAAAGGTAAATGATAAAGGAAAGTTCAAATTCAATTTGGATATTCCAGTTTCAAAGGCATGTACAACATATAAAGCTGGCAGTTAAATAGAAAGAGGAATATTATGGGTTAGAAATAGACCATGGGCATCATGATCATATGGGTATTAGTTTCATCAGTCCTGGCAACCTCCCCTTTGATAGGCCCATGCTGCACTGGATGTTCTGTTACAGGTTTGCCCACCTTTGCTGAAGATAAGAATAGTCTCAAGTGTTCATTAAAAGAAGTTTTACAAGGAAAAGAAGATATTCCCAGCTCTATTCCCAAACTGAGTGAATAAGAATCTCCAAGGAAAAGTTTGGAGACCTGTTTGTCTCATTTTGTTTTTAAAATACTATGCTTAAAGGATTCATACCAGCATGGAATTCTAGGATCTGCTAGACTAGTAGCAACATTTGTTAAGTATCTACTATGTGTTAGCATTCTACTATAGTCTCTATGCTTTACAATAACATAATACAACAGATATTATTATCCCCATTTTAACATGAGGAAACTGACATTTATGGTCTTATTCAAGGTCTCAAAGCCGGTATGTGGAAACAGTAACTCCTACTAATTCCAGTGTCTGCACTCTTTACATTAAAATATATCTTGCCCTGCTTTGTTTTGAAGAATGCCCAGCATTACATGAAAGGTATTTTCTTTTAGTAAAGAACCTAGTATAAAGAAAATGAAGAAACTGCCAACAAAATAATCTTTTTTTAAAATTTTAAATCTTATTTTTTTTATATAATTATCTTTATGCATCTAACACCGGACCATTTTTAGTGTTGCAATTCCCAAACATATCTTTTCCTTCCTTGCATCAACATTGCTTTGCTAAGGAACTGCAGGTGCTCAGGTGCTTCGCCTGACACCCTTTAAACATTTTCTCTATTACTTTGCTCTTTTCTTCCTCATCTCTTTTCTCTTAATTCTCTTGTCTGAAGACAGAAACCACTACCCACTGAATTCTGGCCACCTTTGAGCCAAAGATGACTGAACAAAATGAGGATAATAAGTAGGGAGGCTATCCAAGTTGGAGTGGCAGGTGAGAGAAATAGCAGTGATATCTAATATAAATAGAATATAAGAGAAAGTATAAAATACCTGATTAAGCTATATCTCAATGTTAAATACTTTTTTGCTACATTAGTCTTCTGTTCAGCAAGTACAAACACATTTTCCTCACTACAGGTGCCCTGTTAACAATTACACTACTCTGACAATTAATGATCCTAGGATCCTCATCCAACATCATGTGCCCTGCAGGTCCTTACGGTGCTAACAATTGGAAAGGTTAAGTCATTTTTTAGCTTGCTCTTCCTCCTGAGATTTACAATGCAGCAAGCTTTTCTATATATGACCATCAATCAACCAATACTTATTAAAGGCCCACAGGGTGCAGCATCATACAGAATCACATGCTGTGGTAAATTCAAGAAAGCAAAGATAATATCTGATAGGTTTAATGAGACAGGACACATCCAAACAGGGGTACTGGAAGCACAAGGAGGCTCAAGAAACTGGTGAAGACAAAGTTAAATAAGCATTCTGATATCCATGTGGAGACAGACAAAGGGCATCATAAATGGACATCAAAGGCCAAGAAGTTCCATGCTACAAACTATGAAGCCAATGAGTGGAACATTTTGTAGTGCAGGACAGTAAGAAAGTACTTAAATAAGAATGGAAACACATCAAAAGATCATAAGAACCAGCCTGAAAGTGTTTCCACTAATTAAAGCTGGGACAATCTGAGCATCAAAATAATAACCTTAACAAGTTAAAAAATGGATTAAATAAGAATCCATGAGTATGTTTTGATATTAATCAATTAAACAATATGAAAGAAATCCCTTTCTTATAGTAGAATGCCAGTCATTAAATGTAGAAGGAATGACAGAATTAGAAAATCATCATTTGGCAACCATCAACACAATAATTGAGTCAGACAAAAATCATCAATGGATGCTAAAACTAGGGGGTGAAAATTCAATGAGGAACAGGATATTTACATAGCCTCAAAGTAGCTTGCACAGATATCTATTAATTACAAAGTAAAAAACAGTAACTTGAGGGGGTGGAGCAAGATGGCGGAGGAGTAGGAGACCTGGATTTCATCTCCTCTCAGGAATTCAGCTGGATAGGGATCAAACCATTCTGAACACCTACAAACTCAACAGGAGATCAAAGAAAAGAAGAGCAACAACTCTCTCATCAGAAAAGGAACCACTTTCTGGAAGGTCTTTTCTGATTTGCTTAGAGTATATTTTCTGGGGACGTTGTTACTCTGTTAGCATTTTGTTCTCTCATTAATCTATTCTCCTCTGCACAAAATGACAAGACGGAAAAAATCACCTCAACAAAAAGAACAAGAGGTAGTACCAACTGCCAGGGACCTACTCAATACGGACATTAGTACGATGTCAGATCTAGAGTTCAGAATCATCACTTTAAAGATACTAGCTGGGCTTGAAAAAAATATGGAAGTTATTAGAGAAACCCTTTCTGGAGAAGTAAAAGAACTAAAATCCAACCAAGTAGAAATCAAAAAGGCTATTAATGAGGTGCAATAAAAAATGGGGGCACTAACTGCTAGAATAAATGAGGCAGAAGAGAGAATCAGTAATATAGAAGATGAAATGATGGAAAATAAAGAAGCTGAGAAAAAGAGAGATAAACAACTACTGGATCACGAGGGCAGAATTCAAGGGATAAGCGATGCCATAAGACAAAACAACGTTAGAATAATTGGGATCCCAGAAGAAGAAGAAAGAGAGAGAGGGGCAGAAGGTATAATGGAGCAAATTATAGCAGAGAACTTCCCTAATTTGGGGAAGGAAACAGGCATGAAAATCCAGGAAGCACAGAGAACCCCTCTCAAAATCAATAAAAATAGCTCAACACCCCGACATCTAATAGTAAAACTTACGAGTCTCATAGACAAAGAGAAAATCCTGAAAGCAGCTCGGGAGAAGAGATATGTAACCTACAAGGGTAGAAACATTAGATTGGCAACAGACCTATCTACAGAGACCTGGCAGGCCAGAAAGGACTGGCAGGATATATTCAGAGCACTAAATGAGAAAAATATGCAGCCAAGAATACTATATCCAGCTAGGCTGTCATTGAAAATAGAAGGAGAGATAAAAAGCTTCCAGGACAAACAAAAACTAAAGGAATTTGCAAACACAAAACCAGCCCTACAGGAAATCTTGAAAGGGGTCCTCTAAGCAAAGAGAGAGCCTAAAAGCAACATAGACTAGAAAGGAACACAGACAATATACGGTAACAGTCACCTTACAGGCAATACAATGGCACTAAATTCCTATCTTTCAATAGTTACCCTGAATGTAAATGGGCTAAATGCCCCAATCAAAAGACACAGGCTATCAGATTGGATTAAAAAACAAGACCCATCGATATGCTGTCTGCAAGAGACTCATTTTAGACCCAAAGACACCCCCAGATTGAAAGTGAGGGGGTGGAAAACCATTTACCATGCTAATGGACACCAAAAGAAAGCTGGGGTGGCAATCCTTATATCAGACAAATTAGATTTTAAACCAAAGACTATACTAAGAGATGAGGAAGGACATTATATCCTACTTAAAGGATCTATCCAAGAAGAAGATCTAACAATTGTAAATATCTATGCCCCTAACATGGGAGCAGCCAGTTGTATAAGGCAATTAATAACAAAAGCAAAGAAACACATTGACAACAATACAATAATAGTGGGGGACTTTAACACCCCCCTCACTGAAATGGACAGATCATCTAAGCAAAAGATCAACAAGGAAATAAAGACTTTAAATGACACACTGGACCAAATGGACTTCACAGACATATTCAGAACATTCCACCCCAAAGCAACGGAATACACATTCTTCTCTAGTGCCCATGGAACATTCTCCAGAATAGATCACATCCTAGGTCACAAATCAGGTCTCAACCGGTACCAAAAGATTGGGATCATTCCCTGCCTATTCTCAGACCACAATGCTTTGAAACTAGAACTCAATCACAAGAGGAAAGTCAGAAAGAACTCAAATACATAGGCTAAAGAGCATCCTACTGAAGAATGAATGGGTCAACCAGGAAATTAAAGAAGAATTAAAAAAATACATAGAAACCAATGAAAATGAAAACACAACTATTCAAAATCTTTGGGATGCAGCAAAGGCAGTCCTAAGAGGAAAGTATATAGCAATACAAGCCTTTCTCAAGAAACAAGAAAGGTCTCAAGTACACAACCTAACCCTACACCTAAAGGAGCTGGAGAAAGAACAGCAAATCAAGCCTAAGCCCAGCAGGAGAAGAGAAATAATAAAGATCAGAGCAGAAATCAATGAAATAGAAACTAAAAGAACAGTAGAACAGATCAACGAAACTAGGAGCTGGTTCTTTGAAAGAATTAACAAGATTGATAAACCCCTGGCCAGACTTATCAAAAAGAAAAGAGAAATGACCCAAATCAACAAAATCATGAATGAAAGAGGAGAGATCACAACCAACACCAAAGAAATACAAATAATTATAAGAACATATTATGAGCAACTCTATGCCAGCAAATTAGATAACCTGGAAGAAATGGATGCATTCCTAGAGATGTATCAACTACCAAAACTGAACCAGGATGAAATAGAAAACCTGAACAGACCTATAACCACTAAGGAAATTGAAGCAGTCATCAAAAATCTCCCAACAAACAAAAGCCCAGGGCCAGATGGCTTCCCAGGGGAATTCTACCAAACATTTAAAGAAGAATTAATACCTATTCTTCTGAAACTGTTCCAAAAAATAGAAATGGAAGGAAAACTTCCAAACTCATTTTATGAGGCCAGCATTACCTTGATCCCAAAACCAGACAAAGACCCCATCAAAAAGGAGAATTACAGACCAATATCCCTGATGAACATGGATGCAAAAATTCTCACCAAAATACTAGCCAATAGGATCCAACAGTACATTAAAAGGATTATTCACCATGACCAAGTGGGATTTATCCCTGGGCTGCAAGTTTGGTTCAACATCCGCAAATCAATCAACGTGATACAATACATTAACAAAAGAAAGAACAAGAATCATATGATCCTCTCAATAGATGCAGAAAAAGCTTTTGACAAAGTACAGCATCCTTTCTTGATCAAAACTCTTCAGAGTATAGGGATCGAGGGTACATACCTCAATATCATAAAAGCCATCTATGAAAAACCTACAGCGAGTATCATTCTCAAAGGGGAAAAAACTGAGAGCTTTCCCCCTAAGGTCAGGAACGTGGCAGGGATGTCCACTATCACCATTGCTATTCAACATAGTATTGGAAGTCCTAGCCACAGCAATCAGACAACAAAAAGAAATAAAAGGCATCCGAATCAGCAAAGAAGAAGTCAAACTCTCACTCTTTGCAGAGGATATGATACTTTATGTGGAAAACCCAAAAGACTCCACCCCAAAACTGCTAGAACTCATACAGGAATTCAGTAAAGTGGCAGGATATAAAATCAATGCACAGAAGTCAGTGGCATTCCTGTACACCAACAACAAGACAGAAGAAAGAGAAATTAAGGAGTTGATCCCATTTACAATTGCACCCAAAATCATAAGACACCTAGGAATAAATCTAACCAAAGAGACAAAGGATCTGTACTCAGAAAACTATAAAATACTCATGAAAGAAATTGAGGAAGACACAAAGAAATGGAAAAACGTTCCATGGTCATGGATCAGAAGAACAAATATTGTGACAATGTCTATGCTACCTAGAGCAATCTACACATTCAATGCAATCCCCATCAAAATACCATTCCCTTTTTTCAAAGAAATGGAACAAATAATCCTAAAATTTGTATAGAACCAGAAAAGACCCTGCATAGCCAGAGGAATGTTGAAAAAGAAAAGCAAAGCTGGCGGCATCACAATTCCGGACTTCCAGCTCTATTACAAAGCTGTCATCATCAAGATAGCATGGTACTGGCACAAAAACAGACACATAGATCAATGGAACAGAATAGAGAGCCCAGAAATGGACCCTCAACTCTATGGTCAACTCATCTTTGACAAAGCAGGAAAGAATGTCCAATGGAACAAAGACAGTCTCTTCAACAAATGGTGTTGGGAAAATTGGATAGCCACAGGCAGAAGAATGAAACTGGACCATTTCCTTACACCACACACAAAAACAGACTCCAAATGGTTGAAAGACCTCAATGTGGGAGACAGGAGTCCATCAAAATCCTAAAGGAGAACACAGGCAGCAACCTCTTTGACCTCAGCCGAAGCAACTTCTTCCTAGAAACATCACCAAAGGCAAGGGAAGCAGGGCAAAAATGAACTTTTGGGACCTCATCAAGATAAAAAGCTTTTGCAAAGCAAAGGAAACAGTCAACAAAACCAAAAGACAACCGACAGAATGGGAGAAGATATTTGCAAATGACAGATCAGATAAAGGGCTAGTATCCAAAATCTATAAAGAACTCATCAAACTCAACACCCAAAGAACAAAGAATCCAATCAAGAAATGGGCAGAAGACATGAACAGACATTTTTCCAAAGAAGACATCCAAATGGCCAACAGACACATGAAAAAGTGCTCAATATCGCTCGGCATCAGGGAAATCCAAATCAAAACCTCAATGAGATACCACCTCACACCAGTCAGAATGGCTAAAATTAACAAGTCAGGAAACAACAGATGTTGGCGGGGATGCGGAGAAAGGGGAACCCTCCTACACTGTTGGTGGGAATGCAAGCTGGTGAAGCCACTCTGGAAAACAGTATGGAGGTTCCTCAAAAAGTTGAAAATAGAGCTACCATACGATCCAGCAATTGCACTACTGGGTATTTACCCCAAAGATACAAAAGTAGGGATCCGAAGGGGTACGTGCACCCCGATGTTTATAGCAGCAATGTCCACAATAGCCAAACTGTGGAAAGAGCCAAGATGTCCATCGACAGATGAATGGATAAAGAAGAGGTGGTATATATACACAATGGAATATTATGCAGCCATCAAAAGGAATGAGATCTTGCCATTTACAACGACGTGGATGGAACTGGACGGTATTATGTTGAGTGAAATAAGTCAAACAGAGAAAGACATGTATCATATGATCTCACTGATATGAGGAATTCTTAATTGCAGGAAACAAACTGAGGGTTGCTGGAGTGCAGGGTGGCGTGGGAGGGATGGGGTGACTGGGTGATAGACACTGGGGAGGGTATGTGCTCTGGTAAGCGCTGTGAATTATGCATGACTGTTGAATCTCAGATCTGTACCTCTGAAACAAATAATGCAATATATGTTAAGGAAAAAAAAAAGAAGAAGAAGGTAGCGGGAGGGGAAGAATGAAGCGGGGGAAATCGGAGGGGTAGATGAACCATGAGAGACAATGGACTCTGAAAAACAAACTGAGGGTTCTAGAGGGGAGGAGGGTGGGAGGATGGGTTCGCCTGGTGGTGGGTATTGAGGAGGGCACATTCTGCATGGAGCACTGGGTATTATGCACAAACAATGAATCATGGAACACTTCATCTAAAACTAATGATGTAATGTATGGGGATTAACATAAGAATAAAAGAAAAAAAACAGTAACTTGAAATATTCATTATATTATCAATAATAAAAATGATTCTATTCTAATTTTATGTCACTGTTCAATAGGAAAAAAATTTTAATTAGTATGTGTCTGAACTAAAAATTAAATTGAAGCCAATTTTTCTGATATCAATTTATTCTGTTGTCTTCCCTCTCTAACTCCTCTAAGTATTGCAGGGAAAAAATTCTAGGTAATTGATTGTTCAAATCAGCTGCATTTTTACTGATCAAGATTTTACTGAATTTATTGTCTCTAATTTCAGTGAATTCATAAAAATGATCCATAATTTTTTTTTACTTAATAGTTAGTGTCCACCCTCTCTCAGAACAGATCTCTTAGAGGTGTATAAGGAAAACAGCACCTGGAAATCATGCTGTCAGAGCTATGGAGAAATAGTTTGGATGAGAGAGATGAGAAAATTATTCTCAACCCCGCATGCAACAATATTCGATACAGTACCCACACTTAGCCTGATCTCAACAGAGTTGGAGGGATTAGTGCTCAAGGAAATGAAAGAAACAGATCTAGCACTCTCATGAAAAGGCCATTAAATCATAGAGCTCCTCAGAAGGATGATTTTCATTTTAGCCTTGGTGTTTTTAAAAGAAAACACTTCTCTCAAGTACTGTATGGTATATCTACAGGGGGCTTCCAAGCCATGGTATTATGTTTGGCAGTCTCAAGTGAATTCCAAGGAATACAAATTCTATAAGATGCCAATACATATTCCAAAAAAGGTGGTATCTACAGTCAAATAAGATTGGAAAAGATTTGGGTTAAAGTAGGTTAATTAATTTTTTTACTGCAGAAATATTTAAGAAAGCTCTTTATTATTTGTCAATGTAAAATGTGAATTTCCAGAGGCTGTGTGATACCATATGCTTTCAAAATTATTTGATCATGAAGTTAACCTTTCTTGCAGAGCCTCTTACAGACCTTGTGTTCCAATAAGTAAGAAAGAAACAGAAAATACCAAGGAAATTTGTCCTTTACATCAAGGAGAGAAAAGTAGGACTCCCCTGAGAACAATTGAGAACAATTGTTGAGAACAAATTCAACAAAGAAATTGTAACTGATGCATGGAGAACACGTTTAGAAAAATTCTATGAGACTGTATTTAAAATAATTTGTTCCATCTAGCATCCGATCTTGGTTTCTCCAATAAGTTGAAGCAGGGCTCCTTGGAAAACTGGCTAATCCTAGAGCTGGGGCAGGAAAAATACAAGATAACCCTGGATCATCATGTAATGACAGAAAATTAAAAAGTGTTAAAAAACTTAAAATACAACAATGGATGCATGTCAAAAGGAATATAAGGCCAACTGAAAGAGGTCCCCATGGCCAAGGTCAGAACAATTTGAGCAACAAAATGAATCAATTAGTATTGGATAATTATCCAAAATATAAAATAAACATACATGAGTTCATGTTAATATAAATAGACAACTGAATAAATAAATAAATGGAGGAGAAAAACAAATCTTTCTTACAGAATTCCAAATGATACTTCCTACCCAGAAGGTGGAGCCAAACTCTCCCTCAATCTACTCCCTGCCGCTTCTGGGTGGGCTACACTTAGTAACTTCCCTCAAAAGGATAGAGTAGGAAAAAGTAATTTACTGTGGAGAAACTAGAAAAAAACTACCTGGGGTAGAAGATCATGATTCACATCATTAGTGGTAAATCAACTTGATAGTCCATTACCTGTATTGCTCAGGATGCCACAACAAAATACCACGGACAGGGTGGCTTAAGCAACAGAAATTCATTTTCTCGCAGTTCTAGGGGCTAGAAGTCTAAGATCAAAGTGTCAGCAGGTTTTGGTTTCTTCTGAGGCCTCTTTCCTTTGGTTTGCAGAAGGCTGACTTCTCACGGTGTCCTCAATCTGTGTTGGCTGTGTCCTAATCTCCTCTTCTAATAAGGACACCAGTCATACTAGATTATAGTCCACCCATATATAAGCAATTAGATTGTAATAGTACTAATTTATTAGGGCAAAATGAAATATGGAAGGAAGGAAGGAGAAAGAAAGCAACAAATTATGAATGAGATAAACCAAGATCAGTCTGGACGAAACCATAGCCCTAGAAACTAAAGTACATTCTCATGAGTGCCTTATGTCATAGAAAATCTTAGATAGGATTTAATAGTTCAAAGGCAAAAAGATAAAGCCATAGAAAGAAAGGACTGACGAGGAAGCTGCAGACCAAAGGAAGTAAATTAAGCACCACTGCAAATGAGCAACCAAAAAATACCATTACAGAGCCAATAAATCAGAACACATAAGGGGCAAATAGACTTAAGCAGAATTTGAATTAATGACTTGAGATAACCACAATAAATGAGGAAGAGGGAAGAAAAAAGTAATCAAACAATGATAAATTTGAAGGACAAAAACAATACAACATAAAAATAATTGTCATTTGAAGTAGAAAACTCAACAAACTGAACAGAAAAAGTACTTAGAGATATGATACACAATATTTCCATGAACTAAATCTTCAAATTTAGGAAGACAAAGGTCAATAGCAAAACATGCTAGCTAAACAACTGAACTTTAAAGATAAAGAAAGAATTCTCTAGGGTGTCCTAAAAGAATAAAACAGGGAGAAGGCTGGCCTAAGAATGTTTCCTAAACATTCAATTCCAGAACACAATGGGGCCAAGTCTCTATGTTCTGAAAAGAAAGACACAACAGTACTGTATAGTATTATACTCAACCCAGCTGTCATTTAAGGCACTGATATAGTAAGATGGACAACATTCAGGAGAAAGGAATAGGAGGGAAAGCAAGTGTAAAAGAATTCACCCTCCATTTTCCATGGAGAACTGTTGGTCTATCCAGACCAAGTATAGATATGGAACTTAAAAGGCTCCATACCTATAATATTTTTCCTTACTATTTTCTTCTTTTTGTAACAACTGATAATCGTTTAGTAAAAAGAAACATTTATTTCAGGTTTAATAATTCCTTCAGTTCCACTTGTTTCTTATTCTGTTAGATTCAAGTGGAGTTAAACTTAATACTTTTTAATTTTAGAAAAGCAAGTTGTCTATCATTCAATTATTATAAATTTATATTTGGCTTCCTTTCTCTTTTTTCTATGTATACACATAGAGATATATCTGGGGAAATGCTTTCCAAATGTAACACTGGTCATTTCAAGGTGATGACATTTTGAATGAATTGCCTCTTCCTTTTGCTTTTCTATACTGTTAAATCTGTTTAAGATGAGCATGTATCATTTTATGTAGAAAAAAGCTGTTATCTTTAAAAAATATAGTTACAAGGAGGAAAGAGAATTATCCTTTTATCATGGCCTAGAAAGGAGGAAAAAAAGCAGTGAAATGAGCAAAGGGAAAGGGAGTTTACAATCTGGTTTGAGATTAGAAAGCCAGTTTCTTCCAGAGGAAGGATTTGTTAATTGATGAGAGCTGAGTGTCTGTGGAAGCCACACAATGAAGCACTCTCAGGGTAAATAAGCAACAGTTAAGGACACCATATGGGCTTTTATGCCAAAAACTAAAATCAACTGCTTGAGTGACCATGGATGAACTGAGAATGGAAGGTTCTATACTACTTAGAAATCATAAGGAAAAAGATTAAAATTAAATAAAATGAAAGGTAAGCAATAATTGATAATGGGCAAGTTTAATGGCAAACTGTACTTAAAATTACCAAGAACTAGCACTTGCAATTTATTGCAAGGAGATTTGTAATTTTTATTAAGAATTCCAGTAAGCCCCAGAGTTCTGGGTAATGTGAATCATTGAGAAGGAATTGAAGGGGGGAGTATCAGAGGGGGGATTCTGATCTTTTAATGATGTTATAAGGTCAACAGATCATGAAGTTTCCATTAACTTACCTTATATTGACCCTTTCAATGACTTTGAAATGTATGAATTAGGCTCTACCAAGGATTGGAAGATTATTATACTTTTGACTGCCCCACTCTTTTATGAAGCATTTAAGGGATATTTGCACATTGCTTTCGCCATTCTCTTTTCCTCCTTTCTCCCCAAAAATCCATTTTTCCTTGACACTCCCTCATAGAATGATTTGCATTCTCTTCACATACAGAAAGAAACATCAGTATCTGTCCCTGAATAACCACAGGCAATACATTGAAATAATTGCCTAGTTGAGAAAATCCCCTTTTAATAATCTAAGGATGACTACTACAGTTCTCATCTAACAAAACTGAACTAAATCTCTGCTAATGGAAGGGTACTTTCAGTACCAAGACTAATTCATCCCAGATCAATTCCACTAGATATTCTGTGCAAAAACGATTTGATGGCAAATAGATATAGGGAAAAAATCATTCCATATATTTCCATTCATGAGCCCCAAGGCACTACAGTATATTAGAAGCTTTGAGAAATTCTCAGGAAAGACATAGTCATGATTTTATTTGATCCAGTGTTTCTCACACTTGTTTCACTTGGGAACTATTTCCCTGCTCCCACTCCCCACACCATTTTAGCAGCAGAACACATTTGGAGTTTCTTACTCTAGGTCTTTATTTTTCCATGTTATTATTTTGTTATTATATATATATTATATATACAGTATATACATATATAATGTTGCTTCATTTTTTTTATTTTAATCTTTTTCCTTATGATTTCTACAACATATATTTTTGTTGTAATAATTTTTATTTGCCAGTCTGTATTTTCTGTTCTTGATGAATGGTGTAGATCTAATATTCTGCTTTTCAAAGGGAATCAATTGTCTATGTTGCTGAGCTTTACCTATGCTCTTTGACTCACTACTAATAAAGAATTTTTGCTTAGTCAGGCATATTCTGCCTTACTTCTTACTCTAAATGAGCCAATGCTCTTCTCTTGTGCAAATTACCAAATAGCTTTTTTTATAGATTTATATGGTTGTGTCTATTTTTAGAGAGACAGAAAACATTATTTGGATTGTAATGATCAAATCACAATCTTATCTAAGCTCCAACTCAATATGAGATCTCCTATCATCTTGTTTACACTTAACTCATTTCTACTGTTTAAAAAAGTCTCTAAGTCATCATTAGCAATTTTGATTCAGTCAATTCATTCAGTCAACAAAATATTAATAAGCTTCCAACGTGTAGCAGATATTCCTTTACTACTCAAACATTTATGAAACATTTGTCATATTGTTTGGGATCCTTTGGATCATAGAATAGATATTTGGGACGAAGATCCTCATCTGGTATTTTAGGTCATGAAACTTTGTGAAATCACCTAGGGAGGGACCATAATAATAGAAGAAAATGGGACCAAGGACTCAGTCCTGAGAAAATCCAGCAAGTAGATTTTGGGTAGCAAAGAGAGAACCAGAAAATGAAGTCAGAAGGAATGGTCCATGAGGTAGGATGAAACCAGAGTATATATCTGAAGGAAAAGAAAGATGACAATGTTTAAAAAGTAGTAAATTATATATTTTATTAAATATTGCTGAGAGATCATGATGAGGGCAGAAAAATTTCCATTTGATTTGGTCACATGGAGGTCTTTGCTTATCATGCCATAGACACATACCTGAAATATAAGTGTGAATAGTTGATATGAAAAGAAGAGCAAGAAAACATTGCAATCAGGAGTAATACCATATATGAAGGTCTTACATGGGAAAAGAAGAGGCGAAGGCACAAGAAATCCTGTATGGGTGAAACATGGGCACAAAAGAGTGACAGGACAGGAGGTTAGAATTTTTCCTAGAGAGGAAAAATGAAATTTTATTAGGTACTGAGGATATAAATTTCAGGAGAGTACAGGCCTTGCTCGTATAAATGGCATTAACAAAGAATTAAAAATCATGACATAGAATTGGGGTGGTAGAGGAATTGGGTAGGCTATGCACGTACAAAAGACCAAAGCTAAGGATCAGTTTGCTACCCCTGGAACATTGAAATACTTAGGCAGATTGGAGTAGAGGATGTTGTAGAATGTAGGGGAAAATAGTTAGGAAACAATCACGAGGGGCTGTGTATGGCATGCTGAAATTAAGGCTTTATCCTATAGAGAATGGGAAGACGCTGAGGAATTCCAAGTAGATGAATGATATGATTTGTAATGATTCATGTTTTGAAAAAGTAACTCCAGTAACAGTATGGGAAAGATTGGCAAAGATAAGACTTGAAGTAATGGGCCCAATGAGGGGACTACTATAATAGCATAGGCAAGAAATGTTGTAGGTCTGAATTAAGGTGATGGGCTGTGAAAATAAAGAAGAGGGAAAGGACAAATCCTCAAGATTTTAAAGAGGTGGAAATGAAAGAATTTAATGACTTTTAGAGGTAAGGGACTTTGGGAAAAGACACTCAAGATTGTTCCCACGTGTCAGGTTTGGGTGATAAGATGGATCTTGACGTCATTTTACCCAAATAGGAAATGAATCTATCAAATAGCAAATAAAAAAAATAAAGGGTTCCATGAGGTCAAACAGTGGATATAATAGTAGACTAAGTGATGGAAGTGGTGGAATTTAGAAACTTGTAGTCTGCAAGTGGGATATTGGAATTTGGAGTTTTAGAGTGGGAGATTCCCTAAGCAATAAAATGGATCAAGATTTTTTACAGAGGAAAAAAAAAGATTTTTTACAGAAGAATAAAAAGGCAGAAAAACTAAGTGCAGCCAGATAAAAGATTAGAACAAAGGAATTGTCCAATAGTTCTGAACATATGTCCAAGATGGTTGGCAAGTCGACTTGAAGCTTTCAGGGGATAAAGTAGAAACTGAATCAGTTACAATGTTCACAGTGTCTATAACATACAAAGAAAAAGCTGTTCATCAGAAACCCAGCTTTCCATCATTATAGGACATAAAAAAATTTCTCCCATGAGTTCTCAAAAGAGGACAATGCTTTTGGTTTTTAAACTGGATTGTGCTTACTGTTAAGTCATGCCAAGTGCCTGATACTACTTAAATCCTAGTATAAAAACAGTTCATCTCTGTGGAATTTTAACTTTATTTGAAAATTTAAGTGAGAATGAGAATCATTATTTGCAAAATCAACACTAATATGTATATAGTAGCAGAAAAAAACACTGAACTTCTAAGGTAAAATGAGTCTATCATTAATTTCTACACTTAACAGTTATATTCCATAAACTGAGAGACACTAATATATTCTCCTCTATCTTTTGAAGGTTATAGATACTCAGTGATTCTCAATGTTTTTTATTAATTTAAAGACTGGATAGATAATGGGTGCCTGGGTGGCCCAGTCGGTTAAGTGTCTGCCTTCATCTCGGGTCATGATTCCAGGGTCCCAGGATCGAGCCCCACGTTGGGCTCCCTGATCTGGTGGGAGCCTGCTTCTCCCTCTGCCCACCACATATTCTCTCTCTCTCTACCTCTCAAATAAACAAAATCTTTTAAAAAAGACTGGATATGTAAGATTGTAATAGTAACTGCAATAATGACTTTTAAAGATTTATTTATTTATTTATTTGACAGAAAGAGGGAGAGAGGGAGCACAAGCAGTGGGAGCAGCAGGCAGAGGGAGGAGAAGCAGGCTCCCCGCTGAGCAGGGAGCCCAATGCGGAGCTTAAACTCAGGTAGACGCTTAACCAACTAAGCCACCCCGGTGCCCGTAATAATGACTTTTATATAGATTTTGTTCTTTCAGTGGAGGCTGGTGGTCTAACATTAATAAAAGCAATGCACTGGGGGCCAAAACAATGCAGAATACTTTTCAGCTCTCTTCTGGTCTGACTTGATCCAAGAATAAGTTTTACTAGGAGTTGGAATATATGTATTTTACATAGTCTTTCAAGAGTAGTATTTATTTTAACAGAGCTTTTATAAGTATTAGATGGCAGAGAGGTCAAGATTTTATTATTTGTTAAGTATCTGGAGTGTAATTATCTTATATTACTGTTAATACTTGATTTATATGCACTAATGATGAAATTTTTGGTAGAAATTTAGGTCAACAGAATCTAACACATAAAGAATACATGAATATAAAAAAGACATACTAGTTCTTCAAGGAGATGAGCTGAGGCATTACAGAAAGCTCACTTTAGTGTAAATGATTCTGTAGATAACCATAAACAGAGACAAGCTATCCTTGGAAAACAAATTTGCAACCATTCCAATTTATAAATAAAAGGGTAATCAAGTTTCCAAAGGATACATCAAGAGCATGGCCATGGTAATTCTAAAATGGAAAAATAATTTAAACAAGTGCTACTAAACATCTGCTATAGATATGAAAAAAATTTATGAAATCCTTATAATGATTGTTTATATTTAGATCATGTGACTTCCTGATGGCCCTCTCATGTAAATTGATTGTACAAGGTATCTGTAAATAATGAGCAAACTGGCTTGCTGAATACAGTAGTTACAAAACCTGACTTTGTCTTGGCATTATTTGAGAAGATTTTCTAAATCAGAAATCCTCAGGTCCTACTCCAACACATCCACGAACTGAGAACCTCTGTGGGTGGGTCCAAGGAAGCTGTATGCCTAAAATGCTTCCTAAGTGATTCTGATGCATCAAAATTTAGGGAATACTGCAAGCCTGTTCACTACAAACTAGATGAAGACTGGATGCTCATTACCAAAAATGATTACTCACTTGCAATAGTTGATGATTACCCATTCTATCTGACATTAATTAGATAGTACTGCTAACACCATTCCTAATTTGTTATAGTAAAACACTGTTCCCAAAATACACAAAAGATTGTTTTCCTGTTCTTTCTAGTAGGAGAGCCAGCAGGTATCTATGCCAAACTATTCAAAAGGAGTACTGAGTTATTAAATAACTAGTTGAAGAGGAGGGACACCGGTACACATCTCTCTTTTATATGCAGGAAATTATTATCTGACTCATCAGGAGACTATTTTCAAGTGCAGGTTATACCAAAGTTGCTGGCCTATACTATATTCATTTGATTAGATCTATAACTGATTCATGGATTTGGAATCAAAGGTCATGAAGGGATCAATAAAAACTACATACAATCTCATGTTGTTTCTCAGAAGTTTGTCCCAGAGATGATAAAAATAATAACAGAGCCTAAATCTTCATCTGCCCCTCTCATAAAACACTGGTCTCAATAGCTTCAGCTTAACTGTAAGTTTAAATAACCTGAAGTTTTCAGACACTAAAAGTTTTCCACTGTTTTATTATAATGACACTCTTTATATTAAAAGGAGGACAATAACAGAGTCCATATGGTTAATAAATTGACATAGGCTTTAAGCATACTTATAAAACCTAATATTAATATTTTCAGTCATAAACCTATGGAAGTAAAGGTACAGCTGATAGGAAGTTAGGAGGCATGATGGAAGGGTGAAGGGAGAAAACAAAGGAATACTGATAATCCCATCAAATAGACAGGGTAACCCCCGGTCAACAGATAACTGTCTAAAATTTGATGGAACAAGAAATTATTCAAGACTATTTTTTTCTTTTTTTAATATTTTTTTATTATGTTATGTTAGTCACCATACAGTACATCGTAAGTTTTTGATGTAGTGTTCCCTGATTCATTGTCCGTGTATAACACCCATTGCTCCATGCAGTACATGCCCTCCTTAATACCCTTCACCGGGCTAACCCATCCCCCCTGCCCCCCCTCTAAAACCCTGTTTGTTTCCTGGAGTCCATAGTCTCTCATGGTTCGTCTTCCCCCTCTGATTCCCCCTGCCTTCATTTTTCCCTTCCTTCTCCTAATGTCCTCCATGCTATTCCTTATGTTCCACACATAAGTGAAACCATATGATAATTGACTTTCTCTGCTTGACTTATTTCACTTAGCATAATCTCCTCCAGTTCCATCCATGTTGATGCAAAAGTTGGGTATTCATCCTTTCTGATGGCTGAGTAATAATTCCATTTTATATATGGACCACATCTTCTTTATCCATTCGTCTATGGAAGGGCATCTCAGCTCTTTCCACAGTTTGGCTATTGTGGATATTGCTGCTATGAATATTGGGGTGCATGTGGCCCTTCTTTTCACTACATCTGTATCTTTGGGGTAAATGCCCAGTAGTGCAATTGCTGGGCCATAGGGTAGGTCTATTTTTAACTTTTTGAGGAACCTCCACACTGTTTTCCAATTGCACTACTACCAACTTGCATTCCCACCAATAGTGTAAGAGGGTTCCCCTTTCTCCACAACCTCTCCAACACTTGTCAAGAATATTTTTTAAAGCAGTTTCTGGTTAAAAGCAAATGGGAAGGTACAGAGATATTCCATAACACAGTATATAGCCTTTTCCTATGGCTTCTTTCACTTCATAATATACATTTAAGATTCCTCCATGTTGTCTCATGGCTTGAAAGTTCATTTCGTTTTAGCCCTGAATAATATCCCATTGTTTGGATATACTACAGTTTATTTATCAATTCACCTAATGAAGGACATCTTGGTTATTTTCAGCTTTTGGCAATTATGAATAAAGCTGCTTTAATCATTTGTTCATAGAGTTTTTAGTGAACATAAGTTTTCACCTCCTTCGGGTAAATACCAAGGCACGTGATCTAGTAATATGGTCAGAGTGTATTTAGTATTGTAAGAAACTGCCACTCTTCCAAAGGGGCTGTACCATTTTGCATTCCCACTACCAATAAATGAGAGTTCCTGTTGCTCCATGTCCTCACCAGCACTTATTGTTGACCGTGTTCCAGATTTAGCCATTCTAATAGATGTGTAGTGGCATCTCACTATTTTAATTTGCATTTCAGGAGTTTTGTAAAAGTTTTTTAGTTTTGCATTTTATATTTAGGTCTGTGATCCATTCTGAGTTAACTGATGTGAAGGGTGTTAAGGTCTGTATCTAGATCCATTTTTTTGCATGTAGATATCAGTTGTTCCAGCACCATTTATTGAAAAGACTATCTTTCCTCCATAGTATTGTCTTTGCTCCTTTTTCAAGCTGATTGTGAATTTTATATAGGCAGGCAAAAGACCCAGAATAGCCAATCCAATATTGAAGAAGAACAAGGATTGTAGACTGTCACTCCTCAACTTCAAGACTTATTACCCAACTCCAAGACTTATTAAAAAGCTAAGAAATCAAGATAATGTAGTATTGCCAAATAAATAAGTAAATAAATAAATAAACAAACAAACAAAGAAACAAACGGGTCAATAGAACAGGATAGAGAGCCCAGAAATAGATCACTGTAATGTAGTCAACTGATGGTATTGAGTTCAATTGTGTCCTTACTAATATTCTGCCTGCTGGATCTGTCCATTTCTGATAAGAGATGCTAAAGTCTCCAAGTATGACAGCGGAGTCATCTATTTCTCCTTGCCATTCTATCAGTTTTTGCTTCACACAGTTTGACACTCTGTGGTTAGGTGCATACATGTCCAAGATTGCTATGTTTTCTTGGAAAACTGACCAACTTTTATCATGATGTAATGCCTTTCTTTATCTCTGATAACTTTCCTTGCTTTGAAATTTGCTCTATCTGAAATTAATATACCTATTTCTGCTTTCTTTTCATTAATGTTAGCATAGTACACATTTCTCCATCCATTTACTTTTAATCTATGGGTATCTTTATATTTAAAATGGGTTTATTTTAATCAACATATAATTGGGTCTTGTTTTTGGATCCACTTTAACAATCCCTGTCTTTTAATTGGTGCATTTAGTCCACTGATGTTCAAAGTGATTGTTGGTATAATTGGATTAATATCTACCATATTTGTTACTGTTTTCTATTTGTTGCCCTTGTTCTTTGCTCCTAATTTTGTCTTCCACTGTTTTTCTGCCTTTTGTCGTTTTATTTAAATATTTTAAATGATTCCATTTTTTATCTTAGCATAGTTTTTAGTGGTTGCTCTAGTGTTGGCAATTTACAATAATCCAAGGCTACTTTCAAATAATAGTATATTGCTTCACAAGTGTGTGAGTACCTTATAATAAAAAAATAATCCTAATTCCTCCTTTCTGGCCTTGTATCATTGCTGTCATTCATTTCATTTATATATAAGTATGCATAAGCATGTATATATACACAGAAGATATATACATAAGCATACATAAATACATTGTTGATATTGAACAATTAAAATAAATCAATTAAAAATAAAAAAATAGGGCACCTGGGTGGCTCAGTTGGTTAAGCGACTGCCTTCGGCTCAGGTCATGATCCTGGAGTCCCTGGATCGAGTCCCACATCGGGCTCCCTGCTCGGCAGGGAGTCTGCTTCTCCCTCTGACCCTCCTCCCTCTCATGCTCTCTGTCTCTCATTCTCTCTCTCTCAAATAAATAAATAAAATCTTTAAAAAAAAATAAAATAAAATAAAAAAATAAAAAAATAAAAAAATAAAAGTTCTATTTTATTTTCACTTATTCCTTCTTTGATGCTCTTCCTTACTTATGTAGATCTGAGTTTCTGACCTACATTATTTTTCTTCTCTCTAACGAACTTCTTTTAAGATATCTTGCAAAGTAGGTCTACTTGCAACAAATTCTCTTAATTTTTGTTTGTTTGGGGAAGTCTTTATTTCTTCTTCACTTTTGAAGAAAAATTTCACTTAGTACAAAATTCTAGATTGCTGGGAATTTTTTCTCTCAATACTTTAAATATTTCACTCCACTCTCTTTTGCTTGTGTTTCTGAGAAGACAGATGTCATTCTCATCTTTGTTCCTCTATAGGTAAGGTATTTTTCCCCCTCTGGCTTCTTTCAGGATTGTTTTTTCCCTCTGATTTTCTGTTGTTTGAAAATGATAAATGTAGGTGTAGTTTATTTGGAATTTTATCCTGCTTAGTGTTCTCTGGATCTGTGACTTGGTATCTGACATTATTCTGAGAAAATTCTCAGTCATTACTGTTCCATATTCCTTTCTATCTTTTTTCTCCTTCTGGTAGTCTCATTATGTATATATCATCCTTTTGTAGTTACCTCATGATCCTTGGATAATCTGTTCTGTTTTTTTTCCAGATTTTGTTCTTTTTGCTTTTTAGTTTTCAAAGTTTCTATTTGTATATCCTTTAGCTCAGAGCTTCTTCCCTCAGTCTACTAATAAGCTCATCAAAAGCATTCATTTCTGTTTTTTATCTCTAGCATTTCTTTTTGATTCCTTCTTAGGATTTCCATCTTTCACCTTATATTGCCTATCTGTTCTTTCATGCTGTCTACTTTATCCATTAGAACCCTTAGCATATTACTCATAGTTGTTTTAAATTCCCAGTCTGATAATTCCGACATCTCTGCCATGTTTGATTCTTATCTTGCTTTCTCTCTTCAAATTGTATTGTTTGCCTTTTAGTATGCGCTGTAACTTTTTCTTGATACTAGATGTGATGTACCATGTAAAAGGAATTCCTGTAAGTAGGCCTTAGTAATGTGGTGGTAAGGTATGAGGGAAGGCAAAATATTCTATAGTTTTTATGATTAAATCTCATCCTTTAGTGCATCTATGACTCCAGACTGTAGACTTCCCAATTGTTACTCATTTTTTTTCTCTCCTTGGATGGCTAGAGTGGGCTGGAGTTGGGTATTTACCTTCTGCCAGGTCATTTATGCTCTCAATATCCCAGCAGGTTAAGCTCTGGTTAACTAGTTTCTCCTGAAGGCAGGCCTTGTTGAGAGCAGAATGTTCTGGCATATTTCAAAATGATTCATTTCCCCCTCTCCCTGTTGGAAGCATAGAGGATTTTTCTCCAGGATTTAAGAATCTGGTTGAGTTCTAGGAAGTAAAACTCACAAAAATATAGGGGACACCTGCTCCATTTTGACTGGGTTCCCTTGGAGATTTTAACTTTCAGAGTTGTCCACACTAAGCCTCCAGCAATTTATCAGTTACAGTTCAGATTTTCCTACCTTGACACTGGCTTCCATTTGTGTCTTTGCTCTGGGAAGCCATGACTCCATGTATTGGCCTGTCTCTTCAATCTTGGGGGCGGTGGTTTGCCCTGTGCCCCTCCCACTCTTAGGGATCCAAGAAGAGTAGCTGATTTTTCAGACTATTCACCTTTTTACTTATTTTTAGGACAGAGTGGTGACTTCCAACATCCTTACATGTTGAACCAGAAACTGAACGTATAGAAATAGAGTTTTACCATTACAAAAGTAGCCAACAGACAAATGAAAAAATAATACCTGTTAAAATAGAGGATTTCACTGAAATAAATCTTCAACTCTCATAATGCTGAATCAATAAATAAACAGAATCTTAAACTGATAAAAATAAAATTATGTCTATTATTTAGTTGCTTGGTAATAACTGGCATAAAACTTAAAAATAGGTTTGTTTGTTTTTCTGGGAGGCAGGACAAGTAGCAGTATAACTGGGTTGAGTGAGGTGAATGGTAGACAGTTATTCTTTATTATAATCTCTTCTGCACTATTTGATCTTTTTAACCACATGCAAGCATTACTTTGGAAAAAAATTTAAAGGGGAAGAGAAAAAGACCTGAATTCTATAAATGTTAGAGTTGATTTTGGTTTATACAGTAGGCAAAATTAAGCATGATAAATATCAATTCAAAATCAGGTTTCAATGACCTTTCTTATAAAATTCAGGAAACTAAGTCCTAAAATTTTCCACTGAAGATGTAATTTCAATATTGAGTTTGTTTATTTGTTTTTGAGAGTATAAGGTTTATAGTGTTTAGTTTAATGAGTTCTAATATGGCCTCTTTGGAATTTCATCTTCTACATTGCTTCTCTAAAACTGGGATTTTCTTTTGACAACTGAAATTCCTTTTCAGAATAACAGAAGGGCATACCTGTGATTTTGTGATGATCCTTCCAAATCAGTGTAATCATCTAGACAAGAGCAAAAATGGATGACATAATGGAAAGAGATTAAGGGAGTTCCTTCCCTATTAAGAAGGAAATACCTTAACTTGATTTCTGAGTTTCCTAAATAGTAACTTTTGGTATCTCCTGTTTTAAGTTATTGAATGAGTGATCTTTTCTGAAGTCCCTGTGGTTTACACTCCCATATGGGCATGCCATCTGTGATTCTGCAGCACATTATTCTGGTGGATGATGCCTCAGTACCTGTTGGAATTCCTTTCAGTGAGGTTTTGTGAAGAGACGTTATAAAGCCATAATTAGTGGATTTTGTAAAATCCAAACTATTTAGTTACATTTCCCCATATATGCTTTCTGTGTGACTAGACTATTTCTATAAATTCTCTTAAAATTTGAAGGTAACTTAAGAACCTCAGAAAAAGGTGAATTATGCTTAACTGTACCCTACTAATCTCACTCTCCCATCTCTGAATGATTTTATACTTCAGTGGCAGTAAGAAAAGAAAAAAAAAAGAGTGTAGAAAAATCATATTACCAAAACTTAGGAGAGAAAAAAACAAAACCTGGAAGAACCTTAAATTCATATTACTAAGTGAAAAAAGGCCAATCTGAAAAGGGTACATACTGCATGACTCCAACTATACGACATTCTGGAAAAGGCAAAACTACGGAAATAAAAAATGATCAGTGGTTGCCAGGGGTTGGGGAAAACAGAGGGATGAATAAAAAGAGCACAAAAGATTTACAGGGCAGTGAAACTATATATGTCTATATAATACTACAATAATAGATACATGTCCTTAGAATCCGTAGAATGTACAATGCCAGGAATGAATCCTAATGTAAACTATGGATGTTAGGTGATAATGAATGATGTGTCAATGTAGGTTCATCAGTTAAAACAAATATACCACTGTGGTATAGGATGTCAACAGTGGAGGACGTTGTACATGGGTGGAGACAGGAACTATATGGAAACTCTCCATACTTTCTGCTCAGTTTTGATGTGAACCTAAAACTGCTCTAAAGAAGAAAGTTTATTAATCAAAAAATAAAAGAAAGTAAGTTGTGATAAAGGTTACTATTAACATTTTTTAAGATTAATTTGAGGGAAAAGTTGCATGTAAAACATCACAGAAATATTGTTTTTCCTTACTTAAATTTTCAACCACCCTTTCCCTACATGTTTGGCCAATGTAATTGCCACCAGTTGGCCTATAGGAAACATTCTAAATACTCATTCTTATTGAAAATTTAATATTTATCATTCTACTTGGCTCAACACTGCAAGTATTGGTTATGGTAGAAGTACAAATTGATAATTATATGTGCAAATGGAGTGTTTCTCAGCAATTGGGAGGAAATGGGATTCTGCTTTAACCATTACGAGTGAGAACTCAGCTACATAAATATGTTAGGTTTCAATTTCTTTCTTAAGCAACTTCATAGGGATGGACACAAATATTTTTTTTCTAAGGTTATTTCTAACCTAAAATTTAAGGTTATGATTTTTACATTTCCTCTATACAAAATTCCTTCACTGAATGAAAAAAAAAATTGCCTTTGGGAGTCCACCATCAGCCAATGTTTTACAAACTAACTGACAACCTATTTACTTGAGGGAAGATGGTCCTGCCTCCTTTTTCCAAATACTTTAAAGCGAATAAAAGATGTAGCTAGGGCAAGTTTAGGTAGAGTGAATTTTCTCCATGCATCCCTACTCTGAATTCCCTGACTACAAGACTCTGTGCAGACATAAGTGGTAGAGAAAGCATATTTTGGGTTGTCAAGCAGCTAAAAGCATAGCTCTGATAATCAGGGGAATCACTTGAAATGGAGAGCTGAAGGTCACGTATGAAAAAAAAGTTAGAAATAAGTGTGAACTCTGTGGGAAAATAGTCAGAAGAAGGGGAGTTTTTTTTTGCTGCCACAAAGCAAGGCAATGTCATTGTGTCCTCTGCCCCAGGCAGAGAGTCTGCATAGCCAAAAGATCCTATTACCTTTTAAGTAGAAAAGTATGTTATTACCTTTGGACAATTTTACTAATTTAACATGTTATAGCAACATCCATATAAGACATTTCTTAAATCTTTATTTTTTTTCATGACTGGTCAATTCTATAAACCTGTTCTTTATCTTACATAAAATATTTTCTTCCTCAAACATTTCCTGTCTTGATTCTTTCAGAATTACAGTGAGGGGACTTCATGAGACTTTTTTTTGCCTTTACTGAGGAATTAATTTCATGCATGAAGGGACTGTGCAATATCCCAGCAGGGCAGGTCATCACTAAGTGCAGCTACAAGTCCTATGGTAGTGGAAAAGGATAAGGGACTCACTGAAGCTTTCCTAGCCTGAGATTTTTGCTTTTTAAATAGAGACTGAGAGTAAGGATTCTGAACCCACTAGTGTCACTCATCCTTAAGTTTTCCACTTGCTGGCAGGATGATTTATGGGGGAATGAGTAGGTGTGGGAGTGAACTTGGGTTACCATACTTGTGCATTTCACACCTATATGGTAAAAATGTCTTTGTCATCTCCTTGGAAAGAAACAAAATTGACAGAGACAGATGGAAGCTTCGCCTTCTTTCTCTGAGGAGGCGAATTAATACAATTAAAATGAGCAATGTGCTTACATTGACTGACTTGCTAAATAGACTAGCCTTGATGATAACCACAAGTATATTTAAAATACAGATAAATATTTATAGAGATTCAATATTAAAGGGGAAAAACAGCTGGTTGATGAAAGTGGAAAGGGAAAAGATCCTCACTAGGTTTCTAAATACTAGTGAGATATTCATTTAAAAACACAGCTACATTCTGCTTAAAAATACATAGTTATTGGATTTCTAGCTACATTAAAAATAAAGTATGGTTTCAAACTGGAAAAAAAATTAAAAAAAAATAAAAACACAGCTACAACTTAATTTAATAAAGAACACTAACATTTACTAAAACAGAAATACAGAACAGTCCCTAACAACATGAAAGAATTAAATCACTCAGTAGTAAATGATATAAAGCATTTTGGTAAAAATGTCTAGCCTTAACACACAAAGTAAGGTTTATTGATCCAGATAATAATAAAGTCCTACATATTACTAAAAAAGTAAAACAAAACTTTAATAAATGAACAGTTATTAGGGAGAGATGAATTCTAGCTTCTTACAGTGATATCTTGAAGGGCAGAGTATAAAAATTAAACTCCATTTCAGATGTCAGAAATTTGTGTATATAAATGAAATATGCAAAGCCTTTTTTTGCACAAATGGGAACATTAAAGATGAATGTCTTGGGTGTTCACATAATCTCTTCAAATGTACAAACTACAGCATTAGGTGTAAATTAGGAAGCATTAAAACATCAAAGTTTTAAGAACTGATTGGCTTTAGAGCTTTGAGATTTCTACTTTTACTTTGCTAAACCAGATAGATGCACCTGGGACCTTATCCCATCAACACTAGATTTTTAAAAACAGTCATTTACAATTGAATCTCATTTATTAATTACCTGAATCTAGAATAGATATTTGATTTAATGTAAGTATATTCCAACATGTCTGATGTTGTAGGGGAAAATATAATAGGACTTTAAAATTAAACAAAGCAAAAACAAAACAAAACTGGTGTGATTCTATACAAACACATTTCCAAATCAGTTTAACTTTCTTCTATTAAGAAATATTAAAACATCTTCATGAATTCCTCAAAAAGTGGATATTTATAGAGTTAGATTATATCTTTAATGTTACATAAAAGAAGTTACTTCACTTCAAGTGATGACCATAAATCAATTTATAACATACAAATATATTGCAATAAGCTATTTCTCCATTATCTATTTAGTAAGCAATAAAACTGTCTAATGCATTTGAGTTTATATATTTGTTTTTCTACTTATGGAGACTAAAGACACCAGTGCCAGTGATTAAATAAACTTGGTACAGAAGAGTAATTTGTAGGTACATCAAATAGGTAAAATATTATTTAGAAAGGAGTATGACTGTGAATAAAATTCTTTTCCATAAGCTACTGGTAGAAGTTTCTTCCTCTTCTAAGTTCTAATTTATTATTACTTCATGTCAAAGGTAAAGATTTTCCCAATCTATTTTCTCTCTTCTTTTTCACAATTTCCCAAATGAAATGGTTATGAAACAGAACTCAGTATTTCTATTTCTACAGTTTTCTTGGAGAAAGTGGATAGATCTTAAATTTATGGTGATAGTGAAGGTTTTACCTGTCTACAAATATACCTGTAAAGCCATTTTTGTGACACCTCTCTCATTGTACTTTCCAGGTCACTGAAAACAGGACAGAAGGCTCTGAGCTATGTGCTCTTAGTGGAACTATTTTGTTTACATGCACAAATGCCCCATTTGTAGAGAACCACAATGCAACCAGGGCAAGAGACATAAAGGATAGATTTATTTTATAGTCTGGTTTTAAAACAATAAGGAGAAGGTCTCTCAGTTTCAAATATTTAATCTGTTTGATCAAATGCTAAGAACTGTATTGTTCAATGGTTTTTATCATGTCTAGTGACCATGAAGGCCAGAATTCAGGTGATGACTTCTCTTTGTCTACTTAATAGAATTATTCAATGTCTGATACACAATTTAAATACACTATTCAATAATAATGAGTTTCTTGTAGTGATTTCACACAGAGTATATTCTTGAAAAAATGTTAAAATATGATAAAAATCATCATCATTAGACTAACAGCTATTTAAAGAATACCACGCAATTGAATTTGGTCTTAAGCAAATAGGGAAAAAGCTACTCCAAAAGAGAAATGGATTTACCCAAGTGCATGCAAGTAGTTGTATAAAAAGTCATCTAATTCTGCAACCAGTGTTCTTTCTATCACACTTCAGTGCCTCTCCTATATAAGTTAGTTGGAAGACAATGAAATGCAGTATTTGCTTTCCTGTATCTCTAATCTCCATCCTGAAGTCACATTTTCATGTAAACTGAAACAAGAAGAAATGAACTAGTAAATAGGGTCAGCTTCAGTTAAATGAGCAGGGTACCCAAGATTAGTTGACATAAAAGACTCAGAGGATGTTGAATAAAACTATCTACCATATTACTTTGCCTAGAACCATCAGTGCTCTCTACATATTTTTAAGTTTCTTTCCCTGAAAGCATGTGTTATTCAAATTGTTTCAGTTCTCTGTGCCCTATTATATGGAGGGATAGTTTTTAGTCTAAACTTTTTGATATGTAACCATCCTCAACTTGCTCATTTTGCAAAGATCTAAAATACAAAGTCTTGGGATCTAAACACTTGTCTGTAGAGTTATAATTCCTTACTACATATGTATGTGGTTAACTATCTTTAAAATACTCCCAATTTAAGGTCCCTTATCTATAAGTCCGTCTCTCTCTCATACCCTGATTTCCAATTAACACTTCACCAAAAGGCCAGAGACTATAAAGGAACACTGCCACAAGGATGAGGTAAAGGCAGGTCCTCCACTTCTGGTCCCAAGGTATTAAGAGAACAGAGAAAGAAGAAAGAGAGAAAATAATATACACGTGTTCTTATGAAGAAGGACAGGGTTTAGCTTTCCTGCACTGCTCTTGGTTTGCCTGTGTTGAGGACAGGACCCAGAAGGTCTCTGATCTTAGAAGAAACAGCTAAAAGCAGCTGCTTTGTGAGCTAGCAGGCCTGCCATGGGATTTACCAGGCCATGGGCAGGATGGAGGACATGCAGGGGTTCAGTAGGTGAAAGGCAATGGTGATAGCAAATGTGAGGGAAGGCTGCCAAGCTCTGACCATACTAAGAGAGGCCAGACCAGATGTTTATACTGATCCCCAAGTTCAGTCCAAGTGCTGGCAGGCTGATCAGAGCACAGGCAGATGAGAGACATCTGCATAGTCCAGAAAGACCAGAGGACTCCATGGAGATCACCTGCTTCCCCTACTGCAGCAAGGACACAGTCAGTTCCCCACATTGCCTATAGATCAATAAGGAGAAAGAAATAGAGGCATGCAGAAGGTGGAGCAATTATGCAAATGAAACAAAGTGAAAACTATAGGGACCACTTAAATGACCAACTTAGACTAAATCATAAACTGAAATGGACTACATGTATTTTATTTTTGTTTTCTTGCTATCCAGATCATTTACATGAGTGGGGTATAGGTAATTCAAATGCCACCAAACATACACACATAGACTGACTATGGATTCATTGAACCAGATTCTGTCCCTATTGTTTAATAAGGGAAAACAGTTATTGCATTAATTCGTGGCCGCTCAATGCAACTCTAGAATGATTGTGTCCCTAATAGAAAGCAAAGAATGGAGATAAAGTATATTTAATTAATTCTATTGATTTAAATTGTTTTGTTTACATAAACTCTAAAAAGGCATTTGGGGGCATATTCTAAATAGAAATGCTGTAAATCAGAGGTTCCTAAACCTTCTTAGTTCCAAGCATCCTTAGAGTTTCAGTAACGTTTTTTAACAAGTCACCAAGATCAAAACAAAGAAACAAAACAAAACAACTGGATAAAAAAAAAGAAATCTAACAGTTCCTTTTATTAAGTAGTGAGGTATGACAACTTAATAAATTTTATACTCTAACAAAACCATTGTTATTTGAAAAAGTAATGCAAAAATTCCAAAAGAAAAAATCTTAAATTTTATCTTTAAATAATTACAATTACTTATTCCTGAAATGTGTGTGCCTGTTGAGTACTGAACAATTTCTTAAACCATGTAATCAGATTGGATATGGCCAGTCACCCTCTTTTCCTGTTTCATACTGATATTTGGATAGATACTATGTGCTTTTTTTTTTTTCCTCAACAAGAACATTTTTTACTTGAAGCATACTTCAGAATACATGGTTCTAAAAGATATATATAAAACATTCCATGCAAGAAAAATAGAACACACATTTTCTTCAAGTACACACAGAAGAATCCCCTAGTTAAATCACATAAAAAGAGGCATAACAAATATTACAAATTTAAGAAGACTGAAATCATACCAAGTATATTTTCCAACCACATGGTACAAAACTAAAGATCAACAATGAAACAAAGCTGGAAAATCTACAATGTAAATATTAAATATTTAATATGTAAATATTAAACAACACACTACTGCACAAGCAATAGGCTAAATAAATCAATTGGCAAATCAAAATATGTCTCAAAGCAAAAGAAAAAGAAAACACAATAGTCCAAAACCTAGGGGATGCAGCAAAGGCAAATGTTAGAGTGAAATTCATGCTATTAATGCTTGTATTAAGAAAAAAAAGTTCAAACAAAAAAGGAAAAAGAAAAAGAAACAACTTAGCATTACATCAAAAGGAACTAGAGCAAGAAGAAACTTCACTGAAATTTAGTAGAGGAAGGAAATAACAAAGAAAAAATCATAAATAAATAAGATAGAGACAATAATAAACAATAACACAACATTGAAAGTAATGACCAGTTTTTCCCGAAAAATAAAATTGGCAATGAATTAACTATGTTAACTAAGAAAAAAAAAAAGAGAGAAAACTCAAAAACCAAAACGAGAAATGGAAGAGAGAACAGTACAACAGATAAACACAGATATACAGTGTGATAACAGATTACTATAAATAATTATATATTAACAAATCAGATAACTTAGAAAAAAACATAATTCCTAAAAATTCCTAAAAAGTTATAATTTTAATTAAAAAATAATTTAGAGCAATCTAATGTGAAATTGTGAAGTATTTCAAGCTAGTATTCATACAATGTCTCATAGTTATCAGATATCACTTGTGTTTCCCTTAAAAAGCAAATATGTCCCATGTTGTCCTGAGTTTGCTGTGTTCCTCAGGGCACCTTGGTGCACAGTTTGAGAACCACAGGTATAGTAGCTATGTTCTTTTAGCCCACTGATACAAAATTGAGAGAAGGATAGGGGGATTAATATTATTTAAAAATTTTTTAGAACAATGTTTCACACTTGGTGAGAACCTAATAAATGTTACCTACTACAATTACTATTTCTAAGTAAGACTTTCTCTATTGGAAACATGCATATTTTAGTGAGCAAGTGCCTGAACTTTTACTCCATCTCATTTATGGAAAAGTATCCCTCACCGCTCCTTATTCAATGATCTCATAACATTTTGTTCACATAGCTACTGTAGTAGTTATAAATAATTGAAATGTCTTTATGTCCGACTCTACTTGCAAGCAGCTCAAGGGCAAAGAGCACTCTTGTTCATTTGATATCCCAAAGCCTTGCACTTTGCTTGGCATAAAAATATGTTTACTAAACATGCATTGAATGGATCAATGATCAAATGCAGAACAGTAATCCTTAGTGGTACTGAGCACTGAATCATAAAGAACATGACATATTTAATTATCAAAAAGCACTTGATGTTGCAAAGGATCTTTTCTTGAAGAGTTTTTGATCTTAGAATACTAGGTCTGACTTACTGAGACTAGTCATTTGAAAGAAGATCATACCCAGAGAAATGATTTAAGCTTCCAGATTTATAGCATTTGATTTTTTTTCTAGACCACTAAAGAAATCAATATGGTTGTGAGAGTGATCTTCATGTGGTCATGTCAAACATTAGGATCCTTACAAATGTGAGTATTAATAGTTTCATAAAATATAAACCAAGCTTCAGAGAATGTGATAACTTGGCTCAATACACTTCTCAGGTAAAAGATATGCTTACTATACCATCTGCCTGAAAATACCTGTTCAACTCAGGTTGAGGAACTTAACTGAGGATTTTTATTCTAGGCATGCTTGTAAGGTTTCCCCAGGCATTTTTAAGTAGAATGTCTTTGATGCTCATCTAAACTGACTTTGACATAGTCAATCATGGATAAATATTTCTTGTTTTATTAAATAATAAAATTTTTGAGGAGTTGAGGAACATAAAGCTAAATATTGCTAAATTTATTTAGTTGTAAAAAATCTGTAAGTGAAGTATATCAAAGTGAAGTCTTTTTTTTTTTCTTTTGGAAAACAAATCTGGCACAAAACTTCTGGGAAGTTCTTAAAATTATTTTTGAATCTAAATGGTGATACAGCAAAACATTAAACTAAACCAATTTTAATTTTCAAGTGAAATGATTGAGCCCTCACTCAAATCTATTGTCATTAACCTTACCAATAAAATAATGACTCAGTGAAAGAAAACAGGTGAGAGGCTTATGGAAATGGGAATTTGCAACTATTTCGTGGATGTACACTTGCACATGGTATATATTCAGAAAATGTATGTGGAAAAATATTATAAAGAAGATCAAGGAATAGAATAACGGGAATTGGAAAATAAATCTTCCCACTAGAACTAAAGGCCTATAATAGATTGGAATTTAATGGTATATCTTCTGCATTATATCCCTAGTAACATCAATAAAACTCATCATTTAGAGAATTCAGAGAAAGATTATCTTAATCACAAACCACAGTATATGAGCTGTTTTAGAGTTTCCTTTAACTCTCAACTAACAATGCCCAAAGAAGTGTAAATAACATCATCATGTATTGTTTCTGGATACACAGAAATTGCAAATTTAATATTAGTAAATTGATGTGATTATCTCCTTAAATTGCTAAGCATTGTCCACATATCCTTGAAAATGCATAAAACAATAAAATCAAAACAATGCCTAATATAGACTTAAAGTATAACTATGAAAATAGTATTGTATGGGATGTCTGTTTATTCTGATTTAATATTATGCTGTTATAAAAATAGTGATTTTCTAAACATTTTAAAAATCTGGTATTTTTTAGTCAAATGCCTTTTTTTAAATGCCTTTTAATAGGTTTTTCTTTTTTTATTTTGAAGATTTCATTTATTTATTTGAGAGAGAGAAAGAGAGAGAACCAGCACAAGCAAGGGGAGAAGCAGAGGGAGAGCGAAAGGGAGAAGCAGACTCTGCGCTGATGAGGGAGCCCGATGCGTGGCTTGATCCCAGGCCCCTGGGATCATGACCTGAGCTCAAGGCAGACACTTAACCGACTGAGCCACCCAGGTGCCCCTTAATAGGTTTTTCTGCTTGCTATTTTGTTTTGTTTTTTAAAGATTCCAGTTTTAAAATATCTGCTTTAAGAATTTTTAGATGAGGGGTGCCTGGGTGGCTCAGTCAGTTAAGCTCTGACTCTTGGTTTCAGCTCAGGTCATGATTTCAGTGTCCTGAGATCGATTCCTGCATCTGTCAGGCTCCACACTCAGTGGAGAGTTTGCTTGAGATTCTCCCTCTCCCTCTTGCCCTCCTCTCTCTAAAATAAATAAATAAATATTTTTAAAAAAGAATTTTTAGATGAATATGTAAATGTTAGTATAATTGTAAGATTCAAAATTTGAATCAATAAATACATAGCTAAAAATTGGTGATTTGGGTAGGGTAAATGCCTTTATGTTCGCTGGGAAAATTCACCATGTTATTTACAAGTAACATATCTTAATATTGCTAAGTCTAATTATTCATCCACACTGTATCAGATAATGTTGTCAGTAAACCCAAATGTTAGCTTATTGCCTTGCATTTTAAAAGGCCTATAATTTCATACAAACAAAATTCAAAATGATTAACCATTTAAAATGTCTCTTTTGAGGATAAGATATTTAGCAATTATTCATTAATCTTGAATCATTAGGTTATGAAGTGACTGGACAATAAAAATATCCAGGATAAAGGAATCATTCTTTCCCTTATCCTTAGAACTTCTTTCATTATAGGGCTAAGTGCCTGGAATGGGCTGGAGGTGGAACTGAGCTAGATCAAAAACCACAGAGCCCTGACTTCCACTTACTACAGAAAGTCCTTAAAATTTCACCATCACACAATCTTTAGAAGTCATCTTAGAAAGTCATAGACCTGAGCTTCCAAACTGAGGATACCTGGGATCTACTTAGGCATTTCAGGATGCTTCCAGTTGTAGGGATCTGCCAACTACAATTATTCATTTCCAGGACAAATGAAGAAAAATATTCCTATCTTTGACATGAAGAACGAAGGTGTACTTTATCCCACAACTATGTGGTTGCTATACTCCTAACATAGTAAGAATGTACGAATGATTTTAGTAGCTAGATCTCATGCCAAATCTTCCCTGAAGATACTTCTAGAAGAGTGGCACATCATACGCATGATATTCAGGTTTCTGGTTCTGCAGCCATAAAGATCATGTCATGTTGGATAGCCATCTAGCTGGATTTCTTCCTCTTTGCCTCGTTATAAGACATACATCCCAGTGAATTAAAATGTTTCCCACATGCTCATGAAAATCACCAACATGTATGACAAAGTTGCAAGTTTTTACCAAAGAGAAGAAAAATTAACATTATGTTAATTACTGTTCGTTTTTGAAGAAAATCACTTATCTGAAGAGAAGCTACAAACACTGATGTTACTTATTAGAAAAATCCACCCTCTTGGGCAAAAATATTTTTTAAATATCTTAAAATACCTGAATAATGAGCATAACCTAAAATTAGAGAAAGCTTTGTGGAGCAGATGACATAAGATAGTTCTTGGAAGACGGGTAAATTTTTGACAGGTGGAGATATAGAGTAAGGATATTCTGGGCTAAGAAACTGACATGGAAAATGCAGTATGTTCAGAAAATGATGAGTATACTACTATGGAAAGAATGTAGGGCATTTGGGGTGGAGGAAGGAAAAAATATATTTTTTTCACATATATACATATATATATATACAAGATTTTAAGAGTACAAAGTATAAAAGATTTTGAATATAAGATTTATATTTTATATTATATATGTATATATGTGTGTGTATGTATATATGTGTGTGTATGTATGTGTGTGTATATATAATACATATATATGTATGTATATATATATATATATTTTTTTTTTTTTAAGTGTATTGGGACCTGACTCTAGAGAGTTTTTTATCTCAGGATAAAGTGTTTAGATTTTGTTCAATAGAAAATAAGGATCCAAGGTTTCTGGATGAGACAACAGATTTTAAAGAACAAAATATTTACACACATTTTGAATAAGTTCCTTTAACGGCCCAAGGAAAGGGTTATAATCTAAAAAATGAATATATATCAGATTAAATGACTTTTCTTAAAAGGAGCACAAATAAATACCCAACTTTTTTTCAAATATTCTGTAAGTTTTTTCACATAAACATTTTTGATACAGAAGCATCTGTAACAAATTGAAACATACACTTACTATAAATAGTGTTTGCTCAGATATTTGAAGATGAAACATATAATTACTGTGCAACACATAGTGTCAATCTGAGCTGAAATGACCAGGTTAGCATCATCATCTTTTCCTCCACTAAGCAAACACCAGTACGGCAAAATGACATACTTTTTAATTGCCTATATTACAGATTTATTTAAATCTCAATAGCTGATTGCTTTTCTTCAAAAGTGAAAACATTTCTTAAACAGCTTTCAGAAAATAACTACTGAAAGCCTCAAGTTTCTTTTTTTTCTGATGTATCCTCCTAGCATATTTTTTTGGTGTATGAATGCATATGTTTTACAAAATCAGAATTATATCATATTTTAATCTGCTTTTTAAACTTGAAAACATATCAAATGATTCATCAATATTTAATACTAAATATGTGCAAAGCAAATTTAAATAGTTTCAGTATTTCTGCTTCATAGATATTTATAATTATTACTTCTTTTTAATAGGATAATTCCAATTCTTTCTGTAATAAATCTTTATAAATATTTATTAGTTCATTTAATACCTTTATAAAGTGTTCTAAACTTCATCAAATGGTACAAACATTTTAAAATTATAATGATTATTTTGTGTTACAAAGAACATGTATTTATTTTTAAAAAAATAAAGGGGAAAATGAAATGATAATAATACTCAAAGATAAAAGCTGTTAACATTTGGCATATTTCCGTTAGGCTTTTTTTACATGCATATTTTATACATATAGTTTGCATACTGCTTCGTGATTTTACAATATATTAGGACAGTTTTCCTATCGCTATTACCTAAAAATATGTCATCAAAGTGAAAATAAGAAAAAATCTAGAACTTACAATTACTAACTCCTTTAACTTGAGGTAACCATTTTTAACATTGTGGTATACATTCTCATAGTCTTTTCTTTCTTTCAATTTGCACAGATTTAACAATGAAAGTCAAAATGCTAGCATACTGTATTCAAAGACTTTCTTCTGTCTCTATGTGATCTCACATGTGACTTTTTTTAGAAGACTTTTTTTTTTAAAGCTTTTATTTATTTATATGACAGAGACAGCGAGAACAGGAACACAAGCAGGGGGAGTGGGAAAGGGAGAAGCAGGCTTCCCGCTGAGCAGGGAGCCCGACGTGGGACTCGATCCCAGGACCCTGGGATCATGACCTGAGCCGAAGGCAGACGCTTAACGACTGAGCCACCGAGGCGCCCTCACATGTGACTTTTAATAGCATCTATGTACTAAAGTCTCCAAGAGCTATATTTTCAGAATTCTTAACTGCCTCTATCCCTCATAAATTTATGAAAGAATATCTTTGGAACATAATATTGTACATTTTGTACATAACATTTTATACATATATATAATTTTTTATACATATATATAAAATCATATATATGTGATTATGATGTTGGATCAGAGTGCAGTTTGACTGCATACTACTAGATTGGTTTCCCAAACTGCTGTGCAAGTGTATATGCCCATATATTCACAAAGCACCCCATCTTCCATTTTCACCAACATTTAGTATTAAATTCCTTCCTGCCACATTCCAATTCAGCCTGCCTATTTGGCCTGTGCAGAAGTTAGATTACTTTTGGAGAATATAAGTGAATTATCTTAAGTGCAGTCAGGTGGTGGTGATTCAAATTATAGCTGCAGATTTGGTTTCATTGCTTAAACAAGTCAATATATCCCCTGACACCTAGTATGCAACTGTTGATCAGGTCAAGGCTTTTTATTCTTATTCTAATGGTTTATAAAGACCATCTGAAAGATGTTTCTTTCAGTTGGCAAGACCAGCAATATACCTTCATAGTCTTACCAAAGGGGTATATAAACTCATCAGACTTATATCAAAACATAGACCACAGGGAAAGAACTTGATCATCTTTTTCTTCCTTCACTTCTTCCATCATACTGGTCCAAAACATTGATGATAATTGGACCTAGTGAGCAGGAAGGAGTCAGTACCCTACATACATGGGGAAGATACTAGCAGGCCAGAGGGTGAAAATAAAACCCACAAAAATTTAGGGGAATTACATCTTAGTGATCATGGAATTTAAGAATAACAAAGACAATATTAAAATTATAAAAGTATGTAAAGAAAGAGAGTAGATCACCTACAAACAAAACAAAAGTCAGATTGACATCAAATCTCTCAACAGTACCACCGGAGGTAGAGGACAGAGGTGTAGTATATTTAAGATATTGAAAAAGAAGAGCTTTATGTTCTCAGGCATATAAAGTCTCACATATTTTGCCACAGTGAGAACACTCTGGGAAGAAGCAATAAAACAAAAATGATACAAATCAACATAATGAGTGTATCAAGAAACAGGGTACGTACTAGATGCTTCATAAGATTTGTTGAATACAGAATTGAAAGTTTATATGAGTACAGGACATCACTGTCTTAATATGATCTATCCATCCTGGAGTCAGTACAGCACTGTTTTAATTATTGTAATATTATAATGTGTTTTAATATCGTGAAATGTAACACTCTACATCTTCTTTTCTTTAAAAATCTAATTAACTTCTGTCAAATAATGATAGAAAAACGGATATTGGATTTACTCCTTACATACACCCATGCTATGTGACTATGAACTTAACAAAACATACAAGGCAATAGTTTCTAGGCATTGCACAATAGGCAGGATAGAACTTGAAGGAAGAGAAACAAAGTGAGATAAATACCATAATCACTTAGGCTTTCTACCTAGAAACACACTAGCTATCACAGCTAAGAGATATGGAGGCAAAGCAGAGAAGCAGTCTTGCTAAGTTGATGAAGCAGAAGTTGGGTTTCAGGGCACTTAAAGGAAGTAGAGTTTTCAAGACAGTAAAAAAAAATGCGATACATGAGATACACAGATGTGAGACCCAGAAGTCATGGAGATTACTCTTGAGTCTTTGACCAAGGTCTAAGCTGCACATCTACAGAGAAAGATTTCAAAAAGCCTAATAGAAAGAAGCTGCTTCAAAGTTAAGAGATGAAAAGAGAAGACACTTGGAAGTTTTGCAGTGCTGGGATATATTGGAGTACTGACTGTGTCAGAGTAAAGGAATCTCACTGAACCCTTTAGGCATTCAACTGGGACCCCAGAAATGGAAAATATAGAAGTAAAGATCAAGTACTAGAAATAGAATCACACCCTGAGATTAAAGATAAAACAGAAACAAAATAAAACATAAAGTTTAAACAAAACATATAAAAGTGACAGATTCAAGAAGATCTAGTAAGTTAACTGCCAACCAGGACAAAATTCAATATTCTTAAAAAGAAACCAGTCTTATCAAGAATCCCTACAATCTGTCATCCACCCTACAATCTAAGATTATTGGACCTGCAAAGAAGCAGAAAAATAGAAAACATAATTAGATAAAAAGTAATCAATAAAAAAAAAAACGAGATGACCTAGATATTGAAACCATCACATAAGGACATTAAAATCACTATTATAAATATGATTAAGGATATAAAGAAATGTATTGATAGAATAAATGAAGAGGTGAAGTCTTTCAGAAGAGAAACTATAAATATATATAAAGAGCAATATAAAGTTCTGGAGGTGAACAATACAATATATGTAATAAAAAATCCACTGGGTTACCTTAACAAGAGTTTGAATATAGAAGAATAAAGGGTCAATGACATTTAAGACAAATCAATAAAAAATATCCAAACTGAAGAACAGAGAGAAAACAAAAAAGATTGAGGGGGAAAAAAACTCCAGCCTAGGTGAACAATATGATACCAATCAGTCTACAAAACATGATTCAAATCACAGATAAAGAGGAGGGAGAGAGAATTTATGCTTTCAAATGTGGTTGATCCAAATCAATAAAAAGAAGTACACGCAGTACTGTGCTTCTTTATTGCCTTTGTGTTTTGCTTTTGTCTCTATATTTCATCTCCTCTTATTAGGCAATGTTGGTAGTATTCTTCAGGGTGATCTCCATTTTCATCCTGGGAATACGGACTCATTTTCTTGTAGTGAATTGGTGAGTCAACCTTCAACCATGGCCTCTAGTCTTGACCTGTCTGCTGTTTTCATGGACCTTTCCTAATTTTCAGAGATGCTATATGTTTGCCCTTATTTTCATATTTTACTGGTCATTGCATCAGCAGTCTGAGAAATAGATAGTGAAAATCCTGTAATCATGCTGACACCAAACTCAGAAATCTTTGTATCTCTTACTGCAGGAGGCTTGTTCTTCCTCATTTAAAAGGAAATAGAAATATTAAAGCAATCAATTTCATCAGCCATGGACAATTTCATCAGCCATGGACAATTCATTTGGCCATGTGTTTGTGTCTGACAAAAGTAGATTTAGTTCTAAATTAGGACCCAATAATTGACCATATATTATGAAGAGAATGCTATGGGATGAATGGAATTCAATGTGGAAACTGTCCTGCTGAAGTATTCTGGGTGAGGGAATTAGCATGGACTCTGAAGTTGGTTAATGGTGTGAGAATGCAGATATTCCTGTCTATACTAGTTGCTTCTCCCCACAAATGTGTATTGTGGTGCATGTCTATTCTGGGGCATAAGGAGTAGTAGTCTCTCAAAGTCTTCCCATCAAGATCTTTGACAGAGGTCTAAGGTTTGCAACCTATAAATTTTAGACATCTTTAGATATGCATTACTTTTTCCTCTGAGGTACACTAGACATTTATAACAGCTTTGTCATTTTTAATCAAATAGCCTTATTCAATCCCTTAGGCTTTGAGTTTGTTTTCATTATTGCTTTTACTAAAGTATAATACATGCAGGAAAGTGCAAAAACCACAAATATACAGCTCAATGAACTTTCACACACATATATGTAGCCAACCTCCAGATCAAGATATTTATTATTACCAGCACTCTAGAACCCCCTCATGCCTTCTTCTAGGTACTATTCTTCACAATGACTTCTAATATTATAGATTAGTTTTGTCAGCTTTTGAATTTTATGTAAATAGAAACCTACAGTATATATTCCACTGAGTCCAAAGTTATGTAGCAATAGCTTCTTCTTCCCATTACTTTATAATATACTATATATAATACTTACATTAAGTATATATTATGTATTTACTCATTCTATTGATAGACATTTGATCCATTTCTCAGTTTTCAGATATAACAATGCTTCTATAAACACTCTTGTGCATGTACTTTAATAATCATATGTAAACATTTCTGTTGAGTATATAATTATTGCATAAGATAATATGTATATGTTGAGC
Source organism: Mirounga angustirostris (assembly GCF_029215605.1). Classification (NCBI taxonomy): domain Eukaryota; kingdom Metazoa; phylum Chordata; class Mammalia; order Carnivora; family Phocidae; genus Mirounga; species Mirounga angustirostris. Next base: position 35,757,666 of record NW_026991720.1, read on the forward strand.
TTTGATGGATGCTGTCAAACAGTTTTCTAAAGTGGTTTTACCATTTTCCATTTTCACCAGCTGTGCATGAGAATTAAGTTGCTCTAAATTCTCATCAACACCTGCTACTGTCAGTCATTTTCATTTTAGCCCTTCTAGTGGATATGTAGTGCTATTACACTGTGATCTTAATTTCTATTTCCTTGATGACTCACAAATGTACTCATCTTTTCATGTGTCTTTTGGCTTCTTGGATAGCCTCTTTTGTAAAGTACTTGCTCAAATGTGCCCATTTATTCAATTAAGTTATCTGTATTTTATGAATTTATAGGAGTCCTTTATTCTATATAGGAGATCTTTGTTAGAAGTATGTATTAAAAATATCTCCCATTCTGTCACTGCACTTTCTCTCTCTTAAAGATGTCTTCTGATGAGCATACATACATAATTTTAATACACGATGTACTTAATGGCAAAATATTGAAAGCTTTCCCCTCAAACTGGAAACATGACAAAGAGCTTACTATCACCTTTTCTATTCAACATTGAACTGGAGTTTGTACGCAGTCCAAAAAGGTAAGAAGAAAGAGTAAGAAGAGGTGGAGGAAGAGGAAAAAGAATAGGAGAAAGGAGAGAGGGCAAGGGCAAGGGCAAGAATGGGAAGAGGGAAAGGAAATAAAAGTTGTAAGAATTGTAAGAATTAGAAAAAATTAATGGTGCTACAATTCATAGCAAAAATAATAAAGTGTTAGAAGGCCCAAAAGAATCTGGAAGCTATGAGACAATGGGTGAATTTAGCCAGGTCACTCAATGCAAGGTTAATATTTAAAAAGTCAATTGTTGAATAAATAAATAAATGGTCAATTGTTTTCTCTATATACAAGCCATAAGCACTTGTAAAATGAAATTTTAAAACAATACTATTTATAAGAGCTTAAATAACATCAAATGCCTAGAAATAAATCTAACATAAAATGTGTAAGACTACTGTACTGAAAACTACAAAATATTATGGGCAGAATTTTTTTTTTAAAGATCTAATTTATTTATTTGAGAGAGAGAGAATGAGAGACAGAGAGCACGAGAGGGAAGAGGGCAGAGGGAGAAGCAGACCCCCTGCTAAGCAGGGAGCCCGATGTGGGACTTGATCCCGGGACTCCAGGATCACAACCTGAGCTGAAGGCAGTCGCTCAACCAACTGAGCCATCCAGGCGCCCTTATGGGCAGAATTTAAAGTACTAAATAAATGGAGGAATATACCATGTTCATGTATTTAAAGACATACTATAGAGAGGTCAGTTATCATCAATTAAATGTAATCTACAGATTACAAACCTGAAGGTCGCTAAACTTAAACTTTTCTAGTACAGCAGAATTATTTCACTGTTGTATTTATTTTATCAGTGTGTTCCATTTAGCTGAGATAAATTGCTGCATGGCCTAAAGCCCTCCAGTTGCATGAACTGGGTGGTCCTGCACTTTGTTACTACAGATTTCTGTAGAACTGTTTATCAGAGAGTAGTGGACATCATGATGACAATGGGGGACGCAACCCCTCAGGAAACTAGACACACCTCGAGCTTTGTCTTGGGCACAAATGCTTATCTGCTTTTAGTGAGTTTTCCTTTTGCTTTTTTATTTTATAATCTTATAATCTCTAAGCTTCTTGCCTTTCCTTTAGCCTTTTATCTTAATCTTTTAACTCTCCCTTTAATATTTTTAATTCTATTGGCTGCTAACCCTTTTTTCTTCCTTTTAAAACCCAGCTACTTTGTAGCATGATTATTTTCAACCCAAAGTTGGGGAATGAGAATTTGCTTCCCTGTGGGCTGTTCTTTCAGTTATTAGTTCCCACCAAACTCATTTGTGAACAGGACCATGTGGAGCTGAATGGTAAACAGTTTAAATGAGAAGTCTTATGCTCATTAAGGTGTAAAAATGGAGTGCTTTATTTTTTTAATATGTGCAGCCTACTGTTCTCTATTTAACCTCCTCCCTGATGAGTAATGAGAATTCTAATTATTCCTGTATTTCTCTGGTCAATATTCAATCAATCAATTTAAGGTATTAGCAATATCATAGATGTTCCAATTCCTTTTCTTAATTCCTTTAGTTCACAGATAAGGAAGCTTGGGCTAAGAAATTTGCCCAAGACCACATAGCTAGTAAATGACATTATTTGAACCCCATATTTGTTCTAAAGCAGTCTGGCTTTAGAACCAATAAACCTTATAAAAAAAATCTATTGAGTGGAAAAATCTCTTATGTAAGATAGCTCTGAATATACTCAGAACATCCATTCTTCATCAAGGGCTCTTAACCAACATACATGGAGAGACTTCATAAATCCTTTTAAAAATCTGAAGGCAAATTTGGGGTATATACAGTCAATTTTTGATACTTGCCATAGTTATATTTCATAATGTCACTGAGAATGTAGAATTAGTGAATACTAATTCATTGCTCGTAAGGAAAATGAAGAATTTCTTTCCTTGGGAAAATAAAGATAGATTTCTGCAAGCCTGTAGTCACAATATTTTTGTCAGTTGATTAATATATAACCTTGTTTTATGTGTGTTTCTGTTTAAAGACACTTTATTTAATATTTATTGTTAATTCATTAACATTGAACTAATGGCCAACATCACTATAACTCATGCCTGTCTTAAGTATATCTAACACACATTTTCTCCATAAGGCATATCACAGACTTCTCATGCTTAGAAAAGCACTTCAGCACTATGCTTGGGAACATTTTAAATAGTGAAATCACAACAAAAAGCACAAAAGAGTGAAAAACATGGTGTGTGAAACTGATACTTGTTTATAGTATGAAACCTGAAACAAGAAAGCAAAGCTCTGTCTTATTAACCTCAGCCAGGAACATCCACATCAGGCAACTCAAGTTTTTCATTGCTTTGCACAGGCACATGCCTGAGAAAGGCCAGAAAAGGACTTCAAGTATCAACTTTCGGGTTACAAATCCTTTTACTAAGTAAGCAAATTCATAAATTTGGAATTTGTGAATAATGATGATGCTCAATATATATTATTTTCTATGAAGAAGATGATTAGTTATCACCAGATCCTCAAAAAATTCTGTGACCAGACTTTAGAATAACCTAAGTAAGAACCAAGACCCAGAACAATTTAAAGTTTATCTCTGACTCAAACTCCAACAAACAGACTATCAACGCTGAAAAATACCATATTTGCCCATTTTATCATTGCTTCTACTGCATTCTGGTAGACATCAATGCTTCACACGGGGGTACCACCTTAGTAAATACACTCTGAAACTCATTAAGAAAAAAAAACTCCAAATGACCTAGTGACCAAATGACCTAGTATATTAACATTACTAATTGAGCCTAAATTTTGATCAACAGAACATATGCCTTCATTACATCGATAATGATGAGAGAAGATGTTATGCCCAGTGTTGTACAGCAACATCTTTGAAAGTTTCCTGTGATGTCAGAATAGGATAAGTATTTTTATCTGAAGCACCTGGCTTGTTTTCATCTCAGGAGCACTATAAATCCTGTCATGATTTTGTTTCCCTGTTTAATGTTCACTGCTAGAAAGCTTAGCCAAATTTATAGGCCAACATCAGCATATGTACATTATCTTTTAATTTTATCTTTCCAAACAGTATTTAACTCATGTTCCAATTTTCTACCCTTCTTTCCATTTTTTATATTCTATTTCATTGCATCTTAAACAATTTATTAAATAAGTATACATAAATAATGAATTCTGCATATATAATTTTTTATTTACAATCTTTTTTAAAAATTCAAACGGGAAATGAGAAGCACTAGTTTAAATGTAGATGCAGGTAACTTCTGCCGAATAAAAAGACAAGAATTATTTTCTCCCAAAAGTCGTTCCTATTCCCTGTTGCAGCTCCTCTTAAATTGTGGCCTCTGGACCAGCAACATCAGTATAAACCAGGAACTTGTTAGAAATGCTAATTCTTAGGCATCACTCCAGACTTTCTAAATTAGGAACTCTGAGAGTGGGGCCCAGCAACCTGGGTTTCAACAGGCCCTCCAGGTGATTGGGATGCACATTCCACCCTGCTCTATAGGAAAATAAATGCCCCATCGGGCACCTGGGTGGCTCAGTTGGTTGGGCGACTGCCTTCAGCTCAGGTCATGATCCTGGAGTCCTGGAATCGAGTCCCGCATCAGGCTCCCTGCTCAGCGGGGAGTCTGCTTCTCCCTCTCCCGCTCCCCCCTCTCATGCTCACTCTCTCTCTCTCTCAAATAAATAAATAAAATCTTTAAAAAAAAAAAAGAAAAGAAAAGAAATGTCACATGGGTTTCACTTATGCTCTCTTTTGCCATAAAGATAGGCTTGTAACCTAATAGTTCTCAAATATAACTGTATTGGAATCATCAAGGAAGATTTTTACAATCATGAGGGGTTAAGACCAACTTACTGGTATTTTTTATATATCCCTACATGTTCCAATAGGCAAACAAAGGTGACAACCACTATTCTAACTTCTAAAGACAAGTTCAGTCATGAAATTAATGATTCTTTCTGGCATCTTGGAGCACTTCAGGCTAAATCTTGCTCCAAGAAATCCAAACCAGTATGTTACCACAGTGTCATTTTGAGAAATTAGTAAACTGGGCCCCTGGGAGGCTCAGTCAGTTAAGCATCGGACTCTTGGTTTCGGCTCAGGTCATGATCTCAGGGTTGTGAAAAGGAGCCCTGTGTGGGGCTCCACCCAAAGTCTGCTTGAGATTCTTTCCCCCTCCTCTCCCTCCCCCTCTGCTCCTCCCCCTGTTCACACATGGTCTCTCTCTCTCTCAAATAAATAAATAAATCTTTTTTAAAAAATGAGAAATTAGTAAACTGGGTTCTTGTCTTAACTGTGTACACCAAAATAAATACCAGATAAGTCCAAGATTTAAATGTTTAAAATGTTGAGTTTATAAAAATACTAGAAGAAAATACAGATAAAATTCTGCAAAATCTTGAGGTGAAAAAGACCTTAGAATACCATAACCAGAAGCAAGAGCAGGAGGATAGACAAATTTTACTACATAAAAACTGGTGCAGGATGATATCATTAAATTCAAGTAGGTATATTATTTCCTATGCTTCCTTTGCCCCACAGTGTTAATCCAAGCATCAGAACTAAACACAAGGTCTTCACTGACACAAAGAGGGAAGACAACCTCAGGGTAGTCAAAGAGAATTGTGTCAATTTCTTGGCCTTTCTATGGCCCAGATTTAAGGCAAAAAATATAGAGAACAATAAGTCAATTTTCGTTTTCCCAAAATGAAATAAAAATTCTCTGAAGGGTAGGAGAAAGAAGGATAAGACCTAAGAGTAGAAAAGACCCATACCTCACTTCCTATTTGGAACTCTGAGTGGGAGTGTTCGTAGGAGTCCTCGTTGGCATCATCACGGTAGAATGAGAGCAACCGGGATGGCTGTATGAAGAAGCTAAGACAACCCCACCAACTTTCTGTAGCCCCAGAGAGTAAAAGAAGAGAAGATGAAAATATCCTTAAAAGTATACAGCTGTCAGTTTCTAGAGTGATCTGGGGACCTGAAGAGGTATCACAGTTGTAAACAAGAGGAAACACCAGCAGATGGCAGCATGGACTATACTGTACAACTACGGACCACAGCCATTTTAGTGAGGCCAACCATCAGCGGGTGTTAATAGCCATCCCAACAGATGCAGACGTGAACAGAACCCAGCTGAGGGACTAATCACATTCCCCCAACACCATGACCCCAGAACTTATATGCCTCTTCAGGTTAGGGAGTGAAGGAAGTCCTGAGTTGTCATAGTTTAAACTTGAAATGATTGGATTTATATAAGTGAATAAAATTCATCTCTTATCACGTGCAACGAGAGGGGAACAGAAGGATTGCTGGAAATATAAGTGAAGTTAAGGTATTCAAAAACAAAGGAAAATAGTATCTTTTTATTTTCTGCACACATGAGTATAGCTTAAGAAAATGATACATTAGAAACTTCTGCATAGCAAAAAAAAAATTGTAAACAAAGTCAAAAGATAAATGATCAAATGAGAGCAAATAAGCAACATATTTGCCAAACAAGGGGCTAATTTCCTTGATATACAAAGAACTCTTAGTACCAAGAAAAAGTTTATTTTTTATTAGACAAAGAGAACTATACAATAACAAATGTACAATTCATTTACCTGAAATTGTACCCCCATTACTGGAATTTTATGTTGGGATAAAGAGAGAAAATAAAGTGGTCAAAAATTCAACCTTGTATAAAGAAAAACTCATAACTGACATATTCATTATTGAAAATCGGTTTACTGGAAGATTTGAATCTAAATTAGTTAAAACCTAGATAGTAAATCATTCTTGCTTTTACCATATTGCAATGTCATGCAATCCCCATACTGGCTGTCCTTTCTTTCCACGGGCCCCTAGGAACTCTGTATCTCATGATTTTAGGAGCTTCCTCTCTAGAAAGGCTGCCTACAAAGCCAGACTCATTCTAACTGGCTCTCCTTCACCCTTTTCCCCATGAATAAACAGTTTTGGCTAATCCTATTTTAATTTTAAAGGATTACCTTTAAACTAATTTTGGGAAGCTGACAAAACTAACATGAAAAGAACAGAGCTATCAAAGCCACTATTCCATATTCCAGGCTTTAAGATACCATTTCTAAATGGCTTCACAGAAGTCTATATATTTTCAGTTTAGGATAATTAGTACATATTTAAAAATTTTTTTAGTTCATGTGGTGGTTTTCTTATACTAAACTTAGAAATTACAGAGAGGTAGAAGAAAGAAAAAGTATCACTTGTAGTTCTCCCATCTAACACCACTACAGTCAACATTTTGCTGCATTTCCTCTACTCTACAGCACCTCATTTAAAAAAAAAAAAGTATGCTTCTCATTTTTATAATTTACATTTTTACATCACAATAAAGGTCTTTCCTGAGAACTTTAAACTTTCCTTACGTATCTTTTTTAATGATGCAGAATGGATAATTAACTTGCATATTCTTCACTGTTAGGACAGGTTATTTCTACTTCTGACTTACTGGAAGTACTGTGGAAATTGGTATATTTGTACACAGATTTGGGCATGTTTCTGGTGTAACTAAAAGTTTTTCAGGAGAGTTACCCAAGAGAAGAACTGTTAGATGAGAAGCACGTACATGTTTTTTTTTTTTAAGTAGGCTCCATGCCGAGCATGGAGCCCAGTGCAGGGCTTGAACTAACAACCCTGAGATCAAGACCTGAGCTGAGATCGAGAGTCAGATGCGTAACCAATTGAGCCACCTGGTCACCCCAGAAGCATGTACATTTTTAAAGCTCTTGATTTATTTTGCAAAACTTTCCTTCTTCAAGTGTTCAACATGTGAAAATGCACAAGAGTGTCGGCAGTTCGATGTCACTCTCAATCATACTGGGTGTCTCCTTTTGTTTTAATGTTTTGGCAAATTAAATGGTACCTTGTTATTATTTTAATTGATATATTTTTCTTGAATTTGCTTGTCATTTGTATGAAATATTTGCAACCTCTCTTTTTCCCCAAATGTGACCCTATGCTCAGTCAAACTCATTCAGTTAAATATTTATGAAACAGGTATTATGTGTCAGGCATTGTGATATATGTTGGGAACACATTAATGAAACTGATTTGCAGTTTTCTCAGCATGTGACACTTACTTGTTCTGGGCCGTTGCACTTGCTATTGTTGCTACCTGGAATGTCCTTTCTTCTCTGGATAACTCCCACTTGCCTGTTGGGTCTCAGCTTAGTACATGTATTTAGAAATTCAGGGTACATTTGTTCTCTATGTCTGCCCATCCTTTTCATGTCATATGCATTATCACTTTGAATCAGAATTTCGTATTTACTCTGTCTCTTCCACTAGATTGGAAGCTCCTTGAGAACAATGTTTCATGCTCATATTTGCATATACTCTATCTAAAAATGTTAGATACATAGTAACCAACTAATGAACAGATATATTTTAATGTTGAATGCATTAATTACTACTCATGAAATTTGTTCATTTTCTTTATTTTTATTTTTTTTAATTAATTTATTTATTTGACACAGAGAGAGAGAGAGAGAGACAGCTAGAGAGGGAACAAAAGCAGAGGGAATGGGAGAGGGAGAAGCAGGCTCCTGGCTGAGCAGGGACCCCGATGCGGGGCTTGATCCTAGGACCACAGGATCATGACCTGAGCAGAAGCAGACACTTAATGACTGAGCCACCCAGGCGCCCCCCAATTTGTTCATTTTAACTACTAGTGTCTTTGCGTGTGTGTGTGTGTGTGTGTTTCTAGTTCATTTTTCCTTCTTAATTTTGTGGGAAATCTTAATTTTATATACATGGGTAAAATCTATCAGTATATCTCTTTTTGATTTGTTTAACATGTCTTAATTATAAATTCAACAGATGCTTCTGTTAAAAAATTCAAATGGCAAAGATCCAATGTACAATGCAGACATTCTCTCACCCTCCCTCCATGTGATCATTATGAAGTTTGTTGTGCATTTTTCCAAGTATTTTCTGAATATATACAAAAATGTTATATGCATTCCTTGTTTCTTTAAATAAGTGAGATAGTACAATGAATATAGTTCTGAAACTTGCTTTTTGTTCCTTAGTCTTAATCATGTATATTTAGGAATGGTATGTTTTGGTCATGGTAATGCATTTGTACTCATTATTTAAAATAATTGAATACTATTGTAATAAACTTACCATAATTTATTTATTTGGTTATCCATCAGACATTTAACAAGTGTACTTTTTTTTCTCATTAATGAATGTATAGAATACTAGCAAAGAATTACCCTTTCCTTATCTATACTAATTTATTGTTCTATTTTTATCTTATTTTATCATATAACCAACCATAACCCTTTGTCATGGATTTAAGAAAGTCCTATTTTTGCCTAATATCCCAGCCACTGTCAGTGTGTTCAAAGACTATTATGTCTTTTCTCTTTTGCATCATTAATTTTTCCTTCTCTACTGGATCATTCCCACCAAAACAAAAAACATGCTTTAATAATTCCTTTCTTGAAAAAAAAAAAAAAGATAAAATTTCTCCACCAGCCATGATTGCTCCTTTTTATAACAAATCTACTCAACATAGTTGTTGATGTTCATTTTCTAACTTCCATTTTCTCTTAACCCACTATGATAAGATGCTCATTCATACCACTGCACCAAACATACACTGGTCAAAGCCACCTGTCACCTATATATTATCAAATCCAATTTGCTGTATGGATTTACTGAATGAATTAATCTCTCTCTTTAAAAAAACACTATTTTCTGCTATAAACATTGGGGTGTCCCTTCGAATCAGCACTTTCATATCCTTTAGTTAAACATCTAGTAGTGCAATTGTTGGATCATAAGGTAGTTCTATTTTTAACTTTGTGAGGAACCTCCATACTGTTTTCCAGAGTGGCTGCACCAGTTTGCATTCCCACCAACAGTGCATGAGGGTTCCCCTTGCATCCTTGCCAACACCTGTTGTTTCCTGTGTTGTTAATTTTAGCCATTCTGACAGGTGTGAGGTGATACCTCATTGTATTTTTGATTTGTGTTTCCCTGATAAGTGATGAGTATCTCTTCATGTGTATGTTAGCTATCTGTATGTCTCCTTTGGAAAAAATGTCTATTCATGTCTTCTGCCCATTTCTTAACTGGATTATTTGTTTTTTGGGTGTTGAGTTTGATGAGTTCTTTATAGATTTTGGATACTAACCATTTATCAGATATGGCATTTGCAAATATCTTTTCCCATTCCAAAGTTGCCTTTTAGTTTTATTGATTGTTTCCTTTCCTGTGCAGAAGGTTTTATCTTGAAATCCCAATAGTTCATTAGCTTTTCTTTCCTTGCCTGTGGAGCTGTGTCTAGTAAGAAGGTGCTAAGGCTGATGTCAAAGAGGTTGCTGCCTGTGTTCTCCTCCAGGATTTTGATGGTTTCCTGTCTCACATTTAGGTCTTTCATCCATTTTGAATTTATTTTTATGTATGGTGTAAGAAAGTGGTCCAGTTTCATTCTTTTGCATGTTGCTGTCCAGTTTTCCCAACACCACTTGTTGAAGAGACTTTTTTCCATTGGATCTTCTTTCCTCCTTTGTCAAAGATAATTGACCATATAATTGTGGACTTATTTCTGGATTTTCTATTCTATTACACTAATTTTTTATTCTTTCAGAGTACCTTTAGAAACATTTTGTCAACATGGAAAATATTCATTGGAATTTTCATGAAAACTATAATTGATTTAGGAATGACTTGACACCTTAGAGCTATTTATTCTTCCTAGTATAAGCATCTCTTTTTATTAAAAACCATTTATGTAGAGGGGTGCCTGGGTGGCTCAGTCAGTTAAGCATCTGCCTTCAGCTCAGGTCATGGTGTTGGGGTCCTGGGATCAAGCCCCACATCAGGCTCCTTGCTCAGCGGGGAGTCTGCTTCTCCCTCACCCTCTCCCTCTGCCTCTGCCCCCCACTGTGCCCATTCTCTCTCTCTCTCTCAAATAAATAAAATCGTCAAAAATAAAACTATTTAGGTAGAGTGTTACAGTTTTCCTCATATGATCTTCACATATTTTTCTAATATTAAGGTTATTCTTTTGTAGTTTATCTTTTCATTGGGATTGAAAATGAGTTTCCACATTATCTATTTTTTTATTTATTGTTGTATGTATGCATTTATTTATAATGGTGAAATGTAGAAAGGCTAATGATGTTGCTTTTTTGAGAAATTTATTTTCTTTTTTTTTAAGACTGTATTTATTTACTTGAGAGAGAGAGCACACATGAGCAGAGAAGGGGAGGAGAAGGGTGGAGGGAGAAGTAGACTCCCCACTGAGCAGGGAGCCTGATGCAGGGCTCAATCCCAGGACTCCGGGATCATGACCTTAGCCAAAGGCAGATGCTTAACTGACTGAGCCACCCAGGCATCCCTGATTGTGCATTTTTAAAAAGATTTTTAGTTGTGTTGTTTTCATACCCGCAGCTAAAGTCAAACAAAGAAAATGCCATTCAGTCATGAAATATATCTTTCACAGATGAAGCCTATTTTAAACTCAACTTTCTGATGACAAAATAATAACAACAGTAAGCACTCCAATTCAGCAAATGTGACAAAAAGAATTCCATTTTGAAGCTTTATATTTTTTTAATTTTAAGATGATACATAATTAAACAGAATTGGACTGGTCTTTTACATCATAAAAAAGTTCATATTCATAGTCTCAGTGACTATTTTCTGGATTGCCTGAAGAGTCTTTCCCCATTTTCCTCTCCTCTCTTCCTCTACCTAAAGCTTGTTACCTTCTCTCCTCACCATTCTGCAGCCTGAATCACTCTTCATGATTCCAAACTAAAGGTCCTGGATATGGGGGTCAGTGTGCTAGAAGTATAAGTGGTGGTTAGGAGTTGTGAAAAAACAATATATGCTTTTGCTTAGGTTCAGCTTCTGACTCTTCTTCAGTGAAAGGATAATCTAGATTTGATTGTTGTTACTAAGTACATCCCTTCCTATGAAAAATGTTATTTACTTACATGGAAAAACATATCTTTAAACCTGTTTTCCAACACTTAAATAAATCATAACTTCCACAACAATGTAGAGATAAGGGGCCAGCACAGCTCTCAGCAGCAATGCCAACTTAACCCAATGGTATTTATTAAGACACATGAGTTTAAGCCACAGCATTAGTTGTAATCTTGTGACAATTAAAAAAAAAACTACCAAATGAAATACATTAAATAACCAGGCATTAAACATCTCTTGATCTCAGTTCAATTTTACTATATGTACCAACAGACCAAATTGGTCCCCTTTAAAAAAACAAAGCAGCAAAATTTCAATGCGCTAGGTAAATCAGTTACTATATGCCTTTCATTCATGACTAGCATGTCTCTTATCACCACAATGAAATTCTTTTTGGCTTCTGAGTCTGTTCATCGGTGCCATGAAGCTGATGGCTTAAACAGAATTGAAGACATGGGAAAGAAACCTCTGAAGTCAATGAACCATTGGTGTATTCCTCTATGCTCGATTCCAGCTTCCCAAGGGCCAGTATCAACAATGAAAGGAAGAATACCTTGGTAATCTAGCAACATGTACCAAGGCCTACACATGGTGAAAATTATCTTTATAATACTCCATTGTAGTATTATTTACAATTCCCCTTGTCATTTAATAAAGATCATTCACCACCCCCTGCCCAAATAATTTACTATACATTTTGTCTAAAAGAGGGGTGCCTGGGTGGCTCAGTCAGTTCAACATCTGCCTTCGGCCCAGGTTATTAACTCAGGGTCCTGGAATCAAGCCCCGCATCAGGATCTCTGCTCAGCGGGGAGCCTGCTTCTCCCTCTCCCTCTGCCTGCTGCTCTGCCTACTTGTGCTCTGTGTGTGTGTGTCAAATAAATAAATAAAATCTTTAAAAAATTAAAAATAAAAATAAATTGTCTAAAAGATTGTGTTGTGTGTGTGTGTGTCTTTGTATAGGGAGGGGTAATTTGAAGGAAAGACCTGTGAGATATCATCAATCATTAATTTATTTTTAGACATTATTAAGATACATTTAAACCTCAAGATATAGTAGATTGATCAATCCAATGTTCTATCCTTTGCATGCTGCCTCTACAGGGAGATTTTCTTTATAATTATCCCAAGAGTAAAGAAAGAAACCCCCCAGAGCAAGGAGCTACGACTCCAGCAGAAGTTGAATTATTGCTCTGCACTGTCTTCCTCATATAAAAAAGCTATTACAGACTGAATTGTGCCCCCCATTCATATATTGAAACCCTAACCCCCTCCCCCATATGACTGTATTTGGAGATAGGGCCTTTAGGGAGGTAATTAAGGTTAAATGAGGTTATAAAGGCAGGACTCTAGTCCAATTGAATTGGTGTCTTTATGAGAAGAGGAAGAGACACCAGAGATGGATCTTCCTCTCTCCCCCACTCCCACTCCTGTTCCCATGCACTCTCTCTCTCTCTTTCTCCATATGAGTACAAAGGAAAGGCCATGTGAGCACACAGCAAGAAGGCAGGTGTCTACAAGCCAGGAAGAGGGCTCTCACCACAAACCAAATTTACTGGCACCACAAACATGGAATTCTAGCCTCCAGAACTGTTACAAAATAAATGTCTGTTGTTTAAAGCTGCCCAGTTCGTGGTTTTTTTATGGCAGCTTGAGCTAACTAATACAGAAGCTCATCATCTTTTAACTGTTCTCCTGCAGCCTCTGAACTTTACCTGCAGCGTCCTACCATCATCCATCACTTAACTTCAGTGTCCTCCCAAGATGAAAAACTGAGAGACTTAGACACTGTTGGTGTTTTTGTCTGTGATGCACTTGTAAATGCGTTTTATTGATTTCTACAACATGTGGCTTGTTATTTTCTCCTGGCCATTCAAACATACCTTTAGTTTTGGACCCATGTCTTCTGGTTTTGCCTCTGGTCGTTCTGCTTCTATTGTTACCAGAGGTGTCAGCAGGAGCAGATGCAAGTTGGACTGTAAATGTGTGCTTATTTTTCTCATTGGGATTGTAATTGAAAGGCTATAACATCACAGATTTATCAAACTTCCCTTCTGCATCAATGTGGTGCCTGGTTCTTCACTTTAAAACATGCATTTTGTCTGTAAGATTGCCAAGTTTTAGGGTGATGGTGACAACTCTGATGAAGGAAACGTGTAATTTGAGCTTGTGCTGTGGCTTGATGCTCAGGACATGCTCCATCTTCACCACATTCATCCACAGCAAGAGCATCACTGGCTGGGAGACCCCTGAGAGACCACCTTTAATAATAATAAAAATGATGATGATGATGATGATGGTGCCTGTCTTGGTGGGTCACTTATGGGGTGAGGGGAGGGGGTTGTATTTTCATCTTGCATCAGTACATTTTATTTTAGGTTCTTATAAATTCTTATGGTTTTTAAGTTCATCCTTTTCTATGTTTTTCAGTATATAACTATAACATCTGCAAATAAAGATAATTTTGCATTTCCTTTCTAATAATTATACTTCTTATTTTGGTTCCATATCTTATGGCTTTGATTAGCACTTCCAGAACAATTAGATAACAATGATAATAACAGACATTTTTGTTTTCCACCTGATTTTAATTGGATACTATTAAGAATGAAGTCAGCCATTGATTTGAGATGTTACAGAAACCACATATATTAATGAAATTTCATATGTGTTTGGGAAGATTTTAAAATAAAATATGAGTGTAAATTTTTTCCAGAATTTTTCTAATTTTATTGAAATTATCAAATTGTTTTTACTTTTCTGACCTATTGGTAGGAAGTAATATACTAATTTTTTTCCTAATATTGAACTAACTTTGTATAATGCACATGATTTTGAGTCAAAATGAGTAAACCAGACCACCCTCTGAGGAATGTTTAATCACTAAACATGTTGTGCACATTTCTGTCCTATAAAAGATTCATATTCAACTGTGATCCCAATCAGCAACTTTCTCTTCCCACTAAAGGGAACAAATTATAATCCTTTCCATTGCTGCAGTAAACAACAAACAGATTGCTGATTATACAGAAAGAGAAAAAGCAGACATAGGACAGAGCATGCAGATTAGAAAGAAGCCATTTCCTCCTTAACACTAAGTAAATAGCAGGCATTTTGCAAAGCGCATTAAAGGGAGCAGACTGCTATAGAATTCAATTAATAAAGACTTGTTAACTGAAAGCAAACTCTGAGCAATTATATTATCAAGTAAATAGAATTATCTGTAAATAGCAGAAAGGACCCCACAACAAAGAAACCACATGAATTGGTACCCTTTCTTTTTATGCTCACAGTCTTCTGAGCTTGTCTTTCTAATTCAGTAGTATATCTAGTATTGGAAAGGAAATAACAGAACAATAGGACTTATGAGCTGCTGTTATGAGAAGTAACTCAGTGGCATTAAACAGGAAGTGCCCTGACACTATATAGTGGGAAAAAAAAAAATTGTCTCCAGCTGAGATTCCAGCAAGTAAATGACTATTCTTACCCAGAGATCTATTTAACTTTCCCTGTATTAAAAGCATAACAGAGAAATTCTGGACAGAAAGAGGTCTCATCGTGGTCAAAATGCAAACAGTAGAGACATTGAGTGGAAAGTGATCTATCCTACAGTTATTGGAGGTTCCCACATGGGGCTGGCACCCTATAGATTATAATGACAATCCAATAAGAAACGTGATAAAAATTTGGAAGGAAATATTTTGTAGTGAAAAGATGGTTGGAGTTACCATGAGGGACCTGAATCTTGCTCAAGATAGTCACCATGTGGCAATGAATAGTAACACAAATTCTGAGACTATTTTTCTTTATCTGTAAAATTGAGATAATAATACACACCTTGAAAATATATCAGAACTACATGAAATGTGTACATATGGTACAGAGCCACACACAGTAAGTATTCAATGAGAGATGGCTTGTTACTTTATTATTATTATTGAAGCAAAACTTGAGAAATGTAACAGAGTTAGAAATCTATTTAAGATAGAAATGAGGACCCTAACACAAGTAACATTTTCACGACAGAACACTGTGGGGCAAGAATGATGTGGAACACAGAAAAATATTCATAAAACTTGTGAAAGAAAATCTCCATATGCATGGGGATGAGGAGGGAAGGCTATCCTCTAAGCTTTTAGTCAAAATTAGCTCTTCAGGGAGGAGAATGGGAAATTTTTATCAAAATACACAGTACATATACTTTGCAGGTATTTGGATTTATGTTGAAGTTAAGGGACAGTAATATAGGCACTGTTTCATTTTGAAGTATGGAACAACCATTCTCAATGAATCCTCTTTTGGTCTTCTTAAGATTCCATATTAAGTAACCACGTACAGAGATAACCCCACAAGAGACTCCAGAAATTCTGGGCAAACCAAGTAAGCAGTACGTCTTACAGAATCATATTTTAATATTAGATAAGGGGTTAGTATCCGAAGTCTATAAAAAACTCATCAAATTCAACACTGCTGGTGGGAACGTAAACTGGTACAGCTACTCTGGAAAATAGAATGGAGGTACCTCAAAAAGTTAAAAATAGAACTACCCTATGACCCAGCAATTGCACTGCTAGGTATTTAACCCAAGAATCAAAAACGCTTATTCAAAAGGGCACATGCATCCCAACACATAGCAGCACTATCAATAATAGCCAATGGAAAGAGCCCAAATGTCCACCGACTGATGAGTGGATAAAGAAGATGTGGTATATATATACTCGGTGATCAAGAATGAAATCTTGCCATTTGCAACAACATGGATGGAATTAGAATGTATTATGCCAAGCAAAGTAAGTCAGTCAGAGAAAGATAAATATATAATTTCACTCATATGTATAATTTAAGAAACAAAACAGCAACATAGGGGAAGGGAAGGAAAAATAAAATAAGATAAAAACAGAGAGGGATGCAAACCATAAGAAACTCTTATATATAGAGGCTAAACTGAGGCTGACTGGAGGGGATGTGAGCGAGGGATGAGCTAAACGGGTGATAGGCACTTGTTGGGATGAACATTGGGTGATGAATCACTGGATTCTGCTCCTGAAATCAGTGCTGCACTGTATGTTAACTAACTTGAATTTAAATTAAAAAAAAAATCATTTTTAACAGCACTTATTTTTGCTTGGAGAGGTCCCACTCCACATCATCAGAAACATGTTAAATTTTAGTAGTCACATTACTGCCTATTTTTACTGAATTTTTACTATTACATTTTAAAGATATTTGTAATTTTTTTTTTGAAATTTGGTGTTAAGCCTAACACTTTGTGATTGGCTCTAATTTCTCCACAATCTCAGTCTCAATGCATGCCTAGGAATTCTTGCAAAGTGAAAAAATCTAAATCACAAATTGTTTTCAATGGTTATGAAATTTTACTGGACATGAACCTTAACAATTAACGAAGTTGAAGCAATGTTAGTTTTTGTAGACATTTAAACATTTATTGCTTTAAATTTTTCAGGGTTACTGTCTTTTTATATTTTAGAATCAATGTTTTATTTTGTTTTGTTTTGAGTTCTTAAATGTTGTCAATGGCCTTTGAAGAGCAAGAAGACCTAAGCACTAGGCATACTGGTACACCATGGTTTAACCAGCCCAATCACATATAGTAGATGGTCAATTAGTGTTTGTGGATTCGATGGGTAATTTGAGAATATGCATATGCCATGGGGTATGAGCCAAAGCAGTAGCACAGTTTATGATGCAGCTTTATTTTATTAGTGGCACCACTAAGCCATTTTACACACAGCAGTGGCTGGCTATGTCAGTCATAATGTTGGAAAGTTGAGAAAGAGGCAATTCCAGAACTGGAGGGTTAAGCGGGCTGTCAGAACAGGCCATAGTCACTAGCAGGCCAAGGTCATGATGCTAAGGTTGTGCCATAGTGATCAGCAGGCAATCTCAAAGCAGACAAATGGAAGTCAGACAACCTTAAGCCTTCAGAGAGAAGTTGGGCCTCACACACACTGGCATTACTATGGTCAGGCCTTATTGTTGATATTCATTAAGGGAGGGAGACTGGTAGGTGGGTTCACAAAAATAGATTCCTCCGATGCCATCTTCTCTAGGGAAACCTGCCTTGACAAACCCTGTTCCCCAGAATACGTATGAATGACTGCAATGAAAAGATACTCCTGAGCTCAGGGGGCAGTTGTTCCTTGGATGTACTGTGGGAGAAAGAAAGTAACTTTACATATAGTATTTGAGATACTCAAGAGCAGTGGGATAGGACCCTAAGTTGAGATGGCTCATGTTTGCTTAGTCATCACCCCCGCCACCCCAGTGGCAATTATGTTACTCCTGAAAGAGCCTTTACCTGCCCACACCTGGACCTCTGGGTCTCAGTCGAGTCACCATCTGTCCAGGAAACACTCATGGCTTCACGGCTGCACTATAATAATAGGTAAGCAGTCTGGGAAGAGAGTTAAGAGTTGTAAAGCATCAGTATGGATGGATATGATTCCCAAAAACCTCTGAGATTTCCACATCAGGTTATTCTTTCAGGACTGCTCCAGGGTGAGAATCCTAAACACTAGACATTGGTAGACAGTTATTTACAACTGAAATGTTCATTTGCCTTAATGATTCCCAAGCATATGTGAACCATAATTGGATATCTAACTCAGAATTATGCTTGTATTTTCATCAATTATTCAACTTTTTCCTTAAAATGTGTTGGGTATAGAATTACCAGTCATTTGTTGGTGTAACAATTGACAGCTATACAAAATGCATCTCTTTTAGCCATACTGCCTCCAGGAATTTGATGATCACATTCATCAAAAGGTTTTTGTAAGATAGACAAATGGCAAGTATCATGTTATAGCTACTTTACTTTAGAGAAAATGACCATGTGCTGGGGCAAAACTAACTAGCTCAAAGGTACCAAAGCCTTAGAAAGGAAGGTTGGGAGCTAACACATAATGAGGATCTATTATCTGCTAAGAAGTTTGTACAGATGCATCTCTTTTAGTAAGCATTTCTTCACAATTGCGTTTATCAGATCTATAACACTGACCACTTTCAAAGCAAATCTGGTACTGTGAAAAACACAAAAAGGGCTCTAGATGACTTTGAAGCATTTACTTACTTGCTTAATAACCTTCAGTGACTCCCTATCTCCACTGGGTCAAGTTTACCATTCTGCTTGCTTTTCAAGGTCTTCACTGGTCTCCCTACCTAGCCTGCCTTATTTCTTCTTTCTTCCCACTTATTCCCTCTGGGCAATGTAGGTCAGTATTTTTACTGACCTGCAAACATATTATGTTCATTGCTACCTCCAAGCATCTTTCTTTCCTCTTCTGTCATCTAGGCAAATGTCACCAATTCTTCAAGGATTCCTTAACAGTTCATTATTTAGCAGAGTTTAGTAACCAGAAATGCTACAGAGACTTTGTTAAACATGATCTTAGCTAAAACATGGTAATTCACAAAGCATGGATTTAAAACAATGATGTTATAATGAAGTTAGTGGACATTTATTATGGCAAAGAAAGCTCTGAGGTTTTATCTTTTTAAAATAAAGTGCATAGCTGATTCTGGACTGCAACTTCAAATTCTTAAGTCTCTTGGAATACAAGAGGTGGCATTTTTCATAGGACCTTAGTTCAGTAATGTAGTTTTTAATCCTCTACTGAACTACTTGAACATAAGCTTGACAAATTTCATTTTTAAAGTTATCAGGTTCTAAAGTACATTCCATAGTATTTGAATCTGCAGTGCTACCACTCCATAATAAAGTACTAGACTTGAGGGAAAAATAAAATGCCCACCTCCCTTTTCTTTTCATGAAGAGAGACTGTTCTATAATTCAGAATGAAACTCATGGAAACTAACCATAATAGTTCATATTTTCTTTATAGTCAGTACAAGAAGCATAATTATCAAAGTCATACAACTTTCTAGTTTTGAATGACATTGTTCAGCAGAGGTTTTCACACAATTTTTATGAACACAGGCAGTTGTTAGAATTCTTCATGGAAAGTTTATTATATTTAAGGATTTTTTAAACACAATTTTTTAAAGATTTCATTTATTTATTTGAGAGAGAGCATGCATGAGCAGGGGGAGGGGCAAAGGGAGAGGGAGAAGCAGACTCGTTGCTGAGCAGGGCTTGATCCCAGGACCCTGATATCATGACCTTAGGTGAAGGCAGATGCTTAACCAACTGAGCCACTCAGGCACCCCTTAAACACAATTTTTAAAAATATCACTTTATAAAGATTTAAGATAATGGAAACCAAATGAAATGCCCACTCCTAGGATAATTAGAAAAATACAGTGTGATTAATCATGTAAGATGATTATGTTAGAATCTGCTGCTTTCGATCTAAGGTTGCTGATCTGATAAGAATTTCCTTCTGTATACTCTAAAGTTATTATTCAGTCAATAAAATCCAACAAGTATGCACTGAGTACTATTATATGTGGGCCCTATGCTGTGTACCAAGTGGCCAAAGTCAGACATGGTTCCTGTCTTCACGGAGCTTTCTGGTTTGTGGGACAGATAGACATGATTGAAATGATCACTCTAAGGATTGTATAATTACAAACTGAGGTAAGTTTTCTGAAAAAAAAAAAAAAGTAAGTGAGCTAGGAAACTTGGTTCTGAGCTTCTAGGCTCTCCTCCAAAAATGTAATATCCAAAATAGACATCTTTCTGTCCTAAAAGAACTGGACTACAGTTAGGGGGACAGGCATTATGTAAGTAAGTAAATACATCAATCAAATCATAGTTGGTCTTATGAAGAAAACACAGCGTACAGTGATGAAGAACAACAAAGAATGGGGCTAATTTAGATAAATAAGTAAGAGGAGAGACACGTATGCTGAAGACTACGGAATGAGGAAGATCCTGCCATTTCAAGTAGTATTAGGGGAAGACAAAAGCCCGTATAAAAGTCCTGAAACATAAAAAGACATCAGTTTGTTCAAAGATCAGAGAGTATGCCATAGCAGCTGGAACAGAGGAGGGAAAAGAAGACAGACATAAAATAAGGTTATAAAAAATAGATAGCAGTCAGATCATCAGAACTATATAAGAAATATCAAGGGGGTTGAATTGGATTTTTAATGAAATGGGAGAGCATAAAAGAGGACTGAAAATGATTTAAAGTTCAAATTGTTCCCTTGGTAACTAAATAGATGATGAAAGAAGGAGATGCAGTTGGACACTATTGCTGTCCTCCAAGGAAGAAGGGAGGGTATATTATACCAGAGTCTTGGCAGAGAAGATAAAGAAAAATAAAGATTTGAAGATATTTTGAAGGAAGACTCAAGGAATCTGTTGATGAATTGGCTGAGGGAAGGCAGGAGGATTAGGAAAAGCAAATTATGTATGACTCCACTCCAAGGTTTCTGACTTAAGCAACTGAATGGATACATCAGTAGATGTGCTGACATCTTCTAAGTTGGAGAAGTTTGAAAGCAGATCAAATGTGAACATAGGTGGGGTGTGGTGAGGTGCCAAGGAATTCACATCCACATAGATTTTGAGATGCCTGTGAGACATCCAAAATGAAAGGATGGGGGAGGCAGTTAAACATATATATGAGGAGACATTTGAAATGGGCATAATTGAGGGGTCCTCAGTCTGTAGATGACATATAAAGTGATGGTAACAAACAGTATCACCAAAAGAGAGAATGTAAAGAGAGGAGAAGGGGCTCCAAGATCAATTCCAAGCGAAAAGGTTTTAGGGAAAACTAGCAAAAGAGAATGAGAAGGAGTGGTCAGTGAAATCTCAGACACAAGACATCTTGAAAACTAAAAGATAAGAGTGTTTCAGGAAATGTGCAGTGTTACTGAGAAGTCAGGTACTCTTTTGGCTTTTACTCACTTATTGATTAATACCTGGGATTTTATTTTTAAAAGATAAACATCAAAATAACATTATGTAAAAATAATAACTCATACTGGAAAGAGTTGGTAAAGTAGTTCTGCATACATTATCTCACTTGATCCCAAGAATTCAGTATATTTTATTACTGACTGTATTATGCACTCA
The DNA here is from genome assembly GCF_029215605.1 of Mirounga angustirostris. Classification (NCBI taxonomy): domain Eukaryota; kingdom Metazoa; phylum Chordata; class Mammalia; order Carnivora; family Phocidae; genus Mirounga; species Mirounga angustirostris. The sequence goes on from NW_026991720.1 coordinate 35,779,217, forward strand.
AAGACATGGAGCTCATGAGAACAACTGATATTTAATAATAAAGTCAGCATTTATTCAACAAGTATTGTGAGCTCCTGCTTGGAGAGGCATGTTTAGACTCTGAAGATATAGCTATAAACAAAATAAATCACATCCCTGAATTCACAGTGCTTACTTTCCACTGGATATTGTACTATACTGGTTATAATGTAGCACAGAAGGCTTAGGAAATTATTAAGAGGTGTAGAATTTTTACTAATTCAAAGACGATATATGCTCTCTGAAATTTATTGCAGCATTGTTTACAATAGCCAAGATATGGAAGCAACCTAAGTACCTAAGTGACCATCAATAGACAAATGGATAAGGAAGATGTGATACACACACACACACACACACACACTGGGATGTTATACAGCCATAAAAAGATGAGATGGCACCATTTGAGACAGCATGCATAGACCTAGAGGGTATTATGCTAAGTAAAATAAGTCAGACTGAGAAAGACAAATGGCATATGATTCCCCTCATAAGTAGAATCTAAAAAAAAGAAAAAGAAAAAGAAACAAAAGCAAATTAAAAAAGGCAAAATCAGACTTATAAATACAGAGAACTGATAGTTGTCAGAGGAGATGGGGAGTGGGGATGGGCAAAATGGGTGAAGGAGGGAGGGAGATATGGGCTTCCAGTTATGGAATGAATAAGTCTAGGGAATAAAAGGTACAGCATAAGGAATATAGTCAATGATATTGTAATAGCGATGTAACAGGACAGATGGCAGCTACACTTGTGAACATAGCATAATGTATAAACTTGTCAAATTACTAAGTTGAACACGTGAAGCAAATGTAACATTGTGTCAACTATATTCAAATTTTAAAAGTGCAGAATTTTGACTGCAGAGGTTCACTTTTTTAAAATCTTAATTACTCATTTTAAGAGTTCATTAGTATTAAGCATATTCACATTGTTGTACAAGAGGTTCACCTTTCGAAATTCTTGCCAATGTGATAAATCTAAAAATGGCATTTTTATGAATTTGAGGTAGTACTATCGTAAACTAAATATTCATGTTTCTCCATGTCTATACTGACATACTGAGGGGTTTGTATCTTAAAAACTTCCAAAATAATACCTATGATCTGAGATTTCTTAACAGTAATGCTTGCCAAGAAGTTAAAAAGCATTAAGATCTGTCTTATTTGTGTCTAACCAAATCTTTATCCATTTGGGCATTGTCCTGATATTCTATCAATGTAGTCATTGGAGCATATGGGCTTCCTGATATCCTATAAATATTCTCTATTTTGTTTTCATGGATAAAGTGAGTTTTAGAACTACTTTGACAAAACAGAATGTCACTAAGTGTGTGCTTTTTCAAACAATACAGAAAAAAGAAATTTCAGTGTCTTTAATAGCATATACTTTATCTTCTTTTTCTTATCCTCTTTTCCTCTAGGAATTTATTCCTGCCTAAAATAATCTATGAATGCCACAAAAAAACGTGGCATTTTATCTATGAAAGAGTCAGATAACATTAGTGCTTGGTAGATTTATCAATATGTCTGGCACTTAAGAGATTTATGTGTGGGTCATTCTGACAGGACATATGTAACATTGATTTTTGTGGCTGGATTCATGCTAACTGGACTTGACTGTATAATTTTGTATTAGAGCCACTGGCCCTCTGAAAAACTGCTTTGCATTTGTACTTGTGTTTTGGATAGAACCCAGTTTAGGTTTCTTTGCCCTTCAAAATGACCATGATGGTCTCTGTGGCTTTTTCTTTTTTTTCTTTTTCCCTTCTGGAATTTACACTGGCCAAAGAACACTTTCTTTTTAAAAACTGACTTTCACTGTTGCCATGGCTGAATCATTCTTAAAGCAACTTCAGTTTTGCAGAGAGATTTTTGTTTAATGTCTTCCCTGGCATTTTATAAGGTTAAAGAGGTGCTTAACAATAACCTTCATGTGCAGTACATATAGTCTACAGTCACTGAGACATGAGTACAGATGAATAGCTATGTTATTCCCACTAAAGAAAGGAGAAAAAAAGACTTAAATTCTATTGAAGCAAGTGACCAATGGTTCTCCATGTGGTGGTACCACCTTGTATGGGGCATTTTGGAAAAGCATGGGGTATTTGGGTTGTCACAATGAGGATGGGCACTAGTTTTTCAAGAGAGATAGCCAAAGATCCTGCATGTTCTACGGTATGCAAAGCAGTCCACTGACAAAGAACTGTCCCACAGCTCGCATGACTTTCAAATGTCCCACTGGTCACTTACATAGATGAAAACTCTGTTTATAATCTGAGCCTAGAATCTAACCATACTTTACAATAAGCACAGTGTGTTTCTGCATGGTTTTCCCTAAGGTACTTTTTCCAGGAATGCCAGTACTAAGCAAATTGTGGAAAGGTTTTATCCTGTTTTACCTGGACTTTAACCAAAAGTTGTCTACAGTTTCATAAAATCATGTCCTGACAGCAATGTTACTTGTGAGGTTCAAGTCACCAGTACAACCAAGTCAACATACCTGTATCAGTCTGCATTTGGAACAATCACATTCCTGGAATTCTATGTATATAGATGAAAGCATCTCACTACTTCATTTTATTTTCTTATATAATCATGACTTTGTTATAAAAGGGGTTATTGGCAGGGGCACCTGGATGGCTCAGTTGTTTAAGCATCTGCCTTCAGCTTAGCTTACGATCCCACAGTCCTGGGAAGGAGCCCAGGTAGGTTTCCCTGCTCAGTGGAGAGCCTGCTTCTCCCTCTACCCCTCATCCCCTCTGCTTGTGTTCTCTCTCTCTCTCTCAAATAAGTAAAATCTTAAAAAGGGAGGCAGGGTTTTTGGCTGAATACTAGAGAGAACAATTCTGAAACTTATGAGAAAAGGGGAACTATCTCATTTCCTCTCTGGGGGGGTTTAGATGATGTTAATCTGGACAAATCAGAGAGGCTTTCCCGTCAACCATTTTGAAAGCACTGATTGGTTATCAGACAGATGTAGACCAGGAATTTACCCTTGAGCATCACTGTTTATATGGTACAATAGTCTATTTCATGATGGTCCTTAGCATGAGAGCCCTAACCTCAATTTCTAGGATCACATCATAGCCTAGAGGAAATGTCATTCTGACATAGTAAGTAAATGTATCAGAAGCAAAACACTGATCCCATTTATTCAGGCCTGTGTTGCTCCTTGAACTGTACCTATCCCCTAGATAGCCTGAAGGCCCTGCTGCCTCAGACAAGCCAACAATAAAGCCTTTCCCCATACATATACATCAAACCTCTTTTCCCCAGGAAATTTTATCATTGATTTATGAACCTTACAATCTGGTTGACATGCCCTTTATGGTCCAACCTGGTATTAGAGCCCAGAAAAATTCAGGTAGGCTGTGTGTCCTTAGCTCCTCTTTGCCTATGCCCTACGCCCTCCTTCCAGAGGCTTCCAGGACCATATGCAAATATGCCCTTTGATGGTTGATGATCATCCTGTATTATTTTTTGACATAGGCTCAGCTATTTACTGTAATCATTGAACTTTTAATGATCTGAAATGCACATAATAAAAAGTAACTAACTTCACAAGATTGTGATAGAATCCTAGGCAGAGGCAAGAAAAAAAATATTTTTTTAAATTACCCAAATATATCTAGGTACTCAGGTATGATGGTTTTGTGCACAGAGTCTAGACCCAGCATTCCCAGGTTCAAATGCCAGCTCTGCTATTTATCAGCTTCATGACCTTGGTCTAGTTATTTATCTTCTCTGGTTTAGTTCTTCTGTATAGTGGTAATAATAATAGTACATACCTACAACACAGGATTGTGATGAGGATTAAATGAGTTAATTTATGCAAAGTGCTCAGAATAGCACCTGGCACATAATAAGCACTCAATAAATATTAGTTATTATCCCTAGGATTGTGTTTCTGTTTCTAGAGATATTCACTTATACTAATAGATATTTACTTTCCCAGGTGTTCAAGTAAAAAAGAAAGCCAAATGCTCATCAAGTTTCTCTTCTGCTTCAGAAAAAGGATGAGTCCTTTCTTTTTCTAAATCACAAGTATGTGAAAATTAAAATACTTTCGCATGACCTCTTGTACTTAAAAATCTGCATTATGTCTTTCTTATTGTAAAATATGAACCAAGAGGTGCTCTGGGCAAAGGTGGTTTCATTTAGGGGTTCAGCCAGTTGGTTTAATTCTAATCCAAGGGTGCCGTAGCTTCATCTATAAATCCAGTGACACTACATGGAATTCTTGCAACCATACAGCATTGTCTGTTATACTTTTTTGAATATTTGCTTTTTCCCTGCTGGAAAATAAAATTTCAACCTCCTATTCACATTGTTACTCCAATATGTCTAATGTGTCTTCATTACTGTTCACAGCACCAGTGATTACCATGGCGCCCAAACATCAATTAATGCCTGATGATGATTATGATGTTGATGTAGTCAAAACAGAGGAGCCCTTGATTATTCTCCATCTCTGTGTCAGATCTTCAGGGTATATCTAAATATAACACTAGATCATCCATTTGGACTGAGCTGCCTCATAATCAGTAAAACTGACTTCCCCCCCCTGAATATACTGAAACTTTTTGTCTCATTTAGGAATCCCAGCCTAAAAGATTCCAGTCTTCTCCACTAGTATAAATGAATAATATCAACACTTCCTTCTATTTATTTATATTTAAAACACCTGACATGAGAATTCAGAGAATTCAGATTTAATCTTTTCTTTCAATAGTTGATATTTCTTTACTTTTACTTTTTCTTTTCTTTTTCTATTTTTTTTTTACAGCAATCACTTTGTGGTTTTTATTATGTTATGCCTGGATTTTATGATGTTAATAGCTGGATTCCAGCTGACTGGTTAGAACAGGGGAGTGGATGACAGGTAAAGATGAGATCTCCAGGGCTTGAAATCCTGTTCTCAGCAGTTTTTTTCTTGTCTCTGGGGACCCGTTGCAAGACAGCACCATTTCATAAAGTGTCAGGTAATTGCTAACACTAGAATACACACATGAATTTTCTACGAACTAGAATAAATCTTCAATCCATATAGACATAATTAGAATGATACATTTTTATGTTTACCCAATTCCCTTGGATACATTTGCTCTATTTCCCAATAGAAAAGAAACACATTCTATGAAAAGTGTCAGGGAGTTGCCAAAGGACATTCTGCTGCTTCCTTTAAAAGCATAGAACTTAAGAGAAGCATGTAGCTGTCCATCACTCAAAGGATTCTTTGCTCAAAGACTAATGACACTGCTGCCACACATCATTGTGATTTTCCCTCATAACAGAGGATTCACAGGTATTAAAGAGGCCTCAGTAAATTAGCATTCTTTTATGATCAATTTTAATTAATCTTTTGAGTTAAGACAATGTGCCACTACCATATATCATATGGAGGAATTTATCACAGTGTCACTTGCTCATAATAAAAAATAACCCTTATTATCATAAAAGCTCCTTAAGATGGAGGAGGAAAAGATATAAAAAGAGGCAGGGTAAAGAAAAGAAAGAAAGAGAGATGGATGGAAAGAAAATAGATAATAAAGACAGAGAATCATTGTAATATTTAAATGCTAACAGTGTGTCTATCTTTGTTCACTTATCATGTTTGGCAATACAAATGAACAACAGAGTAGGGAAAGGCACGATATGTTAAATTATTATGGGTATGTCAGATAAGCAGTTTGTCTGATGTTTCCATCTCTGCTGGAAGGCTGGCTTAAAACTGTGTGACCTATTCTTCAGAGAGTCAAAGATAAACTCCAGCAATTGTGTAATTCCTCCCACTCTGACAGAGATAAATATGTTCATATTTTTCCCAGCTAATCCTCCTTGTTGGGTGATAACATATGGCTGCATCCATATGACATACAGAGATTCAAGATATCTGGACAAGCATCCGGCTATCTGTAATACTGTCTGCCCACTGGGTCATCTTGTTATCGGGGTCCTTTCAGATTAAACAAGTCTGCTGCAAGTTGATGCAAAAATAAATCTACAAACCTGGGTCCTCTAAGGCAGTGGCATTAGTCCTTAGTTGCACAAAATCATTGTAGGGAAAGTTTGTGGGTTTTTTTAAAACAATGTCCAGGCTTTCTGGGTGGCTCAGTCTGTTAAATGTCTGCCTTCAGCTCAGGTCATGATCTCAGGGTCCTGGGCTGGAGCCCCTTGTGGAGCTCCCTGTACAGTGGGGAGTCTGCTCCTCCCTCTCCCTTTGCCCCTCCCCTGGCTTGTGCTCTCTCTTGCTCATTCTCTCTCTCAAATAAATAAATAATTAAAATCTTAAAAAAAAAAAAAAAACAAAACAATGTCCAGGCACTATTAAAGACAAATTAAACAGGTTTCTTTGGGTTTGGAGTCTGGGAAGCAGTAAATGTTTCCCAAATGATTCTAAAAGTGCAGCTAGATTTGAAAACCACTGTCTCAACACTTTTGAGAATAGTAAGTATACTCAGTCTTGTCAGATTTCAACCAAATATTAGGCTTCCTAAATTTGAAAAGAAGACAGGGTATTTTGATTGGCTAGATTGAAACAAAAATGTATGTGTTTAAAAAGTGAGACATTAAAATCAAAAGCAAAAATAAAAGGGTTGTGGAAGAAACAACTATGAAGATAAGAAATTGAACTCAATTCAACAAATGATAATTTGAGCACCTACTAAGTGTAGCAGGTTCTATTTTGGTTGAATGATAAATGGAGGTAAATGAGGTAAATAAATGATATAACCAAATAGGATTACTTTACCAAGGATAGTGACTGACATTTACATATACTTTCTGAACATACGATGAAATGAAACAAGTGTATGTCATAGGGAATGTAAGCAAGTGTTAAAGAAAACATTGTGGAAGTAAGACTCTTTAGCTCTTAAATAGAAAAAACTGAAAACTGTGACTCTCTTGCACTGGAATGTTTAAAAATCAAGTAGATTCGCATCTGTCTAATGGAGCCACAGTGTGTTACATTTTTACTATCCTATGACTTTGATGTGGTTTCTGTTCCTGAGTTTCTCCAATTCCCTACTTATCTACTGTCGCCTCTTCATAATTGAGAGGAAATTCTACTTGTTAAGTCTGAATCAGGATTCTGTGTTATGTCCTTATCTCTGCACTTCATGTCATTACCTACAGTACATTTTAGCCCTGACCTACAGCTAGCAGGGTTTTTGTTATTTGGATTTACCTAGAAGAATGTATAATATAATGAAATAATATTTTTAAAATTGCTTGAAGAACTCAACCTATAGTTTCATCTTCAAATCAAAGTAGTTTTCATAAGATATGATGAGAAAACCTTAATTACAACTGAGGTATTTTTGTCTCCCCTCTTTATGGAGTTCTAAGTAACTTTAGATGAATTAGTCCTTATGATGCCCTCATAGAAAAGAGAATATAGATGTTTCATTTCATCTTATTATGTTTTTCTTCTCATTATTCAGTCATTCAAAAAAACAAAACAAAACTGAGCTACTAATATGTGCCAGAAACTGTGCTAGGTGCTGCAAATACCACCGTATCATTCATACCCTACCAAAAGAAAAAAAAATTCTAGTGAGAAGACAGAGACTATATATACATAAATAAATAATGTCAGGTGGAAATAAGTCCAGTGATTAAAAATAAGCAAGGTGCAGGGATAGAGTCAGGGTTGCAATCTTAACTGCAATGAACAGAAAAGGCCTCGATGAAAATGTGACTTTGTGGCAAATTCCTAAAGAAAGTGAGGAGGCAAACCAAACACTCTTCTACCAGATATTTCAGATGACTCAGTAGAGGAAAGAGCAGGTATGAAGACTGAGGCAGGGACACATTCCATGTATTGGAGAAAGTGAGGAAGTAAGAAAGAAGGCTGGAGAAATGTAAGCAAGGAGGTGTGTATGGAGGATGGGGTAGAATGATTCTCTTCTCAACATACTTATGATGAAATCAGTTATCTTTCCTTTTATACTCTGCACTTTGATCCCTGTCCCTATAAGTGGGCATCTGAAGAAGACTTAGAGCTCCTAATTTTAATAGGGTCTGAATAGAAGAATTCATGCATTAGTAAGGGGCCTGGCAAGAAACAAGGTACATTCAAGTAGGATTGCTAAGAGGATTTAAATAAGGGAGTATTTATTATAGAGGAGTCACCTGCAGCAGCTAGCCACAGCAGGAAACCACCACCTGAATGGTAAAGGGAGAAAATGATGTTACAAGAGTCTAGTAGGAGCTATAGCCACACAAGAGGAATTGTTCATCATGAGCTGTAGTCATGGATCAGGTAGCCTCTGCCAGACTGGAGACCCAAAGAGGGAGCAGTGGAAGTAATGCCCAGCCTTTCTCTCCTCCCACCCTCCTGTCTTTTGTCAGTGCCTCACATTGGTCCAATTCACCTGGAACCAGAAGGGAAAGATCTCTAGTTACTCACTCTACAGGGTTCAATATCCTTAGGCACAAAGAAGAGTAGAAAGTGGATTGGAGAGAGAAGTAAATACAGAAAAACCAGCACACTCTATAAGACTACACTTCGTCTAAATTTTATTGGGTGGTTAGTCCAGGAGCAATTACAGCAGTAATAGGTAACAAGAATCAAATATGTAGGGATGCCTGGGTGGCTCAGTCATTAAGCATCTGCCTTCGGCTCAGGTCATGATCCCAGGGTTCTGGGATCAAGTCCCACATCGGGCTCCCTGCTCAGCGGGGAACCTGCTTCTCCCTCTGTCTGCTTCTCCCACTGCTTATGCTCACTCTCTCTCTCTGACAAATAAATAAATAAAATCTTTAAAAAAAATCAAATATGTAAATATGTTGACTTGTAAGGGGTCAATAAGATATTCTTCTATTCTTTAAAAATTGAAATGCCTATGAAGTTTCAAAGCAATTTAGACATTTTTAATCTACTAACCCCAAAAGGGGTTTTTGTGCATGTATGGACCATGTATTTTTTTTAATTGTATATGCATCTGTGTCTATCATATTATCTTCAGTTTCTGAAGAAATTGCTTTTCTGTTCAAGTGAGTCATCTCCAATATTCCTTGTGATCTTTATTCTGGACCTCATGCATTTTTTGGAGGTCCAGATGCACACAACTGAGCCTCCTTCTTGTTATCTAACAAGAAGCTGTGTATCTGATTATCCTGTACCAGCCAGAGATCTCTGCACACTTCCCAGTAGCCTTCAAGGTTGTTGTGTTGCCTGAGATTGTGCTTGAAGCTGTTACAATTCCACTCTCAAAATTCTCATATGGAGACTACTGAAAATCAGAGATGATATCAAGTGACATATGTTCACAATATTCACTAGGGAGAATTCTGATTGACAAGAATTTGAACTGAATTGTATTGTTGTAACTTACACTGTGATTTTAACCAGATAGCATAGAACCTGTCTTGGAAAGAAAGTATCCAGAAGGTTATCTGTTCTCCTAATTCTAACAATATTCTTCTAATATTCTTCCAATATTTTACTAGCCTTTTTTTTCTTGGGGGGATGTAATTCTTTTTAATCACACAATAGTGCAACAAGCCTGTATGTGGATGCTAATTCAGATGATTTGCTGGATTTCTTTCCATCATGAGAGGTTCCCTTTGTGCATTCTTTAATGATCATGCAGGATAAAAAAAGAAAGTGAATTGTTTCTTCAATAATTTTCCAGAGTTAAAAAACATCTGAGATGAGAACACTTACCTCCTCCCCAGTAACAGGGCCAATATGGTTGGCAAACTCCAGTAGTTAGGAATCATCAATACATCCATGGCTGCATTGCTTTAATGCAGAGTGGATACACTCAAAGGCAGAAGAAAAAAGTAGCTAAGGAATAAAATGGGAATTGAATGATGACTTAGTCATTAACAATCTGCTTCAAATATCAAAGATGTCCAGCATTAAAGAATCCACAGAACATGTGCATCACAAAGGACCTGCTAACAGAAAAGACCCAATGCTTTTGCCTCTCTTGAAAATAGAATTTTAGAGCTTATTTCACTAGGGAGGACACTAAGGCTAGTAGAGACCAAGCACCTGGCTTATACACCACAAAATTAATGATAATCAAGCTGAATTTAGATTGGCCTTCCTAGAAACAGGGCCTGTGACAGAGATCTGGATGCTTGGAATTTACTGCAGGAGTGCTCTCAGGAGACACCTGTAGTTGCATGAGGGATGCAGGGAAGGAGAAAGAGAGCCCAGCAAGGATGTGTCACAGGTTAAGTCTAACCTTGGCCCGATCCATGAGGGTACTGGAGGATTAAGCACACTGCAGAACTGACCCGAACCTTGGGCAAAGCGGCTTAATGTTCCTCTGCATTAGTCACTGCATGTGGGCCACCTGGAGGTGGAAAATAGGCATAACTTCTTGGATGAGGCAGCTCTCTGGGGCCTGCTATGAGCCGTTTGCAGCCAACTCTGAAACTGAGGGCTGGTGTACCAATCTAGTAATAGGATTCTGGGCAGGGCACAACAGCATCTTCCATGGAACCAAAATTTGAATTCAGGTGCCCCCGAAAACTACATACCTTCTTTTCAATATGTAATGTTGTCCAAAGCCTATCTTTTTTTTCCTCTTCAGCATACTATAACTCAATCTCATATGCGTTCTTCCCTCTCATCCTGATAGTAAGCAAGGTCAAACAATAAACTACCAAATTTATTTCCTCCTGCCCCTTTGTTTCTTCAGCAGCTTAGATTTGTGAGAAGTGGTGTCAGTGTACCTGACAACGTGAGGGCATTGTTTTGGCATGCTGTACTATTTTGTGCCCTTGAATTAGTATGGATTTTGGGATTGTGTCCACAGCGATAAATCTAAAATTCAAGACGAACCATGAGAGACGATGGACTCTGAAAAACAAACAGGGTTCTGGAGGGGAGGGGGGTGGGAGGATGGGTTAGCCTGGTGGTGGGTATTGAGGAGGGCACATTCTGCATGGAGCACTGGGTGTTATGCACAAACAATGAATCATGGAACACTTCATCTAAAACTAATGATGTAATGTATGGGGATTAACATAAGAATAAAAAAAAATCTAAAATTCACTTCCTCAGCCTACGATACGTACCCAATCTACTACTTCTTCCTTAGCAGAAGGCATTGAACAAAGTATTTACACCAAAGGAAGCCACTTAAAAGGAACAGACTGAAAATGTAAGGATGATGGAAATAAAAAGCTAGACCACAGGGGAAGATTCAAGTGATCACACACCTTAAATAATAGAAGTCTGTGAATTCATGCTGGCAGACCTAAGTAGGTCACCAAATTGGTTGTTTACTTGCTGTTGGATATGAAGCATGATAAAGTAAGCAGGAAAGAAAACTGTGTGAGCTGCATCTCCATAACAACAGAGAAGAGAACAATTACAAGAGACCCTGGCCAACCGCCTCCACAAAAGCAGTTTTAACCTCAGAGCAACGAGGAGTGACATAGCAAACTACTGCTAATGTCTGAATAACACAGGGCATGGAGCCAGGTAAAAACTTTCCCTTTTCAGAGGACGAAAGCCTTTAATCCACAGGCAGATTTGCTGAACTAGCTGAAACCTTGAAAGGACTGAGCTAACTACTGCAAGAATAATATAAGATAGTAGTAAAATGAGAGCTTATTAAAAGTAATTTAATTACAGTATACAGTATGTTAAAGGTTAGACAGCAACACATGCTAGTAAATATTAAGAGATTGGTACGCTGTCAAAATTTACCTATATTACCAAGAATGTCATGATACTGTAAATGGTAACTTGTTATTATGGTCTAAATAACATTTTGAATGAGCTTTTCTTCCTTTTCTTTATTACTGAAATATAGAAAAATTAAACTAAATTTAACCTTTAACTCCACTTTTTCAAGGCATGATTGGTCTCCCTAAGTATTCAAAATTCTCTTCAACAACCTTTTCAAAGCAATCTAGATATTTTTCTTATATTTATTATTATTTTTTAATGCATTGGGGAACTTGTCTGGGATATTTGTTTACAGAGATTTTTGCCAGTGGATTAGGAATTTTATCTTTCAGCATGAAATCACCCATTGTATCCAACTGATCTGCTTTTTAGAAACTATAACCCAGGGACATTTGAACTTGATCTTTGATTTTACATTTCTGAACATTCTCCAGATAACCTGTTAATTCTCTAAGAAATTTTGAGTCTGGATTTTTTTTTTTTTTTTGCCAATATAGAATACATTTGAAAGGATTACTAATAGCAAATCCAAAGTATCAGCAATTATATCACAGCTCCTAATAAAATCTTACCAAAGGGATTAAAACTTCTGAGAGTCCTTTTCTCCCCTTCCCTCCAACCCCAGTCCTTACCCCTTGAATTTCTATAGGCAGTAAAGTTCCACTGTATTGAGTAGCAGGCCTGGATATCTTAGACTGCAGCTAAATTCTACAGACCATCAATAGAACAGTTTGTAAAGAAGTGGAAAAACAGCATTCAAAAAATCTTTGCTGGCTTGAGTGGACATAGCCAAGAATATTTGGATGCCTATCTTTGCAAGTCAAAATTTATGCCAGGAAGCTCTAATGAAAACTGCACTACTTAACAAATCCATGTGTAAATTCCTTCTCAACTCTGAATGAATTCATTCCTACCATGTGGAACATTATTCATTTCTTTTTATTCTTTGCAACATACATAATTAAATTAAGAAATTATAATTTAGGTCAGTCTATTGCAAACAATTTAATGTAAGCAGTCTTTAAAAGAGACCTGTTTCTAGTAACCTTTGCTGCCCTTTCAAGAACATTAAAGCAGCATCTGGAGTGGTTCAAAGCACAGCCCATGATGCTGGGCTGAAGTCCAGTGCAGCCCCCATCTACCACTAGCTATGTATGATCTGGGTGAGTTGCTGAACATCTCAAAGCATCGGTTCTCCTAGCTCTAAAAAGAAGTCATAACAATAATAATTACCTCACTGGGCATTAGGGAATATCTGATGAATTAATGTGAGCAAGGCCCTTTCCCCAGTGCCCCACACAGTAAGTCTCAACAAATAACTGCTTATTAAGATGTTTGAAAAGGATATGTACAATATTTTTACTATATACTGCTGTTACCAAAATCTAACTGTATAATTAAAGTTGAATGGAAATGCTCCTATCAGTGAAGACTTCTGATATTTCTAGACTATAAAGCTGATTCTACTTCCTTGCATAAAATCTTTCTGTGATTCCCCATAATCTTGCTAATAATACGCAAACCCCTTGTCATGCACATACACAAATTTTCTCATCATCTCGCTCCTTGCTCCACATTTCCTCAATTTTATCTACTACCACTCCTGGCTTCAATAAATGCAAACAGTCATACAAAACTACTCACAGCCCCTGAATATGCCATGCTGTTCATGCCCCTGTGCCTTTGCCTGTGCTGTTTCCTCTGTCTGCAAGGCCTTTTCTTTATCTTCCTCTGTCTTCTAACAAACCTGTGCTCCTTCCTCATGACCCAACTCAAGTATCTTTTCTTCTGGGTAGTCTTTGCTGATGTTTCCCATTCCCTAGGCAAAAGTAATCACTCTTTCCTTTGTATTAGATTAGATTATCATATAAGACATGAAAATCATGTGTTTAAAAGATAAGATAAAAGCATGTGTTTACATGCTTACCTCCATTAAGCTATGAGTTTACTGATTGCAGGCACAGAATTTGTCCCATTTACTATTTCTCCAGCAGAAAATATTCTGTTTGGTTTATGTACCTGCTAACTAATATTTGTCATGAATTATTGACCAAATGTATTCATTGACATTTTTACAAGCTTTTACTACCTCCATTATTCCACCCTGATTCAAATCATCATTGTTTCCAATCTGGTTTCTCTGCATCCATCTGCCTTTCCACAGTCTATTCCCAACAAAGTAGCCAGAGTGATAATCAATACCTTCCAATAGTTTCTCTTCACTTTCAAAGAAAGCCCAAAGTCCTTATGATGTCCTCAAAGTATGAGTAATCAGGACCCCATTGTCTCATGAACCTTCTTTCTTCCTACTTTTATCTTCTACCACATTACTCCATCCATATATGCTTCCTTTTCATTCCCTGAACACACTAAGCATGCACTTGCCTCAGGGCCTTTGCACTTAGCAGTTCTTTCTGCCTGGCAAGCTTTTCACTTACCTATCTGCACAGTTCCCTCCACCACTTTCTTTGAGTCTCTACTCCAATATCAATTTATTTTAGAGATCTATCTAGACATTCCATATAAAATAATAACATATAAAATAATCCACCACCAACAACCATGCCCCAGGCTTTCCAATCCCCTTATCTTCCCCTTCTGTATTTTTATCAGTAGCGCTCATCTTCATCTTATTTATATATAATAATATATTTACTTTAGCATTTGTCTATTGCTTGTATAAGATAGTTGCCAAGTATGTATTTACTAAATTAATGCTATATTTAATGTTAAGCTCATTATAGAATAATATTCTCTTTTTCCTGGTAAATTAATAGCTTTGGGTTTACCTTCAGCCACCCCTATTGCTTTTCTCTGCTTTCCTTAAAAAGGAAAACTTAGAATGAATGTTTTCCTTAACAGACAAAACTGAGAAATATATTTAAGTTGAAGAGCCATACTTAGGAGGTTATTCTGTGTATAACATAAATGCAGGGAGCCTAAAGAAATTTATAACAACTGGTCTTTGAACGTCAGTTTTTTATTCCTATATACCTCACCTTCCGCACTCATATCATCTGCCTTTCTCATTTCAAGTAGTGAGTACTTTGTATTCTTTCTCCCCAATTTGGAATTCTAAGTCACTCTCCATTCTGATCACTGACCCCTTTCTTCTATATTAGACACTCTCAAGGAAGGGCTTCTTGCTTTCTTCCTGCTATAGAGACTTTTTTCAGAAAGCATTAGAAACTCACACAAGCTAAATCCTGAGAGGATTTGAATCTTGCCAGAGATTAAAGTCTTAAAATAGAAAACTGAAATTCTACTGTATTGGATAATGAAACACCAGTAGGAATGAGCAGGAGCTAAAATTTTATGTTAAGTCTTATTAACCCTGAAATTGCACTTCTAAGAGGTCCCTCTCCAATGCTAGGTACTAGACAAAACAGCAAATTAACCAATCTTCTCAAGAGTTGAAACCTAGCTTTCATTAAATATCTAGAACTGGAAAAGTGTCAAGCATACAGTGGACACTATATAAACATGTATTATTTCTTTAGTTAAAGATTTTTGTGACTCAGTAGACATGTAGTATACTTGAAAGGAGAATTTTACAAGGTTTCCACAATTATGACTTTATTAAGTTTCCTTGCTTTACAGATTCCTTGGTATTTTCCCCATGTTTTTCATGTCTTTCCCTGGTCCAGAATTCCTAGCAATTTTCTAAGTTTGTAGACCATAATAAATTGACGTCTTTTCTATGCCCCAAAAGGGTATTTTTTATAGAACTTTCAAAAGTTCTTTCACATGGCTACCCAAGTTTCTTTTGGCCCTCAATAGAGGAGTTAAATGATTCCTCCAAGGTCACAGAGCTGGTTAGTGACAAAAGTTGGATGAATCACATTCAATGACCAGGAGGGAGGGCTTCGGTGGTGTATAATCCTCACATGCAAGGAGGATGTTACTAACCTACCATTGTCAGGTCTCACATTTTGAGTTGCTACTCCATTGACAATGATGGATTTCCTTTGATCCACCCACACAATCCTAGCTTCATTCATGACCTACAGAATATGCTGGTTTTTTAAAATATTCACTTAATTATGTAAGATCCAGCAATTACATAAGATACAGAAATGGCCAATTGTTTTGAATCCCTACAATAAGATTCTCTAATCAACTGATTTAAATAGAGACTTGGCATGCTAGACAGCAATCAACAGGGCACCAAGTAATTAGCTCCAGGAATACCTATCTAAAGAGACAGGCCTGGGCCTACAGTCCTCACAGGTGTTTAGTCTTTATTTGTATTTTGACAATGCTGTCTGTTATTGCTAAATGTTTTAATGTATTTTTATTACACAAAGGTTTCTTGGTGAAGGGCATGGATTTTTAAAAAGTAATTAATAAATTATGAATCGTCTGATAAATATTTTATGACTAAAGTGATCAAGTCAAAACCGCATTTATGCATCATGTGTTTTTAAAAACAAACATTTTGTTTCATTATTTTCTATTCCTAATCCAATGAGAACTCTAAGGAAAGAGTTAAGTGCTAAGGAAACAGAGAAATGGAGGCAAAAAAGTACAATCCATGTTAAAAGACTTAGATTGAATCACTGAACATGCCAAAGGTACAACATTTTTCCTTTCCTAATCCTCCCTTTACACTTCGTTTGTTAACGTGGGTCACTGCTGTCACATTAACCACTGTGGATTATAAGTGCTATCAGCAGGTTGAATTAAATTGCTATTAAACATGCATTTGGAAATTTGTGTCATATGTCTTCAGATGGAGTTAGAGGTGTGCCTATGTAATTTGGGGAGGTAGGGATCAAAATGGTACTTAATGTGTTTTTATTTTAGGCAGTGAATTGCAGACAGAATATGTATTTGTTTAACAGGATCTTAATAAATTCTCAAAATGCAAGAGTCACATAGAATATTTGGAGGAGGAATATTAATACTGATACTGAAAATAAATTGCTACATGTTTTTCTCTAACTATTCTACCCCATCCTCTTTACATTCAGAAATCAGGAGGAGATAAACTATTTACAAATACAGTCATATTTTCATCACTGACAAAAGATAATTTCATATTAAATCAAGCTATTCTTTTCTTCTCTGGCACTCAGTTGACATGCTGGCTGACGTATCCTATGGTAGAACCTCTTTAGGAGATGATATTGTAGAGGAGACTGAGCACTGAACACTGAACACTATGAAGCAGTGTTTTAAAAAGTGTTCGGAGGAGCAACAACATCAGAATTACTGGAGTGGTTACTAAAGTGTCAATTTCAGAGTCCCAAACTAAACCTACTGAATCAGATTTTCCAAGGCCAGAACACAGCAACCTGCATTAATAGGCTCCAGAGTAAATCACATGCTAGGGAATTACTGACTTGCTGGAGGCTAATTTATAACTCTCATTCAGTTCATTCCCTTAGAGAGAGAGAGAAAAAGGAAAAGATTAAAGTAAAAGACACCACTCAAGCTATTTTCAAAAGCATTAGATGAGCAGTGTCCAGTGTAGCAAGAGCCTAAACAATCTAACTATATCACAAATATAAAGTAAGGCAACCTTTTTTACAAAAAAATTGTTAAAACATATGCCTTCTGGTATAAAATATATTGGTGAGTAGTAAAGAATTGAGAATGGAGAAGTTACTAAAGAAATAAAAAGCAACTGATCATTGATCTCATGTAACAGAGATCACTTCTCCTACACAGTTTTTTAAGTTTTCTTTGTGTAGATCATGATTCTAAATGAATGTCTTTTACAAACTATGTATTTTAGGATTTTATTTATTTATTTGACAGAGAGAGCAAGAGCGAGCGAGCGCACAAGAAGGGGGAGTGGCAGGCAGAGGGAGATGCAGACTCCCCCCAGACCAGGCGGAGCCCGATGTGGGACTCGATCCCAGGACCTAGGGATCATGACCTGAGCCGAAGGCAGTCGCTTAACCAATGAGCCACCCAGGCGCCCAAAACCATGTATTTTTGAAGGTTGCTTCCTGAATTTTTTATCTAAAATCCTAGCTATGAAAATAATTAATTTTGGGGACGCCTGGGTGGCTCAGTCTGTTAAGCATTTCCCTTCACCTCAGGTCATGATCCCAGGATCTTGGGGTCATGTTCCGCACTGGGTTCCTTGATCAGCAGGGAGACTGCTTCTCCCTCTGCCTGCCACTCCCCGTGCTTGTGCTCAATCTCTCTCTCTCTCACAAATAAATAAATAAAATCTTTTTAAAAAAGAAAGTAATTAATTTTTAATTGGGAAAATTCATCAGATTATATCTTAAGTTAGGATAACACAAATACTTAGACTGAGTTAGGATAAATATAAATACTGTGTACAAACAAGAACAAAGTGGTATGAGGGGAAAAGAGAAAGAAGGAGATAGAGATATAGATGAAAGTAGATGAGTAAGTTTCCTTGGAAATGTACTTCACATCTACCTGGCAAGAGGTTACAGCGTAACATTTTCCAAGCATAAAAGAGTCCTCTTAACTATTTTTCCATATTACACAAAGAAATTATACAAAGGAAGATGGCACCTGTGTGTCTTTGAGGTGGGGGCAGCCAGAAAATATTTAAGAGAATGAAATATTCCACTAGCCCTAAGCACTGACTGTAATAAAATCTTGGTACTTATAGATTTAACATACATGGTTTTGACTATTGTAGAGTGATCTGGGTTCCTGGCATGCAGTAATCTATAATTTTGATGAGGCACAATTTGAATTACATGTGTTGAAAGGACAGGATGGAGGAGTCCTACAGTCTGTCAGGCCACCTGAGCAGTGGCCTGCCAGTGGAGATCTGACCACTGTTACACATGTGCAATAAGGCTTTTGTACCATCACTCAAAAGTTAGCTTTTAGAACTGGTGACAGAAGTAGAGAAAAAGTCAAAAAGTCAAAGAAACAGATGGATGTTTCTGAGAAAGTAGAAATTTAAAATTAAAAATGGCATATCATTGGTAAGAAGAAACTCAGTTTATGCTCCATACGAAAGAGCATAGCATAACGGTTAAGCACCTGGATTATGGAACTAGACTTTCTGCATTTTAATCAAATAGATTTCTGATAAAGTCCCAGCAGCACCTGCCTCAATTTCCTCATCTGTAAAGTGAGAATAATTACAGTGCCGCTCTCAAAGGATCATCATGAAGGCTGAAATTATAAGTGTTTATTAAAGGGCTTACAACAGTACTATATCAATGTTTGTTTAAATAAATTCCAATAGAATTGGCAAGACTGTTTCAGGGCATGTTCCAGCCAGGAGAGAGAGAGCTTATCAAGTGAAAAAATCTTCGCAACATTTGAAAAGACTGTTTGCATAAAAGGCATATGTACCTGGATGGAAATATGACTTCCAGGAAAGCCAGACATGGATAAAGAATATTGCTTTGCGATTCTGGAATTTTTTTACTGGAAGCATTCTCTCTGAAGAGTAAACATCCATTATATTGAACTGATAACGACAATAAATAATTTCAGTGGGGGGGAGCTTTACGTGAATATCTAAACAACTTAATCTAGTACTCAACTGATTTAAAAAAATGGGATATATCTGCCTGAGGATTCATAGAAGTTTTATTTTCCTGTAGTAACATCGTCTATGAGACAGGCATATTGTCTTAATCTTCCTTTTTTTGTTTTGTCAAATGTATTCCTTAGCACTTGACAAATAAATGAGCATAACCATAATCATAACTTCTCTGTATATAGCCCATTTCCTCAAAAAGCTATATGAGCATAAAACATACATTCTCCTCTTATAATCTGCCAGAATGTCAGTGAGGCTGGCCTTCAAATAGGACTCTGGTGCATTCCAATTTACAGATAAGCATTACTTATTGTTGGGAATGCACTCTAAATATGAAGAATGCAGGACCTGCACTGTTAGGAAGAATAAAGCAGCTTTCAAAGAATGGTGACATCACCCAGCAAACCTGCTGTCATTAGTATGAAATAAATGGGGAAGTTCAATTAAACTCACAGCCTGAAAGGTAATTTAAAGGCCTCTTTCTCCAGATTGGTGTGTATAAATGCCCAATTTTTATTCTTATCTTGCTAGGATCAGTAACATCAAATACATAAAGAGAATTGGCAGCTAACCACTTCATTTTTTCAAGGTAGAATCATTCTGTATGGCTCTACACTCATAAACCACCCCACGCCCATGTCAAACTGCAATTGCCCTCATAAGCAATTCACCTTGAGATAATTATTTCCCTGCAGTTGTATTTAAATTCCAGTTTTAACAGGTCCCTGTGGCTGGTTCAAAAAAAAAATTGTAACTTAAGATATAAATGGTACATGGTAGCTGATCTCACTTATCTTCATAACAAAGGTATCTCATTGCTCTTTACAAAGAAAAATAAATATCATATAAGACCAGTAACCCTAGATTTCTCTCAGCAGTCATAGGATGCTTGCTATTACTACTTCTTCTCTTCTCTGGAACTGAAACACTTTTAGGAAAATATTCTGAATGGCATATAACCAGGAAGTGATTCAAACTGCCCTCCCTGGTTAAATTCCTGTTGTTATTTCTATGCAGTCAAATGATTAGCAGCAGGGCCAAATGGCTACTGGCTCATTGGGCTGTCAGCCTACCTGGTTCGACTACTGCCAATGATGTGCTGCTTGAAAGACCAAAATTATAGCTGTCATACTGTCCTTTGAGGTTTAAGTAAAACTCAAGATTAAATGTAATGCCTTCTCTATGTTTCTGAGCATTTCAGGGACCTAAATTTTCATTGCAATTTCCTACTCTGAATTTCTTCAGTTTCCAGTGGATTCAAACACTTTGATCTTACAGCCATTCTCTTCCTGGAATCTGCTCTGTGAAGGCCTAGAAAAAGAACTCAGGCCTTTTCTCTGATTTATCCCAACCAACCTACTCCAGGTAATTACACAGAGAACTAAAGATCTGGAACACCAGGATTTTTTGTTTTCTTAACTTGGCATTTTAACATCTTAATACAGATGATTAGACACTGCTCAGCTTCCCCCATTCTAGAAGGCTCTCTCACCTTGCAGATACCCTTTATTTATTATGTATAGCAATGGAGCCCACTATTGTCTGTCTACTCAGTCCAAGACCTGACACTAGATATCTGCAAATCCTGCTAAAGTAAGGGTCCTCAGCTCTGGGCCTCATCCTTCAGTAGCACAAAGAAATCAGTGGGTGTTTTGAGGTTTTACAAGTTTCTTTCTCTCATACTAGTCTCTGTGCATATTTCCCTAACCCTCCCCACTCTTATATATATTCAAACTCTATTGTTCACATTAAGGTTATTAAGTTATACACTCTGGGGCCACTTGGACTAACAAAGTGATATGACTCCTTTTACTTACCTGTCAAGTCTGTTAAAAAATATTTGAGGTGGTCCAAAACTAATTAAATGAGTCAAGCAAACACCTAACTTGATTTGTCTGTCTTCCTCTCACCATTCCTGCCTTCCGTCCTTCCTTCTTGCCATAATGACTAAAACCAATTTACCAAAAAATCATTCTACTCTGAGGGAGAAGGAAATCTGGGTCATATAAATTTATACCTATAATTTTAAAGCTCCCAGGTCCCTTCAAGAAAGAGTATTATTGTTAATATTTTTCCCTAAATGCAAAAAGCCTGGATTTGGCTATTGTGCCATGCATCTTTGTGAACTGAACTTTAATCTCTAACTCCAAATAGGTAACATAGAATCTGTACTGTTCATGAATGAAAACAAAGTATTCAAGATCACAAATAAATTGTCTTATACCCTTCATTTGCCCAGGCCATGGATAATAAAATAGGGTCAAAATAACATTGGCAAAATTAGTGTTTCTTTAGTTCTGCTCCTATTTTCTTGATAAAAAAACCTCCAGGCCTCTCAAATCCCTTCTAAATAATTCTGAAGTCATGTCTTACCTTTGTTCTTAGCAACCACCAGACAGGGAATATTTTTATCCTCTCCTGCTTAGGCCTTGCTTCCTGAAGCAATGTCTGCTGTTGAGGATCCTGATGTTAGAAACAAAGGTGTCATGATTTGTGCCTGGGCTCCTTGCTCTGTTTTATTGTTTCTCAATTTCAAATGTAGATAAGCATGGTTTCCTGTTCAGACATCTGTCATCTGTCCTCAAACAGTACTCCTTCTCTGGTCTTGAAGTAAACCTTTATGACACAGCTGACAAGTAACGTTTATTGCCTTATGTTTTTTCTATCTTAGTGTGATTTTAGTAAAGCAGCTCTTCTTTTTAAATTCTCCAATGTAATTTCCTCTCCCTAAGACACACAGTATATTAGGCTGGGATCCAAGTACAGATACTATTCTCACCTCCAACTGGTTCACTGCTTATCTTTCTCCATATTTAGGTAAGTCCTGTGCCTTTCAGAGGTCCCCAGAGATCCTTCCTCTCAATGAGACTTTAAAAATGGCCAGATCTTGAATTAATACAGCAAAGGCTCAAGCCCAACTTCAGTAGATTTGTCAACAGGTAGGTACAGGAGAGGGCAGAATAGAAGCTAGAGATCAAGTCTTTCATTTTCTAAGTCTCTAAATTTCCAATTCTTAGAAAGAAGAAAGCTATTTTTTTAAAATTTTTTTATTGTTATGTTAAACCCCATACATTACATCATTAGTTTTAGATATAGTGTTCCATGATTCATTGTTTGTGCATAACACCCAGTGCTCCATGCAGAACGTGCCCTCCTCAATACCCATCACCAGGCTAACCCATCTTCCCCCCCTCTCCCCTCTAGAACCCTCAGTTTGTTTCTCAGAGTCCATCGTCTCTCATGGTTCATCTACCCCTCCGATTTCCCCCCCAAGAAGAAAGTTATTTTGATTCTTTCCCTCTCTCCCTCTATCTCTCCTTTCTTTCTAATTGTGCTTCAGGGTACTGGCTTTTACATACTTCCTACAAAAAGTAGGGATAGGTCCAAAACTAAACCTGATCAGGAGAAAAAGGTACTACATCAGGATTAAAACTCTGAACCTGAGAAACACAGAGGGTCTTCATAAATAATTCTGTTGTAGTTTCAGTTCATGGTTAACAGCCCTACTTTAAAGACAGCTAGCTGTCCAATAAGAAATCTGTATGTTTAAAACTATGTATTAGTGATCAGTAGCTAATCACTATTTTTGTAATTTCCACATTAATATTGGTATCTTGTAAGAATGTAGGTGAAGGTGACAGAATAAAAATAAAATATGTGAGCAGGATGTTTTTAAGCCCTTAAAATTACTCCAGAAGTATAAGATAGCATTTGACTTCCACTATTGCTAGGATCTTGGATGAATGGCTATAGGGGCTAATTGTCTTCCTCCTCACTCCTTTGCCTTTTACAATGGGACTACTTCCTCTGAGAACTGTGATCATCTGGTATGCTGCCCTCCTTGAGGTTAAAGTGGATCCTTAACTGTCAGGTGCTGACTGGTAAGGCTTGAATCTAGGTGAGGTTTTGAACAAATTAAAAAGTAATCTGCTAATGCACACCTTTCTCACAGGTTTTTGAATTATTTCTTTTTATTCTTTTTCATTTTTCCCTAATCATATGTTTCTTTTGACCTAGTTTGAGGAGAGTTTTTCTTCCTAAAGTTTCTTGATTAACAGTCAACAACCCCTCCTCAAATGAGTCCACAGCATTGCGAACTTAGATAAAATTGTGGGAAGAGGAAGTTGCCTAGAACCAAAGCTTTCAAAATGCTTCTTCACATTACCCCAGCACCATTATGGAGCTATTTAAACCACGGAAATCAGAAAGAAAATTACCCATATGTCACTGAAATGTATATATTTTTCTTCTTTATTGTCAATATACATTGCAAATGTTTTTAAATAAGTAAACATTAGAATTATAGAAACATTTATACTTTTTTCATTCTTTTCTGTTTTCATCTTGGCAATCTAACAGGTGTACACATTTACAGCATCCCTGCTTTTCTCGTAGGAGTCTCAAGAGGCTATATTGGAGTCTGTGTCTAACCATACCTAAACAAGTGATAGATTAAAAGAAAAATGCTATCCCTTATTTGGATAGCATTTGCCAAAATGCTCATTTGCCAAAATGAACCAATTAAACGGCTATGTGTTTAAGAGAAAAAAAGAGACAAAGTTTTAAAAAGTTAAGAGAGTATAAAGGACTCATTTTTCATTTCCTAATACTGTATAGAGAAGCAATGTTGAATGTGTCAAAAAATTATTTATATGTAACATCTTTAAAATGTTAATCTAGGGATTATCTGCATATTCTATTATTTGTATGTTCAGGGAGCAAAGGATACTTTCTCCACATTATGTGCTTTTGTCAATGTCATTAAAATTAGTCTCTTCCTATTCACCTAACAGGACTAATAATTTCAGGTAGCTCAATAATAACTACTGTATCCTATATGTAACTCTTGCATAAAAGATACACAGATGTTAAAGTACATGAGTAATAGTAACTTTATATTGGAGAAACCTGGCAGACATCACCTTAATGAAGTAATAAGTCATTTTGATAGCAAATACTAACAACAGGGTGTGACAAGAGCACACACAACTGTGGTACTCTTCCCCAAACTCCACAAATTCAATCTCTTCATGAGAAAACATCAGGCAAACCCAAACAAAATACTTGATCACTACTCCCCAAAAGTATCAAGGTCATGAAAGACAAGGAAAGACCGAGAAATAGTCACAGATCAGAAGAGACTAAGGACACGTGATGCCTAAACACAGTGTGGTATCCTAGGTATTGAGAAAAATAACATTAGCAGGAGAACTGTGGAAATTTGAATAAACTATTAAACAAATATTGTTTAATAATATCATACCAACATTCATTTCTTGGTTTTTGATAAATGAATTGAAGAAATACAAGAAGTTAACATTAGAGGAAACTGGGTGAAGGGTATACAGAAACATGCTGTGCTATTTTTGCAACTCTTCTATAAAGCTAAAATTATTTTGAAAGAAAAAGTTTATCTAAAAATGAACTTGTAACTCTGAGAGCTTATTTATAAATTTGTTAATTCAAGATACTTAAATAAAATAGAGTGGTGCAAGAAGTTCCATTCTGGTATATAGCTATATCAATAGATCTTTATATCTGTATCTATCTGATCTAAATATAGAGATAGGCACACACAAACATTCACACATACACATAAACACACATACACATTAACTTTCTCAGTAAGCATAAGATGACAGGGATGGGAAGTGTGTTCTGCTTTAGTGTAGACAATAAGATGCACACAAACTGGAAAGTCTCGATGAATCTGAGATTTCTGTTTAAGATTCATGATATTTCTTTCTTTCCTAAGCCCATTAGCTTACTTCTCCATAATGCATCAGTTCAGAGTGACATCTATAAAAGTGTCTCCTGCCAGTTTGTTCCTTCTAAAATTCTTACTCCTTTTCCCATCTGGCTTTGTAAATTCATAAAATATCTGTGTTGCATCACATTATTTAAAGTAGCCTCCAATGATATACATCGACTTCAAGCATGGCTTAACCGTTCCAACATCTGATGCAAATGGCTTCTTTAATACTTCTCAGATCAAGCCACCCAACTTTGGGTCTAACTGTTGTTTATCATCATCTGTGTAGCAGTCTGCTCTACTTTTCTTCCGTCTGTTCAGGCTTAGGCAAGCTTACTGTTGAGCAATTGCATTCCTTACTATTGCCAAAACAGGTTTTATTTTGTGTAATTTTACAAAGCCAAACTGCTCCCCTGATAGTAGCCACCCTGCTAGATCCAAGCTCATCGAGCTCACTGGTAATAGCAGAGGAGGAAGTAGAGCCAACAATCTCTTAGGTGTTGGCATCAGGAAACAAAGAAGCAAACTTTCAGGGTACATGCTTCTGCTTCTTTACCATCCAGGACTGGATGACAAATTCAGAAAAAGTAGAGGTAGTATCTGATCTTCTATGAAATTTATTCAGTGAAATTTAAAATGGCATTAAATAGGTGATCTTGACCATAAGTGCCATCTACCTAGCTATGCTTTGGGACTATGAAATTGTAATTTTTTTTTAGGAAAACATACAAATCTCTTGATGAATATCAAGTTAAGTTGAGCTTGTGTGTGTGTGTGTGTGTGTGTGTGTCTTCCCTTTTTTTTGTGGGGGGGGACAGAGTATGGAAGTGACTGCTCACTTTTTGCATTACACTTTGCAGCTTTCAAAATGATTTGGTAATATGTATGTATGCATCCAAAGAATTTGGGAATAAAATATTTTCAGAATTTAGCAAATGACTAGCAGCTCTAAAAGAACATATTGATGTACGGATATTTTGTTATACTAATGATATTTAAGGGAAGAAGGATGGGGTAATCTCATTTTCTTCTCTGGGATTGGGAAAGAACTCTGCATTATTCCTTTTTTCTTTTAACAAGATGTGGTAATAAGTATGAGACCAGATAAAAATATAACGTTGTTATATGTAAAATATTATTATTTTCCTTTGTCTACATCACATCTGAAAATAATGATGCTGCAAATGTCATTTGTTTTGTATTTTGTCTTACATTTATATTAAATTCTCATATAAAATCATGAGATTTTATGCTTAAAATCTCATTATATGTTGATGTAACAAAAATATAATTCAGAAAAATAAATCAATGATAATATAAATTGCATCAAAATGAACACAAGATGCTTTATATGATTCAATAACTTTCTGAGAAAGCACAGAAAGACATAATATTTCAATGGGCACAGATTCATATTCTTAGGGCAAATGCTCATGTAACTGGAAAGCAGCACAAGAAACACAACAGGGATGTTCTTGTGGAAGAGAACGTCCCGGCAGTGTGCGCTCTTACCTAGTTGGCCTATTTTACCCAAAGGAAGTGAGCTAAAATGGGTATGGTGTACCCAATACATTATTCATTAACAGAGAGCATTTCCTCTCTATTTGTGCCAAAAGCAGAACCAAATGATCTGCCTGTGATTTCTTGCTATGCCTTTACAAGGAAATAAAAGCAAAGTACTCATCAGTCCTGTAAAGAAATCATATAAAAGATTTTTTAAAAAGATCTAAAGTTATTGGGGAACTGGTAATAAAATTGTTGGCATTATATAAAAGAAGCTTAATATGGATAATTTTATTATGCAGAGATCACATTGGAATAAGAAAGTGAATACTTCTATTATATTATTGGTCAATGTGGCACAGATGCTAGTGTCCAACAAAATGATGCTCCCTTCCATTGGAAGATTCAGTACTGTGAGCCATTGACTCATCCAGGAACTACATTTCCCAGATATCTCTTGCAGCTAAGAACCATGTGCTTAGTTCTCACCAGTAGATGTGGGCAGATATGTTTGTCCCTTTCATGCTAGAATCTTTTAAAAGCAAACATTAATTTTCCACTGTCTCTTTATCTTTGACCTAAGAGCTCCCATGGGATATCAAAATCACAAGATAGAAGGACTTTGGATTTCAGAATTACCACATTTCTTACTTAACATAGGAAGCAAGACACTTCCTGCTCACCATGAACATTCATGTAGAGTATTAAGGTTGTGAGAAATACATTTTCATCACATTAAAAGTCTAAATTTAGGGGTTATTTGGACAGCAACTAGTATCCCATCTTACACAGTCAGGTATTGGTCCATTAACACATGAAGATAGGTAGAAAGAACATCATTAATAATTATACCCTATAAGGGCATCAGAATAAGGGAGATACAACAAATAAAAGACAAGCTCTCTTAGTTTCAGTTTTTATGCCTGATATTCAAAATGGAAGAAAATTACTGGACTTGAAAAACACTTGAAAGGATGTTCTTTCTGAGACAAAAGATAACAAAACATGAAGTTTTCAAGGGAAATTAATTAGTTAAATTAGAAATAATGGCTTCCCACTCATTAGGAAAGTTTCTAAAGACAAAGACAACAGAAAAGAATTACAGAAGAAAAATCAAACCAACAGTGACTTGCCCACGTGTGCATCCCTGTAGATTGCACTCCCTACACACACATATATTTCCAGGGCTCAGAAAGGGGTGTGCAGTGTAAAAGGGCAAGGAATCATTCATACTCCTCTTAAAGCCTCTGAATCTTAGTCAAAGAGAGCTTACTTCTTTGTTCAAATATTAGTTCATTAGTTAAGCGTTCCTAATTTCTCCATATGTTCCCTCTTTCTGTATACTTTGGGCTCCTTTGTCATCCACAGAACTTTGTGTAAGCCTCTATTCAGCATTAATGAATTATGGGTGGGCTATTTCTCTAGGAGTGCTCTCTTATCTAGCAGTGATAGCTTGAGGACAGGGGCCTTGTCCTATTCTTCTCTGTATCTCCAAGAGCCATTTATCCATCAAATATTTATGGAATATTTACATTGTGGCAGACCCCGTGCTAGGTACTAAAGATAGAATGGTGAACAAGACCAATAAGGTCTCTGGCCTTCTGGAGATTACATTCTGTAAGAGATAAACAAAAACAAAATGAATGAATGGAAGGAAGGAAAGAAGGAAAGGGAGGGAGGGAAGAAGACATTGAATTATTTCAAGATACAATAATTTCTATAGTAAAAAAAGAGGCAGAAATACAGAATGACAGAGGAGGGCCTTCTTTAGGTAGAATAATCAAGGCAAGTTTCTCAGAGAGAGGACAATTAAATGATGAGATCTGAAAAAACAGAAATAACTACATATGCAAAAAGTGTGTGTGCATTTGTGATGGGTGGGATCTCAGCAGAAGAAAGAGAATGTACAGAAGCTCTGAATCAGGAAAGACTTAGAGTATTTACAAAATAGGCAAATGAGGGTAAATACAGTGAGTAAAGGAAGCATGGTCTGGCATGAGCTGGGAAGTTAGACAGTCTTGGGAACTTGGATTTTATTCTAAGTACAAGAGAAAGACATTTTGGTGTTATTAGCAAGAAAGTGACAATACCTAACCTGAATTTTGAGAAGAGCATTTTTGTTTGGGGAATGAACTGGTATGAGGGAGGGATTTAGGAGGTTTTTAAATGATCCCAATGAGAGATGTTGAAGACTTGGACCCTGATGAAGGCAACAGAGATGGAGAGAAGGTGGCAGACCCAATATGTATTTTAGCCCTTAACTTCACAGAATGTACTTAGAGCCTAAGTGTAAGCATCGACAGAGAAAGTAAGGAATCCAGGCTGACTCTTCAGGCTTGAGAAACTGTCTAGAATGTGAAGATGGAGACTATGTACTGGGGTGGTGGGAGAAATCAATGGATGGTTGGGAATGGTGGAGTGGGAGGAAGTCAAGAGTTCCATCATAAGGATTTGACCAATATATGAGATCTACAAAAGCAGATGTCAAGAAATGCATAGGCTAATCTGGAGTAAAGAGGAAATCTAAGTTAAGTAGAACATTCAGGGTGACCAGCATAAGGTATAATTGAATCTATGAGAATTACTCAGAAACAGAGCATAAGAAGAGAATTTAGTACCTTTCAGAGTGCTTCCTGTACGTTTGTTAAATGAGGACAAGAATCCTGACCTAATTTCCAGTGCCCAGGAATGGTCACTGCCTCTACACCCTGCCTGCTGCACCAACCCCTGCCACCCTACTTTTTTTTTAAATGCCAATTGCCTGTTCCTACCTAACTGCCCAGATATACCATCCATTCAGCTCAACTCTCTCACACCACATCCTAAGGAAACCCTGTAAAACAAGTAGCTTTACTCCCTAGGGCCAGAATTCCTATCCTTCATATTTTGATCTGTCATGCTAATCGTGGGGGTTTTTTTTACTCTGATAAGAACATAAACAAAAAATTATATCCAGATGGTTCCCAAAACTAAGGGAGATGGTGAGATCCACCAGAAAGTATATATAAGGAAAGAAAAAAAGAAAACAAAAAACCAGAGTCTAAAATAGCCTGAGCATTAGTATGTGTTTGGATATTTAGGGAAAAAAGTCTTTAAAACATGATTCAATATACCTCAAAAAATTCTGTACATTTCCCATTAGGAGTAAGTCACTTTGTATATTCCTAAACAATTATGTGACTCCGTTTCTATTTTATTAAAGATTTTCAGACCTTAAAGGTTAGGCTCTACTTCCCAGTCAAACATACTATGTGTTTAAGGGAACAAGATATGATGCATGAGTTATTTAATTTAAAAGAACATATTATTCTTTACTGGCATTATAGTTCTTGTTAAAAACTTCACTGTGATAGGAATTTTTGAACATTAGCTTTACTTCATTACCATAAAATCATGATCTTTTAAAGGCAATTGAGAGTACAATTAACCTTAAGAAAAGGATGTCATCATTTTCTGATTGATTATCTCCACTTTCCAGAGCCAGTCATCCAGAACCTATGTTTCTAATAAAATGTTTTTTTTTTTTTCAGAAATGGGATCTGATCTATATTTTCTTGGCTTTCTGAATACAAAACAGACTTTGTGGGATGCATGTCTAATGAGTCATCGTTGTTTTTCATGAAAAACATGATTTTCCAGTACTGTAGCATTTCGCTCTTTACTGATGCATTTGCATAAAATGAATATATTACAACTTGGATGTTGTGATTTAGTTAATTATGACAGTCACACTGATGCCTTAGTGATTTCATGAATCTGGAATGAAGCTGAGGTTTCTTAGGGGTCTTACCTCTGATCTATTAAAAATAATCCTTATAGAGCAAAACTTTCTTAATTGTATTTGATTATGTTAATAGTCTCTGAGTCTTAGAATGGACACATACTTACCATAGGTAAGAAAAAAAAGTACAAGGTTCCATTTCAGCAGCAAAGCTGCCATGGAAAAATACAGAGCAGCACACAAAGGAATGATATGAACTAATTAAACGTACTGCTGTGTTACTCTTCCCATTGAATGTGGTTTTAATACTTATTCACTTGTTTTCACTTTAAGCAAGCTTCAAATTCGTAGTTGCCAATTCACAATTTTAATGTTTTTATACCATGTATGTACAGAGTAAGAAGTCTTGTCACTGACAGAGTTGCTAAAATCATCAATGTGCTCAGATTATCTCCACAAGACCCCACTTGTCTCTGTGCTTACACTCATTCCCTTATTCATTCCATTAACGTTTCTTGAGTACCCACTATGTTCTAGGTACTGTCTCATGGATTGAGGATAGAGTAAAGAATAAGGCAGCCAAAATACCTGCTCTCATGCCTCTTCTAGTGGAGCAGACCAAAAAGAAAAAAAAAAGAATTCAATAAATTAGCTAATAATTACTTTTATCAATACTCTCAAGGAAATAACTGGAATCCTGTGAAAAAGCATAACGATGACCAATATCACCTTAGCAATCCCCTCAGTTTAACCAAACTTAGGTTCTTGCCTAACTATAGAACCCTGAAATCTCTTTTCTTAGAGGATTTACTTTAGAAAACTTGCAATTGCAAAATATTCCCCCCACCCCTTTAGATGTAAATCTTCTCCCAACTGCTTACCAGCTTTACAATGCAGCAGTGTCTTTATCAAGGACCTGGGCCATCCCTTTGAGATACAATCATCAAGAAAGAAAGATAGGACCCCTTTCTTCCAATCTCTGTGGGAGGGTAGGAGTCTAACCACCAATTATCGAACACAGCTGGCCTAACTGGCAACCTCATTGTTGATGTCTCCAGTAGTTTTCCACTATCTCACCCCAGCATTTATATACTCTCCTGCTTTGTGTTTCGGTGGGGTTAAGTGAAATATCACACCTTTACTTCATAGACTTGAGTGAGTCTTTCTTGCCTGTTTAACTTGTCATTGTAACTTTTCTCTGATAACAAAGAGAAACTCTGTCCTCTACGTTAGATAGAATGATGGCAAAGCACCCCTGAAGAGATGGCATTTAAGCTCTGACATAAGTAATGAAGAACAGCAGCAATGTGTAGGACCAGGGAAGAACACTTCAGGCAGATGGAGCAGGGGGCATCAAAGCTCTAAAGCTGGAAAGAGTTTGCTATGTTCACAGAAGACCAGGGTGACAATGACATGGGAGTGAAGAGATTGTGGTATGAGATTGACGGGCAGGCAGGGGCCAGGTCATGCTGCACACTGTAAGCCAAGGTTGAGAGTTTATATTTTATTACAGGCATACTGGGAAAGCATTGAAAAGTTTTAAGCAATGGAAAAATATGAACCAGTTTAGTTAAAAAAAAAAAAAAAAGCCCAGCAGTTCTAAGAAAGATAAACTGGATGGGGTTAAGAGTGGTCCGTAGTTATGGAGTCAGCCTTTAAATCTTCACTTTGGAAAACGTTTTTTCAAAGAATTCAGATCTAAGGAGTATAGATTAGATGCCTGGGAGTTTAGAGAATTGGGAATAAATCTAAGATTGGAATTTCTCCCTGGAGAAAAATTAACTTTGCATTTGGTCTTCTAAGATAAAACTACAGAGAATTTAATTAAAATTAAAGTTTCTCTGACTGTATTAAACCAAATATAATGATAAACTCCCTTATATCTGGAGCACTAATCATGCATTAACTCAAATGACTCTCAGTGTTGATGGAGTTCTACTGGAGCATTTATGACCTGACTGACTTACAAAATTGTGCTTTGCCAGAGATTCAGACATCCCTCTTTGTTTCCAGTTTCCCCTTAACCTTATCACTAACCTATAACCAACAAAAAATGAAAGGGAAGGCATTGTTAGCATGATAGATCTACATAACTTTTCATGAATTTGAAAACTGTAGACAGCCAACCAGCTACAACTTAAACTAAGTCAACCTATGGTCCATCTTGCCTCAGGCTGCCTTTCACAGTCTCACTCAGAAGAATGTGCAAGGGGCAAGTTTGCCTCTATGATAATAACCTCTAAAATTTAAGCCTGAATTTGACCATCCTAATTTCTCTGGCTGGGCCCACAAGCCATAATTGCTTGTAGGAAGTATATAATGAATGTCAAATGATTAAATGAATGAATGAGTAAAAAAACAATACCCTTCAGATATTATGACTTAGAACATTCAGATCCTCTATAATTAGAAATTGTGACCCACCATCTAAATGAGGTTTTGCAAGTGTAGCCCACCCCAAAAGATGTTTTAATTTATTAAATATGAGTTGTCCACTGCTGGGTCAGAAAATTTTTTCTGTAAAGGGCCAGATAGTAAATATTAGTCTTTGCAGACCATGTGGTCTCTGTTGCAGCTACTCAACTCTGCCATAAATAACTATATTCCAATAAAACTTTATTTATGGACACTGAAATCTAAACTTCACATACCTTTCACATTCTGTGAAATATGTCACATGTCTTCTTTTGACTTTTTTTCCAACCATTTAGAAGTATGTAAACTAGTCTTGGCTTGCAGACTGTACAAAGCAGGCATCTGGGTAGATTTAGTGTGGGCCATAGTGTGCTGACCCCTGGTCCCCTGGGTATCAGGCACTGGAGAAACCAAATTGAGGAAAATAGTTTTGTAAAGATGTTTATAATGAGACTAGGTATTCACCAAATCCAGTGACCAAGGATTACATTTAGGTAGACTAGTCAGATGTAACTTCAAAATTTTGAATTAAGCTCATTCTTGTCTAGCATGAGGTCACAAAATTCTTGATGACTAACAATAATAAGTTGGAGAATAATCATTTCAATGGATTCAAGGGCCTGGTAAGGGGGAAACACCTTCATAAAAGGAATCCATTTGTATATAAGAATGATGTAGAGTGGGGCACCTGGGTGGCTCCATCAGTTAAGCATCTGCCTTTGGCTCAGGTCATCATCTCAAGGTCCTGGGATCAAGCCCCATATCAGGCTCCCTGATCAGGGGGAGTCTGCTTCTCCCTCTTCCTCTCCCTCTGCCCCTCTCCCCCTGCTGGTATACTCTCTCTCTCTCTCTCTCTCTCTCTCTCTCTGTGTCTCAAATAAATAAATAAAATCTTTAAAAAAAAAAAAGAAAAAAAGAATGACGTAGAGTGAAGCAAAAGCAAGTCTCCAGGCAGTTCCATTTAAGAATGAAACATCCTACCATCTATTCAACTTCTTTGGCTCTAGCATGATGCTCATAAGGGAACTCTGATTTCCAGTTCAGTTTCCCAGATACTTTTCAAAGATACTGCCCTAAGTAGCGATATAATTATTTCTACCATTGGAAATAAAGTTCCTCCCTATGAATTTATAAACTGCTAAGCTTAGATAGTTTCAATCAATTCCCCAGAGTCCAAGATACAAAAATAACTTTCTGAACATAGAATACAGAGAACCAGATCCTGGCCCCTTACTGAGCCCACCAAGGTAGTGGTTTCCCTTGAGGCCTTGCCTACACAGCAGGCACATAGCTCTCAACTGCCAAGTTCTCAATCAAGCATTATGTTTCTCTCCTGCAAAACTTTCTCTTAAACACTCTATGAATCTATTTATATTTATTTTTCATTTTACTGTGACTATTTTAGTATGTGTCTCTATAAGGACTCTTTTCAAACATAACCACAGTGCTATTACTATTTGTAAAATAAATTAATTCTATAATATCAATAAATAGGCAGTTAGTGTTTAATTATCAGTCTCATAAGTATTTTAAATTTATACTTTTCTATTTTACTTAGTGTATACATTTCTTTTCATTATTCTATATCTGCATATACTTACAGAGAAGCAAATGATTATTCCCTATTGTAGAAAATAGAGTTTTTTAAAAATTCAACCTAAAGCTTGTCTTTCCAGCCTCAACAACAGCCTTGCTCTGTAGTAAACAGACCACTGGACTGAGAATCAAAAGATGAGCTTTGGAGTCTTTCACTGCCACTTAATACATGAGATTAGGATGTCACAAAACTTCTGTGTGACACATTTCTTCACCTCATGAAATGAAGAGGTTGAGTAAGTAGATGGTCTCAAAGATCCCTTTCCAGACCAAAATTCATTCTATAAGAACACCTTGTCTATACACTTTATGAATATTCAGATAGGTGATATTTTCCTCAAGTCTAGGATTTAGTCTACTGAAGACTGACAAATTTTGTCATCAATCTTTAAATGGAAAGAATCATGTTCATTTGACAATTTAGGTAATTCACATAGACCACATATCTTTTCTAATAGATGATTCATCCTACTCCTTTGTTTAGACAGCATAGAAAGACCTAATCTAACCAAAACATCAATGTTAATGGTTAAAATAATTGGAACTTTTCCTTAAAATTAAAGAGTCTTTCAGCATGAGAAAACAAAAAACAAAATCAGTGTTGGACAATAAGAATTTCTAAGTCCTTCCCTTTCTTTGAACTTTGGTAAGCTAAATAAATAGCAGCCAATTGTATAAAACAAGAACAAGATCTGTTTGCAGCATCACAACTCACTTCATATTTTCTACATGTGTATTTAATGTAGAAACTTCAAGCTCAAGTTTCTCTCTTATAGCTTAAAACATTTCTCTACCACCTTCTTCTTAGAAGGTAAAGAAAATTCTCTTTTAACTGTTAAGATCAATTATACCCCAAAGGTTTCAAGAAATCAATGTTCCAGTGACAATTAAAGGTTATAATTTAGAGGAAGACTCACAATATAATAAGTTAAAATTCAATAATGAAGGCATAAGGAGTGGTCTAGATTATCAAAACTAACATTTATAAATGTAACTAATAAAAGAACTTTCTAAACAGCTTCTTAAAACATTAAAAGTTTTATTATGATTTAACATTAGATATAAAGCCCTTAAGTCTGTTGTAATTACTGAATTACACAATTATTTAAAAGTGATTTTAGCCAAATGTCCATGCCTATCTCTGTGTTTCATAAAAAATTAAGAAAATAGACATCTGATCTAACTCCCTGTAAAAGTCGTATTTTTTCTTCTTTTAACATAGTCCTTAAATTTAGAAAATAAGTGCTGTAGATACTTGACTAAAAAGTAATTTGGTCGGGACGCCTGAGTGGCTCAGTCAGTTAAGCGGCTGCCTTCAGCTCAGGTCATGATCCCGGCGTCCTGGGATCGAGCCCCGCACTGGGCTCCTTGCTACGCGGGGAGCTGCTTCTCCCTCTGCCTACCGCTCCCCTGCTTGTGCTTGCTCTCTGTCTCTCTCCCTCTCTCACTGACAAATAAATAAATAAAATCTTAAAAAAAAAAGTAATTTGGTTAACTTGGCATAACACAAGCAAGACTAAGGAAACATTCTAAATATATATATACCTATTTGTGGAAAGGAATTCATGCCCTTCTACATTAAAGGGGGCTAAATGGTGGTAGACAGGCCATACTCCCCATCAATCTAGACAACAACATCATCTCCAATGACCTGCTACAACTACCTCTGGAAAAATCTCGGATACAAAATATAATGATCAGAGACAGTTTAAGATTAGATGGGCAGGGCCAAACAAATGAAGGGGTTAAATAAATGAAGAACAAGCTTATAATGCCAATGTCATTATGTTGGCAAAGCAAGAATTCAGAGTAGTTATTTTGTTCAACAGTTCAGCTCGCAAGCAAATGAAATATTAACAGAATGATGTTGGCGGGGATGCGGAGAAAGGGGAACCACCCTACACTGTTGGTGGGAATGCAAGATGGTGCAGCCACTCTGGAAAACAGTATGGAGGTTCCTCAAAAAGTTGAAAGTAGAGCTACCATACGATCCAGCAATTGCACTACTGGGTATTTACCCCAAAGATACAAATGTAGGGATCCAAAGGGATTAAAAAAAACCAGAATGACGCAATTCAAAATGCTCTGAGACTGTCACTAAGCTGTCTCAAAGACTGTCACAGTGTCAACCTTATGCACACCTTCTGCATAGTTCCATATTCTCTATCATACAATTCCAACTCTCATCACTCCTACCAGTCATAAGTGACCACATGGAGATGGAAACCTAATCCAAAGGAAGTGATTATATGGGCTGATGGTGACTTATATCTTAAAATTTATACCCTAGTATGAAAAGCTGAATAAAAAACAAGTTCTCTCAGTAATAAAAAAAACTGGGATACTGAGTAAGTTAACAGTAAGGGCATAAGCCAAAAGATTGCATCCAGTGACGCCATGCAGTAGATTCTGCTCCAAATGAACTGGGACAATCCAGAGCCATAAGAAAGATAGAGTTCTTCGGGGCCTATGTAGAATATAGTCCCTGGAGCTGTTTCTGTTCCTGATGATTTTACTTAAACAGCTAGAATAAGTTTCTGTCCCCAGAAACTATATAAAGCTGACAGACACTCACCAAAACTGGTCCTCTCAAGGTCACCATTATCCCCAGTTTGAAAAATCCAATCATTGCTCTATCTGGTCTCTATGTTTCTGCCATTGCCCCAACCATATATATACTTAACACAATAGCCAGGGTATTCTTTTAAACAAAGTTTGTTCATAACATTTCTCTACTCTAAACCCTCTAATGACTTCTTATGTTAGAGTAAAAACCAAAGTCCTTATAAAGTCCCAGGGCTCTGTATCTTCTGGTCCTTCCATCATTTCATATCTTCCTGGCTCAATCTACTTCAGCTATATTCCCTCTTTGTTCTTCCTTGATTACACTATTTACACTCATATCTCAAAATCTTTGCATCTGCATTTGGGTTTCCCTCTACTTGAAATGATTTCCCCTATATATCTACATGGCTTACTCTCTTACATTCTTCAAGTCTTTTCTTAATGTTACCTTATTAGTGAGGCCTTCCCAAAATAAACTATTTAAAATATACTCCCTATCATCCTACAGTTCCCCATCCTTACCCTTAATTTACTTAGTACTTATCACTTATTTATTTGTTTGTATTTGTCTGTCTCCCCTCACTGTAGTATCAGGTCCAGAGAGCAGAGACTTTTTTTCTCTTGCTCACATAATTCTATAACAGGAATATGCTTAACACATAGTAGGCACTGCATAAAAATAGCTTAATGGGCTCATTCAGAGCTTTAAGGGACACTATATCATGCATAAATCTTACTTTAATTTCCCATAGTTCACATTTTCCTTTAAGATAGATTTATTGGACAGGCTGTGGTGGCTAAAACATAAAAATATTCAAATGCTTTTCTGGCTACGAATCAACCTGTTCCATTCCTAAGGGTATTGACCAAGTATATACTGGGTAGGTCTTTGGTTCCAAATCTCTATTTTGACACTATGCAGAAAAGAGCTAACATAGTAGGCCTGAGACTGTTATACTTCTAGAGGGCTGCTTGCGAAGTTGACTCAACTGGCAGCTGAGAGCTTAGATTTGGGGAGAGATTTCACCACACTAACTAATAAGAGTGACTCACCGTGCCTGATTGTGCAAATAATATGGCTTATGCTAAACACCTGCCTTCCTTCTAGCAGTCTGGAATGCTAAGCAAAGGCTGTTTAAGTGACCACTTCCCAGTAAAAAGCCTGGAAATGAGTTTCTAATGAACTTCCCATTTCATACGTATTGTCACAACTCATTTCTGGGGCAATTAAGCACATCCTGTGTGACCACTAGGAGAGGACTCTGGAATCTTGCACCTGTTTTTTTCCCACATATTTCCCCATGCACCTTTACCCTTTGCTAATTTTACATTATATTATTCCACTGTAAAAAAATAACAGCAATGAGTGAAACTATAGACTGAGTCCTGTGACTCCTCTTAGCAAATCATCAAACCTTGGGGGAAGGTGTCTTGAGAGCCTCTGATCTGTGCACTCACAGAACTCTTAGTGAATGCCTTTTATGTGCCAAACATTGTGCTTTGACCCTAGTGAATGGAGATCGAGCATAAATGAGCTTGTGGGCTTCATTTACCTATTTTACTCCTCTAAAGACCTGGAGTTTTTCAAACTGAAGTACCCTACCTCCTGCTCCAGGATTCCTCCAGAGGCATCCCCTTATCAGGAAGCATTTCTAGCCACAGTCACATGATAGAAATAATGAAGAAAGAAACCCTGTGGAAAAGAAGGATCCACAAGAGCCAAGAACATCCAGGTTCCAGTGCCAGCCCCATCGTAATTTCTTTCCAGCTCTCCAAAGTGAACAAATGGTAGGTTCCTGACACAGATTAAACCTCCTTTTTCTTAAGACCTGCAGATGGAGTACAAAGGTATTTATCAAGGTTTCCATTCTGGTTTTTAGAATCTGCCATTAATAGTTTTGGATTTGAAATATTCAACTCCACAGTCTAATGTAGAAAGACTACTTATGTAGACCTTTTCTGACCAAAAACACAATAGTAAATGCAAAACATACATGTTTTGTAGTAAATGTAATAGTAGAAGTGCTTTTGGTAAGAAGTAGTCTGCTACTTAATGCTACATATAACCTCCTAAGCCTCCATTTCTTTCTTTACTTCAGAAAGACTATTTTGCCTTTGTACAAAATCCTGATTTGTCTATCACATGCATTCCTATTCAAGTCTAATCACTGGTCTTCAGGAAAAATACTTTTAAAAGACCAGCTAAAATAATCAAGGAGATGGATGCACTTCTGCATGCAAACAGACTAAAGTGATTAGGATTCTTGGGCCTAGAAATACCAAGATTTAACAAATATATTAGTGCCATGAATAATTCATTTACCAAATCCCTAAGTCATCAGTATTGATCACATGAATTGAAAATAAGAGCAAAGTTTTAAATAGAAAATAGGCAAGATTATTTTGAATGGTGTGGAGTATACTTTAAAAAATCATCACAATAAGAAACACAGACTGAGATTTTTCTGTTTTGTTTTGTTTTGTTTTTTAATCTACGTGAGTTTCCTATTGCTGTGTAACAAATTACCACAAACTTGGCAGCTTAAAACAATACCCATTTATTGTTCCCAGTTCTATGGGTCAGAAGTCTAGGAGCAGTTTGGCTGCACTTGCTGTTCAGGATGTTAGCCAGGCTGTGATTTTTATCAGGCTCTAGAGAAGAATCTGCTTCCACACTTATTCTAGTTCTTCACAAAAACAATTCCTCACAATTGTAAGGAGGTCTGAGGTCCCTATCTTCTTGCTGGCTATAGTCTAGCAGCCACTCTCAGCTCTTAGAGCCCACCCATCCATCACTGCCACATAGTACCCTCCATCCTCAAAGCCAACAAAAGAGAATCTCCCTCTGACACTTAAAATTTCTTTCCAAGAAGAGCCCAGGTCTTTTTAAGGGTTCATGTGGTCATACCCACTAATTACAATCTCCCAATCTCAAGAACATTTTAAGATTTAGGACTTTAATTACTTCTGCAAAATCCCTTCCCAGCAGCACCTAGATGAGTTGTTTAATTAACAAATTAACTGGGAGAAAGTGTATATATACCAAGGTACTGATAATCTTAGGGGTCATCTTAGAATTGTGCCCACCACAAAATCCTAATGTACAAGTCTCATAAAGTTGGGATTTTGTAAATGTTTCTAATCTTTGAGATTAATATAAAACAAGAATATTCTTTCTCATCATAACACAGCCCTTTGTGCCTTTGTTAAAAACAGAATTGGGGCTGGATAAAACTAAATCCAAACCAGAATGGGAATCATTTTGATGTTCAA
This sequence comes from Mirounga angustirostris, assembly GCF_029215605.1. Taxonomy (NCBI): domain Eukaryota; kingdom Metazoa; phylum Chordata; class Mammalia; order Carnivora; family Phocidae; genus Mirounga; species Mirounga angustirostris. Next base: position 35,819,213 of record NW_026991720.1, read on the forward strand.
AATTTTTAACTTTAATAACTTTTCTTCATGTTTTCCCCATTTGCTTAATCAGATCACCAATAATTGATCTCTTTTCTATTTTTTTATCCTTCTCTCCCCAGGCTTAATTAGTAATCAACTGACCAAAATCTATATGGATAGCCTTCTATTACAAATAAGCATTGGGAAGACACACTGTCAACCAAAATAAATGTGTGGTGTCTTCAAGAAGTTCACTATTGAATAAAAGAAGCAGAACATAATGGAAGAGAGATACACAAAGAAATGTACAGAAATCCCACTATCAAATATCACGCACTGAGCAGAGCGATTTCTTCATGGGCTACGGGACTAAAAAACACTGCCTTGAGGAAGCTCTACCCTATAATAGGAAGACAGCCTTTGCGGGTGAAAGACCTGCATCCTTTTCTGCTTATCTCATACTTAATCTCACTTGATTACTATGTGACTTGGAGAAACTGTTCTGACTTCTTGGAGCCCTAGACTCCTCATCTATAAAAATGAGATGAAAAATAGTTCTAACCCCCAGGTTATTGTGAGATTTAAATGAAATAATGCACATATGGCACTTTGTAGTGTACCTTTATACACAGATGATAATATATGTTTAGTATTATTACCATTTGTATAGAGTAAATTATGAAAGCTTCATGAAAAGCACACTTTCTCTGTATATCCTTAAGACTTCATATGGACTTGTATCACAGCTCTTTTTTTTTTTTTTTTTTTTAACAAGTCCTAGAGAGGTCGTTTAATGTAAGACTTCATATAGAAAGAAAAAAAGGATTATACAAGAATTATTAAAACCACAATTAAGAATAAAAACCAAGTCCATCCTTCCATGTAAATGATAATAACATCTAGCACTTACATAATGCTCACCATGGCCTTGATATATAAGCACTTTGAACACCTGAACCCATTTAACCCTTACAAAACCCCTCTGAGACAGAGAATGTATCCTTACTGTCTGGAAAAGACATTATAAATGACTTATAACCCTTACATTACAGTATATGATGCTTTCAATGTGCTGTGTAAAGCTGCAATGGATGTGGTGTACTTATTCATTCCCATCAGTCCTGCACATGCATCTGTGATGTGTTGCCTCAGATGATCTGGTTTTTCACTGAATAAACCTGAACTTTTAACAAACTCCAGAAGTTCATTGAAGGGGGTCAAAATTTAAAAATAATGTACCATCACATAATAGCATCTTGTATCACAGCTCTTATCCCTACTACTTCTTATAATTTTCTTTACTCTTGTCTGTCCCTCCTAACAAATTAGGCTTCTAAAAGACAGAATCTGTATGTTTCCTGCCACCTGTACTAAGTACGTGCTTAATAAATATACATATATATTTTGGATAAAGGGACTGAATAAGTTCTTACCAGTATTTTGAAAAATGGAAATCATTAACCTTAGCAGAGGAAAGGAAAGAGCAGCTCTGGTAGGCAGTAAGCAAGATATATCCAGAGATGAGAGGGAACATGTAGCTTGTTGTAGGGAATACCAAGTCATCAATGAGGATAACTGATGTGTTATCCATTAGTTTCAGAGAGGAGTTTCAGCAACCAAGTTTTGACAAATTTATAGAGTAATACTAGGGAAATACCCAAATGCCAACTTTCTCATTTTAAAAAATAAATCAGTTTAATTTTAATACTTTGGTTAGGTCTGATACATATGTCTCCTGTTTCTACCTGTGTCAAATGCATTTGTCCCCTTTACTCTCAAGCAACATCAAAGACAAATCAAGAGTTGAATTCTTCCATCTCTTCCATCTCTATCACCTTTAAATATTCAGTAAAAATATTCAAATATTCAGCACAGTTCGACCCAACAAGAAACCTGTTCTTTTTACCTAACTTCAAATTGGCCAGTGAACAATTAAATTGAATAGTTTGTCAATGATTTAACATCTATCCTGCTATATTAGATGTATACAATCTTGACCTATCTTGTTACATTTTGATTTCAGTTCGATAGAAGTCAAACAAATTATTTTATAAGTTAATTTTTAAATATCTGCCCTGTAGATAAATTCTTACATGTCATGGTAAAGTCTAAAGCAAAAATATGCTGCCAAATCTTGAACTCTTGAAGGTAGCCTTCTTTGATAGACTCCGGGTCACAGAATACCATTTTGTTCCACATCTTCCCTTTTAATTAAATGTCCACAGCACAAACTTCAAAAAGGACACTTGTTCCTAGAATAGGTTATGTTCTGCAAAGCAAAGCAAAGCAAAGCAAAAATCAAGGGTGAGTGGTTTTTATGCAGAAACACAGATATGCAAAACCAATACTAGAGTTGACCCAATTATTTTAAATATAAGAGAAGAGGCCTGATGCTACCAATCTGTCTTCCTAGACCTTCCACAAAGAAATGGACCTTAGAGTCAGATATTCCTACGAACATTGTGACAGGGGCCAGTTTGCTTAAATTTCATCTGTAAAATGGGGATAAAATCTCTTATATATTGATATTGTGGGATCAAATGAAATTACATATGTGAAATTCTCATCGTAGTATATGGCATAGTATAAATGCTAAATAAATGATAAATGTCATTATTATGTCACCTTAGTAAATTGATACATCAAGTGTGATGTTTTGGAGAATAGCTAAATTTAACTGTATTGCTGTGTTATGACCAGTAGCCTAAGTTTTATAAGCACATCAGCTGCCATTTTTTCTGAGCTTGTGTTTTCATTCTTTTTTTTTTTTTAAGTGCATGCAGATCTGATAATTTGTGGGCTGATAGTTTGCTATAGACTGTAAAGTCAAGTCAGTAAGTCAGTCAGGGAAAAGTAGGTCTATGAAGGTTGAAGGTGAAGAAGCTGCTTTAGTTACTGATTCACTGCAAGTAGAATGATCATCTCTGCAAAAAAATTTTAGTACCCTGTCCTTAATTCTGTCCCAATGTATAATTTCAACATGTAATCCCCTGTATTAGTCTATTGCTGCTATAGCAGATTACTGAAATCAGATGGCTTAAACAACACAGATTTATTATCTTGCAATTCTGGAGGTCCAAAGTCTGACATGAATCTCACTGGGCTAATGTGAAGCTGTTAGCAGGGCTGGTTCTTTCTGCTTTGGTTGTGCTAATTTTGGAATTGTTTTCTTTCTATAAGCAAATATCAACTAACAGGGGATAGAGAAGTAGAGATGTTTGCTGAACTTTAGGAGTCAGACTTGAGCTAAACATTTACTAGGATAGTTGGGTTAATTCTTTCATAGGTATAGGCTAACAACCATATCATTTCAGTAGAAGAAATTGATAAAAAAAAAAAATCTTTGTGCCTGAGAGTAACATACTTGAACTGTAATCATTACCTTCAAACTATAATCATTATTCTGCTATATTTCTCTTAATTTACAAAAAGAGGATTGTCAAATCTGTAACTTTGATGTTAGACTCGTTCTTCTCAACTATAGCTGCATTGTTACATTTATTTGTGAATGCTACATATTAAAGATATAAACATAAACACAGTCAAGCTCTTGCAGCAGAGTATTAGCAGGAACATGAAAGATTTGGAACAAAATCATATGTAGAACAGTTGGAAGAATTTGGAATATTAAATCAAGAAAGAAAGCATTTGATAGGTCTAAAAAGCAAGGAAGGGTGGAAACAAGTTTAAAAATGATTTAATATAAACCTTCTAAGTGCTTACTATGAGCCTGGGACAGCACTAAGTGGGAGAGTACTATGATGATTAAGACCCACACTCTTCCCTTCTGTGGGAAAAATACACACATAATAAATATTTTAACATAATATATTAACAGATGTCTTCAAGCCATATTCATGATAGCTATTTTGAAAGTTTGAATTCAGGCTGTCATGAGGATGTGAGATCCATTAGCTTAGTGCCATTATAATTTCATGGTCTCTAACCTCAACAGGACCATGTCAGCTTGTTTTCCTGTTCTCAGAGACTAGTTCAAGCCTACTCCCAACCTCATCTCTAAAATGGGAATAATGGTAATTAAGCCATAGGACTGCTTCGGGGATTAACTGAATTAGTTCATGTAAAATTTCACAGCAAATCTCCTGAAACATACAGTTCAATAAATGTTTGACATCATTATTACTCTCAAACTTCTCATTCCTTGCTCCATCCTCCCTCACCTTTTCTTAACAGATGACTCTGCTTCCAACTTTACCATCTTGAAATTCCCCCCATATCTGGCCATTGAACCAAAAAAGTAACTTGCATCTATGTCTGTTTTTCTTCCTTCCCTCCTATCACAGTGAAAGAGAATTACCACCTCCTCTTACTGAAGGCTAATCTTTCTACCAGTTCTCCAGGGACTCTTCTTTTTCCTCCTGAGGAACTTAATCATCTTACATTCTTCCATCTTTCTTTCTCATCAATATGTGAACATGCTAAAGTTCTACCCTTCTTCAAAAAGAAAAATCCTTCCTGAACTCATATTCCTCTCACTGCCTTCCTCTCTCCCCTCTCCTTCACACTCTAAATGGTCCAAAGCATGTTCTACATTCCCTGTCTCCACTTCCTCACCTCCCACAACCTATCACATTCTGGTTCCCACTCTCAGCCATTTCCACAAGAAATACTTTTACCAAGCTCATTAATAATTATCTCACTTATAAATGTAATAATTAGGTTTTAATTCTTACTATACTTGACCTCTTGGTAGCAATTGGCACAGTAAACTACTCCTTCCTTTTAAAAAACCTCTCTCTTCCACTTTATTCTACAGCATCACCCTAAACGGAATTTCCTCCTACTTCAGCAACAGGGCCTTTTCCTATTCTTCCTTTCCATGTTTTAAATAGGGTGTTTTGCCACTCAACTTTTCTCATTTTACTAATTCTCCCTGAAAATGTTCATTTTCCTATATCTTTAACTATTACCTATATGCGGATATTATCTGATCCACAGTTAATGCCCAAAAAATCTTCATGAGCTCCAGACTCATATATCCCATTACACATTGGTCATGAACCTTTTAATATTCCATAGACACCTCAAACTGAACTCATTATCCCCCTTATAGCATATCTTTTCCTATTTTCCCTCAGTGAATAAGATTACCATCTTCCCAGTTACTCAAGCCAGAAACCTGGGTATCATCTGTGGGGGTCCACTGTGTGGCCTACCATCATAGCCTATATAAAGGGCACTCTCTCCTGCTAGCTGCACAGTACACACTGTTGCCTTCCATCTCCTCACACTACTGATTGTACTCCCCAGATAGCTTACATTTTCCTTTCATCCCACTACCACTCCTCTAATAGTTCCCACCATTTCTTGGCTGTATCACAATGAATCCTAATTGGCTACCCTGCTTCCTCTCATATCCAACTAATTTTTTCACCCACTGAATTTAGTTTGATCCTTCTAAAATGTAACTATGAGGGGTGCCTGGGTGGCTCAGTCAGTAAAGCATCTGACTCTTGATCTTAGCTCAGGGCTTGATGTCAGGATCGTGAGTTGGAGCCCAATGTTGGGCTCCAGACTGGGCATGGGAGCCTACTTTAAAAAAATGTAAATATGACTATGTTCTCTTCTTAATGCTATTCTTCTTTAATTATTTACTATTTCCATGAAGATATAGTTTGAAATCTGTCAAGACTTACCCTGTTTGCTTCTCTAGTCCTCAACTCACATGATTAACTATTATCAGTTGAACATACTTTCTTTTCTCTGGACCCTTGAATATTCCATTCTCTCTGTTGGTAAAACTTACTCTCTTCTTTGCTTAGATATTACTGCCTTCAAAGAGTGTGAAAGACATTACTTCTGATTATACCTACATTAATCTTCTCAGACTCTCAGGACAGGGAGCATGTCTGTCCTTTGCAATATTGTGTCTCTGGTGCTCAGCATAGATCCTAGAATTTAACATGTATATAAAATATGTAAAAAAAAAACAAATTGGTAAATATAAACCCAAGAAATGAAACAAAAAATTAAAAATTTATATTATTCAATATAACTCAAATATTCACTAAATATTCACTAAACTTATGAAGAGAATTGGATTCTCTTGGACAATTCAGTTGTCCAAAGTGGGCAGAACTAACAAAATTAATTAATAAATGAATCAATAGGATGTAATGAGTTCAACATTATAACTACTGCTGCATACCTGATGGTATTACCTAAGGGCACTGAGGATGCATAAAGACCTTTCCTATGAATTGACTTTTCTTGGTTAAAAATGTTTTTCTCTGTGTTGTAAAATGTTTGCTAGATGAATGAATGTGTTTTAAAATTTTACAGTCTGTCTTTAATTATCAATTATATATATTTACATAACTGTAAACTTCCAGAGGGTAACAGAAAATCTTCAGCTGGCCTTGTGTAGTCATGAAAATTGTAAGTACAGTAGGTATATTAATGCAGAAAATACATGTACTGCATTTTAAAATTGGTCCCTAGAAACACAAACAATTATAAATGAAGTTGTCTGAGTTCTAAGTTCTAAAGAAAGAGAATAAAACCTTTAAGAATTTTTTGCAAGGTGGAGATAAAAGCTGGAATAGTCTTTGTCCCTTGTGATAATCGAAATGGCTCTATTTCTTCCTAATACTTACATTAAAAAATATATATACTTGGAGATAACTAAATACTTATAAGAAAATTTCCTTAAATACTGAAAGTAAATGTCTAGTAATTGTGCATTCTTTAAGAGCTAGAATTGACCTCAAATTTTAAATTAAATTTATAAAAGTGTGAAAAAATATTCAGATTATTTTCATAAAGAAAAAATTAGATAAGTAGAAATCAGACTTGGAGGCAACAGGATGGCCAGGCTCTGAAGTAATCTAAAATAACAGGTTTTATGCATGTTTTGCAGCAATTACTCTAATTGATAGTGTATGATTTTAAAAGCACTTTTGCAGTTTTTCCTCTATATAATACTTCGTTGAACAATTATTTACTTACGTTAATATGTTCAGAAGATAACACAAGTTAACAATTTACTTGAAAGGATAAAAAAAAAGTGGACACCTAAAGAAAATAATATTTTCAAACAGAAAATAGTATCTTCTCATTCCCAAGAAAACAGAGTAGCTCACCCTACCACTGCTATACAAAATTAACAACACATTGACTATTCTTCTCCAGCACAGATGTCCTATATCTAAACAAGCAACTTGAACATTTTTATTCGAGAGTCAAAACAATATGCCTTTAGAAACTCCACAGATTTAAACATATGGAATCTTTACAAAGATGGAGAGAATTTTTCAATAGCCCCAATTTTTGTTCACCTAAAATAAACAAATTTTGCTTTCAGAGAGGCAGCACCTTTGGGGGGAATCAGACAGACGTGGGTTTAAATCATAGCCATTACCCTCTGACTGGCTCTGCAGGAAAAATTTTAAGTCTCATCTTGGCAGACAGTAAGCCTAGAGGTCCCTAGCAAAGGGATGCTGGTGTTTACTTCCTTTGGATGTTGTTAGCTAGAGAAGCAAGACAGACTATGAATACAGACTCTGAAGGTCCTTTAGAGGGCAAAGTCAGCAATCAGAGAAAAGTAAATGTTGGAACCAGCCAAAATGATGGAAGAAAAACTTCTAAGTTTTAACTATGCCAACACAGAGCAGACTGTGGAAGGCTGCTGTTCTTAAGGGTGAAGGGTGCAGAGAATGAAGAGAAGAGTTGATACTGAAAGTTCACGACCGACTAGAAGCAAGTGTACAATGATAACTAAGTCAGCTGACGTTGCTGATTTAAACGACAGCATGGGTTACAAGGTCACTATGGAAAAGGAAAAATGAAAGGGAAACAAATGGGACAAGGGAGAGAAGTGAGTTTAGTGTATATATCCTCTAAGATATGCAGGTATATCCCTAGGGGACAATAATATTTCAGGGATGGTAGGAGGAATAACAGAAACTAAAAGTGCTGACAGAGGTAAGATAGGCATGCTAAATCTCAGCAGAGAAACCATCTAAAAAGTTTGTCACTAATATGTGGAATCTAAAAAATCTGGACTCAGAGAGAAGAGTGGAAGATATCAGAGGCTGGGGGTGGGGGAATTAGGGAGATGTTAAAGGGTACAAACTTGCAACTAGAAGGTGAATAAGTTCTGGAGATCTAACGCGAAGTGTAGTGATGATAGTCAACCATACTATATGTGTTATATACTTCAAAGTTACTAAGAGACTAGATCTTAAATGTTCTCACCATAATTAGCTAACACTGTGGTGATAGCTAATCATATTGCAATATATAAATGTATCAAATCATCATGTTGTAAACTTGAAATTTACACAAGGTTATATGTCAATTATATGTCAATTAAAATTAAATTGTCCAATGCAGTAGAGAGAACTGGCAGATTTTAGATTATAAGACACCATTGAATTTGACAGAGGCTGATCTCTGGTGACTTGTGAGAGCATTGACAGGACTGTGTGGGGTAATCAATCACACTGTGGTAAGGAGCAAAGGAGATATGAGAAAATAGAGGTAAAGGGTGTATAAGGCCCATTAAGATGGTTGGCAGGAAAGAAAAGGAAGGAGTTGCCTTGGTAGCTTGAGGTATAGGCAAAATTAGAAACATATTTCTGAAGATTGCCAAAAAGTCTGAGCAGCTTTTAAAGCTGAATTTTTTTTTTAAAAAAAGGAAATTTAAGGTGCAAGAGTATGATGAGAAAAGTGTCAGAGAATTGTAGAGACTGGTAGCAAGAATCCAATATATGAAGTCAAAACAGAATAAAAATAGGAGAAGTTCTGACTTCAGACAAGATACAAAAATGTAAATAAGTTTGTAGGATTAGCCTCTTATTCTTTGGAATGATTCATCAGTAATAAAGAATGCTTACAATGTTGAATTGACTTAACACTTTCATTTATGCTTTTATTAACTAAATTCTACTTAGGACATACTCAGTTTAAAGAGTAAAAATATTAATAGATTTGAAATTTTATAATGCTGTCATAAGGTTAGTCTTCCAAGATAAATAATCTTCCTGGATGTTATATGAAAACAATGAATCATGGATCACTACATCAAAAGCTAATGATGTATTGTATGGTGACTAAGATAACAAAATAAAATTAAATTAAATTTATAAAAAAGAAAAAAAAATCTTCCTGGAACCTTTGTAGTCATTTTTATCTCAACAATTCAAGGCTCTTATAAGATTTTACCAACTATCTCTTAAATGTACCTTTTTCCCCATTAATGTGATAAGACTTTAAAAATAGAGGAAAAATAGCTTCATTTCCATGAAAATTGCAAAACCAATTTCCTCATTACTTATGACCATTAAAAGTTTTCATTCTATTTCTTAAATTAATATTTCTCCCAATAAAAACACAGACTTTATTACACAGTGTAAATATCAGGAAAACAACCTAAGGCTGAACTCTACTTACTGCTATGTAAATTTATTAAGCCTTGGATAATTAACAGATGTTTTTTCTATATTCAGTGTTTATTATCCTGTAATCCTTGCTAAAATGAGTATTTTATATGCTATATAACCAAAAGGTAAAAATTCACTCAATTTATAGTCTAATTAAAATTCCTTATTAACGTTTTACCATTTTTATTTTTATTTTTTTTATTCTTATGTTAATCCCCATACATTACATCATTAGTTTTAGATGAAGTGTTCCATGATTCATTGTTTGTGCATAACACCCAGTGCTCCATGCAGAATGTGCCCTCCTCAGTACCCACCACCAGGCGAACCCATCCTCCCACCCCCCTCCCCTCTAGAACTCTGTTTGTTTTTCAGAGTCCATCGTCTCTCATGGTTCGTCTACCCCTCCGATTTCCCCCGCTTCATTCTTCCCCTCCCGCTACCTTCTTCTTCTTCTTTTTTTTTTTTCTTAACATATATTGCATTATTTGTTTCAGAGGCACAGATCTGTGATTCAACAGTCTTGCACAATTCACAGCGCTTACCAGAGTACATACCCTCCCCAGTGTCTATCACCCAGTCACTCCATCCCTCCCACCCACCCCCCACTCCACCAACACTCAGTTTGTTTCCTGCGATTAAGAATTCCTCATATCAGTGAGGTCATATGATACATGTCTTTCTCTGTTTGACTTATTTCACTCAACATAATACCCTCCAGTTCCATCCACGTCGTTGCAAATGGCAAGATCTCATTCCTTTTGATGGCTGCATAATATTCCATAACGTTTTACCATTTTTAAAAGAAAATGAGCATTTAGAAATCTAAATGGTTTAAGATTAGCATGTTTTTTCCATACAAGTTTTTGTACATGTTTGTTTCATAGGTAATGTATGTTTATAACCATAAATGGATTATAGAAAATATTTGTAAAGTCCCTATTTACTGGGCAATTTTACTTATTAACTCATTTACTCCTCACAACAACCATCTGAGGGAGAACCTGTTACTATTTTCATTTTATAGATGAAAAAGTAAGAAAAGAGGTTAATAATTTTCCCAAAGTCATACAGCTACTGGATGACAGAGGAAAGATTCAAACCCAGACTGTGTGGCTCCCAAATCTGCCACTGTGAACACTGTACTATCGTGTCTTCACTGGTTTTAATTATGGGTTGAATACCTGGCTTGGGTTAATCTCAAATGACACCAAAAACAATTCATTGAAAAATATATATCAAAATAACTAAACAATCTTGTCTATATAATTTCAAACAGAAGCTATTTGAATTGAGCAAAATTATTACAAATTCTGAAATTGTGTAGACAAGACCTTTTCTAGACACAAATAGACAATCACTCGAGGAAAGCTTCTCATATCAGTAAGCAACTATTCAGATTTGAATTCATATTCCTGCAAAGGTTGCATTAACTTCTTCAAGACCTAAGAGTTATCATTTCATATGTGAATATACTGGAGAAGTAATTTACCTTACCTCTCCTTATGAGCATTTGAACAAAGAATCTAATACTTAATATATTGTGTATCTATACCATATTAACCTCTTTCTGAGAAGAAGCTTATGAAATTCTCAAATACTATCAACTTTCAATAGCAGATTTTTTTCATGTACCCAAAGAAAGATCCCAGCTCACTGCCGCTTTGGTAACCATGGATCCAAAGCAAAGTACTCATGAATAGAAAGGTGAGTCTGTGGTATTCCTTGACTAGCCAGGACAGAGCTAAACTCTCTTTAAAAGGCCCTCCTGTACATATGGTTGGAGGGACATGAGCAACCAATTTTTCTATGGGTTCTCAGCCAAACAGACTTAACTTGAACCTCTATTAGTCTTGTAGATATGTTCTATTATTCAGTTTTCCAAGGGTTCTAAACAAAACCACTTCCTTGTAATCTTTACTCTGACTATTTAAGAAGCATACGAAGAGCTGTCATGTGTCACAAGCTCTAAACCATTTGATTGAATTTCTCAGGCCTTTTCTCCTTACCAGTTATAATCTAACATTGACAGCAGTACCGTAACTTCAACTAATAGTATTTAATATAGACAAAATTATTATTTTAATCCATAAACTACCTGTAGTAATTTTTTCTTTCTTTGGAGGAAAACATAATTTGCATCAAAGGGAAAACCTTTATATACTCCTTTTCTTTGTAGAGATGAGTCAGAAAAAGAGAAAAGGTGAGATTCAGGGCTAAAGGGATATTGTTTAATAAAGCATTTAACTAAATTTTTAGATATAAAAGAGAAGCCCAAAACTGATCTTGGAGACTAGGCCAGAGAACTCAGACTTAATCTGATGATAATTGATGAGGCTAGAGACAAAGTTAGCAAAAATGACTAAAATGCTCCTTTTAAGAATAGGAATGTCTTATATTCAGTTACACGTCCCCCACATGTGGTTTAAAAACATTTTTATTGCTCTAAAACTTCAAGGTTCACTCTGTATACCTGAAAACTTGATCTAGTGAGAATTTGTGAATGTGTGTGTGTGATTTAAGGAAAGGGATGGAGATCTTTCTGGGAGTGTCATGAAAAAGAAAAAGGAAAGCATATGATGTGAGATCTCAAAGTGATCCAGAAAGAAACCAATTTGCCAGTAAAGAAGAGCTTGCAGCCCAAGATGTCTAGGAAAAAGGCATACAGTCCCCTTTGGATTCAGCCACATTTCATTTGGATTTTGGAGGCCAGATCCCCCTGGCACTCATCTGAGTAAGCTCTTAAAGCTGTGTCTTAGCATTACTGTTTCACCTGCTACAAATTTGAACTATACAAACACCTGTGTACCCAATATCAGGATGACAAGCATATTTTATTTATATTCATCAATTCTGATTGACTATGTTCTTAAAAGAAAATCCATTAATATTATTTAAGAATAAAAAAATAAAGTCATGATAAATTTATTTTTAGATTTGCCCTTCTTCTAGCTTCTAATAGTACTTTTCTCTTTTGTATAGAGACTTAGAAATCAGAAACAAATGATCAGTGCCAAATTATATAATTTTAGTGATTTAATTATTTTTAGACAAATTAAACATGCTCATTCTCAAGCTTTGCCTTAATTCAATTTATGAACCATTAATTTAAAAATAAAGCTGAGGGGCACCTGGGTGGCTCAGTCTGTTAAGCATCTGCCTTCGGCTCAGGTCATGATCTCAGGGTTCTGCTCAGCAGAGTCTGCTTCTCCCTCTCCCTCTGCTCCTCCCCCTGTGCGCTCACTTGCACACACGCTCTCTCTCCCTCTCTCATAAATAATAAATAAAATCTTTTAAAAAAATTTTTAAAAAGAAAAATAAAGCTGAGAGTGATCTATACACCAATAATCCCATACCCTAATTTTATATCCCTTCCTTCTTTTCTTTTCAGAAATATTTATTAACTACATATCATGTGTCTGGAACATTATACACCAATGGAAAATAGATTCAGAGTGGGATGTAACTGTATATAATCAAGGGAAGGCTTACCCCTTTGGACCATCTGGACCTAAGTGACTCAAGCAAAGTGGACATCATACCCTCTACCCATCAATCTCATGTTACTTTCACTGCACTTATATTATCCTAGGTTTCTATAAAAATCTCTCTCAAAAGAGTAGATCAAGTGCCTGAAATTCTATCTTTTTCCCTCCTCTTTTCAAAAATTACGATGAAGACCTGACTGGTACATTTATATCTAGCCTTTTAGAATGAGTGCCCCTTTTATGGCATTGACTTCATAGGGATAGGATCAAATGTTCAAATTTTGTTCCTAAATCACTGAAATATTTTAGTTTATTCCTTTCCAATATCATTTCAAAACTGAACAATGACAACAGAATAATCCCTCTAAATGTTCATATGAAAGAGCCATTTAAAACTTTGGACTATATTCCTTCTAGACAAAGGACAAAAGTAAAATTCATTAATCCTGTTCTGTAGAACGCTGTCATTGGAAGTGCTACAATGAATTGCCATAGTGGCAGAGAAATATTCAAGACCAATTTCAAGATATAGTTGAATCATCTCTAAAACACTATTTGGGATATTTTCAGAGAACTGAATGTGTTTTCCTGTTCATCTAATTACCTGAGGTAAGCGCTTCCTTCGTGATCAGTCTGGTGAACACAATCCTGCCATATGAATGGGATGATTCTTATTCACAGGTCTCTGTTAAATCAGAAAAAAGCAGCCTCTTACAAATCCCCAATCACATATATTTTCCCTCCATCTGGAAATACATATCCTATACAAATGTCCTTTGCTTCTAGTCATTGTTAAAAGAAGTGACAAATCATTCTCCTTATGATTTATATGGCCTGGAAGAAACCATGATTAGGTTTCTTCCCTAGTTTAACTCATCAAGATTGATTTAAGTAAAAGTGCCTTTGCCAAAACTGAGGACTACAATGATCTCACAGAAAGAAAAAATATATAGTATTTTTATATATAGTATATATATATAGTAACAGTGATGGTAATTTTTTTTAAAGATTTTATTTATTTATTTGACAGAGAGAGACAGCGAGAAAGGGAATACAAGCAAGGGGAGTGGGAGAGAGAGAAGCAGGCTCCCCACCGAGCAGGGAGCCCAAAGCGGACTCGATCCCAGGACCCTGAGATCATGACCTGAGCCGAAGGCAGATGCTTAACGACTGAGCCACCCAGGCACCCCCAGTGATGATAATTTAAAAGAGAAATCTCCCTCTCGGATTTAGTGTTTTTATCTCTTATAAACACACATTTTAAAATGATCATTGTGACAGACAAAATAATGGCCCACGAAGATGTCCATATTCTAATCCCTAGAACCTATGAATATGTTACCTTACATGGCAAAAGCAACTTTGCAAATGTAATTAAATTAAAGACCTTGATATGGGAGATTATCCTGGATTATCTCAATGTAATCACAAAGGTTCTTGTAAGAGAGAGGCAGAAGGATATGTCACAGAAGGAGATGAAACAATAGCAGCAGAGCTTAGAGTGATGTGGGTCCATGCCAACGAATGCAGGCAGCCCCTAGACACCTCTAGACATTATAAAAGCAAGGACAAAGATTTTCCCTTAGAGCCTCTAGAAGGAATGTAGTCCTGCCAATCCATTTTAGACTTCTGATCTCTGGGAATATAAGAGTATAAATGGGTGCTCCTGTAAGCCACTAAATTTACAGTAATTTGTTACAGCAGCCATAGGAAGCTTATACAACCATATTCAGTATTTTAAAATAAAAGAATGAATTCTGCTGTCACACTTCTAGGAAAATATTATAGTTTAATATTTGTGACAAAATACCGAGAGGTATTATCTGGATAAACTGGTTTTACCTAACTTCATAAATGCTCAGACTATCTGTATCAGTCATATAAATAAAAGTTCGATCTGCACCATTTTCCTCCATTTTAAAAAAGAAATAATAGACGATTAAGACATTGTCCAGCCCTTAAAAGGGAAACTTTCCAATGGCCTATTCCTCTTTCCACCTCTAACAGTAATAAAATAAAGGGATTTCCTTTAAAATGAGGATAAAATTTCTTGCTCCATTGGGGAAAATATAAAAGCATTTGTATATTACCACTTACATCTTTAGAACAAGTATAAAAGTGTAAAAGCATTTCTTGAGCAGAGTAAATGCATAAATACATCTTGACAAAAGGAACTGAGATTATAAGTCCTTCAAAGAAACTTGCAGTCATTTCAGTGGCAGTAAAATATTGCATATCCTCTTAAAAACTGAGATAACAATGTTTGAAATATGTATGTGAAAGCCCTTTGAAAATGCATTGCATGAAAGGGATCACAAGAACAGACAGCATTCAATTCTGAAGTTTTGTCAATGAAAAAGAGAAGAGGTTTTAAAATTTTGAATGTATGGGGACATTTTTCAGGGCAGCAATGGAAAATGTTAGAATGCTGATGCATGTGAACAAGATGAGATAATTCATTGTCACTGGTAAGTGAAATAAAAGGTACTGTATGAAGAGAAGCAAAAGTGTATCTCTAAATGAGCAGTAACTCTAAAACTGCATAGTCAAATTGGTAATCAGGGACTGGATAGAAAATTAGTATTATTTTGAAGTCTTATTGCCTATTTTAAGTATATAAGTATACTAAACTTTTATAACTTTCTTTCTTTTGTAGTAGACTTACTGTTGTCCTACAGAGGAATGCCCTTATGTTTCTGCAAGACAATAACCTCTCTCTCTTTTAACTAAAGAAAGAGTTGATCCTTAAGATCCTTCTGGGATTGCTATTCTAAGGCACCAGTTAAGCAAAGAACATCTCAGTTGAACTACATTATCCTGGTCAAAAAAATATAGTTTGGGAGTTGTGAGTTCAAAACAGGCTTAGCTCGTGTGTTCTTTTTCAAGTATTTACCATGGAAAATGGCCCCTCCTTTTGTCCCTAGTGCTAACTAGAAGTAAATATAGAGATAATAAAGACATTTAGAGTAAATGTGGAATTTACATGGAAACCAATTTTAAAGAAAAGGAGAAAAAAATCCAAAACCTTAAATCAGCTTTATCACCATTAGATCAACTATTTGCAACCCTGACAGAATTATAAATCAATTACTTGGAATTCTCTCAATTTACCTCTGATGAGCATATGCATGTAAAATATAGGAGAGTCGACCAAGCTGCTAAAGATATTTGTTCACAAAGCATTTTTACTACATTATTTCAACTAATTCTCATAACCACCTTCTTAAATGTATATTACTAAACTTAAATAACCTGAACAAGAACCCAAAGAACCTAATTCAAAGTCATATATCCAGTAACTGTAATGATCTAGAGGGAAACCTTCAGGACCAGTTTTCAAATTTCAATTATTTATTCATTGTACTAGTAGGTTGTTTGTTTTAACATAACCAGTGTTGCCAAATTAAAATGCCAAAAATAACCATATAATCCCAAAGTTGCTAACCCTTACAGAAATATTGTGAGAAAAATTAAACAAAAAGCCTGAAAATGTATTGAATATTGCAGTGCCTAACGCAGTAGCCCAATTGTTAGATGGATACAAGGTCAGAAGTAGAAAATTAGATTGAATAATAATGACAGGTTGCTTTTTCATAGGTCACCTGAGAACAATGCTATATTCTAATATCATAAATAGTTCTGCAGTATAATAGCCATAAGCCTCATCCATGACATTGATAATGACATTGGAAAGTGATAAACAAAAAAAGTTTATTTTATGGAAGGACATATTCTATTAAGTTGGCTTTATACTCTTATTAATATTTCATCAGAAGGTAGGATGGATCAATCGTGGAAAATTTTGCTGTGGGCCAATGCCAAACCTGCCAGGTAATGTTTAGTGATCAGGGAGCTTCACAGAGGGAGTGGAAACTGTGACTGGGTTGAGAGAGAACTAGATCCTTTAAAAATACAGTTCCTTAATCTATTTTGTCTCTATTCATTGTCAGGATCAATAAAAATGAATGTCACAATCAGTTTGACTCAACTAGTTTTAAAATAAACACTCAATTCTAAAAATACTTACAGAAGAAGTCTGCCAGTTATAAAAGAGAAAAAGAGAAAGAGAAATTAAAAGGATCATTTGATAGAAAAGCATTGCAATAATTATCACAATGCATATCATTATCTTTTTTCATTACTAATCACTGTTCATTTTGGCTGGTTCACTTAACCGGCTATTTTCAATCACTAAATTTTTTCTAATTTAATTTAACTAAATGTAGTGATGTCAATTATAAGCAGTGAATCAGGGAGAAACTAATGATTATAGATAATGCAATTGTCCTGGTTAGTGGCTCTAGGAGAATGTGCTAAAGCTTTATGAAGAGGAAAGTACAAAGCCAAAAGGCAGTGAACATTAGTACAGTAATATCATTTCTTAATTCAAGTCTCATGTTTTAACATTGATTAAGTACCCAGAATGTACTAGCATCTGGTCAGACCATGTAAAATTTCACTGTTTTCACCAGTAAGGGCATTAAATAAGGGCCATAAAGTTCTAAGTTACAGATAGCTATGTTCCTGAGCTTTTATTTCTAAAAGTAAAAGTAGTTAAAAATGTCTGTTGGGTATGGTATTATGCTAATCACCATTAACATAAGGGCATAATTACCATTAGCATAAGAGTACTACAGTAGTTAAAATTCATGTAAGATATTACCAATTAATAAGGGGATATGGTATAGTATTAAGTTGAATTTTTCTGGTTAAAAAAAGAATTCAGGCACTGACCTTAGTCACCATAAAGATTCTCTATTCTTCCACTTCAATAACTTGCCTCAAATCTCAGTGTAATCACTGGATAAATGGGGGAATCCCTGCTCCCTGGCATTCCCCTAACGTTTTGTCAAAGGTAGAGGTGAAGTTAGCTAAGAGTCCTCTGAAAGTTAGGTTCATGCATATATGTTGGCCCCAGTAAAGGCCCCTTAGTTTAGGTCATTAATAATATCATGTTCTTTATATACACAGCTGCAGTTCTGATTATATATCAGCAGTGCATGCTCTCAGAATTGATTTTCTAGTAGAGGCAATAGATTTGTATTAACCCCAACTGTATTTTCTCTCCCAAGCAAGATAGCTGATCAGGGTTGGAAATGCAAATTGTGGTTCATATCAAGCCAGCAAATATGTTTTGACTCAAGTTCCAACTGAAATGTCTCAATTTTCAACCCAGTTGAAAAACGCTCCATAACTGATCATCATTGTCTGTCAGGAGCTCAGGAGAGGACAGTAATTGCAAATGCATAGCACAACTTATTTATCATTCCTACTGAGAACCTAAATTGTTAAGCTAATCTTATTTTTATATTGTTTTAATCAGTTGAACCTATCAGTAACTTCATGAAATAACCAACTACTGACAAAAGGGGTCTCTGTAAACATTGAAAAACTAACCAGGGAATTTTTGAGATGTTGATTTAACATTCCCCCTCAACCCCCCAAAAATCTAGGGATATAGGACCTTAATTTTTTCTTAGAAATACTAGGGGAGAAGAATAGTTAAATTTGATCCGAGTGAAAGAACAATCAAATTTGGCCCTAAAGGTTACTACTTCATTAACAATACTAGCATTACTAAATAAATCTTTACATCTGTCTGTATGTGTGTTTCTTCGAAGTTCAGATCATCACAAGGACCACACATCATGAAGTATTATAATTCCATCCTAGATAATGATTTAGAATTCTTAGGGGTAAAAAGCTGTCAGTAATATTATTATGCCTGTGCCTTTAAAAATTATACAATCTGAAATGGAGAAATATATCTGCCATCTAAGGGTAGTTTTCCAAATATAAAATTATTTCTGTGCCAAAATATAGTTAACAAAAATAATTTTACATGCCTATTTTAATTTAAATTTGGGAAAGGGAATAGAAAATCACGTTTTATTTAAAAATAATGAGACTATTGGGGATTTAAAGCTTTCTCTTCCTTCTTACTTTGTTGCAACCCATATAAGGAGTTGCTCTGTCTTATTTTGTAGTCATCCATTCTTTTCAGCCTCCACAGCCCCATAGAGTTGCTCAAGCAAACAAGATGTTTGTATATCCAACAGATCTCATTCTCAGATTTCACCCCTAAGGCTATCATACTTAAAATCTGCAGTAAGAAGACCTAAAGAATTTGCTAGTAACACAGTTCATTTACATGAATAATTACATCAAAAATAAAACCTAAAAATTTGTATCATGTCTCTGATGACAAGAAAGCAGTAAAAGTACATTTAGTAGAAAATAAGCAAATTATGCTAATTGCATTAGGGTTCCCTTTTTCTTCATTTTCTATTTCTTAAAGTGGCTATATTACATTTACAATGAAAATGTTATGTCATTGTTTCTAAAAATTAGTCTTAAAAATCTAAGTTACCTGATATGGCTTTCCTCTTTAAATCCTTCTCTCAAGAAGATAAACTAGTCCAGCCTGCTACTACCAAACTGAGGTACCTAAAACACTTTAAAAGAATTTTAAGGAGGGAGCATGTCAAAACCCAGCTGATGAACCAGAAATGTCCATCAGAAGTAGCAAAATTAGTTCCTTCTTCAAGACCACACATCTTACAATTTTTTACTAAATATATCTTATAATTTCATAACAAGAAAGTTACATCTTACGTTGAATCATGACAACTTTTTTTCTTTTTGTCAATCTTATGATGAGTTAACATCAAATGAATTTTCCAAGAATTTGTTTAGGTATATATTCTTGCAGCTCTTGGGTGGTAATACACCCATCCCAGGCAACATGGCAAACTTCCCACTTTGGGTATTTTTGAAACTGGCCTCTGGAAATTGATGATTTCCTAAATGATGTCAGCTATGATTAGTTTTTAATAGGGAGGTCTGGAGTTCATCTCCAATATCAAATCAGTACAAATAACTGAATAACTCCTGTGATTAGATATTTCCTAGGTGCTGAGGATGTAAAGAAGTATGAGACACAGACCCTGTTCTACTTGCTGTCCATTTGGGAGTTGTATCAATTAGGCTGTTTTCATTTGCAAGAATCAGAAAACTCAAAAGTAAGATAATTTATTGATTAATATCAATGGAGAGTATACAAAAAACCAATTTCAATTTTTGTTTTGTTTTGTTTTTGTTGGTTTTTTTAGATTTTATTTATTTATTTGACACTAAGAGAGCGAGCACAAGCAGGGGGAGTGGCAGGCAGAGGGAGAGAGAGAAGCCGGCTCCCCATGAAGCAGGGAGCCTGATGTGGGACTTGAACCCAGGACCCTGGGATCATGACCTGAGCCGAAGGCAGATGCTTAACTGACTGAGCCCCCCCAGGTGCCCCCAATTTCAATTCTGATCAAGTATTTAGGTTGACTTAATTCTCATGCTGCCTTTTCTCATGGTGGCAAAATGGCTGCAATGTTCCCAGGTTCACATCTGCACACCACAAGAAAGAGGTCTTCTACATATTCAACTATCAAACCAAGTCTTATTTAGACCAAACTAAAATAATCACTGTGGCTATGACAATATCAAGTACTAATCTACTTAGGCTTTAGTTACAGTGCATCCTTGAACCAATCAATAAGATTATACTGACTGGCAAATATCAATCAGAGTCAACCACTGAGGCTGGAGATGGAGTTAATATCACCCATATCCCATGGATACCATACAAAGGTAGAAGGCTGAAATGTATGCTAGGGAGGAAACTTCAAGTTTTATTAGAGCAGTCAATATGGTAATAATGAAAAGTAGGAACAACAGAGGTCAATAGAGTAATGTCACAAAAATCTTGTGAACAATTTTGGAGTATAAGGTCTTACATATGTTTTGGGTTTTACGTATATTTGTTAAATTATCATGCATTGAATTTAATTCACAATTATTATGGTAATGATAAATAAGTATTTTGTAGTCCAGAAAGATAAAAGAATATCTGTGGGTTCTGGTTGTTCTGGAAAGGCACCTGAAAAAAAAAAAAAAAAAAAAGGCCCTGAAGGGGTGAAGAGTGAAGATATTCTGGCTTCGGTAATTGAGAAATAAGGTACTGTGGTGGAAGAAATAGCTCCAGCAAAGAGAAGTGTTAAACACAGAACATATTTTCTAGAATAGTCTAACCTTAAATAATAAAATGCAATGCCTTGATCATGTCATATTTTTAAAGTACCTATGTAGGGGCGCCTGGGTGGCTCAGTCGTTAAGCGTCTGCCTTCGGCTCAGGTCATGATCCCAGGGCCCTGGGATGGAGCCCCGCATCGGGCTCCCTGCTTGGCGGGAAGCCTGCTTCTCCCTCTCCCACTCCCCCTGCTTGTGTGCCCTCTCTCGCTGTGCCTCTCTCTGTCAAATAAATAAATAAAATCTTTAAAAAAAAAAAAAAGTACCTATGTACATTGACTGCTATTTTTGGAAGATGCTGCATTAAGCATTAACTGAGACTTGTAGCTTTTGGTGCAATTATGCTTTCTTACCAAGAATGAATTTAATTTAAAAGTTATACACAAACTACACACACATAAAATTTTTTCATTTTTACCATAGTTTAAAAGGAGATTTGGTAACATAGTCACATTGGCCATCCCATGTAACAATTTTAACCAGACAATATAGAAAAGATACTGAATGTTATTTTATTTAAAATCTTCCACTCAACGGGCGCCTGGGTGGCTCAGTCAGTTAAGTGGCTGTGTTCAGCTCAGGTCATGATCCCAGGGTCCTGGGGTCGAGTCCCACGTCAGACTCCCTGCTCAGCGAAGAGCCTGCTTCTCCCTCTCCCGCTGCCTGCTGCTCACCCTGCTTGTGCTCTTTCTCTCTCTCTTTCACTCTCTCTCTCTGTGTCAAATAAATAAATAAAATCTTTAAAAAAAATAAAAATAAAAATAAAAAATCTTCCACTCAAGAAAACCTAGACTCTCCAGACCAGTGACTTTCATGAAGATTACACCACCTTTTAATTTATTTTTGCTGTTTTCCTAAAATGACTTGGCTATGAAAATTGCAAGACTATGTTACCCAGTGTATTTTAAATTGCAAAGTACATTCTAGGTAACATTATCTCAGAAAATGTTATCAAGTTGAGTGGGTCTGTCTGAGTTTCTTTTTCCTATTTATTGTCACATCAAAAGGAAATAGCAAAACCTAAAGCTGCTGCTCTCAGACCTCATCATTTAATATTGTTCCTTCCTATACAAACCAATGTGGAAAATGTTACCAGCTCTCAACTAGAAAATAATTGAGTTAATTGACTCTCCAAACTCCCTTAAGAAATTAGGAAAAATCTTTAAGTTTCAATTAGCTACAGTTTAACTATAAAGACTCCTCAACCAGAGTATCTCTGGTCTAGTTTATTGAGGGAAAATGAGAACTATAAGGAAACAAGTTTTCATAACAGGTCAAGAAAACTACCTCACTTTCAAAGTAATGTCCAAGATAATTTATTCAATCCTCCATTCATTTATTCAACAAATTCTTTTTGAAAGCTTACTTACTATGTGACAGGCATCATGCAAGGTATTGGGTGAACAAAAAACTAAGACTGATACAGATTCTGCTCCAACACAGGACAGACTAGATGGGAGAGACAAATAGGCAATAACAATACCAGTAGATGCATGAAATAATGGGAACAAATAGTATAGGCATCTAACTTGGAATTACAGAATTAAAGAATCTATCCTAGAAAAAAATTTTAAGTGCCTAAGCTGAGAATTACATGATGACTAAAGTGCTCAGAAAGGAACAGAATATGTGAAGGCCTAGAGGCTAGAGAGCATGGTATAAACTCCAGAACCTAAAAGACCTCACAAAAGAGAGCTAGCCAGTTTTTCATGATATGTAGGGAATTATGGAATGATACAATAAAAGAAGGAGGAGGAGGAAAAGGAGGGGAAGGGGTAGGGGGAAGGGGCAGAGAGAGAAGGAGAAGAAAGAAGAAGGTGGTAACCATATCAGGGATGTAGAGAACACCCAGCTCTTGCATATCCCACTAACTAGCTCAGATAGGGGTCTTTACTGTGGAAGCAATTTTTCATTGGTTCAAGAAATAAAAGGAAACAGACTATAATTGTTTAGGAAGGGACCGAAGCTTGAGCAAGTACTAAAGAATGACAACAGAGCCACATTTGTAACCATTAACCAAAGGAATCAAGTCCTACTGGTATTCTTTCCATTTAATGTAGAAATTTGAGAGGTATAGACTAACCTTGAATATGCTTGAAGACAGTGAGCTGATTCATTCTTTTAAAATACTGGAACCCTTAGAGAACCACTGAGCCAGCCCACTAACAAATAGTTAGATCAATCTAGAAAGTCTTGTCCCAAACCTTCTTAGCTCTCAAAGAAGAAAAAAATAAGTCCTCTTTTCTTCTCTAATATTTTGGATCACAGTAATATTTGGAACCCAGAAATGGACCCTCAATTCTATGGTCAACTAATCTTCAACAAAGCAGGAAAGAATATCCAATGGAAAAAGACTGTCTCTTCAACAAATGGTGTAGGGAAAACTGGACTAAAACATGTAAAAGAATGAAACCGAACCACTTTCTTATACCACATAGAAAAATAAAGTCAAAATGGATTAAAAACCTAAATGTGAGACAGGAAATCATTAAAATCCTAGAGGAGAACATAGGTAGTAATCTCTTTGACATCAGCCATAGCAATTTCTTACTAGATATGTCTCCTGAGGTAAGGGAAACAAAAGCAAAAAAAATTATTATTATCTCATTTTAAACATTTTATAATACTTCAAATTTATTTTTGATATACAAACATACAGTTATTAACAATAACATTACCAAACAAAATGTCTTCATAAATGTACATTAACTCACGGCAGTAGCAAAATTACACTTAGCAGTGTGCCTAGCTTTTGAGAGCTGACTGCTAAATTTTTGAAACTTTTGCAAACTGGTTGACATCAGCAATGATGGAAATATTTATACCATGGAAATTGGCAAATCTACAAATCTGAGTTCCCCCCAGCCCAAGAGCCATATGTTAAACATTTATCAGCACATCACTAGTAACATTTAGGGGGAATATAAAAGAAAGCCAATCATTTCAATATTATAGCATTGTTTATAAGCCACATATGCTAAACACAGTAAAAAACAGAAACAAAAACAAAAAACTCACCAATTATTTTTAATATCTTCCCAAGGCCACACTATAAGACTGAATCCAATTATTTTCTTATTGTCTAAGGCTTCCTCCCCACACATTATGCAATATGGAGAATAGATGACAATAGTTAAAGCTAAAAAGCTTGATTCTCAGATTTGTTTTTTGAGAAACTGGCTAATGTAATTATTCCAGAATTTTGTGGTTTCAACCTATGTTTACCCATAATTTTTAAATTGAGTCACATAACTACCTATGAAATATGAGCTTGGAAAAGAACACTGACCTTTTTGCCAGCATGCAGAGAATAAATATATATATATATATATATATATATATATATATATATATAACAAATATATATATATATATATATATATATTTATCTTCTAAAGCCATAAAATTCAAACTTGGCAGGTCTACAGATCTCAATGAGTAAGGAAAATCAAGTCAACTCTTAGGAAAACAGTTAAGCAATTTTTAAGCAACAAAGTTTTGAAACAAGATGATGAGCATATAAACTTTTCTGTTAAGTTTCAAGGGCAGTTGAGGTGATAAAGCTATTGCTGCTGAAGTAAACATTATATGTAACAACCCAACACAAAAAGAGCCATCTACCCAGCTCACCTGGACTCAGGTCAGATAGCATTGCAACAAATGAGAGAAATAAGGCTTCACTGCTTTACTTCCAGCCATTCTTCACAAACTCATACTATAGTGTTGAGACCAAGCTACCAAGGTCAAATCCAACAAAAGTGCACAGTTGTTAGAATTATCAGCTTTAGAAATTCTCTGGAAGATGAGTTACCCCTAGAGCACACTAAATAAAAGTTAAATGCCTTGCTGCCCATGATTTCAAAAGTTCTTTTTCCTACATGAAGAATTTTAAAATGGGTTTTTAAAAGCATGATACATTTAAATAGCCACACCTATATGGCATTCTGGACACTGGATGAAAAGGTCACCTTAATATATATTGATGTTCAAGAATAACTCCCTGTGAGACATATTTGGCATCCACTATCTCATTCCTCTGTACATCTTGTTAACAAGGAAATGTCCAGGTCTTTATAGCACATCTTTATAAAGACCATATAAATATAGGAGGAACCCAGTCTGCTAATAAGCCCAGGAAAGAGTCTTCTTCATTTCTGTCACTGTATTTTTTATTTCTAACATTTCTTTTTGGTTCTTTCTCAGGATTTCCATCTCTCTGCTTACATCATCCATCTGTTCTTGCTTGCTGTCTACTTCATCTCTTAGAGTCCTTAGCATATTAAATACAGTTGTTTTAAACCCAATCTGATCATTCCAATATCTGTGCCATGTCTGGTTTTGGTGCTTGCTTTGTCTCATCAAACTGTGTTGTCTTGCCTTTTAGTATGTCTTGTAATTTTTTCTTGATAGCTGGACATGATATCCTGGGTAAAAGGAACTATTATAAATACTCCTTTAGTAATGTGGTGGTAAGTTGTGGAGGAGGGGAAGCATTCAGTAGTCCTACAATTAGGTCTCAGTCTTTTAGTGAGCTTGTGCCCCTGGATTGTGAACTTCACACATGCTTCTCAGTCCCCCTTCCCCACCTTAGGTAGGACAAGATGGCTAGAGTAAGTTAAAGCTAGATATTCCTCTTCTCTCACATGGAATCTACAGCTGATTGGAATTGATTATTTCCTTCCTGCCAAATAAGTTAGGCTGTGATAAAACCCCAGCACAATAGATGCTACCTGATTAGCTTCTCCTTAGGGCAGGCCTTCTTAAGAAGGACAGAGTGCTCTGGTGTATTTCAAAATGGTTCCTTTTCCTCTTCCCCTGCTAGAAAAATGAGGGAATTTTTCTCTAATATTTACTGTTGAGAATCTGGTCAAGCTCCTGGAAGTAATATCACAATGGCACAGAGGTCCCCCATGACAGGGTCCAACTAGAGTTTTTAACTCTCAGAGTTGTCCACACTGAGCCTCCAGCAATTTGCCAATTATAGCTCAGGTTTCCTACCCTAACATTTTCTTTTATTATTATTATTATTATTATTATTATTATTATTATTTTATGTTATGTTAGTCACCATACAGTACTTCATTAGTTTTTGATGTAGTGTTCCATGATTCATTGTTTGTATATAACACCCAGTGCTCCATGCAATACATGCTCTCCTTAATACCCATCACCAGGCTAACCCATCCCCTCAACCCCTCCCCTCTGAAATTGTCAGTTTGTTTCCCAGAGTCCATAGTCTCTCATGGTTTGTCTTCCCCTCTGATTTCCCCCACTTCACTTTTCCCTTCCTTCTCTTAATGTCTTCCATGCTATTCCTTATGTTCCACATATAAGTGAAACCATATGATAATTATCTTTATCTGCTTGACTTATTTCACTTAGCATAATCCCCTCCAGTTCCATCCATGTCGATGCAAATGGTGGGTATTCATCCTTTCTTATGGCTGAGTAACATTCCATTGTATATATGGACCACATCTTTATCCATTCGTCTGCTGAAGGGCATCTTGGCTCCTTCCACAGTTTGACTATTGTGGACATTGCTGCTATGAACATTGGGTGCATGTGGCCCTTCTTTTCACTACATCTGTATCTTTGGGGCAAATACCCAGTAGTGCAATTGTTGGGTCATAGGGTAGCTCTATTTTTAACTTTTTGAGGAACCTCCATACTGTTTTCCAAAGTGGCTATACCAACTTGCATTCCCACCAACAGTATATGAAGGTTCCCCTTTCTCCACATCCTCTCCAACATTTGTTGTTTCCTGCCTTATCAATTTTTGCCATTCTAACTGGTGTAAGGTGGTATCTCAATGTGGTTTTGATTTGAATTTCCCTGATGGCTAATAATCGATTCCATTTACAATAGCACCAAAACCCATAAGATACCTTGGAATAAACCTAACCAAAGAGGTAAAGGATCTATACTCTAGAAACTACAGAACACTTACTAAAGAAATTGAAGAACACATAAAAAGATGGAAAAACATTCCATACTCATGGATTGGAAGAATAAACATTGTTAAAATGTCTATGCAGCCCAGAGCAATCTATATTTTCAACGCCATCCTGATCAAAATACCAGTGGCATTTTTCAAAGTGTTGAAACAAATAATCCTAAAATTTGTATGGAACCAGAAAAGACCCCAAATCGCCAAGGAAATGTTGAAAAAGAAAAACAAAGCTGGGGGCATCACATTGCCTGATTTCAAGCTATATTACAAAGCTGTGATCACCAAAACATGGTACTGGCACAAAAACAGACACATAGATCAATGGAACAGAATAAGAGAGCCCAGATATGGACCCTCAACTCTATGGTCAACTAATCTTTGACAAAGCAGGAAAAAATATCCAATGGAAAAAAGACAGTCTCTTCAATAAATGGTGCTGGGAAAATTGGACAGCTATATACAGAAGAATGAAACTCGACCATTCTCTTACACCATACACAAAGATAAACTCTGAATGAATGAAAGACCTCAATGTGAGACAGGAATCCATCAGAATCCTAGAGGAGAACATAGGCAGAAACTTCTTCGACATCAGCCATGGCAACTTCTTTCAAGATGTATCTCCAAAGGCAAGGGAAACAAAAGTGAAAATGAACTTTTGGGACTTCATCAATATAAAAAGCTCCTTCACAGCAAAGGAAATGGTCAACAAAACAAAGAGGCAACCCATGGAATGGGAGAAGATATTTGCAAATGACACTACAGATAAAGGGCTGGTATCCAAGATCTATAAGGAACTTCTCAAACTCAACACCCAAAAAACAAATAAGTCAAAAAATGGGCACATAACAGAGAGTTCTCCAAAGAAGACATACAAATGGCTAACAGACACATGAAAAAATGTTCAACCTCACTACCCTAACACTTTCCACTGGTAAGTCTCTGCTCTGGGAAGCCATGATCCCTGTATCCACCTGTCTGTCTCTCCAATCTTGGGACAACAATCACAGGACACAGTGATTTACTCTGTGTTCTCCACTGTCTTATAGATCCAAGAAGAGTTGCTGATTGCAGTCTGTTCAGCTTTTTACTTCTTGTTATGATAGAGTGGCAACTTTTAAGCTCTCTACATGCAGAACAGTAGTAACCCAATCTGAAGATGTTTCAATCCTTGTATGCATGACAGCATTATTTATAAAACAGAAAAATTGGAATCAGTTTAGTTATCCATTAGAGGTGAGTGGTTAGGAAAATTGTGGTCCATTCATAAAATAGAAGACTCTACATAAGTTAAAATGAATGAACAAAGAGCTATATATATAATCAGGTATTAACCTCAAAAATATTTTGAACTTAGCATGCCTTCACATAACATTTAAAACTTGTAAAAAATATCATATACTATTTTCAGACAATAGTTTATGGAATAAATTTATTTTTGAAAAATAATCTTGCATGGGACTAATAAATACTGAATTCTTGGTAGTTTTTCCTTCTAGGAAGTGAGGAAATTAGGATCAGGAAGAATTCCCAGAAGGCATTAACTACAACTATAATATTTTCCTTAGTTTAATAATTTAAAACAAATGTAGTTACAATATTAAAATTGATTAAGCCTGTGAGAGTGAAAATATTCTATATTGTTGTTTCTGCGAGTGTAATATTTTACTTTAAAAATGATTAAAGCTGTGTTAGTTTTGGAGGCTAATTATTCATTATTTCTACATACTATCATTTAGTCTTTTGGTCAAGAGAGCCAATATAGCTTTATGTTTAAGAGTCTGTACTCTACACTTATCTTGATGAACACTGAATAATATATGAAACTGTTGAATCACTATCTGGTACACCTGAGACTAACATAACACTGTATGTTAGCACACTGGAATTAAAATTTTTAAAAATGAGCAGAGGGGGAAAAAAAAGAGAATCTATACTCCAAACCAAAAATGCCAGATTTCAAATCCAAGTTCTATACCTAAACATTTTTGTCATTAAGCTAGTTAACCAACATACCTAAGCTTCAGTCTATATGTGATTCTGGGAAAATAATATACCTTTTATTCTAGGATTGTTAAAAGTGTTACAAGAGGCAGTAAATGAAAGTAGCCCCTCCTACTTAAAAAAAAAGCATTTTAAAATGTTGACTGATAGTTGATATTAGGAGCAATTTAATGTATATTTCATATTTCCCTCTTTTTTACGTTTGGCCATAGCAATCTAATGTATCTTTATAATCTCTCTAGGAAAAAGATCTCTTTAATCACAGGTAAGTATATGTTTTCTTACTTCTTTCAACACATTCTTCATACCAGCTGATGATTTATCTTGCTGTTCCCCAATATGAGGTTGTGATCATCCAGTTTCCTCTACCTTTAAAATTGTTCTTTTTCCATAGATTATCCAATTCTTATTTTCTTTGCAGCCTATATCAAGACCCATTTCCATAATGAAACTTTTTTAAATCTTACCACTATACTTTGCTCTAAATAGCTTTGTCTGAACAAAAACATATTACTATCAATGACCAATAATAATTTCAGTGTTTCACATTTTATGGCATTCCACAGTTTAAAATCACTTACACATTATGTTATTATATATGACATTCAGGTGAAGATGAGCTACTGTGTGGAACTAATTTTATATCTGCTGACTCTAAGTTTAATAGTTTGCATCACCTCATGTATTAAGTACTAAGATCTTTTCAAAAAGTTCAAATTTAAATGTATGCCTCACTACTGCTTTTTATAAATACTTTCCCTATATAAGGCTTTTTTAAAAACTCACCACAAGACATGTTAGCTGCAAGCATAAACTCACCAGTGAATAAAAATGAATCATCAACTATCTTGTAATGTCTTGCCTGAGCAATGTGTTCAGAGGCCTGCCTATCCAGATATTTGCCCCAAGTGGGTAAATATGTAAGAGAAATATTACATAAAGAAAAAACGTGGAGAAGGTAAAGGTGAACAATTTGAAAATATATCTATGCTACATAATCCCTCTGACATAAAGAAATGACCTCTCAAACAGAAAGCCCCATCCAAGTTGGTGGGGGGGATTATATATAGAAGGATCCTACATAGAAGGATCCTATACAGAAAACTCTGATTCTCCAAGGAAGACCTTTCACATTTAAATCAACTTATAGTCCATAGGATAAACATGTCATATCAGCCTGAGAAGAATTAAACCTCTCCCTACATAGTTTTCCTATTTGTTGAAAGGAAGCCCTGAACTTGAGGAGCCCTACTGGCCTATGATCAAGGAGTAGGGGTGATACAGGACAGGGGAAGATGATGAGAACAGAGTTGTACTCTTTCCTTTCAACTGATGAAATCCTACATAGAAGCTTTGGTTTTAAAGCCTGGGTGGCAAAGTCGATTAAGCATCCGACTCAGTTTCAGCTCAGGTCATGATCTTGTTTCAGGATTTCTTTTCCTTTAGTGCCTGCGGTTCTTGGTCATGCCACTTCAAAGAATGAAGAGGAGACCAGACAAAGAATGGTGGGCAGCAAAGCAAAGCTTGTTGAGCTATAGTACAAAGCTCCTGAAGACGAAGGGGACCTGAGAGAGTTGCCATTGGAGTTTCTAAGTCTAGAAGTTTTTGTGAGACTGTTGGCAGGTGGTTTTAATATGATTAACCCTCCACGAACCTGTCATCCAGTCAGGTTTTTGTTCATGCGCTCATGTACCTACCAGGTAGTTGTTCATGTGGGAAAGGGTGGAGGGCTCCTTCCAGGGTGGTGTAGAATATCAGAATAGAGTCTTTTTCCTTTTAAGAGTACCTCTTAGGACAGGGGCCTCTTGCCCTGCCTGCCTTTCTTCCAACTATCTTCCACTGACCTCAGGGTCTTGATATCAAGACTACTCTGAGCTCCATGTTCAGGGTGAGTCTGCTTAAGACTCTCTCTCCCTCTGCCCCTCCCCCTGTACTCTCTCTCTCTCTCATAAATAAATAAATCTTTAAAAAAGCCTTAATGTTAATTAAATGTTAATTCAATCAATTACATGCAAGGAAAGACAGACTTTAGAAATTTCATAAGAGAACTAAAATTTGCATGTCAATAAAAATCTACCCAGGGGCCATTTCTTAATAGTATTTGGTCCTTAGTCTGCTTTATGTTGTTATTTTTCTAAATCGATGGGCCTGTTTCCTTATATTTCTAGTTAGTTTGCAAGTTATTCAACAGTAAGTAATGCACTATATTTCTTTAACATCCCTGGTCAGGCAAGGCTCCCTCTGTATCAAAGGGACTTTGACTTCAACACTACAAAACTATCCATGGTGCTGAATTTCCAGTCTCTACACCTGATTGACCAAGGATGATGAACTGGGGAAATAAATATGAAGACTGAATGTTCATAAGTTAACAAATAAATATGACTACTTGTGAGAATTTATGTAGGAATATGGCTAAAAATTGAATAGAAAATACAGGTTAAGCACATGGTAAAATAAATTTCTTTAATATCAGGGCAATGATTTCACTGTAGAATCTTGGAGGTTAGCAGAATTTTTCTGAGTAGAGGTATAGCAAGATGGAAATAGTACTTTAAGAATTTTAATTTATGTTAGTATATAGTACAAATTGTGAAAATTATGTTTTGTATCACTGAATCCATAACAACATAACCTAATTTGTCATCATTTTGTCCCTAATGAGTCAGTAATTACTAAAAAGGATCATAAATGCTGGAATTTAGATATAAGACATTTTGGCAGCCTTCATGCAGTAGAATTAGAGTAAATTGAGCCTTCCCTGGAATCCATCCACAAATGTTAAGTTTCCAAATAATTCATTTTAATGATATTTACATCTATGAGATCACAGATTACATATGACCAAAGATATTTGTACTTAAAGGTATAGAAATTATTCACATTTGTTATATGTGATTATTACAAAGTACTCAAGGTGTACTGACTGATGTAAGATTAATAAGGGTGAACACAGAAAAATAGATAAAATTAGATGCATACACAGAATGTTCCTTATAAATGAAACAAGTAAACCACTTATTTTTTATCTTTGCTTATCTAAATTTAGATAAAAATCAAGAGGTTTTTTGATGAGATTAAGAAATAATGATCATGAATATCTCTTTCTCTGAAAAAAGTTCTATTTGTCATCTAATGACATGTTTCCCTTAGCTATGGAATACTTCATAACTAGGTCTTTGGTGGGGGGGAAACTCTCAATTTAAAGAAAATTTCCTTTTCTCATTTAAAATTGAATAGTAACTCAACTAATTCAGACACTAGGGATGATGTGATGTCCTTAATTTTTTTCATATAATGATATGAATGTGTGTTAAGAAATACATCTTCACTAAATTTCAAGTTTTGTTTCAGAAGATAAAAGTCTGATTTGGGCAATGTTCCCAGAAGTTCCTTTGGGGGAAAGTGACATATTTCAAAATTGCAGAGTTCCAGTTGCATTTGGTTAAAATAATCATTTTGAAATGGTGATTTTTTTGTGTCTATGTTTAAAGAACTGTCCTGTGTATCTGAGTTCAGATTTCAGAAATGGAAAATTATGTGGACTCCAGGATGTATAAAGTCACAGCTAATAATAAGCATAAATGTTGAGTTGTAACATCAACCCAATGTACTCACATGTCCTTCTTTATTTGGGCTTAGGAGCAGTGCTCTCCTCATAAAAAATAATGAAAACCAGATACCTAGGTAGCACAGCTGGATTTAGGACAAATATGACACTAAAAAATATACACCTTTACCCTGAAGCAGAAAACAATGTCTTCTTAAAAATAAAATCCTCTTATAGCAGCAAGATATACAATTATATTGTGGTCTTAGTTGCTACATCCACTTCTACAAGTAAATTAAGAGACAGAAATGATCCCAGAAGAAATATAAGGACTGAGTCTTGTAGGGCTGAGAGATGTAATTGTCTTTCCACATGACACTAGCATTTTTCACAGAAAAGACAATATTGAAATATTTGTCAATGATAAACAATGTTAGTTAGAATTCAGCATTTGACCCAATATTTTTTTTTTAAGTTGTATGTAGAGTCAAACATTTCTTAGAGAAAGTAGAAGTAGGATGTTAGGAACACTTTTAAGGCTCTAACTCTTCAGATATAAAAGCCACTTAGAATGTATTATGAAACTTTGAATGCTTAACATTTTCCAAATAAAACAAAAATGGCAAGGCATTAGACTCATTTCTACACCCACTTGATCAAAATTCAGTAAAAATTCTATTCTCCATTGCCAAGAGAAAAATGTTGAGGAAAAGAGTACATAAGTCATGATGTCTTAATCAACTGTTGGCTCCTGAGAAAAGTTTTTTTTTTTTCTTTTTTTTTAAAGGGAGCTCTGACGAAAAAAAGGTTAGACCAAATTTCATAGTAATAACAGTGGTTAGCCTGGTCTAACATTAGTGATGTTGTTTTCAACAGGAAAATTAAGTTATTACCAACATTGAAAGAGAAAAAAAAAACTTTAAAAGAGTTCAAGTATTCTGTTTGAAGTAATGGCCAAAATAATTATTCTATACATGTTTCTCTATTGCACACAAATAATACAATCAAAATATTAACTTTAATTAAATGCTCATACCTCACTCAAATATTTTTCCCCAAATTCAACCCCAGCACCAATTCTTACTGAAAATACAGACGGCACATGAAGATCAAGTTTTTAAATGCGTATCTGTTCAATTTTATTATTTTCAAAATAAAAAATATATACCTGTTTCAAGTGAAATTTGGTTTTCATTATTTTATAGCTGTGAAAAATTAAATTGTTTCTTTTCTTTTCCATTTTGTACTACAGGTCTTTAAAATATATTTTTTCAACCTTTCCAATAGCTAGTATATCTACAAAAGTTCAATAAATATCAGTTTGAAAACCTTGTCAGTACAGGCTAAAAATATCCTGTACTTCTATCTTCCTAATAGTGCCAGAAAAATCTATTTCTTAGTGAAATTCTAAATGAAGATATTTTGGTAACTATTTACATTAGAATCCAATTAGAACACACTCTATTTAGAGTAAAACTTGGTGTAATTTGTCATGAACCTTGTGATAGTTGAACAAAAGTTTATATGCCTTAACCTGAAGGAAGTACAAAATGAGTAAGATATAGTCACTGCTCTCAAGGTGTTTAAAATATTCTAACATAGGAGAAGTACAAATAATTTAAAAATAAAGTTAATTTCATTATAGAGCATTTTCACCTATAATATCCAAACAGTTTAGACATGGCAATAGCAAGATTTCTCAGTGTTCCTAAATATTCAGATACATTTTGGGGCACCTAGGTGGCCCAGTCAGTTTAGTGTCCAACTCCTGATTTCAGCTCAGGTCATGCATGATTTCAGGGTCGTGAGATCAAGCCCCGCATTGGGCTCTATCCTCAGCATGGAGTCTGCTTGAGGTTCTCTCTCTCTCCCCCTTCTTCTCCCCCCCCACTCTGTCTCTAAATAAATAAATAAATAAAATCTTTAAAAAATATTCAGATACATTTCAAACATATCTAGGAGTGAAATAAAATAGTGGTCACCATTTTTGCATTCTGACATCATTTTTAAATTATTTAAAAAACAAGGAGAATTTTTATATAGTTTTATGCTTTTTTTTCTTCACCACTCCTCTCCCTAAATAAGAGATTAATTTTAATGGGAACACTTTACTGAACAGCAACTCATTTACATATTGTTGTTTATTCTCTTTTATTAGTATTTTAGTTTATAAATGTAAACTTTGATTTTTGAAACATTTCTTGAAGAAAATCACTTAAGTAAAATCATGCTAAGAGATTTTGGTCTTCAACCAAGATATTCATGACCATCCAAAAGATAATGCTAATAAAAACTAGCAAAGTGTCAACTAGATAAATACATTAAAAATGAACACCATATGTATACTATGTAATCTATATATCCACATTGTGATTACCAAAAGCTTCTACATGAAACTCCTTGAACTACATGGAGTTTACAGTTTTTTTCCTCCTCCTTTTCATCATGAGATGACCTTGTTATTGAACACATATTTGTTACTTAAATCAGAGCAAAATGAGCCCATTTTCCCCAACTTTACTTGTGATCTTAGACAGTAAATTATTTTTTCTTTAGGGAAACCATGCACATTTTTTTCTGCTAAATAATCAGAAGTTAAAACATTGAGTAATAATATGTGGCAGAGATTGTGACTTATCTCATTGAATTCTTACAACCTGCCTATATATAGGTAGAATTTCACTCCCTATTCTAAATGTG
This sequence comes from Mirounga angustirostris, assembly GCF_029215605.1. Lineage (NCBI taxonomy): Eukaryota > Metazoa > Chordata > Mammalia > Carnivora > Phocidae > Mirounga > Mirounga angustirostris. Next base: position 35,854,346 of record NW_026991720.1, read on the forward strand.
AAGAAACTGAGATAGCAAGATTAGATAGTAACTTGCCTAAAGTTCAAGCTAACACATGGCAGACACAGGATTAGACTCCAAGCCATCTGAGAGCTAAGTCCAACACTATTAGCACTATAATATGACACTTCCCAAAAGACATAACATCCCTTTAACAAACATTAACTAGTTTCCAACATGCCACACAGGAATAGACCTTGCTCATATACCATTAGGTAAAAGGTGTTGCCTACTTTGTGTATGTAATTGCTACAGAATCTAACCAATCAAGGTAAGTTGGTAAAAGATTACTTAGAATATCATTTAAAAATTTTTAGTTAAGAAAAACAGAACCTACATTATAAAATCTATATAATTTTTATACTATATAACTTAACTATAGATAGATACACATAATAAAATAAAAATCACACATATAAATTAAAATAAAATATAGTTATTAGACAAGGAAACCACATGCACACATACAGTAACATAAAAAACAATAGGTTGTGGTTCTGTTCTGAAACACATATGCCCCATCACTGACCAGAGAAGCTTATAAAATGTCTTCCCTGCTCCATGATGGAGACTTCTTTGTGATAGCTGTTTCCACACTATGCCCTGACCCACTTTAGTATATGACACCAGTCCACGGTTCACTGTAATCTCCACCAGTTCATACAGATCTGGTTATTCTGTTATATCAGGCCTCCTGTGCTAACTTCAGTGCAGTATCTTTCCATGGCTTTGTAATTGCTCAAAATTAAATATTTAATTACAGACTTCAAGTATTTCTATTCCTATCTGAATATTCATACAAATGCAATAACCTCCAAAAGTGTGGCTATTTTTCAACTCAAGTCTCGAAAAATTCTTTTTTTGAAAATACTTTTTCTGTATACACCTGCAGTGAAAAGGTTTTAATAAATGTTCTAGATTAGGGTGTAATAGAACAAATTCCAGATTGAATATTATGTGAGAGCTCCTCAACATTCTCAGCTCAAGTGCCATGAGAAGTTGCTATAATCAGTTGTAAGATTTGTCACACATAATATGTTGTTTATAGCAATGAAAGTTCTAAGAGTGTCCTTCCCTGACCACTAGCTAAAATCCTTTCCTTCACTGAGTTTCTAATTTCTAAAGGGTATATCTTTGCTTGATTTTTGTGCAGCTCCTCCCCTAAACTGTAAACTCCACTGGCTATTATTATTACATTCCTAGTGCTCAACACAGCACCCATTCTCTAATACTGTTTGGGGAATATAGAAAGAATGAATACATCTTGCCTCATGTGGTTTTATCTACCACAGTGAAATCACAGTTATATTTCTGAAATGCAAATCAAATCCTCTGATTGGTCTTAAACTTTCCAATGGCTTCCTCTTACTGTCTAAGGTAGAAGCCTAAAACTTGCAAAATCTTTGACTACTGGGTCTGTCCATATCTCCAGTCTCTTTTCTTCCATAGCTGCACTCAGATCTCTGCTCCATGAGTCCAGACATATTGTAAGTTCCTCAAATGTTTCAAACTTCCACATTTTCCCAGATTTGGGACATGCCATTTTGTACACCTTAAAAGCTCTGCTCTCCATCCAATCCTTAGGCCTTGATATGTGACTAGCATGTCTATTCCTTCTTTCAGGGGTTATTCAAGGGTGCTGTATAATTTTTCAGAAATGTCTCTCCTAATACTTCTGAATACAATTAGGCTCTCCTTTGCCTGTGCTTTCACTGCATTTTGCCCATGCTCTCATTATAGCAATTATTCTATTGTATTCATTATTTATTTTAGCTTCTGCTTTCCTACCAGATTAAACTTATCACTATATAATCATTTTATGGTCAGGAGTTGCAGGTTTCATCTATGTGTTATCAGTATCTAACAGTATGCCTATATCAAAAGAGATCTTCTGTACAGAGGTAGTGAATGACTAAAGGAATGGAGGTCTCACTGTTACTTAATTAATGTCCATGCTAGGATGGCTGATAATTCTTTCCAAACTGTTTTTTTTTTCCTCTGCAGGACAAAAATAAAATCAACCTAATGGGGAATATTATTCTAAGTGGATATAAACACATCCTCTAACCTGAATGTTCTACAAATGATTCCTCAAGGCATTTACATATTAAAGGCAATTTATAGGCATGAATTATAAGTCAGAGAACTTACAAACAGTATGATTTTAAATTGTTCATCATACTGTACAAAAGAGATGATTCTTTTTTTTTTTCCAGAAAGAATGCTACAAAAGACAATGAAGCTTTATCATATCTATTTGTGGTTCTATGCTAGGGAACTGTCATATACTGATATTTCCATTAGAAAATCTTTTGGGATAGGGTTTAAGACAGCTTCACCATATACTAAGCCCTCTTTAATAACTGATACTAGAGAGTCAATGAATTTTAGAGCTTGAGGCTTCTATGAGAGAATTATTATATACATTTTTTCTTAAGACAATTCAAAATTTTAAGAAAAATCAAAGATAACTATGTTACCCTTATTATATCCAGGTGTGATGAATGTAAATACCCTGAAAGTAAAATATGAGAATTAACTAAATATTTCAAGATCTTTATCACCATTACCAGCTCATCTACATAAAGATGACTTTGTGGTAACACATTTCTCCATTATTTCTATAGCAAAATAACTGCAAAGAGGGAAATGACACTGACTGCATTTTTGAACTGTATAGCACAAACATGAAAGTACAATAGATTTTCATAGCACTTAAAAGACATTTCTGTTAGTGCTAAAAGCAAAGGTCAGAAAAAATACTTTTCCTGGAAAAAAAAGTACCAAAAATCCCACCATCAGTAGAATAATCTGCCCTTGATGTTAGATTTTTATTTTTAATAAATGCTGTTGAAGAGCTAACAATGAATAATAATGCTAATAATGAACAGCCTAATCAAAATGCTGTTCTTTCTCCAGTACAGTCATTAAGAGAAATGAAAAATTCCCATTTTTGTCTTTAGAGAAGACAATCTTATACTGTTTCTAGAAAAATCTAATTTTAGAAAAAAAATTAAAAACATGTGTAGAACATTTCCTATTCAAGGGGGTCCTCTGAAATAATACATACAAGCCTTTTTTTTTAATTACATGAAAAGTAATGCTATTACATGCCCTGCCTTTAGTCAAATTAGTAAAATTCCATATGTTTTTTAAATGGGTTGGAAATTATATATGGTAATTATAAAGCTTCAGTGACTGTCCTTATATTTAGCACTGATATTTAAGTATATAGTTTTACTATCAATTTTAAGACTTAAGCAATATTATTCCAGTGGCATAGAAAACTAAACACCCTGAAGACCTTTCCATTGAAATCAACTAAAATTCTGAATAAAATAAGAAGAAAATGTTTAATGTTTCATTAAGATAGCATGAAAATAAGAATCTACTATAATTAGTTTGGTTCTACTTAGGACGAAGATGTAGAAAGCCACAAGAAAATGCTGCTTTTACACTAATAAGGAGAGAAAGATAAATAATCTACAAAATATAACTTTTCCAAAGCCCATCAGAGAGCTGAGATCTCCAGGCAACCAAGAAAACTAAATTCTACAGAGTGACAAGCCACTAAGAGTACAGAATGCACATACAAACCATTTCACCCATGTCAAAGCAAAAGAGAAAGAGATAGCCTTCAAACAAGCAGATAAAAATAAATAAGCTAAAATTTTAACAAAATTTTAAAGGAATAGTATGGGGGGCATGTCAGTTCTATAATGGGTAACCAAGAAACAAGGGGAGTTTGCATTCATTTGCAAGCTCTTTTCCATGGCTTTCCCCCATGTGCTCCTGAGGAAGACTGATTCGGGGTGGGGGGGCGTACTGATGAGAGAGCTCTCCCCACTTGGCACAGGCATTAGGCCTATAATCAGCAAAAGTCTTTTATGTTTCCTTATACCTTTCTTTCTATGAAGCAAAGGCTTTAGGCTGTTTGGAGAAGAGCAGCAAACTCCCTCAGCCCCTGGGATAGATTTATTTTTCTATAGGATAGATTCAAAACTCACAGCCACCAGGATTGGGATGGAAATACTCCCCAGTCACAGAACAAGGCAAAGATCCTTTGCTGCTGGGAGAAGTATATAATCAAAAACTCTATAGCTATCAGGGAAGAATAGAAAAGCCTCTTGAAGGGCACCTGGATAGCTCAGTTGGTTAAGCGTCTGCCTTCAGCTCAGGTCATGATCCCAAGGTCCTGGGATAGAGCCCCGCATTGGGCTCCCTGCTCAGCAGGGAGTCTGCTTCTCCCTCACCCTCTGATCTTTATCCCCGCTTGTGCTTTCCCTGTCTCAAATAAATAAATAGAATCTAAAAAAAAAAAAGAAAAAAGAAAAAAAAAGCCTCTTGACCCCAGGATCCAACACCAATAGCAAGCAGAGATTAGCCAGCACCAGACAAGGGGCAAGGAATTATCTCAGCCCTAGATCAGCCACAAATACAAAGCAGGATTTGGCTACCAAGGGAAGGAAGGGAAGGAATGCAAGCACAGATCCACCTTTGAGACCCAGGGACACAAAGCATGCCAAACACTGAAGATGAATACACAAGAAAAAAGTAGAAAAAGAAACTCCTCTTGGCCCTTAACATGAAACTAATACCAAGTAACAGCAACAGCCATCTCCCACTAGAGAAGGGTCAAGAGCATAAACAAAGGTTCTATAACATGTGTGCAAAAACTTCTAAAGCTGAGAATAGAGCAAGAATGCTGACAAAAACACAAGGTAACTCTTCCCAACCACTGGATAGATTTGAAGCTTGTGTTGCACTGAAGGGAATCACAACAACAAAATCTAAACCCTGCTCAATTCCTGATTAGATTTATTCATACTAAGGATCAGAACAAAGAAGAGGCATTTCTGGCACAGATACAATTAACCTCAGTCTCTATTATTCTATATATTATGATAGCATTCAATAAAAAGCTATGAGACAAGCAAAATGATGAGACAAACAAACAAACAAAAAAAAACCATGAACATGACCCATTGTGAAGAGATAAAGCAATCAAAGAATCATACTTAGAGTTGACCCATTAGTTGAAACTATCAGACAAGAACATAAAAATAACCATAATGCATATATTAAATGATCAGAGGAAAAGATAGATATGTATGAGCAGATAAGGGATTTCACCAGACAGATGAAAACTAAAACTCTAATGGAAATGGTAAAAATAATAATAAAAATAAAAACAGTAACAAATTTTTTTAAAAGACTGGAAAACAGAAAAAAGAATTTAAGAGATGTGGGAAAACATCCCAAAAACAAAATGAAACTTCAAAAATGGACATACCATAGTCAAACTGCTGAAAAAAAAAAAGAGAGAGAGAATGTTAAAGCAGGCTGAGAAAAATGAAACATTTCAGAGAGGAAAACAAAGATAAAGTTTACCACAAACTTCTTATCAGTAGCTAAGCAAGTCAGAATACAACAGCATGGAATCTTTATAGCACTGAAAGAGAAAAATCTATTGATTCTGAATTCCATTCCTAGTATAAGTATTTTTCAAAAATGATAGCAAAATAGTCTTTTTTTCAGATAAACTAAAGATGAATTCATTGTCAATACAATATACAACAAGAAATGTTAAAGGAAGTTCTTCAAGCAGAAGAAATGTGATACCAGATGCAAATGTAAACAAAGAAACATGAAGCACCAGAAATGATAAAATGAAGGTAATCATAAAATACTTTTTTTTCTTATTTTCAATCACTTTAAAGATAACTGACCCTCTAAAGCAAAAATAGTAACACAATTGTGGGTTTGTAAGATATGAAGAAGTAAAATGTGTGACAACTATAACATAAAAATGAGAAGGAGCAAATGTAACTGTAGTGTTGTAAGCTGCTTAAATTATACATGGAGTGAAATAGTAGTATTTGGCAGTTGACTGTGATAAGTTACAAATTTACATTGCAAATCTAGAGCATTCACTAAAAAATGCTTTTAAGTGTATTACTAATAATCCAATAGTGAAAATTTATGAAACACAAACATACTCAATAAAAAAAAATTAAGAAAGCAAAGAATAGATGAGAGAGACAACTAGATAGCAGATAAAATTTTTTAAAAACAATGTAAGTAACAGTAACTACATTACATTTAAATTAAAAGGTAAAGTTTGTCAGATTGGAAGATAAAATCAGAACCAATTATAGAAATTGTAAAACATTTTAAAGGCATACATAGGGTAAAAATAAGAAGATAGAAAAGATAAGTCTGTCATGTAAGCACTAAGTAAAAAAGGTGAGGTGGCTATCTTAATGTCAAATAAACAGATTTCAGTGACAAGGAATATTAGTAGGACTTACATAATTATAAGGAAATCAATTCATCAAGAATTAACGAATTGTATAGATTCACCACCATTACACAGGTCATAACAATCTTAAATGCTTATGCACCCAAAAACAAAACTTCACAACACATTCAGGAATGCTGATAGAACTGAGGAAAAATAGACATATCCATAGTTATAGTCAGAAACTTCAATATTCCACTTTCAGTAATAGGCAGAAAAAATAGATAGAAATTAATAAAGATATAGCAGACCTGAAGAATATTATCATATTAGTTGATATTTATAGAACACTCTCCCAATCAGAGCACAATGCACATTATTTTCAAATACAATGTAATGTTCACCAAGACAGACCACATTCTGGGCCATGAAACAAACCTCAACAAACTGAAAAGAATTGAAATGATACAAGATATATTTTCAGATCACAGTGGAATGAAACTGCAAATAAAGAACAGAAAGAAATGTGGAAAAAACCCCAAATATTCAGGAATTAAACAATAATCTATAAACACGTGTTAGATAAACAAGGGAAATGAGAAAATTTTTAATATAATGAAAATAGAAATCCAATATATCAAAATCTGTAGGCTGCTATTAAAGCATTAAATTTATAGTATTAAATGTTTATATTAGAAAAGGAATAAATACCCCCTCAAAAGGAAAGAAGAACAAATAACCCAAATAATTAATCTAAGTTTCCACCTTGAGAAAGAAGAGCAAAATCAATTCAAATTAAATACAAGAAATATTAAGATGAAAGCAGAAATCAATTCAATACCAAAACGAAAACATACAGAAAAGTCAGTGAATCATACTGTGCCATAAAAATAATTTGTTTTCAATGCCATAGTACTTAAATCAAGCTCAAACTTTATAATTAAAAGAAGATATATATGATATAATGTTTAGTAATTATTTGTAATTTTCACATGTAATATAATATGCTATTTCTGCAAGATCTATGCTGTAGTATTGTCTATTGACATTTTTCCAAATAATTATTTTAAAGAAAGACAGTGCATCCAGGTAATTTATCTTTTATCAGCTTCTTTACATTCTTCTAAAATTATGGTGGGAAGTAGTGCTCAGAAAAGCAGTCTCATGCATACAGCCTTTCAGCCCCCACTCAGCCACATAAGATTTGGACTTGGAACACTTCTTTACCAAGAGAAAAAGAGCCCTCATATTTTCTACTGGGCTTATCACCTTGTTTGGGAGTATCTTTCCTTTTTACAAGCCCAATATATGCTCTTATGTTCTGCATAAACATATGGCACCTGGCCAACCCTACTGCTACTTCTGCCCTCCATTGGGAGTGTACAGGATCCTTCTACTGGGTCATGAGACGGGTGAGCATAGGCCAATTGCCCTGTGTCTGCTGCAGGGAGAGAGACACCAACTGGCCATGGAGGACTGATGTCCACTACTGAAGCAACTTCTCCAAAGTAAGGTTATATAAGTTACTTCCTTTATTTAAAAATAATTGACACATTCAGTAAAATTATTAAATCTAAATTAATTAAATCTAAATCTTTAAGTAAAGAAATCTAATATTTATTAATAATCTATTATGTGCTATCCATTTAGCAATGCCCATCCACAAACCTCATTTCAGAATATATCCTAAAATTAAAAGTCATCTACAACTGGCTTCTGACTTTCCTTTCTAGCTTTATCTTCAGCAACTTTCACTCTTGAAGCATGACTTAAAACTCAACTGGAGTTTCTGCTCACCAAATTTAACTCTATATCTTTCTGACTCTAACCAGAATTCAGTCTTTCAAATTCTTTTTCATAATTAAATGTTCAGATTAGTGTACTTTCCTGTTTATTAAAATCCAGAATTAATTTCTATCTCCTTTGAATTCCTAAAATATACTGTTTATATCAGTTTAATAATGCCTACACATTCTTCTTTATATCATAGTCCATTTTTTCTAAATGGTTTATACTTCCTTTGTGGAAATATTCTCCCCACCTACATTCAGTAATATAATCTTTGAATGGGCTTTCCATCTAAATACAACTTTCTCATCCTCCCTTGAATATAGGTGTGGTCATATGACAAAAATCTCATCAAGGGGATGCAAGCTGAAGTGATATATGCGATTTCCGTATGTGACCTTAAAGAGAATGGTATATTTTCCTTCCATCCCTTCTTCTGGCATTCATCACCCAAATGTGACAGTGTTTGTGAAACAAGTGGATCCTAGGAATGGCGAAGCAACTACATAGACAACTAGAAGACATCTGGGTCCTTGACATCATGGATGCACCATATAGACCCTGGACCATTTATTCTAGATTGTAGTTTAAAAAAATAAAAACAACCTTATCTTATTTAAGCTACTGCTATTTTGGTTTTTGTTATAGCCTCTAAATTTCCATCAAAATTAATATGTCCTACAAGTTTCTTGGAGGCAGGAATCACATCTTCTTGACCCAAATTTGTATCTTTTGTATTTATCACCTTGTTTAGCAGAATGCCTTATACATAAAAAGTAAGTACTCAATAAATACTTATTGCATTGAACATACTTTCCAAAATCTTCATTGGGTAACATCTTTATACAAGTAGACTAGCTACCAAAAGGATAAAATTGGATCATACAGTAGAGGAATCAAGATAAGCCTTCCTCACTAAGCCTTGCAGAAATTGCAAGTTTGTGATTAAAAAAGAGAGAGAGGATGAAAGAAACGTTCTTTTACATGACTGAATTTTGGGTGATTTGTTAAGCAGCAACATATAACCAGAACAAACATAATCATACTCCTCCTCCTTATATTCTTATTAAAGAAAACTTTAAACATAAATACAAATGAGTAAGATGATTATTTAAAGCCCTGTACTCTGCAGTTCAAAATCATGAGTTTGTATCAAGTGGTGGATAGAGGGGTTGAGTTGAGTAGATGAAGCTCAGGAGATTTTTAGCTATTGTGTATGATTCTATTGTGGTGTATACATGACACTATGCATAAAATCCATAAAACTTCACAACACCTTAATACATGCTAATAAAAAAAAAAAACATTTAGGAGGTCAGAAGATTTCAGGATGGAGCATAGAAGGTGATAAGGATCTAACTGTATTACAAATGTATGAAATGCCTTCACTGAAAGGGATAGGGGCAAAGGTGCTGACTTAAGTAACTTCAGACATGAATGGAGTCTGTCAGATGACAGGCACAAGTATAATATATAAGCACTGTACTTTATTAATAAAGTTATATCCCACAGTGGTATAGGTAATAATTCTGAAACTGCTATACATTATACTGGAATTGAACAATTTTGTACATGGATGGCAGATGGTGTGCCCCAGGTTTCCCATTGTTGGCCTGTCACCCAAGGAACATTAATAATATTTACTAAATGAATGAAAGGATATAAATATATATTTGGAAGGAAAGGTGTGCTTAAGTTCACATGGCTGACATATTTAACTCTCAAGTCTACCACAGCCAAGACAATTTATGATAAGCAGTATGCCAAGGGGCGCCTGGGTTACTCAGTCAGTTGGGTCTCCAACTCTTTCCACTCAGGTCATGATCTCAAGGTCATGAGATTGAGCCCTACATCAGGCTCCATGCTCGGTCTCTCCCTCTGCCCCTGCCCCACTCACACTCACTCTCTCTCTCTAAAATAAATAAATAAATCTTTAAAAAACAAAAACAAGTATTATGCCAAAAACATGTTTTCCTAGAGAATAATGTTTCATCAGTTTTTGCAGATGGAGATTATTTTCACTCAAAGAAATTCATTTTTAAGAATAATCAAAACTTATTAATTTGGGCAATACTAATTTAAGATTTATGATCATTAAACCTGGGGTATGTACTATGAAAAAAGCAGTTGTTAATTAAATTAACAGTATAGACAAAATTACAGGAGATGATATTGGATTTCCAAATAACCTAGGAATTATCATTTATAGATTTTTAACAAATATTTACATAAAAAGATGTTTTTAATTACAAGTCAGCCTCATTAATTCTTTAAATGAAGACCCATAGGAGCTCTGCTTAAAATGGTTTGAAAACAACTTGTTTAAATAACTGTGTGTACTTAAGAAAAACAAGACTGTATATGTCTTCAAGAATAGCTTATCATTTAGGCTTTTTATGAATTTAGGCTACTCTTTCCTTCTATTAGTCTAAAATATAGTCTTAAAACATGTGTCTGGCTTCAGTTTCTCTGTTATACATTTTTTCAGTTTACAACTTGGGTTGTAAAATAAATCTACTTGTACTACTTTCATGACTTAAGACCTTAATACCTCTCAAGGTATTGAAAGGTTCTAGAACAGATAAAGAAAAATTATATCCAGCATAACACTTTTTCTTCATGTGCTCTAATTGCCTTTTACTTTATATCTCCTTGGAACAAAGTTTGGAAACAACAATTTTCAATCAGTTTTTAAAATTATGTTTTATTATTTTTAAATTATTTCAGTTATTTGAGTCCACTTTCTATTCTGTTGGATTAATCTTATGGAATGTGAAAATTTAAAAAAAAGCACAACTTGCTTGAATTTAATGGTATACTTTCTTGGTATATATAGTATTTTTAACCCATTTTTATGTTCTGTAACTCAATTTTGTTTTAGAAGATAAGCTACTCAATATGGAACCACGACCTACTACCATAAAGAGGGATGGGTTTACCCTGTATGTAGACATCATTCCTCAATTTTTATAAATGGATTTTAATGCTATACTCTTCATGGCTGATTACAACTCAATCTTCCCTTTAACTGACAAGATAGAATCTGGCTGCAGTATACCAGTAATGAAACAGCTGTTGATTATGGCCCCTATCCATTCTGATTGTGCTATCTATTCTGACTGGTATATGTCAGTGAAATACAGTTTCTAAATATTTTTAATATCATGCCTATATAAAACATATTTTTTCTAGGTTCTTGCCAAGGGTTTCTTGCTAATTTTTAATTGTCTTATCAGAATATCCTTATCAAAAGACTACCTGAGAGAAAAAAATATTTATAAACAGCTCCCCTAAATCAGGAGTTTTTGGTATCTGGGGATATAGATCCTTTGAGAATAAGAGGTTTGGACTATCTCTCAAGAAAACTTCACATAGGCCCATAGACTCAAAACTTAAATTTCAAAAGTTTGAAAGCCCTTTGAAGTCCAGATTAAAACCCCTGAATGTATATGCTAAAATGGACCCCTCAATCAAGCCTTAGAGAGATGCACACTTAGATGTCATTTTTATCACTTGTAGAATTTTTTATATAATCTAGTATTATGCCATTCTCTCCCTTCCACTTCTATCCATCTTTATCATTCTAGTTCAATTCACTATTGTCTCTTGCCTAGACTCCTGAAACAACTTCCTAACTTTTTCTTCCTTTTTTTTTCCCCTTCAACTCTATTACAAACAGCAATGAAAATGGTATTTTATAAGGTCACACCACCATTTATGTAAAATCCTTTTAATGTTTTCCATTGCATTCAGAACAAAACTCATTCCTTACAAGGTCAGCCAGGCCTTGAATGACCTGACTCTCAATTTTTCCTAGTTTCACCACTGGGAAGTCTCCCTCTTCCTAGTACACTCCAATGATACTGGTCTTATTTCAGTTCTTCAAAGGTATCAAGTTTTCTCCTACCTTTACGTACAATGGTCTTTCTGAGATGTTCTTCTTCACCTATTAAGCTGGTGAATTTCTTTTCATCAGCTTAAATATCACCTTCTGAGAGAGAATTTTCCTGAAAGTCTCTCCAATATAAAATCAGCCCCTCAAAACACTCTTTAGTTGTCATTTACATGTAATACTACTTATTTCAGTATTTCTCCCCAACTAGACAATAAGATCTAGGAGAGTGAACATTATTCATGTAAAACAGATACTAACACATTATCTAACATTAAGTGACTTTTCATAAGTTTATAATTATAAAAAGTAGTTAATGAAATAATGATATAATTTAAGAACCAAAAATATACAATTCATTATTATATAAATTATAGGGTTAGGATGTTATCTACTTAGTTTTCTACATAGTTGAGTCTTGGATAGGACATTTGATCAATATGCTTGACCTGCCATGCTCCAAACGTATAAAAATGTTAGGCAAAATGTATTCAAAATATTTTTAATATATGGTCAAATTGGAAAGAAGGAAGGAAGAAAGGTGGGAGGGAGTGAAGGAAAGAAGGAATAGAATACCCAGTGCTCCAGAAACAAGAAGTATTCAAAGCAATAATTTGAACCAAAAGTCAAATAATTGGGCACCTGGGTGGCTCAGTTGGTTAAGCGACTGCCTTCGGCTCAGGTCATGATCCTGGAGTCCCTGGATCGAGTCCTGCATCGGGCTCCCTGCTCGGCAGAGGTCTGCTTCTCCCTCCGACCCTCCCCCCTTTCATGCTCTCTCTCTCAGTCTCTCTCTCTCAAATAAATAAATAAAATCTTCAAAAAAAAAGTCAAATAATTCATTAGGATTAAAGTATATAGATCTTAATGGCAGGGGCTGAGAATTTAAAGCTTGCACATGAACACATCAGTGGTCTCAGGAAAATACAAAGTAGAGAGTTGAACTTTAAGCCCAAATATAAAGCCAAGATCCATGAAGGGTAACCCTGCTCATGAACAGGAACTAGAGAAATTCTGTCCTCTGGTTCTTCAGGCATCACTAAAACTTGCTATTCATTCCCAACATGGGTGAAAACAATTTCTCCAAATAACCAAAACTATAAGCTATACACAAAAAAGGTTAAAGTTTTTATAATTTTTCTGTTGAAAGCCAAAGAAGTATTTTTTTTTTAAATTTCCAGAAGTAGAGAGAATTGAATAAACGCTATCAGACTCATGCTTCTACAGTGCAGGATAAAACAAATCCTCCAATAAAATTAACCACTGCTAATGATAAGCTCAAAGTCACAGGTATAACTTATATGAATACTAGCAAGAGGAAGAGATGGAAAGCAATACAAACAGGAAAATTCCAACCTCAAGATCTAAATAAAATAAAATAATATACCTGAAAGGTTAATTTTAATTAGTACATATAAATTTTGAAAAGATGAACAAAAGACATAAAACTATGAAGCAATAGTTACAAGAAAAGAGCAGACTGACTTGAAAAAGAGCCAAATAAGAATTTCAAAATTTGCACATTTAGTTATTTAAATTAAAATAAAAAACTAGTGAGGGGCACCTGGGTGGCTCAGTCAGTAAAGCATCTGACTCTTGATTTCAGCTCAGGTCATGATCTCAGGGTTGAGATCGAGCTCCATGTTGAGCTCGTGCTAGGCTTGGAGGCTGCTGGAGATTCTCTCTCTTCCTCTGCCCTTTCCCTACCCCTCACCCTCCCATCCCCCTGCTCACTCTCTCTCTCTCTCCCAAAAACAAAACAAAAACCTAGTGGATGTATTCAATGGTTGGGTTAGTGATTAGAATAGGGAGCAAAAAAGGAAATAAAGCAAATGGAAGTTATATTTAGGAAAATTATCCAGAATGCCACACAATGATTTAAAGAGATAGAAAATATGAAAAATAGGTTAAAAGTCATGGAGGATGAATTCAGCGAAAAAAACTGATGTCCAATAGGAATTCTGAAATGGGAAAACAGAGAATTAAGGAGAACCATTATTTAAAGGAATACTACATAAAGATTTTTCCAAAATGAAAAATTTTTTAAAAAGAATACATTCTCAGATTGAAGAAAACTACCACATACTTAGCAGAATTAATGAAAACAAAACACAAAGAGAATTTGATGGAATTTGAAGAATACAAAGTATCTGAAGACTATCAAGTACAGGGGATATTGTTAAAAGATCGTATCTGCAGGAAAAAGATAGGCTGCTTTCAACAGAACTATATAATAGACAGAACATTTTTTATTAGTATCAAAAGAAATCAGAAGACAATGAAATGTCTTCAAAGTACAGAAGAAAAATGTCAATACTAGAATCATAAATCCAAGTAAAAAAGAAATTCACAGAACAGCCAAAATAAAAATTGCTTTGACTAACACAGACTGAGAAAGTTTTCACACTGAACACATTCTGAAATAAATACTAAAAGACACAGTCAATAGGAAAGAAATTAATCATAGATGGAAAGAGTAGAATATAAAAATCAATGGTGAGTAAAAAATTAATAAATAGATTAGTAGATCCAAATAATTATGTAAAACATATAAAAATGGTTAATTGGGGAGAGGCAAGAAAACAAGGTGGCATGACAACAATAGCAAAAAAGGGTAAAAGTGGTATTACATAAAGAAATTTATAAAACATTCTTGAGAGAAAATAAGGCTTAAATAAATTGAGGGACATGTCATGTTCATAAATTATAAAATTCGATTTTGTAAAGATTTCAGGTTTTCCCTAACTGATCTAGAAATTTAATGATATTTGATTCCAATCAAAATCTTAGCATGATTTTTTTTTAATTAGAAAGATAATTCAAAATTTAGGTAAAAACACACAGGGGAAAGAATAAGCAGACATTGTTAAACAGAACAAACTTGTTCTTGCTTTAAAGCTATAGGAATTAAGGCACTGTGGTATTGGTGCAAGATAGGCAAAAAGACCAACAGAATAGAAAAGACAGCCCAGAGATAGGCCAACATTTATGAGGCCTATCTTGATTTATGAAAAAGATGGCACTGCATGCAGCACAGTGAAGAAAAGGATGACCTTTTCAAAAAAAAAATGGAGCTAAATTAATTGGATATCCATCCTCAAAAAATAAACTGACCCATGTTGAACACCATGCAGAAAAAATCACTTCCAGGTAGATTTCGGACCTTAATGTGTAAGGTAAGACAATGTAGCCTCTAAAAGATAAAAATGTTGGTGTAGGCAAAGATTTTGCAAACAGGATAAAATGAAAAATTAGACTACATTAAATAAAGAGCTTGTTATGAAAAGATACTATTAAGAGAATGAAAAGGCAAGGAACTAACTAGGAGAATGTATTCACAGCATATTTATCTGAAAATGGACTTGCATCCAGAGTTTATATAGAACTTCAACAAATCAATATTTTTTTTTATTAAAAGATTTTTTTAAAGATTTCTTTATTTCTTTGACATAGAGAGATACAGCGAGAAAGGGAACACAAGCAGGGGAGTGGGAGAAGCAGGCTTCCTGCTGAGTGGGAGCCTGACATGGCTCGATCCCAGGACCCTGGGATCACGACCTAAGCCAAAGGCAGACGCCCAACAATTAAGCCACCCAGGTACCCCGAAATCAATAATTTTAAAAAACACAGTGTTAGGCAAAGCACTTTAAAAGAGAGTTCAAAATAAAAATGATAAACAAATGGCTACTAAGTATCTGAAAATTGTTCAATGTTATTATTCATCAGGGACATGCAAATTAAGAGCACAATGAAATACAACTATATACCCACCATGGCTAAAATGAAAAAAACTGGCAATACCAAATCTTGGCAAGGATGTGGTGCAACTGATATTCTTAAACACTTTATGTAAGAGTGTAAATTGGAATAATCACTTTTGAAAAACTGCTTGGCAATGTCTGGTAAGTTGAGCATATGCTTCTCTATGTTACAGTAATTCTACTCCAACAGAAAAATGCACACAAAATGCAACCAAAGACATATGTAAAAATTTTCACAGCATCATTAGTATCACATCAGAATACTTGATATTAGTATCAGCTAAAAACTGGAAACAACCCCAATACCCCTCAATATTAAAATGGATAAAAATATATATTTATACATTGGAATACTTTACAGTAATAAACAATCTACTGCCACATACAAAAATATGGATAAACCTCACTAATAATACTGAGTGAAGATGCCAAACACAAGAGTATTTACTACATATTTGATTTATTCTATTTAAATAAAGTTCAAACCAAAACTTAGTCAAATTAGTCAATGGTCAGAAATGTGCTTCCTTTTGAAAGAGGTAATGACTGAGAGTATACAAGGGTCTCTGTGATGCTATAAATATTCTACTTCAGAAATACTCTATTTCTTACCTGAGTAGTGATTACTCAGCTGTGTTTACTGGGTAAAATCTTTGTAAATTTTACTGAGCTGGAACCTTAAATCTATTTTTCTCTATGTATATTATACTTCAATTAAAAGTTTATTTTAAGAAAAAAGGTAGCACTTAAAATGCTAAATAAAAATACGTGGAAGATAGGAAGAGAAGATTTACAGTTATATTGATCTAATGTGCTTCTGTTATTCTAAATGAGGACAGAAAGACTAAGATATTATTAAGTATGCATATTAAAATTTAAGGGTAGCAATGACAACAAAAGAATGGGAATACAATGTCAAACTTCCAAGCTAGACTGTAAAAATAGAGAAAAGAGAAAAGCCCTACATGTATACTAGAAGAAAGAGCAAAGATCATAGTACAACAATCTATAAATGAGCATGATATGATGATATGGGAAAGGTAGAGGCACTCAAAGCTACAATCTCAATGAAATGATGAAGCTAGAAAAATATATACCTATAGGCAAAAGTAAGTAGCAGGAAAACTTTTCATTCTCCTCCTGGGCTTTGAATTCTGGGGCACTGAGGGAGCAAGAAGTCACCCTTGATAATTTTGGCAACAGTTTCATCCTTAATGGTAATTAATTTAAAGAGCCTCAGACTGGGCGTGCTCCAGGGTACCTGGCTAAAGCAAATTCAAATCCTTTTCTATACGAATGATCTCAAGCTAGGTCACTAGATAATTGAATATATACTTACATTCCAAAATTACAAAATGCATGAAGAAACAGGCACCATAAGGAAGAAACTACAGAAAAAACACATTATAGGATCTCAAAGAATTCAGATTTTCTTAACAGATATTGTATTTTCAGAATTATTGACTGATATTTTATAATTATTCTGGTAATTATTGAATTATATGAAACAAAATCTTAAAATATGTTTAAAAGTACGTAAAGTAAAAGACGAATTTGAAAACATGAGTCAGGAACATTTTTCTTAATGTCTGGCAAATTTGTAAAAAGAACAAGTGGAATTTCTAGAAAAAAAATTATAACTTGATATTAAGCATTCAACAGACAATTTAAGCAAGCATAAGAAAAACAACTGAAAAGGAATTAGTAAATGAGATCATGGGAACCAGAGATGGAAGGAATACAAGAGAAGTTAAAAAAAAAACCTTAAGAATATAATAAGAAAGCCAATATAAATTTAATCAGAGTTTCAGAAGACAGAATTGAAAATTGATTTTCTTTTGTCAGGATTTTATGCTGCTTAAATAAACATGATTATGTTGAGAAGGGCTAGAACCAAGAGAATGCCTGACAAAATATCTATGCAAGCCTTACATAGTTCCATGAAAGCTGACAGAGGACACAAGACTTCTGGGTCACAGGAAAGGACTTGATTACAGCAAAAACAATACAAAGATTATCAATCTAGTTGCTATTCATTGAGCCCCAAACCACAAAGCCACAAGGAGGGTTGGAGGGAATTTGTCCATACATGAGGATGTGTTATAGGAGATGAAGCCTGAGCTTAGAGAATCCAATTTTTATAGCCAAAAGTAAGCAAGACTTCTTTGTCCAGAGGGACACCTGGTATAAGACAAACACCTTACTTTTCAAGATTATCTTCAGGAGAATAACTAAAGAAGTGGCTTAATAAAGGCCTTGCAATTTTCACAGTTTTGGCCTAGCCTGACTCAGCAAGACAGGAAGATACACAAGAGGCCCAGAGCAGAAAAACTCTCAACATCTCATCCCAACACAAAAATAATTTACCAGAAAAAAAGAAAAGACACCATTCCACTAATGGAGCAATCCCAATGAATCCAGGAATTCCTGCTTTTATTTCATTTTGACTTCTGCAAATAACTTTCTTTGTCAGATCATCAATTCATTTTTTAATTTAAATTCAATTAGCCAACATATAATGTCATTAATTTCAGATGTAGAGTTCAGTAATTCATCAGTTACATATAACACCCAGTGCTCATCACATCATGTGCCCTCCTTAATGCCCATCACCCAGTTACCCCATCCCCCCACCCACCTCCCCTCCAGCAACCTTCAGTTTGTTTCCTATAGTTAAGAGTCTCTCATGGTTTTCTCCCTCTCTGATTTCTTCCCAGTTTTCATTTTAAAGCATTCTTTGCTTAATCACCTTTTTAAAAAAACCTTTTCATTTAAGACTAGTTTTAGATTTAGAGAAAGATTGCTTACAATCTAGCTAGAGGAGAAAGGCAATAAACAAGATAATTTTAAATTGGAGTAAGTCATAGAAAGAAACTAAACAGAATAATATGAGAGTATGACTCTGGACTGGAAGGAGGCACTTAAGCAGGGCAGTCTGAAAATAACTCCCTGAGAAGGAAACATTAAAGAAATGTCCTTAAAAGATTAAAAAATATCAGCCAATATAAAAAAGAAAAACAAAAATACAAAAAAAAAAGAAGAAGAAGAACTTTTTAGGCAGCGCTACAACAGCAAAACCCAAAAGCTGGAAAGACCTTGCATGTTTGAGAAACAGAAATGAAGCAGAAATGACCTTGGTATATTTGAGGAGTCAAAAGAAGGCTAGCCAACAATGTTGGAGTAGAGAGAGCAAGGAAGAGCAATTCACAAGATGATAGGGACAGGTAGACGGGGCGAGATGGCATAGGGCCTTGGAAGCCATGGTAACATTTGATTCTATTCTAAGTACAATGAAAACATTTTGAGCAGGGACATTAAATGATGACCTATACTTCTAAATGATCTTTGTATGGAGAACAGACTAAAAGCAAGAATAAAAGCAAAGAGACCAGCTACAAGGCTACTGAATGAGTCCAGGCAAAAAGTGATGGTGGCTTTTATGAGAGTGGTAGCAATGAAATAAAGTGAAATATTTATTATATTTTTTGAAGATAAGATTAAAGGAATTCACTGGAAGGAAAAGATTTAAATCAAGGATGACAGTTTTTTGGATAGATGGTGGTTGAAATGAGAAGACAAAGAGGCAGGTTTGGGTGTGAGGGGAGATTAGCAGTTCAGTTTTAGACATGTTAGGTTTGAGATGTTTAAGAGAAATCCAAATGGAAATATCAGAGAAGTTACTGAATAAATGATCTTGAAGCTCTGAAGAAAGACCTGGATTGGAAAGATACTTTGGAAGCCTTTGGCACATAGATGATGTTTAAAGTAATGGTGATTAAAGTGATCACCTAGGAAGGAGATGCTGCTCAAGAAGAGGAACCAATATGCCGCCTTTCCAGCATCTGGAGGTCTACAAAGAAATGCCAGCCAAGAACATGGTGAAAGAGATGTCCTCACAACTAAGAAAAGAATGAAAAGAGGTCTGCTGTATCTAATGGTACTGAAAGTTTCTACTGTATTCAACAACCTGGAATTCACTGGGGCTCCAGACGAAGACAATTTCAGTGAAGTACTGGGGCCAGAAGCTGCAGTGCAATAAATTGAAAAGTAGCCACTGGAAGAGAATCACAACACCTCTTATCTCTTTACATCTTTTATGACTTTATGTGAATGTCTGTGTTTGATACTCTGAAAAATTTCTAACTTGGTGCCAATACCACCATAGTGAATACTAAAACTAGAAATCTATGGCAAATTTCTTAATTTCAAAATGATTCTCTAAGAATTCTATTTCTTCCTTTGGTGCAGTTTATAATTGCAAAATTAAAAGGGATTTTCATGGAGTCCACTTACATTTTACTCTATTTTGATAAGATACTGTATTCTAATTAGAAGGGTTGCTTCTTCCTGCAAGGAAAAAAAACTATGTAGTAAATTATTCTGAAATCTAGCCAATCTGAAACTCATAATCACTTCATTTGTATGAGATTGAAGCAAATATTTTGGCAAGTTAAAAAAAAGGTCATTTCTACTTTTAGTAAAGAAATCAATAAACTAATGCTGAGATTAATTAAGAGCAGAAAGGAAACTGAATTATTTAATCAATGCCGTATTATTTAATGTGAACATATTCCAGTGTTTGAGATCATGCAAATCAAACACTGGAAAAAATATTCTTGATCTAGCAAAATGAGAATATTGTACACTGCTTTACAAGGATTTACAATGACTTAGAAGTTTGATGGAGTTTCTTTGTCTTGCCAATGGGACAACCATGGGGCGAGTTTAGGCAGTGGCTCTCCTCTGAATCTCTTGCAGAGAATGGAATGGAATCCTCCTCACTCTGCCACTTTATCTTGTATAAACCTAAACCCCTTAATGTTTCTGAGCTTCAGTTTCTTCAGTTAAAAATAAGGATTGATTTATTTATGGAATATCTATATCATAATACCTATATCAGGGGTGCCTGGGTGGCTCCGTCCTTTAAGCGTCTGCCTTCGGCTCAGGTCATGATCCCAGGGATCCAGCCCCAGGTCTGGTGCTCTGCTCAGCAGGGAGCCTGCTTCTCCCTCTCCCTCTGCCTGCCGCTCCCCCTGCTTGTGCTCTCTCTCTCTGTCAAATAAATAAATCTTTAAAAAAAATAATAATAATACCTATATCATTGGGTCACTATGAGAATAAAAGTTCCTGACTCAAAGTTAATACTCAGGCATCATACCCCTTCTCATATTACCCTACATCAGGGTCTTTGCACATGCTGTTTCTCCTGCCTGAAATACTGTTCCTTTCCTTACTCCCCAATTTTGCCTAGCTAACTCACATATCCTTCTTATGCCAGCCTTGCCTGTCCCTCTCATACTGCATGAGGTCCCTCAGTTACACAATCTCCTAGCACCCTATATTTTTTCTTCATAGCGTTTATCACAATTACAAATATTTGGGGGATTATTTGTTTATTGTCTACCTTATCACTATTTGTTTACATTGCCTAAGATATAATCTGACACCTAGAAGGAATTTAATAAATACTGTTGAGAAAGTGAGTGAGTTGGAATTCCATTAGAGGAAAGGATGAAGGGGATAATTGAAAGATGACTCCAAGATTTCTAGACTGAATAATCTTGTCATTAATAAAACAAAGCAGTAGATAAGGGAGAAAAGAGAATGAGTTTCTGTTTTAAACATGTTGGAATGAAAGTGTCTGAAGGGCACCTAAGGGAAGATACTCAGGAGACAGTTGGAACTGTGATAAAAGATGAGAAATGAATATATACATTTAAAAGTCCTTATTCCCTATGTGGTAGATTAGCCTTAAAGATAGCCAAGGGAGGCTAAAAACAATATCCTGGAGAAAACAATAAAGTACACATGAAGGACCACGTGATGGTTAACTTTGTGGGTAAATTTAGATAGGCCATGGTAACAAGATAGTTGATCAAACATTATTCTAGATGTTCCTGTGAAGGTATTTTCTACATAAAATTAACATTAAAATAGGATTGCCCTCCATAATGTGGGTGGGCCTTATCCCATAAGCTGAAGGCGTTCCTAGAAAAAACTGACTCCCCAGTGGAAGGAATTCTGTCAGCAGTCTGCCTTCTGACTGAAACTGCAACTCTTCCATTCTCTAGCTTCCTGGCCTACCCCACAGTTCTTGGATATACCAGCCTGCACAGCTTCACGATCCCGTCCCTTAAAAACAAACAAACAAAAACAAAACTTATATATATCTATGTCAATATACAGATATCTATAGATCTATAGATCTGTTTCTCTGGAGAATCCTAACTAATACAAGATGATTGAATATAAAAGAGTAAAAGGGATAATTGATACACCAGGATTCTAAATCACAAAAGAGGCAGAAAGTAAAATTTAAAATATTGACAATCAATCCTCTGCGGCCTTCCTGAAATAAATTACGATTTTCTATGCACATTTACCTATACTTAAAGTGCTTTTATTGTTATTGCTTTCGTATCATTTAACACGCATTGGCTTAATCTGTCAAAATTGTAAGACATTATAAAAAGCATGAGCAATAGTATTAACAGGAAATAGGACTGTGATTGTTCAGGAGTCACAGTCCTTTCAAATGCAGAATGGCATTTGGAAACTTTCTAATTTTTACCTTGAGGACAGATTTCTGCAGTTCAGAATTTTGAACTGTTGATGGTGTATTTCCGTGACATTAGTATGTAGTTGATTTTGGGACAAGTCTTTCATGAGAACAGGAAAAAAAGATAAAGAAAGGGTTAGTTTAGGTGTTAGTTTAACAAAGACTATACTTTCAGGGATCATTTCTATAGTTCGGTGTTAGTTTAACAGATGAAATATTTACTCATAACTCTGCAAGCCTCAGGCAAAAACAAGCAAGAATCCTGATGACCAAAATAGAAAGTACTCTGTAACAGAATCTGTAATATGAAGACAAACTGGACAGGAAAGCCAGTGATGGAGACAATCTCAGTCCCATTCAGCCACATGCAAACAGGAAATGCTGAGTCCAAAGGTCCTTTCTGTGCCTGCTGTCCTAGATTTCAACATGAAGAACAAGCAGTGTGAATGTGGTAGAACACTGTAAGATTGGATTGAACATTAATAATTATCTACTCCAATTCCTCTGTTCCTATAAAGGAAACTAATATCCCAGAAAGGTTAAGTGACTAACCAAAGATCAAAGAGGCATAATCTTTAGAAATTAAAAAAAAAAAAAAATAGGATACTAGCAGATCTTTAACAAAGCAGTTTTATATTGCAGAAACCAAATTCAGGTAAATCCCACAGAAATGGAAGAACTTATTGAACATATAGTATTAGATCTAGAGCCTCAATGCTGTGACTCCAGTGTAATGAATAGCTCTAGTCCAATCATAAATGAATGAATATCATTTTCCTCTCCACAAAAGAGTTGCAATACTTTATTTTATTTAGTATCACAACATCCTGAAGTGAGATATAATGATTATCTGAAGTCACACAGTTCCTAAGAGCTGTCAGGACCCAGGTTTTCCAACCTTTTCAGAATCCTTTTTGACACACTTATATTTAGATGTAAGGTCATATAATTATCCATATGAGAGGATAAGACCTTAGGCTTGAGCAATGTGGACAAGTGTTTACTTTCCAGAGTGACTTGGTCAGAAGAAAAAGTTAAAAAAAAAAAAACCTTCAGCCAGGTTTATCATTTGGGTTTTGGAGTCTTCAACACCATCAAACTAGTAAGTATCAAAACCCAACCCTTTGTGTTTCTGATGTAAAGGAAAACTAAGGAGTGACATTTTTAAAAAAGAGCAATGGGTAAAGGCAGAAGTAAGTATGTGTAATTGAAGCACATGTTTATTACAGCATTCAAACTCTCATTCCAGGATACTAGGGAATATAAATCCATTATTTTAATTTCTTTTATTTTAGTTCTTCCCTTGGTTCCTAAGAAAGCAATAAATCCTTCGGGACCAGGCATACCCACAGATTATGACACATTGCCTTCAGACTCACATGGCATTCTGATAAATCCATCAGTAGGTGCAATGATGACAGATGTGATAAAGAGATCACCGTGGCTCTCACTGCCTATATTTTATTGTTTGTTACAGCCACCTTCTATTTCTGGAAAACATTCCCAGCTGCCTGCAGCAGAGCAAGGAGCCAGAGTTGGAAAATATGTTGTTTTTCTCACAGTTTACAACCTAACTTGCCTACCACTAATTATGCAATACAGATAGGTAGAAATAATACTAGAAAACATGTCTTTAACACTGGTTTCATTATCTGGTTTCATTATAATAACCTTATTTCTGATCTTTCTTATTTCAGGGTTCTGGAAGACTCATTAAAAATGTTTTCTCTGCAGTGTTTTATAACCTTTTGACATTTTCTTCTTATACCAGTCATGGCAATCTTTTTAAGTCTATAAATAGGAAGGTTGAGAGGGAAGAAATGGACATGTTAACCCCCTATATATTTGGAGCCTGACAATGAAATCTGAGGTGGGGAGGTTATATCAATACCTTGGTTTTTGTTTTCTTTTGAGGGTATATGGTAAGATATCTAAAGCATTCTGTGTGCATACTGTTATCCATCTTAATCATCAGTGAAATACATATGCATTTCATATATAATCTATTTACAACTGATATAAAAGTAACAGGGAATTGTGTTCTTTTGCATGAATTTCTGAGGACAATTCTGGCTGCTTTCTAAGTAGCAAAGAATTTTCTTAGTGATTGGTGTGAAATGCAATTATTTTATACTTTTCCAGAGACAGAGAAGATGGAACTATAAGTGACATAATCCTTTGATCACTTCTACATAAGTCTAGTTTAACCCTATTGCATTAATTATCATTGTTACTTTATATGCCCATGTTTCAGTTACTTTACCTTGTATAAAATGACAAAAAGCATTATAATAATTTGCTTTATTATTTGCATTTATTTGTTTAAGGTTACAAATTTCATGAGACTATTTCATAAATAATCTATAAATTTAATATTAATCAATCTTTAAAACCTCCAAATATTCATCCTTTACCAGAATTATTCTCAATTTTGAAAATATGTTGATTAAAATTTTCTTTCTTTTAATATGCCTTGCTCACCCTTTCTTACAGGTTATATCTAATCAGACAAATGCATGGAGAATAAATAACAAAGCAAAACATTTCACATACTAATCAGCCCTAATTAAAAAGTGACTATCATACAGAAACATATTAATTGAAAATTCACATTTATTATTAGAATATCTTCTGAGTGTCAAATGCTCTTCAAAGATCATTTTTACTCATATATGAACAGTACATTTTTATATATCTTATAGTCCTTCTTGAAAAAATGCATTATTATATGATAGAAGATATCCATAATCAGTTTTATACAGAGTTTAACATTTAAGATTAACTGACAGTCACACATCAAAAATGATGGAAGAGCTGGGGTAGAGAGGTTTACTGAGTTTACTATTTAACTATTGAACTGCTGCCTTGACTGATGTAGCAGGCATAACTTATATTAGCAAAGCTACACCAAACATCACAGTTGTGGTGGAAAATAAAAGATATTTCTCCATTAAACTGGAAGCCTGTGGTCATTCAAATGTCTTTAGTACCAAAAATAACTGATAAATTAATTGTATGGAAGACTCCTATCTAAAATTAAGATGTGACAAAAAATGAGGCTTCTTGTGCATTTAAAATAAATTACTCAATGTCAAACTGAGAGCAACAAAGAAACTGATTACCAATTTGGACTCTAAAAGAAGGTTTCATTTAATACTCTATAACAGGTTTTATTCCTCCAAACCAACTCTTTAATATGTGGTAATCATTTCCAGGGCAGCATCTAAAAATGTTCTTGTCAAATAAACTTGTTACTCTTCTTAGTTTTATAAAACAATGGGGATTAACACAAAGCATCACGAAATGCATAATTTAACCTTGGAATATCTCTTAAAGAAATATAAGCTTCCACATATATGATGGCTGAGACATCATATTGATTTCATTTATTCTTATATTTCTAAAGGATCCTTGAACCTGAGTTAGTATTCACTTTTCTTATAATTCTGTGTAACAGTTCAAGTAACTAGCTGACACGGCTTCTTTCAGTGTCTTACGGAAGACAGAGTGCATTTGATTACTAAGGCTGCCCAAACAAGATATCACACAGACTGGGTGGCTTAAATAACAGAAGTTTATTCCTGAAAATTGTGGAAACTAGAAGCCCAAAATCAAGGTGCTGGCAGATTTGGTTTCTTCTGAGGGCCTCTCTCCTCATCTGGCAGATGGCTGCCTTCTTGGGCATTCACACATAATCTTTTCTCTATGCACAGACATTCCTGGTGTCTCTTTATATGTCCTAATCTTTAACAAGGACACCAGTCAGGTTGGACTAGAACCTACCCTCACATCTCTTTTTAACTTAATTATCTCTTTAAAGGCGTTCTCTCCAAATAAAGTCGCATTCTGAGATACTGGGGGTTAGGACTTTAACTTATGAATTTTGAGGGAACACAATTCAGCACTAAGTACAGTCATAAAAGTTGTATTGTTTTTCAAAATAATGCATGAACTATTTTTTATATAATTAAATACTGTGCATGTAAAGGCAATCTGCAATTTTTAAAGTATAATGACTGCATATACCACTAGAGTCAAACTGCAAAATCACACAAGCACAATTTTCATCAAGTTTTTAAGTCTAGTGAAAGCTGTTTCTGTTTATTCATGTTTTGCTTGTTTGTTTTTGCTAATTCCAATTAGAGAATTTTTGCCAAATTCTGAAATCTTCTCTAATGGTCAAGCATTATGAGTTCTTTCTTTTTTCTTAAAGATGCAAAATCAATCAATGCTGAGCATTCCTTTGACATGTTTCAGAATGCCTTTACCCCTAACCTATAATAATGAAGTCTTTCCCATGGTATGCAATGATCCTTGTCACTGTGCTTCCCATGTGTGATCATTTTTCAATGACACATTTTCAGATTCGAATTATTTGGCCACCTTATTCATCTGGCCTGTCCACTTTAAGCTGCTTTTCCAGTTGAGCCCCATTAAATTCATAGATTATTATAGCAAAACTACATTATCTGAATGAAGTCAAGATCACAGGTGTAATATTAAATTACTATATCAAAAGAAGAATATTATCACTGATAGGGAAATCAGATTAAATGATGCATAGCTGAAGATGCCTATACATTGAAACTGTATTGCACTTAAAACCATAAAAAATGTCCCTTATATGTTATTTACAATGTTATTCATGTGTGATATAAAATACTTAATATGTTTTTTATTACTTCTTTCCTTGAAACTTCAGGAGTCACATTTGTTTAACCTCAAATCATGTGACAGTGAAATACACAATTACTTTCCAAATAGCACCATAACAATCACTTTGAGAGTTAATGCCTAAAATCAGAGAAAGAGATAGAAAAAAAAAGTCTTAAATTCCTGTCTGGTTTGTTTTCTACTAGATGATCTTAACTTCAGGAGAGATCTGCAAGGGGGCTAACTGACGTTGACCCCATATAACAAGGAGGGGCCACATGTTTTGTCACATATGTTTTTCTTGCAACTTTTGCCACTTGAAAAAAAATGACTGTCTCCTTAAGTATTTTTTTAAAAATTTTATTTAAATTCAATTTAGTTAACATATAGTGTATTATTATTTTTAGGGGTCGAATTTAGTGATTCATCAGTTGCCTATAACACCCAGTGCTCATTATATCAAGTGCCTTCTTAATGCCCATCCCCCATCCCCACCCCCACTTCTCCTCAAGCAATCCTCAGTTTATTTCCTATAGTTAGGAGTCTCTTATGGTTTACCTCCCTGTTTATATTCCATTTTTCCTTCCCTTCCCTTATGTTCATCTGTTTTGTTTCTTAATTTCCACATATGAGTGAAATCATTGGGTAGTATTTGTGTTTCTCTGACTTATTTCACTTAGCATAATACCCTCTAGTTCCATCCATGTCATTGCAAATGGCAAGATTTCATTCTTTTTGATGGCTGAGTAATATTCCATTGTCTATATATACCACAACTTCTTTATCCATTCATCTGTCAAAGGACATCTGAGCTCTTTCCATAGTTTGAATATTGTGGACATTGCTGCTATAAACATTGGGGTGCAGGTGCCCCTTCGAATCACTGTTTGTATCCTTTGGATAAATACCTAGTAGTGCAATTGCTGGGTCATAGAATAGTTCTATTTTTAGCTTTTTGAGGAATCTCCATACTATTTTCCAGAGTGGCTGCACCAGTATGCATTCCCACCAACAGTGTAAGAGGGTTCCTTTTTCTCCACATCTTTGTCAACATCTGTTGTTTCCTGACTTGTTCATTTTAGCCATTCTAACCAGTGTGAGATGGTATCTCATTGTGGTTTTAATTTGTAGTTCCCTGATGCCCGGTGACATGAACATTTTATCATGTGTCTGTTAGCCATTTGGATGTCTTCTCTGGAGAAATGTCTGCTCATGTCTTCTGCCCATTTCTTAACTGGATTTTTTGGTTTTTCGGTGTTGACTTTAATAAGTTCTTAACAGATTTTGGATATGAACCCTTTATCTGATATGTCATTTGCAAATATCTTTTCCCATTCTGTAGGTTGCCTTTTAGTTTTGTTGACTGTTCCCTTTGCTGTGCAGAAGCTTTTTATCTTGATGAAGTCCCAATAGTTCATTTTTGCTTTTGTTTCCCTTGCTATTGAAAACATGTCTTGCAAGAAGTTGCTGCGGTCGAGGTCAAAGAGGTGGTTCTCCTCTAGGATTTTGATGGATTCCTGTCTCACATTTAGGTCTTTCATCCATTTTGAGTTTACTGTTGTATATGGTGTAAGAAAGTGGTCCAGTTTCATTCTTCCATATGTGGCTGTCCAGTTTTCCCAACACCATTTGTTGAAGAGACTGGTCTTTTTTCCATTGGACATCCTTTCCTGCTTTGTTGAAGATTAGTTGACCATAAAGTTGAGGGTCCATTTCTGGGTTCTCTATTCTGTTCCATTGATATGTGTCTGTTTTTGTGCCAGTACCATACTGTCTTGATGATTACAGATATAGCTTGAAATCTGGAATTGGGATGCCTCCAGCTTTGGTTTCCTTTTTCAACACTACTTTGGCTATTTGGAGTCTTTTCTGGTTCCATACAAATTTTAGGATTGTTTGTTTCAGCTCTGTGAAAAATGCTGATGGTATTTTGACAGGGATTGCATTGAATGTGTAGATTGCTTTGGGTAGCATAGATATTTTAACAAGATTGTTCTTCCAATCCATGAACATGGAAGGTTTTTCCATTTCTTTGTGTCTTCCTCAATTTCTTTCGTAAGTGTTCTAGAGTACAGATCCTTTACATCTTTGGTTAGGTTTATTCCTAGGTACCTTATGTGTTTCAGTGCAATTATAATTGGGATCAATTCCTTGATATCTCTTTCTCGTGCTTCTTTATTATTGTATAGAAATGCAACTTATTTCTGTGCATTGCACTGATTTTATATCCTGTGACTTTGCTGAGTTCCTGTAACACTTCTACAAGTTTTTGGTGTCTTTCGGATTTTCTACATAGAATATCATGTTGTCTGCGAAGAGTGAAAATTTGACTTCTTCTTTGCTGATTCGGATGTCTTTTATTTTTGTTGTTGTTCTTGTTGTCTGATTGCTAAGACCAGGACTTCCAGTACTATGTTGAACAATAGTGGAGACATTGGACATCCCTGTCGTGTTCCTGACCTTAGTTTTGGAAAAGCTCTCAGTTTTTCCCCCATTGAGAGTGATATTAGCTGTGGGTCTTTCATATATGGCTTTTATGATATTGAGATATGTTTCCTCTATCCCCACATGGTGGAGGGTTTTTAATAAGAAAGGATGCTGTATTTTGTCAAATGCTTTTTCTGCATCTATTGAGAGATCATAAGGTTCTTGTCCTGTCTTTTACAATGTAGTGTATCACATTGATTGATTTGCAGATGTTGAACCACCCTTGCAGCCCAGGAATAAATCCCAGTTGGTCGTGGTGAATAATCATTTTAATGTATTGTTGAAACCTATTAGCTAAGTATCTTGGTGAGAATTTTTGCAACCATGTTCATCAGGGATATTGGTCTATAATTCTCCTTTTTAGTAGGGTCTTTGTCTGGCTTTGGGATCAAGGTAATGCTGGCTCATAGAAAGAATTTGGAAGTTTTCCTTCCATTTCTATTTTCTGAAACAGTTTCAGAAGAATAGGTATTAATTCTTTAAATGTTTGGTAGAATTCCCCTGGGAAGCCATCCAGCCCTGGACTCTTGTTTATTGGGAGATTTTTGCTTACTGATTCAATTTCTTTGCTGGTTATGGGTCTCTTCAGCTTTTCTAAGAATTTATCCATTTCTTCCAGATTGCCCAATTTGTTGCCAAAAATTGCTCATAATATTCTCTTTTAATTGTTTGTATTTCTTCAGTGTTGTTTGTGATCTCTCTTTTATTCATGAGTTTATTTATCTGGGTCCTTTCTCTTTTTGTTTTGATAAGTCTGGCTAGGGGTTTATCAGTCTTATTAATTCTTTCAAAGAACCAGCTCCTACTTTCATTGATCTGTTCTAATGCTCTTTTTTGATTCTATATCACTGATTTCTGCTCTAATCTTTATTATTTCTCTTCTTCTGGATTTAGGCTTTATTTGCTGTTCTTTTTCCAGCTCCTTTAGGTGTAAGGGTAGGTTGTGTATTTGAGACTTTTCTTGCTTCTTGAGTAAGGCCTGTATTGCTCCATACTTCCCTCTTAGGACCGCCTTTGCTGCATGCCAAAGGTTTTGAACTGTTGTGTTTTCATTTAATTTGCTTCCATGAATTTTTAATTCCTCTTTAATTTCCTGGTTGACCCATTCATTTTTTCGTAGGATGTACTTTAACCTCCATGTATTTGTGGTCCTGCAAAATTTCTTCTTGTGATTGACTTCAAGTTTCATAGCATTGTGTTCTGAAAACATGCATGGTATGATCTCAATCTTTTTGTACTAGTTGATAGCTTATTTGTGACCCTGTATGTGATCTATTTGGGAAAATATTCCATGTGCACTCGAAAAGAATGTGTTTTCTGCTGCTTTAGGATGAAATGCTCTGAATATATCTGTTAAGTCCATCTGGTCCAGTGTGTCATTCAAGACCCTTGTTTCCTTGTTGATCTTCTGCTTAGATGATCTGTCCATTGCAGTGAGGGAATGTTAAAGTCCCCTACTATTATTGTATTATCAATTAGTTTCTTTAATTTTGTTATTAATTGGTTTACATATTTGGCTGCTCCCAAATTAGAGGCATAAATATTTACAATTGTTAGATCTTTTTGTTGGATAGACCCCTTTATTATGATACAGTGTCCTTCTTCATCTCTTATTAGAGTCTTTGCTTCAAAATCTAGTTTGTCTGATATAAGGATGGCTACTCCAGCTTTCTTTTGATGTCCATTTGCATGATAAATGGTCCTCCACCCCATCACTTTCTATCTGGTGGTATCTTTGGGTCTAAAATGAGTCTCTTGTAAGAAGCATATCTATGGGTCTTTTTTTCTTTTTTATCCATTCTGATACCCTATATCTTTTGATTGGAGCATTTAGTCCTTTTACATTCAAAGTAATTATTGAAAGATACGAATTTAGTGCCATTGTATTACCTATTAAGTCACTGTTCCTGTAGATTGTCTTTGCTCCTTTCTGATCTTTGTTACTTTGGGGCTCTCTGCTCAAAGGATACCCTTTAATATTTCTTGCAGGGCTGGTTTACTGTTCACAAATTCCATTAATTTTTGTTTGTCCTGGAAACTCTATCTCTCCCCTTCTGTTCTGAATGACAGCCTTGCTGGATAAAGTATTCTTGGCTGCATAGTCTTCCCATTTAGCACATTGAATATATCATGCCAGCCCTTTCAGGCCTGCCAGGTCGCTGTGGACAGGTCTGCTGCCAGCCTTATGTGTGTACCTTATAGGTTAAGGACCTCTTGTCCTGAGCTGCTTTCAGGATTTTCTCTTTGTCTCTGAGATTTGCAAGTTTCACTATTATATGTCAAGGTGATGACATATTTTTGTTGATTGTGAGGGAGGTTCTCTGTGCCTCCTGGACTTGAATGCCTGTATCCTTCCCAAGATTAGGGAAGTTCTCAGCTATAATTTGTTCAAATAAACCTTCTGCCCCCTTTTTCCACTTCTCATCTTCTGGGACTCCTATAATACAGATATTATTTCACTTCATGGAATTGCTGAGTTCCCGAAGTCTACATTTGTGATCTAATGGTTTCTTTCCCTCTTCTTTTCAGCTTCACTATTTTCCATAATTTCATCTTCTATATCACTGATTTGCTCTTCTACTTCATACATCCTCATTTTTTTTGGCCTCCACTTGGGGCTGCATCTTGGTTATAGCATTTTTTTTTTAAATTTCAACCTGACTATATCTTAGTTCTTTTATCTCTACTGTTGGATTCTCTACTGTTCTCTATGTTTTTTTCAAGCCCAGCTAGTATCTTTATAATCTTTGTTTTAGATTCTACTTCAGAAATCTTACTTTTATCTGTATTGATTAAATCCCTGGCTGTGAGTACTACCTCCTGTTCTTTCTTGTGAGGGGAATTTCTCCATCTCATCATTTTGTCCAGAAGAGAAAAGAACAAAGAAAACCGGAAAAAAAAAAAAAAAAAACAACAGTAACAACAAACTTTTAGGAAGTGTTTCTGGTATATACCGTGTACACTCTGCTGTTGTGTTTTGGCTGCTCTTTCCCACTGTTCCATCCTCTACAGAGTTCCTCCTTGCTTGTAGTGGGGAGTGTTTGACTAGGTGTGCTTTGATTTGTTTGTTAAGATAAGCTGGGGGGGGGCGCCTGGGTGGCTCAGATGGTTGAGCGTCTGCCTTCGGCTCAGGTCATGATCCCAGGGTCCTGGGATCGAGTCCCGCATCGGGCTCTCTGCTCCTTGGGAGCCTGCTTCTCCCTCTGCCTCTCTCTCACTCTCTCTGTCTCTCATGAATAAATAAATAAAATCTTAAAAAAAAAAAAAAGATAAGCTTGGGGAAAAAAAGAAAGAAAAATAATCCAAGACAAGATCAGGAAAAGGAACAAAAATGCAAACAAACAAAAAAAACTATAAGCCTCTCATCTGCCATGTTCTCTCCCTCCAACTGTGCAGATTCTTTTCTTAATCCTCAGATCATATTCTGGGTTGTTCAAAATAGTTGGAAGTTGATCTAGCTGTCCTCAAGGGACAAGGCAAGCTCACGGTGCCCCTACTACTCTGCCATCTTAATTCCTGCCCCCCTCTTTAAGTATTAAATGATAAATTCCCCTAACATAAGAAAAAGTACTTTTCATGAGTATGATAATAATTCCTCTGAAATGTTTATATAAGTTTACAAATCAAAAGGGACTTCAAAAATATTGGTTGGAGAATACAAAGCCAAAAAACTATTTACACAATAAGAAAAACACTTAAAAATTTTTTTTGCAAGTTCTAGCTCCCTTGCACCATGAATGATTAAAAAATCTGAGAAAGCAAGGACAATAAACAAGGAGCAATATGTGCAATAGAGAAATACATTTTAAGGGGCCCCTGGGTGACACAGTTAGTTAAATGTCTGACTCTTAGTTTCAGCTCAGGTCATAATCTCAGGGTCTCGAGATCAAGCCCTGCATTGGGCTCCAAGCTCAGTGAGGAATCTGCTAAAGTTTCTCTCTCCCTCCATCCCTCTCCCTGTGTGTGCAGGCATGCACTTTCTCTCTCAAAATTAATTAATCAAATAAATAAAATAAAAATATAAATATAACGAAAGAAAGAAAAGAAAAGAAATACATTTTAGAAGCTAGAACACGGTTCCATTTCTGCTTGACAGAATTCATTCCGGTTGAATACTCAGGGATTTGCAACTCAAGAAAGACAATTTTGTTATGATTTGTTTGTTGACTTTTCGTTTTGGTTTTTGAGTATGTGTGATCAGAGGCATTGAATTTTCCTTGGAACCACAAATCACTGCAAAAGTAATGCACAGGCAAGCACTTTACAGTTCGAAAGTAGTGCTTCCCAGACCAATGACTGATGAGAAAAAAAAAAAAAAAAAGAATTCTCACTAACATTTCAACATACCTAATATGCCTAGAATGACTGAAATGATTCTCTCTGTACTATTTCTATAATTTAAAAAAAAAAATTCCCTTCAATCTTGCTCAAGTGTTAATTAGTTGCTGAGAATTAACCATCCCAACTACTTTCCACAATAATGAACAGTTTTTGAACAACTGCAAGTTGATTTGCTCTTTAAAAAAACTTCCAAATTAATTAAAAATTCATTAAGAGGGGCGCCTGAGTGGCTCAGTTATTTAAACATTTGCCTTCAGCTCAGGTCATGATCCCAGAATCCTAGGATCAAGCCTGGAATCAGTCTCCCTATTCAGCGAAGAGTCTGCTTCTCCCACTCTCTCTCTATCTCTGCCCCTCCCCACTGGTCGTGCTCTCTTGCACATGCTGTCTCTCAAATAAATAATCTTTTTAAAAAGTAAAAATAAAAAAATAAAAATTCATTACAAGTATCATTTCTATATTTTCATAGACAGGACTCTTTTAGTCCAAAGAATTAAAAAAATCTGAACTGATGTTCCTTTGAAAAGGATCAGATTTCCCATAAGAATCTCCTTCAAAAAGATGAAAGATGACTCAGGAAGGGCAGAAAGACATGCAGCTCTGGACATGAGCCTATTCAGCTCTACCTCACTGTCCCACCTAGCCTTTCTGTCTCCCCCTATTTACCGGCTCTGTTTTCACTTAACTACTCAAGTTCTTCATAAGCCTTTGCCCCTGTGTTTCTTATCCTATGTTATATCAGAGACCCCAGGTGTGAGCCATGAGCATCCTTTTTTTTTTAAGATTTTATTTTATTTGAGAGAGAGCGAGTGAGAGCAGAAACAGGGTGTGGGGTAAAGGGAGAGGGAGAAGCCAGCTTCCCACTGAGCAGGGAGCCCAATGTGGGGCTCCATCCCAGGACCCTGAGATCATGACCTGAGCCGTGGGTAGGTAAACACTTAACCAACTGAGCCACCCAGGCACCCCAAGCCATGAACATCCTTGAAGGATCATATAAATTTCTACACATACATAGTTTTAAGGGTTCATTTGCCTACTAGACCTAACCACAAGTCCCTCTTACTAAATCTCATGATAAGTATATGCCTTTAGGTTCAATTACCTATAATACCTATAATTACCTATAATATAAATTTTCTGTGTCTCAATTCAAGATTTTGATCAAGAGGCAGCTCTACCCAGCTCTTCTTTTCAAACCACATCCTTAAAATTCAAGATTTTGAGCAATCTCATAGATTACTCCACAGGTCAGGAGTTCATCTCTAGCTCAATAAACTATCCCATAAGTTAGGGTCACAGCACAGCAAGGGCAATGGATAGAGATTTTTCAGAAAGGGGGGTAGTCTAGGCAGTACTGGCATCTAACAGAGATTTTACAAAAAGACTTGGAAGCTATATATATTTTTACATAGAAAAGAACATTACAAATATAAGGTTTTAAAACATAGCAATAAAATGAACACCCATGAACTCACCATCTAACTTAAGAAATGGGATAATACAAATAAAATAGAAAACGCCTCTTGATCTCATTTTTTAGCCTCCTTATGCCAAACTGTGCCTTAATCAATCCATCTTGCCTGGTAAGGCATCAAGTAATAAAACCTAATACTGAATTTAATAAATACTGCATTTTGAAACAGTAGAGAATACAAACATATTGAGATATTTACACCAACTGTAATGTGATATGAAAACATCTCTGATTTATAATGGTGACAAAGTCATAATTACTGCGAATATCACTGTGATTGATTACCTTCATTCATAATTAAATACTTAATTTCAATTAGAGTGAAAAAATACCTTTTTCCAGATGAATTCTGTCTCTAGACCCCAGGTTAAGAACATGTGTTTTAGAAAATGTATGACTAACAAAATGCCAGCTGAAAAAAAGAATTTAGTCCAGAGATTTGTCTTCTTTGGACATCAGAATGTCCCAGAGTGTTGAAAAGGAAATACATTTTTAATGCCTCTAGGTGGGTCCTTTAGACTCCAATAACAAGGACATCACTCCCTATGTCAAAGGATGCCTCCTCTCCTGGGCCCCCATACTTCATATAAAAGGGTAAAAGTCCTACTCCAGAAGAATTTTATGGTACCATAGAAGAAATGGTGCCCAGTTTTAATAGGGGAAGCAGCCTGACAAAAAGCAAGTAAACACACATAAAGTAATGTTAAAGTCAAAAGGCTAAGAAGTAGTTCAAAAAGTTACTGATGAAAGAGGCAACTGATCTTCCCTATGTGAATTCTTTCTCAGAAATAAATTACAAATAAAAAATTTTAAGTGTTTTGACTTAAAATAGCACAGAAAACTTAAGAAAATATTGATAAATGTAAGTCTATTATATTAACACTACAAATTCTTTCACACTTTACCCATATTTATTTAAATGATGGCAGTCATTATACACACAACTTTCATATTTTACTTTTATTACTTATATTTTATATTTCTCACTTGTATTTATTACAAGGAATAATAAATGGAAAACCAAAAAAGAAAGGGAATTAAATTTCTATAAACTTAGGGGAAAAAAGCTATTGACTGAACACAGTTATATTTCCTGAAAGAAACTATGCAAAGAATTATAATCCATTTTTTCTTTGTGCCCAAGGCTGTTATCAACCATTAAAAATAGTCTCTGCCAGCGTGCCTGGGTGATCAGTCAGTTAAGCGTCCAAATCTTGATTTCGGCTGAGGTCATGATCTCAGAGTGGTGGGATCAAGCCCTGTGCTGCCTTCTGCCCTTGAGATTCTCTCTTTCTCTCTTCCTCTGCCCCTTCCCACCTCTCCTTCTTTAAAAAATAATAAAAATTAAAATTAAAACATATATATATTCTCTGCCATCTAGTCCATCAGTCGTCCTACAAGGAGGCATTTCTTTCAAATTAAGATTTGATTCTAACAATGGTAATAGATACAAATATTTTTTTAAATAATGGAAATAAAAACAATGTTTGAAATGATATTAAAAAATATCCATGACCTCAACTAGGTTGGAGGGAGCCAAATATTTATTTAGTGTCTATTCCAGATCACTATTGCAAACTTCTGATCTCATTTCTATGAATTAGGAAATGTAATTTTGGTACTACCATTTTGATGTTAAGTAGAAGAGGTGGGATAATATTTATAAATTATTTTGGGGTCCATTCATCTGACTCTAAAATCACTTAAGATCAGAATGTCTCACCTTAATAACTGTGTAGGCAATGAGGAAAGAAAAACAAGATACAGTCCCTGTACTAAGTCCATTATACAATAGACAGGGAACAGTCATATACACATGATCCTTTCAATGTATGCTCAAGTTGCTATGGGAACACAGAACTCCCATATGGTTCTCCAAAGTTCTCTTTCTCTACATTATGCTGCCATTCACCAGAGAATATGCCTGCTAATGTATGCACTACCATCTACAAAGAATAAAAATCATTATGCTTCAGTCATATGGCTCCTCCAGAAGGAGCTATCCTTCTTAAGATGATACCACTAGTGATACAAAATGGAAAATATATACATTTTCATTTATCCCATGGTCATGAATAAATTTAATCAAACTTATAATAAACTTGGAAATCACAGCAATGTTAGGACAATAACACATTTGCTGACCATTTTCCTGTATAGGAGGCATCACCCAATGGTCTGTCTTCAATCATGGCAGATGTCATTTTCAAAACTGCACATGATTACATACAGACATAATCTTTTTTGACATATCTTCATATAGATTGCTTCCAGGACATATGTCACATACAGAATCCCAAGTAACTTATATTCTAAGTATGATATTTGATATTATTATAAATATATGTATTTCTGTCTTTAATTTAGAAATGTTTTACTTTAGCTTTCTCCCATTACAGTCTTCAGATGTTTGGCCCTTTTCTTGTTCCAGTATACCAAATGGTATTTTAATTGATTTTGTTTGGTATGTGAAATTTTAAAAAAAGAAAAAAGGAATTGGCATTTGTTACAAATTACCTTTTATCTGAGCATGATATCAGTTTCTTTGTTCTAGCATAGCTCTTTCTAATTACTTAGAAAGCACTGTAATAGGAATGAATTTTTATACATTTTTATAAATAGGAATAAGATTTGGTATACTAATGGAAGGGATTGCCTAGCCAATGCATTTTTTTCAATTAACTAAGAACCATATTGTAATTAATATTTCCCTAGTTTTTACCTAATGTTCTTTTTATATTCCAGGATACCACATTATATTTTGCTGCCATCTCTCCTTAGGTTGCTCTTGGCTGTGACATTTTCTCAGACTTTCCTCGTCTTTGATGAACTTGACAGTTTTGAGGAGTACCGGTCAGGGAATTTCTAGAATTTCCCTCAATTGAAATTGCTCTGATCTTTTTCTTATGATTAGATTTGGATTATGGGTTTTACAGAAGACTACAGAAGTAAAATGCCATTTGCACTACATTACAGCAAGGGTACATACTATCAACATGACTTATCACTGTTGATTTTTAACCTTAACCCCTGGCTGAGATAGTTGTTTGTCAGGTTTCTCCTCTCTAAAGTTACTCTTTTTCCTTCTTTTCTCTTGGGAAGAAAGTCATTATCATCAGCTCATATTTAAGCCATGGGAGGTCATGCTACACCTACTTTGATTATCCCAATTATTTGGAATTCTACACAGGAGATTTCCCTATTCTTTCCCTTTTTAAAAATTTACTCATTTGTTAATTTATATCAGGGTGGACTCATGAATGCAGATGCAATTTTTATATCATCATTTCCATAGAAAAGAGTGATTTGAAGTTTTAAAAGTAAGTTATTTTTTAAAAAGATAAAATGATACCAATGAGGAATTCAATTTTTAAAATATTAGAAGAAAATTTTGAGGGAAAAGTAAATCAACTAACTCAGAAGAAAATATTTGTGCCAGAATTTAACATTAATAAAATATAATAAGAAAGTGAAAAGACACAAGATACATGGCCTAAAGTGGAGATTTAAAAATTATCTGGTGGGGGGCGCCTGGGTGGCTCAGTTGGTTAAGCGACTGCCTTCGGCTCAGGTCATGATCCTGGAGTCCCGGGATCGAGTCCCGCATTGGGCTCCCTGCTCGGCAGGGAGTCTGCTTCTCCCTCCGACCCTCCTCCCTCTCATGCTGTCTCTCATTCTCTCTCTCTCAAATAAATAAATAAAATCTTTAAAAAAATAATAATAAAAAAATAAAAAATAAAAATTATCTGGTGGGGCACCTGGGTGGCTAAGTTGATTGAGGGTCTGCCTTTGGCTTGGGTTGTGATCCCAGGATCCTGGGATCGAGCCCCACATCGGGCTCCCTGCTCCATGGGGAGCCTGCTTCTCCCTCTGCCTCTGCCTCTCTCTCTCTCTCCTCTGTCTCTCATGAATAAATAAAATAAAATCTTTAAAAAAATTATCTGGTAAATATGGAGAACAAACTGGCGATTGCCAGAGGGGAAAAGGGTGGGGAGATAGGTGAAAGAGGTGAAGATTAAGAGTATACTTACCATGACTTCCAGGGAAGATAGCAGAGTAGGAGAATGCTAGCACCACCTCCTCCCCCAGTGACACCTAGAATAACATGCACATCAGAATAAATAAACCAGAAAATGATCTGAAGACTGGCAGGACAGATTCTACACAGCTAAATGTAGAGAAGAGGCCACATTGAAGAGGGCAGTAAGGGTAGAGACCCTGTGGGGACCTGCTATATGCAGAAGATGTTATGTACCTTCAACTGTCCACAGGAGGGAGGGACACCACAGCAGGCATGGAGAGGAGATAGGAGCAAATCCCACACCCAGCACCCCAGGCACAGGGGACTCACACTGGGAAGATGAATCTCCATAATATTTGACTTTGAAAACCACAGGGGTCTAACTTTGTGAGTTCTTACAATCAGTAGGGCTCAACACCTAGAACTTTTTAAAATCAGCAGCTGGGCTCTGGGAGAGCCAAAGGGTGATAGAAAACCAAGCCTCTGGCCCTAAAGATAAAGCACAACAAATAGCCCTGCTGAGATACAGTATAGAAGCAGCAATTTGAAAAATGCTTGGGGTTACTGGAAGGTAATTTATTTACTAAATTCAGAGCATATGCTGGAGGGGCAAGGATCTTTGGGAAACTTCTCCAAAAATAAAAAGAGCTTGCGGATACCATTTCCCTCCTCCACCCCCTGGCCTAGACACATGGACACCTGTGAGAACCAGCAAGGCATAAACACTCTCCACCTAGCTTGCTAACAGCACCCCTCAACCCACAATCTTCTGTAGACCCACCCCCTCCACCCTGGCCTGACCACAGCAGGGGTTTTCCAAGGTACCTTTTGTCTACCTTCACCCTTTAAATATTTAATATTTAAACAGGCTTTAAATATTGTAAGGTCATGATACATAAAACTTAATTTTATTGCTTCTTGGTGGAATATTCCTTTTTTTCTCAATGTTGCATCTCTTTTCATCCCTAGTAATGTTTTGCATGTTAAATATTTTTCGTTTATTAATCAACAAGCATTTATTTGACTGGTATTTTCTAGCACATTTTCTCCAAAAATGTATTTTACCTGAGTCATGATATAGTATTTTGTGTCTAGTTATAAAAGAACTATATCTACATAGTGTTTTTTTGACCAATTTGAGTCTTTTTTACATATGTGAATTTAATATATTTATTTTTATAATGACCCAGATCACTAGGGCACTCCCAGTCTGTGAGTAGTCTTTCTAGCCTCAATTTCAAGGACTAGACAACACTTGATGGTTGCCAGCTTTATGTAAGAAGCTCAGTTCCAGCCCCCTACCACACACAGGGCCTAGATTTCAGCTCTGATTTGAGTCCAGGTCTTGGAACCTTAGCAGCTGTAGCACATGTTCAGTTCTAAAGTCATTCAGCTTCGCTTCCCTCACTTGCAACTATGGCTTTATAATCTTTACTTCTAGTTCCTCGAGCCTTCATGTGTGTTGAATACAGTTCTGCAAGTTACTGCATAGGCTAAATGCAGGAGTGGAG
The DNA here is from genome assembly GCF_029215605.1 of Mirounga angustirostris. Classification (NCBI taxonomy): domain Eukaryota; kingdom Metazoa; phylum Chordata; class Mammalia; order Carnivora; family Phocidae; genus Mirounga; species Mirounga angustirostris. The sequence goes on from NW_026991720.1 coordinate 35,895,074, forward strand.
AGAGGCACGACATCATCTAACAGGAATCAGCCCTGAAATCATCCTTCTAAATCTACTCTTCTCACTCCTCAGGTAACTGCACATATCTTCTATTGCTAACTTTACATTTCCTGAAATGGGGGTGCAGGAAGAGGAGGTATCCAGGAAAGACATCATTATAAATATGAGTTAAAAAATTAAACTGGATCTATATTCCTTGGACTCCTCTAAAGCTATTCCTTTCCCTCCCCTCTACTACCATTCCAACTCCCTAAACCACTCTAGATATGGTTCAAAAGCTGAAACTTCCTCTGATGACAGGAATTAGGCCTTTGAGGGTTTTTAAAAGACTTTTGATTGGGTTTATTAAACTATGATTCAAAAATGTAACCTCGTGTACAAGACATTTTGTTATGTGTTAAGAATAAGGAGGTGCATCACACGGCTCAGGTGAGACTTACAGAAACTACATTCCATAATTCTGATTAAATATAATCATGGATTTTGATTCATCAGGCAAGGCAAAAAGGTTAATTACATAGACTATGTAATCAGCATATAGCTGCATGTTTATCAATTCAGATTTTATCTGTTGTATATAATTTATAAGAAGGAAAAAAGATTGATTTATAAAAGAGTGGGCTGAATTTATCACTTTGGTCCCCTATACTATCTTGTTAAATACAGCTCCTCTCTTCAAAAATAATCTCAATTTGTCTTGGCTTGACAGATTATAATGAATATACTCTTTCTTGTGCTGTTTGAGAATTCTCCCATTTAGGGGGTAAAAATTAGAGCAGTGATTGCAAACTCTATAGAACCACTTGAGAAGCTTTTAAAAAATCCCATTGTTCAGGCCACACTCTACATTGTCAAATCAAAATTCCTAAAACTGGAGTCACAGCATAAAGCATTCTTTAAAGGTCCCTCAGGTGATTCAAAAGAGTAACAAAGGTTGAGAACCACTGAAGTTGAGCCTCAGCCTCTACTACCATCCTTCACAATGTTCACACAGGTTATTGATATTGATCAGATACCAGTCAATCACTCAATTGACTAAAAAGCACATGCAGACATAATTTTTTAGTTATTAAAAATACTTTGTTAAATGTCTGTGCAATAAATGTTAGCTCAAATCTCTAATTTGAAGAAGCAACTAAATATATGTTTGTGCATATATATATGCACATATACATTATATAATACATATAGATTATATATATAATTCAATTCAAATATACAGGTACTATTTAACAGTTCAATTCAATACTGTAAACATGATAAACCATAATTTGTTAATACAACTTCCAGGAAAATAGAACTTTGGATGTTTCAATTAAATTTCTCCTTTACCATGTAGACTCACTTTCATGCATTTTTAATATTTTTAATAAGGACATATGCCTTGGATAAAGGATTTTGATATCAAAAGAAATATATATACTAGCACTGAAATACACACAGTAAAATCTTTTTAAACCCGCCTTAGAGAACAGGATCAGTATGCAACGGGCAGATGTTCCTTTAAATATAGCTCTGTGGTTCAGGACATCCCTAAAATCCTTGGATCTACTTGCAAAAGATGTAAAGTGTGTATTTACACAGAGTTACCCACTAATGTGCATTTTTGTTGGGAGAAGAATTGTGGCTTTGATGAGGCGCCTCTAAGCAGTAAGGGGAATCTACTCTCAGTTAAGGATGGAATGTCATTCGGCAATTGCAGTTGTTACACATTACAGGATGGCATTTGACACACAGCATATCTCCAACTCTGCAGAGACAGTTGAGGATAGTGAACTAGATGTGGACTCTGACAACCTGGATTTGAGTTTCACCTCTGCAACTTACTTGCTCAGTAAATACAGCTTTCCAAATTTCAGGTTTCTGGTCTATAAAATGGTAATTATAATAATCTGTCCTATCTACCTAAATAGGATTGTTAAAAAGTTTAATATCAAACAATTATTTATAAATTCCAAACTTTAATTCAAAGACAAGAAAAGATTTAGCATAAAAAGCAAGCCCTGTTTTTAGTAGACTCCTAGCTTCCAGGCCAACCTTCCTGAACTCCTATTTAAGCACAAAGAAAAGATGCTCAAGCAAGATCCTGAAATAATTGTTCATGCGTGATCTAAGTGAGTTTTGGAGAATAAAATTGACATATGTTTGGGACTTCTTGATAGGGTGTGACACAGATGTGTGTGTTTGGGGGTATCCTCCCGTCTTTAAAAGAACAATTTCAGTCCAGTGAGATCTTGGTACAGTGGTGATTAACAAGGAATAACAGGAAACAAACCAAGGAGCAGAGAGAGAGCAACACACCTTCCTGAATCTTTTTGGTGACATCTCCAAAAGAAACATGCACCAAAAGAAAAAGAAACATGTAGTAACTGAGAGCATCTATTCAGGAACACTCACAAGATTCTTTCTGGGGATGTGCAAAAACAGCTGAAGACATTTTAAGTGTATATATAGAGTGGTGGTGAAGTTTATACTACCTTACCAGGAAATAAGGAGGGAGCAAGAAACCCTTGCTAAATCTGAGATTATCACTGAAGAAACAACAATGTTATAATGCACTCTTCTCTATTTTTCTTCAATTTCCTATCATGGGTGCTGATTTTTATTTTAAAAAATTCAAAATAAATTCAATTGCTTATATACTTCTGCTATTTACAGTTTAACCAATTAAATAATTACTGCATTTTCATGTACAATGAAGCTTATATCCCTGGGCAGATTATGCATGTTATATCTGCCTGATATGTCCTTCTTAAAAGAATATTTCTAAAATCTCTCTTTCCCACTTCTTCCTCTGTGCCTTTCCCTCTCCCACCCCCCTCCACACACACACTTGAATAAAGCATTAAAAGGCTTAAAGATTGATTTTACATTTCCTGGATTAGAGCAGGATTTGTTAATTGCCATACTTTAAACAGCATCTCTTCCTAATATTGCCTAAAAGTCATAAGGTTGAATGAGGTTTACCCCTTACTCCTTATTTTTAAAATTGATTTGTGCTTTTCTTTCAGGAAAAGATTTTATTTAATATGATTATTATCAATGTTATAAGTATTTTTTTCCTAATGTTTGATAACAAGACATTTCCTGTTTGTAGATGCTTTTATAAGATTTTGATCAAAACATTGTACTACCCATGTATACAGCAATCAAAAATGTTGTCAAGGACAAATGAATATGACTTGAAATCTTAGCGTTATCTTTAATCCCATTTTCTCCTTCCTCTACTTCTAATCATTCATCAAGCATTTGTTTCCTTCTTGATCTCTCCCCTGCCTCACCTCTGTGTGCACACAAACCACAATGCTCCATACTTGTCTGCCTTGCACTTACACTGCATCCTTTGTGATGGACATCTCCCCTTTGCCCAGTGAGCAGTGTCACAGTTCAAAGCAAGTTTAAGCATTATGTCTTTTATGAAGGTTTCCTGAATTACCATCTTCACTATCAGGTAAAATTAATGGCTTTCATCTATGCTTCTTTGTAACTACCTGAAATCAGTCCTCTTCTCATGTAAAGACAAAAACCACATGAATTCCATAAAACGTCCTTATAACCAGACTAGAACATGTTCATCTTCAGTGCCAACCAATAATTTGGTACTCACTCAAACTCCTATTATTTAATATTTATTTTAAAATAACAGGAAGAAATTAATTTTCCATTAATAAAAATTGAATATACTTTTCTTTATGTTCAAAATAAAAATTTATGTCATATGCACATATAATTTTAACTCAAACAGAATTGGAATTGTTTTTTATTTAGCCTTCTCATCACTTATAATTGAATTAGCAATGGCATCATGTTCACTAAGGATAGAGGTTACATATAGATATAATAAAAAGCCTTGTCTAAAATATCTTATTCAAGTTTTTGTTCTGACTTTCATTCTGTTTCATCAAAGTACTTTCTGATGAGTCTATGTTTTTAATAGTTGCATGTCCAGATAACATCACCAAAGAATGTAAATAATTAATTATCAACAGGATAGACAGTTTTAATTTTATTTTTTATTTTTATTTATATTTTTTTTAGATTTTTATTTCTTTATTTGAGAGAGAGAGAATGAGAGAGAGCACATGAGAGGGGGGAGGGCCAGAGGGAGAAGCAGACTCCCTGCCGAGCAGGGAGCCCGATGCGGGACTCGATCCAGGGACTCCAGGATCATGACCTGAGCCGAAGGCAGTCGCTTAACCAACTGAGCCACCCAGGCGCCCGACAGTTTTAATTTTAAATATGTAAAAAACTATATATGTCATTATTTTCAAGATCTTTGATCATCAAACATTTAGCAAAACATATTTCATACTTTATATATTATTAACAGTTTAGGTTTTTATTAAAGAAGTTTTCAGTATAAAATTCAATGGTATAAATATGGAAATTAAGTTATTCTAAGATAGCTAGATCTTAAAAACTGCCTTTGAGAAATCAGAGTTTTTCTAATTGAATTTAACCTGAAGTGCTGATAATCAACTTAATAAAAATCTAACTGTATTCAGAAAGCTCCTTCTATTCTGAAAGATTTCTTACTTCACACTCCCTTGATGACCCTGGTCTGCTCCATCTCTACCATAAATCTTGCACTTAAATAGCCTTGTGACAAGGTGATGAAGCTAAATGGCACACTGGAACAGGGGAAGGAGAGGGTTCAGCAAACTTCTATATCTTCCTAGTTCTTGCTTCCTTTTGTTCAATCATTTAATCATCAGATGTTTGGCCAGGCAGCATATTTCTTAGCCTGGTATTTTCAAACTTGCCACCATTGCTTTATTTTTCCCAATTTAAACAAAAATGAATGTAATGTTTATTAATGTTACATATGTAGTATTCACAGACCTTCAAAATATAGATATCTCTCTCTATGATAAGTCCATCATTTTGACAGTTAATAGTTAGAAGTTCTTAGTGGCAAGGCCGGCCACATATTTGGCACAGATCCTAAAACTCCAGAAGAACTGATGCAAAGGAAAACTACCTAAAGTTCAAAAGTGCAAGTCGTAGAATTCTCCAATATGCCTTAAGGCTTATCTAATACAATTCTATAGGATATTTTTTTTTCTATAGGATATTTTGAAGGCATGTGGTGGGCAGGAAAACAAGGGAGTGGTTGAAACACGCAGTTTTGGAAAAGGAGATTCTAAAGCTACCAAGTACTTTATTTTTAGTCACACAGCATTTTTTAAAATACCAAAGTAACACCGGAGTAAGACATAAGATGTCTGTTTATTGATAGAGTTTTTTCATTGATTTCGAAGTTTAATTATTTCAGTGATCTGGTTTAGACTCAATAATTTTCATAGATCAAGAGACTGAGGCTCAGCTAAGATTCTGTCCCTCCTAAGTGATACAAGAGCCATATACAGAACTAACAGCTGAGCACCTAGGCACCAAGAACTACCGAGAGATTTCTGAGGAATGAATATGCCTCTTCACCTCTCAAAAATCCCGTTGAACAGCTAAAATAAATATGAAATTACAGATTACACACTGTGGCTCCAGAGCACATAGATTGTTGTTGTGTTCCAAAAACTGGAAGCAGAACCAAAATTAGAACCCAGATTTCATAAACCTTTGACCAATACTTTCTGCTGTAATATAATTTTCCAATATAAGAGGAAAAACATGCACCGCTTCAGCCTTTATACTAAAAGATAACAATAATTCTTTGAGGTAAAAATAATTGATCATTTCCCATTTTACAGATAACAAAATGTAATCTCATGAATGGATAAACAAAATGTGGTATTTACATACAATGGAACATTATTCATGATTCAGCCTTAAAAAGGAAAGAATCCTGTCACATACTACAACATGGTGAAACTTGAGGACATTATGCTAAGTGAAATAATCCAATCAAAAAAAGCCAAATACTGGATAATTCCACTTACATGAGGTATCTAAATTAGTCAAATTTATATAAACAGGAAGTAGAATGGTGATTACTAGGGGCTGGAGAGACAGAGAAATGAGAAACTGTTGTATAATCGGTATAGAGTTTCAGATTTACAAGATGATGAGAAAGTTCTGGATATTTGTTCCACAACAATGTGAATGTACATAACAACACTAAACTACACTTTAAAAAGTGGTTTAGGTGGTAAATTTTATGTGTTTTTTATCACTGTAAAAATAAATGCAATATCGATGATATATAAAACTGGTTAATAACTGGCAGTCAAGACTTGGATTGTGATTCAAAATCTCGTATTCTTTACCCTGGATTCCCCTGTGCCAACTATTTCCCCAATAATCTCTGCGTGGCTGACCCTATAGCCTACATGACTGCAAACCTGTGGCAACCATGCATCAGCACTCCTGTGCAGGATAATCAGGAATGAGCACAGAGAGCCCCTTGTAGAACAAAACCTGAGGAAGCAAAACTTCCATCTTGCCACACTTGGAACCCAATGTTCCAAGGAAAAACCTTAAAACTATCTTTATTAACATTGCAAATAAGTGATCAGTATGGTGTGATCACAAAAATAGGCCATTGGTCCACTGACTTGACCATTTTATTCCCTTTTATAATGGCTACTTGCTGTAATGGAGAAATAGCCATTGAAAGATAATGCTTGGTAGGCCCACAGCCATCTCCAGGAAATGAGGCCTGAGGACATGCTTTATTCCTGTGGTGAGAAAAAGTTAATTCTAACAGCCCTACACTCAAAACATTTTATCTGTTGGCATGTTTACAAGGAAAGTTGGAAATCGAATAAAGGATAATTACCCATTCTCAACAGGATGTGGCAACTTTCATCTACGATCTTTTATTTTCAGGTTTTGGCGAGGCTTCCCAAATGAGCTAAATGAGGAATGATTCTGATGGAGGAATGATGTTAAGGCCTTAGTCTGTGTTCTTCCCAGATGCTAGATTAATTGCTGTAATATAAACCCGCAGCACAATGTGTTCTCCACTGATTTCATCCACTTATCTATGGGTCTGTCTGTGATGATTTCCACTAATAGCCAAACAGTGCCCTGAATATCTCACTGAGTTGTATAAGATTGGCCCAAATTTGAATAAAGTTTGTATCTGGTAAAGTTAAAATTTAAACTATTAGAATCATTCCCATAAATGCTGATGATTTTCTCCACTAGACAGTCAGAAGACACCATTGCTTAATCTTTCTTGAGTGCTTAGTAACCTCACTTTTGTTACCAGGATTTGTCTTTGGGATCCACAGGTTTTCTAATAAGGGATTAGTTCATGGCATATCCTTCATGAGGACACAAAGTATTGCTACACTATGTTTTTCATTTTCTTTTAAAGAAATTCTGTTTATGATATCCAACTTCCCTTGGAAATTTTGCTTCAGTCCAGGAGGCTGAGCTAAAGGGAAACTTCTGTGGCATTCCTCAGCTACATTCAAAATCAGCTTTCTTGGGGTGTCTGGGTGGCTCAGTCACTAAGAGTCTGCCTTTGGCTCAGGTCATGATCCCAGGGTCCGGGGATCAAGCCCTGCGTCGGGCTCCCTGCTCAGCAGGAAGCCTGCTTCTCCCTCTCCCACTCCCCCTGCTTGTGTTCCTTCTCTTGCTTTCTCTCTCTCTGTCAAATAAATAAATAAAATCTTTAAAAAAACAAAAAAACAAAAAGGGGCACATGGGTGGCTCAGTCGGCTCAGGTCATGATCCCAGCGTCCTGGAATTGAGCCCCGCATCAGGCTCCGTGCTCAACGGGGAGCCTGCTTCTCCCTCTCCCTCTGCCTGCCTGTCTGCCTACTTGTGATCTCTCTCTCTCTGTCAAATAAATGGATAGAATCTAAAACAACAACAACAAAAAACAAAAAAACAAAAACAAACAAAAAAAATCAGCTTTCTTTTTCAATATTGACCCCTTGGCCCCTTATCTTTGGATCAAACAAGTGAGCTAAAATTCTTTTTAAAAATGAATCTCTTCCTTTTAAGAAATTCAATTCCTCAAATAAATACAACAATGCCACCCTGAGAGGCCCCTGCATACAAACACAAGAATTCTTTCTGAAAGCCTTCCACATAGGTATGCATGGGAGCATTGGGAGGCTAATGAGTTAAGACAAAGGAATCTAACAGCAGAAATTAGAATGTATCAAAAAGGAAAAAGACTGGAGGCAGGGAGGTAAGTTAGTAGGTCATAGTAATAGCTCAAGAAAATGAAGACTTGAACTAAAATAGTGACGGTGGGAATGGAGAAAAATAGATGGATAAATGGACAATCATAGAGATAAAATTGGCAGGCCTTGCCAAACTAGCAAATGTGAAATACAAAGAGTAGGAGGAATTTTATCAGAGTCCTCTTCCTAAAGTGGAAGTAAGATCATATTCCTCACCAGCTACATCCCTGCAACAGCTTCCCAAAATACCTAAGAGTCTCAACTGTATTTATTGACTTAAAAGGCTTAATATAATCTGGCCCCTGCCAACTTCTTCAATTTCACTGCTCTCCAACTTCATTGTTCTCCAATTTTTTTTTTATATATATATAGCTCCAGCATTACTGGATTTTCTTTCCCATCTCAGTGTTTATGCACTTCCTAGTCCTTTCTGCTCAGAATTCTTCCCCCAGACTTGCATGGCCATCATTTTCTCTCCACTGAGATCCCAACTCAGATCTCCCTCCACCTCCTCAGAGAAGTAATTACTGCTCCCCAGCAGCAATAACACATCCAGGCCTCAATAGTCACTCTTTACATCACCATATTTGTCCTCTCTAGAGTACCTATCAGTACCTCAAACTATCTTGTTTTTGACATGATTATTGTCTCTCTCTCTCCCTACTGGAACGTCAGTTCCCTTGGGACAGGAATCCTTTTTATCACCAATGCCTACCATGTGATAAGTTCTCAGAGAATACTTATTGATCAACTGATACACAGATATACATATACATACACACATACATATACATTTACATATGTGTGTATGTGCATGTGCACACATGCCATATTTATAGATATACTCTATGGTAAAAAGTTATGGCTTGAGATTAAAACTATCAGACTCAGATAGCTTGTTTCTTCCAATTGTGATTCCAATGCTGATGTAAGAAGTATTAATTTATAAGTCTAATAATATAATCATTACATATTGAACTCTACAAAAGCTAAAAATACTTTTGATAGAGGAGAATATGATTGAGATAAATACTCATCCAGAAATAAATTTCTAAAGCACAGCATCTAAAGAGAAGGAAGCTGAATCTCAATTTTATCCCAAGAATTTGTAAATTAAAAGTCATATTTTGGAGTCATTGAAAGAAGGGAGCTGGAATGCTCAAACCACCTATGATTATATTATTTTGCTGTATTATTAGGAAATAAAACTACTTTCTCTAGTAAGAGTGGTACACGTATTTCAGATAAAATTACTTTTTGCAGAGGACCTTATTACCTCAACCAGCCCTGATGGAGTCTATTTTAGGAGGCGGAGGAAAGAACCTTCAGGTTCTATATGCCAAGCCATGCTTCCTTATATATATACATCACAGGGCTATCAAAAGGGTTAAATGAGTTAATGTTATCTTATATCAACTTTACCTACTCTCCATTTTCATATCATTTCTGATTTGAAGTTTCATTGAGGTTCCAACACAGATCACTCTGAGTTCTGCATATCATCAGCAGAGTTCCAGTGACCTCAATGATTACTTTGTATTAAAAGCAGCATTGGATGTGCTGGGGACATGGGGTAATTGATCATGACTGAACAAAATGAGTGCTACACACTACCTACATTTTCTTCCTAATTTAAAACTTAATCATTTGAAAACAATTATATCACTTGGGGAAAAAAAGGGCTCTCCTTCAACAAAAATGTATTCCATCAAAAATGGACTCCAGGCAGGGACTCCTGGGTGGCTCTGTTGGTTAAGGGTCTGCCTTCTGCTCAGATCATGATCCCAGGGTCCTGGGATCAAGTCCCGCATCGGGCTCCTTGCTCAGCAAGGAGCCTGCTTCTCCCTCTGCCTGCCACTCCCCGTGCTTGTGCTCTCTCTCTCTCTCTCTGACAAATAAATAAATAAAATGTTTTTTAAAAAAATGGAATCCAGGCAATAGCACAATTACCCGTCAGATCTATAGATCTCACAACTAGGACCACACTTCCCAGTGCTGCTGAAATGGGATGGCCACATCACAAGTGACCAATCCTGTTACCTGTCCTTACCATGGTGCACCCTTGCCTGCAGGGCTTTTTCAGTGTTCTTTGAATTACTGAGGCTGTGGCAGCAATGGCATGAACAACATTAAATAGAGGAATGGTCCCTGTCTTCAGGGAGACTTCAATGAAAATAAGCCTCCTGAACTCTTTTGATGGCACTTTCTATTTCAGCTACAGTAAACATACACTAAGACTACTAATCCTGGGAAATATAACATAATGAAACAACTCGAAGACAAGGTAGATTATTCCAGTGATGTAGCAATAACTTCAAATGAGGAAAAGATATTTTTTTCAAAGAGTCACAGAAGTAACCACTTTGAGTATTTGATAATTATTTGAACCAAAATTCAATTCCATCATGGACCAGAAACACCGTTTCATTAAAATATTACATGTGATGCTTTTGTATAAGTTGTTTATCACATATCGAAAGTAAATATTACAGGTGATGCGTTTGTATAAACTGTTAGTTTATCACATATCAAAAGTAAAGCAGGAAAGTTAAAATTGTTTACAAAACAAATAAAATATTTCCTTTGTAAAATCTTTGCAGAGAGAGGCATTTTATTCAAAAATATATTTCAAGTAAATTATTACAAAAGCAATTTATTCTTTAGGACAAAGAATTGTGGGAATGATAAAATAATTTAATACTTCTAAATTATTAGTGCCACTATCCTAATAATCCTAATAATGTTCATGTTATCTTCCACATGAATGTATATTTACATAATTTACATAATTCACATTTTCAGTATTATATTTCATCTAACATTACTCAAACATTTTCAATAGTTTATATAATCTTAACAATTTTCACAGCTCCATGCTATGTCATCTTTCCTCAAGCCTTTCTTTTCAAATATGTTGCCCTTTTCTAATATGGTTTTGAAATATAGATCATATTCTCTTTTTATGTTTTAGAATGAACCTAAATATTTTAATATCATTCAGATTAATATAACATACCTAGAGATATTACTTGTATAATTATTAATTCATAACCACATAATCAAGCACAAAATTTATTTTTATTCCCTTTATTTAAATAAACAATTCAAGGGCGCCTGGGTGGCTCAGTTGGTTAAGCGACTGCCTTCGGCTCAGGTCGTGATCCTGGAGTCCCGGGATCGAGTCCCGCATCGGGCTCCCTGCTCTGCAGGGAGTCTGCTTCTCCCTCTGACCCTCCCCCCTCTCATGCTCTATCTCATTCTCTCTCTCAAATAAATTAATAAAATCTTTAAAAAAATAAATAAATAAATAAATAAATAAATAAATAAACAATTCAACTGGGGACTCCCTGCCTTTCTGAAGCTCATTTTTCCATTCCAAGCTTACTACTTTGTAATAAGTAGTAAGGTTTAGTATTTCCGTAATAAACTTTTTACCTTTTATGTTCTGCTTTTGTTTAACAGATAAGTGAATGAGAAGTAATTCATTTCATTTACTATGGTCATGTCAGTAAACATTAACCCATACACACATACACCCTTTTTCATGTTATCTCTAAAATGATGGTTCTTTTCTTTTGTAATCTCAAGACCACATTCCAACAACCTCTCTAATCAAGTTTTCTTTTTCCCTTCTCCACATACCCAACTACCTCACCTCAATTTCATTTTTCTTCCGGAATTCTAAGATTTCCTTTAGTAATAGCTACAAAAAAAGAAAAGATATTTATGTAGTAAGTATTTTGAAAGTTTTTAAGTCATAGTATCTGTCTCAGTAGTCCTCACCTGTGAATGATAACACAGCTGAAGAGCTTTATTAGAATACACTCTAGGGGCGCCTGGGTGGCTCAGTTGGTTAAGCATCTGACTCTTGGTTTCAGCTCAGGTCATGATCTCAGGGTCATGAGATAGAGCCCCACATCAGGCTGCCAGCTCAGCAAGGAGTCTCCTTGAGATTCTCTCCTTCTTCCTCTCCCTCACCCTCTGGACCTCCCCTGACTCACATACTTCCTTCTCCCCCCTCTCTCTCTAAAATAAATAAAATCTTAAAAAAAAAAAAAAGAATACATTTTTTTCTTTAAAGGTTTTAAAGTTATTATTCCATTTTGCTTTTACTGATACGTGCGAAGAAGAAATCCAACATTTTCTTGACTTTTGTTCCTATGATGATCATTTGTTTTTTTCTGCATAAAAGCTTAACTGATGATTTCATATTTTAAGTTTAGTGACATTTAAAGAATATACATTGCTGGTGAGATAGTTATGTACTTGTTTTCTTAAAGACCCATGTTTAGACAATCTCATAAACTTAGCCCAGCTACCCAGAAGAAATTAACTGATGAGCACAGATACCTACAAAAAGTGGCAGGGCTTTTATTAGGAACTAAGCTCTGGTTCTCTGTGTCAATGAATGTATTTTCTCAAATACTTTGTATGGTTTGATTGTTTCTTTTATTCCCAACTTTTGCTCCATATCTTCCCAGCTTTTGTGAAATCAAGGAAATACCCTTAGAAGTAGAGGTCTACACCTTTCTTTTTCTTTCTTTTTTTTTTTTTTAAAGATTTTATTTATTTATTTGAGAGAATGAGGTAGAGAGAGCATGAGAGGGGGGAGGGTCAGAGAGAGAAGCAGACTCCCTGCTGAGCAGGGAGCCCGACATAGGACTCGATCCCGGGACTCCAGGATCATGACCTGAGCCGAAGGCAGTCGCTTAACCAACTGAGCCACCCAGGTGCCCCTACAGCTTTCTTTTTCTTAATCATAGAGAAGACAAGGGCAAGGGTGAGACATTGGGTTACACATCAGGGAGAAAAGACCTGACTGCTAAAAAGACTATTGATTAAACCATCCACAAATGAACAGACCAGTTTCTGCCAGACACATTGTCATAGGCAGAAATGCTTTCTTCGCTGCCAACGTGGCTTCTGTTGATTTTCACCTCTACTGAAGAAGAAGCTAGAATAGAGGGGCTGCTTAAAAGGTTGGTATGGTATGGTCACTAAAGCCACCTAAAATAGCCTTAAAAATTCATACATATGTCATCTCTTTTCTTCACAGATCAAGTCTGACTCAAGCACAGAGAAATTTCTGAAAAAGAGAAGACTACTACTTTTCAGTAGTGTAAGAAACCATAGCACTGCCTATTTCTGTCATCAAACAGATTAGAGGAAAAATTGAGCACAGAGGTCTCATGAGGTAATTGAGACATTTCTCTACAACTCAGATGACAAATTTTCAGTGTGACCTGCAATGCTTTTCTGGAAGTCTTCTGAATTCCCTGAATACAAACCATGTTACAATCTAAATACAATGCACATTGCCAAAGTTCCCAGAACTATAAGGTTTCAAGAAGAAACTGCAGGATTTCAGATGGATTTCCTTTTTAGTTCATCTAACCTCCTCTAACCAGCGTAAGTCTTAACAACAATAACATGGATAGATCAAGCCAAAACATTTATTAGACCAAGTCAGTTAGATATGTATATTTCCCATATACTCAGTAGCAACTGAAGCTGTCACTGAAGCAGAAAAAAAGATTAAAACATCATTCTAACTTTGGTTGAACCCAGTTTGGGGGTGAAAACTGTTACTGGAAGAGAGGAATAAAAGGAAGCTGGGAGGACCTGGACCTGAAGGAACTGGGGAGAGAAAGGAGGTCCAATAAAGGAAAGGGACCTTTGGCCACAAGACCCAGAGGGTAAGTGAAAGCTCAGTACTTGAAGGTGCTTGAGGGTGAACCACTTACGAATTATTGTCTGAGAACCACTCATTGTCCAACAGTCCTGAATACTTGTAAGTGCCCCCCAGTGAAGACACAAATGTCTTGTATTAGGGTGGGAGCTTAAGGAGAATATCTTTCCCCTGTCTAAGGTGGGTAGAAATTAATACTATTTAAAAATCTTCCTAAAGGGGTGCCTGAGTGGCTCAGTCATTAAGGGTCTGCCTTCAGCTCAGGTCATGATCCCAGGATCCTGGGATTGAGCCCTGCATCAGGCTCCGTGCTCCGCGGGAAGCCTGCTTCTCCCTCTCCCACTCCCCGTGCTTGTATTCCCTTTCTCACTGTCTCTCTCTGTCAAATAAATAAATAAAATCTTTAAAAAAAAAAAAAAAGAATCTTCCTAAGAGTAGAAGCAACTATGGACAAATTGCTACATTTTCAAACACATATAAACATTTTTCATAGTTGAATCTTTATTGTATATAGATTTTGTGTACTTTATTGAACATAATAAACACCTTTTCTCACTATTAAAATTTCTTAATGGCCATATAATGTTCTATCCCATCAATTACTAAAACTATCGCCCTATTTGGCTATTAATAAACATAAAACGTTGAGATGAATATTTTAAGACATAAATACTGGAAGATTTCTCCAACATAGGTTTTGGAAATTTAATAACTGGTAAGAGAGATTATACAATTTTATGACTTTTAATGCATATTGCCAAAATGCTTTCTGGGGTGCCTGGGTGGCTCAGTTGGTTAAGCGACTGCCTTCGGCTCAGGTCATGATCCTGGAGTCCCTGGATCGAGTCCCGCATCAGGCTCCCTGCTCAGCGGGGAGTCTGCTTCTCCCTCTGACCCTCCCCCCTCTCATGTGCTCTCTCTCATTCTCTCTCTCAAATAAATAAATAAAATCTTTAAAAAAAAAATGCTTTCTAGAAGAGTCTTAAGAAATTCTTCCATCAGGATTTATTCAAATGACCTTATCCCATCAACATAAGCAGGGAGTACCAGTTTCTTTTAATATTTTTAAAAATTAAAATGATATCTCTTACAGTTTTAATTTATAATTATTTATTCATGAGATGGAGTATTTTTCAAACATTCATTATATGGATGTATATCTTTCTGACATGTTTCTATACTCAATCTCTTATCAATTTATGTGAGTATATCATATATTAAAGGATAGAAATTCTTTGCCTATTTTTTGTTACAAATATTGTCCCATTTATGTTCAAACTTTAATTTTATGACAGCTTGACATTAAAGAATTTTTTATCCCTTGACATTTTCTTTTTGATTCCTTCCATTAAATACAGAGACCAAATAAACACCTAAATAATCCTTACCCACACAGAGATCAAATAAATACCTCAATTAAATAATAGGCTTTACTATTTTTTTCATTTTGTAACTTAATTTACCTGTTTTTTTTTTTTTTTTGATATATTACAGTTAATACACTGTATAACAAACCACCCCAGGAGAACTCCTCTCGCTCCAAGTAGGGGGCAGTGAGGCAGCTAAGGAGACACACTACCAGGACCCAGTTTTCACAGGATTTGCTACCAAGTTATGGGCTTATGTAGTCAGCAGACCCCTCCAGCTGTCAGTTCCTTCAGAGTCCACCTCAGGCACAGAAAACTACTTCATCTGAGGTCACATCCTTTCCAGAACAGCTCAGACCTGATGACTGAGGAAGACAGGAACATAAAGGTCCAGCCATTTTAGTTCTACCCTGAACAGATTTGATGACAAAACTCACTGTAGAGCTTCACACTTCATTGGCAAAAGCTTTGTCAGACCTTTACTGCAATTTAGATTCTTCCTCTGCCCAAACCCCCCCACTTACAAAGGTGCTGAAATCTACTAACCACCTGCATCATTAACTCCTTCTCGATATTTGCTTCCAGAGAACCTAACCAGCAGTAGGCAGCTCAACTGGGTGTGGAAGATACTCTTTTAAGATGGCTTACCCCTGTGGCAGATAAATTAAGGTGGCTGGTAACAGAGAGCTCAGCTGGACCTGAGGACTAAGAGCTCTAATTTCTCTTCATGTGGGAATCTCTACAGGAATGTTTGGGCTTCTTATGGCATGGTAGTTTGTTTTTATAAGGTGCAATTTGAAGATGCATATTCTCTTTTTATAAGGTACAAAGGTGAAATATTTTTCATCACTGTATCAATTATATTGTCCAAAATCTCTATACATTTTTTGGCTGCCTTGTATAAAACAGGGAATTTTTACTTTTTAGCTTTAGAATTTATTTATTTATTTTTAGAGATTTTATTTATTTATTTGACAGAGAGAGACAAAGCGAAAGAGGGAACATAAGCGGGGGAGTGGGAGAGGGAGAAGCGGGCTTCCCGCCGAGCAGGGAGCCCGATGCAGGGCTCGATCCCAGGACCCCAGGATCATGACCTGAGCTGAAGGCAGACGCTTAACCATCTGAGCCACCCAGGTGCCCCTAGAATTTATTTAATATATATACATTCCCCACTAATGAAAGCCATCTGATGACAAACCGAACCCCTTTACATTATACTACAAACTACAGTAAAATTGTGTTTATGGTATTTTTCTCCAGTTACATAATTTATTTAAAATCCCCACCTCTGTTAAACAATAATTTTAATGAGTTAATGGCAGAGAATGAATCTTTTTATTGCATATTTAATACTCAATATAAATTTTCCAGAATAGGTATGTGGGTTTTTGTAATTGTTACGAATCTTTGAAATCCCATAGCATGTGTAACTGAAATCACATGAATATTCAGCAATAGAGCTACATACAGGTTGACAGTATGGGAATACTACTTGTAATACATTAGAGGTATTACAAGGACAAGAATGAAGTCTCTCTTCTTCACATGGGAACATCTCCCCAGTATGGTGATTGTCACATTATTATGGTTAAAAACACAAAGAATACTTTATCTGCATTATAACCAATATCATACTTCAGAATTTGAGATCTCAGCTTGCAGATGCTGCCATTACTTATGAAGAGACTTAATGGGCATAATACTTGCAGGAATCTTTCAGGGAAGATTCACAAAATTGAAATATCAATGGCATTTTATATTTCTTTAGCTCATAACATATTTTCCAAGTTATCTCATAAAATTATATCATTTAACATGAGATAGACTTCAAGCATAAATGTTGCCTACTATACTCCTTTTTAACATATCCTGGGGAAAATACCCTGTTTTTAAAAGGTGCTATGTTGCTAACTCATGGTGGCTTATGTAATTCATTATGACTTTTAGATGTTTTTCAGAGGTGCTCGGATCTAGCTCCTCATTACTCATTTTACATTTTATGATGTGGTTTTTGTTCTTTGAGTGTACTAGTGAAAACCCTTATATTTGTTCTTGCTCATCAAGGTCATTTAATTCTATTCCCAGTCTCCAGGGGGCTGATGCTTCGGCCCACCACCACCCCTGCACTCCACCCTAACTTATCATCAGGATGTTCTTTCATGTAAAACCTAATGAAGGTGCTGACTTACATGCAAGTCAGCCTAACAATGTCTTTGAAGTACCTGCTGGGTACACAGCACAGTACTCAAGTTAAAGGATAATACAAAGAATACAAAGGATACAGTTCAGCTCTTAAAAAGACTATAACTTGAGATGAAGAGAATGACAGAAGTTGAAGCATATTTTCCCAAGGCAACTTCTTCCATTATGTTGAAGCGCAGATTCCCAGTGAAAACTGAGTATACATTAAATGTGAAGAAATTAGGGGAATCATATGTGATCTGTCAGGGGAGATCAAAATGCATATCACTGATGAGGGTGTTGAAACCAGAGCAGGACTAATCCCTTTCTTAAAAGCTTCTTATTGGGGTGCCTGGGTGGCTCAGTCAGTTAAGTGTCTGCCTTTGGCTCAGGTAGTAATCCCAGGGTCCTGAGATCGAGCCCCAAGTCATCAGGCTCTCTTTCCAGCAGGGAGTCTGCTTCTCCCTCTCCCTCTGCCTCTCCCCCGCTCATATACGCACACACTCTTTCCCTCTCAAATAAATTTTTTAGAAAAAAGCTTCTTATTAAGCCCCCTTTCATTTTGACTCTGAACAATAAGTTCAATCCTTTTTGTCCAAAGCCTACACAACTGTGCATCTATAAAATTGTTCTTCAAGATCCTCATATGCTATAGAAAACATGCATATATACATTATAATTACATATATATTAATATGTATATATAAACTAAAGTGGATAAGTTAGGAGAAATCAAGAAAGAATTAATTATGAAAATTTCCATATACTATCCTATACACTAGATAAATTATATAATATTGACACATTCTATAACAATTAGCTGTAATTTAGGCATTTGGAATGTTTAAAAAAAAAATCTAACAGTGCTTATCCTGATGAGGTTCCTGAGATGCCTCTTCCAGCTCAGAAGTCAATGACTGCATTTTCATGTGCCAAATTCTGTTAAAGATTTAATTCCTAAGCAAGTTAACTCCCACGCTACATAGTCTGGAATTTGGAACTGTTCTCACCTCTAAGACAGAAGCCGGCTAGTTCTCACTGGATTATACATTGCATATCACTCTGTGAATAAAAGGTTCTGTGGCCAGTAAGTCTGGAAACACTAGATAGGATATTTTCCCCTTAGAGAACTTCACCATTAAAGGCTCTGATAAGCATCTCAGCTTTTAAAAAAATGTATTTGACTCTGTCTAGCCCAGTATTTTCCAAACCTCTTTGGCCAAAGAACTCCATTTAATATAATAACTGCTGACATCCTGCAGAAATAGAGTTCTAAAGAATGTTCATAGGGAAATATTGATCTATCAGAACCCCACTTAATAAATACTAAGTACGCATTTTCTTCATGAAGTTAGTGTTTTTTATCTATGCCATGGAGGCAGTTAAGATGAGTTAGGCATCACCTGTGTCTTCAAGAAACTTTCAAAGAGGTAGAGGAAATGGGAGTTTAAAAGCTAACTGCATTCTCAAGCAGAAAAAGTGCAGTACCATAGTAGAGGCCCAAAAGAACATGCAGTTGGATTCCAAAGAAAGAAATAAGTCCTTCTTATGAGGGTCAGGGAAAGCTTGAGAATGAGATCAGTGAAAGCTTCAAAAACAATGTGGAATTAGAGATCCTTGCAGGAAGATAAGATTTTGCTATGTGTGGGAAGGTAGTCCTACATGGAGATGATACCAAGAGGAAAAGCCAAGAGGTTTTGGAAGGGTTGAGGAGCAGATGTACTGGAATGTGCACAGAAGGGCATGAAGTACAAAACTAAACTGAATTAAGGTCAGATTGTTCTGGCACCCAATTTTCATATTTAATGAGCACCTTACATATAGCAGTGATTATTTGGAATAGCAATACAATTGAAATCAAGACTGACTGTGTAAGCATAGTAGGTCAATAATTAAATCAAGATTTCCAACTCATTTTGATAAAATATTATGACAGGCAAAATCCAAAAATCTTTAAGAGCATGGAAACTTTGTACCAAACACAGTGTCAAGATAATGCAGCCTAGAGGAATTCATAGTTGAAAAATAGAATGCTGAACTTTATTCTGTCAACCGTGGGAAGACATCTAAATTGTTTATTTTTCAAGGGGCAATTGGATCAGATCTCTCTTTTCAGAAGAACTCAGGGGCAATATGAAAAACAGATTGGCAAAACAGACAGTAGGCAAAAGACCCAGTTAAGAGTAAGCTATTGCATTACCTAGTAATGTTTATAAACACCAAAGTTAGGGCAGGGTTAGCAATTGAGGAGAGGAGCAGATAGATATAAAAGAAGCTCAACATATTCTAATAACCAATTAGATGCAGAGTTACAGAAAAGGTGAAAAGAAAGATATTTTCCAATTTCCCATCTGAGATAATCAATTAAAGAGTTAATTTATTTCTACAAATACATCAGAACAATATATCAGTAGACATGGAATACAAATGCTCAAAAGATGCATTAATCACCTAGTTTCATTCAGAGATTTCTCTCTCTCTCTCTCTCTCTCTCTCTCTCTCTCTCTCACACACACACACACACACACACACACATAAACACACACACAGAGACATACCCTTCTGTATAAACAGTTACTATAATCCAGAGTAGGCATTCTGGTCATGATGAAGCAGAAGAAAACACTATAGTGGTTTCAGTGAAATGCCCCCAACAAGTTTAGTATCTCTGACCTTTTATCAAAACTCCATGATGCTCACTAGATATCTTTACCTAAGAATATTTTCCTAATACCATCAACTGATCATTGCCCAGCAATTCCTAGGTATGTTTGATTTTTGTGAATATCTTTGCTTTGTAGAATATTTTATAATATGTTTCATTATCAACTTATCTGTCTTCATTCACTTTTCTATTAAATATATACATATTTAGACTCTTGTGATCTCTTACATGTAAATCATTTCTTCTTTCTACTCTACTAACCATGAATATTATTAATTCATTTAATGAATATTTGTTATTATAATTCACTAGAAGTACAAAATCTATCTATTTTACAACTTTCTTTTGGAATCAGACCCTTTAATTTACTTAATCATAATAGTGGTTTTAGGATATCAAGGGTCAGAAATCTGTCGAAATCAGAACTACACAAGTTAATGCTTGTAAAGGCACAGCCTCTGACAAATAATCAGTCCTTAGGTGTTCACTATCCCCTATTCAAGACTATACTAAGCAATTAAGCACTGCTTTAAGCCCTCTGCCAAGGGTAGGGTTTCAACACTCAAATATCCAGGAAACCAGAGGTGGCATAGCTGATCTGAACAAAGGGGCATTCACAGCAGAGTTTGCCTAAAGCTGGTTGTTAAACTCCATGAACACAACTAAACAACAACTTTAGAGGTCAAATGATCCTTTTTTACTTCCTTATCAAGACAGAAATAGTAGACCCGAGGTGATAGCTAATCATAAGTCTCTTACCTCATTTAGAACATTAAGAGGTAATTCCATCTCTATTCCCTGACAAAGAAATGTTAACCATCAAGTAAGCATAATTCCTGAGTAAAAAAGGATTTCTTCTAGGAATTTGGCAGGCATTACGGTTTCCCCTCTCTTACAACAATATGTGTAATTCAGTTTTCTGGGAAGGGGCACACACAGTTTTGCAATACCTTGCTTATGAATAATGGCCCCATTTCTATCGTGACTTATGAGAACCAAGAATTGCCTTATGCCAATGTTAAAGAGCTCCTCGCCCTTTAGATTTTCTGAAAGATTTTCTATCACATTCTCCTCCCTTGATTATTCCTATCAACTGGATCAAATGAATGCAGTAGTCTCTGAAAAGTCATACTCCTTCATTCAAAGTTAAATAGAAGTAAGGTGTATGGCAGCAATGTCCACAATAGCCAAACTGTGGAAAGAGCCAAGATGTCCATCGACAGATGAATGGATAAAGAAGATGTGGTATATATATACAATGGAATATTATGCAGCCATCAAAAGGAATGAGATCTTGCCATTTGCAACGACGTGGATGGAACTGGAGGGTATTATGTTGAGTGAAATAAGTCAAACAGAGAAAGACATGTATCATATGATCTCACTGATATGAGGAATTCTTAATCGCAGGAAACAAACTGAGTGTTGTTGGAGTGGGGGGTGGGGTGGGAGGGATGGGGGGACTGAGTGATAGACACTGGGGAGTGTATGTGCTCTGGTAAGCGCTGTGAATTGTGCAAGACTGTTGAATCTCAGATCTGTACCTCTGAAACAAATAATGCAATATATGTTAAGAAAAAAAGAAGAAGAAGAAGAAGAAGGTAGCGGGAGGGGAAGAATGAAGCGGGGGAAATCGGAGGGGTAGACGAACCATGAGAGACGATGGACTCTGAAAAACAAACAGGGTTCTAGAGGGGAGGGGGGTGGGAGGATGGGTTAGCCTGGTGGTGGGTATTTAGGAGGGCACATTCTGCATGGAGCACTGGGTGTTGTGCACAAACAATGAATCATGGAACACTTCATCTAAAACTAATGTTGTAATGTAAGGGGATTAACATAAGAATAAAAAAATTAAAAAAAAAAAAAAAAAGAAGTAAGGTGTATGGGATAGGCACTACCTGCCTTGCCAAGAGCTAACAACCGCCTCGTAATCATGAAAAATAATGAAAACCCAAAACTGTGAGCACATTTAGAGTTTCCTCAGTGGTACAGAAACCATCAATAACACATTTCCCATTGGTCAAGAATATGTGAAATACATTTGCCTTGTCTGTTTTAATTTAAGGATCTCTACCTGGTCTTCAATTAATTTTTTGCCTAATATTAAATAAGATGGAACAATTTTAGTTTGATCAAACTGATCAAGTTCACCAATTAAGGAAGATTCCAATGTATCTCACTGTCTTTCAAGGATGATAATTTGATCCTTGATAAGCTTTGTCCCCCAAAATGTATATTCCTTTGTGAGAGGGCCTTTAAAAAGTAACAAAGTTAGGGTCTTGGTGTCCTTGTATGCTGGAGTCCTTATTAAACTTTTTTGACTTGTTTAAATCATCATTCCTGGTGAGCTAATTCAGTGATAGAACTCAGTCTTGTTTTCCCCTCTTAGAGCTCTATGAGAGTGATTCAAATTATTTCTATGGTCATGTGTCCCAGTTTATAACTGCTGTCCTTTAAGAGAGGATGGCTTGTTTGACATTTTGGCCAATATAGTCAGATGGTTCAATGAAGGTGCCTCAGGGGCTGCTATGGAGGGAGAAAGGCAAAAAGGGAGAGAGGGGCAGAGGGAATGAAGGGAGGGCAGGAAGTGGGAGATGGACGGGTTCTCATCTTTTTTAGCAGAGTAGATTTTCAGGTAAAATGTTGGAAAAAAAGATTCTGAGAATGAAATGGTATGCAGGTCCATTTATAGGGAGAATATATCTCCATGGCCCCTTCTAGTTCTAATGCTTGATTATTCCGTAGTTTTGTGATACTCTCTCTAGTCTGTGATTCTCAGAGTAGCATGGGAAAACACGTGTTTCCAGGGCTATTTGTATAATTCCATAGTCTGCTTCTTTCATCTGGGTGTTTACCAACTGGTCTTTTCAGTTGATGGTTGTGTGTGTGTGTGTGTGTGTATTAACATATATAAAATATTCACATAGAGAGAAAATATTAAGTTATCTTTTTTATGATGAAAGAAATATGGGTTCTATTCTTCTTTCACATCTCAGGCATTTGCCATTATTCAGTTTCAAAAAAGGGATTGTGTCCCCAGAGTGATTTAAAGTACTTTCTTAAGTAACCTTAGATATAGAGGATCCAGATATGAACATTTGAATGGAACTAATGTAATTAGGATACATTTACACTTTCTTCCCTGTTGCTGCCCTGAGGCCCAGAGCCATGTCTGGTCTAGTCTAGACGATAGATTTCAGCTCTTCCTGCTAAAAATATTAAAGTCTTTTTAAGCATTAAAAATCTTCAGTGTATTGTTATTGGCTCTTTTTCACTTACTAAGAAGAAAATATATTCCCTTATTATTTTTCTTCATGGAGTGGCCTACTTGCAAGTAACAAGTTCCCCGAAGCTGCAGAAGTTCAATTTGTGCGTGGATGATCAGTTTTAGCAATGTTATAGAAGGAATCCCTGTATTAAATAATAAATTTTACTTAATAATCACTAAGATCCCATTTATTTTATAATTCTATTATCCATCTTTTAGTTCTGGAAGTTCAAAAACTCCCACTTTCTCTCCATACATTGCAACTCTTTTGTCACTCAGGTATTAAAACTCTACGATTTTATACTTTATATTCCTCATTGAACATCAAGCCTAGCTCCTATTACATCTACTTTTTTCTGAATTCTTTTTTTAAGTCACCTTTCTATGCCATGAGGTATAATATTAGATTTTTCTAACATCCTTAATATTGTTTTCTTTATTTTCTTGGAATTTTTTACCCTAATGTATTCTTTCTCATGAGAACCACGTGATAATGTGGACAAGCCCATGAGATATGCTGGGAACTTTGCCAAGCAGACTGAAAGAACTAACTTGTTCTGGAAATAACTGAGTAGCATAGAGCTGGGCCCTTGTCCCAGGTGTGCAAACAGCCGTGACATATTCCAACTTACTTCTTCTTTTAAATTTTATTATGTGATGTTAATCACCATACATTACATCATTAGTTTTTGATGTCGTGTTCCACGATTCATTGTTTAACAGCATCTGCAGGGTATTATCTGGGTATGAGGCTAGAGATACAAAGCAGTAAACAATACTCAAAGTTGGGTGAATGTTGTCCCCCCAGTTGTGAAAAACAAATTATTTCTGAAGAAGTCCTCAGCCAACTACAGAAAGTACTAGAAATAGATTTATTTCAATGGCAAGCATCAAGAAGTGTGTCAAGACAATAGCTAAAACTGAAGGACTCTCATCCCAGCTGGAAACCGTGGAAAGTACTCTCAAGAAGGCAGCAGCAGTACAGGAAAACTGTGATGTTGGGCAGAAGAGGTACCAGGGTCACCCCAGTTACCATGAATATTTTTGAAATAATTAAGATTATCTATCTATCTTAATTCCAGTCAAGCATCTCATGCGCATCATGTATGCCCTGCCCTGTTAAAACTGACTCTGAGCATTGCTCATGTCTGAGCCTGGGATGAAAAACATCTGTGACTATAACTTTGCAAAATGTTTTAAAAAATGGATTGAAAGTCTGCCCTATAATTTCACATGTTTGCCAAAATCAGCTTTCTAAACACTCATTTTATTTTTCAGGATCTTTTTAGGCCTTCTCTCAGAATCTCTAATTCTGCCAATTCATGATTGCTTATCTGAAGATTATGTTCCAATTTTAAATCCTCAAGCATTTCCCTGTTTGAGAAAATGAATTTAGGAATGACATCTGGACTAGTTGGCACTTCTTTGTGGTCTTTGCTGCACTACAGGAATTTACTGACAGGATTTGTGACCTGGGGCACTGATTTTCAACAAATGTTCATACAGTAAAAAGGCTCTCATCAGCACCAAGTTCTATGCTGAAGAAGTTTCAACAAGCTTCTCTGAAAAAGCTGGCTTATTTTTTTCTCCTTTTGTAGTTTTCAAATTGATTACAAATTCCAACTACAAAGTTTCCCATTCTCTCTTCTCTTTCCTAAAGGGGATTCTCTAAAGTTACTTCCCTAGTCTTGATATAAAAAAATCATATTAATAAAGGTATATATATATTCTTTTCTAATCAGGCATTTCAGTAAATCTTCCATTTTTATACGTTGGTGAAACTTTAGACTGTACATTGCTTATTAAGTTCTTTATGTAAAAATGTATAATCATTTTCCTAAAATTATTGGTGGCATGATGTTTAACCTCTATAGGTCTCAGTTTCATTATCTGTAAAGTCAGAATTTTGTAGTAGTGTAATGCTTGTGCTAGGACCTATCTCAGAGAGTTGTTGTGAACATTAAATGAAGTAATGTATGTAAAATGACTTAGCTGTCTGTAATCTGTAGTATTACCATTACTACTGGTTAGTTTGTCTCTAACAAACTAATTGGTTTATCCCACTATGGTCCCTCTTCCCAGATGGAGCATGAGAGTGGGTTTAGCAAAACGGTGTGATGCCAGTTTCATATATAAAAAGAAAGTAGCACTTCATAGCTGATGTTTGGGAGACTCACATGTAAGACCAAAAATCTGAGACTCCTCATAAAGGGCTACAAACCCAGTCCTAAGCAGCACAAACTGAGAGGAGCAAGTCAAAATGAGAAGGTAAGAAGGTCCAGAATCATGGGGAGCTGATGGGTCTACATCTTAGAAAGAAAGGTTTTGCTAAGCCAAGGATGAAGTAGATTACCTTCTTACATACTCCCAGCCCAGAAGTGAACATCCACCCTACACCATATCTGACAACACTGAAAGATTAGAAAATACCTAAGACTTCTTTATCATACAGAGAACAACAATACAAATTTGTGTAACCTAGAATAGACTCAGCCAAGGTTACGTTCTTAGCTAACCTTGACTCTTGGAGACATACACTCTTTCATCTTTTACTTTCTATTTTGTTTAAGCAAAACTGCTGGAGATTTCAGAAGCACTCAGCAGGCCTGAGGATTGTTGATAGATTTCAAGATTTTGTTGAGTACTTTAAACTGCAATTAATTATAACTCACTATTCACAAACTGTTATACAACACCATTTTTGTAATTTACTTGTATAAACATATATCCAATTTGCATGATGTTTGTTTCTTATGTTCTGTAGATACTTAAATTCCCACTACATTTTTCAAAGGTTTTACCTAAGACATTAATATCAACTCATCCATACTAATGTTTATACTTTAAAACTTGTTGTATATATACCATCTAATGGTATTTGATTGTGGTTATCTCCACCTTACCCATGAGTGAACCTTTTAAGGGACACAAGGTTATTGTACTAACTGGTAGGAGAATCAAGATTAGAACCAGACAAAAATAGCTAGTCTTTTTCCTAAGTCACATTTATTTTCTTTTCACCTTCAAATATTACTTGTAATATGAAGAAATTTTAGGAATAAATGTACTCAAGCACTTACACATACTATATTTTAAATGTCCCTCCTTTGTCCATTGTCCCACTACCCTATGGATCTTTGAAGATAGAATCTTACTTCCTGGGCCTAGCATCATACCTGACACTTAGTCATTATTCAACTAATTAGTAAATTGAAAATACAATAAGGACAAAATTGCTTCTAAACTATAAAACATCATTTAAACATTTTGAAATTTAAAACCAACTTATAATATGAACTCTGGAATTGGTATGATATCAAGTTATTTATCTTAAACTTGCATGGCTTATATTATTATACATAAAAACAGGAAAAAATATTTATTGAAAAATACATTTAAAGAGAAAAGAGCTATAAATCTTTAAAATATCTCAAGAAATTTTCATTTTTCACATCTTTCCTCCCATTTTTTTCCATAAAAATAGTATTTCAAACAAGGTTAGATAGAAAAGCACAGATAAACCAAAGACAGTCTCACTATTCTCTTGCTGTGTACAGACAATGATGCCAAGAAAGAGAGAAGAACTAGAATCTCTCTGTTGATATACCAACCCAGTTTCAAGAACTTTTTAAAAAGGTATCACTAGTTAGAGAAATCAATGCTTTTCAATTCAAAATTTGTTTTATCAGAATTGAATGAGGTCAGAACAGAACTTGAAATGCCATAACAGATTTCTAGCACTTGGCACTATATTGGCATAAAATCTGTCTTTTCATGGAGAAAACAAATAAGGGCCTTTCAAAAACTGTTTAAACAATTGGTGAGAAAACTGTCCCTTTGGGTATCTTCTGTGAGTGAAAGTGCTAAAGCTGACTGCAATGCATTCACATTCTAGTCAGAGCTGCCTACATGGGGATAGACAGAAACTTTTCCCCATGGGGAGCTCTGAAGGGCCTCCTGAGTCACAGCTCCCTGCAAGATGTGCTGAGACCTTTGTCGCAGCTGCATCACGATCCTGGTCATTCCCTCTGCCCATCCTGCTGCCCTCCCTCTGTGACAAGTGCTATTCTCTGGGCCCTTCCCAGTAAACCTCCTATACACAGGTCTCCCATCTCCCAGTTTGATGCAGGAACCCACCCTAAGACACCTGGCAATCCATGTGTTTCTTCCCACTGGTAATACAGTTCTCTCAGCACTCTAGAAAGTACGTTTGCCTTGTATGAGCCTGATAAGGCTCTGAAAAACTGCATTTTCTGGCATTAAAAGGCAGACATGAAGAGTTACCTAAGCATTTTGGCAAGAATCAACAAAAACATTTCATTAGTATTGACACTGCTGTCAGCATGTCAGGAATTTGCTTTTTAACATTTTGAAATTAAGCACTTTGGAAAAACTTTTGAGTGTCTGAAGGAACTAATAAATACAGAACAATATCGTACTCAGGAGATCCCATGTAAACTTGCTGATAATAGTGTTCATCACAACTTAGGAATTGCAGGAAGACAACTGCTCAAATACTTTAGAGATTCTTCCTATAGTACAAATGTTCTTTTATTTTCTGCATGTTCATAAATCTCCTCTTATAATGTGGCATACCATCTATAATATTAGGTAAAATGTTAGACATTTGGGACTTAGTTCTCATTATGGATGCATTACATTTACATACAAATGGAAATAATTTGGCTATGTCTTCCAGCTATTGCAGGACCCTATCAGCACAGCACTAAATGATTGTAGCATCACAGCTCTTTCTCTGGATAGACCCCACAGAGCAAAATCCTCTGGGAATGTTCTGGAAGATACAGGAACTAAGGGCTGTTTGTGGTCCCTGTGTCTTTGCCCAGGAAAACAAACAAATGCTCTGGATTCATCCACTGCCTTGTGAGATGCCCCACTTCTGCAGCCTCCCTCTTCCCCAATACCCTGACTCTACCACAGATACAATTTTATCTTTATTTATAACTTCTACGTAGCCTGTTCTTATTTTTCCCATTTTTCTCTTAGCTTTTAATATTATGGGCCTTTGCTTTACTTACTGGCATAGTACTTTTAGATTTCATATCAACTGAGGCTTTTTAATATTAAAATATCACCATATATGTAAATGTTACCCATGTTTTATTAAAATATTTTGAAAGTACATTTCCCTAATTTTCCAGTTTTATCTTTTATCTTTATTAGTTTTCTACTAATTTTACCATTTATGTATCTTTTTCAACCTCATCTAGTTTACTTTCTTTTCTTCTATACTTTTACTGTGTCTTTTAGTTTTCTTTCCTTTAAACATCAGCTAGTTCCCGATTTTCTTCTAAGTGTTAATTTGTAGTGTAAGGCCATCTTACACTTTAACCTTGCTATAAGTTTACCAATTTTTATTTGCTTTTGTAATAACCCACAAGGATCCAGACTGCAGGAGCATGAAGCCTGGAGGACTACATGAGGAAGAGCTGGAAGCACATCTGCCCCAGCTCTACTAGTGACCCAAGACCACCCAGGCTGCCTCTGCCCCAGAACTTCTGGTTCTCCTAATCACTGGCCCTCTCAAGTCAAAGGAGGTGTTTCCAGAGACTCATCCTCTGTATACTCATAGTCCAAGCACCTATTCTGCTACCTTACTGGCTGAAAATGGCCATAAGAGACAGAAAAAAACCACCCTATCAAAACATTTTTAAGAAAAAGGAAATAACTCTCTAAATACAGTTCTTCTACTTTTCCTTCATAGTGCTTAATTCAATCGTTATCATATAATTATATGTGCCATTATTTACTTAAATTCTATCTCTTGTGTTTCTCTTGATTACTGTTGAATGCCTAACCCAAGGTTTTGTACAAAGTACAATATCAAAAAATACTATTAAATGTGAAAATGAACAAATGAAAAAACTCAATGTCAAATAAGCTGATTGGGCAGTAAATTAACAGATGGCTTTCTTGCTTTTGAATTTCTTTTTATTATTATTGCTGACTTTTACTTGGCACAAGGGCCTTAAACCAAAATGTTGAAGTTAGTCACTGTGTAGATACCGTTATAGTGCAATGGGTTAAAGAATAAAAATAAATAAATAAGGAAAATTTTGCTCTACAGTCTTCCTTCAAAAAATACTTTGTCCAGAATCATATGTACAATAAACTAAATATTTGTGTCCCCTCAAAATTCATATGTTAAAATCTAACCCCCATTGTAATGGTATCAAGAAGTAGGGCCTTTTTGAAGTAATTAAGTCATGAGGGTAGAGTCCTCATGAATGGGATTAGTGCCCTTATAAAAGCAGCTACAGGGAACTCTCTAGTCCCTTTGCCATGTGAGGATACAATGAGAAGCTGGCAGTCTGCAATCCAGAAGAGGATCTCACCAGAACCTGACCATACCCTGATCTCAGACTTCCAGCTTCCAGGACTGTGAGAAATAAATTTCCTTTGTTCATAAGCCACCAGTCTATGGTATATCTGTTACAACAGTTTGAACTAAGACAGATTGTTCACAATATTATCCTGGTTTGGTAAGTGTTTGCTTCCTAAGCAAAATTTGGGATCTCTTTTTATTTTTCTTGCTATATTTTTTATCTCTTTTTGTATTAAATGCTTAGACAGATAATCAGACATTTTCATAGTCCAACTTTAGGTTAATATTTTAAAAGTGTTCTACTCACCTTTACATTTATGTCGTGCAAACATATTAGATAATTTGAGAGTGGTATGTCATTTATCTTGACATCACTTCAGATCAACCTTCTAATTAATGAAAAGCAGAGATCCTCATAATACCCTGTAATTCATTTTACCTCAGAACAAATTTAGGATTTATTTCAGTACATCTTCAACTTAAACACCTGAATGTCTCTTTATTAGGAATGAATGCCAGCATGTTGTTACACAGTACATATATATTTTTCTTACTTTAAGGCTTTATTGTTAGATGTAGGGGAATATTTATATTAACTCCCTTTGGGGGGAATATAAATAAAGTATGCTATATTTTACTTTCTTGGAATCATGGTTCATTAAGAATGCAATATTTAATGAAGAAAAAAGTTTCAAAAGATATTTGCCCCACAAAGAAATTAATGAGAGTTTCTTTTTACACGAGGTATTCAAAATAACAGCCTATGTATCCAAAATCTTAAACACAGATCATTCTCAATATTTATTGTTAAATTCCAGCATAAATAATGTCCATAATATAATAACTGACATATAGTCCCTTGCTTCAAAAAGACAGTGGTCTTAAAATTTAAGACAAGCATATAGTAAAAAAGAAGCTGTTTATGTTTGAGAAGTTTTGCCTCTAAAATACAGGTTTGGGCCTGGGGTCCTATACACATTTCTTTCAATTATATTGATTATATAAACTCTGATTATACTGATCAGTGGCCACTTTGGTTTGGTTAACTCAATAATCAATACTGGCCATAAACTAGAAAGTCTTGTGATTTCAGGGAAATGATTATATTCTGTGGATGCTAGAAGGAGACAGGGTATTCTTTTCGGAGTTTCTCAAATACAGGAAGTTCAAATAGAACTTCTTTTCATGGCTCTTCACAATTTCAACTTTAAGTTCTGCTTTCAAAAGCTGAAGAACAACGTGACTTGGGTTAGAATTTTGCAATCAAAATTTTTCAGTTTGGGGTAGCAACAAAAACTCTCTATGTAGTCGCAAAAATACTGGTAGCCACTATTTTCTTGTGTTCTTAGTTTTCAGGTTAGGAATTGAGAGGGAAATGAAAAAGGGAGGATGGGCTAAAAAGCCCAGAGGAAAATGATGGTGACAATTAGCAAGTCGATATGTACCTAAATTATCACAGTAGGTATAGCATTACATAAACTACTTCTGGCCCTCATTAATTTAGAATAGGTATCTTATAACAATTTGTAATTTTTATATATACAAAATATTATATACAACTCCTAAAATATATTTTGATAAATAGGATATACAGTTAAAACATCAATATTTATGCCAAAGTCAATATCATCATAGTACAGTATAAAGGAATTCATACTTCCCCTAATTATCAAATAACTGAAAAAATGCACACTCTAATCTATGTAGTGTCAAAGAAAAAATGCACTGAAAGGAGTTAAACAGACAAGAAAGACTCTATTCAAGTATACTACAAAAGAGGTCAAGACTATTGCAATAGGGGAGAGAGAGTAAAATCTACTCCCCTAAAACAAAAGATGGACAGTTTTTAAGTACTGGGGTGAGCTAGTGAAAAAAGTACCAAAGGATGTTTGTGGGGAGGTTGTCAATGTGATTAGGCCATTTATGTGTGCTAATTGATTATAGAAATTAGACTCCTACTTTCCCACAGAGACTTGGAGATAAGGGCTCTGTCTTCCTTGATAATTACTTTTCAAAGGGATGGCTCCCTGAGAAAGACATTTCTGGGTTCTAAAACTGGCAAGAGACTGGGAAAGGATTTATATCTCGAAGAAACAAAAAATTCACAATTGCAAGTTTAAAGTAAATGTTCTAAGAAAGGGAGGTCAGGAGCTGAGAAGTAAACCTGGCTAAAGTTCAGTCAAGCTGAGGGTAACATTAAGGCCATGTTGGTCAGTAGACAGTAAGAGGACTGTGGCAAAACAAGTGGCAAGGTACAATGCCACAGGAAGTGGATGCTGGCGTAAAGCAAGGAAAATCTGTGGATATTTTATATTAAAATGATGGGGCCCCTATTGCAATTCTCTTAATAACAACTTAGTAATTCTTTATAGTGCTTTCTAAAAGGTGGTTCTGGCGAAACTATTGAAAGAAAGGCAGCTGGAGGTCAAACTTGACCATTTTTAGGTTGTATCAGCCAAGGTTCAAACAGAGAAACAGAAAAAGTAGAAGATATATATTAAGGGATTTATTGCAAGAAATTGGTTGACAAGATTTGGTGGGGCTGACTAGGTAACTCTGAAATCTATAGTACAGACTGTTAGGCAGGGCAGTCTGGAAACTCTAAGGCATGAGCTGAAGCTGCTACACACAAGCAGAATTTCTTCTTTGTCCAAAAAAATCTCAGGTTTGGACATGATACTTTATGTGGAAAACCCAAAAGACTCCACCCCCAAATTACTAGAACTCATACAGCAATTCAGTAATGTGGCAGGATTACTGATCACATCAAACAATCAATGCACAGAAATCAGTTGCATTCTTATACACTAACAATGCAACTGTAGAAAGAGAAATTAGAGAAACGATTCCATTTACAATAGCACCAAAAACCATAAGATACCTCGGAATAAACCTAACCAAAGAGGTAAAGGATCTATACTCTAGGAACTACAAAACACTCATGAAAGAAATTGAAGAAGACACAAAAAGATGGAAAAATATCCCATGCTCATGGATCGGAAGAATAAACATTGTTAAAATGTCTATGCTACCCAGAGCAATCTATACCTTCAATGCCATCCTGATCAAAATTCCAATGACATTTTTCAAAGTGCTGGAACAAACAATCCTAAAATTTGTATGGAATCAGAAAAGACCCCAAATCACCAAGGAAATGTTGAAAAAGAAAAACAAAGCTGGGGGCATCATGTTGCCCAATTTCAAGCTATATTACAAAGCTGCGATCACCAAGACAGCATGGTACTGGCACAAAAACAGACATATAGACCAATGGAACAGAATAGAGAACCCAGATATGGAACCTCAACTCTATGGTCAAATAATCTTTGACAAAGCAGGAAAAAATACCCAATGGAAAAAAGACAGTCTCTTCAATAAATGGTGCTGGGAAAATTGGACAGCCACATGCAGAAGAATAAAACTCAACCATTCTCTAACACCATTCACAAAGATAAACTCAAAAGTGGATGAAAGACCTCAGTGTGAGACAGGAATCCATCAAAGTCCTAGAGGAGAACATAGGGAGTAACCTCTTTGACATCGCCCACAGCAACTTCTTTCAAGATACATCTCCAAAAGCTAGTGAAACAAAAGCAAAAATGAACTTCTGGGACTTCATCAAGATAAAAAGCTTCTGCAAAGCAAAGGAAACAGTCAACAAAACAAAGAGGCAACCCACAGAATGGGAGAAGATATTTGCAAATGACACTACAGATGAAGGGCTGGTATCCAAGATCTATAAAGAACTTCTCAAACTCAACACCCAAAAAACAAATAATCAAGTCAAAAAGTGAGCAGAAGATATGAAAAGACACTTCTCTAAAGACATACAAATGGCTAACAGACACATGAAAAAATGCTCATCATCATTAGCTATCAGGGAAATCCAAACCAAAACCACATTGAGATACCACCTTACACCAGTTAGAATGGCCAAAATGAACAGGGAAAGAAACTACAAATGTTGGAGAGGTTGTGGAGAAAGGGGAACCCTCTTACACTGTTGGTGGGAATGCAAGTTGGTACAGCCACTTTGGAAAACAGTGTGGAGGTTCCTCAAAAATTTAAAAATAGAGCTACCCTATGACCCAGCAATTGCACTACTGGGTATTTACTCCAAAGACACAGATGTAGTGAAAAGAAGGGCCATATGCACCCCAATGTTCATAGCAGCAATGTCCGCAATAGCCAAACTGTGGAAAGAGCCGAGATGCCCTTCAACAGATGAATGGATAAAGAAGATGTGGTCCATGTATACAATGGAATATTACTCAGCCATCAGAAAAGATGAATACCCAACTTTTACATCAACATGGATGGGACTGGAGGAGATTATGCTAAGTGAAATAAGTCAAGCAGAGAAAGTCAATTATCATATGGTTTCACTTACTTGTGGAACATGAGGAATAGCATGGTGGACATTAGAAGGAAGGGAAAAATGGGGGGGTATTGGAGGGAGAGATGAACCATGAGAGACTATGGACTCTGAGAAACAAACAGGGTTTTAGAGGGGGGAGGGGGGATTGGTTAGCCCGGTGATGGGTATTAAGGAGGGCACGTACTACATGGAGCACTGGGTGTTATACGAAAACAATGGATTGTGGATCACCACATCAAAAACCAATGATGTATTGTATGGTGACTAAAATAACATAATAAAATTAAAAAAAAAATCACACAACTGAAAAAAAAAACATGAGAAAGTCATTAGTTATTTTAAGCAATAAAATAATTACCTTTAAAAAAAAAATCTCAGGTCTGCTCATAAGGGCTTTCAATTGATTGAAACAGACCACCATGATTATCTAGGATAATATCCCCTACAATTGATTATGAATGTCAATCACATTTACAAAATACCTTCAACAACAACACCTAACCAAGTTGACATAATAAACAGACTATGAGGGCATAAAGTTGAATTCAGGCACCATCAGAGAGATGCAACAAAAAAACTAATATCACCAGTCAAAATAAAGTGGTTGGTCATAAGGGTCCAACCAGGTATATGTACTGAAATTAGAATATTTTAATCAATTAATTTTAGAATTTGAGAGCATATATGCCACATGGTTTTCACTGATTCCAGGGCTTTATTCCCTAGAAAAAATATATATAATACTGTACATATGTATAATATATTATTCTTACTATTTTCTTAATAATATATATTATAATTTTTAAAATATGCTTATTTGTTCAAATATATAGAGTAGTCTAAATGTTCAGCATTTCATGTTCTAATCTACATCTTAACTACAAAAAACTATAGTATGATATTTAAATCAAAAGTTTGTTATGGGGCACCTGGGTGGCTTATTTGGTTAAGCATCCAACTTTGATTTCGGCTCAGGTCATGATCTAAAGGTTGTGAGATGGAGCCCCACCATCAGGCTCTGTGCTGGGTGTGGAGCCTGCTTAAGATTCTCTCTCTCCCTCTCCCTCTGCCCCACCCCCTCCCTGTCTTAAAAAAAAAAGTTTGTTATAAAAATGAAGAATTATTAGCTACTATGGCATCATAGAAAAAATGATATCCAACTTTCACTTTAGAATAGCAATCAAAATTATTGAACATCTTCTAAGTATTATCTCATAACAATAAATTCCTTTAATACCATTTCTTAATCATATTATAATTTTTTCATCAGTGTGACTAAAATATGACCATTTTCATGATTCTGTATTTTGTTTTATAGATGATTTTTGCAGCATAACTTCTAAGATTTTGAGATGTAAAAATATGGTTGAATTGAGATTCTTAGTTTTACATATGTTTTTTAAATGTAAAGAAGAGTTCTTCTTCTTCCTTTCAGTCTCTATTACTCCAATATAATCCCCAAGACTCATAAACACATGAGCAGCACTAACACCAGTGACTAGCTGTTAACAAGAAAACCACCAAGAGATGTTATTTAATCAACTGCTCTTAGCATGTAAGAAGTGTTATCCTATATTCCTGGCGGCCTTCACTGCCTGCTTTAGAGTTCTTATCCAACACATTCCAAAAATGATTATTTTGTAAGTTAGGTTTTAGTGAATCCTATTCTTCCTATTCTTGCCTAGATGTGAAAATTGTCATTTGCCATGAGCTAATGTTAAAACAGTCACATTTCTGATAAACAGAATTGGCACTTCTATTAAGTGTTGCTTCTGGCAAGCTTCTTGCATTTCATATTTCATTTCTATTTTATATCCTTCAGTCCACAGCACTGTAAACCCCCCAGATGTGCATGAGGTAGGAGGAGAGGAGTGTGGAAAGCAACACACACACACACACACACACACAAAATCCTACGCATACTTAAGAGAACAGGTTCCTGTGACTCTAGAGATAGGGCAAGGAAAAGAATAGGTTCGTGTAAGATAGAAGCAAATAGTCACATGAAGGGGATGACAGCAATAGTTGTGAAGCTGAGGTAGCATTCATTCTGACACTCTGACTCATTGGAAAGCTGCCAGTGAAAACTAGGAAATTCATCTGAATCACTTTAAACCTCTCAGAGGAAATGTGCTATAAAAATTTAAGACAGTGTTGCCATTATTAAAGCTATTATTGCTAACATTTCTCATTATGAATACAAAGTCAGGAAGGGGGGAAAAGTCTGGTAAAGAAACCAGACAGATAATAGGGAGGAAGGCTGATAATTATTCACCTAGGTAATGAATTTGGTAATGTCTAACCTATATAGTACAATGGATCTGTTACAATCTTTACTAGACTGTGAGAAGTAACAATTAATATAAATGTAGGTATTTAAAAGAAATGACAATCTCCAAGGCCTAGATACTAAGCCTAACCCTCATAACATGTGTGCTACACTACTGTATACATCAGCTTGTAACAGGATACCATAGACTATGTGGTTTAAACAACAGAAATTTATTTCTCACAGTTCTGGAGACTGTAAGTCCAAGATGCAGATGCCAGCAGGGCCTGTGTAATTCTGAGACATCTTCTCCTGGCTTATGGGTCCCACCATCTCCCTGTGTGCTCACATGATCTCTCCTTTGTGAGCACTCAAGGAAAGAGAAAACAAGCTCTCTAGTGTCTCTTCTTTTTTAAAAATTAATTAATTTTTTAATGAAGTATATCTGACACACAATGTTACATTACTTCAGCTGTACAACATAGCAATTCAACAACTCTATTACACTATGCTCACAACTACAGCTATCATTTGTCACCATACAACTATTACAATTCCATTGACTGTATTGCCTATGTTGTACCTTTCATCCTGTGACTTATTCATTCCATAACTGGAAGTCTGTACCTTGTACTCCCCTTCACCTCTTTTTGCCCATCCCCCACACTTCTCTATGGCAACTACCAGTTTGTTCACTGTATTTATGGGTCTGTTTCTGCTTTTTTTTTTCCTTGTTCATTTGTTTTATTTTTAGAATCCACATGTAAGTGAAATCATATGGTATTTGTCTTTCTCTGTCTGACTTATTTTACTTAGCATAATACTCTAATTCCATCCACATTGTTGCAAATGGCAATATCTCATCATTTTTATGGTTGAGTAATATTCCTGTGTCTGTGTGTGTTTATACACACACATGTATACACTACATCTTCTGTATCCATTCATCTATCGATGGACACTTAGTTTGCTTGGCTATTGTAATATA
Organism: Mirounga angustirostris; assembly: GCF_029215605.1. Taxonomy (NCBI): domain Eukaryota; kingdom Metazoa; phylum Chordata; class Mammalia; order Carnivora; family Phocidae; genus Mirounga; species Mirounga angustirostris. The sequence continues at coordinate 35,932,324 of NW_026991720.1, forward strand.
ATGCTGCAATAAACATAGGGGTGCATGTATCTTTTCAAATTACCACTTTATTTTCTTTGGGTAAATACCCAGCAGTGGAATAACTGAAATATATGGTATTTCTATTTTTAATTTTTTGAGGAACTTCCATACTGTTTCCACAGTGGTTACACCAATTTACATTCCCACCAACAATGCATGAGGGTTCCCTTTCTTCCACATCCTCTCCAACATTTGTTATTTCTTATCTTTTGGATATTAGCCATTCTGACTAGTATGAGGTAATAGCCCACTGTGGTTCTGATTTACATTTCCCTGATCATTAGTGATATTGAGCATCTTTTCATGTGTATTTTGGTCATCTGTATGTCTTCTCTGGAAAAATTACTATTCAGATCCTCTGTGCATTTTTTTAAAGATTTTATTTATTTATTTATCAGAGAGAAAGACAGTGAGCAGCAGGCAGAGGGAGAAGCAGGCTCCCGGCTGAGCAAGGAGCCCACTGTGGGACTTGATCCCAGGACCCTGGGATCATGACCTGAGCTGAAGGCAGATGCTTAACTGACTGAACCACCCAGGCGTCCCCTCTGTGCATTTTTAAATTAGATTATTTGGGGTTTTTTGGTGTTGAGTTGTATAAGTTCTTTATATATTTTGGCTATCAACCCCTTAATAGATATTATCATTTGCAAATATTTTCTCCCATTCAATAGGTTGCCTTTTTGTTTTGTTGTAGTTTCCTTCACTGTGCAAAACTTTTTTTTTTTATTTTGCTGTAGTCCCAATACTTTATTATTGCTTTTGTTTCCCTTGCCTGAGGAAACATATCTAGAAAAATGTTGCAAAGGCCAATGTCAAAGATATTACTGCCTATGTTTTCTCCTAAAAATTTTATGGCTTCAGGTCTCACATTTAAGACTTTGATCCATTTGGGGTTTATTTTTGTGCATGGTGTAAGAAAATGATTCAGTTTCATTCTTTTATGGGTAGCTATCCAGACTATCTTTTCCCCATTGTATACTCTTGCCTCCTTTGTCATAGATTAACTGACCATATAATTGTGGGTTTACTTCTGGGCTCTCTATTCTGTTCCATAGATCTGTGTGTCTATTTTGTGCCAGTACCATACTGTTTTGATTACTATAGCTTTGTAATGTATCTTGAAATCTAGGATTGCAATACCCCCAGTTTTGTTCCTCTTTCTCAAGATTGCTTTGCCATTGAGGGTCTTTTGTGGTTTCACACAAATTTTAGGATTATTTGTTGTAGTACTGTGAAAAATGCAATTGGTATTTTGACAGGGATTGCACTGAATCTATAGATTGCTTAGGATAGTATAGACATTTTAACAATATTAATTCTTCCAATTCATGAGCATGGAATATCGTTCCATTTACTTGTGTCTTCATCAATTTATTTCATCAGTATTTGAGTTTTCAGGGCAAAGGTCTTTTACCTCTTTGGTTAAGTTTATTCCTTGATATTTTATTCTTTCTGCACAACTGTTAATAGAATTGTTTTCTTAATTTCTTCTACTACTTCATTATTAGCATATGGAAACAGCTTATTAATTTTGTATATTAATTTTGTATCCTGAAATTTTACAGAGTTCATTTATTATTTCTAATAGTTTCTGGTATCTCTTCTTATAAGGGCACTTAACCCATCATAAAGGCCCTACATTCATAACCCTGATCTAATTATTTCCCAAAGGCCCCATCTCTACCATCACAGTGGGGCTTAGGGCTTCAACATATGAATTTGAGAGGGATACAAACATTCAGTCCATAGTAAGTATTATATATACAGCTTCCAGATTAAAAAACATCACTAATCATCAGGAAAATACAAAACAAAAACCACAATGAGTTATCACTTCAAACCTGTCAGAAAGGTTAAAATCAAAAACATAAGAAACAATAAGTGTTTGCAAGGATGTGGAGATAAAGGAACCTTCATGCACTGTTGGTGGGAATGTAAATTGGAACAGTCACTGTGGAAACAGTGCGTACGTTCCTCAAAAAACTAAAAATAAAATTACCATATGATCCAGTAATTCCACTAATGGGTATTTACTCAAAACAAAAAATGACACTAATTTGAAAAGACATATTCATTTTTATGTTTATTGCAGCATTATCTACAATAGCAAAGATATGAAAGCAACCCAAGTGTCCAACAATAGATGAATGGATAAAGATGTGGTAAATATATACAATGGAATATTACTCAACCATAAAAAAGAATAAGAACTTGCTATTTGCAACAATGTGCATGGATCTAGAGGGTATAATGATAAGTGAAGTAAGTCAGACAGAGAAAGACAAATACCATATGATTTTACTCATGTGGAATTTTAAAAAACAAAACAAATGAACAAAGAAAAAAAGAGAGAAGAAAGACTCTTAAATACAGAGAACAAATTGGTGGTTTCCAGGGGGAAGTTTACTCTGAGTATATATGCAAATACGGTATTGAAAAGGGTACTTTACTCTGAGAATATATGCAAATATAGTATTTAAAAATAAAGAGACAATCCTACCTATCTGTCTACTATACCCCACTAGAGTCACAGGATTTAATAAGATACTCTTTTTACTATCAAAACAAAACCTGTACATATATAAAAGTAAAGAACTCAAATGTTTTATTAAAATATTTCATTTGAACATGCATTTGAGGATGCTTTAACAGCAAATAAAATATTTAGAAGAAAATAAGATATTTAAAGGGAAATAAAATATTTTATAAGTACAAATATATATACATGATGTCAATATGAAGACAGGAAAGACTAACGGGGAAAAATAGTCACACTGGAGTAATAAAGTTACCGGGTTTATCCAGGTAAAAATCCTGGTTCAACAGCTGCCCAAACAGAGTTTACTTATCTGTTCATCAGGCCCAGCTTTTTCCAAACAATCAGATGGCAAACAAAAGAAGTCTAAAGAGAGGAAAAAATATCACTGGTAGCTGAGGACTCTGGTTTTTTTTGTTTGTTTATTTTTTCTTTTTTCTTTAAAAAAGAAATTTAGTGTTCAATGACTCATTAGTTGCATATAACACCTAGTGCTCACCACATCACATGCCCTCCTTAATGCCCACTGCCCAGTTACCCCATCCCCCTATCCACCTCCCTTTCCACAACCCTCACTCATTTGGTTTCCCGGAGTCGAGTCTTTCACAGTTTGTCTCTGGAGGGGACTCTGTTTTTAGTTAACAATTTGGGGAGTTTAAATCACCAACTTGCCTATTCACCTTTCTTCCCCTAGCAAAACATTTTCTGGCTACAAAACAAATAAAAGCTACATTATCACTCACCCACAATAAATTTCTCTTTCTAGATCATTTTAGATTTAAGAAGAATGTGCTTGCTCATCAAGGCACACCTTGAAGAGCCCTGTCATAAATAGTAAGAGAGGCAATGAATCAAGTGAAAAGAGAACAGGCATTTCAATCATAGGGAGCTAGATACAAATTCTATTTCAACCATTTACCACATTGGAGTCCTTGGGTAAATATATAATCTTTCTTATTATGATAGAATACTCGCACTGATTATTACTTCATGGTATTTTCTAACACCACAGAAATACAAAGGATCATGAGAGACGGCTATAAACAATTATATGCGAACAAATTGGCTAACCTAGAAGAAATTAATAAATTCTGAGAAACATACAACTTATCAAGACTGAACCAAGAAGAAACAGAAAATCTGAACAAGTCAATAATAAATAAGGATTTTTAATCAGTAATCAAAAACACCTCAACAAGCTAAAGTCCAGGAGCAGACAGCTTCACTGGTCATTTTACCAAACATTTAACAAAGAATAATACCAATCTTTCCCAAACTCCTCCAAAAAACTGAAAAGGAGAGAACACTTCCAAAATCATTTGACACACCAACAGGATCCTGATACTAAAGCCAAGAGGAACACTACAAAAAAAAGAAAATTATAAGCCAATATTCCTCATGAACACAGATGCAAAAATTCTCAACAAAATACCAGCAAACCAAATTTAACAGCACATTAAAAGGATCATATACCATGATGAAGTGGGATTTATCCCTGGGAAGCAAGGACAGTTCAACATATGCAAATCAACCAATGTGATACACCACATTAACAAAGTAAAAGATAATAATCTTATGATCATTTCAAGAAATGCAGAAAAAGCATTTGACAAAATTGAACATCTTTTCATGATAAAGAATTCTCAACAATTTAAATATACAAGGACTGTATCTCAACCAAATAAAGGCCATATATATATATATATGTATATATATATGACAAGCCTACAGCTAACATAATATTCAATGCTAGAAAGCTGAAAGCTTTTCCACCAAGATCAGGAATGAAACAACTCTTGCTACTTCTATTCAGCCTAGTACTGGAAGTCCTACCCAGGGCAATTAGGGAAGAAATAGAAATAAAGGGCATTCAAATCAAAAAAGAGGAAGTAAAATTGTCTCCATTTGCAGATGACATGAATATATATATATACATACATATATATAAATTTATTTAAATACCCCCTCACACACCCCTCCATAAAGACTCCATCAAAAACTGTTAAAACTAGTAAATGAATTCAGTAAACTTGCACAATCAACATAAAGAATCAGTTGAATTTTTATATACTAACAATAAACTATCCAAAAAAGAAATTAAGAAAACAATCCAATTTATAATAGCACCAAAAACAATAAAATACTTAAAATCAATTTAACCAAGGAGGTGAAAGATCTTTATACTGGAGACTATAAAACACTGATTTAAAAAGTTGAAGAAGACACAAATAAATTGAAAGATATTCTGTATTCACACAATGGAACAATATTGTTAAAATGTCCAAAGTGATATACAGATTTAATGAAATCCCTATCAAGATTCCACTGGTATTTTTCACAAAAATAGAAAAAATAATCCTAAAATGCATTTGGAACCACAAAACACTTCAAATAGCCAAAGCAATCTTGAGAAAAAAGAAAAAAGCTGAGGGCATCACACTCCCTGATTTCAAACTATACTACAAAACTATGGTAATCAAAATAGTATGATACCAGCATACTTTAACAGATACAAAGACCAACAGAATAGAATTGAGAGCTCAGAAATAAACCCACATATTATATAGTCAATCATTGACAGAGGTGCCAAAAATACATAATGGGAAAAGGATAATCTCTTCAATAAATGATGTTAGGAAAACTGGATATCCACATGCAAAAAGAATATTAATTGAATCCTCATCTTACATCATACATAAAAATTAACTCAAATGTATTTTTTTTAAATTTTATTTATTTATTTGACAGAGAGAGACACAGTGAGAGAGGGAACACAAGCAGGGGGAGCGGGAGTGGGAGAGGGAGAAGCAGGCTTCCCATGGAGCAGGGAGCCCGATGCGGGGCCTGATCCCAGGATCCTGGGATCATGACCTGAGCCGAAGGCAGACACTTAACGACTGAGCCACCCAGGTGCCCCTCAAAATGTATTTAATATAAGACCTTAAACTATAAAACATAGGGAAAAAGCTCTTTGACATTGGTCTCTGCAGTGATTTATTGGCTGTGACACCAAAAAACACAGGCAAAAAAGCATAAATAAACACATGGGACTACATCAAACTTAAAAGCTTCTGCACAGCAAAGGAAACAATTAACAAAATGAAAAGGGAACCTACAGAGTGGGAATAAATATTGGCAAGTCATATGTCTAATAAGGGGTTAATATCCAAAATATATAAAGAACTTGCAGAACTCCATAGCAAACAAACAAATAACCTGATTTTTTAATGTACAAAAAACCTAATAAACATTTTCCCAAAGAAGACATACAAATGGTCAACAGGCATGTGAAAAGGTGCTCAACATCACTAATCATCAAAAAAATTCAAATCAAGGGGCACCTGGGTGGCTCAGTCGGTTAAGCATCTGCCTTCGGCTCAGGTCATGATCCCAGGGTCCTGGGATCAAGCCCCGCATTGGGCTCCCTGCTCAGCGGGAAGCCTGCTTCTCCCTCTCCCACTCTCCCTGCTTGTGTTCCCTCTCTCACTGTGTCTCTCTCTGTCAAATAAATAAATAAAATCTCTGAAAAAAAATTCAAATCAAAACCACAATGAGAAATCACCTCATACCTGTTAGGATGGCTATTTAACAAAAAGACAAGTGTTGGTGAGGCTGTGGAGAAAAAGGAACTCTTGTGTATCGTTGGTGGGAATATAAACTGTACAGCCATTATGGAAAACAACATGGTGGGTCCTCAAAGAATTAAAAACAGAACTATCAGAAGATCTAGTAATCCCACTTCCAGATATATATTCAAAGGATATAAAATCACTATCACAAAAAGATATCTACACTCCCATAGTCATTGCAGCATTATTCATAGTAACCAAGATGTACAAACAACATAAATGTCCAGTGATAGATAAATGGGTAAATAAAATGCCAGTACCATATATATATATATATATGTAATATACAGCAGTATAAAATATATGTATATACATATATTTACAATGGAATATCATTCAGCCATAAAAAAGAAAAGATCTTGACATTTGTGACAACATAGATGGATCTTCAGGGCATTATGCTAAGTGAAATAAAATAAGTCAGATAGAGAAAGACGAATATTGTATGATCTCACTTATATGTGAAATCTTTAAAAAAAAAAATCATAGATATAGAGAATAGATTGGTGGTTGCCAGAGCCAGGGGTGGGTGGGAGGTGGGTGAAATGAGTTAAAGAAGGTCAAAAGGTACAAACTTCCAGTTATAAAATAAATAATTCATGAGATGTTATGTGAAGCATGGTTAATTGCATATCTGGAAGTTACTAAGAGAGTAAATCTTAGAAGTTCTCATCACAAGAAAAAAATTATAACTGTGTGGTGATGGTTGTTAACTAGACTTATTATAATGATTATTTTATAATACATACAAATATTTAATCATTATGTTCTACATCTGAAACTAATACAATGTTTTGTTTTGTTTTAAAGATTTTATTTATTTATTTGTCAGAGACAGAGAAAGAGAGTGTACAAGCAGGAGAAGCAGGGGGAGCAGCAGAGGGAGAAGCAGGCTCCCCGCTGAGCAGAGAGCCCGATGCAGGACTCGATCCCAGGACCCTGGGATCATAACCTGAGCCAAAGGCATACGCTTAACAACTGAGCCACCCAGGCACTCTGAAACTAATATAATGTTATATGCCAATTATATCTCAAAAAAAGAAGCAAAACCTATCATTTGTGACTGACTACATGGATGAAACTAGAAAACGTTATGCTAAGTGAAATAAGACAGAGAAAAACAAATACTACGTGACCTCATCTCATTTATATGTGGAATCTTAAAAAAAAAAAAAAAATTCAACTCATAGTAACAGAGAGTAGAATAGAGGTTACCAGAGGCTTGGGGTGGAGGTGCGGGAAAGGGGAGATAATGGACATGGGATACAAATTTCCAGTTACAAGATAAATAAGATCTGGAAACCTAATGTATAGTGACCATAGTTAATAATAATGTATTATATACTTGAAAGTCGGTCCAAGTGTTCTCACCAAACACATACACAAAATGTAACTGTATGAGGTGAAACATGTTTATCAGAGTGACTGTGGGATCATTTCACAATGTATATCAAAACATCATGCTATACAACATACATATTACAATTTGTATTCATAAGTCACACCTCAATAAAGTTGGAAAAATAAACAAATAAAATTAAAACTTATTCCATTATATTACTGGGTTTTTTTTAAGTATGTAAGTTCTAAATACTAAACATGTCAAACCATGCACTCCTTCTCCTCTGAATGGTTGCACACACTGTGCCCCTGCTAACAGTCTCCTCTTTTTTCCCATCTCCCCCACCCCTCTCCATTGTTAACGTCTCATTTTAGACATTGTGTCCTCTGGGGCACCTGTGTGGCCTCCATGTCTGGGCTCAGTCACCCTTCTATCAGACTGTACTTCCTTGTACTTCTCCTTCTTAACCAACTGCAACTACTTATTTATGCAATTACTTATTTATTTCTGCATATTTCCACTAGATTGTAAACTCTATGCCCTGTCATCCTACTAGGCACTTAATAAATATTTGTTGATGAATAAACAGATTATTTCACATTTCAGGATGCCTCTTTGAAACCACCAAAATACAGATTTTCTACTGATGCACTTAGTTTGCAACCTTCTCTCTCCTTTATTCATTTGTGTAACTAGGCTATCTAATTTTTTATTATTTCATTGAATTGTCTAACTTTTTTCAATATGTTGTTTCAAAACATCCTATCCTTTTTAAATCTTGACATTGACTATTAGGGGGCCAGGAAAAATTATGATAGTTAATAACTTGATGATTTTCAAAGGGGTGGCTCACCTGGATTGTGAGTGGAAATTCAACTCCTATTGTTCATGCCTAAAATAGCCTATCTGACCCAGCCTTCAAAGACAGAAAATCAATTCCATGGAATTATTTTGGTAGTCAGTTCTATTAGATCAGTTGTTTGGACAAAGAATTGTTTGGCAGACAATGGTCTGACAGACTTAAAATTTTAATAAAATAACTGGATGTTCTAGAAATAAGGGACATGAAAGTTAGTCCTCATGCAACAGACTCAGAAAGATTAAGCCAGACTAAATAAGACTAAGTAGACTAATGGCAAAGGTAGACTTCAGGACTTAATGACATTTGATTCACTTTTCTTTCTGTATCAAAATTATATCAATAGTTACATTAGTTGTAATGATTCAGTGTTTCCTATCAAATACCTCATCCAACTGCTTCTTTCATGTTTCTATCTATTATAATGGGTTTATATCAATACAAATTCTTCTGTGGCAGGAAACATACTCAATTTTGTCCCTCAGTCTCTAGCCATATAGGCACATAATAAACTCTTCGATAATGAAAGAATAAGAGAATTCCATCAATACATCTCTCTTTTATCTATCCATTCCCACACCCAACCAGGTATAGGCAAGCCTCCTTTTTATCACAGGAGACATACAAAAACAATTTACTCAGAAATATATTCTTCTTCTTAAAAGAAAACTGATCTTCCAGATAATCCTATTCACTCCATTTTTCAGCACCCATCCCTCACAACCCCAGTTTGAACCACTGCCCTCAACACCACAACCACTTGCCAAATCAGGGAGCCATTTTCATTTTCATCAGAATCAAACAACCTGAGCACTTTTCAGGGTCCTTATTCCCTCAATGAAAATTTAGTTTATAATACACCAAAATTCATGTTAGATAGATAGACACATATGGCCTTTAAGATTTAAGCTAGGATGTTGGACACCTGAAAGTATTGTAAAATTGTGTGTCAACTCAAATTTTTAAAAAATTTTTAAAAAGATTTAAGTTAGAGCCATGTGGGCATTTGTACGATTTGTTCTGTGTACCTAATTAAAACTTCCCATATTAGCCTAGCAAATATTAGAATGCAATATTCAATCCTATTAAGTTCTTGGTCTTTTTGGATTTTGACATATTCATTATTATTCCCAGGTTTATGTTCTCTGCAAATTTGATGGGGATGTCATAAATGTCTTCTCACAGTAATTAATGATAATGTTGAACAAAAAGAAACCTTAAATTATGTTTCATAAACTTTCAAGGATAGGTGCTAGTCACCAAGGATAGGCAGAATTCATCTATATCACTGATCAAAGAAGATAGTGATTTAAAAAAAAAACTGCCTTTTCACTAACATAATAAATTTAAAAAAAAAACCTGCCTTTTCTACAAAGAATATACTTCTTTACTGCAGGTTGATTAAAACTTTCTTATTACTCTACATGTTGTAATGTAATTCTACATTATTCAAAGTATTCAACATTGTTTTCAATCACATCTTCAATAAAATATATACCTCACATTTCCTTCAAAGACAGCACATGGAAATTCTGAAGAGCTGCCTGCATACCTGAAGTTGAAGATTTCCATACGTTCTGAATCTGAGTGCTCAAAATATCAAACTTCTCAGGGCAATCTCCCTGCTAAATCAGAGATTACCAGGAACAGGGCCCAATATGTTCTAATTTCAGAATATAAGCAGTGTTTTTTGTTTTTGTTTTCTCCTCTGAAAAATATTTATTACATCCTTAATGTGTACTAAGCACTGTTGGCACACAGAATATATATAAATTTTAAATTTTAAAAACATATCTCCTGTCTTCAAAGTTATCTCAGTGTCCTTAGAAATACAGAAAGACATGTAAATAAACAAATGTACAAGGTGAAAAATTATCAATTGCCCCAGACAATACCAAAAAAGGATATATAGAGACAGCAACACTTTGATCAAGTTCTAAATAATAATAGCAATAATAACACCACCAAGATAGGTAAAATATACTGTGCTTATCTCACTTAATTCCCTTAATACCATGTGTGGTAGGTACTATTATTATCCTAATAATAATAACTTTGAAAATTAAAAATTTAGTAACAGCATGGTCAATTAACATTAACCCATTGCTAGTAAACAATAGAGCTGAGACTTGAACCCAGGGTTTTCTAACTCTAGAGTTGACATTCTTAACTACTGTACCATCAATTATATTTCAAATGACACACATGCTCTAGGAGAGGGAAACTTAGGGAAAGAAATCTAGAGAGAAACATTTGGGAAACTGCAAGAGTCTAGAATAGCTATAATAATTTCTAGAGCAAAAGTAGGGGAGCAATGAGAAATGAGACCACAGAAGTGGTCAGAAACTCCAGTATGACTGGCCTTTATTGCATGCAATAACTTTTTCCTTTAGACTCTAGCTGGTAACAATTCACCAAAGGGGCCAGTTGATTAAAGGAGATGAGAAAGAGTAAAAAACTAAAAATAATGCCAGATTTATGGTTTGGGGTCTGGGTGGGTGGTAGTATCCTTAACAGAACATGAAATATAAAAAAGGAAGCAGTTTTTGTAGTGAAGAGAAGAAAGCTGATGTGCCCAGTTTTGACCATACTAAATTTAGTGTCCGTGAGACATCCAGGGGCAGGGCCTAAGAGGCAGAAAATATGCGGGTTAGAATTTAGGAGACATGCTGAGTTCAGGTATGGGGATAACTCTCTAGGTTCTATATGTGACTCACCTACTTACAGATTCAATATATGCAAGTGGTTTAAAACCAAGCTTCTAAGACGAATGTCCAGTGTGAGGGCAAGAACAGGGATCTGAAATATACCACTATTTAGAAGAAAGTACAATAGTAGTTTAAAATCCCCTTTTATGAGCTTCACAGTCTTTGTGTATCTTCTCCTTATAATATTATCATTGGCACAAATCTACGATTGTTGACATCTTATTTGAATAATGTCTTATCCTCAATGAGACAAGCCACCAGGAGCAGAGCTCTTGCTAACTATTGTATTTCAAGTACTAATCATGATGTCAGCACATGGTACATGCTCAATACTGAATGAAAAAACCAGTTAAAGAAATAGATAAAACTCATCAGAAATGTGGAAAGAGAGGCAGGAGAGAGTGTTGTCAAGGGATTCCAAGGTTTCATGAATAAAGCATACAATAAAAAAAAGAAATTAATCTTTGAAAACTATTTGGCATCCTCACAATAATACAAGAAGGAGTACTGTCACAAGGGAGCAGAAAATCCTAAAGGGCACTAAACTAGACAAAATCTAAAAAGAATTGAATAAAATAAGGGAGAATTAAAAGAAAACTAAAAATACAAGATCAATATTTCTTTTGAAAGCAATAAATGGAAGAATAGACACTGCAAAAAACTGGAACTCAAGTATACAGGTAAACATGAGAAACTTCATCAAAAATATAAAGGAAAAAGAAAGGCATCAATGCTATGCAAATACTAGGATTAAAAAAAAAGCACATCCGGGCACCTGGGTGGCTCAATTGGTTAAGCGACTGCCTTCGGCTCAGGTCATGATCCTGGAGTCCCGGGATCGAGTCCCGCATCGGGCTCCCTGCTCGGCAGGGAGTCTGCTTCTCCCTCTGACCCTCCTCCCTCTCATGCTCTCTGTCTCTCATTCTCTCTGTCTCAAATATATAAAAATAAAAAAAAAATCTTTAAAAAAAAAAAAAGCACATCCAACATAATAATTATAGCTATTTCTTAAAATAAGCAAAACAATCAAAACAATATCAAAAATACAATTGATGAAACTTTCCTGAATTGAAAAAACTGAATATGCAAATGGATGTGACTCCCCAGATCTAAATAAAATCAAAAGTATTCTACACAGATACTCCTGGCAAATTCCTGAATTACAAATATAAAAGAAATCCTCTGATAATCCAGACATTTCCTTCAAGTGGAACTGTAAAAAATTCTTAAAATAAAATGAACATAATGAAAAATACATAAATTAATAATGATAAACTGTATCTAAGCTCTACAGTATCAACTAGACATGCAGTGAGGGGAGAGGAGGAGAAGAGGATTTCAGATGCAACTTCAAAAAGTTTAATAAAATTCTTTATCTCACTCTCAGGGGACTTCACAGATCCCATTTCATTCTTGACTCTGATAACTTTAAAGTAACCTCCTCCCAATAAATTCCAAAAAGCAGAAACTACACAGTTTGACTATAATCCACTAAAGCTTGGAACCTGTTTTTTAATGCTCAATGGAGAAAAATTAAAACTTGGTAATTGAAAATACTCTAACACTCTCCTGAATAACCATTAGTTCAAAGCAAAACTATGATCAGAGACAATTTGAAAAATACTAAGAATGAGGCCATCATATGAAAACCCATGATTGATGTCCAGATCTGATTTCAGACATAAATTTAAAGGTTTAAATGCCTTTTCAATGTTACTTATAATATCAAAAATTGGAAAAAACATAACGATAAGGCGATAGTTATTATTCAAATATTAAAAGTCATATATTTTAATCTTTTTTAAAATGGCATAGAAAAAAGTTCCAGCATAACATTATGTGAAAATGTAGTATCTCAAACTAAGTATATTACCATATGTGGTTAAATGAAAGGAGATACGCAATAATAACTTCCCTGAGAATTTGGAGAGAAATAGAAATTAAAGGAATAGAATAATAATGGCATAAACACAAGTGATAAAAGCAAAATTTGAAGAACAAATATACTTTCTATACATCAAACCATCTTTTAAAAATAGTTCAGATCTAATTGATACAGTTTAAATGTCTTACCCTCAATACAATTCCATAAATAAGCATATCAAATTTTTAGTAGTCAATGTGTTGATATTATTTTCTTTCCAATATGCTAAAATTAATCTACTATGGTTGTGACTTAATCTTAGGAAAAATCATACATCTAATCTCTATTTAGTTGTAACATGGACAAATGATTTGATTTCCATGTATATATTGCATATTCTAAAGATAAATATTAAGAACAATGACTGACAATGGATAGGCCATATTAGGTCAAATCTCATTGTAACTATATCTAGAAAAACCTATGTATGAGACAAAAGTGAAAGTTAATAGTAATATGTGAGTAAAAAGAGAAATTGAATTTCCTAATTAAATAGAATTCTGTAGTTCATATCACTTGTGGTAATTATTTCACTTTAACCTAGTAGAAAACCTTTGGTAGCCCAGAAATTAGATATGAAAATTAGTGCTATTCAATAAAGAATCCAGAATTCATAATAACACTGGGTTTTAAAATATACACCAAGCACTGAATACTAAGGTCAATGTCAGCTTTTATCCATTCAAATCTGAAAGCTAAATCAGTTTTATTAGAGATTTATACCAATAGCATACTTTGTGCCTGATCAGGATTTTCAATGTTTATTTTTCTCTTCGGTGGGTAACAGTATCATTACTGACAAGTAAATTAAGGTATAGTAAGGCATACATAAAACAGAAGATGATTATAGAGTATTATGAAAGTTCATAATTTGCAACCCTTTTCAGGAGTAGATGTAGATTTTAGTGACCACAGCAGATAAATGTTACTTCTGAACTATTTGCATGAAACTTCACAAAGACAGCCTGTGAAGAAAGGCTTCAGAGGCCTGAATTTTTTTATTCACTGGCATTATCTCTTCTTTTCCAGCTATTAAAAGAAATGTCCTTAAAAGAACCCACAAGAAAAAGACCAAAACACATCTATAGTAGGCAGATAAAATTCACTACTAATATGGATGTCTTCTCCCTCTGAGTGTGATAGGCAGAATAACCGTCACACAAAAAGCATATCTAACTATGAATATGTGAAGTTATACAGTAAAGGGGAATTAAGGTTGCAGATGGAATTAAGATTGCTAATCAACGAACCTCAAGATGGAGATATTATCCTGGGTTATCTGGGTGGGCCCAATATAGTCACAAGGGTCCTTATAAGTGAAAGAGAAAGGCAGGAAGGTCAGAGTTAAAGAGGCATTTGAAGATGCTATGCTGTTGGCTTTAAAGATGGATTGGGAGCATAAGCCAAGGACTGTAAGAAGCCTCCAGAAACTGAAAAGATTGTGAAATAGATTTACTGCTACAGCCTACAGAGGGAACTCAGTCCTACCATCATCTTGATTTTAGCCCAGTGAAATGTAAGTCAAACATCTGACCTCCAGAACTGTGAGATAATAAATTTGAGTTGTTTAAGCCATTAAGTTTGTAGTAACTTGTTACAGCAGCAATAGGAAGCAAAGTAAGGATCATATTGAAGGAGGGAACTAATAAAAGTCCTAAAGAAAGTAACTCCAGGAGAAGTTTCCCTTCCAAATGGAAACAATGAGAAGAGAATGGGTGCTTCTTAAAGTTATGGCTATTTTGAAAAATTAATAATTTCATAATTTTATGTGAGAAATCAAGGAATATAAAAATGTTAAAAGAAAAAGTACACTTTAATTATCAGTCTATGCATTGTCAAAGGGCTTATCTAAGGTTCCAGGGGGTCCCAGTTACAGATAAATGAATTTCAAGTAAAATTTTAAGGTCTTTAAATTTAATTGTTACTCTGAATGTTTTAAAATTTTACTATTTTGTAGGTTTCTATATGAAAATGTTCTATTTTTACTTTACCTCTACATTTTTGTTTTCTCCAATGGCTTTTCTTATGCCCTTGCTCCCATATTTTCACTCCAAGACTCCACACCCACATCTTCTGAGACTTTACACCAATAAACTTCTCTCTTACATTTTTGGACTTCCCTTTTCACTTTATACTTCCTGCTTATGTTTCCCTGATCCCGTATGCCTCCCTTCTGGCATCAACCATGGTTCTTAGTTTCAATCAACTAATCAACAACAACAACAAAAATATTGGCAGATTTAAAGAGAAACAACTTATTAAAAACGCATGATCAGAGAGAATGCCAAGTGTTGGTGAAGATGTTGAGCAACTCTCCTTACAGTGGAGATATTAATTGGTGGAAATGTTAATGGAAAATCACTTTGGCAAATTGTTTAGAAATATGTCTGTGGGCTATGAAGGAGAAACAACACTTAAAATCATGAAGACACCTCTGTCATTGGCCCTTGGTACAGACAAGAGAACCTGCAATGCCACCACTAACAACTCAGCTTTCTAGAAACAAGGTCATTTCTAAAACAAGGGTCATTGCTGCTTCTGTGGCCCAGATGTAGCTACTGCTTCTAACACCATCTCACCAATGGTCCCAAATACTGCCCCATAAAAGACTAGATTACCTAAGCACAGGAAGGAGTTTCAGAAGTCAAGTAACCAAAAGGCAACTAAATGTCCCAAATATATTCTGCAACAATCTCATCATAGCCATATTTCTACCTTAGAAATTTCCTCCTCATAATCTTATGTGTCTTCATAGAATCAATACCTATAACCTATATACCAGTGGCTCCCAAATTTGTGCTTCTGACTTGGCTATTGTGTGCAGAAGCTTGGGACTTCAAGCAAGTTTCATTGTGGGTTCTTTTTCAGATCAAATATTGCTTTCTATAAAAGAAACAACAACAAAAAGTTCCCTGTCCCCCCACCCAGATGGTCATTCCCACAGATTTAAGCAGGTCATTCCCACAGATTTATGCAAAAACACAAAAGTCTTTTCCTCCACAAAATTTCTTGGCCACTCATACAAATATCTAGAGGATGTGAATCTCCTTTCAATTACAAACAGAGATCACCTGCACTTCAATTCTCACTAGAGACCTCAGTCATGACTAACCTGCTATCTGACTATTTTCCAAAGCTTGGCTGAAATAGCTAATTTTGAGAAAGACATTCTGAAGGGTAGACAAATACTTATTCTTTGGATTCTTCAGACTTTATCCTTATATTAAACTACCTCTCCAGAACAATGGTACTCTCACTTCCTAAAGAATTGTTTTAAATTAGACAAAACTGATTTTGAGATAATAATAATAATAATAATAACATGGGAAAGTTTTTTGTTATAATTATTAAATTTAGCCCATGCCCTTATGTAAAATTTCTCATGGCAAATTTTTCTCAGAAAATCCAGGAATAAAGGTTGTTTCCTGTGATAAAATTTATGCTTGTTACCATAACACAATGAAAACTATGCAACCCATTTATTCTACTTGCCCAGTTTTGCACTCGCTGCATTAGTGTTCCTCACTAGTTGTGCTGGTGTTTATATCTCCTGCTTTACCTCTATTTCTTACTTATGATTTTTAACTTTTTTTTATCATTTAATCAAAAATATTTACTGCAGTTCTACAGTAAGTCATCACTCTTCTAGGTATTAAGAATACAACAAGGGGGGGCGCCTGGGTGGCTCAGTTGGTTAAGCAACTGCCTTCAGCTCAGGTCATGATCCTGGAGTCCCAGGATCGAGTCCCGCATTGGGCTCCCTGCTCAGCGGGGAGTCTGCTTCTCCTTCTGACCCTCTCATGCTCTCTCTCTCTATCTCATTCTCTCTCTCAAATAAATAAATAAAATCTTAAAAAAAAAAAAAGAATACAACAAGGAAGGGATACCTGG
This sequence comes from Mirounga angustirostris, assembly GCF_029215605.1. Classification (NCBI taxonomy): domain Eukaryota; kingdom Metazoa; phylum Chordata; class Mammalia; order Carnivora; family Phocidae; genus Mirounga; species Mirounga angustirostris. The sequence goes on from NW_026991720.1 coordinate 35,949,234, forward strand.
GTGGCTCAGTTGGTTAAGCACTTGCCTTCAGCTCAGGTCATGATCCCAGGGTCCTGGGATCAAGTCCCGCAACAGGTTCGTTGCTCAGCAAGGAGCCTGCTGATCCCCCTGCTTGTGCATGCTCGCTCTCTCTCTCTGACAAATAAATAAATAAAATCTTTAAAACAAATAAAATTTTAAAAAAAGAATACAACAGGGAAGAAATAATAGACTAACATCCCTGCCATTGCAGAATTTACATTCTCATAGGGGGAAAGGCTGAAAATAAATAATGTAAGATATATAATATATGAAATGGAAAAATAAAGACAGAAAATGATGAATGAACATACAAGAACTGAACAAATTTTAAACATGGTAGTCAAATGAAAAGTGACAATGGAAAAAGGACAGTGTGGCAGAAAAGGAAAGAGCAAGAAGTGGAATGGGAAAAAAATGAGGGCCAGATCACATGAGGTCTTTTATTCTGAGATGGTAAGCCAAGGAGGGTTTTGTAAAAAAAATAAATAACATGGTAAGATTTGAGTTGTAAAGGAACAGGTCTGACTACCATGTTGAAAACAATCAGTGGCATATGGAGAGATCAGTTAGATGGTTACAGCAAATCAACCATGGCTTAGATAAAATAGAAGGATCTGACAGTTGGATACAATAAAAAATAATTAATGGGGGCGCCTGAGTGGCTCAGTCATTAAGCGTCTGCCTTCGGCTCAGGTCATGATCCCAGGGTCCTGGGATTGAGCCCCGCATTGGGCTCCCTGCTCAGCCGGAAGCCTGCTTCTCCCTCTCCCACTCCCGCTCCCCCTGCTTGTGTTCCCTCTCTCACTGTGTCTCTCGCTGTCAAATAAATAATAAAAGCTTAAAAAATAATAATAATAATAATTAATGAAAAATTTCAGGACAAGTTACCAGAGAACCAGAATGGTATGAGATTTCTCTACAACACTGAATGTCAAAAGAAAATGGAGAATGACCAAAATTCTAGAGGAATTTTTTTCGAACTAAACCCAACTCAAAAGCAGAATAAAAAGGGGTGCCTGGGTGGCTCAGTTGGTTAAGCGACTGCCTTCAGCTCAGGTCATGATCCTGGAGTCCCAGGATCGAGTCCCGCATCGGGCTCCCTGCTCGGCAGGGAGTCTGCTTCTCCCTCTGACCCTCCCCCCTCTCATGCTCTCTCTCTCATTCTCTCTCTCTCAAATAAATAAATAAAATATTTTTAAAAAAAGCAGAATAAAAGATATCTTTACTATGGTAGAACTACCTTGCAACTACCTCTCTTGGAGGATGTGCTTTAGCAAAAAGTGAGAGAAAACCTAGAAAGTAGAGGACATAGGATTCAGGAAATGATGGGAGAATGGAAAGAAACCCTACAGCTTGACAGCAGTACTGCACAACAGGCCCGGAAAGTGACAAGTCTGAACTCAATCAGGAAGAAGAAAATCTCTGTCAGATTCATAGGAAAAATACAGATCTGACAAAGAGATGATATGCTAAATGATATAATGAAGTATATGGAAAATAAGAATATATGTGTAAAAAATTAGGCAAATAAAAATAAGGCAATTATTTAGTGCAACTTTACTATACTTCTTAACAAACAATATTTACATTGTCATAATGATGTTATTGATAACTCAAAGGAATGAAAGAACTACATTAGGAGGATATGGGAAGGGAAGTGTAAGTCCAAGGAGGTTAAACATGCAAATCATAAAAAGTCACTATACAGAAACTAAAACAAGTCACCAAATAACACAACAGTAAAAATATTATATAGAAAAACATGGCAATCACAGGAAGAAAGAGCTAAAAGCTGTTAACCCTGAAAACTGAAACTGGATGTAAATAAAGGAATATACTGTTTTTCATTATAATCACTTTTGGTAGTATTTTTTTTTTAATATTTTATTTACCTGACAGAGAGAGACACAGTGAGAGAGGGAACACAAGCAGGGGGAGTGGGAAAGCGAGAAGCAGGCCCCCCACAGAGCAGAGAGCCCGATGCGGGGCTCAATCCCAGGACCCCGGGGATCACGACCCAAGCTGAAGGCAGACGCTCAACGACTGAGCCACCCAGGCACCCCTTGGTAGCATTTTTTTAAAAAACATGTGAATGCATTAATTTAATAAAATTTAATCTTTAAAATTAAAATAGAAATATCATACAATCCAATTGTTCCACTACTGGGTATTTACCCAAAGAAAATGAAAACACTAATTTGAAAAGATACATGCACCCCTAGTTTATTGCAGCATTATTTACAGTAGCCAAGATATGAAAGCAACCCAAGTGTCCATCAATAGAAGTACAAATAAGGAAGATGTGGTGTACACACAAGTGCATGCACACACACACACACACACACACACTGAAATATTAGTCAGTCATAAAAAAGGATATGATCTTGCCATTTGTGATAACAGACCTAGAGGGTATTATGCTAAGTGAAATAAGTCAGAGAAAGACAAATACCATATGCTTTCACTTATATGTGGAATCTAAAAAACAAATGAATAAACAAAAAGCAGAAACAGACTTATGAATACCAGAGGGGAGGAGGGTGGGAAATGGGCAAATGGGTGAAGAGGAGTGAGAGATACAAACCTCTAGTTATGGAATGAAAAAGTGACCCGAGATAAAAGTACAGCATAGGGAATATAGTCAGTGGTATTGTAATTGTCGTATGCTGACAGATGGTAGCTACACATGTGGTGAGCATAGCATAATACATAGACTTGTCAAATCACTATGTTGTGTACCTGAAACTAATGTAACATTGTGAGTCAACTATACTTCAATAAAAAAATGAAGTGTTTATGTGTACATACACATACAAATTCACATACACACGTATACACTTCTAGGTATGCTACTTAACAGGGCTATTAACATAACTGCTGAATCTTGGGGGAGGGGAATATTATTATTTTCCCCATATATATAGTATAAACTGAACAAATGGGTTTGATTCAGATTGTCCCCTGGTAGCTATCTCGTCACATGAAAATAATAGTTTTCCTACACTAAAACCTGTAAGTTATTTTTCATCTCCATATGAATTTCCATTACCCAGTATGAAATATTGAAATTGGGAGATTATTATAGAAATGCTACATAACTTTCTCCTATCCAGCAGTGTTTAGAGATTTCAGAATGATTTTTGAAAAAGGATATTACACTTAGGTCAGCAAACTCGGTTATCTGTCGAATGCAAATGCAAATAAAAAGCCTTGCATTCTCCCTTTATTCCATGAGGGCATTCAACAAACCTCTGTAACACATCTTAATACCACCAAAAGCAGACTTGGAAAATTTCTCCTTTCCTAACGAAAATTAATCCCTTCCAAATAGATCCTGTGGGTTTTCACATGGTGGTTTTGTAAATGTTAGAACAGCACAGGTGGGAGTAACAGGAAATCTAAAAACAACAATAACAAACAGCAACAATAAACTAATTCAAACAATAAGAAAATGTATTAGTTCACATAAGTAAAAGTCTAAAGTCTGACAAGGGTCAGGGTAAACTAAATACAAATTACTCCACTCTGTTGTCTTGCAATGCTCTGATGTCCATCTACCTCCCTGTCCCAGCTTCATCCTCAGAGTGGTAGCAAGACTGTGGCATCAGTTCCAATTCTCACACCTCCAAAGGAAGAAAAGGGGAACACTTCCAAGCTGTACCAGAAGCACCAGGTAAAAGCATCAGATGCGTCATTGTATTAATCATGTGCTTCTGATGCTTTGCCATCTGGCACAATGCTGACCCTGGAGAGTGCTAGCCAATTCCTGAAGATAGCAAAAGGCTGGCCTCCAAGTGTGTCCTTTTATATACAAACCGACCAATCCTGACCTTTACCCTCAATCACCTCTTTTATTGAGCTCTTACACTCAGGGCCTTTATTCCCCTGCCCTAATCACCCCAGAGCCAGAACCGGACAACTAAGGATAGGCCCTAATGCCCAGAGCCCACCAGAATTATTCAGACTAGCCAATTCTAAACCTGTTTACACTGCCTTGCCTGTTCCTTCATATGGAAACCACAATAAAGGCTCCTGTTCGCATTTTCTCCTCATTCCCTCTTGTTCACATTTTCTCCTCATTCCCTCTGCCTGACCAAATCCATGTGATCCCTCATGGCATTATGTGCCCCCTCCTTTTTTTTTTTTTTTTAATGAGAGACAGAGAGCATGAGAGGGAGGAGGGTCAGAGGGAGAAGCAGACTCCCTGCCGAGCAGGGAGCCCGATGCGGGACTCAATCCCGGGACTCCAGGATCATGACCTGAGCCGAAGGCAGTCGCTTAACCAACTGAGCCACCCAGGCGCCCCACCCCGTCCTTTTGGTATCCGTGAAATAAACACTCTATTGGCCTCACCATACATGAATAACAAAATCTACGTTTTTAAAAAGTCATTATTTCTGCCTTAGTTGCTGAAATTAAGCCATATACTTACTCCTGAGCCAATCACTGGCAAAGAGTATAGAATTACACATAGACATGAGTTTTCCAAAACTGTATGAAGGAACACTCTTGAGCACTCTTGAGTATATTTTTGATGGCAATACAGGAATATTCAACATCTGCAGGATACCACACAAACTGTTAACTCAAGATAATTCATACTTTCGGGCGCCTGGGTGGCTCAGTTGGTTAGGCGACTGCCTTCGGCTCAGGTCATGATCCTGGAGTCCCGGGATCGAGTCCCACATCGGGCTCCCTGCTCAGCGGGGGGTCTGCTTCCCCCTCTGCCCTCTTTCCCCTCTGCCCTCTTCCCTCTCGTGCTCTCTGTCTCTCATTCTCTCTCTCTCTCAAATAAATAAAATCTTAAAAAAAAAAAAAAAAGATAATTCACACTTTCAACTCTACAACCCATTACATTCTTTTCAATGATCTCAGACCTTTGAGAAGCTGGGTTCTTAGCAGTTGTTATTGTAAAAATAAAAAACAAGAACTGCACAAAAATCAATAAGGTTGAAGTAATGAAGGTGGTGATGTATAATCTGATTCCAGGTTAGAGAAGTTGTGTTTGGAGCTGTTAGATATTTCTTTCTGCCTAGAGACATTATGATTAAATTACTTAGATACTAAGAACCCTGGGAACCAAGAGATTTGGGAATCTCTGACTGAGACAAACAAGACCGAAGTCTGTTTGGGGGTGAAGTCAACTTCCTCTCAGAAGCACAGGCTTCATGGAGTGCATCCAAAGAGAATTGTAGCCCTGTCAAGAAAGGAAGAAACAAGTACCTACAACATTGTTCTCCCTATGGAATTACTATTATTTCCCTTTAAATTATCAGGTCCGTTTCTTCTACTAAATTGTTATTAAAAAAAAAAAAAAACACTTTATCCTTACCTTTTAGATTGTCTTAAAACAATCTGAAAACTTTTCTATAGGTCAAAAATATATTGGTTATGTTTTATTATATGCCAATTACATGCAGATACTTTACATTACCTCTAATGTCAACAATAATCCTAAGAAGTATATATTACCACCATTTTACAGATAAGTAAAAAGAGCCCAGTACGATTAAAGTCATTTAGCCAGTAAATGTTGGGCAAGTCTGCCTGGTTCCAAACATGATTTGACCACTTCCCATCTTAATTATTACATTTCTGAAGTATTAGTTCACTTTCTTGCTTCAGATTTTACCAATTCTTCTGTGAAATGCTCTCCTCCTTTATTCTTATGTGACCCCCCGACTCTTCTGAATGATTCTCCTGTAAGCCTGTTTTATACTTTCACCTTTAACGTTCTATTTAAAATACCTCCTTTACCTATTTTTATGGTCCTCTTTCTACTCCAACCCCAAATTAAGATTTTCCTTAAAATTAAAGTCTTTTTTTCTTGGCACTTTCTATGTCATTTCTGTGTATTTAATTCTCAAATCTCTAACTTCTGTCCTACTATCTTCCATACTTCTTACTGAATATTTGCATTTGGGTGTCTCCCTTTTACATAGAATCAACATGTCTAAAATGATCCCATCACCCTCCTTCCAAAACCAGCACTTGTCCCCAATCTCCCTTTTGATGGTCATGTTTGCCCCAGACAGCTAGTCTTGAAACCTCAAAACTACAGAATCAAATTCTTTTCCTTTATTCTTCTTTATAGTTTTTATTTATCTTAACAATTATATTGTTAATATCATTGTGAATTATGGATTAATTTTACAATTGATTAAATATTTCCTCTATTTTCTCATTTACAAAAAGAAAAAAAGTTAATGCTTGCTACCTACTTCCAGCGTTCATGACAATAGGGTATAATGGTGCCATGACTCTCAAAATTGGTAATAACCCTACATTGGCATGACCTATATGAAGCACAGTTTAATTTCCTTAGAAAGTAAACCTTCCATATAGATATAGAGATACAGAGGTATACAGACATAGAGATAGAGATGGTACTCAATTATATCTATGGAAAGAATGACAGAATTAATTTAAAATAGTTCCCTTTTTTTCTTTCAAAGGCCTTCAATTCTTTGAATTATTATATTGTATTATTGTTCTCTGCTTTCCTCCCCATATTTTTTAATAAATATTATTACAATGTTTGAAGTGTGATTTTAAATCATATATAGAAAAAGTTTAGCAAGTCTACCTCTGTTTAATTTGATAATGTTATCTTTTGCCTGACTAGTTTTCTGAATATTTCCATTTTTGAACTGTTAGCATTTTAACATTTTCCCAGGGATTAAATATCTATTGGATTACTGCCTTACAAAAATATAAATTTGCTTTTCTTACCTCACACTTATTACTCATTAGAAGAATGCATGCTGCATATGATACTAGAAATTAGAGTAGATCATTTGCTTTTTAAAAACCTCCCGCAATGCAGGGCCGCCTGGGTGGCTCAGTCAGTTAAGTGTCTACCTTCCCCTCAGGTCATGATCCCAGGGTCCTGGGATCGAGCCTCACATCCAGCCTCGCATCCTGCCTCCCATCCAGCCTCAATCCAGCCTCACATCCCACCTCCCAGGGGGCTCCCTGCTCAGCGGGGAGTCTGCTTCTCAATCTCGCTCTTCCTCTACCTGTCCCCCCGCATGTGTGCTTCTCTCTCTTTCTCTCTCTCTCTCTCTCAAATAAATAAAATCTTTAAAAAATAAAAATAAATAATTAAATAATAAATAAAATTAAAACCTTCCACAATGCATCTCATTCCGGTTATGCCTAAGTAGTTATCTTCCTCAACTCTATCATTAACCAGGGGTGCAAAATTAGGTAATACACAACTTCAGAGGGCCTATGCTTCTTGACTTGTAAAATTAGAGCACTTTTTAATGCTAACATTTGTGGAATGAAGGTGCTGGAGGAGAGCTCTTTTTCAAGCCTTAAAAGAGTCTAAAATTAAGTGAAAAAAATTTAATGTCACTTTATTAATGATATATAATTCATAATTTAAAATTCTAATATAAAGAGATAATATTTTGAAGAAGCCAGGTATCATCAGACTTGCTCTTTAACATTATCTGTGCCCTTTTAAATGCCTTCAAAATTCTGACTTCCAGGGGCACCTGGGTGGCTCAGTCGGTTAAGCGGCTGCCTTCAGCTCAGGTCATGATCCCAAGGTCCTGGGATCGAGCTCCACATCAGGGCCCCTGCTCAGTGGGGAGCCTGCTTCTCCCTCTGCCTGCCGCTCCCCCTGCTTGTGTTCTCTCTGTCAAATAAACAAATAAAATCTTTAAAAAAAAAAATTCTGACTTCCAAGCCTAACATAGTTCTTTTAGGATTCTTCTGTACTGATAAGGAAATTATATTTTCGTTTTACATAGTATAAAGAGAATGGACTTTGAGGTCATAAAGACCATGCTTTTAATCCTATCCTTTCCATTTAACAAGGTGCTAATTAATTAGCCTCTATGAACCTCTTTATATATAAAATTGAGGGTAATAGCTACTTTCAAGGGTTTTTGTAATTAGGTAAAACAAACAAACAAACAAAAAACTCATGACACAGGAAGACACCTAGCTCCTCTGGGTACTCAGTAGGCATGTCATAAACATACCATGCTTGAATAGACTACTGGCACAAAATGTGAAATGAGGTTATGACATGGAACTTTTGCAAAAGCCATGAAAGAGCATAAAGCCAAAGTTATACAATTCACCGTTAGTCTGTTTTTATCTATTCACTAAAATTAGTCAATAATTTGCTGAGTGCCTTGTGAATGCAAGGCTAGGTCTTAGGTGCTAAAAATGTAAAGGAGCAAGGGAGAGATAGGAAGCATTCTCCACTGTGCCTCTCCATGGCTGATGGGGGCAGCTGTTGGAAAGAGGAACTGGGAGTGCAGTTTCCAAAAAGGAGTTACTTCCAGGCCTGTGGGAAAAGAAAAGCATCTGAAAAGAGAAAAATAAATGGCCACAGATAATTTGAACAAACTCATGCTTAATTATTTCTGGAAGGAAAAAACAAGAGAATCCATGCCCATCTGTGTTCTGTTCTTAATCCTTTTGAAAGTTCTACTTTCTAATACTATGATCTGACGAGGCCCCTTAAATTTGTTCTATCCCCGACAGCATTCCTCCTTAAGGGGGAAATACGTACACAGTCTGGAAGCTGGGAGTTTGGGGACATGTGGAGGGTACAAGAATAGAAAAGAGCCATAGGCTCCCCCTAGAGGTGTGTTTGCCCCAGTTTGCCTAACCAGCTTTCTGCCTTGTTCTATTATGACTCACTATCTACCTTAAAAATATTCTTAGAACTAGAAATATGCCACACTCTTTCCGCCCTTTTCCCTTTCCATCTGACCAGGATTAAACTTTCCCCTACAATCCAACTTTGAAACCATGCCTTTCTCACTTCAAGATTTGCTGGCAAACTTCTTGGATGCCAACTGCCTACCTGCCCAGACATGTGAGATTATTGATCTTGAATTATCTCTCACTGCATGTTCTCACTGATCACTGTGTTAGACTCTCCAGAAACAGCCATGTGTCTACTTACTGCCAGAGATTTCAGATATCATTTTTGCCTCATAGGCTGGATTTCCTCCCAGCACCTGCAACTCTTTTTGTACCCCAAACACGTGCTCCACTCCAATTATTGGATCTAATTTCAGATTTCTGTCCTTCCTATACAGCACCATCCTATTGCAGTGGATGAACAATAACTGGCCATATCCTAATATGCATCTATGTCTATTCTTGGAATTGATTTGAATATGTTATTTACCATTAATGAAAACAGTAAAGCTACTATTACTTTTTTTAAATTTTATTTTATTATGTTAGTCATCATATAATACATCATTAGTTTTTTTCTGTTTTCCTTCACTGTTTTCCTTTTTTTAATTTGTTTTTATTATGTTATGTTAATGACCATACATCATATCATTAGTCTTTGATGTAGTGATCCACGATTCATTGTTTTCATATAATACCCAGTGCTCCATGCAGTATGTAAAACCATGAAACCTTGGAAAGCAATGTTTTGTCTTAATTGCCTTTAATCTCTAGGACCTAGCCCACCATCTGGCATATAGTAGATGCTCAGTAAACATTTCTGGATGAACAGAACGACACGTTCAGGCATTTCAAACAAAGCTAAATGCCATAGGAATAATAGCACAGTCCTGACTACCTGACTTTATTTTGAAGTGGTTAATGTTAGACCAGCAATTTTTCCAAATTTTCATCAATCAAGCTGACTTACTAAAGACTTTTGCTACTGCCCTTTCTAAAGTAAAAGCCAAGAGTGGTCAACCTATAATTTATAGGTTCAAGGACTGTCACTAATGTCCTTTGAGGATATGTCATGAATCATGAGGGAGAAGAAACTAAAAGTGGGCCCTGGAATAACAAAATCACTTTCTTTCTAAGGAAAACGTAGGTTTTCTCCAGTGTGGTAATACCTTCATGATGTTTCGCAGGCACCTGAATCATCATTTCTCTATGCCAGTGTTTTCTCAGAAGAATAAAATAAGTCAATAAAAGAGTTCTATCCACTTAGTATTAAGTTGCTTTGAATTCCATATGGATGTTTGCATTTAAAAGGTAATGGTTTTATTTTTTTAAGGTTTTATTTATTTATTTATTTGAGAGAGAGAGAGAAAGAGAGCACATGCAAGCAGGGGGGGTGGGGGCAGAAAGAGAGGAAGAAGCAGACTCCCCACTGAGCAGGGAGCCCCACACTCAGGACACTTGGGGCTCGGGCTCCATCCCAGCATCCTGGGATTCTGAGCCAAAGACATATGCTTAACCGATTGAGCCACCCAGGCATCCCTAAAATGTAATGCTTTTAAATGGCAATTACAAGGATTAATGTTAGTACCTGGTAGCAAAGCAGTCAGATATGTTTAAAATGACTTACAAATTTATATTACAAAAAAATCTTACTTAAAACTGGCAAAAAATGGTAAAAATGCATCTACCTAAGAATTATAGGCTTAAAACATCATATTGGCTATATGAGTATGATATCTACTACCAATGTTTAAAAGTCATTAAAAGAATGCATTGCTATGGTTTCTTTTTTTTTTTATTATTATGTTATGTTAGTCACCATACATGATTAGTTTTTGTTGTAGTGATCCATGATTCATTGTTTTCGTATAACACCCAGTGCTCCATGCAGTATGTGCCCTCCTTAATACCCATCACCGGGCTAACCCATCCCCCCACCCCCCTCCCCTCTAAAACCCTCAGTTTGTTTCTCAGAGTCCATAGTCACTCATGGTTCATCTCTCCCTCCGATTTCCCCCCCATTTTTCCCTTCCTTCTCCTAATGTCCTCCATGCTATTCCTTATGTTCCACAAATAAGTGAAACCATATGATAATTGACTCTCTCTGCTTGACTTATTTTACTTAGCATAATCTCCTCCAGTTCCATCCATGTCAGTGCAAATGGTGGGTATTCATCCTTTCTGATGGCTGAGTAATATTCCATTGTATATATGTACCACCTCTTCTTTATCCATTTGTCTGTTGAAGGATATCTAAGTTCCTTCCATAGGTTGGCTATTGTGGACATTGCTGCTATGAACATTGAGATGCATGTTCCCCTTCTTTTTACTACATCTGTATCTTTGGGGTAAATACCTAGTAGTACAATTGCTGAGTCATAGGGTAGCTCTATTTTTAACTTCTTGAGGAACCTCCATACTGTTTTCTATAGTGGCCACACCAGCTTGCATTCCCACCAACAGTATAAGAGGGTTCCCCTTTCTCCACAACCTCACCAACACTTGTTGTTTCCTGTCTTGTTAATTTTGGCCATTCTAACTGGTGTAAGGTGGTATCTCAGTGTGGTTTTGATTTGAATTTCCCTGATGGCTAATGATGATGAACATTTTTTCATGTGTCTGTTAGCCATCTGTATGTCTTCTTTGGAGAAGTGTCTGTTCATGTCTTCTGCCCATTTTTTGACTTGATTATTTGTTTTTTGGGTGTTGAGTTTGAGAAGTTCTTTACAGATCTTGGATACCAGCCCTTCATCTGTAGTGTCATTTGCAAATATCTTCTTCCATTCTGTGGGTTACCTCTTTGTTTTGTTGACTGTTTCCTTTGCTTTGCAGAAGCTTTTTATCTTGATGAAGTCCCAAAAGTTCATTTTTGCTTTTGTGTCACTAGCCTTTGGAGATGTATCTTGAAAGAAGTTGCTATGGCCGATGTCAAAGAGGTTACTGCCTATGTTCTCCTCTAGGATTTTGATGGAGTCCTGTCTCACATTGAGGTCTTTCTTCCATTTTGAGTTTCTGACAGAAGACCACTGGTTTATCTGGTTCTCTTTTACTCCATTTATTTGTCAATCATTACTGAGGGCCACCTAGGTAACAGGCACTCTGCTAAGCACTAGTAGTATAGAGAAGGACAATGCCCCTAACCTCAGGAGTTTTAATTCTAGCTAAGAAAAAAACTTGATGAGACAATTGTGATTATTATCTCATATTTTACTAAATTAACCAAGCTCACCAGCTAGTTTGGTGTTAGATAGACACAATCAATTCACTTACTCAAAACTTTGTTGTACAACATACAGATTATCTTTATAGCTTATTTCTCCTCCCTTTTTAGTCCTCCTGCTTAATATTTTGTTATTTTACTACTGAGTAACATGCTCATGGAGAATGGATGGGAAAAAGTAAAAGATGTTAAATAAATAATTCTTCAACTGACAGATTAAGAGAGAAGATTTACACATTTAACTGATAAGTATATATATGTATAAAATGCTTGTATATCCAGAATAAAAAGATAATAGCCCAAAATACCTATGAATAAAAGATATAAACCAACAATCCACAGAAGATATTCAGCCTCATTAATAGTAAAAGAGATATAAGTTTAAATATTAAGATGCCATGCTCCACATGTTGCACTGACATTTTTCAAGATTGATAACGTACAGATGGTGAGAATATGACAAAAACAGGTGACTCTTATACACTGTTCTGGCAGCAAACAATTAAGAAAATATTTCAGGAAGGGTTAAATGCATGTATCTTTCACTCAGTAATTGAACTTTTAGAAATCTACACTATAGAAATATTTACACCAGCTATCAGAGTAGGAGGATGTTCATTTAAGCCTTGTTTCTAATAGCAAAACTGGAAACAACCTGAATTAGGATAAAAAAGGTGATGACAAAATAAATTTTTGCACATATCATCTAATACTATGTAGTCATTTAAAGGCTTGAGGCTCACATAGCTTTGAGTAAATGAAAAACTAGTTGCAAATGATGTACAGTATGATTCCATTTTTGTGATAAAAAGAAACTTACAAGCTTGTGCTGGTTTATTAGAAGTCTAGAAGGGTATTTATGAACCATTAAGGTAGACTCCCTCTGAAGAATGAGACTGTGGCATGAGAGGGGAGAACAGGGCACATCTGCATTGTTTCATTTTTACAAATGACTATTACTTTAAATTTTTCTTAATGTTCTAACCATTCTTTTCTTCTCCTCTACCAGCAGAGGAGGAAAAAAAAATTTTTTTTAATTTGATAAGAAGCTGAAACCACACACCAAAAAGTATTAGCCACAGTACTCAGGTTCTATGTCTCTGTGCTGATGCATACATGTAAAGTCTCTGGCCTAAAATGCCAGGCTTTGAGAACCAAAGGAGAGAGATATTTTACCTGTGAATGGTTTGTTGTTGTTCCTTTTGCACTTTGGGGGAGTTATATGGCCTTTCTCAACCTGATCACTACAAGTTGACTAACAACACTGTCACAAACCTCCGTGGAGAGAGGAGGGGTAGGGCTGCAACATGGCAGACAGGCCTGTAGGAAAATGGAGAGAAAAGAACATTTGAAAACATCCTGAAATAGTGGCATCATGTATAAGTAAAGCATTAATTTAATGACAAATGCTAGGCTATATTTAACCATGAGAATTAAGAAATGAACAACCCATGAACTTAAAATTGTATGAGTAGAATCCATTTCCATATAGGAACAAATGCACAAATAATAATAGAATTATCTTTAAATTCCCATTATGTTTCCTTTCTTCTATTATTTTAAGCTTTCCCACAGAATTGAGCTATACACTTCCATACAAACAAATCTCTGTTGTATAGAAATCTACAGGAAACACAGCTATCCTTTGAACCTTAACATTTACCTTAACTTAATTAAGAATTCCTTTCCTTTCTTACATTGTAGGTATCTTTTATCAGCCCTAACCAATTTGTGGTATTGTGTTCATTTCTTCACCTACATTTATCTTGGCATTTTTACTGAGAAACAAGTGATTATGCAAGAAAACACTAGAAACCAAAAAGATTGGAGTCCAAATCTTGACAGGGTATCTTCTAGCTGTATATTTCAAACAATGAATGCATTCAAGTCTCAGTTTCCTTGATTATTACATAGTTAATAGTAGTGCTTACTTTATCCAACTGCTGTGTAGATTCCCTGAGAAAATGCAGGTAAAGGGCTTGGTACACAGTAAATGTTTGCCAAGGTGTTAGTATAACTACTCCCCTCAACTACATTATGTAATTAATTGTTCATTAGCTCACATGGGTATATTATATTGGTTAGTCTTCATCTTAAATAAAGAATAAAAAACATATTACACTAAATAGGAGCTGTTTAAAAAAGAAAGAAAGAAAGAAAGAAAGAAAAAGAAAGAAAGACCTTAGCTAATTGTTTGAATGCTTTAAATTACAAAAAAAAAAAAAATATGCCTGGAAATACTTGATTCTAAAAGTTTAAATGTTGGCAAGAGATACATAGATGAATTGTTGTCTTTGAAGAGGCAACAATACACCTCCTCTTTCATCTGACTGATTTACTATGATCCCGGCTTCTGAGATAGCCACTCCTTGTCAGCAGGCCCCAAATCTGTTCTCAGTGGAGAAGGAAAGGAAAAGGAAAAGGAAAAGGAAAAGGAAAAGGAAAAGAAAGGAAAAAGGAAAGGAAAGGAAAAAGGAAAGAAAAAGGAGAGGAGAGGAGAGGAAAGGAAAGGAAAGGAAAAAGGAAAGGAAAGGAAAAAGGAAAGAAAAAGGAGAGGAGAGGAGAGGAGAGGAGAGAAAGAGAGAGAGAGAGAGAGAAAGAAAGAAAAAGAAAGAAAGAAAGAAAGAAAGAAAGAAAGAAAGAAAGAAAGAAAGAAAGAAAGAAAGAGAGAGAGAAAGAAAGAGAGAGAGAGAGAAAGAAAGAAAGAAAGAAAGAAAGAAAGAAAGAAAGAAAGAAAGAAAGAAAGAAAGAAAGAAAAAGAAAGAAAGAAAGAAAAGACAGGCAAATGTAAAAAAGTTAGATGACAGGGTTAATTAATTTCCATTTCCCAAGCCTGGAAATAGTCAGCTGCCTTGTTCACATTCTCCTCCACAGGCAGCTATGTCCTCAAGAGCAGGAGAGAAACTGGAGTTTCCCTCTAGCAGTTGGTCCCACTGCGCTCCCCCAAGATCTGCTGTTTCATTGTTCTTGAGGTATGGAGTAAAATGTTATACCCTATGAGAGGAGTCATAGCCAAAAGTTTATCACCCAACTGGATGTTACCAAAGACTCAGTAAGTGGGACACAAAAGACCCAGCAACTTTATCCTTATGAAGCATACTTGAGGAATTTTACATAAAAGTATTACTGATTTATGGAATCTTCCTTTTCAAATTATAACAAAATTGCTTTTGTGAAGTATTTTTTTAGGCTGCTAGATATTTTTGTCTAAAAGCAGCCAATTGTAAGATCTTAAGATAGGCAACTTTATAAAAGTTCTTCCTTTGGCATCTTAAAAAAGTCAACGTCTCTTTTTTCAAATTCCATAAATTCACAGCCACATTAAGTTAAATACCATCAGCCTTAATAATGTTTTTGTCAACCATAAGATTATTGTTCTACATTTTACCTTCTTCCTAAGAGCAACATAACTGATCAGTATATCTTGTGTTAGAAAAGTTTAACATCTTCCAGGATTTTCTTGGATATTCTATAATTATTATAAGAATAGTAAGAGTGAATAACATTTATTTTGAAATTACTGACTGTCAGACACTATTATAAGTGCTTCATATAAAGTAGTTTATTTGATCTTCATAACAACCCTACCAAGTAGGAACTATTATCATTCCCATTTTACAAAGGAGGGAATTATGACACAGAGAGATTTAGTAACTTCTCATAGTTACCTAGCTGGTAGCTGGGGAAGCCTGAATTCAAACCCTAGAAGCCTGACTCCAGAGTCTGCACTCCTAAATTCTAGGTCATGCTGCCTCACTATCCACAAACAAGTTAGTTGCACGTGTGATCAGGCCAGGGTCTGATGAAGGCGAGCACTACAGTGTTGGTATTTGCTACATCACAAACTATGATAACCTCCACTTCCACACAATTCATCCCCAAAAATATAAGCCCATTCAAATATGTCTGTTTAAAACTAACATTTTCAGAATAGTATATGGTTTTGCCATTTTGTTGCACATATCTACCTGCTAAAAATACAGCAGTCAGACATGTATTCATTTTTAAAAATTACTCTGACTTTTATAAAAGTCCAAGATATGACACTTTATCCAGTGTATTTTGAAACCATAAATATAGCATTAATATTTAAGATCAAGTATTCTGATTCACATTAAAGCTTATAAGACCTCAGGCTCAGCATACATCCTTCTCAACATTTCAGGGAATCTCTAAATCCTTGGAATATTCTAAATCAGTTTACTGACTTGCATACCTATAGGCTCCAAGCAGGTAAGTTTAATATATAAATTCTCTGAAGTATAATATAATCAGGAGTGGGGGATCAACTGGAGAGGGCACACCCCATCTCAGAACATTCAAAGTCAATTTTTAAAAATATTGTGTCAGTTACATATAATATGACCTGAGACTATATTCTAGCATAGCAACATGCCTCTTGACCTGCCCAATCTTGCCAATACATCTGAAATGGATGTACTTTTTCATTATAATCACTTGTTTATTAACTACGAATTCCCCAAGTATAAGTTTCATGAAGGTAGGGACACAGTCTGTCTCTTTCACCCTTATATTCATTCAGTCATTCAGAAAATAGTTTTGAACTCTTACTAAATACTATTGTTCTTAGAAGCTGGGATCTAGCAGTGAACAAAGCAGGCATATTCCCTGTACTCATGCCCCACTGATCTTATTTTAGCGGGAAGATAGAGAACAAATGAATAAATAAGTAAAATTAGACTACGCTCAATGATGATAAAAAATATAGAATATAAAGTAGATGGGCAGAGGATTGTGTGGGGGTAGTGAGGGTTGATATTTTATAAACAATAACAGAGAAGATCTCTCTAAGAAGGTAATATTTGATTAAAGATATAAAAGAAAAGGTGAGTATACATGTATAAATCTGGAGAAGAGCTTTCTAGACAAAAGGAACAATGAGCACATATGTCCTCAAGCAGGAAAGTGCTTTGCCTAATTGAAAAATATCAAGAGGCCAGGGTGGCTGAAGTGGAGGAAGCAAGGGAAAGAGTAGGAATACATACAGAAAGGTAAGAGGAAGGGGTGCCATTCATATAGGGCCTGGTATTATGATGACTTTGGTTTCTTCTCTGAATGAGATGGGAAGCCATTGGAGGAGGTACATGATCTGGCTTATGTTTTAATAATATCACTCTGGCTACTATGCTGAGAAGGAAGGTAAAGGTAGACAAAGGGAAATTAATTAGTTAGGAGGGCATTGCCATAATGAAATATTAAAAAAAAAATGATGAGGGAATGGACCAAGGTGGTAGCAGACAAGAAAGCAAAAAGCTATGAAATTTCTGAATATGTTTTAAAGGTGGAACCAATGGATTTGCTGATGGATTGGATATGGGGTGTGAAAAATGGAGAGGAATCAAGATTTTTGGCCTGAGTAACTGGAAGAAGGAAGTTATTAATTTACTGAGATGGAGAAGACTATGGGAGGAATAGGCTTGGGGTGAGGGGAAAGGAAGAATCAAGAGTTTAATCCTATACAAAATTCACAATGCCTATTAGGTACCCAAGTGGGGATGTCTAGAGGCAACTGAATATTTATGATCCTGAACTTCAGGGAAGAGGTCCAAATTGGAAATATAAATTTAAGATTGGCCAGAGCATAGGTGGTATTCAAAAACACAAGATGGGATCGAATTACCAAGGGCATTATTGTAGGAGAACAGGTCCAAAGACTCAGAACTTGCAAAGGTTTAGATGTCCAGGAGATAAGGAGAAACCAGCAGATGAAACTGAGAGAGTCATAGTAAGTGCAGTACCATGGAGTACCAAATTCCGCTTCAAGGAAAGACTTGTTTCCCAGCTTAAGGAAGTATGGGCAGCAGATAGCCACAGTTATCAGCTACTTTAGGATTAGCCTTAGCAGCAGAGACCACCCTAGCAAAAAGCATGCCCTTCTCTAACAAGCCCACTTAAGAAAATAATACTTTCTATATTAGAAGCCTATTCTAGCAATTTTTAGTTAAAGAGTCCTATACTTAGTAATACTGGAGGAACCATCAGATGAAGAGATTTAAATGAAACCCCATATTCAAATTCAGCTTTCTTCCTTTTTTGAATTGTAATATCTGAAATAGCTCTTTAATTCCAGTAAGTTTTACATTTTATACTTAATTAGTAACTGTAAGTATTTCCCTAAATATTTGGGAGGTTCTATCACTTCCTTGGTCATGCAATTATAGCAACAGAAGCAAAAATGCAGATAGGAACAAACAACTTCAAGTAGCTTATTCTACTCGATGGCAATTATTTGCTAATTTTCAATATTTCTAATAGTCAAAAACTATGCATCTTTGTATCTATGGTATCTAAGCATGTGCTAGTTCTTGACTTATACTCAATAAATAAACCCTTGATAAATGAATTAATTAACATATCTTCACAGACAGAACTATTGAAAAGAAAAATAAAAATCATTTTAATTTTACTTTCTTTTATTTTAATTTCACTGTTATCCTTGATTATTGTCTTTTTTATTGAGTTGTTGGAGAAGCAGGATATAGTCGTGCCTCATCTAATTTTACTTTCTTTTCCTTTTTTTATAATAGAATGCCAATAAAGAATGAAGTGGCAGAAAAATAAAACAGGCAGGAAACATTTAAATAATACATAATTAATGGCTGATTATAAGATTATCTCTTTCACACTTTATCATTTACATAAAAGTACAAAGTGAGGAATGGTCAAATAATTTGTTTAAGAGAGCACAGATTTATCACCAATATATTGCACCATCCACCAGAGTTCAATCACAATTGTTGGAACGTTTCGTTCACTTTTGAAAAATTGTGTTTCACATCTGTAACTTCAAACATTTATATATTAATTGAAGTTATGTATTTCTATTTGATCTTTTCTACTCTTCAGATTTTTTATAATTTGAAATGCATTAGTTACCATGGAAACAATGTCATCAAGTAAGAGCAAACCTTGGTGACATCCACAAATGATACTGCTCCTCCGTTTCAGGATCTTTGCCTCCTTCTAAATGTGCCTTACACTGAAGTGCTGATTTCTCCATCTGGTGATTCCTTTGCAGATGCATCTGACTCAGCTCAGGAGAAGCCACAAAGTACACAACTACTCAGGTGATAAGACTTCAGGGCACCAGGAAGATCTCTGTATGAAAATACTGTCTCTCACCCCATGGTCTCCTATGCATGAAATTCTACCATTTATTTCCATTTGTTGAGCATCACCTTCCCTAGAGGACCCCTCTTAAACTGCAGATCTTTATTGCCAAAATTTGAGACCAGAACACATCCCAGAGAGCCTCATATTTTATAGATGAGGAAACTTGAACCCCAGTACCAAATATCAAGTAAAGAACAGAGCTAAATGAGAATCCTTGTCTCCTAGCAAAATAATAACCCAGAAGCCCTGGGAGCTTGGAATACGCGAGTACAGAGAGGGGAAATGGTGAAGGTAGTCTATTTGGGATGTGATTCCAGTTAATAGGGGTGAGGAACCAGGGAGAGTAAAACAGGATAGAAAAGAAAGCCAATATAACAATCCTTAGTGAATGGTTTGATATAGAATACTACAAAACAGTGAAAAACAACCAGCCACTAACCTACAAAATAGGTGAACCCCACTGGCATAACATTGCATGTGAGAAGTCAGACCCAGATCAGGATATACAGTATGAATCTATTTTAAATTCAAAACAGATGGTGCATAAGCTAACCTTCTGAGGTGTCCAAAATATTCTATATCTTGAACTTGGTGATGGCCACATAATGTGTAGGTGATGGCCTACACACACTCATAAACCTATATGCATAAGATTGTGAAGTTTTATATGTGAGTTATGCTTCAATTTTTTTGTCTTTTTTGAAAGAATGCTTTATTGAGTTGACCAACACTGTAGCCAACAGCTGTTCAATTCTGCAGGGACCTTCATGGTGTTATTTAGAATGAACCTTAAAAGTGCTTACCTGAGGGATGAGAGGGAGAAACATTTAAGCATCACGTCCCAGTGCCTATTGATTGAGTTTTCCCTGATGGGGTATTAATTTCCCCACACCTACATTTGTGCCAAGTGGCACCCCCAGGTGTCCACACTTGTGGACTTGGAAAAACCCCAAGGCAGAAAGCAAGAGACAGACAGCTCATGTTTGAGATGAGGCACTGGCAACATAAAAGAGATGGGAATCTGCTAGCAACTGTTCTCCATGACTGTGGCTGGAATCAGAGGTAAAGCTGAGAAAGATGTGAAACAATAATCAAGATATGTCTGATCCACATAGACTTCCCACACACGCCAAGGACATGGTATAGTAAGTGAAACATAAATGTCAAATTCTGGTGGGTATAAAAAGTGTACTCTAGGGGAACGGAGGGAAAACAGGATGGGACGTCATCAGAGAGTGAGAAAAACCATGAGAGACTCTTTTCTTTTTTTTTTAAGATTTTATTTATTTATTTGACAGAGACACAGCGAGAGAGAGGGAACACAAGCAGGGGGAGTGGAGAGGGAGAAGCAGACTCCCCGCTGAGCAGGGAACCCGATGCAGGGCCCGATCCCAGGACCCCAGAATCATGACCTGAGCTGAAGGCAGACGCTTAATGACTAAGCCACCCAAGTGCCCTATTTTTTTTTTTTTTTAAGATTTTATTTAGAGAGACTCTTAACTATAGGAAACAAACTGAGTGTTGCTAGAGGGGAGGTGGGTGGGGGAATGGGGTAATTGGGTAATGGGCATTAAGGAGGGCATGTGATATGATGAGCACTGGGTGTTATACACAGCTGATGAATTATTGAACACTACATCTGAAACTAATGATGCACTGTATGTTGGCTAATTCAATTTAAATAAAAATTTTTTTAAAAGGGTAACCTTAGTGAAAAAAATGGACAAATGATAAGAAAACATGATTATATCTCAAATAAAATATATCCCACTTGGTCTTGTGATGCTTTAAATTCAATGATCCCCACATGGAAAAGCACTGCATATGTATGGGAAATAGAGAGGGGTGGAAAGGGTTGTATTGCATTCTCCACAGCCTTCCTTTTTCACAATGAAGCACTAGTAGGTCCAAAAATAGATAAAGTGAGATCAATATCAGTGGAGATAAATTGACCAATGAGGAGATTCCTTTAATGATAGAGTAAGAGAGCTGAGAAAGAGCTTTAGATTAATGTCAAGATTTCCCAATAATCAAATACCCTGCAGTTCAGGCACTGAAACTTCATTAACAACTTATGAAAGTTCCCTTTGCAGCAAATAACTTTGAGCACTTTGTAACCTTCTTTAGAATAGGGGGAAGGACTGAGAAATGTGTTCCTTAGCAATAAAATTAAGTATATTTATATAAATTAGTCTCTCCAAGGGTTCCCAATTAAATCACTGCCTTGACTCTCTAGCCAAATTCAGCTGCTAGAATAACACCTTAAATGGGCTACAGCAAAACTTAGCACAAGCAGAGAAAGTGACAGAGGCTGTGTCAATCATACAAACAGATGTTATGGATACTGTTGTTACCTGACTGTAACCAACCTCCCTTCACCCCTTCCTTCTTTCTGTCAGATAGCCCTTCCACAAACAGCACACTGACTCAGTCCTGATATGACTCTTATATAGCTTAAACCAGAGAGAACATTCCATTTTCCTAGGCTCTATTATTAATTCAGAGTGTCATATGACCATGGTACATAAGCATTTCTTCTTCTCCCTTGGAATGTTTTTTTGGGTGATTACAAAGCCAGGAACTGTGGCCATCATCTTGTTTAAAGCCTGAGAACATACCATGAACAGAGAGGAAAGGAGAGTTAAAAGAACATGGGTTGAGGCAACTGTGAAGCCCAAAATGCCTCTGGACTTGTAAATATGGGGCCACCAATTTTCTATGTTATTTCAGATTGTTTGATCTGTGTTTCATCTTGCTGCTGATTCATTTATTTTGCTTTTTTTTGTTTCTATTTTTAATAACTTTGACCCCTCACCAAATAAAAACTGGATGAGCCAAATACCAACTGCTGCGCTGAAATACAAGCAGGATACCCTGGCATTTCCATTCTCGACTGAGGTTCATCATCATTTTCCATAATTTTTGGAGCTATATGGGCTATTTTCAAATTAATTAAATAAAATATATTTCTTTTCAGGTAAACTGACTTGCTTACCTATTCCTATTTTGTGCAAATATTGTTATAAATTCCAGCTTTAGTAAGGGGCCTCTGAACCTACCCAAATTCATTAAAACAGCTCTGAGATTGTAAGCCGTGGCAATACCTTGGCCTAGAATTTCATCTGAGGTAAGAGACTGGAGAGTAAAAGAAGATGCATAATTCTTTTTTTCATTAGTTTCTAAACAATCTGAGCAACTAAACATATATAAGCATGATTCTGGGTATTGACTGAGTTTAATATAAAAGAAAATTTTACTTCTCCTCCTTCTTGCAAAGCTTTTCACTTAGGAATTTTTTTTTTAAAATCCTGTTAAACTAAAGTGGAACAAACACCAAAAAGCCTCTTATTAACAAGCCTCTTATTATATGTGTGTGTATAATATATATACATATTCATATATATGTATATGCAATCCTATGTATTGAAATTGTTTTTAACTGAACACTAGTTATCTATTTAAAAGATTTTATAAAACCACTAGCTTTAAACACACACACACACACACTAGCTCTTACATATTTTTATCAGGAATCGAGCTCTGGTCTTCCACTGTCCTTAAATCCCTAACTGTGCCTTGATGTTTTTGGTAGAAAAGCAAGTCTTCTTGATGTCTTCAGAAACTCAAAGTCCTTCCCTCACTTTGTATGTCACACCATGCATGCTTTTACCTTTTTATTTACCTAAATTACCTCTGGTAATTTAGACAGAGGATATTCCAAAGTAGGTTTTTAGCAATAAAACTTTACAGCTTGTCCTTTACTTTAGAACTACTCAAAACTGGGGCCCCTGAGTGGCTCAGTCAGTTAAGCATCCAACTCTTGATTTTGGCTCAGGTCATGATCTCAGGGTCACGAGACGGAGCCCTGTGTTGGCTCTGTGCTGGGTGTGGAACCTGCTTAAGATTCTCTCTCTCCCTCTTCCCCTGCCCCTTTCCCTCCTAGCTCACGCATGCACATGCTCTCAAAAATAAAAATAAAAACTGCTCAATACAACTTATCTGTTCTACAGATTTTAAAAAAGCTATTTTGTGTTGTTATGAGTCACTACTGCTTCTATGTGGAGAAAAATTAAGATGCTGAAATAAATGAACATGTCAGTCATTTCTTCTGCTTCCAACCAAATGTGTAAAATTGGTAAGTGTGATTGATAAGCTAGAATGACTTTAAAATAAATAACAATTTCACTTTACAGCTCAGCTTAGAAGGATATCCATTCTGGCTTCTCAGAGAGAATACAAACCACAATTATAGTTCAAATAAACTAGGTTATGCTGCATTAACAAGCAATCCTAAAATCGCAGTGGCTCAAAACAAACAAACAAACAAGGTTTATTTTTCACTCAAACTATATGTCTATTGTAGATCACCCAGGTCTGCTCTGCACTGTCCTCAATCAGGATCCTGGCTAATGGAGCAGCCACTGTTTGGAATGCTATTAATCATTTTGGCAAAGGGAAAAGAATGTGGCAAATCACCCACTGGCTCTCCAAGTGGAGAAGGTTTTGCTTGCATTCTAATGACCTAGAAGGTTTTGCTCACATTTTAATGACCAAAGCAAGTCTCATGACCACTCCAGGAAGACAAGGAAATGCAATCCCAAAATGCCCTGCAGGAGAAACCAAAATAACTGGCAACAGCATTAATGACTACCACATCATCATACATATATTCTTTCAGTTTCCTGCTACAAATCTATAAACTTTCTTCTCCAGCCATCTTCTCATCCTTCCCTACTATAACAGTAGAAGAGAAGTCCTTCCTCTTGACAAGATTTACCCTCCCTTATCTGCCTCTATCAGGTCAGGACCCAGCTCTACAGATTATACCCTCCCTCCTGTATCTTCAACTCCTTGGTTCTACCCCCCTCATTAGAATTTATATTTGATTTTTCTAATTTAAAATGTAAAAATTCACCTTTCCCATTTCTATTTCTTCTCAACCATCACTTTGCCTTATTCCTCTCATAGCCACATTTTTTTAAAAGAGATGTATACATTCCCAACAGCCATTTCCTCAACTCCTATTCATACCTCAACATGCTAGATCGATTTCACCACTCTAGTGACATTTATTAAAGTCACTAATGACTTCTTGTTGCTAAACCTCAAGTGCACATTCTAGTTCTCATATTAGTTAACTCTTGGCAGGAACGTCTACTCCCTCATACTCCTGAAGATACTTTCTTCATTTGACTCTGTAGCACTACTTTCTTGACTTTCTTCTTACATCTCCAAGGGGTTCTGTCTCAGTCATTTTGAATGAACCTCATTCTCCTCCTGTTCTTTTTTTTTTTTTTTAAAGATTTTATTTATTTATTCGTGAGAGACAGAAAGAGAGGCAGAGGGAGAAGCAGGCTCCCAAGGAGCAGGGAGCCCGATGCGGGACTCGATCCCAGGACGCTGGGATCATGACCTGAGCCGAAGGCAGACGCTTAACCATCTGAGCCACCCAGGCGCCCTCCTCCTGTTCTTTAAATAGTGATGTTCTTGGGCTCTTGCTCTTGTCTCTTTTTTCATCTCAGCCAACATTAGTCTCATCATCATGGGTGACATCATTCATTCCCATGACTTCAATTATCATCTACATGCTGAGGACTCCCAAATCTCGATGCAAAAAGCTGATACAATTTCACAGTTATCCTGCCTACAACACTACACTTTCAGTGCTCGCCTCTGTTCATGTAGTAAATATCATCTAATTTCTAGATGTACCAGATCTGATTCACATGAAACCAGTCAGCTTTGAAGTCAAAAATGAAAACATAGGGCGCCTGGGTGGCTCAGTTGGTTAAGCGACTGCCTTCGGCTCAGGTCATGATCCTAGAGTCCCAGGATCGAGTCCCGCATCAGGCTCCCTGCTCTGCAGGGAGTCTGCTCCTCCCTCTGACCCTCCCCCC
The DNA here is from genome assembly GCF_029215605.1 of Mirounga angustirostris. Classification (NCBI taxonomy): domain Eukaryota; kingdom Metazoa; phylum Chordata; class Mammalia; order Carnivora; family Phocidae; genus Mirounga; species Mirounga angustirostris. The sequence goes on from NW_026991720.1 coordinate 35,974,176, forward strand.
TCTCATGTGCTCTCTGTCTCTCTCATTCTCTCTGTCTCAAATAAATAAATAAAATCTTTAAAAAAAAAAATGAAAACATAAAAACTAACATATAATCTTTTATTAGCACTTATCTAAATTTTAGTAAAATAATAACCTATGTGTATGTTTGTTCAATATCTCTTTTTTCCTGGGCTGTGAGACAGTGATAGTGTCCCTTCTCTCTCTAGGGCGTGACACAGTGGTGCTCAATAAACAGTTGTTAACTACTGTTGCAATTCCAATTCCATCCCATCTCAAACATCCTTTCTGGATGGTCTGGTATACCTGATTATGTGCAGGTGCATTGCAGTGCACGGCCTACTAGAAGTTGTTCTATCTCGTTACACAGGATAATATGCTGCTACTCAACTCCAAGAAATGATAAGCCATGATTATTAATCTGAATAGACTAGGTTGTACTGCATTAACAATCAATCCTAAAATATTAGTGGCTCAAAAAAATCAGGCCGTATTTATTCATGCTACCTCTCTACTGATGTTTTCCACCAACAGAAGTTCCATGAGAAGTGTTATAGCCTGAAATGTGTCCCTCAAAATTCATATGTTGAAGCCTTCAATGTGACTATATTTGGAAATAGCACCTTTAAAGAGGTAATTAAGGTTCAATGAGGTCAGAAGAGGAAGAAACACCAACGGTATATGTGCACAGAGAAAAGACCATGTCACAGCAAGAAGACCATCTGTAAGTGAAGGAGAGGGGCCTCAGAAGAAATCAAACCTACTAGCCCATTGAACTTGGCTTCCTAGCCCCCAGAACTGTGAGAAAATAAATTTCTGTTATTTAAGCTACCCAGTCTGTGCCATTTTTAAATGGCAGCCCTACCAAACTGATACGAGCAGTAAAAACTGAAAAGTCACTGGTGCCAGTATCCTATTCATGCTGGGATACTGCCCTGCTCCTGTGAAGTTCCAAGGATCAACATGAGGAGCAATTTTCATTCACTGTCAATGGCAAGAATGTGATGAAGGACATGGTAGATGATCTGACTTTCCAAATGAGGACCAAGTCCCTCCAAATAGTCACTCTACCCATTAAGACCAGTCTTCTCCTAGGGACAGTATTGAAAATGCCTGAGGGAGCAATTCAGTAGAAGGCAAACAAAACCTATCAGCAGGACATAAGCAGATCTTACAGGAGAGGGAAAGAATTGCCCTGGAGGATCTAGATATTCCTCCCCTTAAGAAGAATTTTTTTATTAAAAAAAAAAAAAAGAATTTTTTGAAATACTGCATTTCCTCACTAATTGGAATAACAGAAGTGTTTGGCCCTTGGTAGTAACCCACTCTATCCCTTTCCTGGTCTACCTTCTTCTTACTGGGCTTCCTCATGCTTCTCCTGCCTGCATAGGCTCTACACCAAGACACAAGACATGTTCCATTAGTGTTACCTGGGGAAATCTCCTTACCTGTCTCACTGATCCCGTTCAGCTCTAGATTAATGACTTAGTTTTTCTACACTAGACTTAGCAAATCACAACTCCAATTCAGCGCCAAAAATTGAATTCTGTCCTTTAAAAACAGTAAGTTATCACACGTTCCTTTATATTCTGTCACTGCATTTGTCAAAAATGTGACAGCTTTTTATTTTGCATATTCTTTTTTTTATTTTTTTTATTTTATTATGTTATGTTAATCACCATACATTACATCATTAGTTTTTGATATAGTGTTCCATGATTCATTGTTTACGTATAATACCCAGTGTATTTTGCATATTCTTATATAAGGCATAAATATTACTTTAATTATGCTACAAAATAGAACAATACTATTGATACACTGTCCTTAATAAGGTTGTCTACAGTGAAATCAAGAAGCAAATGCTCTTTGCTTCTTGATCATTTTTTAAAGATCATTTTTTAAAGCCTGTGATAAAATAGCAATGAGTTTATTATCACTAATAACAGCAAAAACTTAAATATGCAGTTATGATTTCCATTCCTCAGGAAGACAGAAAAGAGTCCCAATCTAAATTCTATCTATACGAGCCAAGACGTAAGGAATGTGACCAAGAGGAGTTATCATGAAGACTCTTTAGAGTCAGCTCCATCTGGTTCTGGTAAAGTCTCCGGTTTACTCAGAAGGTATTACTTGGGAGGAAGATTCAGGAAACTCCTGGACCAAAGAAGATATAGTTTGATGGTACAACAGCTCTGGGGGTAGGATACTGGGAGGAAACACCAAGCTGCCCTGATAAAGTACTTGATTTATTATCAAGCTATTGTTGGCACATCCCAACCCTTTGGAAGTTATCCTAGAATTGCCTCTAATCCCAGCGCCTGCTGCTCCTGTACCTATTTTGCTTCCTATTTGTCTTCCCATTTTGTCTCATGATCACATTACTGATTGTCCCATTCTTGAAGCCCATTTCCTTTTTTTGAACTTTCTGTTCCCAAGAGATTGTCCAGTGCGTCCTCTTGGTCTCACAAGTGGTTCAGGTAGAGTCCAATGACTCGCAATGAATCTACTTGTCTCTGAAATCATTGCCAGTGCCATCTTTCCATAGATGGTCTATCTATGGACAGTGACAGACCTCACTATAGTGTCTTGGGCAAAGCTGTTGATCCCCATAACTGTGTGGAGCAGGAGAGAAAAAGGACGCTTTGTTATGACTGAGTTTACTCCAGTTTTTTTTTTTTTTCTATCCCTGGTACTCTACTCAATGAGGAAGTGGTTTCAATCGTGTTTCCCCTCTTCCTATCCAGGACAACAGTTTCTGGCTCACATCCTATCCTAGCTACCTCAACCGTGAACACACACTACCTACCAGCAATGCCCTACTCCTGCTAAAAAGCTCAGCCACTTCTGCCATGAGTTATGTCAGTAAAATTAACATGACTCCTGTTTCCTTTTCAACTTTGCCTACATCAGTGACTTTCTATTTCTCTAAACAAACGAAATAGCTTCAGGGTACTGCTTTTTAAAAGCCTCAAGAATGAGGTCAAAACCAGAGTTTTGAGAGTGGCTGACAACTTGAAACATATTCACACTGTCACCCCACCTCAAAAAGAAGCATCCCATAGCAGCTCCTCTCTGCAGGCATCTCTCCTAGCAGTTACCTCCCCTGCAATGCTGCCTGCTGCCTTGCTTCTGCACGACCTTGGAGGAGGTCTCTGCCCCTTCCCTCGGAGGCACCCATTTCAGGTTGCCATCTCACAGTGACTGAGGTGTTCAGCTGTCACTAATTTACCCCATGCAACCAGGAGTATGATTACAATGCAGTTCTCTCTTTGAATAAATAATGTAGATCTGCCATGAATTTGCCCTGTGGAGGTCAATTCCAAAAAAACTTTTTACTCTCTCTACAACGCTTCTTTACTCAGGCTTGTGCAAACAGCTACTGCTTATTATCCCTCTTGGTGAAGGAAGGAAGGGAGGAAAATAAAGAAAAAAACCATCACATACATCGATCTGAACACATATTGGTATCTGAAGCCAAGCAAGTATGCTAGATGTTCACACATGCATTTTTATTTTTGCAGAAAATGGGTCTGATTTGAGCACTGTCTGAATCCAAAATCCATATTCTTCCAATATATCATGGCGCCAGGCACCATACATAGCTGGTATCCTTTTAAGAAATGGAGGAAGAAAAAGTATGGGATGAGTGGCCATTGTGCTAGAAAGAATTGCCTGTGACACTTCTCTGGTTGTTCCAGTCTCTCACTGACCTTGCTTCACCAAGTCTCTTGTTCATTTATCCTTTGCCTATATAGTGTGACCTGAGGGACCAAAAAATGTCTCTTCCACCTTTTGATGACCATGCCTGAAACTTTAGCCTTGCTCCCCTCAACTCTATTTGGATAAAGAATCTGTAGTCATCAAGAATTCCCATTTAAAATAAAATGCTACATTGATCCTGGGATATATTTGCTGGTGGCCAATGGGCACACCTAACAGATGACTTAACTGAATGTGTATTTTAGTATTTGATAGAGTGAACCTCAGTAATAGGAACTCACTAAGCAGCTTAGTTTTGGTGAGGGGGAAGAAGAAGAAAAGATGAAGTAAGTAAAAAGTCTAAAAGTCTAAAGGTATGAGCAGCTTAGAGAAAACAATCAAGGGCAGGCACAACCCAATTAGTAAACTGGGGTAGTGGTAAAACCCTCAAGGTGGGAAAAGGAGGTAGAAAGAGAAAAATAGAAGGGTACAAAATTCCATCGTGGATTAAAAGACAACCCCACTCAAACTGATTGGGGGAGAGGAGCTTGAACAAATGATGAAAAACTAGTAAAAGAAAAGAGAAATTGGGCACAACAGACTCCTAAGCTTACCTCTATTATAGAACACATACCATTCTTGTTGAAATTGTTTCTATTTCTATTTGCATGCACCCTCCATTAGATCATGGGTTTTTAGAAGAGAGGAGCCTCTGTGTCTATTTTATTTGTGTGAGACCAGAGCCTAGTGCACTGCCTGGCATGAGCAATTTAATTCTTGTTCAATGGATGCATGAATGAAAACAGTTTCCTTTCTTTTTTATTTCTCATACATAAAATCTTTGCTATGAAGAACCAGATATACTTCATATATGATGGAACTTCAGTTGTGTGTTTAGGATTCTTAGAGGTTCTAGGACCCTTTGGTAAGTATAAACTGTGTCATTTACAGAAAAGCAAATATCTTTCCTTAGAAATGTGGTAATGCCCAGCATCTAACAAATATTATTTTGGTGATAATTATTATTATTTGTAATCAGCATTTTACTAATTTTCAATGGTCTTTATTTATGGTTGAACATGCTTCTTTACATATTCTGTTTTTATATACATCATTTTAATCAAGCTCTACCCTGACATCTATTACATTATACTTCAATATACATAACACAGATGTAGACGAAATATAGCTAATGATGCCAAAATAGTTCCTCTAGACAGGCTATATATTTTAAATTCAATTTGATCTCCTTCTTATGTACCAAGGGAAAATGTATGAGATTTTTTTTCCCATGCATCCCTCTTTCCTCATTATCAAAGTGTTTATACTGAATTATTTTTAAAAGGCAGCATTTAGTATTCAATCAAGTAATAAGGAGAATGTGTTCCTTCCCAGTGGTTTAATAATAATTCTTGCATCACCAACCCTGAATATTCATGTTATGGAAATGTGTCCTACTTCTATAGATTTCATCACTGTCAGCTGGTGCCACAGAGAACACAGGGACAGTTAGTCAGTCTAAATACATTCAGGATTTCAGCAATTACCAAAATGTCTTCCCTGACTTACTATCAATAATTCAACTTTTGAGGAATATAATACTGAGACACAGGAGACTGACCAATAAATATTCTGCTATTCTTTGGAAAACCTAACTGCATAAAATTGTGATATCACTTGACTCAACTCTTACTTCAGCTATATCCGAATGGCATAAAGATGACTGAGTGAGAGTGTTGTTGGAGTGGGGGGTAGGGTGGGAGGGATGGGGTGACTGGGTGATAGACAGTGGGGAGGGTATGTGCTCTGGTAAGCGCTGTGAATTGTGCAAGACTGTTGAATCTCAGATCTGTACCTCTGAAACAAATAATGCAATATATGTTAAGAAAAAAAAAAGAAGAAGAAGAAGGTAGCAGGAGGAGAAGAATGAAGTGGGGGAAATCGGAGGGGTAGATGAACCATGAGAGACGATGGACTCTGAAAAACAAACAGGGTTCTAGAGGGGAGGGAGGTGGGAGGATGGGTTAGCCTGGTGGTGGGTATTGAGGAGGGCACATTCTGCATGGAGCACTGGGTGTTATGCACAAACAATGAATCATGGAACACTACATCTAAAACTAATGATGTAGTGTATGGGGATTAACATAAGAATAAAAAAATGTAAAAAAAAAAAAGATGACTGAGTGATTCAGTGGGGGAAATAAATCAATCAAGACAGTTTTTTTGTCTTTAGGTAAAGTGACTTATAGCATATTTATTTTTCCCCCATTTTGCTATTAGAACACAGCTTGTCAATGGTCTGATATTCATCATCCTCATTCCTCAAAACATGTATTAATCATCCTTTAACCTCAATTCTGTTGGCAGTATGACCTTGGCCTAGTCACTTAATCTCTCTAGAATTCGGTTTCTTCATCTGTAAAATGAGGAAGGTGGACTGGATTGGGGGTCAAGAAACTTGTTCCATAAAGAAACAAATAATATTTTAGGTTTTGTGGGACATACAGTCTCTGTTACAACTATTCAGCCCTGCTATTTTAATGCAAAAGCAGCCATCCACGATATGTAAATGCGTAAGCATTTCTGTGTTCCAATAAAATGTTATTTATAAAAACAGGCAGGCAGCAAGACAGGTTTGGTTTTATATAGCAGTTAGCCAACCCCTCTCAGGTTTTTTTCAAATCTATGATTCTATATGTTAGATAACTATAAGGCACCTGAACACAAGGGGGAATGAACTCATCTAGTCCCTCAGTGATCTAGAATTAAAGGGGCCTAGAAATTCTCCATTACAAAAAAAATTCCTCTGAAAAAATCAAGGATCCCTAAATAAACCCTATTGATTAACAGATTGACAAAGATTCCTCAATTCTGGCTAGGCAGCACACATTTTATTGGTAGCCCAGGGTATATAGATTCTGTGCAATCCAGGCCAAGTCTCCAGGTTGTTTCTGGAAGAGGAGAGAATATGCTTGCAAGAATGACAGGATTTCACTCCAGGTTTTGTTGCTTTTGACTGCACTGAAGGAACTAATCAGCATTAAAACAAATATTAGGTCACATTGTAGCTTCAAACTTAGAGGAAAAAAAGAGAACCATTTTTGCATCTCTGTGTAGAGTACCTATTCCACTGAGTAGCTCAGATGGATAAAAGTCTCAAAAGTCAACGTCATGAGTTAATCCCTTGTGAATGTCTGTCTGTGAGAATCTGCAGTTTCATCCTACTACACACAGAAACACACACATGGAGGGGACAAGGCTTGACAATGCTAGTCTGTGGAGATCTAGTAGATAACTGTATGCTTAAAGAGGATTCTGTCACATTCAAAATAACTTTACAATGTTTATAGGAGTATGATAACTGCCCAAGAAACACGTCCACAGTGACAAAGAATCCCAGGATAATAAAAGGACAGATGGGGCACCTGGGTGGCTCAGTTGGTTAAGTGTCTGCCTTCGGCTCAAGTCATGATCCCAGTGTCCTGGGATCAAGCTCCGCATTGGGCTCCCTGCTCAGCAGGAAGTCTGCTTCTCCCTCCCTCTGCTCTTGCATTCTCGCACTCTCTCTCAAATAAATAAATAAAATCTTAAAAAAAAAAAAAAAGGGAAGGACAGAGTCCATCTGGTTTATAGCAGGGTTTCTCAACCTTGGCACTACTAATATTTGAACTGGATAATTCTTTGTTGCAGTTGTCGGGGGAGGTCCTGTGCATTGTAGGAGGCACAGGATGTAGGTGGATTATGAGCAGCTCCCTATCCCTTCCCTCAGTCATAACAAATATGTTTCCATACACTGACAAGTGTTCTGGGCCAGGGGAGGAGAAGGCAAAGTCACACCTAGTTGAGAACCTGTAGATTACAGAAACTTAAGATACCGAATTTTCCATAAATCATCATCCATGCCACAGGAGTCAAGTAGTACCCCAGACCAAAACTGATATTCAGAAATATTTTATTACAATGACTTCCCATGTCCTTTCTGACTAATTCTTTCCCCCTCCCAATATATCACAGAAAACTCAGACAACAATGAAATGGAGGGGACGTTATCCAGAGAAAGAACACCACTATCTTTGTCCTTTGTCCTTAGCGATATCTAACCCCTGACCAATGGCAATGTTCCCATTTCTAAATTTTACACACAGGGAAATCAGACCCAACTCACTATCTATCCCACTCAACTCCTAGATTACTGTTCATGATTGCTTGCTCCAGTTACAGGTGAAAAGACCTACAGATTCTTAGGACATAACTCAGTGGCCTACATGGAGAGCCTGTAAGAATCTGGGTTCTTAAATCCCGGATCTCAAACTCTGTCCCAGGACCTGCATCTCTTTTTATTCCTACAATATCTAAATCCCTGCCTGGTTTCCACAGTTTTCTTAGGCAATACTGCCTATACTCCAGACCTCACTTCTGGGTCCCTACTATCAGCTATACTTCCCAGCTACCATTAACTATTTGTTGAGATTTCACTGGGTCATTTCCTGTTGCTATCTTCCTCTGTCTACTCTTTTGGGTAGAACCTTGTGGTTCTACTCTATCTCTGTGTTCCAATTATCTCTGTTCTGTAGGGTCTCACTGTTGGGTTGTGGCCATAAAGTCAATAATCTACATATTCATGTCAGTGGAATAATAATCATAGAGGAAAGAGGGGAGAAGCATTTGTGTGGTTACTTCAAAGGCAACCCACCTTGAAAAGCTTCCTAGTATAACCTGACAACCAGAACTCTGATTATTAAAAGAAAAATCATCACAGGATATACTGTTATGGATATGAGGCTTTCCAACATTCTATGTAGAAGTTTCTACCAGTCTCTGATATTACAGGTAAAGAGAGGAAAATCAGCAAGTCAGTAAGGTGAAAGGACCTATGTATGAACAGTTCTTCTCTGCCTGGAAAATAAAAACAGTAGATATAATAACAAGTGGAAACAAAACACAAGATATTAATGTTAAATCTTACACAAAATCATATTTGACTTCAATTTGAGGAGCAATAATATCAAGTCACGTTCAATTACAAATGTAGGTATATATATTAATGCATCCTTGCTTCAATAGTCATATAACCAGGAAAAGTTTATTCAAGCATAAAAGTCACTAGGAAAAGTTTAAACACGAAAGGGATTTTTATTTCACCTCTGAGATGAGATTAAGGAGAAAGTCTGCTTTCTTGGCTTGTGCTGCATATAATAAGGACCAGTGAAAAATATCTGAATCATAAACATCCTAAACTGTGCAGCCTTAACCACAGACATGTAGAAACTCCAAAGGCTGGCAGAGAGAATAGCATGGGCCTGGATCCTGGCGGGTAGAGGGCTGGGGTGGGGACAGAGACAGGGGGGGTTAACCAGCTGGATGTAGAGAGTATGAGAGGTTGGCTGTTAATCAAATCCTAATGCCAAAGGGGACTTCCCCAATGCTCAGGGGAGGTTAATTGCACAGAGATGTCTAGGGTGGAACCTAGCAGTAGGCAGAGACCATGGTAATGCTATGGTTCAAGGAAGAGCCACCTGATTGGAAGCACATTCCTAGCCAATAGCTTAAAGCATATAGACAGTGAAGGGAACAATAAATGTGAAGTTGATAAGTTCTAGAATGGCTGTCATGCCTCAGTCAAACATAATGGGTTCCAGATCAAGCCTTGATGGGAAGAGAAGTACAAGTCAGCAGTAAGGTCGGAAATTAAGGAGGTCAGTTACTAGAATCCATCCACTGGAAAGGATGAAGTTCTAGCTGAGCCCTCCTCATTCATTCACTCATTTATCCAATTCTTTGTTCAATAAATGCATACTAATAACTCCTACCAAACAATGCTAGACACTGTTCCTGGCCCTATGGATTCCATGGGAAAAAATAAGCATGATCCCTGCCCTTACGAAGAGCTTTGTTGGAAATGCTTTGAAAAATAGTAAACATACAGGTTAAAAAATTTCATCAAGATAGGGCTTATAGACACTAAGTGCTAGCAAGATTAAGCTGCCAGTGCCCCCTGAAAAAATCTGCTCCAACCCATAGGCAGCCAGATTGGTAGCAAGAAAAGAAACGTGGTCCTACTACCTTGTAAATAATAAATGGAGGCCTTGATAATGATGATGATGATGATGATGAGTAGTTATATAATTGTTTCAGGTTCTAACCAAGAGATTGAAATCACATTAGTTATTTAAACAGAAAGAAATGAATAAAAAAGAGTTGTTAATTCAGTAAAATTTATTACTTAGTTACTGAAAAGACAAAAAGAGAACTCTAGGGTATCATAGATACATTAACTGTAAGACATAGCGGCCATCCCTAACATTGGAGGAACAAAGAAAAGAAGTTAGAATTATTAACAGAAGCCTGGAGGGTAGACCTCATAGTGCTGAAACTCAGACTCTTAAGGAAGTGGGGATATTCAGAGTGTGGGGAACCTGAGCTCAGAAGGAGGAAGAGTCACATGGGGCTGGATCCCAGACCACTGACGAGGGGAAATGGGCCAGCTGGTACTGGGGTCTGTATGGGCTGGCTCTACGGCTGTTGGGAAAAAGCTGCAAACTGGACTCGACTGCTGCTAATGGAACACAGTGCTGCTGCAGGGTCAAAAAAGCATCGCTAGGGTGTTGCTTATGGGAAAAGAAAGCCGACAGAAAGCAAATAAGAAGAAAAACAGAAAACAACAGCGAAGAAAAAGAAGCATGTTCCATCTACCTCCTTCGGTTTGCAATCTCCCTCTAGCATCCCCCACTGATGGAGTTTAACCAACTGACAAATCAGAAACATGACTTATAGATACTCAGCCCAGTATCAAAAAGCAAAATATAGAACAATGGGTTTGAAGCCAAGAGATGATAGTTTAATAACCAGCCCAACCAATCTAGGACAAATCTTTACGTTTTTGAGACACAGTTTGTCAAATTAGAACACTAATGTCTACCACAAGATGTCTTGAGAATTAGACAAAACGTATAAAAAGCACCTCACATAGTGCTTGACAAATAAAATGCATTATTTCACAATTAATGATTTCCGATCCTGATTCATCCTCCCAAGTACATCTGCCATCCCCAGTGCCTTCCTTAAACAACTACTCTGTAGAACTCCATATGTGGCCTAATCTATTGCCAGAATATATCTCAACAGGAAAAATCTATTTATAAGGCCTCAACCAACAGGGAGCTCTTTTAAGTCAGGGACCATATTTGGCTCTTACATTTTCACTTCCACTCCTCTCTGTCAACCTGAAAATCTGGCAAAAAAAAAAAAAAAAAAAAAAAAAAAAATATATATATATATATATATATATATTTTATCATCATCTTCAAGGCCTCCATTTATATTTATATATATATATGTATGTATATGTATATATATGACCTACATACTTCCTTGTCCTTGCCACTATCAATCTAATAGGCCAGCTTTCCATTAAGACACTTCAAGAACAGTTCTAGAAAGATTTCAAACTTGATCCAACTTCCTTCACTCTAAAGAACAGTCTTCATTCAATACCTTGTGTCCTAAGAGGATCGCATGCCCAAAAATCAAACACAGGAACCCACTACCATTTTTCTGATGTTCTCAAATCAGCAGCAGCATTCCAGACAACAGAGACCTTAAGACTAGGAAGGAGAGCTATTGAAGGTAGAGCAGTATCTGATGCTTTATGGAACATTTTAGAGGCAAAATCCACCATATCCATGAATGTCCCATAGAAACCAACTCCCACATAAAAGCAAAATATAGCTCTTCTGCTATTTTGCCTGAAATCATAGGTTCTTAATAGTTCATTCCCTTCCTGATCCAAGGTTCATGTGGTTCTACCTTTATTAATTATAAGACCTTGGGAAATTTTCTTCAACCTCTAAGCCTCATTTAATTAAAATAGTATTCCTAACATTATCTCACAGGTTTGTTGTAAGACTTAGATAAAACAATACATGCCCAAGCAAGACAGGAAACAGTACTTGTTTAGTGGGTACATAGTTTCAGTTCTGCAAGCTGAAAAGTTTTGGAAATCTCTTGCACAGCAATGTAAATATATGAACTATACATTTAAAATGGTTACGGTGGTAAATTTTATGTTCTGTGTTTTTTACCACAATTTTTAAAAACGTTTATTGAATTAATGTATGAATAAAAAGTTCCTATCAGATGCACAGGTGCGCACACACACACACACACACACAGAATACACATTCATCACTCATCACAATGCCTGGCACATCGTAAGCACTCAAGTATCTATAAGGTTCTGTCTCTTTCCCCTTTGAGCCTCCCAACATTCTCTTTGACTTCAACCTCACCTGCATGAATTTCTAATTTCTCTCCCTCTGAACACTATGTAGGCTTCATCACATTCTGTCCAGGGCTGTTCCTTAACAGTTCAGTGTGGGCATGCTTTATCTTGCCAAGTAGATTGTCAGCTCCTGCAGAGAAGGGACCATCTTATATTTCTTCCATATTCCCCTTCATGTCCAATGCAATCTTTGCATTAACTGTTGGCTGAGATTCTACTTCAAATGAGATGGACCTTCCCAGAGCCAGAACATTCCAGTTACCCCTGCCTGCTCTTGGGCTTCCACTCATCATCATCAATCAACATTTATTTATTGATCTGTTAGTTTATATTTGGAAAAGGGGATAAGAGCAAAGGATAGGGAAATAGGAAGAAAATAAAAAGATATATAAGACATGATTATTGTCCTCAAAAGGCTTACAATCTATTTGCACAAAGCAAACCTAACAATGTTGGTAAAACTGCAAGGAAAAATGCTAAATGTCCACTGAGTATTAACAGACGATACAGGAATTCAGCAAGCCATGGGTACTTCAAAGGAAATTCAACAGGAGATCAGTTTTAGAAAAACTTAAGTACGAGAGTATATATTCTTTAGAATTAAGATGATTCTTCAAGGGGTAAAAAGTGTATCTGCCTACTAACTCTAACTTTGAGATAAAATTATTACATATTTTCAGGGTAATAACAATAGTAACAACAATTTTCATATACTCCAGTAGACTACATACTATCACTAATCCTAAAAGTGAGGGGTGCATCATCCCTATTTATACATAAAGAAACAGTTACTTGCCTGTAGATGTAGAGATAGTAAGTACTGGATTTGAACACATCTGTCTGACTCCAAAGCATGAATTCTTCCCACTATACAATTCATTCATTCATCAAACATTTATTAAGAATTTACTCTGGACAAGCTTTATGCTAAAGACATTAAACTGAATAAAATATGATTTCTTCCTTCAAGGGGCTCATGGTCTGATGAGAAGGCAGTTACATAAAGATACCATCCATACAAAATGTGCTGAGTTTAAGAACAGAGATATGCAAGAAGTTATGGAGCATGTAGGAAGGAAACCTAATCCATCCTGGGAAATCTTGAAAGGTTTCCTGGAGGAGGAGAATTCTTTGTTAAGTCTTAAGGGATAAAATAAATAATAATAGCTTACATTTGTGTACTTACTAGGCAGAGACTATTATTAGCCCTAATTTACAGATGAGAAAATTGAGGCACAGAGAGGTGAGCAACTTGCCCAAGCTTCAGTAGTTTATAAATGGGTGTTAGAAACAGGTTATGTATCTGTTCTCTCTTAATCTCTACAGTATCCTGCACATGAGTAGGAGTTTGCCAGAAAAGTGAAGAAGAGCAAGGCAAAGGCAAGAAACTGCACTAAATGGCACAATATAAAAAGTATAATATGGCTGGAGCAAGAAATAACAAGAAAGGAAATTAGAGAATTATGGGTCAGATCACAAAAGACCTTGTGTAACATGTAAAGTATCTTAGAATTTATCCTATAAACTATGGAAGGATATTGAAGATTTGTACATTAATAAATTATTATGTCAGCTATTTGAAGGATGAATGTGAGTTAAGATTAATGGGAAGGGGATCCATTAGAAGACAGTTGTTACTGTTGTAAAAAAAAATAAAAAATAAAACATAATGTACATTTACCCTCCAAACAATTTTTAAATGTTCAGTACACCAAGAGGACAGATTTAATATGCAGCAAAGAGAAGAAGAGAACCTAAACTTGAATAGAGAGAGCAAGATGGAAAACTTGGAAATAAGACATGTCTAGATGGCAAAAGAGGTGGAACTTGGTGATGAACTGGATGTGCCTATCTCCCTACCCATCAGACTTTCCTATTTTAAATAATCTGTCCGGGAAAATAGAAAATATAAATGTATATGTTTGTCATTTTGGAATTGGCTAGACATAGTGCTAGGCACAGGAGCAATAGGAATGAATAAGACATGCTACCCATCCCAGAAAGGCCTACAGTCTGGAGTAGAAGTAGAGAAGGGCAGTGCAATAAAGGATTATGTGGTTATAAAAGAAATAGGTACATTTACTGGGGATTCAAAGCTGAAGTGGTTAGCCCTAACCAGGGGAGATCAGAGAAGAGTTGAAGGAGGATATGCCTCAAATTGAATCTGAACAGACACTTTCCAGTGGATCACTTGAGGTGAATATTTCTCCAGTGGAGAGTAGCAGGAAAACAGCAGAACAAATAGTTTCAGTGTGAAGAAGGTGGGGAGGGGGGGCAAGATAAATATGTGGACTCCTGAAGGCATCAAAAGTAGAGCAGGAATTTATTAGCTACAGGTTCCTCCATTAAAACACCTAAGCACAAGAAGGAAATTGGGGTCACAGAAGGATGAAGGTGGGAGACAAGATAGTGATCTGCAATAAAACTACAAGAAGCGCTCTGGTTTTACTGCGCTCTCTATGGCCACATCATCACATTCCACCTAGCCCCACCTGAGCTACAGAGTCAGTGCTCATTATGCTTAGAAAAGTGTATTAGTGTATTAGAAGTCTAATAATTCTACCCTAACCTCTAGCATTTCCTATAATTGTAGGATGTCATCTTGAGTTTCACAGTTAGGGGTCTGTACATCAGGCACTACCCACTGCTCTTCTAAAGGATTTTAAGTTACCTCATAATATCTTATGTTTGGAAGCTTCACTGCCTCAATCACAAGTATTGATCTTTGTGAGCAAAAGTAACTTTTTTTGACCAATGTGTTTATACAGACATTATTTTTTTTCCAAATTGTAATGCCTAATGCCTAAAGGACAATATTATTTATAAATACAAACTCTCAGACTTGAAAAAGAACACCTTTATTTATCCTGTTTATTATACAACATCTATGCAAAAACTTCTAAATTTAAGAATCTTCCTGGAAATTCAGGAATTTCCGAATTTCTACTGCTGTCCCTAACAATCAATTAAGAAAAAGGGAAATTCCGTTACTAAGACTGATCACAGACTTTCTAGATTATTAAATGTACTGTCTTCAATACAGCAGCATGGGCTATAAATCAAGTTCTTTGATTCTGAATAATCTCAAAATTCTTTATAAGAAGGCTTAAAAGTATTTTTCATTAAGAAAAATAAAATTTAGTGGAAAAAATATTTAATAAAGTCATTTTAATTATATGTACACATTAATCATGAAACTGTACAGAATAATTGCAGTGACATTTCTCTACTTATTGTAATTAAACGTGTAGTAAAAATAGAGCATAAACAGATAAAATATGCAAGTCAGTATTATTTGTGGTAGTATTAAGATTATTTAGTAAAGATTGTATCTCCCAGGATAAAATAATAGGTTCTCATTATATGAAGACAACTTACTTGGAATGGGGAACCAAAAACTCTTCTCTCTCACCATCAACCATGCCACGTCCAAACCCCACATCCAGAAGTATCAAAATCTCTGATCACATACCAGACTGGAGAGAGAACTTTCACATATTCAATACCTGCAGTAAAATAAACTGGGGTTATGACATCAGAAGACATTGGGCTAAGAGCTAAAGTAAATCCTGCCTTTTCAAACATAATAGCATGTTTATTCATCCCATTGTACCTCCCCAGTTGCCCAGACAGAAAGTGTCTGAAGTTTCAACTGGGAAATATGACTCACCTAAAACTTTTTGAGTAGCTTATGAGGGTTTAACAATGCTTGTGGATTGCTACCTGTGTCTTAGGTGTGGGGGTAGTGGTCAAGATGGAATGAGGCAAAAGAGCTTGATAAAATGGTTCTATAGCAGTTATATATTAAAATGATAATGTATGTATCATAAACCTTTACACAAACATTTTAGCATATGGTGCATATATTCCAAGTAATGAAAATGCAAAAGAAAAGGACCCTAGTACCATTCGACCAGCTTCAACACTGAAAAAAATACAAGTTAATGGAAGAGAAATTAATTATCTCATAAATGTTTCAAGAGTGAAAATACCGCTTTCTCCTCAACATAGAAAGAAGCAATTTCTGGTAACAAATTCTACCAGGTATTGTGGTAGTGCTATTTCTATTGCTTTTAAAAATGTATTTTTAATTGTCCTACAGATTTCCTTAAGCATACGAAAAGAAATCAGAGACTCCACTTGTCATAGAAAACCCTCAAAATAGGCAATACTGTTTCCATTGCTAAAAGGATTTGAAATATATACCAGCATACCTTACAAGTCAACTGTTCCCTACAATGTCTTCTCACTGAACTGAGGTGTTTTCACAAAGCAACAGGATTCAAAAGAAATAGAAGTAGGATGGCTTTTGCAGTAAAGCATAGCTACGGAGAAACTCCCTCTCTCTGTGTGTCATGCAGGCTGATTGCTACTTGTAGCAATGATAACACTAACATAATGGCTGCACCCATTTAATGTTATTTAAGTACCTCCAACTGACATGTTGGAATAAGGCTTTTTTTTTTCCTTGTAAATTCTAATTAGGTCCCTTTCCTTCTTTCCTTTCTCCATCATGCTCTTCCTTTCTCCATCTCTCCATCTTTTCTTCTGCCCAATAGTAAAAAATGGGTACTAGTAGGTCTACATGTACCTCAATCCCTACCTCACGCTACAGTAGAATACCAACAGATTATTACATAGAGTAAACTTGTCACCTCTCCACCCCATTTACCTCCAGCAAGAAAAAAATTCTATTTCTTATCTATCTCAGTGCCTACATCAAAAATTTAGGCAAGTCACCTTTGCTTGTCATCCTCGCACATCCAGTAACTTGCCAAAACCCAACATTCTTGCTAAAAGCCTCTCAAATCTGTTCACTCCCCACCATTTCCCTGTACCTGCAAAATCTAGGCCCCCACCATTTCTTCCTTGTCTCCTCAGTGGTCTTCATACCTCCATTATAGGCCCTTCCAACTGCTCTCCACACTGCAGCTAGATTAATCAATCTAAAATACAAATCTGGTGAAGATACTCATCTGCTTAAGTCACTTCAGTGGCTCCCCATGTTCTTAGCATAAAGTCATATGCTCACAATACGGTTTTTTTATTTTATTTTATTTTATTATGTTATGTTAGTCACCATACATCATTAGTTTTTGATGTAGTGATCCACGATCCATTGTTTTCGTACAACACCCTGTGCTCCATGCAGTACATGAGCTCCTTAATACCCATCACCAGGCTAACTCATCCCCCCATCCCCCTCCCCTCTAAAACCCTGTTTGTTTCTCAGAGTCCTTTTATAATGACGTCTCTGCTTATCTCTTAACCTCCCTTCTCATTACTGACTCTTACAAAAATTGCCTGTGTTTTAGCTATCATGAACCACAGACAAGTTCTGAGGCCTTTGCACCCCTTGCCCCTCTTACTAGAAAACCCTCTCTGCCTTTAACATGACTGATTCTTAATCAATTTAAAGGATTCATCTCAAATGTTAGTTCCTCCAGGACACTTTCTATCCTACCCGCTTGATGTTCCCACAGTGGGTGTTCACTTTTAGCTTCCCCCAAATGTCAGTATTTGTTGAAAAAAATGAAAAAATTCAAGTCATTTCATTGCACACCTGGTTTGACTGTAGCATGTGTGTATAAAGATCCAAGATAGCTAACAGTGAATGAAGTTCCTCAACTTTGCATCCCATATTCAAATGTTTAGACATACATAACACCCAGACCACTTTAACTCTAAACTATTCAAGGTTGACAAACACTCTGATATTATCAAATCCAAGTTCTATAAATATAAAAATACATGGTTTTCTAGAAAACCAAGGCTTGAATTTGCTAGGAGATCTCTCTAGTTTTAATATAAAAGTCAACCTTTATTGTTCCAGGATCATCCAGTGATACATAATTGTCTGAAAGCTGATCAACTGCTTCCTTCTCACAGTAGTTAGGAACTGCCCGGTTAACAGCGGCTAGAGAATCACCCAGCTCTAACAATGTTATCCAAATCTAAACAAGTGTGATAACTAGAAGCAAATTCAATCAAAAGAAACATTATCACTTTCTCAATGATTAACATGAAACCAGTTATCTAGCAAAAAAAGTTAGACCTTATTTTAGAACAGTTAGAAATTTTAGACCTCATTTGAGGTGACTCAAAACTTAGAAGTTCAAAACTTTAAAGCTTAATTCTGTGATAAGCCAGCTGGCATCAAGATAAACTATTTGTCCAATTTACAAGAATCTCTTGGATAAGAAATCTAAGATTCAACTCTCAAACACAATATCTAAGCTTTAGTTTTGAGTGTGATGGGTGGATAAGGGGGTAATGTGTGAATATTCTCTGCTTGCTCTCAAGGTTAATAGGCAACAAGTCTGGTAAGCACAGTTTCAACTAATCTTGCCAGGAGCAGAAGCCATAATCCACAAAGATTCACCTTCCCTGCCAAGCTGCTATTCTATATTCTATATGGTTGAGTGTATAATACTGTGCTACCTTATCAAGCACGGTTGGTACTGGATGCTCCACCCAGACTCCCTCCTGAGGGTTAAAGCATCCTTCCCCCAAGTGATAGACATATCGTCTTTTGACAGCTCACAATTATGTCCCTCACAAAGAAATGTCCTTGACCACAGGGAACTTTCTCACTTAAGATTAAGGCCCCTCCCAGGAGAGAGCCAACAGTCAATGGCCAATTCATACTCAGGAACAAAGTCTCTCATGCTTCAATTTGGAACAACTCTAAAGGGACATCCCAGCTCCAAAGCTCCCTACAAGCTCCACTGATGCCTCAGTTGCACTGCAGGTCAGCTTCTCCCTCTTTGCAGTCCTACTTTTCTCATTTCCTTACTTACTTCATTGCTAGAGACCACTTCTCAAAAAACCTCCTACATGCAACTCTTCATCTCAGAATCGATTTCCAAGGCAACCTAATCTAAGACTCAAGTCAATAATTGTGTAATGCAAAAAATAGCAACATACAATAAATTTGCTGACTTCATCATAACTTTGTCCTGGTCTTCTATTAAAGATGTGAACCTATTGGGACGCCTGGGTGGCTCAGTCAGTTAAGCGTCTGCCTTTGGCTCAGGTCATAATCCCAGGGTCCTGGGATCGAGTTCCGCATCGGGCTCCCTGCTTTTCCCTCTGCCTCTGCATTTCCCTCTCTCTCATGAATAAATAAAATCTTAAAAAAATAAAAAAAAGATGTGAACCTATTAATTGAGGCAAAGGCAAGATCTAGAACTTAATTTATCCCAGCTGACTCCAGTTCCCTTTTTTTAATTTAAATTTTAGTTAACATATAGCACAATATTGGTTTCTAGAGTAGAATTCAGTGATCACCTACATCACCTACATACAATATCCAGTGCTCATCACAACAGGTACCCTCTTTAATACCCATCACACATCTAGCCCATTCCCCACCCTCTTCCCTCCATCAACTCTCAGTTTATGCTCTATCATTAAGAGTCTCTTATGGTTTCCTTCTCTCCTTTTTTTCCTTTCCCCTCTTTCCATATGTTCACCTGTTTTCTTTCTTAAATTCCACACATGAGTGAAATTATATGGTATATTTCTTTCTCTGACTGACTTATTTAACTTAGCAGAATATACTCTAGCTCTCCATTCACATCTTTGCAAATGGCAAGATTTCATTCTTTTTGATGGCTGAAGAATACTCCATTGTGTGTGTGTGTGTGTATATATATATATACATACCACCTCTTCTTTATCCACTCATCAGTCAATAGACATTGGGGCTCTCTAAATAATTTGGCTATTGTTGATAATGCTGCTATAAACATAGGGGTGCATGTACCCCTTCGAATCTGTATTTTTGTATCTTTTGGATAAATACCTAGGAGTACAGTTGCTGGAGCATAGAGTAGGTCTATTTTTAACTTTTTGAGGAACCTCCATACTGTTCTCCAGAATGGCTGCACCAGTTTGCATTCCCACCAACAGGGCAAGAGGGTCCCCTTTTCTCTGCATCCTCACCAACACCTGTTATTTCTTGTGTTATTAATTTTAGCCATTCTGATGGGTATGAGGTGGTATTTCATCGTGGTTTTGATTTGTACTTCCCTGATGATGACTGATGTTGAGCATCTTTTCCTATGCCTGTTAGCCATCTGGATGTCTTCTTTGGAAAAGTGTCTATTCATGTATTCTGCCCATTTCTTATCCAGTTCCCTTTTAACTGCAACAAAATTTAGGAACTAACCCACTGGTATTAAAAATTACCTGATTTCTACCCTTTATCCTGAACGATTTTCAATGTTTGGCAAAAGTTGTTGGATAGTTTTATCATCACCCAATTCTAAGAGGGCTAATATTGTAGATAAAATTCTAATTGAAAGAGCACAAACAGAAAAGGAGAATAAAAATGATATGACCACAGCAGATCACTATGTTCTTAAAGATATGGGAAATGTATTTTGCTGGACTTATAAAGACTCAGGTCTTTTCTGATAAAAATAAAAAGAGTTAGAATAGCATTTACTTCTCAGTTCTCAATCTTCTAAAATCTCCTTTGGAAATGAATGAAAGGTTGCCACTGAATCACTGATTCTTTTATGCCATCCACTTCTACTAGCTAATAGGATCTAGCAGTACTTAAAAGGATTATTCACCAGGACCAAGTGGGATTTATTCCCGGGCTGCAAGGGCAGTTCAACATCCACAAATCAATCAATGTGATACACAACATTAATAAAAGAACAGACAAGAACCATATGATCCTTTCAATAGATGCAGAAAAAGCATTTGACAAAATACAGGATCCTTTCTTGATAAAAACTCTCTGCCGTGCAGGGATAGAGGGAACACACCTCAATATCACTCCTCAATCCAAATGATATGAAAGGATTCTAGGCTTGGAGGTCTTTGTATTTGAGTTTTGTTGTTGTTGTTTGGGTACTACCATTTTGAAGAGTAGAAACTAAATCAGTTGGTCCACCTAATGGCAGTCTCACTTGTCTCAGACTTAAGCTTCTCTTCCAGAGCATATGGCAAGAAAACTCCTAAATCAGGATACAATAGCAAACAAATGCAGATATGCCACCTCTTTTAAGAAAATATAACTTCTATATATAGGCAGAGGTTGCCACATAGTAAAGGCAACTTGCCCATAAAATTGAACCTTCTGTTTAAGTAGAAATTTCTGTCAAGTACAGAAAAATCACTCACTTGACAGTGGCTTCCTATAATGACACAGCCCTGCTCTTGTTAAGGAAAGGAACAGATGCAAATGGGGGCAGAGACCCATTCTTTTCATGTTTTCTGGAAAAAATAAAATGACATGACCTTCCCTTTCACTTCCAGTGATTCAAATCTAGACCAGTGTCTCCAAATTTTTACACTAGACACCTTTATGAGTACGAATATTTTAAACATTCACATATATACATAAAATATATAAATTATATCCATGTATTACTATGCTGATAGATACATTTCAAAACACACAATAATAGAAATGTTTTAAAAATAAATAAATAAATTTAAACATTATATAACTTCGGTTTGTTAATTAATGGCCCAAAATTTTTTTCCACATTCTTATTAATAATTTCAAAGTAAATACTGATTCAATCAAATGCACATCATTTCTTTCGGTCTTTGCTTAACATTTATTGATGCTGTGATTCAAAAGTCTACTTCTAAATTCAATTATGGTTGTCATAAGCTAAGAAAGAAAATGCTGCTCAAAGATAAATAGATCCAAAAAGATGAAGCACATTATTGGCTGAATTTATTAAATCATGACATTCATTTTACAATCCTTTGAGTGATTAGTACTATATTCAATCCATGGTTTTTTGGTAAGAATCTTTGAAGTTTAATTGAGCTAAAATTGGGTAGTACTATATGTTTATGCACTTAACCAGACATACAAACACTAAAATAAACTCTTGTATGTTGAAAATGAAATAATAAATATGGGCACTGTGGTCGACTCCCATTCTTCCCTAAAATAGTCGGGGTACAGGTGCCTGGTGGCTCAGTCATCAAGCGTCTGCCTTCGGCTCAGGTCATGATCCCAGGGTCCTTGGATCAAGCCCCACATCAGGCTCCCTGCTCAGTGGGGAACCTGCTTCTCCCTCTCCCTCTGCCTCTCTCCCTGCTCATGCTCTCTCTCTCTCTCTCTGTATCTCTCTGTCTCAAATGAATAAATAAAAACTTTAAAAAATAAATAAAATAAAATAGTCAGGGGACTCTTCAGAGCACATGACTATCTAACATGTGGGCAGTATAGGGCACCAGTGTAAAACCACATGGTAAATTTGTACTGCTTTTTATCTAGGAGAAAATAATTATAAGAAGATTTTGAGTATTTTCTTATCAAACTCCCTAGCAGTCCAGGTAGAAAATCTCTTACCTAAACAACAGATTCCAAGGAATTGTGTAGAAAAGAAGATACCACAAATATAACCTATATCTTTTTTCAGGTTTTGCTTCCCTGAGTAGCTAAGCACCTAGGCAATATAATGAATAGTATCAACATGTTTCCAGTTCTATACACTGCACATATTTTGGTACCTACATGCTCAAAAGTCAAAAGGACTTTTATGTTCAATGTTTAAGGGATTAATGCACTCAGAAATTAAATAAAAATAGTTAATTTCCCAGAAAAGCACAATATGAAATTTAGAACAATAAGAAATATGAAAACTTACTTTGGTCTAAGATTTAAACATCCAGAAATGTACAGTACAATGACTTGACATTCACAAGTCTGTTAAGATCATTCTGACTGTCAGCAGGAAGCATTTTGTAGGTATTCCATAATGAGTCCATTTTCAGGACACATCACAAAAAACTTGATTAAGTTTATATCTTAATCCTCAGACTATAAACCTTTGTTAGTCTAAATAAGACATACAGAACCAATTTTTCATCTGTTCACTTTAGCCTACATGATCGTTTATGAAATAGTATCAGTTACACAATGATGACACATATGGACAATATTAACAATATATCATGTATATTTATGTACTATAAATGTTAACAAATTATTAACAAAGGTTTCTTTTTCAGAAATAGAAAAACAGTCCATTTTTTCCTTCCAATTTGAAAGAAAGAAATACTAAGAATAATGCTTTCAGAAAGATAAATAGCAGTGTCTCAGAGACTTGAAACAAACCCGTGTAATAAGCATCAGACAACTACCATAAGACTTGGGGGTCATGGGAGGAGAAGATAAGAGAATCAGCGAATGTCAAGTTCAGAGTAAACGTTCAAGGATATCCACTAAGCCAATCGTCCTTTTGAAGTCTGAATCCTTTCTACAACATCATGCCAAGTATTCATTAAGCCAACCTATTCTGATCAAGAGTTCACTGCTCACCAAGGCAGCCAATTCCCTCTTACAACATTAGAAAGCTTTTCCTTATATGGTGCTAAAACGTGCCTCTGTATCACTTTCACCTACTGACCATCCTACACAAGTCCAGTTCTTTTCTTTTAGTACCTCTCCTATGGAATGAATCATCAAAACCAGTAGTTAGTCTCACTGAGTTTCAACTATGTTCTTCAACTAATGATTCTAGTCTTATCACAGTCCTGGTTAACATCCAGTTTGTTAACCTTTTTCTGAAAGTGGAGAATCCAGGACACCTGGGTGCCTCAATCAGTTAAGCATCTGCCTTCGGGTCCTGGGATCAAGACCGACATTGGGATTCTTGCTCAGCGGGGAGCCTGCTTCTCCCTCTGCCTACCGCTCTCCCTGCTTGTGTGCTCTCTCTCTCTTCTCTCTTTCTGACAAATAAATTAAAAAAATCTGAAAGAAGAAAGAAAGAAAGAAGACAATCCATAAAAGAACATCATATTGCTAGGTATGGCCAAAATGGAAAGAGCAAAACAGAACTTATCTTCCCCATTCTAGGTACTACACATCTATTCCTGCAATCCAAGATTACACTCAGTTTTCATGGCTATGTCACACATATTGATTCAAACTGGGCTCTATGTTGACTAAAACTATAAAGTCTTAGTTGTTAATTTACTCAATATATATTTATGGAATGCTGCTACAAGAATATTATAATATTAGGGACGGTAAGAAAAATCAGTGAGATATAACTGAAACACGTAAGACCCTGGGCCCAAGCCCCAGTTTATCCAGATGTAGCTGTGTGGCAAGAATACTTATTAGAGCTACGCAATTTTCGTAACAGAATAACTATCTTGCTTGCTGGTCTCAGCTCCAAAGCATATGGATGGGCCTTCAGCCAGTAATTTAGAATACCAGCACTCCAGGTTACCTAGCTCCCTTCCAAGTACCTACTGAGAGAAGAAATGTTTAGGGAAAATAGGTCCAAGGCCTTATAAACTCAATCCTCGGTTAATGTTGAATCACCAGAAAGCTACATATTAGCAACTCACCACACAACACCCTTCTGATCACCTTCAGTGAGTTGCATTTAATGCTTTGTCCTAATCTTTAACAGAAGACTGTTCTAAGATGTAACCGTGTGAAACTCACAACTGCATGGGTATGTTTTAAAACTGAGGATATTGTCCATTTTATTACTCAGAGTTCCTTTCACTCTTTGCTTTTTCTGAGGAATGGGATATTTCTACATTTCTAAATGTAGAAATAATCATAATGGTTTTATACATTTTTTAAAATAAGTTTTTGAGAAAGATAAGTCTATAAGAAATAAGAAAAAATGCTATTTGATATATGCACAAGAGGCGAGAAATATTTGTATTTTTTGTTTCATCGATAACTGAAAAGGGGTCCATGAGAGCAAGACAGATAATTCTAACTGGGTCTTATTAAATATTGTTCATTAAGTTAAAGATCATTATTCAGTTGTCCTTATGTTTCCTCTTCCCAAACAATCAGCCTCAGTAAATTATTTTCCCCAATGAAAAAGGTTCTAAGACCGGATGATCCTAAATATTATCTGGAGAACTTGTTTTAGAAATTTGTATTTTTATATAAACTCCCTATGTAATTGGAAAGTGGACCACAGAACACATTTTGAGAACACTCTTCCAGGACCGATTTTTGGATCACTTTAATTAACTCTGCCACTCATCCCTGGGCTCTCTGCTGTCTTTCCAGATCCCTTTTAAAGCCTGGTGACCAGAGGTAGGTAAAATATTTTTACCAAGGGTCCTACTAAACCACAGCAGATAAAAGGATTGTGTCTGTGCTCTTATACAGCACACCACATTCACTTTTATACATCCTAGTGTTGATAGGCATGCTCACAAAAGCAGGGCTTCACTATGACTGTCAGATTGAGGTCAGCTACTTATTTTGACTCCCCTGAGAAATGAGAGCTTAAAATGCATGAAAACAGGTCCAAATCACAATCAAATGGAACTGTGAATAGCATTGCATGGAACTTTTTCCTCAATTGAACCAGCTGCAATCATTTTTTAAAATAACTTATTCTACTTTTAAAATAAAGAATTTTCCCTTGAAGAGAAAATCTGCCAACCTCCTTGAATAAAATCATTCTTCCAGAAAGTAAGATTATTTTGTGATAATTTTTTATGAAGAATTTTAATTCTAATAATACTATTTTTAGAATATCTACAGACAGGTAGCCTGTTGGCACAATGGACTCACAGAATAGATTTATAAACAATCAAAATATTATAGGCAAGAGTAAAGAAACTTTATTGTTGCTCTCCAGTTCACCATTTCATAGATACATAATTCATTCCATGACACAGCGACTGATGTTATACCATAAAGCTCTCAACCTGGACCATCTATATGATTTAGCAAAAGATATAGGTTTAAAAACTAAAAGTGACCAATCACAATACGTCAACTGAAAATTCCCAATAAATGTCTACATAAAAGGTTCAGGTACTCATTCAAGTTTCCAAGCTCAGTTCAAAGTCACCACTTCCCAGCTATTGCTTACTATAAAAATTCCAGCCCTATACATTCTATCATATATAAATTGACTCTAGATAAAGGCATTATCAAATGAACAAGTTGAGATATCCAAAGAAGAAATTCAGGGTCTGAAAAATGAGTGATTTACTCAGAAAATTGCCAGATAGAAATTTTCTAAGTCTACATTCAAGGGAAATCAAGCTAAGACCAATTAGGGCATGATTCATTCTCCTATGTTATTTGCATTTTCTATCTGGTACTTTTTAATTTTATAAATTTTATGCTGTTTCCATAGTTACCAGCTCTTAATCATAATGAACACCTGGTCTATACAGAGGAATTAATATTTCCTCATGAACTGCATATACTAAATTGTTAATAACTTCTCTATACTTTGACAGTGACTCGTTTAAGTTTCTGACCTATAAGCAAAGATTTTCAAAAGGTTCTTTTCACTCTCTTTTCTTTCTTTTTGAGTTTTATATATTATATGGACTTCAGTGGTTTTATGATAGTTGAGATTTGCTAAAGCATCACAATCTATATTCTCTGACATGTCATAGTTATACCTATCACTAAGTGTGTTTCTCAGCCTGGGTTAGACATACTTTAATGAAAAAAAAAAACTTTTGTGTACATATTTATTAAAACTAAGTCAAAATCCATTGACAAATTAGGCAAATACTGGTACTCACTCATTCACCAAACTAGGTCCTAGAGAAAAGTATACAAACACCAACAACTCCTCAATGACTCACCATGGTTAAGTTTCCTAAGCAACACTAGAGCACCTTATTTCAAAGAAAATTAAAATGGTGTTTGATCCTGCAGACATTTTCCATATAAAAGCATATAGGTTTGTACATCAACTATACTTTAATTACAAATTTCTTAGGGTCACCTGGGTGGCTCAGTTGGTTAAGTGTTTGACTCTTGATTTCAGCTCAGGTAATGATCTCAGGGTTGTGAGATGGATCCATGCCCAGTGCAGAGCGTGCTTAAGATTCTCTCTCTCTCAAAAAATAAAGATTCCCTCTCTCCCTCTCCCCCTCCTCACCTTTCTCTCTCTCTCTCTCTCTCTCTCTACTTTCTCTCCCTCTCTCTCTTCCTGCCCCCATATAAAAAAAAAATTTTTAAGCACATGAGCAATGATTTTGTTTTGTTTTGTTTTTTTGTAAAGATTTTATTTATTCATTTGACAGAGAGGGACAAAGCGAGAGAAGGAACACAAGCAGGGGAAGTGGGAGAGGAAGAAGCAGGCTCCCGGTCGAGCAGTGGGCCCGATGCGGGGCTCGATCCCAGAACCCTGGGATCATAACCTGAGCCAAAGGCAGATGCTTAACGACTGAGCCACCCAAGAGCCGAGCAATGATTAATAGTATAGACTTTGTCAGATTTCCTAGGTCCATATCCTGACTCTACAACCCACCAGTTACATAATCTTGGATAAATTACTTAACTATGTCTCAGTTTCCTCATCTGTAACAGGGTATGATAATAATATCTGCTTCAGATAACTATTTTAAGGAATAAAATATTTGAATATTTTAAGAAGTTAGGTAATTTGTACAAACTCACAGAATTAGTAAGTGGAGAGATAAATTTCGGGCCATCCAATGGCATCTCCAAAGACAATGTTCTTAATCAGTCTGTTATCATGGTGAATAAAGTGCTATATAAAGAGATAACCTTATAACTTTTCAAAACTATAAATTCGTCTCATCCAAGAATTCTTAACCTACTCCTGGAAGCCTAGCAGTGTAGGTAAAATTTGAATCTGCCAGTATCTGTGGGGGGTTCCTCACTTCCCTGGACACCACAGACTTGTGTGTATAATTGATTCCCACAGATTACGGAGGTTCTCTGGTGGAAGTGAGGACCACATCCATAATGGGCTCTAGATGGTGGCTGGAACCATGTCAACAATGACATCTGCAGCTTGCCCATATACCTCTGTAAGATGCTGGCACCAGTTTAGCCTCAACAGGTGTTTTTTCTGCAGCAGCTGAACAGCTCTAGAAAGTGCAGCTTATCCCATCCTGTTAGCCTAATGATTAGTTAGCTCTAATGTAATGATCACAGTAATAAATGTCTTATTGTTGATAGGAAATACTGACCAGCTCTGGGTTGGTCTTTTTTAATTGTGAGGCTCCAATAAAATGTCTCTATTCACCTGGCTTGTCTCAATTACTAAAGAGAAAATCTGGATTTTTATGAATTCCCTGACACACACACTGCAAAATCCTGATGTCAGCCATCCTGCTTCTTCTGATGGATTCCAGAAATGCCTTCATTTGGGGCCTAGCAATGACTCACTTCTAATCCTTATAAGCAGGACCACTTTTCCATTCTTCTCTGAAACCCCATTTCTTGGTAACAACTAACTTGGTAAATTTTGCCCTCCACTGGTCAGATTAGTGACTAAAATAATGTTCTTTGTCTCTGAATATGACTGGCTACCAGTGGTCTCTATTTTAGTGAAGGATGGTGTAGGCTTAGCTTCTCTTGAACCAAAAGACTAAATTCTGGATTTGATAACCCTAGATACTTAATGCTAAAGAGGAACTATATAGAAGCCTGCAGGAGCATTCAGACAGCTGGACCCAATATAATGAACTGATGATGTAACACCAGCTAGGTGGAGAATATGTTTTAAACATAAATATAACCCCCAAGAGGTATGAAATAGTTAAATAGAAAATGCCATCAAGGCAACAACTGGATGGTTTTGTTTTGTTTTGTTTTATCACAACTACCACAGATTTAGAGTAAGAGGAAAATGTTTCTAGTCAGCCCTCAACCCAAAGCCTACGGGGCCTAAAATGTGCCTGCACCCAAAGATTCCACAAGCATTTGCTATTTACTATGCAGAAGAGCACATTCACAATGGACAGAGACCACATCATAGAGACCTCATATTTCGTGGATTTGATTAATAGCAAATAGTAGCAAATTAAATAGTTACTATTCAATGAGGGCTTACTACATGCCAGCTACTAATTCCAGGAACTAATTCATTTAATCCTCCTACTATACATAATAAGTGGATACTACTATACCCAATTTTATAGATAGATAAGCTGAGTCTTAGAAAGGTTTCGTATTGTCATACAGCTAGTAAGCAGCAGAAGTAGAATTCCAACCAAGCAGTCTGACCCAGAAACCTTAACTTTTAATCATTAGCCAGCGATATAGAAATACAATTAAAGGGGGAATTGAGGAGTATTGATCCCTGGTCACTTTTTCGGTCACTTTGAAAATATTTCATTTAATCTTCTCAAAACATATTTTGTAAAAGGAAACTAAGCCTCAAAGAGAGTAAATAAATACCCAAATCCACAAAGCCACCAAGGAAAAAACTAATATTCCTTAAACTATAGCATACTAGCTCTCTGCAGCTTAAAGACTAAGCTGAGTGGCAGATATAAAAGCAGAAATCTCATTTCAATCTACATATCAGTGCTGTTATAAGAAAGTGACCAGTGGAACCTGTCTGGTAGAGATGCTGACAGGAAAAAGAAAAGAATCTGTAAATAAAGCATAAGCAGCATATTTTTAAAAAGCATAAAACCAGCATATTTAAAGGAAAAGGATCTAAATCATTAAGACACTGCAGTGTTGGGGTGTTTGTATATATGTTTGTGTGTGTATACACACACACACACACGTGTGTGTGAACTCTTTGCTGTTGGGTTTCATTTCATTCTCAACTACACCCTTCATTTTGTTCATGAAATCTGGAGTGGTTCTCAACTAGGAACAGTATCTACAACTAAAGAGTATTTAGCAATGTGTGAGAGCAGCTGGTTGTCCTCGTGACTGGGGGATCCTACTGGCATCTACTGGGCACGGGCTAGGGATGCTAGACATCCCGCAGTATTGTGTCTGCACAGCAAAGTACTGTCTCGCCAAAAATGCCAATATTGTTCATCCAACATTAAGCGGTACTTAAAGAAAACCTTTCCAGTATTGTTAAGGAAAAAATACATGATCCAGGTAGATTTAATCAACATTTGTTGTCAAAATCCTGATGCTTCAAGTGGAGAGGAAGTAAGTAGGGACCAATATAGACAGGTTCCTGAACAAAGTACGTTCTTGTTTTAGATGCTACTGTATCTTATGTATACATAAATGTAAATTCTTGTTAATAATACTATGGGGAAATATGTAAGACCAAATTTTGAATGAAAACTCAAAGTAAGCTCAGTCTAGATCATCAAGTATCTTCATACTTTAGCCCAGAAGCTGATTTCCTACATATAAGGTAGTTTCTACCATCAACAGTATAAAGGTAAGTAAATATTAATCAAATTGTAGTCTTATACTAATATTCATTCATTCACAAAATACCTTCGAAGTATCTACCATGCTAGACACTGTTCTAGTAGCTAGGAACTCAGTATGAATAAGACAGGAATATTTCCTGCCCTTCATGGAATTTTCACTTTACTTGTATTTGTTTACCTACTACACATATAAACAAATACATAATATAATTTCAGTTAATGATAGACACTATGAAGAAAAAATAAGGCAAGAAAATGGATAGACAGCAATGGGAGAGATATCTTCTGTGAGGTGCTCAGGGAAGAAGGTGACATTTAAGCAGAACCTTGAGAAAACAGCCATTAAGAAGTCGGTAGGAAAAGTATTACTGGCAGAGACAAAAGCAAGGGCAAATTCAATAGGAAACAACAAAATTCGCATGTTTAAGAAACAGCAAACAGGTGAATGTCATTGGAATGGAATAAGCATGGGTGAGTGAGGGATTGACATGAGAGAAGCAGAGGCCAGAATGTATAGAGCTTTGTGAGTCTAGATAAAGAGTCTGGACTTCAGCTTAATGTGTTGAAACTGGAGAGTTTTAAGCAAAGGAATAAGTGATTAATTTTTTTAATCACTAGGGTAGTAAGAAAAAACTGAGAAATAGGATACCATACAACTTGGATACTAGGACTGGGATAAGGCACACAAAAGCATATATAGCAATACCTTTATTAAATTGCCTGAGTGGGGTGGGTGCTAGTTAGAGAAAGCTAACCAAATTTATTTTAAAACTACTTGGGCCCAAAACACCCCTGCACAAACTTCTGCCACTCTATTTCAGATGAGTCAGGTCATTAACTGACATCTTAACATTTTAAAGAAAAAGCATTTTACCATCCACAGACTCTTCAAACTTCAAACCACTATCTTCAAAGTTGACACACCTAGAAACAAGCCTGTAATAACACTAACTTTAAAGTAGTCTCTGCTAACTTTAGCTAACAAATAAACATAAAGGGAAAAATAAAATCCCCAAAATGTTCACACTAAAATACAAGAGAATATTTTGTAATATATTTCAAATATACTTGATTAGAAAGGTACAAAACTAAAAGTTCAAAGCAAATGAGGCAAAGACAGAACTTTGTTAAAACAATCAAGTTTAAAGAAGCAACGCTAACAATATTACTGTGTAGTTATCCTCAGACTTCCAATATGCAAAAGACCTTCGTTTGGTTTTTTTGGCACTTCTTTGTCTCATGAAATCTTGTTGGCACATGTATTTATTCAAATAATTACGATTAGCCAACTCTATTGCTGGGTGCCTGTTAGGAGACAAGAATATAAAGCTTTGCTGTCAGTCTAGAGAGATTGGTAACATTTATGAAAAAAGATAAGGTACAAGATTACATGCTAATTATGGGCACTGAG
Source organism: Mirounga angustirostris (assembly GCF_029215605.1). Taxonomy (NCBI): domain Eukaryota; kingdom Metazoa; phylum Chordata; class Mammalia; order Carnivora; family Phocidae; genus Mirounga; species Mirounga angustirostris. Next base: position 36,005,675 of record NW_026991720.1, read on the forward strand.
CTGAATGTACCTGCTCTGAGAGACTGATTCTGACAGGGCAGTGACTTTATCCCTAATCCACATCACTAATAACTTACAATCTGAGGGTGTCAAATAAACTGTCGAATCTGTAAATGAGAATTCAGAAAACTGGGTGACTAGGCAAAGTTTCGATTAAAGACTTCACAGATATTGGACTTCAAGAGTGCCTTTCAGAAAGGGTTGACTTATATATGCAAATAATTCACTTAATATTTAAAAGTAATAATTTCACATCTTTTCATAAATATTTGGGGGCAGATAGGGTGGGTATCATAAAAACATGACTGAGAAGAAATCACTAAGTGGGCCATACACACACTGCACCCTTGAACTAAGGGGGATTCTCACAACCCCAGAACCCGAATAAAAGAGATCTTCCTTCAAACCATTTTTCCTAAACTCTGTGTTTCCCTACAAATGGTTTTAACATTTTCCAAAATGTCTAATTAAACGTGTTTTCCCCATTGCTTAAAAGGAATGAACAAAACGTCACAAGGCACATTTGGAAGATGGTGACAGGGGATTCCCGGCTTCGGAATGTTGGAAGCCGCTAGTTTAAAAAGAATCCGAAACAGATGGCTGTGCCCGGGTGGTATCTTCCCGCTGTTGTGTCTTCATTTCAGTCGAAGAAAAGACATAACTATTTGTGTGTCTTAAAACCTTAAATAGGGTAAAAGTCACTTGCTGTCATTTCTTTAACTCATTTTTGAGAGAGCGTTTGTACAATGACACTGAGACACTTTACCGGTAAAACGTTGCGCCGTGCGAGGAAGCCCCTCAAGCTCGCTCCTCCTCTTCTCCCGTGCAGCGTGCCCGTCACTCTCTCAGCCAGTTACAGGGGAGCGCTCCGGCGCATCCTGGGAGTCGTCGGCAGCGTGGATTGTGGGAAGTGTAGTTTGGAGACCCCGCCCTCTTCGCCATTCCTCTAATGGCTGCTTCCGGGAAGGTAAGGTACGATCTCCGCTCCAAAGGATACTTAAGATTGCCTCAGTGTATTTGTAAAACAGGGGTCATATTTGCAGCTCGCCGGGACAAAGCAGGGGTTCTTTTTAAAATCTTAATATCAAGTCATGGCACGAACTTGTCTCTGGGTTCGATTTATTTTTAGGTTTTCCTGGGCGGGCAAACTGACCAACTTTAAGTCTAGTTCCCCTGCTTGAACAAACTGTTTTCTCCAGTTATTATCCATTCCTCTCTCTTCCGTACGACCTCTTCGCTCTGCACTGACTCTGGCTGTCTCCTTAAAAATAATAATGCTGCTGATGGTGATGGTGAGTAGTTCTTAAATCCTACCCTCTTCTGATAATAGGCTCTGTCACGTGGAACCTCTTAGCCTCAGCGATCCGGAACTCCAGGAAGGGACTATTTCGAATCAGAATTATACGTAAATCCTTTTTTTGGTAAGTTTTACTAATTCCCCACAAGTTCACAGATTTACATCTTGCGTGACTTTTGCCAGATTTGTCTGCATTTCCTGGATGGGAGAAATCCTAAGAAAATGCAATTTTTACTCACTAAGGTATTTTAAGTTTACGAGTGTCTTGTGTGTTTTCTCTTTGTTCTTAATTATGTTCTGTTCATTTGCTTAGTTGATTCACATGGTGTTGGCATGATAGAGTGCGGAAAAATTGCTGGAGTCAAGGAATTATTATGAAAAGGGGAAATTAGCCTCAAATGACCATCTTTAAATACCTTTTTTTTAAAAAAAAAAAAAGGATTTTATTTATTTATTTGACAGAGAGAGATAGCGAGAGCAGGAACACAAGCAGGGTGAGTGGGAGAAGGAGAAGCAGGCTTCCTGCCGCGCAGGGAGCCCGATGTGGGACTCGATCCCAGGACCCTGTGATCATGACCTGAGCGGAAGGCAGACGCTTAACGACTGAGCCACCCAGGCGCCCCCATCTTTAAATACCTTTTATAAACTTAACCTGTTTTTTTCTACCATTAAATGAGGAGATGGGTCTGAAACTTAAATTTGAAAGGTGTGTGGATTGTTATTTATGTATCCATACTGAAATGGTGGGAATTTTTAATGATTCCTTTTTGTTTCCATGTTTGATTTCTAGAAACCTTCAGCCCTCAAGATCCAGATACCTGAAGATCCCAACATCATGACCTCAGTCTCAACACAGTTGCTCTTGGTCCTCATTTCACTGCTTTTGGTGTTGCCTGTTGTTGAAGCAGTAGAAGCTGGAGATGCAATCGCTCTCTTGTTAGGTGTGGCTCTCAGCATTACAGGCATTTGTGCTTGTTTGGGGGTATATGCACGAAAGAGGAATGGACAAATGTGATTTTGATGGGCCTTGTGCATCACACCTTGCCTGGAAAACCTTTGTGTTATTGAGGTTAAAAACTGAGCTTTAATGTCTAAAAGTTCCCAAGAAATAGGGTATTTTCACATTCTTGTCTCCCTGTAAGTGGGAACAAATTAATAATATGTTAAATGGGAAAAAAAAAAGTTTTCTTCACAATAAATAATGCACTGAAAAAAGCAGTCTATAATTCATATATGCTAGTTAGAGGGTCAAAGAAGTCAGATGACTGAAATTTACATATTATTTCATAGTTTCTTGGAATTCTCAAAGTGCATGAGATAGGAAGAAGGAAACCCTTGCCCAAAATCCTAGGAAATTGCCAATTCCTCTATCACTGAGGAGTCTTTTCTCCATATTTTTATTAGATTTTGTTTTGTTAACTCCCAACTTAATATCAAATACGGTCAGAAATTAAAATTTTTATTTCTTGGGGGAGATAAGAAAAATGTATTCAATGTATCTAATGTTAAAATGGAAACAATATTTAATGTAAAAAAATATATTGACATTGAAATGGAGAAATTTAATGTTAAAAAAAACCTTTGTATTAACTGAGTAACATCTCTATGGTGGGAAGTACTATATTAAATATAAACCCATTATGTTGTAAGTTAATGTGTGATGTTCATTTCTGTTTATTTCAGGTTGTTTTTATCTTTGTATGTACTTTTATGTCAGCTTAGTGGCAGAATGCCTTACCTTAAGTGATCACACTAGCTTATAGAAACACTATCAGTGATAAGTGAGAAATGGCAGTATCAAGGTAGAAGTCCCTGGTAGAGAATCCACAGATACAGAAGGAAAAGGTAATGGCCTATACTAATTTACACACTAACCAGATGAAACATACCCTCTCTGATCTTACTACTCAAAGTGTCCTCAAACCAGCAATATCATCTGGGGACTTGTTAGAAATGCAGAATCTCAGACCCTGTCCAGACCAATCGGATCAGAATCTGCATTTGTTTCAGGAGCCCAGGATCATTTGTGTGCATATTCAAGTTTGAGACTGTTTTAAACTGTTTGAACTCAAGAATCACCTGAAGAACTTGGAAAAACTTTCAGATTCCCAAATCTTTCTCCTAGTTGCATTGTGGTAATTTTAGGTTGGGCCCTGGAATTCTATGTGATTCTTTTGATTCTGTAGATACAAGCCAGCAGAGAATAGTCTGAGTAAATCAAACTACATGAGGTCCTACTGGAAGCAGATAATCAAGTTTTTTACTGAAATAATGCATTATCCAATCTTGCTCTCCAGGTGACATTGGGGGTCTTAATTTTGATTAGAAAACAGGCAGTAGCAACCTAAAACCCTGTTTTATAGTGCAATCCTGCAGGTGAACTCACCTGGCTTGCATGAAGGGGTTGGGTGGAAGGTACAAGAAGTGAGGGACAGCCACACTGTACAGACAGAAACTAAATAGATCTGTTTTTGTCATAGCTGTTTTATTTTTTCACATGAGAATGCACTAACATTTTTTGTTCAGATAAATTGACAGTTACACATTGTGTAATTAAAAGAACTTAATTTTACATGCCCTTTTTTTTGAAAGGTGGAAAAAGGAATGCAGATTGTAGAACAGTTTATCTTCGCTCATAAACCAGCCTACTGATACTGGCATAGAGAGGCTGCTGATTCTTCTTTATACAACTGGACTTTTTCATTGGCGTTGCGAGAAATCAAACTTAAAGTACATTTTAAATCCCAGCGTGTTAGTCATTTAGTCACCTCCAGGTACTATTTTTAAAATGATTGAAATAAGACTACAGGCAAACATTCTTTAATGAACAGTGTATTTCCAGAAGTGCCTAGAAGGAATTAGAAAACTGCCCCTTTCTTATTTTTCCCTTAAAAGTAGAGAATTATCAAGAGGTAGCATTCAGGAATTTTGACAGAATGAGGAATACCTTCTCTATTTTTAGGTTCTTTTTTACCTAGGTTGGATTATATGGCTTAGCCTGAAAAGAACAGAAACTTTAACAGTGGCTCTTAATCTTTTTAGGGCCACCAGCTCCTTTGAGAATCTGATGAAAACCATGGTCCTTTTCCTTTGAAAAATGCACATACATGCTGGCATTTCTTCGATTAATTTCGAGTAGTGCACAGAGCTGAAGCCCATCAAGAAATCCCAAATTAAAAATTACTGTGCTTGTCTTTTTTTTTTTTTTTTTTTTGAGATTCTTTCAAATTCTGGAATTTCTTGATTTGCTCTGTTGGATAACATCTGTGGAGCAGTTATAGGAGGAATGAGATTGACATATGTCCCTCAAGTGCCAGCATAATTTATAGATGTCTAGTAAATGCTTTGTGCATGTTAGCTCAGTTAAGTTCAGTTACAAAGGCAAAAGACTAAGAGTTGAAATCAACAAGAAGTGCTGGTAACCCACCCATTCCTCTAATGTCCAAAATCTGTGCATTTCCTGCATCGCTTCTTTCTGGCTGCTTTCAAGATTTTTCTCTCTGTTCTTAGTTTTCAGAAGGTTGACTATGATGTGTCTTGGCATGAATATGTTTGGGTCCTGTTTGGGGTCTGCTCAACTTCTTAAACCTGTAGGTTTATGTCTTTTCCCCAATTTAGGTAATTTTCAGCCATTATTTTTTCAAATACTCTTTCAGCCCCATCCCCTTTCTCCTTTCCTCTTGGGACTCCAGTGACCCAGTTGTTGGATCCTCTGTTGCAGTCTCACTTGTCCCTAAGGCTTTTTATCTTTTCAGTCTTTTTTCTCTGTTGTTCAGACTGGGCAATTTCTCATGTTCTATCCTCAAGTTCACGGATTGTGCCCATGTATGTTTCAGTTTTAATTTTGCATTTGACTTTCTTTGTAGCTTCGATTTCTTTGATGAGCCTTGCTGCTCTTTCATTTGTGGAGCATGTTCATAATTGTTCATTGAACTTTTGTGACGGCTCCTTCAAAATCCTTGTCATAATTTAACATCTGCGTCATTTCAGTATGGGCATCTGTTGATTGTCTTCTCTCATTCAAGTTGAGATCTTCCTTGGAATGATTTTCCATTAATACCCAGACATTTTGGGTATCATATTAAAAAGACTGGCTCATCTTAAAAGGTTGTGTTTTAGCAGGCCTTCTCTGACAATGCTGCCTCAGGGCAAGGGAGGTTGTTGCCTCCTTACTGCCAGATTCAGGTAGATGTGCAGGGACACCTCACAATTGTTCCCCACGTGCCCTCCAGTGACCCCGAAGGTGGGATCCTGGGATCCAAACTTCCTACATGGCCTCCACTGGCCCATGGCCATTGGCATTTCTGGGTTGCCAGCTTAGGAGTACCTAGTACCTAGTCAGAGATCTATGAGGAAAAAGAAAATCCAGAAAATTCACTACTATGTCTTTCTTCTGGTCCTGAGTTCCTAGCTGACCTGCCTTCTTTCCACCTTTCAGAATCTTACTGATTGATTGATTGATTGATTGATTGACTGATCATAACCTGAGTTGAAACTAAGAATCAGTCACCCAACCAGCTGAGCCACCCAGGTGCCCCTCCTTTCAGAATCTTCTTATGTTTGTTTTATACATAATGTCCAGGGTTTTCAGCTGTACATACTTAGTGAAAGAAATAGGAGAAAGGATGTCTACTCCCATCTTCCTGGAAGCAGAAGTCTCCTCAGTGCATATTTAAAGAGTGAATTTTCTAGAGAAAAAATGCCAGGTAAAGGATTGATTCAGGATATTTCACTTAACAGACCTTTGTCCTGTGATCCATGTCTGCCCTCTCCTCTTCACCCACCCATCATATTATTTATTTCTGTCTTTACTCAATAAGCTCAATTAAGGGGGCGCCTAGGTGGCTCAGTCATTAAGCGTCTGCCTTCGGCTCAGGTCATGATCCCAGGGTCCTGGGATCGAGCCCCGCATCGGGCTCCCTGCTCAGCGGGAGGCCTGCTTCTCCCTCTCCCACTCCCCCTGCTTGTGTTCCTGTTCTCGCTCTCTCTGTCATATAAATAAATAAAATCTTTAAAAAAAAAAAAGCTCAATTAAGAAGTATGACTAACAATGAAGAATGCAGGCGTGCAGATGAAGTTTGAAGAAAGTGAGCTGTATCCATATTTTGTCTCAGCAACAAGAGTGTAAGGACAGCTTCTTTAAAAACTGCTCTGAGGGGCACCTGGGTGGCTCAGTCGTTAAGCGTCTGCCTTCGGCTCGGGTCATGATCCCAGGGTCCTGGGATCGAGCCCCGCATCGGGCTCCCTGCTCGGCGGGAGGCCTGCTTCTCCCTCTCCCACTCCCCCCTGCTGTGTTCCCTCTCTCACTGTGTCTCTCGCTGTCAAATAAATAAATAAAATCTTTAAAAAAATAAATAAATAAAATAAATAAATAAAAACTGATCTGATACCAAATGTATCAACTGTGAAGGAACCAGCTAGATCCAGGAAATCTCAAAAGCTAAACATCATGTGCACCTTCACCCTCTTAGGCTTTCCAAGCTCTGCAAAAGCTTGTCAAATGCCATTTCCAACTTTGGATAAAGGAACGATGATGTAGCTATACAGCCTGAAGCACATAATGAAGGGAGAAGAATTCTCTATGTACAAACCATCTCCCTCCCAAAGACTCAAATACTCTCTTTGTGGTATTACAATAGAAGTGAAGAAAGAGCCTAACCTCTGAAATCCAACAGATGTAGATAACCAGGCTCCACCACTTAAAATTTGATCTTGGGCAAGTCACTTCTTTTAAATTTCTGTCTCCCTATTTGTTAAATGGTGATAATAACAGTACCTACCTCATAGATAAATGAGGAATACATGAAATAGTAAGTGCAAAAGGCTTGGCAGGCTTAAGGTCATTATTACTGGTATTTGGAGATATTTTCTAGACATGGGGGATAATACTTAATAAGCATTAATTTTGTACTTATATATTACACAAATCTCATATTAAATAGCCACTATATTTTAATTTTGACATTTTCCCTGAGTATTTGTTTTCTTTATCATAATCTTTCTTCTACCATTGTAGGCTTACAAACTGATAAAACTCAAAGACATGTGAATGAAAGAAAATTTGGCTTCCCTAAATCTTCCCCAAATTTTGAAGGGAAGGAAAGAAAAGAATTGATTCTGTTTTAGTAATTCCCAATGTGTTGACCATAAGTCTTTACTAATTGACACAAAAGCTTAGCAGTAACTGCTTCGTCATCTAAGGAGATACAAGGAATTTGATTCTGCTTGTTCAGGAACATAGCAGATTGGGTCTATATTCCACTAGGAAAAGTGCTCTGACAATTCTCATCTCCTTAGAAGTTATCAAGATATAAGCAACATAAAATTTGTTAAATGTTTGTTTCCTATAGGGAGTGGAGAGGGAGCCCTTATTTAGACTTATTGATCCCAGACAGAATTTTTATTCTTAGGTGAGAACAGGGCCAAGTCAATAAATATGTGTATACAAGAGCATGTTTCAAATTTTCTAATTTTTAATAACGTCATTTTTCTAAATCATTTATGTGATTAAATAATAGACATCTAATAACTAAATGCAAGAGGCAGAAGACCAGAAAAATGTGATTGCTGCAAAATACTAAAATGTGGTTCGATTTTCCATTGATTTGTAATATAAGAGCAACAATACCTTCTCACATGTTCCCACTGAGTCCATTATATATGGGTGATTAAAATTTTGAAAATATTAGTTGGCACTTGATAATCTGAAATGAAATTATGAAATTTTATATACAAGAGGGTTAATTATTTTTAAAGGGCTAATCATGTAGCACTTTGTTAAACATTGGGATTATAAATATCATATTTCTCAATATTAATCAAGATAATTATGCTCTGGATAAATGTGCATAAATCACTTAACAAAAGAATTTAAAAGCAGGCATGATCACCAAGAACAGAAAGTATACCATATTCTATTTCAGATGATTTGTCAGAACAACCCTTTCATTTTACCACAAAAATTACCAGGGCATTTCGATAGCAACATAAAACAATTTTATGGGTCCTGTGATGACATATGCCCACTCTCACTTGTTTAATCAACATTTTTCAAGACATCATCACTGCAATTTAGAGAGAAAAAAAATAGGCAGTTGTCCTTGAGCCAATAATTTAACCTACACAATTTCTTCAGTAATGTCTAAAAGATTTCCTAGTGATAGAATTTTGTGGTTCCATAAAAGGAGTTTTACTAATTTCAAAACTAATAAAGTCTAATGTGTTAAAAAAATTGTAATTACCCATTTTCATTCGACAGCCTGAGGAGCTGATTTCCTCTTCGAACTCCTCACTAAAAACTGTAGTCTAGTCATTTGGTACATTTTTGGATTTCAATTGACTGAAGCGGGGGCAGCTCATTTTCTGTACTGAACGAGTATGATTAGGGATTGTCTCAAGAAGGAAGAATAAAAACAAACCGTAGCCCTGACACTCCCACTCACAGCAAACATCCCACACACTAATTGATGTCGGCCTGACAGTATCCAGAAAGAAGCAACCTTGCAGTTTATTGAGCTCAGTCTTTTCTGGCACTACTGATGGGACTCTGCTAACAGGCACCATCTTCCCGGTGACCAAGACAAAGAGTTGAGAGCATGCATAGCACCCTCCTCTCCTTCATACTGCACCTCCAAGCCATGCCTAGGTCTTATAGAATCCATCTCCAAGTTGTGCCTAGGATTCACCCACTTCGCTCCATCCTCATGGCTCCTACCCAACTTCAGACCACCATCATATTATGGAGGAGATCCACAGCAGCACTCTAGCTGGTCTTCTGACCTCCCATCTTAACCCTCTGTGATCTTTTCTCAACACGACAACCAGGTCCCCTATTTCTCCAGTCTAATCTCTGTCCATGACCCTCAACCTTCCTTACACTCTAGCTTTCAGGCATATGGTTTTTCACTTCCTAGAAAGCACCATGTGTGTTCCCTCCCTCTCTCTCTCTCTCATTTTCCCTACTTCCTCTGCTTTCTACATCTACATGTTCCTTCCTCTGCCTCTAGTTTTCTCAAGTTCTCCTTCCTAGCACTTCTTTAGAATGTCTTCCCTGACCCTTCCTATCTGAAATATATATTCCACTGTGTGCTTGCCAGCATTCTTTACATCTCCTATCAGGCACATACCACTCTGGATTTGAATCTCTGCTTATTTTTGTCTCAACCAATCCCAACCTGGGATGTTAGGCTTCTAAGCTCTGTGAGGACGGACTGGATTACTAATTCACTATTATATTTCTGGCTTCTAGCACAATGCCTGGCATATAGAAATTACTGCTCACTCAGTCTTTTATAGAATGAATATGTGGTACAAAATTAACATAGCAAAGGGATGCCCCAGCCGAGGATACACAGTAGATCACTGAGCCTGTATGTGCCCTTCCTGTCCTCAGTACAGCTCTACCAACCTTTCAGATTTTCCATGGGTAGGTCTGAGATTCAATGCAAGATTTTACCATTTTCTTGGACATCTAAATAATAATTGTGGAACATGATTTTAATAAGTATTAACATATAATCTAGTTGGGTAATTACATACACTATTTCTAAAAACTTGCATTGGAAGATCTTCTCCTTCATCTCCTTCTCATTCTCTTACTCATTCTATCCTCCAGCAACACCAGACTCACTGAATTACCAAAATCAAATGCCTTGCCATATTTCTATGCTCATCCTTCATTTGCTTTGTAAATATCATCTCGTCCAAGAAGCCTTTCCCCAAAGAAGTTAATAATATCCATCCTCCAGAATCTGCAGTGCATTGTTTATACCTATATTAATGTATTTCATGAAGCCTTATTTTATGGTTATTTAGGTATTTATTATCCCTTTTACACCACCACCCCCACTAGTCTTTCCCTTCCATCCACCTCTACCCCATCACCTATATCTTAATCTTAAAATCAAGATTGTGTCTTTTTATTAGTGTAAGTACTCACACACTCTGTCCGCGTTGTTAGATGTTTCAGTGGATACTTGTTTCTTTATTTGTGTATTGAATTTAGTTCCTAAAAACTCCTGAAGAACAGATTAAAATAGCACTGAATAAACAGATCTATATGCTGACAGAGATATAATACTGAAGCTAATATTATTGCTTTTTAATAGCACTACAGGTTGGGAGTTTTCCTTTCACACACAAATGTGTGAACTCTATCTTTCGGAAAGCAGTTGGCAATTCATATTTACTCTAAATGTCATCCTTTGAAAAATATCCACTGTGAAGTAATCACAAGACAGCTGTCAACATATTGTAGTTCTTAGATGATGCTACAGGTGTTGTAAGGTGACAGGTGATGTTAGATGACAGGTGATGTCAAAGCCTACATTTCATTCAGGTGAGAACGTTTTATCAGAAAAAAAATTAAGAGGAGAAAAGATACCTGGAGTCCTTCTACATTTCTAAAGAAAACTCTCAAGTAAAGGGCCCCAAATAGAATTCCACTTCTCATCCTTAGTCATGGTGAATGGACTATCATGGAGCCACTTCATAATTCCACCCTGCTGTCCTATTGGATCTTTCACTCAAGTGTTACGACTTTCTACTTCTGAAGAGTAAATCAGTTCAGTACCCAGGTCTGACTGAAGTACAAAGAAGCAGTAAAAGTCTCTTTTTTTTCATATCCACTTGTTCATCCAAATATTTGGGCCTCTATAAAATAATTCTCTTAGGAAAATGTAGACTTAATTTTATTGATGCTGCCATTACTCAAAGCATATTTGGTACTCATATTTGGCCTGTGACATGCTCCTTCAAATACTCCCAATGACGGGAAGACTTTGTCATTGAACTTTTGGTTTTGGAAATGAATCAGAAGTAAATGAGAGCTGAGGCCTGTGTGCGAATAAGGTAGGTGACCAGGAAAAAACCACTTGGTGAACTAAGTCTCAAATTGTATGAGAGCTTTGTAGTCTCACATTTTACAGATGAAGACACTAAGGCTTGGAGTGGTTTGATAAATGAATTGACAAGTGACTCCAAAGTAACAAAAAATTTTTTTCTGCAACTCATAAACCAAAATAACTGGTTATTCCACTGTGTAATATACTATTTTTGACTAAAGAAATTATGAAATAACATTGAATAATGATATAACATAATAACAAAATGACCCATACCTTACCTGCCCTCAGTAAAACTACTTTCACTTTTTCATGTCACCTTCCACATGCATGAATTTAACAAACCTAGAATAGGGCATACATACCATTTTGTTTTCCAGTTTTTTATTTAACATTTAAGTATTTCATGGTTATTTTAACAACCAAATAATATTCCATCCCATAGACTTGCCATCACTTATTCAAAATCTATTCATTTACTAATGTTGGACCTATCAATGGCTTCCAACACCTTGCCATTATTGATAACACAATACTGTAAAAAGCAAAATAAGTCATTCTTACCAAGCGCCAAATAAACATTCCTATCATACGGTTCCAACATAGAAATTAATTTTTAAATATTAATTTTAGATCATAATTCAGCAGACACAGATATGTACACAAATATATTTATGAAGTGTCTGTCATCCTGATCCTCTAAAGAAGCCATATTTTCAAACTGGAGGACAATTAAGGTTACTATATAGTACTGCACTAGAAATGCTTGGCATCTAGGATTATAAAAGACTTTTGAAATCTAGATGTAGAAAGGAAGGTTTCTTTTTTTTAAAGATTTTATTTATTTATCTGACAGAGAGAGAGAGAGCACAAGCAGGGGGAGCTGCAGGCAGAGGGAGAGGAAGAAGCAGGCTCCCCACTGAGCAGGGAGCCTGACAAGGGGGGGCGGGGGGCTCATAGGGCTCAATCCAAGGGTCCCAGGATCATGACCTGAGCCGAAAGCAGACACTTAACAAACTTAGCCACCCAGGAAGGTTTCTATCCAGGGAAAGAAGATGACAAATCTCTTACTAGAGAAAAGGCCCAGAGTCACTCTGCACATTTATGATAAGCAGTCTATAAATGTGAAAAGAAAAATCTTGAATATTCATTTTCAAAATTATTCTTATGGTTTTCATAATTGAAAGTAAAGATTACTTGTCCAATGATCCCTGCATTTATTATTATTAGTGGTCAGTAATAATGATAGCTATCAAGAAATATTAATTTAATTATTATTAAAATAATAAGCACCAAACCACATAGTGAAGTGTTTCTTTCCTCAGTGCTGTTGCTACATGACAGAAGTTTATGAAAACACAGCTCAGAAAGGTTGTGTGATGTAGTGAAAAGAATACTGAACAAGAAGTCAAAGAGATAAGGATCCTAGTTCTGGCTACACAGCAAACAGGTTATGGGCACTGGGCAAATCACTTACCAGTTAACCTCAGCCTCATTTTCTCAATCTGTAAAGGAAAATACAAATGAGTAGAAATGGTCTACCTAAGACACCTATTCCACTGACAGGAACTTCGAAAAAGAATTCCTCTTTGATGAAGGATGTGCAAGGTAAAGTAAGGCCTTGCCAAACAGGTTACCCAGAAGTAAAGCCAGCCTTGAAAAAAGGCAGAAGTAGGTCCTTGATAGATGACATGATTTAAGGAGAGCCAGCAGGAAACACCCAAAAACCAATGCCTGTGTGCTATACACTCTTCAGTATTTTTGTGATCTCTGCAATTCTACTGTTAATGGTGCCTCTTCTAGGTCTTGAAGACTTCCTCTGTTGAATGTTAATATGACTTGGAGTCTGCACCTTAAATTAAAAATGAGAACCTCCAAAAGGAACTCCAAATTGGGATTAGACTCTTGAGATTGGGAGTAGGTAGAGGATGATGGATAAAATTTCCTGGGGAGAGGACAAGGGTGATCAATGCCCCCAAATTCATAGACAGTTAAACTGTGTGACCGGGGTTTGGCCCTGCTTACAACAATGTTTAATGCGGGGGGGGGCACCTGGGTGGCGCAGTTGGTTGGGCCTACATATTTGTAGGTTGACTTAAGGACTCTATCCACAAAATAACCCAAATGGTTTAAATAACAAAATAAAGGATTTTATAGGAAAAAATATAATCTACTTTGGTAGCCTGACAAAAACCAAATAGAATCAAAATAAAATTCAAATTAGTAGCATTACCATAAAAATATAAAATCAAAGCAAGGGAAGAGCACTGTATGATTTTATACCATGATGGCTGTTGCAAATTTGTTTGTATATTTTATTTTTCTATATAATATTGACATAAAATGGTTGCGATAGTGGTTTTTTTAAGTGAGTGGCAGAACTCCTATTGCAAAGAAGAGGTTCCCTTCCCACCTTGGGCTTGATAAGAGAGCCTACACCTCAGTGTACTCAATGACACCACCTGGGTGGTGCAGTCGGTTGGGTGTCTGACTCTCGGTTTCTGCTCAGGTCATGATCTTAGGTTGGTAATATCAAACCCCACGTGGGGCTCGGGGCTCCACCAGAGTATGCTTGAAATTCTCTCTCTCTCCCCGTCTCCCTCTGCCCCTCCTCCCACTCACACTCTCCCCTACCCCTGCTCTCTCCCTCTCAAATAAATAAATAAAATCTTTAAAAAAAAATAAGAGAAGGCAGAAAGGAAGAAAGGGAGGAAGGAAATTATTCTATTTAAGGGAACCCATAGTTATTTTAAAGACCTTCTACAGTAATGAAGAATTGTATGGATAAAATGAATTTTCATTTATGTTTTTATTTTTAATAAAAGCAAGAAAAGAAAGATGCATACTTGGTCCAACTAGGAGCCTATTGCATTGGTTTTAGGAAGAGAGGTTAATTGTTTTGTCAGGGAAGCAGCCAACAGGCGAGGGGCTGAGAATAGTTGGATTGTTTTCCTCCTACCTCTCTGCTATTCCTTTACTATCTTCTTAACTGGTTTCTCTTGCTCTTCTGATGCCTTAATGTTCATTCATTCTTTAAGTCTCAGATGTTGGCCTTCTCCTCATACCTTTTCTTAGAGAATCCCTCTGTTTCCATTCCACCTCCATCAGTGTGGCCCCCGGGCTTCCATTATGAGCAGACAACTCCCAGATGGCTGGCCCTGACTTTTCACGTTCCAATTCAAGACCGACTAGCACTTATAAATGATGCCATATGAATGGCTGTCACCTCATGTTCCTTTGCTAAAATTAAACTTAACTTCCTGTCAAAACTGAATGCCTTGTCTGATTTCTCTTTGCGCGCGTGTGTATGTGCATGCATGCGTCTGTGAGTGTATGTGTGTGTGTGCCAGCCAAGCTTAAATTTGTTCTATTCTCATAACCAGGCAATAATGCTGACCTCCCTTGCTTCTTTCTCAACACAGTTCTTTCTATTGACTGTTGTATCACTCTAGTACTCACGCCTGGACTTATTTCTCACAAATTCAAATATTTTAGAATTGCAAGTCTCTGGCTTTCATCAGCCTGTCAAGGAGAAAAAAAAATGGGAGTGGGGGTATGAACCAAATCAGGGTTTTTCACCTATGTTAATTAGACCCCTAGGCTCCACAGAGCTTCCTTGGGGGCTGCCAAATCAGACAATAAAAGACCAATAGAGTATGGCTCCAGCCCCCAGGCCCACTTTTCCCACAGCAGCTCCACCATTATCTGTTTCATATGTGACTTTCAAGTATGATCTCATCTGGAAAAAAAACTTGTAACATTACCTTAAGAAAAATAAGTTTGAAAACCACTGTTAGGTGACTTTTTAAGGATCTCAACTCTAAAATTCAAATCCTATGGAATCTGGTAATGTAATTATTAAGATAGTATGAAAGAAAGTCCTCTTTGGCTTCTCCTTCTGTGCATCGTTAGATCAATTTTGGCTCTGGCAACCTGAAGAATTTGAATGAAATTAGGGTAAAAATGCCGGAATTATTGTGAGTTTCCCAACAGTCCGCAGGATGATTTAGTAAGCCTCTGTAAGTCCCCAGCTTCCGTGATAAAGTAGGGGCACATCCCGAAGACCGCAATTTCTGAAGTCCTTAGGATCCCCATCTTCTTCCCAAACTGAAGCACATCATGATGATATGCTTCCCAGCCCACCTGTATTTCATCTGCACACAAAAAGGAGTTTCTGGGCTCCAGGTCCACGGAGATTTGATAGTTTTGGCTTTTTCTTTCTGTTTCATGTCCCTTTGCAACAGTAAATAAATAAACAAATAGCATTTAACAAGTGTTGCCCTGGAGCGTGAAACCGGCTGGTTTGACGTCAAGGTGCAGGAGGCGAAAGGCTGAAAGTGGGTTCTGTGATTGAGGTCTAGAAAGTAGCAGCTGAGCAAACCGTGCGTGCGCAGGGGTGAGGGCGGGGGTGATTGCCGCAGAGCCACGCTTCACACGCAAGGCAGCGAAGACTTCGTCCAGGCTTCAGGTCTTGGCGATCGGTTTTTCTCTTCAAGTCTGCTCACCAGCTTGACATTTGTGCACCTGATTAACTCTGAGTATAAGAATTCACCTCATACTCAGAGAGACCTCATACTCAGAGACTTACTATTCTTATCTCTACAGAAAGGCTTTAGGCCTAAGGGATCGGACCTGGTTTGAGCGCTGAACGTGTGGCTAGTCTGAATTGAGATGCCCGTAAGCAATGCAAAATAGACACTGGATTTTGAAGACCTAGTGAGAAAAAATATGTAAAATGTCTTCTTAATACTTTTGTATTGATTATATGTTGACTCACATTTTGGAAATTATTTGGATATATTGGTTTAAATAAAATACATTATTAAAATTAGTTTTACTTGTTTCTTTTTATTCATATTTTGGCTACTGGAAATTTTTAAATTATATATGTGGCTCACATTAACTATCTATGGAAAGACTGGTTTAGACTCTAAAGGAACAGTGATATACTGAGAGTGCATAAGACCTAGTGACGAAAAAAAAATTTAAATCAAGTTTCTGATTTTACTGCTTCTTGAGGTAAGTCACTTAAGCACAAATCCCAGCTTTTTCATTGACCTTGGGCAAGTTAATTAGATCTCTCTGTGCCCCAAGGTTTTTCATCAGTAAAATGAATCATGCAACCTATCTTATGAGGTTTTGTGAAAATCAAATAAATTAATAAATGCAAAGAACAACTGTCACATTATAAGCACCATAAACTATGAATTATTCATATCCCTAAACTTGTTTTTTTATTACACTAAAAGAAGGATAGATACTTCATAGGATGAAGTTAGAATATACTCTAATATATTTAAAATTAATTTATAAATCATAAAAACTAGGTAAATGTTAGTAACAGTTCAGTTCTAAAAGTCGTTAAATCTCGGCAACCCTGATGGTCTTTACAAAGTTTCAGTCCTCCAAGTTAAATATGAGTACAGCATTCATACTCCTTCATCCTAAAGTGTCAGTAGGTTGGCCTACTGTGCATATTTTTGTATCCTATCACAGACTGTGCTGAGAATGACTTTTTAGTAAAACATCAGAAGAGCGTAGGATTGATGCCAACCTTACTCTCAAAGTCATGTTTATACATATATACTGGGGCATTTAAATTGCTCTCTCAATAATTTTGATACCGCATAGTTTTTGAGTTGACTTTTTGGGCTTTCCAGAACATATTGTACGTTAGAAGTATTTGAACATACTGTAAGAAAAGATTTCAACCACAATATATGGTGCAACTCCTGAGGGTAAGGAAGAGATTGTTCTTTAATTTCTTTTCAAAATAGCATGCATACCTGAAGATTTATCAGAATAACAGATGTAAAAGAAGAAGTGATTCTTAGGATAATTTTTTCAATGAAAACCTTTATTCATTTATTTCACTAATAGTTGCTAAGTGGCTATTACCTGCCAGGCACTATTCTAGGTACCAGGGACATAAAGATAATCAACATAGACAGAAATCTTGCCTTCATGAGGCTGTTCAGTATCAAAATTATTAAGAGAGCAAGTTAAATATAGAACATATGCATATATACCCAAGTTAGATGGTTATGTTGGTAGGCATCAATCCAGAGCTTTTTTGACTTTTTACTAAAACACCATTTTGAACTTAGTCTGTGAGTAGGATCAAAAATTCAGTCCATCTCTTTGCTAAATGTCAGTGTATGCATGATCTTCTGTAGTAAAGACTCATTATGAAACCCCAGCAAGAATCTCACCTATTCAATGCCAGATGGCACAAAAACAAACCATTTATAGAGTGGATTACAAGTAGGCTATATACAAAAATGCTGTCTCCACATGATTCCTAGTCTTTCAACCAAGTGCCAAGGATTTATGTGCTTAATTCCCATTAGAATTTACGAGAATTAACAATGCATGAATGAAAAAAATATATATATCCTTAACTGAAAAGTGAAAATCTTGAAGACCGCCCCCCCAAGATAAAAGTTCAAATTTTGCATGCATTTTTGATAAGAGCCTTTTAAAGTTACATTTTAGAACCGTTGAGGTTGTAAGTGGGGAGCAGATTAAGCATGTGCTGACTTGGCTTCACAGAGGCTGAATTTTGGAAAGGTTGCATGGCCCAGTGGAAACACTCCCTGGTCTAGGAGTCCACAGACCAATTTGGTTTTAGTCTCTAGCTCAAGAACTTAAAACTTTCTGGGTGCAGAAGGACCAATGTATGTGAAAGTGTTTTATATAATGCTAAGCAGTAAATACTCCTGTACCTGCATACAAGACATACTTGAACAAGTAAATACCTCATTGATAGAGAATTTTAAATCTTATATGATAGAGTTATTGTTTTTAATTAACTGATCAGATATACTAGGAAAGAAATGCAAGAAACCCATGATCCCCTCGGAAGAAAAACCTGGAGCTTAAAAAGAGCTGTGACTGTCAAGGGATTTAATAAAAGCAGAACAAAATGACAGCAGTCATAGACCTACACACCACAACCCCATAGTGACTAGAGGACACACTACACTACATTAAGACTGCCAGAAATTTTTGTGTTAAGAATTATCACAGGAAGATAAATCATTTACTTGGAGGCTTATCACTGGTGTTTATCCCTCCAGCTTACCCAGACAACCGCTTGCCCAAACAACTAGCAACTAGTTCTGAAAATGTTAGAATCATACCTCTATTCTACAGTTTTAATTGGGACTAAGTGATATGAGACCCACAGCCAAAAAGTATTTCAAATATTGGAACTCTTGGCATTGGGCCACTTCCACATCGACCTCTTAAGCCTGTTCACCTGCCCATCTCTATGCAGCCCAGTGACATTCCAAGAGACGATGGGTAACAGCGAGAAGCACAGACAATAGAGTTTGTAGATGTAAGACATTTTGTGTTTTGAATCTTTATAAATAAGACTCACATTTGTCATAATGCATGCATACAACAGTATTCTTTATACCCCATGGAAATGATTAATGATCCTTTTGACAATAGCCATGCCAGAAAACAACAGCTATAAATCACATACCAACTGCCAATACAGAACGCCATAATTCTAGATCAGATAAAGGAGAAAGGCAATCCTGACCAAGTTCTTCTATGCAGTGAAAGTGTATACACCCATCCCTAGTTATTACTGCCTTCTGAGAATGAGCTACCACCCTGTTTCAAGTTGTTGGAAGCATTGTCCTATGCTCCCCCTTATTCCCGAGATTACAAACTCTATCATCAGTTCTGGCCTTTGTTCAAGCTAAGAGGACTTAAAGAGTGATTTGGCTGGTATCTTTTTAATTATATTCAATTAGTAAGATGAATCAGCACTATTTTATATAAGAACCTCTTATATTCAGCTCTTATTTATGCCTGGTAATGCAAGGAAAGAGGTATCTTCTAAAAAGAAGACAAAGAAAAAGCAAGAAAGGCAATCCTGATTTTTGCCTAAGAGTAAAATCATTCCTGTGAAGTCTTTTTTTTGTTGTTAAAGATTTTATTTACTTGACAGAGAGAGACACAGTGAGAGAGGGAACACAAGCAGGGGGAGTGGGAGAGGGAGAAGCAGGCTTACCACAGAGGAGGGAGCCCGATGTGGGGCTCAATCCCAGGACCCTGGGATCATGACCTGATCTGAAGGCAGGCGCTTAACGACTGAGCCACCCAGGTGCCCACATTCTTATGAAGTCTTTTTCCAAATGGCTAAATGGCCAGTTTCTATTTCAACCCCTTTCCTGTTTGTCCTATAGATAATTATGAATAAGCCATAGGCAAAACTAGAGTAGGGGATATTCATCATTTAAATTTTTTTTTTATTACTGAGCCTTTTACTTCTCTATTGATAAATCAGTTTTGATTTTGTTTTTGGAATACATCACCCTTTTGGCTATTAAAAAACTAATTAACATGAGTCCTAAGCCAAATAAAATCTGCAGACATTTCATCACATATTTGAGCACCAGGTTAGGGGCTCAAAGCATAAAATATCTGCTCTTGGCTTAAAATCTGCACGAGCGACCTTAAGTTACCAGAAAACGGTTTGACATTACTGAATAGTAAAGCACATAAGGAATCATGTAAATGCTAACATAATAAAGCTAAGAAGCAACCAAAATTTCCCCAAATCCAGAGTAAATCCTTGGCCAAGAAAACTTTCTGCCCATAACACAAATAATTATCCCAACCTTATTAAATTAAGAAAAACACAGAGTTCAGTTGGAGGCTGTGTCATTGTTTTTCACTGTTTTTCTTTTATATCCTCACACTGCCCAGCACAGCACCCTTTATGTAGTCGGTTCATAACTCACATTCAACAAAAATGGGTGTAGTGTCCTCCACGTGCCAGGTTCTGTCTGGGCACCGAGAAGAACAGGGCAAAATAAGACAATGTTTGTATTCCCATAGGAGTCGTATTCCAGTTGAGACTAGAGTTTGCTGAATAAAGGAAATAATGTTGCCCCAGGACTTACTCTTAAATCCTTTTTAATGTAAAATCAGGCAGATAATACCACACTTTTATTTTTACCAAATGTCAACCAAGTTAAAGTAGTAACCATATTTACGAGGTATGGAAAGAGAAAATTATAAAGTTTAAAAAAATTAGTAGAAATGATGGGTGGTCTCTCATGGTTCATCTCTCCCTCCAATTCCCCCCGCCCATTTTTCCCTTCTTAAATGCAGGCATCCCCTTCATTTTTCAGTTTGCCCAGAGGGAGTGGAATGGGTAGTTTTTTAAATTTATTTTACCTCAACTTCCTTCTCTCTCAACAATCTCTCCCTTGGTAATGTCACCCAACACTTATTCTAGCTCTACCGTCATCTACAGGTACTTCCTGAATTTGGGCTCTTCACTTCCAACAGCATATATCTCAATACTGGAATGTTCCACCAGCATTTCACATTCAATACGTCTAAAATTAACTCAGGATCTTACTTACCAAACCAACCCTCTCTTTTTAAACTTTTGCTGCCCCAGTTAATGGTGTCTCCTGCCTCCCAGTTACCCAAGCTCCAAAATTTACTCTTCAATCTCCCTTGCTTCCCCTTGTTAACCACTTGATTAAAAAATATATATATATGGCTTCTACTTCCTCTTAACAATCAGATCCATCCCTTTGTTTCTGATCATCCTTCACCCTCCACTGCTACCCATTTAGGCTTTCCCTACATCGACGCAGCGGCCAGCACACTGGTCCTATCTCTTGATTTTTCATTTCTTGCAAGATCTAGCACAATGACTCCTACAGAGTAGAACCTCAACAAATATTTGTTAAATGAATTCAATAAATGAACAAGTTTTCAGAGAGAAGGAAATTGTCAACATAAAGGTCAGAGATGGTAAATCACTAAATTTTTAAAAGCCTGGATCTTAAATTGAGAGAGAAGATCTTAGAGATGCTAGCTTTAAAATTAAAAATGAATTATATTAACACTTTGAAACTTGTTTTGTGACAGAGTAGAGAGAAAACTCTAACAAATGAACCTTTTAGCATTTTGGAAAGGAACATGCCAGATTCTTAATCTTTTTAAAACTCATTAAAATTCTGAAGAAATCTCACTGTTTGAGGTGTTCACAATTACGGTGATTCCTAACTCCCAAGGCATAATTTTTTAAATCCAGTGGCAGTTTTGGGGTCTAGAGTATTCTTTCACTGTGTTGTTCCTCAAGCAGGTGGAGCACAAACCCCTAGAAACTCTCAGTTACTTAGATGTCACTGTGGAAAAGGTTACTTTTTGCCACAGACGAGAAAGTGAAAACCATTATCAAAAATAAGTGCATTGGGGTGCCTGGGTGGCTCAGTCAGTTAAGTGTCTGCCTTGGGCTCAGGCCATGATCTCAGGGTCCTGGGATCAGGCTCCCTGCTCAGCAAGGAGTCTGCCTCTCCTCCCTCTCCCTCTGTCCCTCATCCACCCCCAGCCCCGACACATACTCTCTCTCAAATAAATAAAATCTTTTAGAAAAATAAAAATAAAAGCATAATCTCTCCTTCTGTTGGTCACTTGTTCCAGGTTAGTGAATTTTTAAAGTAAGTTCTTAGAAAATGTTTCCATGTTAGTCCCTGATGAGAGCTTTCTTATCAAAATAACTTCCAGGACATTTATAAAAAGTCTCTTTTTCATACATAGTTTTAGATTTTGTTAAGAATTGAGAATACCAAAGATATGTGTTTTTAAAGTTTTAGAGAAAAGCTTGAAATGGGAGAAACATCACTTTAAATGAATGATTAAATAATCTTTTCTTAGAATATTTTCATCCTGGGGCGCCTGGGTGGCTCAGTCGTTAAGCATCTGCCTTCGGCTCAGGTCATGATCCCAGGGTCCTGGGATGGAGCCCCGCATCAGGCTCCCTGCTCGGCGGGAAGCCTGCTTCTCCCTCTCCCACTCCCCCTGCTTGTGTTCCCTCTCTCGCTATGTCTCTCTCTGTCAAATAAATAAATAAAATCTTTAAAAAAAAAAAAAAAAGAATATTTTCATCCTAACCTATCTTTCTCTGCATTTGCCAAGGACTGTTTATTTCCTGACACACATTTTTACATAAATAATGCATAGAACAAAAATACTGCATTTGCCCATCATGAGATGTGTGTCACTTAGCAAAAATCTGATGTGTCTGTCTGATTAATTTTGAAAAGAAGATAATTGCTGCTTTAAATAAAATTATATATATTTATTATAAGAACAAATTAAGCAAATTACATCGGTCTTCCTAATCCACTGATCAATAGAGTTAATGTAATATGCAAAGAACTTGAAAATCTTTAGACTCCTTCAAACCCAGGGTATATAGTATTTTGCTGTTGTTTGCTTTGTCTCTTTACTCTAACCCTACAACCAATTTTTCTAGGTTTCGTGGTATAAGGAATCAAAAAGAAATTAGTTAAGATCAAATAAGCCTATAATCCGACCCATTTGAAGCAATACCTTTACATTAACTTATGGATGATATGAAACTTTTGTCAGCTATTAAATATATTTTTTAAAAATTCCTGTTGATTAGGGGCGCCTGGGTGGCTCAGGTCATGATCCTGGAGTCCCGGAATCGAGTCCCACATCGGGCTCCCTGCTCGGCAGGGAGTCTGCTTCTCCCTCTGACCCTCCTCCCTCTCATGCTCTCTGTCTCTCATTCTCTTTCTCTCAAATAAATAAATAAAATCTTAAAAAAAAAAAATTCCTGTTGACTAAAGTTGCAGACTTCAATGTTTTCTCCAGTAGAGTTAATGAACTGAATGGAAAATATCTCATTAATTTTTTGAGCCCCCTTGTGAGGCAAGAAAATGACATTCTCATCTAACAGCTGGAAAAACTGAAGAACTAGTGAATGTAACTGCACTCAATTACAAAGGAAAATAATGCCTCTAATACAATACCCAAGGATGTAGATATGAAAGAATATTGCAGACACACACATTCCCTCTCTTATTTTTAAGGAATCAATACCTGCATCTTACAGTATGAGGATAGTTAAACCCTTGGATCTTGGCCCTATACCTTTTGGCAGAGTAAATTAATGCCTCACAACCTGGCAGTGAAGTCACCCTTTTAATTTACTTTTAAATAGCTTTTCCCTAATCCATCTGGCCAATCATGAATCTTCAGTAAACTTATTTAAATCTCTTATTCTATAGATTTTTTTTAACTGTAAAATTTCAGGAAATAATAACTCTTTGCAAAGTACATTGAGACCCTAATTGGGAAGTAAAACAGAACAAATTGAATTGATTTGTAGTTTCACAAAAATGAACTTGCACTTCACTTAGAATTTGTAAAACATCATAACAGTTTTGAGATCCTCTGAATTTATTTGTTTTGCAAAAAAGTGGAATGTCTCACTTGAATGGGAATGCCCTCAAGTTACTTCTAGTATTGCTGTAGGATTGATTTTTCTAGGTTAAGGGAATGCAAAAGTTAGGTGTTTTATATGTATTCTTTTTTTTTTTTTTAAACAAATCATTATCTATCTTTTAAATGGGTTTAAGACATCCCAAAACAAATCAGGAAAAAGGAACATCATTTCAGTATTACCAACATAGGGCTTTGTGTAATGACTGTGACACCATGACAGTGAAGTATTCATTTTTAAGCTTTAAACAGAGAAAGCTTTACCTCAGTGTGTCCAATAGAAATACAATATGTAAATTAACCCATATTATCTGTATGCTGATTGGCTTGAGTTCCCCCGAATGTCACAATCTCACCACCCAGCAATGAGGTATTTTACTGCTGTCTGGAGATCAAATTATTACTGTAGAGAAGATCTTTATTTTTTCTGTTTCATTAACAGATTATTATAAAGCAATAAGCATGCAGGAGGAGAAGCAGACGTTTTACATTGGGAATTAATGAAAGCATGTCTGCTCGTTTTTTGGAGGTGGGGAGTTGTTTAAAATCTTATACCATCCCCACAAACAAAACTCTTCGGAAATGGTAAAATAAGGAAATGCATGATTCCAGAGGCATCCCTAAGCACCCAGTTGTCAGGCTATGTGGTGTCTTGTGATATCATCGGACCTTTTGGATGGGTGTAAGTTTTATGAATTCGTTATATTCCTAGTATTTTTCTTCCGTAAAAACAGAGGGGGAGGGAAAGGAAACTCACACACACAACCGCTTTGACATTACCAATGTACTGGTCAGCCGTACTGGCAAGAAGGAAAAAGAAAGGCTGTTGCTCTGTGGGGTGGAATGTGAGCAATAGTCATTTAAAATTTTTGTAAGCCTGATTCTATAGTCATATTCGTCAAGGTAAAATGGATTTAAATCATTTTGCAGTTGTCCTCTGAACTTAGCTTCTCCCTACTTAACACATATTTGCGTGCATTTGAGAATTGAAGATGACTAACAAAGACAAGGCTGCCCTAACCTGCTTTCCCTCCTTCCCCATTGACAAGATTTTTCGTGACTGCGCTCTTTAAAAAATACATATTTAATTTCTTTTTCTTTCTTCTTTTTTTCTTTCTTTCTTTCTTTATCTTTCTTTCCTTCTCTTTCTTTCTTTCTTTCTTTCTTTCTTTCTTTCTTTCTTTCTTTCTTTCTTTCTTTCTTTCTT
The DNA here is from genome assembly GCF_029215605.1 of Mirounga angustirostris. Lineage (NCBI taxonomy): Eukaryota > Metazoa > Chordata > Mammalia > Carnivora > Phocidae > Mirounga > Mirounga angustirostris. The sequence goes on from NW_026991720.1 coordinate 36,030,315, forward strand.
TCTTTCTTTCTTTCTTTCTTTCTTTCTTTCTTTCTTTCTCTTTCTTTCTTTCTTTCTTTCTTTTTCTTTTTCTCCCCCCTCCCACCTAACCTGCAAATGCAAAGGTCAGCTGGGGAAATCATTAAAAAGGAAATCTAAAAGAAGCTTCCAATGCATTGGACCACCCTAAAAGAGAAAGGAAGGAAATGTTCGGGGAAGGCTAGGGTTCCGGGAAGCTGAAGAGGGGGCGAGCGCCCCCGACACCGTGGCTTCTCCTGGCGCTGCCCTAAGGGAAGAGGATGGGCCTGAGGTCCTGAAAAAGCCTTTCCGAGCCCCCACTTCAGATGTGGGGATGGAAAAGTTCAGAAGCAGCCAGAAAGGGACAAAAACCTAATTTTGCCACCTCAACAGGACAGGATATTCAATAAGCCCTGCCAGCTCTGGAAACGGGTCGAGGCTCCTGTTGGCTCCACAGAGGCTGAAGCAGCCCTCGCCGCCGCCCTCGCCGCCGCCGCCGCCGCCGCCGCCGCGGCGGCGGCCCCTGCGTTACTGGGGGAGACGGTGCCGCTGCGACAGGGGAGGACGCGGCTGGAGCTCAAGGAGGCTCCAGCGCGCAGGCGCCGCCGAGCCCTGCCTGGATGCTCAGTCAAGGCACTAAGGCAAAAAAAAAAATCAGCAATTTATAGAAAGAAGAAGCTATAGTCTGTCGGGATATCCAACGCCAACAGGTAGGAGGATATACTCTCGGTTAAGTTTGGGGGGAGGGGGGCGCACAGTGTTGATGAAACTGCAGGTTCACCGGCACCGAGCCCTCCCTGAGGTTTTTTGTTTTTTGGTTTTTTGACAATAAACTGCATAATGGAAGTACATTCAGACAATGCATCTTCAGTAGGGCTTATTGAGAGCTCCATTTCTGGAAAGCGTTGCAAGACTGAGGAATATCAGACTGCGAATCACCGGGAACAGTTCCCTTGCAGCACAGAAGCAATCTCTCTCCCCATCTTCGCGTATGTAATGCATGTCTCTCTCCCCCTCCCCCTCCTCCACCCCACATTATAAATCCAGGGGTGGCGGATTTCAGGTTTCGTAATGTTGCATGATGTGATCGGTATTTACCCGGGGATGTACCGGTGGGGAAATTAACATCATCGAACGCAGTTTTGCCTGGGCTTCCATCAGCATATTCCGGGCTAGCGAGAAGTGGCAAAGGAAACATGCTTCGTGGGAATAACAGGAGAAGCCGATTTTCCTGGTGTGGCTCTCAGGCACCCAGGACACAATGTGCATTTTGTTTTAAAATGAAGCCACTTGCGATTTGCAGCAAAGATTATCAGTGTAAATAGGAAAGGCTTAATTGCCCAAGAAACACAGGTTCATGTTAAATTCATTTGAATCCAGGCAGCCAAGGTTTACAAATGGAAGTGCATTATTCCTCTGGGTGTGTTTCCCTGGCCAATATTTACATTAACCGTTTTTAATAATCATGTGGGTTTAAAGGAGAAAAGATTTACCAAAAATGGGGGGTAGGGTGGGGAGGGAAAGACAAAAGATTAAATCACATCGAATCCTGGATAAGTTCCTATTAATTTCAAAGTCTAATGTTCAAACTGTGCTTTAAGATGAATCAACAAATACTCTTCTTATAATATGCAGCATGAATAGTGGCACTTGAGTTAAAAGACATATTTTGCAAGGGCTCTTTGGATCCATATCAGCAGGAAAGCTGCCTGTAAAACACTGACAGATACTAACAGAACTCAAATAAATGTAGGGAGTCTCGTTTCTGTCTCCTATCAGCAATCTTGTAGATTCCATTGTAACATTAGTGATTAACTCCTGGACTGGCATATTTTATGATTGTGGAACATTTCATTCCTTCTGTCCTAAAGGTACCCAATCAAATTTATGTTCTCCAAAATAGGGACATCTTAAAATTCATCTAGTTCAGAAAACTAAACAAGCCATTTTTCTGAAATCTCAAACAAATACTAAAGCAAATATTATTCAAAATTAAAACTTTATTTGCTTCCTCGTAAATGAACAGCTTTATGTTAGCACTGCCTGACATCATTACTTGTTAACTTAAGAACTGATAGCTCATTTTTTTTCCAGATATTCTGATGGCAAATCAAATGGAAGAAAAGAGGAAGCATGACTGCAGATCGCATCAGTTCTCTTTGTGGATTACATTTTCAGTAAAATGTATGGATCTATCTTTTCCTTCTTATATCTAGATCATGAGACTTGACTGAGGCTGTATCTTTATCCTCCATCCATCTATGGCGAACTATAGCCATGCAGCTGACAACATTTTGCAAAATCTCTCTCCTCTAACAGCCTTTCTGAAACTGACTTCCTTGGGTTTCATAATAGGAGTCAGTGTGGTGGGCAACCTTCTGATCTCCATTTTGCTAGTGAAAGATAAGACCTTGCATAGAGCACCTTACTACTTCCTGTTGGATCTTTGCTGTTCAGATATCCTCAGATCTGCAATTTGTTTCCCATTTGTATTCAACTCTGTCAAAAATGGCTCTACCTGGACTTATGGGACTCTGACTTGCAAAGTGATTGCCTTTCTGGGGGTTTTGTCCTGTTTCCACACTGCTTTCATGCTCTTCTGCATCAGCGTCACCAGATACTTAGCTATCGCCCATCACCGCTTCTATACAAAGAGGCTGACCTTTTGGACGTGTCTGGCTGTGATCTGCATGGTGTGGACTCTGTCTGTGGCCATGGCATTCCCCCCAGTTTTAGATGTGGGCACTTACTCATTCATTAGGGAGGAAGATCAATGTACCTTCCAACACCGCTCCTTCAGGGCTAATGATTCCTTAGGATTTATGCTGCTCCTTGCTCTCATCCTCCTAGCCACACAGCTTGTCTACCTCAAGCTGATATTTTTTGTCCACGACCGAAGGAAAATGAAGCCAGTCCAGTTTGTAGCAGCAGTCAGCCAGAACTGGACTTTTCATGGCCCTGGCGCCAGTGGCCAGGCAGCTGCCAATTGGCTAGCAGGATTTGGAAGGGGTCCCACACCACCCACCTTGCTGGGCATCCGGCAAAATGCAAACACCACGGGCAGAAGAAGGCTCTTGGTCCTAGATGAGTTCAAAATGGAGAAAAGAATCAGCAGAATGTTCTATATAATGACTTTTCTCTTCCTAACCTTGTGGGGCCCATACCTGGTGGCCTGTTATTGGAGAGTTTTTGCAAGAGGGCCTGTAGTACCAGGGGGATTTCTAACAGCCGCTGTCTGGATGAGTTTTGCCCAAGCAGGAATCAATCCTTTTGTCTGCATTTTCTCCAACAGGGAGCTGAGGCGCTGTTTCAGCACAACCCTCCTTTACTGCAGAAAATCCAGGTTACCAAGGGAACCTTACTGTGTTATATGAAGGAGCATCTGGAAATCTTTAGCCTTGTGAAACACTAACCTTCTCTGCTAAGCAATCGTGGCCTGTAGCCATATCTTGAGAAGAAAATCAAGAATGGGATCAGCGGTTATAAGGATTTGGGCAACATTCTGCAGTCTTTGCAATAGTTCACCTATAATCCTATTTTAAATCTCAGAGTGATCCTGCTGACTGCCGGCGAAGGTTTGTAATTAAGAAAGGACTGAACCACTGCCCTAAGTTTCTTTATGTGGTTGAAAACTAGATAATGAAAGTAGCAGGTGCTAAGTATCAGTGCTAAATGCTGTGTATATCACTACTTATGAAAAAAAAACATCAAAAAAACAATTAGCATTGGACATCTTAATAAATTAAGTTGACATGAGGTAAATGTGTTGATAAAAACTAATTTTAGAAGTTTGAAGACTTTAAAACATTTCATACTGTTACTGTTTTGCAAAGACTAAAATATTTGGGGACTTAAAGTACTGTAATCCACTAAAGATGTGCCATGAATTATTGGATTATCACACTTTTAAAAATTCGCCTTGTAAGTTTGGGGAGCATTCCAAAGCAGTATATTGGTTCCAATTAGAGTTTACTCTTTTTTTTTTTTTTTTGTATTAATACATTACTATTTCTAAATACCACTTTCCTTACCTACTAGTGAAATTGCTAGCATCGAACTGTATTATGTGGTTTTTGTTGATTTGGTATAAAGTTTTTCCAATTCATTTATATTTTACAAATGCTAGATATTGGTCTGGGAGGCAACATTAATGGTACCAACTGATCACAACTGAGCAGTTCTAATAATGCAGAATAAACACATGTTGCCTTAAAGGGTTATCTAGTATCTTTCATCTTATTTAGCATTGGAGCAAATAGGGAAAATCGAATTAGTAACTGGTCATGGTCATGCATCTGGAAGTGCATGGACGATCATTTAATACTCTTTTTCCTTTTTCCTCACATGGTTTGAAAATTAAGGTGCACATCACTGGGATAATGAAAATTTCTTCTGAGGTGTGCTACCCATTCTAGTGTGTTCTAAGAAGCAGGCAGTTGATGTATGTTTATATTTTAAATCAGCTGTCAAAGGGAGACCACAGCCTTAGTATGACATCCTGCACAATTTGTGAAGCATTTATTCTACCGAAGGCACAGTCTTGTTTATACTTTCTGCACATTCAGTGTATTGGTCGTTTAAATTATTTCAGTTTTAACTTGTGAAAGCTTATAATATGATTTCTGGTATTTTAGAAATACATTAGAGTCTGTGAGTCTCATTCTTTAAGATACAGATGTGTGAATTTCAATATAAAGTTGCATTTGCCAAAATTTACCCGTGTAGCCTGTTACTTTTCTTGGAATAAATTTTACATTTTTGGCAATTAACAATTTCTTTTGACCTGGGAGGCAAGCACAAAGTAGGAAGACTAGCTTTATTATGGTTTTGCTTTTTTATTTTTGTAGCTATTATGTTTTGGAACTGGAAATGCACGAACGATAGGGAGCTTAAAGCTGGTAAACTGACAATATTATCTACAAAAGCATTATTTGGTAGCTTATCATAATTATTTCTCTATTTATTCTTACAAGCCAGTAATGTTTAGAGATACATACCTGCTTAATTGATTGGTTCAGAATTTTGATATAAATACCACATTTTAATTTGGAGCAATGCAGAAATTTTGGATTCTAAATATATAACATCTAAGAAGAATGGTTTACGATAATATTATGACAAAACCAGAAAAGTTATTGTTTTTGTTTTCCATTGTTTTCATTTGTGTTATTTTTGTTTGGTTTGGTTTGGTTTGGTACTTGAAAAATAAGATTAGGAATCTAATGGAACAGAATTCTTTATTGCTACAGTACTTCTGTAAAGAGAATATCAATATAAATATAAATAAGGAAAAACAAATCACTGGAATGTCTCAATTATATATGCAACTATTCAGTTTTGCTCATATGAGGACAGCTCAAGCCATGATTTAGTGAGCACTGTGTTTGACCTCATTTTACTTTATACCAAAGTTGATTGGATCTGAGACAAAGTTTAATGTACAACAGGAGTTGAATCTAGCAATAAAGGCCCCTTGTTGATACTAAAATCATTATCCAAAATGCAATAAAGGAAATGTTATCAAAAGGTATTCTGATAACAATGTTTCCAACTCAAAAAAAAGTTATAGTAGAGGCGTAATTACAATGATTATATTTATAGAGAACTTTGCTTAGAGGTTCAAATATCACCAGCAATCAGTGGAACATTCAGCGATTGTCTTGCAGCCAGAGATCAGCTATTATCAACACTAACCTCCATAACATAGACAAGAAAACTGAGGCATAGATTGAAGGTGGGGGATTGAGGAGTCAAAAGCAAGAGCCAAGTGAGATTGCCTGACCTCACCTAGCTATTTGGAATAACAGATTCCAACAGCTTTGGTAAGTGATCAGTGAATAATGCAGAGCCGTCGTGACTTTTATTTAAGCTTCCTTTTGACTAACTTGGCATTTCAGGTCAAGGGGCAAGCACTGGGTGAGATACATCCCCAGTTAATTGATGCCATTTGTAAGTCAATGAGTAATGGTAGCAATCCTGTAAAAGTCTGCTTCTGTGTCTTAATGACCAAATCACATTATCTATTTTGGCACCCATTCCAATATTCAATATTTAAAAACAGTTGGTAACTAATTCAACTTGAAAATGTTAATAATTTTCAACCCCTGAAAATATTCCCACTGGCGAGTCTAACTTCCCTGGTGAGTCTAACTTCCCCATCCCATTATCAATAATAATGTGTCCCTCCTGGACTAATTACACCTGAGCTGAACAGTCTTTAAATTGTTTTCCTTAATAGTGATGATATGTTTGCATGGATGTGTCTATACGACCTCATCTGCTTCCTTTGGTGCACAGGGGATTTACTTGTGAGATGCCTGTCTGGAACTAGGCATTCAGTCTGACTGTGGAATCCTATGCAGCTATTAACTGAGGCAAAAGGAGGTGAGTAACTTGCCCAGTTTCCCACAGAGGCCCCATTTAAATAACATAAATTTAACCATACTAATTAGAAAAAAATTATTTCTAGGAAAACCTATTGACTGAATCACCTTCTTCAAGTGTTAGCTGGTTGGATTTCAATACCAGCATTTTTCAGAGGTTAGATGATTTGTCATTGCTAACACGTGGATATGGCCACTTATCCATTTATCTCTACCTCCATGACTGCTACTTGAATTGCTTATTAATTTATTTATTCATTCAACCAATATGTATTGGGCCCTGGGGCTTGGTGCTGGGAGCATAGTGGAAAACAAGACAGAACAGTCTCTCATGAAGATTTCTTAGTCTAGTGGGAACGACAATTAAATATGTAGTAGCAACGAGTTACAAGTGTTATGATAGTAAACATTTCTAAGATGGACTTGGTATTAATGGCCATAAATGGACTGTTCTCCCATTTTTCCTTCGGTGCCTTACCTCATATCTTTTCCCAGTATGCCTCGGGATCTTTTATGTATCATATTGCCGCAATTCAGAAGGAACCTCCCGTTCTGCTCACTCTTCATTTCGATGAATCACCACGTTAGATTTGGGAACCGAAGTTCCCATGTTGTTGCTATACACAAAATAACAGCAAAATCTGAGTGTTAAAATTACCCCATGTCCTGACTGTCCATGTCTACATGAGAGATATTTCAGTTCCTTCGAGAAACTTGGAGGTGTCTTTTCCTACATACTCATACCTTCCTACAAAGTAGCATGAGAATGCCTGGGTAAAGTGTCATCAAAGAAGGCACTAAGAAGCCAACTCCCGGTGTCCTCCCTGCTGCTCAAGCAAAGATGGGAATAACCTGTGCAACGGGGTGCATATCTTTTGCTGTGAAAGCATGCCACTGCCAAGTTTTTAAAGCCCCTTTTTGCAGACACCGTAAAACTCCCTGAGCCCATAATCTGAAAGGTTTGTTTGGCCTCTAAAATTTATTTCTATTGCAAATACGATTAAAGATCTTCACAATGATAGAGACATATTTCTTTTCAGCTAAGCCATGTAATAGTCATGTTGCAACGGGGATTACTATAGGACAGTTTGTAAACAGAACCAAAACTTCACTTCTGTGTGTTCACCATTAGATAAATTTATTTTGTTCCATTTTTTTATTTTACGCCACGTTGTTATCCAAACAAACAAAAACCAGTTTATATTGATGCCATATTAAAAAGAAAAGAAAAGAAGATGATAAATGTTAATGTTTCAAATACTGGTTAAACACATTATTTAAGGTAGATTGTTGCCAGAATTGTGGGTTATTTACAATTCCCAAACCTCGTGAGTTTATTCTTCTGTGTAAACATACATCATTTTCATGTTTGTGAATATTCTCTTCTAAATGTTTTGAATGGAAATTGCAGGGTCTACTAGGATAATTGTTTATTGTTGACTTTTTTTTTTATTGTTGTCAAATCTGGGCATGCTAGTGTTCTGTGACTTCCCCAATTTCCTCAGAAACTCTTTTTTACACCATATTAAAATGATACAATTGCTTCATTTTGAGGCACAAGCTCATAATTAGTCTCAAAATTGGCTGGATTTTTTTTTTTTTTGCCATTAGTCAAACAGTCAAATAAGTTATGGTTATTGAAAACTCGAGCAACAGAGGGACTTTTTTTTTTTTTTGGCTGTTGGCCTTATACTGCAATGTAACAGGTCCTAAAAAATATATTAAGACCAAGAGGCTTTAACGTTATAAAAGGATTATATAAATAAGACCTGATTTTTAAAATGGAAAAGGAGCTTTTATATCATCTCCTTTTGCCAAGGGGATGATGTCCATGAGTTACGCAAACCCTTTGGATTAAAAGGCTTTTAAAGCCAGTTTTCCTCCCACCAGATCAGGCAGTTAATACAAGGGCTGGAATCCTATAAAAGCCCTGGAAGAAAGCAAAGAGAATGTGTTTACCTCTGAGTGATTGTAGAAAAAGGCCTCAAGGGACGCCTGGGTGGCTCAGTTGGTTAAGCGACTGCCTTCGGCTCAGGTCATGATCCTGGAGTCCCGGGATTGAGTCCCGCATCGGGCTCCCTGCTCAGCAGGGGGTCTGCTTCTCCCTCTGACCCTCTTCCCTCTCGTGCTCTGTCTCTCATTCTCTCTCTCTCAAATAAATAAATAAAATCTTTAAAAAAAAAAAAAAAAAGAAAAGAAAAAGGCCTCAAAAATGCCACAGATGGTGTGGGGCTTGGAATTATTCACACTTGACATTCACAACCAGCTCCTAGTTCCTTTTGGTGCCACTGGACAACATCATCCTCAGAAAGACACAAGTTTTCAAGCTTGGCTTGGAGGCAAAAAGCAGTTTCTTTTTTTTTTTTTCCCCTCTGTGTGTTTAGAAAAATAATAGATTCTTGACACAAATATTAAAATTGATATTATAATGTACATCTTGGTTTATGGGGTTTTGAATAGACAATAAAAACACGTTGAACTGATATGGATATTCAAGATCATGGGATGAGGAAGTAACTTATTATAATACTTGGAAAAATGTATTATAATATTAAAAAACTTTAAAGCTGAATTGACAGTTGAACTTCAACTAGCTTAAAGTTAATTAGTTGTTTCTTTTCGTAGCTTTAAGAAAGAAAAATCTGACTAGATGAAGGAAGAAGAGTTTGTTTCTCCTCCATCAGGGGAAAAATATGTTGAATTGAGAGAATTCATTTTCTCTAGGGAAAAAAGGAATTTAGGTCATTTTTAGTAAGCATTTTCCTTAGACATAATTCAATTCAACAATCGTTTACTGTGTGCCTACAACACATATGATGTTTTTCATCAAGAAAAAGTAGATGACAGTACAAATGTCCTGGGGTTATTGAGAGGATTCAGTGAGTGCATCCTTGCGAAGCCCTTAGGAGAGAGTCTGGCATCTTAAATAAATTTTACTTTTTACCGGCTCTCTCACAGCTCACCATCTAGCAGCAGAGATACAAACAAATTATGAGACAATGTGATAAGTGCTGTGAGAGATTAGCGTTAAAGAAACACACACAAGCAATTAACTCTGTGAAGATGGCAGAAGGAAGGTGGGACAGGAAAGGTGGCAACTGAACTCAGTCTTGAAGGATCATTTTAATTTCATCTGCCTGACAAAGTTGGGAAAGCCATGGCAGACCGAGGAAATGATAAAATGAGCAAAAGGCAAAGAGATTCTGGAGCTCATGTTGTGTTCAACATAGGAATTCACTAATCAGAGAAATTTAATGTTGTGTGGCTGGAGCTTAGGTCCCTGCAAGGGTAGGGGCAATGTGGTACAGAGGTTCAAAAGCACAAGACTTGAAAGTTTAAGTCCTTATTCTGTCCTTAATTTACTAGCTTTATGATTTTGAACAAGTTAATTAAACTCTTTGAGTCTCAATTAGCTTATCTGGCATGGCAGGGGTGGGAGTGGTGAGTCGTAGCAATCATTACTTTTAAAGTGTTGCTTGAAGATTTCATGAGACAATATAATAAAAATAGATCGAATAGGGGTGTCTGGCTGGCTCAGTCGGTGGAGCATGCAACTCTTGATCTTGGGGTTATGAGTTCAAGCCCCATGTTGGGTATAAAGATTACTTAAAAATAAAATCTTAAAAAAATAGATAAAATAATGATAACGAACGATTATTAAGTACTTACTATGTGCCAAAGATTGTTCTAAACACTTTTCATTTATTAGCTCGCTTGGTTTTCACAATGAGTAGATGCTATTATGATCCATACTTTATAAATGAAGAAACTGAAGCCCAGAGAAGTTAAGTCACGGACACAAGTTAGTACTTACTAGGCAAACATGGATGTAAAGCACTTAGCACAGTACCCAGGCCGGAGTGAGCGTTCTATAAATGTTGGCTTTTGTTGCTGCTGCTACTGTGGATTTCCACACAATCACTGGGAAGGTCAGAGACTGACTAATGGGAGCTGAAGTTACAGCCCAAACAGAGCGGCAGCCTCAGACCATAGCCTCACCTTGCTCTTCCCCCATTTTCCCACCGAGAATCTAGAGGAAGCAAAGAACAGTAGTTGACTGCTTACACAGAGGATCATATTACTGCACAAATAGGAGAATCCATCTCATCTTTCAAATGACTTTTTAGAAGGACATTGCTCAAATTACATCACTCAGGTTTTCAAAGTGGGAGACCCAACTCATGCTGCGTGGAGAACTTCTCCTAGATCTGGCTCATATTCTCCCGTCCTAAATCGGTTTGGTACCTGTCTGAACTAACTGGAGGTTTTAAGTGGATGATTACTGCAGGCTGGGGAAAAGCCTTTCATGGAGTCTCGCTTTGTGTCAAGTGGTCAAGTCTCCCTTTAAAGATCCACCTTCTAGGATGACCATTCCCAGCCGTTTTCCAACTACCAACATTTAAATTTCCCTACTCTGAAACCTCTCCAGAGGCTTCTGTAGCCTCTAACTATTGACTATTGACTATTCTCTAACTATTGACTCATAGTCCGTTGTTTACACACCTGGCCATCCTTCACTGCATTTTTTTAAAGCTGTTGCTTTGCCCGCTTGAACTCCCCCCTACATTCATCCCAACTGAGCTTCAGTCTTTTTATTTGACCTCTTACTTTACCAGTTATTTTACCAAAGTGATTTCATCTACTAAAGTAACAGATGCTGTCAGCCCCCTACTCCAGTTTGGTGCTGTTTGCAGTCTCGGTAAACATAGTTTTTATTTAATTATCTTGTGTAGCTTGAAAAAGAAAAAGGGTGCCAACCTGGGTCACCAGGAGCTAAGCTGCTGACCAGCTACAGGCTGCAGTCAATTCACTTGACCTCTTAGTTCCCTCAACTGTATAATGAAGACGTTGATCTCTAAAGTTCCTCCAGCTTGGAAAAATCTATGGTTTGTTCATCTGGGTCACTGATACCCTAAGGACATTAATGACATGGTTATTTCTAACAAACATAGCTTCCTCATGAATGACCCGTGGTCCACGGAGAGCCATTTGCCATGTACAATATTTCAACGAACCAGGATCATACTTAAGCCGTTGTAGGCCCAACCTGAACCCAGCTTGTTGACATCAACACTAGAGAATATCTATAGCATATTAAAGTACTCTTTCACAGGGCTCTTGCTTTATTCATAATAGCATTTTCAATTTTAATCAGACAGACTTGATGCTCTGCTTTCATTTCAAATAATCAAATTAAGGTCTTCCTCGTTAGTATAGTGGTGAGTATCCCCGCCTGTCAAATAATCAAATTTATAGATATTTGGGCCCTGTTATTCCTTTTTATGTTCTATTCTTAATTATAAATAATTCATGGATTTCTTTTAAAGGGCACCAAATTTATTTCAAGTTCCTGTAGCAAATATATGAAACATAAAATTTAGGAAGATATTTTAGTACCTCCACAGTTTGTAATTATAGAATGATCCATCTTTGAATAGATATTTAAGAAGCATCTACTGTGTACAAGGAGTTGTACTGGGTGCTTAATAAATCTTGTTATTGAATCTGGTTTGGCTGAGGTTTTAGTCTTAAAGACTTGTAAAATGAACACAAATCTGGTTTTCTTTTTGCAGTTGTTTTTGTTATGCTTTACATGCATGAAGACTTTGGTTTTTAAATTCCACCCAGTACAAAAGTGTTTTCCTATTATTTTTAATCACACCCTACGCTTAGATTTAAATGGCTATAATTAATGGTGCATTTTTATTTACAATTTCTGATTTGCAGCAACAAAACTATTTAGTTACCATAAAACACCCTTTTTAAATATATTTTGAGTCTCGTGGCTTGTTGACTTTTAAGAGAATGAACTAGAAAAGATAACATTCTTATCATGGTAGTAACTCTTTCGCTACTAATAAAGAATTTGGTAGGTAATAGGGGGAAAATATTCATGCATCCTAGAATTCATAATTCAAGGAAACAAATGTTCCCATGTTTACGTGGCTCTGATACACTCAGAGTGCGTTGGGAATTCTGTACAATTATTGCATCGGTGCTTTTTGATATGATGCCACTCAGTTCCCTGATGCAGAAAGAACCTGTGTTCTTCTCAGTGGTGCTATTATTTGTTATGCCTGGAAGGTCTTGAGCATTTTCTGCAGTGCCAGAGCTCCAGTGCTTTGTATTTCCATCATGGGCATGAGAAAATGTCATTTTCAAGAAGAAAAAAATGAGAGAGAAAGACATTTTTCTAGTGTATTGAGTTTTGCTAGAGAATATTTGCTCTCTGTTGCAATTTTAAGACAGACTTAAATTGTATGTACATGATAAAATATCCTCATAAATATTCAACTAAGAACTATTCTGTTTTCGACCAACTAAAACTATACTTATATTGTGATATTAATGGTCAATTATAGAGTGTTCATTATAATGTACAGAGGGGAAATACAAAGGAAATTACAGACTTAACTTCCTCCTTAGATGTTTCTGTATGGCAGAAGACAGTTAAATACATTTCTTCATTAGTAGCAGAAACCAAGATACAGTAGGACATATGTATATAATGACCAAAGGGAAGTCACATAAAGAATTGAGAGGGATGGGTAAGGTGGTTCCAGGGATGGGAACAACTGACACCAGAAAAAAAAATTTCATTAATAAGAAAGTTTGAGAAGTTTGAAAGTCATAGGAAGAAAGAATGGGGCTAATATTTTAAGTGGTTTAGAAATTGACCCCACTATTTAAGAACCTGCAACGTCTCTCTATTGTGTACATAAGATCAAATTCAAAACTCTTTATGAAGACCTTTTATGATAAAGCAATGCTCTCATCTATCTATATTCTTCTCTCATTCTTTTCCATTTTACATTCCTTATCAATGCCACATAAATACACAGAGACACCTCTCCCAATATACAGGCACATACTTCCACCACAAGATATCTGACTCAATCCATAGCTCCACTCAAGCTTCACCTTTGATCACTTTGACCCACATTAATTTTTCATTTATCTGCATGCCTCGATCATATTTAATCTGTGTGTGGTTTTACTTGATATAATGGTGTTCTCTGACTGCTTCAGATTTCTCTAGTAAGATTGTGAGCTCATGGGCTTTGTCATCTATTTTCTACCCCCACAAAAAACCCTATCTTACTACTAGGCAATTAATAAAATGCTTAAAAAGTAGAAATATTATTTACATAAAAGAACATAAGAGAAAAATCTTACTTTTAGAAATTTTTTATTAGAAATCTCTTTGTCCTTGTCCAAGTTGAGATGTTAATTCAAATGTTATTTCCAAAACAGGAAGAGAGAGAGAGAATCTATAATCAAAATCTAGATAATCTGGCCCTTTCCTTTGTAAGTGAATATACTATTAATCTAAAAGCCAATGAACTTTAAAGTTTTCTTTAGTGGTGATGAATTTTGAACTATTCACACTTTCTCACTTGTCTTCATTGTGATCAGTTTTACACAAATGGCCCATATAATCAGAAAGGCTATGTGATGTTTTATTTATATAGCTCAGCAATTTTAATATAAACATGCTAAGCAATATTGAACCTATATCTGCACATTTTTGAAAAGATTTTCTTCATTTATTTGAGAGACAAAGAGTACGTGCACGTGTGCCTATCGGCGGGGAGGGAAGGCACCGAGGGAGAGGGAGAAGCAGAAACCCTGTTTAGCAGGGAGCCTGATGCGGGGGAGGGAGCCAAAGGCAAACGCTTAACTAACTGAACCACCCAGATGCCCCTATATCTGCAAATTTTTAAAGACATTTTTATTTTGAAATATTCTTCACATTGGACAATATTCACAGCTGAACATATTGTATTAATCAAGGATATCTCTTAATCTATGCTTCAGTAAGGATTTAAATTAGAATCTGATAGAAAACTCATCACAACTTTAAAAACCATCATTTCGAAATTACTTAAAGTGTAATGAAATTTTTTTTCAAGACACACTAATCTAATGCATTTTACATCACTAAGAACAAGATCAAGAACAAGAGTTAGGCTTATCAAGTGTAAATAAATATTGTTTTAACATTGGTATACTTCCTCAATAATTAAAATAAACTTGTAAAATGTATTCTAGAGTAACCTAATTTTTATCAGGTTATTCAAATGCAGTGATTATAAATCTTTCTGAAATACCTTTAAGAATATAACCCTATAATTTTACTTCTATTTTTTATGTGCTAAGAATATTTACCTTCTAATAGCAACTGAATTTTTAATGTATATTCAAGTATACTTTAGAATAATTTTGTTTCATTTCATATGTATAATAGGCTGTTAACAATAACATAAATGTTGTTGAATTTGGTGTGTGAGGGCACCTATTTTGTTAAATTATTGTTATAATGATCATAGTTATTTTAAATCAAAATAAATGAGGACAATTTGTGTGTCAGTTGGACATAGGAGTAAGAGAGTCTTTAAATCTCATTAGCTTCTCAGGGAAATTAATACTCTGGGTATTTATCAGTGATAAATAAAACTGAATGACTACATTTCTTGATTTATAATTATTTAAGAAAAAGAAAAAATTGGGCATATGTCTACATAAGCCCATTTCTACAACTCGTACTTAAAAAAAAAAACAAAACTAAAACCTTTAAAGTTTCTTTTGAGAGTTAAATAATTCTAAGAGTCAGAGACAAATAATTATAACCCTTTATTTTATTAACCAAGAATAACCAAAAGTTATGTTTTTCTCTTTTCAGCTAACCGAACGTGGCTTGTGGTTTATTTCTTAAGGAGGGATCATAAAAAAGAATGTTTTAATTATTGTAAGTCAGTTTTCAAGAGAATTCATTCATCATTTATTCATTCATTCAACAAATGCTTATGTACCACCTACTATGTTCCACTCTACATGTTCAGTGCAATGATATAATAATGAATAAAACACACAGAATCTGTTTCCTATAGAACACTTTTTATAAATATGTAGTAGGTTTTATACATATTTTCTTAATCTGAAAATTTGATTATCTCAACTCCAAAAAGAATTTTACCACTTAAAAATTATTGCCATAACTAATGTTTTCACCCTCATTTTTAAAAAAGATTTTATTTATTTATTTGAGAGAGAGAGAGCAGAAGCAGGGGGGAGCAGCAGAGGGAGAGGGAGAAGCAGACTCCCCACTGAGCAGGGAGCCTGACGCGGGGCTCGATCCCAGGACCCCAAGATCATGACCCAAGCCGAAGGCAAACACTTAACCCACTGAGCCACCCAGGCGCCTCTCACCCTCACTTTTAAATGTCAATGATTAAAGAAAACAAAATCATCCCATAGATTCATACCCGAAGTAGCTTATTTCCCAAATCAGAAAAGCAAATGCTCCATCCTACCAGAAAGCACTGAATTCTGGGTATCGTAACTTCAGCAAAAGATCAGTTCTATCATCAAACTGCATTTCACAGATAACGGGCACTGCTGGGGGAATGAGACCATTAGCTTCTAAGCTTATAGCGGTTCCCAACAGGTGGGAATACAATGTCTGTGCAGTGATTCAGTGAAGTCATTTTGCTGGCCAGCTCCCCAGGCTTCCTGGTAAAAGTCAAGTTTCAGCAATATAGCAAGAGTATTCATTTATCAGGGATGTGTGATTTGGTATATTCTATACTCAGTAGGAAAGAAATGAATTATTATTGATTTGATTAGCATTGCTTTTTAAATTGCAAGGACAGCTGCCAAAAACAGGAGGACAGCATGGGTTTCTGTTTTTGGCTTAGAAATATTTACCCCAAAGCCACCTTGTCCATAACTATGGGCAGTGCTGGACAAGCCTAGGAGAGGCTTGTTCATTCCACCTGTGGGTGGAATGAATTCATTGAGAATGGTTTTATAGTACAATGGCCCAGGGAGACTGAGAGTGACCCACTGGTGGCTTTGGTCCCACTCGATAGTCAAGTGAGTTTTCAATTTTGAACCTTGAACAAGCCAACACTGCAGTGGGAATAAGATGATGGAGAAACTAGCCTCTTTGGAAAGCAGAAAAAATTTATAAACACCTGTTATTTCTCTAGGACTAGCTCTACCTCTCCTTTCCACAATTCACCTGCCATCCTTTCATAAAAGGGCTAAAGACTAATACTAGCCTGACTCCATCATGTCAATGCTAAACACATCAGCAATAATAGGCAATGCTTTTTGGGTCAAGAGATGCAAATGAATGTTTTGAATGACCGTGACCAGTACAGATATTTCTCTATTGATTTTGCTTTTAAAAAATTGCATGCTTCTAAATTTGTATTGCTTTCACTTTAAATTTCTATATTATTTGGAAATTACTAGTAAGCATTATTTTTGAGAAATTCTGATACAATTATACTGCATTCACTTTAAAAGAAAGCAAATGAAAAATGCAATTTTCTATTTCTGTTTTCTCATCGTCATTGTACAGATTTGAAATTGTTAGTGCTTCCTCTCTGTAAGGGCTATGCCATAAAATTAAGATTTTCCCAGTTATTGAGGTATAAGGAATTTGAATAAATCCATTTTTGAGTGGATGCCTGCAGAAGGGCAAATCAGAGGCCACAAAACCAAGGCTGCTCACCCCACATTGCCCTCAAAAGCCCAAAGACTCAGTCTCATGCACCCACCAAAGTAATAGAAGAAAAAAACACAAAACAAAGGTCGTGATTCCTGCTGACGAAATAAATGGCACCATGGGATGAATAATGCAAACAGCTATTTTAAGTCTATGAAATAAAAAGGTATTTCTAAAGAGTAAATACCACATCAGGGATAAGTTAATAGGAAAAGGGAGTCTGAAAAGCTCTGAAGACAGACCTAATCATTCTAAGCTTGTGAGTCTGATGAATATTCTCAGGCAATAATACCACAACAGATTGAATTCTTATTATAGCACATCACATTGTTTCAGTGAAATAAAATGAATTACAAAGTCATTGGATAGAGTGACATTTCAGGGGAGCTGGAAGTGTTTTGTTGGTCATCCTGAAAGCCTTCCCTGAAAGTATTTATGTCTTCTAGTTTCTGTATGTTATCAACTGACAGTAAGTCACTGGTTTGCATATTAACACAGAACAAAAAAATTTCTATGGGAAAAAAATGTTAGTTACCCTATTCATAGATACTATATGGCCAAGAATGTATGTTCATTATTTATATTTTTTTACTTTTAAATTGACTATACAGGCATATTTTAGAAATAATCAGAATAGGTGTTTTAAAATGTAATATGACACAAAGTTCAGTTCTATAAGTCTGAAGATGTGAATTCTAATTTGGATGTTGCCACTAACCTGTTGAAACTGGACCTCAGTTTCATCATTCTTAAAACAACCTCTGAGACAAACTCTTCCTGGTCGGACACTTAACTGGGTTTCCTTCACTGTTTCAACTATGCTTTTTTATTCTACTAAGACTGTCATGATGAAATTTAATTCACATACACTGCATAATTTCCTTCAACTAGATTAAAGAAAAAGGGAGCCATCTAATAACAATGAACCCTATTTCCATAACTAGTACCCAAATGGTCTAAAAGAAATTATGGGGATTCTAAATGTGATAAAGTATGCACACTACACATATAAAGCCTTCCAAGTATGGAAAGAACTTCATTTTTTATTTTATTTTTTTAGAGAGAGAGAGAGCGTGCATGCACGAGTGGTGGGGAGGGACAGAGGAAGACGGAGAGAGAAAATCCCAAGCAGGCTCCATGCCCAGATCTCACCACCCTGAGATCATGACCTGAGCTGAAGTCAAGAGTCGGATGCTTAACTGACTGAGCCACCCAGGGGCCCCTAGAAAATAACTTGAAACAATTTTATATACATATATTCTGAAAGTTATACAAGCTATAAAATGACTGAAGGGGAAATATTCTTTATATGAGGAGGAAAGATAGTGAATCATGTCACTTTGACACTTCTAAGGATAGGTAGAGAATGACTGAAATAACATATCAGATGAATGGGCCATGTAACACATCCAGATTCAGATCCCATGGGGACTTGAGTGGTGGAAGCTATTATTTTATTTATGGTTATAGTAACCAAATAGTGGCAGAAACTAACGGTGTACAATGAAGGCTCAAGAGAATTTAGATAACTTAAAAATAATTGTAGCTTTATATAGGACTTATAGCTTAAAATTAGTCATCTGTAGCAAAAAAAAAAAAAAAAGGTATGTTACTGATCCAACCACAGAGAGCAGAACTATTTATTGCAGGTAAGGGGGTCAGTTTGTAATCTGGACAACTGCTGGTTAAGACTAACCTTACACAGGGTAGATGACCATCCACAGTGTATAATTTGAGGGGCCACAAGATTCTTTCCCCCAAAATAATTTTTTCACTTACCTGCCCTGCAAGAGGAGTAGCCTCCAGAAGGACAGTGTGAAGGTGTATGTGAGTACCAGTGGAGATTTGAGGAGGATATTATTTATCACCAGTAATATCTTGACTGCTAATCCAGTGGCATTTCTTGATCCTTAGGTTGCCTTATTCCTCGGCACCGTTGGCACAGTTTGCCACTATGTCCTTCGTGTTACATTCTCTTTCTTTTACAATAACGTGAGCCACTGGCGTTCCTCCTCCTTCTCTGGCTGGGCCTTCTCAGTCTCCTTTGTAGGCTCCACTTCTTGCTTAAATGCTGTTGTTGATCCTTAAGGTGCTGTCCTAGGCCATTCATGTCTGCCTTTCTCTGGACAATCTCTCCTTTGACAATCTCATAGCATAAAGAGTACTGATGATCAACTGTGTAAAGTTGATCACTGTTAACTATTTCAGCACCTTTGTACAGACTAAAGATACTCCTTCCTTGCTTACCTCTGCAAAAAGCTGTTATAGCATATATACAAATCTACAACACCTATGACACCTAGTGTCAACTTGGATGTGGTACCTTTGTGTCATGCACAACTCATACAGATATATGGGTATGATTCCCATACATACAACTCCAGCTTCAGACATAACAATAGCTAACACTTATTTAGGACTTACTGTGTGAAATGCACTGTTCTAAACATGTAACATATAGTAGTTCATTTAATCCTCACAAAAACCATGTGAGATTGGTACTATTGTTATCCCCATTGTACAGATGAGAAAACAGGTACAGGAAGGTTAGGTTATTTGTCTAAAGTAATGGAGCTTGCAAGTAGTGGAGTCAATATTTGACCCCAGGCAATCTGCCTACAGAGTCCAAATGTATAACTATCTTACAATACTGTTTACTAAAGAATTCTTTTTTTTAAGTGACAAATTCTTGTTTGACATCTCTTGGGTACCTCAGACTCAACATGTTCAAAACTCAGCTTCTCATTTCTTACCCAGACCTGCTCTTTCTCCTGAATTCTCTAGACAATCGTCTTGCTTTATTTTTTTCACCTCTGATTATCAATCTATCTCATAAAATTTCCCTCTCTCCATCCCCTGTTCTAGCTTCATACTGATACTCATGAATCAGAAGACTAGAAAGGAAGCTTCGCACTAAAATTTAAGCCTCATGACCTAGAGAATTTGTCTTTTTTACGACTATATCTTCCACTCCAAGAAGAGTTTTTGGCACACAATAAAATATTTAATAAATATTTTTGGAATAACTGGATGCAGATCTGAGTTTGCCATTTGCTTATTTTACTTGCCTTTCAGATGACTTCTTCAAGTCTCAGCCAGACATGTACCCTGTGGTACCTCAGTGCTCAGCTGTAGCTCCTATTACAACCAGTCAGAATCCCCCATGAGAGCCTGGGGCCCTGTAGTCTCTTCCATTCACCATTTAGCCCCCCAGACCCAGCACAGTGCCTGGCACCGGGTCAATATGTATTTGTTGAATTAATAAATAAATGGACCCATGAATGCCTGCCTGTTTCCTCCATCTCTCTGTCTCAAACCATCTCATTGCTCATGTGAAACACAGCAGAAGCTTTCTAACTGGATGGACCCTTTCTAGAATTGCCCTCCTTCCAGACAGTTTTCTGTACTTCAGCCAAAATGAGATTTCTAAAAACCAAACTTGATAATGTGTCTGCCCTATTTAAAACCCTTAAGTGGCTCCCTAATGCTTCAGATAAAGCCTAAATTCCTTGATGTATCTTATAAAGCTACTTTTAACCTGGGCCCTTCATACTTCTTTCACCTAATCTACTTTCAAGCCCTATTTACACTCCATTCTCCAGCATGCCGAATGTTTCCTATTACCATGAGCAAGTCATGCCTTCTCTTTACTCAGAGCTTTTCTAACGGCTTTGGCCCAGAACACCGACTTCCAACCACCCCTTTCTCTTGGTTAAGACATTTCTCCTTCCAAGAAGCCATCCCTGACCCCTCAAATCTGGATTAGGTATGCATCCTATGTGCTTCCTTTGCTGCAGAAATCTTTAGTACACAGTGTTTTAATTGTCTATGTATTTCCCCATCTTCTCCTCTTGACTGTAAGCTCTATGGGGACAACTATTGCGTCCGTCTAATTCACCACTGACTTCCACAGAAGCTTCTACAGTGCCTTGCACATGGTAGGTCCTCAGAATATTGGTTGGATAGGGCGCCTGGGTGGCTCAGTTGGTTAAGAGACTGCCTTCGGCTCAGGTCATGATCCTGGAGTCCCTGGATCGAGTCCCGCATCGGGCTCCCTGCTCGGCAGGGAGCCTGCTTCTCCCTCTGACCCTCCCCCCTCTCATGTGCTCTTTGTCCCTCTCATTCTCTCTGTCTCAGATAAATAAATAAAATCTTTAAAAAAAAAAAAAGAATATTGGTTGGATAAATAATTTTTCCCCATCAGTTCAGAATAGTTTATCAAATTAATTCATTGTCCTATTGGATGGCCCAAGAACCTGGACCTGAAAGAAGGAAATAAGGAAGAAATAAGTTTCAGGAGGAGGAAAGGTTTGAGCATTTGTTTAAAAGCAGAAAGTTCTGGATTAAAAATAGTGTCAACCAGGCACAAGCAGAGAGGACAAGCTCAGGGGGGCAGTGGTCATGGGATATGGCTCCAGTAACCATAACAGGACAGTGCAGACTGAAAGTTGCTGGTGACTTCAAATTAAGCCTGCCCAGTAAGAAATGGGAGGCTTTGGGGTCAGACCTAGTTGTCAGTTCTGGGAGGAAGTTCAACACAGAGGTGAAAGAAAGGACAGCAATAGTTAATAATAGATAATTGTTGAAGAATAAATAAATGGATGGATGAATGAGTGCAGATTTCCTCCAATGCTGTGGATAATGCACTCAGGTTCTGGAGGCCCACGAGACAGTAACACAGTCTTCCAATGGAAAAGCTGACCAGACAGTAAAAAAGTCATGGGAAGTAATATAGTACAGTGTGAACTTGCTTTCTTGCCTTCTCTCTCCAGATATAATGTCAAATGATTTAGAGCTATTATTTCACTAAACCTTCTGTGGAGTAGGCACTATTATTCATTCCATTTTGCAGATGAGAAAATTGAGACTCTGGGAAGAAAATAACTTACTAGTGATGGACGGTGTTAGGATTCAAAACTCAAGCTCTCTTGCCTTGCATCAGAATAAACACCATATATTGTTGCTTGCTCTCTACCAGGTTAATTGCATTCATTATCTCCTGTAGACCTCCCTACAACCCTAAGAGGTAGAAGCTGAGATATAGAAAAGCACTTGCCTAGTGTCAATCAGTAAAGAAGTGTTGGAGCTGGATTTTAAATCTAGGTCTGCTTGTCTCCAGAGCCCAAATGCTTATGCTCTGCATTGTTACCCCTCTTCCAAAAAATACATCTTTACGAGGAGAGGGGTCCTGGGTTAGGGTCGCATGATTAACAAGGGTGAATTGAAACAGAGTCTCTCCTTCCTGCAGGCCTGGACAGGACTGGTACTAGTAGGGGCCAGTCAGGTTGGGTCAAGGGGTAGATGGCCTGAGGCAGAGGTCTATGGAGGGAAGTGGAGTACCAGGCAATCTGGACAGAGCCTTCCCAGAGGATCAAACGGCTCCAGGCCTGCCGAGTTGATGGCTAGATAACAAGCCAAGAATGAGTGGCTGGTAACAGAAATAATAAAGGGAAAAGGAAGGATGTGGAGAAATCAGTATAAATCCTCTTAACCAGCTAAAGTTTGATTACCAAAAGCTCTGGCTATAAACCACGACACATTTCCACATTTATATATGCTTCTCTTTCTGCGAACTTTATATCCTAGAACTTAATTCATCTCTCTGCAATGTTGTGACGAAACAGAATTTTCACGGCTATAATCATTTAATACAGAGCATTTCTTTTAGGTTATGTGGACATAGTCATATACCAAACAATCCAGAGAAAGAGACTGGGGAATGATCTTTTTTGTTTGTTTGTTTAACTCCAAGAAATTATCCGTAATGATTTCCAAGAGATCAGCAGTGTGGTGGTTGTGATAGGTTTTCTCTCTCCCTGAGCTTGCCTTAATTGTTTTTTCTAATGTTTGTAGTGCAATCGGATTATATTAAAAATAATAATGACTGTTAATTAGAAGATTTAAATTAGGCTGCAAATATTTTTCTTTTCTACTATGCTAATTGCCAAAGAAGAAAGTCTATGTGGAAACTCAGGGGGAGAATCTGCCAAATACGTAAGAGGTGTTTTGATGCAAAAGTACCAACAGGCAGCTATTTCCCTTGTTTGCTTGTCTGTCTGTCTGTTTCACAAGTTCACTCTGTAGGGGAAAAAAGTCAGCAGATGATATTTGTGAAGAGTTTGGCAATATAGCATGATGGCAAGAGTGACAGAGTCAGGAATCCGGAGTCGGGGTATGGGTATACTACTAATTAGTCATGTAACTTTGGGCAAATCTCCTCTTTTCTGTAGGCCTTTTTTTTTGGACTCATCTGTAAAAATACAGTTTGGGGATAGGGCATTGCTAAGACCCCTTTCAGTTCTGAGATACAGTGATGCTAAGCTAATAAGTCTAACAGCTCTAATACGTTAAATGTTGGAAGACTGAAATCCTAATTGCAAGTCTAGCTACACCACAGTAGTAGTTATGGTCGTAATTCATATCACAGGAATTCCCAACTGGTGACCATTCACCCCCCTCCTTTGATCCCTACTTTTTAGCTGTTTCAAAACAAGGAATAATGCTAGAATGGAAATAGAAGCCAAATTCCCCACGGCACCCTGAGAGTAGTCCTGTAGCACCTGCTTCTCTATTCTGTTCATTAAAAGAAAAAAAAATAAAATCTCCCATGTCCATCTGGCACCATTCAAAAGTTGCCAACCTGGCATCATTCATGGGGACTAAATTCACTGACTCTTATCTAAAACAGATTTTATCTTTTCGTTCATAGGCTCAGCCTGAATGGAATCAGCAGATTTTGCTGTAACTAGTTTAATTCCAATAAGCAAACCACAAATTCCATACAACTATTTTTGCCCCGTGCTCTTCAAAACAGATTACACAAATGGCAATTTAATTTTGGAGGAAAAATAGGACAATCCTATCAATGCTTAGAGTTCTTTTTTAATGACTAGTAATTTGAGACCTAATGTCATAATAAATGACTCTGTTAGAAAATAAGATAAATAAACCTTCAAAGACAAAACTGGAAATTATTATTCAATTGGATGCACATAAATGTACATTATAAACTATAGAATCTATAAAATAATGGCCAATAAACTTTTCAAAATAAAAAGTGACTGTGACTGTATGCACAATCTCAGGAAACTTCATAATTATAAAGGTAATAAAGAAACAGGAGAACACTGCATATTCATTCCAATAAAAATTGTACCTTGAGTGTATATAACCAACCTAATGAGCTGGTGAAATGTTTCTGTAACTATTACCACATGAAAATTAAAATTTCTGTTTATTTTTAAAACATTGTCAAATATTCATTTGGGCTCTTTTTCATAATATTTTTCTAAAAAGTAAAAATAAAAAAACTAAAGCTTTTGATGCTTTTAATTTGTGCAAAATTTGTTAATGTCTCTTATGTAAGTTGAAGTTGAGATGTCCTGTATAAATTTTATTTCCATCAAATGGAAAAAGGTCATCTTTTCCTGAAAATGTCATAATATCAATGATCTGGAAAAACAAGTTAGGATACCTAAGAAGGTTCTTCTTAAGAGAGTCCTAAGTAGCTCTTTTTCCAAGAAGGTAAGTCCATCATGATGTCCAATCCTGAGTGGAATCAAGACTTTGGTGTGAAAGAAGGTATGGTATCCTTTGCCCAGAGCTTCACAGCAGATATTGTTCCTTGCTTGGCACTTAAGAAAGTTTTTTTCTCAGCAGTGATACCCTGGGGAGATAGAGATAGAAAAAACAGTGAAATATGGGCAAATTACATAAGAATGACATGGAAGAGACAGCCTTTAGTCCCCTCCCCACTCTACACACAACGGTTCATCAAATTCTAAAGTTCATCTCTATCTTCTCAGAGCAACTACCTTCCAAAATAAGTTGGAGGGCAAAGTGTAGGTTTGGAGGAGTCATGCGGTAAAGTTGATTCACAGTTATGAATTGTTAGCATTACAAAAAGAGAATGTAGAGCCAATGAAACTTGTTGTATTTAAATGAATATTATCATATGTCTCCCTAAATAGAAAGAGAATAATACCTACCATTTATTATGCACGGAGTGCCAGGCACTGAGCTATGTACATTACATACACTATTTCACTTAAAACTCCTAACCACTCTGCAAAGTAAATGGTATGATCACTTTTTTAAAGATAAGGAAATTGAGGCTGACAGAGATTAGGCAATTTGCTCAAGGTCACTGGGGATAAATGGTAGAACTGGAATTCAAATTTAGGTTTATTTAATTCAAAAGCGCATGCTCTATTCACCAATAGCAAAATGTGTTATCAAGACCACAATGTATGGCTCAAGATTATAAAAATAAATTAAATGTTAAATGTTACAATCCAAACAAATTCATTCACAGGTCCTCTAGTTCCATCTGTCAACTCAACTAGATAGCAAGAAGAAGAGAGAAATTATAAACAGAAAGATTAGAAGACAGGAGGGGAACTAAGATTAAATGGGGAAACCTACACTAGCAATTGCTAGGCATAACCTCGGAAAAGAATATGTCTAATTAATGCGCTAAAGGGCCAGATACAGTGGCTATTGCTGTATTTTAAAAAAAAAAAAAAAGTAGAACAGAATGTTTGGCATGAATCTCTTTTTGTGTTCCCGAATGACAGCATTTTATGCATTGTTGCCTTTTTGAGGTTACAGAACAGAGAAGTCTAGGATTTAACCTCCTGGTTTTGTATTTGCATTTCTCAGAATTATGTTAGTGTGGCTCTCTGTAGACAGGATAAAAGCAAAAAATGCCTACATTGAAAATCCTCTGGGAAACAATAAATAGTATTCAGAGTAAATCTACAAAATTTATCACAGACATACACACTGAAAAGATGCTTTTGGCGGCTTTATTCACCTGCATACAGAGGAAAAAACAGACCTGTTTTCTCATTTACCCTCACAGTGTTCCTTTGAATTAGGAAATACCTCACAGTAAGAAAAACTAAAGCACACTGCTTATAAAAAAATGAACTTCATGTATCAGATTCCATTGTGTTTTTGTTTTCCTTTTGTTTTGATTTTGGTTTGGAAAATTATTTTATCATCTCAAAAAGATGAGGTTTCTATACTGAGATTTCTATGTTTATATATCTCCAGATATTTGGGTAAATAATTAAACACACAGCTACTTATCTGGTTATAATTATTCAACAATCATTTTAAAAATTATTTTGTTACTAAATACTATTTATTTTACATCTATTAAATGCAGGCAACATGGGAGATTAAAAGATTAAGATTGCATACCTGCCTTAAAGAAGCTTAGAATGTATTAATATAGAAAAGGTGAATGCATACATTATAATAATGAAGTAGTTACCATAATAGTTGTGGAATGTCATAAGAGGGGAAAAGATCACTACCAGCTAGATGATAAGGAATGGCCTGATGGAGTGGCAGCCTTTCAGTTGGGTCTTGAAAGGTGGAAATTATTTGATGGAGACAAGATGGAGAATGAAACATAGCAGCACTCAGAAGCATGAAATATTAGCAGAGGCATGAAGTTGGGATATTTTAAAGCCTATTTGGGAAATGCCATATATTCTACTTAAACTATAACCCAAGATATAAACAGAAAATATTCCCAGGAAAGTAAATTTGGGTTGACATTTGGAGGCTTGCATTGACTGACTGCATAAACAATTATGAGGAATACAAAGAGTGAAATTATTTGTGGAAGGAATGCAATGAGTTCTATTTTTATTTATTTTTTTAATGAGTTCCATTTTTAGATACTGGGAGCACAAAGTCATATAGGCTGAGCCCCAACAAAGTGGAAGGCAAGAGAATTTACCGGAGGTGAATTTGATTAGAGAAGAGAACAGAAGAATTGCTATGAAAATGTGATAAAGCTATGCAATTAATGAGGGTCCAGTTGAAATTAGATAGTATGTGTAGATGTTGGACCCAACAGCACGATTTTGTCACTTTATCCAACAAAATTGGAACAAAGAAATGGGCAATTTGAGTAATTTATGATCAGTAATGAATCTGTCAGAAAGTCAAGACTGCAAAGAATCTTAGAATGCCACAGGAAACACTGAAGACATACACCCAAAAGTCCAGCCTGGTTAAGAAGGCAAGTGAATACACAGGATCAGAGGCCTGGCAGAAGTGTGAGAAGTCCAGGACTTGGGGATCACAAAAGGGAGACACAGAGAGAGCATGAGGGAAGAGAAAAAAAATGGTTGTTGACAGAGGAAGAATCAGACACAAGATATTGGTCACAGAACATTATCTCATGGAGATGGGTATCAAAGTATGTTTATGCCAGTAGTTAGAATAGAAATGCCAGTTTTTATTTAAAAGTTTAAAAAGCAGAAGAAATAGTCAAAGAAGATGGAAGGATTTTTTTTCAAGCATAGGGAAAGAAACTAGTAGAGGATGGGGAGGGGAGTCAATAGAGTAGACAGGCATGGGAAGAGCTGAACTGAAATAAGTATATATTCCATAAGAGGCAGAGTGGGGAGGAGGTACTGAGTGTCACAGAGATGAAGGAAGCTGGAAGACCCAAGCAAAAAGCTGCAATGTAGGTAAAATTAAAATAAAAGGGGTTTGGAGACTCAACCAGTCCCAGTGGACCAACCAAAATGTAAGTGTATCAGTTTGCTAGAGCTGACGTAACAAAGTACCACACACTGGGTGGCTTAACCAACAGAAATTTATTGGCTCAACATTTTGAAAGCTAGAAGGTCGAGATCAAGGTTTATGCAGGGCTGGTCCCTTCTGAGGGCTGTCAGGGGGGATCTGTTCCATGCTGCTCACCTGGCTTCTGGTGGTTTGCTGGCAATCTTCAGCATACCTTGGCCTGAAATGTCACCTTCATCTCTGCTTTCATCTTCATATGGTTTTCTTCGTGTGTGTGTGTGTGTGTGTGTCCAAATTTTCCCATTTTTATAAAGACATCATCTTATTGGATTAAGGGCTTACTCTACTACTCCAGCATGACCTCGTCCTTACTGGTTACATATATAATGACTCTATTTCCAAATAAGTTCATATTCTGAGATACTGGGGGTTCAGGAGTTCAACATATGAATTTTGAGGGAATATAGTTCAACCCATAACGGTGGACTTAGCAAAATATTGGTGGAATCAGAGCTGTGAGATCCAGTCTCCCTAGGGCCTAAGCTTGGTCTTGATGTCTTCCCACAGTGTCCAGCAGTGGGGAGAAAAGAGGTAAAGGCAAGCCTCTGCATGTTTGGCCTCTTGCAGACAAAGCCTTTGGACAATTGACTGCAGTATTTTCTTTTTGTCTGGATGCTTAGACATTCATATATTCATAAACACAACCTGTGTGCATATAACTCTGCTGAAATGACTGTATACAAGTCATTCAAGTGCAAGTTTAGAAGTGGGAATAATGCAAAGGATGGCAAATTTGTGATATGATAATCCACAAGACAAGCATTACCATTCTATCCTGAATTCCTATCATGTTCTCTCTGCAAAGCTAGAAGGAGTTCAGTCTCAGGCCACAAGACAATCAATATAAGTTTGATGAACCACAATTAAAACATGTCAAGATCTAAAAGTTATTGAAGACAAATGGCCCTTCACTGAAGATGTTTCTCAGAAATAGAATAAATGATTGTCCCAGGAGACCAGAAATCAGTTCTAGAAAGGTCTTATCTTAAAAATCCTTTAGGAAAAGCTGACAACATTCAAAATGCCAAGGTTTAGCAATCCAGAAGAATAGTTGCCTTTTATGCCTTTGGTTTTCCAAGGAATACCTCGAAAAGATCTAAGAATTTAATGGTAAGAAAAACTTGCCCTGTAGTATTCCAAATAATAATAATAAAAAGACTAAATTGGAGGGGGAGACGAACCATGAGACTATGGACTCTGAGAAACAAACTGAGGGTTCTAGAGGGGAACGGGGTGGGGGATGGGTTAGCCTGGTGATGGGTATTAAAGAGGGCACGTACTGAACGGAGCACTGGGTGTTATACGCAAACAGTGAATCATGGAACACTACATCAAAAACTAATGATGGGGCGCCTGGGTGGCTCAGTTGGTTGGGCGACTGCCTTCGGCTCAGGTCGTGATCCTGGAGTCCCGGGATCGAGTCCCACATCGGGCTCCCTGCTCGGTGGGGAGTCTGCTTCTCCCTCTGACCCTCCTCCCTCGCATGCTCTCTGTCTCTCATTCTCTCTCTCGCAAATAAATAAAATCTTTAAAAAAAAACAAAAACAAAAACAAAAAACTAATGATGTAATGTATGGTGATTAACATAACATAATAAAATTTTTTAAAAAAGACTAAAGTGAAAATTTTATATAAAATGTCATGACGTATGAAACTTGAAAGTACACATGGAGGGTGACATGAAAGATTTTACTTTGTCTTTTTTATTTTCATTTTGTAAATAATTCCTCATTTTGTGATCTATGTGATAATTAGAAAGGTGCCCATTAATTACATTTGTAATTAAGCATTCAGAGAAAGAGATTAAGTCAAGCAAAATGAGCTTAAAATATTCTACTTCTCACTTCTCACCTGGCTGACACCTATTCATCTTTAGGTCTGGGCTGACTTCCCACTACACGCCTGGCCCTCAATTTAAGTAAGGTTTCTTGAACTTTTCCTGCAAAATATTAGAGTTCCAACTTGCATTTGTATTTATGAAAATTGTTTAACCCCTGCCTCTCCACACTAAACAAGGATGATGTCTTGCTACCACTGTATCACAGTCCAAATAGGTATTCCACAAATATTTGTTGAATAAATGAGTGAATGAAGACTTTAAGGTAGAAGAATCAAACAATAAACAATATTTACTCCAGGCTGCTTAACTAGTTCAGGTAGCAAAGGGAAGATAATAGCATACCTATTTTATAATATTCTTTATAAATCCACTTTTTCCTACATCTTTCATCATTTCCAGCCCCTCCGCTCCCCCAGGGGGAGGAGTCCATACTAGGGCTAAAATGGAGAAAGACCCTTTGGCACCATCACCAGTCCCTCACTAGGAACCAAGGATCCCACTCAAACAGCCAATTGCAGATTTTCACACAACCTCAAAATATTGCAATCCCCCATTAGAGGACCAAAGCGGGAGAGTGAATCTCTTTTCCCAAATATTAGATAGGCTGCCCACTAATTCTAGAAAGAACACAGAGACGATGTTCACTAACACCTAAAAGAAGAGGAAACAAGGCTTTGCTACACTATTTAGGGATATAAACTAGAAAAATAATCTCAACAGATTCATGTAATTCTTGTCTGGATAAAATTTTGACTACTAAAATGCCTTTCTCTGTAATTGAAATGAATCATTTTTTTTTCCTATGGAAACATCCTACACTTCAAATTTCAAAATTAATTTCCCCTAAAGAGAGAGATTTAATATTTATACACACACATGCACAGATGTGCATGTGTGTGCTTTTTTGCGTGTGTGTAATGCAATTTTGAAACTTAGGAAAACATTTTTACCTATCAGGGTTCTGCTGTAACTTCACTCTACACACCAGGAATCACTTTCCCAGCCGTGAGGAGAAAAGCAAGTGTTTAAGGGAAATATCTAGTCTAGAGTGAGCAGTCCATGTGCTCTGGAGGCGTATAGGACCTTTGTAAGGCAAGTACACTAATCTGTGGTGATGGAAGTGTGGGGAGGGAGCGGAAGTACGGATCTAATATGTAAAATGGAACAGCATTAACCCAAGGCCCATAGCAATATTTTCATCCAAATAATGATCAAGTTAGTTGTAATTATAAATGAGTCATATTTGATAAAGTTCTTGCAAGATTTTCTGACATTTTAAAATATCATTTATAATGTATACTTCATTTAACTGTCAAAAAGCTTTAGGATAAATTATAATAAAAGTAGACCATAGGTATATAGGCCTTTAAATATGAAAATAAGAGAGACTGAATCATGGACAAGAAAGATATTTGCAGAACAGTGGTTGAAAAATAAGATAATTACCATTGAAAATTGAGCACTGAATTTGACTCTGAGCATCCCTTTGGCAATGCAAAAATGGAAACTCAATTTGTTGTCTAGCTCTCCTTGATTAAAAATCTCATGTTAATTGCACTACAGGAAAAAAGTCTTTTTTATCCTAAGTTCTAGGAGAAATTTTCTACATGCCTTCTTATATAAAACGGATATTGAATAATAACATAATGGACTCTTCCAACATGCTTCTGAAAAATGTAAAAATGTTTTTCATTGACTTTTTTTTATTTTGCCCCTTATATAAACTGGATATAAGACCATAATTCATTGAAGACATTTCTAAGGATAGCTAAGCTAATGCAGTACAAATACTTTTGGGTGATCTAAGGAGTAGAACTGAAAGACCATAGAAAACTGTCATTCAAACCATTCCAGACCAAAGATAACTCTGTTCCGACTATACCTAACTCAGAAACCAGACACAGAAAACAGATCAAAGTTTAGCTGCTTTGGTTGAAGAAGAAACAGGGGAGGCCTGGGACGCTACCTTTAAATTACCCCTTGTACTTCACTCGCCTGCCCTGTCTGGCTGGCTACAAGGATTGGGTAAACCTCCCCAGAGCACTTTTTAAAAACCATTGCTCTAGAAGAAATGTTTAGTTAACTGGTCTTTTGACTACCTCTCAAGTAAAGCTCCTATCACCTAGCCTCTGACAGGTTCTGAATAGCAGTCAGTTTAAGTTTAAACTCTGTGGCCAGATTCCAGAGTGTAGATGCATCGTGTTGTTGCTGAAGACAACCACATGCAAGATGCACAGAATAGGGGAGTGGGGTGTCCCACTGGAAATAGTTACCTACTGGCTGCCAAACAGAAGTATGTTTCTATAGAGTCCCACAGTACTGGAACAAAATCCATCAGAATCCAAGTAGTTTCCATGACTGGTCTCAAGAGTTTGTGAAGGGCTTAAAAAAATGTACTTAAAACAATATACATTTTTTTCTCTAAATTTATAAGAATTTTCTAATTATTGCTGAAAATTTAGAAAACTAAGAGAACACAAAGAAAAAAAATAAAATGCTATATAACCTTATTTCTTAGAGAAAACCAATGATAACATTTTACTATAATTCTTTTTTTTTTTTTTTACTAGAGGGCATTATGCTAAGCGAAATAAGTCAATCAGAGAAAGACATGTATCATATGATCTCACTGATACAATTCCTTTTCATCTTCTTTGTATGTATTGATAACTACTTTGGGGGAAAAAAGAGATGACGCTGAATATACATCTTAAAATCTGTTATTTTTACATAATGTATCATCAGTATTTTCCCACAGTATTATTTTTCATCGCCTCATGATAACTGTATGGTCAAAACAATTTTGCCAGTCTCTGTATTATCAATTGCACTGCAGTGCAATTCTTATAAATACATCTTTTCTTACATACATGACTATTTTTTTAGA
The DNA here is from genome assembly GCF_029215605.1 of Mirounga angustirostris. Taxonomy (NCBI): domain Eukaryota; kingdom Metazoa; phylum Chordata; class Mammalia; order Carnivora; family Phocidae; genus Mirounga; species Mirounga angustirostris. The sequence continues at coordinate 36,062,546 of NW_026991720.1, forward strand.
AATGCACTTTTTGAATCAAAAGCCACATTTAAGCCTTTTTTTTTTTAACCCATAATCAGTTTGTCCTCAAAACAAAACAAAAACAAAACGGTTGCCCACTGGAGCTAGAATGGCTCTTCCCAGACTTATCCTGAGTTAGGCTGAGATGACTAGGGATTTATACCTCCACACTGATCAATCGCTGGATGGGGTCCGCCCAAGGAAAGGATGTGTCTTTAGAGGAAGCTTTCCTCCTGGATCCCTATAGGTAAGATGGCCCCAGCAGCTGGATCAGTAATTGCTTCATTGAAGGAGAACCTGAGCCATGCATCGTGTCCACCATACTAATCCTACCAGTACTGTACAAAGGTGCCTGGTTCCCGTCACTTTGATGGCACTTGCTATCATTAGTTATTTCGTATTTGTTGTTTGAAGAGTGAATAATGGTGTCTTGTTTCTTGGCAACTTGTATTTCTTTTTTCATAAGTTGCCTTTTCATGGTATTTGCCCAATTTTCTATGAGGGTTGTTTTCTTTTCTATTTATTTATTTAATTATCTATTTATTTAAGAGAGAGCGAGAGAGCACAAGCTGGGGGGAGTGACAGAGGGAGAGGAAGAAACAGACTCCCTGCTGAGCAGGGAGCCAGACGTGGGGCTGGATCCCAGGACCCCAAGTTCATGACCTGCGCTGAAGGCAGACGCTTAATGGACTGAGCCACCCAGGCGCCCCATGAGAGTTGTTTTCTAAGGGGAAGGTTGATTTGTTTTTTTTAAGTCCTTTATATACTACCAATACTAAACCTCCCATAAATAATGCAACTATTCTTTCTCAGTATGATATTTGTATTCAATTTTTTTATGGTATTTGGTAGCAGAAGCTTTTAGTTTATATCGTCAAACATTTAAATCTTTCTCTTTATGATTGCCCATGTGGTAATCATGCTTAGAAAGTTCTTCTCCACCCCAAGATTCTGTATGTATTGCTCTGTATATTTATTAGTAATTATATATGTACATATTTATATATGTGTGCATAAATATATAATGTTTAATTTATCGGGAAATTCTTGATATTATTTTTTCCCAAATAATCAACTGCTGCAACATCATTTCTTAAATTATCTATCTTTTTTGATGTTTTGAAATGCCATCTTCATCATGTTCTAAGTTCTTATTATACTAGTATCCAGTGAATCTTTAATCCATTTTCAGGGGCCTCATTGGAAAATGATTCATAAAAACTGTTCTCCACTGTGTCATGCTGCATAGGATAGTGCTGTGTATAAACATTTCAGCCAAAGCTTCCTACCCTTTGAATGCTGATTTTTAATTATATCCAGCAAATGCTTTACCTATAGAATACTAATATTATTTGGAATCCTTATACACCACTCAGGCACATTTTGTTAAAATAGTTGAGATGATTCTTTCTCTATTACTCTAACCCCATGAGATTAAATCCTATTAAAAGGAATTCACATTAGCATCATTAAGAAGATAATCCTATTTGTCCTACATACAGTTTCTTCCTTTCTTTCTCTCTCTCTCTTTCTTTCTTTCTTTCTGAACAGTGAAACTTTTATCATATCATAATTTTTCAAAATTAAATTTAAAAAATTGTTTCCGATATGCCTGCTTACTACTTTTCCTTTTGTGAAAATGTGCAGGATAATCATGTCCATATTTCCATGAGTATCACACCAGTGTCCTGACTATATTATCAACATGCCAAGAACACATAACTAAAACCATATGGTAAAATCTCCACAAAATATACTGTAGTTATACAGTTTGGGGCTGGGGATGAGGGAAAGAAAATTTGATCAGTTAGTTTCAAATAAACAGAAATGTCTTTGTTTGCATCACAGATACAAGGGTAATGCTGGTAAAGTTACAAGATGAGATTATCAGCTCTGAACGCAGGCTTCTTTTCTCCCCGTTCTCCACACTCCAGACTTCCTGAAAATCTACCTCCACCACACACATCCTGTTTTCTCTACTTTTGTATCAACAGGAATAAGGCTTCTCCTACAAAAACTTACTCTTCTCTATGTCCTCCATGATGTCTCTGCATGGGACCTTGCTCCAACAATTCATCTCTCCCCTTCCCCACCCTTTCTTCAGTTCACTAAAATCTTCTGTCTTTAGCACACCACTGAAACTGTTCTTAATAAAGATCTAATTACTAAATCCAATATATTATTTCCAGCCCTTGTCTTTTCTGTTCCCTCATAATATTTAACACTGATAACTCCATGCTTCCTAACATTTTCTCCAACCTGCCTACACGGCTCTCATCCCTGATTCTTTAGCCTCGCTCACTACTCATCTGCTTCAGATGGCTCCTTTACTTGCACCTGCCTGTTATACAATAATATCGCTGAGGTTTTGTACCAGGCACTATTTTGTCCTACACACATTCCCAGGAGGTCCCATCTATTCCATGATTTCAAGCAGCTATCCGCTTAAGGATCACAAATCTTAATATTGAATCCAAATCTATCTATTCCTAAGCCTTAGGTCCACCCAAATGTCTCATTATTTCTAAACATAACCGCAAGAGAATAGATTACCTGCCCATTTGAGGCTACAAGAAGATGTAGCAAACTTTGCAGTTTTAACTTCATAAGGTACAGGATTTGAAATATATGCATATAATTCATGTCATTTAATTCAAAAGCTAATGTATATATTGCTACAAATGGAAAAAATGCTGAAGAAGAGATTTTTTTTCTACTCTGCCTAACATGATGCAATTACTTTGACTTAAGGGAAATAGAACATAAGAAACAAATGGTCAAGTGAAATAATACATAAAATTTAATAATTCAAAACAATTTTCTTTCAGATACATGAGGTAAGAACTCTCATTCACATATTTTTCCAATTGCTATTTTCATCTTTCTTAAATTGGTAGGGTCACCTACCCCATCCTTAATAATAACACACTATGTCTTTAATGCAAGTATAAATGTTTGAATTAGTTAAAATGTCACCAAAAGACCAGATTCTGTCTTGTGGATAATAGGGCTTGAGATGACTTCATTATCTAAAAATAACAAACACAGTAGAGTTTGCTGCAACAAAAACTGATATACAATATTCCACAAATATATTGTACAGGAGTCTAAGATGTTGATCATGCCTTCTTGGTATAAATGAAGGCTCCGTGAATAATTTCTAGGCAGCATTATTTAGGTCAAACAGAAAATGGTACTAGCAGGAAGCTGCTGGAAGCATTCAAGTTAAAGAAATGCAGATTTTGAATGTGGGCTTTATTCTCAGTGAATCAATTCAAAACATGCTTGCTTTGACTATATAATTTTTATTTTTCTACTAGACCTCATTATACTATCTGCTGTCATATGCCAGCAAATTCTGATGGCTCTTCATTCAAAATATATACAGAGTGCAACTACTCCTCATCCCTTCCTCCACTACTACCTTAGAACGAGCCGCAGGAATCTTTCTCTGATCTGGACTATTGCAATAGCTTATTTATTATTTCCCTATTGGTACCCTTGCCACCCTTTCAAGATATTCTCAGGTAGAGAATACTAGAAAATTCTTAGCTAGAGATACTCTAGCTGCTATTTAGAGAGTATCTTCAGAAAACATAAATAAAATCATATTACTCTTCTTGAATCCTCACTTAGAATAAAATCCAAAGACCTTATAACAGCCTAAAAGGCTCTATACAGTCTGCTCCCCTCCGCACCCCACCCCTTCCACGTCCAGGGCCTCACCCCCCACCACTCTCTCCCTAGATCCCTGTAGTTCCTGCCTCATTGACTTCTTTGCTGTTCCTGTAGGGAAGACATGCTCTCCTAAGGGCCTTGGCTTTACCTAGAATGTTCCTTCCCCAGATATAGCTAAATCTCTATACATTCTACATGTTTCTGCAGACCAAGGTTCAAGTCCCAACACAACCCACCACAAGTTCTATGACTCTACCATGGTTACTCTTCTTTCTTCCATCCCAGTCTCTTTTTCTGTAGGAGTGGAAAAAATACTACATAGTCAGGCCGGCCAATGATCTTACAGTTCTCTTTACCCAATAATCACTATGCCCAAATTTCTGCTTAGACCTACTTCATTTCCTTCAGGCCCCTGCTTATATTGTTTCCTTATCAGAAATCTTCTCTGAGCATCTTATATAAAATAGCCCACCCACACCACCACCCAGCCTCTATCTCCTTCACCCAGCTCTTTTTTTCTTCAGAGCCCTTTTCACCACCCGCCATATTATATATTTATATATTCATTTGCTTATGGTCTGTTTTCCCTCACTAAAACATAAAGTTTCTTTTTGATGAAGAGTTTCATCTGTTTTGTTCATTCCTGTACCCTAGCATCTAGAATTCTGCCAGGCAAATACTCAGAGCTTAGCAAATATATATTTGTTGAATAAATTAAAGAATGAATGAACATGCATTTCACTTCTGGTGAATCCATTCTGAAAATTAATCGGAGAGATTATTTCTGGAATATAACATGGATTTCAATATGACCCCTGTTTTGCCTGTATCACAAATTGTTTGGAGAGTAGTAGCCTTTACTTCAGCATGATTCACACTGTGTATGCTCACAAGATGAACTATGGATGTAGCAAAATAAACACCAATCTAGATAATTCTGGCCCTCAGAGAAATTACAGAGTGCTTCAGAAATATACATTTTAATCATCTACAATAATGAAATTATCTAACGACCTTCTGAAACCTCTACTCCATCTGTGTGTGTGTGAACAGTTCAAAGCATTAAATCCAGACTAAAGGATATCTGATCTGATTATAAAAGCCAAGCAAGTGTGTAGGATCTGCATTTATTTGGCACAAGGACTGAAATGATCATAGTTCCCATGCTAAGACCAGTTAAATTTCTTGTCAGCAAGTCAACTCATTGTTTTCCATGAGAAGCCCTTAGAGGTTACGTATCTTTAAGTAAGAGACTCATTTTAATGAACTATTTTCCATATTTAAAATGGCCCTACCACACATGTTTGCAACAAAGAGCCAAATGAAATTTAATCATCTCCAAGACTATTTGCAAAGTTTTGTGTTGGGGATATGTTGGGGATAAATTTTTATATTAGAAATATATCCTCCTTTGAATTAGAAGATAAAACTCCTCCTCTGGAGATCATTTTCTTGGCTAAAGCAATATGAATTCCCCAGCTGCTTTCTCTAGCAGCAAATCTATAAAGCTCAAATTAAATAGTGTAAAAAGGGCCAACTTTATTAGATTGTTAAAATAGATAACTTCAAAAATAGATTTTCTGGGAAAATGCTAAAAATTCTTTAATATTGAGAACAGACACCTTGGAGATTAGCCACGTTTGTTAACTAATGCACATTAAATTTTTGCCACGTTATTTTTCTATTCCATGTAACTGTTCAAAATATTTATAATATATTGCAAGATTCTGAATGAGTAGCTTGGGGGTTGGGGGCTTTACAATAGGCTTAGTCTGTAAAGAGAATATAGGAAAGAAAAATGATTCTCATATTCATGTAAAACAGAGCAGATGACTAATAGTTGCAGCTCTGTGTATGTTAATATATACAATATGTTTCTGAGTGCTATGTCTGTGTATAAAGTTGGATTTTACAATGTGAATCCATTACCAAACAAATCACTTTCATGCTGAAGATTGTGTAGAGAAAATAAATCAAGTCCAAATCAAATAAAACTTTATTCCATTCTTTCCCTCCAGGAATATCAGAATTCATTTAACTATCCATTTGTCCTAATAAAATCTTCTGTTGTACACATAATGCAGGTGAACAGAGCAGCATTCCCAATTTGATCTGCTCTCACAAACTAGAACAAACTAGACTGGTGGGGCAGAAAGTACTGCAGATCAAGTTACAGCGCTGGTTCTTGGGCTCTCGCTTAAATCTGTTTCCTCGTGTGCACCCCAAAGCAAGTAAACCAGACATCTTCTAGGGTCTCTTCCATCTTTAAGTTGGTATGCCTTCCTCCTTAAAAGAAATATCTCTAAAAGGGTCAGGGAGAGAGAGTTTGTTTTTTCGACAATGAAGGCGGCGATCACGTTTTTCTAAAAAAACAAAAGAATTTTAGATGCTGTTGAACAGCCCCTGCTTCCAGAACTTCTGTCAAATTTTTCTTTATGAAATCTGATCATGCCGGGGCACCTGGGTGGCTCAGTTGGTTAAGCATCTGCCATCGGCTCGGGTCATGATCCCGGGGTCCTGGGATGGAGCCCCTCATTGGGCTCCCTGCTCAGCAGATAGTCTGCTTCTCTGCTTCTCCCTCTCCCTCTGCCCCTCCCCTGCTCAGGCTCTCTCTCATTCTCTCTCTCAAACAAATAAATAAAATCTTTTTTTAAAAAAAGAAATCTGATCATGCCATGTCTCTGGTTAAGAGCTTTTGCTTCTCCACTTGCTCAATGGCTGATCTGGACATCTTTAGACAAAGATCCATGTAATTCGGTTCCTTGAACTACTGTTGTCCTATTTCTAGCTGTCCTTATACATCCCAAAAGACAATATCCTGAAAAAGTCTATATGTCTGCACGTCCTGTTCCCCTACCTTCAGTGTCCTTATTCCTCTTTTCTGTTGTCGTATTCCTATGGGGTGCCCTCCACTGAGAATGCACAGCTAGCTATTTATTTCTATTTCTATCACAGCCTTTACTACATTGTATTGTAATTTCTCTGTTAAAGTCTGCCTTATTCACTAAACCATTTCTTTTTTGGAGAAAAAGATCATGTCTTACTTATCTTTGTGTTGCCAGTTTCTAGCACCATGCTTGGCACATACTAAGTGTTCCATATATATTTGCTTTGTGTGAAACTGTAGATAGATGTAGGCAAAAACCCCCAGTAACTGTTCTGAGCTAGCTCCAGCACCAGTTGCTGCCTGATGTTACTATAGTGACTTTAAAAGTTACAAAAACGTGCTCAGCATGCATAATATTCTTCCTCATAACGAGTATAAGGGTCAAAAGATATTCCTTGGGTAGGTTTATCAGTCAGAGAAAAATCAGCACATCCTCCCTTGTGCATTTTTAAAAATAGACTAAAGAGTAGGTATAGATAGAAATTCATTCATAGACACTTCTGTTTGTTCTCAATGAATGAAACGACTCTAGAGGGGATGCTTAGTAATGAGAAATATGGGAAGTTTGAGAGGTCAGTTTTCCCCCCCAAAACTACAGTGAGATATCACTTGATAGGTATTAGAATGGTTATTATTAGAAAGACAAAAGATAACAAGCCCTGGCAAGGAAGAGGAGAAAAGCTGACCCTTGTATGCTGTTGGTGGGAATGTAAATTGGAATGGCCATTATAGAAAATGGTATGGAAGTTCCCCTAAAGTTAAAAATAGTAGTATTTATTTATGATCTAGCAATCCTGCCCAGGTGAAATATCTGCACTCCCATGCTCATTTCAACATTATTAACAATAGCCAACGTATGGAAACAACTTAAATGTCTGTCCGTGCATGAATAGATAAAGAAAATGTAGTATATACATACAATAGAATATTATCCCTCTTTAAGAAGAAGAAATCCTACCATTTACAACAACATGGATGAACCTAGGGGATATTATGCTAAGTGAAATAAGCCAGATACATATACTGCATGATCTCACTTATATGTGGAATCTCAAACAGCAATATCATGGAAGTAGAGAGTAGAATGGTGGTTACCAGGGGTCAGGGGAAGGGGGAAATGGAAAGTGTTGGTCAAGGGATACAAGGTCTTAGTTATGTAAGATGAATAAATTCTGGAGACCAAATGCACAACAATGTAACTATAGTTAACAATGCTTTATTGTACTCTTGAAATTTGCTAGGAAGGTAGATCTTAAGTGTTCTCACCATTAAAAAAGAAAGAAAATGGTAACTATCTGAATTATGGATGTGTTAATTATCTTCTTTTAAGGGGCGGGGAGAGGTAGAGGGAAAGGAAGAGAGAGAATCTTAAGCAGACTCCCCACCGACTGGGGAGCCCAATGTGGGGCTGGTCTAACAAACTTGAGATCATGACCTGAGCTGAAATCAAGAGTCAGACGCTTAACTGACTGAGCCACCCAGGCGCCCCTGGATGTGTTAATTATCTCGATTGTGGTGGTAATTTTACAATGTATATGGACATCAAATAATCAAATTATATACCTTAAATATATGCAATTTTAATTGTCAAGTATATCTCAATAAAAAATCAAAATAGATTCTTGATCAAGGCTTCTTGGACACTTCCTGTACAAAGACAGAAGAATTATGTACATTATAATAGGCAGCCTTTTAACAGTCTTTTCAATACCTGATTCAATTCAACTTATCAAAAATAAAAACTAGCAAATATTTTCTTATAAAAAGCTCCTATATGAACTACATTTGTTATAATGTCCATCTAATAACTTACATTTATCAAGCACCTACCATGTACCAGGACTAAATTGCTTATCATGTAATAATTCAATTAATCATCATAACAATACATTGGGTATGGATTATTATTTCCATTTTTCTTTTGAAAACCGAGGCACAGAGAGACTATGTAAGTTTTCACATTACTTGACTAGTTAGGGTCAGAACTACATTACAAATCCAGACAATCTGACCCCTGAATCAGCACTTGCAATTACCCCACCCCATTCTTTAACACTGAACTACGCTGTCTTCTATACAAGAACAATTTTTAAAAACAAAAATTTTAATTGGTGATTTTCTCTGATAATAAAAATGAATCTTGTTTTTTGTAGGATATTTTTGCAATCAAAAAATCCTATCTTAAAATAAAGCATACAGATCCCAAGGGGGTTGAAACAGTACAAATTGTAATATGGCAATAGAATTAACTGTGGAACTTGAGGACCCACAGAAAAAGAGTAGACCTCATTTTCAGTTTATGAGTTGTGCTCCATTCTGTAGATGAGACTCATTTTGATCAGAAAGCAGCCACTACCTCAGGACCATCTGATATTTTATGCACAGGCCCAGCTCCAACACCAAAAAATAGGGCAGCAGTGGCCAGAAACACCTCTTTATAGTTACTGTTCTGTTATGAGTCACAAGATAGTAAGTGCTTGACATAATGGAAGACATTTTTGTGCCAGCAAGGCATGTAATGACTTTTTCTGGTAGGTTTCTCATTTGCTTCATTTTAAGAAAAACGTGGAAGAAATTAGAGTAGCCTCAGGAATGCTCAAAGATTTTCCTGTATTTTTGGAGAAGACGCATCTTTGATTTTACATAATATATCTTGGATAGAATGAATATAAAAATTGCCAATGCCATGACTGAGAAAAAAATATTAGAATTGTTCTAATTACATTTTTCTCTTTTCATTCTGATATATTGAATATCAAAATCACAGAGGAATTCCTAAACTTCTCCTATGAGTTCTTCTTTTTTTTAAGACTTTATTTATTTGACAGAGAGAGGGAGCACAAACAGGGGATGAGGCAGAGGGAGAGGGAGAAGCAGAATCCCCACTGAGCAAGGAGCCTGATATGGGACTCGTTCCCAGGACCCTGGGATCATGACCTGAGCCGAAGGCAGATGCTTAACCGACTGAGCCACCCAGGTGCCCCCCCGCCATGAGTTCTTAATATATTGGCCTTACATGAAATATGAAGCCACCATAGAATGCTTAGAAGGCTTCCATAAAGTACTAGAAAATTAAAAGAGCAAAGGTATAAAATTTTAAAATAGTTCACATTCACCACACGATTCACATCATAATATCAACTCTGTGTTCAGAGTGACCTCAACAACTTAGGTAAGTATCTTGTGAAAAAAATATGGAAGATGTATGTGTGTATTATATGTGTTTCAAAATACTAAAATAGAAAAATATATGCTTATATATTCATCCATCTAACATTATAATGTTGAGGGCAATAACAGCCAGTCTATTAACATCTAGCAAGCTGTAGTTGCAAAATAAATATTATACACAGAGTAGATTTTTCAAAGTGACACTTTCATTATTATTATAAAGGTTAAAATGAGACAACAGAAATTGTCATGTGTGATATTTTCAATAATCTGAAATAGATTAGAATTGATTGAGTACATCTAAATGGCATAAGGTAAAGCATCTTTCTTTATACACTAAATTAGATGAAATATACATCTAAATCTATTTAATACATCCTATACTGGAAATGAAATAATGGACATGCAGTGATAAATCATGTAAGTATTTCTGGACCTTATTTTTTTAAAAACCAAAGTTCAAATAAACCCTTTGATAGGAATCAAAGTAGACTAAAAATCAAGTGTGATGGATTTCAGCCATTAGTCATGATTGGAGCTATTAGAATACTTAACAGGGGAAATTTTTCACATATCAAGAAAATAATCCCATATAATTTTTGTTGTTATCCCTTGAGTTATCTAAAATCAACACAGTGAGTTTCATTGATTATGTTATTTTATCAAAATAATTAATTGCAAAATGGGTCTTATCTTCAGAGAGGCTGCCACTTAACTTTATCAATCTTACTACAGGCATGATGGAGAATTTAATTCTAGATATATCCAAAAATAGTTGTATAGAAATAAGTATTTTTGTAAATTTCCCCCTCCTTCTTTGTATTTTTTATAAACTGGTGCCAAAATATCACAGACTGTATATTATTTCTGAGCCTTTCCTGCTTATTTTTTCTGAAGTTCATGTAAAAGAAATTCTTAATCTTTTAAGAATCATGAATCTATTTAGAATCCGATGATAGTCATGATATTTTCCTTTCTAAAAAATGTACATATTCAGTTTGTATCTGATTTCAGGGCATCAATGGATCCCAGGTTAAAAACTTGTGTTCTATAACAAATACTTGATTTTTTCAGTTGGGCTGTATGAAATGCATTGGACTTCTCAAAAGAAAAATGGATCAGTGAACTTACTGAATGGGATCTCAGTAGATTTTGGAGGGTGATTATTGGAAGTTGTGCTTTGGAAGTTGTGTTTATCTATCTATTGAGCAACAGATCCCATTTCCCTAGGTGAACGCTTTTATTAGTGATAGAAGGGCCTCTATTGGCTTATTTATCTTTGGCAAGATATCTCCTCTAGGCCTCATCATTGCCAATTCAAATGGCTCAGTATTGCCAGTACAAGTAAAATAGTTCTCCCTCACATGCATTCATTTATTAATTTGATATTTATTGAGTACCTGTTATATGTTAAGATCTCACCCAGAACACTGGCTTTAAGAACAAAAACACAGGGGCACCTTGGTGGCTCAGTCGGTTAATGAGTAAATAAAATCTTAAAAAAAATAAAATAAAAATAAATAAATAAATAAATAAATAAATGTGATGAGAAGCCATTAGAGAGTTTTAAGCAGGACAGTGGGTAGTACAGCGAGATTTATATTTTTTAAAGTTTATTTTGTCTACTGTGACCTTGGACCCAATAGTAGACACAATAGAAAACGTAGCAACTTCCATTCAAGGCAGATATATGGAAATTTCTACCACTGACACCCAACAAAGCAATTTATAGTCTGCAAGTAAGAAGTATCTTATGACTAACAACATCATTTTTTTAAAGATTGTTTTGAAGATTTTTAAAGAGATTATAAAATTAGGGGCACCTGGGTGGCTCAGTCAGTTAAACATCTGCCTTCGGCTCAGGTCCATGATCCCTGAGTCCCGGGATCGAGCCCCAAGTCGAGCCCCATGGCGGGCTCCCTGCTCGGTGGGGAGTCTGCTCCTTCTGCCTCTGCCCATGCTCTCTCTCTCTCTCTAATAAATAAAATATTTTTTAAAAATTATGCAATTAATGTGTAATACTGTGAGACTTCAAAAATCTCTGGTTCTATCTATACCTTATTGGGAGCTCTAACCTTCTATTTGTTCAATAAATAATTACTGAACAATTCTATATGCCAGATATTGTTCTATCCTTGTGCTTTTCAAAACCGTCTGGTGAAGGACCAGTTTTTTGCTTTTCTTTCTCAACTCATTGTTGACTAATATTTTTACATAATACAATAAAAATATGTTATTAGACAAATGAATTTAAAAGATATAAAATCTAAGTTTATTGTTATTAGATTCAACAAACATAAAATCTATATTTCAGTAGATATAATCAGAAGAAACATAACCAAAAGGGAAAAAAGAATTACAAAGAATTGCAAAACTAAACATGTTTGAAGTATATACACAGGCAATTAACGTAAAGAATTATTAATACACTTATTATTGTCATTTCACAACAATAACTAAAGAGTATGCAAGGAAATAATGATGTTCCATGTGAAATGCCTCTTCACACACTTTGAACAAACTCTAGCATATCAATATTTAACAATTTTAACTCAATGAGCTTACTTCTTGCTTGTTAAATTATTTAATCAAAGTTGGATTGACAACAAAGTATTCCTAAATGGTTTCTGTTTTGCTTTAATAACATGCAAAAGCAGAGAAACGAGTCTCACAGAAAAATATTGATGGGAGCAAGAGATTTTTAAGGCAATTTTGGCAAGCTTAGGGTATTTATTTTATTTTTAATTTTTATACAAAATGAGACAATTGATGTATTTTTTTTTTAAGGTTTTATTTATTTATTTGACAGAGAAAGACACAGCGAGAGAGGGAACACAAGCAGGGGGAATGGGAGGGGGAGAAGCAGGCTTCCCGCCGAGCAGGGAGCCTGATGCGGGGCTCGATCCCAGGACCCCCGGGATCATGACCTGAGCCGAAGGCAGACGCATAAAGACTGAGCCACCCAGGCGCCCCAATTGATGTATTTTCAAAATTCATCTTCAATCCTTCACCATAGCCAGATCTAACAAGTTACCCCCTAAAAGAACCATTAAAGCCCAAACTGGCCTATTCTCTGTTCAGCAAGTACAGCCCTGTCCTGTAAGTCTATCGATAGTGAACTTGTACGTCGCAGCAACGCCAAATTGCTATAAAAGCTCTTAAACCCTCACTTCAATTTCTGCACTTTTCTCATCACAAAACAGTTACGCACAATTCTTAGACCCACACCAATTTGTGAACTATAGTTTGGGGAGCACTACTCTAGAGTACCCTTTCTATGAACAAAATAAAGCTGTATGTTTTCAAAATCATTAAATTCACAGTAGAGGGTTGTTTTCTACTCATCTTTGTTATAGATAGCAAATATTAGAAATAGCAGCAATAAAACTCAGTGTTAACCTGGAGGGATTGCTCTCCAGATGAAAAAAATATTTGGAGTAATTTATGTTTCTGACTACCTGGCACTATTTCTGATGTCTGGGATTTGTTCTAACACAGTTTCCTGCAATGATCATCTATTTGAAGTACTCAGTTCGTTTTCTGGCCTTACTCCTCTTAAAAAGAAAAAACATATATATGTATATGTATATGTTTATTTATTTATTTATATTTAATATATATGAATTTAGCATGTAACAAAATCTATTGGGCCTTTTTAAAACTTCATTTAAAACAATCTTATAATTTCAGCTTTTATTAGGTCAAATGACTACTTCTAGAAATGGGATTATAAATGAAATTATAATCAGGGGTAAACTGGAGCTGGCTCATACTGGTTCGAGAAAATGAATTATGTGCATCTCTTTCCACTCAGCATTAGGTGATGTCAGGCTGGTAGTTGGTATCAGCCTAGATCAAAGTATTTATATCATGGAAATCAGCAAACACTACTACTCAAGATTCTTTTTTTCCCAGAGAGCTGGTTATTGAACATTTACTAGTACATCACCAGTTGTAATTAATGTTAATTTCAAATTCCTTTAGAGTAAGAAGAATTGACAAAATGGCATCATAAAATTTGAAATATTTCAGGTACTATTTTCAAGATGATCTCATTTATGTTCTTTTAGCACCAAACTAAGAACAACTACAAAAAAGTTTTCCTGGACTATATGAGATAATCTATTTTTCAGCATAAATTTATATCATTGGTTCTGTTTGTCCATACAAGCATACATGTACCAAATCACAAGGAGGGGTAGCAACGGGTATATAAGAAGAATAATAGTATATGTGTGTTTATATGTGTAAAATTGTTTTCAAATATGATTTAATAATTATCTTAATATTGGCCAGAATATACAAGCAAAACTCCAGTAATTTCTCCCAGACAACAGCAAAAACTAGAACTGGTGAAAAGCTTTTTGAAACAATAATGGGAGTAAAATCCACTGTACCAGTTGGAAGTTGTATTATTGAAAATAATATTATTATTATTTCCAATACTTGTATTAGAAATAGAGCTCATTGCTTCCATCTATAAACAAATAGCAGACTACACTGAAACAATTTAAATCTATCACTGAAAAATTATACTTTTTTGAGAAATTATATTATTTTTAAAGATTTTATTTATTTATTTGATAGAGAGAATGAGAGAGAGAGAGAGCATGAAATGGGGGAGGATCAGAGGGAGAAGCAGACCCCCCGCCGAGCAGGGAGCCCGATGTGGGACTCGATCCCAGGACTCCAGGATCATGACCTGAGCCGAAGGCAGTCGCTTAACCAACTGAGCCACCCAGGCGCCCCGAAATTATATTATTTTTAAAAACAAATCATTTTTTAAAAGAAAAGGGAAGAGGATAGATAAGAGGGAAAATGTTTGGTGAATCAGTAAATAATGGCTACCAAATGAACATTTAAAAAATGAGCAAGTTGCCTCGTTGGTTGGAGTGCGGTTCTAAAGAAGTTAAGGGCATGTTAGGTCACTCTAATCTGTGATCCTAGACTGAACAGTTAGTCTGGCTGTTAGTCTTGAAAACACAAATCTTAAAGCCACAAGAGAAAGCCACTAAATTCAATGACTCACCATTAAAGACATCCTAATTCAATACATGTGAACCTTGGGAGCAGTGGGACAGTAACCCCAACTTTTGATACCAGGGGTTTCATAAATCATTAACATCTATCTCATTTATATTCAGTATTGCAAAAGATGTTTATAACAAAAACGTTTAACACATCAGCCTCATCCCCACCTTGCAACATCATCTGTGCAAAATAAATTTTCTTAAGAATTGCTATATTTTGGGGCACCTGGGTGGCTCAGTTGTTAAGCGTCTGCCTTCGGCTCAGGTCGTGATCCCAGGGTCCTGGGATCGAGCCCCGGCATTGGGCTCCCTGCTCGGCGGGAAGCCTGCTTCTCCCTCTCCCCCTCCCCCTGCTTGTGTTCCCTCTCTCGCTGTGTCTCTCTCTGTCAAGTAAATAAATAAAATCTTAAAAAAAAAAAAAGAATTGCTATGTTTTTCCCTTAGATAGTTCTCCTTTTTATGGTATTTGAATCTGAGCTAATTTTCACAGCACAGCAAAAATAAGATCTTATGGAGAGATAAATACTACTATAAAATAATGAAATAGAGAATTAAAGAGATATTCTTATCATAATATATCTACCCTTGACATTTTGTAAGGATTTTCTTATATTGAAAGATATCTTTTTATAATGAGGAATTAAAAGTTCTCTGCTTTCTAAACTATATGAAGGGATAATCCTCTATTCTGTTCCTTGCTTTCTTTTCTTGTTAAGAGAGGAAAAAAGCCACATTATAGTGCTGCTCACAGCTGCTTAATATTCTTTTCTTAAGCGAGCTGTGTCAGGTGATTGCCTAACCCTGTGGCCCTTAAATCACTCTCCATGATGGCTTAGTGCCCCATGGTTTTACCAATTATCTACATCTTGCTTCAACATTTCTCACTTTTGAAGACAAAATAAAGTTTATGTCAATATTAATTTCAACAATATTCATTTGACAGTTACAAAACATCTTTCTTAAAACTAAAACAAAGAATATGCCAAATTCCAATCAATGTAGATACTATAGAAGAAAAAACAAGATGCTCTCTCCATTTCTTGATCCTTCCCTTATTGATTCTCAAATTCTTTAATTGAAAATTAGAAAGATAAATACAATTGTATTCTTGGGATTTTCAAAAGTCTGCATAATTGTAGTCATCAGGATAGGAACCTCTTCATTTGGGATGGCTTTCTTGCCATAGAATTAGAACACACTTGCCACTAAGCCATAACACTACATAAAATGAAAGATTAATAAAAATCATTTGTGTTCAAGTTTCAAGAGAGATGCTGTCAGGCATTATTTTATAGTCATAAGTCACAAACTTAACCTCATCTAGTTCTTTACATTTGGGGCAATAACAGAAGAAATCTCATCACATTTAATGAAAAAAATAGCTGTATTTTTGTCCTGCATCATAAATATAATCCCTAGATGAAGGATGAACTATTATTATTCCCATTTTATGGAGGATGCAATGGGAACAGGAAACAAAAAAAAAATTAAAAGATGTTTGACCAATGCCACACAGGTTAGACATGGTGGGAATTCCAAATCAAACCTGACTCAACTATCATCCTGATAGATACCATCCTATCCTCCTGAAGATGATATACTGCCTCCTTTAGATGACTGTCAAGGAGTTTTGAAACTAATTCTTTTTCTGAAGTGTTTTAAAAATCAATATAAATACACAGTTTTTTTAAACACATTGAAAACATAGTTCATATGAATTGTAATAATTTATTCATATGTAGTTGTTTATGAAACTTTCTTGCACATTCTTTCTTTTAAGCATCATTGTATAAAATTCTGAGTTTCCAATCTGAGTGTTATTTTAAAACTTAGGATAATATACCCAGAACAATATTTAGGTTAAATTTACAATGGAAGTCCATGATTTCTGTCTGGGAAACTATGTTGCCCTAACAATATGCACTTCACGTAACTCCAACCAGTGACCATCCACAATCATGAGAATAATCTCAAAAGACTAATCAGCAGCTTCCAATACTGAGCCCTAAGAGGAGTTATGGAAAGTTTATTGTGACCTCATTCTTCAACTTCCCAGATTTCGGAACTTTTACTATAGACTGATAATTGCCAGGTCAATACTTTGTTTTCTGTTATGTGAATCTGGCCATTTCAAGAACAGGAAGAAAGATGAAAAACTCTCATTACTTTCTACGAAAGGGTCAGGAAAGTTCAGGCATTTATCTATCCATCCCATCTTCAGCAAATGTGTATATAACCTTACTTTTCCTTGCAACCAGGAGAAAGAATTCGTCTTGACATTATTCTTTGTATATAAGGAAAGTAAATAACTAGAGGGAGAGATTAGTTTAATATGCCAATCTAATTGGATGAGCATCAAATAAATCTTTGCAATTGTATTTTCTTGGTGTGCTTACTACTTCATGCCTTATATGTATTGTAACAAAATGATCCAGGTCAATCTTTAAGACCAATTCTAAGTGATCACTGGAACCAATTATGTTCATGGCGTTGGTGGTATAGTGGTGAGCATAGCTGCCTTCCAATTATGTTCATGTAGGTCAATCACAAAGAATTGATTAGACCATCCACTTACAATCTAATTGATTGCATTGTGCTTGACTATAACTGAAATAGCCACTATGATACAAAAATAATCACACCAGCAATTCAGTACTTATTAGGTAAACCAAAGTAAAAACCAGGTTTATTTTGTCATGTTCAAGTTACTTTCTTGCAACTAGACTTTGAAACTTAATTTGAAAATGTTTTTTCTAATAAAAATATTTTTTCTGTTATATAGTAATTAGTGCATCTTATAAAAAATTCAGACAATAAAAAAGTACATTAAATACAAAGTTAAAATCATCTTGTGATATTAACCTTGCTTCTAGTTTTTCTGGGCAAATCTTATTTTACCCTTGTAAAGTTTGTGTTTTTAGAGCATCTTCTTTCCAAGTTCCCAAATTACCATTTAATCTCAAAAGTATACATGGAAAAATCAATAAATTGTGATCTTTAGGCAAAAGCAATGCTGGTGGAGAGAGAGACAAAAAACAAATTCCCCTGCCATGTGACAGAAAGTACATATTGTTTACTCTTGCCTCTCTGACATGTGTGTTTGTTATCTTTTAATTAATTACTTTAATCTATGACTATTTGGTATAACAAAAGATTGTGATTTTCCCATGTTCAATTTTTATTTTTAAGTTTAGTTTATGGATAAGGAAATAACTATGAAATAGAACACAAAAAGCACATGCTCCAATTTGCATAAGTTGCTAGACTTAGTTTCAAGAAACTATATAATAGATCTCTATCGGTGGTTCTTGACTTTAAGTGTGCATCAGAATCACTCCTAAGGGCTTGCCCAAACCTAGTGCTGAGCCCCCATCTCTAGACTTTCTGAATCAACAGATCTGGACTGAGACAGGAGAATTTGTATTTTTTGTTTAATGATTTTATTTATTTATTTGACAGAGAAAGACACAGCGAGAGAGGGAACACAAGCAGTGGGAGTGGGAGAGGGAGAAGCAGGCTTTCTGCGGAGCAGGGAGCCCAATGAGGGGCTTGATCCCAGGACCCCGGGATCATGACCTGAGCTGAAGGCAGACGCTTAACGACTGAGCCACCCAGGCACCCCAAGAATTTGTATTTTGAACAAGTTCCTGGACAATTGTGGTAAGGCTGGTCCAGAGACCACATTTTGAGAACTATTGATCTATATAAAGGTATTAAACATCACTTCAGAATTCATCTAATATTAATCATCACTGAATCTTGATTTTAATAGACAATTTAGTGCCATGTACATAGTAGGTTACAGTGAATGCTGTTGATTGATCTAAACTTAGACATAAAATAAATTGGATTACAAACCTACCAGTTACTAAATAATCCATCTTTTCCCCAACTGAGAAAATCTTGGCCTAGGTTTCAGAGAGCTGAGATACATAAAATGGCCTTTGGATACTGAATTTTTCTACCTATGAAGTTTCTTTTCAATGCCCTTGTATTTTATTTACTGACAATAGAAAGCACAGTCATCCTGGTACAGGCAATATAATGATAAACAAAATGGCTTAATGAAACATCAATGAAATTGTTGATTCCAGGAATTTTTTTAGATCAGTGTTTTGGTAATAGCAGAAAGTGGTTTTTGGAACAAGAGAGATCACAGCTTGATTTTTTAATGTTAAGCTCATGCTGCTAAAATCTGGAATCTATTTGTTTGTTTTGAGGTTTATCTTTCACCCTGCGTGACAATTTTAAGCAAGATGTTTCTTCTGTTTTCAATCCTACAGTGAGATGTGTAAGCTCTTTCCCAGAGTTAGACCAGTTCTACCAAATTCTGATGCTAGTTGAAGTATCAATGGAACTGGAAGAAAATATGTAAAGATTTTTCCTTTGCCTTTGTCATATGTTATGGTATTCACATGACTCCCTCTGGTGGCAAATGTAGCATGGAATGTTAATCTTTTTCAAGAAATATACATGTTTACATTTATTTTCATATAGAGTCAATGATTGCGTCCTTCTTGTCCGAAGTTTTGTTTCCTGTCTTTCCTAATGCTTTCCACAATCTGATGTAATATCACTGTTAATGATGCAGTTCAATCAAAATGATCGGTTCAATCAATACATAGATTGAATCTCATCAAAACGCAGCCTGGAAAATTATGTCAAAGAGTTTATGCAGGCTCTTAACAATCAAATCAGAGTATAAAAATTCTAAAATAATTAATTAAAGAAAAAGAACCCAAAAACTCGATCTCAAATCCTCTGAATATAGTCCATTCATAATAACATATAAATGTAGTCTAAGTAAACTTGAATATCTGCATCCAGCAAATACCCTCAGGACGCCATACAAATAAAATGTAGTCATCCAGAGATGAATTTGAATTCTACTACTCGGTGCATGGGTAACCTGAGCCAGGTTATGTTCATATCCACAACATGGAATACTGTCTACTCCATGGACTTGTTGTTATGGATTAAACAAGACTCATTGTTGTCAAACATTTTGACTATTATTTTTAAATAAATTGGTATGGTAAAAAAATAAAAATAAAAAAGACAATGTATTTAAAGATCTAGCACCATGCCTGACATTTAGTAAGCTAAATGTCAGGCATGGTTATTCTTTTTAATTAACAAATTGAAAGAAAGGAAGTTAGAAAATTGAGCCTTTTACCTGATTTTTGTTTGAACCTTAGAGCAACAGCCTTGGATGAGGTAGAGAGGTGAGGTTCCCATCAGACCAAGGTCACACAAGTACGGAACAGCATCCATGAGCCAACAGCCCAAGTGATGGTTAAGCAAAAGCACACACTGAAGAAATGAAGCTCATTTGCTATCCGTGCATACAGTATCTGGATGTACTATCATGCCACCTCTAATTGCAGCAGTGGAATGCCAGAGAATCCCCTCACTTCATTCAAATTTGCCTCTATTTCTGTCGCTCAAGTCAATATGACAACGCTTCCTTTTGAGCTAAGAGGTAATGTGGATTTAGGGGCAACAACATTTTTCTTCTCAAAGAAAATATCTTAATAACCTTTTACATCTCCTGTGAGACAAGAAAGATAATGAAGGCATTTTTACATCTCCTAGTAAAAGCCTCTTGCGCTTGTGAACAAAATAATTGGCCTATATAACATGAAAAATTGACCATGACTTAAATGATGTTTGTGTGCACATCTGTTTGAACAGTTTTGATTGGTGAGTTAAAATAAGTTATTTGTCCTCATTTCTTTTATTGTTGTTTGTGGTTGAATTATTAGTTTTGTGACTGAATTAATTATACATACACATAGGCACAGGTGTTCATATTTAAGAATTTTGTTGTAAATCTTCTTTATACAGCCATTTTGCATTGCTATTATTTAACTTTCCTTCCAAAAGTGGGGCTAATATAGATTGGTCAGGGATAAAAGCACTATTGTGTGCCATCGTGCCAGGAACAGGGTCTATCTTTCACCTGGGATTCCATTTCTTGAGAATCTCATATTGCCTTTTTGGATGCATGCCAATGCAGCTAAAGGATGAGACACGAAGGCTGCCCTGTCCCCCATCACCTCCTCAAGCTCTTGTCATTATTCCTTCCCCTCGCACTGACTTATTTTTTTTTTCCATCACAGAAGTACAAGCCAAGATTCAAGTATGAATTTAGAAGAGAAAAAGCAGAGAAGGCTGCTTGGCCTGCTTCGCCTTCAGCCCAATTAAAGCCAAACTGTCAGCCAGTAATATGAGTTTTCCTGACCAGCTCTCTCTGCAGATATTCCCCTTGGTGAACTTGCAAGAAGGATTGGAAAGCATTCCTAGGTTTCTCTGTATTACTGGGGGAAAGGAAGAAAGAATAGGCAAAAATAGAATTCTGTGCTTTTCAAATCAATATATGCAAATTAGTTAAAACTATAAAAGGACTTCACAGTAATACAGCTTTCTGCAACTACCCAAAACTGGTAGCCAGTCTGCTGGCCAGAAAAATATGAGAAAGAACATTATCAAGGGTAACTTACATCTTTTACATAAATTCAGTGACAGAAGCATGTGTGACTTCTTCTCTTTGTGGCACCACACATTTATTCACCAAGTCTTCTTGCCTTGCCTCTCTTGGAAACATCTCTCAAATGCATTATCTACAGGAATTTTCATCGGCAACTGCTCCCTCTCCTATACTCTGTCTCACACAGGATCCTTTCAATACACCATTTTACAGTTTCCTACATTGATTTACTCTCACTGTCCTCTTGTTCATCAGTCAGAGCCCCAGCAAAAAACAAGTGGTACATCCAAGCCATGTAATCTGAGGAGAGTTTCATAATGAGAATATTTACAAAGGTGTGAGCAGGGCTGAAGGAAGTCGTAAGAGTAATGCAGTGCCTTGGGAGACTACACACGTCGCCAGAAGCGGCAAGAGGTGTGAGTAGTTGCCAGACCCAGAGAGGAGAGTTATATAGATAGGGTTGCCAGACACCAACCGTGGCCTCTGCTAGAGGGATATAGCCAATCTGCCATGGCCAAACTGGGAGGAATGTGGGGGATGAGGGGAATCAGTATCTCAACCTCACCCTTCTCTCTCCTCCGATCACCTACAGGTATCTTCCATTGGCTACATCTAACTGGGAGCTGGAAGACAAAGTTAATGTGGCCCATGTGGGGCAGCATCCCCAAGGGCCCATGTAGCAGCAAGAAATGTAAAGAGGGGATCTGGAGATGCAACCAAAGAATTCAAGAACATGCTGCCATACCACGATTTTACTGCGAGTGGCCATTGCCTGCTGCCTAGATTTCCAGTTTCTTCCTAACTGATCTCTTTGCCTTTAGTCTTGCCTGCTTCCAGCCCATTCTCCATATTAGACAGTGATGGTTCTAAAAGTGCAAATCTGATCATGTCATTTCCCTACCTAAAGCCAATTAGTGGACTCCACTGCTCTTGGGACAAATTCTAAACTCTTTAACATGAGTTTTATGAGGCCTTTGGCAATTTAGCTCTTTCCAGTCTCATTACTCAGTTTCCCTGGTCACACTCCACACAAACTGAAAGGTAATACAGGTCTTCTAATATGCCATGCTTACCTCCTGATCTATCTGCATTATGGTCCTTTTGCCTAAGTACCTTTTCCTACTCTTTGCTGGTTGAGCTCCTTAGTACTAACTCTCAAACGTCCCTTCTTTCTCTTCCCTCCCAGAATTACGTTATATGTCTTCCTGGCACAGTTCCATCTGCTCCAGACATGACACTAATATGTTATTCTAATTGCCTCTTTACCTCTTTATTTCCCTCTAGAGATTATAGACTACTCCAGTGCAAAGGATTACATTGTTCATCATTGTCACCTCAGCACGAACTGGGGTCTGGCATCATGTGGGACCTAGGAAACTGTATTGAATGAATAAAGAAAATCAAAGTAAAAAGGCCAATCTCTTCATCATGACTTCCTGACTCTCCATAATGTACCTGACATTACGTTATCATCCTCACCTCATATTACCCTGTCTTTTCAACATCTGTTCCTTCCCCATCATGGACTCACCTGTCCATTTTTCCTCCTAGAAAAGAAGTTAAAGATCCCCTTTTCTCCCTTATCCCCTCTCCTAAATGTGAGTTAGATTATAGGCATTGATTCCATCTCAATTAGACTATACAGCACAAGAGAGTAGAGTATTAAAAAGGATTGAAAGATTACACAGATATAAAGATAGTTCTTTGAGGCTGTTTTCCTTCCAAGGCACTGGAAAAATAAGGCAGGGCCCCAATCTCCCATCTATTTCCATACAGCTAGGAAAACAGGCCTGTAAGTCTTTTCCTGTCCCCAAATCACACATGGGCATTGGGACAAATTTCTGGTCTCTTATACATTATTCTCTCTCTTGCTATCACATTAACTCACAAACCATATCGAAGTTGTAGGTAATCTTAAAGTCCAGCCTCCCAGGGTCTAGCTCACTAGATATGGAGGTATAATGTTAAGGCCTCAGCTTACAATCAAGGGTTAGCTTACCTTGCTTCCTTTGTGTGAATTGCTGTCTTGGGGATCTTGACCGTCAGGTACTTCATTTGAGGTAAGATTCAGATATTTCCCTGCTGGAAAAATACCATATTTTTGGTTTTTTAAGTTGTTGCTATTTCAATTTTCTTTTATTTTAATTTTAAAATACTATATGCATATGGTAAAAAAAATTCAAAACTACAGTGAGATAAGTAAGTGTCCCTCTTTCTCAGATTCTATCTCCTGGAAATTAGCAGAAGTATCTGCTAATTATATTTTATTATTATAATCATATCACCTCTCAATCTCAGAATAGGGCTTACATCACAGGTACTCTGGTGCCACATAACTTGTGGGAAGGCAGGCAGTATAATTAACCAACTGTTGAGAGTGAAAAATAATCAATTCTAGGAGGTCCAGTATGATTAAAATCTGATTGTTCTTCACAATTTTGCATTCTTTTCTGGGATTTTTATGTCTATTGTGATTGGATACGCCAGAACAGTCTGATATCATATGAACCTCAGTGGAATCAACTAACTTTCCATGAAGCCTGAACTACTTGCCAGGTGTACTGCCTTCTTCAGAGGAATGTGCGCCTTAATGTCTAAATTCTTAGGAGTTATATTCAATAAAATACTGTAACCCATTACCTCCCTGACTTCATCTCCTATTACTTTCCTCTCTGGCTCATTCCACTCCAGCCTCAAACAGGCCAGACATGTCTCAAAAAGGCCTTTAAGGCCTTTGCATTGCGTGTTCCTTTTCTCGGGCACTCTGCCCTCAAATATCCACCTGACTAATTGCTTTCAGCTCACTTTCTTCATTCTGCCTTGATGGAGCTGCCTTCCCTAGCCACAAAGCATCTACTATTTCATGGCATCTACCCAAATTTGTATTTATTCAGTATTTACTTTTTTTTTTTTTTTTGGTCTAACTGAAAGTTCTGTGAAGCCAGTTCCCCCACTGTTTATTTAACAAATAGCCATTCAGTACCAACTGTGTGCCAACTAATTTAAGGGACACAGCTATGAAAAGAGTTTACATTATAGAGGAGTGTAAGGAAGACAGACAATAAATAAGTAAACAAGTAAAATAATGATATTGCAAATGGTGACCAATGCTTTGAAGAAAACAGGAGAATATGATAAAGAGTGACTGAGCATGGGCAAGTTCATTGAAATTGGCTGAGCAGGGAAGGCCTCTCTCAGAAAGTAACACTGAGTTGAGGTGGGAATGAAATGCTGGAGGCAGCCATGAGAAGACATGATGGCTGAGCACTTGAGCAAGAGGAAACTGAAAGTGAAAGGAACCTAGGCTAGAAAAATTTTGACATAAAGGTGCATAAAGAAGTCTGCTGTATCTGGGGGTTTCCGAATGACAGGGATGAGATTAAATGGGAAAAACAGGCAGGTGGTAGATCATACAGAGCAGTGCAGATCATACTAAAGCATTAGATTGCCCTGACTCCCATGTGTAGAATAAATCTATTCTAGGAGAGCAATAGCAGAAGCAGCAGGAAGGTTTACCCTGGCAGATATAAGAGATGACAGTGTCTTGAATCAGGTGTAGCTAGAGACAAGTGGAAGAAATGGAGATATATAGTAGAGGTGGAATTGACCAGCATCGCTGATGAACTAGATATGTGCAGTGAGGGAAAAGAGAGGAATCAGGGTGACCCATTCGTTTTGGGCTAGACCTATATGATGGATGAATGCATTTCCATTTACTGAGGCATATATTTAATGCTTGCCCCTAATATGTGCTCAATAGTTGTGAATACATCAATCAATACTGAGGTAGGTTCTGGGTGACATTGTGTTTGAATAAAACAGTTCCTCTGTTGAACACTATGGCAATTAAAGAGATCAGAGTCGTATATGCAGTTGTCAATCTCATCTGGGTGAGTTTGAGGCAGCGGCTGCACTCTTACAATTCCCCTTGGCAGTGCCCCACGGATGCCGTAACAGTGGGCGCGTGCATATGCAGAACTGGCTTCTGGCATGGCCGGGTTACGGCTAGGATTGAGACTGGTAGACCTCGAGAGGTTTGATTACTCCCTGTGAAGCTGGGGCAGTTTAGTTGTGAATGAGTTCTCAGTTTTGAGATTTGAATAAATATAGTAGTGAGTCAGAGCTTGGACAGGATCTCTGGAAGGGTGGCTGGTTAGGTGGTTGGCATAAGATTGAGAATTCAGAGCTGAGGGCCTTTGGTAGTGGTCTCACTTGGCTAAGGCAAGAGCACAGGCTAGAATAAAGTCAGACATCCCCTCTAGAACACTGAACCTGGATAGCAGAGAGAAGAGAGAGGAGAGGTTTGTGTTGTTTAACAAGGAATTGTAAAAACAAGAAAAACAAAGAGTGCACAGAAGTTTGAATGTCATCCAGGGGAAATTATTATGCCCCAAAAATCATTTAAATCACTTAAATCCTTCCTTTATAAAGTAATCTGAGGTTTTCTAGGCATGTCAAAATTATAGATCAATCCCTGGCAATTGGGTAGGGAGTGAAAGAGTGGGGTAAGATATAACAATATCCTTTACTGGGGGTCCTGTAAATCAAACCACAGAAACAGTTACCTTCTTTAATAACATGCAAGGCCACCCTGAGGTCTGACTGGCTGAATAAAGTAATCATGGTTTGGAGAGATTAACTGCTTTGCAGAACTGCTGGGGAGAAAGGGAAGAGCAGAATCAAGAACAAATGCTTTATCTCCTGACCAACACTGGAATTTAGGCCGCTCAAACATTGGTAATCCAAGAAACTGCTGCCACTCACACTGCCCAAGCAGCTAATGGGAACCAGCAACAGCCTCACAGCTGCCCAGGATAAAGACCTACCAGGGCGACTGCAGTTGAAGGTTATAGATGTCTGCCCATATGGCCTCTGGGAAAGCTGGAGCTCAAATTCAGCAGGATTATGAGGTTTAATTGATTAGTGCTGCTAAAGCGTGTACCATCTAGTTGTAGAGTTTGTAGTCTTAGCATCATAGAATTGAGTTAATTTCCTCCCAAGGGAGACATTTTGCAATTTTCTTAAGTGATAGCTTTAACCTAATACCCTCAGTGGTTAAAATTTCAATAGTTAAAAGTTAATGATTTTCTAACAAGCTATTCCTGGCGTATGCATAATTTGTTTTATTTTCTTTTCCATGCATAGTCCCAGGTTGAGGGTTGAACTGGATGAAACAGAAGAAATGTAAATCTCTTCATCGGATTTGATTTCTGAGATAATATCAAGCACCAAATAGTACTCTTAAAAACAAGAGAATATTCATTTTCATTGAAAAATAATCTCATTTTCTGACTGTAAGAGTTCACAGTAGTGAATTAAAATTCGATCACTTATTAGTATGTGACCTTGGGCAAATGATGTAATTTACTACAAACCTCAGTTTCCTCACCTATAAAATAAGGATAATAATAGTTGTACTATCAAATGAGATGATGCAGGAATAAGACTTAACACTCCCCTGGAAGCTAAATATTTTCCACCAATTTTTTATTATTATTAAATGTTTTAAGAGTTTGTTTTGTCCTGCAGTTAAATAATCATGCATGTGGGTATTTAATTTACAGAACCAAACTTGAGCTTCAAAGCTTGGGCAAAGACCAACATTTTAAATGATTTTTCAACTTATTTTCTATTATCCTTTTGTGTCAAATCTGACAAAAGACCTTCCGAAACGAAATGATTATTATCCTGACAATTCCAATTATCCAATCTTTTAAAGATCCCAATATGCATATATTTTCCACTGCAATCTTTGGATTTTCAAGGTTATTAATTAGTTAAAGAATGGCTTTGGGTAAGATAGTTCTTTGTCTATATTTACAAGAGAAAAGGGCACATGCTACACTGCTGTTTGATTGATTGAAATAACTTGGGTAAAATTCTAATCTTACTGTGAGGGTAGTCTTAAAGAACAATGATACACTTATATTCAACTCTAGTGTTTAACCAGTATTCACTGCTATCCTGCTCTGTGCAAAGCCCTAAAAATACAATAATAATTAAGTCACTAAGAAGCAAGAAAAGCAGCTGCGTTTTTTATACCGTTTGTCTATACCAGAAGCTGGTAGATCTTGAGAGAAAGCTGTTTTAACAGTTAAGAGAGCTTTATCTAAACTATAAAGTAAGGAGAGTGAAAGAATGAATGTGGGTTAAGAAAAAAAAAATCCATGAGAAACTATATCAACCTTTAAAACTAACAATAAAATATTTTTAAAGGCATAAAATGTGGGTCTTATTTTTGTGTTTAACCCGTAAAGTTATGTTAGGGTACACTTCTGACCACATCCAGTCAAGACTAAGCCATCCTCTGCCATAAACATTAGGAAACACTAGGAACAATAGACTCCCAAATAACAGGGTAAATTCAGAATACTTGAAGGTAGAAAAGGAAACTTCGGTTGTCTTTGTCCTTTGGGCCATTAGGCAATTTTATTTTTTCTATTTTTTTTACTCCAAATACTTAGATGAGAGGAAAAAAACAACACACAGCACTTAAAACTGTAGAATTGGATATATAAAACTGAGTATTACAATGAAAATATAATTCTGAATAGCATAAAAATTGACATCCACAGTTAATTCCCAAATCTTTTTACCAATCAATTTTCTTTCTTTTTACAAAATATCTTGTTCTTTGTGTTAAATTATTTATTACGTAAATGAGCAGTTTTATCTGTAAAGAAATAGGTGATATACTTAATAATTTTTTGGATTTGGATGTATACATACATCAGAATCAGAATCAAAATGTACTGTTTTATTAAAAAGCAGTAAGCTAATAAGTTAGCCTGCCACATGCTAATACACTAACTACTTGCAAGTTAACAAGTTATTCTGCCACAATTTCATGGTTACTGGTAGAAGACATGAGTCTCCTGGATCAGAGACAAAGGACAATTTACTACTAAGAGCAATAGCAACAGCCAGAGCATCGGCATCTGCACTGACACCCAGAGCCCCGATTCCTATAGTGTTGCATGATAAGAGAGGAATCTTAAATGTAGGGAACTCAAATCTTTTATAACAGGCAGTAAATGTACCTGCCCATTGCTCCAGACAGGGGTACTATTTCTATGATCCAAGGCTGTAAGCAACCCTACCCTTTCCTCTGGAAAGAGACAGTATCTCCATCTTCCAAGTCTTTTCTCATTACAAATATCCTTGAAAAGATGGTTGAGAACAAAGGACAGTCAGTGCTTTGTTTTGCAAGACATGAGAAATGAAAGAGACTCATGGAAGATTGCCTCTCAACAATCCTAAGCAATGATTTCTGGGGAAAGAGTCCGGAGGGACAGAGAGAGAATCCTTTCCTGTTGGCTTTCCTGGTGCCAAGGGAGACAAGGCCCCTTCATTTGGTGAGAGTTGAGTTTGGGTGAGCTTCCATTGACCCTTGTGACCTGAGAAGAAGAAAATTCCATGTCCTATCTTTCCTTTCTTTCCTGTCCCAATCTCTCAATTTCCTAGGACATTAGAGTTGCTGTCTTTGCATCTTGAGCTCTGACTTGGAAATCAATTGCCTTAGAAATAATTTATAATGGCAGTCAGATTCCCTGACTGTTCCTCTAACTGCCTCCAATCTCAGTCTCCCCAAAGGCCCTATTAACCCATAATGTATCTGATTTATAGAACATTCAGTTTCAACTGCATTGTAAATTAAATAAACTTGGCAGGCTAGCTGGAGACCATAACCACCACTTATGGAGTCTCCAGTGTGGGAAAATGTGTTTTATTAATGAATGCGCTTAACAAATGACTTTATGGGCCATGCTTCTCATTAGATTGCATCTTTCTGTTTAATAATCAAGTTTTTAGAATGTTATTAGAGGAAGTTTACTTTTACAACTGTTTATGAAAAATGACAGTATTTTCATGGCAGTAAAAAGGTTATCCCAAGCCAAAAGCCTATGGAAAAAACCAGACTTATCTTTAAGAGGAGATTAAAGTTTAGGGTGTATGAGCTAACATGTTCTGTCAGATTATCATATACTCTCCCTAGAGAAATGTGATGGCCAAAAAGCAGGCAGTAAAAGAAAAAACATTTTATGACATTTCCTAAAAACCCATGAAAAATGAGAAGTTTGTAATATGCCAGGAAGAAAAAACCCAAGGAATGATCTCACTCTCACTGGAAAAGGACTGTATCTTTGAGAACCTCTCCGAGTATTCCCAGTTTGCCTTCAAATTCCCTTGTGTTGTGAGACTCTTGCTATGCAACAGGACATTACCATTTATCCTCCAAATATTCTCTGTGATATTCCACTTTCCAATTTGCTTTTGTTTAACCTCACCCCATTACACACAGCTATCGAATATTCTCTTATGTGCCTTCCCATTTAGAACTCATCAAACATTTTTACCATTTTCTGTCAATTTTTACATAATTTTTTATAGAATTTATGCTCCTTTTTTCCTGGTTGAAAATTATCCAATTAGTTATATTTTTCCCATTTGGAGAGACTGACAGCTGATTAGCAAAGCCAAGTGTGATTGGCCTAAATTGTAGCAAAAGGGGCAATCACTATTTCAGTGCTCAACAGATTGCTGACCTTGTTTGTTTATCAAAGTGAGGGTTTTTTGGTAACAATGCCACCTTTAACTGTCCTTTACTTTTGCTGTTCTCATAGGATTTTACTTGATGTTGATCTGGGGGAAAACCACCTTTTGGTCCTTCTTAATTACAGTTCTCCATCTCTTAATTTATCTATCTTATTGTTGAATTTGTGTAGGGTTTTTTGTATTTCTAGAGCACATTCTTGAAATTTTACAAAATATTATTTTAAAATACCAAATTACTATTCTAGGAAGTAGTTTTGAATATTATAGGAAAGATTATATTAATTAACACCCTAAAACTTAAAAATTTAAATGGATATTATCTCCTTCGATGTGACTGCTGTAGGAATTTCTACTTTTATTCCATCAATCTTGCCATTTTTCCAAACAATTTTTGGAACTCCTCTTGTGGATTTGTCTTTGGAATTGGCTGCTTTGCTTTAATAAACTCAGTGGTAGTAAATCTTCATCTTTTCAGTATGGACTTTTTTTTTTTTAGAGAGATCATTTTCATCCATTGTCTGGTAAATAGGTTAATGAGCAGACTGGGAGACTATTTAGGAGAAAAAGTATCTGACTATAAGGAATGAGGGTGGCATTCTTGTCTGACTAAACTGGCTCCAAAGACAACTTCAGAAAGGACTGCTGAAAGGTTTCAGAGCTTTGTCAGGAGAAGTTGGCTGCCCATATGTCTGGCTCCTGTGCAAATCCCTGGTTCGGGCAGTGATAGTGATATATCACATAAGTCCTGGCATGCCTTTGTCCTGAACTCACCTGGTAGGCCATTTTACTCTAAGGGAAATGGGAAATGATTTAAGGATTGTGAGCAGATGAGTGCCATGAACTGACAGGTTTTAAAAGGATCATCCTGGATGCTGTATTGAGAAGACACTGAAAAGGAAAGAGTAGAAGGTGGGGCAGACTACAGGAGTCTAGTTAGGAAGCTAGTGCAGCAATCCAGGCAAGAAATGATGTTGGCTCAAACAAAGATAGAAAGGAGAAGTGGTGAAAGGAGGTTGGATGCTGGATATATTTTGAAGATACAGTCAATAGAATTTCCTAATACTGGGCTAGATTGGGTCTCAGCTAGGAGTTATTTTTCCTCCTAAAGGGGTATTTGGCAATGTCTGGAGACATCTTTGATTGTCATGACTAAAGGCATGCTATAGGCATTTGCTGAACCGAGGCCTGGGTTGCTGCTATGCACCCTACATTGCACAGGACAGATTTCCACAAAAATTACCCAAAGAATTATTGAGTCCAAAATGTGAATTGTGCTGAAGTTGAGAATCCCTGTTCTTGTTGCACTTTGAGCATTCCTTTGTGAGTTCCCCAATGATATGCTTTAGGAGAGCCCACTTCAAGAATTTCGACACTAAGCTGATGCAATTGTTCCAATGCCCACAGAAGAGGACAGACTCTAGCAAACTTCATTCTGCCACTGGACTGAAAGCTTAAATTAGAAAGAAACCTCCCCAGGGGGCATGTTGTAGGAATAATGATAAGTCTGTTCAGAGGTGACTTTATCCACCAGTGCATCCAGATGGAGGGCAACTAAAGTCAGGACTTCTGCTTAGATGGCCACCCAGCCTCTATAGGAGCCACTGAAGTCTATATTTATGAAAGTTCCTTCTAAGTCTCTGGCAGAAAGGCAGCAAGAAATAGTGACAAATCTAAGTGGAGCCTGCCCTACCAAGTGTCCCAGGTTCATTATACCAGAGGAAGAAATCTGTTGTCCACCATAACAAGTCAACCACTGGACAGATTTGCCGTTTTAAGAATTCGTCTAGTTGGGTGTCCTCACTCTGTGCAGATTATCAACTCTATGATATGTGTCAAATAATTACAACTTGGAAAGCTACTCTATGAATATAGGCATACTTTACTTAGAAATACTTTATTTGAGAAAAGAATTATCAAATCTCTTAATCCTAATTCTTGGAAATAGAGCCAATATCAAAGTAATGTGGGTGTTTGTATTGGCAATAACACATTAGGAAAGACAAAGCCACAAAACTGCTGCCCTGAGTAAACAACAAAATTACACACGCCATCTTTGTTATCCATATATTTACTATTCAAGTTCTCAAACTTATAAGGTTCATAGACAAGCAAAAATATTATGAAACAAAAATATTCAATAGGAAACTACTACATACAAAATTTGTCCAAACTCAAAAATCCCTTTCTGCTTTATACTAGCTTTATCCTTTGCAATACTTTCATACCTTTACCATTTTCTTTAAAAATTATGACATGTTGGAATGCTGAGCAAGATGGCGGAGGAGTAGGAGACCTGGATTTCATCTGGTCTCAGGAATTCAGCTGGATAGGGATCAAACCATTCTGAACACCCACAAACTCAACAGGAGATCGAAGAAAAGAATAGCAACAACTCTCTGAACAGAAAAGCGACCACTTTCTGGAAGGTAGGACGAGCGGAGAAGTGAATCCGAGGCGATATTTGGGAGGACAGACGGCAGGGGAGGGGCCTCCGTCAGCCGCTTCTGGCAAGTGATAGAGCCGCGGAGCACAAAATCGGAACTTTTAAAAGTCTGCTCCGCCGAGGGACGTCACTCTGGTGGCTAAGCGGGGGGTGGAACCCTCCGGGACAGTGTGGTCTCAGGACCCTCCGGGTCACAGAAAGACCGGGGGTGCCTGAGTGTGGCAGAGCTCCCAGGTATCAGAGCGGGGAAGCCGGCTGCAGAGGCGGAGCCCAGGTGCGGGCTCTCAGCTCGGGGTGGCCATAAACCGTGATCCGCGGCACAGTCGGGCCCCTGCTCCTCCAGCAGGGACCCAACAAGCGGCAGATCCGGGGAGACTCACCTTCCTCCCCCGGGGAGGAGCCACGCGGGAGCGCACCGCAGGGATCTGCTGGGTTTGGAGACTCCACCCGGGGTCGGGAGCCAGAGATAGAAACGCGCGGTCACAGGCCGGGTGAGCACGGAGTGCGGCCGGAGACCGGGGAGACGGGAGTGACTGACGGCTTTTCTCTGGGGGCTCACTGAGGAGCGGGGCCCCGAGTTCTCGGCTCCTCCGGGGCGGAGATTGGGAGGCCGCCATTTTCACTCTCCGCCTCCAAAGCTGTACGGAAATCTCGCAGGGAACAAAAGCTCCGGAGAGCAAACCCGAGCAGATTACTTAGCCGGGAGGGGGCAAGGGTGGGGCAATTCTGCCTCCGGCAGAGACATTTGGAAACCATGGCAACAGGCCCCTCCCCAGAAGATCAGCGAAAACAGCCCGCCAAGACCAAGTTTACCGATCAATGAGAACGGCAGAACTCCAGCGCTAGGGGAATACTGCACATAAAATCCATGGCTTTTTTACCATGATTCTTGAGGCTTTCAAAGTTAATTTTTTTTAACTGTCTTTTTTTTTTTAATCTTTCTTTTTCCCTTTTTCAACCAACATCTTATCAATCCCTTTTATAAAAATCACTTTTATTTTTCATTTTTAGAGTCATATTCTATCCCTTCATAGTAGTTACCCATACTTTTGGCATATATATATAAGTTGTTCTCTCTTTAAAATTTTGAGATAGTTTCTTCTAACAGATCAAAATATACCCTTAATCTCTAGTGTATGGTTTTTTCTACTCCCCTGCCTGATCACATTCTCTCCCTTTTTTTCCTTTTTTTTTTTAAATCCTCTTCTTTCTTTTTTCAAACAACTTCTTATCAATTCCTTTTATAAAATTTTTTATAATTTCCATCTTTACAGTCATATTCCATCCCTTCATCATATCAACCCTTATTTTTGTACATATATAAGTTTTTCTTTTTTTTAAATTTTGGGAGGAACCTTCTTCTAACAGACCAAAATACACCCAAAATCTAGTGTGTGGCACTGATCTATATACCAGCCTGATCATATTTGATAATATTCTGTTTTTTTCTTTGTTTTGTTCTGTTTTTGTTTGTTTTTATCTTTATCTTTTTCTTTTTCTTTTTTTTCTTTTTCCTTTTTCTCTCTTTCCCTTTCTTTTCCCACTGCTTCAGGTCTTTTCTGATTTGTTTAGAGTATATTTCCTGGGGACGTTGTTACACTGTTAGCATTTTGTTCTCTCATTAATCTATTCTCCTCTGGACAAAATGGCAAGATGGAAAAAATCACCTCAACAAAAAGAACAAGAGGTAGTACCGACTGCCAGGGACCTACTCAATATGGACATTAGTATGATGTAGGATCTAGAGTTCAGAATCATCACTTTAAAGATACTAGATGGGCTTGAAAAAAGCATGGAAGTTATTAGAGAAACCCTTTCTGGAGAAGTAAAAGAACTAAAATCTAACCAAGTCAAAATCAAAAAGGCTATTAATGAGGTGCATTCAAATATGGGGGCACTAACTGCTAGAATAAATGAGGCAGAAGAAAGAATCAGTGATATAGAAGACCAAATGATGGAAAATAAAGAAGCTGAGAAAAAGAGAGATAAACAACTACTGGATCACGAGGGCAGAATTCAAGAGATAAGTGATACCATAAGACGAAACAACATTAGAATAATTGGGATCCCAGAAGAAGAAGAAAGAGAGGGGCAGAAGGTATAATGGGGCAAATTATAGCAGAGAATTTCCCTAATTTGGGGAAGGAAACAGGCATCAAAATCCAGGAGGCACAGAGAACCCCTCTCAAAATCAATAAAAATAGGTCAACACCCCGACATCTAATAGTAAAACTTATGAGTCTCAGAGACAAAGAGAAAATCCTGAAAGCAGCCCGGGAGAAGAGATCTGTAACCTACAATGGTAGAAACATTAGATTGGCATCAGACCTATCCACAGAGACCTGGCAGGCCAGAAAGGACTGGCAGGATATATTCAGAGCACTAAATGAGAAAAATATGCAGCCAAGACTACTATATCCAGCTAGGCTGTCATTGAAAATAGAAGGAGAGATAAAAAGCTTCCAGGACAAACAAAAAATAAAGGAATTTGCAAACACGAAACCAGCCCTACAGGAAATCTTGAAAGGGGTCCTCTAAGCAAAGAGAGAGCCTAAAAGCAACATAGACCAGAAAGGAACACAGACAATATACAGTAACAGTCACCTTACAGGCAATAAAATGGCACTAAATTCCTATCTTTCAATAGTTACCCTGAATGTAAATGGGCTAAATGCCCCAATCAAAAGACACAGGCTATCAGATTAGATAAAAAAACAAGACCCATCGATATGCTGTCTGCAAGAGACTCATTTTAGACCCAAAGACACCCCCAGATTGAAAGTGAGGGGGTGGAAAACCATTTACCATACTAATGGACACCAAAAGAAAGCTGGGGTGGCAATCCTTATATCAGACAAATTAGATTTTAAACCAAAGACTGTAATAAGAGATGAGGAAGGACACTATATCCTACTTAAAGGGTCTATCCAACAAGAAGATCTAACAATTGTAAATATCTATGCCCCTAACATGGGAGCAGCCAATTATATAAGGCAATTAATAACAAAAGCAAAGAAACACATCGACAACAGTACAATAATAGTGGGGGACTTTAACACCTCCCTCACTGAAATGGACAGATCATCTAAGCAAAAGATCAACAAGGAAATAAACACTTTAAATGACACACTGGACCAAATGGACTTCACAGACATATTCAGAACATTCCATCCCAAAGCAATGGAATACACATTCTTCTCTAGTGCCCATGGAACATTCTCCAGAATCGATCACATCCTAGGTCATAAATCAGGTCTCAACCGGTACCAAAAGATTGGGATCATTCCCTGCCTATTTTCAGACCACAATGCTTTGAAACTAGAACTCAATCACAAGAGGAAAGTCGGAAAGAACTCAAATACATGGAGGCTAAAGAGCATCCTACTAAAGAACGAATGGGTCAACCAGGAAATTAAAGAAGAATTAAAAAAAATCATGGAAACCAATAAAAATGAAAACACAACTATTCAAAATCTTTGGGATGCAGCAAAGGCAGTCCTAAGAGGAAAGTATATAGCAATACAAGCCTTTCTCAAGAAACAAGAAAGATCTCAAGTACACAACCTAACCCTACACCTAAAGGAGCTGGAGAAAGAACAGCAAATAAAGCCTAAACCCATCAGGAGAAGAGAAATCATAAAGATCAGAGCAGAAATCAATGAAATAGAAACTAAAAGAACAGTAGAACAGATCAACGAAACTAGGAGCTGGTTCTTTGAAAGAATTAACAAGATTGATAAACCCCTGGCCAGACTTATCAAAAAGAAAAGAGAAATGACCCAAATAAATAAAATCATGAATGAAAGAGGAGAGATCACAACCAACACCAAAGAAATACAAACAATTATAAGAACATATTATGAGCAACTCTATGCCAGCAAATTAGATAATCTGGAAGAAATGGATGCATTCCTAGAGATGTATCAACTACCAAAACTGAACCAGGATGAAATAGAAAACCTGAACAGACCTATAACCACTAAGGAAATTGAAGCAGTCATCAAAAATCTCCCAAAAAACAAAAGCCCCGGGCCAGATGGCTTCCCAGGGGAATTCTACCAAACATTTCAAGAAGAATGAATACCTATTCTTCTGAAACTGTTCCAAAAAATAGAAATGGAAGGAAAACTTCCAAACTCATTTCATGAGGCCACCATTACCTTGATCCCAAAACCAGACAAAGACCCCATCAAGAAGGAGAATTACAGACCAATATCCCTGATGAACATGGATGCAAAAATTCTCACCAAAATACTAGCCAATAGGATCCAACAATACATTAAAAGGATTATTCACCACGACCAAGTGGGATTTATCCCTGGGCTGCAAGGTTGGTTCAACACCCACAAATCAATCAACGTGATACAATACATTAACAAAAGAAAGAACAAGAATCATATGATCCTCTCAATAGATGCAGAAAAAGCATTTGACAAAGTACAGCATCCTTTCTTGATCAAAACTCTTCAGAGTATAGGGATCGAGGGTACATACCTCAATATCATAAAAGCCATCTATGAAAAACCTACAGCGAATATCATTCTCAATGGGGAAAAACCGAGAGCTTTCCCCCTAAGGTCAGGAATGTGGCAGGGATGTCCACTATCAGCACTGCTATGCAACATAGTATTAGAAGTCCTAGCCACAGCAATCAGACAACAAAAAGAAATAAAAGGCATCCAAATTGGCAAAGAAGAAGTCAAACTCTCACTCTTTGCAGATGATATGATACATTATGTGGAAAACCCCAAAGACTCCACCCCAAAACTGCTAGAACTCATACAGGAATTCAGTAAAGTGGCAGGATATAAAATCAATGCACAGAAGTCAGTGGTATTCCTATACACCAACAACAAGACAGAAGAAAGAGAAATTAAGGAGTCGATCCCATTTACAATTCCACCCAAAACCATAAGATACCTAGGAATAAATCTAACCAAAGAGGTAAAGGATCTGTACTCAGAAAACGATAAAATACTCATGAAAGAAATTGAGGAAGACACAAAGAAATGGAAAAACATTCCATGCTCATGGATTGGAAGAACAAATATTGTGAAGATGTCAATGCTACCTAGAGCAATCTACACATTCAATGCAATCCCCATCAAAATACCATCCACTTTTTTCAAAGAAATGAAACAAATAATCCTAAAATTTGTATGGAACCAGAAAAGACCCCGAATAGCCAGAGGAATGTTGAAAAAGAAAAGCAAAGCTGGCGGCATCACAATTCCAGACTTCCAGCTCTATTACAAAGCTGTCATCATCAAGACAGTATGGTACTGGCACAAAAACAGGCTCATAGATCAACAGAACAGAATAGAGAGCCCAGAAATGGACCCTCCACTCTATGGTCAACTAATCTTTGACAAAGCAGGAAAGAATGTCCAATGGAAAAAAGATAGTCTCTTCAACAAATGGTGTTGGGAAAATTGGACAGCCACATGCAGAAGAATGAAACTGGACCATTTCCTTCCACCACACACAAAAATAGACTCAAAATGGTTGAAAGACCTCAATGTGAGACAGGAGTCCATCAGAATCCTAAAGGAGAACACAGGCAGCAACCTCTTTGACCTCAGCCGAAGCAACCTCTTCCTAGAAACATCGCCAAAGGCAAGGGAAGCAAGGGCAAAAATGAACTATTGGGACTTCATCAAGATAAAAAGCTTTTGCACAGCAAAGGAAACAGTCCACAAAACCAAAAGACAACCGACAGAATGGGAGAAGATATCTGCAAATGACATATCAGATAAAGGGCTAGTATCCAAAATGTATAAAGAACTTACCAAACTCAACACCCAAGGAACAAATGATCCAATCAAGAAATGGGCAGAAGACATGAACAGACATTTTTCCAAAGTAGACATCCAAATGGCCAACAGACACATGAAAAAGTGCTCAACATCGCTCGGCACCAGGGAAATCCAAATCAAAACCTCAATGAGATACCACCTCACACCAGTCAGAATGGCTAAAATTAACAAGTCAGGAAATGACAGATGTTGGCGAGGATGCGGAGAAAGGGGAACCCTCCTACACTGTTGGTGGGAACGCAAGCTGGTACAGCCACTCTGGAAAACAGTATGGAGGCTCCTCAAAAAGTTGAAAATAGAGCTACCATATGATCCAGCAATTGCACTACTGGGTATTTACCCCAAAGATACAAAAGTAGGGATCCGAAAGGGTACGTGCACCCTGATGTTTATAGCAGCAATGTCCACAATAGCCAAACTGTGGAAAGAGCCAAGATGTCCATCGACAGATGAATGGATAAAGAAGTTGTGGTATATGTATATATATATATATATATATATATATATATATATATATACACACACAATGGAGTATTATGCAGCCATCAAAAGGAATGAGATCTTGCCATTTGCAATGACGTGGATGGAACTGGAGAGTATTATGCTGAGCGAAATAAGTCAAACAGAAAAGACATGTTATCATATGACCTCACTGATATGAGGAATTCTTAATCTCAGGAAACATAGTGAGGGTTGCTGTAGTGGGGGGGGTGGGAAGGATGGGGTGACTGGGTGATAGACACTGGGTAGGGTATGTGCTCTGGTAAGCGCTGTGAATTGTGCAAGACTGTTGAATTTCAGATCTGTACCTCTGAAACAAATAATGCAATATATATTAAGAAAAAAAAAAAAGAAGATAGCAGGAGGGGAAGAATGAAGGCGGGGAAATCAGAGGGGTAGATGAACCATGAGAGATGATGGACTCTGAAAAACAAACTGAGGGTTTTAGAGGGGAGGGGCGTGGGAGGATGGGTTAGCCTGGTGATGGGTATTAAAGAGGGCATATTCTGCATGAAGCACTGGGTGTTATGCACAAACAATGAATCATGGAACACTACATCTAAAACTAATGATGTAATGTATGGGGATTAACATAACAATAAAAGATTTTTAAAAAATTATGACCTATTGGGGCATCTGGTGGTTCAGTCGGTTAAGCGACTCACTCTTGATTTGGGCTCAGGTCATGATCTCAAGGTAGTGAAATAGAGTCCTGCCTAGGGCTCCCTGCTCAGCGGGGAATCTGCTTGAGTTTCTCCCTCTCCCTGTGCCCCTCTCCCTGCTTAGACTCTCTCTCTTTCTCCCTCTCTCTCTCAAATAAATAAATCATTAAAAAATAAAAATATATATATAACATGCTATAATTATCAATGAAACTGAAAATCTTACAAAAGGTATGAGTTTTCATGAAGCCCATAAAGTGAAATAAAAAAACAGCTAAGTTACTGAAAAATAGAGATCTGATGACAAAGTAAGTCCCTCAAAAGAGGCCCTGAAGAAGTCCTTGAGTATTTTGCAAGCATAACTATGAGCATGATACAAAAGTTGAGTGACAAGTGAAGGATGCCCTACTGTGCTATTCTATAACTCTGTTGGAAAAAAATTAACCCCTCAAAAAGACCTTGGTTTATTTTTTGTGCATCCTAAGAATTAGCATAATCATATGCAAACTCTAACCTAGATATTGTTAATTACAAAATAAGCGTACTTTAATAGTTTATAGACTAACATCTTAGCTTTTTTCTTCAATATAAAAATACACAGAAATTTCCCTCCAAATTGCCTTATTCTCTGTCATTCCCACCACTCACATTACAAGCTCAATTCTTATTTAAAGCTGCAGTTGGCTTCTGTCTGCTTATTAGAGTTTGACTTGTATCTTCTACCTCAAGACCAGTACAACTTTCTTTTCTGCTCAGTGGTTAAATTGGCTGGATTAATCACTGCCAGTAGATGGACACTTAACTCCTCAGAGCTACAGGGACACCGTGCCCAAACCTCAAAGCACCTCAAGAAGCTCTAGAACCCATTGAAATGTCCTATTAGATTAGGTTAGGTCCAAGGCCTATTTGAGAAACTTGCAACCTAAACAAATAGATGGTCCTTTCAGGCCAAGGAATCCTCAGTCTGGATAAGCCTCCCAAAGTGACAAAATAGCTTAACCAAATATGTCCCAAGCTTTAGATGATTGGCCAGCTCTCCTGTCACTTTTCAAAGCCAAATAAAACCTAGAAGAGTCTTTCTCTTTTGCATTTTACAAATTGACTTGGTCCCAGAATGGCTTTATTGTATTTCCCTGACCTGCCCATCATTTCAAGCCCAGCTCCTGCAAACTTTCATTTTTACAGATGAGAAAACTCAGGCCTGGAAGGGTTAAGTCATTTTTCAAGGTCACAAACCTAATCAGTGGCAGAGCTGAGATTTGAACCACTGCAGCTTGATTCCAGAACCTATGCATGTCACCATCCTGCACTATTGACTCTATTGGCAGAGGAATATCTGGCAAAAATAGGAAAGAAGACTAGCGTTCTAGGCTGCCACAAAGAAAGAGATTTAATGATGAAACAGTCTTGTGTCAAAGGTTGGATCACACCAAGAGCAGCTGCCTGCAGTACCTACCTGTGAAGACAAATTCAGCTATGTAGAAATTAACCAATTTAAATCCCTGGAAATTCCTTCCGAAACAAAGGCTCTTAGAAATCTTACATAAGCAACGTAAGATGGTATTTAAAGCTAGACTAAAATTTAAAACAAACAAACCAAACAAGACAAACTGATCCTAACCTCCTCCTCTAGTACCAAGCGTTGGGAACATCATGACATCTCCATGCTTCTTTTTTTCCATCTCAAACAAACAGCAACATAACTAATAATGCTCGGCTGCTCCCTCTCCATGGCATTGTGAGCACAAATCATTAAGTTTTCTTTTTTCTCTCTCTTTTTTAAAGATTTTTAAAGAATTTATTTATGAGAAAGAGAGTGGGGGGGGTGGAGCAGAGGCAGAGGGACAAGCAGACTCTACACTGAGTGCCAAGCCGACAGGGAACCCAGTCCTAGGGCCCTGAATGCATGACCTGAGCCAAAACCAAGAGTCAGACGTTTAACCAAATGAGCCACCCAGGCGCCCCTCAATGAGTTTTCTTTGTCAATGTTTTTTGAGATCATCAGAAGAAGGATGTCACATAATTTCAACGTAAATTATCTTTTGCTTACTTTTAGCCACTTCTGCTTTCTGTATTCATTCATATTACACGCAAATCTTTCTTGATCACTGCAAGTCATTGCTTCTATTTTGCACTGTGTGTATTTTCAGTTACCTAAAGAAATGTATCCATCATTACTCACTCATTAAATTGGTTTTAGCAGTAAACAACTGAAAAGATGCCATCAAGGAGCCAATCCATGGGAAATTAGACCGTTTCTTTAAAATCAGATACAACTACTGTTGTATTATAGCAAAGTCCATACCTATTATTTTGTCCTCTGTTATATCATTTTTAATGTAACAGAATAATCTTTATGGCTTTTTATTCTTCTTTTATTAGTTCTCTAATATTTGTGTGGCTTTCTCTGGCTATGAGTTTTTGGATTTTTTCATGTATATATAATTTAATTTGAAGGGCCTTTTTCCCCCCGAATAATTTTACTTGTGTCTCATTTTCTTTATAGGTATTTATTTTTGTTGATAGTACACTAAATATCATTCATAGTCTTCAAAGTAGTTTCATCTAAGTCCTATTTCTTCATTTCTATTTAAAATATATATATAGGTCAGAAGCATAATTATTCTATCCCTTTGAAGTTCTCTTTTAAAGCCTATGTTAATTGTGCAGTCTCAACTGACTACCTAAAACTTCAATGTTTTTTATCACATATAAGCAAACAATGCTTTTACCAATTAAGATTTCTAAGATTTCAGTTCTCCTTTTGCTGCTACAAAAGTTCCATTATAATGGTGGTTTTCAAAGTGTAGTCCCAGGATCAGTAGCATCAACATCTTCTGGAAATGTTTTAGAAAATGCAAATCTTTGCCCCATCTCCCCACCCCCCACCCCATACCCCCACCCATACCTACTGAATCAGAAAGTGTAGCCCTGGCATCCAGCAACCTGTGTTTGAACAAGCCCTACGTGTGATTCTGATGTTTGAGAACCAACGCATCATAGAGATTATTTTCAAGGTCCTTGAGAGCATGAATGATGTCTTTTCATCTTTTATCACTCCCATGAGTGTCTCATACTATGCCTGGCATGTATTAGGTACTTAGCAAATATTGCTTGTATAAGTGAATCCATTGATTAGCCAATCATTTCTAGGATTGGTTTGGCATTGTCTTTTCCTGACTTCTCTCTTCTTCACATTTGTTATCCATAAAGTTGAAGTAATATTATGAAGAGGCTTAAGAGTGGACTGAACAAGACTCTCACTGGGCTCTGTCACAGTTTTGTCAGCACAATGCTGTCACAGTGCCCAGTGTTACTTTTAAGTTCTCCACGAACAGTGATTTTTCAGGATTTTTAGAAGCAACTTGCATACCAAGCAGGAAGAGCACAAAGAAACTGCAGGATATTGAACTGTGCAGAGCACTGCATTGCACTTATATTATCATAGCATCTTACTTCCCTCCCTCATGTACAGGGGCAAGTTTGCCATCCGATAACCATTCAGCAGTTTCTGCCACTGTACCCATAATAGAAAGCCAGGAAGATCAACCATGATATCTGAATCTATAGGTATAATTCCATGCTCCAGAAGTAGTATTTGCCTGGCCTGAGAATTATAGAAGAAACATAGTTCTTGATTGTTTTTTTGTTCAAAGAGTTTCTTCATAAAGCTATGAAAAAAATATTGTATTTCTGTATTTCATGAAATATTCACAGATAATGACATTTTTGCTGAAATTATGTAATCAGCCATTCCTAATTTGGTGCCATTATAATTAACGTTTATTTGAAAATCCTCAGAGAAGGACAGAAGATACGTCTCCAGTTTTGTAATGATCAGAGGTTATTCTCCTGGCTGTTCTTCCAAACACCTGGGTTAACACCTATGTAAATCAGATAATGCTAATGTGTGCATATTAATGAAGGTCAAGCTTTACCATTCCCATAGCTAATTTTTTAAAAA
Organism: Mirounga angustirostris; assembly: GCF_029215605.1. Classification (NCBI taxonomy): domain Eukaryota; kingdom Metazoa; phylum Chordata; class Mammalia; order Carnivora; family Phocidae; genus Mirounga; species Mirounga angustirostris. The sequence goes on from NW_026991720.1 coordinate 36,105,744, forward strand.
ACTAATTTCCTCCTTTTGACAGTATTATTACCAACAGATTCTTATCCTTGCACATCCAAACATAACACTAAAGAACAGCAACCTCCTCCCTTACACTTCTAATGCTTCATCTCTTTTATTGTAAGATACTCTTGATTGCTGTTTCCAGTAGTTTGGTCTGATGTGTTGCAAAAAGCCTGCTATCACACAAAGAACCTGGATTTTCAGGGTATTTTTTTTTCTTCAGAAAACCTGGGTTTCAATCCTTTAGCTACATTAAAGGTAATCACTTCTCTTTTGAACTGTAATTTCCACATCCCTAAAGGAAAGATGACAGCTCGGTGAAAGCGATCTTTAAAAAGTCAGTTGCTATGGCTGCTATCAAAAACAAAACAAAAAACAAAAAAATCAAAACAACAACCAGAAAATAACAAGTGTTGGCGAGGCTGTGGAAAAATTAAAACCTTTGTACACTGTTGGTGGGAATGTAAAATGGTGAAAACACTATGGAACAGAGTATGGTGGTTTCTCAAAAACTTAGAAATAAAACTACCATATGACTCAGTAATTCCACATCTGAATATATACCCAAAATAATTAAAAACAGCATCTGGAAGAGATATTTGTACAGCCATATTCATAACAGCATTATTCATAATAGTCAAATAGTCATTCATTAATAGATGAATGGATAAACAAAATGCGATACATACATATAATGGAATATTATCCAGCCCTTAAAAGACAATAAATTTGAACAAATATTACACATAGGTAGACCTTGAGGACATTTTGCTGGTGAAATAAGCCATTCACAAAAAATACAAATACAGTATGATTTCACTCAGATGAGGTATCAAGAACAATCAAACTCATAGAAACAGACAGTAGAATAGTTGTTGCCAGGTCCAAGGGGGAGGAAGAGTTGGAGAGTTGTTGTTTGACGGGTATGGAATTTCAGTTTTTCAAGATGAAAAAGTTCTGGAGATCAGTTGCACAACAATGTGGGTAAACTTAACACTAGTGAACTGTACACTTAAAAATATGTAAGAAATTAAAACAATGAGATATCACTACACACCTACAGGAATAGCCAAAATCCAGAACGCTGACAACACCAAATGCTGGTGAGGATGTGAAGAAGGAGGGGATTAGTACTCATTCACTGCTAGTGGGAATATAAAATAGTACAGCCATTTCAGAAGACTGTTTGGTATTTTCTTACAAAAACTAAAATATATACTCTTCCCACATGATCTAGCAATCAATCTCTTTGGTATTACTTAAAGGAATAAAAAATTTATGTCCACACCAAAACCTGTATACAGATGTTTATAGAAGCTTTATTCACAATTGCCCAAGCCCCAAATCAAACAAGATGTCCTAAACTGTGGTATATTATTCCACATTAAAAAGAAATGAGCTATCAGGCCATAAAAAGACATGGAGGAATCTTAAATGCATATTGGTTAGAGAAAGAAGCCAATCTAAAAAGGCTACATATTATATGATTCCAACTATATGACATTCTGAAAAGGCAAAACTATGGAGACAATAAAAAGATCAGTGGTTGTCAGGGGCTAGAGGGAGGGAGGGATGAATAGGTGAAACACAGAGGACTTTTTAGGGCAATGAAACCATTCTGTGTGACATTATAAATTAAAATGTACAACACCAAGAGTGAACCCTAATGTGAACTATGGACTTTGGGTGATAATGATGTGTCAATGCAGGTTCATCAGTTATAATAAATGTACACCTCTGGGGGTGGGATAATGGGGAAGGCTATGCACATATAAGCTCAGGAGTATATGGGATATCTCTGTACCTTCCTCCCAGTCTTGCTGTGAATCTACAATTGCTTTAAAAAATAAAGTCTCTCAACTGAAAAAAAAAAGTTAAGATAAATTTTATGTTATTTTGTCACAATTAAAAATAAAAATCACTTGATGGGGTGCCTGGGTGGCTCAGTCGTTAAGCGCCTGCCTTCGGCTCAGGTCATGATCCTGGGTCCTGGGATCGAGCCCCGCATCGGGCTCCCTGCTCGGCAAGAAGCCTGCTTCTCCCTCTCCCACTCCCCCTGCTTTTGTTCCCTCTCTCGCTGTGTCTCTCTCTTCAAATAAATAAATAAAATCTTTAAAAAAAAAAATTTAAAGTTTACAATCTAGTTAAAGAGATGGAATCCGGGGAGCCTGGGTGGCTCAGTTGGTTAAGCGACTGCCTTCGGCTCAGGTCATGATCCTGGAGTCCCTGGATAGAGTCCCGCATCGGGCTCCCTGCTCGGCAAGAAGCCTGCTTCTCCCTCCCCCACTCCCCCTGCTTGTGTTCCCTCTCTAGCTGTCTCTCTCTCTGTCAAATAAATAAATTAAATCTTAAATAAATAAATAAATAAATAAATAAATAAATAAATAAATAAATAAATAAAAATCACTTGCTTTATAAAATTTATCTTCTTGAAAGAAAGGACTCTGTATCAATTTGCTATTTATTATTATCTCTCAGTTCTAATCCCCCCAAAAGTATAATTATAAAAGTTTAACAAAAATATAATAAAAGCATAGAGCTATAGTTTGTATCCATGTATCATTCATTTATACAGAAAATCCACTGCAGCACTAGAAATGTTACAAATCTGCTTCCGTTTCGATTGACTCCCAGACTCTACACTGGAGCCACGAGTGAGTGGAGTATTTCTATGAGGAGAGAATGTTTCCCCAGTAGGAGAAGAGGGCTCTTTCTCTACTCTGCTAGTCATTTTTTCTGCCAGGCTGAGGGAGTGCACAGCACACAGTCCTGGGCACTGAAAACCGCTGAGAGAACAAGGCGGAGAACAATTGTGAGAAGCAGGTCCCACCAGTGTGTTGAGAGATTATTTGCCACAGTAGTCTTCCTCACCCCCTCCCTTGGCTTCTTACTACCCCCTTCCTTTTCCCCCCGAATCTAGAGTGAAAGACTCATGAATGCAAAAACCAAGGTAAGGAAGTGGCTTTTTCTCAAGGCCCCAAAGGCAACTACTCTGACAGTTCAACTGTTCTCTGGAGAATTCAACAAACAGCCAGTTAGAAGTAGTTTTTTGTTTTTTTTTTTTCCTTTCTTGCCTTCCTGGTCATAAAGAAAAAGCCACAGTGGTAAATCAGTCTGGTTCTCTTTCCTTTACAGATGGGCTGCAATGTAAAGGTGGTCAAGTTTCTCTTCTGTTGAGCCTGATAGCACCACCCACCATGACCACTGTGTTGGCCCCATTTTCAGAGAGGAGCTCCACGCACTAGGCCAGCCGTCTCCTCACTGCTTCATATACTCTGAATACAAACTCCAGATTCTGAATCTTTCCCACTTCTGCCTCTCGTCCCTATGCCCCAGAAGTCAAAGCTTTTTTTTTCTATACTAAATCTCTCAGACTAATGACAAACTATGTAAACTGCCATATTGGTTGACACTAGGTTTTGATTGTTGATTAGGACTTACCTCCAGAATAATTTCCATTTTAGAACATCATTTCATACCTAAACATAAAGTACTGATGAACCTGAGGTGAAACTCACAAGCATTGTATTATATCTTGCCAAATTAAGGGACCAGGCAGTCTTTCTAGGGCCTTTCAAATCATGTCACATGATTAGCAGCCTGCTCTGCTATGCAAAGAGGCATCTTTACTCTTTACACTTTGTTCCTGCCGTTGTTCATTTATTTATTTTTTTAAAGATCTTATTTATTTGAGAGAGAGATGGTGACAGAGATAGCGAGAGAGAGCACAAGCAAGGAGGAGACGGAGAAGTAGGCTCCCAGCTGGCTCAGGTAATGATCTCAGGGTCCTGGGACTGGATTGAGCCCCAAGCCAGGCTCCCTCTCCCTCTGCTGCTCCCCCTGCTTGTGCTCTCCTGCTTTCTCTCTGTCAAATAAATAAATGAAATCTTTTTAAAAATTAAAAATAAAATTAAATGCCCATGAAGCCACAGAAAGAAGAAACTTAGGACTACACCGATCATGTAGTCATGATCATTAGCCAGCCTAATTCTTGTATGTGGGAAAGAGCAATACTAATTCTAAAGCAGAGTGAGATTGGTAGAAATATCTTCTCAGAGAGAAGACTTTCCCCCTTTGAATCTATGGGAAAAAAGTCCAGGGAGAAAGGAGGGAAAGAAAAAAAAGAGAGAGAGAAAAAAAAAGAAAGGAGGGAAAGTAGTAAAGAGTGCATTGCTTCTGAGGCATGGATCTTAACATCGAGTTTAGAGGGCAATCAAGATTTTACACAAGTCATTAGGATTCGTGATAAAAAGTGTTTTCACATTTAATGTTCCCTTTCTCCCCACATGGGTCTGGTTCTTCAGGCTTCTGCATATACAGTGTTCCTATATCTCTGCGTTTAAAAATATAGTACTGTATTTGAACAGACTTTAATTTCTCCATTTTTATATTATACTGTTTAGTTAATCCTTTAAATAAATGATAATAAATTCAGCATATTGTTGCAAAATTTGCATAGATAATTGCCTCATTTACACGTTCTCTTTTTTGATAACAGCATTTCACGGCTGACTCACATCCCGAGTTTAAAGTATGCTAACAGTCCCAGAGCTTACAGTTATTTTCCCATATTACCACTAAATATTCTACCCCTGTAACTGATTTTCACTGGTTTCTGCCAGTCCTAGATTTTAAAATCACAGACCTATACCTCTGAAACAAATAATACATTATATGTTAAAAAAAAAAAGAAGAAGAAGAAGAAGAAGAAGATAGCAGGAAGGGAAAAATGAAGGGGGGGAAATCAGAGGGGGAGACAATTGGACTATGAGATGACAGACTCTGAGAAACAAATTGAGGGTTCTAGAGGGGTGGGGGGTGGGGGGATGGGTTAGCCTGGTGATGGGTATTAAAGAGGGCATGTACTGAATGGAGCACTGGGTGTTACACGCAAACAATGAATTATGGAACACTACATCAAAAACTAATGATGTAATGTATGGGGATTAACATAACATAATAAAATAAAATTTAAAAAATAGTATCTGAAGCATAGAGCAGTTGCACAATCAATGCAATTCAGGTAAATTTGTTTTTCAAGTGGAGAGCCCCTAAAAAGTGTGGTGTAAGTAAAAAAACAAAAGCTGACCTCTGTTCTCAAGCAAATTCCACATTCAAAAAACAGTCTTTACCTGGAAGCATCTGAATCAAATTAACAATTACTGGAGATGAAGTAAATAGACAGGAATATTGCCTGAATAGTCCATCTGGAGAAAAGAAAACAGAAAGAAGACAGTCATCGTTGTAAGATATAAAAGATTATTTTAAAACAGATACCGAATAGCAAACTTGTTCAAAAATGTATCCTCATTTATAGATGAAGAAACAGAAGTGTTCGTCCTTGATCAATACAGGGAAAGGAATAGAAAGTTTTCTGAAGTTGAGAGGGTTTTCGTTTGTTTTAGGTCTTGGACTCCAACCCAATATTCCACTTCTCCATTTCAAATGTATCCCCAAATAAACAGAATGCAAAGAATAAGGACATGAACAGACACCTAAGGCTAAAATGACAAAAGAACAAAATAGAAACATATAAATGAGTAGTTTAAGTGAAGCCATATTTTCAAGAAAAAATTTTGTAGATGATAATAAACCAGCATATGGCTACAAAGTACCGAATGTTCAGTAGCTGACTCTAAAATAATGTTATGGAAAACTTTCTCTTTACAGCACGTCTTTTATTAAGCATTATGTGCCATAGCCCAGATGTAAATCTGACCTACCTTTTTTGCACAAGATAGCCCAAGAGAATGCTAGAAAAGCTAAATATCAGGACTAGGCAGAGCCAAAATTAGCTGAGCATGGATAAAAGTATGAAAAGAAATACCCCAAATTGCTAACAGTGGTTGCCACTACAGGATGGACTTAGAGCTGAGGACAGATTGGAATTATCAATTTTATATCATGTATTTTCTGCTTGAATACTTTTAATTAATTATAATGGTCATGTTACTTTTATAATTTAAAAATTAATTATTAAAACTTTTGGCCAGATAATGCTGCTTGTCAGTTCAAGCAATGTCTTACTTAGAGAAACAGCACTTACTAATGACCCATAAATTCCACTCCCTGATTCCTACCCTCTCTCCCTTCCGTTGGACACACTGCCACACCCACAGAAAAGTCTCGGAACTAATGCCAGGTGGCCTATTGGAAGGTGTAGAAAAGGAGGGGCACAGGTAGGCGGAATTTTTTAGACCATCGTGTATTCAGAGTGAGTTAAGGGAAGAAGCTGTGAAAACTAGAAACAGACCCTGAATCCAGATTCCCAAACTGAGCTTCTTGCCTAAGGATTGTCCCACACGCTGCCCACCTCCCCCCCCCCCAAGACTTCCTGGTTTGGTTGGGTTTCTTACACTTCAGTTCTTACCCCCCATAGAATTCTACCAAAAAGATCATCTTTTCATTTACATGTTTCTTTAAAATACAAATACAATTACCTTTTGAAAGAGTAAAGTGCTATCTCCTATGCTATTAGCAGATACTTTATTCCTATTAATAAACATTAGCTTCATTTTATGTCCTCAAAACAGCCAGCTGATGTTAGCTTTGCTGAGTGGAGAGAAGGCATATGGCTTGTAAACATATCGGCAATAGGAGACCCAGACTTTGAACGGAAGACTTGGTACAACAGACAGCATGGGAGTCTGGGGACCACAAAAGAGCCCCAGAAGTCACAAAGGAGGATGGGTCATAAAAGAAGGTGGTCAAACCCAAAATACTGGGGGCTACTTAGAAAAGCACCCAAAGAGGAAAAAATAAACTCCTTTTGCTCCTTTCACCTGCTTCTCCTCTTTCCTCTCCTTCCTTCTTTTTTACTTCAAATACTAAACAAGAATTAGTACTTCAAGTGAGTTATATATAATGGCCTAAATACATTTTGGTTGAAGGTCCCGCCTCCATACCTCCACCCCCAATGACTCCCCACCACTTCCCACAGCCTAAACACTCCATCATTTGTCCACTGCCCAGGAAAATGTTTGCAAAACAGCTTATCAAAGCCTGTCAGTCAGAAGTACATTTGTCAATGCCATTTTTACGGACTGAATGTTTGTGCGTCCCCAAAATCCGTGTTGAGAAATCTAATCTCCAGTGTGATTTCATTTGGAGATAAGGCCTTTGGGAGGAGATTAGGTCATGAGAATGGAGCCCTCAGGAAAAGCACCAGTGCCCTTATAAAAGGGACACTGGAGAGGTCATTGCACCCTCCCCCTATTGAGTTTACAGAGAGAAGACAGCTGTCTATGAACCAGGAAGCAGACCCTCACCAAACACCAAATCTGGCACCTTAATCCTTGGACATTCCAGCCTCCAGAACTGAAAGAAATAAAGGTGTGTTGTTGTAAGCCACCCAGTTCAGTGTTTGTTATAGTAAAGGACTAAGACAGGCCTGCCATCTGCTTTGGGGAGGAGGAAAATAGACCCTAGAGGGCCACACCTGACCAATAATAGATGGCTGGTTCTTTCACCAAGATGGAAATGAAAGCCGAGAAGAAGAGCTGAATGGCCAGGGCTGGTTGAGGGGAATACCAGGGGTTGGGTGGAGGACTGGAAGAGAGAGGAGACTCTGGGCGGGGGAGAGAGACACAGAGGTGGGGAAGAGTATAGAGCCGTCTAACAGGAAATGTTATCAAGTCTCTGTTGTGTCCTGTGCAATCTGAGTCCCCTTCCCAATTCCCTACCAAGTGCTTGGGAAAATATTCACTCCTCACAATCAGAATTAGCCCCCTCTTTGCAGATAAATTACAGAGCTGAGCAAGGTTAAGTGCAAAGTAAAACAAAGGCTTCTCCTCAGGACTCCACTTACATGTGCACAAGTATACATGCTTATGAACCATAAAAAGAAAGTTGTTTGGATAGAGTGGTGATAATCTTTTTCTTTCCCATTGTTATCATATAGTTTTATAATACATAAATATTTTGTTTCCAAGAAGGGACTTTGAATTTAAGTATGTGCATACTTGTCCAGAGTGGGGACGTTCCTGCAAGGTCCTCTCTCCAGCCTGGCCTGAGTCACATCGCCTCTGCCGTAGACTCATCTGATGCCTCCCAGCAGGTTTTAGAGCTTTTCGGAACACAGGCCCCAAACAGACTCAGGGCTTCAGAGATGAGGCTTGGGAGCATCCTATTAATAAACATCAGCTCCATTCTATGTCTGCCAGCAGCTATGAAATTCAAGCAGCACAGCCAGCGACAGAGAACTCACCACACGTCTGCAAAAATGGTTGATAAAGTGAGCTAAATGAAAGAGTGACATTTACTAGCAGTGTTTCTTGGTTTTCCAGCATGGTTTCTCACTTGAGGACTTCCAACAATTTTAAGTGACATAAGTGAAGATAGCATATAAATTGAGCTTTTCAGAACACTATTTTCAATGCCATGTATCCTAGGACTAGGTAGGAAATATTTACTGAAAGCAGTGGGGCCTATATAAATCCAGCTTTTAAAAACAGATTTCAAAAATCATTCAACAATTTTTTAATCACTGATTTACATTTACTTCACTCATACTTATGATTTCCCAGCTCCTTCACCTCTTTTGTCCTCTCAGTATCAATGCATTAAAAGAACACAAGCATCCTGCTAAAGCCAAAATATTTTAAAGCATTCTTGTGGGCAAGCATTTTATATGAAAATGAAATCCAAAGGACCTGGGAGAAAGAGAGCTTATGTAGCTTCTTTTGGGTACACACTGGTGTCTTTTCCAGCCTTTCTGATCCTAACCTCAATTTTTATATTATAGTTTAATTAAATATAATTTGGAAATTTCACTGTTCATATAGTGTATTTAGGAGGTGAGAGATGATGAATTGAGTCTCCTGATGCACCAAGATAAAAACATCTGGAGATCACAGGTGTTGTAAAGTAATGGTTAACCCAGAGCCAGATTGCCCAGATTCAGACCCCAACTCTTACTCTCACTCCCTGTGTGATTATGGGCAAGTTACATCACTGCTCTGCATCTCAGTGTTCTCATTTATAAGGTCAGGATAATAAGTACCTGCTTTATAGAGTTGGATAAGTTGAGTAAATGTACATGAAGTGCTTAGGACATTGTCTAACATATAGGAAACATTAATAAACTTGACCATTAATATTGGAAGGATCAAATGAACTTCTGTGGCGTGTTAGGAGCTCTTATAACATGGCTTACGTGGGGTTGTCACTGGAAGGTAGAAAAGGGCTGTCTTTGCTTTCTTGATCCTTTGAGGACATTTCAGCTTGTAAATGGAGGAATATAAAGGTTTCTCAATAATAATAACGATTCCATAATAATAATGCTCAAAAGTTATAATTTACTTATGAGTCAATGAGATTTAATTATCAGTGTGAACACTGGAGGGAAAAAAAGGAACAGAAACTTCATTTCCTGCTGACAATGTGAATTTTAGTGCTGGAAATGACTTTTTACTTGTTTGCATAACTATAGCAAGGGTATAAACTTTAAAAGATTTCTGATTTTGCATAACTTTTGGTTCAACCCCAGTTAAGGGAAACAAATAGAAATACATGAGGATACATGATTAAAAACTGCAAAGGGAGAAGAATTGTTTACTTATTTATATTTTAATGAGAAAAGAATAATGTTTAACTCTAGAAAAATCACTCATTTTACCTGGAAGTTGAAGATCCTGCATACAAATGAGATAGAACCTCACACCTGAGGATAAGACAGAGTGGGCCGGAGAAGCAGATATTGGACAATTATGTAAAATGACACTTGGCAAACAGAGAAAAACAAAGAATGATGGCAAATGTTCCGTGGCTGGTCATCTGATTCTGTAGCAGGAGGCAAGTACAATTAAAGAGGAAAATATGGAGGCATGAGAGGAGTTACTGAAATACAGCTCCATAGCTGTAGGAACATGAAGCTGCTTTTTAAAAGCAACAGAAATTTTCCAAACAAGCTGGATTCCCAAATATTGCTTAATAACAACTTTGGATGCAATCATACTATTACTCTAGCAAAGAGGAGTAATCTCTGCAGCATCAAGCTTTCTTGCTCTCTCCAAACACAAACACATAAACTTCTGGTTTAAGGGGATGACATAACCAAAATGCATGGGAAAATTACAGAGTTTAAGAAATGTTATGATGTTCATATGACTATGTTTCAGGACCTTTGATCTTCGCGGGTCTACTCAATCCTTAGCCCATGTCTCTTGCCTAGAAGGGAGGGACCATGACAACCCCTCATTCAAGAAGGACTCCAGGGCAGGACCCAATCAGTGAAAAGCAAGTATGTGCCTTCCCTTACAAAGGGTGACACCAATTCAGTATGTCCCTATTCATGAGAATGTTGTCGGGAGCATTTCCTTGTAAGGAGTCCTACTGCCAATTGATCACCAGTGTAAGACACATTATATAATTGCAATATTTGTTGTTAATTTTTAAAAAAAACACAAGATGATGAAAATAGCTGGATGTAGTCAAGTTCAAATAGTCTGAACTATGCTCCTAAACTTCGAACTGACATGAATTAAATGATGCTTTTAAAGTTTGAAATAGGAAGTACAAGTGTAGTATTATAATAGAGTGGATTTTAGTTAAAATATCTCAGTAAAATCTAAAAGTCAAGTGTAAGCAAAATAACAAAACATCTAAAGTAGTTTTCTCTTTAGTTTGATCCCATATTGATTTTTTTTTTAAGATTTTATTTATTTATTTGACAGAGAGAGAGAAAGACAGTGAGAGAGGGAACACAAGCAGGGGGAGTGGGAGAGGGAGAAGGAGAAGCAGGCTTCCCACTGAGCAGGGAGCCTGATGCAGGGCTCTATCCCAGGACCCTGGGCAGATGCTTAATGACTGAGCCACCCAGGCACCCCCATATTGATGTTTTAAATGTACATAGCACCCTTATGTTTGTGAACTATTCATCAACATTCTGTTCTCTTTAATTTTTTGCCTATCTTAACTTAAAATAAATTTATAAATGTAATATTTTAGACTTTAAATTTTTCCATTTTCACATTTTTGCAATTCTTTTAATGTGTCATTGAAGTTAAGGAAACTTCAAAAATATTTTCACACCTTGAATGGGTAGCATTGCTCTTTTTTATTTATTTATTTGTTTATTTATTTAGAGAGAGAGAGAGTGTGGGTGCAGAGAGAGAAGGAGAGAGAGAATCTCAAGCCGACTCCACACTGAGTACAGAGCTTAACTCAGGGTTTGATCCCAGGAGCCCAAGATCATGACCTTAGCAAAAATCAAGATTCAGACATTTAACCAACTGAGCCACCCAGGCTCCCCACATTGCTCTTATTAATAAAGGCCTTTACTCTGAGATAATTTATAACAGAATTATATTTATGAGGCCCCCAAGGCCAGAGTACCAAATGAGCACATTTGCATTTTATGCAGTCCATTACAGAGTTTGGGGAGAACGAGTAAACACTTTCTCCATGAAAGCAATTAAATAGGGGGTGGAGGGATAAGGTAACTGGATGATGGACATTGGGCAGGGTATATGTTGTAATGAGCACTGGGTATTATATAAGACTGATGAATCACAGACCTGTACCCCTAAAACAAATAATACATTATATGTTAATTAATTGAATTTAAATAAAAATGTTTCAAAAAGAAAAAAATAAGTTGAAAAAATAATTAATAATTGTATAGGTTCATTCTATCCTATGGTTCAGAATTTTGAGCTAAATATTTTGACTTTGGAAACTTTTATGATTAATGTCATTAGGTCTAAATCAAATTTATCAGGCCAAATTAAAGTATCAGTATGATAAGAAACTTCAGCAACCAATCTTTGGTTTATTGCAGCTATCAAATTATTTATTCATGAATAACTTAGGCCAATTCCAAAGAATCGTATCTTTCAGCCATACATTTCCCAAATACATGTGTGGAGGAATAGCAGTAATTGTTCAATATGCTACTAATAACATTTATTTTGTTTTCACGCGAATAGACTTTACATCAAATTGTTTCTCATTTTTATTTTTTTTTCCTTTCTTTAAAAAAAAATAGAAGAAGAATATATACTTTCAGTCACCTGAATTCACAGCTAGGTTTTTCTCATAGGTCAGTTAATCAGTGGATCCTTATTATTACTTGGGATCACCATCAATTCCTTCTCTTAGGCATTTATCTCATCAAGGTGCGTATAGCAAATGATCATTTGCCAAAGTAATCAAGATTCTTGAGGGCAAATTTAATGTTTCTTTGTATCTCTAGGGAAAAATAGAATACCGCCCGCAGAGAAATCAAAACAGTAGTTATTTACAAAACAGTAAAAACTTAAAGCTGAATGGTTTTAAATCCTACTAAGCAATAGCATGAAGTGCTAAAATGTGTGAATAGAATGTCTCCTTTCATGTGAAGATTCTGCTAGATTTAGACAGCCATCTCTCATCAAGCCTTGATATTTTACAAGTTAGGGCTCTCCCGTAGCTATGGAGCCAATAAGCTTACATCTCTAAATATACTAACCCCTTATATCCATGGGACCTGGGTCAGAGAAGACCAGTGTATACCAGATGCAGATGGACAGCTCACACAGGTGCAGTTTTTAAGGTACTTGTGATTGCTGCTATCCTGAGGGAATGGAAGGAAGAAGAGGTTGCCAGGCGCACAGACCCAACTGACTGGACATGCATGGCTCTCAGATACTTTGTGATAGCGCTGAGTGCCCGAGGGCATGCGCAGAGGGTGCAGTGATGTATGTGCAAGAGCTCATTGGCTGTTGCTATGGAGGCAGCCAGTAATGGCGTATAGGGAGCAAACAGAAGGACATAAAAAGAGATGACTGTGCTACATATACTGAGAAGGAAACCTGTGAAATCCTCTCCTCTCATTGGCTATTACTATGGAGACAGCCTTTAAAAGCCCCTAGGAGATGGAAATCAGATTCTGATTTAAACTCACACACACATACACACACACACACACACATCTCATAGTGGGGAGTATCAGCATGAAAATATTTAAGCCGTTTTCCAGAACAACTGCTAACATATAGCAAGAAAATCCCCCTGGGCACAATACTGGCATTATTTAATGATGATCAAGAATATCATTTTTTCCCGCCCTGGTAGTCATTTCAAAAAGTTATCCAGCTCATCCATTTTTATCTCCAAGTTGTATGTCAGATTCCCATACCACTGGATCCCATTGACAGGTCACCCTTTCAAGTAATGACTACAACCCTCTGCTGCACAGAAAGTGCTTAAAGACCTTGAAATCCTGATGGTTGGCAGGTAGACATATTTCAAGTTTTATCAGCTCTTCATAACTTGGGTAAATGTTTTTCAGTCATGTATTATTAACAAGGATCCTTGGCACCCTGTTATATTAGAAAACCAGTTGAGCTTTAACCTGCTGCTCATGAAGCATAAAGGAAATCGTTGTCTCCTAAATTATTCTCTTCTGCTTCTTTTCGCGTGATGGCAGTTTGCTCTGACTCAATTACCAAAATAATCATCATCTCTTGAATCCTTTTCAGTGTTTCATTTCCTCTGAACTCCTGCTATGCGTGGTAGCTAAGCCACCTGAAACTTAGATTTATCCTGGTTCCAAAAAAAAAATACAAAGAAATACATAACTCGGTCTAAGGAAATGTATATTGTAAGAAAAAATATGCCTTTTGAGAATACGGAAATTAATTGCCACTACTTGAACACCAAGACAAGTACCCAGCAAATTAAAAAGTTGAATAGTTGATCATGTAAAATAAGTTAAAGGATTTTTTTCTTCTTTTCGTAACATAAACTTGGTAATAGAATGGGAAAGAGCTTCTGTTTGAACCTTCTAGACACTACATACTGAGGCAGAATTATCTCTGTGGCTGAATTCTTCAGGAGGTATGAAACAAGTGTTACAAAGTGGACAAGTGAAGTGGCTTAGAGGGTCATTGATTACTCTTTGCAAGGACTGTTCTACGCATGGAATGGGGCCTGAGAGACCGTCACAGGTAGCAAAACGCTCTGATTTTCTCCTGGAAACATTAAAGTAAGAAATTATACAACCACACGCTTTTATTGCAAAAGTCAAAATATTAACAGAGAGATAAATTACTACGGATTGTTCTGAGTCACCCCTGTAGCTGGGTGGAAGGATTTTGTCTTCTGCCTGAGAAAGAGAGCGCTAGAGAAAGACCCATATAACCATAGACTGCACCAATTCCTTACAACCAAACATTTAACGCAAAGCCTTCTGCCCTCCAAACAAGCTCGTCTCTGAATTTAACTGAGTCCTCATTACAAGTCAGGATGCCCTATCTAGAATTACAGATTTTCTTGGCTAGGGATCAGTCTTTATTTGGAAACGGTAAAAAATTCTATCTATGCACTCAGTGTCAGAAGCAGTCCTGAACCCAGTGTACCTTAACATTTGTCAAATACATCTGATGCAAGCTGCCTACACAACAGTGTGACAAAGAAATACCGGAACTATGAAGACGATAGATCTCATCTGTGAGATGGAAAGGTGTGCTTCTACGGTCTCTGAAATGTTCCTCAGTGTCTCATTTTTTCTTTCTTTGATGCCTAAAAATGTGATTCAGCTTTCAAGCATTACTGATTTGGTATTTTCAAGCAGAGGGGGAAATCTGGTTCAATGTAAATATTAAATATTATTTACAAAGATCTTTTGACAGCAGGATTTGACCTGAACTTTTAGCAAGATGTGAAGCACAGTGTCTCATTCCTTTGACCCTAAACATTATCCTTAGAAATCCTATTTGCAGAATGATTTTCCTGAGGAGTCTAATGCTCTTGTTTTTTATTATTACACACAGAGATCATTAATTTTTTTGTTAATTGACTTTTCGTGCTGTAACTTTGGTGCTACCATACGGATCTTGAGTTGCAAGGAAAGCCCTCTGAGGATTATTTCCTCTAAGTTACATACCTGAAATTCCTGTAATTAGCTCGTCAAAGAATGGGAGCCCCTGGGCTAGCCTCCAGATCCAAGCAGTCTGACTTTCTATGGGCAATTACTTTGCGATGAAAATATAACATTTATTTATACTCGATTATGTTATTTTTATGAAACATTTACTCACATTAGGATATTATATTTCAGCAGTAAAAATAGCAATGTTTCAACACTCCTACAAGTATGTTCATCAAATTAGTAACAAAAGACCAAAGAACCACAATAGATGAAAATACGTGTGACTGAATCAACGGGTCACATAAGACGATGGCTGGAAGATATGTTTGACCTCACCAGAATTCAAATACACAAAATAAAATGCAATAATATTTTTGCATAGCATAGTAAAATTGCCCAAAATAAATAATCATATATCTTAAAGATTACAAAACTTAGACCAACTAAGAAAATGAAGAGCAATCTATTTTAAAAATTCGATCATTTAGATCAAACTTTAAAGGACTCTAAATACTCGGGCATAATTTGAGAGCATCTTCATTAATTTGTAACAATCATGAATGTTAATCCAATTTTTCTGTTCCCTACTGATTTAAATAGAAGGTTCTTTTTCTCAAGTTTTAGAAGTCCATAGTTCCTCAACTGTCAGAGTTAAAATTTTATTACACCTCTTTTCATTGTTTTAAAAATGACTTATTTATTTTAGAGAGAGAGAGAGAGCAAGAGGGAGGGGCAAGAGAGAATCTTAAGCAGATTCCCCACTGAACCCAACACGGGGAGGGGGGGGTGCTCCATCTCGCTACCCTGAGATCACAGCCTGAGCTGAAACCAAGAGTCAGACACTTAACCAACTGCACCACCCAGGTGCCCCTGCACCTTTTTCCATTTTAATAGTTACTTACAATCTCAGCTTACCTTAGACTTAGCTAGTGAAGTATTTCCCCAGAGGTTTAACTCCCTTTGCTGCAGAGTTCTAACTTTTCCTCCCTTACAGGATTTGACAGAAAGAGACCAGGTTGGATATGTCCAATATTTCCCAGTGTAACTTCCATGTGACAGCATTTTTCAAATCAGCAGAAAAACTTCCTCTTCTCACCATGTTTCTTTATCATGCCCATCCTTCTCCCTTTTTGAAGCCAGGGCTGCCTGAAATCCAAATTTGTGTTGCACACTTTGGCTCACATTTTATTTTCCCTTGGTAGTGGGTATAGCAGGCCTTACCTCACCTATAAATCCACTTGTTTTGTGTTTGTTATTTAAAAAAAAAAAATGCCCTTTGCATTTTGGAACAGAGTATGACATAATTTAAACAGATAATAAGATTGTTTCTTTCTCTATCTCAACTAAATTGTCCTCACAGTTGCTCAGAAGCACAGATTTAATATACTACAACATTTTCCTAATTCAGTGCTCCTAGAAAACAAATTACAATATTCAGAAATTTCATCTTACTTCTTAATGATATGATTATATTAAGTTTTTGATAAAACAAATAATGTTGCATGTTCAGAAACAGATACAATATTTGTGATCCCATACTAGCTTACAAGACACTTTCAGTGATTAAAAATGAACGCTTTGTATTTTCAGCAACTAAAGTACTTTCTAAAATTCCTATTTAGACAGCACCTTAGTAAAATTAAAGATTCTAAAAATAGTAAGTAAATGTAATATATTCTTCCGCATTTTCGGTTAAAATGTTTTTATTTTGATGGTTCCTTTTATTTATCAGGAAAAATAGTTTTGTCATAATAGGGGAAAAATATTATGTCTGCAGCCTCATTTACTGCTAACCATTCCCCGTCCACTATTATATTTACCTGCCTGAAATGCTCTTTGGCTTTCTTTTCATGTTCGGCATATTCATAATCATATCTTAGGACTAACTCAAAGGTCCTTATGAAGCCATCATTAACAACCAGATTTGAATCACTTATTGCACTATCTGCAATCCCCTAGGTCTTTGCACACTTCTTTTTGAACACTTAACATCTTTTATTGAAGTTCATTTCACATACATCCATACCTCCTTCTAGAGTGTGAGATCCTTAAGGGCAGGGTAGCTGGTACAAAATAAATGCCACATAGGCATTTAATGAAAAAAATAAATCGAATCAGTAGTACGGAGATTAGGAACACAGACAGAACTATAAGACCTAGAAATGAAGCAAAATACTTCTTCCTCTGAAATAGGAGGAAAGAAGTTGTACATACATAGTATTGCTCCTTCATGAGGGTGCTTTCTCCATTTCAAAGGTAACGTAAAAAATCTTGGGAAGAAACTGGTTCCACTCATTATTGGGAAGTAACTGGTTCCACTCATTATGAATTTGTGTCCAAGGCACTATATCATTTCACTAACCTACAAATAGTTGTGAATAGATTTCACAAGATATTCTCCAAGAAAGCAAAAATAAACAAAGAATATGATTCAGAAGATTTGAGAATATATTAACTAATGAATTAAAATAAACATTTAAAAATAAAAAAATTAGAGAATAACTCAATGCGGTGATTAACATCCCATTCATCATCAGACTAGGCTGTCCTGAGGAAGAACACACTCAGCTTAATCCTATTTTAGGAGCAGGGTTGAGAAACAAGTCTATGAAAACTTGAATGGCTGCAATTTCCAAATGTACAGGTATCTTCCTCTTCTTCAACGGCACTGAATATAGCCTTTATTTTGGCTGAAACTTGTGAGTGGGCTATATAAAAGGGTGATATGGAGATATGTAATAAGAAACATATATTTGGTCTTAGTCTTCATCCCCATTTCTGGCACAGAGCTCCTGAAACCCTGGGAATTTCCTAAGTTCTGAGAAGCTCACAGATGTCTTTTGTTATGTTAATGAGGTGGGAAGCCCTTAGGTAACCTAAGAATGGGGGCTGGTTGCCAGGGGAGCCAACCATGAGATCAGAGGTTGGCACTTCCAGTCCCCCTCCACCCTCTACCTCTGGGGAAGGGAGAGGAGTTGGAGATTGAGTTCAGTCACTAATGGCCAATGATCTAGTCAGGCATGCCTATGTAATGAAGTCTCCATAAAAACCCAAAAGGATGGGGTTTGAAAAACTTCCAGGTTGGTGAGCACTGTGGAGATATGAGGAGAGGAGCGAGCCTGGAGAGGGCATGGAAGCTTTGTGCCTTTTGCCCACACCTTGTCCTATGCGTCTCTTCCATCCAGCTGCTCCTGAGTTATATCCTTTTATAATAAACCTGTAATCTAGTAAGTAAAATGTTTCTCTGAGTTTTGTGAGCTGCTCTAGCAAATTAATAGAAACCAAGGAGGGGGTTGTGGGAACCTCTCATCTCTAGCCAGTGGGTCAGAAGTACAGGTAATAAATAACCTGGGCCTGTGATTGGCATCCTCATTTGGAGGGGTTTGTTGGAACCTCCAATTTGTAGCCAGTTAGAAGCACAGGTAACAACCTAGCTCTTGACTGGCCTCTGAAGTAAAGGGCTGGGTGGGGAGCAGTCTTGCCGGACGGAGCCCTTAACCTGTGGGATCTGGTGCAGGCTCCAGGAGGCTAGTGTCAGAATTGAGGTGAAATATAGAGCACCCCGCTGTGTCCTAAGCATTGCTTGCTGGTGGGGGGAGGGGGGAACCCACACGCACCCACAGCCACATTGGAATTGGATCCAGAAATCCAAAAGGAAAAGATCCTAATTCCAAACTAGGTTCTAAATTATGTCTTATTCCTTGAGCTAGTGAGAAGTCCATTCTCCAACACAAGCAATTGTAAAACTGTGCAGATGCTCAGATCAGAGTACGCAGGGTATGAGTAAACACATACAGACTCTCCCTCTTGTTCTTCTCCAGGTCCCTTCAGATGGATATTCCCTCTTCTATAAACCAATCTGTCTTCAGATATGTGTTCATATCATTAATTAGCCTCTAGCTCCTTTTCACATTTAATCATATTTAAATATATTTCTAGATCCAATTCTAACTTGGACCAATAAAATACCCATAGATTTGCTAATTTAATCCATTGTGTGAAGGTTTTAGTAGTTTTGCTCTTAGAATTTCATGCTCTTTGTCCCAGTTCTGAGATCATCTCACTCTAGCCTTCGGTACACTGCCTCTCGTTCTCAGTGGATTATGCTCTTTGTGTCTGTACACGCCAAATGTTACAAAGTCTTTGCCAACACTGCAATTGTCAAAAATAAGGTCTTTAGGCATCTCTCATGATCATTACCCACAACCAATTCCATTCTTGCTGAAGGGGAAGATTTTTGCAAAACTTGACAATGCCCAAGTTAGGCAGTTTGTTCAGCAACCCTGAAGTATAGTCATCATTAACTGAGAAGTCTTCCAAGATTTATTTGTTCAGCTTGGACTTTCTAACCCTTGGAATTTTTGTTTTGTTTTTTTTTTTAAGATTTATTTATTTATTTATTTGACAGGAGAGAGAGACAGCAAGAGAGAGAACACAAGCAGGGGGGAGTGGGAGAGGGAGAAGCAGGCTTCCCACCGAGCAGGGAGCCTGATGCGGGGCTCAATCCCAGGACCCTGGGATCATGACCTGAGCCGAAGGCAGACGCTTAGTGACTAAGCCACCCAGGGGCTCCAACCCTTGGAATTTTCTAATGCATCACGGAGACCTGTTTTCTGGGGCTCCAGAAAATAATATCTTAGCTATAAGGGCTACCAAAGATAAGTTACCTTAAAAACCTCTATCATTTCCCTTGGAATCATCCTTGAGCCTCTCATTCCTCCCATCGCCACATTGTATCTTCAGAAAATCCTGATGGCTCTGCCTTGAAAATACATCAGAACCTGACCACCGCTCACTCCTCCCCTGCTCCCACGGTGCTGCTGGCCCTGACCTAGGCCACCATGGATTCTTACACCCTGAATTACAATTGCCTCCAAACGACTCTGTTTTATCTTTTCTATGCTATAGCCCCTCCTCAACACAGAAGCCACAGAGATAATTTTAAAACCTTCGTCTGCTCTCCTCTGCTCAAATCCCTTGCCATTTGCAACGACGTGGATGGAACTGGAGGGTATTATGTTGAGTGAAATAAGTCAAACAGAGAAAAACATGTATCATATGACCTCACTGATATGAGGAATTCTTAATTGCAGGAAACAAACTGAGGGTTGCTGGAGTGGGGGGTGGGGTGGGAGGGATGGGGTGACTGGGTGATAGACACTCGGGAGGGTATGTGCTCTGGTGAGCGCTGTGAATTGTGCAAGACTGTTGAATTTCAGATCTGTACCTCTGAAACAAATAATGCAATATATGTTAAGGAAAAAAAAAGAAGAAGAAGATAGCAGGAGGGGAAGAATAAAGGGGGCAGAAATCGGAGGGGTAGACGAACCATGAGAGACGATGGACTCTGAAAAACAAACTGAGGGTTCTAGAGGGGAGGGGGGTGGGAGGATGGGTTAGCCTGGTGGTGGGTATTGAGGAGGGCACATTCTGCATGGAGCACTGGGTGTTATGCACAAACAATGAATCATGGAACACTTTATCTAAAACTAATGATGTAATGTATGGGGATTAACATAAGAAAAAAAAAAAAAAAACCCTACAGGGATTCTCCATTTCACTCAGAGGAAAAGCCAAAGTCCTCACAGTGGCAGCAAGTTCCTATGCGGGCTCCTTCCCACTTTACTTTCCACCATACCTCCCTGACCTCATGCTCCAGCCTACTCCACCTAAACTACAAGGAGGCCTCCTTGCTGTTCCTCAAACATACCGGCCATTCAGTCACTTCAGACCTCCATGTAGCCTGAAGCCCACCTGCCATCATCCTGTACTTCCTTCAAATCTATGTTCAGTGTCACTTACTCAATCAGGCTACACCACCACCCTGTTTAAAATGGCAACTTTGCCGTCTTCCTGGCACTAATGATGTTGCTTATACAGCTCATAGCACGTATCATCTTGTAATAAACTAAATAATGAATATGTTTATTATATTTATTACTTATGGTTTGTCCACCATATCTATAGTATAAGTTCTTTGGGAGCAGATCTCTTTGCTTTATGCAACCATATTTGCCAACCACCTAAAACTGTATCTGGTACACAATAAGTCTACAACAAATATTTCTTGAATTAAAGAATTAGTGAATTGGTAATAGGAAAATATTTCTGTTACCACCTGAATCAGTTAAAGATTTAGATGTGTATAATAGAAACATGACTACTGTGATTTATAAAGGAGTTAATTTTTCTCGTGTAAAGTAGGCAATCCCAGTTAGTGTCTTCTTTTTGTTGTTGTTGTCCAATACCCTATGATTTTTTTTAATTTAAATTCAATTAGTGAACATAGTGCATCATTAGTTTCAGATATAGTGTTCGATAATTTATCAGTTGTATATAACACCAGTGCTCATCACATCATGTTAGTGCCTTATTTCTTAAGCCTTTTTACCTCATGACCCTTAGCACGGGGTTCCTTCCTCACAACCTTAAAAGGGCTGCTTCACTTTTAGGCAGTGTCCACTGAGTCTGTGCCTTCCTGGATTCCTTGTCTAATGACTTCTGATTACATCTCACTAGCCAGAACTAGAACACATGGCCATTCATAGCTGCAAAGAAAACTGTGAAGTGTCCATAGTTGTAAACGGACACACTGCAGCCCATCATAGAAGACTGGAATCAACCCATGTAAATGCTTAGAACCGCATGTGGCATAGAGTAAACGGCATGAATGTAGTAGCTATTACTGTCGCCTTTGTCTTTTATTTTTTAAATTCCAAAAGTATTCTGCGAATACTTAGCCAATAAGGAAATCAATATATTATAATATGACTACATTGAACTAGTGCAGTTAATATATTAAAGCTTTTCATTTTTAAAGAAAAGAATGGTTAAAGTAGCTGGAATTAATTTGCTTTACAGAGCACAATTGATGATAGGATCTTGGAGTTTAATTATGCAAAATATCTACAAATTAAATGCTACTTTGTTCTGAATCGGGCTTAAGTTCATACAGATAAAATCATACGTATGTACATTTTCCCAAATACTGCCAATTCATTTATGTCTAAATGTCTATTATGTGCCAAGCACCATATTCTAGGCACTGTTCTACACTATGCGGACAAAACAATAAATGGGCAAAAAGTTGTTTCCGAAGTTCACATTCTAATGATCATAAACATGAATTTATAATATTAAAAACTCTGTCTATACTCCCATTTTCCAATTACTTCCTAAATTAATTTATCTAATACCCAACTAATAGAAAACTAAAGTAAGCAACTTATTTAAAAATAAGATTAGGGGCACCTGGGTGGCTCCAACAATTAAGCGGCTGCCTTTGGTCAGGATCCCAGGGTCCTGGAATAGAGCCCCAGCGTGGAGCCTGCTTCTCCCTCTGCCTGCCCCTGCCCCTGTTTGTGCTCTCTCTCGCTCTCCCTGTCAAATAAATAAACAAATATTTTTTTTAAAAAAATTAAGTTTCTCTATATCATAAAACTTAGGGGCACCTGGGTGGCTCAGTCGTTAGGCGTCTGCCTTTGGCTCAGGTCATGATCCCAGGGTCCTCGGATCGAGCCCCGCATCGGGCTCCCTGCTCAGCGGGAAGTCTGCCTCTCCCACTCCCCCTGCTTGTGTTCCCTCTCTCTCTGTGTCTCTCTCTGTCAAATAAATAAATAAATAAATAAATAAATAAATAAATAAATAAATAAATAAGACTTAAAGAAGACTGTCATGCAAAGTGCATTTTCCTTCCTCACTTTTGCAATAGAGGCAGGCTATTTTTTGCCCGTATTTGAATAGTGTACTTGCACATTTATGCTAATTCTTAAGGAAGTTATTTTTTTTGCTTTGGTGTACTATTCCTAACATAAGTTTCTCTTATTTCATTCATGTCTGTAAATGTTTTAAATATAAAGAGCTTGGGGCACCTGGGTGGCTCAGATGGTTAAGCGTCTGCCTTCGGCTCAGGTCATGATCCCAGGGTCCTGGGATCGAGTCCCACATCGGGCTCCCGGCTCAGCGGGGAGCCTGCTTCTCCCTCTGACCCTCTCCCCTCTCATGCTGTTTCTCTCTCACTCGCTCTCTAAAAAATAAATAAAATCTTTAAAAAATAAATAAATAAATAAATAAATAAATAAATAAATAAATAAATAAATAAAAAGAGCTTGTTGGGCTAGACCGAGGGAACTTATTTCTGAAATTATTTCACAGTCACAAATATTAAGTACCATTCCTTTAAATTACCCACAGATACATAGGATGAGTTTGGCAAAGTGGGGAGAAAATTGAAAAAGCTCACCACATGAAAAAAGTCATCATTTTGAACTGGTCTGAAACCATTTTCTATCTTAGGTTAGGTCAAGTCTGAAGAATGGGAAGCAAACATTTGAGAAGGAATTAAGTAATACATCTCAGAAATCCTGTGAGAAAACATTCAAGAAAATGTTTATTTCAAAATATCATGTTCCTACATTCCAGTGGGGACTGGGCCTTACAAAGGTCTACTTCCTAGTCCCTGCTTCTACCCGAGGCTTTCTGGGAGCCACTCTTAACACAACAGTCTCTACTTTGGGCTGTCACTTCAGGCCTGAAAATTGCTTCCCATTATAGGCCTATTTGGTAGAGATGGACAGAGTTGTCTCTACCCTGTTTACAATTATGAGCTGGGTGCACAAAGTTTCTTCTCAATGTTTTTCCCTTGCCCATAATAGAAACAAAAAGGTTTTTTAAAAAAGCCTCAATCAAAAACCTAGAGTAAGGCTAATGACCCAATTAAGTTATGTTAGCAAACTTTAACCTTAAAGTAATATGTCAGAAAGTCTGAAAAACTGATTAACCTGTTACCTTTTCCCCAAACTGTTCACAAAATTTCAGTGTTTCAATCATAGTTATAAATCCTAAGCCTTTCAGACAGAGTTCAACCACAGTAACAATGCTGTAAATAGCCACAATTCTTTTTCTCTTTTGTCCAATACAGTCATTGTCTAAATAACATATATGTATCTGGTCTATCCGTTCTGCTTGAGGTAGAAATAAACTTTTGCAAGATACTTTATGTTTTGGCACTAAATTTTGTGGAGAATCAATAAATAATATATATGTCCATATTTTCCCTATTTCCAATTAGGATGCGTGTGTGTGTGTTTCAGGGTAAGGGAAAACTATTAGAAATAATGAGAGAATTCATAAGCTCACAGATTACATACTTAACATTAAAAATACATAGCATTTTAATATTCAAATAATAACCAGATAGAAACTACATGGGAAGGAATGATCCCATTTATAAAAACAATAAAAAGAAAAGTATCTAACTATAAACTTATACGAAATATGCAGAACCTATATGCCTAAAGCTTTAAAACAATACCAGGGAATATATAAAAAGATTTAAAGAAATTACAAAACACACACACACTTGTCTACATATGAGATAATGCTATAAAGATGCCATTTCTCCTGTAAATTACTCAGTAAGTTAATGCAATGACAAAACACCGAAAGAATTTCTTTTTTCAACTGGACAAAATTATGCTAAAGATCATCTGGGAAACTAAACATGCAAAGACAAGTCAAGCAAATTCTAAAAGGGAAGAATGAAAGGGTCTAGTCCTACTAACCCTTAAGACACAGTGTAGCTTCCATAATTAAACAGTTTGGAACTTGCGAAGAAATAGGTCAATGGAAGAGAAGACAATAAATAGAGCACAATTATGTAACAGGGTAGAAGTGTTAGCTAATGCTAAGGTGGTAATCATATCGCAATATATAAATGTATCAAATCAACACCTTGTACTCCCTAAACTTACACAATGTTATATATCAATTACATCTCAAAGAAAAAAAAGTATGAGAGAGACATGGGTAAAGAGATTTCCTTTATGTTAAAGTTGTGTTTCAAATCAATGTGGAAAAACTTCTTTATGGTGAAAACTAAAATTATAACTATAAGCGAAGTCAAATAGTACATAAGGAAAAAGTATTTGTAACATGTAAAAAAGGATTAATTTCCTTAATTTATAAAGCACTCCTATAAATCAATAAGAACAAGATGATCATTTTGTGAGAAAGAGAGAATAATAATATTTTTTCCAAAAGAGAGCAGGAAAATGGTGCCTACTCTGGAGTATGACCAAAAAAACCAAACCAAACCAAAACAAAACAAAACAACACAACCGCCCCCAAAGAAAAAGCCAAAAAATAAAACAAAAAAACCTGGGGTTGTGAATAAAGATGTCTGGAAGGAAATGGGAAAGTGAGACTTTCACCTTCCAGTTTGTATCTTTCTCTACAGCATAGATTTTTCTATCATCCAAGTATTTATTTACTTGACATGTTAACATATTAACTGAGCAATGGAATTATAGGCCAGTATTTATTTTCATTATTTTATTTATCTATATTAAAAATAAAACCCAAATAATTGCTATTTTAACATTTTAAAGAAATTGTTCAATATTGTCTGTAATTTACCTTCGGATACTCCATTGTAGATAGTTCTACCCTACAAGCAGGTAATTATCATTCGAAGTGTTCTAATCAGAAACATACATTTCACAGGTTGTTGGGTACTTTGAGTAGCTCTAACCATAGCATACAATACAGAGGCTGTTACACCAGCTTTTCAAGTATCTTTATTTCCAGTCAACACCAGAGGCTTTGTTAGATGTTAGAAGTGATTTCCCACTGGTGAAATGAGTGGTGTTCAAGATGTATACGTTGTCTAGAAATATTATACGGATGTTCCCACTTTTGAATGAATAGTCTAGTACTGAGGCAACTCAATATTCTACACCTTTTAGAATAAAGCCTTGGTTTAGGATTATGAATAAATTATTTGGCTGCCTAATGAAAGATTTTGTCACCTGGCTGTAACTAAAAGGTTACTTATACTTGACATTAAAATATAGTTACATTCATCCGTATTGAAGCTTGTATGCAAGATTGTAGCAGAGTGCCAAAAATGATACAATTTAAAGAACAGTTGTATGACCTTTTCCCAATAAATATTGCTGTGTAATGTTCGTATGTGTGGCAACTTTGGTCTTGCTTTCATCTAACGTATCACCTCATGGTGAAATTATGGAGAAGACCTATAACTCTCACTTAACTTTTACTGGAGGTCACTCCACATATCTACCCCAAATATGAATTATTATAAATGATCAAATTACTTATATCAATTCTCAAAAATTTGTAAAGGAGTGAGAAGGGTAGGAGCTTTGAGAAGGCAAAAACTTGGAAACAATCTCAGGATCATATCCTCCCTCCTAATTATCATACCTGGATCCCAGAAATACAAATATAGAATTTGAAATATACAATTTAATCATGGCATTGATGTGGGTCTTTATACTTCTTTAGCAAGCTTACAGAGTTGTCCACCTCACCCTTCCTGTGTCATCTGAGATCACTATTGTATTCCTAATTCTCCGCCCATTAAGCCTCTTTGTCAGGTGTATTATCATATGGACATATGCTAACAGCTCTGACACAATCTGCTGACTGCAAAATATTCTGAATTCAGTCAAAATAGAGTCCTTTATAATGTAAGTTTCTCTATTTTCATTCCAGTTGTCCAAATTTAGCAATATCAGCCTACCTGTATTATCTGAAATAATATTGCACATTTGGACAAATTACTTTCTTGCCAGTTTTACTTTTTGAGTGTGTCACTTTATAATTTCCTGTAAAAAATTTAAGACATCTAATCCTTTGTATCATTTGTTAATCAACTCTTGGAATTTCATCCCCTTTAGATCTAGTTAAAAAGATGTTTTTATTTAAAGTCTAATGTAATCTCAAGAATAATTCACATAAGGGGCACCTGGCTGGCTCAGTTGGTTGAACATCCCACTCTTGGTTTCAGCTCAGGTCATGATCTCAAGGTCGTGGGACCAAGCCCTGAGTGCTCAGCAGGGAGTCTGCTTGAGATTCTCCCTTTCCCTCTGCCCCTCCCCCAGCTTGCACATGCACTCTCTCTCTAAAATAAATAAATAAACCTTAAAAAAAAATAGTTCACATAAATTTGAATACCCTGTATTCAGTCTCTGTAAAGCTAAATCTTCTGTGTACTTGATGGATGATTTCAGTCTTGGTATCACTCTAGCATTACACATTTAAAAGATATTCAGAATTTCGCATTCTTATATGATCTTTCCCTATGTCCTCTAACAAAACTCTAACTCAAAACATTAATATTACATTCTTTGAACCTCAAAAAGATGCCACCTTCTACATTGTGAATAAACTCTTTGGTTAGGAAAAAATTACCAACCAAATTTAATTCTTTTCATCTGGAATTAGTTCACTCCACATCTTGCCATGAATTGTACACATGCTCTCAGATCACATGATATCTGTGAAAACAGAGGCTTAACAATTATTAGAAACACAAAATCTGCTGAAGATCTGAGACATCTGGTTCAATATCCTATTTTTAGAGGTAAACTGTGTTTCAGAAAAATTTAGTAAGTTGCTCAGTTACCCAGAAAGTTAGTGTCAAGGTTGAATCCAGAGCCCAGACTTCCTGACTTCCCTGGGCCTTTTCTCCCCAAGGATACTACACCACTTCCTCATTCAATTGTCTGATTCATTAAGGTTTTTTTCTGAAACAGTCTGGAAAAGCCAACATTTCAGCAGCAAAGTATGGTAAAATAAAATCTAGATGGAAATTTCAAACTCCTTTGTTTAGATCTAGATAAATGCCCTAAGGAAGAGAAAAATTAACTCTTTGACATTTTTAACAACAAAATCAACAACAAAAATCTTATCTCTTTTATACTTTCTCTTTTATATTCCCAGATTACAGTTTCTTACTTGTCTTTGATCTCTGTGAGATCATCGTATAAAATTAGGAACGCTTAAGATCTTGCTCTGACTGAGCCATTCCTGAATCATCTTTTCCTTTCTTTCTTTTTTTTTAAATTATTGAAGTAAATTTCCCATGTGGTTCTTCTCATCTCCATGACTTATTTTATAACTAGAAATTTGTACTTCTTAATGCCCTTCACATATTTTGCACACATCTCTGCAACCACCCCTCCTCTGGCAACCACCAGTTTCTTCTCTGAGGTTAAAAGTCTGGTTTGTTGTTGTTTATTTTATTTTTTAGATTCCACATATAAGTGAAATCATATGATACTTGTCTTTCTGTCTGACCTATTTCATTTACCATCATGGAGTTAACACAATCCCAGATTCCAAGATATACTACAAAGCTATAATAATCAAAACAGTATGGTAGTGGCACAAAAATAGACACATAGATGAATGGAACAGAATAAAAAAGACCAGAAATAAGCCCACACTTATATGATCAATTAATCTTCAACATAGGACACAAGCATATGCAATGGGGAAAAAGAGTTTCTTCAACAAATGTTGTAGGGAAAACTGGTAAGCTAAATGCAAAAGAATGAAACTGGACCACTTTGTCACACCATACACAAAAATAAACTCAAAATGGATTATAGACCTATATGTGAGATCTGAAGCCATGAAACTCCCAAAAGAAAACAGGCAGTAAACTCGGACATCAGCTTTAGCAGCATCTTTATGGATATATCTCCTTAGGCAAGGGAACAAAAGCAAAAATGAACTATTGGGACTACACCCAAAACATCCTTTCACAGGTCATTCTTTGAATAATAATTTTGCTTCTAACGCTAAAACTGTTGACTTCCTTCCCTATCCTTTTTTTCAACTTTACATAAATTATGGAAGAACAAACAGGTCCATAAATAAGTGAGACCATAAAGTGGATTCTTCTGTCTCAAAACCAAGATAATTTTTCAGTTTGGTATGCTCAATACTTTCTGGTAATTGCCAAAGAACCTGAAGAGTACTGCATCCAAATGAATAGCTGACTCCATAGCATCAGAAAGTATGGTGATAGTATGATGTATGTTACCCAGCAAAAGCAAGGGTTTTATATCTACCAAATTATGTATGAAATCTAACATCTGTTAGAGCCATGCAAGGTGCAAAATAACTTAGTTAAGTTATACAATAACTTAGAAAAGTCTAAATATTGTTGAATGTTGATTAAATTTTAAAAGATTTAGCTTGGCATTTTTGTTTTGTTTTGTTTTCTTTGCCCATATGTTTTGTATGGAGCTTTTTAGTATCCCTCTCTAAAACTCAAGGTATTTCTGCTATCCAATCTGCACTGTCAATGAAATCCCATTTCTCACTCTTAGCTCTCATTTTGTACTCTCATAGTGTAGTTTTTTTTTTAATTCAAGTACCAGAAACAAACATTTACCATTTGCAAACAGAGGGCTCTTTCTGAGTTTCTACATACATGGGACATGATATGCCTAGAGAAATGATTATCAAAGAGGCATGTTTACCACTGAATTGAGATATGGGGAAATAAAAGATGATTTAAAATGTTTTATCACTTCTTTGGGGAATCCCTGTGATCAGCTTCTATGAACCTTTCTTCATCTATAAAATAGGGATGCTGGGGCGCTTGGGTAGGCAGTTAAGTGTCTGCCTTTGGCTCAGGTCATGATCCCAGGGTCTTGGGATTGAGTCATGCATTGGACTCCTTGCTCAGAGGGGAGTCTACTTCTCTCTCTGTGCTTTCCCTCTCTCTCTCTCTCAAATAAATAAATAAATAAAATCTTCAAAAAAATAAAAATAAAACAGGGATGCTAAAGTATATAATCTAAAATCTAAGATTGAAGTACCCATTTATGGCATTCCATGGTCATATTATCAGATAATAATGTGGCCTAGCAACTTGTTAGCCAGCAAATGAATCCCCCCTTTCACCCTGCATACCTAAACTCAGGTTTTCAATGAACATCACTTCCTCTAGGCCTATAAAGGCCTAGTTATGAGATTTTTTCCACTAGGGTGGCAGGGCTACTGAAGAAATGAAGCCATGGTCTCTTTAATTATAAAATCACAACACATGTGATACAATGGACATTGTGGTGAACCCAATCAACTTACTAGAAAATATTTAGGATTTTAAAGATGAAATAAGATAACCATTCTATGAAGTTGCAGTTGTCTAATACATTCAAATGTCCCCCCTTTCCCCTTAGATTTAAAACTATTTCCTTTGTGTTGCTATAACTGCGTTAAAAATGGACAATAAGTCAGCATTATGCTACACCATATAATAAAGCACTGAGTAAGTACAATATCATACCTTGCTATTATGCTATTATAGAATTCTATAAAATCAATTATAGTGTTGGGTTATAGAGTCTAGTGATAGAATGGGACTTTTGTTTTGTTTTGTTTTGTTTTTTGGCTTGTTTGTTTAGTTAGCAACATTAGCAATATAGCCACGGGAACTAAACTGGAAAAACTAAAAACGTCCCCCGTTGTCAAAAGTAAACACAGGAACAATAGTGAAAGATTCCTTACTCTGTCTAATGTCTGGAGTTCAGTGATACCTACTTTGAAGAGAAACTTGAGTGGCACATTTGACATTATATGAAGCCAAAGTAAATTTGATGGCACATTTTGTTTTGTTTTGTTTTTAAGATTTTATT
Source organism: Mirounga angustirostris (assembly GCF_029215605.1). Lineage (NCBI taxonomy): Eukaryota > Metazoa > Chordata > Mammalia > Carnivora > Phocidae > Mirounga > Mirounga angustirostris. The sequence continues at coordinate 36,136,056 of NW_026991720.1, forward strand.
TATTTATTTGACAGAGAGAGAGAGAAAGATAGAGAAAGTGGCAGAGGGAGAAGGAGATGAGACTCCCCACTTAGCAGGGAGCCCAATACTGGGCTCGATCCCAGGACGCTGGGATCATGACCTGAGCCGAAGGCAGCCTCTTAACCCACTGAGTCATCCAGGCGCCCTGCTGGCACATTTTGAAATACGATGACTGAGATACTGATTTTCGCTCTCAGGTTTTCCACATTTCTTGAGAATTTCTGAATCATTCAAGAAATCTTAAAAATCAAGTCCTATCTTACTTGTAAATATGAATGATCTCAAAATATAAAGAAGTGGGAGAGGAAGAGAAAATTTAAGGAAAAAATAGTATTCTCTGGTCAAAGAGTTCTAAATAGCTATTAGTTATAAACCTTAGTAATTAACATCAAAAGTTGAATAATGAATAGTCAAGAAGATTTCAAATGTGATGCATTAGACTGCTCAAGCTGCCATAACAGAGTACCACAGATGGCATGGCTTAAACAACAGAAATTAATTTTCTCACAGAATTCCATGATCAAGGTGCTGGCAAATTCAGTTTCTGGTAAGAGCTCTATTCCTGGCTTGCAAAGAACCACATTCTCTCTGTGTCCTCACAGGGTCTTTCCTCTATGTGGGTGGAGATTGAGAGACAAGAGAGAGTAAGACAGAGACAGAGGGCTCTGGTGTTTCTTTCCCTTCTTGTAAGGGCACTTGGATGGGAGGACACCAGTCCTACCGGATTAAGGCCCCACCCCTATGATTTCATTTACTTAATTACTTTTTCAAAGGCCCTATCTTCAACTACAGTTGGGGGCTAGGGATTGAACATAAGAATTTTGTGGGAACAAAATTCAGTCCATAATACTTGATATCCATTGTAAATCCCTCAAAATATTGGTTTCTCTACTTTAGATCAAGTTAGAAATAATTGGCATAAGATGTTCATTAATTATGACAACCACAGTTTATTCTTAATCAGCAGGAACATCTCCACAGTCTTATATTATGATTTTATCCTTTATCTCCAGGAAAGACAATATAGGAACATTATAACATAAGCAAATTGGCAAATTTATATTGAAATGAGAATTTGGCTACTCCCTTTTTTAAATAATCTCAGTTCCCTCTACTATGACCATGCCTTCCATAATTCTTGTTTTTTCATGAAGAAGGATTATAAAAAGATAGCATTGATAGGGAAATTTGTCCTTATAATAATGGTAACAGTACTGTACTATCAGAGTAGCTAGTATCAAACTAAATCTCTTATAGATATTTATTATAAACCCTGAAAATACACACACACACACACACACACACACTATTTGAAGGCAAGGTATAGTGATCAAATGCAAGCAGGAACTAGGGAAGAATTCAACACTTGAAAGAAGAAGGAACTGGCACTCGATGAGATCCATATTTATACATTTCCCCCCGTGAGGATATGAAGCAATTAGAACATAAAGAGAAAGCCATAGTCTTACTTCCTTAAGTATCAGAAGGCAGAATTGGGGCTCCCAAAGTAACTGAAAATTTAGGGGATAAATCCAGAAAAGAAAAGGCCATAGAGGGCCAAGCTCCAAAATCTTGATGCAAACTACCTTCAAACCTTGGGGAGCCCCCAGATTGCATATGTTTAGGACAAATACAAGGAGACCAGGAAAAAACAACAGCTAGAAGGTTAAAAGAAAAAAGTGAAACAAAGTGAGCAAGGAATCCAGCTGTTGACTACCTCATGAAAAATGGACTTTGGAGTTTGAGTCAAGTCAAAGTGAAATGCTATATAAACACCTCAAGCTTTCCAGTGAAATCCCAGAACAATCATGATTGTTGATAAAAAGACTACTTTCTAGGAATAAATTGTATATCCTAAGACTAAGGGCAAAACTAATTCCTGATATTATTGGCAAAACCTTCCCTAACAAAGTATAAAAACCAAGCCTCCACAAGATCATGGTGATCAGCCAGTAACTAAATTGCCTGGTCACACAAAAATAAACATTTCCCTTAGAACTATAATGAAATCAAGAGTCTTTACAATGCATCATTTGCAATATCCAATGTGCAATCATAAAGTACTAGACATGCCAAGAAACAAGAGTATAATCCTTAGTCAAAAGAAAAAAGACTTAATAGAAAGAGATCCCAAGTTGACCTAAGATGTTAAAATGAGCAGACAAGGACTTAAAAGAAATAATTATGAAGATGTTCATGACTTAAGAAAAAGATGATTGGGGCGCCTGGGTGGCTCAGTCGTTAAGCATCTGCCTTCGGCTCAGGTCATGATCCCAGGGTCCTGGGATCGAGCCCCGCATCGGGCTCCCTGCTCAGTGGGAAGCCTGCTTCTCCCTCTCCCACTCCCCCTGCTTGTGTTCCCTCTCTCGCTGTGTCTCTCTCTGTCAAATAAATAAATAAAATCTTTAAAAAAAAAAAAAAAAGAAAGAAAAAGATGATCAAAATGAGTCAACAATAGACAAATCTCATCAAAGAAAGGAAACTACATAAAAGAACCAAATGAAAATTTTATTTATTTTTTTTTTAATTTTTTAAAGATTTATTTATTTGTTATAGAAAGAGACAGAAAGCACAGGGGCAGGGTGTACAGGGATAGAGGAAGAGGGAGAGAGAGAATCCCAAGCAGACTCCTTGCTGAGCGAGGAGCCTGACGTGGGTCTCCATCTCACAGCCCTAAGATCATGACCTGAGCCGAAATCAAGGGTCAGTTGCTTAACTGACTGAGCCACCAGGTGCCCCTGAAAATTTTAGAACAGAAAAGTTCAATAAGCATATGAAAAAGCATTCAGCTTTATTAGTAATCAGGAAAATGCAAATTTCAAACACAATGAAATACTATTTCACAGCCTTAGAAATAGCCAAAATTTAAAAGAGGACAATATCAAATATTGGCAAGGATATAGAGCAACTGGAACTTTCAGATATTGCCAGTAGGAGTATACAATGATGCAGCCACTTTGAAAAAAAGTTTTGGCAGTTTTTTATAAAGTAAAATGTATACCTATCTTATGGCCTAGCATTTCCATTCCTAGGTATTTATTCAAGAGAAATTCAAACATATGTATACAAAAATACTTGAAAACAAATGTTAGGGACACCTGGGTGGCTCAGTTGTTAAGTGTCTGCCTTCGGCTCAGTCAGGGTCTCAAGGTCATGGTATCAAGTCCGCATAGGGCCCCTTGCTCAGCAGGGAGCCTGCTTCTCCCTCTGCCTGCCACTCCCCCTGCTTGTGCTCTCTCTCTGACAAATAAATAAAATCTTAAAAACAAAACAAAACAAAAAAATTGTTAATAGCAGAAACAACTCAAATGACCATCATTGGGTGAATAAACTAATTATGATCTATTTACACAATAGAATACTACTCAACAATAGGAAAATAATATACTATTGTATAACATGAATAAATATGAAAGATGTTATGTCATTTGAAAGAAGCCAAACACAAAGGAGCACCTATTGCATGATTCCTTTCATATGAAGCTCAAAAACAGGAAAAATATCACTATAGTGATACAATCAAAACATCAATTACATGCGGCTAAGTGGAGACTAACTAGAAGGGGCAAAATGTAGCTTTCTAGAGTGATGAAAATGTTCCCTATCTTGTTTGAATTAATGCTTACATGAATGTATTCATCTGTTGTAACTCACCAGATTGTAAATATATTTTACCTCAAAAAAAAAAAATGGTAACAGAAAGTATCTATAGATCCCTTATAAAATTTAAATTTTTCAACACCATTAGAGAATATGGACCTATTGCATATATTTATTCTCCATGAAAATTTATCACTATATATAGTTCTCCATGCAGTAAAACATAAATACTAAATATAGAAAACAATGACAATACAAAAAAAAAAAAGGAACGAGAAATTTTCCAATCTTACAAAACAGTGTTTACTTGGGAAAAGGAAACTACCAAAGATATTTTCTGTTCCTTGTTAAAAATTCTTTTTGCCTTCAAGACTCAAATTTACATTCTAAGTGGAAGAGAATTCAAATTTGTCTACTCCTTTGGAATGGATTCTGTGCCTAGTGAGGCAGAATAAATCCCTATAACTTGGCATTTTATGCATATTTTATTACATATTCATTTATCCTAAAATCTTCTAAGTTAAAAAGCAAATACTGTAGTGACACACTGAGAACTAACACACGCTGATAGGAAAAGTTGTCACTAGAGATGCATGGTTTAAAAAAAAAAAAGGATTTGTCATCCTAAAACAATGGTCCTCAACCCTAGCAGTACATTACATTGGAATTAGCTACGCAGATTTTTAAATACTGTATACCAAGCCTCATTAACTAAAGCAGAATATTTGAGGTACTATTCTCACTGAAATATGAACTTCATGAAGACAGGTTTTTTTTTTCTACTTTGTTCATTCTTATATCACCAGAGCTCAGAAAAGTGCCTGGCACATAATAGGCTCTCAAAATTTGATGAATGAATGAATGAGTGACAGATTAGTTATTACAAGTCAAGGAATAATTTTGGTCTTGTATATAATGGCAGAATTCCTCTAGATGATGCACAGCACAGCAGTGCAAAGCAGTTATTCTACCAAAAAATGTTTGATGATTTGCATTAATTTTAGCTGAAAATTATTAAGTATTTATCATGCATTTCCTATGGGTCAGGAATTATGCTCAGAGTATGGTATATAAGTGTGAATAAAACATGGCCCTGCATTTGAGAAGCTCCCAATCTATTAGGGATTAGTGGTGAAGAGAAAGTCTAGCATGTAAACATTCATTAACTTATTCATTAATTCAATATCCATTCCTTAAACTCTTACTGTGTGCCATGCACATATGTGCAAGCGTATGTAGTGGCAAATATGGCAAATGTGATACCTGTCCTCAAGGAGCTTACTGTCTAGTGAGGGAGAAAGATAATAAACAAAGAAATAATTTGTGATAAATATTATGTAGGAAATTATTATAATGTTGTGATAAAGAATTTTGGTCAGATGGAGGGCACTATTTCGTATTGAATGGTCATAAAATCCCTCTTTAGGGAGAAAATATTTGTGTTAAGACTTTACTGATGAGAAGAAGGCAAGAATGCAAAGAGCATAAAAGGTTTCTAGCAGAGGAAATAACATGTTCAACATACTCAAGGTTGGAAAAATTTGGCATGGTCAAGAGTGCAAAAGAATCCAATGGCTGGAGCATAAATAGAAAGTAGAACAAGTTGAAAGTGGAAAAAATAGGAATAATTCAGTAAGAAGTATTAAATTCACAGCCTGGTAGCCTATGGTAGAGAGTTTGGATTTTATTCTAAGTGCAATATGAATCTATTAAATGATTTTCATCAACAAAATGGCATGATTATATATATATGCATAAAAATATATATGATTATTCCTTTTTCTAAATGTAAAATAGATTTCTCAGCCTGTTTACTTCTTCTTCATTTCCCAATATTAAAATATAGTGACCCCATAGTTCATAAGTATACTTTTTATAGGAGGGAGAGTGATTGGCCCAGTTCAGGTGTCTGTTCTTGTTTCAATCAAATGTGCCTGGAGAGTGGGGAGTCATTTGGAATAAATATGGCTTCCGAAGGCTAGAAGCCAAAGCTGGTGTATTAAAGTAAGAATATGTAGTCTGTGACCTGCTGAATGAGGAGGCACAAACCACCTACACAGAGTTGGCTGGTAGCTTCCTCAGCATCCAAACTCCTACTTTGGGAAAGTGCAAAACCTGGGGTTGTTTTGATTGAAAGCCAAGTTTCAGTACACCCACACATAAGAAACATAAGAAGTAAAGTCACAAGATTTGTTTTTTACAAATTCCAGAAATGGGGGGGGTCTGCCATGACTGGGGGAAGGGCAGACCTCCATTCCAGGTCATGAGTGAGAAAGAGGTAGAGAGCAGGGTAGCAAACATCTATTACTTACAAGGTATTTGGGGCGGAGATTACTAACTTCTGGGGGGCTTTCCTCTAAATGGTACAACAGGAAAGCAAAGCAAGAACTTTCAGCAGAAATCCTAAACTCAGATCCTATTTAAATGTCCAGACTCTGGGTGTGAGGAGGGTTGCCATTCTGTAAAATGCCAAGGCAGCCACTCAGAAAAAAAAAAAGTTGTTTTTCAGAAGTTTCAAAAACTCAGAAAACCAAAAATTTTTCTTATCACAGGGATCCACTTCTGTGGATCAGCATTCAAACTCATAAAAGATAATTTTTTTAGAAGTTAAGCAGGCAGCTCTCAAACCATGAAGACACAGGAAGATTTTTTAAAAAACATTGAAGTAATATGATCAAACTCATCATTTAAAAAGTAATTCCAGCAGCAACATAAAGAATAGATAAGGAATAGAGACTATCAGATTCAGAGAGGTAAGTCCAGTTAGGAAACCACTAAGAAAAATTGCAAGTAAAAAATAATAAGAACCTCGATTGGGACAGCAATAACAGTCATGGAAAAGCATAGACAGATACCAGACACACTTCAGAGGTTGAATGGACCAGACTTAAACACAGGGAATGAGGAAAGGTGAAAAAGAAAAGATTATTCCAAGATTTCAATAGATTACAATAGAGTAAATAGGATTGCTGATAATGGAAAACAGGAAAAGAAACAAACAAAAAAGTTTTGAGGGGGAAATATCAAGCATGAGCAGTTACTGTAAATCCAAAGACAGATTGAAACCTCAAGAAACAGTTGAGAAATCAGTGTTTGAGAAGAATATAGGTAATAGGACTTTAGGATTGCAGGCAATCATTTGGGAAGATGATGTGAGGTGATTCCTTTGGAAAACTCCAGCAGCTGAGTTGGAACAAGGAAAAAATATGAAGAGTGGTCAGGGCCATATAGGAAGAATAAGAGATAAGCATGGCTTTGAAGTCAAGAAAGAGCTTTACAAGGAGGAAACAATCATCAATATCAAATTTTGTTAAGAGGAAAAGTAGGCTGAGAGGTGAAAAGAGGCTATGTACTTGACAATCACATCATTGCTAACCTTCTCAGAGCAATTTCAGCACAGTGGAGCTGGAGGCCAGATTGTGGTGGATTGAGAAACCACTGAGGGAAGAGGAAGTAGATGCAGTACTTACGACCTGCTATTCCCAAAAGTTGTGTATAAACTCGTATACATATCAGTGTATAATGACTTATGCTATTAAAACTTATTTTATCACAGTGTTGGGTTGGACTAAAACTAAATTATTGACAAAGCTCCTGAATGAAGCATGGATTCCTGACTCTCAGATATCTAGAGATCACCTTATTTTTAGGTGAGATAATTCTGTGGCCTGTTAGAGAGGTAGATCCAATGATATTGTATCTCATCTTTATTTTCATTGGTTTTCATGGCATTGTCTTTAATGATTTCTTCCACCATCATTCCTTTTTACTCCATCTCAGCTCTCAGATACATGACCTTTTTGCCAATCTCATTAATGCTTTGCTTATTTTCTCAAGTTTCCCATCTATTGGGATAATTGCTTCCTACACAAAACCCAGTCTCCTATTAACTGGCTCATTACCTTAAGTTAAAAGTTCAGAAACTTCTTCAAACTTAAATCACTGCAGTGTCCTGAAAAGAAAACTACTTTGAAGATGCTGACATGTCTGTAAGTGGAGAATTTTTTGGATTTAAATTTGGATTTATTTAAATTAATGTTTCATAAATTCGACATATTCCATTTCAAGTTTCTGTTTGCACCTGTTTTCCTCTCTCATTGCAAGGTACATTTATTACTCTCCGAGTCACAACAGTGGCAAACATACAGAGCAGTAGAGTACAAAATGAGTTAATAGCTGTGTTGATAGAGCTAATGTAGTTCAGAAAAGGAATACTATTAAAGTTCCTCTAGTTCTCTCTCCAGTCGAAGATAATTAAGTTTATAAACATTTATACTCATTATCTCCATGCTAACTAGTTTTATCTTTGCATTTTCTAGACTTACCTCACTGATGCTGAACATCCTAAAAAGCCTTTACTTCTTTGGATCAATGAGAAAAGATCAAGAGATATGAAGCAAAAGAAAAAAAAAAGATTTAAAAAAATATAATAAAATAAATGATCTGAATTCATTATACCTAGAATAATTTAAATTCTTCTTTGGTAGTATAGGTAAACTCTTCTCGAATACACTTTTAAAAGCATCTATGTTAGTTCAAGATATGCATCACTTCAAATGGAATAATATCTTCTAAAAAAGAACTAAAATGTCCTAGTGTACACCTGCCTTCCCTATCAACATTTAATTAGCACATACTAGATGGTGGGCGCTGGCAGAGAGATAGATACAGACCGTGGTTTGTGTCCTCAGGAACCATACCATGGGTTGAGGACATAGGACAGGCCATTCGTAGGCAAGTAAATGATAATATAAAATAGCACATTTTCAGTGAGAAATGAGTAGTGCAGATACTAAGAGCTATCAGGTTTCAAAAGGAAAGAGCTACCATATCAATACGGAATAATTAAAAAAGGTTTCATGAAGGAAGTGCTCCTTGTGCTGGATCGTGGAGGAAGTGTAAGAGGTGGGCTAGCAAAAAGGCCTGGGGAAGGGAGTAGAGGTAGAGGAGACAATTTCGATGACCCAGAGGAGTGGTAGAACTGCTTAGATTTGTTAGGCGAGTCTGGCCACAAAAAGGCCAGAAGTGTCTTGTGCTCTGGGGGAAGTTAGTGAACTTTCACGCTGTAAGTGAACACTCCATGCTGTAAGAAGCCCAACCTAAGGAGCCCATGTGGAGAGGTCAGGTAGAGTGCTGAGGCTATTTGACTGAAATAGGCAGGCACCAATGTGCCAGCAATGTGAGTGAGACCATCTTGGAAGTGGTCTTCTAGGCCTGGTTGAGTTACCCACCTGATACCATTACCGAGCTCTGCCTAAATTTCAGAAATTTGAGCAAATAAATGATTGATACTGTTTTAAATCACAAAATTTTGGTGTAAATAACTGCCTTTTTTCTTCAGCTGGGTTAAAAGTGTGACATAAGCAAAGTTCATCCGTGAGGACATCTTGCTTCACTATTATTTACATTCCCAACTTTGTCTTCTCTTCCACTTTACCGTAAGTATTTATCCTTAAAATCCATGTCGTAGAATGACTGGTTAACTTATTTTTTATAAAAAGTTCAAAGTATCCCTTTTAATGTTATTAATCTTTTAACAAAGTAAGATAGGACTATCTTTAAGATGCAAGTGCTGACAGGATGGAGGGTAGGGGTCGGTATGTAATAAAGAAGAAAGAAAAAAATGTGTAAAATCACTATATAGGAACTTATAACACCCCATTTAAGCTATATTCCTGCAAGTTACCTAGCTCACAATTTTTCCTTGCTTACTTTCTCTACTTAAAAGTACCATGTCACTTATTGTAGTAGGTTTTTTTGTTTGTTTTTATTTTTAAGATTTTACTTTTAAGTAATCTTTACATTCAGCATGGGACTTGAACCTACAATACTGAGATCAAGAGTCGCATGTTCTACTGACTGAGCCAGCCAGGTGCTCCAGGTAGTTTCTTTCGATTGATAAAAGTTAGTCACTATCTCATATGCCAGTTTATTATAGGCTAAGATCAACTTGGCAGATAACTTTTCTAAATAACTAACAAAAGCCTTTCTCCATCTGATGCTTTTCCTCAAACATATAAAGTGAATCAGAGAATAAAACAAAAACTATATTTCTCTTCAACCAGTCTACCACTAGTTCTCTTTAACTGGTATGAAACCTCAATGGGAAATTTTCTTTAAAAAACATATTCTCCTACAATTAAGTAATATATATATATTTTTAAGATTTTGTTTATTTATTTGACAGAGAGAGACACAGCGAGAGAGGGAACACTCTCAGGGCGAGTGGGAGAGGGAGAAGCAGGCTCCCCACAGAGCAGGGAGCCCGAAGTGGTACTCGGGACCATGACCTGAGCCGAAGACAGTCACTTAACCAACAGAGCCACCTAGGCGCCCAAGTAACATATTTTAATCTAGCACAAAAATCTAAGTAATATTTGCAGTTCCTATAACTATCAACTATTTGGAATTAGAACACATTAAGAATTTGAAACTTTGCTTATCATTTTCTGTTTCAGAGTCAAAGGCATTGGTAAGAGACTAATATTCAAAAATTATTTGTTATCTCTTTTATTTTTACATATCTTCTCAGTTAACAGAGAGTCCTTGTTATTTTCACACTAAGTTGATCACTTAGCTGATTTAGGTAGCAAAAGAGGTAACCAGTCTGTATCAAATTTCTACTTACTTTGTTTTATAAATAGTAAAAAAATAGAATTTGATCTGTGTCCTCTTATTAGTAACTGTCAACTTTATAAAAATATAAACAATGTCGGGGCACCTGGGTGGCTCAGTCTGTTAAGCGTCCTACTTCAGCTCAGGTTATGATCCCAGGGTCCTGGGTTCCAGCCCCGCATTGGGCTCCCTGCTCCATGGGGAGCCTGCTTCTCCCTCTCCCACTCTCCATGCTTGTGCTCGCTCTGTCAAATAAATAAAATAAAATCTTTAAAATATATATATATTTAATGTCTTTTTTTTTTCACTGAAGCCACAACACCTAGCAGAAGGTCTGGCATATAATAGATGCTAAATTTATTATTTTTAACAGCTTTATTGAGGTATAATAAATATATAATAAAATGTATACGTATAAAGTGTACCATTTGATAAATTTAGACTCAAAAAACCATTACCAAAACCAAGATAAAAACATACCCGTTATACTCAAAAGTTTCCTCATGTCCCTTTTTAATCCCTCCTACCCACTTCTTCTTACCCCACCTCCATAACTTACTTATGTACATTTTGCCACTATAGACTAATTTGCATTTTCTAAAGTTTTATATAGGTAAGTACCATACAGTATATTATTGTTTTTTGTCTGACTTCTGACATTCAGCATTAATTATTTGAGATTAATTCATGTTGTCATATGAATCAACAGTTTCTTTTTTTTTTTTTTAAAGATTTTATTTATTTATTTGAGAGAGAGAGAATGAGAGAGAGCACATGAGAGCGGGGAGGGTCAGAGGGAGAAGCAGACTCCCTGCCGAGCAGGGAGCCCGATGCGGGACTCGATCCCGGGACTCCAGGGTCATGACCTGAGCCGAAGGCAGTCGCTTAACCAACTGAGCCACCCAGGCGCCCCAACAGTTTATTTCTTATTATTACTGACTCGTATTCTATTGTATAGCTATGCCACAGTTTGTTTATCATTCCCATCTGTTGATAGACATTTGGGTTGTTTTCAGTTTGGGGCTGTTACAGATATAGCTACTGTAAACGTTTATATATATATATATACACACACACACATATATATAAAATGTATATATATATAGTTTCATTACTCTTGTGTAAATACTTAGGAGTGCGATGACTGAATCATATGGTAGGTGTATGTTTAACTTTTTGAGAGACTGCCAAACTGTTTTCCAAAATGGTTGTACCATTTAACATTTGCACCTCAACTGTATGAGAGTTCCCCTACCTCTGTGTTCCAGCCAGTACTTTGTATGGTCAGTCTTTTTAATTTAGACAAATAGGTGGGTATCTCATGTGCTTTTAATTTATTTTTTCCTAATAACTAATTTCCTAATGACTAAAAACCTTTTCATGTGCTTTTTGCTATCTGTACATCATCTTTAGGGAAGTGTTTCATATCTTCTTCCCCTTTGTGAAGGAAGGAAATTATTTGTTTTCTTATTATGCAGTTTTGAGATTTCTTTGCATATTCTGGATATAAGCCCTTTATGAGACATATGATTTCAAATGTTTTTTCCCACTCAATGGCTTGTCTTTTGATTCCCTTAGCAGTGTCTTTTGAAGAGGAGCCAATTTTAGTTTTTGTGAAGTCCAAGTTATTAATTTTTTCTATTGTGGGTTGTACTTTATGTCATCTCTAAAAGATATGTGCCTAACCCAAGGTCAAAAAGGTTTTCTTCCAGAACTTTTACAGTTTTAGGTTTTATATTTAGGTCTGTGTTCCATTTTGAGTTAATTTTCATATATGGCATGAGACTTGGGCTGAAGTTCTTTTTTTTTTGCATATAAATGTCCAATTGTTTCAGCATCATTTATTGAAAAGACTGTCCTTTCTCCGCTAAATGTCTTTGCAACTTTGTGAGAAAATCGGTTGTCTATACAAGTGTGGGTCTATTTCTGAACGTCTCTCCTGTTCCATTGATCTACTTGTTTATCTTTACATTTTACATTGGGGCTCAGGACACTTAAACATATACTATACATATATAAATATAGACACGTATATGTAATTAGGACAAAAGTTCCACCAGACAATACTTACCTTCATTAAGTGCAATAATACATGGTGGTATTTTCAATTCTATTTTAGTTTTTAAAACTGGGGAGCACACTACATTGATTTTATGGTCCACTATTGAGTATTGGCCTAAAATTTGGAAAACATGACCAATTTAAAAGATCCCTTTCATCCTCCAAACCACTATAATTCTGTGACTCACTTTAATTTTCAGAACACTTTGTGAGATGTACCTTGCCATATAGAGGTTACTCAGCTCCTTTTGAACACCATTTTTACATCCGGGAGATTTCCTCTGGCATGAATGCAGGCCCAGATAAGAGACTTAGACTCTGCTAACTATATTCTCTGAAGTGAACTGTCTATTCAGAAAAGTGCAAAACAATGAAGCAGAAGCTGCAGGGAATCTTTTGGTCTGTTAAGGGAGACTGTGGAGATGTGGGTATTTTAGTATTACAGTGACTGAAGTTCCATCATTCAATGTCCAACATTTGCCCTGTATGCCAAGAAACAGAGCCAGTGGGGTTTGACCAGATAGAGGGCGCTGGGTCTGACTTAGGTGTTGATCCAAGCTGGGTAGTCTCCAAGTCTGCCACTTTGGTCTTTCTGGAGATTGGGGGCCACCTAATATCCTATTATATTATGGTTTTGATTTTAATTTTTCTGATGATTAATGATGTTGAGCACCTTCTCATGTATCTGTTGCCCATTTGTACGTCTTTCAGGATAAACAAGTAAAATGTATTACTTAAAAAAATGTATTTCTTACCGTGTGTCATGGTAAAAAAGAATATTGAAAAACACAAGTCAAATCTAACCTCTTCACTTAACATATAAAGAAGGAAAAATAAAGCTTATAGAAATCAAGGGATTAATGCCCTGGTGGTTAATGAAAAGCTGAAATCAGGATGCAGAAAATCTCTTAGTCCTATGCTCCATTATAAGAACATCATCTATCACCTGAAAGAATACTTCACATTTTCTATGTAGATATCTTCCTACGTTAGTCCTGTTGTGAAAATTAAATGAATTTCATTAATTAGTATATTAAAAAAATATTGTAAATTTTATCATTGCATTTGGAGTTAGGCACTAATTAATGGTTTTCACTTGCTCTAGTTAATACTGGTCTTAACACGATTCTGCATATTCTGGAAAGAGAGGTAAACTGTGCTATTTTAAAGATTTTTATGTTGGCAGATATGTTAAGAACTGCAGGGGAGACACTGGATAGTAGTTATAGACAAATTCTTTAAGAAACTAATTCTATTTTCAATAAATAGAAGGAATTTTAAAGTTGTAATCCACCATACTGAATGAAGCATATCACTGAAAATATGTCTTTTCTTGCTAGTTCTCCACTATTATTTTAATTAATAAAGGTATTAATATTAAACTTACATTTATAAAATGCAATGGTGTACCTCAATAGTATAAAAAGACTTGATGTCCCTTTTTATTATGGAAGATAGAGATATATTCCAAGCTGGCCAAATCTTTGGCTCATGGCTATTTAGAAATATAATTTTCAGAAATTCAGTTAAAATGAGGACTGGAAAAATAAAACCTAATTGTTTTTAAGACTTTGATAATAAAGAGGGTCAAAGAGGAATAAATAAAAACATAGTGGAGAATAAAAGTAAATGATTAATGCTTTAGACCATCGAAAGAACTCCAATTCCTAAAGTGTAGTCTTATCCCACCTACAGGAATACTCGATAAATAATGGAAAGGACACTTATGCAAAGTGTACCCAGAACCTTTCTATTCACTAACTCAGTGCCATCACCCAGATTTTGATATGGATTTTAAAATTTTACTTTTCATCACTAATATTTTATGAACTCTCACTGAGAATAGAATGCACCTTATTTTTACATATTGATCCTTATTGTCTATGGGAATTTGTTTCCCTTATAAAGAATATAACTGCAAACAAAGAAGACAGGTGTTTTTCTTGCCAAGAACATTTTTCCTATACTGAGTAGTTCTTTGACAGAGAAACTTACTATGACACACCAAATGTGCATGGGGAAGAGTGCAAGAGTTGGTCAGGTAAGGCAAAGAATGAGGATGAGAAATTTAGTTATCTGGGGTTTAGTGCAGTCATTAGAAAAAATGCCTCCTCCTCCCAGACTGGTTTATCCTGCTCAGTGAATACTGTTTTATTCCAACATACCCTTTTCCACCAGCCATTTAAAATAATAATGAGAGGGTGCCTAGGTGGCTCAGTCAGTAAAACATCTGCCTTTCGCTCAGGTCATGATCCTAGAATTCTGGGATCGAGCCCCGCATCGGGCTCCCTGCTCAGGGGGAGCCTGCTTCTCCCTCTCTCTCTCTGCTGCTACCCCCCGCTTTCACTCTCTCTCTCTCTCCCTCTCTTAAATAAATAAATAAAATCTTAAAAAAATAAAATAAAATAATGGGAGAATTTTTAAAAAATAAGATATTTACAGTAAATGAAATCTTATCATCACATGGGAGGCAAAGGTGTTGATATTTTCCTGCACATAGGATATGCTTGTTGACTATGGCACCGAACATACTTCCTGCAGAGAACCCCTCTTAGCAGCAACTGGTACAAATATTTTACTAAATGGAAAATCCTATTACTATTCTTCTGCTACCTTAACAGATAGAAAGCTTTTTCCAATATTTCTAATCACACAAGAGGAAGGTTATAAACTTCCTTTTAAACTGTGGTCTATGGCCAGTTGCCATAATCCTCCTAAGAAAGGTCAGTATTGGTTATATTGGCCTTTACCCTATTTGAATTCATGCAAATTCAGAATAAAATCCAGCTTTCCAATTCCCTTCTCAAGGAAGTATGAAACCAAAAACACATTTAAAAACTGAAGCTCTTTAATTTGCTTAAAAAAATGACAATTAGAGAATCTTGAATAAGTTCTTTTTATTTGGCCCTATATTAATATTCAATGTTAATATTATACCAACTAGAATAGCTAGTTAAAAAACAGCAGAAAAGTCCCACATGTTTCTTAAAAACAAAGAACTTTAAAAAATCTCATTAATGATTTTGTCAATTGTAATACTTATATTTGATAAGGGTGCAGTGAAATAGACATTCATATATACTGCTTCAGGTGACATAAACTGCCACCCTTTCAGACAAGGCATTTGACAATATATATTAAAAACTTTAACATGTGAGGGCAGAGCAAGATGGCGGAGGAGTAGGAGACCTGGATTTTGTCTGGTCTCAGGAATTCAGCTGGATAGGGATCAAACCATTCTGAACACCTACAAACTCAACAGGAGATTGAAGAAAAGAATAGCAACAACTCTCTGAACAGAAAAGCGACCACTTTCTGGAAGGTAGGACGTGCGGAGAAGTGAATCCGAGGCGATATTCGGGAGGATAGACGGCGGGGGAGGGGCCTCCCTCGGGCCGCTTCTGGCAAGTGACAGAACCACGGAGCACAAAATCGGAACTTTTAAAAGTCTGCTCTGCTGCGGGACGTCACTCTGGTGGCTAAGCGGGGGGTGGAACCCTCCGGGACAGTGTGGTCTCAGGACCCTCGGGGTCACAGAAAGACCGGGGGTGTCTGAGTGCGGCAGAGCTCCCAGGTATCGGAGCGGGGAAGCCGGCTGCAGAGGCGGAGCCCAGGCGCGGGCTCTCAGCTCGGGGTGGCCATAAACCGTGATCCGCGGCACAGTCGGGCCCCTGCTCCTCCAGCAGGGACCCAACAAGCGGCAGATCGGGGAGACTCACCTTCCTCCCCCGGGGGGAGCCGGGCGGGAGTGCACCGCGGGGATCTGCTGGGTTTGGAGACTCCACCTGGGGTCGGGTGCCAGAGATAGAGGCGCGCGGTCACAGGCCGGGCGAGCACGGAGTGCGGCCGGAGACCGGGGAGACGGGAGTGACTGGCGGCTTTTCTCTGGGGGCTCACTGAGAAGCGGGGCCCTGAGTTCTTGGCTGCTCTGGGGTGGAGATTGGGAGGCCGCCATTTTCACTCTCCGCCTCCAAAGCTGTACGGAAAGCTCGCAGGGAACAAAAGCCCCGGAGAACAAACCCGAGCAGATTACTTAGCCGGGAGGGGGCAAGGGCGGGGCAATTCCTCTCCGGCAGAGACATTTGGAAACCACGGCAACAGGCCCCTCCCCAGAAGATCAGCGAGAACAGCCAGCCAAGACCAAGTTTACCGATCAATGAGAACGGCAGAACTCCAGCGCTAGGGGAATACTGCACATAGAAATTATGGCTTTTTTACCATGATTCTTGAGTCTTTCAAAGTTAATTTTTTTTAACTGTCTTTTTTTTTTCTTTTTGAATTTTTCTTTTTCCCTTTTTCAACCAACATCTTATTAATCCCTTTTTTAGAAAAAAACATTTTTATTTTTCATTTTTAGAGTCATATCCTATCCCTTCATAGTAGTTACCTGTATTTTTGGCTTATATATATAAGTTGTTCTCTCTTTAAAATTTTGAGATACTTTCTTCTAACAGATTAAAATATACCCTAAATCTCTGGTATATGGTGTTTTCTATTTCCCTGCCTGATCATATCCTCTCCCTTTTTTCTTTCTTTTTTCTTTTTTTAAATCCTCTTCTTTCTTTTTTCAAACAACTTCTTATCAATTCCTTTTATAAAATTTTTTATAATTTCCATCTTTACAGTCATATTCCATCCCTTCATCATATCAACCCTTATTTTTGTACATATATAAGTTTTTCTTTCTTTAAAATTTTGGAAGGCACTTTCTTCTAACAGACCAAAATACACCCCAAATCTAGTGTGTGGCACTGATCTATATACCAGCCGATCATATTTGATCACATTCTGTTTTTTTTGTTTGTTTGTTGTTGCTGTTTTGTTTTCTTTGTTTTTGTTTTTATCTTTATCTTTTTCTTTTTCTTTTTTTCCTTTCTCTTTTTTCTCTCTTTCCCTTTCTTTTCCCACTGCTTCAGGTCTTTTCTGATTTGTTTAGAGTATGTTTTCTGGGGACATTGTTACTCTGCTAGCATTTTGTTCTCTCATTAATCTATTCTCCTCTGCACAAAATGACAAGATGGAAAAAATCACCTCAACAAAAAGAACAAGAGGTAGTACCAACTGCCAGGGACCTACTCAATAGGGACATTAGTACGATGTCAGATCTAGAGTTCAGAATCATCACTTTAAAGATACTAGCTGGGCTTGAAAAAAATATGGAAGTTATTAGAGAAACCCTTTCTGGAGAAGTAAAAGAACTAAAATCCAACCAAGTAGAAATCAAAAAGGCTATTAATGAGGTGCAATAAAAAATGGGGGCGCTAACTGCTAGAATAAATGAGGCAGAAGAGAGAATCAGTAATATAGAAGATGAAATGATGGAAAATAAAGAAGCTGAGAGAAAGAGAGATAAACAACTACTGGATCACGAGGGCAGAATTCGAGGGATAAGCGATGCCATAAGACAAAACAACGTTAGAATAATTGGGATCCCAGAAGAAGAAGAAAGAGACAGAGGGGCAGAAGGTATAATGGAGCAAATTATAGCAGAGAACTTCCCTAATTTGGGGAAGGAAACAGGCATGAAAATCCAGGAAGCACAGAGAACCCCCCTCAAAATCAATAAAAATAGGTCAACACCCCGACATCTAATAGTAAAACTTATGAGTGTCATAGACAAAGAGAAAATCCTGAAAGCAGCTCAGGAGAAGAGATATGTAACCTACAATGGTAGAAACATTAGATTGGCAACAGACCTATCCACAGAGACCTGGCAGGCCAGAAAGGACTGGCAGGATATATTCAGAGCACTAAATGAGAAAAATATGCAGCCAAGAATACTCTATCCAGCTAGGCTGTCAGTGAAAATTGAAGGAGAGATAAAAAGCTTCCAGGACAAACAAAAACTAAAGGAATTTGCAAACACAAAACCAGCCCTACAGGAAATCTTGAAAGGGGTCCTCTAAGCAAAGAGAGAGCCTAAAAGCAACATAGAGCAGAAAGGAACACAGACAATATACGATAACAGTCACCTTACAGGCAATACAATGGCACTAAATTCCTATCTTTCAATAGTTACCCTGAATGTAAATGGGCTAAATGCCCCAATCAAAAGACACAGGCTATCAGACTGGGTTAAAAACCAAGACCCATCGATATGCTGTCTGCAAGAGACTCATTTTAGACCCAAAGACACCCCCAGATTGAAAGTGAGGGGGTGGAAAACTATTTACCATGCTAATGGACACCAAAAGAAAGCTGGGATGGCAATCCTTATATCAGACAAATTAGATTTTAAACAAAGACTGTACTAAGAGATGAGGAAGGACATTATATCCTACTTAAAGGATCTATCCAACAAAAAGATCTAACAATTGTAAATATCTATGCCCCTAACATGGGAGCAGCCAATTATATAAGGCAATTAATAACAAAAGCAAAGAAACACATCGACAACAATACAATAATAGTGGGGGACTTTAACACCCCCCTCACTGAAATGGACAGATCGTCTAAGCAAAAGATCAACAAGGAAATAAAGACTTTAAATGACACACTGGACCAAATGACTTCACAGACATATTCAGAACATTCCACCCCAAAGCAACGGAATACACATTCTTCTCTAGTGCCCATGGAACATTCTCCAGAATAGATCACATCCTAGGTCATAAATCAGGTCTCAACTGGTACCAAAAGATTGGGATTTTTCCCTGCCTATTGTCAGACCACAATGCTTTGAAACTAGAACTCAATCACAAGAGGAAAGTCAGAAAGAACTCAAAATACATGGAGGCTAAAGAGCATCCTACTGAAGAATGAATGGGTCAGCCAGGAAATTAAAGAAGAATTAAAAAAATACATGGAAACCAATGAAAATGAAAACACAACTGTTCAAAATCTTTGGGATGCAGCAAAGGCAGTCCTAAGAGGAAAGTATATAGCAATACAAGCCTTTCTCAAGAAACAAGAAAGGTCTCAAGTACACAACCTAACCCTACACCTAAAGGAGCTGGAGAAAGAACAGCAAATCAAGCCTAAACCCAGCAGGAGAAGAGAAATCATAAAGATCAGAGCAGAAATCAATGAAATAGAAACTAAAAGAACAGTAGAACAGATCAACGAAACTAGGAGCTGGTTCTTTGAAAGAATTAACAAGATTGATAAACCCCTGTCCAGACTTATCAAAAAGAGAAGAGAAATGACCCAAATCAACAAAATCATGAATGAAAGAGGAGAGATCACAACCAACACCAAAGAAATGCAAACAATTATAAGAACATATTATGAGCAACTCCATGCCAGCAAATTAGATAACCTGGAAGAAATGGAGGCATTCCTAGAGATGTATCAACTACCAAAACTGAACCAGGATGAAATAGAAAACCTGAACAGACCTATAACCACTAAGGAAATTGAAGCAGTCATCAAAAATCTCCCAAAAAACAAAAGCCCAGGGCCAGATGGCTTCCCAGGGGAATTCTACCAAACATTTCAAGAAGAATTAATACATATTCTTCTGAAACTGTTCCAAAAAATAGAAACGGAAGGAAAACTTCTAAACTCATTTTATGAGGCCACCATTACCTTGATCCCAAAACCAGACAAAGACCCCATCAAAAAGGAGAATTACAGACCAATATCCCTGATTAACATGGATGCAAAAATTCTCACCAAAATACTAGCCAATAGGATCCAACAATACATTAAAAGGATTATTCACCATGACCAAGTGGGATTTATCCCTGGGCTGCAAGTTTGGTTCAACATCCGCAAATCAATCCATGTGATAGAATACATTAACAAAAGAAAGAACAAGAATCATATGATCCTCTCAATAGATGCAGAAAAAGCTTTTGACAAAGTACAGCATCCTTTCTTGATCAAAACTCTTCAGAGTATAGGGATAGAGGGTACATACCTCAATATCATACAAGACATCTATGAAAAACCTACAGCGAATATTATTCTCAATGGGGAAAAACTGAGAGCTTTCCCCCTAAGGTCAGGAACACGGCAGGGATGTCCACCATCACCACTGCTATTCAACATAGTATTAGAAGTCCTAGCCACAGCAATCAGACAACAAAAAGAAATCAAAGGCATCCAAATTGGCAAAGAAGAAGTCAAACTCTCACTCTTTGCAGATGATATGATACTTTATGTGGAAAACCCAAAAGACTCCACCCCAAAACTGCTAGAACTCATACAGGAATTCAGTAAAGTGGCAGGATATAAAATCAATGCACAGAAGTCAGTGGCATTCCTATATACCAACAACAAGACAGAAGAAAGAGAAATTAAGGAGTCGATCCCATTTACAATTGCACCCAAAACCATAAGATACCTAGGAATAAATCTAACCAAAGAGACAAAGGATCTGTACTCAGAAAACTATAAAATACTCATGAAAGAAATTGAGGAAGACACAAAGAAATGGAAAAACGTTCCATGCTCATGGATTGGAAGAACAAATATTGTGAAGATGTCAATGCTACCTAGAGCAAGCTACACATTCAATGCAATCCCCATCAAAATACCATCCACTTTTTTCAAGGAAAGGGAACAAATCATCCTAAAATTTGTATGGAATCAAAAAAGACCCCGCATAGCCAGAGGAATGTTGAAAAAGAAAAGCAAAGCCGGGGGCATCACAATTCCGGACTTCAAGCTCTATTACAAAGCTGTCATCATCAAGACAGCATGATACTGGCACAAAAACAGACACATAGATCAATGGAACAGAATAGAGAGCCCAGAAATGGACCCTCCACTCTATGGTCAACTCATCTTTGACAAAGCAGGAAAGAATGTCCAATGGAACAAAGACAGTCTCTTCAACAAATGGTGTTGGGAAAATTGGACAGCCACATGCAGAAGAATGAAACTGGACCATTTCCTTCCACCACACACAAAAATAGACTCCAAATGGTTGAAAGACCTCAATGTGAGACAGGAGTCCATCAAAATCCTAAAGGAGAACACAGGCAGCAACCTCTTTGACCTCAGCCGAAGCAACTTCTTCCTAGAAACATCGCCAAAGGCAAGGGAAGCAAGGGCAAAAATGAACTATTGGGACTTCATCGAGATAAAAAGCTTTTGCAAAGCAAAGGAAACAGTCAACAAAACCAAAAGACAACCGACAGAATGGGAGAAGATATTTGCAAATGACAGATCAGATAAAGGGCTAGTATCCAAAATCTATAAAGAACTCATCAAACTCAACACCCAAAGAACAAAGAATCCAATCAAGAAATGGGCAGAAGACATGAACAGACATTTTTCCAAAGAAGACATCCAAATGGCCAACAGACACATGAAAAAGTGCTCAATATCACTCGGCATCAGGGAAATCCAAATCAAAACCTCAATGAGATACCACCTCACACCAGTCAGAATGGCTAAAATTAACAAGTCAGGAAACAACAGATGTTGGCGGGGATGCGGAGAAAGAGGAACCCTCCTACACTGTTGGTGGGAATGCAAGCTGGTGCAGCCACTCTGAAAAACAGTATGGAGGCTCCTCAAAAAGTTGAAAATAGAGCTACCATATGATCCAGCAATTGCACTACTGGGTATTTACCCCAAAGATACAAAAGTAGGGATCCGAAGGGGTATGTGCACCCTGATGTTTATAGCAGCAATGTCCACAATAGCCAAACTGTGGAAAGAGCCAAGATGTCCATCGACAGATGAATGGATAAAGAAGAAGTGGTATATATATAGAATGGAATATTATCAGCCATCAAAAGGAATGAGATCTTGCCATTTGCAACGACGTGGATGGAACTGGAGGGTATTATGTTGAGTGAAATAAGTCAAACAGAGAAAGACATGTATCATATGACCTCACTGATATGAGGAATTCTTAATTGTAGGAAACAAACTGAGGATTGCTGGAGTGGGGGATGGTGTGGGAGGGATGGGGTGACTGGGTGATAGACACTCGGGAGGGTATGTGCTCTGGTAAGCGCTGTGAATTGTGCAAGACTGTTGAATCTCAGATCTGTACCTCTGAAACAAATAATGCAATATATGTTAAGAAAAAAAAGAAGAAGAAGAAGAAGGTAGAGGGAGGGGAAGAATGAAGCGGGGGAAATCGGAGGGGTAGACGAACCATGAGAGACGATGGACTCTGAAAAACAAACTGAGGGTTCTAGAGGGGAGGGGGGGGAGGATGGGTTAGCCTGGTGGTGGGTATTGAGGAGGGCACATTCTACATGGAGCACTGGGTGTTATGCACAAACAATGAATCATGGAACACTTCATCTAAAATTAATAATGTAATGTATGGGGATTAATATAAGAATAAAAAAAACTTTAACATGTTTTTGTTAAAAATATGACTCATGTTTTAGTTAAAATTTTGACCCTTTGATTAAAAAATTTGACTTTTAGAAATTTAGCCTAGTAAAATGTATAATTAAATAGATAAACATTTGTGTACAAGGGTGTTCATCACAGCATTATTTGGAACACAAAAAAACTGGAAACACCATAAATATACTATAGTTGGGAATTGGTTACTAAAGTGAAAGGCTATTCATATAACAGATTACCTTATGTCCATCAAAAATATACCATTTGAAATAAAGATATATATGCAAAGAAAAAAAAATGTTAACAGTTGTTATCTCCAAGTGGTGGGTTTCCAGGTGACTTTTACTTTTTCCCTCAGCTTTCCTGAGATATAATTGACACCTAACATTGTGAGTATAAGGTGTACAACATCTTGACTTGATATTGTATAAAATGCAAAATGATTATCACTATCAAATCAGCTACCACCTCCATCCCATCACATATTTATCATTTCTTCTTTGTGATGAGAACACTTAAGATCTTCTCTCTCAGTAATTTTATTTTACTCCCATCTGTATTTTCCAAATTTCGTTCAGTAAACATTTTTACTTTTAAAAAGGACTTTAGGGGCGCCTGGGTGGCTCAGTCGGTTAAGCATCTGCCTTTGGCTCAGGTCATGATCCCAGGATCCTGCTCAATGGGGAGCCTGCTTCTCCCTCTCCCTCTGTTTGTGTGCGTTCTCTCTCTCTCTTTCTCAATCACTCTGTCTCTCAAATAAATAAAATCTTTAAAAAGAAATAAAAAGGACTTTAAAATTCATTTGCAAGTAGTAGCAGGGAGAGTTTGTTTTTTTAGTACAATTCAGTACAAATGAAATTTAATGTCCTCTTTACAATGGTTGTAACTTCCAAATATTTGCACCTCTTTTCACCTCCCATACATATTAAATATATGGAAAGAGCCAGAACAACTGTGTCATTAAAGCTTCTCTTTCTTCTCTAATGAAGAGCTCCCAAATAAGACCAGCATAGCCTCAATTTATTACACATGTGTGTGTAACTTCATTATAATTAGTTCTTTTGAAGTTTATCTGTATTTGATCTGCCTCTACACTGTGCAGGTAGGAATACATCTTCCATCTTTATATTCCACCAGTCTTTTTTTTTAAAGATTTTATTTATTTATTTGACAGAGAGAGAGATAGCGAGAGCAGGAACACAAGCAGGGGGAGTGGGAGAGCGAGAAGCAGGCTTCCTGCCGAGCAGGGAGCCCGATGTGGGACTCCATCCCAGGACCCTAGGATCATGACCTGAGCCGAAGGCAGACGCTTAACGACTGAGCCACCCAGGCGCCCTATATTCCATCAGTCTTCTCCCTTCATTTCCCCCCTCCTGTTCTTCCTATGTTCTAGAGATTGTGTACGGTGCTTTGCTCTTTAGAGTCTTCATTATTGAGAAGGTGGCATATAAAAGTTACATAACGCAAGCTTTATTTATATTCGTAAAATCATTGGTTAAAAAGTTTTTGCAACATGGGGTGACTGGGTGATAGACACTGGGGAGGGTATGTGCTCTGGTAAGCGCTGTGAATTGTGCAAGACTGTTGAATCTCAGATCTGTACCTCTGAAACAAATAATGCAATATATGTTAAGAAAAAAAAAGAAGAAGAAGGTAGCGGGAGGGGAAGAATGAAGCGGGGGAAATCGGAGGGGTGGACGAACCATGAGAGACGATGGACTCTGAAAAACAAACTGAGGGTTCTAGAGGGGAGGGGGGTGGGAGGATGGGTTAGCCTGGTGGTGGGTATTGAGGAGGGCACATTCTGCATGGAGCACTGGGTGTTATGCACAAACAATGAATCATGGAACACTTCATCTAGAACTAATGATGTAATGTATGGGGATTAACATAAGAATAAAAAAAAAGTTTTTGCAACATTTTACAAACAACATCACGGTAACCAACAACTGCAGTTCGGGGGTACTCTACAACCTAACACAATCCTTTAAGAGCTCTCAGCCTTTTGTTGAGCAGCCTCAACACCACTTCAATAACTAATACAGTCTACATCTCTCTGGGGAGCAGGGACGGATATCAACAACCATACTCCCCGGGAATTTCCAAAGAGAAGGGCGAGGAGGGGTGCAGGTGATGGTACAGGTTGCCAAACCCACTTAGGTACACTTCACATAGACTAACCCACCAAATTAAAGGACAGGTGGACACCCAAGCCAATTTTTAAAAGCACTCAGTTCTGATGCAAATTTAATCAGGGCACGCTCCCTGTGATACCCGGGCCACCACAAAAGTTCTTGAGGGCATGTGTTGAGGGTTCTCCATTTTTCCTTTTCTCTCCACTATCATCTTCTACTGCTTTTCTTGGCCTTCTCCGTTTCCCATTTCCTATGTCCTTCGCCCAGCTCTGGCACTGAAGACATAACCACTGCCGGCCCGTGAATTAAGTCACCACTTGGTAGTCAGACCTCTCCTCGCGCCAATGAAAGCATCTCTGCTTGGGTCCCTTGAAATGTAAAATTCCTGTGCGTCGAGTCATCTCAAAAGCGCTTCCCCGCGCTATGCAGCTAAAGAGAACCTCTAAGTGACAAAGTACAGCAGGGGTTCAGGTAGAGGACTCAGGGGATGGAATGGCTGGAAGACGTGAACAGGGTGGGCAGTAGAACCGAGCCCCAACGAAGCAAACTCAGACGCGCAAGCGCGTGGTTCACGGCGCCGGCGCACAGAATCTGGAGAGGGGTGGGGAACAGAAAGGAGCTTTTGGGCCCAGCGCTCCCAATGCCTCCGCTCCCCTTAGCCCGCAAGCCCCGCCTCCTCCAGCTGCTCGCGGTCCCAAACAACCGGGTGCGCCGCCGGCGCTCTCCGTCCATTGGCCCTTAGCCTTTTCCGTTTCCGCCCAGCCCTCCACAGTCCACCAATCAGCTTGAGCGTTTGGGTAAGGGGCCACCTCCGAGGCCGACGCTTCGGCTCCTCTGCCTCCCCCGGCTGCTGCCTCCGCTGCTGCCTCCTCCTTCCCCACCTCCTCCGTCAGGCAGGCGTCTGCGGGGGCCCGAGGGGCGGCGGCGGCGGCGGCGGCGGCAGCGGCGGCAGCGATATGGAGCCGGAGGCCGGCGGCCGAAGCAGTGCTCGCAGGCACGGGGCTGGGCCCCCGAGCACTCCGCCGCCTCGGGAGCAGGAGCGGAAGCTGGAGCAGGAGAAGCTCTCCGGGGTGGTGAAGAGCGTCCACCGGCGGCTCCGCAAGAAGTACCGGGAAGGTAAACAGCGAGCTTGAGCGAGGGGGGAGGGGAGGCCTCATCGCCCCCAGCCCCTTGTCACCTCTCCCCTCCCCCAAGGGGCCACCATTACAACCTGAAGGAGCTGCACGTCAGCCCCTGCCAGTGCCGCTCTCCCAGGCCCGGACGCCCCCTTCTTGGTCGAGTCCTCAGTCGGCGTCAGGCGCGCTCTCCCGCCCCCTTTTCTTCGAGGGCCCTTCAGGAGAGTTCCAGGGCTGTGGAGGAACTGAGTCCCCACCCCTTCCAATCCCCTGTCCCCAGTCGGGGTGCTGAGATTGTTGTCACTACACACACAAACAAACGCACCCTCCCAGAAGAGGCGGAGGTCGCTTGTCGCGAGAGAGGTGAAGGTAGAACACGAAGGCAGGTAAAAGCCATTTGTGAAAGACAGATTGAAAGAAGCCTGAGTTGCCACTCTCTCCCTTGCGCTTGACCAGGCTGTTTGATTTGCTGCCCCGACAGACCCCTCGCCTGTGGGTTTAGCCAGGCAGTGCTGGAGCTTCCTCGCGTTGGTTTCCAGGGCTGCGAAGTCAGCAGGCCTTCTAGCTGACTGGACTTCACCTTGTTAAAGGGGGGAGGGGCGCCATCCATACCCCCCACCCGCCGTTCTTCAAAACCTTGATCTTACTGTTTATTTCGGTGGGGAAGGAAAAGATCTGGGGCAGGTTCTCAAAATACTGTTTAGCTTTGAATAGTCTGTGTAACCACCAAGCCTCCTAAGGACACAGATGCCAGTGAAGCTGGCCATCGCTGGGAACCTGTCCTATGGAAGATCTTCAGCAAAGGAAGAAGCCTTTAGTAGCTTTTGCTTCGCCTGAGGAGCGTTTATAGTTGGGGTCTACAGTTATCCTTGGTGTTTTTAAATGTAGGCTTCTTTACAGAGCTATTTTATAGGTCACTTGACATTGAAAATTCCCCGTTTTTTCACACACTCAGGAGAAATTTCTTGAGTATCAAAATGAGGGATAACCTTCTACTTGTTCGCACTTTAGCTTAATTGCAAACTGAAAAGTCGGCATTCTTCTAGTGTTAGTCTTATAGTGAGTTAAATTTAGGATTAGAAGCAAAATTTGTTACAGTGACATGTAATATCATGTTACTTTTGATTTACAAACACTTTTCAGTTACTGTAGAAGATTAAAAAGAAGTATCTTTTGTTCCTTTGAATGTAGTTGATGTGTTTCATTTTTCAAACTTTAAATTCAAAGTTTTCCTCCCTTGGCAACTCAAGCCTAGCTTTTTAAATAGCTGTTTAAATAGTCATCCTCAAAGATGGCCTATAGTTACTGTTTAATAGGTAACAATAGAAAGAGACTTATCAGGCATAGTTAAGATGTTGACATTTGTTTTTTAAAAGAACGCTTTAACCCCCAACCCACAATTTATTCAATAAAATGAGTAGTTGTTATGGCAACCATTGCATCATTCTTGATATTCAGAGAATGCACTTACATAATGGCATTCACTGTAGATTGGAGAAATCCACTGGAGAAATGAAATAAATGGACACAATTTCCTTTAATTTATCATACTATTTTGTAAAACTCTAAGCAAGTACATCTTTTTAAAGAAAAAGCTGACTAGCATATAATGGTTTCCATTTTTACCTTTTTATAATAATATTATTAATTTATTCATAAATGAAGAGGTTCCACTTAAATCAACACACTACTGATGTGTCATCATGTCTTCAAGTGCTGTTTTTACTTGATTAGTTCTCACATGTTGAAACATGTCTTTAAACTTGAATATTAACCAAGGGAACCTTTGTTTATAATGACAATTGGTAGTTGGAAGTTACTAGAGCTAGAATAGATACATGTGGTTCATAAATGAATGATCTAGTGTGCTTCTGGGCAGGTAAAGTCCTGGCAGTCTGTAAACATTTGAGTGAGACTGTTCATTAGGTATTTTAATGCCCTGAATTCCATCAATGATCTAGATTTCTCTAGGCTTTATTTCAGTGAAACACAAAGCCCCATCAGTGAACTAGCAAAGTAAAAGATCCTAAAGAGCATGCCCTTCCTACTTTTATTTCTGACTTGTAGGTCAAATCTTAGTTGTGATTGGGCAGAAATCTGTGAAAAGGTGAAAAGACCATCTGTGGAAAAGTCTAATTATGCACATAATCCCAAGAAAATAATTTTTAGTGTTTTCCTCTGAGGTTTTAGTATTGTTATAATACTGGTGGTCCACAGTCTGCAAACATATAAGTTCATTTGCAAGTCACCTGTGGTCATAAAATAATGATATAAATGGAGCTTAGGTGCTAGGTCAGGTTATACAGGCCTATTTAAACAGTAACTGTAAGACCATCAACGATAAAAACTACACACCTTTTAACAGTATTTCTATCAGAAAATGCAGTGAAAATTCCAGCTTAGAATATTGGAATGTTAGACTAGAAGGAGCCTTAGCATTTATCATTGATTCCCAAATATGACTGATCAGTAGACTCATCTGGGTGCCATTTAGAAAATTCCTGTCTCTACCTTAGGTATATAGTTTCAGAATCCTTGTCACTGGGGCCTGGAAATTTGTCAGCCAGTTTTTGAAACGGGGATTTAAACTAGCTCATTCCTTTTACACGTGAGTGTGCCAAATCCCCAAAATACTGAAACAACTTGATTAAAGTTTGGATAGTTCATCATTAGCACTGTACATATTTTATGGGCACAATGGTTTTTCTTCCCAATTGCACACCTAATGGTGACTCCACATGTTGGTGGAATAGGAGGGAAAATGGGAAGCAGAAGTTTGGTTTGGGTATAAAGATGTAAATTGATGAGAATGGGGTAATCCATGGGATAGGTATGATTAGTTGAGTTGGGACTATATGAGGTACGGGTTTTTGTGTGAGAAATGGCAGGAAAGGAAATAAATTAGGGTAGAATGAAGAATCTTCACTGGATAATAAGGACAGGAGTGAGCACTGGATAATGAGTATAGAGTTAGATAATGTAGTTTTCCCTTCCCTTATATCTGGTACTGAAATTGAAAATGAAGCAGGAATAACAATGAAAGTAAGATTTTCCTGCTGTGGTAGAAAAAGATTTCTCTCCATCCTTCCCAGTCCATTTGTCCAACTGATGCTTGTTGATGGGGATGAGCAGGTTTGGGGTTGGGAGGGGTAGTGGATAGAATGGTAAAGACGAGCAGGTGGATTTAGTGCACTCCTTCTTTTACCACTTTTTTCCCTCTCTACTCTATTTACTACCTGTTCTCTGTCACCACTTAAAGATCCTCTGCCAATTTGTATAAAGTGAGAACTGGAGATAATGGTCAGTGTTGTAGGCAGTGCTGATTTATCTTTAGTTACCAAGAGGAAATGGTAGAGAAATGTCTAGCAGTGGTGAGAAGAGGTGTTTGTAGTGTCAGCCATTTATAGCTAAGGGACAGTCTTTTAGATTGAGTTTATATAAATGGAAATATGCTTGCAGATACAGGTGTTTTCTGTCTTTGCTATACAGAATTTTAAAAATAACACCACAAAAAGCTGTCTACAACTCATGATACATTTAAAATATTTCTGGTCTCCCATCCTGGTTAATACTTGGATGGGAGGCCAGAAACATTTTAAATGTATCATGAGTTGTAGACAGCTTTTTAATGAGAAACAGCTAGTTTTGCTTTCCAAACAGGGACTTCATTGTTTAATCCGATCTGCCTGATGAGTACATATCTAATTGAAAACTGAAGTAGAGCCATGTGTATTTTAAGTGTCTTTGTATGTTTTTTTCCATAATCCTAGTCACATAATCCTGTTCTTATAATGATGATTATTATGCTTGGCATCTCTTTTTCCAGACTTAAAGTTTTCAATGATGTAAAAATTCTGAGAAAATGTAAAGGCTACCATTGTTAGAAATAAAAGTGTGATTTCCATTCCATTTAGTTTTGATTTTTTAACCCATCTGTGGATGTCTTTAGTAAATTTCATCAATTTATTCACTCTGAATTTATTCTCTATGCCAAAACAAGTTAAAACAGTTCATCACACAAACCCATGCAGCTTATAAATCAATCAGAGAAAAGTAAAAATGTATAATAACCTGTTAACAGTGATATTCTCAAGGTCATGGGATTATGGGTGATCTTTATTGTAGTTTCCTATATTAAAATCAATGTTAGTAATAGCAATGATGATATTATAAAAGCAGTTAAGACAGATTACTGATACTGAAGCACAAAAGGAGAACACAGGCTATGTTGGTTCTGTAGACTAATTATGTTTCAAAGATAAACAGTTGTGAGCAGCATATTAAGAAGCAACTACTAAATAGTCTAGTTGAGATGTTTAATTCTTATTGATTATTCAAATTCTTCATAGTTTGAGACAAAGGGTGAGCTAGAATAACAGTTTTGGATAGGCTGAAAAATACGTTTGTGATTGTTATTCTTTAGCAAACACCTCAGACGAGAATTGGCAGGGAGGGAAAATGTTGAATTAGAAATAATTAAAACTGACACCAGAAGGTCTAAAAATGAAAGAATGAATGTAATGTTCATGTTTTTCCTGAAACAAAGTTTTGAAATTGTTTTTAAAATTAGGATAACAGACTTTTTAATTGAAATTTCCTAACTTTTTTTTCCTTCTGTGGCCTTCAACACTACTTCAAAATACTAACCAACTCCATGACCCCAAGAAACTTAGAACAGGTTTTCTTTTTTTTATATTTTTTAAAGTGAGGTTTTATTCTGTTTACTTTTTTTTTTTTAGTCACGCTCATTCTGATATAGAATCAGAAAGTGTTGCTTTGTGATAGCATCTTTATTTAGTCAGCAGAATAAGTAAGGTGAAGACTGTCCACAGAAGGGCTTTGTTAACTTTGCACAAGGAGAGTTGGAACTGCCGTTCTAGTAGAGAGAAAAAAATGAAAGGTTTAATAATTAGTAACACTAAAAGAGAACATTGATAAACAGTCATTTCAGTGAGAGGCACATGGTATATTAGCTATTTGATTTTGTTATTTTTAGTCATCTTTGTAGGGTTTGTATTTTTTTTACATTTCAAAAGGTACAGTAAAAATTAAGTAGATCCTCTTGATTGACGTAGATCCTTTTGATTGTTTTGTAGGGGGAAAAAAACAATAAATGCAGTGGATCTTAGCCTTGGTTCCACATCATTATCATCTGTGGAACTTTGTGGAACATAGGCATATGTATTTAAAAGCTCCATAGGTTATATAATGGACAGAGGAGTTAAGGAACACTGAGCTAAAAAGTACTATAGAATAGGAAGGAACCTAGGAGAAAAGAGATCACCCACGAGACTCTTATTCTGATCTCACTTAGAGTTAATGATAGCATCAGTAACAACAGTGATCATGAAAATAGAGAAAGATATACCAAAGACTTTTTGAAGGTCAGAGTGAGTAGTTTCAGTAAAAGTAAAGGGGAAGAGTCAGAGATGATGTCCAGCTTTGTTGTCTGGGAAGATGTAAGTACCCATTTTCATCCGTTTTGGAAATGTGTGTGTGTTGGGATGGGACCAGGAGAACAGAGTACACAGGTTGATTTGTCATAGGGATGGTGTAATTGTTTAGTTTGGAATATATCCTTTGGAAGTGTAGGATTGGAAGCCCTGTCTGTGGAAGTTTGAGGCCAGATGAACTGCCCCACGGAGTGATGATAATGTATAATTGAGTACAGATCCTTGGAAGACACCAGTAGTGTCCAATTTTACATTAGTGCCCCTCTTTCTGTCTTATGTTTCCATACCACAGTTGTGCTTGCCTTTATTGTATTTATCCCTTACCAGTTCATTTACCTGTGTTTCCCACTAAATTTAGTTCCTGGAGTAGGACTCTGCCTTTTGTTTTTATATCCCTAGTACGTAGCATCATGCCTTATAAATTTAAGACACACACAAAAAGAAAGAAGTTAATATAGATATTTCCAGGTGGTAGAGTTTAATTTTTTTATATTCATTTGTATTTATAAATTGTAAATTTTGGGTACAATTTTTTTGTAAAGAATTTATGGTCATGGCTTATATTGAATAGTTAGATTAATTTTACTCTTTTAAAAATGGTTGAAATTATCAATATAAACATCATACTGTTTCTCTATAAGTAAAACAGTAAATAGTGGAGAATATAGATACTGTAAAGTGCCTTGTCCTTAACATTTGGTACATGTTTCTTGAATCAACTTGCCTTAATTTACTGTATACTGTGAATTTCTCTTCTTTCTTATCTGCTACTCCTCTTTCCCTACCCATTGGTTCCTTCATACCAGTGTTAACCAAAGATTAAAAAAAAAAAAAAAGTTTTGTCCAAACAGAAAAATGGGAACTAACAAGGATATTGTATTGTATGTCTGTGTGTGTGTTAGAAGATGGTAATAATTTTGTGTATGAATGTATATTTACTTATATATTGTAACTTCAGAGATAAAAATTTTACAACCCTAATATCAATCTCCTAAATTCTCGGAGTGAAATTTGTATTAGTTGCAAAATGAAAACATCTGAGAACCACTGATATAAACTATATTAATTTATTGTGCTCTAAAGTGTAGGTATGTTGATGCCCATTGCAAGAGTTATTTTAGAATAGATGGCTAATCACCATTACTTTAGAGGGGCATCTGAATATCCCCTTTCCTCATTTATAAAGAAATTTCTCTGCTTAATATAGAAATTCCTAGTCCCATTTATACAGAAATTAGTTCTCAGAAGGTTGTTCATAAGTCCTTTGTTTACACTAAGCAAGTGATCTCTGTGGTTGTACACATATCAGTAAAGTTGTTTCATAAGGGAATAACAGATGTTGATGTCGTTGATTCTGACTTTTCTTAATTCTTTCCATCTCAAGTATAGGAAATATTCAATTTTACATTTTGAATTATTTTTATCATAAATGTTTATGAAAAGAGAATGCTCCAAACACAAGATAGACTGTGGGCTAAATTGTGTTTGTAGATACAGAGTTTCATCCATGCAGTGTTTTGTTTTTTAATTAAATTTGACTCTTCAGGATGCCCCAAGTCTCACTGATCTGTATATTTCAAGAGGCATTTGAGTTTACTGTCTTACCATAGACCTGTGGTTTTGAGCCATCACTGCACAGTGGCTTCATCTGGGGAACATTAAAATAAATAACCAGTTCCCACTCCTGATCAATTAAATGAAACTTCTGGGTGATTCCAGTTTGCAGCCAGAGTTGAAACCATTGCCAGAAATCTAACAATTAATGCAGTTGCAGAGACTAAATAACTGCATTTGACTGACAAAAGACCATTTATTTGTGGCAAGTAGAGTCAGTGTACTTTGTTCTGGTGCAAAGCTTTGTTCATATCTGTGAACGTTCATAAATTAAAAACTTGTAAAGAGAGGCAAGATGGTGTGGTGGTTAGAAGTGTGGACTTAGGCAGTTGACTACTAGGTCTGATGTGTACCCTTGAGAAGTTTACTTAATCTCTCTGTACTTC
Source organism: Mirounga angustirostris (assembly GCF_029215605.1). Lineage (NCBI taxonomy): Eukaryota > Metazoa > Chordata > Mammalia > Carnivora > Phocidae > Mirounga > Mirounga angustirostris. Next base: position 36,169,316 of record NW_026991720.1, read on the forward strand.
AGTTTCCTTATCTGTAAAGTAAAATATCTGCCTCAATGGGTGTATTAGAATTAAATGAGTTAATATTTGTGAAGTACTTAAAAAGTATTTGCAACATAGGAAACATTAAATTTGTTAAATACATTGTTTAAGAAATAATAGAGGTTATCATTAGCTGTACTGCCTGGGTGCTTTTAAGGGCTATAACATTGAAGATTGGCTGGTTCCTGGAATTTCTACCGAGACTGCTCTGTAGTCTCTCTTCTTCAGTATTAGAATGGCTGAACAGGCTTTTTTTTTTTTTTTTTAAACATTTTTTAAAAAGTTTTTTTTTTTTTAAAGATTTTATTTATTTATTTGACAGAGAGAGAGAGAGAGGGAACACAAGCAGGAGGAGTGGGAGAGGGAGAAGCAGGCTTCCCGCAGAGCCTGGAGCCCGATGTGGGGCTCGATCCCAGGACCCTGGGATCATGACCTGAGCCGAAGGCAGACGCTTAACGACTGAGCCATCCAGGCGCCCCTTTTAAAAAGATTTTATTTATTTATTTGACACAGAGAGAGCACAAGTAGGCAGAAAGGCAGGCAGAGGAAGAGGGAGAAACAGGCTCTCCGCTGAGCAGGGAGCCCGACGCGGGGCTCGATCCCAAGACCCTGGGATCATGACCTGAGCCGAAGGCATCCACTTAATCGACTGAGCCACCCAGGCGCCCTGTAACAGGTTTTTTTTGCCCCCCCCTTTCTTCTTATATTTCTGTTTTTATAAGAAAGGTCTGACCTTCTTAGTACATTACAATATTGGGGTTTTTCCCTCATCAGAGAAATGACTAGTCATGGCATGTTGGGTATAAGATGCAGGTTTTCAGGTGTTCTTGTGTTTGAATCTGAGGAGCTGCTTCTACACCACACACCTTGGATGTTTTTTCCCCTTTAGGTGTGTCCACTATCTCAGGTGCTCAGGAATTCTGAGAAGCCTGGTTTAACTGTATTGGTGAGACACTCTGGTCCTGAACACTTTAATGCCATAGAATGGCTGTTGAACTTGTTTCCACTTGGTCATGAGTTTATCTGCTTACCTCATATTAGAGGAAATGATCTTTAAAGGTTCTTGAAATGTGAATTTGGTAATCTGGTCATCTGTAGGTAATCTGTAGGTCATCTGCCCATATTTGATAATATACCTAAGTAAAAATTAAATAAATTTTTAGTTCTGAACTTCTACAAGTTCAAGATTTGTTTGTGACCGGTTTTTGTTCTTTTTAGAGAAGATGATGACCCTCAAATTTCATGAAATACGATTTTTTTAAATTTTGTAACTTTTACTTTGCTTATGGTACTTAATATTTTTAAATGAAATTTATTGAGGTACAATTTATGTACAGTAAAGTGAACCTATTTAAAGTGTGTAATTCAATGGTTTTTTAAAAAAAATTTATTATGTTACATTAATCACCATATTACATCATTAGTTTTTGATGTAGTGTTCCATGATTCATTGTTTGTGTATAACACCCAGTGCTCCATTCAATACGTGCCCTCTTTAATACCCATCACCAGGCTAACCCATCCTCCCACCCCCTCCCCTCTAGAACCCTGTTTGTTTCTCAGAGTCCACAGTCTCTCATGATTTGTCTCCCCCTCCGATTCCCCCCCTTTATTTTTCCCTTCCTACTATCTTTTTTTTTTTTTTTTTTTTAACATATAATGTATTATTTGTTTCAGAGGTACAGGTCTGTGATTCATCAGTCTTACACAATTCACAGCACTCACCAAAGCACATACCCTCCCCAATGTCTTTTTTTTTTTTTCAAGATTTTATTTATTTATTTGAGAGAGAGAGAGAGAATGAGAGACAGAGAGCACGAGAGGGAAGAGGGTCAGAGGGAGAAGCAGACCCCCCACTGAGCAGGGAGCCCGATGCGGGACTCGATCCCGGGACTCCAGGATCATGACCCGAGCCGAAGGCAGTCGCTCAACCAACTGAGCCACCCAGGCGCCCTCCTCCCCAATGTCTTTCACCCAGGCACCCCATCCCTCCCACCCCCCTCCACTCCAGCAACCCTCAGTTTGTTTCCTGAGATTAAGAATTCCTCATAGCAGTGAGATCATATGATACATGTCTTTCTCTGATTGACTTATTTCGCTTAGCACAGTACCCTCTAGTTACATCCATGTCACTGCAAATGGCAAGATTTCGGGGGTTTTTTGATGGCTGCATAATATTCCATTGTACATATATACCACGTCTTCTTTATCCATTCATCTGTTGATGGACATCTTAGCTCTTTCCATAGTTTGGCTGTTGTGGACATTGCTGCTATAAACATTGGGGTGCACATACCCCTTCGGATCACTACATTTGTATCTATGGGGTAAATACCCAGTAGTGCAATTGCTGGATGATAGGGTAGCTCTACTTTCAACTTTTTGAGGAACCTCCATACTGTTTTCCAGAGTGGCTGCACCAGCTTGCATTCTTACCAACAGTGTAGAAGGGTTCCCCTTTCTCCACATCCCTGCCAATATCTGTCATTTCCTGACTTGTTAATTTTACCCATTCTGACTCGTGTGAGGTGGTATCTCATTGAGGTTTTGATTTGGAGTTCCCTGATGCCGAGTGATGTTGAGCACTTTTTCATGTGTCTGTTGGCCTTTTGGATGTCTTCTTTGGAAAAATGTCTGTTCATGTCTTCTGCCCATTTCTTGATTGGATTCTTTGTTCTTTGGGTGTTGAGTTTGATGAGTTCTTTATAGATTTTGGATACTAGCCCTTTATCTGATATGTCATTTGCAAATATCTTCTCCCATTCTGTCGGTTGTCTTTTGGTTTTGTTGACTGTTTCCTTTGCTGTGCAAAAGCTTTTTATCTTGATGAAGTCCCAATAGTTCATTTTTACCCTTGCTTCCCTTGCCTTTGGCGATGTTTCTAGGAAGAAGTTGCTGCAGCTGAGGTCGAAGAGGTTACTGCCTGTGTTCTCCTCTAGGATGTTGATGGACTCCTGTCTCACATTGAGGTCTTTCAACCATTTTGAGTCTATTTTGTGTGTGGTGTAAGGTGTGATGGTCCAGTTTCATTCTTCTGCATGTGGCTATCCAATTTACCCAACACCATTTGTTGAAGAGACTGTCTTTTTTCCATTGGACATTCTTTCCTGCTTTGTCGAAGATTAGTTGACCGTAGAGTTGAGGGTCCATTTCTGGGCTCTCTATTCTGTTCCATTGATCCATGTGTCTGTTTTTTTGCCAGTACCATACTGTCTTGATGATGACAGCTTTGTAATAGAGCTTGAAGTCCGGAATTGTGATGCCACCAGCTTTGCTTTTCTTTTTCAACATTCCTCTGGCTATTCAGGGTCTTTTCTGGTTCCATACAAATTTTAGGACTATTTGTTCCATTTCTTTGAAAAAAAGTTGATGGTATTTTGATAGGGATTGGTTTTGACAGATGTATACACCTATGAAGCATTACTACACTAAAAATACAGAACATTTCTTTTGTTTCCCAAATTTCCTCATGTTCCTTTGTAGTCATGCCTCTCTCACTCTGTACTCCATGTCCACCGATCCCTTCTCACTATAAATTTGTCTTCTTTTTTAGAGTTTCGTGAATATGGAATCATGTGATTTCTTTTGTATTGTATACCATGTAAGAACCACAACAGTGCAGTGTTGATCTTTGATACCATGACTCAACAAGGGTAAACCACTAAGAATAATGACATGCTATTCTTATCTAAAATTAGCCTCAGATTTACACTTAACAAAATTTCTTATCTTCTGTGCTTTATATTTTTAAAGTGGAACTTGTATAAATTTAGGAGTGAAAATTAGGAGTTATTGAGAAAATAATATTATTTCTAACATACTTATAAACATCAGATGGTCCTGGCATGTAAAAATGCATGTACTTTAGCACCATATATCTTTTTTTCCCCCATAAAAATAGCTCATCTATTTAAATAGTGTTTTTGCCAATAATTTCTCCTTAAGCTTATAGCTTTTCCTACAAGATATATGTACTGTTGGGTTTTTTTCTATTTCAGTAGAAAATGCCATTTGAATTGTTTTTTCACATTTTTATTTAGATGTATGTACTGTTATGAAAGAACTTAATGGATACAACTGCATTTCCAGCTGCAAGTTTTTCTTTAGACAGTAACATAAAGTAAAAATATATATAAATCAGCATAAAACAGTGAAGTTTCCAGAAAATTGATTTTGAATCTACTCTTTTTCTAAGCCTCTTGTAACTCATATTTTGAGAACACTATTTTGAAGTATTCAAATTTTGCTTTTTCATCACTATTGTCCATTGACAGTTGTCAACTATAGTTTGAATTTTACTCTAGCACCGAATTTATTTTATAATTTTGGTGTTTTGTGTATTTTTTCAATATGGCAAAAATGTAAAACATTTTTCCCCCATTAATGGGGCACCATCACTAACACCTATAGCTTATACAAGTTATAAATCAAAATAGTCTTTGCCTTTCAATTTATACTTTCTAATGGGAAAATTACCATCTTATGGTTTTAATAGACAATATACATAAACAAGTGACAAAGTACCGTAAGGATTGCAGATACATACAGGAACGAATTTTAAGATGATCAGATAAGAAGCAGATAAACCTTTTTGAATATGTAAATTCAGTTATTGTTTGAAGGAAAGAAATTTGCTTATAACAAATGGCAGGAGAGAGGTTAATTCAAAAAGGAAGAATAGTATCAACTTTTAAATAGAGGATTCCATTGGTTCACTTGAGTTTGGACCTGTTCTTGAGGTTATTTAGAAGAGCAAAAATGAGTAACTCCTTAACTCCATTGTACTTGGTTCTTAAAAGACAATTGCACTCAAAATAATATCTTAAACTAATCACAAAATTATTAAAAATGGAACTTTTTTTTCTTATATCCTCATGACTTATTTATTTTATAACTGGAAGTTTGTATCTTTTGACCCCATTCACCCATTTCTCCCACACCCCACCCCATATTTCTAGTGACCACCGATCTGCTCTCTGTATCAACGAGCTTGTTTTTTTGTTTTTGTTTTAGATTCCATGGAACTTTGTCTTTTGAATTAATGAATTAATGTGCTATTAATTTTTTCCTAGTTAGTTGGTACTGCCTTTTCATAGGAAGTAGTAGTTCATATTTTTTTCTTTTAGTTGTCACACAAAATGTTTGTGGAGGTGAATTTAATCAATAATTATGATACTGTCTTGAGGGGCGCCTGGGTGGCTCAGTCGGTTAAGCCTCTGCCTTAGGCTCAGGTCATGATCCCAGAGTCCTGGGATCGAGGCCCGCATCGGCCTCCTTGTACTCTCTCTCTCAAATAAATAAATAAAATCTTTACAAAAAAAAAAAGATATTTTCTTGATATTAGGACCAATCTTCAAAATAACTTGGTTCATTGATTTCTGTTACTGAACTTAGTTTGACAACTTGAATTGGCATTAGTTGTGTTTTAAATTATTAGTTTTTTTTTAAATTACTGTTTTAAAATTTTAAATATAAGAAGAATATAATAAATAGAAGTCATGTTAACTTAGTTCTAGAATCTTATTAGGCAAATTGATGACTTTATCTTTTAGACTAAGCAGAGGTTTACCTTGATCTTTAAAACTATGTATTTGAACAAATGATAACTGATTTCTTCTCTATGTTTATTATTTTAGTTTGACCATAAAATGTTCACTAATTATTAATTTCAAGTTCAGCTGGAAGGCATATATTTTTAATTGTGCTTTCTAAAAATAATTTTTGAATTCTCTGTATTCGGACAAAATGAAATGTATGTATTTATTGGAGATTTACCTTTCCCTCCCTTCTTCCTCTTTCTTTCTCTCTCTTTTTTAAAGATCCATTCATACTTTTAGAGGATGTCCGTAAGAAGTGGGCAAGAAAATAGATATTAATCGCAGTGATTTTGAGTCATCACAAATGCCAGTATCATTGTAAAATCATATGACTGATTACTAATTCATTGAGAACTCTGAGCTTGAATACTTAAGCATTTCTGGTTCTGTTGACTAGATCTTTGATGCAGACCTCAGGAAGTTCTTAGTTCCTGATTTGCTGTTTGGTAATGAAAAAGTATTATTCTTTTAAATAATTAAATCTTTTAGATGTTGGTTGACCTAATTACTAAATGATAACTAAAAATTTTTAGAATCAAGTTTTTTTTTTTTTTTTTTTTTAAGATTTTATTTATTTATTTGACAGAGAGAGACACAGCGAAAGAGGGAGCACAAGCAGGGGGAGTGGGAGAGGGAGAAGCAGGCTTCCCGCGGAGCAGCGAGCCCGACGCGGGGCTCGATCCCAGGGCTCTGGGATCATGACCTGAGCCAAAGGCAGACGCTTAACGACTGAGCCACCCAGGCGCCCCTTAGAATCAAGTTTTAACATATTTTTTGTGTATGCATTTTGACCAAGTTAGCAGAGGGGTTTTCATTATGTATACTGGGCACTTGTCAACCTTAACTGGTTTTGGCTTTTAGAACCCAAATCATAAATTATTTTGAAAATACTTTGCTTGAAGGATAAATACCATTATTTTGAATACTGTAAAAACAAAGAATGGACTATTATGGAAAAAAACTGAATTTGCCCATTCTATTTTTGTTTAATAACTTTATTTAAAAAATAGTAAGCTTTCGGGTGCCTGGGTGGCTCAGTCGTTAAGCGTCTGCCTTCGGCTCAGGTCATGATCCCAGGGTCCTGGGATCGAGTCCCACATCGGGCTCTCTGCTCTGCAGGAAGCCTGCTTCTCCCTCTCCCACTCCCCCTGCTTGTGTTCCTGCTCTCGCTGTCTCTCTCTCTCTCTGTCAAATAAATAAATAAATAAATCTTTAAAAATAAATAAATAAATAAATAAATAAAATAAATAAAAAATAGTAAGCTTTCAAGGGTATTCTAGAACGTGGAATTTTTTTATATCTGGAGACTGTGTTTTTTGTTCATCTTTGTAACCACCATTTAACATAGTGTATTCTTAGCAGACAGGGTTTGATACATTCTTGTGGTATATGATTTAAAAGTTCTGGGTCCAGGAAGCCTTATAGAGAACATAGGGAACATAATCAGGTTCATACCTTATAGCATCCACCACATTTTATGACATATCTTCTTCCCTTTCTTTGATGCCAGTGCTAGCTCATTAACTTTGTTATTCTGGGTAGCATTTGACATAGAGTATTTTCCCCCCCAACAAATCCATTGAAAGAATGAAAGATATATACAGTTACATTGTTTAGTCTCTATTATAAGTGTACTACACTTTACTAATCACACGTCAGTTTCAGTATCAGCATACCTGGGGAGAGTTGCGAGACTTAAATGTTAGCAAAGACATTAAGTTGGAAGTTTTCTGCAAACAGTTTGAGTTAAATAGGCTTTACCGACGAAATTTGAATCCTTCCTCAAAACTTCAGTGGAGCAGATAGTAAGCTTTAAAACTCTACAAGAAATTGATAGTATGTACACAAAATTTTGTTGAATGTGAAAAACTACAGGTCTTCTTAAAAGCTGAAGGGCAGTAGGTTTCTGTATATATACAGTTATCTTTGTATATATACAATTGCCTTTGCAACTCTAGTTAATTCTAGAGTAAATTGAATTTCACAGTATACAGTGATAGAGTTGTAGTAGATGTATTTGGTGCCCCACATAACTTACCCTTGGTCTTCAGCTGTGATGGACAAACACTGTGAGCTCAGAGGCACCCAGCCCTAACAAAGTCACACTTTAAATGAGTGCTGCTTTCTTTTCTGCTTTCCACTGTTCTTCAGCACTGCTGGAGCCCGCTAAGGATGTCCCTTACTCAGTGTCTTAAGTGCAAACTAGAAGTACAGGTTCTCAACAACTCTCAGTTAATTGGGGATTGTAGCTGATGCATAAAATGTTCCAGCCTCCTGTTTTTTAGGTGCACAATTCCAGAGGCATTCATATGCTTCTCTCGCTTCTCTCGCCCACAGCAGCAAACTCAATAATGCACCTTTGTATTAGCATTTTTTCCTGCCTTGGCTCATTCTCCCCACTCCCTCACTCCTGTTTCCTAGGATTCGCTCCCAAACAAACTACTTATACCCAGGTCTTTGTCTTATGTTGTATCTTCTGTAGAATCTAAGCTAAAATGCCTTACAGAAAGGAAATCTTTTTAAATATGTTAAACATAGCTTTTCCCATACAGCTTTTGTTTGAATGATTCTTATTACCAATAGATGTAGTAATTTTATGTATTTATTTTACATATTATATAGGACAGTGAAACTTAGAAGTTCAAACAAAAGGCCTTTTAGAATTGAAGATATCTATCTTAATAAAAGATAAAGCACCTTTAAAATGATACTATACCTTGGGCGCCTGGGTGGCTCAGTCGGTTAAGCGACTGCCTTCGGCTCAGGTCATGATCCCAGGGTCCTGAAATCGAGTCCCACATCAGGCTCCCTGCTCTGCGGGAAGCCTGCTTCTCCCTCTCCCACTCCCCCTGCTTGTGTTCCCTCTCTCGCTGTGTCTCTCTCTGTCAAATAAATAAATAAAATCTTTAAAAAATAAAAAATAAAAATAATAATAAAATGATACTATACCTTAATGAACCCTTTGATACCAGGTCTGATGAATAGTCAGGAAGAGTGTTAGGAACACATAGGTTTATTAATGTATCATTAATCAAAATATTTTTTTCAAAGACTTTACTTCCTGTAGTTCTATTTAGAGATTTGGTAAATAACTATATCTGAAAGATGTTGCTAAAACTGAGGAGTTTTTCTTTGAGAATTTCGGAAATACATTTGCCTGGTTGTTTTAGTGGATGGTTTTTGCAGTCCACTCTATAACAAATTGAGAGCTCTATCACTACACAAATATTACTGGTTAATGAAAATATTGTTGTATAAATACATAACCCCCCAAAAGAGAACCCTTCATCCCTTTTGGGTTTACAGTCAGTATTCAGGCCAAGATTGAGACTGTGATATATACTGTGTGTGAGGGCATGTATGTATCTTTATTGCTGTTTCTTAATTTAGTCAGACTAAAGGGCTAGTATTCTGATTTTCAACACAGTCCTTGTTGGACTCTCTGCCTACAATAATAAGGTTTTTCAAATTTTGAATAAGTAAGTCTTGATAATTTGAACTGTTATAATTCTTTTTCTGTGTTAAAAAAAAAAACAAAACCAAATACACCTCTTAAATGCTAGAATCTAATAGTCTCACCTGGGGAGAGAATTTCTGTTTTATTTTATGTTTTTAAGTTTATTCTGTCACCAAACAATTGCCTACATTTGAACATAAGGCAAGAAAACCTAATCTTATGATTTAGGACATTGAGTGAGGCTACCATGATAATTTTTGTTTATCCTTTTGTTTATTCTTTTACCTTTACAATTATGTTAATGTCATTTATTTGGCCATAGCATTCTCATTCCATTCTTTATCAGAACACACCTCGCTCTTTCAGATTTCATATTAAAAGTGGTGACTGATTTAATGTTTTTAAAAATGTCATGGCCAGATAATATAGTCAGCTTATAATTTCTATTCAGAACATTTTATAAAGACTTAAAAGTTTGGAGAGGCTTCCGAGGTAATTTCTCTAGCAGTATTTTTGCCCTAGGATTATAATTTTTTGAAGTACAGTATGCCGAGAGCATGTCCAATGAGTAAATAAAAATATTTAGCTTGCTTGCTAATTTATGTTACCATCTCACCTATCAACCCCTTTTTAATATAGGAAACTGTATGTAGAGATCCAAGAAAATAATAGGCAAGAAGCAGGCTTAAGTAACTTTACTCTGTGCTGCAAGGTCATATTGCCCAAGGGTAGCAGGATAATTAATGCTTGAATGCCCAGCCATAATTGTTCTCTATCTGTGTGTTTTTGGTTTATAAACTGATAACTCACACTTATGTCTACTTATGTTTTTTAGTTCCATTCAGTTTCACAAATCGATCTGTTTAAAATGGTGAAATTTATTTGATTATCAAATCATCATAGTTAAAATGATGCATCATTTGCATAAAGGAGCTTTTAAAATTAAAAAAATTTAAGCTTCATGAAATTTGATTTCATGATTTTGCTTTTCTCATTTTTAAGTAATTTTAGGTTATGCAGAAATAAACTTTTAAAAGCCATTTTTAAGTGAAGTTAACTTAATTCATTTTTTTCCCTTGCTTTTAGTGGGAGATTTTGATAAGATCTGGCGAGAACATTGTGAGGATGAGGAAACACTTTGTGAATATGCTGTTGCAATGAAAAATTTGGCAGATAACCATTGGGCAAAAACTTGTGAGGGCGAAGGTCGTATTGAATGGTGTTGTAGGTGAGTGTTTTTATGAACTAACATTTTTGGTTTCTAATGTATTGTTTAAACTCTTAAATCCAAATAATGCTTTGTATAATTCACTGTACCAAAATAGGACTGTTTTAAAACAGATTATGTCTTTTAAATAACTTTTCCCCCTTGCTTCACTTTCCACTAGGTTTATATCATTCATCTCTTTTTAATCAAATGTTTTTCTTGGACATAACTAAATTTTGTTTCAACTTTTTAAAAGTATAGCTTTAAAAATAAATAAAGTATAGCTTTAAATGCATTTAATATATTTAAACACCAATACATTTAAAATATGAGTTTTAACTCTTCATTAAAAAGTTATAGAAATTTCATTTCATAGTTATCCATATTTGGATTCAAGTAAAAGTGAATATGTTTCTACAATGTAAAATTTGAAAACATCTTAAAAGTGTTAAAATCCTGAATTTTGGATGTATAACTCAGAGTACTGCAGCACTTAAATTTATTTTGGAGAATGTTTATTTTATCATAGTATAAATTCATAGTATAAATTCTAACATTTAAGATACCAGAAAATGAAATACTGCTGGTCAGTTCTCTCAAGGTGGTAAAATGAAAAGAATGGATATGTATCTTGACTGAATTTAAAAATGAATTCCCAGGGGTGGCTGGGTGGCTCAGTCCCTTAAGCAATGGACTTTTGATTTGGGCTCAGGTCATGACCTCAGGGTTGTGAGAGAGAGTCCTGGGGCTCTGCACTGGGCATGGAGTCTGCTTAGGATTCTCTCTCTCCTTCTGCCTTTGCCCCTCCTCTCTCTCTCTCATTCTCTCTCTCTCTCTAAAAAAGTAAATAAAAAATTAATAAAAATGAATTCCCAGAAAACAAGGTATTATCTTTCTGTGTGGATAATAAAGTTATAACTTCTGATTTATATTTCATTGTAGTTACTTTATCCACAATTTCTGTTTTAATATCATTTAAAAGTTATGTAATAATGCATATTTCACTCATTCAACAAATAATCCAGAGAAAAAAATGTATTTAATTTAGTTATTTTATTCATTTAATAAATAATTTTTAATGATTGTCTACTGTGTACTAATCACATCATAGGCACTGGGAATACAATAATCAACGAAAATCCTTGCTCTCTTTGAGCTTACATGCTAGTGGGGGTTAGAGGCAAGAAACAATATATAAGTTAAATGTATACTAGGTCAGATATAGTAAGTGCCATGAGAAAAATGAAGCTAGGAAAAATAAAACGATTTTAAGTAGGGTAGACAGGATAGGCCTCACTGAAGTAATATGTATAAAAAATGCGAAAAAAAAAAGTGAGAGAAAAGGCCTAAGAAGTCCGAAGGCCTTTAGGTACAGATTATGCTGGGATGTTTCTGAAACAGTAAGGAGACCAACGTGGCTAGAGCAAAATATGAGGGGAAGAGGAGTGGTAGAGAATAAGATAATGAACAGCTAGATTTTGTAGGGTCTTGAAACCATTGTAAAGACATTGGCTTTTATTCTGTGTGAATGAGTCATTGGGTGTTTTAAGAAAATTAACAGGATTTTATTAACCTTTTATAATGTGTCAGGGATTCTTAAGAATTAATGGCTGTGTTAAGATAGACTATAGGAAGGGAGGGTGTAAGTAAGGAAATCAGTTAGGAAGCTAATGTAATAATCGAGGTATAAAGTTAAAGGGAAACAATTTTTTTAGAGAGTGAGAAAGTGAATGGACAGAACATTAGTATAATAATATTAATGCCCAAATGAGTATAATGACTCAGGGGGAAGGGAAATGGTGGTGTGTATATTGTGGTGATTTATAATGATATATAAATATGAGTTGGATGAGGGGGAGTGAAAAGGTGGTATCACCCACCAATGGATTGTGGACCCCAAGAATTGTGGAGTTGGAGAACTAAAGAAAGGAGTCAGAATAGTAGGAAATAGGATGCTTGGAATTAAAATGTTTGGTGTTTTTTTTGTTTGGTTCTAGAGAGAAAATGGTTTTTAAATCTGACTTACACAAAAAATACATTTCGTCCCTCAACCTAAGAAATGCAAAATGAGATACACTACTGAACTAAATATTTCCCTTATAACACAGAGTAATAAATGTAATCCAGTCAGGAAATCAGCACCATCACTATTGAAGACCACCATTCTTGGCTTTTAGCAGCACTGCTTTTAAAATTAGTATTCAAATTCACCAACCAAGCTCTCAGACTTTATTTCTTAAATGGACTTTGATAGGTGGTGTTCTCATAGGAGCTTTTGCTTGTACCTTCTTTGAATAATGAATCTGCCTCACACTTCACTCTCTTTTTTCCTTAGATTTGTAGTTTTTATCAATAGTTATTGTATCTACACGTGTTCTGAAAGAGGTCATTTTTAGGTCAAACCGCTGAAAAGGAACATTCATAAGAATTTAGGTCAGACTGCTGAAAAAGAACAGTGGCAAAATATCGTAAACTAATCTTACTATGGGAAGTAATCCACGAGGAGTTTTATAATGTCTTTAAACTTAAAACTAGCTTGAGGGAAAAGGCTTCAAAACAATATTGAATTTTGAAACTTGATTTATCTGTAATTTTAACTTGTGTTATATATAATTCCTTTCTCTGTTGATAATTCTAAGAAAGCAGTGGTAATTTGAAAGCTAAAGTGGGCTTTAAAAAGGGTTTGACAAGTATCTTTCCAGTTAATTATACTTAAAACATTATAGGAATTTGGTATATGAGATAAGCCTTACATTACCATTCTAAGATTTTATTGGCTATTTAGCTTGAAGAATTCTACATATGATTTCCTTCAAAAAAATAATAAAATTTGATTTATAGTGTGAAATACTAAAAACTAGAAACAAAACACAATACAAAGGTATTTGCTTTTTCTAACTCATTGTACATACAGAGAAACACATTGTTTCCTGAACCATTTGCAAGTAAATTGCAGATAACATGACTTTCATCCCCACACATCTCCTAAGAATAAGGACATTCTTCTGCATAACCACAATATCATCATCACATTAAGATAATTAACAGTAATTTTCTCATTTCGTAAAATTTTTAGTTCAAAAATTCAGATTTTTTTTTTTTTTATTGTCCCCAAAATGTCCATATAATTTCTTTTCCTAAATCCCATCAGGGCTCATGCATGGCATTTGGTGGTTACATTTCTTTAGGTTCTTGTTTTTGTTTTCCATAATATTGAGTTTTTAGAGAAATATCAGTTTATTTGTATAATATCCCACATTCTCTGTTTTGTGGTTCTTGGTTTCAAGATGGTTGATAGTACTGTTCAAAATATCTGTATGTCCTTAGGGATTTTTTTTTTTTTGGCTTTTTGTTCTATCAGTTACCAAGAGAGATATTTTCAAGATACCATTTTTCTCAATTTTTGTATAATAATTATTTGGCTTATCTTTTAGAGATTTAACTTTTCTTTTGAAGTTCTATTCAGTTAACCTTTTTCTGAATTAAAAAGAATTATGATAATTATTTTAAAACCCTTGTCTGCTTATTCCAATATATGTTTTATCTAGATCTGCTTCTTTTGGCTGTTTTTTCTTTTGGTTATTATGGATCATTTTCCTGCTTCCTTATATGTCTGGTAATTTTTAAAAAATATATATACTAACATTGTGTTTTGAAGAGACTGGCATAAATATTAGTTTTCCCTAGAGAGGGCATGCTTTTTTTTTTTCCTCTCTCTGACAGGCTGCTAGGATGAGAGACTGACACTTTGATCCATCAGGGGTTAAGCTGAGTTGAAGCTGGATTACATAGTTTCATTTCATCTCTGGCTTCAAATGCTTTCAGGGTGAGTCCTGTTTTAATGTATATTACAGGCACATTCCTCTAGGAAGACTCTGGGACCTTAGCCTACAGAAGACTGCAAAGAATTTTCTGTGCTTTTTAGTCCCACACCATGCCTCTAGTGCTGCCCCACTGCCTTTTTCATATTCGAAAATCAAGACCTATGGGGGGTGGGGAGGATGCAGGAATAGAACAGGGAGAACAATCTCTGCATTTGGGTTTCTTAAAGATTCCAGTCAGTCACCATTCTAAGCAACCATTAAAAGCTCAGCTGGTTTCCCTTTAATCAAACAAAATCCCTCTACTATGGAAGACGATCCTTTGCTGCCCATGTACCTTTTCAACAAAGTGCCTGTGATCTCTTCTCATCTAGGCCTTTCTTTATAGTTCCTTTAGATCTTTTGTATCTTCAGCTCTCTTGATTTCTTCTTAGTGCATTGTTTTTTAGATTGTATAGTTCTTTTTCCCCCTAGTAACAGCATAACCAGGGGCTTGTTGTGTTTGTATCCTAATCCAAAATTAGCTTTGTGTACTATATTTTGGATTTATTTGATTGTTTTCTCATGGAGCCATTTAACTATTTTTCAATCTCCTTTATTTCTTATAATCTGAAATTTGGATCTAAACTATTGATTCAGGTTATATTATTTTTACCAAGATATCTGTTAGGTAAAACTGCACACTTCTTGTTGTATTACATTAGTAAGTTCTTATCGTCAGGTTATTCTACTAGGAGAGATACTAAATTTTGCCATTTGGTTTAGGTTGATCCTTCCATTGTAACTTATATTTTCCCTTTGCAATTAGCAAGTAATATGCAGAGTGACATTTTGGCTTGTGGATCAGTCCTGTCTCCTGACAGTCTTTCAGCTAACAGGTTTATTTCTGTTTATTAAATAAACTGTTTCATTTGGGGTTGCAAAATGATTTTTTGAATTCTAACGTTCTATGCATTGTTTGGCTTTCTGTAAATAAAAGCTTTTCTTTATGAAAAGGGAATGACTACATGTTCTCTAGAAAGGCTAGGTAAAAATAAACATACACGGATACCTAATTCTTCCTGTTTAATTAGCAGTTTTCTCAATAAGAAATTGGTGTAATAGTTAAAATTGTGATGAGTAAGTTTTTTGGTTTGCGGATTTTTTTATATTTTTGGAATATCACTGTAGCCTCTTACATTGTTATTTATTCAGTCTTTCCATCAGTCTTTTTTTTTTTTTTTTTTGAGGGGGGAAAATGTTCAAATTATTCCATATGTAGCTGGTGGAAGCCCCTTCAAAGCTGGCTTCTGTGTTCTAACATCACCTGTGAGCACTTTCTTACTATCTAGTACAAAATGAGCCTTTACTTCTGCTGTCCAAGACTTAGAATCAAACTATTTCTTCACAGGGCCCTACTTTCTTTTAGTGGAAAGTGGCATTTAGAAATTAAATTAAGATCTGGGTACTAGATTTGCTGCTGAAGGACTTAGTTCTGAATAATATTAATACATTTGCTTTGTCCTACAGTTTACATAAAGTAGTTTGAAAATTACAGTGCCAGTTTTACTTTTAACAATAAACTGGATGAAGTTTAAAATTTCTTTGCAGTTCTTTTGTCTTTAGAACATATCCCACTAAACATCAGGATCCTGTGTTTAAAAGTTACATGAAACAGTTCTTTTGTATATGATTGTGTTCACTTTACTTTAATTTTTATGGGTTTTTCCCCCTATTTTAATTTGTGGGAATATAAAACACTTCCATGGTTCAAAACTCAAAACTTTATAAAAAGTTGTATTCAGAAAAGGCTCCCATCCTTTTTCTTCATTTGTTTTATCCTGGTTTTTTGGGGGTTTTTTGTTTTTTGTTTTTTTGTTTTCAAAATTAACCAAATTCACATACACATATATCCACCAGTTCTTTGTATTCAAGTGGGACAAGTTATATACTCCACTTTATACCTTTCTATTTTATTTAATAATATCTTATGGAGATCGTTATTTGGTATTGTATTGGTCAGGGTTCTCCAGGGAATTGGCTTCCGTGTTTATGGAGGCTGACAAATCCCAAGATCTGCAGAATGAGTTGACATGCTGGAGACCCAGGAGAACCAGTGGTGTAGTTCTAGTCCTGAAGCTGGCAGCCTTGAGGCCTAGGAAGAGTGGATGTTTCAGTTTGATCTGAAGGCAGGAAAAATTCAGTGTCCCCGTGCTAAGGCAGTCAGGCAGGAGTCTTTCATACTCTGGGGAGGGTCAGCCTTTTGTTCTATGCAGACCTTAAAGTGATTGGATGAGGCCCACCCCTGTTATGAAGGATTGTCTGCTTTACTCAGTTTACTAATTTAAATGTTAATCTCATTCAGAAACATCCTCACAGAAACACTTAGAATGTTTGACCAGATGCCCAGGTACCCCTTAGCCCAGTCAAGTTGACAACATAAATTAACCAATTACAAGTATATAGATAATCTTCCTGATTTTAGTCAGTTATTTACAAGTTTTTCCTGTTACAAATAGTGCTGTAGTGGATAACCTTGTGCATATTCATTTTGAATTTTTGGCATTTTATCTTTGTAGATTCCTGGATGTGGAATTGCAGGGTAAAAGAGTAAATGTATCTGTGATTTTGTTAGATATTGTCAAATCACCTGAGATAGCCTTAGATAAGGTTAAATCATTTTGCAGTTCTAACAGCAAAAAACAAGAATACCTATTTCTTCACAGTCTCACCTACCTTTTAAAGGTTTGCCAGTTTGATAGGTAGGAATTGGTATCTGTGTGGTTTTGTTTTCTCTTGTGAGTAAGGTTAGTCTGTTTTCATATATTTAAAAATTATTTGCCCTTTTTTTTGTGAATTATGTGTTTATGTTTTGGATACTTTTTTCCCATTGCTTTTTGGTTCCTTTCTCTTGATTTTTTTCATAGTTTTTTATATGATTTACAGATACATGCCCTTTTTCTTTGACTGTCTATATCTTTTGCCATACAGGTTTTTGTTTTGCTATGTAGAAGAATTGTTTTTACATAATGAGATATGTACCTCTTTCATTGCTTCCAGAATTCAGTTGTCTTAGAAAAGCTGTCCTGATTCCCAGACTATAAGAATTCCTAATAGCAGTTTACTCATTTACTCAGTAGTTTTCTTCTAGTACTTGGATAATACCATTTTTTACATTTAGATCTCTGACCTGTTTGGAATTCATTCTGGTATTCCTTGGGAAGTATAGATCTAACTTTTTCCCCCAAGTAATTATCCATTTCCCAAACATTATTTATGAAAAAGTCCCCCGTTCCTGCAGTGATTTGGCATGACATAATGACATAATGCCAAACGTAACTTTGTTACGTTTCATTGTCTCTATCATTTAATCCATGTTATTCTATAACATCTTCCCCCTACCCCCACCACCTGCTCTTCTTTCTTAGGGTTTTCTTGGTTCTTCCTCTTCTCTCCTTTTTTCTTTTTTTTAATGTATTTTAGAACCAACTGTTCTAACTAAATTTGTAAAAGTTTGTATTTTTATTGGGTTTACATTAAATTTTTTAATAACTGGAGAAAACTGACATCTTTGTAATGTTGAGTCATCATGTCCATGAAAAAGGTATATACCTTTCCATTTGTTCCAGTCTGTTTTTGAGTTGTTCAATAGTATTTTAAGGTTTTCTGAATACTTTTATTGCATTGTGATTGGATGATTTCATCTGTGTTGTTTTTTCTGTGGCTCTTACTGTGGTTTTCTTCATGACATAATACATGTATATGGTAACTTTTATGAATATTCCACGCATGCTTGAAAAGAAGCTTTCTATTAGAGAGCAAAGTTTGTTACGTAGATAAGATAAACTTTATTCTGCTCTTTCAGGCTTCTGTAATCTTGCCTAATACTCATTCACTTGATTGAATCGTGTTTTAAGGTTCCCTATTGTTAGTTGTGTCTATTTCTCCATGCATCTCATGGAGTTTCTGCTTTGTGAAGATGGCTGCTATGATAAATGGCACATAAATATTCATAACTATTACATCTTCTTTGGAAATTGTGGTCTTCACCATTATAAACTTTCCCTTTTTTATTCATTACCAGTCTCTTCATCAACATTTCTCAATCATCTCATGGATGAAATTCATCTTCCAGTAAATGCTTTAAGAACAGCTTGCAACTATGATGTTTCCTGAGTTCTTACATACCAAAAGCTGTTTTTCTATAGTTTTGTTACAAAATGCACAGCTTAGCTAGATAAAAATCCTTGACTCACACTTTCTTTCCTTCAGCTTCTGAAAATAATGTTTCTCTACTTTAATCTTATTTTGTATCCTCTTTCCATTTTCTCCCCACCCCCTCCTCCTTTTCCCTTCACTCTATGCTGAACTATTTGGGAGTCAGTTGCAGAAATCACAAGACTTCCATTCCTGAGTATTTAAGGTGTATCATTGCACTTAGTTGAGGCAAATTCTCTAGCTTCCCTCTCCCTCTTTCGCTCTCTCTCCTTTTTTTGGTTTCAAGTTTTTATTTAAATTCTAGTTAGTTAACATATAGTGTAATATTAGTTGCAGGAGTAGAATTTAGTGATTCATCACTTAAATTTAACACCCAGTGCTCCTCACAACAGGTGCCCTCCTTAATACCCATCACTCATTTTATTTACTTTATTCATTCATTCATTCATTCATTCATTTAGAGTATAGGTTTTTTAAAACATTTATTTAAAAAATATTTTAAATATTTATTTACTTGAGAGAGAGCAAGAGTGAGAGAGTACACAGAGGGAGAGGGAGAAGCCAACTCCCCACCGAGCAGAGAGCCCGACGCGGGGCTCAATCCTAGGACCCCAAGATCATGACCTGAGCGGAAGGCAGACGCTTAACCAACTGAGCCACCCAAGCACCCCATAAAGATTTATTTATTTATTTGAGAGAGAGAATGTGTGAGCTGGGGAGGGGAGCAGAGGGAGAGAGAGAATCCTGAAGCCAGCTTCCGGGGGCACTGGACTTTATCCCAGGACCTGAGCAGAAATCAAGAGTCGACTGCTTAATGGAATGAACCACCTAGATGCCCTTTTTTTTTTTTAAGATTTTATTTATTTGAGACAGCGAGCATGAGTGGGGTGAGGGGCAGAAAGAGAGAGAAAAGCAGACTCCCCACTGAGCGGGGAGCCAGCCACATTAACCGACTGAGCCCACCCAGGCACTTGAGTATACTTGTGTGGGTCTGTTGCTGAGCTTTTTTGTTCCATAGGTCTAGTTGCCCATTCTTTCACCAATACCACATCGTTCTGATCACTATAACTTATCGTAAGTTATAGGAAGTCAGATAGTGGTCAGTCCTCCAACTTTGTTGTTCTCCTTCAATATTGTATTGGCTATTCTGGGTCTTTTGCCTCTCCATATAAACTTTAAAATTGGTTTGTTGGTATCCACAGAATAATTGGCTCTGATGTTGATTGGGAATGTATTGAATCAGTAGATCAATTTGGGAAGAACTGACATTGTGACTGTATTGTATCTTCCTATCCATATTCATGGAATATCTCTCCATTATTTATTCCTTTTTGTTCTCAGTTTTATTTCAAATTTGAAATGTTCTCTCATATCTGCAGATGCTTACTTAATTATATGTAATTAATATTGAAATGCTAGTTTTTTTCTCTTATGGCTGTTTTTGGTTCTGTGTTTCTGAGAATTTTCATTCACTGAAAAGTTTTGATTATTTTTCTCTTTCCCTCTAATAGAACCTTGTCTGGTTTCTAGGTTCATTGAGCATTTCTTTTATGTATTTGTCTATTATGTTGGAGTGTCTGTAATTGGGTAGATAGGGGTTTGGGTGGCTTACTTTGTTCTTTAATTCCAAAGAACCTTGCTTGATTGCTACAAATACAAAAGTATGGTTCCCTTCATAAATATTGTCCTCTTTTGGTCTGACATATGATTTTTTACTATGTGTAGATTATAACATCTCATTATCCTTAATTGCTTCATTTTTTTTCCTTTATCACCAAGCCTCCAGAGATAACTCCTTTTTTCAAGATGCCTCTTTTTCTACCCCAGAAGCAGTCTTTTCAAGGCTCTCCTTTTTGGTGACATACGCTTCTTGTATATGTCTGTGTATAATGTCCTTTTGACCTTCCAGTGGTTAATGCTCTGGTTCACAATGTCACAAATCTTTTCTTAAAATTTCCCCACTCAGAGTTGGACCCCTCTCTTGGATGGTATATCTTAGCTGGTGTTAATCTGTTTTTTGCCACTTTTAAGACCCCATCATATCTTACCCTCTTTTATAGAGTCCTCATCTGCTCTACTTTGGGGGACTCCAAAACCAATTCAGTTGGCCTCTGATTTTTATTTTCCAATTACATGTAAAATGAAGTGCTATTCTGGTTCCTAGTTATGCCATAGGTATGAACTGTATGTGCTTTTATTTGCTCCACTGAAAGATCTGTATATTCTGTGGAAGATGTGTAGGGAGATTGGAATTTAGATGGCTGCTATTTTATGAGAATCTGGAATTCTAGCCCTTTAAGCATTTTGCTGCCAAGTTTCTAGATAACTATGATGTTGAACCATATAAAATTGCAATTTTTGTAATTCAAGGATTCTTGAATATCAGCAATTGTATATAGTGCTACCCAAGAGAAAGATAAGCAAGCTCTTTACTCTTGTGTTTCATGCCTTAGTGAAGTGTTATATATTGTAGAGGCATTATTTTTAGTATTCATTCTAAGGTTATAAAAGCTACATTTTTTATCAGCTTTACTGAGGTTTAATTATATACAATAAAATGCACCCATTCTAGTGTACAATTCAGTGGATATAGACAATTGTTTACACTTCTGTAACCACCACCACTGTCAAGATACAGAATATTTCCATCACATTAAAAAGCTCCATTCTACACTTTTGAAATTAGCCCCACTACAGGAAATCTGTAAGTGGTTTTCTGTCATTAGATTAGATGTCTAAGGACTACATCTTTAAATCAGCCTTTGAGTCTTGCCAGATCTGAAGCTTGCTTATCACTCCAGTGTCATCTAGTTACCTACCCTCCCCCCCCACACACTGTATTTGTGTTGGCCTCAGGGCGTTTTTACTTGTGAGTCCATCCATCCGTTTTCTGCTCAGCACTTTACATTTCACATAACCTTGAATGGATGTCCATCTCTGCAGGATCCACGATGCTTTTTATTTTCTGTGCCTTTACTCATGCTATTCTCTCTGCTAGGAAAGCACTTACCTCCCAAACTAACATTCTTCCTTGCCTGATTTATTCCTAGTCATATTTTTAAAGTCAGCATATATTACTGATTGGGTTGTTTATCAATTGTATTTTATCTTTATCAGTTTTATTTTCTTTATTGTTGTATAATTGTGTCTTTCACTAGTCTGAACTCCTTGAGGACAGCAATGACTTCTTGAATTTGTTTTCACATCACAGATGTGCCAGGCACATGGGGGCTCTCTATTCTTAATACTTAATAAATATTTGATTTATGATGAATGGGTTTCACCTCCTATATACAAGAATTAAAACTAAGTCTACATAGGAAAAATTAAAGAAGTCTTTTTTTTTTTTTTTTTTTTAAAGAAGTCTTAATAGTAGTTACTTAGAAAAACTAAAGTTGGCTCTGGTAAGTGCTGTGAATTGTGCAAGACTGTTGAATCTCAGATCTGTACCTCTGAAACAAATAATGCAATATATGTTAAGGAAAAAAAAAAAGAAGAAGATAGCAGGAGGGGAAGAATGAAGGGTGGGAAATCGGAGGGGGAGACGAACCATGAGAGACGATGGACTCTGAAAAACAAACTGAGGGTTCTAGAGGGGAGGGGAGGGGAGTGGGAGGATGGGTTAGCCTGGTGGTGGGTATTGAGGAGGGCACATTCTACATGGAGCACTGGGTGTTATGCACAAATAATGAATCATGGAACACTACATCTAAAACTAATGATGTAATGTATGGTGATTAACATAACAATAAAAAAATTTTTTAAAAAAGAGAAAGAGGGCGCCTGGGTGGCTCAGTCGGTTAAGCGGCTGCCTTCGGCTCAGGTCATGATCCCAGGGTCCTGGGATCGAGTCCCGCATCGGGCTCCCTGCTCCGCGGGAAGCCTGCTTCTCCCTCTCACACTCCCACTCCCTCTGCTTGTGTTCCCTCTCTCGCTGTGTCTCTCTCTGTCAAATAAATAAATAAAATCTTTAAAAAAAAAAAAAGAAAAAAACTAAGGTTGAACAAATACTATCCTATAAGTGTGAGGAGAGATGGGCATTGTTCCCTTAGACCATAGTTCTGCTTGCAGAAACCAGTTTTAAGTTAATGCTTCAATTCTTCTCTTGCCATGTGTTTCTGGAAATTCACCAAGCCTTGTCTATGGAGAAAAACAGTCTAGCTTTGTTCAAAATATGAGCTCTATGTACTAATAATGTGTTTTAAGGATCTAAAAAGAAAATTTGTTTAGATTCCATTCTCCTACACTTTAAGTAGCTTTGATAATTGTATCAGTTGTTTTCACATGTGTATCTCCTATTACAGTGTAAGCTCAAGGGCCAGAGCTAGGTCTCATTAGTCTTTTTTTTTTTTACCTTAAGATTCCTTTCTTTAATAGCTAATAAATATTTGAGTCGATTCTGTGGTTCATGTTTGTTGTCCTATTATATACCCAGGCATGGTACCCTACTATATTCAGTCTCAAATTGTATTAGGTATGAAGAAATTGTTTATAAGGTTATGTCAATCATCAGTTTCTGATTCTGGATAGTGACCTGATGTGTTCTAAACTATATGAGCTTAAAATGATACATCTTCAAAAAAATCTTCATTTTAATAGTGTAAGAATTGGGACAAGCAGGAATGATCTCTTGATGGATAAGAATAATTTCCAGGTGTTAAAAAACCACTGTTACATTTCAAACTTTTGTTCTTTGGACGTTTACCTGTATGATACAGTACCGTTTTTACCTGAACTAGATTTTTATTCTCTTTGCTCAGATCAAATAAGAAGATTAATGATTCTTAATATGTTGACATCCTGACTTTGTTTTCATAAACCAGCGGGGATCTAAGAAACAACTATTAGGATATCTGTCTACCACCAGCTAAGCTGGCTCAGAATTAACTGTAATGGGGACTGTTCTTTTTTCATGCTGTCACTGAATAGCAGAGTTATCTAAGCTTTCCTGGAGGAACTTACGTTTTAGTTAAGAATACAGTTCAGCAAAATATACAGGCACTCTGTATTCCTGAAAACATACTTTTTTTTTTTTTTTAAGAAAGAGAGCACACAAGTGGGAGGGACAGAGGGAGAGGGAGCGAGAGAGAGAATCCAAAGCAGACTCTGTGCTGAGCGTGGAGCCTGACACAGGGCCGATCTCACAACCCTAAGATCACCACCTGAGCTAAAACCAAGTCAGACACTGAACCAACAGTGCCACCCAGGTGCTCCAACATACTTTTTATTTATTAAATATAATCTATGATTATGCTTTGTTGTATGGTAGTTAAAAGTGCTACTGGGTGCCCAAACTTACCTCTCTGTGACATTTTCAAATAAGAATTTATAATTGAAAGTTTCCCATTTTGATTAATAAAGGCTAATGTTTTTCCACTTTATTTTATATGTATACCTAGTGTTTTAAAATATAATTTCATTTTGCCTTGTAGTGTATGCAGAGAATATTTCCAAAATGGTGGGAAGAGAAAAGCACTTGAAAAAGATGAAAAAAGAGCTGTACTCGCCACTAAGACCACTCCAGCCTTAAATACCCACGAGTCTTCTAAACTTGAAGGTCATTTAACCAACCTCAGCTTTACAAACCCTGAATTTATAACTGAGTAAGTATACTTTTTCTAACCCAATTATTAACATCATCCTAGATAGCTGTATTAATAATGTAAAATAGTGTAATGATTTACCACAAGTAGTGGGTCATTTGCTTGCTCCCCTGATAATAGATTAGGCTGAAAAACACAGATTTATAATATTACAAGGTAGAAAACTAGCATAAAATTTTAAAGGATATCTGGAAAACTAATGGTTCTATAATAGATTGTGTTCAGGAAAAATGAGAAAGAATTGTTTCTTAAATGTTGTAATAATTACTCTTATGGGAATACAAAAAATCAAAATAACAAAGTCCATTTTAAACTGTTTGAAGTTGGTATCCACTAATTAAAAAATCACAAGGAATAATGGAAGATTATTAATGGAGCCAATTGCCATTATTTTATTGTTGATATGAAAATCTGCCTACTAGTAATATATGTATGCATAGGCACAAATTTTATTTATTTAGTAAGCACATGGATATTTTTCCAGTTTTATTGAGATACAACACTGTGTAAGTTTAAGGTATACAACATGACTTGATATATGTAAATATTGTGAAATGATTACAAGTTTGGTTAACATCCATCACCTCACAGTTATAATTTTTTTCTTGTGGTGAGAACTTTTAAGATCCATTCTTTCAGCAACTTTGAAATATACAATTGTTGTTAACTAAAGTCATCATGGTGTACCTTTCATCCCCTTAACTTATCTTCTAACTGGAAGTTTGTACTTTTCACCCAATTTCTGTATTCCAGCCCTACCACCACCTCTGACAACCACAGTCACATCTCTGTTTCTATGAGTTTAGTTTTTCTTAGATTCCATCTATAAGTATTTGTCTTAGATTGTCTTTCTCTGACTTATTTCACTTAGCATAATAGCCTCAAGGTCCATGCATGTTATAACAAATGGCAGGATTTCATTCTTTTTTATGGATGAATAGTATTTCGTTGTGTGTGTGTGTATATATATATATATATATATATATATAAGCATGTAAGTAAATATTATAATCTAATGAAAAGTAGTATTAAAATTGTGTATATATATTAGTACCAGAATAGATTTATAGTATCAAGTAATACTTTATTAATCTCTTGAAAATGCTAAACTTGAATAATTCTAGAAACATTCTTGATAGACACTGAAAGCTAAACATGAAAATAAAATTTATTAGCCTCTTAACAATTTAAATTTGTAGATATCGAACATAGCATTACCTCTGGTTACTTTGATTTTACACCATGTTGAAAATACTATCTAATCAGTTGTAAGTAATTTCATTTAAAAATTAATTGACATACCTTTGATTAGCTCAGTAGGAAAGGATAAGGCATCTTTCTTTACCTTTATTCAAAGGTTAGTACAAAGCTTACAAAGCATAGTGACATACTGAACATCCTGTAACTCAGGTGTTATGAACATTCTTGAGTATTTTTTAAATGATGACAATATAAAAATATAGTTACACTGCTATCAAAGACAGGTACATATGGAAAATATCATGTAGTTCTTTTATATAGTCTCTATTGTTGAGATTACCTCGAATTTCTATATAGTTCTTTTTTCTAGTCTCTATTGTTGAGATTACCTTATTTGTTGAATCATTGTCATCATATTTTCCTTTAATTCTCTGAACATGTTTTCTTTTAATTCTTGGAACATTTTTATATAATAGCTAATTTGAAGTCTTTGTTAAAACATCCAACCTTTGAGTTCTCTCGGTCATTTTTTATTTACTGCTGTTTTTCTTGAGTATGGACCACACTTTCCTGTTTTTGTTTTGTTTTGTTTTGTTTAAAGATTTTATTTATTTATTTGAGACACAGAGAATGAGAGAGACAGAGAGCACATGAGAGGGGGGAGGGTCAGAGGGAGAAGCAGACTCCCCGCCGAGCAGGGAGCCCGATGGGGGACTCGATCCCGGGACTCCAGGATCATGACCTGAGCCGAAGGCAGTCGCTTAACCAACTGAGCCACCCAGGCGCCCTCCTGTTTTTGTTTTTATGTCTCATAATTTTTTGTTAAAAGCCACCTAATATATTTTTGATAACATATTGTGGAAACTCTCATTTTGGATTTTTCCCCAAGGAGGATGGTGGTGGTGGGTTTTTAGTAATTTGCTTGGGCTTAATCTGTGGGATTTGCCTTCCTTGCAGTTTGTATAGTATTGTTATTTTTATTTTTTAGGCTTGTTTTTCTAGAGCCTGTCTGCATAGCTTAGTGGTCAGTGATAGCACAGGTTGTTCTCAAATATCTCAAGCCAGATAGACTTCCACCCTCTGCCAGTGGGTGTGTGTTGATTCGGGAGTGCTTTTAAAACTTAGGCAGTTTTCCAGTCTGCCTCACCATCTACTTTTCACCAGACCCTCTTGGAGCTCCTCTGCATGTTCACTTAGCCTCCAGGTCATTCAAGACTATGTAGAGACCTTACGTAGCCCCTGTAAGGAAGGGGCTTTCTCATTTCCAGGATTTTTCTGGTTAAATTTCTTACTAATTCTCCAGTCTGCAGCTCAGCCCAACCAAAGCTGCAACCTCAGGGTAGCATAGCTGCTGACTTTCTCTTGTTTATTTTCTGCTTTTACTGATATTGCTCTATGTGGGTTTTTTACCCTTTGCTCCAAATCAAGTTAGCCCCTTCTAGCAGTGAAGCTGCTGTTTTTCATAGCCATCCCTGTCCTTGAAGAACTTCCATACCAACTGAGCAAGGGGTGGGGAGTGGTAAGAGTGGCTTTAGGCAAATAGATCCTCACTGTTCTTAACTTAGGACCAGCTTGTTTTCATGAATAAACTCTTCTCAAATTGTTTGCCTTTGTTTGAGTTCCAAAATGGTGGTTTTTGCTGATTGTGCCCAGTTTCATAGTTGTTTCTTAAGAAGTGCATTTGCCAACCCTACCCTGCCAGAGTCCAGAGAAGAGAATCTCAGGCAGACTCCATGCTGAGTGCAGAGCCCGAACCGGGGCTTGATCTCAAGACCCTGAGATCATCACCTGAGCAGAAACCAAGAGTTTGCTGCTTAACTGACTGTGCTACCCAGCCGCCCCTCCGGTTTAGTTTTATTTTATTATTTTTTGAAGATTTTATTTATTTGACAGAGAGAGACACAGTGAGAGAGGGAACACAAGCAGGGGGAGTGGGAGAGGGAGAAGCAGGCTTCCCGTGGAGCAGGGAGCCCGATGCGGGGCTTGATCCCAGGACCCTGGGATCATGACCTGAACCGAAGGCAGCCGCTCAATGACTGAGCCACTCAGGTGCCCCTCCAGTTTAGTTTTAAAGGAGAAAAATTAGTTTGGTTTTAAGTATTTAAAAGAAAATATCCAAATATGATTGTTATAGGTCAGGATTTACTTAGAATTGAAATTAAACATTGAAATGCATTATCCAACATGGCTAGGTTTAGATTTTCTTCATTCTAAAAACCCTAGACTCCTTCATATACCACCTTAACAAGGACTCACATAGCAAAAATACCTCATTTTTGGACTTATATTTCATGAAAAGCAAATTTAACACCAAATGTTTGTTATTGCTAGAGTCACTTTTTAAGTCATCTATATCTCAGAATTGAGATGTGATACTTTTTGAATCTGGATATAATGTGATTGCTGGAAATTTTAGCCCAGGTCCCAGTTACTACCCATTCCTCCTAACATTAAGATACCTGTGTCCCAACCCTCTTTTATCTTGTACATATATACTTGTAATTGATACAAAATTACTTATTTTGCTGCCTTTTAAAAATACTTGTATTTTTTGCAAACATTCAAATGACCATATTCTGGGCCATAAGATACCTTAACAAATTTTAAAAGGTAGATCAAAGTATTTTCTCAGACCATAGTAGAATAAAAGTAGAACTCAGTAGCAGAAAGAGAGCTGGAAAATCCCAAAACATTGATAAGCAACACACTTCTAATTAACACACAGGTCAAAGAAGTCATCTTAAGAAATTTCAAAATATTTTGCACTAAATGAAAATGTATCTTACCAAATTTATGGGATGTAATGAAAACAGTACTTGGAGGGAAATTTATAGTATTCAGTGCATATGTTAAAAAAGAAGAAAGATTAAAATCAGTACTATAAGCTCCTACCTTAGGAAACTAGGAAAACAAGAGCAAAATAGATCCAGGGTAAGCAGAAGAAAAGAAATAATAAAAATTACAGCAGAAGTCAATGAAATTGAAAACAGGAAAAGAGTAGAGAAAAGCAGTGAAACTGAAAGCTGGTTTCTTAGGACATTAATAAAACTGATAAACCTCAGACTGTGCTAACCAAGAAAAACAAGAAAGAAGAACACAAATTACTGATATCAGAAATGAAAGAGCCGCCATCACAACTGATCTCATGGACAGTAAAAGGATACCGTAGGAATATTATGCCCACAAATTTGATAACTTAGATGAAATGGACCAATTCCTTTAAAGACATAATCTACCAAAACTCACCCAAGGGGAAAAAGATAATCAGAATACGTCTATACATATTAAGGAAGTTGAGTCAATAATGAATAGCCTTCCAAAACACAAAGCACAAGGCCCAGTTGGTTTCACTGATGAAATCTACCGAACACTTAAGGGAAGAACTGGTACCAGTTCTCTGCAGTCTGTTCCAGAAGACAGAATCAAAGAATACTTCCTGATTCGTGCTGTGAGGCCAGCAGAATATAGTTTAAGATGCTGAGCCAGTCTTCCCCATAACCTATTCTGAAATAAAATTGACGTGTTCCTGATTGACTGTATAAACATGATTAGATAATGACTGTATTATTATCTGTATTTGGGGGTTAAGTTATGCTTTAGTTGCTTGTGATGGAAACAAATCTAAGGTGAGAAAGAGACTGGAGAATTCATCTAGTTGTCTCATGATGTTTCTTTTTAATATGATCTTTATAAGAAAACATCTACCAATTAATATTGTAAAACTGTACTTCTGCATATAATTACTAAATCTGCACTAAATTTTTTGCTCCCCACCCCCTGCCCCCTTTTTGGTCAAGTTCATCAAGTGGCTTTTCAATAAGTGAGCAACCAGGCTACATTGTGTGAAGTCATTTTGGGCTAATGTTAGTTTTTCTCAAGTACTTTATTGGTCAAAGTAAAGAAATTGAGAGGGCTCAATAATGTAGACTTTATAAGGACTCAAATATAATGCCCTCTTTTTGAAGGATAATATGGTGGAAAGATCTTGCTTTGTATATATATTCTTTTTAAGTTTGGACATGTAGGTTCTTTTCTTTCTCACAGTTGTTTCATCTCAGAATTAAGCATCTCTTTTTGCTTAAATTTTTATGTTCTTGGGGTGGATTTCCAGAAGCAGATTTCTGGGTTGAAGAGTTTGAGTGACTCAGGGCACTTGTACATATTACTGAATGAATTTCCAGAAAAATGATACTAAATCCATTACTTCTAGAAGCATAAGTGCCCACTTTGCCAAAACTCATGAGCACTGAGTATTTCTTTTTTTTTTACTCTTTATTAATGTGATGGAATAAAATGGCATCCTGGGTTAATAGGCACTTCTAACAGATACATAAAATAAAACAAGGAAAAGGAAATTTATAAAAGAAAGGAAAATCATATTAAATCAGGAAAATAAAATTCATTCTATGAAGTTCTAGTACTTGACATGGCATTGAAACATGGCACACATGCTGTCATTATACTTTCCAAAAATGATAAAGACTATTAATTAGATGGTCTCTGCTGAACCCAGAATCTTACAATAGGCCTTATCTCCATTCTGCCTTAGAATGTAAGATATTGGCCATATAAGGTTTGTGACGGAGGGAATATAATACTAAAGAAGACCTAATTAGACATATTAATGCCAGTTTGGAGGTTCAGTTTGTAACAGTGATTTTGAATACCATTTTAATATTCTCTTTTTTCCTTAAGTTTTAATTTAGTTTCTATTCAATTTTAGCATTCATTGATTTTATTTTATTGGGCTTTTTAATATTGAAGGTTATTCTAGTAAGTAAAAGGTGTTACAGTGGTAAAGGAGGAAGTTAAATGTCTTTTGAACATAATTCAGTAAATAAATTAAAAATTTTTTCAGTTGTGGCTTTTAATAGCGTTTTGCCTTTACTTTGAAATGTATTACATATTAATCAAAGTATATGTACAAATACAAATTTGAACCTGAAACTAAAATTCTTCATTTATTTTACTGAAATGTTAATAGAGTAAATTACAATTACACATAACACATCTGGAATTTTAGTAATATTATCAAAATATTAGGTCCCTTTTAAAGCCATGTATATTATAATGTTTTAAAGCTGTTTCTATAGAAACAATGTATGTTAACAATTCCATGTTATAAAGTTTTCCTCCATAAATTTTCTTGGTTTAAAATATGTATATTGAAAATTATGAAAAAGCTGACTGCAAATAATCCATGCTTATCAGTTGCTCCTTTCTAAAAAGAAAGATAATTCCTTTCCCAATTTTAGCATTGGCTCAGAGAATAACCTGGGGGAAATATCTAACATCCCTAAGTCTCCTTTTCTTTATAAAAATAAAATAATACTGTATAGGCTTATAGCTATTAAAAAAAAAAATGGGAAGAACTATGAGTAAAAACCCCAAAGCTCTGAGTTTTCAGGTAATCACCCAAAGTACTAGATGTTGAGAATGAAAGTAGTGAGGATTATATAGGTTCAAAACATAATTTGGATAACAGCTCAATTGGCAAATCATCATGACAATACCATGATCTAGAATTCTGTAACCTGACTGCATATAAAGTAAAATGGTGACTACAAAATGTTTTCTACCAAAAGAAATTCTGTCTGGAGAGATTCTTTAAGTAAACGTGCTTCCTTAGTAAAACATACAGCATTCACGGGGCACCTGGGTGGCTCAGTTGGTTAAGCGTCTGCCTTAGGCTTAGGTCATGATCCCAGGGTCCTGGGTTTGAGCCCCACATCGGGCTCCCTGCTCAGCCAGAAGCCTGCTTCTCCCTCTCCCTCTGCCTCATCCCCTGCTTGTGCTCTCCTGCTCGCTCTGTCAAATAAATAAATAAATCTTTAAAAACAAAACATATAGCATTCAAAAAAAAATTATTTCTGTTAACCTAAGTTTATAAGATTCTTAATGTAGTTCTGTACTGTGTACTCAACTATTGAACATTTAAACATTTAGCATCGTTTATTAACCAACTTGTTTATTATTTTAGTAACTAGAATTGAATTAAATTTGATCTAATAAAAATATATAAAGCTAATGAGACTTATATGGGAAATTATAGAAAGATAATTTAGGAAATGGGAAGTCTTCATTTTTTGTTTTAACTAGCAAATTACTATTTTCTAATGAATCACCTAAAACCCTTCCCGAAATAAGTATCAATGAGTATTACTCATTTTGTGGGAGTGTCAGAGGCATGTGCTATCATTATGTACTATCTTATTAGTCTTAATGGTAATTTGGTGGTCATTAACAATCAACCTCTTCCATATACTTCTCCTTATCACTGCAGTGTTGTCTTTAAAAAATGTCTTCATCTTGGGGCGCCTGGGTGGCTCAGTCGTTAAGCGTCTGCCTTCGACTCCGGTCGTGATCCCGGGGTCCTGGGATCGAGCCCCGCGTCGGGCTCCCTGCTCCGCGGGAAGCCTGCTTCTCCCTCTCACACTCCCCTTGCTTGTGTTCCCTCTCTCGCTGCCTCTCTCTCTGTCAAATAAATAAATAAAATCTTTAAAAAATAATAATAATAAAAATAAAAAAATAAAAAATGTCTTCGTCTTAATTCATGTGCCTTAAGAATGTGTCCTTTTATCAATCCATTTACTTATGCCTTCCTAATAGCAATACATTCCCTTTCTCTCTCTCTTTTTTTTTTTAAGATTTTATTTATTTATTTATTTGAGAGAGAGAGAGCGCGCACATGAGAGGGGGGGAGGGTCAGAGGGAGAAGCAGACTCCCTGCTGAGCAGGGAGCCCGATGCGGGACTCGATCCCGGGACTCCAGGATCATGACCTGAGCCGAAGGCAGTCGCTTAACCAACTGAGCCACCCAGGTGCCCTCCCTTTCTCTCTCTTAAATGCTAGTCCTGGAGCTTTCTACTCTTCACCCTTTGCATATCCTCCCATGACAGCTTAATTTATTCCCATAGTTTTGGTTAACACATGTATGCCAGTGATTCCAAATCTGTTCAGATCTCTTACCTGAACTTCATATATCTAGTAGCATATTACACATCTCTGTTTGTGCCTGTGAGATATCATGACTGAGCTAATTTTCTCCCCTTTCCTGCTCTATGAACCACCCAAATCTGTTCCTCTTCCAATTTTCCCTGTTTCATTAAATGTTATCTGTATGCCCAAGCCAGAAACTTTTAAGGTTTATTCTTAACTCTTCCCCTATCTAACTTCCAACATATAGATAGTCACCAAGTCTTACTATCAGTTCTAAGTTCTCAGTATGCTGCAGTCTGTCTCCTGTCTCTACGCTCATCTCTCACAAGGGCTATTGCAGTATTGTGCTGCTTCCAGTTTTTCTCCAATCCATTCTCCGCAGCACAACTTGAGAACTTTTTCTGAAACACAAACCTGATAATACCAACTCTCTCACTTAAAATTTTTCAGTGATTTCCCTTTTCCCTTGAGACAAAATCCGAACTGCTAACATAACATAAAAAATCCTCCATGATTGACTTTTGTCTCCCTCATTTCTCAGTACTTTTTCTTTTTAATTATACAGCTTAATAATATTGATCTCCCTTTTATTCATGTAGAGTTCCAGCTCCTTCCTGGTGTTACTCCTTCTGCCTAGAACATTCTCTCACGACCCATCACCTGAAGATTTGCTGTTTATCCTTACACACAGTCTTAAACATTAACCTTCTCAGGAAGAACTTCCTTTACTCCTAGACTTGGTATCATTAACAAGGACAACATACTCCTCTAACACAGCAGATCTCAAAGTGTGGTCCATGGATCTCTAGGAGTCTCTGAGGCTCTTTGGGAAGAGCTGTGAATTCAAAATATTTCCATGTTAAGATATTTACCTTTTTTACTGTGTGGTCATTTGTACTCATAGTTCAAAAGTAATGGTGGATAAAATTGCTTGCATCTTAGCACAAATTAAGCAGTGGAACCAAAATATGTTAATAGTCATTGTGTTCTTTACCATGCCCTCAAAATTTTCAAAAAAGCCCAGTTTCACTTAAGAATGTCATTGATGAAGCAGTGAAAGATATAAATTTTATTAAACTGAACTCCTGAGAATTGTTTTTTTAACATGCCATATGATGTGAAGTAAACAAAAAGTGCTTCTGCTGCATACTAAAATAAAGCTATGATGTCATGATGATTATCCAGCTATTTCTGTTTAGCCAAACTTCAGAAATTTGCAAAAAGGGGGGGAAAAGGGAAAATGATTCTTCTCACTACTTTTGGAAAATAGTGGGTTTTTTTAATGTATATATGATTTTATTGTTGCTATTTTTATGAGTAAATTTAAAAATTCTCGACTATAATTTCTTTTTTTTAAAGATTAATTAGAGAGCATGCAAGTGTGCTTGTGAGTGGGGGGAGGGGCAGAGGGAGAGAATCTTCAAGGAGACTCCCCGCTGAGCTTGGGAGCCTGTTATGGGGCTCAGTCTCAGGACCCATGAGATCATGACCTTAGCTAAAACCAAAAGTCAGGAGCTCAACCGTCTGAGCCAGCCGGGCACCCCTTAGCTATAATTTCCAATACAGTTAATATCAATAAATACAACCCACATAAACAACAGTTCTTTGGGGTCTTCAGTGATTTTTAAGAGGACAGAGGGATTCTGAGACTAAAGTTGGAAAACCCCTCCTCTAACACATTGTATTTCCCTGATTCTGTTCATGGTTTGTCTTTCTGTGAAGATAACATCCACGTTGCTTTGTGCGTAACTCAGCTCCTAGCACAGGGTCAACACATATTAGGCCCCCAATAAGTACTCATTAAAATAATGAATTCAACAAGCATATGTTGATTATTTTGCATATTGTTGAAAATGAGTCTGAAGTAAGAAAGGAATTCAAAAATCAGAAAATAGATATAGAAGTCTCATCTACATTTGGGGATTTTTTTTTGATTGATAGAATGACATGATACTATCTGAATATACAGAATATCACCACAGTCAGTCTGGAGAAAGATGGTAGAGTAAAAAGAAGAGAGAGAAAAACATTAATTATGGAACTTGAGGGAATGCTCACGTATAACAGGAATGAAAAGGAAGTTGCAGTGAACATAAGAGTTCACAAGGGTAATCAACAGTAGGATACAGATTAAGAGGATCGTTCATTGGAAGTTTATACTCTTAAGTGTGAAAGTGAGTAGAAAGGTTAAGATAGGATAAGTCCTTAGGGAAATTCAGATCAGTTCTACCCAAATCTATAGAGTAAATTTTTTTATTACCTTGAATCCCTGAAATAAGAATTTAACTGAATTTATTTTTAATGCAAATACAACAGCATTAACAAAATTAGGGAATGGAAAAGAGAGTAGCACTTGGCTAAAGCCAAGGAAGAGAAGATGTGTGTGTGTGTGTGTGTGCAGTGGGGTTGAAGAATAAATCCTGTTTTTAGTGCTACAACTTTAATCATCACCTCCTTATCCTTAGGAGGATCACTTTCTTAATAAAAAACTTCCTATTTAGTACTTCTTCAAAAGAAGTACTTTACCTAAAAGCTCTGCTCTTACTTCCCATCATTTGTAGATAGGTCTTTCTAGTCCTTAATTTTTTCTTTAATTTTTTAAAATTACTGACTATACTCAGAGAATGGATTTTCCATTAGTTCATGCTATCCTGCCTAGTTAATTGGGATAACTTGATTTCTTGGTATTAAACCTCAGAAAACATTTACTAATTTTATATGGGATATTGGAGAGTGATGCTACTTACGTCTTGCCATTTTTTTTCTAAATTACTTGCATTTTGATAAATGTAACTCCTTCCTTATCACAGCGTTTTGTTATGAAAGTGTCAAAATATTGCTGTGGCAACTGTCATGATTAAGGATAGTCCTGTGTGTTGGGGCGCCTGGGTGGCTCAGTCGTTAAGCGTCTGCCTTCGGCTCAGGTCATGATCTCAGGGTCCTGCGATCGAGCCCCACATCAGGCTCCCTGCTCTGCAGGAGGCCTGCTTCTCCCTCTCCCACTCCCCCTGCTTGTGTTCCCTCTCTCTCTGTGTCTCTCTCTGTCAAATAAATAAATAAAATAAAATAAAATTTAAAAAAAAAGGATAGTCCTGTGCAGATTTTTACTAGTGATGCCATACCTATAATACCAATTTTCAGAGATTTTAGATAAATCTGGATACATTTCATGCTAGAGTATACTGAACATAGTTGGATGTATCTAACCAAGACAATGAAGAATCATACTCCGTTATTAAAAGGGAAAGTCAGGACAAATTTAACCTGGTGGAATGCTTAACCATCAATTTGTACTATAATTTTTATTTTGTTATACTGCCTATTATAAATAGGTGACCATATGCCCTGGTTTGTCTTGTACAGTGCTGCTTTATGCTTGTTAATAGTGTTTCCTTTTATTTTCAGAAGTGTGCAAGTTTGGACTATAAACTATATGGTGATCCTACCTATAAAACAAGGAACTGATAATATAACCATAGCTTATATAGAAATATACAATAAGGAGGGCATGTGATGTGATGAACACTGGGTGTTACATGAAACTGATAAAGTCTTGAACACTACATTGAACACTAAAGTATTGAAAATAATGATGTACTATAAATTGGCTAATTGAATTTAAATAAAAGAAAGAAATATACAGTAAGAAGGAATAGATTTAGAGAGCAGACAAAAGAGATAAGTAAAAAGACATCATGACTTAGCTGATGACTTCACTTCTCCCAAGCAGTAAGAACTGGGTAATTTCTTTCATGGCTTAGAAGAGCAAGCGAACAGAAAAGGTGAAGACTAATGGAATTGAAAACAGACATTCAGTCTGAAAATCTATAATTAAAAGGCAGAAATACTGGTGACCAGTAGAGTGAGGCATCATGTGGCCTCAGCAATCAGAATACCTGGGCAGGTATATTTTCAGTCATTCAAGAAAGTATTTGCTGAATGCTATTTATTTCTAGCTCTCTGTGCTAGGTAACATGGAAAATAGAAAAAGAAATGTAAGATTTTTTTTAAAACATAGCATAATACTAAGATAAATATGTAAAAGTACTAGGTGGCTTAGTTTACATTTAGTTATTCAATTACATATTTCTGTATTTGTTACTCTTGGTTGCTTAATAGCAAATGCAGTAGTTTGCAAGTATAAGGTGTTCCTAGAGCAAAGCCATTATTTTCCATGTTTTCCTTTTAAATATTAATAATACTGAGTAGTCAAACTAATGGACTTGTTTGCATTTTAATTTAAACAAAGTTCTGAGTATAGGAAAAAAGATCTTGTGCTTTTGGGAATCATTATGTCTTGTTTTATAATTTATCCATCCAGGAGTATTACTCAAAAAAAGTGTTGATACATGCAAATCATATTACAGTAGCAAAGAAAAAGATGTGGAACAAGTTAATTTTACTTAGACTCTAGTGTACTAAGTGGCATTATGCCTGTAGACCTATAACCTCTCTGTGTACATGTAATTCTTTTTCATACATGAAGAATTCCTGAAAAATATTTAAATGAGTCCAGTGAATTCATATAAAAGGTGGATAGCTATAAAAGGTCTTTTATTCCCATTCCCTTAAAAAATAAAATAAAATTCTAAATTATACCTCATGCTTTAACAGAATTAGTGACAATATATTTCCAGTCTACCTGTTCTTTAATAATTATAAAATCAAATAAACAGTTTAAACTCTTCAATTATATATCCAGTGGGTATAAAATTAGAAGTTAAAAATTCGCTAAGACTGATAACTTAGTTCCTTGTCATGTCACTGGCATTTTAATTCTTCTGTCATTTGCGTGAAATACAGGACAGTGCAATAAATTATGTTTAATTGACCATGGCATATTTAGGGGAAAACATGAGCCCATTTTTAAATACCTTCACCTGGTGTTATTTAACAGTCTCCTTACTTTGCTTACAATCTCATTCTTTTGAGAAAGTATAATTGTAACGTTTGAAAGCCGTGGTTTGGAGGTGGAGGGAAAGTATGGATAAATTTGAAGATTGCTGTTAATTGTAAAACAAAGAAGGGAATTTTAAAACTCTTTTGAGATCTAGTACTCGGGCCTGGACAGGATCTATTGTTTGAGACCTAGAGGAAAGAATAAGGTTAGTGTTTTTGGCTTTCTGAACTTTCTACCTTGAAGTTTATGGGGAATCTGCTATTTAAAGAGAGACAATTGGAGCTGAAACTCTGTAATCAGCATAAGAGCCGCCTTCTTGAGTTTCAGCCTACTCCTTACCTGACCTCTTCTGTTTCACCAGGCAGCAGCTGTTGTAGCCACAGGTGGTCGACCACTGGATCTCATTCCCTTCCTTCTCTGGCTCTCTCCATTCTCCATGCTTCAGTTGGCCCTAGGAGACTAATTTACCTTTGGATCTGCCAAAGTCAGAGCTGGCTTCTTTAGATTAGCCACAGTGTTGCACAGAATTCCGAAATGGTTTCCCTGCACCAAATTTAATAACACATTATGTACTAAGTTTATTCTTATTATACTGACAGTAGCCGAATTCATCATATTAGGTAACTGTGCATGGAGGCCAAAATGAATACTTCATTCCTCAAATCATATTATTTCTGATTTTTTTTTTAAGTAGTAGTCTTCATGTAGTACCATATATTTTTATTTTATTGGGTATATTTCCCATTCTTCAGTTGTCCTAGAAAGACATGTGAAAATAATTCATAATACATTTTAATTATATAGCAATTACTAAATTATATTCTGGCTGTGTAAATTTAAGGATAATAACTTTGGCTTGTTTATCACTGACACCCATGGAATACTTGGCACATAAATACACAGTATATATTTGAATAAATAAAAGAAAAAATATGAAAACTGTTGAATAATCTAATATAGAATGTTGGGGCATAATTGCTTTACTTCTAGAGAATGTTTTAAAATTAAGAACATGGCCTTAAGAACTTAACAGATAAAATATAACTTCAAGTAGAAGCCTTCTTTGAAATATGTAAGTTGTCAAAGAACCTTGGATTCTTTCCCACCTCAGTTTTCCAAAGAAGTAGTTTTTAGACTTAAAAGAAATATTGTTACATGCGTTTTTATCTAAAGCAGCAGTGATTGAGGTCATAGCACAAAACTTTTAAGCTATAAATGTAAGCATAGAGTAGTCAAGTATTTCAGAATGACATTGTCTACCTAATTCAATCTCTAAGCCTTTAGGCAATGTTTATTTGCTTTAAGAACCATTTAAGAGGAAAAGCCTGTTTCTCCCAAGATTGGATTAACTCTAGGTTGAATACATATTCTCAGAGGTAGGAACAATTTTCAAAACGTGGAAAAAAGTCTGTAGTTTGACAGAATTCACAGTATTCAAGTAAATTAATGCACTCTATCATAAAGTCACAAGAGAACCTGTATCTGGAGACACAATCTGTGTCAGGTTTTCTTAAGGCCCGAATAGTAGTTGAGAACTTAAAGTATTGAAAAATTCTAAAAGCATTAAGTTGTTTACTTCGTTACTGGCCCAAGGGGCATCATAATCTTCCTCACCACTGTAATTTTACAAACCATTATCCTAGTGTATAAAACTCCATGAGCACAGATACTGCACCTGTTTTATTCTCTGCTATAATTCTGGGGCCTCGCACAGTAGCCTTACATATAAAGGAACCTAGTAAAGGAGTGAATGAATGAATTCTCTGTTAGGAGGGACTGCAGAATTAATTTTAAGCAAAATTCTCCAATAGTACCAATCTCATGATTAACAGAACTCTGACTTTAGAACATAGAGATGACTTAATTGAAATAGATAATGAAGGTTAGAAATGGAGAACTAATAATGCAGTTGACCCTTAAACAACATGAGTTTGAACTGCATTGGTCCACTTACATGCAGATTTTTTTTACTAAGTACAGTACTATAAATGTATGTGCTCTTTCTTATGAATTTCTTGATTATATTTTCTTTTCTTTAGCTTACTTTATTGTAAGAATACAGTATATAATACATACACAAAATACATGTTAACTATGTTATCAGTAAGGCTTCTGGTCAACAGTAGGCTATTAGTAATTAAGTTTTGGGGAAATCCAAAGTTGTATGTGGATTTTCAATTTGCAGGGGGGTTGGCAACTTTAACCCCCATGTTACTCTGGGCTCAACAGTACTGTGTTTCATTTCCTTTGTTTTCATCCCTAGAATATTTTTTCAGTTCTGAATATTGCATAAGATAATGTTGGCCCAAAGTATTTTAGAGTAGTATGGATCCATAAATGCATCAGATTATAGGTGATCCCAAGACGAAAAACAAAGAATTAAAATGTTAGAAGTAGACTGAGGTTTTAAAAAGGGGATTGGGGGGGTGCTTTCTGTCTTCAGAATACACTGGTGATCTAATACCTCTGTACCAGTTGACTTCTTACCCTTGTTAACATAAGACGGTATATCCAGTTTCAGCCAACTTGTATTTAAACATCTTGAATAAAGATGAGATCAGTTCAAGTAATTGCTAGGGAACTAGGGCCTCATACACAACAGTGAAGAGGAAGAAACAAAAAGGGAAGGGGAGAATTTTTCAAAGCATAACAGATTAGAGACTTTAAATAAGAAGACAGAAGGGTCAAATGTATAACAACACAATGTGAAAGAGAAAAGACCAAGTAAAAAGCGACAAATGACTCCAGAAACGTAGGCATATTTATTGTAGGGACAGTCTTATACATCTATAGAAATTATTACTGATTATGATGAATGACCCTATTGTCAAGAAAAGATAGTGTTCACTAAGTCATTTTTTAAGAAGACAGGTAGTCTGTAACAACTCTTAAAATTTAAGATTTCCATTACAGGGGCACCTGGGTAACTCAGCAGGTTAAGCACGCAACTCTTAATTTCGGCTCAGGTCATGATCTCAGGGTTGTGAGATCAAGCTCTGAGTTGGGCTCCATGCTCAGCAGGGAGTCTGCTTGAGATTCTCTCCCTCTCCTTCTCCTTCTGCCCCTCTCCCTGTTCCATGTGCTCACATGTGCATGCTGTCTTTCTAAAATTAAATCAATAAATCTTAAAAAGATTTCCATTACATAAAAAATACATTCTCACTCAAGCACTAGATCTTTGCCCTTAAAGAATCACAAAATTGTGAGTTGTTAAAAAGTACTGAAGTGATAAAGAAGATGTGGTGCATATATACTCAATGGAATATTATTGCAGCCATCAAAAAATGAAACCTTGCCATTTGCAACAACATGAATGTAACTAGAGGGTATTATGCCAAGCAAAATATGTCAATCAGAGAAAGACAATTATACGGGCGCGTGGGTGGCTCAGTTGGTTGAGCGACTGCCTTCGGCTCAGGTCATGATCTTGGAGTCCCGGGATCGAGTCCCGCATTGGGCTCCCTGCTCAGCAGGGAGTCTGCTTCTCCCTCTGACCCTCCCCCCTCTCATGTGCTCTCTCTCTCTCTCATTCTCTCTCTCAAATAAATAAATAAAATCTTTAAAAAAAAAAAAAGACAATTATATGATCTCACTGATATGCGGAATTTAAGAAACAAGGCAGAGGATCATAGGGGAAGAGAGGAAAAAATGAAACAACGAAATCAGAGGGGGAGACAAATCATAAGAGGCTCTTAATCATAGGAAACAAACTGAGGGTTGCTGGAGGGGAGAGGAGTGGAGGGATGGGGTAACTGGGTGATGGACATTGGGGAGGGTATGTGTTGTAATGAGCACTGGGTATTAGATAAGACTGAGGAGTCACAGACCTGTACCCCTGAAACAAATAATACATTATATGTTAATTAATTGAATTTAAATGAAAACTTTTTTTAAAAAGTACTGAAGTTTAGGTTGTCAGTAAGTTGTTTGTCATAAATAATAAGATGAAATAGTTGAAATAAACAGTATTTAGGAATACCTTATTAATTATAATAGCTTCCCTGTCATGTTAAGTGGTATCTTAAGACACAGTCACTTAGGACAAGGTCATTATTGAGTATAAATCTGCATGTCAGTTAACGTTATAATCCTGAATTTTTCCGACTTTTGCCAGATCTAATATAGTCATTTTTTGCTTTCGTATAGCTAAAAGATGTTTTTACTAGGAATAGAAATGTCAGATCTTTGGGGATTTTTTTTTTAATTCCATTGTATTTGCATTTTTCCATTATCTTCAATCTTGAGTTTCTTTGCCAGGAATCTTAATAAGCTACTCTTTCATGAGGCTTAGTTTATAACTAGTAATTCAGTCTATCTATTCACTCACCTGGGAGCAAGGAAACTCAGGATGTATGCTTTGCTGCTAGTGAACAAATAGTAGTGATATACCAATGTCATTCCTCCATGTTTTGGAACTCCTCCTCATCCCTCAAGTAACCCTACACAACAATAGGAAGCTTGATCACTAAACACAGAGACTCTGTGGGCTGTGTATTAGAGTTCTCCAAAGGAACAGTCTGTGAGTATGTATATAGACAGAGACAGAATTTATTTTAAGGAAATGGCTCCCATGATTGTGGCGGCTGGCAAGTCCAGAATCTACAGGGTAGGCTGGGAGGCTGGAGACCCAGGCAAGAGGTGATGTTGCATCGTGCATCTACAGGCAGTCCGGAGGCAGAATTTCCTCTTCCTCGGATAACCTCCGTCTTTTTCTATTAAGGCCTGCAATTTACATGATAGAGGGTAATTTGCTTTACTCAGTCTGCCAATTTAAATGTTAATCTCATCTTTAAAAATACCTTCACAATGAATCTAGACTGGTGTTTGACCAAATACCTGGTGGTTACTGTCGCCTAGTCAATATAACACATAAAAATAACCATCACAGAATGTCAGTGTCAATTCATGTACCAGTAAAGCTTAATTTCTTAATATAGAAATAAAAATCACAGATAAATAGAAGTTCTGTTATTGGCTTCCTATACTGACAGATGATTTTTATATTTTCTCTACTTTTAGGAACACTGTAGTGGGTGTCCTTTACAAATAGCCTTAATTGTTAACACTCAAAGAAAATACTTACGAATGTTTCATTAAGTATATGGGCTTTCAGAAGTAAATCTCTGACATATAATAAAGCCTCATTAATTTTAAATTCATGATTATTAATATCTCATGAAAAATTTATCTTTGCTGTAACTGGGATTTTTAAACAAATTAAGTATTACAGTTGGGATATTTAAACAT
The DNA here is from genome assembly GCF_029215605.1 of Mirounga angustirostris. Lineage (NCBI taxonomy): Eukaryota > Metazoa > Chordata > Mammalia > Carnivora > Phocidae > Mirounga > Mirounga angustirostris. The sequence continues at coordinate 36,211,505 of NW_026991720.1, forward strand.
TTAAGAATGGGAACTTCAGACTTCAAAAAAGTCATTATAGACATTTAAAAAACATTCTTTAATGATAGCACCATCTCAAAATTACTGTACCTTTCATTTGCATGTATGTTTTTACATTGGTGCTCTCAAAGTATATATGTATGTCTATTCTATTTTCACTGGCTGGGTAAACATAGGTGTCTGCTATGGTGTTTGTATTTAATAGTTGTATTTTAATTCATCAAATTCATGTTTGATATCTTCTGTCATGTTGTCCGTAAAATTTATAGTGATAATAGTACAAGTTAAAAGATGAATATTTCAGTGTTCTTGCTAAATATTTCTGTTTTGTTTTACAAAAAGTTATAAAAGGTTGCTACAAGTAATATTCAGGTTGTGCATTATAAAAACACATCACATCTCAGGAGGGAGTCATTCACATGGTTTGCATATACACTAAATTACGTGAGAGTGGGTGGTGGTGTTACCTCCTGTCTTAGCTTGGAGCAGCAAAAGAGAACACTATTATTCATAAAATAATACCCTCACACATAACATTGCCTGTTTTATCCCACCCATACCAGGCATCCCAGGGGTTACCGCTCTCTCCTGCTTGCTGTCTGGAGGCCCAGTGTTTGCTCACCTACCACTCTGACACTGACAAGCTCATCTCACTGAAGGTGCCGTAGAGGTTATAATGGGTCACTAGAAGTGTGTGCACTTCACGGTGTGGGGTGTGTGTGCACATATCTGCACAGCCTTGTTGCTTCTCTTGGGCTCTGGAAAGCCTCTCTGGGCAGAGCCAGGCTACATTCAATTAATTTGCGCAGTAATATACTGTCTTAATATTTTCTTTATTTGAAGGAAGGTTATCTTTTCTGTAAATCACAAAGACACCATATGGATCAGCACAGCCTAGGAATTTTATCATTTTCCATTGTCATTAGTGTGACAGTCATGTATATAAACTTCACTTTGACCTCAGTAAGAACAAAATATTTTTATAATTTTTACAGTCTGCAACTTTAGGTATATATTTTTGTTTGTTTTTTTGATTGCTAGTGTGGATTAGTATTATTTAGTTTTAGTTACTTTTAGCATTTCCCTCATTCCTTTACATCATTTTCCCATTTATATCTAAATATACGTACTCATAAGAACTTCACTGATGAGTAGTGGCCATTGTTATATGCTTATGATGATCACCATGATGGCAACACAAAGAAAGTTGTCAGTAAGAGCAAGAATCTTGGTATTCCTGTGAAACCATGGCTGAGATCTTCTCACTTAATTCTTTATACCCTCTCTGACCTCTGTATATGGAGTTTCTGGGTTATCTGTTCAGTTTTTTCAGATGTTTTGCTTAGAAACTAGATCTCCATGCCATTCTCTTGAAAATTCTGTTTTCCTATCTCCAATCTCTAAAGTTTCCCAGAGAAGTTCTGTAAAATAGGTAATAATTGAAAAGGCAGTTTGTCAGCAGAATAAACTGGGGAAAACACTGAACTAAAAAAATTGAGTTTCTTTATTAGAGAGTTAATTATATAGTTAAGTTTCTATAGTTCTTTAAAAAGAGACTATATTTCCTACACTCACTAATATATTGACAAAGGTGCATGTTATAAGACTGTTTCATGAAATCTACTTGGGTAGCCAACAACACTTGTCTTCTCTTCCCTTGTTAAAACTTGACTTCATCTACTTAGTGCAGATTATTTAGATCATAATTATTATATATTACAATTAATATATATTGTATATAATACAATTAATATATATAATATATATATAATCATAACCATTACTCACCACACCTAATCTCCCTCCTGTACATTCTTTGTGGTGATGAGAATGTGTTGCTAAATAAATGATAATCTTGATCAGAGTTAGAAGCTGTCTATTTTACCTATTTTTCTGCTATTTCTTGAAGAAATGATTGAGACAAAGGACAGTTGGAATTAATGGTTCTTATGTGATCCACGGTATCTAGTAATTTTTACCTACTTGTCATCTATAAGCTCTAAAAGTTGGCTTTAGAAAATTCTCTCATGTATATTTGACTCATGGATTCAAGAAGTGATAATGCTATTTATACAATGACTCTAAAAATGTATTTTCATCTTGTGTTTTTCCCTCAAAAAGATATGAGAGAGAAACCTATTTTTTCCTTTCCCCTACTTCAAACCAGCAGGGTTAGTAAATAAGGCCTACAGCATTGATTTCGACCATTTTAACCATAGAAACTTTTTTTTTTAGAAGAAACAGATTATGGTCTGGTCAAAGGGTATAGAAGTTGTAGCCTCTCAGTATATCCCATGTCTGCCTTTGTTGGCCCTTGATTGGACTCTAGAAAATACCTACAGCTCTGTAGAAAACACTTTGAAAAAAACCACTGTTTGTAAACTATACACTTGGGTAAATCTGACCAGCTTCTCTTATGTAATGAGTAAAAAATTATGCATAGAGTATACATCTCCCTCTCAATATATCTTGAGAAATTTAAGATGCTCTTGTTGACACTGGCAGCATGCCAGAGAGAAAATTATGTAGGAAATAAAATCCTGTATTTCCTTATTAAACTATTTAACCAAGCAGGGTGGGAATTGAGGGGAAAACAGTAGAGAAATATGATCTTATACTATAACTACTTTTGGAAAAGAGAAAAAGACGGATTGAATAAAAAACAATATAGGAAATTTAAATAGAAGGTTATTTGAACAAGTTATACATTTCTTCATATAATAAGGGTTTTTCTTAACATTTCTATTGTGTAAAGAATGAAGAACTATCAAATGAAGTTACACTATGATGAATTCTTGAGTTTTAAGAATGTTCTCTAATAATGAAATTTTAAGATTCCCTGTATGAATTTTTATAAAGAACCAAAAAATGAAAATTTACTGAGGAATGTAAATGAACATTTGAAAGAGGCATTTAGATGTAAAGGAAGCATAAAGGATAAATTTTTTAGCCAAATTTTGTTTTTTTGTGTTTTTTTTTAATAGATTTTATTTTTTAATTTTTTTGAGAGAGAGAGTGTGAGTTGGGGAGGAGCAGAGGGGAAGGGAGAAGGAATCTTAAGCCAACTCCACGCTCAGCATAGAGCCCGATAGGGCTCGATCCCACAACCATGAGATCAAGACCTGAGCTGAAACCAAGAGTCAGATATTTAACCAACTGAGCCACCCAGGCGCCCCACCAAATTTTGTTTTCTAAGTGTGTTTTATCACCTGACAGAATGTAAATGAGGAGAGGTAATCTAGATATGCTGAAAATAGAAACCAGTCTAACAGTATTTCACTTGTTGAAAAAGTTGTCCTTCAGTAAGTCATTTGCTTCCTAATAACCTCTTGACCTGTTTATATAGATTTTTCTTACTAGAACAAGGTAATTTTTCCACATATTTGCCTTACCATCATTAATAAATGCAGCAATTCCTTTTTGTTGTGTTTCTCTTAAGGTATGATAATAGATATTTTTTTAATTGCTCAATCTATCCACAATCACATTTTACATGTGGAAAAAATAGCTTTATATACAGTACATTTAGAAAAATGTGTCCAAATACCCCCGGAGTACTATCCAGAGAACATAAGCATATTTCTACAGTACTGTCATATACCACAAAATTTATTAAAACTATTTAATAATGTTACCATACCTACACCACATTCCTTTTGAACATTCTTAATTTTGGTAAATTGTCTTGTGGTTGAATTTGGTGTTAATTTTGTAGAGATGTTTCAGAAAATTACATGGCTGTGATGGGTCATAGATTGCTATGTGAAGAGTATGGAAGGTGTAACCTGAGAAGAGCCATCTGAGGGTATGAGGTGTCTTGGAAGGGAATTTAAGGAGCATATCCTAACAATGCTAAACATGAATTCAGAGATGGGATCACAAATATTAATATTTGTGATTAATTTGATGGGGTCACTTAATATTCCTAGTTTGTATTTTGGCTATATGTAAATACTAAGTACTCTAAACTGAAGTAGTAACTTACTACACTTTAATAATATCCAGGGATACAGGGCTGTGTCTACTTTAGTCATTGGAGTCCAGAAATTTTTTTGTAGGCAACTGAAGCAGCTTTCTGAAAGGGAGGGAGACAGAAAAGTTTCTGCCTAGTAACTGCTCCATTCTCATGAAGACCACCTGTGCTTCTTAAAATTGAATTCTTACATATTTAAAATAAATCCTCATTTTGCTTAAGCTAGTTTACTGGTTTTCTGTTCTTGCAGCTAAAGCAGATCAAGACAATGATTCTGTAAACCCTTGTCTTCATCATCACTTGCCTATGCATGGAAATTCAGATGATGCAAGTGGGAGTCTGTGAGCCACTCTGAATTGTATCAAAATGTGATTTGTATGTCATATGTGCATTGTTTGTAGTGGTGAGAGAGCCATAGATTTCTTCAGATGCTCAGAGGAGGCTCTAACCCAAAAAGATAAAGAACTACTGGTGGAGAGCATCGTGGCCTCTCCTTCCCCAGTGACAAAGTCTCTTTCTATTCTGTCTCCATCTTGAAGCAGAGGCAACCTTTGGTTTATTATATTTGGATCTCACAGTGCCATAGTTATGCAACTTTATATCCTATATATGGCATATTGAAAAGGGAGCCCGTTAGAGCTCTGCTGCTATTAGATATATAATCTGATAGGTGTTTATAAAATTTGTCCCTTAAATACAGTAGGTTGTAATTTTTTTCCTAAGAAGTCTTAATTTTTGTTAATTTAATTTTGTTAATTTAAGCTGGAAATTGATAAGGACAAATTTGAATCAGGCAAAGGAGTGCTATTTTATTCTCTAAAGAACTGATCTGAGGGTGCCTGGGTCGCTCAGTTGGTTAAGCGACTGCCTTTGGCTCAGGTCATGATCCTGGAGTCCCAGGATCGAGTCCCACATCAGGCTCCCTGCTTAGCAGGGAGTCTGCTTCTCCCTCTGACCCTCCCCCCTCTCATGAGCTCTCTCTCTCTCAAATAAATAAATAAAATCTTTAAAAAAAAAAACTGATCTGAAATTCAGAATGGCCTTTGGAGGTCATCTTCTCCAACCTTTTGTTTTATTGATGAGGGAACTGAGATGCAAAAAAAAATAACTAAAATTTTTAAGGTCACTTGTTCGTAAAGTATGAGTAAAAATGGAATTCTGTTGATTATCTGTCTGCAGAGCCTTTTTTATTGTATCAGACTTTTGATACAGTTTTGTTTTGTTTTGTTTTGTTTACTTTTAATTCAGGTATAGTTAACATACAGTATTATATTAGTTTCAGGTGTATAATATAGTGATTCAATAATTCTGTACATTACTCAGTGCTCATCATGATGTGTACTCTTAGTTTCCTTCACTGTTTCACCCATCTTCCCATCCACCTCCCCTCTGGCAACCATCAGCTTGTTTATAGTTAAGAATCTGTAGGTTTCTCTTTTTTCATTGTTCATTTGTTCTGTTTCTTAAAATGAGTGAAATCATATGGTTATTTGACTTTCCCTGACTTATTTCGCTTAGCATTATACTCTCTAGATTCATCCATATTGTCATAAATGGCAATATTTCATTCTTTTTTTTGTATACCTGAGTAATATTGCATTCTCTATAAAGCACATCTTCTTTATGCATTCCTCTATTATGGGCACTTGGGTTGCTTTCATATCTTGGCTATTGTAAATAATGTTGCGTTAAACATAGGGGTGCATATGTCTTTTTAAATTGGGTTGTCATATTCTTTGGGTAAATACCTAGTAGTGGAATTATTGGATTATATGGTAGTTCTACTTTTTAATCTTTTGGGAACCTCCATACTATTTTCCACAGTGGTTATATCAGTTTGCATTCCCACCAACAGTGACAAGGGTTCCTTTTTCTCCACACCCTCTCCAAAACTTGGTTTTTTGTGTTTATTTTAGGCATTCTGACAGGTATGAGGTGACACCTCCTGGTAGTGGGTTTTTTTTTTTTTTTTTTTTAAGATTTATTTATTTGACAGAGACAGAGAGGGAACACAAGCAGGGGGAGTGGGAGAGGGAGAAGCAGGCTTCCCACTGAGCAGGGAGCCCAATGTGGGGCTCAACCCCAGGACCCTGGGATCATGACCTGAGCTGAAGGCAGTCGTTTAACCAACTGAGCCACCCAGGTGCCCCTCCTTATAGTTTTGATATGCATTTTCCTGATCAGTGATGTTGAGCATCTTTGCATGTATCTATTGGTCATCTATATGTCTTCCACCAGTGTTCTTTTACTCCTGTAACATTTTGTACACTCCTCTAGAATGCAGTTATTGCATTCTATTCATGACACATATTTGCATGTGTATCTTCTCCATTGCACTGAATTCCTTGGGTGTCAGGACTCTTACTCAACTTGTTGTAGCATGCTCCTAACCGAACACAGACAGGTACAATAGATATACATTAAATGTTTGTCATATTTTAGATATGTACACATTTAAAGCTATTTTTTAAATGTTACTAAAGGTTCTTGGATTTTTTTGTGAAAGATTTGAAATCTGTTTAGATAAGCAATTTCAAATGACTTCTAAACTAATAGTAAATAGTCTTCACTATATATGATTATGGCTTTTTAATACAAACTTTTTAAAATTGCCTTCCAAAATTTAATCTTATTTCTGACTTTAAAACTTGAGCTTTTAGGTTGACAGCCCCCATATTTCCACATCAAAAACTAGAACATATGATCTGGCAAAATTTTGTTTGTTTTTTATATTCTGTGAGTAAAAGGTACTCCAAAATATGGTTTGAATGCCAAGATACTGGAATTTCCAGATCCTTCAGCTGCAGTGAGGGAGAGTGGTTCATTTGGTATAAGATTGATTTATTTTAGACCATTAGTGATCCCATAGCAGACGCTTAATGACTGAGCCACCCAGGCGCCCCAGTTTTTAATTTTTTAATGAACAGTTGACTCTAAAGTTGCCATGTTACATGTATTGTATATCGTAACATATAAGGCTGTCAGTTAAGATCACTGAGGTTGGCTCTCTAGACTTTTTTGATGAAGAAACTTTAGTCATTTAAGAGATTATTCAGAGCCTGCTTTTGCATTTAGCACACCTGATTTCATGTTTTATATATTTTCTTTTTTTTTTTTTTTTAAGATTTTATTTATTTATTTGACAGAGAGAGACACAGCGAGAGAGGGAACACAAGCAGGGGGAGTGGGAGAGGGAGAAGCAGGCCTCCCGCGGAGTAGGGAGCCCGATGTGGGACTTGATCCCAGGACCCTGGGATCATGACCCAAGCCGAAGGCAGACGCTTAACGACTGAGCCACCCAGGCGCCCCTATAGTATTTTCATAGCCGTTAACAATAATAAAATACTACTTGTGTTCATTTAAATATCTTTTTATAACCATTGGCTCTCACAAACTGATTTTATGCCAACCACTTATACTAAGTTAATTTTTTCAGTTCTTATATTCTACTTTAAAAGTTAAACTAGAGTATGGCTGGGGCGCCTGGGTAGCTCAGTAGTTAAGCATCTGCCTTCGGCTCAGGTCATGGTCCCAGGGTCCTGGGATTGAGCCTCGCATCGGGCTTCCTGCTCAGTGAGAAGCCTGCTTCTCCCTCTCCCACTCCCCTTGCTTGTGTTCCCTCTCTAGCTGTGTCTCTATCAAATAAATAAATAAAATCTTAAAAAAAAAAATCTAGAGTATGGCTACCTGCATATTGTAATTAATCTCTCAAACCTGAAAACAGTTTTTTTATATGTTGGGTAAATCTTAAAAACATCAGAGAACTAGAGTCCAAGATGGTGGAGGAGTAGGAGACCTTAATTTCCTCTTGTCCCAGGAATTCAGCTAGATAGCTATCAAACCATTCTGAACACCTGCAAACTCAACCAGAGACTGAAGAAAAGAATGGCTGCAACTCTACAAATAGAAAAGTGACCACTTTCTGCAAGAATGACAAGATGGAAAACTTAGCTCAAAAAAGAGAACAAAAGGCAGTACTGAATGCCAGGGACCTAATCAATATGGACATTAGTAAAATATCAGAACTAGAGTTCAGAATAACAATTATAAAGATACTAGCTGGGCTTGAAAAAAGCATAGAAGAAACAAGAGAATCCCTTTCTGGAGAAGTAAAAGAACTAAAATATAACCAAGTCAAAATCAAAAAGGCTGTTAATGAGATACAATAAAAAATGGAGGTTCTAACTGCTAGGATAAATGAGACAGAAGAGAGAATTAATGATATAGAAGACCAAATGATGGGAAATAAAGAAGCTGAGAAAAAGAGAGATAAACAACTACTGGATCATGAAGGCAGAATTCGAGAGATAAGTGATACCATAAGATGAAACAATATTAGAATAATTGGGATCCCAGAAGAAGAAGAAAGAGAGAGGGGGTCAGAAGGTATATTGGAGCAAATTATAGCAGAGAACTTCCCTAATTTGGGGAAGGAAACAGGCATCAAAATCCAAGAGGCACAGAGAACCCCCCCTCAAAATCAATAAAAATAAGTCAACACCCTGACATCTAAAACTTACAAATCTCAGAGACAACGAGAAAATCCTGCAAGCAGCTCGGGGCAAGAGGTCTGTAACCTACAATGGTAGAAACATTAGATTGGCAGCAGACCTATCCACGGAGACCTGGCAGGCCAGAGAGGACTGGGCATCATGTATTCAGAGCACTAAACGAGAAAAATATGCAGCCAAAAATACTTTATCCCGTGAGGATATCATTCAAAATAGGAGGAGTGATAAAAAGCTTCCAGGACACACAGAAACTAAAAGAATTTGTGACCACCAGATCAGCCCTACAAGAAATATTGAAAGAGGTCCTCTAAGCAAAGAGAGAGTCCAAAAGTAACATAGACCAAAAAGGAACACAGACAATATACAGTAACTGTCACCTTACAGGCAATACAATGGCACTAAATTCTTATCTTTCAGTAGTTACCCTGAATGTAAATGGACTAAATGCCCCAATCAAAAGACACAGGGTATCAGATTGGATAAAAAAGCAAGATCCATCAATATGCTGTCTGCAAGAGACTCATTTTAGACCCAAAGACACCTCCAGATTGAAAGTGAGAGGGTAGAAAACCATTTATCACGTCAGTGGACATCAAAAGAAAGCTGGAGTGGCAATCCTTATATTAGATTTTAAACCAAAGACTGTATGTAATAAGAGATGAGGGAGGACACTATATCATAATTAAAGGATCTATCCAACAAGAAGATCTAACAGTTGTAAGTATTTATGCCCCTAAAATGGGAGCAGCCAATTATATAAGCCAATTAATAACAAAATCAAAGAAACACACCGACAATAATACAATAATAGTAGGGAACTTTAACACCCCACTCACTGCAATGGACAGCTCATCTAAGCAGAATATCAAGAAGGAAATAAGGGCTTTGAATGACACACTTCACAAGATAGACTTCACAGATGTATTCAGAACATTCTATCCCAAAGCAACAGAACACACATTCTTCTCAAGTGCCCATGGAACATTCTCCAGAATAGATCACATACTGGGTCACAAATCAGGTCTCAAGCAGTACCAAAAGATTGGGATCATTCCTTGCATAGTTTCGGACCACAGTGCTTTGAAACTGGAACTCAATCACAAGAGGAAAGTCAGAAAGAACTCAAATACATGGAGGCTAAAGAGCATCCTACTAAAGAATGAATGGGTCAATCAGGAAATTAAAGAATTTAAAAAATTGTCATGGAAACAAAGTAAAATGAAAACACTGCTGTTCAAAACCTTTGGGATGCAGCAAAGGCAGTACTAAGAGGAAAGTATATAGCAATACAAGTCTTTTTCAAGAAACAAGAAAGGTCTCAAATACACAATCTAACCCTACACCTAAAGGAGCTGGAGAAAGAACAGCAAATCAAGCCTAAACCCAGCAGGAGAAGAGAAATAATAATGATCAGAGCAGAAATCAATGAAATAGAAACCAAAAGAACAGTAGAACAGATCAACGAAACTAGGAGCTGGTTCTTTGAAAGAATTAGTAAGACTAATAAACCCCTGGCCAGACTTATCAAAAAGAAAAGAGAAAGGACCCAAATAAATAAAATCATGAATGAAAGAGGAGAGATCACAACCAACACTGAAGAAATACAAAAATTATAAGAACATTTTATGAGCAACTATATGCCAACAAAGTAGACAATCTGGAAGAAATGGATGCATTCCTAGAGACTTAAGAACTACCACAACTGAACCAGGGAAGAAATAGAAAACCTGAATAGACCCATAACCAGCAAGGAAATTGAAGCAGTAATCAAATATCTCCCAACAAGCAAGAGCCCAGGGCCAGATGGCTTCCCAGGGGAATTCTACCAACCATTTATAGAAGAATTAATACCTAGTCTTCTGAAGCTGTTTCAAAAAATAGAAATGGAAGGAAAACTTCCAAACTCATTTTATGAGGCCACCATTACCTTGATCCCAAAACCAAACACCCCACCAAAAAGAATTACAGAACAATATCCCTGATGAACATGGATGCAGAAATTCTCACCAAAATACTAGCCAGTGGGATCCAACAGTACATTTAAAGGATTATTCACTACCAAGTGGGATTTATTCCTGGGCTGCAGGGTTGGTTCAACATCCGCAAATCAATCAATGTGATACACTACATAAATAAAAGAAAGGACAAGAATCATATGATCCTCTCAATAGATGCAGAAAAAGCATTTGACAAAGTACATCATCCTTTCTTGATTAAAACTCTCCACAGTGTAGGGATAGAGGGCACATACCTTAATATCATAAAAGCCATCTATGAAAAACCCACAGCAAATATCATTCTCAGTGGGGAAAAACTGAGAACTTCTCCCCTAAGGTCAGGAACACTGCAGGGATGTCCACTATCACCACTGCTATTCAACATAGTATTAGAAGTCCTAGCCACAGCAGTCAGACAACAAAAAGAAATAAAAGGCATCCAAATCGGCAAAGAAGTCAAACTCTCACTCTTTGCAGATGACATGATACTTTATGTGATTAACCCAAAAGGCTCCCCCCCAAAATTGCTAGAACTCATACAGGAATTCAGTAAAGTGGCAGGATATAAAATCAATGCACAGAAATCAGTTGCATTTCTATACACTAACAATGAGACAGAAGAAAGAGAAATTAAGGAGTCAATCCCGTTTACAATTGCACCCCAAACCATAAGATACCTAGGAATAAATCTAACCAGTGAGGCAAAGGATCTGTAATCAGAAAACTATGGAACACTCATGAAAGAAATTGAGGAAGACACAAAGAAATGGAAAAAATGTTCCATGCTTGTGGATTGGAAGAACAAATATTGTGAAAATGTCTATGCTCCCTAGAGCAATCTACACATTCAGTGCAATCCCTATTAAAATACCATCAGTTTTTTTTCATAGAACTGGAACAAATAATCCTAAAATTTGTATGGAACCAGAAAAGACCTCGAATAGCCAGAGGAAGGTTGAAGAAGAAAAGCAAAGCTGGTGGCATCACAATTCTGGACTGTAAGCTCTATTACAAAGCTATAATAATCAAGACAGTATGGTACTAGCACAAAAAAAGACATCTAGATTAATGGAACAGAATAGAGAACCCAGAAACAGACCTTCAACTCTATGGTCAACTAATCTTCGACAAAGCAGGAAAGAATGTCCAATGGAAAAAAGACAGTCTCTTCAACAAATGGTTTTGGGAAAATTGGACAGCCACATGCAGAAGAATGAAACTGGACCATTTCCTTACACCACACACAAAAATAGACCCAAAATGGTTGAAAGACCTCAATGTGAGACAGGAATCCATCAAAATCCTTGAGGAGAACACAGGCAGCAATCTCTTCGACCTCAGCCGCAGCACTGCTTCCTAGAAACATTGCCAAAGGCAAGGGAAGCAAGGGCAAAAATGAACTATTGGGACTTCATCACGATCAAAAGCTTTTGCACAGCAAAGGAAACAGTCAACAAAACCAAAAGACAACCTACAGAATGGGAGAAGATATTTGCAAATGGCATATCACATAAAGGGCTAGTATCCAAAATGTATAAAAAACTTACCAAACTCAGCACCCAAAGAACAAATAACCCAATCAAGAAATGGACAGAAGACATGAACAGACACTTCTTCAAAGAAGACATCCAAATGGCCAACAGATATATGAAAAAGTTGTCAGCATCGCTCGGCATCAGGGAAATCCAAATCAAAACCTCAATGAGATACCACCTCGCACCAGTCAGAATGGCTAAAATTAACCAGGCAGGCAACGAAAGATGTTGGCAAGGATGGGGAGAAAGGGGGAACCCTCCTACACTGTTCATGGGAAGCAAGCTGGTGTAGCCACTCTGGAAAACAGTATGGAGGTTCCTCAAAATGTGGAAAGTAGAGATACCCTACCCAGCAATTGCATACTGGGTATTTACCCCAAAGATACAAATGTGATCCAAAGGGGCACCTGCACCCCTATGTTTATAGCAGCAATGTCCATAATCGCCAAACTATGGAAAGAGCCAGATGTCCATTGACAAATGAATGGATAGAGAAGTTGTGTTTTAGATATATACTGTGGAATGTTACACAGCTATCAAAAATGAAATCTTGTCATTTGCAACAACATGGATGGAACTAGAAGGTATACTAAGCGAAGTAAGTCAGTCAGAGAAAGGCAATTATCGTATAATCTCACGATACGTGGAATTTAAGAAACAAGGCAGAGGATCATAGGGGAAGAGAGGAAAAATGAAACAACGAAATCAGAGAGGGAGACAAACCATAAGAGACTCTTACTTTTAGGAAACAAACTGAGGGTTGCTGGAGGGGAGGGAGTAGGGGGATAGGGGGATGGGGTGGCTCGGTGATGGACACTGGGGAGGGTATGTGTTGTGGTGAGCGCTGGGTATTAGATAAGTCTGATAAATCACAGACCTGTACCCCTGACACAAATAATACATTATATGTTAATTTTTTTTTAAGTATTAAAAAAATCAAAGAACTGATAAGGCCATAATGCAAATTCTGGCAGGAACCCAGAACAGAAAGCAGAATCCAAAGTGGCAAACTTGAACTCTGGTTTTCATATTCCACTGTTACAGAGTTGAAGTTCCAAAGAACTGCTTTCTCAGTTTAAGAATGAACCAGAGTAAATCTACCTCATTCACCCAGAGCATGACAGACCCTGACAAGTTGAAACTACAGGACATCCCAAGCACACTCATAGTCCAAATTTACATCACCAACCTTGTTCAAAAAAATTTAGACCCTGAATTTATTTAGATAAAGTGGTCCTACACTGGTGGTATCCCTGGTTAACTGACAGAAGCAAAAATAAATACTTCTGCTCAAAAATCTTCATATATAAGAAAAGTAAACCACTCAGAGTAAATAAGTCTATATGGGAACAAAGTGCTGTGATCTAAAGCCAGCAGATAGCAAGAACAGATCTAGAAAAGCCGCAGATACTAGAATTTATAACGTTTTTTATAAAAATAAACTATATTTAAAAAAGAAAAGAGGGGCACCTGGGTGACTTAGTTGGTTAAGCATCTGACTCTTGATCTCTGCTCAGGTCATTGTCTCAAGGTTGTGAGATGGAGCCCCAAGTTGGGCTCTTCACTGGGCATGGAGCCTGCTTAGAATTCTCTCTATCCCTCTCCCCTTCTTCCCTCCCTCTCTTAAAAAAAAAAAAAAAAAAATTGCTTGAAAATTTCTACAGGGATTAGAAATGTTAAGGACTTGTTAGCCTTTTGCAAAGCTAAAATTAAAAAATAGATCTTGTAGAAATAAAATAATTAAAATAACTCAGTATAGAGCATGAATTAAAGAGGAAATTATTCAGTTGGGTGAGACAGAGTAAGTGAAATTATCCATAATGCCATGTACAGACAGTATTCAAAAAATAGAATTAAAATGTTTAAAGACACAAGATAAAATGATGAGAAAGTCTAACCTCTTATTAGAGTTGCAGAAGGAGAGGAAAGAATGGGAATACAAACACTTACTAAAAGAAATCTAAAGATGTATTTCAGGCAGAAGGAAAATGAACCAAGATGGAAAGCCTGAGGTGAAAGAAGGAATGAAGAACCAAAAAACTGGTAAATATATTGGTAAATATAGGCATTTATCAAACAGAATACACCGAAAGACTAACATCAGTTGTGTGTAACAGATTTAAGTATCCTGAAGCCTTTGTGTGGTCTAGGAGAAGGTTAAGGTTATCCAGTAGTTAAATATACATTTTCCTAACAGAATAGAAACTGTAAAATTTTCAAATCAGCAAAATGAAAATATATCTATATAATTGTTAAAATTTTGAAGGAAAAATCTAAAACCACTTCTCAACCTTGGCTATACAATGCATGTACTTGGGGAACCGTTAAAAATCCCAATGCCCAGACTTCATCCTACACCAATTAAATCAGGATGTCTGAGATTTTAAAGTTCCCAGGGTGAAAAGAAACAGAACAGGTAGAACAGATGGAAAAGTATCAAGTAAGATAATAGATATAAATCAATGTATTTCGGTAAATCACATCAAAATCTAGGGGTGACTGGGTGGCACAGTCTGTTAAGCATCCGACTCTTGGTTTAGCCTCAGGTCGTGATCTCAGGGTTCTGAGATCAAGCCTCTAGTTGTGCTCTGCGCTTTGCTTGGAGTCTGCCCCTCCCACTGAATTCATTTATTTGAGAGAGAGGATACATGCACATAAATTTATTTATGTATGTATTTATTCATTAGAGAGTGTACATCAGGCTCCACGCTCAGTGCAGAGTCTGTTTGAGTTTCTCTCTCCCTCTGTCCCTCCCCCCATGTATGCATTCTCTCTCTCTCTCTCAAATTTTTTTAAACAAAATGTAAATGATCTAAATACTCTGGTTAAAAGACAGATTGTCAGACTGGATTTAAAAATCCAGATTATGCTGCTTTTGAGAGACCTATCCAAAGCATAAGACTTTAGAGTAAACATTATTTCTATAGATAAAGATTTTTTCAAAATGATAGATGTGATTTTACAGGAAAATATAACAATGTTTAATTCATATATGTCTAGTAGTGTAGCTTTAATAAATATAAAGCAAAAATTGACAGATAAATCTAGTCATTTTTCCATTATAGTTTGATAAATTTCAAACTTCTTAGGAAAATTATGAGTACTATAAATAATACCTTTATATTCATTAAAATTCATTAATAATTAATATTTTGCTACATTTGTTTCATATCTCTGTAACGTTTTTCCTTTTGTTTTTTTCTGAGCTCATTTGAGTTACATGCTCAAGTTTTTAGGGTTGAAGTATCACCAGAGATCAAGGAGATTTGCCTACATAGCCACAATACAATTATCATCACTCAGGAATTAACATTAGTATAGTTATATAAAAGTATAATCCAAATTTTCCAGATTGTTGCAATAATCTTTGTAACTGTAGTTACAGTTTGTTACAGCTGTAACATTGGTAATTGATTATTTGATACGAGAACCAAAGATTACATATTTAGTTGAATTATCTCTTAGGCTTCATTAATCTAGAACATTCCCTGTGGTATAGATTCGTGTAAAACATATTTGATAGGCATACTACACAGATTGTACTGTGTTCTCAGTGTAAGAGGGCACATGTCATTTTGTCTCATTCTCAGTGATGTTAAGTTCAATCATTTGACTAAAGTGTCCACCAGATTGCTTCACTATGAAGGTTTTTGTATTCTGTGGGGTTATACATGAAGACTGAGTGTATTTCCTGTTCCTTGATAATTTTCACTAGTGGCTTTAGTATCCATTAATGATTTTGCTTATATCAAGTTTGTTTTATTGTAGTTGTTAGAAAATGGTAATTTTTCAGTATCTTATTAGCTTAAACATTTATTGATTCTTACTCTTCTGTAAAGAACAACTTTCTTTTTGACTCTACCAGTCAGTACTACAGCAACATACTAAGTAAAATTCAGGATTTCTTTGCATTTCTTTTGTCCTTAAAATATTACCTATTAAGATTATTATAGTCCGAATGCTACGTTCAGAAGTTACTGAATTTTTTTTCCTCCCTGTTACTTGATACATACTAGGTTCCTTACTTTCTCGTCTTTTCATTTTGTGTTTTTAATTATCCCTGTGATCTAATTTTATTTTTTTAATATGTAAAACATTACTGATTTTAAAAGGTCTGAACTACAAAGTAGGGATACAAAGGAAGGTGTACTTAGATGTCCCGTCCCTTCCTTAAAACATCCACCTCATTTCCAAAACCTCTGAGGTTTTACTAATTCTGGTTTTCCGTCTTGAGGGCTTTTTTTTTTTTCCCAAAAATGAAAAAAAATAATATCCTTTCAAATCAATTTACAGAGATCTTTCTTTTCTGCTTCCTCAAAAACAAATGGATTACTTTTAACACCTTCTCAAGAACTGAGAGAGCAAGCATTAAAAAGCAGTAAGACTATAGAGCATTTTAACAACATGATTAACAAACTGCCCTAATGGCTAAAACTAGAAAGGGTACCCCAAAACTCCAAAGTGATATTCATTTCAACCATACATGTAACTTTTATAAAAATGTTTTATAAAATTGTATAAAACGGGTGCCTGAGTGGCTCAGATGGTTGGGCATCTGCCTTTGGCTCAGGTCATGATCCCAAGGTCCTGGGATCAAGCCCCTCATTGGGCTCCCTTCTCAGCGGGGACCCTGCTTCTCCCTCTACCTCTACTGTTCCCCCTGCTTGTGCTCTCTCATTCTGTCAAATAAATAAATCTTTAGAAAAAATGTATAAAACAAATGTAAGAGTCACATGAGTATATTCACTATTTTTTTTATTGAAATATAGTTGACACACAATGTTACATTAGTTTCAGGTGGACAACATAGTGATTTGACAACTCCATACCTTAGGCTGTGCTCACCACAAGTATGCCTACCATCTGTCACCATACAATGCTAGCACAATACCGTTGACTATATATTCCCTATGCTATACCTTTTATCCCTGTGACTTACTCATTCTATAACTGGAAGCCTGTATCTCCCACTGCCACTTCACCCATTTTATGCACGCTGCCCCCCCTTCTCTGGCAACCACCAGTTTGTTTTCTGTGTTTATGGGTCTGTTTCTGGTTTTTGTTTGTTGATTCATTTGCTCTTTAGATTCCACATGTAAATGAAATTGTGAAATTTTTCCTTCTCTTTCTGACTTACTTCACTTGGCATAATATCCTCTAGGTCTATCCATGTTGTTGCAGTTGGCAAGATTTTAATCTTTTTTATGGTTGAATAATGCTCCATTGTGTGTGTGTGTGTGTGCGTGTGCATACATATCATTGTATGTATATAAAATATACTATATGTATTCCATTGTGACTATCTATATATATACATATATATAGACACACACCCCACATCTTTATCCATTCATCTGCCAACGGACACTGGGTTGCTTCCATATCATGGCTATTGTAAATAATGCTGCAGTAAACATAGGGGTGCATATATTTTTCAAATGTTTTCATTTTCTTTGAGTAAATGCCCAGCAGTGGAATTACTGGGTCATGTAGTATTTCTATTTTTAAATTTTTGAGGAATTTCCATACTGTTTTCCCACAGTGGCTGACCCAGTTTGCATTCCCATCAGCAGTGTACAAGGGTTCCTTTTTCTCCACGTCTTTGCCAACACCATTCTTGTCTTTTTGATTCTAGCCATTTTGGCAAATATAAGTTAATAGCTCACTGTGGTTTTGATTTGCATGTCCTGAATTAGTGATATTAAACATGTTTTATGTATCTGTATGGTCACCTGTATGTCATCTTTGGAAAAATGTCTACTCTGGTCCTCTGACCATTTTTTAATTGTATTGTTTGGTTTTTTGGTGTTAAGATGTATGCCTGAGGAGACAGATATACAAAAATGTTGCTAGGACCCATGTCAAAGAGATTACTGCCCATGTTTTCTTTTAGAAATTTTATGGTTTCATGTCTCACATTTAGGTCTTTAATCAGTTTTGAGTTTTTTTGTGTGTATGGTATAAGAAAGTTGTCCAATTCTATTCTTTTGCATGTAGCTTCTAGTTTTGCCATTTATTGAAGAGATGGTCTTTTTTCCATTGTGTATTTTTTGCCTTCTTTGTTGTAGATTAATTGACCATTTAGGCTTGCATTGGTTTCTGAACTCTTTTCTATTGATCTGTGTGTCTGATTTTGTGCCAGTAACATACTGTTTTGAGTAGTACAGCTTTGTAGTAGTATATCTTGAAATCTGGGATTCTGATATCTTCAGCTTTTTCTTCTTTCTCAAGATTCTTCAGGGTCTTTTGTGGTTCCATACAAGTATTAGTATTACTTGTTCTAGTTCTGTGAAAAATGTTGTTGGTATTTTGACAGGGATTGCATTGAATCTATAGATTGCTTTGGGTAGTATGGACATTTTAACAGCAGTAATTCTTCCATGGGTATGGAATATCTTTCCATTAGTCTGTGTTGTCTTCATTTTCTTTCAGCAGTGTTTTATAGTTTTCAGAGTACAGGTCTTTCCCCTCCTTGGTTAAGTTTATGCCTAGGTATTTTATACTTTGGGGTGTGATGGTAAATGGGATTATTTTCTTAATTTCTTTTTCTGCTACTTTGTTATTAGTGTGTAGAAACACAACCAATTTCTGTGTATTAGTTTTGTGTCATGAAACTTTACTGAATTCATTTATTCTGGTAGGTTTGGTTTTTTTTTTGGTATAATCTTTAGGGCTTTTTATTTATACTATCATGGCATCTGCAAATGAGAGTTTTATACATCTTCCTTACCAAGTTGGATGCTTTTTATTTCTTTTCCTCGTGTGATTGCAGTGGCTGGGATTTCCAGTACTATGTTAAATAAAAGTGGTGAGAATAGACATCCTTGGCTCCTTCCTGATCGTAAAAACTTTGTTTTTCCACCATTGAGTATGATGTAAGCTGTGGGTTTTTCATATATGGCCTTTATTATACTGAGGTTTTTCCCCTCCTAAACTGACTTTTTTGAGTTTTTATCACAAACAGATGTTGAGTTTTGTCAGACGCTTTTCCTGCATCTGTTAAGATTTTTATCCTTTTTGTTGATGTGTTGTATCACATTGATTTGCAAATATTATAGCATCCTTGCATCCCTGAAATACTTCCCACTTGATCGTGATGAATGATCCTTTTTTTCAAAGGATTGTTGAATGCCATGGTTGGCTAATATTTTGTTGAGGATATTTGCATCTATGTTTATCAGCAATGTTGGCTTATAGTTTTTTATTTTTGTAGTGTCTTTGTCTGGTTTTGGTATCAGGCTGATGTATCTTGGCCTTGCAAAATGAATTTGGGAATCTTTCTTCCTAGTCAAGTTTTTGGAATAGTTTGAAGGGTACAGGTATTAACTTTTCTTTAAATGTTAGAATTCACCTGTGAATCCATCTAGTCCTGGACTTCTGTTTGTTGGGAGTTGTGTTTTTTTTATAGCTGATTGAATTTCATAACTAAAAAAATCAATATGCAGATTTTCTATGTTTTAATCAGTTTTGGAAGATTGTATATTTCTAGGAATTTATTTTTTCTAGGTTGTACAGTATTGAGCATATAATTTTTAATAATCTATTATTTCTCTTTCATTTCTGATTTTATTTATTTGAATCCTCTTTTCTTTCTTGATAAAATTGATAAATCTTTAGCCAGACTTATCTTTTCAAAGAAGCAACTCTTGGTTTTATTGGTGTTTACCTTTGTCAGGTCTCTTTCATTTATTTTTGCTCCAGTCTTTATTATTTCCTTTCTTCTACTAACCTTGACCTTTGTTCTTCTTTTTCTAGTTTAAGGTTAGATTGTTTGAGCTTTTTCTTGTTTCTTGTGGTAAGCCTGTATCACTATAAATTTCCCTTTTAGAACTCCAAAGATTATTTGGGCCATTGTGGTTTTGTTTTCATTTTTCTCCATGTACCTTTGATTTCTTTATCAACTCATTGGCTGTTCAGTAGCCTATTGTTTAATCTCCACTTGTGTTTTTTCCAGTTTCTTCCTTGTGACTGATTTCTAGTTTCATACCATTGTGGTCAGAAAAGATGCATGATAGGATTTCAATCTTAAAATTTATTGAGACTTGTTTTGTGGACTAACATGTGATCTGTCCTGGAGAATGTTTCCCATGCACTTGAAAAGAATGTATATTCTGTTGTTTTGGGATGAAATGTTTTGTGTATATTTCTTAAGTCCATCTTAAGATGGTCTAATGTGTTGCTCACAGACGGTTTTCTTGTTGATTTTCTGCCTGTATAATCTATGCATTGATGTAGGTAGGGTATTGTTAAAGTCCTGTTTATGTATTACTCTGTTTTTCCATTTATGTCTTGATACTTTATATATTTAGGTCCTCCAATGTTGAGTGCATAGATATTTACAATTTTTATATCCTCTTGTTGGATTGACCCCTTTATCATTATGTAGTACCCTTCTTTGTGTTTTGTTAGTCTCTGTTTGAAGGTCTACTTTGTCTGATACAAGTATTGCCACTCTGACCTTTTTCCATCACTTCCATTTGCATGGAACACCTCTTCTCATCCTTTCACTTTCAGTCTGTATGTAAGTCTGAAATGAGTCTCCTCATCCATTCTGCCATCCTTCATCTTTCAATTGGTGCATTGAGACCATTTACATTTAAAGTAATTATTGATGTCCTTATTGTCATTTTGTTAATTTTTTTCCTGTATTTTGTAGTCCTTTTCTGTTCCTCCTCCTCTTGCTCTCTTTACTTGTGACTGAAGACTTTCTATAATATTACGCTTGATTTTATTTTTTATCTATTCCCTTGTCCACTCTCATGCGCTCTCTCTCAAAAAAAAAAAAAAAAACTATTGTTTAGGCATGTGGTCATAGGTAGTAAGACTATAAAAGGCAATGAAGAGAATGATTACCATGAAAATCAGGATAGTGGCTACAATTACACAAAGGGATGAAGGATGTCATCAGGGAGGGTCATGCTTCCAGGGTGTAGGCAGTGTTTCATTTCTTGACCTGGATGGTAATTACTTGGATGTTCACTATATGATTATTCTTTAAACTGTAAATATGTGTTTGATGCAAATAAATTAAGGAGCTGAACCAAAGAATTTGAAATGGACTGAGGTACATACTGAGAATAAATCCATGATATTGTTATTGATGATTGTATCATAATGTTGAATTAACTTGAATGATTTAGAATACTCCATCCAGATAGAAAAATTTACAAGAAGCACTTTTTAAGAGACTGTGAGGAATTTGCTAGCCAGTTTACCAGAATCTACTAGTATATAATTTAATATGAGGCAAATTCTGCTTTTACTATGTTCAGGAAGATCATTACTGGATTAACCACAAAAAAATTCCATCTATAACATTAACAGCTAACAATTTTGAGCACTTGCCATGTAGCAAATATTGATCAAGCATTATAAATGCATTATCTCATTTAATCCTGGAAACAACTCATAAGTGTGGGCACCATAATTGTCCCCATATTACACAGGTGAAGGACAGAATCAGGTTTTGATCCTCATCTCTCTGATTCCAGAACTCTTGTTCTTAGTCCCTATAATCCTACTTGAAGCCAGGGTTATCTAATAGTGTATATGTTATTATTGTTACAGATACTCATTTATTCTAACTGGTTATGATTTGAGTATTCAAATTTGTGTTCAGCAGCAAATGTCAGCTAAATGCCAGGCATTCCTATGGCCCCTGTCTACTGGATCTTTTGCTCTGTTTAGCAGCTTGGTACCTGTGTCACATATGTTTGCTGGCATCTTTATTCCTTGGAACCTAGTGTATTATGATATTTCAGGTATCACCAAACTTAATTCAACTTTACAGATCTTTTTTTGTTATATGCCTCACCCAAACTACATATTAAGCTGCTTCCTGGGTGGCTGCAGTACTGGAAATTACCTCTTGGAGTGGCTCTTTTCACTGGCAGAGTTGCTAGCTATTCCTTTCAAGAACCGACATTCATCTAGAGGTCATTGTCAGAGGTATTGAGTCTTTTTACAGATATGGACAATGAAGGCCATCTTGAGTTATTCCCTTATACCCTCATAGCTCTTTTGTTGAGTTCTTAATTAGTTCATATTGTTTTTATCATATTATACCCTGCCATATACTCTCAAGTGGTGATGGTGGTCATTTCTATAAAATGTTAGGCATCGTGCTCTTCATAAAAAATACAACCCCTATTTATTGCATTCCTTTTCTGAAAAATATCAACTTTGTTATTTTGACTTATAGTGCCTTTTTCAGGAGCTTAACCTTCTGTCTGTAGTTTAACATCTCCCAGTGGATCCAAAGGAAAATGGTAGCCAAAGTGTAAGGAAGAGAAGCTGGAAAGGTTCTCTCTGCCCTTTATACTTCAGAGAACCAAGATTCTATTTTTACCCAATTATTCGCCTATATTTTATTTCCTTTACTTTTCCAATATGTTCTCATAAATTTTTTAAAGGAAGTTATCAAAGGAAATGGAATATGTCTGAACTTTAATTTTATTATTGCTTTACTATCTGAACAGGCTTGGGTCCAATAAAATCCAGTTTCCTTTATCCTTACTTGCTACTACATAGATTGATAGTTGTAGGTGACCAGCTTTATACAATAGTAGAAAAAAGAAGGTACACAAAACCAGAAATGACTGTTTTTGGACATGAGAAAAGCTCTTGCACACAATAAAAATTTTTCATAAGTTTAAGAACACTATTTATGATGTTCTGTTGGTTCCTTTAAATTCCTGAGACAAATTGAAGTGAAGTCCAAGGACATTGTTATATTGACTAATGAGATTTGATTTGTGAATGCGTTCTTTTATCTACAAGGACAGTTTTCAAAGTGTGGTCTGGGGATCTGAGACCCTTCCAGGATCTCTGTGGGTGAAAAATTATTTTAATAATACTAAGATGTCATTTGTCTTTATTACTCTTTCTCTCATGAGTGTAGAGTTTTCCGAACTACATGGCATGTGATGTTACAACAGCCTGTACACAAAAGCCCATATGAGAATTCATCTGTCCTCTATTAAACCAGGCATTAAAGACACTTGAAAAAATGTAAAGCAATACCTCACTTTTTATTATCTTTCTAATCTAGACTTTGCATCTTAAAAGTATAATTTACATTTTTTAAAAAGCCTATTGCAGCATGTTAAATAAATGAATTAATGTTTTTTCACTACTCAGTTTAATTTCAAATATGATACTAAGGTCTTTAGGGCCTTCAGTAATTTTTAAATGTGTAAAGGGATCTTGAGACCAAAAATTTAGCCAATGATTTTTATGATCTTTTTGTCTTATACTTTGTTTTATCCTGTAAAAGTTGAACTGAAAATCATCTATTTTTAGGTTGCTACAGACCTCAGGAAAGATCAGATTACTTGATGTTGGCAGCTGCTTTAACCCATTTCTGAAGTTTGAAGAATTTCTAACTGTTGGCATAGACATTGTACCTGCTGTAGAGGTATGCATAGCTCTGTTTTGTTTTGAGACTTGAAGATATTGAAAAGCTGTCTTTATAATCCTAAAATAGCAAGTGTTTTGTCTTTGAACAAGTTGGTATGAAATTTCTATTCAAAAGCAAATAAATATTCCATTAAATTTTTGAGCATTTAGTTGACAAATTGGTACTGGTCAAAATAATACAGGTTTTTATTTATTTTGTTTCCTGTTTATCTATTGTTGTAATCAAGAGACTTTAGTAGATTGCAAAGATTTCCAGATAGCTGTTAGGTTTGGGCTTTTTGTTTGTTTGAGGTATCTTTTTCTGAAGTGTACTGTGATGTAGCGCCGTTATGGAATAATGTCAAGAGCAAGGGCTTTTGAGACAGTTAAAACTTTATTAAGTCCCAGCCATTTGTACTTAGTAGGTGAAACTACTTAAAATGTTTCCCCTGCTTTTAAAATTAGATTTTTTTTTCTTAATGACAAATTCATGTATACTTTTGATAAGGCATTAGGCACCAAAATTTTTTACAAATTGCATTTTTAATGTTATAAAGAAAGAGAATGTGTTACAGTGTAAATTTTTCACTGTGCTGCTATATTCCTAGCACCAAGAATGCCTAGTACATGAAGTACTCATTAACTATATCGTGAATAAAAGAATAGAATCTTATTTCAACCTGGGGTTGCAACTCTGAGCCTGTTCTCTTATCTATATGATGGGGTTAGTAATGGACCATATTTCATAGGACAGTTGTAATGTCTAGTTAAGAAGTATTTAAAACACTTAGCACAGTGCCTATTACATAGTGAATGCTAAAGAAATGTTTGCCATTCTTACTGAAAAGTTCCAGAGATTGAACTTTCACATGAATCCTTTGAATTTTGACGAAAAAATGCTAACAAACTATTACCATTATCTCTACTTCTGAAAGGTGTACAGATGTTTGCTTTATGGTAAAATAGCTGATCTTAGCTTATCACTGCAAAGAATTCCTGTGCCATCAGGACCTATACTTCTAAAATGCATTTGGCTTTGTACATGGATTTTCTTCTTTCGTCAGGACACACATTAGAGATATCCTTTAGGGACTGCTGAAATAAGATAACCATTTGATCTAAACTTTGGGCTCAGATAAATATTAAATTTGTTTATACAGAGAGCCATAAACTTTAAACTGTAAAGTCATTGGGGAAGACCACAGAACTTCTTTATATAAGTTCAGTAGTAGAATCAGAATGCTATAACTAATTTTAAAACAAAGAGACTTTCACTTCCAGCCAAAATGGAGTAACAAGGACCAGATTGATCTTTCCTCTACCTAAAGCAACAAAAAGTGGACAAAATATAAGTAATTTACAAGACATTGAATATCGGGTGATAAAGGATGATGATCACTGAAAGACTAAAAACAAAGAAGTTGAGTCCTACTTTTGCACCAGCATATGGCCTTCAAAGACTTTCTAGGACATGACAGAGAGGGAATCCCAGGCAAAGCCCAGCTGATTCCCTGAGTTGTGGAGGTAGAGCTGAGAGTCCTAAGCCAAGGCAGCTAGGGTTCAGAGAACAGAGTACTAATTATGTGATAGCCAGAGGCAGAGTCCTCCTTGAGTACTCAGCTGAGTACTGGTCAGTACATGACATGTGTGAGAAAACTACATGAGACTCGAACTGCACTAGAAAGGAGTCGAGGTTATAGTGCCTGGCACTTATATAGGGTGAAAATAGTACCTGTTCCCATCAGCCATACTAGAAACCTAAACAATCACAGTGCATTAGGTATGAGTACACAGAAGAGTCTTACCTGAGTACTAGAAAATATTTAGCCTTAGACTGTCCAGTCCCACCTAACAAATCTTAGAAGACCCAAAAAGATCAAAGTGTCTCCAGGTAATTTAACTACGTCCCAGAACAAAGCTCAAGAATATTCATAGCAGTACAATGCCATCCAGCACCCAACAAGGTAAAAATCCATGTTAGACATCCAATAAAGAAATTACCAGCCATAATCAACAAAGACCAACCCTGAACTGACATAGATGTTAAAATTAGGAAACAAGGACATAAAATAGAATGACCGTATTCTGTATGTACAAAAAGTTTAGAGACCTAGAACATACTTAAAAATACCAAATCTAACTTCTAGGGATGGATAATACCATGTAGGATGTGAAACACATACTAGATAGAATTAAGCCCATTAGATGTTGCAGAGGAAAAGTTAAATTGAAGACATGACAATAGAAACTATCCAAAATTAAATATGAAAATAATTTTTTAAGTTGGAAGAACATCAGTGAGCAATGAGATAATATCAAGTGGCCAAATACAAGCATAATTGGAGTCCCTTCCACAAGGCAGTGAGATTAAAGAAATAATGGCCTAAAATTTTCCAAATTTGATAAAAGCTATAAATTCACAAGTCCAAGAAGCTCAATAAGCCCACAAGCTCAAGAAACAAAATTACACCAAGGGACATGGTAATAATCCCCCCCCCCAACACATACACAAAATCAAAACACAGTGATAAAGAGAAATTCTTAAAAGGAACCAGATTTTTTTAAAAAGACATGTTAAAATACTGAAAGATAATAATTTGTCACCAAGCAAAACTATCTTTCAAAAATAAAGACAAAATATTTTTCAGACATTCAAAAGCTTCAAGGATTCAACATCTGCCAATTTACATTTCAAGAAATGTTAAGGAAGAAGTGCTTCAACCAGGTGAAAATACATATCTACACAAAATGATAAAGAACATACATAGTTGTAAAAAAATGTAGTTTTTTTCTTTATTATTTAAACTCTCTAAAAGACAACTGACCATTATTATGGGTTGAATTCTTTCCTATTCCTCCTTGGAAAGATATGTTGGAGTCTGACTTCTGGTATGTTACTTTATTTGGAGATAGGGTCTTTACAGAGATAATAGTTAAAATGAGGTCATTAGGGTGGGTTCTTATTCAATATGATTGTAATATTCTTATAAAAAGAAGTCCTGGCTTAGAAAAACACACACACTCGCAGGGAGAATGTCATGTGAAAGCAGAGGGGTGATGGTTCTACAAGCCAAAGACCATGAAGATTGCCAACAACCAGTAGCTAGAATAAAGGCATGAACGGATTTTCCTTCACAGCCCTCAAAATGACCAACCCTGTAGACACCTTGATCTCAGACTTTTAGCCTCTAGAAGTGTGACAAAATACATTCTGTTTAAGCCACCCAATTTGCAGTATTCTGTTATAGCAGTCTTAGCAAACTAATACATCCATTTAAACAAGAATAATATGGAGTGTGGTTTATAAGTTAAAAATATGACAGTAATAGCACAAAGGATGAAATTAGAGAAATGGAAATATATGCTATTTTAAGGGCATTATGTTATATATGAAGTAGTGAAATACTTGAAGGTAGACTATTAGTTAAAGATATATACATTAAATCCTAAAGAACCACTGAAATAAGAGTTAAGGCTAATAAGCCAATAGGGGCAATAAGATAAAATCATAAATTCATTTAATTCAAAAGATGGGAGAAAGAAGATAAAGGCTATAATGAAGAGATGGGACAAACAAAATAAATATAGATTTAAACCTTAGTGTATCAATAATTACATTAAATAGGCTGCAGTCTTGATCTCCTGGCTGTAGAGGCCAAGGGAGCCATGTATTCCTTGTTCTATGGCACTGTAATAGTGTCATCCAGAAAGCAGATCAAACCCCCTGTCTGGCATCTCAGTTTTTGCAACTGCTGCCAGGGTACATCACTGCATCCCTGGCTCTGGTGCCCAGTAAGGCTTACACTCATGGGTCCCACAGAACTATAATCAATGAAGAAAGTTCCTTAACAGCTCTGCCCTCTAGGGCACAGCAAGAGGCATCAGACCTAGGAGCTCAGGCTTCCTGTGAAGGAAGATTATTAGCTAATCATCACAACTACAGCCTGAGTGGCAGACTTCTAATTAAACACACATCTTGGGTCTGACTATAATCCTTTCCAGAGACTTCTGTGGGTGGGCCCTATCTTTGAGCTCATTCTCTGCTGTGCTCCCAAGTGCCAGTGCCTGGAGGGGAGCTGTACATGCATCTGGTGCCCCAGTTTTTGTAGGTGCCTTCAGGGAACACCCCTTGATCACCTGGCTCTGGTGCTGGGATAGGGGGTGGAGGACTAGCATTCCTGGGCCCCATGGGACTGTGGCGCTTGGAGAGATTTTTCTTGGCAGACTAGCAGGCTTCCACCCCCCGGGCACTGCACAGACAACAGACTGAGGCACACTCCCCAGTCTTTCTGTGAAGGAGGCGTCTTTGCTTGGTCTGGGGCTTTGGCCTTAGTGACCTCCTTCAGATCTGGCACACATTTAGTGTCATACAAAGCTGCTCTCAAGGAACATAGGCTCAGGACACCATATTGCATTCTCCGTTTGCCTTGCTCCACCTCATTACCATCACCCAAAAAAGACCTTATACACTTGTCTGGAGCCCTGATCACTTTGCCACCCAGGGGATACCTCCAGATGGCCTGGTTCTTATGGCCAGTGGAGGCTTACATTTGTGGTCCCACAGGACTGTAATATATTTACATACTTTTAAAAGCTGATGCCTGGAGGTCTGGCTTCCAGTCAGCTTCAGTCTAGGTACTGAAATCATCCCCCACCAGGACGCTGACAGGTCTTGGCACATCCTCAACTACTGGAAGCTATTAAAAATGTAATAGGCTGCTTGGACAAGCATAAAGGTTTGAAAGACAAACAAGAACTGAGACAGAGTTGAATAACAAGTTTCATCTCCTACACGAGGCCACTCCTTCAAGACTGGAAGAGGCTGTGGTGTCATCTGCTATATAGAAACCAACACAGAGAATCAAGTAAAATGAAGAAAGAGGGGAGTGTGTTCCAAATGGGAAGAAAAAAAAAAAAGATAAAACTTAAAGGGAAAAAAATTAATGAAATGGAGGTAAGTGATTTACCTAATAAAGAATTCAAAGTAATGGTCATGAAGATGCTTACAAAACTGGAGAGAGGAATGAATTAACACAGTGAGAACTTCAACAAAGAGATGGAAAATAGGAGAAGGTACCAAGTAGAAGTCACAGAGCTAAAAAATATAACTGAACTGAAAAATACACTAGAGGCCTATTTCAACATGAGACTAGAAGCAGCAGAAGCATCAGTCAACATGAAGACAACACAGAGCAGCAAAGAAGAATGGAAAATGGAGAAAATATTAAAAGCAGCAAGCAAAAAACAACTTACTGCATACAAATGAACTCCCATAAATCTATAAGCAGATTTTTCAGCAGAAACTTTACAGGTGAGAAGGGTATAGCATTTTATGTTCAGAGGACTGAAAGAAAAGATCCTCTACCTGGCAAAGTTATTCAGAAGTGACAGAGAAACTATAAAACACAGATGGAGGAAGATGAAGATGACACAAAGAAATGGAAAGATATTCCATGTTCATGAATTGGGAGAACAAATATTGTTAAAATTCTATACTACCCAAAGCAGTCTAGAGATTTAATGAAATCCTTATCAAAATACCAATAGCATTTTTCACAAAACTAGAAGAATACTAAATTTTTATGGAACCATAAGAGACTCCAAATAGCCAAAGCAGTCTTAAAAAATAAAACTGGAGGTATCACAATTCCAGATTTCCAAGTTATAATACAAAGCTGTGATAATCAAACAGTAGAGTACTGGCATAAATATAGACACATGGATCAATGGAATGGAATAGAAAACCTAGAAATAAACCCACAACTATATGGTCAATTAATCTTTGACAAAGGAGAAATTTATATACAATAGGAAAAAGTCTCTTCCATAAATGGTCTTGGGAAAACTGGGCAGCTACATGTAAAAGAATGGAACTGGACCACTTTCTCACACCATACACAAAAATAAACTTAAAATAGATTCAAGACCTAAATGTGAGACCTGAAACCATAAAAATCCTAGAAAAAGAGCACAGGCAGTCATTTCTCTGACATGGGCCATGACAACATTTTTCTAGATAAGTCTCCTAAGGCAAGGGGGGAAAAAAAGCAAAAAAAACTTTTGGGACTACATCAAAATTAAAAGTTTCTGCACAGCAAAAGAAATGATCAACAAAACAAAAAGACAAGCTACTGAATGGGAAGATATTTGCAAGTGAAGGGTTAGTATCCAAAATAGATGAAGAACTTACAACTCAACACCAAAACCACAAATAATCTTATTTAAAAATGGGCAGAAGACATGAATAGACGTTTCTCCAAAGAAGACATAACAGATGGCCAATAGACACATGAAAAGATGCTCAATATCACTCATGAGGGAAAGGCAAATCAAAACTACAATGACATACCACCTCACACCTGTCACAATGGCTAAAATCAAAAACAAAAGAAACAACAAGGGTAGGCAAGGATGTGGAGAAAAAGGAACCCCCATGCAGATGGGAATGCAAACTGGTGCAGTCAATGTGGAAGACAGTATGGAGGTTCCTCAAAAAGTTAAAAATAGAACTGCCCTACAATCCAGCAATCACATTACTGGGTATTTACCCAAAAAATACACAACCACTAATTCAAACAGCTATATGCACCCCTGTTTATAGCAGCATTATTTGTAATATCAAACTATAGAAACAGCCCAAGTGTCCATCAATAGATGAATGGATAAAGAATAAGTGATAGGTAGATAGGTAGATATGCAATGAAATATTCAAAGGGTGCCTGGGTGGCTCATTTGGTTAAGCATCTGATACTTGATTTCAGCTCAGGTCTTGATCTTAGGGTCATGAGTTCAAGCCCCATGTTGGGCTTCACAATGGGTGTGGAACCTATATCTCTCTCAGAGAGAGAGAGAGAGAAAATAAATCTTACTCAGCCATAAAAAGGAACAAAATCTTTCCATCTGTAACAACATGGATGAAGCTAGAGAGTATAATATAATGCAAAGTGAAATAAGTCAGAGAAAGACAAATACTGTATGATCTCATACATGGAATTTAAGCAAAACAAATGAGCAAAGGGGGAAAAAAGGAGAGAGACAAATCAAGAAACAGACTCTTAACTATAGAGAAAAAACTGAGTTACCAGAGGGGAGGTGGGTCGACAGGTCCAAGAGATGATGGGAATTAAAGAGTGCACCCATCATGGTAAGAAAATAATTTTGGGCATAATTGAGGAAATTTGGTATGTATTGCTTATTTAAAATCCAACAGTAAATGTCTTAGGTGTGACTTTTTTTTTTTTTAAATCTTTTTTTTTTTTTAAGATTTTATTTATTTATATGACAGAGAGAGACAGCGAGAACAGGAACACAAGCAGGGGGAGTGGGAGAGGGAGAAGCAGGCTTCCCGCTGAGCAGGGTGCCCGATGTGGGACTCGATCCCAGGACCCTGGGATCATGACCTGAGCCGAAGGCAGACACTTAACGACTGAGCCACCCAGGCGCCCTAGGTGTGACTTTTTAAAAGAAAAAGTGGAGGAGAGAGTTTCCAGACAAACAAAAGCTAAAGGATTTCATCACCACTTAACTGGCCTTAGGAGACATGTTAAAGGAACTTCTTTAAACTGAAAACAGAAGGCACTAATTAGTATTAAGAAAAAATAGGAAAGAATACATCTCACCGGAAAGGTTAATATATGGTAAATATAGTGGATTAATCACTTATAAAGATTAAAAGACAAAAGTAGCAAAAATAAGTGATTATAATAGTTAAAGGACACACAAGATTAAAAGATCCAAAATGTGATGTGAAAAACATAAAACATGGGGATGGGTAATAATGTTAAGCTTTACAATGTGAACAATTTAAGATGTTATCAACTTAAAATAGAGTGTTAGAGATCTGAGTTCTGTCTAAGCCTCATAGTGACCACAAAGCAAAAATTTATAATAAATACACAAAAGATAAAGAGACAGGAGTATAAGCATACCAGTAAGAAAGTCATCAAACCACAAAGGAAGAGAACAAGAGAAAAGAAAGGAACAAAGTGGAACTACAGAAACAGCCAGAAAATAATTATCAAAATGGAAATAAGCACATACCTATCAATAATTGCTTTAAATAGGGGCACCTGGGTGGCTCAGCCATTAAGGGTCTGCCTTCGGCTCAGGTCGTGATCCCAGGGTCCTGGGATCAAGCCGGGCATCAGGCTCCCTGCTCGGTGGGAAGCCTGCTTCTCCCTCTCCCAATCCCCCCTGCTTGTGTTCTTGCTGTCGCTCACTCTCCGTCAAATAAATAAATAAAATCTTAAAAAAAAAAATTGCTTTAAATATAAATGCATTAATTTTTTCAATAAAACTGTTGAATGGATAAAATAAACAAGACTCATCTGAAAGACTCACTTTTTTTTTTTTTAAGATTTTATTTATTTATATGACAGAGAGAGAGATAGTGGGAGCAGGAACACAAGCAGGGGGAGTGGGAGAGGGAGAAGCAGGCTTCCCACCGAGCAGGGAGCCCGATGCGGGGCTCGATCCCAGGACCCTGGGATCATGACCTGAGCTGAAGGCAGACCCTTAACGACTGAGCCACTCAGGCGCCCCTGAAAGACTCACTTTAGATGTAAGGGGAAATACACAGACAAAAAGTGAAGGGTTGGAAAAAGATATTCTATGCTAATGAAGTCCAAAGGAAAGCTGGAATAGCTATACTTTTATCAGACAACAGACTTTAATGTAATAAGAGACAAGGTTATCAAAAATGATAAATGAGTCAATCCAGTGAGAAAATATAACATTTGTAAATACGCGTTCAACATAAGAGCATCTATATATAAGGGAAATATATATTTAGATCAAAAGGGAGAAATAGCAATACAATAATAATAGGGGACTTTAGTACCCTACTTACATCAACAGATAGCCCACTGGTCTTAAATGACACATTATACCAGATGGACTTAATAGGTATTTGCAGAACACTTCATTCAAAACAACAGAATGCACCTTCTTCTCAAATGAAAGTACAGCATTTTCCAAGACAGATCATAGGTCTTGGAAATACTTGCATTATATCATATTTAAGAGGATTAAAATCATATCAACCACCTTTTCCAACCACAGTGGTATGAAAGGAGATATTTACACAAAACTAGAAAATTTACACATGTGAAGATTAAACATGCTATTAAACAACCAGTGGGTCAAAGAAGAAATCAGAAGAGAAATAAAAATAATTTGAGACAAATGAAAATAGAAATGGAACACACCAAAATTTATGGGATGCAGGAAAGCAATTCTAAAAGGGAAGTTCATAGCCATAAATGCCTACTTCAAGAAACAAGAAAAGTTTCAAACAACCTAACTGTACACCTCAAGGACCTAGGTAAAGTACAAAAAAATGTCCAAAGATAGAAAGAAGGAAATAAAGATCAGAGCAGATGTAAATGAAATAGAGACTAAAAAGACAAATAGAAAAGATTAATGAAATTAAAAGCTGGTTTTTTGGAAAAGATAGACAAACTTGACAAACCTTTAGCTATACTCACCAAGAAAAAAAGAAAGGGTTCAAATAAAATCCAAAATGAAACAGGAGATGTTACAGTTGATATCACAGAAGTACAGAGGATCATAAGAGACTATGATAAACAATTGTATGCTAACAAATTGGACAACCTACAAGAAATGAATAAATTCCTAGAAATAATACAACCTACCAAGACTGAATTAAGATGAAATAGAAAATCTGAACAGACTGGCTACTACTAAGTGGACTGAATCAGTAATCAAAAACCCTCCAACGTGAAAGACCTAAATGTGAGACAGGAATCCATCAGAATCCTAGAGGACAACACAGGCAGCAACCTCTTTGACCTCAGCTGCAGCAACTTCTTGGTAGACACGTTTTCAAAGGCAAGGGAAACAAAAGCAAAAATGAACTATTGGGACTTGATCATGATAAAAAGCTTTTGCACAGCAAAGGAAACACTCAACAGACCCAGAAGACAACCTACAGAATAGGAGAACATATTTGCAAATGTCTTAATCAGATAAAGGGCTAGTATCCAAAATCTATAAAGAACTTACCAAATTCAACACCCAAAAAATAAATAATCCAGTCAAGATAAGGGCAGAAGACATGAACAGACATTTCTCCAAAGACAACATATAAATGGCCAACAAACACATGAAAAAATGTTCAACATCACTCAGCATCAGGGAGATACAAATCAAAACTGATGAGATACCACTTCACACCAGTCAGAATAGCTAAAATTAAGAAGTCAGGCAACAACAGATATTGGTGAGGATGCGGAGAAAGGGGAATCTTAAACTGTTGGTGGGAATGCAAACTGGTACAGCCACTCTGGAAAACAGTATGAAGTTTCCTCAGAAAGTTAAAAATATGGCTCCCCTAAGACCCAGTAATTGCTCTCCTAGGTACTTAGCCAAAGGATACAAACATAGTGATTCAAAGGGGCACCTGCACCCCAATGTATATAGCAGCAATGTCTATAATAGCCAAACTATGAGAAGAGCCCAGATGTCCATCGACAGATGAATGGATAAAGAAGATGTGGTATAAACAATGGAATATTACTTAGCCATCAAAAAGAATGAAATCTTGCCATTTACAATGATGTTGATGGAACTAGAGGGTATTATGCTAAGTGAAATAAGTCAGAGAAAGACAAATATTGTATAATTTCACTCGTGGAATTTAAGAACAAAAACAGATGAACATGGGGGAAGGGAAGGTAAAATAAGATGAAATCAAAGAGGTAGACGAACCATAAGAGACTGTCAACTAGGAAACAAAGTGAGGGTTGCTGGAGGGGAGGTGGGTGGAAGGATGGGGTAACTGGGTGATGGGCATTAAGGACAACACTTGATATAATGAGCAGTGGGTGTTCTATGCAACTGATGAATCACTAAACTCTACCTCTGAAACTAATACTAGTTATAACTATATGTTAATTGATTTTAAATTAAAAAAAAAAAAACCACCTTCCAACAAACAAAAATCCTCCTCAAACTCTTCCAAAAAATAAGAAGTGGAGGAAACTCTTCCAAACTCATTTTATAAGGAAAGCATTACCCTGATACCAAAACCAGACAAGGATGCCACAAGAAAAGAAAGAAATTATGGGAACAGTATCCCTAATACATAGATACAAAAATCCCCAACAAAATATAAGCAAACTGAATTCAGTGGTACATTAAAATAATCATATACCATGATCAAGTGGGATTTATTCCAAGGATGGTTTAACATCCACAAATCAATCAATATGATAGACCATATTAACAAAATAAAGGATAAAATCGTATCATCTTGACAGAGGTGGAAAAGCATTTCACAAAATACAACATCCATTTATGATAAAAATTCTCATCAAAGTGGTTATGGAGGGAATGTACCTCAACATAGTAGAAAGGCTAAATAGGACAAGCCCACAGCTAACATCATATTAAACTATGGAAAGCTTTTCAGTTTTTCTGCTAACATCAGGAACAAGACAAGGATGCCCACTCTTTCCACTTTTATTCAGTACTAGATAAGGACGTCCAGAGCAATTAAGCAAGAAAAGGAAATAAGAAGCATCCACATTGGAAAGAAAGAAGTAAAGCTGGCACTATTTGCAGATAACATGATACTATATATAAAAATCCTACAGATTCAAATCAGGAAACTGTTAGAATAAAGAAATCCAGTAAAGTTGCAAGATAAAAAATCAACACAAAAATCCACTGTATTTGTATACACTAATAATATTGGAAAGAGAAATTAAGAGACCAATTCCATTTACAAATGTGTCAAAAAGAATAAAGTACCCAGGAATAAATCTAACCAAGGAGGTGAAAGACTTGTATATTGAAAACTACAATAATAAAAGAAACTGAAGATAGAAATAAATGGCAAGATAATCTGTGCTCATAGATTAAAAGACTATTGTTAAATATCCGTACTACGCAAACTAATACACAGATTCAGTGCAATCCCTATCACAGTTGCAGCGTCATTTTTCACAGAAACAGAACAGTCCTAAAACTGAATTGGAATCATCAAAGACCCTAAAAGCGGTCTTGGGAAAGAAAATAAAACTCAAAGCATCACACTCTCTGATTTCAAACTATATTACAGAGCTATAGTAATTAAAATACTATGATACTAGTATTAAAACCTACACATAGAATAAATAGAATAGAGAGCCTAGAAATAAACCCATTAATTCACCATATATATGGTGAACAGAGGAGCAGAGAATATACAGAGGGAAAAGGACAGTCTCTTCAATAAATGGTGCTGGGAAAATTGGACATCACATACAAAGGAATGAAACTGGACCACTACACACCAAAACTAGAAATGGATTAAAGACTTGAACATGGCTCGGAAGCCATAAGACTCCTATGAGAAAACATAGAGTGTAAGCAACTTGATATCAGTTATGGTGCTATTTTAAATCTGACTACCAAAACCAAAGGCAACAAAAGCAAAATTAACAAGCGAGACTACATCAAACTAAAAAGCTTCTGCAAGGGAAACCAATAACAGCAACCTACCGAATGGGAGAAAGTATCTGCAAATCATTTTACATCTGGTAAGGGACTACTATCTAAAATATATTTTAAAACTCACAATTCAATAGCAAAGAAACCTACAGTCTAATTAAAAACTGGGCAGAAGATATGAATAGACATTTTTTCCAAAGACGACATACAGATGACCAAAGAGGTTCATGAAAACATGCTCTACACAGTTAATTATCAGGGAAATGCAAATAGAACCACAATAAGATACCACCTTATACCTGTCAAAATGGCAGTTATCAAAGACAAGAAATAGCAAGTATTGCTGAGGATGTGGAGAAAAAGGGAACACTTGTGCACTGTAGGTGGGAATGTAAATTTAGTGCAGCCATTATGAAAATGGGTCTTCTCACAAAATTAAAAATGAAACTACCATTCAGTCCATCAATTCCACATCTGGGTATTTATCCAAAGAAAATGAAAACACTAATTTGAAAAGATATGCACTCCCATGTTCATTGCAACATTGTTTACAGTAACCAAGATTTGGAAACAACCTATGTGTCCATTGATGAATGAATGGATAAAGAAGATGTAGTGTGTACATATATAATGGAGTATTATTTGTCCATAAAAATAAATGAAATCTTGCCATGTGTGACAACATGGATGAATCTTGAGGGCATTATACTAAATGAAATGAGTCAGAGAAAGACAAATATGCTCTTTTATATGTAGCATCTAAAGATAATCAAATCTTTTTTAAACCAAACTCAACTACAGAGAACAGACTGATTGTTGTCAGAGGGAGTGCAGAGAAATGGGTGAATTGTAAGCCATTTATTTAAAAGGCAGTGGTTGTCAGATTGGGGGAAAAAACAATCACCAAACATATGCTGTCTTTAAGAAATGCACTTCAGTTATAAACATACAAATAGATTAAGAGCAAGAAGCTAGACAAAAAGAAAGCTGGTGTGCCTACATTATGATCAGACAAAGTAAATGGCAGCAAAGAAAATTATCAGCAAAAAGATGGTTATTTCAAAATAATAAAAAGGTCAATTTATCAAGAGTACAAAATAATCCTAAACATTCATGCATCTATAAACAGCTTAAATACATAAGCCAAACACTGATAAAATAGCAAGGAGAAGTAGACACTTATAAAATTCTTTAAAATATTTTTTATTTATTAGAGAGAGCATGAGCAGGGACAGGGAGGGGCAGAGAGAGAGGGACAAGCAAACTCCCCACTGATCAGGGAGCCCAGTTCGGGGCTCGATCTCAGGACCCCAAGATCATGACCTAAGCCGAAGGCAGACACTTAACCAACTGAGCCACCCAGGTGCTCTGACATTTATAAAATTATAATTGGAGATTTTAAAACCTCTCTCTCAATAACTGATACAACAATTAGAGTGTCAAAGAAGAACTCATCAGGGAAGTTAGACCATATTTTGGAATGAAGAGAAAAAGAGATTGAAATGTGTAGGATTTCCACACATTAGGATTGCCACTAAATCGCTAGAGGAAAATTATAGCCCTGACCCCCTTTATTAGAAAATAACAAGAGGTTTCAAACCAATGACAAAGTTCCAAACAGACAAAAAGGCACACTAAATTCAAAGTACAAGAAAGTATCAGAGTAGAAATCAATGAAATAGAAAACTTTGAGGGAAAAACAGCTTGGAAAACTGATTAAAGCAAAAGCTAGTTCTTTGAGAAGTTAAAATTGATAAACTACTAGCCATACTGATTATTAAGAAAGAGAGGAAGAAGTGGTATCATTACTGATTTTACCAATATTAAGAGGATAAAAAAGAAATATTGTGAAAAAATTTATGCCAATAAATTCCACAACTTAAATGAAAGGACAGATACCTTGGACACCACCACAGTGTACTCATAGATAACCTAAGTGGCCCTAAATGTATTGTAGAAATTTGAATTGAGAGTTACAAACTTTTCCAGAAAGAAAATTTCAGGCCCAGGTGGCTTCATTGGTAAAATTGACTAAACTGTTGTTCCTGGGTGGCTCAGTCAGTTAAGCATCCGACTCTTAATTTCACCTCAGGTCATGATCTCAGGATGGGCTCCATGCTCAGCGTAGAGTCTGCTTGTCCCTCTCCCTCTGGTCCTCCCCCCCCACCCCCAACTCATGCTCGCTCGCTCACTTTCTCTCTCTCTCAAATAAATAAAATCTAAAAAAAGAAAATTGACTAAACTGTTAAGGAAGAAATAATACCCTTTATACACAAACTCTTTCATAAAATTGAAATGGATGGAATACTACCCAACTTATTCTATTAGGCCGTTACCTGATACCAAACCAGAGACCTTCCTGAACTATATACCATCTCCCTCATGAACATACACGCAAATGTTCTATACAAAAGTTGAGCATACTGAATATTTTAAAACAGGTAATACATCATGGCCAAGTTTGGTTTGCAAGATTGGTTTAATTTCAGGAAAGTTTTTTTATCTTAGCACACTGAAAAGGGTAATCTCTCAATAGGCATAGGAAAAACATTTGATAAAAATCCATTCTTTCCTTATGAAAACACTCAGAAGGAACTGAACTGAATTTCTTCAACCTGGTAAAGGCTATAATGAAAAACTTACAGCTAACATCATGCTTAAAAAAAAAAAAAAAAGTTTTCCCCACTAGAAGAAGAGTATCTCCTCTCACCACTTCTATTCAGCATTCCCTGTAAGTCCTAGCCAGTGCAATAGAGCCAGAAAAAAAGCAATAATAGGCATCAAGATTGGAAAGCACTAGAACTGTCTTTGTTCACACATGATGTTGATCATTCATTAGATTATTACTTGCAATCTATAGAGAAGCTACTAGAATAAATGAGTTTAGCAGGGTTGCAAGATATGAGATCAATATATGAGTCAGCTGGTTTATATATATATGTGTATGTGTGTGTATATATATATACACTAGCCACAATCAATTAGAAATTAAAAACAGTACCATTTACAATAGCATCAAAAATGCGAAATATTTTATAAACATGAAATATCTATTTCACATAAATCTGATAAAAGATGGGAGAAAGCCTGCATATTGAAAACTGTAAAATATCAACAGAAATTAAAGACCTAGATACCTAATAGATATACCATGTTTATTCATGGAGGAACTCAATATTGTTAATACATCAATTTCCCAAAATTTATCTATAGATTCAATGCAATCCTGTCAAAATCCTAGCAGTTTTGTAGAAGTTGAAAAACTTACTCTAAAATTTGCGAGGAGGGGCGCCTGGGTGGCTCGGTTAGGTGACTGCCTTCAGCTCAGGTCATGATCCTGGAGTCCCGGGATCGAGTCCCACATCGGGCTCCCTGCTCGGCGGGGGGTCTGCTTCTCCCTCTGCCCTCTTCCCTCTCGTGCTCTCTGTCTCTCATTCTCTCCCTCTCAAATAAATAAATAAAATTTTAATAAAATAAAATAAAATTTGCGAGGCAATTTAAAAGGACAGTGTTTGAGTAACACTACCTGATTTCAAAATGTATTTTAAAGCTACAGTAATCAAAATACTGTAGTATTGATGTCAAGAGTATCAATGAAATATGAGAGGGTCCACAAAAAGGGCCCAATTTATGGACTACTGATTTTCAACCCAGATGGAAAAAATGGACTTTTCAACACACGGTGGTTGGAACAATTGGATATCCATATACAAAAGAAAAAAAACTTCAGTCCATACCTCACACTGTATACAAAAATGAACTCAAATTATAAACCCAAATGTAAAACAAAGCTATAAAACTTATAGAAGAAAACATTGAAGAAAAGCTTCATAACATTGGGTCAGGAAAAAATTTCTTAGGTATGACACCAAAAGCAGTCCATCAAGCAATACATTGATTAATTGGTCTTTCATCAAAATGAAAAACTATTAAGAGAAAGACAAGCCAGAATCTGGAAGTACTTTTAAGTCCTACATCTGATTAAGGATTTGTATCCAGAATAAAGAATTCTCAAAACTCAATAATAGTTTTTTCTAATGTAAAGCAACCCAATTATTTTTAAGTGAGCAAAAGATTTAAACACTTGACCAAAAAGATATCCAAATAGCAAGTAAATATAGGTAAATAAGATAAACATCACTATGCATTAGGAGAATGGAAATTAAAGCCACAGTATACCACTCCACTCCTATATTATAATGACTAGAATTTAAAAGGCTGGTTACTCCCAAGTGTCGATGGGGATTTGGAGGAACTGAAATACTTAAAACACTCGTGGTAGAAATGTAAAACTGTATAAGCACTTTTGAAAACAGTTTTGGAGTTTCTTTAAAAGTTAAACATGCACCTACTGTATGATCCAGCCGCCCCTTTCCTGGGTATTTACGCAAGAGAAATGAAAGCATGTCCACTGAAAGTCAAACAGGAATGTTCGTAGCAGCTTGTTAAAATAGCCAAAAGTTAGAAACAGCCCAGATGTTCATAAACAGATGTATGGATAAACTGTGATAAACTGTTAATACAGTAGGATAACTTACAGCAATTAAAAAGGAATAAACTATCAATAGATGCAAAAGAGTGGATGAATCTCAAAATATAATGGTATTGTGTGAAAGAAGCCAAATTAAGAATACATTATTCTATCTTACTCCATTCATGTAAGATTCTATGAAATAAAAACTAATCTGTAATGATAGAAATCATATGAATGATTGCCTGGTGGCCAGGAAGAACAGGAAAGGTATAAGGAAGAGATTATAAAGGCTCAAGGAGGGAGCTTTTGGGGGTGTTAGATCTATTCATTAAATTGATTGTGGGAATGCTTTCATAAATGTTTAAATGACAAAACTTACCCTTTAAGTATACTTTGTTTCAGTTATACTTGTTTGTACATCAGTATATTTCAGTAAAATTATCTTAAGAGGAAAAAGGGTGGGTGCCTGGGTGGCTCAGTCAGTTAAGTGTCTGGACTCTTGGTTTCGGCTCAGGTCATGATCTCATGGATCATGAGATTGAGCCCTGCATTGGGCTCCCTGCTCAGCAGGAAGTCTGCTTGAAGATTCTTTCCCTCTACCCCTCCTCCCACTTGCACACACTCTCTCACTCTCAAATCTTTAAAAAAAAAAAAAAAAAAAAAGGGTGGGGGGAAGCAAAAGGACAAAGAAAAACATCTTTTTCTGTGTAATAGAACTTTACATATCACTTTCCCTAATAGATAGTCCATATGATTATGTGGCCAGCTTGTCTACCTACTAGCAAGAATGAGGAAATACAGTATTAGCCCGTATCGTTGTTAATTAATAACTATTATATTTAAAGGGCACTAATTCTAAAACTTTTATTCTGGATCATTTCCATGGAGTTGTAATATTCAGCAAATTATGCAGAATTGTGTATTAACTTTGTCATGGTAGTTACTATGTCATCTAAGTTAACTTTAATACATAGTTTTAAATCAGTTATTAACTTTTTAATACAATAAATGTAATACTAAAATTATTTTTAAGATGGTTCAAGCTAATGGTTTAAAGACATTTTTCCTAACCTTAAAAAGTTTTGGTGCTCTGCTTTTGCAAATTTATAATGCCCCTTTCATTATATTCTTTGATTCGTCTTTATTTCATGGTATTTCTTATTTAAAGTCTTTATATTGGCCCATCTTTGTTAACTGTAAATGTTGAAGTGAAAGTAAATAAGTAAATATGACAAAGTTTAGATAAATCTTTCCTGTAAACTCTCACCCAAGTTAAATTTCAAATTGTTAGGCAGAAATATTTTTTTAAATGAGTAGAAATTCTATGGGCTTGATTACTCTTCAAGATTTTAGTGAGTAAAAGTTTAGTTTGAATGTTTGTGCAAGCGGAATAATGTAGAAGGGAAAGATTCAAAATTAAAGCTTGGATGATGTAGAAATGCTGTGCCACAGTTTGGTGTAAAAATCCGTGTAATAAGGTGGAAGTAATCTTCATATTCTTAATATGCCTTGTTTTTCCCTTTCTGCAGAGTGTGTATAAATGTGACTTCCTGAACTTGCAGCTTCAGCAGCCACTCCAGCTTGCACAGGATGCTATAGATGCCTTTTTGAAGCAGCTGAAAAACCCTATTGATTCTCTTCCTGGGGAACTTTTCCATGTGGTGGTTTTCTCTCTCCTCCTTTCTTATT
Organism: Mirounga angustirostris; assembly: GCF_029215605.1. Lineage (NCBI taxonomy): Eukaryota > Metazoa > Chordata > Mammalia > Carnivora > Phocidae > Mirounga > Mirounga angustirostris. Next base: position 36,253,534 of record NW_026991720.1, read on the forward strand.
TTCCATCACCTTACCAACGATGGATTTGCTGCAAGAAAGCCCATGAACTGTTAGTGTTAAATGGCTTATTGCTTATCATCACACCTGATTCCTCCCATCAGAACCGTCATGCTATGATGATGAAAAGCTGGAAGATTGCTATAGAGTCCCTGGGCTTTAAACGTTTCAAGTATTCAAAATTTTCACATATGCATTTGATGGCATTTAGAAAAATCTCCCTAAAAACCACAAGTGACTTGGTTAGTAGGAACTACCCAGGGATGTTATATATTCCTCAAGATTTCAACAGTATAGAAGAGGAGGAATATTCTAACCCTTCCTGCTACGTTCGATCAGATATAGAAGATGAACAACTAGCATATGGTTTCACAGAGCTCCCTGATGCTCCATACGACTCAGATTCTGGAGAAAGTCAAGCCAGCTCTATTCCTTTCTATGAGCTAGAAGATCCCATATTACTTTTAAGTTAATATCAAAGTAAAAGGCCCTTTCAGTCCAGACTTCTAAACTAATTGCTTACACTAATCAGAAATACTAACATGAACTCAGTACTTAAAACCTGGTTTGCATAGAAGAAATGCAAAGGTTTACAGAGTTTGCTATTTTTTTCTACTTCTGGATTTTAAAATTTATTCTTATATAGAAAGCTTAAAGTTTCATGCAGAGTGACTCCTGTCATAGCAGAAACCACTGTTACTTTAGCATTTAGCACTAAGATATCATAGAAAGGTACCTTTTTTTCTTTAGTGCTATGGTGAAAATGAAGCATAACTTGATATGTATTTTCCTTTTTTAATCTTTTCAGTGTTGACTTTAAACCATTGCAATGAGAAAGATCTGTAGAAAGCTGTAGCTTGCACTTTGATGACTCACAAGTTAAATGTGACACAGAGCTAGATTGGTTTAGTTGTTTTGTGATGCACTTATTCTCTTTTCTAGCTAAATTGTTATCTGTTACAGAAAGCCATTTTCTGTTCAGTTTTGTCTGATGATCCAGCATTTCCTCAACTTTTTGGAATTGATTTTTTTTTTTCTTTTTTTCTTTTTTGCTCATTTGGCAGCATCAGACATTTGGGGAAAGATTTCCCCCAAGTATGTATTCTAATTTCATTAGTACAGTACAATAAACACCATTGCCAAAGTAGAAAGTTCATATCTTTCATATTGATTTAGGCCTTGGTGTTAAGTATATTTAACTGTGAGAGTTCACTCTTACCTTTTTTAAATTTAGGTTTCATTTACAAAATTTTCTGTTTAAGCAAGGAACAATACTCGATCCTGACCTGAAACACCTTTGTGAAAGGGTTTGCACTTGTAAGAGTTTATGTTCTGTCTAGACCAACCTTGTTAGGGTTCTCACCTTTCCATTAAGGAGGTGTGCTGCACTACAAGTCTGGAGTTTTATAGAAAAATTTTAAATTAACCCTCTGCTAGCGATCTCATAAAACGGTTTGACCTTTCGGTATTCTAATTTCTATCAAAATTCAAGCAGAAAATTTTCTTTGACTATATAAACCATTAGTTGGCTGTGGGAATTTTCCCTTTCCACATTGATAAATGACTTTGTGTTTCTGAATCAGAAGCAGATGATTAAGGAGAAAAATATGTCCAAACAAGACAAGATTAGTTTAAATAGCCAAGAACATTTGGTCCACATTGTCTTGTCAGCCAGCAATTGTCATGTAAACTGTCATTTTTAAGAGTGCCACTGTGTGGATTTTTTTTTTCAAGTGGTTATTACATTAAAATTACCTCATACTGAGGTTTTTGCACTGAGATATCACAGTTTCAGAATTCATGGTTAATGTGTGCGTGTGTGTGCGTGTGTGTTTTTAAAGGAAACTTGCATTTTCGATAGTTGATCCTAAATTTCATAAACTGCACTTCTTTACCTGGTAAAACTGATGTTTTTGTGCTTATTGTGAGTTGTTGTAGTTAACTTTGAGTGTCAAACTTTAGAAAGACAAAATTACCCTTTAAGATATCAATGTTTGGGTATATATATATATATACCCAATATTTCAAATTAAATTTCATGTTCTAAATTAATCAAAGTAACAGGATTGTAATTAACCTAAAAAGTCAGTTGAATGAACGCAATAAATTTTGGTTGCTCAAATATGCCAAAAGTAGCTTGAAATGTTTCATTTACTTTCAATAGCTTCAGAGCCCTTAATAATTAAGATTGACTTTTCTTTCCAATTATGCACTACAGGTCACATCTTTATCTCCCCCAGAAGAAGGGGAAAAAAAAAAACCCACTGTGTTCAGGTAACACAAAACTGTTTTGGTAGTACCTCTTTTACCCATACTGCCCATTTCCTTTGATTTGGCCAAATACGATCTTAAGGGCAAAGAAAACAATGTATCTAATTAAAGTGCTTTGAAAGTAAATGAAAACCATGCTTTTGAGAGGCTGGTGTAAGTATGACCTTGGAGTCAGCCTTTGTGTTACAGCTAACATGTTGGTGCTATAAATTCTTCTGATTGTTTACAGATGTTGATTCTGCTTATGCTCCAAAGTGTGCATGATGTATTTTAAGTAGTACTTTAAAGAAAATTCTCTTTATAAAACCTACTCCCACTTAGTATAAATTTGTTTGGATTTATAAATATCATTTGTTACCGTAAATTCAGCTTCATATTAGGTTGGTACAGGATTTAAACTAATACATATCCACCAAAGCCAATTTAACATTTAAGTGTTAAAATATAAGCAGTCCTGTGGCTTGGTGCCAGATTACATATGTAATGACAAGAGAAGTTAACAAAGCCTTCTAATATTGAATGGGTACTCTTGAGAATGATTTCATTTGGATATAAATAAGTTTTAAGGGGTCTCCCTGTCTCACAACAGGATTCTCCAAAATAATTTGGAGTTTCAAAACTAAATGAGCATTTGGTTAGATTCTTCAGGATCATGACTAGATCAAAATGGTTTATATCATAGTTGCCAAATGGTGGGAGATAGCATACCTGAAAATGTATGTTTGTGTTTGTTGTATTTTTTCACATTTTGTGAACAAAGCACATTTATTAAAAATTTTAAATTTTCTAATATTCATTGTCTGTTACTTAAAACCTGAAAGTTCTGTGCTCTTTGACTTCTATACTGAGTGATTTCAAGGGGCACCTGGGTGGCTCAGTCGTTAAGCGTCTGCCTTCAGCTCAGGTCATGATCCCAGGGTCCTGGGATCGAGCCTCGCATCAGGCTCCCTGCTCAGCGGGAAGCCTGCTTCTCCCTCTCCCACTCCCCCTTCTTGTGTTCCTTCTCTCACTGTCTCTCTGTCAAATAAATAAATAAAATCTTTAACAACAAAAACAAAATTGGGACGCAGTTTAGAATTTGATTGACATCCAGAATTTTCAAGCTAGGTTCACTTACTCAGATTCCTGCATTTCAGAAATTGATTCACCAAAATACAGAGAGCTCAAGTGACTACCATATTGTTATGTATTGTTATGCTGTTTATCAAAGAACCAGGGACAACAGCCCACATAAATTCTAGTTCATTGTAGGTCTACTTTCCTTGAAAGTTACTTACATCTGAGATAATTAAGTGTATTAGTTATTTTACGGCAGCAGATGGCTTTCTCATGACATCGAACAGTTCTTTATCCATTGAATGAATGTTTGAACTTTACTGTATACAGTATGCTGGGGAAACATTAGGATTGGAGTGGTCATAGTCCCCTGCTTTCATGGAGCTGATGATCTAATGGAGAAGACAAGCATCCTACATAAAGTTAATGTCTCTATCTAGGAATGATTGCCTACTGATCCTTGCACGTTTGCCCCTGCTCAAGTCCCTTAATTTGTTTACCAAAAATGAAACAGAATGCAAAAAAGTTTTAAACACAACTGTTCAACAAATTACGAACATATTGTGGGTAAGAGGGATGTGTTGTTCATCTCTCTAGAAAAGTGCAAGCTACAAACCTATTCTCTGATTGTAAAAGGCAGGTAAAAAAAAAGTGGGGAAATCAAGCTGTCAGTCCATTTTCTCCACGTTTTTCTGAGCACAGTGCTAGAATGGTATTCCTCTTCAAGAGTCCACACACTAACATTTGGTTCCCTTTTGGTGTTAAAAATTCGTAGGTAATAGCAAAGGTGGAAGACAAATTGTTCTTACTTACAAAAAACATTTATTACAAAGAATATATTTTAAAAATTTGATTTTTCCCAAAAAAACTGAATTGGAGTAATCTCCATAATGGTTCACAAAAATTTCATGTCCGTGATCCACTGCCAACCAAAAGTTCCAAGATTATTAGCGGTAGCCTATATTATGCAATACTCAATAAACAAAGAATCTACAATAGCTAACAATTTCATTAAGGACCTGTAAATATTATAAAAGGAAGGAAATATTGGGTTTTCTAAACCCTGTTTTTCTTACTAGAGAAATTCATATCCCAACAACTGGAAAGACCGTCTTAAACTTACATTTGAATGTTTTATCATCCTAAATTTAAGAATGAGTTCAGTAGTTTAGTATGCATTTTTCAACTAAGAATCTCGTTACATCTACTGTTGAGTGGTAACTTTTGGTCAACAGCAGCAGTGTTCAACTTATTTTGAATTTTTTTAACCAAAACACTTTTGTTCTATTAATAGAAAGCTGTTCTATCTTTTGCCATATAAAACATTTGTGATTAATGTCACTGCATAGTTTTAGTAATCAGAAATACAACTACTTTATATCATAGATTTTAAAAATTTCTTAGATTGGGTCCATCAGTAGTACCAAGATGGTTACGTATTTCTATGTTTTTTTAAATTAAAGGAAAACCCAAAGAATTAGGTCATAGATATTGACTGCAGCATTGCTTCTTGAATTTGTCATAAATAATGAAAAGTCTGTAAAACAAATTTGTTAATATTACCAGATCAGAATACCCATGTAAACCATAAAAGTGGTAGGGAGCATTGCTCAAAATATAAAACAATGCCAATAGTTTTCCTAAACCCAAGCCTTTTTGCAGTTCTTTAAGGAGAAAAGTCAAGAGAATATACTTGAATACTTTAATTGCATGTATGTCTCACCTACTAAAGGCAGCCACAACCAAGTAAATCATTCAGTAGTGTCCTGATAACATTCTATAGTTCTTTGAGCTGCCATGGGGAAAACATATCTAGAAGAAAATTATTTGTGGGCCCAGAGGTATTCTATATGAAGCTATTGTAGAGTCCACATTTAAGCCCTTTGTATTTGTTCCCTACACCTACAAATCTTTTTTACAGCTAACTAATGCCAGGCTTTAGCTATGCCTATTGCCTTGTACCCAAGAAAAGATACAAACATGGCCATGACCAGTATTAATTTAGTTCTTCAAACTCTTTTTCTGTAACACCCTTGTTTTGATGAGTTTGCAGACACAGGTTAGATGTAGAAAAGATAAAGTCAACAACAATAAAAAACAGCCTCCTAATTAACACAGGCCTTTTCATTAGGAATCCAAGAACTAACATGTTTCCCAAAACCAAGCATGGATGAACCATTCTCTGGAAATAAGGTAGATATATAATATATAATTATATATTTAATATATATGTAATATATTTAATAAAATATAATAAGGTGATTGCTGGCAAGAAGAGAGTCAGACCAAATTCCCAGAGCCTCCCTGTAAGAAGAAATGCTTAAGGAAACAGACCTAAGACAGAAAGAGGGGCTATGGCTTGACTATAAAAACAGAGCTTTGTTTTCTAAACTCACTGAAGCATTAGCACCAATTAATGTCCCAGAGAGGTTACTATGCAAACAGTAAGGACCTGGGAATTTTAAAGTAAGAAGAAGACATTTTGATCAAGAGGAAATGTGATCATTTGGAGCTTGTATAACCATAAGTATTACCAAGACAGAGGGGACCCCAGTGGCATGGAGAACAGTGCCGGTTGGAATGAGGAGCTATGGAATGGGAGTTAGGATGTCACAGATCATCTCTTTAGTCTTGCTTGTGACTGGACACATAAAAAAACTGCTAATACTGGGGCGCCTGGGTGGCTCAGTCGTTAAGTGTCTGCCTTCGGCTCAGGTCATGATCCCAGGATCCTGGGATCAAGCCCCACATCGGGCTCCCTGCTCAGCGGGAAGCCTGCTTCTCCCTCTCCCACTCCCCCTGCTTGTGTTCCCTCTCTTGCTGTATCTCTCACTGTCAAATAAATAAAATCTTAAAAAAAAAAAACTGCTAATACCAATTTTATACTTCAAATAGTCAAAACAAGTCCTTTTTAATGAACACATGTTTTTCTTTCTAAAAGTTCTCAAGTGTGAAGAAGCAACACCATTTTAACATAATTGGTGTAGAGATAGTATTCTAGACAAATATAGAAGTATTATTATCCCCTTATAGGTTAATTTCACTTTCCAAAGAATGTGAAGCATGAAATTCAGAAGAGAGCAAGTATAGATCTTGTAACAGGTCATTTTAGATTGTATATAGTATAACTTAAATATACTTGGAGTTGTTTTTGAGTAATGATGAATTTTCACTGATCAGCTAGGCCTTATGGTCCCCAAATAATCATGAGAATTATTGGTGAAATAGGTAATTCAAGTTAGGGATACAGTTTGTGGCCATGATTAAAAGCAAAGTTGTTTTTACCATTCACTCAATACTGACTCATAAGTTGAGACTTAATTACTGCACAATTACACTGGAGTAGGTACTATAAGGAATGGATGTCTGCTGTGCTTTCCAGGGCTGACAGTGTAACTTTAAAAAAAATGCATTAGCTTTAATACGAGGCAACAAAAACTTTAAAATTGCAGAACAGCATATTGCGCTGCAGCATCTGGTGGTACATAGCAATGAAATCTAGATGCAATTTACTCAAATATGGATATCCCTCATCATGCAAGTGCCAAACGTCAATAATGCCCCTTCCCACCTCTCCAAGTCAACCTCCAGCATGCTCTCCTTAACCTTCCATGATCAAGTCCTGGGGTACAGGGGAGGGAACAAGCCTGTGCCCACCTTTGCACCAGCTAGTCCCTCTGCCTAGAATTTCTTCCTCTTTGGATTTGTAGAAGTAGTTCATTTTTGTTATTCAGGTCTTAGCTTACAGGTCACCTCCTAGGGGGTGCTTCCCAGTCCACGTAATCAAGTAGTCTTCACATCACCATTAAAAGTCTCCGCTTAACTAACGGTCTTAAGTTTATCTTTTTCCTTGTCTATAGGTATGGCCAAGGCCCTCATCTATTCTGTATCTTCAGCCTAGCAAAGTGCCCTGCAACAAAGCAGGTGATCAATAAGTATAAATAAATTTATATATATGTATATTTGTTATAAATAAAATTCATCTGCCCTTATAAAATCCAACTGAGAGGACACAGGACTATGGCTATACTTAGTTTTTGAATCTTGCAGGGTGGTCTGGTTTTGTTAGTTTATTAATATATTCTCAAAATTAGGAGGTAGGTCAATTTATACCTCAGAAAAAGCCTGAATTGGTCTGTAGAAAATGTCACTTAGATCAATAGTAAGTGATTTGGAGCCATTATCATTTTTCTCCCCTCCACTCACTCCTGCCCATTTAAATTCGTTCTATTTTAATCTCAGATACTTTCTCACCATGTCTCTGTCAATGCTATCCGATCCCTACCTCCCTCTCATTGACAATAAAGAATTGAAGTTTGTATACAGTTGTTAACTTTGCTACATCTAAGGAAGATTCAGCTAGTTGACCTCTTTGGTTCCACAAGAGAAGTAGTGCTCCAGCAGTTTCTTAATTCACGTAAGGGATACATCATGCCAACCACTTTGCAGATACGTTTTACCACTGAACACTGTGAAATTTGGGGCAAATTTCTTCATAGGACCTGTTTCTCAATCCACAAAATTCATTTACAGGGTCACTGGTAAGTTTACCAAGTTTCTGTAAAGCAAATAATACCATCTTGTCACATGGTATGATCAGCACAGTTTCTATTATTTATTTTAGCAAATAGCCATTAATAGCCCTATTCCTCTTCTCTTAGTCCTGACTATTCTGTGCCTTCCGTGCACATTGACCATTTCATCTCCACCATCCACCACCAATTCGAAATCTGATATCCACTCCTTCGAATCTTACTGAGCAAGTTAAATAGTCAGTGTTCAATTTTCTCCCCTATGAATTCCCAGATGACAAAAGATACCCCATCTACTACCACCTACCCTGCAAGATTTCAGTGGAAACTACAAAACCTCAACACAAGATCGTCTTGTCTAAGATGAATTCATAAAGATGGGTAACCACTTCCTCAGTATGTTTGATTCAACTATCTATTAATCATGAAAGAGTTTCCATAAATATAAAGGACAGCAGTTAATATGAAGTAGTTGTTGGTTCACGACCCTCTCAAGAGCTTCCTGAATGTAATCTGAAACAGGCCCTGATGTGAAGGGCAGGGAGAGACCAAAGAAAGAGGCCACTCCAGCCTGGTAGGTGGCAGTTTAAATAAGCAAAGGGAACTTATTACACAAGGCTTCTCTTGGGCAGCAGCAAGACGAATGGATCCCTACACCTGCTCGTGAAATCTTAAAAGCTTATAAAAAGGCCTGTAACTGGGTTCAGTCATGCATATCGTTCAGGTGTTCTCAACACCACATCATTATCTCAAGCTATGTCCTTGGACAGCCTGAAGGAGTGGGAAAGGTAAGCAGAACCCACATTCCAAGGCCAGGGGAGGGTGTGAGGAGCCTCTGATCCCCCAGCTCCAGCTCATAGGTCAACTGGCAGTCACATCTTTTCGATGACCTTCCCCAACAGGAATGTAACCAATTTATTTAAGAGTAAGAGGAGATTAGGGTTATTTCATCATTAAGTGGGAAGAAAACCCTTGAAACATAGTTCAGTTTCTAAAGGACTGACTTCTCTAGCTCCACAAAAGCACATCCACTATTGCTTTTATTACATTCAAAGTTATGAATATAACCCCATCCATGGGAATACTTGTCTGAATCCACCAACCAACGTATGGCACTACAGAGGCCTTAAACAGAACAGATTGGAGACTTAGTATGACAGCCTAGAAAATACATAATAGCCTAGAAAATTACAAGACCAACAGAAAAGACATTTTGAAAAATACCATTCAGTTCTAAATAAGGTCCTTTCAATGGTCATGATAATAACAAGCATCATTTATTAAGCAACTATTTTGTATTAGATATTATGCTAAGCACTCTGCAAACAATGCCTCATTTTCCTTCTCTCAACAAGCCTACAAAGGACTATTATCACTATGGTACTGGTGAGGACAGTAAGTCTTTGAAATGTTAAGCAATTGTCTAAAGTTACAGAGTTAGAAAAGTGGCTTAGCCACTATACAACTTGGGTCTGACTTCAAAGCTTAGGCTCATTCACCACATTACTGGAGTTGCCTGATCAATGTGGCTGTCTGAATGAGAACATGTATTTGAAACTTGTTTCATAAACAATGGGCACAAAATTCTGTTATATAATGAGTTCTGATATCCAGATAAATTAGATTACACCTTCAAGAAGCTTCCTTCCATCTAGTAAGAAAGACAAAATATATACATGAAAATTATAATGCAAGGGAGTAAAAGGCATGTCACAAAGAAATTGAAAAGGGAGTCTAATACTTCCTCCTTTAAAAAGGCACAAGAGCGGGGGCCCCTGGGTGGCTCAGTCGTTAAGCGTCTGCCTTCCGCTCAGGTCATGATCCCAGGACGCTGGGATCGAGTCCCACATCGGGATCCCTGCTCAGTGGGAAGCCTGCTTCTCCCTCTCCCACTCGCCCTGCTTGTGTTCCTGCTCTCGCTATCTCTGTCTCTGTCAATAAATAAATGAGCGGGGTGCCTGGGTGGTTCACTCGGTTGAGCGTCCAACTCTTGGTTTCAGCTCAGGTCATGATCTCAGGGGTCGTGAGACTGAGCCCCGCATCAGGCTCCATGCTCAGCAGGGAGTCTGCTTGAGGATTCTCTCCCTCTGCCCCTCCCCCCAAATAAATTTTTTTAAAAAGCATAAAAACCACAATATTACAGGTAAGTTTTATCAAACTTCTGTGAGAGGTTTTTCCCTTAAAATCGGTTCTAAAGCATTGAAAAAAAAAATTCATAAAGAAAAAGGGTACTTTGAGCCATAACTGATTCAAATTTAGAGAGCACACAAAATTACATTTTATACTAATTATCTACTGCTGCTATAACAAATTACCACAAACTGACTGCCTTAAAAAAATACATTATCTTACAGTTTTGTAGGTCAGAACTCTGACATGGGTCTCACTGGACAAAAGTCGAGATATTGGGTTCCCTCTGAAGGTTTCAAGGAAGAATCCATTTCCTTGCCATTTCCAGCTAGAGACTACCTGAATTCCTCGGCTCAAAGCTTTCATCTTGCATCTTTAGAACCAGCAATGTCAGGTTAAGTCCTGCTCATATCATAGTTCTGAATCTCCTTCCATCATCAGCTTACCTCTCTCTGTGTCTAACTGCAGCTGGAAAAGGTTTTCCCCTTTTAAGGACTCGTGATTAGATTGGGCCAATGAGAATAATCCAGGATAATCATCCTATCAGAAGGTCTTTAACCTGAAGCACTTGTGCAAATTTCCTTTTACCAAGTGAAGTTGTCTGTTCACAGGGTTTCATGAAATGGGAAATCTTTGGAAGGCCATTATTCCGCCAACCTCACAGGCCATTTCAGCTAAAACTATGAGTGCAAAACTAGTAAATAAAATACTGAGGAAAAAAACAATTAAAAGTCATATATTGACACAATTCAGTAATATCAAAGAGAGCTCTTTTTCTTCCAAGAATGAATTCAGGCAAGGAATAATGTAAGTCACTTTATCCACCAATTAAAGAGAAAAACCCTATGATCATCTGGATGCTGAGAAAAGCATTTATTAAATCCAATACCCCTTCATAAATAAGCTCTTAGATTAATTGAAGAAAGTCTTCTTAACATGACAAAAGAGTCTACCGGAAACCTCATAATGAAGAAACACTAGAAGCCTTTCATTAAGGGCGAAAAGAATAACAATGATGTATGCACCATGTTGCACCATGACTATTCAATGTACAGATTTGATGAAGTAAAATGAGATAAATAAGTGAGGTATAATACTGGAGAAGAAGAGATAAAGCTCATTATCTACACCTATCATTGACTAAAAAAGTATAAGAGAAATGACCAAAAAACTACTAGACTTAATACCAAAGTTTGGTAGGTTAGCTTTAATATAATATATACCCTATTCGTGGTTGTAAAAATAAACAGCACAAAAAACCATGACAAATATTTAGCAATAAATTAAACATAAGATATATTAAGACCTATATAAATAATATACTAAAATTTTACCAAAGAACATAAGACTAAGTAGCTATAGACACTGCCAGGTTCTGCCGGGAAGACTAAATTTCAGAGATAAGTCTGTGATTTGAGAAGATGTCAAGATTTGGAAAACGTCAAATCTCCCCCAAATTAATCAATAATCCACTGCAATCTCAATCGATTTCCAAATAAGATTTTATAAGCTGAATTTATGGATTTTATAAGCTGAAATTATTTCATATACAACAAAAAGGGGGAAGAAAATTTTAGAAAAAGAATTGAGAAGGTATTGGTATAAAAACATACTACCTATAATAATATAAACAGTAAGGCATAGGTGCAAAAGGATTGACCGAGCAGAATAGAAAGTCCAGAAACTCACCAGTGTACATATAGGTATTCAGTACAGGACAAATGTGACATTTCAAATCAGCAGAGAAAAAAGGGCAATTCACTTGTGCTGGTAATAGACAATTCAATAAATGATAATATGAACAAAAAAGAGCAACAGTTAACATAAGAGAAAATATAAAATGACAAGGGGCTCAACTTACTAGTAATGGTAAAAAGAACAAATGAAAGCAATAAATACTATTTTTCATCCATCAGCCTAAGAGAAATAAAAAATGATAATACGCACTACTGATAACAGGTATGGGCATAAGAATATTCTGTTTCACTATTGATAGAAATTTGCTATATTCAAAAAGTCTTTTTGGTGAACAATATAGCAATATCAGCATTCTGAGTATGCACTTAATCCAGCAATTTCTAATCCATAAACATATCACAATGTTTGCAAACTTTACATATTCACTGAAGCATAGATCTAGTAACAAAAAACTGGGAAGTCTAAAAATCCTTCAAAAGAAAAAACAGTTAACGTGAAATTTAATACATTCATCCCATACAGTTGTTTAAAAATTTTTTTAGGGGCACCTGGGTGGCTCAGTTGGTTAAGCATCTGCCTTCAGCTCAGGTCATGATCCCAGGGTCCTGGGATGGAACCCTACCTCAGGGAGCCTGCTTCTGCCTCTGCCCCTCCTCCCTCTGGTTCATACTCTCTCTCTCTCTCTGCCTCTCTCTCTCTCTAAAAAATAAATAAAATCTTTCTAAAAAAAATTTTGTTTTAAACCAAACAAAAGGTTTTAAACCAAACAAAAGGTTTAAACCAAACAAAAAATTTTGTTTTAAACCAAACAAAAGGTTTAAAACAAAAGGACACAGGATCTCTGTGTCCTATCTTGAGAACATCTCCAAGATAATTGCTAAAAACAACAAAAAACAAGTTGAATAACAAAAGAAACATAACCAAACAAAAAACGAAATTATACATTTGTATAAGAACTCCTATTGACACATAGAAAGAGCATAAGATCAATGACTCACAAAACTTAGTATGATTAAGAGGGCAGCTTCCTAGGTGACACTTCCTGAGATTGTGATTCAGTAGGTCTAGGCTGATGCACAGACACCTCCATCTTTAACAAGCTCCCACGTGATTTCAGTTAGAGAGTCTATGGCCAGCATCTTGAGAAATCCCGACTTAGAGAGAGAGAGTTTATCAAGGAGTAATACGATTTACCTGCAGGCTCCTGAGTGGCTTTGGCAAAGGACTGAAGGGGAAATTCTAAACTATACTACTTTGTATAGTTTAAGTTGTTTGCACTTTTTTTTTTTAAGATTTATTTTAGAGAAAGAAAGAGCATGAGTGGGAGGGACAGAGGGAGAGAGAGAATCTTAAGCAGTCTCCACGCTGAACACAGAGCCCACCGCCAGGCTAGATCTCACGACCCTGAGATCACTTCGAGAGCCAAAACCAAGAGTGGGTTTTCTTCCCACTTAATGATGAAATAACCCTAGCTCAACCGACTGTGCTACCCAGGTGCCCCAGTTTGTACATTTTAAAGCAATTAAAACAAAAACAAGGAAAATACAAAAAAGAAAGTGAGGTGTCTTTAGTCACCTCACATAAAATCTATGAGAAATTAAGGGAAGAAAATATCGTCACCTGGGCAATCAAGGAAAGTTCCTAGAGGAAGTGGCATTTAAAATGAGCTTTGAAGGAAAAGCTAAGATTAGAACAAGTAAAATTGAGGGTAGAGGAGTGAGATAAGAACACAAAAGAGGAAATAAAGACATTGAATTAGGGAATATTTCCATTTCATGGAGGGAGCCCAATGCGGGGCTCGATCCCAACACCCCAGGATCATGACCCGATCTGAAGGCAGATGCTTAACCGACTGAGCCACCCAGGTGCCGCTGGTCTGGAAATTTTAGTTTCATTTTTCTATTGGCTAGAAAAGTGGTTCCCAAACAGCAGTTAATGAGAATCACCTGGGAATGAGGACATTAAATTAAAGAGCACTAGGATGGAGGCAGCAACTCTACAACTTATTATTCAGTAGGTTTTATGCGGCATCTCAAAGTCTGTGTATTTAAAAAGCTCCCTTACAGTTTGGGGGGCCGTTAAACCAGATATAATTTGGGTTATAGTATGAAAGGAAAGGTAGTGAACACTGAAACCAAATTAACCCAAATAAATAAAGTATAAATAACTTCCATAAAAATTGTTACACATTTCAAAGAAAACTATTATATTCTTAGGATATGTGGGAAAGTAATAATTGGAGGAGAAAGACAAAGCTGAGCTAAATTTCTTCACTTAAAGAAGTCAAAAGTTACTGTTTTGTCTGTTTTTATAATTAGATGTGACAAAGATAAAAGAAAGGATATTATATTTTGAGTATTTGTAGCCTTCTCCCTTCCCCCTGTGTCCTAACAAGGTTTGTGGCCTCATGCTGAGCTTCTCTGAAAAATTAGAGAAGGGGAAAACTAAATGAAGCCCTGAGAGGCTATAGTGATCTGTATAAAAATGCAAATGGCTTAGCAACTGAGAACCTACTCAGTGTCAGGCATTGTTCCAAATACTTGACATATATTAACTCATTTAATCCTCACAGCAACCCCATGAATAAATACTTGTTTCATTTTACACATGGAGCTAGTCAGAGTTTCAAACAGATTCAAATTCAGACAGTCTAGCTCCAGAATGCTCACTTTTAACCACTACCCTGCACTGCTTCTCACAAGAAATACCAAACAGCTGAGCCAAGGAGTGAGGCTGAGAGGCCAAGAAACCCCCCCAAGATATTTTGGGGAAGTATATGGGGAACAGAGAAATAAAAGATATCAAATAAGTTCTCAAAAATCGAATTTATAAATGAAATATGTGAAGCGATAGGGGATACTTTTTAAACTACCAAATTAGGAAATCTTGATTAAATGGTCAATATTCTGAAAACATGTCCATTAGTAAAATAAACTCAAGGAGGAATAAAATCTGAAAGACCAATGAGCATAGCGTATGTTATAGTAACAAAGAATTACCTCTCAAAAAGACACCACCTCTAGATCCACATGCTTCAGGATTTAGTTCCTTCACACTTAAAGAAAAGATGATTTCCATACCAAATAAACTGTTGCACAAAATAGAAAAAAGGGGAAAGCTATCCAATGTGTTCAAAAGAACAAATATACCACTTATACCAAAACCTAAAAAGATAATACCAGAAAATAAAACCATGTATGCTTCTCACTTAAAAACTGAGCGATATCAAAAATAAAATCTTCAATACTTAATTTAACAATTCACTAAAAGACCTATGAGGATTTATTCCAGAATCTCGAGGATAGATCAATCGTAATAGTTAGTATGAGAGGTTAACCTATCAGTGCATCAGTGAGGGAAAACCATATGAACATCTCAAAAGATCCTTAAAAAGAATTTGAATTCAAAACCAGTATCTGAAACAAAACACGCAATGAAAAATTTCTTAAGAATGAAAAAATACATTCTTTAAATATTCCCTTTAAATTAACTATCAAGATCATGTTTAATGATGAAAATACTAGAAGTGTTTCCATTAATGTCAGGAACACGCCAGGACCTGCTTTCACTGCTTACTTGAACAAAAACTATTAAACAATGCTTTAAATCTGGATTAAAAAAGTAAGAGGCATAACAAATGGAAAGCAAGTAAGTGATTATTATTTTTAGAAAAAAGTGCTTAATATTAAAAAATTTAGTGAGATGGCCAAATGTTTTAAAATGTAATATATTTTCTATAAAGTAATACTCAGAAAATATAAAACAAAATTCAAGAAGGCAAAATCAGCATATGCAATAATAGCTCCTTCCTATATTGACTCCAGAGAAATAATAGCATGTTTTAAATCATTTGATATAAATATAGCTGCACTGAAAATTAGAAGGTAAGTCTCCAGAGAACTGTGAGCCCTCTTTAAGAACGGAAAGCAAGCAACACTTTTTCAGCCCAAAAGACTAAAACAGGAAGACTCGGGGACCCCAGCTGGGAAGCCGCAGTGGCAAAGCAAGAAGCTCCTAATACCTGAAGAAAGTCACCACCATGAAAGGTGACAAAGCCAACAAATGGAAGCACTTGGAAGCTGATGAAATGGAATAAAAGGAGCATACAGAACACAAGTTAAAACATGTATGTTTAGTATCCTCAAAGGAGGAAAATGCCATAAAATAACAAAGATCATTAAAGGATAGCAGATACTTCAAGAGGAAGGAAGGAAGGAAAGAAGGAAAGAAGGAAAGAAGGAAGGAAGGAAGGAAGGAAGGAAGGAAGGAGGGAAAAGAAAAAAGAAAGTAGAAGCCTAGGAAAAAAATTTTTAATTAGCCTAAGAAATAAATTACTGGCTGTAAGATTAAACTGAAGAATTCCTCCAGAAAAGAGCACAAAGAGGTAAAAATATGAAAGAAACATGAAGATTAGACACAGTTCCAACATATCTTAGAAATCAGAGTTCCAGATAAGAGAATAGAGAAAAGAGAAGAAAGGAAATGCTGAAAAAAATAATGCCAACATTTTCCCAGAGTTTAAGAATGATTAAAATCCTTCAATAAAAAAGGATTACTAAATAAAAAGAGTTTCTAAACTTACAAATACGAAATTTCAGAAGATTTAGACAGTTTTCTAAAAGCTAAGAGAGAGAAAAAGACATATTACCTACAAAGGAATGGGAATCAGATTGGCACCAAAGTTTTTATTGGCATCTTTAGATTTCAAGAATCTATGCAATGAAAATGCATTATTTTTAAAATGTTAAATATTAGCAAAAAAATAAAAAAAAATTAAAGACAAAGCTTTCTGCTGCCAAAAATGTAGTTAATTGACAGCGGGACCACAGAATGGTTTCTTTATGGTAAGAAAATCAGCAGTATAATAAGAGCCTTAAAAATGTTCATATTCTCTAACCTATTAGGAATCTCTTCCAAAAGGATGATCAGAAATGTAACATATCACAAGTGCAATGAGCCAAAATTGTAGAATTTGAGAACAAAAATAAAAAACATCCTAAATTTTCCAAATTAAGGAAAAGGTTAACTAAATCATGGCTGAGCCATATGATGCAATATTAGCCATTGTTAATAGAGTAAATGCTAATGAGATAAGATGCATTAGGTGAAAGGGCAAGTCAAAAGTGGTTGAAACAATAACATCTATTATCTGACTTAAGAATTTGGGATGTAAGGAAAAAGTGTAGTTAAGCTCTGGCAAACATGGCTTGCTGCCATCCTTATTTCTTCTTCTTTCTCAGAAAGAGAACTCTGATTTTTTAAAGATTTTATTTATTGATTTGAGAGAGAGAGAGAGAGCATGAGTGGGGGGGGAGGGGTGAAAGGAGAGGGACAAGCAGACTCCCCGCTGAGCACTTAGTGGAGTGCCATCCTAGAACCCTGGGATCATGACCTGAGCTGAAGTCAGATGCTTAACTGACTGAGCCACCCAGGCACTCCAAGAACTTTGATTTTTAGATGGGCATGATTTTTAGATGGGCATATAGCTACCCCCAAACTTACCACTTTCCCCAGATTCTATAAATACTAGATACCAGTCAAATTGATACAAGCTAAAGTGTTTCATGTAACTTCCAAGAAGTGTCATTAAAGTAGGGATGAGGAGAGTACATTTGCCTCTAGTACTTCCTCCTTTCTCTTGATTGGAATTCAGAAGTGATGGCTGGAAATTAAGCAGACACCTTGCACCATGAAGAGGAAGCCATGTTCTGAGTGGAAGGGGAAAAAGAGGAAGGAATCAGGATCTTTAACACTAAGAAGCACCACATCTGCTCTAGAATACCTACCTCTAGACTTTTTATGTGAGAAATAAACTGGTATTAAGCCTCGGTTGTTGAGCTTTTTGATATACACACCTGCACTTAATCCTAAAATCTGGGCTCTACCCTTAGAGTTTCTGATTCAGTAGATCTGGGGGTGGGGCTGGGGGAAAATACTGCTGATTTTCTTACCAGAAAGAACCCATTCTGTGGTCCTGCTGTCAATTAACTACATTTTTGGCAGCAGAAAGCTTTGTCTTTAATTTTTTTTTATTTTTTGCTAATATTTAACATTTTAAAAATAATGCATTTTCATTGCACAGATTCTTGAAATCTAATTTGCATTTCTAACTAGTTCCCAGATGATGCTGATACCTCTGGTCTAGGGACCACACCTGTAGAACCGCTGCACTGATGGAGATAATAACCCAGTTGTTGTCAACACTTGCTTTACATTAGAATCACTGGGGGAGGGAGGAGGCTAGGAGGGGCTCAGGGAGAGTCTTTAATAAAACACACCATCTACCTGGGACTCACTCCAGAGGAGACTGATTTAATTGATCTGTGCTGGGCTGGGTATGGATGTAGGTTAAAAATCTTCAAGATGATTATAAGGAGTACGCCAGGACAGGATATGGTAACCCTTTCCTGCTTACTGTTTACAGCAATGAGACAGAAATACCTGTGTTCCCCCACAGAGGGGAATGATATTTAGAAAGCTGCACTTGAGGACCTAGGACTTGAAGCCAAAAGACTGAGGTTTAAGCCACTGCTCAGTACAGTGCAGTTTCTCTGGACCTTGGTTATTTTACCTATAAAATGATGATGATAATATTTACATCATCAGGTTTTGTAGAGATTGAATGATAGGACATAGGTGAAAGCACTTTGTAATCTCAAAGTATTACACAGAAATAACAAGGGAGTAGACCCAGCAGATCATCTATGGAGATCCTGAGTCCATTCAGCTCTGGAACAGGATTGAAGAATTGAAAGAAGTAGGAGGAAGAACAAGAGAGAAGATGGGAGAAATAATGTAGGACTCCTCTGTGACTCCCTGCTACAGAGGACTGAAATAGATAGGATCCTCCATTTCTCCTACCACAAGTGCTGCCTTCCCTCCTTCCCTTGATTTAAAAAAAATGGTATTTCCACAGGTGTTCCTAGACTGAAATAATTCCTCTGGGTGAACTATTTGGTCTGGAGCACACAGACCTTGCCTGCATTGGAAGCAAGTGTTGAAGAATGGATGTTCCTGCTATTAGGATCATTACACTACCATCGGTAATGCAGCTTGAAATCTCCTGTCACTGAGGCGGTTCCCAAGTGGCTGTTTTATATGCAGGTGTTTGGCTGAGGATGTGTCAGATGTCAGGAACTGACCCTAATACTTCTAATTTCAGGATTAATGTTACTGGGCAGAGGGAGGTTTGGTTCATCTCTGGAGGGCCTCAGGTACCAGGCTAAGGGGTTTGCACTTTATTCTGTAGCCTGTAGAAGTCATTGGTTTTAATTTAATAAGTGACACAGAATGGTGTTCTGAGAATATCAGTCAGTGTGATGGATTAGATGGGGGTGAGGCTGACATCAAAATGACAAACCACAGAAGTTACTGAAGTAATTCATGGGTTAGGACCTCAACCTGGGTAGTAGCAATGGGATTTGAAAAATGATAAATGCAAGAAATGGAGTAAATGAAGACGAACACTTGGACTTCACAACTGTCCAGTTCTTTTAGTAAATACTGACAGTCTTCAACAACTAAAGATCGATGAGAGCTACCCTCTCCCTTTACTATTAGGTAGTGCCCTACAGTGAAAGCAAGTCTCAGACTTCATGCAACTACACAGATAAATATTTATCAACAAGCAGGCACAAAAAAACACTACACAAAAAGTATTTGGTGCCAAAGCACTGAACAGCGTTCTAGATTCAGGGAGCCATTCTGAAGGCTGTCAGTATGCCATAATCTGAAGCTTCTTCCACATACTCCATTTAGGCAAGAACAGAAGTGCCTGTACAATATCCTAGTGAGCCATGTATCTTGAACACCTGTTATTTCCACAATGAAAAATTATTTATCATTTGTTAATTAACATACCTCTAGTGCAGATTAACAGTGATAGTGGAAACACTTGTGCACCCAACTTTATAGTGAAGATTCCTGATTAGTCTTTCAAATGCTAATTATCCACCCTGGAGTGTGCAGATGAAAGTTAACTCTCAAACACATACACATCTCACTGCAGTATTTTAAAGTATACTGACAAGATAGCAAGCATCAAAGATAGTTTCAAGGTCACAAGGCTGTGGATCATGTTTGAGGAAGATGAAAAAGCACTGTTTTAATGAGGGACCTTCATGCTAAGGAACAGGAAACAGCTGTGGCTGATTTAAGCAGAAAAATTTATTGGAGGCTAGTGGGTAGCTCAGAGGACAGCTGGAAACGGAGCTTGGACTTGTGTGGTCAGAGAGTACAACCAGTAACAACACACACTGAACTGATGGGAGAGGGCTCTAGGGTTGCCGTAGGCATGCGCAAGCATACTGAGTCACAGACACTACGAATTCTGGATGCTGGATGCAAACCACTAGAACCACTCTTACTATTGCTCCAGGAGCCTACCTTGCTATACTCCTGCAGTTACCCAGGAAGCATGGCTTTCTGTGTTTGCTTGTGTTTGCTTTTTTGAGTCGACAGCTCCCAGCTGGTGAACATGATTGGTAGAACAAGTATGTGGCATTTCAGATTCAGCCACTAGACTCCTAAGGTGGGGAATTCTCCAAACACAGAATGATGGTTCAGATGGTGGGAATACAAAACCAACCAACCAACAAAATATATATGTATAAATAAATGTCCATTAAAGGTAAGTCGAATTAGAAGTGATGGCAATTCAAGTAGAAACATCTAGCAGGTAGTTGGAAATGTGACACATGTTCCCCCAAAGAGCCAGAGTTACGGATTTGGGAGTTGGCTAGTGACTGCTCTTAGAGTTAAGACAGGAGTCTGGACAGAATCTCACACTTTTTATTTACGTAGGAGGAATCTGAGTCTGAGAGTGCTTTATCACTTTGATCTGCGGCACACCCCAAACCCCCAACACCTATTAAATGAAAATGAATTCACATTCTATCAGCAAAGATAGGAATAGTATAGATGATACTAACAGAAAATGGGAGAGAACTAGTGATTGTTGAAGGCCTATTGTGTACTATTACTTTATTTAACAAATATTTAAGTACCGACTATGGTACTACACCAGGCTGATTTAATGGTGAGCAAAACTGGACATGTCCTGGCATTTGAGGAAATGAAAGCAGACTGGGGTGCAGACAATTGGGGGAGTGTTGTGGCAGATCACGCTGGAGGTAAAAAAGCGCCAGGCTACAGAACTTGTCCATACCTCTTGAAGGATTTGGGGCTTTAAAGGGGATAAAACATCTAGTTTTTAAGGTATTTGTTTACGTACATGATCTCACTTAATCCCTACAACAACCCTGTAAGGTGGGTGTTATTAGTATCCAATTAACACATGAGGAAACTGGGGTTCAGAGAGATTAACTGACCTAAGAGCTACAAGG
Organism: Mirounga angustirostris; assembly: GCF_029215605.1. Taxonomy (NCBI): domain Eukaryota; kingdom Metazoa; phylum Chordata; class Mammalia; order Carnivora; family Phocidae; genus Mirounga; species Mirounga angustirostris. Next base: position 36,274,562 of record NW_026991720.1, read on the forward strand.
AGCAGAAAATGATGGGAGGGATAGAAAGCAGGCAGAAAGGGAGGGCCTCTTAGAGAGGGGAAAGGAATTCATACTTTTCGAAGGCCTACCTTCTGCCAGAAAAAAAATAGTTTACACAGTATCTTTGCAAAAAAGTTTTTGTTTTTGTTTTTCAGAGAAACAGGTTGCACATAGAAAAGAGGAGCAACCAGGTTCCAAACTCCAAAACCACCGGACGCAGCTGCTGTGAAGTGCTGCCTCCCCCTACGTTTATTCAAGGAGTTCAGAGCACAAATGAGAATCAGGCCTGGGCGACTGATGAATCACAGACCTGTACCTCTGAAGCAAATACTACTTTATATGTTAATTAAAAAAAAGAAAGAAAGAAAGGCTGGTGAACGTGTAAGGGATAGGTGGAAGAAGGCGAATGGAACAGGCCAGGCCTGGGGAGCTCAGCGCTGTCGGTGGGGTAAAGACCCAGGCCGTGACTTAAAAGGAGTCTTAATTAGAAAAGAGGCGAGAAGGGCTTTGAAGGCGAGCCTAGGGAACTTGGGCTTCTGCGGGTCAGCGGACACAAAGCCATGCATTATGCCGTAGATACTAAAGAACAGCAACGCCTCCTGCGGCATTTGCAGCCCACGTGTGGACCTTCCCGCCCGTCCTGTCCCACTTTCCGTCCAGCCCGAGGCGGCGGCCTAAAGGCTTCCTGGGCCCGGTCTACGTGCTCCTTCGTGGTCTTCCCGCTCCCTGTTCGCCGCCGAGCCGAGGTCCCAGAAGGCGACGCAGGCCGGACTCGGCCGGCACCCTAGGTTGGGGGTGGGGGGTGCTCCGTGTGCTGTCGCAGCGCCGGGCACACCTGGGGCGGCGGCCGCACGGGGAGTTTGGGCGGGGAGGGGGCCGGGCCTCAGGGAGGACGCGCGCCGCGCGGTTTGACCCCGGCGGCGTTCCGTACCGTCGCGGACCCGGCGGCAGGAACATGGCGGCCGCGGTCGGGCCGGTAACGGAGAAAGTTTCCAACGAGACTGGCCTGTGTTAGTGCCGGTGGCCTCGGGCCCTCGACACCCCCCCTCCTCCGGCGTGCCACCTCCCAGATCCGAGTCGCCAGCTCAGCCCCAAGGGCCCTCCCTTTACTGTGTTGGCCCCAGAGCCGACTCCGGGGTTGAGAGCGTTGGTGGCGGCGGCCGAGTCAGGTAGGGAGGTCGGGGCGAACAGCGGGGTGGCAAGACCTGAGCACAGACACCGCCCGGGTCTCTGCGTCGTTCGAGCCCCTAGCTCCGCGCCCCCGGTCATCCGGGGCCGAGATTGCGATACCTGCCCCGAGAGTAGTGACGGTGGGGGTTGGAGGCTGGAAGGGGGGCGCTCCACCTCCCCCGCGGTTCCCCAGGCAGTTGGGCCCCCGGTTGTCGTTGCCGTCTCCCAAAGTGGAGGGGTGGTAGGGAACAGGCAGGCTTTTTCTGGAAGAATTGCTGTTGTTGCCCCAGTACTAAGAGATTGGATATTTAAGTTGCCATTCTCCTCGTATGTAGTGGGCCCAAAGAGTTCACATGAATTCATTGAATCAAAGCACGGGAATTCCCCGACCTTAGGTGCTCAGTGTGGTTCTTTCAGCTTTTGACGCTTCCAGATGGGACGGAAGTAGTGTCTGAGTCCAAAGCTGATGGAAGTGATAGAGTGTGTATGTAGTGGCTCTGTTGAGCCCTAGAGGTAGGACATGGAAGAGAACGCACTGGTTTGGAGGAATTTGGATGAATTAAGTGAAGGCTGAAGTAAGGCGAAAAGAGAAACAAACCAAACATTCATGGACTCCCCCTTAGTTCTATTACTTATGCGCTGTGGGATAGTATACAACTTTAGTCTCTTCATGTATTACTAAGTGTCCAATAACTGGCATTGTTATTAAATATAATTATTTCTGTATTAGTCCCTATTTCTTTCACAGGTATTTGTTGAATATCTACTTGGTGCCAAATTTTCTGCTAAGACACGGGTACACAGTATTAAAGACAAACTTTGAGAGACCTTGTGATCTAGTAGGGAATGCAGACCTTAAGCAAATGACAATCAGCATTTTGCTATTATAGAAGAAGTGGAGGGATCATATAAATGAGTCAGGGGTAATCTCACCAAGAAAATGATTTAGGTGAGACCTGAAGAGTAGGAGTGAGCCAGGTGTGAGGACTGGGATGGGTCTAGGAAGAGGGAAGAAGTGTACCTGGAGAGGGAATAGCAGTGGTGCACTTCAGAATTGAAAAGGTCAGTATGGCTGGAATACGAAGTTCAAGCGGAAAAGAAGAAAATAGATGCGGCAGGGAAGTTATTCACATATGGTATGGAGAGCCTTATGAGGCGTTTTAAGGAGTTTAGACTTTATTGCTTAAGATGCTCGGAAGCCGTTTGACGGTTTTTACAGAACAGAGTGAACTAACAAATTTTTTATTTTAAAAGGGACACTTCTTGGAGAGGGCACAGGTAGATATAGGGAGACATTGAAGCATGAGACGATGATGGCCAAAACTGGGATTTTGACTTTGGGGATGGAAAATAGAAACATTTAAGATGTGTCTAGGAAGAAGAGTGGACAGGACTTGGTGAGGACTAAATATAGGTGGTGAAGGAGAGGAGGGTTAGAGTAGTATGTGGGATTTTATAAAACAGACTCTGGGAGTTCCCCTATGCAGATTGACTCTTCTGTGCTCCATTTTTATCTGTCTCACAAGTAATTTCTCATTGAATCAAGTAATGGCAGACCAGTTGAAAAGATGCTGTTGCTTTGTTGTCTTATTCTGATGCAGCCAGTTTGTCCTTTGAAGAAGTTCAGAATGTGGAAAGACTTGTAAATTAGCCATTTAAAAATATTCTGCATGTTGATTTTGACAGTGTGGTTGCATATATTCTATGATATGGATGTTACGGGTATAATTTACATGTTTACCTTTTTTCTTTTTTTTTTAAGTATTTATTTGAGAGAGAGCGAGCACAGTGGGAGTAGAGGGAGAGGGAGAAGCAGACTCCCCGCTGATCAAGGAGCTGGACGTGGGGCTTGATTGCAGAACCCCAAAATCATGACCTGAGCTAAAGCAGTCACTTAACTGACTGAGCCACCCAGGTGCCCTTGTTTACCTTTTTTCTAGGGTTTTACCTCTAAGAGAGTTGGTGCTTTTATTTATATCAGACAGATTAATATATGTATATAATTAGGGAGAGAGAATAATTGAAGACATGGAAATAGTTGAGATTGCTCATAGAAAGTGTACAGTGAGAGAAGAGCCTAGGCCTGGGATTGAACATCCAAAGGATGGATTAAGAATCAAGAGTCTGCAAGAAGATGGAGAAGGAGAGGTCACTGAGTTAGAAGAAAATCTGGAGGTTGGTCTTTGAAAGCTAAAGGAAGGGCAGGTTTCAGAAATTGAGAGGAGTCAACAATGTCAAAGGTTGTTTGAAGAAAGTGCAGGATAATAAATGAAAAGTACGCATTGGTTTTAGGAGCTTATAGGTCACTTTAGAATTTGGCAGAGCAGTTTGTTGTATGGTAGGAACCATTGTTGAGTGGTGTGAGAAGTGAAGCAATCGTAGAATAGCTGTCAAAAGAGGACGGAAGATTGAACTTGGAAGAGAAGATGGGGATGCGTGAAGATTGTTTTTGTTTCTGGGTTTTTTTGGTATTGTTTTTAAAAAGAGCTTTGCAAATGTTTAAGTGCTAATGGATAAGAGAAGAGTGGGAGTTTGAAGAGCGAAGAGATTGTGAAGTTCTGGAAGAGGTAGAGGGGAAAAGATAGCCAGTATGTCTGAAAGATTTAGCCTTAGATAGGGAAGGGACATCCTTCTTCCCCCGTATCAGGAGATGTTGGTAGAGGTGGGTTTGTGGTGTCAGAAACTCATGTAAGCTCTCTTCTGACAACTCTGTTGGAGGCAGTCATCTAGTGAGAGTGCAGTGAGTGGGAAGTGGGTGTCAGAGATTTGAGGCTAAGGAAGAGAGGTTGGGTAGTCACAAAATGGGAGAGTGTTGACCAAAGAAACAAAAGGATGTCTCGTGAATTGCGTGGCAACCATTGAGCCTGGTGTGTGATTGTTTTTTTTCTTCAGCAGTGTTCAGTTGTCTAAGCCCAGACTGTACCATCAACCCTTTGAGGATCTGTATTCCAACCTATTTGTTGAACGATTATATTACAGGAGTGATGTTAAAAAAAAATGCAAAGAACTCTAGATTTTATCAATGTCTTACATATAAGCAAAAAGGTAAAGGCAAAATATAACAAAGGAAGACATTTTTTTAGCGGTGTATGGTATCTTAAGAAATGATGGGATGAAAATGTAATTGAGGAAAATCAGAATACTTAAATAGGTTTATCTGTAAAAAATACACTTGCTGAAGTAGAATTAGTGCGAAGTAGAATTAGTAATAGTACTTGGAACATCGCAGAGACTGTAAGATTGTTGCTCAGTAAAATTCTTCTCCAGCCAAATGAGTAATTAAGGGTTAATTCCAGGTTATCATGTTTCTGTCGGGTCTTTCTTTTAGTGTCCTACTATTTTTTTTTTTTCTTTAAAGATTTTATTTGTCAGAGAGAGAGTGTGCACAAGCAGGGGGAGCAGCAGGCAGAGGGAGAAGCAGGCTCCCCGCTGAGCAAGAAGCCCAATGCAGGACTCGATCCCAGTGCTCTGGGATCATGACCTGAGCCGAAGGCAGGCAGACGCTTAACCGACTGAGCCACCCAGGTGCCTCTCATGTGTCCTGCTGTTCAGAAAGTATAAATAAGCTCATCGCAAACAAGTCATTTTTTTAAATTTTTGTCTGGTTGAGTTCTCCATGGATATTTATTGTGACCATGAGCTGTTGAATGGATCAGTTCTGAAACAGTATAACATAAACTTTGAAGAATTATCTGGTAGATAGTTAAAGCATTTTTTGGCCATTGTCATGTTTTTTTTTAAAGATTTTATTTATTTGACAGAGAGAGACACAGCGAGAGAGGAAACACAAGCAGGGGGAGTGGGAGACGGAGAAGCAGGCTCCCCGCAGAGCAGGGAGCCTGACGCGGGGCTCCATCCCAGGACCCTGGGATCATGACCGGAGCTGAAGGCAGATGCTTAACGACTGAGCCACCCAGGCGCCCCCATTGTCATGTTTTAAGTGCAATTTGTGGGGGCACTCAAAGACTAAAATAATTATCTGAGTTCTTTAATGAATAATTGTTAACTTTTTAAAAGTAAAAGTATAAAGTTTAGGGGCACCTGGGTGGGTCAGTCATAAAGTGTCTGCCTTCGGCTCGGGTCATGGTCCCAGGGTCCTGGGATCGAGCCTCACATCGGGCTCCCTGCTCGGCAGGAAGCCTCTTCTCCCTCTCCTACTCCCCCTGCTTGTGTTCCCTCTCTTGCTGTCTCTCTCTCTGTCAAATAAAATCTTTAAAAATACATATATAAAGTTTAAATATTGGTTATTTAATGTAAATATTGGTTGGCATTCTAACTTCAGAATTTTGACTAGAAAGTTCAGGAATTGGTTTGCTACAGAGATAGTATTTAGATCTAGAAAGGAGGTTTGATAATCCAAGTAATTTAGTAGAGATCAAAGTATAGGGAAAATTATGAGTTAACTTTAGGGACTAACTTTAATGCAGTTAAACTTTACTTCTGGTAAGTTTATTAGTTAAACAATGTAAAGACTAAGATTTTATAGCCTGTTAGAGCTGCCTTATAAAAAGATGGAGAGGATTTTAGGTAGGAACGGTTGCTATTACTGGATACAAGTGCTTTTCAAATTAGATGTAATGATGAAGCCCATCATTCGGTTTAGCTGCTGAGTAGTTTTTGATTGTGCCAGATCCATCTTCTACAATCTAAGCTAGGTTGAATATCTCACATTTACACATTGTAGTTGAAAAACTAACCATTGAAGTAAGAATGGCTTAGTCTTTGGAAAAACAGTTTCACTGGTGGTGATTTAGTCATACTTCTTAGCATATGTTAAGTAGAAAGCACTGTCATTTTTATATGGATAAACTGAGTTTTTAAACCAGAAACAATGGCCATTAAGATACATGCAAGTAAAATTTAAAACTGAGTTTCAAAAGAAACTTTATTTCTCATTTATTCATTATTTCTACAAAGAAGAGAGCTAAAATATAAATTATATAAAATTAACACTGACTTATTTTTTCTGCTTTTTAGATCACGATAAACAAAAATTCCACCAGAGGAAATGCTGAAATAGGAGTTACGGATACGTTGGATTTGCTGGATGAAAAACAAGCAGTTAATTTTTGTACCACAGGGAGAAAGCCCAAATTGCCAGATTACATGTGTAAATCACTGCGTTACTGCTTTAGTCATTGTCTGTATTTAGCAATGACAAGGCTGGAAGAAGTCAACAGAGAAGTGAATATGCATTCTTCAGTGCGTTATCTTGGCTATTTAGCCAGAATCAATTTATTGGTTGCTATATGCTTAGGTCTTTATGTAAGATGGGAAAAAACAGCAAATTCCTTAATTTTGGTAATTTTTATTCTTGGTCTTTTCGTTCTTGGAATTGCCAGCATACTCTATTATTATTTTTCAATGCAAGCAGCAAGTTTAAGTCTCTCCAATCTTTGGTTTGGATTCTTGCTTGGCCTCCTATGTTTTCTTGACAATTCATCCTTTAAAAATGATGTGAAAGAAGAGTCAACCAAATATTTGCTTCTAACTTCCATAGTACTAAGGATATTATGCGCTTTGGTGGAGAGAATTTCTGGGTATGTCCGTCATCGACCCACTTTACTAACCACAGTTGAATTTCTGGAACTTGTTGGATTTGCTGTTGCCAGCACAACTATGTTGGTGGAGAAGTCTCTGAGTGTCATTTTACTTGTTGTAGCTTTGGCCATGCTGATTATTGACCTGAGAATGAAGTCTTTCTTAGCTATTCCAAACTTAGTTATTTTTGCAGTCTTGCTGTTTTTCTCCTCATTGGAAACTCCCAAAAATCCAGTTGCTTTTGCATGTTTTTTTATCTGCCTGATAACTGACCCTTTCCTTGACATTTATTTTAGTGGACTTTCAGTGACTGAAAGGTGGAAACCCTTTTTGTACCGTGGAAGAATATGCAGAAGACTTTCAGTCGTTTTCACAGGAATGATTGAGCTTACCTTTTTTATTCTTTCAGCATTTAAACTTAGAGATACTCACCTCTGGTATTTTGTAATACCAGGCTTTTCCATTTTTGGAATTTTCTGGATGATTTGCCATATTATTTTTCTCTTAACTCTTTGGGGATTCCAGACCAAATTAAATGACTGCCATAAAGTATATTTCACCCACAGGGTAGATAACAATAGCCTTGATAGAATCATGGCATCCAAAGGGATGCGTCACTTTTGCTTAATTTCAGAGCAGTTAGTTTTTTTTAGTCTTCTTGCAACAGCGATTTTAGGAGCAGTTTCCTGGCAGGTAAGCGTCTAGTTTGTTTATTATGTCAGTGCCTATGATGTGTGATTTAATGCTTGCTTTAAGAGTTAAATTATTAGAATCAAAAAGTCACGTTCCTGATTTCAAAAGGAGATTCTTTTTACTTTTGTTCATGGAGTTGAAGTACTGAATGAATATTGACAGTATCATTTAGTTTGATCTCTAGCAAAGAGGTACCAAAATGTTAGGAATACTCAGCGACTGACATGCCTCCTGCCTTCATTAAACACTCAGATTAAAGATTCTTAAGTATTAACATTTGAAGAGTGCTTAGAGATTGCACATTAATCCTTTCATTTCACACAGGTGGAAACTGAATGCCTGAGAAGACACAGAGTGTCTGGTACTAGCCCTAACCAGGTTACCTAGCTTCTATCTAGTCCGCCGGTCTTTTCACTACAACACATTTCTTTTATATAGCCACTTCCCATATATGTAAAAGGTGATTAGATATATAACATATCAGGTTCTTAATTATAGATTAGTGGCTCTCCTGAGAAAGAAAAATTGGGTTTTAAAATACATTTGCTGCCTATGATATATTAAAAAAATTAAAAAGTTCTTTTGTAGACAAAGATATTTAAATTGCGTGGTTGGAGTTTATAGTATTAACAAGCCTAGTCTTCCATTCTTTGAATATTTATTGATGCAGGATAGGTCAGATACTGTACTGGCTGCTGAAGATTGCAAGATGAGTAAGAAGTGTCTGTCTTAAGTCACAGTCTCTAATGGGCTAGGGAAGAGGCAAGCATGTAAACAATTATTACAGTGTGAGAAATATTGTAATTTGAGTACATCAGATTAGGATGCAGGGGAAAAGGGAAGATCACCTGTGCTTGGTACAGTTTTCTGCTTTGGTCCAGTTACTTGCTACAGAGTGATTTCTAGATGTGAGTGTTTGAAGGGAAATGTAGAGACTTGCCTGGGCATGGTGCCTTTTTGTCAGTGTGGGCTAGGGCAGGGAGCCTGTGGGGGAGTCAAGTAAATGATAAAAACATTGTGGGTGTTGCCTGAGGCTATCTTCCTCACTTTACTTGCTAGTGCTGGGGACTATCAGAATCATGATGATGATGATGATGATGGAGGATTTGTCAGAAACTCTTAAAAGAGTTCTTCTTTCCCTCACCTTTTTCCTATTAGCTCCTTTTCCAGCCCTAACTACTCCCCCGCCCCCCTAACATGAGCCTCATTCATGCTTGACACCTTTCCAGATCATCAAATCCTGTTAAGCGTTATTGTCTAAGCCACCGTATCTTTCTTGTATTCTTCTACCAGTGGTCTTCAAATACGGTATGTGTACCACTGGCGGTACACAAAAGCTTTCCAAAGAATAGGTCAGCAAAAATAATTTTAAGAATACCAATTTCCAGATTCTGTCCTTCCATTCAACTTTTTTTTTAAAGTTGATCTACTTGAGAATGCCTCTCAATTTAGGTGTGGAGTGCTATCTCATTGTGGTTTTAATTTGTATGTCTCTAATGACTAATGATGTTGAGCATCATTTAATGTGTGTATTAGTCATTCACTTATCTTTGTTTTTGAAATATCTATTCACATCTTTTGCCCGTTGTTAAATTGAGTTACTTCTCTTCTTATGATTGAGTTTTAAGGGTTCTTTTTATATTCTGGATACAAGCCCTTTATTAGATGATTTGGAAATGTTTTCTCCCAGTCTGTGAATTATCTTTTTTTCCTCATGACACATTTTGAAGAGTACAGGTTTTTAATTTCATGAAGACCAGTTTATCAACTTACTCTTTATGTACTGTGTTTTTAGTATATCTAAGAAGTCTTTGCTTCACCCTAGGTCACAAAGATTTTCTTCTATACTAGTTTTCTTCTAGTGGTTTTATTGCAACTTTTACATTTAGGTATATATGATCTATTTTGAAAAAATTTTTGTCTGTAGTATGATGTAAGGATCTAACTATTGCAAAATATGGCTTTCTAATTGTTCCAGGAAAGGACTTTCCTTTCCCCTGTTGAATTGCCTTGATACCTTTGTCCAAAGTCAGTGAAATATAAATATAAGGGTTTATTGCTGAGCTCTCTTTTTTGTTCCGTTGAGCTATATGTCTGACCTTATACTAGTACTATGCTGTCTCACAAGATATTTTCTAATTACCCTTGAAATTTCTTCTTTGACCTTTGGGTTACTTAAAAATTGGTTGTCTGATAACGTGATATTTGAGGGATTTCCCACATTTCCTTGTTATTGATTTCTAATTACATGTGATTGGAGAACATACTTTATATGACTTTAGTCTTTTATGAAGACTTATTCTGTGGCCTGCCATGTGTTTTATTCTAGAGAAAACACCGTGTTCACTTGAAAAGAATGAGCATTCTGCTGTTGTTGGGTAGAGTGTTCTATAAATACCAGCTAGGTCAAGCTGGTGGGTTTTCTTCCTAAATCTATATCCTTGCAGATTTTCTATTTCCATTAGGACTGAGAGAGGGATATTAAAACCTTCATTATAAGTTGCTAAATTGTGGTTTTGTCCTTTCGATTCTGTTACTTTCTTGTTCAGTGTATTTTGGTATTCTGTTCCAAGTACATATATACATCTTTAATTACTATATCTTCTTAATATATAGACCTTTTTATCATTATAATAGACAGCCTAGTTGAGTAGTTATGACAGAGACCTCAGGCTCACAAAACCTAAAATATTAACTCTCTGGCTCTTTACAGAAAGTTTGCGAACTCCTGTTGTAGGCCAGTGCTTCTCAACCTTTAACATGCATTGAAATCATGTGGGGATGTTGTTAAATTTTTGAAGATTGAAATTGATTTTGGGAGACAGCTTGAACAGTGAAAGGTGATGCAGAAACTACTGGTCAAAAGTATACCCATTGAGTAACAAGGTATTACTTTAGCTATTTAAGATTAACATGCATCTACCTGAGTTGTGTCTGCATTCCCCAGTTAGTTGCTATTTGGTAATTGCTGCCTATGGTGCAGGCATGGTCTTTGATGCAATGAAATTTTTTCAACTTAATTTTAATTGAATTAATCTTCTGTTTAAAGATATCTCGAACTGTGTTCTGCCCGGTTTTGGGTGAGATGTTAATGAGTATACTCAGAGAAAAAGTGTCAAAGAAAGAGAAATGTTCCCAAACTTACCATGAAATTCTTGCCTATACTTCTCATTAACCACCTCCTCCCACCACACCTATTAACCTCCCTATGAAACATAATTTAGGAAACACTCCACTGGATTTATATAAAGTCCCAACCCTTTTGGCTGATGAAAGCATCAGAAAATTATATAGTGAAAGGCAAAAAATTAAGAGTTTTGTAAGGCCAGGACTATTTTTGGCATAACATCATTGTTAATCCAAGTAAATTGTAAGCCCTGTCTCAAATTCTTTAAATTAGATTTTGTTTTGTAGAAATTGAACAGTGTTTAACATTCCTAAATGATACAGATACTGATTAGCTTTTTAACAATATATTCTAAACCCATTTCTTCACATTTCTGTGAGAGTAATAGTCAAGTGTAAACTGATATTTTCCATTGTCTCATTAAAATTTGCTTTAATGGATTTCCACTGGAAAAATAGTTCCACTGATTGGTGGGGGCAGACCCAGTGTGGCAGGAAAAAAAAAAAAAAAAGAATTAAACCTTTTGAGCAGATCAGTCAGCCAAAGATAGGATCAGTGAAAATGGAGATAGCCTGGAATCAAGTGTAGCTAGGAGCAAAGATAAGGACCTGGGCTAAGGTGATAGTCTTACCCTTAGCACAGCAATTTTTCCCTAAGGTCTTGTTGAGAAGTATAATATAAAGAGAACTTGCAATAAGTTGATGAAATGTAAAGTTGAATAATGTTCTGACGTGGTGGAGAGTCTTAAAATGTAAAAAAAAAAAAAAATGTTGAAAGAATAAAGAGAGCACTTGGGAATGTAGGATGATGGATTTCATTGAGTTAATGACCTAGCAGGCATTTGGAATGAACAACATTTTATAGATTTTTTTTTTAAGTATATTTTTAAAGAGTCCAATGTCCTATTATTTTACTACCAGAGGAGTAAAACCAAGCAAAAGCATGAGATTAACCTGCCTCGTGAAGCACAACTGTAGCTTGGACTTTAATTTCCAAAAATGGGCTTAGCCACTTTTTATTTTAAGCTTTTAACATTTTTTTTTTAAATTAAGCTTACTTGCATGTTAATTTTGGATTTTGTTAGTTTTACTTAGCTTAATATATACATTTTTTTTATTAAGGAAAAATTTGCATATAGTAATATTCACCCATTTTTTGTGTGTAATTTTGCAGTATTAACAAATACATATAGTTGTGTGACTACCACTACCAGTCAAAATATAGAGCAGTTCCATTACCCTCCAGAGTTCCCTCCTGCTCCTTTGTAGTCAACCCCCAGTAGTTGGCAACCACTGATTTGTTTTCTGTCCGTAGACACTTTTCTTTTGCAGAATGTCATATACATGAAATCGTACATTATATGGCTGTTGGAATCTGGCTTCTTTCACTTACCATAATTCATGTAGATTCATCTATGTTGTGTATATGTTTATTCCTCTGTATTGCAGAGCAGTATTCTGTTGTATGGGTATCTCACAGTTTATTCATTTCTCAATTGACGGATATTGAAATTAGTTTTTGGTGATTATAAAAGTTGCTAGAAACATTCATAGGGTTTTTTGTTAAGGTAAATTTTTATTTTACTTGGTGTGGGATTGCTGGGTCATGTGATAAACATGAATCATTTTTAACTTCTAAGAAACTACCAAACTGCTTTCAAAGTGGCTGTACCATTTTGCATTCCGACCAGCAGTGTATAGGAGTTCCATTTGCCCCACATAATAATAACCAGTGCTTGGTATTATCTATTTGTTTTTGTTTTTTAAGCATTCTAATAGGTGTCTGGTAGTAATTCATTGTGGTTTTATTTTCTATTACCCCAGTAACTACTAATGTTAAGTATCTTTTCTTGTGCTTACTTGCTACAGTAGGTCTTCTCTGGTGAAGTACCTGTTCAGATTTCTTGGCAATTTTTAAAAACGTGAATTGCATGTTTTCTTTATAGTCAGTTCTGAGAATTCTTTATATATTCTAGATAGAAGTCCTTTATCAGATATAGGACTTGGAAATATTTTCTCCAGTGTGTGGCTTATCTTTTCTCTTACCGTGTTTTCTGAAGAGCAAAAGTTCTAAATTTTGCCACAGTCCCTTTCAATTTTTTTTCTTTTATGAATCTTTTGATGTCCTATCTAAGAAATCTTTGACTTCACTTGAATAGAATCTTAGCTTATCCCACATGGATAGCTTTGTTCTTTGTTTTTCCTTAGTTTTACTGAATTTAATAGCATTCTCAGAATGAGTCAGTAGTATCATTCTAAGTCATTTACATTAAAAATCTGGAATTTACCATTAACTTCTGTTGTGTTCTATTCATAATCTCATTCTAACTTTCAAATGGAACATTACAGCTGTTGTTTCCTGCAATTTGTGTTATGTTCATTTAATGTACTATTTGCTTTCCTCTTTTATCCTTGTTTTTTTTTTTTTTTTTTTTTAAGTCAATAAGACAGACTTAGTACCACAGCATTTGGTGCTAGTATTATTGCTCAGCTATAGGCTTTTCAGAAATTGTGATAATTGATAATTCATATAAAGATAAAAGAGGAGGAAAGCATCCACATACCCAAGGAAGTATACCCCATGGCTCACTCTTAGGTTTAGAGATTCTTTCCGATATCATTCACATGAGATTTATATGCCTTTCCTTGCCAACCTTGTCAATTTGCAGATTCCATGGGAGTATGATGTAACTTTTTGTAGAAGCCTTTTGACCCAAACCAGAAAAACCATAATCCGTTGATTTCTCTATAGGGCAAGCAATGGCAATCACTGAGTGTGACAGATGGAACAAGATCAGCCTCACATCCAATGAAGGGATGAAATCCACAGATGTAGCATTTTCATTTCTAACAAGATGGCAGGATCAGCCATATTACTTCACTTGGCATGGGGAGCAGGGAGTTTTCAAATCTGCCAAAACTAGAAGTGCACATGTTTCATAATTTTTTGTTTTGTTTCATTTTCTAAAGTTTTGAGCTATTTTAGTCTAGATGAGAGAGGGGGGACACTAATTCTTTTTAGCTTGAAGGCATTCTTTTAATTTTGATGTTTTATCATTTCTGCCAGAACACTATGAAACAGGAGTACTTTTTTTTCTAAAAGACCAACAGTGGTCCTAATTTGTTTTTCTTGAAGTAAAAACAAGGTTTTTCTTTTTTCCCCAGATGATTTCCCAACTTTTAAAAATTTTAATGACTGTAGAGAATTTTTTCCATTTAATAAGATTTACCATTTATTAACTGTTGTCTGTGTGCTCTACACCATTCTGTGTACTTTCTGTGTTTACTTAATCCTCCTGACACTCTGAGATAGGTACCATTATTATTCCCATTTCATAAATAAGAAACATGCGTGAGAGATTAGGAAACTTGCTCAAGGCTGCAGAGCTGGTATGAATCCAGGCAATCTGCCTTCACAGCTCTTAACCACTTTACTTAGTTCCATATATTTTTAGAGTTGGAAACGAGGATAGAGATTATTTGATGTAACCTCTTTATTCTGCCCACGGGAAAAGTAAAATTCAGTAGACTTCCTGAGTTTGATTTCCATACCACTGTTGTTTCGCCTTTACCAGGATTGTCATCTAAAAAATGTCTGGTTTTGCTATCTGTAGTTTGAGATTACTCAAAAGAAGAAAAACAGATTTCTAATACATTTACTAGAGCTTTAACTCTGCATCAGTATCTCCTATGCAATAATAGTCATTTAGCTTTTTATTGTCTCGCTCATGACTTCCATTTCGATTTAAAAATGCTTCACTGCAAATTACAGCTACCATTTATGGTGCTGGCCATATTCACATATTTCTAATCTATACTACAGGCTCACAAAATAAATAGTAGTCCTCTTTTATAGATTGTGACTCAAAAGGTTAATTAATTTGCTCATGTACTCACAGATGGTAAATGGCTGAGCTAGGACTGAACCAAAGTCTGACTCCAAAGCTTAAGTCCTTGGCACTAGACCCTATTGCCTCTGTATAAAGAAATCACTTGACTTTAAAACTGTGAGGTAGCTTTCCTAATGTTTTTTTTTTTATGTTAATCACCATACATTACATCATTAGTTTGTTTTTTTTTTTTTTTAAAGATTTTATTTATTTGAGAGAGAGAGAATGAGAGAGAGCAGGAGAGGGAGGAGGGTCAGAGGGAGAAGCAGACTCCCTGCTGAGCAGGGAGCCTGATGTGAGACTCGATCCCGGGACTCCAGGATCATGACCTGAGCCGAAGGCAGTCGCTTAACCAACTGAGCCACCCAGGCGCCCACATCATTAGTTTTTGATGTAGTGTTCCATGGTTCATTGTTTGTGCATAACACCCAGTGCTCCATTCAGTATGTGCCCTCTTTAATACCCATCACCAGGCTAACCCCTCTCCTCACGCCCCTCCCCTCTAGAACCCTCAGTTTGTTTCTCAGAGTCCATAGTCTTGCATGGTTCGTCTCCCCCTCCGATTTTCCTAATGTTCTTACAATTTCCTCTACTGAGCAAATTTTTGGAGGCTGCCCATTGTTTCTTAAATATGGGTTTCTCACATTAAAGAGCATAATACCTTCATTTATATATTGCTGTGTAATATACATTTATATATTCTGTTTCTTAGTTGGACTTCATTTTCTTTAGACTTCCATGTATACTCTTTCCCAAACTGGCTTACTTAAGATGACTCATACAAAAATACTTCTAAACAATAATTTTATCTCTTAGGTAAATGCCAGATTTTTAAATATGAAATTCCAACTTTGATTTTGTATATTGCATAGAGATTTTGTTCCTATTATCTGAGAAATTTTATGATATGAAAGTGTTGAATGTTTTGACCATGACTTGAAAGCCCAGCTGAACAGAGAATAGCTAGTAACTACTTTTCTACAAAGGATATTACTTAGAGTTGTTTATTGGTCTGCTAGTATGTTCAGATTCTGTCTACTTTGAAATTTGCATCATGTCCTATAGTTTGATAGTGAGCTTACAGTGATTTGGAGAAATGGAGGAAGAAAAAGTACCTACACTTAATTGTTTTGATTAGGTAAGTTGATCATATTTATTACAGGGAATTGTTTAAAATATAAGGAGTACACCAAAGTCAAATGAAAGCTGTAAATGTTTGCATGCCAGTAAAATTGAAGCTTTCTGAAAGTGGCAAGTGGATAAAACATCCTAAATTTATTTTTTCTCCCCCTGGACATATTTACCATCTGTTCAGTTAAGATTGCTAATTTTTTTGTGTTGCCAAACTGCTCACTGTTGTTTGTGTATGTTATCTTGATAACCTAATACAAATATTTAACATTTTCTCTGTTAAATTTGACTTTTAAAAATTAACATAAAATTATCAATTTTCTAAGATTATAAAAATAACAGATCATCTATTATATATGAATTATCAGTAACTCTGAATATCTGCTTATTTAGTCCTATTAAATATTACCATCAGTGTTGTATAACTGACATGAGAGTATTGAATAACACCACTATCCGTTAACATTTTAATTGGAATTTTAAATTATTTAATAAGGCTTCCAACTTGAGTCATGTACAGACTAATCTGCAATTGAAGTTTATCATTAAATAGTTTATAATTTAGCAGTGAACTACATTAATGCAATGCTTTTTTCTAATGGTAAAATTAGGATATTTTAATTTCACAAAAAATCTTAGTAGGTTTATAAAATTTTTTTTTTTAAATAGTTGTTTGTTTTTTTAAGATTTTATTTATTCATTTGAGACACAGAGTTAGAGAAAGCATGAGCAGGGGGAGGGGCAGAGGGAGAGGGAAAAGCAGGCTCCCTGCTGAGCCAGAGCCCGATGTGGGGCTCAATCCCACGACCCTAGGATCATGACCTGAGCCGAAGGCAGATGCTTAACCATCTGAGCCACCCAGGCGCCCCGGTTTATAAAATTCTTTAAGGTAATACAGAAGTCAGTAATAACCATTGGTATAGGGTCCATATGAATATTTAAAGAAAGGCTAGTCTGTACCCTTGACATAATTTGATAAGTAGGGCCAAATTTAAATATTTCTGGGGCATTTTCAGAAATGGAAATTTCCATTGTCTTTAAGAAATAGGAAAGATGAGGAGACCTCAAGTTAATAAATAGTCTTAAAGGAAAATGGTTTGATTAAACAAAATGAAAAGTTAACATTTTTTCATGGTACAACATTCTATTGCAATTTACATGTCAAAATTTAGTTCCCCACTCTAGAATATCAAATTCCTTGCTTATGAATTATCTTTATATATCTATGTCATGAAATTTCCTAGTAACTCCTAGTATAGAAAGTCTGTGTACAAACCTGAACTTCTCAGTTTTGCTGCTAGAAACTATCCTAATTTTTGGAATAACGTGCAGGGACTTTTTTTTTTTTTTTAAGAAGGTGCTTTTTTTTTTATAATTCTATTTTTTAAATCCTGTAATTATGTCTGTATAGCAAAATAAATAAATAAAAAATAAACATGCCTGTAAGATTGAGTAGACCAGCTTATCTAGCCAGAACATTTTTTAAAAAATATGTGCCTTTAATGCAAATACCATGTGATTTCACTTATATGTGGAATCTAAACAAAACTAACAAACTCTTAAATATAGAGAACAAACTGGTAGTTGCCACAGGGGAGGTGGGTGGGATGATGGGCAAAAGAGATGAGAGGGATTACGAGGTACAAACTTCCAGAGATGAAAATACAGCATAGGAAATATGAATAATATTGTAATAACGTTGTATAGTGACTACACTTAACCGTGGTGAGCACTGAGTAGTGTATGGAATTGTTGAATCACTATGTTGTACACCTGAAACCAGTACAACATTGTATGTCAATTATACTTCAATAAGTTTTTACAAATGCCTTTTAAAAAAAATGTGTGCCTTTAGGCAGCAGTGCACTTTCCTTTAGAATCCTTACCACTGTTTATCACAGCTGCTTCACATACCACTTTTCTGGCCCCTGAAGGCTTTTGTGACCCTTGCTATAAATTATAGTGAGTTATTTAGTTTCTTACATTGCTATCTTGATCAGAAAAGTACTGTTTATGTAAAGTTAAAGGTAGAAATAATAAAGTTGCCATATTGGTTATGTTATTAAGTAATTCTTTCATATGAATGGCTGGCATAATGTAGAAGTAATCCTTTGACCAATTAAACCCCTAAAAACAAAAGATTTTTTGTTATCCTGGAGGAACATATGCAATAGAAGGTATAGAAAAAGAAAGTATTGAAATTATTAGTATTTGTAGGTAAGATGATTACCTGGCAAACCTAAGAGTTAACTGGAAAATCAACTGAAAATGCTATAGTAACAGTTGTGAGAATTATGCTGCATCTTTAACATTCTAAACTCTGTCATAAAAGGTTGATTTTGTGGATAGTTATCATTAAAACCTAGCCATGATAAAAACTATGTAAATTTTCTTGGAATTGTAGGATGTAGGTAGTATAAGAAGAAATAAATGGTGTATAGTGGGAATATATATTTTTAATGCATTTAGGTGGCAAATAACAACATGTAAATATACAAAAGTCAATATCCTGTAAGTCCATAATCAGAAAATGTAATGGAAATCATTCCATTCATACAACAAGCATAAAATGAAAAAGGTTTAAAAGAAACTTAAGACATTTTTACAAAGATATATAAACTCCACTTAAGGTTTTGAAAGAAGACTTGAATAAATGAAAATACATATCAGACTTTCTGGGATAGTAGCAAACACTGTGCCCTGTGGACATGTTTAAAACAGAGGAAGGAAGGGTTAAAGCCGAGCGGTACTTCTAGTGCCGTCAAGAGGAGCAAAAACCAAAGCCCAGGACTTCAGAGGTGGGGTCTCTGGTAAATTACCTCCCATTTTAAGATGACACACTGAAAGAAAAGGGTGGAACCGTGTCCAAGACAGCGCTGTCATGAATTTGCATCCTGACCTTGTGTCCTGTGAGTGATCTGACCTGGATTAAGTGGTCAAACCTGTATTAAGATACTGAGTTGTAATGCCCCCAGCTCCCTGCAAGAACCAAACAAAACTCCTCTTGGGGAAAGGTATCATTATCCTAGGCCTGAAATTAGTCGTGTGTGTGTGTGTGTCTGTGTGATGTAGTTACAGGACTAATTTCAGGCCTAGGATAATGATATATACATATGTATATACATATATGTGCACACACATATATGCACACGTGTGTATTTTTGCATACAATGTTCAGCTCATAAATATAACCAGGTACATATACACACACGGCATCAAGAGCAATAAGCAGCAGGACCAACAGACGAGATGACCAGAAAATCTTGAGATACTGGAATTATCAAAGAGAGGATTGAAAATAATAAAAGCAAAGATAGTATATAATGGTAGGAAGTTGGAAACTATAAAATAGTGACAAGGCAGATTTGAAAAAGAACAAGTTTTAGAATCAGAAAATAAAATACCTGAAATTAATTCAGTGTGTAAGACTAACAGATAAAGCTGAAGTGAACATTAGGGAATTGGAAGATAAATTTCAGAAGAAGCTATACAAGAAGGAGCACAAAAGAAAAATGGGGATAATACAGAAGACTAAGACTCAAAGAGGATACAGTGAGAAGATCTCTATTTTATTGGAGTCCCAAAAGAAAGGAGGAAATAAAGGCCAAAGGAAGTATTTGAAAGAACAAACAGACCAATGGAACAGTATAGAGTATAAAAACAAATCCCATAATACTTGATTTATGGCAGAGACGGCACTGTAGAGCAGTGTGGAATGGTTGAGATTTTCAGTGATTGGTAATTGAGTATACAAATAGAAAAAATGGAGTTGGACCATAAACAAA
The DNA here is from genome assembly GCF_029215605.1 of Mirounga angustirostris. Taxonomy (NCBI): domain Eukaryota; kingdom Metazoa; phylum Chordata; class Mammalia; order Carnivora; family Phocidae; genus Mirounga; species Mirounga angustirostris. The sequence goes on from NW_026991720.1 coordinate 36,293,898, forward strand.
AATCAATTACATTTGGATTGTAGGCCTAAAAATGTGAAGGGCAAAACGATAAAGCCTTTCAAGGGTAATGTAAAATAATCTTTTTGACCTTTGGGTAGAGGAAGATTTCTTTAACTTACACAGAGTGACATTACAATTAAAAACATGTTAAACAAGGGGCAGCTGGGTGTCTCCGTTAAATGTCAGACTTGGATTCGGCTCAGGTCGTGACCTCAGGGTCGTGAGATCAAGCCTCTAGTTGTGCTCTGCGCTTAGCTTGGAGTCTGCTTCTCCCTCCCCCTCCCCCTCCGCCTTTCCACCTGTGCATGTACACTCTCTCTCAAAGAACTGAATAAAATCTTTTTTAAAAAACCATGCTAAAAAAAAAAAAAGGCGCGGGGGGAATCATTTGTCATACAACCCAGAAAAGTCTTAAATATACTGAGAGCAAAACAAAGCTATAAATCAATAAAAAGGCAGCCCCATGGAAAAATGAGTAAAATATTTAACACTTCACCAAAGATGAAACTCAAATTATCAAAGGGATTTGAAATAATAAGAGAACTCAATACTTATTCTGGTTTTATTAAAATAGAAAATTAAATGGAATCTAAATAGCAATAATAAGGGATCAGCTAGTTAAAATTTTATACATATAAGAATGCCATTCTTTACAAATGATTAGCATTATATTAATAGGCTTACAATGTATTAGTATACAGAACATTATCCTTTGATAAACAATATATATTATCTGAAGTCAGAATATTTTAAAATGTGTGGAGGACAATACTTGCAATGATTTTAATCACTTATCTCTTTTAATTGTATTTTCTAATGTTTCTAAATTGAGCATGTACCCTATTTTATGCAATTGATAGCCAAAATAGGGCATTATACCCATTTTTCCATTATGGGAATCACCTATTTTTTATTAAAATTCTGAAGGAATCAGCCATCTCTTAGCGTTAGAAAAATGAATGTTCATGCACAGAAGCACATAACCATATACTATGTGCAGTAGCAAAACAAAGAATATGGAATAATATTAGTATTGTGAAGCTATAGATCAGTACTGAGTGACTATCATCATTCCATTTTCTTTTCTTTTCACTTAAATGGATCCTTTATTTTTTCTGGGTTTTTCTGCTTCCCTTTTTCTCTTCTGCTTTTAGGATGCTTAGATGCTCTTTATGTATATAGAACATATATATACACACACTCATTTTTTTTTTTTTTTACAACTTTGAATTTACGGAGTCTAGAGCTTTTCAAAGGAAAAGTTTATTAAAAGTTTAAATATAAGAATGGGATTCATTTTGATAGCTTTAGAATCTTAAGATTTCTGTAAGATTTTATTTAATTTTGGACTTTTCACAGGAAAAAAAATGAGCCCTTTCTAAAGTAACTTTTCTGATAAATGAGTATGTTATTTGAAAAATGATTCAGAGTATGTTTTAACAGGAAAGGATTTGTTTTCTGGATTTTTCTGTCATAGCAAGAGGGTTTTGTTTTTTAGTTTGGGTAGGATGTTACCTGGCAAATTAAAAAAATATGTGCTGTATTTGTTTTGCCACAACTTCCAAGAAGCTTCCAGATTAATTTAGGTTTCATTGCTCATCCATATATACTTCTCTGCTCCAGCTTGTAATTGTTTTTAGGTTATTAATTGTTCTTTTTATCTTTTTTGGAAGTAGGGGCAAATGTATGTATATGTACATATGCACACACGTAAATGCAGTCACACACACTGTATAAATATGCTGTTTTAAATTTCTTTTAGCCAACAAATGGAATCTTCTTGAGCATGTTTCTGATAGTTTTACCATTGGAATCCATGGCTCATGGACTCTTCCATGAATTGGGTAACTGTTTAGGAGGAACATCTGTTGGATATGCTATTGTGATTCCCACCAACTTCTGCAGGTACAGTAATCTAGTATAATTAGTAGTGTCTATTTTACTCAACATTTTCCTAATATTTGTATGAATTTGAATATAAAATGTGATAGCTCATTTTTTTCAAAAGTATAGTATTTTCAAAATATAATGCTCTTGCAGTTTTTTTCATTTATGCCAAATGTTTAAAAACTTTTATTTATTCTGCATAATGATATAATCTTCAGGATTCAATTTAAATATTTTTTTGATGAATGTGATTAGCTTATACTTAGCTAAAAATCAGAAAATACAAGTAATGGTTCTAAGGAATGGTCCTACCCTTTCTTTAGAAAAGGTTATCTTGTTTAAGAAAATGTCCTGTGAAACAACATGGTGAAATTTAATAGAATGTATACTGGACCTGAGAGTCCTAAATGCTAGTTCTGTGTTACCCTAAGCAAATTATAACTTCTCTGAACTTCAGTGTTTTTACCTAAAATGCCAACGACAGGGGCTCAGTTGGTTAAGTGTCCAACTCTGGTTTTCAGCTCAGGTCGTCATCTTAGGGTGGTGAGATTGAGCCCCACGTTGGGCTCTGCGCTGGGCATGGAGCCTGCTTAAGATTCTCTCTTTCCCTCTCCCTCTGCCCCTCCCTCCCTCAAAAAAATGCAAACGACAATACCTAGTCTTCCCATCTCAGAGGAACATTATGAAGAGCTAATGAGAATATGTATGTAAAAATACTCTGCTTACTGGAAAATGTCATACAAAAAATTGGGAATGAAGTTAAACATGTATTTGCTTCATTGTAGTTTTATTCCAAAATAATTTTTGTCCCTAAATGTGTGGCAAATCTTTTTGAATCTGTAAATATTGCCACATTAAAAAATTTTTTTATAGTAAGTACCTTTGCAATAGAAAAAAATCAATCTTTGCTGTTAATAAATTTTGATTATCCTTGGTGGGTTTTGGGGTGGGGGAGGGGGAAGACTTGAAATAAATTTTTTATTTCAAATCTTTGACATAAAAACCAAAACAGACTATTTGTAGTAAATATTTTCCTTCATGTTGAAGGCTTTATAAAGGGCTGCAAATTCTTATGAGGAGCAAAAGAAATAGATTTAAGAGGCTCCCATAAAGTAAGATGTGACAGTTTAGCAGGGAGAATACGTGGAAATAGTAATTTGCACAGATTTTTATTCTGATTTTTGTTAATACATTGCTTATTCTTTTACTGTTTGCGACTGCTAAATGTTACAAATAGAGAACAAAGTGTCTTCTTATTTTGATGAAAACTAGTGTCATTAGAATAGTACTGAATATATGAAGGAAAATATGAGGTTTTCAAAACTACTGCAAGAAATTCCTTTTCTGGATAGGAGTGATGATTTTTTTTCTTGCTCAATATTGATATTTTGATTCTGCTAGCTTTAAGACATGGTTTTTCATCTTTACTACAGTAGCATTTTACATTTGTTCTAGGATCAGATCTGTCTTCACTTAGTGTTCAGTAGTATAAGGCAGTGGGCCTAAATTTTAATAACCTTTTCAAAATGTCATTTACTAACAGTTTCTTTTGTCATTTATGTTCCTTAAGTTAGTAGAACTTGAATGCAACTTTATAAAGACTGTCTTTTTCAATATAGAAATATAAAACATTGCTTCCATGTTTTGTTAAAATTTTTTTGTCAAGGAAAAAAGTTCTTTCATTATAATTCTCACCTGTAGTGTTCTTGAAACACGGGGTAAAATCAGTATGATCTTGCTTTTAGAAAGTCTTATTCAATATCTGTCATTTGGTAAAAGAGTATGAATATAGAACAAAGAATAGTATTATCTACTTTTGGAGATCTTTTCCCAGCTTTCAGTTTGGTGATTATTTTATTGGCTATATAAAAGTTATATAGAAATACAACTTTTAGAAACTAAGCTTTGATGTTCAAGCTTAATTCTTAGCACTTTAGAAAAGAGGATTAAAAAAAAATTCTGCCATTTAGTTGTCAGCAACTGTTACGATGCTGAGATAATTATAAATGAAGAATAAGAATGTGACATAGAATGACACTCTTTAAACACCAAAATAATTTTTTTTTTCTTCAGTCCTGATGGTCAGCCAACACTTCTTCCCCCAGAACATGTACAGGAGTTAAATTTGAGGTCTACTGGCATGCTCAATGCTATCCAGAGATTTTTTGCATATCATATGATTGAGACCTATGGATGTGACTATTCCACAAGTGGACTGTCTTTTGATACGCTACATTCCAAACTGAAATCTTTCCTTGAACTTCGGACTGTGGATGGACCTAGACATGATACGTATGTTTTGTATTACAGTGGGCACACCCATGGCACAGGAGAGTGGGCTCTTGCAGGTAAATGCACCTCCGGCAATTTAACTGTTATGAAGATAAACCTCTTTATGGAAGTCTACCCTTCACACTGAAACATTAAATTTCCAAAATTCTCAATTTTCTACTTCACAGTTTACTAAGTATACAGATGACTGTTTTGTTTTTCTCTAGCATACCTGTTTAGCATAGTATTAGTAATCTCTAAAGGTTTTGAGAATTATGTCTTAGTTGGAAGAAAAAAATCTGCTTACTCTGAGACATTATCAGTTTCCCTTTAATGTATTTTCAGAATTATTAAATATAGTTACATTTTTCAGAAGCTGATTAACTTGACTAATACTTCTAAGTCTTTAAATGTTATGGATGCTGATTTCAATAGTTCTGTGCATGTGCAGTTTTATTTAAGTTAGCTCACCAGGAGTTTAAATAGCAAGTGAGATAATATGGTGGGAGTAGCTCTTAGGTCAGGAGACCTTGGTTCTGGTCCTGATTTTGTCACAACAGTGTTATTTTTGTCACTCACTTCTCTCAGTTTCAGTTCTCTCCTCTGTAAAATGAGGGGGTAATATTAAATCTTCTTGCCAATGGTTAAATGAGATCTATATTATATGTAAATTTGTTCTTTGGGCTTCCCAACTAGAAGAGAGACCATGTAAGTCATGGGCTTTGTTTTTTGAATTATTTGCCTAGCACCTAGAACAGAGCCTAGCAGATCCCTAGTAGGGATCGTCAAGTAACAGAACATTGAATGAATCATGGGGCAAGGGGGGGGAAGGGGGGTAATTTTCTTATTTTATGTTAGAAATAGTTCTTTTAGAACTTAATTCTATCCTGCTTTTTCCTTAAATATTACAGATGTTTTATACTAAGAACACCTACAAATAATAAAATAGACATAAGTAGAAATAGATACTCAGATCAAGGACAAATATAAACAGAAGTGTTCTGGAAGGACAGAGGTAGAGCTCCCAACATAAGAACTCCAAGTAGAGATGATTAAAGGTTAAAATAGAGATGATTTTAAACCATCATGGTCTCACTAATTTCATGCTAGATTTGTAATGAGGGTTTCATCATAAAAATACTGTTGTAATTTTTGGTTTTGCAAATAAATATTGAATAACTTAATGGCTGTCTAGGAGTGAAGGCAAACATTTATTGGGCACATTTGAAGCAGTTACTATGCTTGGTACTTTATATACATTAAATTTAATCTTCACTTAAAAAACTTTGAGGTAAGTACTATCACCTCTATCATCTTCATTTTTCAAAGAATAAAATGAAAATCTAAAGTTGTTACATATCTGTGGTCATACAACTGGTAAGTGATGGAACCATGATTCAAATCCAGAAATAATTTTTTTTTCTGCCTAACCCCTTAAAGTGTATTTTTCCCCCATTGTACCATGTGCTGCCAAGGCTAAAACCATTAAGGTAGAGAAAATCACGTTCTGGTTTAGTAGATATTTTTGTTAGCACTGTTCACCCATTTTCTAAATACTGTCGAAGAAGGTAGTCCACATCAAAATTACTTGAATATAGTTTGTGAAATCTTTTACTTGACCTGTAACTTTTTAATAAGTCAATGTAGAAAACTTTTTAAGCCCTTATGGCTATTTTAATTCTAGGTAAAGTATAGCATTCTGTGTACTTGACCTTAGAGCACAGAAGAAAAAGTTCTGGTCAATTCAGAAATCTTTACAGAAATAGAATTTCAGACCTACAACCCAGGATTGATTATTGAAAACTTACTGTAATGTTTATAATAATGAACTCTCCCCAAATCAAATGGGGGGAAAAGTTATAATTTTGGTGGTCATGCATATATCCTTGGTTATTTTAAGTATTTTAAGAAAGTAATTTTAAAAGTAAGCTTGTTCTATGTTTACATGAAGGATTTATTAATATAAGCATTTTTCAGTAAGTTTATATTTTTCCTCTTAAATCTTTTAAAAATTTATTTCAAGTATCTTTTAAACAATGGCTTTGGGAAAAAATTCTAGATGTACAGTTTACTACTATTTACATCAACTTTTTCTTTTCCTAGGAAAAATAATAGACACCAAGATAAATAACATATACATCAGTGTTCTTAAATTTTCACTCACTATGAGTTAGCAATAATTTATGAAGACTTAAAAACTCTAAAGTGTGACTATATTTTAGGTAAATATCTAGCAATTACATTCTGGAATGGTATCTTTATAATATTTTTTGACTATGTCACCAATGAGTTGACCATTATAGAATTCCTCTCTTAGCCAAGAAGATTTGTTCTTGTAGGTGTAACTTTCTTTGTTGAAGACTTTATTTTAAAAAGTAGAAGAACACAATGGAAAAAGCACGTAGCCCTGCCTTCAGGATGGGTAGGTTCATCCATCCTAATTCAGCAACTCTATATACTCTCTCAGCTTGAGGCGCCAAGCCCACTTTGAGGTATCCAGGTTGAACCAGGCATAGAGGCTGAGCCTTCCTTTCAGTCAGTTCCTGCCCTGGGCTGCTAGAGACATAGCCTCAAAGGCAGATAGTACTCAAAAATACTACTGAACCCTCCTGCTCAGAGGAAAATGCTTTAATCTATTCCAGCCCACGTGACAGCTTTGAGCTCTGAGAATTATATCTTTCTAAAAACCTATAAAATAGAAAACATCATGACTGGATTTTACATGAGTTAGCAAGTTAAGAGCAGGTCCAGAACTAAATACCACTATGAGAAAGAAAATCTGTATTTGCCCTTATATCACCTAACTTTACTCACAATACTTCTTAGAAGAGGTAGTAGTCTCCTTACATTTATGGAGTTTCATAATATGGAATCGGCTATTTTTGCCTCTTTGTTTCAGAGTAAAAATTATGATAAAGACAGAGAAATAAATGAAAAAAATGTAGACAATCTATAAAGCAGTTTATCACAGATAAACAAAGCCTTTAAAAAGCAGTCTCAACTACTTTAACTGCATCAGATGGCTGTTAGCTGAGATAAATTTAAGTACTTTCCATCTGGGCCAAAAGCCAAATGCAACATAGAACCTATTCATAGGAGAAAGCAGAGCAAACCAAACAGAGAAGAGAAATAGTCATATGAAAAGGCTTTAATGCCCCTTTAAATCTTTTATTGATATCTAAAGAGCATGTATATAAGAGAATTAGTGTAGAACATGCTTTTAGAATATTTATTGAAATAGTTGTAGAAGGCAAGTTAGACAATGATGTTTTGTGGCAGATGGATTTTGTATAATAGCTCTTGTAATCTGTGTCATTCTCTGATCTCTAGCGAAATTGAAGAGAACTGGCAATAATGAAAAGTTAACATTTTACCATATAATAAAAGGTATCTTCTGGAGCTCTCTGTGAAGCAACACATTAGTAATACGTGGAGACCATGTATTGAAATAGTGGCTCTGAAATGATAAGCACGAGTATAAGAACAATTCATGAAACAGCTTTTTCATTGTCAAGAGTCTAAGATATAGTAGGCTGATGAATAAAAGAATATTAATTGTTCATAAAGAAGATAGACTTCCATGTTATGCTTTTTCTCCTAGTATCATAGACATTTTCTTGTCATTAAAATTTCTTTATAAATACCATTTTATTATAATTCTCCCTCACAATTTATTTCCATTCCTCCTGGTCATTTCAGATTTTACACTATCAGAGACAGCAGTGGGAAGAAGATCTTAATATGTAATTTATGTTTCATAAAAACAATTTTCTTAATTTATTATAACCTATTCCTTTTTTAATATAACGAGGATTTTTTTTTTTTTTTTTTTTTTACCTGAAGTTGAAAGTCTGTTTTTAAAAAACTCATCTGACAAGAGACTTTTGAAAGGAAGATTCCATCTATTTTTTTGGCCTACATCTTTAATTCCAGGAACTTAAACTATACTTAAGAAGAGGGCTTCAGAAATTATTACTCTATTGAATTTTCTTTTGTTCACAGGTGGAGACATACTGCGCCTTGACACACTTTTAGAATGGTGGAGAGAAAAGAATGCCTCCTTCTGTTCTCGCCTTATTATCGTATTAGACAGTGAGAATTCAACTCCGTGGGTGAAAGAAGTGAGAAAAATCAATGATCAGTACATTGCGGTGCAAGGAGCAGAGATGACAAAGACCATAGATATTGAAGAAGCTGACCCACCACAGCTGGGTGACTTTACAAAGGACTGGGTAGAATATAACTGCAACCCCAGTAATAACATCTGCTGGACTGAAAAGGGACGCACTGTGAAAGCAGTCTACGGTGTGTCAAAGCGGTGGAGTGACTACACTCTGCATCTGCCAACAGGCAGCGATGTGGCCAAGCACTGGATGTTACACTTCCCTCGTATTACATATCCACTGGTGCATTTGGCAAATTGGTTGTGCGGTCTGAACCTTTTTTGGATCTGCAAAAGTTGTTTTAGGTGTTTGAAAAGATTAAAAATGAGTTGGTTTCTTCCTACTGTGCTGGACACAGGACAAGGTTTCAAACTTGTCAAATCTTAATTTGGAACCCAAAGTGGAATATTATTGAGAGTTCATACTACCAGTTACCACCAACTTGCCATTTTTTGTATATGGTTTTTTTATTTGTGAAAAACACCTTGCTACTTCTGTAGCTGCTCTCACTTTGTCTTTTCTCAAGTAATTATGGTGTATGTAAGATGTTGGGAGTAAGCATTTTATCCTACAAGTATGTAAGGAGTCGTAAATGCTGATGCCGTGTAAATGCATCACAGAGGTTAAAAATAACTGCACTTTGAGGAATGTTTGCATATGCCTCTGATTAGAAAGAAAACACTTGTCTATGCTCTGCAGTGGCCAATGAAGAATTAATAATGCCTTATTTTCTAGGCATAGATTAGAGACTGTAGACCAGACTGTTTACTACTATAAGAAAATTTCCAATTTGCTTACAAAAAGATTTTTTTTTTGTCAACAGGTTTGAGTCCAAGACTATTTGAAGAATTACAAACTCTTTCTTAAAAAAGGATAAAGGGAGAAGCCTGAAATGAGTGCAAAAATTTGCTTATAGTCTACCATTCAGATGTCTTGGTTGTGGCCTATTACCAGTGTAGTAGTAAAGCCCAAAAGACTGTTGAGATCAAAACATTCTTCCTGTAGGTAACTGTAAGAGGCTAGAAGCCTACAAATCGCTCCTTCCTGCATTGTTGGGGTGGAGGGAGGGGCTCTGAAAGCACTGGCAATTTTAAGAGTCTTTCTCAGGGTAATGTTTTAATGAACAATGTTTCCCGCTACAAATTCCTTCCAAATAAATTGTCTTCCCTTTCAAAAAGTAAACTTTTTAAAAATTTAGCAATTTCTCATTGATTTAGGCTATTTTCGCTATTCAGAAATGATTTTGATCTCTATGGAATTAATGCTCTGCCATGAAAATTACCTTTCAGATCTCTCATTAGTGATGACATTTTTTTCTACTGAAGGTCAAAGGATTGAAAACAGGTCATTTTTTTTCTTGTATACATGTAATGTATTATGTAAAAAAAGTATTCGTGTTGGCAATTTTAGTTAGGCATGATGGTGTGGTTGTAATTTTTAAAACTTAATTCAGTGTTTTGTCTGATTAAAGCAGGCACTGATCAGGGTATCCCCTAAGAGGTAATTTACCCCCTGTTCCCTTCTAGTAATCCTTACATTCTAAATTTTCATATCTGAGAAATAACAAGAGGGGAGTAGAAGTAAATTAGGGGATAATCTAATCTTTGTTGTTTAAAGTGTGACTTCTCACCACTGAAGCCATTTTTCTAGCCTCAGAGAGAGGACCTAATGCCTCTACCATTTTCTACCTGGTGACTTGAACATTGAAGTTTTTGTTAGGTAGAAGTCACTTAGTGTCAGGGACCTCGTATACTACTATCTATGCAGCCTTGTTACAGTCTGATGATTTCTGTGTTTTGAATATGATTTTCCTAATGCTTTGAATAAAATTTTAAAAATTAATTTTTCATGTAATGTGCAAAAAAAGTTACTGAATAATTTTAATATATTAAAAGTGATAGTCATAAAAAATGCCCATGTGTTATTAGAGTTCATGGTTGGTAGCAGGTTGATTTGAAATTTTCCAATATTTGGTTACATATTCATATCAACATTATCCAAATGAAATAGTTTAATGTTTCATTACTATTCAGAATTAGTATAGCAGAAAAGTCAAGTGTTAAAATTATGAGCTTATAGCTACAAAAATATTAGTATTAAGTAAAATCTTTTAAGTTTCCAAGCCAATATTGAGCAAATTAGCTTTAATTAAAGGATATATCTTTACTCTGAGAAAGCCAAATATAAAGGTATATTCTGCATTTTTTATAAAGTAGTATTAAGATGGTACTAACAATCAGATTCAAAGGTAGCAGACTTTACAGCCACAAAGCTAATGTTCTGATAATTCATTTTCTATGACCAGAAAAGTTCTGAGCTAAAAATGTGATTCAAGCCAATTAATAACCACAAAGTTACAGAATATCCACTTCGATGAATTCTCCTCCCAAACAAAAAACTATGAAATGACAAGAGGTGGCATCCTAAATTAAAGCAGCCATTTTAAAACAGTAAAGTAACTGACAGAATATAATATGGAGAAAGAACATTATAGGAGAGATAAATTGATTGGTTACTCTAACTTAAAGATTAAAAACTAGATCTGACAGTAAGGATAATTTTCTTATGGCTTTCATTTTATATACCATATGTTTACAAAGGAGTTACTGGGAGTGATAGGAATACTTTAGGGCAAAACTTTATCACCCCACTAAAAAATAGTTAACATGGAGATGTTTTTCAACATAATGTTGATTTAATTTGTTTTCTTATATATCTTGCTGAAACCAGAAAAACCCCACCCCCTAAAAACATCTTTTAAAAAACTATATACTGTTCCATGATGAATTAACGAGCCAAGTTCTTTCTCTTCCTATAATTTTTCAGTTAGGCTATTATTTCATTAAGAATTTTTGTTTTAGTTTGCTCTGACTAAATTCTTCTTCCCTGGGATATTTGGATTTGTCTTTGCGTAGCTTTCTATCTTGCTCTTCTTAATACAGAATTGTACAGAAGACCATTTTTATGACCAGTGTTTTCATAAGTTTATTAAAAGTTGCATTGCTAATTAAAATGCATTTATATTGAATGCATTAGTGGGTAGATCTTTTTTAACTAAAATCTTCATTAGAATCTATTTGTAACTTAAATTAGAATCTATTTGTAACTCTACATTTTGTTTGTAAGTTTGGCCTAAATATATTTGCTATTGTGGGTACTGCCTTTTTATATGTATTCTTTGCCATTTAGAGTTGTCTCCTTTAAAGTAACTTTCCACATTATCTTTCCACAGAGGATAGCTAACATTATGTATGCCAGAAGAAAATGGTTTGATTTTAAGAAAGTTGTTAGGTATATTTCATAGTGAATGCTCAAAGGAGTTAGATCTGTCATTACTTTTGACCATCTCCACTATTGGAAACACACTAGATCTTCCTCCCTTTTCAGGCAGAAACACACATGTTGGTATTTCTGGTGTACAATTACCCAGAAGAGTGCCTTGCCCCATAATAGGAGGTAGTAAAAGAATATTTTTGACTGAGTGAATTTAGAATCCTAAGGAGAAATTGGAATAACTCGATTGTAAATTACTTCATTTTCTTTATAATTTTAAATGGATATTATTTCAAGATCCTCATTAAATTAATTACTAAAGACTATTACAGAATCAGTAAAAGGAAAACATCTCACATTTTTTAAAACATTTTTATTAAGTAAACACCATGCCCAACATGGGGCTCAAACTCACAACCCCAAGATCCAGAGTCCCATACTCTTTACTGACTGAGCCAGCCAGGTGCCCCAAACATTTCACATTTTTAAAAAGTAGTGCCAGGATTAAAGAAGGAAAAACTCAGGTTTCAATGAAAATATAGCTCATGTCACAAAAAAGATAGCTTTTTGTTGGTTGAGTTCATTTTCATCAGACTCCGATGATATTGAATCTTTCATTGATTTCCCATTAGAAACATAGACAAATTGGAGACTTATCACAAATGGAAATTATTAAAAGACAGTGATGAACAAAGAAGAAAGTTGGCTATGCTCATCAGTGACAACTAGACTATAAAGTCAGAAAAAATTGGCCTATAAACATAAAAAGATTGAGAACAAGCTAGGGAAACTACAAGTATCTCACTTTGGGGGGATCTTCCCTATTTACTAGTTATAATACATCAAGTATGAAACAATGACATTTAAGTAGTAATTGCTTTGAGCAACTTTTGTTGACAGCAATTTACATTTATGTGTATTAGGAAGTACTGTTGCTATTATTATTCTTACTTAGACCAAAGCTGATTTGAAATTGAAATCTGTAGGTTCATCACTAGGTTTTTAAATATTAATACATAAAAACCATTTTGATTAAAAAATAAAATTGACCAGTCATCTTGTGTGATGACCTCACAGCATTTTATAGGTATTAACTTAAAAATATTAGAATAAGTAGACAGTTTTAGTAAATTTTTGTTGTTACTGTTTGGTCTGTACCTATAAAAACTGATCTATCCCAAACTGAAGATTTCTTTTTTTAAAGATTTATCTGTCAGAGAGAGAGAGCACACAAGCAAGGGGAGAAGCAAGCTCCCTGTTGAGCAAGGAGCTGGATGAGGGACTCGATCCCAGGACTCTGGGATCATGAACTGGGCTGAAGGCAGACGCTTAACCGGCTGAGCCACCCAGGCATCCCCCAAACTGAAGATTTTTAGTAGTATGCCAAGGATTAGAGAGGAAAATGGTGTATCTTCCTAGGCCAGCAATGTTTACTCCATGTAAAGTAAAAGTATTTTTATATCAAGATATACCAATGTACTGATAAGCAGGATTTACATTAATTTTTAGCGTAAGTCAGAAGATTTTAAAGCAATTTTATTTTTGTAGCAGGTCATTTGTTCTATCCTTCCAACCCCAGGACATTGAAGAAAACCCTAATAGTGGATGTTAATGACACTCTATAGAGAATTTTTTTTTTTTTTTTAAAGAAATCCTTTGTCTTCTGGCTTAGAAATGCAAATAGCACAATGAATTTTCTCAAAACAAATAATTTTGTTTCTATATATATGAAATTTCAGATGGATGCCATTTTAATACAATTTTATAATAGACATTTCTAAGTTCTTTGGAGTCCTTACATACATTGATTTCTTCTTCTACACAAGTAGGTACTGGTAAGGAAAATGGGGTGAGGATTTTAATTTGTAATCCATATCCACTATATCTCTTCTCCAACACCTAACCTTTGGATTCCTTTCTACATAAAGCAACTAATTCATCAATAACAATAAAAATGACAATGGCTATCATCTACTGAATGTTTTTTTATGTTCTAGGCACTGTGCAAAGTACTTCTGTATACATGATTTCATTAAATCCTCACAACCACCTCTTATGATGGATATACTTCTTTGAATGAATCATATGGTATTTGTCTTTCTCTGACTGACCTATTTTGTTTTTTGAGTATTTTGTCAAGGGGCCAAACACCTGGCAACAAGCACATAAACATACCCAAGAGGAGCAACTGGTCAATACAAAGATCTTCAATTATTAATTGCACTAATATCACCCTCAATTTTTAGACCCTCCCTTAATTTCCCGGTAATGTTTGGTGCTAGAGCCTTTCTGGGGGTTGTCCTGGACTGGTCAGAGGTTCCTCCCCAGAAGCATCTTCTTTGAGGCTACTAGGCTACAGCTTGCTTCTCTCTGGCTCCCCAGTTCAACACTCTTCTATTTTGTCTTCTGGATGTGTACTGAAATCACTGGTCTGGTGAGAAGGATCCTTCCTTTCTCTACATCTTGATGGTACCATGTACTTGTTCCTTTACTAGTAATTTAATGGGAACTGGAGGAGAAGATACAAAGGCATGTGTTCACTATCTTGAAGTGAATATAAATTTCATTTTTATGAAAACGTGAAATTGACTTCCACTTCTGGTTAGGATATAAAATACAAAAGAAAGCGGGCGCCTGGGTGGCTCAGTCGGTTAAGCGGCTGCCTTCGGCTCAGGTCATGATCCTGGAGTCCCGGGATCAAGTCCCGCATCCGGCTCCCTGCTCGGCAGGGAGTCTGCTTCTCCCTCTGACCCTCCCGACCCTCCCCCCTCTCATGCTCTCTCTCTCTCTCAGTCTCTCTCTCAAATAAATAAATAAAATCTTTAAAGAAAAAAAAAAATGTTTGGGCGCCTGGGTGGCTCAGTTGGTTGGGTGACTGTCTTCGACTCAGGTCATGATCCTGGAGTCCCGGGATCGAGTCCCGCATCGGGCTCCCTGCTCGGCAGGGAGTCTGCTTCTCCCTCTGACCCTCCCCCCTCTCATGCTCTCTCTCTCTCAGTCTCTCTCTCAAATAAATAAATAAAATCTTTGAAAAAAAAATAAAATAAAATACAAAAGAACTTTGATTCAGTGGAAACATGAGAAAAATTCCAGATAAAATAAACATACAATTTATTGGAGCTATTGCAGAGTAGTATATACAAGCAAGTCTAGGTGAAATAAATCCCAAAGAGAGATGAGTTCTTCATAAGTAAGCAGAGACTGAAGCAGCTTCTATACCCGGGACACATGCCTGTCTGGGTGCTGGTGACTTAGAAATGGAGCTGCCATAGACGAGATTTTGCAGAAAAAAAGAAACTGGCTGAACTTTCTAGGATATTGTGGGCTGGTGAGATGGGTCTGAAAGGTCCCATCTAAAAAGCCTAAAAAGCATGCTCCCTTGCCCTGGAATTTTGCCAAGAAACTGGCCGTAGAGGCGGACTTAGAGGCAAAGAGAATTTATGTAGCTTTGTGCATCACAATTGCCAGAGTTGGAACCACATTTGAATCCAAACTAAAAGTGAAACACAATTCTTACTCCAGTTCAAACACTAAAATAATCAAATTGTTCAGTCTCTTGACAGATGCAGCATGGGAGATTAGGGACTGGGTTAACTGAAGGTGAACTTAATCTAATTAAAGCTGCAGCCCAGCTGTAGCTCAATTCAACTTGTGGAGAATTCTGAAGGATAAACTCCTCTCCCTAATCACCATAGAGTGAAAGGCATGCACTCCCTCAACAAACACAAACTTACACTTTACTCTCCACTGTTCTTTTATATACAATACAGAATACATTTTTTAAAATTGTAAGGCATCAAGAGGGGAGGAATCAGACCTATTATCAAGAGTAAGCAGTCAACAGGAAGTCCTAGCCACAGCAATCAGACAAGAAAAAGGAATGAAGGGCATCCAAATTGGTAAGGAAGAAGTAAAACTTTTACTATTTGCAGATGGCATGATACTATGTAGACTCCACCAAAAAACTACTAGAACTGATAAATGAATTCAGTAAGGCCACAGGATACAAAATCAATATACAAAAACCCATCGCATTTCTATACACTAATAATGAAGTAGCAGAAAGAGAAATTAAGAAAAAAGTCTCATTTATAATTGCACCAAAAAGAACACCTAGGAATACACTTAACCAAAGAGGTGAAAGACCTGTCTGACAACTATAAAACACTGGTGAAAGAAATTGAAGATGACATGAACAAATGGAAAGATATTCCATGCTCATGAATTGGGAGAACAAATACTGTTTACATGTGCATACTACCCAAAGCAATCCACAGATTTAATGTAATCCCTATCAAAATACCAATAGCATTTTTCACAGAACTAGAACAAATAATCCTAAAATTTGTATGGAACCACAAAAGACCTCAAATAGTCAAAACAATCTTTAAAAAGTACAAAACTGGAAGTATCACAATCACAGGTATCAAGATATACTATAAAGCTGTAGTAATCAAAACAGTATGGTAGTGGCACAAAAACAGACACATAGATCAATGGAGCAGAATAGAGTGCCCAGAAATAAACCCATAATTATATGGTCAATTAATCTTCAACAAAGCAGGAAAGAATATGCAATAGGAAAAAGACAATCTCTTCAACAAATGATGGGAAAACTGGACAGCTACATGCAAAAGAATGAAACTGGACCACTTTCTCACCATACAGAAAAATAAACTCAAAATGGATTAAAAACCTCAATGTGAGACCTGAAACTATAAAAATCCTAGAAAAGAACACAGGCAGTTATTTCTCTGACATGGGCCGTAACGACATTTTTCTAGGTATGTCTCCTGAGGCAAGGGAAACAAAAGCAAAAATAGACTATTGGAATTACATCAAGTAAGTTTCTGCACAGCAAAAGAAATTATCAACAAAACAAAAAACACAACCTACTGAATGGGAGAAGATATTTGC
This sequence comes from Mirounga angustirostris, assembly GCF_029215605.1. Lineage (NCBI taxonomy): Eukaryota > Metazoa > Chordata > Mammalia > Carnivora > Phocidae > Mirounga > Mirounga angustirostris. The sequence goes on from NW_026991720.1 coordinate 36,310,409, forward strand.
AACTGACATATCATTTAAAGGGTTAGTATCCAAAATATATAAAGAACTTAACACCAAAACCACAAATAACTTAATTAGAAAATAGGCAGAAGGCATGAACAGACATTCCTCCAAAAAAGACATGCAGTTGGCCAACAGACACATGAAAAGATGCTCAACATCACTCATCATCAAGGAAATGCAAATCAAAACCACAATGAGATATCACCTCATACCTGTCAGAATGGCTAAAATCAAAAACACAAGAAACACTAAACATTGGAGAGGATGTGGAGAAAAAAGGAACCCTCAGGCACTGTTGGTAGGAATGCAAACTGGTGCAGCTACTGTGAAAAACAGTATGGAGGTTCCTCAGAAAATTAAAAAAGAACTACTATATGATCATTCCACTACTGGTTATTTACCCAAAGAATACAAAAACACTACTTTGAAAAGATATATGCAACCCTATGTTTATTGCAGCATTATTTACAATAGCCAAATTATGGAAGCAAGCCAAGTGCCCATCAATAGGTAAATGGATAAAGATGTGGTATATATGTGTGCGTGTGGGTGTGTGTATGCGCACACACAATGGAATACTACTCAGCTATAAAAGGAATAAAATCTTGTCATTTGCAACAACATGGATGGGTCTAGAAGGTATAATGCTAAGTGAAATAAGTCAGAGAAGGACAAAATGCCATATGATTTCACTCACATAAAATTAAGAAACAGAACAAATGAACAAAGAAAAAAGATAAATACAAAGCACTCATAACTACAGAGAACAAACAGATGGTTACCAGAGTAGGCAGGTGGGGGGATGGGTGAAATAGGTAAAGGGGATTAAGAGCACACTCATCATGATGAGCAACGAGTGATATATTGAATTGTTGAACCACTATATTGTACACCTGAGACTAATACAACACTGTATGTTAACTTTACTAGAATTAAAATAATAAACAATAAAAAGAAGGTAAACATTAAAAAAAAGAGTAAGCAGTCAACAGACACAGGTTACTAGCAGACAAGAATGTTTTAAAAAACTAAGTTGTGTTGAGGAATTTACAGGAAAGGATGGATACAATGGGCAAAGAGGAAATTTCAGAACCAAATAGATATTCTAAGACTGATAAATATATTAGAAATAAAAAAATCCTTGGATGGCACTCATGGCAGGGTGGGTAGTCCATGGCATGGGATGTCGTAACATGTTAGAACCACAGAAAGGGGTGATCTGGCATGTGCTAAGAAGGGCACACTAGGGCTAGGGGAGAGAGGATAATGGGAGATTGGTTACACAGGAGAGATTTATCAAATATAAAAATATATTAAGGATGATAGGAACATATTTTTCTGTCCAAAAGAGAATTGCAAATATGAAAATAGACCTAGAAAGACCTCTAAGATGTTGGGTTGGAAGAAGTAGTTGATAGATAAATTAATAGAGATGTAAATATGTTTAAACATTTATGTGTGTGTATTTTTGTACCTATAATCCTTAACTTTGCCTGTAAGAGACCTTGAGATTACTAGTGCCCCCAAAAGCAATGAATACACCTAGATCCCATATTGTGACTTCTTAATTATTCTCCACTAAAAGAAACCAGGGTTCTTTGGAGAAAAAACTGATTACTTCTTGTAACTTTTGCTGGAGCAGCAAAAGAACAAGATAAGCCTGGAATATCTATTAGTTCCAGAAAGCAATCAATGCTCAAAGAATATGAGGTAACAGTTAAAAAGGCACAAATGTCAGCTTGAAGCAACTCCCAATGGCCAGAGCTGAGATAATTTGAACAATAAACAGTGATAGTAGCAGACTATAGCCCATTGAGTAAAATAGGAAACTATGTGCCCATACTGATATAAATACATGCATACATAAAAACTTTGAAGAACAAGATATATTAAAATAAAGAGGCATAATAAAATTAATAGAGTGCTAAAAAGAAAACCACTTGATTAATTCAAAAGAAGGTAACAAAGGAGAACAGAGCAAGAACCAATAGGACAATAGAAAACAAGTACCAAGATACCAGATTTAAAGTTAACCTTATTGATAATTACATTAAATGTAAGTGGACTAATTGCTTCAATTAAAATCAGAGATTGTCAAACTAAATCAGAGATTCTCAACCTCAGCACTACTGACATTTTTTTTTTTTTTTAAGATTTTATTTATTTGACAGAGAGACACAGCGAGAGAAGGAACACAAGCAGGGGGAGTGGGAGAGGGAGAAGAAGGCTTCCCGCAGAGCAGGAAGCCCGATGCGGGGCTCGATCCCAGGACCCTGGGATCATGACCTGAGCCAAAGGCAGACGCTAGGCGCCCCAGCACTACTGACATTTTAGACCACATAATTCTTTGTTGTAGAAAACTGTCCTGTCCATTACAAGGATGTTAGCATCCCTGGCTTCTACCACTAGGTACCAGAAGCATAACCCCTTTCCCTTCAGTTATAACAACCAAAATTTTCTCCAAATAGTTCTAAATGTGCCCTGGGGAACAAAATCACTCCTGGTTGAGAACCACCTGAGTAGACGAAAAACAAGATCCAATAATATGCTGTTCACAAGAAATATATGTTAAATATAGACACCAATAGTTCTAAAGGAAAAGGATGGGGAAAAGATGCAAATATTAATCATAAGAAAGCTGGTGTGACTATGTTAGTATCAGACAATGCAAATTTAAAGACAAAGAGCATTTCCAGAAATAGAGATATTTCAAATTGATAAAAAGACCTACCTATCCAAAGGGCTTATACGTGCACCCAGAATATTCACCAAGATAGAACATATGCAGGGCCAAAAAACAAGACTCATTAAAATATAATGACTCAAAATATTTTCTATGACCATAACAGAAATAAATTAAAAATCAATCATAAAAGCCATCTAGAAAAATCCCCAAATACTGTAAAGTAACAAACTTCTCAGTAAATCCTGGGTCAAAGTCACAAGGCAAATTTAAAAATATTTTTATTAAATATCAAACTTCTTCAAAATACTTTGTTTTTATACCCCTGCTTTGCTGGTACTTTAGCAAATGCTAGAGTAAAGCCAGCATTGAGGCAAGATTATTTACACTGTCAATACAATGAATATAGAAATTCACTTTTAACTATACTTACAGGTCGAATGATATCTGGAAAGAGTTTCTCAATTAATACATATGGTAAAGGCATATTTTAGATAACAACCAAATCAGAGAGATTTCTTCAAGGATATATAAGATATATGAGAAACTTGAAACCATTTTTCAATCCAGGGTCCCTGGGGTCCCCCTTGTGGAGGATTACAGAGCCTAAAACTTCCAACACACCAATGAACGCAGACCCTCCTCATATGGAACCATTCTCCCTATCTCTTGGAAGAAGACAATGTTTCAACAGAATGCCTGGGCCGGCTTTAGGAAATGATTCTTCTGCTTGCATACAGTTACTGAAGCCCCTTATGAATAGAACCATTTACCAAGAGATACAACCGAATTTCTTCTAGCACTTAAAATTAGACATTCCTACCATAGGCTAGGGATGACAGCTTTGTCCTGGCTGAGACAGAAGGCTCCTAGGTAAGAATTTCAACAAAATCCATGATTGCTTGGGAGTGTCCCTAAAGCACGTGAAGTACCCTGCCTCAGGTCTTTCCATCTGGCCCTTCTGGATAATGCATGAATTCAACCATTTAACACCAAGTCATACTTGCCAACCCTTTGGTTGGTCACACTTGCTACAGTAGATTAAAACAATGTTTTTCAGGCCCAACAGGCTTTCCATAGTCAAAAAGAGATCAATAAAACCATTCAATTGCTTTTCTTGCATCCTTGGACAGTCAGTTACCCTTCATTTTTAACCTCCCGCCTGTAGGAGTAGAAAGCTAAAAAAAATAATGTGTTCTATTCACATTTTGTCATTCAGAAGAGAGGTGGAAAATAAAGTTTAAAATTTCAATGTCCCTTTATAAGTCAAGAAATTGTTTTCTTTGAGTGTAGTTGGTGTTAAGATTGTAGAAAATGGTGGTTAAAACTAGGTTTTTGCAGATGGGGGTTTCTAACTAGGAATGATCTTATAACTTTAGCTATGATATGAAAAGGAATTATTTTAGTGATGGATTCAGATCAAGTTGAAATTTTTTTTAAAAGTCTACATCCAGACTTTCATAATGAAATTGCAGGAAAAAAACAAAGAGAAATCTAAAGCAGTTAGATTTAAAAAAAAAAAATTATCTTCAAAGAGGCAGAATGTATACTAATAGCTTTGTTTTAGTAACAGCAACAAGAAAAACCAAAGTACAAAAAAATTATATAATCAATATGCTGAGAGAAAATAATGACCAACATCTATACCCAGCAAAAATATCCTTCAGGAATGAAGATGTAGTAAGGACATTATAAGCAAAAACTGAGAGAATTTGCTGCCAGCAGATCTTCAGGAAGGAAGGAAGTGTATTCTTTGGGCAGAAGGAAAAGGACACCAGTTAGAAGACTGACTATAGCAGGGAAGAATTCCAAAGACAGTCATATACAAGTGGGTGAATTTAAATGAACACAGACTATGTTAAGTAATAATAATAAGTCTTGGGGAGTGTAAAATACAGAGAAAATGAAAATAAAGAACATATGCAAATAATAGCATATTAGTTGTATTTTCCTGTGGTAGGGTTAAAATATTAATTAACTTGTAATTTCTAGTGTAAAAAATGGCATAAATTTATTCCCATAAAATAAGGGAACATTTTCAGGCTGACAGAAGAAAAAAATGGAATTAAAAAAAAAACAAAAACAGTGATTCCAAAAGAAAGCAAGAAAGGGAGAAAACAGAACATAAAAAAGGCATGATATGTAGACAGAAGGTAGATTTAAACCCACATTTAGTATTCTAAGATTTTGAGGAGAGTACATGGGAGTATGACAGAAAAGAGAGTAACTGATTTAGTCAAACTGTTTGCCTTGTCCTAAGACATCCTTTTTAATAAGATCCCATAAAGTTTAGAAATCACTACTTCTTGAATATTTCAGGAACCCAGAGCACCAGCAAGTCACTCTCATCTATCCTGTCTTTTTATCATCACCATGAACCTGTAAGGTGAGATGAGGCTTGCCTAATACCTAAGGTTGCCCAGATAGTAAATGACAAAACAGGATTCAAACCAGTTCAAATTCATCCCAACCTCGACACACATCCCACTATGACACAGTTTCCACCATTTAGTAAACACACATTAGTCATGTTATTTAAATATATCCTAAGTTCTTAAATGCCTACAAGAAACAGATGGACAGAAGTTTTGCAACAAACCCCACTTTTCAAAAATTCAGATTCCTGAGATTTCTCAAGTTACAAACAAATAGATCCTTAAAACAAATGTACCAAACTTAGCCTATAGTCCTGTGTGCAGCTACTCATATTCAAAGCATTTTGGAGGTGCTATGCATCCTATATTTTTCCATTTGTGGTCTACAATGCATATGCATTTCAGTTTCTATTTGGATCTCCATCTAATTCTGCTAAGAATATGCATTCATTTCTTGTTAAAACTAGAGTTTTCATTTCTGAAATGATTTATACTAGAAGACAATGTAATTACATTAGAAGACATTTTAATTTGCAAATTCATTTCCAGCCAAGATTTGTCCAAAATAAAATCTAATTTATGCCAAAGAATATCAAACCTGCTAATCAATTCTCTTTTAATGACTTCGCAGGAAGAAACTGATGTTGGCTATGATTCTTTACACAGCACAGTTATAGTCCAACCATATTGCTTTTTAAAAGTATTCAACCTATTTTTATACTCTTTCAGAAATGAGGAATGCATTATCTACCACAAAATGAGAACTTTGTTGCCCAAATGATAAAACAGGAAGACTTTGATGGTTTTCCCGCAGGTCACTTATTTTCAGGTCCATTAGCTTTTATTTTCTTTCCTTTTTTTTTTTTTACTGTTTAATTTCTAATGCCTTCTATTCTGGTTTATTCATTATATTTTAATATACAATATAATGTTGAAGTGACTGTAGCTTGTCCCAAGACTATTACAAGAGAACAAGTTGGAGAAAGAAAAACTGTTACTAGGAAAAAAAAAAAAAAAATGGATGACACATTGGCCATTAAACTTTGTTTCTAATAGAAAATCCCATGCAATAGATGAAAAATTACCAGAAAACATGAACTGCCTCATTAATTTTATGCCCAAGTTCTATCAGCAATTGATTTTTAATGCCTATGTTCATCATTTATGAGCTTCTACCATTCTTTATATACATTTTAAATTAAGCTTTCTAAGATGAACTAGTTGCATTGTGATGCTCACTGTATTATCTATATAAAGCATCCCAAAGAATAATTCACAAAGAAACAAAAAGCTGATGAGCCAGAGTTGTTTTGTGATACAAATTACTAATTATGAAATGTCAAATGTGGCAGCTATAATTGCTACTTGACTTGAAATGACCTTAAAAATTGGCAACATATCATGAAGATACTTTTGAAAAATGAAGATACCATTGCTTTCTTTGAGTGTGTTTCCATGGCATCTTTCAGCTAAGCTTTCTGACAATCCCACAGTCAGGCCGTCTGCATCACTAGGTATTTGTTGTTGATAGAAAGATAACAGACTTGGAAATTGTTGCACATCAGAACAAAGCAGATTAAAATGAGCCAAATATATTAATTTTCAAAGTGGATTCTGGAGATGCCAATTCCACAGACTTAGTAAACAATTCAATGAGCTTTGTAGAGTTCCTTGGAATAGTTTTTTTTAAGTCATTTTTTAAAAAATAAGTAGAAAATAAGGTTTTAAACATGGTTTTGTATGTTTGCTCTCAATGTGAGGCAAAACTTAGGGCTAGCTTTGCTGTTACTGGAACTAAGTTAAAAATAAATTTCCAGAAGCCAGATTGATTTAGGAGATATTTTTTAATTTCCCACTACAGAATAGCTAACATTGACTAACAGCCAACCTCTGTTGAAAGCCCTGGCATATGCTAACCCATTTAATCTTTTCAACAATCATTATTGATATTTTAGGGATGAGAAAATGAGGCAGGGAGATAGCCTAACCTGCCTACTTCACTCAGGAGGAAAAGGTGGGATCTAACCTGGGTGGTCTTTCTCTCTGAAGCCTGATTCTAACCACTGTCTGAAGCGGTCTCTCTTCAACTGAAGTGTTCATATTGAGTGTAAAATGTTTTCTTTCATTAAAGGCAGAAGAATATGTGGTGAAATTCTAGTATATACAGGAAGCCTTGAAGAATGTTCAAAATGGAGTCAATCATTAACTGGATTAGTGGACTTTCACTGGATTCTTTCCTAAAAAAATACCTGTAGACTTTCAGCCTCTGACATTTAAGTTCTTGCTCAGGACTCGATCATCTCATTTAATTCTCACAACAACCCTATAGACTACAGTGGATTATCTTCATTTAAACTGACACATGAGGGGCACCTGGGTGGTGCAGTTGGTTAAGCGTCTGCCTTCGGCTTGGGTCATTATCCCAGGGTCCTGGGATCGAGCCCCGCATCGGGCTCCCTGCTCCACAGGAAGCCTGCTTCTCCCTCTGCCTCTGCCCCTCCGCTCATGTTCTCTCTACCCCCCCAAATAACTAAATAAACAAAATATTTAAAATAAATAAATAGACACATGACACGGACATTTTGCAAATGAGGGCAGAAGACACCACAGATATTCTAAAAATGCCAAGGGTTTAATGTATTTCTATATCCCTTTTATAAATTTTCTCATGAAAAGTTTTACCTTAAGAACTTGAGACCACATGGGCGCCTGGCTGGTTGTCAGTGGAGCATGTGACTCTTGAGCTCAGGCTCATGAGCCCGAGCCCCGTGTTGGGAGCAGAGTTTACTTAGAAATAAAAAAATAATAATAACAACAAAACAAAACAAAAAGCAAAACTTGAGATAGCAGCAACAAAGTTATTCTAAGTTTTTCTAACATAGATAATACAGGAGAAATATGGGATAATAATGTTCAGATAATGTGGATATTGGGTTGGTTCAAGACCTGTTTTTCAAAGTTAAGGGAGTCTGAACTGCAGGAGTAGAATACAAATCTCATCAGGAAAAGGAAAAGCCCTCAGCTAGCTGGGCTGCTGACCTGTCAGGATGAAATTTTTTAGCTATATTATAGAAAAGTTAGGAACAAGAGCCTGTATCCAGGGTCCTGTCCCCCAGAGAAGTGCCCTTTCCCAGAGCAGCTGTCTGCTCTTGGCAGGTCCTCTGTCTCCTGTACCCCACTCTTTGGGCAGCCCCAGAGGCTCTGATCTCCATGTCCCTTGGCCCTGTCTCAGCATGACTAGTCCTTGCCTAATTACATTGTGTCTTCATTCCTATTCTACTGTTTTGTTCAATCTAACATTCCCTGTGACAGATTCCAGTCACACTGAGCTGCCTGCCTTGATGGGCCATTTATTTATTTATTTATTTATTTATTTTTTAAAGGTTTTTAAAATTTATTTATTCATTCGAGACACAGAGATAGAAAGAGAGAGAATATGAGCCGGGGGAGAAGAAGAGGGAGGGGGAGAAGCAGGCCCCCCGCTGAGCAGGGAGCCCGATGCGGGGCTCAATCCCAGGACCCTGGAAGCATGACCTGAGCCGAAGGCAGACGCTTAACCATCTGAGCCACCCAGGTGCCCCTTGATGGGCCATTTTAATCCCCTGTTATCAATGAAAAAAAATTTTTTTTTGGTGGTGCTTGTTAGTGCTCTGCCTATTGTTATTTAAGACAGTTTGTAATGCAAAATAATAAAAAAATCACAAATATCAGATGGAAAATCTTTTTGTAGAGGGGTAACATCTTTTCTGAAATTCCAATTCTCCACCACCATGGTTCCTTCTTCCACTGGTTGTAAACCTGGTGTGTGAGGGGAGGGCAGATATCAAAGTCACCTAGGAAAAGTTTTAAATAGCCCATACCAGTCTACCCTTCCCTTCTGCAAGATTATGTTATGTTGAAAACCACCATTCCTAAAAAAAAAAACAAAAAAACCCCCAAAAAAACCTAAAACCCAAAAAAACCCACAAACCCCACCATTCTTATAAAATATGGAGTATAGCCTATATTTCCCTAATTCTTCAAAGCTCTTACTTTTTTTAAGGTTTTATTTATTGATTTGTCAGAGAGAGAGACAGAGCACAAGCAGGGGAAGCGGCAAGCAGAGGGAGAAGCAGGCTCCCCGCTGAGCAGGGAGCCCGATGTGGGACTCGATCCCAGGACCCTGCGATCATGACCTGAGCAGAAGGCAGTCACCCAACCAACTGAGCCACCCAGGCTTCATGAATTCTTCAAAACTCTTAAATGTAACAAGAGTTTCAAGATCCTTTGGAATTTATAGACCACACTTTTTTATGACTGGGAGGAAGGCTCTATGCTTTTTTAAAAGCACGTATGTAGCAAGCTTTCCTTAGCATAAAGTAAAAACATGTGTTTTATGTTAAGTACCATCACGTAACAAGATCTATCAGTATATATCTTTACAGCCATTTTAAAGATTCTTTCACACCTAAATTAACAAAGATGCTGTTAGTTTTTAAAATCTTGGTTAAAGGGGAAAAAGTAGGGCGCCTGGGTGGCTCAGTTGGTTGTGACTGCCTTCGGCTCAGGTCATGATCCTGGAGTCCTGGGATCGAGTCCCACATCAGGCTCCCTGCTCAGCAGGGAGTCTGCTTCTCCCCCTGACCCTCCCCACTCTCATGCTCTCTCTATCTCATTCTCTCTCTCAAATAAATACATAAAATCTTAAAAAAAAAAAAAACCTTTAAAAAAAAGGGGGGGGGGAAGTAATTAAAGACTCCTTCTAATGCACCAAAGATTGTTCTTTGTGCAATCTAACATTCCCTGTGACGGATTCCAGGTTTTTAGAATAAAATTATTTCCACCTTTCTCTTAATTCAAAGAAATCTTAGCTCTATTACTTTAGATACATATGTCCTTGGTCATTTTCTGTATCTCCAAAGTGGCTTTTCCATCCAGAAATTGGAAGGCACCACACATTTAGGCTGGTGGCCTCTGGGTGATTGAGAAATGCAGGTGAGATTGAAGAAATGTTGTGTCTGTTAGCTCACACAGTCTTTTCTTTCTTCCATCATCTCCTGCTGCCTAACTTGAAATATCCATCATTAAAATTGCACTCCCCTCCCAAGGTTAGACATTTAGGGAATTGTTGGGAATCTTATTAGTTGGCACAGCTTAGTTTTATGTATTTACAATTTACACTCCATACACCTCCAACATACTTGAGGTGGTTAACAATAAAATTAGGTCCATTATGGAAACGAAGAGTAACGCCTTCCCTTTTTTCCTACTAATCCCTCCAAATAATAGGAAGTCGAGTCGAGTTTGATTCAACCTTTGTTAATATTATAGGAAACCATAAACCACAATAACATTTGATTAATTCATACTGGAATATCCCGGTGATCTCAAGTCCATAGGAAACAAAGATACTGGATAGACAGGGGAAAGGTTTTATTTATTTTTTTTTTTTACAAGAGAAAAAATATGGAACGCTTCACGAATTTGCGTGTCATCCTTGCGCAGGGGCCATGCTAATCTTCTCTGTATCATTCCAATTTTAGTATATGTGCTGCCGAAGCGAGCACGGGGAAAGGTTTTATTGAGAATTAAATGACTATATCAATTCCTAAGTTTTTGTTTCTTAGCACCAAATCTACCCTTCTGCTGGGTTACCTGATGTCAGAATGTGGACTTTGCAAGCCACATTTCTGCTTTGCTAGTTGGCTCCCTATTAAGCTCTACCAACTGCAGTGTGTGGGTGTGTCAGTGTTTGTAGTAGTTGTGTATGTGGTGTTTGTGTATATGTGGTGTGTATATGTGGCGATGTCTGTATATGGTGATGTGTGTGGTGTGTGTGTACATGGTCGTGTGTTTTTATGTTTGGTAATATGTGTATGTGGTATGTGTATATGTGTATGTGGTATGTATGTGGGGTGGTATGTGGTGGTGGCAGTAATGTGTGTGTGTGGGGGGTGTGTTTGCATGGGGAGGTGATAGAAGGAGAGTGTCAGGCGGAAGGAGAAAGAAGAAACTACTTGCTCTCAGTGTGCTTTCTGTTCCTGGGAGCATCAACCCAGCAACGCTTCTGCACCCCAAGATGGCAGTTCCTTCCCATAACATACACTTGCACAACCCTAACAACACTTCTTATAAGCACACTTCCTCAGAGATACCCGGGACCAGTGGCATGGAGACCCCTCTTTAGAAATCTGAGTTTCAGTTCCACGTGGCTTCTTCATCAAGCTTTTAAGTTTTCATACAGTCACCTTTCCCTTTGTTTACCCAGTCCTAGGGGTGGCGGCTGCTTCTTGTAGTTGCTTCCTTATTTTTTCTGTTTGTCTTTTTGGTCACATAATTAACTTCATACTTAATTGGTAATTTTTGTGTTATATTCTCTCTGTTAAATGGCTAGTGTGACTGTCTCCTGATTGGATCTTAATGGATAGAATGGATTCCAGCCATGTCTCTCATTATGTTCACTTACATGAAACAGTATGCCTTCTAAGACAGTCATATACTCTTCCTGAGCCATTAAAAAGAGGTGGCCATGATATCCAATTTTTGTTAAACATAATATTTCTTTTAACAAGGAAGCACATAAAATAGGTTTACTCCCTTTTTAATTTTTGGTAAAATGCTTATTGTAAAGATTGTAATTTGCATTCTTTGAATGCACAAATGAGCTGTGTTAAACCCATGACTGCATGAATCATGTAGGGGTCAGAAAAGCCCCATACCCCAGGGCTAATTTTTATATTTGATAGCTTGGTAAATAAAATGAAGACAGTGGTCCTAGCAGCTTAAGAACTAAATCTAACCAGAAGTCTGGTTTCTTTAATAATTTGCTATCAGAGTATTTACAAACCAAACATTATAAAGGATGGTAGAAAGCTGGCTAGTTCTACAAAGAAAGAGGTAATTATGCCAAGACTCAACGATTATATTTTCTCATGACGGTTTTCTGACCAGTCATGGCAATAGCATTGCTTTTATGAACAAGTAACAAAGTTATTTTCTTCCAGAGATCAGTCTGTGTATAATGGGGAGGCACAATTGCCTAGTCTCAAGAATTTTCAGGACTAATAGGAAACACAGACCAAGAGAGTCCAAAATAGGATGATATAAAGGCCAGAATTGTAGGCTAGAAAGGACCTGGATTTTGAGTTCAAAAAGAAAGTAGGAGCCAAATTTGCTTAGGATTGCCTTAACAGTGGAGGGAAGAAGACAGTAGAGGAATATATTCAAAGTACTGGGAAAAAAAAAAAAAACAACACCAGCCAAGAATTCTGTACCCACAAAAGTGTGATAGATCTTAGATCTGCTTAAAAAGGAATACTAAAGAAAATCCTTCATACTAATCGGAGTGACTCAGGATGGTAACTCGAATTGACAATAAGAAACCAGGAGCACCAGAAATGGTAAATATATGGGTAAGTACCAAAAATAAAGAGTATAAATATTTTTTCTTTCCTTCTTTTAATTACTCAAAGAAACATGAGATTATATAAAGCAGTAGTTATAACTCTTATTGCTGAGTTTGTAAACTAAAATGAAGTGATCTATATGACGATAATTGTACAAAGGAGGAAGAAGGAAAAGAAGCTCTATTGGAGCAGAATTACTTTATTTTACCAGAATTAAGTCTATATTAACCTGACACAGATTGTGATAAATTATGACATATGTAATCTCTAACACTACCACTAAGAAAATAACTCCACAAATGTACTTTAAAAAAATTGGCAAAGGAATTTAAATGATATATGATATTTGACACAGAAGGCCACAAAGGAGGAACATATAAACAAGAAATACATGAAACATCTAGAAGGCAGATAGCAAAATACAGACATATTTCCAACAAAATCAATAATTACATTACTGTGATTACACTCTGATCAAAAGGAGTTGTCAGGCTGGATTTAAAAAGCACTACCCGACAAGCCCCGGGGCCGGGACCATGGAGGACGGGAAGCTGGAGTTCCCCTCGCTCCCGCAGTGCAGAGACAACGCCGAGAAATGGACATACCCTATGAGGCGAGAGATGCAGGAAATTTTACCTGGATTGTTTTTAGGTCCATATTCTTCTGCTATGAAAAGCAAGCTACCTATACTGCAGAAATATGGAATAACCCATATAATATGCATAAGACAAAATATTGAAGCAAACTTTGTTAAACCAAACTTTCAACAATTATTTAGATATTTAGTCTTGGATATTGCAGATAATCCAGTTGAAAATATAATACGTTATTTTCCCATGACTAAAGAATTTATTGATGGAAGCTTACAAACTGGAGGAAAAGTTCTTGTCCATGGAAATGCAGGAATCTCCAGGAGAGATGCATTTGCTTATGTTCAAGAAAGAAGATTTTGTATTAATCCTAATGCTGGATTTGTTCATCAACTTCAGAGCTGGAACAAATAATCCTAAAATTTGTATGGAACCAGAAAAGGCCCCAAATAGCCAAAAGAATGTTGGAAAAAACCAAAGCTGGTGGCGTCACAATTCTAGACTGGAAGCTCTATTACAAAGCTGTAGTCATCATGACAGTATGGTACTGGCACAAAAACAGACAAATAGATGAATGGAACAGACTAGAGAACCCAGAAATGGACCCTCAACTCTATGGTCAACTGATCTTAAAGCAGGAAAGAATATCCAATGGAAAAAAGACAGTCTGTTCAACAATTGGTGTCGGGGAAATTGGACAGCCACATGCAGAAGAATGAAACTGGACCATTTCCTTACACCATACACAAAAATAGACCCAAAGTGGATGAAAGACCTCAGTGTGAGGCAGGAATTCATCCAAATCCTAGAGGAGAACACAGGCAGCAACCTCTGACCTCGGCCACAGCAACTTCTTGCTAGATACATCTCCAAAGGCAAGGGAAACAAAAGCAAAAATGAACTATTGGGACTTCATCAAGATAAAAAGCTTTTGCACAGCAGAGGAAACAGTTGACAAAACCAAAGACAACTGACAGAATGGGAGAAGGTATTTGCAAATGACTTATCAAATAAAGGGCTAGTATCCAAAATCTATGAAGAACTTAACAAACTCAACACTCAAAAGAACAAATAATCCAATCAAGAAATGGGCAGAAGACATGAACAGACATTTCTGCAAAGACATCCAAATGGCCAACAGACATACAAAAAATGCTCAATATCACTCAGCATCAGAGAAATACAGATCAAAACCACAATGAGATACCACCTCACACCAGTCAGAATGGCTAAAATCAACAAGTCAGGAAATGACAGATGTTGGTGAGGATGCAGAGAAAGGGGAACCCTCCTGCACTGTTGGTGGGAATGCAAGCTGGTGCAGCCACTCTGGAAAACTGTATGGAGGTTCCTCAAAAAGTTGAAAATAGAGCTACCCTGGGACCCAGCAATTGCACTACTGGGTATTTACCCCAAAGATACAAATGTAGGGATCCGAAGGGGTACATGCACCCCGATGTTTATAGCAGCAATGTCCACAATAGCCAAACTATGGAAAGAGCCAAGATGTCCATCGACAGATGAATGGATAAAGATGTGGTGTGTATTATATATACAATGGAATATTACACAGCCATCAAAAATTGAAATCTTTCCATTTGCAACAATGTGGCTGGAACTAGAGGGTATTATGCTAAGCAAAATAAGTCCATCAGAGAAAGACAGTAATCATGATCTCACTGATATGTGGAATTTAAGAAACAAATCGGATCATAGGGGAAGAGAGGGAAAAATAAAACAAGATGAAATCAGAGAGGGAGATAAACCATAAGAGACTCTTAATCATAGGAAACAAACTGAGGTTTGCTGGGGTGGGGTGGAGGGAATGGGGTAACTGGGCAATGGACATTAAGGAGGGCATGTGATATAATTAGCACTGGGTATTTTATATAAGACTGATGAATCACTAACCTCTACCTCTTAAACCAGTAATACATTATATGTTAACTGAATTTAAGTTTTAAAAATTTTTAAAAATTAAATGAAAATAAAAAGTAAATAAAACAAAAATAAATAAAAATAAATAAAAAGCACTACCCTGTTATATGCCATCTATAAGAGAAATAATACATATTGCAAGACACAAATAGTTGAAAATAAAAGGATATTAATATAGTTGGAATGGCTACATTAAGACAAAATGAACTTTAAGAATTCTTACTAAAGACAGATATATTTTATAGTAATAGGCATCTACATATCATGAAAGCAATTTTTAATTTATACTCACCTAACAAAAGAGCCTCAAATCAGAAGAAATAAAAACTGACAAAATTCAAAGGACCAGATAGATAACTATAATTAGAGATTTCAATGCCCCACTTTCAATAGTGGATAGAATGAATAGATATAAAAATAAAAATGGATATAGAAAAATTGAACACTATCAATTCATTTAATCTAATATAGATTATAATAAGATGCATAAAACCACGTACCTTCCACCCAACAGAGAAATAGAGTCATTTCAAGTACATGTGGAACATTCTCCAGGACAGACCATATATGGTAAACCATAAAACAATCAGAGTATGTCCTTTGACCTAAATTCAATTACAAATCAATAGCACAAATGAGAAATTTCCAAATACTTGGAAATTAAATAACATGTTTATAATTAATCTATGAGACTAAGAAGAAAGAAATCACAAGGCAAATTAGAAAATTTTTTAACCCCTTATGAAAAAAGCACACTTCAAAATGTGTAAGACGAAGTTAAGACAATACTTAAAAATAAGTATATAGCTCTAAATACCAATATTTGAAAAGAAGTGTCAAATCAATAATGTAAATTTCTTGCATAATAAGAATAGACAATGAGCAAATTACACCCAAAACAATAGAAGAAAAGCAATAATGAGCAGGAAAATAATGAGGAGGGAAAATTTCCAAACTCAAAGAGGCTAGTTGTACTTTGATACCAATAGCAAAGGTTTCATAAGAAAGGAGAAAAACAGAGTGGCATAAACAGACACAAAAAATTCCTAACAAAATACTGGAGATTAAATCTAGCAACATATAAAAAAGATCACATACCATGACCAAGTGGGATTTATCCCAGGAATGCAAACTTGGTTAACAAATGAAAACCAACTAATGTAATATATAGCATATTAATAGAATAAATGCAAAAACACATGATTATCTCAATAAACTGAGAAAAGCCATTCAACAAAATCCAGCATCAATTCATGACAAAAACTCTTAAACTAGAAATAGAAGAATGCTTCCTCAGCCTGATAGAGGGAATCTACAAAATATATCAATTCCCTCCTATTTGCCCCACTGGTGAGGAGGGATTATCACCCTAGGATTCAGGGGGTGACTGAACACACAAACCTGAGCTTGACAGATGAGATCAATGGCCGTATTCATCACATACGCTCACAGCCCAGGGGAGGAGGACACTACATGCCATTAAGGGCCACACAGTGGTTGCAGTGGGGAAGAGAGTTAACAACCAGGGGCTGAAGGAGGCAGGCTTTGTAGTATCAAAAGGATGAGGTGCCCCATGGTGCCTGCAAGAGAATGTGATTGGCTTATTTGAATGAATCGTGGGCTGGCAGGGAAGTGAAACCCTATACTGAGAGAGAAGCATGAACTTCACTTGGTCTGTTTGATAGGGAGGATTGTTTAGCTATAGGACCTTATTCATGGCAAGAGAATGAGAAAGAGAACTTGTGGTTAGGCCATTTGAGGTCCTCCTAATTTTACAAGATAAGATAGCACATAATGCTGAAAATGTTCATCTTTACATCACCAAAAAAAAAAAAAAAAGGAAACCCACAAAAAACCCCCACAAGCCCACCCTCCCAAAAAAAGCACAATCATATAGCTAACATAAGACTTCACAGTGGAAGAATGAATGTTTTCTTCCTGAGATCAGGCAAAAAGGAAGGATATCCACTCATATCGCTTCTATTCAACATTGTACCAGAGTTTTAGCCATCATAACAAGGCAAGAAGACAAATTAAAGTCATTCAGATTAGAAAGGCAGATGTAAAATTTTTACTTGCAGATGACATGGTGTTATATGTAGAAAATCCTGAAGAATCTATACACGCAAAAAAAACTACTAAAATTAATAAATTAGTTTAGCAGGTTTTCAGGATACCAAACACACAAAAAATAAATTATATTTCTATGTGCTAGCAATGAACAATCTCAAAACAAAATGAACAATTTCATTCATAGTATCATTAAAAAGAATAAAATACTTAGGAACAAATTTAGCAAAAAGGGACATATACCTGTACCCCATGAACTTTGCTAAAAGAAATTAAAGACCTAAATAAATGGAGACACATAACATGTCTATAGATTGGAAGACTCAAAATTATTAAAATAGAAATTTTTCCCAAATTGATCTACAGAGTCGAGTAAATCAATGTCAACCCTATCAAAAACTCAGCAAGGGGAGGCGCCCAGGTGGCTCAGTTGGTTAAGCATCTGTCTTCAGCTCAGGTCATGATCTCAGGGTCTTGGGATCAAGCCCCGCATCAGGCTCCCTTCTCAGCAGGGAGTCTGTTTCTCCCTCTCCCTCTGCCCCTCCCCCTGCTTGTGCTCTCTCTCACTCACTATCTTTCTCTGTCAAATAAATAAATCTTAAAAAAAAAAGAAAATATTTTTTAAAAACTCAGCAAGGTTTTTTGTTTTGTTTTGTTTCATAGGAATGGACAAGTCAATACTAACTTATATGGAAATGCAAAGAACCAAGAATAGCCAAAACAATTCTGAAGAACAAAAGTTGGAGGCCTTACACCCTATTTCAGAGCTTACTGTAAAACCACAGTGATCAAAACAGTGTAATATTGACATGAGAACAGACATACAGATCAATACAGCAGAAGAGAAAGTTTAAAAATAAACTTTTGCACTTATAGTCAACTGACTTTTGACAAAGTGCTAAGCAATTCAATAGGAAAAGTCTTCTCAGCAAATGATGCTAAAACAATGGGGTATTCATAGGCAAAAACTTAGACCCTTAGCTGACACCATACAGAAAAATAAACTCAAAATGGATCATAGACCTAAATAGATGAGCTACAAATATAAAACTTCTAAAAGAAAATATAGGAGAAAATCTTTGTGATATTGGGTTAGAAAAGATTTCTTAGACATAACACTAAAAGCATGATCCATAAAAGAAAAAGTTGGCAAGTTGGACTTTAAATTTTTACATTTAAATTTAAAGGTTTTGCTCTTCAAAAATTATCATTAACAATGAGATAAGCCACAGATCAGTAGAAAACATTTGCAAATCGGATCTGATAAAGGGTTTATATTCAGTATATATAAAGAACTCTTAAAACTCAATCATAAGAATAAAAATAACCCAATTTAAAAGTGGGCAAAAGGTTTGAACAGATATTTCATTGATATATGAATGGCTAATAAGTCCATGAGAGGATACTCAACATCTGTAGTCATTAAAGAAATGCAAAGTAAAGCCACAGTGAGATACCACTCTGCACCCATCAGAATGACTAAAAAGAAAAAGACTGGGGTGCATGGGTGGCTCAGTCATTAAATGGCTGCCTTTGGCTCAGGTCATGATCCAGGGGTCCTGGGATCAAGCCCGGCATCAGGCTCCCTGCTCAGCGGGAAGCCTGCTTCTCCCTCTCCCACTCCCCCTGCTTGTGTTCCCTCTCTCGCTGTGTCTCTCTCTGTCAAATAAATAAAATCAAGGAAGGAAGGAAGGAAGGAAGGAAGGAAGGAAGGAAGGAAGGAAGGAAGGAAGGAAGGAAGGAAGGAAGGGAGGGAGGAAGGGAGGGCGGGTGGGAGGAGAGAGACTGTGAATACCAAGTGTTAGCAAGTATGAGAAAAATCTGGAATTAGCAATCTTAGATTGCTGGTGGGAATGTAAAATGACACAAGCAATTTCGGAAACATTTTGGCAATTACTTCAAAAGTTAAACACTAACTATTATGATAGTTAACTTACAATCATCTAGCAATTTTGCCCCAAGGTATCCACTCAAGAAAATGAAACCTTATATCCATATAAAGACTTGTACCTGAATATACATAGCAATATTATTCATAGTAGCCAAAGACTGGAAATAATCCAAATGTCCACTGGCTAGTGAATGGATAAAGAAAGATATGGCATATTTTCATCAAGACAAGGATCCCTATGTTGCCTTTTTATAACCACACTCCACTCCCTTTGCTACTGTACTTCCTCCCCCACTCCCTTCCTCCATTCCCTGTCTGCCCCCCAACCACACTAATGTGTCCTCCATTTTTATTATTTGGTGATTTCAAAAATGTTATATAATGGAATCATATACATAGTATGTAACCTCTTGGGATTGGCTTTTTTTCACTCAGTGTAATTCCCTGGTGATTCATCCAAGTTGTTCTGTATCTTAATAAACCATTCTTTTTATTTCTGAGTGGCAAATGTACCACAGTTTGTTTAGCCACTCACACAATGAAGAATATTTGGTTATTTCCCAGTTTTTGGCTATTAGGAATAAGGCTGTTTGTTATAGATATTCATTTATAAGTTTTTATATGAGAAGTTTTTATTTCTCTAAGATAAATGCACAATAGTGTAACTGCTGGATTGTATGGTAAATGCATATTTAGTTTTTAAAGAAACTACCAAACTGTTTTCCAGAGTGGCTGAGAATTTTTATCTTTCAAAAAGTAGTTCTGTTTATTGTTAACAATGACCATACAACAGAAAGAAAAGGAAAATACATTTTTATTCAAGATTAGGTCTTTTACAGGATAGGAAACTAGAATTCTATTCAGACCCTCTTATCATAGCTTAATTAATGAGAAAAGGTGACAGTGCAATATTATGAGGTATCTCTGAAAGAAAGCAATTTATTAATAATGCAAATCAAGATTTCTTAAGTATTTTTAACATCGACCTAGGAGCTCAGGATCAGTAGTACTTACATGATATATTGATGTAATATTTGGCATGGAGCAGATTCTGAATGTTTAACCTAACATTTTTAAATCATAATATGGGAAACATATCCCATATATTCCCAATATCTAAACCTGTTCATCTTGGTTTACTTTTATTAAAAAACAAGCTCTCAGAAATATAGATGCATTTTCTCTTCCCAAAACAAGATAAACTGTATCATTTGAGGTTGCAAAATAAAAATTTCAGAAGATTTCTGAATAATTTAGAAAGTTCTAAATCTTGAGACATAACATTCCCATTATGAAACCATTACTGCACAGCAAGTAATTTTGGCCCAGTCTATTCTTTTGAAATCTGAAATCAAAAGGAGTTATGTGCAGAAGATGTTCATGTTCTACCTGCACAAGGCCACTCCCAACCTTGAAGCTTTTCAGTTCATTAAGTATTTATTCCTTCTAAACCATATTTAAAAGTCATCATGGGAATCAACCTGCATGCACACTATTCAGTATTTTCTTCTTTCTCTATTTACCAGCTGCTTAGCTTCCCATCCATTCCAGTTTAGCATTTTGTGCTATTCTCTATACAGCTCTATTCAACTACATCTGAATATCTGAGTGTAGGGAGATCACAGCTTCAGAGACATTTGGTGCAGGACATGTCCCTAGAAATCCTATTAACAATCACTGGGAGGTTTGCTGGATCCTCTTATAGAAAGATCACTTCCCATCCTTAATGACATTTCCACCATCAGTCTTTCCAGATTGGAGCTGCTACGGTGTTTTTCTCTGTTCCTATCACTCTCATTCATTATCAACATTAGTTTTCCCCTGTAACATTTGTATTAATTCACTATTGTCACCTAGACAATAAAAGTTTTCTTTACATTTTTTTTTTCTAGTTAGCCCACTAGTACTCCTTACTTTTCCATAATTACATCCTTCATGGCAAATTTTTATTTCTCTTTAATGTGTTATAATAGTGGCTTAATTGAAGGAGTTATAGCTTTTCCTTGTATTTAACCAACGTAACACATACTCACTGAGTGGCTACCATTTCCACTCTCATCTCTCTGCAAAGTCTGTGGTGAGAAAGCTGGATCCGGTTCCTGCCCTGATGGAGCTTACGGGGTAGTGGCGGGTACAGACAGTAAGCAGATCCTCACACAGGTAATTAATTACATTGTTAGCAAGCATAAGGAAAAAAATACTAGGAATGTATACATGAAGGCATTCCTGGTGATGTGGCAGGAATTGTAGACCAGAAAAAAGATGTTCATCCTGAGAGTTGAGCATGAATTGAGTCAAATGGAAGAGGAAGAATATCACTCAAGTGACAAAGACTGGCATAGGTAAGAACACACTGAAAGTCACTGTGCCTGGAACTCAAGAGCCAAGAGGAAAAAGTTGGGACGGAGAATGGGAGACAGATCCTGCTGGGTTTGTTGGGCTCTATGTTTTATTCAATTTGCATTTGAAAAAAATTTAAGCAGGGGATTGTCGCCACCAGATGTTCCATTTAAAAAGATCACTCTTAGAAAACAAAGTAACCATTCTAGCTTAGAAGGGAGGAGAATAAAAGCAGATGAAAGGAAGCCAGTTAGGAGCCTTTTACAGATGCTCAGGAAAGAAGTGCCGGATTTCTTGGATCAATGTGTTGGCACCAAAGAAGAAAAACACCTTGGAGGTAAAGCCAGTAACTTGTGGCTTTTAGCCAGAGCAACTGAGTGGTGTGGATAGATTTAGGGTATATGGCTTCAGTTTGGGACATATTGAGTATAGGCTAGAATGTGAATTCCACAAAGACAGGGGTTTTTTTTGTTTTTGTTTTTGTTTTTTTGCCTATTTTGTTCACTGCTGCATCCCAGTGCCTCGGGAGACATTCAAGTGGAGATGTCAAATAGTCAGATTAATTATATGGATTTGTAGCTCAGAAGCAAGGGTTGGACTTTAAAATGTGGGAGTCAGCAGAATATAGATGGTCTCAAGAGCCAGGAGAATGCCAAGCTCCAGTGGGGAAGGCTGAAGAATGGAAAAGGCAAGATCAAGGATTGGTGTCCAGCTGACTTGCTTACAGCTCTCTGCAACACCGTGTGCTTGCCAAACAAAGTATCTAGTGATCATTCTCATCATGTGAGATGAGTGAGACCCCACGTAGTCCATGCTCAGAAGGGGTCCTGACGGTGTTTAAGTTCCAGTGTGTCCCATGTGCATTTAGCTTGGACATGTCCTACAGGAATACTAAGCCCTTTGTCCTGTGTTATTATTCCTCTCTCCCCCCTCCTTCTTTCAGGAGAAGTGGGTGGGAAGAAATTACAAAAAGTGTTATAGTCTAAAATGCAACAGGATTGTATGGCTGAACTGTCATGGAAGATAAGAGATTTCATGCTTTAACCTTTCCAACTATCAGGTTCCAAGTTAGGCCAATAGGATATACTTTTAGCCAGAAAGGCATTTGTATGTCCTTTATTAACTTAACTGTTTTCTCTACTTGTCTGCATGACAAAGTCTTTCCTTCTTCCAGTTCTTCGAAAGAAGTCCTCTCTCCTATTTCTCCCTCTTCTTATGCATCCAGAGCAGAAAGAAGTTTAGCAATCTCCTACATACACTTGACATATCAGTTAACTAAATTTAGTGTGGGGGAAGAAAACACTGCCTTTAGACATTTTGTGTTCTTCTTTTTACATGAACATGGGTGTCATCAGCATCCTTGATATATTACTGATCAAATGTGTTTGAATGTATACATTTTACATTTAATTTCTCCTTAATAAAATATCTAATAAAATTACATCTTTTCATATCATGACCATTGTTAAAGATGCAAAACTTCTCAAAACCAAACTGGTCAAAACCAGTTTAGAACCAGTTTCATTTTTAGAATTACTTTTTTTTAAAAGAGAGAGAGAGAAAGAGAGCACATGAGGAGGGGCAGAGGGAGAGAGAGAGAGGGAATCTTAAGCAGGCTCCATGCCTAGCACAGACCCTGATGCAGGGCTTGATCTCATGATCTGAGATCATGACCTGAGCCAAAATCAAGAGTCAGATGCCCCAAGAATTACTTATCTTCTATAACAATTAATTTAAAAATGTAATTTGTTTATTCTATACGTGTCTCAATGTAATTTTCTAGGACAATGTGCTTGTTTGAATGTAAACTGTCCTAAGTAATCAATATAAATGGTCACCAAAATGGAGCAACCAGAAGTCATTGAAAGTTACATTTAAAAAAAACAACCCATAGAACCTTCTGCTCTGTCTACAATAATTGAACATTTCTTTCATAATCAAGAAAGAGATTACAGACACATTAAGAACTTCTTGTCAGTATATGACCACCTAAAAATCTCTAGTATATAAAGTTCATTGAATGAATGTGACTACCAGCATAACTGATTTTATATTAGTTGAGCAGATTTTTAAATTTTCCCAAATACTATTAGCATACTCATTACATGATCTTAAAAAAAATGCTGTTGGTCTAATGAATACATTGTTAGCCCAGTGAAATGCAAACAGGTTATTCTACAAAATGGGAATAATAATGCTTGCCTCCTAAGACTGCTGTGAGAATTAAATAAATTAATGTTTGGAAAGCACTCAGAACAGCCTCTGACACAAAGCAAGCCAAAGTAGCATTGGCTGCTACGGATGCTGTAACCACTTACAAACATAGGTCGTGTTTATCTGCATTTGAGATCTCAGGGTGGGGATGACAGTTACGTGGCAATTACAATTATTATTTTAGGATAGATTACATTGATTAGAAGCAGAAATTCTGTATATAAATCAAACTATTTTTAAGGGACTAGAAGAGCCCCTATTCAAAAAACTTCTTTAAGCAAAGACCTGCTTTGTCAGGAATGCTGAAGATGCCCTTAAGAAAGTAAATTTCTCTCCTGTCACTACATTCCTCTACCAGCCCTTTCCCTTTGCCTCCGTGACAGTTGCTTGAGGACAGTCTGAGTGCGGGTTAGAAGGGAGTATGTTGCAAGACCAGAGACGGCAAACGCCTTTGGCTAATACATCTTTCAAGTCCGAAAATTGCTTATTTACTTTTTCCATTATCAGTCATTCTTACCTTTCCTAACATGGTCATATGCTAGGTCTCGGTCTCCTTTCCCACTCCTTATGGTTATTCCCTGTGCCCACTCAGGGTTTGTCCTCCTGACACTCAGCCAGAGTTTGTCCTGCCCACAACCCCACCCCCAATGCTTCCTGGACTATCAGGTCAGGATGACCTCTCCGAACCGTTCTGCCCTCTCCTTTGATTCCATATTCTTTATTCAGAACCTGTAGCAGTTGCTCTGGTCCTGCCCTCCAGTCTCTACAGTTCTGTTTGTTGCTGGCTGCATCTTAGCATGAAAGATAGTTGAGGAAATTGCTGTGGACCCACAGATTTCTGTAGCTTTAATGAGTTAGAAGTCCTCCTGAACTCTTGCTTCCTGTCCTGGAACTTCTTCCCCCACCTGAGCAGTTTATATAAAAAAATCCAAGGGATGACGAGCATGCTTGTGGGTAGTTATGAATTACTGTTATCTATTTCAAAGCTGTTTTCTTCCCCGTCTCTCACCATGTAATATGATCTTTAGTGAAGAGCTCAGTTATTTTCTTTCTGGGCTCCCATGATAAAGAGGGACCCAACCCTGGCCGGAATGAAAGGACCAAGTTTTTCAGAACAAATCAAGAAGAAAACCCCCTCAATGTGGCTCAATTCCCCAACATGCACAGCAGTGCCAACACCAGGGAGCGCAGCCCACTGGCCGGGTTTTCTGCCTCACTGCAGTTAGATCCCCAGTCTCCACAGTTACAAGTTAGATCCAGTCTCACTTCCAGTAAGAGCTTTACTCACTCCCATGGGATGATCCAAACCTAAGGATTATTGATGCTTCTGAATCCACACAGGCAAGGCTGTCGAGCCAAATCTCAAGAAGCAAGTAGAGGTCTTTTCCTCTCTTCCATTGCTCTTTAGCTGCAAAATTGCTAGAGTCCACTCAGCTGGAGAGAACCTGCCACTGATTTTCTCAAGTGAGCCAACCAATGGATCACTCAGCAATAAAAAGAAATGAATTACTGATACATGCACCAACATTGATGAATCTTGATATAATTATGCTGAGTGGAAGCCAGACAAAATAAGAGTATATACTGTATGATTCCACTTAGATAAAATTCTAGAACATGCAAACTAATCTATGGTACAGAAAGTTGTCACATGAAGTTGTGGAGGGCCCACAAGAAGGAAAAGGAAGAAAGGATCACAAAGTAGCACAAGGAAACTTTTGGAGGTGATGAATATGCTTATTATTTTGACCTTGATGCTGGTTTCATAGGGGTGCATGTGTCAAAACTTACCAAATTACCCAGTTTAAGTATGTGCTATTTATTGTAGGTTAATTTTAGCTCCATAAAGCTATTTAAAAAGTGTACATCCATCACCAACTATTAATATGGCATATGATATTATTAAATTTCCTAATATTAAACCAACATTCCTAAAATAAATCTCATGTGGTCACAAATACTAGTTTTTTAATGTGGTATTCAATTGTTTGCTAATATTTCATTTTTGCCTTTTGTATCTGTCGTTTCTTTAAATAGCTGTTTTATACTCAATATTAGATAATTCCATTTTCTCAATTCCTTATGATCTAGACCTACTGTTTGTCATGTTTGCTGGCTTTCACTCATTAGAGCTTGTTTTCTTATGTCTGGTAATTTTTCACTGGGAATTTTTATTTGTTTTCATCAAATATATAAGAATCCCGAAGCCTCAAGTAGGAGATGCTTTCTCTAGGATTAGTATTTGCTTATGCCAGGCACCAGGTTATACTTCCAATCCAGGACTAGCTTATTTTTCAGTTGGGGATTTTCCTGCTTGTGGGTAGTATAAATTCAATGCAGAGTATAAATTAAAACTCCCAAATCACAAGTGGATAAGGTTAAAAATTCTCAGAAGAGATGATACGGTTGTTTTTAGCCCAGTGCTGCAACCCAAGCAGATTTCCTCTTAGCTGCTCTTTGCTGACTTTTGGATAGTTCTCTTACACACCATTCCGTTGAGGTCATATAGCCCCTTCAACAGGTTATGACTTTATACATGCATTTCAAATTCTGTTTCCTTCGTTTTCATGGCCACAAGTCTGACCCTTCATTTTCCTTAGCAATTATAAATCCCAGCGCTCTGGATTCCTGGCATCAGTGTTTTTTTGCAGAGGAATCAGGCCTCTACATTCACTTGCCACCCAGATGTCAATTCACAGCTGTTTCTTTTCGTTCTTGGGAATTTTCCTTACTTTCTTGCAAACTCAGCCATATTTAAAAGTACATTTGTTGTTTAGGACCTATGTGTATTTCAGCAAAATGGCTTGTCAGAATATTTGACCCATAATAATGCTAAAAGTGGATCCCCACTCTTTCTTTGGTGTGAAACCTTTCTCTTCACTCAAGTGGACCTCTGTGTAACATTTAATCTGGTCAGAAAACAATCAGGAGATGACTACAAGTCTCATCCACATTTCTTAAGGCTATGCCATTGGCCTTTTCAAGATCCTCAAGACCTTTAGATTTTGGTGATTACTCTTTCCAGAATTTTCTGGACAGCTGATTGTGACCAGTGGGGATGGAAAGCACGAATATCAAATGCTGATGGTACTCTAGTATGTTACCAAGAATGAAAGTTGTGACTGTCTCAATTCTGATTCTCCCCTCTTGCTCAGTTAGGTACCGGTCATTAGGATTTGCACACTTTATTAACTACTCATTCACTGCATTGTGACCAGTGACCATAATCTCTACACCACTGAAACAATGAACTCTATCTCAGAGGACCACTCAAGTCCAGGTGGCTTTCTCACAGTAAAACATATTCTTTGCTTTAGCATCATTGTGAGTTCATTGAGATCTGAAATATTCCTAAGAGGTTGAACTGGATAAATCAAGTCAAGCTAAGTAGTTCTCATCAACCTGCCACAAGGTGTGCAGATCACGTGTGAGAAGCAATCCTCCTAGTTCACAGATCAATCCAAGTTTTCATTTTCCACCTATGGTGGAAAATCCAAGCCTTGCTTGGCATGGTGCAATTATTAAGAGCCACTACTAAGAGCCACACCTGTTCTTAGTTACAAAGTCTTGAATTTTTTAAAAAAGATTTTATTATTTGAGAGAGAGAGAAAGAGCACGAGCTGGGAGAGGGGCAAAGGGAGAGGGAAAAACAGCAGCAGACTCCCTGCTGAGCTCGGGGCTCAAGGCGGAACTCGATCCCAGGACCCTGAGATCATGACCTGAGCTGAAGTCAGGTGCTTAACAAACTGAGCCACACAGGTGCCCCTGAAGTCTTGACTTTTAAGCCATTCCCAACTACCTTTCCGTGTGTGTGTGTGTGTGTGTGTGTGTGTGTGTTTTCCAGGCTAGATCTAACCAGTGACAGAATATTCCCATCTGAAAAAGAGTGGAACAAAGCCAAGGAGAGAGGGTACTGTGCTCAGTCGGTGCCTATGGCCTGACCCTGCTGTGGCCCAGCCTCTCCTCTTCATGGTTGATCTCTTCATCTAGTGGTACTCAAATTGTTATATGCATTAAGATCACAGGGCAACTTGCTAAAAATGTTTTTTTTTTTTGAAGGTCCTGTTCCACTTGAAGACTAGTGAGAAACTGCCGTGGGGTCGGGAATGTTTAGTGAGTTTCTGAGCTGACCACATAGCTGGTCCCAGCATCATACATTGAGCAACCCTTGGGCCCGGGTTCTGGATGCTGGAATTACTCTTGGCCCTCTTGACATTTGCTCACCTTGTTTGCCTGACCTCCTGTGTATGTCTGTTTGAACTGATCTATTTGACCCTGCCCTCCATTTCCCCTCCAGCTTTTATCTAACTGGGCTCTAGGTCCTTGCTTCAGCTGCCCCGCTTCTGACACATGCACCCGGAAATGCCCCCACAGCGGATCCCATCTATGCCGGCTGAGGCGTCCAGCTCCTGACCCAAAACCTGTGTGTGGTTTTTCAGGCCTGACCAAGGACAATTACAAAGTCTTTACCGGGCAGGCCTCATGGGAAATGCTGCCCTCTCCATACTAGGCTTGGTGCACAGTCAATGCATTAACGTCTCTAAAGGGAGCTTCGGTCAAGGACTCAAGCCCCTCTGGCCAGCCAGGCTCTTATGTATATTCGCAGTTCTAGCTCAGACACCCTTCAGCCAAGGTGACTCTGTGGAGGCCTCCTTACTGGGGCAGGACCCTGAAGACTCTTTTTTTCCCCTCTCAGACCAAGTACCCTGTACTCCACTCCTAGCTTTCATTTCCACTCTTTCTTCCCCCTTAACAGGCACATTGTTCCATGGGGCAAAATGGACCTGGGGACAGGCTTCACCTTCTCTGGTTTCAGCCTCTTACACTATCGCCATAGTGATTAAAGGCTTCACTGTTACTTCCATTTTGGCCTGCTGCTTTCACTGGCTATGCCAAAACCTAACAGCTCAGCTCCCTCTCCAGGTTAGCCAAGCTCCTGAGAGTCGAGATCCTGAGCCAAAACAACTTACTTTCAGAAACTGGGAGATGATAGGATTTTGAGTATGTCAGTTTTTAAGCTACTAATTTGTTAACACAGCATTAGACAGCCAATACTATTATCTTTCTCTACCTTTTATACATCTGGACTTTGAACCATTTCAAAGTGGTTTTCACATCTATTATCCCACTTCTTCTTAAATACAATAGCTAACATTTATAGAAAACTTAACTTTGTGCCAGGCACTGTATTAAGTACTAAACAGGCAATAACTGAGTAAATTGCCACAGCTCTCTGAGATGGGTCCTTTTACTACCTCTGATTTATCGAGGAGGAAACTGAGGCCCTAGATGCTAAATAACTTGCCCCAAATTACATATATACGAAGTGGAGTTAGCATTCAAACCCTAGCTCTTACCACTGCAACAAACCAGAGAAATGATGCTATTTAGGTAAGGCCACACAGTAGGCTAGTACTGGAGGCAAAACTAGGACTCCAGTCCCAATTCCCCTCCAGGAGTCTGGGGTAACTGCTAGGGACCATGAACAGACTTACAAACCATCTTCAGCTGCCAGCGAGGCAGAGAGAACTGCTGAGAGGTTTGGTGGCAAGAAGCCTCCTTAGGTGGCAAAGTGTTCTGCACCTCTGTGTCTTCATCCAAACCCTGGGGACAATAATCTAACTGGTGACCTGGATCAAGTCTTCTCATCTCTAATACTCATGTCAGCATGACAGGAAAGATAGTAAGGAATGAAGTACACAAGATATAGTTGGGATTGTCCCAAGCACATGGACTCCATGAGATGATGTGCCCCCCAGGGGTACCCTACAACTGCAGAGGAAAGAGGGATGGTTTTCTGGAATTAAAAGTTCACCGACTGTAGACTTATAAAATTGGAATTCATGGTAATTCTGGGGGGCACTGAGCTAAAGCTATATATCACGGTATAAAAAGGAACTGTATTTGTCCATGTATTTACAGGATACTATTAAAAGGGAGCACTTCAACTATTTGAGATAACAAAGACTAAAAATTCTTAAATTCTTTTTTTTTTTTTAGATTTTATTTATTTATTTGACAGAGAGAGAAAGAGAGAGAGAGAGAGACAATGAGAGAGTTAACACCAGCAGGGGGAGTGGGAGAGGGAGGAGCAGGCTTCCCGCTGAGCCGGGAGCCCCATGCAGGGCTCGATTCCAGGACCCTGGGATCAGGGCCCGAGCCGAAGGCAAACGCCCAATGACTGAGCCACCCAGGTGCCCTAAAAATTCTTAAATTCTTTGCAGCACTCGAAATGCTCTCTGTGGAATCAATTTGACAGGGCTCTAAAGGGGAGTTTTTCGAAAATGAGATTCCTAGGCTTTACTCTCAGATCCTGACTTCATAGACAGCCTGTGGGCCTGGGAAGCTAGTTCTTAAAGCATCACCAAGTGATTCTCAAGCAACTGATTCATGCACAGTCATTTAGGGATCTCTGCTAAGGACACAACCATAAGCCTTATCCATTTATTATCTATTATTGATTCACTTCCAGTCCCATAATAATTGAATTTTAGAAACGCTTTCGGAAATGCTTTGTGAAGTTTGTGACTACCGTTCTCACTGGAACTTTATTGATATATCACCACTCTCGTTATACCAGATTAGTAAAATGTCATTTGCAACTTGTATTCCCCCATTCTGCACAGACCTTATAATGAGGACAGAGTTCCTGGAACTGGAAGACTCAGCCCCACTCCAGGCTCTCAAAACAGTCCTTAATCAGAATTTAAGAAATAAATGACTACACTACCTTATATCTAGACGTCCTGAAAATGGTCCTTGTACCAGTCCCATGCCTTGAGTCCCAAATCCAATAGCAGAAGCCATGCATTCTTGTCCTGACCCAGGGGTCTTTCTGGTTCCTTTTTCATTTCTTTTTTTTTTTTTTTTAAGATTTTATTTATTTATTTGACACAGAGAGAGAGACAGAGAGAGAGCACAAGTAGGCAGAGTGACAGGCAGATGGAGAGGGAGAAACAGGCTCTCCGCTGAGCAGGGAGCCCGATGCGGGACTCGATCCCGGGACTCCAGGATCATGACCTGAGCCGAAAGCAGCCGCTTAACAGACCGAGCCACCCAGGCGCCCCTCCCTTTTCATTTCATCAGTGATCTTTCCTGTGTGTATTCTGATCCCAAGGGCTGAAACTCTACCAGTGAGCCAGCAGTGGGTCTTTTGAGCTTTCTGGCTTGACCTCTGACCTTTACTGCTGCAAGTTTCCCCCATCTTGACTGATTACCTTCTATCATCCATCAAGGTTACGTTCCAAATCACCTGCCACCTTCTGCTGGGTCTGACTATTCTCTACGGCCCTCCCGCAACCCAGTTCAAGTTCCGCCAGAGATTGTATTTTTCACACTCTTGGATATCCCCAAACATACAGGTTTTCTGAGACAGTATCTTTGGCACACTTAAGAGATATTAAATCTCTTTGGTTGTAATCACTTTAAAATTAAACACTTCTGAACCCATTTAAGAAATAAAATGAGCTACTAAAAGCAAAACGCTCACATTTTTAACAGAATTTTAATATTCTGTTTTTAGGGGAAAGCCCTTTGTATTTTATTCAAATTCATGAATAATGGATGACATTTAAGATGGCTCATTACGCCTGCAACACACAAATACACGGTTTCTTAAAACGGCCTCCCGTCAAATACATGTGATTTCTCTTTGTCTGCTGTTAATGTAATTGCCTAAACACTAGATTCTCCTGATTATAGTCTCCCTTGTAAACCACTTACGTTACAGGCATAAGCAGCTGTGTTTATGTTTCTGCGGCTTTCGGGTTTCATTACGAAGTTTCAGCATGTGATTCAAGAGCCACAGGCTGTGTAAGCCCCCAGGCAGCAGCAGGCAACTCCTAGCGACGCAGGGACTACTCCACCAGCACCTGTGTGTTGTGTAGGAGGGTACGCAGATGCGAACGTCACCCCGCTGCAGCCACATTCCCTGTGAGACGTGAGCAGCAACTGTTAACTTTTCGGGCAATAATTGATCGGTAGTCAAAGACCTGAATTTTTTTTTTTTTTTTAAGATTTTATTTATTTATTTGACAGAGAGAGAGAGCTCAAGTAGGCAGGGCACCAGGCAGAGGGAGAAGCAGGCTCGGCGCCCAGCAAGGAGCCCGACGCGGGACTTGATCCCAGGACCCTGGGGTCATGACCTGAGCGAAAACAGCCACTTAACCGACTGAGCCACCCAGGCGCCCCAAAGACCTGAATTTAAACAAGAGCATCAACACTTCCTCGCCTTCTCCTCACTCAACTGAGAACTAAAGAGTTTTGTTTTTTAACTTGGGAGTTTGGGAGCATTCAGAAGGGGTGGAGTAAGAAAGGCAGGCAGACAGAGGAGAGAAAGGCTGACAGAGAAAGCAGCCATCAAGAGTTGGAAGAGGAAATCCATGCTGAGAAATAAGAAAACCAGGAGCAAGGGGAAGGAGGCAGGGGAATGAAGCAACAGAAGACATAGAGTAGCAAAGAGGCCAAAGAGCCACCCAGCAGGTGTTTGTTATCCAAGCCTCCATGACACTTTATCACAGTGATTTCTACTGGAGAAAGAGCTGGTTTTAAACCAGGTTCTGCCATCTATCAGTGTGACCTATGCCAATTCCATGACCTCTTCGGGTTTCAGTCTCCCTATCTGTAAATAATAGTGCGTAACACTTAGCCAGGTTTTGGTGAGGATTAAACAAAACAGAAGAAACAAATTAGTGTTGGTAGCAAAGCCTAGTGGTTAAGAAGCCGGGCTTTGTGATCAGACTGCTCGGTTTGATTCCCAGCCTTTAGCTGGACGACCTTAAACAAGTTATGAACCGGTCTGTGCTTAGTTTCTTATATTTAAAACTGGGGTAATAAAAACAATGCCTACATGCATGTGGTTGTTCTGAAAGTTGACCGGAAAATACATGTAAAACACAGCAAACAGGTAGAACGGTGCCTGGCATTTGGTTAGTACTCAATAAATGTTGACTCTGAGGGATAAGAGTAGATGCACAAAACATGGTATTGATGATGACACCTTCCTCACAGAAGAGTAGACACCATTTTGCCTCTCTTTTCTTTATCCCTGCTACTTCGTTGGCATATTGCAAGCACTTACTCAAAGTGTATACTGTGATCAGAAACGATAGAACGCTTTTCTTTTCATCTTTGCTTTGTGCACTCTTGTGTTAACACTTCCCCTTGCTTTGTGTAGTATTGACTAGGTGGTTAGCCAGACGCTCAACTGTTCTTTACTTTGAAAAGTGTTTAAGTGCACAAGGAATATATGACTATCTTCTCTTGGTTAAAAAAAAAACAAGTTGAGGGGCGCCTGGGTGGCTCAGTCATTAAGCATCTGCCTTTGGCTCAGGTCATGATCCCAGGGTCCTGGGATCGAGCCCCGCGTCAGGCTCCCTGCTCGGCGGGAAGCCTTCTTCTCCCTCTCCCACTCCCCCTGCTTGTGTTCCCTCTCGCGCTCTCTCTGTCAAATAAATAAATAAAATCTTAAAAAAAAAAAAGTTGATAAGACTAAAACTCACTTCCAAGTTCAAACTCTCTCCCAGGTCCCTCCCCATACTCAAGTATTTTATTGGTTTTGATGAGTATTTTTTCACACCTTGTATTTGGCATTCATGTATGAATTTATATCTATGGACCTGTGTCATTCAAGGTTCCGCCAGAGAAACCCAACCTTTTAATGTCCATGGGATAAGCAATGATAGCCTCTCTTTCATTTTTGATATTAGTAATTTGTGTCTTCGCTTTTTTTCTTTGTCAGCTGAATAGAGTTTTATCAATTTTATTGATCTTTCCCAAGAACCAACTTTGGTTTTATTGATTTTCTCTATTAATTTTCTGTTTCCAATTTCATTGATTTGTGCTGCAATGTTTATTGTTTCTTCTGGTTGTTTTAGGTTTATATTACTCTTCTTCCTCTAGTTTCCTGAGGTGGAAGCTTAAATTATTGATTATAGATCTTTCTTGTCTACTATTCATTCCATGTTATACAATTCCCCCTAAGCACGGCTTTCATGACGTCCCACAAATTTTGATAAGTTGTATTTTCATTTTTATTCAAAGTATTTTTAAACTTTCTCTTGAACCCTCTTGAAGCCATGGTTAGAAGTCTGTTGTTTAGGGCGCCTGGGTGGCTCAGTCGGTTAAGCGACTGCCTTCGGCTCAGGTCATGATCCTGGAGTCCCGGGATGGAGTCCCGCGTCGGGCTCCCTGCTCGGTGGGGAGCCTGCTTCTCCCTCTGACCCTCCCCCCTCTCATGCTCTCTCTCATTCTCTCTCTCGCAAATAAATAAATAAAATCTTTAAAAAAAAAAAAAGAAGTCTGTTGTTTAATCTCCAAATATTTTGGGATTTTCCAGCTCTTTCTGAAATTGATTTCCAGTTTAATTTCATTGTAGTCTAAGAGCATACTTTGTTTGATTTTCTTCTTTCAAATTTGTTGAGGTGTTTTATTTGGCTTACCAGAATATCATCTATCTGGGTGAACGTTCCATGTGACCTTGAGAAGAACGTTTGTTCTACTGTTGTTGGATGAAGCATTCTATGTGTGTCCCCTAGACATACTGATTGATGGTACTGTGTAGTTTAACTACATCTTACCGATTTTCTGCCTGCAGGAACTGTCAACTACTGAGAGAGGGGTGTGGAAGTCTCCAACTATGATAGATTTATCTATGTCTCCTTGCAGTTCTATCAATTTTTGCCTCATATTTTGATGTTCTATTAGTAGGCAAGTAGACAGTACGGATTGTTCCGTGTTCTTGAAGAATTGACCCCTTTTGCTCATTATGTAATGATGCTCTTTATCCCTGATAATTGCCTTTGTGCTGAAATCTGCTTTGTCTGACATTAATACAGCTACTTCAGCTCTCTTTTGATTGGTGTTAACTGTGGCATATCTTTCTCCATTGCTTTACTTTAAATTATCTTTTCATTTAAAGTGGTTTCTTGTACACAATATATAGTTGGCCTTCTTGTATCTACTCTGAACATTTCTGTCTTTTAATTGGTGTATTCAGACCATTCACATATAAAGGGATTAGTGATAGATTAATATTGCTCATTTTTGTAACTGTTTTCTATTCATTGCACTTATTGTTGCTGCTGTTGTTGTTCTTTCTCTTCTTTGTTTCTTCTCTTCCTCCTCTTCCTGCACCTTCCTCTTCCTCGTGTCTTTCTTTTCTGCTTTCTCTGGTTTCTGCTTTTTTAAATTTTTTATTTAAAATTCAATTTAATTAACATATAGTATATTATTAGTTTCAGAGGTAGAGTTTTGTGATTTGGTTTCTGGCTTTTAATTGAGCATGTTATATGATTCCCTTTCCTCTTCTCTTTTAGCCTACCAATGATACTTCTTAATATTTTTTAGTGGTTACCCTAGAGTTTACAA
Source organism: Mirounga angustirostris (assembly GCF_029215605.1). Lineage (NCBI taxonomy): Eukaryota > Metazoa > Chordata > Mammalia > Carnivora > Phocidae > Mirounga > Mirounga angustirostris. The sequence goes on from NW_026991720.1 coordinate 36,345,265, forward strand.
TATACATTTTCAACTAACCCAAGTCCACTTTCATATAATAGTATATTGCTTCATGGTTAGTGTGGGTACTTTATTTTTTATTTTTTTAAGATTTTATTTATTTGAGAGAGAAAGAGCGAGCACAAATGGGGGGGCAGAGGAGAAGGAGAAGCAGGCTCTCCGCTGAGTGGGGAGCAGGGCGGGGCTCGATCCCAGGACCCTGAGACCATGACCTGAGCTGAAGACAGACGCTTAACCGACGGAGCCACCCAGGCACCCCTGGTGTGGGTGCTTTATTAATAGAGTATTCCTAATCCCTCCTGTCCACTATAATATTACTGCCATTTACTTCACTTTTTCATATGCTATAATCATCAAATACATTGCTATTATTATTTTGAACAAACTGTTCTCTGTTAGGTCAGTTAAGAAAAAGAAGAAGAAAAAAATCTTATTTTACCTTTATTTATTCCTTCCCTAGCATTCTTCTTTTCTTTATGTAGGTCTAATTTTTTGTCCTATATTATTTTCCTTCTTTCTGAGAAACTACTTTTACCATTTGCAACGTAAGGCCACAGGCAACAGATTCCCTCCATTTGTGTTTGTCCAAGAAAATCTTTCTTCCTCTTTCACATTGGAAAGAGGATTTCACTAGATATAGACTTTAAGGTTGGTGGTTTTTAGTTTTTTTCGGAGAACTCTAGAATAGACTAAAAGCATAGGTCTTCCTCTTGAGGCATGGCCTTTCTGCTGTTCAAATGGATGCCTGGGGTGTTAACATTCTTTCTGGGCTGGAACTATAATGTCCCCCCACAGTGTTCAACCTTGAGAATCTTTGTTTCAATCTCTACCTCACTGCAAACACTCTCTGTGTAGTCTCACCTCATCATGTTTAGGACACATAAACTACGCCCTCCCCGACACTGCTCTCTCCTCAATGCCTACCCCACACATTGCAGTGACTTTATCTTCCCCACTTCAAATTTCTTCCAAGCAGGACTTCCATGCTCTGCTTGGACTTTACCTCACTGTGCCATAGTTGATTCATCTTTGCCAGGCAGAGAGCCAGGGTGATTATGGGGTATTATCTGATGAATTTTCTTTTTAGGGATCACAGTCTTATGCTGTTCATTGTCCAATAATTGAAAACAATGGCCTCATATACTTTGTACAGTTATATGATTTCTTACAGCGTGAAAACTAATCTAGTGCCAATTACTCTGTAATAGTTAGAAGCAGAAATGTTCCTTATCCAATCTTCAATTCCCAATATCTAGCACAGATCCTGGCCTTTAGAGGCAATCAACAAGAAACCAATACAGGAATTAATGTGTCCATCAATGAATTCAGGGAAGGAAGAAAAGAGGAGGGAAGGGGGAAATTAATTTGAGAGTGTTTGGGAAGCATTAACTAGATAGCGATGTACTCAAGCAAATTAAAAGTTTTAATGGAATCTGACTCTTAAACTCTTAAACTCAGAGGATCCAAGAGTTAGGCTCTAATATCTTTTGGGAAACAAGTTATTCAATAATGGCTGATTCTCCATTTGTCAATATAATACGTGTTGAAAAGCCTGAGCCAAGATTTCTGGTTTGAAATTCATCTTACCTATTGTGGTAATCAATAAATGAGTTCCAAGGTAAATCAAGGCATATATGGATTTTATAGTATTCAGATTTAAGAGAATTGTTAGATTTCGATGTTCTACCGATGCGTATTTTTTAATGTTAGAGACTAATAGGCTAGTGCCACATTTTGAAATCTTTTAAGTTTTGAGGAAATCCTTTTTAGGAATTTTTTTTAAAAGATTTTATTTATTTATTTGACAGAGAGACAGAGAGAGAGCACAATCAGGGGGAGTAAGCAGAGGTAGAGGGAGAAGCAGGCTCCCCGCTGAGCAAGGAGCCCAATGCGGGACTTGATCCCAGGACCCTGAGATCATGACCTGAGCTGAAGGCAGATGCTTAACTGACTAAGCCACCCAGGCACACTTCTTTTTAGAGATTTTTAAAAACTGCGGGGCACCTGGGTGGCTCAAGTCGTTAAGCGTCTGCCTTCGGCTCAGGTCACGATCCCAGATTCCTGGGATCGAGCCCCGCGTCGGGCTCCCTGCTCCGCGGGAAGCCTGCCTCTCCCTCTCCCACTCCCCCTGCTTGTGTTCCCGCTCTTGCTGTGTCTCTCTCTGTCATATAAATAAATAAAATCTTAAAAAAAAAAAAAAAACTGCTTCCTATTTCAGATATATGTTTCTGGGCATTTAAATCAATCAACCAATTAATTATGTCATTAAAATATATTTATTATTACTACATGATAAAACAATCAATTTATTTTTTAGAAATATATTTTAGAAGACTCATTTAACCAGTCTTATATTTGTCCATTTATTTTTAAAACTATACTTAGCTGAGACATGTATAAAACCATAAGTTTTCTGTTTAAAATCATTTTTCTCCAAGCTATGTATTTATGTAATATCAAATGGTTCTCCATTTTCAAGTGAGATTTCTAGGTGCTACAGTTAATTTAAATAAAAGCCATTTCAAAAAAAAAGTTAATTAAATAAAAGCCATTTCATTTTTTATGGATCTAATTTATTTCTCAATTAGCAAGCTTTGATTTGTCTTTTACATTGAAAATGTGATCTTGGGGGTGCCTGGGTGGCTCAGTTGTTAAGTGTCTGCCTTCAGCTCAGGTCATGATCCCAGGGTCCTGGGATCGAGCCCCACGTCCGGCTCCCTGCTTAGCGGGAAGCCTGCTTCTCCCTCTCCCATTCCCCCTGCTTGTGTTCCCTCTCCCACTGTCTCTCTCTGTGAAATAAATAAATAAAAATCTTAAAAAAATAAAAATAAATAAAAATAAAAAGAATAAATAAATAAAAGTCTTCAAATACTTACCTATTATAAAATCTTGGGGCTCCAGTAGTGGGAAAATTTGTCAAAAACTTTTTTTGTCTTGAATAATATTTTATTTTCAAGTAGACTGAAGGAGACAGGAAAAGGTAACTTTGGGTATTCCAGGAGGAAGTAAGAATTATTCATTTATAAAAATTGGATTTCAAGGAAAGAGTATATGAAGAAGAATAGCCTGAAGAACAGAAAGTGGAACAGGAATGTACAATATCCTTCAAAGGATTGTATATGTGTTAGAAAAGCTCCAAAGATAGATTCTAATTGCACCAAGACAGAGAAAATAGATGAGAAAAGCCTGACCCAGAGACGAGATGTTTCATAAAACTCCTAGCATAGGGAAAATAACTGATCTTGACACTCACTGTCTTGCTTAATTACATTGCAAAAGCACAAGATGTTTGATTAAAGCACTGAAATAATGCATAGACAAAATAAAGAAGAATGAAGATTACAAGCAGAGTCTATGTGTCAGACATATTTAAACCACCACAGCTTAATTTTGTAACCAAAAATGTCAAACACCAATAATAGAACACAGTATTTACAATAGATGGTTGCTGTAACATAATTTGCCAAATGGAAGTAACAGTCAAATTTAACTGTGTTTTTTTTAAGTGTTGCAGAAAAAGCACATGAATGGCTCTCTTTTGACATGCTAGTACATGGTGGCCTTTAAACCTTAATTTCTCCTCTTCCTGCTTATTCTTCTCTCCTTTGATTAGTACTGCTCTTTGGAGTCTCCAAAAGGAAAAAAAAGAAAGACAAAGACATTTCTTTTGATTGTCTTAGGGAAGTGTATGGAGGTTTGGAGTCTATTTTAAAACAAAATTTAATCAAAATATTCTTACATCTGGGTAGAGAAGTTATAATGATTTCTGTTATCTTTTTATTCTTTCTTAAATTTCCACACCTTTTACAATGATCTTATATAGTACCAATGTAATCAAAAGCAAACAAATTAAAGGAACTCATGGGTCTATTTCATTCCAGTTAGGCACTTTTATGGTTCCATTGTCCCTTTGATATTAGATCATCACACCCTTACAAAAATCTAATACCAGTTTTAAAATTATTTGGAGCATTCTAAATAAATTGCTTGTTTTAAATATTCATTATAATCTGAGCACTTTTGTCAAACACAGGATCAAACACAACAGTCTGTCCCAGGTTTGGGGGAGGAGGGAGCAATGAGGGAAAAGTTTTATGCCACAGAAGGATACTTGTAAAAATATTCCAAACATTTTAAGAATTCCAGAAATAATGTTAATGGTGAAAAGGAGAGAGAAAACTGAGTTAAGAAAAGTTCTGAGTAGAGTTGAGGTGATTAAGGCTTATCAATGGTTTTGTAAGACTTTACATAAGATGTTTAGCATCCAAGGAATTAAGAAAATCAATTATATCATAATATATTTATACAAGGTGGAGGAAAATGCTAAGTTGAAATGACTTAAAATTTTCAGGTCTTATTTAATAAAGAATAAAGTAATCAGTAAGGAGGGGAAACAGAGAGTGGAGATCATAGTTCTTGGTATACATATTACATAGAGAGGGGATTGTATGATTATTCTAATCTTTTTTTAAGATTTTATTTATTTATTTGACAGCACAAGCAGGGGGGTGGCAGAGGGAGAAGGAGAAGCAGGCTCCCCGCTGAGCAGGGAGCCCCATGCAGGGCTCAATCCCAGGACCCTGGGATCATGACCTGAGCCAAAGGCAGATGCTTAACTGAGTGAGCCACCCAGGGCTCAGCTTAATTGACTGAGCCCCTGTTTATTCTATTTTTAATCAAGGACATTTTTTTAATTTTTATTTTTTACCTGAAAGAGATAGTGGATGACTTTTTTACTGGTGAGTCATGGAAGTCTTACTATTAAAATAAAGAAGATAGTCTTTCTATAAATAAAGAGGATAGTCCTCGAGTTCTTTGTGTTGTCTTTGAAAAGACAGATGTGCCTAAGTGGCTCATTTGGTTGAGTGATGGACTCTTGGTTTTAGCTCAGGTTGTGATGTCACGGTTGTGGGATTGAGCCCCAAGTGGAGCCCCACATTGGGCTCTGCACTCAGCCTGGAGTCCACTTGAAGACTCTTTCCCTCTGCCCCTCCCCCCACTCCTGTGCACCTACACATGCGTGCTCTCTCTCTCAAATAAATAAATAAATCTTTTTTTTTTAAAGTGCTCTCCAGAGAACCAACACAAATTTTCTATATCATATCCTCTTTATATTCCAAAGTTTGTTTAGCAATGTACAATTTCAAATTGTGAATTTTTTCCTTTAGTAACTAAAATATTCAGTACGTGTTTTGTTGGTATTTTTTTTTTAAAGATTTTATTTATTTATTTGACAGAGAGAGACAAAGCGAGAGAGGGAACACAAGCAGGGGGAGTGGGAGAGGGAGAAGCAGGCTTCCCGTGGAGCAGGGAGCCCGATGCAGGGCTTGATCCCAGGACCCTGATATTGTGACCTGAGCCAAAGGCAGACGCCTAATGACTGAGCCACCCAGGTGCCCCATTTTGTTGGTATTTTAAACAATGAATCAGAGCCTAATAATATTTTTGTAAAAATTTAACACCCCAGCATAAGCATAATCTTTTAACTAATTGGGTAGTAAATGTAAATGCAAATACACAAATACTATTGTTAATGATAGGACTGTTATATTTCAGAATAGACCTGCTCATTAATTCAGTAAGATACAGAACTGTCCCTTTTAACAGAAATATTATACTTACATCATTGAACTATCAATAAATATAAAAATACCTACATTATAAAATAACTTATATTCAGACCAGTACTTTCTAACCACGGAGATTATTTACAGGATCCATTAACTATGAGGTGTACATGCACTCCATTACTAACACTTAATCTAATAATGACATATATACAGAGATTGAATTGCTGTTACTCTCTCACCAGATACATCACCCACTAATGCCTAGAAATCTGTGTAGTTCTAGATTTCTCCAGCTCACCCCTATCAGCCCCAGAGAGTTTCAAGTATATTTAAAGGAAGCTCAGGATTGATGGACTGAGATTTTCAGTGGCTAAAGGCACATGTAAATCCTATTTCACCTACATTTTGTATTAAACAGGCATTGGGATTGGGAAGGTGAATATGAATATGCCATTGTTTTGTGCTGGACTCAGTCTATTAATAGTAATGTTATTGGCTAGAAATGCCTGGGGGCACTCACCTGGGCCTGAATGAGCTTCCCACAGACATCTCCCCTTTCCAAATCAATGTTACAACTGGACCAACCCTTGTGGTGCTTATATGCACACTGGCCAAGGGCTCTGGTTTTATTGGGGTTGAGGATGGCAGTCTAGAATTTTGTGGGCTCACTCTTTATGAGTGAATTTAAAACATGAGAGCAGGAACTTAAAGTGTGAGGAAAAGAGAAGTAGCCCAGATGGTCAGTTATAAAAATCAACTAAGATCTCTATAATAAAGGAGCCTCAGTAGAAGGAGGTGTCTGGCTCTTCATCTAGTCCTGTGGTTGTCAATGCGTTTATCTGAGATAGCCATCTTTGAAGTGGATGCCTCTTTGAAATGAATGTGTCCACAATCAAAGCTTAAGTCAGGCACTTGTATTATAAAACAAAACAACTGTCAGAGCTTACATCACAGCCATCTAAATTCTAGGCAAGTGACATTTGGGAATAAGAACTACAATGTTTTTAGGGCTCTTCACAAATATTCCTGTTCTCTCTACTTCTGGGTAAATGGTAAGAATGCACTTCCTCTTGAATTCAGTTGTGACAGATGACTTGCTTTGGCCAAGCAAGTAAGACTGGAAGTGATCAAGGTCATATTTTGCGATATTATGGTTTTCATTTGTCTTACTACTTTTTCTTATTGGTCATGAAGGAGTGCCATTAATATTGGGCCAACTTAAACACTACAGTAATAACTGCTTAGTGAATTAATTTTTTTCTTCAATAATGAAAAAATTTAAGGCTTTAAATTTTCCTCTAAGTTTTCACTGAGTCTCAAGTTTTGAAGTGTACTTAAGTGTTCTTTTCATTGCTTTCTAAAAGTTTATACATTTTTTTTTAATTTCCTCTTTGGTGTAAGGCTTATCTAAGAATAGATTATTTAATTTCCAAGAATTATGATATTTTTGGTCACTCTTTTTAACATATTTTTGGCTTTATTGGATAATGAGTAAAGAATGTGAACTATATTTACCTCTAAATTTTTATAAATCTCTCAGAAATATATAAGACAAAGAAATATATAAGATAAAGTTTATTTTCTATTAAGGAGCTAGAAAATATGTACACAGACACACTCTCTATCCATTAGATCACATTTTAAAATTATATATTTCCAATCATATATTAAAGTCTCACACTATAACTTTATTTTTTAAGAGGTCTCTGCATATCTGATAGGTTTCTGCTTTATGTATTTATCTATGTTATTTGATTCATACAGAATTATGACTATATTTTTCATAGATTGTGTCTTTTTCATTACAAAATTACCTCTATGCTTTTCGTGTTTATACTCTAAATTCTACATCATCTCATATTGTCTACATTTTTAAATCTCTTATCTCTTTTTCCACTCCTATATTTTCAACATTTCTTTAGTATTTTAAATGTATTTCCTGTAAGGAGTTTACAACTAGGTTTACTTTTTAACTCAATCTGATCTTCTCTGCCCTTCAGTGGGAAAAGTTCATTTATATTTAGTGTAATGACATTTATTTTAGTTTTCTATCATATATTCTACTTATTACTTATTTTACATTTTTGTTTTCTATTTTCTCTTTATTTTTTTATCAGAATGATCAAGTTGTGCTTCATTCATTTTTTTCTCTTATTTATTTGAAAGTTATTCTATTTTTTAAAATTTTATTAATATTATTTTCATCTCCCCTCCTCTTATAAAAGGCATATACTTTTCTACTACTATTTGAAAATAAGATGCCACAAAGACATCCTATTTTTTTCTACTCTTCATTTCATAAGGAAAATGTCATTTTCCTTATTACTTCTCCTCATCCAGTAGATGAACATTTTGGTTTCCCTATCCCTATCTCTTCCTATTCCTTACTAACTCTTGAGTTTTGCTGATATAATTTAATATGCTTAAAGTATTATTAGAATATCCCTTATTGTACATCCCTTCTGTGTCTATGGTTTTTACTTACCATTCACCTTATAATCATCTTATCCATTTGAATTTCAATTGAATAGGTAATATTTATTTAATATATAAACAATTGTTGCTCATCACTGCTTTCTCATGTCTTTGATTTCCCATATTTAGAATTCTGATGTATTCTATGGCATTTTTATTAGTCTTTTCTTGATAATTTTCCTCTCTGAACACATGCATATCCTCAAATACCTTTATTTTGTCTTGACAGGTGAATAATTTCTTGGTTGTATACAGGATTTTCAGATTGAAATTCTTTCCTCTCAATAGTCCTCAGATACTATTCCACTGATTTTTTAGCTTCTAGTGTTGCAAGTGAGAAGTTCACAGCCAGTATAATTTTTTCCCTTTATGGTTAGCTAGTTCTTTTTGACAGAAAGTTTTGGATATTTTCTATTTATCCTTAGAACTCAGAAACTTCCTATGATACATCTAATTATATGTCTCTTCATCAATCTGGCCAGGAATATGATGAGCATTTCAATCTAAATATTCAGATCTTTAGCTCAGGGACACTGTCTTCCTCTTTAGCTTCCATTAGAGCCTTATCTTCATTCATGGATTTACCTTTCAGCTGAAGCTGCTATTATTTCCAGGTTTACTTTCCTAGAGATACTATATAATTCTCTTGCCTTTTCTGTAATGATTTATATCTCATTATATTTTTGTTTGTGCTTTGAGATATATTATGGGTCAAATTGTGTCCCCCAAAAGATATGTTGAGGTCTTAATCCCGAGGACCTCTGAAATGTGAACTTATTTGGGAATGGGGTCTTTGTAGATATAAATAAGGGAAGAGGAGGTGGGACCTAAATCCAATGACTGGTATTGTTATTGGGAAAAAAAAATTTGGAGACTCAGAGACACAAAGGAGAAGAAAGCCATGGAATGATGGAGACAGAGGCTGGAGTGATGCAGTGGCCAAGTTAAGGAATGTCAAAGACTGGCAGCAACCATCAGAAGCTAAGAAGAGGCAAGAAAGGATTCTCCCCCAGACCCTTCAGTGGAAGGATGGCCCGCTTGACTTTTCGGACTTCTAGCCTCCAAAACTGTAAGAGAATGCATATCTGTTGTAATTTGTTATAGCAGCCCTAGGAAACAATTGCAAGATAATTCTTCTACTAGATGTTCCAGGTCACTAATTCAAGTCACCTTCGTTTTATTTATTGAATCGCTTAATTGAAGAATTGTTTTGTTACCATTTATAACACCATTTTATGATCTCTGCTTGAATCTCCTTAAGTCATACTGGTATTTTATAACTCAGGTTTTTAATTTGTTTTCTCTAACAGCCTATTTCACTAAGTGTTTGTTTTTTTGGCCTAATTTTCATTTCTGGATACTAGGTTCCCTTAGATGTTATTTTTCTTTATTGACTGACAGAGCTCAGGTCTGATTTGAGGGTACACTAAGTGAATGACGACAGGCAAAGTGACCTTTCCCTCTGTGGGCTGCTGATCATGATGGAGCAGGCAAGGAGCCAGTTCTCTACTAAGATACTGGTGATAACTTCTCTGCAATTTGGTCTTCCTATACCCAAACTTATCAAGGGAAGGATAGGTTTGGCTCACCCATTCAGCAACTGCTTAACCTCAGAATAGAGTCAGGAAAACATGGTATGTTCATGTAGGATTAATGTTTCTCTTTCTACAGAGGGCCCAGCTTTCTGAGGTCATGCTCTTCCCAGGGTCCTGTGCTTTTTGGTTCTTACCTGGGAGTCTATGCTGTTTTCAAGGTGCTTTCCTGACCAAGAGGAAGAAAACTCTATACTAATTCCCTTTCCTATATCCCAACAGTATTATTGTTGTACCCAAATTATTTAGACTGGTTTAATTCTAAGTTTTGAAGTGGAATAAATAGAGTCCAATGGATATATGTATGTGTATGTTTAACAATAAATAATTTGCTACTTCTGGCATACTAGAATGGTTATTAGCTAAAAATCTTCAACATGGAGCAAGAATAGGGGAACAGGTTGCAAAATAACATGGAACATCTTCTAATTAGAAAATAGGAAAATGTAAGAGTGTTTATGTAAGCATCTATTTAGTAAATGTGATATTATCTTAATCTGTCTTATAAATTTTGCCTCTTCTTTAACATAAAATAATTTTAAGTCTATATAAATAAGGTAGCCTTTTTAGAATAATACAATTTGAAAATGAATCTCCAGGTTTTAGTAGCTGTGGTCTTATGACCTTGGTATATGGATTTTTAGAAAATAACTTTTAAAAATATCTATGTATTTATTTAAATATCTAGCACTCATAGGTAAGATGATAGCTTAACACCAGTGTAAATAGTTGAATTTTCTTCCTACAAACTATAATTTCCTTTTAAAAGTAACTTTTCATCTTTAGTTGGATCAAGATAGCAAGTTTCCCTATTCCTTCCAACTTTCAAGAAAGAAAAAAAATGTATTTCTAAAAATAATGAATTATTAACAACACTAGAAAACAATATGGAGGATCAAAACTTTTGAGAAACACCTGAAAAATAAAAAGTAGACAGGTTCAGATTTCTGGAGAAAAAAATAGGAAACGATAACCCAAAACAAGCCCCAAAGAAAAGATTGCTGTGGCTACAGGGTTACTTTTAAGTCAGAGTCAAAAGACCCAAGGAATGAAAGGGAGTGACTTGGTAAACTTTAGGGTGGCCAAGTGGGCAGCTGCAGCTAGAACACTGCCCTCTCCCCTGCTTACTGTTGCTGAGCGAAGTGTGTCTTCTGGCTGTGGGACTCTGTTTTGTTTTTTTGATGGTGGGCGGAATGGGATCTAGCTGATAAAGTGATATCGTCCCACAGGCTAAAATAGGAACTATCCCTCTAGTATCAGCAAGGCAAAGCAGTACCCCAGTTAGCTTTACTGTTTTACTACTAATTTTACTGCGTAACACCCCTCCAGGAAATGAGTCCCACACCCAGAAGATAAATCATGACACACCCATTTTAGCATGAGGCCTTGCTGTCTCCCACAGCTACCAGAAGCAGGCTACCAGAAATAGAATAGCCAGACTGTCAGATTGAAGGATATGAGGGGGTGGCACTTATTCATATTTCTAATGTTTCTATATGAGGTTACTCTCGCTAGACTAACATGCCTGGCCTCCTTTATACCAACTGTACCTTTTTCGCTTTTCCCATGGCTTAGCCTATTCATTTCATGTCTGCCCAAGGATTAGGAATTCCTATTTGTTTCTTGTTAATAGTATCCCTATGAATCTTGTGAAATAGAACAAAGGGATATCAATATTAGTGTAATCTGACATTGGTACAGCCTAAAGATGTTAAGAATGTTAAGAACTCATCTGGGTGAGGCATTGCAGCAGTCAAGAAATGCTTGGGGCACAGATCTTCATCAAAGCTTTATCTGACCAAGAGGTCTTTGTTCTCTCCTAGGGTAATGGGCAGCCACCAAAATCAATTAGTCATGCACATAAACGTTTGACTTTATGCCGTATGCGAGCCCTACTGCAATCTTGTTATCAGTCCCCCTGGAATGTGTCTACTGCCCAGAAGACAAATATTATTTAAGATAAACAACAAAAGATAACAGAATCAAGATTTTCAGTTTGACTAATCCCAATTCCTGCCCATGCAGTTTGGCAAATTCCTTTTTCTGACTAAAGAGCTCCTTCTAAGATAACCACAAAGATGATAAATGTACATAATCCCCCATCTCCACTATATCACATATTTGTCCAGTGTAATTCTCTAGATGCTTTCCCTTATCTTGTTTCAATTCCTTATCAAATGATCTTTTAAAAAGAAAATGTAGTCTGAGGAGAGTAAGGAGACTGGGTTGGGGGAGGCGGGTAGACTGTGAAACCTAAGAATTAGCAGTATGATGTAGGAAAACATATGCCTAGGGGTGCCTGCGTGGCTCAGTAGGATGTAGCTGCCTTCGGTTCAGGTCATGATCCAGGGGTCCTGTGTCCTGGGATCAAGCCCCACATCAGGCTTCCCTGCTCAGTGGGGAGTCTGCTCCTCCCTCTCTCTCTGACCCTCCCCGCCAACCCCCCCATGCTCTCTCTCTCTCTCTCTCAAATGAATAAAAAAAATCTTAAAAAAAAAAGTAGTATGGCTAGATTTTGCACGTTAAAGATAAACAATGCTCTGTGATGGATGATAATCATTTGGTAAATTTAAAAGAATCTAATGAAAATTTGGTAAGTGTAATTTAAAAAAAACCACTGTTAAATGGCTTTTTATGTATTCGCTCTCCAAATTCCATTTTTACTTTTTAACAGCACATCAGTTTCCTTTAATTTTTTTCTTCTACATTGCATCAGCCTTTATTAAATGCACGCTGCCCAGGAGGATGCTGTGCTCCCATGATTTCTCCAGAAAGAGCTGTGATGACTTCAGAGAGTGCACTTACTCAGCCTGACGGGACAGGACTGTGCTCTCCCCTAAAGTGGTACCTGAGGCAATGACTGTCTACTCCTGCAGTTGTGGCCACTGCTCTAGGGAGCCATATTCTGAAGTCTGAAGGATGCAAATGACTTTCACAAGAGGGTACATGTATGGCAGCCAAGGCTACCATAACAAAGTACTACAGAATGGGTGGCTTAAACAACACAAATTTACTTTCTCACAATCTAGAAACTAGAAATCCAAAACCAAGGTGTTGGCAGGATTGGTTTCTTCAGAAGTCCTCTCTCCTTGGCTTGCAGATGATCTCTATGTGCCTTCATCTGGTCTTCCCTCTGTTTCTCCATGTCCCAATCCTCTCTTCCTATTAGGATGTCAGTCATTTTGGATTAGGGCCCCATTATATGATCTCATTTTACCTTACTTTCCTCTTTAAAGGCCCTATCTCCAAATACAATCACATTCTGGGGTACTGGGTGTCAGGAATTTGGGGAGGACACAATTTAGCCTGTAATAGTAGTATTTCCCTTGTTGGTAGAGGGTGTTCAAACAGTGAAATCTGCTCCATGTTTCAAAATTTACCAGTCAAAAAGATAATTTATTGCAGGGGAGAAATTTTACAAGAGCTAGGAAGCGTGCACAACTTTCAGGATTAACTCTAAAGCCGACATGACATTAATTTGGCAGTCCTAACTCCCCACTTCTTCATCTTTCAGGTTGGTATTATAAGGTTAGGAGAAGAGAACTATGTTAGCAGAAGTAAAGACTGGTTACTTTTCTTCATGTCCCAAATTTTACCTTCACTTACCTAGACTCTCAGTCTCAGGAGACGAAACCCTCTCCATGTTGGCTCCCTCAACTTCCTTTCCTCTGCACTTTAAGTTTCTTTGGACCTTTATCCATCCTATCTCTCTTCTGCCTTCCCAGTGCCAACTCCTCTTCATGTGTCCTTGCTTCCACCATCAGTCACAACCTCCAAAATATTTTCCGTCAATGATTCTTTCCTGTCTCCACTGACTCTCCCTCACCAGGGAGAGACCACAAGTCCTTCCTTCTCCACTGGGTATTTCTCCAGGGCTTACAAAACCAAGCTCAGACTTCCAATATTGTTAAAGTAAAACAGAACACAATTTCCCAAACTGTGCACTATCCCTCCTCTTCACTGCCAGAGCTCCCAGGATAACTGTATACTAGAATTCATATGTCAGTCATCCTCCTTAGTCCTGGTTCAGAGACTGCCGCTGTTGACAGTTTCCTGAAGCACTTTGCTCCCTTGGTTTGTTCTGGCCCTGCGTGTTCTCACTCTCCCCCCAAAAGCTCAGTTCTTCATCCAGCCCTCTTGCACTGTGGCCTCTCAGTATGAGATCTCATCTGCTCCCATGGCTCCAATATAAACCTTTGCTTAAATATTTACCAAATCAATATAATTTGCTTTGACCTAAACTCCCAACGCACATTGCTGGCTGTTGCCTATGCAGCTCCCTCTGGATGTTTGACTAGCACCTCCAATGCAATGTGAGCAGCACCAAATTATTCATTTCCCCAATACCCACCCCCTTTTTTTAACAAATAAATTGCAATTTTTAAAAAAGCAAGAGAGAAATGTAACAAACTCACAGATTAAAGAGACTTAAGACACATATCAACCTTCTGGATCTTATGTTGAATCTGACGCAAACAAATTGGAAAAATTGATGGTACAATCAAGGAAACTTGAACACTGACTATTTGATAATATTATGGAATTATTGCTAGATTTGCTTAGGTGTGATGATGGTATTGAAATTATGTTTTAAAACAGCTTATCTTTTTAAGATACATACTAAAATATTTATGGATGAAATTATGTGATGTATGAGCTTTATCTTTTAAAACCTCTGCCAGGAAAGGGAGTATGGTTATATAGATGAAATGAGACTAACCATGAGTGGAAGTTGGTCATGGCCACACAGGGGGTCATGCATATAATTATCTTTACTTTGGTATTTGTTTCTCATAATAAAGGGGCTTTAGAAATCAAGAAGAGTTTTAAAAATGAAATTAAGTTAAAAAAACTACATCTCCTTCTCAGTCCCCTAATTTTGTTGGCAAATCTTTTCTCTTTTGTCTTTGTCAATTTTCTATCCTTCACCTTATTCTCCCACCCCCAAACATATAGGAACTGTATTCAGCCCACTCTGCTTTCCCTCCAAAGCATACTTGTTTTCTTCCTTCTCTTGTTTTTCCTAATCACCACCTGGGTTCAGAGGGCCTCTTTTTTTTTCTATAATAACCTATAGGGGCGCCTGGGTGGCTCAGTCGGTTAAGCGGCTGCCTTCGGCTCAGGTCTTGATCCCAGGGTCCTGGGATCGAGCCCCGCATCGGACTCCCTGCTTGGTGGAGAGCCTGCTTCTCCCTCTACCTCTGTCTGCCGCTCTGCCTACTTGTGCTCTCTCTCTATCTCTGTTAAATACATAAATAAATATTTAAAAATAAATAAATAAAATTTAAAAAATAACCTATAATAACTTTTGTCTCCTGAATCCTGGTTTTCCTAAGAACAGAGTTTATTCTAAACAGAAGAAAATAATATTCTAATTCCACTTGTCTTCCCAGACCATGACCTACAGACTTATTTTGAGAAAACAGAACAATCTATGGGGGACTTGCAACCTAGAATGAAGCAAAAAAGGACTTCTGACCTTGGAATTGGTGGGGAGTGAGGAGGAAGTTTGGAACTTGATTTGCCATTTGCCTTCCAAACTTGGGTTATACTTTTCTAATAACTGTTCAATAGGCAGAGATAGCTGAGTGTACTGGTTAAGAACCAAACAGCCTCCCAGCTCCAGGGCCTCGGTTCCCTACATAAATAATTGTGCTTACTCCACAGGATCATTCTAAGGATTAAATGAGATAATATGTATAAACTGCTTAAAATAGTGCCTGGTGCATAATAAGTGCCATATAAAGTCAGTAAAATATAACTCTTTGATACATTAGCAAATCCTTCTGTTAATTGGAACTGCTACATGTCATCGGTTTTTAGAATTTTAAAAATAACCCCTGGGTTCACATTTTAACATTCACATTTTAAAAATAATCCCTGGGTTGTGAGGTTTTTTCCTAGCTCTCCAAAGATAGGTGAATGCCCAAGAGATACATAAGAAAATCTTACGGGAAACAGAAGAAAATCAAGACCCCACCTTATATTTTTATCCTAAAAATAATAAATTAGGCTTTATTCAATATTCAGAGAGAGACAGTGGAGCCCTTATTCCTTCCACATGTGAGTCTGTCCATATGACAGGAGAAGTCTTAAAGGAGGGGTAAGCAATGGAGGGTAATGGGGTGGTAACTGTGATGTTCATCCTCATTAGCTTTCAGTGTGATGCAATGTATTATAGCTTTGTGCACTGGGAAAGGGAGTTTACAGATTATATTCTATAATTTTAATGAAATAAATAAACAGCTTAAAAAGATGTCTGCAAAGAAAAGAGGGAATAAAGACAGACCTAATAATGTAAATACAGGCAAACAGTAAGAAAATGGCAGACCTGGTATTTCTATTCCTAGTATAAGCCCTTGGTAGCCATACTGCAAGGTAAAAATGATGATGAAATTAGATTTGACAAGAAGTCAAGAAGTCAAGAAGTCAGTTAAGAAGTCAAGAAGTCAAGAAAGAAGAAAGAAAGAAAGAAGAAAGAAAGAAAGAAAGAAAGAAAGAAAGAAAGAAAGAAAGAAAGAAAGAAAGAAAAGAAACAAAACCAAGAATACTACTTGAAATATTAGTATATACACCTACAATTGTTAAAGATAAGTCTCTAAATTCTACAACATACAGAGCTCCCTTTTTGTGAGTCAATAAAGAAAAGATGCATCACAGAAGATACAGTCTTAACAGTAAATTGCTTCCTAGAAAAATGTATGTTTTGAATGAAAATGAAAAAAATGTTTTGCAGGAAAACTATGTTAGTTAGAACTGCTACTTTAACTGGAATAATTTTTTTTAAATGATTCTAGGTCAATATTACAAACAAAGTAGTAAAGTCACTAATGAACATAGTACTAAAACATGTAGCAATGTAATTACTTATATAAAAACAAGACATTGAAATATAGTATCTTACTAATATTTTGTAAAGAGATGAGTAGCTGATAGTGAATTTTAAAATTTTAATTAGAGTTTCACTGATTACCTCACACTTAAGAAAGCGGCCAGATTTATATACGGCAGACATTTCTCTTTTACAGAGACAAATGTGCTGACTACCTCTGTGATGACAGGTGGCTGTTAAGTAGTATGCTAGCCATCAAATATTTTCAAACACATAAACACACCTAATCTCCCTGTTCTTTAAAGGTTAAAAAACAAAACAGAGAACACCTGAATTTTTTGAAGAAAACTCTTTCAAAATAAATTGTGTTATACAAACAGTATTTTGAAAATATTTCCCATGCTATGCATTCTTTGGGGCAAAACAATGTGATTTGTCACTGACAAATTTTTATATCTGAACACTTTAAAAAATTAGAAACAGAACTTTAGAATTTGTTTTAAAATCTTTCAAAATAAAGAATTTCATTGGCTTTTGAACCCCCTTTTAAAAATGTATAAAAATGCAAAACTATCTAATTTAGTTTACAAAAGCAAGTGATGGGCATAATAGAAGATGGAAATTTACTAGTCAACTTTCAACAAAAGCCTTTGGCTCCTTGTTGAATAGAATTGGAAGTGATTTAGTAAGTACATCCAATGATGTGCTTCTTCCATTTAGACCTAGGTGTTTTTCCAGCTAAAGCACTATTAAAACCAACTATCAAATAAACTGAAATAGATCGAAGGCTTTAAAAATAAGGAAGCATTTCAGGGCGCCTGGGTGGCTCAGTCGTTAAGCGTCTGCCTTCGGCTCTGGTCATGATCCCGGGGTCCTGGGATCAAGCCCCGCATCGGGCTCCCTGCTCTGCGGGAAGCCTGCTTCTCCCTCTCCCACTCCCCCTGCTTGTGTTCCCTCTCTCGCTGTGTCTCTCTCTGTCAAATAAATAAATAAATAAATAAATAAATAAATAAATAAATAAATAAATAAAATTTAAAAAATAAAAATAAGGAAGCATTTCAATCACATTACTCTCACTAAAAATATTAGTATAATTGCAATCACTTAAAATATAATGATAAAATAATATTTTGATAAAAGCAGTAAGATATTTTGTACCATGAATATATATAAAGTATCTCTTTAAAAGTTTATTTAAATTACTTCATTTAAAAATTTGTATTTTAGTAAATTATTTATGATGTGCATGTTGTCCTAGTAAAGCACGTGTGTGTATATATACATATATATGTGTGTGTGAGATATCTAATTAATTAAAATCAAATTCCACTTCTGGCAAGACACTGTGAGAAGCTCCACAGACTCACTCCCTAGTGAAATAGGTGAAAATTATTATTATTTTTTTTAAGATTTATTTGAGAGAGAGCACAGGTGGGAGGGGCAAAGGGAGAATTTCAAGCAGACTCCACTCTGAGTACAGAGCTGGAGGTGGGGCTCTATCTCAGGACCCTGAGATCACAACCTGAGCCAAAACCAAGAGTAGGTCATTCAATGGACTATACCACCCAGGTGCCCCAGTGAAAATTATTTTAAAACAAAATGGGAATGGTCTTAAGAGCATACGGCAAATAAACATTTATTCAGGATCCACTACAATGCTATAACAACACAGTTTATGGAATTTGAAGTAATACCTGCTTCTTTCCTATCCCTTCACAGTTCAATGAGACAAAAACTATTCTCCAGACTCGTACATGGTTCCCTCTCTACCACATCCTGGCTAGAGGGCTATCATCCCAGGAGAAGGAGGATGTCAGCATTCCTCATCCTGCCCCCAGTTATCTATTACTGAAGCTAAGTTCTGGATGAGTACCACAAAGAAGTGAATGTGTGTCAATTGCCCCCTGGTGGGATACAGGCTCTATCCTAGGTGCGGCGTGCTAGGAATAGTAGGGCCCAGATCATCTTTGCCATGACTCATTTGTAGTTTGTAAATCAGGGGTTCCAAGCCTGGAGAGGCAAGATGAGATGACCTGAAGCTATTGCCATCCCCTCCACTAGCAGTGAACTCCTACAGTGAAGGTATCACTCTGAGTGAAGAGCAACAATGACCCCACCCCTACCTCAAGCTCTGACTCAGAGATTTTGCTCAGAATGGGAATCAGGATGTAAAAGAGCTCCAGATCTCTTCCTAAAGTAACTGATTTCACTTCTAACAGATTGTAGGGAAGTTAAAGCCTAAGCATCCTCTCGAAAACAGGGAAGGTTGTGGGGAGAGGCAACTGGGAAGAGGTTGATAGATTCATTGGAGATAAAAGCTAAACTATACATCATCTAGTTTGTCAGAGGAAAAAGACAGCTGCGATGAGACATCTGGGAGAAGTCCTCCTAGGCTCTGTAAAAGTCTCAGCACTGACATCTGGCATATCCCTTCAAAGGAGACTGAATTTGATTGGATCAGATGATGAAGCAATTTATGCCCCAGGGCATGTTGAAAACTTAGAACAACCAGCCAAGAGTACTGGCAATTAAGAGATGGGTGTGGTCAGGAAGAAGACAATCTAAGAGAGCCCTGCCAAAACCCAGGGTTAATTATGGCCTACTCAAGGCTGCACATACCCCTCGACCCCTTCTACCCCTTCTCACCCCCACCCTGGAGCAATATCAGAGACTTCATACTGAGGGAGGAAATGGACTTCACTAAAAAAAAAATCCAGCCAGCCACTAAACAAATAAGCAAATAACAGTAACAGGTGCTAGTGCTGGTGAGGGGGACTAGAACCCAGAGTTGCTATAATATATTTTCTAAAATGTCTAGTTTCTAACAAAAAAAGATATATCATTATCTTAAAAAAATGCATGTGACAAAAACTGCCTGTGAGACCAACCAGATGCTGAAATTAACAAAAGCTTCAAAGTAATCATTGTAAATATGTTCCAAAACTAAAGGAAATCATGATTAACAAAGTGAAGGAATGTGGTGAAGGAATGTGGTGAACACTGAATAATGTAAAGAATTGTCAAATCACTATGTTGTATACCTGAAACAAACAGAACATTGTATGTCACCTATACTTCAATAATAATAATAAAAAAAAAGTAAAGGAAGGTATGACAACCTTTGAAGGTATGATCAAAAAGAGAATACCAATAGAAAGTTTAAAAATTATTAAAAAGAAAAACACCAAATGGATATACTGTAGTTGAGAAGTACAATAACTGAAATGAAGAATTCACTATATATAAAAAAAGAAATCTACAGACCAATATCTCTCAAAAACACAGACAAAATTCCTCAACAAAATATTAGCAAAATTGAAGCTAAAAAGATATGAGAAGAATTATACATCATTACCAAGTAAGATTTATCCCAGGTATGCAAGGTTGATTTAATAATTGAAAATCAATTAATGTAATCCATCACCTCAACTTCATAGAGACTATCTACAAAATACCTACAGCTAACATCATATTTGATGGTGAGAAACTGGAAGCTTTCCCACTAAAATCAAGTTCAAGGCAAGATCTGGTTGAAAGGCATACCTCTTCAACATCATACTGGAAGTCCTTGTTAATGCAATAAGACAAGAAAAGGAAATAAAAAGTATACAGATTTAGGAAGAAGACATGAAAATGCTTTTTTTCACAGATGACATAATCATCTACATAGAAAATCCTAAAGAAATGACCAAAAACCTCCCAGAATCA
This sequence comes from Mirounga angustirostris, assembly GCF_029215605.1. Taxonomy (NCBI): domain Eukaryota; kingdom Metazoa; phylum Chordata; class Mammalia; order Carnivora; family Phocidae; genus Mirounga; species Mirounga angustirostris. The sequence continues at coordinate 36,365,442 of NW_026991720.1, forward strand.
ATAAGCAATCATAGCAAGGTTGCAGGATATAAGATGAATATACAAAAGTCAATTGCTTTCCCCTATACCAAAACCAAAGAAGTAGAATGTGAAATTAAAAACAAATTATGACTTACATTAGCACCCCCCAAAAATGAAATACTTAGGTATAAATCTAACAAAATATATATAAGATCTATAAGATGAAAACTTTGACTCTAATGAATGAAAGCAAAGAAGAACTATATAACTGGAGAGATATTCCATGTTCGTGGACAGGAATACTCAATATTGTCAAGTTGTCAGTTCTTCTGAACTTGATCTATACATTCAGTGCAATCCCAATTAAAATCCTAGCAAGTTTCTTTTAACAGATATCAACAAAGTGGATCTAAAGCTCATACAGAAAGGCAAAAGATCTAGAAAAGCCAACAAAATATTGAAGAAGAGCAAAGCTGAAGGACTGATGTTATCCAACTTCAAGACTTATTACAAAGCTACAGTAATCAAGACAGTGTGGTACTGACAAAGAATAGACAGATAGATCAATGGAATAAAATACAGAGCCTATAAACAGACCTACCTGCCTTAAATGTACTCCACTCTTCTTTGGCAAAGGAGCAATGGCAATACAATGTAGCCAAGCTGGTATTTTCAATAAACAGTGCTAGAACAAGTGACAACCACAGGCCCAAAAGTGAATTGGACACACACCACCATTACATCCTTCACAAAAATTAACTCAAAATGGATTATAGACCCAAATGTAAAATGCAAAACTGTAAAATTCCTAGAAGATAACATAGAAGAAAACTTAGATGACTTTGAAATATGGTGATGCCTTTTAGATACAGTACCAAGGACACGATCCATGAAAGAAATAATTGATAAGCTGGACTTCATTTATATAGTCATAATTTATATATTTATGTAATATGTTTATAAAATGGGTTAATACCCATTTTAACCAATTTAAAGGGGTTTATGGACAAAGGATCTGAACATAGATTTCTCCAAAGAAACTGTATAAATGTCGGATAGGCACATGAAAAGATGTTCAGTATCATTAGTCATATGATAAACACAAAACCACATAAGATACCACTTCACACCCACTAGAATGGTTAGAATTTAAAAGTCAGATAAAAGCAAGTGCTGGTGAGAATGTGGAGAAGCTGAACTCAAATACACCACTAATGGGAATCTAAGATGGTGCAGCCAGTTTGGAAAACATTTCTGTAGTTCCTTAAACAATTATACATGAAGTTACCATTTAACCCAGCAATTCTACTACAAAGTATACCCAAAAGAAATGACAACATATGTCCACACAAAACTTCATACACAAATGTTTATGGCAGCACTATTCACAAAAGCCAAAAGGTGGAAACAATGCAAATGTCCATCAGCTCGAGTGGATAAACAAAATGTGGTATATTCATATATTGGACTATTATTCAGCCACAAAAGGAACTGATACACGTACTGATACATACTAAAACATGGATTAATCTTGCAGACAATATGCTAGGTGAAAGAAGTTAGTCACAAAAGACAACATATTATATGATTCCATTTATTAGAAATGCCCAGAAGAGGCAAATCTATACCAACAAAATGTATATTAGTGGTTGCATTGGGCTGGGAGAAATGGGAAAATGGGATAAGTAAAGGATTATGGGGTTTCTTTGTGAGGTGATAAAAATGTTTTAAAATTGACTGTGATAGGGATTACAAATATCTGTGAATATACTAAAAACTTTTGAACTATATATTTCAAATGGATAAATTAGATGGTATATGAATCACATCTCAATAAAACTGTTTTTAACAAAAGAGTGGAAATTACATACCATAAATTTTGCTGCTGATGGCACACAATCAAAAAAGATTGAAGCCATTTATTAGATGATCTTTATGGATGGGTATATTAAAAATATATTCTAATTCTTGACAGTTGTATCATTCTTTACAAGTTATAAAGTAGCCTCACTTACAATTGTAGTTGTTTATGAGCCAGTGGGTGTTCTAGTAAAGAAGGGTGAAACTTCACAGATCAAGTTGAAACCAGTTCCAATCTCATTATATACAAGAAAAAATAGATATGGCCTAAACACTATAAAGCCTCCTCTCTTTCCTTCTAATTCCCTTCACCATATTCCAACATCTCGGCCAGGCATTCACAGACCAGTAAGACAGACTTGCCTATTGCCAATGTATGTTCGTTGTTGTCAGTCAATAGCTGGGTTTTTTCTTTCCTTTGTCCTTTCTTTAAATTATATGCACAGTTTGTGGACAAGACTACCCTAGAGTAGAGGTTGGCAAACCTTCTCTACAGAGCCAGATAATAAATATTTTAAGCTTTGTGGATCTCAGGTCTCTGTTTCAACCACTTAACTCACTGTTATAGTGAAAAGCAGCAAAAGACAATTTGTTAATGAATTAGCATGACCATGTTCTAATAAACTTTAGTATGAACACAGACATTTGAATTTCATATTATTTTCAAGTGAAAAATGTTGGGATAATCTTATTCTTCTTTTTATTACTTTCAACCATTTAAAAATATAAAAGCATACTTAGCTCATGGGCCTTACAAAAACAGGTGGCTGACCTAATCTGACCCATGAGTCACAATTTGTTGATCCCTGTCTCAACTATGACTGAATAGAGAAATAACTAAAAAAGAATTTCTAAAATAATTTTTAACATTTAAAACATTTATTTTCCCCACATGTCCCACTTAGGGCTCTGGGTAGGGACTGGGAAGAAAGTAATCAGAAGCATTGCACTGTGGCTTTAATATTTAAAACCTCTTTAAAAAATAAAACCTCTTAAATATAATTATGTACAATTAAAATTAATTCTAGTGTTGACCGAAAACATAAATACAAACAAACAAACAATCCCCCAAGCTGCTTGGTAATCTGCCTGACAAGCTTGTAAAATGAAAATTGATTTTCATCCTCTTCAACTGAGGGAATTTTATAGTCACTGGAAGCTTCAAAACTCGACACTGGGGGGAAAAGATTATCCAACCATTCCCAGGGGCCAACATCAGACACTTTCTTTTCTCTTGTCTTTCTCCCTCTCTTTGATTTATGATCATTCATAACCTTACACTTCCAATCACTGTGTTACACAGGTTGTAGCTAAGTAAAATTAACTGCTTGAAAAAGATGAAAAAGTCAACCATCACATTATAATTTTACTTATTAACAAAGCAGTTTGGATTTTCACAACCGAACTGACACTAATTATCCATCACCCATACACACAGTGGGGGCCCAAACTTGTCTGGTTTCTGCCTGTCCTTCTGGTAACTTTGCTTCTAGTTGAAAAACTACATTTCCTTCTTTTGTCAGTATTGGTTCTAATGGCTTGAAAATCAAACACAACTTTTCTAATTAACATTTATTCTCAACTTTATACATACACACCTAGATCTGAATGCATACTGCTAGAAGATAAAGTACATTTTTCTGATAGTTTTACCACTGTGATAGTGTGAGGAACATCTAGGGACCATAAGAATCTAGAAGAATGACAGTTTTAATAAGAGAAATATAACTGTTTCCTTTCTTTCCTCAAATTTTCTTTACTGTTTTGGTTAACTTAAATGTGCTATGAACTGCACTCATTTTTATTTAACACAAAAAGATTAAATGTTACTCATAATAGAAGGAAAAACCATTAAACTAGATGAAATTGTTATCTTTTCCAAATACAATTCACTATAGCAATAAGAAGGGAAATCATATTGATATATACCAGGAGGCAATCAGGTTATGAATCATGTCATCTTTAGTTCTCTTGAGGGACCTAGTACATTTGCATTAATTTGGTGTGATAATATCTATGCCTCTTTTCCAGGGGTTTACTGAAGTGCATTTTCACTTTCCTGGTATCATTATCTTTTTCTATCTTCAGTTTTTCTCTAGGCCTTGTGGACAAATTTAGAACAGAATGTGTTGTAACCATGGTGAGTCAGGAGTATAATCAATGTAAAATGAATTATCAGAATGAGTTTTTTTAATGTTTACAATAATCCCTGCAGTATATTGTGATATCATTATGAAAATGGTTAATGAGATTTTAGAGCTAAATGACCCCAGTAGGAGAAAAGAAAAATAAAAGTTTGATGGGTGTAAGTATATGAGTTAAACTCAAGCTTTTCTGGGCTTCAGGAAAACTAACAGGGTCTACTGAATTATGAATTTCTTCCCTAGGCAAGTCAAGCCCTAACTTTAGGAATTTCTATAAGAAAACAACAACCTTGCATTATTTTCAGTCTGAAGCCAAAATATTCTTTTGAATTTTGGCTTAAAAACTTACATAATATTCCTAAAGCTACCAGACACCAAGCTCAGGGATGTTGCACAAATTTAATGTAGACAGATTTTTAGTCCTCCAGCACTGGCTAAGATGCAAATGGGCATACATTTAAGTAGTTAATTGAAACAGTCTCCAACTGTTCTACAGATTTGGGAAAAAAAAAACCCAGTCTCTGTGATTTAGCCCTCTGATATACAAATGCCTGGGTATTCATACCCTGTATGTGTTCTCTCTCGACCCATGTGTCTGAGTCATTTACAGTTGCTAGTGCTGATGCACACTTCATAGTTTTGATAATGGCCCAAGAGAAATAAAAGCATTTGATGGTGGTCTAAAATCATTACCAAGAGCTCTCAAACTTTGTATAAAGCAGGGAAACTTTATTTTCAAACAAAATTATGCATGGAATTCCCGGAATGTAGATTTTTAAAAATAAAAGCTTACTTCGTTAAGTACCTAAGTAAGCAAGATAGATTCCCTAAATTAGGGTTTACCCACCAAGGCCCTGCCCACTACCAGTTTTTATACAGCCCACCAATGAAGAATGGTTTTTACATTTTTTAAGTTGTTGTAAAGTATCAAAAGAGGAACAATATTTCATCAGACGTGAAAGGTATGTGAAATTCAGATTTCAGTGTCCATAAAGTTTTATTGAAACACATCCATGGTCATTTCTTTACCTGTTGTGTGTGACTGCTTTCACATTACAAGGGTGAAGTTGAGTAGCTATGACAAAGACATTATTGCCAAGAAAGCCGAAAATATATTTTTTAAAGATTTTATTTATTTATTTGACAGAAAGAGAGATAGCGAGAGAGGGAACACAAGCAGGGGGAGTGGGAGAGGCAAAAGCTGGGAGCCGATGTGTGGCTCGATCCCAGGATCATGACCCGATCTGAAGGCAGACGCTTAATGACTGAGCCACCCGGGTGCCCCCCAAAATATTTTTTATCTGGCCCTTTACAGAAAAAGTTTGCCAACCTCTGCTATAAATGAGAATATTTACACTCACTTCCTAAAAAAACAGGTTTTACAACATTTGACTTTCCTCTTACAAGTGGGTATGTTAACCACTGTGCCAGTTGTAAATGTACCTGAGAATTGCTCATCCTATCTACCTCAAGTAGTACAACTTTCCTACTTTCATCATTGGTAAACTGGCTATGTGACTGCCCAGCTTTGTGCTTGGCCCTGTGGAGAATTCTGAAGGGAAATACATTGTAACTCCTGCCTTCCATGAGCTTGAAATCTAGCTCAAGAGAAAACAGTTGTTCTATGCTACATTGAATCACACATGAAACAACCCGTTTCTGTGGTTTCTATCAGGAAACCCTCATACTAGGCTTGTGCGCAGAGAGCAAATGAAAGTGAAGGTTGGGGAAAATGGAAGAGGGGGCTTCCATTAGAGCAAAGAAAGTAATTTCAAAGTGAAAATCAAACTTCCCTGTTCTTAAAGCATTCCACCTGTTGCTTGCCGCCACCCCCACCCCCCAACAACTGCTCTCTCCCCTTCCCATTCTGTCTCTCATGCAGAGCCAGCAGGCATTTTTCTGCCTTAGCCACTACTGACCCATGCCCTTAAGGTCCCATTTTTCACCCAACCAGCTTATCAAAGTTTTGTTCTTACATGTTCCCTAAACAAAGATGATTCTCTCCCTCAGACAAACTCTGATGGCACTTGTTAAATAATACTTAAAAAGGAAAAAGGCATCTCAGCTGAGGAGGGGAGAGAAGGAAAGCATCCTTGGTTAGAGATGCATGAGCAAAGGTTGGGAGACGGGCATCCGGCAGTGAAGAAACAAGCTAGACAAGAATGGAGTTTGGATAATAGAGGTTAAAGGAAGAAAGGTCAGACAGGCACACAACGATGGCCCAAGGACCTGGCAATGAAAATAAAACTTAGCAAAGAAACTGAGAATCAGTTTAAGTTTGTGAGCATAGGAGTGGCCTGATGAAGGCAGCACTTACGGAATGTGGATACTGAGGCTTGACTTAAGGTGACATACTTCAGAGTGTGACAGGAGGATGGCAGAATAATCTAAGCATAACATACTGAGAGCCTGAACTTCAGTGGGGGTGGTGGTGATAGAGGAAAAATCGGCTCTCAGGATTTGCGAGAGAAAAAAATTGATGCGACATAGTTTTAGGGAATGAAGGGAGGGGAGAGGATTGCAAGATTTGGGCCTGAGTGACTTGAAAAATGGTAGAGACATTATCAAATATATTACTATTTTTAAAATACATGTATAATTTACAACTTTCCTATTACCATCATGGAATCCAGTCTTCTTATAGAAAAGGCACATACATATATACACAGGGAGGTTAAATTAAGACAGAGATTTAAATTAATAGGAAAAAAGGAAAGTGAGGGTGATATATTCCTCTGCCTGAGTACTACATTTAGCTCTGAGCTTCCTTGCAGCTGAGGCAGGTGGCTTCACAGCTGTGATTCTCTATCACTCCTTCCAGAACCATCACCTGCCTGGCAGTACATTCTGGAAGAAATCACACTGATCTTTACTGAGTAATGTCCAGGCGTGACTCGTTCTATTGCATTCCACTTTACTGCACTTCTCAGATACTGTGTTTTCTTACAGATATTGCATTTGAAGGTTTGTGGCAACCCTCCATCATGCAAGTCTATCGACGCCATTTTTCCAACAGCATTTGGTCACTTCATGTCTCTGGGTCACATTTTGGTAATTCTCCCAGTATTTCAAACTTTTTCATTATTATTGTATTTGTTATGGTGATCTGTGATCAGTGATCTTTGATGTTACTCTTGTAATTGTTTTGGGGTACCATGAACCATGTTCCTATAAAATGGCAAACTCAATCGATAAATGTTCTGTGTGTTCTGACTGCAGATGTGGTAGAAATAGCAAGAGAACCAGAACAAGAAGTGGAGCCTGAACATACGACTAACTTGCCGCAATCTCACGATAACACTTTAACGGATGAGGAGTGGCTTCTTATGGATGAGCAAGGAAAGTGGTCTCTTGAGATGGAATCTACTCCTGGTGAAGATGCTGTGAAGATTGTTGAAATGACAACAAAGGATTTAGAATACTACATGAACTTGATTGACAAAGCAGCAGTAGGCTGTGAGGAGATCCCAATTTTGAAAGAAGTTCTTCTGTGGGTAAAATGCTATCAAACAGCATTGCAGGCTATAGAGAAATTACTCGTGTAAGAGTCAGTCAATGAAGCAAACTTCATATTGTCTTATTTTAAGGAACTGCCACAGCCATCCCAACCTTCAGCAACCGCCACCCTGATGAGTCAGCAGCCATCAACCTGAGGGAAGACCCCCCCACTGGTAAAAAGTTTATGACCTACTGAAAGCTCAAATGGTTAGTATTTTTTAGCAATAAAGTATTTTACATTAAGGCTAATACATTTTCTTAGACATGATGTTATTGCACATTTTTTACTTTTTTATGCAGTGGGAAACCAAAAATTTCATTCAACCCACTTTATTGTGATATTCACTTTATTGCAGTGGTCTGGAACTAAACCTGCAACATCTCTGGGATATGCCTGTAATAGATGCAGTCTCAGTACTGGTTCCTTAAAAGCTACAGAAAATGTTCTTTGTATGACTGATGCACAGATCAACACTTAAGAGAATCTGTGGGCGGGGTCTTAAGTCATAGTGCTATGAAAGCTTTTCTAACTGAAATGAGGCTGATATGAGTCAAGTAGGGGTAACAGTCTACTCAAGAATGGGACAGGAAGCCTGGCTGAGGTGGAGAGGGAAGTCATAGGGTATCCCTTCCTGCACCAGAGATAGTCAACCTGAGTTCTGGAGAAAAAGGAAAATGCAAAGACCTGGTCCAAGAGTGAAGGAACAAGAGGACAAAGTCTAAGAATGAAGCTAGTTGGCTGAGTTTCTTCAGGAACCTCTGGTCATTTCCCTGTCTTCTCTGGGATCTCACTGATAGAGAACAAATAGTCTATTACTTTGACAGGACCCTCACCAAGTTAACCCAAACTACCTTTCACTGCAACAGGAAATTATCACACGTACCCTCTTCCCAACCTGATCCTTAACATGTGGGAGGTGAAGGAACGCCAAGGGTATGAGCATGGAGGGCAGGCCTGGGCAGTCACATGCTCCCGGGGAGCATGACCCATGGGAAACCTTAGGATGAGGGTATTCTATAGTCACAATTTACCTCCCTTTCAATTGTTACCATTAAAATGTTTTTAAACATATCCCTTCAAATTTTTCAGAAAAACACAGCAAATCCTAGGCTGAAACAGAAAATGCTTGCCCTCAATCACCCTGTCCTTCCTGTTACAGCACTCATCATACTGTAATTGCTTATTTTCCTGTCTGCCTTTCTGGCTGAATGATAAATCAGTTTTGGAGGGCAAGACCTTGTAATCTCATTCCTCACTGTATCTCTGGCACCTATCATTTGTGTTCAATAAATACTTGTCAAATAATGTTGAATGAAAGCCTTCCCACATCTCTCTCCTTTAGCTACTTCTACTGTTCTTGATCCTGACCTGATTTCTTCCTAGGCAAACAGACTGTCCCTCATTCTGACATAAGAGGCTTGAAGCTGGATATTTGGGGTCAAAATTATTAATTGTCTAAGTATTTTGTTTTATTAATTCTCAGTAGAGTTGTATTAATAATAAGGACATACATCAAATATTCTTTTCTCTCTAATCTTGATTTCCTACGTCTTTCAAAAGCCACAAAAAAATTTCTGTTTCATGGAAATCCCTACTGCCCTTTTGCCTACATCGTAAAGAAAATTAATGGCAACATGGAATTTACTGAATGTTTACCATAGGCCAGCCTCTGTCCTCAACATTTAGTAAGTATGAAGTCATGTAAAACTTTCCCCAATTCTAGGAAGTTGGTATTTATTGCCTCCATTTACAAATAAGGAAAAAGAGACAGAGAATAATTTCAAGAGGTGCCCAAGGTCCAGGGCTATACATATACTTGCAAGTTGTATACCACCAACTCCAGTGGGCACCATTATACACCCTCCACTGCTGTATGGAGTGGCTCTGCCAAGGCCACAGAGCTACTAATCAGGGCAGCTAAGATTCTAACCCTCGCACTCTGGCTCCAGCCCCTACCCTTAACCATGACACTAATCTAGAGCTTTTTCCTTTCATGTAATTCCTGCCCCTACAGGGTTATGCTTAGAGTTGGCAATACCAACCACTCACTATTGGTGAGTTCCTGATTCGATCAAGGTCAGTTCTTTTATATTGTTTGGGGACGACTCGTTATCATGCATATTGGTTTTATACTCTAGTTAAATAGAACCTTCAAGTAGCTAGAGCTATGATGGGTAGGTCAGCAGTTACAGGTGAGGAAAATAGAGACTATCTTTTTTTTTTACCTAAATCAGAACTCTATGGAGTAAAATAGTTCCTTTCCTCATACACTTATAAAACAATTTTTTTCTTAATGCTAGCAGGATGCCTGAGGTCTCCAGTATGTTCTTAATGCCAACGTAGCAGAGAATGAAAATAAGATAAGCAGAGTTAGATTGCTGCACGCCAAAGTTTCTAAATGCAGAGTTCTTATCCTAGCAGCCGCAGCAGCACCTGGAGCTTATCAGAGATGCAAAATCTTGGGATGCCTGGGTGGCTCCGTCCGTTACGTGTCTGACTCTTGATCTCAGCTCAGGTCTTGACCTAAGGGTCATGAGTTCAAGTCCCATACTGGGCTCCAAGCTGGGCACAGAGCCTACTTAAAAAAAAAAAATGCAAAATCTCAAGCCTCACCCCGGTCGCACGGGATCCAAATCCGTATTTTAACAAGATCTCCAAGTGATCCACTTATAAACCAGGTTTGAGAAGGATTACTCTTGTGTCTTGTTTGCTGTGCCGTGATATGATGCCTTGCCCTTTGCTTCTTAGATCCTCCATGTCCCCAAACCTGCAATACTACCCTACTAACTGCAAGAGACTTGTGTTCGCATAACTTTGTGGGATTGCAGAGAAGCAGACTGTTCCATATTTGTGTTGAAGTGGGGCAGAAAGAAGAGACCAGCTGCAGAAGGCAAGACACAGAGATCAAGAGCTTGGTGCAAGCAGGAACTCAAAGCAAGAGATGAGGAGGAGGGCCCCAAATCTCTAGGAAAGTGGGAAGGGATGGGGCTGCTGGTCCATGTGTGGAATAGGGATACTGGCCATTACCATGTGAAAGCAAAAATGACTGCCCCATGCCATTCATGTTAAAGGAAGAAAGCCCTATAAAGTAGGAGAGGAGGGCTGGGTACAGATATCTATAAATTTATATTCAATTCTATGTACATTCTCTGTGTCAAATTTGGTTACTTCCTGATTCTAGGGAAATGTATATGTATTTCTAGAAATAAATCTTTATCTGAGATTCCTGGTTTCAGCTAGTCTGTATTTATAACTAAAATCTCCATGTCATTTATTGAAATAGGCCTTGGAACAGAGGTCATTCTCTGTAGTTGTGAGAAAAGAGATACCCTCACTTAAAGAGGGCATTTTTTTCTGCCTAACGGGCTGGTTGAATGGATGCAACACGCACTGCAAGCTCATTTATCAAATAAGATAAATCTGCGAGAGCACTCTGTAAACTGTAAAACACTAGAGAGGCAGAAAATTGTTACTGCTCCTGCTGCTATTAATTAATTAGGACGGTGACTGGTGATTATGAATTCATTTGATCAATACAATTAGCTAATTTAGAAGACTCAGAGTGCAAAGTGAACTGATGTATTAATAATAAAGTGAACATGAAACTGATATAGGAGTGAATGAGGTATATGTTCCATAAGCACACACCACAAATGCGTGTGACCAGCACTGCTTTGTTTCTTCTCTAACACAATTATAACATTTATACACACAGACACAGGTGTGTGTGTTGCAGGGGCGGGTGCAGGAATGATGAAGCCCCAGGAATGATGAAGATCATAAGAAATAATAAAAGTTAGGTAAAGCTCTGGTCAAGAATGTCATAAGCACCAAACAGGAGGTCAAATAAACCACTTTGAAATAAGAACCCCTCTCACACTTTTCTACGCATTGGAGAGTATCATCTGGAGGCAAAGAGATCTCAGAACCTCCTGTTTTACAGAGCCCTCTGCAGACTCTCTTTCTACCCCCTGCATTTTACCTTCCGCGTTTTGTTCCCAATCTCCTCTCTTTGAACCCCTCTGGTCTGCTATGCACTTGTAGGACAAATCAGAAGTTCCATTTTCTCTGCCTCTTTCTCTTCCCAGGCTTTTTCTTTCCTGCAGGGATAATCTATGTCGATCAAATCTTTACACAACTCCTTTCACAAAATCTTTTCAGAGCAATGTCACAATGCTGTTTTGCTGGAATTTGTAGTTTTTCGTCCTCATTTTGAGGACATCATACACAAAAAGATCTTTGAGGGTGTGTTTACTTGAACATTCCAAAGAGTTTGAAATGAAAACGTATTTTCCCACCTCTTAGCTGAAGCTTTAAAAACCTGGAATTATCCCTGACTCATGCCTCTCTCTCATTTCTGAGCCTGGGGAAGGTCTGAGATGATCTCTTTTACATCTGATTCTCCTTTTCAATTCACCATATAATGGATTTAAAAAAAAAAAAAAAACGACCACTACAGTAGTAATTTAATCAGCGGAAGCCTATAGCCCAAAATTATGAACAATGGAATATGATGCTATAAATGTTGGTTTGGATTTTGAATAATGTGAACGTTAGTATGAAGAAAGGAGTAAATGACCGGATCATCCGGTAGCACTGGTAAGAGCCACAATACCCTCTTAGCCTCATAGAAAGGGAGACTCCTCTGCCACAAATTAGCAATATCTCTCTGGCCAGCCATGCACACTGCTTTCTCTGCTGGGACTGATGACTGAAGACGTCACTCTTTCTGTTTGAAGGAAGCATAACCCAGGGTGCTAGAGGACCTGCAGGATGCTGAGACCTTAATCTCTATTAGCATGGACTGAATAGCACCAAGCTGCAGAGACTGCAAGATACACCTCCCACCCTCTGAGCAACCCTCCCACCCATGGGAGGAACTAACAAAACTCAGAGTTTGTTTGTTTGTTTGTATTAAGATTTTATTTACTTATTTAAGAGAGAGAACAAGTGAGGGGAGAGGCAGAGGGAGAGGGACAAGCAGACTCCCCACTGAGCAGGGAACCTGACTGGGACTCCATCCCAGCACTCCAGGATCATGACCTGAGCCAAAGGCAGACGCTTAACTGACTGAGCCACCCAGGCGCCCCCAAAACCCATATGTTTAATGGGAACGTCTGTGTATACAACTGCTCTTTGTCATAAGGCGCAGCCAAAAGGCAAAACAGCTGAAGTGATTGCCCCCGTCCACCATCAACACAATCCACACACCAATCCAAGTCCATCAGATTTTCCTTCCAATATTCATTCCATTACTTCCCCTTACTGGTATCCAGCCCAGGCCCTGGTTTTATTCATGTGCAAACGTATCTTACAGACTTGCCGTGTGACAGGCACTTCACATACATTTTTATTAATTCTCAACAGTAGCACTGCAACTCAGTTGCAAAGCTTTTACAAATGAGAAATGGAGGAAAGCTATTATTTTTGTCTGCCTGGCAGCCCTTGGCTTCCCCTCACCATTCTGTGGGGCATTGCCCCTTCCCCACCCAATTTCATGGTATGGATGACAGTGCCCTTCCCCCTCCTCCCAGGCACGTTGGGGTCAACCATGAAACCACACACTCCTGGCACAGGGATGGTCCAGGGCGTCCCCAACAGCAGTGACACCACCACCACAGCAGTTTCGTGCTGGTAATCATTCCCAATGTTGTAAACATTTGAAGGCATTTCATCCTCACAACAACCCTATGACAGGTCCCAGTACTTTTCTCATTTATCAGATGAGGCGACGGAGGCACAGAGAGGTTGAGGAACCTGCCTAAGATCCTAAGCTAGGTCATAAATTCTTCTCTCAGAATTTAATCACTCTAGCCAAGAAAAGAGTCCTTTCTCTCTGTGAGAGAAACTGGGAAGAGAGAGTGAGCACGCAGTGACCAGTAGCCCCCTACAGTACTGTGGTTGTGCAAAAAGTGAAAGCTACCCTGTACCCTGCCCTTCCCCACAGAGGAAAAGAGAAATCTCTAGCTCCGTTTCCTGAGTGCCCCCCGGCTGCCTCAGTTTATGTTTTCCCCAGGCTTGGCTGTTCCGCAATCCCTCTGCTTTGGCAGTCAATCCAGTAATTGTCCAATAGATTTTGTTTTTAAGCCTAGACTGAATTGAGATTCAGTCACTTGCCAGCAAATGATTACTGACTAACACAAGAAGATGGAGGCTCAGAGAGGCTAGCTGGTACAGCACGGAGCACAGCTAGGCTTTTCTGATTCGAAAGCACCTGCCCATTCTACCTGACCATGTAGACCCTCAGCTGGCCGGCCCTCCACAGAATCACCACCATACAGTTAGCCCTTCTGGAACGTGGTTTTCATCACTCTTCAATTTCTCCAACAGTTTCCCACATTTCCGGACACTTCAAACGCACACACCTCTGCCTCCTTTTCAACGCCTTCCAAATCAGGCCTCACTTAAATTCAAAAATTCTCCTGCTATCTCCCACCCAACAAGGATCTAGCCCAACCCATGCCATTCACATTGCTGTGATTCCTTCACTCAAGTCCTTTCAAATGACTAAAATCATACGTATTCATGACTCAATTCAAGTCTTGCCCCTTTCCAGAAATCCCGACTACTCTCATCATTAATAATTTCTTCAACTAAGAGTACTGAAACCATTTTGTTTGGAAACCAATTTAACAAGGCAAGAGGAACCAGTATATTTGTCTCCATATCTATAGTTTTATTTCATTTGTTAGCTACTCCATGAAAATACTGCTAATTGGAAAGTGTAAGATAGGAGTTATTTTTTTTTTTAAAAGGAACAGTTGTGGAATAGATACCATTTTAAGTAATTATGAAGCTGATTTCCTTGATACTTTTTTCTTTCAGTTAAATGGCTCATATTTCATTTTCTATTCAGTAACAAACACACCAGAATTCAGATAAAAATCCAACTATGAAAAAAACAGCACTATGATTTCTCCAAACATCTATTTCTTTTAGCTGAAATGTACTGCTGTCCCTACAAGGAAGGATTTCAAAGCCCTTCCTCAAAATGAGGTATGCTGCTCCACCTGATGGTCTTCAGGGAAGCTGGGCTTTCATTCCTCACATCCCAAAGCAATTCATTGCTTAGCACACTCAGGAAACTGCAATCCAATTAGTGGCAAATCACAAAGCCCACCGATGCCAGGATGAACAATCATCATTGTCCCGAAAAATGCTATTTATATCTCCCTTCTTCTGAACCTGAGACCATATAATTTTTTTTCCCAGTAAAAACTGTTTGAGCCCTTGATTTGGAACCATTTATATCAAACTGAAGATCTCCACTTTTCCCAGATAACACCCCTACAAGCCTTGTTTGACTTGATCTCTAATTCTACAATGTCCAAAAGTGATTTCTAAAAGATAAATCAGTAAAACATTTAGGAGACGATATAGGAAATACTCTCATGCCTTCAGGATGAGAAAATGTAAAAAGTACTGATGTTAGGTAGAAGCTAGCTGTGAGCAGTGGAAGGAACACGGAAGGCAGAGTCCCAAGTTCTCCAAGAGGAATGATAGAGATCTGAGCTGGAGGCAAGGCTGGTGATAAATAGAACCCCAGGGGCACAACATCCCCACCCTGTGGCTTCCAAGACCTTAGGGCTGACAGACCAAGAGCCATAGGAGCAGAGCATGTGCTCTCCCCTTCTACCTCTGCCCAGGTAACCCTTAGACTCATTATAATACATTTGCATTAGGGGGGCTTTACATCTCTCAATATATTTGAGAAAGGGGGCTTCATTGAGATGTACAGCGGCCATGACAATTGCAATACAAACTTTGTCAATGGCTGACAATGGTGGAAGCAGCCTCCATAAGAGACCACCCCACTGTACCTCCCAGCTCCTCCCAGCTCAGAAAGATGCAATAACATCCAATCCCAAAACAACCTAGAGGCTGGTTCCACCTGGCAAATCTGCTTGTTCTCCCACCTGGAGAGTGTACATTTGCTTTAATAAACTGCTTTGTGCTTGCTACTTTCCTTCTGGCTGTCTTTATCTGATTGCAGATCCTCACTTAAATCTTTTCGTGGGGAATCCAAGAACTGAGACCTCTATTCACACAAGGCAGACCTGCACACTTAACAGTAACAGTAAAAGAAAAAACTGACAAATTTGATTTGATTGAAATTAAAAATGTATGTTCATCAAAAGACACAGTTAAAACAGTAAAAAGTCAAGCCACAGACCGAGAGGAGATATGTGTATACATAAAACTACAAATCAGTAAGAAAAAACAATGCATTAAAAACAAAAAAAAAATGAGCAGGAGCCCTGAACCAGTACTGCACAAAAGAAGAAATCCAAACAACAGACTTGTGAAAAGTGACAAATTTTATCAGTAATCCAGGAAACACAAATAAAAAATGCAATGAGATAGCACTAATCACCTACCAAAACAGTTAAATTCAAGACTCAAAATAACATGTTTGTGTAATGAAAAGCCTCATACGTTATTGGTGGAGGAATTAAATTATTATCACCATTTTGAGAAAATTCTTGGTATCATCTACGAAAGTTGGAATACTCATCCTATGGAATAGCAGTCCACCCCTAAATATATAACTCAAAAGAAATATGCGTGCCAAAGTGTCCACGGAAGCATGCAAAATGACCAAAACTTGGCTATAACTCAAATTGCCAATAAAATGGATAAATTATGATATATTCTGTAATAGAACACTGTACAGAAATGAAAATAAATACCTCCATCTAACAATTTAGAAGAACTTTAAAAATATAGTGTGGAACAAAGAAGCCAGAAAGAGAGAACTGTGTGATTGTGTTTACATAAAGTTCAAAACTCAGGCAAAACTAAACCATAAAGGGAAGGACAGTGGTTGCCTTTAGAGGAGGGGATTCATTGAGATGTTCATTCAATGATCTGTGCATTTTTCAACATGTTATGTTAAACTGCAGTTAAAAATGTATTAAAAATCCATGGCACTAGCAATTAGAAAGTCATTGGATTTCTCAGAACATTTTCAAGAGAGTAATTTGGCTAAAAGGCAGATTTCAAGTTTTTATATAAGGTGAAATTGAGAAGTAAAGGGAGGCAGTCGGTAGATCAACGTTGAAAAGAGGGAAGCAGCCAGCACTGGCTCACTCAGACTCACACAGTGCATCCGCCTGTTCCCGTGCACATTAGCTTTGCTGATGACTCAGTCTTTACTTTTGCTTTGATGAGAATCTTCACAAAGTCGCTCTGGTCCCTATGATTTAAATTAACCATAGTAACCATAAACTGAATAATGAACATTTATAACCTTATCTACAGAAATGAGAAGCATTGTCAGTTTTGAGATGGAAATGGCCAATATTGAAGGAAAAATAACTTTGACTCTGAATTAATATGATATCTAACTTAAAAATTTGTTTCTAAAATAGTGAATACTGAAAAGCAAGTTTTCGTGATCACTACAGTTTATCTTAACTTCCAATAGCAATATGTCTTCAGTATTCCTGTTCTGTTTTCCACATTCTGGGTAAGATGACTCAGCAACATTTGCTGTAATTAAAATCCAAATATAAATATAGGAAATACACTCCATTATAAAAGTTAATGCAGAGGCCAATGGAACAAAATAAATTTTCATTAAAAAAAGTAATTAATAAGAACTTTGCTGTCTGTGTTCCTAAGTCTGATCTCCCCATTAGAATTAGTTATTCAGTCTTCCATTTTGGAACTTGCTTACTTTCTTTTTATATAACACAAAGAGCCATTATCATTTAATTAAAACTATACCATTAAATAGCTGACCTTTCACTTCACAAGACTTGGTGCTAAGTCTGATTCCAATTCCAAGTTTAAAGTGCACTTAGCTGAAGGCAGAGGTATGTCTGTGAGTCTCAGATTCAGGGAACTGGCTTTAACGCAGCCCTTTGTGAATTAAGGTTTTCTGCCTAAACACTGACTCGGACTGTACATCTTTAGGTATTGCTGCAACTCTAAGTCACAGATTTGATTGAGAGTGTTAAATCTCATGGGCAGGCACAAAGCTATCCAAGAAATATTCTGAAATACTGATTAAATTTGCAATTCCAGCTCTTTCCCTGCCGCCAACGAGTTGCGCGGAGGCAGAAGGTCGCGTGCAGGCAGAAGGTCGCGCGCAGTCAAGACTTTGGCTACACTTGCAATCCACTGCCAGGCGGAGGAAGGCATTGCTGCCAGAGGTGTAATGGACGTTAATACTGCTTTACAAGAGGTGCTGAAGATGGCCCTTGTCCACGATGGCCTAGCACGTGGAATTCACGAAGCTGCCAAAGCCTTAGACAAAGCCCGTCTTTGTGTGCTTGCATCCAACTGTGATGAGCCTATGTATGTCAAGTTGGTGGAGGCCCTTGTGCTGAACACCAAATCAACCTAATCAAGGTTGATGACAACTAGGGGAATGGGTAGGCCTCTGTAAAATTGACAGGGAGGGAAAACCCCGTAAAGTGGTTGGTTGCAGTTGTGTGGTGGTTACGAACTATGGCAAAGAGTCTCAGGTGAAGGATGTCATCGAGGAATACTTCAACCTCAAGAAATGAACAAATAAACTTGGTTCTTATTACCCCCCCCCAAAAAAATCGCAATTCTACAGAATCATAATTTCTGAAAGTATTCTCCAAATGAAAGTCAAAGTTAAATGCATTCTGAAAATTTGCCAAAAGTATAATAAGCTTAATAACTAACAAACATTTTTTTTAATTTTATAAGATTAAGATTACTGATCAGAGGACATGATCATTTTCCTAGCTATAAATATACAGTCAAGTTACCTTCCAAAAATATGAGTGGTAGGTTCTTTTCTGTGTGTTAAGTTCTTTTTTTATTTGGATTTTTGGCTCCTTTTGGTCTTTTAACTTACACTTAAATGTTAAGATGAAGCCATTCCCACAATACGTTAACATATTCATCTCTCAAATACATGAAGCAAAATATCTCCACAGCACCCTCCTAAGACAGCTACAGAGATCCGGAAACAGCCCTGATTCTGTGCCTTCTGAAACCTGGTGAGCAAAGTCTTCTAACACATACATGTTTTATTAGTCTGTTGCTTGCAATCAACAACTTCTACCTGATACATCTCCCCACGTGTAGAACACTTGCAGATAATTTACCTACCTTTCTATCTGGACCTTAAGCCACAAAACAGTAAAGGTGAATTAAGACAGACCCAAGACAGAGAAGGGTGAGCAAGTAAATATTTGGCAATGGGGTTCCATTTCTTTGAAGACTTGACTTAAGTAGAGATGAATGGACTTGCAGAGTAATATCCTCAAAGAAACTGTGGCGCAAGCCAAGCTACTCATGCTGTTTGACAAGGTCCAAGTATGGGGGACGATCCTGAAAAACAGGAGACTCCACAGCTGGCTCCTGCTATTCTCTTTCATTTTGTTTATGGCAATCTTTATAATTGTGGGAATATTTCTGGGGTTTCATGATAAAGTGACTACTCATCTTAGTTACGCCTATCTAAGCAATCATAATGAAACTAATTCCACGAAGAATTAGTTTCTTTTTTTTTTTAAAGATTTTATTTATTTATTTTTTAGGGAGTGAGTGAGAGAGAAACAGCATGAGAGGGGAGAGGGTCAGAGGGAGAAGCAGGCTCTCCGCCGAGCCGGGAGCCCAATGCAGGACTTGATCCCAGGACCCTGGGATCACGACCTGAGCCGAAGGCAGACGCTTAACCATCTGAACCACCCAGGCACCCCGAAGAATTAGTTTCTATAGAACAAAATAACAAGATGGTCACACTCTGTCTAGCACCTTTCTCTTTGCATACTGTTTTTTAGTTTTAGTGAAAGTCAATAAGCAGAAATCAATAAAGGTCATGTTAATCATTACAAAGGAAAAATGAAAGAAGGCTATGTCTGTAATCCAGAGAATGATCTAAGATTATCTCGATAAATTGTAAAAAATAAAAATAATCACATGTTACGAAAGTATGGAAAAACAAAAATATTCTAACATATAAATAAAGTTCCTCCGAGGCTGTCAGGAGGAGATGCTTGCAACCTGATCCTATGTCTGTGTCTCCTCATTCGCCAACGCCGTCCTTTCCTACGAGAGACCCACCCCGGCTGGAGCTGGACTCCGGCAAAACTGGCCTCTCTCATCCAGACATATAAAGGCTGAAAGGAGGTAAAATTTAAAAATAAAAATAAAAATTACTAAGGGTTTGGATTGTCTGAACATGAAAGAGATTGGGGCACTCATTGAGAATAAAGGTAGTATAAAGATGAAAAAATAAAGTAGTGTTTTATAGAGTAGGTACTAAAAGAATACAATCTGTCATCTTAAAAGGAGCAAAATTTCAGACTGATCAAGGCAAATAGTATAGTAGAAATTTTCATTAGAAAAATAATTCAATAAATTTTTCTGTTTTCTCAATAGTAGTGACTTTTTGGTCTCTACTTAGGAATTATTTATCTTTATATCCTCAGAGTCATTACCATTTATTTGAAAATAAAAGTAGGCTTGACTATTGTTAAACAGAAAACAACAGGCTCAAAATGGAATCCCTTGCTAAGTGCCATCGATTTAATCCCTAACCTAACTACAGTTTCAGCCCTGTCCCAGGGGCGGAATCTGAAACCAACCAGTGTGGAATTTCCTGATCAGCACTTGGGAGACATCTGCATGATTAGACCTCCTGCCCTTTCCCCTAAGGGAAGGTGAACTTGTCTGAAACAATCTTTTCTTTTCTTTTGCTAATAACTTCCTTGTCCCACCTCATTTCTGCCCATAAACACCTTCCATTTTGTAGACTCCTGGAAGCATACTTCTATTTGTTAGATGGGATGTTGCCTGAGTCAGGAATTGTTGAATAAAGCCAAATAGGTCTTAAACTTTGCTAGGTTGGTTTTTGTTCTTTAATGTGGATAATGTGAAAAAGAAAAAAATAGGTTAGAATATTTACAGAGGCTAAACCCACAAGGAATCCAGGGACTTGGGGGCATGTCACCTTACCCCAACTTCCTCTCTCCACACCAGCCCCTTGCTTAAATCTTTCCAGGGACCTCCCACTGCTCTTGTAATGATATCCTTATTTCCATGAGACCTCGATATGGTCTGGCCCCTGTCTGTCCAGGATCACATCACACCACACTCTGTCTGACCCTCTACACCCCAACCATGCTGCTTTCTTTCAGTTCCTCAATCATCCTGCTCCCTCTAAGCACAGTGCCTTTGTACATGCTCTCCTCCCACCCAAGGACCATCCTTTCTCTCCGCCCCCTCCCCCAAATTACTTCAGTATAGACACTGCTGCTCAGGGAAGACTTGCCTGCCCCAGTAACCAGGTTGGATTCTTTAGTTCCTCACTCTCACAGAACTGTACTCACTCAGGCTGTAAGTGCACATTTATCTGTGTCATTATTTGATGTTAGTTCTTTTCTACGAGACTGTAACCTCCGTGAGAGCAGGGACTGCATCTGGTCTAACTTGCCCTTTCATCCCCTGCAACTAAAGCTTGCTATGCAATAATTACTTGACAAATTAAGGAGGAAGGAAAGAATTCCCTTCATACCAATATCAGAGCTAGAACCCTGGGCTGGTGACCAGAGCTGTGAGTTTATCTTACCTGCGTATTTCTCCTGATACCCAGATATGGAGCTGAAAGAAATCTGTGCAGGGCAGCCTTCTACAGGTTTGCAGTTCTGCAAAGACCTACAGGACCTGATACAGGTGTAGGTAGCATTGCACGCAGCTCTCTTTCCTCACAGGATTTAGACAGACCCAGAATGTCTGCCCTGGTAACATGTAGATGACCTCGAATTACTGTTCCTCCACTCTCAGAGAAAGCATTGAGGGGCTGCCATGTACAAATAGGACATCTGTATCTTTGCATTTCTCCCTAGTGATACTGGAAGAAGGCAGGTAATGATAAAGTACTGTTTTGACATGTTTCTGTTTCTAATTCCATTAGGTTCCAGATCATACATCTAAAAATATGGGTGCAGAGCCTGGTTCCAAGCAGGCTACCAAGAACAAAGAACAATTTAAGGAGGAAGAAGTACCTTGTTTCTCATAGAAAGTGGGATGAGCAAATGGAAAGGAATGGACAATGGAATGAAAAAATACTTGTTTTAAAAACAATAATGCAGAGCTTCCAGGTTGGTGAACATGTGGGGATTTGGGAGAGTGGCACACCTGGGGAGGGCATGGAAGCTCCATGCACTCCCCACTCCCTTCCACAACCCTCCCCCCCGCCCCCTCTCTTCCACCTAGCTGTTCTTGAGTTATATCGTTTTATAATAAACTAATGATCTATCTTTTATGCTCTTGAATGCCTCGCAATTGAAGAAGACTTAGTTTATTTTATACGCAACAGAACTGAGCCTTCTAGGATATTTTGATATCCCCAAGAAAATCTACATTCATCAGATTTCAAAAATTCAAGCTACACTGACTCAGTCTCAAGAAGACATCTTCTTCTGGGATATGAGTGATAGTAAAAAAGCAGAGTTGCTGTTCCATTTTATATTACCACCAGCAAAGTATGGGTGGATCATTTCTCTGCATTGTTACTAACATTTGGCCATGATTCTTCATTGCCCACCTTCCCGTCCATACTCCTGCTCACTGCCATCCACCAGAGACATCACGCCTCTACCTCAGAAGCGTCCACAGTGCTTACATGATCTACCTCTTTAGACCTGAAGTGAGACCCAGTAAGACCTAGGGGATATACGGGTCTCCAAGGCTCTGGAGGAGACCTGTCTTTCCTCCCACCTTCTAAAGCCTGGCAATCTCAAGGAGGCTCCTGATGTTGGTGTAACTGGTACTCCAGAGAATCCTCAGAGTTTCCATTCGTCTTCCAATGCCACCACAGCCACCTCATCAAGCACATCAGGTGTGGGGTCCAATAGCCAAGAAGAAGAACTAAAATAGCACTTCACAGTCTGGGCTAGACCCCAAGAACGTGCCCACAGATAAGAGAGTAGTAGATTCATTGGTCAACTTCATGCTGCTCAGGTATCGAATGAACGAACCAATGACAAAGGCAGATATGTTGAAGATTGTCATCAACGAGTATGAAGACCACCTTATTGAGATCATCCTGAGAGCCTCTGAGTACATGGAGGTGATCTTTGGCCTTGATGTGAAGGAAGTAGATCCCACCAACCTCTGCTATGACCTCCTCATCAAATTGGGCCTCACATATGGTAGGGTGCTGCATGTTGAAAATGGTGGGCCTGAGACCAGCATCCTGATACTTATCCTGGGTATGATCTTCATGAAGGACAGCTGTGTCACTGAAGGGAAGTCTAGGAAGTTCTGAAATTGATGGGGATGTATTCTGAGAGGAAGCACTTTGTCTTTGGGGAGCCCAGGGTGCTCATCACCAAAGATTTCATGAAGGAAAAAAGTACCTGGAGTAACAGTAAGTGGTTCCACAATGATCCTACACAACTGGAATTTCTTTGAGGCCCAAGAGCCCACACTGAAACCAACAAGATGAAAATCCTAGAGTTTCTGGCCAGGATTCATGGGACTAAGCCAAGTTCTTTCACACATCAGTCTGAGGAGACTCTGCAAGATGAAGAGAAAGTCCGAGCCACAATTTCAGCCGGGGCTGTGTCTACTTCCGAGGCCACTGCACAAGCTAGTGCCAAGTGTACTCATCGTTCTTGCCCCTAGGGAAGCCGGAGGCTGATTCTTCATTTTGTTTGAAAAGGCCAGTTAGTGATCATAGAATTTAGGTCTGAGGTAGGGCAGAAAGGAAAACAATGCATGTTCCTCTATCTCCTACTTTAAATGTGTAAGTTGAAAAAAAAATATTTTTTTTTGGAAAATGTATACTTTTTATTTTTTGATGTATTACTCAAATATTGTTTCTTTCATGTAGATTCAATTAGTTTCAAATTCTCCAAGCTTATGAATGATGTCGGTCACACATTTATTGCTATAAGGAGGCTTAATAGCAAGAGTTTTGTTTTGTAAAAGAAATTGTGAAACCATCCACCTTATTTTGTCATCCAGAATGAGAACATGGCATTGCTCTAGGCATTTCCTTGGAAATGGAAAAGAAATCTGCTTTGGAACAGTAGGGATCAATAGAAAAAGAGAGAAGAAAATCTAAAAGATGCTGAAATCTTGGCATTCCTATCCTTATTTCGTATTCCATAAAGTTAAAAGATACATACATGGATTTGCTTAGCTCTTTCAAGAATGTATGAGAAATAGATCTTAATAAACTAGAACTCACACTTACTAGAAAAAAAGCAACACAGAATTTTAATTTTCTCTTGTAAAAATCTTAACAAAACATTGGAAATACAGCCATGAAAAGATATCGGGTTAAAATAAACACAGCAAGTTTTCCTGGTTTAGTAAATCAAATAGCAGTTAACTTTCTTCTATGGTATGGCTATTTTGGTAGAATGCATTTAACAATACCAGATGGTACCATTTATGCCTACACCTTAGCAAGTATACCTAGCAATTTTCATACAGCATTCATTTTCAAAGAGCAAAGGGAAAATAAACTAGTAGCTAAAAGCAGAAGAGAAAGCTGTTGGATTCAATGAGAGTTTTGCATTTGAATAGTTGGTGTGAATCTTTGACTTTAAGTGTGTACTCAGGGAACATGAAAAGATTCCTATCTTAAGTAAAGATACCTTAGGTTGCCAAATATATTTTTTTTCCTCTTTAAAGCCCAGAAATGTTATGCAAAATTTTCATTTGAATTTCAGGCAAAATTTCAAAAGCTTTAAAAAACAATCACCAACCTATTCCTCCAATCTGCAGGGGAATAAAATGTAAAGACTTCTCTGAGCTTTCAGGGCGCCTGGGTGGCTCAGTCGGTTAAGCGTCTGCCTTCGGCTCAGGCTCAGGTCAGGATCCCAGGGTCCTGGGATCGAGCCCCACATCAGGCTCCCTGCTTGGCGGAGAGTCTGCTTCTCCTTCTCCTCCCCGCTTGTGCTCTCTCTCGCTACCTCGGTCTTTCTCTCTCAAATAAATAAATAAATAAATAAATAAATCTATCTTTTAAAAAAAGACTTTTCTTAACTTTCATCTCTATTATCAATAGTGACTGGATCCTGCAGGATTTGAATTGTTTTCATCCATACCTTGAAACGATGTTGCAAATGTATATAATCTGTATTTACTTTCTTCTCTCACTAGATCATGAGCCCTCTGAGGGCGGGGATTATCCCAGTCATGACTGTATTGGGCACTCAAGGCCGGGCATACAGAAGGTGGGCAACATACTTGCTGGTTTCATCAATGCATACACAGCTGTTCATGTTGAGAAAAATTATATTTATATAAAATATATATATATTCTTATATATTATATAATTATTTTATATTGCATAAAATATATTTATATTCTAAAATCTCTTCCATATCTTCTAGAGCTGTATGTGAGTATTTAATATCTAGCATAGAGCATTCATTTGAATCAGACCAAGTGCCTAAAAGGCACTTCATCCCCTGCAATTCTCAGTGCTTACTGAGATGTGCAGATGTCTAGAAGTAGCCTTCTGTGGGAAGTGGGAGAGGGAGGAGAGACCATGGACCTGAAAGGAGGACTGTCCACCTGGAGGAGGAGCTGATGGTTGTGATGGAAACATACATACATACCCCGCTGCTTTAAGTCTAGTAGGTCCACACCACTCAACTG
The DNA here is from genome assembly GCF_029215605.1 of Mirounga angustirostris. Classification (NCBI taxonomy): domain Eukaryota; kingdom Metazoa; phylum Chordata; class Mammalia; order Carnivora; family Phocidae; genus Mirounga; species Mirounga angustirostris. The sequence continues at coordinate 36,390,511 of NW_026991720.1, forward strand.
AATATAGTTTCCATAGACGGAGGATACCTGATATAACCTGTCATTCAGTGTACCTTGTGAAAGAGTCATTTGTTATTCTAAAATAATCTGGAACTAGGCAGACAGTGGATTATAAAACAAGATCCTGCCCTTGGGGGTTTATGTCCTAGATAATTGGTAGTTTGGGACAGAATTTAAGAAGCCCATCCCCCAAACCAGATGAAAAAAACAACAAAAACAGCAATGAGCACTCAGCACTGCCAATAGGAAAGGGTCCCAAACTCAGACCCTACATTTTGAGAAATATTATCTTAAACCAGAGCCATTTGTAACGAAGTGAAAAAATGCCGGGAATCAACACGCTCAGAAAGAAACTGCTGAAGAAAGCAGACAAAATTCTGAGAAACAAATAAAACAAACTATTAACCCGACGTTGAGGGACCAGGTGGTCAGTGTGGCAATCCGTGAGAAAAATAAAAACACCCTAAGACGAATCCTTCTTGCCTACCATCAGTGAATAGAGACTGAGCCCACGCTGAAAGAATCATAAAGAATCTGCTCTTTAAAAATGTCTACCAGCAGAAGAAAGGCAAAGAGGGTGTAAGGAAAAATGTTTTAAGGATAATGATCTTGACAACACATACAAACTTGACCAGATGGGAGAAAAATGAGAGTAAGGGAGAGCCTGAGGCCATGGAGCCTGTGCATCAGATCAGAAAGAGAGCCCTCCCAGGAAAAAATATAGCCTCCAAGTTGTAGAGTGACCTCCGTGTGGGTTTGGAACATAACTTTAGGTTAAAAGAACAGACAGGATACAGCTGCCCAGGCCTGAGGCTCCTTCCCTCCCCAGGCCCTCAGACCTCGGTGTGGATGCTAACAGCTTGAAAAAAATTAATGAAGCCTATTTCACCAAAACAGTGAATTTTTTTTAGGTAGCTTAAATTCTCCTCATCTATTAGAGCATTTACTTGTCATAGAAATCAGCCATTTCGGGACTGTTGAAGTCTGTAACATCCACAAAATGCTTATTAGTTGGGCATATTTTACAAACCTATTAAAGAAAAAAGAAATCTCAACTGTATTAATGGGAATTGGTAACACTTCATTAATGATGCCTAAATGCAATGATCATTTACTGAACAAAAGTGTGAGAAATTTTTCTCTCAAAAGTCATTACTGTTTTAAGTTATAAGTTTGTTTATGGTGACTAATTGTATACTTATTATCATACAAAGTCTATTTCTGTGATACAAAAAGCTGTTTTACAATTACAAGCAATCTAACAAATGAATATGAATAATTTGATGGTAATGTAAGCATCTAGTGATTAGTCTTTTAATCAGGCTCATTGCTTCATTGCAGTAAGAAACATAATTGTTCAGAAATGTAGAGAAGAAATTTTTTACACCCACGGTTACTAACTTTTTCAGATGGCAACAGGTTGAATTTTTCTACTTATAACTCAATAAAAGCAAAGTAAGCTGCTTTATTAATTGAAGCAAGAATTCCAGCAGCCAGGGGTTATGATTGGATAGTTTTAATAACTCTCCATTCGTCTGCATTGTCAAAGGGTATTCATTTAATTCTATTACTTTTGAGTGCATGAAACCTACACAAGGGAACATTTTCTCTTGCTTTTCCACATTTCTCTCTTCTAGTGATTGAGAACATTGTTGCTGGTATTCCATAACTCTCCATTCTGCCAATTATTAAATCTCAAAATTAAGGTCAAATCTGATGCTCCAAGTATTCATTAATTCAAGTTGGAATGTTTCAGGTTGAGGTGGCTTCTTATTCTTTATATTACTATTAGTGTGTGTGTGTGTGTATGAGAGAGAGAGGAAAGAGTATCCTTTTATAACACATCTGAAAACTGGAGAGTTGCTTAGACTTTGAAGATAAATTTTAAATTCAATGAAGTCATGGAAAAGGTCAGTGTGTGGGTGTTAATATGGAAAGATCTTTATTTTATTTTATTTTATTTATTTATTTGACAGAGAGAGACACAGCAAGAAAGGGAACACAAGTAGGGAGAGTGGGAGGGGGAGAAGCAGGCTTCCTGCGGAGCAGGGAGCCCGATGCGGGGCTTGATCCCAGGACCCTGGGATCACGACCCGAGCCGAAGGCAGACGCCCAATGACTGAGCCACCCAGGCACCCCAATATGGAAAGATCTTTAAGACATACTGTTAAGAAAGCAAGTTGCAAAATGTATTATATCTTCCTGTTTGGATTTGAGTATTTTTAAAGTATATGAATCCTCTTGTACTAACTACCTGCTTATACCTCCTGGAAGGATATATCCAAAACTCCTACTGGCGAAAGGACTGGAAATCAGCAGCATAAATATGATTCACCTCTCATCCCTGATACCCAGTCTCTCTGGGCCTTTCTACCCCTCTCTCTTACCCTTGTCAGTTTCCTTTACTTTTCTACTTCCTATCCTCAAATGCTAAATGTTGGTAAGCCCCAGAGCCTATGCGAAGTTCTCTTCTCTTCTCCACTCTCCATTAATGACCTCTTTCAGGACCATGGCTTTCAATACCCTCAAATGCTTATGACTCTCAAGTCAAAATTTCTATTCCTTATATCTTCCAGGAAATTTTGAATTGTATAGCAAGTAGGCCACTTAATGTAACCACATGACTGACTAATGGCATTTCAAACTTAATTTGACCAAAAAACAAAAAAAATAGAACTCTTGTTTTTACCATTGAGTCCTTTCCAGCTGAACAAATTAAACCACTATTCCCCCAATTACTGAAGCCAAAATCCAGGAATTATCCTTGATCTCTCTTTTTTAATTACACCCAATATTCAATTTATCAAGGAGAGCTTCCAGTTTTATCTTTAAAACTTCCTATCCCCACCCATTTTCTTCCATCTCTTTGACTATAGTTCTATCTAAGCAACTACCATATCTCATGTGAACCTCTTATAAGACTCCTTGCTCCTGTTCATTTCCCTACAGTCCATTTCTCCCATGCTACCCACAATGGCCCAACTTTCTCTCTTTCTCCACTTAACACACTCCAATGGCTTCCCCTTGCTCCTGGAACAAATCCTTACTTCTTACACTGGCTGGAAAGTCCTACACACCTGGGCTCTGCTTAGCTCTATGATCTCATCTTAGACTGTTCCATCCCTTTTCCACTCAATTCCATTCACACTGGCTTTCTTTTGTTTCCTCAAATAGACCAAGCACGTTCCTACTCTTGCATCTTTCCATTAGCTGTTTCTTCTGTAGAAAATCTTCTTTTTTCTTGTCATTCAAACCTGTAACAGAGACTAATAATCAGAAGTAGAGTGTTGCCATAACAAAAGCCTAAAATGTCCTATTGATTTAGCCATGTGGTGGCAAGAATAAAGGACACTAAAAATCTGGTGACTCTTGCTATGCCACAGCAAAACTTTTGGTAACAGTGTCTCCTGTGATAATTTAGAAGACAAATCATATGCTTATCATGCTAACAACTCTAAGGGAAGCAGGAAAAAAAAAAAAAAAAGGCCAGAACATCACTATGCATTTGCAACTCCTTACCACTTTTTGGCAAGTTATTACAAGAGAGATGAGATCAGGCAAGGACTGGCCGGTTTGCAAGAGGTAAAAGGATAGAATATCTACAAGTCTGGGGCTTGACAAGGTTGGAAAACTTTAATAGTGTCTGCAAATCCTAAACAACAGAAGGTAAAATTGTTTTTGCTCATACCCTTTTTCAAAAACCTTACATGAATCCAAAGGGATAAAGCAATGATTCTCAACTGGGCACAGTTTAGCCCCCCAGGGAATAGTTGACAATGCTGAGAGACACTTTTGGTTCTTGCACCTGAGAGAGAGGGAACTACCAGCATCTAGTGAGTAGAGTCTGGGGATACTGCTAAACATCCTTCAATGGACAGGACAGCCCCACATGGTACAGACCTAACCAAGACCTGAAACCATGAAACTCTTACAAAAAAACGTAATAATGAAAAAAGTTCCTTGACATTGGTCTTGGCAATGATTTTATGGATATGACACACAAAGCACAGGCAACAAAGCAAAAATAAACAAGGGGGACTACATCAAACTAAAAAGCTTCTGCATAGCAAAACAATCAATAAAATGAAAAGGCAACCTAAAGAATGCGAGAAAATATTTGTAAACCACTATCTGTAAGAGGTTAACATCCAAAAGTAACTCACACAACTCAAAAGCAAAATCACCGCCATTATCATTATCATCATCTTCATCTAATCAAAAATGGGCGAAGAGAGGGCCTGGGTGGCTCAGTTGGTTGAGCATCTGCCTTCGGTTCAGGTAATGATCCTGGGGTCCTGGGCTCGAGCCCCAAGTTGGGCTCTCTGCTCAGCAGGGAGTCTGCTTCTCCCTCTCCCTTTGTGCTCTCTTCCTCTTCCTCTGTGCTCTCTCTCTCAAATAAATAAATAAAATCTTTAAAAAAAGAAAAGGATCTCCTAATGGCCAACAAGTACATGAAAAGGTGCTCAACACCACTAATCATCAGAGAAATGCAAATCGAAACCACAGGGAGGTGGTTACACACACCTGTTAGAATGGCTGAAATAAAAAAGACAGGAGCTATCAAGGACTGGTGAGGATGTGAAGGAAAGGAAACCCTGTCACTGCAGGTAGGAATGTAAACTAGTACAGCCAGTATAGAAAAGAGTATGGAGGTTCCTCAAAAAAATTAAAAATTGAACTGCCATATGATCCAGCAAACCCACTTCTAGGTATATATTCAAACAAAATCCAATCACTACCTTGAAGAGATATATGCACCCCCATGTTCACTGCAGCATTAGTTATATTAGCCAAGACAAACTCTGCAAGGTGATAGACGTGTTAACTAACTTTAGTGTGGTAATCATTTTGCAAATATACATATATCAAATCATTACATTGTATACCTTAGACTTACACAATCTTGGTCAATTATATCTCAACAAATCTGGAAAAAAGAGACTGAACTAGTTCAAAATGCCAGTAGTGCTCAGATAGACAAATCCTGTAAAAAGATGTGTGGCAAAGGTCAGATGAGGTTTGCCTTCCTGCCCAGTAACACAGGTACAAGAGCTATGTGGCAATAGATTGGACTGCAACTAAAGATTGAGAAGTCTAAGCTTTCTAAGTTTTTTTTTTTTCTAATGGAATTCAAAAGAATCCCACAAGATTGCATCAGATTGGCCAGAAATTGCATGTATCACAATACCAAAAAGCAGCTTTATATCCTGCAAAGTGGGTTCCTGGCAAAAACAGAAGGACGATTTGCAATTCATCTCATGCTTAATTAATGGTCAGGTGCCATCAAGGTGACACTGATGTACCAGCTATAAAAATAAATGTTTCATTTAGACATTTTCCAAAGATATTTACAATTTGCAAAGATTTAAAGATCTTTCAGAGATACTTAAAATTGAAAAAGCGTGTTAGTGTATTATACCTTGAGAGTGTATGTGATACACCTTTACATCAGTCATGTACTCAAGGTCTTCTGTTTTACCATTTTTGTCTAGGCTTTTTATGCTATCATGAGGCAATGATTTCTAAATTTCTCCCCCCAAATTTATAATTACTAAGTTAGTGTTTTCACCCCACGTTTCATATTAAGGTTAAAAAATTAGCTAACAGGAAATAAGTCAATCAGAGAAAGACAATTATCATATGATCTCACTGATATGAGGAATTTGAGAAACAAGACAGAGGAGCATAGGAGAAGGGAGGAAAAAATGAAATGAGATGAAACCAGAGAGGGAGACAAACCATAAGAGACTCTTAATCTCAGGAAACAAACTGAGGGTTGCTGGAGTGGAGGAGAGTGGGAGGGATGGGAGGGGCTGGGTGATGGACACTGGGGAGGGTATGTCCTATGGTGAGTGCTGTGAATTGTGTAAGACTGATGAATCACAGACCTGTACCCCTGAAACAAATAATACATTATATGTTAAAGAAGAAGAAGAAGAAGAAGATAGTAGGAAGGGAAAAATGAAGCGGGGGGGGGAAACTGGAGGGGGAGATGAACCATGAGAGACTATGAACTCTGAGAAACAAACTGAGGGTTCTGGCGGGGGGGGATGGGTTAGCCTGGTGGTGGGTATTAAAGAGGGCACGTATTGAATGGAGCACTGGGTGTTATACACAAACAATGAATCATGGAACACTACATCAAAAACTAATGATGTAATGTATGGGGACTAACATAATAAAATAAAGTTTTTAAAAAATTTAGCTAACAGAAGGAATGTGTATTAATTTAAAATCTATAATGTCAAAAGCTTTTTGAAAATTACATTTACCTTTTCATGATCTTCATTCTCCTCAAACCCTTCATTTTCATCTATAATAGACTTGGTGGTGTCCCTCTGAATACGAAGGTACAAATGTGGGAAGGATTTAGCCTGAGGCCATAGCTCAAGTCATAAAGGGCTCTTTTGATTTCTTTGCATGAATTCCACATGAGAGCCCGAACACAGTGCACATCCTGGAAAACCTAAAAGTCATGAAAAAGGTAGTTAATCGTAAGGTTTTTTAAAAAGCAGAATCAAAACAAGCACAAAAGATATAAGGCAGGCTAGCAGAGCTGAAAGAGCCCCAGCCCAGGATCTCAGAAATCTGCATTTTGGTCCCATGAGTTGCATGAACTCACAGGGTTGTACTAACTTGCAGTCATGCAGACAATGCACTGGAAACTCAGGGGCACCATTCATATGGTCTAAACTTAGACCATGGGAATGATGCTTCTCAGTGTCAGTGTCCTTTACAACCTACTAGCCCTTGAGCCCATGTTACTTCAATCAATCAGCTCCCTGGATCTCAAGTTTCCTCATCTGCAAAATGAGAGAACTGAAACAGGTATCTTTCAGGGTTCTCAAGGTATAGACCTAATAGTCACCCTCTCCATGCATGTACTTTCATTACAGTCATTAGCTCCGCTTATCTTTTTAGAAAACTGTATATATCATTTAGTGATAAATTATTAATAATGTTAATGTGACACTATCAATCTATTTCACTGAAAGTGAAGTTTTTAAAAGCACAGTTTATGAAGTCCTTGTATAGTAGTAAATAAGCTATAATATAATGTTACTGATCACAGTAATTTATAACTTACTTAAGTCTTCCTCAATTTCATTCTTATATCCCAAGGTGCACAATTTCCACTGACTTAAAAACTAGTCAAGGGGATATATGGTGGCACAGACAGACATAAAAACAGGAAGAAGTAATTATAATATCTAAAAAAATAGCAAGCAGAGATGATAAGGAAAAGAATCATAGGAAGAGTACACCATTATTAGGCATTTATTTTACTTTTAAAATTTGTCAAACTATTAGGTTCAGTATGTCCAAAGAAATAGCTTTGCTTCTCTCACCTACCCTACGTCAATGTAGAGAACATCAAGAGTCAGTATATTTTTCCATAGTCTCTCTTTACATTTTATTGTCAAGGACAAAATGGACAATAAACGCATACAATATTCTGATTAATATTTATTTACATAATACATTCATAAATAGTTACAATTCACTGAACGTCACCACAAGACATGCTGAAATTCTCACACATTTATAAAGTGAGAAAAAGGTTAAAATAAAAATGGGTCACTGGATAATCTAAAAGCATTTGATGTCAGTAGAGGGCTTCCCACATGAACCTAGACTAGCAGAGGTGCTTTGGACATAGCTCGGATTGGAAGCGAAGATCGGTAGATATAGAAGGCTAGAGAAGAAAGTAGAACATTAATCTGAGTGGAAAACTGGCTTTAATAATTCTTTACTTCTTTGAATAGAAAACTAATAAAATGCTCGAGAAGGCTTTGACAAAGCTTAGTAAGATAAAATGCAATTGTTTCCCCCTCAAAACTTAATAATTGAACTGTTCAAATACCTGGGGATGAAAGTGGAGATTATCAGGAGCTTTTGCATCCTATGCTAAGGTACTAAGTTTCTATTGCTAAGTAACTAATTACTGCAACACAAAGACTCAGGCCAGGGCTGGGCTCTCATCTGGAGGTTCAACTAGGGAACGATTGATTTCCTCACTCATGTGGTTTTTGGAAGCATTCACTTCCTTGCAGCTACAGAGACTAAAAACAGCAAGTGAGGAGAGAGATAAAAGTCTACTGGGAAGACAGGATCTAGTACAATGTAACAAAATCTCTATAGTGACATCCCATTATCTTTACCATATTCTATTCGTTAGAATCAAGTCATAGGTCCTGCAGGAAAACGTAGTAACATCAGGAAATGGGGATCCTGGGGAGCACCTTAGAGTCTGTTTGCCACAGTCTACCCTCTGGCCATCAATGATTCACATCTCTTCCACATGCAACATTTTCTCTTTGTAAGATTCCCAAGAGTCTCGATGCATTAAAGCCCGAGCACAAAATTCAAACTCTCAACATCTAAAAAAGATCCAGGTGCAGATTAGGCTCCTGGTTATGATCTATTAAGCGTAGCTCCTGAGAAACAATTCTTCTCCATATGCAGATATGTGAAACTAAAGTTATCTGTCCCAACGTACCCAGCATGCAATGGTGGGATAGGTGAAGGAAAACAGCTATGGACATTCCAGTTCATTAAGGGGGGAAATGGAAGGTAAAAAAGTGTTACCAACCCATAGCAGTTCAAAAATCAGTTTAGCCAGACAGAAGTTGGGAGTTCCTTTATTAAGTTTCAGTAATTCTCCATGGCTCTCAGCCCAGTCATCTGGGATCTTGGTTCTGCCCTTTGAATCATCTTTTCTTTTTCATAAATGATAGCAAGTTTTATCAGCCTCCTTGCTGACAGGAAAATGTTGGGAGTCCAACAGCCTCCTTTCAATTTGTACTCACTTTCCACGAAAAATGGAAGTGTTTCTGCTGAAATAATTTTCTCAAAAATTTTGTGTGTCTCCCATGGATTTCAATGGGCTCATTCCATGAGATGAAAGCTATACCCACAGATCTTTCCAAGATAATCTTTTTTCTATCTTTGGCTCCCATTGAGATGCTTGAAGAACAACAAACTAAAGCTTCCTAGAGTCCCTAGGGTTTGATTGAGAGGATCTGTCAGGAAACCCTTAATCTCTTGAAAAGAACTTTGTGTGACGGAATACTCTGACCTTTTGATCTGAAGATTAAACAAATGGTTGTACAGTCACGTCCTCAGCTTTGTCTCGAGATCACATTGCCTTAATTCTAGCATCTTTCATCATCTGCAGAGACAGAGAATTTTCAAAATCATCAAGTCCTGGTTCCCTGATATTTAATAGTTCTTTCCACAATCTCTCTCTCTCTTCTCACACATTTTCCTGTAAGTGCCTTTAACACTTGGCTTGGAAATACCTTCAGCTATGTTTCTGCTTTCCACATAACTGCCAGAAACAATTTTTCTAACTTTGTGCTATTACATAATGAGAATCCCTTGTCTTCCATTTTTCAGTAACATGCTCCTCACTGCCTTCTGGATCCTCTGACCCTCTGACAGGGTCCTTAAAGCCCAGGTTTCTACTAACAACCTGTTTGAAGCAAATTAGGCCTTCTCTAGCATGACACTTAAAATTTCTATAGACTTCACATACTGTCTGGTTTCCAAAACCCTCCTACATTTTTAGGTATTTGCTACAACAGCATCCCAGTTCCAGATGCTAAAATCTGTGTTTGTTTGTTATTGTTGCATACCAAATCACCACAAACTTAGTGATTTAAAACAACACACACTTATTATCTTGTAGTTTCTGTGGGCCAAAGGTGTGGACATGACTTGGGTCTTCTGCTTAGAATCTCACAAGGCTATTATCAAGGTGCTGACTAGGGTGACCTGCTTTTTTTTTTTTTTCTTAGTTTTTACTTTAATCACCCAGTGCTCATCACAACAAGTGACAAGTGCACTCCTTAATCCCCACCACTAACTGGGTGACATTCTTATTTGAAGGCTCAGCTAGGGGGAATTTTCTTCTGTGCTTAAGAGGTTGTTGGCAGCATTCTGTTCTGTACGGCTATAAAATTTATGGCCCTTATTTCTTCAGAACCAGCCAGGTAAGAGAGAGAGTGAGTCTACTAGCAAGATGGAGTATTACAGGATGTAATGCAATCATGAGACTGACATGCAATCACCTGTGCCATGTTCTATTGGTTAAAATCAAATCACAGTTTCTACCCACATTTAAGGGGAAGGGATTACCTGTGAACACCAGGAGACAGGGATCAGACACCTCAGATCTTCCACTCTTTTCCATAAGTCAGTGATCCTTTTCTCTACTGCTCCCTCAAATCCTATTTTTCCACGAAATGAGAGCATTAGAAATCCCTCATCTCTGAGCCTATTTCTTCTATATTCTGTTTCTTCTAACTGAAATGTTTTGGTCCAGTTCTAACTGTTGGTGCATGCCTGTGTTGGTTAAGCTCCTTAATACTCCAGAGTGGAAGTCAGCTCTGCCCTCAACTCAGGTGACTGTCCAAATATTGGGTTCAACTCTACCTACACAGATTCTTTCTATCTTGGGATCTTAGCAGAAAATATAACTTTGGCCCATCTGCTTTAAGAAAGCTATCTATGAGAGGCTATAGGAAAGATAACACAGAATCTATGTTCCTTTTATTACATTTTGTTTTCTGCTTGGTATACAGTGATGAAGAAAACATGGTCTCTGTCCTGAGTGACTGACAATCTAGTGAGGGAGACAGATATAAGCAGATAATGGCCAAATGTCTATAATGTGCTATAGGAAAGATATTCAAGCAAAGGCCTTCTGGACTGAGGAAATTAAAATAGTTTGCTGTGTCTGAATCAGATGTGAAGTGCATAAAGGGAAGGAAAGTTAAAAAATAAAGCTAGGAGAATTAAAGGTGGGTGAACAGTTACCAGCTTTTAATTTTTCAAGTTAAAAGAAATCTGGGTCTTCTCCTGCAGGCAGTAAAGAGCCACCAAAGAATATTTTATATGAAAGTAAAAAAACATTTTTTTTTAAGTAGGCTCCATGCCCAGCATGGAGCCCAACGTGGGACTTGAACTCACGACCCTGAGATCAAGACCTGAGCTGAGATCAAGAGTCGGACGCTTAACCAACTGAGCCACCCAAGTGACCCTAAAACAATTTTTAATACCATCTGGGGAAGATAACTCTGGTAAAAGACCATCAAAAGCTAATACAGTAGTCCAGATGTAGAAATACAGAAGGAATCAACTCAAGGAGCATTTTAGAAGTTTAGCTGACAAGTGATGGTCTCTGGATGAAGGAGACGGGAGTCTGAAATAACTCTGAGCTGTTTCTCTTAGGTAAATTCCTGAAAGATGGAACTATGAATCAAGATAGGGAACAGAGGAAGAGACACAGACTTGAGGAGAAAGGGTCAGGATGTGGAATCTTGTGTGAAATTGGATACAGCATCAGTGTCTGCGCTCAAGCTATTTACACCATTCTCGGCTTAACCCACAAAGCGGATTTCTCTCCAAGTTCGGTTTTAGGAGATCTAGGAGGTAAAGGACAGAAACAAAGTGATATTCATTCATGTTCCAAGGGATGAAAGCTTTGCTCTTCTGGCACCCACAGTATGGTTTTCCTAACTGGTAAAAAAAAAAAAAAAAATCCACGACCTCCCTCATAAACAGTTCTGTGTTTGAACCTCTATGTTTAAGTGTCTCCTGGGCATATGAAGATGTTGTCCCATGCATTTTTAAAATCCCAGAGCTGTAATCAAGCTGATTCTTTGTGAGTTATAAATGTATAAAAACATCCTGGTATATAAAGCACTTGACACTTCAAAATAATGGCTTTTTGTTAATTTCTGCTTATGTACAGTGACCATGAGGTCTCTCATGGAAACTTAATTTCATAGAGGAAACAGGTTGAAAATATAGCCCAACTCAGAGGGAAATGATGCATCTTACCACATACTGCATGAGAATATGCCATTCTTGAAAATACTGGTGTGGAAGAAAGTTTCATATTTACAGCCAATGCTAGAGTCACCCTGTACACCATTTATACACTATGAATTTGAAATTTTATTATTAAAGCATTATAACAACATTGCAGAACATTTGAAAAATAGAGAGGGAACTACATAATCTCACTATCCTTAAAGAAGTTACAACCTATTTTATATGTTCTCTTTGGTATTCTGTACATAATTGTATAGAGTTATAACAGCCTACATTCTATTTCATATTTTCACTCAACATTCTATCTAAGGCATTTCTGTGTTGCCATGTGAGGTTCATTATCATTTCTACTAGTCACACAATCTTCTAATGAGTAGATCTTCCCTAATTTACCTAGTATGATATTATTATAGGCTATTTTTTCTTCCAATATTTTTGCCATTAAAGATAATACTGCAATGAACATCTTCCTCAACAAGGTTTTCCCCTTAGTTTAGTTTTGCGAGATAAATTCAATAAATTGGCTTGCTAGTTAAAATACTATGGCTCTTTTAATGTCCCCAGTAGCCAAACTATGGAAAGAGCCTAGATGTCCATCAACAGAGGAATGGATAAAGAGCATGTGGCGATGGAATATTAGGCAGCCATCAAAAAAATGAAATCTTGCCATTTGCAACAACATGGATGGAACTAGAGAGTATTATGCTAAGCGAAATAAGTCAATCAGAGAAAGACAAGTATCCTATGATCTCACTGATATGAGGAATTTGAGAAACAAGACAGAGGATCATAGGGAAAGGGGGGGAAAGTGAAACAAGACAAAACCTGATAGGGAGACAAACCATAAGAGACTCTTAATCTCAGGAAACAAACTGAGGGTTGCTGGAGTGGAGGGGGGTGGGAGGGATGGGGGGTTGCTGGGTGATGGACACTGGGGAAGGTATGTACTATGGTGAATGCTGTGAATTGTGTAAGACTGATGAATCACAGACCTGTACCCCTGAAACAAATAATACCTTATACGTTAATTTAAAAAAAAATACTATGGCTGTTTTTATGGCTCTTGATTTATACCACCTCACTGTTCTTCAAGAGGGTTGCATTATTCATCTTCCCACTTGCATAGTATAAAAATACCATTTTCATTATACCTTCTCAATCATTTCTTTTAACTCATCTGAGTGAAAACAACTTATTTTGCCTTTTAATTTACATTTTATGATTACTAGCAACCACAAACATTTTTACTGTTTCCTAAATAGGCCTACTTCTCTGATGACATTTTGTTTATATGTTTGCCAATTATATTGGCGTCCTGCTTTTTCCCTTATAACTGAATGTACTCTTTATATGTCATCTTGAACTCTGATTATATACAATAAAACACTTTTCTCTGTCACTTCTTTGGTGCTGCAATTTTTCAGAGCGATTTAATGAATTGCCAAATATAAAAATTAGCTGGGACAAATCTAACAATATTTTTATACCATAATGGCATTAGCACAATTAGTTCTTTATTAGTTCTTTATTTTAAATCACCGCTCTTACTTATCTTGACAGGACCCTACAAGACTACTCCCAGGACTTTTGCTATTCCTTTAGGGCTGACTTATGGCCATCATTTCAAATGCGTTTCCTGTAACTGCACTCAGTTTTGTTTTGTTTTTTAAAGATTTTATTTATTTACTTGATAGAGAGAGAGTGCACAAGCAGGGAGAGCAGCAGGCAGAGGGAGAGGGAGAAGCAGGCTTCCTGCAGAGCAAGGAGCCTGATGTGGGGCTTGATCCCAGGACCCTGGGATCATGACCTGAGCTGAAGGCAGACGCTTAACCAACGGAGCCATCCAGGCACGCTGCACTCAGTTTTTAAAAACAAGGTGAAAATCTGAGAGGCTGTAAAGGGAGCTATAACATTAGTTACACATTAATATAAATCAATCCACATCCTTGGAGATTATAACTTTTAAAATACATCTAAACAGACACATACAAAATTACAATAAATATACTTTCAAAACAAATGCATCACACAGAAAATTTTTTGAAAATGAAAAATAAGCATTTATTTTAGTTTGCAAGCAAATACTATCTTCAGTGTCTGTCCAAGAGTGATCAACACCCCTGGGACACAGCACAACTGCAAGGTGAAAGGGAAGATCACAGATTTTAGAGTCAGAAAATCTGAGTTCAAATCCTAGTTTTGCCAATTAGAAGTAATTGAGTGAAACTGACCTCGTTAATCCACATCTGTTTCTCATCTACCAAATATAACAATAGTTTCCTCTATGCTCCGCACAGGGAGCTTGGAATGCTTGATCCCACATTCTTATAACATCACTATAAGGCAGGAAATATAGATTCCATTTCACCGGGAGATCTCTGACTTCTCTATTGTTTTCCTGACTTCTCTATTTAAACAATAATCTCCCCTACACTCCACACCTCCCTTTCCCATTATCCTCCTTCATTGTTCTCCATCGCACAACACAGCATCTTACTACTTATCAACTTGTCTTATGCTTATGGTCTGTATTTTGCCACTAGAAAGTAATCCCCAGAGCAGGGATTTTGCTTTTCTTACTGCTCTATCTTCAGCACCTAGTTATCTGTTGAATGAACAAACTGGGATACCACTCTTACCCCAGGTGTCTCCTATCTCTTCCCTCTACTATATATAATTTCTTTTAAAAATTATTTAACAGGAACACCTGGGTGGCTCAGTCGGTTAAGCAACTGCCTTCGGCTCAGGTCATGATCCCAGGGTCCTCTGATCAAGCCCCACATCAGGCTCCTTGCTCGGCGGGGAGCCTGCTTCTCCCTCTCCCTCTGCTGCTCCCTCTGCTTATGCTCTCTCACTCTGTCAAAAAAAAAAAAAAAAAAAAAAACCCCACCAAATATATAATCTTTAAAATAAATTAATTAAAAATAAAAATTATTTAATAGACAAAAGTACATTCTACATAATATGACAAGCCCATTGATTTTTCATTTGTTAGTGAGTCAGTAAATGAGAGAACGCTGTTGACTGCGAAAACTTCAGCAATATGCTTGAAATCCTCCTGTACAGTTTAAAAATGTTGTTTTAGGCTGGGGTGTCCAATCTATTCTTCCCATTTATTTGAAATTGAGATTACACGTTAAAATTTCAAGACATGAGATTGTGCATACAATAGAATCTTTGGGCCTGATGGTGAATCTGGTGGAATTCTCCAAGCTGGATATCAACGTCTGAGTTGGTGTGAATCGATGGAGCTGAAGAGTCTTCAAATCCAGTTTGCATATTATTCTGTACAAATCTATTAAACGAGGCAACAATTTTCATCTTATAAATCCATGTGGGAAAAGAACCATAAAAATAATTTTCTCGTGTGGCTGATTAGAAATGACGGCTTTGGAAACAGAAAGCTAAGTCACTTCCTAGCTCCACCACTTCTCGGCTGTGTGACTTCTAATGAAGTATTGAATCTCCTAAGCCTGAGTTTCCACATTCGTAAATGCCCATAATACATTAAAAACAAAAAACAAAAAATTCTTCACTGGGTCTAGGGTCTCCCTCCATGATACGGCTTTAGAGCAAGCTGGATATATGGAGGTTGTGAGGCTTGAATGGGGTCCGTAAGGGAAGTAAGCAGCATAGTGTCTTATGCGATGGAGAAACTCAGTAAATTAACTTCTCTCCTCCGCTCCTTTCACTGGGAGGTAGTATAAGGACTTCAGAGGAGGGAGTTTGAATCCGAGTTCCCTCACTACCAGCTCTGTGACCTGGGGCATGTTATAGATCACTCTGTGCTTCCACTAATCCATCCATATGATGTCACTGAGGATAGAGCCAGTAGGTTTCTTGTGAAGACCCAGGGAGAAAATTCATGGGCAGTGCTTAGCGCTTTGCCGGCCGACGCTAAGTGCTCAGGGAGAGGGTTTAGTAGCAGTAGTAATAAGAATATCAGTGTCCTTTATTCTTGCCATCACACTGCTAAATCAATAGGATATTTTAGGCTTCTACTATCTACTCCACTTCTGAGTATTAGTTTCTATTACAGGTTTGAATGACGAGAAAAAAAAAGATTTTGGACAGAAGAAACAGCTAATGGAAACAGTCGGAAGGGCTAATCTCTCTCCTTAAGCTTGTGATATTAGACACATATTTAATGTAAAACAAAAGAAAAATTCTGTTCTTCACAAAAGTCTCTCATTTACATATTTGAGAGTGATATCATCACTTTAGGAAACACAGAAGATACTACGGTTGGTAGGATTGTACCTTTCTCCATGTTCCAAATTCTCGACACAGAGTACATATGCCCTCTACAAGCTGAAAAATATTTACTTAAAAGAAAAAAAAACATGAGACAGCATAAAATATTCAGAAAAATGGTTTATAGTCCTGCCCGAGGCGAATCGAGCAACGTGTTGTGTTTCTGGGCTGGAGAATTTCATGTATTTTACATGATGTCACGTGTTGCTGCTGTAAACACATTGGCTGTCAGTCACCTTCAAATAAACGCACCGTGATAAAACCAGCACATTACAGTCCTACAATTTGCTCCTTGAGAATTCTAAGCAATAGCTCCCCAGGTTTACCTTTGCGACGGAGGCAATTTTTACAGCATTTAATTGCTGCATGGCTTCCTTGTGGAGATTCAGGTTTTAGAGAGCTACAGCCAAATGAAAATGTCTCACAGAGAGCAGAAAGATAAAAATGGTGTCAAAAGTACTTAAGGTATTTTAGGTTCGGTTTTGTTTCATTTCATTTTATTTTTTTAAGTAGCAACCTTAAGGCTAAGTTCAAAGTATAGAACAGATTATTCTTTCCGCCCCTTATCTAATGTCCATGAAGTCAGGTTTCAGTTGCCTTAATCTCTTCAATGCCGCCAAGAACAGACCAGTCGAAGACACACAGAGCTGAAGCAAGCTCACAATGCTATGATCACACTTTCACGGATCTCTGCACAGCGCAGCCCCAAGCCTTCACTGGTCTGGGAGCATGGCCGCTGTTTGAAATTGCAGTCACGTTCTTTTATGTTACAAACTAGCTTAGAGAAGTAGCTCTCTTCCTGAAACAGTGACACACGCTTCCTGTGGGAGCAGCAAAGGTAGAACAGTCCCAGGGCTGGCTCCAGCAGCTGGTCACTATGGTGATGTGATAACCACACGCGATTATCCAAAAATTCATTCTTAAAAT
This sequence comes from Mirounga angustirostris, assembly GCF_029215605.1. Lineage (NCBI taxonomy): Eukaryota > Metazoa > Chordata > Mammalia > Carnivora > Phocidae > Mirounga > Mirounga angustirostris. Next base: position 36,407,533 of record NW_026991720.1, read on the forward strand.
CTCAACCACCGTAATTTTCAATATTTTTCAATGCTACAAGTTATGTATCACAATTTTAAAGTCTTTAAATAGATATCCCTTTCCAGAAAGAATATGTATTTCTTTCTGACACTACTGATTCTAAATATGTTCTTATTATATCTAAACGGGACTCTGAGGTACCCAAAGCGCTGAACCAAACCAACCAGGCACAGCTCAATGCTCTGATTCAACAATGGGGGATTAAAAACAAAAAACAAAATATTCTTCACTGGGTCTAGGGTCTCCCTCCATGATATGGCATTGGAGCAAGCTGGATATATGGAAGTTGGAAGAGAGTGTGAGTCTTCTAGCTGACTCCATCTGTTGTTGCAAAGCCACACTGAGACACATCAGAAAGAGCCAGGGACCCAGATTCAGCTCAGACCTCCAGGCCCAACTCAGGGAGCTTTCTCTGATGGGAGTCACTCAAACACTCTATGCTTCAATTCCCCCCCGCGCCCAAATAAGATGAAATGAATCAGGATGAACTCTTGAGGTCCTTCTCTTTGCTGACATTCTGTGATTCTCTGACTTCGCTGGTACCTAAGCTCTGGGCAAGATTTTGGGGGCTTGACCTGGAAGCACTTAAGAAAAGAAACAATTCACTCTTTCTGTCTACCCAAAACAAATGATAACATCGCAGAAACAAAATAAGATTTAAAAGCAAATAATACAAAGTGTAGTAATATCTACCTCTGTTTACATTTAATATTTATAATAGTTTCTGAAGGTCACCAATCACCACCTACTTCCCAAATCTGTTTTTTTCTCATTCATCTCTCTCCTTTATTTCTTTGAAAGGCTTAACTGTCTTTATTTTGCGCTCATCTTTTGGGAAAGTGTCTCCTAGCCAAGGTCTTAGCCTTACTCTGATTCTCCTCCCACCTTTATGACTGTTTCTCATTTTAGCTTTATCTTCTTTTCTCCCATCTTTAACTATGTATTTACCATAAAGTTCAACTCCATTTTCTCTACTCTTCTTTCTGTATATGCACTTGCATACTTTCTTAGCCTACCTTTTTTATGTTAAAGATTCTCCACTCTGTATCCACAGTGCAAGCTTCTACCCTAATCTCGTATGTCTAACTGTCCAGAGAGCAGATCTTTTTATATCCTGACATACATCATTCTAATATGTCCAAAATTTCATTTCCTTCTTCTCCATTTGCCAAGAAAAATCCAGACTAGATCATTTCTCCAGACCTTTCATTTTCACTAATAACACCACTCTTATCTCAAGCCTCTAGCCTCAAAAGCTTCAGACATCTTTTTGTATTCTGCTGTGTTTAAGGGGGAGTCAGACTGCCTGCGTTCACATCTCCAGGTGGCCACTTACTGGCTTTCTGACCTGGGCAAGTTATTCAACCTCTCTGTGACTCAGTTTCCTCATTTGTAAAATGGGGATGATAAGAATACCTACCTCACAGGAGAAGTGCAAGAGATAAAGTGTTGTTCTATTATAAAGTGTTTAGCACAACATCTGCCATAGGCTAACTGTTCAGTAAAAAAATAACTAACCAAGCAAACAAAATAACTGAAGTATATTAATGCCAGGAAAAACAACAAGCTGTACAAGAAAGGAAATGTAACCATCATACACTATGTGTGGGACATCTGTGAATAATAACTGTCCTAATGATGTAAATACTAAATATGGACTTAACCAAACACTGTGCAATAGTTAACATTGGGAGGATGGAGAGAGGGCGAGTCCGTGTGGAGTGCGTGCAGCTAGCAGTGTGTGTGTGTGTGTGTGTGTGTGTGTGTGTCCAGAGATAGTCTCTGTCTGAGAGAGATGATTTAAGAGAGCTAAGTCATCATCCTTCAGCGTGGAAAGCCAATATGAAATGATTAGAACAGAAACATCAAAAAATAGCACTATATGCATGTTATTGAGAAATACAGATGTAAATTATAGGAGAAAACCATTGAATTGAAAGACTTGGAGCAGGAATCCGGGTTGGGATGAGGTAATATCTGAGGGCTACTCTTTGTTCCTTAAAAACCTTATAGCAGTATTTGACTTAAACACTCTATCCAAATATCACTTTGATAAAAATAAAACATATTACAGTAATTCATTAAATCATGAATTATGTGTTTAGAAGTCATATAAATCCTGAGAAAATGCGGATATTTGAAGAAGGTATCATTTGTACATTTTAATTTCCCCATTGAACCTGTAGCCTAAACTGAAAATATAAACTGATTCAGAAAATGGTTAGAAAAATTCATGATAGGGGCGCCTGGGTGGCTCAGTCGTTAAGCGTCTGCCTTCGGCTCAGGTCATGATCCAGGGTCCTGGGATCGAGCCCCGCATCAGGCTCCCTGCTCTGCAGGAAACCTGCTTCTCCCTCTTCTATTCCCCCTGCTTGTGTTCCCTCTCTCACTGTGTCTCTCTCTGTCAAATAAATAAATAAAATCTTTTAAAAAAAAAAAAGAAAAGAAAAATTCATGATAAATTTATAGACAAGACATAAAAAAAAGTAGGAATGTCTGAATGACAGCTTAGCCTTTTTTTTTTTTAAGATTTTATTTATTTTTATTTGCTAGAGAGAGTGCACACATGCAAGAGAGAGTGAGCGAGAGTACAAGCAGGGGGAGCGGCAGGCAGAGGGAGAAGGAGGCTCCCTGCTGAGCAAGGAGCCCAATGCGGGGCTTGATCCCAGGACAGATCAAGCCGAAGATAGATGCTTAACCAACTGAGCCACCCAGGCATCCCTACAGCTTAGCCTTTTTAGGTATCATGGAAAGCAACCATGAGCTCCAAAAAATATCCCTCATCATTGTTAGGAACAGAAGGCCAACTCGAAATCTGACCTGCAGTCCAACAAGCAGGGTTTCTACAAGTGTGGGTATTTATTCCAGTGGTGGTCACGCCCAAGATGATTTTGGTAATACTGCCCAAAATAATCTTGGCAAATCATCTTTTCTATTTAAGCATGACTCTTGTCATTTTTATTGTTCTATAATCTCTCCATCAGATATCATTGCCACCAACATACTTGGAACAATATTTATGGAAACCAATTATTTGCAAAGCATAATCTCACTGATTGAAACTACAATTTCAGCACAGTTAAAAAAAATCCTCTAAATATGTGCTGCCTAATAAATTTAGATGGGTTTGTTATTCTTCCCTAAAAAACAATGAGATCAAAAAATTTATGGTAATTAATAAAAATGAGGAATTCAAAATCTCCACTTAATAATTTTTAGTAAGTAATGGTTTAGAAGATGATGTGTTAAAATGCTTAGGTGACATTATGATGGTGAGGAGGACCGGGAGAGCCTTCACTGGAAAATGCCTTGGCACTGATTTCTGTTTTGTTGTGGCTTGTTCCAGTGAGCTTCTGAATGCCAATCATATCTCAGAAGCATGAAAACCCCAACCCTGCTATTGAGCTCTGAATGAGTGGGGTGGCTTTCTGAGGAGGAGAAGTGCCAGTAAGATGCAAAGCCAAGTGCTGGTTGGCAAAATGAAGGTTTCATCACAGAAGATACAGAGAAACGGTCCTGCAAGTGCACATTCAAGCACTTGGCGTAGCTTTAGTTCTACCTCTTCAATATCTTCAAGAGGAAGAAAATAAGTTAATCAGAACAGTAATTCTAATCTGAACATGCAAATGAATGAAAATCATCTGGAACCAAAAAAAAAGGTGAACGCTTCTGAAATCAACATGGCTGGTGCCAACATAGAAAATACAACAGGCCTTGATGAGACTTCTTTCACACTTGGGTTACAAGGCATGCTGATGAGCACGTTTCCACAGCCTGCCATGAAACAAGTTTGTCTGCTCAGATGTTTCTTTCCCCCAATCTAAGAAACCGAGTTTTGAACTATCACAATGAATTAAGAATGTTTTCACACACTGCTTTCTTGCCCAAAAGTCACACCATCTTGGTTCCTAGTTCTTCCCCTTCTCCGTCAGTGAAACAGTACGAAAAGAACTCCAAATCTGCTTCTGTGATCCCCACGTTAAAATTTGCATGTGTTTTAAATTCAGACTCATATTTAAAAGGCTTCTCTCAAAGTTTAAAAGAATGAGATTAAGAAGGTGATACATTCATACTTAATTCTCCAAACTGACTGCTCAATGAAATTGCCTGGGAGCTTTAGAAAGGACTCATCAGCCCCAGAGGTTCTGATGTACAGCCAGCGTATCCAAATTTTCGAAGCTCCCCAGGACAGTCTCATGTGCAACCCCTGGTGAGAAGTACTGCTCTGGAGAACTGCACACTACAAAGTTTATATGTTTATCAGCCTCATTGGCTTGTACTCTCTTGGTGCCGAGTGGATAGATTTGGTTTTTCTGTCTACTACTTTGATTTCTGTTTTGTTCTATTCTTTGCAAAGGTGAATCCAACAGAAGGATGTTACATAAATAATTTAAGAAGGGCTTACAAATAACTGCTTCTGATCCAGGCTCACTGGTTTTTCTGAACTGCAAATTAAAAAAACCCACTACATTGTATCCATAACAGAATACCTGTTAGGGTAATAATATTAAAAAAAAAAAAAAACCTCAATAATGAAAATCATAATATATACTTTGCACTTTTCATTCCAGAAATTCATTTCTATTTTCAAAGATCATCTTATTATTACCCATAAGAAGACTCTTTGGCAAGAAAGTCAGAAATTACCAGTTGAGCTAAAGGAATGTGAGGGTCAGATAGCTGGTATATTTCTGGTTGCTTTAGAAAGTCCAGTCCTTCACTGTAATTTTCAACAACCTAAAATTGGAAGGGAAAAGGGAGTTTAATGGCTTGGTCGTATTAATTTTTGGAATTTTATTTCCACCCTTATAATCACATGGCACAGCCCTATTTTAAGAGCAATGAAAAGTCACCGAAGTCTCTTTAGTACAGGAATAACATGATTTCCCCATAGGAAAACTAGAAGAGGATGAGGTAGAAAAACATGAGTTCCATTTGGGGATCCTGAATTTGAAATGTCTTCATGCATCCAAGTAGATGTGTCAATTAGTCAGTTGGTTGCTCTGTGAGAGGAGAAGGAAATTTGTAGGTTTCTATAAAGAGAAGATAACTGAAATTATGGGCAAGATGAAGGGGACTTGGGAAAGAGAAGAATGGGAAGAGTAAGGAACTTCAACATTGTGGTCAGCTATGACAGGAGAGCAACAGAAGGCAGGGAAAACTGTAATAAATATACTTCTAACCCAATCTCTAGGCATACCTCTATTTATTTCCTGTATAAAACCAGAAGTGGAATTTTTTTTACCTTTTTTTTTTTTAACTTTTGTTTATTTGAGAGAGAGAGAGACAGAGAGAGTAAGAGAGAGCAAGCATGAGCCAGGTGAGGGACAGAAGGAGAAGCAGACTTCCCGCCAAGCAGGGAGCCCGATGAGGGGCTGGATCTGGGACTCTGGATCATGACCTGAGCAGAAGGCAGACGCTTAACCGACTGAGCCACCCAGGTGCCCCCAGAAGTGGAATTTTTTAAAGAGCATTTAAAGCCTCTTGATGCAGACTGACAGCTTTCCAGAAAGATCATACCAACTTTCTACCCCCTCACCAACGCTATGATCTTTGTCAACTTGGTTGTTAAAAACATCATCCCATTATCTCAGGCAACTGTTTGAAATCATTTACATTATGAAGCATGCATGGTGTTCCTACACAAATGAGCCCGAGAGACTCTCAAATGCAGAATTGTATTTAAACTGGGACTATGTAGCAAACATCATAAATACCCAATCAACTTGCTGAATTAAATGGAAATCAAAATATGATCATCTGTTTTCACAGTCTGTTTCTAATAAGCACAAGTTCTGATGTCTGCTTCCTCGGCTGTGTGAAGGTCCCAAGGCTGCTCAGCTGCTTAGTTTAGGCTGAGCCCCCTGCAGACATCTTTCCTCCAGCAGGCACAACTAGGATGCTGCTCAGGGAGACAGAAAGTCAGTAGCGCTGTTTCCAAATTTAGCTTGGAACTTCACAATCATCTCGTTAAATGTTTATAATACTGCTTGGGAAATGTGCAAGCAAAGCCTAACATATTTTTGTCAATCAATCAGTATAAATTCAGATGTAAATTTACTGATACGTACTCTATTTTCTGGTTACCCCAAGAGTAATGCATCACACTCCTGAATATATTGTGATTGAGTTAAAGCCTTCTGGCTTCACTGTCTAATATTAACGTGACTAGATCAGGGTTTTTCCAACTGACATCTTTCTGGTATTAGTACCTATAATTATTTTTCTTAAAGGAGATTGAAGTCTCTTGTATTTATATTTTTAACTGACTCCTTTTGGGATATTACAGACTAAAAGGACTTTTTTTTTTTTTTACATGGACCATGTTTTAAAATTGGTTCTTGCTCTGTATATTACCTGTGGATCCCATCACTCTCTCCAGCTCCCAAATACTCCACTTAACAAGTTAACATGACTCTTTGTGTAGAAATTAAGGGATCTCCAACCTTTACTCAATCAAGGTGGTTGCCTTGGCCTATTTTGAACTTGGTCCAGTCACTGTATGTTGCTTCAAGTTTATTCCTTCAATATATACATTTGCTTCTGGTTGCTTTCTTCAGAGAGTGGGTAAAGATTTCTGCTTGGATTTGAATCCTGACACCACCTCCTACAACCCCCAGGATCCCAGGAAGTTTCTTTAGCCCTCAGATGACTCAATTTCTTCATGCACACAAGTGATAAATACTACCTATGTCACACTGAATAAGCACCGCAAGTGTTAATTATTGTCTTTTTGCCTGGCTGTTTTTGCCATTGCTTGTTGCTACTGTTTGGTTTTTTGGGTGGGGAAGGATGGGCTTGAGCTGTGTACCACCTGCAACTCCATCCAGTTTACAACATGGCCACAGAAATAGTGACTCATTCTTTCTAACTTATCAGCCCTGCTGACTCAGAGGCTAGGATCTTGGTGCACCCTGGCTGGCCAAAGTAAAAGCAAGGCTCATGTGACTCTCTGGCGCTCATTTCCCAGAGACTATAAGTCCACCATATACTCAAAAGTCCTCTCTGAGTATATATACCAGTCAATACATGAATCTTGGCGTATAAAATTCGGATCCTGCCCGCAAAGGAATAGTTAAGCCATAGAATCCCCTCCCCCATCCCTCTCTTCTCTTCTTTCTCTCTCAAACACACACACACACACACCCTTTCTGGTGGGACAATGAAGAATGAATTTGAGAACAAGCCTGAGGCTGGGAGGCCATTTGGAAAACTAGTGCAACCATCCCTGGACATTTGAGGGGTGGGGTGGGGATGGGAGACGAGTAGAGAAACAGAAAATGATACATTTACAGCAGTGAGAGGAATGAACAGTACATTTTACATGTTTTTAATGTACCTTCTCTAAAGCACACAAGACATTGGGAACAGTGTCTAGGGCTATAATCTCCATGATCCACAGAGCAGCAAGGGCTCTGTGGGAACAGACACCACCTAGCTGGCCGAGCCTGCTTCCCTTACATCAATAGGAGGGCGGGGAGGTCTGAGTGAATGACCTCAGCCAGGAGCAACAAGGAGACCATGTCTGGCTCTTGGTGGCATGTGGACTGCCTTACCCACTGCTCCAAGCCCAATGACCTGCTGGACAGGGACATCTCACCCACATCTGACAGGGACATCTGCCCAGGGCAGGTGGCAGGTGGAGACTAGACTGAGAGTGGGGGATGAGAGGGAGTGGTTGTCACAGCCCCTCTTGGGCACTTACATCAGCATGACAAAGGGACCAGCTCACCTGGGGAGGGACAGGACCCAGGGTGGGGGATAGCACCCCTCTGGGAGGCCACCTAGACCCAAAGGTGTGCCCTGCAGTTGTGACCTGAATTCTAAAAGAAGCAGGCAAACAAAAATTCTTTCCTTGAAGCAAATCCATACCAATATTTCCCGTTACAAGCCTTACTGCTGCCCCCATTCTATTAATACTAAAAGACAAAGCTGTGTTGTTCACATGCTAATTTTTTTCCTTGCTAACATCCTCCACCCCTTCAGGCGAGGCTTGCGAGGCTTGTCAATGAAAGACTTCTTCCCTACGTTGCTTTCCCTGGTGGCTGTCCCACTGTCTGATGACCTTGCCCCTGCTCAGACCTTTGGGAACCTCTTGGAATGTCTCATTTGTTTCTGGCCAGAGCCCTGAGTGGTAGACCCATATTTGCCTAAAATTCTTCACTTTAGTTGCACAGTCTGAAACTCACCTACTAGTACTAAGCTTTCTATTTAAAATGCAAATACTTCTGCATGGGTAGGCAGTCTATTCTACCCAAATTAGAATTGTTCGATCATGTGGGTTTTTCCTAAAAAGCCAAGAGAGCAGTTTCCGGGGGAAGCTGTAGAGTAGAATCAGTGAATCCTGGTGGCTAAGGTACTTGCAGAGGACAGCCCCGCCCTCCTGCAGCCCTGCTGAGCAGGGAATTAGGGGTGCTGCCTAGAGCATGGGCATCCGAGGCTCCCAGAGCAATGGGAAGGAGTCCCAGGCTCAAAGACTCACTTGCCTTTTTTACCAGGCCCAGATACTGTATGTGTATTTGGCTTCTATAGTCAGGGAAAGAAATCACAGGTTATGATACAAACACTAACCTGTTACAATCAAACATTTTGAGCCAAAAATAATCATTGAAAAGCAAATTAAGACTTCACCAAAATCTGCAAAACAAGAGGGAAGACTCCATTCACAATATGCAGTAAAACACAGTAACTTCTACTCCATCTGCCCTTTCCACACCTCACACATGCACACACACACACACACTATGGACACCTCTTCAGATCTTTTCCTCTCACACTTCATACTCCTCCAAATTTCCACCCAAACCCTGAAAGAACAGGTCTTCTTTTGTTTTCTTCATCTGTATTGTCTGATCTGTCTGGATGAAAAGAATGTTGGCTCTCACTGTCATTCCTTGGTAAACTTCTGTCCAAACTGTCAAGAAATAAATGTGCCACTATAAAAGAAAAGAGAGAGGAGAGAGAACAGAATTTATTTTTTAGTAAGACAAGGGTGTTGATTGTTCTGTCTTCCTAATTTTCTATTTCTTTATAGTTGGTTGCTGTGCACTTTTTCTAAAACGCAAGACACATATTCCAACCTCCTTGTTAACGTGAGAACAGCTTCCATTTTCACTTGGAGAACTACACGATGTTTGATTTTTACAGTCCAGGAAGCTAGTGACCACATAATCATCTTCAGTTCCTAAAATTAAGCAGATAGATAAATAAATAAGCAAAGACAGGGGACTACATTTGTGGATATATTCACAAAGTTCTAGTAGAGATTGCAAATATGAAAACTTGTGGAGTCATTGGCAATGGTCCATGGGAATAAAATAGGTTTTTTAAAAAGATTTATTTATTTATTTTTAGACAGAGAGTGTGTGGGTGAGCAAAGGGGGGAGGGGCATAGGGAAAGGGAGGGGGAAGAATCTCAAGCAGACTCCATGCTGAGCACGAGCCCACAGAGCCCACCATGGAGCTTGATCTCACAACCCTGACATCATGACTCGAACTGAAACAAAGCGTTGGGTGCTTTAACCAACTGTGCCACCCAGGCATCCCAGAACAAAATAGTTTTTAATCAGGTTAAAAAAATACATTTTAGAAGGAAGGAACTGACAGGGACTGCAGGTGCTCTTGACTCAGTGTAAAAAACTGATTGACTTCCTTTGGATTAAACATGCCCAGCATTATTGGATGATCCTAGGAGAAAGGCCAGAACTGAACTTTCTAGAAGATGATGCCATGCTGGATGTCCTGCCATTCCAGGCATGTGAGAACAAGCAGGTACATAAAGGTGTAGTTTCTCAGGATGTTCCAAACTGGAATCCACATCAATGACTTCCTCTATTCTCCACTGTTAGGTACCTCACCCAGTGATCATTTTGGAACGCAATACCTTCACTATTTCAAATTACTTTTCTCTAAGCTGATTTTCCTCTTTCTGAATCTTTTTACTAATTATCTAGCTTAAAAAATGCATTGCATTCAACTCGTGACCTTCCTTATATGTTCAGGAACAGGAAAAATATATGTGGAGTGAGAGCAAGGTGGGGAGAAGAGTGAAAAGAGAGAGAAGGATTAGCAAAGAAAAGAGAATGACAGTTTTCCACATTGCCTTTGTCCTTCACTAACACACAGTGCTTATTGTCACCATGTCTATGACACAGAAGAAGGAAAGAGAAAGAGTTATCCTCAGAGTAGTGCTCTATCCACAGAACTGCAGCTGCCATAGTTTTGTGGAAGATCCCACAATGTTTATCTTCGGCCACAAGCTTTCTCCTGGTTTCCTAACCCTGCTTATCTGTCTACTAGATTATTTCTACTTGGATGTCTTACTGTCACTTCAAAGTAACCATTTCTCAAATCATTTTAACAGGCTTCATTCCCAAACTAGCTTCCTTTTCCTGCATTCACATTTCTATTAATGGTACCAAAACTTTCTAAATGATTCAGCCTAAACCCCCTGCGCCATCAATGACTCTTCCTCCCTCTTCTCACCTTCATACCATCAATGTTTTCATCTTCCTGATGTTCTCTCTCTCTCCTCCATCCCTTCCTTCCCATTTCTTTTTTAAAAATTTTTTTAGAGAGAGAGCATAGGCGTGGCGGGGCGGGGAGGGGGGGCGCGGCTGGAGGGGAGGGACAGAGGCAGAGGGAGACAGAGAAAACCTCAAGCAGACTCCCCACCAAATGCAGAGCCCAACTCACAGGGGCTTGATTTCACAACCCTGAGATCATGACCTGAGCCGAAATCAAGAGTCAAAGCTTAACCAACTGAGCTACCCAGGCACCCCTCTTCCTTTCCATTCTTAATCCTATCAGACTGTTATCACTGCATGGGTACCTGGAGTTCTAAAGATAAACAACTTTACAGGGTTTTTTTTTTTCTGGGCTCATCCTGTTCAGGATATTCTGAACTGAAAGGAAAAATTAATAAACGAAAGAAGAGGTAAAAATTGTAATGGTGGCAATAAGTTAACGCTTCTTGAACATTTTCTATTTGTCAAGTACTCCTTAAAAACTCTTTACATGGATTAACACATTTAAGGCTCACAATAAAACTCTATGAAATAGGCACTATTTGTACCTTCATTATAATAGGTAGGGAAATAAGACAGTGGAAATAAAATTTGCATGGTGTACTGGGAGTCAGAGGACCTGGGTTCAAGGACTCAAAATCATTTTGTAAAATGAGGGGACAAAGCAGATAATCTCTAAATTCCTTTTCTTGGAAATAATCTGAGATTCTTACTTCATAACTGAAATGAGAAATTTAGTATGAAATAGAAAGAGAATCCTGGAATTCTCCAAATTCTATTCTATTCGCCAGGGGTCATTCATAAAGAAACAATGATTCATTCATTCAAAACATTCTTGAGCACCTACAACATACCATTACCAATGGACAATTGTTGTGTCATTTCATATAGCCTTCTTATTTGTATCACTCTTCCCTTATTATGCTAAAGTCTTACCTGAGGCAGGTAACAGGCCAAAGAAAAGAAGAGCTAAGAAAAGGTAATGAATCTTCATAGCAAGGCCACTCAGAAGCAACTAAGTGTCTCAAAAAGATAAACCAATATAAATGAAGGTGATTTTAGAATTTCCTGTAGAGACTTCCCTGGGTGAGCTGGACCTAATGTGTCTTGGTCTCTCTCAGATTTGTGGGGATCCAACTCCCCACAACTCCTGTATACTTCCTATTTGTTTAACCATATTATGACATGTATAGGCCCTTATTACATCTTTACAACACTTTTTGCTCATCCCTCTACACTATCTCTGTGACCCACCATCAGGGCTTAACTGTGAGGCCTCTTACCACGTGAATGATCTCTAACTTGATGGTTCCTTTAACTCCTTTCCTGGTGTTCATGCCACCTCTCCCCACAGGAGCTGTGCTTCCCCTTACTCTACGTATCTCCTTTCCTCATCCGGACATCATGTTCACCAAGACCAATGTTGCCTGGAATACTTTTATGAGGTTGTTAGTAAACGTGAATCTTCACAGCCCGCAACTCCACTTCCTCTCCTGCTGCATCCGGCTAACATCCCTGAAGATCATCATGCGATTATGCTAATGTTTCACTTTCATCTCCTTTCAACTGGGCCCTGGTGGTGGCTTTCCCATTTAGTGTGACAACCACAAGGAAAGGGATTATATGTTCTCTGACCCTGTACCTACACAGTATTGGAGAATAGAGTAATGCTCATAGGAGTTTGTTGAACTGGTGAAGTGACATTCTTTCCCTACTTTTTTTTGTTACTCTTTTATTGACTCTTCTTACCCCAGTGGGGCTGTTCATATCAGAACTAACCCAGTCCCCCATCCCTCCCTTTTCCATGCAGATAACTTAAAATCTCTCCCTAACTGCTTTCTTTACTGAACATACTGAGCCATCACTTGTATATTCCTTCTCACCTTCTATCCACATTAAAATGTGCTTATCTTCGGGCGCCTGGGTGGCTCAGTTGGTTAAGCGACTGCCTTTGGCTCAGGTCATGATCCTGGAGTCCCGGGATCGAGTCCCACATCGGGCTCCCTGCTTGGCAGGGAGTCTGCTTCTCCCTCTGACCCTCCCCACTCTCATGCTCTCTCTATCTCATTCTCTCTCTCAAATAAATGAATAAAATCTTTAAAAAAAAAAAAGAATAAAAAAAATGTGCTTATCTTCACTTCTATCCTTTTCTACCTTTTGTTGCAGAAGAAATAGTCACTTTCTCCTTCAAAATCTATGTCACCTTCCCAGGTTTTCTCTCCGATTTTTTTCTGCCATTTCCCTCAGTCCTGAACTTCACAATTCTGCACCCTTTAGGTAGACCACAGATACAAAGAGATTGATACTACCCTGGGTCACAACTGCCTTAAGCATTTCTGAAGATGGATGGGGAACTATGTTTAATGTTGGGCATAGATGGCTAGGGCCAGCACAACGTAAGAGTCTGTCATAAGAAACTAACGATAATTCTTCAAATCAGTTATAATTGTGTATTTTTATCATAGATTTTTCAAAAAAGGATTTAAGGCAAGTTACTTAATATACACACAAGAGATTAAAAGTGAGCAGATCATAAAACTGGGTTGTGAAAAATAAGATACAATTATAGGTAAACTAGAGATGGGCCACAAATTGTGGTTGAGTTTTGTGCAGTAAAAGTAAGAGAAACAATAGTTACAGAAGTCACCAGGTTAAAGTGATCTCAAGACAGAAGAACAAAGCTGGAGGCATTACATTTTCTGATTTCAAACTATATTACAAAGCTATAGTAATCAATACAGTATAATATTGGTATTAAAAACAGACACATAGATCAATGAAACAGAATAGAAAACCCAGAAATAAACCCATCCATATTTGGTCAATTTATGATAAAGGAGCCAAGAATATACCATGGGGAAAGGATAGTGTCTTCTATAAACAGTACTGGGAAAACTGGACAGATGCATACAAAAGAATAAAATTGGACCACTTTCTTTCACCATACACAAAAATTAATTCAAAATGGATTAAAGATTTGCATGTAAGACCTGAAACCACAGAACTCCTAAAAGAAAACATAGGTGGAAGTCTCCTTGACATCGGTCTTGGTGCTAATTTTCTGGATTTTGAACCAAAAGCAAAGGCAACAAAAGTGAAAATAAACAAGCAGTACTACATCAGACTAAAAAGTTTCTTCACAGCAAAGAATACCATCAACAAAGTGAAAAGACAACCCATCAAAGGGGAGAGAAAATTTGCAAACCATATGTCTGATAAGGGGTTAATATTCAAAATATAGAGAACTCATATAACTCAATAGAAAAAAATAAACAATCCAATTTAAAAATGGGCAGAGGATCTAAAAAGACATTTTTCCAAAGAAGACATACAGATGGCCAATGGGTCCAAGAAAAAGTGCTCAGCAACACAAACCATCAGGGAAATGCCAATCAAAATGATAAAGAGAGATGACCTCACACCTGTTAGAAGGGCTCTTATCAAAAAGACAAGAGATAACAAGTGTTGGCAAGGTGTGGAGAAAAGGAAATCTTCATGTACTATTTGTGGGAATGTAAATTGGCATGACCACTATAAAAAACAGCTTGGAGTGTCCACAAAAAATTAAAAATTGAACTACCACATGATCCATCAATTCCATTCTGGAATTCCAAAAGAAATAAAAACACTAACTTGAAAAGTTTATGTAATTCCATGTTTGTTGTAGCATTATTTATAATAGCCAAGTGTCCAAGTATTTCTATTTACAATAGCGTCCCACAATGGATGAGTGGGTAAAGAAGATGTGGTATATACATAAAATGGAATATTATTCACACATTAAAAAAAGAAAATCTTGCCATTTGTGAAAAAAAAGAATGGGATGTGAGGGCATTGCTCTAATGAGCAAAACAAATATCATATGATCGCACTTATATGTGGAATCTAAAACAATACAAAACAAAACAAAACCAAAAAACTGAACTCATGTAGATAAAGACCAGAGGCAGGGGGAGGGGCTCGTGAAGATGGTCAAAATGTACAAACTTCCATTTATACAATAAATAAGTCCTGAAGATGTAATGTAAACCATGGAGACTACAATTAATGATACTGTATTACATATTTGAAAGTTTCTAAGAGAATAGATCTTAAAAGTTCTCATCACAAGAAAAATAATTAAAACTATGTATGGTAATAGATATTAAGTAGACTCATTACAGTGATCATTTTGCAATATATACAAATATCAAATCATTATGTTGTACACCTGAAACCAACATGTTATATGTCAATTATATTTCAATATTTTTTAATTTTAAAAAGCAATTTAGTAAAAAAAAAAAAAAAGGTTTTATGATGCCAAATAATAAGTCCCATGTTTTCACCTAAGATTTGATTCAATCAAGCTTTAACAAATGGAAAATCTTTAGCCTTTCATAGTTAGAAATCCCTTTGAGAATTTGATGAAATGCAGGTTGTCCACTTAGAAAAAAAAAGAAATGCACCCATGTACATACCCATAAAAGTATATGCAAGAGGTTTCATAGCCTCCCCTCACCTCCAGTCAATGCCTTAAGGATATATGAATCCCAGGTTGAGGACCTCTGCTGTAAAAGAAACCAGATAAAGGAAGAAATAAGAAACCTAGGATGAGGGCTGCCTGGGTGACTCAGTCAGTTAAGCGGCTGCCTTCAGCTCAGGTCATGATCCCAGGATCCTGTGATCAAGCCCCATGTCGGGCTCCCTGCTTGGTGAGGAGTCTGCTTTTCCTTCTGCCCCCGCAACTCTGCTCATGCTCTCTTTCTCTCTGTCTTTCTCTCTCAAATAAATATAAAATCTTTTTTAAAAAAATCTAGGATCAAAAAGCTAGACAATACTGGGGAGACAGAACCCAGGCCACCTAGCTAGGGAGCTAGGGATCATGAACCAGAACACTTAATGTGACTAAAGGATAAAGCATGGCCATCATTTTACTCTCAAGATACCAGTTCACATAACCTATTATCACAAAGGAAATGTAACCCAAAAGGTAAAGAAGTCACAAAGTCCCCCCACCTCTTTACCCCTACTGTCTCTAAATAGACTATCCAACAGTCACAGGACAATAACAAATCCTTAATAATTAGAAAACCTTACTATCCTATTCAAAATCCCCTTGTACTTTCTAAGACATCAGCCAATTCCAAGGCCTGACCATTCTGAGCCCCTGGAGGCAGGATAAAGGACTGGGGTGAGAGGTCTACTGGAAGTTCCATAAGAAGATATAATGGTGGTTGGTGGGAAAGGGGAATGAGAGCAGATATAGGGGCAGGTACTGCCCCCAGGATAAGGGGAGTGACTACATGTACTTATATCTGTATTAGTGTGGATTAGGTTTAGCTATGACAAATATAAATTTAAAATAATAATGACTTAAACTTGTTAGAATTTTATTTTATTCTTCCATAAAGCCCAGAGGTAGGTAAGTAGGTAGGTAGATAGGTAGGTAGATAATAGATAGATAGATAATAGATAGATGATAGATAGATGACAGATAGATAGATAGATAGATGGATAGATAGATAGATAGATAGATAGATAGATAGATAGATAGATAGATAGATAGATAGACAGACAGATATTCAGGGCTGAATGGTGGTTTCATGATCACCAGTATCCTCCTGTCCTATTGATTTATCATACTCAAGGCACAGATCCAAGATGGCTACTCACGCTTCAACTATCTTTCTGCATTCTGGTCAATGGGAAGGAAGAAGCTGAATATAGCTAAATGTATTGACAGAAATATACAGAGTGTGGTCTGACAGAAGGGCCGTCACCAAAAATCTGTCACAGAATTTTGAGACCCATTAAAACAAAAGTTTAATGAGAAAAAAAAAAGAGCGAATGTCAGCCCTGCCTGATTGCCATCCCTGCACAGATGCTCTCTCTGCAGCTGGCACTATAATTAGGCCCTCCTTTAACCCATGGAAGACTGTCTTGGATCTAGACACTATCTAGTAAAAATGTTCAGATCTACATTAGTATTTGAAGTTTTATTATGATATATGTATTTGGAGAAGGAGAGGCTGTACAGTGCAGTGGTTAAAAGCACAGATTCTAGAGCCAGACTGTGTGAATTTGAATGATGAGTTCTCCAACCATGTGACCTTGAGCAAATCATTAACCTCAGCATGCTTCAGTGTTTCCTTCTCTCTAAAATGGGGTTAATAAGAGACATCCCATTAAAGAAGATGTGGTATATGTATACAATGGAATATTATGCAGCCATCAAAAGGAATGAGATCTTGCCATTTGCCACGACGTGGGTGGAACTGGAGGGTGTTATGCTGAGCGAAATAAGTCAATCAGAGAAAGACATGTATCATATGACCTCACTGGTATGAGGAATTCTTAATCTCAGGAAACAAACTGAGGGTTGCTGGAGTGGTGGGGGGTGGGAGGGATGGGGCAGCTGGGTGATAGACATTGGGGAGGGTATGTGCTATGGTGGGCCCTGTGAATTGTGCAAGACTGTTGAATCACAGATCTGCACCTCTGAAACAAATAATGCAATATATGTTAAGAAAAAAAAAAAAGAAGAAGAAGAAGGTAGTAGGAGGGGAAGAATGAAGGGGGGGAATCAGAGGGGGAGGCGAACCATGAGAGATGATGGACTCTGAAAAACAAACTGAGGGTTCTAGAGGGGAGGGGGGTGGGAGGATGGGTTAGCCTGGTGATGGGTATTAAGGAGGGCACGTTCTGCATGGAGCACTGGGTGTTATGCACAAACAATGAATCATGGAACACTATATCAAAAACTAATTATGTAATGTATGGTGATTAACATAACAATAAAAAAATAAGAGACATCCCATGTTATTTGAATCTGTTTGGTTCCTGAATTAAGATGGGAAGGCAGACTCCAGTATCTACCTCACGGGGGTATGGAGTGGAGTAAACAAGCTAATACAAGAACGGTGATACACAACATGGAACATTTTGAATGCTATGTAAGTGTTTGCTATTGTTATTAGGGGCTATATTTTACCCACTAGATGAGAGTCTCAGCACCCTAACATGCATCTGTCCTCCAGTGTCTTTCTGGTAGCACGGGGCAAGAATAACCCACAGGCTGGGCCTTTCCAGCTGGCTCTATCATACTGCTATTAATGAGGTCATGCTCACTGGGTCCCTCTCTGAAAGGACACTAATGACAGAGAACATTTTTGCCCTTTAAGAAGACAAATGACATGTTTCAGATCTTTAATATATAGGTAAAACAGTAAAAAGACTCCAATATAGAAAGAACAGGTTAAAAAAATAAAACTTCTAGTATACCCAAACAAATTAATGCCTTACACAAGAAGTCCCTTTGTGGGCAGGAACTGTATCTATTCAATTCACCAGTGTATCCAGAAAGTGGCACAGTGCTTAACATAGAGTAAATACTTAATACATTTTTCTTGACTAAATAAATGGTGAATGCTTAAAGATGTTTCAGAAGTTTACTTCAATACTATGATTTAAGTGACAAAGAAGTAAGTAGGAACTTCAGGCTGTTTTCATGAGTTTTCTCAGGTCTAGCCCTGCAGCCAAAATGGTAGACAGTAGGGGCGCCTGGGTGGCTCAGTCGTTAAGCATCTGCCTTCGGCTCAGGTCATGGTCCCAGGGTCCTGGAATCGAGCCCCGCATCGGGATCCCTGCTCCGCGAGAAGACTGCTTCTCCCTCTCCCACTCCACCTGCTTGTGTTCCCTCTCTCGCTGTGTCTCTCTCTGTCAAATAAATAAATAAAATCTTAAAAAAAAAAAAAAGGTAGACAGTAAAGAGAAACCCACCTTCTCTACACTCCTTACGACTGCCATCTCTACTAAGGAATATTTATGAATAGCAGAGATTCTCTTCAAATTCTTTGATACTCTTCTTTTGAGCTTTTTTAAGTTTTGTTTTCAAATTTAAAATATATTTTGATAATATCTCTCAAAATGTTATAGCTCATTCTTATTCTCTATGCATCAACCAATTCTTCTTAGTCTTACACAGCTTTAGCAACATGTATTTGGCACTTTTTTTTTTTAACCTCTGTAATAACATGCTTAAAGTCAAAAAAAGATAATCCATTCTTAATAATCACATATATATTTCTTGAGTTCAAAATGCCTAGGGATGGAGGGTGTTTTATTTTTTTTTTTATATTTATATATTTTTTTTATTCTTATGTTAATCCCCATACATTACATCATTACTTCTAGATGAAGTGTTCCATGATTCATTGTTTGTGCATAACACCCAGTGCTCCATGCAGAACGTGCCCTCCTCAATACCCACCACCAGGCTAACCCATCCTCCCACCCCCCTCCCCTCTAGAACCCTCAGTTTGTTTTTCAGAGTCCATCGTCTCCCATGGTTCGTCCACCCCTCCGATTTCCCCCACTTCATTCTTCCCCTCCCGCTACCTTCTTCTTCTTTTTTTTTTCTTAACATATATTGCATTATTTGTTTCAGAGGTACAGATCTGAGATTCAACAGTCTTGCACAATTCACAGCGCTTACCAGAGCACATACCCTCCCCAGTGTCTATCACCCAGTCACCCCATCCCTCCCACCCCACCCCCCACTCCAACAACACTCAGTTTGTTTCCTGCGATTAAGAATTCCTCATATCAGTGAGATCATATGATACATGTCTTTCTCTGTTTGACTTATTTCACTCAACATAATACCCTGGGATGGAGGGTGTTTTAAGATCTTAAAATAAATAAGTGAATGAATTAATGAATACATATATTCATATAAGTTATATATATAAATTCATATAAATTATATATTATGTATTATATATATAATATATATAATTATATGTATATATGTAACATTTTGACCTGGAGATATAGCAGATGTTTTTAATGAAAGATTTGATGCCATGATGTAGACAAACCATCTAGCTTAGGTCCATCCTATAGAATGAGGTTTCTGTGAAATGATATGTAAAGTACCAATTTCAAGGGCTTTATTGTAGTTTCAAATGCCTTAAATCAGATGAGGACCACCTCCCCCCACCCCATGCATTTTTAAATTGAGGCTTCTGACCTGAACGAATATCCATCAAAAAGCAATTTTTGTATTAAAGAGGAAACAGAGATATTCTACATTAAAATTTAGAACAGGGAATATCTAGCCATTCAATATTTTAGTTCTGTACCATATTCAGTTAAGGAGTTAAGATAGAGTGTAACAGATAGTGGGGGGCAGGGGAGTGGAATCTAGGAAAGTAGGTAGATGAAAATCCAGTATTCATCATATTCTGAAAGGATAAAAGTTGAGCAGATATACCAGTATTACTTTAAGTTATTTCTAACCTGAGAAAATCCAGCTTTTTTTGCAATTATTTCTCTTTTCCTAATTTTAAATTAAGGGGCTTATAATATAAGCCCAACACAGGTTTCACAAAAATTTGTGACCACTGAATGAAAAATAAATTTTAACACATTATCCAAGTGGTTTCTATTTGGGTCCCACAAAAAGAATTCTGAATAAATATCGTCAAAAACTTTTGACAAAGAAGTAGGAAAGGTGATAATTTTCAAACATGATGCCAGGTGAAGTTCTGGTTGTACTCTTGTAGCAACGTCTGAAGTCTAATATAAATCTCTTCCCACCGTCAGTCTTCTGTTCCTTTTAGTATTATCCTGGATAAAGCTTTTGTTCCCTCAGGCTCATCAGCATGATACTGTATAAATAAATTGTGACTCATTCATCAAAAGAAGTTATAGGGTAGCTAAAATTTATAAACTGAGGCTGTATGTATTTTCACAAATAAATCTTAAGCATAATGTGTTCAACAAAAGCAATGTGCAAAAGGACATATACAGGATGATCCAATTATATGAGGTTTAAAAACTAGATAAACTCTGTGTTGCTTGTGGGCACATATAAATGTAATAAATGGAAAAGCATTTCTACTACAATTGAAGGCAGTAGCTATTTCTGGTGAGGAATACATGAGGGACTTAATACCTGAAATATTTTATTTTTAAATTATCTGATGCAAACTTGGCAAAATATTAGAATTTAGTCTAAGTTGTATGGAGAATATAAACATATCCTTCTCTACATTTTCCTGTTTGCTTGATATAATTTATAATTTTAAGGGGAAAAAAAATAAGTTAATTGCTCAGATCAAGCAGGTAGAAAAACAATAATAAAATACCTTTAGAAAAAGAAAAGAAAGGATTTATAAAGATTAAGTTTAAAAGAATAAAATAGAAACCATAAAGGAATAAAATTGGTCAATAAAATCAAATGATTGCCCTTTGAAAAGTCCTGTAAAACAGATAACACCTTTGAATCTTTTACTAAGAATAAAAGAGGAAAAATAATGAGGAAAGAGATACATCTACAGAAAACACTGTGTTTTTTAGGATTTATTTATTTTAGAGAGAGAGTGAGTGTGAGAGCATGAAAGGGTAGGGGGAGAGGGAGAGAATGTCAAGCAGTTTCCCCGCTGTGCATGGAGCCCAACACAGGGCTCAATGTCATGATCCTGCGATCATAACCTGAGCCGAAATCAAGAGTTGGATACTTAACTGACTGAGCCACCTAGGTGCCCCAACACTGTTTAAACTATAAAAGAATATTAAACTTTCTAATACCAACTAATTTGAAAATATAGATGAAATTATATCAATTATATATTATATATTTAATGTATATTATCAAATTGAATCAAATAGAAGAAAAAAGCATGAATATAACAATAATTGTAAAAGTAATTGTAAAAGTTGTCAAAGTTCTAACCTAAAGATAGGCTCCAGTCCCAGATGGTTTTATAAGTTTTACTAAAACTATAAAGGGCAGGTAATTACTATATAATGTAAATTCTTTCAGAGCATAGAAAGTGTGCAAATCTTCCCATATCATTTTATGGCTTAACTTTATATCAAAAATAAATAAGCATAGCTCAAAAATAGAATATTATAATCTCATTTTAATATATTACTATAAAATTTTAAATGAAATACTATCTAATGGAATCCAGCAGCTTATTTTTTAAATAAAACATCAGAACTATCAGGGACACTAGTCATCCTCCTGGGCTACTGAGTATCTGAAAACCTTTCTGTTGTTTAGGGATTTCTCAATCTCCCATCAAAGAGGCTACCCATACCACATATTTTCTTTCCCAGTTCCCTCCGAAGTTAAAATAAGAGGTACGTGACCTAAGCTTTGCCCATCAGATACCACCACTGCAGACTTTGGGTTGAAAGTGACTGACAAGAAGAAGCAGGAACTGCTCAGAATCCATTTTTTGGGCAGTGGAGTCTACATTCAAGTACAAAGATGGTGGGGCCAAAGGGCGTGTCTGCTGTCCAGCTTAGGTGATAAATTTAGGGTGTCAGTTCTCACTAGTTTCTACCGTGCATCTTTGCTGGACCAGTTCTACAAAATAATATGAGACTTTGTTCTGGACCACATAGTCTACAAGCCTGATTCTTTTGACTTCCCAGAGATTCCAGGAGTTCCTTGATAGCTTTTAATATCTTGTTTTTCTACTAAACTTAGCATGAGTTGGTTTTGTTGCTTGTAACTAAAACCACATACTAATATGTTGACAAAGTAGAATTTATTCCAGTAATGCAAAGATAACCTAATGCTAATAAATCGATTGATGTGATTCACTACATAAACAGATTAAAAAAGAAGATCTATACATTATATAAACTAACACCATTTGATGAAGGTCACGTCTTATTGATTAAAAAGAACACAACACAAAATCTTATCAAGCTAGAAATAGTAGGAAATTTTCTTCATTCATGAAGAATACCTACCAGAAACAAAGAGCAAACATCATACTCAATGTGAACACATCCACTGATGTCACAAACAGAATAAAGATGTCCACATTCACCAGGACCATTCAGTCATGAACATGAGATCCTACCCAATACAATTAGACAACTAAATATGTGAGATAAATAATAGAAAAGTAATCAAACTGTCATTCTTTGCAAGGGAATATGATTGTTTACCTAGAAAGTCAAGAGAAACCCACTGAAAAACTGTTAGATTTTTTTAGCGGGTTTAGTAACATAGGCAGATATAAGATGGGTATATAAAAAATTCTGCAACATTGTGATATACTAGTGATAATCATTTTTTTAATATAGTAGAAAAATTGTCATTTATAATAGCAAAAGAAGTGTAAGATATATAGGAACATACCCATCCAAAATGTTTAAAATGTACATGAGGAAAACTACAAAACTTACCTAAAGGATATAAAATTATATTCAAATAAATACAGAGGCCCACCTTGGTCTTGGATTGTTTCTTCAAATTAGTCTATTAATTTAATATAATTTCATTCAAAATCCCAACAGGACTTTTGTTGTGTATATAACTGAACAAGCCGATTCGAAAATTCATGTGGAATAAAAAATACCCAATAACATTGAAAATGTTTGAAAAAGAAAAAGAGAAAGAGAGGAATTGCCCTCTTATTCAAACATACTGTGGAGTCTTGATAATAAAAATAGAGTTGAATTTGCACTGAGATATAGAAAAGCAAATCAATGAAACAGACTAAAGAGTCTAGAAATTGCTCTTCAGATATATGGAAATGGAATACTCAATGAAACTGATGCTTAATATCTGTGGAAATGATGAACTCTTCTAAATATAATGTGATAACTGGCTATACTTTAAAGTGGGGGAGAATTAAATCTCTTTCCCTACCTAACATAAAAGTAAATATCTAAGCAAAAAAGCCTTTGGGAAAAAAAGAGAAAATTTTTAAAATCTTGGGAGGGGAAGGGTCTTGCTAAGCAAGACACAAAACTCAAAAACTCTAACGAAAAAGGTTGAAAAACTGGACTACATTGAAACTTAAAACCTCTATAGGGTAAAAGTTACCATGAAGAAAGTTTTAAGAAGGGGGAATCAAGGACAAACTAGCAGAAAATATTTAATAATCTAGAACAGATGAGGACGTGTATCCATAATACATAAAGAACACATATTCATAAAAGGAACCTTCCACTTTTTCACTTATTACTCCATGTACTTCTATACTGTTTCCATATTCAACAAGAATTTTCTCATATGCTGCTTCATAAAAAGCTAAAAAAAATTTTGATGTAGGAAGTATGTCACTCTTCACCAAGACTGTCCATCTCAGCTTTTCTATTTTAAAAGATCTCAATATCAAGACTTCAAGGTCTATAAAGAATACATTATTCCATCTACTCAGTTATTTAAGTTTAAAATAATCTTACTTAGAATGAGGAAACTGTGTAATATCTATATCTGTTCCCTGTTGCAGCATTAACCAAGGAAAATGACATTGCCATTACTTCCAGTCCAGATCAATGTAATATTTAATATTAAATGTATTTGCTTTAATATTATGAAATTATAATTCACAAATGCTAATAAATGGTTTATAAGCAGCAGTGCTATATCATCAAAATAACTTAGGAACCAGTAATAAAGTAGTGGCCTTGTCTCTTATTAACATGACTGTTTAACTACCACAGCGACAATCTTGGTAACAAATTCACACAAACTTTGTGTCTCGAAACAAAAGAAATCTATTCTCCCACAGTTCTGGAGGACAGAATCTGAAATCAAATTCATGGCAGTTTGGTTTGTTCTGGAGGTTCTGAAGGATAATCTGTTCCATGACTCTCTTCTAGCTTCTGATGGCTACTGGAAATCCTTGGTATTCTTTGGCTTGTGACTACATTCCAATCTCTGTCATTGCCTTCACATGGCCTTTTCATCCTTGTCTCTCCTCTGTATCTGCGTGTCTCTGAGTCATCTCTTTTTCTGTCTTTTATAAGAACATATGCCATTGGGTTTAGGGTGTCCCCTAAGTTTAAGATGATCTCATCTCAAGATCCTTAATTACATCTATAAGACCCTATTTTCAAACAATGTCACATTCACAGGTATCAGGTTTAGGACTTAGACATGTCTTCTGAGGATACATAAATTAACCCACTAGAGGCATCAAGGCAGGAGAGGCCCCAGGGCTAAGAAGACTGGAGAAGGCTGAATGGAAGTAGCACCTGGGCCTTCAATTATGTCCAAGAATTGGAGAGCTCAAGATGAGAACATAGGATTTTACAGAAGCAGGAAAATGTTAGAAATGGTGGGTCTGAGGGAAGGGCAGCGTCAGGAAGCAATATTCCTCAGGGAGATTGTTGGAGACTCCACTAGCTTACTAAGAATGTGTCAAATTATGTTTAGGTACTATCAGGAAGCCAGAAACATTTTCTAAAACACAGAACTGACTAGATATATTATGTATAATACATTATGTATAATACTAGATATATTATGTATAATACATTAAAGTTATTTATTTCTAGAAAAAAAACAAAATCTCCGTATGAGGGCTTTTTCTTTGAAATTTTTATTTCTATAAATTACTCTAAAATATTTTAGTTACTAATGGGAAAAATGAAT
Source organism: Mirounga angustirostris (assembly GCF_029215605.1). Taxonomy (NCBI): domain Eukaryota; kingdom Metazoa; phylum Chordata; class Mammalia; order Carnivora; family Phocidae; genus Mirounga; species Mirounga angustirostris. The sequence continues at coordinate 36,432,475 of NW_026991720.1, forward strand.
TTCCATGAAATATTGGAGAAAAACCAGTTGCCCAGAAAGTCCACTGCTTGAGCTGGGAGGTTAGGCTTATATATTGCAGTGCTGCACTTGGATAGGATTGCATGAAAAACAGCTCCATCTAATTAGCAGGTGCAGGCTAGTTGATGACCTTTTGGTAACTGGCAGTGGGAAAGAATGTGCACTCTTGCATCTGGGGGAGGCACTGAGGGTGGTAGTTAAGGACAATAGTTACTTAACAGTCTTGCTTCAAACTCTGGCTCTACTTTTGTTCTTTTACTAACTATGTAATTTTCAGCAAGTTGCTCCATTTTCTAGTCTCTATAATGGGGGTAATAATATTACCTAAGTCATATGTTTATTGAGAGGGTTAGATGAGACGGTATCTTAGTTTCTAGGGGCTACCATTACAAAAGACCACAAACTGGATGGCTTAAAACAAAAGAAATTTATCATCTCACAGTTCTGGAGGCTAGAACTCCAAAATTAAGATGTTAGTCAGACCTTATCCTCTTTAAAATCTGTAGGGAAGAATCCTTCCTTGACTCTTCAAGCTTCTGGTGTTTGCTGGTAATCCTTGGTGTTCCTTAATTTGTAGATGCATCACTCCAATCTCTGCCTGTATCATCACATGACCACCTTTTCCCTGTGTTCCTCAGCTCTTCCTGGAGAAACCCTAATGCTAGATTAAGGGCCCACCCTACTCCAGTATGACTTCATCTTAACTAATTATGTTTGCAACTACCCTACTTCCAAATAAAGCCACATTTTAAGGCACTAGGGATTAGGATTTCAACATATTTTTGTGGAGGCACAATTCAACCCAAATGAAATGGTATTTGAAAATCCCTTTGCACTCAACAAATAACCAATATTTGCTACTATCTTGAAGGCAGAAGTTTTGATACAGGTTGACATTATATTATCTTGCACTTGACAGGCCCTTCGTAAAGGTTGTTGATGTGATGGTTTTTTATGTGTTTATATTTTTATTTTAGTAATTTAAATAAACTCAATATAGCTCTCTGCCAAACTAGAAAAAATATCCTAAATACAGGAAGTACATCCTCTACTTCTCTTGTACAGTCCAGGGTTTACAAAGATATTTTATAAGAGTTTAAATACCAGGGAATAAACATACTTGATAACCACAGTTCTGCCATTTTGAAAGCATGTGCAATGTTATTACACTTGTTTATGTTTACAATTAAAAAAATCTGGGGCGCCTGGGTGGCTCAGTCATTAAACGTCTGCCTTTGGCTCAGGTCATGATCCCAGGGTGCTGGGATCGAGCCCTGCATCGGGCTCACTGTTCGGCGGGAAGCCTGCTTTTCCCTCTCTCACTCCCCCTGCTTGTGTTCCCTCTCTACTGTGTCTCTCTCTGTCAAATAAATAAATAAAGATCTTTAAAAAAAGAAAAATCTGACAACCCACCTTCCTTGAGGTAAGGAGAGGCTTCTTCCCCTTTTTTAGTGGCAATCCTTCTAACAGGGAATTAATAAGTATTTTTTTTATACTCCTGACAGGTTCTTCCATTAGCTACCCTTCCCCATGTTGCAATACAGTTAGCATTGCTCATTTTCCATTTCTTAAAATGAAAAGGGGAAAATGCCTTTCTTTGTAAACATTTTGATAGTGATTTTAAAATATAAAAAATCAATAGGAGAAGTGCCAAAACTGAATTAAATCATAAGATTTATCAAGATGAAAATCTCCCATTTAGAATTAAATGGCTTTAGGCATCCTGGAATCTGTTGTTAAGTACAAAATCTGTTCAATGACCAGGCTAGGAAATATACGTGAGGAAACCCCTTCATGTCAAAATCATTTTATATTTCCTTAAATGTGCTTTTTAAAGTTATATCTGGGACAAACTGCAACTTTATATCTGAAATTTTTTCAAAACCAATAAATGGCAAAAGACAGACTGTAAAAATTTAGGAAAGGTACAATGATGAAGGATATGTTAAATAAGCAAATTTTTTTTTTAAAGATTTTATTTATTTATTTGAGAGAGAGAATGAGAGAGAGAGAGAGCATGAGAGGGGGGAGGGTCAGAGGGAGAAGCAGGCTTCCCACCAAGCAGGGAGCCCGATGTGGGACTCGATCCTGGGACTCCAGGATCATGACCTGAGCCGAAGGCAGTCGCTTAACCAACTGAGCCACCCAGGCGCCCTAAATAAGCAAATTTAACCATTATATGCTAATTTTAAGCAAATATATAATGGAAAGAAGCAAATGAAACTAAGATGGAAGGCAATGTGAAAAAGAAGAGAGTATTACTGTCTTCCGGCGGGAACAAATTAGGCATAGGAATTCAGGTAGAGAAAGAGGAGTCAGGCAGGTCTGGGAGAACCTTTCACTAGCCAGACACCTTCCACAGAATGGGAATTCTAGGAATATTAAGGAGGAGGAAGCCAGGGAGAAGGAGCTGGAAGATGAGGAAAGCGGTATCAAAAAGGAAAAATCTTAATGTATTTACATTCACTGTGTTTAGCAATAGTTAAGACACTAAGGCCAGTGAGAAGAACCAAAGCTTAGAATAAAAATGATTGGCTCTGTCAAAAGGTAGAGGACGATTTTCCTAAATATACTTAGAAGTTTATCTTTCTTTAATCTTTGATCTCTCATGGAAGTAGCCAACAGACAGCAGAGTGCTCTTAAACCAGGGACTTGGCAGATCTGGGTTATAGGCTTGATTCGTTTTCTTATTGGTTCTGTCTTCTCAGGTAAGCCACGAAAGCTCTCTGGTTTCCAATGTAGCCATTAATGAGTTGTTTCTTTATGTATGATTCAGAGTATACAAATCTAAAATCTAAAATTGTATGCCTCTGAGTTTATGGATTTCTTCTTTTCATAGAGAGAGATTCTGTGAATATACACGTGTGTATGCACACATACACACATACACACACACAAACACACACACAAAAATGATATTCAAAATATTTCACAACCAGTTCAGCATCAACTAATTGTAACAGAGGCTGGCTGCAAATAACCAATATGGTCATACCAGTTCATGCCTCCTGAATATCAACTCTGCAAGGAAAAAGATGAAAGCATAGTTACATTGATTTGAGAGGAAAGGTGGCTTGCTCATACTTTCAATAAACCAAATCTATATTCACACCCTAAAAAGGCAATCCATGTGTAACTGTTCACCTGGTAGCAACTTTCCTGCATTGTAGACCTAGAGAGCAGGAGGAAATATATAGCTTCTGGGAAGGAAGGAAGAAAGAAAGGAAGGAAGGAAGGGAGGGAGGGAGGGAGGAGCATCTGTATTTCAGGATCATGATTCCTACATGTAGCAGACTGATTAGACTATAGCCAGAACTTGGAATTTCTTAGCAACTAAATACTTGCTCCTATCCTGTGACTTACACAGGTGCTAGAAAACCTTTTAGGGAAAAAAATCTTGAACCAAAAATCAAATTCAGATGTATAGATTTCAAAGACTCATCTGATGAACCACATAGGAATGAGGGGAGCTGAGAGAATCCAGGTGGACCCTCGAGAGAGAATACCCCATCAGAGAAGGAAGAGTCTGGCATGGGGCCAGGTCAGCATACAGCCACAAGGCTTTGTTCTGGGAGTAAGAACATGGCCTCTGGACCCTTCCAACGGGAGCTTCTGAACTGCCCCTGGCATCACCTCCTTTGTGACCTTAGCAATTACTTAGCGTTTCTAGACTTCGGTGTCTTTATCTTTAAAATGGGGATGCGAATCATCACAGGCCATTATCATCGGATGGCTATGAGGAAAAATGGAGGGATTGCACTGTAAAGCCTTTAGAGAGAATTTAACACATACTAACTGTTGTTATCCTGGAAGCCCAAGTATATTTGGAATGGGAAACACCAGTTGGTTGGGCATAAACTGAAAACCTACCAATAGTAACAGCAATAACCGTCACTATATATTCTGTATCATTTAGGGACCCTCCTCAGGGTGCCCCACCCCCACTCTACCTCCTTAAAGGTCTTGTTCCTCCTTAAAGGAAGGCATTTTTCTTTTCCCCTCCAAGACGGTAGCTGGGGGTTGGAAAATTTGGGGACTTCTCTCACTCTGGGGGGAGAACGTGAAACTTTTGATTTAAAGGCTGAGGCCCCCAGAGTTGGATTGTCTGAGGGAAAAGAGCTCCCAGCACTGAAGGATGTGGGAGCAGCCCACCTGAGGGAGATAGGGAACAAGGAAGGAGCAGAAAGGGGCACTTGTTCCCCATTCCCATCAACACATTAACTTTTCTAATTAAAAAGGACAAACTATTAGGAGAGAAGAACATCTTTATAAAGATTTCAAGTTGTTGTCTATCACCATACAAAAAAGGCTGAAGAACTGGCTGGGAGGTGAAGACAGGGTTGGAAACCAAAACCATCTGGACAACCACTGAGGCTGCTTGGCACTGCCCAGGGTCCAAGTCACAGGTCAAGGATGTCATGGATGAAGAAGGCCTGGATTAAGTTAGAAGATGGAAGCAGGATCAAGGTCATATAGAACTGGCTGCCAGATCAGCAACCAGAAACAACACGGGAAATAGCTGCACCCCCAGGTGCATCTGGTCATAGGCTCCCCCACCAATAGCCAATAAAAGACTGTCCCTATGATGGGGTCCATCTCAAGATGTGGGACTCAGCTTGCCCTAGAGGCTTGGGAAGAGGGCAGAAGCTTGTAGGAGGTCACCTTTTATAGACCAGAGAAATAAATTACTTCAATTATTAGTTTAGAAGTTGATTATTTTGAGGTTTTTTTCCTATGTCATTCATTGATATAAAAAATGCCATTTATAGCCAAAAGCCACTAAATTGTTAAAAATGTCATAAGCCAGTTCTCAGAATTAATAAGTCAACTATAAATAAATGTATGCTCTTACCAAGAGTTAAATATGCAGTTTGGGTGAGGATTTGGGGCCATTAGATATATAATCACAAAAAAAAACCCCCCAAAAAACACTTTTTGTATGAGATGATTCACTTTTGGTTTTGAAATGCAAAAATTGCCATCTTTATTATTTCTAGTCTATTCTGTATCTGTATGTGATAGGAGTTCACAAGTAAAAGCAGTTACCATGGTAGCCAGAGACCTTCCTTTCATAACAGATAAAAGTGAGTAGTAATGTTTAGACCCAATGTTTTCAAATCTCTTCCTTCTATATGTGTCTTCTCCATTAATATTACAGCATTAAGATGATCCACAACACACTTAAACCCTTTGCTTTGAATATCAAGATGACTCAGCCACCCTGTCCTGTAAATAAGAAGGTTTCGGCATTTACAGATTACTCCTGTCAACTAAAACGTGGTTCAAGTGAGAATTACACGGTCCTGGCAGACATTCATGTGACCTAAGGTTTGGGTTTTTTCTGAGGATTTATAACCCTGACAGTTCATTTTGTGGGCCTTCTTTAAAGCCTGTCATTTAGCACAAATGGACATTTAAGCAGCTTTCTAAAACTCTAGTATAAAAATGTTAAAACAGCCCGGGTTTTTTCCTATTAACATTGCCTATTATTTATTATCATAGTTAGAGAAATGAATCATCAATTTTCTCCTTTCAACATTTTCTTAGGAACTGGAGGCAGTGGGGAAGATGGGGCATCCTCAGTCAATTTTATTTCCTTCTTTAAAAAGAAAAAAATAAGCTTCTTAGATTAACATTAAAATCTTCTGTACAAAAGACACTACAAAATGAAGAGAACATACCACTGAGTCTTGTGATGCATTTAACAACACAGGGTTAGTGTCCAGAATATATATAAATTTATATTATATAATGTATAAGTATTATACATTATATAAGATTTTATATATAATATAAAATAGTACATTATAAAATATATAATATGTAAATATATATATTTGTACAAATTATTAGAAAAAATAACAGGAAAATGGGAAGGAATATAAAAGTAGCAATTTACAAAAGAGAGACTTTGAATGACCATATAAAAAGATGCTTAACCTTCTTAGTTATTAGAGGTTGAATTAACACAATGAAATACCATTTCGCGCTTGTAGGACTGACAAAAACACAAAAGTCTGGGAGAGAAAGGGGGTAGTTTAAACTGGTCTCTGCTCTCATGTTCACCAGCCCTCACCTCCAATCCAACTGCCGTATTACTTTCCAGCCAAACGGTCCCTGGGCTTGGAGGGTGTGTGGCTCTTCAGGTCAGTCGTGAAATGGAGAGATGAGGTACACCTGGGGACCAGCAGGAAGAAGGCAGACCAGTACCTGAGGATTCTAGAGAAAGCTCGGCTTGTGGAGATCCTTGGCCCCCTATTCTTTCTGCCGATGGGGAAGCTACAGAAGAGTCAGGCAGGTGGCCAAGTCTTCACTGTCTTAAAAGATGGGAGAATGACACCCTTTGCTAGTATTTTGTTTTGTTTTCTTTTTAAGCGTTGTATTTTATTTATTTTTAACTCCAACAGCATAGAGCTTAGTTAACCTGGAGGGATGCGCATTTATTACAAAGGGCCACAGAGAGACTTCTGTCACATCAGTGTGGAACTCAGTCTCCTTGGAAAGAGAAAGAATCCCACCCCCCCTGATCTTTCATTACAGGATGAGGTCTGTGTATGCTTACTTCTCCAACAACATGGTGATTTAGGAGAATGGGTCTCTTCTTGAAATCAGAAAGTGCTGGGTGAAAACCATATCCACAATGTTTGGAGAAGACCAGGCCATTGCTTGTTCAGCATTTCAAGCTGAGAAAGATGAGGTAATTCTTGAGAGAAAAAATTCTAAACTTGTGTTGAATTCAGCTGCTTCAATTCAAAAAGCCACGATAGTTAAAAACAAGGATATCAGAAATGTTTTGGATGTTATCTGTCTCTGATAAAGGAACAGTTCAGCTGGCAGATTAATAACATCTGGGAGCTGCCAAGCTATGGAAACCGATACTTAAGACCTATCTGTAACATTAGGAGCACAATTGAATTCATCTATTTAAAAGAAAAAAAAAGATGTGAGGGTAAAATAAAGGCATTTTAAGGCATTTGAAACCATTTTTCTAAGTAATTCTTGTGTTAAAGCAAAAATCCAAAATTACTGATAAAATGAAGAGCAGAGTCCTACACTTCCCATCTATGGCATGCAGCCAAAGCAATACTCAGCAGAAATGTACATTCTAAGTGCATTTATTATAAAACAAAAAAGATAGAAAATAAATGCATTAAACTTTCACCTCACGATGAGAGAAAAACAACAAAACCAAACAAAAAAATTAGGGAGAAATTTAAAAAGATAAAAACAGAACTAGATTAAATAGAAAATAACCTCAAAAGGCAGGCTAGATTAATTAAAATAAAATTAGTTCTTTGAAAAGCCCAATAAAATACACAAGCCTCTGGTAATTCTGATGATAGGGAGGGAGAGAGAGAAATAACACCAGAAATAAGAATTAAAACACAGCCAAAGACACAGATAATACTTGCAAAATCCAAAGAATTATATCTAACACACCAATAAATTTAAAATTTTAGAAAAAAGAATTGTTTGGCACATATAGATTATCAGCTAATATCAGAGATGTAAAACTGAATAAACAGCCACAGAAAAAAACTGAAAACATAATTTTTAAAAATCTACTCTTTAAAAAAGGCATCAGTCCCAAACCATTTTATGAGTGAGTTCTACATAACCTTTAAAGGGCAGATATTTTCCCCCCACCTTTTATTTAAATTGTTTCAGGCCACAGAATAGATATAAAATTCCTTTACTTGTTCTATAAGCCTAGCATAACACCAAATTGAGTAAAGACTGCCCCAAATAGCCTTTTCTAAATCTCATATAAGATTATGAAAGTAAAAATATTTTTCAAACATTACAAATCAAAACTATAAGAATGATATATCACAACTAAGTAGGACTTCTTATAAGAATAAAAAAGTGGCTAAATTGTTCAACAATGGGAAATTTATTAATTCCTTAGAAAAACAGAAAATCTATATAATTCTTGTAATAGAGGTTGAAAAAAATCTCAAACTTGTTTCTAAAATAAATTCAGTAATCTAGGAATAACATGAGAATAGGGTATTCTGTAAGAAATTAATGTATCATTCCCACTCCTTTAAACACATTAGTTAAGAATAAAAGATAGTTTTACCCCTTTTCAAGAGGACAGCCAAGCCATGGCCTCGGTTTTCCTTACCTGGAACTGGGATGGAGCTTTTTTTTTTTCCCCTAATTATTTTACCATTTTATTAGTTATTTCATTCTTTTTTAAAATTTAAATTCAATTAATTAACATATAGTGTATTATTAGTTTCAGAGGTAGAGTTCAGTGATTCATCAGTTATATATAACACCCAGTGTTCATTACATCATGTGTGCCCTCCTTAATGCCCATCACCCAGTTACCCCATCCTCCCACCCTGCCTCCCCTCCAGCAACCCTCAGTTTGTTTCCTATGATTAAGTCTCTTATGGGGGCGCCTGGGTGGCTCAGTTGGTTAAGCGACTGCCTTCAGCTCAGGTCATGATCCTGGAGTCCCAGGATCGAGTCCCGCATCGGGCTCCCTGCTCGGCAGGGAGTCTACTTCTCCCTCTGACCCTCCTCCCTCTCATGCTCTCTGTCTCTCATTCTCTCTGTCTCAAATAAATAAATAAAATCTTTAAAAAAAAAAAAAAAGAGTCTCTTATGGTTTGTCTCCCTCTCTGGTTTCGTCTTATTTTTCCCTCCCTTCTCCTATGATCCTCTGTTTTATTTCTTCAATTCCACATATGAGTGAAATCATATGATAATTGTCTTTCTCTGATTGACTTATTTCACGTAGCATAATACTCATCCACATCTTTGCAAATGGCAGGATTTCATTTTTGATGGTTGAGTAATATTCCTGTGTCTGTGTGTGCATACCGATTCTTGGGTGATGTTCTGGATTTGGCTTATTGGTTATCACAGTGCACACATAATTTTTGTGAAATATTTTTAAGACTATGAGAACTAATAAGAGAACTTTATCAGCTGGCTAGATATAAGATCAGCATATGAAAGAGACTTGCTTTCCTGAGTGCTGGCGTTAGCCACTCTGCAAAATAAGCCTATTATACATGATGGAATAAACATCATAAAAAATGTGTCAAACCTATGAGAAAAAAATTATGAAACTTTTTGAAGGAGATATTGAGCACTTGATTAAGGGAATGACATACTATGTTTCTGGATATACTATTTTTCTAGTTTTATAAGCAGGGTAAATATTTAACCTCTCTGCATCTTATTTCTCTTATTTGTAAGATGGAAATGGAAATACTATCTACTCAATTAGGTTTTTTGAGAATTAAATGAGTTAGTTTATGTAAAGTATAATTGTTATTAATAAAAATATGTCAGGGCGCCTGGGTGGCTCAGTCGGTTAAACGGCTGCTTTCGGCTGCGGTCATGATCCCAGGGTCCTGGGATCGACCCCCGCGTCAAGCTCCTTGCTCAGCAGGGAGTCTGCTTCTCTCTCTACCTCTGCCTGCTGCTCTGCCTACTTGTGCTCTCTGTCTGTCAGATAAATAAATAAAATCTTTTAAAAAAATAAACAAAAAATAAAAATATGTCAGTTCTTTTCAAATTAATCAATAATTTTGATGCAGTTCTAAATAAAATCCCCCCAAATTTTTATGGAGCATGAAAAGGATAATTCTTAAATTCAAATACAAATGTAAATGTTAAAAAACCACCTACGGAAATGATGAAAACTTAAGATTATGATGGGGAACTTGATCCAGCTTGATCATCTCAAAGCATACTTTGGAGAACTTCAGTATTAAAAACAATGTAATATTCATTAAAATAACAGACAAATATTTCAAATAATAGAGAATTGAATAAAGAGCCTAAACACTTTCCTGAATCTGTAAATATGGGATTTGATCTAAGAAAAATGTAACAGTCGAGATTCATGGGAAAGAATGGACTATTCAAAGAATTTTGTTGGAACTAATAACTATCTGTTGTATCTTTATCCAATACCAAAACCAAAAATAAATTCCTGATGTGGTTCCAAGTTAAATGAAAAACCACAACTATAAAAGTATTACAAGAAAATATAAGAAGGGTGCCTGGCTGGCTCATTCAGTAGAGCATGCCACTCTTGATCTCAGGTTTGTGAGTCCAAGCCCCACGTTGGGTGGAGAGATTACTTAAAAAAATAACATATTTTTTAAAAAGAGAGAAAATATAAGAGAATGAATATATAACTTTAAGGAAGCACTGCAAAGTATACTAATCAGGATTTACCTGAGCATAACAGAAATTATTTACCTGGCTTAAGCAGAAAACAATTAAATACACAGAAATTAATGCTTAGAAAATGATCAGAAGGGATTGGAAGAACATGATCTAAGTAGAACTTTAAAAAAGAATTTCCAGAACATCACTGTAGATCTGGACCACCTGAATAATCAATAGCTCTGCTCTGATCAGAAAATTCCATGATCAGAAAATGGGGGAATCAACTAACTTTAAGACCTCTCCACCTCAGCCCTTATATCCCAGCTAAATGGAGCCCCCATCTACCCTGTTTCTTGACATCCATGAAAGTAAAGAGCAAGAACTGAGGCTTCTTCTGCTGTCTGAAAACCAAATGTCCCTTTCATCATGCTCACCTGTGGAAGCAGCTAGACTAGCAAAGGCATGGACCCATCTCCCTCCCATCTTCTAAATCTTAGGGAGAAGGGGCTTTTCCACTAGGAGTTAGTTCACATGTAGAACTCAAGTTCAGATGGATTTTGTGAGATGTAATCTTTCTACATTCTAGTCTTTCTACTCTCCAGCCTTCAGGATGAAGTTAATCATGCTACAGGGGAGCTGAAATTTCACGAAGGGGATCAATTTGTGATTCCTTTCACAAGAAGAAAAACAGAAAACTCACAGTAAGAAAGATAGGAAAAGATTGATAGATGCACTACATAAAATTTATAATTTTGATATGACAAAGGAGCCATAAACAAAGTAAAATCAACAACAACATCAACAAAAAGAAACATGCTGGGGGGGCCAGAATATTTGCAATATACAGAACAGATGAACATTAGTGCTCATAATATATGATCTCTGAATCACTAAGAAAAGCAACACAGTAGAAATATGAACAAAATATCAAAGCAAGCAATGAACAGAAAAAGAAATATATATGAACAATAAATGTATGAAAAGATTCTTAACCCAACCAGTAAAGAGTGAAATGTATATAAAAACAAAGTAGTATGATTTTTATCAGATTAGCAAAAAAAAGTATTTTAAGTGGTAATATACACAGCTGATGGAAGTGTAATCAGTGTTGCCTTTTTGGAGGGCCATTTAGTACTGACAAAATTTTAAATGCACATGCCATTTAACTGAACGTTTTCACTCCTAGGAATCAGACTTACAGAAACCTGGTTAATGAAGCATCATTTATGACTGCAGGAAATGTAGACAACCTGAATGCTTTCAAAAGGAAAAAATGTTAAATAACTCAGGTATAGCTATTCTATGAAATAAATGATGTTTTTAACATCTATATTTATTCATAGTATCTTTAAAAATAGTCACAAAATTTCTGGGCAGGTACAGATTATTACTCACAATAACTAGTATTTCCCCTTTGTCCCAAGTCTTCCCCTTTCTGGGATGAGAGAATGAGAGCTGGGTAGGTATCACCCCACCTCGAGAAGGGTCTGTACTACAGGTGGGGAACCCCATAAACATGAACCTGGGGGTTTATGCAGAAGAGGAAGAAATCCTTCCTGGCTTCTCCCCTGAGAGGTAGAGAAACCTCTGTTCCCAAATATAAACAAATTCTTCCTGGGAACAAAAGGGAAAGGATGCTAGGCTCTTACCCTTTGGAATATAAATAAATGTCTCCAGGAGAAGGATAGGACAACCATGTCTGAGCTTACAAGCCTGGAATGTTTCCCTATTTGGAGGAGGTAAATTTATTACTTTTGGGATGGGAGCAGGTGGCTCCAGGTCTAACACCCTGGATGCGAGGAGGAAGTCGATCTGGGAAAATGGAAACATTCCCTAGCCTGTTGGTTTCCTTCCCTTATAAAGCCAAACTATCCAAAAACATGACAAGAAGCAGATGAATACAAAGTAAATTTATGATAAGTGTACCCAGAGTAATCAGAATATAGAATATTAAATGAAAAGGACAATATATTAAATAGTATCTCATCTATGTGAAATTGGTAAATGAATTTGTTAACATGGTTATCTCTTAGGAAAGGAGAATGGACATGATAGTAAAAAAGGGACCTTTGTTTTAACTGTATACACTTTTGTTATTGAATTTCAATGTAAACCGAGGGACGGCTTTGAAAATACTTTCTCTTCTGTGTTTTCCAGATTTCTTACAATAGATACGTTAGTTTTATAATAAAAGTCACCTTTTTTTTAATGTTTTATTTATTTATTCATGAAAGTCAGAGAGAGAGAGGCAGAGGCAGAGGGAGAAACAGGCTCCCCGCCTAGCAGGGAGCCCGATGAGGGACTCGATCCCAGAACCCTGGGATCATGACCTGAGCCGAAGGCAGACGCTTAACCATCTGAGCCACCCAGGCGCCCCAAAAGTCACCTTTTTAATAGTCAAAACCAGTTCATTCAACAAATGTTCTTTATACTTCACAACAGCCACAAGATTAATAAATTATATCTGTTATCATTGAATTTATCATTTATTCCAAAAGGAAAATGGTGAACCATTATTGATAAAATGAGATTATCCTCTTCTGCTATTTATCAATGTTTGTTCCACAATAACATTTTAAAATTTCATTCACTGGGGCACCTGGGTGGCTCTTTTGTCAGGTAAATGTCTGCCTTCAGCTCAGGTCATGATCTCAGGGTCCTGGGATCCAGCCTGCATTAGGCTCCCTGATCAGCTGGGAGTCTGCTTCTCCCTCTCCCTCTGCCCCTCCCCCTTCCCGTTCCTTCCTCCCCCTGCCCCCTCCCTGATTGTGCTCTCTCTTTCTCAAATAAATAAAAGCTTTTAAAATTTTTTTCATTCATTTAGCAACATTTATTTAGTGTCTATTACATGCTTGGCATTATAATTGGCACTGAGGCTATAAAAAAAGTTGGTCCTTCTTGAACAGCTCATAGTCTACTGAGGGTAAAAGACTTGTGCTAGAATATATTGTAATTCCCTGTAATAAACAACAGCATGTGAACTAAGTGTGGTGTAGACCATGCAAGGGCAGCTCACTCTTGCTTGAGAGGGGAAGTGTTTCATGAAAAGGTGACATTTGAAGTAGTGCCTGAAGAACTCCATTCTACCGCAGCACAGCTGAAGGAAATCAGACCACTAGGTAATTTGATCTTTATCAGCCCAGTAAAGACCCCCTCTGTTTGTGGCTTGGTTTTTAAACCAAATGGTAGATAACACTATTTTCCAACATATAGGGACACTGAGTCCATGAGAAGACAGAGATGCATCTGGTTGAACTGAGTGAGGTCTCCAGAACTGTTATTAAAAGTTGGAGGAGTTGTCTAAGTGTAGACAACTTAAAAAGTAAGGCATGTGAAATAGATGTTCTTGATAAAATTCAGGGGGAGAGTAATATAGCAATTAAGGTTTAAGGCTTAAGTTCCTATGGTTCGAAGTGAAAAGTACTGGTCACTGTTATGTCCACTCTTCATTATTCCAATATAGACTTGAGGGGAGTCAGATGAGAGTAAAGGTTAGCTCAGAAGAGCTCAAAATGTGGTCCTCAGATTGGCAGCATCAATATCACCTAGGAACTTGTTAGCAATGCAAATTCTCAGTCCCCACTCTAGACCTACTGAATCAGAAACTCCATGGAGGGGTCAAGCAATCTGTGTTTTAACAAGCCTTTCATGTGATTCTGATGCCCACTGCATAATCAACTTTGAGAACCACTATACTAAGGTAAGCTCTCATTCATTTACATACAACCAGTTAATGGTTTTAATTTAACCAGCTATCTCTTGTTTATATACCAGTAGAAAGGAGGAAGCGTGGCAGAAAGGAGAATTTAAGAAACATTTTGCTATTTTTCTCAAATATATGTATGTAAATAATATTTAATAAAGAGTGCATGAGTGAGAATACTCTTTTTATTTTATTTTTTTATTTTATTATGTTATGTTAATCACCATACATTACATCATTAGTTTTTGATGTAGTGTTCCATGATTCATTATTTGCGTATAACACCCAGTGCTCCATGCAGAACGTGCCCTCTTTAATACCCATCACCAGGCTAACCCATCCTCCCACCCCCCTCCCCTCTAGAACCCTCAGTTTGTTTTTCAGAGTCCATCGTCTCTCATGGTTCGTCTACCCCTCCGATTTCCCCCCCTTCATTCTTCCCCTCCTGCTATCTTCTTCTTCTTCTTCTTTTTTTTTAACATATAATGTATTATTTGTTTCAGAGGTACAGGTCTGTGATTCAACAGTCTTGCACAATTCACAGCACTCACCATAGCACATACCCTCCCCAATGTCTATCATCCAGCCGCCCATCCCTCCCACCCTCCAACACTCCAGTAACCATCAGTTTGTTTCCTGAGATTAAGAATTCCTCACATTAGTGAGGTCATATGATACATGTCTTTCTCTGATTGACTTAATTCACACAGCATAACATTCTCCAGTTCCATCCACGTCATTGCAAATGGCAAGATTTCGTTCCTTTTGATGGCTGCATAATATTCCATTGTATATATATACCACATCTTCTTTATCCATTCATCTGTCGATGAACATCTTGGCTCTTTCCACAGTTTGGCTATTGTGGACATTGCTGCTATAAACATTGGGGTGCATGTACCCCTTCAGATCCCTACATTTGTATCTTTGGGGTAAATACCCAGCAGTGCAATTGCTGGATCCTATGGTAGCTCTATTTTCAACTTTTTGAAGAACCTCCATACTGTTTTCCAGAGTGGCTGCACCAGCTTGCATTCCCACCAACAGTGTAGGAGGGTTCCCCTTTCTCCACATCCCTGCCAACATCTGTCGTTTCCTGTCTTGTTAATTTTAGCCATTCTGACTGGTGTGAGGTGATATCTCATTGTGGTTTTGATTTGGATTTCCCTGATGCCAAGTGACGCTGAGCACTTTTTCATGTGTCTATTGGCCATTTGGATGTCTTCTTTGGAAAAATGTCTATTCATGTCTTCTGCCCATTTCTTGATTGGATTCTTTGTTCTTTGGGTGTTGAGTTTAAGAAGTTCTTTATACATTTTGGATACTAGCCCTTTATCTGATATGTCATTTGCAAATACCTTCTCCCATGCTGTCGGTTGTCTTTTGGTTTTGTTGACTGTTTCTTTTGCTGTGCAAAAGCTTTTTATCTTGATGAAGTCCCAATAGTTCATTTTTGCCCTTGCTTCCCTTGCCTTTGGCGATGTGTCTAGGAAGAAGTTGCTGTGGCTGAGGTCGAAGAGGTGGCTGCCTGTGTTCTCCTTTAGGATTTTGATGGACTCCTGTCTCACATTTAGGTCTTTCAACCATTTTGAGTCTATTTTTGTGTGTAGTGAATCAATCAATGTGATACAATACATTAATAAAAGAAAGAAAAAGAACCATATGATCCTCTCAATAGATGCAGAAAAAGCATTTGACAAAGTACGGCATCCTTTCTTTATCAAAACTCTTCAGAGTATAGGGATAGAGGGTACATACCTCAATGTCATAAAAGCCATCTATGAAAAACCCACAGTGAATATCATTCTCAATGGGGAAAAACTGAGAGCCTTCCCCCTAAGGTCAGGAACACGGCAGGGATGTCCACTATCACCACTGCTATTCAACATAGTATTAAAAGTCCTAGCCACAGCAATCAGACAACAAAAAGAAATAAGAGGCATCCAAATCGGCAAGGAAGAGGTCAAACTCTCACTCTTTGCAGACGATATGATACTTTATGTGGAAAACCCAAAAGACTCCACTCCAAAACTGCTAGAACTCATACAGGAATTCAGTAAAGTGGCAGGATATAAAATCAATGCACAGAAATCAGTGGCATTCCTATACACCAACAACAAGACAGAAGAAAGAGAAATTAAGGAGTCGATCCCATTTACAAATGCACCCAAAATCATAAGATACCTAGGAATAAATCTAACCAAAGAGGTAAAGAATCTGTACTCAGAAAACTATAAAATACTCATGAAAGAAATTGAGGAAGACACAAAAAAATGGAAAAACATTCAATGCTCATGGATTGGAAGAAAAAATATTGTGAAGATGTCAATTCTACCTAGAGCAATCTACACATTCAATGCAATCCCCATCAAAATACCATCCACTTTTTTCAAAGAAATGGAACAAATAATCCTAATATTTGTATGGAAGCAGAAAAGACGCTGAATAGCCAGAGGAATGTTGAAAAAGAAAAGCAAAGCTGGTGACATCACAATTCTGGACTTCAAGCTCTATTACAAAGCTGTCATCATTAAGACAGTATGGTACTGGCACAAAAACAGACACATCAATCAGTGGAACAGAATAGAGAGTCCAGAAATGGACCCTCAACGCTATGGTCAACTCATCTTCGACAAAGCAGGAAAGAATGTCCAACGTTAAAAAGACAGTGTCTTCAACAAATGGTATTGGGAAAATTGGACAGCCACATGCAGAAGAATGAAACTGGACCATTTCCTTACACCACACACAAAAACAGACTCAAAATGGTTGAGAATACTCTTTTTATTTTAAAGAAAACCACCCTACAAGTGGTGGGATGGATATTTTGGTCTCTGTTGCCTCTTGGGCTTCAGAGAATCAATGGAAGCCCCATCTGGACAGTCTTCACAGTGATAAAGCAGGCAATCTTTGATTTGTTATGACTTGAGAAAAACAGGAAGATGCTCCTGGCCTCAAACGCCTGTCCAACCAGAGGCCACGTGACTAAGAGTCCACTATCAAAGATTAACTTCTTCCCCGTTCAGTGAAGCATTTCTCTGAATAGTCTTAAAAATTCAAATCCCCTCTGGAGGAATACATTTTAAATTGTCACCAATCTGATTCAACCATGAATTCATTACTAACAACCTTTTCTTCTGAAACCAGAGCTCTAGGAAGTGTACACAATAAGGCCCTGGTCTCTCTGGGTAGGAAATAAGACAGACAAGGAAGGTGGGGGCACTAGTCATTGGAAATACATTTCCACCCTTTCATTTGCTATAGACTTAGATTCTTCGGAGTCTAATTCTGGCATACCATTAGATAAGCCCTCCACTCTTTCAGTACCTCAAATTCTCAGCTGTTAAAAGTCTCACAAGTTTAGGGTTTTAAAAATGCTCGGCAATCTCTGAGTTAAATATGTGAAGAGAAAAAAAAAATCACATCAGCATATGGTAGATAACCATTCTGGCTAACTTCACTCATTACTCCTATTATTAGTGCCAGTCTAAAGACCATCTAGAGTCCTTGGTGAAATCAGAGAAGTCATTTGCTGGTACCCAAGTAGCATCTCCTGGTGACAGCTTATTTTACCCAGTGAATGAAAAAGTTGATTAAATTATAACCAAATAATAATGGATGCTCAAAGCCCTGAATTATTTTTGTGGAGACTAAAGCACGAGGAGGAGACAAGTGCTATTTTTCAGTAACCTATACTACTCACACTGTTTAGTTTACATATTTTGCTTGTTTTCTTCAATATTCCTTTAAGATGGGAAGAAAGAATTCCTTATATTTTATTATAGAACTGAGTTAAGTGGTTAATTAATAACTTGGATGGCAGCTTTAAACCACTTTCCCTGCCACCTAATGAAGAATAAGATGTCTCAGGATTTTCTTTCTATTCTTGGCAGCAGACCTGCGGAAGAGATAAACAACCAGAGCTGCTAACATAAATCACTCTCAAGGAGATAAACTGCCTGACCTTTTGGGGAACCATTTACACTTGTATAACACTGAAATCCAAGGAGCTCAAAACACTTGGGGGAGGTTACTGTGCACATGCATTTTTAAGTATTTAATCTTGCTACTCATTAAGTGAGGAAATAGAAAAAAAGAGCTATGAATATACTCTCCCGGACCTAATACCACAGTAGGGAGTAATCGAAGAAAGCCCAAACTTCTTGCATCCTAGTTTCATCCATTCCTCTTATCTTTTCCCTTTACAAGCAGAGTTTTCTTGGTAGCAAAGGTGCTCTTGGGAAGCAATTTTTGATTCTCCATCCTCACCCACACAACTCCAGTCTTGTTCCCCAGAAGCTGGCACTACCATCCACCTGTTACTCAAGGCTAAATCCTAGAATCATCCTGGATGGGTGTCTTTCCCTGCCCCTTCCTCTGCCCATCAGATCAGTCAAGTCCTACCTCCAATATATACATGTCAAACCCAACCACTTCTCAACACCTCCATTGACACCCTCTCTACCTCCCCCACCAATATCTCTCACCTGGACCCTGTTTCTTCCCTTGTTCCCTACAGCCCACTCATTACACAAGAGTCTGATTCATCTAAAATATAAATCAGATTTTATGACTACCCTGCTTCAAATCCTCCTGTAATTTCTGAGTATAATTACAATAAATTTCAAATTCTCTCATGGTCCCTAAGGCTGTCTCTTTATCCTCATCATGTTCTCCTTGTGCTCTTGATGCAGACACTCCAACTTCGCTGGCCCTCTGTTTGGTTCCTCAAATATGCCTAGCTTATTAACTTCCAAGAGTCCTCGCCCAGAAAGCTCATCACCTGAATCTTTGCCCAGCAGGTACCTGTGTATTATTTGCATACATAGTACCTCCTCAGAGAAGGATTTTCTAAAATGCCTGCCACACCACAGCTCAGCCATTTTACCACCTTATTTGTTTAAATTTTCTCTGTATCACTCATCATACATGACACTTTCTTATTTATTAAATATCCATCTCTCCATACTAGACTATAAGCTTCATGAAAGCAGGGACCTTGTTCTCTCACCTCCTAGTCCTTAGGGCCCAGAGCAGTGCCAAGGGCAGAATGGTACTTGCTATATATTTGTTGAATTAATGAATAAATGAATAAACTCTTCTGACTAAACTCACCCTATAAAAGTTTCAGTCAAATATGTAATGCTAAGAACAGTTAATTCAACAAATATTTTTATGTGTCTACCAAGTGCCAGACGCTGTTCTGGGCGTTTTGTTGGAGTTGGTTTGCATCTATCTACTCAAGTTGAATAAAACATGTTTTGATCATCATAATATCCCGGTTAATTGCCCCTTGAAGAAAAGCCCCACCTGAGGAGCACAAGCGGTGACACTCACTCCTGACATGAGTGTTGCTACTGGGTCTCCCAAGGGCACCACTAAAAAGCACAAGTTTATCATTGCCTCTGGAAAAACAAATCACAGAATACCTTTCCTCAGGATGGTGGAGTAGAAGTGCATCTACAGATACGCAAGAGTAAGAAGACAAGGTTAAGTCCTAGGTCTGCCATTTACAATGCATGTAACTTTGGGCAAGTTACCTCACCCCTCTGTGCCTCAGTTAGACATCTTTTAAAGCTAAGAATATTATCAACTTCCCTGCCTATTTCATAGAGTTATAACCATCAAAGAAATACTGCAGCTAAGAACACTGCATTCTAAAGACGTATGTGGTTTAAGATTATAAACATGTGCATGCTGACAGAGAAAGGCTAACAATGGAACAGTAAATGATTTACGAATTGCATTTACAACCTACACTCAATTAACTCGTGTTCAATACAAACGATTAGTCACTAAAAGTGAGAGTGGTTGGATTTTTCCAAACACATTTGTTTACAATAGATTTCCCCAACACATCCTCATTTCCAGGGTCCCTTCCTTGGATCTGTCCCTGTACATGAAGCCCCTTCCTAAGAAGGAGTCCCCAGCATTTGGGATGTCCGTAGTTACTAGCAATGTCTCCTACCTCAAGAGAAACTAAACTCAGAACACAGACTAACCTCCAGTTATGACTGCAGTGACATGCTTTAGTAGCCTAAAATTCCCCCAAACTATTTCTTTCTGAAACCAGGTGTAAACCACTGAGGGTGATACCAGTCAGGGAGAAAAAGTGACACACTGAATCCCTGCTATGGATGCAACACGCAGATAGGCCAGGGTAGTCCCCTCTGATGGAACAGTCTATGTAGAGAATTCTTAGGCCCATTTGGATGCCGTGTAGATGTTCATAATCAATGAAATTCTCAACCCGCATAGTTTTTCCAGTTACAGATTTGATAAAGGGGAGAGAAGAAAGTACCATCTTAAAATTCTAACTTTAGTGACTTTTTGTCAAGTAATCCTAGACAAAACTTAACGATATATTTGTAAATGCTTTCTCTTGACTATCTTACCTTGGAGGCTAAATCTGCCGTTGCTCTGTCTTTCCAGTTAAAAGTCATTTGTATTTCATCAATTATTAGGCACCTATTTCATCTGACAATTTCTTGAGGCTCCTTCTTAATTATTTAAATACTCAGGAATGTAAACTAAATAAGCTTGTGTGAATGTCCAGCTTAAAAAGCCTTTTACTAATTTTCTCAGATGCATAGATTTAAGAACTGCACCATAAAGGTGCCAGAAATGTGTAAAGAGAACAAAAATTTTTTAAAGGAAAAATAAAAGGTAGTTGCAGTTTAAGTATCCATCAGAACACCTGAGAATATAATCTAGATATTAGGACTCACACTTCCTTCTATCTTACACACCCAAGTTCATTCTCTTTAGCCTCACTCCTTCTAGACCCTGCAGGGGTCACACCATAACACTGGTTACTGAGTGACCAGAGTGTATAAGGAGGTTCTTGGTGAAAGAGTGGGTAACTTCAGAATCAAGGACCTTGGTGCCTGCTGATTGCGGCCCTATTGTGATTTTGCAAGAGGTTTCAGACAATGTCTCAATTCTGGGTCTCCAAATTCCAGAGCCTGTCTTGGGTGTCTGTTGATCTAAACATCTATACAGAGTTAATCTGTATGTGGTCCAGAATTAAATTCAAAATTGTATGTGTAGTTTTGTGTGTATGTATGTGTATGTGTGTGTGTTTTAGGAAGGACAATAGGTTGTATTAGAAATTAAGAACCAGTGATCTCCATTATCTGTGCTCTTCTGATTCTTGCCTTCCTTCTAGTTTGACTCACTGCCTTGCTTCAAACTCAGGCTTCAGGGTGTGCCCATAGAAGTGCAAGCTTGCTCTGACCAATTTGGACAGCCCTTGGCTATGGTTATCCATCATCCCCTGGGCACTTTCCTGGTCTCATCCTCCTGAATCTTCTCTCTTCTTGCTATAGCTTTTGTTCTTGGTCCCCACGTCGATATGCAAATTCATGGTTCAACCATACACACTAATCTTTGACCCAGTTCTTATGATCCTACTCATTGTAAACACTTTTCTCTCACTGATTTTAAGTACATTATCCTAAACAGATTTCATTCACTCACCACTCAATCCTATTGAAGATTTTTTTTAAAGATACACATTTAATAAGAATTTTAAGTATTTTGATACACTATGCTAGCTGGCCTGTTGAATTAGTCAGGAAAAGGACTTTTCACTAAATGTTGGTGGTTTAAATACAACACAAACCAGTCATGACAGGGGTTTGTATTAGCTATCATGGTCCATAAATAAATGCTTGAAACCAGGCAACAGATAAGAAACAGTGGGCCCTCAGGTCTAACAGGTAACTATTGGGAAATGCCTAGTAGATTATAGCAGTAGAGTGAGCATTCAGATGACCTAGAAGTCCTACCTGTAGAGATGAACTATTTTGTGTAAAACTCAAGAGGAAGTTTACCTTTAAATTCAGTAAAAGATTATATATCCTCGTAGTCTGATTTCTGGTTTTCATATAATGCATAAATGATATTATACACTGCCACACCTAGTATCTTTCCCAAAGATAGCAGCCATATCATTAGCCAATTAAGGTTGAATAATCTAATTGATATATAATATAGATTACATATATTTATAAATTTAACCATTTTCTTATTATTTTAAATAATGTCCCTGGATGTTTTAAGCAGAATTCTCAGACTCCCAAGATTCCTGTCCCCTAGTTATTCAATCAAATGCTAATCTCAATACTGTTCTAAAGGGATTTTTAAGATGTAAAGTCCCAAATCAATTTACCTTTAGAGGCAGACGATATATATGTATATCTGACCTAATCACACAAGCCCTGTAAAAGCAGCATTTTCTCTGGCTGGTAGTAGAGGGTGAAGTCCCAGAGATGTGAGCATGAAAAAGAATTTGATGCATTACCGCCAGCTTTGCAGATGGAGGGGTTGCCTGCAAGGACCAGAGAGCATCTTCTAAGAGTGAAGAGAGATCCCCCAGCCAACAGCCAGCAAAGAAATGGCAACCTGAGTCTCATAGCTGAAAGGAATTGAATTCTGCCAACATCCTAAATGAGTTTGGAAGTAGATTCTTCCCCAGAGCCTCTAGATTAGAGTTCCTCCTCTCCCATAGACCAATGCCTTAATTTCTGCTTTATGAGATATCAAGCAGAGAACCCACAGGATCCCCTGCCATATTTCTGGTACCCAACTCTGCTAATAAATGGGTGTCATTTAAGCCACTAACTTTGTGGTAATTTGTTACACTGCAGGAGACAACTAATATACTATCCTTCTGGGAACTTACATGCCATGCTTCTTCTGTATCTAATATTTTCATGCAGCTTTGTAGAAAGACTCAAAATCTGACTCACGAGGAGAAAGGCAAGGCCACCGGGTGACCATCAGGAGAGGTCTGTTGGCCATTCTAAAGATCATTGGTCGAGTTACAATGAGCTGTTATAGGAAAATGACTCACTTGGCTTCAATAACAAGCCTAAGTAGAAGAATCAGCAGAACCAGCTAACCAAAACGACTCTAACAATCATTTTCTAGACTGGGATGCATATTAGGAAGTTTTAGCAGAGGTGTCTGATGAGATTAAATGCTTAATTTTAGAGCAAACAATTTTCTAATAAAAACAAGTGATTGTAAAAACAAAGAGGCAGAACTCCTTTGGATGATTCCATGGACACATGCAAGTAAATTCATACCTAGAGGCATGTAAAAGTAGGTTTTAACACTGTCACCCAGCACATTTCAACATTGCTCAACCGTGTTTACCTTTCCCCAACTTTCTGCCTTTCTCTCAACAGAATACATATAATTGGGGGACAAGGAAATTGGTGGTCTCCAGGGACCACATGAAAGTACATTAATCAGAATTCCCCTGGAAAAGCAGTACAGAGCTGCTTCCACTCACAGTTTGGAAATAGCTCAGCATGATTCTCCAATTAAAAATTAATCAAGTGAATAAGACCCTGCAATACAAAACAGCACAAGAAAATTAAAAATCTCCCCAGGGGAAAGCCTACAAGTCATAAAAAATTAAAACATAAAACTGTGAATATTTACAAATATCATTTACAAACTTAAGGTTGTTGGTGACTCATGCCCATGGCAAGATCACAGGCCCTCAGGGAGCTTGAAAACCTTTTGGGGTCAAGCAAAGCTTCTCCTGCGTAAGTACACACCAGAACCACCACACAGAGGATGATGGGGGCAGTTAATAAAACACAGACTCTCAGTACCCACCCCCAGAGGTGGTGACTCAGAAAGTCTGGGATGCAGATGGTCCAGCTTGGGTAAATGTGACAAGTAATCTGAAGGGATTCTGGTGGGCATCTAATCTGAGAAGCACTCTAGTAGTTGCCAGTGTCCTCACAATGGTCTAACAAGTCTGGGGCCCTCCCAGGGCAGCATGCTGTCTGTTTGTTACTCTGCTGCTTATTCAGGAAGTGAACTTGTATTTGTGAATTACTCAGACACTTTCCAGTCTTCTTTCCCAGTTACAAATGAGATCCATCCTAAGCAGAACTAACTTTAGGATAAACATTGGTGAACAAAAGTTTCCCATTGCTATTTCCTTCATTCATTTACTTCAACAGATAATGAGAAGTTATTATATGCCAGGCACTGTCCTGGAGATTCCATGACAAATAAGTAAGAAATAGCCCCTGCTCTCAGCCTAATGAGAGCCTAATGTCATTAATAATCAAATAGAATGCAATATGATGAATGGCAGGATAGGAAAAATAAAAGAAGCAAAGAAAGTGTCGTTGGCAGGGTGAACATCACACGCAAAACCTAGAGTTTAAAAGGAAGTTTAGTATGGTGGAATAGAGCCTATCTGTCTGTGGGTAGATGTCTGGGCATGTGGACATGCACAATGGGTGTTAGAGGGAATAGTGAAAGATGAGATTGGAGAGAAAGTGGGGGCCAAATTATGCCTCCTTATAAGTAATCTCATCTTGGTAAAACGTGTTGGTAAACTTGCTGAGTCATTATCCAACAGATCTATTCACATTAAGACTAAAGATACTAAGACTGGATAGTATTACAAGGGGTGTTTTAAAGACACTCAAGTCTTCTAACAGCTCAAGACTTCCTGATAGAGTAGTTCCTGTGTAAATTCAGAAAGATATAGGACATTTTTTCCTTTTCCCATTTGCCTGACAGTTTTCAGGAGACATTGTTGCAGAAGATAATTCATCTATAAAGACAACTATTGTGTGCTTAGCATACTGCCAATATTGTCATGCTTCTAATTCACAGTATTCATGGGCTTCAGAAGTCACAGCCCAACTGTCCACCCAAGGAAACAATCCCTTCTAAGTTTTACATATTCTTGGGTGGGGTTGGGGGAGCACCAAATGGAACCTCAATTTCCCTCACGTGGCTTGTTCCAAATTTAGGAAGCCATCTCATCTAGTTCAAAATAATGCTCTTCTGGACTGGAATGGAGACTTGGGCTATAGTTCTAGAAATACATAATTTGGAATGGGAAAAATGTAGGGGAGATCATCCAATGTGTATAAATAGAAGAAAAAGTGTGAGAGTAAATGAAACATTTGATATGGCAAGAAGGAAGTAATTGGTGTCATTCAAGAGAGGGAGTGATGTTAATATCTAGACCAATAAAAGAGAAGACCCCAAGTGAACTGAGGTAGGCAAGAAATCAAGCTTAGCCCTTAAGCTGGAAATATGTCACTTGCTTTTCCAGAACAAATTTACTTTCCAAACTTCTCTTCCTTGCTCTCTATTCTGGTAACTGGCTTACATGAATTGCATCAATGGGCTGTATTATCTTCTTCTGGCTTCCAGTTGGTTTCAGCCAATGGAAGGCACTAGTAGAACATCCAAGTGAGGGAGAGGAGAGTGAGATGAGGTATTTATTTGTTTGGCCATGGTTTAACTCTTTCCCTCTGCTAAAGGCCTCAACAGCTGTCAGACAGACTCTCCTATAGCTACTTTCTCTCTCTGGGGTTCTGGTAATTGCTCTCTTGTCTTGCTGTTTTAGGCCTAGGCTGATAGTGGTTCCCTACTATTGCTAGCCCAGTAGTGCTTCCTTCCTGCTGGTTCATTCCTTGCTGAAGTCCTTCATTCCTTTGACCTTGCCTACAACTTTGTAAATAGTCCTTTCATTCATCTCTTCTCCATTACTCTTTTAAGTGAGCCATTTATTTCCTGTCTGAATCCTGCCTGATACAACCCGCCATAGACTCCATGCTTCTTATGTTGACAATAGAGAGCCTGACTTTCGGAGGTGATTAAAATAATAACTACTGTTATTAACAGTTACATAGAAATTATAGTTCACATGTGTTCTTTTCTCATTCTTTATCCATGACTATTAAAACTAAGACCTCACCCACTCTAATGGAATAATAATATATAAAATGAATGTACATGTGGATATTTTCTACCAAGTCTAATATTCTTAAGAATTCAAGAGCCCAGGGACACCTGGGCTGGCTCAGTTGAAAGAGCAAGAGGCTCTTGATTTTGAGGTCACAAGTTCAAGCCCCATGTTGGGTGTAGAGATTACTTTAAAATAAATAAATAAGGGATACCTGGGTGGCTCAGTCATTAGGTGTCTGTCTTTGGCTCAGGTCATGATCCCAGGGTCCTGGGATCGAGCCCCGCATCAGGCTCCCTCCTCTGCGGGAAGCCTGCTTCTCCCTCTCCCACTCCCCCTGCTTGTGTTCCCTCTCTCGTTGTGTCCCTCTGTCAAATAAATAAATAAAATCTTTTTTTAAAAAATTTAAAAAATAAAATTAAATAAATAAAATTTTTAAAAAATTCAAGAACCCAAGTGTTATATAGTCTTTTAAAGTTGAATGAATTAGTCTCATTATATAAGTTGGCTCTGTTTCCTTCATTTGGGCTCCAGGTTCTTCAAATTAGCCAAGACTCATTTTTCAAGGTTTCAATCCTATTAGAAAATTTTTAATCAGAAAGGCAGGATTATGAATCAGAAATTAATCATGAGCTGGTAGATATCTAAGACCATATTTTATAATAATAATCAAATCAATTAAGAATAGAAGTCTGCCAAACCAGCTTTTTGGTGTCATATAGATTAGATTCATGATGATAGTAACTGTTTTCCTTCTTCTCAACCACTCAGTTCTTCTTTATATGGACACAACCCAAATCTCTTTACTATGTCAGTAAACAAAACATGCAGAATAATACTTTTTTTTAAACAGTTAAATTTTGTCATTCTAAACAGAGGAGAGCAAAGAGAAAGTATCTCTATAATAAAGTTGATAACCAATTTCATAGGATACTCAGTTCCCAAAATAAGTAACTCCATGATGACTATATACAAAATAGAGTTCAGAAATACATGAATAATATTTAAGCAGATACTTTGTGCCATTATGGTGAGGACACTGTAGTTGAAGAAAGATTCTTATAGTAAGATCCAGGGAGTGTGGTGGTCTTCCCTCTAACGTAAGAGAAGGTAGACTGGACAGTTAGAATTCAACTTAGATTACTTCTATCAAAGTTGGGTCCCCTCTACACACACACACACACACACACATTCATTTTATACCCAGAGAGCCAAAAGGCTTAAATCACTGAATATCAAAAAATTAGATTTGCAAAATCAGTATCTCCTTCTGATCTATGTGCATCAAAAATAAAATAATTGCCTCCCCCCAAGTTGCACACAATAAAGACACTATCTCCTTTCATCACCGGAAGGTATATATTCCAGATGTTAAAGAATGAAATTTGTGACCTGAAGATACCGCTTAGCATAAATAGAATCTCAATTTCCCATTGAGTAGCTTACCCTAGATTTAGCAAGCCAACCTCACAAGTTCAAGATAAGGCTTTTTTTAAAAAAAAAGATTTTATTTATTTATTTGAGAGAGAGAGTGAGAGAGAGCATGAGAGGGGAGAGGGTCAGAGGGAGAAGCAGATGCCCCCCTGAGCTGGGTGCCTGATGTGGGACTCCATCCTGGGACTCTGGGATCATGACCTGAGCTGTCACTGACCATGGCAGTTGCTCAACCAACTGAACCACCCAGGTGCCCCAATAAGATTTTTCTAACCAAGTTTGAGATAAAGCTTCTCTAGAATGGAATGAATATTTAAGCTATAGTTTGAGAAAGAAATAATTTGAGGGTAGAGTGAAGAGATGAAGGAGACCGTCCAATATATAAATACAATGCGTACAATAGAAAGAAGAGAAAGCATGAGAGTAAAAGAAACATTATTTTTCAATAAGGAAGTACTTAGTGACATTCAAGTGCAACTTGGCAGGGGGACATGTGTTTACCAAACTATCACAGTGAGTGGACAGAAAGGAAATGAAGATAGTGATCAAGCCCACAGAAAGAAGAAGTAAGTGGGTGAAAAGAAGAAAAACAATCACTGTGGTGACTGATTTATCTACAGGACACTATAAGCTGATTTGGCAGAATTTTATTCTTAATTGATTCAATTATCATAATAAAATATGGTCTTTGACATCTACTTACTCCTGATTAGCTCATGATGAATTTCCAGTCATTCAGAAAGTTTGTTTACTTATGAAAAGGAAGGACCTCTATCTTGTGCTACTCTGCACCCCTAGAATCTAGAAGCTAATGCCTGGCAAATGGAGGTCCAGACCTCGTGCCTCAAGTTAATCACTAGTTCAACCAGTGATCAAAAGGGCTTAAGACCGACGGAAGGTTTTTCATGTTAAAAGAGAGCTGTGTATTTTTGAGAGCAAAAAGGATAAAGCCAATAGATGGAAGAAATTCACTACGTTAAAAGAAAGACCTGGATAAAAAGACATAGGAGAAAGTTCCCAGGGGCAATGGCCAAAAAGGGTATAAGAGCCTTCGTAGAACCTCTCCCCACTGTTTCTAGGAATTGTTTCCATGCCTCCCTCTCCTCATTCCCATTGATCTTCCTTTCCCCTCAACTTCCCAGGGCTTCCTTTTCATTTCTCCTTCACATTTCCCCTTTCCCTCACCTCAACTTCTCTCTCTCATCTAGCCACAGTATAGAAGTGAAATAAAAATAATAATGTTAACTGTCGTAAAATTATATTAAGTCCTTAAGGTAAAAGCAGCTGAATTAAATTTTTTAAGAAAAGAATTTGGTTTTTGGCAGAGAAGGGTGTCGTTTGTGGCAGAAAGCATTATGATATAATCATAGTTGGCAACATGGGCTCCAGAGGTAGGCAGACCTGCGCTGCAATCACAGAGCCCCCGTTTACTGGCTGTGGGACTTGGCATGTTTCCTCATCTATGAGGTGGTGCTATTACCTTCCGCTGTGGAGAGGCTTGAAGTTTTAAATGAGGGAATGGTAGAATTTGAACCTAGTACCCAGCACAGAGTAAACACCCAATAACGGTAGCCACTGCCATTATGAGCTACTTGATGCGTCCTAAACTCCCTGGACAGATGAATTAAACCAAGAAGATATTCATCTAAACATTTAACTTTTTACAGCCTCAGTTTGTTAAACTTACCATTAGCATTATTCTCATTATGCTCATTTAAGGTTAAAAAAAAGAAGGAGGAGGAGGAAAGAAAGGAATGGAATCAAATCCACTCTGTTGCTAATTCAAGGCACAGACTTAACTAGTGATTGCAGCCAACTGCCCCACGACATAGCAGTGCTGGAAAAGCAAAAGGTGCACGTACAGAATTGACAGTTTGAGAGACAAATAAGCACATCAATTTTAATTTAACTTCCCAAGTATGCAAGCTGTCACTCAAGATCATTGTTAGGCCAATGATCTGGCATTAAATATTGTTATGATTTCTGACATCAAATCCATAGTAGAACACAGTTTTAGAGTGACAGTTCAGTGGAAAATTCCCAGTGCTTTCCCTCTGCAATCTGGGCTGGTGAGGTTTAATTAAACAGCCAAATTACAAGGTGCCTCAGAAGATTCTGTAACAAAATTGCTGGCTGGCTTTTAGTGATAATGGTACTTGCAGACCACCGCTTACGGTCACGTGAGCTTCCTTGAATGTGAAAGGACTGTTCATGGATTCAGTCACAGAAGCCAAGACTTTTTTATCGTCATTTCTGCTGCTTTTACTGACAATGGAAGAAGGAGATTTAAAGTTTCAGTTGTTCTCTTAAATAGGCTCGATCATGGAAAAGCACGCAGGGGGAAGGACCCATACTTTAAAGGCACGCATTTGAAAATCTACTGAAGGCTACATAATGCATACGCGTAAGGACTTTGAGTTCTATTCCTAACACTAAAGAAAAATACAGTTTGGTCTGGGCTTGGGCAAGTCATTTTTGAGCCCTCCTGCCCCTGGTTGCCAGCTCGGTCCCAGCTGCTTGTCGAGTGAGAGAGGCCCACCAGTCCTTCCCTTCTGCTGATGACTGAGGATGCAAATGGGACACCAAGCTTCCTGCGTCAGGAGCAGATTGCTCCCCAGGGAGTGCTCTGGAGTCTCAGAGCTAGAAAAGCCTATCTGAGGATGCTGTCCCTCCTTTCAACCTAATAACATTAGCTCACCACCTTCTAATTCATACGTATTCTTCAGAGCCTTTCTTTATTCTCTTTCGCACAACTCTTTTCAAGTCTTTTGAGGCTTCAGTCTACGTTTTCAAACTAGTATCAGTCCCCTCTTGTCGCCTAATCTGTTCAGACTGGCTGCCTAGACATCAGCCACATAATCCAGCTCTGCCCTGCCTTTCTCTGGTCAGAGTCAGCATCTTACTACAGCTCTGAAACTGTATGTATTTATAGACCATAGGAATAAGCAATCTCTGGTTCAGGTCAGAGTGTGAAACAAATCACCAAAAGCAGCCTTCTCTGTATTACAGTAAATGGATTTAATGGAACTCCTTTGAAAACATGATATCTGAAAATTTCTTCTCCCACTATTACTCCTTAGGAATGCCTAAGGTGGCATTAGATCATTCTATTGACTCTTTATTGGGACCTCCTCTCTTTCAAATCTTTAGAATTAAAATGTGAAAAAAATGTATCAACGGAATATATTATCACATTTCTTGTTTAAAAAATTTATAATCACGACAGTGAGAATTGTCACAGTGGTCTATAAAGAGAAAACTTTGTCCAAGAATCTTGCCTTCTAGTACCAAATCTTTTACCCAATATTCTAGGAGGAGTCACTCAATTATTCAAGCAATACCTGTGAAATGATCTTTGACTGACAATGAACATTAAGTTACTATAAAACATTTACCCCTTAGCAAAATAGCTGCACATTTAGAGCCTCATTGCCAAACCTCACTCCTATTTCATTTTCTCCCATAATCATGAACACATCACAGAGACAGCTCTGGAGCTGTACTGCCTAGGTTTAAAATCCTCAACTATCATTAACTGTGTGACTACGGGTAAGTTTCTTAACCTCTTTGAGCCTCAGATTCCTTATCAGTAAAATAAGGATGGATAATAAAAGCACTTAGTGAATAGAGCTCTCGTGAAGATCCAACAGTGAATATGTGTGTGATGTACTAGAACTCTGCCTAGCAGCAACTAAGCACTCTATCAGGGCTAGCCTGGAACTCTAGGATATCAGTACCACAAGGGTAGGAACTTGATCTCAGTCCTCAGACAGTGCCCAGCATGGAATACATGCTCAATAAATATTTACTAAATGAATGAACCAGAACATTCAAGTACAAAAACAGCAAAAGTAATTTTTATCGGGGTGCCTGGCTGACTCGGTCTATAGAGCATGCGGCCCTTTATCTCAGGACTTGTGAGTGCAAGTCCCAGGTTGGGTGTAGAGATGACTTAAAAATAAAATCTTTTTAAAAAATCATTTTTTATTATTTTTTCATCTGTTTACTTAATATTTATTAAACACCTATCATGGACATTTTCCAAATACATTTTTGTTAATGTAACCCATACAAAGACAGAAAGTAATGGGAATGTAGACTCTACCAACGTTGGATAAGACGGCAAGCTGTAAATTCTGCCTGCATCTATTAATTCTATAAGAAAACTTGGTCTTTAAGCAATTACCTGTGGTTCCAAGTTGCAGACTTAATTAGCCCGAATAAGAAAACATATATTTAAGATTTTCATTCCTAGTAAGTATAACCTAAATACATTTCCCCCTAGTCTTCCTTGAAATAAACTTGTAATAGATTATTTCCATCTTACAAGATTTTTTGGATATAAAATCTAGTTGGTACACCGTGATTTGCTTGACTGTTTGGTAGTTCTACATTCATATGTAAGTAAGTAAATGTTTGCTGATCATATACAGTTGAGCCAGAAAATGTATACCAATAGAAAAGCTCTTAATTCTATATATCAAGTTAATTTAAATATGCATCTTTAATCAACTTGAGCCACAGAAAATGACTCGTAATACAACCTCTCTCCAAAGTGTCAATGTTTTCTATTCATCAAAAATATGTCAGGGGCGCCTGGGTGGCTAAGTCATTAAGCATCTGCCTTCGGCTCAGGTCATGATCCCGGGATCATGGGATCGAGCCCCGCATCGGGCTCCCTGCTCAGTGGGAAGCTGCTTCTCCCTCTCCCACTCCCCCTGCTTGTGTTCCTGCTCTCACTATCTCTGTCAAATAAATAAATAAAATCTTTAAAAAAATGTCAATTATTTCTCATATTTTATCCACTCATTAAAGAAAATATTTGTTGAACACTCACAATGAGCCAGGCCCTCTGCTAGGTGTTGGGGATAAAACACAGATACGGTCCCTGCCATCCTGAGATTCACAATCTAGCTCAATTTATAGATGGTAGTTTCACATTTGGATTTTAAATTTTGTTATTTTAACTCCTAGCATTAATTTGATTTACTTTCTACTGTTGTAAGAATAGGAAAATGAAACCTGAATTAAAAACTTCAACTTCTCCAACTATCATTTAATCATTTCAATCATCTGAAATTACCACAAGTCAAAAGAAACTATTGGTTTCCACAACTCATAAGCCTGAATATCTATGTCAAAACAGTCTCTTGGGCGCCTGAGTGGCTCAGTTGGTTAAGCGACTGCCTTCGGCTCAGGTCATGATCCTGGAGTCCCGGGATCAAGTCCCGCATCGGGCTCCCTGCTCAGCGGGGAATCTGCTTCTCCCTCTGACCCTCCTCCCTCTCATGCTCTCTGTCTCTCATTCTCTCTCTCAAATAAATAAATAAAATCTTTAAAACAAAACAAAACAAAAAAAAACAGTCTCTTACAATAGGACTCCAAACTATTTTTATATTTATGGATCTTAAAGGAAGGAAAAACTTAAAATTGGATTACATGTAATAAATTCACACTACCCGGAAGGAGAGCAAGTCTGGGGTTCAGAGCACACAGACCTATAATTTCACTGCTGATTGGCAGGGGAGTGAAACAGGGCTGTGGGACTGAAGAAATGTTCATGAGTTCTTTAGTAAATAATTAATTGTTTGTCATTTACATATTCATTGGTACTATTCAAATACTATAAACATGGTTTATAAATAGGCTTTTGAAAATAGCTTATTGGACTAAGGGACTTCATTGAAATAAGCTACCCATTTTCTTTGTTTACATGATTAATATTCATATCAAACACATTTTCTTAAATGCAGAGTTATCCCCCTACTCCATTCTGCAGGTCAGAATTATCACCATCCAATGAAGTCTGTTAATGAGGTGTTTGTTTTTGTGTAGAGTACTATTCAAACCATGACTGTACATCCCAAGTAGTTTATAGGGACTTTTTTATTACACAGTCAAGTATATTCACAGGGACAACATGCCCTTGTCTACCATTTCTCTTTGTTTATTTACTCACAGATTTATGACGTGCAATCCACTGTAAAAACTCTCTTAGTAATGATGGGAAATTACTCCTCTGTATAGTATTTCTCACTACATTTTAACAAGAGTTCACAGAGAAGTCAATTATGTAAGCTAAAGATTAAGGTTGTGTCCAAGTGATGACAAAAAAAAAACTTCATAAATCCAGTCTAATTTCATTTAATGAAAAAAAGAAACTTGCCCAATATTTGATTGATCATGTAGACTAGTGATTGGAAATCCTTTGGGGTCAAAGACCACTTTGAGAATTTAATGAAAGTTATGGATTCTCTCTCCACAAAAACTGGGCCAGGGAAGAACTTATGATGGGGGCAGAAACATGATTTTTCACTTTTCAACCAGTCGATGTGCATCATTAGATAGTCTCTAAATGCCAAGGCCTTCTTTTCTGAGCTCTAAATGTTTCTACCAGCATATTTATTAAACAAGTTTTACCTGACCCACAAGTTCCTAATTATAACTTGAAATTAAGTGCATGCCCCAGAGGCTTGCTTTACTCCTATTCTTACCTAAAAGCCTTCACAATTTTAATGCTTAGAATAGCAAAGCGCCCGAGTTATCTCATCACAAAGATAAGTGTTTTTAGACCCTCTTGGCCCTCTCAGGGTGGAGACCTCATATTAGTGATTCTATCCCTCCCCTTTCAGAAGTCTGAAGCTCTTCCATGGTCATTGCTTCTCCCCACTCCAGGGGCACATCCTTAGATGTGACCCAGCACTCCTCCCACCTTCCCTTCCACATCCTCCTCTTGAATTTTCTAAAATTCCTAAGCAGTGAACACTGTACCTTCAATATCTTCTCTGAACATACCCATCTACTCTTTGCCTTAAATGAAACCAGGCTGTCATCTAAGGGCATTGCTTCCCTGGAAATCTTCTCAAGTAGAGGCTGTTCTTCTCTCACGGGTCCACATTAAAGAGTTAGAAGGTAGATTGTCCTCCATGCTTTCCACCGCAACCTCAAATCATTTCCCCCTTCCTCCTATTGCTTTGAAGCTCATGCCAGCCAGCTATACTCACCACTCTACCTGCTCAATGCTATCATCTTAACTCCAAGTTGTTCCCCTCTGTTTTTGACAAGATTCAATCCTGGATCCTAGATGAGAGTCTTTTTTTTTTTTTTTAAGATTTTATTTATTTATTTGAGAGAGAGAGAATGAGAGACAGAGAGCATGAGAGGGAGGAGGGTCAGAGGGAGAAGCAGACCCCCTGCTGAGCGGGGAGCCCGATGTGGGACTCGATCCCGGAACTCCAGGATCATGACCTGAGCCGAAGGCAGTCGTTTAACCAACTGAGCCACCCAGGCGCCCCGTGAGAGTCTTTTTTTATCACCCCTACTTTTGTCATCATTCTTAGTGATGATAACATCCACCAGGGTGACCCATCATACAACTCTGTGTCTCAATTAATTTCTTAACTGCCTCTACTACAGGGACTTTTTCTTCCATACCACCGTTCCCATAACCATATTGTGGGAATTATCTCTTCCATAATCTCAGTTTCAAACATCCTATTTCTGGCCACTACCTTTTTCTCGTTGAGCTTACTTATTCTATTAACAAGCTCTTCCACTGCTACAATTTTTAATTGTGACCTTTTATCTTTTGCTGAAATACCCATCTCCTATCTTCAATTACCTTTTATCCAACCTTAGATGCTATGGTCCATTAGCACTATCAATCCCTTGACACACTCTCCTTCAAGTGTACTATCCTAACAAAACCCCAGTTGAACATGAATATCCACTTTTCCTGTGCCTTGAATGATGTTAGAGAAAATCATCAAATACAAATCTTAAATGGGTATATAACACTTCCTGGAATGCTACTATGTTTTCCTGGGAAGCTCACTTTCCCACTCTCTAAGACAATTACTTCAAACTTCCTCCTCTCACCAAAACCTTCTATATACCCATTTCCTTTTCACTCTCTGCTGATGATCCTGACTTCTACTTTCTAAAAATAGACATCATTAGGTAGGAACTCCCGCACATCCTCCCTTCCATATATAAACCCTACCTGTGTCAATACCTGTTTCTCCATCTTTCCTCCCATTACAATGGAAAATGTATCATTCTGCTCTGCAGAGGCTAATCTTTCCATTGGGCTCTGGATCCCATCATATCATTCTTGCAAGTTAGGCAGTTTGCCTCTTACAGATCACACAGACTGGTGAGGATACCTGCAGGCTCATGGATTCCAAATGCTAAAAGAAGGACTGCTCTGTCTAAACTATCATCTAATCCAAACCCTACTGTACTGCCCTGCAGTACCCTGTCTGGATCTAGTGATAGAACTACCCCAAGACACAATCCGTATGTACCAGCCATTCAGCAAACCTGGAATCCTTGTTTCTCCTCCTCAGGCTAGGTACCCATTTTGTATAGGAATTGAAAAAGAAGCTCAGTATCTCCTATGACATGGGGACTGAGGCACCAAGCTTTCCTCCTTGGAAGGGCACATAAAGATTTTGACCAACCTTTACAATACCCTATTTTCATTTTATAAGAAGACAATCTGTCCACATCCTTTCTAAATTTTTCTGGTATTTGTTAGAATCAAGAATTTTTTTAAAAAAGAATCGTAGAGCCAATGAGGAGATTAGAAATTATTCATTCATTCCCATTTTAAAGGCTCAGCAAAGTAGAGTTGACTAGGCTAAAGTCACACATTAGATAGTGAGCACTGTATCAGAATCATGTTCTCTAAGAAAGAAACTATTTCCACTGTGCTACTTACAACTGTGGGATCCATGGAGTAATAATGCCCTAAAAGTACTGTTTTGTGAGCATTTGACTAAAAGACTATGGTATAGATTTATGGATTCACCTAATGGGTTTCATGTGAATACTCAAAAGATATCCACAATAACAGACTAGAAACAACTCAACAGTGTGTAAAAGTAACAATCCAGGAGAGTGGACCAACTTTGTGTATTATTTTTTCTGAACAGCAATCTCTATCATGGCCAGACTGTGAAAGAATACCCAATTCTAAAGAACTGTGGCCTTAGGAGCTGCCTTTAGACAGTTGGAAATATCTGGAGATGGTCCGCTTCAGTCTCCTGTTTGTTTTTATGAAAACACAGGGAATTTTTTAAATTAACTTTATCTTAAAAATAATAAATATAAATTAAATTAATTTCATCTTATAGTTCATCAGTCACCAATTAAACATACACCGAGCACTTGCTATTGTCAGAAAGTGTGCTAGATGCTGGATTTACAGACACAGATGTTACAAAGTTCCTGCTCTCAAGGATTCAAGATCCTAAATAGAGGCCCTTGGAACACACTGGTGTAGTGCAACCCCCTTGGAGGGCTAGCACAAGTAATGTGTTCTGAATAACAAAGTGCTGAAGTTGGTGAAATAGTTACTTCAAAAAATTAGAATGGATTCAGTTGTCCTTATAATAAATTAGTACTCATTTACTGGCATCATAATGTGCATTCCTGAGTAGGAATAAAAGGGGTAGAGTTATGATTCACAAACTGCAGATAATCCACATCCTACCTTGTCTTTGCTGTGGCCCCTCATGTGGATAAATCCATGGGAATGTGTTAGCAAACAAAATTCGTCTTCATAGGTCAAAATAGAAAAAAAGTGTAGACCAGCTCTAGCCTGGAGGTCTAGTGGAAAAGAAGACATTCAGAGAGAAATGATTGCAGGGTAGTCTGTTAGGTGCAACCATATACAACTGACGTATGCATGGGAAGTTTTGGGCATGCAGAGAAAGAGAAAGGGTCAGAGAAAACTGCTGATAGGAGAGGGTGGTGTTAGGATTGGAGGAAAACATGCCAAGACATAGCTAACATGGGATAAGGCTTATCAGGAAAAGCAGAACCAGGAGCTGGGTTGGGACAGATCGGGCATGGCACAGGTTTAGAGTTCTTGATTCCATCAATCTCAGAATGAAGCAGAGTTGAGAATGTAAGCTATCTAGGTAAACTGGAGAGACTTGGCAAGGTTCACAGTCCAGTACAGAGGCTGCAATGTCCAGAGATACAAGCCCACCAGGGGCCAGGCAGTATGCACAGCATAGTCAAAAGTTTGGTGGTGTGGGTCAGAGTTCAAGATTCAGGTTCAGTATTTGGACAGATAATCTGGAAAGAGGCTCTCCAGCCATCACAGGGCATAGGACCACAAAGCAGTAGGGGCAGGATGTGAGTAAAACCAAGATAGGATTGTCTGTTCTCTGTCCTAAGCCCTGATTTCAGTATGTGGTAGGTAAGGGCTAGCCGGCGTGTGCAACTCCACTAAGTCAAGGAGGGAGGAGAAAAAGAACAGTGACATCCTTGCCACTGAAAAGCTCACAGCCTAAAAAGGGAGGAAGAAACATGCCAGCATACAAGCACCAGAGATGCTATGATGAAAAGTCCATACAAGGTGTAGAACCAGAGTACAAAAGAGGGAGTGGCCAATTCAGCCTGGGGAGTTTGAGTAAGGGTTTCAAAATGGAGGTGACCAATGAATAGACTTGGAATTGTTTGCCTGACAGATCTTGAAAGGAAGTCACCATGGGGAAAGACATTCCAAGCAAAGGAAGCAGCATGAGCAAGAGTTACCTGGACCCCTAGAGCAGTCTGGAATATCCAAGGACAGTATGTGGATGAAACATCGAGTCAGGAATAATTACATAGTTTGTGGAGCCAGTGATGAAGCCAGAACTGTAGAAAGTGCAGAATGGGGTGAAATTTGCTTGGGCTTTATTGTGTAGAACAGTAAAGGGTTTTGGTTTTTTTTTTAATTTTTGTTTTAACAGCTTTATTGATATATAATTCAAATTCAGTATGATTCACCCATTTGAAGTGTACAGTTCATTGGTTTTAGTATATTATAGGTATTTGCAACTATCATCCCAATTTTAGAACATTTTCATCACCTCAGAAATTCTATACTCTGTAGCCATCAACCCCCATAACCCTATGTCCTCCAAAAGCCCTAAGCAATTGTTAGTCTACTTTCTTTCTCTATACATTTGCCTATTCTGGAAACTTTACAGGAAATGGAATCATATCATATGTGGTCATTTGGGACTGGTTTCTTTGATTTAGTATGTTTTCAAGGTTCATCCATGTTGTAGCACATATCAGTATCTCATTAATTTTTATGCCCAAATAATATTCTACTGTGTGGATATACCACATTCTGTTTATTTATTCATCCATTCATGGGCATTTGGGTTGTTTCCACCATTTGGCTATTCTGAATAATGCCGCCGTAAACATTTCCGTACAAGTGTCTTTGTGGACATACGTTTTCATTTCTCTTGAGCATACACCTAGGCATGGAATTGCTGGATCATATGGTAACTCTATTTTTAATCATTCAAGGAGCTGCTAGAATATTTTCCAAAGTGGACACATCATTTTATAACTGAGAGTGTATGAAGGTTTCAACTTTTTCACATCTTCATCAGCACCTTTTATTATCAGTATTTTGGGGAGATTCTAGCCATTCTACTGGATGTCAAGTGGTAAAAGTTTTTAAGTAGAGAATAAACATTTTAGTTGATGACTGTGTCATCAATATGGGAAAAGAAATGAAATAAAAAGTAGGAGTAGAGACAAAGAATTCTAACAGAGAATGCATCTGTGTCTCTGTCGACACTTAGCTGCTTAGGAAAAATAAATAAAAACGGTACCATTGCTCCAACTACTTTCTCTATAATATCAGAGTCTCAACTTCATGTTGTTTCCTTTAAGAATCTTTATCCTAATCATAACAATTATTGTGAAAAAATTGGGGTCACTTTCTGAGAATATGCCCCAAAGGAACCAATACTTCCCTACCTACCAAGTTTCCAGTCTGTTCTTCCAGCCTTCATACCCACCCACCCCCCAACCCTGTGATACTTCTGAACACGACTAGAGGTAGTTCAGTGTAAAATGCTTTCGCAATTCCCAAAGGTTAGGCAACTGATTGCCTGTAGAAGGTGGGAAAGAAAGAGAAGAATCTAGCAATTCCCTGGTTTCTGGCTGGGGTAAGTGGCTAAGATTGTTCTTGTTACTAAGATGCAAAAAGCAGACCATGAGAGGAGAGTTAGGGACAGATGAAGCATTTGGATTTAAGCACATTGATGTTGCAGTGTCTGGAGGACATCAAGGGGGAGCAGTTTGGAGGTAGCTGGATAGAAGTCCCCAGGGTTGTGGTTCAAATCATCTGTTTCAAATGCTTAAACCAAATGGCACACAAAAGCTCAATATTTGCTAATTTAAAATGCCTAGAATATGTAAGTAAATTCAGTTTGAAATTAAGAAATTGGCCCGGGTGCTCAGTCAAAAAAAAAAAATTTGGAGAGATGTCTCAGTAAAAAATAAATTACAGCTATGTATTTCTCCAGTTCTCTTCCGTTCTTTACTGGTGATTTATACCATGTTTCAAAACCCAAAACCAATTACAGACTTCCTCCGATACCTGAATCCATTCATTCACTCAGTTATTCAACCGAAATTTACTGAGTATGAAGTACTATTCAGGGGCTCAAGAAGGCAACTCTTGAACAAAATAGGCATGGTCTCTACATGCCCCCCTACTCTCCCACCATGGTGTAATTTCCAAGGTTTTTCTCACTCAAAAGCTATTCATTTTTCTAGGAAAGGCAATCATCTAACATCTGAGAGTTGAACTAGATAGGAAGATTTTATTTCATGCATCTAATAATTTTTTAAATATACATATTATTTAGGCGTCATTGACATATAGCATTATATTAGTTTCAGGCGCACAACAGAATGATTCAAGATAATTTTTAATAACTGTTTAAACCACCTTAGAAAATGCTTTTAAATGCTTGGCAGTTCTCTTAGGATATTAAGCTTCATGAATAGCATTTTAAAAATGGCCACAAAATCGTTTAAATCTTCAAAGGATGCATTTTTAATTTTCTAAAGCTAAATAGGTGGTAAAAAACCTGGTTTAAAAAAATGGAAATTCATATTAATGTTACACACAAGACTATAAACACTACAGCATGGCTTGCCCCTGGCTCAAAAAGAAAAAAAAAAATGAGGGGGGCAGGGCAATATTGATGTTCACAATATTTTTCTTTTATTTAATGGTGCAATTTCAGTGATAAAAATCACGAAAACCCTAGACTAGTTCATTAACACCTTTTTAATCAAAAAGTAATAGCACTTTGCTAAATTTTTATTGAAGTGTAATTTACATGTAACAAAATCCACTAACTTTGGGTATACAATTTGATGACTTTTGACAAATGTATACAGCTTCTGTACCCTTCAACAGAATCAGGACTATAGAGCAGTGCTGTCCAGTAGAACTTTTGGCCACGATAGAAATGTTCTGTATCTGTCCTGACCAATATGGAAGCCATTAAAATGTGGCTTAGAGACTGAGTTAACAGAATTAGTAACTTTATTTAATTTTAATTAATCTTAAATAACTACATGTGGCAAGTAATTAATTAATCTTAATTTAAATAACTACATGTGGCTACCATATTAGTGCATCACCACAAAATGCCTATCACTATCATCTTGCAATGTTGCTCTAGTGCCCTCTACTGACAAAGCCTAGCATTACATTAACTGGCAAAGAAATACAGTTTGCAGCTCCACTGTTACCATAGCCAGGAATAGGAGAGAAAATAACTTATCTAATAGGTGTATGTTTAATTGTAATGAATTCCAATTTATCAATTTTTTTCTTCATGCTTTTTGCATCTTGCCTTAGCAATCTTTGACTAATGGGGAAAGATTATACGTATTTCCTATGTTATCGAAGTTTTATAGTTTTTGTTCTTACACTTAGGCCTATCATCTAACTTTTGTTAAAATTTTATATGGTGTGAGGTAAGGATGGAAGTTACTATTTTTGCATATGGATATCCAAAAGCTTCAGCATTTGTTGAAAAAACATCTTTTATTCCCTCCATTGAATTATATTAGCACATTTGTCAAAAATCACTTGACCATATATGAATAGAGCCATTTCTGGACTCTGGTTTATAAGTCTATCCTTATATCCATTACACTATCTTAATTATAATAAATTATTATTTATTTTATAAATATTTTATAATAAATTTTGAAATCAGTTATAATGAGTTCTCTAACTCTGTTCTTTTTCTCACTCAAAAGCTATCCAGTTTTGCTTCCTCAAAATTGTTTTGGCTCTTTTAAGTTGTTACATGTCCATATAAATTTTAGGATCGGCTTGTCAATTTCTAATTTTTAAATTGCCCACTCAGATATTTTACTGGGATTTTACTAAATCTATAAATCAGCTTGGGGTTCATTGACATCTTAATTATGCTGCATTTTCCAATCCATGAACACGCCATCTCTCTCCATTTATTTAAATCCTAAATTCTAAAATTTCTCTCAGCAGTGTTTGGCAGTTTTTCTCTGTTGCTCTTCTGGGCATTAGAAAAACTTGTAATTCTTACTCCTGGTTCATCAGTAATTAAACTCTCTTCTGGCTTTCCTCTGCTTTGGACATTTTCCATAACCTGTAATTATCTGCTTGGAATTTGTGGGACCACTTCACCTCTGTGTTATTAACAAGAGCAAACTCCTTAAAAATGTAAGATAATAATTAACCAATCTAGAATAAAAACTGGAGATCCCTTCTGCTCTAAGTTCTATCAACTTTTTCAGAGTTTAAACTGTTGAGTATTATCTACTTGTGTTAATGATGCATGCACTGTGATAACAGTTTTAGTCAGCTACAGTCTGAAATGGGAAGAACGAAATAAACAAAACAAACGAGTTTCTACCAAGGTTCTTATATTTGTAAATTACCCAGATCAGTAATTTATAAATTACTCACTGATCAGGAAACCCCAAAATTGTAGTCATTCTCTTGAAATACTAGATTTTAAAGCATAGAAATTATCCTCACTGAGAGATGAGATAGTGAGGAGAGAGGGGAGTCCAAATATTTTGAAATATTGTCTGATGTTTTATTTCTCACTTCCAGTATTTTGTCTTGCCCTACAATCTCTCTCCCATTTCCCCATTCAGAGAGCAGCAGCGAGATCAAAGAACAAACTGCCTTCAGGTTTGTGTTGTCACAGCAGAAGTGAAGCTTGAAAGAAATGAGTTAATACTCAGCTTTTGGGGTACAAATTAGACTCAAATATTCAGGCAGAGACAATATCTTAATTATTTCATTTTATTAAAAAATATTTGACTAGGTAATATATGTACCTAGTACAACATTCATAAAGTACAAGAGTCTACAGTGACTACACTGTGAATACACAGTGACACACTCCCTACCCCCCAGGAAGTTTCCTTTCATATTTTCTTCTGTGACTTTCATGGTTTTATCTTTTACATTAAAGTCTGATTCATCTGAAAGGTATTTTTCCAGCTTTATTGAGATATTACTGACATATATGTAAATTTAAGGTGTACAATATAATGATCTGATACACATACATGTTGCTAAATAATTACCACAATAAGGTTAGTTAACACATCCATCATCTCACATAATGATCCTTTTTTTATAGTGATAACATTTAAGATGTACTCTCCTAACTTTCAAGTATATAATATGGTATCTAATTATAGTCACCATGCTGTATATTAGATCCTCAAAACCTATTCATCTTATAGCTGGAAGTTTATACCGTTTGACCAGCATCTCCCCCTTCCTCCCACCTGCCTAAACCTCTCCCAACCACCATTCTACTATTTCTATGAGTTTGGCTTTTTTAAATTCCACACGTAAGTGATACCATATAGTAGTTGTCTTTCTTTGACTGACAAGGAAGGATTCCCTTCCTCTCATGGCTGAATAATGTTAGTGTGTGTGTGTGTGTAGCATTTTCTTTATCTTTTCATCCATCAGTGGACACTTAGGACAGTTCCATGTCTTGGCTATTGTAAATAATGTTGCAGTGAACATGAGGATGCATTTATCTCTTCAGGATATTGATTTTATTTCCTTCAGATATACACTCAGAAGTGGAATTGCTGGATCATAGGGTAGTTCTATTTTTATTTTTTTGCAGAACCTTCATGCTGTTTTCCACAGTGGCTGTATCAGTTTACATTCCCACCAACAGTGCATGAGAGTAAACTTTTCTCTACACCCTCACCAAAACTTGACATCTCTTGTCTTTTTGATGATAGCCATTCTAACAGGTGGGAGTTGATATCTCCTGGGGGTTTAGATTTGCATTTTCCTAATGATTAGTGAGATTGGGCATCTTTTCATGTACCTGTTGGCCATCTGTATGTCTTCTTTGGAATAATGTCTTTTCAGTTCTTCTGTTCATTTTTTAAACAGATTGTTTTTGTACTGTTGCTATTGAGTTGTAGTGGTTGTTTACATATTTTGGATATTAACCCCTGATCAGATAGATGGTGTGCAAATGTTTTCTCCCATTCTATGGGTTGCCTTTTCATTTATCTGAGTATTTCCTTTGCTATGAAAAAGCTTTTAGTTTGATATAGTACTTATTTATTTTTGCCTTTGCTGCTTATACTTTGTTCACACCCAATAATCATTGCCAAAACCAATGACAAGGAAGTTTTTCCTTATGCTTTTCTTCCAGTAGTTTTACTGTTTTGAATCTTACATTTAGGATTTTAATCCATTTTGAGTGAATTTGGGAGAGTGGTAAAAGATGGGGGTCCAGTTTCATTCTTTGGCATGTGAATATCAAGTTTTCCCAGCACTATTAAAGAGATTCCTTTCCCCACTGAGTATTCTTGGCTTCCTTGTCAAATATTAGTTGACCATATATGTAGAGTTTATTTCTGGGTCTATGTGTTTGTTTTTATGACAGATGACAATACCATGCTGTTTTGATTCCTATGACTGTAATAATGTCTGAAATCAAGAAGTGTGATGCCTCCCACTTTGTTCTTTCTCAGGATTGCTTTGGCTATTTGGAGTCTTTTGTGGTTCCATACAAATTTAAGGATTGCCTTTTCTATTTCTGTGAAAAATGTCACTGGAATTTTGATAGAGATTGCATTGCATCTATAGATGGCTTTAGGTAGTATGGACATTTTAACGATATTAATTCTTCCAAATCAAGAACATAGGCTATCTTTCCATTTACTTGTTTTCTTCAATTTCTTTCATCAGTGTCTTATAATTTTCAATATACAGATTTTTTTTAAGATTTTATTTATTTATTTGACAGAGAG
This sequence comes from Mirounga angustirostris, assembly GCF_029215605.1. Taxonomy (NCBI): domain Eukaryota; kingdom Metazoa; phylum Chordata; class Mammalia; order Carnivora; family Phocidae; genus Mirounga; species Mirounga angustirostris. The sequence continues at coordinate 36,476,622 of NW_026991720.1, forward strand.
AGAGAGATACCGAGAGCAGGAACACAAACAGGGGGAGTGGGAGAGGGAGAAACAAGCCTCCTGCAGAGCAAAGAGCCCGATGTGGGCCTTGATCCCAGGACCCTGAGATAATGACCTGAGCCGAAGGCAGAGGCCTAATGACTGAGCCACCCAGGCACCCCTCAATATACAGATCTTTCACCTCTTTGGCTAAATGTATTCCTACATATTTTATTATTTTTGTTGCTATTATAAATTGGATTGTTTTATTTCTTTTTGAGATAATTGTTAATATATAGAAACACAACTGATTTTTATATGTTGATTTTGTATCCTGCAACTTTACCGAATTCATTTATTAGTTCTAACAGTGTTTTGGTGGAGTCTTTAGGATTTTCTCTATATAAAGTCCTATCATCGGCAGAACAAGACAATCTACTTTTTCCTATCTGATTTGGATGCTTTCTTTTTTTTCTTGCCTAACTGCTCTGGCTAGAACTTCCAGTACTATGTTGAATGGAAATAGTGACATTAGACATCCTTGTTCTGTTCCTGACCTTAGCAGGAAAGCTTTCAACCTTTCACTATTGACTATGATGTTAGCTGTGGTCTTGCAACAAAGCAATTCAGATGAGATACACCTCTCATCCCCATTTTTTACATCATTGCTTAATTTCATGTTGTTTCTGTTTTTATGTGGCAAGCCAAAGGTAATTTTAACTTAGAAAATATTTTCATAAAATCTGCTGAAACATTCTTCAGAAACAGATTCCTTTAATCAGTATTTAAAGAACGCCTACTATATAGCAGGGCAATACATTTGGTACTGGGGAGACGGAGATGCTTATTTTGATAAAATTTTTACTCAAAATGTGTTCTATGATAAAATATCTCTGGAAACACACACACACAAAAAAAAAAACTGTTAACAGCTTTACCTCTGAGGAGGGAATTTTATTTTTAAAGTCTGTCCTTTTTTCACTTTTTGAATTTTGTATCCTATATTTGTGTATTACTCAAAAAGTTTGGTTTCTAAAATCCTATGTATTCCATAAATCCTCTAGAAAATAATTTGTAACCTACAATGGGTTTTATCTCGTTTCACATTGTAGCAAGTTTACAAATTCTAACAAACTTTCCTGTTTATTCATCTTAATTTTTTCAAAGAAAGGAGCCTATTGTGTACCTTGATTTGCCAACCAGCATAGTTTATTATTGGTTACGGAGGATCTTATGACCCTTAACCTGTTCTTAATTAACCACAATAGCTCCAAGGGAAGATTTTAGTGTGTAGCATTCTTCTCTACTTGAAAATCAGCCTACCGATATTGGCACCAGTTCTCCCAAAGCTCTCCTGTGGCTCTCCAGCAAGTCCTACCTCCCATGTTCACAGAGTATCTCACCCCCTGTGTTGATAGAGATTATGAGAACATTTTTCATCTAATTCCCTTGCCCTGCAGCACTCATCTCCATCAATGAGAGCTGTAGCTGGGAGGCACGCAGCAAGGTGATGAGGAAAGCTGAAATGAATCTTCTGTGAATACTAAATATGTTGAGACTAAGCACTGAAAGAACACCTGATTAGCTACTGTTTCAGTTGCTTAAAATGTTTATCACACTCAGGCTCTAAGAGAAAAGAGGAGACATTTGTTCTGAGGGTGGTATAAAGGGGTAGTGTAACACAGAGGGGTAAATGCCAATGGCTTATTCGGTTTGTGGTCAGTCTCAGAAAGGGGTTCAGATCTCACTGCAGTGCGTTGAGGATTGAAAGAAGGCAAGATGGAGCAGAGAGGCCATTTGGAAGATTGGATTAAGACATGCAGAGTGGGATAGAAAGAACAGGCCAAATATGTTACACATCAAGAAGAAAGATCTAAAATATAACAACCAGGTAAAATCAGTGAGGCCTGAGAACTGACTGACAGTTAAAATAGAGAGATTAAAAGCAGGACTCAGAGACCAGTGAATGCTGTCTCTTTATTACTAATAATTCTGGCTTAGTAAGACTCACAGAAATCACAGCTTCTGTTATTATTGTTGTTGTTGTTGTTGTTGTTGTTATTAATAGCAGCTAGTAGTAGTAGTAGTAGTAATAGTAATATTGGATGGGAACAGTGAGATAGGGATGGCCCCCAGGTTTGTGAATTGCATGCCTGGTAAAGAGACATGTCTTTCACTGGGCTGAAAATACAAAAGGAAAAACAGGTGTAAAGGAGAGGAGAGAAAGATGAAAAATATGCTGAGTTAGAAGGGCCTGGGGAAGCAGCCAGCTAGAAAAATGCATGTGTGGCATATGTGAAAACTGGTCAGTGTGCCTGGAGGGTGCAGTTATTTGAGTGACCGGCTCTTGGTTTCAGCTCAGGTCATGATCTCATGGTTGTGTATTTGAGCCCCACGTAGGGCTCCACACTCAGCCTGGAGTCTGCTTGAGATTCTCTCTCCCTCTCCCTCTGTCCCACCGGCTCACACTTGTGCTCTCTCTCTCTAAAATAAATAAATAAATCTTAAAAAAAAAAAAAACTGGTCAGGAGAGGGGTTGAGGTCTAGAAATATAAATTTAAGAGTGGCCACACTTAAATGGTGGGTGACATCATCAGAGTAGGTGACAATGAAAGAACCAAGAGAAACATGTAGAATGTAGAAAAGGGTGAGAACGAAGACCAGAGAACTTGTAGGGAAAACAGGAGGGGAGAGTGACACAAAGTAAAGAGAGGGGAGCCTTTGAGGGAGACGGGCCTGATCAGATGTTCCTTCCCCATCTGATAAATCCAACAGAAGTTCTGTCTGGAAATGCACAGATTTGAGGTCTTCTCTAGGACCTCAGGCCCAAGTATCCAAGATCAACCTCTGGGTACACCTGAAACCACCCACCAGCCTTCCTGGAAGCCTCCCTGATGGCGATGGTCCAGGACAGAAAAGTCCTCATCTGCACTCCTAGCTCAGGTCAGCCAGGAGTTCCATGGCTTCTACAAAGCAGAAAACAGTTCATCCCACTCTTCAGCAGCTGGCCCAAGACAGCTTCATGTCAGTGGGAAAAGTTTTAGAAATCATGGAATCAGGCAAGGTTGACAAAACAACATGCCTATTAACAAATAAATTCAAGATTATAGTTACATGTTGGAAGTAGAAAGTTGGCACTCTCAAATTCTTCTACATCATAGTAATAGTGCAATGCCTTTTTTGAATAAATCAATTTTCTAGATAAAGTTTACTACTGTAGGAACTAAGCCTTTAATTTTAGCCATTTGTTATATAAATCTCACTAAAATTTTCCTACCGTCCTAATACACAGTATACTGTACAAAATACAATCTTGCTTGTAAAGTCAAGGTCATTGTTATGATCATTATTTATTATGGTAAAAGATGGAAAGGATGAGAACTAATATTTATCATATACTTATTGGGCATTACTGTGCATTTATTGCTTTATGTGCCCTATGTATAATACTTAACTTCCTCAATGATCCTATACACTAGGTATTGTTATCTCCATTCTACAGATAAAGACACTAAGATTTAGGAAGATTAACTTGTCCAAAATCAAGTATCTATTTTAGCTAAAATTTATAACTAGTTTTGTCTGATTCCAAAACTTTCCTATTCCCCTTCCTATGCTTTCCCTTTCAACATTTTTTTTATTATGTTATGTTAGTCACCATACAGTACATCATTAGTTTTTGATGTAGTGATCCATGATTCATTGTTTGCATATAACACCCAGTGCTCCTTCCAATACGTGCCCTCCTTAATACTTTTGATAATTGTCTCTTATAGCTATTTCTTGCTGGGAGTTCCCTCAAGTACTGTTTACCCCTGTAACTAAACAAGCCAGGTAGGTTGTTGAGCTTTTATCGGATGATTTACCTCTCTTCTCCTTTGTTACAAATGACCACTTTCAGTATATCAGCTTCAGCAGTAATCCCTCCTTGATCCTAGTGTCTTTTTTTCTAAAACCTAGGCAACTTGCCAGGGAAAACCAAATTACCAATTTTATTAAATGAGTAACATAATTTAACACAACACTTAAGAATGGCTTCACAACTCTCCTGTGAATTCTGTTTTCATCCTTCTTAGAGACTTTTCTTTACTGTCAGATTTATGGCTGTATTCAAGAAAGTTAAAGTTAACCAAAATCTAAATGTTAAATAAATTACTGTCTCAGTTTCCCCAACAAGACTTCCCTGCAATCACTTGCCCATATGTGGGCCGTAGGGATTGGTTCGGAAAAGGGCAGGTACACAAGTCAAGCAATCAGAGCCTTTCTTGGGGATCTCTCTGGCTACAGTTAGCAGAAAAGAGATGCTCTTGTCACTGGATCTATTACAAGATGGATTCAGGGCTCTCTACTACTCTCTGGAGACAGCCCACTGCTGTAGTAGAGAATAATTGCCCCTCGCAAAGAGAGCAGAGACAGGCAATGGAGAGAAAAAGGGTCCAGACAGCCTCGTCTCTGGATCCAGTTATTCCTAGCTCTGCAACTGCCATGATCTTATAAGCTTATAAACTTCCTCCTCTTTATTTGTCTCAAGCTATTTATCCATGTGTTTCTGTCACCCATCCCTAAGAGACTCTTGACCAATATATGTAGGCATTAATCAAGAATAGCAGTTCCTAACTTAGCCAAATTTGCACATTAGAAGCATCAGGAGAGTTTTTAAAGTCCCAGTGCCCAAGCTGAATCCAAAACCAATTAGATCAGAATTTCTGGGCATAGGAACCAGGCATTAATATTTTTATACAGCTCCCTAGGGCAATCCAAAGTGGATCCAGGTTAAGAATCACTGCTCTGGAATATCTTTGATTCTATGTAGTCTATCAAAAACCAACAGCAAAGGATGAAGCTTTGGAAACATTTTCATTGAAGTAAAAACCAAAAGAACAATTGCCATTATTCCCTGTACTGTTTAAGGTATACTGAAAGTCATAATTTTTGCAAGAATACTAAAAAATGTTGTATGAAGTTTAAAAATAGAACGTGGAGAGACACAGCTGTCACCTTTTGGAGAAAATAGGATTTCCACATAGAAATCCAAGAGACCCTATAGACAAACTATTGGAATTAGAATTAGAAAGGTGGCTGGATACAAAATCAACACATGTAGGAGAGGTCAGTTCTCTCCAAATGAATATGTATGATCAGTGCAAATCCCACAGGACTTCTCACAGAATTTGACCAGATCACACTAATAGTCACTTAAACAAATAAAAGATCAAGAAAAGCCAAAATAATTTTAGAAAGTAACAAGTGGAAGACTTGCCCTACCGGACATAAATTTTCTCACTTTCTCTTTTAAATTATATTTTACACACACGCATGCACACACACACACACACTTATATCATGTATAATCTACTCATGCTCCAGAGATTAAAGGAATCACTGATACAGTAAATAACAAATTACAAAACAATAGAAAGGCTAGAAACAGGAGAACACATATCCAAAAACATGATAGATCAAAGAGGTAGAATTACAAATCAGTAAGGGGGAAAAATGGACTAGTCAATAAATGGTACTTTATATGGGGAAAAATAGATCCCTACTCCCACAATACACAAAAGATAAATTTCAGAAGGATTAAAGCACTTAATATAACAGCAAAAATTTTAAATTTTAGAACAACAAATGGAAAGTGTGTTTGTGGTCTTAGGATAGGGAAGGATTTCTTAAACAGGCTTAAAACTACAAACTACAAAGAAACGAACTGGTAAAAGTGGCATCATTTAAATCTAAAACTTTTATACAACACAACACACAAAAGAGAGATAAACCACAAACTGAGAGAAGATATCTGTACTGTGGAAAGTCAACAAAAGATTAGTATCCAGGCTATCTAAAGAGCTCCTACAAATCAAGAAGAAACCCAAGTGAAAAACAGGCAGAGGATGCCTTTTATTTCTGTTTGTTGTCTGATTGCTGTGGCTAGGACTTTCAGTACTATGTTAAATAACAATGGTGAAGGTGGACATACCTGTCTGGTTCCTGACTGTAGGGGAAAAGCTCTCAGTATTTCCCCATTGAGGATGATTTTAGCTGTGGGTTTTTCATATATAGCCTTTATCATGTTGAGGTATGCTCTTCTAAGCCTACCTTGTTGAGGGTTTTTGTCATGAATGGATTATTATGGGCAGAAGACATGAACAGACATTTTTCCAAAGAAGACATGCAGATGGCCAACAAACACATGAAAAGATGCCCAACATCACTGATCATCAGGGAAATACAAATCAAAACTATAATGAGATATTACTTCACACCTGTCAGAATGGCTAAAATCAACAACACAAGGAAAAACAGGTGTTGGCAAGGATGTGGAGAAAGGGCAACTCTCCTGGATTGTTGGTGAGAATGCAAACTGGTGCAGCCCACTCTGGAAAACAGTATGAAGCTTCCTCAAAAAGTTAAAAATAGAACTACCCTCTGATCCAGCAATTACACTACTAGGTATTTACCCAAAGAATACAAACATACTAATTCAAAGGGATACATGCACCCCAATGTTTATAGCAACATTATCTACAGTAGCCAAATTATAGAAAGAACCCAGATGTCCATTGACAGATGAATGGATAAAGAAGACGTGACATTGGGCGCCTGGGTGGCTCAGATGGTTAAGCGTCTGCCTTCAGCTCAGGTCATGATCTCAGGGTCCTGGGATCAAGTCCCGCATTGGGCTCCCTGCTCCTTGGGAGCCTGCTTCTCCCTCTGCCTCTCTCTCTCTCTCTGTCTCTCATGAATAAATAAATAAAATCTTTAGAAAAAAAAAAAAGAAGATGTGACATACACACACACACATACACACACACAATGGACTATTACTCAGGCATAAAAAAGAATGAAATCTTGACATTTGCAACAATATGGATGGAGCTAGAGAGTATTATGCTAAGCAAAGTAAGTCAGTCAGAGAAAGACAAATACCATACAATTTCACTCACCTGTGGAATTTAAGAAACAAAACAAATGAGCAGAGGGGAAAAAGAAAGAAAGAGGCAAACCAAGAAACAGACTCTTAACTATGGAGGACAAACTGATAGTTACCAGAAAGGAGGTGGGTGGGGGGATGGGTTAAATAGGTGATGGGGATTAAGGAGTGTAATGAACATTGGGTGTTGTATGTAAATGTTGAATCACTAAATTATATGCCTAAAACTAATATTACACTGTATGTCAGCTAACTGGAATTTAAACAAAAACTTTAAAAAAGAAAAGAAAAACACGCAAAGATTAGTGGGAATGGGCAAATCACATATGAAACCCCATCAACAAATAAACTTATGAAAAATAGAAATTTAAAATGAGATATATTTTAAACACATGAAATTAACATACATTTAATAAAATGACAATCACAAATTTGGGGAAGGATATGGGAATAAGAAACTCTCATAAGCAAGTGGGAGTATAAATTGCCAAAACCTTTTATAATAATTTGAATTTGTCCTAAAACCCACGAGTCCATTAGGAATATATGCTTGAGATACTATAGCCCACATGGATCAGGAGATGTGTGCAAGCATGTTCACTGCAGCATAATTTGTAATAAGAAAAAAAGGGAGAGAGAGAGAGAGAGAAATTTAAATTTATAAATTATGGTATATTTATACTGGATATTTTATAACAGTTAAATGAGTGAACTAGAACTAATGAACTGATGTATAGATAAAACTTAGTAGCATACTATTGACTCTTCATAATAAAACAGTCAACTAACTAAAAATAAAAGGGAACTTTTTCAACCCATGAAAAATCCACAGCTAATATTATACTTAATCATGACTGACTTGATGCTTTCCCTTTAAAATCAGGAACAAGACAAGATATGCACTCTTGCTACTTCCATTCAACATTGTACTGCAGGTGCCACCCAAGGAAATTAGGCAGGCAGGCAGGCAGGCAGGAAGGAAATAAGGGTGGGAGGGAGGGAGGGAGGGAGGGAGGGAGGCAGGGAGGCAGGGAGGGAGGGAGGGAGGGAAGGAAGGAGGAAGAGAGGGAGACATGTCCAGTTGAAAATAAAGAAGTAAAACTATCTCTATTCATAAATGGCATGATCTTGTGTACTGCAAATCTTCAAGAATCCACTAAAATCAAGTAGAACCAATAAACAAATTCAGCAGGATTGCAGGAATATGCAAATATCAATTGTTTTTATATACACCTACAATGAACAATCTAAAAATTAAATTAACAAAATTTCATTTACAGTAGCATCAAAAAGAATAAAATGCCAAGGAACAAATTTAACAAAAGGAATGTAAAACTTATAATATATTATATATAATGTAAAACTATAAAATATTGTTGAAAAAAATCAAAGAAGATCTCAATAAACAGAAAACATCCCAAGTTCATGAATTAGAAGACTTAACATGGTTAAAATGGCAATACTCCCCAAGTTGATATATGGATTCAATACTTACCAGAATCCCAACTGACTTCTTTACAGAAATTGACATGCTGATTTTTAAATGCATATGGAATTGCAAAGGACTCAGACTAGCCAAAACAATATTAAAAAGAAGAACAAAGTAGAATCACACTTCTCAACTTCAAAACTTACTGCAAAGCAATGGCAATCAAGACAGTTTGGTACTGGCACAAGGATAGACATATAGATCAATGGCATAGAATTGAGAGTCCACAAAAAATCCATATACCTATGGTCAAATGATTTTTGGCATGGATGCCAAGACCATTCAATGGGAAAAGAATGGTCTTCTCAACAAATCGTGCTGAGACAACTGGATAGCCACATGCATAAGAATGAAATCAACGCCTACCTCACACCAAATATAAAAATTAATTCAAAATGGATCAAAGACATAAATATGAGATCATAGATTCTTAGGAAAAAGCAGAGATAAATCATGACCTTGAATTATGCAATAGATACTTAGAAATGACCTCAAAGACATGAGGGCAGGGGGGAAAGAATAAACAAACTGGACTTCATCAAAATTTAAAATATCCTTTAAAGGATACCATGAAGAAAGTGAAAAAACCATAGAATTAGAGAAAATATTTGCAATTCACATATTTCACAAGAGACTAGTATCTAGAATATATAAATAACACTTATAGCTTAATAATAAAAAGGCAAATAGCCCAACTTAAAAATAGGCAAAGGATCTGAACAGACATTTCTCCAAGGAAGACATAAAAATAGCCAATAAACACATAAAAAGATTCTCAACATCACTGGTCTTCAGGGAAATGCATATCAAAACCACAATGAGACACCCACTAGGATGGCTAACATAAAAGAGTCAGATAATAAGAAATGTTGGTGGGGATGTGGAGAAATGAGAACTCTTATACATTACTGATGGAAATGTGAAATGGTACAGCCACTTTGGAAACAGTCTGGCACTCTTAAAAGTTTAAATGCAGAGTTGCCGTATGACCCAGCATTCTATTACTAGGTATATACCTATGAGAAATGAAAACACATATCCACACAAAAATTTGTTCATGAATGTTTATGGCAGCATTATTTTTAATAGTCAAGATGTGGAAACAACCCAAATGTCCATCAATGAGTGAAAGGATAAACAAACTGTAGTATATCCATACAATTCAATTATGGCCATAAAAAGGAATTATATCATACAATTTAATTTAAGGCCATAAGAAGGAATTAAGTACTGACACATGCTACAAAATTGAGGACCCTTGAAAGCATTATACTAAGTAAAATAAATCAGTCACAAAAGACCATTTATTATATGATTCCATTCCTATAAAATGTGCAAAATAGGGAAACCTAAGAAACAAGGTATATTGCTTAGGATTGGGGGTGAGACAAAAAGGGAAAGACAGGGTGGTGATAGCTAATGGGCACAGGTTTTCTTTTTTAGATGATGCAAATGTTCTAAAAATCATTGTGATGGCTAACATCACAATGTGATTTTACATGTGATTTTACAAAAAAAATTACATCGTACACTTCCATTAGATGAATTGTATGGTATATGAATATATACCTATATATATCCTAATAAGGAGCTTTATTGAGTTAATATGTAGGACATATTTATGCTATAATATAAAGTTTACAAATACAGAAAATAAAAATTTTAATGTTCATTAATACAACATACATCTTAGAAATAATTTAAGCAGGAACACTTTTATTCAACATAGTCCTGGAAGTCCTAGCCACAGCAATCAGACAAGAAAAGGCAATAAAAGGCATTCAAATTGGAAGAAAAAAGTAAAATTGTCACTATTTGCAGATGACATGATACTATATATAGAAAACATTAACGATTCCACCAAAGAAGTGTTAGAACTAATAAATGAATCCAGTAAAGTTACAGAATACAAAATTAATATCTGGAAATCTGTTGTTTCTATACGCTAATTAAAGTAGCAGAAAGAGAAATTAAGGGGCGCCTGGGTGGCTCAGATGGTTAAGCGTCTGCCTTCAGCTCAGGTCATGATCCCAGGGTCCTGGGATCAAGCCCCACATCGGGCTCCTGGCTCAGCCAGGAGTCTGCTTCTCCCTCTCCCTCTGCCTCTCCCACTGCTCATGCTCTCTCTCTCTCTGTATCTCTGTGTCTCAAATGAATAAATAAAATCTTAAAAAAAAAAAAGAGAAAGAGAAATTAAGAAAAAAATCCCACTTATGATTGCACAAAAGACAAATAAAATACCTAGGAATAAATTTAACCAAGGAGGTGAAGGACCTGTACTCTGAAAACTATAAAACACCAATGCAAAAAAATTGGAAGACAACACAAACATATGGAAATATATTCCATGGTCATGGATTGGAAGAAGTAATATCATTAAAATTTCTATAATCTCTATCAAAATACAAGTAGCTTTTTTCACAGAACTAGAACAGAACAATCCTAAAATGTGTATGGAACCACAAAAGACCTTGAACAGCTAAAGCAATCTTGAAAAAGAAGAACAAAGCTGGGGGTATCACACTCCCTGATTACTATGGTAATCAAAACAGTATGGTATTGGTACAAAGCTATGGTAATCAAAACAGTATGGTATTGGTACAAAAAAATAGACACAGATCAATGAAACAGGATAAAAGGCCCAGAAGTAAACCTATGATTATAAGGTCAATTAATCTATGACAACAGAGGCAAGAATATACAATGGGGAAAAGACAATCTCTTCAATAAATGGTGCTGAGAAAGCTGGACAGTTACATGCAAAGGAATGAAACTGGACCACTTTCTTACACCATACCCAAAAATAAACTCAAAATGGATTAAAGATCTAAATGTGAGACCTGAAACCATAAAACTCCTTAAAGAAAATGTAGGCAGTAATCTCTTGGACATTGACCTTAGCAACACTTTTCTTGATAAGTCTCCTCATGCAAGGGAAATAAAAGCAAAATTAAACTGGTAGGACTCATCAAAATAAAAAGCTTTTGCACAGCAAAGGAAACCATCAACAAAACAAAAAGGTAACCTACTGAGTGGGAGAAGATATATGCAAATAATATACCCAATAAGGGGTTAATATCCAAAATGTATAAAGAATTTTTACAACTCAACAACAAAACAAATAATCTGATTTAAAAATGAGCAGAGGATCTGAACATTTTTTCAAAGAAGATATACAGATGGCCAAAAGGCAGAAGAAAAAGATGCTCAACATCACTAATTACCAGGGAAATGCAAAATCAAAACCACAATGACATACCACCTCACACCAGTCAGAACGTCTAGTATCAAAAAGATAAGAAATAACAAGTGTTAAAAAGGATGTGGAGAAAAAGGGAACCCTCATGCACTGTTGGCAGGAATGTAAATTGGTACAACCACTATGGAAAACAGTATGGAAGTTCCTCAAAAAACTTAAAATAGAAATACCATATGATCAGTAATTTCACTACTGGATATTTACCCAAAGAAAACAAAAACACTAATTCAAAAGAATATATCCACCCCTATGTTATTGCAGCATTATTTACAATAGTCAAGATATGAAAGCAACCTAAGTGTCCACTGATAGATGAATAAAGAAGACGTGGTAAAAATATACAATGGAATATTACTCAGCCATGAAAAAGAAATCATGCCATTTGCAACAACATAGTACCTAGAAAGTACTATGCTAAATGAAATGAGTCAGACATAGAAAGACAAATACCATATGATTTCACTTATATGTGGAATCTAAAAAACAAATGAACATAAAACAGAAACAGATCCATAAACATAGAGAACAAACTGGCCTTTGCCAGAGGGCAGGGAGTTGGGGGGGTTGGAATGGGAAAAATAGGTGAAGGGGATTAAGAGGTACAAACTTCCAGTTATAAAATAAATAAGTCACGAGGATGAGAAGTATGGTGCAGGGAATCTAGTCAATAATGTGGAAATAACATTGTATGATAACTACATTTACTGCAGTAAGTGCGGCATAATGTACAGAACTGTCAAATCACTACGCCATACACCCAAAACTAATATAACATTGTAGGTCAACCGTACTTTACAATAAAAATTTTCAAAATAATAATGATTTAAACAGAAAGATACACATTTCAAGATAATGGGTTAGCTTTGGGAAAGATAAAAAAGAAGTGAGTAAAATTGCAAAGGGGGCTTTAACCACACCTGTAATACTGTATGAAATATTAAAGCAAAAGCAGAATAATTATGTAAAAAGCCTGGTGGTTTTCTTTAAAATTTTTAATAAATCCTTTTTGTTGGCTTTAGTAAGAGCCAACTTACTAAAGAAGCAGTTATTCTAATTGCTAAGTCAATACTGCCAAAGTTTCTCTAAAGAGAAACAGGGAGTCTATGAGGTAGCTCTACTTTGTAGATTTTAAACAGAAATAAGGACCTGGGTCTGTGGTTAATGAGGACTTGCTATACTTTACATCTTTTGATCTTCTTAGTCTCTCTTCCACACTCTTTGCAGTCTCTACCCTACTTTACTAAAGAGCTTTGATGAAAAACAGTTGTAATATAACCTAACAAATGTCTAACCAATGGAGTGATTTTCATATTATTTTCATCTAGTCCAGATTCCGACAATTTTCTCCCACAAACGACCTGGGATATGGGCTTAGTCTCAGTCTTCAGGTATTCCACTAGGTCCTCTGGGTTCATGCTGAGCCACAAACACCAACTGTGGGTACCAGCATGGATCTAGATCTAAAAGCTGTTAGACGGGGGCACCTAGGTAGCTCAGTTGGTTAAGCATCTGCCTTTGGCTCAGGTCATGATCCCAGGGTCCTGGCATCGAGCCCTAGTTTGGCTCCCTGCTCAGTGAGGAATCTGCTTCTCCCTCTCCTCCCTGCTTGTGCTCTCTCTTGCTATCTTGCTCTCTCTCAAAATGAATAAATAAAATCTTTTAAAAAATAAAAAATAATAATAATAAAAGCTGTTAGACTGAGAATTTGCTTTGCTAGACTTCTAGGTTCAATAACATGGGAATTATAATTCCTCCAGAGTATTTCAAGTACTTCTTGCAAACAGAGTTAAAAATCCACTCTAGATCTCCTGTCACTATGGTCCAGTAGTGTTAGTGCAGAGTTCTTCAAAATTTTGTCATCCCCCACTCTCTCTCCCTCACCCCGCCCCTGATGTATGTGCCATGGTTCTCAGACAGATGCCACGGTGACTTGGCAGGAGAGACCATCCATAGATTATAGATAAAATGCCTGAAATGCTTTGTAACACATTTTCCCAGTTTCAAACAAACAAAACTTTTTTTTTTTTTTTATTGTGCTGGCTTCCCAGACAAAACCCACAAATTTGTTAAGGGACAAATATTAAAGGACAATATTTGCTTTTAATAAACATGATTTAAAACTCTTTTTAGGGGCGCCTGGGTGGCTCAGTTGGTTAAACGACTGCCTTCGGCTCGGGTCATGATCCTGGAGTCCCAGGATCGAGTCCCACATTGGGCTCCCTGTTCGGCGGGGGGTCTGCTTCTCCCTCTGACCCTCCTCCCTCTCATGCTCTCTGTGTCTCATTAAAAAATAAATAAGTAAATAAAACTCTTTTTAGAGTGCCACCACATTGGTTTTGAAAGTGTTTTTTTTTCATGGCCAATTTGTATTTGCATAAATGAGTCCTTGGTTCTTTCCAGGGATTAGAAATAAACCCTGGGTCAATCTGGAAACACAGAGGATACAGTCATTGGGGGTGACTTATTGTCATCACAAATACTACAGATATGAATTCCCTCCCAATTCTCTAAAAGATGTATTTCAAAATAGATCTCATTTGAGCCCGCCCCTCCTCTGCTCTCCACAAGACTGAAAAGACATTAAGTACTTGTGGACTTCCAAGAATGCCATCTTCTCCCTTTGGATCATACCGAATCCTAGGCCTTCCAAGACCTAGAAAACTGAGGAGGGAGATCAGATTCTCAGTCCATGTGGGCAGTGCCCCCAGCCACGGGAAGGCAACTAGTTTCAACAGGATCTCTACATCCTCCAGGCCAAGCTTGGCCAAGAAAACCTTCACCACTACCCACAGAGCCACGTACTTCAACGTCAGCCCTCTCCATGATCTTTCTAAGGCCCTGCCACCTCACAAGATGGCAACTGTCCTTCCACAGGGGCCCAGCTGTTTTCTTTGGACAGATCTGGAAACCTTCCATTTCCCTTCTCCATACGAACGGCAGGTCGATGGGATACCACCGCCTACTTCAACTCTTCTACCTCCCCCACACACAAGTCTGTCTCAATTTATCTCCAGGGTGGGTTCTCCTTCTTCACCAACCCCCCATGCAAAGCCCCCCCACTTTCTAAGACACACCTACAAAGACAGTTTACTCCCTCTCTCCCTCACTCCCTCATTCCTTCATGCCCCAAGGATCTCTCCTTCTTGGCGAAGTAGGGGAGGGGGCCACAAAGGAATTATACTTTTTCTCTGGCACGTCTATGAGACAGAGAGAGAGATTTGTTTTCATAAACTACAGTTTTATATAAGATACGGACCACCCCACATCACTTAACGGCCTGCATTTTGCCTAAAACTTTCACTCTTAGATCCAGTTCTCTTGATTACAGCATCATCTGCAGAAGACCACAATTCATTCATTTACTCATTTAAAGGCGCAGTTTTAAGGGAACAGATGTGGGGTCCAGTTGGAGAGAAGTTAAATTTGAGGTGAATGGTGAGATGAAGTCGGCAATTAAGTATAGAGCCTGGACACGCACACATGAATCAGGAAATCTTGTTGCAGTGTTTAGAGCCATAGGCATGAATGAGAGGCTATGGACTGAAGGCGAGGATGCCCTTGGACTGAGGCCTGAGGCACCCTCCAGCAAAGCTGACTGTGCGGGGTAGGACCTTAGGGAGAGGGTAAATGATGGCCAGAGAGCCAGAAAGCCCGAGCTCCATGAAGCAAGATACGGACAGCCGTTTCAAGGGCAGCAGCAATATGGGAGAAGGCCTTGGAACTCGCTCTTTCCCATTAAGAATTGAGCCACCACATGGGGCGCCTGGGTGGCTCAGTTGGTTAAGCAACTGCCTTCGGCTCAGGTCATGATCCTGGAGTCCTGGGATCGAGTCCCGCATCGGGCTCCCTGCTCGGCGGGGAGTCTGCTTCTCCCTCTGATCCTCCCCCTCTCATGCTCTCTGTCTCCCATTCTCTCTCTCAGATAAATAAATAAAAAATCTTTAAAAAAAAAAAAATGAAGAATTGAGCCACCACGATCATACTCAGGAGATTACTTTAGCTGATGATAGCTCAAACTGCAGAGAGCACATGGGCCCTGAGGGAGCTGGGTGAGAGGGTATCATTCGGTGTGAGGCGAAAGGGAAAGGTGGCTCTGGAACAGGCCCTCTGTACAGGCGGTCCTGGGTGGACAGGAGAGTGATCCTCAACCACGCCACACCTTTCTCTGTCTATATATGGACAAAATGACAGTCCTGCTGCCCAGGCCTTCCCCACTCCCTAATTAGCTGTCACCTTCACAGAGCTTCCACAGCAGCTCTGAGAGAGCACACTACAGCAGACTCTGGCCCTTTTCCCTTACCTGAAAAAATAACTTTTAGATCTTTAGACCTCCACTGAAATACTTTTTGATTTAAAAATTAAAATTAATTTATATACATGGTACAAATAATGGGCCCCAAACTTCTCATGAAAAGCAAGCATCTCTCACCCAACCCCTTCTGATTTCCAGTCCTGTTCCACAGAGACCACCACATGAGACCATTTCCCTTTTATTTTGCTTAATACCTCAATATCTTTAAAGAATGTTCACATCCTGCTATTTCTTGATTTATCAACTTTGGGCACTGTGAATCTGTGGGCTTTCGGCCACAAGCAATAAGGATTCAGCTGACACCGTTGCCCACCTTCTCCTGCTCCTGTCTCCTCACCTTTGATGTTTAGATAACTACCGTTAGCTCATCTATGGCTTACCTTTGTAATCTGAAATAATTAAATTGCCATCTCTTGACTCCACAGTCTGCAAAATGAAAATATTAACACCTCTACCTTAACTTCCACCTCATTTTCCCCTCCCCCTCCCATCTATTGACAGCTACCTTTTCGCTTTTCTGTTCCTGAAGTTGATACCGTTTATATTCTGTTCTGTATCTGTTGTGTGTTCTGCATTTTTTTCAATGTGGTTGTCTCAACTGAAGTGATTTCAAAAGCAGGATATCAGAGCAGGGCCACTTTGCAACTGTGGTTTTGATTTAGAGGAACATTCCGATGTAGTCATGTGGATGCAGCTTTATCAAATATAAGCATTCTCTGTTTTTTAAGTAAAAGTTAGAAAGGTATACAATAGGCTTCCCTAAACCTCACGCCACCCCTGAACCAAAGAAGTTGGGAATATCTACGATATCCCCATCACTTGATTTTAAGACCGATGCTTAGAGATATGCCAATTAGGCCGCCTCAAAATGCCATGAATCTTTTGTCCTCCCCTATATTAATTTTTGTCAAGGCCTATAGCCAGAGGAAAATATTGGAAAATTCAATTATCTCACAAATTTGGGACAGGCTAGGCAGCCAAATCTAAATAAAAATAATAGCAAAAACTCCCAAGAGAATATGTCTAGCAATGTAAATAGCCCTATGGTGGAAATATAGTAAAATTGCAAAGAAAAATGCTTTATAAAAATGAAATCTTGCGGCACCTGGGTGGCTCAGGTGGTTGGGCGTCTGCCTTCAGCTCCAGTCATGGTCCCGGGGTCCTGGGATCGAGCCCCACACAGGGCTCCCCGGTGGGCAGGGAGCCTGCTTCTCCCTCTCCCTCTGCCTCTCCCTCTGCTGGTGCACGCTCTCTCTTGCTCTCTCGCTCTCTCACTCTCTTGTGCTCGCTCTCCTCCTTTCTCTCAAATAAATAAAATCTTTAAAAAAATGAAATCTTGTCTGAAAAAGCCAGTGCTAAATCTCTTCAATAAAACATAAACTGTTAAAATGCTATAATCTTTAGTTCATCTCTGGTCTTCTTAGAAAGCTATAGACAAGTCACTGTTACACAAACTAGGCTATCATCAATTTAAGTGACTTCCTAAAGCCCGATAAGGGTGCCAGAGAGTTGCCACCATAACCTAGTCCCATAAAGCTTGAGAATTTTAAGACAAAAATCAGTCTTGGATCCTGTACCACAGATTTTAATTCTCAAAAAAAAAAAAAATCACTGCACCATATTTTAATGAATACATAATTCCATAACACAGTTCCCTACTTATGTCTCATGGTGAAGCTTCAGTGTATTTGACAATTTGTTAATTCAACTGGCTCTTACAACGTTCATTACTGTTTTAGATAAAAATTTAGTTTCTCTTCAGGAATGAAAGAGAGTGGACACTCCCTTGTCAAGATATCCATCCACACATGAGTTGCCAGGACATTTTTGAGAAAGAACAGAAGAGGAAAAAGATATAAAACAAAGAGTACAGAGGTTGTTTAAAAAAAAAAAAGAAAGAAACAATCTGTTTCAACTGGGCTTGAACATTTGAGGGAGTAAATTTGCATTTAAGACCTCTCCAACAGAACTGCTGTTGCCTCTGCTTAATCTTAAAAACAAAAATTCCCACCTAAATCCCAGGTGAAGATTAAATTAAGAGCACTGTGGCCAGCCAAATCAGCACTCTAGCTAGAACATTTGGGTTTGGGATCTTGTATCAACAAGAATTGCTTAACAGGCAACTCCATGACAGCCTGGCAGGGACATTGAACATCGAACTCAACTGGGAGGAGATGATACGGGAAACTCTGCAAACTTCTACTCTGTTCAATTAGGCCGAATATTCCACACAAGAAAAGGGAAGCTTCTGAGTGCCTAGCTGGCTCAGTCATTAAGCGTCTGCCTTCAGCTCAGGTCATGGTCCCGGGGTCCTGGGATCGAGTCCCACATCAGGCTCCTTGCTCAGCGGGAAGCCTGCTTCTCCCTCTCCCACTCCCCCTGCTTGTGTCCCCTCTCTCGCTGTGTCTCTCTCTGTTGAATAAATGAATAAAATCTTTTAAAAAAAAAAAGAAAAGGGAAGCTTCTAGATCAGAAAGGCAAAAATGGATATAAAGAGGAAATTGCTTTGGAGAAATGAAGGTTCTAGAGTGAGCCTACACAAGGACACTGAGCTGCCATCAGAAGTCTGGGATGGAGAGATGAGGAAAGAAGAAACACTTGGCACATGACGATGTCATTCACTTTTGCTGGGCTGTGCAGGGGAACTTGACCGTGGGTGGCCAGGAGCTTCCAAGGAGAACAGCTCCCCCTGGGTATCCGTGATGGTTGGCCTCTGGGTCAGGTAAGGAGGCTAAAGGAGTAAGAGCAATTGATCTGGGAATTAAGGTAAAAGTAATCCACTTAGTGACCTCATTAAGCTCTCTTATTAAAGAAAAAAATAAAGGCAAGCAGCAGGCTCTGGTATATTAACCTAACATGTGTAAACCTTTTACAACCAAGTGGGTCCCCAAAGGGACCCAGAAATTCATCATCATCCTGTCCTGATGCCACCGCTCAGGCTTTTCTTTCCCTCTCAAAAGGCTGCTATGGATTCCCATACAGAGTAGATTCTTCTACTCTGAGACGAAATACTTAGGGTTAATTGAATAGAACAATTCTCTGATATGTAAAGTCTTGCTTCTATGCTCTGTGTTCACAGAATGACCAAAAGCTCTTAGCAAATTAACCCAACATCATCTGAGTGAAAACAGAGGTTATAATGGAAGGGAAACCTATAAGGATGCCTCCTATTCCATCTTATTAAAAAAAAAACAAAAAACAAAAAAAAAAAACCAGAAAAGATGCTCACCTACACAGCTTCTTGCTACCTAGTCACTTGAAGTTCCCATTCTGATCCCTCAAACTTCCAGAAGGAATGGGTGGAAATAATTTTAGGAAACAAAATGTCTGTGAAATATCCACCATATAGGTGTGTCTTTCACCAATTTCCGAACTGCCACCTGCGTCTCGGGAATGAATGCAGTCCCAGGAAGTCGTGCACACAGCGGCCCTGAGTACCTCGTGCTTCAGGATTCATGTAATCCTTCATTCAGAAAATATGTTTATTGAGCACCTACTACATGCCAGGCTCTGTTCTAGAAACTGAGACTATAACAACATAAATGGCAGAATCACTGTATTCACGGATTTTACATTCTCATGGGACACAGAAGCTATAAGAAATAGTAAATATGTAACTTAAAATAGTAAGGGCTATGAGGAAAAACAAAAGTGAAGGAAACTGGCAGGGACTGTGGGTGGGTGAAGCAGGTCAGCTGTTTTACAGACAATGAGCAGGTAAGACCTCTCTGAGTGGTAATCACGAAGCAAAAACCTGAATGACATGAAAGAGCAAGCCAAAAGGAATGTGAATTGTATTAGAAGCTGGATGGAGGGGTGCCTAACTCACTCAGTCAGTAGAGCATGCAACTCTTGATCTTGGGGTTGTGAGTTCAAGCCCCACGTTGGGCGTGGAGCCTACTTAAAAAATAAAAATTAAAAATAAAGTTGAATGGAAAGTCACTGCAGAGCTTTGAGCAAGAACGAAATGACTGACAGTATTTTTTAAAGGTCACTATGGCTACTCTAAGGAGGGAATTCAGAGTGGTAGGAGAGGATACAGGGGGACCAGTGAAAAGGACAATGACTCAGGGAAAATGTGACAGTGTGAAGGTGATACGTGGTCAGAGTCAGGATTTATTTTGAAAATCAATTTAGGGGCTCCTGGGTGGCTCAGTCATTAAGCATCTGCCTTTGGCTCAGGTGATGATCCCAGAGTCCTGGGATCGAGCCCCACATCAAGCTCCCTGCTCAGTGGGAAGCCTGCTTCTCCCTCTCCCACCCCCTGTTTGTGTTCCCTCTCTTGCTGTGTCTCTGTCAAATAAATAAATAAAATCTTAAAAAAAAAAAAAAAAAGAAAATCAAGTGTAAGGCTGATGGATTAGATGCAGAAAAATGAGGAAACAAGGATGTCTTTAAGTGTCTGAGCTCAACAACTAGATCGAAGGAAGTACCAGATACTGTACTGGGGAAGAGGGGAGGAGCAACAAGTGTTTTGAGGAGAGAGGGTGGTTGGCAATTTCACCTAAGACAACTTAAGTTTGAGATGCCCATTAGACTTCTAAATAGACTTGTCAAAAGGCAGATGGTATCCAGATCTGGAGCTTAAAGTAGAAGCTGGAAATGACTGCAGATACACATTTGGAGATCATCCATCATGTGTAACATGTCAACATTAAAGTTTTCTACTCTACCTACTTGACCAACAGAGCTTTGCATTCTGTTTACATCCCTACTGAGGAAAGGTACCTGAAGGAAGGTCAAAGGCTTTCTGCAAAGAGTGGAAACTTCCCAGTGTTTGAAGATCCTCCAAAAGCTGTCTTTAAGGGACCATCTAGGGCTTGCTCCAACGGACCCTACTTCTTGAAAAGTGGGAAGCTGCCTATGCCCCTGATCTCGTCATAATTTTAGAAATGTCCTTGGGAGAAGTGTCCTCTGCTCATCTGTTTACCTAGCCCCTTGCAGCTACAGCTCAGATGAGCGTGCATTGGTGCTGTGACTGAGCTAGCTCCATTTGACCTCCTTGCCACTCTCCACTTAGTGTCCACACAAAGACAGATTTATTAAAAGTAGGCAGAGATCTTGCACAGAAACCTAGGGCAGAAATGTCGCCAAGACTAAAAAAAGACCTGGAACCAGGAACAGGAAAATCATCAGGACTTTCCATCCCTCCTTTTGATTCTTTGTGTTTACTTTGTTCTTCACCCTCATGAACTCCTTACCTTTCATAGGCCCTACCTCCTAATACCATCTCCTTGGAGGTTAGAAGGTCCACAGACGAACGCAGTCAGGAACACAAACATTCAGATTAGAGCACCATGAATCCATGCCCAGCCTAGGGCACTGGTTCTGAGATGAGGAGAAAAGGCCCACATAGCAGAGCTGCTCAGTTGGGCCCAGATTAAATCAGCCAAATGTAAGCGTAAACCAACGCTGAAGGGCCTAGGACCATGGGATTTGTGATTGTTTTGCAGCATTATTGTTTCCCTTCTAAAAATGACACGTCCTAATTATAGTCACTCACAAAACCTATCTGTGTCTGAATCCCCACTTTGTTTTCTGAGGAGAGAGACTATAATAGATTCACTTTGGGTCAAGTGGTCCCCCCTCCCCATGGTTAGAGGAGGTAGTCAAGGCTATTAGGATAAACCTGGAGGCTAAGGGTCATGCCTGTGGATCAGGAGACAGTTCTCAGATGAAAGTGGGGGGTAGGGTGGTTATTGTGGGCTGAGCAGACACCCAAAAGGAGTCTACTTCTATTTTATGTAAAGTGCTCCCTACAGCAAGAACTGCCTGAAGGTAAAAACTGTTTCCTGTGAGAACAATTGTCTCCTGCAAGAAAGTTCTGAATTTCAGAAGAAACTTTGAAGAAAAAGGAAAACAGCAATGTTCCTTAAAAGGGAAAGATAGAGAGCAAGTAGAGATGTTTAAATGCCATTAATCACAGGATTTGGGTGGAATTTGATCAATGGTTCACAAGAAAATCAAGTGTGAAATGGAAGGGATAGCAACTCATTTCAACACTGTGAAATTCACTTCTGTGAATCCAAGCATCGGCTGCTACCAGCCACTCCATGCCAATGGCCATGAGGCATGGATCTGAGCCTGGCAAAAGATGGAGGGTTGTCTCTTAAGGAAAGGGACCAGGGGAGAAAGATGAAGTTGAGACAGTCACAACCATTTCAAATTTAGTGAATACACAAGTAATGTTGGTCCTTTACTTGAATGATGAATTTTAGATCAGAGTTATCACACTATAAAAAAAATTGATTATTCAAATTAGCTTCATGGTAGGAAGAAAATAAATTAATAAGGCACTAAGTTGTTTTTTTGCCTTAAACAAAGGATTTTGTTTCCTTTCATCACTTTTTGAGGAGATATAATGAGAATTTTTAGATTCCGAACGTTCAAACAGAGAAATGTTTATAATAATGCACGAAGTTTCATTTGCATCTAATTTTTAATAGCTGATTACATTTTTCCTTTATATGTCATTTCTAGTGAAGAAATGCCTGATTATTTTACCTACTTATATAAGTACAAGCAAACATCCATATATACATACAGTTTGAATACTATGATTATTAAACTATGTGCTGATATTTAAATTGTATAAATAACACTAGATAATAAATCACCAGCAAACTGGATGAATAGATCTTTGAATAAATGATATAACTCTGAAAGCAATGCAAGACATGTGCCAAAAAACAATGCTTTTTGAATGATTCTATTGGGAGCAATTAATTAGTAACAGTCACTAGTGATAATGAGGGCATTTGGGAGGTACATGGTATCCCACCAGATATTTGCCAGGCAGGCAATAAAAATTTGAAGAGTTGCAAGAAAACTGAGAAGAAATAAAAAGCTGTTCCAAATACTTTACAAGAAATCATACTGGGACTGGAGTCACCCAGTAGAAGCAGTTCTTCGGGGAGGTTAGGTTTTAATGAAAACCTGGAACCACCTTGTCTTTAGCTTATGTTTTTTCCTTGGCAAAAATTCCAGAAGCCAAGAAAGTCAAGTGGCTGCTACCTGCTCTGAGGGTGGGTTAGTTCCTCACCCCTAGACCTGCTGAATCTAATAGCCCAAACTCGACCAAGAATCTCTATTTTTAATAGGCTCCCTCAGTGATTCTGTTGTGCAATCAGGTTTGGAAACCCCTGTTCTGGAGGGAAAATTAAAGCTATTGTTGACACATTTGGTCCTCTGTCTACAGCAGGCCTTCAGGATCCTCAGGAAACCATCAGGAGTCGCCTTTTGGGTTTCACAAATCCCACTCTTTCCCCCTCCTGCCTAAGGTTTAAGAGAAGACTCTCCCTAGAATCTCTCTTTCATCAGACAGGCAGGAGAAGATGTTTCTATCTTTCTACTATAAGATTTTGTTTTAATTGTTGAAAAACTGTCAGTTGAAAATTGGATCCATCCAGTGACATGAATGATTTGGGATTAAACTGGCAGAGGGCCTGGACAAGTGAATCTCTAAATTATTTATTCGGGACTATGATACAACCACAGACATGGTTTCCCTTTCAATGTGTGTTTTAAAACCATGTTGGTGCTGTTCTGAGTTTGAAAAAATACACACCACACACTGAATTCATGACTCCTTCATTCTTTGTTTACTGATCTTTTAAATTACATAAGCCCTAACTGTACCCAGTTGCCTAAGTAGGATTATGCTACATGACAAACTGCTAATAAGTGAAAAACTAAAAAGACCCACCATCTGTCCACATGATTTTCTGGTGAGCAATCAAGGCAGTACTCATGCTAAGCTGTGCTTAAAGCCCCCCTCCACCTACACGACTCCCGGCAGCCTCTGCAGTCCCCACGTGCCCTGCGAGCTGCAAGAGGTCTGGCTCTGGTGGAAAGAGCAAAGAGCGGAACTGAGGGGTGGACAGAGAAAGACAAGGAGAGCATTCTGCTCTTCCGTAAGGCTCTCCTCTGAAGCTCAGACTGCAATTTGGATCTTTCTCTTCATGTCAGCAAAGTCAATGAAGTCTGAAGAAGTATGCTCAGGGGCTTAATGATCTTTAGATTTCCAACATGGTTCAAAGGATAAAATCTCTATCTCTGACCCTCATACATGGTTTCTGAAGGTAAGTAAGAACAATTCAGGACACTCCAAAAGGAAGACGACAGGAAGAGAAGCCTACAGAATATCCACCCCTGGATGTTATAGTATGGTTCAAATAAAATGGAGAGGGGTAGACCTATCATTTACTTAATAGACACACACGCAGTCAGGAACATTTATGGCAATGTGGGGGGGGGGGTAGGATACATAGTTAGTGAGAGGTTGGATATATCACAGGAGGAAAACAAGGAAGACCACTGGGCCTTCCCACAGTTCTCCCACAGTTCTATTTGTATGAGGAACAAGAAGCCACTTCCTACAAGTCTTCCTAAAAAAAAGGAGAATAAAGTTATACAAACTTGATCCAAGAACACAAGATCCATGTATGAAGGGAAAGGAGATACAGGGACACTTACTTGCCTGAGTTCCAGGAAAAGAGTCTGAAATTAAAAAAAAATGAAAAATAAAAGATCTATTTCACTGAATTTTCAGTTAGGAACAGAACAGAAAAACAGTCCTCTGCAAAAAGTTAAAAAGGAACTCTGACAGCCTAACAGAATCTAGAAGAGCTCAGTATCTCTTCATATCCCACTTCAGAGAAATATGGAGCTCATTAGAGCAGAGAGAGAGAGCAGCCCAGGCCTGAAGTGCGACCCACCTCTTTCCGGAAGAGAGGAGAGGTAGGAGAGAATGATATGCATCTGTGTCCCTCCCTGGGTGATGGGTAACATTGCACAGTGGGGGAAGGAAGAGTGGGCAAGTTGCCACGGAGGACTAGCTCCCAAGCACAGGCAAAGCATCTCAGAGTCTTCCTGAACTAGCTGCAAAGATCTGAGAACTATATGAGTTTCCACAATTACAGATGGGAGCAGAGCTAGAAAAATACGTTTTTTTTCTCTTACATTACAACACCACTGTAACCTCCAGGATGGTGTAACCTAGGGAAATGAGTCATCCCATTTTAAAAGAATGCGATGATATGATCAAAAATAATGCCTATCTTGAACTAGCATGTGGCATTATCAATGAGTAAAAGGAGACATTATCTATTTATGAAGGTGTGTTTGAAAACCATGTTGGTGCTGTTCATATATACACACATGTCTTGTGGCTGAACTCATGTGTATGAAGTATATACACATATACTCTCATACATAACTTCTTTGGCCAGAAATCATAGACCTTGCTGATGGATTTGAAGACAATCCAGGCAGCAAATGGTGATGCCCTTTACTAAGAAGGAGAAACCAGGGGGAAAAAAAAAGGAGAAACCAGGAGAGGAGTCAGATTGGGCCAGTGGGAGTCTAAACAAAAGTTCAGTTCAGGGCATGTTCTATTTGAGATAAAAATGCTAGGTAGGCAGTGGATGGATACACTATGTGTTCAGAGAAGAGATTGGGTGTCCTCCGCATTAAAGTCCTGGTCTTAGATGAGCTCTCCTATGAGGAGAGATATAAAAGAAAAAGCATCTCAGAACGGAGCCCGGGGGCACAGGGGTGGGGGTGGGGGGGACAGGGATGCCTGGTGACACGGTCGGATAAGTGTCTGCCTTCGGCTCAGGTCATGATTCCGGGGTCCTGGGATGGAGTCTCAAGCTCAGCGGAGAGCCTGCTTCTCCCTCTGCCTGCCGCTCCCCCTGCTTGTGCTTGCTCTCTCTCTGACAAATAAATAAAATCTTTAAAAAAAAAAAAAAAAAAGAACAGAGCCCAGGGGAAATCCAATTTTGTTGGCTGGATAAAGGAAGTGGAAGAATGAGAAACTGAGCTTTATGTTTAATTCAATAGAATTTCATAGAATTGTGTTTTCTCCAACTTTAGTCCTTGGGATACCCTGTGGAAAAGGGTTTTATGATCAGATCAATGTGGGATAATGCCACACACGTAGCTCCCCCGGGGAAACTTCAGAATACCAGACTACTATTTGCAGATGAAAGATATGGAGCTGTCCTACAATGAAAAGCTTGGTTTCATTGTATTTAACAGAGCATCTCTTAAGTCAGGGGTTCTCAAATATAGTCCCCAGATGAGCAGCATGACCATCACCTGAGAACCCGTTAGAAATGCAAATTCTCAGTCCCACTCAGACCTAGACAATCGGAAGCTCTGAAAACGGGACCCTGCAATCTATGTCATGACACGCCTGCCAATGGGACTCTGATGTGTGGTTTGAGGACCAATGTCCTCAACACTGACCCTTCTTCTATTTTTGGCAGATAATAGTGCTTTTCAAAGTGTTTTACTTGGAAAATATTGCAAACTCTAGTTTTTAGATTCTTAGTTTAACAAACCTTAAAGTGAGGGATTACTATTGAAGATTAAATCCAGTATTTTACCATTACTTACTTGTTGCTAAATCAGCATGCCACCAAATTTTTTTTCTTTAAGAGAGAGAGAAAGAGAGACAGAGAGAGAAGGAGAGGACCAGATGGCAAGAGAATATCTTAGGCAGCCTCTATGCCTAGCAGGGAGCCAGACATGGGGCTCCACGTCACCACCCTGAGATCATGACCTGAGCCGAAATCAAGAGTTGCATGCTTAACCCACTGAGCCACCCAGGTGCCCCAATATTTCTATCAATAAACTAAAGGCTTTATTTGGCAAGAAGCAATGCGTGGTTTTATATTATGTATATTATATGCATTTTTTCACACATAAAATGTGACCTTTTTTGCCTTCTTCAACTGGTCACATTATCTAGACCTGCACATACAGCCACTACCTGCATGCGGCGACTTACAGTTAAATTGAGTAACATTAAATAAATTAAAAATGCAACGCCTGAGTCACATTAGCCACATATCAAGTGCTATCCACATGTGGCTAGTGGGCAGTGCATGTAAAGAACATCTGTTGAACAGCCCTGATTTACACAATGAATAAGTCCTTCCTCCATTATCCATGAACACCTTGCAGTCAACAGTGTAGAAAGGAGAGCCACTGAGATGTGTGTGATCCTTGTTTCCCATACAACATCCGTCTTCACAGGGAAGAATGAGCGCGGATAATGATGAGCACACGTAAAAAAGTCAGTGCTCTGGAACTCCAAGCTCGAAAAGTCCCCCTCATTTTTTTTTTCTTCTCTTTTTTTTTATTCTTATGTTAATCCCCATACATTACATCATTAGTTTTAGATGAAGTGTTCCATGATTCATTGTTTGTGCACAACACCCAGTGCTCCATGCAGAACGTGCCCTCCTCAATACCCATCACCAGGCTAACCCATCCTCCCACCCCCCTCCCCTCTAGAACCCTCAGTTTGTTTTTCAGAGTCCATCGTCTCTCATGGTTCGTCTACCCTCCGATTTCCCTCCCTTCATTCTTCCCCTCCTGCTACCTCTTTCTTCTTTTTTTTTTCTTAACATATATTGCATTATTTGTTTCAGAGGTACAGATCTGAGATTCAACAGTCTTGCACAATTCACAGCGCTTACCAGAGCACACACCCTCCCCAGTGTCCATCACCCAGCCACCCCATCCCTCCCACCCCACCCCCCACTCCAGCAACCCTCAGTTTGTTTCCTGCGATTAAGAATTCCTCATATCAGTGAGATCATATGATACATGTCTTTCTCTTTTTGAAAAGTCCCCCTCATTTTTCTGCACAGAGTCTTAGGGGTCTCCCAATCTTAGCGTATACAAGTTCTCCGCCTGCTGCCCAGGAAACCCTCTCCACTCCACCGCTACTGATGTGTCCTTGCCACCACCGCCAACCTCACCACACAAGACATCCCAGCCACCCGGCACCTTGGAAAGCCCCTTCCATGCTGGGGCACCCCTCACATCCTGAACTCACGCTTTCCCATCCGCTTCCCAGACTCCCTTGCAGGCTACACACCGTCATGTGACCAAGATCTACCAATCAGGTGCACTCGGGGGAGATTTCCATTTGCAAGACAGCAATTCAATTTGAAAGAAAGAAATTCAATTAGAAGGCAATACCCAGGCACTACGTGCAACACGCTGGCAAGGATGGGGGAGGGTGGCAAGAGAGAAGGTCAGGTTTCAGAGGCAGCGGTGGCAATGATGGGGGGAGGGGCAGTGCCCCAGGCTCAGTGTCAGCAAGGGAGATCCTGGTCGTGGCTCAGCATGGCAAGAGGGCCTCCACTGGAACAACCCACAGACAATAACTTCTATCCTGTTCCTGGCTATAAAACATGCAAGTCCCGTTCTCCGGTTTCTTGGAAATCCTGTGAGTTACTTAATAATCCTTTAGTAAATTCCTTTTGAGCTCCAATTATCAAGAGTGAATTCTGTTGCTTATAAATAGTGTCTGTAGCAGACATTTCTACCCAAGTTGGAAAGAATTCTCCCCAAAACATTTACTCACACACATTGATTGTATGACTTAGATTCTCTTCCAGAGAGGAGATACAAACACTTGCAGGACTCATTCTCAGGGCCTTCCGATTCAGGGAAAGAGAATGATCAGCAAACCAAGAAGAAGGTGGCCAAAACAGAAGTACAAATGTAGCATCATGGAGGCCTGAAGGACAGGGAGGAAGAGGGCAATTTGGCAAAGTCTTCAAGGAGAAGATGACCCTTGAATTGCAAAAGATAAACAGGTTGCTGACAGGCAGGCAGGCAATAGGACGAAGGCAAAGGCAAAAGCATGATCAAGGTCAAGAAGGCTAGGATCATATTCCCTATTCTGGGAAGATGGTCAAAGTGTGGGGTTAGGTGGGGAAAGGAAGGAGTCTCAGCAACCAGCAAAAACACTAGAGAAACCCTAATAATAACAGCTAACCTCACCTGAGTGCTTTCTGTGTGCACTTCTCTAAATAGCTTACATGGCGTTAACTCATTCACTCCTCACTACAACCCAGGAAGGAGATGACGATCACCCTTATTTTATAGAAGAAAAAAAACCTGAGGCACAGAGGTAAGGGACATGCTCGAGCACGGGAGCAGCAGAGAGGGAGTGTTACCCTCTGGCCCAGCTCCGGAGTCCACACATGTCAGCCCTCCATGATGCTCAAGTGACGGCGGAGCCAGTTCAGAGAGGACTTTATATCCCATCCTAAGGAGGTTGGTCTTGACTTTGGCAGCACTGGAGGATTTTAAGCAGATCAGTGGAATGATCAGACTTGTGTTTTAGGACAAATGCCAAGTGTTTACAGAGTGGAGGGCAGAAAGAGGGAGGGCAGCTAGGCAGGAAGACCTGACTCCATCCCTACACTCACACCCATCCCCCATACATACATATACACACACACACACACACACACATCTCTCCTCCTGGGGCCCGCCATACAAACAAGATAACAAAAAGTGGAGCTTTGGGGGACATGATTCAAAACCAAGGAAGAAATAGCAACTTTTAGCAGAAAAGCTCAAAATGGACCTGTATTAGAATGATAGCTCCCAACTTCGCAGGTTTGTGACCCCAGACAGATTACTTAACCTCCTTAAGCTTCAGTTTTTCTACTGAAGTGGAGAGACAAAATGAAAATCCCTATCACAAAATTCAGATTGGGGTCAGATGGGTCCCCAGAATCCAGACTGTCTGGACTGCCGAAGAGTAAAGCATTGTCCATTCCACATATTATGTAACATACCCAGCGAGCCCTGACACAGTCTCCTATAATCAAGTCCATTATTATTTCTACAGAAAAATATATTTCTGCAGCAAAACATATGAATATTCACACTAAGTGGGATAAAGCAAAACTATAAATAGTCTCACATAAGTTCAAGTTCTGTTTTCCTATCAAAAGATTTCAGGTCACATCAGTTTTATATTCAAATGAGTTATGGGATGTGAGGGCGATCTGGCTGCGACATCTGTCACCCCATTGATCGCCAGGGTTGATTCGGCTGATCTGGCTGGCGAGGTGGGTGTCCCCTTCCTCCCTCACCGCTCCATGTGCGTCCCTCCCGAAGCTGCGCGCTCGGTCGAAGAGGACGACCTTCCCCGATAGAGGAGGACCGTTCTTCAGTCAAGGGTATACGAGTAGCTGCGCTCCCCTGCTAGAACCTCCAAACGAGTTATGAAAAACGAGGTTTTCAAAGCTTTTGGGATTTCAGAATTGCAGATAAGGGGTTGTGCCCCTCATAATAATATTTGCTTCAGAGTTTCTGTAAGAATTAAATAAGGGAGGTATATAAAGCACTTAGAATCTGCTATTCATCCCAAATGACAACAAATGTGACCCAGTATCCCCATTACTCAGCCCAAGTGCCTCAACTCTGCCATCTCAAAGAGCACTCAAAGCTAGCAGTATCTTCACTCCTGCTTTTGATCATGAATTCTCATCTTTACAATCTATCAGCCCTACCACCAATCATAATGCCCATTTTACCATTTTTCTTGGGAATCCTCGCAAGTCTTCACGAAAATTCCCCACATTCCCAAAATGGGTGCTAGAGAGCAGCCCTGCCCTCCTACTCCCATGCCAAGACCTGTCTGCAGGGCCACCCTGGAAGGTGTGAGGCTGGGGTAAATCACACCATGGAAGACCTTCCCCTGTATCCAATTTTAGGGCCAATATTATTAAAATCAGCAAATGTAATCATGAAGTGTAGAAGATGGGGGCAAAGTACCAAGAGAACACATTAAACCTCAGCAAGGCAATGGTGAGCCAGGAAACCTTTATGGTCTGCACACCAGGGACCAGGGGGGGCACTGCTGGGCCACCTTCCCCACCTTAGAGACAACACAGTTTCTACCTCCTCTTCTCCAACCCCCCATTCCACTCCCTTGCCTCCAATCAGAGTTTTGCTGAATCATCATCATCACCACCACCACCATCATCCTTCTATGACACAGTGCTCTAAAACTGACTTGGGACTCTGAATATATCACCATACAGTTGGGACCTACGTCTTTATCGTTCTCTTCTACGAGGCACTGCGTCCCCAGCTGGCCAGCCTTCTCGCAGCAGGTCATTTCTATAAAATGCTAGTTATTCTGGTCCATAGAGCCCCGGAGACAAAACCATCAACCCACGCGGATGAAGACCTACCCCACACACAACCCAAGCCACCAGTGCCATTTTGTGGGTCTGCCTGGGCTGATCTGGAAGGCCTCCATGGGCCGGAGATCAAGCCCCACGCGCACAGTGTTAACAGACTGCCCCTCAGCAAAGAAAAGGAGAGATGCTGCATATTGGCATTTCCATTGTCGTTACCAAGAATAACAGTCCCCAAAACTTGAATGAGCATCAGACTCCCCCTGGGACATTTTTTAAATCCAGATTTCCAGGCCCCATCCCGAGAGATTCCGAGACCACAGATGTGAGGGGAAGGCTGAGAATCTGTACTTTATTATGCTCCCCAGATGATTCTGATACAAAGGCAATCTTGGGAACCACTGACCTAGAAAATCAGGAAACACAAATTACAGAAAAGTCACTTTAAACATACCAACTTCTAATTTCTGGCAACAATAAAATCTGTGTTCACACTGGGGGCAGAAAGGAAATGGCCTTGGAATATTAATACAAACAGCCATAATAACCATTCACTTCAGATAACCTTTATATAAATGACATAGAGGCTTCGCAAAGGGAACACAAAATTGTAAGATGTAAAGCCTAAATTAGGCAGAGTGACAAATGAATATTGGTGATCCAGAAGATGGTCTAGGCAGCTTCAGACGAAAGCTCGTTATTGGTTCTTGCCCTCCGTCAGTCTCCTTTAGCTCCCGCAGCCCTCCCACTCCCGTCCCCAAGTGAAAGCTGCCTACGGTGGCAGGATGACACTTCAGAAATCAAATGGAAACCGAAAAACTACTTCTCTGGTTAGCATCTGTGTGGCAATATGTTTACTGCCTCTATTCAGCCCTGAGCAACTGCCAGGAAAGCCAAAAAAGAGGGCAAGAGCTCTATTCATCTAATTACTTCAGCAGAAGAAAAATGT
This sequence comes from Mirounga angustirostris, assembly GCF_029215605.1. Lineage (NCBI taxonomy): Eukaryota > Metazoa > Chordata > Mammalia > Carnivora > Phocidae > Mirounga > Mirounga angustirostris. The sequence continues at coordinate 36,508,504 of NW_026991720.1, forward strand.
GTTAATTAACTGACCTTAATAATTCATATGTATCCAAACCAAAGGATCATTAGACTTGCGCAAAAGGCCTAGCATCTGAATAAAGACTCCTCAGAATGATCTCAGGGACAGCCTCATTTTGGAGAGGTGATCTATTTTTGTTTTCTCAAGAACAAATCTACCACCTCCAAAATGATTGAAGAACCTTCCTGCAAATTAAGGGTTTGCTATAATACCTTGATTCCTCCAATTTCCTCAGCCCCTCCAGGGAATGTAAAATATTTTTGGAATCACAACAGCCTAACACATTAATTGGATTTCATTATGCTCGCTGCTGATTGGAACATTATACAGTAAAGGGGAATGTGACTGTGTGTGTCCTCTACAGACTTCCAAAGCAGCAAGAGGAGAGACAGCGGGTCTTGCTTTTCTGGGGAGTTAACACGATCATTCAAATCACAGTTTCCTACCAATTGCGCTGCCGCCTAGAAACCAGCCATGAAATTAGTCCAACAAGCCTCAGCTCTCAAAGTCACTGTAAGAAAGAGCAAGGATGCTGATGATTCCACTCTCAAAGATAGGGGGACACCCCCAAGCAGGTATATTATTTCCATTTGCCTTTCTGGGGTCTTAGCAGGCAGAGGTGGAGACTCATGTTAAGACCACAGGAAGGAAGGGGGAAATGAATCGTGCTGCATCTATGGTCAGGACAAAGTCATTCTCCAAGAGCATTTACTAAACACCAGCACCATAGAGAAGCACACAGAGGGAGGCTGGGAGTCTAGGCTGCAGAGGACAAACAAGGATGGCGAACAAAGCACAGCAGGAGGTTCTTCAGCGGGTCCACAGGACATGGTGATGATGACAAAGTTGCGGCTGGCCGTGGCGGCAGCAGATACACACCTGCCCCTGGCAGCGACTCCAGCCCATTGGGCCAAGGCCATCACTGCAGTGTGCGCCCTCCAGCTGAGCCCCAGAGCCAGCAGCGGGGCCAGGGGGAGCTTGCCAGAGGCCCAGCTGGAGATGAGAAGGGGCCGAGAGGACGCCAACCTGCAGGACCCCTGTCCATGGGATCCTGGGTGGTGGGTTGAACTATCCACTACCCCAAATTCATACATTGAGGTTCTAATGCCCAGTGCCTCCGGATGTGACCTTATTTGGAAATAGGATGTTGCAGGTGTCATCAGTTAAGACAAGGTCACACAGGAGTTGAGTGGGCCCCTAATCCAGTATGACTGGTGTCTTTATAAAAAGAACGCCATGCGAAGAGACAGACCGAGGCCCGAAGAATGCCATGTGGAGATGGAATTGTACTGCTACAAGCCAAATAGCCACCAGAAGCTGTGGGAGAGACCTGGAACAGATCTCTCCCGAGGCCCTGCAAAGGGAGCATGGCCCTGCTGACACCTTGATTTCACACTCTGGCCTTAAAACCATGAAACAACTTTCTGTGGTTCTAAGCCACCCAGTCTGTGGGACTTTATTACAGCAGCCCTAGGCAACTAGTTCACGGGGCCAAGGAAGAAGGTTTTTGAGCGGGTAGGAGAGAGATCAGTCCCCTGGCACTAGAATCCAGCTGTCATAGTCCAGAGCCCAGTTCTGTGATCTTAGACAACTTGTAGCTCTTTGAACCTATTCCTCCATCTATAGAATCAGGTTGCTTAGACAGTGCCTGTCTGTGGGGCTGTTAGGAGGATTCAGTGAGATAATGCTGGTCACATGGTTAGCCCTGTGCCTGGCACACATTAAGCATCCAATGAATGTGTGTTAGCACCTGTTAAAGGGCTACGGAATCAAATTAGCAAAGTGTGGGTGACACTGGACCTCCATCTGTAATCTTTTTGCTCCTAGGGTTTACTTTGCACACTGCATGAATTGTGATATGCATTTTCTACCATGAGAGCTAAAATTATTTATCTACGTGGCTGATCCACAAACATCACAACTCTCCTCAGCTCCTTTCCCTATCACGGCTTCACTAGATTACTCCTAGCTGGCAAATCCTCCGTCAGCCCCTCTCTCTGCATCTCCCTCCCTCCCTCGCTCCCTCCCTGCATCTCCATCCATCTCCCCCACAGCCTGCCTTCCCTCCCAGGAAGATGCCTTTCCTCCTTGCCCTTTCTATTGGCTTTACCCACCTTTAGCTATAAACCTTTCCTGTTCTCTAGCTGCTCTGCCTGGAGCGACCTCCTATTATGAGCCCTCCCCTCCTTTCTTTAAGCCCCCTCTCATTCCACCTTGTCCTTAAAAACCCATCCACGTCCAATTATAGTGAATGGAAATAAGAGGCAGGTTCCCACTCACACCTAAACATCATCAACTACCTTTTTAACCCCATCCCACCCACTACTGATAAAAATAAACCTTTAAAAAATAGAATGAGTCAGTTTAATCCAACCTCTCTTCATTGGACCATGAAGAGCTTTGTCTCCACACCCTGCACAGAAACACAGCATGTGCAAGACAGGGAGGTGTGCGTGGGCAACAGTTCATGAGAGAAAGTTGCTAGGAGGCGCCCTGGGCCCCCTCACCTTCCCTGCCCTGCACGAGGGTCTGCTAGATGCTCTCAGAAAAAAGACAGAGGCACAGCACCCAATAATTCATCTGCAAATGCACAAAAGGAAAGCCAAGTCACACAGGTAATCCCCTCTACCCTCCACCATGCTACTCACCAGGGGTCAGCCTTTTGGGATTTCCACCCACCTGTTACAGAAGCATCGTCCCAACTGTAGACGATGTCAAGAGCAGCAGCGCTCAAGTCTGTGCTGAGAGTTCTTCTACTCTTTACCTAGTATCTTGCTATTGATTAACAAGTAGATAGTGGATGAATCTCATTTTTTCCCTGCCAGTACCTCTCTCTTTCTTTTTTTTCCCAAGCATTTTAAAGACTTTTTTTATTTTTTATTTATTTGACAGAGAGAGAGAGCGAGAGTGAGCACACAAGCAAGGGGGAGCAGCAGAGGGAGAGAGAGAAGCAGGCTTTCCGCTGAGCAGGGAGCCCGATGCAGGGCTCGATCCCAGGACCCTGGGACCATGACCTGAGCCGAAGGCAGACATTTAACCGACTGAGCCACCCAGGCGCCCCACCTCTCTATTTCTTTTGAGGAACTATTCTTTTTCTGTTCCATAGGAGTCTCATGACACAATCAAGCAAAACCACACACACAGAGTAACAAAATTGACCTTATCTCCCTGGCAACAGTGATTAGTCAATCTAATGGCTGATGATCCAAGTGGACCAATCAGAGTCCTTCCCTATGATGACATATAGACATGGGGACAGAGAAGTGCCTTTTCCCATTAGAGTTGCTAAACAGAAAGGATGTTTCCATGGGACTTCCATTAGCTATCTTCTTCACCACATTGAGAGCTAGTCTGCAGGAGGAGGCCAACCCACAGAGGGAAGGTAGAGGTGAGAGACAGATGGAGACATGCACAGAGACCAAGCAACACCATTTGAGCCCCTGGATCCAGTCAAGCTTCAAGCCATATCCACACACTGCCCCCCTATCCAACCCTACCAAAGACTGTGGGAGCCCTTTTTTATTTAATTCACTTGGAGTTGGAGTCCTAGCTCTTACAACTAGAAATGACATTGAGGTAATTTTCAACTATATGTCTGTATCTATGTCTTATTAGAGTCAGCATCTGTTCTGACTGTGTTACTGGTTGCTTAATATTTTGATTATCACCACTGTTTCTAGTGTAAAAGTTCTGACCCAACAGAGTGGGGGGTTAGCAGTGTTTTCTAGGCTGTGGGGAGGCAGCCTCCAAACCCTGTAGGCTGGGGCTGCCTCCCGAAATCCCACCTCAACAGGAGAATGAGACAAGGCCTGAAGACAATCTTCTCATCCCTGAGGTGTGAAGAGGAGAGCAGCAGGGCAGAGTTAAGCTCTTTATTCTTCATAATTGTGACACAGCCTCTGTGTCAAGGGAGGAAGCAAGGCTGTGGGTATGTGCCATAAGGAGGAGACTGAAGGACTGACTTGGAAGAGTCAAGTCAAGGAAGATGTAAATGAATGTTCAGAAGAATGAGTCCCAGAGAAAAATCAGACTCTCTCCCTAAGAAGATGGCACTGCAAGAAAAGATGCTCAACATCACTGATCATCAGGGAAATACAAATCAAAACTATAATAAGATATCACCTCACACCTGTCAGATGACTAAAATTAACAAGAAAAAACAGGTGTGGTGAAGAAGTGGAGAAATGGGCACACTCTTACACTATTGGTGGGAATGCAAACTGGTGTGGCCACTCTGGAAAGCAGTATGGAGGTTCCTCAAAAAGTTAAAAATAGAACTACCCTATGACCCAACAATTGCACTACTAGGTATTTACCCAAAGGATACAAACATACTGACTCAAAGGGATACATGCACCCCAATATTTATAGCAGCATTATCAACAACAGCCAAATTATGGAAAGAACCCAAACATCCATCCACCGATGAATGGATAAGGAAGATGTGGTATTTATTACTCAGCCATAAAAAAAAAAGAATGAAATCTTGCCATTTGCAATAACATAGTTGAAGCCAGAGTGTATTATCCAAGGCAAAGTCAGTCAGTCAGAGAAAAACAAATACCGTATATGATTTCACTCATGTGTGGAATTTAAGAAATAAAACAGGTGAACATGGGGGGAAAAAAAGAGAGAGGCAAACCATAAAACAGACTCTTAACTATAGAGAACAAACCAAGGGTTGCTGGAGGGGTGATGGGTGGGGGATGGGCTAGATGGGTGATGAGTACTAAGGAGGGCACTTGTTGTGATGAGCACCAGGTGTTGTATATAAGTGACAAATCACTAAATTCTACTCCTAAAACTAATATCACGTGATATGTTAACTGGAATTTAAATAAAAACTTAAAACTACATACATACATACATACATACATACATAAAAGCCTTCACAAAGAGTTTGCTGCTCAAGTGGGAATACTATAGGTCCTCTTCCCCAGCAATGAATGTGAACAAAAAGGTAAAATCCATTATTTTCAGATTTCATGCTTGTCATTTTTCTTCACTTAACATCCATTTAAAGTATGGTATTCTTGACTAACTTATAGACTACATCAAAGAAATGGGTCAGATCACAAAATCTAATCCAAGTTCAGATACTGGTAAAAATGATGACTTAGAGTTGTTTATCCTTTCATTTCACTATTGAACAATAAGCACAAATACATACTTATGGTCATAAATTAAAAAAGAAGAACAAGTACAGTTTCCCCTTTCTAGGAAGGCTGGGAATATGACTGGAAGAGTTCAGAGCAACCCATGTGTTATGGACTAACTCCGTCCCCCCAAAGTTTGTATTTTGAAGCCCTAATCCCCAGTGTGATGGTATTTGGAGATGGGGTCTTTGAGAGGTAATTAGGATTAGATGAGGTCATGAGGGTGGGACATTCATGATGGGATTAGTAGAGACTGCCCTTTTAAGTAGAGATTGGGAGCTTGCTTCCTCTCTCTGCCATATGAGGACACAGCAAAAATGTGGCCATGCATAAGTCAGGAAGAGAGTCCTCACTAGAACCCAACCATGCTGGCACCTTGATCTAGATCTGCTAGCCTCCTAAATTGTGAGAAAATAAATTTCTGTTGCTTAGCCACCTAGCGTATGGTATTTTGTAATGATGATCCAAGCAGATTAAGACACCACGAAACCTGGCTGAGTACATGGGGATTCTGAAAGGGATGAGGCAACTCAGTGTTGAGAAGGCAAGCTGAGAAGGTGGGTTACCCCTTCAGCCATGCAGATATTCTGTGGATATTTAAAGCCAATGTTTGGAGTGCCTGGGTGGGTCAGTTGGTTAAGTGGCTGCCTTCGGCTCAGGTCATGTTCCCAGGGTCCTGGGATCGAGTCCCACATCCAGCTCCCTGCTCAGTGGAGAGCCTGCTTCTCCCTCTCCCTCTGCCTGCCACTCTGCCTATTTTTAAAAAAATAAATAAATAAAAATAAAGCCAATGTTTGTTGACTCTATAGCATCCTCTCTATTCCAGCCCCATGAAGGCTGGAATAAACTCCTCAGGAAGAGTCCACAAAAACTGCCTCACACATTCTCACAGATCAGTTGGAGCTATCCCTAGACACCAGCCTCTGCCATGCCACCTTCCCCATGGTCCCTGCATGGCCTTGCCATCATCCTGCTGACCTCATTCCCCCCCTCCCCCCGTGTAGGCCGCTCAGAGGCTATCTCTGTCAAGGTACAGGATATAAGGGTGGCCTCTATCTGGGAAACACTCAGTTGCTGAGCCTCACAAGCCCCAGTGTTACAGGGCTTGGGCCTTGATTAGGACCGCTTAGACTCACTCAAAAGCCTGCATTTTTCCTAAAACAAAGTCCTCAATCTTCATGGCTTCTTATGCAAACGGATCCATCTTTTCCCCAGATTTTCCACACCAAGGGAGAGGGCAACTCTTCTAAGTTAGACAGAAACTGGCCTCACACCCTTTGCCCAGAGCAGGGGCCAGCTGATCTTACACTAACGAATAAGAGGACCCACTGCACTGAATCTTCCATTAAAGATCTGGTCCCATGTGATTCCATTAAGAATACAGCTGGAAGGAAGGAAGGAAGGAAGGAAGGAAAGGAAGGAAGGAAGAAAGGAAGGAAAGGAAGGAAGGAAGGAAGGAAGGAAGGAGGGGCACCTGGGTGGCTCAGTCGGTTAAGCGACTGCCTTGGGCTCAGGTCATGATCCTGGAGTCCCAGGATCAAGTCCCACATCAGGCTCCCTGTTGGGTGGGGAGCCTGCTTCTCCCTCTGGCCCTCCCCCACTCATCCTCTCTCTCTCTCCATCTCTCTCTCTCTCAAATAAATAAATAAAATCTTTAAAAAATGAAGGAAGGAAAAAAAAGAGAAAGAAAGAAGGAAGGAGGAAGAGAAAAGAATAGAGAGAAGAGAAAAGGGAAGAGAAAAGAGGCTCAGAGAAAGCACTCTATGGGGTACCTTGTTATACACGTTGAGGCAAATAGACACATGAAGAGGAAGGCTGTCACTCCATATGCCAGACACAGCTGTATCTCTGTTCTAGTCCAGGCCTTGTGACACAGATACACAGTTGCCCATCTGGTCTCTGCTATTTTGAAGCCCATTAATGAAATTTCCATTCAGGTAATTCTGGGAGAAGAGCTGAGGGGCGGTGTGAAGGTAGTGGCCCCTGGCAGAGCACAGTGAGGATGTTAAAGGTGGCCAGTTACCTGAAGAGTGTGTGAGAGAGACTGACTTTTGAGGACCCCTCTTCAATAGGCTTCTCCCCCACTGAAGACTCTGCCAAGGGAATGGGGAGTTCTGAGAAACAGGACATTTAGGAGCCTCGTCTCCTTTCTAGATGCCAAGAGGCATTAGCCAGCCCATCCGTGCAGGGAAGGGAGTCAACAATAGGGGGGATTTGCCATCTTTCAGGAGAATGAAAAATGCGATGTATTGCCTCCTCCAGCTCTGAGGTAAGGGGAGCAGAAACCCCGGTCTCATGCCGCAGCCCATCCTGTTACCTCCCTGAGAGCTTGGCCATGTTTGTTTTCCAGCCTCCAGGAGCATCTGCTTAGAACTTTGCCGAGTCCCGTTTACATCCCTGGCTTCGCTCTTAGGTAGCTTGCGGTTTGGCTGCCATCATCAGGAAGGCTCTGGGCAAAGGCAATAGCAATTCACTGACTATGTAGATGAGATAGCCCAGGGAAAGTTCACTTAGTGGAGAAAACACAGAAAGCAGAAGCATACCCAGGGGAGGCATTTGTGCTCTGCTAATCCCCAAAGCATCTTTACAAAGAAAAATTAAAGGCAAATTTAGACCAGAGTTAAGTAAGGGATATTACAAACAGAAAGCTTTATCGGTGTGCTAGGACAATGGACATTTGGAAGTTACCAAAAGAAGCCAGTCTGAGGTCTGTATATCGTGTGCTCTGAATTATCTGGCAGGTAGCACTGGGACCTTAGAAATTAAAATTGAAATGGGGGCAAAATACCTTAATGGAAATAAACTTCAAAGACTTTTTTTTATTTCGTTAAAAAATAATTCACATCTGGGATGCCTGGGTGGCTCAGTCAGTTAAGCGTCTGCCTTCGGCTCAGGTCATGATCCCAGGGTCCTGGGATTGAGTCCCGCATGGGGCTTCCTGCTCAGTGGGGAACCTGCTTCTCCCTCTGCCTGCCGCTCCCCCTGCTTGTACTCTCTCTCTCTCTCAAATAAATCTTTAAAAAATAGTAATAATTCACATCTATATGGTAGCTAAAACTTTACAGTGTGACAGAATGGCCCAAAGTGACAGGTTTGTGATTGGAGGCATTTATAAAAAGAGTGATTCCCCCAAGTGCCTGGCAAGGGGGCTGTTCACAGGTCATTTTTGTAATCTGAGACTTGCCTGGCAGAGAAAGTGGTGGTTCCCGGTGCCCTGGACACCCCATTCACTCTCTCTCTCTCCCTCTTCAGGGTCTCCCCCCATTTGCCCATGGCCTCTCCCTGCCATCTTACTGATGCAGCATTGCCCCTGCCATGCTGAAGTGAGTTAAGATTCTTGGATATTGAACCATCATTTCAAACTCAAGAGTTCAATTCATGAACATGCTCCTTTCTTCCTGTCCTCCTTGTCTCCCAACCAGCTCTACTTCTTGGCTTTGTTTCTGATAATAGCACCTCTGTTGTCTCAATCACCTGCAGCAAAGCCATCAGGTTACTTTTTACTTTCCCTCCATTAACCCTACCACCAACCCCACTGGGTAGCAAAGAACTAACCTCATGCAAAGAGAGGTCTGGCCTTTGCCTTGGCTCCTGAAAAGTGATCTTAGGCCCTTTAACTGGCCTTCCTGATAAGAATGTCTTTGTTTACCTGGGGACCCTCAGCCTCAACAGATCATCTAATAGTGTGATTTATGTGGCACTAGGTAGGAACTGGGTTAGGAAGGAATTTTCCAAAGATGGCCACGACAGTATCTTTTACCCGCCCCTCCCCCCCATGCTCTTTGGATCCCTGAGCTGACCATGTAAGTGATCCGACTATTCCAAGGCTGTCATGTTGTGAGGAAGCCTGGATCACAATGAGAAGCCATGTGTTGGTGGTCCAGTTCATAGCCTCTGCCAGGTGCAGACATGTGAGTGAAGACACCACCAATGATTCCAGCCATCAAGTTATCCCCAGCCACTCAAGTCTTCTTGGCTGAGGTCCCAGACATTGTGAAGCAGGAGAACTGATTCCGCTGTGTCCTTCCCAAATGCGTGATCCACAAAAAAATTCTGTGAGTGTAATAAAATGGTGGTATTATGCCACTAAGTTTTGGGCTGATTTGTTGCCCAGCATTACTAACTGATACACTTTCCCAGCACACAGGTCTGGGGTCGGCTTCCATTCTCTGGACTCCCATGGCATCTTGTACTTTTTTCATTCTACCTTTCCACACTGAATTGTCATTGCCAGCCTGCTCATCTCTAACCCACACTAGGCATTAAGTCTGTGAAGTCAGAGACCACATTTACCTCTATGGATCTGTATCTCCTCAGCACTCTGCACAATGCCTAGCAAAAAAATAGGGAACCAACTGGCCAAAAGCATCAGACAACAGGAGAAAAACAGTCTGGAACACACACCCAGTGAATCGGATGTATCATCTTCTTGTATGAAGGGAAGCACCCCAGATCACTGAGGGTTGACAAGAGCTCCAGCCCAAATCTTCTACAAAACCAGCTTTCAGGGTGTGAATTTTTCATGAATGGAAGGCAAGCTCTGCACTGGAAGAAAGACCCAGATTGCAGAAAGGCTAAAAGGTCAGGACTATGATTCCAGATGGCAAATTATACTGTGAGTTTAGACCACAAAGGGACTGAGAGAGAGAGAAACAATGTCTAGCTGACCTTTATCTAAGGCCTGAAATTAATTATTAATCATAGATCCTGACCCACATCTATTGAGCTGAATCTTACTTCAACAGAGGCATTTATGGTGCTCAAAAGATCTAGGGAAAAGGGCCAGGGTGTCACACTGGGGAATGATGAAGGGATCAGGAAGACTCACTTCCTGGATAAAGAAAAATTAAAGTTTGGCTAAAAAGCCAGGATTTTATTCAGGAAAACTCGATGGAAATGAAAACATGGGAATTCCTTGGCCAAGTAAAAACCTGCTAAAACAAGGAATATTATCTAATCTTATTTCCTAATTAGATGTAGGAATCATGGATTGCAAGCGTGTTTGGTGGTATGTGAAATAATGACCTGCCAACACAACAGCATGTAAATAAAGCAGTCAAGGGAGCTTAGGTACTAGAAGGAAGATTTCCTTAGAAAGAAAATGAGAAATTCAATTTAAAAAACTATTTTGATAGTAAATAATTCTACCTTTTGACATTTTCCTCTCTTCAATTCTCTGGAAGGTGTTAATTAAATAACAATTCTTACAAATCCAGAATAGCAGACTTGCTGAAAGGTAGTATAATCAGAAAGGACTGGGGTTTCACAGAGGTCCAAGATGGTTCTTTAAAAATTCACATCCACGTTTGTCTATGGGAGTCACTCAAGCTGAGAGCCATGTCTTTTCTCTTCCCTCAAGCCTGAAGGAGTCAAAAGTTTATGAATTTTTTTGAATATGTAAAGCATGCACATGGTATAAAATTCCACAGGTATAAAAGGGTATAAGCTACAACTAAGTTTCCCTCTAAGAGTGGTTTTTAAATGCCCAGCTTTATTCTGGAAATTTAGAATCTCTGATGCTTTATTTTGGACCTACAGCAAGGATAGCATTAGGAGTAATTTTCTGTTTTTGTACCAAGAAAATAAATCTATTCGATCGATGTGTAGTGTTATTATTACAGTCACTTTCTATCTTAATTCAACTCTTCTTAATTAAGTTACTTTCCCTCCTCACCATATTTTGAGACTTAGGACCATGGCAAAATCCTACCACCTAGTGGAAAAACTCTCCATCTTTCACTCTGAATCCTTTTTAGAATTTAGGATACATTAGCTGTTAGCCATGAGCTACCTATGTGGTCACTTTGAGAACTTTGCTTTAAGGGAATGAACTGTTCAAATGCTTTAATCAATGAAAGATGCTGTAAACTTTGGCCTCAGAGGCTTCAGCAATGTTTCCATTTCTCAGACAAGCAATAGCTACTGGGACTTGCAGAGATCTACTTTCATTGTTAGGATTTTTTCCATTTTTGTATTCATTTAGTATTGATAACCTCAAGATATAGGCACAAGTGGGTGACATCAGGCACAGTTTTAATCTCTTGGACGTGCTAAGCATGATAAATTCACAGCCATATCAATCTATGGGAGTCACTCAAATCAAGAAAGAAGGTCTTTTCCCTCAAGACTGTGAAGCAGGACCCCACACTTTCAGTAGATTGTGAGGTTGCAGTTCACAATGACTGGACAACAATTCTATGTGTATTCATAGATAAGGATTTTCCAATGATTATTTCGTTTGACTACCCCATCACAGGCAGTAGTTTTGAAGGCACAAAACTTGATGCAGAGGTTAAGGACTGAGGATCCGACTGAGGCAACAGAGAAGAGAGGGAATGAAAATGGTTCATTTTCCTGAGAGACTTCAGTCCATTCTAGCATTAAATCTGCCTCAGTTGACACCAAAAGAAAAATAATATCTTTGCCCTTTTCCACATTTTCTTCCTTCTTCCAGATGGAATCTTGGTTTTAGGTCATTCCATCACTGGCCTCAGACAACAAAGAAGCGGGGGGGGGGGGGGGGAAACACCTGCCAATAGGGACACAGAAATAATACTTCCAGAAGTCCAAGGTCCTACCTTACATGGGTGATGCCTTATCTGCTCCTCTGTTTGAATATCCAGGTGCCTACACATCTCTTTTGGTATTTGATTCATCATTTTGGGGTTCCTACACCATGAAATAGAGTGTCCCACTCCCCCAGACCATCTTCAACCTTCCTATTTCATCTGCCTCAACTTCCTACCCTGTATGAGTGCCCTGCATCTGAATGTATGTCATTCCTTTTCCTCCTATCTCCTCAGTCAAGGAAAATGCTGGCTGTCTCCTGTCAACAAATGCCCTTCCTGTGTTTTCAAAGGGAGCCTTAATATTTTCTGGATTATCCTGTCTTAATGAGGAGGTGAGGTCCCAGATATCCTCTTCTCTCTTCAGCTCCCATTTTCATACCACACTCTTATTCACCAACACCAATTTACCCCCACGTTCAGAATTTCTGTTCTGAAAAGTCTGAACCCAAACTAATGTTACCTCCTCCTTCTCACTTTATTCCATCAGATTTGGTCATTGAATTTCCATATTGATAATTCCCTGGCATCCCCATTTCTCAGTAAACATTAGTATTAATCCAGATCGAGATGTTTTGAGGATGAGTTCAATGGAGGGATGGAAAATAAGGCAGTTTGGAGGCTTGATTAGTCACTTTCAGAGTGTATGTCCAGCTCATAATAAACCTTTTTTTCACTGAGAACTACCCTTTTCATACAATATTGTCCCACACTCCAATTCAGCCATATGTGAATGGACCAGAAATAGTCACCTAGTAAAAACTGAGCCACAGATTCTCCTGGAAACTTGAAATGGGGTTCAAAGAGAGCCAGATTGTTTCTGGAACTGAGGACATATGAATTTACAGGCTATGATGAAGTTTTTGCACAGTAAAGCAAAGACTGATCTGCAGAGAAAGAAGAATGAAGCAGAGACAAAGGAACCACATAGTTCCAAAGGAAACAGACCAAGGAAATGCTCTCATTCCATCTGTTCTTCCTCATTCCTAAATCCTCTCACTTCCTTCTGGAAAAGGAACTTTAGCACTGCATGTAGTGTGTGGATCTGTTGGTGGTGAATTCTTTCAGCTTCTGTATGTCTGAATAAAAGTCTATTTCTCTCTTGTTTTTAAAAGTTATTTCTGATGGGTACAGAACTCTGGGCTGACAGTTGTTATTTTAATTTTGGTACATTAAAGATATTGTTTCCCATGAAAAATCTGTCATCCTTATCACTGTACCTCTGTATTTAATGTGTTTTTCTCTGGCTGCTTTTAAGATTTTCTCTTTATTACTGGTTTTGAGCAATTTGATTACAATATGCTTTCTTCATGTTTCTTGTGCTATGGTTTCATGGAGCTTCTTGGACCTGGAGATATTCAGTTTCCATCATATTTGGAAAATTGGGGGCCTTTATTTATTCAAATATTTTTCCTTCTGTCCTTTGAGTTCTCCAACCACACAAATCTCAGACTGTGTGGAGTTGTCCTACAGCTGATTGAGGAATTCTGTTCTGTAAAACAGTTCTGTTTACTTCTGCTGCCTTCTCTCTTTGCTTCAATTTTTATTACCTTGCCACTGAATTCACTGAAAAATTCTTCTGCAATGTCTAATCTGCTATTAATACATCTAGTGCATTTTTCATTTCATGCCTTGTAGTTTCATTCTACATGCTTTAATTTGGGTCTTTTTTATACTTTCCTTTTCTCTAGCTTTTTAAACATATGGAATACAATTCAAGGCAGTAAACTGGGGCAATAGTAGGGCTTACCTTGTTTGTTTCCAAGCTCTACAGATAATGGTCCTCCAATGCCTGATGCCCATTATCTTGAAACCATAGTTGCATGTATCTTGGGGGGGCAGGGGAATGGTAAATCCAGTCCTAGTTACTCTGTCTTGATCAGAAGCAGAAATCCCTTCTCCCATTTCCTAAGGTGTAATGTTTGACTTTTCCTTGGATTTCAGCATATTAGCCAATGTCTTTCCAAAAAATTCTCTTCTTTGCCTAAGCAACAGTATCTGATACATTGAACAAGTAGAACTCATGGGGTTTCCTGACGACAACAACAACAACAACAAAACCCAAAACTATATTTTCATCTCCTGTATCTTTAAATCTCTTCACTGGGTCGGGGGAGGTAACCATTCTTCTCTTGATCTTGGAAAAACAACTCAAGGCAGTCTAAGTGGGGGTATTCAATATTAGTACTGTCCCATGTATACATCACTTCCTAAAAAGGGACCAAGAAAGCTAATGGCAGAGGACATCTTACATCTCTGAAATAGATGATAGATTGGCAGGGAAGGTGGGAAGTAAAAAATGAAAATAGAATATATAAATAAGTAGCTACAAAGAACTTAAGTAATATCATAGGCTATACAGCTCTATAATGTGTTTTTAATTTCGAATCATTCAGAGGAGCTATGGAGAACCACCATATTCACCCATAAAATATCCTTGAGTGCCACAGGCAGAATCCTAAACCAAATAAATCTCTGATCTGACCTAATATGGGTGGCCCTCCTTACCTTAACACAACCATTAAGGCGAAAGAGTAAGTTGATATGGAGCCAAAGAATGCTGAGAAATAGACACAAAATCAATTGATATTCAACTAAAGGTGAGTGCTAACTAAAAGAATTTGGAAGTGAAACTCTACCTAAGAAACCGATACTTAACAGATGTTTGAAAAGATTAAAAAGAGGAAATGCCAAATATATTGTATAACAGGAGCCAATTATGAGAAAAGAGTGTGGATATAATTTGGACCATAACAATGGATGGGGGCTGGTGAGCCATCCACGGGTAAGCTAGGTTTCCTAAGATAAGGCAGCCAAGTGCTGCCTACACATCCATGGCTCCTCGAACACCACACTCCATTTTAAGCACTTTATTTGCTGAGGAACAAATGAAAATTGGAAAGAATCCAAAGAAACCTAAAAGTGATCATAGAAGAGCAGATTTTTTTTTTTAGGACAACCTAAGTTAATTAAAGATGGAAAATCTGGTTGAAAGACAGTAAAAGCAAAGAAGGATGCATGGATGAAATTTCGTCATAAAAACAGTGCAAAAATCCTAACAGGAAGAGAGCAGGATGAGAACAGGACAAAAGAATTAAACCTGGAAAGACTTATAATGCAAAGAGTTTTGGGGTTTGGGACAAATGAACAACTGGTGTGAATTACAGGAAGCACAAGCCAGCCTTATGAAGGAGAGATGACTTGCTGGCCAGGTATTTCTTTTTCTAAACTTCATGAGTCAGAAATTGAGCTCAACACTGACTAAAAGCCAGCAACACAAAGATTTTCTTGTCTCCAACACAAGTTAGAGTCTCCAAACCAGGGCAATTTCATGGGCAATCAACCCATGCAGTCGCACAGGACCCTTTGTTTAGTCTAATAATCTCCTATCATCATCTTGGAATTAATAATTTACAAAGGGCTTGCAATTTCATTTTACACTGGACCACATAGATAGCTGATCCTGTAATAAACCCAAGACTATAAAGAATTTTACCACTTCTCACAAAATGTCTTTTTCCCCCCATATCTAAGATAATGGATAAATCTAGAGAGATATTAAAGCAAGAACAAGGACCATCCATTCACCCCCTTTCTCTGCAAGACCCCCCAGCCCCCTGTGTCATACCTGCCAACTGACTTTCCCCAGTCTTCCTTCCCCAGGACAATAAGCACAAGATTAATGAGATCGTGCTTTGACAGCCTGAGCTGCATCATAAGAGTCCACAGAACAATGGGTTCCTCCACAGAGATCACTCCATGTTAATAAAATCTTTCTCTGATCAAGCAACATCTCTAACCTTTCCAGATTAAATCACCCTTCTTCTTGCAGAATCCACAATCTGTCTTCAGTGAGTAAGAAGCTACATTAGCAGAAAGGACAGCAGGCTTACAAGGCCTAAGAGAGTTAGAGATTTCTTATCCCCAAATAGTATTAATAACTAAGAAGTTGTAGGAAATACACATGGTTGTAATATATTCCAATAGCTACAACCTTTTATTCATACGTGCAAAAAGCCCCCCTCTGGCCAGGCACTGCCAGGTACTGAGGATTCAAGGATGAACAGAGCATAGTTTCTACCCTCATGGCGGTTACGGTCCAGTCTTTTAAACACGTTCCATTTACCTAAGTCCAAATATTGAACAGGCAATTCATTCTATATTTGAAGCGCAGTAGAAAGATGTGGATTGAAGAAACAGATATGGAAATCATCTATATATAAGTGGCATTTAAAACCGTAAGATAAACTAACCCAGAAATAGTGTGGAGAGACAGAACAGTGGGCAAAACCCCAGGGAATGGCAACTTGGAGAAGGGAGGCAGAGCCAGAGGGGCCCCGGCAGGGAAGGGAATGGAAACACCAGGAGTACAGAAGGGAAACCAGGAGAGTGCTGACCCAGAGGCCAAGAGAGTGAAGAGTTTCATGAAAGGAATGTTTAATAAGGTCAAATACAACAAAAAGAAGTCCACTAAGAAAAAGTTTGGGAAATGGCCATTGGACCTAGCAATGACATCGTAAGTTCTATTACCTCAGCAAGGACAGTTTCCACAGACAGGTAGGGGTGAATGCTCAATTGCAGCAGGCAGTGAGAAATGGATGGGAGGTCCACCTATAAGAGACAACAGGTGTAGCCCACCATTTCGAGAACTTCAGATACGAAGGAGAAGAAAAAAAGACTGGCTAAAGGAGATAGCAGGAGAAGGATTTATTAGGGTAAGAGAGACATACGTGGGTATCAAGAAGGAGCTAGTGTGAAAGGATAGACAGACTAGAAAGATCATGGTCCCAGGTTAGAAAAAGAGACTGAGATCAAGGACAGAAGGCGCTGCACATTGACGAAAGTCTTGAGGAAAAGCCATAGTTGAAATGAGGCTGTAGGTAGGTCTGTTGAGAGAGAAGATGGCCATTCAGAGAAACCCTCCTGATGGCTTCAGTAGTCTCTCTGAAGGTAGGGTGACAAACAATCCCAGTTTGCTGGGGACAGAAGGCTTTAGCAGGACAGCTGGTCAGCGTATTGTCGGCTCAGGGACATGCCTTCCCTCCCTGAACCTTTCCAGCTCTTACTCTCTGGGTCACAAAATTGGGGTTATGCCCCAAATGGTTATGCCTTATTTCTTGTTTTTCCATTGTGTAGTGATCTTATCTTCCCACTTAGGGGTAAGTTCTATGAGGGTGGAATGTCTGTGCGGTGAAAAGACACAAGGAGCTTGATAAATTCCTCTGGTTCATAGGGAGATACTTCCTGACAGACCTGAAACAAGATTACCTTGTGCAGACCTTCTTAAAAGTGGGATCAAAGAGGCCCCCTCTATGGACTTTCCCAAAATTCAAGAAAACTATGAACCTCTCACCAGAGCCAGCAGAAAACCCACTCCTTGGCATCAAACTCTGCTCTCAGCACTTGGCTGTGAATGAGAAAAATAACAGCCACTCTCCTTAATTAAGTGCTTACCAGGTACTAGGCATCATTTTGTTCAATTATTATAGCAACCTTATTAGGTGGGATCATTCCCATTTTATAGTAAGATAACCAACACTCAGAAAAGGTAAATAGCTTAGCCAAGGTCACATAGCTGGCAAGCAGCAGAACCAGATTCAAAGGAAGGTCCTTCAACCCCAAAGCACACAGTCTTCACCACTATCTATGTGATCTTCTAGTCTAATAGCCTTTTCCCCAGACATAAGCCCACAGATGTCCTATGTCTGAAACAACCATTCACCCTCCCATGGATATCAAACTATATTTTAACACTCACCTCCTTTCTTCCTTTCAAAGTGACCTCCTTCCTCTGAAATAACCAACTGCCACCAGGTGTCCCTCCTCTCCTATTAGTGAGCACCACTTTGTTCTAATTGCAAATCAGAGGCAATGCAGGCAAACTGGAAAGACTTCCTAGCTTGATTCAATTGCACACATTCACATTATTGAGCAACGTACTATGCCCTGAGGAAGCCCAGAGGAGAGCCATGCAAAGGGTACGATGCAAGCACACAATGACAAGGCAAAATCAGGGAGGTTCAAATCAAGTTCTAGTTCAAAGGAGAAAGAGATGGCATCAAATTGATGGGGGTAATGATTATGGAAGATTCCTTTGTGACTTCTACAAGTAATATGGAAAGAACCCAGGTTTTCTATCACCTGTACCGAATGAAGGTTTGAAAATAGATCCTAATGTCTTTTCCTTGTTTATTTTCTGAGTCTGTAAGAAACTCTTTCTGAGCCCTTAAGTGTGATTCAGAAGTTGACCCCCAACTCATCAATATTAAAGAAGTCTGGGGGAGTGAGGATGTGGAAGAGAATTATAATTTAGTCTGTGGCAATATTTAAAATGACTTTAGGGCATGGAGAATTGGACATTTTTGGTATTTAAGAAGGCATAATTAAATTATTAACTGGTCTTTCAATTGTTTGGCCTACTCCCTTTGTTCATCAGACAATAAATGCTCTGTGGAGTAGCGCTCCACAATCAGGAAGAATATTCGCGATGGAACAAGGTTGTTCCTGTGTCTTTGAGGACTCGTCCATGAATAATGCATCATGTTTTGAAATTTAGAAAGACAGGAGAGTCAGAGGAAGCCAAAAAAACAAGGAAAAGCTAGGATCATGACTTCCTTTCCCACAGCCCATGCCTTCTTCATCTCTGTGGGAAGACACAGAGCAGCTAGCCCATGTCTCCCTCCATCTGGGAAGATTGCAAACACAGCAGCCTTGCCCGTGGGCTCTCTGTTTCACACCACGGCTGCTTTCTCTGCCCTCATCCCCTTCACGTCCTACTCCCCACATTCCCGGCCTGAAAGCAAAGGTCTACAGAAAAATCTTTACTATTTTATTGGCAGGACCAACTTAGAAGGGAAAAAAAAGAAAGAAGTAAAACAAAGGTAAAAGCTTCCTCGAATTTCCTTCTGACCAATTATGTGACTTCCTATAGGTCCAGCTTGGTCTCTTTTAGATGGTGAGGGAAATTCAGGGGCAACACAAGCTTTGCCCCAATTAACTCATGCAAACACGGAAAATTCAACGACACGTAAGCCCAGTTTTCATCTCTTGGCAGGTTGAAGAGCTGCACCACTCAGTGTAAACGGAATCCCAGCTCATTTCCACTGCTTGGTTCTGCTCCGCCGTGCTGAGGACTGAATTCATCATTTGCCTCACTTCATGTACATGATTGTCACTGGTTTCAGTTGATTGTTGAGTATTTTGGTATTGATTCTATTTTGTTATCTCACCACCTCTGTAGAGTTATTTCTAAGTCACTTGTAACTGTTACATCAAAGGAGGGACATCTGACCATTCAACAGTATTTTTAGTCCCTAGGGAACGTCAGTAGTCTGTCAAAAGACCTATAAAATGTCTTCAGCTGAAGATGTCGAAGACAGGAGGTTCTCATTCGAAATGAAGACAAGGTGGAATCTGATAGAACGAGCGGGGTTGGGGCAAGGGAGGGTCATTCTCACGTGCAAACAGGCCTCTCCCTTAGGCAGCGCCCAGAGCAGCACTACCTCGCTCAATCAAAAATCTAAAATCTGAATCCTTTGTGTCTTTAGATCAAGGTCAAAGACACCACATTCCAATGTATGTGAAAAGACAAACTGCTGGACAGTCTACCTGCCTGGTCAGATTTGTGTGTCTCACATTGCCAGGAAGCCCACAGGTCATGGTATCCCAAAGCTACTATTTCAGGAATCATCCTTCTCTGCTCTCCTGGGGCAGGAGTCCCTGTCTGGCTTTTCTTCAGAACCCTTATCTCTCAGGGTTCCCGGCATCTCACTCACATCTGCTATCAGAATGGCTCTCAAAGGCTCTTCAGAAAAGTGAAATAGCTCCTTCAACTGGAGCTTACGCCAAGTGCAGTTGAGAAGGTCTGGATATGGGGGAAGGGAAGGAAATGAAAAGTAGAAAGTGGAGTGTTCTTCTGAAGACATTCATAGGTCTTTGACAAGAGATCATGAATGTTCCCTGGAGATTAAAAATAATATCCACGAATGACCAGATGGTCTCCCACTTTTTTCAAAGATTTTATGTATTTGAAAGAGAGAGAGACAATAAGAGAAAGAGAGAGAGAGAGCATGAGAGGGGGGTGGGTCCGAAGGAGAAGCAGACTCCCCGACGAGCAGGGAGCCCGATGTGGAATTCCATCCCGGGACTCCAGGATCATGACCTGAGCCGAAGGCAGTCGCTTAACAACTGAGCCACCCAGGTGCCCCGATAGTCCCCCTTTTTAATGTACAACTTATTAATGACTTATAAACACTACAGAGCCTGAAGAACTTTCTATCAAATTCCCCATTTTCACCAGAAGCAATACCCTCCCGTGTTACCAAGGAACAACCTGAAAGTCAGGGAAGTTGAGGAAGTGAGGAGAGGTCAAGGCAACACTACTCATGCATAATACCAGAATCCAAACCCAAGTTTACTCCAAATCCATGATCTGCTCAGCCACCCATCCAAACGGAGCACCAGAATCATCACAGCAACTTTTTAAAAACATGAGCTCCCAGCCCCACCCCCTGCCTGCTAGCTCAGAATCTCTGAGAGTAAGTTCGGGACTCTGGGGGATTTTTAAGCCTCCCAGGTGATTCCTCAATGAGCACGCTAGCCACTGCGGTCTCCTGTTTGTGGCTACAGGTCGATACTGGTTTCTCATGTCTTATTTACACAAACATTCTCCCCCCTCCCACCCCATTTCCAGTGATTACAATTCACTTGTTCTGTAGAACCAAATTGAAAACAATAAGAAAAAATTTTTTTCAGGCTGAAGTAATCATCTAATCCATTTTTAAGAAACCGCACACGTTCTTGTGATTAAAAAAATTATATAAAGAAACCAGCGCAGAGCCAAGCGTTTAGCAACACAAGTTAAATGCTTCCGTCTGTTTTCTCTAGCTATTCATAATTTAAAAACCAAGAAATATGGGGGTGTTAACCAAATCTTTTGGTTCAAGGACCAAAATTTCTTTTAAAAATCTTAAATATCAAGGCCTCTCTGAGTAAGACATTAAGACAGCATATTATTATCAGGTGCTGGAAGTATTACCATTATAAGCAATTGACATGGATGTATTTGATCAGTTCTTCTCATAAAATCTATATGCTTATCAAAATGCCCTCCATCCCCAACCAAAGGTAATGTCCCACCTATCTTCCCCAGGTTGGAAAATAATTTGTTACTAACATACATATGACATAGATCAGAAGCCCATTTGGAGAGAGGACCACACCTCACTCAGCCTCCTCTTGGATCATCTGCAGTGTTGGCTCAGGGAAGCCCAGCACAACCCACACCACTGGGTAAGGCACATACGCGCAATTCCCACTCGTTACATAGAATTAAGTTCGTTCTGACTTACTTTTTCATCACGTCTTTAACAATACTGTTTACCTGAAATGTGTTAAGAGGACAGATCTTAAATATTCTCACCCCCAAGTCCCCCCAAACACAAATGGTAAGTATAGAGGTGATGCATGTTAATTTAATTGTGGTACTCATTCAACAATATATGTATACCAAAACATCAAGTTGTTATACCTTAAATATATACAATTTTTATATGTCAATGATAGCTCAGGAAAGCTGTTTAAAAAGAAAGAAAAGTGGCGCCTGGGTGGCTCAATCAGTTGGGCATCAACTGTTGATTTTGGCTCAGGTCATGATCTCAGGGTCCTGGGATTGAGCCCTGCATCTCTCTCCCTCCTGATAAATTATTTTGCCACAACCCATCAAAGTGCAATAAGAATTTTCCAGTAAACACAAATTTTAGATTATTAAAATATTCTATATGATATCTATCCATATGAAGAGAGTAAGTATGCAGGACAAATGTTTTTGAGGGCAAAAATGGGTAAGTAAAATGTCTTGTGTTTATTTCATCAACTAGTGTTGTAAAATGTAAATGTGTGTGTATGTGTTTAATAGTTAATGACAGGTTTTTGATCAGCCCAAAATGACAGAATCGCAATTCATTTTTTTTTTTTTAAAGATTTTATTTATTTGACAGAGAGACATAGCGAGAGAGGGAACACAAGCAGGGGGAGTGGGAGAGGGAGAAGCAGGCTTCCCGCTGAGCAGGGAGCCCGATGCGGGGCTCGATCCCAGGACCCTGGGATCATGACCTGAGCCGAAGGCAGACGCTTAACAACTGAGCCGCCCAGGCGCCCCATCGCAATGCATTCTTCAATAAACTTGCACAATATATTTGTATTAAATAAAAGATTTTCTAAGACTCATATGCTTTTTAAGCTCATTTATATCACACCATATCTTATATCACAAACTGTGTACCTTACCTTTTGGGCTAAAACAGGGCAGATTTCAAATATTCCAAATACACAATTTCCTACTGTAGCTTAGTAAAGACCACAAACCTATCAGATTGCTTCAAAATTAAGCAGCAGAACACTGAAGGATTTTTTTTCATGAGAAAGAATGCCAACAAAGCTTATATAATATATATATATATAACCATACATTTCCTTTGTTCCCCAATTGAATGTAAACTCTTCTAAAGTAGACAGATGGTTTGCACAAAGAGCTCAATAAACATTGGTTGAATAACTTAGGCTCTCTCTATTGACCCCCACCCTACCATATATCATATCAATACTACTAGCAAATACCAGAAGGCAATTGGCTCTGAAACCCACCCATCCCCTGTCCTTGGGGAAGAGTCAGAGTTTAATCACCTGAGCAGAATTTTTTATTGAGAAGAGTCATCACCTGGTTCCCTTGAATACAAATAACTCACTGGATTCATTAGGCTGTCACAGGAATTCATAAAGGCGCATGAGGTGCCATGAACCTCACTGGTACAGTGAACTTATTCTGGTGACAACACTCCTTTTGTAAGAGAAGGTGTAGGTACGGAGCCGAATTCTCTTGCTAACTGTTGGTTCTCCTTCATGCCAGCCACCCTAAACCCCAATGAAGCAGAAGGACCCTACCATAAAAAGAGCCCTTTTCTGGCTGCTATCCCATGCCCCTTTGCCTTGGAGTTGCTCCCATCCCTGTAGCAGAAAGTTGGCCCCAGGGTTGGGATCACGAACCAGATATTCTGTTGCCTGCAGAAATGCGCATGCTCACTTCATAACCCTGTGCACGCCCAGTAAAGTGTGAAGCTCCAGCATTAGCAGCTGCTTTTGGATGCTCATTTCTTTAGTTTTGTTCAGCATCCAGTTGATTGAGTCGCTTTACAATCAGGCTGTTGATTTTCTTAAGATCGTCTATGTCCTTTCCCTCAGCTGTTAGTCTTCTTGACACATCATCCATCTTGTTTCCAGTTTGAACTTCAAAATAGAAAACAGACTGTGTTACATTGGTTTCCAGGCTGTTCCATAGGGGCTCGTTAGTGCCTTGTGTCGGAGCTTAGCTGAGTGCTGAAAGGTCCCCTTGGCAGGTCCCCTGCTCCCATATCCCAGGCAGCCCAGAAACCCGGGAGAGAAATTGCTGAAGACTCAAGTTATCTACCAAGTGGATTATTTTTATAATTTATTGGGGCCAGCCTCGACTACCTTTGGAAGCTCTGCGCTGATTTTGGCTGAGAAACATCACTGTGAGCAACGGAGGGAAACCCCCAGCATGTCTCATTATGAGCAGGGATTGTTACATTGTCTTTTTCAGAGACCTCTTCTCAAAAGGTTTTCGGCTCCTCATCAGGAAATGAGGTTTTCTGGGTTTCAGCCTCTTTTGACATAGCTCTGCTGGTTCTGGATTACCAGCCCATAAACAAATATGTAAGAATTCCCCTCAGACCCTCCTAAGAACAGAGACAATACTTTCAAAATAAACAGAACTGGCAATGAAGTCAGCTATGGAACGGAACACGAGGTCTGCTGATCACAGAGTTAAATTTTCCAAGGCATCTTTCAGGAACTAATGATGTTGGTAACATGCCACGAGGCTTTCGTGGATCAACTAATGTGGGAAGGGCAACTAGACATTAGCGCCTCCCCTCCAGGCTTGGGACAAATTGTTGCCCAGAAGCTGCTTCTTCCCCAAGTTTAAAAAATTAGGATGGATGAATTAGGGTCCAAGACATGAAGGAAGGATCTTAATTGAGATTTCCTGCAGAGCAAGGCAGGAATCCCACTTGCTCCTGGGGGAGAATGTGAAACACATGAGATCCTTTCCCCTCTTGGGAACCTCCTAGAACATTAGTCAGAGAAGGAAGCAGCAGTCGTGTTGGCTTAAGCATGTCCCATGATACACTGATTCCAAATTAAATTCCAAAAAAGAAAAAGAGTTGCATGGGCAAAAAAGTTTACCGAAAAATTATATACTAACTTGCCTCTTGGAAACTCACAGGAAGTAAAAAAACACTTTGAGCATTAGCTCACTCAGCAATTCTCAAACGCATTTGACCATAGAATCCTTTTTTTCTCCAGGCCACACTTAATAATATCCCATGCACCCAGTATTCTCTGGAATCCACTGCTTGGCCACTAGAAACTGCTACCAGAGGCATCCATAGTAATCTACCCTTGCTGTCTATTATTCCTTTTTTGGACAGAGATTATGACAAAAACAAAGTCCCCATAGGGTTTTTATTTTTTATTTTTCTAAGATTTTTATTTATTTACTTGAGAGAGAGAGACAGCGAGAGAGCACAAGCGGGGAGGAGAGGGAGAAGCAGACGCCCTGCTGAGCAGGGAGCCCATTGCTGGGCTCGATACCGGGACTCGGGGATCATGACCTGAGCTGAAGGCAGACGCTTAACCGACTGAGCCACCCAGGCGCCTCAAGACCCCATGGTTTAATAAGAAAGTAATCAGTATAAAATAAGTCTTCTCTCTCTTATGTAAAAAGACCAGAGTTATAAAGAATACGGGTTCTTTCTCATCCGTGAAAAGGCTACAAATTTGCACTAAATCCCACTGAGAGCAAAAAGATTTCCTTGTTAAAGATGAGCACAGGCCAAGTTCAGATGCCTGAACCAACTCTGGTCTTAGGTTAAGCTTTGTCCGAAAGCCACAGGAAGTCCTTACTTCATTACTTCAGCGTAGGCAATGGAGGGCAGGGGAGCTCTGGAGCCAGGCAGATGAGGGTGTGGATCCCAGTTCTGCCTCTGATTAGCAGGGTAAACATGGAGAGGTAAACTCTCTGGGCCTTAGTCTCGCATTGATGAAATAGAAATATTAAATACTATCTGAAGAGGTAAAAACTGAAGATAATGGATTTGTGTCTGGCACAGAGCAACTGCCCAATAAAGACATTCTTTATTCATGTCTTCTTTCCATTTCTTCGTATGACTTTGCCCTCAATATAAAACACCAGCGGCAAATTTAAAATAAACCATATTTATAATGACGGTGACAAAGTGCATGCTCTTTGAGGTCAGGCGGGAGTGTCTTTGGGCACTTATCAGCTGTGGACCTCAGGCACGGTAAATAATCAAAGCCTCAGCATCCATAAAACCAGAATAATAGTAGATCCTACACCACAGAGCTGTTATGAGGTTGTGAGCAAACAGACATCAAGTGCTTCGCCCAGTGCCTGCGACAGTGAGTGCCCAATAGATAGTATATGTTATCAGCATTACCCCTAATCTTACCACCTATCATCCCACAGAAGAGAGGAGGTCCTTTGGGTGGCTCTCCTGTCTGTGGGCATACCTAAAATTTCCTCGTAGTTTAACTCAGCCATTGTCCCAGATGCGTGTGGCAGAATGATAATGGGAGCATTCATTTTGGTTGGTGTAACATTTCAGAAGAGTAACCCATGGGCTCCTTCTGGCCCTGAAGGTTCAGGAACAACCCACATCCAACAGGCGGTCAGACAGAAGGGCACCATTACTGTACGGAGAATTGCCCTTGCAGCTTCAAGTGCAAGAAGGCAACGGCTGGGCGAGAGAGAAGCGATTAAACATCATACCTCCCTACCTGCCCCACCCCCGAGGCTGGATAGAGACCTGTTAGCTGGAAGGCGGGAGTTTGGGGAGGAAAAGGCGTCGGAAGCTCTGAAAGAGTCTCGCCCTCTGCCCACCTGTCTCCCCCCGCATCACCACCACCTCTACCTCTAATCCTGAATGAATTTAAATTAAAGGCATTCCAAAGACATGGGCTCTACTTCTCCTTGAAGATCTTTGAAGGCTACACGGCCTGCAGAGTAAGAAAGGGCAGAAGAAATGGCAGTGTGGTGGATCCGGGGGGGGGAAAGGTATCAAAGATGACTCCCTCCTCTCGGATCTGGGAAGGAGCTGAAAAATCCCGGATGATGGCCCGCAGGGGTCAGCTGAGAGAGAAAACTGGGGGGCTCGAGGGGAGGGGGCAGCAGCCCTGCCGCTACCAGGGCACTGAGGTCTGGGGGGGTCTCTTGGCTGAGGAGCTATGTGGGACAGCCCGGGTCACTGGGGGGGGGGGGGGATGGCAGCTCACACAGCCCAAGCAGTGTCAAACAGGAGAGAAGGGCCTAACACCTCCCTAACGCTGCCTCCGGGACCCTGCCCCAACCCTCAGTGCTTCCAGCTGATTCCTGAGAAGTGAGAAAACCTGGAAAGGGTTTCGAAGCCTGAATGTGACTCTGGTGCAGAGTGGAATTAATGGAGGGGTTATGCCCCGGATCAAGCAAACCGAGAATCAGCAAGGATAAGCCGCCGACCGTTTGACAGCGAGGGACTCCAAGTAAGATAGTAAAGTCATAGTAGGCATTTGTGAACTTTGGGCACTGTGGGCTCGTGTCCCCGTGACCCTCCCAGAGCTGCAGGGCTCAGTCAGGGCACCCGCCCTCCCTCTGTCTTTCAGGGAGCGTAGGTGAGTGCCAAAAAGCAGGGACCCCTTGCCGGAATAAAGTTAAACAACCAGCCACAAAGTAAGAGTGTTTAAGTAATGAGAACATGTCGGTGGTACTTACCTATTAGAAAAATCACAAAGGAAACCAGGGCCAGGCTGACAATCAGCACCATTATCAGCCCCATAAAAAATAGACTATGACTTCCATTTCCTGAGTTAGTGCCAACGTCTGGGATTTTCTCCTGGAGCGCTGATAGGAAACAAACAAAAACAACAATGACAAAAACTCCTCAGCAGGCAGCTTGTCCGCAGACCTGACCGGTCCCCCATGATTAGAGGTGTGAGTAGGGGATATGCCCATTTTCCCCTGTCATCACCCTGGAGAGTAACTTATGTTTTAGGAATGTCTTTGGGCTGGTGCTCTTTGTGAATTTTTTACCTTCTTCAACATTGCTATTCAAAAAACAAGCAGGGTTAAGCAATCTCCTTGGAAAGTTCTTTGAAGATGGTGTTAACACTGAAGGAGCAGGACCTGGGCTTTTCTCTGGGTGAGTGGGGGAGGCTACATGCGTTAAGAGTTCAGAGCGATGGAGGCTCTATCACCCTTTCCCCCAACGTGACCCCCGAGTAAAACACAGCTGGCTGGGACACCTCTTCTGAGTAGAAGGCTGGATACTCTGGAATGTCTCCCAGGAAACTCCTTGCAACATAGGAGTGATCAGTTTAGCCCACACCCATTTAAACAGAAAAATGGGGCCGACGTATTTTGGTTTCTTAGAGCTGTCTCTGGGACGGACCTGCTCTGGAAACAAGGTTCTTTTAAATGTCCTGCAGTTAAACTGAGACTGTAACCATGCTCCTAGAGCAGCTTGGGTCAGCCCGAGCATGAAGTGTCTGCATGTGGCCATCATTTTGTAAGGCCTGCGTGCCTGGTAACACCCAAATTAAATTCAGTAAGAAATAGAGAAACTTGGGGTCACAGAGACGAACGAGCTCCCTTCTGTTTTCTCTCCTACTTGGCATCCGTCCCCCACACTGTGCTGCTCGACTGTAGCTCGGTGGGTGGCTTGTGTCCTGGGCTCCGTCACCCTGAAACAACTTTTGCTTCCTAATCAAAGCGATGGCCTAAGCCGGCACCCAAACACCTGTTTCTATTGAGACTGACTGCAATAAAGGCAGGTGAAAACCCGAATGCATTAAAATGAAGAAAAAAGCGAGACCTCAGGAAGGATTGAGAAGGGGAATGATAGATACAAATGTGGGACAGTCCGAGTTTAGAATGGGAATGGAACAAGGGGCCAGGGGAAAAATTAATGCTTGTGTTTGACTGTCAGAGTTTAAGCTGGAAAAATGGGGCTCAGAATGAGCTGATCGAGCTCATTTACAATATTTAGGGAACAAAGTACACATTTAGTATTTAGCAGATTTTTGTTTTGTTTTTCCCCTCCTTTTTTTTAACCCTTTAATTGGGGCCATTTGTAATTTGTAAGCAGAAAATGAAGTTGACTTCTTTGCCCAGAAAAATTCTAATGACTTTTTAAAAGCTGGAGGAATGCGTGGAGCATATTCCAGGAACCCACTACGAAGTCAGAGCTCTCTAGGAAAGTGGGCCCCACCGGTGACCTGGCTGGGGTCCCCAGAAGGTGCAACAGCCGCCAAGAGGGAGAAGCAAACCTCTCGGAAGACCTGCAGCCTCTACCCCTTTCCAGGGAGAGACACTCCACAGAACGTCTCAGAACTCTTGAAGACAGATTCCACATCTTGCTTAAGAGTCAAGCCCCTAAGCCTGCCAAGTATTAAGAAAACAAAAACAAAAATTGCCTGATAATAAATAGCCCTTCCAGAGCTGAGGTGTTCCTAATGCCTCCCCTCCCCTCCGCCCCCCCCACACCCCCCCACACCCCCCCACAGGGCCAGATTAGCATTTGGTATTTTTAGGTGGCCTAGAAGCCAGGAAGGGCCACCAAGCCTGGGAGGGCACACATACGGAAAAGGTGCTGTGATCCGGCAGGACAGAGGTTTAGTTTGTTTAAGTCATTTATGGAATCCACAATATAAAGTTTTCTTTCTTCAGGCATGCCTCGAGGGCCGGTGTCCTGGGAATGATTCATTGTTCCTGGAAGAAAACAGTGACAGGAAGCAGAAGGCTGGGCCCAGAGCCCGGAGTCACAAGAATCACAGGCCACAGGCACATAAAGAACCCCCCACATGCATTACTTCCAGCTGAAGGTCTAGAAAAGCTGTGCTTGTCCAGAAGGAAATTTTTCCATGTGGGGACAACTTTGTACCTTTTTTTTTTTATTTGCTTGGCTTGCCAGGAAGCCCAGACTCAAGTGTGTGGCCCAGTGTGAGCCCTTTATACCTTGCTTCTCTGAATATCCTCCTCCTCTGATTTCTCATTTCTCACTGTTTTTCCTGGGCCTGTTTTTTATTTTGTAAGTTATTTTAAAATATTTTTTCTTTTATTACACTATTTATATTCTGGTGAGATACCTCAAATCCTTTGCCCAAGAAAGATAAAACTAAACTAGTCAGCCTGTGGCCCAAAGATTCTGAAGGGGGAAGAGAGTATTACGGTGAACCATCCTAATTGCATGAGGCTTTAAAACAAAGCTGCAATTTTCTTTTAAAGATTTTATTTGTTTTTTGGGGGGGTGGGGGTGGGGCAGAGGCAGAGGGAGAGAGAGAATCTCAAGCAGATGCCACACTGAGCATGGAGCCTGATGCAGGGCTCGATCCCACAACCCTGAGATCATGACCTGAGCTGAAATCAAGAGTCAGACGCTCAACCAACTGCACAAAACTGCAATTTTTATATTCTCACTCAATATGGCATATGAGTTTCTACCTTAAATGTATCCTTTAGCCATGAGATGCTGGCTGGGAGTCCTCAAGACAAAATCTTCACAAGCTTAGGTGCTACAGACAGGAACTCTATGGCAAGCTGGAGGCTCGACTCTGGGACATCTGAGGTCTCTTCCCCCTGAGTTTCCTTAGATCGAGGTCACTTACATAATACAGAATTTTAAAAGTGAGGCTTACATTTTCTAACGACAGCACAACTTCAACCCTGAAAAGCCTGAATGGATTTAAAAGGTCTATTTTAAGATGTCTGTCCAGCACAACAGAGAACTTGCAGCCCTTTAATTACATGAAATACAGGGCTCTAGGAAGACAAATTCAAATTACTATCAAAGCCGTCTCTTTCACAGTTATCTCTTTTCATAAAATGAGTCTAATAGTGATACATGGCTTTTTGATCTGAAAGGGATTGTAGACATGTTCTAGTCTGGTCCCCATCCTTCCTCCAAGTGAGGAAATCGAAGCTGAGCTGGTGAATGCCCAGGATCATACATTTAGTTAGCTGCAGAGCTGGAAGCGGGCCTCTTGCTTCAGAGTTCATGTGTCGTCCCTTTCTTCTTCACATCCCTCCCTAACCCTCTTTCAAGCCTCAGCTCAAACCTCACCTCCTCTAAGAATCAACCTGCCTTTCCTTTGTGCTTTTGCCGAATGCAGTACATTCTTCCACCAGGACACTTACACTATTTTTTTTTTTTAAGATTTTATGTATTTATTTGAGCGAGAGAGAATGAGAGACAGAGAGCATGAGAGGGAGGAAGGTCAGAGGGAGAAGCAGACTCCCCGCCGAGCAGGGAGCCCGATGCGGGACTCGATCCCGGGACTCCAGGATCATGACCTGAGCCGAAGGCAGTCGCTCAACCAACTGAGCCACCCGGGCGCCCCGACACTTACACTATTTTATAGCATTTATTGCTCACATCTTTGACTTTCCAAACTGACTGAGAACTCCTGAGGGTGGGCACCAATCCTATTCTCCAAATATCCAGCATCAAACGTATAAGCCACTGACTTACGGTAAGTGGGAGCAACTAAAATATTTTATTCAAGAGTTGAAGCTCACTATTTTCAAAAGAATTTGAGGCAGTTAATCATAAATACACTAACAGAAATAAAACTGAGTATAAAAATCCTCATGTGATATCTACCTGGTCTCTGGTAAAGTCGATAAACCTTGTGCCTGCTGATAAGCAACACACTAATTCCTGTGAACATTTTAAATTTTTCTTTCAATAGCAGTTACAGAATGAAAAAAAAGGGGAGAAACCAAATTCAGGGGAAAGAAAGATGTGAACATCTATAGGAGATCTGAAAAAAGAACCAGCCATTTCCTAAGTAGATTAAACTGCATTCGAAAATATTAAAAACCAGGAATTTCCCAGTGATACTGGAAACCCACTAGTACTTGTGGGGGAAAAAAAAAATGCTCCTGAAGCCCTAAAAAAACAGTGAGTTCAAAATGGACTGGGGCGCCTGGGTGGCTCAGTCAGTTGAGCGGCTGCCTCTTGATTTTGGCTCATGATCCGCGCTCAGCGCGGAGCCTACTTGAGGTTCTCTCCCTCTGCCCCGCCCACCACATGGGCTCTCTCTCTCTCTCTCTAAAACGAATAAATAAATCTTTTAAAAAAATGTCATGGACTAATTAAACTTTTTCTCAATCAAAGCTAAAAACTGAACAAGGTGTTTCAGTTATCCTGAAATTTTAATTAACAAAAACACATGATTCTCTGGGTACTTTAGATTAGCTACTACTAAAGCACCTTAGATACTGATATTACTGAATCCCAAATACACCCATGGAACATTCCTTTTTTTTTTTTTTTAAGATTTTATTTATTTATTTGAGACAGAATGAGAGAGCACATGAGAGGGGGGAGGGTCAGAGGGAGAAGCAGACTCCCTGCCGAGCAGGGAGCCCGATGCGGGACTCGATCCTGGGACTCCAGGATCATGACCTGAGCCGAAGGCAGTCGCTTAACCAACTGAGCCACCCAGGCGCCCCCCGTGGAACATTCCTAAGGGAATGACATGAAGTGATCATTTTTTAAAAAGCAGCAACTGCATATAAAATAAAGGAGCCTTAGAGATCAATCAAATCTTATCCTCTCACAGACAAAACCGTAGGGACTGAAGCATGGTCACAGTTCCGTTCTTCCAGAAATGCTTCGCATTTTATCATCTCTTACACTTTACTATCCCCAATACTAATATCTGATGAGGCATAAAAGTTGTATGCGTCACATCATAAGATCATCATTCCGGCCACAGCTTCTATTTTAGGCTTGGTGACTGACGCCTGGTTCATTTTTGGGTCTCTGACTTAATGTCCTTGAGCCTTAGCTTCCCCGTTAGGAATGGAATTCCTAGTGCTCAAATCTCATACTGAAGCTTAATCGACATTTACAAAGTGGAGGGCCAACTGGAAAATCATAGCCACAAAAGCTAACCTAAGAGCCGTGCAGCTAATTAAATCTCCAAATTATTAGCCTTGCTACTGACAAAGATGACTAGTGCAACATCAAATCCAAAAGCACAAAGGCAGCAACTTCGAATAAGCTATGAAGTGCCCTGAAAGTACATTTCTTCTTCAGGGTAAAGTCACAATATAAATAGATGCCATTTTCATGTATTTTTAGATTAACTACAACTGCGAATGGAAAATAAAGAACTGGCAAAGAAAACAGAGTTGGGTGTCTGTGGTTCATGGCCACCAAGGGCTTATCAATGACTCCATGAGTAAATGGATACAGGATCACCTGGCCCTAAAACCAGGACCCACGGCTGTTGGCATCCAGTTGTTGCTATCTTTGGCACCTCCATAGAAGGGCAACAATCAGCAGGGCTGGTTACTAAATTCTGCATCACACTAGCTCAGCCCTCCTCCCTGACACTGGTGTGCAAATCTGCTCATTGAGATTGACCAAAGCAGTATCCTTTTAACGGAGCCCTTTCTGAAACCTTGCACTGAAACATGTAAGTAATATCATTTTCCTCCAGCTTAGATCAATGTTCACAGCTGATTCTTTTCATCATTTAAGGACTCACTACGTACAAATAAATATTCTGACGAAATAGCTGTCTATGAAAAATGGCTTTGCTCTTTATTTTTTTCCCATAAGTGCTCAGTATCAAAGCTCAGAAATTACACACCTGTATTGCTTGCCACAGAATCATTATTGTTATAATAGGGCTTAATTCAAAGCTAATAGGAAGCTTTATTGAGTGAGTCATGGTAATTTGTTCTTTAATTCCATTTCAGAGTCAGTGCCTCTTCACATTCAGGAATTAATTTTTTAAGTCAAGTCTAAATCATTTCTATCAAAAGTTAAAAGCACAGAGCACAAGCCACAAAAAACATCCCAACCTCAAGAATCATAATTTAGGGTCGGCAGAGTAATAGCATGCAAATTACTTACAAAAATGTGAGCTTTGACTGCTAGGTTGCCAGGAAAAAAAAAAAGAACCAACTATTCAGAAGCAACGGCAATAAAACTTTCTACAAATTCTGTGGTTCTTTCTTTGCCTTCCTTCGGCGCACAGGTGCTCCTACAGGGCCCAGAAACGCCAGCATGACGTCGGTCTATATTTAGTGTTAATTTAGCCAAGCAACATAAGATCCCAAATACTAACTTTTTTCAAAATGTCTGAGGTTTTTCGTGAATATATTCCTGAAACTATGCTTTAAAAAGAAAAAGCCACCCTGCCTTGATTCAACTGGTAACTGATGAGGTTCTTATTGGACCCAAGTTAATGTCCTTATTTGGCTCCTGTGTCTGTGTAAGCGGACACATTTCTAGCGCTCCGGCCCCGCTATGCTCCCATATATGAATATGCAGTAGCGGACTGGAGCTGCCATTCTGACGACTAACTTGCACAGGACTCCGGGCCAACCAGACGACGGCAATCAGCAAGGACAGAGTAAGGGTGTGGTACTGACTAGGGGGATGGCGCCTCGGAGAGCTCCTAGGGCTTCCAGTAGCTACGAAACAGGATTGTGAGCGGGAGATTGTATACAGGCTTCAGACCCACTGCAGGCAAGGGAAGCACTTGGTCTCATCCACTTCCTTCTCTACTTGAAGGCTTTATTTACTCTGTGGGTTTTGAGGCATCTTCTTTTCTCAGGAATGTCAGGCTCTCTCTTGTGTGGTTCCCTCACACACATGCCAAGGAGCTTCTGCCCTCTGCTGTACATAAAAGGAGCTCCTGTGAGTCCCATTTGCTGGCCACAGGGACAGGCTATCCCCGCAGGATGCTGAGGGCTAGGTAGTAAACTGATACGCAGTCCTTCCGAATCCCACCTTCCACTGCCACTTCTAGATGGACATGATTCGTCCTTGAAACATTTTGTACCTCATTGAGAAAATGTTTGCTTCACAGAACTTCGTTTACATTTATATTCAGTATGGACCTCACCCTACTTTTAGGGGAAAGGAATGCCTTTTTCTTAGGCTTCATCTGTACCAGCGGACCAATTCATGGAGGAAGACGATATAACTAGTAACTGTCTTCTCAGAGGTATATTGTACATTAAAAAGCTATGCCAAATTCCGTGAAAAATGAAAATGTTTGTTTGCTGCTAATTATCATCCTGTTTTTGAAATAATCTCCCAACTACCTGTCTTAAACCATCAGACTTTTTTTTTACATTTTTTTATTCTTATGTTAAT
This sequence comes from Mirounga angustirostris, assembly GCF_029215605.1. Lineage (NCBI taxonomy): Eukaryota > Metazoa > Chordata > Mammalia > Carnivora > Phocidae > Mirounga > Mirounga angustirostris. The sequence continues at coordinate 36,542,479 of NW_026991720.1, forward strand.
CCCCATACATCATTAGTTTCAGATGTAGTGTTCCATGATTCATTGTTTGTGCATAACACCCAGTGCTCCATGCAGAACGTGCCCTCCTCAATACCCATCTCCAGGCTAACCCATCCTCCCACCCCCCTCCCCTCTAGAACCCTCAGTTTGTTTTTCAGAGTCCATCGTCTCTCATGGTTCATCTACCCCTCCAATTTCCCCCGCTTCATTCTTCCCCTCCTGCTAACTTTTTTTTTAACATATATTGCATTATTTGTTTCAGAGGTACAGATCTGAGATTCAAACCATCAGACTTTTGAAAAAATAATAGAATGGCCTCATTTTGAGCATTTACTGTTTTTCTCTCTCCTATAGCCTTACAACCCTGTGAAGTATCAGTCCCCCTTCAGGGATGAGGAATATGAAGCCTAAGCAATTCCTTATACCAAAATCTGAATAAAACCATGTTTTTTAAAGGATTTTATCTATGTATTTGAGAGAGAGATCACAAGCGGGGAGGAGAGGGAGAAAGGCTCCCCGCTGAGCAGGGAGCCCGATGCGGGGCTCGATCCCAGGACCCTGGGACCATGACCTGAGCTGAAGGCAGATGCTTAACCAACTGAGCCACCCAGGTGCCCCTGAATTTTTAAACCAGTGAAGGGGATGAAAGTTTTTATGGCTTATGACCAATTGTCTCCACTTTTCTGGAGAACCACATTAAGAGCAAAGCAAGAGGACATACCTCATTTTATCTATTACATACCTGAAAGAGCACATCAAGAACAGTTTAGAGCCACAAGAAAATAGGTATTGCCACCTGAATTACCCGGGGGCATCTTTAAGTATTTGATTTTTATTTCAAATACCTTTATTCTATCTAGATTCAACTCCCAGGAAATTCAGTAATGTCATCAAAGACTTGAATCATGGAATGCTTGAGCCTCAAAATAAAGAACTTAGAAGGCAAGGACCATTTTAAATTCCTTTAAACCAGCAAGATTAACAAAGAATCAAGGAATGAACTGGCCTATCATACACCATTTTACTACTTTCCAGAAAACTCAAACATTTGATTACTGAGTCCCCAGTAATCCTTGTTGAGCAACCGCCTTTAATCTCATGAAAATGTACCCATCTATAAACTTAATATGCAGATTAACACTCATTTCTCTCTTCTTCCTCCTAAAACCCCAGTAAAAAGGCAGAATAGGTATAAAAATTACAAAACCACAAGAATGAAAATTGGAAGAAACAATACTGACCAAGATTTCAACAAATGTATTGAATATGGAAGAGACCGTGGTTGTTAGCCTGCCTTCGCAGGACTCCAGAGGACAATCACTAATGAGTGAGGGGACCTGCAGAATCCAGGCAGGCTCAGGAATTGGAGGCAACATGAAGTATGGAGCAAAACACAGGCAGGTCATTTCATGAACATTGGAAAACTGCATTACAGACATCTCCCAGAAAGAAAAATCTATGAATGAAAAATAAGGTCAGAGGCTCAATCCAGCTGCTCTAGTTGTCATGGGGTTTGGGCACAAAGAAAATGTGTGTGTGTTCAGTTGGGTTTTTTGGTTTGGGGGTGGGGTGCCGTGCAGGGCAGGGTCAAGAACTTACAAATATTTTCCAGATTGCCAGGGACCATCAAAGCACAGTATCAATTTTAGAACACTAAAGAGCCTCTAACAAAAAAACAAAGAAATCAGAAATAAAAACTGCATCACACTTTAATTAGAATAGAGCAACGCCTTTGAAATTCTTATTTACCTGAAGTTTTATATGCCAATCCATACTACCTTTCAGACATGTAGTACTCTCAAAGTAACTGACCTCGGGCGCCTGGGTGGCTCAGTCGTTAAGCATCTGCCTTTGGCTCAGGTCATGATCCCAGGGTCCTGGGATCGAGCCCTGCATCGGGCTCCCTGCTCCGCGGGGAGCCTGCTTCTCCCTCTCCCACTCCCCCTGCTTGTGTTCCTGCTCTCGCTATCTCTCTCTCAGTGTCAAATAAATAAATAAAATCTTAAAAAAAAAAAAGTAACTGACCTCCCATGCACCCATTTCCGGAGTTACTGAAGGAAGTGTTCCACTTTAACAAGTAAGTAATCTAATAACCAAGACATAGGGCCCAGGAAATGCAGACTCCAGCCCAAGAGAGGAAAACAAATCCCAGGACGATGAAGTCTCAGGAAACAGCTGTATACATGGGTAAGAAAGAAATTAGTTTAGACTAAAACAAGTATATAGTAGAGCTTTGACCATGTCGAAAACAGATTTAAAGAAAGTTTTACCTATTTGGGACTGTTTTGGAAGAATTAGTGATGTGGATGTAAAACCAAGACAAAATGTTGAGAATGGAAATACAAGCACAGTAAACTAGTTCAGGAATGAACACAGAAATGTGGTCGCTATAATGCAATGATGCCAGTTTAATGAAAAAATACTGGGAGAATGAGAAAAAAGTAAAAAGGCAGAAACCTTCATCTATCAAATAGGAAGCTGTCAGAGGTTTCTAAACATAGTAAATTATAAATAAGCAGTATAAGCCTATTACTCAGAAATCTGAAACCAAGGCACTAGGAAAAACCTCAAGGCTGAAATGCCCCCCTAGGAAGGGAATGGAAAAGGAGGAGCCAGGAGCTAACATTTTTCCTTATAGTCCTTGCAGTACCATTAAGCTATGTATATAGATCATTTAATAAAAATTCATTATTTAAAAGTATGTATACATACAGGAAATTGACAATTTAGGGGGCAAAAACACTACTTGCAATCTCTTTTCCACAGTTCTAACCTACTTGGGAGTACAAGGAGGTGACAGCATGCACACTCAAGTTCTGGATTCGAAGGCGGTCTTCCTCTGCACCGATCTGAGGGGTGGGCCGGACACTCGGACACTCGCAGCAGCAAGAGCGCCCCCTCAGGCCAGCCCGTGTGCAAGGAGGGGCCCCATCAGACCTCCCGGAGATGTGGAAAATGCAGGAGAGGAAGAACGCTAGTTTGTGAAGTACCTTCAATGATTTTGGTTCTTCTCTACAGTGTACATGCTTCCCCACCCCTCATGCCTCTTATTACTGTTTTCCGTACCAATACCAAAGAAATCAGTAACTAGAATCCCAATGATATGCTACAATATTATTCTACAGTAATATTCCCAATGACATTGCTACATTTTTTTCATTTATTTTCATGTGTCCAAATATACAAAGTAAGTTTTGTCTCACTCCCTACCTAGGTTGGTCATTTTGAACTCTACTTCAGACCCATAAATGTTTCTTCTACTAGAAAAGAAGCACTTTTTATGTGAAAAGATCTTTATTTCAAAATACAAGAATATAGCAGATAAAATGTGTTAGTTCCCTCAGAGGTCAACGTTAGCAGCCTTTCTGGCATACGCTAATTCTTCATGAACTCCCAAAAGCTGGAATGAATGACCTTTAAGTGCAGCTGTTAAGGTCTCATGGTATAATTCTCTATGTTGATCCCAGTGACAAAATTAAATAAGGTTCCATTTAAAAGTTAAAATATAGCAGCTTTTCCAGAAGAATTAGCTCCCAAAACGGTATCCAGAACTCACCTATCTAACATCTTAAAGTTAAATACCTTGTATATTTACATCATTATAATCAATATTTTTGGACAACCACAGTATAAGAAATTTAACCTTGGGTAATAGTTTTCCTCATTATGAAATCAAGTGAAATACTGTATTTTTGCTCTCTTCATAAATAGAAAATGACCAAACATTACACTTTATTTATGTTTAATGATTTACAGAGAATATTCAATAATCAGAACTCACCATTTGCAATACTGTACACATTAAATTATAATATAACCCCTGCTACAAAAGCTATCTAAGCTGACCCTAGAGAAAAACTGTCTCTAATTTAAATACATTAGAAATTACCAAAAAAAAAAAAAAACAAAATTAGAAAAGTGGTCTTCCAAGTGCTGAAAATCTAGAAGAATTCTCCAACATCTGCTCTCTTATCGCGACATTTGCTTCGAGCTTTCGTTCGCGCTTTGAAGGCTGCGGAGTTATACAGGTGCTGAAATGAAGGAAACGAAAACACATGCGGATCACTAAAGCTTAAGATAATCTGATAAAGACAAGGATGAATAAAAATCACAAAGGAAAGAAATGAGCTAACTCAACCTTATCAATATTTTATTTTATTTATTTATTTTTTAATTTATTTATTAGAGAGAGAGAGTGAGAGAGAGAGCGCAAGAGGGGGTAGGGTTAGAGGGAGAAGCAGACTCCCCGCCGAGCAGGGAGCCCGATGTGGGACTCGATCCCGGGACTCCGGGATCATGACCTGAGCCGAAGGCAGTCGCTTAACCAACTGAGCCTGAGCCACCCAGGCGCCCCTCAACCTTATCAATATTTTAAATGTTTATAAAACACACACAAAGAACCAGAGGGAAAATTAACACATAATAGATGATAGATATTCTGTATTAAAGAAAAAAATATTAATCAAATATGTAAAATACCAAGAAAATGCCAACAAAAAGTTTTAAAAAATGCATCAACATTTAATCTGTTCAAAGAAAAAACACATCATGAACTAAAGTGAAAATACCCAAAATATCCAGTTAATTAAAATAGCAAGGAAAAAAATAAGGTTCCATCTTAATGCCAATTAAACTAATGAATATTTTAAATCATAAAACTCAATGCTGTCAAATATGTAAGAGCTACATGCCTTCATTCATTACTAGAAATAATTAAAAATGACAGAATAACTTTAGAAGGTAATTTGGCAGTACATATCAAAAAAGTCATAATCTGGCCCTATATTCCCATGTAAAGATTTCTTTGGAGAAAAAATTCAAAAGAGAAATAATGTAAAGATACTAATACTAATCCAACAAACAATTATATGACCATAAAAATGATTAACTATAAAGAGTCTATAAAAATATAATTAAGCACTTCAGGGGTGCCTGGGTGGCACAGTCGGTTAAGCTCCGACTCTTGGTTTCGGCTCAGGTCATGATCTCAGGATCCTGAGATCAAGCCCCACACTGGGTTCTGCGCTCAGCACGGAATCTGCTTGAGATTTTCTGCCTCTGCCCCTCCCCCAAATCGCACACTTACACGCACTCTCCCAAATAAAAGCTTTAAAAAAAAAAAAAACATATATGATTAAGCACATCACTCCCACTAGTATGGCTACAATTTAAAACAAAACAAAAACAAAAAAGCCAGAATAACAAGTGTTGATAAGGATATAGAAATTGAAACTCTCATACACTGCTGGTGGGAACGCAAAATGGTTCAGTCCCTATAGAAAATAGTTTGGCAGTTCCTTAACAAATTAAACATATAACTACCATATGACCCATCAACTCCGTTCCTAGGCATATACCTAAAAGAATTGAGAACAGGTGCTCTAACAAAAACTTGTACACAAATGTTCACAGCAGCACAATTCACAATGGCCAAAAAGTGGAAACAAGCTAAATGTCCATCAATGGATGGCTGCATAATCATGTGGTGTATCCATCCAACACAACGGAGTATTATTCAGCCACAAAAAGGACTGAAGTACTGGTATGTGCTAGAACATGGATGACCTTAGGCAACATAATGCTGAATGAAAAAAGCCACACAATAGGTCACACGTTATTAGAGCCTATTTATATGAAATATCCAGAAAAGGTAAATGCAGAGACGGAAAGGACACAAGTGGTTGCCAGCAGGTGGCGGGGAGGGGAGAGGGGAGAATGGGAAGTGGATGCTTAAAGGTATAAGTTTCCTTTTGAGGCGATGAAAACATTTTGAAACTAGACAGACAGTTGTACAACATTGTGAGTGTACTAAATGCCCTGAATTGTACACTAAAATAGCTTATGTTACGTGAATTTCACCTCAGTAAAAACATAAAAATATAATTAAGGATTTTTGAAAGGTTAAGTGACATGGTAAGTAACGTCACAAACTCTCTAAGCACATGTTTCCTCAACTTGCAGAATGAATCTGGTACTTACTAAGTAGGTTTAGTTATCTGATACAAAAGAAGCACTATGTAGTAAATATTTATTCTTTAATAAAGGAGTTAACAGAATGAAAGAAAACAAAAAAGGAAAATACTTTCTATGTTAATAGGATCGTGGATAAAATTTATTCATTACAAACCCTCCGTACTCTAAATGCAGTGAAGTTTCTACAGTTTTAATACAGCTGTTGTGTCTGAAACAGCATGGGGCACCAAAGGCCCCCAGACTCCACTAAACGCCTATCACCTGGTAGAATCAAAGCGTCAGCTCCACTTTTCTTCAGGGCACTTAGTTCTGATGAGAACAAAAACAAAACCTACCCTTTCAAAACGAGAAATCTTCATCGTTTTAAGTGTTGCAGCATCAAGCATCACCGGGGGTCCAAGTTCAAATACATTACGAAGGAATTCATTTGACTTCGGTAAAATAGAAAGGTAATAAGGCTCATTATTAAATATCAGCTCTTTTTTACTACATAAAGTGAAATCTGATTAATAGAAGTTATGTGGAGCTTATAAATAAGAACTTAGGTCACTTATTTTCTGTTTCTCTTTGTAAGACTAAATTGTTTCTAATGCCTTGAATCCAGTAAAGTTATGAGGAAAGCAACAGCGCTCTACCGAATTTATAGATGCTCCACCGGATTTATACAATACAAAAAGAACAGTTTCATACTTACTCAATTCTACTTTAAAAAATAAATGTAAAATAAATAAATAAATAAAATGTAGTTTTGTATTATGCTGAAAGCATTCTGCCCATTCAGTGAACTACATTCAAAACTGCTCCCTAATTTAAAAGCAAACACACAGAAAAGAGGTCACTCACTCACCTGCAAATGATACTGCATCCCTGATCCAAGAACTTCCTTAAAGGTGTCATAGGTATGTTTTTTGACCCAGCAATCAATATACATTCGTTCAGGGCCAAATTTAACAGTTTCTGTTGGAAAATCCCGTTCCTAGACAACAGAAGAACCAAAATTTTAAGAGGAATTAAGATGACTTAAAGAGATCCTACAAAAATACAATTTCTAAACAGACACATTTACGTGCTGAGGTAAGAAAACAGTTTAAACTGGTATTTCCATCCCTGAGATGTGAATAGACTAGAAAGTACTATCCTAATAAGGGTGTAGAGCTTGTCTAGTTGTCACAGACTTGGCACAACTGAGTTCGGATAAATATTACTGGCCAAACCACATTGTTGTGAATGTCTTTAAATTTCAGTAGCACACAAGAAACCTGCAGAAAAAAAACCATTTTCTGTACCGGTCTACAAATGGGGGGTGAGGTGGGGAGGGAGGAGGAAGAGGTGTCAATGATAAGATGCCAGTGGTGGAGCTGAGGGGAAGCAGGGTCGAGGGAACATAAATGGGGTCAACAGACCAACCAAAAAGTAGAGGACCAGCAACTGCAGGGCTCCAAGGGTCTAAGAACAGGCTTATTAAGAAAATGAGAGCGGGTGCGACTGGGTGGCTCAGTCGGTTAAGCGTCTGTCTTCAGCTCAGGTCATGATCCTGGGGTCATGGGATCGAGCCCCACATGGCTCCCTGCTTAGGGGAACTTAAAAAAAAAAATGAGAGGGAATACCTGACTTTAAGACTTCAAAGATGGAACAATTTTGCCAGAAGACAATTTCTAAAGTATAACCCTGAGAGAGAATCAAGTGAATGGAAATAAATGGAAGTAAAGATCACTGGAACAAATACAGGATAGGGTTTTCCAAATGCACAGAGGAGTCACCCAGAATAGGGGGCAGAACTTGGGATGAAAAACACTGGCCACTCCATTGTTTGATGAATCATGACTATGAAAGAGTAACAGGAAGAGAACAGAAAGAGATCACCAGGGACAGGAGAAAGGAGACGGAACCTGATCACTCCAATCATCTTCCCCACTACCAGCCCCCTTCTTTCTCAGCAGACACAGCATCTAACATGGAAGAAAATAACGTGAACTCTAGACTTACCCAAGTGCGTCACTCATTGGCTTGTCATTTTAGCAAGTAATTTAACCCCTCTGGGTCTGTTCCTCCGCTCGTCAAGTGGGGCTTTCCATCCCTCTACCACAGTTATTACAAGTGTAAGACAAAGTCTGTGAAGCACACAGAGTGCCTGGTCTGTTACAATAGCTCAAAAAAACCCACCAGGGTTCTATTATTTCAGCCTTCCTTATTTCAAAAAATACTGAGACACCAGGAAGGAACTCCCTCTAAACTCAACTGCATCCTCACCAACTCCTCTCCTAAATCTCTCCAGTTCAAGGCAAATCATACCGTTTACATCATACTCTCGATCTTTCATTTATATTTTCAAATGCTCCCTTCTCCACAGGTTCCTTCTCCCATAAACCCCATCCAGCATCTTAAGCAAGACACAATAACACACCCTCCCCCAGTCCAGTGGTCAACTCTCTTCCCCTTCCAATTATAGCCACGTTTTAAAAAAGAACAGTTAAGACACACCATCTCCACTTCTTCACTTCCCATCCACTTTTCAATCCAACCCAGTCAAGCGTTTCTGCCATCCCTCTACTGAAGCGGCACCTGTAAAGGTCATCCACCAATGGCCTAACCGAAAAATCCAATGGACACTCTGACTCTCTCTCACTTGCCCGTCTGCAGCACTTGGCCCTGATGAAAGACAGCACAGTACAGTGGGTTCACATTCCAGCTTTGCTACTTACTGCTCTTTAACTATGCCTTTAGTCTCTGTTTTTCCTTAAAAAGATAATTCTGTTGCTTAAGTGTTATAAAGGAACTGAAATAAGAAAACTGTATGTCAAGGCACCCAACATATTAAATGCTTGCTGATTTAAGAAATACATGGTCTTAAAGAATGATTCCTTGGTGAAAAGAAATGACAGGCAGCAACAACTACATCTAAAATGGAGAATTCTCCTCTGTAGCAGTTTAATAACCTCCATCCATCAAGGAAGCAGCATCCTTCAGAGAAAACTGGGTTCCAGTCAAAGCAAAGAAACAAACACCTAGCGAGGCTGTAGGGCCAGCCCTTTCTCTGGCAGGTACATTGAAGCAGAGCTGGAGCACAGGAAAGCCAGTCAAAGGGCAGGGGAGGAACAGAAATCCTGAGACGGAGAGGAGAGGGTGTTTAAGGCCTGGGAGGGAGAACACCACAGGTCAGAACTGTGAGGCAAAGAAAGGGCTTTTACTTTTTGTAGTGCTGGGCAAGAGCGATGGGCACACGAGAGACCTGTTAAGGCTGGTGTACACTGAGATTTGGCTTGTGTCTTTCTCAGGAGAATCAATACTGTGTGCTGTGGCTGGCTTACACTGATGGATTTGTCAATAGGGTCTGCTCAGATCCTTTTGACTCTTAAAATCTATTATCCAGAGAGAATGCATCCAGACAGAAAATGTGATGTTAGGTCTAAACCAGAAAACCCACAACATGCTGTTATCTTATCTTTGGAGGCAACATTATCCAAATAGAGGAGTAGTTTGTAAAGATTTTACTTATTTATTTGAGAGAGAGAGCGAGCACGAGCAGGGAGAGGGGCAGAGGGAGAAGCAGACTCCCTGCTGAGCAGGGATCCCCATGCGGGACTCGATCCCAGCACCCTGGGATCACGACCTGAACCGAAGGCAGACACTTAACCATCTGAGCCACCCAGGTGCCCCAGAGCAGTTTGTAGTTATTCAAGAAAATGGCTTAATCTGGGGATACCACCAAACTAAAATTTTAAGATCAAAAGGATCAATTGTTAACAGAGATGTCTGCTCAAGTTTGGGGATTTTATTTTGTCTTTTAGATTATAAAAACCAGAGTAAATATAAAATATTATTATAATGCAATTAGAGTTAGCATTAACCAAAATGTTCAGATCCTAGAAGATCTCAATACTTATACCCTAGGTTTTACTTAGATTAAAATGAAGAAAGTAGTTCTTAAGCAGGCTGTGTATGAGAATCACTGGAACATTTCAAAACTGGACCTGAATGGGGTCTTAGCATCTTTATTTTTTTTAATTCCCACTCTAAATTTTCATATACATGTCAGGTTGATGACTCTGGTGACATACTTATTCCTAAATGAACTGCCCTATCATATAGCAAGAACCTGAGATATTTATTCTTTATATTCAAGAAATACTTCTTACCTGGCAAAAAAAAAAAAAGACTTAGGTATTCTCCACAGTAAAACTGTCCATATCCTGCAGTTCCTTTTAACTGTGCATTCTATTCAAATCCCTGAAAGTTTCTTTTTTTTTTTTTAATATTTTATTTATATGACAGAGAGAGACACAGCGAGAGAGGGAACACAAGCAGGCGGAGGGGTACAGGGAGAAGCAGGCTTCCCGAAGAGCAGAGAGCCCGACGTGGGACTCGATCCCAGGACCCTGGGACCACGACCTGAGCTGAAGGCAGTCGCTTAACCAACTGAGCCATGCAGGCGTCCCCCCTGAAAGTTTCTAAATCAATTTATTTGCCAGGTAGATTGAAACAGGTTAGAAGACTGTAGAACGTACTCAGGCATCAGATGATTTTAAACCCTTATTTAAAGGCTGGGTTTTGTTATTTCAGTTTTTAGCACGTAGGCTTCCCAGAGAGAATATAAAGGTCTTTGTTTAAAGTACTGAGGGGTAGGCAATAATCTCCACTCAGAAAAAACACTGTACTAAATACCTATGTGCTAAGCACCACTGCTTAAATGATGGCAAGTACAACAAAGTGAAATACGCTTTTGTAACTATGAAATTGTCGTATTTTTATTTTTAAAGATTTTATTTATTTATCTGACAGAGAGAGACACAGCGAGAGAGGGAACACAAGCAGGGGGAGTGGGAAAGGAAGGAGCAGGCTCCCAGTCGAGCAGTGGGCCCGATGCGGGGCTCGATCCCAGGACCCTGGGATCATGACCTGAGCCGAAGGCAGACGCTTAATGACTGAGCCACCCAGGGGCCCCGAAATTGTCGTATTTTTTAACCTAAAAAAAAAAGTACCTTTTTGCATCAGAATTAAATTTTCCTTTGTTTAAAAAAAAAAAAGTCGTCTTTATGTATATTGTTAAAAACCAGGCTTAAAAGGAGGAAACTGTTTTGATCAAAAGTGAAGTTCAATAAAAAAAAAAAAAAGACCCAATCGTCCAGTGTAGCCTAAAATAATCTCATTTCAAAATGAGTAGCAGGTGCCTGGCTGGCTCAGTCAGTGGAGCATACAACCCTTGATCTTGGGGTCATGAGTGCAAGCACCACGGTGGGCGCATGCAGTCTACTTTAAAAAAACAAAGGAGGGGCGCCTGGGTGGCTCAGTTGGTTAAGCGACTGCCTTCGGCTCAGGTCGTGATCCTGGAGTCCCTGGATCGAGTCCCACATCGGGCTCCCTGCTCAGCGGGGGGTCTGCTTCTCCCTCTGACCCTCTTCCGTCTCGTGCTCTCTGTCTCTCATTCTCTCTCTCTCAAATAAATAAATAAAATCTTAAAAAAAAAAACAAAAAACCTTTAAAAAAAAAAACAAAAAACAAAGGAGTAGCCATTATAGCATTAAGAGACCTACCTCCACTGCCCTCAGGATGTCTCTGAACACCGATCGCTGCTTTCTCTTGTCCACTTTGGCACGGTGCTTGTTTCCATCTGTAGCCAAGGCCCTAAGCATCCGCGTCAAAGATTCCATGTCTTCGTAAAAAAAGTCCTGGTCAGGAAAAACAATTTTGTTTAGTTCGTTATTGGGTTCCCCCACCCTCAATCTTTCCTAGTGCTAACAAAGAACACTCCACTCTGGAAAATACCCAGCAGGGGTAAAAACAGCACCACAAATCTCTGAACTCTTTAAAGATCTTGGTCACAGGCACACATTAATGCATTTATAACATCATGCAAAAGTTTAATCCAGAAATGCTGACTATAAGATGATATACTACCACTAAAAAGTTAACATTCCCCTTCCAAGTATATCCAGATACATTCAACAAATACTTATTGTGCTTCTACTGTTTCAAGACATTCCTGGGATTTCAAAGAAGTTCAGTGAAACTGAGATACCACAAATACCAACACAGCTTCTATTCTTTGGCTCTTCAGTCCCCAAAGCACACAACCCCAGAATTCCAAATATTCTTATTCCAAAAGTACAAGCTATCAGTAATGCCTAAAGCACCTAATTTCTAATATACTGGCCATATTTCAAATAAGCAATAAAGCATTTAAATCAGCTTGAGTCATTAATTACTCAAGCTAAGAAGATATTTTAATCCCTTTTGAAGAAAAGCCACGAAATGTATTACTATTTGCTATTACTTTGATTTGACCCCCCTCCAACAAAAAATTATCCAGCCCAGTAATATATCAACAGTGCAGAGGTTGAGAAATCCCGCTGTAATTGACCTCTGCAATCAGTAAAACTCAATCTAGTTTACAGTCTGAATCATTGAGTTCGATATAGTACTAACTTGGAAAAATAAATATTAAATATTGTACGGAAATGTCTCCCTAACATGTTTGGGCATTAAAAAGAAAGAAAATGTAAAACATAAAAAACAGTCCATAACTAGCTTCCAAAAGCCAATTTACTGGAGTTCAGGATAACTCTACAGTAAAACTATATGCCCAGGGACAAATGGGCTCTTGGAGGTGCAAATAAACACTTTAACTCCTATCAATAATATAAAGAAAACAGCATAATCATTATCACACAAAGGTGTGTGTCTGTCTGTCTGTCTGTTTCTTTCTTGCAGCACTTCCCACATCAGGTTAGGTGGGGGATAAGAAAGGAAGAACTGGGGAAGGTCTGTCTATACTATATTTCAGTATATTTTCCTGAGTCGGCACATTATGTGGCTCCCAAGATCTTTAACTCTGCCCAGTAAATAGTCTTTGTCTTACTATAGGTTATGCCAGAGAGCCCCTAAAAGGCTACTACTAAAAGATCACTGCCAGAAGGGGGAGTTAATCCTCACTTTAATGAACAGTTACGGTAATAACCACCACTTACACTGTATCTATGTTCTCAACAACCCTATAAGGTAGTTACTATTTTATTCTCCATTTTAAAGATACTGATACTGAGGCATAGAGAAGTTGCCCAACATCATCCAACTAGTAAGGGTGGAAAAGAGATATGAACCTGGGAGTATGGCACGGAGTGCACTCTTACCTGTTTGGTTATAGAGCAAACAGAGAGCTCTCACAAATAATTCCTAATTCTTCATGTCAGCTTATAATCATCTTAGCAAAAAGCTCTGTATATTTCAATGCAATGAATTTGCTACCAAAACCCTAATTTAAATCAGCCTATGTATTCATCAACACACGGTTTAATTTTTTGAACACCCTGTAACTACCCCCACAGCAACCACACGCTCGCTCCTTTCAAAAAGCTTACTTAACAAAAATAGCAAACAAAACACTAGGCTCTGTTTTGTAACCCAGGTCATTTTTGTCCTTAAACAAGGACTTATCCAAACATGTTTAATCTGATCTGAGTTCTCCTAGCTATCTCATATGATTTATTAAATGCAGAGAACATAAGCTATGTGAGCAACAATAAATATATATTTACAAATTTTTTTAAAAATTCAACATGTATAATTTAAACTGTATTATTACTTTACTTTTAAGATACACTTCAGAGGAAAAAGAAAAGAAATTACCATTTCTCGCCCACCGAAGAACAGAAGATTAAAAAACTGGGACATCTGGCTTCTGTGCCTTGAGGTTAAGGAGCCATTAACTAGTTCAATAAAATTAAGTTGATTGCTAAACTTGAGTCAATTTCTCATGTAAGTAGATTCATTCACTACTGAAAGTATTAATAACTTCTTTCCATTCCTACCCTGCTATCCTTCAAAGAAAAGGGGAGAGGCTGGGGGAAGCCTAAAAAAGACACTTCCCAGATATTTTTAAACACAGGACTAGAATGGAATTATTCACTGTTAAATAACATATTTAATTCCAGAAAAGGTTTCATTCCAGAAATATAGTCTTTGTTCTTACATTAAAAAGCAGCTAGTAAGTAAGCCAAGGTTCACAACAGAGGATACAAACCAGGGTGACCAAATGTCCCAGTTAGCCTGAGATGAAAGGTTTCCTGGAAGACAGAATTTTCAGTGCTAACCCTGCAACAGAACCAGGTAAACTGGTAACGTTGGTCACCTATCACAAACTCAAATACCTTTGAGAGCCAAAATGAGGTAATAAACATCCATGGACAGTGGGTGGGGAACTGCAAAGCACATAATCCAGTCTAAAGGGCCATGTTTGCTTTCAGCTTTGGCTTAGAGAAGTTAACCAACCGTGACTAAACTCATCTGATCTCAAACCTATCTCGACTCAGTATTTCATCCATTTGTCTGACATTTATTATAAAGCATCCATGACTAAGTCACCTTAATGTGCCCTGTGTCTGAAAAATCCAAGCAGATCCACACAGACTGTAGTAGACAACTCTCTCCATGAGTAACAGTGTCCCTAAACTTGAGTTCTACAGACAGCAAGAGTTAAGTGTAATAAACTACACTCAAATGTTGCTCTATCAACCCCTACCCGTTTACGCTCTTAAAATTTTTGTATCACCACTGCCAAGAAGCAGGGCAATCAGTCACTTTATTCTCAAGGTAGCCATACTCCAAAGTTATCATCCAATTCTTAATTATGAAGAGAATGGCAGAATAATGGTCCTTGCGACACAATCTTTTTCCTCTATTCATCAGATACTTACACTCTCCATCCCTCTGGCCAATTCAAACATAAGTGCCAAAGATTCACCAGCAGCTATTCTCATGTTGACATCATCAGAAGAGAGGAGGCTTGGAAGTTTATGGAAATGCCTAAAAAACAGTCATTACTGTGTGAACACAATCAGTTATGTCAATAAATGTTGTTTTTATAAAATATGAAGCTAAGAGTACATACATCTCAAGCTTTTTCTTCACTTCATTGATTGGGCATATGGTCAGTAATAATGTCCATGCAAGAAGAGAGCTGATATGAAGCACTGTATTAGGGGTGCTGCATATAACATTAGTGTCTTTCTCTTTGAGATAGGACTTGGTGAAGATACTTTCCAAACATTCCAGAGTTGAATACAGCTCCTAATGCATAAGAACATGAAATAAGGTAACCACCTTCAAACCACATTTGAAATGTGCAAATAAGTGGAGTCAAGGGTTTTCTACTTACAGTAATGTCATCTGTAGCAATAAAACAGCAAACACCAAAGCAAGTTGCACACTAAAAAAAAAAGAAAAAAAAATACAGACATTAATGTTTATAATTTTCTTATTATTTCCATATCTTCCTGCTTTTATAATTCAATGTGAAATTTTTCTCAACTACATGACTACATTGGTCCCAAGCATAGAATAAAAAGAGAGAGGGGTGCCTGGGTGGCTCAATGGGTTAAGTGTCTGCCAGGGTCCTGAAATAGAGAGTCTGCTTCTGCCTCTCCATCTGTACAGCCCCCCTCCCCACTCATGCTCTCTCTCTCGCTCCCAAATAAATAAAAATCTTAAAAAAAAAAGAATACAAAGAGAGAAAGAATATAGGATCAAGAATTAAGGGAAGTGAGTTTCAGCCCAATCTCTGCTACCAAACTGACAATACAACTTTAGGAAAGTTACTCAACTTCTCCCAGGTCTTCCTTCTTTAATCCAGCAGATCCTTTTTAAACTTCCAACTCCAACTCAAAGACTGAGATGAAGTCTGCACGTTGGAGATAAAGAAGCCTACTCTATTAAAAACCTTTAAAACACATTAAGTTTGTTTTAGGCTTTTAAGCATTTAAAACCATTTATATTCATCTCTTTTCACGGAAGACTCTACTATGAAAACTTCTAAAAGCAATCAGTTGCCAAGAAATAAGCACACCAGGAGCAGAAATCTAAAATTTAAATAACTGTCCTCAAACTTGCCACCTAAAGAAGGGTCTCATTAATTCGGATTTCACTTTTTTCCACATATGCTGAAAACTGGTCAGGAATCCTATAACTGCCTTTTGTTAGGGGAAAAAAGAGGCTTTGAAACAAGTGATGACACTACAGGATTACCACGGTATAAGTTACCTAAGAAAACAGAGCTCAGAATACAAAATTTATATACAATCTGCTTGCAACATAAACGGGAGCCATTAGTTTTCAGAACACTGCTCTAAACAAATAAATCCTATGAAAACAATTTCTAATTTGTGAGATTTTTTTTATTCTCTCCATTTCTCTTTTCTCCATGTTTTCACTAAAATCCTCTCATCTTGTTCCAAGTGCCACTAAAGCGTGAAGTCTTTAAGTCATCATTCACACACCCAACTTCCCGGTATCCTGAGGACATTTGTGGCATTCCTATGTTCAGTGTCACTATTTTATTTTCATTATTTCGTCCTAGTAAAAACTGGACACTGCTAAAATTAAAAAGTAGTCTAGGCATTATTCTCGATAAAGGAAACTTCGATCTATAATCGCTCGTCCTAAACAAGCAGCAGAGGCAAAGCCACAGCTCTCCTTTTGAGGCTTCTAAGACAAAAAAGGTAGCTTCACAATTAGAACTGCCTACATTCCTTCTGCTAATATGAGACTGTCAAGTACTTTTTTTTAATTCACAGCAAGCATCAAACATATTAAAAAAAATGACAACACACCCACACGCAACGAAAATTAAGGGCTCACTACCAGTATCCACCCAACAGTGTTTTCTGTCAAACATTTCAAAAATACCTCTATAGTCCTTCATGATTTAAAAGTTGCATGAAAACCCAAAAAAAGGGGATAAAAATGTAAACAGCAAAAGCTTAATTAGCTATTTTGGGATTACGAACTGCTAGAGGGCAAGAGATTCCTATGAAGTCACCAAAATTCTATTTCTTTGCCTCTGGGGAAACAGCTTAACTATTCCAGCCTCCATATAGTTGGTAAACCAAGGAACCGGTCACTAAAGTGATGTGTTCTGGCCTAAGCATCTGTCTTCTTTCTTTCCCCATCTAGCCACCATAGCTGCCATATGGAGGACCTAAAGGTAGGACAGAGCTGCAGGATGGACACCCAGGGACTCTGCCAACTTACACAGTGGTATGAGCACGAAATAAACTTTTATTAAACCACTAAGATTTCAGGGTTTATCTGATACAAAGATCAATGTCATCTACTTTAAGTAATACTAAAGAGAAAGCTAATGTGAAAAGTCAGTATTAAAAGTATTAAAAAGTTTCAAACTTGAACTGGTTTCTTGTTAAGAAAACAGCGTAAGACTCAAGTCTACTAAGATTAAATTCTTAAGATCCAATAAGATTCTTAAGATCCATTAAGATTCAAATCCACTTTCCAAACCCAGAAAGATGTTTGTGATAATCACTTAAGCACACCAAAAAGAACAAACAAAAAAACCCCCCACAATCTAAAGTCAACTGTGATGAGTGATAAATATCAAACAATTAGAGAATGAAAGGTTTTTCAAAACTCATGACATGACCAGATGAGTATCTCACAAGTTACAGTTTCCCACATCTACTCAAATCCACCCATGGAAATAAAGCATTCAGTTTTTTCACAAGGACTTGTAGGCCACAGCAGCCAAAGTTTTTTAAAAATACCTATTACGTTTCTTTGAATAAAAAATAACCACCCAATAAACACTGTCTAGATCATTTAAGTTCCAACCAAAATTATTCTTCAATCATCCTAAATAACTCAAGATAGCATAAAGATTTGCTCTAGCTGGGATGTTCTATGGTATCTCAGAAAATTTAAGAAAACAATTGTCCTATTAAGTCTGCTCACTCAAACTAAAAGACAAATGCAAAGAAAACGTTAAAAATCTACTATTTTAGAAATGTAACCTTCCTAGATCATTCATCAGAGTATCTGGGTATCATGCCTAGACAGATTTATAAATTAAAAAATCATTTACTTACAGTTTGCCTAGCCTGGATACTAGCTGTTCCATCACAAATTATTTTCTTTAGGATTGGTCCAAGAGTTTTTAAAACCTCTTCACTTTCAATTCCAGGGCCCAACTGAATACAAAGAACTGAAGCTAATGCTGCAGCCGCACGCTGCTCATCACTCTTACCTATGAAAACAGCAAAGGTAAAACCATGAAAAATTGTTTTGAGAAGACTAATTTATTAAGACAGCAATTTCCCAAATTTGTACAATTCCAAAATATTATCTACCGTTTACAAAACCCCATAATACTTTCTAAGCTTTGACATGAGCTGCAAACCGAGTGAGCTCAAACTCTGGAAACCAACCTGACTCAAATCCTAGATTCACCACTTATTAGCCAAATGACTTACAACTCTTATTCTCAAAACATATTTCCTCAGCAGTGAAATGGAGATTAACATCTGTCTTAAGGGAGCACTATTAACAAGTCAGCAAAATAACATGTTTCAAGCTGACCTGACCTTCCAGATCTTTCATGTACTCATAGAACAGTGCTCAGGTAGCCTTTGAATTCGTCTCTCAAGCATTTCAGATGTATGCAGCCCATGAAGTAAACTAAACCTTCAAGGTTTCCCCTCCCCCAATCTTTTTTTACAATAAATAAGGGATTAAAAATAAAGGATTCCTGGGGCACCTGAGTGGCTCTGCTGGTTAAGCATCTGACCCTTGATTGCGGCTCAGTCATGATCTCGGGGTCATGAGATCCAGCCCTGTGTCCAGCTCCACGCTCAGAGTGGAGTCTACTTGTCCCTCCCCACCCCGCTTACACGTGCATGCTCTCTCTCTCTTTCAAATAAAATCTTTAAAAATAAATAAATAAAGGATCCTTTAAAACCATACAAAAACTGCAGACACCCAATTATTACCCAACAAATTAAAAATCTATAAAATAAGCAGATTGGAATGGAATTTTTAAAGGTCATCTAATCCAACGACCATTACAGGAAATAGTTTCAAAACAGTTGGCTGTGCTATCAATTATACCACTAAGAAGTTATATAACCTTAGACCAATCGCACGTTTCCTAGGCCTGTATTCTGTACAATGAGAGAGATGGAATGGATGAAAGGTTTCCAAATACCCCTTCTATGACAAAGCTTTCACCTGAGGTAAAATGAGAAAAACAAGGACATAAAGGTAATAAGCTCATTCAATTTAAAAGAGCATGTGTGCTTCCCACATTTCTGGTGCTAGAAATAATTTGTTAATAAAGACCTAACAATAGAAGATCACTATTCTCACAATGTTCTTCCTTGGCAAAATAATTAAGCTGGCAGCCCCAGATCTTTTTAACTTTGGTGGTTCCTAAAACTGAAGTCTGGTGATACTAGACTTAATCTTCAAGGTCTCTCCTCATTCTTAAAAGTTCTATGATTATAATATGACTTCCAGAATCTCTATTACGAAGTTCTAGAATTCAAATATTCCAAGGGATATCCTGAAAATGATGTCATCCACAGGTATGACTGAGGTTTTAAGTAATTGCAAGGGAAAATGAGCTATGTGATTATAATACTTTTTTAAATTTCAGGAAAATGAAGTAGGGTGGCTTTTTTAATAATAGCTTTTGTTAAAATCTGACACAAGCTTTCAAGACTTTCTTATGCATGAGAATGGCAATCACCTCTTCCAATATAAACAAGGATGACAATCCACCACAATCCTAGTTTCAAGCTGTTTATTACATAAATAAAAACAAAGCTTCTAACAAGTCTCATTCTGAATTTGAATAAGCATGGTGTATTCCTTGACAATTGTAAAGTTAAAAGACTGAGCCAGTCTTCCATTTCCATTAATAAATATTACTCCAAAAAAGGTGGCAAATTCCCTTTTAATTCTATGCCTGACTCAAAAATAAGGACATTACCTTTTTTCAGGCAGCGTTCAATGCTGTCAGTCAAAGTCATTCTTCTTTCCAGAATAAATTCATAAAGCATTTTTGAAGCCAGTGCATTTTTAATACTTTCAAGAGCTGCCTGTCTTGTCTTCGCACTATTTAAAAAAAAAAAAATCAGAAGATCAATTTGGAGGGTACCATAGGTCAATGACTTATAAAAACTACACTATTTCCCTCTCAATTTCTTTTTATAGATTTGTAGATTCTTTCTTTCTATGTAATTGTCATCAAGCTCTAACTATTTTTCAGTAATTTAATTTTTATCCACAATTCACCTTATTATACAGAAGACATGTTCTCCTGTATTACGTATTTAAGCAAACTCACATTTTTTTGACACTACGAAAGTCTAGACTTCATGTTTGCATCTTCGGGGCTTTTTACTTCTGTTTGTTGTAAGTCAGGTCTAGAACTACTGTGAAATAAAATTTAGCTTTGCTATTTTTCACATCTGCAATAAAAAGTGGACAAGAGGCTTAAAGCAAAGTTTAGCTGTTCTTTCCAGCTGAAGATTAACTTTTAATCCAACAAATCCATTTCAGGTGTAATCAAATACAGTTATATGCTATTATGCTAGAATAATGACTAATCTGAGTCCATTTAAATTCTAGTGGCATGTTCCTGTCTATGTTAAAAGTCCAAAGGAACAAGAAACATTAAAAGATCCAAAGTAGGGCTCCTGGGTGGCTCAGTTGGTTAAGCGACTGCCTTCGGCTCAGGTCATGATCCTGGAGTCCCTGGATCGAGTCCCGCATCGGGCTCCCTGCTCGGCAGGGAGTCTGCTTTGCCCTCTGACCCTATCCCCTCTCATGTGTTCTCTCTCATTCTCTCTCAAATAAACAAATAAAATCTATAAAAATAAAAAAAAAATAAAAATAAAAAAGATCCAAAGAAACAAATCAGGCTTTAGAAAAACATACTGTTAAATCAGAGAACTGTATATAATACACATAAGTGACTGATCAAAATCACACAGAAGAACAAAGTTTCCAGTATCTCCTACCTCTTATCCAGGGTCAAATCAATGAATCCCTTCAATTTGTACTCTAAGTCTTCTTGAGTTCCTTCCTCATCAAGGACTTCCGGTCCTAAGGAATAATATAAACTAACCATTGTAATTTAAGTACAAAAAAAGCAGATAGGAAACAGTGATAGTGTACCTTAGCTATAAGAATTCTTCTACCTAAAACACCCTTTTATCTAAAGTTGCAAATTTAAATTTAAAACTCATACCATCTTCAGCAAAACTGGAAGGATCGCTGTAACCACTGCAATGGCTCATTGTTTCAATTGATGCATCCTCATCACTAAAAGGTTGAACATTTCGATGCTGGCCACCTATTAGGTAAAAGAGGATGGAAGTAGATGACTATGTTGCCACATGCTCAAAAATTTAACTTGGGAATTTTTAAACTTATTTAGGAGAAATCCAGTAATAAAAACCCAACCTTATTTAAAAGGGATGATTACGCTACAAAAGAACATACTAAAATATTCTAAAATAAGTCAACTCACCTGTTTTTCACACCACCAACTGTTTACAATATACATCAACTTCAGAAATATATCAAAAACTGGTATTGTGGTTGAAGAAAGTACTTCCAAAACATGACTTCCAATCATGAAGACAATGAAAATAGATCCAGAAAGAGTATGAAATAATAGGCCATAAGAATGAGAAAAGCGTATTTTTCAAGGAGAATGACTGAGCTTAATAAACATAAACATGGTAAATGAGTTAATTTTTAAGTTATACACCATATGTGAAGAATTAAGACATTAAGAGATAGTAGTTTTAAAGATAACTTGAATTATGGGGGGGAAAGGGGGTGCCTGGGTGGCTCAGTCAATTAAGCATACAACTCTTGATTTCAGCTCAGGTCATGATCTCAGGGTCATGGGATCAAGCCCCATGTTGGGCTCTGGGCTCTGAGTTCTGGGCTCAGTGCAATATGCTTGAGATTCTCTCTCCTTCTGCCCCTTCCCCTGCACGTGCACGCATGCACATGCACACTCTCAAACCAATAAAATCTTTACTTAAAAGGGGGGGTAAAATAGAAATTGTGGCTTTTGATATGGTATAAAAGTCTGTTAGATGATTCACCTTTAAAAGAAAGGTTAACACATCCAACAGTTTTAAAAACATCAGGGCTGTTACTGAATAAAATCTTTTTCTTTTTAAGATTTTATTTTTTTAGTAATCTCTACACTCAACTTGGAGCTTAACTCACAACCCCAAGATCAAGAATTGTATGCTCCACCAAGACACCCAAGCGCCCCAAAATAAAAAAATTTTTTTTAAAACTAGAATCTTTCCTCAAATTAACTTAAAAAAATAAATCCATAGTTATGTTTTGTTTTGCAGGGATTTAATAATAAAAGTATGCTAGTCACGAATTACATTGAGCAATGAGTTAAAGTCATTCCCAAAATCTGCCCCAAAAGTGACTTTGAGTCACCTGATTCACCTTTGAGCCCAAGTTCCCTTATCAGTAAAATCAAAGATTGCACCAAACATCACCAGGTGCCTATGTTCAAGAAATTCATGGCACTTACTACTTTAAGAAGAGTTTTTGTTTTGTTTTGTTTTTAATCTTCTATGTTGAAACTTGCTAAGTTCAGTTTTTTGGGGATATTTTTATAGTTTTTTTTTAATCAAAATAGAATTTGGCTGATTTTTAAATCAACACAAGGTGGCAAGCAGCCTTCAAATTTGCTTGCTATCTCAAAGGAATAACTTCGCCAATCAAGGTAGGAAAAGCATAAACAATAAGCTTTGAAGCCAGGATACCATAACATATTAATCAGAGTGCTTATGGCAGGAGTAAACAAACAAATAAACCAAGATCTATGACATCATATTCTATTTCTGGATCTATCTTCATTGTCTTCGTGATCTGAAGTCATGGGAATAGTCGAGAGTCATCTGATTTCTATTAATACATGTTCACAAGCAATTCATATTTTTTACTTTTCATATTCAGTCTACTTCTAAACTGCCAAGAAGAGTATTCCTATACAGCTCTTACTCAGCTTTCTCTAAGTTTCAATCAGTTTCCAAGACTACAGGAAAGAGAAGTTAAACAAACAAACAAAAACAACAAATCAAGAAAAAGAACCCTGTATGAATATCTGATATCTAGATCAAATTCACCCACCATGTGATCCCAAGTAATATTAGTTAGATGACACTCTAGACACATAAAGTCCTTATATTTTAGGGGGTTTACTTACTAACAAGGTTCTGTTCTTTCATAAAAAAAAGCTCTCCTTAAGTGCAATGAAAAGTATGCATACTTGTCAATTTTATCAGCTTTCTAGAACCTTCCACTAACTTAAAAGAGAATTTAAATGGAAAATCAAAGTGATAGGAAAGTTGGTTATCTTTTGATTGTACATGTTAAGATCTCATTTGAATCCCATCTCTTATAGATGTCATTTAAAAATACCAATAAAGTAAATGGCTTGTAAGTACAAATTTGCGACAACTTTGTCTCTTCTACTGAGTTATTATTTATTCATTTAAAAAATAATACATTCACATGGAACCAAATTAAGGTCTTAAAAAAGTAAATCCCACTGCATACCCCACTTACCGGAGGTAAGCACAGATAACAAGTACTAGTGTAAATTTCCAAAGATATTCAAAGCCTGTACAGTTTTATAAACTCATCGAAGAATTCTTTTCCATTTGTTTAAATAAGCTAAAATTCACTGTTTAAATTTACCTTTTCTACCGGGAAAAAAAAAAAAAAAGCAACAGCAATAAGGCTGATGAGAGATGAGGAAAGAGCCTCGAGGTAAAATTTGAAAGGCAATCCCCCAGTACCACCTGAGGTTATTCGGTCAGCACCAGGAAGAAAGGAAACTTGAGAGCCTCTGAGGGAATAAAGATTTGTTTGTGATTCGAGGAAGCCATTAGTAACATCGTTACAACTTTTAAAAAGACTTTGGCTTGCTGCTTCACCATCATTTGTTCCAACAAAGGGTAAAACTTAAGAGAATAAAATGAATAAGGACCTCCCAGACAATTCAAATGGACTTCAGAGGAGGAAAAGCTGAAATACAGAGAAGAATAGAGGTATCCCCTATTCACACAGAGCAATCAGATGCTACAACAAACTAATTTTGTATTTTAATCTTGATCAAGAATGAATTTCATGAATATCGAGGGCATACAATCAAAATAAAGAGCGATATAAAGAAAAGGAAAAAAACCTGCAACTATAATAATTCATTCCTATTGTCAATTATTAAATGTTTAATACAGGAACACAAGTTTTCATGCTGCTATAAATCCCACAGGAAAGCGTTTTAAATGCCAGTTTCCAATTATCTTTAAGAAGAAAGCCGGCCTACTCACTAACAAAGGCGTATCATTCCGAGGATCGGATTAGCAATTGTGTTGACAAATACATAATGGCTAGTAGTAGTTTCGATGGGATAAAGTCTGAGAATTCCAATGTTTAACTTCAAAATCTCGACCAAAAAATTACTAAATGAGATGATTTCACCCAGTTTAACTTAATACTCGATTTAAGTTTAGTGATGTCTCATAGGACTTCCCGCTTTGAAGTTCTTTTTTCTTAACCCTATATAGTTAGTAGTAGAGAATCATGAGTTCATCGAAACACCTACCCATCCAGGAAAAGCTTCAACTTTGCAGTGAGAACACACACACACACACAAATCTCAACTTTTGGCCCGATGCAACCTGAGTTCCCCACCACCTCGTCCATCCCTGTCTCAGGGCACAGAACCTATAGAATGCAGCACAAAGGAGAACGCGGTTTCTGCCCCGGGGAGAAGGAGGTCGCCTGGACCGTCCGGCCGCAGAGTAAGCGGGGGCGCGGGATTTCTGCAGGTGCCAGTTAGTAGTAGGAATAGAGCCTAGGCTGGGACAGTGGCCCCGAGTCTCCTACGCCTCCGCCCAGCCAGGTAGACACGCGGGATGCCCAAGAAGGCAACGGAATGGGATGCCACACGGGCGCCTCTGCGTCACGCCGGCCCCACAGCGCAAGGGCCAGGCCTCGTGACGCAAGAGCCCGGCCAAACCCGCCGGACCTTTGGCATTCCCGAGAACTCCATGCTGGAGTCGGTGGGTCAAAGGCAACCACTGACAGCAAGACGCAAATCCTATCTCGGCCCCACCCTCCGTCAGGGTGAGAGCTCTGAAGAGCAAGCACCAGCTTCTGAGAACAGTGCCTCTCCCGCCCATCAATCCGTCACCCCGGACCCCGATCCACTCTCAGGCCCTAGAACCTATTCGCGCCCCCCCCTCCCCGCCCCCAAGGCCGGTGCCTAAGAGTTCGGTTCGCCAGCCAGATCCAAATCGCGCGAGGTACTGCCCCCAAGGCACGCTGGGAATTGTAGTTCGCCAGCCAAGCAAAGCGCCCCGCCGATACATATGTCCAGAAGGATGGAACTACAAATCCCACAGTGCCCGAGGTTAAGAGACTCGCTAGCCCGGCTGGCAATTGGGATGCCGGCGGCTGGGATACCCCCTTACCTGTTGTCGCCGCCGTCGCTGCAGCTGCCCCTGAGCCGCTGCCACCACTGCCACCGCGGTGGGGAGTGTTCCGCTTCTTATTCTTCGGCATCGTGGGACGCCCGGTGCCGCCTAAACTCGGAGCTTAGCGAGGATCAGCCGATGGAGCTGCACTTTTTACTCGTGCGTCTGTGCGGCGGGCGGCTAAGAGGCGAGTCTTCGGCTAACAACAGAGGCGAGAAGCGGCGGGGGTACGAGTGGGCGGTGGCAGCAGCAGAAATCCCCGTGAAGAGCTGTGATCGGAAACGATACATGTTTCTCTCTAGCGCGGGAGCTAAGGCGGGGCGGGCTGGGCCACGACGCCTTAAGTAGCAAGACCGCCGCCTGTCGTCACCATCTGTGGGCGGGACTCGAACTCTCACCAGCCAATCCCAATAGCTCTCCCCACCAGAGTCCTACCTCCGGTGGCCGATGGATGCTGACTACCAATCCCATGTCGCAAATCTGCCAGCGGCGCCCAGGGAGCAAATCTTCACTGCCGCACTGAATTCTGGGAAATGTAGTAAGGCTTGGGGGGAAGTTCGCCTCGTATCTCCTCCCAACGGGCTTTTCTGAGCACTTGCCTCCCTACTCGTGACCCCTCCCCTGCTTCTCAGCGGCCCCGCCTCGGAATAGACCGAGTTGTTCCCGGGCGATGAGCAATGGAGCGAGTATGCCTGATGACGAAGGCCAGCTTCCAACTGGGAGCTACGCAATCAGCTTAGCTCATCTTTGTCTCGCGGCTTGCGTTCTTCTGTTTAATCTTTCCCCTGCTTCCGTGCAGCCTCCGCCCGGGCACAGACATACCCCTCCTCGGGAACACCTCCAAGGTTTTAGTTGTTGAATTAGTTTAGCGATCACCAATATCTATAACTGAGGGGCTGTGTGCTCCCCTACCTCCAAAAAAAAGTGTGCTTTAATCTACTTAGTCGTGTAGTTCGTGTAATTCTCCTACTACAGACTAGAAAGATCTGGCGATTCTGTGTCACAGGAGTCACATTTCTACACAAGAATGAGTCCTTTAACAATTCTACCTGCCAGTTAGGAGGTCATTCTGGGATAAGAGTTGGTTTCTGAGAATTTAACAGCTGGTAAAACAAACATAAACTATAAATACCAATATCACAGTGTTTTTTATTTTCCAAGGCGCTCTTAGATACGTCTTCCTTGTTACATTTGGGACCTGTATTTGGGACCTGTCATTAGGTTCATGTATTATGCTTATGATAGCCCAAACTCACTGACTCACCTCAGTGTAGGTGACTCATCCCCCACTCCACCTCTCTCCTGCGCTCCTTCTCTTATTTTCAGCTGCCTGTAGCACATTTCCACCTGAATGCGCCACCAGCACCTCAATACAATATCGCTAAAACAAGAACTGTTTCCCTCTTCCTGTGCCCTTTGTGTGTTCACAGTACTACTATCCTCCCATATGTCCAAATTCAAAAACTCAACTTCATACATGGTTCCCCGCTTTATTTAGTGCCCCCCAAAACAGTTTTACAATAAAACTCAAAATTCATGTCCTATTCTCCAGTCACACATGGCCTCAGTTCAAACCTGGGCACCTAAAGGGATCTTCCAGTCCTTTCACCAAGGTTTCATAAATGATAATGCTGCCAGGTTTATTTATGATACCCTATTTTACTAATTCACTAATTTAATAGTTGCTCAAAAACATTCCTTTGTTCCATCACCAATATGTTCAACACCAATCCTCTTAGCTTTGGCCTGGACTCCCTTTCCAACTCCATCTCTCACTGCTTCCACATACACATCCCATTCTTCAGCCATGTGAAGCTTTAGGGAAGCCTTAACCAGAATTGTTTCTTCCTCCTCACAACTCTTAGCACTCTTTGTAATGCTCTGTTGCCATTTATTATATCCCTACAGGTCACATAGCCCATTCAAAGATGCTCTCCAAGGGGCCATATTTTAGGGTGGCTTTTCCTTTGTTTAATCCTGAAACAGCAAGTAAGCCACACAGAGCATGTAAACCAGATAAGGATGCAGGTTGGGGGACACAGCTCCCATGATTTCCTTCCATCATCCCTCCAAATGACTACATATCAGAAGTGTAGCGACCTTGGCCCACATTGAGTGAGATGACCCCAGGTTGGAGGAGCACAGAAATCCATACCTTTTATAACATCAGGCTCTCCATCATCCAGAAATAACTAATACTACACATAAGGCAATAATTTTGCTACAGCGTGAGCCCATTGCCATCCATACAAGCTGGATGTCCAGGTTCCAGGCTTTAAATGTGTGCTTTGCCTGCATTTGGGGGCATGTTCCTTTTTTCGGCATCCATGTTCATGTCCACTTAGAGGCTTTTCTGGGATGGCCTACCACATGATATGCATACGTGTTTTACATTTATTTACGAACACATCTGTCATCTAATAAAATTGTTGGCTCCCCAAGAACAAGAACCTTGGTCTCATCATCTCTGTTCCTCATGGCACATAAGAAAGTGTTATCTTTGTGATTATAGATAGTATATGTTAAATGAATGTTTAAGAAATAATTGTTGACTATATTTCTCTAATTCAAAAACAGGGAGAAACATGACATACATGGAAGATACCTCAAATTATGAACTCTGAGAGGTACTTTTGATAGAATCATCTTAATATATTTTTAAAAATTTTTGTTATGTTAACCACCATACATTACATCATTAGTTTTTGATGTAGTGTTCCATGATTCACTGTTTGTGTATAACACCCAGTGCTCCATGCAGAATGTGCCCTCTTTAATACCCATCACCAGGCTAACCCATCCTCCCACCCCCCATCATCTTAATATATTTTTTATGTCTGTAGTTACCTCAGATCAGTACAAGTGCCAGAAAGATTTAGTCATAGACCTCATAAGAGAGTTGTCCTTAACTCAACATGTTGGCTTTACAACATATTTAAAGAAATTACAAGACTCCCAACAACATTGAGTCACCAAATGACTACAAATAGCAGGAGGAAAGGGGAACAGGACACAAGGGCTTTTTCCTAGTCAGGATTTGCCTTTTTATTCAGGAAAGAATACCTTCTCTAGGGACTTCCGCCTAGATCTCACTGGCCAGACTTTTGTCACACAATGATCCCTGGCCAAAAGGGAATCTAGAAGACAAGTATTTTCAGCTGGGCTTACTGACAATCAAATCTGAGGTTCTGTCAATAAGAATAAGGGGGAGATCATGGATGTCGGGCAGGCAGCTAGCAGTGTCTCCTTCATGTACTATGAGGCAAAGTTTTCCCATGCTCTAATAAAATATCACATATTTGTTACCAACTTGATATTATGTGCTGCCTCCCACCTCTTAGTAGTAGAAAGATGTTTCCTCCTCCTGTAAAATACAACCTACTCAGTTTAACATTCTATCTAACAGATATCACTATCAAGTAAATATCCTCGTTGTTGCAAAAATAAATTGTACATTAATCTGAATTTGTGGGCACACCTGAGAAGAGTTCTAAGCTCCCAACAGGTCTGTATATTGAGAAATATGGTTCAAGAACAATTAACACAAATAAGACTTGGTATTCAAACCTCCTTTAAGGCATAAACATAAAGGTTGTCTTTGAATGACTTTAGTCATGGCTTCCTTGAGATTCTTTGCATAGCATTAAGCAAAATTAAATGTCTCCCAGATCCAGCTGAGACTTATCATAACGTAGTTCCTGCCTATCTCTCCCAACTCACCTCTCATCATCTAACAACACAGTCATATGGCAGAAGGGAAGGGACTGTGTTGTTAGAAGTTCTTCCTCTTACCCCCTCTATCAGCTCCTAGTCAAAAGATCTCCCTTCTGCCATATGGAACTCCTGGCAGGTCTCGGAACTTACCATGCTCAATGCCTGGTTACTTCTCCTGCTCCTCTTCTCACCCATACACTTTGCCTAAGTGTCTCCTTTGCCACCTCAGAATACAAAGTTCATTCCCCCCCTTAAGACTTTTGTAACAGCCCTCCTTCATCCCTGAGCTTCCACAATTGCCATTCAGATCTCACCTCAAGTGACAACTCCCTGAGGAGGCCTCCCCTACTCTCCATTCAGACGTGGTCCCCTCACCCCACTTACCACCACCCCATGCACATTATTCTCCTAAAGCACATCTCGCCACCTAATGTTTCTCAGGTTCAGTCATTATTTCCTCTTGGCCCTACTACAATGTCAGAATGACGAGAAAAAGAGATTTCATTTTATTCACTGCTGTATCTTCAGTATTGGCTCTTAGTAGATATTCATGTTTACTGAATGGATAAATGGATAAATAACTCAGTGTCACTCCTACGCCTGGAATATCCTTCTCCCCTCATCTTTTATGTCACAGATCCCGCCCCAACCCCATCAGGTTTAAATGTCTCTCTTCTATGTTCCTATAGCGCCTTCCCTAGAATAGCATTAATTATATGTATTATAATTCTTGATTACTGTTTCCCCGTCAGACAAAGTGGGCAAAGCCCAAGATCATCATTACTGAATCAGACACCAGAGCTTTAGAAGCACCCGAACTTTACATGTAGCACCTTTGTGCAAATTACAAAGCAAGGCCAGGACACCTGGCTTGATGGGTGATAATGAGCTGGAATTCAGCCCCCTCTCTCCCTTCATCAGGGAACAACCTGTCCATCCATACACAGTGGCCCTGGTAGACAATAATTGTTTAATTCAGTGAGGGGGTGGATTTCCTCTATATCAGAGCAGTTTTCTTAAGGACAGAAACTAAGGTGGAGGAAAAGGATGACACTAACAATTATTGGAAGTTCCCTCCGCTGCTGTGCTGTTGTAGGGTTTTTTTCTCTTTTTTACCACTGTATTGCAGTATGATTGACATACAAAAAGCTGTACTTGTTTGATGGATACCACCTGATGAGTTTAGAAATAAGTATACATCAGTGGAACCATCACCACAATCAATGCAATAAACATATCCATCACTTCCAAAAGTTTCCTCCTAACCTGTGTGTGTGTGTGCGTGTGTGTGTGTGTGCGATAAGAACACTTCATTGTAGGTTCATCTCACGCATCTCATACACTTCTTACAATGACCGTATGCAGGACAGATTAGTTTTAACATTTTGTGGATGAAGAACTGGGTTCAGGGAGGTTTTGCCACTTTCCCACGGTTGTACCATTAGTATATACTTTGTCTGTGATTAAAGCCCAGGCCCATCTGATTCCAAGGTTGTCCTTGGCTGACCTCGGCCACATGGGACCCTGAATGCTTCTTCCCAGGAGTCATGGGTTATGAATGTAGTCCTGCTAGGACAGGCCCATGTGGGCAGAATCTTGCCTTGCTCCCCACCCCTTTTTTAGTGTCCCTTGACCCCTAGTGTTGTTGATTGCTTGTTTGTTTGATTGTTTGGCAGATTTAGAGTTTTCTGATAAGTCAAAGGCTATAGCAGAATTGAATTATCAAATAGCAATGTTATTCAATCAAATAAGGTTTAAAGGGATTATCACTTATTATGTTTTAGGTGTGTTGCTTTCTTTACCTGTCTGCAAGTTTTGTTTTATTGCCAGGGAAGGTGATAATGCAACATGCTAAATATGAAGTCCCTGTTTATTTCTTTTAAAAAGGGACATAGTGGCAAAGTTAGTTAAAACTCCTAAGCCTTCAAATATATTTTGTTTGCCTTTTTTCTTTTTGTTATATAGGAGACATTTCTTTGTGGTTATCGGTTTTGAAATTGCATACACCTTCTCTAATGAAATTCCCGAAAAATAAAAAACAACAAGGTTGGGCCCCTGGGTGGCTCAGTTGGTTAAGCGACTGCTTTCAGCTCAGGTCATGATCCTGGAGTCCCTGGATCGAGTCCCGCATCGGGCTCCCTGCTCGGCAGGGAGCCTGCTTCTCCCTCTGACCCTCCCCCCTCTCATGTGCTCTCTCTCTCTCATTCTCTCTGTCTCAAATAAATAAATAAAATCTTAAAAAAAAAAAAAAACAAGGTTGTCAATTATCTTCTAAAAAGAGAATGTTGCTCATCTCACAAAGTTGTGGTTTTATCAATAATACAGTATAAGGCTATGTTAGAAGAAGCCTGTGAGCCATAAATACTATAATATACATGGCCAGACAATAATGTTTATCACATGTTGTATTGAAAGGGCTTTTCATGAAAACAGCATACATATGGATTTTCTTTTCCTTGAAGAGAGAGATATCATTGGACTCTTTCATTTGGATATCTTCTGATACTACATACCAAACCTAATCAAAATCAATTTGTTCTCTGCTGACCCCTCTATCCTAAAACCTGCAGCCAGTTCTCCTTCCCCACTTTCTCTGGTAGCACCAATCTTCTGGCCAAGCAAACAGAGAATCTCAGTCAAAAAAAGACTTGAGGTCATCTACTTCAAACTCCTGTCTCATCTAGGAAATTCTTTGACAACACGACTGAGATCCTGATCTCTAACTCAGTCTACCAGGATTCAAATCTTGGCCACTTGCAATGGTTTCTTGAGCAAATCACTTCACCTCTCTGTGCCTTGGTTTCAATTAGAATAATAAGAGAACTTATTGCATCGACTTGTAATGAGGAATACATGAAATATCACTATGTAGAGCACTTAGCCCAGTGCCCAACACATAGTAAACACTCAATAAATGTTAGTCTTAATATTAGGAAGCAGATATTTATCCATCTTTTCTTAACCTCTGCCAGTGCTAAGAATCACACAACTTTCAAGGCAGATCATCCCAATATTGGATAGTTATCATTTTAAGAAGTCCCATATTCCTTCAACAAACATTCATCAAGTGTCTGCTATGTACAAAATACGATGCTAGAACCTGAGAATGAAGTGATGAGTGAGAATAGTATCTGTCCTCACGAAGTTCCCAATCTATCGAGAGTTTAGCACCAAGTGGCCTATGGCTGTCCTGCCCTCCTTGGAAGTGATACTTTTATATTCCCCAGGGATGTGACCAATGAGATCCTCCATCTATCCCTAAGCAACTAGCCACAGGCTCCCCAGGGAGGTCAGTCCTCTCTTCTGGAGCAAATCACTTTGCTCTTGTGAACCTCCATTTCCTTATGTCTAAATAGGAGTAAATAACCCTGCCTATTATGTCACTGGATTGTAGTAAAAATAAAATGAGATCATTATATAGTCTTTGTAACCTGTCAGGTACTCAGTAATGATGAGATATTCCATATGTTAAGCCAAAGAAAAAAAATGACTCTCGTCATGATGGAATTGTAGATATCAGTCAGCAAGGGACCATCTTAGATCTTTTGGCTAGAAGCTGATAGAGGGGGTAAGAGGAAGAACTGTACCAAGCCCCCAAAGCCCCCTTACTTATCAGCAAGGACAAGACTAGACTGAATCAACAAAGCATCCAGCACTGCTCCTGAAAATCTAATTGGTGGGCATATATTTTGTTGGAAGGTCACCAGGTTTTAGATCCAGACAGACATAGACTCAAAAGGCCTTATCTACCACTTACTAGCTGGGTGATCTTGTGCAAGACACTCAATCTAAGCCACAATTTCCTCATTTGTCAATTATATTCTCTTTCCTGGGAAATTCGGAGTTAGAATGTAGAAACATTCAGAGTCTGGACTAGTCTTTTGAGTAGAGGGGATGTGATATCAAGGAATATAAATTAGCTATCATCTGCCCACCACAGGCTTGAAAAAACAACAAAGTCAGTGTGCAGAGAGAAAAGAGCCAAACAGCACTTCAGAGAGAAGTAGGGACAGGTGATGAAACTGCCCAGCTCCTGATGCGCTTCTACTTTCAGAGAACAGAACTTCCTAAGACTCAGCGGAATTTGGGTTCCAGGATCATCCCTGAACTTTTAAAATAAACCGTTTCTTTAGGCTTAAGTTAGGTCTAGGTTTAGGCTTAGTCAGTTTCTATTTCTTGCAAGCCGGAATAACTGATAGTTTCTTCTTGGCACTCCCCTGTTTCCTTGAGTTGTTGTTTCTTGGAGACCCAGGAAACTGTTCAGGCAGTTGCAAATGGGACTTCCAGAGCCTATCCTCTACTCTCAGATGAAAGGCAGTAGGAAGTAGGAACAGATTCTCCAACACTTTGGAGGCATGTTAGCATTTTAGCATTTTTCTAAATTATGGAGAATGAGCGAACTGCCAAACTTCATTCATCATCAGTGATATTTACCATGAACCATCCCAGCCAAAAGAATCCTGAAGAGCTAGTTTAAAAACCTAAACCAAACTGAACTGACCTTACCAGGTTTATTGCACTGAAATATTTATATTAGGTAGTTCTAAAATTATAATTATTTTATTAAAAATAAGAGAAAATTGGCTATTGAACACACTGCTAAGACTGAAAATTTTATTAATAAGATGCATTTAATAATTATTTTGTCATTCCATTTAAGAAAGGCTTTTGTAGTTAATTTGAAACAGACACCCATCAATTGCCTACCCCAAATTTATCGAACCTTCCCTTCTCATTCACAAAACCCCAATTTTGTGCAGATTTCCAATCCCCTTTGAGTGGCCATGTGCTTCAGGGAAGGATGGACCTAGCCTCAGCATTGGGTCATAAATGATCCCGTGATTGATTTCTACTATGAATGGTTGGTTTAGTCTTGGATACACAACATAATTCTAACCAATGAGGTGTAAGAGTTGAGGGGTTTGGCAGGAAGACTTCTCTTTCCCAAGAGAAATACAAACGAAAAGGTGGTCTTCTCTTTCTCTGGATATTGTCATTTGAGACCAATGACAGCAAACAAAGCTAACATACCAGGAACTTCAAGACAGAAGGATTAAAAAACTGGGTGAGATTTCTGAGACACTCAGTTACCAAGTAGCATCACCTACTACCTCTAGACCATTCATTATGTGAGATAATAAAAGTACTTAATATTTAAGTCAATTTTAACTGGAGATTTCTGTGACTTGGGGCTGAAAGGATCCCAAGTGATATAGTTATATCTAACAATCTCTTTAAAATGATGGTAGCATTTGGCAATTTCTAACATTCTTATATGTGTTTAAAAGTGAGTCGAATAAAAATAATTCCTCAACTATTCCCTTACAACCCTTCAAAGTTCCATATGTTCCAAGAAAGAAAATGTCTTTGAAATCCTCGCTCCTGTCATCTGCTGTTTTGTACATAGAATGTACCAACAGAGTGCCACTGCCCACTTCATGCCGCCTCCACAGAAGTCTGTCCAAGGACACCCTGTTAAAACTCTTTATTTGGAGAATTTCCTTTCCTTCATTCTCACTATTATTGTATGAGAGTGTTTTCTGG
Organism: Mirounga angustirostris; assembly: GCF_029215605.1. NCBI lineage: Eukaryota > Metazoa > Chordata > Mammalia > Carnivora > Phocidae > Mirounga > Mirounga angustirostris. The sequence continues at coordinate 36,577,023 of NW_026991720.1, forward strand.
GCTTTTTTCCCTAGTATTCTTTTCTTTCTCCCTTTTTGCCATTCCTAATTAAGAGTGATCTTCCTTGGGGCACCTGGGAGGCCCAGTCAGTTAAGTGTCTGCCTTCGGCTCAGGTAATGATCCCAGGGTCCCGGGATCGAGCCCTCCATCAGACTCCCCTCTCCATGGGAAGCCTGCTTCTCCCTCTCCCACTCCCATTTCTGTTCCCTCTCTCGCTGTGTCTCTTGCTGTCAAATAAATAAATAAAATCTTAAAAAAAAAAAAAGTGATCTTCCTTAAGGTAAATCCCATCACTATCTCCATGTAGACTTCGCAAATTCCAACTCTGTCCCTGCAGAATGGACTGTGCCCTCTGATGTGGTAAAAAGTGCATTTTCTGGAGTCAGACTGTTAGGAGTTGAACCCTGGCTCCACCCTTTACCAGATGCAAGTTACTGAATCTCTGTGCTTCAGTTTCCTCTTCTGTAAAGTGGCACCAATCAATAGTGCTTTTAGAATTATTGGGAGAATTAAATAAGACAATGCATGTTAGCACTTAGCACATGCCAGGCACATAGTAAATACTCAATAAATGTAATAAAGCAGGGCGCCTGGGTGGCTCAGTCGTTAAGCGTCTGCCTTCAGCTCAGGTCATGGTCCCAGGATCCTGGGATCGAGCCCTGCATCGGGCTCCCTGCTCTGCGGGAAGCCTGCTTCTCCCTCTCCAACTCCCCTGTTTGTGTTCCCTCTCTTGCTGTGTCTCTCTCTGTCAAATAAATAAATAAAATCTTTAAAAAAAATAAATGTAATAATGCTATGGTTACGATTACAGAAAATCTATGGCTTCCATTGCACCAACTTCTCTATATTTTTCTTTACCAGGATTTGACTTACTTGCATCTAATTCATTTTTGTAGCTCAGCATCTAGCACTGGCCTGAAAACTAGTAGGCACTACACGAACACTTTTTGAATGAATGACCGTGTTACTGCCTGGCTCATAACCCTCCATTGGCTCCTGATTGCCTGTAGTATAAAATCCATACACTCTAACATCGTTTACAAAACTTCTGCTACTTGGCTCCTATACACATGTCTCACCTCATCTTCTACATTCCAGTTAAGCAGATCACTTGTAGCTCCCCAAACACTGCCTTCAACTGGGAATGTCTTCCCAGGCTCTTTCTCCTAACCTGGTGAATTTCTTTTGACATTTGAGACCCAAATCAAGTATCTTTTCCTATAAAGTCTTTCCTGACCATCTTAGAGCTGGCCACCAAGTCCAGAAACACAGGCAAATACATAATAGTTTTGCTGGTATTCTGTTACATTATAGGATGAAATAATATATCTGCATTCCCAGACTTCATGGCCACTCTGTAGCTAGACCTGATCCTTCCCTCCTTTGTACTCCCACAGTATCTTTTGCCTCTTTCATAAAGTACTGATTACCCAGGATGCAACACACAGAGGCCCTGCCTTATTGATCTGTGTATCCCAACCACCCAACTCCGTGATTGACACAGGTGAAGCACTCAGCAAATATTTGCAAATAAACAAAACGTCAACAAATATTCTGGATCATCTATGTGTTAGGCAAGGAAAACTGCCACCCACTGAATCATTGATAGTGAATATCCTTAGCATACAAATCCTGCCTGCAATCACTTTCATCCTTGTTGCTCTGGATAGTAAAGCAAAATTGCTTGCCATGTGCCCTGGTGATTTCATATTGCATTGCTTATATTCAGCTTTCACTCATGGTTAAGACATGTCTTCTTTGAACAAATATTTGCATGTTTTAAAAAGGAAAACATTAAGGAAATGTGGCTTATAATCAATGTTACTTGATGCCTTCAAGAAGAAAAATATCAATAGAGTAAAATGAATAAAACATTTCAAAATTAATGATACGCTAACGTATGAATGTTCTTATTAATAAGAGAAAATTAAAATTTTACAAAGAGCTATTATCTAAACTGACCAGATAAATGCATTGCCATTAAGGTCAACTTTAATTTATACAGGGGCGCCTGGGTGGCTCAGTCGTTAAGCGTCTGCCTTCAGCTCAGGTCATGATCTCAGGGTCCTGGGATCGAGCCCTGCATCAGGCTCCCTGCTCCGTGGGAAGCCTGCTTCTCCCTCTTCCACTCCTCTTGCTTGTGTTTCCTCTCTCACTGTGTCTCCCTCTATCAAATAAATAAAAAAATCTTAAAAAAAACCCCAAAACTTTAATTTATACTGGCTGATAGAGCTCATGTATATAGTTGCAGTCAGATCATGTGGCATTTCAACTAGTGAACTAGTGGTCCCCCACCCCCTCTACCTGCAGCAGATTTCCTCTAGATTATGGTAAAAATTCTAAGTGAGGGGCACCTGGTGGCTCAGTCAGATAAGCCTCAGACTCTTGGTTTCGGCTCAGGTCATGATCTCGGGGTCGTGAGATCAAGCCACACATTGAACTCCATACTCAGCAAAGAGTCTGCTTGGTATTCTCTCTCTCTCCCTCTCCCGCTGCCCTTCCTCCTGCTCACATGTGCTCTCCCTCTCCCTCTCTCTCTCAAATAAGTAAATCTTAAAAAAAAAAAAATCCCAAGCCAGTCTCCTCTCAGCTAACTCTCTAATGAAATGGTATTTCTTAAAGATGACATTTGGCCAGAAAAATAAACACTTAACATGACAGTTTCATGAGACAGTCTGTGAGGTGGAAGACAGCCTCCGGCGAGTGATGGAAACCACACTGTCAGATGCATGTTTCACAGTTGCACACTGGCTGGTCTAAAGAGGCAACCATTTAGAGGCTCTCTCTGCTTTAATAATGACTTACTGTCCTGGGAAACTTCACTTTCTCCCACAGTAGAGTAGCTTATCATTTCATTGTCACTATGACCATTCTTAACCTTTAAGAGATGCTCCAGATCTGGAGGAAGTTATATTTACAACCTGATTTTGAGTATTGCAGTAGGGAGGTATTGCCATCATCACTCATTGAAATCTCAAGTAAAATTACTGTCATCCGATAAAGAATTACTCTGTTCATCATTAATCCAACCTATAAAAGTCAACTTGCCATAATAAATATAATGAGCCATAATAAATATGTCTTCATGGCACAGGAGCACCCAAAACTAGGACTGCCAAGCTGGACTTAAAACCTCTCACAGGAAGTTGATAAAATGATACAGGGTGATTCAAAAAGTACTGAACACTTCCAAAGTGGACTACTCAGTAACCAGGTAATATGCAATCACATATGTATTAAACTGTGGGTGACCTTTTAAGTGTCTAGCCATAGGGAAAGTATTAGGCTTTTACCACATGTTTATATTTGTTAAGTGTTCAATTCTTTTTGAATCATTCCATACAATACTATGGGTATTCTAATCTGAGGTCCGAAAATGTGATTTAGATGGGCTGTAGAATCCCTGAAATGATATTTTATCTCATATTACAATTTGTCTTTATGTAATAACATGGAATCAATAAAACTTTTCATTAACAGATTTTTCAGTGATATTAATTATTTAATCTTAAATTTAACTTAGGATTTAATAAGGTCCTACATTACTTTAGGTCTATTAGTAGACATATAAAAATAACATGTTGTCATATTAAGTACACTTCATTCAATGCAATCCCTAAGATAATACCTATGGTATTTTTCACAGAACTAGAACAAATAATCCTAAAATTTATATGGAACCACAAAAGACCCTCAAGAAGCAAAGCAATCTTGGGGCGCCTGGGTGGCTCAGTCATTAAGCATCTGCCTTTGGCTCAGGTCATGACCCCAGGGTCCTGGGATCGAACCCCGCATTGGGCTCCCTGCTCAGCGGGAAGCCTGTTTCTCCCTCTCCCACTCCCCCTGCTTGTGTTCCCTCTCTCGCTGTGTCTCTCTCTGTCAAATAAATAAATAAAGTCTTTAAAAAAAAAAAAAAGAGGCAAAGCAATCTTAAGAAAACATAGCTGGAGATATTATGCTCTCTGTTTTCAAAGTATACAACAAAGGTATAGTAATCAAAACAGAACGGTACTGGCACAAAAACAGACCCATAGATAATAGCATAGAATTGACAGCCCAGAAATAAACCCACATTTATATGGCCAATTAATCTATGACAAAGGAGGCAAGAATGTACAATGGGGTGGGGGGCGGGTGGCTCAGTTGGTTAAGCTTCTGTCTTCAGCTCAGGTCATGATCAGCGGGGCGCCGCTTCTCCCTCTCCTCCCCACTAGTGCTCTCTCTTGTTGTCTCTGTCGCTATCTCTGTCTCTCTCTCTCTCAAATAAATAAATAAAATCTTTTTAAAAAAACAAACGCACAATGGGGAAAAGACAGTCTCTTCAACAAATGGTGTTGGGAAAACTGGACAGCAACATGCAAAAGAATGTAACTGGACCACTCTCCTACACCATGCACAAAAATCAACTCAAAATGGATTAAAGACTTAATTTAAGACCTGAAACCATAAAATTCCTACAAGAAAATATAGGCAGTAAGCCCTTTGATATTGATCTTACCTATATATATATTTTTTTAAGATTTTATTTATTTATTTGAGAGAGAGAGAATGAGAGACAGAGAGCATGAGAGGGAGAAAGGTCAGAGGGAGAAGCAGACTCCCTGCTGAGCAGGGAGCCCGATGCAGGACTCGATCCTGGGACTCCAGGATCATGACCTGAGCCGAAGGCAGTCGCTCAACCAACTGAGCCACCCAGGCGCCCGATCTTACCTATATTCTTTTGGATATATCTCCTCAGGCAAGAGCAATAAAATAAAAAATAAACAATTAGAACTACAACAAACTAAAAGGCTTTTGCACAGCAAAGGAAACCATTAACAAAAAGGAAAGTCAACCTACTGAATGGGAGAAGACACCTGCAAATGATATATCTGATAAGGGGTTGATACCCAAAATACATTAAGAACTCATACAATTCAATAATAACAACAAAAAACCAACCTGGTTAAAAAATGGGCAGAGAAGGCGTACAGATGGGCAAGAGGCACATGAAAAGATGTTCAGCATCACTAATCATCAGGGACATGCAAATCAAAACCACAATGAAATACACCTCACACAGTCAGAATGGCTATTATGAAAAAGACAAGTATTGGCAAGGATGTTGAGAAAAGGGAACTCTAATGCACTGTTGGTGGGAATGTAAATTGGTGAGGCTAATATGGAAAACAGTATAGAGGTTCCTAAAAACATTAAAAATAGAACTACCATACAACTAGCAATTCCACTTCTGGGTATTTATCTGAAGAAAATGAAAACACTAATTCAAAAAGAAACATATACTGCTATGTTCTTTACAGCATTATTTACAACAGCCAAGATACAGAAGTAACCCAAGTGTCCACTGATAAATTATTAAAGAAGATGTGTTATGTGTGTGTACATATATACATAATATTCCAATATCACGCCACCATAAAAAATAATGAAACCTTGTCATTTGCACCAAGATGGATGGATCTAGAAGATATTGTGCTAATAAAGTAATTCAGACAGAGAAAGACCAATACCATACGATTGCAGTTATATGTGGAATCTAAGAAACAAATGAACAAACAGAAGAGAAACAGACTTATAGATACAGGGAACAAAGTGGTGGTTGCCAGAGGGGAGGGGTATGTGGGGTGAAATAGGTGAAGGGGATTAAGAGGTACAAACTTCCAGGTATAAAATAAGTAAGTCTCAGGGATGATAATGTAAAGCATAAGGAATACAGTCAATAATATCGCAACAACTTTGTATGGTCACAGAGGGTAACTAGACCTATCGAGGTGATCATTTTATAATGTATGAAAATATCAAATCACACTATGCTGTACACCTGACACTAATATAATACCATATGTCAATTATCCGTCAACTTCAAAATAACAAGTACACTTCAACCCTGCCTGCTGCAGTGTTGTTATCAGCATTCTTGCTGTAGGACCCAGGGTCATTGCTAGCCTCTAGAGAATCTCTTCTAACTTCTACAGAATTTAAAAAGTCACCAAGATGCCCTTCTCTTGGTGAGAGGGAGGCAGTCCTCCAATGGCGAGCACTGTTTGGCATGGGAGATGTGATTGGATTTCAACCCCCTCGCACCCCCTCAGCTGGGTACCTTTGTGTATCACACAAAGGGTACAACTGTAAACAGCGCCCCACTAGGGTGCCAATGGAAGTGAAAATATACTAGGATTCTTTCATACTTTTTCTACAGGGAAACACTTTGAACAAATACAGTATACACTCTTACTCAAAAAAAAAAATTGTATTTGATTCTAAGATCCACATTTTTTAACAATTCAATGTCTCTGAAATTAATGTTTCTTACAGTGCTATACCCAGTCAGCCACTCAACAAATTTTATATAATGAATATATTTGCTAAGCAAAAAAAATTAAGGAAGTGAAATAATTATAAATTCTATTTTTATATTTCAGTCAGAATAATAGGTCATTTTCTACTTGAAAGATGACACCCTGTAGACCTATCAAATAGAGTACTTTCTCTTATCCTCTGTTTTCAAGGACTCCTTGGACTAACATAATTCCTCTTCAACCTCAAAGCACTTTGTTTACACTCTTCTTGTGGCCTTACACTATTCTGCTTTTCACTATAATTATATTTTGCTTCTCTTGCCTGTAAGCTCCTACAGGGCAGGGCTCGTGGACCTTTGTCTTCTCTGCTATGTAGGGCAACAGCACAGTCAAGTGGAAGCAAAATGGGCTCTGGAGACAGGCCAACCTGCACCCAGGTCTTGGCCCTGCTGTCTAGTGGCTCTATGATTGTGAGCAAGTTATTTAACCTCCCAGAGTCCCATTTCTTCACTTGGAAAATGGAGGTAACATGGGATTGGTCTCAAGTTTGTTTCTTTTTTAATTTTTTTTTTTTAAGATTCTATTTATTTATTTGACAGAGAGAGACACAGCGAGAGAGGGAACACAAGCAGGGGGAGTGGGAGAGGGAGGAGCAGGCTTCCCGCGGAGCAGGGAGCCCGATGCGGGGCTCGACCCCAGGATCCTGGGATCATGACCTGAGCTGAAGGCAGACGCTTAACGACTGAGCCACCCAGGTGCCCTTGGTCTGAAGGTTTAAAACTGAGTTGAGTTATAAATGACTGGCACTTAGCATGTTCTTTGTAATGGACTGTCACTATTTTTCAGAGTTCTGGAAACAAAAAGATTCACATTCAGGCTTGGCCACTTATTGTGTCCCCTAACTACCAGTTACTCCTGGATGCCTCGGCTTCTAAGCACCATGAAGGTAGGATGCTGTCTGTCTCATTCACTGTATGTCCTTAGCATCTAACACAGAGCCTGGATGGTGTTGAATGGGCCAGTGAATGAATAAAAAATTAAAATAATCCCTTACAGCACTATTGTAAGAATTACAAAAAATGTATATAAACTGCCAGTCACAGTTACAGTGCCCGGTACATAGTAGAACCAATAACTGATTTTTGATTTTCAAAACCAATAGATACAAAAAAAAAAAAAAAATAGGATGCAAAGAATGCTATGCACATTCACGCCCTTGTTTTTATCATGTAATTACTGGACTAGGCAAGAGAGGACACGGCTAAATAGCTGGTCTGATGACTAATACGTTCCATCCAATAAGTAGACTCAAAAAGATCACAGTGAACATACAGGACACTTAGTAGCCACTTTCCTCTTTATTTCAAATACTACTTTCCTAACTGTGACCTTTCTGCTCCCACCCACTTAGACAGAAGGAGGTGGCACCTATGACCTTTGTCACAAATACAGAAAGTGTAGGAGCCGTGACTCTGGAGGTCAGGACAAGGAAGGTTCCTACTGCCCTGGATACTACCCTCCCATTATTACAGCACCATGGGAAGGAGGGCTGTGTAGAAATGAAGAATGGGTGGAGGGAGGGTAAATTGTAATGGTGAGTCTAAAGATAAATGATTACACCTCGTCTGTAACCTGGCTTCTTGGTGATCTCACCTAAAATATTCCGTGCTGATCCGTGTCATTCTTGTTCTCCAAGACAGATAGGAAAGTAGAGTCCATAAACCTTACTGGAGTAACTATTGACCAAAGAGGAGGAAAAAGCCCAGGGCTGTCATGCTGAATTACCAATTTAAATTTTGAAGTCATACATCCTTATATTGAGATCCTTAATTGCAAAATATAAGAGGACACAGAGTTAAAACAATGTGATAGGTCTTCATACAAGCCTTTCCTGGCAGAAAGGTCTAAGCAGTAAACTCAAGGCCTATTCTTAAGCTTCCTCAGCCTCCTGTGTCCTCTCTAAGCCTTTAATGATGGATGCAGATTTCTGGCCACAACAAGGAACACAAGACACAGGAAGCAGCAGCAACATTGCCTGAAAAAGAATGAACAGAAAATTTTCTAAGACCAAAAATGCAAGAAGGGAAGAAGGGAGGGCAGACACAAGGGGGAAGGGGAGGGAGAAGAAAGGCAAGAAATAATAAATTAACCTAACAAAGTCCAGCCATATCAAGGATTAATTATGTAAAACACTGAGCTGAAGGAGCTCTGAGGAATGGCCCTTTCACCCCCCACTGATCTTTGGGGGGCATTGCATTTGTTGGCTGAGGAATATGATGCTGTGGGCACCTGGGTGGCTCAGTTGGTTAATCGTGTGCCTTTGGCTCAGGTCATGATCCCAAGGTCCTGGGATCGAGCGCCGCATGCCATTCCCTGCTCAGTTGGAAGCCTGCTTCTCCCTCTCCCTCTGCCTGCCCCTCCCCCTGTTTGTGCTGTCAAATGAATAAATAAAATCTTTAAAAAGTAAACAAATAATTAAAAAAAGAAAAGGAATATGATGCTGACCTACATGAAACAAGATGCTGGGAGAACCCTCTATTTCAGACACCAGACTACATGAGTGCCCAGGGCCACTTTTGGGGGTACCAAGCTACAAACAGGTGGTCAGCGTCTGACATCCTCCTTGCTCTGTTTATATAAAATATCTTCTAGTCTTCCCCTTCCACTTGGGCCACTCCAAATGGAAGAGACAGAAGTGGCATGAATGGCAGCTGGGAGGGAGTGTGTATGTGGAAGGGAGGTGGGGAGTTAGCCCCATTCTGGACACGCGCTCATCAGTGTTCGTTAAAAACTTCTCCAGTCTTCCAAGGGCAACAAGGATCAAAGCTGAAGGTCCTGTCATGTGTGACAAAAAGGAAATTTTTCTTGTACCAGGTTCTCCTTCCAGGTACTTGTGAGAAGTACTGCCCAGCTAGCAGCCCAGAGCCCAGAGCCCGGAGCCAGGCCACCACTCAGCTCTCAGCAGGTTACGGCTCCCTGTGTCATAAGCAGGCTCCCTGGGCTGCTGCCAGCCTTCCTCTTCTGCTTTACCGCCACCATGGACACATGCCTCTGCCCGAATCCCTCAAAGCACCACGAAGATCAGAAGGTTTGTGCCAACAGAAAAGAACTTCCACTATAGAAAACGATATTTTGGGGCACCTGGGTGGCTCAGTCATTAAGCATCTGCCTTCAGCTCAGGTCATGATCCTGGATTCCTGGGATCGAGCCCCGCATCGGGCTCCCTGCTCCGCGGGAAGCCTGCTTCTCCCTCTCCCACTCTCCTTGCTTGTGTTCCCTCTCTCACTGTGTCTCTCTCTGTCAAATAAATAAATAAAATCTTAAAAAAAAAAGAAAACGGTATTTTCCCAAAAACGAATTGGGCTCCCAAGTCCTCATCCTGCCCCACGTTGCATCTGTTCCACATTTCCTAGTACTACCATTTTTTGTTTTCCTTGGTTCATGACTCCTGTGGGATTATGGCAAGCAGACCTAAATCCATTTACCCAAGAGAAGCCCTTGGGCCTCTGCAGGTGCTGTCAAGCCCACTATCCCTCTAATCTGGATCTGTCGACATGTGGCAGAGGGAGAAACTGGAGCAGAAGGAAGACCCTGAGAAGAAAGGAGAGGAGAAAGATCTGGTATGAAACATCAGCACTGTGCTCTATGGCTCACAGTTGTCTCCTAATAGGAACATTCTATCTTTATTTTTTTATGTAACAATTTTTATCCATAATAAGTGATCTTCTTACAAGAAAAACGGAAGGACTGTCTGTTACAATTTAACCAAGCTGAAATTTTGTAACATGAGGCCATACAGTATGTTCTTTTATAGAAAAATGCTAGGCCTGCCTTATCCCTAAGAAAAAAGAACACGGTGAGAAAGAACATGGAGAGACTGCCTTGTTTATTGAGACTGCTAAAATAATAAATCGATTATTATGAGTCCCATTTTTGTATGTCTGAGTGAGAATTTGTTGAAGCAGAAGGGGCATTATGGGAAAAATGCTTAGGAAGTGAAATTAGATATTTCATACATGCAGTAGTGGCTGCTTGGAGAGCAGAAAAACCCTCAGAAATAATTTATCAAGTGGTGATGCAGCCGTCAACAATGAACACAACTCTTCTTCCAGGTGAGAGAATGGTCCGGGATAGCTGTGACTGCAGATGACAGCACATTATATTCCAGATATTGGAACTATTGCATAACTAATGTTCAAAGGTTTATAGCCCAGAATGAACATTCTAGAGTGCAAACCACCTTTGATTCAACATTATCAAAAACAGAATATTAAAGCATAATCACATGGTAGATGTACGCCATGGTAAAATGCAAAGTGATGTTGGCTTATGCAAGGAAGCTTTCTGTAGGTATAAACATTCCAGACATTAGCTACTACTGAACGGCCACGTCTGAGATTAAACAAGTGTGTAAGGTAGAAAAGCCACAACTGGTATAAAAACAAGAAAAAGAAACAAGAAAAAAGAAAAGAAAAAAAAAAGAGTGGTAATAAACAAGAAAGTTCAACAGAGTAATTGCAACTTTTAGTAGATAGGTCTTCAAGGACATTTGTAAATGATGTCCCTGCTCTTTGGCAGACAGGTCAAAGTTATTTTTCTGAAACTATAAACATTTGTTGGGAGACAATTTTAGAAAGAAGAGGTAAAAGGCAGTCCCAAAGTAAAATCGTCAGGCTGGTAAAAGTCCACTGACATGAAAACAATAGCTTCTTAGGAGAGGACTGACATGATGTTGATGACTCTTATAGGAAGATCAATCTAGTAATCAGAAGAATGAATTGAAAGAGGATGGGCGCCTGGGTGGCTCAGTTGGTTAAGCGACTGCCTTCGGCTCAGGTCATGATCCTGGAGTCCCAGGATCGAGTCCCGCATCGGGCTCCCTGCTCGGCAGGGAGTCTGCTTCTCCCTCTGACCCTCCCCCCTCTCATGCTCTCTCTGTCTCATTCTCTCAAAAAAAAAAAAAAAGAAAGAAAGAGGATGGGCAGGGTTAGGTTCAGGTTCTGTGTGTCTGAAGCTATTACCAGCTTAAAGAGGGTGTGGGTCATTTTTAAGAAAAAGAATATATATTTAAGAATACAAAACTGCTGGTGCCACTCCCAGAGCCTTTGAATGGACCCATATAAGGAAGGAGGCCTGAAGGTTAAGCTTCTGTACCTTCACAATAAGCTACCTTATGGGTAAGTGATAGCTTAAAGCCACTAACGCTACTGCGCCACCCATCCGACCACCCAAGCTAGAAACCCAGGAGTCATCTTTGATTCTTCCTCTTACTCCCTCTTCAGTCACCAAGTCATGCCCATTTTATTTCCTAATTATTTCTCAAATTCATTTCTTTCTTCATTCTTTTTTTTTTTTTTGAAAGAGAAAGAGAGAGAAAGAGAGCATGCAAACAGGAAGGGAGAGGGGGAGAAGGGCAGAGGGAGAGAGAGAATCTTAAGCAAGCTCCATGTCCAGCACAGAGCCTAAGGTGGGGCTCAATCTCATGACCCTGAGATCACGACCTGAGCCAAAATCAAGAGTCCTACACTTAACCTACTGAGCCACCCAGGCGCCCCTCTAGCTTCATTCTTAATACCAATACATCTAGCCATCAGCACCTCTTACCTACTCTACTGCAAATAGCTTCCTAACAGGTTCCCTGTTCCCACTCCTGTTTATGTCCCAGAAATCCTTGACCCTAACACTCAGAACACTCTATCTAAAAGGTAAATCTACAATTTCACACATCTATTGACTACCCTTCATTAAAGCCCCAGTTAGGAGAAAGTTCTAAGCCTCCTTAGCATGATAAGCAAGGCCTCCATGACCTTGTCCTTTGTACCTCAGGAAACTCAGCATTCAACTCTTCACAGTATCAACAACATACAGCCTGTATTTCTTTGCAAACACCTTGAAAGTTTTCACATCCAGGCTTTCAGTTCCTGGCCGACCTCTTAGCTTGGAGTCTCCCTTTCTCCTCATCTTCCTCCTTTCCACCTCCCTTAAGGTACTCTGCACACTATATAAAGAGGACTTATTTCTGTCTCCCTTTTCCTCTCCTCTCCAGCCTGTCATTAACTCACAGGTAGGGGCCATGTCTGACTCACGTTTGTATCCCTAGCACTTAGCAGAATGTAGGTCCTCACTAGATTATTTTTGAATGAACAAATTAATGACTGAATCAATCACTGTATGAGTCATTCTCTGTGACAAAATACAGAGAGACAAGAGAGTAGAGAACTTAGTTCTGGGCTATGCCCATTATTGTGGGTGACAGAAAGAAAAGAAGGCAATTAAGCATAGGCTACTGAGAATAATTAGTCAGAAAAGTAGAAGGATTAACAGGAATTGTGTCATCTTCTATTTATCATTAAATTACACAGTTTCTACAATGAATGCATACTACTTTTTAAATAAGAAATGTTTATTAGGGTACATGCTAAGCTGCTTAAAACAAACAGACCCCAAAATAAAACTATTAAAATACAGTATAAGTTTATTTCTCTCTCATGTAAAGACCCAAAGGTGATTAGTCCAGGGCTAGTGGAGCAGCAGGGCTGTCCTCAATGTGCCACCCCTGTCTCGTGACCGCCACTTTCCAAGGCTGCTTCTAGTCAACAGTGAGAACAAAAGTGGAAGGACAGGCAGAAGCAACAAGTTGCCCCCAGCTCCTGGCCAAACAGCCATACCCAGCTGCAAGGGATATTGGGAAATGTAGTCTCTAGTTGGGCATCGACAGGCCCATCTAAAACTCAGGAGAGTTTTATTCATAAAAGGAAAAAAAAGAAAGGAATACCAGGGTTGACCAGTGGTCAGATGGAAAGTGTTCTGTTCTGTTGGTTTTCTACGAGAGAGAGAAGAAAAGAGAATATTTTAGTAAAGCAGGAGAAGCAAAAGCCAGATTTCAAGGAACTTAGAGTTACTGGGTACTGGACAAATGAAGATTAAAAAGTACAGATCATTTATTCAAGATCAACAGTAAACTGAAGAAGACAAATAGGGTGGTGACTAGAAAAAACTACAGACTTGAACCCGATTTTGTTTTGTTTTGTTTTTCTTTTGTTTTTCTTGGAGGAGGAATACCCGTGCTTGTTTGAAGGAGTCAGTGGAGCTAAGGATCAAAGATGCTGCAGAAGACCTAAGCCTAGAGATGGCAGCCTTGCTGAGTCCAAAGGACTCTTCTCCTGAAGCTGAGGGAGGGATGAGAGGCCAGTCTAAAGACACTGGAAGTGGAAGGAAGGTATGGGGAAGTTTACCCTACCCACCAGTTCTCCAGCTCTCCCACCACAGAGTCCCAAGCCCCAAACTTTCCTGCCCCTAATCCCACCCAAACACATCCCCCAAAATATCACCTATTATCCAGTCCCATTTTCTACTTTGCAAAGTCAATGAATCACCTAGACAAGAGTTTCAACAAAGGCTCTGAAAGACACTCTGCCTCCTTTTTAATCCATTTAGTTATACACTCCTCATTTAGTACATAAAGATTACTCTCTACATTCCCACAGCTAGAGATGGACAAGACAAAATCCTTGCCTTCATGGAATCGGACTTGGAGGACAGCATGTACGTTTCAACCTTCTGAAGACAATGCCCAGCGTCTGCCGTGTTACCCAGTTATTTTAGTAGTGAAATCTTCCAGGAGGGTAGGAGATGGGGAAACAGCATGACACATGGGACACACAGTCACACTGAATATACACCTATCTTCTGGTGGCTGGAAGAATACAAAGCTAGATAATAAATCCACAGAACTCATACATAGAAAATGAAGATAACAAGCCATGTCCATCTTGAAGAGATGTTAATAGGTAAACAGGACTCCAGGTAGGACCTTGAGTGACCATAAAGAGCCAGTGGTTCTACCACCTTGATTTTCCACCAGGAGCACATGCTTCTCTCCTTCTGGTCTCCTTTCTCATCACATTCTTGGCCCTCTGTTTGCTTTTAATTTTCTCCATGTTCTCCTGCATATGATCACCTTCCGACTTTCGTTTAAACTCAATAGGCCATTAATTATCACTGCTGGGCAGTAGAGGGTACTGGTTAAGAGGATACATGGACTCGTAAGTGAAAGGCTTGAGTTAGATTCTCAGTCCTGAGCAATTTCAATGACATCTCTGAGCCTCAGTTTTCTCATCTGCAGATGGACATAACACCTACCTTGTGGCTTGCTTCTGAGAATTAAAAGGGATGTCTGTGTAAAGTTCGCACACTGTCAGCACCTAGCAATCACCAAAAAAGGTTACTTGTTATTATGTGACAATGCACCCAGATAAAGTAGCTGGCATCAGCCCAAAGCCTGACCGGTTCAGGCTGTTGGCCCAAGTTAAAAAAAGTAATGAAAGAGCAATAAATACTGGGATGACTTACACATCCCTTCTGGAACACCCTATTGCTATATAGACCTAGAAGGAACCAGAAGCCAGGAGGAGACCAGTCTGGTTTTAACACTAGTCAGCCTTGCTAGGGCCTCTGGGGTTGGCCTTATTAGTACTAATAGGAAATGCTGAGTCATCCTACCCTGCGGGGATCTGGTGGGCGGTGGGGGTGGGGGTGTTGGGGACTGAAATCCTCTCTGGCAGGCCTCCCAGCCCAGCATTCCAGGGCCTACTCGGCCCACTCTGATCTCCTGACCCACTTGCAGCTGACCTTTTCTTTGTCTCAGCCCGATTTATGCTCTCACCTCTCGCCCACTGATCCAACTGGTTATTTTCCTTCTCTGGGCACAAGCCTCCTGACCCCAGTTCTCGAACCAGAGCCAAATGAGCAGGCGCTCCTACTGATACCTGGGAATTTCCACCTGGGAATCAGGGGGATGCCCTGAGCAGAAAAAGGTGCTTTCTTCCTGAAAAGCCCGCTCAAGGTTTTTTTTTCTCAAAGAGTTAAATGAGAGGTAGGAGGAAGCAAATAAAAAACCTGCTCCAAGTGGACATGGATGAAAGAAAAGTCAAAGAAAAAAAACTAGCTATGTTTTCCAGAAGACAGATGGATGGAATGCTTTATTAATTTCCTACTCTTATCTGGGTGATCTAAGGGTGCTGCAAGAGTTATAAAAGCGGCTTGCCATCTCTTCTCTGTTACACATTCTCCCCATTATAAGTGTCAATTTTGGTAACTAATTGACCCTTGCTCTGTGCTGTAGGCCCGTGTGAGATGAACGGTTTGTTCTGATTTTCAGGCTTCAGAGCCCTGCAACAGACTGCAGATGTCTTAAGTTATAGAGCTGGTCAACAACACTATATTAAAGAAAAAGCCACACGGGAAATGCATTTCAGCATCTTTGCTTACTGTACTGGCAAAAATACTTGCCCTGTGAAGTCTTGAGTATACTGCTCCCAGCCCCCATGTTCCCTTCTACGTCCCCACTTCCTGTTTCCTCAGTTGTGAAACGCCAAGTGGTTAGAAGTCTGATGCACAAGGACTGAGTGGTCACAAAAGCCTCCTCTGTCCCCACTTCTCTGGCAACCCTGACCATGGTCCCTGTAACTGGCAGGAGGTGGGAGTGGCTGGCAGGTCTGAAGGGCACTAACCAACTCTACCACTTCCTTCCCTCTTGGGTTTCAATCTCTGGTAACTGTCCCCTGTCCCCTTCCCCCCCACCCAGGTGATGCAAATGTAGCCATCCCCCTGTGGGGACACGTACAACCTGGCTGTGACATCTTACTCCTATCCATACTGATCACCAAGGGTGGCTGTGGCCGGGGGGACTGCTTGCTGCCTCGCTGCTCCATGCCTGAGATGCCTTCCAGCAGAGAAAGGGTGCCTTGCTTGATAGGAAATATGCACCCCACCTCTGCTCTCTCTGCTTCACACAGGGCACTCTGTTGAGCCATTCCCTATCTTGAGATTGTTCTTCTTGGCCAACACCTTAAAAGACTTGCCATCTGCTCACCAGGTCCTAAAAGTTTTGACTTCAACATCTGTGCTAAAGATCAAGTCCTCAGTTTTCATTCTTATTCATATTTGTTTGCAGACTAATTTATTTTCAGGCTCTAGGTCTGTGTGCTTGTATTAATTCTCCTGGTTGTTAATGAAATGGTCTGACACAACTTGTTTTATGTAATTTGGTTTTTGTTGTGAGTTATTATTGAGAAACAGGATAAAATCATGGAAGGAGAGCTGATAGTTTTTTTTAACTATTAAGGGTTACATGAATTATTATTATTTTTTTTTTTAAAGATTTTATTTATTTATTTGAGAGAGAGAGAATGAGAGACAGAGAGTATGAGAGGGAGGAGGGTCAGAGGGAGAAGCAGACTCCCTGCCGAGCAGGGAGCCCAATGTGGGACTCGATCCCGGGACTCCAGGATCATGACCTGAGCCGAAGGCAGTCGCTTAACCAACTGAGCCACCCAGGCGCCCTACATGAATTATTTTTATTAATGTTTTCTGATTATAAAACTATTGTATAATGTTCTACAAGATACGGAAAATCCAGGAAAGTTTAAATCACCAAGATAAAAAGGACAAAAAATCTCACCACCCCATGGCAATAACTGTCCACATTTTGGTATATTTCCTTCCAATCTCTTTTTCCTACAATTTTTACTAAGAATAGGAAGCCTATTTTTATTACTAGCACCCTTCAGTTAAGAACTGGGGCTGTGCTAGGGGGGTGACATATATATTTGCAACAACTCCAAAAGACAGGTGTTGATGAAATTGTAGAAACTGAGGCTAGAAAGGTGAGTTAACAACTTGCCTGAGTGAGGATTCAAATCCATATGTCTCATTCCCAGGGCAAAACTTTTTATGAAGTGGATTCCCAACTAAAGCCTTTTCGTGGATCTTATGGAGAGAAACGAGATGTCCAGAGAAGGATGTCAGAAGGTTGATGCTGTTCTTAGTGAGAGTTGAATCTATCCAGTTTATTATTAAATCAGACCTACTGGAAGAAATCTCTTCATCTGTATATAGCCATTTTCAAAGAGAAATTGATTTCTCCACGAATCCAAAATATCACTGTCATTATAAGCTAAGTAGAAAGAAATGGAGAAATCACTCTGAATCATCTCCAAAGCAGCTTAGCAGCTCAGCTCTACCAAAAAACACGGTCTGGGCCACTTTCAACACAGCATGAGCCTGGGCAATATCTTAGCTTCCAGGGACTTCCAGCTGCAGACAAAGTCATGGCAGCACCATCTAGGGCTATTGGCCAGACGTGAATAAACGACAGTGGCAGAGAAATGGAGTTGTAGTTCTGCTAAAACCTTTGGACTCAGATAAAAGTATATATGAAGCAATCCCTATGCTAGCTCTCCCAGTACAAGATTTGGGGCATTAAAATAAGTACATATAGTAAATGGCTTCCCTGCCCACAAAGAGTTTCATCCAGTCAACAAATATTTATTGAGCACCTACTATGTGCCAGACACTGTATAGACCAGGTACGTCAGTAAACAAAACAAAGATCTCTGCCCTGAAGAACTGGTTGCTGAGTGGGAAAAAACAGACAAGAGACAATAAACATAACTGAGACGAGTTGTGCAAATTCCAGAGTCCCAGGATTTGGGTGTGAAGTGCAGGCTTTCCTGGGGAAGCTCCTAAGTGAAGGGTTAACAAGAGGCATGGCGTACCTCCATCTGTTATTCATGTTAGATTCACTTGTGTCCAGTCTGAGGGTTTGCTTTTATCTTCCTTTTACATTTCATTTTATTATTATTATTTTTTTAATTTGTAAAATGTTTACACTCTTCACTGTACTTAACAAAGTGTCACCTCCACCTCCATCTTCTCAGCCCTTTTTCCTGCGCCGTCTAGAAAGCCATTTTTACTAATATTTTTACTTATCCTTCCAAGGCCTTTGTTTGTGGCAGAAATAAGCAAACATTCTTTTTTTTTTTTTAAAGATTTTATTTATTTATTTGTGAGAGAGAGAATGAGAGAGAGCACATGAGAGGGGGGAGGGTCAGAGGGAGAAGCAGACTCCCTGCCGAGCAGGGAGCCTGATGTGGGACTCGACCCAGGGACTCCAGGATCATGACCTGAGCCGAAGGCAGTCGCTTAACCAACTGAGTCACCCAGGCGCCCAAGAAGCAAACATTCTTATTCCTCCCTCTTTATTACACAAAAGAGAGTATTCTATATATATCTTTTACCAATCTTTTGTTCTGAATCTTGTTTTTAGAGAACTGTTGCTTTTTTTTTTTTTTTAACAGCTACTCTGTTTTCTCTTTTGCTTTATTTAACAAGTCCTCTATTGATGGCTGTTTGGATTGTTTTTCATCTTTTGCTATTATAAATAAAGTCACAATGAATAACTCCCTGAACATAGTGTTTCAAATTTCTAGAGAGTCTTAAAAGTAGAATTGCTAAGTCAACAGGTAAATGAAATGTAGCTTTATTTGTTAATTCCAGATTATTCTCTATAGAGGCTGTACCATTTTGCACTCCCAACAATTAAGGCAGCAACTGTTTCTCCACAGCCTCACCAACAGACTGTATTAGCAAACATTTTGAGTTTTGCTAATCAGGTAGGTGAGCAGTGACTTTTTTTTTTTTTGTATAATTGACAGTGTTACGTTAGTTTCAAGTGTACAAGGTAGTGATTCCACAAGTTTACACATTATGCTAAGCTCACCACAACTGTAGTAGCTACCATCAGTGAGTAGTAATATTTTTAAATACTTTTTAAATTCATCTTCCTCTTAGTATAAGCAAGATGGAGTAGCTTTTCAGATAGTTACAGGCCGTTTCCTTTTAAATTTTTTAAAAACATTTTAACCACCTGTTCATATCTTTTGTCCACTATGCCTCTTTTTCAGGAAAGTACTTTGGAAACTTTTCTGACTCCAGGAAAAAAAAAAACAAAGGCCAATTTTAATGTGGTCACAATAAATGTATATACCAACTTGGTGAGGACTGGTATCTCCCTGAGGCTACATTGTCTAACCCAAGAAGGTGGGATGTCTTCTTATTTGTTCGTCTCTATTTGTGTTTCACAGAGTGCTTTCACGTTGCCCTCCTATCTGTTTTGTACATTTCTTTGCATCTATTTAGTAAAACCACAACAGGATGCAGCTGACTGTGGCTGGAGAAAAGCCCATGGTCATGCTGACTGGTCTTACTTTAAATTTATTACCACAGACCTCAAGCGGTGCCTTCTTGCTCCCTAGCGGGTCACACTGCCCTGCCTTTCAGCCACCAGCTCCCCTGACAGCCAATCAGAGCCTCTCCCCTCCCCTCCCCTCCCCCACCCTCTGAGCTGATGGTCTTGTTTTCTACCTCATTGAGAAAACAAATCAAAACAGAACAAAAAACCAGAAGAGAACTTCTGCAGTTTTCCCTTAGGACAAAAATGCCAGCCACCCAAATTCCAATCTTTCACACACTCTCCCTCTAGGGGAAAAAAAAAGAACACAAAAAACCCAACGGATTAATAAAGCGGGGCGGGTGGGGGGGGGGGGGAGGCGGGAAGCAGATTTCCGTTTAGATGTAAATGGAAAGTAGCAATCCAAGGGCAGGAGTCGCTCCGTAGCCTACCCCAGAAGCCCAGGCTTGTGCGAATTATATGGAAGAGGAGAAAGAGCAGCTGGGTCTTGGTGAGAGCAGAACCTAAATAACATCAGGCTGGGTTCCCCACCAGCAAAAGAGTAGCAGAATACACGTCTAAGACCATGAGCTGGTTCACTCTCCTCCACTGGGCCCCCCAGGGAAGGGCCGGCCTTACCCAAATGTGTGTGCTCCATCCTGAGCGCTGCAGGTGGGCTGGAGGATGCCTGGGAATGCCAGGTTCACAGCAAGAATGAAGGCCCCCTCATCATTCCTATTAAAGGCTAGAGGATGTGTGAGGGCTTAGCTGCCATGGCTGAGGCCTCTTTTGAATCCAGTGAATGGGGATGAAGGCCTAGGAAACGGATAGTCACACTGAGAAAACAAGATAAACACCAAGCAACTAATAAGCAAGACAGAATGATAGAGCTGACTTATATTTACCCACTGATATGTCTACTAAATTATGCAGTAGAGACAATTCAGAAATAGAATAGTATATAATGAGGTACTGATCATAGGATGCCAGGGATAAATACGAAAGATGCTTGAGAATGGACAGATCTCATAGCTGGAGCCTTCAGGTCACAGATAACTTGATAAACAGCAGTAGTCTAAAGCTAGATTTTTATCTCTGGCATAAAGATTGTTAAGAAGGCTTTTGCCACATAGACCTAAAAATGAGCAGGACAGAGGATGTACACTGATGGCCATAAGATTATCTGATTGACATGATTTTTAGGAAGGTCTCAATTTAGCCAGCAGAGGGCAAAAGAACACAGAAACCATTCCAAGATTTATGATCCAAGGAATGTTTGGAATAGAAGGACTGTATAGGTGTCTTTGCAAAAATAAACAACAAAAACACCACAAGTGTGGTTCTTTTGAAAGATCATATTTAAAAACAGCATGCCAAGGGCGCCTGGGTGGCTCAGTCGTTAAGTGTCTGCCTTCAGCTCAGGTCATGATCCCAGGGTCCTGGGATTGAGCCCCACGTTGGGCTCCCTGCTCCGCGGGAAGCCCGCTTCTCCCTCTCCCACTCCCCCTGCTTGTGTTCCTTCTCTCGCTGTCTCTCTCTCTATCAAATAAATAAATAAAATCTTTAAAAAATAAATTAATAAAAAATAAACAAAAACAGCATGCCTAAGGCAGTGATGGATTACTACTGACAGTTCTTGCTTTTTTATAAAAAGTCAGAATTTATTTAAATTATGCATTTCTTTATAGATCCTTAAATGCCTGACAAAAATATGGGAATATGTCTAAATAATTTAACACAAATTTTAAGAAATACTTATAGTTTAAAATCCCACAGAAATAAAGTTTCTGAAACTTAAACATGTATAGCATGATTAATTTGACAAATCTCAGAAATGGCTTTCTTTAAAGAATGTGATGCAATTGTAAATATAGAGTGCAGTGACATTTGTTAAATGAGCTAACAAGTGTCAAAAATGTTAAATGGGTTATTTATTAAAGACAATTATGCATTTAGCCTTTGAGGTCAGTAAGAATGGAGGTGGGAAGAGGGAGAGAAGGAACTGCCCTTTCCAACAGACAGAGGGCAAAAGCAGGCTTAGACCTCAAAAAATTCTGAGGCCAGTGGCCTTGTATCTTTTCCCTCCAATCTCCATCTGCTCCTCCTTTCCTGCTGTTCACCCCTGCAATTGCAAAAAGTATATTTACTATTCAAAGGAAGCTTCAAGCCTACAGATTCCAGACCCAGAGAGAGAAATTGCAACAAGCTTTCTTGTTTAACAGGCATACTGTTAAAACACTTACTTTGGGGGTGGCAACGGAGTATCAAATTCACTGAGCTGGAAGTCTGAGAACCAGGATTCTGGCTCTAAAGTGGACATCATCTGGGTAAACCACTCAATGTCTCCAATCCACAGTATTTTTCATCTACAAAATAAAGGTGTGAGGCGAGGTGATCTCAAAGATCCCTACCAATTCACAGATCCTAAGATTCTGTTTATTTCGTCCCCATCTTATACTTCTCCATCTCAGTTGATAAGTGAGCTGGTAAGACTATAGGATGCTAGTCTTTGCTCAAGAAAATATGCAATTTAAGAAAGAACACTTAAAGACTCTGAGAAAAATAATCCCTACCAGTAGAATTTCAGATCTGAAAGCAGGATATTTTAGTATCTTCTGATATTTTATCTGCTGAGTGGAAGATTTTGATGCCACTCAAAGCACACTTCTTTCTTTTTTTTTTTAAAGATTTTCTTTTTTTAATTTTTATTTTTGTAAAGATTTTCTTTTTAAGTAATCTCTTTTAAGTAATCCCAACATGGGGCTCAAACTCACAACCCCAAGATCAAGAGTGGCATGCTCTACTGACTGAGCCAGTTAGGCGTCCCCAAACCATACTTTTAGAGGCCAGCTTCAGGTCGGAATTCTGCTTTTACGCATTTCAAGCCTTACTGAACTGTAATCATTAGGGCTCCCAGGTCACTGAGCAATCAAAGCACTAACTAAGGGACTTAAGAGAAGGCAGGATGGCCAGTTTTAACTGCACTCCTCCAGGCAGTGGTGTGAAGAAGCATTACCTCCTACCCAAACTTTAAACCATCTGTAGCGGCTGAAAAGCATCCGGCTCTAAGTAACAGAGTAGTCAACCACAGAAGCTTAAACCATAAGGAACAAGAAGCTCCAAGCTCGGCTCTTCCATGGGTGGTCAGCAGGTTAGTAGTTTCATCCACAGAATTAACACCTGCTGGTTACAAGGTGTCTGCCACATTCTAGGCAGCACAGCCTCTTATAACAGCTCCATAAGCAGGGAGGGATGAGTAGACACATGCAACTTTCTTCTCCTGCAGCTTTTGCTCTTATTAGAGAGGAAAATCTTTCCCCAGCCTACCTGCTCTTATATTGCACTGGCCAGAACTAGATTACATTTATTTCTTAACAGTTATGGATGCCAGGAAGCCCAAGATCAAGGTGCCAGCCAAATGCAAAAATCCTCAACAAAATACTAGCAAACCAAATTCAACAGCCTGGTAAAAGGATCACACACCATGATGAAGTGGGATTTATCCCTGGGAGGCAATGATGGCTGAACATACACAAATCAATAATCATACACCACATTAACAAATTAAGAATAAAAATCATATGATCATCTCAATAGATGCAGAAAAAAGCATTTCTTGTATAAGGCCACTAATCCCACTCACAAGGGCTACACTCTCATGCCCTAATTACTTCCCAAAGACCCCACTCCAAATACCATCACATTGGGGCTTAGGGCTTCAACATAAAATATTTAGGGTTACCATTTCATTTTCTATTCTATTGCTTAGCTTATTGTGTTTCTCTTGCTCTTCTGTTAAAAGAGTCTCTGTGTTGAATCAACTGCCAGGTTATTCCCAGGGAAGTGATTGGAGACATTTCCTTGGGAAGACTCTCTTGGCAGACAAACAAAATGCATACTGTGTTTCTGCAACAGCCCAACAGAGTGCAGCACTGCACTGCTCACGCCCTCCCAGGGACTGAACTGTACCAGTTGTCAAATTAATTTCTTCTTTCTGAAATGCATAACACAGTTCATTCTGGGCTTCTGCCTGGTCAAGAATTTAGAGCCAGAACCTTACACAAAGGGATTTTAATTGCATGCTGATAAAATGTCAAAACTAGTGTGCATTAAGAGAGCTGTGCATTTTTTTTTTTTTTTAAGAAAAAGATGCCTCCAGGATTACAAGATAGATTTCCCCTTGTGAGTGAAATCCATTTTGTAACTCATCAGAAAATCTTCAGCCTATGAGCAAATTCTCATATTCTCTTCCATAAGCCATTAGACCGTGTCTTTCTACTTTCTGGACTACACAGTAACACAGTACACTAAAATGAGTGCTGTGAATTTGGTTAACCTATTTTTAACTTTAGGTGGTAATTTTTACCTCCCCGTGAAAATCTTAATGATGAATAAGGGCCACTGTTTGGGAAAGTTGCTTATTCCACACAACACAGCTGTTATGCCTCATGTTAAAGCATGAAGAGCTGAATCAGAAGGTCACCTTCTCTAACAGTCTTTCTCACTTTAAAAAGAAACACCCAAAGACAACAAGGAAGTGGCTTGATTTTCAATGAGAGACAAAGAGTTACTCTAGGTTAAGGCAGAGCTTTTCAACCAAAGCAAGGTCTCACCATTGGTACCCAGATAGCCAGGGTGGGCTCTGGAGTTTACAGAACAATTGCTAGAATTACCTAGAAATACAGAATCATCTCTCAAAGGGGAAGTTTTTGTTTCCAGGGGGTAAGACACATTCTCTGAGAGGGTGATTAATGAGAGGCAAGATGCCAAAGGTCTAAGACACTTGTCACTATCCTAAGTATAGTATTTAAACTACAAAAAAAAAAAAAATGTATATATATATTTCTATTTGAGGGGATGAAGTGCCCTTAGGGCACCTAGCTTACTCCACAGTCCAACTGGTTGTTCTTGGTGTCAACAAAACAGTTCATATATATATCTCAGCTTATAAAAACCTGCTCAACAAGTCTGAAGTTACAAAACAGAGGAACAAATACCCCACTATTCTCATGATCAAATTACAAGTCTCTTAGCTGCTGGAGTGCTTTCCACAGGCAGCTTGCAGCCTGGGAAAATGTCTAATTCCTCTGTTAGATCCTTTAGGCTCCTCCTTATTTTGACTAATGGTGATTGCAAATGAACCCCCAGGTCACATAAGGATGCTCACCACTGCTTTAAAGAGACCCTGTGTTAGGTCCTGGTGGAGGTAAAGCAGCTCCCTATGTGCATGCGTGTATTCCTAAACTTGTCAGAGGTTACAGCTAAGCAGCTTGAAGCAAAGATGACGTGTAACTGTCAATGCAAGATTCACTGTGAAATGGTTTTTTTCCATCTTGTGTAATTTTTTTAAATTTTTATTTAAATTCAATTAACATATAATGTATTATTGATTTCAGAGACAGACGTCAGTGATTCATCAGCCTTATATAATACCCAGTGCTCATTACATCATGTGCCCTCCTTAATGTCCATCACCCAGTTACCCCATCCCTCCACCCCCCTCCCATCCAGCAAATTCTCAGTCTGTTTCCTATGATTAAGATTCTCTTATGGTTTGTCTCCCTCTCTGATTTTGTCTTATTTTTTTCCTCTCTTCCCCTATGATCCTGTTTTGTTTCTTAAATTCCACATATGAGTGAGATCATAGAATTGTCTTTCTCTGATTAACTTATTTCGCTTAGCATAATACCCTCTAGTTCCATCCATGTCATTGCAAATGGCAAGATTTCATTTTTTTGATGACTGAGTAGTATTCCATTTTATATATACCACATCTTCTTTATCCATTCATCTGTCGATGGACATCTTGGCTCTTTCCACAGTTTGGCTATTGTGGACATTGCTGCTATAAACATCGGGGTGCACGTACTCCTTCGGATCCCTACATTTGTATCTTTGGGTTAAATACCCAGTAGTGCAATTGCTGGATCATATGGTAGCTCTATTTTCAACTTTTTGAGGAACCTCCATACTGTTTTCCAGAGTGGCTGCACTAGCTTGCATTCCCACCAACAGTGTAGGAAGGTTCCCCTTTCTCCGCATCCCCGCCAACATCTGTCATTTCCTGACTTGTTAATTTTAGCCATTCTGTCTGGTGTGAGGTGGTATCTCATTGAGGTTTTGATTTGTATTTCCCTGATGCTGAGTGATGTGGAGCATTTTTTCATGTGTCTGTTGGCCATTTGGATGTCTTCTTTGGAGAAATGTCTGTTCCTATTTTCTGCCCATTTCTTGGCTGGATTATTTGTTCTTTGGGTGCTGAGTTTGATAAGTTCTTTATAGATTTTAGATACTAGCCCTTTATCTGATATGTCATTTGCAAATATCTTCTCCCATTCTGTCGGTTGTCTTTTGGTTTTGTCAGTTGTTTCCTTTGCTGTGCAAAAACTTTTTATCTTTTTTTTTTTAAGATTTTATTTATTTATTTGAGAGAGAGAGAATGAGAGAGAGCACATGAGAGGGGTTAGGGTCAGAGGGAGAAGCAGACTCCCTGCCCAGCAGGGAGCCTGATGCGGGACTCGATCCAGGGACTCCAAGATCATGACCTGAGCCGAAGGCAGTCGCTTAACCAACTGAGCCACTCAGGCGCTCCCCAAAACTTTTTATCTTGATGAAGTCCCATAATTGTTGTTTACATAAACTTTTTTGAAGTTTATCATACACGCAGAAAATTACAAAAATATTAGGAGTACAGCTCAATGGAGAATTCCTAGCAAGGAGACGGATCACAGGGAATTTACTGAAGGAGCAGTCAGCCTACAATTAAATGTTTTAGGGGAAAGGAGTGGCCAATGAAGAGACGACTGTGAAACCAAAGTAAGAAAGCTTGACACATGTCCCCCAGAGTTTGAAGAACACAGAAACTAGTACCTATTCTCATCTAAAAGGTGTAAGGTAAGGGACTGGCTAGAGCTGCCAGCACAAGAAAAGAGCAGGGTGGTGGAAGCCCACAGCACTCATACCAGCTGTGGACAAGGGGCACCTGTTTCCCAGACTGACAACACAGAAGGTCATCACAATGTCATCATCTTCATAGGGCCCCAGAAGGATGCCTGTTGGGATGAAGAGAATCCAGGTAAGGTCTCTGGAATAGGACCTGAGGGGGATTCATAAGAATTTAGAAAGTACTGTACTTGAGCCAGAAAATGGTGTAATTACAAGGCCCATGGGGGGATGAAAGGGGAGAGGTGTGCCTAGAAATTCCTCAGCAGAGAAAGGCCAGTATTTGGACCTTCCCCATAACAAGGGGTATTTGCTATCAAGGAGAAGACTACACGTAGCTCCAGGTAAGTTAAAAGACAGGCTGTTCTTTTTCTGTCATCCTCTTCCACAACCAAACCCTGGAGGAGGCTGAGGTACAGAGCAGGGAAGCAGAAGGACGGACCCCACTGCTGGTCTGTGGGACTGCAGGTCAGCCCAGAGCTGAGTACAGAGGGTGGAGGTGGGGATAGGAGGTAAAATTTTGACTTAGTCAAGATAGGAGTTTTTAATACCTGAAAACAGGCCTCTTTAGATAACTGAAAGAGAACAGAAATAGATGTCATTTGCCCAGAGCCAGAAAAGAAAATCCAACATGCTATGTCTGAGGACAGTTCATCCATAAACAGGCTACGTAAGTATGACCATCCATAGCCAAGAGATGAAAAAAGTCTACTGGCTCTCATAAGGTTGTATGCAGCCTGGAGGCTTTGGATTCTGAGGCAGGGTTTCGGGTGAGATAAAGAAGCCTTTTAATTAAAGTCAGAAAGTAAGAGCAAGGTGGCATAAGATTCTCCCTGGAACTTCAAAGCAGAAAAGATTAAAATGACAGCTTGGATGCCTTAACCATCCTAAGAGTAGACAGAAGTATTTATTGAATGTAGTCTAGGTTTTCTCCAGAAGCTAGGAGAAATAATCTCCTTCCCTGGTTATCACTTACATACCTGGCCCTGTCACACCACACCTGGAGTCAAATATTTCATTCCAGGGACCTCACTTTCAGAGGGAAGTGGCCCTAAAGTAATATAAGAATTTTAAATTGGAGAGGAAGGGGATTCAAAGCCCTGGAAAACAAGTGAGTGGAAGGAACCTGGGATGTTGAGTCTAAAGAGACTCAAGGAGTCCATTTCAAGAGTAGTGGCTGGGTTGTGGCGGCAGTCATTACGTGTGCCTCAAGATGGCACACCTGCCACTTTGTGAGCAGTTAGAGGGGGGCTGGTTTTGTCTTCAGAACCTTTTTGTCAAAATGGGGAGAGGATCAAGACTAACAAGCAAGGCCATTCTGGGCTGGGGAGATCCCTCTCTCTTAAAATACCCAGTGTCCAAGAGAGAATTATTCTTCACATGTGGAATTGGAACTCCCGGCTAAGAAGCAGGTGAGGAATGGAATCGGATATTGGAGGCTTTGTTTTCCTAGGTCTGTCTCTCAAGGAAGAAAAATGTTCAGAGTTGGCTCCTGGGAGTTGGGGGCAATGAGAGGGATTCTGGCTTCTAATGCATAGTGAGTTTGGTCAGAATGGAAGAAAAAAAAATCAACAGAATCCCATATAATAGAATTCAAATAGAATTCCATATAATAATTTCAAGTTATTTTCAAGGCCCTCAAATTTCCATATTCCCTGTTGATATCACCAATTTGGAATTGCAAAGGGATATGGGGGTTTCTGGTCCCACGGCTCTCTGGGTGAATAGTGAACAGCAGTGAAGAGTTGGGGGTGAATGGTGGTTAGTAGTAGAGCAGAGGTCCTGAAGTGCCAGACAGAACCATTTGCTTTTCTCATTAGCCACACAACCAACTTTGGGTGTCATCATTGAAACCTGTGGGACACAATTTTGAAATATATAAAAATGAGACCAGAACTCTTTGGCAAGTAACATCTTAAAATCTCACATTCATCTAAGAACTCTTGCCTCCTACTTCCTCTCCTCCTTTTTCATAGTGTCTGTAGTATATTTCAAGAACAGACATGAAAAATAAACTGCTTTTATGCCCTTTCAAAGAATCATTTTGAAACCTGAATGGTAGATTTATGGTAGGGATTTAAAATGGACCATCCACCCTAATCTAATGCTAGTCTTTTGGTACAAGGATGACAATGGACACACTACCGTTATCATAGGATCTCTGAGTAGTTTTATTTTTATTTGTAGTGGTGAGGAGTTTAAACTGGTCCACTCAACACTCTCCTAATGAACACATTTTGCAAGGCAGCAATTAGCTTAGATGTATAATCAGTTCATGGAGGGGAGCAAATACACATGGATAAGGAAACAATACTTATGAATAATATTTATTGAATGCTTGGTATGTGCCAAGCCCTGCTCTAGTATTTTATTCACATGCATAATCTCATTTAATCATCACAGTAGCCTAATAAGATAAGAAATACTAGAAGTTCCCTCTTATCCACAGGAAACATATTCCAAGACTGCTCAGTGGATGCCTAAAACCAGAGATAGTACTGAACCCTAGATATACAATGTTTTTCCTATACATACAACTGTGATGAAGTTGAATTTATCAGTCACAGTAACAGTTTAACAACAATAGCAAAAAATAAAGTAGAATAGTCATACCAATATACTCAATAAAAGTTATATGAATGTGGTCTCCCCCCACCCAACATCTTATTGTACTCTACCCTCCCCTTCTTCTTGTGATAATATGAGATGATGAAATGCCTACCTGATAAGATGAAGTGACATGAATAACATAGGTATTGTGACATAGTGAGGCTATTAATGACCTTCTGACGATTCATCAGAAAGACAATCATCTGCTTCTGGACCATAACTGACCACAAGTCACCGAAACCACAGAAAGCAAAACTGCCAATACGGGCAGACTACTAGATCATTATCTCTCCTTGTTATCAGTGAGGAACCGAAGGCACAGTGAGGTTAAGTGACTATTCCAAAGCCAAACAGCTTGGAAGTACTGCGCCCCGGATACTACCCAGCCGGGCCTGTTCTTTTGTATTCATTCACACAATACCATAGTAAGTCAATGCTCCCAATAATAGGACACAACCAGTTTGCTCAGATATATGCAATTCCAAAATTTCTCCACATATCTACACTTTCTGTCCAGTCTTTAGCCTTTTGAAAACAGCTTAATACTAGGTGGGTCTGATTTAATGAAAATATTGAGAATGAATTCAAAGTTTCTAGTTAATATTTCTGAATGTACACTGTTGTGTTTGACATCTTAAAACAGCTGAAACTTTGTCTGAAAAATGGGTCAGTGATATGATTTTTCTCTTTAAGACAAATGAAAATTCCAGATATGTTAGTTATGGGCTGTAATTAATTTCACTCTTCAGTTTCCTCTAAAGATGATAGATTTTTCCTGCCTTGTAACACCCACTCCTCACTGCTGGTTTCAATCTTGGCAACACTTACAGAAAATATAGTACAGGTCTCCTCACTCTGCGCCTCTGAGACTTCATTCCTCCCACTTGACCCCTCCCTCTGTCCACGTGACACAGCATGTGCCGGGGCAAGGGTTCTTGCACTGTTTTTTTTTTTTTTAAAGATTTTATTTATTTATTTGAGACAGAGAGAATGAGATACAGAGAGCATGAGAGGGAGGAGGGTCAGAGGGAGAAGCAGACTCCCTGCCGAGCAGGGAGTCCGATGCGGGACTCGATCCAGGGACTCCAGGATCATGACCTGAGCCGAAGGCAGTCGCTTAACCAACTGAGCCACCCAGGCGCCCTCTTGCACTGTTTTAAATCATTTGGGACAAGTTGCAGTTAAGACTCAGATTTCTAAAACAACAAACTGGACATAAAAGACACAGGCTGTTAGGATCAGATTGCTATACTTAGGACAGAGGGGTTTATGTCCGAAAGAAATGGAAGCTCAGCAGATCTCAATGTTTGTGGAGCCTAGGGCTAGAGTAAAAATGTTGGCGAGGATGTGGAGAAAAGGGAACTCTTGTGCACTGTTGGTGGGAATGTAAATTGGTGCAGTCACTCTGGAAAACAGTATGGAGGTTCCTCAAAAATTAAAATAGAACTACCATATGATCCAGCATTTCCACTTCTGGGTATTTATCTGAAGAAAATGAAAACACTGACTCAAAAAGACATATGCACCCCTATTTTCACTGTAGCATTATTTACAATAGCCAAGACATGGGAGCAACCTAAGTATCCACCAATGGATGAGTAGATAAAGAAAATGTTATCTTCAGCCATAGAAAAAAAGAAAACTTGCCATTCGTGACAACATGGCTGGAACTAGAGGGTATTATGTGCTAACTGAAGTAAGTCACAGAAAGACAAATACCATATGATCTCATTAATGTGGAATCTAAAACAAAACTAGCAAAACTGAATTCATAGATACAGAGAACAGAGTGGTGGTTACTAGAGGCATGGAGTGGGGGGTAGGTGGGAGAAATGGGTAAGGTGAAAAAAAGGCACAAACTTCCAGTTATAGGAAGTCATGGAATGTAATGTGTAATGTACAGCATGGTGATTACATTAACAATGCTGTATTGTATATTTGAAAGTTGCCAAGAGGGTTGATCTTAAAAGTTCTCATCACAAGAAAAAAATTTTTGTAACTACATGTGGTGATGGATATTAACTAGACTTATTGTGGTAATCAATTCACAATATACACAAATATAGAATCATTATGTTGTACACCTGACACTCATATAATGTTATATATCAATTATACCTCAATAAAAAAAAGAAAAAACTTATTTTTAATTCTTGTTTCAAAATGTTATATTAAAATGAAAAGGCAAAATCATAATTATAATGAATGACTCTTAAAAACTATTTATTGGGGGGGCGCCTGGGTGGCTCAGTCGTTAAGTGTCTGCCTTCAGCTCGGGTCATGATCCCAGAGTCCTGGGATCGAGCCCCGCACTGGGCTCCTGCTTGGCGGGAAACCTGCTTCTCCCTCTCCCACTCCTCCTGCTTGTGTTCCCTCTCTCGCTGTGTCTCTCTCTGTCAAATAAATAAGTAAAATCTTAAAAAAAAAACCAAACTATTTATTGGGGCGCCTGGGTGGCTCAGTGGTTGCAATGTCTGACTCTTGATCTTAGGTCTTGATCTTAGGGTTGTGAGTTCAAGCCCCACATTGGGTGTGGAAACTACTTTTTAAAATTAAATTAAAATTAAATTAAATTAAAATAAAAGCTATTTTTTTGTGGTGAAAAACCCATAACATAAAATTGACCATCTTAACCATTTTTAAGCATACTGGACAATATGTTAACTACATGCACCTTGTGCAACAGATCTCTAGAACTTTCTCATCATGCAAAACTGAAACAAATATATTGTTCTATACCCACTGAATAACTTCCCTTTTGCCCTCCCCCCTGCCCCTAGCAACTACCATTCTACTTTCTGTTTCTAAGAGTTTGACTACTTTAGATCTTCATATAAGTGAAATCATGCAGTATTTGTCTTCTTGTGACTGGTTTATTCCACTTAGCATAATGTTCTCAAATTTCATCCATGTTGTAGCATGATTAGTGATATTTTAAGGTTTTTTTGGAAATATTAAATCTCACTATGTTTTTTACAAAAATAATTTACAATTTTTGCCAGCCATGGAAGTGAGCCACTCAGATCTCACTTTCCAAGAGAAAAATGGCCATGAAGTATATAGTTATCAATGGCCTCTAGCCACACCTTCAGGATCCCCCCTCAGGGTACAGTCTGAGGCTATGCCATCTCAAGGGACCTCTCAGTTAGAGGCTGCAAGACAGGGAAGCGAGGGGTTAGCCATTTCTGCTTAATCTAGGACTCCCTTACTGGCAATCTTTGTACCAGAGATCCCCACTGTGCTGGTCAAGACTTTCTCAGAACTATATTGCAGTCAGAGGCTCCTCCTACCCAAACTTACTTCCTTTCCTCTCTCTCTTCATAGGTGTCATACCTACATTGTGGTCTGAAGCCTTTCCTGACCCATTCCTGCTCCCTTTTCCCTTTATCTTTAACAGACATTTTCCCAAATAAATCCCTTGTACTTCTGACTTTATCTTGGCATCTGTCTCCTGAAAAACCCAAATTGGTATAATTTTCTAGCATTTAGTATCCATTTAGTTGACAGCATATAGAATTGGTATTGCATTTTATTCTGGTTACATCTAGGCCCACATATATACAATATTTAAAATCATATGAATTAATATTGCAAACTGTCCCTTGGCCACCATTTGCAGTTTTTGTGAACACCATGGTCTGGAAACACAGATTGGAACATGAGGAGAAGCAAGAACATGGACACTTGGGCACTACTGAAAAATGATATTTTGTTGTGCAAAAATCTACTACATTCAAGTTACCTGAGAGGAGGCATTCAAAAGTTAATTAATTTGTCTTTTCTTTACTAAACATTTCTGCTACTCAAATTCTCACACTAAAGCAGTGTCCATCTCCAACGTCTGTAGTGGTAAAGCACAAAGACCTTCAGGGCATTCAGATGCCAATGCCTATTGCTTAAAAGTACTTGGGGCAAAAGATGTGGATACATATTTCACTGGGTCCTGAACAGTATTAGCCCTGAAGATAGATGCATAATGTCATAGGTTGTACTAGATGAGAGCCAAGCTCTGGATCCCAGTGACAGAGAACCTTACGTGTTTTCTGTACCTTTGAGCCAATACTGGTGTCTAAAGCACAGGGTTCAGGAAAGGAAACCCATGCTGCCTGGATCTAAAGATGGTGCTGACATTTTAAAATGGGCATCCAGACTTCTGGGGAAGATGACAGAGTAAGAGGATCCTAAGCTCACCTTGTCCCACAGATGCACCTAGAGAACACCGACATCAGTGTAAGAGATGCAGTTGGGAGCCAAACTGACCCAAAGGCATGGCCACAGGAGAAAGGGACGCTGCACGTTCAGAGAGTGGAGGATCAGACCCCACCCCAGACATCCCAGGCACTGCACTAGGTGGACGATTCCCCATAACATTTGACTTTGTAAACCAAAGGGGCTTAACTTCTTGAGTTCTTACAATTAGCGGGGCTTAACACCTGGAACTTTAAAAGTCAGTGGGCTTGGCTCTAGGAAAGCTGGAAGGTGATGCAAAACTGAGTAACTGCCCTCAAGGAGACAGCACAACAAACAGCCCTGCTGTGATACAGCACAGAAGCAGCAATTTGAAAGATACCTGGAGTGTATAGGAGAGAGATTTGTTTGCCAATCTCAGGGCCTGTGCTGGAGGAAAAGGGATCTTTGGGAGACTTCTATTAGAACAAAGGGGCTGGCAGGCGCCATTTCCATCCCTCACCCTCCTCCCCAGCCTAGATACACAAATCAGCACAGCACAAACACTCCCCACCTAGCTTGCTAACTGCAGCCCCATCCCTGCACACTCCTATAGATCTTCCCTCTCCAACCTGGCGCCCTCCCATAGCAAACCTGCACAAATCTAGCTAACACCACACACCCCACCCCAGGGCTCTCCTGCACCCACCCCCTCCAATAAACATGGCAGTGTGCAAGCAGCTCCAACAGGGGTCAGCATTACCCCAAATTGACTCCTGCCCCTACAAGAAATGTTAAAGGGGACTCTGAGTGGAAAGGAAAGACCATAAGTAAGAGTAAGAAAAGTACAAAGCACAAAAGCAGTAAAAATAAGTATATCTGGGGGCGCCTGGGAGGCTCAGTTGTTAAGCATCTGCCTTTGGCTCAGGTCATGATCCCAGGGTCCTGGGATCGAGCCCCACATCGGGCTCCCTGCTCAGCGGAAGCCTGCTTCTCCCTCTCCCACTCCCCCTGCTTGTGTTCCCTCTCTCGCTGTGTCTCTGTCAAATAAATAAATACAATCTTAAAAAAAAAAAGTATATCTGTAATAATCAGTCAAGGGACTCACAAAATAAAAGGATGTAAAGTATGACTCCATATACTTAAAATGGGGGGAGCAGGGAGTAAAGAATGGGTTCAAACTTAAGCAACCATCAACTTAATATAGCTGCTATATGCAAAGATGTTATATATAAACCTAATGGTAACCACACATCAAAAATCAGTAATGGATATACAAAAAAGAGAGAGAGAGAAAAGAATCCAAGTATATCACTAAAGAAAGCTAATTTATGGTAAGAAGAGACCAAGGGAAGAAAGGAACACAGAAGAACTACAAAAACAACCATAAAACAAATAATAGGGGGGCACCTGGGTGGTTCAGTCATTAAGCGTCTGCCTTCGGCTCAGGTCATGATCCCAGGGTCCTGGGATCGAGCCCCACATCAGGCTCCCTGCTCAGCGGGAGGCCTGCTTCTCCCTCTTCTGCTCCCCCTGCTTGTGTTCCCTCTCTCGCTGTGGCTCTGTCAAATAAATAAAATCTTTAAAAAAAAAAAAAAAAGAAGAGGTGGTATGTGTGTGTGTGTGTATAATAGAATATTATTCAGCCATAAAAAGGAATGAAATATTGCCATTTACAATGACATGGATGGAGCTAGAGAGTATAATGCTAAATGACATAAGTCAGAGAAAGACAAAAACCATATGATTCCATTTATATGTGGAATTAAAGAAACAAAAAAGAAATACTGGACAAGGCAAGAAAAATTTTCAAGACAAATTACCAGAAGAGAGGGAGCTGCTGAGAGAGAAGGAAAGAGCTCTGGAGATCTTCAGAGGCATACCTTCAAGTATTTGGCTGAGTGTTACTCTTTGAGTGCCTAAAAGGAAACTAACCAAGGCCAGGAAAAGAACCACTGGAAATGAGAAGGCCTGACAATTCCCAGAGGTCACATAGGGCTGGGAATGGTTTGTTTTAAATAATCCTGAGGGGAAAGATTTCATAATACATGGGGCATTGTGTAGAATCCTCAAAAGTGTGCCACTTTAGTAGTAGAGCTAAATTATCTCCTGACAGAAGGCAGCTCTGGACTTGCCCTGACAGAGAAAGCTTAAAGACAAAAGTTAAAAGGATCCAACTGGTTCCAAGTAACTTAACTGTGTGCTGGGACAAAATCCAACACAATTTGAAGGAATACAACAAAACCAAACACTCAAAAATATGAAGTTCACGATATCTAACATCTGATCATAAATCACCATACAGGCAAAAAAAGCAGGAAATATTACCTATAACCAGGAGATATTTTGATTTAAAAAAATGAGAAATGAAAAACATGATGAGTTAGCAAAGATACTAAAACAGTTATTTATAACTATTCAAGATGGTAGAAAAAAAAATGACCATTACGAGGAGAGAAATGGAAGATATTAAAAAGACCTAAATGAGACTTTTAGAGATAAAAAATACAGTGTCTAGATGAGAAATATTCTAGATGGTATTAATAACAGGCATGATGCTGCAGAGGAAAAGATAGCTGAACTTGAAGAAAGAGCAGTAAAACTATCTGAGGTGGACAGAATTCTAAGATGTACTCCCAAGATTTCATGTCCCTGGTGTACAAACCCCACATAATCCACATGACTGTGAATATGAGAAATTTCACCTGGTGATTATGTTATATTACATGACACAGATGATCTTAAGAGAGATTATCCATGCAGGCCTGACTTAAGCACATGGGCTTTTTGAAAGCAGAAAGTTTCTCTGGCTGATCACAGAGGGGAAGTTACAGATCACAGCAAGAAAAGTATTGAAATGACTGTTATTGGCTTCACAATGGAGGAGACCATATGGTAAGAAATGTGGACATTCTCTATTTCATAAGACCAACTATGAGCTGAGAGGCAGCAGGGAAGGGACTTCAATTCTGTAAGTCCAAGAAAATGAATTTTGTCAACAACCAGTAAGCTTGGAAATGGATGCTAAGCCTCACATGAGAACCTCATTCCCAGTCAATACCTTGATTTCAGCCTTGTGAGTTCTTGAAGAGAGAATCCAGATATGTTGTGTCAGACTTCTGACTTATAAAACTGTGAGTTAATAAATGGATGTTATTTCAAGATTCAAAGTCTGTGGTAATTTGTTATATAGCAGTAGAAAATTATCCATGAATGGGGCAGCTGTGTGGCACAGTCAGTTAAGCATCCAACTCATGATTTTGGCTCAGGTCATGATCTCGGGGTCATGACTGAACCCCACATTAGGCTCCCCACTCAGCGTAGAGTCTGCTTAAGACTCTCTCTCCCTCTGCCCCTCCCCCCATGTGCTCTCTCTTTCAAAATAAATAAATCTTTAAAAAAAAGAAAATTATCCATGAAGCAGAGAGAAAAAAGACTAACAAACACACACAGTATCAATGATTGTGAGCAATATCAAGGATTCTAATATATGTGTAATTGGAGTCCTAGAAGAAAGGGGAAGGGCATAGTTAAAGATATAATGGCCAAAGTGTGTATAACATTTAGCCCAGTTATGCCCAATATATAATAAATGACATTCTCACCATGTAAAATTTACTTTTATTCAATACTTCAAAAAAACTGGGAGTTGTAGAAATTAGTTTACTATTTACTGAAAGAGAAGTTACTAGATGAAGTGTATTGAACTTATT
Source organism: Mirounga angustirostris (assembly GCF_029215605.1). Taxonomy (NCBI): domain Eukaryota; kingdom Metazoa; phylum Chordata; class Mammalia; order Carnivora; family Phocidae; genus Mirounga; species Mirounga angustirostris. Next base: position 36,613,766 of record NW_026991720.1, read on the forward strand.
AAAAAACAGTATGTAGATTTTATAGGCTCAATGCCTAAAAGTTGATCATAAAACTTGACCTGACATCAAGCATTTTCTAGGAAATTATCAGCATATTTCTGACCTCACAGAGCCTTATTTCATTAATAAATATCCAAATTAGCTGCTAGGTAAAAATCAAAATAATTTATTAATAAAATCAAGACCATCTGCCAAACAATCATTTCAAAAATATAAAACTCAATGCCATCGTTGTAGGAAGTCTCTACAATAATACCTAATGATCTCCACTACCTGATAGTCATGCCCTTGGGTACTCCCTCCCAGTGCTCTGGAATGGAATTATTAGCTCACTTCTAATGAATAGAATATGGCAGGAGTGAGAACAAGTTACTTTTGAGATTAAATTATAAGAAGACTGTCTTCTGTTTTGGGTTCTCTCTCTTTCTCTCTCTCTCATCACTAGCCCAATGGAAAGCCAGTTGCCATGTTTTGAGACAACTCTGTGGAAAAACCCAGTTGGCTAGTGATTGAAGCCTGTCAACAACCACATATGTGGCCTTTGGAATGGATGCTAGCATTACCACCAGTCGAGCTGTTGGATGAGACTACAACCCCAGCTGATAGCTTGATCACAACCTCCTAAGAGACCTGGAGCCAGAGGCCCCAGTTAAGCTGCACTCAGATTCCTGACACACAGGAATTCTTTCAAGCCTCTATGGGTTGGGAAAATTTGTTAAACAGCAGTAGAATACAGTTTAATTATTCAGCAGTTTAATCCTTTCCTGAAGAAATTGTGAAGATCCTTTTTAGATAATACAGGGGAAAATAACCCTTCTTGCTACTCTGTGTACCATAGCATTTTCATGGATCAGTAAACAAGTCAACGTGTAGCAGGCTATTACATGAAGATTCAAAATCTGTAATAATTTGGCAACATAATATGTTCAACTATTGCCACCAATGAGCAGTATGATATAGAGATTAGAGTTTACCAGGAACCAAAGTAACACTTGGTTCATTTTATAATCTAAGAGAATTATTAGGTTCTTTTTAAAAGTGTTCCAGAGAGATATCTTTAATTGCTGGTGCTATGTTCAAGTTAAACAACTTTCTACCCACACAAATGGGTAAAATTATATGACTCACTAATTCTCCCACTGAACAGAGCTCCATAAAACCTTTTGGCCATCTGGCTAAGATAGTACCTTCGGGACTAATAACCTAAGGCTCTCTGGGACCTAATAATTATGTCAGACTAATATATATAGCTCTTACCGGCTAAATAATATCCATGCTGGAGACATAAGATTAAAAAAAATGATGATTAAAATAACATTAAAGTTTAAAGCTTATAATATTATTTGTCATTTACAGTTTCATTTGTTTCTACCAAAAATCTTGTGTACTAGATATTTTTATCATAAGCACTTTTCACCATGCTTATTCTTTGCTATGTATCTAGGACAGGGTTTGATAACTCTAGAATTCAAAGACAATTTGACACAAACGGAGTAATTGTTGGTTCCTTAAGCCATGAAATGCCTGCATTAAAAGGTAAATAAGTCCGGGTGCCTGGGTGGCTCAGATGGTTAAGCGTCTGCCTTCGGCTCAGGTCATGATCTCAGGGTCCTGGGATCGAGTCCCGCATTGGGCTCCCTGCTCCTTGGGAGCCTGCTTCTCCCTCTGTCTCTCATGAATAAAAAAAAAAAAAAAAAAAAAAATCTTAAAAAAAAAAAAAGTAAATAAGTCCATCATAATGAGAAAAATCCTACTACCCTACTGCCTTCCCAACCCACCATTGGTTGGACTTTGCTTTTTCTATTCCACATTGTTCAAGACTTTTTTTTTTTTTTTTTTTGGAGGGGAGGTTTACTCTAGTTTAATGAGCCGAATTCTTTGAGCCAACAACTACCTTCCTTACAAGCCCATAAACAAAATTGACCATATTTGTTATAGGAAAAGGCAGTCCAATGACATGGTAATGACTGCCTACTTTGGAATTTTCATCTCCTGCAGAAATTTATGGCCTCATTCACCACAGCATCATATGCCTCCTAGAAAAAGAAGCAATGGGTAGTTTATTCCTGTCTAGAAATTGATGTGTAGCCAGGGGTAACATGTGCACATTCACATCTGCCTAAAGCAGGGTGTAAAATGTGCCCATGAATCAAAGATTCTCTAGTATTTTTAAATCACAGAAAGTCAGAACTAGCTGCAAGAGGCAGGCTTTGGGAGTTAGGCTGCACTTTCCCAAAATATGCACCTTGATCTTTTGCTGCTCCATTTCCTGGATTGGAAGTTCTCTAGAAGTTCTTTTGACTCTAATGTTATATTTGTGGACCAGCGGAGTTCATTTAAGGAATCTTTCTAAGTTGTGCTAGCCATGTGCTGAATCCTTGATGGCATACGATATTTTTCATGGGTGTTTGGATAACAATACACAGTGTACACGCTATTACAATATAGCTATGGCTGGCAAGGAGTCATCAAAACTAGTTGAAAAAAAGGAAATAGTTGAATGAAAAGAAAACATTAAATACCATGTTTAGCAAAAACCAAAGTGGTATCACAATTTCCATTCTCCCTCTATTTCCTTTATAATAGAACTTCTGATTTTATTTTATTTTATTTTTTTAAAGATTTTATTTATTTATTTGACAGAGAGAGACACAGCGAGAGAGGGAACACAAGCAGAGGGAGTGGGAGAGGGAGAAGCAGGCTTCTCGCGGAGCAGGGAGCCCGATGCGGGACTGGGTCCCAGGACCCCGGAATCATGACCTGAGCTGAAGGCAGACGCTTAATGACTGAGCCACCCAGGAGCCCCAGAACTTCTGATTTTAAATAGCCATCTGAAACAAAGATATTTCTCGGTAGTTCCCTGGTAGATATGGTCATTTGTCTAAGTTCTGGCTAGTGAGATATAAGCTCAGTAGCCTTATGTGCAATATCTTGGAAGAGTCCTGCTGGCTTAAATGCAGACAAGATGACCGGAGCACAAGTATCCATCGTGAATCATGAGTTGGAACTTGCATGCCAAGGATGGCGGAGCAACAATATAGGGGGGACCTTGATCCCTGACACCATGAGTGCTGTCTCTATCAGCCCTGAACTATCTCCAAACTTCATTTACATCACAGAGAAATAAATGGCTATCTTGTTTATATCACTACCATTTTGGATTTTCTGTCACCCACAGCAGAATTAATATTGGTGACAAAGCAGGAATATTTGTATCCCATTTTAATAAAGTTATGTAGGTGTGTTGCATACATGCATGTGGGCATGTGTGTTAGGTCCAGCCACCCAGCATTCTCCCATTTTTTTTTTAAGATTTTTTATTTTTGACAGAGAGAGAGAGAGCACAAGCAGGGGGAGTGGCAGGCAGAGGGAGGAGAAGCAGGCTTCCCGCTAAGCAGGGAGCCCTATGTGGGGCTCTATCCCAGGACCCTGGGATCATGACCCGAGCCAAAGGCAGATGCTTAACCATCTGAGCCACCCAGGCGCCCCATTTTTAATATCATTCTGATTTCCTTTTATTGAACTGCCTCTCTATTGCTGTGTGAGGCCATGGTGGATGGTCATGAATAGATTCTCTCTTTAATGGATCCAAGGGGGTCTCTAGAGTCTCCTTTGATCAGGCCCTTCTTCTCACTGCCCTGTTTCAGTGAGCGACAAGGCAGAATGTTTTAAAGCTCAGGCCTAAGTCCTCTCCATTTCTTGACTGTGCTCTCCCACAAAGGAATTTATCATCTGCATCAGCGTGTGCTACATCTATAAACAGAGGGTCCACAAAATGCATCTCTAGCCTGAACCTGTCCATTGAATTCTGTATGCATGTATCAGTCAGGACCCTGGCAGAAATGAGTGATACACTCAGACTGGCACAACTTGAGTGGGTAGACAGGATATAGGGAAATTAAAAGAGGGAGCACAGTGTTCTGGAACAAGCAAGAATGCAGCCAGAACCTGGAGACAAAGCTTGGAGGGGAAGGTGTCTGACAAGAGCTGTGACCTTTGGTTCAGGGATGCAGCCTTTCCACAGCAACCTGGCAGGGAAGAACCAGGAAAACAAAGACCTAAGTCATTCCTTTTCCTCCTTTGATCTCCTGCTAGTGTACCCCATTGAACTAACCTGATCTGAAGCCAGAGGCAAAGGGAGTTTGTTGATGCAGGTCAGCCTCCCAGGGCTGCAAGCAGGGTAGAGAGGAGATCTGGAGGCACAGACAGAAAATGTGCCTCACAACTCATATATCTGGTTATCTACTTAACATCTTTTGATGTCTCAAGACACCCGAAATTCAGCATACCTCAGATGAAACCATTCATGCAAGATTTAGCCAACCTGGTCGTCTTTCATTGTTCCCAAGCTTAGGAAATGGCACCATTACCAATGTATTTATGCAAGCCAGAAACCTGGAAATCATTCCTGGTCCCTCTCTTTCCCTGTCCATCCGTACTCAGTCTATCACTAAGTCCAGCTAATTTTATGTAACCTAAATTCAGCAAAACAAAACAAAACTATTCTCTCCTAGTACTTTCTTTTTTTTTTTTTTTAAGATTACTTTTATTTATTTATTTGACAGAGAGAGTGAGAGAGCACAAGCAGGGGGAACAATAGAGGGAGAGGGAGAAGCAGGCTCCCCGCCGAGCAGGGAGACGAATACGGGGCTCGATCCCAGGACCCTGAGATCATGACCTGAGCTGAAGGCAGATGCTTAGCCATCTGAGCCACCCAGGTGCCCCTAGTACTTTGATTCTTGAGAACGAATGTGGAAGCAAGGAAGGCAGGCCAGGCCAAGACCGCTAGATGCCTGTCTATTATAAACCCTGTTCTTCAGCCTCTCTTCAATCTCATGAGACCCCTATATTCTTCCCATAAAGCTTCTTTTTGGTCAATTTAGTGAGAATTAGTTTCTGCTGCTTGAACAACAGTCTTAATGAATAAAGTAAAATGTTTAACTGGGAAGCTGAGAAAGTACTTTCTCCTCAAACATGTCCTCACATTTTACAACTTACAAAATGAAACTGTTCTCTATCTTTACCTATCTTCTCCAAAGAGAGGCATTAAAAGATAATTTCGTTAATTAAAAAATGTAAAGTATAGCTGTGTATAATTCAATCATAGCATGGGCCCATATGTTAGCAATGGGCATCTCTCAGAGGAGGGATTAGAGGTGATATGTATTTTCCTCTTTGGGTCTTTGGTCTCCATGTTTTCTACCATAAGTACTTACTACCTTTGTAATTGAGTTTTACAAAGTAAGTAAACATTATCTTAAAAAATAAACTATATAAGAATAAAAATAAATAAATAAACTAAATAAAGTATAGTGTATTGATGCTGGAATAATAGTAAAAATGCTTTAATACTGCATACCAAGGCAAATAGCAAGAAAGCAGCTATTACAGAATTGTATTAAAAAAAACAAAACTAAGGTTTGGGTTTCAGGTGGGTGTTTTAGTGACACATACACAGTGGCTGGGGTCATTCATTTGCTGTGCATGCATATACTGAGTGTCTGCTTATACTTCAAACAGGTTAATTGTTTGACTAACAGACTGTACCTTCATTATGTGTCTATGTACAGCACATAGTCTATACAGGTCTTACTGATACAAATGAAAGAAGACTTTTCTTCTTAAAACACTTCTAGTCTTGTGTGGAGTAAAGCGTGGCCTGGAACCCCTTGCATCAGAGTCACCTGTGGCAGTGGTTCAGTGAAAATGCCCAGGTTCTTCCCCAGGAACCAGAGACGATGACACAGTGAAGATGAGATTTAAGCCTGACTTTAAATGTTTAAGAACGTAATTCTAGAGCTTCCCAATTTAGTAACTTGTAAATAATGTGTCATAATAACAGTATTACAGACTTATATTTCTGCTACCAAGAAAGTACACATGCTTGAGTTAAAAGCTGAATGCTGGCACTGTCCATGGCCTGAAAAAGTAATTAACATATTTATTAATTATCCTCCTGTGTATACTTCAAACAGGCTAATTGTTTGATGAACAGACTGTACCTTCATTACAAGTCACAGGCGACCAACAGTAAGCTGGATTTTTACAGCGATCTTCAAGTTAGAAATGTCTCATATTTCATAGCTGGAGCCAAGTTCCACGGACTCTCTACTAACACTGCCTTTGAGTTCATAGAACATCAAGAAAACTTACATGTATGTTGTTTTCTAAAAATGTGCAACTGAAATATTAACAACATGATTACTTTAAAATCATAACTCCCCATGCTACTTTTACCTTGCCTTAATTGTACTTAACTCATTCATCCACTCATCTGTTGATTGACTGATAAATTCATTCATTCAAACATTCATTTACATAGAACACTGTATACATGTCTAAGAAACTGGAGAGTTAATGATAATTAAATCCTTCCCTCAAAAAAAAAAGTTTGCAGATAAGTTTACAGATAAAATGAACATGAGAGGTAGTATATAATAAATGCCACAAACTGAAACATACCAAGTCCTAAGACAGCTCAGAGGTGAGAAAGCTGGCTGCCACTGGGTTTCACAGGACAGCTTTGCCACTGACAGGTCAGATAATGAGGGAGTAAAACTGACAGTCTCAGCAGTTGGATATAGGAGTGGAAGAATCAAGCAGATGCTTGGAGTCTGGGTAGCAATAATGGAAGCCAAAAAGAGGAACAGCTTTTGAGAGGGGGGAAAGTGAGTTCTGTTTAGGACCGAGTCTAATATGTTGCTGTGATATCTAAGGAGACATGAGAGCAGGGAGTTGGGAAAACTAGTCTCTGGCTCTGGACAGGGTACAGGGCTGAATGTCACGGGGTCAAGGATGGAGTCAAGGCTCACTGTCAACTCAAACTGTGGCCCAAGTTGTGTTGTTAAGCCTCTTTGATCTTCAGCTTCCTCCTCTACAAAGTGAAAATGCTGTGTTAAATCCAAGGTCCCCAAAGCATGGTACACTGCAAGATTTTAGGTGGTCCAGAGAGAAACCTCATTTTAATGTTTTGTATTTATTTTCACGTGTTTTCCAAAAAAAATTATTGCTCAAGAAAACTTTGATTTCATTGACATTATTTCTTTGGCTAAATGAAGAAAAAAGGCATGTTGGTTTTTAAGGAATATTACAATATATAGGCAATAGTCTGATAAGGTGGAAATTGTGAAGATAATTTGCAAATGCTAAGTTTGGGAAGCCAAATTTTAGGTTGTCTAGAAGGTGCCTAACAGTAAATAGTCCTAAATTCTGTCTAAAATCACAGGTTTGATGGTATTTTCATAGGTGGAAGTGAAGGACTAGATAAGATCATCAAGAAAGAGTATGTGAAATGAGAAAGGGGCTCTCCTGGAGGATCCTACACTGAAGGGATGAAGAAGGGAGGTGGGACCAGGATGGGGCAGTCCTGCCTCAGATGGAGGTGGGGGTGCTGCAAGTGGAAAAAGAGGCAGGCAAAGAGGAATGGCAAGGAGCTGTGCCTCTGTTCTTAACTCTTGGAAGTGGGATGCAGGGAGATTTTACTGTGTAGAGGGAACAGAAGGTGGAGGAGACAGCCAGTTACTTGTACTTCACATGCCAAGTGGAAGTACTCTGATCCTATGATTCAGTAAGCTGAGGGAAAAGGAGGGTGACATTAACTGCACAGAGTAGAACAACAAACTCAATCACACTTTGAATCAAATGTCCCACGCTCTGTGTCTGCACCTACTCTTTTGCGTGTGGGCAATTCATTCCAACTGACATTTAACTGGTGTCTAACCAGTTCCAGACACTATTCAAGGTAGTGGGGATTTAGAAATGGATGAGATACAGTTGCTGCCCTAAAGAGCCTACAGTGTGGAAAGGAAGGCAGACATGTTTATTAATAAATTAGAATTCAGTGTGAAAGGTCCAATTATAAAAGTACGTGCAAGAAACAGCAGTAGGAGAGAGGAGAAAGCATAAAACTCCACTCTGATGAGAACGGAAGAAAAAAAGGGCGGTAGTAAGGAAAGACTACCCAAATATAGATGACCCTAAGTCATAAAGGAAATTTTACATTTCCAAACATTCTAAGATTTATTCATTCAAACAATATTTACTGAATGCCTATTATGTGCCTGGCACTATTCTAGACACTAGGGATAAACAGCAAGTAAGAGTGATTTAAAAAATCCCTGCTCTTATGGAATTCACAAGCTAGTGAGGGAAGACAAGTAACAAATCAGCAAATAAATAAATAGTATGTGAGATGGTGATTAAGTGCTATCAGGGAAAATATGATAGGAAGGGAGGATGGAAAGGGCTTAAGGTAGTGTGAGCTGTTATTTTTACAAGAGTAGTCAGGGGAAGCCTTAGTAAAAACAGGATCTTTGAGCAAATTCCTGAAGGAGGAGAGGAAGCAAGCCATGTAGATTTAGAGGAACAGCGTTCCAAGAAGAGAGAACAGCAAATGCAAAGATTCTGAAGTGGAAGCATGCCTGGCATGTTTGGAAAAGCATTGGGCAGAGTGAGTGGGCACCAGGGAGCCACAGAGAATAGGTCAGAGAGTTAACAGAGAGCCAGATCAGGTTTGAACATTTTAAGAGTGAGATCCTTTAGAAACCTCATCCAGGTGGGTATGTCCAGGGGCCATTGGGCTCTTTGAATCTGGAGTTGAGGTGAGAGGTCTGAGTTGGGCATAAATGGTCCACGTATGGTATTTAAAGTCATGAGCCTGCATGAGACCACCAAAGGAGTGAATGTAGATGGCGAACACAGGTCTGTGGACTAAGCCAGGAGCCCTCCAGTGTTTGGAAATCATGACAAGAAACAAAAAAGAAACAGTGAGAAGGGAAAAAGGGAAGCCAGGAGAGCACAATGTCTTGAAGCCCAGTGAAGAATAGTTTCAAGAAGGAAGGAGTGATCAACTATGTCAAATGGATCAAATGCTGCTAATGGGTCAAATAAAAGGAATACTAGGAGTTGGCCATCGAATGAGCAGTGTATAAGTGCTTGTTGATCTTACAAGACAAGTTTTGGTATATGGGGGGTGGGGGTGGGGGAGAGCCAAACCCTCTTACTTAGGAGTTCAGAAGGAGAGCAGAACTGGAACTGGAAAGCATAGACAAGTCTTTTGAGAGTTTTGCAAAAAAAAAAGAGGCAGAGAAATGGGACAGCAGCCAGAGGGAGATGTGAGGTCAAGAGAGTTTTTAAAATTTAAAGGTTGTTGTTGTTTTTTAATAGGGATAGCACAGCCTGTGTGTATACTAATGGGTATGATCTAAAAGAGAGAGAAAAGTTGGTAATATAGGAACAAGAGAAGAAAATTGCAGGAGCAATGTGTCTGAGTAGAAGAAGAAGAATGATAGGAAAATAAGCATAAAAAATGTTTGGTCACTGACACATTTAAACTAATAGAAAACCTCCAAACAATCATTCATACGTTATTCCTCAACTCAGGTTTCCTCCATGGGCACAAGTGCTTGTGTGTACGTTTTTGACATTTTTGTGTTGAGCATGGTGCACATGGTCTGATAATAAACTTGTTCCTTTTGGTATGATGGTGTTGAATATATCCATATTTGTGTTGTTCTACAAGAGCATCATGACTTCCAGGCATTCACCCAATTACTCATTAAATGGTATCTATTGAGCCTCTACTATGTGCTAGACATTGTGACAAGGGCTAAGGACACAAATGGTGAGCAACACAGACATAGTTATCCTTGTCTTCAAGGATCTGAAAATCAGACTAGTAAGCAAGTATTTACAATACATATAAAAACTGCAATGGTAGAGGTAGGTACAGTATGTTCAGAAGGGTGTAGAAGGGGTACCTAATACAAATACTGTGAGAGAGGTCAGGGAAGTTTTCCTATAGAAGTAACACCGAAGCTGAGACTTGAAGAAGAAATTAGCTAGACATAGGAGGAAATAGTGTTCTGACCTCTCAGCAAGTGCGACAGCCGCTGTGCTTCCAAGTAATTTACATAGACCCATGATTAAAAAGCCCAGGTATTTACATAAGGGTTGCTGCTTTCCAAGGCACTATCCACACATTATGTGACTTTTACAAAAATCTGGAGATGTAATCACTGCTGTGTTATTATCACTATATTACATGTGACTAAGTTGAGGCACAGAGATTAAATAACTCCCTGTCTTAGTCTCTTTGGGCTGTTATAACAAAATATCATAAACTGGTAGCTTATAAACAACACAAACTTATTTCTCACTGGAGGCTGGGAAATCCAAGATCAAGGCTCTGACAGGTTTGGTGTCTGGTGGTTCATAAATAGTCACCTTTTCACTGTGTACTCACATGGTGGAAGGGGCCAGGGATCTCTCTGGGGTCTCTCTCTCTTTTTTTTTTTTTTAAAGATTTTATTTATTTGACGGAGAGACACAGTGAGAGGGAACACAAGCAGGGGGAGTGGGAGAGGGAGAAGCAGGCTTCCCGCTGGGCAGGGAGCCCGATGCGGGGCTCGATCCCAGGACCCTGGGACCATGACCTGAGCCTCAGGCAGACGCTTGATGACTGAGCCACCCAGGCGCCCCTCTCTGGGGTCTCTTTTATAAGGGTACTAATCCCATTCATGAAGGCTGCACCCTTATGACCTAATCACACCCTTATGACCTAATCACATCAAATACCATCACAGTGAGGATTAGGTGTCAACACATGAATTCTTCAGGGGACAAAACATTCAGTCTCTAGCACTCTCTGAAGTCTTAAGACTGGTACTTACCAGAACCAGGGCCTGAATATTACTGACACATAGTGAGCACTTACTATGTGCCTGACTATATTTTAAGCACTTTCCATGCGTTAACCTATTTAATCCTTACAAAAATCCTGTCATCCCCATTTTACAGATGAGGTGACTGAGCCACTAAGTTAAACCTTGCCCAAGTCTCCACAGCTAGTAAGTGGCAGAACCTAAATTCAAACTCACATACTTTGCCATATGAGCACATAGTCATCCCCACCAAACCATACTGTTATTGAGCTATAATGAAATGCATTTGTATACGTGTGGTATTTATACACAGGGGTAGGTCAAGGTGGGGAAAGATGCTGTTTCCTGATATCCCTGAATCACACCACTATCTCTATTAAGATGGTCAAAGGGCCTCTATAAATGAAGTCTGTGTTAATTTTGTGTAATCTTATTCAATTAGGGGAAATTTCCATTATCATGGAAGGGAGGGACGTGTTTATTTCTGTGACTTGGGAACTGTCTTGAGGTTCCTCTAGTCTTCACTGTCCTCCCTCACTCAGAAGCTTCCCAGAGCCTGCAGAGCATAGACAGGGAAGAGTCACATATCAGACACAACAAACACAGGGATCCGACTGCTGAGGGACACACTGGCACTGCGACAACTAAGTGAGGTTTGTTCTTTTCACATCAGTTTCTTGAGGAGAAATCTGATGCTACTATTGCTCGAAACATCTGGCAACTTCTCTTCCACTCATACCCTGTGGCATGTAGAAAATGTTCATTCTTACAGCAAGGAATTTGGGGAATGTCTAAAGGAATTTATATCCAATTCTATTGGTCAGGTTTTTATTTTTAATAGCTTTATTGAGATCTAACTTATATACCGTAAAATTCACCCCTTATGCAGTTATGTCAATGATTTTTGATAAATCTATAGTTGTGGAATCATCACCAAAACCCAGCTTTAGGATGTTAGGATGTTTCCATCATCCCATAAAGCTCCCCAGTGCCCATTTACATTTAATCCCCACTGCCCTGGGCAACCACTGATCTTATTTCTATGCCTGTAAATTTTCCTTTTCTGGATATTTTCTTTAAATAGGATCATACAGTATGTTATTCTTGTTCCTTCTTTCACTTAGCATTATGTTTTTGAAATTCATCCATGTTGTAGCATCTATCAGTACTTTGTTTCAATATATCATTGAATAGTATTTCATTCTATGGGTATATCACATTTTGTTTATCCATTCACTAGATGATATACATTTGAGTTTTTAGTTTGGGGCTATTATGAATGCTATAAACATTCACATGCATGTCTCTGTGTAGATGTTTTATTTCTGTTGAATAAGGGCTTTCAAGTGTACAATTCAATGGTTTTTAGTACAGTCACCAGAATTGTGCAACCACTGTCACTATCTAATTGCAGAATATTTTCATCATCCCAAAAAGAAACCCTGTACCCATTAGCAGTCACTCCTAATTGCCCCTTCCTTCCATCCCCTAGAAACCACTAATCCACTTTCTAACAGTGAATTTACCTGTTCTGGGCATTTTAGATAAAGGAATCATACCATGTGGAGCTTTTTGTGACTGACTTCTTTCACTTAGCATAATGTTTTCAAGATTTACCCACATCATAGCATGTGTCAGTGTTTCAGTCTTTCTTAGTGGCAAAAAATGCCAGATTCTATGGACACACCGCACTTTATTCATATATAAGTTGATGTACACATCTGGGTTATTTCCACTTTTTGGCTATTATGAATAATGCTGCTATGAACACTTGTGCACAAGTTTTTGCATGGACATGTGTTTTCAATTCTCAGTTCTCTGGGGTATATATCTAGGAGTGGACTTGCTGGGTCATATGGGAACTCTCAACTTTTTGAGGAACTGCTAAACTGTTTTTCAAAGTGGCTGTACAATTTTACATTCCAATCAGCAATGTATGAGGGTTCCAATTTTTCCACAAGCTTGCCACAATAACATCTTGTTATTATCTATATTTTTTAAAGGGGGGTGGAGAGGGAGAGGGAGACAGATAATTCTAAGCAGGCTCCATGCCCAGTGTGTGAACTCGACACAGGGCTTGATCTCACAACTCTGAGATCATGAGCTGAGCTGAAATCAAGAGTCAGATGTTTAACCAACTGAGCCACCCAAGCACCCCATCTGTATTTTTTTAATAGCCATCCTAGTGGGTATTGATATTAAGTTTTGGAAAATAGAGTTAAACTAATCCCACCAATAGGAACAAAAAAGAATCCTAGAGACTGATAGCAAAATAAAGAAGGGACTTTTGTGCGGCACACAATTTGATTGTCAACAGTTCCCAAACAGTTGCTTCATAGACTGTGGAGTAGCAGTACCACTGTTACCTGGACGCGGCTTTCATGTGACTCTTGAGAAGGACAACACTGACGTCTCCCTACATCTGTCTGATGATGCAGGGGCTTTGAGATTTATACACTGCAGGTATGAGGATAAATTAGTCTGACTTCTTTGGAGGGCAATTTAGTTGCTAAGTTTCAGAAGCCTTAAACTGAACAATTTCAGCTCTCAGAATTTATCCTGAGAAAATAATCAGAGACACACACAAAATTTATGCACAAAGATTTTCATCACAGTATTATTTATAAAGACAATTACTGAAGGCTTTAAATTCTTAAATTTTAAATCGTCTTCTTTGTTCTTGTCTCTATTTTTCAAACCATCTATGGCTCCTTTATGTAATTAAAACAATTCAGAAAAATGCCATTTTAAAATCGCTACTCAGCCTTCAGGATCCAGTTCAAGGCTGCATCTTTCTTTAGGCCTTCTTCAATCTTCCAGTGGTTCCTCCTCCTTTGGCACTCCAGGTGCATGTAGGGCTGGGTCTGAGGCAAAAGACACTAAGAGAAGGGTTTCTCGTAACGACAGAGATATGTCACCAAAAGTGACTTTTTAACCAGGTTTCTAACTGTTCAAGAAACAGATTATACTTCTGGATATTCAAGAGTTGTTTCTGAGATTATCAACAAGAAAATTTTTTTCTTTCCCCCAATTAGGCTGTGGAAATTCACTTTTAACCAGCCTAAAAGGGATTAAGCAAACTTGTGATTTTTCCTGAAAGCATAACATGGCAACATCCCTGAGTTGATCTTCCAGAATGAATGGTTGGGCTACCCCTACAACTAAGGAGAGAAAACTGTCAAATGCAGACAGCGATCCAGGGCTAAATCTCAGGAAAAGATTCCCTTGTAGTGAGCTAATCAAATAATAACAACCTCAAAGTAATAGCTACCCAACAACAGCCTTGCAACTTTCCAGAAACAGCTTATTAAACCTCAGGGCATTATATGTACTTCATGATTTCCCTACCCAAATGAGTAGTTTCACTAACAAGTTTTAACTGGTAAGGTAGAACTTTTGTCTCATCCAGGGAGGAAATCTATGAAAAGAAATGTAATGTGTACATGTATATACATTCACATATATGTACTACTATAGAATTTAGCATTGTTTTATTACCGACACTAAAATGTCTAGGCAGTGAGCCAAAAACCTCAAAATAAGCTTTCTTTTAGGGCAAATAAATAACAATGAATAATTTTAAAACAGTTCGTCATGCTGAATTATAATTAGCAATAGCTAAGTATGAGACTATTACATATTTTATGCACTGTTCAATCAACTGCTTTAATTATAATTTTGGTTATGTTTCCTATAGTAATAAAAGAAAAATATCACACGTCACTAGTGGATTATAACAACAGGTAGAATAATGTTAAGTAACAATGTATCCTTAAGTGTGAATCCATAAAGAAAATTTACATATATCATAGTCTAAGAACGCTTTAGAAAATATCACATCAATATATATTTGAATGGACTTGTAATACTATGCAAATAAACTAGCAAACAAACCAAACATTCCCCTACTTGATGAAAAGAGCAATACAATGTCAGCAAAAAACTTTGCAACACACACAGGAAGAGGGAGAGGGAGAGAATAAGAGAGAAGAGAGGGAATCTAAAAGATAAAGTTTCAGGTATCAAGTTCTAATAATCTTAAAAATGTTCTCTTCTCCAGCTATGCCTCATAGCTCATATTTATATTAATGTACAGTAACCTGTGTTGCTATATTTTTATTCATTTTCATTGATAATTGGAATTATTAAACTTCTTTTCTTAGTGCTTAGCAAATGTGATATGTTAGCAAATCCAATCTTGGAATGTTATGTATCATGGAAATGGCCCATTTCTGACAAACATATGTCCACAGAGCTTGTATCAAATGACTATGTTTAAGAAGGACAAAAGTGTTCCAAAGGTCCTGTGACCAACAGTATAACCTGTTGTGTACCCCAGGCCCTCAATCAATAAAGAGGGAGAAAGACTGGAGAATTTGCTAAGCACATACACAGAAATCAAAGATTTTCCAGGTATCATGTGTTGGTTTTTTTTTTAAATGAAAAGAGACATAAAAGGGCTATCCTTTTTGACTCCCTTTTAGAGTCAACCAGATACAGGATTTAACCAATCTCAGAACATGTTCCTCTTCTGAAGTAGAGAAATAGACCTCATACTAACAATGCCATACATACTGCATCATACAGGAAGCTGATGAGTCACTGGAGGGGCCTCTAGACTACTTGGGAAAGGCCATGTCAAACCTGATCAGCTCTTCATGCCTTCCCTGCAACTATGATAAGGGACTGCTCTGCCTGGCCTCGAAGGCAAGTGGGAGGAAGAGCATCTGCCACACCACCTGCTGTTTCTGCACAGAAGAACCCCCCTCAGCCTCCCCTGGCTATAGCAGAGTCATCTAGGAAAAATACCCTACCCTCAGATGTGGGCATAAAAGAGTGGGTGGCTATTTAAGGTCTTTCAGTTTGACTCACTGCACCCCTAAAAGTAGAGCTCTCTTTTAAGAGATTAGGTGCTAAGAGGGCTCAATTTTGATGACTGCCTGAATTAAAACCTGTTAAAATTAGGGAAATTGGGGTAAGCTGCTCCTGCTGGTATAACCTGGAGTGTATCTATCAGAGATACCAGTTATTAACGTAAGTGACTTGGTTCTAGCCTGAGGTTAGATTTGGGCATGTGAGACACAGAGACTTGTGAAGTTCTCATGGAGATGGACCAAAGTCTCTTGGGATGCGGCCTGCTTTGTTTTTACCTTCTCCAGGTGCACACTTAGTGTGACTGATCCTCATAATCCTTCTCTTTGAGGATTCCCCTTTTCAGCTTCCTGGCCCAGGAGTAATCTTTGAATAATCAGTTATTTTAACCATCTGTAATAGCTATCTGTAATATATATACTAAATATTAACAGAGATAATAAAAAGACCTCAAAGACCAAGTTGCAATGAAAATAGCTTAGTCAGCCTGAAGACCCATGATCCTAAAAGGTATAAAATCATTCCTGAAATATTCAATGTACATGTACTAATTGCTCAATACTGATGAAGATGCCAGGAATTCATCAGTGTTTAAAAGAGATAAAAGCCCTACTAGGGGGGAAAATAAAGTAGAAAAGAAGAATAAAATTGGGGCATCGAGTGGATTGCAGTGGTCAGGGAAGATTTCACTGTGGAAATGCTACATTTGAGCAAAAACTGGAAAGAGATGAGTGAGTCAGGTGGCACCCAGAAGAAGTGTTCCAGGCAGAAGGGCAGCAAGTGCAAAGTCCCCGGGTTGGGACCACGCCTGGCATGTGCAAGGAAAAGCAGGGAGGCCCATATGCCGGCATCAGAGTAAGCAAGCAAAAGAGAGGCACAGAGAATGAAGTAAGAGGGGTGCAGTTTATATAGGGTTTCCTAGGGCCATGGAAGGACCTGGGTGGAATGGGGACTCATTGAAGCATTTCAAGCAGATAAAGGACCCTGTTAAGAGCCCTCTGTCTGTGACTGGTCACACACAGCTCTCTCATAGTTGGCTTGATGGCACCCAAATAGGTGAGTATTGGGGGAGAGAGAAAGAAGAGAAATCAAGTAGTCTGAAGAGTGCTAGTGGGCACAGGTGGTGAGGGATGTTGTGATAAGGAGCACAGGAAAGAACATGGGGTCCACATTTGCTGCCAGTGAAGGAATGATAGCCATCACTGAGATGGAGGGTATACCCATCTTAATAACCCAGAGGGTTCTAGAGCCCAGAAAAATTACAATTTGGGCTCATAAACAAAAAGTTAAAATATAACCAAAAGAGAAGAGCTGTTTTCACTCATGAGGTTACATGATCTTTGGGAAAACACTGTGATGTGTCCCACCACTTGTACTACTTGTGTCCCACACTCGTGCTGCTTTTAATTAAAACTGTAAGCTGCTTTACATATAAGTATATTGGTTAAATATTAAGCATCCATTTTATAATCAGCCCTTGGAAATTCCCTAAACAGACAAATATATAAAGGAAGAAGACAACGAAATTCCAAGGTCCAGTGCTGGGTAAACACAGAGAGTGAGAGATTTCTGTTGAGCAATGTCAGACCAACTGACCAATAGGCACTGGCCCCTGTCCTTGAGGTAAAGTAGAGGATCAAGGAAGGACATAAAGCCCCTGGGAGAGGTGGGGGGGGGTGGATATTGTGATGGGTGTCTTTCAGGGGGGGCTTACATCCTCTCTGCTTATTTGATTCCCAGAGGAATATTCACTCATTGTGATTTTTCTTTTCTAAAATGACAAGAAGGATGAAGTAAAACATCCTTCTTCTCTAAACCCTCTAACTACATGAAATCACAGTTAACAACTGGATGTTTCTCTTCTAGACTTTTTCCTGTGCATGCAATTCCATATATATATATATATATATATATATATATATTTCATACATTTTCAGATTACACACAAAGTTATTTCAATAACCAAACAGTAGGTATTCTTTACATATTGTTCTACCCTTTTCCCCTTACCTCTTCATTGCCTTTTCTCTCCAGATTAGGTTGTATAGATCTGCCTCACTCTTGTTTTAATAGATTTTTTTAATGTGGTAAAATATACATTAACATAGAGTTTAGCACGTGAACCTGTTTTAAGTGTACAGTTCAATCATGTTAAATACACCTACATTGTTTTGTGCCTCATGCTTAAGAGACAGGACAGCACAATGGTCAAATGTGGGCTTTAAAGTCACTCTGCCTGGGTTCAACTCCTGGTTCCCATGCCAATCAGCTGTGTGGCCTGGAGCAATGCAACAGTTTCTACATCTGTAAAATGGGAGTAATAGCACCATCTATCTCATAGGAGTGTTGTGAAGATCAAATGCATATTAATACTTAAAGTACTCAGAAAAGGGCCTAGCATTTGAGAAGGTTTTATAGGACAGATTAATTATAAGTATATATCCAATTTATCTAACCAGTTCCCTACAAATGGCCAGTTAGTATATTTTGGTGGACAGCTCCTCAGAGGCAGCTGGAAAGGTGAGAGAGCCACATTAGCTGAGTTCTGTGACAGAGGGTGCTCTCGACACACACCGGAGAGGAGTGGGGAAGGTGAACATGCTAAAATAAGCAGGGCAGTTCTAAACAAGGAAGAATCCCCCCACCTCAGCACAGAAACCCCACCTTACCATTTCACACTGCATTCCTGCTTCCTGCATTTTTTCCCCCCACAGATTTACTTGCACACAAACAAAATGATAAATGTAGAAGTCTATTCAATGTAGTTTTGTTTGTAATAGTAACTGATGGGAAATAATCCAAATGTGCTTCTCGACATGGGACTAAACAATAAAGTACATTCACAAAATGGCATGCTATGCAGTGGTTTTAAAAGATTGAGAAACTGCCCATGTACTAATAAGAAAAGATTTCCAATATATATTAAGTGGAAAAAGAAAAGATTAGAGTGATATACAAGGTATTCTAACATTTCTGTAAAAAGGAGGGTGGTAACTAAGAAGCCACATTTACATATGGTTTTATTTGTGTACACTATATAAGAAATAAATGGGGCTACCTGGGAAAGGGTTTACAGGCAGAGGTGGGAATGTGGTGGATGGGATTAGGGTGGCAATCAGAATTTTTCATATGTGCCTTTTTCTAATTTTTTAAAAAAAATTTAGAATCCATAAATATCATGTCTTTTTTTTTTTTTTTTCTTTTTAAACTAAGGAATGAGGTAAGCTTTCCTCAAGCATTTGTGGAACCGGGGACAAAAGTACAAATGCAGGTCTACAAATGTAAAAGCTATAAATCAAGCTAACAAACTGTTAAATAAAATATGATCTCTTCACCTACCTTGACAAATAAACTTTCTTAAAGACAAAAAAGATAAATAAGGGCAAAATTTGAAAGTTGACAAAATATAAAACACATAGAATTAAAAACTATTATTGTGCATATCCACTTAGCCGACTGATGGTTTGGTGATGTTTGGAAGAGTAATAAAATAAAGATATGCATAATTCACAAAGTATTTTTTTTAAGATTTATTTATTTGAGAGAGAGAGAAAACAGGGGGGTGGGGCAGCGGGAGAGGTAGAGAATCTCAAGCTGACTCCCTGCTGAGCAAAGAGCCCAACATGGGGCTCCATCTCAGGACCCTGAGATCATGGCCTGAGCTGAAACCAAGAGTTAGACACTTACTTAACCTACTGAGCCACCCAGGCACCCCCACAATGTATTTTGTATTTATTCTACTCATCTTTTTCTTGCACATCATTTCAATATAAACACATTATGTAGTTATAGTCAAGATTTTTACATAATTTGAGTGGTACTAACAGTAATAGCAAATTAGAAATCTTTCTTGAGTAATTAAAGTTTTTAGGTTTTTTTCCCTTAATTAGTTTGAATTGGAAGAAACCACTCTGCTAAGGCAGAAACAACTGGAATTTTCAAAAACTTTAAAGCAATACTTATACTGCAAACAAACTATGACATCTGATCTCATGTTCAAACATTATAATGGGGTCTTTATTGCAGAACTGATTACATAGTATCTAAATTTCTCCTACAAATCAATAGCATTCAATTGCCCTTTTCTTCATCTCTCAATGCAGTATCTAGATCTATATAGTATTTCTTAAATTCTCCTCATTTCTAATTTTTAAATGCTAAGATATTATAAAGAAAACTAGAAACAGCATACTTCCTGCAATATCCTACTTCAAAGGGCTCAAAATCTCAGAAATTGCCCAGGTCTTCTTGAAGTATGAATACCAGGTTTCTATCAAATTGGGAGACTACATAAGTAAAAAAAAAAATTATAAAAATGCACCTGTAATCCTTAAAAACTCAATCATTATTACAGAGATTGATGATGCGGTGAAAAAGGAACTCTGAAGTGCATTGACACGGGTGAGGATGTGGTCACTATAATGCGGGCAGCAACAAACCATTCTTCTTCCAAAGTACCTCAAATCATAACAGAACTGAAGAAATAATGGCAAACAAGTTTCCAGAACTGCTACCACCACATAGGAAAACCCAAGCCAACCATCTATCAGAGATGGAGACAGATGCATAGGGCTAGGCAATAAAACTCGTCTAAAGAGAGTTACTAGGGAAAGAAAAAAATCACGTCTCAGAAGAGAAGGTAATTAATCCAATTATTTCAATGAATTTGAGCTTCTTGCTACAATGTTTCTAGAACAGTCATGTGACTGTGATCTTGACAGTATGGTCATTTATTTATAATACAGAAGCAAGGATCTGATATAAAATTATAATATTCCAAGAGTACTTTATTAAAATGCTTTATATAGAGTAAGAATTTTATATTCCTATTACTCCCTTACTTATTACTCATCTTAAAGTTAACTGGGTAAGAGAAAATGGTTATTTGGGAGCAAGAGGAAGAAAGAAAACTGAGGGAGGCCATCTATATAAAAAGAGGTTTGGATGAGGTGAGCACTGTTTGGACTGATTATCAGGGTAGACCTATATTCATTCATAACCCCTATGCTCACTTCTCATAGCACAAGAATCACATTGTGTTGCAAAGGCCTTTTTATTTGATTGCCTCACCATTATAATATAAGCTTACAGATAAGGATGGTGACTATTGTGTTTTCCATTGTTTTCTCCACCAATTACACAGGGTCTAACAGACAGTAGGTACTGGTAAATGTTAACTGGTTAGGTGGATGGATGGATAAATAGGTAGGTAGGCAGGTGGGTGGATTAGCTCACGCATCAGTGGTGTTAAGGAACTGCACATTCCTTGGCTACAGCAGATAGGTAAGTTTCTTCGTATCCATGGGAGGTTGGACTGCCAATGCCACAGCCATAAACATCTCTCAGATACCATTAACCTCTCCACAACAGTTTGCTCAAATTTACCTAAAAGAAATTCCAAATATTGAAATAGAAATCTTAGAAATCCAAACCTAAAAACGGTTAGAAAATGTACCTCCTTCTCTTAATTGGCAATACCTTTCAGAGATAGCTCTGGTCAGGGATTTACTGCTGGGATGCCTGGGTAGCTCAATATTCACAAATCTATCAACATGATATACCACATCAATAAGAAAAAGGATAAAAACCATACAATCATTTCAATAGATGCAGAAAAAGCATTTGACAAAGTACAACATCCATTCATGGTAAAAACCCTCAGCTAAGTAGGTTTAGAGGGAACATACCTCAAAATAAGTCCATGCATTAAAAACCCACAGCTGGGGTGCCTGGGTGGCTCAGTTGGTTGAGCAACCAACTCTTGGTTTCGGCTCAGGTCATGATCTCATGGGTTGTGGGATCGAGCCCTGTGGTCAGGCTTCACACTCAGCTCGGAATCTGCCTGGAGATTCTCTCCCTCTGCCCTGCCCCCCATTGCATGCATACTCTCTTTCTCTCTCTCTCAAATAAATAAATATTTTAAACAAATAAAAAATAAAATAAAATAAAAACCCCCAGCTAACATCATACTCAACGAGGAAAAATGAGAGCATTTCCCCTAAGATCAGGAACAAGACAAGGATCTTCAAACTCACCACTTCTATTCAACATTGTACTGGAAATCCTACCAACAGCAATCAGACAAGAAAAAGAAATAAAAGGTATCCAAATTGGTAAAGAGGAAGTAAAACGCGCACTATTTCCAGATGATAATACTGTATATAGAAAACCCTAAAGACTCCACCAAAAAACTACTAGAACTGATAATGAATTCAGTAAGGTCGCAGGATACAAAATCAATGTACAGAAATCCATTGCATTTGTATACACTAATAAGGAACCAGCAGAAAGAGAAACTAAGAAAACAATCCCATTTACAATTGAACCAAAGAAAAAATACCTAGGGATAAACTTAACCAAGGAGGCGAAAAACCTGTACTCTGAAAATGACAAAAAATTGATGAAAGAATTTGAAGACAACACAAACAAATGGAAAGATATCCCTTGCACATAGAATGGAGGAACAAATAGTTTTAAAATATCCATACTACCCCAAAAGCAATCTAGATTTAATACGATCCCTATCATCAAAGTATTCAACAGCATTTTTCACAGAACTAGAACAAACAATCTTAAAGTTTGTATGGAACCACAAAAGACCTCGAATAGCCAAAGCAATCTTGAAAAAGAAAAAACCTGGAGGTATCAAAATTCCAGATTTCAAGTTATACTACCAAGCTGTAGTAATCCAAACCATATGGTTTTGATTTGATGGCACAAAAACAGACACATAGATCAATGTAACATAACAGAGAGCCCAGAAACAAACCCACGATTATATAGGCAATTAATCTTAAACAAAGGATGCAAGAATATGCCATGGGAAAAAGTCTCTTCAACAACTAGGTACACCTGGTTATTCATTTTGTGTAGTAAGAGAAATGGCTCAAGGTTAGAATATTTATGGATTCACAGGTGGTATCAAAAGGGTCAGCCTTTGGTCAGGGGCATGGAAGGAAAAATATCGGAAGATGGGGGACAAAGAGGTCTAGGAGAGAGCATGTAGTCAGACATATGATACGGACCAGGGCACAAAGTATGAAGGTCTATGTATCATATGTTGGCATCCACCAGACAGTGTCTATCACAGAAAAGGCAATAAGCAATCAAGTGGATAAAATAGCCAGGCCAGTTGATGCCTGCCAGCCCCTGTCATCAGCTATCCCAGTGCCGGCATTTGGCCACAGTGGCAAAGATGGAGGTAAATACCTGGGCCAGTACCATGGGCTTTCACTTACCAAGACCAATCTTACTACTGGTCATTCCCTTTGAATGTAAAGAGAAAAGGTGTAAGGCTAACTACTGGCATTGCTGAATGTCCAGCAACAGAGACCACAATTGAGACTCTGATATGGCACCATACCCCAAAGAGACTAACTAGCTAACCTGGCAACAAACTAACCACATTGGGCCCCTTCAATCCTGGAAAAGCCACAGTTAAGGAATACATGCATATTCTGGGTATAGATTTGCCTTTCCCACCTGTAAGCCCTCAAGGGCTTAGAGAGTATTCCATCCACTGGTACGAGATCCCACATAACATCGGGTCAGACCAGGGAAACATTTCACAGCAAAGGAAGAACAGGAGTCAGCCCATGATCATCGGATTGCAACACATGCCACATTCCTCAGAAGCAGCCAGCCTGATACAGCGTGCTGAAACTGCCTGCTGGAGATACCAGGTCAAAAGCAGGACTCTGAAAGGATGGGGTGCCAGTCTCTAGAATAGAGTATATTCATAGGATGGGAGACCTTTATGCGCTGTCTCCAAGAGAAAGAACAGATGGACCAAGAAATAAGAGTAGAAGCAGGAGTGGACTCACACGTCACTCATCTCAACGACCCAGCCACAGAGACTGTGATTCCTCAGTTCTGGGCTCTGCAGGGTTAGAAGACCTGGCCCTCCAAGCAGCCACACTTTTGCCAGGAGACATAGCAAGAGTCACCCAGTCATCTTTAGCTCCCTGTGTCCAGGAACCAGCAGGAAGAGAACTTACCCCCATGGCATGGGTGATCGCCTGTTGTCACACAAGGGGGACGGGCAGGAATATGGGTGCAGCCCACTTGGGCACTTCTTGGCATTCCCTTGCCCGGCTGTGATGGTAATCGGGCATGTGTAGCTGCTCCGGCCTAAGAAGGGCATGGTGACCAGAACCTTGGGCTTCTTGGGGATAAAAGTGTAGGTCGGTCGCAGCACCAGGTAGGCCACTGAGGCCAGCAGAGGTGGTGGCTGAGGGTAAGGGGAAATCAGAACGGACAGTAAAGTAGGAAGACGATGAAGAGTCGTTCATCCGCTCACTGCCCTCTTCCAAGTTTCCCTCAGGAAGAGAGGCCCACGGAGCCATAGAAGAACTGCGCAGCCAATGGGTTAGGAAATGAGGCTCCTGAGCTGGGAGAAGATGCCAGACGCAGAGCCGTGTCACTCACCTCCGCTTCAGCAGCTGGAGTCCAGTCAGCAGACAACCTCCCGCGCCCCGGCTTCACGCCGCCCACGGAGGCCGAGCCGGGCAGGCGGCTGAAGGCACGGCATTGCCCCCGCAGGCCGGAAGAGGCGGTGTCAGTCCAGAGCTGCTCACGTGATTGGCTGCGGCTGGGCAGGCCCGCCAGCTGCTTCCTCCCGCTTCCCTCCCCAGCTGTGGGTCCCTAGTAAGACTTTGGCAAGCCAAGCTCCATCTTGGCGCTTGCTCCTGCAGAACCTGCCTGAAACAAGGATTATGTCAAGCACAGCAGTAATTCTTGAGAGTCCCCTTTTTTGCCTTCTCCCATCAGCTTTCTTCCTAAATATTGCTGCTTCGGTTTTCTTTTTAGGGCTTACCCAAAGCACTCTCTCTCAATGCTCAGGCCAAACAGCCCCAAGTGGGTCCCAGACTTCGGGCCCACCTGGCGGAGAACCACTGGGCTCCGCAGCAACAGAGCCCTCCCCCACCTCTCCATCTCTCTCTCTCTCTCTCTCTCTCTAAGTGTATTTCTTCTTTTTCTTCTTCCACATTAACTGTCAATCCCCGGGGGAGGGAAAGCTCTAGACACTCACATGTTATATTTTTGGGCCACACATATCCTAGCAGTGTAAATTAGTGCGAATAGTTTAATGAAGTGCACCCAGAGAGGTATTTGCGTTTTTCAAAAGTGATTATCCAAAGAATGCTTCTCTAATGGAGAATTTCCGGCAACAATTATGTAATAATAAGGTTGAGCCTTCCCTATATCCTGCCAAATGCGCCATTACTTTGCTTGCATGCAGCGCCTTGGCTCACTGAAATACCAAAGAGCATTAAAACAACAAAAATAACAAATGACTGCGTTCTTATTACATGTTAGCCATCGGGCTGGGCCTTTTACATTCCTTTAAACCCCACACCAACTTTGTTTTAGATAAATAGCTGAGGCTTGGGAAGCCTGAGTGGCTCCCCAAGGCATGCAGCTTGGAAGTGCTAGAGAAAAAAATCCGCTCAGCTATTTTGACTGCAAGCGCCCAGCCCAGGGGAGGAGAAGGAAAGCCGCCCCCAACGGGCATGCGAGTGCGGGGCCATCAGCAATCGCTCAGCAGCGCACCACAGAGATCAGCACACGCTTTGTTGTTGAATGATGTCCACGAGGCGTTTTTCGCCATTTAGGCTCTGAAATAATATACCAGACTGTGAAGGAAGTGCTTGGGTGGGACATTCTTGGATCAGATTTCCAAAATTTTCTGTAAATTTTCATACCAAGCTTTAAAGCAATAATGAAGCCATCTATATGTATGAGTGCTGTGAGTTAGAAAAAAGCCCCATCCCCCCACCTTTTTGGGGTGGAGCACTGCTACTTAGCCAATTTCACTCAGAGATCCAAATATAGATATTAGTGACGGTCAGTTGTTTTAGAGGTGCGCTCAGATGGAACAAAGATGCCATGGCCTCAGCCCTGCAAGGACCACAGTGCTTGAGCCCCAGTGAACGGGTTCGGTTCAATGAATGACAGCTGATGTGACACAGCCCAAGTGCCTAGAAGCCACCTCCCCTCCAGTGCAACACTGCCTTTCTTTGTGAATTCCAGTTCATCCAGTGGTGAGCAAGGAAAATTGGAGAAGTGATACTGGGATCCCTCACACAACCGTTTCAGTAAGTACAAACCCCTGGTATCTCCTTGGTGAAAGTGGCAGAGATTTGGGAGCAGGTGATCATGGAATAGTCAAAATATTTCAACCAGTATTGTACACTGTGGACCCAAAGAGGCCAAGTAAAAGTGATTCCTGGCGGTAGGCATCAGGACACTCCAGCCTTGGGGTGGCCAGGTATGCACCAGGCGTATTTCCCTCTATTTCTAGAGGGAATATCCCTATATTTATCCCAGAGGGACTGGTGTCTGAGCCTACTCATATCATCATTGATGGTGAAAGGGAGAGGGAGGATGGGGACATATAGGACAGCCTCAGGCATGCTGGAGCCTTGGCCAGTTACAGGGCTGTTTCCCTCCAGTGCTGACCAGGGCTCCCTAGGGCTGAAGTGGCTGGCGTGGTAAAAGGGCATTCAGGGAGCTTGAGCCAGTATCTATTTACCAACTGGTAAGGAGCTTTTTTTTTTAAGATTTTATTTATTTATTTATTTATTTATTTGAGAGAAAGAGAGAGAATGAGCAGGGCAGGGAGGAGCAGAAGGAGAGGGAGAAGCAAACTCCCCACTGAGCAGGGAGCCCGACAAAGGGTTCAATCCTAGGACCCTGGGATCATGACCCAAGCCAAAGGCAGACACTTAACCAACTGAGCCACCAGGTGCCCCAGGAGCTTTTAGTATTGTACTAATGCACATTGCTATACTGGTAGCAGCTCTGGAGGTGACATATGGATGACACATGGTGGCTTCCTGAACAACACTGGTGTTATGATGAGAAAAATCCTTGAGCTACTGATCATTTCTGGTAGTAGCCTTGTTCAGGAGCTCCAAGGATGCCCAGGGACTGGCTGCAAACACTCCGCTAAAACCTTCCCTATGGGCAGAAATATCTAGGGCAGATGTAATCCAGGGCTATGTCTTAATCTCTAAGTGAACCTGAACCTTGTGGGGGTCAGGAGATGCCTTTCATTGTATCAATTCCTTCTTATTGACCAGAGATGGTAAATAGGTATCATCTCAGTTGACTGCTGGTGGCTACCTGATGCACTGTGTTGAGTGGGATTCTAAAGTTATACCCAGTCTTAGAGAGAAAAAGTCCCATCAATAGTGTAATGGTGACATCTTTTAGATCAGGGCTTCCCTCCCCCACCCCCACCCCCAGCTTTTTGTGTGTGTCATGGCTGCCCTTTGCTACCTAGTAAAGTCTATGGACACCTTTTCAGAGTAATACCTTTCAAAAAGAAAATTAAATACAAACGAAATCAAATATGTTAAATACGGTTAACTAGAAACACTAGAAAGTATTTAAGATACAGTAATATACGTGCATCTTATCATTGCATTCAACAAGATCCAGTAGTGAGCCCAGTAACTGTTGAATTTTGAAGTATTAATGAGTATAGATGATATTTCGAGATGTCTACAACTGCTGAACGCGACATGAATATATCTGTGGTTTTTATCATCAAAAGCACTGCTTTTTTTTTTTTTTTTGCTGCAAAAAGCTTTATTGTTTCCATGGTCCACGGCTTGGGAGAGGGCTCCAGGGTGGTTAAAAAGCTGCCTCGTGGCTGCAGCGAGAGGCTGAGGCACAAGCTCTGGCAGCAGGGGGCTGTCAGAGGGGCCCCCTCAAAGGCTGCTGGTCTCCAGAGGCTCCTAGTCGTGCTTGAGAGTGAGCCTCTCCAAGAGATATTCGCCCAGTCCAGCCTGGGGGCCGGCCAGCCTGGGGAGGTTAGTCGGGTGGTCGCCCATCTTCTTGATGAGTTTCACCTCCTCATCTAGGAAGTGGTTCTCTAGGAAGTCACAGAGATGGGGGTCTGCGCGGGCAGAACCCAGGGCATGCAGATCCAAAAGGGCCTGGTTCAGGCTCTTCTCCAGAACCAGGGCAGCTTCCATGGCGTCCAGGGTTTTCCCCCACTCATCTTGGGACGGCTTCTGGACATCCTGGAAGAGGGCGCGGCCGCCACGCTGGTTTTGCATCTTCAAGAGACACTCGGCGCCCTCGCGCTTCTCCTCAGCCACCTCGTGGAAGAAGTGGCCCACACCTTCCAGAGCCACATTGTCACGGTCGAAATAGAAGCCCAGAGAGAGGTAGGTGTAGGAGGCCCGCAGAAGCATGTTGACCAGGCGGTTGATGGCGGCCTCCACCTCGGTGGAATAATTCTGACGCATCTGGGAGCCCATGGTTGATTGGTGGTAAGGTAAGCTTGAAATTGGCTGGTGGCTGGTCCCAGAGGCAGTGGATGGCCAAGAAGATGGCTCCCAAGGTTGCGATGGAAAAGAGGTTGGAGGGTGGTCGTTGGCTGGTTGGAGGGGCGTCCCTGGGTCTGTTCCGTCCAAACACTGTTGAAGCAAGAGACAGATCCGCAGGACCGCGGGGCGCACTGCTAATTCTACAATGATGTATTGCCTACATTCGTAGTGGAACAAAATGTTATGTTTTGGTTTAAGGTTGGTGAAAATCAAGATGTCATTTTTCCCCATTCATGTTCAGAGATTCTTTGAATTCTAGCTATGGATCCACTGGGGGAGGGTCCAGGGACCCCAGGTTTCAAACCCATAGCTGAGACTGCAAGGCAGACCCAGCCCGTGGTCCGTCATGTTGTTCTTGAAGACAACCAGGACTGGTATTCACTGAAGTCCGGAATTGTGCACACCAATATTTAATGCCTGTTTACCTAAATATAGATCATTCCATGACTCTGGAGGGTGATCATGTTGGGGCACACAAGTGTTCTGGTTTTCATCATGGCCCAAATCATGGCCCAATTCCTGGGAAAATGGAAAAGTCTCCCTATTGTGTTAATTCTCTGCAAAGTTCAGGTTGCCCTGAGGTCCACAGACCAAGGATTCAGACACTCATGGCCTCACAGCTCCCTGTTACAGTTTGGAAGTCTGGAAGGCATCCCCAGCTGCTCTGGGTGTGGTTAAGGGAGAAGAGAAGGGGACTCCAATAGAATCTTTCCACTAGATACGGCAGGAAGAGCACATATCCTGGAGAGGAATGGCCGGTACACCCTTCTTAACTGTGTCTATAAGAGTTATACCGCTTTGCAGGTCGATGAAGTTATAATTATCTCCTGGTAAAAAGGAAGACGGAAAGCAGACTATTTTCCAGACATGGACCTTTAAATAAAAATCAGCAGTAGACTTTTGCAGTGGTGTGAGTGTGGTAAACCGGGAACGAACGCTTTTACAATATGAAATGGAAAACAAATTGGTCATCACCATTTATTATATTTGAATTGTAGTTATTATTTAAGAGGAGAAAAGACACAAACAGCTTCCACCTGGAACATCAAGTGATGTTGCTCTGAGAGAATGTCAACCTAGCTCTCTGGCATAGTTGCCAACAAATGCTCAGAAATTTTGTTGGCTCTCATTAAGCCCCTCTGAAACTCCAGAAGCTGGTGTGGAAAAATGCATGCTCAGGCCTTGACCTCTGAGCTGCCTGCCCAACATTTTATTCCTTGACCTCAAGTTTGCTCTGAAATCACCTGCACAATAAAGTTCCCCCTTTAGACTGTTGACCTGTTTCATTGTCTGTGCAGTGAGATATGGAAGATTTACCCAGCAGTGTGGCATTCAAGACCGCAAGCCCCATCTGGCCTCCCATGCTCTGAAGACTCTGTACTAGTTATTAACAACAGCCCATAGAGACCCAGAACTGGCCTTGTGTCAGCTGTGCCTTTGCCTATAGACTTGAGGACCACTGCCCGTCCAACAACTCTCAATGATGAGACAAAGATAAGTCCCTTCTTTTTTTTTTAAAGATTTTATTTATTTATTTTTAGAGAGAGAGAGAGCACAAGTAGGGAGAGAGGCAGGAAGAGGGAGAAGCAGTCTCCCCACTGAGCAAGGAGTCTGATGCAGGACTCGAACCCAGGACCCTGGGATCATGACCTGAGCTGAAGGCAGACACTTAACCAACTGAGCCACCTAGGCTCCCCAAGTCCCTTCATATCTATTTAAAACCTTGGAAAGTAGGAAAGATTCTGTCAGATTGAGTCCTTGGGCTAAGTTGGAACCTGCCCTTCCTCAATTAATCTCTGCCTAAATCACGTTTCTCATTGTACTCAGTCAACACTTGCCAAACTCAAAGTCCATAAAGAAGTAAATAAATGCACTTGAACTAAATGACTGGCATCAGTATGTAATATGTGGAGGAGGAAAAAATAATCCAGCTTAGTGGTGGTGATGATGATGATGATGATGGCACACTTATTAAGTGCCTCGCACATGCTAGAAACTGTTATTTCTGAGCTTTCTATTCTATACCGCTGGTCTGGAAGTTGGTCTTTATTCCAGTACCATGCTGCTTTGATTACTGTAGCTTTGTGATATGTTTTGAGAATGAGAAATGTGAGATCTCCAACTTTGTTCTTCTTTTCCAAGATTGTTTTGGCTATTTGGATGCCTTGAAATTCCATCTGAATTTTAGGAAAGACTTATTTTCTATTTCTGCCAAAAAAATACCATTAGGATTTTGATAGGGGTTGCATTGTGGAAACTATGTTAGATGCTTTAAAAATATATTCCCATTTATTTCTTATGGTACCCTGTGAGATAGGTACTGTTATTATTTCCCAAATACACATAATAAAATGGAGGCACATAGATGTTATATAACTTGCCTATGGGTACACAGCTAGTGAGAGAACCAGGTTTTGTACCCAGATAGACTCCAAATACTACATACTTTACAATCATCCGGAACAGCCTTCCCACTGAGGATTTGTATAACCTAAAAAGTTTCTGCACTTCCACTGTACAAGAAGTGAGGAAGATCTAGAAGGAACCAGCTAGTTGTTCACCAGCCTCTATTCTCCCTTTCTTTAATACTAGGACTTGGAGTCTAGGTTGGCCATATGGCCACCCAGCTGGTGACTGCATTTCCCAGTAGACCTTGCAGTTAAGTGTGGCTTATATGTATCAGTTCTGTCCAGTGGAGTGGACAGTGTGTGGAGAGTCAGTGGAAGGGATTTTTGCCCTTCTCAGATGTGCACCCAGAAAGAAACACTCATGTACTCTGTGGCTCTTCCCCTTCCTCCTCCTGACTGGGTTAGAAGCCCTGTGCAGGGATGGCCATGTAGCCCTACCACCCTGGAGCACCTCAAGACTGTGATAAGAGAGACAAATAGACCCTGAGGTAAACCAGTGTATCCTTGAGTTTTTTTGTTATGGCAGCATAGCCTAAACCCTAATAGTATTAGCTTTGGCGATGTTTCACTTGGAATTTTTATATTTTGGAGAATGAGGTTTTCAAACATTTGAGACTAGAAAATCGCTTGCTGGTATTTTTTTTTTTTTTTTAACTTTTTTGGTAACTTTTAAGTTACCCTTGCCCATCTAGTACCTTTTTACAAAGATGTTGACACTGAGTTATGGAAATTAGGGCATGTGCTTTGAATTTATTTTCTAATAGTAATAATGAATGTTTATCTAGCTAAATTATTTTTACTTTGTTCCAGGATCATCTGCTTTTATCTCTGGGGTGCCTTGGTTGGAGTTGGGGATGGGGCCCCAGAACCCAGGACAGCGCTAGCCAACTGGATCATCCCAGCAATAAGATGGCAGTCTGCCTGCAGACTCTGACAGCCCTGACAGACGGACGTTATATGTGCTAGGACGGTTGATGTTCTTCACAGAGAATGCCCTGCGAGGGTCATGAGTAAGTCTCAGACCTTGTATGTACCTTGTATGTATGAGGAGAGTTCAAGAGATGGTGCCTAAATTTCACTGCCCAGGTGTAAATTTCAGGTGGTATTAGAGCTCTCCGTACGGAGGGTAAAGTTTAGAGCAGTTCATGTGAACAAAGACTTTAAAAGGCTTTTTTTTTTAAGGAAAATTTCAAACATATTCATAGTAGAGAGATTAGTATGATGAGCACCCATGTCTGTGAATGTTTTTATGTAGATGAAGTCAAGTTAAAAAGAACATCAAGGGCAGCTTTGAAGAGGAAAAGAATTTGAGAACAGACAAAGGAGGTCATGATAAAAGGGAGGAGTCCTGCTCAGACAAAGGCTCTTTATAAGATGGATGACAAAAGAAACAGGGTAGCTCACCTTGCCCTAAAAACACTTCAGCTCCCTTCCACAGAGCTTAAGAATTAATCAATCATAACAAAATAGTTAATATTTACTTTACCTTCCCTATGTGCTGAATATTGTTTTACAAACTTATTAGGTAGCCATTAGTATTATTTCCAGATTACAAATGAGAAATTTGTGACTTTCAGAAGTTAAAGTTAACTTTCTCAAAGTCCCATGGCTGATAAATGTCAGAGCCAAGATTTGAAACCAGGACCTTTTGACTCAAGAGCCTCTACTCCTAACAATATGTCTGTGTTTAAGTGTGGTTCATGGGTTTTTGACCCAACATCACTTAGGGCACTTGTTAGAAAGGCAGATTTCTTATTCCCACCCTAGACCTAGTGCGTCAGAAACTATGGTGTGTGAGATCTAGGGATAGGCATCTGAAACCAGATTTTTCAGTCCATCCAAGCTTGAGAACTGTGGCTTAATGACATACTGTTGAGGAATAGTCTCCATCAGAGGTTCTCTGAGCTTTTTTGATTCTATACCTTTATCTTAAGATGTATTAAAAGATGGGGCACCTGGGTGGCTCAGTTGGTTAAGCGACTGCCTTCGGCTCAGGTCATGATCCTGGAGTCCCGGGATCGAGTCCCGCATCGGGCTCCCTGCTCGGCAGGGAGTCTGCTTCTCCCTCTGACCCTCCTCCTCTCATGCTCTCTGTCTCTCATTCTCTCTCTCTCTCAAATAAATAAATAACATCTTAAAAAAAAAAAAATTTAAAGATGTATTAAAAGATGTTTTCTCAGGATATTCTCATTCTTTTTCCAAATTATATACATTCTTTTAAAAATGATTTTATTTATTTATTTGAGAGAAAGAGAGTGACAGAGATCAACAGCAAGCACAAGCGAGCAGGGAGGAGTGAGAGAAGCAGGCTCCCTGCTGAGCAGGGAGCCAGATTCGGGGCTTGATCCCAGGACCCCGGGATCATGACCTGAGCCAAAGGCAGATGTTTAACCAACTGAGCCACCCAGGTGGCCCTATACACATTCTTTATAAATTACTCTTTATGATTTAATACATAGATACCATTGTTCTAGTGTATTATGTATACCATAAATACACACAAATAAAAATTTTAAAATATTCCAAGTTCATATCTGGTCTATAGTCAGTGCAATATGAATTTGTTGTCCTATTTTATCATGCCATCCATATCAAGAGTCATAAACAGGAACTAGCCCTGAGACGGGAATTATAAATCAGGAAATTTCACATAAAAACACAGATTTCTGACTTCTTTTGAAAACAGTAGATTTGACCCCCTGGGTCTGAATTTGTGATGTCATAATTGGCAGGGGACTGCTGAGGGAAAATGAGCGGGACCCCAGCAGTGACCCCCTTGTGGGGAGTGTGTGCAAGAAGGAGATGGAGTGTCACCACATGCCTTAAATTCAGCAGGTCCGAAATAATAGGCATTTGGTCCTGATCATTTTACTTACAAATTTTTCCTGATTTTCATTGTCCTAGTTGAAGTTCTCATCAGCTCCTGATCAGATGGATGTTCCAACCTCTTTCTTGGTCTGCTTGGCCTACTCTAGTTCCTCCGTTATACAGCCAGTTTATTTTTTAAATGTTTTTCTCAGTTTATTGAGAAACAGTTGACATACATCACTGTATTAGTTTAAGGCATACAGCATGATGGTTTGATTTATATATATTGTGAAATGATTCCCACAGTAAGTTCAACTAGCATCCATCATTTCATATAAATATATTAAAAGAAAAGAAAAAAGAAAATTCTCCTTATGACGAGAACTCTTAGGATTTACTCTTTGAACTTCCTATATATCAAACAGCAATGCTAACTATAGTCGTCATGTTGTACATTACATCTCTAGTACTTACTTATTTTATAACTGCAAGTTTGTACCTTTTGACCACCTGCCTCCAATTTAACACTGTACCTCTCATAACCACAAGTCTAATCTCTTAATGAGTTTGTTTTAGATTCCACCTGTAAATGAGATCATACAGTGTTTGCTTTTCTCTGTCTGACTTATTCCACTTAGCATAATGCCATCAAGGTCCATCCATGTTGTTGCAAATAGTAAATTTTCCTCTAGTGCATTTATGGCTTAATGATATTCCATTGTATGTATGTATTTATATATACCCAGACTTCTTTATTCATTCATCCATTGATGGACACTTAGGTTGTTTCCATGTCTTGGGTATTGTAAATAATGCTGCTATGAACATGGAGAGTGCAGATATATCTTCAAGTTAGTGTTTTCATTTCCTTTGGATGTATTTCCAGAAGTGGAATTGCTGGATCATATGGTAGGTCTCTTTCTATTTTTTAAAGATTTTATTTTATTTTAGATTTATTTATTTCTTTGAGAAATAAATATCTCTTTGAGAGAGAAAGAGAGAGAGCGTGAGCAGGGGGAGGGGCAGAGGGAGAGAGAGAATCTCAAGCACACTCCCCACTGAGCGTGGAGCCCAACACAGGGCTCGATCCCATGACCTCAAGATGATGACCTGAGCCGAAATCAAGAGTTGGATGCCTAACTGACTGAGCCACCCAGGCACTGCTTAAAGATTTTATTTTTAAGTTATCTCTATACCCAACATAGGGCTTGAACTTACAACCCTGAGATCAAGAGCTGCATGTTCCACTGACTGAGTCAGCCAGGTGCCCCTCTCTTTTTACTGTTTTCCATAGCAGTTGTACCAATTTACAATCCCAACAGTTCACAAGGCTTCCCTTTTCTCCACATCCATACCAACATTTATTAGCTCTTTTTGATGATGGCCATTCTAAGAGGTGATATGTCAGCATTATGAGGTGATATCTCACTGTGGTTTTAATTTGCATTTCCCTAATAACTGGTGATGTTGAGCATCTTTCATGTGCCTATTGACCTTCTTTGGAAAAATGTTCAGGTCCTTTGCTCATTTTCAGCTTATTTTTAATCTTTTTCTTATTGTGGTAAAATAACATAAAATTGATCATTTCAAACATTTTAAAATAAAAAATTCAGTGTTGTTAATTAAATTCACAGTGTTGGGCACCTGGCTGGCTCAGTTGGTTAAGCATCTGCCGTCAGCTCAGGTCATGATCCTGGGTCCTGGGATGGAGCCCCACATTGGGCTCCCTGCTCAGCGGGGAGCCTGCTTCTCCCTCTCCCTCTCCCCCTGCTTGTGCTCGTGCTCTCTCTAAAATAAATAAACAAATAAATAAATAACTTCACAATGTTGGGGGTGCCTGGGTGGCTCAGTCTGTTAAGCATCTGACTCTTGATTTCGGCTCAGTCATGATCTCGGGATGGTGGCCCCACGTGGGGCTCTGCACTGGGTGTGGAGCCTGCTTAGGATTCTCCCTCTCCCTCTGCCCCTCCCCTGCCCTCCCCCCCCCCACCGCCACTTTCTCTCTCAAAAAAAATTCACAATGTTGTACAACTATCACCACTATCTATTTCTGGAACTCTGTCATTATTTAAACAGAAACTCTGTAACCATCACACAGTAACTCTCCATTTCCCCTTTCTCCCTGGGAACCCGATTTTCTGTTTCCCCAGGAATGTTTTTAGGGAAGACACCAGCACACCATGTGTTGCTGTCCATAAAAATATCATTAAAGTCCTCTTCACCCTCCCTTCAGTGCTGAAGAGACTGCTTGCTCTCTCAGCCCTGCAGTCTCTTGCCAGTCTTCTCCTGACTTGCTGCCCTCTGGAACTCCCACCTTCTCCTCGGGCACTGTTGCACCAGCTTCCAGCACAAGGCCTTCTAGATCCCAGAGCCGGCAGCAAAGCCCAGTCCAGCTTTTGTCTCATGGCGAGCAGCCTCTCGGCATTCTTGGGAATAAAATTCTCCATCCTAACCCCAGAAAAATGTGATGTCCCCACACATTCATTTTTTTCCTCAGAAGTGAGAGTGGGGAGGGACCAGATGCATATTGGACTTGTGGCACCGAGAATATTTCCAACTCACAGCCTGGCCTTCTCCCAGTTCTTTTCTCATGGGGTTGCTGAAATTGAAACCACAGTGGCAGCAACCAAGATAGTGTAGGACTCGAAACTGGAATGGACCAGCCTGTGATGGTGACATTGAGGCCTGGATGATAAGAAGACGGTGATATAAAGAGTCCGCACAAGAATATCCAGACAAAGAGAACATGTGCGAAAACACTGAGGTGGGAAGAAGTGTTGTCCGTTCAAGGAGGCCTGAAGAGTAGTGGGCATGCAGGAGAGTGGCAAGGGACGAGGTTGGAGATGTGGCTAGGTCCAAATCAGGAGGGCTTTGGGGGTCATGTAAGAAGTTTACACTTGATTCCATGTTCAACGGGAAGCCATGTATATAAGCTCAGACACTCTCACGTATGTAATAGAAAACCCCACTTAAAGGGTTCAGGCAATAAAGGGAATTTATTGGCCTGAGTAACTGCAAAGTCTTGAGGTGAGGTTTCATTTCATCTTGCCTTTCCTCTTCTCTGAGAGTCCTCTCAAGATGACAAGATGGTTTTGGCATCAACCATGGTACCTGTTTCTTTTTTTCACAAGGAGAGGGAGAGTCCAGCTTCTATAAGCCAATGAACAGAATCCCTCACCTTCACTCTGACTGGAACAGCCTGGGCCAGTCACCTCTCTACATCACCCAATCTTGGCAGTGAAGCTCAAACTCCAGGCAGGACTCCCTGCCTCCTGTCACTAGGGCTGGGGTCAATCCCAAATGGCATGTTGCTACTTAGTGAGGGTGGAGTGGTCCTCCCAAGATAATTTGGAAACATTTAGGAAAGAAAGAAAAGGGAAGTGAGTGCTGGGTAAGTAACCCCAAAATTCATTATACCATGGAAGGATTGTTAAAGATCACTCTAGCTGTATGAGGACAGACTGAAGAGGCCATCATGGAAGGAGGGAGTCTTACTAGTAGAATGTTGTAGTGGTTTAGTCCAGGGGTGGTACAGCCTGAGGAGATGCATTTGGGGGATAGAACTGACTGGACTTAATGATGGATTGGATGATGGAGGAGGTAGTTGTGACCAGATTCTGAGAGGTCTCGAGTGCCAGGGTTTGGACATTATCTTTGTAGGCAATGATGGAGGTGTTGGAGTGGGTTGCCTTTTGTGAGAGTAAGAGATTAAGAATTTTGGGGTTTTGGTGTCCTTCACTTTCTCTTCCTCCTTCAATTTTTTTTTTTTTTTTTTAGTTTTTATAATTTACCACAGCATATTCTTTTGCTTTTTTAATGTTTTCCAAATGATGAAAACACCAAAATGAAAATCTATTTCATTAGACTGATTCACTGCTCACCCTGTATCCAAGTCAACTGACTGAAATTATCTTCAAAAAAAGCCTGTTTTCTGTAGCCTAATTTTATAAGCCCAACAGAACTCAGCTTCACTTGAATCTCAGAACACTGTGAAATTAATATTAACTTAGCTGAATGTTTTCAGTTTGAATTAATATGCTTGCAATGTCATTCAATCTTGCAAATTGCTATCATCAGGAAGTGAACATGTTTTAGCTTTTCAAAGTATCAATTATGAGGCATAAGAGTTCAACTGCAGCTCCTGGTTTAATCCTCTAGCTTATCCATCATCTAAAGCTTATTGAAAGAGTTGAATTAAACTTCAAGGATGTAGGATGGCTATTTTTGCAGAATGGGCAAACAATAGCTGCAGTTTGATGCCCTTGATGAAAGTGGACTGGTGAGTTAATTCTGCATATAAAGTCAGCAAAGCACTTAACATTTTAAAGAATCCATTCTTGGTTCTGATTCAAGTTTGAGTCCGTCCTTTCAAAAAGAATTGCTATTCCTCCATTCAGTAAAGAAGTTCAGGACTCAGCTTTGTTTCATTTTAAATTCCCATATATTATTTTGTTATTACAATACAAAATACTTGGTGGGGCTTTTATCTTTTGGACAAGTCCCCATCTCTCTGTTCCTCAGTTATCTCATCATGTCTTTACCCTTGATGAGGATAAACATTCCTGACTAGAGAGCTCATAACATTGTTTTGAGGGTCAGGTCAGTGATATATGGAAAGGTTGTGAGGACAGCTAAATTCTACATAAAATGTTTCTTTTGTGGTCATGCAACATCTATATTCGTAGCAGTTACTGTTAGTGTCCTTTTGCACTACTGCTTCCTCAGTCTTTGTGTAAGGCACTAGACCAACGTGCAAGGCAGGCTGGGAGGGCCAGGCAATTGATGCCAGGGGAGCAGTCCTAGATCTTCGACCAGTGGGGGCTGGTGGATCAACAGCCCAGCTCTTTTGCTGGTAGTGGTAGTGGTGGGTGGAGGGCACTCTAAGTGTCCTATGCAATCCCTCAGAAGTCCTCAGTAAGGTTGAACTCCAGTTCCCATAGCAGTAACTTCATTAATGCACACTTTTGTGCTCCTTCCGTTTCATTTTTTACTTCCTATACTGACATTTCCTGAGTCTACCTGTCGAGTAAATGATCTGCACACAAGTTGTTCTCTTAAGGTCTGTTTTTTGTGGAACTCAACCTAAGAACCTAGTTCTAAAGATCTTTCAAAAAGTATACATGCAGCTAGCTCACCATTGATAATCTAGAATTCTCTGGCTTTATCGCCCAGCCTTAGTCCTGGACTGGAACTAAGTCTATTTTGCCTCCTGACTGCCAGGACTCAAGAGTATTTACCAGTAACTCTCCAAGACATGGTTTCCTAGTAATCCTGACCATCCCGAGAGACTGTGTACCTTCCAGAGGGGCCAGGTGATACATGAGTCACGCAGACAGAGATGAAATATCACCTTTACTACTAATAAAGATGCTTGGAGAGCATGGCATATAGTTGTGGGCACTAACAATGAACCGCAAAGTTAGGCAGATTTATCCACACAGTCACAGACAGTGTTGGGTAACTTCAGGCCTTCAACTTCACAGGCAGAGCCTGCCACTCTAAAGTTTGCAGAATGGAGGAGAAGAACAGGATGTGCTCTCTCGGCAGACAGACATACCCGAAAGAGAAAAAGGAGGAGGAAGGGGCTGAGTCATAGATGCCTAGTTCCTGTTCCAGTCAGAAGATTCATTCTCCTCACTCACAGCAGTGACAGGGGGCAGAAAGAAACCAAGAAAGTTGTTGTAATGGATTCCTTTTCTTGTGGAAACAAGGTGCTAGGTGCCCAACACTCCCAGGGTTTTTTGTTCTCTTAGCTCATTGGGCTTAACCATTAAATTCAGGGCCAACAAGGGTGTGACCATCTCCTTGGCAGGAGACCAGCAATCTATCCTGAAAGTACTGCTCCCACCACAAGCACATCCCCCTACTTTTCCCATCGAATGGCTGATGAGCATAGCTATTGCCCTCAGAAGGCAATTCAGTGACTGAACTAATTCCAAGGCCAAGCTGAACCCCAGCTGGAAGTTCCCCAGTTCACTTTGCAGTCCTAATTATGTCTAACCATATTGTTTGGACAGTCTATCAGAGGCTCTGAAAAGACATTATATGACAATGTAAAGATACTTCAATAAAAAAATTTCAGTAAAATATTGATGTCCTCCAATTTAAATATAACCCCTCTACCACTGTGAATTTCCCAGGGAGAAAAAGTTGAAAGATTAGATTCTCTTATATGCTTGAGTTAAAGACATTCGAATCTAAAACTCATCCTTCTGATGCTGTTCATTCTGAACCAGGTGGGTTCTTCATGCCTTGGATAGCACTGTAGTTCTTTCAGCAACCTGGACAGGGTCTCACTAGAACCACTGGTGTGGCTTTTTTCAGAATCTTAAAAGTTTAATTATACATCAAGTTTCTGATATACCTCAGTTTTTAAGGACTTTTTAAAAAGATTTATTTATTTATTTGAGAGAGAGAGAGAGAGTGCAAGCTGGGGGAGGGGGTCGAGGGGTGAGGGAGAGAGAGAATCTCAAGCAGACTCTGTGCTGAGCATGGACCCTGACTTGGGGCTTGATCTCATAACCCTGAGATCACGACCTGAGTGAAAACTAAGAGTTGGATGCTTAACCGACTGTGCCACCTAGGTGCCCCTGGTATACCTCACTTTTTAAAGAGTATCATCAAAACACTTAACACCAAACTCGATTGGGAGGAATCTCCCAGATACTTAACCCACTGAGCCACCCAGGCACCCCTGTGTAAAACTTTTAGTATCAAATAATTTTTTAATTAAAAATTTTGTTTAAAAGATTTGTTTATTTGACACAGAGAGAGAGAGGGCACAAGCAGGGGGAACAGCAGGCAGAGGGAGAGAAGCAGACTCCCTGCTGAGCAAGGAACCTGATGTGGGACTTGATTCCAGGACCCCAGGATCATGACCCGAGCTGAAGGCAGCCGCTTGCCTGAGCCACCCATGTGCCCCAATATCAAATAACTTCGTATATTTTTTCTCATATTAATCTCTCTGTTGTCAGTTTATTTTGCAGAACCAGCTGAAGAACCTTAGAGGGCAGAGGTGAATCTTTCTCCCTTGTAAGATATTTGCATTCTTGCGAAGTTTAGAAATCTCCAGTGATGGCAAGCCCAATCATGAGTCTGCTTTTGAGAGGTCTTTCTTTTCCATCTCGAATCTTAAAGACCGTTTTACTTTTCCTTTCCCCTTTGAGCCTTCTGTCTACAATATCCCCTGCCTGATCTGTGGGATCTAGGCTCTAAATAACCACACGGTTTCCACACTGGCTCCTGCTGTTGGTCTTTGTTGTGGAATGACATGCCTGTAAAGCCTGTCTTGTAAGGGTAGCCTCTCTTTCACTCCCTTGTTTTTTTCTTTTTTTAAAAAGATTTTATTTATTTGACACAGAGAGACATAGCGAGAGAGAGAACACAAGCAGGGGGAGCGGGAGAGGGAGAAGCAGGCTTCCCGCCGAGCAGGGAGCCCGATGTGGGGCTCGATCCCAGGATCCTGGGATCATGACCTGAGCCGAAGGCAGACGCTTAACGACGAAGCCACCCAGGCTCCCCAGTGCCTCATTTTTTTTCAACCAGAAAACATCCTCGCAGATTCCTGAACTAAAGCTGCTATGGACATTTCTGCAGCTGAATCTCTAGGTTCAGCTATGAATGACAAAACCCCCAAAGTAACAGTGGAAAGGTAGATGTTTATTCCACTCACATAAACATCTAGGTCACCGTTTGAGGGCTGGTTCATCCAGATTCCTTTGGCACTGTTGCCCTATCATGCTTGGTTTGACTTCCCTGTCCCATATGCAGGTATCTTCAGCAACAGGAGCAGGAAGGGATGAAAGGAAAGCAGAGAGTGCTGCATCTAGTATCTCAAGGAAGACTCTTAGAAGCTGTCACACTTGACTCTTCTGTTTACATCTCATTTACCACAATGTAGACACACAAGTATCCTGAGCTGTAAGAGAAGCTAGGAAGTGTAGTCTTCATTCTAGTCTGCCATATACCCAACTAAACCTATTCAAGAGAGGGAGAACGAATACTGGGGGCAACTGGACTACCAGATTAATTGCACTGGTGAGGACAGATACCTCTGTGAAGCCCTGCTCAGCACTCCACCTTCCCTTGCTTTTGATTGGTCCAGGCCTCCAGGAGTATTTCCCTCCACTCCGCCTTTGTCAGCAATATTGGATATGTCCTAGGGCTTGACTTCCCCTCTATACTTTTCAAGGTGAACAGCTGGATTTGTCACAGTTTAACTTACCTCCTAATAAGTTAAATTTCCCTAATAAAGGCCTAGTATTTGTAGAATCTGATGCCTCCTTTTTTTTTCTTTCTTCCTTTTTTTATCTTTCTCTTCTTTCTGGCCACATGTACTTACTGACATTCTGTTCTAGATTTTGTCTAATGGGGTCTTCTGTTTTGAGAGCTAAATCACTAGGTCTGCTAGGCCAAAAGCAACCATTGTTCAAAAAAAAACCTTGGCCACTCTCACCTTTCTGAATTAGATAATCAACATGCATTTTGTGATTAGGCTAACAGCCAATCCAGGCTTGGATTCCATTTATCACTGTCCTGATTGGCTCTCTGTTATGTTTCATCTTTCTGGTTGCCTTCATTTACAGTCTAAAATTTCAAAATTTCTCAGCCTGTTCCCTCTGGGTATAGACGGCACTTGTATTCCTATTTACAATTTTAGTGACATCTGGGAACCCATTCAATAATCCCTTGAATAGTGTACTTCCATCTGGCTGATCCTCCCCTTTTGAACTGTCCAACCTTTCAGGGTACACCTGGCATCAGTGTCCCAAACTTTAAGGAGGAATTCCCAATAGTTCTTGGCAAGTAGTCTCTATTCTCTGTGTAGCTCTAAGAGAGTACTTTGCCAGTAGTGGTCTATATTCTTGCTCCCTCTGAGAGTCAGTCAGCACAGTCGGCTATGATTTTGCTTCTATTCTTGTTTGATTTTTTTGGGACCAAGTTATTATTTCTGAGCTAAAAAAAAAAAACCCCAAACCTCCAAAACATCTACTCATTTTAAAAATAACCTCTTATATGAATTAAACCTAAGTACATCATCTTTTCCCTTTTATCTGTCCTTCAATTTCATTTTTCCTTTTATATCCATCTGATCTGTTCTCTAAGATCTCAACTTTATCTCCAAAAACTTTCTCCAAAAAAAACTTTCTCCTTCACAAGCTTAATTATTCTTAATTTTGTTCTCATTCTTTCATTGCTCCTGTTCTAAAACTGAAGCACATTCTAGAAACACTCTACACATTACCTGATTTCCTGAACAAATCTGCCTAGACACACAAGGTTCTAGGCACAGGACTAACTGCCTTCTTTAGGTCTTCGGGTTTAAAACAATTTAACTCAATTGTGTCTTTAACTTAGGCATTTTCCATTATAATAAGGGCTTCTATTTCTTTGCCTTTTTTTTTTTTTTAAGATTTATTTATTTATTTTGGGGGAGAGGGGGTAGAGGGAGAGAGAGTCCCAAGCAGACACCCCAGACTCCCCACTGAGCACAGAGCCTGAAGTGGGGCTCTAGCTCACGACCCTGAGATCATGACCTGAGTCAAAACCGAGTCGGACACTCAACCAGCTGAGCTACCCAGGAGCCCCTTTCCTTTTTTTTTTTTAAGATTTTATTTATTTATTTGAGAAGGAGAGAGAGCACAGAGGGAGAGTGAGAGGGAGCAGCAGACTCACTGCTGGGCAGAGAGCCCAATGCGGGGCAAGATCCCAGGACCCTGAGATCATGACCTGAGTAGACACTTAACTGACTAAGCCACCCAGGCGCCTCTCTGCTTTGTTTTTAATAAAAGACTTGTGTAGGTGTCTGCAAAGTTGGAGGCTTGGAAATCTAAAGCCATGGTCAGAGCCTCTAAAATTTATAAATCTAGTCACTTTTGGATCACACGGTGGGGGATGACTCTTGAGACTCTTGACAGGCCACATGACTTCAAGATTAGTCTTTGGGCACTGCCTACATAGGCTGGTATTAACAGTTGAAAACTAGAACTTCAAACTCCAGTACTCCATAGCACCCATGCTGTATAAAGAATGCACTGTAAACGATAGCATTAGAAAACCATCATTTTGCAAGTCACTAGAAAAAATAATAGGTAGCAATTACCAGTGAGTACCAAATGAGTTAGATAAAAGACTGATGGGGAACTTTATAATGATGCATTGACTGACAATACCTGAGTGGACTGTCAGCTCTAAAATCTCTAAAACTGGTACAAGGGATATTATGTGCCTGATGTGATGCAACAGCAATAGTATTTCTTATAAATTATTTGTGCAAACAAATTTGAACACAAATTTATTGGAACTTCTTAAATCTATCAGTTGGCAGGAAAAAGGGGTGATAGAGGAACATGTTAAATGACACAAAGAGCATATGATCATCCAAACTCAGAAAGTGAGACAAAGGGCTCAGTTTAACAAAAAAGTGGCATTTTAAGAGGGAGCATGAACTGTATAGATTTTAAGATCCTTAAGAACCATACCAACCAAAGGCAATGCATGAATCTCACCTGGGACCTGATTTTTTTTTTTTTTTTTAAAGATTTTATTGATTTGAGAGAGAGAGAGTGTGTGAGCATGAGGGGGTGGGGCAGAGGGAGAGGGAGAAGCAGACTCCCCACTGAGCAGGGAGCCTGACCCCGGGCTCGATCCCAGTATCCTGGGATCATGACCTGAACTGAAGGTAGCCGCCCAACCGACTGAGCCACCCAGGTGCCCCATGGGACCTGATTTAAACAAACCAACTGTAAAGGCATTTTAGACTTACAGAAAAGTTGCCGTAGTACAAAGAATTGCTATATAACCTTCACCTAGATTCCCCAAATGTTAACAACCTATCACATTCACTTCAGCATTTTTCTGTCTACATATTCACATTTGTTTTTTGAGAGTAAGTTGCAACCAAAAATGCTCCTTTACCTGTAAGTTTCACTGTGTATTATCTAAAGACATGGACGTTCTCCTACATAATCACAGTACAATTATCAAAATCTGGAAATTAACACCAATTAACATTAGCTACAACCTTATTAAAAGTGTGCCATTTGTCCCACTAGATCTTTTATAGCAAAAGAAAATTTTTTCTTGGTCCAGAATCCAATCCCCGCATGTCCTCCTTATTGTAGATAATTGAGTCTAATGAAATGAGATCATTTATAATGATTACATAGTAAAACTTATAGCCAAAAATACAAAAAGTCCTCATTTTATTTTTTGCAAAGTACTTTTTAAAACTTTTATTTCACCAAGGACTAATCCTTTGCTAATGTTCAAATTTAAACTATTTTTCTGAGTTTGTTTCATAAGAGAAAAACATGAAAAGTTGCTTCTGTGGCATTTTCTTCTAGTTTTTCAAGCCCTCTTGCAGTAGCAACTGGTTCAAAATACTGCTTTGTTTCAAAGCATGCAGTTTAGATGTATCTTCACTGAGGATGGTAATATTTCCATTTTGTTCCTGAGCTGTCAGGTCACCTTC
Organism: Mirounga angustirostris; assembly: GCF_029215605.1. Taxonomy (NCBI): domain Eukaryota; kingdom Metazoa; phylum Chordata; class Mammalia; order Carnivora; family Phocidae; genus Mirounga; species Mirounga angustirostris. The sequence goes on from NW_026991720.1 coordinate 36,658,329, forward strand.
ACTGTCAGACAGTGTACACAGTAGAGTGTCATTTTCGTAGGTTGGAAAATAATACCTGAAAACGACCACAGATATACTGAACAACCAAACTATAAATTATCCAGTAAAGTTTCTAGGCAGCTGAACATACACATTACTATAAGTCTGCTAGGTTTCCTTGCCAACAATTTCGACAGCATTTTGCAAAGGTGGTATGGGAGACAACTTCTGAATTACTTTTACTTTGACCTTTACTGGCTGGTATCAGTCTTACCAGTATCCTTGCTAGCTGCCCATTCAGCCTGTGCTTGACAGTCCCACAAAAACTATCTCGAAAGGCAGCTTACAGTACTGGACAGCTCTAGCTGTTAGATAGAGTGCCATGGATGAAGCTAAAAATGACATCCCCTTCATTTCTACTCAAAGGCCCCAGTTCTTCCCTACAGATTACCAAAACTCAAATATGGCTACTTTTTCATACATGAATCCTTTAAATATCTGATGAAAACATTGTTTCCCTTGAATGTGTGTGTGTTCTTCCCAACTTAATCACTACTGGTTCCTTCATTCTAGGTGATCAAAAATTAAAACATCTATAGAATTTTAAGTCTATTATTCAGGTTCCTTTTCTGGACACACTTAGGAGTTAGTTCTGGAGTATCTCTAAAGATTTCACTTTATTTAAGAATTATAGGAACAGGGTCTCAGGCAATCCAGGACCGACTTTGCCTCTCACAAACCTGGGATTTTCTTTCTTTCTTTTTTTAAAAGATTTTATTTATTTATTTTAGAGAGAGAGAGGGAGACAGAGACAGCAAGTGAGTGTGAGCAGGAGGAGGAGTAGAGGGAGAATCTCAAGTAGATTTCATGCTGAGTGTGGAACCTGATGTGGGGCTCGATCTCATGACCCTACTATGATCATGACCTGAGTCGAAACCAAGAGTTGGACACTTAACTGACTGAACCACCCAGGTGCCCTGAAATCTGGGATTTTCTAGAGGAAAATCTAGAGCTTTGGGGCTAGTGTTGGGGAAGAGTTGGGGGCGAGGGAGGGAGGAGGCTTATTTAACATTTCCTAAGAAGAGAGGAACCTCCAGGCAGCTAGAACTCTACAACCTCTCAGAGGTTCTCTCAGCTGAGGTTGTCCAGACTATGAGAACCAGCCCAGATGGCTGAACTGGCAAAGAAGTCTGATGCCACCTCCATAGTACAGATCAGTGGACCAACTGCTTAACATTTATAAAGTGCTGAGATGAAAAATATATACCAAAAACCCTAATAGTTGTGTACTCTTTGACAGAGTAATTTTATTTCTAGGAGTTTATCTAAAAGAAAAATTGGGTAAGTGTGCAACAATGCAGGCATATGGATGGATACTCATTGTATTACTATTTAAAAGAGCAAAATGGGGCGCCTGGGTGGCTCAGTTGGTTAAGCAACTGCCTTCGGCTCAGGTCATGATCCTGGAGTCCCTGGATCGAGTCCCGCATCAGGCTCCCTGCTCGGCAGGGAGTCTGCTTCTCCCTCTGGCCCTCCCCCTCTCATGTGCTCTCTCTCATTCTCTCTCTCTCAAATAAATAAATAAAATCTTAAAAAAAAAAAAATAAAAAAAAAATAAAAGAGCAAAATGCAAGAAACAACCTCAATATCTAGCAAATTACGGTATATCTATTGAATGGGATATTTGACAACCATTAAAAATGATACAATCGATATGTATTAGATATAGAAACATGCTTACAATATTCTGTTAACAAAATATAATGGAAAAATCTATAATTCTATATCTACATCTTTATCTCCATACCACAAAATCTGGTTACACTTACAAAAACGGGATTCCTTTAAAAATAAGGTTTTTGAAGATTTTTACTTTTTTCTATACATGTATGTTTCTCTTTTATTTAGGTTTGGAGAAATGAATAAAAACAAGTAAGGGATATGGAGCTAAGAAGTATATGTTTGGTTGAGTAGTACTCACTCTGGTTGATCCCATGTCTTTCTTTCAGGAAGCAGTGATGTATGTTTAGCTTCTTCCATATGAGTCCTTAACTCTGCTTTGGATTTGAATTTCACATGGCAGCCATAACATCTACATTGGTGAATTTGCCTCCGAATGAAATTGACCAGTTTCACTTGTTGGTAGAAATTTAATCCTAAAAAATGATAGTTTATACAATCATTAGACAACTGGTCAGACCCATTTTTGTACTATTATAATTTTTTAAAAGGGCCATGTCTCCTTTTTTAAAAAAAGATTTTATTTTTCTTTGAAAGAGGGAGAGAGAGTGAGTACGAGCAGGGGGAGGGGCACACGGACAAGCAGAGTCTTCACTGAGCATGGAGCCCGAGGTGGGGCTCGATCCCAGGACCCTGAGATCATGACCTGAGCCGAAGTCAAATGCTTAACCGATGTCAACCGAAGTCAAATGCTGAACCACCCAAGTGCCCGAGCCACTTCTCTTTATTAACCAACCTGAAGAGGCAGTACAATTATAAAGAATAATAGATACAAGGGGTGCCTGGGTGACTCAGATGGTTAAGTGTCTGCCTTCGGCTCAGGTCATGATCCCAGGGTTCTGGGATCGAGTCCCGCATCGGGCTCCTCGCTCAGCGGGGAGCCTGTCTCTCTCTCTCTCTCTGTCTCTTATGAATAAATAAATAAAATCTTTAAAAAAAAAAAAAGAATAATAGATACCAAACAATAACAGCCAATACTTATATAGGGCTTATGTGCTAGGCACTGTTCTAATCAGTTTCCATGCATTAATATGTTTAATTCTTGCAAAACTCTACCACATAGGTAGTATTATCATACCCACATTATCTATTAGGAAACTGTCCAAGGTTGCACAGCTAGTGGGTGGTAGAGCCAACATTTGACATATATACATGTCTGTAAGAATAGCAAAGTAAAGCAACACATTCCAGAGTCTAGGAAAGTAGTAAGCTGAGGTGTGGGAAGTGAGCTTTCTACTGTCTTTGATCCATTAGCAAGTCAGTAATTTACATCTTCATGACCCTAATCTTTCCATCATACTGATACTGAGAATGATGCAATTGGGTCCATCTGTGATAAATAATCTAGCTACATTGCCAAGCAGTACAGTAGGTATTTTATTTTTTTATTATTATTATTATTTTTAAAGATTTTATTTATTTATTTGAGACAGAATGAGAGAGAGAGAGCACGAGAGGGAAGAGGGCAGAGGGAGAAGCAGACGCCCCGCTGAGCAGGGAGCCCGATGTGGGACTCGATCCTGGGACTCCAGGATCATGACCCGAGCCGAAGGCAGTCGCTTAACCAACTGAGCCACCCAGGCGCCCCCCAGTAGGTATTTTATATACATTATCTACTCCCTTCACATTCTGTTGACCCGAGGCCTTATGTCACACAGCCAGTAAGTGCTGGAGCTGGAATATGAACTCTAGTCTGACTTCAAAATCCATGGTCTTTCCGTTAGCTCCCTCCACTTTATTTATAATAGATACTAACCCTTAACTTGTATTTTATTTGAAGCATTCATATATGTAGGAAAGAAGAAAGACCATATGAAATAAAAACCATATTTGAATATTACAGTTCAAAATGGTTGTGAATCATTGCTTCAGGCAATCCCGTGAGACCATCTGTGGAGAGACACATTTTGGCTGTGCACTCTCTCATCACGACTACTGAACACAGGCATCATTTACAGGATGGTGTATAAAAACGCAGCATCATGGAAAACAACTTCTGAATCAAACTCACCAAGTTCTGACTTTATTTTAAGGAGATCAAACTCGTGAGCATCCTAAAAAAAGGAATGAATATCTGTGAGCATATAAATTGTTTAATCTTTTAGGCTGAAGTTATAAACAGACGGCTTATTCATAGGAGTTTGAACACTGTTGAAACTCAGTCTGTTCATCATGTTCTGCTTTTGAAGTATTCGAAATATAACTGCTTCCCCCCACCACATCCAACTACTTTTTAAAGCACAGTCCAAACAAGTCATGCCAATCAGTTCAAACATCTTAATTATTCACAGTTTGTATCTACAGTTTTCACAATTTACTATGTATGCATTCTGCAGTCTGACAAAAGTGTCCTCAGTCTCTAGTAAGATGTGGCCCTACTTACTATATTGTGTGCCTGAGATCATTATGGATATAGGTCCTTTGCTACACAAGCAGATAGGTAATTTTACAAATCTGCTTTTCATTTTATGCCGTTAAATACGCTGTTTAATGCAAATTTCTCTTCACTGACATCTTCCCGTAAATTACATTTCTTTTGATTTTTACAATGCAGCCTTATTCTGTTTCACTCGTGTAATCGTCCATCTGGGTAAATGTTTGAACTTAAAAGCTTACAGGGAATGAAGACCATCTAACTCCCTATGAAGGCATTCAGTGTAATATCAGAGGCACGATAATTAGGAATTCCATGGTACTTTATGACTGAAAGTGACTGAGCAGAGGCTGAGGACACAGGTCAAGGATGTTGCAAAGGAAATTCCTACACAGGGTTGGGGTATTAAGACTCCTTTCAATTCAAAGATATTAAGATATTATGAATTAAAGTTAAACACTGGAAACTATACACATAAACTATTAGCAACCTGTTTCAGACAAAACGACTCTCTGCTTTCATAAGGGTAAATGCTCATGGCCTTTCACACACCTTCTAGTTTCCTTTTTTTAAAAAATTATTTATTATTTATTTTTTTAAAAGACTTTATTTATTTGACAGTGAGAGACACAGCGAGAGAGGGAGCACAAGCAGGGGGAGCGGGAGAGGGAGAAGCAGGCTTCCCTCCGAGCAGGGAGTCCGATGTGGGGCTCAATCCCAGGATCCTGGGGTCATGACGTGAGTCGAAGGCAGACGCTTAACGACTGAGCCACCCAGGTGCCCCTAGTTTCTTTTTTTAATGGAACTAAGAACAGTGTTTCTGAATGCGAGTGGGGAGAAGGTGGGTGAAACAGGATAGTCTGTGTCACTGTTGGCAGAGATGGCTGGGGGAGGGTAGGGAGAGCACATCAGAATCATCCAGTAATATTTTTTTTATTATAATCACCCCTCTACCCCTAAGCTGCGATACTGTCATGACTCATTAGATGTTCCCCTCCTCACCCCCACCGTCCAGCCGAGGATCAGAGATGTTGGGAGTGTGTCATCTCTCAGATATACTGGGGTGAAAAAAAGGTTTAGAACTACTAGCTTCAAGCTTCATTATAACATAAAAATGGCATCCAGAAGGGAACACATGAACTGGAAATACCCTCAAATTTCTTCCCTCCAAATCCAAACGGTAGGAGCTGCACAAGCACACCCTGTACCCTCTCTGCCTCTACATCCCCCATGTCCCCCTGCCCCATTTCCCTCAAGGCTTGGTGAAGGGAACTTTCCCCTTCCCGCTTTCCTTATTCACTAGCACAGCAAGCAGTGAAAAAAGACTCAGAACCTGTCCATGTCTTGAGTACTGTTAATCATGGTTACAGGCCCCACATTCTAAACTAGAACTATCTCATAAACACCTCAGAGGTAGGATGGCATCAGTGGTCTGTGAAATCCCACCCTAACAGTTTGCACAGATCCTGTGCATTGTACTAAATTGCCCTGAGTTCTGGTTCTCCTTGATGGATCTGCCTGTCTCTTCTTTTTTTGCCTAAAGCACGTTCTTTTTAATAAAAAAATTATTTATTTGAGAGAGAGAGAGGGCATGAGTGAGCACAGGAGGAGGGGAAGAGGGAGAGAATCTTTCAAGCAGACTCCACGCTGAGTGTGGAGCCCAACGTGGGGCTCGATCTCACAACTCTGAGTTCATGACATGAGCTGAAACCAAGAGTTGGATACTTAACCAACTGAGCCACCCAAGTGCCCTGCTTACAGCACTTTTAGGAATAGGATAATGACAAATTAAATTTATAAGCTTTTAAGATTGCAATCATGATCAGCTTCCCCTTGTCAGAACAAAACAAAATTCAAATGAATTAAAATATCTCACCTCCATGTGGACACATAATTTCTCAACTGTTTCTGCTTGCTTTTCACAAAATAGGCAGACAGCAGAGTCAGGGCGTTCTTCCCAATCAGACCAGTCACTGTGTTAAAAAAGCAAACAGCAAATAAAGAGATTCTCCTCATTAAGAGGGTGTACTACGCAGTCACTTGGTATTACTTCCTCCTCGCTGGGAAACCCTGCCAATCTCTTTCAACTCTGACATCTTTGTAAAGATTGTCACATCATATTATGACTTTTTGATACAGCTTTTGAAATTCAAAGCAGCACCATGAAATTAATATAAATAGCGAACAGGTGCTGCTCTATTTTCTTCTATTTGCTTCTCTTCTTAGCAGCTATTTTACTACAGAATCAGTATAATGTCTTTCTGACACAACTAGGTTTACTTTGCAAAAGAGGCATATCAGTAGATGCTTTCTCATTAGTCACAACCACTAAGTACACACGCTGTGAGGTGCGATGCTGGGAGTGTGTCTCTGCATGACAAATGGTGTGTTTTAAAAAGGCAAACCATGTATCTTTCATGTGAGAAATACTGATCATTTTAAATGGGGCAAGTGTTAAATCTGGCAGTAAACAGAGAAGTCAAAAACCATACAGGACCCAGGTTACCAGTCCTGCATTTATTTTTAAGACACTGCCAACTTCTTGTCATTCCTAAGCCTGGAAAACTGAAATCCCAGGAGAGAAAAAAGGCCAAGCAGCTTTGAAGGAAAAGCGGATGAATAACAGGTAATCATTTTAGGTTGAAAAGAACACTTCCCAAGCTTGTAATTCTAAGGAAAGAAGCTGTGAATGTTTTACCTAGGTCAATGGGATGAACATGGAACAAGGCTAACTTTAATTCTGTTACATTCTCTACTCCAATGATAAGCAGCATGGAGAGTTCAAAGGTTGTGTAACTTCAAGGTCTGGGCACCAACCAAGTGAGCAAAACACCAATGGAATGTATTTTTCTTTGCATTATATTTTACTTGTGTGTTCAATTAACAGTTTTTAAAAAACTTTAAAAATTTTATTTTTATTAATTTATTTACATATTTATTTTTAAAGATTTTATTTATTTATTAGAGAGAGAGAGTGACAGCACAAGCGGGGGAGGGGGGAAGGCCAAGGGAGAGGGAGAAGCAGACTCCCTGCTGAGCAGGGAGACACAGTGCTCCCATCCTAGGACCCCAGGATCATGACCTGAGCCGAAGGCAGATGCTTAACCAACTAAGCCACTCAGGCGCCCCTAAAGTTTTTTTATTATTTATTTACTTTTAAAGATTTTATTTATTTGAGAGAGACAGAGGAGGAGGAGCAGAGGGAGAGGGACAAGCCGACTCCACACTGAGCACAGCACCTGATGCAGGGCTCGATCTCATAACCCTGAGATCAAGACCTGAGCCAAGACCAAGAGTCAGATGCTCAACCGACGGAGCCACCCAGGCACCCCTCAATTAACAATTTTAATGGCAAAACACTATTTGGCTGGAATAACAGTTGCTTTAGTGATTTTTATGTCAAAGTTACTTTGAATTCAAGTTTTTGCATTATTATATGGACGGATGCATGACTCAGAGAGAAAATTTTCTTCATTTCTATTCTCTTCAGAATAATAACTTTAAACCAAACTAAAGAAATGTTTTCCTACTCTTAAAACACAGCAATTAATTAGCAGCTATAACAAGTCTTACTCTTCCTGATGGTCTAGCAGCTCCCGATCATCTTCCAATTGAACTTCCTCCCACGATTTTCCAAGTTCCTTTTGTGGGAAGAACAGAGAGATTAGGGAAATGGAGGGAGCAGGGGGAAGAGAGGAAAGGAGAGAGAAAATAGACACACACACACAAAAAAAACACCCCATAAAAAACCCACTCAAGACCACATACTCACTGGTTTTAAATCAATTCAAGTAGGATTTATTAAAAGAGTTATTTCAGTGACAAGGAAGGATGTATCCTAAAATGCTCTTAATATGTTTTTTTTTCTTGGAGAAGGAGTGATATTCTTTCAATCAAATTCCTTTCTCTTAAATGTAAACCAGTTTCTCAACCCTGGACGCACAGTAGAATCTCTTGGGGACCTTTTTAAAAACCCGAAACGATCTCTTGCTGGGGCCTCTGGAACATGGAGCTAGCCGGACTGTTTCTCCCCAAGGCCCCTACAGTCTATTTTTCAAACAGCAACCACAGTGATCTTTCTAAAGGACACTTCCCTGTCTGTATAAACCCTCCCATGGCTTCTTCCGCAATTAGAACAAAATCCAGAGGCCTTATCATGGCTTGGAAGATCTGCTCCGGCTCCTTCTCCATCCCTTATGTACCACCACTTTTTCTCTGGCTCAGTTTGCTCCAGACAGATCAGTGTCTCTGCTGTCCCTTGAAAGCAGCAAACTCACTTCCACCGGCTACTTCCGGACTTGCTGGAACGTCTGCCTGAACACTGCTCTCTCACATAACTAACTGTGTGGCTCAGGTGTGGGGGCATCTGCTTAAATGTTACCACCTCTTCTTCTGACTCCTCTGTCTAAAGCAACACCCCTGCTCCCAGTTACTTTTTATTCCCCTATGATGTTTTATTATTTTTTTTAAACATCAATCACTGCCTGAAATCAGTTCTGTGTATCTATTTGTTTTCTCATTCGCTATTCGTTTTTTCCACCAGAATGTCCATTTCCAGAGCCAGGCATACAGTAAGTACTAGAAAGTATTTTTAAAGTGAATTGTAACAGAAAAAGTCTAAAGATTTAAGGCCAATTTGGATCCTACTTCAAAAGGTTTTTGTAAGGTGATTAAATAAATTAGTTCATGTACAGGCATACCCCAGAGATACTGCAGGTTTGGTTCCAGACTACCACTGTAAGGCAAGTCAAATGAATGTTTTGGTTTCCCAGTGCATATAAACATTATTTTTACACTACACTGCACTCTATTATGTGTGCAAGCATTATGTCTAAAAAAACAGTGTGTATACCTTAATTATTGCGAGAATTACCAAATGTGACTCAGAGACATGATGTGAGCAAATGCTGTTGAAAAAATGGCGCAGACTTGCTCAACACAGCATTGCCACAATCCTTCAGTTTGTAAAAACGTGCGAGGCACAATAAGCAAAGTGCAATAAAACAAGGTATCCCTGTATATAAAGTACACGGTTGCAGGCAACAGTTAAGTGCTCAAATATCTACTTCAATCCCTTTTATCTCTTACAGTTCACGGGAAGTTGCACCCACTTAGGGCTATGTCTGGCAAATTTAGTCATAGTTCCAGCAAAACTTTATGGAGTAATGAGCAGGAATGATTTCTTTTGGCCTAACCATTTATCTTTTCTATTCTTGAGTCATTTGTTCCTCTTTCTTATCTTTTCTTCTTTCTCCATCCAATTTTACCACTGTGCCATGCAAAAGCAGACAGTGCACTAAAGAAGGATGTAGGAACAATAATGGACACCTTTCCAAGCAGCTAAACTATGGTTACAGTCAAGTCCAACCTGACCTGCTATAAATATAGACATTCTTGTTTGATATTCCTCTTTTGGAAAAAAATAACTAAAATTTATTCTCAATTTTGAACTTCTTTTCTCAAAAAAGGTATTCACTTAAGCAAAAACAAAGAACTACAAGGTCCATTATGATTTAGGGAAAAAAGAAAATCTATCATTCATCAACTTAATGAGAGGTTTTGAAGCTGTCATTCTCTATCAGCTAAATGATGCATAAACTCAGACACACAGAGATTTACCATAATGTCATTAGAGACAGTTAATTTGGACTCTATAATGTACTTCCCAGAGTTATCATGAAATGTCTGAACCTCATTATGGACACGAGGAATGGCTTCAACACTGCCAACAGGATCCTTGTTAGTTGGAATTTTTGGTGATGAATTACATCTTTCATGGATTACTTGATCTCTCTGGACCTGTACTTTAAGGTCATTGTTGCAGGACATTATTCAAAGAAGGGCCATCTGTGGTATTACCATTTTCAATGATATGGACAAATGTTGCTTATCAATAAATGTTTTGGCCAAAGAGACATAGAATAGCTTTCAGTGTCAAACTTCCAAACCCAAAGCATTATTTTGCAACTTTCAGTACACTATTTGGCAAGTATTCAGTATAACATGTAGGGATTTTCCTAGGCAACAGCACTAACCATTTACCACTTGAGAGGAAAATGGAACTTGGTGTTCATTAGTGTATTAAGAAACAAGTGGTTTGCATGTGACACTGGCCCAGGCTTTCCTGGAATGCTCTGCCTTGCATAGTCAAATATATATGATTTATTATAGGAATAAGACCTCCCCCCCGCCCCCCAAAAAAAGACAGAACTCTCTAATTAAGATGCTGTGCCTGGTAATGAATCACGTTAGGAAAGCAAAGATTTCAAGAAAAACAAAGTTTGGAAGGCACGTCAGTAAAGATGTTCAGCACACCCCCTCAACCCCCTACATCAGATGGTTTATGATCAATGAGAGGGTGGACAAGAAAAACATAAAATATAAATCCCCTTCATCTAGCATCCCCACCGCTCCAACACAGACACTTATATATGTACTTACACGAAAAACCCATTATAAACAGAGAAAGAGAAATGTTTTATTTTTTTCAAGTTTTAATTTAAATTCTAGTTGAGAAGTGTTTTAAATGGGGGCACTTGGGTGGTTCAGTCAGTTAAGTGTCTGCCTTCAGCTCAGGTCATGATCCCAGGGTCCTGGGATGGAGCCCTGTGTCTGGCTCCCTGCTCAGCAGGGACCCTGCTTCTTTCTCTCCCTCTGCTCCTCCCCCTTGCCACACCCTCCCCCACCTGTACTCTCTCAAATTAATAAAATCTTAAAAAAAAAAAAGTGTTCTAAATGTAAATAATTTCATTAGAAAGAACTATACTAAAACTGTGAAAAACAGGTTAAGAGCAGACTTTTGTTACAAATGGCTTTGTATATCTTTAAGAATAAAAAAAATAAAAAATGATAAAACCACTGCAAAAATAATTTCCTTTAGGAAAACTCAGGGCTTGAAACATAAATGCCTTAGGAATAGGTAGCTGAAGGCTCAGTGATGATGGCAGGGGCATCTGAACGTGAAACTGCCTGGGAAATTGTCCCCTTGACCATCCTGGTCCACTCTTCATCGAACACTTTTGTTTGTGAGAAAACAGAGAACGTGTAGTAGGTAATCTAGACTATGCATAGTGACTTTTTATGTATTTGCAAGTCTGTTATTATTCAAAAACTGATATGAATTATTAAGTACGGAAATTATCTCACCTAAGGAAGAAAAAGGAATCTATCAATTTGCTGAGCTCAGAAGAGAGTCAAAAACACCCTCCGTGTCTTAGCGCTCCCACCCTTGATGATGATTATAGAGTGCATCTTGCCAGGGATACCCTGGGTGCTGCCATCACTTGCTGCCTGGAGATTCTGCTCCGATGGAGTTGAGGAACCCCGTGGGCACATAGCTGCTACAGGAAAGGCCCACGCATTAACTTTGTACACCCCACCCCCAAGTGCTGAAATTATGTGCTTACATGTCTGTCTCTCATACGACCTCTAAACTCTCTGAGTAGTGACTTAAATCAGCCACCTTGTCTGTAATATTTTTCTTCCTGCTCCACCAGTGTCTGGTACTGGAAGGCACTCCAATGTATGTAGAATGTATGAAAAGCCAATGGAAGTGCTTCTTGCAGGGAAGAGGATGTGAGAAATGGATGTGCAGACCCTGACGACTAATACAACAGTTCTCTCTTTGGCCCCACATTCATCACTCATGTCAGCCTTGTTCCTCAGAGGAATACACAGTGAGTGTCTGTCAGCATTTTTTTCTCCTTTTTAAAACTAAAGCAAAGTCATTATTCATTGCTTAAGTAAACTTTTAGAAGAATTTATTCTTCATGTTAAATATTTCTGTGAAATATTAAGTATTTTCATTCATGGTGTCTGAAAGGAAACTAAAATGATGCTGAGCAATCTCTGACCCTCATTTTTCTCTAACTACACAGTATTAGTATTTGGAACAGTCTTTTATATACCCCTTCTATATATTATACCTTTTATCTACAACACTACTCAGGATGGTATTAAGGTTGATACTTCTGGTAAGCACTTCTCTACGTTAGGACATTTCTACATCTTTAGAGACCTTATTAGCTAATTCAATTCTTTTCTAAGGTAATTTTGTATAATTTCCAAAATGCTAAGGCTAATCGTAACATATTTTAGGTTTTGTTTTTAAAATCATTCTTCTTGTTGTGAGCTATTTACCTCAGTGGGAAAGCATACAGGGCTAAGAAGGCTAAGGTTGTGGGTCAGAGCCCTTAACGAGCTTATTAAAAAGTCAGCTTTACTTTGACCTTGACTCACTTTCTAGTTTAGTACAAAAGAGAACAGGCAAGAAGGTGGTGAATAGATCATTACGAATTCATCATCATTACTTGACCAAAAACCCAACCAAAAAAGTAAGAGGTAGGTACCTTATTTCAACTGAGGAAAAAGCGAAGGAAACTGATACACAGAGAGGTTAAGTATCCTGTTCTAACTATGTGACTCTGGGAAAAGATCTGTGCCTACTCTCCAAATCTATAAAATGGGGATAATAAAATCTGTGACATATGGATATGGTTAAGAGTAAATGACTTAATACTATACAAGACAGTGCTTGGCATATAGCAAGTAGTCAAATGCTGCTAGTTAAAAGAAAAAATTACTTCTATCAATATTCTCCTAAAATGATTTAATTTTCATTTTATATACTATCACAGTCTTCATGTTTTCTTGAAACACTGCTCCTAAGCTATGATTCATGCCACATCATATCTGGGCACTCAGTGGGCAGTATAATCTAGCATGCCCATCTAGAGACAGCTGGTCCTTGCAGACAATTTCAGTTTTGAAAGACATACTACTTGATGCCCAGAGAATAAAGCATCATACTTTTCTAAAAGTGCCAGCAGAATTTGAGTGAACAGTCCCTTTGAAGTCTCCTCTAAAAGGTAAATACCTCCAGCTATATATATAATGTTCCGCTAGTCCCAAGCTCTCGAATATTATTTTAAAAGATCCCCAGAAGGAAGTACTATTAAATTGCTTCCACAGCTTTCTGCAATAGCTGATATTTCTTAGAGCTAACACTGAAGTCCACTCCCCATTGGATTGGGCTGGGTCCTGAAGCAGCATTTGTTCTAGGAATTAATGACAGTGATTTCAAGAGAAGATTGAAGGACTCAAAGGGTGCCTTTGCCTTTAGCTAGTTGTAAAACATTTGTAGCAGATCATGGCAACTTCTCAGAGTCAATCTTCAAACACATGTCAAACTTGCTTCTCAAGGGGAATTTTATTTTAACTCTACAAGGATTAGTTAGAACAGACAAAAATTCCACCCCACCAAGAGATTTCCAACATATTTCAGGATATGTTTGTTTCTGTCCAATTGATAAAATGGTTGATTATAATCAATTATGCCCTCTGTGGCCATGAGTTTGGATTCTAATTCATTCCTATTGAGAGGAAAAAAGTAATTTCCATTTGCTTAAGAAAAGTGTCTGAAACAACTCCCTTTCTCCTAATTCAAGTGGAGAGTTATGTAACCCTTTTCTTTACACGAGTGGATTATTTCCTTTGTTATGTACACCCCTAAATTCAGCAGAGTAGGGCAGGGCCAGTAGAACTCCCAGTCATTGTGTCAGTTGAAATCCCCTCTTCCATTTCTAAATGCCCCCCTAGTGACACTTGCCTCCAACTGAATACCTTCTCTTAACCAAAAAGCTCAGGAAATGATACTGAGGTTTCTAGGCAAGGAAAACTTTCAATGTATTTAAAATCCTTGACGTGATAACACCATTATTACATTCTATTAGCCATACAAATCAAAGTCCTCTTGTGTAGTGAAATGATTGGTTTCTCTAAAATTTCCAACAAAGATAAGCTGGCCAAGGAGGATGGTAAATTTTTTTTGTGGGAAAAGGAGGGTTTTTTTAATGGGGAGAGAGGGAAGAGAGAAGAGTTTTTTTTTTTTTTTTTTTTGAGGGGGGTGTGTGGGAAGACAGAGGGAGAGAGAGAATCTTAATGAGGCTCCATGCCCAGTGCATGAGCCCGACTAGGGGCTCAAATTCACAACCCTGAGATCATGACCCGAGTGGAAATCAAGAGTTGAACGCCCAACCCACTGAGCCACCGAGGTGCCCCATGAAGAGATTGTTTTTAAAAAGTTATCTAGCATAAGACACCTAGTACATCCAGATGTCAAAAGATGGTTTTTGAATAGAATATAGAAGTCTCTGGACTCAAGGTAATAGATAATATAACAAATGAGCAAGAGTATGTAGATACTCAAATGTTTTATGTTTATTATTACTTCTTTTTTTTTCCGGTCCAGATCACTGTGAATTCTAGAGACATGACATTTTTACTGTGTAAACATCTGGCAAATCGAAGACAAACCAAATCAAGTTATGCTTTGTAAACTAGCCATTACGAAGCTAATCACTGCTTGGAAGTGTCCCTCGATTACATTTTGACTTTTATACTGATTGCTTGTTTAAATATTAGACAGCCCTTAGAAAGATTTTTGTTTGTGGAAATGCAATCAAATTTTAAATTATGAAGAGAAAGCCTTACCAAATAATTGATGACATAAAATCGGTCATATTCTCTGTTCTTAGGATTAATCCTCCGATGCTGTTTTTTCCTCATATGGTCTTTCAGTGTATTTTTGTCCCTGAAGGTCTTCTCACAATACAAGCACTGCAGGCTAAAAAAATACACAAACACTGACAGATTACACAAGTCTCCTGGAAAGCTGCTGCAAAAGTCCTTTATTTTTAAGTCTTACGATTATTCATTTTAGGTTACAGAATCTTCAAGTAGGATACGACATCCCTGTCAGAACCTCTCTTACTTCATTCATTCAGCTTTGTGGGACGCATGCTTGGTTTATTTTGTAGTTGGCTACATTGGCCAACTGGGCTATGTAGTCAAACTGTGACAAAGATAGTTAATACCCAAAAATTATTGTGGTGTTTTCTAATCAAATTATCTCTTCTAAAAATGAAAACGTAGTTATGTTCTTCAAATAATTACAATGATAACTAGCATTGGCTGCCTCCACTGAGTACAACAAATTAGTCCATGGCTTGGCATATTTTGTGAGCTGATTTGCAGGGTTTAATGCCTAGTTTCAGTACATACTAGCTGTGAAACTTGGTCAAGTTACTTGCCTTCTCTACTGACATTCATTTTCTAATGAAAATGAACAGATTGCTAACAAAACATCTTTCTTAACCTAAGTCTGACAGTGGATACTGCCTGTTACTTCTCCCTACCAGTCATTAGAGTTCCACTTTTTGGAGTCACACAGATTATATCTAAGTTCCCTTTTACATGAAAACTCTCAAATGGGTGAAATCAGTTGTTTCAATTTTGAATTCTTTTGTCATCACTACTAAGCATCCTTTGAACCATTTCTTGTGCCACAGAAATAACTATATTCTTTTATAGCAAATAATTATGGCATTAAAAAATTATGCTAATCTTGGGGCGCCTGGGTGGCTCAGTCGTTAAGCGTCTGCCTTCGGCTCAGGTCATGATCTCAGGGCCCTGGGATCAAGCCCCGCATTGGGCTCCCTGCTCCACGGGAAGCCTGCTTCTCCCTCTCCCACTCCCCCTGCTTGTGTTCCCTCTCTTGCTATCTCTCTCTCTGTCAAATAAGTAAATAAATAATCTTAAAAAAAAAATTATGCTAATCTTGCTAGAAAGCACATCTGTTATTATTTTATAAATGAAGGATCATTTAGTAAGAGTAAAAGGACATTAATGTAGTGTTGATACCAGAATTTGAACTCAGAACTTTTAATATTTCTTTCTTAATGTTATTGCTCTGAATATTGTGGGCTGAGATTTCATTTGGGAAAAAAAAAAAAAATACAGGGGCACCTGGGTGGCTTAGTTGGTTGGGTGTCTGAATCTTGATTTTGGCTCAGGTCATGATCTTGGGGTTGCGGGATCGAGCCCTATGTTGTTGGGCTCCGCACTTACTGCGGAGTCTGCTTGATATTCTCTCTCTCCCTCTCCTTCTGCTCCTCCCCCCACTCAAGCTCTCTTTCTCTCTCTAAAAATAAATAAGTAAAATCTTTAAAAACAAAAAACCCAAAAAAACCTAGGTTTTGAGAGAAAAAATACTGGGCCCTCTCCTCGAGAAAAATGTGGATAGATTTTTGAAAGCCATTTTAGTGACCTAGAGAATTTCCTTCCTTATTTTACAAGCTAAGCTCTAGATACCCACTAGATACAGTCACCAGAATATGGTCTTAGGAACAGTGGAGTGTCATGATATATAAGTGTGAATAAATACTAAAAGGTAAAAGAATGCACAGAGTATGTTATGTCTCACATAAAGCTGAATAACATATAACATTTTGACAATATATTTACCAAATATGTGAAAAATTATACTGAAAAACGAATTACCATGACAAAATTAAGAAATGGGGAGATATGAATGAGGAAGGGCACACATGAAAATCAAGGGAATTAATAATGTTCTATTTCTTTATTTAAAAAAAGATTTATTTATTTTAAAGAGATAGAGAATCTCAAGTAGACTTGACCCTGAGATCATGACCTCAGCTGAAATCAAGAGCTGGACGCTTAACTGACTAAGCCACCTAGGCATCCCTGTTCTATTTCTTAGGCCAGATGTAGAGTATACTCTTCATACCCTATATAGCATATGTTACATGGTATGTACACTGTTTGGTAATATGATACTTCTTTTAAAAAGCAGTAAAAGGCAATATGATCTAGACAAAAAGAAGAAAATTCCATTTTATTAATTAGTTCTATTAGATTAATCTTAAAAAATTCACAACAGACAATAAAAAAAATTCCCAAGAGTCCAAAATTAAAATAGCTTCAGGTTGTGTTTCATGAAAAAAATACTTACTTGTCCAGTTTTTTCTGTAATGTGCATAGAAATTCATTGCAGTTTACAATGTTGTCTGGCAATCCAATGTTGAAAGCATGTTCTCTGGCCATGTGGTTCAAAAGAATAGATCTATGAAGAAATTTGAATACAAATCATCTAGTAACAAATCAAGTCAGGGATGGCACTTTTATAATGATTACACTAATCAGAAGTACATGCAAAGGTTAAACACTAAAACACACATTTGGGCTATGAAAGAGTGGTATGTTATATAGTATTTAAGTACACATATAATCACAATAGTTCTTTAAAGTGAGTTAAGTTTGTTCCATTATCTGCCAGTGCACAGGAATATACTCTATAGATGAATTGGGTTTCTGTCCTTTAAACTATTAAACTGTGCTTTGCTTACTTTTCCAATTCATTGTGGGGAGAAGGAAGAGACAACTCCCAAAGGGAAATATGTCCTTCTATATATGTCCTGGGATCACAGACATTTAGTCAGCTCACGATCAGACACCGACCTGGAACCCACAATTAACAAATCTAAGTATACGTAAGGGTTACCATAAACTGAATACCATAAACTGAATCAACAGTCTGTTGATTAGTTTATGCTAAAAAGGAAAATTTTAATTTATCTAAGTTTTACATAGCAAAAATGCCTATGTGTAAAATATATTATTCTACTGGGTCTTTATCACAACTTTATTTTAATTTTTTTTAAGTTTATTTATTTATTTAAGTAATCTCTACACCTAACATGGGGCTTGAACTCAGGACCCTGAGATCAAGAGTCGCATGATCCTCAGACTGAGCCAGCCAGGCGCCCTCTTTATCACAACTTTAGTTCATAAAATGAAGGTGACAGTTTTGGGGAACTCATTAGTACACAAACCACTATACACAGTGACACATTATACAATTTATCTAGCTTATTTAGGACACTAAGCTGGCTCCAAATCACTGTTTTTTAGGGTTATTATTTTTTTCCTTTAGAAAATAAAGCAACCAACCCTATGAAAATGTTTGTTGATTTTTTTAAGTATGTAGGAGTCCCATTCATTAATCTCATAGTTAATACACTCTTTTGGCTAACCACTTAACTATTACTGATAACTTTGAATAAAACTAGTATTTCATAGAGTATTTCACAGTGCCTTTTGGCACAGATTTTTCTCTATGCCAACTGCCCTACAGAAGAATCAAATCTTCATTAGTGGTGTTTTGAACATCAGTGCTGCAACCAAACCATTTTCTAAATTCAAATTAGTACTGTATCTGTAGCTACCCTCTCCTCAATGTTTTTCAGGTAATAATGTCAGTTACTGTGCCAGGCTTTTTTGTTTTTTAATACTGTAGACCGCCTTCTTTGAAGTGGGTAGAAAAAGGTATTTTTCTGACTGTCCATTTTTTTTTTTTAAAGATTTTATTTATTTATTTGACAGAGAGAGACACAGCAGGAGAGGGAACACAAGCAGGGGGAGTGGGAGAGGGAGAAGCAGGCTTCCCGCGGAGCAGGGAGCCCGATGCGGAGCAGGGTGCCCGATGCAGGGCTGGGGCTCGATCCCAGGACCCTGGGACCATGACCTGAGCCGAAGGCAGACGCCCAATGACTGAGCCACCCAGGCACCCCTCTGACTGTCCACTCTTATGTTGCCACTGAACTATTCCCAGTTACTAGAGGTTACAACTTCATGACTTGTATTTAAGTCATGTTCATTTGTAAATATCAAATGCTGTATAATGAGAAATCTGTCTGGTCTTTGTCCTTGATTCCTGGCAGAGAGCTTCTAAAATCCTTGGAATTTCTCCATGATAGGATTATCTTTGTTACGCTGACAAGGCGACTAGCCCTTAGCTAGTTTCAGTATGGGGGTTGGTCAAGGAAAAGACTAACCACAGGATTAGAAGGTAGAGATTTTGAGCCAGCCTGACCTTCAGAGAGGGGAGGGATCTGGAGATTAAGTTCAATGGTTGAATCAATCATGCTAATGTGATGAAGCCTTATTAAAAATTCTGGAAATCAAAGCTCAGTGAAGATTCCAGGTTGGTGAATACCTTGATGTGCTGGGTGGGTGATATGTCCTGATTCTTTGGGGGAAAGGGCACAGAAGCTCTGAGTTCAGGAACCTCCTAAAACTTGCCCTATATATCTCTTCATTTGGTTGTTCCTGATCTCTTCACTTGGCTGTTCCTTTATAACAAAACTGCAGTCCTAAGCATACTACTTTCTGGAGTTTTGTGAGTCATTCTGTAAACTACTGAAGGATGCAAATTACTGGTGAGAATCCTTGAATTTTTAGTCAGTTGGTCAACTGAACTTGTGGCTGGTATCTAAAATGCAAGCAGTCTTGTTGGGGATGATGCCCTTTAACCTGCAGAGCCTGATGTTAACTCTGGGCGATTAGTTTTAGAACCGAATTACAGTATGCCAGTTGGTTTTCGACCCAGATGGGAGTGGTAAAGAATTATCAATACCCCAGTTTTTGTTTTGGGTTTTTTTTTTTTTTAATCTTTGTTGATTTTATTTATTTTTAAAAGATTTTTATTTTTATTTGTCAGAGAGAGAGAGAGAGAGAGAGAGGTAGGCAGAGGTAGAAGCAGGCTCCCAGCTAAGCAGGAGCCCGATGTGGGACTTGATCCCAGGTCCTTGAGATCATGACCTGAACGAACGGAAGGCAGACGCTTAGCGGACTGAGCCACCCAGGCATCCCTAATCTTTATTAGTTTTTATATTCAAAAATGAAACATCAAAAACTGCTAAAGGTTTAGAGTTAACAATATAGAAGGGTGTGTCTGTAGTAGTTTGTTGTACATGGTCTTGCCTGTCAGCCAACTGAAAAAGTCCTAGGACATTAAACACAAATTTATTTTTGGCATTTAAGAAAAAAGAGAGGCAAACCAAGAAACCAACTCTGAACTACATAGAACACATTGATGGTTACTGGAGAGGAGGTGGGGGGATGGGTTAAATAGGTGACAGGGATTAAAGAGGGCACTTGTAGTGATGAGCCCCGGGTATTGGAGTTAGTGTTGTATGTAAGTGATGAATCACTAAGTTCTACACCTGAAACTAATATTACACTGTAAGTTAACAACTGGAAGTTAAATAAAAACTTGGAAAAAAATAAAAGAAAAAAAATGAAAAAATTATTCCCCTATTCTGCTTAGAGCAACTATAGTCCATCTTTGATGTTAGGCATATTAAAAAAATTATTGCTGATATATGAAAGGGTCCTGAGCTAATCCACAGAACTTAATTTATATAACCATTATGAATGTTTTGATATGTTTGCAGATGAAAAACAGTAATATTCAAAGACATGCATAAAGGCAAACCTGTTCCCGAAAAATTCCTCACTGCAAAACATACAAATACCATGAAAATTGTTATCATTTCTTTCTTGCTGCTGTTGTTCCAGAATTTCTTTCTGTAAAGTAGAAACAGATATTTGAGATTATTTTTTTTTTAAAGATTTTATTTATTTATTTGACAGAGACAAAGAAGAGGAGAGAAAGCGCACAAGCAGGGGGAATGGAAGGCAGAGGGAGAGAGAGAAGCAGGCTCTATGCTGAGCAGGAAGCCCGACAGGGGGCTTGAACCCAGGACCCTGGGATCATGACCTGAGCCGAAGGCAGACGCTTAACCGACTGAGCCACCCAATCACCCCTGATATTATCTTTAATAAATCCACAGTTAGCTAATGAAATATGTTATAGTCTGAATGGGAGGAATCTGGGAAGAAGCACAAAGGGAATATATGAATCCTGACATTATTTCAAATTTCTCCATTTCTGTCCTTGTATCAAAACTACAAGTCTATACTGTTTTTTAAAAAAATATTTTATTTATTTGACAGAGAGAGACACAGCAAGAGAGGGAACACAAGCAGGGGGAGTAGGAGAGGGAGAAGCAGGCTTCCCGTGGAGCAGGGAGCCCTATGCGGGGCTCGATCCCAGGACCCTGGGATCATGACCTGAGCCAAAGGCAGATGCTTAACGACTGAACCACCCAGGTGCCCCAAGTCTATACTGTTAAATGCTGACAGAACACTCCATTTGGATAGCTATGCAGGAAACTCAGAGTCAACTGGGTCTCATCATCCTTCCCTACTCCTGTTTTTATTAGTCAACTCCCATTCTCTCCCTCTTTTCCAAACAAAAATGTGGTGGGCTTTTTGATTTGCTCCTTTTGATACTCCTCAGTTTAGTCTGCAATCAAGTTCTGACAAATATTTCACTTGAACTACCTTTTATATTACTTTTCTCCACCATTCCCAATGCCATCACCTTGAGTCCAGTTTTTAATCAGTCAAGTCTCCTAGAGGGTCTCCAGGATCTCAGTCCTTTTTTCATCATATCCATCCTTCTTTTTGCTCCAAGGCAAACTTTCTTAAACATTGTTTTCCTCCTACACTATTATCTAGTTATTCTTCATCTCAAATAATTTTTTTTTTTTAAAGATTTTATTTATTTATTTGAGACAGAGAGAATGAGAGCACATGAGAGGGGGGAGGGTCAGAGGGAGAAGCAGACTCCCTGCCGAGCAGGGAGCCCGATGCGGGACTCGATCCCGGGACTCCAGGATCATGACCTGAGCCGAAGGCAGTCGCTTAACCAACTGAGCCACCCAGGCGCCCCTCAAATAATTTTTTTAAAAGATTTTATTTATTCATGAGAGACAGAGAGAGAGAGAGGCAGAGGGAGAAGGAGCCTCCCCATGGAGCAGGGAGCCCGACAAGGAACTCAATCCCAGGACCCCGGGATCACAACCTGAGCTGAAGGCAGAAGCTTAACTGACTGAGCCACCCGGGCGCCCCCAACTCAAGTAATTTTAAATACGCTTTGGTAACATTTGCTCCAATCAAATGTGGTTCTACACACCATCATTCCTTGAGGTCATTTTATTTCTCTTTGCTTTCTGCCTGTTAACAAATCTTAATCTGTAACTTAAGACCACTTCTATCAAGATTTCCATTTCCAGACTACTGTATAAGAGTTACGAGCTCCGGCTCTGAAACACTGAGTAGACTTGGATTTGAACTCTGGCCTCAGTGGTACTCAATATTTTATTTAACTTTTATTTAACTTTTTCAGTTTTCTCATTTTTAAGATGAAAATGGAAATACTATCTCGCAGAATCGTTTATAGGATTAAATCAGATAATTTATGTAAAGAGCCCAAATTGTGCATGGGTCATTAAACGTTGGATATTATTGTTATCCTGCCAATGTCAATCTCCACTGTTTATTACCATCATCTCTTTGTTAACTGTTTGCCTGCCTGGTCTTCTGAAGGGATATGAAAACTCTTTGGAGTTAAAATTAAGTCTTTATGCTGTTCTTAGAATGGCATACTACTCTCCAGCTTCTCTTACAACATGGAGCTCAAAATAGGAACTTTAAAAAGTTTATTGCTGGGGTTCCTGGGTGGCTCAGTCGGTTAAGTGGCTGCCTTTGGCTCAGGTCATGATCCCAGGGTCCTGGGATCAAGCCCCGCATCGGGCTTTCTCTTCAGTGGGGAGCCTGCTTCTCCCTCTCCCTCTGCCTGCTGCTTCCCCTGCTTGTGCTGTCTTTCTCTCTCGGTCAAATAAGTAAAATCTTTAAAAAAAATAAAAATAAAAAGTTTACTGATGATTCTGTGAATACTTATAGAATAGCATAAAAATGAGCTAATTATCTAGAAGCTTAATAAATTCCTTGTGGCATTTCTGGAAATGTATCATCAAACATCTAGAAATACTAATCCACTTGAAGAAAAAAAATTAAGAAGTTACCATGATAAAAATCAATTCAATGAACTGGCTTCAGCCACAATGGAATAATGGATATCACACTTACCCTCCCCCTGTAAACTACTATAAAATAACTTGCTTCATCTATTTTATTTGTTTTCAGACATTGGGTAATAGTGCAAGGTTGTGATCCATGAAAGAATAAAATAATACACTGCCAGTTTTCTGCTGGGTGGTATTTTCCAAATTGCAACATAGGGAAGTGAAACCCAAATGAGGTGTAGCTACCTCATTGGTTGGAGGAAAGGAAAAAAAAAAGACGAGTTCAGGATACTAAAGCGAGTGCACTTTGTAGGACAAGGTACTAGAGAGAAGAAAGCTGAAAAGAGGGAGTTCAAGAAACCTGTACTGGGATTCTTTTGATCTTTGTCTAAATACTGAGCTATACATGTACAAAGGACTCATGAGTTCTGATGGAGGAATTTCCAGGGGCTGTGAGGCTTAATGGAGATCCCAGAGGTTACAGCACTGGAATATGTTGGGAGTTCCGACATGCAGAAAGAAAAGACCTTGCTCAACACTTCAGGCATACAGCAAATATAAAAGAAACTCTTTAAATTTACATGCTGGTAGCAAGTGGATAGATAAAAGAGAAATAAAGGAGCTAAGGTAGATGTACCAGACCATTTTAATTACTGCTTTTTTAGTTTAAGTGAACCTTATATCAAAACTGAAATGGATAGGAGAAGTCAAATAAAAGAAGTATTGTTAAAGGAAACTGAACTTTTATAAACACGCCTGGCTTGACTAAAAAAAGAAAAAAGAAAAAAGAAAAGAAAACACATTTCAGAGCTCTATATCAATAACTTTGTTAGCAGCAAAAACAAAAACCCAGCAAATAAAGCTCTTGATAAAAAACCCTATCACTACTGGTACAGTAAGGCCGCGGCCGAGCCCATACTTTCCCTGCCTTTTCCTGTTTTCAGTCCACAAGACTCAGTGCTCATTAAAAGTCACCATTCTGGCTCATATTTCTCAAGCTTGTGATGATATAACCTAATTTGGCTAAAGAAAAATCTTACTCAACTTAGTATCTCCTTGGTTTGGGCTCAGCACAAACACGAAAGATTTGTGAGTCTAAACCAGAGGGATACTAAGCCATTTAAGGTTTTCTTTGGCCAAATTAAAGTTTTATCAACTGACCCTGAATTGTAAAACCCGAATGTAAACATTAGAAGTGATAGAAATTGATTCTTCTTAGGAGAGCCTAATTTACACTCTGGTATATTTGAGGTGGCATGGGATAGACAGGAAAATAAGAAAAATCACTTTAATGGCAAGTAACTAAAACCAGGCTGTTCTGTTCTGGAGCCTCTCTCACACGGTGATGGCGGGTACTGAGGACTCTGTTAGTTTACCTGCACAACCGACAACCACAATAAGAGAGACAAAGACTCTGGAGTGCCCTTGTCATCCCTGATCTTACAGGCCCCACACAACTCCTTTAATTTTTACCCAAGTTCATTCCACGAAGATCTGCCTTTTGTCCATGGCACAAACTCTTTTTAAACTCCTTTCCAGACCTTCCTTGAAGGGGAGCTACTTAAACCATTTGTTGCTCCACCTCTGCTCTCTGTTTATTTCATTTGCATAAGACTTTTCTCATTTTCATATTAACAAGTCTAGGAAGAACTTCATAATTGGGAAAAATGAACACAAGGACTAGCTTTATTTGGATTCTCTCCTCTTCCTAGACTTGATAATTTTAAAATAAGAGAAGTCTTATGTAAATGAAATTAGCAGAAAGCAGAGGTCAATCAAGAAAAAACAGCTTTCCTTTTTCTTTTGTAAAGCTTGGTATCTGATTAGTTCTAGCATATATTTTACCTCACTTTCAAACAAAGAAGTATAATATTAACAGATAATCCACAGAAAGCATCACAAAGATGTGTAAATCAAAGCCTACCAGCTTTGTGGTTTTATTTTTCTAAAAAAAAAAAAAAATCTCATGCTGGGTAGACATACTAGATTTTATTCATGGATTTATAGAATAGAGGGATGAAGAGAAAGTCACAGATGTTATATGTTTGAACTTCTCAAACTTATCTGATGAAGTCAGATAAAATTTTCATTACAAAATAGGCTTGGATAAAAACCACAGTTGTAAGAATACAAGATCAGCTTCTGTATTAGGCAAAGAGTCATAATAACAAGCTGTATTTTTGTCTAATTGGTTTAAAATGTCAAGAATGGCAGCAAAGGGGTCAGTGCAGTCTTTCATCTTTATTCATAAGCCGAAGGCAGAGGAAACATTAATGAAACAGCAGATAGAGCAGACGGCATTCAACAGTCATAGGGGATTGACATATATAGGTAGAAAGTGAAAATGTGAGTTAGGCTGAAAGTTATAAAAATCAGCAACTTAGGAAAAAGCAATTTAGAAAAATCTCAATTTAGTTAAGTATTTGTATACAGGAAAGCAGAAACTGATGCTTATCCAATGGAGATAGCTTGTGTAATGTCATGAAGGAAAACTAAAGCTGATGTTATTAATTATAGATACGAAAAACATTCTCTAGATACTGACATTTCAGATTCACAACAGACTTTCCAGCTGAATGGCTGTATGAGTGACTATGAGAGCAAACAGCACACCCCAAAGGTTCCTGCCCGATCTAGCCCACAGGCAGCACAGTAGAACCCAGGTAGGCATTCTCAGGTTAGAAGCCCGGCTGAGCTCCTTCAACAGAGAACACAAAAAATGTCCCTACTAAAGTCAGAGCGATGGCCCAGAGCCTCCAAAGGAAGGCAGCAGGATCTCCCAGGCCTCCTGCTTTCTACTTTCAGAATCATGGATTATTTCTGAGGTCTTTGGGATTATTTCATTTACACCTCCACCTTGGCCTCAGGCTGCTATAAAACAATGTGGCATAAAAATGAAAGTAAAAGAAAGAAAAAAATTAGGTAGGATGGGCACATAAATTGAAGATTAAAAAATAAAAATAACACACACACACAACTCAAACCTAAAGGTGGACCCCAAATTTGGCTATCAGCTTTCTTAGAAAAGGGAAACCGATCAGACAGGGGTTTGTGCTGGTTTTGTCCCTTATTCCTCAGAAGTAACCTCTATACCCCTGGTATTTTTTTTTTTTTTTAAGATTTTATTTATTTGACAGAGAGAGACACAGCGAGAGAGGAAACACAAGCAGGGGCAGAGGCAGAGGGAGAAGCAGGCTTCCCGCCGAGCAGGGAGCCCGATGCAGGGCTCGATCCCAGGACCCTGGGAACATGACCTGAGCCGAAGGCAGATGCTTAACGACTGAGCCACCCAGGCGCCCCTATACCCCTGGTATTTCTTGAGCAGCTGGAGTGTCTTTCTTCCTCAGGGTGAGCCCTCTGAAAGCACCTGACAGCTAATGCTAATGAGGTAACTCAGGATGGAGGCAGCCATGCCAGAAAGTCCAACTGCGTGCTTAGCGGCTCAGGGCTTTGAGCTACATGCTATCAGCCTTACCTCAGAAAGAGGGGGAGAACTGGTGGTTGAGTTCAACTCTGTGGTCAATGGCTCAATCAGTCAGGCTTAATGAAGTTTCGGTAAAAACCCCGGACACCAAAGCTCAGGTAAGCTCTCCTAGTTGGCAGTACTCTGTACTGCCACACATTGATGTGCTGGGAGGGCAACAGGCCCCTGGAAACGATGGAAACTGTGCTTAGGACTTTGCCAGATTTCCCCCTATATATCTCTCTTGTTGGTTCTCATTTGTATCTATTTCTATAACAAAACTGTGATCGTAAGTACAGTGCTTTCCTGAGTTCTGAGAGTTGTGGGGTAGTAGGAACCCCTGAATTTGTAGCCAGCTGGTCAGAAGTGAAGGTGGCCTGGAGATCCCCCACTTGTGGCTGGTGTTAACATAAGGACAGTCTTGTGGGGGACTGTGCTTTGTGAAGTCTGGCTTAGCTCTGGGGAGCTAGAAGTTATTGACAACAAGTATACAATATGATATAATGGACAATATATTTAGAATAAATAGACCAAACAACATGGATGTTTCTCATAATGATCCTCAAAATAAGCTTGCTCTCATGCCAAAGCACATTCTAAACTTGGTGACATGCAGAGGGGTTGGGTGAGGGTTGCTAGGATACAATATAGATGCCTGCTTCCTCCTGATTGGAGGTTGAAAGTTTAAGACTATCTAGGAAAACTACTGAACTCAAACAGTGTTCCCCGAATGTAGTTTTATTGGTCGATAATAATCTAGATTTTGTCTTTTCAGTAAAGCACCCGGAATGTTGTTTTTCTAGCTCTCACTTGGATGTAGAGTCACAGGACTTAAAAGGTAATGAGGAGACAATGTGGGTTGATACTCTCATAGAAATTGCGTAGTCCTAAACATGGACTGGATCGTGCATAGCAAGTCATTTAATTCTTTGTCA
This sequence comes from Mirounga angustirostris, assembly GCF_029215605.1. Taxonomy (NCBI): domain Eukaryota; kingdom Metazoa; phylum Chordata; class Mammalia; order Carnivora; family Phocidae; genus Mirounga; species Mirounga angustirostris. Next base: position 36,685,395 of record NW_026991720.1, read on the forward strand.
AAACGACTCGAGAATAGTCACAAACTACACAAAAAAATCCCTAAAAGCATTCTTAATTTGCATTTCATCCTCCCAACACCAACTACTGGTCTCTAAAGTTGTATTTTGTTAATCATGGTCACAATTTTCAGCATGGATTACATTTTAAGTAAGGTGTCACCAGTTGCCTAGCCCTGACTGGATGGGTGGGTGGGGGATTGTCAGAAAATTATCCAAATAACATCTGGCAATGAGTGACATAATTTGCTAGCATCTCCTGCAAAGACAAACTTCTGGCCAAATATATATCAAGGTAACTAAATACAGCAATTTATTGATATACATATCACTAACAACTTGGTTAAAAGATCAAGATTAAGTACCAAACAAGAATAGGTTTTAGAATTTATTTATGACAACTAGTTAGTTGATTCAATTGTCTCTTCAAGCCATGCCTTTTAATAGACAAATACGAATCTTTTTGAACCCTGTGAAAGGAAAAGCATCTACTTTAACCAAAAGTGGCACTTAATCACTAAGATATTAATTAAAATAAAGGAGATGGAGGAGGAGGAGTTCTGCTCTGCTACCCTGCTTAGGATTAAGAAAGCCACAGAAGGGTGCCTGGTTGGCTCAGTAGGCAGAGCGTGCGACTCTTGATCTTAGGGTTGTGAGTTCGAGTCCCATGTTGGGTGTGGAGATTACTTAAAAATAAAATCTTAAAAGGGGCGCCTGGGTGAATCATTTGTTAAGCCTCTGCCTTTGGCTCAGGTCATGATCCCAGGGTCCTGGGATCCAGCCCTGCAGCGGGCTTCCTGCTCGGCGGGAAGCGTGCTTCTCCCTCTCCCACTCCCTCTGCTTGTGTTCCTTCTCTTGCTGTGTCTCTCTCTGTCAAATAAACAAATAAAATCTTTGAAAAAAAAAAAAAAATCTAAAAAAAAAAAAAAAAGTCAGAGAATATCCTCACAGTGAGAAAAAGCTGGAAAAATCAAAAAAGAAAAAGAAAATCATTCCTTACTTTGAATGTAAAAATCTATATACTTGCAACCATAGGACTGTACATTTTATTTATTTATTTTTAATTCATTATTTTTGACTTCTTTTTTAGATTTATTTATTATTTTAGCGAGAAAGAGAGAGAGTGCACATGCATGAGTGCAGGGGAAAAGGGCTACAGGGCAGAGGGAGATGGAGAAGGAGAGAATCTCAAGTAGACTCCCTGCTGAGCACCAAGTCCGAGGCTGGCTGGATCCTGCAACGCTGTGATAAGACCTGAGCCCAAATCAAGAGTCCAACGCTTAACAGACTGAGGCACCCAGCCACCTCATTTAATTTTTTTAAAGTTTATTTGTAATCTCTATACCCAATATGGGGCTCGAACTCAGTGACCCGGAGACCAAGAGTCACATGCTCTACTGACTGGGCCAGGCAGGCACCCCTGAATTGTACACTTTAAAAGGGTGAAATGTATTTCTGTGAATTATATCTCAATAAAGCTGTTATTTTTTAAAAGAAAATAAAAAATCTGAAGTCACAAGGCACGAGACAAACTGAATTCCAGAAGGCGATAAACCACTCTCAGGAGAGGCAGACACAAATTATTTCCCCTTTGACAGAACACGGGAGGAAAAGGCAAGAACAAGAAAATAGCTGAAATTTTACAGAATTTTTAAAGGCTAAGTCACTGGGAACAAAATGGTCTAGCTCTTTTCCACGTGTTTCCTTCAAGTTCTCAGGAGAAAGATCGGGAGTAGGGGAAAGAAATATGAACAAGAGCCCATCAGTGGTGAGCAGGCACAAAACCCACTTGCTTTCTGGGACCATTCTTTAGCATTCAAAGCAAAAGCCAGAAGCTGCTGGGGGAAGGACCCAAAGGCTGTATTGCTACAAAGCATTGGTTTGCCACTGCTAGGGGAGAGGGCAAGAATGCTGAGAAATAAAGTATCATTCCTGAGTTCCTTGTGAATGTACAACAGTATTCAGTGATATAAGAGCTGCATATGAAGATAGGCCCAGGAGACTCTAAATGGGAGTTTGCCAAGCAAGTTCTATAATGCATTTTTTCTTAGAACATTCAAGCAAGTTATAGGCATGTATTTTGGTGTTAAAGGATTTAAATACTAAAAAATATTTAAGATATTTGAAATTTATGGAAATGAAGGTTTATCTTTCTAAAAGACAGAGTGGGGACACCTGGGTGGCTCAGTCGTTAAGCATCTGCCTTCCGCTCAGGTCATGATCCCGGAGTCCTGGGATGGAGCCCCACATCGGGCTCCCTGCTCCACGGGAAGCCTGCTTCTCCCTCTCCCACTCCCCCTGCTTGTGTTCCTGCTCTCGCTGTCAAATAAATAAATAAAATCTTAAAAAAAAAAAAAAAAAAAAAAGACAGAGTAGGTCTGGCCACAACCTGATGGGATGACAGCAGGGAAAGAAGGCAGACAAGGAGACCTGCCACACCACCCCTTGGTCATTCTTTTCCCCTATATGTCCGGGGACCAGCAAAGGTCCAGAGTGCATTTATTTTTTACTTCCATGATGGAATCACAAAAGATCATCCCCCAAGAAAAGAGATGATGGCATGAACATTTAGGAATCTTAGAGGAGTTAAAACCTTGAAGAAGAATCAATCCTGGAACAGTTTAGAATTGGATTTTCTTAAGTTTTCAGCCATCAGTACAAGTTAGGGTAAAAAATAAAACAGTAGACCATCAACAAAATGGAAGTTTAAAAGAAAAGTAATAAATATTAAAAAGTACATTAGTCAGATGCAGAAAAAGGTCTGTACTGTTGATATAAATGAGTCACAAAGTACTAGCTTTCTTTTGAAGTGACTTGGTTATAGTACCAGAACCCAGACTGCATACCAAATGGCAAAGCCCCCTAATACATATGGAACACTGATCAGCCTTTTCTCTTTAAGAGTATGAACATCTGCAGCTTCTAAGTACAGCACTGGAGATTCTGGGCTGGCACTCCTTTGAGAAACTGACATCAAGGCATGGAGAATGGTACCTCAGCTATCTTTGGTGATAAAAAAGAGACTACGGAAGTTTGTTTGCGATCTACTTCCTGTTCTCCACACCCCCACTCCCCCCAAAGGAGTAAATGAATTGAAATTAACACAGAGACGGTTTCATATTGTTTTTTTCGTGAAAACAGGTGACTTGGGACACTCCAGCGGGCTAAAACAAATGCCATTTACTAAGCAAAAATTTCCCAAAATTTAACTGAAGGTTTGGTATTATACTGGGCACTGCGACCTATGCCTTCTTTTTGGTCATAATCTGGAATTCAGAATAGGTTTAAATCTTTCCTCCTCACTGAGAAAAAAGCTCTCAGTAAATTAGTCAGTATTAAGTTTTGAGTATCTACCTTGTAGCTGATAGCTAAAGTTAATTCTCTACAGAAACCAATTCTTCCTAAGTCAATTCAGTCATTTGAATTATTCTTTAAAAAGTCTTTATCTTCCAAAAGCATTTCCAAAGCATTCATTTGCCTGTAGCTCCATTCTAGACGCTTACCTCAGATTATCAGCTTTTCCAAAACTCTTCCCTTCCCCTTCAGAAAAGCCATGAGATTTTGGAGAATAGCATTCCAAGTACAGTCAATAGCAAGTGCAAGTGCAAACAGCAAGTGAATGGAAAGAGCTTGTGTCTAAGGAATGGAGACAGAGACGTGGCCATGTGGCTGGATATGGTGACCAAAGTGGGGGAGAGAAACAGGTACCAGCCCCTTTGGGATCTTGGTAAGGGGTCTGGATTTTTATTCCAAATAAATTTTTGGAAGTATTGGAAAATTTCATTTACTAGAGTTATATGAAACTGAATGAGTGAACATTATATAAACTATCGAAATGGTCTTAAAATTGTTTCAAACTCAAGAAGGATAAAAAATAACACAATCCTCTCGTTCTTTCTGCCATTTCTCATATCTTCTTATAGTAAGCATGGTATTTTCATTTTGATCTCACTCAGAGTTACGGTGAAGGCTTATTTTTCTATCACATCCTTTCTCTAACGTAAAAACTCAGTATGAGGAAATTAAAGTATAAAAAGCTCAGTAAACTTCCACCAATTTAAGGAATGGAGGGCAAGTCTGATTAACAAAGTAAAATGGAAATAAATTTTGTGTAAAGATACTGACATATAGTTTCAACCACATTCACAACAGAATTTGCCTGCAACTTAACTTAGATATTTTAGAAGCCCTCTGAGTAGGGGTCAAGTAAAAAGTAAAAATTTCTCCAAAGAAATCCTTTTTAAGTGTCAAAAAATGCTAGGTAGCCCCAGAAGAGACTAACGTGTCTGCCAGAATCTGATGACTTGAGCATTCTGAATTCATGTTAGTAATATACCCATACAATATACTTATACTTAAACAAAAACACACCTCTGCATGTAGAGGCAGGGATAAATGTAGAGGCAGGAATTAAAGCAAGGGTTATCAATGACACTACCACTTCTTTCTTTCTTTTTTTTTAAAAGATTTTATTTATTTATTTGAGAGAGAGAGTGAGAGGGAGCATGAGAGGAGAGAGGGTCAGAGGGAGAAGCAGACTCCCCACTGAGCGGGGAGCCCAATGTGGGACTCGATCCTGGGACTCCAGGATCACGACCTGAGCTGAAGGCAGTTGCTTAACCAACTGAGCCACCCAGGCACCCAACACTACCATTTCTTAAAATAAATCAGCATTTTATGAGAGCTGACAGAAAGTTAACTTTGACAATAATATCAAGGATCTTAATAAATAAATGAGAAAAGACACGTCAATGACTAAAGCAAGACTGTAAAACAAAAAAGCCAGAGAGAAATATCTTAACTGGTTTATGATATACTCCCACAAATCCACTAATATTCCACCTTCTTGAAAGACATCAGCACTTCCTACCCCTTCTGAAACAGCAATGATAACAGCAACAACCATCTGCCTGCTACATAGGACAGAAAGACATTTTTCTTCTACTTGGAGTCGCACTGAGGTGGCTTTTTGAAAAGAAAGGAAGAGACAGAATTAACTAGTAGAGAAAAAAATTACATAAAGGTAATCATTAATATGGAACAGACCATTATACTGAAAAAAAAGGAGGACAGAAGAAAAAAAACTGCAAGAGTTAAACACATGAGAAATAGAAAAGTCTAATTTCTATTTGTACTGAAGATATGAGAGAATCTAGCCTAGGCAAGAAGAGGAGGATTTTAATAATGGAAAGGTGGCTACAGGAGACTGCAAAATGCCCCCCTCTTGCACTAGAAGAAGAGAGAGCTATGATAGGGCATGGATCAGTACAGTATAACCTGCCTGAGGAAGTATTTTCTTAGATAAACTCAAGGTCAGATATACCCTTATGTTTCTCTAAAGATAGGGAAAACTCTGAAAACATATTAACTTGAACTTTTAAAAGAAAATGTAAGTAGTTTAGGCCCAAAGGAATAAGAATTTACTACCTACCACTGACTTAAGATAATAATTAGATTTTCTTAAAAAAAATCTTAGCAATAGAAACAAAACACTATTATTTATTTACATATGTATCTATGTCCTACTCATCCATTTTTATTCATTGTAACAAATGTCAATTTAGAAAATGTCACTTTTGCTTATAGAAGTAAGATCAAATTGAATAAAGGATCCTGGTACAATTGGAAAAAGAATGGTACATGGGGTTTGGGAAATAGCAGGAGTTAGAGATGCTTCCCTTCTTATTTTATACAGTGTATAACTGTGGCCTCGAACATTTCTCCTAACAATTTTGACCTTGTTTTTTCCATCTAAACAGATATAATGATATTGTCTTACTGGTCTCTTAGAGGCAATGTGTATAAAAAATGCCATGTAAATTTTAAGTTCCGTTAAAGGAGTTCAAAGTGGTAAACTTTAGGATTGAGTTTAGTATAGTTTCAGACTGGGTTTATATTTATTTCCTAAATAGAAACATTAACTAATCTGAAGGCTAAAATTGCTCAGTGGTCATTTTAGCTAACTTGATCTCTGTTGATTGTTAATAATGTTACAGTTCAATGGAAAATATCACATCATGCTTGGGGAAGTTATTCTAGATGTAATTAGAGGGCATATGCTACAAGGGTAGGAATTACGCCAGAAAGGTGTAAATGTAAACTGACTTTTTACTTTAAAGACACTAATAGAGGGCGCCTGGGTGGCTCAGTTGATTGTGCGTCTCCCTTCGGCTCGGTTCATGATCCCGGAGTCCGGGGATGGAGTCCCGGGATCGAGCCCCGGGATCAAGCCCCGCATGGGGCTCCCTGCTCCGCGGGAAGCCTGTTTCTCCCTCCCCACTCCTCCTGCTTGTGTTCCCTCTCTCGCTGTCTCTGTCAATTAAATAAATAAAATCTTAAAAAAAAAAGACAGTAATAGAAAATAATTTAACCCTTTACTAAAAATCTCTAAAATCTATAAAGAAAAGTGGCATGAGGGAAAAAAAATTCTTAGTAGGAGAAACAAATTCATTTCATTGTTGTTTTATTATGGGGGGAGAGGTGGAATACATGAAGAAGCATTAAAATCAAGCATTTTTAAATTAAAAAAAATTTTGGGACGCCTGGGTGGCTTGGTCGGTTAAGCGTCTGCCTTTGGCTTAGGTCATGATCCCAGAGTCCTGGGATCGAGTCCCTCATTGGGTTCCTTGCTCAGCGGGGAGCCTGCTTCTCCCTCTGCCTGCCGCTCTCCCTGCTTGTGCTCCCTCTCTCTGTGACAAATAAATAAATAACATCTTCAAAAAAAAATTAAAAAAATTTTTTTAAATTGTCATAAAATACTTATAGTTGTCATGAATGACTGCTCAAGGTGATATAATAGTGATTAAAAAAGAAAAAAGAGAGAAACTTCCATGCAGTTAAATGGATGGCTCCCCTTATCCCAATTTAATTAAAAGTTACATCTTGCTACTGAGAGCTTATGAATGCCACATCTTCTCCTATAGGCCAATTGAAAAACTAGTGCTTTTTAATACTAAGGTATAACCCAGTGATTAAAGATGTTTGTCTTGCTATTTTATATCTCTTTTAAAAATCAGGGAGATCTGACTATATAGTTTTATAGACATATCTCACCAATACTTGAGGATTAAATTTAAGTTAAACCTTTATGAACAAGGTTCAGAGAAGATACAAAGTAAACAGGACAATCCCAACCCTTAAGCAGCATTTATTCCAGCAAGGAAGACAGATTTCTGAACAACTGTAATTGAAAAGCCAAATAAAATAGTATATTAAGAGAGCTCTGAAGAGGTTATTAATTCTGATAGGTGGCATCTGGGAAGCTTTTGTGGAAAATGTGCCATTTAAGCAATATCTTGAGGGGTATGTTATTTATACAGGTAGACCGGTGGGGCTGGCATTCCTGGTTGATGAAGCAGAGTCCTGAAATTACCTAATACATTTGAGTAAATGTGAGGCAAGTAGTGTTTTCACCAGAGTGCATCCTCTACAAGGGCAGGGACTGTGGCCTATTTCATCCACTGCTAGAACAACAGCATTTAGAACACGGTCTGGGGGGCACCTGGGTGGCTCAGATGGTTAAGCGTCTGCCTTCGGCTCAGGTCATGATCCCAGGGTCCTGGGATCGAGCCCCACATCGGGCTCCCTGCTCGGTGGGGAGCCTGCTTCTCCCTCTCCTCCTGCTCCCCCTGCTTGTGCTCTCTCACTCTCTCTGTCAAATAAATAAATAAAATCTTTAAAAAAAAAAAAAAAAGAACACGGTCTGGTGCAAGATAAGTATTTATTCAATAAATGAATGAACTGGACACTGGGTAACTGAAAGATAAACGACACTGGAAATGCAGGCTTAGCTCAGAAAATCTTAAGAATATGTAGATGATATGGAACACTACATCAAAAACTAATGATGTAAGGTATGGTGATTAACATAACATAATAAAATAAAATTAAAAAAATTTTTTATCTTGTAGTATTTCAAACATATAGAAAAATAAAGAGGGGTGCCTGGGTGGCTCAGGCCTTGGGCATCTGCCTTCGGCTCAGGTCATGATCCCGGGGTCCTGGGATCGAGCCCCACATCGGGCTCCCTGCTCGGCGGGAAGCCCGCTTCTCCCTCTCCCACTCCCCCCTGCTTGTGTTCCCTCTCTCGCTTTGTCTCTCTGTCAAATAAATAAATAAAATCTTTAAAAAAAAAAAAAAAAAAAAAGAAAAAGAAAGAAAACAATAAAATGAAAAAATAAAAAATAAAATAAATAAGTCATGGGGATGAAAAGTGTGGCATAGGTAATATAGTCAATAATATTGTAATAACTTTGTATGGTGAGAGATGGTGACTACACTTACAGTACTGAGCATTTTGTAATGTATATAATTGTTGAATCACTACAATGTATACCTAAAACTACTATAATATTGTGTGTCACTTGGACTTCAATCAAAAACAAAGGAACAACAACAACAAAAAAGAATATGTAGATGATAAAGACCACAGCAGGGGTTAGCAGAATAAAATAATCTGCTATATGTTTTAACATTAAAATATCAAATTATATTAATATTAAAATTCTGGAGGCAATGTCAATTGATTGGAGAGGTAAGTCCACAGGCAAGGTAAGATAAAGGGCATGAGGATTACAAAGAAAGGTATGAAAATGGGGCTCAGAAGTGGAACTGACAGGAGTTAAAGAAGATCCTAGGAATTTCCAGATTGAGTGACCAGAAGAATGGTGGTGCTATTACATAAGAAAACAAGCAAATCACAAATTTTAGGAGAGAAAGAAATTTAAGTTCAGTTTTAGGCACATTCAACTTAAGGTGTTGACTGGAAATCCATATGGAGAAGTTTAACATAAGGAGAGTAGAACTGGGATTCAGAGGTAAGCCAGGATGAAAGCTATAGCTGAACTCAATCAACAGGTATTTATTCTGACTGCCTGCTCTGCACCAGTACCAATATTTGAGCTATCTGTAGCGGCAGTAGTTCTGAGAGTGCACAGCCTAGATGAGGGAATGACCTTGAGAAACTTATATATACCCACTGAAAAGAGAAGAGGGTAAAGGGCCACTGGATGAAATTAAGGTAGAATGATGAGATCAAGGAAACATTTTTATTTATTTATTTAATTTATTATTATTTTTTAGAAGATTTTATTTATTTATTTGAGAAAGAGAGAGTGCGCGAGAGCGAGAGAACACAAGCAGGGGGAGCGGCGGAGGGAGAAGGAGAAGCAGACACCCTGCTGAGCAGGGAGCCCAATGTAGGGCTCTATCCCAGGACCCCAGGATCATGACCTGAGCCAAAGGCAGTCGCTTAACCGACTGAGTCACCCAGGCACTCCCATTTTTATTTATTTTTTAAAAGGTTTTCTTTCTTTCCTTCAAATCGGGGGGGGGGGGGGGCGGCAGGGACAGATGGAGAGAGGGAGAATCCCTGAGCGTGGAGCCTGATGCAGGCCCTGAGATCATGACCCAAGCCAAAACTGGTCGGGTCCTTAACTGACTGATCTACCCAGGCACCCAAGGCAACATTTTTTAAAGAAGAAAGCTAAAGAAAGGAAGGTATACAAGCTATTAAACTCTCAAGAATCTTTCCTAATCTGTAGTTCCCTTCCGAGTACAAATAAAAAAAATCAAAGAAGTGTTAAATAGGAATCAAGCTTTTCAAAAAGAAAACTGGGAACACATACAAATCTCATAAATGTCACAAGGAAACAGTGAGGTCTAGAAGAAAATGGAAGAAGAAATATGGTTCTAGACTTAAATCTACTATGGTAACCTGAAGTGAATCATTTAGACTTTATATATGTCCAGTTACTCACACAGAAATAGGAATTTTAAAAAAATGGGAGTTTGGGGGAAAATACCAACATGAACTTATCAATATATTGAATACTACTGAAGAATATTTAAATATAAGACATAATTCCTGCCCTCAAAGAAGTGACAAAGTCAATCTGAACTCAAATCATACAAAAGTATTTAACTAAATGCTTTACTGAGTGTCAAATGAAAGAGTAAATACCAAAGAATATAATCCATATATGAGTTACCATGAATGCACATCAGGAGAGCATATGCCATACTAGTTCTCCAGTTTGAGGGTCCTTCCCTCATGGACTTGAGTTGAGATCCTATTGACTTTAAGCTGAGTTCACTTAAACATAGATTACATTATATATCCAGTACCATAATGCAACTTAATTGGTTTAAATTACATTTTCCAGAAGCTAGATTGAAACTCTGATGAATGAAGAGAAATTCTTTGATAAAATACAACCAATAACAAATAAGGAAAAAACTACCAAGCTGTGGCAGAGTGGGTGACTTAACCTTTTGGGTGTATGATTCTCCCAGGAGGAATTCTTGGAGGGAGAATAAGGACCAAGGGCATAAATCTCTTCAAGAGTTCCAATACACAATGACAAAGCACCTTTCAGGAATGGACACCAATTCATATTCTTAAAAGTATCTGAAAAAGTTCTTGTCCTTGATGGAAGATGAAAGGTGTACTATTACTTTTGCTCAAAGTTGTTCCATTTGATCATTTGGACTTCTTTCTAGAAATGCCTGTTACTGATAATGTAGAGTTCATTATATATAAAAGAGAGAACTTGTCACCACTGCAAAGGAACATCACCCACACCAACTTCATGCTTCCATACTATTAGAGCATAAAATTGTGATGAAATGGCTGACTGCAAATTCAACCTGTCTTCCTGCTATCTGGCAAATCTTTTCTTGTTGATCCTCTAGCCATGATTCTCAGCAGCAGCCTATTGTAAATCTCCTCTGTTTTCCCTAAACTCCAATCCTAGCCTGAATCTCTTCCCTATACAGACCTGTCAGACCCTGAGCATCCACAACAGAGCAATTCCCAGAGTCTAGAATAAGAGTAAGGCATATGAGAAGCTGAGTAACTTACTACTAGACTGGCATGGCACTCCTTAAAAAGGCACACATCAGGCACATTTGGTTTAAAACCCCATCTTGCTTCTTGTTCACTATGTGGTCCTGCACAAATGAGTCTTTCTATGACACAGTTTCCTCATGAACAGAACAGCATTTAATAGCTACTTCACAGGGTTGACATAAAGCAAGGACCTAAGGCAAGGCATGGCATATGGCTGGCACTCAGTAACTGCTAGCTTCTTTCCGTAATTCCACATCGGTCTGCTCTTTGCCAGAGTTTGTCAACTTTAAGTGGATTTTTACACAGCTATATTTATCATCTTTTCTCCACTTCAGTCCCATAGACAATGAGGAGACATCAATAGATCTTTATCACTACAAGGTTAATGTTCCCCACAACTTAGCTCCACCTCACCTCTTTAAATCCATCTCATACTCCTCTTCCAAAAATCTTTCTACCTTAGCCAGATTGGATTTAATTAACTTTCCTGACAACTTGAATACTTAGATCCATATGCATTTTTCCTCCCATTTCCACAACTCTCCAATTGCCCAAATCCATTTCACTGTTAATACACAATATTATTATTGTTATTTGCAACCTTTATTGAGTGCTTTCTATGTGGCAGATACTAAGTGTATTACGTACAATATCTACTTCACAATATCTCTTCACAAGCCCCACAAGATGAATATCTGAGATAAGAACATATATTTGCCTTTTTTCTCTAGACTCTATGCTCTTTTATGACATGAGCCATGCCTTGCATTTTTTCCTTTGTATGATTATCTAGTTAAGCAGGAATTCAACGAATATATACATATATATGAACTGACTGCAATTTCACATTTTGTTTCGCTGCCATAATACTCACTTTCATCAAATCTATCACCCCCTCAGACTATAAAGTTAGTAAGAAAGTGTGATGTGATTTAATAAGAAACACATATTTGGTCTTTGTCCTTGCACTAGCTCCTAAAGTCCTAAGTGTTCAGAGCTATAAAAAGTGTTTTTTGACATGTTAATGAGGTGGCTTGTGGAAAGCACCTAAGTGACCTAAGGATGTGAGGGATGGTTGCCAGTGGAGCCAACCATGTGATTAGAGGGTTAGAATTTTCAGCAGCCCCCCACCCCCGCCCCCCCACCTAGGAGGAGAGAGAGGATGGAGACTGAGTTCAGTCACCAAAGGTCAATGTCATGTCTAAGTAATGAAGCCTCCACAAAAATCCCAAAAGGACAAGGTCTGGAGAGCTTCCAGGCTGATGAACCAGAATGCGTCCATGTGCTGTCTTGCTGGGCCCCAAACTCTACAGGGACAGAAGCTCCTTTGCTTGGAGTCTCATCCCCTGCATGTATCTCTTCATCTGCTATTGATTTATATTCTTTGATAGCCTTTGTAGTAAACTGGTAATGTAGTGAGTAAACTGGTTTCCTAGAGGGAGCTACTCTGGCAAATTAATGAAATCCAAGGTGGGCGGGGGGTGGGGGGTCATGGAAACCTCTGATTTATAGTCAGTGGGTCAGAAGCACAGGTAACAACTTGGACTTGCAATTGTCATCTGAAGCGGAGGACAGTTCTGTGGGACTGAGCCCTCAATCTGTGGAATCTGATACTATCTCTGGGGAGATAGTGTCAGAATTGAGTTGAACTGTAGGACACCCAGCTGGTGTCGGAGAATCGCTTAGTGGTTTGGGGAAAAAAACACATGCTGCAAGTGGTGTCAGAATCTTAAAAGATCACCTAAATTTTAGAGATGTAGTATTTCTGGGACTGCATCTATCTGCAGACATACAGTAAAGATTCTATGTATAGAGTAATAGCAATGGCTGAAGCAGTAGCGTTTGATATAAAGAAATCCTTGGGGACGCTAGGATTATGTCAGTTTGATCATTCTTGATTAAGGCCACTGTGAGCAACAGTGAAAAAACTCAAAGCAGTAAAAAATTATGAGTAAGTACAAGCAAACAAAAACAAAACACATAAAATGACTGCAAATTCATCCTTGTTTTGTAGATTACTTAAGACACTACAATAGGAAAAGAGGAAAGATTTAAGAAGTCCTGTTTCTTTACTGGGTTTGCTGCCACAGTAAAAGCATAACTTCTCTGACATATAAGGCAACATCCAACAATATCCTTTCTCCCTATGTGAGAAATAACCATTTGGGGTGTTTACAAAATATAATATGCTTCAGGAGACTTCCTTAAATGCTATGACTATGATAGAATTTATTTTCTTCTTCGATGTCTTGAGAATTTAGCAGAAAACAATGAAATCACAGCTCTCTGTCATAACATTATCTAGCCAAATCCAAAGACACAAGGAACACTTAAAGGTACCACTAAAAGAGGAGCAAGTCATTTTCAAGTAATAGTTGAGATTAAATCACAAATAATGGAAAACTGCATACTTATAAACAAAACTATTAACTTCAAAAAATGAGCCAGTTTCTGTTCCACTCATGAAAACAGAAATTTTCACAATTGTGTATGTTGTTACCTTTTTTAAAGACCAAAAATGCTGAGATTTTCAAATTAGCTTGCTTATGATTAAAGCTGAAAATGAGAAAGGCTACTATGATCAAACCATATGCTGAATTCATAAAGGGGAATAAAAGAAGTGCTAGTGCATAGCACATTCCAGTGAAGAGGAGAGAAAAAAAGTTAATCAATTCAACTCAATTTTAGCTGAGGGCATTTTTCCACGACTGCTGAACCCTAGCATGTGCCAGGCAGCTAAAATTATACTAAAATGTGTAAGCTCTGTTGTTATTTTAGAGATAATCCAGGAAGTAAAACAAAGCCAAAAATTCTCACCACATTTTTAACGTGAAACGCTTTAATCTTCAATCAAGTGTATCCTTATCTTCTAAGATCTTTATATATTGTCTCTTTTGTGTATGTTTGAAAGTTTACAGAGTAACAACTGAGAACAAACAAAAAATAATAACAAAAGTGATTTTACACATATTTCCAAGACATTATTCATCCTCTAAAACCATTCTTACCAGTCTCTGTTTCTGAAGTTCTTCTCTAAGTAGTCTATCTTCTGGTAAAACGTCACATAACAAAAAGTAATTGTCTTGTTCTTCTGTTGAGAGATTAGGAAAATAAATAAGAAATGATATTTATCATTTTTTTCCAGAAGGATTTATTCCTTTAAAAAACACATATATGTATGTCCATTAGGATCTCTCCTCTGGTATATAGTTCTGTTTAGCTTTATTGAAGTTAGGCAACATAAACAGAGTAATTTAATTTTAGCTATCATGAAAGTGAGAGAATTCTAATTTAAGAAAGTAAGATTATTCATTTGAATTTTGGGATTGTAGGGAAAATATGGTAGCTAAGATGTATACTTACCAAGTGGAGCTGTGGAATTGATTCTTATCACACTACAAAAATCTGTAATGGGCTGTTCAGTGAACCTTTTCCTCCAATATAAAATGTACCTTAGAATAATCAAAAAGAAAGGACAGTAAGACTCAATATACTGCTTACTGTAGAGTGATAAGGTTTTATAAGACCATTTAATTATCCCAAAACAATAAATCAAATGTTGACTGAGAACTGCTAGAAAATTTGTAAATGGAAAGGCAGTAGAGCATTGTAGAAATATGAAATAAATATTTAATGAAATGAAATTACTCTGCAAAGGCATGGACATGATTAAACTTTACTATCCCTAAATTCAATAAACAGACACATGAGGAAGTTAAAATGAATTATTTTTATGTGATAATGAAGTTTTTCTGAAATCACATCTAAGTTTATATGAATTTAAAATGCAACAATGATTAAATAGGCTTTATCACACATTTTCCAATAAATTGAAAGCTGGGTGATTATCTTACACATAAAAAGAACTGAATGCAAAAAAATATGCAATGAGACATCAGTCTAAATTCAATACCTACATGACAAGACAGAAAAATTTTGTATGTGCACACTGTGTCTGAAAGGAGGCAGATTTTTGGAAAAACAGCCAAGCTTACAATTCTTGTATCTAATGAGTGGGGTTAGAAGCAGCACCCTGGGTAAATTTTAAAGCATAGCATAACACCCAGACCTGCACTGTCTGATGAAAGGAGTAAGATGACAGGATTCAACAACCTGTTCATTTTCCCGTTTATGTAACAAGATTTATATTGGCAATTGCAATCTCATTTATAAATGGTACCAAGAAAAGAAGGTAGCCTCCTTCATGGGGAGAAGGGACATGGAAAGGTTGACATTTATTAGGCTATATGGCTGATACACAGAACAACCAAAAAACCCCAAAAAACTTATAGCAGAAAAAGAAAAACCCCTGAAAGGGATGGGACTTACTGAAATAGATTTAGTAAGAGACAGTAAAAATTTGGACATTTTAAATGGCTTGATATAGCAACTAGCAATGTTTTGTACATAGTAGGTTAGCAAGAAATGTTTTTAAGAGTAGAAGAGCATTTAAAGATTCCTGTAAGTTTCTCTAAGTAGCCTTCAACTCTCACTATTTTGTCTCCTTTTAATTCTTCTTTCCCTTTTTCTTAACATTAATGTCCCAACCCCATGGTGCTCTACAAAAAGGGCATTCATGTATTTGAAAAAAAAAAATGTGCTGGGAGAGAGGTCTGAGAGAAAGAGAGAACTGTGACAGAGAAAAATATAAACAGATGACAAGACTGAGTTTAGACAAGGAAAAGAAGTAAAAGAATAACGTATGAAAATAAAACCATGCTTTAGTTCTTTCTTCTCATATACAACCACACTGTTGACCCGGATGGATAAATAAGGGGAGAACTCTTTCCTTATAGAATAGTGCTAGACCTTATCTTAAGAGATCTAAAAACGATGTATCTGAGGCTCCAGCTCACCCTCAAACCATAACCACTGACACCATGGCTAGCTTGTTGGCTTCCATATTAGAAGTGTCAGATGCAGAAGGCAAGTGCATATCGGATCCAACAACAGGAACAAAAAGAAGAAAAGTACCTACAAAAGGCAGAAACATTATTCTTTGGTCACAGAGGGCAGTGACAGCACTGTTTACTCCTCAGTATCTTACACAGCTACTCTCATTCTCCTCTTTTCCATTCCCCACTACTTAACCCCAGAGAGAAAAAGGGAGAAATAAAAGGCATGAGAAGACGTAAGAAAAAAAAAATGACACTCCCAGCCATTTTCCTTATTCTCCCCTCAGCATATTTTCTATTGCACAGTGGTGCCAGGGATGAAGGAACACAGGAGAACCTCTATTAGAGATGCCAGGAATAGAAGATGGATTGTTCTTCCAAACCATACTACATAGCCATCTATTTTCATGACTAATCAAATTCATACAGCAGAACTGGGTGCTGAAATAACAGACTTAAACAAACACCAGGACAGTCAAATTCGATAAGGAGTTTCATCATGAATACTGCTACAATAAACCATGGAGAGGTTCCTCACCCTGATTACCGTTCCATTGAAGACCATCTGGGGGATAGTCGATGTTAAGGGATCACTTAGTATGTCTCTTCATGTTTTCTTACTACTCTAGTGTATTTAAAGCTACAGTTGTAATCACTCAATATTTAAAGGCAGCCAAGAAATGATATGTGATGTGAATTCTTTATTGGGAGGACAGTTATCAAAGCATTTCGTACTTAGTTAAAAAGCCATAAGAGTAATTATTAGGTCATTAGCAAATACTTTTTTCTTTTGGAAGAATTTCAATCATGTTTCACTGAATTGTTTCCCAAAAAAATTCTTCTAGTAATCTTGCCCGCCCATCCCCTCACTGTAATTGGTGTATTTACTGACAACGGCCTAAAGATTTGAGATATGGTTGTTAATTAAGTAGCACTGAATGAGTGGAATTTAATATAGAAAGGGGTAAGAATTAAGGAGTTAGCATTTATCTTCTGGAAAAATTTTATTTACTGAATAAAGCTAGCAAATGGTTCAGTATAAATAATGACGTTAAGTGGCTCAAAGGAAAGATTTTTATTTTTGTTTTATTCTGAGAAAGTTTTACTGTTAACTTTTTTCCAATAAAGAAAATGTTAAATATATTTAACATGAAAATTTATAGCTTCTTTCCAGTAAAGCACAAAGTCAGTCTATCTCATCTATTATTTATCATCTTTATTACTTATTGTACTCAGAAGAAACAATTCCTCTCTGAGAAGTTATACACACACACACACACACACGTAAATCTATACATACACAAACACATATACCCACCCCTGTGACTTTTCTGACGTTAGGAAAAAGTCCTGTAACATTGAGAAGATTCCAACTTAACTCTCAGAGTCAATGTTTGTATTCTTTTGGAGAGGAATTTTTAGTTTTCCTAAATAGTAGGAGGGTATTATCTACAGGAGACTGGATGTATTAAAAAGCACTTAAAAGCAAGAGTTTATCACATACATTCTTGGTCAATTTGAACTAACCACCAGAGTGAAGCTTACTGAGATGACGGCTGACAAGGAAAATTTGGGTTTCCAAATTTAAAGTACATGTTAACCACACACTTTATTATATAGAAAGCACTTATATATATCAGCTATATAGCTTTTGCTTTTTAATTAAAGCACCCATTTTATAGCATAACTGCATTTAGAGGGTGACTGATTCCAACATTTAATTATTGACTCCTGAGTCTGAGACCTAGTAAATAATTTGATTTTCCTGCCCACATACAGATGAGATTAATATCAAGGATACAAAAGAGAGGTTAGTATAAATATAGCTGCTTAGCTATCATACGTAAGCGCAAAAGGAAAATACAAACTCAAATTTAGATATTCCTCACAGACTTGAGGAGAAAGAAAAATCTCAATTATCACTGGCAGATCATCTTATTTTTTTCCAATTCCTGAGGGAGAATTTGCATTTACATGATAAAGCGAAGTAAAAGAATAGATTTACATCAAAGAAAAGCTGAGTGATACAACTTATCAAATAGCTCATTTGATAGTCCCATTAATGGTTACTTGATAAGAATTAAAATATCTCTAGCCTAAAAAGTATCTAAAACAAATCCAACAGACATGACTACATACAACTAGAAATCATGTATGAGAATACTCCCAAAATACACACATACACACACATACATATATATAAAAACACAAATATTTTAACGGAAAATAAAGATTAAGGAATGAGAAGGGGAAGTATGAAGTGCTTCCTCTGAAATTATGTAGTAATTGGTTTATTCTACCAGCTGGTAGCATATATCATTCATATAATTCTCCTTCACTGTTGTATCTCTGCTTACTGACCAGGCAACACCAAAATTTACTAAAAAATCGCAATGCTGAGTGAGTGGATATAAGGGGCCATAATAATACAGAAAGCACTCAACAGACGTTCTGTATTAGTGCTAGGCAGTTGAGAGAAGGGTTAGAGAATAGCTAATATTACTCCTGTAGGCAACTTAAAAACAAACTCATTCTCGAAGTTTAGTGTATTCAGGATCCTAAATTCAATTTTCTCAAAAGTTATACTTGACAAATAATAATTAGGCATTCAGACAGCATAAATACCTATAGAGAACTCAAGCTATAGTTGTGGAAAACTAAGATTTCAAATATATATCTTTTGTAATCCAAATATAATGAAATTTTTGGCTACCATGTGGTGGATAGAAAAAATGTCCCAGACACTAGCTGGTGCTATACATGTCCTGTTTTACATAACACTCAACCATCTTATGCAAGATGGTGTTATCCCCTTTTACTGATGAGGAAACTGCTGCTTAGAGTGGTTTAAGTAGTTTGTTTGAAGTTACATGGTCAGGAATTCACCAAGTCTGCATTCACCCCTAGGCCTGCCTGGTTTCATAGTCTACTCTTAGTGATACAGCTTGCAAGACCCATCATAAGAAAGAAGTTGCTTGCTAGGAATGATGTGGCCTGGCAGACATAGAGTTTAGATGCAGAGATACTACAACACCTGGGCTACTGCAGTGTTTTGTAGGGAAATCAGGGCAGAGTATCTCAAAATGGGTCCTGGCCAGATATACCAAGATATATGCTTTCAGTAACTGTACAAAGCCAGTTAATTACCATGCTATTGTGTATATGGAAAATGCTTCCAAGTGTCAACTAATAACAACATGAACATAAGTGCTTCACTCCATCTGCTTAAGAAAAGGCATTTCTCTTGGACAATCAGTTCTAGGAATTAGGAATTAGAAAACAATGAATATATATTACCTGTCTGTTGGTATGGATATTCTAAGTCAGGTGCTCTTAAATTGTAGTTCAGCTCACTTTGGGTCCTGGCTATATAAGGGAAGTTCCTACATTTCACACATGCCCATGGTTGGCATTTCCTCAACCACTCACCTCTATCTATCTGCTCTTCATCCTCTTCATCTTCTTCCTCTCAGTACCTCATGCACTGACCTCAACAGCTGTCTACTTATACCCCTTTGGCTTGTTGAATGACTTTTTTTTTCTTTCTGGTTCTCAACCTCATCACAGCACTTAAATGGAGAGTTCTTTGCACAATACCCTTTTGGCCTGACAGGTTCCAACCAAAGATCCCCATTCCCAACAATGCTTGAAAAAGAATATGAATGTTTATATTTGCATAGGAATAATTTTATATATAAGCTTACCTATAAGTTATGCCTTTCCTTTATGGAATATTGAATTTAATTCTTTTATGGACAAAAACAAAATTTACCTTTGGAAATCAGCAACCAACTTGACATCAGCTATGACCATCTTATGTTCAATAATCATGTGCTTCAGAAGTTTGTCTTGTTCATCCATAGGAAAATGTTCTTCACAGAAAATACAAGGGACAGATGGAGAACCTTCTAAAGCGGTGGTGCCACCTGGACTTTCTGGCAGGGAAAGCGGCTCCAGGATACAATCCTTACTGTCTGGGAGAGAGAAAAAGCAAAAGCAAAAGTGGAAAAAAAAAAAAAAAGAAAAAGAAAAAGCTGAAATCAACTCTTTAGGATCATTTCTCACCTCCTGCATCCTAAAGATATTTACGTCTTTCCAAAATGAAAAATACACAGTGCCAGAGAGCAGGATACTTTATTATCATTTTAAATAGATTCTGCAACCTAGAGGCAGGGAGTGTTGCAAAGCAGCTCAAACTTCCCATTGCCGGCTTGAATGGGGGAAACCCATTTGTCAGAGCAGCTGTTCAAGCATTCTTGGACACTGGCCAATGGCAGCAATTCCGGGACTACTTGCCGGGGGACGGCTGCAACATGCTGGGTTAAGGTTCTATGGTGCAATTGTGACCTATGGCTGATAGTCATCACACTATGGGAAATAAATGGTATATATTGAGGCTCCAGATGATACCAGGCCAGTCTTTTAAGCTGCTTCCTGTTGCACCTGCAAACTCTTTCCTGTTTCTGATTATTTGTCATGTGCAAAGAAGACAGCTCTCACATTGGGTTGACACAGCATGTGCTGGGTGGCCCAGGTGGCAATTTTTGATGTTGATTTATGTCTACCATTTGCTTGTTACACAATTACATACCATAATTCAAGTTCTTGTGAACAAAGAGATGAATGCTCAATTACTAGACATACATGGTAAACATTTTTCCTGCCGATACTATTCATTTTCCTAACATCATCTATGGTATCTTTAAGAGTTGAGCTGTGTAAGGTCTATAGTTCTGAATTCAGGCCTCAAACCACAGCCAGTTGTGTCAGGAGCCCTCTTCAGTCTTCCAAGGAGGAAGGCTGGACCTGTCACCTTATGCAAGCTACTGAGTAGTAAGTAGGCAACTAGGGTAAGACATTTAGTATCTGAGGAAGGGCAGAGAATCTTCTTCATAAAGACAGCTATTCCGGAAGCCTGGGTAGCACAGTCGGTTAAGCATCCAACTCTTAGTTGCAGCTCAGGTCCTGATCTCAGGGTCGTGAGATCAAGTCCCATGTCTGGCTCCGCGCTCAGTGCAGAGTCTGCTTAAGATTCTTTCCCTATCCCTCTGCCCCTCCCCTCCATTCTCTCTCTCTTTCTTTCTCCCTCTCTAAAATAAATAAATCTTAAAGAAAAAAAAAAAAAGACAGTTATTCCACAGAAAAGTCTTTGGAATTAGCTTAGTACTAATTTTATTTTCTTGTTTTTATCTTACTTTATTTCTAAAGGGCTTCTTAATTGCCTAATTCGTGGATACAGTCACTGGTGCACTAAGGATCATGGCCTTAGCACTGGGTAAGCATTGATTCACTCCACAAAAATCAGCTGAGTAGCTACTGAGTGCTGTTCTTTTCTGCTTAACGTTGCATGATAGGATCCTTATTATCAAGGCTAATGTGCTTGCAACTTGTTTGACGGTACAAGTAAGTTGAAAGGATAGAGAGAGACAGAATGTATAGGGTTTGCGGGAGCATGGGTAGGAGAGTCACTTAACTGAGCTGGGGTGGGAAGGTGTCCCAAAGGACATGTCCTCTAATACATGACTCATAATACTCTGCTCATATTAAAGTATGCTATATTAAACTTCTATCTTAGTTCCATAAAATTATTTAATACCAGAAAAGGTGAAAATAGGGTACACATAACAAAGTAGAGAGTATTTAAAATATACAAGCACTTCAAGAAGCACTATTAACAAAAGTGATGTGTTACCATTACATTTATTAAATTATACAATGGAAGCAAGGAGTTTTGGAGTTCTATAGTTCTTCAGTTGTAGTTAAATTCTGTAGGAACTTAAACCCTCATGTTAAAAATAGGATGGGGGAAGAGAGGTAATATACTTATGAAACTATATTTTACATTCATTAGAATGGGGCAACAAAAGACAACATATATTCTAAATAAAGGTACCATTAGTAAACATTACTGGCCATCTAGAAAATAACAGGTACCATCCTACACCCTTCTCCCCAAATTTGCATGATGTATGTGTAAATTCATTTTGCCTGACTACAGAAAACAATGTATTAATCATCACCAATAGCAAGAGCTAACATTCCTAAGTGTTTGATATTTGTAAATTACCAGCAAAGGGCTTCAGGTCACTTTCTCAATCATAGCTACCTTTTCCAGTTAGTACTATTATAATCCCCATCTTACAGATGAGACTACTGAGAGTTTTTTAACTTTTCTGTTAAATCAAGGGGCATAAACATAGTAATTTAAGACTAAATTCAAACACTACACTATTCTGCCCCCAGTTCCAAAAGGCATTTCCCCAAATCTCTGTTTCTCTTTAATGTACACACTCAGTGCTATTTTGAATTCATATGTATTTACAAGCCACACTGAATTTCTGCGTATTCTGCCAGTGTCCTGCAGTCTCCTCAATACTACTTCCACCAACAAATCTCAGTAGCCCACCTCCTCCAAAAACCACTGGGTACAGTTTATCTCCGTCATTGTCCATTTGCTTTCCCAGGGTTTCACTACAAATTCTCCAATATTCTTCTGTGGTTCATTCCCCTCCCTTTTGGATGTTCAATGCCCAGTTTCTCTTTCTCCAAATTATTCCTAAGAGAATGAAACTATATGTTGACACATCCCAGAACCAAACTGCTTGTGGTTACTGTAAAGGCATACAGGAACAAAACCATATATATGCAAATTTCATGTATGAGGAACTTGTGGTTTAGGAGGTACTAAGCTGCTTTGGGAACTCAAGTTACTACATAATCCAGAAGAGAAAAAAAATTTTTTTTAAAGATTTATTTATTTATTTGACAGAAGAGAGAGTGAGCGTGTGCACGGGGAGGAGGAGAGAAAAACTTTAAGCAGACTCTGCGATGAGTCCAGAGCCCAAGGTGGGGGCTTGATATCACAACCCTGGTATCATGACCTAAGCCAAAATCAAGAGTCAGACACTCATCCAACCGAGCCACCCAGGCAGTCTCAGAAAATAAAAATTTTAATAGAACATTTTGGACAGTAAGATTTTAGCATTCTGACTCCTTAATCATTTAGCATCATGCTCAAATTTACAACAGCATCATTCAAAAGAAGTAATTTGTTTACCTACTTGTCTTTCTTTCCCCACTTCGGACTGTTAATCCCTGCAAGGCCAGGTGAATCCTGGTTGTCTTTACTCACGGGGCATGTACACTGTGTTACTGCACCAGGACCGCCACCAGCACTGTGGGTTCATTTTGTGCCAGGCATTGTCAAGCACTTTATATGTACAGTGTTAACTTTATATGTATAGTATTAACCCAATCAACCCTTACAAAAACCCAAGGACAGAGATTCCATTTCCTTCCCTATTTCATAGTTGAGGAAACTGAGACACTGAGAGGCTAAGTGCCTTGCCCTAGACAGCCAGTAAGCGGTGGAGCCAGGATTTGACTCCAAGCAGTCTGGCTAAAGCACTAGCACTCTTACCCTATACAGAAGACAGAGGAAGTCAGACCTTTTCCTATAGGAAGCAGAGTCACTCCTACGTTTAAAACTGCTTTGGGGAGAGCGGATGAGAAAGAGACAAGTCTCAAGATGAGGAGACTGGCCAGCTGGGAGACTACTGCAGTGTCCAGAATGGAGGCAGCAATGTTGGCAGTGCTTTGACGGGATGGACAGAGGAGAGGCTGCAGAGCTAAAACTGACAGTTCCTGATTACTGGTTGGCTATAAGGAGTGAAGATGACCAGGATGCCTTCTGAGTTTCTGGCTGGCGAGGCAGTATAAATGAGGGGTGCCAGTCACCAATCTAGAAATGTAGGCAGAAAAGCAGGGTTTTTTTTGTTCTGTGAGAGGGATGGATAATGAGTTAAGCTTTAGATGAGCCCAGGTGACCTGCTCCAATGTTAGATATTCCTGGCATGGCTGCTGGACAAGGAGAGCAGTGACTGGAGTCTCATGTGATGCATTTGTGTTGTTTTGTTTGCCAGCACCCCAACCCCCCAACTCCTTTTGAGGGTTTGACTCCATCTCTCCATGCCCAACAAGAGCAAATATCTCTGTTGTAATATGTGTCTCTAGGGCAGTATGAGAACTCCTCAAGGTCAGGACTAAATCTTATTTTCATATCTCTAGTGTAGACTATAGAGTGCATGAACCATAGATGGTATTTGATAAGTGTCTGAAAGAATGAGTAAGATTAGAATTACTTAAAAGTAGAGTTGTACCTTTAACTCAGCTTCTAGGTAAGCCCCATTTCAGGAAACACCTGTGGCTGTCTGTCTTTAGGGGAATGAGAGCAGTACAGAATAATGACATCCAAATCTTTAGTGCTGTGGGCCTTGGTGTAATGAGCCCACTGATAATGAAGAATGATGTAAAAACTACACTAAATTCTAAGTATTGAGTATAATTAAAGTATGTTTAATGAGGAATTTCTAAGTTCTTTTTAAAATTTTCATTCATACTGGCCAGTAGACAGAGACAAGGGGCATTGGATGGCAGAGTAAATTATACCACTCCATCAGAGAATGTTTCTGTGTGAAAGGTCTGAATCTCCAATATATATTTTACTTTAGAGTAGTGGTTTCCAAGTCTGTTTGCATTTCATCACCTGGAGGGCTTTTAAAAAGTAATGATTTTAAGACTTTATTGTGGACTGAGGAAATGTAACTTTTACCAAGCAGTAGTCCCTAAACTGAAGTCTGAGGATCAATGGTTCAAAGGATGATTCCATGGGGATTGTAGACATCTTGATTATACATGAGAATACGGTGAACTCATGGAAAAGTCTGTAAATAGGGAACAGGCCTTGTGGCAAAGCTTACCTGATACTGTATTCTGTCCTAAAGAGAGCTTCTCAAATACTAAGCACAGGGTCAGCAGAGATAACTCAGTAAGATTTGTCCAATAGATTATTTCTAGCTGTCCAATAGATTGTTTATTTCTAGATTCCATAAGAATCATAGCTACACCTTACCACATGGTAAAAAAACAATAAATACAGAAATACAGAATTCTTTGCTACAGGGACCTTGAATTTGAAAAGGCAAAAGGAAATAAACTGTATCTAGCTCCTTTCAGCAAAGAGGCAAAGCATCTTGGAAACTCTGCTTTGGCCCCAAATCTGCTTCACACATTTCTTATAAATTAACAACAACAAATTATCTGCTCTAGTTCTCACTTTGAACAGCAACTCTGTTCAAATGAACTGTAAAAAATATCATCCCAAGAGAGCTGAATTTTTGAGGAGATCCTATGCTAATTATAAACAATTTTACTGACTCTGGGTAAAATCCCCAAAGTGCCAAATTATTATTCTAGGATCCTGCTTCTCAAAGTTTTAATGTGCTTATAATTCACCTGGAGACTTTGTTAAAATGCAGATCCTGATTCAGGAGGTGTGGTGGCCAGGGAAACATGCCAGTCCAATCTCCTGCTGCTATGAGCATAATTGAAACAAAGATAGTCTCAGGTGCTGTGCTCTGAAATCCTACTTGCACCGAAGCTAAGCTTCCACAGGCTGCTCTCAGTACATGACTAGAGGCAGCAGAAATAGTAAGGCAGACTCGTTCCTATGAGACATGGAATTTCACTGACATGTGACATTGGCTGGAGGACTCCCATCAAGTTGTCAGAAACTTGCTTACAACTGTGCCGCAGTCTGACATTCGACTCCACTGCCCTTCCTTCCCTCTTTCCTTCACAGGGGTCAGACCTACATTGCTACCTCCTCCAGCACTTTCTCCTTTTTCCTTCCTTTGGTATCTTCCCCCCAAAATCTCTTACACGTCAAATCCCACCTTAGTGTGTGCTTCTTGGAGGACATGAACTAACAAAGTAGGTCTAGGAGGTAAAAAGGCTTGAAATTCTGCATGTCTAAGTTCCCAGGTGATGTCAGTTTGCTCATCCACAACCATACTTTGAGTAGTAAGGTTCTATCTAGGGAACAAAACCAGTCATGAATTCATAATACATCTATGTGCTAAAATGTATCCCTAAACTTTACAGTCTACCATTTCTGCTAAGTAGATAAAAGCTGCTGGTGCTTTGAAGGAAAAATAAGAAGCTTCTGAGGTTTCTGTCCCCCTTAAGTCAAATGAGAAAAGAAAAGCCCGTATCAACAAATAATTGATAAGAAGTTTTTCAACATTCCTTCATGGGGAACTGCACAACATCTCACACATCCCCTTTAAGGAAGTACCTACACTTTGCTTTGCACACTACCATCACACTGCTAAAACTCTGAAAAAAAAAAAGCAGTAATTTGGTGATATACTCATAATGTGGCGATATACTCAACCCAGATCAAATAAGTTTAGTTGCTACTCTTATCACATTCAGATAATCTAACTGATAATCATAAAATTTGGAATATGAAGACGGGCAGGATATTTCTGTTTTTGTAGTTTTAACTTAGAAATGCTATAAACAAACACCCAATTTCCAAAGTAAACATTTCCTTTACATTTGTTCTTTATTTATATTAGTGTAATTTATTTGATGATTGCTTTCTTTAGTATTTTATCAAGTCTGGATAATATTTTCAGGCCTGATCTCTAAGCTTTTGATTTGACAAACACCATCCCTTTCCATAGGACTCCGATGCCAACTCAATCTCATTTATTATGTCTTAGTTTTATTCCGAAAGTTAAACGTCAAGAAGGTAACTTTATTTCTAAGTTCTTTAAAGTACTTCTCTCACTTCTCTCTTAACAACAACAAAAAAAAACCTTCTACTTTCTGAACAAATTAGTTCCTTAATTTCTCTCTCTCTCTCTCTTTTTTTTTTTTTGTCAGTTCCTTAATTTCTAAGTGTGTGCCCCATACAGATGCATTTGGAAAATGGAGAAGACAGGGTCTGGTCTTTTTAACCACAACATATCTCTAAAGCTCAGAGTAAGAATGTAAGACCCTTATTTAACTACCCTTGGGCTAATAGTTCATTTTGTAAATTACTGAGACCTAATATTAAAAAGATTGATTTTCTGGCTCAGTCGGTTAAGTGTCTGCCTTCAGCTCAGGTCATGATCCCGGGGTCCTAGGGTTGAGTCCTGCATCGGGCTCCCTGCTCAGCGGGGAGCCTGCTTCTCCCTCTGCCTGCGGCTCCCTCTGCTTGTGCTCGCTCTGACAAATAAATAAATAAAACCTTTAAAAAAAGAAAAAAAAGATTAATTTACTATACAACTACTAAGAGCAGGGGAATATGGGCAAGGGGGGATGGACTTAAGTGAGTGTTGTTATACATTCTTGCCACCACACTGAGACTGCTGATGAGGCTGTGCTGAATTAGTACACTCAGCTACAGCTGGCGGGTTTGCCACAGCCTTTGGTATGGAAACAGGGTTATAAACACATTCAACCCTTAAACCTAATAAACATGTGCTTAGAAATTTAAGGAGCTAATTTAACACAAGCAAAAAGCTATAAAAACTTTTTAACAACATCACCTATAAAGCAAAGTAATAGAAACACCTAAGTGTCATGGAAATGAAAATCAGTTCTTTAAAATATGGCAGGGGTGCCTGGGTGGCTCAGTTGGTTAAGCATCTGACTTTGGCTCAGGTCATGATCTCAGGGTCCTGGGAGTGAGCTCCTCATCGGGATCCCAGCTCAGTGGGAGTCTGCTTGTCTCTCTCCCTCTCCTGCCCCTCCCCCCACTTGTGCTCTCTTTCTGTCTCTCTCTCTCTCTCAAAATAAATAAAAGGAAGGGTATGTGCTATGGTGAGCGCTGTGAATTGTGCAAGACTGTTGAATCACAAATCTGTACCTCTGAAACAAATAATGCAATATATGTTAAGAAAAAAAAAGAAGAAGATAGCAGGAGGGGAAGAATGAAGGGGGGAAAATTGGAGGGGGAGACGAACCATGAGAGATGATGGACTCTGAAAAACAAACTGAGGGTTCTAGAGGGGAGGAGGGTGGGAGGATGGGTTAGCCTGGTGATGGGTATTAAAGAGGGCATGTTCTGCATGGAGCACTGGGTGTTATGCGCAAACAATGGATCATGGAACACTACATCAAAAACTAATGATGTATGGTGATTAACATAACAATAAAAATTAAAATAAAAAAATAAAAAATAAAATCTTAAAAAAAAGCATATCTGTGCTGTATATTATGCATTTGCTAAATGACAATTATGAAGACAATGGAGAAATAATGTAAATCATGTTTGTTATTTGTTGAAAAGAGCCTAACCCACAATGAATTGCATACAATTCCTCACACACACAAACACACGTTACATATACCCACATACAAGTACAAGGTTTGAAAGAAAACATCCAAAAAGAAAAACAATGAAAGATTATGAATGCATTCATTTACCCCCAATTTTCTTTAACATTGAAATCTTTTTTTTTTTTTAAGAGAGAGAGAGAACATAAAAGCATATGAGCTTTGTGCAGGGGTGGGGGAGGGGGAGGCAGAGGGAGAGAATTCCAAGCAGGCTGCACACTCAGCATGAAGCCCAACACGTAGCTTGATCTCATGACCTGAGCCAAAATCAAGACTTGGATGTTCAACCGAGTCACCCATACACCCCTAACACAGGAAAATTTTTAAATAAAAAGCAAGTTATCTGATGAGTTCCTCAATTTGACTGTGACAGATAAAATTAAGAGAAAGAAATAAAGCAAGCATAATTTTATTTGGCCACTTTCTAAGTCTTGACATTTAAGATGAAAAATTCTGATTAAATTTACCATTTTAAAATTGAGTGCCTACTATGCAGAAAGTATATGCTAGACACTATCAAAACTACAAAGATTATTAACATAAAATCCCTATCCTGAAGAAGTTGCTAGAGGAAAATGAGACAACTATACAAATAATTATAATACTAGTCAACATATGCAAAGTTGACCATATAAATCAAGGGTTAAGGGATAGGGAGGGAAAAAAGCACACAAATCAGGAGAAATGAAGCAAATTCTTCATAGAGGATTCTTTTTTTTTTTCTTTTAAGATTTTATTCATTTTTTGACGGAGAGAGAGAACACAAGCAAGGGGAGTGGGAGAGGGAGAAGAAGCAGGCTTCCTGCTGAGCAGGGAGCCCAATGCTGGGCTCGAGTCCAGGACCCTGGGATCATGACGTGAGCTGAAGGCAGATGCTTAACGACTGAGCCACCCAGGAGCCCCTTCATAGAGGATTCTTGAAATGGCAAAGAATTCCAGCAAGTATATATAGGTAGTTAAAAGTCAAAATAGCCAATTAGTGCTAGAGTCTAAGTAAAAAAAGCTGCAAGGGTAGATGGATCACATGCTGGTGGGCCTTAATGCCAGCCCAAGGATTTATATTTAATCTGGAAGTTGTGAGTAGATTCAGAAGGTCTTCAATTAAGGAAGTAACATAACATATTAAGTCACAAAACAAGTCCTAATAAAATGAAAATACAACAAATGTACGGGATGCAGCAAAAAACAGGACTAATAGGGAAGCTTACAGTGGTAAATGCCTATGTTTAAAAAGAAGAACGATCTCATAAACTAACCAACTCAAGGAACTAGTCAAAGAAGAAAAAACTAAGCTCAAAGTTAGCATAAGGAAGGAAATAATAAAGAGTAGGACAGAATGAAATAAAGAATGCAAAAAAAAATCAATAAAATCAAGAGTTGTTTTGAAGAGATAAAATTGACAAACCTTTAGTTAGACTAAGAAAAAAGACTCAAAATCAGATATGAAAGAAGGGGAAATTATAACTGATACCACAGAAATAGAAGGATCATAAGAAACATGCCAGCAAATTGTATAACTTAGATGAAATGGATGAAATTCCTAGAAACATACAACCTGCCAAACTGAATCATGAAGAAACAGAAAATCCGAATAGACCTATAGAGAGCTTGAATCAGTAATGAAAAACCTCCAAAGAAAAGCCTGGCAACAGATGACCTCACAGAAGAATTCTACCATACATTTAAAGAAGACTTAGTGCTAAGCCTTCTCAAACTCCTCCAAAACATCAGTGGAGTGAATACTCCCAACATTTTATGAGGCCAGCATTAACCTGATACTAAAACCAGACAGACATTACAAGAAAACTACCAGCCAGTATCTCCAATGAATACACATGTACAGATCCTCAACAAAATACTAGCCAAATTCAATGGCACATTAAAAGAATTATATGCCATAATCAAGCGGGATTTATCCCTGGGATGCAAGGATGGCTCAGCATATGAAAATCAATCACTCTGATAAATCACATTAGCAGAATCAAAGATAAAAATCACATGATGCAGAAAAAGCATTTGACAAAATTCAACATCCTTTCATGATAAAAACACTCAACAAACTAGGAAAAGAAGAACATTTCCCCAACATAATGAAGACCATATATGAAAAGCTCACAGTTAACATTATATTCAACTGTTAAAAACTGAAAGCTTTCCCTCTAAAATCAGGAACAAGCAAGGATGTTCACTCTTGCCACTTCTATTCAATGGAATACTGGAAGTTCTAACAAGAGAAATTAAGCAAGAAAAAAGAAATAAAAGGCATCCAAATCAGAGAAAAAGTAAAACTATCTGTTTGCAGATGACATGATTTTATATGTAGAATACTGTAGATTCCACACACACACACACACACACACACTTATAACGAATAAATTCAGGCAAGTTGCAGTCTACAAAATCAACATTCAAAAATCAGTTGTGTTCCTATACACTAACAGTGAACCTTCTGAAAAGGAAATGATTCCATTTATAATAGCATCAGAAAGAGTAAAATACAGGGTGCACGCAGCTGGCTCAGTAGGTAGAGCATGTGACTCTTGATCTCCGGGTGGTGAGTTCAAGCTCCACGTTAGGTGTAGAGATTACTTAAAAACAAAATCTTAAAAAGAAAAAAAAAAGAGTAAAATACTTAGGAATAAGCTTAACCAAAAAGGCAAAAAGACTTGTACACTGAAAACTACAAAATAGTGAGGAAAGAAATTGAGATACAAATAGTTGGGAAGACAGCCTGTGTTCATGAATTGGAAGACTTACAATGTTAAAATGTCCACATTACCCAAAGCAATCTACAAATTCAAAGCAATCTATCAAAACCCCAATGGGATTTAGAAATAGAAATAGAAAAACAATCCTAAAATTCATATGGAACCACAAAGGACTCTGAATAGCCAAAATAATCTTGAGGAACGAAGAGGAACAAAACTGGAGGCATCACACTTCCTGACTACATAACATAGTACAAAGCTACAGTAATCAAAACAGACGGTACCGGCACAAAGACAGATATACAGAGATCAGAGAACAGAACAGAGAGCCCAGAAATAAACCCCCACATATACTGTCAGATGATCTTTGACAAAGATGCCAAGACTACACTTGGGAAAGTTTAACAGTTTAACAATCATTTGTTGAAGAACACCATTGTTGTGTAAACTGGATAGTCACATGCAAAAGAATAAAATCATTTACCCTACTTTATAGCACACACAAAAATCAACTCAAAATGGACTGAAGACTTAAATGTAAGCCAGTCACAAAAGGACAAATTCTGTATGATTCTACTTATATGAAGTACCTAAAGTAGTCAAACACAGACAAGCAGAAGGTACAATGATGGTTGTCAAGAGATGGGGGAGGAGAAAATGGGGAGTAGTTGTGCAATTGAGTATAGAGTTTCAATCATGCAAGGTAAAAAAATTCTAGAGATCTGCTGTACAACAATGTACACATATTCAAAAATACTGTAGGGGCACCTGGGTGGCTCAAGTTGGTTGGGCGTCTGCCTTCGGCTCAGGTCATGGTCCTGGGGTCCTGGGATCGAGACCCACATCGGGTTCCCTGCTCGGCAGGGAGTCTGCTTCTGCCTCTCTCCCCCTGCTCATGCTCTCTCACTTTCTCAAACAAATAAATAAAATCTTAAAAAAAAATTTGGTCCCATCAACTCCTATTAACCAGTCCTGGGCAAGTTACTTAACCTCTCGTAGCCTGTTTCCACACCATAAAATGGATTAATCATAATGATCACTGATAGAGTAGTTATGAGGATTAATTGAGGAAATTAATGTAAAGCACATGGATGACTGACACGTAAGCTCAGCAAACGTCCTAGTGTTACTACTGATAATTATGAATATGGCTGTAAGTTTGAGGATGGGCATTATCTACATTGATGTGTATTAGAAGTTCCTGTGGATTAATTCAAAATACACGTTCTACAGCCCTAACTTGGACCTAAAAGATCAAATCGTATGAGAATGGAGTCCATGCTTCTAAAGCATAAGGTCACTTTGTAACTATTTACTGTTAGGTTCTGATTATATTTTTGAAATTCAGAGGCTTCTGTATTCTCTTGATCACCTTGCTATTTCTGTAGCACATTAAAATAAAAGAAAACTCAATGAGATTTTTAATATCGAGATAAGGGCAGTTGAAGAAATTTATATTGATAGCCACAGTTTTCTGAACACATGAGGTCTCCAACCATACTGAAAGGCAAGAGCTTAAGGAAAAGTGGAAGAGACTCAGAACTACTACTATGGAAAATGCAATTTAGATACAAAAAGATAAAAAAGAAATCACAGTAGAAAAGTCCTGAAGGCCCAGCTGAGGTTAGCTAGAAGCCTTACTTTGAGACATATTTATGTTTCAAGAAAAGATTTGTATTCTGTGCCTAAAAGCAGCTGATTTTTCTTACAACATCTATGTTCTAGGTTGTCAAATCATGCAGCTCTACACAAACACATATACATAATGATAAGATTCTTAAGTAGGCTATTTTAGAAACATCTAACCCAGTGTTGTCCAATAGAACCATCTGAGATGAAGGAAATATTCTATATCTGCTCTGCCCAATATGGTAGCCGCATGTTGCTATTGAGCACTGAAAATGTGGATAGTGAGAATAGGGAACTTTAATTGTGTTTAATTTTAATTTAAATAGCTATAAGTGATTATTGGCTGTCATATTAGACAGGGCAGATCTAATTAGTGCTAAAGTTCTTAATGTTGGGTCCATAAGCACCTAGCTGATTCACAGACTCAGGTCTACGGAGTTCATTGTGAAACTATATTCAAAATGATACGTATGTGAATTTTTCTGGGAAGAAGGTCTTTTGATTTAATAGATTCTTAAAGAATTCTGGGGACTCCAAAAAGTTTAAAAACCACATATCTTGTCAATATATTTCTATCATTTAGTCTAACATTTTTATTTATGATGTGTATGTGAAGTGTCCTCATGTTGGGATTTCAAGCAATCAAATAACTAACTAAATTAATCACCATTCTGCAGTAGGATTTAAATTATCTCACTTTTTTTGTTTTGTTTTTTTTTTTTTTTTAAGATTTTATTTATTTGAGAGAGAGAAGGAGAGAGAGAGAACACATGAGAGGGGATAGGGTCAGAGGACGAAGCAGACTCCCCGCCGAGCAGGAAGCCCGACGCGGGACTCGATCCTGGGACTCCAGGATCATGACCTGAGCCGAAGGCAGTCGCTTAACCAACTGAGCCACCCAGGCGCCCTTAAATTATCTCACTTTGCAGCCAGAGTAGAAGGAGAGAGCCTGAAGACAGAACAGGCATAATTATATAGGATATAATGTAGAAACTACAGACAAATCCCCCGGCAAAACTATTTTTTTTAAACTGGTTATCACAGTGCCTAAAATCTCTACCATTAAAGTTAACCCTGCGGACTACTGTTCCTGGAAGTAAAATGTTATCTTTTATATAAATACAGGAATTTACTATCTGACAACAGTCATAATGGGATTCTTTATCTATGAGGATATATATTCCAGAAAGTCTCTAATAGGACCAGATTACTGCATCCTGTCTACAGTAAAGATTTGAGAAAAGGCAACATGTTTTTCACATAGAATCAGGATTAACAACTCTCTTGCTCCCCAAAGATTTTTTTTTTACATTCCCATTCTGTAAAGAAAAACTGTTTTAGGTGTTAAGCTCTATAGCACATTCTATCACCTGATTTTTTTTTTTTAAGATTTTATTTATTTATTTGAGAGTGTGTGTGCATGGGGGGGGAGGGGCAGAGGGAGAAGGAGAAGCAGACTCCCTGATGAGCAGAGAGCCCAACTCCTATCACCTAATTATTTCTAGTCAAGCGGGTCTGTTCAGTTTGTATGCAAGCATAATCAATACCAAAGATGAGTCAGAAAAAGACTGGATGACAACCACACTACTGTAATGCTGGAGCTATTACCATGTCCAATTTTTCTAGAAATACTCAGAAACTGCTTTCTTATACATCCCCAAAGCACTGTCCATCCTATTAAATTCCCCAAGGATGGGCTCGGAAATTGGTTATTTGCAGATTTACAGTTTTTTGTCTAGAAAATTCTCAATTAGCTTAGGAGCTACTAAAAAATGGAGCTTAGGAGCAAGCCATATAATAGACTAGAGGTTGTAGAAATAGTTTGGTTTCCACCCATACTATGGCTAATGAGATAATACTGATTAAGCTCCTTTTTCTTATTAGACTATGAAAACACTGCAGAGAAATTTTGGCTGCTGCCGCCCCTCCATGCTGCATTTCTTACTTTCAAAACTACCTAAGAGTGAAAATGTGATTAAATTTCCTCTCAGGATGTTAACTAACTGGAATTTAAATAAAAACTAGGGGTGCCTGGGTGGCTCAGTCGTGAAGCATCTGCCTTTGGCTCAGGTCATGATCCCAGGGTCCTGGGCTTGAGCTGCGCATCCAGCTCCCTGCTCAGCAGGAAGCCTGCTTCTCCCTCTCCCACGCCTGCTGCTTGTGTTCCCTCTCTTGCTGTGTCTCTCACTGTCAAATAAATAAATAAATCTCTAAAAAAATAAAAACTTTAACCAAAAATCATAACAAAGTTTCCTCTCAGGCAACTTTGGTGCAAAACTGGGAAACTAAATGGTATACTGGTTTCATTTCCTGGCTATAGATTACATGTTTCTGGATTATACATACCTTCTTATCTATTCTGTTAAGAGGAGTTAGCAGTGTCTACTTTAATAATGCAGTAGTAATAAAATGTTACTTATTACTTGAAATGTTTCCGAACAGCAGCAGCTGTTAGAAATATTATAAATTCATGATATTTTAGGGGGAAATAAATCCTAGGAAGATAATGTAAATGGATAGAAACAAAGCCTTATTAATATGATAAATGATTAATTTGTTGTTTAAATCAGACAAGATTACTACTGTTAAATATACGCTTTAAAACATACATGGTTAAATATATTCAGTTCTCTGGAAATATTTTAACTCTAATGTTTATTGCCAATGAGAGATTTAAAATCCAAAAGGAGGGGCGCCTGGGTGGCTCAGTTGGTTAAGCGACTGCCTTCGGCTCAGGTCATGATCCTGGAGTCCCTGGATCGAGTCCCGCATCGGGCTCCCTGCTCGGCAGGGAGTCTGCTTCTCCCTCTGACCCTCCCCCCTTTCATGCTCTCTCTCTCAAATAAATAAATAAAATCTTTAAAAAAAAAATAAATAAATAAATAAATAAAATCCAAAAGGAGTTGGAATGGAGGATAAATGACTATACTGCGTTATATGATTACTTTAAATATTTTTTCACACCCTACTACTTCTAGTGTACATTGTCAAAGATATTTCAGAGTACTTAAGTGTAAAGCTACTAAAAGTTCTTCTTTGATAGGGACAGGACCAGGGATGCTGGGGCTCTAAGGGGAATTCAAGGCTGGATACATATATATTTCATTCTAAGAAATAATGGAAACAGGAATTAAGTCCTCAATTTTATCCCCTTCCACCAGCAGAAGACAATAGTCAGGGGTCAGACATTAGGGATTTGGGAATATAAATCTGGAAATAAACAAAAGAGGCATTAAAATTCTAACCCCATTTAATGGTAAATTTAATTAACCAGAATAACCTATTGCAAACAATGCTGGTGATCCTGACAGGAGGGCCCATGTAACAAAGACATTGTCAAATAAAAGACTTTTTGGCAGGAATGAGGAAACAAAGTGAACTGGTGAATGCTTTTATATAATGAAATCTATGACGGGAAAGATGGAAGGAAGGAAGGAAGGGTAGATTCTAACTCAGAAAGATCTGAATGGTTATTGGCCTGACTTATGCCAATAACAATAACAAACTGTCTCTAAATAAGTGGTACCCAGTAGAAATTACAAAGTGTATCCACAGAGGTTGGCTTTAACCCGCTTTAATTGATTTGATTTGACAGGCAATTACTTTGGAATTAGTATTCTAGTAAATATTTTAATGAAATGGGTTGGCAACTTGAAAACTCTAAATCTGGTATTTCCTATTAAGTATAATTAGTGTTTTTGATAGAACCACAAACTTCTGAGTTGTGAGACTCTCTTTAGAAAACTAAAGAGCTATGCCATCTTTTTATTTTAGTATTCGGTAACTTAATTCATCAATATAAACATTTTTAAATATAATAAATAGTTTGTTTTCATGAAACAGGTTAAGAATAGTTTTTTAGGCACAGAAAAAGACAATAAATATAGACTTTTCAAGAGTATCATATAACCACTGATTTAAACTCTTATTTATTATTTTTATTATTTTTTTAAAGATTTTATTTATTTATTTGACAGAGAGAGACAAAGCGAGAGAGGGAACACAAGCAGGGGGAGTGGGAGAGGGAGAATCAGGCTTCCTGCGAAGCAGGGAGCCCGATGCGGGGCTCGATCCCAGGACCCTGGGATCATGACCTGA
This sequence comes from Mirounga angustirostris, assembly GCF_029215605.1. Taxonomy (NCBI): domain Eukaryota; kingdom Metazoa; phylum Chordata; class Mammalia; order Carnivora; family Phocidae; genus Mirounga; species Mirounga angustirostris. The sequence continues at coordinate 36,721,742 of NW_026991720.1, forward strand.
CCCGAAGGCAGACGCTTCACGACTGAGCCACCCAGGCGCCCTAAACTCTTATTTTAGAACATTTGAATTCCTATATATTTGAGATATATTAGATATATTGAGAAGTGTTAGACATAAGACATATATATGAGATATACTATAAATATATTTTTTTATATGTATAGATTTGAGGTATGTATGTATCAGATATCAATTAGTTACTTGATAAAAATTGGTTTTTGTCCTTCCACTGACTGGAGAGTGTTCTGTTTCTTTGACAACTCTACAAATGCAATTCACTCTTTGGTTTATGTCCCAAACATATTCATAATTTAGAATAAAGTCAAGTGGTAGTCAAATCAGTATCTATGTTGAATGAATTTTTCATGTGGAGAAAAGTCACTGAATATATTTTCTGCTCTCTGGACAAGCAATTCTGCTATCTTAAACAGTAAATACCACAATAGATTCTGAAATTAAGGTAACATGCTAATTGTTTTGTGATCTTTGGGTGAGATGTTAGAATTATCAATTACTAATTCAGTCTAACTTCTTTAGAAGAAAACCTATTATTAATACTTGGCAGTGATAGTATTTACTATACTATTCAGCATTGGTTAAATCAGCTAAGATTCTATCTGATGGATTTTAATTGTTAACTAGTAAAAGACCTCTTTATAACAGTCTCCTCAGCAATGAAGCAGCTCTGAAATCGCAAGGCTCTAAAGGATTTGAATATGAAAAATTCATACTATCACTCCATTTTACAAACATGTTTACCTAGAAAGTAATTCTTCATTCCAGGCCACTTCTAGGCTTAAAAGACTGTGCTAGATACTGAGGACCAAATGAAGAAAAGTAAGAGTGACCCTGCCCTCAAGGAACCCACATCTTTTCTACTAGGGAGGCTGGTCAACATCTCATACAACCGAGAAAGTCACAAGCACCAGAGGAGAGAAAAGAAAAAAAAGCATAATGGTAAGGTAGCCTTTATCCAGCAAATTAAGATTCCAAAGCACTGAATTCACTGACTCAGTTCCAATCACCTGCCAGCCACTTGAGTAGTTGTTTGGCCTTAACTTTGAAGCATTTTACAAATCCTTTTTCTGGAAGTTACTTGGACCTTCCAGGATTTGGGTTTCTTTTATAAAGACATAGTTATGAGTAGTATTTAAAACTGCAAAACACCTGAGATTCAGTCATGTTTTCAGGACATTTAAAAAAATATAAGTGTCATTTGTCTAATGACAACCTCTCTTGTATCTTCAGTGAAATTTAGTATAAATCCCATCTCCATGATACAACATAATCTACAAATATGTGATCACATCACAAAAATCACCTGACTTCCAACACAAACCATGTGGGAATAAAATGATGCTGGACAATAAAACACAACAGATTTTAGTCCTAGCATTTCAGATATAGAATTAAATTCCTATGTTTTATGTCACAATTACAAATATTAATGCAAAAAGTGATATAATAAATCTCATATCTCTAAAACAAGATGGAAGTCAGTTAACATAAATGGTACATGTTGCAAATTACTCACCCAACAGTAAACTTTGAATTCTGCTGGCGGTTAATCTGACTAGCATAGGCTTCATTGGAATGTCCAAATACAACTGGAATACCTTTAGTTTTTTTTATTTTCAGGCAGTGATTCTCAAACCTGATAGTACATTATGAATCAACTAAGGAGCTTTTGAAATATACTGATTTTTTTACACAGAGATTCTAATGTAATTACTCTACAGTAACTGAGACATGTTTTATATGAAGCCACAAACTACTGTTCTAAGGAAAACCTGATATATCAATTCTATGACTTTATAATTTAGTGTAAGTATAAAAATCTAGACATTTTAGGGAGGAAGAGTAAAAAATCATTTCTGGTTTTGGGAAAAACATCTTTCTTATAGGTTACAGAAGGGATATTTTGTGATAGACAAAAAATATATTTTGTAGATAGTAAGCTGATGACTAAAAAAGGAAGGACTTTATGAACTGTAATCAAATTAAAGCCTTTATTGATACAATGTTTCTTTAATGTGAGTTGACTCATACACATTTGATAAACTAAAGAATAATGTCAGCATAACATAGAAATTGTATTGTGTTTTTTCCCCAGTAAAATAAAGTTTGAATCAATCAGGGCATATTTGAAGAAAGTCTAAGCAATATAGAAAATTCTTTAACAAAACTGAAAATTTTAGGAAGGAGGGGCTTCAAAAACTGCTACCTTTGAGGTGCCTGGTTGGCTTAGTCGGTGAAGCATGATCTTGATCTTGGGGTTGTGAGTTCAAGCCCCACGTTGGGTGTAGAGATTACTTAAAAAATAAAATCTTTAAAAACCAAAAACAAAAAAACTGCTACCCTTTCCACTTTGTTAGCTAATTGAGGACGCTAAAGATGCAGATGAGGAAGCTGCAAAGGCATTTCTTCCTGTGTTTAAAAAACACCTGATTAACAAAGAGCCTCTTCAACAAATGATGCTGGAACAAGTGAACATCCACACGCAGAAAAGTGAATCTAAACACAGACCTTACATCCTTCACAGATTAACTCAAAATGTAGTATAGAGCTAGTTGTAAAACATGAAACTGTAAAACTCTTCGAAGATAACAAAGGAGAAAACCTTGATTACCTTGAGAATGGTGATGCCTTTTTAGGTACAACATTAAAGACATGCACCATGAAAGAAATGAATGACAAGCTGAACTTTGTTAAAATTAAATACTTTTGCTCTGCAAGACAATATCAAGAAAATCAGAAGATAAGTCACAGACTGGGAGAAAAGATTTGCTAAGACACACTTGATAATCAAGGACTGTTACCTAAAATATACAAAGAACTCTTAAAAATTCAACAGTAGGAAAACAAACCTGATTAAAAAGTGGGCCAATAATCTTAACAGACATCCCCAAAGAAGATATATAGATGGCAAATGAGCATATTAAAAAAAAATGCTCTGGGGTGCCTGGGTGGCTCAGTCATTAAGTGTCTGCCTTCTGCTCAGGTCATGATCCCAGGGTCCTGGGATCAAGCCCTGCATCAGGCTCCTTGCTTGGCGGGAAGCCTGCTTCTCCTTCTCCTACTCCCCCCGCTTGTGTTCCCTCTCTTGCTGTGTCTGTCAAATAAATAAATAAAATCTTAAAAAAAAAAAAATGCTCCGTGTATGTTAACAGGGAAATGCAAATTAAACCAAGATACTACTTACACACCTGTAATAATGGTCAAAATCCCAAACACTGACAACACCAAATGTTGGTGAGGATGTGGAGCAACAGGAACTCTCATTCATTTCTTCTGGGAGCCACTTTGGAAGACAGTTTGGTGGTTTCTTATAAAACTAAACATGTTGTTACCATTCAATCCAGCAACCATGCTCCCTGGTATCTATCCAAAGGAGTTTAAAGCTTATGTCTACACAAAAACCTGTAAACAGATGTTTATAGCAAATTTATTCCTAACTGCCAAAACTTGAAAGCAACTAAAGATGTCCTTCGGTAGGTAAATGGATAAACTTTGGTACAATCCACATAATGGAATACTATTCAGTGCTAAAAAGACCTATCAAGCCATAATAAGACATGGAAGAATCTTAAATGCATATTACTAAGTGAAAGAAGTCAATTTGAAAAGGCTATATATAGTATGATTCCAACTATATGATGTTCTGGAAAGGGCAAAAAAAAAAAAAAAAAAAAAAAGACCATACAAAGATCAACGATTACTAGGGGTGAGGACAGATGATTAGGCAGAGCACAGAGGATTTTTAGGGCACTGACAAGACTCTGTATGATAATGATGGATATATGTCATTATACATTTGCCGAAACCCTTAGAGTGCACAACACCAAGAGTAAACCCTAAATTAAACTATGGACTTTAGGTGATTTTGACATGTCAATGTAGGTTCATCCTTGGTTAAAAAAATGTACCATTTTGGTGAGTGATGTTGATAATGGGAGAGACTATTCATGTGTGGGGTTGGGGGGAATATGGGAAATTTTTGTATCTCCATCTCAATTTTGTTGTAAACTTGAAACTGCTCTAAAAAATAAAGTCTTAATAACAAAATACCTGATTAATAAAGGTCTACACACTGAATCAGTTGTTTAATTTTGATTAAACTGGTCTTCATTTGGAGCAAATGTCAGATACTGAAAGAGGCAACATGAATTCCTGAGCTCAAGGATGCAAAGAATCAACTGGACTGTGATTCTAAATGTATCCAGTGGAGATTTAACTTGGCTACTCTTTTTATTAGGACTGCTCTGGTTACAAAGTTCTACTGGTTTTGAGTGATCTGTCCCCAACCCTATTCCCCACATGAGATCTGTTTTTATTGTGTGATTTTGTGGAATGCCAAGTTTTTCAGGAATGAATTTAAGGTTACTAGGGCAGAAACACCTCTCTTATTTGTATACAGCAAAGTATTTTTAGGGCACAATACATTGGGACAGACGAGGGCATCTACTGCCTAAGTCTGATAATACAGCTCAGCTTTTAGACTTTTACAGGACCTTAATAAAAGAAGGTGGGGCTGGGGAATCAGGGTACTCTAAATACTGAAAAAGTGCTTCCAGTATAACGTATCATAGGTTACCAGCTAATGAGGACCTAGAATCAAAACTCCACTTTAAAGATAAGAAAACTATGACCTAAAAGCTTTTTTCTACTTCACTTGCATCCCTAGTAAAGCTTTACAAGCCTTCTTATATAGGCCAATGCTCATTATGCCAAATGACTGGCTATTTTAACTGTTTTGGCATCACGTTATAACCAAGTCAACAAGGAGGCTTTGTCCTTCTCCAATGCAGTTCCAGTTTTATTCTGTAAAACAATGAGGAAATAGTGCCTTTTTTTTTTTTTTAAGCCCAAACTGCTTCATAGCCAATTTTACTGGAATGGATCTATTCCAAAAATATCCAGATATAAAATTGCCATACAGAGAGATAAAAGTATTAAACGGAGAAAGATTAAATAAAGTATTACTCAACAGTCCCAGTCTATAAGATCTGGGGTACTGACTCATGGAATAAAACACTGGTATCAAAGAAATGTAGTCTTCAAAGTGAAGAAACTCAAGAAATTTAGATTAAAACAAAATGCCTAAATGACTATGTATTTGAAGTTATTAAGTGGCACTTAATGAAACCTAATCAGATGTTTATATAAACCATGTAAAACAGATATACAGTAATTATCTTAAAAAAATTGAGAGTAATTCAAAATAAGCAAGCCAAGGAAAGATTATATGTACTGACAAAATAACAGCAACCCATCCAAAGCTTTAGTATGTTTTACTTTGATACAAGAATACATGGTTCCAGAAAATCTCTGACTTTGGATTTGAATTTTGGGTACACAAAAAGTCATTTGGAAACAATGATCTGTAAACTATTCTTTGTACTTCTCCCATTATAAAATCATTCCAAATTTCTAGTGTTCGTGATCTTATGTGGGATAAAGTTCTGTATAAAGAACAGAGAAGAGGCTCTTGGCTGGCTCAGTCAGTAGAGCATGCAACTTTCTTTTTTTTAAGATTTTATTTATGTATTTATTTATGAGAGAGAGAGAGCATGAGTGTGAATGGGGGGGCGAAGAGGGGTAGAGGGAGAGAGAATCTCAATGCGGGGCTGGATGTCAGGACCCTGAGATCAGGACCTGAGCCAAAATCAAGAGTCAGTCACTTAACTGACTGAGCCACACAGTGCCCTGCACATGCAACTCTTGATTTTGGGACACTGAGTTCAAGCCCCAGGCAGGATGTAGAGATTACTTAAAAAAAACAACAACAAAAAATAACAACAACAAAACCACACACACAACAGAAAGGCAAAAATGCAACACACTGTAAATCCTTAAGGAACATATAAATTTACCTCCATGTCAAATTCTCATGCAGTACCTTCGACTTTCCAGAAATGGCACTCAAAACCACTCAGACTTGGGTCTTACACTGGGCCAGAGTTAATAAAAATGTTTAGCTTTTGCCTATGAAAGGAGAGACTGAATTCCTGTTGCTTGAGAATTTCAATCATCTGTGGGAACATCTAGAGAAATCTTGGGGAGGATTTCTGTTGGGGAGGGTGAAGCTGCCACCACTGCTATTTTTGAAAGTGCAATGGGCTCAGGTCCCCTCTGTGGAATGAGGAAATGTCAACAGTTGAGAAAACTGTTTTCCTCTCTGCCTCTTAGATATGCCTCAAAACTCCTAGTCCTCTTCTGGTCAGCTGGCAAAGAGAGGTACATTAACAAAAAAGAATGAAAAAACAGGGAAGGGGAAAAATGAAGAGGACTTTTAGAGAAGGCACAAGTAAAACAAAAAACAAATAGAAAAGCAGCCAGCAAAACTAATCAAATGTTAGCAATTATTCAAGGGCTGTTCATTGCCCTTCTTCTCTTCCTTCTTTATTCTCCAACTTCTGCTCATTCTCAGCTTTGACTCTATAAAGTTTTAAAGCATTTGAGAAATAAGACTTCTTGAACAGAATGTAATTATTTTCAAAGGATTCTACAGTTAAAACATAACAGGGAGAAGTCTAATTGATGAAATTGACAAAAAATGAGATCAGAATCAAGACACTAGGTTTTCCAAACCCCAGGAATCCACTGAACAATATTCACTGATAATGTATGACAGCCACTAAATGAAATATAAAAACGCAAATTAAGTTATTTGGGTTATATAAAATAAGCTAATGGGAGAGTAATTCTATTCAACATATCCAATATACTTAAGAATGTATTAAGAGGAATAGTAGTGGTCAAAGGAACCTATCGCAGAGTAGAAAGGTGCTTCACTCCGAATCTCACCAAGAGCTATCATTTCTGCTGTGTCCTAAAGCAGTAATTTATAATGGAAGAGGAGGATATTGTTGTAATTTGAGAAGCTTCATAAACCACTCCTCCTGGTGAAAGTCACTGGGGTGAACAAACTTGTACTCATAGGAATAAAGAATAGAAAGCTTATGAATATCAAAGACATCATTCCTACATTTATAAAAAGATAAATATACTTTTTTGGTGCATTAAGGGATTATTAAGAAACTTCAAGGATGAGTCTGTGTGATTTCTAATAACTCCATAAGAGAAGAACCAGAACTATAAAGAGCCATGGGATATTTTAGGAAACAAGGAAAACACAACACTTTTGGCATTGCTAGATTTTGGTGAAGCAATTGTTATAGAACTGCAATAGACCTTAGGGCTTTGAATAAGGTTTTCAATGTTTCACACACCTAAATTTTATAATTATTTTCAGAAGTCAGTTTGTTGTGATATACTGGTGAGGTTTTTCAAGTATTGGAAATTTCAGAAGTTGTGGCAACTCTTAACCCATTGTGTTCAAAAAGTTTTCGTTTTTGATTTGTGATTTTATAGCCAGTGATAACACTGAACCACTGTTAGTGATTCACTGGCCAGACAGTAACTATACAGTTATCTTAGGAATTAAAAAAATAAATGTAGAAATGTTAATAATAGGAGGCGGAGTTGCCTCTCTCTGTAAGGCAATGATAATACTACTCACAGCTTCTACTTGTCCCTATTATTTAAAGGCTAGCAGAGCACAGTCAGCAACATATCTGCCTCCAGTAGTTTCCTTCTGCACCCTTCCTTCTCCAGTGCTGATTCTTCTTTTCTACAGAGAGGTACCTAGTACTGTTTTGGGACTTCCACCTTTTCCTCCGATTCAAGATACAAGGAAGAGCTCTCAACTGTCACCTGTACTTCCTGGCTGACTGATGTAATATTCTGATTCAAAGTCTCACTAGTTTGACTAAGCCATACAGTTTTCTAAAACAAAATTTTCAGACTACAAAAACTTGAATATACAGTTCACTATAGAACTTTTGAGCGAAATGAAAGGGAAAAACACCAATAATAACACCATTCATAAATAACCACAATTTACGGTTTTCTTCATCTTATCTCAACATATGTTTTTATTAAAAATCCAAAAAAATACTTTCTTGATACATGCTTTTTTCCCACTTACTATGCCACTGTCTCTCCAGCTGTAGGAGCTCTTTATTTCCTTTCTAGGGAAGCATAACCTGAATAGGGCCCTATTATAAGTGTGACCGATTCTTGAGTAGGGACGCAGCCTCTGTTTAAGTTTCTTTTAACCAGAGGTAGGGTACAGCCCAGAGGAAACAATCAGCATTTTACTATGGTCAGGGTTTATTTACTGAATAATTTATTTAATTAATTTATTTAAACTTTCTGCCCTTGTCCCAGATATTTCTCTAATACTTTCATTATTAGACACTAACCAAGAGGAATTACCCCTTTCAACTGACCTAGAGTTACTATAAATAATTACCTAACACAAATTAAATTACTGAGTTTGAGTAACTCGTATAAACAATCTAGAGTTTGTAACCGGTGGTAAGTGAGTCAGGGGGACCAATGACGCATCCATGACTAGAGTTGTGTGGTCCTCAAAGTGTGACCCTCAGACCAGCAACATCATTATCACCTGGAAACTCCTTAGAAATGCAAATTACTGGGCCCCAGTTCAGGACCAACTAAATGGGAAACTCCGAGGGTGGAGTCCAGAAGTCTTGCATTTTAATAAGCCCTCCAGGTTAAGAAACACTGGCCTAGAGATCTAACAACTTAAGATCTTCTAGAAAAATTGTTAAGTTTTTCCGTAGCGTGCAAGGGGGACAGATGCAAAAATAGGACTGGAGGAAGGCAGGTAACTGGTCAGGGAGAACTTGCTGTGTCATAACAATGTTGGGATTTAGTAAAGTAATTCAGGTTTCTTCCTGGAGGGATTAGGACCACAATCACCAAGTGCCAGACCTAATTAATCAAACTCTGCTGCCCAGAGCAGGATCCCCGGGTGGTGCTGACATACACGGATCTTCAGAACTTACTGCCCCAGCCTACACTGTTGCCTTGAAAGGGTCACAGTAGCTTCTAGGATGTGACACCTTCCTACCTAATCCAGTTACCCTCAAACTCCAAGATATGCTTTATGTTTTCTATCATAAAGGGCTATTTTTATTGGTATTACCCAATGTCCTGCAACTGAAACCTGGAGGTAGGAATCTGACAGAGAATTACTTTTTTTTCAATCCCACATGGGGCTTGAACTCATGACCCTGAGATTAAGAGTTGCATGCTCTGCCAACTGAGCCAGCCAGGCACCCCGAGCACTACCTTTCTGAACAGTAGTTCTGAAGAGCAGGGCCTGAACCTTCATGGAGTCTGAGAACACAAGAGGCTGAATACAAAAATGTGTATATGCACATATATTCCTCAGGGGGAAGAGTTCACAGCTTTTACTAGGTTCCTAAAGGTATCTGTGATGCTCATAAAAGCTTAAAAACCTAACCAAACCCACAAAAAGCCCACCCATCTAGGAAGCAAATGGTGTCTATTTAAAAGTGAGATGAACACTGCATAAAATGCTGACCTTGTGAAGCTGTGTGTTAGGCACACACACAAATGAAAACTAATGGCTTGTACTAAATAATACTGAACAGTGAGACAAATCTGAGATGCTATACACTGCCCTGATGTGATGATCTAATGCTGTAAAAGCTGGGGCTTTCATGGGAGGGGTTTTACTCTCTTCAAGGCCAAATTGATGAAGATGATAGTTTGTTTCCTAGAATTATGCTAGGAAATTTATATAGTATCTGTTTTAATTATCAGAAACATCCTATAAGGAAGGCAGTTTTGTTATTAGGTAATGAGAGAATAATAAACAATTTTTTAAAAAACTATTTATTTATTTATTTTAGAGAAAGAGAGGAGAGCACGCACAGAGGGAGGGGCAGAGGGAGAGGGAGAGAGAATCTCAAGCATTGAGTGCCAAGCCCGACACAAGGCTTGATCTCATGACCCCAAGATCATGACCTAAGACGATATCAAGAGTTGGACGTTAACCACCTGAGCAACACAGGAGCCCCAAGAAAGATAAACAGTTTTAAACTCATCTCAATAGGTCAATGACAACCAACTGTGGCAATAGCTTCATTCAGTGACAATGCTGCCATAGCTAAAGGTCTACCAATCCCCACACACTCCTGCTTCTGAGACCCTGCCACTCCCCTGACTTCTGTAAGTCCCCAAACCCAAAATAATGAGCAGCCTGCTTTGTTCAGAAGGCCTACGTTTTCACAAGTACAGGTCTCCTCTGTCCAGCAACAGTAAATCCAGCTTGTTTTCACATATTGATTAGTGAGTGACTTCTTCCTTGACCAGAGGAAGGTTACATAGGGTTATACATCCAGTTAGAGTCAAGAGGATTGGAATCCAGGCAGTCTGACTCCAGACCCTAAGCTTTTTAAGTCATTATAGTCACCCTAAGCAAATATCTTAATATTTGGATTATGATGGCTTATATGGAGACCCTGATTTCCCCCTCCTTTTCTTGACCAAAGAAATGTTATTTAAAGACAGTATATGGGGGATGCCTTGGTGGCTCAATCGGTTAAGTGCATGCCTTTGGCTCAGGTCATGATCCTGGGGTCCTGGGATTGAGCCCTATGTTGGGCTTCCTGCTCAGTGGGGAGTCTGCTTCTCCCTCTCCCTCTGCCCCTCCACTCCAATCGTGCTCTCTTTATAAATAAAATCTTAAAAAAAAAGACAGCATATGGTAATTTATTATTGTACCTAATTTTATTCTCCTATGGACACTGTGAACATGTTAAGTCCCTATAAAGTTAGGCAGTATTATCCACCAACTTTTACAACCCAAAGTTTAAAACATAATAATCTCTTAAATGCTAAGCTGCAAAGAGTTTCTAAATATAAATAACAATATATTTTTGTACTAAGACAAAATATATCTTAGAAAATATACCTTCTATATTGTTTACAAAACATTCTCAGAGATAATCCCATGGAAAAAATTTTTTGTCATTCAACTACCTTTACTGATACAATTAAATTAATAAATAAATCATTGCAGTATATTTTTCATAAAAAAATTAAGACAAACAGATAATCTCTAAAAAAACCCTGAAACTAAAAATATTGTTTGCCATGGGAACTGAAAGTCCAAGTACTCTTGGTAACGACTATCTCCCCTTTGATGCTCTCCCTTTGGCTTTCTTTCTGAGCTTTAATTTAAAGCTAAAAATTCTTGGCCAGAATCTTGGCCATTTTAAGATCCACAAATCTGGGCAAGCAGTCTATACACATGGCTCAATAATAACCTTTTTTTTATTTTATTGCTTTTTAAAATGTCTCAGTAATTTGGAAAACAGAAAATAAAGGGAGATGAACTCTATTGAGCCTGCAAAACTAGAAGGGCAGATTGTAGGAAGGAGGAAAACTATTAAATGCAAGCAGGCTGAGAGCAGTGTACAGAACTCATTGTAGAGAAATATAAGGTAATGAGTTAGGCAACATCAAATTCTGAAGAAAATGAGTACACCCTTGGTACTCATATGCTACAAGACAATGAACAGAAGAATAAATGTTTCATAGAGGACAAGACTAAACTTTTAGCACAGTGTTTAAAAAACTAAATAGAATTCTAAGGTGTTTATTGCCTTGGTATAAGTCAAAGGATGTTATTTAAGAAAGAAATAAAGAACTTTATTTTGAACAAAGGGTAGTTCAGGTCACCTCGCTTTAAAACAGTTTTCTACTACAGAATATTCAAGTAAAAGCAAGCAGAATGACACAAGATCTTTGAGTAGAGGCTTTGATGTTCAAAAGGATTATACAAATGAGCACTGGTGTCTTTTAATGCAGAGAAGATTATGAAGAAACTCATGAAAACAGACACAATTTTAAAGGGACCACAAAGGTTAAAGAATATAAGGGCCGGGTGTAACCGTTACATGTGGTAATACTCAGAAAAGAAGCAGTAAAACAAATGGGGGAGAGATTAACACTAAATAATGAAATTTTTGTTTCCATCTTCAACACAAGTTATCATTCTTTTCTCCCAGAAAAAGAAAGAAATGGTTATCAGTAAGGACCCAATGAAGCAATCACTTTTCTTAATCTGAAAATAAAAACAACCAGAAAGTAGACATAGCTAGGCCTATCAAATGTCATTCATTAGCTCTTCTTGGGATTTAGCAAATTTATTTTGCATCCTCTCATTTTTTATAGGCAAAACACCAAACTGTTGCCTGTTAGGTAAAACAGACTTTACAAATGGTGAAATGAGACACAGTTGGTCTCCAGGTACATTTATTGCTAGTTTTAAAGGAAAATGTCAGAGCTGAAGCTTCATTCCAATCACCCAAGCACCTGGTTGAGACAGACAGCCTTTAGCACAAGGGGAAGCCCAGTAGGGAATTCAAAGACTAATGCAGTACCCTCCCCCCCCCCGCAAAAAACACCTTTAAATTTTTTGAAGCTACTTAATGGCATATAATTTTTTGGTGGTTGGAATCTTCCCAAGCTGCCAGAGCAAACCTATAAGCAGGAGAACCACTGAGGCAAGTTTGACTTAAAGACCACTGTTAGGGTTTACGGTGGCCTATCATCACAGACTCTAATCTCCTTCTCACACACAATCCTGTGATTAGATATGACTGACATTAACAATTCCACCAAATCCTGAAAGAATCGTTAAGATGAAAAGAAAAAAAAATGTTCCAAATTTTTAAGAAGTGAACCTCAGATGAGAAAAACGCCATCATTCTATGCTATAACCATTCATTGCAGAAATCAGAAAAGATGAAACAGACACCAGAGTAGGCACAACTTTCTGGTTCTATCATCTTTGCTCCCTACCTAACCTCCTGATTTCATTCTCTTCTTGCCCTAGTTTTAGAAAACTGATGCATTCCTTATACTCTGAAATGTAATAAGAAAATTAAAATTTATCTGGTAACTAAAGGTGAGCCCTTCCCCATAATAATTGCCATATAAAAGCAAGACTGAGGGGTTTATTATCTTTCTGTTAATGATAGAAAAAAACAGAAATGACCTGATCTCCAACAATAAAAGAATGATTAAATGAACACAAAAATTAAGTAAGTCATTAAAAATGTGTTTTAAGAGATTTAGTGGCATGAGAAAGCACTCAGGAAAAATTATACAAAAGCATATTTATACTACGATCCTTATCTTTAAAAAATATGTAACATATTTTTAAACAAAAGGAACTACCAAACAAGGAAAACAAAAAAAGCTAAGCTGGATGAGGGAAAGGAATTCCTTTTGTCATGTTTATGCTAGAAGCCTTTATGCCCATATCTCAGGAAATTTGCCCAGGATAGATGCATTTACCCACTTGGTAATTTTTTAAAAGAAAGTTTTTTCCTAATGGATCTGTAATTGCTTTGTATATGTGTATTGCTGAATTCACATTATCTACTGACTTGGTATCTGGAACTCTCCAGAAAGTTACTCCTTTTCTAGGAGGGGCATACTAGAGGTCGAAGGCCCCAAGTGAGACCTGCTTAGTTTGAGCTGCTACTTCTGTGCATGTGCCAGCACATTTAAGTCTTTCCCTGCCAAGTTCTCTAAAAAAAGCTCTGAACATTCAAATCTCTCCTAAAACCTTACCTTTTTCTCTCTCTCCTCTTCTAAATAAAAGTCCCTTTGGACACGATAAGCAGAAACATGAGAAGCAAACAAAGAAATAAACTCACTGAATAGTGTCTCTGGAATTACAGTTCTTAGGTAACTTTTTAAGTGGTTGCTTAATTCAGAAAATGCATCCCCTATAAAAGTACTAAAAAAAATTCTTTGGGGATGCATCTGTGGCTTAGTTTCCTTTCTATAGATTTGAGGGTCAGTATAATACTCTTTATTCCTAGACTTTATTCTTGTGACAATTAGAGTTAGGTGAGTGTTTCAAGAAGAAAACTGATTTTCCTTCTGAAATTTGGAATAGAATGAAGATAAAACTCCATCACTTAGCCTTTTATAATACATGGTAGAGTAACAAAACTTGCTTTAGTTTAATTCATGTGAAAATATAAAAATTCATTTTTTCTTATTATATTTGGGGATAATGAAACAAAATCAGAACATCTGCTGGCATGTTAAATGTCTTTCTAATTAAATCTAGCAGTTGAATGAATCAATTCATTAACAATAAGCCTAGTTTATTATCTCATTAATACAGATGATTAATATCAGGAATATCAGAAGAATAAAAGAATCTCAAAAAGTACGAAAACAATTGCAAAGTGACATGGGCATCAGAGGGAATACTATTTGAAGCAAAGGAATACTATGGAAACAAAAAACAAAGTAAAGCAATTTAGGAATATTTGATACAAAATCAGTAGGTAAAAATATGTGTTGACTACGTTGATAGTCATCAAGACATGATGTTTGTAGCCAGTGACTTATGTAACCCCTTTGAAAAATAACTGCTCAACATAATAATCTTCAGAAACTTGGTAAACTCCTTATACAAAATACTGTATTGTTTTCTGAGATGTTGCCAGATAAATTAAAGCACATTATAATCCATTACCCCATGGAAAGAATGCAGAATTTAAAAAAATTTCCCAATTCTAATCACATTTCCCTAATACTTTGAATTTTGAATGTGTTTGGAAACACAAAGAAAGAAGATTTTTTTTAATAAGGTCTGGACAATTTGGTCCAAGAATTATGGTAATTAAACATCTCAAACAAGCACAAAAACACTCTATCCTATCCCCTAGCTTAATATTTCATTAATGGAGTTCCCTGGAGATTTCCTAAAATGCCTAACACATCCTTCCTCAAGGGCAGAGATATATTCTTCCTCTTTCCAGATCCCTGGTATATGGTAACTTCATTTAAAGGACTTTTCTTATTTCTGCTTATGAGACAGTAAGGAGATAATTTTGGGTTACAGCAATAGCTTAAGTTACCACTGCTGAGAGAATGGAACAAAAAAATTTCAAATCAGGTTTCAGAAAATGCAAAATTTGTTCATCATGCCTATAATATGTAAGCATCTCTCTTCATTACAAAATATTTATTGAAAATCTACAGTATACTAGGCACCAAGCTAGGAGAAAAGACTAAAGAGAGGAAGACTTGGATCCTGTTCCCAAAGCATAGGTAGAAACACAAGCAATTACAGCATTTGTTATAAATAATGATATGTGCAAGGTATAAGGAAAATCCAGGATATGGAGGGCATTTAAGTCTGCCAATCAAAGTCTAGTTGAAGTTATTTGAATTAAGACTTTAAGGGCAAATACGAATATTATATGGGAAAAGGAAACCTAGTTGGGGACAGCAGGGAGACCATGAATACTTCAAGGAGAAATATGGCAGAAGGGTAAAGACAGCATATTCAGGGAAATACGAATATTACTTGTATTCAGAGATCTGACAGCAATAAGGAAGCAATAGCAATGGTTCTGATGGAATACAGGAGGGTCTGAATCAGGACAGCGGTGATCAACAGGAGCAAATTCCAGGTGCTTATCAGGTGAGTGATAAGAATCACTCTGCTGCTATTATTTCCTTGGACTGAGAGATCTCTGGATTCCTGACCAGATGAATCTTTCTTGATTTCTGAATCCTGGTTGGCTGTTTTTGTTTTTTTACTATGTCTGATAGCCTGGCTTTCAAATCGGACCTATCAACAAGTGCAACTCCTTAGGTTCTGTTCCAACATCCAGGCATATAGATAGTTCAGTTTTTGCAGTAACTAGCAATTTTAAATACCTTCACTTTCACCCTGACTCTCCAGCTCAAATTGCAGCCTGGATCTCTGAGTTCTGGGGCCTACCTATCTCTTACAACTTTACAATGCAAAGTAAACTTACCCTTTGTGCAATTCTCTATTACATCTACTTCCTATTTTTTGTTCAGATTCTTGCTTTTACTGCCTGCGTTTGATGCATTATGGGATATAAAGGATGGATTACTACAAGCAGAAAAAGCACTCTTTAAAATACTCCTTTCAAAAAGGGGGATACCTGTCATCATCCACACATCAAAACATAAGAAACAATAACAGCAACAACAAAAACCCAGGAAAAAACCACATGCTTTTATAGTCTGAGTCATTACCTGTTATCATACTTAATGGCAATTACTTAGCTTTTTCTTATGCTTGTTAATAATGGATAAATAAGGACTAGGAAGTATTTCTTTTCATCGGCTGAAATCAGTCAGACACTCTCCACTGCCATATTTTATCTTAACACAAACTGGTATTCAGCTAATATTTCTAATCATGTTGGCAGAATCCATCACAAACTGGATGTGATATTGTTGCCTACCACAGTACTGTTCACCCCGTACACCAGTGGGTCCATCCAAATCACCTGGAGGACTTGTTAAAATGGAATACTGAGCTCCATCCCAAGCTGCTGATTCAGTAGGTCTGGGGTGTGGCACATGGATTTGTATTTCTAACAACTTCCCAGGTGATGCTGATGCAGCTGGGCACCCATGGTTTAAGAACCACTGCTGTACACCAAAAGGGTATGAATGCAAGGAAGAAGGTGGTATCCCAATTATAGTTTATCACCCTTCAAAAAAAAGCTTCTCTAAATTAGATTGCAATTCTGGTCAGACAGTTTAGGAGGCTAAGTCTTGATCATGGGAAGGACTCCAAATTATCGATTCCTTTTAAGGAAAGAAAATAATAAATGCAACTGTGTTTCATGGCTGTTTTAACAGAGATACTCTGTGGGAGAGCTTAAGATGTTGCAGTTTCATTAGCATGATCCAGTGTTGCTATGGGGACCAACTGGAAAGGAATCATTAGTACACAAGAAAATGAAAAGAGAGGAACTGATGAAGCAAAACAACAACAACATTTCTGAGAAAATAAAGCCAAGTCACATTGCCCATTTTCTGGCATTTACATAAATTAAGGTATAAATTCTCCTTTAACAATGAGATGTAGCCACATATAGATTGTGCCATCGTTAGTGGATGCACAATTCCTCTGCAATTCAGGGAGAGAAGCAAAAACAGAATCTCTTATTATTATTATTACTATTTTTTAAAAACAAAATCTTTTAAAAAGGAGAAGGAAATGGCACTAAGGGGTTTTTATCAAGTACAGTTCGGCATGATGACCCCGAGATTAGTGGCTATGCAGAAAGGAGCATTTTGCCCACTTGGATCCAGTTCTGCACAATACGGAGATGGAAGGCTCAGGCAAGTATGACACACAGCTCTGGGGACTGAAAAAGGGAGAAGGTAGGTGGATGGCCTGCTCTTAGTCTCTTAGAGAATGAAACTAACAAGAGCCAGAGAGGAAGGAAGAACCTGAAATAAACATCAATTCTTCATCTAAACCATCTTGCACCTGCTCCCAGTCTCCCTTCTTCAAATCTTTTATCACATCTGTTCCTAAAATTAAAACCCTCGTATCTCCCTATTTTCTTTCTCAACATATCTCAACTTTTCTGCCTGCTTTTCTAGCTTATACTTTGTTCATCCACTTTTTTTCATGAGGCTTAGAAAAATTTTTTTTGAGAGGAAGAGAATGCATATATGCAGGCATGAGTGGGGTAAGTGCAGAGGGAGAGAATCTTCAAGCAGACTCCCTGCCCAGTGTGGAGCTGGTCACGGGGCTCAATCCCACAACTCAAGAGATCACAACCTGAGCAGAAACCAAGAGTCGGACACTCAACCAGCTGAGCCACTCAGACACCCTGTCTATCCACTTTTCTTATCCAATTTTATTTCTCACTTTCCCTCATATTGTCTATGTACTTTTTAACACCAACTTGGAAGGAATTCCTACTCGGAGCTTTCCTCTCCTTGCCAGACCCCACATTTATGTCCTAACTTTAATGATTTTTAACTGTAATCCCAGATGCCTCAGATCCCAAGGAGCCCCACTGGGGATGACGGGACAACCAGAACAGATGGCTCCTTGGCCTCCCCCCACCCTCTAACCAAAGAGGCCTAGCTTTTATAGGTTTTATATGTTGGGATTTTGTGTAAGATAATTTGGAAAACAGTTCCATCACTTAAAAAAAACTTGGAGAAATACTGCTAATATACTAAATCATTTGCCACTCAACAAAATACTGTTATTGGTACTTTTGTTTTACATGTGTATGTTTTGTCTCATAAATTATACTGGGAGCTCCTTAAAAGTAGCTTATCTGTCTTTCCCATTGTGCTCAGCTCAGTGCCTAGGTAAAGCAGTGCATTCTGTTGATTCATTTTAAAATTCATTTTGCAAATGATCTGGTAAAATTCATACTGAGGTGACAAATTCTGAGGTGACTGACACAATGTACTGCCTGTGAGTAATATCTCACATTAAAAAAAAAAAAACAGCTCTTGATGTAAGTTAGTGTGTAATGCAAAAGAATGGATTGATAAAGATATGATTTTTAAAAAATCAGCAGATAACCCACAGGATAGATTTTTGAAGAACAGAGGCCTTTCCAATGCCACTCAAATCAGGCCATCTAAATTTGCAGTTAATTTGTGAGATTGACCCAGTTTTGTGAGGTTATTGCTAATTTCTCAATTCCATTCATGCCTTTTGGGTTTACATAACTTTTTTGTATACTGATGCATGTATACATGAACTGGTTCATTTTGCTGAACTACATGCACTGCAAAGACCCATTATTTATGTTTTTCTTATCTCATTATTTAAGAAATATACAGCTAATGAAACATTCATTGATATGGTTACTTCCTTGGAATTACAACTGCATTTGAGATGCAAGAGGCTAGGTTATTGCAATTAAAGAGAAGGCCACCAAGTAGAATACTGAACTGAGAACAAAGTGCCTTTGTCACCGTAAGACCCTGCTGTTCTTTACGCATTTCCTTAATAGGGTGAGTGAATAGAGTAGAATAGCATGGTAATATTGTTCTTGTGTCCACTAGAGAAATGGACCTGTGTTTTCTTTAGTCACTGAGGGGGAAAAAAACAAAACAAACCCAAAACTCTTTTCTTGCAAAAAGGTACATTATACATATATACAGTTTCTCTAGGAGAAAAACAACTTTGCCTGATTCCTGAAGTCTGTCAGGATAGAATAGCAAACCCAGAATCTTCCTCACTTTCTTCCCTGTCTGCTCTTCCTTCTATTTCTCTTCTTTCTCCTGCTTTCAACCTATGTGAGAACCCTAATAAGAGAGATGGTAGTTGGAGCATTAGCTAGCATTTTATCACCTTTCAGCAGCTACACTGGCCCTCAGAACCTATTGGATCCCAAAACAATGTACAGGCCTACTGTTGTCAGTGTCTTGGGGTAGGGGTGAAGGGGCAATGAAAAGAGAAATGAGGATTTGAAGAATCAGGAGCCAAAATGACTGGGAAAAGAGTAGTCAGTCACTAGTACATCAGAAAACCAGAAAGAGGAATAATTTTTTGAAGAGAAGGCTAAAAAAGAAGAGTGTGGAAAAAAATTGTTTTGGACACTGTAAATAGAAGCATTTATTCAAAAGACATATAATTTGAGCTCTTCTGTACTGGTAACTAACTAGGCGTTCAAAGTAGAAATACAATAACAGGATTTGTGCTACTTTTCCTACGTAACAACAGATAAAGCACATTATATTTCATTTGTGAAAACTGTAATTGCCCTTTGAAATTTTTTTCTGATCATATAAATAATTGCATATAATGAGGGAGGCTTTAAAATATTAAATTATAAATTATAAACATTATGTTTAATGTATGTATCAAGATTATAAATAGAAAACGTTGATTGTTTTAGAAAACATATCAACTAATCACATGACCATAAATTCTAATCTAGATACTTTATTTTTTTTATTTTTCAAAGACTTTATTTTTTTAAAGTAATCTCTACTGCCAACATGGGGCTTGAACTTATGACCCTGACCAAGATCAAGAGTCTCATGCATGCTCTACCACCTGAGCAGCCAGGCACCCCTAATCTAGATACTTTAATAAAATTGGGCAACTAAATGACATCATAAACTTAGAGATTATTGGGTATCTTTAGCAGAAAAAGGTAATAAAGAAAACGATATATATACATGGTATTAAAACAAACTCCAAAACATCTGTTTAGGGACTATGCTTCTATTCTTTTTCTACTTTATCTCTGTATATATAAATTCATTTCTTGAGTTTTTCTGTTTTAATTCTAAAGAAGTTGAAGTCACTGGTACTCAGAATGTCAATGGGTCCATTATGATGAAAAGAGGTATATTATGATCTAAATTACAACAACAGAAAAAATCCACTTCAAACCTCAATAGGTCGCATAAACTGAGAACCTAGAAGGAAGAATGCTTGTTAAAAGAAGTATGGGTGAAACAGAAATATAAAAATCCATACATTTCGATCAGGTGTAATACCTCATTCATTTGCACAGAGAGACTCTTTGACAGTTTAAGTGTTTCTAAAATTGCCTTTTGGGTTCTATTTAAAAATACTAGATTGCGCTTAATTTCTAACATGAAATGTGGATGACTGTTGGTGAAAGAGGATATGTAGAATTTCTAGGGTCAACAAAACTTAAGGTATTTATCGCAGTACTCAAAACCATCTCAGCTTTTCATTCTAAAACTTACTGCTAATTGTATTAGTTTCAGGTGTACCGTATAGTGATTAAATATTTGTACAGATTTGTACAATGTAAAACCAGTGTGATAAGGTTGATAAGAACTGCATCACTAGATTCTTGACATGGACACTGAATATAACATTTGATACACAATTGCTATTCAGAGTCAGGACTCAGGGGATCTTGAGGGAATATCATCCCAGAGGGCAACTTCAACTATAATGCCTAGATTGTCATCAAACACTGCTGTGTGCTATTGTTTGTGCACATATGCATGCCTGCACTACCAGTAATCTCAGAGAAGTGGCCCCGATTCTCAGTACTTTATTTGCAATCTGGTTTTCAAATTAATTGCAAGTAGGAAAATCAACTCAAAAATAGGAAGAGGCACACTTACAAATTCAGAGCATTATCCTTCATGAATTAAGTGTTAATCCACAAACTATTTCAAACAGACTACTTTGTTCTAATCTCCAAATGGACACACCTTATTTAATTTCACAAGGTTTCTTCTTTTATCTAGTTGATACCTTGTTCCTTTTTCTTGCAATTCATGTTGTCTGTCTATCCCTTGAGACTTTAATCCCAATTATACTGACTCCCAATGGTATCTTAATTCCCCAGATCTCATTATTTACTTTAAAAATCATCTGTTCAGGGCGCCTGGGTGGCTCAGTTTGTTGGGCGACTGCCTTCGGCTCAGGTGATGATCCTGGAGTCCCAGGATCGAGTCCCGCATGGGGCTCCCTGCTCAGCAGGGAGTCTGCTTCTCCCTCTGATCCTCCCCCCTCTCAGGTGCTCTCGCTCATTCTCTTTCTCAAATAAATAAATAAAAATAAATAAAAATCATCTGTTCAGTTTTTAATATATGACCTTTATGGGACAAAGGCTTTGAAATCACTGTAGTTAAGGGGCAGAAACCCTTTTTGGAGGGGGATGGGTGGCAGTCCCTGGATACTGCTGTTGTTTTCACCAAGGGAGCTAAGAGGAGAAAACAGCAGAATACTTTAAATTGATACCAATTTTCTTTCCTAATGAAGTGGAAACTACCATCATAATAGACAAGATTTTCCCCATACCTATTTCAAGCAAATATACTAGGTATTAGGGAGGAATATATAAAATAACCTGTATACTGATCAAATGAAAGATTCTTTGAACGAAGAAAGTTCTATGGTTGCCTGATCCTAGTACATGATAAAAATACTGCCATGATGGTATGTTTGCTTACTTTCAGAAATTGAGATGTCATTCATGTTAAAGAAAATTTAAAGAAAAAACAGTAAAAACATTCATAGGCAAGGAAGTAATGTTATAATAATAAATTAACAAAATAGAAAAAAAAAGGAGAATGGGGAGATGAAAGGAGCCAAAAACAATCTGAAAAACTGTGATCCATCATTAGAACCAGATGGCATTCATCAGAGACCTCAGCGTTAACTGAGCTACTCACAAAAAAAATGCAGTTTATCACTAAAAAAGAAGTACCCTACTGGAAAATTCAATACCTCTGAATACTGGATCAGGATGACCTTGGACTTATATCAGTTGTGTTAGACCAGATGAAGGATCTGCAGTAGATATATATCTAAGTTTTCATTAAGAGAAAAAATATAGCAACAAACCAGCATTTCACCTTTCTGGTTAATCAGGCCAAATTAACACATCAACATTTAAAAACGTTTACAACAAATCAAAATTTTTATCACACATACATATACACACATAATTTTAAATATACACAATCACCCTCCCAAATGATGTGCGGTCTTGTTTGAAAATTCTTATCAGATTTGCACAAAATCTGGAGCTTAATTATGAGTATCTGGTAAAAGTTGCCATGGATCAAAACAAAAATATAGAAGTGCAGGGTTTTACGGGCATTGTTAATGATAGAAAAGGTAGCAACTTTTCTTAGAAAAAAAAAAGATTTCTTAGAAATAACTAAGAAAGGGTGCCTGGGTGGCTCAGTCGTTGAGCGTCTGCCTTCGGCTCAGGTCATGATCCCAGGGTCCTGGGATTGAGTCCCACATCGGGCTCCCTGCTTGGCAGGAGGTCTGCTTCTCGCTCTCCCACTCCCCCTGCTTGTGTTCCTGCTCTCGCTATCTCTCTCTCTGTCAAATAAATAAATAAAATCTTTAAAATAAATAAATAAAAAAATAAATAAAAAAATAAATAAAGTTTAAAAAAAAAGAAATAACTAAGAAAAACATAACTCAAAAATTACTTTCATCTAGAAAATAAAAATTCAAAGTGCAAATTTCCACTTGACAAAGTCAGGTGAGCACTCAATGGAGTGCTCTGTCTTCTTAGATTATTCTCCTAATGCTGATCTCCCAACTGAGGAGGGGGCTACCTGTAAGCGAGAAAAAGAAAACCCTCAGCTACCTGTGGTAAAGTAGCAGATTAAATTAGTGGTGACAGGCAATGAGGAATCTTGAATGAGGATATACTTTCATTTTGGGCTTTTTCCTATAGGCATGGAGAAATCATAGCTGGTTTTTGAGCTGGAAGGAGACATGATAGTTTACACATTTTAGAAAGACTTACTGACCTTCACATCCAGTTTGAACCGCTTAAGGAACGTGCTCCATTAACAAGAGCCTCTGACCTACTTGTCCTGCCTCTGTACATGCATCTTCACATTAGGACTGCCACGAGGTGGTTTTTAGTCAGAAAATCTGATTCATGTTATTCACTCACCTAAAACACTCCCCATCATGTAGGACATAATCCAAGTTCTTTTGCTAGGTCCACAAACTCCTTTTTAATACAACCCTTGCTCCCTTTTCAGGCTTGTCTCTCAGCCTTGTCTCCACCACATCATTTTAGGCTATGATAATACATACTTGTAGGGCATCTTCAAGCCTTTCCTCATGCAGCTTCCTCTATCAAAAAGGCCTATCTCACCTGGCAAAGACCTTGGCCTATGTATTACTCCTAGAGAAGCCTACCCAAACCTCTCTGATAGGTAAGAAGCATATGTGACAGTTACCTCTTTGCTTCAGTGTGATCTTTTATTGTACTTCTGCATTATTATCCTCTACTAGACAAGTGTCTCCTTCGGGGCAGGAATTTTGTCTTATTATTTTTTTGTGCCTTCAGGATTTAGCATGTAATTAGTGCTCAATAAATGCTCGGTAAAACTCAGAGCCTAAGAAAATCAAAAGTGTCCTTTTTGAACCATAAGGCAAAATGTCTGTGTGCTCTCTTGTTTCTAATTAGGGAGATTCTACTAACTACTTCTGGAGACCATTTGGCCTGAGAGAACAAAGATCCAAATCCTGAAATATACACATCCTCATAAATAAGGGCCTGAGCACTAGACAGCTTCTTGGTTCTTCTAAGATGGTTATGAGATGTAGTCTTTTATTGCATTTTATCTCCCACTACTTCTCTCTTTACTCTGAAGCTTTAAGCAGTTTCTGAAATGTCCCTGGATGACACCTGCCTCTTTTTTTTCTCCCTGAGGTTCAGGTACTCTATCCAACTTCCTGCCTCCTAGAGTCTTTCCTAGTCCTCTAGTCTCTCTCACTTCTTCCATGAAGCCAATTATGATCATCCCTTTCAAGCAAATTTTTTCTCTATCCATTCCTCTATCCACTGGTGGGAGCTTAACCTAGTTACTGGTATGTGTGTCTCTTCTCTAGACTATAAGCAAGACAGAAACTATGTCGTGTCCTTTTAAAATATTTTCCAAAGTGACTTATCCCAATGTCACTCCCAGCTCAAATACTCTATAAATATTTAGATTAACTGATACGTGACTGACAATTTAAAGGGGAAAGAGCCCAGTCATAGTCAGGATAGAAAGGATGGTCAAAGTAGAAAGGCACTAGTCAGTAAGTCCAAAGATGTACATTTCAGCATGATATTAATATACCTCTGCTTTATTTATATAACCCATTACATTTTATAAATCATCTCCTAAACATCTCGGTATTAAACTGCCAGATAAGAAAGATTATTATTTCTACTGTAATTATGAGAAAATAGAAGTTCAGAGAGTATAATGTATTTAAAGTCACACAACTAAAACAGGAACTGGATTCTTGTCTATAAGTTTAGTGTTCTTTTCACTATACTATGCTCTCAACCTCAGGAAGAGACCAAATTTCAGGGGCTGTAAGTCCAAAGGACAATAGCTATCAGTCAATAAGCAAAAGGACTTAGCAGGTACTATGTACAATCTGAGTACCTAAAACAATAAAAAATGAGGAAAGTAAAAAATAACAGTGATGGAAAAGCCCCAGCATAAGACTACTGATATTTCATAAACTCTATCTGAATCCTTGGTGGTGACTTTCTATAAGGAGCTTAATATTCACGAGAATAAGGTCAATGTATAAATTCCAATGTCCATAAAGTCACACAGCAGGTACCATGTGCTGCAGAGTACTTTAAAAAGAGAGGGGGGGACCTTTTCTCTCCCCAATTTACATGAAAACAAGCACTCGCCTGTGCACACACTCCTTGGCTAGGTCAGGAAGAAGGCAACCTGAAAAAAGGGAGTATCTTCAATATGTATAATGGATTGAATGGTGACTCAAGAGAGATATTCACCTGGAACCTCAGATGTGTCCTTATGTGGAATAAGGGTCTCTGTAGAATAATTAAGGTAAATATCTTGAGATCATCCTGGATTAGGGTGGGCTCTAGGGGCGCCTGGGTGGCTCAGTTGGTTGAGCGACTGCCTTCGGCTCAGGTCATGATCCTGGAGTCCCGGGATCGAGTCCCACATCGGGCTCCCTGCTCAGCTGGGGTCTGCTTCTCCCTCTGACCCTCTTCCCTCTCGTGCTCTCTGTCTCTCATTCTCTCTCTCAAGTAAATAAATAAAATCTTAAAAAAAAAAAAAAAAAAAAAAAAAAAAGGGTGGGCTCTAAATGCAATGACTGAAGTCTTTACAAGAGACAGAAAAGGAGGAGACAAAGAGACATAGGGAAGAAGGCTATATGAAGACAGAAGCAGAAATCGGCATTAAGCTGCCAAAAGCCAAGGATGACTGATGCTCCCAGATTCTCCTTT
The DNA here is from genome assembly GCF_029215605.1 of Mirounga angustirostris. Taxonomy (NCBI): domain Eukaryota; kingdom Metazoa; phylum Chordata; class Mammalia; order Carnivora; family Phocidae; genus Mirounga; species Mirounga angustirostris. The sequence goes on from NW_026991720.1 coordinate 36,747,172, forward strand.
AGAGGCTTCAGAGGCAATGTGGCCCTGCTGACATCTTGATTTCAGCCTTCTGGCCTTCAGAACTGTGACAGAATAAATTTGTTTTTCTAGGCCACCAGTTTGTGGTAATTTGTTACAGGTGGCCTTTGGAAACTCATACAGTTTATATCAGTTGAAACTATTTGAATTAAAATTTCTCTCTCTACAAGCAGGTAATGCGATTCTCCTAGATAACTATATGATTAAGGCTTCAAAGAAGTGTGTAGCTAATTCAGTCTCTATTCAAGAATGGCTTCATACAAAAAGTGACATTTAAGCTAAGATTTTAAATATAAGTATGAGAGAAAGAGAAAGGGAGGAGGTTTACATTGATAAGTGTAACTTATGCAGGATATAACTTAAAAAAAAAAGTCCGTAAGTATTTGAAAATGTGTTTGAGTTTCTACAAGTATGTGTGACTTTCACAGCAGGGTCCAAAGATCAGCTAATATTAATAATAGGACAATAACTTTTGATAATTATCCATATATAAGATGAATTCAGAATCTGATTAATGTACTATCACAAGGGATATCAACAAACATGAAACTTTAGAAGAAGGTGACAATATAAAGAGAACAATCCAATTCTTTCACATATGCACTGCTTGCCTTAATTGGTTTACTCTGAAATCACATTTTAAGTGAGAATCCTGAAGAAATGGAGATTTGCCAGTTTGCTCTGAATACTGCTAACTAGAAGTGAGTAACAATGGTCCAATGAATCATTTCTAAGCTGTTTTAAAAAAACCTTTCACTAAAAAATTCCTCTACATCACACTAGTTGTGGATTTTACATCAAAGAGCTGCCTGGATTCATCATTTCATTAATAAACAGTAATTCAGAAACTGACATTTCTGACAATGATGCCATATACAGGCAATTAAAAAAAAAATTGCAACCAACCTACATTCTTCAAGTAAATGAAAGTTGATAGAGGAACGTGAATTAAATTTTTATAACCTTAAATAATGCATTAAATAGCTGTGGTTACCTGACTTAATAAGAAGCACAGGCTTGAGTGCCCTGGAACAGTAGGTCAGAAATTGGTAACTTAGGAACACTTTCCTTTTTTATTGTTCAATATTCAGATAATTCAAATGTTCTAAGAAAGGGGTACTAAATAAACAAAAGACATTGATTTGAAGAGTTCTCGTATTGTGCTCGAGGGCTGGGTTTTGTTTAAGTATTTCATTACTACCATGGACATTTTCAAAAGAACTCTGGTGTTCTGGATATAATGGGGGGGAAATGCTCCTTAGAGGATGTTACATCTCCCTGAGGCACAACAAATAGTTATGCTTTTTGTTTCTACCCTGTGCCTACTACTCTGTGCTTATTCCCCCCCCCCACCCCCACTAAGGACTTGAAGTAAAATAGGAAAGCCATAAAAATGAATGACAATGGTTATTACTATAGACACAGGGTGAACGATCTCTTCTTGAACATGTTTACAGATGAACTTTTGGGATGTCTAAGCTCCTAATAAATATGATCTGCTTAAGAGGAAAATGACCCTGACTAGCATTTCCCAAATCAAATTCCATGGAACACTAGAATCCCATGAAATGTTAATGTGTGCTAGCTGAGAAAAAGATAGTGGTCAACTATTTGGGAAACTACAGTATAGTATTTATCTCCTGGTCACAAAAATTAGCATACTAAAGTCCTGAAGTAAGGAAGCTATAAGTTGAAGTCAGTAACTGCAAATTATTTGATCATGAAATTCCTTGTGTAAAAAGGCATTATATATAATACTTCTGTCTTATGATTCTATGGAGTCCTGAAATATCATCCCTAAAAACATAAACAGCATACTAAATTTACATTAGCCCTATCTACTTTGGTCACATAGACAAATGAAAACAATGAGAACACAATTTTCTATGAATATCTCTCAAAAGCATGACAGCAAAAAGTGAATTTTTTTTTGGTCCATTACCTAAAAGTTTAATTCATTTAGGCTCTAAGAATGTATAAATTCATATGGTTGGATGTACTCAGAGTTTCATGTAATAAAAGGAAAACAAGATTGTGCTCTATATAGAAACAACTATAACTTCTGATACCTAAAAATATCACGTTAACGGGGGGAATTATTAACATCATAATCTGTTCAGATGTTTCACAAGGAAAAAGATCAAGAACAGGAATCTTTCTCTGAGGCATCAAATTCCATGTAGTCTAAGGGTCATGAGAAAGAAAGGGTGTTATTACCTTATACTTGAGAATTATATTACAACTGGCTGATTATTCAGGATTAATGAGCTCAGGGTTAGGAGTTCAGCGGCCATATGGGCAACTGTAATGAGTTGCCTGGAGCTAGGCCTCTGCCAATACTGCCAATCAGCATGGTAGGGGTCCCTAAACCCACCAGCAATTTGGCTCTGCTCCAGCAGGGGACCACCTCAACCCAGTGGCTCTACATCAGCCCAGTGGCTCCACATCAACCCAGTCTTGGCCTCATCTCCATCTGGGTCTGGGATGCTAGTCATTGGGCATGTGACTAATAGCTTGGAACCAAGCCTCAACTTGTATACCTTTTCCAGTAACTGAGTCCTCAACCCGTTGCCCTGATTCCGTAAGCTGTCTGATTTGATGCCTCACCCAGAATCTATATTCCTCTTGTTTCTCTTAGGTTTTTTAATGGCTTGAGACCTGTCCCTAAAGCCCAGTTTATTTGTGATTGTGTTCCTGCTACTGACAAAGATTCTCTCCTTGACCAAACTTTGGTTTCCTGAAGGCTCCTCTGAATCCTTTTCTTGATTAGGCCTCACCAGCCCAGTTTTTGCAAGAATCCTGCTAAGTCAGTTCAATCTCCCATCCTCAGTATCTGATGTGGTTCCTCATCCTCTTACCATCCTCCAGGTGGTATCTCATTATCTGATATCTCACCCTGGCTTGCCTTTAGCAAGAATCTTGTCAAGTCTGTTTAGCCATATTTCCTCTTAGTATTTTCCATCCCCCTGCCCTTAACCTGCTCCTTGGCTAAAAGTCCCCGTCTTTCCTTGTATTTGGAATTGAGCACGGTTCTAGACCTGTTTATACTTAATTGACATCTGTTTTATCATCTTTGTGGCATTCTCTGCCTGCTGTCTCTGGGCCTTCCTCATGACAGGGCCCAAGGAGATGCTCAGCCTATCAAAGAGAGAATCTTCATATGCCACCTGCTGTGTCCCAGCATTGTTTTTCTAATCTCAGGAATTTCTTTACAGGACTGAGCAATCACCTGACTTCGTTAACAAAGGCATATTATTAAATTCTAGTGTGGGTCTTCATTATCTCTTGCTTTGGCAAATATCCATGCCAGATATGTGTCCTACTGATCTAGCCATACTCTCTTGGAATAAGAGACCCTAGAAGTTACCTATTGCAGTGGTTCTCCACAAATTTTCTACCTTGATACACCTGGTCAATTACACTCACATGTGCAACGAATTCTTAAGGGAATACACAGATATACTTGTTTTCTTTCTACACAGACTCTAGTACATGTATAATTGGCTCCCTAGCTGTAAACCTGCCTTCTCTTTATTTTATTGATATTTGAAAGATGCAGTTGAAAGGATGCTAATATAAATGAATTATCTTGTTTACAAACCAGGAAATCTTAACCATGAGGGCAAATAACTTCTCTAAAATCAGAGAGTCCGTTAGAAGCAGAAGTCAAATTAAAACTCAGGTCTCTGGCTCCTTTTCCAGCGAGCTTTCTATGAAACAGTACTATCTATGATCATTGCTGCTAGAAAAAAACCCTCAAAGTCCTAGTAGGTATTAGCATTACTTTTATTCATGCGGGTGCATATTTATAAAGCTTTCAAATATCAAAAATTCCAATAAGCTTCCAGACACTTTTTCACCTTCTTTTCCTACCCCTCCCCTCCTCCAGGTGTGGAAATTAGGTGTATGGTGCTTTAACAAAGACAGCTTGATTGCTGTTATATTACTGCTCAACAACAGTTCCTGCTATTAATTGCTTTATAATGATAACTACAATTAGTAGTACAAGATATTTTCTCTTCTAATTGGCTATTACTGGTGAATAGCAGCTTGTTACATAACAGAAAATTGTGTTAAATAACCACAATTACAATTCTGAGGTCCTTCTCTTAAAAAACAAATCTGTGTAAGTCTTTGAAAAAAACACTAAAATTTTATTTTATTTTTTCTTATAAGACAGGGCCTCTGTAATTACTTGGGGGAGGATGCATCTTTCAGTTAAGAGAAAGCACAAAATGAGGACAGTGTTAGAGAAACCAGGAGCCAGAACATGCATTTCCTTTCTTTTAAAAATAAACACATTTAAAAGCTTTCAGCTCCTTAGTCAATGCATACAAATTGCAGATTCAGATGTATCCACTTCTTCCCACACTGTAATATGGAAACAGAAAGGACTCTCCAATTAGCTCTGATAAAATATGACTGCAGAGCCCCGCCAATCACAGTGAAATGTTCCCATAGATAAAGCTGGGGGTTCTTCTTCATTTGTGCCTCAAATATAGGACCCAGCATGGAGCCCATCCATAGTCACCACTCAACCAACACCAAATGCCATCACAGCATGGCACTGTAGAAGATGAAGTAATCTTAAGGTATATGTGACTGTCTTTGCCCCTAAAGGGTTTATGTATTACAAAATCAAGGGTATGACTCAAACTCTAATGTTGATTAGTCTGCAATCAGTTAAGTCATATCCAGACTTTTCTAGTAGTGGTAGTCATAATAATAACGAGGGTCAAACGACTTGCTTGAGCTCACCCAGGTTGTAACTGACAGTTACTTTTGAATCCATTTTTTCCTATTCCAAAGACCTGTCACAGCCTCTTGTGATAGACCTTCATCAGCAGCATCATTCATCCCTATATTCATTCACTGCTTCACTCAACCTCCCAAAAAGATAGTTAACTGCAGCATTTTCATGATAAAATGGAGACTCAGAGGTTAAATAATTTTCCCCAAACTCACACCGCTACAAAGCAGCAAATTCATGATCAGAGTCTGGTATTTCAGACTTTGAATACATTTTTTCTTTCCACACATTTTTACTCAATGTATCCCACATTGACTTATATCACTTAAAATATTCTATGACTTCTCAATTGTTGATACCCCCTCCCCAAATGAAGCAAAGGTTTAAGTTCTGTTTATTTCTAGAAACTTCACTTGGTCCCTACAGCTAAAGATAGCACCCAACCCCAGTTGGCTATCTTGCAAAGAAACGACACTGGTCACAAAGAGTATTAGCTGAGATGAAAACAGAGGCAGAAGACTCATCAGTCAAATCCATTACCACTTTTGGAAAAAGCTGCTCTGCGCATGTTTGGGTCAATGAGGTCAGAACACACTTGTTTTAGCAAGAGATGGCAATTCTTTAAGATGCTGTCAGTGAAAGCCAATCCATTCAAAGTGTGGTGAGTTTGTTAAATAAATCGTAGCAAAACTGAACTCTAATTCTGTATCAAAGGTCTCCAAAAACAGCCAACAGAAACACGTAAAGATTCAATCACTGGAAATGGCAGTATACTGCTTTGTTTCTATTTACTCATGGATTTATGTTTAGAAGAAAGTATAATTTTTATTACATGAATCTGGTCAACATTATCTCCAATTTTTCAAGATGGGAAGCGCATGTGTTGTGGAGAATGGCACTGTTCTTTTGCATGAATGGAAGGTCTTTGTCAACGCAATGAGAAGTGTACGTAAATTCTGTGATACTCCAAGTAATCCCACAACAGGAGCCTCATCATGAAACAGAAAAGACACATTAAGGTTGTAGTACTCAAAATCATTACCTGTATTACCTCTGGCACACATGCTAAAGATGAGCCTATACCTGTGTCTGAAGTAGGTCACCATTTATTGAAGACCAGGCTACTACGTTTATCATCTCGGTCATCATTTCAACAGAGAGATTTGATTATTACCCATTTTACAGAGGAGAAACTGAGATTCTGAGGTTGATTAACTTGCCTATGGGTGTTAAGTAACCAGGATTTGATCTTACATTGGCCTGACCTCAAAATGTACACACATACTCTTTTTCCTATACCACACTGCCTTTCTAAAGTAACGTTAGCTTTGGAACATATTTATGCTCAAGGAAAGTCTGTTTCAGACCTTATCCACTGGAATTTAGTTTCTATGAGATGTCATTATAATAGTAAATAGGATAAAGGTCTGTTTTGGTTACTGTGTGACCTTGTGCAAGCCACTCCTGCACCAGTTTCCTCACTTATAAATGAAAAGGGGGTAATATGAGTATCTACTTCAGGGATATTGTGAGGATGAAATGACGTAAGACCTATGACAGCATTTGAAACAGTACTTGGCACACAGTTGCTGCTCAACATATGTTAGCTACTTGAATCAGCACCACCATTATTATAATATCCTCTTTTATAAAATTTCCTCTTAATATCCTACAAGTTAATTTCCACATATTTTTCATAGGAAAACAAAGGATGTTTTGAAGGAGGCCTCTTCAGAATCTTACACCAAACCCACAAGATGAGGTTTCTATAATTCTTTTTCTTCCATGACATCCTCTAGCCTTGTATCTTGCAAGGTCATCCCAGTGTGCAAGATTATCTGAACTTGCTGACTCTGAATCTGGGTATGTGTGTGGGGAGCTGGGGATGAGGGGGCAGCACTGCGTAGGGGTGAGAAGAGGTATGAAGATATTATAAAAGGCTTTCAGAGCACATAGATGCAATGCTAGTACAGAGCACCAACAGACACTCTGACGACCCCCAGGAATGCACGGGCAGCCTAAGCAGGTATCACCAACACATTCCTAAGCTTCTCCTTGGTTATGACACAATGTAGATTGCTTCCTAAGTAAATACAGAATCAGAGGGTAGGCAGTTTTATAGTTCATTTAGGCATACCTTTACACTGAAAACAACTAATATTTATTGAATTCCAAGACGGTAAAAGGAATAATGCCAGGCTGTCATAGATATATAACTGAATGAAATAATCACAACTCTGCAAAGTAGGTATTATATTCATATTTTCATAAACGCAGCAGCATATTCAATAAAGCTATACACAACTACTAAACATCAGAACTGAAATTCAAATACAGTTTTCCAAGATGGGGTCTAGCTCTCTTTCCACTGTCACTTCAAATGTATGAGACTGGACTTAAGCTGGAAATATGACAACCTGTGGAAAACCAGATAACTGCCAGATGAGGGAACACTGACTTCAATTTCTATGCAGCACAGCTCATTCAGTTATGGGTTCAAGGTTATAAAGGATAGCTGTGAAGTACTTTTTTAAAAAAATCTAATCATCTAAACAACACTAATACTTAAAAAAAAGACTGAAAACTATGTGAGAATGCTAACTGTGATTACCTGTTACAGAATATCATCTTCATGATGATATATTCTGCATTTCCTAGTTGGTGTGCATTAACTTCCACAAGCATAAAACATATACTCAAAAGATCAACAAGGAAATAAAGGCTTTAAATGACACACTGGACCAAATGGACTTCACAGATATATTCAGAACATTCCATCAGAAAGCAACAGAATACACATTCTTCTCTAGTGCCCATGGAACGTTCTCCAGAACAGATCACATCCTAGGTCACAAATCAGGTCTCAACCGGTACCAAAAGATGGGGATCATTCCCTGCATATTTTTGGACCCCACAATGCTTTGAAACTAGAATTCACTCACAAGAGGAAAGCTGGAAAGAACTCAAATAAATGGAGGCTAAAGAGCATCCTACTAAAGAATAAATGGGTCAACCAGGAAATTAAAGAAGAATTAAAAAAATTCATGGAGACAAATGAAAATGAAAACACAACTGTTCAAAATCTTTGGGATGTAGCAAAGGCAGTCCTAAGAGGAGAGTATATAGCAATACAAGCCTTTCTCAAGAAACAAGAAAGGTCTCAAATACACAACCTAACCCTACACCTAAAGGAGCTGTTGAAAGAACAGCAAATAAAGTGTAAACCCAGCAGGAGAAGAGAAATAATAAAGATCAGAGCAGAAATCAATGAAATAGAAACCAAAAGAACAGTAGAACAGATCAACGAGACTAGGAGCTGCTTCTTTAAAAGAATTAATAAGATTGATAAACCCCTGGCCAGACTTACCAGAAAGAAAAGAGAAAGGACCCAAATAAATAACATCATGAATGAAAGAGGAGAGATCACAACCAACACTAAAGAGATACAAACAATTATAAGAACATATTATGAGCAACTATATGCCAACAAATTAGACAATCTGGAAGAAATGGATGCATTCCTAGAGATGTATCAACTACCAAAACTGAACCAGGAAGAAACAGAAAACTTGAACAGACCTATAACCACTAAGGAAATTGAAGCAGTCATCAAAAATCTCCCAACAAAAGCCCAGGGCCAGATGGCTTCCCAGAGGAATTCTACCAAACATTTAAAGAAGAATTAATACCCATTCTTCTGAAAATGTTCCAAAAAATAGAAATGGAAGGAAAACTTCCAAACTTGTTTTATGAGGCCAGCATTACCTTGATCCCAAAACCAGACAAAGACCCCATCAAAAAGGAGAATTACAGACCAATACCCCTGATGAACATGGATGCAAAAATTCTCACCAAAATACTAGCCAATAGGATCCAACAGTACATTAAAAGGATTATTCACCATGACCAAGTGGGATTTATTCCTGGGCTGCAAGGTTGGTTCAACATCCACAAATCAATCAATGTGATACAATACATTACTAAAAGAAAGAACAAGAACCATATGATCCTCTCAATAGATGCAGAAGAGCATTGACAAAGTACAGCATCCTTTCTTGATTAAAACTCTTCAGAGTGTAGGGATAGAGGGTACATACCTCAATATCATAAAAGCCATCTATGAAAAACCCACAGTGAATATCATTCTTAATGGGGAAAAACTGAGAGCTTTTCCCCTAAGGTCAGGAACACGGCAGGGATGTCCACTATCACCACTGCTATTCAACATAGTACTAGAAATCCTAGCCTCAGCAATCAGACAATAAAAAGAAATCAAAGGCATCCGAATTGGCAAAGAAGAAGTCAAACGCTCACTCACTGCAGATGATATGATACTTCATGTGGAAAACCCAAAAGACTTCACCCCAAAACTGCTAGAACTCATAGAGGAATTCAGTCAAGTGGCAGGACATAAAATAAATGCACCGAAATCAGTGGCATTTCTATACACCACCAACAAGACAGAAGAAAGAGAAATTAAGGAGTCAATCCCATTTACAATTGCACCCAAAACCATAAGATACCTAGGAATAAATCTAACCAAATAAATCTAACCAAAGAGGCAAAGAATCTGTACTCAGAAAACTATAAAATACTCATGAAAGAAATTGAGGAAGACACAAAGAAATGGAAAAACGTTCCATGGTCATGGATCAGAAGAACAAATATTGTGACAATGTCTATGCTACCTAGAGCAATCTACACATTCAATGCAATCCCTATCAAAATACCATCAACTTTTTTCAAAGAAATGGAAGAAATAATCCTAAAATTTGTATGGAACCAGAAAAGACCCCGCATAGCCAGAGGAATGTTGAAAAAGCAAAGCAAAGCTGGTGGCATCACAATTCCAGACTTCCAGCTCTATTACAAAGCTGTAATCATCAAGACAGCATGGTACTGGCACAAAAACAGACACATAGATCAGTGGAACAGAATAGAGAGCCCAGAAATGGACCCTCAACTGTATGGTCAACTAATCTTCAACAAAGCAGGAAAGAATGTCCAGTGGAAAAAAGACAGTGTCTTCAACAAATGGTGTTGGGAAAATTGGACAGCCACATGCAGAAGAATTAAACTGGACCACTTCCTTACACCACACACAAAAATAGACTCAAAATGGATGAAAGACCTAAATGTGAGACAGGAATCCATCACAATCCTAAAGAACACAGGCAGCAACCTCTTCCACCTCAGCCACAGCAATTTCTTCCTAGACACATTGCTAAAGGCAAGAGAAGCAAGGGCAAAAATGAACTATTGGGACTTCATCAAGATAAAAAGCTTTTGCACAGCAAAAAGCTTTGGTCAACAAAACCAAAAGACAACCGACAGAATGGGAGAAGATATTTACAAATGACATATCAGATAAAGGGCTAGTATCCAAAATCTATAAAGAACTTACCAAACTCAACACCCGAAGAACAAATAACCCAGTCAAGAAATGGGCAGAAGACATGAACAGACATTTCTGCAAAGAAGACATCCAAATGACCAACAGACACATGAAAAAGTGCTCAACATCGCTCGGCATCAGGGAAATACAAATCAAAACCTCAATGAGATATCACCTCACACCAGTCAGAATGGCTAAAATTAACAAGTCAGGAAACGACAGATGTTGGCGAGGATGTGGAGAAAGGGGAACCCTCCTATACTGTTGGCGGGAATGCAAGCTGGTGCAGCCACTCTGGAAAACAGTATGGAGGTTCCTCAAAAAGTGGAAAATAGAACTACCCTATGACCCAGCAATTGCACTACTGTGTATTTACCCCAAAGATATAAATGCAGTGATCTAAAGGGGTAAATGTACCCCAATGTTTATAGCAGCAATGTCCACAATACCCAAACTATGGAAAGAGCCAAGATATCCATCAACAGATGAATGGATAAACAAGATGTGATACATATATACATATGTATCTATATATACACACAATGGAATATTTTTTTAAATTAATTAATTTATTTTTAAAGATTTTTTATTTATTTGAGAGAGAGAGAGAGAGGGAATGAGAGAGAGAGCACATGAGAAGGGGGAGGATCACAGGGAGAAGCAGACTCCCTGCCGAGCAGGGAGCCCAATGTGGGACTTGATCCAGGGACTCCAGGATCATGACCTGAGCCGAAGGCAGTCGCTCAACCAACTGAGCCACCCAGGCACCCCCACACACAATGGAATATTATGCAGCCATCAAAAAACCCGAAATCTTGCCATTTGCAACGACATGGATGGAACTAGAGGGTATTATGCTAAGCGAAATAAGTCAATCAGAGAAAGACAAGTATCATATGATCTCACTGATATGAGGAATTTGAGAAACAAGACAGGATCACAGGAGAAGGGAGGGAAAAATGAAACAAGATGAAACCAGAGAGGGAGACAAACCATAAGAGACTCTTAATCTCAGGAAGCAAACTGAGGGTTGCTGGAGTGGTGGGAGTGGGAGAGATGGGGGGGAGCTGGGTGATGGACACTGGGGAGGGTATGTGCTATGGTGAGCACTGTGAATTGTGTAAGACTGATGAATCACAGACCTGTACCTCTGAAACAAATAATACATTATATGTTAAAAAAAAATAGTAGGAAGGGAAAAATGAAGGGGGGCAAATCGGATGGGGAGATGAACCATGAGAGACTATGGACTCTGAGAAACAAACTGAGGGTTTTAGAGGGGAGACGGGTGGGGGTATGGGTTAGTCCGGTGATGGGTATTAAAGAGGGCACGTTCTACATGGAGCACTGGGTGTTATACGCAAACAATGAATCATGGAACAATACATCAAAAACTAATGATATAATGTATGGTAACTAACATAACATAATAAAATAAAATTAAAAAAATAAAACATATACTCAGTTTTTTATTTGATTTCAATTCCTCTGTGTAAAATAGCAGCCATTCTAAGTACTTTGAATAAATTTCAAATAGATTCTAACCATTAACTGTTAGAGTGTTTACTTCATGCAGCTCAGATAAGCACTGGATGTAATAAAAGTAAAATAAGACAACTCTTGCCCTCAAGAAGTTTATAGTCTACTGGGGTAGACAAAGCTGCCAATAAATAACTACAGTTTGATACAGTAAGTGTGATAATGGAGATGTGGGAAGGAAAGCAGGATGACTGAAGATGAGGCTGGAAAAGTAGATTTGAATCTTAAATGCCATGTGGAGAATTTAGATCTCATTATATAAGCATGAGAGTGACACTGAAGATTTGACGTGAGGACGCACGAACCCATTTGTGTTTTGGAATATGGACTAAAGGAGGGAAAAATCAAGAGTCAGTGCGATCACTAGGAAGGTTTTGCAATCATGCAGGCTGGAATTCATTTCTGGTTAAACAATGATTAAATATTGACAAAGTGCCAAGACAGGGTGAGGCAGACAAAACCAAACATGTCAGACTTTTGGTCCCCAAGAACACAGTTTGGAGGATGGGGGACACAAGTAATTAATTCAGCAGTAATGGTGAGGGTTAGAAATAGAATAGAGGCTAAAGAGATGAAGAACAAATTCAAAAGATGATTTCAGGCACAGAAAAATAAGGCTTAGTATCTCATCAGATTCAGGATGTGAGGGCAAGATAGGAATCAAGGATGCTTCCTAGGTTTCTAGCTAAGGCTTGACGTTATTTACTGAAAGAGCAAATATAAGAATGAGGAGTTGAGACCACCTGCTACCCCACTCCTTCTAGAGACATCACAAATTAGTTAATAAGGTCTCCATAGGAAGTACATTATAAATCCAAAGTAGCATTCCTATGATTATCATCTAGTGAGCATGCATTTGCAGAGAAAAAAGTTAACTGTCCGAGTATTACAATATGGACACATAGGTTAATACTGTCAGAAAAAAACCACCTCCATGACAAAAATTTCCTGTAAATACTGTCAGTTAATAAACTATATGTGTTATCTTACTGCCTCTGACTAAAAACAGCAGAACAAAAAATACCAATAATACATCGCCAAGTGTGATTTACTATCTGTTCTTAATTTACTGTTACTTAACATACTATCTTGTATTTACTATCTGTTCTTAATTTTAGAAGATAGTATGATATCCCAGTTACAGTTCAAATGTATGCAAAGCAGTGTCGTGCAAGATCAGGGACTTTTCTGGAGAGGGATGGAGCCTCAGGAAGTCTGGCAGCGCAGATCTCAGGTAAGGTACTGTACCTGCTTGCACACCACTCAGTGACATTGGAGTAGAAATGTTCACTCCCAGGACATTAAGCACACAGACTGATATTTTAATTAGACCAAGAGTGAAACCTCTTAAAAAAAGTTTTCAAGAAATTAATGATTTTACAGGGAAAGACATTCTTGAGAACCTAAGTAACTGTTTAACAAAAAAATAGAATATACTTTTAGTATCACTATTTCCACCCAAAATTTGTATCACACTTTGCAGGCTTTGAAAAGAATTCGGATAAAGTTACAGAATCATACATAAATTATTAAGGGGATTTTTAATGACAACCTTACCTTATAAGAATGATATAAAAATCAACCATTAGTTCTCCCATTGACTGCTACAGATTAATAAGAATACTCGTCAGCTATGAGCCAAGGTGAGTAATTTTTTTGTTACAGATGCTTCAAATTCACTGCTGCTCAATACTTCCATTGAAAACAAACTGGAACATAAAATTATGCTTTATAGCACTTACTCAATTCAATCCAATAAGTCATTTAAACATTGGTCCTTGATTAACGATTTCCTCACACAGGTAAGCACATGGGAAAAGAAGACTTATATATTACTGATAGGTGTGTATGCTGACACCTTTCAAAGGGAAAATCTGACATCTATCAAAATTTTAAACCTGTGTTACCTTTGACCCATCAATTCCTCAAGAAATCCACACTAAGAGGGGGAAGGACATGTATATAAAGTTGTTCACTAAGCCCGCTACCTGTTCATTAACAGAGGAATGGTTAAAGTTATGGCACATTCATATTATGGAATACAACTGGCACAGTCCTTAAAAAGAATGAAGCAACAAATATACTGACATGGAAGGGTGTCTATAATAGATGATTGGGAGAAAGGAGGTTGTAGATCTTTGAGCTTACACAGAATGATCCCTTTTTATTTTTCAAATTCGAAACAATACGGGTGTGTGTCACGTAGGAATATGTGAGAAAGAACACACAACGAACTTTTAAGAGTTGTTACTTTGGGAATGAACTGTGTGGTGGAGGAACTTTCATTTAACTTAAATGCACTGGCTTCAAATATTTATTATGAAAACTTTTTATAATAACTAAAGATATTTAAAAGTTCTACAATGTTTTTGAAAGGAATTCCCAATTTTCTTTTTTATGAGTTAATCTGTGAGATAAATTCATCAAAGATTTCATCTTTAAATGTTACACAGGTAGCCAGCCCTCTGGAACTTTGAGAATCTGGAAAACCTTACTAGTATCTTACCATCAGGTAAGAGCCCCCAAATGAACTGCTTGGGGTGTGGGTATAACTATCTAAAGTCAGGAGCCTATCAAAGATTTCTTTGGTAGAGGTATTAAAATAATTAATTTCAGATGGGCACTGGGAAGAAATTGCACTTTATCTCTGTGCTGCTGAATAAAAACTCAAGACTAAATGTCAATTTAATCGTGAAAACAAAAACAAAGTAACCCCAAAAAATATCAAACAAGGACCGAAAACCTTTGAGTCCCAAACCATGTCCAATAGAAAAAGACAACTTGTGCTAAATTACACATCAAGACAAAAAAGAAGGGAGCCGACGGGGATAGATGCCCTAAAGGTAAAAGAATAGGGCGAGAAATCCTCAAGACAATCCCCCTGACAGCCTCCCAAAGTTTAGTTTTTTTGATCTCTACAGTGGATCACAGAGCAACTTAAAAGACAAGTAGAGCCAAAGTAGTTCCGATGATTTTCATAACCACCTTCAAATTTTCTCTGAAGCCAAGAATGCAGAACATCACTTCTTTTCCTCTTTAAGAACTCAGCCAGGGTCTACGTACAATCCTGGAGATCGCCTCGGGCGATCAGAGAGGCTGTGAGAGGCACATTTTCCCTTCAGAGGCCGCTCCAGCCAGCAATTGAGCAACTCCGTGGAGTGGAGGGAAGTGACCAGTCTTCAACTGGAAATCCTCCCGAACACAAATAAAACATATCTCCCGAGGCCAACCGAGGCGGAGGCAGGGTACTGGAGAGGAGAGAGCTGCTCATCCCGGAGCTACAATCACACATGAGCGAACATGACTTGACACACACCCACCCCGCAGCGAGCGCAAAGCTGGGAGCTCCAAACGGAAGACAAACGCTCAGGGAGCTTCCCTGGCTGCGGGGAAGGCCATTCTATCCCATTTTCTCTTTCCTCCCCAGGAGCCTCCACCAAGTAGACGCCTCCGACCTCACCCCGCCAGGCTGGGCCCGCCCGTGGCCCCCTCGCGCCCAGGTGGCTTTAGAGCTGGCAGGCTCCTGGGGCTTGCCTGGCGGTCAGCTGCATTCCTCGTCGGAGAGAAAGGGAGACAAACCATTTACACTTCATGGCACCGTACTCACCCTCATAACTGACACCCCCGGCTTCGCTGTGGTTGCCCTCACAGTCTTCCTCCCCTCCGGCCGCAGCCGCCTGGGTCTCGGGAGCAGCCATTACGCGGCGGAGGAGAAAAGGGAGGGCAGGCAGGCGGGTCCGGAACCAATGGAAACGCGACTGGAGGCAAACTCCCCATCAACGCGGGGTTTCCTCCACGTCCACGCCTCCCCATCACGTTCTGGGCCAATAGGACGTGGAGAGCGGAGCCTAATCCCCGCCCCTAGCCGCTAATGCCACGCCCCCTTTCGGGATGGCGAGGCCCAGAACTACAATTCCCAGCGTGCTGCAGGGACCCTGGGACAGGGAGGGCTGGAAGAGGCGCTGGCGGGCGGGGGTGCGCCGGAGAGTATCCTGGCGTGTAGCTTAGTTCAGTGAATCAGAACAATGACTGCGCCGCCGGGTCCCCGGGAGCGCGTCGGAGGACTGTGAGCAGCCGCAGCCGGGAGAGCGGCGGGCGGCGCAGCCTCAGCCGCGCGGTGTCAACGCCGGGCTCGGGAGCTTCCAGCGCAGACCTTGCCTAGCGCCCACAGCTCGCGCGGAGCCGCCGGGCTCCAGCGTTGCAGCCGCTACTCGGGAGCTGTGCATTGTTGTGAGCCGGAGAAGGTGCGGGGATTACAAAGCCCGAAGACCCCGGATCCCCCTTTAGCCATGTGGATACCTACGGAGCACGAGAAATACGGCGTGGGTGAGTCTCCGCGGGGCGAACTTTTATTCCTCTCTGGCCCGAGCGGGTGCGCATTTCGCGTCCTTGCCCCTGCGCCCCTCTCGCTCTGCCGGGCTGGAAATGCCTAGTCCTGGCATCGCGCTGCGGGTTTGGGGCTTTGCCGAGCCTGCTCCCGGCAGAGGGGTGTGCGCCGGGGTCTCGCCCCTCGCCGCCCCTTCGGCGCTTCCCGCACCGGCTCCCGGAGCGCCGGGACGGCTGGGGGAGCGCTCGGCCAGCCCTCCCCCTGCGGGCTCTGCCTGCGGAGTTGGAGTGGCGACGGGGCGTGTGCGAGTCAAGTTGGAAGAGGAGGGCGAACGGCGTTCCTCTCCCTCCTTCCCCAAAGAGGGAAATGGGCTGAACGATTCCCCGGGGTAGAGAGGGAGACAACAACTACTGCGCAGAGAGAAGACCCCCAAAACAGAAGGGAGGCGCAAAACCTTTTCTCCGGGTCCCTTTGGCATTCCCGGAGTGCGGAATGTGGCACCGTCCTCAAAAGAGCCGTGCTGACAGACCGAGCCCGACCCCAGCTTCCTTCCTCCTTCCTATCCCGGGTTCCTGGGGTGTGAGTGTTGAGGGGCTGGGGGATTGGTAAATTTCAACATCTGCGCCTCTTTGGTCTTTGGAGGGGAACGGGTATCTCAGCAATGTTTTTACTTCTGGCCACCCTCTCGGCCCGGGGTAAGCGCGTTGGGGGTTGGTGGAGGACAGCTGTGGAGTGATAATGGGGAGGGGGAAATCGGAAAACCTGGGTCTTCGAGGCGAGGGGACAGCTTTTAGGAAAAGACTACTCTGACACTGGCGTTCGGAGGAAAAGGAACAGGGTAGCGCTCGCTGTTCCGTGCAAAGGTGAACAACAAAGGACATTAATGTTGACTGATGAATACAGGAGTCTCCCTTCCTTTCCCTCCTCCCATTTCAGGCTGACTACAGTTCCCGTTTTTGTTGTTTGATTTCAGCTGGGTCTCCCCTTGACAGTTACTCCTTTTAGGGTTGTGGCTATTAAGAAGCCAGGCTCTCCGACAAGCCTGCAGCAGCCAAATGCAATTATAACCTCTCAGAAGGTTTAACAGGGTGAAAGCATTTTGGATTTTACTAACAATCTTTATTTCCTATAATGCCTCGTCCTGCTGATTGGTGTACTTTTTTTTTGTTAATTGGGTACAGAGCTAGTGATTTAGACAATGTGTAGGTATCTGCTTACGTTCTAAATTAATTTTTCTGTAATTTAAAAAATCTGGAAAGCCTTTCCAGGGAATCGTAGTCATAGGGGATTTTTTTTTTTTTTTAACTTCCCATGGGGATAGGACTTTGGAGTCCACTGAAAGGACTGTATGATTAAACAAAGTCATTCCGATATTTTCATTAGCTTTCATTCTGATTGTGACCGTTCGGTAAGACAATAGTTTGTCCTAGACCCACCTTTGGGAAGGGGTTCCAGCCTTCCCTCTCTTTCAAGTGTGGGGGGGGAACCTTTGCAAGACACTGTACTGGCAAAGTGTAGATGGTGGTTATTATTTTCCTTCTGACCCCCTCCTCCCACCCCCTTTTTGGGTAGATTAACCCTTGCTAGGAAAAGATACTGCCTTTGCTGAAATGGTGAGGAACTGGAGCGTCCCCCTTGTCACTCACTGGGTTTAACACTCCGTGCAAGAAGCATGGATCCATCCAGCAACACTGTCCCGCTTGGAGGCGATCCCGGATGTTGCTTTCTTCCAAGTGTTAAATTATACAGATTATGGATGGGATTTTTTTTCTTGATTTCTTTACATGCCAGGTCACAGCTGGGTGCTGGTATTGATTAGTTTTTCTCTTGCCTTTCTTTATAAGCCTTGGGCAGAGGCTTAAAACACACTCTGGGATTTCCTGGAATGGCAAACCGGATATTATCGGTCAAGTGTTTTGGGTTACAGCAGACACCTTGCTTTTGGGTGGTTGTGATTTGGTTGCAGAGTAGGGGGAGGTAGAAGGGTGAGCACAGCGTTGGGAAAAGGAGGTTGAGATGAGAAGTGAGGGCAGAGAGGGGTCTGCTCATTTATACAATATCACACATACAGGAATGTTAATCATCTTTTGTTAATTTTTGAGCATTTGGCTTATGGAATGCTTAGCTGTTTTTTAGAATCCATCCGTTAGGCGTGTGCATTTGTGTGTGTGTGTGTCTGGTGAAAATTTTGCTATGATACTTAAGTGTGGACTTTATTTCTTACCATGGAGAGCACTATTTTGTTTATGCTGCAAGTTTTTTTTTTTTTTTTTTAACCTTCATTAGTACATGTGCTTTTCTCATCTAGTTCTTATAAATACTAAGGAAAAGATAATTTATGGGCAAAAATGTTTGGTTGTTATCAGGTGTAGTAGTAATTCAGTTCCTCATTCTTTGAAATAAATTAGTCTTTAACTTGGAATAACTGAAGTTTTAGTGCAAGTTGTATATTTTTCCAATGATACTTCTTAGTCACCATCAATTATATATGAGATAATTTTGTGACTTTATATATTTATGTTTCTGTTTCAAACAACATATTGTTAATATGGATAAACTTACTTAAATTTCATAGCTGTGGTAAGGTGTATCAGAGATAGGGGCGCCTGGGTGGCTCAGATGGTTGGGCGTCTGCCTTCGGCTCAGGTCATGATCCCAGGGTCCTGGGATCGAGTCCCGCGTCAGACTCCCTGCTCCTTGGGAGCCTGCTTCTCCCTCTGACTCTCTCTCTTTCTCTGTCTCTCATGAATAAATAAATAAAATCTTAAACAAAAAAAATGATGTATCAGAGATAGAAATTCCTTTTCAAACCTGACATGTGGGCACTCTTCAATTGATGGGTGGTCTTAAAACAATGTATACTTATATACCTAAGTGTACTGATTCTAGGGAGTTAGAAGGCATAGTGATAAAGCTATAGTTCTGAAGGATAGGGGACCTTGTCTTTTTAAAACTGTATTAGTAGCGGGGCGCCTGGTCGTTAAGTGTCTGCCTTTGGCTCAGGTCATGGTCCCAGGGTTCTGGGCTCTCTGCTCAGGCGGTAAGCCTGCTTCTCCCTCTCCCACTCCCCCTGGTTGTGTTCCCTCTCTCGCTGTGTCTCTCTCTGTCAAATAAATAAAATCTTAAAAAAAAAACTTAAAAAAAAACCTGTATTAATAGCCACAATGATAGACATATTTTTCTTGGGAAATTCTGGTTAGCTCTCGGTCCTAGGCTAGACGCTGTTGCCAGCTGTGTGACCTTAGGTAAGTCACTTAACCTTTCTGAGTGCCAGCCTTTTGGACAAATGGTATCCGAGCTCCTTCCCAGTATTAGTTCTTGAGACCTCTTCCAAACAAATGTGTCCTTTGGTTAGAAAAATATCTCCATGGGCGCCTGGGTGGCTCAGTTGGTTAAGCGACTGCCTTCGGCTCAGGTCATGATCCCAGGGTCCTGGGATCGAGTCCCGCATTGGGCTCCCTGCTCTGCGGGGAGCCTGCTTCTCCCTCTCCCACTCCCCCTGCTTGTGTTCCCTCTCTCGCTGTGTCTCTCTCTGTCAAATAAATAAATAAAATCTTTAAAAAAAAAAAAAAAGAAAAATATCTCCATGGTGTAGAGATTGTTATAAGAAAGACACTTTTGTTGTGACACAGCCCACATAGTTTTTTAACGAAGATCAAAGGTAAGCAAAAGCTACCTGGCAGGCTGCCAGAACCCAGGTGATAGTTACTCATTTTTCAATCTGTTTGATTCTCTCTCTCTAGGAGGAGCTCCATGGGCAGTGACAAAAGCATTCTCGATAGCCCCCTCACAAATTTCCTTATGATCACTATCTGCTTCCTGCGTGCCCTCATCAGTCATACCTCCTCTCCCTTAAAGGGATGGGAATTAGTCACAGAGAAAATTACATTACGACCATTGCAGGTACATTTCTGTATTCATTTGTTAAGTATCCATGTATGCACAGGTTTCCCAGGTGAGCCAGCATGTCTTACTGAGCTGCAAACTGCACCTCTCAACCCCAGCCAGATGTTTAACATGTGTGAGCCTGGTTAAGCTTAGAAGGAGATTATGTGCTGGATTGATCAGTACAAAAAATTCCTGAGCCTGACAAGAAACAAAACTCAGAAGGAGCTGATCTGAAGGTTATGAGTGTCATTTTAAAAATGAAGTATTTAGGGGTGCCTGGGTGGCTCAGATGGTTAGGCATCTGCCTTCAGCTCACGTCATGATCCCAGGGTCCTGGGATTGAGCCCCATGTCTGGCTCCTTGCTCAGCGGTGGAGCCTGCTTCTTCCTCTCCCTCTCCTGTTCCCCCTGCTTGTGCTTTCTCACTCTCTCTGTCAAATAAATAAAATCTTTAAAAATAAATAAAAATAAAATAAATTAAAAAATGACGTATTTAGTACTTGTATCACTGACTCCTCAAAACTATTCCTGTCCTCCATTTCAAGTAGGAATCCCATTCCTTTTTTTTTTTTTTTTTAAGATTTTATTGATTTATTTGACAGAGAGAGAGAGCACAAGCAGAGGGAGCTGCAGAAGGAGAGGGAGAAGCAGGCTCCCCGCCGAGCAGGGAGTCGGATGTGGGGCTCAATCCCAGGACCCTGGGATCACGACCTGAGCTAAAAGTCAGAAGCTTAAGCGCTGAGCCACCCAGGCGCCCCGGAATGCCATTCCTTTTTAAAGCTTCCTCTATTTTAGGGGAAGAGGTACCTTCTCTTATTATACAGGATCTTTAGGATATCTTTTCCTTGAAAAAGGGTGCTTTAATGGTAGCTTGTGTGGGAGAGTTAAGAGCAAGTGTGCCTTAGTCTTAGCTGTTTTCAGTTTCTTAGCTACTAGTGTCTTAAAATGTTTCCTATTTGTGGTACCATGATGTGTCTAGATAACATGTATAGCTAGATAATAATGCGCTGCCTGAAATTATTTGTGGCATTTAGAGCCTGGCACGGGATTCTACACTTTAAATGGGAAGCAAAAAGGAGGGATTTTTATCTCCAGGCAAAGTACCATTGAAGGGCTCTGCAGACAGCAGGATGGCAGCTGATGTTCTTGAGCTGGTCTCCTGTGGGAATAGCCTATAAACATGTTTCCCTCTTTTGGCCATTCTACTAAGTGAGGATTCTTTCACGAGGCCCTAGAAACACAGAGATGCTGTCTTTCCTCTTTAGTTTTTTTTTGTTTTGTTTTTGTTTTTTTTTCATTTTTTCCTGGAGGCAGTATGGTAGGTACTATGAAGGAGATTATACAAATTTTGAGAAACTTCAGGCTTTCCTGTCTCCAGCTTTACTCTTTAGGAGACTATATTTTCAGAGTTATCTTTGATTCAGGATGTCCCAATTTCTAGCATAGTGACTTTATGCTGTGAGCATATATGGCAGGGAAACACTATACTCTGAGGAAACCCAACCAAAATGCTGTAACCATAACATATTAATACAATGTTTTATAGTTGAAAAAATATTGTGAAGTTATTTTATTTGGGTATACTCCCTGAAATAGAATGGTAAGTTCCACGTAAGGGATGAGGAAGCAACTTCATTGAGATTAAGTGACTTACTCTATGTCAGTGACTTTTAATCGTGTTTAGGAAATACATTGAATATGAATAAATTTATCCTATTAATCCATAATATCATTCATAATAGGAAATACATTTACTTTCCTCATTTGATGTGTATACACAAATACCATCAGCACCAGCCCACATACATAGAGTACAACAATATGTGCTCGTATTTTGTGTGATGTTCTGTTCTTTATCATTAAAAAAAAGTTCATCACCAACTTGACTTAATGACTCCTTAATGCATCGTGACCCACAGTTTGAAAAGCACTTCTCTAGATACTACATTTGTAATACAGGAAGGACTGGAACTCAAACCTTGTTGGGTTTCTAGTCAAGTTCATTCATGACATTGTGGTGTTTTGTTTTTTTTTAACAGATGTTTGTGTATATTTTTGACTTAGAATTTAGTAACCATACTTTTTTCCTTCAGTGTTGTCAAAAATCTGCCTTTTTATGTATTATTTCTTATTAAAGATAAAACAAATATCCAAAGCCATCACATGCATTGTGTAAGTTGTCTCTTCAAGTTCACATGTGTCTTCCAACTAGGATCTTTTTGACAAGACCAGTATACACTACTTAGTGACCAATTTGGGGTGTTTTCTGCATAATTTACTTTGAGAATGATCTCTGGCCCCCATAACAAGAATAAATGCAGTAAATCTACTGAGCTGTATTGTCGGTTGTGGGATTACCACCTATCATTGTTTTCTGCCTTTTCTCAGGTTGCTTGCTGATTATTATTAGAAGAAACAAGGCAGGTTGTATAACTTTTTTTTTTTTTTAAAGGCACCTTGATGCCTTAATTTGTCTTTTTTTTTTTTAAAGAGAGAGTGTGTGTACAGCGGGGGTGGAGTGTAGAGGGAAAGGAAGAGAGAGAGAATCTTAAGCAGGCTCCATGCCCAGCACAGAGCCCAACATGGGGCTCGATCCTGCTACCCTGAGATCCTAACCTGAGCTGAAATCATGAGTTGGCCTTTTAACCACCTGAGCCACCCAGGCACCCCTCGACTATGATTGAAACTGTAGAAGATGCAGCATATAGAGAAAATGCAGTTAATTCACAGATCAGAGTAATTCTTTTTGTTGCAACATGGAGATTATCAGCAAATTCTTTTTTAAAAGAACTCCCTTTGTTGGAAATATGAGCAGTATGAAACTTTAAAGCACACACATTGTTGTTGGTGGAGGAGGGGGGTGGCTTAAAAATGAGAAAAGAGATTATTGCAGTAGATGACTCGAGAGAGTACTGGAACCAGTTTAGCAATCATTGGATGGTGAAATCCGGACGGATCTGAGATGGTTAGAAGATGGGAAGCAACAGGGCTTGGTAATTGGATGTGAGGAGTTAGGGAAAGGAAGAAGTTTAGGGTGTCTCCCTAGTTTCTGGCTGCAACAGTGGGTAAACATATGAGACATTTTTGTAGGCAGGGCAGGTTTATGATGTAAGATTGAGTTTCCTTTGGCCACCTTGAGTTTACCATACCTGTCAAATATTCAAGTGGCAGTAGCTGGTAGGTAGTCAGCCTGGAGCAAAGGAGGGAGGCTTTGGAGTAAAGAGTGTGGTTACAGAGTTTTTTTGGTTTATGTGTGACGATTGAAGTGGTTGACCCAGAAAGACTTTATTCATTGTATTGACTTTGATTATGTAGTCTGCTTGCTCATTCTAAATTTTAAAGTGACAGGTCCTAAATTTCCAAAGAGCAGTCATCTTGGAGCACTTTATTAATATGGGTACAGAATACTCTAAAGGAAGAAATATTATCTGTCCAGGTAGAGTTGGTAGTAAACTAAATTTTATGGTCTTTTCTTGCTTCCCATTAATGCCTTGCCTGGCTAAGACATTAGTTACCTCTATTTCTGTGACAGTTCTCTCCCAAGCAAAAGTCTCATGCCAGATTGTGCATGTTTGTGAGATTTCACCAACAGGATGTTGAAAAACAGAATGAACAAATATTTCAATAAGCAAGATTTATACATTCCTCAAACAGCATATAAGTGTATACACATATCCAAAAATGGGAAAATGCTCAGATATTCCAAAGCAATATATTAGTATATACAGATTTTGTGTGTGTGTGTGTGTGTGTGTGTGTGTGTGTGTGTGGTAGATATATAATATCTCTTAGGAACCACAAGGTCAAATTTAGAATTCTTTTTTTTTTTTTTTTTTAAGATTTTATTTATTTGACAGAGAGACACAGCAAGAGAGGGAACACAAGCAGGGGGACTGGGAGAGAGAGAAGCAGGCTCCTCGCTGAGCAGGGAGCCCGATGCGGGGCTCGATCCCAGGACCCCGGGATCATGACCTGAGCCGAAGGCAGATGCTTAATGACTGAGCCACTCAGGCGCCCCTCAAATTTAGAATTCTTAAAGTTATACTACTGCACTGCTGAAAATCATGTCATTTGAAGTAAGGGATTCCAGCTTAAGAAGGCATTGGGCTCCCTTCCCCTAAAATAACTCCCCACTGAAGTATCAATAAATGCACATAAAGAGGCAAACATTGATAATATTAAAAATCAAGTCTGACATAAAGCCTGTTGCCAAAATTTGGGAGTAATTTCCCTAAGGCAGGTGGAATTGGATTAAGAAAACCAATTGGTGGCCCAGCTTCAGTGACCTGGGCAGGAAGACCATTGTCTGTCCCCATGTCACCAGCTTAGAGGTCAGGTTAATACTTTCAACTTGGAGTGTTTCCTTTACTGCCTCAAGCACCTATGGTCCTTCTCTTTCCACCCCGTCTTTGTATTTCCATTGAGGGATAACCACTTCCAGAAACAACTGGGACGGGAAGGGGGTTGGTAGATGGGTAGAAAGGAGTCTATGGAAGATGCTACTTTGTCTTTGAGAAGTGTACTCTGGCCTCCATAAGAAAAGTGATTTCATGGTTGCCCTTGAAGTGCTGCAGTAACAAAGCATGATGGGTATTGTAGTTTTGTCTGCAGTCTCTTGGTGACAAAGAAGCAGAGGGATAAAAGATGATCTCACCTGAATTGCCAAAAACCATGGCACATGGAGCATGATGGCTTATAGCTGGGAACTTGACAGAGCTGTACACATCAACCACATTTTGAAGGAAGGCCTGTAAGGGGGACTCAAACACACGCTTTCATTTTCAGCCACGTTCAAAGCGCACTGCAGGGAGGTTCAAGAACCAGTGATCACATTTGCATCCCTACAGAAGAAGGAAAGCAACTATATCTAGAAACAGGCATCTGTCACTTAGTAATAAACTAAAACATGACTGTTTCTTAGCTGGGGAGGAAGAAAGGAAAGCATGACATTCATATGGGGAGGCTGTTGGAAATTGCCAATACATATGTGTATTATCCACCCCTATTCATGTCCCGGGTGAGTATGGGAATTCTTCTGAATATGAAATTAGCAAGTCTTCCCCTTGGTGAATTAGATAACCATTCCTCCCCCAAGTTGTAAATCATTTTCATAAACCAAGCAATTTGTTTATAAGAGTATTAGTTGGACATTAACCTAAAAATGTCTCCCTGAAATCTCTAAGCAGAAATGTAGAGATTGTGTTCTATGTCTTTTTCTTTTCTCCAAAATAAAGTATCTTGCCTGTCACTGGTGACCCTAGGTGAACATGTTCGGTAACACGGGCATGCATGTATGGGAGGCAAAATAGCCCTCACCTGGTCCTGGGGAGAGGCGAGAGCCTGTTGGTAATTCTCCTGAGGCGTCCAAAGTTGGTTGAAGAGTCTGTTGGTGGTAGGGCTTCCTTGATAGCAAGCCTACGAGGTTACCTGGGCTCTCAAAGAAACATGAAAATTCAAACATAAATAGGTAGTTGCAGAAAGAATAAAGATAGGAGACATTGCTGAGATTTTTCTCCAGAAATCTGGATAATAAACAGTAAAAAAAGATAGGAGCATTCCTACAAAATTACATAGATAGTAAAATTTGCTGTTTCTTCAATTTGCTTTTTTTTAAGGACAATTATATGTATATTAATTGTACTCTACATTTCACTAAATATTCCCAGCTGTAATTTATAGAAAATGATTCAGACAACCAGATACTTGCATTCTTGGTCCCATGTTAGAACACTAGATATAAGTTATGTTAAAAATACACTGATGAGTGGGGTGCCTGGGTGGCTCAGTCGGTTGAGCAGCTGCCTTCGGCTCAGGTCATGATCTCAGGGTCCTGGGATCGAGCCCCGCATCGGGCTCCCCGCTCTGCGGGAAGCCTGCTTCTCCCTCTCCCGCTTACCCGCTTGTGTTCCCTCTCTCGCTGTGTCTCTCTGTCGAATGAATAAATAAAAATCTAAAAAAAAAAAAAAAAAAATACACTGATGAATGTTGAAATGGGAAAGTACTTAAGAGAAGTGAAGAATTGGGATACAAAATCCCATGTTGCTGTGTTGTTATAACCAATTGTTTCAGTTGAGAAGTGGCATTGTTTTTTTAACTTTGTACTTTTAATAATTTCCAAAATTAATATGAATTTCTTTTATAATCAGAAATAATGATCTATGCTCTTTTATAAGCTGACCATTATTTCCTGTAGAGAGTTTCCTCTCAGGATTAGAGGTTAGACTGGTGGAACTTGAGTCTGGAATACCTGAATTTACTTTGTCATTTATGTCCAGGAAGTACTCTGTTCCACAGTTTCAAAGTGGCTTTCCTTGGTGTACCGTCTGATTACTTGTGATGTCTCTGCCCTGTTAATGCTTCCTCAGCCACAGTGAATCTGTGCTTTCAGATGACCTCGAGGTAGAAGTCTTTGAAAAAAAGCCCTAATCCTTCTTTGAAAAAGAGCTTCAGACAAACTCACTTAAGATAAAAATGCTATTCTCTCCATGACGTATTCATTTAGGGAACGGATGTGGGTGTCACTGCTCACTTTCCCTTGTTCTGTGAACTCAGTGGGCCCTGGGATCTTTTATGCAGGAGAGGTAGGCCCTGGGATCATTTATGCAAGAGAAATTCATCAACAGAGAGAGTCAACGAGTCTAAGAGGTTTTAGTTAGCAATCAGGGGAATAATTTCCTATTTATGGGTGTTATAGACTGAATGTTTCTGTGTGTCCCCCACCCCCCCAAATTCATATATTGAAGCTCCTACCCCCAGCAGGGCTGTATTTGGAGTAAGGAGGTAAGGAAGACTAAACGAGGTCACAAGGGTGGGCCCTGATTGGATAGGATTAGTGTTCTCTTAAGAAGAAGCCCTAGAGAGTTTGCTTGCTTTCTGTACACATGGGTACCCAAGAAGGGCCATGTGAGGACACAGTGAGACCTAGCCATCCACAAGCCAGGAAGAGGTCTCTGGCTAGAAACCGATCCTGCCGGCCCTTGTTCTTGGACTCACAGCCTCCAGAACAGTGTGAGAATAAATTCCTGTCATTTAAACCACCTAGTCTATAGTGTTTTGTTATGGTAGCCCAAGCTAACACAATGGATTTGAATAGTTTTGGGTACTAGGAAGAGGGACAAAGTAAATAGAAGCTGAATCCTGGACCTCAGTGTAATAGATGTAATCAGCGTAGATCCTTGCCATGGCTGAGGTCGGACTCCCCTGGCCCACCCTCGGACGCACAGACTTAGCCGAGTCGGACTGTTTGATGATGATTATCTGCTGCAGGCATATGTTTATTTGAATAACGGCTTGTTTGCAAAGATACTTACATTGTCGTAAGGCATCAAATCACTTTGGATGCCTTCAAAGCATCCAACTAGAAGGCATCCAGAGAAGTAGGGTCTTGAGATGCTTCATGTCTTCCTGCCATAATTATTTATAAAGAACCCAAGGTGATAGGTTTGACCATTAAGGCTAGCATTTAAGCAGGGAGATGCAGTTTTATTATATGGAAATTTGGTTGGAGACATCACTTTAGTATCCTTTGTTTTTGAAAGGCCTGGGTGTTGAATGCCAGGTCCCTGAGGAGAATAAGGCAACATTTGGGGAAATTTTCCCATTTTCTGTCCTTAATTATGTTTTTCCTGATAGCTGGTAGTACATCCCTCTAAGAATTTACTTGCTATCTACTTTTGTTTCCCTTAGTGGTAACTATAAAGGCATATCCTGTGACACACTGATGGAAAAACTTACACTGGATGATTATTTATTGAGTATGCCTACAATGTATAAGGCAGTATGCTAGCTTGATGGGGCATATAAGGAGACATAGATCTGGATCCTTGAACAAGTGATAAAGCGAGACATGTATCATATTTTTATCTCATTTAATTTATACATTTATTCAAGGTTGGTGTTACCTATTTTTAAAAAATTCAGTAAGGCAGTGCATAAACAGAGAAATCAGTGTGAAGGTTAAGACAGTTATTTCCCCTCAAGCTTTAAAATGAAGATAAGGACTTGGGATGGTGGTATTATTCACTTGTAAGCCTAAGGAAACAGCCCTGCGGAGGGAGTGTCTCATATCCTGGAAAACTCAGAACTTGTACAACAAAGGAATAGAAGTTTCATTTTAAGATACTCTGCATAGAAGTGAGTCAACAGCTGTCAGGATTGTCCAATATAAACACTTGAGCCGTGTTGTACTTTAAATAGCTGGAAAACCTTTTTCCTCTTCCTACTGGGCATTTTCCATGTCCCACCCCCCATGTCCCCTTGCCCCGTCCCCCCAGCACATTCCTATCACCTCACCATGTTAAGGACCTTAGAAAATGGTTTGCCTTTTCTTGTAGTTTCCTTCTAAGATTGGGCAGAGGAAGAAAGATAGATTCAGTATTTCTTATTTTTCAAGAGAGTTTTGGAGCGATAAATGAAAACCATAGTAAATGTTTAAGTTACAGAAAACTAAGAGTGGGTGAGCAGGGAAGAAACTTAAAGATGAATGCTTATGTGTCTATGCCTGTGTGATTGGTCCCATGCAAACGCACTGAAGCCTTAGTGCAAATCTGGAGAGGGCGAGTGACGTGTTCAAGATGACCCAGCTGGTAAGTCGCAAAGCTGAGATTTGGACACACTGTCCAAGTCCAAAGCCTGTAGCCCTGTTGTGGTACCACCTTCCTCTGTGCACACAGGCAGGCCTACAGCCAGAGTCTGGAGGCCTGGCCCCAGGCTTTGGGGTTCCATGGACAGTGATGAAGACATTGGTCACCATTCTTTACTTTTTAAATGAGATGCTGTTATTAATACCA
This sequence comes from Mirounga angustirostris, assembly GCF_029215605.1. Taxonomy (NCBI): domain Eukaryota; kingdom Metazoa; phylum Chordata; class Mammalia; order Carnivora; family Phocidae; genus Mirounga; species Mirounga angustirostris. The sequence continues at coordinate 36,775,877 of NW_026991720.1, forward strand.
TAAGTATGTGCAGTAAGTACGGGTATCCCCTGCTTTGCAAAAGTTCGCCCTATACCACTTCCCTTTTATGACAGACTTCTAGTAGTACCTGTTGTTGCAGACTGAAAGAAATCCAAAGAGGATTGTTGCTTTTACAAAAAAAGGCAAAAAGTGAAAATAGCGTTCAGCATCTGTTTTGCAGAGAGCTGTTAGAGAGTGGCACCACCAAGCACTTCCCCGGGAACCATATTCAGCCTCTCAGCATCAAGCCGCCTATCAGAAAAGGCCTAAGAGAAGTTATTTTTTGAGTCTGGGAATGCTCATAAATTTTTCCATGTAAATTAATGGTAATTGCCTCTTTGTCTTACACCTTTTCTTATGAACTTTCTTATGAAAGTTTTCAGAGGAATGCTCTACTTTCGGATAGCAGGGGAAACCTTGTACCCACATCGTCTTTTTGTTTCAGCATTAGTCTCTGGTGGTGGTGGTCGGCCCCACAGCGTTTGTTGCCTGCCTGTAGGTGGGGGATGTGATAGAGCACAGTGGTGCTGGAGGGGCCACCGTATGGGTCAGGAGTTGATGGTGCCAGAGGGTGTGGGGAAGAGGGGGTTGAGAGGCAAGGACGAGACCGGGCTGTGTGACCAGAAGGGAATACAAGTGTGCGTCCATGAATGAGGATGGACCCTAGCCAAGCCTGGCCAGGAACAAGGAGGAACCCTGGAGTAAAACCCCAAGTTCTCAGTGACCGGGGGTGTGTGTCTGGGAGACTAGAAGGGAGATGGTGGTTGATGATAAGAACCACTGAAACCCTAATCTGTGAGGCCTGTGGTTCTGATGCTGGAAACTCTAGGTTTGCATGGGCCCGGGCATCTCACTCTGCCCCATCTGTGCTCGGGGAAGCCTCATTGTGCAGAGCCAATGAGCTGGTGCCTTGAGCAACCTTGGTGTGCTGGATAGGTGCCCCTTCTTTAAATTACTGCAGTAGCCTCTTCATTTGTCTCCTACCTAGTCTCTTCTTTCTCTAGAACATGCTCTGCATTAAACTGCAAGTGCTGTGTTTTGTAAAGCTAATTTTTGTTTGGTGTGGTTCGTCTGGAGAAACAATACCTGTAGTGTTTCCTTTGCATTTAGGGTAGAGTCCACAGTCATTTTGTGGCTCACGAGGCCCTTTTTAAATTGGCTCCTTTCTGCAATCCAGTCCAGTGCCAGGTGGTTCTTTGTCCCATACCCTGGGCTCCATCCTAGGGAACCCCTTACAGTTTCTCAGACTCTAGGTCTCTTTGCTTGCTGGAACTCTGCCTTGCTTGGCCACCCTCCTTCCCCTTCTTTACTTGGAAAACCTGTGGTGTCTTGTCTCTAAGAGCTTCCATTTCTGACTCCTCACGGAAATGAAAACTCTTGTCCCCCATTCCACATCTGTGCCTGTAGCTGCCTCTTTCAGGACCCTTCCTACTGCCGTTTGAACCTGTCTACCATTGCTACAGGCTTCTGAAGTCTTTGAAGCCAGAGATGCTGTGCTCTTCAGCTTTGATTTCCCTGGATGATAAATACAGAGCTAACTTTTAGTAGGCCCAGTAAGTGGTGAGTCAGTGAATGAATGGAGTCAGTCCATTCAGGCTGCTATAACAAAATACCACAGATTAGGTAGCTTTATAATCAACAGAGATTTATGTCTTATAGTTGTGGACACTGGGAGCTCAAGAACAGGGTGCCAGCATGGTTAGGTTCTGGTGAGACACTCTTCTGGATTGCGGACTTCTGGCTCTGTCCTCACATGGCACAAGGACCTGTGGAGCTCTTTGGGGTCTCTTTTATAAGAGCAGTAAACCCATTCATGAGGCTTTACCCCTATGACCTAAGCATCTCCCAAATGCCCCACTTCCTAATACCATCACATTGGGCATTAGGATTTCAATATACAAATTGGGGAGGAGGCATGAACATTCAGATCAGAGTGAATGGGTTCCTTGGAAGAAGGGGAAATCTCTAAGCTTAGTGTGTTGTCGTTATTTGTTAGGTTTCTGTACCAGGTTCTCCAGAATGCATAAATCAGCCTCTGAGAAGATGAAGCAACTAGACCAGCTGGGGAATGTCCCCAACATCCTAACGTGTTAGTCCAGAGGAAGACAAATATTTGTCAGAGAAGTGACAGAATTTGTCGAGAGTCTATGAAACTACCTACATAAATTCTGAAACATACATCAGGGTTTTTGTTTGTTTTGTGACCATATAAAATTGGCATTAAAAAATCCACATAGAGAATAAAAATCGAAAAAGGTGTGAGTGCTATTTCATGACGAGATCTGCTAACCACTAAACTCTGTGAAGACAGGACTGTGTTTTTTCTGCACTTAGTATGTTTACTACATACTTTATAATATGATTTATACTATGAAAAATAAAATAAATTTTATTTGAGTCAGTGTGGGTAGGTCTAAATTTTTAATGGACTGTTCACAAGTGAAGTCTCCACGACGGCATGCGGCTGCTGGACTCCATTCACATGCCGGAAGATGCTCAGGCACATCTGTTTGTCACATGGTCTGGCCACCATGTAGTAAGTAATTGTAGAAAGTCTTCTAGCTAACCTTGTATCTCAGACATTTTTTTTCAAGTTTTTATTTTAATCCCAGTTAGTTAACATACAGCGTAATATGAGTTTAGGTGTGCCATATAGTGATTCAACACTTCTATGCATCACCCTGTGGTCATCAAGGCAAGGGCACTCCTTAATCCCCATCACCTGTTTCCCCCATCCCCCACCCACCTCCCCTCTGGCATGGACCAGTTTGTTTTCTATAGGTAAGGGTCTGTTTGTATCTTAGACATTTTTAGTGCTTCCTGCTCATTTGGGGTTCTTTTCCAACTTGTCAGTGATTCAGCTTTGCAACAGAAGTTTCATACTGCTGCTTTTTCAGAATAAGAGTATCCTAAGATTGCAAGGCTGTTATCAACAGACAAAAAAAAACCCAAAACTGCTACCAAGTATGCACTTAGCCTTTGGTGAGAAACAGCACTGTCACCAAAAAATACAGACATCTATGACCTGCTGAAGAGATACACTACACTTATCATTCGTAGTTTCTCATTTTTTAAAAATTTATTTATTTTTATTTTTATTTTATTTATTTTTTTAAAGATTTTATTTATTTGAGAGAGAGAGCACAAGCAGAGGGAGAGAGAGGGAGAAGCAGGCTCCCTGCTGAGCAAGGAGCCCGATGTGGGACTCAATCCCAGGACCCTGGGATCATGACCTGGGCCGAAGGCAGGCGCTTAACCAACTGAGCCACCCAGGGGTCCCTAAAAATTTATTTATTTTTAGAGAGAGAGACAGCACACACAGTGGGAGGGGCAGAGGGAGAAGGAGGAGAGAAGCAGACTCCCCACTGAACTCAGAGCCTATGCAGGGTTTGGTTTGATCTCACAACCCTGAGATCAGGACCTGAGCTAAAATCAAGAGTTGGTCACCTAGGCGCCCCAGCTTCTCATTTTTGTTGTTGTTGTTGTTGTTTTCATGAGAACAGCCTTATTCATGAGAACATTTTATTAGAAGCCATCTGTCGTGGCCTGTGTGTGGGACTGCAGGTTGTGCTCTGCACAAGGTGGCTGGGTTTGGGAATGTTGCCTCTGACAAGAAGGGATACTCTCTTTCTAATTTGCATAGTAGGGTGATAAGAGCTAACAGGGACTCTGATCATTGTTCTTAATTGATATTGAGCAGATAAAATTTTGAAAATATTAAACAAATTTATTAGGATAAAATGCTGTGTTTATTGGCTTTATATGTTGGGGTTCTATCCAAGAATTCATTAAAAAAAAAAAAAAAGAAAACTTGACTGAAAACCCAAGTTTGAAAATCACTGATGTGGCAGAATGCATTGGAACGAGACTAGAGTATTGCAGCTAAATTTGTCTTACAGCAGGCTTTGAAATTACTGTCCGAATTCTGTTGGATGAGCTGACATCTTCCTGCTTTCATTGGTGGTGGAGAAGTCTTCTGGTTTGGGGGGTACGGATTGTCATGGAGTTATTGCATTTGCCATGGGAGACAGTTTGCCCCATTTATATTGATGCAGTAAAGCTTTCGTGTCTGAAAAAACCATTTGTTTGATACCATCATAGTATAAAGAACCTAATTCAAAGGGCTAATGGGAGTTTATGAGAGCAAGAGCCTAGGGTTCTAATTTTGGTTCTTCCATAATAACTGTATGAACTATATGAAGGCGTGTATCTCTTAGGAACTTCTTAAAGCCTCTCTGTAAAATGAGAGTTGGATGAAGGGATTTCCAATATTCTTTGAAATTCTAGAATTCCATTGTAAGTTAGAGATTTCCTTGGGCACTCTGACTAGATGTCAGTGGAACTGTTTGAAATAGTCTGCATCTGAAATGTTTCAGTTTGTGTTTAGGTAGCCGAAGGTGAAGTGTATGAGACCCTTACTCTTTGTGGTGGTCACTTGTGCCAGACCATTTACTGCATTTGCAGCTTTATGTGTTATCTCAAACCTTTTGGGCAATTCCCTATGGAATTTGATTCTGTGAATTTTGGTAAGTGTTTGATAAATATCACATTAAGCCACTCTATTCCCCTGTCTTTCTGTCCCTAATAGGCATTTGCCAGGGTTATTAACTTATTCAAATGAATAAACTAAATCCCGTTGCCTATTTTCGAGTCACATTGTACCAATTCAAAGAAAACAAATTGGTTGAAGGGGTCAGATTTGGAAATAATTTATTTCTGAAAAGAATTTTTTTCTTTTTTAGTTGTGAAAAAAGAGCTCAGGGATGGAAATATAGTACATTTAACTGTCAAAAAAAAAAGAATCATCCTAGATCTCATTTCACATCCAAATTACACCACTCAGAGGCCACACTGTGTAAGACTGGTCAGATTCCACTGACTGGTTGAGATTACTTCCCTAATTGGAAAAAATTAGGACTATTAATCATTGTGGCACAAGGCAAAATGTCATCATGGCATTGACATCCTTATTTTCCACCTGAGAAATGGTGGCTTTTGAGAGCAAAACCAAACCTTACTCTCCTTCCCATTTCCTTTCTGGCTGTGGTTGTCTGGAGTAGATCAGATAAAGAGTTGCAAAAAGCGGAGGGCTCAGAAACAGGAAGAAAGCTTTCCTTCGTTTTTATTCCACAGAAACAAGTGTGACAATGAAAATGGGGTGGAGGTAGAAGGAAGACCTCATAAGCTAGGGAATTATATCGTTGCATAGGCATTTGAAATTATTTGCATGTAGGTAATTGATGGAGATAAAGTCTTTTCAGGCATAGGGACATCAAAGTATTTAAACTCTGAATTTTCATTTTGTTCCTCCTAGATTCACTCAGAGGGAAATGGTTTAAGCAGTTTGCCAGGATTTTCTCAGGAGGATAATAATTTTCTAACTATAGAAGTAATTATGGTTGTAACACATGAATTATTTTGGTATTGAGTTTTGTAATTTCTTAGTATTTTGGCATACTTAAACTTACTTGGGCAATTATACATTTTAAGCAGGATTTAAAAGAAAAAGGCAACTAACTGACAAATGCTAGTCTATCTCATGGTTAGCTTTTAAAAACATTTGGGTTTTTTTTTCTCCCTCTAGTCATCATTATTAACTACCTTTTTTTTTTTTTTTTTTTTTTTTAAAGAGAAACAGAGGCTCCTGGGTGGCTCTGTCAGTTAGGGGTCTGACTCTTGGTTTCGGCTCAGGTCGTGATCTCGGGGTCATGGGATCAAACCCTGTGTTGGGTTCCACAGAGTCTGCTTAGGATTCTCTCTCCCCCTCTCCCCTCCCCCCTGCTTGTGCGTGTCTGCATGCTTGCTCTCTCTCTCTCTTTCTCTCTTTCTCTCAAATAAAAATAAAAAAGAAATACATGAATGTGTACAAAAATATATAATTAGGGACCCCCTTCTGATTCTTTTTTTTTTTTTTTTTTTTGATAGCCATGGCATTTTTGCTGGGGGACCTTTGTTTTTCTAATAAGCCATATCTTCTGTAGGCCTCTGAAATTCTATCACCCTCCAGAGTTCTTGCAGTACTCTAAAGGGGGTAGTGACTTTTTTTTGTGTTTTTAGTATTTCCAAAGGGAAAAACTGTTATGACATAATTGGTGAACATTAGGTCCAAATTCTGCAGTTTTTCTGTGGGTGTCTCATTAAGCACAATGGGAAAATTCTTACATTTATATTTCTACCTCAGTACTAATGTTAATTTGATGTCAAATTGTTAATGCAACCATATTTTGTGATGATACAGACTATTCCAGGCAGCACTCATTTATAGAATAATAGTAAACGTGTACTGAAACTCATTTATGTGTCAGGCACCATGCCAGAGTTGTGTAGACATTTCGTTCTCTGCTCATGACAACTGCATGATATTATTTCATCCCAGTTTTACAAATGAGAAACTGAGGCACAAAAGTGTTATAGAACCTGCAAAAGATTTCAAGGCTAATGAATTGTGGAGCTCTGATTTTCTGTCACATTCCAAAGACCAGTGCCTTCACCACTATGTTATGGTGTCTCCCCAGTCAGGTCTTTGTTGCCCATTTGTTTCGGTCTGGGTTGTTGGTGGTAGTATGGGACCTGGGGGGTATCAGTTACCCTAAAGATAAGCTGTTGACAAAATCCATAGTTATAATTGCAGCACATGTTACTTCTTTTGAAACCAGCAACTCCACTAGGATGAATGAGTGTAAGGTGTTTACTGACCCAGAGCCAAAGTTAATGGTTAGACAGCCTGTGATTTTGAGACCTTTACATTGGGCTGGGCCCTTGATCATCTGTTCCTTATTGAGAGTGTGCATGATGTCCCAGTGAGGTTCTCTAGGCCAGCCCATCACTGCCCCAGGGCTCATCAGAAGGGAGTTTGGGCTGAGACTCAGCTGAACAGGGGCGGCTTCTAGGAGCCTGGTGTTGCAACAGCCCCAAGTGCAGCTGGGATGGACACATCTACCCCTTCCCTCAGCTGCAGCCAGTGATGGCAGGTACCTTCCCACCTTGTGGTCATCATCATCTGTCAGGTCATGTAGAAAAGGCTGGATTCCACTTAGGAAAGGCAGCGTAGGACAGTGCACTCATAATGTGGGAAAGGCAGGTAATGAAAACAGAATGCACAATGGTAGAGACCTGCCAGGTCTTTGGATAGGGCAGAGGGAGGGCTCTGTGGCAGTACCAGGGAGACGTAATGATAACACCATCTTGTAAGTTAACTATTGTGGTCAGACTGAGGGTGTCTTTTATTTCAAGTGACTTTTGCCCCAGATAGCTCACTGAGGATGACCCATGTTCCCACTCCCTTGTGAAGTCATGAGGTCTGATAGAAAATGACTTGAATGTTTAAATTACACCTTTCCTGTGTGTAGAATAATAATACCCTGTTCCATTAATATGGGGATTTTTAAAAATTGCAGTGCTTTCTCACTCTTGTCCTGTTTGATTTCTTTTAGTGTCTTAGAAGTAGATAGGAGGAGATAGTTTCCCATTTTCATGATGACACAGTTAAGGTCCAGGGAATGAAGTCACCAGCAGAGCACAAATAAAATGTGACAGGTGAAAACAGCCCAGCTCTGCTGTTTGTTTGAAGGACTATCTCAGTTTGTTCTTTTGTATACGTATTTTCCCTGTCTGCAGGGCTTCCACCATTTACCACATGCTTTGTACATGGACATGTCTGAGTAGTGGACTGAACGAGGTCCCAATGGGTGGCCACCATGTGTAGACGAGAATATCAGTGTGCCAGCCTGTACTTTGTTGCTGTGTTCCCCAGACCGCACTCAGCCTCCACATTGTCAGTGTTGTGTGTCCTGGTTACTCTGTAGTTCAGTATTACTAGTTTTCTGTGGATTATCATTTTTATAGCCCATGTCAGTTTTATTTAAAAACGTTCCAAGTATGGGAAGGATGCTAAGCTTTAGTTTCTTGCTCTGTAAACAGGGATCATAATACCTACCTCGCTTATTCACAATGTAATTATCATGATTAGGTGAGATCATTCTTGTGAAGCCATGGAAATTATAAAGGGCTTTACAAGCATAAGGAATTACTATGGATGACCTTAAGTTCAAGATGGAAATCAGCTCTAGTTGGAATAATTGGCCGTGATACCATCCATAACTCCTTCGATCAAGACCTGCTACAAGCCCCAGGAGGGATTATGATTAAAACTTCACAACATAGAAGAGTAGAAAGTATGAAGCTGAAATTTCTCTTCACCTTCCCCCACTTTCCTTTTTATGTTATCATTACTGATGGGGTAGAGCCTTTTAGATTTTTTAACATTCTGTTGCTGTGTGTCTTTTTAAAAATGTGATCATTGGGGTGCCTGGTTGGCTCAGTTGGTTAAGCATCTGACTCTTGATTTTGGCTCAGGTCGTGATGTCAGGGTTGTGGGATTGAGTCCCGCCATCGGGCTCTGCAGTCAGCGGGGAGTCAGCTTCTCTCCCTCTCCCTCTGCCCCTCCCCTGCTCATGCTTGTGCATCCACACTCTCTCTTTCTCTAAAATAAATAAATATTAAAAAAATAAAAATGTGATCACATTATTTAAGTTTTGCAACTTTTAACATTATATTTTTCCATGCAGGGCAAGGATGTAACTTTGGTATTTGAAGCTAGGTGTCATGGCTTCAGAATGGATATTCTTACATCTACTTGATAGCATATGGTATAAAATTCAAAAGATGCAAAAAGGCAGTGATCTGATGATGACTGAGGTTCCTGGCCCTTATCCTGAAATTCTCATCCCTGGGGCAGCCCTCTGTCAGCTCATTGTGAGCCAGTTGGGTACACATGCCCATGCTCCACTGTAGACCTGTTAACACAGAAGGCAGTGCATGGACAGAAAAAGTTTTTTTCTTTATTTTCTTCCTTTTTTTTTTTTTTTTAGATTTTATTTATTTATTCATGAGAGAGAGAGAGAGAGAGAGAGAGAGGCAGAGGCAGAGGGAGAAGCAGGCTCCCCACGGAGCAGGGAGCCCGATGCGGGACTCCATCCCAGGACCCTGGGATCATGACCTGAGCTGAAGGCAGACGCTTAACCAACTGAGCCACCCAGGCGTCCCAAGTTTTTTTCTTTATACCAGTGAGATATAAATACATCTGTTGTCCATCCATGTCAGCCCTGTGATTCTGCTTCCAATCGCCCTTTATTTAGCCCCTGGCAATCACAATTCTACTCTTTGCTCTATGTGTTTGACCGTTTTAGATTTTACATGTAAGTAAAATCTTGCAGTATTTGTGTTTCTGTGTCTGGCTTATTTTACTCAGCATTGTATCATCTAAGTCCATTCATGTTGTCACAAATGGCAGGATGTGCTTCTTTATTAAGGCTGGATAATATTCCATACCACATTTTCACTATCCATTCATCCCTTGATGGGTGTTCGGGTTGTTTCCGTATCTTGGCTGCTGTGAATAATTACTTTTTTCTTTTTAATAGTTGCATGTTATTATACTGTAGGAATGTATCATAATTTATTAAACACCTCTCTTTGTGGTTTCCAGTATCATGCTATTCTAAACAGTGCCACCTCAAAGATGTTTCTGTTTATTATATGCAAATATGTGCAATCATGTAATGACACATGGGAATATCTCTGTACAGTATATTCCTTGAAGTACAATTGCTGGGTCAGAAGGGGTGCACGTGTAAGCTTTTTATAGATCTTGACAAACGATCTTCCCACAAGTCTGTACCATTGTGTGCTCCTCCCAGTGTCTTTGTTTCCTCAGTCCCTTGCCAGCATTGGATATTATCTCGAATATTGTATTAGTTTGTTAAGTGATGTCAGTACACCAAATGAGGGAAATCGACAGCATTTAAAGTTATTTATCATCAGCTTATCCAGTCTCGATAGGATTCATTTGCTCAAGAAGAAGAGTGATGTGTAAGTTAGGCAGATACTCCCCGTTTTCCTAAGAAATGTCTGCCATTCTTTTCCTTTAATAATGCATTTACTATGAAGCATTTTTTTTTTTTTTTTTATCAACTTCAGGAAAACCACCTGCATCCTGTCATCAACCCCGGGAAGCTTCCTCAAGGGGCAAGCAGTGACTGGTTTGGGAGTCTGGACTTAGTGTCCTCTAATACGCAAACCAGCCCCCTGTGCTGGTCCCTCCTCCCCAGGTGTTAGCGGTGCATAGCCACAAAGTCCTGGGGGGCCCTGTGGGGACCCCAGCTGCTCCAGAGAAGGGTGCCGTCATTGGGACAGTGCCTCTTAGAAGCTGACAGTCAGCTCACGCTGTCATCGTGGAATTGAGACCGCTCCACGAGCTTGTGCTTTTATCGACGGTGCTGTGCTTTGAGGGTTTTCGGAGGAAAAGCCAGTGCTAGCCAGTGCTTTGAACTCCATGCACACGGATTGCATTTCAGAGTGCTTGGGCTCCACAGGATCAACTTATGCTTACTTTCAAGCCTGAAAGAGCAGAATTTCTGTCTGATCTGCCTGGCAGATCTCAGATAGTGTTGTGTGGACTAAAAGGCTGTTTGCAAAAGGAAGGGAGGATTTGGTGTATCTGCCAGGGCGGGGCGGGGGGGTAGTGCTATGCCTCCATTTCCCTGACGCCCCTGGGCCTTTGAATGCTTGTTGGGCGGTTTTCGCAGGGCAAGGTTCCCCCGGAGGTTTTGCAGCCTCCTGGAGGTCCGGGCTGAGGTCCTGGCTGTCTGCTGCTGCACCTTGGGCTCAGGGGACTCCCTTTCTTCTATACCGTTAGTTGTACGCATGATGAAATCTGGGTGCACGTTACTTACAACTGCTCAGTGGTTGACTCTGAAGCTACCACGTTTTGAGTTTTTACTTTGGAATTTTGTTTTCTAGCCACGTTCTATTTTAGCCTTTTGGACTTAACTGTTACTACAGAACAAGGAGCTGATGTTGTCCCCCCTCCCACCCCTTTTCAAACTGAATTGACAACTTGTCAGCTTACTGACAACAAGCCAGAAGTTCGTACAATAGGGAGAGTCTAAATGGAAAGTGTTGATGCTTATACTAAAGTGATGCAAGTGTCCATTCAGTATTCATCACACAGTTCAGATACCTTTTCCCTGGCACATGTCTAATTGTGAAGGCTTTCTACAAAGCTATTCTAATCTCCTAAATCTTGACAGTAGAACTGCCAGTTTTATCTCCATATTTCTAATTAAGTTAGGTTTTTGTAGAGTGTTGAAGAAAGGGTTTTGAGGTGATTTTGCGTGTCAGTTAAAAATCATGTTGTGATTCTGGAAAAACTTCCTTTTGAGGCAGTCGCATGTTCCTTGAAGGGGTATTTTGCGCGCCAAGTATCTTTAATTCACCTCTGGGTTTGTGTATGTATCTTGGTTTAAAAAAACCGGCTCCTTGTGTGCAGCATTTTCCTGCAGCTCCCTAACAGGTAATGTTGCATTACCACTGTGTTACTTGACACCTATAAGAGGGTTCCCAGGGACTTCACTTAGAAGTGTTTCTCCTGTAGTCACTTTGATGTCTATTTCTCTTCCTAAGTAAGGGTCCTAACTTTTTGAGCATTTCTTATAACTCTTGAGGACTTGGCTAAACTCAAACACAGTTTTTAAAAATGTTGATTCTTTTTATCATCATTGGTTCATTTGATGTCTGAAGTTGCTGCATCTTTCAGGTAGCCTTTATAATGGATACTGTCCTGATTTCCTGAGGGTTGGTTAGTGTAGTGAGATCTTCACAAAAGCTGATCTGGCAGCCTGCAGCATGTGCACTTATGTTCAGTGTGTTCAGCTTTTCTGCTGTGGCTCTCAGCTGAGGATGAAAAGGTCGATTCAAGGGAAGTGTGATGGATGACGGATAGAAAAATTATTTGTATTTTTCGGATCACTTTTCTTAAAAGCACACAAAACCAATCCTTTCCGCGTGATTAGCTGCTACCAGCAACCAAGTGATGTCCTTGTCATTGGAGTTATGGCAGCTTCTTTGTAAGGCTGGGACTCGGTGTATGGGAAGGGTCAGGTGGCCCTTGAGGAGGGATGTGAGGAAACCATATATTCTCAGTTCACCTCTTGTCATGTCTCTCTGTGGCTTCCTTCTGCTGGGTGTTTCTGTTCCTGGCTCAGCTGGAAGTTGTAGAGTTTTACAAAGTGAGTCTTTTTTTTTTTTTTTTAAGATTTTATGTATTTATTTGACAGAGAGAGACATAGCGAGAGAGGGAACACAAGCAGGGGGAGTGGGAGAGGGAGAAGCAGGCTTCCCGCAGAGCAGGGAGCCCGATGCGGGGCTCGATCCCAGGACGCTGGGACCATGACCTGAGCCACCCAGGTGCACACAAAGTGAGTCTTTTGAATACAAAGGGACATAGAGGTGCTACTGCTGCTCATTTTCTCTCTCCACTCCCTCCTCCCCTTGCCTCCCCTGGCTGGCACTCATCTTCCCTCCTTGATTCTCTTCTAAGAAAGCTCTTGACTCATTTAAATTATGGAATGACTTAGGACCATTAAAAATTAAACAGGACAAAAGGCCTCCCTTTGTAAGTGCATAGGTGAGTGAGAGGGCCAGACTCCCTACGTCCTGCAGCGGGAACGCGACACCTTTCAGTGCGTGCGCCGCTATAACACATCGGTGCATGGCATCCACACCTGTGATGAAGGGAAATGAGGCCAGAAGCAGCCTTCAGAAAGGTCTTGGGGAATGAGAGCGTGCTTCTCATGTCATTACGCGTTTGGGGATTTTTCTAATCTTGATGCTGGATATTTAACACAGTTTGTTTATTGGATTGACCCTGGCTCTGCAGCCATTCTGCTGTATCCAGGAAAGTCCCAGGGGACGAGTGTCATAGGGTGTGTTGTGTGCATGCATGCATATGCACACACACAGCTTATGCTAAGCAGGTGACCACTGGTGGCCGTGGTATCTGGATAGCAGGAAGCACAGCATTTCTGTAAAGCAAGCCAAACGCCATGGTGATAAAGATTGAGGTTCCCCCCAAAAGGTGACTTTTTTTCCCCACCTTATAAAAGGGCTTATTTCAAATTTCTGTGAAAAAAAAATCAATATTCCCCTATTGTGTTGACATATCATCTATGAATTGACTTCCAAAGAAATTGGTTTACAAATGTATGAGAGGATATTTTATTTAACAACCATAGCTACTATTAAATGAATAGTTCTATTTGTCAGGCACCAGGGTAAGTGCTTTTAAATGCATTATTAGCTTGTCTGCTTCTCACAATAACCTTGTGAGGTAGATGCTGTTATTATCATCCCTATATTTTAGAAGAACTGTGTGAGGTTTGGCAAGATTACCTGCCCAAGGTCACACAGCTCTAGTAAGGGGTGATATCAGACTTTGTGCCCAGGGCTGTCTTGATTCCTGAACATCAACTCTGAAATTCCTCAGGCAATGCTGACTGTGTCCCGATGTCTATAACAACAGAACAGGCACCACTTTGCAGGGGTAACATAGCTTCCCAGTGTCTCTGCCTAACGACTTGGTCTGGCTGTAACTGCATGCCCTGGAGCTGAATTGTCGGACAGGGATGACTGGAATTGGAAGTTGGTTGGCAGGAGAATTATTTTTCCTTCTACCCTCATCCTCCTTCACTATCCCTGTAACCTAGGGCAACTTAGGTTGCAAAAGGACAACCTTACAGAAGGTCTTATTATAAGGCTGCTCACACCTGGATGATCAATATCTGTGCAGTGCTTTCATTGAAGACAAATACAAACAATAACCAGTGAACTTGTTTTTATTTTATGTGCAAACTCATTGCTGCATACAGTACTCTCAGAGCAAATGCACTTGGTTAAAAGAAGTAGGTGCTCAGGAGACAGCTTACTATAATGAGTCAGTTTCCACATTGTTACTGAGCAGGACTTCGTGGTTAGAAGACTCTGGGGGATAAAAATTGCTGTAAGTAAAATACAGTAATTGGCATGTTTGCGCAAAATACAGGTTTTTCTGTTTTGATTCTGGAAAAGCCAAATAAGGGTGTTCTATGTATGAAAAATTTTTTTCCAATATATTTTTTCAGTGCCAACAAATTGAGTCATTAAGAATTTTGTATTGGGGGCGCCTGGGTGGTGTGGTTGGTTAAGACTCTTGAGTTCAGCTCAGGTCATTATCTCAGGGTCCTGGGATCGAGCCCCACATTGGGCTCCCTGCTTAGAGGGGAGTCTGCTTGAGGATTCTCTCTCTCCCTCCCCCCTCCCCACCTCTTGTGCTTGTGCTTTCTCTAAAATAAAAATAAATAAATCTTTAAAAAGAATTTTGTATCATTATTCGTAATGGAAAGGTAAAAAGAGAGGTTACACAAATAGATCAGCATTACGACTGCAGGAGGGAAGAACAAAGCCAGCCTCATGCTATCTTTGGAGTCAGGGCCAAGTAGAACACCGTGGGGTCAAAAGGAGATCTTTAGACAGGGGTTCACAGACCCATGGACTACTAATGAGCAGGTGAGGGGTCTGGGTGGATTTCAGGGAATCAATTTCCAGATCTCGACTTCCATATGTATTTTTTCTTTACTACCTATAGTCTCCTTTCCCACCTTTGCTTTCCTGGGTAGGTCTTCTCCCACTGATAGGAAGGCCAGTCCCCATGCATCCCTAATCATACTAGGGTGCGCTTCAGACCCTGAGTTAGAAAAACTCCTGGACCGCAAACAAAGGGATGATTGAAATAGTGGTGTTAGTGTTGATGAAAATTAATGACTCTGATGACAGGATAACAAATACTTTTGCAATTCAGGTGGCATCCAATTCTTTATTTTCCACAAATTGAAAGAGGACTTAATTGAGTTGTCAGTTGATCATTAAAAATAATGTTGATGATAGATCACCCTGAGATTGTTTCTGGCATATGTTCCAGAAGGAATTCAAACTATTGAGGAACATTATTACAACACATTTAAATTTCCATGTAGTTATTTATGTGAACAAGTTTTCTCAGCCCTTAGATTAATAAAGGGAGGGGCAGATACAAATAAAATTGATGAATTCTGTCTCATTTTAGCAATATTCTTCCACAGATGCATGATTTAACTAGAAAAAGTATTTCGTTTGTCAATCCTTAAGTGGTGCATTTCTGAAGCAGCTAATTTTTATTTTTAATAATCATTTATAAGATACGTACTATTTGTGTTTTATCATTTGTATACAGCTAATAATATAAACCCAGATGAAAAAAATTATGAAAGTCCTATGGTCAAAGAAAACTAAAAAATTCACATTTTTGTTTTAATATGTGTAAATCTACAAAGACCCTTTGACCATGAAATATATGTAAATTTTTCAAGTTTCCTGTGACCATAAGATATTTACACACATATAACATTTTTCTGTGAATTATGTATATGTATTTATACTTAATTTGCAGAGATATACATTAGAATGGTTAATAAAACTTTCAAACAATAAAAATTTCAAAAAATTCAAACAAAAAAATATTCAAACATAAAAATAAAAAAAAACCATAAAAATCTTTCAAACAAAAAAAAAGTTCAAACATAAAAGCTAAGACCAAATTCTCTGGGGGAACTGGAATGGAACTATAAAATCAAACAGAAATTTCTGTTTCTCAAGAGCTGTTTCAGTTTTTTTTTTTTTAATGAATAATGATAGCAAATAGTTCTGGTGTTTTGATTTAGTTGAATTCACTTCAGAGAATCATGTTACAATTCAGTTTTCAAATGTCATTATATGATACCTTGGCAATTAGATCCTCTGTAACTATTTAAATTTGAGATGAAAAACTTTAGATGTCAACTTAAACGTGTGTGAAGGGAAGCATTGTTGTAATTCTTTTAGTAGGCATGCAAGCAAAAACAGTGGGGAAAACATGGAGAAAAAGGATCATCTAGTGAGAACCAGGTACCACTAATGTGGGAATACAATATGGAAGGGACAGAGAGCCCTAAAATCAGGAGGGCTCTGGAGCCTTTGGGGGCCACATGAAGAAAGGTGTTTGGAGAAGCATCTTCTATCCTAAGGTGGTGGTGAGAATTTTCAATTATAGTAATAAAAATTTATTATTTAAATGTCTGCCTTTATTCCCTATAATCATGATTTCTTTCAAATATATGGAGGTATGTATATGTGGGGTGTGTGTGTGTGTGTGTGTGTGTGTGTGAGTGATCTGATATGATAGTGAAGAGAAGGTTTTGCGTCCTTTTGCTACACAAAGGTGAACATCAGTGAGCCTGGGCTTCTGTGCAAGGTGGCACTCATGTGCATTTCTGTGATGGAAGGTCGGCAGCTCATCATTAAATTGAGCAGTGAGTTGGATAAGCTTCTGACTCGTTAAAGCCATTGGGAGAGAAAAGATCAAGCCAGAAGACGTTGTGTTTCAAGGATCACAGCAGTCTTTTCCAGATTATGTGTGCTTGTGTGAACAATTTGTTTAGATAGTAGGAGCCAGGTCCGATTGTGTACTAATGTCTGATGGGACACCACAGATTCTCAGAGCCAACCGAAAAGTTGAAGGTCTTCAGCTGGTCAGGGTGGGAGTTGGCAGATGGCATGGTCCTGGCCATGGTTCAGACCACACCTGGCAAGCCCAGGCTGGGCAGATCGCAGGTGGAGAATCAAGAGGGAATCCGTGTGTGGTGGGGAGGGTGAGGAAAGGTAAGGAGGAAGGAGAAAAGCCTGCACTAGAAGGGCCAGAGTGGCCCTTTTGGGAGGCATGCACGTGGGACACCTGCTGGGGCCCAGTCCCCTTGTGGTCAGTCTGCACAGATACCCTATTTGCTCTCTTGACTTATTTTGGTCACTGCATTGTCCAACATACTATGGCTCATGTAGGCTTTCTTGGGGACCATTTTCCACTTGGAATTGCCACTAGAAATGTCTTGCCGTGGGGTTTTGCTGGGCCAGCGCCGGCCCTTGGGCATTTCCAAGCTTTGCCTCAGCCGGCACAGCCATGACTGGGGTGTCCAGCAGGTCTTTGTAGTGTGTTCAGAGTGTGCGGGAGCCTTCGGGAGCAGGTGATTCCTAAATATTGCCCAGCTAATAACTATTTGGAAAGCCACACGAGATCCCAGTGGAACCCTTTGGAACTAAGTGCCGACTGCCTTGAAAAGAGCGGTGCAGGCTTCAAAGCCACTTCTGTTTTGCTCCTTTATTAATCTCTTTAGGAAATGATTCCTTTGGGAACTGGGATAAGAGGACCTGCTGCCTACAAAACAGCTGCCTGGCCTCTAAGTCTTTAGAAAGAGACAATGGAAGATAATCTAATCCAACAAGGTCTATTGTCCGGAAGTGACATTTCCCTCCTTCCCTTGAGTTGAAACAGTTGTGCTGAAACATGGAAAAGTAATTATGAATTGGGGGCTGGGGAGGCACCATCCCTTGTGCAGTTTCTTTCTCACACAATGCACAAGGGAGATCATGCATTTTAGTGGTTTGTTCCCTCCCCGTTGTTTGGACAGAATGCCTGTAAAACCTGACACTAAATTAATCAGGCAAATGTACAGAATGTCGGAGGGATTACCTTGGATTCTGGGTAATCATCGGTTGGCCTTTGAGCAGTTGACATGCCAGATGTCTTTGGTTTCAGGGAAAGATAAATGTCCATTGGATCAGACTGGTTGACATGAAGGGCTCACAGGAGGTAATTAAGCTTCTTTCTGGTTCCCAGGTTTTGTTCATATCTGAGACTATGTCTTTTGGGCTAAGGTCTACCTATAGGGGTCCTTTGGGACAACAGGACATCATTTTTACCTACGCATCTGTATAGCGGAAAATAAGATTTAACTCTTCATGGTTGAAAATGTGGGAAAAGATATAAAGGAAAAGGACCAAAATCCATCTTTAATGCCATTACCAGAAGTAACCTACTATTATTCTTCATGGTGTTTCCTTTGTGTCTTTACATTTTTAAAATGTATTTGATGCATTCTTTTTAATAACAGGATCATATAATATTTACCATTTGGTATTATGGTTTTCCACTTAATGATAGATTGCAAGCTAATGAATTTATCTCTGTTACACAAGATAAACACTTGAAAATGTGAATTACTGTAATTTTAGGCAATTAGTGTAGTCTAGGCTTTAGAGGAGCAATTGCCCTGATTTCTACCTCGGTTTCTAATGCTGGCAGTGAGTATCTAAAAGTCACTTGTTTTTTTCATACAATGGAAATGAAGAATACCTGACCTTCATCTGAGATCAGGTGCTTCTAATGGTTCACTTTTCACTAGAGATAGAGGACAGGCCATCCCAGAAATTTGGGAAAACTTCTTCCAAAGACAGTGCAGGACCTAAGAGAGAGTCTGGCACATTAATGTGAGCCCACAAAGAGATAAAGCCTCTGGCTTTTCTTTTTCTTGGAGTGTTTCTCTCTTTTTTTGTGGACATTTCCTGTTTGGCCAAGTGAATATTAGCCTTCTAGATGGAGGACATTTTCTTTAAGTTGCTGTAAAGAATCCCAAAATTCACATCACTGGAAACTTACTGGAATATTTACTTTAAATTTCATTTGGACAATGTTACGGGTTGAATTGTGTTCCCTCGAAATTTAGATGTTGAAGTCCTAATCCTCAGTTCCATAGAATGGGACTGTATTTGGACACAGCCTTTAAAGAGGTGGTTAAGTTAAAATGAGGCCTTGAGGAGGGAGGGAAACAAGCTATAAGAGATTCTTAATGATAGAGAACAAACTGAAGGTTGATAGAGGGAGGTGGGTGGGGGATGGGCTAGATGAGTGATGGGGATTAAGGAGCACTTTTTTTTTTCCCCCCCAAAGATTTTATTTATTTGACAGAGAGACACAGAGAGAAAGGGAACACAAGCAGGGGGAGTGGGAGAGGGAGAAGCAGGCTTCCTGCCGAGCAGGGAGCCCGATGTGGGGCTCGATCCCAGGACCCTGGGACCATGACCTGAGCTGAAGGCAGACGCTTAACAACTGAGCCACCCAGGCGCCCCTAAGGAGGGCACTTGTGATGAGCCCTGGGTGTTGGATGTAAGTGATGAATCACTGACTTCTACTCCCGAAACCAATATTGCACTGTATGTAAACTAACTAAAATTTAAATTAAAAAAAAAAAATGAGGCCTTAAAGGTAGGCCCTAATCCTATCTGACTGGTGTCCTCATAACAAGAAGAAATTCAGACACACAAAGAGACACCAGGGGTATGAGTGCAAAGAGGGACAACCATGTGTAAGACACAGCAAGAAGGCAGCTGTCTGCAAGCTAAGGAGAGACCTCAGAAGAAATAATGCTCAAACACCTTGAGCTTGGGCTTCTAGCCTTCAGAACTGTGAGAAAATCAATTTCTTTTGTTTGAACCACCCACTCTGTGGTATTTTGTTTTGGCAGCCCCAGCAAACGAATAAGGTAGCAGAAGAGTCATTTGACATATTTGGGGATATGTTCTCCAGCTATAATAATATGGAGAACATTTCCATGGGGGTGTGAAGAAATCACCTTTGGAGGATCGGGGCGTAGGATAAAGGGAGGGGAGTACCTAGTTGGATGCAGATTTTTGGGAAAGCTCGGGCTACTGGGTCGTGTGGTTGATTCATTGTGTTCCCTTACATCATTATGCTTTCTACCTTACGTTATTTAACATTATGTGATTTTCCATGGATCAAATATTATGTTAAAGATAAAGGAAAAAGCATTAGATGTAAAAAAAGGAAAAAGCCCACCTTATTTACATGGATGGTATTTAGTGAAATAAAAGAAGACATTGTCAGAATTTTTTTCTTATTACTATCATTTAGATAGTTTTTCTTTTCAAAAGCTAGTTTGTTCTGGGAAGCAGATTGTAATTGTATTCATTAGTTATTTCTTCATGGGAAATAGGTTAATTATTTTTCCATTTAAGGGGAAAATTAATATCAGAAGTGAGCTATTCGGCCTTGCCAATGTGATAAGAAAATGCAGAGGCTACGCTGTTGAGGCGCGATCATCCTGAAAGGTGCGATCATCCTGAAATATCTGTGCTGGAGAGGAGGGTCGGGCACTGCTTGTGAAAGTTTTTCTAATATTTAGAATTGAGGGTATTTACCGTGCTCTGGAGAGTAAGTTGTGGGTGTTTAGTGCAAGTGGTTGTTCATGTCCCTTTAACCTTTATCTGTGTGTGTGCATCTGTGTGCTTTGACTGTAGGGCTTTTTCATATTGATGAATCACATTTTAAATGCATGGCAGTAGTTGCAAGGTAGTGTCTGATTAGATCATTGTGCTAGAAAAACACTCCTTTAAGCGCATATGGTCCTGCTTCTGAGTGTATACTATCCTCTGAGGTCGTAGCTGACAATATTTCTGTGTATCTCAGTATCTTGGTAATTATTCATAGGGAGCACTTGGCTTTAAAAATCTGGTTTTAAAATTTCTTAGATTTCTTAAGCACTTTATTAGGTTTTCTGGATGCCTGAGATTTCCCTTTTAGTACCTAGTTAAGAATATTCCTTAAGAAAATATTTGTAAAAGGTGTTAAATATCCTTTCCCTCTTAGAGTATTCTGAATATAGCTTGACCTTTTGTGTAAATAATCAAGGTCATCATTATGAAAGCAGTTCTTGTTCTGGAATGTAATGATGTCTTTGGAGCTATTGAGTTAAGTATAGTTTACTCCTACAATAAACCCTAAATATATATGATTTTTGAATGTTTTACTTGCCTTTTATACTTTCTTCCTCTATTTTGTTGTCACATCGTCACTTATAATTTTCTTTGCTGCTTTGTAGCCCCTTTGTCTCCTTGTAATTTGCTACGTCTGCTTTGCTTGTGGGAATGGAGATTATAATAATTGAACTTACAGTGGTTGTGTATAAATCAGCTGCTTGAAAACTCTAAGAAGCTCTGCTTCAGAAAAAAGTACAAATGGAGTCTGTGAAACCTTCTTGAGTTGTTTACCTATTAAGATTAATATACTTCGGGGTGCCTGGGTGGCTCAGTCGTTAAGCGTCTGCCTTAGGCTCAGGTCATGATCCCGGGGTCCTGGGATCGAGCCCCGCATCGGGCTTCCTGCTCCGTGGAGAGCCTGCTTCTCCCTCTCCCACTCCCCCTGCTTGTGTTCTCTCTCTCTCTGTGTCTCTCTCTGTCAAATAAATACATAAAATCTTAAAAAAAAAAAAAAGATTAATATACTTCTACGGGGTGCCTGTTGTAGGTGAGTTCTACCCAGTGCTGGCACTGGTCAGTGCCCTGAATTCTGGCTGGCGAATCACAGAAGTGATTTGTCTCCCTCCTCTCTTGTCAGCTCTGACCATTTCTGCAGCTGAAAAATAAAAGTTTTTGTTTCTCTCAGTCTTGATTTGTACCTTCCAATAGAGGCCATAATTCTTATCAAAGGCCACAAGAGAAAGGCGTGGCTAGTCCACAAATGCATAATTGAGGCTCCTGTGACTAATTCTACATACATTAGCTATCAGCACGATGTATTTCAAAAATTTCGTCATGGAGTCAACCACAGAATAATTTATAACCCCCTCACCCCCCTCGCCCTGCAAAAGTGCTTCATTAAAAGAGAAAATACCTGGTTTGTAGAATTCTCCACTTAATCCTTCAGTCTTCAATGATCTTGTTCTAAGTGGCATTTTATTTTTGATTTATAGAATTTCATCCTTTTAGCTTTGTTAACTACTGATTTTGCTTGGAAAACTATAGCGCTGGAGCAATAGTGATAAAACAGATGGATGTGTATCTTCTTGAAAGGACCACCCAGGGTGCTGATTTTTTTTTCCTTAGGATTGCCATACTTAGCTTGCAATTTTTCATGGACTCCTGACTTAACCTGGGACAACAGATGTACCTGATTTTCCCCCTCGGTGATTTACAACATCAGCTATGGTCAGCACTTACCTTGCCTAATTCCTTGTATTGCTTAACTATGTTTATAAAGGAAGTTTTTGTATGTATGCTGGCATTTTGCCCCAAATCAAGAGTCACTTTCTGCAGAGACTTTGACTTATACAGCTCCAAACAGTATATCCAGGTGAAAGCACAGATACCAGGAGTATGATGGATCTGATGTATAAAGACATTTTAAACTTGATCAGTGCCTGATATTTTACTAATAAATACCAGATAACTTTTATTTCCAAACTGAGAGAGTATTTTTAAGTACTCATGAATAATAGTATTTTTCTGCCAGAAAATGTGATGTGTGGTGGAGTCAATGATTCAAAAGTCATACAGTTTTCTACTTTTGATTTAGGTGAATCATGATCATGACTGTATTATGCATCCAAGTCAATAGGTTTTAAGGTGCAGGACAGTTGTGAGGTATGGAGGGTGAGGAAAGCCTGGTGAGATACTTACTGTCCTACAAGAAGTTTTAATTTTATAGTGATGAAATTAAGAAGCTTAAAAAGATCTTAGAGATTATTTAGTATAATACTTCTTTTTTTTTCCCTGAAGAAACAATCAAGGCCCAGCATAGTTAATTGAATTTAAGTTGACTCAAGTTGCATTTGAACCAGCAATTGAGGAAATAGTAAAAACACCCAGAGGCATTAAAATGCACCATAAGAGTGACGTAGGACAGTTTTGATGATTGGTATCTTAAAGTAAATTCCTTGAGTATATATGCCCCATCTCCCCGGAGTTAGCTAGCTGTCTTTGCTGTTCTTTATGTGGCCATGAGCGTTTTAAATGAATAGGCTGGTTTTCTAATGTTTGTTACAGCATTAGCAGATTCTATAATCAAGTGAGTATTTATTTGGCCATGCCTTTTGTTGTCTTTCACAAGACTGTACTTTTCTTGTAAAGGTGGGACTGGCCACTGGACAGCTGTGCACTGGGAAGTTACTGGCAACCTTGCCTGAGACTGAATTCAGGCCATGTGGCCACTGGCCGGAAGCTTGGCCAATTTAGCTCCTTGACCACCTGCATCTGTTTCTCTGTTTCACTTGCAAATGGAGGTGGTTCTTCTGGCATCAATATCAGCTTCAAAAAAATTCCTTGGAAGACCTTGGAAAGGGGAGGCTGATGAATGATTGGGGTTCCTGGTTTATTTCCCTGAAAAATAACAGCTCTTAACTGCGATCCTGGGACTTTGGTCCAGCTCTAGGCTATTAGGCTGACTGAAATTTTGTCCACGAATGAGTTCTTCTGTAGTGGAGAACTATTGGAGGTGTGTATGATGGGAACCTTCAAAAATTTAAACCATTTCACCTATTAGATTTTATAACAGATATAATTATCAGAATTTATTCTTCCAAGTAACTCTTAGGACCTAAGAGAAGTTACTTTAAATATTTAATCTGTTTTTCAGTAATACTGCCGTTACTGAAAACAGGAATTTATTACAGCCTTATGAGGTCACACTTTTTTTTTTTAACTTTAAGGGTTGCAGCTGGGTTGCTATACCCCATTATCTTGAGGGGATTGTGATTTGAACTTAAAGTCAAATCCACTCTTAAGGGTTTTGATTTGAAATAAACTGTAGGCTCTGAAGGCATCTCAGTGACAAGGTATGGCCAAAGTAAATTATGAAAGTCTTCCAGAGCGGTTGCTTAGGAGAACGAAACACTTATTCTTGGCAGTGTTTGTTTTGTCTCTTTAATGGCATAGTTCTTTTTTTTTTTTTTTTAAGATTTTATTTATTTATTTGACACAGAGAGAGAGACATCTAGAGAAGAGAAAGAACACAAGCGGGGGGAGTGGGAGAGGGAGAAGCAGGCTTCCCGCTGAGCAGGGAGCCCGATGTGGGACTCGATCCCAGGACCCTGGGATCATGACATGAGCCGAAGGCAGACGCTTAACGACTGAGCCACCCAGGAGCCCCTAATGGCATAGTTCTATAGGCCAGATCATCTTATGCTTTTCATATGCCTTTTCATTTCCCAAGATACCTGGTTCACGTTGGGTAGTGGACAGTGGTGTTTAAAGGGCTCTCCCTTTCTTTGCTACTTATAGACATGATACTAACAAGCAGCAGCCGCCTAGCATGTGATTTTCCTCTTGGAAGGAGAGAAAAGATAGGACAGAAATGGTAGGGAAGGGTGGCCTGATGACTTACTCCCCAATAGCAGCGGTGATACCGTGGGTTGTGACTCTGCCACAGAGTGAAGGTGGCAGTTACTTCAAGGGGAGGGGTCACAAGGCATTCCAGTGCTTAGAATAGGGTGAAGAAGGTGAAGAGGATGTTTAAGGATTAGGTTTGTTTGGTCATCTTTGTGTTTTTGAATGATTTCCAGATGCTCTCATTTACCTTGGTATACTTCTAACAGAATTTAACCTTGGGGCACTTGAGTGGCTCAGCCGATTAAGCGTCTGCCTTCAGCTCGGGTCATGATCCCAGCGTCCTGGGATCGAGTCCTGCATCGGGCTCCCTGCTCAGCGGGGAGCCTGCTTCACCTTCTGTCTCTGCCTCTCTCTCTGTCTGTCTCTCATGAATAAATAAATAAAATCTTTAAAAAAAAAGAATTTTATCTTATGCTTAATTCAGTTTCTCAGAGAAAGATACAAACTTTTTGATTTTTCCTCATGTCATGTTAAGAAATGCACTTGATATTTAAATATCCAGATAAGAGAATAGGGTAATAGTTCTCATATTGGAGTTTATTGTAACCCTGGGAAAGAAATCCACTTTAGAGACATGTAGTGGGCAGTTTTTGTTTGTAGTTGTAGATGGAAAGCCAAGTTGATACTCTGCTTAATATTAGTATTAATTAGAGTTTCTCCTGATGTTAGTACTTTAAAGATTTTGTACTCCTTAATGGATAGTTCTGTGTCTCATGAGGTTTTAAGAACACGTCTATCATCAGTAAGTGACACTTTCCCCAATAGTCTATAGTGGAGCTCAGGCAGAACCTAGTTTATATTCTGGCTTTGCCACTTAGTGGGTGTTTGAGCCTTAGCTCCCTTATCTGTATGAAGGACTAATAGTACCCCCCTCAGGATGGCTACGAGAATTAAATGAAATAAAACATGTAATGCATTTAGTGCAATGCCTGGCATACTTGATGCTCTGGAAAGGTTTTTTAAATTAATTGTAAATACTGAGCATGAGTCAGGCTCTCTGGACAATTCTAAGTCTGGTTAGGTGAGATGGATATTCGTCTGTTTGATTTTAGATAGAGCGCATAGACTTGGAGTATATTTGTGTGAATGAAGTAATGCACATTTAGTAGAGTTCCTGGCACAGGGTGAATTAGTAATCCAGACAGGTTAGAGAACAACTGTGATTATTGTTATTTATTCCATTTTCAAGAAGTCTACCAAATGCATACCTTATTAATATGGCTATATATAGACTGTAAAACAATAATAAAAGTATTATTAATATGGCCATATTTAGACTATAAAAAGAAAAAACGTATATATTTACAAAAACACTAAGTGAAAATATGCAGGGTAATATTACTGTGATCAGAATATAAACTGCTTCTGGGGCGCCCGGGTGGCACAGTCGGTTAAGCCTCTGACTCTTGGTTTCAGCTCAGGTTGTGATCTCAAGGGTCATGAGACTGAGCCCCTTATTGGGCTCCACACTCTGTGTGGAGTCTGCTTAAGACTCTCTCTCCCTCTCCCTGCTGCCTGAGCTCTCTCTTTCTCCAATAAATAAATCTTAAAAAAAAATAATATAGATTTCTTCAAGGTTGGATCTTTGTGTGTTTGTTGCTGTCTCCTCAGAGAGTAGAAAGTGTCTGACATATAACAGATGCTCAAAAAATTGGAATGAATGGATAAATGTGTACTAAACTCATTTCAGAAGGTGGCTTGCCCAGTCCCTTGCAGTCCTAACTGATTATGAATTTTTCCATAGCATAGTGGTTGAGAGTATAAATTCTGGGCCTAGACAACTTCAGCTCATATCCACTTACTGGCTTAGGACCTTGGGGCAATTACTTACTTATGTATGCCTCAGTTTCCTCATTTGTATAATGGGGTGTAATTGTACTACCTCATTTGTTTATTAGTATTAATGAATATTTGTAAAACACTTAGAGGAGTGCCTTGCCTCTGTTAAGCTCTATGTAAATGTTAAATGATTAAATGATTAAATATTAAATGATTAAATACTGAATAAGTAAATAAAAGGGACTTCTCTTTCACTACCACTAATTGTGCCAGGAGTGGACATCCAACCCAGAGACTGACCTTGGCTGACATTGACATGATGTTGGCCAGTCCAAGAAGAAGAGCTAGGTCAGATCCCTCTTCCAGGAAGGTATGCTTGGGAAGTTGAGAAATTAAGCCACGTAGTTGTGAGAAAGGCGGTTTACAATCCAGAGGGGAGGGTGGCCCTTAGAGGATGCATGCCATAGGGGGTGGCATGGGCCAGGGCAGCCATGAGAGTGGAGCATGTTGTACAGAGAAATGGAGGAAGTGGAGAGGTTGGGGGGAGGCCATGTTAGGGGGGCTGCATAGATGTAGCATGTGCTTCCTGTTTCCCCCACCCCTCATCTTTTTGTTCCTATTGTAACTTGAGTGAAGCTGTTTCTTGTGAGACAAAGGAGCTGGGGTGATGAGCTATGCACATCAACTTGCTTGGCATGTCTTAATTTGTTTCCCTTTGGTAATGGGTTTTTTGTTTAGAAAAAACCCCACCTGTTCTAGGCTGTGGCAGTAGAGGTAGCCCCAGCCACAAGGGAGGACAGATTCACATGTGGCCCCAACACACTCAGACAGTGTTCAGTTGTTTACAGTGTAATAGACACAGAAATCTGTTACAAAGCAGTGTTGACCTCTTTAGTGAAGAGTTAAGTATCCCGGGATAATTTAGTAGTGCTTGAGAACATCATCTGTTACCATGTAAGTGACTAGATCAATAAGAAAAGGTTAAATTGTGTTTACTATGGCTTAAAAAAAAACTAAACTAAACTAAGGTAGAGAAGCATTCAGTTTGTTTTGGGAAGGTTTCCTGTAACATTGGGTAAATTTTAAATCAGATGAAATTTGGGCATTGTCTGAATCAGAATTCTTTTCGTTGCAAGTGATAAAAACTCATGTGGAAAATGTTGACTCATGCAACCACTAGTTCAAAGGTATGGCTGGCTTGGGGCCAAGCAGTACTCAGGAGGTTAAATGGAATTTCTTAGGACTCTGTTGCTTTTGCTCCATGTCTGTGTGGTTGGGTCTTTTGGACAAAGAAGAGAAGAGACCCTCTGCCTCCCAGCGACTGTCCACAACCTGAAGTGAAAGGCTGCAGGTCTTGCTTGGGTCCCATGCTTGCTTATAGCCTCACCACTGTATCTGGGAGGATGTTGGCTGTGATTGGTCCAGTCTGGGTCACATGCTTCCTCTGAGGCAAGGGGGCTGTGTTCTCCTGAGTGACAGTCCCACCAGAGTACGCAGAGGGGAGGAGGGGGAGTTTTCTAGGGGAGGAATGTTGGCAGGAGAGAGACTTCCACTCCAGGGAAATGAATGGCAGAGTGTTTGTTATTCAGGAAACCACTCCTCCAGAGCTCTGCTCTCTCCATGCCAGATAAATGAGGTTTCACACTCTTTGGAGTTACTTGCTCTCTTTGGAAACATGCAGAATAAAAATTGTGCATTAAAAAAAAAAAAACAAACTACTTACACTATCATTTTTTTAATCAAAATTTTTATTACCTATTCTGTAATGGAAATGGGACCTTTTTTTCACTAGCTTTTTAGCCACCATAATAGTAATGATGTACTCCATTTCTGTCCTCCAAATCTTAAGAGGAAAGTTGAAACCAGTCTGGATGGGGGATAGCAACTGTGAGTTCAGAATACTCTTTAGTTAGGATGCTCAGGATGAAGGCTTTTTGTCATTGTTTACCTACAGTCACAGTGGAAAGAAATTCTTGGCATAAAGGCCCTCTAGTTTTGTTATGCCACATTAACCAAGATGTGTAAATGTCGTAAGTGAACTATTGATATTGCTTAAGTGGTCCAGAGAGATTGTTCCAGAGCTGAAGTTGTTATGCCCAGGACAGCTAAACCTACTTTCTTCCATAAATAAATCATCGCTTGTATCACGTAAATTAGCCCAATCTCTCTAGACAGTCAGCATGGACTGCATTTTGTTTTACCCTAAAAGGCTTTGCTGCGTGAAATTCGAATGTAGAATTAATAAGCTCTTTTGTGCTTCACAGGTTGATACTATGATAAAGACAGGTCCTGGGATCAAGGCACAATCCTCTGATAACCCTTTCTAGTCTAATTAGAATTTATATTTATTTAGCTTTCTTTTCCGTTCCTGCATGCCTAGCCACATTGTTCTGTGCTGTTACGTATCAGATTAGATGGCATGGTGGAAGAATTGGATTCTACAGCAGGCTCATGTCCCATTCAGTTTTCTAAACAAGCCCAGCAAATTCACTAGTTCACAGAAGTCTCTTCTCAGCTTTTTCTCATATATTGGATTTATATGGGTCGTAATAAATGCATTCAGTATTCTAGAGATATGTGTGTATGGGGTATATTTGAAGAGTAACTGTCCGTCGCCAGGGTAGATACCATAACAGGAAAGGAAACAATGGGAAATGTGCCACTGATCGGCCTTTTCTGTATGTGTCGGCTTTCAGGGCCAGTTTTTAATTATTAAAATGGTAAGACTCCCTTTCGTTGTTAATTCTTTCTGTGTACGTGCACAGATGAGTGACGTGTGTGTATCAGAGTACAGGAAGTGGAGGGTCCCCGTCGTGACCCTGATGGGGGGCCTTGGGTCTGGCCTTACAGGATGCAGAGTCCGTGGTAGTGCGTGAAAATACTTGCCAAGCCTGCATTCTCAGGAAAAAGTGGTGACATATAAGCTGATGAGTGCAGTGATAGGTTCTTTAAGAGAGGCTATAGCCAAGTACAAGCAATTTGTTTAGAAAGATAAATATACAGAAAGCTAAAGTTTAACAAGTTTATTGTTGTTCCTCACTAAAGAAGCATTCTGTTTTCTTTTCTGCCTTGGCCACTGACCTGGGGCTGGAGCCATGACCGTGCCTGTTGAGGGAGACCACCCAGTGCTGGTTAGAAGATTTCTCAGTAACCTCTGACTACCATGTTCGGATTCTTGATGGTTTACTAGGAGATAAAGGTAGTTTTTGGAGAAATCGGACAGGCTGGTAGGCCTCCTTTGTGTTTGCTGCTTCTTTTCAGTTGACTGGTAGAGATCCTACACCTCCCTCCAGGCTTGCCGCGAATTCTTTTCCCCAGAGAAAACTTTTCCCAGCCTTCTCGAGGAGCCTGCAGGGCTGTCTGCTGTCCGAATTCCCGTGACGTTCTAACAGTGTTAGGGCTAGAGATCACTCTCTCTTGTTTCCTTCTCTGATACTGTGTGGATATACATTTGCCTCCCCAATTCAATATTATCCCACCAATTCAATCTGTGGAGTGTCTTCAAAGGAAATATTTTATTATCTCGTTTGATATTCATGAAAGCCCTTTGGGAGAGGTGCAGCAGGAGCCTACATTTGCAGATGAACTGAGGCTCAGGGGATGTGGCTCCTGGACTCACCTATTTATGGAGCATTTGCTCTGAGTGCCAGTGCCCTGTGATGGACAGATGGATGCTAGCAAAGGTGAGGAGCAGCTCTTGTTATGTAGAAGCTTTCAGTCAGGCCAAGAAGAGAAGTTGGGCACTGTTAAATAAAATACGTGACCGTTTATTTTGTGGTAAGTGGGAAGGGAGGATTGTTTAGTGGGATAAGGAAGGCTTCTAGGGGAGAAGGGTGTCATACACATGCTGGATTTCAACATATGGGTGGGACTTTGACAGATACAGGACATCATTGTCAGGGAGATAACAGAGCAAAAGAAATAAGGAAGTACAAGCCGTGTTTTAAGAAGAGAAAGTAGGATAATTTGACTGGAGTGAGAAGTTTGTTTAGAGAAGCAGCAAGGAAATAGGTCAGAAACTCTGGTTGGGATCAAATGATGGAGGACCTTGGTACTAGACCAAGGATCTTGGTTGGGCCAAGAACATGTTGGAGGGAGGGACCAAAGTGATAGAGGCTGGGTGGTGGGCATACAGCTGGGAGCTACTGGGGATGGGGAAAAGGGTTAAGAGGCTATTGCAGAGGTCTACCTGGTAAGTCCTTGGACAGGGGTGATGGGAAGAAATGTTAATATGAAAGAGAGAGGGAAGGAAAAAAGGATAGCTCCAGTCATGGTGGGTTATATAATCTGTAGAATGGTATAAACTTGGAAGGATACTGGAGCTTCATTCCAAGAGAAGATAACATGCTTCTGAGAAGGGCACGTTTGTAGTGATATACTGATAGGTAGAATATCAAAGGGCCTTGGTTATACTCACAGAGTTAAATTGTGGCTGACTGTGTCTTTGGCTTCTGCAACATCCTCCATAGCATCTAGCACAGATCAGGTTACTTTACCAGTACGTATTGAAATCAGTAATGAGATTCTTTTAGTGGGTTTATAGTAACTTAAATGAAGCTGGGCTGAATCTTACCTTAAGTCAAACCTTGCACCAGGGTTATAGTGAAGGAGAACAAACCAGGACTATTTAAAATAGTTATGGAGGGGCGCCTGGGTGGCTCAGTCTTTAAGCGTCTGCCTTCGGCTCAGGTCATGATCCCAGGGTCCTGGGATTGAGCCCCATGTCAGGCCTCTGCTCAGCGGGGAGTCTGCTTCTCCCTCTCCCACTCCCCCTGCTTGTGTTCCCTCTCTAGCTGTCTCTCTCTTTGTGTCAAATAAATCAATAAAATCTTTAAAAAAATAATAAATAAAATAGTTATGGAAACATACGATTTTTAAAGCACTGTCAAGAGTTAGAGAAACATCCTTTTATAACTAAACTATTGAGATGCTAATTAAAGATCATTTTCAGCCATTTATTACAAAAGATTCCTTACAGACTTTTATTGGGCAAACCTTTGGACTTCACCGACTTTATGAAAAGTGATAGTTTCTTAGAAATTTTCAGGATTTGACACTATTAGCCTTAATAGAGAGATTTTTTATATATGAATAAATAGGATTCAGTATTTTAAGAGATTGGCCAGGTGTTATTTTGAAACGTAAATGCATGCTGTACATATTTATTCATATAGAGGAATATAACTGGTCACCTGAAGATCTTACAGAAACTTGTAAATTAGATCAAAAGAGTGTAATCCATTGTCTTTGGGAGTCCCAAAGATTACCAAAACATAACAAAAACAAAGGTATAACTTACCCAAGCATATTAAGTACTAAATTCACCATTGTGTCTGTATTCCTACTTCATTTGTCCACAAAGTATTTATTGAATTCATACTATGTCTTAAGCTATAGGCACTGGGGTACAGAGGTAAGCAAACCTGTCAGTAGAACCAAGTCCACACAGGTTTCTAGCTAGAAACTTGGGCATGACCCTGGTCCAGTTCTAAGTGCGTTCCTGAGACCAGCATCATCAGCATCATCTGGGAACGTGGAGGTGGGACCCAGCAATCAGTTTTAACAAGCCCTCCCTAGTGATTCTGATAAAGACTAACGGCTGAGAGCCATAGGCTCTTAGGGCTTCCATCGGGAGAACTGTGTGTCAGTGTTAATAGTTCCCTTTTAACTATGCATTTTATTTTATGCACTTAACATTTTGAGACACATTTCTGGGCATCAACAGCTGCAAAAATGGTCTATGACACAGAAAAGATTAGTTAGGAATCCTGTTGGCCTGCATGCCTCTCTTTCTCCCCCTTCCTTTTCTCTGTAATCCATCAGTTCATCAAATGCTGTGGATGCTCTTGTTGAGGTACCTCTCAAATCTTCCCTTTCTTCTGTATCGCCAATGTTATTAATTTAGCTTAAGACTCATTTCCTTCTTCAGCTATTGAAATCACAACCTAAGTGTCCTGCCTCAACAGGCTTACCAGCCCCCCAGCTCATCCTCCCCACTGTAGCCAAAGGAATCATTCTTGGTTATGAATCATGTTGTCATTGGTCACATGGGATCAAGTCCAACTTCTTTAGAATGGCTTGTAAGACATTTTCATGGTCTAGACCTTGTCTGCATTTTCAAGATCTCCTCACTGTACTTGAACCCGAGCAGAAATTATCCCACAGTTCTTTGTACCATGACATCTTCATCTTCGTGCTGACTGTTCCTCCACCTGGAATATCCCTCCCTCCCTTCCTTCCCTAGAGAACTTCCATTCACACTTAAGTTCTATAGCCAGGTGTTCCTTAGCAACCCAGGCTGTGTTAGTGGCTCTGTTCTCTGCGCTGTTGTAGTGTTTTTCCTTCAAATAAGCATTCCGAAAATTATTTGACCGCAGACTTCATAGTTTAAAAATCAAGCAGGTTACTTAGGTGTGTAGTTGCTGCCAGAGGGTGCTTGTTCAGCCTTAAAATGTTCTTACCTCTGGAGAGTAAGCCGGCCACTGGTCCAGAACCTCGTATGCCATCATTCGGGGCAG
The DNA here is from genome assembly GCF_029215605.1 of Mirounga angustirostris. NCBI lineage: Eukaryota > Metazoa > Chordata > Mammalia > Carnivora > Phocidae > Mirounga > Mirounga angustirostris. The sequence goes on from NW_026991720.1 coordinate 36,808,075, forward strand.
GGAAGAGAAGATGATGTCTCCAGTGGCTGCCACAAGGAGGGGGTGGATGGGCAGTCTGTAGTTACTCTCATTGTCTGGTTGCCAGGCTGCTGGGGGACAAAACACATTTGAGGTATTGTGGTTTGAGCTCTTGTCTCAAATGATGGGAAATAAAGATGACTGGGGCTCAACCACAGTGAATAACTTTAAAAACATTTGTGCCCAACCTCCCAATATAAAAGTCAAACACAGCCACTATTGAAATCTAGGGAGATAGGAGAAAAGTGTGAGGAGAAAGAATGTATATGTTGCTCTATCTCCTAGTGAAAATGGCTCACTATAAATTTTTTTTTAAAAGATTTTATTTATTTATTTGACAGAGAGACAGCGAGAGAGGGAACACAAGCAGGGGGAGTGGGAGAGGGAGAAGCAGGCTCCCCACTGAGCAGGGAGCCCGATGTGGGGCTCGATCCCAGGACCCTGGGATCATGACCTGAGCCGAAGGCAGACGCTTAATGACTGAGCCACCCAGGCGCCCCCAATTTTTTTTTTTTAAGATTTATTTGAGAGAGGGAGTGCACGAGCATGTGAGTGGGGGGAGGGGCAGGGGAGAGGGAGAGGGAGAGAGAAAATCTCAAGCAGACTCCCACTGAGCTTGGAGCCTGACAGAGCGCTGGATCTCAGGACCCTGAGTTCACAACGTGAGCCAAAATCAGGAGTCAGACGCTCAACCGACTGAGCCACCCAGGCCCCCCTCACTATAAGTTCTTAATACATGTTTTAATGGTAATGTGAAATTCCATTGAATGAATGTGTCTTTGCTTACATAACTCCACTGTAATGGAATGGTAAGATTGTTGTCCATTTTCTTTCTTTATAAATAAAACTGCATTGACTCTCTTGAATTGCGTGTGTGTGTGAATAGTCTTTAAATAATCTCTCTAGTCAAATATATAATTAAGGATGTCAGTAATTATTCTTGAACTCTTTATTTTTTTAAGTTTTATCTTAAAGATTTATTTTTGAAAGAACGTAAGCAAGGAGAGGGGCAGAGGGGAAGGGAGAGGGAAAGGGAAAAGGAGAGAATCTCAGGCAGACTCTGTGCTGAGTGCGAGCCCATTGTGGGCCTCGATTTCACGACCCTGAGATCATAACTTGAGCCCTAGGAGTCAGATGCTTAACTGACTGAGCCACCCAGGGGCCCTGACTTTTTATTTTAATTACAATTACTTAACATACAATATAATATTAGTTTCAGGTGTATAATACAGTGGTTCACACTTTTTATATTACTTGGTGCTCATCCCGACAAGTGTACTCCTTAATCCTCATCACCTATTGAACAAACCCCTCCTCCCACCTCCTCTCTGCTAACCATCAGTTTGTTCTCTATAATTAATGAGCTCTATTTTACTGTCAAACATTTATTAAGAAGTAGAACAATGCTGAATGGTTCTCCCCCTACACAGTAATATAGTCTCCATATCTGCTATTTGTGCAAACGACATCATATAAAGTAACATTTAAACAATTTTATATGGTTTTTATAGTCTCTATTATAGAATGTCATGCTTTGTGAGATAAGAGAAGAACATGCTTTAGCTTTCTGGCTCATTAATAAAGTGTGGTTGTAATTAACCAAATATTAAAAAATGAGTACTTACAATTCTTTGCATGAAATTTTTGCCAAGTTAAAATGTAAGCTCAGATGTAATTTTCTTTTTTCTTCATTACCTCACTTTGAAGAAACTCAGACATTTTTATGGGTTGTTGATGAAGTATCTCGTAATTGCCTGGTACAGTTCTTTTGGATTGAGAGGATGGGGGAGGATGGAAGGGAGATAGACTAATGTTTTCTAGCTTATGTGCTAGACAGTGTGAGAGGGAACCCCTTTCTTCCCAGCCATCCCAAGAAGATGGCGTCGAGATCCCCATTATAGAGATGAAGATGCTGAGGCTCAATGAAGTTACCTTGTTTCAAGGTTGTGCAGTTTGTAAGAGACCTTGGTCTGTTAGCCTCCAAAGCCTGTGTTCTTTTTGTTACATCTAGGTGCCTCAGGGTCCATGAACCCTGTGAACAAAAAACTAGGCTATGATTTTTGTGTGGAGTGATGTCATTACTCTAGAGCTGGGCTGTCCACCTGTGGCTTTTTACATTTAAATCTAAATAAATTTAAATAAAAGTTAGGATTCAGTTTCTTGGCCACACTACCACATTTCAAGCACTTGATAGTTACACGTGTAACGTTGTATCACGTTGTGATAGTACAGATAGAGCATTTCCATCACGTAAAGTTCTGTTGGACCGTACTGGTCTGGAGGCCGCCTCTGGGAAAGTCCTTACAGGCTCCTCTCCGCTGTCTTAACAGAATCACTAATAAACGTATAAATACTTCGTTGGGACTTTGACTTAACACTCACTCTTAGCGACTCACACCCTCATATCTTTCTGAACTCTGGAATCTACACTGTCAGTCTGGGGCCTCCTGACTGAAAGACAAAGAAGGCTTGCATAATCCACTGGTTGGGGATTGCATCTTAACCATACTAGTTGATATGGAATATTACCTCAAAAACATTTTTTTAAAAATAGGTTAGACCATGAGAAGGGTAATGATTTCTGTTTGTTTGCATGATAAGTTCCAAACTGTTGATCTGCCAGGTACAAATTATTATTTTAAATTCAATTAATATTTACTCAGCAGAGAGTCTTAAATTAGTTTGGGAAGGGACCAAAATGGGGAGAAATTAGTGAAAATTGAAATTCAGGATGTACTTTGGTGAATTTTGAACATATTAACATTAAAATCCTCAGTAAGCTGTCTTCAGGAAAATTTTTTTGACACAGGGAATAGACTTTTTAAAGGACTTTTTGGGGGGATACATAAAAGGAGTTGTAACTTACTGTCTGCATATTTTATTATCATGGCATTTAGAAGTAGTAGGACAAAAGAGGTCATTTTGCACAGTGAGGCAGCGTTGTAAAAGGAAAAAGTACTTTCCTGTGGATCTCTAAAAAAGCTGTGTGACCTTTCTGAGCTTTGTCAATCTCCTTATCCATTTCTCCGTCAATAAATTGGAATAATGCCATCTGCCTTGCTTGTCAGCGACATTGGCGACTTGAGTGAACTCACGGATATGGTAGTGCCTGGGAGACCACCAGTTCTGTGCACATGTTAGCATGGCATCCTTTCCTGGGTCCCCTCTTGTCTGAACCTTTTTTGAAATCGGAGCAACAGAAAGGTATTGCCCGAGGCCTAGCTCTCCCAGCGTGCTGTCTGCTGTTCTGCATCTCTGACTTGGGCTGACAGTGAAGGATCTTGTTCTTAATAAACGGTCAGTAGTGATATGATTGACATGATGAAAAATACTTTGTTTGAGGAGGAGGAATCCTGGTGCCATGAGCTGTCTTTCTTTTATGAACTCGTTCACCCTGAGCCAATATTCCTGGGAGATGAGAGAGTCTTTATCTCATGGAGGAATAAATACCAGTCTCCGTCTTAGCACTTCTTTAGCAGAGAACAGTTGTCTTGATATGTAGTAGACAATACTCTATGTATCAGCTGCTATCTTTATTCATGAAAGGGGAAGTTATCTAACACTTTTACTAGTTGGGTCTAGAAGGACGTTGTGACAAATGTAGACCATTATTGTAGGATTTCATGTTAATCTGCATTTCAGAAAGCAAGTGCGAAGACAAAAGAGTCGTTCAAACAATACCCAAGCAGTATGGAGATGTCGCCCTTAGCTGGGGAAGCAGCAGACTCTTGATTGGTGGTTACTGTCATTCTCAAACGTGTACTTTCTTCAGGTGTGCTGTCACTTACCTGACCTAAGTAAAGGAGGTTCCTTATTCTTTTTGCCTAAAGAAAAATATACATGTATATTAAAAATATGCCACGTAATTAGATTTGTCATCTGTATCACAGTGGTTCATTTTTTTAAAATTTTTTTAAAAATTTTTTTATTGTTATGTTAATCCCCATACATTATATCATTAGTTTTAGATGTAGTGTTCCATGATTAATTGTTTGTGCATAACACCCAGTGCTCCATGCAGAACGTGACAGTGGTTCATTTTTATCATTGCTGGTTTTTAGCCTAGATGCTGATAGCACTGAAATGCATGCTCTTGCTTTCAGTCCTGTGAAGGACCTAGTCTGCTGCCTTGTACACATTGCTTGGTGGTGCAATAACTGGGGTTGGTAGAAATTGGAGGGTGATCTCTTTGTTTTGCTAGGACAATGTGTCCTTCACACACATCCCACATGCTATCTTGGAACTGGCAATTGACTTTGCAGTCGGAATAATGTATAAATAATGGGTTGGTTCCCGGAATGGTCCACCAGACTAAATTAACCCATAAAATGGCTCGGCTGATAGAGAAACATATGTGCTAGGATCTGAAGATGCTCTCAAAAACTGACCTAGAGCTAAATTTTACACAGCTAATAACTTAAGTTGGTAAGCTGGGAACTGCTTACTCGTTTTTTAAATATAAATTCCAAATAACATATCTGCTAAACTTTATTTCTGACTTCTCAGTGTAGGAACGTCCTCCCTTCATAGAAACTTTAACCTGAAAGCTAAAACAAATCAAAATTTAGCAACTGGTGGAAGCTGAGCTAAATTTAATGTCTGCTTTATTTGCCAAAGTTTTGCTAAAAGCACTGTGGCTTTTAGATTTCTTTTGTTTTGATTAAATGCAGTTTTAAAATGGTCTCATTTTATTGATTCACACTGGTTTTCCTTTGTTGTAAGGAGAATTATTTAAAAACTCAGTAAGTTAGTACATGGTTGTGGTAACAAAGGCCTAAGTCTAAGAATTTATTGTGCTACATCGTGCAAAGGTAAATACAGTTCATTGTAAAATACTGTTGGAATATAAAGACTATAAGATAAATATTTCCCATCTGTCAGTCCAAACTCTGTAGTCTTTAAATTACTATTGAAACTGATGCTGGTATCTTGTGTGATCACTGATCCTAGTTGTGTCACGTTTTTGAAATGGTTAAACACAAAAATATGTTTAAAATCTTATTACATCATAGACATTTACCCTCACAGGGTCTTCATTTGAATAAATGTGGATGTTTTCCTATTTTACTCAAGGACTTGAGACATGTCCTTTAGCTTGGTGGCTGTAAACTGTGAAAGTAGTCCCTAAGAGTCTAGTCTTTGGTATGTTTTGAGTGAGGGAGGAGGATTTTTTGTGTAATTTAAAATCTGTGACAGGGTCATTAGGAGGGCATATATCCCTTTTCTTTATTTTTCGTTGAATGGAGGAAACAGAACCTTCTCGTTACTGCAAGCTAAGGAATGCTGCACATGTTGCCTTCCTTTTGGAATCTGTGATTTGTACCCCCATCACACTACTGAGCTGTGTCTTTAGGAGACATGCTGTGTGGCATGTGGGACCAATTATCATCACCATGACTATTTCATTTGATGGGAAAATCTGTAGTAAATCAAGAATATTAAGTCTGTTTGTTAATATTGAAGTCTTTAGAAGCCAGCTGTGCCGAAACTGTTTGTTGCTTATATTTATACAAGTTTGTTAAATGCTAATCCTCTGTCATGGAATGGTCTTATTGTCCATTTTCTGAGCTTGTTACTTACATAGTAAATGGAAGAGTTATTTTTTCTTGAGCTTTTTTTTTAAATTAAAGTTGAACATGTGCCTTTATATAAATAGAGCATTTGAGAAAATAGCATTTATTATTCCTTTGTATGCCTTTTATGGATTTTAGTTTTTCTGTCTCAGATGCAACTAGGCATCTAGTAATTGCATTTTAGCTTGAATCAGCTGGAGTTCATTTTCTAAAAAATTAGCAGCAGTTTGGTGTTCTAGTTAAAGATAGGTGGTTCTTCATTCTCTATTTGTGTGTGATTGCTGTTTCTGCCCATCATGCTGAATCTCTAGCCAGACACAGGTACCTTTTCAATAATAGATTTGTGTAGGTTGTTGGGTCACAGAAACCTTTATGTTAAATTATACCTTTTTGTCCTCTATCTCTCTACTTCTTGCTGAACTTCCCTCATTATTGGAAAAAGACATTCATCGGATAAAAACAAAAGCAGCCAAGCTCTTTGTAAGAAAAGCATTCAGTGACTCAGTAACACAACTTCATGTTAGCTGGATTTAACCTCAGCATGAATATGGGATTCGGGAAAGGATGCTCCAGTACAGTGTATGACTCAGAGATGCATACTGATGATGAGCTCCAGACAGAGGGGTGTCCATCTGAATCTCGAATGTGCCTGCCTTCCCGTGGAACTGAAAATCAAGTGGATCCTTATGCAGCTGTCTTTCCCACCGGAGCTGGGTGACAGTTGCAGTATAGTAGGTACGCTGTTGAGTCATTCCCCTTTTTACTGCTAAATAACAGCTGCTGGATTTCGAGTAAGTGCCTTACATTATTTTATTCGCCCCCTACAGTCTTCTAAGGTAGATATCGTGATGGTCATACACATGAGGAAGCTGCGGTGGCGAGAGGCTAATGTAGCTACTGCGTCTCGGCTGCCAACTCAGGGTCAGGTGCTGCAGCCCCCGGCTTTAGCCACTGTACTGTCCTAGCAGTGGGTACACATCTTTCCTGTTGTAAAACTGCTCCAAAGAAGGGTGTTGCGTCACCTGTCCTAGGAACTGGCCCCAGGTGTAAATAAAAGTATGCAGAATGAAGTTACTCTCTGCAGAGTTGAATGCCACTTCCTTGAGATGTGCTGTGCTTCGTGGAGGTAAGGAAGCAGTGCTCCCACCCTCCCCCCACCACTAGCTCTGAACGATCAATCTTGAGGGGGTATGTGCGACTGAAACAAATGAACCTTGCTGAGTCTGTCAGCATTCCCAGCCCGCCTGTAATTAAGTCGTGGAGATGGCCACCGGTCTTGCTAATGTTTTAGAAGGAAGTGGCTAGGAGATGGTGTCTGAATGTTTGGAAGCCCAGAGGAGGGGCTGTAGTCACACTTGGGGACTTCCTGGGTAAGTCGCACTGGGGCTGAGAGCAGAGGACTTGGAGCTGTATCAGAAACTGGGAGCAAGCGCTGAGAGAGGTGAGCTGAGCAGATGTTGGAAAAGCACCTCAGGGAAGAGCAGGGAGTGACAACTAAGCTGCTTCACAGTCCAACATCTGGAGGTTGGTTTGCACGGGGAGCAGGGATGGCTTGCTGTTGAAATGGTGGGCTTTGTTTCTGTCGTTGAAGGAAATAATTCACAGTGCTACATAAGGGGGGTAAAGCAAGATGAGGCAAGGTTCTCGCTCTCAAGTGAGGGGTGCAGGCTGAGAGCCACCTGACTCAAAGAGTCTGGAACTGGGTGCCCGTGGAGAAGGACTCATTCGTGAAGTAAAAATAATTGAATCAGTTGAGACTCTTTACCCATAAATTACCCTGAAGTCACTGGGTAATTTGTCCCCTGATATTTCTGCCAACTATAATAAAACAATATGCATTTACCACTGCAATTGTAACATGTGATAGACATTTGGGGAAAATGCTTGGTTATAAAGGTAATGTTAGGGTCTTAGGAGGAGGAATTCCTCAGGCAGGGAAGTGTTTCAAAGCTTTGGAGTATGACCTATGTTCAAATCCAGACTTAGACTCCTACTCGTTTTGTTATTTTAGGGAAATTACTCAACTTCTCTAAGTCCACATTTTCTTTTCTAAAATGTTGGACAATAATAACACACAAAGTGCTTTTGTGAGCATGAGAGATGTGCCTGTGAAGCACTTCACACCTTGTTTTGGTCCAGGGTAAATGTTGAGTAAATGTCAGCAGCTGTCCTCTGTCCTCCAACCTCCCCATCAGCTGAGCATGCGGCAGTTGAACCTGGCGCAGAAGCCTAGCCTGGGGGCTGCCCTTAGGGCGTGTTTCAGAAGCCTTTGAGTACTTGCCTATTGATGAGTGCAGAAGATCGGGTGGCTTGGCCTGGAAGCTCATTCTGTTTTCTTTACCAATAGCTTTCATCCTTCTTCCAGAAGTACCGAGGCCAGAAAGTAGACATATCAAAAATAATATCTCCTAACGAGGGCTAGGTTTCTTCTCACAGCTTATGTGAACTTCTGTTCTGTCCAGGATAGAATAGTTGATTTTCTCTTAGATAGGCTTCTTTTATCTTCTGTAAAATGAGGATACATTGTATATTTTTAGTTTTTTAAAGATTTTATTTATTTATTTGACAGAGTGAGTGAGAGAGCACGAGCGGGGGAACAGCAGAGGCAGAGGGAGAAGCAGGCTCCCTGCCAAGCAGGGAGCCCGATGCAGGGCTCAATCCCAGACCCTGAGATCATGACCTGAGCCGAAGGCAGACGCTTAACCATCTGAGCCACGCAGGCGCCCCACATTGTATATTTTTTTATAATGTTCTCTCTCTTTCTTCTAAATTTCTTTTTTTTTTCTTCTACAGAGTCTTTAAGAAGACCTAGATTCTCACATACAGAGGGGTTATTAGGACCCACATTGGAATGGTAACAGAAAAGTTATCATACATGCTTTGAATTTGTACTCTGAAAGCTCCAATTGCCAAAAAGAGCCAATGGGCTTAATGCTTGAACATAGAGATAGTAGTGTATTCAAGTGGGAAGCTAAGAATCTATCGTGACAAAGGGATGGCATTGACACTCTCTTGCAGAGCCTGGTAATGGTCTTACATCCGCATCATATCTTATTCCATATATGTTAAGGAGTCCTAAGTCCCTGCTGATTGGCATGAAAAATTTCCATGGAGAGTCTCTGTATCCACATGCCAAAAAGAGATGTGTTAGCAATTAGCACTTACTAAGACTTTGAAAAAAATTGATTAAATAAGTGGTGTTCCAATAATCGGGAACAGAGCAAGACAAAGCAGTAGAGCTCAGTCGAGAACCTGGCCCCAGCAGCCAAACTGTTTGGGTGGAAGCATGCTCTGCAACCTAGTGGTTGTGCAATCTCAAGCTAGCCATTCCACCTTTGTGTGCCTCAGTTGACTCATTGTAAAATGAGAATATTAGCTACTACCTCCTAGGCTTGTCTTCAAAATTAACCGAGTTCACATTTATAAAGTATGCAGAATAATGCCTGGCATTATATAAATGTTTGTTAAATAATTAAATACTGAAAATTGATTAGTCATGGGTATCTGCTGAGCTGATTGGTATGTTTCTGCAGAAGACCGAATACAAGCCAACATTGGTTAAATCAATTATCTGATAGATTCCATGAATGCATGAAATCTGAGGGCAAATATTTTGAAACTGGATATATTTCATTGATGAAATGAATGTCTTCATTTCAAACTAAGCATGATACTTCAGACCCTTATAATAACATGAAGTCACTTATATTTTTTTTATCCAATTATGAGGCATTCTACCTCTCTGTACACACTTTAATGTCTGAAGATTATACATGTCTTAAAATCAGTGGATCTGTTGAATGTTGTCATCCCTCCCCCAATAAGGCTTTATTTGACTAATGTTGCAATGAAAAAAAAAAAACTTGGTTGTCTTTGAAAAAGGAAGCATGATTCATGGGTCCACAGAAGTGTGCTGAATCTGTACTCTGAGAAGTATAAAATCAGTGTCCGGGAATGAGGTGATGCTTCACCTATCCATTGAAAGCGAGAGCCCCATGTGCGGTGTCCAGAGCCTTCCCCTTGACCCCAGGGAATTGGACTTCAGGGCCACAGGGGCTTCCTTGCATCCCCAAAACACAGGAATTAGTTACCCTTTGGGTCCAGTAGCTGTGTGTCCCATCATCACTGAATTGAATTTGGCATTGGATTTGCATTGACATGAACTTAGAGGTAATTCCTGTAAGAAGCCTCAACCGTTTTAGAATCCAGGAAAAATAACTGTGGCAAGGATTTGTAACCAGGGAGCCTATGAACAGAATCCAAGGTCTCTGCACTTGAATGGGGGGGGGGGCCCTCATTTTCACGAATCCCTAGCTGAAATTTGGCATTTCCTTTGGTTATGAATATAGACACCAAATCAGGTTAGTATTTAACATTTGAAATTGTAACACCCATGAAATATGCCACTAGATCCTGTTATTCAGTGTGTTAATAAGCACAAATACAACTAGATCAGAATTTGTTTTTTGGGGGCGCCTGGGTGGCTCAGTCATTAAGCGTCTGCCTTCAGCTCGGGTCATGATCCCAGGATTCTGGGATCGAGCCCCACATCGGGCTCCCTGCTCAGCAGAGAGCCTGTTTCTCCCACTCCCACTCTCCCTGCTTGTGTTCCCTCTCCCTCTCTCACTGTGTCTCTGTCAAATAAATAAATAAAATCTTTAAAAAAAATAATTTGTTTTTTAACATTTCGATAACTGTATTTCAATATACTTTGTTCCTTTGTAATCCTATGTCTTTTATGCTTTTAAAAACATTATTCTGAGGGCGCCTGGGTGGCTCAGTTGGTTAAGCGACTGCCTTCGGCTCAGGTCATGATCCCAGGGTCCTGGGATCAAGTCCCACATCGGGCTCCCGGCTCAGCAGGAAGCCTGCTTCTCCCTCTCCCACTCCCCCTGCTTGTGTTCCTGCTCTCGCTGTCTCTGTCTCTGTCAAATAAATAAATAAAATCTTCAAAAAAAAAAATTAAAAAAAAAAACAAAAACATTATTCTGAGATGAAGTCAGTAGGCTTCCCCAGATTGCCAGCTGGGGTCCAGAGTACTAAAAGTTAAGAACCCTGTTTTCTGGTCCTTTGCCTCTATGGTCGTTCCAGTTCTCAGCCATTCTTCTGTTTCTTCCCCGCCATGTCCCTTTGCCTGTGCTCTGCACAGCTGAGACGTGGACTTCGAAAGGTTCCGTATCTATTGCGTCGCTGGCATCTTTTCTATATTTTTGACTCTGGCAACGGAAATTTTTCGGCTGTATTATCTGTGATTTATACATCTTAGAGGAGGAGACTCTCTTTAGCTTTTCTGCCTCTCCAGTACAATGCTGTCTACATAGACTTCCAGTGAAAGGTGTTGATCCAGTGATTGTTTATTGGAGAGTTGGCTGCTGTGAAAGCAAGACACAGAGAGCAGAGGACTTGTAGCCCTGGGAGTGGGGAGGAGATGGGGGAGAGGGTGTGCTTATGCAAAATGGTAATATGAGGTCCTGAGGGGAGAGCCGGTAGAGGCTGTGAAATGAGTTGGGGAAATAGTACATCGGGTGGAATAATAAGGAGATGGAGAAGTAATTAAATTGAGGCTTTCCAGTCTCCTTCTGATGGAAGCTTCTCCTTATCAAAATCTACTTTTGCTCCTGAGAACTGTTCCTATGTAGTTAAGGATGGATTCTTTACCCGTGTCTTCAATTACTTGAATTCACTATGGAGCTTTCATGACTCAGGGCTTTCTGTGAAGGCTCCCTTACCTCCCAGATAACTCCCTTATTTTAGTTCAGGTTGTTGCCAGAATGTTATGATGTGGTGTGTCCACATTTTATATTGAATAGAGGGAAGTAGGCAGACTCTGGGCTTGTAGGAAATATTGCCTATCTTTGAGGATTTGGAGGTGTTAGGCAAAGGGTAAAAACCAGTGCAAGAGAAAATATTTTTAGGTAAAATATCCAGTAACAGAATGTTTCGTCTTTGTTAAGCCACAAGGGAAATATTACAGGGAAAGTGGATGCAGAAAAGAATTTAAAGTGATAAGCATACACTGCTATATCTGTATATAGCTATGCTGAAATACTAGGTCTAGGGAATTTAAAAAATTATTTATTCTGGTAATAGGAGAACCTGGGTTTGGATTGCCTTGAGACCCCCAAAACATGTTTTACTTACCACTTAGGAAAGACAGTTTTAATGAATGGCTGGATTTATGTGGATTATAGTCTCTAAAAAACCAACAACTTACTGCTTACATGTGTATGTTTCTAATGAAAACACAATTCAGATTGAGGGTAATCTGAATTAGGGACAAGATAGTGTGTGTGTGTATATATATATATATAACCTTCAAATACTTTTAATAACTAGATCTAATATAACAAACTCTTGTATGTTACTAAGGATTCTGCTTTAATAAATAAATAGTATATCTTAGTCACATGCCATTGTAGGTAGATGTGTTTATAAAACGCTTTGGGGCTTTTAAGAAAGTCTCTTAAATATTTGGAAAATCATTTTTATTTGCATTATTGGTTTCCCTATTGTATCCTTTCTTTAGAGAATATGTTAAAATTTTGGATAATGTTAAACTTAGCTAAATTATCACAAAGCCTTAACCATAAATCCATAACAAAAATCAGATGGGATGAAGGAATACGTAAGCCTGTTGAGAACATTGTTTTGTCAAATATTCTTTCTGTATCAAAGTTTTTTGTCACACGGACAATAAAACAACTTAGGAGGTGCTGTAATTCCTCCCTTTTATTTGGGACTCCCGAAGTCAGGGTGACCAAGAAGCAGGGGTGATCAGGTTTTACCAGTTTATTAAGGAAAGCCCGGGCTAACCCTTTATAGGATGAGCTCTCGGGACCTCTGTAGCCTTGAGCTGGAGATTTTGATACTCCTTCCCATGCTAGCCTTAAAAAAAAGCCTTATTTCACAAAGTCTGGCAAAGCATTTAAAGTCCAGCCACTTCCCAAAGCTGAATCCATGTATAAAGTCACCTTGGGTTTCTGCTACCAAGACTGGTCTATGTTATAGGTATTTGATAAGCTGTGCCCCATTGTGATTTTGTATGTTAGATCTTTGGGTTTGCTCTGTGGGCTTCTGGCTGTGGGAGGCACATTTTATCCTATTAGAATGTTATAACTTCTAGTCTATTTCTCTCATTTTCTATATTGGAAATAAACATTCGTGCACATTCTAACAAAGTATGCAGTTTAAGAGAAGTTAGATGGCATGGAATAATTATCATAAATTAATTTTTACATATTTGATCTCGTAGCCTCCCTGCACCATTTTTTTTTTTTTCTTCCAGTTAACAAGTTCTGTGACTTGTTTAAGTTGTGATCTGGACTTCTGATTTTAGAGGAGAAGTCAGATAAGTATAAGCATTTCCATGCAAATCATGTTTCTAAAATCATCCCTAGAGTGTGTGTATGCCTAGTGGAATGCAAAGCTTACTAGAGAAAGGATGGAATTAGGTGAGCCTGAAGGAAGTATAAAAATCCTGTTTAATGACCCTCTTAGGTTTTTATATAGATGAATTTTATTAAATGAGGAATGGTAAGCCCGTCTGGAATATCTCATCCCCTGAATAGTCAGTTTTGGCACTATAAACTGGGAAGACTTCTATTGTGTCTCCGCATAGATAGCATTGCGTTATTGCAAGCCCCAAGGCCCTTTTCCTGAACAACATATGCTTGTGTGTGGCTCTGTTTTATGTGAGCCAAACCAATCTTAGGTCTCGTATGGGAGTTTATTAGTGCGTGTGTGTGTGTGTTGTTTAAGAGAGATTTTAGGGCCTGGAGTAATGAGACATGGCCAGTTAAAGCCATGTGTTGCTTAAGGATGTGGTTCAGTGATCACAGCCTAACTCCAAATACTTAAGTTTATCAAATGCCCTCATTACAGACCTTGAGTAGTCCAATGTCTTCGATGCACCCTTGCCGTGCCTTTCTGCAGGGCTTTACTGCTGCGTGTTCCCTCCTCTCTCTGGTGCTGCTACCTTTATCCCTTCTCATGGTGCGCAGTCCCGACCCTGGTACCTTCTGCTTCCCTCCTTTTCTCCATGTAAATCTTGTTCCATCATATAGGGAGCTGCCCTTACAGAGGCGCAAGAGAAGTTCTGAGTTTATAGCTTATAAAGCGTACCACTTTAAAAAGTTTTAACAAGCAAGAGGTGTTTCATAACCCAGTAGGAAAAAGATCTCTAACGATGAAATCCAGGCCTATGGAAAAGGGATGGGAACCTTATTGTCACACCTTTGTGCTCTCCCTGTCCTGCTAGGTTCCTTCATGTTTTCAGGCATCCCAAGGAGAGCGAGCCTATTGCAACATGCTTCAGAGGTATGGCGTGTTGGTGTAGGATGTGATTACGGGATACCTCTGATAGAAGGTAAACAAAACCACCAGTGTATTTTCTCAGCCATGTCAGAAATCTGCGTAAAATGAGCATTAGATGATTAGTTTTGGTGACGGGATGCTGCCCTGGCTACTTGCTGACCTGGCATCCTGGAGAGACCCTGGTCCTCCTAGACCTGACTCAGGCTGCAGCTTTGAGCTGGGGGCCTGGTACCATCCTCATGGGCAAATGTAGGAAATGCCAAATGGCCTGGCAAGTTCTACTCTGGCCTTTCGATCCTCGCTGAGCCATATGGTGCTAAAATGTCAAACTGTTCCTGAGTGGGCCATGATTGAAGAGCTAGATAGAGAAAACACACTTTAGATAATGGATCCACTGAGGCTTTTAGTCCCCAGCTACTGGCTTTTTCTTACTTTAACCAACATTTATTAGGTAGTGTTTGGTTGATAGTGGGCTACTTACGTTGTGGGAGATACCAAAATATGCAATAAAATAATCAGATGTTTCTTACTGGCAAAGGTTGTATCTCCCATGGTTCATGTAAATTGCACTTAATAAACTGTCAGTAGAGGGAGGTGAAATGTATGAGTGATTTACACATAGAATTTAATGGGAGGAAACTATCTTAGAAACTGAGGAAAGATGAAGAAACTAAGTCCCCCCAAAGATTGTAACATCCTTAGGTTGTGTTTGCAGAGATCTTACTAGAAACTATGCCTTATCCCCTTTTCCACTGCAGCTTCTTGGTGCTGTATTCTGGCAATTGCCCTTGTTGATGGATTGACATAATGCCTTGAGATGTTTACAATCGGTGTAGGAAGAGAAAACACAATAGGGACTTACAGATGATCCCAATCAAAACATGTACAGGTGCTAAGTGATTGAGGCCAAAGGGAATGTGGAAGTCCAGAGGGAGAGAGGAGGAGATGAGTGATGTGGTTCAGGTGAGGTTAGTCCTGGCAGGCTTCCAAGAGATGGCTGGGCTTGGGTTTGGCCCGTGTAGCTCTCCTCAGTCCCAGTCGCTGGGCCTTTACGGAAACACGATTTTCTCATAGCACAGGATATCTGACTGGTTGGAAAGAAGAGATGTTTGTACTCAGAGAGTTTTTGCCCCTGATAGTTTACGGGGTCTCAATCTTTTAGATGTGTCGCCAGATGCACAGAATGGAACAATATATCACATTCAGTTTAGACCTAATGAAAAAGACAAGTCATTTCATGTACTGGATAGAGGTGCTATAGACTTTTTGACTCTAATGAATCTTTACTGTCTCTTCAATTTGAATAACTCCTTCCTGGGATGCCTGGGTGGCTCAGTCTGTTAAGCATCTGCCTTCGACTCGGATCATGATCCCAGGGTCCTATGAGTGAGTCCTGAGTCTGGCTCCTATCTCAGCTGGTAGCCTGCTTCACCCACTGCCTGCCTCTCCCCCTGTTTGTGCGCGCACTTTCTCTCTGACAAATAAATAAAATCTTAAAAAAAAAACCCAAAAAACTCCTTCCTGTCTTGATTTATAAATTTTCAAAAAAATTGCTTTGATTTTACTTATCCATACTTGACCATATGTAAGCTCCGCTATTTGAATCGCTCTAAACAGCCGTGTTCTCCTGGCAGTGTTGTGACATTTCTGGGATTGGGTGCTCAGGAGTAAGCCTCTTTCTGTTGCCACTGGCTGTGGATGCTTCTTCTGTGCCTGGGATTTAGCCCAAAGCTTTGCAGTCCCAGGGGGAAGTACTTTTTTTTTTTTTTTTTTTTAAAGGGAGGGAGGGAGGAGGGGCAGAGGGAGAGAGAGAATCCCAAGCAGGCTCCATGCCTAGCATGAAGCCTGATGCTGGGTTCGATCTCACAACCCATGAGATCATGACCTGAGCCGAAATCAAGAGTCAGATGCTTAACCAACTGAGCCACCTGGGCGCCCTGGGAATTGCTTTGAGTGGCCCCAAGGAGGTGTCCTTTTTCTTTCTTTAAAACTTTATTTTGAACTAATTTTAGAATTACAGAAAGTTTTCAAAAATTGTACAGAATCTCCCCCCATCTCTCATTCATTCCACTTTCCCAAATGTTAACATCTTATAGAACCCCTGCTTATCTGCCCTCAGAGAAAGCCTTACCTTTGTCCACAGGAAGAGCTGTGTAAGAATTTGCTTGGTTGTGTGGTGCATAATGCAAAGTAAATAATAACAAGCAAATAGATAAATACCCTGTGTAATTTTTATGTGAGGGAATGTTATGTAATAGTAGAAATAAACGTCAAATGCACCATGTTGAGGAAGTAAAACGAAGTTGAGGAAGGGTGTATACACTCGGGGTGAGAGCATTCAGCGCAGTACTAGATGCTGTATGTGCATGTGCAATAACAGTGTAAACACTGGCACGTACGTGCGAACGATCACTCAGAAAATTCAGGCTCCTGGCTGCTTCTCTGAGTGGTCAGGACTGTGTGTGAGCTGTCTGTTGTACTTGGGACATTTAATTTTTTAAACTGAATGGTAGGCACTCAGTGGCTCACTGTATCATTTTCTAAACTTCTTCAATGACTAAAGTGTTGAACTTAACACTTAGAAAATAAGGATCATGCCGGGCGCCTGGGTGGCTCAGTTGGTTAAGCGACTGCCTTCGGCTCAGGTCATGATCCTGGAGTCCCGGGATCGAGTCCCGCATTGGGCTCCCTGCTCGGCAGGGGGTCTGCTTCTCCCTCTGACCCTCCCCCTCTCATGCTCTATCTCATTCTCTCTCTCAAATAAATAAATAAAATCTTTAAAAAAAAAAAAATCTTAAAAAAAAAAAAAAGAAAAGAAGGATCATGCCAAAGCCCTGCCAGGCCCTTCACTGGAGATACACTAGTGATTCGTTTTCCTGGCCAGGTAGTGCACCTTCAGAGTTGAAAGGTAAAGGAGGGAGGCAGCAGTTGACTAGTTGGCTCTTCTCCGTGGGTGAGACCTTCCCCATGCCTCGTTTTCTGTGTCACATTTTCTCTACTTAGTTTCCATGATTGCCTTTACAAGCTTCATACAACGTACAGAAAGGAAAACAAAGAGCCTCAAGCTTTTCAGTATGAGGACACTAGACACAGGTAAGCAGGGTTGGCTGCAGTTCTGTCCTCTGCCAGGGCCGGGGTCCTGGCAGCCCATTTACTAGCCATGTGGCCTTGTGGGACTTATTTAATCTCCTGTGCTGCAGTTCGGTCATCTGCACGAGGGGCGTAAGAATAGTACCTGCCTGTGGGGTTGTTTGCAGGACTAAGTGAGTTATGCATGCAGAGCCTGTTCTCTTCTCTACATTCTGGCTCACAGACCCCTTTTATTTGATTTCCATAGGCTCAGATGACTAGAAGTCTTAAATTTGAATTAGTTACCTGTACTTAAGAATTGGGTGAGGGTTACATTTAAAAGCATGTATTACTGGCTTCTCTTGAAGAAGCAGAAAATACAGTGACCCTGGTCCTCCATTGGCAACACTGCTGTCCCCTCTCGGTAGAAATGTACCCACTGGAATGTAGTTCCTAGCACCCCCTTATGTCTCCTGGACACTGAGGCAACCCGGTCAGGGCCCTCTGTTGTCTCACAGCCACTCTGCCCAGTGATGTCACCTGCCCAGCCCCCATTGGCATTTGCATTTGCCACCTTCATTTTAAAAGGTCTGTAGTGATGCACATAGGGAACTGGATTATGTATCAGTAATTGGGGCTCTCCAGAGAAACAGAACTGGTAGGAGATTTTATATATATATATTCTATTCATATTATATCCCATATATATATATATATATATAAAGGAAACCTTTGGGCAGCAGTTGATGGCACAATCTGGAGGCAGAATTTCTTCTTCAGGGAAACCTCTGTGTTTGCTTTGAAGGCCTTTCAACTGATTGGATGAGGCCCTCCCCACATTAGCAAGAATGATTTGTCTTAACCTAAAGTCACCCGCTTGTTAGATGCTAACCACACCTACAATACTCCTTCATAGCAGTATCTAGGGTAGTGTTTGGTGGAATAACTGGGTACTAGATCCTAGCCATGCTGACAGAGGAAACTGACCATCACAGATTGTATCTTGTAGAGTCTATAGACTTTTTTCTGTCCTTAATAGTAGAGGATTGTGGTGGCATTTAGGATTTTTGAAGGAGGTGAATATAGAAAACTCGGAGAACCTCTGAGCTTTGCAAATAAAGCTGCTGTATCTGAGCTGGGATCTGTGATGCCGTACCTTGGTGATTGATGATGCAGGTGCTTCCACGCGGGGTGGGGGGTGCCAGGGAAGCTGGTTTATTCGTTCTGGCGAGGCCATTCAGGGTTGGGAGTAGTCATGAGGAGACTCTTAGGGGAGTTTGGAGGAAGACAGGGCATTTAGGAAGGACTAGATTTCTTCACCAGCTGTAGAGCCTCCTGCAAACCAGGCATATAAGCATGTGCTCTTCCTGCTCAAGGTCAGGTATTAATACAGGTTCTGAATACATATCCCTACCATTTGCCTCACGTGGCTTTGTGCCTTGGGAGGATGCCAACAGGACTTAAAAGGAATTCTCCCAAAACCTTCTTTGTTTCTCCGAGATTTGTGCAGAGCTGCTGTAGAGAGACTGAAAGGCAAGACAAAAACAATCCTTCCATGTGTGTTTGTCTCTGCCTTGTTTTGTTTTGTTTTATAATGCATCAGGTAAGATGATTTTGAGCTTAGTTTTTTATTTTTGTTGGTGGGGGAGTAGGGACATTGAATAAAACCTCAGTATTCCATTTCTACATGTTTTTTCAGAACTCACAACTTAAAATACTTAATATTTGTGTTTTATTTCTATGAAAAAATAAACTGACTAGAAAATCCGAAATTAATCTTTATTTATTTATTTGAGAAAGTGCACCAGCAGTGGGGAGGGGCAGAGGCAGAGGGAGAGGGAGAAGCAGGCTCCCCGCTGAGCAGGGAGCCCAACCCCAGGCTCCATCCCAGGACCCTGGGATCATGACCTGAGCTAAAGCCAGACACTTAACTGACTGAGCCACCCAGGTGCCCCAATCTGAAATTAATCTTAAGGAAGGACACAAAACCCCAGAAATGCACCCTCAGAATTTCATCTCAAAAGGTATGTTCTCTATGGAACATACTGCAACACTGTAGAGCAAACATGTAGGAGCCGGGTCCATGGGCTCTGGCGTGGTCTGCACATTGCTGCATCAGAGTGGGCGACAGTGTCCAGTGAGGGAGGTGGGGGGGGGTGGCACCAATGTGTCTACATTTCAGAGTTTCTTGTACTAGAGGAGAGTACAGAGCCTTGTATTGGTTGGTTATTCTAACTGACCTTCTCCTTTTATCCTTCATTGGAACCATGCGTGTTAGCCCTTGATTTTTCTTTAGAGAATTCCAGCTATGTTAGTGTTTATTCTTGGATTCCATCACAGCTTTTGAGAGGGAAGAGCAGTGAATTTGGACTTGGGGGCTGTGGTGTCCAATCTTGGCTTAGTTGGTGCTTTAGCTTCAGAGCCTGAAGGCAAGTCACTTGGGCCTGTTTTCCCCCATCTTAACCACAAGGTGCTTGAGTAGGATGGTAACTAAAATTGTAGGGATACAATATTTTACTTTGTCTCTAAACTGTGTCTTAGCAAAACTTGTAGCTTGGTTGGGGCCTCTCATGGTCCCTTTATGCCTCTGCTCTTTCCCCAGCTAACATCCTCTCTCGATTCAGTGCTGCCCATGGCCTATCACATCAGTCACTCTTGTCAGTATCTCGGCTGTCTTGCTCTCTTCGCTCCCCAGGCTCCGCCATCTCTTTGTTCCTCAGTCAGGGACCTCACTGTCCTTTCACTACATCTTTATTGGTCCTCTTAGTTGTGTGGCCTTGATTTTATTAATATATTTTTCAGGGAAACTTTGAATTATCACTGTTAGTACGTAAAACACTATTTTGTCACACCTGGCTACCAAAAGTACTGGCCTACTGCTGAATTCCTTAATGTGATACTTTTCCCAGCTCCCTCTCAGTTTTGGTTAAATAAGAGAAATTCCATTCTCAAACATTCTAAGGGTAGACTTAGATATTGCTCTTTTCCTATGCTCTTTCTTTTCCACAGATTGTTCTTTATATTTCAAAAATGGTAGTCTTGATGAAACCTCTCTGCAAAGAACCAGTGGGAGTGCCTGCCATTGGGATTACTGGTTCTTGGAACCAGAAACCTTTTTTTTTTTTTTTTTTTTTTTGTGGCAGCCTGCCTTGCTTTGGGGATTAATAATGTTTTTGTTCAAAGGGATCACTCCTTTTGGGGTGTAATTTTGTGCTTCCTACTTAACAGGTAGGAGGTAGCTTCTTTTGCCATTTGAGAGGTCACCAGAGTGTGTGCCATGACTGATTGTTTCCCAAATCCCAGAGGCCCTGGTTTGGGATGTGCAGAGTGGCCCTTGCAGGAGCTGCTGCTGGCACCACCAGAGCAGGCAGCTGTGGTGGAGTTGGGTAGGGACACGGGTGCTGTGGTGTCTCCTCTCAGAATCCGGGCATGTGATGAGCTTTTCTAATCTGTTTGAAGTCAGGAACCAGTCAGGTCCTCTTCTGGTACAGTATTCTGCCATTTGCTCTCTCTCTTTAAAGATTTTATTTATTGATTTATTTGAGAGCGAGTGAGTGAAAGAGTGAGAGCAGGGGGAGAGAGAGAGAGGGAGAGAATCTCAAGCAGACTTCGTGCTGAGCACGGAGCCTGCCACAGGGTTCAGTCCCAGGACCCTGAGATCATGACCTGAGCCGAAACCAGGAGTCACTTGCTCAACGGCTGAGCCACCCCAGGTGTTCCCATATTCTGCCATTCTGGTGTTCTGACTCGGTTTCCACATGTGTTCCCCGAATATGTAAATTGTAAAACTCTTCGACAAATGCTTTCTTGGTCATTCTACTTCAGCTCTACTAAACAGGCAGTAGCCCTTGCTCTATATTCAATGTCAAGAGTAAGGGCAATAATTGTCCTCCTGTGTTTCTGAACCAGTGAGAACATAACATGTTCCTTTCTGGACCAAAGATTTTTTAGGAGGATGTTGACAAACTGGAGCAGATCCAGAAGTGGGCAAGTTTTAGAAACCATGTCTTATGGAGGGTGATTGTAGGGAGGGAATGATTTAGTCTAGAGGTAGTTGATGATAATGGCTAACAATTTACTGAATGTTGATTGTGTGCCAGACCCCATGCAGAGTATTTTTACATGTGTGATTCCATATAATGCACACCTAAAAAGTCTGGGAGGCAGGTCTTTTTCTTAGTCCCATTTTGCAAATGAAAGAACTGAAGTACAAAGGAGGGTCACTTGGGTCAAGGTCAACCACCTAGTACATGGGGGACTGCTGTGGGACCCCCAGTGTCCAGGGCCTATACTTGTCACCTCTGCTTTTGAGGACATTTGTCACAGAAGAGATTAGCCCATGAAGAGGGGTTAGGCCAAACCTGTATAAGACATTATCTGATTTGTTTTATTGCATTGCAGAGACCAGAGATTATAAGATACATCATTATTTTGTTCACCACTAAGAAAAATTGCTGCCAATTAATATGATGACACAATTAATGGCAAGGCTCCTTCTGATTTTATAGTTGTTACAACGTGAAGAAAGCGTGTCTTAGATGGAAAAATGTCCTGTGTTCTTCTAGATTGGGGACGGAAGGACCAAGCTGTAGGAAGACTTTAGTTTAAGGAAATGGTTCCTACCCTCTCAAAGCCGCTGAGAAATGTAACCTCCTATGTCAGAGAGCTTGACACATAGCAGCAGCTCAGTGTAAAGTTGCCCATCATGTAAGCACTGAGACTGGCCAGAGGATTTTCCCTGGATGATGTAAAGGGATTTATGCAGTTGGGTAGAAGGTGAAATAAATGATCTTGTAGGACCCTTTCAAATCCTGACTTTTTTTTTTTGTATTTGACAGAGCACAAGCAGAGGGAGAGAGAGGGAGAAGCAGGCTCCCTGCTGAGCAAGAAGCCGGATGTGGGACTCGATCCCAGCACCCTGGGATCATGTTCCGGGCCGAAGGCAGCCACCTAACCGACTGAGCCACCCAGGCATCCCCAAATCCTGACATTTTTTATGTAATATAAATATAAGGGGTACCACATAACAGTCACAAAAAATAGAAAATGTGCTTAGCAATTCTCTGTGCCAGTCATCCATAGCAGTATGTGACCCACCCTTCTTTCCTCCTTTTCTTTCTTTCTTTCTTTTTTTTGGTCCTTCAGAAGCATAGCTGGTAATATTCTATTTTACTTTTTCTCTCTGGTAGAGTCCAGATTTTCTGGCTCAGAATTGGAGGCATGCTACATTTGCTCCCACCCCATCTTCCCTACTGTTTTGTTTCCCCTCCAGATCTTACAGCTGAATCCCATTGTGTTTCCCCTTTGAAAAGGAATTACAAGCTATTATAAATGAAAACTCAGCACAGTGTCCACATACACACTAGCCTTCTGGGAAATGTCGGTGCTCTCTGTCTTCTCATTTCTCAAATTACCCATTCATCTCTGCTTTTCAAAATGCTATTCTTCCTTCAAGACCCCATTTAAATTGGATCTCCAAAAAGCCTTGCATGACCACATAAACTAGTGATAATTTGCCTCTTCTTGAATCCTAGAGTATTTTGTTTATGTCATTCTGATGGCATTGACAACATTTGACCTTGAACTCTAATTATTTCTATCTGCTCTTTTGTCCTCCACCTGATTACAAGCTCTGAGGGCAGAGACAAATCTTTGCCACATAATCCTCCCACAGAGGGTTTGACATACAGCAGGTGCTACATACATACATATGCGAGTAAGTGAATGAATTACTGAATTTTGTAGCAGGCTTATCTTTTCATATATGTCTGGATTAAGCTAATAAAAATTATTCTCTGTTCCCTGAGTGCATTGTACTCGTATGTGGGTGTGGGAATTTTGGCATGATTTTAGACCGAGTGATTTACAAGCCATCCCTAGGACTGCAGATGAGAAATGAACCACAGAAAGAAAAATCTACAAGCAGATAATGGCTTTTTGTGTGTTGCTAGTTCTTCAGTAGTCTCTATACTTTAAGAAATTTTTAAACACTCTGAGTGGGGGCGCCTGGGTGGCTCAGTCGTTAAGCGCCTGCCTTCGGCTCAGGTCATGATCCCAGGGTCCTGGGATCAAGCCCCGCATCGGGCTCCCTGCTCGGCGGGAAGCCGGCTTCTCCTTCTCCCACTCTCCCTGCTTGTGTTCCTTCTCTCACTGTGTCTCTCTATGTCAAATAAATAAATAAAATCTTAAAAAAAAAAAAAAAAAAAACCAACACTTAGAGTGGACCTAAAATGAAACAAGTTTTTTTTTTCCCCCCCTCTCAGTGTCTTTGAAATTTTGCGAGCTATTGATTTGGGTTCTAAACCACAGTGAGGTAAAAAGTTATGAGAGTATGTTTAATTTATAGTGACATCTTTGTAAATTGGCCAGAGAATTCTCCTTTCAACCTGTGGCAGTGGTCTATTACAGGAGAGAGAAATCTGATTAATTCTTGTTTGTTGCTTAACACTTGGTCTTCTCCTTTTGGCTGAAGATTTAGATAATTATTTGGGAGCAAGTGGCCTGGGATTAGGATGAATGTGGAGGGGAATTGATGAGGATGGTGGGATGGTGGGTGTTTCTTATTATTTTCTATACCCGTTAGCCTTGTCAGATATTCCTGGGAAAGCAACAAAATTAAATTTTTCATCATTATATTTTGGGGGTAATTGGGAGTGGTTTAATTTTTTGGTGGGAGGAATGTTTAGAATCGTATGTAACCCTTGGAAAAGAGTTAGAAAAAGCTGTTGGGTCTATTTTATTTATTTTTAAGATTTTAATGGTTGAATTTCTAGTTTTAAATGTTCTGTTATTCCTTGTGTAATAGTCCACATGCAGCTTAACCAAGACAGCAAGCTGCCAGTTGAGTGGATGTAGTACTGAAGGTTTGGATTGATGGCTTTCTGTTGATTGAAGGAGATAAATTATATAGCTAATAAGAGCTTACATTAGGGAATAAAATTTAATAAATAAGTTTGGCTGTAATTGGCTATTAGAATAAGTTTAATGTGTCCTGTGTAATTTTTCCATTCAGAAAATAATTTTTTTCTCAGGTACGTATTATATATATGGTACTGTTCAGGGAAGGAGAGGGAGAGAGAGATATTAAGATTTTAATGCCGTAGTTTTGACAAAAGCATAAAGAAGGAGAGAAAGGTAAAGCTTAAATAGATACTAAAAAGCCATTTACTTTCATGGTTTTAGCTATTTTTAAACGATTAAAGTTTACTCCATCTTTATCAATAAGCTTGGATCATATTTACTTGAAAAATATACTGACTTTTAATTTAGCAGAGTAACAGAATCAATTTAAAGGGCCCCCTCAGAATAGTTATGTCTTAGTCAAAAGCAAATTATGTCTTAAAGCAAAATTGATTGACCAAGGATTTAGAAAGAGTAAATTATACAGAAAGGACTTTATTGATTAAGTAAAGATTGGATTTGTATTTAAAATTTATTTGCATGATATTTTTTAAGGGTGAAATAAATTTTACAGCAATCGAGGATGAATACTGATAAAGAAAATTACTGAAGTAAAGGGTTTTTTGTTTTGTTTTGTTTTTTTATCATGACATATTACTGCCACTCTGAGAAATGGAGTTTGCCTCATTGAATCAAAGGCCAGGCATTTTCTTATTAAATATGATAGCACACGTGAAGGTTTTTTGAAACCTACCTTGATATACTTATTATTTTAAAATCTGGGTTTTTTGGTCATAGATATATTTTCTACTGTAACTTTTAAAAGTTATTTTGAAATATTAGTACAAACACTCGTACAGTTTATCGGGTCAGTTTCTGCGATTTATTGGTTCAGTCTGCCTTGTCTTCAGAAGAGATTTCTTTAGGCATTTAGGAATTCTGTGGTTTTCCATGGTGGATTTACCCCTCTCTCAAGCTGTTGGTGTCACTGCAAGCTTTCTGTGCCTGAGGGAGGAGGAATGTTGTTATTGTAGTAAGGGCTCAACCCATTCTATTAATATCCTTTTTCTTGAGACTAAATTGTAAAGGGTATGGGATTTTGTCTAATTAAAATTAAAATGGTTCTGAATCATTGTAATGGAGTGAAGAATTCCAAGTAATATGAGTTGTATGAATAATGCATTCATATTTTTCTAAATGTCAAGTTGACATTATTCAGAATAGGGTGTTTTTGTTTGTTTTTTGTTTTTTACCTTTGAAAGCCAAATCCTAGCCTCCCCTATGGTACAAGTTTCAACAAATAAAAACCTGACAACATGTGATATATTCTGATATTTTCTTTTCCATTCTGTTCCATTCCATTGCACTCCACTCCATTCCATTAAAAAAATTGATTTCTTAAGCCATTTTAGGAACCATTAATGAGACCTAACTCACAGTTTGAGAAACTCCAATCCAAAGTGATAAACACCTGACTGTATATGATGATTCACCAAAGAAAGCAGTCTTTGTCCTTTATAAGCACACATCCATTTATTTTTTTTAAAGATTTACTTTTTTGAGAGAGAGAGAGAGCATGCACAAGCATGGGGCCTAGGGGGGAGGTGAGAGAGAGAGAATCTCAAGCAGACTCCACACTGAGCATGGAGCCTGACTCAGGGCTTGATCTCACGACCCTGAGATCACGACCAGACCCGAATCCAAGAGTTGGCCGCCTAACTGACTGTGCCGCCCAGGTGCCCCCAAGCAGCCTTTTAAACCATATTCTTTTTCATTGAGGCAAGGAGGTGCAGAATTGAAAGATCTAATTATAAAATTAAATAAGAAAGCATGGTTTATGTACTTGAGGAAGTTTAAGAAGGCTCATGCCAAGAACAAGATAAATTCTGCCTCAGCCAGCCCTGGATTCCCTTTTTGTTTTGGTCTAGCTAAAAAGAACTCTACCTGGACATACCTCTGCCTTTCAGAGACTCAGTGACCCCGGCAGGTACACACATGATCACCTCACCCTCGCCTGGCACCTCCCCTCCCTCCAGCTCCTGAAAGGGGAGTTAGGACCTGTAGCCCCATTCTGGGAATTAGGTTGGATGAAGAGCTGGAAGTCTCAGAAAGTAGATAATTCTGGAGTTTAGGGGTGTGTGGTGATTCTGGAATTTGGGATTCTAAATTCTAAGGTACCTGAATCCTAAATGGATTCATCCATTTCACTTAACGTTGTCAGTGGGAGTGAAACCCGGGACCTCTGACCGTCAGGACTGGTTAATGTGGGCCTCCTGCTTATTGAATTCTGCAAGGACAGTGGGTCTGTAAAGCCAGGGGCCAAGTGCCTCAGGGGAAGCCTAAACCAGGAGTCAGTTTCCCTAAGGCCAGAGAATATTCTGCTCATCTTTCACTAACCATTCTCTGTTCTTTGTGTATTCCATGCTACCTCCTACTTGTTAACCAAGGACATTGAATGTAGGTGAAATAGCAAGACTGAAGTCCTTTAAAAAATTTTTTTTTCCTTTAAAGCATTAATCCGCATGCCTTGCTGTGTGTATGCATGCCTGTGGTCTGTAGCTTCCCCCTTTAAGGTCCTTTTAGGGGAGGGATGCCATCAATCTTTGTGCTGTTTCTAGATACCATCTCCGTGTGAATGTTTGTTGATTCTATTTTTAACATTGCATCCTTTGTAGGAGCTGCCACCAGGCTGGGATGACCACATGTCCTGTTTTCCCCCCAGTTTTTTCCTGGTTAAGTTCCATTCTTTTGTTCGTGATAGCTAGAAATCCTTTTGGGATGGCAATCTGTTCTTTAACTGTGTTGAACCAAATTTCAAGTAACACTGTGCCTTTGAAACTGTGTGGCTTAAACCTCCTCAGGAATCCCTGTAGTTAAGACAAAACAACCACAGAGAAAATGACCTCGGGTTCTGAAGTAGGGGGCCAATTTACATGGGGTTAAGGGATCCTATCAAAGTGAAACTCCTAAACTAAACACCATGACAGTCCACTGTTTTCCTAATAGTCTGAGGAATTGCCAACCTGTGGTCCCACAACCCTTTCATCTTTGCCTTCGATCCAGATATTATTAAGTGCTTCTGAAATGAGAGTTTTACAGCTTTCAGACCCACAGATGATAAGCATATGAAGGCCCCTTGTGTCTGAGTTAGTCTTCTGCCTCGCAGCAGAACATTGGCTTTCTTTCCAGGGATGGAATTTAAAAGCATCTCCTCCATCCCCCATACCAGGGTATCAGTTCGAAACCATGCAGTTTGTTATGACCGTACTTAGGTTTTTTTCCCTTTCTCTTCTCTTGGGTCACTTGGGTCATGTCTTTCTCTCCTATCACATCTCTGATTGCGTCCCCTGTGACATACGATTTTTTTTGTCTTCCTCATTAGCTAGCATGGTACTTGGTTCATTATGAGCACCTGATAAATGTTCGTAACAAAAAATAAGTGAATGAATAAATAATGCATATATCATATTTTAACTGTTTCTTGAATTACACCAGGCATGCATTCATTCTGTCATTTATTCATTCAGTCAAAAAACATTTATTGAGAGGCACTGTATCAGGGACTGGGACTATAGAGAGGTAAAGACAGTTATTACCGTCAAAAAGCCCAAGGTTTATCAGATGTAAAGGTTCTTGGATTCTTCTTTGTCTTGTGAAAACTGTGGACAATTAAGTACCTCATGAGGTGAATGACTCACCCTGATGTTTGTCCATTAAATTGGCATCCCTGTATCCTACAAGAGTTGTTTGCTTCCCCAGGTAGACAGGAGATCGCATTACTGCATATACTTGATGCTCTGGTCATTGTAGACTCATCGATCAATCATGGGTCCAGCACATTTGAAAACAATCTCAGGAGCCGTAGGGAGAGCTGATCCCATCCAGTACACAGCATATAATTCATACTCAGAGTTTTAGATTAATTCAGAGAACAGAAGACAGCTCAAAACTACAAGAAGCAGAATCACATTTGTTAGGTTTTTTTTTTTTTTTTTAAGATTTTATTTATTTATTTGACAGAGAGAGAGAGCACAGGTAGGCAGAGCGGCAGGCAGAGGGAAAGGAAGAAGCAGACTCCCCACTGAGCAAGGAGCCTAATGTGGGGCTCGATCCCAGGACCCTGGGATCATGACCTGAGCCGAAGGCAGATGCTTAACGACTGAACCACCCAGGCGCCCCTCACATTTGTTAGTTTTAAGACATATTTATGGGTTATGGCATGCCATTTCTTTGATAACATGGGGGTTTTCACTATTATAAGCCTGTGTATTTCAAAGCTAACTTGACATTGGGAGAAATGGCTCTATTTATTGTCTAAAATACTGGAAGTCAAATGGATTTATTTTTGGTAACTTTTACTGAGGTAATGACTTGACATAAAATAAAGACTCTGTTCCAGAGATTGTGAATTACTACCCATGTGAATTCAACTTTGCAGGGCCATTAATATTTTACTGCCACAGTGAAAAAAACTGTTAAATTTAAATCAAGAATTACTGGCTCCTTTTGGTAGGACACCTCTGTATTTTTACTTACCTCCTGTCCATTTTACTTTTCCCCACAATTACTAACATAAAACATGGCTTAAGTTTATTTTGAGAGTATAGACCAGCTTTGAGAAAGGGCAAGATTGAATAAGAACAGACTCGGAGTATGTTACATGAGATTCCTTTAGCTTTTGTGTATAATTTGGGCTAGTGATTTTGATACCATTCCTCATTGGCTTAATTTTACTGCCCCAGAGAAATCCACTTGCCTTGCTTAGAAAACCAACAAAGCATTGTATTATCATAATTATTGGGGAAATTGTTAGAACCGTGATACCTTATTTATATTAACTAGCAAAAGGTGTGCATGTGAGGAGGCAAAATCTAATGTAGGTCTCTTAAAATGTAGAGAGAGGTGTTGAGACTGCCTGTCTGTGGTGGAGTGTGGCAGGTGTGTGTCCCTGAGCTTTAGGATGTGGCACTGTGGACCTTTAAGACCGCTTCTTTCCCACGGGTTGTTGTATTGTCATCACAGCCCCTTCCCCCTTCCTGGCAGCTCTCTAAACCTGGGGTGCTGTCCCAGGCCTGCAGCTTCCTGGAATGCTCTTTCCTTCTAGTTCTGCCAGGTGACGTCCTCCTCAACCTTCAGACTCTGCTCAGATTTCACTTCTTGGAGGAAGCCTCCCATGACCTTTCCAGGCAGAGTAAGGTGCTTCCAAGTCTAGATGTAATGAAGGCCCTATGCATTGGATTAGGATCCCCAAGGACTCAAAACACTGAGGGAATGGCTTCACTGAAAGCCAAAACTGTGGATATATTCATACATTTGCATTTGCATTTTCTTCCATTAGAAAAGGTGTGATAGAGAACTGTTCTATGAGTTAAGTGACAGGAGTCTCCAGTCTGCTGCTAGTTTGAGGAGCTTTGGGGAAATCACAACCTCAGAAAAGAGGAATGTTGCCCAGGCTGTTTACAGGTATCTACATACAGATGGGCTAAAAAGCTGCTAGGGACTTTTTTTTTTTTAAGATTTTATTTATTTATTTGACAGAGAGAGAGAGACAGTGAGAGAGGGAACACAAGAGGGGGAGCGGGAGAGGGAGAAGCAGGCTTCCCGCGGAGCAGGGAGCCCGATGTGGGGCTTGATCCCAGGACTCTGGGATCATGACCTGAGCCGAAGGCAGACGTTTAACCGACTGAGCCACCCAGGCGCCTTTTGTTTTTTAAACTTTTATTTTAATCTTGAAATAATTAAAATTATAGACTCACAGAAGGTTACTTACACATGAAGAGTTCCATGTACCCTTCACCTAGCTCCCCCAAAGACAATACCTTATTTAGCAGTGATACAGCATCAAACCACAACACTGATATTGCTACATTACTGTTACCTTGACTACATGCTCTGCTCAGTTTACAGGTGTCCTAGTGTGTGTGTGTATAGTTTGATGCAGTTTAATCCCATGTATGGGTTTGTGTAACCACCACCATAATCAGAATACAGACGGTTGAGTCACCACGAAGGACCCCCCTTAACTATTCCTTTGTAAGTGCACCCATCTCTGCACTCTCTCTGGCTCCTACTAACTACTTGTCTGTTCTCCATGTCTATAATCCTGTCATTTTGAGAATATCATATAAGTGGAATCATATTGTATATAATCATTTGAGATGAGCTTTTTTTTCCTAAGCATAATGCCTTGAGATGTGTTCAAGTTGTTGCTTATATCAGTAGTTGATTGCTTTTATTGCCGAGTCCTGTTCCATAGTATATAAACCAGTTTGTTTAACCATTCATTCCATTGAAGAACATTTGGGTTATTTCCAGTTTGGGGCTATTTTCGTTTCTCTGGGATAAATGCCTAAGAATACAGTTATTCGGTCGTATGGTAAGTGCAAGTTTAGTTTTACAAGAAACTGCCAAACTGCTTTCCAGAGTGACTATACATTTTACATTTTCACCAGCAGTGTATGAGAGGGCTCAGTTTTTAAGGTGATAGTAATTTAACCCTCGCAAAATCATGTGAGGTACAAGATTCAGAATCTTCGAGCATTGGATGGCCTTTCCTTGCCAGTAGATATTAAGGGGCTGTCTAAATTATGTGTTCATGGTGCTATTTGTTTAACTGAATGTTTTTAAGTAAGTAAGCAAGTCATAACCATAGTAGATGTTCTTTGCAAAGGCACTTTCGCACATGCTTTTGGTTATGTAATATTGGTTTATTTTGTTGTTGCTTTTCAGTGTTTTCACTGGCAAACATTTAGTGGGACCCTGCTAGTATCAGTCACCCCAGGGGACACCCTGATCTAATGTGCAGATAGAGACTTGGGGATGATGAAGCTGGTGTTGAACATACAGCTCTTCCCCATTTTAGCTGTGGGTATTTATCCGAGCTTTCGCTTCATCTTTAATTTGGAGATGATAATACCTAATTTGCTGGGCTGTCAAGGGCACTGAGTAGGATAATAGCATGACTTCTTGGATTATGGTAGATACTCGGAGATCCGGTCTTTGAGGATTTCAATATTATGCCTTTTATTTTTTTAAGATTTTTTATTTATTTGACAGAGAGAGAGACAGAGAGAGGGAACACAAGCAGGGAGAGTGGCAGAGGGAGAAGCAGGCTTCCCGCCGAGCAGGGAGCCCGATGCGGGGCTCGATCCCAGGACCCTGGGATCGTGACCGGAGCCGAAGGCAGGCGCTTAACGACTGAGCCACCCAGGCACCCCTCAATATTATGCCTTTTTGATGAATTTTTATGTTGATTAAAATTGCTAATGTTTTCATTAGCTCTAGTTTTATGAAAGAGAGAAAAATCCATTGCTGGTTCTTTAATAAGAAGAGTAGTGATGATGAACGTCCCATTTATTGATAACATAAGTGTAATGCCATACTTGATAAGCATGTCTCATTTGAACTTTGTAGCAGATCCATGACTAGGTACACTTATAATACCCATTTTTTTAGATGAGGGAAACCAAGTCTTAGGCTAATTAACTTGAAGATCAATATATCTTGGGAAGATGGAATTTTATCGGAACTGGCTTGCCTCTAGTGCTCTAGTCATTGTTCTATACCTGTTCTTTAGTATCAGTTACTTTTTTTAAGTGCAGCTCCCTACAAGGTACAGATGGTACCTGGAGCGCTTTGGTTGTTGCCTTCATCGGGAGCCAACCTACTGAGAAGAACTTTTGAGCTTTGTCTAGAAGTCAGTGTAAGTAACCACACATACAAAATCACCTCCTGTTTCAGAAAGAAAGAATCTGACTAACCTTAGTATGTTTTAAATAGCTGGCTTGGATTTTTGAGAGGCAAGATGATTACTCTAAATGACATCAGAGAGAAGCCTTGGGGTGACCCTGTGGGGGTGGGGGAAAGCATTGTCTCTGGAACATATGATTTTCCTCACACACTGTAATTTAAATCAAAAAGATATTATAGAAAGTAATAGATATTACAATTACCTGAGAGTGAACTCACCCATCTCTTTATCAGGGACATAACTTGTACAACGTAGAATTAGTATTGTTTATAATTTCAAATTTGGTGCATCTATGGATTTTCAGATTTGTTGTTTTCCCAGTGGGGCCCCGGTTTAACTCCGTGCTTTAGGGCCATGCTTACACATGAAGCTTCCCTGTGAAAAGATGTTGTGATGTTTGGGAACCAGCCTCATTTTTGGTATGAATATCTCATTTCAGTCTGTTTCTTTCTTATCACTTTTCAGCACAGGAATAGATTCAAATACAGCCTACGTTTTAGAAGCTTAAGCAGGTTATAGTTAGGAAAATGATGAAAAAAGGGAAACTAAATTATACGTGAGACGTATCAGTAAATGTATCACTTTAATGAATGTGGGTTTGTTCCTTGAATTAAAAACAAGGTAATGGAACAAATATTTTCTTGTTGTTGTTGTTTTTAACAGTATTTAATGAGTAGCTCCTATGGGCCAGGCATTGTGCTAGGTAGTTGATAATCCATTATTTTATCCTTAAAATGGTCTTATGAAGTAGTTGATGATATTATCCCCATCTTATAAATAAGAAAATGAGATTTCCCGAGTCACATGGCCAGTGAGTGGCTAGACCTCTCTTCAGTTATTGTTCTGTTTCCAGGCCCTGATCTTCCCTCTGATACTGGGGGCAGGAAAAATAGGGCTGGATTTGTTCCTTGGCTGGAAAAGGGATTATTGCTGGTCAAGTATCCTTTAGTGTGGCTGTGAGGTCTAGGTAGAATACTTGTCAGTTGATTTCTTATTTAAGTGTAAATGACAGAGTTTGTCCATGTTAACCATTTCCCACTCACCTGATGTGTTACGTGTAAGAATAAGCCATAGGAATTGTTGGTTTATGATGTCACTTAAAGTGTTTTCTCCATGATCTGGAAAACTAATACCTTATTTTTATGATAAAGTCCTGATTATAATTAGTATAAGGACAGAGTAGTGAGGGTGCCACCTCCCTGTGGATAGCCCTTCTATTATTCTAGAAAGATTCCTTCTATCTAGATACATTCCTTATTATGGTTTGGAACATATTTTTTGTTTTTAAAGCAGATTTCCTTCCTCATTACAGCTGATTTAGGAGTGAATGGAAGTTTAGTTTGCCTGTCTTGAATTCTAACAGATAGACGTAGTAAGAAGTTAGTTCAAGTTTGTACTGGATCCAGAATGTAAAATTTACCATGAGTATTCCAGGGGTAAAAGATTACCTACCTTGATAGCAGTTAAAATCCAGATGTGACTTGCTTGAATTAAAGAAATGATTGATGGAGACTGGGTTTAGTTAACTAGGCCTTTATTTTGACTGTAAGTCAAAGGTTTGTTCATGGTACTTTTTAAAAAGACAACCATCCCTTTGGATCATTCTTTTGTGATGCTGAATTTTTTATTGCTGCATATGACAGAATTGCAAGTGACCTTGCTTTGGACTTTATCATTAGAGAAATATAGGGTTTACTTTGTTTTTGATAAAAACAAAGATAACTTCAAGACATATTCTATTCTTTATAATGAAATGGAAGATAAAGTACATAGCAAATAACAAAAATGATTAAACAAAATGTAAAAAATAAATGCACAAATCTCTGTCATCTCAATAAATGCATTTGGGCTAAACGCTGCAGGGTTCAAACTGAGATTGGGTTTTAAAAAATCCAACTAAAGGCTGTTTATAAGGGATGGTCTTGCAACATAATGACCCACCCCTAAAGTAGATAAATTCATAGAAACAGAAGGTAGAATGGTGGTTTCCAGGAGTTGGGGGGGAAGAGGGGAGGGAGAGCCGCTGTTTAATGGGTATTGAGTTTCAGAATTGCAAGATGTAAAAGTCCCAGAAATCTATTTCACAACAGCGTGAATATATTTCACACTACTGACTGGAAACTTAAAAATGGTTAAGATGGCACATTTTATGTTTTGGTTTTTGCCACAATTAAAAAACATAATGACCCACCAAAACTAAAAATAAAAAGACAGGCTAAGATCTGTTAACAATGGCAAGTGAGAATCAAGTATGGCATTATTAATATCAGATAAAGCAATTCAATTAAGAATTTTTTTTGCACTCAGGAATAAATGCAAATCAAATACTAATAGAACTGGATGGAGAAATTGACAAAGTATTGTGGTGGAAAACTTTCCTACTCTATATTCAAAAGGAAGGGAACTTCATCTATATTAAATAAGAAATCAATTATCATTTGGCATCTGGAATGTCATCAGTGACTTTTGTGGGAGCAGTTTCTGTGGATGCGTATGGTCAGAACCACATTCCTCATGTAGAAGAATAATGGGGAACCAGAAGAAGGAGGCCTACAGACCCTACAATATCTATATGTTGGTCTGTGAGTCTTTCTGCCTTGAGTTATTTTCTCTGCTGAGTGTTTGCAAATGGAATCTAACTTGTGAAAGACAAAAGTCTTCAAACAATATTTTCTGTTCTCTCATGTTCAAGTGGATGAAGAGTTCCTAGACAAGGATGATGAAATTATAGAGGTGGGAAGCTTGGAAGGGAAGCTTCTGAAAATTCAAGGGATAGAAAGAACCTCATGCCAAGAGGTTAGTGACTGTGGACAAAAAGGAGACAAAACTTTCTCTCTGTGGATTTGTAGGAGACTACACTCAACACTTTGTTGATGGAAAATGGGTATGGGCCTTCTTAAGAAGCACTAGGAACCTGTGCTCTGCAGAACACACGAGAGAATTCATCGAATCTAGTCACAGCGTGAAGTCCTGCTCTCCATGAAGCAGGGAGAAGACTGCTTGGAATTCAGAGATTCTTTATTGAGAGATCCAGAAGATAGCATATTTAATGTAGAGAAATACTGTTTGAGACAGGAAGGAGGCATGAGATTGGGAGTCAGGCAGACCTCGATTCAAATCCCAGCATTTCTGCATTCTGTGATGGACAAGTTATTTAATCTTGCAGTTTGCTTATGAGGATATAACATATACGAGGTATATAGCAAGGTGTCTAGCATATAGTAGGTGCTTAATAAGTGAGAGCTGCTAGTTCATAAATGCATCCTCTCTAAGGTGATTGCCTGAAACCAAGGCCAGAGCCGAATGGTGCTGGAATCTGAAGCCAGGTTATCTGACTTCAGAACCTATGCTTTGTCACTGCCCTGCACTGCGTCTTCATCAAAGGGCTGTGTTTCTTGCGTAGGATGCAATTGCTTGGATTTGGCATGCGTGTTGCCATAGATGCTGTTCCAATAAGTAGTAGATTCTGATGCCAGCCTTAACGTGTCTGAGGTGTCTCAGTGCCAACAGCACTGTAGATCATAAAGCCATTCTGAGATCTTGAGACAATGTTGGTTTTTTAACTTGGGAAGGTTGGGAATTACTCTGTCCTCAATTTTGTCCCATCCTCAGGCATTCGTCCCCTCCCCTGCACCCCTGCACCTAGTGCTTGAGCTGGTAGTAATCTCCTGCAGCATAGGGAGGGGGACAGAGGCTAAGGCTCTGGGCTTCAGTAGGGGGCAGGTAGAGGATTCTAGCAAAGCCTCTGGGATTCTGCAGTTCATTCAATTCCTATCTTCCTCTGCCATTTTTCCCCCTTTGTTTTTTTCTGCTCTGGTTTCTGTTTTTTCTTTTTAAAGACTTTATTTATTTATTTGTCAGAGAGAGAGAGAGAGCACAAGCAGGGGGAGTGGCAGGCAGAGAGAGAGGGAGAAGCAGGCTCCCCGTGGAGCAGGGAGCCCGATGCGGGACTCGATCCTGGGACCCTGGGATCATAACCTGAGCCGAAGGCAGTCGCTTAACTGACTGAGCCACTCAGGCTGTTTCTGTTTCTGTTTCTTGTCATGGGGTGGAATTCCCATCTCCTCTCCTGCCCGGGGTCCTTGATGGAATGACATAACTCCCTGGACTTTTTTTTTTTTTTTTTAAGATTTTATTTATTTGACAGAGAGAGCACAAGCAGAGGGAGAGAGAGGGAGAAGCAGGCTCCCTGCTGAGCAAGGAACCTGATGTGGGACTCAATCCCAGGACCCTGGCATCATGACCTGGGCCGAAGGCAGCCGCTTAACCGACTGAGCTACCCAGGCGTCCCTCCCCGGACCTTTTTACTGCCAACAGTTGTTGGAGACAGGGACCTAGCTGGGGTGACTAACTCTGGCCCCATCGCTGTTTCTTTTTCACATACAGTCTCATTAGGAAAAGGCGGAGATGCAGAAGGGCTGTTGGTGGACACCGAGCATTTAGACTTCCAGGGAAAGATACATCTGCATTTAGGGGAAGTGAAGGTTTGGTGCACCTTCTGGGTTAGTCGTTGAAGAAGTCGGGCTGCAAATCCGTGCGCACAGCCGAAATGTGACGTTTGGGAAGCAGCGATAGAGGTGGAGTGACCTAACAGCTACCCCAGTGGTGGTCCCTTCTTGTCACTGCCTCTTGGGCCACACAGGCCTGTTTGGTTCATGGGTTGAGGACAGGCCCTGGCCGGGGATTCTAGGAATTAGAAGAGGAGATGGTCTTGCGTCTCAGTCTGCATTACAGAGGGGAGGAAGGTGGGAAAGGGGTATTATAAGCAAGCAGAGAAGTCCTACTGGCTACCCAACTGTGAGACTTAAGAGGTAGGCTTTTTTTTTGCAATTATTTCTCTATATAATGTAGAGCCATTGAATAATTGTTACTCTATTTTTACATGAAGTGCGATTTTATTTTGATGGTATATTTGGGAACACTGAGGGGCCAAGATGTTCTTCTCAAATTACTCTGAGAGCTCGCTTGTTTATTCTAACCAACATCTTGCCCCTGCCCCTCTCTCTCCGAATGATTTTCACTTGAAACAGTCCGATTAAGTCTGGTTAAGTGTGGCAATAAACTGCTCGATAATTCCCATAAATTTAAGAAGGGGAAAATTGAGTATGGTGTAAGTAAGCTCCAGGGATTTTGAGAGAAACGATTCCTTCAATCTTGGTTCTGTGGTTCTGTTGTCATTCTTTTGTAAACAAGAGATCTGCAAGCAGATCAGAGATTTGTGTGGAAAATGGGTGATTTGATGAGGGCAACGAGAGTTTCTTTATATAATAGCTCTGTATCTTGTGCAGGAAATCTTACATGGATTTTTCTGACTGCGGAGGAGGAGGCTCTACCTACTTAATACGGTGTGAGAATAAATTCTAACAGTAGTTAGATGGAGAGAGGCTTTTCACAAGTGCAGTGATGTCTTTGTTTGGATGTCCAGGATTGAGTCAGAGCAAAAGAAGAAGCAGGTCATGAAAGCCTGGTCTTGGACCTAAGCTTCTATTTTGAAGTAAAAGCCATATATATAGTCAGTTCTGCAATCATGCAACTTCTGTGTTCCTAAAAATCACCATGCTGCCCAAAATTGCACAATGAAAACCACAGCACTGAGAGAGAAAATAGGGTTAGGGACCCAGCATTCAAAAATGTATTCAGGGACACATTAATGAAAAAGATAGGAACCAAGTAAAAATGGTAGCTTTGGTTCTACACATGTTAAATGGTTAAGAAATACATAAATAGTACAATAAATAGGGCACTTTTGCTTGAAAACGGTCTGAAGTTGCTTGTGAAGGTGGGTTTCAGAGGCGCTGCAACTTGTGAGTTCCTGTGAATGGTGGGTGGTGGGAAGCCCATCAGAGGGAAGCCAGCAACACGTGGGGCTTACCTGTCTCTTTTGATAAGCTTATATGTCCTATAATCCATAGAGACAGCAGGTTAGGAGTTGGCAGGGTCTAGGGGGAAGCAGGGTATAGGGAATGACTGCTAACAGGGATGGGGTCCCACTTGGGGTGCCGAGAAAGTTCTGGAACTGGATAGTGGTGACAGTTGCAGGAACATTGTGAATCTACTTTGTGCTACCGAATTGTACACTTTAAAATAGTTAAAATGGGGACGCCTGGGTGGCTTAGTCAGTGAAGCGTCTGCCTTCAGCTCAGGTCATGATCCCAGGGTCTTGGGATCGAGCCCCGCATCGGGCTCTCTGCTCAGCAGGAAGCCTGCTTCTCGCCCTCCCACTCTCCCTGCTGTGTTCCTGCTCTCGCTGTCTCTGTCTCTGTCAAATAAATAAATAAAATCTTAAAAAAAAAAATTAAATTAAATAGTTAAAATGGGGGCGCCTGGGTGGCTTAGTCAGTGAAGCGTCTGCCTTCAGCTCAGGTCATGATCCCAGGGTCTTGGGATTGAGCCCCCCCATCAGATTCCCTGCTCGGCATGGAGTCTACTTGTCCTTCTCCCTCTGCTCCTCCCCCTGCTTGTGCTCTTTCTTGTGCTCACTCTCTCTTTTTCTCTCATGCTCTGTCTCTCTCAAATAAATAAATAAAATCTTTAAATAAGATTGCAGCTCAGTTGGGAGATGAGGTAAATGGAACAATAGTTAGGTTATAAGGCAGAACTGAAATGTGCTGTGGAGGAGGTGAGAACAGGAGGCTCCAAGTGTCCAGAGAGGAAGTGTGCCCTTCTGGAAAAATCCAAGAGGCTTTCCTCCAGGCAGTAGCACATAAGATGGTCTCACTGGGGCAGAACAAAGTGTCACCTAGGGAGCTCTAAAAATACCTGTTCTCAGGCCTGACCCTGTTCACATTAAATCAAAATCTTTGGAAGGAGGGGCTTAAAAATAAGTATTTAAAAAAAAAAAAGAAAAGTCCCCAGATGATTCTCACTAGCAGCCAGGGGTGAAAACCACAGGTTTAAGGAACCATTGAATATTGACAGGTGTGTTCTGGGCAGAGGAAATTATAGAAGCACATGTCAAGCTGGGAGACCCTACGTTCTTTTTTTTTTTTTTTTTTTAAAGATTTTATTTATTTGTGAGAGAGAGAGAGCACAAGAGGGGGGAGCGGGAGAGGGAGAAGCAGACTCCCTGCTGAGCAGGGAGCCCGATGCGGGACTCGATCTCGGGACTCCAGGATCATGACCTGAGCCGAAGGCAGTCGCTTAACCAACTGAGCCGCCCAGGCGGCCCCCCTACGTTCTTTTTGACTAGACAGAGGGTTTGAGTGCAGGAGATGGAGGAACCCAGCAGAATAAGCAGTTTAGGTAATCTCACAGAGTATCTTTAATGTCACTGTGAGAATCTGCAGTTCATTTTGTCTTCAGTGGGGAGCACTCACAGGATTTTGATGGGGGCAGGAGGGATAGATATCTGTACTTGTTCTTTAGATAAGTGCATCTGGCAGCATTTTGAGATAAAAATGATCTGCTGTGTAGATTGCTGGAGATAGGGAGGGCTATTAGGAAGGAATTTTAATGATCTAAAACAGGTTCACAGAGTGGAGTCTGCAGGCTCCTAGGTGTCTCCCTAGATTCTTTTGGGGGAAGGTCTGCAAAGACGAAGCTATTTTCATAATAATACTAAGATGTTACTACTAGCGTTTTTTTCACTGGGTTTGGTGTTTGTATTAATGGTGCAAAACCAATGCTTGGAAAACTTTTGGTGCCTTAGCAGAAATCAAGGCCATGGCACAAGCTGCAGTCCTATTTTTCACCTTGTTGGACTTGCAGGAAAAAATACCAGTTTCACTTAAGAATGCCCTTGATGAAGCAGTAAAAATCTCAACCCTCGGGTTCACATCTCTTTAATATTCTCCGTGGCAAAATGGAAAGCACTCATAAAGCACTTCTGCATACGAGAGAATGTTGATTGTCTGGAGGGAAAGCCCTTCCACAAATGTTTGGGTTGCACAATGAACTGGCTTCGTTTTTCAGGGAGCACCATGTTTTCATGGGAGACTAACTGACATATTATCATCATTCAGACTTGGATATTTGGCAGACATTTTCTTGGAAATGAACAACATGAGCCTGTCACTTCAAGGCATTTGACAGCAGTTATTGCCAATGATAAAATTTGTCCTTTCAAGGAAAAATGAGAATTTTGAAAAATTTGTGTCTGTCACCGTGAACTTACTAGTGTACCGATACTTTAAAACTTTTCTGATGTGATTTTGTGATATTTTGATAGGGTGTAATGAAGTGCATCAACATGTGGAAGATCAGCATTACTAAGTGAGCCAGTATTTTCCAATATTAGTCATGGGGAGTGACTGTGCCATGAGCATTTGACCAGGATGGCTGGTGTGTTCACGCCCTCATTTAGGGAACACAGTGCGGTAGGTCAGATTTTCAGCATTTGGCACCTGTTTGGGGGATGGTCAGATGAAAACTCCCAAAACACACAGATGTTTTGAGCCCAGTGAACTTAGAAAGCAGTAAAACTTTTATTTTTCTTTATGTTATTTTATTTTATTTATTATTTTTTTTAAAGATTTTATTTATTTGACAGAGGGAGAGAGAGCAAGAGCAGGAACACAAGCAGGGGGAGTGGGAGAGGGAGAAGCAGGCTTCCCGTGGAGCAGGGAGCCCAATGCGGGGCTCAATCCCAGGACCCTGGGATCATGACCTGAGCCGAAGGCAGACGCTTAACGACTGAGCCACCCAGGTGCCCCTCTTTATGTTATTTTAAATGAACAGCTTTATTAAGATAAAATTCATATGCCATACGATTAAAATGTACATTTTGGTTGTTTTAGTATATTGACAGAGTTGTGCAACCATCAACGCAATTTCAGAACATTTTCATCACTGCCTCCCCCCCCCCAAAAGGCAACTTCATATCCATTAGCAGTCATTCCCATTTCCTCCCAAACCCCCAGCTCTGGACAACTAGTAATTTATTTTCTTTTTCTCTAGATTTGCCTATTCTGGGCATTTCATATAAGTGGAATACACTATGTTGTGTTTTGTGTTTGGCTTCATTTACTTAGTATAATGTGTTCAAAGTTACACTGTGTTGTCTTTTGTGTACCACTTAATTTAGGTGATATGATACATTCAAGGTTCATCCATGTTGCAGCATGAATCAGTGCATCTTTCCTTTCTATGGCCGAATAATATTCCATTGTATAGATTATACCACGTTTTTTTCTAGCAAGTGTGCAGAAGTGTATGTATGTCTGCAAAGGATTTTTAAATTTTATTTATTTATTTATTTATTTATTCTTTTAAAGATTTTATTTATTTGAGACAGAGAGAATGAGAGAGAGAGCACATGAGAGGGGGGAGGGTCAGAGGGAGAAGCAGGCTCCCGGCTGAGCAGAGAGCCCGATGCGGGACTCGATCCAGGGACTCTAGGATCATGACCTGAGCCGAAGGCAGTCACTTAACCAACTGAGCCACCCAGTCACCCAGGATTTTTAAATTTTAATTCCTGTGTGGTTAACATACAGTGTTGTGTTAGTTTCAGGTGTTCAATAGAGTGATCATTGCTCAGCGCTCATCGTGATAAGTGTGCTCTTGATCCCCTTCACCTATTTCCCTCACCCCCTCTCACCTCCCCAGCAATAGTACTTTTAATGATATAGGGAAGTCAAGTAAGGGTACTGGTTGTGGGGAGGGTAAAAAAAAAAAATGATGTTTTGCTTTTGGCTGAGTCCTGATAGGCAGTTTTCTTACTCCTTTAAATGTATCCAAAATAAGCTAAGCTTATTGTAGCTTTTCTGTTTGGGGAAGACTTTTATTGAGTTAGATATAGAGAAATCAATTTTCAAAGGTTTTTTTCCCCTTTCTTACTTACCTTAATAGTCAGGATTTCCTTTTTTGTCTCCTTTTTAAAATCATTTATGGCGCCAGAAATTAGCCCCCTCCGGGCTGCTGACCTCATTGTCAGAAGCCCTGGACTTCTCACAGCCGCCCTCTCCTCCTCAGCCCGGCGCTTACTGGGGTCACTCAAGACTTCCCTTCCCGGTCTCAGATACTGGGCTTTGTATTTGAGAACTCAGGAACAAATCGCTTTGGTTTTGAAACTGCTAGAACTGGCCAACACCCCACTTTTGCCTGGGGAATTCGCTAATAATGGCTCCTTTCACGGTAGCCTCTGACCTAATTTGTTGTTGTTGTTTATTTGCAAGCTCGTTTTTATTGAATATGCAATCGTATAATTCCCCCCCCCCCATTAGTAATCCCCTACTGCCTCCCAGGGATCTTCCTTGTGAGAAATCTATGGTTTGCTGAATTTAGAATCAGCTCTCTCACAGATAGCCCATTGGGTCCTTAAGACCATGGTAAGTGCCAGGTGAGGGGACACAAAAGCCAATGAGGTTCAGAGAATTGTCATGCAAAGGTGAAGGAAAGGTGGGCTGGTAGCTGGAGCTGAAGAGAAAGATTTGAGAAAAGAGATAGGCCTATAGGTCTTGGTGCAATCCTGTGGGTGGGAATGCCCCGGTGGTTCTTCCCATGAACCCTAGTGAAATCCATATTGCTCACTCACAGTTTACTCTGAGAGGAATCTTCTTGATGAATGTGGAAAAAAGTCTTCACCCAGGTTGGAGCTGAGGAGAAATACAATGGCCTTGGGAAAGTATTATGAGTGTTACGTAGACTCTTCATCTCTCCTTTCCATGAATGAAGATGCCTGTACATCAGTTTCCCATTGTCCTTTGGGGGTACTTCCAAGACCCCCCCAGTGGATGATTGAAACAGTGGGTAGTACTGAACCCTCATACTATGTTTTTTCCTATACGTACCTATGGTAAAGTTTAATTTATAAACTATGCACAGTAAGAGATTAACAACAGTAACTGATAATAAAAGGGGACAGTGATAAAAATACACTGCAATCAAAGTATGTGACTGTGGTCTTTCTCTCTCTAAATATGTTGTTGTTCTGTACTTACCCTTATGAGATGAGAAAATGGCTACCCGAGGAGATGAGTGAAGTGAGGTGAGTGATGTAGGCACTGTGATGTAGTGTTAGGTGACTGTTGACCTCGTGACCATACGTCAGAAGGAGGGTCATCTGCCTCTGGGCAGTGGTTGACCATGGGAAACTGAAACTGTAGAAAGCAAAACCGTGGGGGAGGGGAAACTATTGGACTTAATGAAAATATCTAGTGATCCCAGGTGAGACAGGCAGGTCATAGTCTGTCTGGAACAGAATCCTTACCCCTCCCTGACTCTTCATATGTGGAACCAGGGCCTGTCCAGTTCAGGACACTATCACGAGTTCTGAGCACAAAAACTCAAGTGTTGTGCAGTGATAAGTTTTCTGAGTAAAGGCTTTATAAACACTAAAAGTATTCAATGAAAAATTGCAAAAGATGGCTAGATATGTAAAAATGGAAATTACTGACTGGAATTAAGATAAAGTGATAACAAATGATGAGCATAAATGCCCCACATAGATGCAAATTTAATATATGGTAAATGATCTAAATGTAAACTGGTGATTTTCAACCAATTTGTAAAATTAAAGTGTTTTTCTCAGCCTGATACAGACACCACTGAGACCAGAACTCTCAGAGAT
Organism: Mirounga angustirostris; assembly: GCF_029215605.1. Lineage (NCBI taxonomy): Eukaryota > Metazoa > Chordata > Mammalia > Carnivora > Phocidae > Mirounga > Mirounga angustirostris. The sequence goes on from NW_026991720.1 coordinate 36,851,204, forward strand.
GTCCTAAAGACATGCAGACCGAAGTAACCAGAACTGAGGCAGTCCTTTATCCCCTCCACACAGAAGGCAGTGTCTTCCTGTCCATTGCTCACACCTCAAGCCGTTACTGCCTGGGCTGAGGTGGCTCCATCCTTCCCCAGTGTTCTCACAACCCCTCCTTAGTGTCATCTTTTCTGCTTCGATGCTGTCAAGAATCCTCTGTTGAGCTGTAGCAGGACCAGGTGCCCCAGAAATGATGCGCTGAAAGGGCCAACTCTTCCTGTACCTTGATGACATCACCCGCAGTAGGTGCTTCTCAAAAATGACCACACCGCCTTTTCCGATGCGGCTCCCCTGAACATTCTGTACTCTGCTATGTAAAGACCCGAGGGGGGATGTCAAAAGGGTGAGGGGGGCTTGCAGAAGGTGAATAGATGGAACATAGGCAGGAATTCTCTGTTTAGGTTTGGGTGCATTCTGAATGGCGAAGATGCTGACAGATGCGTCGCCATGGGGAGGTAGGTTGCACTGACCCTGTGGGATGTGAGCTATTCGCAGCCTCCAGCTGACCACCTGTCTGATTTCCCTGAGGGGTGGACACTGGGTCCGTATTGGGAGTCCGTAGTGTCCCACTGGGTGGACACTGAGAAATGGCAGTGGGGAGTACCTGATCTGAAAGGCTGCAATCGGGTGTCACTCCAGGCACAGATGAAGTCAGCCCTGGAAAGCAGGGCCTCCACCTTCTTGGCTGAGAGATTTCTGGATGACCCCCCCCGTCCCCTCCCCGTGTGTAATGGTTGTGAGATTTGACCTTTTCCCTGCCTCATCTGCTGACAAGGGTGGCCCAAAGATCCTGTTTGCCACATGCTCTTTTCTGGACAGGCCCAATGTCAGAGCCCCAGTACAGGGGTAATAACACAGAAATGTTCCCTGTCCTATTTAATTTAATATCTTGGCATATAATAATTGAGTCATGTCTTTGGAGACTAAGGCTCTGAGATGGATGGGTAAAACTTTGCATAGAATGAGGAATGTGCGTAGATAAACGTATGAGATGCAGGCCACTGCACGTAGTCGTACGGGATACTCATTTCCTTGGACTTCTATGCTAATCATAATTGAGTTCTGCAGGTGTTAACAATGTTTTAAGACAAGATTCTTTAGTATTTGAAGTCTTTTTTACCTTTATTGGAATTATCTGTGAATATATTACTTTTTTTTTTTTAAATACACATTTTAATGAAACAAACCAGCATCAGGAGACTTGGAGGCTCGTATTCATGTTTGGCAGTCCTTTGGCTTCTCTGGGAGGGCATCCACAAATGACTTTGCTTTTGGATACAATGCTGTGTTTAAAGATGATTTTACTGCAGCTTAACAGAAAAAATAATGCTATATATAGAAGCACACCCTAGTTGCTCACAAATATTGTAGCATGTGTTCAATAACCAGCCTCCCTAAACTTTCTTAAAACCTGAGGACCTTGCTTTTCGGCTGAGACACAATATCCCTAAAGATCAATACATTCATATTTTTAATTCACTAGTTTTACCTTGAGAGAGTAGGTGGCCCAGGAGTTTTTATCATGAGAACTGGTACCATTTATGTGAGAGTTGGATTGCTTGACTTTATATAGCATTTTCTTCGAAAGAAGTCTTGTTTTTTATATTTTAAGTTTACCAGATATTTTTTTCCTTCTCTGTGTCTCATTTGGGCCTGCAGAGAAATTCAGTTGGCCAGGGGTCTAACCCTCAGTGCTGCCTCCTCTGTAATCCTAACTGGGGGGAAGACATCTGATGAGCAGAGATCTTTCATCTTGTCTGTACAGCAATTGAGAAAGGGTTCCCTGTTGCCCACTCCTGTTTTTGTGTTACTTTGTTTCATTTCCTTGGGGAAATGGTAGTGGGGGGAAGGCTGTTTGGAGACCCCGCTGGGTGCTCATGGGCACCAGCCTGCCCATTCTGCTGCCCAGGGGAATCCTTGGCCTCCCAGCCATGCCACTGGGATGTCGCCATGTGGCCTAAAGGAAAGAAACGTCTCCTATGGAGAGAAATCCTTCAAGAGAGGCAAAGCGCTTTCTTCTCATATCCATCTTTTGAAATGGGATTCGAACTGGAATATTTTTTCTTTCCTTTTCTCCTCTTTCAATAAATAAAATGGGGCCAAACACTGAAAGTGATTGGTCACTTTTACCTCCCTGGTCCTTAGCAACATTTAGAAATAAGGAGTCTGGCTTTATTTACTGCAAATTAAAATCCCCTACATTCTACTAGATTCCATCCCTAAGAGGCAGGATTACAGCATCCATTTTTATGGTTTCTTCAGCAATTGTTGGATTTCTGTTGGCATTGAAATGCATTCATGTGGGCATTTTGACATTTGTCTGCAATAAATAGAAAGAATGTAATTAAAGGTCAGCTCCTGAAATGGGTTTTTAGTTTATTTTGATATCTGTGGAAACTTATGGGTTTGGCCAGTGTTCTTTTACTGACTTAAGTTTTAAATGCCCTTTTAATTATCCAAGTTTCACTGGGGTCTGCAAATTAAGGGAGTATAAATAAATGCCTTGTTGCAAGAGAGTGATCTAACAGTGTCCTCAATGGTCTAATAATAAGTAGTGCAATTAATGGTGTAAAATATTCTCATTTATGAACTAAGGTAGAAATTTCAATTCAGATGGAGAGTACGGGTCTCCCTGACTTGTACTATCAAATTTAGAGGCATAGGAGGCTTCTAATGAGGGATTTGTTTATTTCCGTCACTTTCTGTTCAGTTTCCTGGAAGGATATGCATCACTTCAGTGTTGGGTGTGACACCTAACATATTATGGAATGGATATGAATTTAGAATTCGGGGTAGTTTCTTTTTTTAAAGAGTGGCATTTATTTTGGCAAGCTCTTCAGAATTTGGACTCGCTTGCAGTGAAATAATATCACTGTATATCTGAGCATGTAATCTCAGAAATGTTTGTATTATAATAATCTTAGAATTTTACAATAAATTGTACTTAGACCTTTGGTGTACATGTATTTTGTTTTGTTTAAGATTTTATTTATCTGATGGAGAGAGAGTGAACGTGCACGCACAAGCAGGGGAATGGGGCAAAGGCAGAGGGAGAAGCAGGCTCTCCGCTGAGCAGGGAGCCTGACGTGGGGCTCAATACCAGGACCCTGGGATCATGACCTGAGCCCAAGGCAGACGCTTAACTGACTGAGGCACCCAGGCGCCCCACATTTGTTGTTTTTTTTTTTTTTAAAGAAAAGCTAAGAAACTTTATTAACTTTATTGCCCTATATAAGACACTTCTCCATATTCTGAAATAGCCCTCCCTCTTGCACTTAAAGGCCGTATAATTGATGATTTCTCTTTTATTTGCAATCCTGCCTCTACCAAATTCAGGATAAATTCCTCATGCTGACATTCAAAGCCCTTGCTATATGACTTTAATAGGGTCTTACTTCCTTGGTTACGGGAAATGAGGACGTCACCCAACTGGGCAACTGGCTGCTTGCCAAGTATTCTACTCCTTGCCCACCCTGTGATCTTGGCTCATTCCTGCAATGATTTCTTTCCCCACTCTTCCTTTACCTTCATTTTTTCAGAACTCCATGCATCCATCCTAGGCTACTTCCATGAAGTCGTTCTTGATTCCTTTGATTAAATAAAATACAACTTTCCTTTTATGGTATGTATCATTACTTCCCCCAGAGAGTAGCTGTGTTAGTCTGCTAGGGCTACTATAACAAAATACCATAGACCGAAGTCACTTAAACAACAGAAATTTGTTTTTTTCACAGTTCTGGAGGCTGTAAGTCCACGATCAAGATGTCACCGGGTTTGGTTTCTCCTGAGGCCTCTCTCTTTGACTAGTGACTTCTCTTCATGTCCTCATATGGCCTCACATACCTCCCTGGTATCTCTTCCTCTTCTTAGAACGTCACCAGCCAGACTGGATAAGGGCCCATCCATATGGCCTCATTTAACTGTAGTAAACTCTTTGAAGGCTGTCTCCAAATACAGTTATATTCTAAGGTACTGGGGGTTAGGACTTAAATATATTAATTTTTTGCGGGGGAGAGGAGGGAACCAATTCAGTCCAAAACGGTGGCTAGTTATACATATTATGTGCCTTCTTTTTCCTTTCCCTGATTTGATTGTGAGGTATTTGAAGATAGAGCCTTGTATCAGTGGGCTTATCAGGTCTTAGTTTAATGTCTCATACATAATAAATGGTCAGTAAATATCTGTTGAATTTAATTTTAATTAAATCAACTGTTCAAAAATTTAGTGTAGTTATTAGGCTCTTATGGAAATGATCTATGGCCAAAATACGATACTTAAGATTTCTTTATGGATTTGGTGAAATGCTGCCAAGTAATTTAAAAAAACAAAACATTGCCAGAATAATATGTTACTCTTCTTTTTCCTTCAGACTTAAGTAATGCTCATTTTGCATACATCCTTTCTCATTCTTATAAACTCAAGGTGAAAACAGGAGTCAAGATAGAACTTAATATATCTACCTTTTAAATCCACACATGAATCTTAACTACCTTGGGCAGTCATTCTCTGCATTCAGTTGGCGAATGTTGAATAATGCTTGGGTGTAACTCACCAGTTCATTCAGTTTTCTGGGGTTAGTGACATCAAAGGCCTTATCAGGAAGCCATGCTCCTGGGAATTAGATATTCCTTGGAAATACTTTAAAAATTATCACTGGTTAGACTGAGAAACTGGTTATTCCCATTTTGAAAACTTAAGAGATTCAGAGCATTTCTGCCATCCTCCAATGTGCTGATATGTAGAAACTCTGTCAAACACACATCTTAATGTCAGGGGAAAATCTTTGCTGATGTCCAGGAGGATGTCTTGTTTGGCCCACAGCCTCCTCGGCAACCCCCTCTGTGTCTGTGCTTGGCTTGGAAAGATCTGGTTAAATATCTCAGGTTGACTCTCCAGGTCCTGCTCTGCTGTCTGCTGGTCTGATCTTTTGTGTTTAGAGTGTCCTCATCAGCAGTTGGGAACATCAGTCCCGGGGAGCAGATTAGAGTGTATCCTCAGCCTTTCTGGCAAACAGCTTTGATCAGAAACCTGCCTAAAAGAAAGGGGCATTCACTGTGCCTGAAGGACTTGTATCCATTTGCACCTCGAGGTACCAGGTTCTTTTTGGGTTTCATGGCCACCCCCCAGTGCTGTACCTGAATGTTAGGATCTCCTCTTGCCAAAGACTGCATACATGTCTTAGCTGACCAGACTGCTGTAAAGTAATACCAGAAACTGGGTGGTTTATAAACAACAGACATTAATTGCTCACAGTTCTGGAGGCTGGGAAGTCCAAGACCAAGGTGCTAGCAGAATCCATGTCTGGTGATGCCCACTTTCTGATTCATAGACAATTATCTTCTCGCTGTTCCCTCACATGGTAGAAGGAGCAAGAGGATTTTCTGTGGTCTCTCTTATAAGGGCGCTGATCTCATTCATTAGGGCTCTGCTCTCGACTTAATAACCTCCTAATACCATCATCTTGGGGATTAGGATTCAATATTTGAATTCTGCAGAGACACAAACATTCAGACCATAGCGTCTGGGAACTGCCAAACAGAATCTGCTGTGGAGTCCAGTGTTCGTTACAGGTTTTCCTATCCTTCATATAACCATAAAGCTTAGAAGAAATTTCTTTTAGAATTTGGTGGCTTTATGCCTTTGCTTCAAGGAAGCTTACTACCAAATTTTAAACTTTGCCATAGTTATTCAAGTTAACTCATGCAGTTATAATGTTTGCATTTTGATTTTGCTCTCATGATGACTTTAAAAAATATTTTTAGATAATTATACATTAATAAGAAGTTGTAAAAATAATACAAAGAGGCCCTATATACCATTATGGTTGGTGTCTACTTTTTTTTTAATATCTGTTTTATATTAGCAGAGTTTTAGATTTTCACATTAAGTTTTCAATTTGTTTTTCTAAACTTAATGCTATGTTCTTTATTGGGATTTCCTATAACTTATTTAGAGAAAGATTGAAAATAAATCAAAGCTAGTAATTAAGGAAAAATAACAGGATTCTGTCACCTTTGAGTTAACCTAAACATGTTTCAGATCACCATCCAAGGTGATAGGGACTAGGAGTTTTTCTCCTTGGATATAAAATCAGAATAATGTCCCCCATATGATCTCCGACATGTTTCTGATAATGGCAAGTGTTCTCCCATTTTTTAATGATCCCAGAAGATTATTAAGCTCACCTCTAAGGGATAATTTAAATGATGCTTTAATCCCTTTCTTGATTCCTAATGGTTAGTCTTGCACCTAACACCTCCAACATTACTGATCTCACCCTTGTTTAGTAAATAAGCCCATTTACGGCTGATTATTGATATCATACCTTGAGTTAATTATCTGCTACCTTATTTTGTTCCAAACTTACCTTTTACTCTGTTCTCCCCACCACATTATAAGCATTTTGAAACTTCTGCCTTCTAGTTTTTTTATTCTTTATACATTCCTTAGCAGAAATTTAAAACATAGGAGGTCATTTGGATATTTTTCTCCTAAGAAGTGGTATTTTACACTTGTCCATTCTAAATTACACTGTCCAGTATAGGGGGAGGAAGCAGATTTCTTCTGATGACTGATTCTCAGAGTTTGGTAAAAAGTCAAGGTTAATATTGAGTTTGGGTGCTTCCCTTACAATCAGTGAGCCACACTTCACCAGCCACAGCCCGCAATTATGTGCAAAAAAAGCTGTAAAGGTTCTGAGGTGGGAATTTTTCCCCCACTTCTTCTTAGAGTGCCCTACTCTAATGATTAGTTCACAAATGGAGAGAGCATGGCTTGGTTAATGAGGCATTCTGTTTCAATGGTGTACTTAAAAGTAATTCAGTAATAATTGCTGCATGGTATGATTCATATTCCAGAGCACACAGTAGCAATAACACATCTGTTGTGGAAGTATCATTATAAGATGGAGAGAGCATTAACCTACCTAACCCCTGTTCTCTAATGACCGCAATTCTAGGAAAAAATTCAGATTGAATTTTCCTGGAGAGCCTTCCCTGCAACACTGGCCTCAGTAGGGAGGGGAGAATAGAGCATGGGCTGCAGTAGACTGAGCATAAAGCTCAGGCTGGTCAGGCGGTCCTTGGAGAGTTGGCACTGTGGATAGGTAGGACTGGGTCCTGGGTCTCAGAAAAAGGGAAAGATTGTTGGGAACTTTTCTTAGGGCCAGAGCAGTCATGGGTTTTTCATTTTTTAAGTCCCATATAGGTCATCTTTTACCAGTCTATCCTACCCTAAGACTCAACCTTTGGTTTTAAGGGCCATGACCAAATATTCTGTAGGTCTGATTCCCCTGGGTAAGTAGGCTTCCTGCTGAGGCCAGGGGGTGGTCCTTTGGGCTTTCCCACATGGCTCCCAGGAGCCTGGGGCTGTGAATTTGTGGGTATGACTTCTCTAGCCTCAAGTTCCCATTCATCTTTCAGTACCTCTGCACCTACAGTCTTGTTAGAAAAATTATGCTTTATTTTTCCCATCTGTTCTCCAAGTTTGGAGATTTTGATCTGACAGTTTAAAAAACTAATCGTTTATTTTCCTAAAACACTGTGTGGGGAAAAATGGGTATAATTTATAAGTTTTATAAATGGAAGTGTTCCATTTAAGTTGATTTGAATTTGTAGATACTTGAAATGAATTCTTTGTTATATCAAGTAAAGGCAGACATGTATACAAGTCAGCATTACTTGATATGGGGAGGTCAAGGCATCTATGAGTTTGCTTCCTTTCAGTAAGAAAACTCAAAAAAAAAATTATTTTATTAACTTAAAAGTTTTTATTAGAGTAACCAGAATTCTCAGAGGCCAGTTCACTGTGTAAACGTTAATTTCCAATACTCAAAGTGTCTGGAATGTTTAAAGGCACTTTTCCAAGTGTTTGACGTACATTAACTCCATTGTTCCTCAGAACATTTCATAAGGTAGGTCCCTTCCTGAAGGCCGCACAACTGCAGAATGGCAGGGCTGGGATTTGAACCCTGGCAGTTTGCTCTGGAGTCTTTTCTCTCTCTCTCTTTTTTTAAGGATTTTATTTATTTATTTGATAGAGAGAGACACAGTGAGAGAGGGAACACAAGCAGGGGGAGTGGGAGAGGGAGAAGCAGGCTTCCCGCAGAGCAGGGAGCCCGATGCGGGGCTGGATCCCAGGACCCTGGGATCATGACTTGAGCCGAAGGCAGGCGCTTAACGACTGAGCCACCCAGGAGCCCCTGGAGTCTTTTCTCTTAACCACTATGCTGTGAAATCACAGTGTTTCTAGTTTTCTTTTTCTTCCTCACCCACATAACAGTTTCTCATTTGCTTGGTCACTAGTCTCACATTTAGTGAGACCTGCTATCAATTAGGTGTTGTTGTCAAGGATATTTCCTGTCCTTAAAAACCTCAGCCTGGCGGGAGATAGATATATAAACCACAGAGTAAGGAGTTTGGGAGTAGAAGGGACAGATCCACTCTGTGTGTGTGTGTGTGGGGGGTGTGGGTGTGGATGTGGATGTGGGTGTGTGTGAATCTCAGGAAAGGCCTCAGAACATCAGCATTTAAAGGAAGGATGAAGGATAAGCAGGGTAGAAGGGTAGGGAATGAACTACAGATCTATTTGAGGGCAAAAGGAAAAATGATTATAGCTGCCAGTGTGGGAAAGGCAAAAAAGTTATGGTTGGATAGTGAGGTATTTGAGTTAAAAAAATACCAAGGGAGAGGGGTTCTGAGGGATTTCATTGTGTGGAAAATCATAACAACAATAAATATCAAATTCAACTGAGAGAATTGCTTTGGAAAGTTGGCACTGGGTCATGACTTTTCTAGGGCTGATTGGTAGCCTTTGTAATAAGCTATTTTATTGGTGCCATTTGTCTTTTGACATAAAAGTACTTGATGCTAAGCAACCGTGTGTAAAAATCAAGCCTCTCTTCTTTATAGCAGATATTTCACCCCTCTGGGGACCAGAGCTGTGGCGTAGGCAGGGTCACCATCATCTTGATTCAGAAGACATTTTGAGGGTGATATTACGGATGAATTTCTTAACTAGCATGTGAAATATATAGTAAACCTTCAACTGGGAGAGTGGAGTTGAATTTATACTGAAGGACCGTCTGCCTGTGATAGAATTGCTTGTTAATTCTGAGTAGATGACATTTTCTGGTGGGTTGTTGACTATAATTCTCATCTTTAGAAGTGGTGCCAAAACTGGAGATCTCACTGTGTGGGTCACCCGCCCTGTCCTTTCGTAACACACCCAGACTGGTTCCCAGGAGACTCTTACAAATAGATGAATGGCTGTTCCATAGAAACCCGTTAGTATTGCTTTGTTCACTTGGTTATTTAAGTCTGAATTCAAACATCAGAGTTCGGTATATAAACCATTCTTTAAGGGTGGAATTTATTTTAAATGCTTCCCTTAGCCCTGATCACATGTGGAAGAGAGAGACAGAGACAGAGAGAGGAAGAGAGAAGGAGGGAGGGAGGAAGAAATCACTAGCTTTCACTAATCACAATTTCTGACCTCCTCTTTGCCTTGGGTAAACATTTGAATGTCTACTATGTGCTGGGCCTGGTGATATGGGAGTGAAGGTGGTGGGGTTCTTGAATTTACTGAGCTCTGATTGTAATGAGGAGAGAGAGATGTGAACAAGTAATTCCATTGCACTTTTATATATGCAATCCTGGATGTAGAGTGGGAGTCCAGAGGAGGGAATAGCTATCTCTTTTTTGTGGCAAGGCTTTCCCAGTGGATGGGGGCAAAGATGGGGCCCTTGGTCTGAATCCTAAGAAAGAAGCAGTTCTTCAGGCGGGCTTGGTAGGGGAAGATGGAGGTGTTCTGAGGCTTATGTAAAATATTGGAGCATTCATGCCCACTTGCCTCTGTTGGATGACAAATTGACTTTGAATAGTTGCTGTGTATCTTCTTCTCAAAAGGAATGGGTAGGGGTGTTTGGGTGGTTCAGTTAGTTGAGAGTCTGACTCTTGGTTTTAGCTCAGGTCATGATCTCAGGGTCCTGAGATTGAGCCCCATCTGGGCTCCCGGCTCAGCAGGGAGTCTGCTTGTCCCTCTCCCTCCACCTCTGCTCCTCCCCCAGTTCATGCTCTCTCTCTCTCTCTCTCTCTAAAATAAATAAATCTTAAACAAAAAAACCCCAAAGGGAATGGATAGCCTGGTATACTGTGTTAACCCAGGGTCCATATGCATTTCAATCCTACATTGAATCTTACAGGAGTGCCCAAGATCTTTTTTTTTTTTTTTAAATCTTTTTTTTTTTTTTTTTTTTAAGATTTTATTTATTTGTCTGAGACAGAGAGAATGAGAGAGACAGAGAGCACAGGCTCCCTGCGGAGCAGGGAGCCCGATGCGGGACTCGATCCCGGGACTCCAGGATCATGACCTGAGCCGAAGGCAGTCGCTTAACCAACTGAGCCACCCAGGCGCCCAGGAGTGCCCAAGATCTTAAAAGAGCTTGCTGTAGATAGGTAGAGCAAAGAGCACTCTCTAGTTAGATAACTAACTTATCTTTGGGTAGAATTATGTGTAATTTTTTCCTTGGAGATATGTAATTTTAACAATTGCTTTACATAGTTACTAATACCTGAATTGTAACTATACGAAAACATTTGAAATGCTTCATGCATAATGTTCCTTATTCACAGTTGGAAGGAGGTATGATATTTGGCATATGTAGGCTTGAAACACAGCTCATTTTCATTGCCAGAATTTATTTTTGTTAAACTATTTCGTGGAGTCTAAAAATAAAGATATGGTTGTAAAATTATAATAGCCTAGAATTAAAAGGATAAAGTACTATTTGTGAGTCCTTGTTTTGCAAATATTTATCAGTGTTTAATTTGTGCAGTAATTCCACAAAAATAAAACCTGTTTATTATTTTTTCATTGATTCTTGATTTTATATCTTGCCTATAGTCATGTCAGTGGTAATGTATTAATCGGCTTCAATACCACCAACTATATTTCTAAGTTTGAGTGAAGGGGTGGTTTTGTCTTCTGCTGTGTCTATCTAGCCAGTTGTCTGTTCAGTTGTATCTATGACTTTCCTTTGACCCACATGTTATGGGGTTTCTGGGCCAATTCATACTTGGTTGATTTGAAAGGCAAGTTTTTCTGATTGATGTAAGGTCTATGAACCTAAAAGAAAGTAGTGTTTGTTCATGAATTCAGTCAATCCATCTATCAGTTTTAATGAATGCCCACCATGAGCTATGATAGTTGCTTAGTGGTGAACAGAACTATCCCCTTTCTTGACCTCATGGAACTTAGAGTGAAGTATTGCAGGCAGGCATTGAATGAGTCAACAAACAAGTCAGTACATAGTTATCAATTGTGTTTAGGAATACAATAAACTATTTTTTTCTCGTTAAAGAGAATAAGGGGCTACTGTGGACGAGAGGCATGTGTGTGGTGGGTCCTACTATAGATCTGGTTATCAGGGCCAGTGTCTGCTATTTCTGTGGACTGTTATTTATTTGCCCTTCTAGGCTGTAAATGGTGATAGTAAGTTTTAGAAATTTAAATATGCACTTTTTTTTTTTTTTTAGGTGTTATGAAGTGTTTCTTGGTCTATTTAAAGTTCAGTCTGTGTTAATTTGGATCTAGTATTTTTCTTATTTCAAATTGTGTGATATATGCATACATATGTGTATATTAAACTCATTCATCACTAAAGGAAATTACATAGGATTATATATATAATTTAATTATAATATATATGTAATTTATAGAATAAAAATGTACAATTTCCTTTAACAGTTGAATATTTTCAGAGAATTTGAGCAGAGGGATGTAGGTTATCTTTCTGTTTTTTAGTGCTTATGCCTTTTAATTTTGGCATTTCCTCACATTCAAGTCATTTCTAATAATTGTGCAGTATGGAAACATTTGAGATGCAGGGTGGAAGAAGAGAAAATATTTCCTGAGAGAGCATACTATTTGTATGGAGTATTTAAAGCCCTGTTACATAACAAAATTTCAGTGCTGAAGGCTGCAGTGGAATCCCTTGAACTTCACTGAGGCATTTCTGCTTTGCTGTGGGCAGCCTTCTGGTGTCCTAAACTCTGTGTTCGGACTGGGGCTTACTCTGGCTGGCATTCTGACATTCTGTGTTGCCTCCTGCATCTCAGCCCGATGCAGGAAGTTGTGAATAAGCTGTTCTCAGCTTAGGTGGTACCAACTGGCCTTGAATTAATAGGACCAGAAGTTTTGAAAAAGTTCTGTCTGTGCTTTTGCTTGTGTGATGACTACAAACAGTACTACCAACTGAGAATTGCAAAGGTATGTGTGACTAAGCTTTCGCTATAAAAATAATGTTCAAAACATACAGTCTACAGAAGGCTCACAGAACAACCTGAATCCTCATCCCTTTACCTAGAGCTTTTCAAACCTTCTAGTATGTTTAGACCTTTCCCAGTTTGTAGAACCAATCCTTTTCCCAGCCAAGGAAGTTTAAGAATCCTTAATTTGATGGTTTGATGACTTAATACCAGAAGTCTTCTACTACATGTTCTTTTGTGATTGATTACTCAGGTTCTATTCACTCAGCCTTTTCTCTTTTCCTTTGGACAAGAATTTGCTCCAGTTGTGGTCACCAGGTCCTGGGTTCCATTCCCATGCCCTGCCTCGGTGCACTCCATCTGATCGGTATTTCATTTATTCTGTATTGGTGCCCTGCTTTCTATAGACACTCACCCCCACACCCCAGGACTGAATCCTGCCCTTGAGACCCTGCTACTCTGCCTCCTTTACACAGACTACTTGCTTATCTGTTGTGACACCAGTTGACTTTCTGTTCTTACATTCCCAGTGCTGTGCCCTGTGATCCATTGCTGGAATGCCCAGTTGCTCGCCTCTGTGCTGTCTTGGCTTATGTCTTTCTTGATCTTCTCACTGGGAACTTTACTAATCAGCTACATCTTAGTCTTTGGGTTTGGCCAACACCAAATCTCACTCACTCTGGAGTACCTCATTGACATTTAATATTGTCTTGGCTACTAAGTAGAATTCAAAAGCATTAGAACTCCTTGTGTCTGAATAAACATTTATTGAGCACCAACTGTATAAAGGCAATGCTTTGTGTTGTGACAAAGAGGCAAGTGAGACCTGATCTCAATTTCTAGAGCCACGTAATCAGTTGAGAGAACAAAATTAGTACACGATACATAATGTGTTAAAGGATGCCCCCCTCCCCCAGTTACACACACACAGACATAATTTTATTTAATTGTAGAACTTGCTCAGAGAGACCTAATTATACCCATGCCTTTTCACTTCTGGATACACCTAAATTCGTGAAACTTGATTATTCAGTCTTCTTCAGGGAATTTGGTGAAATATTTTTGTTTCATGGTTTGTTTCTTAAAATTTCTTGCATTTATTTTGTCCCTCTCTCCTTCAGTGAACTTAATAAAAGTATTTCAAGTTATTATGCATGTTTTAGAAAGAATGAAGCTGTTTGTTGGTGGGGTTATCACCGGAACAATTAGGAGAAAAAAGACTTCTGTGAAATATTTGCTGAATTCTTTATTCATAGGATTCATGGAGCCAAATAATTTCAAGAAATGTCTTGGGTCGCTTAATAATATATTCTGTCTCTTAAGAGATTAAAATGTTGGGTTTTGGGACACCTGGGTGGTTCAGTTGGTTAAGCATCTGACTCTTTGATTTTGACTCAGGTCATGATCTCAGGGTTGGGAGTTGATCCACTGGGTGTGGAGCCTGCCTAAGATTCTCTCTCTCCCTCTCCCCGTGTCCCTCCCCGCCTCCCTCTCTAAAATAAGTAAATGAATTAATTAATTAATGAATGTTGGGGTTTGACTCCCTTTTGTCTCCTATTCACTGTATCTCCTTTGATTTTAAAGTGAATCTAAACTAAATATTTCTTAAAGCAGTTGAAATCCCTTACCTTCCCACATTTCTTTCCTTGTAAACCTTTTATATTCCTTTAGGAACTGCAAAGTCTTTGTCCATTTCTAGTAATTCAGCATTATTTTCTTACCTTATTGTATTGCCTTCTTTGACTCCAACTTGTCCTTGTTCTGTATAAAATAAGCCTAACTTCTGCCATATACGATCGGAAGGCTGATCAATAGTAAGTAGAGGGATTTTTTTTTTTTTCAGGACTGCAAATCATTCTTTTGCTGTGAAAAGTTCATAATACAGTTCCTGTTAAGATCACTGAAATACACTGTTAAGAGTTGGTTCTTTTTCAGTTATAGAACTTTCTTTGTTGCTGATTCTACCATTTTCTATCATATACATTTTTTATTTTAATTTTAATTCAGTTAATTAACACATAATGTATTATTCATTTCAGAGTATCATATACATTTTTAAATCCCTATATATGTTTTATTTTAATAGACAATTGTCATGTTTCTGTCTTTCAAGTTAGCTACAACTAAGCTGGTGTAATTTGCAAAGTGTCCTTTTCTAAGTTGTAGTACTGATAAAGATTAGAGATTCTCCAGGTGTAAACTCAAAATCTTTGGAAGTTGTTTTGACTTAAAATTATCTGCATTTGATAAGGTTTTCAGGTGAGGAGGAATGGGCCTTGCTGAAATGCAGTTTTCTCATATTTCCCTTCATCTATATAGCTTGTCACTGTGTCACAAAAGAAAATTCCCTGTGGCTCATTCCTGAGCTTTGACCTGATAATATTGCTTTTTTTTTTTCTCCTTGTGATGACCATTAATTTAACCTACAACAGACCAGTGTTACTGAAGTAAGGAGCAGATTATTTTAGTGGAAGTAAATGAATTATAGTTTTTTAAAATAGAAAGATGGCATGAATATGCTTTTGAAAGAAACTGTTGATGTGTATTTTTATATAAATATTTTCCAGTCAGTTGCCAGTATTTCAGTATGTTTTTCTACTTACTTCACGTAAATGAAATAGTCTTATAATATCTAGGCTCAGTATGTTTTTCTGAGATAGAAACTAAATTTACAATTTTTAAATTTCAGCAATAACCAGGGCGCCTGGGTGGTTCATTTGGTTAAGCATCTGCCATCTGCCTTCGGCTCAGGTCATGATCTCAGGGTCCTGGGATGCTCAGCAGGGAGTCTCCTTCTCTCGCTCCCCTCTGCTCTTCCCCCTGCCCCTCCCCTGCACATATTCTCTCTCTAATGAATAGAAATAAAATCTTTAAAAATTTTTAAACAATAACCATTTTAGACAGTTTTGTGTTTTTTCTTTGATTTTCCCTTATATTTCTGGAAGCTGTTAATTTTTTTTTGTTAAGGCAAGCTTTATAAAGCTAATTTCATACTAGGTGGCCATTGGACATTCTGTTCTTTAAAAATTAGGATCAAAATCACTGTTTTTTTTGCACTAGTCTTTGAGGTGATGTATTACAGTAATAAGAGTTTCCTTACAGAATGGTAGTTTTGCTTATACCATGTTTCTCATTTAAAAGAAACAACATCTTTGCAGACTATCAGCTCTACTGCAGTGATGTTTAAAACAGGTTAAACAGATTTGCTTCTTAGAATTATTGGTGCACATGAATCAGCCAGGAGGGCAGTCACCACCACAGTCCAGAGTGGTAATATTAATATGTTTTTCTCCTCTTTTGAAATGTACGATGACTTTTAATTTAACCAGCAATATTAAGTAGTAGGTTATTTCTCTGAAGATTAATGACAGTTGTAGACCAGCTTAAGTGATACTTTTAACAAGTTAGTTGCCCTGAGAGAATTCATTACGGTGTTAGTAAGAACAGTGGTTTGTGGGGAGTAGGAGGTGGAGGGGGCATTGGGAGAAAGCACAGATGATAAGAACCACTTAATGTTTATTAAGATCTGTGACCAGTAAGCAACTCCTGGATAATACTGTACCCACTTATGTCCTTTGAAGCAACAGTGTAACTATCTGCCTATTTAAGAATGCAGGAACATACTTTCACCACATTCAGGTTACTTTCTTTTCTGTCTTCCCGTTGTAATTATCTCCACAAGTGCCCAAATCTTCCATAATAATGCCTATATGGGAAAGATAGGAACGGTAAATCCTTTGTCATTAACCTGGAGTTTGATTCCTCAGGACACCTTGAGTTTCTAGGCTGGTAGGGATTTCAGCATTCTGTTCCACCTTCTCCCAAATGCCCATTGAGGAGAGCACAGCACCTCTCTGACATCCTGAGGTTTGCAGGGTGTGTGTGTGTGTGTGTAATTTATTGGTACCCAGAGCCTGCTGTCTGTGCATTTTATTCCGAAGGAGGCCAGTGCAATTTCAAAACTGGAATAGTGATTATGGCTTTCGGATCCAGCGTTGCCTGTCGGACATGTTAAAAAAGAAAGGCAGGGAAGTTTAATGCAAATCATGGTCTCTTTGAGGCAGGGTCATCTTGAGCTGTTTCACAGTGCAATAACCTTTGGAGAAACTGTTTTTTTTTTTTTTTTTTCACTTGGAGTGCTTGCAGATGTTGTTTTGAAGAGACTTGATGCTTGGGGCCCAAAGTCCTTAGGCAGGTGCAAGGACACGTGGGAGTGCAGTTCTTCCCGTTGAGGTAGACAGAGGCCGTCACTTCTTTGGCTTGAGTTCTCTGAACTTTGACATCAAAAGAGCGCACATGTCAGATCTGCAGAGGGCTGTTTTGTAGGCACGTAATTGGATTTCAACATCTTTATCTGTTGGAAAGTGTAAAATACCTCAGAGGGTTGTTGTAGGGATGAAGAAATAAAATGTGAACCCCCTAAAATAATGCTTCATACATGGTAGGCAATAAATGTTCATTTATTTCCTCACAGAAGACAGACCAGTGTGGTATGTATACTCCGTTGGTGGATGAAGGTGAGGCACAGAGTGAATATTTATAGTGTGTTAGGCAAGAAATAGTTCATGCAGTCCCTAGCATCTTCATTTATCACTGTTCCTGCACAACCAGCCTTGGTGAGGGTGTGGTGTTAGCAGAGCTGAGAGTGGGCCTTGACTCTATTCATGACACAGGAAAACCTTTAATAGTTTGCTTGTGGAGTGCTCACCTGAATGTGTGGTGGTTTTGTGAGTCAGTGAGAACATCACACCTAGGACAGAATGCAGTGTGGCTTGCTGATGTGGTCAAAAGGGGAGACAGACTGATTCGATTGCTCCAATGATACTCCAGAAGAGAAAACGAGTTTATAAAATGGGCTACACAAGTTTGTTGCTTTTCAGTTCTTGATGCCTTCAGAAGGCACAGGGAAGATTCTGGGTGTCATGTATGGACTATACCATTCATTTCAGACCTCAGTAGCACGTGCGTTGTTAACTGGGGGGGCTTAAATGGGTACAGTCTTCTTCTCCAGGTAAAGAAAGACCTGAGAAATACCCTTGTGAATCTCTTCTGCTTTCTTCAGGGCTGGAGGGTTGGCGGGAGTGGAGATTGATTGTCTTATTGATCATCTGTAGCACAGGTGTTCTTAAATTCAACAAATCTAATCTGTGGCTCTGGAAAGGAAGAAAAGTGATGGGTCTGTAGTCCAAAGATCAACCTTCTAGAGTAGCCCTGTCCAATATGTCAGTCCCACATATTATTTTAAATTTACCAGTAGGCACACTAAAAACTTACAAAAGTAATAAAAGTAAAAAAGGTGAAATTAATTCTGGTAATATTTTATTTAACTCAATATTTCCTCAAAATAGATCCTTTGAATATGTAACAGCATAAAAATTGAGATGTTATATATTCTTGTTTTTAGAAGAAAATTCAGAATCCAATGTGTCTTTTACATTGACAACATATATAACAAGCACTATTGAGTACTTACCAAGTATCACTGTAAGGTCTTTATTATTATTTTATTTTATTTAAATTCAAGTTAACATATAGTGTAGTATTGGTTTCAGGAGTAGAATTTAGTGATTCATCACTTCCATATAACACCCAGTGCTCATCCCAGCAAGTGCCCTCCTTAATCCCCATCACCCATCTAGCCCATCCCCCCATCCACCTCCCCTCCAGCAGCCCTTCTCTGTAGTTAAGAGCCTCTTATGTTAAGCTCTTTAAATGGATTACTTTGTTTAATCCATTCAGTTACCCTAAGTGGTAGATACTACTATTATTCCCATTTTATAGATGAGGAAACTGGGACAGAGAGGTTAAGGAATCTTCCTAAGATGACAGAGCAACTCACTGGCAGAGCTAGGGGAGTCTCAGGCCATCCAGCTCCAGAATGGGTGATGTTAACCATTAGGGTATCCTGCCTGTATTAACATCATCCCTTGAGGTGGCGCCTGGGTGGCTCAGTCGTTAAGCGTCTGCCTTCGGCTCAGGTCATGATCCTGGGGTCCTGGGATCGAGCCCCGCATCGGGCTCCCTGCTCTGCGGAAAGCCTGCTTCTCCCTCTCCCACTCCCCCTGCTTGTGTTCTCTCTGTCAAATAAATAAACAAAATCTTTTAAAAAAAAAAAAGAAAAAAAAAAACACATCATCCCTTGAGGTAGGAAAATGAATGGGTGGAAATTTGCCATTGAAAAGAGGGATCAGCACTGGAAACTGACATCATCTAAATTGGCATCTTGGAACCCAAAAGACGAAATAGCTTATCACAGTCCTGGTGTGGTGAACTGCCTTCACAAAATGTAGAACTGAGAATCCTGAGGGTTTCCTCTTTACTTTTCTGACTTTTCTTCCTTCTTGCAAAGGGTTTAGCATGCATTGTTAACTCACTGAAATTGTGTCCTTTCCTGATTTTTTTTTTTTTTTTTCCTCCAGGGGTGGTGGGGGTCGGGGTGGAGTATTCCAATCCTCCTGAGTGCTTTTGCTTTTCTTTTCCTGGTGCTATTGACCATGTAAACTGTGACAAAACCCCATTATAATCTTTGAATACTATTTAATTCCCCTGCATGTGCTTCACAGTTAACATTTAATGAGCTTGGGCAGGATGGCCTGGGCTCAGCATAAACCGTGTCAAGATCAGTTAGATGTGACTTTGGATCTGGGTTTTATTGACATTTTACATGCCAAAGTTGATTTGGGAAATTGCATCTGTTAACCACATCCTTATTTCTGATTCTAATGGGGAAGCTGACATTTGCCAGAGTTTTAGCAACCACTGTTTTAACAAGAGGCACCTCTGTCTTTGAAACTGCTCTGTCCCCACAGCCTTGAGTTTTTGCCTGGTGAGGAGAAGTAACGATTCAACAACTATTGAATGAATGAATTTTGGTGCTTTAAGTTCTATTTTTTTTTTTTTAGTTCTGTTTTATTGACTCTCATGTTGTAGAGAACACAACTTCTCTCAAACTTCCAACACAAAACTGTAATTTTCAAAATAAAGAAAAAGGAAAGAGAGAGATAGGCAAGAGAAACATTAACTGAAGCATTACTAATAGTCCCCATATCTAAAAGGGCATTAGCTATGGTGTGTTAGTTTTTCTTGAGTTCACTTTCTGCCCAAATTTATTATAGAAACTTGAACATCTATATATACGAAGGTAGTATAAAATACCTGCATGTATTTTCTGAACTTGAGGAATTCTACACATTTTGTCAATCTTAATTATCCTTTTTCCCCCCTCTTTCTGAAGAATTGTAAGTTAAATCCTAGATAGGATGTTATATTGCCTCAAAATTCTTCAGTATGCATTTCTAACTGAGAAGGACTAGTTTTTAAAAAGTAATTATCATTTAATCATTACACCTAACATAATGGACAGTATTTTCAAAAGTTAATATTAACAGCCAGTCCATATTTCTGGCAATCTCAAGGATGTGCTTCTGTTCCAGTTTAAGATCTAAACAGAGTTCACATTTTGCAGTGATTATTGGGTCTCTTAAGTTTTTTACTTATTATTGTCCTTCCCTCCCCTGCTGCTGTTTTTTCCCCCCACTCATGCCATTGACTTGTTGACATGATGAGCTCATTTGTATGCTCAGATGTGCCATACTGCTTGGTTTTCGCTTGGTGGACACTATTACTTGCTCCTCTAGAACCTGTAAATTGGATCTTCCATCCAGAGATGTGATTAGATTCAGGCTTGTTTTGTTTCTTTACTCCTTTGGCAAAAATAACTCATTGGTGGCACTGTTGACTTTTACCTTCCTTCGACAAGGACCTGATGTCTGGAGGTCGCTCTTTCAGCAGATCTACTCAAGATACGTAGGTCAGGAGGTTTCCTGCTGCACTGATATTAGGCTCAGTCACTGACCAATGGAATCAAATCAGATGTGATACAAGTACCCTTGGGCTAGCCCTCTTGTATCTCTGCAGTCACCATCAGAAAAGCTTCCCTTGTTTTGCTGCCCCTTCAGATTGGGCCCCAGAAGAAATAATCTGTGGAACAGACCTAAATCTACTCCACAGTGAGGACCCAAGCCCAGACCAGACAGGCAACAGTACCCAGAACACTCTCAGCCACTTTGATCCCTGTGTCTTTTTCGCACACCCCATCAGTCTTTGATCAGGTATGGAATTTTAATCTCTAAGCTTGTTTATTGATTTCTGAAGGGTTTTTGAAATTGCTCTGTGAGCATCCTGATGGCTTGATTACATGTAAGCATTTGGGGGTTAAGAGGGAGCCATGAAGTATTTCTTTAAATGTTACCATATTAGATCTCTTCCATTTGTGGAGAAAAGATTGGAAGAAAGCTTTGTGGTAATATCTACATGGTCATTTCTGAATGGAAATTTCAAAATGGAGATTGAGAAGTATTTTTTTCATGGTATAGGATATGAGTAAGAGCACTGGTTTGGAGTAAGGCAGCCTGGCTTTAGATCGCTGTCTGACCACTTCCTAGTTCTACAGCTTTATCAAGTTACTCATGCCCTTTACAGTTTAGCTTTTTCATTTTCTAAAGTGCAGATGGTAATAATACATATTTCTTAGGTTATCACTTGAAGTGATAGTGGTGAAATGCCCAGCGCAAAGCCTGCCACACATGGGAAATTTTGAGTAAGTGATAGAATAATATGGTAGCAAATCATGTCCCTGGAATTTGGCATTCAATCTGAATCTGTTACTTCACTCTGTGCAGATAGAAAGGGGGGGTTCTCTAAGAAAGCGAGGGTTTTCTTTCATTTTCATTATTCAGGTCTTAAAATTTCCTGCACTGGTTTATTTGTGGGACATGAAGAAAACATTTTCTTAGCCCACAGCATCATGTGACTGTTTCTTATTGCTTGTCAGCAGTGTGAAACCTGAGGAAAGTGTGTTAACTCAGGGTCTAGTACAACTGTTCAGCAAAGCTAAGCAGACTTTATTTAAAGAAAGTGCTTGTTCTCTTTTTCTGGACATACAACTCCTGAGAACCGTGCATCACACTGTTAAGTAGTGGCTTTGGGATGTTTTCCATTTAAATGAATTTTCCAGCCAGTTGAAAGTTAATCTCTCCAAATGCTAAACTTTAAAATATTTTCATAGCTTCTGATACAAATTTTACTAAAAGTATAAGAGCCTTAAGCAGAGACAATTTAAACATCTCTAACTTTTTCTTCATGACTGCATCAGTCAGCTATTGCTATATAACAAACAATCCCATAACTCAATGGCTTAAAATAATTTTTATTCATTTTCATTCTCCGGGATGCTGATAGGCTGGGAGTGAGTGTCCTAGGCAATGTTGCCTGCCTGTCTGGTCTGGGCTTGGGTCCTCACTGTGGAGTAGATTTAGGTCTGTTCCACAAATATTTCTTCTGGAGCCCAGTCTGAAGGGGCAGCAAACCAAGGGAAGCTTTACTGACTGCTGAGATACAGGAGGGCTAGCCCAAGGGTACTTGTATCACATCTGACTTGATTCCATTGGTTAAAATAAGTCAGTGACTGAGCCTGACATCTGTGGATCTGGGAAGTATACCTCTTTCATGAAGGTGGAGAGGGAAAAAGTTTGCCCAATAGTAATCTAATTTATCCTAATAACCAGGGTCATTGGTATGATTATCTAACATGGTTTGATGTTACATACAGATATTGTTTTACCTTTGAAAACCCTGCCATTAACCCTGCCTTTCATCCTGCTTGTTCTGTACACAGATAACCAAGTTTTTTAAGAATCATGTTTAGGTAAGGAGAAATAAATTTTACATGAGGATTTAAGGCCTTCTTCTGGGAAGTGAGGCATTTTTATGGCTATTTTGGATACTTGGTAACCTTTTTTCTTTACTTTTCTCTGCACAGTTTGTCTCAGAAAGGATCCCCAGTATTACTAGGCATTTGACTTCTGGGAGTAAGGGGTTAACTCAGCATGTAAAGGTAAAACTCTAGGAAACAGAGGTTGATTCAATTTGTTATAGCAACTGGGTCATGTACTACACTAGTAACTCTAGAATTTTCAGATTCTAATCTTTTATCTTCAACAAACTCACAGAACTTCGAGTGTCAAGTTGCCTAAACTCTGGGTGCTTGTAAATGAAGCCAGTGGAGATGATAGATGTGAAAGCCTGAGGCAATTGTGGTGGTATTCACAAACCAAATAAAATTATTTTCAAATACTTTAAAATTTTATTAATATAAAATTCTAATTCCTAATCCATAATCATTCTACCTAAGCTGCACTGAAATTTACCTTAGTGCAGTTGATGGAGAAAGGGTTTATTAAAAAGATCAGTGTTATGAACCTACTAAAAAATAGTACACTATAAAAATTAGAACATTTATTTTGGGGGATATAATCAATGCTAATTATAATTAGAGCTAATATGAAGTGTGCTTACTCTATTCACAAAGTACACCCAGTGGACTTTGAATTGACAATTTCCATAATGAACTGAAAGTAATAAAGTGGTTTTTGTTTAAGTATGTTTTACAATAAATGATATTTCCTTAATTCAAATTTATTTCTTACTAAATCACATGAGTAGGATTTTTACCATGTTTACAAAATTACATATTTTCCAGATGCATGAAAGGCACTGCTGATCTCAGATAGTAGCTTTTAATATGAAGTGTCTCAGCAAGTGATATGGTGGTTAGTATTTTTCTCTCCCTTCTTTTTTTTTTAATATAGAACCTTAAATGTAGTAAAAATGTAATCTAAGTAGGAGAGAGAAGTGGAGTTGCCACTATCCCTAAGTGCCCCTCCATCTCCATTAGTTAAGTGTTTCATTTAACCATACATTCGATGTAGGATTTTCCAGTTTCTTACAGGAAGAGGAACAAATTTTGCAATAAACTATAATCACGATGTTTGATTTGATGAGAAATGCCAGCCCATTGAGGGATTTCCAGTTCTATCATTTCCCAGTCTAGGGGGAGAAAAAAGTAGATTTCATACCAGAGAGCCCACCACCGCTATTTCTTTCTACCCATTCTTCCATTCCCTTTGACTTTCCTGTGGAATTATCAACTCCCTACCTGGAGTGTTCTTTGATCTTCCAGACCACAGATGAGGGTGTAGTGGTGACTCTTATTTCTACTACTGATACTACTGTAATTTATGAGAATTTCAGGGTCAAACATTATGTATTTTTTCCTTAAGTAGGCTCCACACCCAGTGTGGGTCCCAGTGTGGGGCTTGAACTCATGACTCTGAGATCCTGAGATTGAGACCTCAGCTGAAATTAAGAGTTGGACATTTAGGGCGCCTGGGTGGCTCAGTTGGTTAAGCGACTGCCTTCGGCTCAGGTCATGATCCTGGAGTCCCGGGATCGAGTCCCGCATCGGGCTCCCTGCTCGGCGGGGAGTCTGCTTCTCCCTCTGACCCTCCTCCCTCTCATGCTCTCTGTCTCTCATTCTCTCTGTCTCAAATAAATAAATAAAATCTTAAAAAAAAAAAAAAGAGTTGGACATTTAACCAACTGAGTCACCCAGGTGCCCCAAACATTATGTATTGGAGATCTTACAAAGCATGGTGTCCTTAGCCCGGATGTCCTCTCACTCCGGTCATGAAATACGTTTTTTCAAAGAACTTTTTCATGTTTCAGTATTTCATTACTACTGCTATTATTGCTATTCCTGCTACCATTTATTGTTTATTTCATGCCGGAGACCTGTGGCAAACTCTCCATATATAATCTCATGTAGTTAGCATGACTCTCTCTGCAGTAAGTGTGGCTTTGATACCCATTTGACACATGAGGATTCTGAAGCCCAGAGAGGATCAACAGTTTACCCAGTTTGTCACATGGCTGGTGAGAGAGGGCGCGGGGCTCCAAGCCAAGTATGCTCCCCGTAGAGCCTGTACTCCTCCGTAATCCACCTCCTTCGGCCTTGACATTTTGGACTAAGGTACCTTAGATAGCTTTCCCTCCTTTCATCCTCACATCCCAAGTCCAATTACCGTTTCTTTTTGGTCCCTTAAAGAAAGCAGCCATTCGTTGCTTATTTAATACACATATACTAAACATCAGCTGTGCGAGGAGTGCCTACTATGTTAGGAAACGGAGCTCTAAACACTGGTTTGTTGCTATTACAGTCTACAGAGCATTTGACATAGCTGATGAAATGCATACAATAAGAGAAGGTTAAAAATAAATCTCAAAGAGAACATCAGGATAAAACGACCTCCCTCACAGGGGCTGTCTGGAAGAGTCCCACTTGAGGGTCCTGCTTCCATGTCCTTTCTTTGTCTACCTGGTCTGTTCTGTAGGACATAGTGAATACTCCTGTGGCCACTTTCCATCTCAGACTCCCCCAGAGGACTCTGCCCTCACCCTGAGCCCTGGATGCGGGCCATCCTGATTCATGACCACAATGACCAGCATCTCCTAAAGATTGCGTAGTGTGCAGAATATTTTCACATGGGTTGTCTTGTTTGTTCCTGACAACCCTGACAAGTAGTGGTCATGTGGAAACTGAGTCACGTAGTACAGCTTGCCCACATTCTGTGAAGCTCCTCCAAACCTCACTGCTCCCTTGAATTTTTCCCCTGGACTTCATTCCCCTCTTCTGTGCAGTTCTTCCTGTTTCAGTTCTCGAAGGGGCAGTTCTGGCACCGCCATGCCTCTTCACGTCTCGGCATTTTTGTTAGCAGGAGACCCTCCAGAAACACCCCTCAGCGGTCACTTGTGCCCTTTTAAAAATTCTTTCACGTTGTTGAACACCAGCTAGGACAGTTACTTAAGTTTGCCTTCTCATCTCTTACACCCCATACATCATACAGTGTTAGGTTTTAATGACATAAATATGAATGCTGAAGCCTCACAATACCTTGCGATCTGCGTTCAGCGGCTGGTTTATAGTATTCAGGTGATCGTGTACTTGTGGGGCCTGAGGAAAATGATAGAAGGTGTGTTTTCGGACAGTGGTCATCTCAAACTGTTGGATAGGTTAGTTGTGTGAATATTCCTGGCACCGAGGAACCGTGTTATCTGTGCCTGACAGAGGTGAAAACCAAAGTCTGCCATCAGGTCTGTCTTCCTTTTCGCCAAATGGGAAGTGATGTTCTTGCAGGTCACCTCAAGTGCGTGGCTGATCGTAACCTCTTCTTGAGCAATTGAAACTGGCACCAGAGGGCGCCTGGGTGGCTCAGTTGGTTAAGCGACTGCCTTCGGCTCAGGTCATGATCCTGGAGTCCCGGGATCGAGTCCCACGTCAGGCTCCCTGCTCAGCGGGGAGTCTGCTTCTCCCTCTGACCCTCCTCCCTCTCATGCTCTCTGTCTCTCATTCTCTCTGTCTCAAATAAATAAAAAAATAAAATAAAATAAATAAAAAAATCTTTAAAAAAAAAAAAAAAGAAAAAAACTGGCACCAGAAATCTTCTGAGATGCTGTGACTAAGGGTGCGTCCGGAAGAGAAGTTTCCTGAAATGTCGATTAAACAACAAAGTGGCGGAGAGGCAACATTTCCCTATCGATGTTAGAAAACATCCTAAGTGAAAAGGGATCCTCAAAAAATTTGTTTAAAAAAAAAAACAACACAAAATATTCTCGGTTCCTTTGAGGTTTGTTAACATTTACCCTTTTAAGTAGAGTTGCCAGATTTGGCAAATGAAAGTATAGGACACCCTGTTAAGTTTTAATTTCAGGTAAACAATGAAAAAAAGCTTATATGCAAGTCCGCTCCGTACAATATTGGAGACGTACTTACACTTGAAACTTCTCTGTTATTTTTTCTGAAATCTCCATTTCCCTGGGCATTCTGTATTTTATCTGGAAATCCTGCTTTTAAGAAAGTGTATTGATCCCCATTTAGGTCAGTTAAGAATGTTGGTTTTTTTTAAGTGTAAATAATGTGTATAAAAGCCAGTTGGTCTAACTTTAGCTCTTTTGATACAATTTTAATTAGCTAAGGAAGCATAGGAGTTTAAAAACTGACCTGTCTGAAGTCAATGCAACTAGATTTGATTAAAAATGAAGGTAAAGAATCCTAGAAACAGGAAAGTAGGATTTATAGCTCATATTCAGTCAGTATCTGTTTTTCTTTACCTTCATGTCCCCATTGCTCCTAATTGTGCCTCCTGGAGGCTCTAGAAAATAATGGTGTTGCTAATGAGAGCCAGCCCCTCTTGAGATCAGTTCTGTGCCAGGCACTCTTGCAGGGTTTGTTTTAGTTTATTTAATCATCACAGTAACCTTTTGAGACAGGTACTTTTATGATTTCTGCTTGTTATCAATTAGGAAACTAAAGCACAGAGAAGCTAATTAGCTTAACCAAGGACACATCTCTTCGTCAACCCTTGAAGCATTTTTCTCTTTTGTAGAGAGGAATTTCCACCTCTTTGATTCCTTGTAAGACAAAGTGTCTAGACTCCTTTCTATCCTCATTTACCTCTGGGTTAGCTATGGTTTGTCAGTGCCCTTGGATGTATTACGGTCAAAATTTAAAAGTACATTTTATGTGTAATATAATTTAAAAGCAGAGTACCTTGGGATGTTTTAATGGCCTTTTTACTGGATGCTGTGGTTCTAATGGTGGTCCAAGGATTATATGAATTTTTATTTTAGTAATTTTATTTTTTGGTGGTGAACGTATTTTCATATAACACAGTTAACTCAGACTGAGTTTTTCTTCAAGTAAGACTTCTAGGTTCCTTATCTACACAAAATGCAAGCAAGCCAAGTCTTTTCCAGTTTCTGTGCAAATTTTTTTTTTAAACAAATGCATAGGAATTCACTTGTATTTGATTTTTATAAATTATTTCATTTTACCTCACTCTTCCTGGCTGGTATCATGGCATCTAATAAATCATAATGGTAGTAATGATACGTATTTAGAACAGAGATCCAGACTGCATGCATGCATGGGTACGTGAGTTTCTCCTCTGTGTGTCTTTACTTGGACATTCCTAGCCTCTGCCTGTCTTTTTATTTGGCTTAAGGGGACGATGGGCTGTTATCAATGTGTTATGTACTCTTTGACCATCTCGTCTTAAGGAAGAAGGTTGGAGCTACATTACAGCATTCTTTGTTGGAACCTGACAGACTCTTAAATCACCTTCCTTTGATGATCCACAATGATCCTGCCTAGTCAGATACATTATCCCTAAATCACCATGTCATTCTGTGCCCTGCTTGCATCTGTAAAGTTCCTCCCAAAATAGTGAGACTCCTAATATTTGCTCTTAGTAATGAAAGTAGCAGAGAGTTAATAAGAGAAAGAAACATTTACCTGGGGAATTGTAGACCATTTTTATTTCATGTTAGAAAATACACAAGTCTAATGGTAGTAAATATACCTGGGGGCAGAATGTGAGACAAAAGGCACTTCTTGTTGGTTTAAGGAAAGCCCAGATTTAGATATACCAACAAAGAAAGAATCTTCTACCATCTCTAAAACCAGATGAAAGGTAAAATTATATTTATATACCTGTTAGCCCTAAAATTTCAAGAAGAATCCAATACATTTATGTATCTGGAGTTGCATTTATGTATCTGGAGTTGATCATCTATCAGTATACCATTTAGTAGAGAACAATTTTCTATATTTGTCAACATGATCATATCATGTAATTAGCATCATATCTGTGCAGGTGTGTTCAGTAGTCATAATTTCACTCACTTTGGCTTGTACTTTTAATGCATAACTACCACAAAGTGATTAACGTTTATGATTATTCTCTTTCTGAGACTGCTTTGACATTTTTTAGCTACCTTTCTTTAATCCATTAAGTTTACTGATTATAGTTCTCATTTCCCAAAGGTATTACAATGAATCATATTGGATAAAAATTTGAGAGCATTATGGAGAAAATTATAAGTATTACTCACTGCTTTCTAGTATCAACATTCAGCCTAAATATTGCTGTGATACGGCAGACAGAACTGGCATGTTAGAACATACACATATACACACATAAATAAATAAATTGTAGGTGCTCTTTGAAGGCAGTCTGTTACACACCATGGTTTAAAACATGATAGTATGATATGTGATACCCACAATTCATTATGGAGCACTTATAAGTGATTTATTGGTGAAAGATTTTTTCCAAAAACTTCATTATTCTTCAGCACAGAGCAGAACTGGCTCATAATTCTGTTTTACAAACAACATATATTTTTAAAAGTCATGTTAGTTTCTAGAAATATTTAAAATATTGTCATAGTATCAGAAGTACAAGATGAAAACAGTTCTAATGTGGTTTCCTTTCATAGGAGTTGTTTTTCCCATCATGCCAATGTGAATACTACTCCATTTTTATTTTTAATGTTTTGAAGTATCCCAAATACATTGCTTTTTTTTTTTTTGCTAGTAAGATATTTAGCAACTTTTTTTTTTTTTTTTTAAGATTTTATTTATTGATTTTGACAGGGAGAGAGAGATCGTGAGAGAGAGCACAAGCCGGGGGCCGGGGAGCAGCAGGGAGAGGGAGAAGCAGGCTCCCTGCCCAGCAAGGAGCCTGATGCTTGATCCCAGGACCCTGGTATCATGACCTGAGCTGAAGGCAGATGCTAAACCATCTGAGTCACCCAGGCGCTCCGATATTTAGCAACTTCTGTACCATTTTTCCTTTTTGGATAACTTAATTGACCATGTAATTGGCCTTGTTGGGGATGGAGGAAAGATTTATCTCAAGTTATTTAAATCAGAAAAGCATATTGCTTTTGGGTTTTGAACTTCTGACTACTGACCGACATTAATCTTATTTGTTGGATATTGGTTGGCATTCAGTTGCTCTTCCCCTGTCTCATTGACTTGTCTCTCCCTTTTTTCCCATTTTGGCTTCACAGTGAATAAAATCAAACATGTCTGACTGTTTTACTTACCATACACACCTTGACATTTATGTTTAACAGATCTCTTCGAGAAAAGAATCTCTAAATAAGACTGTCTTTGTTGGAGGCTATGAAAACAACACTTGTGCCTGTCAGCCTTTAGGAAATAGTATATTTAGGGGCACCTGGGTGGCTCAGTCGTTAAGCGTCTGCCTTCGGCTCAGGTCGTGATCCCAGGGTCCTGGGATCGAGCCCCGCATCGGGCTCCCTGCTCCGCGGGAAGCCTGCTTCTCCCTCCCCCACTCCCCCTGCTTGTGTTCCCTCTCTCGCTGTGTCTCTCTCTGTCAAATAAATAAATAAAATCTTAAAAAAAAAAAAAAGAAATAGTATATTTAGTTATCTCACAATGAAATATAGTATTTTTTCCTGAAAAATAAACCCTGTATAATGCTTAGTTTTTACTTATATTATTATGCAGAAAAATGAGACTTATGACCACTCGAGCAGTTGGTTCTAAGCTTCATTTCAATTTTGAATGAAAAATGAATTTTTAAAAGAAACTCATATTGTTTCATAAAACCCTGAACACACTTTACCTAGAATTTAGGGCCTATTTATAACCATAAAGGAATAATAATCAAACTTTCCAATAAGATGAGTGTTTGAGGAAATGTGAATTAAACCAGCCACCTGGAGAATGTCCAAATATTGCAAAACATATTTTGAAAATATCAAGTGGGCCTTAGGGTGGAATTCCGTAAATAGTCAGAAAAGCCAGATGTCTTTGATCATTGAAATAATCTGTGGAAGTGTGCCAAGGTGTCCTAAGCTTTCCTCATCTGTTTTTTTTTTTTAAATAACCTATTTAATATGAAAATGAGTTCCAAAAATTTAAACTATTTTTGCCAAATCCAGTTTGTCTTTATTAACTCTGATTGTCCAGATCCTAAAATAATGAAGAATTTGATTTCAGAATATTTTATTTTAAGATTTTATTTATTCATTTAACAGAGAGAGAGAGAGACAGTGAGAGAGGGAACACAAGCAGGGGGAGTGGGAGAGGGAGAAGCAGGCTTCCCTCTGAGCAGGGAGCCCGATGCGGGGCTCGATCCCAGGACCCTGCGATCATGACCTGAGCCGAAGGCAGACGCTTAACCAACTGAGCCACCCAGGCGCCCCTGATTTCAAAATATTTTAAAGACCCTCAGTTCTCTTCCCTGGTCAGCTCAACTCGGCAAATATGTATTATGTACCTACTGTGAACAAGGTGTTACGCTTGTTTCCAAGGGATATAAAAGTACAGAAATCACACTATTCACCTCAAATTACTGGGAACTGTTCTAACAAAATGGTTTCATGTGGTATGTGTTACAGAGTTTTCTAGATGAATATCTGAGAATACTGTATTTCTAGCATATAAATCAAGAAATATTTTAGGAATTTTTATTCACTGTGACAGACTCTAGAAGAGTATAGGAAAGGTGTCACATGTGATACTTCCCTTTGTTAAAGTAATTTTATGATCTAGCTTAAGAGAAGATAAAATAACAGATAATGCAAGGATATGAGTAAGTGATAATTGTATTATCCTGGAGTTCAAAGAAAATCAAGTTAAGAAATCAGTAGTCACTGCATTTATTTGGGTATTTCCTTTGTACTGGAAGAGTTTATTCCTGATATACTCTTCATTTCTCCAGGGAACTTTCCTTCTCCGCGCCCCCCCCCCCCCCATAAAGGCAAAGTGTAGCCCCACTGACATTTACATGCTCACAAGTTTCATTGTTGTTCTATGTGTGTATGTGGGAGGGTGGTTGAATCCATGTAGAAGTACTTTGTAATAAAAATCTTAGGTCAGAAATTAAAGTTGTCATCCCACTTTTTGGACTGGTCTAAAATTCCACTGTTTGCTGCCAAATTTGGGAACTAGTTAAATTTAATTATACAGTATTTAGTGAGTTGTGTCTGAATTTCCTGTTAAATTATATAAATCTTTAGAGGAAAGACTTTGTCTTAGCATTAAGCTTTCTTCCTGATCTCCAAGTTCTCCTCTATGCTGTACTTCCCCTAGAAGCTGTCCACTGTGCCACCATCAGTGCGGTTCCATCCAATGCAGGGAACTGCATGGGAGTCTTCAGTAGCTCTCTTTTGTTGACAAAAAACATTACTTAGTAACAGCAAAAAGCCTGTCTTCCAGCCTGGCCTCCTTTCTTTCCCCTGTAAAAATTCTTTTCATGAGGAGGCTCTGCATTTTCTGTGTGGTTGCTGCTGTTGTATTTTCTACCAGAATGTTCCTTCCCCCTTTTTCTAACGGGGAATTCCTTCTTGTCATGTAGGGTTCTGATTCAGCTATTAACTCTTCAGTGTCTTTCCTTGGCCCCACTGTTAGAGTATTTTATTCCATGATTCCATACTTATTATAGCATGTTGTAGATAGTTTATCAGCCAGAATCCGACCAGGGACAGTAACTACACTAGTTATTTGAACAGTGATACTTTAATATAAAGAATTGTTAACTAGGTATAAAGGTGTTACCAAGGAAACCGACAAGGCGAGAAGAGAACCATGCCGTGTCAGGAAGGTTGCAGCTGTAAGGAAGAGTTTAGGTTATTAAAACTTAGAAACGACAGAACTGAAACGGACTGAGGAGAGGGTGCTGCTCTTGCTGAGTTCAGAACAGGGTCCCCGTGCGCCTAGGACCCAGCGGCCAGCCAGCTGGTACTGAGATGATAATGGCTTATTAACTGGCTGAGTCGGATAGCGAATTATCTTCCTTGAGTTTACTATGAGCTTTTTGATGTTGGAATTGTATCTTGTTTATCTGCTACCCCCAAATCCCCAAGTGTCTAAATCTAAATATTTTCATATCTCATTTGATAGTGATACCTAATCTAACCTCTTGTTATAATATTCATCCATGTTGCTGCACAAATATTGATCCTGAATAGGCATCTGTCTGGGAAAGTGCCTTTTTTTTTTTAAGATTTCATTTATTTATTTGACAGAGAAACACAGTGAGAGAGGGAACACAAGCAGGAGGAGTGGGAGAGGGAGAAGCAGGCTTCCTGCAGAGCAGGGAGCCCGATGCAGAGCTCGATCCTGGACTCTGGGATCATGACCTGAGCCGACGGCAGATGCTCAACGACTGAGCCACCCAGGCGCCCCCCAACTGCCTTTTTAAAACCTGGAAAAATGCTTTATTACACAAGGCATCTGGCCCCACAGTTTCAGATAAGGGATCTGGATCACAAGGGCATATATAATGGCCTATATATTGTATATAATGTCTTTTGTAGGTGTTAGTAAAAATTCAATGAAATCAAAGCAGATCGTTGACTGACTTGCTATTGTTATATTATTTTTCAAGCTGATAATCTGGTCACGGCTAGTTTTTTTTTTACATGTGAGAATTTCTAAAGAGGTAATAAATTTAGGAGCTCTTTGTAGTTCCTGAGTGCATAGAGATATTCTGGTTTATTAGAGTTTTGCAAATGAAAATGGAAGCCCTTTTGTTAGAGCCTTTGAAAAAGAAAACAGAAGATATTTCCAATTCCCAGTAGCTATGGCGATGTAGCAGGTTATGACTCAGGAATTAATTTTCATGTTGGTTTATAGTAAAGGGAGTTGATCAGGATGAAGGGTATGTATTTCATTCAACTTCTGAGAGACAAATTCCACTAAAGCTATAGAAAAAGGAATAATTTGGGCTTTCTACTGAAACGTAGAAAGAGGAGTAATTTGGGGTTTCACTAGTCTAATCCTTCTAACTAAAAACTGGGAGGTAAGGCTCTACACTTCCTTTGACAGGATTCAGATGGTAACTCCCTGCCAGCTTTATTTCTGTCAGTATTACATACTGTTCCTGGAGCATTTTCCTCAAGTTGGTATACTTTTAGTTTTCTATGCTGTGGGCAGGGACACGCCAATATGAATATAAGAACTTGGCAGGTAATTGTGAATAAAAATACATTCAAAGTGTAGAAAATATTTAAGAGAACTTGAATTACTTGAATTCCTTTGAGAAGACTGAACCTGCTCTGAGAATGTAATACTTTTACAATTTGTATAACATTCCTTTGGAGATAGAATCATTCCTGAGTTGATTCCGGTTAAAGAAATAATAGAACTGGGGCTCCTGGGTGGCTCAGTGGGTTAAGCAGCCGACTCTTGGTCATGATCAGGTCATGATCTAATGGGTCATGGGCTCTGCACTCAGTGGGGAGTCTGCTTGGGATTCTCTCCCTCTGCCCCTCCTCCCACTCGTACACATGCACTCACTCACTCACTGTCTCAAATAAATAAATCTTTAAAAAAGAAAAAATAGAACTATAACCATTTTTTAAAAAATGTTTTTGTTTTCAGGTGCTAGAATAATAAAGATTTACAATTTAAATCTTGTAGGGTCGGTTAAATTTCAAACTATCCTTAATAATAATGGCTAAGGAATTATTTAAAAAAATTTTTTTCCCTTCACTCAACATGTATTGATTTTTCTGACATATTTAAGTATGCTCCACCAGGCAGGGGCTGCCAAAGATAGAGATATGAGAGGTTCCTGACCTGAAGATACTAAGAACTGCTTTCGGGGGAAGAAAATAAAAATGAGTGGGAACTAAGTAATACTGATGAAGTAAATAATACTGGCTGAGGACAGTAGAAAAAATTTTGTAAGAGCAATCACATTTATTGCCAGTATCAGATATCAACAAAATTCCCAGATATTTAAAGAGGAGGGTCCCATTGTGGACTGTGGTAAAGTCGCATCGTAACCAATGTTACCATTTCAAAAACAAAATGGCTTTGTAGAACAAACTGTTTTTTCCTTTTGTCATATAACCCAAAGCGCTGTTGGTTTGGTTGAAAGAAATCCAGTGTAGTGAACCATCTTCTGCCCAGTGCTTTACTTTAAATATTTGTCTACATGAAGTAAACAGTAATATTTACTCAAAGAAAAATTCAAAGAACTGTGGGCCATCTAGCTACATCCTCTTTGTACCTTCATAGTTAAAAAAAAAAAAAAAGCCTGCAGGCAAATGCCATTTTGGCTTTGCTATCTTTCCTGTTCGTTCTTTTGTCTGTCTGTTTCTAGTAAGTAGTTTCTTCCCCTGGGAGTTTCTGTTTCCTCCCACTAAGTGGGCTACCCTTACCCTGTGCTCTGACATGAGCCCACACATGATTCTGTTATTACACATCTGGCACCACTAATAATAATGTCTCAGTCCAGGCTGCTGTAGCCAATTACCATAGACCGGATGGCTCAAACAACATTGAATTCTCAACAAACATTTATTTCCAGAGGCTGGAGATCTGAGATCAGGGTGCCAGCATGGTCTGGGGAGAGCCCTCTTCCTGGTTTGCAGGGGGCTGTCTGCATATGGTGGAAAGAGAGCTAGCTGGCTCTCTGGCTTCTGCGTACAAGGGCACTAATCCTAGTCTGGAGACTGCTAGGTACTCTGTTCCCCATTTTATAGATAAGGGGATTGGAGAAGTTGAGCTGTTTTCTCCAAGTCTTCCAACAAGAGATAGAATTGATATTTAAATAAGTTCTTTTTACTGCGGAGCCCTACCTTTTACCAATGACACCGTGTTGCTTTCCTCATTAGACCGAGAATCCCTTGAAAGCAGGAATTGTGTCTTTCGTTAATAATTGGTCAAGTGAATGCTTGAAGGAGAAGATGAGCAAAGGTGTGAACATTATAAAAGTGTTTAGCCTACATAGCCAAAGATAACACGTTCTTGTCAGAAGAAAAGCATTGAGCCATCATGCACCTGATGACAAAAGCTTATTGTTTTATTCATTGGCTGACAGTACTCCTGTCAGGCAACAGATGATCATTAGGAGCTAGGTACTTGAGAGTGCATTTTATTTTATTTTTTTCGAGAATGCATTTTTTTTTTTTAAGATTTTTTTTATTTATTTATGTGACAGAGAGACACAGCGAGAGAGGGAACACAAGCAGGGGGAGTGGGAGAGGGAGAAGCAGGCTTCCCGCTGAGCAGGGAGCCCGATGTGGGGCTCGATCCCAGGACCCTGGGACCATGACCCGAGCCGAAGGCAGACGCTTAACGACTGAGCCACCCAGGCGCCCCTCGAGAATGCATTTTAAATGGCAGGCACAATCACTGCTCTAAAGGAGAAACATTTTGTGTTAAGTGCGGAATCAGAGATAGAAGTTGAGAAACCATCCTGATGTTATCATTTATTAACAGTCCTCTTTTTTGTTTTTAACTGCTTCACTTGGGTACTCTCATGTTAGGTCATTAAAGAAGGGATTCTCTGGTGTACCACTTGGAGGGTAACCCAGAGATAGAGATCCTGCATCTGTCAGAGGGCTCTCTGAATCCCAAGAAGCATCTTGGGACCATTAATTTAACCAGAGTGTGATTACCCACAGGGCGCAGGGTACTATGGGAGGTGCTTGGGGATGCAGGGATGAAAAGGACTCTCTAGGAACATGAGTCTCCCTCTCGCCATTGTGGGGTTGCCTGAAAGTTTCTGTCAGGGAAGGTGTGGTTTTCTTTAGGTTCCCTTATAGGCTTCTCCTTGCCTAAGATGGAGGTAATAATTAAATAATAATTTGTATGTATTTGTAACGCGTCTGGAACGGTGCCAGGCACTTCATGTGAATTATTTTTGAAATGTTTCATGTTAAACTCACAGGATAGATATTATTGCCTTTATCATATAGATGAGGAAACTGAGGCCTAGAGAGGTTAATAACTTGCCCACATTCATATACCTGCAAGGGATGCAGCTGGAATTCATACCCAAAGCCAGTGCACTTAATTAACTACTCTGCTATCCTGCCTTTCTATCTAACCCAAGCAACCTGGGAAAATAGAACTGCCAGGGTC
The DNA here is from genome assembly GCF_029215605.1 of Mirounga angustirostris. Classification (NCBI taxonomy): domain Eukaryota; kingdom Metazoa; phylum Chordata; class Mammalia; order Carnivora; family Phocidae; genus Mirounga; species Mirounga angustirostris. The sequence continues at coordinate 36,887,102 of NW_026991720.1, forward strand.
ATTACAAGGTCATCTAACATCATTTGATCATTTCAAGGATCCAGGGAGGGATACAAGACACCCTTCCCATTTTACTGTTGAAGAAACTGACCGTGAGGGGTTGCAAGACTAAAGTCATACTCTTCTTACTAACTGGCAGTAGTACTGCGTTGTGAGTAAGACAGTCCAGATCTCCTTGTCCGACTCCCCAGTAGCAGTTAAACAAGAACAACATATCATGCTGGAACTGAGATCTAGAGTTTATTGTATTTTCCTTCATTTTTTCCCCCTTATTGTGTGGGATAGGGATGATTTTCTTGGCTCTGTATATACGTACTTGCATATCTGCTTTGAGATGAAATCTAAGTGCAGTGATTCATGGGCTGAGCCTGGGTACCTTTGTGCTGTCGCCTAAGTCCTTCCATATCTTTCACCAAAAATGCTAATAATTAAACTGCTGTGGCGACAAAGAAGCCAGAGTTGTGATAGGTGTCTGCTGTAGTTTCCCACGGCATTCAGGTGGCATGGGTTTAAGAATTTCCAAGGATTTCAAGTGGTGGCCTTTGAAGGCATGTTTTGTACATCTGTCCTTCTCTGGGGAGCTTTGCTCTTCCCCAGAGGTCCTGGAGGCGAGTGAGAGCTGTCTGTTCTAGAAGAGCTGTCAGGAAACCTGTCCCTGCCTGCTTCCTGAAAGTAATACTGCTTCGAAGCAGGGAAGGGCCCCAGGACTTTACCATGTCATTTACACTTTTTTTTTTTTTTCCTTTGCAGACCTCTGGTTATCACCGAATTTTCTCTCTCAGTCTATTTTCCATTCTTTAAGACTTAGCTGAAGTACCTCCTGTGGGAATACCTCCGTGGCTGACTCATTCCCATACCCTCTCTCCTGCCTATTCGGAATGGCTCTGTTACTCTGGCCAACCACACAGGAAGAGCCCCCCCCCCCCTCCGTGGCCTTTTGGTGCCAGGTTCTCCACAGTAGGATGTTGGTGTGTTTTGTTTGGTATCATGGCAGTATCCGGTTTGATTCCAGGAATAGGAATCTTCTTGTTCTTCTTTTTTTTTTTTTTTTTTTGTAATTGCATGTTTATTTTTTCCTGGTTATAAATTTAATGATGTTCATTTGTAACATTTTTAAAAGAGATAAAAACAAAATATGTAAACTCACCCATGAATTCCCCGCTGTAGATCACCAGAGTTCATAGCTTGGCCCCCTGCTTGGGCCATTTGCTTTCAACTCTCAGGTGTGAGAGGCAGTGTGTGTGTGTTCTGTCCTTGGGCATCTGATGTTTTGTCATTGTGGACGTCTGATGTTTTATCTTCTGGTAGTGCCACGGCACTCCCTTAAATTATTTTTGTTCTTGGTCAGAAGCCCCATTTTGGATGCCTGGTGTCCTATCACATGGTGACAGCAAACAGGGTTTGTTTTTACTTGGAACAGCTTACATGATAACCTGAAGGGAAAACAGTATCATGACCCGAAGGTCTGGAGACAAAATTAGTTTTGCAGTGCACCTTGGAGATTATCTCGTCCAGGGACTCCAAACCTAACTGTGCATGAGAATATCTGGGGAACTTGTTAAACTGCTACCATCCTGTGCCAGTTGAAATAGTCTTAGGGCTAGAGCCTGGGATTTGTAAGTTCCCTAGGAAGTTTCTACAGGCAGCCCAGCACCATTCAGTGGACTAGAATTTGGGAGCCAATTCACTGATTTATTCATCAACTATCTGTTGAGGGCTTCCTGGGAGCTCCGCACCCACCCTGCTAGGTTTTGGGAATACATGGGTAGACATGATATCCTCCCTTATGGTGTGTGTTTGACTAGGGAAGACAATGAAATACCAAGCAAGCAAACATAATCATTATATTATGGTAAGTAGTTTAAAAGTAAGGCACGGAGAGATAATAATTTTAGATGCAATGGTCAGGGGTATCCTCTCAGAGAAAGGCACAAAGTCTCAGGGGTTGCAGACTAAGAAAGAACCACTTGCACAAAGAGTGTGGGAAAGAGTCCCTAGGCGGAGGCATGCCACACACAGACCCTGAGGTGAGCAAATGCTGGGATGTTTCCGGAATTGAAGAACAGTATGTCTGCAATGCAGTGAGAGAAGAAAGAGTGCAGAGATGGGTTCAAGGTTGTTTTAACTAGTTACCCAAGTACCCCTGCTAGTAACTGGTGGAATGAAGGCTGGAAACTACTCTGTGGATTTCATGTCCCATCAATCAGTGTCTTCATTGCCTCTGGCTTAGTCTGCTTAGGTTGCCATAGCACAGTACTATAGACCAGGGGGCTTTAACAAATGTATTGTCTCACATTTCTGAAGGCTGAAAGTCCAAGGTCAAAGTTTCAGCAGGGTTGGTTTCTCCTGGGGCCTGAGGTTTCTCCTTGCAAATGGCCACGTTCTTGCTGTGTCCTCACACAGTCTTAAATGTACTTGGACATCCTTGGTGTCTCTGTATATATCCAGATTTCCTTTTCTTAGGATACCCTAATTATCTCATTTTAACCTAATCCCCTCTTTAAAAGCACCGTCTTGAAATGCAGTCACACCCTGAGGTCCTAGAGATGAGGGATTCGGCATAGAAGTTTGGGGCAGGCCATAGTTCAGCCGGTAGGAGCTGCCATCACGTAGCTGACAGATGCTCCCATTTGTCATAGGAGTCAGTCTAACAAAGCAGAGCACCTGTTCGTCACCTGCTATTAGGGCCAAGACGGAGTCTGTGCCATTACAGTAAATAAAATAATGAGTTCAGTTTTTTAAATTGATATACCCTGAACAAAAGAGAGACTGGCTTAGTGTCCCTACAATCTCTGTTACAGTTGGAGGGGTAGGAAGTGGGAACTGGCTTATGAAATTTTTGCTCCATTGGCTGGGACTTTTTGCAGTTTCAGAACCTTTCCTTTCCAGAGAATTCTGTATCTGCCAGGGTGTTTTGATGCAGATGATAGAGAATCTACCCTAGCTGGTTTAAGTGAGATTTATAATGGGATATTAGCTGTTGTATATACTCCTTGAAAGGATGTAGAAACGTGCTGTAGGTGACATTTCCATGACCATTTTCTAGAACTGCCCCACGGGACTAGTCTGACGAGAGAATGCTGCAGGCACCACCTCCAGAGCCAGACTGCCTCTGCTGTCTGCCACTCCTCTGCATCACCTGGGCCAGCAAGATGGATGTCCTGGGCCTGTCTTGTTTCCTCACATAGTTCATTCCCAAATCAAAGCTCACATCTGGGTGGTGGGACCTGGTCTCATGGCTGCACCGAAACTGCAGGGGAGGTTTCACAGAATGGGGAGCTGTCGAAGATGGCCCCTTCCTCTTAAAAAAAGACAAGAACGAACGAAATTTGGGAGCTCACAAATGAAATTATGACACGTGTTCTCTACAATCCACTTTTCCAAGGTATGCTCACCCTTGACATCTCCCAGTCGTACCCTGGCAGAATTATAACACATGAGCCGGGACTGTGCTCACTGTCTGTTACATCTTGGAGAGGGTGCGAGTGAGATACACAGAACATAAAGTAGGAGATGAAGCATGGAGGAATCTTAGGAGTCCCATCAGTAACCGCCCTTCCTTTTCACAATTGCATTATGTGAGGTAGAGGGATGGCAGAAGGCTGCGAAAGAGAGGCTGGCACATAGCCAAAGAAGACCCAGCATTCGGGATCCCCTGGGCTTCTGACTTGGGGCTCGTCTTGAGCCATAGCTGTGATCTTCAGGATGGTCCTTTCTGGTTTGGTCACAGTGGAAGGTATTCTAGATGTCTCACGCATGTGGTTTATTTTAAAGTGGGGAATTCCATGTGCTCTTTCTCCTTAGGTGGACTCTGATAGTTTTCCCACACGTGACTGCCCCATCTTTGGGTGGGGGTGGGAGGTCAGCCGTGTGCAGAGGGCACAGCCTCGCCTGCGTGTAACACATGACGGAAAGGCAGGAGAGCTGTTGTACTATCAGGAAGGACACAGCTAAAATCAGAGAATGTACACTTCCCTATATGCATGCATTTACGAATAGAATTGTGTAAAGCTGACCCTCAGGCATCACTCACGGTATCATTGTTTTTGGCGCTGAAGATACAGAAGAGGTAAGGATGTATTAGCGCATCTTGGTGGTCATTACACTATTTTCCTTCAGAAGTGCTGTATGAAGCACTATCTAAATATACACATGTTGACACCTGTCCTCGCTTTGGAATAAAATACAAGATTTAAGAATTAGCCTTGTTTTTACTGGAGGCAAGAGAGTTCCTTCAGAATGTCTTATGAGGGGCGCCTGGGTGGCTCAGTTGGTTAAGCGACTGCCTTTGGCTCAGGTCATGATCCTGGAGTCCCTGGATCGAGTCCCGCATCAGGCTTCCTGCTCGGCAGGGAGTCTGCTTCTCCCTCTGACCCTCCCCTCTCTCATGTGCTCTCTCTCATTCTCTCTCTCTCAAATAAATAAATAAAATCTTAAAAAAAAAAAAGAATGTCTTATGAATGTTTATAGTGCTTTTTCCCACTTGCATGACTTCCTTTATGTGCTTCTCTTCTTTTGAAACTTTCCTTTACCCAAAGTGAATTTCAAGGGCGGGAGGATATTCATTGTGCTTTCCTTTCAACTTGGGTAGTTTTGAAATTTTAAAAAATATAAAGTTAGTGGGAGGAGAGATGGTGGTCATAATTACCAATATTATTAGGGCAAAATACATATTAGGAGGGTCTTACAGTAAATATTTATTAGGCCAGTGAGTGAGTGCGTGAGTGATTGAATAAAAAGAACAAACAGACCTCGGAGCCAGATCTGGGTTCAAGTTCCCGCTCTGCTAGTCACTAGCTGTCTTATCATGATCTCTCTAATCCTCAATTTCCTCATTTTTATACTGTATAATTTTAGTTACTGCATATGCCTGTTTTAAGGATTAAGTAAAATAATCTATGTAAAAAATATGAGATGATGCCGGTCTGGCCTCAGTCAACATTTCTCTCATGACTTTATTCCTCTCTGGGAGATTCCCAGTGAAGATTAACATAACAAAGACACTGGGAAGTTCTCCAACAGAAGAACCTGTTGACATTTTGAAAATTATGTACACCATTTTTTGTGTGGGTGGAACATTATTAACATGTTCCTAGAGTATTATTCCACATAATAAAATTTGGGAAAGGCTACTACTACGAATCAAAGTTACATTCCTAATTCTTTCTTAAAGGAAAACTTTGGTGTATTTATTTTTAAGACTGTGGCAAGTGGCCACAGAGCGCTTATCAACAATTTGCTGGGCGCTGATCCTTGTTTGCTATCAGATGGAAAGATAGGGTAGTAGCTAGCAGGTGACGGGAAGGCTGGTGTGTAGCAGGCCCAGGGCTCAGCTCCCCTGAAGCAAGGCCTTGTTGGATTTTTACTCCTGGGCATCTGCCTTGAGTTACCTCATGAACCCCAAAGCCTGGCACTCCATGACAGTCTTTCCCAGTGTGGCTCGCCTCTTCATCACTATCAACGTCTGTGGTTTAATTCTGCAACTGCCTGGTCGTGTGACCACCTCCGCAGTCCTCGAGGGTATTGAGCAAGCTAGCCCGGACAGGATGCTGTTGTTCTCCAAAGGGTGCGCAGCAGTCCTTGTCTGCAAGGCTGTGGCCTCGAATCCATCCCAAGGGGTCATTACTGGAAATGCTCATTTACACATGTGTGATCATCATCCCTTTGTGGGAAAGACACCCTAATGTGAAGCGGGGAGTTACAGGGAGGGAAAGGTGAGTAGTTTTCAACTCTGTCCTTTCCCTTTTATATTGGAAAGTGTTCATTTGTGTGAAATAAAGGAATGCAGAAGGAGAGAGTGTGGTAAAGTAGGACATGAGGGATTATTCACAGTTACCTCTATACATCTTAACCTGATGAACTCAGGCCGTTGTTTTCCTGTTAGATTTTGCTTTTGATCTTTAGATGGCTTAAAAATCAAGGAGGGGGGGAGCGTCTGGGTGGCTCAGTTGGTTAAGCGACTGCCTTCGGCTCAGGTCATGATCCTGGAGTCCCGGGATCGAGTCCCGCATCGGGCTCCCTGCTCAGTGGGGGGTCTCCTTCTCCCTCTGACCCTCACCCCTCTCATGCTCTCTCTCTCATTCTCTCTCTCAAATAAATAAATAAAATCTTAAAAAAAAAAATCAAGGGGGGTGGGAGGAATGGGGTGGCTGGGTTGGGGAGGGTATGTGCTATGGAGAGCGCTGTGAATTGTGCAAGACTGCTGTATCACAGATCTGTACCTCTGAAGCAAATAATACATTATATGTTAAAAAAAAGAAGAAGAAGAAGAAGATAGCAGGAAGGGAAGAATGAAGGGGGGGAAATCAGAGGGGGAGACGAACCATGAGAGACTATGGACTCTGAGAAACAAACTGAGGGTTCTAGAGGGGAGGGGGTGGGGGGATGGGTTAGCCTGGTGATGGGTATTAAAGAGGGCACATACTGAATGGAGCACTGGGTGTTATGCACAAACAATGAACCATGGAACACTACATCAAAAACAATGATGTAATGTATGGTGATTAATATAATACAATAAAAAAAAATCAAGGATGAACACTCATCCATTTGTCTTCTCTGTAGTTCCTCCTGGAAGGAGTTAGAAATAAAAGCAGCTCCCTGTTGGAGCTGGCAACCCTTTTAGCCACCACCTTGGATATGAGCTTAATCCTTTCCATTATGCCGAGGAAATTTTCTAAGGTTTCTCTGAAGAATTTCCTTAAAACTTTTTTGTTGGTTTTTTTTTTTAATTTTTTAATTTTTTTAAAGATTTTATTTATTTATTTGAGAGAGAGGGAATGAGAGACAGAGAGCATGAGAGGGAGGAGGGTCAGAGGGAGAAGCAGACCCCCCGCCGAGCAGGGAGCCTGATGCGGGACTCGATCCCGGGACTCCAGGATCATGACCTGAGCCGAAGGCAGTCACTTAACCAACTGAGCCACCCAGGCGCCCTTTTGTTGGTTTTTAAATGTATTCTCTTCTAACTTGGAGCTGGTGTAGACACTGACAGCAGTAGTAGTGAGTGGTTGTATCTGTATGGAGCACTGCGAGGAAGGTCCGTAGATGCCAGTATCTGAAAAGAAAGATTTCTCAAAGTTTTAGACGCAGCCATTGGAAAGTGTCCATAGCCCCATTTCTAGAGCTCCTTATCAATCTCCCTGTCCCATGGCTTTCATCTTGTTTTTCTTTTGATGTGTCCATGTTTATGTTAATTTTTATATTAATCAAAAAATTACTGCTTTCGTCAACCATCCCTATTAAACCTAGAGGAGAGACTTCTTTGAGGAGACGGGGTTGGTTAGTCAGGGTTGTATATCTAGAATTCTCTTTGATTATATTCCCTCCTGAGTTGGGAGAATAATCATGTGTCGCTTTTGCTGTTAAATGAAAATGAAGAAAAATAGAGGATCATCACCATAGTTTGGTTTCATAAGTGAAAGGGAGTAGGTTCCTAAGTTCTGCCATGATGATTTTATATTCACTGAATTGAAAAAATTCTGAAATGCTGCAGCGTAAGGTTATGAATGAGAAATTACTACATGTGCTACATGTGTGTAAGAACACTATTGTGACTTCTGCCTCTGAATGTCCTGAGTGGTTGAAGCAAGGTCATCCTCCTGAGTCTTCTGAAACATAGGCCAAATCAGATTCAGAAAGCCCTGATCTCCTTACAGTGGAGCTTAACCTTTCACCCAGCTCAGCGTTTCCCTCAGTTTTGATCTGTGACTTAAGAAGAGCTGTTTTTCTCCTCTCTGAACGGTAGCTCCCTGTCTTTACTTTTCCAGAGGACAATGTGACCCTCGTAGATGCGGTAAGATGAGGCGGAAGTCGGCTTCGACCTTTGTCAATGTACACCCATACCACCTGCTCCTAGATTTGGCTTCATTTTCTTTCCTTTTCTCTCCCTTTCTTCTGTCCAGCTTATTTCATTGTCTTCTTGCTTATCATCTGGCCATGTTCTCTGTAAGACAGCAAACAAAACTGTAATCAAGGCTCTTGCCTGACTGAAGCTCTGAGAATTGGTTACATGAAGCCTTGACTCAAGGGACTCAGTATTTAATGTGTTCATGATTGGGTTAATGAAACAGGGAGCAGGTGACAAATTTAGTTTATGGAAGCCCTGTGCGTGATAGTAGGCATTTGAAAGGGCGGAAAAGACATAGCAGAGATTCTAATCAAGTAGGGTGGCTTAGATGAAAGGTCACCAATGAAATGTAATGTGAATTATGCTAGGGTAATTTGTATTACGAAAATAATTCAGGCATATTATATTGTGTCATCACTTCTTATTGCTTTGGAGCCTTCATGGGATAGAGGAGACAGTACTAGCTATTCCTTATAACAGAGGTTTTTTTTTTTTTTAAAAAGAATTACCTAGACTGCATATTATAAAAATACATTTACCATGGTAGGGATGAAGATAGAGAAATATAGACAGAGGTGTGGGGGCAAAGATAAGATGCTGTTGGGGCGCCTGGGTGGCTCAGTCGTTAAGAGTCTGCCTTCGGCTCGGGTCATGATCCCGGGGTCCTGGGATCAAGCCCCGCATCGGGCTCTGTGCTCTGCGGGAAGCCTGCTTCTCCCTCTCCCACTCCCCCTGCTTGTGTTCCCTCTCTCGCTGTGTCTCTCTCTGTAAAAAAATAAGTGAAATCTTTAAAAAAAAAAAAAAAAGATAAGATACTGTTACTGCTACTGGGATTCTTTCACTGCAAGTACCTATCCAATCCAGACATTTCTACTTTATATAGTTCATACAGGATCTTCTCTGTTGGTAAAACTCCACTGGTAAAAGAATGAGTCTGCACTCCCAAAATACGTATTTTTACCTGCAAGTTGTGTACACGTAGTACATACTTTTTAAGCATAATATAAAGCACTTACAAAAACATTCTTATAGGAAGAGATGAAAGCAAAATAAACTTTATCATTTAATATTTATTAATACTATAAAACCCTTTTAGTCAGAGAACATAATGATATCATTTTCATGAGAGCAGTATGTTTAAGTAATGGTTCATTATTTTTAATCTTAGCTTCATTGTGGTATAGCCATTTGAAGGTTGGTTTCTAGATACTTTATTATCTTTGGCCTCATTGTTTTTATTATAATTTATATACAATATTGCACCCATTTTTAAAGTATGTACTTTGATAAATTTTGGACTAAGTTTTTTTTTTGGATATTTGATTTTAATAGCTGATATCTAATGTACAAAATAGAGTTTGGTCATAATTTGTTATTAAAAATAATGGGTATAAGGGGTGCCTGGGTGGCTCAGTCGGTTAAGTGTCTGCCTTTGGCTCAGGTCATGATCTCAGGGATTGAGCCCTGTATCTGGTTCCCTGCTCAGCAGGGAGTCTGCTTCTCCCTCTCCCTCTGGCCCTCCCACCCTTGCTCATGCTCTCTCTCTCTCAAATAAATAAATAAAATCTTTAAAAGGAAATAATGGGTATAAAATATTTCAAATAGTTTTCTTGATTATATCAGCCTTGAGTTGCATGATTTGTTTAGCCCTTTTATTTCCAGATCTGATTAGATCTTTGATTTTTATCTGTAACATATGGTTGATTAAGGTAAATCCATGAAAGTGTTACTTTTACCATTTTTTGTGTGTGTGCATGTGTTTGTTATCAGAGTTATCCTTAATTTGTGTTTTGATTTCAGGAATCTTTTTAAGCATTTGCCCATTTTGTAAGCAAATTCACTTACACTGATATAATCTTGTTTGTAAATCCACTTAGCCTGGCCCAGGTGCATTGCTGTCTTTCACAACATGCTAAAAGTAAAGAACTGCATGTGCCCTTCCCCCTGGCAGGGGTGGGGGTGGAGTTTCCCCTCTGCTCTCTGGATGCCCTACAGTTCCGGTACCATGTGACTTAGAGAATGCACCAGGGAGAGTTCAGACAGTACCCATTAGGAGAGCTTAATTTTATTTATTTAATTAAAAACATTTTTTTTTAGATTATTTATTTATTTATTTGAGAGAGAGACGGCAAGAGAGGGAACACAATCAGGGGGAGTGGGAGAGGGAGAAGCAGGCTTCCCGCGGAGCAGGGAGCCCGATGCGGGACTCGATCCCAGGACCCTGGGATTATGACCCGAGCCGAAGGCAGACTCTTAACGACTGAGCCACCCAGGGGCCCCTTAATTTATTTTTAAGGTAGAAAATTTACATATATGTATTTTGTACACACACACACAAATTCTCTGTTCTTCTGTGCCTCAGTGGCTCATCTTGTAGACCTAACTCTATCAATGGTTGTTGTAAAGCCACATAACCCTTTTTAAAAACAACCTATTACAGAGGGCCAATTATGTAAAAAATAAGCAGCGCTGCTGTTGTTGAAGCGGTATGGAAGAGCTGGGATCGCCTTTGCCTTACCCCTTTCCCACCTGCTGCCCTCCTGCCTCCCCAGCCCAAGCTAGCAGAGGATGCTTGGATTCAAGACAGGAAGGAAAACATTTCCTCAGATCTTACTGTCGGATCTCACTGTGCTTCTCCTTTGCTGTCTCTTGGTCTTTAGCTTACGGACCTTGACGTTCTTGTCAGTGATCATATCCCTCTTTGCCTTTCTTTAGGAAGAACTTAGGGCCACTTCCATGTTCTGTACTAAACATACGGTGTTGAGTTCCATCTGTTCCATCTTTTGCAATATATGGAAATGCAGGGAATACATTTGGGGCATCAGGCCCACTCCTGGCTTTCTCGTACTTTTGTCCTTTTATACTCTTTTGCTTCACATTTCTTTGATTCATATTTTCTTTTTATATTAAGCAAGTTAAATTTCTTTTAACTTCCCATAATATATATATATAGCTTAAATTACTTTAGTCTCTTTTGGAATAAGTGCAAGGACTTTGAAAATATCACCTATCTTATTATGGTTCAAAAATTAACTGTAATATTTTCAGAAGAAAAGTTCTAAATAAATTTAAAATAAGTGAATTCAAAAATGTAGTGAATGGCTTATTTAAAAGGTTTTGGGAGCAGAGGCAGGTAAATCCAATGTTGTATGAAAATCTTTTTTCTATCCACAGGAACTGAAAAATACATAGTGTATCTTATTACTTTGTAAAATTTTTTTGGCCAGTGATTCCCAGTTCAGAGGCTAGTTTACAAAAGAGGAACACCTGGGCTCTCTGGTTTTAACTTGGAAGTTAATAAATTTATGACTTCTGTGTTGTTTCTGACAATAAGGTCAGTATTTTAATGCTAGGATTATCAGAGAACAGGGGTTCTTTTCTCTGGAAATTGGAGTCAGTTGTCATGGGGACACATTATCAAGGTATATAATGATAGATCTCATCATTTTGGAATTGGAAAGTAGTATTAATTAACTTCTATCCAAGGAATTTAAGGTTTTGCAGTCCCAGACCTAAATGCTGAGGGAGTCATTATTTTGTGACCCAGTTCAGAAATCAGGGTACTCATTTTCTGAACCTCACTCTTCTGAATATGTTTATTTGTTCATTAGTCCCCAATTTCTTCAGAGGAGTGCTTTCTGCGAAGAGCCTTGACACTTCACACCGAGGATGCTAGAGAAGCTCAGAGGGTGACCTCCTGAACTTTTGTTGTTTGCCTGTCCAGCAGGCTGGGCCAGCTCCCATTTTCATTTGCAACTTGTACTTCTCTACCCCTCCCCCTAGGTGCCTGGGTCAGGTTCCAGCCCGAATGATTGACTCTCCTTGTGAGGATTACAGTATGGCTGACAGTGCCTTTACATTGGACCTTTCTCCCACAGGTTCTGATAGACATTTCTGGTTTTGCAAGATTTAGTAATTGCATGCATACCATTGAGTGGGAAAGCAAGGGAAATTCTAAAAAAATGTCAAAACAGATGTTCATATTGTGTAGCCTAAGTTGAGTATAGGCGAGTGTTTGCAAAGACCACTTTATTATTATCATGTTGGTGACACTGTAATTAAGCTGGATGATGCCTTGGGTTGTACTAGTTAATGGTGCTTTCTTCCCTGAGAAGGGTCAGGGTTACATTCTTGAATTTTTGAGAAACGGGATTGGAGTGGGGATGAAATGAGTAGAATGATTTCTCCACTTTTCTTAAAGAAAAATCTGTTTAAAGATAAACACATGGAGGGTGCCTGGGTGGTTCAGTTGGTTAAGTGACTGCCTTCAGCTCAGGTCATGATCCTGGAGTCCCGGGATCGAGTCCCACATCGGGCTCCCTGCTCGGCGGGGGGTCTGCTTCTCCCTCTGCCCTCTTCCCTCTTGTGCTCTCTGTCTCTCATTCTCTCTCTCTCAAATAAATAAATAAAAAATCTTTAAAAAAAAAAAAAGATAAACACATGGAGTAACTTATAAAAATGAGATGAGCGAGGGTGTTTTTACTTGCCTGTGTTTCATCTTGTGGTATGGTCTGCAGCAGTGAAGTCTGACTGTGGCACCTTGCCTTCCCTTGAACTTCAAACCCTTGAACTTGATCTGAGAAATAGGATATAAATAGCACCCTGGGGTCTTGCATGTGGCCAAATATTGTACTATAATTAGTAAGGTTTGTGGCCTGCCATCGCCTCTCCAGAATGATGGCTGGTCAGTAAGAATCAGTGATTTTATTAGCTCTAGGCTTTGAATGGGTAAGAGCATTGAGTCTCATTATATATGAGTCCTTTGAAATAACAATAATTGAAATAAATAAACACAAGGTAGGGGGAACTGTAGCATTTAACTGGGCTTTCACTTGGTTTTTTAACTCCTTTAAGTTTGGCAATATAGGAAGCAGAACAAGAAATTGGAATCATGGGTGTGTTCTGTCAATTGATTCTAAAATGGACAGACTGTATATGTTGTATAAATTATGCAAATTATAGTGGGCCTTAGTTTGTAAAACTATAAAATGAGACTGTCGAGGGGAAGAATTAAGAGCTTAATAATAATATTGGAGAGGAGTATGAAATCAATGCAGGGACATATCAAAGGAGAACGGTGGGAAGGGGTGGGTGTAGGAGCCCAGCTGCTTCTATGAGGAAGCAGCAACCATTACTGCTAGTGGGTGAGTGGGAAGCAGTGAAGCTTTTTGTGTAACAGTCCGGGGCTGGGTCTAGGGCATCAAGACAGAATGTGGAGATACAGATGGTAAATTGGTATGTTGGAAACAGGTCTGGTGATCCATCACTGAAATAAGATAGCCTTACAATGGATTTCAAAGAAATCTAGCATGGGAATCTGTAATATATTCTATGCCCCAGAAGGGGGAAGGGATAGAAAATAATGAAGAACGTTGTATGAAACTTCAAAATTCTTCTGAACACAACTTGTATTTATAGAACTTGCTTTAAGAGGAAAATTAGGTTTTGGATATTAAAGTATAGCTTAAAATGTATATATATATATATGTATATATATATACTTTTGTATTAAATATGTCTATATTTCATAAGAAAATACTTATGAATATAGATCTATAAATATACATTAGATATATAGAGATCTCCCTAGCTAGACCTTTTTTTAGGTTGTTTTTTTTTTTTAAGAAGTCTTTTTTTTTTTTTTTGCAAGAGAGAGAATGAGAGACAGAGAGCATGAGAGGGAGGAGAGTCAGAGGGGGAAGCAGACTCCCCGCCGAGCAGGGAGCCCGATGTGGGACTCGATCCCGGGACTCCAGGATCATGACCTGAGCCGAAGGCAGTCGCTTAACCAACTGAGCCACCCAGGCGCCCCTTTTTTTAGGTTTTAATTAAAAGTAAGTCTTCTGAGAAATAGAATAGTCTTGGGAAGGTATAAGAGTATTGTTTTTGGCCTTTTAAAAAAATGCTTGAATATTTTTCATAGTGATATCAAATCATCTCATATAATAATGTACCATTTGAACAGCCCCTGAGGTTCCTTTCCTTCATGCTCTCAAGTTTTTATTGAAATAAATATTTGCAGCCAGGTGCAAATTAAGTTTTTTTTTATTATTAGAAAATGCCATGCTTTTGTCTGATCTTTTTCTGACCTATTAATGGCTTCTCTAAAAAATGATTGCAGTCATCTTCAGATATCTTGTTTCAGAAATTAACATCAAAAAGTATCAAGCCTACATATTCTTCTCCTAACTCCTCCTTCAAAGTTCCTGGCTCCTCTTCTCCTCAATAAAAGATGTCATTAAAAAGAGTCTAATTCAGTGTCATTGATATTTTTCCATCTTAAAAGTGTAATGTGTATGCAGAAACTTCAAGGCTTCTTTTAATCAGGTGCCATTAAAATCTGCATATAACATTTTTGAATCCCCCAAAACTTAACTAAGAGCCTACTTTTGGCCTCACCGATAACATAAATAGCCAATAAATACATATTTTATATGTGTATTATATACTTTCCTCTTACAATAAAGTAAGCTAGAGGAAAGATGTTAAGAATATCATAAAGAAGAGAAAATACATTTACTATGCTTTACTGTATTTATGCAAAAAATCCACGTGTAAATGGACTCACGCAGTTCAAACTGTTATTCAAGGGTCAACTGTATAACGTGTGGATTAAGCAGAATACAATAAAGGCTTTTGGGAAAGTAAACACCATGTTTGGAATTGTTCTGACTTGTGTACAGTTAATTTAAAGTCAGGGAATAGACCCATTGACCTTACCATTGGATGGTAACAGAACTACCACCATAGTGCACTTTCCTTTTATCTCAGTTGGAGGCCTCCCTTAAAAATTTAAACAAAAACAAGGCTGGTCCAAAGATGACCAATATTCTGAAGACTTTTAGGAGAAGCCTCTTTAAATTGTGCGGGAAAATGCCAGATTTTATTTATGATGGCAGATCTCTCATTTTAGAAGGAATGCTGAAACAGGCACGGTGACAAGTAAAAGGAGAGGATAATAATCAATTTTGAGTTTTTCCTGTGTATCGGACATTATGCTAATTGTTGAGGCAAGTCCTTTTTTAAGTAAGCTATGCCCAATATTGGGCTTGAGCTCACAACCCCAAGGTTAAGAAGAGTCATGTCACCAGCTGAGCCAGCCAGGCTCCCCGAGACAAGTTCTCTTACATCCTTCAAATAGATAGGTTTGAGACTACTCATAACATAGATCAAGATATGAAGGCCCTGTATTACAAAATTAGTAGTGGTTAGGCTAATATTGAGTTTTAGGTCTGTAGGCCTCTAAATATCACATTCTTTCCAGCACATCTGGCTTGATCTCACTGTAATTAATTTTGAAGCTCTGTTTTTAGGTATGTAAATGTTTAGGATTGTTATATCCTCTTACTGAATTGACTGTTTTACCTTTATGAAATGACTTTATCCATGCTAATATTTTGTGCTCTGAAATCTACTTTGTCTGATATTAATATAGCTACTCCAGCTTTCTTTTGGTTATTGTTGCCATGTTAAAGTTAACTGGTGCCTTTATATGTGAATTGCTTTTCTTGTAGCAGTATATAACTGGGTCTTGATTTTTTTTTACCTGACAACCCCTACCTTTTAATTGTGGTATTTAGACCATTTTCATTTAATGTAATTATTGACATGTTTAGATTTTTATCTACCATCTTGGTGTATATGTTCTATTTGTCCCATTTGTTATTTACTTGTTTCCTCTTTTCCTGCCTTCTTTTGGATTATTTTTTTATGATTGTATTTTATCTCTTCTATAGGCTTATCAACTTCTATTAGTTTCTCTTGGGATGCCTGGGTGGCTCAGTTGGTTAAGTGTCTGCCTTCAGCTCAGGTCATGATCTCAGGGTCCTGGGATCGAGTCCCGCATCAGGCTCCCTTGCTTAGCAGGGAGCCTGCTTCTCCCTCTCCCTCTGCTGCTCCCCCTGCTCATGCTCTCACTCTCTCTCTCTCTCTAACAAATAAATAAATAAGTAAATCTCTGTTGGCTTCTATTGGTTATTTAATGGTTACTTTGAGTTTTTAGCACACATCTTTAACTTACAGTTCACCTTCAAGTGATAATACCATTTCACATGGAAAATAAAACTGAAAATAGTGTACTTCTGTTTCTTTCCTTCAGACGTTTGTGCTGTTGTCATACATTTTATTCGTAAATACATTTTAAGCTGTGGAGTAGATTACTATTGTTTTTGTTGAAACAGTCAACTTACTGGTAAAGTGACTTAAATAATAGCAAATTAAAAAAACCCCACCCATGTAATTAGCATTTCTGGTGTTCTTTATTCCTTTTCTTCCTCCATATATTTCATATGCCGAAGGATTTCCTTTAACATTTCTTGGAGTGCTGGTGTGCTGGTGATAAATTCTTTCAGCTTTTGAGTGTCTGAAAGTCTGTATTTAACTTCTGTCTTTGAGAAATATTTTTATATTTTGTAGAATTTAAGGTTGATAGATATTTTTTTCTTTACGTGCCTTAAAGATATTTCTCTACCTTCCTCTTACTTGTACTGTTTCTGACACAAAGTCTGCTATCATTCTTATCTTTGTTCCTCTATGCATAATGTGTATTTTTCTCGTTATGCTCTTAATTTGTCCTATCACCAGTTTTAAGCAATCTCTGCTGGGTGTGGTGTAGTTTTCTCCATGTTTCTTAGGCTTGGCCTTGTTAAGTTTATTGGATCTGTGATTTGTGTTCTCATCATATTTGGAAAAATTTCTGTCATTATTTATTTAATGCATGTTTTGTCCCTGCCCCTCCTTTGGAGACTCCAGTTACACATGTAATGGGCCACTTGATGTTGCATAGATCACTGATATTGTGTTAATTAAAATTTTTTTCTGTTTATTTCATTTGGGTAGTTACTATTTTTGTCTTCAAATTGACTAGTCCTTTTTTCTGTTAATCCCATTAGTGGTTCCTTCCCCCCCCCCCCCCGCCCCCCACCTTACGCATGGTAGTTTTCATCTCTAAAAATTTTATTTAGGTCTTTCTAATATCTTTTCAATGTCTCTACTTAACTTTTGAATGTATAGAATGCAGTTATACTACTATTCCAGTGTCTTTGCTTATAATAGTAACATCTGTATTAGTTCTGAGTCCGTTTTCATTGGCTGATTTTTGTTCACACAAAGGACCATTTTTCCTGAATATTTGCATTTCTGAGTTTTTTTTTTTTTAATTGCGTATTCTAATAGCTTTTACCATTTTGGGTGGATATTTTAAATTCCGATAAATAGGGCACCTGGGTGGCTCAGTCGTTAAGCGTCTGCCTTCGGCTCAGGTCATGATCCCAGGGTCCTGGGATCGAGCCCCGCATCGGGCTCCCTGCTCAGCGGGGAGTCTGCTTCTCCTCCCTCTCCTGCTCCCCCTGCTTGTGCTCTCTCTCCCACTGTATCTTGCTCTGTCAAATAAATAAATAAAATCTTTTTTAAAAAATAAAAATAAATAAATTCCTGTAAATATTCTTAACCTTTATTCTGGGATACAGTTAATTTAATCCTTTTGGGTCTTTTAAGATTTTTTTAGGACAGACTAATGGTTAGTCTAGGGGTACTTTCACCCCACTACTGGGGCAAAACCCTTCTCTACCAAATGCCCCATGAATTATGTGGTTTTCCAGTTTGGCTTCTGGGAACAGTCCTTCTGTGAGTTCCAGACATTGTTCCTTCTAAATCTTCAGGGTGATTCTTTCCCCAGACTCATGTAGCTTCCTCATATGCATGCACTAATCAGTATTCTGAATACTCAAGGCAGAACTTCTGCAGATCTTTGCAATTATTTCTCTGGGTAACTCTAGCCTCTTTTCTACTCTAAGCTTCCTTGGTTCCCCCAGACTCCCAACTCTTATTTTCTCAACTCAAAGAGTCTGCTGGGCTCCATTTGGGCTCTTCCTCAGTACTCCTTGGCCTGTCATTAAGCTGGGGCAATCACAGAGCTCACCTCATGTGTATCCCTCTCTCAAGTATCACTGTCAATCAATGCCCCATGTCCAGTGTCTTGAAAACCACTGTTACATAGATTTTATCCAGTGTTTTGGTTGCTTCAGGCAGCAGATTAAATCTTGTTCCTATTACTCCATCTTGGTTGGAAGCAGAAATGTTAGGTGTAAATTTACACTGAAGGATTTTTTTTCTTCTTTTTCAGTTTGGCAGTTTGATGGGAGACTATTTCCCTTTATCTTGGTGTTTGCTTTTTCATTACTGGCTTTTATTTTTTTATGAAGGAATATAATTTCCCTAAATCTTTTTCTCAACTCTCTGAATTTTCTTAAATGTTTGAAGCATGATGAATGAGACCTTTGGTTCTGGATACTAGCCCCAGACTTGGACACAAGCTAACTGGTCTCCAAAGATCCCTGATGGATGCTGTTTTGTTGATTCCAAAGTTGTATGAATGATGATTATTTGCATGGATGTGGGTGATGATTACCTTTTATGTTGTCTTGTATACATTTTAAAGTATAATGGCCTAGGATTGCCTTTTTTTTTTTTTTAAACAACTGCTCGTTAAACGTCCCAGAATCTAGCAAATAACAAGTATATCCAGCACAAAAAACATGCTCAAATGAGATGTAGGTTTTCAGTTGGCAAGTTCTTCTGTTTATTTTAAGTACAGTTGTTATTCAAGGGACAGGGTGTTGAACATTGATTTCCTTAAACAGTTGTTCCATATGTCATGAATGTAAACTTAAAAATGGTAGCTTAAAGGGAACTTGCTTTTTACTCTATGGAAAAAGTGCTGTTGCTTTGTTAACTTCACATTATAAGGCATGAATTTTAATATACGTTTTTGTTTTTGTTTTTTTTAACTTCTGGCAAATGGCAGTTGACCCATATTCCCTCATCTTTTAAATGGTAACATTTGCTAGGGCAGTGCTTCTGAAGTCTGTTAGGGCTTTTTTGGTTAACTGTGCTCTCTTGAACAAAATGGCATGCTTTCACCAGCCTATCAGATTTAGAGACATGACTTTTGAATCTACTAGTTCTTATCCTGTTATCAAAGTAGTGTTTCAAGACTAAAAAAAAAATGCTCTTGCTTGGTAAATATTATTGATCAATTATTATCTTTTAGGTAAGGGCTAAGTTTTGAGTGTGTATGGATGAAAAGATGACTTGATCCCTGTTCTCCATTGACAAGCATTCAGTATCAATTGATATTATAACACATTGTGATAATTATTTGCTGGTTTCTTTGTTTAGTAAGTGTTTACTGAGAATCTGCGGTACATCAGATACTATACGTCTGTGTATTCATTGCAGTGAATAGTTACCTACTCTTACGGAGGTAATATTTTAATGAGGCGATGAGGAGGTGGGGGTATAGGAAATACGATAAAGGTAAATTAGTGTAATGGTATAGACCTTGATAGTGGGTAGGGACTACTTTTCTCTTGTAGTCAGAAACACCTTTATTTGTAAGGTGACGTTTGAGCAGAGACCTTAAAGAAGTAAGACAGATCATGCAGCTGTCTGAGGAAAGAGTGTTCTGCAGAGGCAGGTATAAAAACTAGCAAAGGAGGGGTGCTTGGGTGTATCTGAAGAACCGCAAAGAGGCTAAAGTGGCCTTTGGAATGAGCAAGGGGAGAATGGCAGGAGGTAAGTTCCCCAAGGTGGGGAGGAGATTGGGGTGGGGTGAGGAACCACTTGGCCTTTATTAGCATGGTGTGAAGGCTGTGAGCTTTCTATGTGAGCCAGAGGGGAAGGGCCCAGGAGGATTCTGCGGAAGAGGTGAGACTTGAGTAACTCTGGTGTTGGAAGTATCCTTCTGGTTGCTGCCCTGTGAAGCAGAGGAAGAAACTTTGGGGGTGATGTGGGGTTAGTTAGAAGCTGTTGAAGTAGTCCACGTGAGAATCTGAAGAGCTCGAGCTGGGATGGGGGTACTTGTGTGGTAAAAGTGGTCAGTTCAGGTTGTATTTTGAAGCACCCATCCTTGGGTTTGCTGAAGGATTGGATGTACAGTGTGAAAAAAGAGGAGAATCAGGATCACGGATGACTGTAATGTGTTTGGTCTTGAACTGGTAGGAGAAAGTTATTTTTAATAGGGTGATTAGGAATGGGGATCAGGGGACTTGGAGGGCATGCATGGGATGAAAGAATTTGCTTTTGGATCTGGTATGTTTGAGGTACATATTAGACACAGGTAGAGATGTCTTGGATGCATGAGTGTGGAGTGAGAGGAGAAGATTGGGCTAGAGAACAAAATTGTTGTTATGGCATATCATGATGAAAGTAGGAGGAACAAACTCATGTACTTTGAGCATTAGACAAAAATAATATTTAAGATCATCTAAAACAGAACATACTTTATGCAAATGATGAATCTGAAGCCTAGGAGAGTAGAATGAAGTACCCAGGAGCATATAGGTTGTTGGTGAAACCCATATCACTCAGCTCTTCATCTGTTATTTCTAAACCAGCACGCAGTCTACAATCCATGAAGTTACAGTAATAGAATGGGGAAGTCCCACTAACATACAAACCAGAGATAATAAACAGTGGTGGTGGGCACTGTTAAAGAGCATAAATTCTGGAACACACCTTCTAGGTTCTAATCACCTTGTGACCTTGGATAAATAACCTAGTTTCTCTGGGCTTCAGTTTCCTTATCTGTAAATGGGGGTAGATAAAAATAATTACCCCATAGAGTGAGTGAGAAGATTAATAGACAGGTTGTATGTCACGCACTTCAAACAAAACCTGTTAAATAGTGCAATCCAAATGAAGCTGCAGCTCTAATAATAGTATTAATAATAATATTTATTTTTATTATTTTTCTAATTTACTAGTTGCAAGATCTTCACAAAGTCTGTGTTTTAACCTGAGTGTCCTGGCTCAGATGCAAAATAGTGTACCCTGCTAAATGTTGTCTAAGATTCTTAATTCATAATGGAAGCTAAGAACTTTTCTTAGAACCTCTGGGGGACCCAGAATTAGCTTGATACCGGGGGGTATTCAAATATTATGTATAAGCCCTGGTGAAGTCAAATATTCTCATATCCCTTCAATCCAGAGTTGTCTCTTCTCTCCCTGACATTTGGATCTACTGGTGCTTGTGTTTGGTTGGTAACAAACTCTCATATGATATTCCGAATCACAACTAATATGTAACAATAGATCTGGACATAAAAATCCGGAACATTATTTTGTTCTTTAAATTGATTATGTTCTATCAGAATGGCTTATCTGCCTTTTTACTACTCATTCGTGATTTTGTGACACCTCATTTTCTCCATTGATGGCTTTTATGAATGCCTTTTTAATAGACATCTTCATCTTGCCTTTAACATTTTAGGCAATGTCTTGATTATCTACACTGTAACCTCTCATTGGTGTGTTGTTACATTATCATTGCATCATTGTGTGCAGATCCAAACAAGTAAGCTCCTGTTTTTAAGACCCTGTCCTTTGTGGTTAAGAGTTGATTTGTGGCAGTTTCTTGAGGGTAGAAGAATTTAATATGATTTATTAGTAAAACTGTTAAATTTTTCAGAGAGATAATGAGATTATTGATTAGGATTTTTTGATTATAAAGAAGATTTGATGACCTAGTTTTGGTCAAGACCTGTACAAGGTCACACTCTACTTCATTGGGTAGATTATAATGTCTGCTTATTTCCTTCTGGTGCCTGACATGGTAAGTGTCAATTAAAGTAAGTTAACAGATCTGTTATTGTCCATAGATGATTGATCATTCACATAGCAAGCAGTGTTGCAAGCAGAACTGCAACAATTTTATTTTGTATAGATTGTGCATTATCAACTGAATACCTTTTTTCCCCTGGTGTGTTTGCTCTAATTTTTGTCATGTGGTGTTTATGGACTTTTTACTTAGCACATATTCATCTTCTACCCTTTCCCCATGTAACAAGTTTTATTAATCTTTGCTGTCTTAGATGTGAGTTTTACCAATAGTGTTTGATGACTTCTTGATCCTGTCTCATTGTCTGTGGTCCAGTATCTTTCACATTTTTGTTTTAAAAAATATTTATTTATTTATTTGAGAGGGCTTAATCTCAGGACCTTGAGATCATGACCTGATCTGAAATCAAGAGTCAGATACTTAACTGAGCTTTCTCTTTCACCCCTCTCTTTCACACTTTTTGACATGATCCCCCTGTCCTAAGGCAAGTAAGAACTGAGTTTGGGGCCTGGTGTGTTCATTTCCTGGTCACTGATTTCTCTGGACTACAGTGATGTCTGTTCCAGTGAGTAGAGTTGCACTAAAATGATAGATAAAGATCCTCAGAGAATATTACTCTTTATCACCTTTCAACTGGTTGCTTGTATTCCATTAGGGACTGGAGAATCTTTACATTGGCAGTGTGCTGCCCTATGAGGGCGGGCACTCTTGACCCAATAGGCTAGAAGTAGGTTACGTGGTGCAAAGAGGGGAAGTCTAGGGCCCGAATGAATGTCTTTTCTTTGCCATCAAGTCATAGAATTTTAGGGCTGAGAGGGTCATTGAAATCATGGAGGTCTAGATCTTCATTTTATTGATAAGGAAAGGAAACTCATAAATGGGAAATGTCTTTGCTAACAGGAAAGCTCATAGGAATACAGGAGCCATAACTAAAATGTCTTTTGAGTCTTGTATTACATCCATGGTGAAATGGAACAAGAAGCAGAGTGATAGAGTAGAAACAGTATTGGGTTTGCAATTTGAAGACCAGATTTTTATGTCCAGATCTATTGTTACATCATAGTAGTTGTGATTTGGAGTAATTAATTTTTATTGTTCTTGAAATTATTCATTATGCGTTGAACAGTTGATTTGTCAGTGACCCTCCTTTTACCTAAAATTTGTTTTTCTGTTCATATACATTGAGTTGTGCCATATTTGGTACTTAAAATTTGTTCAAGGTTGTAATTTGATGAAAACTATTGACTAATATGGAAATATACTATGACCCCATTTTCTTCTCTTCTCCCATTTCCTTGAGGTCAGAGGAAATACATTTTTTAACTCCTATAATTGTATATTCTTATCTGCTTTGACAGCTACACCTCAGGATCTCACCTCTCCTGAAAAGAATTATAATAATTGGGCATTCTGTGACCTTCCTGTCACAATAGATGGGTACTGGAGACTCTGGAAGGATTTTTATCGGCAGTGTTCGTCAGTGTTTCCCTGATAAACCTAAGGAAAATAGTTCATAAGATGTCTCGACTACTGGTTTCAACTTTAGGCTGCATCTCAGGCTGAACTGGTTGTTATCACTGTCTTACTAAAAAATACTTGGTTATTGTTAAAATGTAAAAAAAAAAAAAAAGAAAAGAAAGAAAATAATGATTATAAATCCACTACCCGGAGAGAACTGCTTTAAGCATTGTATATACTTTGTCTTTTAAAATGTGTGTTTATAGAATCTCATCTATATAATTATACATATTTAATGCATATGTGTGTAATAACTGGACCTTCTGTTTTACATCATGCTCCTTTCACTGAATGTTACTTCTTGATCAGTTTCTCATGTGGTTGTATTTCCTTGTATAACATCATTCTTAATGCTAGTATTCCTTTGTATGGAGCACCATGATTTATTTAATCAGACCCTTATTATTGAACATTCTAAAACAAAAGCACAGAGTTTACCTGTGCGTAACTTCCTTTATTTGCGTCACTTAAATATGACGACCTTTTACCTAGAATTCTAATCATAAGATTTGATAGCACAGAAACTGGAGATTTAGTTGCTATCACTTGAGAATCCTGTTGAAGGATTTCCATCTAATCACTCATTGTTATTTCATATTGATCTCATTCAATTTTCTCTGTAAAACATTCTGACCTCACTTTAAATTGGTTTCGCATACATATAGGGAGAGGATTTTCTCAGCTACTGGGCTCGGTGTAAGATGGTTTAAAACCTTGCCTAATTCACTCTTACTTTATTAATGGATGCAGCAGTATGAATAAGGTAGTTATAGTAGAAGACATCTCCTGTGTGGTGGGGGCTGAAAATTCAAATGCTGATTGGTGCCAGGCATGAGTGGGCAGGACCAGGTAATAAATAATAAAAAGTAATAGGTGTAGTTGGTTATGTTTTTCATCCAGAGGGGTCATTTGTTATGTAAATCACACTGTTTGTGTTGTTAACATGGGAAATAAGGATCCAGAGTAACAGGATTTTTCTGATTTTTCAAGAAAAGCTGGACATTAAATTTATTTATGAAAGACTCCTCATTCATGAATGTTGGTGGTAATTATAATTGTTTTAAAACACAGTGCTAAGGAAACAGGAGACATCTGTGGATCTAATGAAGTCCACAGGTCTAGATATAGAGGTAGCCTGCGGGGCAAGTCTTCAGCTCTTTGGGAATCTGGACATCCTTTGGAAAGAGAATGTTTTGCTTTCTATGCTCATTTTTCCAGGGTTACTCTAAGGGTAGGTATGATATATAAAAACCAGAAGATTTCAAGTAGGAAATTACTTAAGAAGAAGAATGAGTAACAGTTTAAAACTAGATTTATACATTTCTGAGGCCCCCAAATGAAATTCTCTTTAAAATCTTCAATTTTCTACATAGCACAGTAAGTGCTTGATAATTCAACCTTATCAGCAGGAATTGTGGCAGGGTTCCTCATACTGTACGTAATAAGTAAATATCTTTCCACTGACATAATAATGTAAGAGTTGGAGACAGTTCTGATATCACTTATACTTAAGTGTGGAATGCATTTGAAGTGCTTGTTTCAATATGGCTGATGATTCTGGGGGATCTTGGAGATTCACTGAGCCCGAAGCAATATAATATGTCACAGTATATGAATGTTAATACTCCAGGCTTCTCTGTCTGCTTCCCTGTTTAAATCCCTTTCCTGTTATTTAGTCTTTGTTGTGCAGAGACTAAATCACCTCTCAGAGGAGAAGTACCAGCCTAAAGTGGACATGAACACCTCTTTGTGGGTGAACTTGTTGGTAGGCACCATTTCTTAAGCCCAGAAGGTAGTCTAATTGGTCCAGTTGGTCTAATATGTGGCTTTTTTAAAAAGTTCCCACTGACGGAAGTAGACATGATCCTTTTTATTGTAACACAACATTGGAGATGGTAACTAAGGAGCAGGGTTTGAAGTTGGCTCTAGCTGGTACAAAAGTTTTGTCCTTTCCATAGAACCAAACAGGTTTGACTTACTTTCATGATTGAGGATTATCCAGATTCAACTTGGATTTCGCATTATTGTTACTTTGTCACCTGGAAGAGATCCATGGTCCCACTGGTGTTGGTTTTCAGGACAGTATAGGGTGTATGTAGCCTGTCCAGAGTGCCCTTGAAGTTCCACAGGCAATGGTGGCACTGGAGTGACAATACCGCCACCTTCAAGCTGTTTGTTCTTGGCCTCGCTTGACATAATGATCTGCAGTCCTCATCCAGTTGTGTGGCATGATGACATTAGTGTTTATCACCACTAAGCCTCTTCTGTTGCTCCTCCCTGCAAAGTTTATGAGGAGTTGAAAGTCCGCAAAATAGAGATGGCTATTTTTCAAGAGGACTTTGATCTCACCTCCATATTTTTCTCTATTTGCATTTACATGGTTTGTGATCTTCACTAAGCAACAAAGAATGACTTCACAGCATTTCTAAACTATGAGACATACTCATTTTATAAAATTCAAAGAATGTAGAAAAACACAAAAAGACAGTTACAGATCATTTCCAAATCATCATACATGCCAGAAATAAAATATCATCATTTATGGAGTATTATGCAAATTTATGACTCGAAGAATGAATGAGTGGATAGGTAGGTTGGTATGAATAATTTTATAATAGTGTGTTCATGTTGTACATGCTGTTTTAGAATTTAAAGCATATTTAATGGAATGAAACTGGAGGGATTTTTGAATTTCTAAGTTTCTTCATCATAAAAACATTAATATCTAGAATAATGCCTCCAAGGTAAGGAAAAGACTTAAGGACCATTAGGAGGTTGGGGTCATCATGGTACTACCACTGTGCAACCATCAGAATGGCTGGAATGAAAGTTTGTATGAAGATATGGAACAACTGGAAGTCTCATACACTCTGGGTGGGAATGTAAAGTGATAGAGGCCCTACAGGAAATTGTTTCATATAAAAATAAGATCTTAGGACCCAGTAATCCACTGATTTTTACTCCCTAGGATTGAAACCTTGTGTCTACAAAAAGATTGTGCAGGAATGTTCATTTTAGGGCGCCTGAGTGGCTCAGTCGATTAAGTGTCTGCCTTCAACTCAGGTCATGATCCTGGGGTCCTGGGATCGAGTCCCACGTTGAGGGAGCCTGCTTCTCCCTCTGCCTCTCTCTCTGTGTCTCATGAATAAATAAGTAAAAAATCTTAAAAAAAAAAAAAAAGTTTATTTCATAAGTACTTAGAAACAATGCCCACAAACAAAATGTGGTACATACATACAATAGAATTGTATCCATCAATAAGAAAGGAAAGGACTGTAAAGATACACAACATGGTAGGAGCAAAGAAGGCAGACTCAAAAGCACATATATTTTATGAGTCCATTTATACTACGTTTAAGAGCAGGTAAAATTTGTCCTTGGTGATGGAAATCAGAACAGTGGTTGCCTATGAGATGATTGGAGGATAGGCTGGAAAGGGAACTTTCTACAATGATGTCTGTGTTCCGTATTTTCATTGGGGTATTGGTTAAACGAATGTATGTATTTGTCAAAACCCATCAAACTGTACACTTAAGATCTGTGTACTTTATTATGTATAAGTATACCTCAACTTGAAAATTGTTTAAACAAACTAAATTTAAGCATCTTACATATATGGATTGTCTTCCTGTGGAGAAAAAAAAAAAAAGAAGAATGAACAAACTGGTGCTTCCTCCCACCGCCCCTTATGTTGCTTGAATTCATTTTTCTTTTTTCAGGTTTTACAGCATTCATACTCCGATCTGCAGTCATAATCCCCTAGTTGTTTAGTCTTAGTTCTATATTTAAATAGATTCTGTGCTCACCCCGGTCCTTTGCCACAATTTTTCCATTTCTGAATTTTTTATTTTGATGTATCTCTTGTTTATCCAGATTTCATGGTCAAGTAGTTTTTTTGGTTTGTTTATTCTAAAGGAATACTCGTGGATTATCTATTTCCTGAGTTTTTAAATGTTTGCAAATGCCTGTGTTTTGCTTTTATACTTGAACCACAAATTAACTGTATTTAATAATATAATATTCTTAGGTCCTATGTTCCTTTTTTTTAAACACATGGCCCCACTATCTCCTGCCATTGAACATTATTATGAAGATGTCTATAGTCACCCTAGTTTTGTGGTCTTTCTCCCTCTAGTAGATGGCTTGCTTTTTACACTTGATGTCTGGAAGGTTTTTTATTCTTCTGTTCAACAACTTAAGCCATTGCTTCAATTCTTTTGTATTATATATAAATTGTTCCTGGCATGAGAATGCCCTTTTGATCTGCAGTTTTGGTTCTTCCTTTATTTGGAGAGTTTTTGGTGAGTGTGTTATAATTCTTTGTACTCCAGTTTTGTTTTGTTTTGTTTTAAAATTTTTAATGCCAGTATAAATACAGTATTGTATTAATTTCAGGTGTACAATATAGTGATTCAGCAATTCTCTACATCACTCAGTGCTCATCACAATAAGTGCACTCTTTAATCCCCATCACCTATTTCACCCATTCCCCACCCCCCTTCCCTCTGGTAACCATTGGTTTGTTCTCTGTATCTAAGAGTCTGTTTTTTTTTTTTTTTTGTCTCTTTTTCTCTTTGTTTTGTTTCTTAAATTCCATATGTGAGTGAAATCATATGGTATTTGTCTTTCTCAGACTTTATTTTACGTAGCATAATACCCTCTAGTTCCATCCATGCTCTTGCACATGGCAAGATTTCATTTTTTTTAGAACTGAGTAATATTCCATTGTGTGTGTGTGTATATATGTATCTATATGTATATATGTGTGTGTGTGTGTATATATATATATATATATATATATATATATATATATATATCCCATCTTCTTTATCTGTTCATCTATAGATGGACCCTTGGGTTGCTTCCAAAATTTGGCTGTTTATAAGCAATGCTGCAGTAAACATAGGGGTTCATATATCTTTCTAAATTTTTTTTTTTTGAGATTTTATTTATTTGTGAGAGAGAGAATGAGAGACAGAGAGCATGAGAGGGAGGAGGGTCAGAGGGAGAAGCAGACTCCCTGCCGAGCAGGGAGCCCGATGCGGGACTCGATCACGGGACTCCAGGATCATGACCTGAGCCAAAGGCAGTCGCTTAACCAACTGAGCCACCCAGGCGCCCCATATATCTTTTTAAATTGGTGTTTTCATATTCTTTGGGTAAATACCCAGTAGTGGAATTACTAGATTATATGATAATTCTATTTTTAATTTTTTGAGGAAACTCCTTATTGTTTTTTTACAGTGGCTGCACCAGTTTGCATTCCCACCAACAATGCATGATGGTTCCTTTTTCTTTGTAGTCCAGTTTTTTTGTTGTTTTAATTTGTTCATTTGAGAGAGAGACAGAGACAGGCACAAGACGGGGGGAGAGGCAGAGGGAGAGGAAGAGGGAGAAGGATACTGCCCGCTGATCAGAGAGCTGGACGTGGGGCTCGATCCCAGGACCTGGAGATCATGACCTGAGCTGACGCGGAACCATCTGAGCCACACGGGTGCCCCTGTAGTCCAGTTTTTTAAATATGAATGCTGCTTTTCTCTTTCCTGTGTGTGTGTGTGTGTGTGTGTATGTACGTGTTACTTCAGGAACAACAGTCATCCTTACATTTGATTATCTTGATTCTCCATGTGTCACCTTCTCTCTACTTCCTTTAATTTTTTTTTATCTTTTCCTGCCACATTCAGCATGATTACCTCTAACCTTTACTCTGTGCCATTAGATTTTCGTCTCTTCTACCCGTTGCTATTTCTAACTTGTTTACTAGCTACCTAATGTTGTTTTATTTTCTATGAATCTCCTTATTTCTACCGTCTTCCTTTCATCTTGGCCTTTTGTTCTATCATCTAGTCTTTGAGTCCTTGTTTTATAGACTTCATAGTTGTATGAAGTTTTCATAGAATGTGAAACCCTCACTGAAAGTCCTGTTTCTAAGGTGATGTTCCTTACAATCTTAGTTCCACATCTGACGTTTGCACGTGAGATCCTTTTCTTGTATTTTTTGTTTTAGTATAGTTTTTAAAGTGTCCTTGTTTCATCTCACTCATGCATAATTGAGGTCACTCTCCACAGCATCTGTTTGTTCAGATCAAGTAGATGTGAATTCACCTGATCCTGTTTCTCCTTTATCTAGGACTAAGTTGTCTATCAAATCCCTACGTACACTTTGAGGGCTGGCTGGCAACGTCACTGTAGTACTCCTAATCCAAGGGTGTGAGAGTGGGGAGAAGTCAGCTGGAGCAGAGTACGGTCTTTGTTGGAGGATCTGGACCTGGAGTGAATAACCATCCTGGTGTGTCTGGGACTTTCCTAGAGTTAGCATTCAAAATCCCACATCCCAGGAAACGCTCCCTAGTTCCAGGCATGCTGGGATGGTTGGTCACCCTATTGGGATATTCTCTTTTCTATGTATTTTTAAAGGACACAGGCCTGTGCCTGCTCTGGGTAGCCACGGCTGGTTTAGATCAACCCTCACTCGGCTTTGTACCCTGGAATGTGGCCAACCTGGGGCACCTGGGGAAGTGCAGGATTCTCGTGTCAAGTGGTTTTTTTTGTTGTTGTTGTTGTTTTTTCTTAAAGACTTCCAATTCAGCTTCTCTCCGCTTGAGAGCATTTAAGTGAGCTGCTTGGGGTTTCGTCAGCTCATTGTTTTTCCTCATTACCACTTCTTGGCAGGATAACACAGGGTAGGACTCAGAGGTATGCTGCAGTCTTGTTTCTTGCAGTGGCCACGTATCAAAAGATGGCACACACCAGTTTCCTTCCCTTGTTTATTCATTTTAAAAAGATATTTAAAATTTCCCATTAGCCATTTGAGGAAGTACTTTTAGTAATCTTGTTTGATTATTGTTACCCAGTCCATTGTAAAACTTTGGTTCTCTCAGTTGGCCGCATGATTTATCCTCATATCTTCTTTCTCCTTCCCCTTCCTGCCCCCAGATACACATATGAATCAACTTCTCTCCCTCCCTCTCTCTTTCCCCTACCCCCTGACATATATGCAAGGGAAAATATTAGGCCTTTTAAATAAAAAATAAAAGTTCAAGAGGGAGCTCAGAACCCAAACCCAATCAAAAGCACAATAGATTAGCCCATGAATTGAAAATGTGCTCCTTTATTGCAGGATTTATAAATTTAGATGCTATCATTGAAACTTCTATTTCTAGGGATTGCTTCACACTGAGCACTTTATTTAACACTGAAACATTAATGCTGATGTGGGTTTTATGTTGAGCTTACTCATTCTCTTTAAAGATTTAATTTTTTTGGGCGCCTGGGTGGCTCAGTCGTTACGCGTCTGCCTTTGGCTCAGGTCATGATCTCAGGGTCCTGGGATCGAGCCCCGCATCGGGCTCCCTGCTCCGCGGGAAGCCTGCTTCTCCCTCTCCCACTCCCCCTGACTGTGTTCTCTCTCGCGCTGTGTCTCTCTCAAATAAATAAATAAATAATAATTAAAAAAAAAAAAAAGATTTAATTTTTTTTTTAAAGTATAAAGAAGATTATGATCCCCCAACAGTGCAGTAGTTGCTCAGATTTCCCAGGACTGTGTTATTTGAGGCAGTGAACGTTGGGAACAGTGGCAGCTATCTGTCCCTGTCCTCCCCAGAGCTGCTTTAATAATCCTGTGTCTACACAAGCTGATCAAGCAGTCATAACCCATAAAGTCAAGAAAAAGGAAACCCCGTCTTAACCGATATCGTCAGAAAAACAGTGCTACACTGTGATTGATACATCTTACAAGAAGAGCAGTTTTGAAGTTTTGAATGAAGTTGAGAAAGCATTTCATGTAAATTTCAAAAAGCAATTTAAGGCACACCTTGAGAAGTACTGCTGAATTCAATACCAGGATGCAGCATGTGCTATCAGAATAAAGGGCATTTATCTCTACCCTCCCATAGGTGTTTTTTTGTTTGTTTGGCTTTCTTTTGTTGTAAGGAATGGGATTGAGGTTATTCAGAAATCCATTTATAAACTCGAAGTTTTGTGCTTTTTCGTTTTCTTTAAGCCTCAAACCATAGATAACAAGAGAAATGATAGTTTTTATATTTGCTTCTGTTAGCCCATTTTTTCTAGTCTAGAAAGATAAAGAGGTTTGGCCTATTTTTGGAATCTGTTGTATTTGTCTGTGTATTGTTTTTCTTCTGGAATTATTTGCCTTTTATTGAGCTTTCCAGGAATACATGCAATATAAAAATTGGGAAAAAAAATTTAAAATATACCTCTATGTCTTACTGGATGTTTGCTCAGATTTATGACTGCTGAAATAAACAGATGCATTTAGTAACTGAAGTTAGAAACAATTCTGATGAGTTTTGGGGCACCTGGGTGGCTCAGTCGGTTAAGCGGCTGCCTTCGGCTCAGGTCAAGATCCTGGGGTCCTGGGATCGAGTCCCACGTCACGCTCCTTGCTCAGCCTGCTTCTCCCTCTGCCTGCTGCTCTGCCTACTTGTGATATCTCTCTATCTCTCTGTCAGATAAATAAAATCTTTAAAAAAAAAAAGAAAGAAACAATTCCAATGAGTTTTATTTTATTTACATTGGTTAGCTGAATAAATGAGTGCTATAACACTTCCCTTCTCCTTTCCTTTGGGGGATATTACAAGAAAAGATTTTTTTCTCTTGGAGATTAGAATGTTTTCTCCTCATAGAAAGCAAAGTATACTGGGGAAAATTATTCAGTTGATACTTAAGTGTTCATTTGAAACTGTGAATAAAAGGCACTACATTTATTTTACATTTATTTTCACCCCCTCTCTATCACCTCCCCCTTTTTAGGTGAGAGTGGGGCATTGGGGGTGGGAATGAGACAATAAAAGTAACTAATGTAGGCTCACAAAGGTATGGCTGGAAATACAATCTAGTCTACCTTCCAGCCACTTCCGGACTTGCTGTCTTATATGGTGTTCACATAATACACAGGAATCTGACTGCAACACAGTATCGTGTAGTGAGGAATTCAGAATAAGACAGATCCTTCCAGAGTACTTTGATGCCTTGCAATGAATGCCAAAATACCAAAAGACTCTTTTTAAAGTAAAGGAAGCAGCCCCCCAAATGGAAGCCAAGAACAGCCTTCATGTGAGACCTCACTTTAATAATATGTGAAAGATTTATTTTCAGAAATTAGCTTAGGTGCATAAATAACATCTTACTTTTATTTGGTGTTTATAGCCATTTTCCAATTTAAGGCAAGCAGCACTTTAAGCCTAATCAGTTATCAAATATTTTGGCTGAAGATGGTATAGTACTTCTAGTTTCTCTGTTGGAGAAGATATTTTGTACACTGTCTTCCTAAATATTTCATAATTTCAATGCAGTCAAGATTTGGTCAGAATAGCAAAATACTGATTTTTCCTCCTGAGATGATGTACACATTGTCACCCATCACACTTGTCTTGCTGTCAATTTTTTTTTAAGCTTGCTATGACCTACTTAAGGGTCTTATGACAACATTAAAAATTCTGGTGAATTCCGTGCTGCAGACTGCAGTGAATTCAGCATTTACGCTTGTGTTTTCTAGTCTTGTTCCTATGGAGATAATGGCCAGCCTTGTCATGCAAATCCACTGCCTTCTTTTTTTGGTAGACATGCTTTTTGTTGTGAATCTCAGGAAGGAATGCCATTTGATTTGGTTGACTTGAGTTTCTAATGGACACTGTATGTATCTCTTGGCATTTCGGCAGGAGACATTTTAATGAGATGTTTGCTTCACCTTAATTCTGATTTGTCAGTATCTCCCTTCTAAGTCTGTATTTTTCAAGGGTTAATCTAATAGTTTCACAAATGGCAAGTAAGAAATTGCCCTGTAGCAACGAGATTAATTTGAAGAAGCTTGAAATGATGAACTAAACAAAACAAATTCTCCTCCTTGAGTCCACCCATGAGTTACAGCTCAAGACAAGGAGAGGGGGAGGATGGGGTGTGAGGAAGAGGTTCTGACTTGATGATGGGTTAGCAAGCAGTGCACACAATGGGAGGTTATGTATACTGGGTTGGGTGTGCTTTTTGAAAAGTTTGTAGGAAGATGTCATCCATCTTTAACAATATAAAGCTTACATGAGAAGGCCAAAGGACAGAGAGAGAGAGAGGAAAGGTGGGATGGAAGATGGTAGGGAGGAAAGGAGGGATGGAGGGAGGGAGGAAACCATGAAGAGTGAGAGTGGAATTAAGGTTTCCTAAAGAGAAACCCTTTGGCATCCTACTTTTTTTTTTCTTTTAAGATTTTATTTATTTATTTGAGAGGGAGTGAGAGCAAGAGAGATCACAGAGGGAGAGGGAGAAGCAGACTCGCCTCTGAGCAGGGAGCCTGATGCAGGGCCCAATCCCGGGACCCTGAGATCATGACCTGAGCTGAAGGCAGACATTTAACCGACTGAGCTGCCCAGGAGCCCCCATCCTACTTTAAATAGGTGAGAGAGTGATACTGCAGCTCTGCTGAAGATCAGCAGACAAGAAAGGGAGTCAATTGACTGCATTGCAGGATGACCCCTTAGTTGGGTCAGCAGGGAATTAGGTGAAGGCCACACTGGCTTGCTAGGGATCTGTTATGGACAGAATATTTGTGTTCTCCCCAAATTCGTATATTGAAATCTAACCCCATTGGGATGGTGTTTGGTGGTGGGGACTTTGGAGGTAATGAGGTCACGAGGCTGGAGCCCTCATCAGAAGAGACCAGAGAGCCAGCGTGCTCTTTCCGCCATGTGAGGACGGTACAGTGAGAAGTCCGTGTGCAGCCTGGAAGAGAGCTCTCACCAGAACCTAGCCGTGCTGGCACCCTGATCTCAGACTTCCAGCCTCCAGAACTCTGAGAAGTAAAATGTTGTTGTCTCAAGCCACTCAGTCTCTAGCAGCCTGAACTGCGACTGGAGCTGGACCAGCCCCTCTTTTCAGCAGCCTTGGATCCAGGGTCATCCTTGCTTGGCTTTCATCGCTGTTGGCATCTCTTATTTTATGGCATGATTGTTGGTAGGTCATGGCCATGGTTGTGTAATGGCTGTGCTGTTTGTACAATGTTCCTGCCCTTTCTCTCTCTGCTCTACTCTGGTTTGGTTACACTAACTGAAGGGGACAGACAGGCATGGGTTCACCATGATGAACTGCAAGTCACAAGAGAATAGGAGCCAGTAACCTCTCCCTTAAAGTGCTCCAACCCTTTCCTTACATTGCATCCCTTTCTGAGTATTTGCATAGTATGTGGCCGCTATTCTTAGTGACAGGTGGCAGTTCCCCCAAATTCAAACTAGCTAAAAATATTCATTAACTTGGGAAACCTGAGGTGCCGACTGTTGCTGGAGCAACTGCTGGTTCCAGGAGTTGATTGTATTCACAGAGCTCTCGTCATCCCTCTGGCAAGGTTTCTTTTCTAGCAAGTTCTGTCTGTGTGGCTCCAGCCTTTTGCATCTCTTAGAGCTCAAAGTCCCAAAAGATGAAAGCTCTTCTTTCTCATCCTCTCTGGCTGAAGTTGGAGGGAAGAATCTGCTAGACCTTGCTCAGTGCCTGGCTAGAGGGGTTGTAAAATGTGAGGGGCCTTTCCCCTCCAAGGTACAGGGACTGAGTGAAATGGTTAGAAAAGATTGCACAGAAAAGAACTGCACAATGTCAGTTCACCTTGTTAGTGTTTGATGATTTTTGTGGTTTCGGTGTGATTTTAGAAACACTTGGAAACTATGAATCCATTCTTTAGCTGCATTAATTGAGGCAGCATTAACACAGCCTAGTGGATTCTGTATGGTTGCCTTTGGGCAGGAATTGTATTTGTAGAGTTGATTTCATGTGTCTCAGATTTGATCATTCACTGTTCAGACCTATTCTGAGCTCGCATCCCATTGCTCCCGCTTAATGTTGGTGTTGTGTGTTCTCTTTAGGAAAGAGATACCTGGAGCTTGCTGTTTCATGACCAAATGCTAATTTGGGCTTAAAAGTTCATCTCTTCTGCTTTCTGCAAAACCAAAGTCTTAGTCCTCTCTGTTGGTCTGTATGAATCTGAAGCCAGCACTTGAAGTAGACACATGACAGTAGCAAAAGTTCTTGACACCAGTAAAGTTTTTCCTGCAGAGGCAGTGGTCTCCCCCTTAACTGCTTTGCTTATGTTATGAAAGCAAATTCTTCAAGTCATTTTGAACTAGAACGTTAAATTTTAGACATTCAGATCTTATTTGAAAGATTATAGCTATTTAATTATCATGAATGTTTAGAAAAACAGTGAATCATGACACTTTAATTTTGGCCATATTTCTTAAAAAAATAATTTCTGTGATGCATCAGTAGTTTACCCTTGTACTTCCAAGGATTAAATGGGATCAGATTGGTTCATAATAGTGTCTCCTGTCAACACAAGCAAACAAACCACCCAGTGAGTGCAGTTACTGTATTCATTAGCACTGCTGTCTGTTGGAATTAATAAATTTCCACTTTAAGTTCAAGAGTGACTGCTGGCTGACAATTGAGATTATCCAAATGTAAGTGACAAGTCCTGTCCTTCATGTTAGCACGGAAGTTCAAGGGTTAATAACAGTTCTCCTCCAATGTCGATTTGACTTCGCACAAGATGTTGCAGACACCAAGTGCTGGTCCTGTGCTGAAAATGAATGATGACATTTTATGAATTATTTTTCCCTATTTATTTTTACCCCTGGAGGCTGCTTAGGATTTTCATTTTTACAAAACAGATTCATATCCAGGACCTACCTGTGAAAGAAGTGGTTTTGTGTTGCATAATCTGAGGGGTCTGAAATGCTGTTCATCCTCCTGTGGTCACCTGGTGAATCAGATGTGCTGGGATGGGAAGTTGGGAGGGTAGATGTATAAGCTTCCCGCAAAAGCCTGTAGCTGAAATGATTATGCTCCCTGAGACTGGCCATTTAGCCTTTCTGTGCCGGCACATTCATAACGATTAGCTTATCAGATTTGCTTCAGTTCTCATGGGCCCCGGTGATGGGAGACAGAACTAGGGAATGAGCAGGCACATTTCCCAGCTGGGTGCCACAAGTTCAGCGACAGAGTCTTCAAGGGCAGTTGGAAGGAGCTCTAGATGCCAAAAGACAAAGGAGGGGAAGCTCAGAATGTACCTTGCTTGTATCGTAACAGTGAAGGATCAGCCCTGCTGGCTATCTGATGTACATTTTAGGTGTTCGGTTGAAACATCTTAGCTCCAGCATTATTATTTTTAAACAATTAGAAGTTTGAAAAAAAAAATCACAAGCACACAGGACAGAATTGAGGTATGATTCGGTGTGGGAGGTGTGTCCTCTGTGCTGAGAGAGGAAGGGACTAAGGGGAGGTAGTGAGGCGGTTAGAGCCTTTTTGTGCCAGACAGCGGAGCACTGCTGGGACGTGAGCAGACGATGATCGGAGACGTTCATTCTTTCCGGAGTTTCCATTTCACTTCATCTAGGTTCTTTCAGAAAGCTTTCCTTCTGGGTCGAAATTGCTCCCACTGATTTCAGCCATGTGATGATTCTTTAAATGAAGGTTAAGTCAATCTTTTTAAGGTATTATTGGGCAATTACAATCCAGCCAGTGACTTCTGCTGAGATCAGACCAGTGAGGGGAGGTAGTTGTGTGCTGGGAGCTGAGGGGTGGGAGTTTTCAAGCAAGTACAGATGGGTTCTTTTGAGGCAAGCACTCAGCCTCCGCTCTGCCAACAAAATGCTTTGCTCTTGGGGAAGTTGTATGTTTCCATAGAGGTCTGTGAAGATGTTGGAGCCCATTTCTTATTTTTGCTGCCAACTTCTTAGCCTAGGAGTCTCAGCCCTTGCAGAGCTTGGCCTTGGAACATACTCCTATGTTGGGGCCTTCTTCAAGTTAATCTTTAAAAAAGTGGATTCAGTAATTCCACTGCCTTTTTTTCCCCTCTCGGAACTGTACGTTATGCTCTAGGGAGACTTACCTACTTGTGGGTTCCTAAGTGGCTTGCCCTTTCTTCCCCTTTCTCTCTATAATCCTTTTCATCAGTTAAAACTCAAGTCAGGTGTTGTGTTTCTTTAGTGGCTTTATCCTCCATCTCCCGGATTTGTCAATAAGCCTCTTCTCTGTACCGCTCGGTATACACCTTTAATGGCATCCTCCTCAGACTGCCTCGTCACTGTTGGGCGGCAGTCTTCCCTAGACTCTGAGTTTGGAGAAAGTACTGTGATTTACTCACCTGTGTCTCAGCCTCTCTGCCTGACACCCAGTCGTTTAAGAAATGACTGTTGAAGGGCATTTGGGTTTGGTGAAGGAAGTCAAATTAACCTTTAAAAAAAAATGGAGGTTATTTTTATTTTATTTATTTGTTTATTTATTTATTTATTTTCCTTTTCCCTCCCTTCCTGAGCTTATGTGTCTGTGGCCCCCTAAACTCAAGGCTCTTTGGTCCAGCACAGGTTCCCAACACGAGTGTCCTGTTTTTTAAAGTGCATTTAGTTTTCTGCTTTGACCAAAATAGCAAAAGCCAAACGAGCTGACTTAGTTTATTATTTGCCTATCAATTTTGTACAAATTATTTTCTCTTTAGTTAACAGAATCCATAAAGACATGAGTAAGAAAAGGTAGCCTGCCTGTGTACAAAGTTACTTTGTATTTAAAGATCGGTCCCTCTGAACTCTGTGAAAGCATCAGGTTTTTCCAGCATATTTGTGGGTTGAATTATCTCATTATTTTCTACAGTTGCCCCCAAATTATAAAGTGCTGGTGAGTAGCACGTGAGTTCATCCGAACTCATCCTGTCCTCAGCTGGTGCAGCTGAGCTGCTTCTGCCATAAAACTCTCTCCTGAGCAACACTGTTTTCCAACTTGAGCCCATCTCCCTTCTTCAGCCACTTGGGATCTTTTGGACTCTCTTTAATTTGAACTTTTGTTGCATTCCTCGTATCAATTCAAAGTGCTCTTGAATTGTGATGACTAGGAGAGTTATCGGCAAAGGAGTTGGGTTCTAGAGCAGAGTGGGGAAGCCTGTTGTGTAAGTGGCCAGATGGTAAATACTGGAGGCTCTGGGTGCCCTATAGTCTCGGCTGCTGGAAGTCAGCTCTGCTGTAGCATGCAGTGCCAAGCAGACGTAGACAATGTGAGCATCAGTGAGCGTGGTTGTGATCCAGTCAAAGTTGACAGATGCTGAAATTTGAACTTCGTAACATTTTCACATGTCACAAATTAATGCTCTTTTTTAGGTTTTATTCTAAGCGTTGACAAATGTAAAAACCATCCTTAACTCATAGGCCTTACAGAAACAAGTGGCAGGCTGTATGTGGCTGGTGGTGCATCATTTGCTGACCCTTGTTCGAGGGGACAGTTGTGAAGGTGCTAATGGGGCCTTTAGGAAACACCCTCCGTGTGTTAGATAATGTACTCTGTGTTAGACAAAGTTCTGGGAACTTAAAGTTTTTGTGGGGAAGACTGATGCTTGTACACATCAGGGGTTAGGGTATAGTGAGAGGGGTTTGCTCTGGGTATACTGGGGATACCAAGTCAGGGCACTTAACTGAGCCTTATGGGTGGGGAGACAGCTGTGTGCATAGGACTAGGCAGGAAAGGCTGCCTGGTGGAGGTGATACCCTCTATTTGAATTTAAAATGACTTAGAATAAACCAAGCAGGGAATGAAGCTGTGCAGGCTGCTCCCATCAGAAGGACTCACAATGAGACAGTAGGAATTAAGAAACAGCCTCATGAGTGGGAGGAACTACAGGATCTGGTGTTGCTAATACAATTAAAAGATGATGAGGGAGGAGGTCCCCAAATAAGGCAGGTATGGGCTACACCACAGAGGATGTGAACTCTGTCTCAGCAGTCGCGGGCGTGGGCACCGAAGGGTTTTACCTGGAAGAGACCCAGCTCTGCTGGCACCTGCTTGGAGGGAGGATCAGAGGGGCTGAGACCCGAAGGAGCATGAGGGTGGCTGAGAGAGGAGTTTGTCATAGTGGTGGAGTAGGTTATCGTCCCCTTGGCTGCTCCAATAACTAAGCACTTTGAACTAAGACGAAAACACCAGGAAATACCCCAGATAGCTCAAATAAACAGTGTGTTGCTACCATCCACCATGTAGATCGGTCGGAAGCTGGGTCTGTGTTTATTGCCTGTCCTCATCCAGGGGGTCTCTGAGTTGTCAGTGATTTCACATGCATAGAATAGAGCGGACCGGGAAGCTCAGTGAGAGTTAAGGGAACTCAGTGAAGAGAAGGTAGAAATGGCGTTTTTTATCCATCACCTGATCCCTAGCACCCAGCATGGTGCCAGCGAATGGGAGGTGCTGAGTGAACGTTGAGGATTTGGCTTATATCAGCACTTGGAAGACATCTGTACTATCATTACTGTCACTAAGTACTTTAGGTGGGTCTTGAACATTTCTCTTGATTACTGCTTTCGCAATGACCAGCTGTGTTATGCAGACCCAAGTTACTAAACTTGGAGATTTGGTTATTTTGTAAATGTATTTAGTAGCATGAAATAACGAGGAAGGAGTTGTATCACTTGGCTAATTTTGTGAAAGATTTTGTATCACTTTGCTCATTTTACATTATACGTGGCTAAGTAACAGGTCTTGATAGCAACACGCTTCGTGAGAGCCCAGCCTATGAAAAAAACCAATGTCTGTCAAGGAACAGTCGAGGAGAAATTGTGTTATTTTAAGCAGCGACATGATTTGGTCTAAGTTTTAGAAGAATCACTCTGGCTGCTTGGTGGAGGATTGATTGGAAAGCCAAGGTTTTGGAAGCAGGATGAGCTTTGGGAGGCAGTTGCAATATCCCAGGTTAGCAACAAGAGTGGTTTGACTGGGCTGCTATTAGTGGAGAGGGAAGAGGTAACCGGACTCGAGACATACAAGGAGGCGGCAGGATTTGTTGGGTTGGTTGGTTCAAGGATGTAAGAGAAAAGAAGCAAGGGTGTCTCCTGGGTTTTAGACCTGAATATCGAGAAGGGGAAGTGCACTTTCCTGAGACACAGGTCTGGGAGTAGAATGGGGTTGAGACTGGTGACTAGGGTTGGGTGGGAAAAGGAGATTAGGAGTTCAGTTTAATGGCAGTAACAAGCAGAAAGTTGAGTGTACTAATCTGCAGTTCATGGGAGGAGTCTCAACTAGATAGATCCATTTGGGAATCGTCAGCATTTAGATGATATTGAAGGCCAGCAGGCTGAGAGAGGCCTCTTGTGACACCTGAATTATATACTCATTAAATTTTAGGGCAAATTGATTATCTTTATGAAGTCATTTTATTAGAAAATTGAGTGTTGTATCCTTGATCATGTCTTTTCAAAGGTACATAGTCTTTCTTGAAAACCAAGTCAAGGTTAACCAGCATGTCCATAATAAATATTGTCTTGCCTCTGAAGAGCATAAACAAAGCAGTTTGGGAAGAAAAGCTGTTGGCCAGCAAATGACTGACAAAGCAAGAGAAAGAGACCCTTTGTGGTACTGGTATCACTTGGTCTCCTGGCTAGCAATTAGCAACATTAAATATCAAAGTTTTATTTTTATTTATTTATTTTTTAAAGATTTTATTTATTTATTTGAGAGAGAGAGAGAGCATGAGAGAGGGGAGGTCAGAGGGAGAAGCAGACTCCCTGCCGAGCAGGGAGCCCAATGCAGGACTCGATCCTGGGACTCTAGGATCATGACCTGAGCCGAAGGCAGTCGCCCAACCAACTGAGCCACCCAGGTGCCCCAAAGTTTTATTTTTTAATGACACGAAGAGAGCTCGACTGTAGATTAAAGGGGAAGTCTTTCAGAATTATTTTTGTTAGTTCCTCAGAGACATAGTATGAATTGTTAAGTTGAGGATTTTCTTTGCAGATGTTGGAGTTGCAGAGATGATGTGGTCTAAGTTCTGCACTACCACCATTCCACATACACCGTAGATGGTGTATCTAGTGGGTGGATTCCAAGAACGAAGTTTAGGGAAGGAAAAAAAAAATCCCTCACCATTACCGATGTTAAACATTGTAGAAAGCACAATACCGTAAAACGTCTCCTTTCTGATTCAGAAGGCATGATGCTGTCTGATATTGTACTTTCAGTACAGTACAGTACTTTACTGTACTTTCTTATGTACGTAGATATGTAGATGCCGTATCTCTATGAGCGGGAGTGTAACTTGGCCCCATTGCTTGGCCTGGTTTTATCGGATGCTCTTTAGAACTTGAATGGGAGTAAATGCCGCATCTTAACGGAGGGGAATCCAGAGGCCCTTGCCGAAGCTCTCTGCATGGACTCTGCTCCAAGTGCGTCTCACAGCCTAAGTGCTGCCACTCACACACGCTTGCCTCGGCTTTCCGTAGCAACTCTGGACATCCTGTCATGAAGGCTGCTTAGAGAAGCCTTCTGTTGGATAGAAGCATTGGGCAGACTTTCGGTTTCCAGTGCTTAGGGAATTTGCATCCAACAGATCACAGAGGCTAGAAATTGAGGAAATAAGCATTTGGTCAGGGCCCATTCTGTGACGTGACCTACCTGCCCGTGAGCGTGGCAGTGGTGGCCGCACGCATACGGGCCACCAGCCATGCCCGTCGCTGTGGGGGTCAGCGATTCTGTCCTCACCTAACCCGCCGGAGCACATACTGTCCTTATCCTGATTTTACAGTTGGAGGAAACTTGCCGAAGCAAGGGTCATAGCTTGCTTGAGGGCCCGCGGTTCATAGGTAGCGGACATGGGATTGGAGCCCACCTGCGCAGAGTGCGCGTGATTCTCTTCGCCACAGCTCTGTTGCTGTTCCCCTCTTGAGGAGCGCTAATGACCGCGGGGACACCCATCAGCCGACAGGGGTTTGAACCCTCCCAGGAACGGCTCTCAAGCTTCGTCACTTGTCTGGGCCCAGCCTTCCTCCTCTAGAGAGTACAGATAATAGGACGACCTGTGGGGAGATGCTGAGAGGAATCACTGTCACACATTCGTGGCTCAGTCCGGAGAGTGGTACCCAGTCTGTGGTAGATGCTTAATAAACTTGTACTGAGTGGGTGATTATAATTTGCTAAGCACATACTGTAGCCTCCCCTGGGAGAAACCTGGGTGGGGACAGAGCAGAGATGCATGTGAGGAGGGAAAGGTAACATTTTGAATTCTAAGTGTTCCTCATGCTGTCGTGATACAGAATAGTGCTAATAAGTAAAGCGTGTCCCTGCTGATGGCTGCAGGGCTTTCTCAGCTTACAATTTTGACATTACTTAGGAGCATAAATAATCAGATGCATACTTTATAGACATAGCATTTGGTGTGCCCTTAACATGCCGTTGGGCTTTCTGGGCTTGCATTAGCCGGCTCTGTGGTCTGTTGGACGTTCCGTTGGGTCAGTAACCTACCTGGCCTGTATCAGCCAGGGAAGCGGGGAGAAGGTGCTCTGCAGGACACCTGTAAGAAAGAGCTTTGGTCCGAATTTGCAAAAAAAAAAAAAAAAAAAAAATTAGAGACAGCCTGAATGCCCATTGATAACAGGTTGCTTCCATGAATTACGGTACTTCCACTGTGAATCTCAGGCATTACATTGTTCTAAGGAATTTCCCTAGTTTTGTGTTGTTGAATGAAAAAGCAAGTCAGGGAGGAATATGTATAAGGTGAGCCCGAATTTGCGGAAACAAAACAAATCAAAGTTTAACAGTAATGAATAAAAACACTATGTGAGAGGGGGAAGGAGAGAGAGGACGGGAAAGAGAAAGAGAACGAACTGTTAATTGCAGGGAGTGGGATTGAAAGAAGGCAGCTGGAGACGGAGTAGACATTCCTTTTTTACTTTAGATGGTTTAGTGTTGTTTTAATATATATTTTTAGCAAACACGCATTAGTTGATATTCTAAAGATCTAAAAAAAATGAAAAAAAGAAAAAGTCTTGGTCCGTTTTTTTGTATAGTCCTATCTGACAAATAGGAATGGTTTGAGAGTCTTACTCCCTGTGCAGAAGTAAATGAAAAGGCATAGATTTTAAGGAAACTGATAACAGATGGGGGAAAATTAGCTGACTGAGTAGATTTGGGTGCATTTATGGAAATGATGGGATCCTTTGTGGATGATACGAAATGCTTAAGCTGACAGACTCACAGAGTGGATTAGCTTAACTTGCCTGTTGGAAGATATTAGACTTCCTCCTGTACTACAAGGGAGTTTTTATTAAGCTTACATGCGAGAACTGTGTATGGAATTCATGCACTATTTCTTTTTTTTGAGCTACTCCGGGATACTCAAAGGATAAAAAGGATGGATGTTCTCACTTATTTTTTCATTTGTATCTGCCCTTTTCTTCATGTAGGTATAGGCCCTTTGAGAGCAGATATATTTATGACATTTTATATTGCCGGGACTCACCCCACCTATATACAACATGGCCAATAATGAACAAGAAATTTTCTGAACAAGCAACATGGATTTGCTGAAGTCCATGCTTTAAAGCTCATGATACTCATTCTAGCAGTTTATTGATTCTTTTTTATGCCCAAATCTAAAGGGCTGATTTCTGGACCAAAACAACTGAGAAATAGCATGAAGGCTTTGGGCATCACCTTTTGTCTTCCACGTACACACTGGTGTTTGTCTCCCGATATGGGCAGGACATGGTAATGGGCCCATCTCCCTGCCTCACTTGGCCTCCACCTTAGATCTAGTTGGTGGTGTTGAGCCTTTGAGATTCAGCTCATAGTCCATCCAGCCCCGGCTCTGGGCTGTCCACTCCACACCCTCTGCAGACCCGGTAGGAGTGTGATTCTGTATTCTCAACTGCCTTCTACTGCCCTTTCAAGGGGGGGGGGGCTGCCTGAGGGAAGGTGTGAAGGCTAGCTAATTCAGACCCAACTTATTAACTATACCAGCCTGCCATTTCTACTCTACTTTGTTATTGTTGCTACCCTCCCAGAGTTCCATGGAGCGGTGAGCACAGACCTCTTTGCTTTGAAATTTCCAAACTCCCATCAGGGACTCTCTGTTCAGCCTCTCTCTCCATTC
Organism: Mirounga angustirostris; assembly: GCF_029215605.1. Lineage (NCBI taxonomy): Eukaryota > Metazoa > Chordata > Mammalia > Carnivora > Phocidae > Mirounga > Mirounga angustirostris. The sequence goes on from NW_026991720.1 coordinate 36,930,980, forward strand.
ATGGGTCTTGACCCCAGTAGGATCCCAGACAGGCCCGAGGTGTGTATGCACCCTCTGGCTTGCCTCTTTCTTGCTCCTGGAAGAGCTCTTCCCCTTCTGCATCTTCATGTACTGTATCTTAAGAGCAGTGACTCTGAGTCCTCCAGGTTCTAATTCTTGATATTTAAAGGACAGCTTTAGGAGTTTGGAAGACACTTATCCCACCCAGCAAAGCCAGGCTCTGGCTAATGAAAGCCTTGATTTTCACAGCTCTTGCCTGGCAAATGAGCAAGCCTGTTTGGGAAATAGAAGACTGAGCATGTCTCCTTTGTTTTGTTGTCCCTTGGAAGTCATGTAGCTGCCCCAGTGGGAGGAAGGCTTAGGAGCATAGGAAATTACTGGGAATGAGAAATACAGATGATAATATGTAAACATACTGTTCAGCATAGAATCAAATGTGAATCTGTAAATCCGAGAGACCTCCACTTCCCCTGCCCCAAATTTCCTGATGTTAAAACTTACTCATGACAGTATTCGAATGTGTGGAAGAAGAAAGTGGGGCTATAGAGAGAGCAGTATGCTTTTTGATTATAGGAGCCGAATCTAATTCCTTAAAACTACACTATTTTATAGACCCTCAAGTCTTTAGGACCTAAATCTGGAGATAATACTTGTCTAAAGCCAGGCCCTTGTGATTAGCAGCTACCGCCCCTTTTCCTTATGCGCTAGCTCCCTGGCTCTGTTACCCAGCTTTTGTTCATTTATTACATTTCATTTAAAAATTTTACTTGTGGGGTGTAAGTGGCTCTTTGGCATAGAAGGCAAAATCCATTTCAGCCTATTTTCTGAACCCTATGATCTTACATGGACAGCCCTTGGGTTTGGGATACTAAAAGTTTGATCATTTAAGCCAAAGACTTCAATAAATGATTGACAACTCCTTTTCATAAACAAATGTAAATTCAGAAATTTGTTTTCTCAAGGCCACCAGGAGCAAGCTGCAGACTGAATGAAGGGCATCAGGGATTCAAACTGAGAAGGTCTTTGTTTTTTTTGTTGTTGTTAAAAACAAACAGAAGGACTATCATGGCTAGCGAATTGTATGAAGCTGAACTTTTTCATCTTGGAGGTTTGAGATTGATGCACATTAAGTCACTTGACGTATCTTACATCTAGCAGGACCCCACTAGTCTTTGGGAAACTGACAGAATGATCTATTATTTCTACGTATGTATCATGAACTGAAAAAGGTTCAGTCTTAAGGCAAAGGGAAATAATAGCTTGATGGAGAGAAGGGTGGGTACATTTTAACTTCTCTGTTTTGGTGAAATCTTGGTTAATATGTCCTCTTTGCCTGTTGTGTTTGTCAGAACTGGGGCAGCTGGTGGGGAGGAGATGATTGAGAAGCACTTAGGACTTTTTTCTGTCACCCAGCTTTAGACCCAGTGTCTCCTAGTTTTTCCCTGTAATGTTTGGTATTTTTAACTATAGCTCCAATTGTAAATTGGAATTTCCTGGCATAGTATAGATTAGTTCTACATTTATTAGGTAAACAAACAAATGACCTTCTTGGACACCCATGTCTTTAAGAACTCAGAGGAAAAATGCAGAATTTTTTTTAAACTGCATTTTCTAGTAGACAGATCTGCTACTCCAGATTCATTGCGAGGGTTAAAAAAGACACAAATATGTAGTACACAAAAAGACCTTGAAACTTAGTAACTGAAAAAAACTTTCAAGAAGTATCTTAATCTTTTACTGAAACTTCATTCAGCTGTAAGAGCTAGAGTTAGGGGAGATGACAGGGATGTTTATTTATATTTACTTGTTTACATTTTTGTATTTGAATTTTACAAGTTGATAAGTTCAGAGTTTTTGAGCTTATTATTTTGGAGTCTTGATAGCCTACAGTTACTTTTTGATCCATTCATTTATATTTAGAAATAACTACATTACTCATTTGTACGGGTTGCTTTTTAACTTTAAGAATTCACTCTATTTACCTATGTTTACTAACTTTTAGTAAATTGTCAGTGCTTTATAAGGAATAACTAACATACGACTGTCACCAGAGGCTAAAACAAGCTACTTTTAATTATAGTCACTAATAAAAGAAGAAACAGTCATACCTTCTGGCATGTACTTTTCATGGACGTGTAACTGATTCTAGTGCTGCTTAGGAATATGAGGTCCTAATTCTTCTGATTTTGTTAAATAGAATTCTCTTTAAATTCCCACACACCAAGGGAAGAACACATTCCATGGACATTTTAATTTTATATGTTGAGGTTATTTTGGGCAGTTTGAGATTATCTTCCAAAAAATAAATTTTCTGTGTTGCTTGAAATTTTTTTCTCTAATCTTATTGTATTTGGGGACTTGTTATTTCACTCTGCACTGGCTAGAATATTAAAGGCAGTCACTTTGTACGTAAGCCCCAAGGGCATTCACATTGTCAGATTTAGTTCATGACCAGACTGAGTCACCTCCAGTGATACTCAGAAAAACAAAAACAAATGCAAAATTATCATTCAGACCAAGGAATTGCAATAGATGGATTGTTCCTAATTAACATATTGTGAAATAAATGACTGGTTTTGGCTCTAACACCAGACCTGTTGTCTGTTTTTGAACATATTTTGGAAAACTTAGCTAGTTTATTTGGCGGGTTTCATTGTATAAGGGGAAAGAATAAATATTTACAAAGATTTTTAACCCCAGCCATGCACAGTGATTTCTAATCTTTATTTTAAAAAAATGAGATGTATTTTTGTGGGAGGAATGTGGATGGGGGAGGGAATGTTTTAGTTTTAAAAAGTTTCTTTTGAATAGTGCAGCAATTTGCTAACAAAGAATCCAGATTTCAATTATTATAGATAACATCTGGGGTCAGTAGCTGACATTCATAGTGAGAAGAAAGGCTTGGGAAGCAGTTCCTGCATTAGTTGATAAAATTGGAAGAGGCACTATCCCCAGAGAAACTTGGTGCCCTCTAAAAACCCCGAGGAAGGATTTAAAAGTTCATTTATAATTGATAAGTGCTGAATTGGTAATGTTCATTTTTATCCTGGTTCCCTGATTTGGCCATTATAGTTTCATGAGTTTTGCCTTAACTTGTCATTAAAATCTCAAAGATAAACTGGCAGCATTTCTTTTTAATATCTTTTAATTTTAAAAATAGTAATTGAGGGGGAACAGAAAGGCTTCATAGAGAATTTATAAAGTGGAAATAATAGGGTTAGATGAATTTCTTGGATAAAATGAGCCACACAAATACCAGGTTTACAAGTAGCCTATAATATAACGCTGTGATTATTTCTATAAGGCTCTTCTGGTCATACCACTTTGCAAATCTAAAGAGTGGCTGGGCTGGGCACCTATCAGATCCTAACCAACTCCCGCATGCATTCTCTCAGCTCCCATGGGTCAGGTAGCTGTTGGGTCTGCACTGGATATTGGGGTGGGAGTGGAGTTGAAAGAGAGATGTGTTTGTAATGTATGTTCCTCTGGGGAAAAGGGAAGTGAAGAAAGGAAGAAGAGCAAGTTGTATTCATAATTAGGCAGTTTGTATTGGGGGCACTGAGCAGTGTGGCTGGATCACCAGGTCGTGGCAAGGTGAGGTTTAGTGGTCCTCTCTGGGATGGAGGTTTTCTAGGAGACCAGGATGAGAAACATGCTATTAGGAAGGAGTTAGCTTATGCCCATTGTCTCTCCACATTGGCCAGTACCTTACCACCTCCCCAAAGTGTACCTCTTCTATAAAAATCTCTCCCATCCCCTAGTTTTCATTGCATGTGAAATTATTATTTAAGCTGCTTAATCGATTAAGTGGGCTATTATGTGGTCACTTGAGAATCTACTTATTGATTTTTTTAAAAATTTTATTTTATTATGTTAATCACCATACATTACATCATTAGTTTTTGTTGTAGTGTTCCATGTGATTATGGAGGCAGAGAAGTCCCACAATGCAAGCTGGTGATAAAGTTCTGAGAACTGGAGGTCCTAGCTGAGGGCAGGAGAAGACTGGTGTTCCAGCTTGGCAGTCAGGCAGAGAGATAGAATTCTTCCTTCTACCTTTGTTCTTTTCAGACCCTCAGTGGGTTGGATGATGCCCCCTCCACATTGAGGAGGGCAATATGTTTTACTGAACCCACCAATTCAAATGCCAATTTCTTCCAGAAATATCCTCACAGACACACCCAGAAATAATGTTTAATCTGGATGCCCGGAGTCCCAGTCAAGTTGACCAATTAGCCATCATAGAAGGCTAGATTCCTCCCATGAAATAAAAGAAGTAGCAAATTTTACCATGATTCCCTTATTAGGCACTAATAAGTACAGTAAAGACCCAAAAGTTTAATTCAGACCTGCAGATGGCTTTAGTTAATGACAGCATCCATCCAATTTTCCTTAAAAATGTTGGGTTGAAACAGTTCAAAAGCTGTCTTTGACCAAATACACACACACACACACATTTTCATTGGTTAAGGAAATAGTACCTGAAGAAGTCATGTGGTGTACTGAAAATTGAGCAAAAATATTAATTTTTTTCACTTTCTAAAACAAGTGAAGGTTAAGGTTTTATTTTGTTTGATATGAGTAGGTCATCTCAAGGATGCCTCTGTAGCAGTAGTGTTAATTTTATGCCTTATGCTTAAAAAAATCAAGACTAAACTCAGGATATTGTGCCCACTTCAAAAAGGATCCATTGTAGGTTTTGACTGCAATTAAGATAATTCATCTGTGTCTGAATAACCCTATGAAAAAACATCAGAGTTAAATGGCTAAGGTTGCAGGCAAGAATCCTCAATGGATGCTATAAAGTATGATGAAAAACAGTACATTTGCACAGTCTCAAAGATACTTGTTAATTACAGAAGAAAAGCTAGTAACTCTATAGTGGGAAAACCGCCTTAACCAAGTGATCAAGATTAGCATTACCAGTAATGATACACATTGCCAATGTAGTTCTCCTGATAAGGTATACTGAGTAGGGCTCATCATCACTTCCTGGTATTCTTGCCAAATTTGCCTATCCTACATTTAATCATGAGGAAATATCAGACAAACCTAAATTTAGAGACATTGTGCAAAATAACTGGGCAGTATTCTTAAAAGCATCAAGGTCATGAAATACAAAGACTGAGATACCATCATATTGGAGGAGACTAATGGAATATAACAATGAAATGTAATGTGGAATCCTGGATTGGATCCTTAACCAGAAAAAAGGACATCATTTGGACAGTTGGTGAAATTTGCATATGATCTGTCAGATCGTTGATAGTACTCTATCAACATTAACGTCCTGGTTTTGGTAAGTGTGCTCTATTTATTTAAGATCTTAATATTTGATGAAGGGAAGTTAAGGATGTATCAATTTATAAGTTTCTTATAAATCTGAAATTATTTCAAAATTAAACATTAACAAATTAGGCATGGATTCAATTTTTTTTTCACATAAGAATAAATAGAACTATAAGTGTGTCAGTTTTGTGTACATTTAAAAGTCACTGGGGAAGGGTGCCTGGCTGACTAGTTGGTGGAGCATGTGACTCTTGGTGTTGTGAGCTTGGGCCCCACATTAGGAGTGGAGATTACTTAAAGATAAAAATCTTAAAAAAAATATAAGTTACTGGGACTGCAAAATAAATGCATTTTGTAGGAACCAAAAGATGTAAGAAGCATTCTTTCTCATGATTTATGAACTCAGTGAAGCAGGTGCCAAGTGTTGTCTTCACCATTGTATTTCCAGTGCCTACCATGGAGCTGGCACACAGAAGAAGGTGGCCGCTGGCTGAATAAATGAGGAAATTGCACACCTTGGTGATTTCATTACGCTGTATATTCAATAAATATTTTTTGAATCCTCACTGGGTGTCATACATTGTGCTAGGCATTGAAAACATAAAGGAGCTGCAAAACTAGAGGTGATGAGTGTACCAGAGAGATGTACATGGGAGGGGTACATGGAGTAATCCTTTCTTGAAGAAGATGCTTGAGTTTTTTTGAAGAACACCTGGTGGGGAAAGGCAACAGGAAGCCAGAATCCCGGGTAGAGGGAAAAGCATTTGCTCAGGCAGATAAGAGGTTCATTGTGACTGTTAAATACAGTTCATAAAGGACAAGGCTGGATAAGTGTATAAGAGCTGGTTTTTGAAAAGACTTTGGACTTTGTTTTATTTCTCCGTTGAACTGTTCCCTGGCTCCCCATTTTCTAAAGAAATTGTTTGTGACTGGTTTTCAATGGCCCAAACCAGTCAGAGCTAGTGTTTGTTCAAAATTGGAAACTGGCTTAATTATCAGAGCAGAAGGGGGTAATAAATAGGAATGTAAGGTTTGATTCTCTTCAGATGGGAGTTATGCAAGTTGCATGTGACAGACGAGCAGACTTTTTGAGAAGTCAGCATTGGGGATGGAAGTCAAACTTCAAATTGAAAAAAGAAAAGCCTGTGGAGGAAAAATTAGAAATATGCATGCTTCACTGTGTGTGGGGAGATGAATGACCAGAGATAAGACAGGACTGAGTATTAGTTTGGACAGAATGTTAGAAGAGGCTGCGACAAGAAGCTGGGCTCTCCCCAATTTGGGGTGGCCTAGGGGTCATTCCGCTGTGGTACAGACAGCATAGATGCTGAGGCCCAGGTGTACCCTTCAGTTCTCCCGCCCTGTTTTGTGACTCTGAGTATTTAGTTCTTGGAGAGAGAAATGAGAGGGAAGAAAAGGCACAGGAAGACAACAGATTATTTTTTTCCCTTCCCTTATAGCAAAAAAAACTTTAAAAAAATGTCAGGAAACTTTTTTTTTAAGATTTTATTTATTTATTTGACAGAGAGACACAGTGAGAGAGGGAACACAAGCAGGGGGGGTGGGAGAGGGAGAAGCAGGGGGAGTGGGAGAGGGAGAAGCAGGCTTCCCGCGGAGCAGGGAGCCCGATGCGGGGCTCGATCCCAGGACCCTGGGACCATGACCTGAGTCGAAGGCAGACGCTTAACGACTGAGCCACCCAGCCGCCCCTAAATGTCAGGAAATTTAATCCTGTGTTTCAGAAATTCTCCTAAATAGCATAATTTTCATACTAACCACCTCACACTGGGAAAAGAGCACACTATATATATGTATATGTAATATGTGATATATATACACACATATATATGCATATATATGTATATATACATCCTATATATATCATCTATTTATATATATATACATATACACCAAATATTTGGTGGTAGGTTTAATATGTTTCCTTGGAAAATGGTACTTTGCTTCGTAGTGAAAATTCTTCATTTGGATCATGGGGAAAGAAAACATTGATTGTTTCTTGTTACTTCATTCCACTTTGTGACACGAAGCCCATTTTTCCCTCCTGATGCTGTTACCCCTCAGACAAGTACTGTTGAGGCAAAGCGATGTTTGGAGTGGAATCTCCTTCCTGTCCTATCTCTGCATTTTAGGAAAATCCCGCTTTGCTCCATTACTTTCCTTATCGGTCTCATTTGCTAAAGATTTCCTGTTTTATCAGCTTTTTTATCCCCCTCAGGTGGCTAAGCCTGAATCTTTCTAAGTTTAACTTGTTAATAATGATTTCCAAGAAGCTGTAATAACAATGAGTTTTTGACTTACTGTTGTAGATGTATTTTTGCCTAGGACAGACTCAGGTCCAGCCTCCAAGTTTCTGGTTAGCAATGATGATGAAAATATAATATCCCATATTTCCTTACATTTTGTAGGCTTACAAATCCCATTTTCATACATTTGTGTGATCCTCGTAACATCTCCGTAGCAAGGCCAGGTAGGTGATGTCATCCCAGGATAGCAAATGGAAGGACCCAAGACCATGTGGCTCATAAGCAGGGGAGCTAAGCCCCAGGCCTCCAGCTCTCTCTTTAACTTTGTCTCCTTTTCCTAAGTGCTGGGATGCTTTTGAAATAATTGTTTAAACTCTGTCTCTTCCCTCCTCTTGGCTGGCACTTGGCCAAAACCATAACCTTTTCTATCATCTTAAGTTGTTTTTAAAAGTACTGATAGGCTGATGCAGTAATTAGTTCAGAGTTTTATTGTTTGACCTTCAGTTATTCTTGTAGCCACTTAGGCAAATGCCTTTGCATTTGTAGCATTAAAACGAAGGTGAAGAATATGTTTGTAACTCTGGAGAATAAAACCAGTTCGTTTATTGCCACAGCAACAGTGTCTTTGAATGAATCTTAAGGTGGAATAATTCCCTCCTGATACCATTCGCTTGTTTCTTTGTTTGCCTCTCTCCTCTTCATTTTCTCTATCTCTAAAATGGGAATGGAAACACCTACATCAAGGAGATTAGAAATAATACCTAAAGAATTTAGCAAAACCCTTAACACGACGTAGTAATGCAATAAGGTTACTCTCCTTCTCCCTTGAAAATAACTTTTGCAAGGAAGAAATTCTGAATGGGTAAAGCTGTAAAGCTGGTAGCAGGTTGGGCTCTCTAGAAAGCCGACTCTGAGCTGGAGATTAGCTTGTGGGGTGTTTATCAGGGAGTGCTCTTGGGGTTCACACCTATGGAGGGGAGGGGAAAGAAGCAGGACAGGGCAGAGGGAGAAGTTGACCTGTGAGGCAGGCCCAGTGACAGCGTTGGTCCCTTGAGCTAGAGTGACCCTTCAGAGTTGTACCGAGCGGTAGCAGGAGGATGTGGCCCTCTTACTCCCATGCGGTCTGTCACCAGATGCAGGCTACCCTGGGAGGAGGGCATGACCTTGGGCCAAGCAGCTGTCTTCAGCGGAGACCATTCCAGAAGGGGGCTGGCAGCCAAGGGCCGCCTGCCCTAACGCTCCCTGCAGCTGGGAGAATAGGGCATGTGTTTCTGAAGAGGGGCCTTGGTGTTGCAGCAACCTCCCCCAGACGTGATGTTTACCTTGGGTCCAAATGGCAGTGGTTCAAGCACAATGCAGGTCTGCAGGTCTGCAGGCCCTGAGAGAACTGTCCTCCTTTTTTTTTTTTTTTTTTTTTTTTAAGATTTTATTGATTTATTTGACAGAGTGAGAGAGCATAAGCAAGGGAAGCAGTAGAAGGAGAGGGAGAAGCAGGCTTCCCGCGGAGCAGGGAGCCCGATGCGGGGCTCGATCCCAGGACCCTGGGATCTTGACCTGAGCCAAAGGCAGAGGCTTAATGACTGAGCCACCCAGGCGCCTGAGCACTGTCCTCTTACCAGTCAAGGACAGCAATACATTTTCAGGTGATCCGTGTGAAATGTCAGAAACGAATATATTTTATTCAGTGTGCTTCTGATTCCTAGTCACTCAGGCCAGAAGGAGTCATGGGACATGTCTCAAGCCTGACTGTAGTAACTGTGGTGTAGGAATGGAATCCTGCTTGCAACGTGTCTACACTTGCGCCTCTCAGGTGTGCCTGCAAGGTGTACGAGGCCTGCGAGCACGGGCTATTCCAGAACGGAGCCACATCCCAAGCTCATGGCAAGTCTGAGGATGAGAAGAAGGAGCACAGCAGTTCTTTCATTTCCTTAGTTCATTTTCAGCATCAAAGCAATATTCAGGAGCTCCCATTCCATCTCTGCCTTCACATTTCTCTTTTCTTTTCTCTCTCTTTCCTCTCCCTTCTCCCCCCTCCCCTTTTCTTTTTATTTACTTATTTGAGAGAGAGGAGAGAGAGAGAGAGCACGAGCGGAGTGGGTCGGGGGGAAGGCACAGAGAGAGAGGGAGAAGCCGACTCCCCGCCAAGCAGGGAGCCTGACTCCAGGCTCCATCCCAGGACTCTGGGATCATGACCTGAGCCGAAGGCAGATGCTGATTTCATCTGATTTTTTCCTTCAGTCTTTCTGGGCCATCTGCTTCCACAGTCCTGCTGTCATACGGATAGCCAGTCTGGAGTCCCTTGAGGTTAGGAATGACAGCTTTGCTCCTAACCTGTGGAAGGGAAAGAGAGAGGACCTGGGGAAAGACAGTTCTGTCCTGTCCTAGTGATGGTACCAATAGAAATCTCCAAGTGACTTCTGTCTGCCCTCAAGCCCTATTCTAGACAGCTATAAAGAAAGAAGAGTCTTTGATTAGACTAGTATCTTGGTTTTCCCCACCATATTGTATCTGTGCCTGCAGGAGGATTTTGTACATGTGCAGGAGAGGTGACCCCTTGTCTCTTTCCACAGTTGACCATTTCATGAAATAAAGTCCCTGGAAAGAATTTCTCATTAATCTCCTTTCCCGTTTTATGTCTCCTCCAGCTCTTATCCAGGTCCTTCAGAAATCCTACTTACTCCCCTTTTCCATCTGTGCTCCCCCTACCACCAATGACACTCAAAACTGATAAACCTCAATGTAGATACATCCGTGATAAGCCAGAGCTGAACGTACAATGTGAAATGAATGTAGACACAGGCAAGAACCACTTTTAAATGTGCTCTGAGGAAGCGTTTCTTTAGCATGCCTCCATGGTCAACACCTGCTTCATCATTGTCTTCTGTCACTGCTGTGCGTCAAGATTTTACAACTGCTCACATCAACATGTTTATTTGGTTTCTGGTGCAGTCATAGCATATTTTTTATGGCGAAAAACAGCAGTTTCATTTTTGTATTAAATAGGATTCTGTGGACTAGTCTCAGGATTTGAGGACAATAGCACCATGTTCTGTGTTGTAAATAGTCAGCTCACAAGTGACCTTTCAGACCACAACCTGTTCATGAGTCGGAGATCCTATTATTAGAAAGATGAAGCCCAAACTCTGACTTTGAGAGATGATTTTCCTTCCTTTGTGTCACAAGGGACAAAGCATTTTCATTATTTTTTTTTACATTATGTTCCATTCATCTTCGATTGTCAGCCCATAAAGGGCAAGGGGCAGCCTTTGCCAGGCTTGAATTGTGGTGAGCAGAATCACGTAAATATTACTTTGACAATGATGATGAACTTGTTATTGTCTGTGATGTAGAGCTACGTGATTGACTTAGAGTGGTTTTTTAAATCATTTTTTTCTATTTTTGCTTTTAAAAGTCATAGAACTCTGTGATTGAATTTCTCTGTAGTGCTTAAAAGTTTTAAAATGTGAATTTGTTGCTTGCATGAACAAACAGTATCACTGAAACTAAAGTATGAGTCCCTACTTCACAGAAAGATTTTGCTTTCTTTTTATCTTCTTCATAGAAAATACTTCCAAGTCTGTATGAGGATGTTTCTCACAGCCATTTAATTTCAAATAAATTGTCAATAGGTACTAAACTGATTATTATTATATAAAGGAATAAGAGGAGTGATAACAGGCAGCTATTTATGGTATGATTTTCAAGATGATTATGCTTTACATTTAACACTTTGATCTTACGTGTGTATTTTTAAAAGACCTGAATATAACTTCAGTTTATATGCATGTTTTTTAATCCAAATAATTTTCTTTATGTAATAACAAGTGGGCAGAGATGAACACAATACCGTACAGGAGTTTATATGTGCTGTTTAAAATTATACTCTCAAGGCTTGTGACTGAAACAATAGTATTGGACCTTTACATTTTCAGTTCTGTGAAGAGTTCATTCTCTGTGATCTTTTCTGTAGCTACTAAAGTTGTTTATAAGAAAACAAAAGGGAATCAAGGGATCAAGACAGTGTGTGGTCATGTTCAGGAGACCCCAGCATTACTGGGGGAAAAAATGCCCCTGGAAAGTATACACTGAAGACTTTTGTATAAAGCCATAGCTTCTTTAGAATAACTGGGGACAAAGTGGATTTTCAACTATTTGTTAAAAAGACTTGTTTCATGCAAAAATGCCAGAAGGAACTTAAAGAGATTTAGTTGGAAAGTTGTATCCACAATGGAATCTAAAAATAGCATAAAGTATATTTGATGGAAATGCAAATTGAGGTTTTGTGAAAGCCTATGTTATCTTGTGAATCTTGGCTTTGCTAAACCAGTTTGCTTAGTTTTTGATACATTACACGCTCCCACTAATAAACATGAGCCATTCCTTTTTTCAAGTATATTTGATGGAAATGCAAATTGAGGTTTTGTGAAAGCCTATGTTATCTTGTGAATCTTGGCTTTGCTAAACCAGTTTGCTTAGTTTATGATACATCGCATGCTCCCACTAATAAACATGAGCCATTCCTTTTTTCAAATCTTTTGCTCTTTTGCCTGGAACTGCCTTTCCCTTTCAACTTTCTCTTTCATAACCCGAAGCATAAATAATATAGCATTCATCCATCCACTGACAAGTTTAGTACCCTGCAAGGTGGAGTTACTTGTGTAACTCAAAGATTGAAAATGGCTTGCCATTTTAGAGGGTAAAGTTCAAAGTCATGTCTGAACCATATCTTGAAAAAGTGCAACTCTCTAATGTGATCTGCAGTTTAATACCTAACTTTTAGGTGTCCTCGGCTATAAGAGGTGACCCTAACGTTCTGTGAATCTCTAAAACCTGGATGCCATTTTTAAGTGGCTTTATTTATTCCATGTGTGTGTTCATTGTCCATTCCTGTACTCAGACACTCATATACTGGGTCTTGAAGGTGAATTAGAAATAGTTCATATTCTCAAGTAGACACAGATGAATAAAGTGGTATAATATTATGTGGTGCCTTACCCTATTTAAGATGTGGTCAGAGTACCCTGGGAGCACAGATGAAAGAATAATTGATTCCACTTGAAGCAAGGATGAGGAAAGGAAAAGGATAGCATCAGGAAATCAAAAGAGTTAACCTTGGAGCTAGAACTCAAACTAAGACTACTTGTAGTTCCCAGTGTATAAGTGGTGGGTAGGCAACTCCCCGAAAGGGAATAATATGTATAAAGGCACTGAGGGCTGCAAGAGAGAGCTTGCTGTTATTTGGGGTATGACTGAGCAGAGGCTATCTTGTCTACCTCGTTTTATAGAGGAGGCATCTGAAGCCCAGTGAGATTGAGAACTTACTAGCATGCTTTTATTTGTTTTCAAATATTATATAGCTGATGAGTAAAATCAGCATTCACCCATATAGACTGCTAGGATAAGAAATGAGATGATACACAGTTATAACCCAGACAAACTGTCATTCCAGTTTCAGCAACTCCTATGAAAGCATGAGTTTTCATAGGTAATACAGTTTGGATCTTAAAATTTTGAGTACCCTCTAAAAACAGTATTGGCAATAATAAGGAACCTGCCTCTTTAAGATTAGAGTATTTAGCAATAATGACCACACCCCTCATTCATTCCCTCAGTGATGATTTACTGAGCTCATATTGAGTACCAAGCTCTGTACTGAATTGGGTATACAATGAGGAGCTAAAACCAACACAGTCCTTAAATTTGTGGAACTTAACGGTTTATTGCAGGAGACATCATTCAAAAATGTGCACAAATGAGTGTGGTTGGGTAGTCCATGTTGTTACGAGTGCATGTAGTTGTGATGAGGGGATGTGCATCAAGGAAGGCTGCCCTAGAAGTGACTGACCACTCAGCTCATATCTGTAGGAGGAATATGGCCTCACTTGGTGAGGAGTGAAAGGAAGAGTCTTTGCAGGAAGTCAGCCATGGGCAGAGTCCAGTGTATGATGGAGTATGGTAACCAAAGTATTGACAGAAGGTCTTTGTAGCTGGAGTACAGAAAGTCAGGGTTAAGAAGGGCAGGACCTTCTAGGCTGTGGTACTGATTTCGATATCATTCTCAGAGCTCTGAGATATTTAGAAGGAGGATGACATCATCACATGTGCATTTTGAAATGGCCTTTTTAACTGTCATGTGAGAAAGGGATTGGGGAGGATACTGAGTATCTGAACATGGACCTCTTAGGAGACCATGGGAGAAGGCCAAGCAAGGCTTGGAGAGTGGTGGGAGCAGAATTGTTGAGAAAAGGTGCCTTCGGGGGATACTTCTGAGTTAAGATTGTGATGTGGTGAGGGATTGGATATGTGGATGAGGGGGCCAATGCATGACCCCTGAGTTCCTGGCCTTTCCAGTCGATGGACAGTGCTAGCATTCGATAGATTGGGAACAGTGGAGGAGGATCTGATGACCCCTGGGTTCCTGGCCTTTCCAGTTAATAGACAGTGCTAGCATTCGATAGAATTGGGAACAGTGGAGGAGGATCTGGTTTGGAGACACCTAAGGATTGTATGAGCCAAATGGCAGCATGAAATAAGAGGAAAACAATTAGCCTGATCAAGCTCTTGTCCAATACTGCACAATATATTTAATCACCTTTTAGTACAAAAGAAATAGAAATCTAATGGAAGAAATATAAAAATTATCCTGATGCTACATACAGAAACAGAAAAACACGTACAAAAACAACAAAAAAACCCCACAAAACCTTAAGCCTAAAGATGACAGAATCAAAGGTAACTAGGGGCATCATGGACATTGTGTTGAGGAAGGACGACCAGGGAGACACCTAGAAGGCCTCACAGTGGCCCTGTGGAGGGATACAGAGAAATCCACTTAGTAATAGCAGGATAAAGCAGGACTGTCAATAGAATAATACTTTAGACTAACATTTCAGAATACGTGATTGGGAGAGAGAAAATAGCTTGATTTGGTTAGAGCATGAGTTGAGATAACAGGTTCAGCTGGAGTTATGCTAAGTTTTAGGTGCTTAGACATCTGAACAGAGATACACAAGTTGCAAGTTTGTGTCAGATTCTTAGGGCACAGATCAGAACTGGAGAGAGACTTGGCAAACCACTTGTCAACAGGTGATTCTAGAAGTCTTGGAACTCTCTCCAAAGAGGAGGAATGTATATGGATAGAAAGGAAAAAGTACACTTTAAATAACTGAGGTATTTATTAAATGACTAGAATGTCCCAGAGAGTGTAGAGAGTTATTTCCAAAAGGCACCTTATTTAATCCTCTAGTACCTTTTTGCGGTTCTTTTATTGTTACCCCCATTTGCCTGATGAGGTGATGCAGATTTTGAGAGGTATCCTGACTAAAGTCACACAGCTAATAACTGGTAAGACCTTGGCTCAAACTCATGTCTCATGATGCCAAGTTTGATGCTATTGTCCTGCTCCCCAGCCTTGACCCTTCAGCATCTTGGGCATAGAATGCTGGATGACACCAACATTTAAGAACAGGGCTAAGAAAAGAAGGTCTGCAGAAGAAGGCTGGGGAGTATGAGAGACACGGTTCAAGAGAAGATAGACTCCTGAAAGTGATATGCATGTGGTCACAGTGAGGGGGATGGTGACTTCACGAGAGTGATTTCAGAGCACAATGAAGGCTGGATTGGGTGGGCTGAAGAATGAAGGGAGGAAGAGGAAATGAAGTCGATGAATGGTACTACTGTATTCAAGGAGGTGATGAGGGCTAGGAGAGAACATGCAGCCTTGGGAGTTACCAGGGCATTTATGAGTGGTCAGAGCTATATAGAGAGCTGTGTTGGGGAGTCCATGCACTTAGATCTCGAAGAGGAGCAGTGTGGAACCACTAGGCTTGTGAGCGGTCAAGGTAACTTCATGAATGTAGAAAGGCAATTCTGGGTGCAAGCTTGCTCTGTAATCAGTCTAGTGTCTGTTCAGTTGTGATCTCTTAGAAGAAGAGGTCTCTGAAAGTTATTTGAGATAATCTGTCAAGATACACAGACCTTGGATTATTTTTTGGGCGAACATCTTCTAGCACATCAATATGAGGTCATTTGGTATTTATGGTTATAGTTAGAGAATGACATCATGAATTAGTGCTTGTCTAAAATGTTCTAACTTGGTTACTGTACAGTTATTTTCATCCATCTCATGTACTGTGGGTTATGTTTTCTGTCCTGTGTTTTGATCCTTACTGTTAATTTTGTTTTGAGATTATCAAAGGGCTTTAGACCTCTCTAAAAGCCCATTATTTATTGGCATGTCCTGATTTTTGACAGATTCATGTGTTTCTTCAAGCTTTTAAAATACATTCACAACAGTAGCAATAATTTATTTTGGGGATTGGGGTTGTATCTAAACCTCACGATCTGAGACAGGATTATAAAATTCACTTCCAAAGTTTTGGTCTTTTAAAAATCGCTCGAAGCGTTTACTATCATTTTTCTTTTAATGTGAATTGCAAGTTGATTACAGTGCACTGTATTGAGCCGGAGATGTCTCTTCTTTTTTCATGTATTGAGGTGCATTTTTGTTATTTCTCCATCCTTGTCTCCTTTTTGCCTCAGGCATTACTCTCCTGGGGAGAATCATTGTGCTTCATTCTCTCTGTAACTCCTTGAGGTACCCAGAGATGACTAACCTATACACACTTTCCCTGGTATTAACATCCTAGTCCTGCCCAGCCCTGTGAAATGTTTCAGAAACCAGTCAGTCTATAACCACTAGGTAAGGCTAAATGGTGACACCCTACCCACACCCCTGGACATACACACCCTATTCCGAGAGTTAAGGCATATGGGAATTGTCATGGTGGCTGTGTGTTTAATCCTAGGGGAGGAGTCTAGTCATGACTAAATAAAATGTTACTATTGATTACTACTCAAGAAGACTGCTTTTATGCCACATACTTGGCTAAGCCCTGGGGACATATTAGCAAGTAAATAGATGCAGTCTCTTCTCTTGAGGAGCTTACAGTCTAGGAAAAAGAAATCTCCTTCAAGCAACATAATAGAAAAGTATACCAAGCTGAACAGCAAGTAGGCTATGTATTCATCATTTGTTAGTGAACACATATTTATTGAGTAACCACTGTGGGCAAGGAATCTGGATGAAGAGTGAATATAGCAGTAAGTGACAAAGGCTCATCAGGAAGTAACCTTGTCACATAGGTTATTGAGTAATACTCTTGATATTTTGTATTATTTTAGCAAATTCCATATCTTTAGAATTCATATTTATAACACTTATTTGACCTAGAAGTTGGCAAAGTATATAAACTTAAAGATTGACTCTCTTCAAAAATCTGTAAAATTTAAATATGACAGCAGGTTTTAGCTCTCAAAGTGTACTTCTTCTTCACATTTGTTTTTCCTGGTCAGTAACATATAATAGTAAGCAGTATAACTGGCTGTAACTGATACAATTATCTTCATATATTCTGTAACATGTCTTACAGTTATTGCCAGTTTTCGAGGAACTGTCCCGTATGGCCTGTCATTGGAAATTGGAGATACAGTTCAGATCCTGGAAAAGTGTGATGGTAAGTGGGCTGATGATGATTGTTTGAGGTTGTGTAACCAACCTCCTCACCACTGGATGGTTCATGATGTTTACACCTTCTGTCCTGTTGATTTCTGGGATTTTTCCAGTGTTCACAGTGAACCATTTTTGACAAAGCTCGCTTCTTGCGTATTCAGTGTTCGGCTTATGGAAAGGCATCATTTGCTGTTTTTAAGCTGATATATTTTTCCTAATATTATTTCCTTATATTCACTGGATGCCACCATAGAAAGCAGTTGAGGCTACTGTATTTGTGGGAATTCATAACTCCGTGCCAAACTAGAAGGTCTTTCTCAGAATCTCAAGGGTCTAGTAGGTCCCCCAGGACAGGAAGAAACAGAGGTCCAGGGCAGAAATGGCTTCTCCAAAGTTAGGTAACCAGATGCCTTGGGGAGGACTCCTGCCAAGGCCAACTCTGCTCTAGTCGGCAGTCTTCTTCCCTGCCACCCCCAGACTTGAACTAAAGTTATTCAATGCATGTAAAATGTTAGTGGAATATATTGTAAGAACTTTATTAATTTATGCAGCATGTAACTCATTAAATCAAATACTTAATATGTTGTCAAACGTTTCCATTCCTGTTCCACGAAACACCCTTAAGCTCTCGTATTTAAAAAGATCCCAGTTGAGGGCGCCTGGGTGGCTCAGTTGGTTAAGCGACTGCCTTCGGCTCAGGTCATGATCCTGGAGTCCCTGGATCGAATCCCGCATTGGGCTCCCTGCTCGGCAGGGAGTCTGCTTCTCCCTCTGACCCTCCTCCCTCTCATGCTCTCTGTCTCTGATTCTCTCTGTCTCAAGTAAATAAATAAAATCTTTAAAAAAAAAAAAAAAAGATCCCAGTTGAAATGACTATTTTTTTCCTCGTTGACAAGGTGACCATATTTTAAAGCCCCAAAACCACCCATTTTCCTCCTGAAATGTTGTTCTTAATAAGAACTTATAATATGATAACATTCTGTCGTGTCAAGATTCATTAAACTGTGTTCCTCCAAACAGAACTGTTATATTTACTTAGAACCTCGCATTAAATGGTGGTGATACATGGACATTTATTCTGTGTACTGTAAATGATATCTTTAAAGATATAATGAGGTCTTCCATATTATTGTCAGATGCATTTTGTCTATTTTTACTTTGTATACAGATAAATATAAAATCTGTTTTGAATTGGTGCATGAAAATGGGCTCCATAACTAATGGAAGCTGTTCTGTAACCTAAAAACCTTTGATAGAGACCTCTCTATGAGACTTTTGCAGTTCTCAAAAAGTTTTGGTTTCTGTTAAAATAATTATTTAAGAATGGATATATTTCTTGGATATGTCTTTAAGGGATCTTATTAATCCTGAGATAGTTTCTGCTCAATTCATTTTGCTTTCTTCAGACTGATTTTAAAGCTGGTAGGTATGGCATTTTACAATATATCTTATAAGGAACAAAAAAATTTAAATATATTTAATATTTATATAGATTTTTGTATAAATATAATATTTTATATAAATATTTAATATTTAAATACAATGTTCAAATATTTCTTTTTAAAAATTCAATTAATCAAAAAAGTCCAATTCAACAAAATATTTGTTACATGGTAATTTCTTACCAATAAACAAAATGGTTCTATGCTTGAAGAAACTGTAAGTTGAAAATAATACATTTATAGGGGGTATTTATTTGCTATACATTTTCATATATATACCTTATACTTGTTTTAAACTATAAAAAGATACAGTCTTCTTTCAGGATAGTGTTGTAAAATTTTGATTCAGAGTTGCTTGGAGGTTGATTCATAGGCATTCTACAGAATGAAAGTTAGGGTGAGCTCAGGTGGTAGGACATTTTGCTGATAAGAGTACCCATCACTTTTCTTGATGGATGATACCTGATTTCCCTCTTATGCTATCAGACTGATCCTAACCCTAGATGATGGGCTTAAGGATGTGCAAATTTACTCTGTGACTGTTGGCTGAGCCCTACCTATGCTTTGGTGATAGGGTCTGGGCCTTGTAGTCAGGCAAAGAGAAATTGGAAACATATTAAATCTTGTGTAGATTCTTGAATTTCCCTAAGACATAATGTAGCCTTTTATAAAATGTGGAGAAACTATGCTCACATAAATTAACTTGCCCAAAATAAAATAATCTGATAAGTAGAAAAGCCAGAATTTAAGCCCAATACTCTGATTCCAAGCCCTGTACTTCCATTATGCGTGTTTCTATTTTTCATATAAATTTCCATTACAATTTTTTAAACAGTTTATTAATAGAACACAAACTAGTAGTCACTTGAGCTATAGTCTAGCCCAATCCAACTTCCATCTTGTTCATACACAGAATATTTATTTATAGGGTAAAATTCCATCAGTAAAGGACAGATTTATTTATAATCATTTTTCTTTAAAATACTACAGTGGTTTATCAAAATAATGACCATGATTTTTTTCTCCACAGGCTGGTACAGAGGATTTGCCTTAAAAAACCCGAATGTCAAGGTAATAAAAAATATTACTCATAATCATAATTATAGGATATTTTTAAAGTTATTTTATAATTGAAATTACAGTTGGGACTCTTAGTTGAAATGCCAAATGGCAATACAGATTTTCATAATTTTGGAAATTCCTTTGAACTTGGATTATCGTTAAGACATGCTACTCAAATGATAATCTTACGTAGCTCTTGCAGTTTGTACTGAGAAGACCTTAATAAGCTCATTATATATAAACAAAATCTTTTTGAAGTGTTAGTTTAGCAGAGAGTGAAATTAAAATTCAAGCAGGGGAAATAGATATTCCAAAAGAAAAATTGAATAGAGGTATTTAATCTTGGAGTTTTCTGTGGTGTCATTTGTAAAAGAGTGGTGTAGAGAAACACGTGGATTTCAGCAGCTTAGTAAGATTCCCTTTGGGGTTTGGGCAGGTGAAACATGGGGAAGCCATATTATAAAGATCTCCCTGTTCTTACTATTCCGGACAGAAATTAAGACTCATTATCCTTTAAATGTTCATATACATCCTCAGGAATTACAGTAGGAAGTAGTATGATTTTTGTTTTACCTTTCATTTGTATATTTTATGACTTTGACACTCATCCTTACTATTTATTATCTGTGTTTGTCTACTGTATTCTAATCTCTCCAACTTTCATCCATACCTCCCACATTCTGTAATATTCTCTTGCATGTCATGTTCATTACTTGGTTTAATTCTGGCTTTATTAGGATTATAGATAAGAAACTGTATCATTGCTTATTCTCAGAATGTAATGTAAGTAGTCTAAATTCTTCTGCCTGCCTTTCTGCTTAAATATACCTTTTTCTGGATCATCCAGCTATGTTTAATACCTGTATTTCATTTATTTTTGGTCATTCTAAAGAGAGCCTGAGGAACAAAAGAATGTAGAAATTTAATTTTTTAAAATACTTTAGCCCTTGCTTAAAGTTATTTTTGGACATCTGCAAGGCACATGCAAATGTAGCTTCAGTACTTAATTATTCATTTGGAATAATTTTGAAAAAATATATTATGGCTTATTTCTGCCACTCTTCTAACCTCAAGTTCTGACTTTTTCTTATGAATTATAATTACCCTGTTTGTTAATCCTACCATATTGAGTTAAATTTTGAAGAAAAAGTATATTTTTAAACGTGTGTCTATTTACTGTTGTTGTATGTACAGAATTTGCTTATTAAATTTTATGTTATCCTTGGATCCACAATGGTAATAATGTATCCAAATGACATTTGCTTTCCTAAATATTTAATTGAATTTGTCATTTGATGATACATCAAAAATCATTCAGAGGATATTGTCATTTAATGGACAATAAAATTGATGCTAATTTTTTTTTATATTGTTTCTTTCAACTTCCCATTTAGAACAAAGGAACAATTTCCTTGTCCTATCTTTTCTCTACAATAAAAAGCTTCAAGCTAGCATGCTGTCTTTTGTTTAATTTTTGTTCCATCAGAATGCAGCCTGGTGATTAATTGCTGCTGTGTTTTCATCAAAGATTTTCCATAACACATAATATATGTATTGTCTCCCAATTCATAGTGGTATTTTTTTTTTTTAGTGTATATTTTAAAATAGACACGAGTGTTTTAGGGAGAAGGAAAGGAACAACTACCAAAACAAACAAAAATTAATGCAATATTAAAAAACTATGCAATATTTTAAAAAATTCTTCTTCAGTGTAACATGCTTTCTATTCTATGCAGAATTCCTGAAAATTTAAAATTTTTCTGTTTTATAAAGAATATGCTTTTGGGTGAGATTTAGTTTTTTTGATTATATTTATTTTCGAGAATCCCTGAATTTGTAAACTAGTGAATGGTAGGAAATAAAAGGAATGGATCCAGTGCGGTAGAGATGTTGTTTTTCCCTGTTCCTGGAACTGTCATGGTTGTATGACTGTATGTTACATGTATGACTTGTGAAAGCACCCCTGCCTTACCAGTCATCTGGCACCAAAACCTCCTGTTTTCTCCCGCAGGGTATCTTTCCTTCCAGCTACGTTCACTTGAAAAATGCCTGTGTGAAGAACAAAGGGTAAGAAATGAGTTTTATTAATGTGAGAGGATTTTCACAGAACCATTGCTTTTTTGAGAATTTGAAAGGCTTAGTAATCGTCTTGACAAATGAACTACAGGAGATCCTGCCATTGTCTGTGTGGTTTGATAAAGGTGGATTTCACTAAGACAGTTGGTGGAGAAAATGTAATACCCTACGTCTGCATGTGCTGGACTAGAGGAGAACCTAGGGCATCAGAGGTCTCTCATGGTCCACAGATCATGGAATCAGGCTAATCTTAAGCAGGAGGGAGTTGGTTCTTTTTGGTTTCCTGCTATATAGAGAAGCATGGCAGCCAAGCCATGGAGTGCTGAGTCATGTCTCAAACCCCAGGAATTTCCGAGATTTACCACTGATTATAAGCAGCCAAATCGGACTGTTTTTTCCTAATTGGGGATCGTACCGTATCCTTGTGTGACCACTTCACAAAGCCACTCTTCTATTTTAGGGAATGGCTTTTCTGTTCTTTGATTGAGCTCATTGATCACCTAAGATTTCTCATACATTTTAGAAGTTTTTCCAGTCTATTTCCAAAAGGACTTGAAGTAGCTGTCAGGATAACAGATCATTCAAATAAAATATCATAGTATAAAACAGTAGAACTTGCTTATTTAAGTGGTTATCATGAGCAGATCATTCATTATAAGTGGGTCATGGATTTGGACCCAAACGTTCGCTGCCAGTGTCACAAGGAATACGCTCTGGACCATTGAACGATTGTCATTTTATGACCGAAGAAACAATGCAGATTCAGCCATAAAAATTACATTTTACTTCAAACAGAAAAAAAATAGCAGTTTATTTGAATGACTAAAGCACATTTTAAATCATAGTAAATGAGATCATCAAACTTGAGTTTTACCAAAAAAGTTCCAAGGATGCTATTTAAATGGATGATTTTTATATCCCTTGTCTATAAAGGCAAAGTATTAATTTTAGTTCATTGAAATAACTTCTGCAGGTGGGTGAGAGTCTATGGAATAAATACCCTGAGAGTTACCTATATAGATAAAACTGTAGGAGATCCTTATACTGTATACACACACACACACACACACACGTGCTACTTTAAGCAATATTACTATCACTAGCAGTACAGTACTAATTATTTAAAATAGTAGATTAAAAACATACTGATATGAATAATTACCACTGCTACTACTGTTATTAGTAAATGTGTGTCCTTTGGGAAGGTCGTGCAGCTGCACCCCACCAAAATTAATTAAGTAGAGTTATCAGTCCTTTTGGTGTTTCTCCTACCAGGCTTACTCTGACACTGTCCAACTCCCCTCAAGTAAACCGGAGGAAACTCTAGAAAATACTTAGGCCATAGGCTCACTCTTTGTTCTGACCTTTCTGCTCTAGTGATCTGGGCTGGACAGTGTGGAAACCCCAGGGCCTCTACCCTAACCCTTACAGTGTCCACCTGGGTAGACCTGTGCAACCAGTTCTCTTTGCTGCCGTTGTCCCAAGCCCAGCCCTACCCCATTAACTCTGCAGAGCAAAGGGCCACTCAGCCCCCACCGTACACCCCGAGCAAGGGAAATAGAGGATGCTAGCAAAGATGAGGTCAAGCGTCATTCCACCCAGTGGAAGTCCTCCCTCTCACAGCAGATTGGGGTGGGTCATTATCAAAATAAGTACCTTCTTTTATTTATTTATTTTTGTCCTAGGCAGTAACTGGTGCATATCTGGTCCCCTCCTTGAGCCTGAGGAAGTTTAAATAAGGCTAAAGATGTCTCAAAATTAGGTTGTGTAAGTTTAAGACTTGGTTGGTGGTTCCCCATGTGACACAGGGCATCATGAACATTAAGTAACAGGAGAACGTTGAGGGTAGAACCCAAATTTATTTTCTTAAAAAGAAAAAAAATTTATTGGAATTGATTGAGACTCTAGATTCTAGGACCATTAACTGGAAGAAAAACTTGACCCTGAGAACATTTGAGAACACATATTACCAGATGATTGCTTTCCCAAAGAGAAACTTCTTTGGGATTTTGATGTTAACCTCTCTTATTTTAAGATCAGCAGCCTGATGGCCCACCAGGATGAAGTATAGCTCAGAATAAGTATATCTTATATACTTATACTCTAATAAAGTATATCTAAGAATAACTGAACAAAATGTAATTTCAGGGGCCACTACTTACAACTGTTTGAACGTTGACTTTGCTTTTGATATAATTAAGAGGAAACAACTGCCTCGCCAAAATCGGCGATTTTATAAAGCTTCTTGAAAATTTACATTTTGGCTGAACAAACCCCAAATCAACTTCTCACAGATTGGATTGCCTTTTTGTTCGTTCCTTGGTCTTCAGAGCATTGTCGCGCTAATGGGGGTCCTTAAATTGAATTATGGTTTATGAACAACGAGGCCACTTCTATAGTGTTTAATTGCTGCTTGAGGTCATGCCACTTTTTAAATGTTAAGTAGGTTGTTGAGTTGTCCTGGAAATTCATTGTTCCCTTCTTGACCTTACATCTGATCATTTTATAATGTCTGTCTCCAAATATTCATCATTTAAATTGCAACAGCTTCTTCAAAAGCAAAATAAAGGCACTACCATTTGAAAATGTCACACGTAGACTTAATAAAAGGTTCTGTGTGTGTCGCAGTTCATATACTACTGTTTACTCTTATTTCTAGTTTTAAATCCTACTTACACATTTTCAGCTGTGTTTAAGCTCTAGAAAGAAGGGAAATATTCACAGAGCAAGTATTTTAGCACTATGAAATGAGGAAATCATGCTCTCTTGGTGAAGATTTTAGTTCTCTTACTTGCTGTCAAGAAGACTTTACAAAAGACAATTATACACCCTTTGGATATAGCATCACAGAAGAACTACAGAGCAGTTATTAGCCTCATGCTTAGAAGTAATTTTCCCTTGATCATCTAGACAACCTGGTTCAGTGTCTAAAATGCTATTACCTTGTACATATTAGATATTGTCCTTGAAAAATACATACTCAAATGTTAAGAAAATAATTCCCATTAAATAGCTGGTAGCATTCTTTTGAGAAGTTGTAGTAATAATAGCCACTTAAGCATTTTAACCTGCACACTAACTGAAAAGAATTTGAAAAAAGAAATCCGAGATGAGGAAAAAGGTTGTTGTATGTCAAAGATAGACATGGAGGATAAAGGAAATCTGGGTTTTCTTTTTGTCCATAGCTTCATGTATCTCCTCAATATCAGGACCACTTACATACCCTAGGAGGTGTTGGTATGAATGTTCTCCAAGTATAATGTTTCATTTTTAGAGAAGAAACAGGAAGGATATATGAGCCGAATCGGAGAGAGGAATATTGCACAATGGATATTCGAACATCTGTGATCGCAAAAGCTTTTAAGTTCAATGATGCATGCTAACATTACTAATAGACTAATTGTTTTTCTTGTTGCCATTTACAAATAATAAAAATGAAGTGTTAATAAGATCAAGTGAGTGTTTAATCTGTACCTTGGTGTCTAGATACTTCTAACACGAAGTTAGTTTGGATGTTTGCAGCCATAATATCCTGATCATGGATCAAGTCTGTTACTCCCTTTGAGTCCTATGGTCGTAGTGCTTGAAAAGCAAAAGCTATCTCATAGTTTAGGCAGGCTCGGTGACCTCATGTTGCATAAAGGCTTTTGGGCTTGGGAGGTTAAATGAGTTGTTCTTTAGTGGTCACATTGTGGCTGGAGCAGAAGTCTTCTGATATTGCTGCTTCTCATCACACTTCTCAAACTTGATGTGGATGAAGTGTCTGGTCCTCTTGGTATTGTACTGCCATGGCCCACATTACATTCCTCACACGGGTCTTTAATCAGATCCTCGTTACTGTCTGCAGAACCCAAAATAACAGGCAGTTTCCTTTCCCAGTTTTGTCTTTCAGAGAAAAATGTTATCTATGATAATTGCATGTGGACTTTGTTTTTCTCTTTTAATTTCACAGACAATTTGAAATGGTTATTCCCACTGAAGACTCTGTTATAACAGAAATGACATCAACATTAAGAGACTGGGGAACCATGTGGAAACAGCTCTATGTGGTAAGTAACTTTTTAATGGCGTAATTTTTTGGATAGAGAATTGTTTTAAGAAATACTTGAACAGGAGTCAGCATCGACTAATAATTGAGCACCTGCTTTAAGGCACTAGCAGTCCTCCAGAATTCAGAGATACAGAGCCTAATAAGACATAGTCTCGTTGTAATCGGTATGTCCACTAAGCATGGGGTTTGTGAGTTCTTTTTTGAGCTGCAGGAATGTAAAAGATGATTTTTCTGGCATCTCATCAGTTAGAATGATTTACATGGAACTAGTTAGTGTCAGGCTTTCTGAGTATTTTTTTTTTTTAAGATTTTATTTATTTATTCATGAGAGACAGAGAGAGAGAGAGAAGCAGAGGGAGAAGCAGGCTCCCAAGGAGCAGGGAGCCTGATGCGGGACTCGATCCCAGGACCCTGGGATCATGACCTGAGCCGAAGGCAGACACTTAACCATCTGAGCCACCCAGGCGCCCCTTTCTGAGTATTTTTAATTTTCAAGGAGAAAGAAATTTATTTTCAGTGCAATTGGAGTATTGGTGGTATTTTATTCTAATTTTCTGTAAATGATTCAAATATACTGAAAATGATAGACTCCTTAGACCAAATGAACAAGAATATTTTAAATATACAAGAGAAAGGAATGTTTCTTAAAAAAAAAAAAGGGGGGGGTCAGGTTAATGTTTGGGGAGTATGTTTTTATGTACTTATTTACCTATTATAACAAATTATACTTATTGAGAGCTTACTATGTCGCAAACCCGGGGGAAGTACTCCATATGCAGTGTTTCATCGACTCCATACAACCACTCAAGGAAATGATGACCACGAACATCCCCAGCTTACAAATGAGGAACACGGGGCAGAGTGAGGGACTTGCTGTCGCCCACGCAGTTGGAAAATGGCTGGGCTGGGATTCTGGTGTGAATCTAGTGGCCTCACTTTGGATCTCTGAATATGCACAAATCTGGGGGTGGGGAAGTTTGGAGGAAGATGAATGGTATTTCTCCTTTTATTTTCGAAGACATTTGTAGAACAGCTTAATCATTTGAAAGGATGCGTTCAAGATACAAAGGTGTACTTAGCCTGACAAAACGATTTGAAACAGCTTGTCAAAGAGAAAATCCAAACTAGTGAAGGACATTGGCACAGAATGACAGTTTTCGTTGTCTGTTACATATGAAATGCAATAGGATATTTCACTGAGGCAAGAAAAATCTTAAAAATAAAACCCTTTTGATGTTGGATTTCTCTGACCATGCCCTCCTGGAGCTGGTGGCTTTAGGACTCACTACTAAAATCCACAAGACAGTCTTAGATGAAATGCCAGGCTGAGCTTTGCTGGAATGAGATAAATGCAAAGTCAAGATAACTGAACTCAAGGGGTCTGTGCTGAGAGGCTACAAAGCAAATGCAGATCTCCTTTTCAGATTTTTGAAAAAAAAAAATTAGGAAGAATATAAAATCCGAGTCTTATTTCACTTAAAATAACATTGTGCATAATATTGACGTGGAAATGAAACTATTGGAAATGTTCACATCATTGCATCTTAAATACCCAACAGAAGAGTTATGAAAATAATGGCAGTGTAAGTGTCATCCATTAGTTGAGCTAGAGCACCAGCACTTTGCCTTTTATGTGGCAGCTTGTGGGGAACAAAGTTGAATTTCCTCTTGATTCTGCCTTACCTAGCTATTTTTACCTGCTTTTCAGGTTGTGAACATCTCTTCTGGGGACATACTTGATTGGCTTGAAAATCTATGTGTTGTAAGCTCTAGGAGTAACTTTTCCACCTCCTGATGTCCTGAATAATGGACACAGAGAGAGAATTATTTAAAAGTTCCCCTGGATACTGACATGGTAGTCAGTTATGTTAGGGACAAATATGAAGTTGAACCTGGAGATAACAGATTTTCGACCTTGAGAATGAGGCTGCCTTGGCTGTATTGGGCCTTCTGGGTTCTCTTTTCCTCATACAGGTGTTTCGAGCCCGGTGTTTTGATTCACGTTCATCCTTGTTCTTTTCCAGTGGTTTTAAGGTGCCTGGCTTCTCCACTGGCAGATGTTTGATAAGGATAGTACTATCTTGTAAATTGTAAGCAGTTTATGAGATATACTTAGTATAAGTAGAACATTTAGCTTAGAAGCTCATGGTAAATACTTGAGAAATGCTAGTTGCTCTTTTTCATATCATTGGTAAGAGCCTAAATAATGTTCTTTAAAGTATCACTTAATAAAATACCAGTAATATAACCACAAAAAGCTTAGGAGAAATACAGCAGCCATCTTTTACTAAGTACTTCTCTGCAGGCCTTTGGCTGGCTACTTTATAACTTTCTTCCCTGGGGCTCTGCCAAATTGTTTTTATTCTCAAATCTTTAGCAGAGATAACCTATTCAGGGTCTCACACTAAATGGTAAAGCCTGAGTCTAAAGGTAGATCTGCTGCTTCAGAACCTATGCTGTTTTTGTTTTGAGGCAAATGAAAACTTACCCATCCTCCAAAACACTAATACAATTAGTTTTTTGCTATGTTTCCCATATATTGCTGTTTTATTCCAGGGGTTGAATATCAAACCCCTACCCTTTTCATTTAATGTTAAACCAAAAGCATTTTTCATATTTCTAAATAGTCTTCATAACTGTCCAGTGTTTACAGTCCGCTTTTTCAAGACTCATCATTTTATGACCAGCTCTCAGCCCAGACCCGATATGTATTACTTTCCCATCAGGAGGGCAGGTTTGCTGGTTAGGGCTACCGTATGTCAGGGTTCCTGCGTCCCCTTCCCTAAAAGGAAAGCTGACCAGCTGATTTTCATTTTTGTGAAGCATCCAGCTTCCTTCTCATCTTAGCATTCTCTTCAACTTAAGTACTAGAGGTGACATCATGAGAAAAACACAACTGCCCAAGAGCAGGGCAGATGACTTTCACACTAGGATAGTCAGTTAAACAGAGCTGACTTTCCATTTTGCTGCATAAGATTTGACTTACTTTATATCTTCCTTATGTAATTTCTTTAACTCTTGTGGACCTTTCCACTGACCACTGACCTCAAGTTTTTCTTGATCTTTCCTTATTGTTTCCTATGACTTAAATAGAATCTACCTCTCAAGATCCACAAAATGACCTCCTATAAATCAGGGTTTCCACTCCTTCTCCAGGTGCTGGGGCTACCCAAGGGAGACACAGCATCTGTGGTCAGGGGCTTACACCCAGTGGAGAACACAGACACTGAGCAGTGAATTACCAGAGTATTGCATTACAGTGTGTCTGTAGTGACTTGTATGGGAGCGTATAACATGAGTAAAGAGTGAGAGGTGATAGAAGAACAAGCTCAGTAAAGTGCTTTAAATGTCACGAGCACAATTATTTATATCTCAGAGGACCAGGGAGAATGCTTTGCTGTTCAGCCAGCACGTTTGTCTCATCTACACAGAACATTAAAACACTCCCAAGTCACCAAGTCTTGATAAAGTAGAAGACATATCATGACTTTTTAAATTAAAAAAAAAAAAAAAGTGTTCTGACCGAGCATCTTTCCCCATCACACAGAACTTTTGCTATTTCTGGCAGTTTATCACAGCAGAGGGCTCCAGATGTATGATAATCTCAATCCTTGCATATCACTGTTCATGTCCTCTACTAATACTTTAGTAGAAAGTAAAAACATAGCTTCTGGTTAAGAAAGATGAAGGGTAGATACTTAGAAATGGTTTTGCCCTCAGTGTCTCTGGGTAAGAGATACAGGCTAGCTTTTGGTAAAGACACAACATTAGTAGAAGGCTTGTTCTGGGCCAAGCACATAGCAGTAACAGTATTAGTAACAGCCTACACTTAGGTGATATTTATTCTAGGTCAGGCATTACTTTCACAGTTTTGGTATATTAACTCATCAATCTTGACAGTGACCCTATCAGGTAGTTATTATAATATCCATGCTACAGATAAGAAAATACGCACCAAGAGGTTAATAAATTGCTGAAGGTTTTTTAGCCAGTAAATGGCAAACTTGGAATGCAGATCGCTTGGTCAGGCTCCCAAGTCTGTGTTCTTCATCACTGCGCTGTCCTGCTCTCTTCACAAACATTATCTCCAATCCACAAAACAACCTTTCAGAAGGTACTGTCTGTTTCACAGATGACAGAACTCACTTGCCAAGCCTGTAAAACGAGTCAGTAGCAAAAGCAGGATTTGAAGCTGGGAGTTTAACACATCTTCCTTACATTAAGTCGCCTTGCTTGATGAATTTCACAGGAGAGTATTGAATCTACACACATATTTAACAAGTAAGAAAGAAAACAGTGTTTGTTCATAGAAGTCTGAATAGTGACCAGATAATAGCAATAGTGAATGAGTTTGAGAGCCCTCTGTGTACCCAGCTTATGATGGGAAATACAGTAAAGCATTAAGACTAACGTGCAAGAAATAATGAGAAAACAGTATTATCGTTGAATTGGCCTGAATTATGTGCAGCCACTGTTGAGAGAAGAGAAAAAAGAATGTGGGTGAGAGTTGTCAGGGAAGATTCCTGACAGAGGTGGATTCAGGTGGAGCCTTGAAGACAGAATTGGGACGGAGCTAAAGAGAGGAGGATTTGAGGTGCAAGAGGAGGCCGAGTATGTAAGCTGCAGGTGTGGAGGCGTGGTGAGGACTCTCTGCTGGGGAGTCTGAGAAGTGAAGTTAGATCCTTGGAGAGCAGTGTTGTGAGCCTGGATGAAAGCATATAGAGCAGAGGGTGTATGTGAGAGCGCGAGGGGAGAGGGAGCCGTTAACAGAGATTCTGCCCACAGAGTGGCAAGCGCATGGAGGGAAGCTGGACTTGTCCTTCCCTCTCCTGTGTGGTTCCCTCACCACTCACTCTGGGGACTGACCACCGCTTCCACATTTGTGTACTTCCCAGAGAAATGAAGGCGATCTCTTCCACCGACTGTGGCACATCATGAATGAAATCCTGGATCTGCGGCGGCAGGTGCTGGTGGGCCATCTGACCCACGACCGGATGAAGGATGTGAAGCGTCACATTACTGCCCGCCTGGACTGGGGCAATGAGTGAGTACCGTCCTCCGCAGTCGTGGGGGGGGTCCCTGGTGACAGATGCCGCATAGGTGTGAGCCAGTGCACGGTAATATCTCCAGAACACACCAGATGGGGCTTTTTCAGTTTTATCCTTGTGGCGGCTTAGGGGAAGACTATCATTGATGGAGCTGAGAACCGTATCCTCTAGGGTTGGTGAGGGCACCAGGATGTTGTTTGTTCTCTAGTGCCCTGTGAGGTCAGGTAGCGTGCACATGCTCACAGAATATGAAATGTTTACAGGGATCAACCGGATATGGCTTTTGCTCAATAGGTCTTATTTAAAAATAAGCTTTAGGTTTGGCATGTGTATTTGCTTTTGATATATATCCCTTCCGTATCATGGTAGTATGTCACCAGAGTAATCTGGAGGGAGACACTGATGCTAACACTGCCTATTAAAAGTCTTAAAACAGGTGCACCGGTGGGGCATTCATTATTGCCCCGATTCCACCTGTGTGTATGTATTGGCCCCTTTGAGGAGCTGCTTGGGAGAACTCGTAAAAAGCAGACCAAGATTTACTCTTAAATAAAACTGACTAATCTAAAATAACCGCCAAGCACTTTAGTAAATCTCATCACTTATAGCTCTGATCAAGGCTGATATTGTGCTAAGTAGGAATGTTAATATGTGGGTGAGAAATTAGAATACGCTTTGACTATGATCCTAGGCTTGTTGCAGGAAGTTAAAAGGTCCCTCAGTGTCACGGTCATGTCCTCCCTTCCTTTCCTCTTCCAAATCCCCATTGGCTATTTGGACCTTCAGAGGATCTTAGGGCTACAGAATAAAAGAAAAGCTGGCAGAAAAGGAGAAAGTGGCAGGACGTACACCACAGATAAATTCGCCTCTTATTGAATCTGGAAAAACCAATTTGAAGCTAGAGCGCTGCTTCCTCTGACCGCAGGAAGTTGCTCTCTCAGAAGCCACTTTTGATTCTGCTGAGACATAACATCTTCAGATAGGAGCACATGGACCTACTGACACATCTGAAGCCTCATGCTCACCCTGAGTACTTCTGCTATTTTGTTGAGTAAGATGCGCCATTCATCCTTTTACAGATGAGCAGTATGGTAGCCCTAAATTGTTTACCTCTACGAGACTGATTCCTGTGGGGGGGAAAAAAAAAACAACCATAGGTGTGGAATGGCAACAGGACATTGGACTAGGAATGCTGCTTTTTTAAGACATGAGGCGAATTCCTGAGCCCTTCTTGACTTCACTTTCTTCACCTGTGGAAGGAGTACATTGAACTAGAGGAGGTCCACGGGCCCTTTGGGCTCCAGGGCAGTATGAGTCCAGTAGCATTTCCTGAGGAAGAAAACGTGGCAGCCATTTGCACTGAGCCTCCAGTCTTGCTGTGTGAGATGAGGCAGGCCAGGCAGGGTGGATCTCAAGGCTGTTTGAAAGGGACCCATGCTATCTATCATGTGTTTCTTTTTCATTTTGATAAAAACTTTGAGTTTTCACTGATTTATATTGGCTCTTAGTCATTATGCTGGTCCTTGTTTAAAGACTAGTTTGTAAATAGGAAGAAAGTTGGATGAAGTAGCTTATCAAAAATAGCTTAGAAATATAGAGCAGGCAGAAAGATACTTTTTCAGTTTTAGGAAGGAAGATGATGACAGAGAGAAAAACATTAATTATGACTGAATCATGACTCATGTAAGTTCTAGCTTGTACTTTGGGCAGTTCTGTGGCTAATTTATGGTAAATTGGTAAAACACTGATGCGTGAAAATGAACAATATAATTTATATAGCTCATCCTCAAATTCATGAATTTTCTGAGGTCTCATTTGGTTTTCTTTGACCCCTTAACTTAAAAACAACTTACAGCACACAGATTGTGCATTTACTGGATTCTTGTAAGTATAAATCAGTTTTCTTATTGAATAGTGCTAAATGGAAAGCAAATTCAGATAATTCTCTTGCGTATTAAACTAGATCAGATTGTCCTGCAAAATTATCTGTCAGCATGTAGATCTCTGGATGGCCATGAATTAAGAACGTTCACTTTCAAGTTGTGTATCACACTGCTAAAGAGTAGTAAAGAGAAGCTGTCTGCGTGTGGGAAGCTTTGGGAGGAAGAGGAGGAGGAGCTATTCTTTTTGTTCCTTAACAGAGCCGTGAAAAGAAGTATTCTCACCTGGAGGTGTCACACAGAGTTAAAATAATGGTACCTGTTTCTGTTCCCCATGGAGTCCTGTGCTGTCCTTTGACTTTTCCTGCTAAGATCATACAGAAGGGAGAATCTGTTCATCCTTCTTTCCTGATGTCCCAGAGCAGTGCAGTGACTGAAATGATAAAGAACGTGCCCCTCCCCTCCCTGCTCTGGTTTCCTGTATCCTGAGCATTTTCTCCTTTCTCATTTTACCTCATTTCTTCTTCCTGATATTAAAGCACAGCCCCGATCCTGTTCTGTGAGCTAGGAAAATCTCAAACACTGGGAGAGTTATCCTAAGGATATACCTAGGAGTTAACAAAACAAAATCGAAACGGAGGAAACTCTCTTCATACACCTAGGACCCAGGAAGCCAGCAGAAGTTGAACAATTAAAGCTTTAGGAGAGAGAGAGAGAGACCTGCAAGTTAAAGGCTCCTGGGGCCCCAAGCCCGGGAGGTTTCTGGACTTCACATCTGCCCCAGAACCTGTGCAGCTAGAGTTGGTCTTTACTCATTCTACAGATAGAGACCAGTTGCCCTTCATGTATCTTTTCTTCCTCATGGCATATGGCTGATGCTCTGACTTTCTGTGTCCAAGTTCTCAAAGAAGGAATCCCATTGAAAGCCAAAATCTACTAATCCTGTTAAGACTGAGCATTTTCTATCAGCCACTCATAAGCTATTGGCCAGTCCATGGATTATATGTCCTTAGGTCAGGTGTGTCTATCTGTGGGCCAGTCAAGTGTGGCTCGGGAAGGGGAGATGGTCAGATGACTAGACTGCCTCAGTAATTCCTCATGCCTCCCAGGGTAGGACAGCTTCTCATAGAAGGAGCTGTGGGTAAGGTTGATGCCATGATTCATGTGTGGTTATATATCCTCTTTACTTTGCTTGATAATATTTCCTCAGCAATACTGACCTGGTGTCAAATGTCTTATAATGTAGGGCAGTGGTTCTCTCTTGGGGGAGGGGGCGAAGAATGGGGAACAGACCCTATTGGAATCCCTGGTGAGGTGGACCAAGGGGATGTAAAAGTCTGCTAGGGCTGCCATAACAAAATACCATAGAGTGGGTGGCTTAAACAACACATTTATTTTCTCACAGTTCTGGAGGCTGGAAGTCCATGATCAAGGTACCAGCCGAGGGCTCTCTTGCCGGCTTGCAGACAGCTGCCTTCTTGCTGTGTCCTCACATGACCTTTCCTCTGTGCTTGCATGGAGATAGAGAAATCTCTGGGGTCTCTTCTTCTTCTTATAAGAACACCAGTTCTATTGGATTAGGGCTCCACCCTTTTGACCTCATGTAACCTGTATTACCTTATTATAGTCCCTATCCTCAAATATAGTCATGATGGGGTTGGCCATATTGGGTTTTCGGAGGGCACATTCGGAGGGCACATTCGGAGGGGAACAAATCACAGCACTCTTTGTGATTTGAAAGTTCAACAAAAATTAGAGAATGGAAGTGTGATTTTTAAGTTTCTCAAAGCGAAACATAATTGAAGAAAATTAAGCTTTTCTCATGTCAAGGACAACTACTGCCATTAAGAACGTCACAGACATGTAATCTTCTTAAGAACAGCTGTCCCTCAGCCTGGCTTGGTCAGTGCCTGGCTTGAAGTCAGTGCTGAATCAATAAGTTCTACTTATGAAACCTCTAATGAAGTTTGGGGGAGGGTACAGAATTTCAGGATTTTTTTTTAATACACAAGTGAGAAAGCTGTGGTTTTATAACTGGAAATGCCATGGCAGAAGGCTTCCATATTAGAAA
Organism: Mirounga angustirostris; assembly: GCF_029215605.1. Classification (NCBI taxonomy): domain Eukaryota; kingdom Metazoa; phylum Chordata; class Mammalia; order Carnivora; family Phocidae; genus Mirounga; species Mirounga angustirostris. The sequence goes on from NW_026991720.1 coordinate 36,965,674, forward strand.
AGGATGTGAAAGGGACACAGAAAAATTATCATCAGAGAATTACAGTGAGACCTGGAATGGGGTAACTGAGGGGAGTCTGGGCGAGAAACAGTATCTTGGCATTGATCTACAGGGTGTCACAAAGACATCATGACACCTTTGGGATGGCCATGGAAGGTTCAGGAGATGAAGAGAATGATACAACGTTGCTATCATTGTAGTCAAGTGGACACCCTGGAGAGGAGGATGTCACCAAGGTCACTAGAGACGACATGGTAGTTACACTGATTTTCCTCCGTCTGTGGTAGGACATCACAAATCAGTCACCATACTTGCTCCCACTGAGGCTGGATGTATAACCTTAGAACACTTCTCAGCACAGTAAGCCACATGTCGTGTCAATCCGACATAAGAGTTTAAACCGTTTCGCCCGCCAGGCCTAAAACTGTGCTACCTTAATTTCTGTCCCCTGCCTCTCCTGAGTTTCTCCTAATGACTGACCCCAGAACTCTCTAAGACTGAGGATTACACACACGTTGCCAGAGATTCACATTAGAAATGTGGTCGCTCTGGATATAACTAGGCATTTTAGTGCTACGTCAAAGCCTGCAGGCCAAACCTCCCTCTTCTCAACTCTGATTTCTAGAACAAAAGTATGTCTCGCTCTTGTTTCTACCCGAGTCCACGATGGAAGGGTTTCTGTGGTGATAGTTCTTGGGGCCTCCTGTGGCAGGGGCATGCCACCCCCAGTGCCTCCCTATCCCCTCGATTTACCTGCCTTTGTCACTTTTCTCAAGTTAGGCCCGGTGTCCAGCCTAGTTATGTTGGCTACTCCAAATGTGGTAACCAGTTACTATAGGCAGAAAATAGAAGGATGGTGGGCGACATATCTAGTTTCGAGGTGACACAGTAAAAATAGTGATCTTTAATATATTCTATAGAGATGGCTTGTTCCCCAAACTTTTGCCATGTGTTTTCTAGACAACTGGGACTGGACCTGGTGCCTAGGAAAGAGTATGCAATGGTAGATCCAGAGGACATCAGCATTACGGAGCTCTACCGACTGGTAGGTACAAGAAATCTTGGTTCACAGCCTCACTGCTAATTTTGTGGTTTCTATGGTGCTCTTCATACTTGATTGATTTTGTAAGAACAGGATGTTCCAAGTTTAATTTGGAGCAAGTAAAGAGAATTGAGAGCTGAGGTGACCATGCCCCAAGTAAAAAACTGAGGTACTTTACCTGTTCCAGAATTATATGATGTGCTCTACTGTGCTCTTAAGTCTTAGATACTAGGAAGTAAATCCAAAGAAGTTTTAAGTTCTTTTGCACATCTTTGCACATTTTGTTAGTTTAGTGAAATGCCTACAAATCATACATATTTATCTGTTGTGTTCCAGGACAGTGTTGGAGCTAATGATATCCAGTCATTCTTCCCCAACATGTTTTACCCCCACTCCCTGCCCCCATTACCACTATCCGCAGAATCCATTGAAAGTGTCTCCTCCACTGTTTCCAACTGCTGATCTTACCCCACCCCTTCTAGACCCTAATCCATCCTCAGTGCTGAAGTCTGTTAATAATTCTAAGATATTTGATCGTATTGCCCATCACCTACGACTTGAGTTTTTTCCAAGTTACATGGTAAGTTAAATCTGGTCCAATCTGCCTTGTATTTAGCCTTGTATTCTTTTTTTTTTTTTAAGATTTTATTTATTTATTTGACAGAGAGCGAGCACAAGTAAGCAGAGCGTCAGGCAGAGGGAGAGGGAGAGGGAGAAGCAGACTCCCCGCTGAGCATGGAGCCCAACATGGGGCTCGATCCCAGGACCCTGGGATTATGACTTGAGCCAAAAGCAGATGCTTAACCAACTGAGCCACCCAGGTGCTCCTAGCCTTTATCTTAATACTTGTATAAAAATTACCTAATTTCTTGATATTAACTAAGCTCTTTTAAAACCCCAAATTAAAGAAGACTGTGGCCGGGAAGGGCTTTCAAAGGCCATTACGCCAGTGTAATTTTACTTTGATATGGTTTCCCATGTGTCTTACTATAATGTTCAAAGGAACAGCTCCTTTGGTAAAGAGAAGACTCCTTTTTGGAAGATGCTGCTTCTTCCAAAGCGTACAATAGTCTTCATAGAATAGTGGGAAATTCTTGACCTGAGATGATCTGGATCTGAGAAATGTGGGGGAAAAAAATCATCACTAGGCCCATCAGAGCTTATGTCTGATTTTTAGAAAGCAGTTCTACCACTTTGGGTTTTTTTCCTTAGTCGCTGATCTGTTCAGATTATCTCTCTACACCTTATTTTGTCAGTTGGAATTAATTCTGCTTTTTGTAGAGAATTTCCTTCACATTGAGCTTCTTGAGAGTGATGTTTCATGTGGCACACCTTTGTGGCATCATTGCTAAGTAGATATTTGGCACATAGCAAAACCACAGTTAAATGTCAGTTGGATGGAGGCAGAGAAGGAGGAAGGAAACAAAATAAAGAGTATTTCAAGTTCAAGTTATCCCTAATTCTTCGCTCGCATAACAAGTAAAATCTGTATAACTTATTTGCGAGTCACATCCTCTAGTGGAGCATCTTTATTGCAGTTACTTTATTTAACTCATTGAGCATCAAATGTGTCTCTCACTTCTTTAATCTCACTTGGTTGGAAGTTTCTTCAGGGTAGGCACTGTCTTACGCTTCCTCTATCATGCCCAAGGTAATCTTGTACAGTGCTTTATACTTAATAAGCAATCACTCAGTGTTTTTGAGGTCCCATCATGTTATTATGGAAAGACCATGGTTATAGATCCAAAAAACTAGATTTGAATTCCCTTTTCTCAGGTCTGTAGTCTTGAGCTTATCACTTAGTCTTTCAGAGCTTCACATTCTTCCTCTGTTAAGTAAGGAAATAATTCTTACCATGTTTGTTAGGAAGATTAAATAAGAAATGCATGTAAATGACCTTTCCTTGGCAGTTAGTGTTTGCAGAGCACTTAAGCATTCAGTTGATTTTCATTCCTTGCTCCCCTTTGCTTCATCGTTATCAGAGAGGCAAGCGGCAAGAGTGATTGATACCTTATATGCTCAATCTTAAGATTAGATCTGGCTGTGTTCAATGAAATAAATAGTAGAAGCTTAGACATGATAGAAAGTTATTTCTTTCTCACAATATGCAAGCCAGGAGGCAGGAAGTTCTGGGCTTGTGTGTGGTTTCATGGTGTCGAAAGTGATAAGGCTCTTATTTTTCTGCCCAGTGGTACATGGTTTCCATCATCGAGGATACTTCCAAGTTTGATACAGCTGCAAGGGCTCTAGCCATTACATCTGCTCTCCAGCAGTAGGAAGAAGAAAGGTTCTTAGTTCAAAGACTTTAAGAGCTTTGCTAGAAATTCCACACAACATTTGCAGTTATATTTCATTGGCCAGAACATAGTCACATCCCTGTATTTAGCTAGGGATGGCATATACTTGATAAGCAACTAACAGTGTCTGACACAAATATATTTTAGTTTTTCTAGTTTGATTTTGTATGTGTGCAATTTTATCTTTGTTCTTTTCACCTAATGTCCTATATGGGATGCCAAATTGATTTCATCTTTTTCAACATTCTGATTTGTTTGTGATGGCCTCCTGGAGCGCCATGTTGATACAATTCTGGGGTCTCATCTGGGCTATGATTGATGAGCAGTGGCTGTCACTGGTGCAGGGGACTACCACTGATGAGTAGTGACTGCCAGGCCAGGGTGTTTTCCATTTTTGTAGCTCAAATCCTAGCCCAGAGTCTTCATTTCTGATTTTCCATGAAAATTTAATTTCTCCCTGTAGTGGTTGTATTTTACTGTTTGTAAAGCAAAGACAGTAGCCCAAGAAAAACCCAAATTATTATAAGCTTCAAAAGGACCTGCTATCTTCAAGGCAGGTTTCTGTTTATACCCTGGCCTAGCAATAATCAGATTGTCCATTGCTCTGGTCCTTTTCTCTGGGCAAATAAAAGTGACTGACTATATTGACTTCACCAGGGAGAGTTTGTAGGCACCACCTTCAATCCCTTGCTGTCGTCGTTGTTGTTGTTGTTTTGGTGTTTATCATCACTTACGGATCAAGGGCCATGGCATGCATGCCCCAATAGAGGATGTTTGATTGATTGTTACCACTTGTTTGTTTGTTTGTTTTTATTGTGTCTTCTCCATGTCCTATTTGAAACAGATGTTTGTACATTGCTAAATCCATACTGCATCATTAGAAGAAGAAAAAAAGTCTTGCTTTAGATTTTGGATAGCCCTGTTAGCAGATCTTTCTCACCTAATTATGTTCATCTAAGCAGTAAAACGTGCTAAACCTCGCAGTGTTAACATATGTCCACTTGGAACGTTTGGTTTTCTGCCAAAGGCCAGATCCCAATCCTCCTATAAATAAAGAGAGACTTAGCTAGATTCTCTGGTTATCTGTGCATACAGAATATCTTTTTATAAGCCTTTCTTGGTTTTATAAGATCATGTTAACTTCTTGCTTTGTGATCCGCAGTGGGTGGACCAGGGGTTCTCAAACAGAGAGCAGGGGACATTTGGCAATGTCTGGAGACATTTTTGGTTGTCACACTTGGGGGTGGGGTGGATGGGGGTGGAGAGAGGTGCTACTGGGTCTGGTGTATAGAAGCCAGAGAAAGCTGCTGAACATCCTACAAAACCCAGGAAAGCCCCCACAACAAAGAAGTATCTAGCCCAAATGATCAGTAGTGCTGAAGTGGAAAAGCTGTGGTATAGGCAATCCACACAGTAATTTATACATTATATGAGGATTAAAAATTTGCATCCCTTCAATAAATCTGTAGAATGAATCTGTTTCTTTTCCTCATCAAAGGTCTAGTTAGATTATAAGCGCATTTAGAGTGGCTGGTAGGTGCCTTTGTAACCATAATTTATTTCACAGATGGATTTTTGTCTGTTTATTATAACTACCAAATTATAGCCCTTGAAGTGTGAACATGCCTTTTTGATTTTGTTTTTGTAATAATATTTTCACAGAGATATTTTTATTTATTTATTTATTTATTTATTTATTTATTTATTTATTTATTTATTTATTTTAAAGATTTTATTTATTTATTCATGAGAGAGAGAGACAGAGGCAGAGGGAGAAGCAGGCTCCCCGCAGAGCAGGGAGCCCGATGCGGGACTCGATCCCAGGACCCTGGCATCATGACCTGGGCCGAAGGCAGACGCTGAACCGACTGAGCCACCCAGGCATCCCTCACAGAGATATTTTTAGCAGTTCTCCATCGTAGTGAGTTAACAAGAGATAAACAAGTCATCATAACCTACTTACGTCCACATCTTTTCCAGACCTGGAAGAATGGTGGGTGAGGGAAGGGGAGATTTTGGTGCCATTTGTGATGACTCATGTCCCATGTGCATAATCAGTGTAGAAGCAGACAGGCTTAGGACAGGCATGCATGCAAAGATTCAAGGTTCCAAGGCAGTAATTGTACAGAATATGCAACAATGCATTTTTCAGTCGGCTTTGATTTGCATGTCCCTGCATAGGATCTCAATCAATAGTTCTCAACCCTCATTGCACATTAGAATCACCTGGGGAGCTTTTAAAACTATCACTCTCTGGACCCCCATCCCCTAGAAATTCTAATTTAATTGTTCTGGGATAGGTCCTGGGCATAAGTATTTTTTAAAAGCTCTCCTGGTGATTCTAAAGTGCAGTCAAGGTTGAGAACCACTGATCTAGATATATTGAATTCCTTGCATGAGTAAAGGACTTTTTTTTTTTTGCTCCATTTTTAGTAGATGTCATGACTGATACTAGGAACTTTGCACTGTTTGAAATAAAGACCAGATGCCTCTTTGAGGTCCTTTATTTAAATAAGATTTTTATACCTGTTTTTCCCACTCTAGTCCTTAGTAGTCATTCATTTCTTCATAGTACTTTATGCTGTGTTACCCTAAACTTTTAAGTATATCCGTAAATAAGTTAGCATTTTCAGAAAATAAAAAGCTTCTTTGTGAGTTAAAGAGATGTAGTTTTATGAACGTATGCTGCTTCTTTTGCTTTGGTAAAAAAGAAATTTTAAAAGCACAAAATAGAGCGACCTTCTCAGAAAACAAGGCAGAATTACACTCTTTTTTTGCCCCCTATAGTTAGAATATTTCTCTGCAGGAAGCTTTTCTAGCAATTATCACTAACACATAACACAATGCTGAGGTGCACTTTACAAGAAAGTGTACTCTTCACTTTCGGAGAGAGATGTCCATTGTACCTGTTGAGTTTACAGTGATTACAGATGCATTTGCTTAATTGCATTTTTAACTGTTTACCTTTTGAGTAGTTTAAATTAAAAGATAAAAGCATGAAAAGTTCTGGTAATCTCATCCTGCTGCATTAAAACCGTAAATTTAGATGGTGTTTTTTTCCTTTCAAATCTTGGTCAGTCAGGAATTGTTGAACTAAGAAACATAAAAAAGATGGTTAATGTAGAAACAGGGTTATGTGCCTTACCCCTAAGCCAAGGATATTACCCCATTACTGTGGGATTAATTCCTGAGCTATTTTTTTTTTAATTGTCTAGTGAACCAAAAGAGGTGGCCATTAGTAATCTGTATTAGGAAAGCAAAAATACTCCTCATTCTTAGCACCTGTTCTGTGAATACACAGTCCTTGTGTATGTTTTCCTGGTGCTCTTACCCTGAATCACTTCTTGAAAGTGGTCCAAGAACTAGCTGGACCGTGCACTGTTTGTAACTGGTCCAAGTACAAAAGTGGTGAGTAAAGGTTTAGAAACCTTCATAACATTCTAACATTACCATGACATTTTTATTGTCTGTTATGGAAATATCTGCCTATAGTAGATTAGGGGGAAGAACAACTTGGTTTTTTCCTGCACCTAGTTGAAAAAGCACTGTTCTAGATGGTTCATTGGTCCTGCTCCCTCTTTGGCTCTTGGCCAAAGTGTCCCTTTCTCAGGACACCTGCTCTGACTGTCCAGACACAAGTCAGATCACATCCTTCCAGATCCTCGTGATAATCTGGTTCTTCCCCTCCATTTGTCACAGTTGCAGTTTCCCGTCTGTATGTAGAATGATTTTGTTGATGTCTGCTCCCCCTGGTAGATAAGATCCGTGAAGGTAGGGGCTATTTCTCTTTTTGCTCATCAGTGCATTTCCACTGCTTGGCACATAAGAGACACTTAACAAGTGTGTGTTGCCTGACTGATCACCCCCATGTTCTCTTAACCCTGGAACTATCGGTGGTTCCTTTCCTCCTTCAGCTTGTGTTAGTGCTCACTTCTGATCCTGCCTCCCAAGTGTAGCCTGCGCTAGGCAGAAGTAAGATGGACATGGATGCTGTTCCTCAGCGTAGCCATCTCACTGGCTTCCCCAGTCTGCTGCCCTGTAGCTCCACGGCAAGTTAGAAACATTTTATTGCTCTCATGATTGAATATCATTTGCCATAGTGTGTCTCAGAAAACTACCACAGTTCTGCAATTTAATATGCTTTAACAGGATGTTTAATTATGAAAAATGTGAAATCATTGCTGCATTGTTAAGCTACCATCAGTGAAATGACCAGATACAATTTAGTCGGGTTTTTTAAAGGTAACTAATAATTTATTCTCACCCTGGAAGTTGATAAGGGAACAGTAGAATCTTTTGAACATCATGCTGCCTGAATCTACTCAGCAAGTGGTATCATTTTAACATTAATGATTTAAAACCAAAATCTTGGGGCGCCTGGGTGGCTCAGTCAGTTAAGCATCTGACTCTTGATTTCAGCTCAGGTCATGATCTCAGGGTTGTGAGATAGAGCCCCACATTGGGCTCCACGCTGGGCGTGGAGCCTGCTTAAGATTCTCTCTCTCTCCCCCTCCCCCACCTCTCCCCCAATAAATAGATTAGATAGATAGATAGATAGATAAAACAAACCAAATTCTTAAAGCAAGATTCCTTGATAATCTGCAAACTTCATGGTTTCTTATTTTAGAAGTTGGAAGAAAATTTGGAATGTAACATCCAACCAGATGCCAAATCCACAGGAAAAAAAAAAAGAAGATACCACAGGACATCATAATCATACCATAGCTAACTAGTTTGTTGGATCCCATTGTTTTCTTCAGTCCATGCTGATCATGTTTTTGTTGGGGGTTGTTATTCAGATGGAGCACCGACATCGGAAGAAAGATACCCCAGTTCAGGCCAGCAATCACCACCTCTTTGTGCAGATGAAGAGCCTCATGTGTTCCAACCTGGGGGAGGAGCTTGAGGTCATCTTCTCACTCTTTGACAGTAAAGAGAATCGACCAATCAGGTAACTGCATATGGAAACATGACTGGAATTTCTTAATGTTGGAATGGTGAGCATTTGTAATTGACAAGCTTTAGGATATATGACCTTGTATACTTTTCCTTTATGAGCTCATTTGTAGAACTATGTGAATTTCTAAACTGCCTACCCTCTGGAGGTTCCCATGAAAGTTAAATGGGGTGATGCATACAGAAGTTCTTTGAAAAACTCAAAAGGGGTGTAGAACCATGATAATGATTACTAAATGAAAGTATGGAATTGATATCAGGTCTGTTATTTGAGTTACTTTGTATTGATAATGCAAGGAAGACATTATTTCTAAAGCCCCAAGTTGGTTTGCTTATCAAGGTCAACATGTTGTGTTTTTCACATTTGTGGTAAACAATTACATTATTTTTGTCCTCTATGCATCAGATAATATCAAGAGAGGGGTAAGTACTTGGAAACCTTCCCATTAGAGTTTCAGAGCTGTGAAATGGTAAACTGTTTCACATATTTTTTTTTCTTTCTCAGTTCTCAGAGTCTTCTCTTAGGGCAGGTTTTTAATATTTAGGAAAAACCTGTAGTGAATGTTTTGGTTGTTATTCAAAAGCCTCCACTCTTTATGTTTCAAATTTTTTTTTGTATTTGTTTTAAGGTTGAACACAATGCATACCACCTTTTACATTAAAAGATTTAAATTTAGATTTAAAATTGTATCACACAACTCTCACATGACCCAACTTCACTGTGTTTTACAAAATGATGCTTATTAAAATGCTGACAATTTTAAGCAACTCTGAGCCACATATATTGTTTCATAAACACAAAAAGTTCTGGCTGGGTGATGGACAGTGGGGAGGGTATGTGCTATGGTGAGTGCTGTGAATTGTGTAAGACTGATGAATCACAGACCTGTATCCCTGAAGCAAATAATACATTATTATGTTAATTTAAAAAAATTTTTAAAAATAAACACAAAATAATTCTGGAGTATTTCTCTCCTGGTTAAAAAATAAAAATACTTGTTTTCTCTAAGAAATATGTGTGAAATTTATTTTTAAAGCATTTATAGCCATAAAATCTTTGGTGAATTAATTTCTATGTTAATCATAACCTACTAGTAAGGGTACCTTCTATTCTTGACAAGTGGACTGAATCCATAGAATTTAAAGATAGTATTTTTGGATAGCAAGGACAGAATTTATAAGATGTGTAAATAACAATGATAATAGTTTCAAAATCTGCTTTATACACTTTTAAAGGAAATGAATCAGTAAGTTAGAAACACAAACCAGCAGTGCTAAAAAGGGAAGAAAATAAAGGCTTGAAAAATAGATCCAAATTGCAGCTTAGCACTTGCTTTAGAAATGTGAAAGATTATTTAGAGATAACACTTGCTAACATATTGAAATGTGTCTTAGAGAGCTTGGTTTCCAGGTAGTTTAACAAAAATTCCTCATACCATTGTCTATATAATATGTTGTCTCTAAAATATTTAACAAACTATAGGAAAAGTAAAAGGGAGAAATGAGGTCACTCTTCTACTCATTCCTGTTAAGCTAAGGTTTTGAAGACTATATAAATTCCCCTTTGCCACTAATGTTCACATTGTATCACCACAGGAGTGTGTTAATTTAGGATTAATATTAGCCGCTCTCTTAGTTTTGTCTTGTTATAAACATTTTGAAATTTCCTGAAACATCCTTTTAGGTTTTAAGCAACAGAGTTCCCTTTCTTTTATTCCTATGTACTTGATGAAAGTAGGAAAATAACCTGGGTGCATGATCCCCAAAATATGTTTTTGTGGTCCCCAAGTTCAGACCGGGAGCTGGACCTTTTTCCTGCTCTGTGACGTGGTTGGGCTCCTATAGGTTCCTGCCTCTCTCTTCTCCCTCCCCGTTTTCTTTGTCTTCCCCTCCCGCTTGCCTCTGTCACACGCACTCCTCTGATAATCCACCTGATAAGTAGTGACCCTAGAAGAAATTAAGCCTAAATCCCTCTTCACTACTTCTGCACCCGTAATCACCGTAAAGATGATCAGCAAAAGAATAACTAAGAATGAATATATATGCTTACGAGGTGATGGAACCGTGTCAGATTTATTTTCTTGATTTTCTGAGACCTTGGGCAACACAGTGATGATTCTTTTAGGGAGTTTTCAAAACCTTGCTGTGAGTAGCTTTGGTTCCATTGAGGGCACAGGGCAATATCACCATTACCTTTTAAAGAGGCCTTAGGATGTGCAGATCTGGAGACCAGGCTTGATTCTGGTCTTTGCAGTTGACCTTTGCCGTCCCTGACCCCTTCACTTGCCTCTGTCTTTTCATTCATCCTGAAACTGGTGACAAATCTGGCTTCCCTCATTGCTCCCAGCTTACCACATGAGTGTAAAGTATTTGCATCTTTTCAGAAAAAGGTATTATAAAGGTAAAATATGATTTTGAGAAATTGTGTTTCTTCTTAGGCCCAACAGTGTGGGATGTATGGGTATTTTAAAATCAACTTGCATTTCTCTTTTAAACTTTTTTTTTTTTTTTAGAAAATTTCAGATGTGTGAAAAGGTAGAATAGTATCATAAAGCTCACTGTACCAGCCTCCAGCTTCAACAGTGATCAGCTCAGACCTGGTCTTGTTTTAACCATACCCCTTTCCGGTCCTCCTCCTTGCCCCCAAGTTATTTGGAGGCAAATACCAGACATCCTATTTTCAAATGTAAATATTTTGGGGTATATCCCTAAAAAGGGGAATTCCAAAGAAATTACTGCCTAAGAAATTAATATTCCCTTCTGATCAAATATCCATCTCCTGCCAGTCTTCAGTTTTCCCATATTGACTCATATAACTTTACAAATTCCTTATCTGGAATCCTTATCTGGAGTTAGCACTTATCTGGAACCCTTATCTGGAATCCCAAATTCCTTATTTGCAATCCTTACAAATTCCTTATCTGGAGTCCCAGATAAGGAATTTGTGAATTATAAGATGTATTACAGCTGGTTGATAAGTTTTGCAAGTCACTTTTCAGCTAGTTTCCCTCCCTCTCTCCCTCTTAAATTTTCTCGTAATTACTTTGTTGAGGAATCTGATCATTTGATTTTTTTTTCCTGAGTTCCAAGTCCAGTCCAAACAATGTAAATCTGTAGACAAAAGATGGTATATTTAAGTGAATGCTTTTGTTGTTAAAGATCATGAGTGCTGTAATATACAAAAAATAAAACACATTCTAAGTGTAATATTTATAGCATTGATCCTGACCATTAATCACAAGAAGTTACCTTGTCCGGGTATAGGTAGAAGGGCCAACATGTGCACAGTGGGTGGAGGTACGATGAGGAGAGGTAGATGTTTGTTCCTCCCACAAGGCAGACAACTGGTTGGGACATTTTTTTTTTTTTTTAACTTTCCTCTTCTAAGAAGCAAACAGCCAGTATTTTTTGTTTTTAAGATTTTATTTATTTATTTGACAGAGAGAGACACCGTGAGAGAGGGAACACAAGCAGGGGGAGTGGGAGAGGGAGAAGCAGGCCCCCGTGGAGCAGGGAGCCCTATGCGGGGCTCGATCCCAGGACCCTGGGATCATGACCTGAGCCGAAGGCAGACGCTTAACGACTAAGCCACCCAGGTGCCCCCAAACAGCCAATATTTACTGAGCACTAACCATTTTCCAGACTTCATTCTAAGTGCTTTAAAAATATCATCAGCACTAATATTATTGGTGAGAAAACCAAGGCACAGAAAGTTTGCATAGTCAAGCAGGATTTTACTGGCCAGAGTTAGACCTTCAGAGACTGGTAGTCTTAATAATAAGCTGTTATAAATTATTGGTAATGATAATACTAAACCTAACACAGGGCCACAGAAGTACTCTGTGCTACAGAAATTGGTTTTCTGAATTGAGTCCTTCTCAAGTACTTTAAGGAAAGCAAAGTATCATTGACTCTTACTTTGCACCAGTGATAAGTAGCTTAGCAGTACTTGGAGATAGCAAATGCAAAAGGAGATAACATATGAAAATTGTCACCTCCTGGTTCACTCAATGGAACCATGACCCGCATGTGTCTCCTCAATACCAGGAAGGGTATGTTTTCCAACAACAAACTTAAATTGTCACTGAAGCTGGGCCGTACTTAGAAAGCCCATTAATTTTATCTCAAAACAATTTCTATCCGAAGGTGCCCCTGAATGTTAGGCCTCTGATGCAAGACAACTTTTGCTCTAAATAATCGCAAAGACTTAGTCAACCTCTGACACCATCTTGCTCACATACACCTACCCTGTCCTTCTTTTCCAGCACCTTCCTCAGTTGTTTGTGTAACAGCACCAGCCCAGAGTCCCCTGCAGATAAAGCTACATTGGACTCAACTGTCAGGAAATACAACATACTTTAGTTTATCTGAGTTTTGTACGGTCTTGACATTTACATAATCAGTAGAAAAATGAGTTTGATAAATTAAGTTTTATGTGGGTAAAGTGGTTTTCGAGAACATCTGTCTGGTTGAAAGTTTGTAATTTCCTCAGTCTACAAGGGTATAGCTGGAAAAGTCAGGCAGTCATTTCCCTAGATACCATCCGTAATTTTATTTTGTTTTATTTTCTTCTTTTCTATTCTATTTATTTAACAAAGCACTTATATAATGCATATGATGTGCCAGGCACTGTTCTAAGCTCTTTTAAAAATATTTACTTATTTATCCCTTGTAACAACCCTATGAGGTAGGTACTATTACTCTCCCCACTTTTTATAGATGGGGAAACAGAGGCACAGAGTGATTTAATAGGTGACACAGCTGGTATGTCGTGTGGTATTTTAACTTGCAGCCTCATCAGGTGTCAGTACTCTGAATCACTTTTCTACACCCATTCTCTTCATCTTTCGTACTTATCATATCCTGTTTTCTTCCTCAACCAAGTTTTATTCACCAGTGTGTGGTAAGGGGTTTGTTGAGGATTTGTTTTTTTAAGAAACCGGAATGGGAGAGAAAATGAGCTTGTTGACAGGAAGGATCTAGTAACAAAGGAGAGGCTGCACTCCGAGGACAGGGGAAGTCTTTGGTGGATCAGTGTCCCTTCGGAGGCATGAGGAAATGGGCTTGAGACTGCAGGCGGGGAGATGAGCCAGGGGCCAGAGAAAGGGACAGGGTTGCGGAAGGATGTGGATGTGCATAAACTGAGCTATAGGATTGGGAATATCAGGAGGTTTTTTTTAAAATATATATATATATTTATATATATGTCTATATATATATAAAGAAATCAAACTAGTTAACATTATATGCTACAGTGTCTCCTTTGGCTTGCCTTTAAAATTGGTTGTTGAACAGTTTGGTGACAGGAGTACTCCCAGTGTTTCCGTTTTCCACAGGCTGTATAGCTCTGCATGTGTGTACTCATTCATATCTTCCCTGTGTGGGTATGTGTCAATTAATCTACAACAGACTATAAATTATATGGGCCAATGAAAATGACATCGTTCACTGGCTGACTACTTCCCTTATAACTTTCATTACTTTGTTTACTGATGTATCCTAAGGCTTCATTAATTAAAGCTGTAAATTTGTTTCACGACTAATCTATTACTGTATTTCATTCTCATCAGAGAATTTATTTAATAGGACCTAAGTGCCACAAATGGGTACTTAGCTTAGTACAGGGCTGCTCATGCATGCATGCTGCTGGCTTGGGCTTTTATTTGAGAAAATAGCAGCAGGGTAGTACTCCTGGAAAGTCTTATTCTGGTGATTCAATTCCAAAAGTCTTTTCATAGTAGTTAAATTCAGATAAAATTTATTTTCTGTCGGTACCTTATTTGCATTCTTTCCTGAAGTTATGTATTTTTCCTACCATCATACATGGTAGGAAATACATACAAAGTCTTCATTTTCTTTGAAATGCCCCATTTCCATGTAAATTTTATGTTGCCCACAATCACATTCTTTTTTAGTATATCATTGTAATTCTGTCATTTATGAAAAAAATAAGTAGTGAATATTATTGGTGGGGCACAGGTTTTTTAAAATGTGAATTTATACAAAACTATGAAGTACGTCTGAATGTATCTCCGTCCTCAAGACACGTATCTTCCCATATCTGGTAGAGGCACCACTGTATAGTTTATAAATGGCCCAGCTCTGGTGTCAGAGAGCCTGGGGTTTTTTTGTTTTTTGGTTTTTTTTAATTCAGTAGCTGAATCAGCCTGGGTGAGTTAATTCATTTTTCTTATGGCTGTTAATTATCTGCTAAATGAAGATGATAATAGCACTTTCCTCTCAGGATTATTTGAGGATTAAATGGGAGAACAGATACACTTCATAGTGTAATGCTTGACACCTGGTAATTGGTCAGTAAATGGTAGCTCTAAAGATTACGATTTTCAAAAACCCAAATAGGAAATATACTTTAACATAACCAGAAATGATAAATAGTATTTGGTCTTGAATTCTTATATTTTATAAGGAATTATTGTTGATTTTTTTAGGTACAAGTTATTTTAGTTTAGGTAAGATTCAGAGAGACTTACTAGTAAACAGAATGGCATCAGGGTTATGATTTGTTTTAAAATACTTCAACAAGGAGAAGAAGAAGGAAAAAAATGAGAAACAAAGTCAGAAGAAAAGGATAGGTGGAGCCATATAGTGGAGCTAATTTATTGATTATGGGTTCCCTGTGGTAGGTATATGGGTTCTTGGTTTAACTTTTATCAATATAGTGTGTATGGTGGGCGCCTGGGTGGCTCAGTTGGTTAAGCTACTGCCTTCGGCTCAGGTCATGATCCCAGGGTCCTGGGATCGAGTCCTGCATTGGGCTCCCTGCTTGGCGGGGGGCCTGCTTCTCCCTCTCCCACTCCCCCTGCTTGTGTTCCTGCTCTCGCTGTCTCTGTCTCTGTCAAATAAATAAATAAAATCTTAAAAAATATATATATATATATAGTGTGTATGGTTAATGAGTTACCTGCTTGAAATGATTTCTGCACGTAGGCAAACAAGCAATGAAGAAGAAGACTGGTTTATTAATCTGGGGTCTAGTCACTAGTTGCATGGATGGTCTTGGTTCCATTCTGCCTACAGTAATATTCCTGGGTTTATATAAACTGACAATAATATCCCTGATAATGAATTTGGCACAGCTTGAGAGGAATGTTTTCCAAAGGTCTAGGACATTCAGTATTTTATAATATGTGCGTTATAACACTACCTTTAAAGCATAAGCTCTGACTTATATATAAAGCAAAGGAGCAGCTGTTAGCAGGTGAATAAAGATTCTGTGAGAGGAAATACCTTACATGCTCAAGCAAAATCCTGTGTCTTCATTAGCACCAGCTTCCCAGAAACTCTGAATTGGTACAGGTGTGTCCTCTCAAAAGTGAAGAATTGCAACAGTTCTGTGAATGACAGATTACCTCTACCCATTCAGTTGTTCATTCATTCCCTCATGACACAGGCTACATGGGAGCATCTGTTGTGTGCTAGCAGAATGAGACCTTACTGGAGATTCAAAGGCGAATCCTGGAGCAAATGGCAGAAGGGATCCAGGATGCAGGGGAAGGAATCTACTTTGAGAGGAAGGGCGCCGCTTCTAACGTGGGAGGAAGGGAGGTGAGGGCAGTGAAATGTACAGAAAATGTTGAGATGGAGAGACTGGGTTTGTGACCTTGATCTTGTATAGGTAAGGCTGGGAAGCAAGATCTGCTGTCACTGGAGAGCAAAAGAGAGAGTGAAGTGGGGGCTGAAAGTGATTTACAGGAACATGGTGAGCGGACGCTGAGCAGAAGTGTGGTAGGAAGTGAGTTAGTGAGGAGTAATAGAGTTGCTGTGTGTGGTGAGGCCCCTCGGAAGAGAGACGTCTGAAAGGGGTAGTGAATCCTGGCTCCCAAGTTACACAGCTAATTCCAGGGGTGCTCAGGAAGTCAGGGTCCGAAGCAGGTGCTGGCGAGATGGAGATTGAAGCATCAGAGTTGGAAAAGAGCAAGAAGATTGGGAATCTAGCATCATGATGAGGAGAAGCAAAGAAATGACAGCCGTAGCTTCTGATAGGTCTCTTCCAAGGCAGATGTGATCTAATAATAGTCTTTTCATTTTTTAAAGGAAATTAAAGAAGTGGCATTTTGTTTTGTTTTTGCAGGTACTGGGAACATTTTTCAAGAGCTTATAGGAGGCAGCTGTCAGAGAGAATGGTTGCTCAGCCTAGCCTAGGAAAAATGTGTCTGTGTTGTATGCATCATAGTACATTGTACGTATTGTACATAACACAGTTAAGAGAGCGGATCAGAAATTTTAATTCTCTGAGCACTGTGCTAGAATTTCTCATTTCATACATCATTTGCAACTGATTAGAGTGTGATCACATGAGTTCAGCATTGATATTTTTATCATAAATGAAGAGCATTTACGGTTTGTGAATGCTGAAAGGTAGCTGGCAGAACTCTTCTTAGAGTTTTGGGTTACGAAGCTAACTCAAAATTGTGACCTCTCCAAAGCACGGCAACAGTGTAGAGACAAAGTCTGGCCATACATGCAGGGAGCACAACTCTGCTGGAGAACAAAAATAGATGAAGAAGGCGTTCAGAACTCCTCCTTGGATTGTGGCAACATGGGCTATGTCGTACGGCCCGGAGCGTTTCCTGCTGTGTCTAGACGTGCTGGCACACATCTTAACTGTGGGCGTCTGTCCACTAGTGACCCACAGTGACCTTCCCCTGGGGCCTCCTGTTTAAAGGTGCTACCGCTTCCCACTCTCTCTCTTCTTTTCCATCACTTAATTCTTCCAGCAGGTGCTTGAAAATTGTGACCGTCGTCACTTTGGAGTTAATCGGATTTTATGGTTTGCTTCCCCTTTGGTCACACTTCTGTGTCACGTATTAAAAAAAATAACAACAAATAATCGCTTTGGAGATGTGGTGATGTCTTTCATCGGGGACATTTTAAGAAATGGACCAGGAGGCAGATCTAAGTTAAAACAAAAGAAGCAGAGAAATAACTTCATCCGTGCTGAGAACACACAGGGCAGAAGCCATCCACTCTTTTTATCCGTAGCATTTTAAGAGCCTTACAATTCCATTTATTTTTCAAATTGCAAATTAAAACGTGATTGTAACGATAAGTGGCTGGAAATTCAAGGTGGCAGAAAACTGAAAACTCAGAGTCCGTGGATTCAGAACTGGCTTTCTCATTCTTAGCTCTCCCCACTCATTCTGGCTCCTTGCCTCCTCTTACTTAGACAGTGTAGTCTTGGAGAATGTGACCAGAAGGTCCTTTTACCCCTCTTCCTGTGTTTTTGAGTAGCCTTTTTTTTTTTTAAAGATTTTATTTATTTATTTGAGACAGAGAGAATGAGAGACAGAGAGCATGAGAGGGAGGAGGGTCAGAGGGAGAAGCAGACTCCCTGCCGAGCAGGGAGCCCGATGCGGGACTCGATTCCGGGACTCGAGGATCATGACCTGAGCCGAAGGCAGTCGCTTAACCAACTGAGCCACCCAGGCGCCCTCTTCCTGTGTTTTGAAAGACGACTGGGTTGGTGTTCTTTTTACCAAGAAGCTGGTCATCTCTTTCTTGCTCTGCGCTGTGTTTGCTGCTTGTAGGGAATTCTGATTTCATTTTCCTAAGTTCCCCACTGAAGAAGTTACAGTCACACTGAGCAACCCATCTCCCAAGGACTTCTTTGGTATTCGGTGCCATTTCTGTTGTAAGACGGTTGAGCACTGACAGAGGAATAATGAATGATAGGGCCCTCGTTGGCTCCTATTCTGAAGATAAGACTTTATCCCCTCATCATCTTTTTGTGTCCACTGGGTGGGCATTGATGCGGTTAAAAGAAGCTTATAAGTCTTTTGTTGTTGTTGAGGCAACACATTGTAAGATCATGCCATTATTGTCTTCATTTTTGTTGTCATCCTTCTACTCTGGTAGGGATGTGCTTATCAGGGAGAGGGAGAACTCGAGGTGTTGAGGGCTTCCGGAGTGTTGATAGAGTTATTTCGTGGGACTCTATGTGCATCAGAAGCACACTGTCGGACCTGTCCCTATGGGAGCATCATTTGCAAAATCTGTCATGCTAAAAAATGTGAATAAAAATTGGCAGACACATATGCAGTGCCTTTTCCTCAGTATTTCTATTTAGAGATTTTTGACTGCAACTTAAACAGAGACTAGGTCTTCTTTTTATTTCCATTGAGCATGACTTCACACTGTTGCTGTTGAGTCATTGATGTTCATTCATTGAGCAAACAATTACTGCTGTCCTCCTCAGAGCCAGGCACTGATCTGGGCAAGTGGGGACACGTCAATGAATAATACAGGAAAAAAAAAATCCCTGTCCTTCCAGAACTTGGATTCTAATGCTACTGAAAATACTCTTAAGCTTTAAGTCAAGTATTTTTAAAGACAGTTTCTATACCATCTCTTTGTATTTTAACCAATATAGTGTTTCCATTTCACAAAAATATTTGCAGTGTCTAAAGCAATGCATTTTAACTTTTTTGGTGCCTTTGGCTCCTTTTCAAACTTATGGAAACTATAACCTCTATGGAAGGTAATGTACCTGTTCTTATACACATTAACATTTGTATATCAGGTTAGACACTTTGTAGCTGTCTTGTTTTTTTTTTTTTTTAAATCATTTCACCTTTAAAACACCCAATTGCAAGTGTCATCTAGCTAATAAATACTATTTCATAATGATTTAGATAGTTTTCAGTTTTTAAACTTGTAATGAATACAAAGAATCTGTCAGTAAATTGTTGAAAGGAAATTTGATTTTTTGTTATTTTCTCTTAAAAAATAGAACATCTTTTTGAGATAATAAATGCATGAAAGATGTGTTGCACTTAGTGGTTTTATAGGGCTTGACTTACTTCCAGTTTTATTATTTATTCTGTTTTTATTTAAGATTTCCTTGCAAGGAACTGCATGCTTCAATCCAGAGTATATTTAAGCTCCAGGCTGCACTATTTTCAAGATTTCTTATTACAGGTGCTTTCCCTAACAAAGAGGCATTGTTAGAAAGGTCAGAATAATTACCGTGCATAGACCAGAGTGTTTCCTCCCTCACGGTGTGTCAAAGATACAGTATTTATAATGATCAAATTATGTAAATTCCCAGAAGAATAAGCATAAGATATTCTGCCTATATAGGCCTTCTTATTTCATGGTTCCTGTTTCTATTGACCAGGTCCTATCATTGCCTACTTTTTGTTATTTCTCTGAGAAACTTGTTTCTAGTGAAATTTTTAATGAGTTCTCTAGAGATGGTACAAGCAAGTATTTCCCTGAGTTTCCCAAATGGTATAGCTATTTCTAAGGATATTACTTGAATTCCACATTGGGATTTCTGGGGTCTCAATTCTTTTGAACTTATAGCATTACTGTTTTTCTCAGATCAACGTCAACATCAAGTCAACGTCGATAATTTTTTAAAATTCATCAGTCAATGATGGATGGCACAGGCAATGTGAAATGGCAGGTGATATGTATATCACTTATTTATAACTTTAAAAAGCATGGAATTCATTTTTTCATTGAGTTACACTTTTCTAGAAAGAGTTTTGATTTAGATAGCTTTATTCTCTGAAAAGAAAAATAGCATGAAGTGCTTTTCAGTCATCTTAAGTAGTAAGAAAGAATCAGCATGATGTTCAGAATTGGCAATAGAGTTGACTATAGTTTAAAAAATTATCTCCCCTTGTATCATTCAACTGAAAAATCCTTTGCTGTCCTGACAAAGCCATCACATTAGTTGGTTGCTTAGTCCCTCACCCTCAAATATTTTTAGGGTAAATCTGGGCATGGATATTAATATTAAAAACAGAAAACTCAGAATCTGTCTACTCTTTAGGTGAACTCCAGAAACCTTGGTAGCAACAATCACTCTCTTTCCATTTCCCTATAATCAGTAAAAAGCTCATGACCCTAATGTTGCTTCAGTTTTAAAATTAGAAAGCACATTAATAGCTTTATTTAGGAAGTCTTGCTTGAGGAGTTGCTTTCATTTATTGCCAAGGAGAAACTGTCCCTTGTCTGGTCATGTGGTTGGGAGAAGAAAAGCAAAAAGTCTTTGGCCTGAAGGTACCAGGCATACATTGCCTGTTTTCTGGTATATATGACTCTTGTAAAAGACAGCCAGCAATTCTAACTTGTCGGGTATTTGGGTCAAAACAGTGGTCCTTAAACATGACTGGGCTTTTATACATGCAGGGAGCTTTTAGGTCCATCCTGACCTAGTAAGTCAGGATGTCCAGGGTAGGGCCTGGGTTTTATACAGCTCCCAAGAGCATGTTACGCACACCTGGCTTAGGAGCCCCTGGATGAGAAGGCGGGCAAGTATCTCTGTTTCCCACTGAGCATTCCTTTCATCTTTCCTCTGTGCCACAGTGAGCACTGAAGCCCTTGGTCCAGTGGCCAGCCCAGCCTCCACCCACCTCCCCAGAGTCTTGCCTGAATGGCGATAGCACCAGCTCACGGGGGGTGTTAGTCCACGTTTAGAAAGTTGCTTGAGCCTTCCTGTTTTGAGTTGTCCTTTGCCACTTGTTCTAGGAAAGAACATGGTAACGGTCCCCCTCAGACTGTTGGCAATATCTTACACTGTTCATCAGTCAGAAAGCATTTGAGAAAATGAAGAAGTAGTGAAATAGAAGCATGAAATCACCATATGTTTGCATTCTCTTGCCTTGTGGATAGAGGCTCTGGAATGAGCACAGCTAAGCCATGCCCTTACGTCTTCTCACTCTTGCCTTTGTCCTCTCACTCCCACTGTTTCTGCCTTGGCTCCTGGCGCATCTCCCTTCGCTTCTGCTCGTCATCGAGTAGATATCAATTGTTATTCTTACACACAGCAAAGTTAACTTTAAAACAAGTGACTTTGCATTTTCAAAGGCACTACTACATGGAGTAGTTTTTGGTCAAATGGTTTCATAAAGTATGAGTGTAAAAGAACCAGACAGTTCTGATTAGTTTACCAGAACATAAGCATCTAAGTGTTTTCTCTCTTCTGTTACTGTTACTCTGGGGATCCTACATTTGTTTCAGTGATTTAACTGTTCAAATGATTTTGGAAATATTCTTTGTAATTTTTTGTAGATGGATCAGTCTAGGCTACTAATCTTTCACATCACGTGTTTCAACCCAAGATACGCCCCACTCATATATTTTTGGATGAAGTACAGGTTGTGTAATTTTCACGTAGCCTGAAATCACCAGGCAGTTTTGCTTCTTACAAGATGGGAACTACAGAGAGGTAAACATGAATCCATACAGAGAAATAGAAAAGTCTCCTTGGCGTTGGCCATTCCTAATTTTAGGTGCATTGCTCTTTGAAGCCAACTGCTTATCCTAGGAACACCCTATGGGAGAGCCATTTGATAGGATGACTCAGAAGGCTGGGAGCACCCTCCCACATCTGGCCTGCAGGCCTCCAAGACCCAAGGCAAGGCCTTTCCTACGGAAGGGTGACTGCTTCTCAGTGGCTATGACAGGCAGGGGGCAAGAAGACCAGAGCATCCTGTCCTGCCGAGAATGGGAACAGAAGACATCAGAGGGCTTCACATCCCTATTGTACACCCCACATTATCTGATCACTGGTAAGAACTTTTCTATCAGACTCTGCTATGGAAATACACTCTTTATTATCAGAGATCTTTTTGAGTATATTGGAATGCGGTAGCACAGCTGAGCAGGTGCACAGACGTAAACTCCCTAAACACAGATGTGTTTGTGGCTTGCTTCATTCATTCATTCATTCATTCAGTTTCAATTTCATGCGTTTTCATTATTATTTGTTATTTTATTGAAAATATTCATAATAAAAACCCTCCATTCACATGACATAGTTAGTCTTGCTCTCCTTAGTTCAAGGTAATCTGTTCTTTTAAGTACAGCTTAGCATGGTGGTTAAGAGCTGAGACTCTGGAGTCAGGCCCTGAATAATTGATTTCCTGGCTCCACCCTTGCTGATCATGTAAGTTTGGCCAATTTACCTAATGTCTCCAAGCCCCAGATTTCTCATATGCAAAGTAGGGATAGAGGTGGTTCCTACCATGTAGGGCGGTTGTGAGAAGTAAGTGAGAAAATCCATGTGAAGTGTAAATCGTGGTGCCTAGAACAGGGTAATATTTACCTATACTAATTTTCCCCTGGTGCCATCCTGGGGATGCTTATTTACACTCTTATTTCATCATCTTGGTTTCCTTAAATCCTTGTTAGAGGAAGGCAAGTCATAGATAATAAATAATTATGGTTTTTTATTCTTTCTTTCCAAAGAAAGAATCTGTCTTTGTTGATTTATGATATAGAATGATTTATAATGGCTCACACACGGAATTCAGGTGGACACTAAATTTCTCTGGGAGAAATTTCCTCTGGGAGAACATGGCAGTATATGGAAAAGTCAAATGAGGACTTTTCCCCCCCCCTTTGCTGGTAATATCAACTCACATTTCTCAGTGTTTCTGGAATTGTTTCTATTTGCTTATTCATTCTTTGATGATAAAGAAGGACGCCGTATTCTCATTTGGAAATATATGATGTCACTGTAGGTTTTTCCATTACTATATGTTTAATATAATAAAGATACAAAATGTGCATGGGGACAAGGTTAAAAGCATGATCTAGAATCTGGGGGTGCCATGAAGTTAATTAGGTGACTCTCACATCTGGTGGGGAGGCACCATTGATTGAAATGTCTCTTTGGAGAATTTCATGCATTTCTCACCATAAAGTAAAGGACATTATGGGGAAGAGAGGGGAACTTAGGGAGGCAAATAAAGCTCCCCAGTTACTTGGATTGTGTTGTATTTTTTTTCCTAAAAGATTGTTATTTGTTCAGTCTTTAATTAAACACTGAGGCAGTACCACGTCATTGGCTAGCCGCTGGGGATGTAAAGGTTAATGATGATCACCCTGTACTCTAGTTACTCACAATGTATTAGCAAGAAACACACACACATGTTATGATTAGGAAAAAAATGTAAACGACATAATTGAGGTTTTCACATCTTATCATAAGACGCTTTTTAAAAAGCTCACAAAAACTATTTTTGTTTTCTAGTCATAGACATCACCCTTTTCCTTACAGTAGAGTCTCGAAAATGCCTTTGTGCATGGCCACGAAAGTTTGTGAGAGAATTGTAGAAGATATACCAGAGTGAAATATCAGTGATTTGTTTGGTTTTTCTCCCCCAGCTTTGAAGGCATACATTTTGGTATTCTCCAAACTTGGGGTGGGGGGATATTTATTTGTAATTCGAAGAGTCTGAAATGTGTTGCTGTAGGTTAGCCTTCTGCTTAGAGTTGCTGCGTCACCAAAGCTGGAGAGAACCTGATTTGAGTTTGTATAATAACTTGTCACTAAGTGAATAAAAAAGATTTCTTTTTTCGTTGGCCACAAAGGTTTTCTTTTTCCTTTTAATAGAAGTCTGGTTTTTAAAAAAATTGCCCATGAGTTATTTTTCCATAGTACCCATCGTCAGTCTATTTTTATCTCCCCCTTAAGGCATGCTTAAGCGAAGGGATATGTCATTGGCTTAGTACATATTGATATTCTTTCTGAAACAGGATATGATATAGTATAATACTTGGATAACAGGATTCTGTCTAGACTGGTGAAATTAAAATAGTGACAGAGCAAAAAGAATCTCTTTCTGAAATAGAATAGGAAACATTGCTTTACCAGAATATTGATGAAACTTGCAAATATGGAGGGGTATTTTATATCCGTATTAAAGTTAAGGTTTTAATATCTGGAACGCTTTGTTGACTTTTGGATATTCATCTTATTGGTATTCATTATTTTAGACTGGCCTGTCAGAAGATAAAGTGAAATTTGTTTTAAACATTCCAGTAGGGATAAAAAGGAGCCTCAAACATAAGCGCTTCTCAAAAAAATGTAAAAATATAAAGTAGCGCATACTGTCCGTGATACAGAAGACAGGAAAATGGTCACACTGCTTGTGTTTGGGGCTAAAATATCATCAATAAACGTTTTTGATGCGTAAGAAGCAAAACCAAATACCAATCTTAAATCTCAGGAGTTTTGATTAACTAAAGCCAAGTTCTTAAATCATTTTGGAGCTCTGCATTTGTTTAATAAAATAATTTATTTCCCAATTTATTTCTCTAGGTATGTTTCCTTGAGCAAACTACCAAGGAACTATTTTAAGCCAGGGACTGCTGTGAAACTTGCTACACCAGATTTCCACTTCTTTCATTCCCATGAGGCCAGGAAGGGTGTGGAGAGAGAGTGACCCTGTATTCTTAGGACCAGGCTTGACTGAATCAGTGGGTGTCCCGAGCAGATGAATGACCTCTCTTATCTCAACATTCTGGAAATATTTGCTCTTCATTTCTATAAAACAGAGAAAAGATTTACCTTATAGTATTCATATGAAGTGCAAAGGTTTTGAATTAACACATGGGATAGAATCAGTACTCAGCCATGCCCCAAGTCTGTGATCTTGGACGAAACTATTTACTATTTCTCAGTTTTCCCATCTATAAAATGGGCATAATAGTAGTTCTGTCTTTATAAGGGTATAGTGAGGATCAATTCCTGTAAAGTCCTTAGCAAAGTGGCCATCGAATGGTGAATTCTTGCAAAAATAGTATTACCTGGTATGATAAAAGTATAATTCATTTATCTGAAGGTGAATTTTTACACATTTCCTTTAAGCATATCTTAAATTTGAAATAATAGTGAATTTTCTTCCATTGTGAAGAAAGCTTACAGCCCTTCTCCTTGAATTATAGTAGATGACAATTGGGTAATATTAATTTAACTCTGCATCCTCGGTTGGATCTGTCATTCCCAGCCCCGCCTTCAGAATTATATCATGTGGGAACTTCAGCTTCATTTGAGAATCCTTGCAGCGATTTATATTCTCTTCGTTCAGACCTCATCAGTCACCACTCTGGAAAAATACCCAAAAAACCCACAGATAATAGGTGTGGAAATGACCCCACAGAAATGTGCATTGGTTGCCCTTTCTCATATGCGAGGGCAGGAATGGGTATAACGTAAGAATAAAAAAAAAAAAAAAAAAAAAACAAGGTAAGCCAGGTAGTTGAATCTGTTACATGTATCTATCTAGATTTAAATCAAAAAGAGAATAAAAATGTTGCAAAACAGTCATAAATTCATATCCATATGCTTCCTTAGAGATGTGGTTATGGCTCTCATTTCTTCCCCTGTATGAGAGAAGGGAGATTTGGGTCGACAGAGCCATTATTTAAGGCAAGGATCGAGTGGTGAATAAGCATGGAGAGAGAGTTGGTAGTTCTGAGCCTCACTAATGCCCTACACTCTCTTCCCTGCTTGGTCCCCAGGCTGAAGCTACTCTGACCAAGGCTACACCGTGTGCTAATACCCCTAGTATTGCATTCTGTGGATGTTGGCTGTGTGTTCTTTGCCTGAGGCAGGCAGCCATTTGATTCTGTCATAGGCACCAGGATATTGAAATTCAGAAGCTCATGGTTGCTGGTACATTAATTTTTCTCGGGCTGATATTCTTTCTATTTTACTTTTTTTTTTTTTTTTTTAGATTTTATTTATTTATTTGACAGAGAGAGACACAGTGAGAGAGGGAACACAAGCAGGGGGAGTGGGAGAGGGAGAAGCAGACTCCTTGCTGAGCAGGGAGCCCGATGCAGGGCTTGATCACAGGACCCTGGGACCATGACCTGAGCTGAAGGCGGACGCTCAATGACTGAGCCACCCAGGCGCCCCTCTGTTTTACTTATTTATTTTTTTATTTATTTGAATATAAATGGGGTAACATTACCTTGGATCTAAATGATGTCCACAAGTATATATTGATTTGAATTAGTGGCTGATCAATAGCATTTGTGTTTGTATTGAATTTGGGGACCCTGTATTTATAAATGAAAGTTCTGTGGGGAGTTTGAGGTCTCCTTTTCCTTTGTGGACCAGTGCAAATTCAAGTTTCATTTCTTGGGTCTTCTTTTGGTGTTTTGGATGATAGATTTATAAGAGCACAAAAAATTAAGCCTTCTACTAGATGGTTACCACGCAGGATGATGTCCTTATATGATGTTAATTAAATACTACGACACAACATGAAAAACAATACTCTTAGGTACAAACACACAAAACATGTTAGGTCATGTTCTTTTTTCCCATAGTGCATTTGTTTCTACTTTTTGGAGTACTAAGAATGATATCACTGATATGGAAGCCTATTCTTTTAAAAGTTAATTTTTTTTGCATATATATTTATGTTTTCTGCTTTTGCAGTTGCTGATTTGCCAGTATTGTCAAAAGTGAAGCAAATGTTTATTGTCTTGGGCGTGCTCCTAATTTACATCAGCAATTTTAACATCAAATGAAGGACCTAATATGTTCTGAGTTTACCTCTTAAGATGAAGAGTAACTAGAAGACTGAGAAGTCCTTAGATATTAAATAATTTTTAGAATATTAAACTTTTTTTCTCTTGTAGTGAAAGATTTTTTTTGAGGCTGAATAGAAACGGACTTCCCAAAGCCCCAGATAAACCAGAACGACATTGCTCTCTCTTTGTGGTAAGTGGATCTTGTTTCCTCTAGGAGGCGGATTCTTCTAATCGTACTTTATGTTACTTAAGGGAAATAAATTATTGTGAGAGAACATAGTGACTTTGCTTAAACTTTGTAAATAATACACAAAGTACAGTAGGGCGGGGCTGTGGGCCTGGGTATTGAGGAGGACACATGTTGTGATGAGCACTGGGTGTTATACGCAACTAATGAATCGTTGAACACATCAGAAACTAATGATGTACTATCTGTTGGCTAATTGAACATAATAAAAAGCATAAAATAAAGTAAAAGTGCTTGACAAAAACAAAACAAAACAAAACAAAAACACCAAAGTACAGTAGTGCCCAGAATCCTAGACACACCTCTGTTCCTTTGGTGTATGTTAGAGCCTGTTATAGTCCGCATGACATATGGCAATTAGAATGTACTTAATAAATGTTTAAAGAATGAGTGAGTGAGAGATTAAAATAAGAATGGGTTTTTATTTTAAGTATTGTTTGACATCAGTAGACTTACACTGTAAACTTGTAGTGGTATTTTTCTTTTATGTTTTTATTTAAATTCCAGTTAGTTAACACAGTGTAAGATTAGTTTCAGGTGTACAATATAGTGATTCAGCACTTCCATACAACACCTGGTGCTCATCACTGCAAGTGCCTCCTTAATCCTCATCACCTGTTTTAACTCATCCCCCCCCCCCCTCCCCTCTGGTAACCCTGTTTGTTCTCTGTAGTTAAGAGTCTGTTTCTTGGTCTCTCCCTCTCTCTTTTTCCCTTTGCTCATTTGTTTTGTTTCTTAAATTCCACATATGAGTGAAATATGTGGCATTTGTCTTTCTCGGACTGACTTATTTTGCTTAGCATAATACTCTGTAGCGCCATCCCTGTTGTTGCAAATGGCAAGATTTCATTTTTTTTATGGCTGAGTAATATTCCATTGTGTGCACGCACATGCATGTGTGTGTATCACATCTTCTTTATCCACTCATCAGTTGATGGACACTTGGGCTGTTTCTATAATTTGGCTATTGTAGAATGGGCTGTTTTGTTTTTTTTAAGCATCATTTGATATCCATAGACTAAGTATTAAGTTGATTGTGGTGGTATTTTTAGAACAGGATTTGAATTATGTGCTTCTGCTACAAAATTCCATTAAGAATGTCTACATTATCTTTGCCTTTCTAATGTTATTTGTGGGAATGATGTGCTGTGACCTTTCATACTTCTATATAAATTATGAGTTTTAAATAATCCTTTTTTTTTTCTTTTGGTAGGATTTGGGTAGCAGTGAGCTAAGAAGGGACATCTATATCACTGTGCACATTATCCGAATTGGTAAGTCCAACACTTGGCAGTGTGATATAGGTGCACAGCAGGGGGAAGAGGTGCTGAAAGGTCACTGTGTTGGCGTGATTTCTTTGCTGTCTGGATCGGAAGGAAGGGAAAGCCAGTTTGGAGTTTAAGAATCACCGCATTGGGGAATTATTCCCTTGCCTCCCCAAACTCACAGAGAGCCTCCTCATGCATCATAAATAGACCTTGTTTTCTTTCCATTTAGGTCATTAGGTAGTTTGTTGTGCTTTGTTTTGTTTTATTGGACTCCCATAGCATATTTGATTCAAAATTTGGTATTTGTCTTTATGAATTCTAATTTCTGTTAACAGCATTAATTAAACTTCTTCTAGGATCTGGATTTCCTACAAGTTTATGAAAATTTTGTACTAATTGGCATTTTCCAAAGTGCAGAATGCTACAGAGCATTACTGCAAAAAGTGCTACAAGTAAAGTGTTATGAAACCCTGAATGCTATATACTTTTTCCACTTTTATAATATCATCAGCTCATTAAAGGGTCTCAGGAGTCCTCCAGGGAAATATTAAAATGCCTCTAACTTTGTTGGCCCTAGCTTTCTCCAAATTTGATTTGACCATGGAAACATTTATATAATGTAACATTTATTAATATCTTGCAGAGCATGCTTTGGGTGTTCTACACCAAACTGGCACCACAGAGCCAGAATAGGTGCACTTGGGGGTGCCTGGGTGGCTCAGTCGTTAAGCGTCTGCCTCCGGCTCAGGTCACAATCCCAGGGTCCTGGGATCGAGCCCCGCATCAGGCTCCCTGCTCCTCAGGGAAGCCTGCTTCTCCCTCTCCCACTCCCCCTGCTTGTGTTCCCTCTCTCACTGTGTCTCTCTCTGTCAAATAAATAAAATCTTTAAAAAATAAATAAATAAATAAATAAATAAATAAATAAATAAATAAATAAATAAATAAAAAGAATAGGTGCACTTGTTTTTACTCATAAAATGCCTCTAAAAGCAGGTATTTTATGGCAGAGGAGCTAGGTATAATGAGGAATGGCATAGCCTACACAGTTTTTCTATTAAAGCTAACCAGCTGATACTGGGAACTGATTCTTCACTTCTTCACTGACTGTGCTCCATTATTTGCTTGGGAATACTTCTGCAGGATAGTCATATATTGCCATGCAATGCTGCATCATGATCTTTATTTTTATAGTCTTTTATGCATCTGATAACCACATTGTGCATCGGGAGAGACTATAAAACATGTTGCCATTCTAACATAGATTTTCTATTTTTTCTCGTAAAAATCAGTTCTGAAAACCCATTTTCACTGTATGCTATTTTTTGATTTGAGGGGCAGTTGGAATAAAAAAAAGTCAACTTTTTCATTTTAATTTTCTTTTTATAAGTGAGTATATATGGGAAAAAATTGAAAAGAATCTTTAAAAATGTTGGAAAAGTTGGAATGCATGCTGCTGAGTATTTACGAGAGAAAGCTGGCAGGGGTGCAGTTTGTTAGATAATTCTTTGTGTGTTCTTTTCATTCAAATTCATAATTTCACCATTTGTTCATGTAAAATGTGGTTTTGGATACCTTCATGTAAACATTGCATTTGAATATAATCTTCTACAATATCTAGAGAAAAACTCCTTTTGCTTTCAGAGATTTTTAGAAGGTATCTGCAGGCTTTGGGTGGTAGAAACACATGCGGCAAGGGGGCTCCAGGCCCTGTACGCCTGCGGCCTGGGGGGCCCTAATGCTGAGGAAGCCGCGTGTGTGTTACCGGTCACGTGGCTATCTTTTGAATAAGTGGTGTTGCATTAGTGATTGCATTTTTTTCCCTAAGATTATTATGATCGTTAAGCCATCAGAATGAATGTTGAATCAGAAATTATCTGTTACCCCCTTCCCCCCCTGAGCTTTGGTCAAATTAATCCTTCACTGAGATTACTGCAAAAGCTGCCTGATAGTCCGGTCCCATTTACTGGTTTGACATTTTGAGACTGAGAAGAAATTAGATTGAAGGTAAGAAACTCTAAGAAAGGGCAAGGCTTCATCTGCTGCAATGAAATTAAGGAGCAGAGGATTCTTGTCTATCAGGGACAGATACTTCTTACTTTTTCTAGAATGTCCCTTGTACCTGCTTTAGTAAGAAAAGGGCACGCTGACCCTCACCGGCTGCAGAGAACGAGAGCGATGGCATCTTGGCTCAGAATCTGAGCCCGGATCTTTGGTTAGAAAAGGAGGGGAAAAAAAGAGAAATAAATAGTTCTGTATCCTCCTGGCCACCCTGCTAAAGGTTTTCCCACCTCTCTGTTTCTACTTCCCTATGCCTACCTTCCTTTCTGCTTAGAGAAATTTCCTAGAAATCTGACCAGAACTGTGAACTTTTATTAATTCTAGAGTTGGGAACGCCAGGGTTGGCATCAAGTAGTCTTTTCAGCACAGGGCTTAGACCAAAGTTTTGGTCTAAGTTGTGGTGCCTGCAGAGCCGGGAAAGAAAAGTAGAAATGAGGGTCTGAGGACATGAGCGGTGTGGAGGCCCAGGAGCGATGGTGCCCAGTGGTCAGAGAGGGACCGAAACCTCCCTGCCGTCTTCAAGTTGTGAGGGAGCACTTCCTGCATCCCCCGTACGGGGCTGTCCTCCCCAGTCACCTACAGTTTTTCCTTTCCTGCAGTTCTAGCTGAAGGGGGTCAAAAAATCAGGGTGCTAGTCCTACCCTGCCTAAACTTCTAGGAATTTAGAGCTAGAGGAGTCCGTGGAAATAATGGTGATTAGTTTCAGGGTTTTTGTGGTGGTTTTTAACTACTAAACTTCTTGCTTGATGTCAAATGACTTTGAAATACTTAACTCAGAGATCTTCTAGTCACTTTGTCGTCTTGCATTTACAAGGGAATGATTAAGCAAGAAACATAAATCGTGATATTGGTAAGGATTGGAGGATATATTTCATCCTAATCCAATCTGTAATAATATTCAAAATAGAGATAACCTAGACTTTTTTTTTTTTCCCATTTCACAATTGGTCAGAGTTTTAAATTTGTCAGTTTTGTGAGTAAAAGTATAATTGGTTGATAAATTCAAGTATGACATGATAAAGTGTTTGATTTGCCAGTGTAATTTATATTAAAACATGGGTTGAAATTTAGCCACATATTACAGCATCATGTCATGAAAACATGATTTTTTGAATTTTGCACATCTAAAAGGCAACTGGCATGTTTTTTTAGTTTTGAGTCTGATAAAATAAGAAGTTTTCAGGCTATTTGTAAGCATTTCCCTAAAAATGATGCATGGTCGTGATAGTTTTACTTTATTACTGATGAATGAAAGCCAAACTGAATATTGCCATCCCCCCCCCCCTTTTTTTAACCTCTTTAACATTGGATTTGGGAAGTGCTGGAGTCCTCTAGATGTGCTATGGGAGAATTTTGCTCAGACGGAAAACAACTTCTATATCTGTTGCCAAGCACCTGGAAACAGATTTGCATATTTTTTTCGTTATTTTTCCTCACATTAACTTATTATATTTCAGGTTCAGTATAATTTTTGCTTTCTGTCTCCAAATAATCCATTGGCAAATATAATAATAAGTTAAAACAGTACCTCAATAACATACTTAAAAATATATAACAATTGAAACAAGTTAAAACTGTGTCAGAGTGAAAACCATCCCAGGAGATTTCAGCCATTGGCTGAATTGTAATCAGCCTGAGCCCTGGGTCAGGAAAAGGGCCTGCCTGCTCATTTGTTCATCTTTGCTTACTTGTTTTACCTTCAGGGGATCTCACACTGCTTCCTTTCAAAGGTGAAATATTTGAAATAGTTCTTTACGTTTGGAAATTTTTTAAAAATAGAAAAATGAAACGGGCACCATTATTGAATTTATTGACCTGAACCTCCTGGGTTACCTTCATGAGTCCTTGGGGGAGGGTTCCCAAACATGGGATCTGCTCCAGTCTCCATGTTTCGTTGGTGACAGCTGGTGCCCAGAGTTTCATCGATGAGCCCGAGGTCACACAGTGAGGTGCTTGGAAAGGAGAGTCAAGAACTGAAGCAGTGTCTTTTAATTGGGCCCTTTTAATTGCCCAGTTACATTTGATAGGGCCTCTGTATCTGTTTAAGGTGCACCGGTCAAATGGCTGCATGGACCATGTTTGCTTTTCACTTGAACAGGTCGAATGGGAGCAGGAGAGAAGAAGAATGCCTGTAGCGTCCAGTACCGGCGCCCCTTTGGCTGTGCAGTTCTTAGCATTGCCGACCTGCTGACAGGAGAGACAAAAGATGACCTCATCCTGAAGGTGTACATGTAAGAAGCACGCCCACGGAAGGGCTGGGGTGGGTGCCGAGGCACACGTGGATCCCACGTGGTGAAGGCAGCTCCAGGGGGGTCATGGGAAAGCAGGGGGAGGGTTGAGTTTATGAGCCACCCTAAGAAGCTCAATCTGAAAACTCACAGCAAGCAAGCCCACAAGTCACCATTCAGCAGTTAGAGGAACTGCGAAATCAAGAACCCAAGGATACAAACAGATTAGCGTGGGGTGGGCCGTCTCCTTCACAGAGTACCTCCTCTGAATTTAAAAACTGAACCTGTCCTTACCCTCAGAGAGTTAATTTGTTCTTGGAAAACGGACATAGTTTTTAACATAAACTGATTAGAATTAGGAAGAGAAAGCGCAGGTAGGTGATTTCCCTTCCATTTCCTGTATTAGGAGTTGGCTAGCTCTGCCCAACAGAGTACCAGGAAGAGGAGAGAGGCTTAAGCCTCAGGAGTTGGGATGGTCTCAGTTCTGGAGGCTGCAAGTCCTAGGTCAGGGTGGTGGCTCAGCTGATAGCTTCTGAGGGCTGGGAGGGACAGTCTGTCCCATGCCTTTCTCTCCTAGTTTCTGGTGGTTGCTGGCAAATTTTGGTGCTCTGTGACCCAGAGATGCATTGCCCAGTCACTGCCTTCATCTCTGTGTCCACATTTCCCCCTGTTATAAGGGCATAGTTAGATTGGGTTGGGGCCCCACCCCAGTGACCTAAATTTAACTTGTTTACCTCTGTAAAGGCCCCGTGTCCAAATAAGGTTACATTCTGAGGTACTAGGTCTTAGGATTTCAATATTCTCTTTTTAGGGGGAGAAACAGTTCAGCTCATAGCATTCTTCTAAGAAAATCACTTAATGTATTCCAGATCCTAAGTTAGGGGACACCTGTGAGTGGCTCAGGTGGTTAAGCATCTGCCTTTGGCTCAGGTCATGATCCCAGGGTCTGGGGATCAAGCCCCACACTGGGCTCCCTGCTAAGCAGGGAGCCTGCTTCTCTCTCTCCCTCTGCCTCCCGCCCCCCCACTCCAATTGTGCTCTCTGTATAAATAAATAAAATCTTAAAAAAGAAAAATCCCAAGTTAGTTGACTATTTAAATGCACATGGTTGGGCGCCTGGGTGGCTCAGTTGGTTAAGCGACTGCCTTCGGCTCAGGTCATGATCCTGGAGTCCTAGGATCGAGTCCCGCATCGGACTCCCTGCTCGGCAGGGAGTCTGCTTCTCCCTCTGACCCTCCCGACCCTCCCCCCTCTCATATGCTCTCTCTCTCAAATAAATAAATAAAATCTTTAAAAAAAAAAATAAATGCACATGGTTTCAGATCACCCCACCCTGAGCATCTCCCCACAGATTTGGAAATGGAGAGTTGACACACAGTGATATCCTCACCCTGGGGAGAGGAGGAGTGGGTAGGGGGATAGGGTGGGGTTTCCTCATTCCTGGTTTGAGGACCATACTGCTGGCCACCTCCATGAGTGAGCTTGCTTTCGTTTCATTTCTATCTGTGGAGTTGATATACCCACCGTATGCCAATAGTTTTCATATGTTAGGCTAATACAAATGGCCCACTGCCTGTAGGACATAGACTTCAAATTGTTTTTTGACCACTCCTGGAGGGTTTCATGGATTTATCCATCCTCCACCCAGTGCCCCCGGGACCTGTGCCCCACATTTGCTAATTAGTTGACAAAGATTTGTCTATAGCCTGTGGTTTAGGACCAGCAATCCTGTCTATTCTCTTTTAAGAGGGATATGATCAGTGACCTTGATTTTAAACTTGAAAACTTGGGGTGAAACTAGTGGGTGGTACAACTCACTACTCTTTTTATCATGTGGCAGCCCTCAGTTTCCATGATAATCCTCTTTCCAAACTCTACTGGTGATCATAAAATATAATGTATTTGAAGTAATTCTGGGGAGAATGGCCACCATTTGCACTGTGCTTCCTACGTGCGCGGAACTGTGTTAAGCATTTTCCATGTATCTTGTGACTTTATCCTCATGACATACCCATGAAGCAGATGCTGTTGGCTCTGATTTCCACGTAAGGGGACAGAGAGGCTAGATGATGCCCCCATTTGCCTGACTAATTGGAATGGGAACCAGATTTGAAGTCAGGACTCCCTGACTCCTGAACTTGAGCTGTCTCGGGTCCTATGCTTTCGGGTGTTATTTTGACACCTGCTGTGTAGTAATGTGATAACGATGCTGTTGTGTAGCCTTGCTTTTTAAGAAAGCTAGAATTCCTTATAAACAGTCTCATCGTTTCTTAGAGTAGTCTTTCCAGGTGTGGGTAACAAGCCCTGTATTTATCTCGCCATTGGGAAAACAGGACCAATGGTCGTATGCGTCACCCTTGATTAGGTGGCCTACTGAAGAAGACCTAGGAATTCTAGCTCTGCCTATGGGAGATGCTCGCTCTCATAAAAATAAATCATATTGCTCTTTGTGGTTGTTATTGTCTGGTTTTTATAAGCATCAAATAGGGTTTCAGATTATTCTTGCTGGAAAAGAGATGCCCTTAAAAATGCCAGTTCAGCAAATTATGAATCTGTTTCAGGAAACATGCTAGCCAATCAAAACAGTCACTGTAGATTAAGAAGAAAGTGCGATTTTAGTAGAACATTTTAAGGAAGTGCCTGTTAGAAACAATTTGGAAGAAATTTCTATTTGTTAGCGTGACCGAATCCCTAACCCATCTGGAACTCAAATATGGAACAGTAACAAATACCTCATCTGAGCCTGGAAGCTATTTCAGTCACATACTTGAAGCTTTGATTTTACGTGGAGTTTTGTAGGTTGAAAGCATGAATTCTGGAGTCACTTCACTAATAGGAAGCAAGCCATCTCTCTTCCTTCCCCACTGAGCTGAAATAAGAAAACTAGAGGCAGAATATACTAAATTGCAATTTAATGTCCTGCAGCTGGACAGGTGGGATGGTTTCATTTCATCTTAATTTCCCCGCCTTCTAAGATTCAGTGCTCTGTCTGGTACCCTACTGTTAAGTGGCTCGAAAATGTCCTCCATCATGTTCATCCTGGAAAAGCATATGGTGATGAAATAAACATGTAATCAAATTGTGAACCATCAGCTACAGATGAGATCACAAGGAAAAGGAATCTACTGTGGAACATTTTGATTGATAGTGTATAGAATCTTGATATTCAGGATCCTTGGGAGGGAGCATTTGGGGCTAATAAAAGTTAGTAGTGATTTACAAATATACTCAGATGAGGGAGGCAGCCCCCTCCACCCTCCCCACCCCACCCCCCCTGCCTAACCAGGGCAGTCATGGCAGTAAGGAAGGATGACCAACCTCAGTATTTAGGAGCCATCAGGAGTTGCCAGACAAAGAGACATCCATCCATTCATTATGCATTGCATGCTTTTAAGCACCCACAGTGTTCAAAATCCCAAGGGGGACACATATCACTAGGTCCTAGATCCATTCCTCAAGAACCTTAAAAGTTTCCTAAGTGAACTACAGCATGTGAACAAAGATGACATGAGCTAGCAAGTGACAAGAGCTAAAGAAGCAAGGTACAGATGACTATGAGAGTAAGAAAATGGAAAGATACCTCTTAGACCAGAAGAGGAAAAGCTGGGGAACTTCGATTACCCTTCAGTGCAAGGGTAATTTTTAATGACCCCCCTTGCAAGTTGTGTTAACCTCAGTTACATTTTGCTTGTTTTGCTGCATTTCGATGGTAACCAAACTCAGTCATGTTATAGTAGGTAGAGACCCATGAATGAGAACTAAATTCACGGAGCATTGAGTATATGCCAGGCATTATCCTAGGCCCAAGCTTATTATTTAATTGTAGTATATTACTCCCCTTTTCACAGATGAATAAATCAAGGCACAGGGAGCGTGAATAACTTGCCCAAAGAACGTAACTCAGTTAATAGGGTTTTCGTCTGCACTGCCTTCTGCTGTGTGCATTGTTCTCTGAGATTTGGAGGTGAGGGGAACTCTCAGAAATTGTGGGTTCATCATAGCCACTTCTGGCATGACGTAGGTGGTCATGCATTTACGAGATATGGGCATCCTACTCATCATGGGGGCAGTTATGCCCAAACTGACCAGTTTGGGGGAGTTCCCAAGGAGATTTAAGGAAGTACAGTATGGTGGTTATTCCAGAAAGGGCAGGTGTGCTATTAAGGTCATTGTTTGATCTCATCCATTATCAAAGCTTAACAGAGTGTTGATGTTTTCATAGGTGTAACACAGAGAGTGAGTGGTACCAAATCCATGAGAACATCATCAAGAAACTGAATGCACGTTACAATTTGACGGGCTCCAACGCAGGTGAGTGTGTGGGGCTGGCTGACTCTCCCTCTACTTTTCATTTCAGTCCTTTTATTTTACATATCTGTGTAAGAAGGAGATGAACTGCCCTTTGTTTTTCTCTGCATTTGCTTCGTAACTTTAAGTATGTGCAGCGAACAATCTGGTACGTCTCCCTGTGTTACGACAGGCTTGTAGCTATAACTCTTTTTAAAAAATGTCTTCTGTTCCAGTTTGAAACAAGGCAGAGTATCTGAATTTGTTCAATAATACCAAGTTGTGAGGCCTCTAAATTGTTTCCAGTTACTAAAACCCAAATGACAAATATGTTTGGGTTCCTGACTGTTGTGTGGAGTAGGTTTGATGGACAGAAATCCATCAGTGAGGTCCAAGAAAAACATGCTTCACTGCCTGTAGCTGGGAGCAGTGCTATATACTGGGAACATACATAGAGGTTCATGTGTTGAAACTGACTAGGAAGATGAATGATGTTGACTGCAGAGTCGCATACAGAAAAATGTAGGCACACTTGTTAAGGGAACTGAAATATATAGCATCATATGATATGTGGTACATATTCTTAACCTGGTAACTTCATAGATATTGCATTATATAGCATGTATAGTGACATCTTTGAGTTTGATCAGCGGACGAAACTGGGTGACTATTCTTTGCTCCCCGTCCCCCCTCCAAACCCATATTGAAGCAAAATAAACTATGTAGCTGTGTGGTTTCATTGACACACACACACAAAAAAAAACTTCAAATTTTAATCTATTTGAACTGAATGCGTTGTTTTTTAAGAGTAATTTTTAAAGTCACCTGAGTGTAGATATTTATGTTCTAGTCCAACCTGCCTGGTAATCCAGCAGAACAAGAGTGTAAACTCAAACCACCTTCTTTTCAGACCTGTGCCCATCTTACTAGGCCAAACTGACCCACAAAGAAAAAGTAACTGCAGACAGAAACTTTTGTGGTTCACTGAGAGCCCTAAGCATCCACAAGTCACACATGTGGCAGCATTCAGGTTGTAATGAGTGGTGAGGTCAGTTTCTCCTCCCTTTCCCAAGAGTTGGGGAGGGAACTTGGGTTTTAAATAATCCACACGAAGTCCTCCAGCTGCCACTAAATAAACAAGAGACTTGGAGCAGTTGAGGGCAGAATCCCTAAAGGATCGGGAAGAGATGGTAGTAGTAGAATACAACGTGAAGGGATAAAATACTTTATTTTCTTAAAAAGATTTTATTTATTTGAGAGAGAGCGCAAGCAGGGGGAGCATCAGGCAGAGGCAGAGAGAGAAGCAGACTCCCCGCTGAGCCACCCAGGCGTCCCAGAAGTGATAAGATACTTTAGAAACTGGGATGTAGACTTGTCTTCACTTTTTCTGTGGAAGAATGAAAATAGCACTAGTGTATGGACCAAAGGATTTAATTTAAATGTGCCCTCGGTAAGATGGCAGAGATACCACTTTTTTAACACTAATCTTGCCATATTCGTTGGTAGACTTCTAGCTAAATCCTGGTTAGTTTTGTTCAAAACCTTTCAGGAATTCATGATATCATGGACTATTTTTTATCATTAATTACCCTCTAACTCTTGCTGTCCAGTTCGTCGGGCACTAGCCACTTGAGCACCAGCTAGGAGGCTTACAGCACTGGAATCGAGGTGTGCTATAATTATAAAATGTATACTGGATTTCAAAAACTTGGTACTTTAAAGAAAATGTAAAATATCCCATTAATTTTGTATTGATTACATGTTGAAAGACAACATTGTGGAGATAATGGGTCAAATAAAATATGTTACTAAAATTAATTTTGTTTCTTTTTACTTTTTTAGCATGGCTACTAGAAAATTTTTAATTTCCTTGGTAGCTCCAATTGTATTTCTATTAGATAGTGCTGCCCTCGACTTGATTTAAAGGTTTTTTTCAAGGGCGCCTAGGTGGCTCAGTCAGTTAAGCATCCAACTCTTGATTTCATCTTAGGTCATGATCGTAGGATCATGAGATCAAACCGCATGTTGGGCTCCTTGCTCAGTGCGGAGAGTCTGCTTGAGATTCTCTCTCCCCCTGCACCTCCCTCCCTCACGTGCTCACTCATGCACGAGTGCTCTCTCTCTCTCATAAATAATCTTTAAGAAAAAAAAAAAAGTTTTTTTCATGCCTCTCCCCAGGAGTCCCACTATTCCTAATTTGGCTCCTATGTGAATAAACAAATGTAAAACTAACCCTGACCTTGTGATTTTTCTCATGCATTGCCTTCTCTCCTTATCATCACAGATGCAGTCTTGACTAAGCAGCATGTGTTTG
This sequence comes from Mirounga angustirostris, assembly GCF_029215605.1. Classification (NCBI taxonomy): domain Eukaryota; kingdom Metazoa; phylum Chordata; class Mammalia; order Carnivora; family Phocidae; genus Mirounga; species Mirounga angustirostris. The sequence continues at coordinate 37,004,674 of NW_026991720.1, forward strand.
CCTGCTCCAATCGATTTTTTTCCCCAACTCCTTATTGCCTCCGAAGTCCTCTTTCCATTATTCCTCTTGCAGAACAAAATTCCTCTGTTCTTGGATTGTTTGAATGTATCATTGTCCAGACTCTGATGTGATTCCCAGTTGCCTCTTGAATCACAGTGAAGGTCTCAGTGATAGGCTGTGATGTATACCTCCAGACAGATTCCTAACATAACAGATTCTATATCCTATGAGGTCAAGGTTCCAGTAAAGCCAAAGTACACATTTCTTTCTGCTTATAGATGAGAGTCATCTTATAGAGATTATAGCCTCTAAGAGCTTTGCCTGTGGAAATAGGATGTCCTAGGTTTGAATCAGTTTTACTGGGATAATAGTAATACAATCTTCTAAGTGTTATCGGGGCGGGGGGAGTGGAGCATATGCAAAGTGTGTAGTACAGCACTTGATACATATAAGTATCTATTCACTGTTAGCTATTATTGTTTACTCTCTTTGGAGCCATCATCTAGAATATTCTACCCCTTTCTTAAGTCAGTTTCATTTTCTGATAGTGGATCCTGACTTGACATCCTTAATGAAGACTTTGAGAATGACACCGTTGGATTATTGATAGGTTAGATCATTGAACCGGGCCTTCCTACTTCGTGTCTTCCATCTTGTCTTTCCTGATTTGATTGCTAATATCCCTTCCTAGATCTTTTTGATTTAATTGTTGTCATTGTGATTACATAGATTAACTCCAGGAAGGAAGGGCAGCACATTCTATTTCCTTAGGAAGTTCTCGGTGCTTATAGACATGCTCCCCATATTCCATGTGCTTTGTCAGTTTTATTGACCTATGGACTGCTTATCCTTGCTAGAACTCTGAGTGAGACTACCAGTAAGTGACATCTAAACCACCTTATTCCCTGAGTGCTCCCTGGTCTGTTTACCGCCATCATACTGAAATGAAAAACTACTTGCTGCCTCTTTGGAAAGAGTGAAAGGAGCCATCGTACTGTAGAGCCCTGCATGAAAGATTTCACTTTTGGCAGAATCCATCCTCCATTTTGCTGCCTACTGCGATACTTTGATTCCTAGGCAGCCAGCTTATATGTTCTTTATATTTGGCTTCTGCTGCAGAGCCCTGCCTGTTTTCCTGTTCTTATGACCACCCCTCTCCATACTTCTCCGTTTCAGCCTGAGCCTCAGCCAGCTGCCCGCTGCCAGCATCTGTCTGCTTTCCATTCTGGTTTTTCCACTGACGTTTCTACCCGTCAGTCTTGGTGGATCATTGTTCTATGTCACCTTGATCTATTCTCCTTCTTGTAGAAAGGCACTTGTAAGAACAGAAGAGAGATAGTCAGGAGCTATTTGGCTTTATTATTGGGAGGGAGGCCCTCTAATGCCTTACTTAAAAATAGTGGGGGAAGTGGGGTGCCTAGCTGGCTTAGAAGAGCGTGTAACTCTTGATCTCGGGCTCATGAGGTGGAGCCCCACTTTGGGTATAGAGGTTACTTAAAATCCTTAAAAACAAAACAGTGGGGAAAGCAAGGGTACACAAAATGGAAGTTGGAAATTGGGGTGCCTAATGTTCAAACTATCACAGTAGTTAGATCTGTTGACTTCCATTGTTTTCTCCTTGAACCATGGGATTGTTGATTAAATGGAAGCAGTGCAGTTGGATGTTTTCAAGAGAATTGAGTTCATTCAACAAAGTACTGTTTTTTCCTGCTTTCCTCCCACTATTCCTTGGTCACTGATACTTAAAAAATGAAAAAAAAAAGAATAAATTTGAATTAGTTTTGGGAACAAATTCTACCAGCTAATTTCCAGGTCCTTTATGCTTCATTGATGTCTTCCTATCTCTTGGAGTTGTAATTTTGTCTGTTTAATAGATGAGGGATTTGTCTAGTTAACTGGATTTTTTCCCGCCTCTAACCTAAAACTTATGTTGCAAAGGTACATTAACCACTACCTTTGAGTTTAGAAACTGGGAGAAAATTGCAAGTGATCCATTTAACTTTTAAAGATTAAAAAAATAATAATTGAATTAACATATCTCTCCGGTTAGATTTAGCTAGGTTGAGTAATTCGAGATTTCCACAGTTGTGCTCTGTGGGAATTTTAAAATCTAAAAGTAATATTGTAAGAATTTGAAATTCTAAAAATATTCATGACATGAGCCTGGCTTAGGTTTGTTGAGCAAATGGTTATTATAAACGTCACCTCCAATAGACATTAACAGTTGAATGCTAGGAATGTGAACTAAGACTGAGCCAGTGTGATTTACTGAAGCAAATTCACTTCTATGACTTAAAGTAAATTGTGTAAAAATCATTGGCTCTGGTTCAGTATGTCCTGAGAGAAGCATCAAAATCTTTTCATATTATCTGTGTATTTATGAAATCCTATTTCTTGCAGTTTGCACATGTAGTTTACAGCTAGAAGAAATCATATTGACTAATCAGGTCAATTTCTGCAATCTTTCCTTGCCTTCGCAAGATGAGCATACACGGTTGCATTCCTACCAACCGTACGTTTTAACCCCCGCAGAAAATTCAAAGGAATTACCTAGATGAGGAGCCCATGGATGCAGGGAGAACAGTTTAACTCCATACAGGAAGTGAACAGTGTTCTTTCTTTGGCTGAGGTGAAAGGAGGCTTTTGATGGTTAGATTGCATTTTGGGGTTGAACATCCTGCCCTTACAGTGCAGTGCAGTCATTTAATTCCGTACTATTGGACTGCTAGAATTCTTGAGGATTGTATCAATGCTCCTGATTTTTAAACATTGCATTTAGAAACTTTGCTTTCTAATATTGTTAAAAGAAGCTGGTACTTACTGGCACCATCTCTTGGCTAGAAAGGTGGGATGTGACCTTTTTGCTTACTTTTGAAATTCCCTAACTATTAAACCATGCTATCTTTTTTATTCTTTTAAAGCTTTTTGTTTTCAACTAAATTTACGTCCAGAACAGTTGCATGGGTAGTACACAGAATTCCTAATTTCTCAAAGGTTAACATTTTACTACGTTTGCTTTATCCTTCTCTCCATACTCACTTGTGCTCTTTCTCTCTCTATAATCATTTATAGCATTACTGAATTGGTGTAATTCTTAAGGTTGCTTCAGTGCTTCTAATGTTTATATATATGTGTATGTATATATATACAATATACATACAATACACACACACACACACAAATATATATACATATATCACACACACAGCACATACATTTTTCCCCCTGAACTGTTTGAGAACAAATTGCAGGCATGATTCCTCTCTACCTCTGCTTATTTCAGAACATGGCAACATAACCAAAGTACAATGATCAAAATCAGGACATTAACATTGATGAAATGCTCATATCTATAGATCTTACTCATATTTCGACAGGTTTCTCAATGTGCTTTATAACAAAAGAAACCCAGGCTCTATCACATGCAGTTGTAATATCTTTTAATTTTCCTTTAATCTAAACCATTCTCTTTTAATGACAGTGAGGAAAAAAGAGTTTCAAATATAGTATTAAACTATGCTTTAAGGTATTTTTAAAGCTTCATGCAGTATTTAAAAAAAACAAATTATAAACTAATGGAAGTAGTGATTAGAGCTTGATTTTTTCCTCCAAATTACTTATATTTTGCTAATTTAGCTAATTATTAGCAGTACTGTTTGGAAGATTTGGCATATAGAAAAAATTTGCAGGTTATAAAAGCAAGTATTTGAATTAATTAAAATAATTAGATGTTAAGTTATACTCACATACGGTATGTTCTCTGTACATTTTTAAAAAATAGTTTTCAGCCAGTGGCTTACTATGTGCTTTGTGTTTTGAAAAAATTACAAATCAATAATAATGACTATTATTATATACCAGTAAAAAACAAACACCTTTCTAACCTTGACAGAATCCTTATGTAAACCATTGGAATGCTGATATCCAAAATCATAATAGGGACATTTTAAGGTGAAAATTCTCCTCTGTTAAGGAGGAAATGTGAATTTCCTCTGAATGGTCTCATCTACTCCTACAATTACAGCTTCCGCTAGATGCCAGTGGGCCCCACTCCATCCCTCATTTCTGGTCAGTAAATTTCTTTTCTGGTTACGACTCACTGAAAGTAAACAGTTTCAGATGTCTCTTCTTTTAGCTTGATGTTCCATAACTTATGTATTCCTTCAATCTTATTTTTGCTGTAACTCTTAGCCATCGGCTAACCACTTCTTTAAAGAAAGCATTAAAGTCTTCCCAGAACTTTGAAATAGCAGATCTGTGGACTAGAAGTTATAATTACAAGAGTATTTGCACATACTTATCATACCTTCTACATGATAGGCCATAGGCATCCCAGTCGATAGGGTTACCTATTCAGAAATCTCAGGAAAATGATCTTCAGAAGGTAAACCTAGAGTCAGACCCTTTGATTATCCTCAGTGGTGTCAAAATCACATTTCCCCTACTAGTTAAGGTGATTTAAAGAAACAGTCAGCAATAGGCACATTCACAAAGTGAATAATACTGTTTGAAAGTCAGAAATAGAGGTGTGACTATTAAGAAAGGAGAGTGACTTTCTTTTACTTTATCTTTTTTTCTTTTTCTTTTCTTTTTTTCTTTCTATAAGTTGGCTTTGAAAGTACATCTGAAAGAAGAGATACATCCCCAAATTTGAGCATTGGCAACATTAATAATATAGTGTCTAGATTTTCTTTCAAGATGGAGACAGTGTTAAAGGACAGTTGTCGTTTGGGTCATCTGGTCCTGTTGGACAGAGGATTTAAGCAACTAGGCCTCTCCATCATGTAATTAACCATTCAGTAGGTTTCTAGTGGTGTCACAGCTTCCATTTTAGTTCTTTATCTAATCTGGCTCATTTTGACGCTCTAGTGTCTTCCTAGTACTTCTGACTTTTGCTTCATTGACTCATTTTCCAACAGTGCTATCTCACTTGACAGTGCTCCTGCTAGACATTTGGCTTCCTTTCTTTCCTCCTCTATGAGATCCTGTCTCTGACATCTCTTCATATATACCTCCCTTAATCCCACCAGGGTTTTACTACTTGATGCAGCCAGGATCTACTCCTGAAAGTTCTCTCTGGCTTTGAGTTGGACCCATATTAGATAAATGCTTCTAGTGTATTTATTTTAAAAGCACATTTTACTGAAGATGATTTTATGAAAGAATCTAATAATACCATCTTTTGCAAGTTTTGCTGCTACCTCATGATGTTAGTGATTTTGTACTTCAAGTTTAGAAGTCCTAGCAATTATGTTTTACGCTTAGCCCCTACCTCCCAAACACAAAGTATGCAAATACTCTCAGGAAATAGTGTTTTTAGGGGTACCTGGGTGGCTCGGTCAGTTAAGTGTCCAACTCTTGGTTTTGGCTCAGGTCATGATCTCATGGCTCATGAGATTGAGCCCCACGTCAGTCTCCGTACTCAGCAGAGATTCTGCTTGAAGATTCTGTCCCTCTGCCCTTCCCCCACCTGCTCTCTCTCTAAAATAAATAAATCTTTAAAAAAAAGAGAAGGAAATAGTGTTTTTAGAGTTTTACTGCAGAAGAGCAGCCTGAGAAGCTGCATAGATACACTCCAAACTGAAAGAGCTATAACTGGTAAAGATCGTATACTTAAATAAGATCTGAACATTTTTCTAAGAGCATACAGCATATAAAGAGATACTTATTCAAGAGTCAGACTAAATCTTGATAAGAGTAGAGAGAGCTGGTGACTCCTGTGCCGCAGCCCACTTGCTCCTTCCCACCTGCCCCTGCTCCGTATGATGGATATTCTTTTGCAGGCACATGTGACCAAGAAGGTGGGACTCCTTCTTCCCTGAGCTCTCAGTCATGGGATACCATGTCTGATTTAAGAGGTAAAGACTCCCAGCATTTTTCATCTCCCTTAGCTCTGAGTTGCAGAGGCTACATTTCTGGCAATAGTGGCTGAGAGGTAGGGGGTCTCCCTTCTTCTACCCTACCCACACTCATAGGACAGTGGCTCTCCCTGAGATGCAGCAGGCCAGGAATATTGGAGCATCGATTGCCCTTGCCCCAGCTTGCTCATTGGATGGAGGTGCCACACAAAGAGAGGCAATTGAAAAAACCAGAGATTACTGCCCCAGCCTAGTACCTTGCCCATGAGGCAGATGTGTCACTCTAAAGAATGGACCACTGTATCCACCTCCAGCTCTGGAGCAGTGGATCAAAGATATGTCCCGGGGGTGGGGGTGGGGGGGAGGAGAGGCAGTTCATAAGGAGAGAAAATTCAAAAGCTGTCCTGAAAGGAAATGACTTTATTCAAAACAGAGTATGGGGAAATTTAAGCCTGTGGGAATTGTTGAAAGTGGAGACTTTGGAAAAGTGGTTTTGTTTGTTTGTTTGTTTGTTTTGTTTTGTTTTTTAAAGATTTTATTTATTTATTTGACAAAGAGAGACATAGCGAGGAGAGAACACAAGCAGGGGGAGTGGGAGAGGGAGAAGCAGGCTTCCCGCCGAGCAGGGAGACCGATGCGGGGCTCGATCCCAGGACCCTGGGATCATGACCTGAGCCGAAGGCAGACGCTTAACGACTGCACCACCCAGGCGCCCCTGTTTTTTTTTTTTTTTTTTTTTAAAGAATGAGGAAAAATGAACAGAACCTCAGAAAAATGTACCATCAAGTGAACCAACATATACAAAACGGGAGTACCAGAAGGAGAGGAGAGAAAGAAAAGAGTAGGAAAAATATTTGGAGACATACTGGCAGAAAACTTCCCAAATTTGATGGAAAACATTAATCTGTACATCCAAGGAGCCCAGTGACTTCAAGTATGGTAAGCAGGAAGAGATCCATACCCAAACACATCATAGTAAAAATGCTGAAAGTCAAAGAATTTTTAAAGCAGCAAGAGAAAAATTACTCATCATACACAGGGGAACCCCCAGGAAATAACTACCTGACTTCTCATAAAATAGAGTGGAGGTCAGAAGGCTGTGATGACATAATCAAGGTGCTGAACGTTTTAAAAAACAAAAAACAAAAAAAAACCCCACCAAAGTGTCAATCAAGAATCTTCTATCCAGCAAAAAAAAAAAAAAAAAAAAAAAAACTATCTTTCAAAATTCTAGGCAAAATAAAGACAAGCAAAAAACAAAGAATTTTTTGCTAACAAATCTGCTTTGCAAGAAGTACTAAAGTTCTTTAGGCTGAAAGCAGGTGACCCAGACCATAATTTAAATCCTTATGAAAAATAACACAACTAGGGACGCCTGGGTTGCTCAGTTGGTTAAGCGTCTGCCTTCGGTTCAGGTCATGATCCCAGGGTCCTGAGATTGAGTCCCACAGCGGGCTGTCTGCTCAGCAGGGAGCCTGCTTCTCCCTCTGCCTGTCACTCCCCCTTCTTATGCTCTCTCTCTCCCTCCCTCTGATGAATAAATAAAATCTTACAAAAAACTAAAATAACACCACTAAAGGTCAATTATGCATCTATAAAAGGCAGTATAGATGGCTGTTTCTTCTTTGTTTTCTTAACTAAACTCAGTACACAGCCACATTTTCTGCAGTTTCTCAGGTCAGACACTCACGAGACTTCCATGATTCCTTGTTTTCCTTCATTCCCCCACATCTAATATTCCGTAAAGACATGACTTCTTGTATGCCTATATGTAGCTTTTTTACCACTTTTTCCCATCTCTGTTGTAACCGTATCAACATGGCCTCCATTATTTCCTGCCTTCATATCTCTCGTATCCTTTAATTGTGCTCATCAGTTCCACTCTTTATCTAGCCAGTCCCATTTGCCAGGTAACACTAAGAAAACTTTCATAAAACACAAATTGGATTGTGTTTCCTTTATTTAAAATTCTCCAGTGACTTATTGTTTTGTTTAGAATAAGAGTAATTAATTATGGCCTCCATGAGTCCTGTTTATTTTTCTGGCTTCCCCTGTGCAATTAGGAATTTTCCCATCTTCACATATGTCTGTTTGTGCACATTGCCTACTTATATTTATCACTTATATCTTTGTCAAATCTCCAGTAATTGAGTATTGCTCATGATAGACAGATTTGCCTCCACAGCCTCCTAGAACTTTATCGTTCAAATATCCAGGAGATTTGCAATACTTGGCTTAATCTGGTGGTAAGTGGGCGTGCCTATTGAAAGGAATATTGTTGAACATTTTTTTGATGGAAGGTAATTTGTTGATATTCATGGTAGGGAGGAATAAGAACAGGAACAATGATATTATATAATAATAGTAGGGGCAGTGGTAGTTGTAGTAATAGCAGTCAACACCGTTGAACCCTTCCTTTGTGCTAGATGTCACCCACCCAAAGTGTTTTATGGAGTTGGTATCATTATTATCTTGATTTTACAGATGTGGAAACCAGGGCACACAGAGAAGTTAACATTTGATAGGGTCGTGAAGCTGTATGTTATACTTCTTAACGTGCACTTAACGTGCACACTTCATCACAACATGTATTTATCAAATATTTTTGTTATTTTTTATTTCTGCATTGCTGTACATTCACAGCTACATCTTATTTGGTTCATTGGTGGCAAAATGGCTGATCTAGTCTAAAATTAATTTTTCCTGCTACTTATAAATCATGCTGTGCTTGGTATTTTTTATATAAAAGTGCAGAATTTCATGAATTTAAGAGGAGCCATCTTATGGAGTGAGTTAACTTCAGTTCCTATGAAATTGAAACTACCAAATAATCAACCATATTTGATTTAACAGATACGAAGCCTTTCTTTCCTATACTATTGCTCTGTAGGTGGAGCTTCATCGTGAAAAATACATTACTTTGTGACAGTCTCTAGATTAATTAATGTCTATGCTTTGTTTAAAGCTAGATATGAAATCATTGTAATTGGCTCTTAAACATCTAGGCAGATAAAAATGTTCAGTTTAATGATTGCTTCTTTTAAAAAGAGGAACAGTTCTCCCTTAGCAGTTTCATTTTTGGTCCTTAGATTAAGGACTGAGAAAAAGTGATTGTAAAACATGATTGATATATTTTGTGAAATTAAAAATCTAACCTAATTCTTCAGCTTATTGGTTGTCATAAATTCCTGTTTTTTTCCAAAAAAAATCTTCCCTGAACTTTCAAATTCCCTCAGTGTAAAAATAAAATTTTATTTTTTTAAATTAAACACTTTTTGAGTATAGTTGATATACCACATTATATTAGTTTCAGGTGTACAACACATAAAATTTTAGTTAGAAGTCCCAGCCCCAGAGATAGCAGGTAAGGTGAGGACAGAGAAGTCGGCTGACAAGGAAAGGAATAGAAACAAAAATACTGCTCTGTGAACATACCCTGTGTCATAAATGACCATTCCTGAAAGGATAGGGCTAATCCTCAGTTAATTGGAATGGGTAAGTGTTTGATGAGTCTCTCCTTTGTAGTGATGAGTAGTTTCCCCATCTTAATGCATTATTTCTTGTTCTGGTGACTGTTTTACTCAACGTGTTGGTTTTTGTCATGGTAATTAAGGGCCACAATAAAAATAGGATCAGGAGTTTCCTTGATTGAAAAATAAGTAGTATTACAATGGCTCTTTGTGGGTTAGTGCCTGTGGACTCACACTATATCATGTTTTTTCTTTGTTTTATTTGAAAGTACACCACTCTTGGGGCGCCTGGGTGGCTCAGTCTTTAAGCATCTGCCTTCGGCTCAGGTCATGATCCCAGGGTCCTGGGATCGAGTCCCGCATCGGGCTCCCTGCTCTGCGGGAAGCCTGCTTCTCCCTCTCCCACTCCCCTGCTTATGTTCCCTCTCTCGCTTTGTCTCTCTCTGTCAAATAAATAAATAAAATCTTCAAAAAAAAAAGAAAAGAAAAAGTACACCACTCTTGAATGTTGCATGTTGAGAGTTGTGGGAGGTTTTTCTTTTTCTTTCTTTCTTTTTCTATTTTTTTTTAAATGGAAACTGAGTTGATAATTTAGGAAGAGCCAAGTAAACTGTGGTGAAGCCCTCAGTTCAGTTGGCCTTTCCAATTCTTGACTATCTGTGAGCTCTTTAGTTTGAAGAAATTGAGTTACCTCAAAATGGCAGTACCTTTTCCTCTCCTCCAAATTGGTATCACTCAGCAAGACAAATGAAATCATTACACCTAGGGCTTTAATCTATATCTTCAAAACCTCCAGAATGAAAACTGCCGAACCTGCTAACCAAATTTTAGGATACATTCAACTCTTAAATGCAATGTTCCCCCCCTCAATAGTATGTTGTCTGATATCCCCCTGTCATTTCCTCATTTCCTTCACTTATCTACTAGCTGGCTCCTCCCTGTTTTCCCCTAATTGGGTCCTCTCTATCGTTTTGCATTCTCTAATCTCTATGGCACTTACTGTTTAGAGTACATTGATGTATTTCTCTTTTCGTGTTTACATATATCCTTCCCTAACATATTATTTTTCTATCTTGGATTTTCTTAAGCACTGTCTCTGACTGAATGCTTTTCTTTTTTCATTATCTTATCCTTCGTTAGGTATTCAGCTTACGTTTAAAAAAAAAAAAAAATCACTAATGGGTAAATGAATTCTGGCTCCGATAGGGCAAAACCAGAATACTAGTCACTTTACCTTCTTCCAGCTCCTACCCCTAATAGCATGATGTCTTTGCTTTTCATTTACTTTTCAGTTCTTTTCTTCCTTTACACATGCTACATAATGTTGCCAGTGTCTCTGATCAGATCCTTTGACGAGAAGTCCTAGTAAATTGATCTTCACTTGCAAAAGAATTTACAGGACCTCATGAATTTTGTTAAATCCATCTGATTCTCTATTTGAAAGCATTGTTTCTGGTACCCCAGATTTGAACAGTGTTCTTCCCAGCAGGAGGGACTGTTCTTATGTAGCGTGTCTGGCACACGAAGCTATTCTACAAATATCAGCTCCTGATGATGTTAATGGTGATGGTGATGGTGTGGGTGAGTATTTTGAAGGCAAAAGGACAGAAGTGGGAAGAGAACAGAAACACCAGTAATGAGGTGGGGGTAGTGGGAGAGCGTGAGTCAGGAAGAAATAGCTGCTGGGACAGATGGATTATAACACATGTTAGTTTGTCTTCATCCTCCTGCTTCTGGGTTTTAAAAGGAACCAATAGCACCGCATAAAAGTATCCCAAAGCTGCATTGACTGTTTCACCGTCAAACCATCCAGACCACCCATACTCCCCTCTGTCATTCCTTGTGGGTATCGGGGGACAGATGCACCTCCATTCTGTTGCCTTCAGTCACCCAACTCAAATGGAGTGGCGGCAGGGAGGGGGATGAAGGATAGGTAGGTAAAAATGGACTGAACATTTAATTAAAGTTCCTGAGTACTTGCCAGATTTAACCTAACCTAAATTCTCTTGGACCCACACACCAAAAAGTATGAGGACATAATGATGCAGTCCTGTCCTGTCCTTCACTTCTTTAGTCTTTGACCTTTGGGTATGCCCCATCTAGGTCAGATTTGAGCCCCAGGAAAGGCTCCACCTTCTCTCTGAGCCTATTGCTTCTTTTTTTTTTTTTCAAACAAATTTTCCTGATGTTTTAACCACTTCATTGAAAACCAAGCAAACAAACAAGACACTGTTTTTGTTGTTGTTTGTTCATACTGTTGAGGGAGAATGAAAGGAAGATCCTTATGTAGATGTGTGTTAAATAATCTTTGCATTTCTTTTTTATTCAAGCATGATTGTTGTCATTCTTATGGTTCATGTTTGAGATAGCATTGTAGTACAATAAATTATGAATGGGGAATGATAACTTTCATATGGTAAGTAATGATATAGATTGAGAATCTTTGGAGCAAAGATTTATCATCCTCTTGAGTCCACCATCCAAATACATTTTAAAATTGAGTTCATACTAGGTATTTACTCAAAGGGTACAGAAATACAGATTCGAAGGAATGCATGCACCCGATGTTTATAGCAGCATTATCAATAATACCCAAACTATGGAAAGACCCCAAATGTCCATTGACTGATAAATGGGTAAAGAAGATGTTGTATATTGATACACAATGAATATTCCTCAGCCATCAAAGAGAATGAAATCTTGCCATTTGCAATGACATGGATGGAGCTAGAGCGTATTATGCTGAGTGAAATAAGTCAGAGAAAGACAAATACCGTGATCTTGCTCATGTGTGGAGTTTAAGAAAGAAAACAGATGAACATATGGGAAGGGGAAAAAGAAAAAAAGGAGAGAGGGAAACAAGCCAGAAAAGACTCTTAATGATAGAGAACAAACTGAAGGTTGATGGAGGTGGGGGGGGTGGGGGGGTGGGGGATGGGCTAGATGAGTGATGGGGATTAAGTAGGGCAGTTGTGATGAGCCCTGGGTGTTATATGTAAGTGATGAACCCCTGAATTCTACTCCAGAAACCAATATTGCACTGTATGTTAACCACCTAAAATTTAAATTAAAAACAAATAAAATAAATAAGAAAAAAAATTGAGTTCAGTTTAATGATGACTGGAAGTTTTAAAAATAAGTCCGCTTTGATCGGCTTCATTTTCTATCGCTAATGTAAGTAATGGACTTTTTTCCGTTCCTTTTTGTTGTTGTTGTTCTTTCTTGTTTAAATAATAGAAGAAAAACAAGAGGGAATTAAAAAGCAGAAAGAGAAGTAGCATCTCAGAAATATACAAGCATAGTCACAAGATGGCATTAATTTCCTTTCTGCAGTTCTTGCCTGAGATTTGGGGGGGAAAGATAGGAAAAATGTACACTCTAGTAATGTCACTATAATTGGGGTTAAAAAAAAGATAATTTTACTAAATACCCTCCTATTTGTCAAAATGGCCTGTATCCTGCTAAATTCTTCTCAGTAGAAAATAATGCCATTAGGAGTTTCTAATGCACATAGTATTAATAGAATCTTGGTTTTGTTATAATCACCTTTGTTACTTAAGTTTTGATTTATTTATTTATTTATCTGAGAGACAAGAGAGGGCGTGCATGAGCAGGAGGAAGGGCAGAGAGAGAGAGAGAGAGAGAGAGAGCGAGAAAATCCCAAGCCGAGCATGGAGCCCTACACAGGGCTCAATGCCACAACCCTGAGATCACGACCTGAGCCAAAACCAAGAATGGACACTTAACCCAGCCAGGTGCCCCTTTTGCATAAGTCTTAAGAAAATGTCTAAGAATATCCCTAAAATCCTTGAATTATTATATGACTTTATATTTCTGTCTACCTTTATGGTGTTTAGTAAGTATTCATAGGTCTAATAGAGTTCAAGGAACTCTAGGGCCAGGTAGCCATCGACCGTTGCTGGCATGAATGTCTGTGCAGGGACATCTCCGTCTGGCGGGGGAGGGGCTGGAGAAGAGGGTGTAGGGGCTAGAAACCAGACTTCCTCTTTTTAGTGTTCTGCTCAAGTTTTGTTCACTTGCTATGAACCTCCTTAAACACGGGAACACTCAGTCAAGTTGGAAAAATGTTTTCTAGAAACTATTCCTATAGATTGTTTGGATTTTTGTCTGCATAGTAACCTTTCATTTAAAACAATGCTATTATAGTTGTTGGCTTGTTGAAGCAAGTTCAGATTTCCATTCATGCTATTTCTGTCCTTCTATTTTTTACTCTGGTATCTCTCATTTATTTTAGGTTTAGCAGTTTCCCTACAGCTATTACATGGAGATATTGAACAAATCAGAAGAGAATACTCATCAGTATTTTCTCACGGAGTGTCTATAACGAGGAAGTTGGGTTTTTCTAATATTATTATGCCTGGTAAGTGACTTGGGATGAACCAAAGGTTGATGACATATGGGTATTATGTCTATTTTTGACACTTGAGAAATTTTCCAAATTGTCAGGTTTGAAGAGTTCAAATGGACCATGCTAAAGAAGGAAATGAGTATATGATAATAAATAAGCAAAAGTGTCTTAAAAATATCTTTACATTTTGATTATAATAGGTGGGTAACTTGGAGGGCCATGCTGCTTTCTTTATGACCATGATAAGAAGGGAAACTGGGGTAGGATCCAGAAAATATTTTACCCTTTGATGGAAAATGTTGGTGAAGTCACTTAGGGGAAATCCTTACAGGTTTTGATAAGAATAATTATTGAGCAGCAGTTCACCCTTCTTGGAGGATTTTTCTATCCAAGATATGTATATGTAAATAAGCAGCCATATGCAAATACCATATGTATTTCTACACCCTTCCTAGTTCTGTTTGAGATCTATTCACATCTCTTTTCGCAACCTAAAAGGACTCAAAAAAAGTGACTGTTTCTAAGTGGGGAAGGTGGCAGTTCATGAGAATCACACTGTTCAAGTAAATGCCAGGTAGTAGCATTTCTCAGTGCCCCACATCCCTCCCTCTACAACCAAGAGAAAAGTAGACCAACTGAAATACTCTGAAATTGTGAACAGTATTTTTAGAAACGAGATCATGTAAATCTCTGTTTAAATCCCGTGTGTGAAAGCAAGCGCGGGAAGTTGCATCTGACAAGGCTCCCCGCACAGGTGTGGGAGGGATGGTAAGACCGCTGCGGATAAAGACCTAATGGGATGCAGAAAGTGACCAGCATTGCCCTGTTGCAGCATCTCGGGATCTTTTTATGCAAATCTGTTTGTGCAGGGAGGGCTCAGGGAGAGCCTAGAAATTTCCTGAGATGACCTGACCTGACTTGGGTGCCCGCTCTGCCTGAGCATCTAATGCTACTGTTGTTGAAAATGACTGTTTATAGAACTGTTTACTTGGTGGCCTGTTACTCAGCGACTCTCGCACCCCTTCATTATTTCCTTCAGTTGCTATAAATAACTGGTATTTCCTTTGTAACAAAAAAAGAAAAAATTTCATGCCACTGGGAAGCAAACTGATGGGCAAATCTAATATAAAAAACATATTTCCAAACAGAATGCAGACAGCTGCTGGAAGAATTCCTCAGCTTGGTCTCAGGGCAGTATCATTGAGAAGTGGAAAAACATAAAGCCACATGACACTTCACCAGCTGAATAATTGTCTGGGATGTGCTGTTCTCATGCCACTTCTGTCTGGCTTTAATGATGGAAATGAACTTTGTGTGGAAGAAGGCTTGCATCTGTCATCCCCCCCCTCCCCACCCCGCTGCACCACATTATAGTGGCGAGGTTCGCCCTGCCCAGGAAATCAGTCCTCCCGGACACAAGTCCGCAGTGCCGGGGATGCCAAGAGATTATTTTAAAGCTCTTGCTTCTTTTTCTCTTCTCCTTTTTCTTGTGTGGCTTCTTAATCTTCCAAATTAGAGGAAGAAGGGAAAGACATGTGTATTTACATAAACAGCTGAAAGCAACTTTAAAACTCAGTGGAATTTTTTTCCGTTGGCAAACATACTTTCATTGTTCTGTTTCCCTTTATTTTCAGAATGTTGACTTGTCAGTTAATTCTCACTGGTGGCTCTAATGAAAACTTGAGCGGAATTCTTCAATGAGAAAATGTATGGGCACAACATTTCTGAGGCCAGTGTTGCCCTGACCGTCTGCTGGCATGGTTTTTTATTTTCTTTTCACTTTCTAGACTCATCCTTCAGAGTTGATTTGTGTTCTGATAGGGGTCGGGACAGGTGAGGGTCGTGCTTGGACCAAGGGGACAGGTTCATCAACACAGCTGCCACGTCCCTGTAGAAGGAGTTATCGGTGGTCTTGACACTGACAGGACCACACACAAAACTCCTGTTGAGCATCATAGCATGTAATCTGTGCCAGACTCTTTTTGGAATGGGAAAAACACAGAAACAGAAACTCTCCCCTTGGTCTGGCAGCTGTAGGGGCACGTGTCTGAGATGTCACCTAGTGTGAGGAGGTGATCTGGCCACATGCTTTCCAGCTACCATGACCCTTCCCTGTTGTTAAGGGTCAGTCATCCAGCACTTTGTTTCTTAGAGTGCCTAATTTTCAAAGAGGATAAGTCACTTTGTGTGAAGCTCCATCACTGCTACCTACAAACCACATAACTCTGCCAAAAGTTCCATCGTCTGCTCTCTGAACCCATGATGGGGAGGGCAACAAAAATATTTCAATCCATACTCTCCGGTAGAAATGTAATGAGAGCACAAATGTAATTTTAACTTTTCTAGTGGCCACTTTCAAAAGAGTGAGAAGAAAGAGTTGAGATTAATTTTAATAATGTATTTTATTTAACCCACTACATCCAAAATGGTATCATTTCAGTAGATAATTCATGTAAAAAATTCTTAATGAGTTATTGTACACGCTCTTTTTTCACCTCCATCCTTGAAGGATGGGGAGTGTTGTCCATTTACAGCACGTCTCTTTTCAGCCAAGTCCCATTTCAGGTACTCCCTTGCCACATGTGGTTACGGTATTGGACAGCCTGCCTCTAAATGTCTTAACAGACCGTACTAAATATCGGGAAGCACGAAGTTTCCATCCACCAGACATTTTGGAGCAAAGCTGGCTGATATGTCCGGAATGTCATGGGAGGTCAGGCTGAGCCCTCTCCCACCTTGAAGGTCCATTCTTATTCTGACTTTAGGGTTCTTTCTAGGCAAAATGCTCTTTGCTTTAATCATTGCCTCCCTACTTTATCTTCTCCATTTGTCCCCTGTTCCCTTGGAGGCTTGTTCCCATGTATCAACTGGTCAAACTGTCATTCTTTCTTAGGAAACCCCTAATTAATTCCTTCCGGTACATTCAGTCAGTCTTTCCTAGGAGGCCTGTGAAGCTCCTAACCCTGAAAGGAATGAAGTAAAAGTTGTGGAGTGTTGGAGGAGGGAGGGGTTGAGATTTGGAGTCTAGAGGCTCACGCTGAAAACAGTCAGCAGAGCCCATGTTTCATGTGGCTGCCCGTGGAAGTAGCTTTGACAGTGTTCTCAAGATTTACTTAAGTTTATTCTTCAAGCGTCATTCAGAGCAAGCCTCTTTTTTCTTTGGTTGTTAGGTGATGGTTCACATAAGTCAAATTTCTCTGTGGTCAAAGTTGACTAGATAATGATTTACAGGCTAGGGTAAGAGAAATGTACATATGTTTGTCTCATGTTTAAGAAGATATGCAGTTTTTTTCTTTTAAGTATATTATTATTCTTTATCAGTCACTGACAGAGACATGCATATCAGCAGATGGAATTGCCTGAGATAAGCCGCCTGTGGGTGAAAGCAGGTGGGAGCCAGTATGATATGATTTGATCTTCCTTAAAAATACATCCTAAATCAAATCTCACCACCCCTCAAGTCCAAGTCACTGGGCCTCCACGTCATATACGTGCAACCACTTGGCTGAGACCTGAACCCCACGGTCATGCTAGGGGAGGGGGTCATGGTCTTTCAACCAATGAATACCGCAGTGATCCGAGAGAGGTGGAGGCTAAAGATCTTCCATGTTATGATGAGGTGGGATTTCAGCCCAAAATCAGAATGGGGGAGGGGCTCGTGCCTCCAAAATGTTGAAGTTACAGGCCCCATTACTCAAGGGTGTAGGACTTTCCCCAGAAGTCTGTGCCTCATCCTGGAGTGTGATGGACATCAGAGAGCCAATGCCCATCCCTACTCCTGTCTTGACACAACACTGTTCTGGCCAGCCTATCATGGGTGCCATTGTAGCGTTTGCCATTGTTTGCTTAAGAAGCATAAGCAAAAATTAAAAAGCTATGCCCCCAAAAAGTTCAATATCTCATAATACTCTCCTAAAATAAAGCAAAACAAAAATGAGAATAACAGAAAAAAAAGCAGAGAAAACATTTCACAGAAGTGCACTCTATGTGAGAACTCCAAAGTTCAGTTTCAGCCCACCCATAAATGTTTCCTTTCTGTGGTCTGCTTTGATTTCCAGTTACCTGTGGTCTGTCCCTGTCCCTCCCCCCACTCATGAACGTATCATGAAGTGATAGAATCTTGGGTATGGATGGCATATTGTATTAGCTTCTTAAAGCTGCTGTTACAGATCACTACAGATGGGATGGCTGAAAACACCACAAGAATACTATCTTCCAGTTCTGGAGATCAAAAACGTATACAGGTCTTACTGGGCTAAAAGCAAGCCCTATCAACGGGGCTGCATTTTTTCTGATGACTCTAAGAGAAAATTCAGTTCCTTGCCTTATCCAGCTTCTAGAGACTGCCCGCACTCATTGGCTCACGGCCCCACATCATTCCAATGTCTGCTTTCCTCATCACATCCTTTTCTCTGATTCTGGCCCTCCTGCCTCCCTCTCCCGCCTTGTAATTATATTGAACCGATCCTGATAATCCAAGAAAATCTCCCCATCTCAAGATCCTTACTTAATTAATCATAGCCACAAAGTCCCTTTTGCTGTGTAAGGTAACATGTTCACAGGTTCCCAGGATTCGGACCTGGACATCTTTTGGGAGTACAGGGGGTGTCCTTCTTCTGCCTGCCGCGCACATGAAGGGCCATGCAGCCCAGCCTCTCTGGCCAGTGCATGAATTTCTTCCTCAGGCTCCTGGTGATGGTTTTCTGGCACCTACTTGAATATTGGTAATGACCAAGAACACATCACATCTCAGAATGACCTCTGCCAAGTTTCTCTCCACCTTCTATCCATTGGGTTGAGCTTTTCTGCTTGAAAGCTCAGCGTTTTTAAATTCAGTTAACTCTCTTGCCACTCTCATTCCTCCTCTGATGAGTTCTGAGTCCTTTCCCCGTATTATTTACGATCTGGATGATACTGCTCATGTGTGTCCTGGTCCAGTAAAGATGGTCTCTAGAACTAAAATCAGTACTTCAAGCCTGGGCCAACCAGTACAGAAGAGAGAAGGACTCATACCTTCCTTGCTCAAGGCACTGATGTGAAGAAAGCCGAATTGCACTAGCTTATTTGATGGCCATTCTCACCCTGTTGAATTACATTTTTTCATACTAAAAAAATGTGATTTTATTTTAATATAAGCTGATAATATGTTGGACACATTTCTTAATCTCTACAAATCTGTTTTATTATCAATAAAGTGAAAATACTAGGGCCTTCTTCAAACTTCGACGTGAGAATTTAATGAGCTGTTGTCTTTATAGTGCCAGGCAAAGTCCCTAACTACCATCTATCTGCTACTACTGTCATCATCATTAGCATAATTTAAGTTCTTAGTCTTAGACATATGTTGATTTGTTTTTGACTAAGGGACAGAAACTCTTTTTTTTTCCAATTCCATAAATATTAACAAATACCCAGCACAGATTAAGACACTTGATTAGCCCATGGCTGAGTGCAGTGGTTTGCTTGATGTGCTGAGCTTGCTCTCTATGGCTTTATCCAAGGAGTTCATAGCACAGAATCAAAGATCATGGTTTTCAGCTACTGATGGAAACCTCTTGGCTACTGAGGTCAAGCCATAAATTGACCCCATTTGACTGCAGTCGCTGAACTCTTTTGAATTTGTTCCCATTGTTGTGACTTACGTTTTTTTCTGTCTACAGTGATATTTTCAGAAGCCTTCACATGTGCAAAGCCAGTGGGCCTGCTGAACAGAAGAAAGTGTTATGCACATCAAATTTACAGAGTATTAAATCTGAGAGGTGCAAGGTGTTAATAAACCTTGTCAGGAAAATAGCTTTTCACACTAGCGCTATGACTCCATTTCATACCCACTTTATGGTTTCTCTCTTAATTACCCAAGATGCTTTCTTAACACCATTTGGGCTTATTAGTTTTCTCCAGAGCTGACCTCAAGTGTATTGATTTTAATTAGCACATATTTCAACTTTATCCTGCTGCATATTTTGGCAAGATGCGATACCTTGTGGTATTGGAACATAGCAAGCTGCAAAATTCCTAGGGAGACATATGTAGAATATCACCCAGGAGAAATGTTCTCCTTGTCGTGTATTCTCTTTTCAGAGAAATCTTACTTGAGTCTAAAAGGTTTGCAAGAGAGAAAGGGGTTGCAGGGATAGTGTCCGTTAAAGACCAGAAAAGGAAAGCGTGTGCATAAGGGACTCTTATTATGAATATGTATATTTCAGAAGTTCTTCTCTAAGTCACAGACACAGCGTAACATGACAAAGTAGTCTTGTCCCTCCTACCATCTCTCTTACCCCTGCCTCTGTCTTTACCCCACCTCCATTTTAATAACACAGAAACGTGAGGCCTGGAGGTTTATATTACCCTGTCTAGACTCTTATCACACAGTGCAGACAGTAGAGAGAGAGAGAGACTTGAATCCAGATCTTTTATTCCAGTCGTGCTGTAACTCTATATCCTTTAGGCTTATTTGAACTCACAATCTCTTCTGAATTCAGAAGAGATAGGAGAGTCCAGCTATGGTGTGAGCGAAACAGGCTTTGTGGATTGATTCGGGAAGCTAATGCCATTTTCAGCCTTGCTCCTTGATCAAAATATATTCTACCTTCCTCAGATCTCTCATCTCCTCCGTGAGGTCTTTTCTCATATAACACCCCCTCGGCCCCCATCCGGCAATCTCTCTGCCCGTTCTCAGTCTTACTTTTATCCCAGCACTTCCTATTATTATTCAACATGCTATATATTTGACTTTTTTATTAAAGACCTCCCCGTTCCTAGAATCTCAGCTCTGTGGGAAAAGGATTTTTGCTTTGCTTTGTTCACAGCGGGGTCTACATGGTCTACCTGGCCTAGAATAGTATCTGGCACATAGTGGGTGCTCAAAATATATTTGTGGCATGACCACATGGAGACAGAATTTCCCAGCACATTTCTCCCCACTGCCCCTCTTCCTCCTTCAGGCCTGGCCTACAGCCTGGGCAAAACTGGTCAGCTTGCAAGCCTCCCTCATCCCCTCTTGCCTTTGCTAAAGTCAGAGTTGCCATTCCTTCCGGCAGATGAGAGTGGAAAGCCCCTCCCCAAGAAACACTCCTCATTCTGCAGGACAATTAATCCCCATGTGGTTTGGACTAGCTAATGACTCATTATGAGAACTTCCTAAGGTAGAAACCCCTGTAGCTACACTTCCCATTAATCAGTGTATGTTGTGGTCTATTTGTAAGCAGAACTACTCATTATGTGTCATCTACTCCCAAGAAGCAAAGGAATTTTACTATTGTTAACAGACCTCTTTTGCTCTCAACTACCTTGATTTGAGTGTTGCTTTTTTATCTGCCAAATCTGTTAGTGGGGAAACTATTGTCAAGAATTTCCTCCCAGACATATTGTTGAAATAGCATGTGTGCGGACCATTAGCAATACCAGACCTATTTTGATTTGGTTGAAATTGGTTGTTTCAGAGGACAGAGTCTGTGAATGTACTATTCATTCTGTAATGGGATTGTTAAATTGTTAAAATGCACTTATATTAAAGATGTGTATGTGTATAGTAATGAATACATATAGTAACAAAATCAAAAATTTACTGGGCCATTCTCTATAAATTTAAAGCAAAAGAGATGATTCAAACAAAACACTTATAAAGCATACAGATCTAATTTTAAATATGATGAAATACATTGGTTTTCTCCCAGAACTCCAAGATCGTTGCCTCTCCAAATCGATTTGGATGAGAGCATTAGAAATGCGTACACCAGAGACCACTGTATCTGTTAATTCCAATGTATTTTTTTTATATACTCTTTGTAAAGGGTGGTTTCAATTTCATCCTTTTTGGAACTTACTCATTTTCTCTCTTTTATGGCCCATCTGTTTCCTGGTCAGCTCAGGTCATTCGTAAATGATGCCATCATCAAAAGTTGGTCTTCGTGGAGGAAGGTGACCAGTCACACTGGTATTCCCCCATGGTTTTGAAACCTGGGGTACTTTCTTGCACACACTTTGGTCAGGAAGTTTTCTAAATCTCCCAGTTGTGGTCTTATTTGTATGGTTATTGTTCCTTCTAGTGATCTGCGCTTTTTTTGTGGAGAGGTTTTTTTATTAGAGAAAAAAAAAAGAGTACTGATGGTGATTCTTCTAATGTTTGAAAGCTCTGTTAAGTAAAAGTGAATTCAACTCTGCCAACGTTACCAGTATTTATCTTCAAAAACTTTCTGGTAACAGTTTGTTTACTTCTTTCTCACTTCCCTATTCACTCACCACTTACCCTTAATTCTTATAGGAGAGGTAAAAGCATGCTTTCAGCCTGTTTGCCTAAGTTTGCTCATTGGCATCAAATTCCTCTTTTTTCTTGGGGCAGTAAGTTTTATAAATCACCAATGGAGAAAAAAATAAATGGCATATGTGTTCATAGAATATGTCAGTTTGAATCTTGTTTTATAGCTTGATGGTAAGGAATTTGCAGCCAAGCTTGTCTGCATAACTGAATTATTCTACATCTGTGTTCATAAAGCACTAACCTGGATTCTTCCAGCAGTGAGATCATTTTGTCCATGAATTTTGGAAAAAGATTTAAATTGTAACTCTACTCTTTGCAGTCCTGTCATTTTATTCCATTTGGGTATTTCTTCTACTCTAAGTGTTGTGTTTATAGAGTATTAAGACTGGCTTCTTTGAGCCACCCTGCTAGGCTGTCATTTTGTAATCACACCTCATAAATGAGATGAGGGAAATACTGAAAAATGGTGAAACGTGAAAACACCTTCCTACTCAATCCCCGTATTCACCTCCTAACTGCACATTTTCAGTATTGCAAATTCAGACCAGCAGAGGCTGGTCTTCACTTCTCTTGGATATTGGCAGTTGAGGGTGGGAACCCTTATATAAAAGTGTAAATAGAGTATTTTTACTTTTATATGTATGCTATAATAGTACATTTTATGAACTAAGGTTTTTCTTGGTAGTGTACTGTATTACACTTCCTAGTTTTATACACACACACACATATATAAACATGGTTTTAATTTTCCTACTAGGTGAAATGAGAAATGATTTATACATCACTATAGAAAGGGGCGAATTTGAGAAAGGAGGGAAGAGCGTGGCCAGAAACGTGGAAGTGACCATGTTCATTGTGGAGAATAGTGGCCAGATCTTAAAGGTATGTGAATACTGGGTACTTTCTGGTAAAATGATCCCGTGTCATCATTTTGGGTTCACCTTTAATGTGATCAGTTAATTTCTGTACTTGCAGTCTTTTCGATCTTATTTTTCTCCTCCACCCCTGTATAGTTTTCTTTCCTTTTTTTAATCATTGATATACCTTCCAGAAAAGAAAGTAGAGAAACAAGAAGGTTATACAGTTGGCTTGTCTCATGAATTGTGGCAGGAATTTCCTCCTGGCAGCTCTTCCTTAAATGTAGCATTTTTATTGTCATTCCATTCTCCCACTTTCATCTGTCGTAGTTTTGGAGGTGAACACTTTGGCGACTGGTTAAAAAAAATAAAATAAAAACTGCCACATTTAGTCCCATGTATTTTCATTTTGATCAAAATAGGGCATGCGGAGTGGGCTATTACTGATTGGGACGGTAATAGCAGGTTCCTTTCAGGTTCCTTTATGCGAGAAGTTGTTCGTGCGAGCCTCACAGCTTCCTGCATTTCCCAGGGAGGCACAGAACAGGCTTGTGACAGGGGCAGGCTGAGGACTTCGCCGCGTAGGTGAACTCCAAATTGGGCATGCAGTTGCCCATCTCGTGCTTGTCCCCAAGGTCCTCCCTCGGCACAGGAGGCCCTGGGAGATGTGCGTGGGCATTAAACAGACGCGGTCACTGGCAGAAGCAGGTACAAAACAGCACTGCGAAGGACAGGGGAGGCCGTTCTCCATGAAGTGCCGTTTGGAGAGCAGGCAGATAGAACAAAGCAATTGCTCTGCTGTTTTTCAGATAATCTCTAAATGAAGCTTTCTTTAATCTGCATGTTTCCTTTGTTTAGGATTTTATCTCCTTCGGCTCTGGAGAGCCGCCAGCTAGTGAGTACCACTCCTTTGTGCTTTATCATAACAACAGTCCCAGGTGGTCCGAACTGCTCAAACTTCCTATTCCTGTGGATAAATTCAGGGGCGCACACATCCGCTTTGAATTTCGGCATTGTTCCAGTAAGTGTTTCTTGGGGTTGGCTTTGTTGTGCTGGGGTAAGGTGCTTGCTGAGCTGTGGTGACAGTATGGGCAGAAAGGGTGACAAAGCAGAGACCTTCAAGAGGGAGGAATGAGGGTCAGTGGGGTCCTGAGAGGTGAGTGGGCTCACTTCTTCTCAAAGAACCAATAATCTCTGTGGAAACATACAGGAAGGAGAAGGAGGGAAACAATACATATGGAAGTCTACAGGGTTCTCCTTAAATTGATCATTTTCATAAAAAATGAGTTTATCACTTTCGTAGTCCAGAAAGATTAGACAGAAAGGGGAGACACAGCATTAAAAACTCGTCTGGCTCAGCGGGCTTAGGCAGTCCTGACCCATCTGCTGCTCTCCAGCCAAGAGCTCACCCAGCTCTCAGACAGCTCAGGGGAAACCACGAGGACTTTCCTGGGCCTGTGAAGTCCCTAGGAAAGCCTCTGATTGGCTCAGATTTATATCTGATTTGCATATGTCTGCATCACCATGCCGTCTTGATATTCAGATGACAAGTAATGTCAGTCGAATAGGCCTTAGAGATGATGTGAAATAATTGCTTCATTTTACAGAACTAAAAAAATCCCAAGATGTAGAGATGATAAAGGATTTGCCCATATAAACATCACTGTCCCTAAAATTGTCACTTCTTGACATCTCTATTTTAATTCTTTTGCACTCTTGACCACCTTCTCAAGCCCCCACTCCCATCTTCTGGTATCCCTGTGTCCCTGACGCGTATCTTAGACACTACCAGAAGTGCTTGCTTCGGGAACAAACAAGAGGCACAGAGGAATCACATTACTGGAGAAACAGCAGACTTCTCTCTAGTCTGGAAAGAATGGGGGCATTGCCAATAGACAGGAGGTGCCCTCGCCCGAGTGCTGTGTAATTCACCCAGGATTCAGAGAGAGGACTGTCTGTTGCAGGGATGATGGCATGTTTTGGAATTGGCTCAGGGAGCTCCAGTAATGATGCTTTGGTGGATGTTTCAGAATGTAGGGAGATGACTAGCAAGGTCTTACCGTTCTTCCAAATTCCCAGAGGAGTGTCATGGAAAAGACTGAGAGTGACAAAACATAAAGCACTTGGAATGGTGCTATTGCATTCCTTCCCCAATCTTTGTTATGAATTCTCAGTCGAGCTCACACGAGCTTTGAACTTTAAGGTACAAAAAAGAGAAAAGTAAAGATGAAATGAGAGAAAAGGGAGAAAGAACATTTGGAGAAATTTATTTTAACTCAGAACTTGGAAAATGGAAAAAAGGCTATTTTCAGTAAAACCTATTAGATCTCTGTCCTCTTGTCCTTGTATTTCAAACATTGTTCACAGTGTTAGTTTGTTTTTTGAATTTCGTTGTTAAACTTCAGAAGAAACAGCACAAGCATGAAGAAAAGAAATCCCCATAATCCCATAAACTGAATAATCAGAGCAGTTACTTTATCACATGAGCTCCCAAGTATTTCTCTGTGTATATGTATATATATTATATATATTTAAAGATTTTATTTATTTGAGAGCGAGAAAGCGAGAGACTGAGCATAAGCGGTGGTGGGGGTGGGTGGTGCAGTGGGAGAAGGAGAAGCAGACTCCCCACTGAGCAGGGAGCCCAATGACACAGGGCTCAATCCCAGGACTCTGAGATCATGATGTGAGCCAAAGGCAGATGCTTAACCGACTGAGCCACCCAGGCTCCCCTGTGTACATATGTTTATTCAAGAAGTATCTTTTATTCATGAAACACATGTTTACTGAACACTTACTATGTGTCAAGCACTTTACTGGGCATTGGAGATACAGGAGTGAACACAACTGAGTATCTCCTCTCATAGAGCTTTCGTGCTAGAAAGGGAAGACAGACAATATCTGAGCAAATAAATACATACTATATCAGGCCGTGATAAGTGCTGTAAAGAAGATTAAATTGGGATTAGGTGCTGGAAAGTGATGGTGCTGTGTTGCTATTTTACAAAGAAGCTCTCTGTTAATGAGATGTATCAGCAACAAGCTGAAAGAAAGGCATGAGCCTTTGGGTATCTGGGGAAAGACTATTACAGGCAGAGAAAACAGTAAATATAAAACACTTAAGCTTGAAACATGCTTGGCAGTTTTGAGGGATATCCAGGAGGCCAGAATGAGCAGCTGAGAGAGTTTGGAGATGAGGCCAGAGATGTAGCAAGGGAACCAGATATCCCATATTGTCTTGTAAGTCATGGGGAAGACTTCAGACTTTGTTTGGAGCAAGGAGCACCCTTAGAGGATTTAGATTTAAAGAAGAGCCTAGCTGCTTTTGTATGATAGGTTGTAGGTGGGAACAGAAAGACCATTCAAGAGGCTTTAGCAGTCCTCCAAGTAAGAGGTTAAAAAGGTTTGCATTAGAATGGTAGTAGGTCAATTCTTTTTCACAGATTTATTGATAGACTAGATATGAAGGAAGGAGAAAAGTCAAGGATGACCCCCAAGATTTTGGCCTGAGAGAGGGCAACATGAAAAATCAAACTTTTGGAGAGCAAAAACCAAACATTGCGTGTGAAATCTGAGAAGTCTCTTAGATATTCAAGATGTCAAATAGACAATTGAAAGCAATCCAAGCTGGAGACTTAAGCTTGAGAAGGAGGACATACGGTTCAGTGCTGTGCCGTAAATATATAATAACCACAACTTGAGCTGGGGGAGAAGGGACCCCTGAATTATAGGATTTGCTGATTTCCATCAAGTAAATATTCCCACCATGGCCAAATTCAAGCTACTAACATGACCATCACTGAACTTGGAGTTGGGAAAAGATGCACAGTGTCAACTCTTGCAGGCCACTACCAGCCAGCTCCAGCATATCACCGATGCCCATGATTTTCAGAGCCATGACACTGGACGCGATTTCTAAACAGTAAGTTTAGATAGGAAAGGGATGTCCAAGAACGGCTCTCTGGTGTACTTTCACATTGAGATCATGGGAGAATGAGAAGAAGCCACTAAGGAAATTAAGAAGGAATAGCCCGTGAGGTAGAAGGAGAATCCAGGAATAGAACCCAGGAAGTTAATAGAAGAAAGATTTTCAAGAGAGGATTGATCTGCTCTGCCAGGTGCCAGTGATAAATCAAATAAGTGGAAGACAGAGGGATTATCACCTAGTTTGGCATCATGGAAGTCATTGAACCTAACAAGTGGTCTTAGTGGATTTGTGGTGATGGAAGCCTGGCGCGAGTGAGTCCAGGAGTGAGGTGGAGGAAAGGAAGGGCAGGCAGTAAGTACAGACAGATCTTTCCAGAAACTTTGCTCTAAAGAATACAAGAGAGCAGAGAAATGGGATAGTAACTCTAATGGAACGGTGGGTCATGGGAGGGTTTTTTTTCTTTTTTAAGATGGAGTTCTAAAACATGTTTGGTGCAAATGATTTGGTAGAGAGGACAAGCTGATGATGTAGAAGAAAGAGGGGTCAAGTGTAGGAGCAGTGCCCTTGAGGATGGGAAGCATGGGGTCCAGTGCTCTGGGTTAAGCGGACAGTTCAGGCATAGTGCAGGAGGGCCCACGCAGGTGGGGTAATGGGCAGAGCGTGTGGGAGCCCTCTGTGCATCTGCTGAGAGTGAGGGACATGCTGAGGTATTGGCAGCTTGAGAAGGGAAGAGGATGGATGAAATCCCTATCTGGAAAAGTGAAAAGGTGAGCTTAGAAAAATGTGGCAGATTTGCCCAGCTCAGGGCCCATCTCTGGTTAATGTGCATTCATTAAAGTGAGGTTAGTATATGGTGCAGGTGTAGACTAAGGTGCAAGTTGGGTATCAGCCCAGTACAATGTTAACATTACAATAATGAGAAACATGGAGGGGTAGCGGGTAGAGAGGGTTCGAAGTGATTAGGAGGATGAAGCGTAGAAATGGGAAGTGAGAGCAGAGGGGCATGGAGAGGGGGTCAGTAAATTGGAGGTCCCAGGACACAGTTGTTGGAGTTAGGGTATTAGAAAGAATGGATTGGAAAGTTAGGAGGTGGAATCCATAAATGTAGGGTCTTCATTAGTAAAAGAAGGCGTCATAGTCCATTCAACTTATTGGCTGATCTAGTGGCTCAGGACAAAAGGCCATGTACTTTAAACTTTGGTATTTATTTTTCTTTTATAACAAAAGACAAATTTGGGGAAACTATTGCTTTGTTTCTTACCTTTGCTAATTTATTCATTCACGAAATCTTGTTACCCTCCCAAATTAAATACCAAAAATGACACCAAAAATGTGGTCACATAAACTTAGGAAAGTATTTCTAAGTAAGTCTCCTCCCCTAAATCATAAGTTCCATAGCCAGCACTCTCACTGATGTAGAAATCTCATCCTAGAGATCTTCACTGTGATTTTCACTTAACAGTGATATTTTCCCAGTTTCTCTCTGGGGTTGAAATTAATGACTTTAGAAGAAAATCGTTTCCTAGAAGCACATTTTCAGGGATGTCCTAATGCTAGGGGCCAAAACCAGCAAGCCAAAATTACTGTTCTCTATGTGGTGTCCCACTTTCCTGTGGTTAAATGCCAGAAGCAATCATGAGGGAATGATGTGTTGCTAAAGTCTCCTGTTTGATCTTCAAGGTCACCATATCTAACTCCTGCTAGCTCAGGCCTTACTGCATCCCAGAGCTGAACTCTTCTATCAAGTATAATGCTCCACTTCCACACCTGTGTGGGAAAGAATAACCATCCAGCCCAGGATAGGCTGCAGACCCTGGAATTCCTCCCTGCCCATCTCAATACAAGGAGACAGTCCAGTAGAACCAACCAGTTTCTTTTAAAGCTTTCTCCATTTTTGGAGAAAAGGAAAGTTGGTGGAAAGAACTGGAATGGTACTCGAGATCTAGAGCAAATTACCTGATATCATGCGATCTCAGTTTCCTTCTCTGTGAATAATTGCCAATGATCTCTGACCTTTCTAGCCATTGTAATTCTTCATTAGGCATCTGAAAACCTCATTGCCCCATTTCCAGCTTCCAGAATACTACTGTAATAAGCTCTTCTTAAGCTATAGATAGCAGTTCATGTTTTTTATCCACATGTCTAAGATCCCAGGGAAGTAGCTTCCACAGGGCTCTCTGTCTTCACACATGTGGACATAGGGAAAGTTCTATTATAGGCCAAGGCAGAGCTTAGAAACTACCTTTGCACGAGTCGTAAACAAAACTTTGAATTTCACGTCCATTCATTCACTTGTTCGTGGATTTAACATATACTTAGTGAGAACCTGCTATGTTCTTGGCACTCTTTGAGGACCAAGCTTGAATAAAATAACGTAGAATCCTGCCCTCAGTGATGCTTACGGCTGGGAGTGGAGGGTAGGACATGAAGAGAAAAAACAGGCAATCCAGAAATTTTTTTAAAAAACATAATTTCAGATAGTGAGTCCCATGATGAAAATTCATCAGGCAGTGTCCTTTGCAGGCTACAGGGCAGGAATATGGGTTGGAGGGTGGCTCCTATAGATAGAGGTCTCATCGCAAAGCTGCTCTCAATTGTGTAGAGGGAACTGGTGAGTGTGGGTTGTATTTCTTGATGATCAGGCTTGTTGGCAATCTGTGAGTCAGAACACAAGTGTGTAAGCAGGCATTTTAAAAAGGAAATAATTCTTTCTCTCTTTTCTCACAGCAAAGGAGAAAGGAGAGAAGAAACTGTTTGGTTTCTCCTTCGTCCCTCTGATGCAGGAAGATGGTAGGACTCTTCCAGATGGCACTCATGAGCTCATCGTGCATAAGGTAACATCAGTCAGATGTTGGCGACGGGCTGTGATAAACAGGGCTGAATTATTAACTCATTATCTTGTTATCACTCTGGAAAAGAGAAAAAAATGACTGAAAAAAATACTCTTTTGGAAGATTGTTGGCAAGGAGTGTGTCTTTTTGAAAGGATGGTCTCTGTGTTCTGTGTCATTCTGAAACGTGTTTTAAAGATGATTAATATCTTTATCTTAACTTAGGTGTAGATGTTTGGGAAAGTCTCTATGTTGACCTTAAAGTTCTTTCCATTGCTGTGAGAGGGTTAAATAACCTTACAAATAGGTTTTTAAATATTTCCAGTACATACGTGCTTTTGGTACCGCCCCAGGAATAAATTTAGCAGGGTCATCATTGCATGTTTCTGGTTTGCTGCTCTCACTAAGCAGGCAGAGATATGGTGGTCCTCTGTCTGGACAACATCAGCAGTTGTTACTTTCTATTTTGTGCATCAGGAATCGTCGTAAAAACATTGGGAACGAAGTATACTGTAGTACGCAATAAAAAGAAAGTTCACAAAACCAGAGCTCCTTAGAAGTTATCAGGGAATACTAGTAATAATGAAGTATACTAGTCACTGTAAAATACAGAATTAAAATACACAATTTTCTCCAAAATACTTCTCTGTTGCATTTCTCTGTTTCTGTAATCACATGACATTCCAGGCTCTTACCAGCTTGCCCCTGAGCTAAGTGGTCCTGCCCACCTGGCTCTTGTCTCCCTCTGGTCCAGATTTCAGCAGCCGTTGGGGTGACCCATCTAAGGTACAGGTCTAACGGGGCCTCTTCTCAATTTAAACCCCGTAAAAAAACTCCCAATTGCTGAGAAAATAAATCTCAGACTTCTCAGGATGTTCAAGGCTTCTGACTCCCAACTGCCTCACCTCTGAGTGCTTCTGTTCTTGATACCATGGCCACATCCAGCTCTTTCTAGTTCCTTCCCCCACTGGCTGCTGGTTCTCCCTGCTATGACTTTGCCCTTGGCACCCCTAGAGTCATGCTTCCCCTGCCTCTCTTCGTGGCTAACTCTGCTCATCCTTGGAGGCTCACCTTGTCCACAACCTTCATCAGAAGAATGGTCCTCACTCCCCGGCCCCCACTCCCTGTGTTCCTAGCTGGCCAACTGCCCTCCCCTGAGTTCTGTAGATACCTGCACACATCTCTTACCATTGTACTCATAACACTGTCCCCTAACTATCTGATGCTCCCTCAGCTTACTCCAATAGATTTAGGAGTCCCTTAAGAGTGAGAACTTTGTCAGGGGTTCTGGCACACCGTAGGTGTGCAGCAAAGATTTACTGAATGAATGAAGGAGATACAAACAAAAACTTCCCTTACCTTTGGATTATTGCTAATAAAATGAGTGTCAATGCATGACACACCTGGTCACTTCTGCTGGTATGCACATGGTTATGTATGTGCATGTTTCTTGAATCATTTATTTTCTAGTTATTTGTTCAACACATTTATCAACCACAAATGACAAGTCAGGCACTATCCTAGGTTCTGGAAATGTAGTGGTGAACAAAACAGTTCAAGTCCCTCCTGTTTCTGGCATTTACGTTCTCTCTACTTCAAAAATGGACTTCAAGATGCTTACAATGTTAAAATACAAAGGAAAAGTATCTTAATCAGTAAAGCAAACAGAGGATCTCAATGTACTAGGTACCTGAGATGATCAGTTTATCTCTCTGTTAGGTGGGAGGTGCCTTTTGTGAGATACATGACAGGCAATGTCTTCAGCTACAGTTTTCCAAAAGACATATGGTGCTTTGTATGAGTGTTTGTGATTTTGCCTCTGTGTAACATTAAATCTTGACTCAGAAAAGGCAGGGTTAAGTTAATTAAAAGTGAGCTCCAGTTTTCCCACTAATATATAGAAGAATGAATCACTCTTATATGGCACATCAAGTGTGGACTTTCTCACCTCTGGGTTAGACAGTGTTTTGGGGCAGGTGCTAAGTGTCCAGTCAAGTCCAGATTGACTCCTCTAAATGAATACAAATAATGCCAAGATTCACAGTTGGTTTTTAAAGACATCCATATTCTTAAGATGCCAGGAGGACAGGTAGCAGGCCTTGCTTCTCTACCGAAGTATTTAGGAGTTCAACTGGTATCGATTCCCAGACAGAGAACCATTCTACTCTGATATCGGAGTCCTGTCGGGTGCCGGTTGGCAAGGGCAAACTTTTCTCAGAAGCAGAGCTTTGAATCTGCTCATGCCCTTGTACAAATTTTCATGGAGTATTCAGAATTCTGATCCATAATGCATAGGAAAATTTATTTATTTGAGCTTGAGCAATTTAAAAGGCAAGTGTTCCCGATGATCTTTCTGAACCACAAAGGAGGCTCAGGATGATGTCTGTAGATTGTCTAATTTTGGGCAGACCTACTTTGAGGGGGCCCGTCAGGAAGCATTAGCTCCACAGAAGAACCGTAAGTAGCTGTGTCGTCTTATGATTAGGGTTATTCAATGTTGCTTATTTAAAGAGGTGTGGGATTCTCGCCAAGTATAACAACTTTTGTTTTTAGTCTAGTTGATGCCATGATTTTCTTTTTCATAGTACTGAGCCAGCAAGTTCAGTTTCAGCCTAAGGCCTCTTGTAGTGTAATGATTATAAAACCATATTATGAGCATAATGCTTATCCTTCTTCTGTCATGGGAGAAGGCATGCAGCCTGCTGATAGTTGCAGCCTTGAATTTACTATAAAAAAAAAAAAGTAGAAAAGAGAAAAAAAAAAAAAAAAGGAGGAGGACTGGTTTCAAATCATTGAGTAAAAAAAATAGCCCATGTAATAAGTAGTGTTGAGATGACCATGATAGGTGTTGGGGGAAAAGAAAGAACTGGATTTCCTACCTTGCTCCTTAGACCAAAACAAGTTCCAGATTAAAGGTTTAAAAAAAAAAACAAACTTGTATGAGCCTTAAAAATATGACTGAACATTTTTATAACATTGAGATAAGGAGGGCCTTTCTAAGAATGGCTCAATGTTAGAAATCAGGTACAAAAAAAAAAAACCTTGTAAGTTTGACTACATAAAATTTCAAACCTCTTATCGACAAAACTATCATAATCAAGGCTGAGAGAGACACATGACCAACTCAAACAGTTGCAATGCAGCTTACAAAGGGTGTCTGTTCCAGGTTGGCCATGAGTTATTACAGATTAGCCCTGAAGAGAGCTGTTTACAAGATTTTACCATTCTACCTACCCAACCACTTCCCCTCTACTTAGCAGAGAAAACAGAAGCCATCAGACAGGAACTTTCTTAACTTCCTGTGTTCTCTCCTTTGCCACCTGCAAACTTATAGGCATCCTTCCCTTCCTTCCTGCTTCCTATCTCAGATGATGGGATAAGACTCCTCTCCAAGCCTAATTCTTCCACCTGCTTCCTTCAGGATCCCCCTCCTTCCTGACTCCCAAGAGACCCCACTCTTCCTCCTGTGACTATATCTGTTTCCTTTCTTCTGGCAGGATTCTCTCAGATCATAAACCTGCTCAAGCCTTTGTCTTAAAAACAAAAACAACAAAAACCTTTTTAAATGACCATACACTCCTTCCCCTGCCATCACCGTCAGTCTCCATGAAAAGCTGGTCTTCCCTCACCGTCTCTACTTCCTTGCATTCCATTTGCTCTTCAGGCTGCTTCTATCCCCACAGCTCAAATGAACTTTCTCCCTCGTAGTCACTAGTGCCCAACCTGGGTCCCGTAACCCCTGTTACATTACTCAGCGTGAGAGAAATTAAAAATGAAACGCCTATAACCTTTTAAAAATTAGAAGTAAGCTGATATACTTAGCATAGAAATGTGCCATGCTGAACAGAAAAAAGAAAAAAAGGCTAAGATAACTTAATAGGTGGACTTGGTCTTAGCACTGAGGCTATTAATGGGACATCCAAAAGCCCCTTCTTTCTTACAAATTATACCAGGACATCGTCAGTCTTCCCAAAATGGCTAAAGCCACTGGCCACTTTTCAGAATCTTTTCTTACTTCCTTTCAGCATGTAACACCATTGGTGACCCTTCCTGAAAATCCCACATTCTTTGGTCTGTTCCAACAGTGTTCTCCTGAGTTATATCCTTCTTCTCCTTTGAGGACCCTGCTGTCTTTATCCACACCGTACACGTGGGTGTTGCTATGGATTTCATCCTTGGCCATCGTCTGTGACTCCTCCGGTCTAAAACCATCTCAGCTACTTCCATGGGTTTGCTCACCATCACATCTCTGTTGCTGATGGCCACACTGGCTTTCCAGCCCAGAGCTTTTACCAGCCTACTGACCATCCACAGCTGGCTTTGCCAGGGACACCTCAAACTTAGCAGGTCCCAAACGGAGCTTTTCTCTTGGGTTTTTCCTAATTGAGAGGTCTCAGGCAGTTCCAAGGCTTTTTTATGTTGAAAAATCCCATGCTCCAGCCTTTACTAAGGTACATATTGTCTGAATATACCTGAACTTTAACAACAACAACAACAAAAAGGTGTTTTTAAGATATTTTAGACTTACAGAAGAGTTGCAAAAAATAGTACAGAAAATTCCCATATACCCTTCACCTAGCTTCTCCTTATGTTAACATCTTACATAACCTTAGCATATTTATTGAAACTAACCTTTATGCGGTACTTGAATTTCACGAGGTTTTCCACTAATGTCATTTTTCTGTTTGGGAGTCCAATCCAGCATCCCACATTGCACTTAATTGCCATGGCCCTGGAGTCTCCTTTATGTGCTTTTCTTCTCCCAGTGCCTTGATAGCTACCATTTCTTCCACATAAAAGGCCTTTTCCTCTCTTGCCTGCTTGGTGAGCCTCTTCTTCTCTGTGACTGAAGGCAGGCAGCCCCTTCCCCAGCAGGGCTGGAATCCAGTGGCCCTTATCACAACTTTGTCATGGGTACTAAGTGCAGAGGTCAGAGGTATCATGCCCTCGGGGACAGGGACTGTGTTTATTTTTTTTTTTAAGATTTTATTTATTTATTTGACAGAGACAAAGTGAGAGAGGGAACACAAGCAGGGAGAGTGGGAGAGGGAGAAGCAGGCTTCCCGCGGAGCAGGGAGCCCGATGCGGAGCTCGATCTCAGGACCCTGGGATCATGACCTGAGCTGAAGGCAGACAGACGCTTAACGACTGAGCCACCCAGGCACCCCTCCTTGGTACATTCTTAATACCAAGTTAAAGGACCGACAAATAGGAATTTAATAAACTTTTAATAATATCATCCAGCATGGCTAATCATACTGAAAGAGTCCCTAAAAGAAGGTATTTTGCCACCACAACTGTTTAAATCTGGTTGTGATTAACTGGTAAAATACAGTTCCAAGTGGATTGTCTAACTTACTGTATTTTTAAAATTTAATTCAGTACTTTCTGCAGTACAGAAATTATAGACCCCTTAAATTGATTAATGTACTATGAATTTCCATACCAGTTTATTTCTGCATAAAATATAGATGCTCATTGCTCGGTCACATAGTTTGTATTACTGCAGATATGATGTTTCTGGAACACTGCTCATGACTGACCATTGCAGCTCTCTTTCACATGTCTAAAATGGTGGGAAAAAAAAATGGCCTGGGGAATGACGCACCATCCATTGCTTTGCCAACTGGTTTTAACCCTGGGCAGAGGAATAGACTGTGAGTCAAGCAGTGTCATCTTAAAAGCTCATTGAGACCACCACTGTTTCCCAAAGCCTGCATTTAGTTCTTCTGTGAGAGTCTGAGCACATTTCTCCTGTCAGGTCTGATTTCAGTCTCCAGTGTAGTAAAGCAGAGGGCTGGTTCTCAATTCTTCCTCTCTAATTTGTAATAAATTAACTTCACGCCATTTTGAGATGACTTGCACAGATCCCAGCCTATCAGACGAAACACAGAGAATTGTCCTTTACTGTGACAATGACATTGTTTTGTTCCTCTAATCCGGTAGCAGCCTCAAGAGGTGGTGGTCATGTTGCCTTGTTTCTCCCAGAAGGAGTGGCTCAGTTCATTGTTCCATCATCTGTCTCTCATCATATATCCATCACCCCGTAATACATTAGCAGTGTCTGTCACGAGGGAACGGGGAGGACAGTGTCTTATTATTCTCATGTCCTCACTGCCTTGTTCCATGTCTGCACCGGATGTGATGAAAAAAGTTGTCCTTATACCCAAACCAAAACAGTTGTGCGAGTATCCCCGGAAAGCAAGTGATTCGTATTTAACCACTCCTCTCGTTGAGGGGTGTAACTGGATCTGACTGTGGTGACAAGACGCCTTCTCACCTGTATGCACTAGAGCTTCATGGAAGGCTGTAGGGTCACGGTGGTCAGTCTCAGACTTCCAGGCTTGCAGACACTCAGCCACGGCTCTTTTGTACCAGGATTTCTGGTTAACGCATGGGCAGTGCCGCACCATCCTTTTCCAGCTTCCTTTCTGTGAAAGGACTTAATGGACTCTTAGCCTCAGAGTGGGGGAGCGGGTTTGTTCCCTTCTGTTTGGTTTCTCCACTCCATACCCTGGCTCGGAATTGTACTCCCAGCACAGTCCCTTCTCCCACCTGGCTGAAGAACGCTTGAGGAATTTACTGGTGACTCTTTCTTCCTCACTGCCTGGCGTTTGCTAATCAACCGTGCATTTCCTCATAAAAGGCTGGAGAACCTTCTTGGCTTCAGCTCTTGCTGATACCTGCCCCTGCCCTAGAGGGCTCCCTTCTGGAACGCCATTTCTCTTCTTCACTGCTCCCCAACCCAGTTTCTCTACAGTTGATTCTCTTTCATCAGATGAATTGGCAGATGATCCCTAACTCACCTGTTGTGTCCCCAAGCTCCTGTGTCATGCCTTATCTGTTCCTACCTGGTCTTGCTCCCCATTGCCTCCATGTCACATGATCCTCCTCGCTCCGTGTGTGGTTTCAGAATAGAACCTACCCATCTCGCTGTAGGGCTCATAGGTGTATTTGACATAGCCATTTCAGCTCCACAGACCACTCTGAGCTGCCTCCCAGGGTGTCTCCCACAAACACACCCTTTTTTTGAAAACTGAACTTTTTGGTCTTTCTTAGCCTTACCCACCATTCAGTATGTTACCTGTAAAGCAATAAATGTTTACTTCATTATAGCAAAACTCAAAACTTGGTGAAAACAACATTTGAAGGAGGCACTGTTCCCTAGTAGTTTTGAACACAAACTTGGGTTCAAATCCCGACTCTGACACTTACCGATAATGTGACGTCGAACATGTCACATGGCTCCTCAGCTTACAGTGTCCTGCTTCATGGGGTTGTTATGAGAATAAGAAAATGCACATAAAGTGGTTTGCAGTGCCTGGCATGTAGTAAACCATCATAAATGGTAATTGCTTGGATTGCTTTTCAAGTCTCCAGTGTTTGTATGATGTGTCAAAGGATGCACGCTAACAACCTCAGGGGACAACAAAAGATATGCTGTGAGATTGCTCTGTACAATTTCTGGAGGCCACTTCAGCTCTTCAGAAATAGATTAAAACCTCCAACTCTGACCCCATACCTAGCATTATCTCCTTTGACTGCTACTGGACAAAAAAAAAATCAGTGTTGAACTCCTGGCAAATGTTATATCATCAAAAGTTTCATAGAGACCCAAGAGTCATTATGTGCTTTTCTTTTCTGAATTGATGGGGAGAATTCTCTTCACCTGCTCTTCCTCTACGAATACACGCAAACACACGCACACACCCACACACGCATACACACCCAGTATTCTTGGCAGAAGATCTTGAAATAACTTTTGTGTCCTAATATTTATGTTAATGGTTATATTTATACTTGACTGAGAGGGATAGACTAGAGCTGTAAGAATTGTCAAGGTGTCCAATGAATCATGGAACACTATGTCAAAAACTAATGATGTATGGTGATTAACATAACATAATAAAATTTTTTAAAATGTAAAAAAAAAAAAAAAAGAATTGTCAAGGTGTCACACCTCTCACACACTCAGATGCTGAGGTGTTGACGCTCCCAGGCTGGAGGAGAGGTGAGGTGAACCAGGGCTGGTGGTGCTCATCTGGCCACAGTGATCGGCCCAGGAGAAGGCAGCCAGGTCTTCTAATCACAGCGCTCCCTAAGGACGTGACACGGCCACCATATCTTCAATCACAGAAGTGGTCAGTCCCTGACTACCAGGGGAGCTACATGAGCATAGCAAGCAGAAATGCTAAGGAAGGTGCCAAAAGGGCTCATGAACTAGGCCATTATTTGATGGGTGAGGGAATAAGAGCTCTATCTATAGGAGCAGAATTTCTGTGAACAGATGGAGCACAGCATGCTAGGGCCAGCTCCAGCTCCTGAGGAGAAGGCTTAGAAATAGCTGGACGGCATGTCCATTGTGTTTGCACAAGACCTCAGTCACAGTAAGTGGTGGTTAGACAGATGGAGCACAAGACAGGCAAGGGCCGGCGGACCAGAGCGTGTTCCTGACCCCACAGACCAGATCCAGGTAGGAAATGGGGGCAGCGCGGGGTGCTGTGACTCGTTGTGGTCCTAGCCCTGACACCAAGAACAAGACGGGAGGGGATGGCAGTCAAGGGTTCCTGAATATTACTTTGCCTAAGCACTTTTTCTGAAGAAGGCATTTGAAGTGTTCACTTTGTAATGATTCTCTAAACCCTATATGTGTGTTTCATGCACTCTGCTGTCTCCATGAAATATCTCCCAATAATAAAAGAAAGCATTTGGAGTTGTAACGCTAGAAGAGAATTATAGAGGCTGTTTATTGTGTTTATAGGTACTCCTGTTACTGGGCAGGTGTGCTAGTAAGAACATCTTGCCGTAGTCTGATTCTGTTTCTTTAAACTTGTTAGGTCTTTCCTAAAGATTTATTATTTAAAATTAAAAAGTATTTTATGAATCACACATAGTACTCTAGAATGCCAAAGGGATTCTGTGCTTAAACTCCTGCCTGTTACCAAGACACTAGCCTTGAAGATGTTTAAGGAAATAAAGTTCATGTGAGTTTTAAAACTTACACTCAAAATAACCTAAGTTATACCAGTTCTGTATCTGTTAAAATATTTTTTTTCAGAATTGTAATTTAAAATCACTTTTATCATTACAAAGAAGTATAGAGATAATTCATAATAAAAACATAATACTCTCATTACCTGGGTGATTTTAACTATTAATCCTCTAACGTATATCCTTCTAGATATTTTTTTGCGTGGGTTTTTTACCCAAATGATATTATAGAGCAGTTTTAGGTTTATAATAAACCTAATAAATTGAGAGGAGGATATAGATTTCTCATTTGCCCCCCTGCTCACATGAATAGCCTCTCCCATTATCAACCTCACTCACCAGAATGGTACTTTTTTTTTTTTTTAAACCAAGGATGAACCTACATTGACATACCATAATCACCCACAGTCCGTAGTTTTTACGTTAAGAATCACTCTTGGTATAGTACATCCTGTGGGTTCGGACAAATGAATAATGACATATAGCCATTATAATATCATACTGCCCTAAAAATCCTCTGTGCTCTGCCTATTCATCCCTGCCCCACTGGCCTCTAGCAACCATTCATCTTTTTACTGTCTCCATAGTTTTGCCTTTTCCAGAATGTCATATAGTTGGAATCATACAGCATGCAGCCTTCTCAGATTGACTTCTTTCACTTAGTAGTATGCATTTAAGGTTTCTGTATGTCTTTTCATGACTCCATAGCTCATTTCTTTTTAGTGCTGAATAGTATTCCATTGTCTGGGTGTATTACATTACCTACTGAAGGACATCTTAGTTGCTTCATAATATTTATGTTTTGTAACCTACCTTTTCAGTTAATGATTTTCTAATCACTATTTTTTTTTAATTTCATCTAGAACTAAAGTCAATATATAAATTAAAAAAAAATCCTTTTCATCAGGTTGATCCGAATCTGGGACCACATGTCGCGTTTGGCTTAAGTGTTGGTTAATCTAGAACAATCCTTTTTTCTTACAACATTGGACTTGAAGAGACAAAGCCAGGCATCCTGCAGAAAGTGCTGCCTTCGGAGTTTTTCTGGTCACTTCCCTATAGTATTGTTCAGCATGTTGTTCTGTTCATTGTATTGACTATGAAGTGGAAGTGAAAGCTGTAGTTGTGGTAGATTCAGGTTCAACATCTGTAGTAAGAATGCACTATAGATGATAATATGTATCTTTGCATGGTCCTGTATCAATGTAGTGACAACCTGATCCCCCCACCCCCACCATGCGTGTGGTTATATTTGTCCTCCTGCCACTGGGAAGTAATCTGTGTGTTGGTACATTGGCGTTGTAGGAATGTCCAATTCTTTTTTTTTTTTCCAAGTAAGCTTTACGCCCAACGTGGAGCTTGAACTCATGACCCTGAGATCAAGTGTCACATGCTCTACCAACTAAGCCAGCCAGCCACCCCAAATGTCCAATTCTTTATCCAACAGTTTTCCTGCCGATTTTAGCATTAAGTGACAACCTTTGACTAAAGAATTACTTTAGGGATATGAAACTATATTTTCTAAATCCGTAATTCCTTTTACATTTCTTACCTGGTGTCTTATGTGAAGTAGGATTTTTCTCACATGGTAGGACTCTTAGAGGACCCTGAAAAACAGTTTCCTTTAATTACCAATTTTCAAAGCAAGGAGCTGTTCAATAGCAGCCTCAGATGAGATGTTGGAAGAATTGAAGCATTTTTTTTAAATGCTGTGGTCACTACAAATATGATTTTTCTGAGTACTTCCTGTGTATCATGCACTGTGCAAAAGGCTTTATGGAACCTAATTCTTATGACAACACACCAAGGTTTTAAAGATAGAAATGGTGATCTGGAGTGGCGAGATAACGTGATAGAGTTACTCCTGGGAGAAGGAGCAGAACTGGGATTTGAACCCAAATTGGTCTGAGCCCAAAATCCGTGCTTAATTCCTTCTCTCTCTTTTTGCTGTATCTTATTTAAAAGCCAATTCTATTTGTAATTCCGTGTGGAATGTTTCCCAGTTCATAAACAGTAGAAATGGAAATTGTGCTTAATAATTTCCATGAGGTCTCTTATCCCTCCCTTTTTTATGTTGTTTTTAATATTTTTAACAGTGTGAAGAAAACACAAATCTTCAGGATACTACCCGCTACCTCAAACTTCCTTTTTCCAAGGGCATTCTCCTTGGAAATAATCATCAAGCTATCAAGGCCACAAAGGAGTCTTTTTGGATAACATCTTTTCTCTGTTCCACAAAACTCACACAGAATGGTAATGTATAATGCTGTTTTATTTGAAAGCTCTTGTATTTACGCACTCCTGTGAATTTTGGTAGACATGTTTAATAAACACCAGTGTTCTATTTAAGAACTTTGCACTAGAAAAACTGCTGATGCTTCCATCTGTGATCTCCAGTAAAATGGAAACCTTTGCGACCCAATGGCCTATTAATGCATGTAATTTAAAGACTTCAGAATTATCCCAGTATTGAAACCCAGTACACAATGCTGCAAAACCAGCTGCTTTTTAAAAAGAAGAGAGGAAGAGACAAAGAACACCACCACCTTAATCTCTCTTGTTTTATAGCCCATAAACAGTGCTAATTGCAGGCTTTGGAATAAAGGCTGTTTTTTTGTTTAATTAGATGGATATTCCTTTTCTATTCTACCATACTTTTTATGTCAGTGATTGTTTAGCAAGTTATGATTAATAAAACAAGTTCTTCTCCTTGGAAAATTGTCATGAAAACATGATCTGTAATGAAGGAAGGAAATGAAACATTTTTGAGTTCTTCATGGTTGCCATATAAGGCTTCTGGCTAGTATTCTGAATGCCATATTAATAAGTCAGATTCATTATGTTGAGGAGAATCTAAGGTATTGAATCTCATAAAGTGTTCCTGTGCCTGAACATCGGTAAGCGCTATTAGTTCTTTCTTCTCTGTCACAGAACAGCATTTGTAGTAGGAAAAGTATTTCTTCTCTTAGAACATGGCCTCAGAAAAGATGTAAAATGTCACACTACAGTATTGACCTCTTTTAAGATACCTTTCAGTTCCTCTTGCCGTGCTGCCGTATCTATGTAGGACTTTGGCAAATGATCCTTTCACATTTGTATTAGGTTTGTTTTTCCCTTCCAAAAGTATTTTTGGAGAAATATTTTTCAAAATCAACTGCATATTTTTAGTAAATTTGTTTGAAGGTAGCCATCACCAAGTTAAGAAACATCAAGAGTTTATCCGTATTCAGTGATGAATGATTTTACTTAGATAAAAACTTCAATGACAGAACTCTATAAGGTTCATAAAGCTTTTACCAAACCTCTGGTGTTTTTTATGGTGCCAGTCTACCCTATAGAGATTATGAAGATAAGAAAATCAACCTGCTGTTGACTCCCTTAGACAGAAATTGTATTTATCCTATGTGGATTAGTTGTATGTATGTCATAGAGCCTAGGGTTCACATTTAACTAATAGCCTCTGGTAGAATAATTTCAGGTTGTATTAGTTACCTCTCACTGTAGGAATAATTACTGTAAACTTACTGGCTTAAAACAGCAAACATTTATCATTGAACAATTCGGGAGGTCAGAAACCTGAGATCCTTTTCATTGGACTAAAATCAAGGTGTCAGCAGAACTGCATTTCTCCTGGAACCTCTAGGGAAGAATCCTTTTGCTTACCTTTTTTAGCTTCCAGGGGCCACCTGCATTTCTCATGGCCCCTTCTCCGTCTTCAGAGCCTGCAGCATAGCATCTGGACATGGTCATGACTCTGACCATCTTCTATCTCTTAAGGATCCTTGTGATTACATTGGGTCCACTAGATATGCCATGATAGTCGCCCCTATTTTAAGACCTTTCACTTAATCACATCTGTGAAATCTCTTGTCATAAAAGGTAAACATATTCACAGGTACCAGAGATTAGGACATCGACCTCTGTGGGGCCACTATTCTGCCAACCACACAGATAATCCTAGCAATAGCTTATCTGCCATCAAAGTATTGGGCCCTGCAGACTTAACTTGTTCTTGTTCTCAGGTTTAGGACATTAAACAGAATTGTGAATGTAAAACAGAACCAAATCCTAAAAATTAAAAGTTGCTACTTTGTAAAAGCAGAGGACATTTTCAGGTAGATATGGGTAAATAAACCTATTCAGAAATCATTATATTAAACATCTCACTATATGGAGGGCAATGCTTGGCTCATTTTTGGACACTGATAAGTTCTTAATTATCATTTGACTTTGATTAACCTTGTCAGTGTAACACAGCTCAAAATGAACCAGGAAATCCTGTGTTTCAAAGAGATGGGAAGGAGGAAGGAAGTTAGTTGATCTTTCTGAAATTTACATGCTAGACACACATTTCTGTGTAGAAGTAATCCAGTTCCAAATTGGAATTAAATTGCTTTGTATTCATTTTACTCAAATTGGAAAATATGCAGATCCCATTTCCATTACAATTGGGCATTTAGCAAGTGATACGGTCTCTAGGAATAGTTTCTTATAGCAGATTTGCATTTCACGATCCCTAAAGTGTGTCTCTCTGCACATATTCTGTACTCCAGTGTTGTTCAGGGCTAGCGTACCAAGGCCAGAGCATCCTGCTGACATCTGTGACTGCCAGACCAAGGAGATATTTTAAGCTTCTTAAAAGTAGGGGTCAGGGAGGAAATTATTTTACTTATTTGTTTTCTTCCTTGGGCTGTTAAACACAACTTTTTAAAAAGTTTAAAAATAAAAACAGTGCTTAAATTTAGCCTAACAGTTAATTGTAAAGTTGCCGACTTCCCCGCATCCCCTTCCCCCCCAAAATAATGAGTGGTTCGTTCATTCAGTCTCTTCCTGAGAGTGTGATTTAAAATGAAAAAAAAAAGGAGTAGGGATTATGTCATCCACCTATTTCCTAGCTCTTGGTATGTTCAAACATACAGTATATTCGCATTTTCAGCAATAGGTCATAGCCCCCTCCTTCCTCCGCACACACTCCTCACGCTGGGCTGTGCCCTGGGTGCCCCTGCAACCGCCTTGTTCTGAGGGGCAGGCAAGAGAGGAGGGAGATGGAGGGGGAGCTGGAACGGAGGTGGAGTGGGCAGTGAAGAGTGAGTGACAGGGGTCATGCGTTGCGGAACTGTAAGAGAAGATGCCTGGGCAGAAAGGCATCCTGCAGTTGGATGCAGGAAGTTAGGAAGTCGGTGGGAGGGAGGCAGCAAACAGACGGGAGAAGAATGCGGTGCTCCCTCTGGCGACGTCTCCCTCTGGAAATACCTCCTATTCTAAATAGAATCAATACTTTTTAAAAAGGTCCCAATCGTACATCTAGGATGTCTGAGTTAGACATGAATATTAAACATTTTCAGGTTTTTCCTCTATGAAAATACCATAAATTTCTTTTTCACAGTCATTATTTTTAAAATTCCTTCATTTTTCTAATTCTAAACCGTCCTCTTATCCCTGTTTGATGTAGATAAGTATTTCTATTTAATACTAAATTTCTCACTTTTAAGTCCTTTGTGATGCTTTTCTCTTGAATCTGGCTTTGGTGAAGGTTGCTTCTCTTTCCTCTGAAGATACACTTTTTCTCATCTCTCTTCACTGCATCATCTTTCTTTTTCATCACAACTACTTCTTCCTTGATT
The DNA here is from genome assembly GCF_029215605.1 of Mirounga angustirostris. Classification (NCBI taxonomy): domain Eukaryota; kingdom Metazoa; phylum Chordata; class Mammalia; order Carnivora; family Phocidae; genus Mirounga; species Mirounga angustirostris. The sequence continues at coordinate 37,048,861 of NW_026991720.1, forward strand.
TCTTGTTTTTGTTTTCTCCTGGGTTTTGATTCCATGCTGGTCTTTCTGTCTCTCAGCAAGTCCTGTTTGGGTTTCTCCTGAAACGAGTGCCTTCAAGTGGACTTCACACTGTTAAGCCTGAAAAATCCTTCCTGGCTTCTTTCTTGGCTGTTCTAGTCTTTCAACCCCACCGAGCCCTGGGAAGCCAGCCCTGCCAGGTTCCCTTGCCCTGTGTGCTTCCTGAATACACAAGCCTTGTCAGTTCTTACCTGCTTTCATTGCCTTCCAGACACGCTTGTCCTCCTGCTCCCTCTGGCGCCTAGTGAAGCTGGCCACCATGTTCAGGAGCCTTTCTAACTTCTGCCCAGGAAAGCTGAGGGAAGGATTTTCTCCCTCGCCAGGTGAAGAGGTTCTCAGAGGACCCTGTTAGACTCAGGCCCATGTCTTGTCAATTTTGGAAGGGGAGGAAATTGAAGACCTGGGCCCTGCACCTGCCCAGAATCTGTTATGATGGATGATGACCATGGCGTCCAGGAACTGGCCCTCTCAGGTCCACGGGCTCACTAGATGATCCAGCAGTTGACCAGACTTGTCATCCTTGTGCAGGGACCTTCTAGTCCTGCCAGCTTTGGGTCACGTTGTCAAGAAGACCTTCATTGCCAGATAGAATTGGTTGCTAGGCAGAGTGCTGTGTGTTGGGGGCACAGATGTGAATAAAGCAGGTTTCTGACCCTCAAGAAACTCCCACTTTGGCAGAAGAGGATTCAACAACTATTTATCAGCTGCCTGCTGTGTGCATGCTCTGTACCCTTGCTGGGATACCATAGGGCCAAATTCGGCATGGTGGCTTTTTTTTTCTTGGAGTTTACAACCTAGTAAGGGCAAAGACAAATAAACAACTGAAATCGTGAGGTCAACGCCACTGTGAGGTGAGAGCACAAAGCAGAGACAGTGAGCTCAGTATGGACATTTCGGGAAAGACTTCCTGGATAAAGCAACAGCTAATCTGGGAACTGAAGGATAAGTAGGAGTTTGTAAATCAAGAGCATTGGGAAGGGAGAAATAATTAGAATACATGGTAATAAATGCCATCTTAGAGAGCTAGTCATAGTCTGGGGGAGCCTGAAACTTGGATGACCAGGAGGGTAGGCAACATGTGTAAGAATCTAGCTTTTATCGGTGGAACACTTTCATGTGAGGGATTATTCTCTGCTAAGGCAATTAATCTTCCTTTTCTGTTTGGAAAGGTGATATGCTTGATCTCTTGAAATGGAGAACCCACCCAGACAAGATCACAGGCTGTCTTTCTAAAATAAAAGAAATCGATGGCTCAGAGATAGTAAAGGTATATGCTATTTTGTTATCCCTCTCTTGGAAATTCATGGAATAAAGAGTATTTGGAGAGGAAGGACAGATGATACTGTTTTTATTAATTTACTTCTTTATCTAACAGTTTCTGCAAGATACGCTGGATACTTTATTTGGAATTTTAGATGAAAATTCCCAAAAATATGGATCTAAAGTATTTGATTCTTTGGTGAGTTTAAATTCACTTTAATTGTATCCTAACAATTTTGTCTCTTGGTCATGACTTTCATAAGGCCCTTTCTGAGATGTGCACTTAATAGCATAAGAATCACTTAAAAAGAACCAAAAAAAAAAAAAATCTTAATTTGCATTCGGTTTTTATAAAGCTCAATTTTCGTTTTAGGTTCACATAATAAATTTGCTGCAAGATAGCAAATTCCATCATTTTAAACCTGTAATGGACACTTATATTGAGAGTCACTTTGCTGGGGCACTTGCATACAGGTAAGGCCTTTATCTTATAATTGGTTTAGAAGCAATTCCTTTTGAGCTTTTCCACGCAGAACCAGCAATATAGGAAAATTTAAAAGGGAGTGTAGGAAGAAATGAACCACAACATCTGAAGTGTCTCTTGAGTCAGTCTCTTCCTTTCTCACACATCTTTTTTTAATGGCTGCAACTTACTGTGATTAAAAGGACCAAAAAAAAAAACCTTTCTGAATTCTATTCCTAAAACCTAAAATATAAAGTGTTTTCTTCTTGTCTCTACTTCATGTGATATTCTTTCGTCTGAAATGCCTGGTTATTTCAGTCTGCCTGCCAAAAACCCCATTTAACCACCACATTCCTCGCTGATTCTAGAAGTCTTTAAGAAAGAGATGTGAAGGGAAAACAGCCTTTGTCATCCTATCTTTTTAAATTCCTTCATTCATTTATCTGTTAATATTTACTGAGTCCCTACTGCCTGCCTAATGCATGCTGATTCATGTGAAGACATTAAGCAGGTCAGCCATGGACTCGACCCTTTGATAGGAGCTGCCATTTTCACTGCTCATCCCTTCCTATTAGCTCAGATTCTGCAGGCAAGGCTAAAGTGAATGAATAATGACAAGCTGTAGCTCTTACCTGCCTCCCTGCGGCCTAGTTGATACTTCCCAGAAGGCAACAGCTTCTCTCTTTCTGTGCTATGTATAACATCTTCCCGGTCTTTGGCCCTGACTTAAATACAGCCCTGGAATGTTCCCCAAAGTTCTTTCTCCCCATTCTAACACTGCCGTTGCTATTCTGACCATGTTTTTACCTGATACCTTAAGCACGAAGGCCATGTACACGCACAATCATTCCCAGAAGAGTGTTAAAAAGAGATGGAATTGGGGCACCTGGGTGGCTCAGTTGGTTAAGCGACTGCCTTTGGCTCAGGTCATGATCCTGGAGTCCCGGAATCGAGTCCCACATTGGGCTCCCTGCTCAGCAGGGAGTCTGCTTCTCCCTCTGACTCTCCCCCCTCTCATGTGCTCTCTCTCTCTCTCATTCTCTCTGTCTCAAATAAATAAATAAAATCTTAAAAAAAAAAAAAAAGAATATTGGTCTTTAAAAAAAAAAAAAGATGGAATTGTGTTTTTGCCCCTTTTTCCCCATCATGTGATATATAAAAGATAAGTAATCAAATAAGCATTTGATCCTATTACCTTGGGTATTCCTTCTCAAGGCATGTGAAGATTTAATACTCCAACATTTCAATGAATGGTGTGTCAACATGATTTTTACAGAGGGTGAAATGTAATATCGGGGATAGTATGAAACATTGGCCCGACTCTGCCACTCGGCCTAACATTTGGGGCCCTGGTAACATATCACCGCTTGTGACTGAAATTATCAGTGGAAGCTGGAGAGGAAGGGTGTAATTTCTAACAGTTTATGTTGGCCAGGAGAGCAGGATAATCATTCCTAACAAGACAGATAAGGCCTATGGAATCTTATTGGGCTATGGGTGGTCAGAAACTCACTGACCTTTATCTTCAAAATAACACTCCAGGCAGCACCTGCCTTGTACCACATCCATGTGTTCTTCCCTGACTGAGAGAAAAGAGGAGCATTTTTTAAAAATTGCTCTGTTTCCCAGAAACCAAGAACAAAACAAAGGTAAAGGTAGCAAGACTGCAATCTTGAGAATTATTGTTGTTTTTTTTTAATTCAAATTTTGTTCCTTAAAAAAGAAAAAAAACAAACTTGGCTGTTTTGGAAATTCCCTCACTAAGGCACTCTGATGATAAGCCTTGTTCTTCTCATAGGTCAGAGAATTGGCTAGATCAATCCATGGGCGTGTGATTTGAAGTAGGGTGTTGTTGCCTTATCCTTCCCCACACCCTCCTATGGCCTCCAACTGAATATTTCATCCAGCTTGTTTACATGGTCACTGGGGAAGAAATCCCAATTATCAGTTGTCCAAGATGGACCATGCGGTCAGACTTCCAGGCCCTTTCTTGGCCAGAGTCCTTTTCTCTGGTATTTGTGTTTGCCCATTGGGAAGCTTTGCCAGAAACAGCAGGGTCAATGGGATGTGTCCGTATTGAGGAGAATCTCAATGGGAGGAAGCGTCAAAGAGAGGTAGTGATGTTGCTGTGCACATTCCTAATATCATCAGATTAAGCCGTCTGACAGAAAACGGTGAGGACTGATGGGGAAAGAAGGCTCCTCGTGATAAAAATGTTGGATTTGTTGGCTTTTAACTGAGAACTCGACCAAGTCCACCTTCTGTATATTTTCCCCTGTGTTTCAGAGATCTCATCAAAGTTCTCAAGTGGTATGTGGACAGGATAACGGAAGCGGAACGGCAAGAACACATCCAGGAGGTGTTGAAGGTAATGACACACTGGCGATAGCAGATAACGTCGTCTAACAGAACTGTTGTGTGATGATGCCTAAACTAACTGCTTTCCTCTACATGGACAATAATTGGTGATGATATATTACTGGCATTCCAATTCAAGGATCTTAATCAGTTTATGCTCCTCCAGAGCTGATGAAATGTGAAAGAAACTTTGCCAGGCTCACCCACTGGAACTGCTTGGGATTGAATCCTTATACCTCTGAGCTCCAGAACCCTTGGAGTGAAGTCTAGGGTTGGCAGGAGGGAGGTCTTAGGACAGAAGACCACAGAGAAGCAGTTAAGCCTGGAAGTTCCTGGCTCTTGCTTCCAACACCCTGACAGAGGCCGTTTGAGAACAACTTGTCTGAAATTTTGAGAGAGTATAGGGTGGCTCGGCAGGGGTCACAGTGAGGAGACCTGAGGTTTTACTGGGCCTTGTGGTTTAAAGCTGCCCACGTGTCTGGACCCTCGGTGCTCGGTGGAGATGCTAACGCTTTACTTGCAAACATGTTCATGAAGAACACAGGTCCTTAAAGGAATTGTCCAGTAGTTGCTCTGAGAGTCCTCTCATGTCCTCTCATTGAGTGCCACTCTATTTGATGTCAGTAGGTAAAAGTAGACAGGTATGCACTTTTAAAAGCAAGTGGTTTCCTAATTATAAATTTATCACGTTGGTCTGATGGAAGGTAAAATGCTAAGTGGAAAGAGTACCTGCCAGCAAAGCACAATAATTTTTGAGAAACAGACCAGTATCTCTCTGTTAACTAAATTTTAAAAACCACCTGAGGATCAAAAGCATTTCAGGTTCATACTTCTTGAGAATTACAAAGAATTTTCAAATTAGCTATACATTTTCTCTCATTAGCATCAGAGAAAAATGGCTCTTCCCCCACAAGTAAATACTGTTCGAAAATCTCATTGGGGGTCTTAGCGTTTAATCAATAATTTAAAATTCTAATGTTGTCCCGTGGTTTTTATGCCATGTCATTGTTAAATACTCTCGGTTTCCTTTGAGACTAACTTTTAAAACATTTCGTTTTAAGGCACAAGAATATATTTTTAAGTATATAGTGCAATCTCGAAGGCTCTTTTCCCTCGCCACTGGGGGGCAAAATGAAGAGGAATTTCGCTGCTGCATTCAGGAGCTCCTTATGTCGGTCCGTTTCTTCCTTTCTCAAGAGAGCAAAGGGTCAGGAGCGTTATCTCAATCACAGGTAATGTTTTCTCATCTCTGCTCGGTAGAGCAAAAATGAGTCCAGTTTATTTGTGTTTACATAGCAGCGGAACCGAATGTTTTCTCCACGAGAAATCCATTGCTCCAGTTGATACATGGAGCGTAAGCAACTTGGCAGACTTTTAAAAGGTCCCCTAGCTTCTGAGCACCAGCAGAGCAGAAGTTTGGTTGCCTTTCCTCCGACTGTTCTCACTCTTCGTGCGGAGGCTGTTGGTCTGCAGCAGCCTGGATTTCGGTTCCCAAAACACACGCTGATGAGTAGACACGCCGTCAGCATCAGCCTCGGGGAAGGAAGTTCACTGGAGCTGACTTGTTTCTGTTGTTTACCCCAAGCCTTGCACTGCATTTTAATCTGTCAGCTTGAGACTCATTGTATTGGATTTGGCTAAACTGCATGTTGTTTTGTTTTATTTAACTTGACCCTAATAGTCCTGGGACTGATCTTACATGACCAATGCTGAGCAGCTGTTGCCAAATGCTATTACCTGGAGTGGCTCCACGGGTTCTGTTTAAGAGCGGGGTTTATCCCCTTTCCAAGTAGCACGGCCTTGAATGTGTTCTGAGCAGTCATTCTCAATACCTTACTTTACATTTTCTTAATCCTTCTGATACACTTTTAGTTCGAATGACTTGGTTAAAAACCTATCAGATGGAGAAGCAGCCTCTTTGCTGCCATCCCCTGGAGACTAGAGATTTATAATCACTGAGAATTAGAGGGAGAAAAATGGGAGATTAGAAGACAAAACTAACTAGATCCCTTTAGAGTAACATTATAATTTGGTGCCATTTGACATTTGGAAGGTATTACATATAATGGTAAAACACCAGAAATGTACCAACCCTCCAATAATAGTACTGTGCTTTTTCTGACTTTTGGGGGCTATTCTTTCTTTTTTTTTTAAATTTAATTTTATTATGTTATGTTAATCACCATACATTACATCATTAGTTTTTGATGTAGTGTTCCATGATTCATTGTTTGCATATAACACCCAGTGCTCCATGCAGAACGTGCCCTCTTTAATACCCATCACCAGGCTTATTAATCTCTTCTTTACATAAGTGGGCCAATTTTACATGTGGGCAAGGATACAATTCAGGCTCTTTTAACGGCATTTTGTCCTCTATTGCTAATGGCACAATCCCTGTGCTTGAGGAACTTGCCAGATACCTCAAAGTCAAATTGCCCACTAGCCAAACCCTACTTTCAGCAGTTGATACTTGAAAAGGATAATCCAACAAGCTAATCATGTATTCCTTTAGATCAAAGTTCTCAGAAACTCACTACTTTTATAAAAGCTATTTAATTGAGATTTTTTTTTTATCATAAACCTTTACCGGTTATAGGGACAAAACTTACCTATCACATCTGAAAAATATTCTCTTACTTTTAAGGGTAAATTTAAGTCATGGTTTCTCAATGACATGCCTTCCTAGGGACTCAAGAGATTTTTTTCCCTTCTATAAAGTTAGAGAAATATTCTTTTTCCTTAGTTATGTTTCCACTGCATCTTAGTAGTTGCCCTGAGATGACATGGGCCCACGTGATGTGATCATTTTCTTTTAGGTTGGTGCTATGAGAATTCATAGAAGATGACGAAGTGGTTAGTTTTCTTTACTAAGCAAAGAGGACTTTGTCCCTCTGTGTTTTGGGAGAAAAGGGAATACTCTAGACCTTTTTTTATTCCAAGTTCCCTTTTGACCCCACACCCTCATAGTTCTCTTTTCTAAGAAGGAAGGCGTTACTAATCTGATTGACCCTGCATATGACCTTTCTGTTGCTGTGTAACAAATAACCATGTGCTTAATGGCTTTCAGTAACATCCATTTATTAGTTCACAGTTCTGTAGATAAGAAAGGTTGACTGGATTTTTTGCTTAAGGTCTCCTACAGCCAAAATCAAGGTGTTGGCCTTGATGGCTTATTTGGAGGTTCTGGGGAAGAATTCACTTTCAGAATCTCCCAAGTGTTCATAAGACTGAGATTCTCATTCCCTTGCTGGTTATCAGCAAGGGATTGGAGGAGAAGAGGGGTGTTCTCAGCTCCTAGAGCCCATTCACATTCCTTGGTATGTGGTCTCTCCATCCTCAAAGCCAGCAACGGTATGTCAGATCCTTCTCATGCTTCAAATCTCTCTGAGTTCTCCCACCATGAGCTAGAGAAAACTTCTGCTTTAAAGGGTCATGTCATTAGGTCAGGCCCATATGGATAATCTCCGTATTTTAAGGTCAGCTCATTAGTAACCTTCATTATACCTGCAAAATCCCTTTTGCCATGTAACATAACTTAGGCACAGGAACAACACTGGGGAAAAAAGGTCTAGGGGGTCATCTTAGAATTCTGCCAATCACATCCAGAGCCAAGAATATCCACTGGTCCAAGTCTTACTGTGGGGGTTGCCTTAAATTCAAAAACCCAATTTCCTTGCTCTCTTTTGCATTTTTTCACTGTGGGCTACAACTCAAGGCAAATTCTATCTTCTGGAGGCAGAGCAGCCATCCCAGAAAACCTTCATGTTGGATCAGTTTATAGTGCCCCACAGATCAGGCCATCCTCGTTCTATCGGGATGCTCATTTAGTCCTCCTGCCCTAACCCCAGCTCACTAATGACTCTGTCTTTGGGAGCCCAGCCCCAACAGGACTGCTCACTCAGCCGTTGGAGCTGTGCCTTTCGGTTTCCCCCTCCATAGACAGATCCCCACCCTGCATCCCCAAGAGCAGAAGAGAGATGTCGGAAGGAGTTGAGGTCCAAAACCTTGTCCCAAATTCCTAATAATTCTTTCTCTATTTGTCTTGGCTATCAGGAAGGTCAAAGTAAACATAGGCTTTTCTTGTTATTTGCGATAAAAATCTTAGTTTAGATATCTTGGTCCAGCTATCATTCTGCTCTTATCACAAGGTGCTTTATCCTTTTTAATACATGTATCTTCACTGCAGGCACATTCAAATACGTTTTTGAAGTAAAGAGCTATAACTAAAGAATTGACAGATTAATGAAAAGATTCCCGAGGAATATCAACGTAGTTGACTTTCCAGTAATCAGAAAGCTGGGCTCATCTTACTGTATTTTATTTTTTTAACTTCATCTGTATGACTCAGCTCTTTGCAGAGTGAAATGAAGGTTATATAAATATAGTCTTTAACAGGGAATACCAAGTTATTAATTTTAAATGCATCCAAGTAAATCTATAATGTTTAAGAGTCAAGGAGAACATAGCTGTTGACTTTAGCCCCTGAAGCATTTTGGTGGTTCTGGCATCAAAAACGAGTCTTGGCTCTTCTAGATACTTCTGCTGCTGCTGTACAGATAAATGCCAAAACCCATGAATTTGAATTTGAGTCTGTGTTTGAATCATCAGCACGTGTAGACTCGACCTACTTTCTGCTGGTGTCAGATCTCATTGGTAAGCCAGCTAGCACTTGAATATTAGCATATCAGAAACATGTGCCTCCTTCCCCCACTTGGTAGACTTGAGGCTGGTCGACGCTTCCTTCCGTTGCCCTCCTTTTGGTGGAATTTAGAAGACCGGGTTTGTTTTGATGTACAGTCCTAGTCCAGTGTGTGCCCCTTAGGATTTGATACTACATCTTTTTTTTCCCTTAAAAAATGGTTATCAGGCTTCTTCACTTACATAAAGAATGTTGTTCTTAGTACACGCAGTTCTGGGTTACAATAAACCTCAAAGCAACCTAAAGGTTTGTTATAATGATCTTTTGATTTTACAGGTGATAAAACTGAAACCCAGGGGGCTAAAGTGACTTGTCCAAGGTCACAGAGTTGATTAGAGGCCAAGCTAGTAGTTCATATAATCTAGATCTTCTTGTTCCTTGTCTTGTTTTTTTCTTTAACCACAACTTCAGTGCTTTCGGGAATCAATGGGTTCGGTTTCTTCAAGGTAAATGAGATTTAGATGAGCACTTCAGAAACCTTCTCCAAAAAGAAAGGAAATATAAGTGACTGCATTCCAGGTCTTGGTTGAGCATTCTTTCCATTTGATCATGCTGCATTTTGCTGATTCTGTGCAATTTTTTGCCAATCATTTTGCTAATGTCAATGATTTTCCAGAATTTCTCAGTTTTATTATATTGCACATTTTAAAACATGGTTCTATTTTGCTACACTTTTTTTTTTTTTTTTTTAACTGCAGCCTTTTAGCTTTAGGTATGGGAACGATTTTACATTCATTTTTGTTATCATTCAGAATTATTTATCACAGTCTTAAACTCATTGACATTTTAGAGCAAATTTCTCGGGTTATATCTTGGGAGTTGATTTAAATCTCTTCCTTTTAAGGCTGTGTTTCTGAGCTCCTTCCCAGCTGTGTACTCAGAGCTCCTGAAGCTCTTTGATATCAGGGAAGTGGCCAACTTGGTGCAGGACACCCTGGGCAGTCTGCCGACCATCGTGCATGTGGATGACTCCCTGCAGGCCGTGAAGCTGCAGTGCATCGGCAAAACCGTGGAAAGCCAGCTTTATACCAATCCAGGTAGGGTGGTGAGTCTTGTGAATGAAACATTGTTTCCAGAAAGCCATTACTTACCCCGGGTAGTCCTAGGTCAGCAGAAGCAGTTAGGAAGAGGAAGCAGAAAATGCCTTTCTTTGAGAAAGCCTCGTATGTTTGGATAGTAGAATAAATTTATTAAGTAGCCAAATACAGCAGCATGACTATCAAAGCTTTATTTCTAGAAAGAATGAAAATCCTAATGATTAAATTATTGATTGTAATCACAAACTAGTTTTGATGTCAGGCATGCTTACTTTTTTGTTATAGGTTTTATTTTTTTTAAGATTTTATTTATTTATTTGAGAGAGAGAGAGCACGAGCCAGGAAGAGAGGCAGAGGGAGAGGGAGAAACAGGCTAACCTCTGAGCAGGGAGTCTGATGCATGGCTCGATCCCAGGACCCCAGGATCATGATGAGCCAAAGGCAGACACTTAACTGACTGAGCCACCCAGGTGCCCTAGATTTTATTTTTTTTGTTCAACAAAATTTAACATTTTCTTTCAGAGATGCTTATAGGGACCTGATATGATCCTTACGTGTTTGTCTCTTTTGTTCTTAAAATGTTTCCATCAATTTGTGTTCTGAAACTGAGTGAAAGTTTTGATGTATTGTCATTTTTTATTTTATCCTAATAGCAAGTGACCAGTTACTAAATTCATTTTGTCATAGTATCTGTTATTAAATTCCACTGCCTTTGTTTTCTTCTAGTTTTTCCTGAAATAAAATACCAGTCTCATTTTAAAGTTTAAGAAGTTTCTATCACTATCACTAAATAAGCTTTTAAAAATGGACTCTACTGAGAATTCTCTTTCCACATGAATCAATATGTGCGTATTAATACTTTTGAAATAGGGTTTCAAATATAGTAAAAAAAGCTTTTTTTACATTATTTTATTGTAAAACATTTTAAAACATACAAGAACAGAGTGTAAGATAGTAAATCATTAATAAATCTCAACAGTATCAGGTATTTGCTTTGGGTCTTTTATTAAGAAATTGGTCACTACAGATATATTTAAGCCCTCTTGCGTGTATTTACTTACTTCAGAGAAATTCCCACTATCAGAGATTCCTGTTTCTATTTTCTCTGCCTTTATTACGTATCTATAAAAATACAACTTTTTTTCATCTTTTCAGATATCTTTCATCTTTTAGTCTTTGTATGATGACATTATGTTGTACGTCATTCCATAGAGTGCTTCTTTTTGACTAATATACTTTTATATTTATCCAAGCTACTAGGTACACCTCTAGTTCATTTTTTTAGTTTATTTTTTATTGGATGGTATTCCACTCTGAATGAATTTATCTTGGTTAATTTATTTTTTCTCCTGTTGATGGATCATTTGTTTCTGTTTTTGTTTTTTTTTTTTCCCCCTGAAGTGATACTTCAGGAAATAAAAGAAATTTCAAACCTTCTAATTTCTCCCCAGGAAAACATCTCATCCTGAAGAAAGGATGTTTCTTGCAGTGGTTTGCGAACTCTGCTCCTCAGAGGCGTAGAGGTTCTTCTGCAGTGGTCAGGGCCTCCCCCAGGGTTAGGAACAGAGGTGCGAAGTGTAGGGGGTAGAGGTCCAGACCAGGTACCTGGTGTTAGTTTTCTATTGGTACTGTAAGAATTACTACAAATGTAATGGTTTAAAACAACATAAACTTTGTATCTTACAATTCCGGAGGGCAGAAGTCCAAAATGCTTTTCCCTGGGCTAAAATTAAGGTGATTAAGGTGTCCTCAGGGCTGCATTCCTTTGTGGTCTAGGAGAGGATCTCTTTTCTTGCCTTTTACAGTTTGTAGGGGCCACCTGCACTCCTTGGCTCGTGGCCCCTTCCTTCATCTTTAAACCCTGTAGTGGAGCATCGCCAGATCTCTCTCTGACTCTGACTCTTCCATCTTCAGGGACCCCTGTGATTCTATTGGGCCCATCCATATAATCCAGGATAATCTCATCATCTCAAGACCCTTAATTTAAGTACTTCTGCAGAGTCTGTATTGCCCTTACGTATTCCCATGTTCTGGGAATTAAGGCATGGACATCTTCGGGAGATCATTATTCTGTCTGTCCCATATGGGTGAAACAGACAGGGTCTAAAGCTTGTGATAGCTCACCTGCATATATGAAGGGAAAAAAAGACACTTAGAAATCTATGAGTTTTATCTATGGATTAAAAGTTTTAAAAATGAGACTCAGAGCACTGCGCTTGTGAGCGTATACATCTTAGCTAGAAGGATGTTACAAATGACACTTTCCTGACTTAAAATTATAAATCTAAACTAGGACAAGATAAAGTAGAGATAAGGACATTACAGGGTATCAACTGGATACATCATCAAAGATCAAATACATAGTTTTTGACAGTTCCTATTTCTCAGAACATAGACTATGGTGAAGACAGTTGCTACTTTGAGCTTAATTCTGATCAGCAAGGAAATGGTTAGTGAGATAGAAGTGAGAAGAATCTGAGAAAGTGACCTTATTTTCTGAGAGTTGATATTATCCAGGGAGAGGAGTACAGAGTACAGTTGACCCACACTTTTAAGAAAACAAATTTTAGAACATTTTAGAAAAAAAGACTTGATGTTATAAGCTCCCTAGGAAAGACAAATAGTTCTAACAGTTGTCTTTGTGCTCGAATCCTGTGTTAGAGTTCTCCAGAGAAACAGACCCGATGGGTGTGTGTGTGTGTGTGTGTGTGTGTGTGTGTATGTACAAGATTTCTTATGAGGAATGAGCTCAAGTGATGATGGAGGCTGAGAATTCCTAACATCTGCAGTTGGTCAGCTGGAGACCTGAGAGAGTCAGTGGTGAAAGTTCTAGTCCAGGTCTGAGAAGGCAGAAGACTGATGTCTGCTCAAAGAGAGGCAGAGAGAGCAAATTCTCCATTTTATCTCCTTTGGTTCTATTCAGGCCTTGAGTGCATTGGATGAGATCCACCCACTTTGAGGGGGGCAATCTGCTTTACTCAGGCTGCCAGTTCCAATATTAATCTCATCCAGAAATGCTCTCACAGACACACCCAGGATAATGTTTAACCAAATATCCGGGTACCCCGTGGCACAGTCAGGTTGATGCATAAAAATCGGCAAAAATTCCAAGGAGAAAAAAAAAGGCAGAGGAAGCATGCTTAGGCACCAGCATGACTATAGAATACTCCTGGTTGAGCTTAGATTAGAAATTAATATAGAGAAAAGACAGAGAGACACATAGTCAACACCACAAGAAGGGAATGACAAAAGTCATAAGAAGATTGAAGCCAGGTTGAGTTGAGGGTCCGTGGGCAACTTCAGGGCTGGAGCCATTCCACAGCCAGGCAGAATCATGCGCCCCCCCACCCCCAACCTAGTCACGCCCCAGGGTCAGAGTTTAGGACATCTGGTCAAACCTGAAGGCCAGTGCTAAGATTTAGAATCTATGTAGATTGATATTTGATGTCTAAGTCGTCTGGGGTCCAGGCAGACATATTTAAAGTGTAAAAATTGAACAACTCATTTTCACTTTCTCCTCACAATTCTATTCTTTCTGTTTCCTGAGGGCCAGGAAAGGGTCTAAATTTTGGAGAAGACCGCTTTGGCAATGGCAGAAAGAGTCGTTCTGAAGTATAGAGTTTGGGGAGGAAGCATCACCAAAATCATAGTCGACCCTAAGTTTTATCTGTGTGAAAATAAATGTAAACGTCAAGGCCCAATTTAAACTGTTTTCTTATCTTTTTTTCTGAACTTTTCAATACTGATTGGCATGAGCAAGCACATTACTGGGGAACGGTTGAAAGCTATATCTTCTCATTCCTTACATGTCACTCATCCACACCGACACTGATTTTCAGGGGAAATCAGGGCCGGGATGTGTGTCTTGGTTTCATTTCCATGAACAGTTGCACTCTTTATGGTGAAGGATTGGGAGTAGCTGCATTCCCCTGGCGGCTCAGGGCAAGGACCAGCAGAGGGAGTCATTGTAAGCCAGACCCTGAGAATGTGCATCCTACTCTCCTCCCGTTTTAGCCGTGTGGAAGCATGAAGACACAGGGATCTCTGTTTCAGCTGCCCCTCATATCCAGTAGACTCGTGGTGTTGTTCACTCATTCAGCAAATGTGTACTGTGGGCAGAACCCACGCCAGGTATGATGTTAGAGATGTTTGTAGCAAGGGAAACATCTAGTTCTTGCCCTCAGTCTGCTGATGGTCTACCATGAAAGCTGACTTCGAGAAAGGAATTAGGATGCATAAGGTGCAGCAGTTGTGATTTGGGAAGGGAAGGAGGTGCTGCGTAGCAGGGAGGCCTGAATGAGAATTGGGGTTCATCCCACCTCCTTCACCTGGGTTTGTGTCCCATGTGCTGACACGACTTTCACATTTGTATTTCTAGGCCAGATCTCTCCTCTAAGGCTCCAAACCTGAGTAGCCGTCTGTCCTTGGCCCCTCAAACCTCTGATCCCTCCAAGCAAGCTCCTCCTGTCTCAGTCTATGGCAGCACCAAGCCTGAGAAAGCTCAGAGCTGTCCTGGAAACCCTCTTCTCCCTTCTGCCCTTCATCTCTTCTCCTGAGACTACTCTTGGGCCTCCACAGCGTCTCATATCTGGCAGACCCGCTTATCCCCCAGCCTGCCACAGGTCCATTCCACACTGCCGCCTTGCCCGCACTCCCTCAGGCTTGTCCATCCTTGCTTCCCTTTCCCTTCTCCCATCCATCTGTGCAGCCAGAGTTCCCTTCTGGAAACTCACACCAGATGATGTCCCTCCCAGCTCCCTTGCTCACATCCCCTGGTTGTGCTCTGTTTTGAGGACACAGAAGAGAATTGATCTTTCAGGCCCCGTGACCTCACCCTGCCCATCTCCCTGATCCCGTCTCTTAATGCTTCACTCTCTGCTTGAACCCACGCTCTCCTGCTCCTCTCCAATCCCAGGTGATCCCCCTTCACCCTGCTGGGCTCAGTTTAACTCTCATTTTCTCAGGCATCTCCTCTCTGTCCTGATTACTCAGCTCTCTCTCTCATGCTTGTTTTGTTTTTTGCTTCTTGGAACACCTAACATGGCTGGAACTGAATAAAGAATTGGGTTTTAGTCATTTAAAGTCTGTCTTCATCCCTTGCTCCAGAAGGAAGACTTCCAAGGCCAGGGACTTTATCTGTTCTGATCACAGGGATCTCTCCAGCTTCCAGAACTGTGCCTGGTGCATGGTAGGTGTTCAGTAGAAGTTTCATGACTGAATACTACCTGGTGGGTCATGCATTCGGGATCAGGATTGAGCAGCAACAGGTATTAAATAAATGTGTATAAAAAAAAATCTTACTGGAAAAGGATGAGCATGAATATGACAACAGAACAGCTTGGGCAGTGGGAGGCCCAGACCAGAAGCTGAGCGCAATGGATAAAGGTAACAAGTGTTCATAGCATCTAGTTTGCTTTAGGAAGGGCTCCCCATGGTGGAGGCATCCAGGGTGGGATGAAATCCGGGTGAGAGATATCCTTCGGCCTCTCCTGTCATAACTCTGTGGTCCTGACATTGTCTGCAGGAGAACGTAGCCCCTGCACTGTGTGCTGTCCTTTCCATTCTGAGGGTTGTCTGTCCTCCAGTGTGTGAAAGACTCATTTTGTTGCTGTCTGTGACATTGGCGTTTCGGTTACTTGTGGCTTTGATCACCAGGACCCAACCTAGCTCTGAATTCAGGTGTTCTGTCATGTCGCTACTTCTCGCAGCCAGCAGCTCTGCCTCCGGCTGGTCGCTGCCCACCGCCTTTATAATGTCCCCCTCCTGGGCTGTCTGGGAGCAGGGGCAGTGGTTGGCCTGCTAGTGTCCAGCCCATGCTGCGCCGCGGTGTGGACAGCGACCGGCACCCATGCATGGCACCGCAGGACTCCTTGACCCTGCTCCTCTGTGGAGCAATGCTGACTTCCAGGATCCTTGTCTAAGTCTTTGTTGGTAGAGGAGGTAAAGACCAGTCTGTGACTTCCTTCAATGAACCTCAAGCAGGAAATCGGCCAGCTTTTCACAGCTGCTTCTCCTCCTTCCTCGCCCCACACCCACTGAGAATTACTGATGGGAGCAGGCTTTACCTACTCAAGTGTGTATGGACAAAATAAAAAGGAAATGAGAGTCACTCCTTTATACACTCAATGAGATACATAATACAGTGAGCTTCCTCTGAGATGTGGAATATGAGCGTGTTGACCCTTTCAAGGACAAACTGTGTAACAGATTCTGTTGTTAAATGTATGGAAAGTTAGTGCCTGTCCAACTGTGGGTTTTCTTTTTTTTCTTTGGTCTTGCTTGATGAGTCCAGGTGTTTCCTTTTAAAGGTAAGAATTAGCATTTTAACCAGTCAGCTTGTTTGGCATTTACCCACCGATTGTATCATTTGCATTGGCTGACATTGCCCTAATAATGGAGAAAAAGCAAATCTGTTTAGGTAGTCATACATTTCTTTTTATGCACACCACACACGAATTATTTGTCTACCTTACATTTTGTGCAGGAGATATTCTCTTAACAGTTGGTTGCAAATTGAATTTTTAGAAATCAAAATCAGTTGGCTGCAGGAACATATCAGATAAGCTTTATCTTCTTTCCTAATGAATCATCACCAGGCAGTGACTCCTGTCATGTAATTTTTTAGATTCTTTTCCTTGGTTCTTTTTGTCAAGTAATTGATTTATAAATGAGTATTTAAGTTTTCCGGTCAGGCTTCCTGTTTAAAGGAAGCCTGCCGTGAATTATTTCACAAGTTCGGATTTTAATGATCTATGTTGGCGGAAGTGAAGAAGGCAGTGCCTTTTGTGATTTGTTTTAATGCTAAACCTAAGGCCAAACCCCCTCGTGTTGATAAACCAATAAGAGAAGTCATGTGAACACTGATAATGGCACTTTTCCAATTGCAAATATTTTGCATTCCCTATGATTTTTATTAGGATACAGAATCATATATTCTTTTACCTATGGAAGTATCTTATACTGGCTAGGAATCTACTACAGTGTTGAATTGAGTTGGTGAGGTTGGCCATCCTTGCCTTCATTTTGATCTTAAAGAGAAAGCATTCAATCTTCCACTATTAAGTATTATGTTAGCTAACGGTAGGCATTTCAGGGGCACCTGGGTGGCTCAGTCAGTGAAGCGTCTGCCTTCGGCTCAGGTCATGATCCCAGGGTCCCGGGATTGAGCCTTTCCTTGGCATTGCTCAGCAGGGAGTCTGTTTCTCCCTCTCCCTCTGCCCTCCCCATCCCACCCCCCACTCATGCTCTTCCTCTCTCAAATAAATAAAATCTTTAAAAAAATAATAAATAAATAAAAATAAAATAAAAGTAGGCATTTCATTAAGGCTTGTTATCAATTTGGGAAAATCACCTTCTATTATTAGCTTTCTGACAGTTTTTATCAGGGATGGATGCTGAATTTTGCATGTTTTTTTTTTCCTACATCTGTTAATATGGTGAATTAATATTGATTGATTGACTTTAAAATGTTATACCAAACCTGCCTTCATGATTAACCCTGTTTATTATGTTTATATATATATATGTTTATATATATATATATAAAACTAGATTTATTTTGCTAAAATTTTATAAGGATTTTTGCATCTGTGTTCATGAGAGATGGCAATCTATAGTTTTCTTGTCTTGTAATACCTCTGACTAATTTTGGCATCAATAATGCTGGCCTCATAAAAAGAGTTAGTTGTGTTCTCTGTTCTATTTTCTGGGAGAATTTTTGTAGACTTGATGTGATTTCTTCCATAAATACTTTGTAGAATTCATAGACGTCATCTGTGCCTGGCATTTTTCTTGTGGAAAGGTTCTTAACTACAAGTTCGGTTTCTTTATTAGGTATAGTGTTATTTAAGCTGTACATTTTTTCTTGAGTGAGTCTAGTTGAATTATAATTTATGCAACTATTTATAAGACACATGGGTTTTAATAAATCAAGAATAATCCATCTAAATTGACATCTTTTAAAAAACCAAGCAGATCAGGGAAAGGGGCTAGGGCATTTGCAAGTGGGCACATCCACAAATAACATGACCATTATGGGCACACAATAGACAGTAATTTTGTGCTTATGATATCCTGTTGAAAAGCAAACACTCAGGACGATAATCATAATTACTTGTTACTTTTCCAAACGATTGAAATAAATACTGCATGAGTCAGTTACCTTTCTATTTCAAATACCTATTTAATGACAAAGTAGGGATCAATATAAGACTTCCAGTAATGGAGGAATGATACTTGTACAGTCAAAATTCACTATTTATGGATTCAGGTACTAAAATGTATTTGTAACCTCAGAATCATACTTGTGACGCTCTCACGTTCATTTGCAGCCATGCACAGAGCAGTGAAAACTTTGAGCAGCCCAGTGCACACACTCCCACCTGAGATCAGACAAGGCAACGCTCTGCCTTCCTTCCCACCCTCACGCAGGGTTAACTACAGGATGGAGCAGCAGGGGGCAGTGCAGCTCAGTGCAAGAAGCTCAAGCTCTGGGGCCACTGCATAGTTTGAATCCCACCTGTGGCCCCTCTTAGTGGGGTGGCCTCAGGCAAGTCACTTAACGCTTCTGAACATCTCTTTCTCTTCTGTAATATAAAGAAAGTAGAATCTGACCGGATGAGTTGTTCTTAGGATTTAATACTGTCATCAATGTGGAATGTGTATTGTATCTATATGTATATTGCTTCTAGGAGAAATGATACATTATTTGCTGTTTCATTGTTCCCAGTGTCTTGTTAGACCTTACCTAGCATGAATAACAAGAATGGACTATATTTAGCTTTCTTACCTGATGAAAGTATGCAAGTATGATTTGCAGATGTTTAACAAACCTTGCTTTTAAGATAAGCGTCTCTGATCATAAAGTACTATGTATTTTACATGTTGCTAGAATTGATTTGCTGAAGTTGTAAAAAGCATTTTTGTATCTATGGTTGGTAAAGGAATTTTTTAAAAAAAAAAGAAATGTGTAATCTCACAAGTTTAGGAGCATGGGAGAGGAGATAACACATAAATACCAACAGTTTTTACCAAGTTGAGTGGCAGGTGACAGCAGACAAGAGAAGGCTGACACACACAGGTGTGTGGAGTTAGAGTAGAGCCAAGGAACAAACTCGTTTACTCCACGGAACTGCAGACGGCTCAGGGTGGTTTCAGAAAGGATCAGGAATGGAAGATGCCAGTTATCCAGGGGCACGGCTGGCTCAGTTGGAAGAGCATGCAACTCTTGATCTTAGGGTCATGAGTTCAAGCCCCACGTTGGGTATAGAGATTACTAAAAAAGATAGATAAGCTTTAGAAAAATTATGAAAATAAAAAGAAAATACCAGATATCTGAAGATTAAAGGTGCTGGAAATATGAAAATTGGATAAAAAAAAGTCCTTAGAAGGAATAGTTAGTACCCTGCCCCTGCCTCCTTCTCTAATTAATCCAAAAATGGGAAGTTCACTCTCTAAAGAAAGTAAATGAGATATGAATAGATTCAGGAGATCAGACACTGCTAAATTTGAGAACGGGATCCACACCATAAATGGGGCCTCACAGTTAAACAGAGAGACCCCTACCTGCCCCTTCCTTTCTTGATTTCAAATGACTAAAAGATGATGGTTTCCAGAGAGGAGATTGCCACATTCCAATCTGTAGAGAAAGTGACCAGTCCAAAAAAAAGACATCTGGGTCATAACATTAAAAAAAAAAAAAAAAAAGATCTCAGATTCTGAATTTTTGGGGTCCCCTGATGAAACATCTGGATCATCTGGATGCCTTCCCTCCCTGCTGTGAAGCTTCACTAGTACATAAGCTTTCTGAGGAGCACAGTTGTGGTTTTTTTCCCCAGTTAGCATTTTAGTACCTTGCTTGTAAAGACAGACAACCAACAATCACCAGATACTTGTAGAAATACCTTTAATGTGAAAGCAGAGGCCAAAATGAAGAAACACTTGAAAGAAGAACTTGAAAGAAAAAGATAATTCAAGGGGTGCCTGGGTGGCTCAGTCAGTTAAGCGTCTGCCTTCAGCTCAGGTCATGATCCCAGGGTCCTGGGATCGAGCCCCACATCAGGCTCCCTGCTCAGCAGGGAGCCTGCTTCTCCCTCTGTGTCTGCCTACCACTTCCCCTGCTTGTTCTCTCTCTCTTTCTCTCTGTCAAATAAATAAATAAAATCTTTTAAAAAAGAAAAAGGTAATTCAAGGAGAAAAAAAAAATCACAAAACTGTCTCTGACTAACCCAGAGAGAAAAAAATCCATGAAGCGTGGTATAAAAGAATATCACTCAAGAAATAAACAGGAGTGGCTGCATAATGAAAATACAATACCTCTTCTTTGAAAAGTTTTGGGGATTTCATCTGGGAGCACAGAGCATGAAACCAGGGGTAGAGCCCTTCTGAGCACAGGCACTTGTGTGATGGCGCAGGGGGCACAGACCTGTGACACCAGCCTTGGAAATAGGAAAGAACTCTTGGAGCTTAAACATGCAATAGCAGAAATAAGAAAGTTGAAGAGCTGGAAGATAAGGAGGTTGGACAAAAGGATGAAAAAACACTCAAGAAAAGAAGATAGCTTAAGACATTCATGATGTAAATATAGTCAGAGTTCCAGACAGAGGACAGAAAAACTAGAGACAAGGAAATAATCCTACAGGTATTTCAAGGCAAGTTCCCAGAGCTGAAGGACATGATTTTATAGGTTTCAAGGGCCAAGGCAAGGTACACAATCAGGCAATTTTGAATTACCAGGAATAATTTCCTGAAAGCTTTCAAAGACAGATAAACCAAAGTGAAGCAAAAACGGTGTGTGTGTGGGGGGGGGGGTCATGTGCAAAGCAGTGGAAATCAGAATCGTAGCAAATAGAAAATGTTAATTTAGCCTGAATTTGTGAGAGGATAGATGGATAGATTTTTTTTTTTTTTGAGACTGGGGAGAAGAAAAGAGGGTAAAAAAACTAAATTCTCATCTACTATAATAAGAAGTCAGTAGATGGTCAATCTCAATGAAAAATCAGAAAATGGTCAGATAAGCATGCCATGTAGATATTTGGAGGTAAAACAACAATTAAAAAAATAACCTATTTCAGCACAAGAATCAAAGGCCTCTTGAGTGCAGGAATCATGGATTGAGGAAAGGAACCACTGTTTTTCAACATCAGTCATGTACCTTTTATCTCTCTGTGTTAGTCATTTAACAATTACAATTAAAGAATAGGTAAGGATTTGGACGAGGTTGGCTTGAACTGCCCAGATGTGACACTAACGCTTCTTCTCTCTCCAGATTCCAGGTACATTCTCTTGCCTGTCGTGTTACATCACCTCCACATGCACCTGCAAGAACAGAAGGACCTGATCATGTGCGCACGTATCCTTAGCAACGTATTTTGTCTCATCAAGAAAAATAGCTCAGTAAGTAAATACAGGTCATAGTATGTAGTTCCCATCAAATGGCTTCTGGAAATAAAAATGTTAAAGTCTTCAGAGAAACCACACTGAAGAGTAACCCTCTGAGACTCTCCTTTTTACTTCCAGCTGGGTTGGACATTTTGCTTTTCCTCTGAAATCCCTTTTTTTAACCTTGTAAGACTGCTATAACCCCAAATAACCTGGGTTTCCTAAACTTGTATTTCGAGAAAGAACTGAATACCCAGTGAGAAAAATTAGAAATCTCAAAGCCTCCCACATGTGTCTTTAATCTTGATATGATGAATACTCTGTGGCAAGAATAAATTACTGCCTGCAAAGTGAAGTCTTTTTGGACCCATTCTGTGGAAGACTGCGTGGTGATGCTCAGAACTTGGCCATGGCCCTTGGGCCCTGCCCTGCAGAAGTTGTGGAAGCAGAGGAAAGCCCCAGGAGACAAGGAGCGTATCTTGCACTATAGTCATTACTCAGCCACAACAGTAATCACTAAATTGTTAAGGATTCGGGAATTCCTGTGGGTATACCTGACTCTTGCTACAGCGCAGTTGCATTAGAGGATGCAGGGCAAATAGAGAAAAATCACATGCTTACTTAGAAATGGGGACAACTCTTTGAGTATTCATGTCCACGGCTCTCGGGACTCATGTGAAATTCACACGTAAAGGACATCCTGTTCTCGTTCTGTCAGTTTGCAGCTGTGAGTTGGCATTATACTCGTCTTTGACAGCTGGTCCAGTGCAGTGCTGGGACTCTTGTTTCTCTGCCTCCCTGCTACTACTCGGCTACAGTTTCCCCATGTTTGTCACTCTTACTTATGATCGCCTTCTGAAGGGCTCAGCGTTGAGCTGGCGTGAACCCCAGTGGAAGGAATGGAGAGAGGGCCCCAGCACTGGAAACAGAGTTGGTACTTGAGAGGAAAAGGTCAGAAGCTCTGTGTGTAGAAATGTAATAAGAGAGACCTGCCCAGGGAAGGACGACTGATTTTAACACATCCCGAGGATGCCAGGCCTCAGAGTTGGGCTGGGACTGGGGAGAAGAGTGATGACAGGGGGGAAATGTTAGTTTTGCTTTAAAACTTTCCTGTGTAATTCTGCTAAGTGAGATGGTTCACTGCAGAAAACTTAAAACGACTGTCAACAGTAGTGAAAAAGACTTTTTAAAAATTTCTCCTGTCTATTTCAGTTTGGAAGTTACAGTCAGCTTTTGGACTTACCTGATAATGAACTCAAAACAGAAACTCTGCTCTGCGGGGGAAACCATGGTAGTTTTCTTGCAAGTGTAAGAAAGTTTATCATGAAACCCTGGCCAAAAAGCAGTTTCAAACTCACACTTTGTAAAAGTTTTTGTTTGTTTGGCTGGTTCTTTTTTGGAATGACCATCTCCTTGGTAAGGAGCCTTTGGACACAGAGTTTTGTCTTGTGCAGGCATAATAAGAATCCAACTCTACTACATTCAGTCTGTGCAGAGCAATTTGGGTTTCTCTCTCAAGTCCTGGGGACTTGGCTACAAGTATTAATTTTGCTTTAGGGAAGCACCACGGCCACTGACCTTAGATCCAGTCTGGAGCTCATGGTGTTCATCTACACTGAATGCTGTTTGCTCATCTTACATGGAGGATTTCCTAAAAATCATTTTTATAGGAATAGTCGTTTGCACTTAAAAGAGAGTTTTGGAAAATGACCTTTGCAACTCAAGTGATGGGAAGAGTATATGTAAGCACAAGCTGAAATCAGAAGAACTAAGGACTTTGGGAACCAGGAAGGGCTTTCAGTGAGGAATCCGACTCAGAGAGGCCAACTGCCTGGGCCCCATCACACACCGGGTCTGTGCATAGCTGATGCTCTGAATTCATCTGCTGTGCTTTCCAGGATGTCACCCCACCTTTTCATTTGTATGTCCAGTAGCCACAGCACAGCCTCGCTGGGTACTCTTGGGTAAGCTGTGAACTTCTCTGTGCCTTTGTTTTCTGTAAAAGAAGGTCATTTACTTAGGTGACGTAGGTGAGGTCCAGTTCTGTCAAGTTCTTGAATCCTCTGACTTTTTGATTCTGTATTTGGAAATGTGAGGTTTTTTTCCCCCTTTTCCATTAAAGAGAGATTAATACCTATATTAAGCCACCATTTCCTGAACTCCTTATTTTTTTTCTCTTAAGGAGAAATCTGTGTTGGAGGAAATAGATGTGATAGTGGCCAGCCTGCTGGACATCCTGCTGAGAACCATATTGGAGATCACCAGTCGACCTCAGCCGTCCGGCTCTGCCATGAGGCTCCAATTCCAGGATGTCACTGTAAGATCATAAAGCAAATGGCACATGGAACAGAGCATAGTTGTGCTTGTGAAAGCTTCGGTCACTTTGAGAGTGGGTTGCTGTAGGAAGCTGGGAAATCTGGCCTTGGGAGAGTGACCCATATGTATTTCAAATACACATGGAGTTACTTACATTTTACTAGGGAATGAAGATAAAAAACACTGTTTGTTAAAAGATCTTGGTTTAAGATACGTTTAATTTCAGAAAGCCAAATTTGTTATTAGCTCTCACTTTGCCCAGTTTAAATTAGCCCATGATTCTGTGTCCCTAGTCCTCATGATAACTTTTCATTCTCTTTTTATCCATCAGATTGCTTGAGGAAATAAGGATAATGAAATAGAGAAACAGGAGTCAGGTGTTCTGAGTTCTAATTCTGGATTTCTCACTGTGAATGGCAAGGATCTTAATCTGGGGAGGCTTCAGTTTCCTTAGCTATGAAATGAGAAAGTTTGACATGGTGGTTTCTAAGTAACCTTCAAGCTCCACTATTTTATGAGCGTAATATAACATGATTTATAAAAAATTAAGAAATAATGTATCTGATAGTTTATGTATGTGTATATATTTTTATGTGTGTGTATTTGTCTATAGAGAGAGATGGATGGATGGATGGATGGATGGATGGATGGATGGATTCTATTTAAAACTCACATTCAGTTGACCGAGAATTTGTTTTTTTAGATCTGATTAAGCATATTCTTCCAAATATCAGAAATGGCAGTAGATGCTGTACTTTTCATATATTTACAAAAATGTCAGCTTCTGCCATTCTCATTATAAATAATCCACAATAGAACCTTTGTCTTAAGAATGTTTGCCTATGGGGCGCCTGGGTGCTCAGTTGTTAAGCGTCTGTCTTCAGCTCAGGTCATGATCCCGGGGTCCTGGGATTGAGCCCCACATCAGGCTTCCTGCTCAGTGGGGAGTCTGCTTCTCCCTCTCCCACTCCCCCTGCTTGTGTTCCCTCTCGTTGTGTCTCTCTCTCTCAAATAAATAAATAAAATCTTAAAAAAAAAAAAAAAGAAGAATGTTTGCCTAGCCCCTGAGGAAAATAATTTTTACTTTTACTTAAAAAAAATAAAGAGTCTGCCCTGACTCTCCTACCAAGTTCTCCTGACTGTTCCAGGAGAAACAATTGTGTTGAATTTTATTTTCTCTGCTTTCAGAGCTGAGATTCACCTGAGGAAATAAAGTTAAACTCTTTCTTTTAACAAACTAAGTTAAAGATAGTATAAAAAACTTCCTAATACATGGAATAGCCATACTGCCTCATTTAAAGAAAAGAGGAGCAAACGATAGATTTCTCAATTTCATGTGAAAAGTGGTACCTCCATCTTGGGGTTGGCTTCTTGTATTTAGTGCACTACTTGGTCCAAAGTAAATGCTCAAAACATGTTGTTGCTTAATGCAACAACATTGTTGGGGTTCATTATGGATTTGAAGGTTTGGGGTTTTTTATGTTGAATTTTTTTTATTTTGTTTTTTCTCATGTTTTTTTAATTAAACTTTTTATTTTGTGATAATTATAGAGTCACATGCAGTTGTAAGAATTATTACAGAGTTGTAAGAACAGCTTTTACCCAGTTTCCACAATGGTAAGATCTTAAGAACTATAGGACAATATCACAGCTAGGATACTGACATTAATACAGTCAAGACAGAATATTTCCATCGCCCCAAGGATCCCCCATGCTGTGTTTATAGTCAAACCCATTTCCTTTCCATCTCCACCTCCTCCTTAACCCTGATAATCACAAATCTCTTCTCCATTTTTATAATTTTGTCATTTCAAGCATGTTATAGAAATGAAATCATACAGTAGATAACCTTTTGTAATAAGCTTTTCTTCTTTAACTCAGAATAATTCTCTGGAGATTCATCCAAGTTATTACATATATTTATAGATCTTATTCTTTTTTATTGCTCAGTAGTTTCCATGTTGTGGATGTACCACAATGTGTTTAACCATCATCCATTGAAGGCCACCTCGGTTGTATCCAGATTTTGGCTATTATGAACAAAGCTGCTATAAATGTTTCTGTGCCAGTTTTTATGTAAGCCTAAGTCTTCACTTCTCTAGGATAAATTCCTAGGAGTGTGGTTGTTGGATTGTATGGTAGTTGCATGTTTTTTTTTTTTAAGATTTTATTTATTTGAGAGAGAGAGAGAGAGAGCACACGTCAGCGGGGAGAGGCGCAGAGGGAGAAGCAGACTCCCCGCTGAGCAGGGAGCCCCATGATGCTCGATCCCAGGACCCTGAGATCATGACCTGAGCCAAAGGCAGATGCTTACCTGACTGAGCCACCCAGGAGTCACTGCATGTTTAATTTTTAAAGAAACTGGCAAACTGTTTTCCATAGTGGGTATATAACTTTACATTCTCATGTACACAATGTATGAATGATCCAATTTCTCACTACCCTCTTCAGCATTTGGTGTTGTCATTTTTTTGTTGTTGGGGGGGGTCTATTCTGTTACATAGGTAGTGATATCTTATTGTGATTTTAGTTGGCATTTTCCTAATGGCTAATGATGCTGAACATCTTTTCATATACTTGTTTGTCACCAATATATCCTCTTCGGTGGAATGTCTCTTCATGTTTTTCTGATTTTCTACCTGAATTGCTATTTACTGTTGAATTTTCATGGTTCTTTATATATTCTAGATAGTAGTCCTTTATAAGTATGTGGTTTATAAATACTTTCTCCCTTTCCATAGCTTGTTTCCTCATCCTCTTAACAAGGTCTTTTGCAAAAGTTTTTAATATTGATGAAGTCCACTCTATCAGTTTTTCCTTTTATGGATCATGCTTTTGATGTCAAATCTAAGAACTCTTTTGTCTAGCCTTGTATCCTAAAGTTTATCTCCTAGGTTTTTTTTCCTAAAAGTTTTAGAGTTTTATATTTAACATTTAAGTCCATGAACCATTTTGAGTTAATTTTTGCATAAGCTGTGCCAGAGAATTCTAACATTTTATTATCTCAATGTTGACATATATTAATTGTCTTTTTTCTTTCAATTTGAGATCTTCCTGGTTCTTGGTATGATGAGTGATTTGTAATTGAAATCTGGACATTTTTCTATTATAAGACTCTGGATCTTACTTAAACCTTCTGTTTTAGCTGGCTTTATGTGATACTACTTGGCAGGGGAAGCAGGGAGGGTGCTAACTCATGATGGCCAGAGGTCGAAGTTCGTGTTCCCCATATTATCTTCACTAACACTGACCTTTGGCAATGAAATCACCAGCTCCCGATTTGGCTTTCTCTAAGGAAGTTATTAGGGCATCTCCGCACAGCTTTGTGAGCATGGAAGTCTAAGCTCCCCACTTGGTGTGGGTGAGGCCAAAGTTTTTTGTGATCTTCAACTGGAGTAGAGCAGTTATTACTAAAAGTTTTGTCTTGCTAAACTGCTTTATCTGATCCTTTGGCCAAAGAGAGTAAACTTTTGTTGTTTGTAATTGTTGGTGTAATTGGCCAGCTTCTTCAGCTCCAGGTGTGAGATACCCGAAGCAGAAAGAAAACCCAGAGCACGCAGTACCATGTCCTTCCTCAGGTCCCAAGGTCCCTGGTCAGACTGCTCTCTTTTCTCCACCTTCAGACTCTTCTTCTGTTTGTTCTCTATGTAACAGCGAGGTTTGTAAAGTAGTACTTCTCAGGAGGAATACGTAAAAGTGTATCTACTCCATCTTCTCCAAGGCAGAAGAAAGTTCTCCTTCATTATGGTTTTGATGGTGACATTTTAACTGTTTCCTGGCAAAAGAGTTCTAACACAGTTTTAAAATTATAATAGCCCAGCAAACCTCAGAACAAATGCTGACTCTGGATAAAGACTGCTTGAGGTCAGAAGCTAAAACACTTTTTCAGACTGCTTTGTATCCAGAGGCAGAGTCAATGACAAATCTCTCTGGGGTCTGCACGGCCTTTAGGCCTTCACAATACAATAATCAGTGCAAAGGAAGAGACTCGAAGGCATTGAATCGGGTTTGCAGATGAAGTTGGGGGTAAGGCAGGCAGGGTGTTCATCCGTTGTTCTAAATTTTAGGAAAATCACGTAAAGAGGAACTTTCCCCAGCATAGCCGTGTTGTACCTCCCCCCGTTTTGCGAAAAACCAAACTCTCACAAGGTATTTGGATTGAAATTTGCTGGCACACATGCACTTGAATTACTTGGCTCCTTTGGTTTTATGCTGTAAGACATTTTTTTCAGGGTACTCAAGCAGATCTGCTTTGAATCCTACTTTGCCACTTCATTATCTGCATGCTCTTGGGCAATTTACGAATATCTCTAAGCTTCTGTTCCTTTGTCTTTAAAACAGAAAATAGGGGCACCTGGGTGGCTCAGTTGGTTGAGCATCTGCCTTCGGCTCAGGTCATGATCCCAGAGTCCTGGGATCCAGGCAGCGGGCTCTCTGCTGAGCAGGGAACCTGCTTCTCCCTCTTCCTCTCCCTCTGTGCGCTCTCTCGATCTCTCAAATAAATAAATAAAATCTTTAAAAAATAAAAATAAAAAAATAAGACAGAAAATAATTGGACCTCTCTCAAAGTTACTGTGAGGATTTCATCACATCTGTAAGGGTTTAAACAGTATCAGTTTACTTTAGTAATTATTATAGTAGCAGCAATAGTCACAGTGGTGTTTATTACACAGTAGTAGTGTAATGGTCACATGATTGCTGAATACTTATACTGTTGTTATAACTAATTCTATGGTGAGGAGCATGAGCTGGTCATTCACAGAGTCCGTCCTCTGTGGGCACTGAAGACTTAATTTCTTTACCATTTTCTCATGGAGAACAGGCTCTCTGAATAATAGGAGGTCTTTACTTTGCATTGAACATTACAACATTGAACACTTTGCAGTCTTTTTTTTTTTTTTAAAGATTTTTATTTATTTGAGAGAGAGAGAGTGAGCGAGAGCATGAGAGGGTGGAGGGTCAGAGGGAGAAGCAGACTCCCTGCTGAGCAGGGAGCCCGATGCGGGACTCGATCCCGGGACTCCAGGATCATGACCTGAGTCGAAGGCAGTCGCTTAGCCAACTGAGCCACCCAGGCGCCCGAACACTTTGCAGTCTTTGCAGAAAAAGTGCCCACAATAAGTGGACGTCCTGTGGGTGAAAGCGGTTCCCACAGTGCGTCATGGCGAAGTGTTCAGTTCTCTTGCGGGTCCCATGGCTGTCACCGTGCCTCCCCATAATGCTAACAGGAGGACTGGCTGCCGCTGCATCATAATTCTAAATAACAGTAGCCTTATTTTTACTATTTAAAGGGATTGTACTTTTTGTTCCTTTACCAACTGTTCTTTAAACTTTAAAATGCTCTCTCTTACTAGAAAGAAGAAAAAACACCATTGTTATCGGTTCCTTTCAAAAACCTAATTGTATGCAGAAGCAGAGTTAATACAGCAGCATATATGGCTGTTTGCTCACACCCTCAACTAATCGGACTACAGAGTTCCTTACAATTTATAAATGCTTCTTTCTTTGACCATAATTTGGTTTAGCACCATTTATGGTGCAGGTGACTCAACTCAACATAGGCCATGTCTAAGAAAGATACACTTGTCTAAACTTTTCATGCACTGGGGGCTTCTGGTTGAGGGGGAGAAGGGATACAGAATTCTGTAAGAAATTTCTGGAAAAAATAGTGCATGTGTATAACAGAAGGTTTCGTGAGGGCCGTTGTTGTAGCCATGTAATACTCTTCTTATTCACAATTATTGTTAGAAATGCCCACTGTACTCAATGTATACATAAAATGGATGCAAGCCACGGAAACACATAATGTTTTTTTTGTTTTGTTTTGTTGTGTTTTTTTTAAAGATTTTATTTATTTATTTGAGACAGAGAGAATGAGAAACAGAGCATGAGAGGGAAGAGGGTCAGAGGGAGAAGCATACTCCCCGCCGAGCGGGGAGCCCCATGCGGGACTCGATCCCGGGACTCCAGGATCATGACCTGAGCCGAAGGCAGTCGCTTAACCAACTGAGCCACCCAGGCACCCGAAACACATAATGTTTTAAAGGCAATGTATATGTAGATAACTCCCACACTGAAACAAAGCTAATCTTGGCCAATAATGGTTTTCATTTATTCTTTTCAACAAATTGTTGAGTCTTGGGGTTTCTTAAAGTTTTTTTTAAGATTGTGTTTAGCACAAGCTGGGGAAGGGCAGAGGGAGAGGAAGAAGCTGACTGCCCGCTGAGCAGGGAGCCAGAGGTGGGGCTCAATCCCAGGACCCTGAGATCATGACCTGAGCCAAAAGATAGGCGCCTGACCAGCTGAGCCACCCAGGCACCCTTGGACACTTAAAATATTTTAAAAACAAACAAAAATTACATTATAGATGAAAAATATTTTAGTAAAATATTGGACATCTAAGCCTCTTTTTTTTTTGGAATATGGTTGACACACAATGTTATATTAGTTTGAGGTGTACAACTTAGTGATTAGACAAGTTTATACCTTATGCTGTGTTCACCCCAGGTGTACTTACCTTATTGCATTGCTATTAAAGTATCACTGACTCTACTCCTTATGCTCTGCTTTTATTCCTGTGATTTACTCGTACCATAAGCAGAGGCCTGTATTTCCCTCTCTCCTTCACCCATTTTGCCCAACATTTCACTCCCCTCCCCTCTGGCAACCATCAGTTCCGTACTTATAGGTCTGATTCTGCTTTTTGTGTGTTTATTCATTTTTTTTAAGATTCTATTTGTGATTGGAATTATATGATACTTCTCTTTCTTAGTCTGACTTTTTTCACTTAGCATAATACCCTCGAGGTCCATCCATGTTGTCTCAAATAGCACGATCCCATCCTTTCTTATGACTGCATAATATTCCATTATGTATATATACCACATTTTCCTTATCCATTTGTCAATTGATAGACATGCAGGTTGCTTCTGTGTCTTAACTATTTTAAATTGTAGATAATGCTGCAATAAACACAGGGGTATATATATCCTTTTGAGTTAGTATTTTTGTTTTCTTTGGGTAAATACCCAATAGTGGAATTATTGGATCATATGGTATTTCTATTTTTAGTTTTTTTGAGGAACCTCCATACTCTTTTCCACAGTGGCTGTACCAATTTACATTTCCACCAACAATGCATTGAGGATTCCTTTTTTTTCCCACATCCTCTCCAACACTTGTTGTTTCTTCTCTTTTTTATTTTAGCCTTTCAGACAAGTGTGAGGTGATACTTCATTGTGGTTTTGATTTACATTTTCCTAAGGATGAGTAATATTGAGCCTCTTTTTGTGTGCCTGTTGGCCATCTATATGTCTTCTTTGGAAAAATGTTTATTCGTGTTCTCTGCCTGTTTTTAAATCATATTGTTTGGGTTTTTTGGTGTTGAGTTGTGTTGTTATTTATATATTTTGGATATTAATGCTTTATTGGATATATCATTTGCAAATATTTTCTTCCATTCAGTAGGTCGTCTTTTTGTTTTGTTAATGGTTTCCTTTGCTGTGCAAAAGCTTTTTATTTTGATATAGTCCTACTGGTTTATTTTTGCTTTTGTTTCCCTTGCCTTAGGAGATATACCTAGAAAAATGTTGCTATGGCCAGTGGATATCTAGGCTTCTTAACAGGTTAAATGTGCTTAGAGTTCCTAAATAGATTAAGTGAATACATAAAATGACATTGCAGAGTAGATGTTCGGATTAACAACACATCATAAATGTGCCAAAGATTAGATAGCAGGATAAGTTGTTTGCAGTCTACACCAGATGTGACAAATATAGATAGTAACCTGGATTCAAAGAAGTGTTCCTATGTACACTGACTATAAATATGTAACGAAAGTCTATTTTTTAATAACTTTTCTTCTCATTACTAAAATTATTGCAATAATATGTAATTCTTCTTACTTCAAGGTATGTCACTATTCACAGGATGGTATGTTTTAGGAATAAACATTTTAAGAATACTAAGATAGTAGCTATATTAGAGATAGTGTAGCTAGGATGTAGAAGAACTAAGAGATGAGAAATGAAATGGGTTTCTACTAAGTAGATTTGCGTTTTTAAGTTGAGACTTAATAGAGAGGTTAAAAAGTCAGACATTGGTTATCAACTCATAGATTTTTATATGCCTATTTATATTTGAATTATGACCTCAAACTCAGGTATATTTCCTCTATAAAATCAAATCAGTCTGAGCAGTAGGTAGAAGAACCAGAGATACCTGGCTTCACATCCCAGCTTCACCATTTTCTAACTGTGAAACCTGGGATAAATAACAACCTTAACAGATCTTACTGTAAAATGAAGTTAATAGTGTCCACCCAACAAGGAATGAATTTGATAGTATAATCAAAAATACTATAACTTACACATAGTTCCATTCCATAAATGTTGTCATAATGCCTTTTTTAAGCTTTATTAAGATGTAGTTGACATTCAAAAAATTGTGCATATTTAAAGTATACAGCTGGTAAGTTTTGACATCTGTGTGTATCTGTGAACCATCATCGCAATCAAGATAAATAACATGTCCATCACTCTCAAAAGTTTGCTTGTGCCCCACTCTCTTTTCTCCCTCCTGCCCCCCCATACTACCTCATCCCCAGGCAACCACTGACCTGCTTTCTGTTACTACAGGTAAGTTTGCATTTCTAGAATTTTATAGGAATGGAATCATACAGTACATAGTTACTATTAGGTTTTTTTTTTGATGGGGGGTGGTGACATTTTGACTTCTTTCCCTCAGTATAATTATTTGAGTTTCTTCATTGTTGTTGTGTGTATCAATAGTTCATTCTTTCTTAATGCTGAATAGTGTTACATTATATGGATATACTATGGTTTCTTTATTCGTTCACCCTTTGGTGGACATTTGGGTTGTTTTTGGTTTGGGCTTTTCTGTTCTATTTATCTATTTTTTTCTGTTTTGACACCAATAACACAATATCTTGACTACCAGAACTTTATAATAAGTCTTGAAGTCCCATAGTATAAGTCCTTCAACTTTATTCTTTTTGAACAGTGTTTTGACTATTTCTTTTTTTTTTTTTTTTAAAGATTTTATTTATTTGACAGAGAGAGACACAGCGAGAGAGGGAAAAGAAGCAGGAGGAGTGGGAGAGGGAGAAGCAGGCTTTCCACTGAACAGGGAGCCCGATGCGGGGCTCGATCCCAGGACCCCGGGATCATGACCTGAACGAAGGCAGATGCTTAACGACTGAGCCACCCAGGCGCCCCTGTTTTCACTATTTTAAGTCCTTTACATTTCCATATGAATTTTTAAAATCAGCTTGTCACTTTCTACCCCACAAAAGGCCTGATGTGATATTGATTGGGATTACCCTGAATCTGTATATCAATTTGAGGAGAATTGACATCTTAACAATATTAAATCTCCTAATCTGTGAACATAGTATTCTGTTTATTTAGGTCTTCTTTAATTATTCTCATCAGTGTTTTATGATTTTCAGTGTGCAGATCTTTTGTCCTATATATCACTAAGTACTTCCATGTTTCAGTGGTATTATAAATTATGTTATTGTAAATTTCAGTTTCCGATGACTATTTCTCATCTGTAGAAGTAAAATTGATTTTGGTACATTGATCTTATATTCTGAGACATTGATTAATTCACTTAAGTAGTTCTAGTAGCTCATAGATTTGATAGCATTTTCTATATACACAAATATATTGTCTGTGAATAAAGAGTTTTTTTATTCCTTTCCAATGTATATTCCTTTATTATTTTTTCTTGTTTTATTGCACTGGCAAGAACCTTCAGTATAATGTTGAATAGAAGTGGTGTACTGTTTAAGCTTTGGAATGTCTGAAAAGTATTTTGTCTTTCTTTTTGAAAGATTTTTGCTGGGTAACACAGTCTTGATTGATAGTTGTTTTTGCTCTTTCAGTAGTCTAAAGGTGTTGCTCCATGGTTTTCTAGCCTATAATATTTCTTTTTTTTTTTTTTTAAAGATTTTATTTATTTATTTGACAGAGAGAGACACAGTGAGAGAGGGAAAACAAGCAGGGGGGGTGGGAGAGCAAGAAGTAGGCTTCCCGTGGAGCAGGGAGCCTGATGCGGGGCTCGATCCCAGGACCCTGGGATCATGACCTGAGCTGAAGGCAGACGCTTAATGACTGAGCCACCCAGGTGCCCCTAGCTTATATTATTTCTAATGAGATATATCTCATCCTTACCTTTGTTCCTCTGTATGTAATGTGTCTTTTTTTCACTGACTGTTGTTAATATTTTCTCTTTATCTCTGGCTATGTTATTATAATGCACCTTTGTGTATTTTTTTCATGTTTCTTGTGCTTAGGAATTGTTGAAATTTTTTAATACCTAAGTTTATAGTTTTCAGAGAATCTGAAATTTTTCCCCTTATTTTTTCAATTACTTTTTCTATGCCCTCCTCCTCTTTGAGATCTCCAATTACATATATATTCTGCTACTTGTAGTTGTTCTATAGTTCACTGATGCTTTTTCTTTTATTTCCTTTTTTTTTTAATTTAATTTTGGAGAGTTTCTACTGTCTCCAAGTTCAGTAATCTTGTCTTCCGCAGATGTCTAATCTGCCATTAGTTCTATTAAGTAAATTTTCATCTCACACATAATAGTCTTCATCTCAATTTAGGTCTTTTGCTTTCTTTCATGTCTGAAATTAACATGTTCAAACTTTCTTACAGCTTCCTGAATATATAGACTATGGTAATAATAGCTATTTTAATGTCTTTTACTGCTAATTCTGTTTATTTATGTCATTTCTGGGTCTGTTTTTATTGATTTTTTTTCTCCTCATTTGCATCATTATTTTTTCCAGCTTCTTCGTATGCCTGGTAATTTTTTATTGAATGCCAGACATCGTGGATATTATGCTGTTGAAAATAAATTTTTTAAATTCCTAGAAATATTTTTGAACTTTGCTTTGGAATGAGGTTAAATTTCTTAGGAACTACTTAATTGTTTCATATCTTGCTTATGAACTTCCTTAGGTAGGATCAGAGCAGCATTTATTCTAGGTGTAATTTTTCCCTGTTACTGAGAAAAGGTCTTTTTTAGTATTCTGATCCCCTGATATGGCAAGGTTTTTCCAGTCTTGCTGGTGGAAAAAAGATATTATACCCAGTCTTGTGTGAGCACCAGGTGGTATTCTCTCATTCCTTTTGGCTTATTATTTTCCTAGCCTTGGATTGTTTCCTCACACACATGCACTAAAATATGAATCATTGTGCCCTTAAATTTTCCATAGCTAGTGTTAAGTACCAAGAGTTTCTTTGTTCGTTAACAAAGTATTATGTTGAGCTTAGAAGATAGATTTCTGCTAGCCCTTACTTGTTAGTTTCTTAAATATTTGTCCCATTAAGTGTGCGGAAATAATTATTTGCCATACTTGTGTGTTTCAAATGTTTATCCTTATGCAAGAAGCCAACCTGCATCTTTGGTTACCCTGATCTGGTGATTAGGTAGCATCTCCAGACCTTCCTGGGCAGCTGGAAGGGATACATTTGACTTTCCTGACTTAGCTGCCTCTGTTAGAAAATCCCAATTATGAAAGCTTTCAATTCCTGATTTTACACGTGAGTCTGTAGCCTCTTTACACATAAGTGCAAAAAAAACAAAACAAAACAAACAAAAAAAAACAACCCACACCAATTCCCAATTAAAGTACATTTTTGTAAATTTACCATCAGTTACCACTGATTGCTTCTCCTGTTGTGTTCATATTGTTTTAAATGTTATTGTTCCCATTAAAAGTAGATAAATATTTTTGCTGAGCAAAAAATGTTGCATTAGAGCATAACTATTTTAAATTAGATGTACTTTGGGAAATGCAAGCAAGTGACAGTGATTTCATAGGTCTTCAAATCTATGGATGCTCTTTTTTTTCATTATTAATTTTTAAGAATGGATTTTTTAGGAGTCAATCACTTGGCACCCAAACAGAAAAGGATCACAATTAAGCTATTTTTAAAAGGAGTTTGAAACCAACATTGTAATATATGGCTTTCTCTATACCCTGCCCATCAGCAGACCAGAACTCAGATGAGTTGGAGGAGATTGTGTAAATTCAAATGGAGCAAGAGGTACAGGAAGAGCTTTGGAGTCAGACATATAGATAACTTCAGCTCTTCTACTTTTTAGTGATGTAACTTCGGGCAAGTTTTTTAGCCCACTGAACGTACAATTTATCGTCTTTAAGTAAATATTATACCCCCTACCTCATAGCACTGATAATGAGGTTCAAATGACATAATGAATTAAGGTAGAGTAAATGCTCAGTAAATTGCCTTACCTCCTTTAAGTGTGTGAAGTTAGTTTCCTAGTGAAAAGCTTCCACACAAGTCAAACAGACAAACGAAAAAATCTCCTAATTTGGAAATGCATATATACCAAGTAAATGGCCATCACAGGGAGAAATTTGGACTATAATATTGTTACTTTAGATTTAAAAGACTTCACAGAGTGACTTTAGATCCTAGTGGGTTTTTTTAAGTGTTCTATTTGAGGGCAGTTCAAAGTAAGTTACTGATGTTCATTTTTACTCTTAATTAAAAAAATATGCCTTTTTTTTTTTTTAAATTAGGGGGAGTTTGTTGCTTGTCTCCTGTCCTTATTACGACAAATGACAGATAGACATTATCAACAACTTCTTGATAGTTTCAATACAAAGGAAGAATTAAGGGTAAGTGACTTTTTTTTTAAATTTCCTACGTCTTTCTAGCTTTCCTTGTTCTCATCATCATTGTTAAGATAGTTCCTTGACAGTTGTTTTACCTGTCTATGTTAAATTCTAAGCTGTTTTTTCTCACCTTCATCCACATGTCTGACTCTCTGTCTTGGCTCATTAAGATTTCAACTACTCAAGCAAAGCAATTAACTTTTATTTTGTACAAAGACATAGGATTTGAAATACCTGTCAGCAAAATCCAATAAACTAAAATAGAATCACAGACCTAATGAGACAAAAGCAAATAGACTAACTCTAGTTAGGTGGACTTAGAAATATTGCCTTTATAGAAGGTAAGGGTGAATATATAAATATATTAGCTGACTTCATCCCTCTAAAACCAAAATGAGGAGTTCTGGCTACAACGTTCTGACCCCAGAGAAGCAGAGTTGAATTTGATATTCTCTATCAGCTACAGTCTAATCAATATGCTGTGCTAGTGTGACAGGCTGACATTAAATAGAAAATATTGATGCCAGGTTTATAAAAATTCAATCTTTGCTGAGATTTAGGAAGCTTCAGTGCTTCCTTCATGGTGTTCACTAAAACCTTAGAAGTTGATTGTCCTCAGTTGGAGGAATGACCTGTCATCTCTTCTTATTTACTTTTACTTCTCTTTCATCTCTTGAGTTTTCCAGACACATTCATATGTAAACCATCATAATGGAAGGGGACTTACATGCCAGTGGTGGAGAATTACAGGACAGTAGGCATGGTCACGCTGCAACGTTTGTGTGACCAGAAGCCTTCACAGCACCTCAGGGGAAGACTTGTAGATTTTTTTTAATACAGATCATGGACAGGGATCACTTATCTTTGATCTGGAAGATGTTGCATGACCTCAGAAGCATCTTTCAGTTACTTTGGAGTGGCTGACAAGCTGAATCATGAAACAAAGAATAGTTTGGGCAGATATAATCTCTCTAGCAGAAAATTAGTTGGCATATATCCATGCC
The DNA here is from genome assembly GCF_029215605.1 of Mirounga angustirostris. NCBI lineage: Eukaryota > Metazoa > Chordata > Mammalia > Carnivora > Phocidae > Mirounga > Mirounga angustirostris. The sequence continues at coordinate 37,086,116 of NW_026991720.1, forward strand.
TAAAAATATGTTTTTCATGTTTACTTTCAATCCTGAGTTTAGAATTAAAAACAGATAAAAGGCCTTGGAAAATGCCCACTCTACACACAGAAATCCATGTGGCTAAAAAGGAAGATAATTGTGCAGTCATTAACTTTCTTCAGAAGTTGAATATGTAAAACAGTTAAGGAACTAGGTTTTATATAAGAGGTCTTTGACTTCATGTTTCAAAATTTCCCCATAGGAAAGGCTACTTATTTTTACAGAGCCTGGGAATAAAAAATAGCAGAGAAGCACACATTGAAAATCATGATTAATTTAATCTAGGTATTGAGTTTTATGCCTTATTATTCACATTAATAATAATAAAGCAAGTGGAAGTCATGAATAAAGTGTTTTATGTGGCCTTTCCTCATTTCAGTCAGCCACACACCTTTTCACAATTTCCCACTTCAAAATTAACTGGGCCTTTGGGCCAGGAAAATTATTGAATGCTATTAATTACTTCATCTATCCTTTAAGCAGTATCGATTGAGAAATTCAGGCAACTACTGGTTTTTGTTATGTGGCCAGGTACAAATTGTCCAGTCCCTGTAGGGGGAGAAGTCAGTCAAGTAATAGGCATTGACCCCACAGGTAGTGAACTCCCAGGGTAAGCACATGGTGCTTTGGAGCATCTGGGAATTGCTGCCAACCCAAACTCATGACATGAGAGAAAGTCCCCAAAGGGGTCTCAGCTGAGAACTAAGATGAGTAGGAGTGTGCTGGGCTTACCTTTGGCTAGGACATTCAGATCTCTCAGCTAAAATGATACCAGAATATGCTAACTGACAAAGCACTCTCTACACCACCTTTATAACAGTTATTCAAACCTGGAATGTTTTACTTTATTTGTTTTTGTGAGTCCCCAACCCCTAACTACTAGATTATAAGCTCCTTGGTGTGTGAAGCTTTGGCTGGTTCACTGCTGTATCCTCAGATCCCAGAACATGCTCACCACATTGTAGGCACTCAAGAAACATTTGTTGATTGTTTGATAGAATATGAGGAAGAGAGTTGTAAGACACAAGGCTCTCCGAATGTGTATGGATTTTATTTTGATGACACTTGGATTCTGTGGAGGGTTTTAGGAAAGAGGGGAGAGCCATGATCCCATTTGAGTTAAGAAAAACCTGTCTGGTTGCACTACTGAAAATGAATTAGCCGAGGTCAAACAGGAGGCAGAACCCTATAAAGGATCTGACGCAGTAGTCTGTGCTAGAAATGACTATGGCCTGAAAGTGAGATGATCATGATGGTAGATTCTAGGGACATTTAAGGAAGTTGAATTGGCAGGTCCTGGTGACTGAATTTATAAAAGAGGTGAAGTAGAAAGAAGAGTTGAAGTTGACTCCCAGGCTCTTTGACAACTGGCCAGATGTTGGTGCCATTCACTGCATGGGGAACCCAGGAGGTGTGGGTGTACAGGTTTGGGAGTAAACATAAATCCAGTTTCAGCTAGAGTTTGGTCACCCGAGGGACATCAAAATGGAGATGTCTTATAGACAGTGTCTGAAGTTGAGGAGAGAAAGCTGGGCTGCAGATGTAGATTTGGAAATTGTCATTTACATCAATGGGAGTAAATGGGAACATCCAAGGAGAGTGTAGAGTATGTAATTGAAGGGATCTGAATAGAAGCCAAGCATCAAGGAGCAATCGATATTGCTTAAAGGATAGATGAAGCATCAAGGAGTGTTGAACACTGCTTGCTACTGCAAGGAGGTGAAGTAAGATCCTCAAAGGGTCCTTTAATATTGTTGATGAACTCGATGAGCAATTTCAGTGCAGTGGTGAGAGCAGAAGCCACGCTGTCATGAATTGAGGAATGAAACAAAGAAAAAGATACAATAGATGTATAACATGTTCCAAGAAAAGGAGGATAAGGTGTCTACTGACGGAGAACTTTGGACATCATGGGAATATTTATAATGGAGGAGACTTAAGCATGTTCAAATGGTAACGATTCGAGCTGGTAGAGGAGAAGCTGAAGGTGTAAGGAAGAAGTGCAGAGGGTAGTAAGGTTCCCTGAGGTGGCAGCAGGAGGGGACAGAAGTAGCCTTGACTGGAGGAAGATCATTTTCCCAGTGTAAGAATGGAAGGGGAGTAACTGGGGGAAGGCAAGCTAAAGGTCACTTATTTTATTAAAAGCTAATTAGTCAGCTGGTTTTAATCTGTATTTTGAAAGTTCAGAGGTCACCTTTTAACAGATCCATTTTTCTTGTTCTCATTTTTCTTCAAAGCCAAATACCCCTGTTTATGCTACTGAAACCTACATTACAAGATCTTTCAAAGGTAGTAACACTGGTCCACAGTCCCTTATGCAAAGTCCTTACTAGCACGTGTATTTTAGAAATTAGAAGCTTTTGACATTTCAGGAAGATAATGTGGTGCACATACTGTGTATGATATAGGGCCTCCAGTAGGATTTGGGATAGCCACTCTAATTAAATATCTTAATATTTCTGCAGTCAAAAAAATATTCACTCTAAGTGGGATTAAATAAAAACTGAATAGCTCAGGTCAGGTTTTGCTGCCAAATGGATTATAAAACCAGAATTTTTAGACTACTTTGAGATTCTACTTTAGTAACAAGAAACTGAGGACCTCTAACAGCAAACACTTATATAAAACTTCGTACATGCAAGGTACTGTTCTAAAAGACTGATTCATATAACTCATTTAATCCTCAACCCCCTGAGGTAGGCACTATTATGATTTTATTACAAATGTCAATTATTTGATTCAACAGACATCTATTGAGCACCTTGGCTAGGCATTGGGGATATCAAGACTAATAAAACAATCTCTCTTAATGCTTTAATGTTATTAAGAGCATCTAAATCATTGTTATAAATGAGTGTGACGTATATAAACAACAGTGATGGCGGCTGACAGTTATAGATTACCTCCTCACCCCCACCCCCACTGTCATGGGCCATGCAGTGCTCAACAGTTTTCCTGCAGTGCCTCATTTTACTCCCCGCTAACCTCCCCCAAACTCTTTCCACCCCCACAAGGAAGTAATTGAGAGGGCCTGGAATTCTATTAACATCTGAGCTCTTTGCTCAGGCAGCTAAACTCAGCTTTTTCTTACACTTTAATGAAGTTTGTTCAACCAAAATCTTTGCCATCAAATCGCGTAAAATTTCATTTGTCAACTCTTTAAAAAGTAATAAGGCGGTTCCAGTCATGAAGTGGGGATAAAAGGCCAAATTAATGGAAGGAGAGTTATTTGGGTTTGTTTGTTTTTTTTTTGTATCTACCTTTAGGTTAGAAATGGAATATATAAGGGAACTGCATACAAGGAAAGGTATAGCTGAGTAAAGTGGTATTTAATGGAAAATTATAACTGATACTGGGATTAGACCTTAAAACTCCCATTTTACCTACTGGTTAAAAGTCATAAAGTATGTCCCCCTCCCCTCCACACACATGTATTCTATCCCCAGAGGTAGCTACTGGTGACACATAAGGTTGTCCTCACAGACTATTTTTTATGATATATACATACACATTTTTAATGGAATCCTACTATTCTTATTAGTTGCACTTTTTCACACAACAATATGTCATGAATATTGTAGAGATCACTGTATCATTTCTTCCTCCAAATTGCACTATATGGATGCTAATAATTTAATCATTCCCCTTTTGCTGGGCATTCAGGATGTTTCTGACTTTTGCCAAGAGAAAGGATACTTCAGGGAACATCATGACACACATGTCTCTATGGACTTGTGCCCTTATTGCTGTAGAATGAATTCCTGGAAGTCGAACTATTAGATCATGGGATATATGGATTTTAAATCTTCCTTGATACTGATGAATTATATGTTGAGATGTTCCAATTAATATTTTTGTTGTTCTTTATCCCTGGCACTGCTAAAAAAGCACTGCTTTTTTCTTTCTTCTTATCAGTTCAAAGAAAGATATGGCCAAGCATTTCACAGTGGTTCTCTAAATGAAATGAAAATGAAAACAGATTTTGAAAGTACGGAGTTCCCAGATTATTGGTGTTTTAACTCCGTTCTTGCTTGCAGAATCAGGACGTCTCCAGGGTTACTGTTGGAGTGGCTCCTGGCATTTTGAACAGTATGCCATTTCTTCTCCTAGGTCCTCAGGTGCTCTGTGTGAGTGGTGTGAGTCACAAAGTCAACAGGACTGTGTACGAGCAAGGACCCGAGGGCTGGTACTCTGCATTGTGTAGCCCTTTCCTTCCTTGGAACGTGGCAGTATTTTAGAAATGAACAAAAGCAAAGACCAGGAAGTGATTCGAGTTGTTTCTTTTCTTTTTTCTCCTTCTGTAGTCAATAATGTTTTATTATACACCCACCTTCTGCTGAGGGCTAAAGTTTTGTCCACATCCATGGTATTTCTTGTACATGGAAAGCACTGAGTCTCCTGTTCTTTGGATTATGACTTTTCATATAGAACTGTGAGAACCCTGCTTTAAGCAGGAGGTTATACCTGTTCTGGAAGTTAAGTACGGCACTATTACAGCCTTTCATTGTCTCCCATGTACTGGCCCCCTAGCCTTGAAAAATCATATCTGATCAAGTCACAATCCAACTTTAAAACCCTGAGGACTTCACGTTACCTGCAGGACAAGTTCCAGTCTCTGCCAAGTAATCCCTATCCTCCGTCGACCTTCCATCCTCATTGTCCTCCATCCTCTTCCAAACCCCTTTCATGACAGCCAGTTAAAATTACTTGCGTATTCCAAACCAACCATACAGTTTTTAATTCCTCTGAATCATTTTTTTGTGTCTCCCTGAAATGTCTATTCTACCATTACTCACTCACTTGAATTGCTTAATTTTACCCCCTATTAATCCTTCCCTGATTTCAGCTCGTGCTATAAAATCCAGCTCAGGAATCACTTTCTTTACAAAGTGTTCACAGAATATGGTGCCCCCCCACCCCCACTCTTCCCCACCTTCTGTGATAGCACCCAACAATGCCTTCTAAATGTTGTTTCCTTGGATCCTTGATAACTGTGCTCTTTGAGAGTAGGGACCATGTCTTTGTGTCTCAAGCACAGAGCCTAGAATAATATATCTCAGTTGAATGAAACAACCCTCTTAATAAATGTCTGCATACCTCACAAACCATCTTTTTCTGTACAGTTATTTCAACTTATAGCCTTTATTTTATCATAAAAAATAGTTCTCTAGCTCTCAAAGACTGAAGACCACTTGGGAGTTATTTTTGCATAATGTGCTTCGATATTCAACTTTAAGGTTATGAATTTCAATGTGATAATAATTATTAACACCCTTTAATTGAATTCAAACCCCATACCAAGGATGTTACACATTTGAAATTTGTAGAAAATTTTTAAGATAATATTTGACTATACTTTAAATCATAAGTGAAGGAAATGTGTTCCTAGAAGGCTCTGTCCCTGGCATTGCTTTTGACATAAGGAGACTGTGTCTTGGTCTATCTGCTTACGCCATGATGCTTTCTTTTCTTGAGTTCTTAACTCATGTTTCATGATCTTGGAATACCTCCTCCCGTGTCTCACTAATTCTGTTGCATAAACTTCATTCTGTCTCGTGCTATGCTGATACCACGGTATCCTGTGTAAACACAAAGCGATTTTTTGTACAGTATAGTCAGGAAATGAGTGAAAAACAAATTTAATCCTCTCACCCATCTGCCTAAAGCCCCTCACTGCCTTACATTGCCCTCAGGATAAATTTCCCCATTTCTTGCCACTCCCCATTGCAGTCCAGGCAGCCCCGTGTTGTCTCTTGCCTTTAAGGCATGCCGGTGCTCTTCCCTCTCCGTGGAATACCTGGTCCTCAGACTTATCCTCACTTGCAGTGCATGCATAGATCCGTGTGGTTTTTAGGTTAGCCTTCAGCTCTCCTGCCAAACTGTACACTCCGTTTAGGGCAAGCATTACATTCAACTTACTGTGGAATGACATGTCACAGACACTCCATAAATACTCTTGCATGAATAAATAAAAAGAACGTATCTTACCCCACTAGGTGTCCCCAGCATCTAACACAGTGCCTGGTACGTAATAAAGCACTCAATATTTATGAATGAGTAAATGTTAGTGATGATTTCTAAAATCATAAAAAATGGCTCTTGCTTTCTTTTCTATTTGAGTATGGCCCTTTTTACTGTTGTGGTTTTCACATGAACTTCCTTACTTGAACCTCTTGCACTGCAGAAAAAAAGTGCTTCTGTAAAGTACCACCTCACTGTTCCTTTTTCTATTTTGAACCCTGATTTGAATAAAACCAGTAATGCAGTTAAGTTACCATGTTGTGCTATTTGAAGTAAACAAACAAAGAAGAAACTGCTCCCAGGCTACCAATTTTAAAATAGTGGCATATGAAACACTTATTTCTTGCTATCCAAACAGGAATATTATTATAGCAATGTTCTTTTTTTAAATTATGGGGAAGATGTGTTAGTTATTGTTATGTGTGCAAAATAATTTCGTATATATATGCAGAAGCACACATTCAGTGAAACGATGAGAGCTGAAAAGTACTTAGGGCAGACGGGGAACAGCGGTGGATTTGGGGAGGACAGGCAGGGGGCTGTTGAAGAATCCAGAATTCAGGTATTAGTGCTTTAAAATACTGGAACGGAGTTTGAATGAAACCAGTTGCATGGCAGCTGATAGTAAATCCTTGCAGAGCTCAGTCATATGATGGGAGTGCCACAGTAGAAGGTGTTTATGTTACCCTCTGATGAAACATTAGCCTACAGCTGAGAAATAAGAAAAAAACATTTGTCTAGTATAATAACAGATAAGTGATCATACTGACTTTTCAAAATCACGGCTCACTACAAGGGACCTTAAAGCCTCCACATTTTCCAAATATGAGAGCTCAGTTCCAGAGAGGTTAAATAAACTGCCAAGGTCGTTGGGCTTGTTCATTGCTGAGTCAGGATTAAAATCTCGATTTTCTGATTTTCACTGAAATGGCTTTTCATTGTCATTGTAAGATTGCCACAATGCGTTGGATTCTATAAAGGTAGATGAAGCTTGCATGGGTACTGTAGAAAGCTATTTGAGACACTAAAAAGTTTTCTTAGGGGAAGCAAAGATCTATGTCACTATGCGGGCATTGGCTCAGTGTTGCATGCTGCCACACCTTTTATTTTGTGAGATAAGTGGGAATAAGAAAATAAGATGGCACAGAAACAGATGGTCTGTCCCCAGCTCCTACACCTGGAATAACTTTCCCTTTGACCCCAGCCCTACAAAAGAAGAGCAACCAAAGTTGCCAGCCCGGAAGGTAGACGTCCTGCCTGCTATAACCAGTTTTTCAGACAATTCTTTCCCTGTGCAGCTTCCATCAATCTCTCCTACCCCCCTACCCCCATACACACACCCATTGCTAAGGGTGCTACCTCCAATTTCCGATTCCCTAAAAGTCGAGAGGGGAAAAGATGAAATTTCAATATTTTAGAAATGAAACTATTCCTAAGTCATTGTAGACTATGAGAAGTGATTCCCCACCTTCATGATTTTTTTTTTTAAACATCCATCTAAGCAAGTGCCACCAGATAGGAAACTGAAGTAGGATATAATTCTTTGAAAGGTAAATGCAGACATCCATTTTTGCAGGGATTATATATATTCATGTCTGGAAAACCCAAAAGAATGAACTGAAAAACTTTTTTGAAGTTTTAGAAATGCATTAAGAAGGGTTTCTCACCATATTAGTATGCTAATGACCTACTTTCCCAAGAGAGGTCTGGAATGTGAGGGGTTTCCCCAAATTGTCTGACCTGCAGTAGAATTCATTTGGGAAACTGTGTCTGGTGATTCTGCCTACATGAGAAGGGTCTGTCTGGCCATTTAAAGGCAAATGACCTAGCGGATTTATTTCCACATGGCACATACTACACATATCAACGTATGTGTGTTGATGCCAAAGAAGCTAAAATAATTTCGTGTCAAAATATTTATGGGCTTGATCAAAGCTGTTAGAGTATGTTAAAAAACCACACACACACACAGCTACCACATGTTTCTTATATTTTCAGATTCTATCTATCTTCTGATGATATGAATGACAACCATCATCTTCTATTCAAGCAGTTTACATGTTTCACATAATGTGTTGCTGGGTTTCATAAATAAAATTCATGTGTGGTTTTTTTTTTTAATTAAGCGACACCATACTGTTGCTTTCAGTCAGATTGGTAGCTATATCTTCCTAGCATTGCTTGAGGTTATCAACCAATCTGTAAGTTTGCTAGTTAACAAATCTAAACTAGACTGAGCCAATCTCTTTCTGATCGGGCATGCTTTATGTCATTCAGTACATGTATATTGTCTCCTTGAGTCCCCTTTAAGTGTAATATGCTGCAGCGATTGGGGCTCTAACACTTGAAATGTTTTAAGAAGAGGTATTTCTGGGGGCACCTGGGTGGCTCAGTTGGTTAAGCGACTGCCTTCAGCTCGGGTCATGATTCCAGGGTCCTGGGATCGAGCCCCGCATCGGGCTCCCTGCTCAGCGGGAAGCCTGCTTCTCCTCTCCCACTTCCCCTGCTTGTGTTCCCTCTCTCGCTGTGTCTCTCTCTGTCAAATAAATAAATAAAATCTTTAAAAAAAAAAAAAAAGAAGAGGTATTTCTGTGTCTGGCAGTAGCTTTTTGTCAAAAATGTTTCTAGGTGATCAGTTTAAAGTTAACATCTCGGTAAGCACTGCTGCCCTCTGGCATGGCAACTCTGTGAATAATTCCTTGACACTCTCATAGCTACTAAGCACTCACCACTGGGCTCAGCTTAGCACACATCCTTATTTGAGTGTATTCTACATAGCCCATTCAGATTCTGTAAACCTGCATGCATACCATTAATGCTGCATCCTCAGAATGCCCTCGAAGAAACCTGGGTGTTTGCTTAAAATGCTTTTTAATGAACATAACTTTCTAAATTTTGACACCTACATAGAAGGAAGATCTGTTGATCGTTCTCTCGCTATGGAAAGTTCTGATGTTGAGGACACTATAATAAAAGAAAGAATATATTTGCCTGCTAATCTTCAACTGTCAGTCTTCCCCTTTATTTATAAAATCTAAATGTTTAGAGTTTGTGAAGAGGAATGAAAGGTCATCTCCACTGTGTATGAGAAAGAAAAGGAAAAGAGAACATTTGGGAAGGGTAGCAAGCCAGTGGGGGCTGAGAATAGAACAGTGATGATTCCTTCTCCTGGTGAACTATGGAAGCATGGCTTCCTTTTCTGTAGTTGCTTTGGAAATGGCAACAACCGTGCTCTGTGTGTGTGTGTATTGACAGTTAAAATAACTCAGTAAAATGATCTGTTTCCTCCCTATCCAAGGATTTCCTGCTACAGATATTTACTGTGTTCCGAATATTGATACGCCCAGAGATGTTTCCGAAGGACTGGACTGTTATGCGCTTGGTGGCTAACAAGTAAGACATTTAAGTTGACAATGATTGCAGCTTAGTATATGGATGAGAGGAGATACAAAAATGATTTTTCTAGTTTGATCTCAAGTTTGAAATCTTCAAATCCTGGGATTCTTTTTCTTTGTCTCTGAATTAACTTCTCTCATTTAAAAAAAAATACATATTACTATTTGTTTTAAACAGGTGATACATTTAACATAGTTCAAAAATCAAATAATATAAGAAGAGTGTACATTGAAAAAACCCCTTCCCATCTACTGTATTTATCCCTTACCCCCCAGCCTGTAGTTACCACTTTTATTAGCATCTTGCGTGACCTTCCAGTGTTCTTTTACACAGAGCCTGGCAGGTAGCATAATATATACACTATTTTGCACTTTGCTCTTTCAGTTAAAAATCCTGGCAGTCTTGGGCGCCTGGGTGGCTCAGTTGGTTAAGCGACTGCCTTCGGCTCAGGTCATGATCCTGGAGTCCCGGGATCGAGTCCCGCATCGGGCTCCCTGCTCGGCAGGGAGTCTGCTTCTCCCTCTGACCCTCCTCTCTCTCATGCTCTCTGTCTCTCATTCTCTCTGTCTCAAAAAAAAAAAAAAAAAAATCCTGGCAGTCTTTCCACATTAATACATAGAAAGCCCCTCATTCATTTATGTTTCTTTTGCTCTTTTATGGGCATATAATGTTCTATTGAATTGGTGTACCATCATTTATTTAACCAGCCCTGTTGCTAGACACTTAAGTCATTTCTAATCTTTCTTAATTCATTTTAACTCAGCAGGATACATTAAGCATCTACCATGTGCTCAGCACTGGGGATAAGATATGACCCCTGAGTTGGATACATGAAGATTGAAGTTCCTTTTATACAGCCAAGGGATATGGCCAGTAGAGAGCTGAAAATAATGCTCTCAGCAAAATTTGGAACTAGAGAAGACATTTGGAGAGATATTGACATAAAGTTGAATCTCTGGAAGTTGGCAAAACTAGCTTGTATTAGGCATATCCAGGAAAAAAAAATAAAAGATCTTAGCCAGTACTTGAAGGAGTAGGAGCCAGGAAAGGAGATTAGGCAGCTGCCAGAATGGCAGGAGCCGTCCCAGAGAGTAAGTATCATGGCAGTGTCTGCTCTCATGCTTCCTGTCTCTGTCATCTCAGGATACAGAATGCAGGTGAAGTTCTTGAGGAAACTGGCTGATGTTTACTTCCACACTCATAATTTACCCTGTCTCATAAACATTCTTTCCTTCAAGTCTACATTTGCCTGCTTCTCCTTCCTCCTTTTGTCCAGCCCCAAACACCCTCATATTCAGGATAAAGGTTGAATTCTCCAGGTATCTATCCATAGACCAAAGACACCATATGTCCTCCCCAGATGCCAGGTATGGTGGTGGTAAGAGCCCCAGGAATATAGGGTTGGATTTTGATAAGATATGCCTAATATGGCTTCTGCTGCAGTATACATTTATAGATGTGGAGGTGTTAAAACGATGTGTTAAAACTTGTGAAGTAACAAATAGTATAATATGGCATATTATATTTTACATAAGTACAGAAGCAGCTTTTCCATGTTCAAGACTAATTGAAACTCCTGAAATAGCTCTCTTTAGAATTTAGCATATTTAGTTTGATATCTGTGAGTAGAATCAAATATCTTTTCATCTGGATGTCCGGATGCTATAGATTTAAAGGGAGCAATTGGTCATGAATCTGGCGTTATTACCAAAGATCTAACATTCTGCAGAGGACTATGAAGTGGTCCAGGGAGCCAGCCGGGAAGAGGTCCAGGCTGCTGACATCTGCATCACACAACGTCATCATGTGGTCATTATGCCTGCCCTGTGTGCGGAGGGATATTTTGACTTGAATTAGAATATTCAATGGCAAAAATTCAAACCAAAAATAAGTTTGACATTTTGTTCCTTATGCACACAGGCTCTGCTTGAGCTTCTTGAAAACCGTGACCACAATGTGGCTTTTTAAAATTAAACACCATCTCTCTACGTAAAAATCTCCACTCCATTTATGAAGACTCATGGTCACACAAATGGGTAACAGACTTAGAAGTATAGATTCTGCTTTTGAGTAAACACATGATGTTCAAGATTTTCATCTACAGTGTTAACCAAACAGGAGCATGGGTTAGTTTAAGATGAGTTCTGTGTAATACATTTAAACAGAAGATACTCCCAAAGCAAATCCAAGAAAAAGGCCATCAGCCTTTGCTAAATGCAGTACCATCACGCTCTTGCCACTCAAGTCAGTGCTGATAAGAAATGGGCACTGTTTTTCCACTGGCAATTGCAAGTCCGTCCCAATTTGGAGAGAGGACTCCAGGGTCTGGTAGAGAACACCCCAAGTTGGAACAGACACTGCCCTCTGCTCTTCTGCTTCCCGCTCTTCTCCCCATGCAACCACCGTAGCCATTTCCCATTCAAATTATGAAACCAAATGAGATTTTTCTTGCCTTATGAATGCAATATATTCCAGAAATAAGCCTTCAACTATTTCTTCTCTATCCATAAAAAAGATTAGCCACTATAATATTGGTAGAAAAGTCCATTTCTGAAAGATGTTAAACACATTTGAAATATGTTAAAGGGCAGGGGCGCCCAGGTAGCTCCGTCGGTTGAGCATTCAAGTCTTGACTTTGGCTTAGGTTGTGGTCTTGGGTTCGTGGGTTCAAGCCCTGCCTCGCTCCGCTCCGTGCTCAGCAGGGAGTCTGCTTCCCTCTCTCCCTCCCCCTTTGCCCCTCCCCCTGCTCGTACTTGTGTGTGCTCTCGCGTGCTCTCTCTCAAATAAATAAATAAATAAAATCTTTTTAAAAAATGTTAGCATACATTGGGAAGAAAACATGACCACTTTGCTAAACTATGTAGATGCAAGTTGCAGGAGCTAGATCCACGTCTCTGAAGTTGACCACCTTTCTTCCATGTTGCCAGCTTTCTTAGACAAATATTTGATCAGGGCCCCTCAAAGAGGCATTTTTACCCAGACTCCCACTTTTACTACCTACTATGTGCCTAATACATGTCAACTTGATAGTAACTAGCTGAGAAGTCACCACTGCCCTACCTTTGAGCTCAGCTGTATTCAGCTCATCCCTCAAAATATGTATTCTTTGATGTGTTGGTCCTTTCTTCCTGTGTTTTCAAGTGAGTTAAATGCCTTTAACTTTCATCTATAAATTATGTTGTCCCAAATCCTGTAGCTTCCTTGCTTTATATGAAGTCCTACTAAAAGCTGTGACCAGACACTTGGTGATTAGTATGGTCTTGTGTTTATTTCCACCTGAATGTCTAATATCGGGTGACACGGTAAGGGCATCCAGCTTAACTTGCGCAAGGATGAGACATGTGTCTCTTGCTTGTGTGCAAAGTTGTATTGTCCCCACTGTTAAGTTCTTGGTAGATGTTTCTGATGAGAACAACTGCTCAATTTGAGAAAGAAGGAACATAAGGGAGATGAAAATTAAGTACCAAAAATACAGGACACTTTGAGACAAGCTTCTCTCCACCCCCTTCCCATACACATTGCAAAATATAGTACAAAAATAAAGTCACAGCTTTATACATTTTCAAAGAGATAAATCTTGTAACAGACTTGCTTACTGAGGGAAGTAAAACCTTCTGGCCTTACAGTTGACATTTCAGGCCCTTATTTTGTTTATCTTGTGTGCATGTTGGCTTCAAACATAGCATACATTTTTTTATGTGTGCTTTTTCTCACCAAACACTGAATTATTTAGTTGACTAGTACCTTCAAGTAATTTAGTTTTCAAATGAGATCAGTGTAGCAAATAGGTGATTTATGGAACCAAAGATTCTTAGGGAAGGTCATTCATTCATTTACTGACCCATCCACTCAGCAAATCTTTTTCAATACCTAAAGTATAAAATAAATGCCATAAAGATAGAGCAAAGATAGTTCTTTGAAAATGTTTATGAAAGGAACTTTGTTCTGAACTGGGATTGGAAGGCTCTTTCATTAGGAGGTGAAACTTGAGCTGAAAGCCAAAGCAGGAGTTAACAGGCAGACAGCAAAGGAAGAAGAATGTTCTTATCAGCAGAAATAGCTTATACAAAGGCCCTGTGGTCAGAGTGAATATGGCACATTCAAGAAACTGAAAGACTATTAGTGTGGCTGGAACATGAGGAGAGAAGGAGCCAGTAACAATGAGGTTAGAAGAGGAAGACAGGGCCCAAATATTAGGGCGTAGAGAAACATTAAGAGAAACCAAGAAGGGGGCACCTGTGTGGCTCAGTTGGTTAAGTGTCTGCCTTCAGCTCAGGTCATGATCTCAGGGTCCTGGTATCGAGCATCACGTGGGCTCCCTGCTCAGTTGGGAGTCTGCTTCTCCCTCTGCCCCTTCTCCCCCTCCACTTGTGCACACGCTCTCTCTCTCTCTCTCAAATAAATAAATATTTTTTAAAAAAAGAGAGAAACCAAGAAGGACCAGTTAGAAGCTTAATACAGCAATCCAGCTAATGGCTCGAACAAGTAGATGGCAGTGAAGGTAGTAAGAAGATCGATTTTGAAGATTGAGATAACATAACTTGCAGATGACTGGATGTGGGTGGCAGAGAAAAAATGGAAGATGGCCTTTAGAATTTTGGCCTGAACAGAAGGATGAATGGTGGTGCCATTCACTTTGGTGGGGAAATACTGAGAGGAGCAGCTTTGGGGGTGGGGAAGGTGAAGAATCTTATGTGAAACAGAAATTTGAAATACTCTTCGATATCTTAGTGGAAACACAGAAGAGGAAGCTACCCCTGCTTCTGTGGAGCTGAGGGAAGAGGTTAGGGCTGGAGGTGTGCATTTGAGGGTCATTGGATGATATGGATGATATTTGAAGCACTGAATGAGAGCACCTGGAAGAGAGTAGATTAAAAAGAAAAAAGTACTCAGCACCGGGCTATAGAGCATGCTGCCATTTTAAAGCCCAGAACATGGAGAAGCATCCAGCAAAAGAGACTGAAAAGGAGCAGCCCATGATTTAAGATGAGAATCAGCAGAGTATACTGTCCTGTGAAGAGGTTATTCCATGAAGGTAGAAGTATCAAGAGCTGTTGGGAGATTGGAGATGATGAAGACTGACAGTTGCCCCCAGATTTGGCAGTGTTGTGTAGATATTGATGACCATGGCATGTGCTCTTTCAGCGCAGCGATGGAGGAGAAAGCCTTATTAGAGTGAATTCAAGAACAGCTAGGAATTGAGAAAGTGAAAACAGTTCATTAGAAGTTTTGCTGTGAAAGGAAGCAGAGGAATGGGGCTACATCTGGAAGGAGTTAAGGGACGAGGACTCTTTTTAAAATATGGAATAATACAGTATTTTAGTTTACAAATAGGAATGGGTTAGCAAAGACAGAAATACTGGTGCTACTAAAGAAAACAGGAATAAGTGAAGGAACAAGCTGGGGGTTGGGAAGTGGGGTTGGGCTAAGTGCAGAATTGCGGTGTGCCCTTTGAGAACTGCCTGTTACCTGTGCACAATCAGCTTGCACTGGAAATTAAACTAACCACGTAGGCATGCAGTTTAGGTTAGCTGACAATGCTTTTTGTGATAAGACTTTCTCAGTGAAAGAAGCTTGCCACACTTAGAGTAGCTCTGAAATTGTGCACACACAAAAAGCTTGGCCTTAGCTAGGAGCCTTGGCACTGTAACAGGAGGGAAGACAGAGTATGTGATAGAGACGATGAAAAGTTGGGTGGTCGAGCAGCTAATCTGTTGAGCACCCACCAACACGGCTACTACTGTATTTTGTTGGTGGTGGTGGTGTTTTTCTATTAGGGTAATAATCCTTGAACAATTTTACAGTCCAAGGGAGAGATAAGATACTGATTTTTACCAAAACTATCTATTACTCAGATGAATGTGCCAAACTTAAATAGTGACAGCAAATATTTATGCAAGAACCTCCCGCATACTCCATGTTCTGGTGAGTTGTGAGGAGCTGGTAGGAAGAATGGATCCATGAACTAAAGGCTTCCTTACGATCTGAGCCTGATAGGCTAAACCTGAGCCTGTTGACACATGAGTGACTTTCTGCCAGTACCACTCAGTGGAGAAGGTCAAGGGAGTTTTTAAAATCCCTAAATCCCTCCATTTCAATCTTGGTTTGTTCTTCCTCACCCATACAGCACACTTGACTAAAAGCCCAATCACTCCATTTCCTGCTTCCATTTTGGCTTATGCTGTGCCCTCCACTTGGAGTGCCTTCAGTCTGTTCTTCAAAATAGCTTTTAAAAAGGCATAAAATGTTTTACAAGCTTCTCATTTTAGAATTACCTAGTACAGCAAATAAGTATAACAAAGCATAGGTTTACATATAGTTGTGAGGCTACAGTCATTCAATAAAACTTACTGTGGGCTAGGCCCTTGGTGAAGCAGTGATTAACAAGGCCAGATCCCCCAGCATCACTGCTGTCCAAGTTCCAACCCTTGGCTGTCTTCTCCTCCATCTGTAACACAGTCCCCAAAACGAGACAGGACGATCACGTGCGTTAGAATCGTCTGGTTGGGCCCCATCTGGAACTCACCAGGCCATCGGTGGTGGTAAGGCCCTGAAGTCTGATGAATCCTCCAGGTGATTTTGTCATGGCTCTAAAGTTTGAGGACCACTAGCTTAGATCAGTTCCCTTCGATGGCCTTCCAGGATTTTCATCTGCCCCAAGAGTCTTTGTGCTGATTTCTTCTGCCCCTATTAACCCACCAGGTTGTAGGGAAGTTGTTTTTCTCCATGATTAGAGTTCTCTAGATTTTCATTGTGTAAACATTAGTCTTCTGATACCCAGTTTATCCACAAAGTTGCTTCTCCCAGTCCAGGTATAATTTGTGGAGATGGGCTTTTGCTTCAGCACGTTAACAAGTTGGAGTAGTTTACAACAAATTAGAATAGATGAGATTTCTAGAGCAGGGAGGTAGTATTTCTTCAAAAATACTTTCTAAATGCCAGAATGAGGTGGCAACTGAAAATCTTGAAGCAATAACTTTGATTTCCTGTGCACTAGTTCCTCTTTTCTATGTAAATTATACCGTGCTGTGCCCATAGATGAAGGTTGTCTGAAGTCATCCTTGTGCCTGTACTTCTTTGGCAAATATCAGTCATTTGACCATTTGTAGTAACAGATTGCAAACCTTTCTTGGCTATTGAAGTGGTGTGCTGAGATTTGAAATGTCCTTATATTCAAAAACTGAGTCATGAGTAAAAGAATAAAACCAAAGGAGCCACATTGTTTTGGAAAAATTGGAACAAGTAGAGCAAGATCTCTAAACACCACAGATATCGACTACAATGAAGGAGCAATAATGTATAACTGCCTTTATGGCTTGGAGACCTGTGTGCCAGGATCCTCACTCAGTGCTGAGTTACCATGAAAAGCTCTGGGAGCTGCCTCTGTGACTTGAGCTGAATGTTTTAAGCATAAATGCAAAGCATTTGAAGTAGACTCACTTTAGGTCCTTCTAGTTTTGGGAAGTCTTGTTTTTGGAGGTCTTACCTCTCAGCCTATCAAACATATTAAATAGACCCACATGCCACATTTTACTGAAGAAAAGAAGTAAAAAGCAATTTTTACATTTTGCTTTTTAAATTATTGGCCTATGAGTGAGTCATTTAACTCCAACTGCTTGGGATTTCTCAGCATTTCTGTATATTTAGGAATTCTTGTAAAGTTGTAAAAAGTAACCTATACTTTTTTTTAATACAATAGAAGTTGCCTAAATATGAAATTGGACAATAAATGATATAAGTAATGTTGCATTCTACAGACATATAATTAAACCTTTTTTTAGTTTTTATTTTGCAGTTTTGTTTTTTTTTTAAAGATTTTGTTTATTTATTTGTCAGAGAGAGAGAGCACAAGGAGGGGGAGCGGCAGGCAGAGCAGTAGAGGGAGAAGCAGGCTCCCCGGCGAGCAAGGAGCCCGATGTGGGACTCGATCCCAGGACCCTGGGATCATGACCTGAGCCGAAGGCAGACGCTTAACGACTGAGCCACCCAGGTTCCCTATTTTGCAGTTTTAATTTTGGTCCCATAACATCTTTTCAGGTCTCAATATTTTCCAAAGCTCCTAAAAAGATCGTAGGTCCTATGTCCTCTGCCTCTTGTGCCTAATAATAAACCGGCCTTGGTGACAGGACGAGGTATTGAATCTAGAACAAGGACTACATGCTCCCTTAAAGAATGACCAGGTATAATGACTGGCCTAAAATGCTAGAAGCCAAGAGAATGTGAAATAGAGTTTGTTGGAATGTTTATCTGGCTTAGGCCTCTGGAGAGCTTTGCTCTTCAAAGGGTGGACCAAGGATGAACAGCGTGAGCATCCCCTGGAGCTTGTGAGAAATGGCAGAATCTCAGGCCCCACCCCAGGCCTACTGAGTCATAATCTGCATTTTTAACTAGATCACCAGGTACCCACTAAAGTTTGAGAAGCACTGCTTTGTCTGGAGCAGTGGTTCTCAGTTCTGGGTGCACAGGAGAATCACTTGGGAGTCCTAACACTCCTGATGTCCAGGTTGTACCCAAGTCCATTCATTAGAATCTCTGGGGGTATCTATCTGTATTTTAAAGGCTCCTGGGTGATTCCAGGGAGCAACCAGGTTAAGACTCACTGGTTGACAATAAGGTCACAGAGGCTCCATGTTGTTTACCAGCGAGCACAGTTCAGGGAACTGTGGATTTTGTTTGTGTTTGGGACCCAGCATATAAATAATAAATGGGTCATCTTTGCTGTGGAATACCTTCTTACTTTGGAAAGTTGAATGTTTTGGCTGCTTGCCAGGACCTTAGGCCCAATAGTCTAAATCCCAGATATGTCATGTTTCACTAGCACTGGATGCTCTTGTTTCTGAACAACAATTCATGCTACAGTCGTGGGCCAGAAGGTGGTTTTTTTATGTGAAACTCAGGTGTAGTGGGACTGTGTGTATTTCTCCATTGAATACCATAGCAGAACGTTTGTGCTTAGAACCACATGTTAAGAATGAACTGCTTCCTTGCTTGATAGCATTCCATTTTCTGATAATTAAGCATTAGTTTCATAATGTAAGTTTTAGATAAACTACTTAGGGAATTTTAATGATTTCTTCAGTTATCACCAATTCTGCTAGTGGCTATGGAAAATTGCCACTTCATACTGTTATTTGCAGGTGATTTATCTCTTTAGTAGGAAATTCACTGATGGTATCTGCTGTTTGGGGAGCTGGAGACACCACGGGACTTTTCATTTTCATAGGCTCTGCTTATACCTAACGTTCACAGTAAGAGTTGTTGAAAGATGTAATTGACATATATAAAATGTACATGCCTACTCACGGTGGAGCAGGTGCCCGAGAAATGGTGGTTTTCTTCTCTTTCCCTTTCTTTACCTTGGGCTATTCTCATTCAACCATCTGACCCCTTAGTCTTATTAATATTTTCTTATCCCAGGAGAAGGCTATCATAGTGAGTTTTCCAGCAGATGACAATAATGAACCTTTATGTCCTTCAAAGGCTCTAAATATTCTTCTAATTAGTAAATATCCCTCTAGTCTACGTTTTACCAGTAGGATAATCAAGGTGTGAAGTTGGTGGGGTGTTTTGTTTCCTTTTGTTTTATTTGCGGTCATAGAACTCTACCCCTTGATTGCAAATCCTGTGGTGAGAACTGGAGTCTCATCACATCAGACACTCCATTGGGCATGCATCTCAGCAAAGGTCGAGGAGGTTTTGAGTATCAGCCATATATATATATATGTATACCATTAGTTTATAGTATTTTGGGGAATGGCCTGTGTTGTTTCAGTGTAATGCTGTATGTAATATTAAATGAACCAACTGGATATGCATTCAGTTTTGAATGTCAATTCACAGAGCTACAAAAAGGAGCAGGTTTTGAACGAATTGCCTAACTCTAGAATTAACCAAGAATGCTCACCAAATCCTCTTTTAATCTCCCTAGCAAGCGACACGTGGCTGTAATATGTCCCCTTGTCAGGCTTCCCCTAATTTCTCCAGCCCTGAGATGCCCCATTTTCTGAATTGCCTTAACACCCACTGGCAGTTTCCCTCAGCTTAGTGCTGGGTTATAGACAATTTCACAGTCTGTAATTGTTTCTTTAGTGGCATTCTGTCACCAGGAGAGAGGGAGTCTGCCTTCCGTAGCTCTTGCCTGACCCTTAATACCTTAAAAGGGGGAGAACAGAGAGAAGACTTCTAATAAATACTCAATATATTCTGTCATTTTATTGATTTCATCTTTGGGCTCCATTTCTTTTTCTGTTTTTTTTTTGAAGTGTGGCTTTCTTCCATGTTAATCAAATATGGAATATTATATTTGGATTAATCATTTTGCTTTGTTCAGAAATTAATAAAAGCATTAATTTCTGCTAGAGATTAATATATTTCTGCCTGAGTCATATGAATTCATAGATCTGGGTATCATTTTACAAAGAACCCAACTTCAGTGATTGATTTTTTTTTGGGGGGTGTAGAGATTAAAGAAAATTTTCAGAAAGTTAGCACATGGTATTCAAATAATATTATTCCACACGCTTCCTGAAGGTTTTCTTTTCCTTTTTAAAAAATTTATTTATTTATGTATTTATTTGGGGACAGTGGGGTGGGGGGGGGTGAGCGGAAGGGGAGGAAGAAGGAGAAAAAAAGCATCCCAAGCTGACTCCAAGCTGAGCACAGAGCCTGACATGGGGCTTGATCTCAGGGCTGAAACCGAGAGTTGGACACTTAACCAACTGAGCTATCCAGGTGCCCCCTGTAGGTTTTCTTTTACCTTAATTGTTTTTTATTCTTATGTAATAAATGATTTTCACTAATGCAAAGTTTCCAACTTAAAATGTTCTTTTTTTTTTTCACTAGCGTTATTATTACAACAGTTCTATACCTGTCTGATGCACTTCGTAAGAACTTCTTAAATGAAAACTTTGATTATAAGGTAAGTATCCATCCAGATGACTCTCCTACCTGAGCTGAAATCTTTTACCTTATACTTGAGGAAATTACCTACCATATTTTCTTTCTTTTAATAATAGGAAAACATATTTACTCCACCTACCCTAAATTAATCTTGGGCTATATCAGCTTTCATGATGAATAATATTAGAAGTTGTCATTTCTGAACAAGTTAGGGCTACAATCATGCTTATCAACCTAGTGGAAATCATGGTGCGTAAGAGGAGGTAGTTCCTTGTTGTTACTCTAAATTTTCATTCTTCTTTCTTGTATGGTCCTCATGTGTGACAAAGGGAACTTAGAACATAGGTTTTTAAGACATTTTTTAAAATAGAGTTTATATGAAGAAAATGTTTACAAAGTAAACACTTCAGTTCCTTTACTTCTCCATCATCACATTTTTTTTAGAATGAATTAATGAAAAGAAACAAAATGAAAGATTGGTAAAATTCTTTAAGGCAGAACTTTCTCTACATCTATAATATAATTTGATATGCCTAAGAATTCTTGATATACTATTTTTTTTTAAGATTTTATTTATTTATTTGACAGAGGGAGACAGCGAGAGAGGGAACACAAGCAGAGGGAGTGGGAGAGGGAAAAGCAGGCTTCCCGCTGAGCAGGGAGCCCGATGTGGGGCTCGATCCCAGGACCCTGGGATCATGACATGAGCTGAAGGCAGACGCTTAATGACTAAGCCACCCAGGCACCCCTTGATATACTATTTTTTAAACAGAAAATGATAATTGGTAAACAAAGATGGGCAACGCTTATCTTGGCTTCCCTTCTTAACGATGTTTTTGGGTTTTGGCATCTGTGTTTCCTATTCTTTTTAAATAACATTTTTCATATTCAACATTGAGTAAATTGTCCCTATTGGATAACTAGAAAACATAAAAAAGCACAAATCAGTAAAAACCAATGGAATTTAAAGGTTGCACACTATGTCTGTATATCATACCATATAATAATAAATATATGAAAATTTCATAATCAACTTTACTTTTTAATATTAAGTTGTTTCTGCTATTGTATTCTTATAAATCACTCTATGTGCCTTCTTACAAAATAAAACTTGGCACATATCCTTAATTATTTTTTGGATAAATATTTGTAAGTAGAATTATTGAGTTAAGGGTTATACCAATTATATTTGATTTCCTATATATACACCCAACCTGAAATTACTGACTAAAATTCATATTTTGTGAAATATCTGCTCTTGACTTTTGTTCATTATTTTGCTTGGTCTTACATTTTTTGTTTGTAAGAGCTCTTTATATATAAAAGATATTAATTCTTTACAACGTTTCTCCTTATTATTTCTAATTTTACTTGGTGTCCGTGAAGAAGTAGTTTCCTTCCATTATGTCATATATTTTTGGTTAAGTTTATTTCTGGGAATTTTATTCTGATCTCTTTCTGGTGCTGTTTTTGATATAAGAAACCTTAAACTCAAAAGATATGTCTGGGCAGGGAATTTTTTTATGCTGTCTGAATTTAAAGCAATTAGCATATCCAGAGAAGTGTATGCCTTTTTTTTTTTTTTTAATTCTCCATTAAAAGGAGTTCCAAAAATGAATTCTCACAGGAATAAAATAACCCAGCTTATACCTCAGCTTCCATGGAGATACTCAGACATATTATAAGAGAAACAAAACATTTAACATATACCAGGGAGCTTAAGAAACCTGTGATAAGGCACTGAAACAGTATAGAAATAGATAATATTTCTTTGCTTTACTTTGTTACAGCAAATTTCAAGCATATATAAAAGCAGAGAGAATAGTGTGATGAACCCCCATGTACCCATATCCAGATTCGACTATTATTCACACAGGGCCAATCTTATTTCACCTGTACCCCCGCCCACTTATCACTTTTGAAACAAATCCAAGATATCATGTCACTTAATCTGTAAATATTTTTGTAACACTATAATCTTGTTTTAGATCTGGGATTCCTACTTTTACCTTGCGGTCATTTTTATAAACCAGTTGTGTCTGCAGTTAGAGATGTTCACACCTTCCAAAAAGAAAAAGGTGTTAGAAAAGTAAGTATCGGTATATAATTCGGTGGGGATATGAGGCAGATCAAATGTTGTGCTTTTAAGAGGGTGTTTAGTTCAAATGATTCATAAATCAGATGTCCATAACTGGAAATGACAATGGAGAAGCAATGAGCAAGAGGACAAGAAGCACTCTTTTCTGGAAATTTTGAACTTACTTATACTTTTATTTGGGGGGGGCGGAACTCCATCTTTCAGGAATCAATATATTTTAGAAGCAAATAAAATAGAGGACAAGTCTGTTTTATTAAAGGATTTATACAAGGATTTGCATTAGAAGCATCAAGACATCTACATTAAACATCTTTAATTACAAACAGTGTCTTTTAATTCAGAAGAGACATAAATACTTTTCTATTCCAAAAAGACACAAATACTTCTTTGTTTTGAAGGTTTTGTATCAGGTTTGCTTTTTGTTTTATTTCAGGTATGGTGACATGCGCGTCACAATGGGTTGTGAAATTTTCAGCATGTGGCAAAACCTAGGTAAGTAATGGAAAGAGAAGCCACCCCCATTGTAGTTTATCACTGTACTTTTAAGTGTATAAATGAAGGCAGGCAACTTACCAGTGACAGTGTCTGAAACCAAATGTTTAAACCGGTAAAGTCATCCATAGAAAGTAATTGATATTTTGGCACTGAATATAGTTATAACTAATTTTTAAATTGGTATCTGTCTGAAAAATCACCTTACCTTTGTGTATTTCATTATTAATGAATAATGAGTTTTATAATCTAGCATTGCTCCAATAATACACACGTTGTTAGCAATGAGCTAACCTTTCAGAATTTGGGATTGTAACAACTCAAAATTTCTAGAACTCTGAATTGAGTCTATGAATCATAACAGATTTAGAATTACCTTCATGAAACATTGACCTGTGCACCAGTACTCTTAAAAACTTAACACCATGGACCTATATCATAAAGAGTATACACAAAGGATTTTAAAATGTCTGCAGTTGCTAAGAAACTATTAGATTCAATTTTGTTAATCTGACACAGCACATAGAGAATACTACTCCAGCAAATTGATGACCTAGACCTGGTTGCATGGAAAAGAATAATATTTGGAAAATAAATTGTTTTACAATCTCGCTGGCATAGGGTTTCTTTCTAGAGATTCCAACTTATTTAATTTTGTATGCTAACTACGCAAGTTTATAGTATTCATTTACTATTACTGCATTGTAAACTTCTTGTGATTCATTAAAGTGATGGGCCTATTTGAATTGAATATGTAATGACTTAAAAGTATCTTTTCTCATGGGCTTCATCCAAGCACAACTTGTAAATGGCAGGATTTGTTTTCTGTAAATGAAAATCGAACCATTATCATTTTACTTCAGTTTATTTACAGAGTGATTTTTGGCCAGGATCTGTATATATACATAGCAATATTCATAGCAATTTGAGGAAGAGCCTTGTTATATATAATTAAGCCCAGTGTTCAGTGCTTGCTGGTAATTTCAGGAAAAAAACAAAAGTGAGTTAACATCTTGAAAGCAACCTCCAGCTGTCAGGCCAGCCAGAAGAAGTCCATGACGTGTCTTTAGATTCAGCTCGAAAATAACATTAGTTTGTCTTATTTGAAGAGTACTCCTTTCAGTCTTTATGTTTTGTTCATTCTTTGTTTTTCAAAGCCCTGTAGTGTCCATATTACATTTGGCATTACTTTAACAAGATGTTGTTATGTCAGTACTCTTTAGAACATTGGTTCTCAAATAGGCCAGTGGTAGCACCTGGGAGCTTGTGAGAAATGTAAATTATCTGGCTGCACCCCAGACCTACTGAAATGGAATCACCAAGAGAGAGTGGGACACAGCTGAGTTTTCACAGGTTCTCCAGGTGGTTCTTGACTAAAGATTGAAAAGCACTGCTTTAGATACTCTCCCCTTTCTCTGTTTTCCCAGCCCTAGAGGCTAGCTCTAGCTCAGTTCTGGCAGTCTGTTAGAAAAGGCTCCTTATACTCAACGACCAATTCCCAGCATGACATAGTTCAAATGCAGGGTGAGTGTGAATTTTTACTTCATTCCTTGGTTTTTGCATTATTTCCCTAGAGTTGTGTCATGACTTTTCTGAGACTTCCAAAACAGAAGGTGAATGCTAAAGGTCACTGCTATTGTACAACTAGAATGGGAAAGTGTTCAGAACTGTTGAAACCTCTCTTCCAACATATATTTTTACAAAATTATAAGAAAAATTAAGTGTTCAGAGTACTGTTTTAACACCCCTTATTGACCTTAAGTCAGCTTGTTACTTAGGAATATGAAAATATATTTGTTATAATTTGGTTTACCTATAAGTATGTCACGTAGAGTATTTTGAATGCTAAAGAAGAATTTATTCAGATAATTACAGAGCGCATTTCTTAATGGAACAGACCAGTAAAATTCAATTTAACATAGTTCATGAGGCACTGGCTCTGTGCATGTTATTTGGAGACATAAGAAAAAATGGTCCATACCTGTACAGAGCTTAGTTTTTTTTTTTGTACAGACCTTAGTTTTTTTTATTTTTTAAAGATTTTATTTATTTATTTATTTGACAGAGAGAGAGCGAGCAAGAGAGGGAACACAAGCAGGGGGAGTGGGAGAGGGAGAAACAGGCTTCCTGCGGAGCAGGGAGCCCGATGCAGGACTTGATCCCAGCACCCTGGGATCATGACCTGAGCCGATGGCAGACGCTTAACGACTGAGCCACCCAGGCGCCCCCAGAGCTTAGTTTTTAAATCTCATATTTTTTGTCTGATTTCTGTAGAACAAAAAAATCTTGATAAAAACGAATCATCATGTTTTAGTAAACTTTATGACTTCAGAAATCAAGACTTCAATAGTTTTTAGTAGATATAAAAAACACTAACTTTTAGAAAACAAATTGCAAAGAGGAAATAATACTCAGAGTACTGAATACGGAGGAAATAATACTCAGAGTACTGAATACAGAGGAAATAATACTCAGAGTACTGAATACGGAGGAAATAATACTCAGAGTACTGAATACATTTTTTGCCACTTGAAACTACCCAGTTAGTCTAATACACAAACACAAATTTTACTGAACAGTATTTTTAAATCAGATTTTGGTCATCAGTACTTACCTAAAAGTGTGGAAACTCTTGCATATGCTAGAAACAGGTTGGTTTTTCCATTCTGTGGAGAACAAGGAATAAAGGGTGCATGTAATTGAGTCTGCTTCACAGAGCTGTATGATTTTCAAATCTGATCATTATATCCCCTAGATTTACCTTTGAGCAATGGATCATATAGTAATTATAGGTTTAATTTTTTGAGGAACTGCCATACTGTATTCCACAGTAACTACACCATTTTACATTCCCATTAACGGTACACAAGGGTTCCAGTGTCTCCACATCCTTGCCTACACTTGTTCTTTTCTCTCTCTCTCTAAAAAGAGAGAGAGAGAGAGCATGCGCATGTGGGTGTGAGCTCGGGGTGGGGGTGGGGTTTGTGGGCAGGGCATGGAACAGAAGGAGAGGGAGAGAGAGAGAATCTTAAGCAGGCTCCACACCCAGCATGGACCCTGCTGTGGGATCCCACAACCCTGAGATCATGACCTGAACTGAAATCAAGGGTCAGATGCTTAACTGACTGAGCCACCCAGGCACCCCTCTTTTTTGCATTTTTTTATTTTTTGATAATAGCCATCCTAACAGGTGTGAGGTGACATTTCCTTGTGGTTTTGATAAAATAATGTACTTTTGAAGAGTAGAGACCAAGTAGTGAAAAGTGAATACCTTCTCTTAAATGTGTTTTTCTACAGTATTTTCATTTCCAAGTGGAAGGACTAGAAATGCCCTGTCAAGAGAAGGGGGAAGGCATAAATTTCCCCCCAAATTTTACACATTAGTACTATGCTTAGAGGAATAGGCTGCAAAGAAAGAGGCTAGGCTTGACTACTGTGTCCCACCTTTGGCATCCATTGTACTTCAAGATTAAGTTTTTTCTTGCTATTTTTGGTTGAACTAACATTCTTACTAAATATAAAGTGGGCTTTTTTTTTCCACATTTGCAAACATAGCGTCTTGTAACTGCCATAGAAAAATCAATACTTCCCTAACAGGCTGTTTTGTGCCCATAAATATAAAACTTCAGCAGCCCAAGTAGCAGATGCCCTAAATACTTCAAAACAATACCATGTGGCTGACAATTAGAGATGGGGAAAGTATACTAAATCTTCAGTTTGAAAAGAAACCATTTAAGTAAAGTTTATTTTGCTGTTGTCATACATAGCTCAAAATTTTGCTTTGCTAATCGGGGAGGAATTAAGTTTTCTCTGGTGAGAGTCTGCTCAGGTTTATGCAGGTTCTGTGTTCCCAAACTGTGTTTTCAGTGAATAAGGCTATCTTCGTGCTTTCCTGTATAGTGATTTAAAAATAGGTGTGGCCTGTCTGCTGTCAATAACAAATAAGGCATAAAATGTAGTGTAAGGACTTTGTTTGGATTATGATTGAAGGAAACCACTTGTAAATGACATGTTTTAGGACAATCAGGAAAATTTTAATACAGGCTGAGTTTTATTATTTTATTTTATTTTTTAATTAACAATGTATTATTTGTTTCAGGGGTACAGGTGTGTGATTTATCAGTCTTACACAGTTCACAGTGCTCACCATAGCACATACCCTCCCCAATGTCCCTCACCCAGCCACCTCATCCCTCCCACCCCCCTCCACTCCAGCAACCCTCAGTTTGTTTCCTGAGATTAAGAGTGTCTCATGGTTTATCTCCCCCTCTGGTTTCGTCTTGTTTCCTTTTTCCCTCCCTTCCCCTATGATCCTCTGTCTTGTTTCTCAAATTCCTCATATCAGTGAGATCATATACTTGTCTTTCTCTGACTGACTTATTTCACTTAGCATAATACCCTCTAGTTCCATCCACGTCATTGCAAATAGCAAGATTTCGGGTTTTTTAATGGCTGCATAATATTCCATTGTATATATATATACCACATCTTCTTTATCCATTCATCTGTTGATGGACATCGAGGCTCTTTCCATAGTTTGGCTATTGTGGACATTTCTGCTATAACCATTGGGGTGTACGTTAGGCTGAGTTTTAGATTAAGGAATTATTGTGTGCCTTTGTTAGAGGTAATAAAGGCATTGTGATTATATATATATATATATATATATATATTCCCACCTGTTAAAGATGATATGATGTCTCAGACTTGCATTAAAGTACCCAAGAGGGGAGAAAAATCATTGGGGTGATAGGTGAAACAAGATTGGCAAAAATGTTGATAATTCTTGAAGCTAGATGATGGGTATGTGGGGATTTGTTTTAGTATTCTTTATAATTTTGTGTACCTGTAAGATTTTTCATAGTAAAAAAATGTTTTGTTGACATATAATTAACATGCAATGTTATATTAGCTTCAAGTGTACAACATAATAATTCAATAATTCTGTACATTACTCAGTGCTCACCAGGATAAATGTAGTCCTTATCCGTCACCGAACAATACATAGTAAAAACCTTTTTGAAAGGAAGAAAATCAGGTTGTAAAATGTCTATAAATAGAGATTTTTTTTTTTACAAAGTAATTCAAAAATACTCAGGGAAACAGTGATAAATAAGTGCATGCTAATGATGTTCTTTAGAGAGGCCAAAGGATGCCAGGCTCAGGAAAGATTAAAAATGAAGATCATAATGTAGCAGCTCTGAGTCTCATTTCAACAGGCAAGGGAGGACTATTTGGGCTGGCAGGAAATTCCATTTTATTTTGTCTTTCTTGCCACTTCTATCTCCCCTCCCCCCACACACACCCAAAAGCTATGCCCAGATTTGGTGTCTTACATAGTCTCAAACCTGTGGGGAGGCCGTCCTGGTTATTGGTCGTATGTCAAGGTGACCTTGGTCCTGCGTTCCTGGTCCCCTCAGCGTGTGGCTCTGCCGGGCACAATGTCTGTGGTGGACCTGGAACCCCGGCAGCCATCCCCTCGGGGCAGGCTCAGGGACCGGATGTAAGGCCTGCCCATCTCAGGCTGGGCCAGAAGTCTCTATCTCCCATTTCTCTCTCTTCCCCTCTCTTGTCAGGATGTCTTGAGTAAGCACTGAGTGGGTTAGGCTTTTGCAAATGACAGTAAGAGTGATGGAGCTCAGGTTGCTGCTCCTTTCTGCCCTGACAGACGTAACCGAGGAAAGCAGTCGCAAAAGGTGGCTGCTCGCTCCCTGCTTGAAACGTGTATGTTGGGAAGATGGAGGAGATACAGGGAGAACTGTGGGGTGAAGTTCTCTATATTCTGCCACAGTGAGTTTGTCCATCTTGAAAGGATTCATTCTTTTGGAGGAAAATACACCAAGTTAGATTAATAAGGAAGTTTCTTCTGATGAGTAAGAAGGAGGTGTTCTTGGTCAGATGAGGAAAACTAAGGAGTCCCTTGGGAGAGATACGATTGTACCTGGGTCACAGAGAAAGGTAGGAAAGCAAAAAGAATTCCAAGCCAAATTTATTCCTCACACATAATGGGTATGGGTAAGTAAGATGGTGAGCAAACAAGTTACTTTTAATGAAAACCCTCAAAGAGAAAGGAAAAAAGGATGTGGCCTCAGTGTTAGGAAGGAAAGGGACTTTCTGATAGGCCAGGGCCTATGACTTGTGTCCTGCTTAGGTCCCATAGCACTGAGGAAAAGGGATGGGGGCCACATCCTGAACATGGCTGAACTGTCTCTAGGCACTTTCAGTCACAAAACACAGTGACTTCACAAACATCCACTTGGGTTTGTCTGTCTCTAATCTCACTCATCATTTTTTTCCAATTTCCAAATTTTTCCTTTCCTATTCTTTCTTTTAAAAGCCCCTCTAGGGGCGCCTGGGTGGCTCAGTCGGTTAAGCATCTGACTCTTGATTTCCACTCAGGTCACGATCTCAGGGTCATGAGATTAAGCCCTGTAACTGGGCACTCAGCATGGAGTCTGCTTAAGATGCTCTCCCTCTCCCTCTGCTCTCTGCCCCCCACCACTTGCTGTGTCAAAAAATAAAAAATAAGGGGCGCCTGGGTGGCTCAGTCAGTTAAGCGTCTGCCTTCGGCTCAGGTCATGATCTCAGGGTCTTGGGCTCTTGGCTCAGCGGAGAGTCTGCTTCTCCCTCTGCCCCTCCTTGTGCGTGCTCTCTCTCTCTCTCTGTCTCAAATAAATAAATGAAATCTTAAAAAATAAAATAAAATAAAAAATTAAATAAAAAAATTAAATCCCCTCTAAAGTCAATATAAACATAAACAGTATATTTGTACCCTGGATTTGTATACGTCTGAGCTCTTTGGCCACCCTAATGCCTCCTAGTACAGAAAACAAAGTAGAGAAATTGATAATTAATGTGAAGGTATGTAACTCCAAAATGTGCCAGTAACTCTGAACGATATGATTTTGTGTGTATTTGACCCTTCCTACTAAAAGATCAGAGGTAGAAAAGAATAATAAGGGGGGAAACTATCTTAATCATGAAGCCAGCTCTCTTCTGCCCAGCTTCCCAACCTGTTCTATGGGTTTTAAATGGATGCTTTAAGTGTCGTATGCTTTCAGCCACAATGCTCAAGGTTAGCACTTGAAAAGTAATGTGTTTTCCATTGCATGCAGTATTCTTATTATCAAAGTAAAACTCTGATATTTAACATAGACCATTAGTGTAATGGATGGAACGCGACACTCATCTACTAGATGAAATCATCAGTGCCCATCCTACCTTCTACCTTCCTTTTCAATGAAGCATCAGCACCATACTTTGTGTACTTTGGTAATACACCATTTCGAGTTCACTGTTGTTAAAGTGTAATCTTTTTAGAAAATTGTCACATTCCCTTTTTTTGGATTACCATTTAGTTTTTTATTTAGGCTGTGTGTTTATTATGTTTAAAAACATAAGAAAATTTGTACAATGCAGGGACCACTTTTTTTCATATATAAAAATCGACTCGGGGTGCCTGGGTGGCTCAGTTGGTTAAGCGACTGCCTTCGGCTCAGGTCATGATCCTGGAGTCCCTGGATCGAGTCCCGCGTCGGGCTCCCTGCTCGGCGGGGAGCCTGCTTCTCCCTCTAACCCTCCCCCCTCTCATGTGCTCTCTCTCTCTCTCTCTCTCTCTCTCATTCTCGCTCTCTCAAATAAATAAATAAATCTTTAAAAAAAAAAAATCGACTCGACTCTTACCACCCAGAGATAACCTTCGTGGTTAACGTTAGGGGATATAAGCTTCTTGACTATTATATATAGATTTTTTTTTTTTTTAACATAAGAGGTACCTGTCCATACTGTATTGTACCTTGCTTTTTCAATTCTATCGAAAAGCTTTGCCTATTATCCTTCCTAAGCCTCAGTTTTAGTGACTGCAGAAAAATTTTGATTTGTGACTGTATAAGAGTATACATAACCAATTCCCGATGATTTAACTTTTGGTATAATTTTAATTTGTCATTTTTAATTTGTGGTGTAATTTTTCATGGTATCTTAGAGCTTTTTGTTAAATTGTGAAAAAGTAAATCCACAGTTTTTTCATAAAAAATGATGGAGAAATATTAACATATGGAAATTCATTGTTTATGTATCTGCTTAGGGAAATACTTTCTTGCCTGGAGAGACAACTATAATTGAATATACTTGTGGCAATCATTTATAATAAATTTAATAATATTAATTTTCTGAAATCCTACTAAGATTAAATATACTGAAACTCAAATGTTTTATTCAATTTAGGAGAGCACAAGCTTCATTTTATTCCTGCCTTGATTGGCCCTTTCCTAGAAGTGACCTTGATACCCCAGCCAGATCTCCGGAATGTCATGATTCCTATTTTTCATGATATGATGGACTGGGAGCAGAGGCGGAGTGGCAATTTTAAACAGGTAGGCGGATGAGCTTCTCAGAGCAGTTGGGGAGAATTTCATTTCTCCTTGAGCATCTCTGAGCTACCAGATTCAACTCCGAGTTGGGAAATGAGCACCGAGCCAGCTGTCAAGGGACTTAGATTCTAGCCTCGCCTGCCTTCTCCCATTCCCGTGGCCTTGGTCACCTCTCCAGTCCTATGTTCCCCTGAGCCTCTGGGGGAGCTCTAAAATCCCTTTCTGCTGAAAAATTCTGTGATTTCCGGGGTCTCTGCTGAAGAGCTGGCAGGGACTTGTTCTGTTCCCAGTCAGACACAACACGGAGGAATCAGAAGCTTAATGATTCTTAAAATCATTGACCTCTCTGTGGTCTGCACATTGCTCCTGGCGAATGGCTAGGTTTTGAGCGTTTGATGCACAGTATGTTTTATTGCTTTTTGCTTGAAGTGTTGATAATTAATTTAAACCAGAGAGCAGTGGAAATTCTTGCATCTAGATTCCTGGATGAGCCTATTATTTCTCATTGACATAGGTTCTGATTGCTCTGCTCCAGTTTTGGAAAGAATAGATGTTTTTATTGCAAAACCAGATTACATAAGAAATCAGCTGCTTTTGCCACGCCAGGTCACTCAAGTTGGAGATAGTCGCTTTCTTTCTGTTCGCATTGTCACCTCACTGACCTGTACTCAGTCATCTGTGTGAAGGATCTGCTTCCCCCCCCACTTCATGCTTCTCCAAATGAAGGGCTTTCTCAAATTTTAGGAATGATTATCAACTCTATGAGCGAGCTGAGTGCATACACAGAACCCTCCTCCTGCAGAAGCATGGCATTTTACCTGTATTGATATCTCATTTCAAGAAAGCTAATAACTGAATGGAAGGCTATTTTAAAATTGTACGTGCATGGGGGGGACCCGCTCTCCTTCCCTTTGGTCTTCATAGCCTTATTAGAATTTGGTTCAAAGGAATAACTGAGCTTAGTCCTTTGACAAAGTCAAATATCCCTCCCAATCTGTAGTAGCTTACCTCTCTCTGACCATGCAGGGGTGTTTGATTTTTTGTCTTTCTGCCTCAGATAGATGAAGGGATATTTCTGCTTGCCTGATAGTCAAGGCCCAAGGAGTTTACATTCTTGAAGATACAAATGTTTTGACTGCAGTTTTTTGGGAAATATGTCCCTTCTCTCTCATGTAGCTTATTGCTGACTTAGACTATTTCTATGGATCTACCATCTGTACATGGATAAGGCAAGTTCTCAACTTGAGCAAAGATTTAGTGCAACCTCGAACTGTTTTGAGAAAGAAAATAGATACAAAACACATCAAAGATTTAAATTAATGTCAGTGGGTATGTTACTTTGCTACTGTTCTTACACATCTAGTGATTTTTAAAAAAATAAATAAATAAGTAGACTTGCCAGTTTTTATAGCTCTTAAAAAAATTCAAATGTTTAAGCTGGGCTGCAAGCATTTGTGTTTGAGTCAACAAATAGATGTCTTTGGTGGCGGCAAATGATACCCCTCTGGGAGTTTGAAGTCACGTTGCTCCATCTCAGTTAGCCCCCTAGAATTCCAAGGGGGTGTCTGCTATTAACCACAGCTTATGATAATGTTGCTTTCACAAAATTTACTGTGGTTTTTTTCCCTTGCAGATATAAATACGTTTCGGTTTGCCTAGAGATCCCACTTGTGAAGGGGAGGAAAGGGAGTAATATTTGGGTATGTTTCAGGTGGAAGCCAAGCTAATTGACAAGCTGGATAGCCTGATGTCCGAAGGCAAAGGTGATGAAACATACCGCGAGCTCTTCAACAGTATGTGAGTAATACGTGTATCTCCAGTCGATTCCATTCAGAGGATTTGGTGTCAGTCCTGGGCAGCTGAGAGCTGCAAAGATAGCTTGGGTCTCACAGGAGTGCTTTGTCTTTGTGGAGTGTGAAATAAAGGATAATTGCCTAACTCTGGTGAATGGATCTTATTATGTTGATGATTAGACCCGTCTCCTTATTTTAATCTCTGATTAGCTCAGGTCACTTGTGTTCTGTAACAAATCTCACTCTTTTCAAGCCTAAGTATTAAAGCTGGGGCTGCAAGATAATGATTTTTTTTTTTTTAAGATTTTATTTATTTGAGACAGAGAGAATGAGAGAGAGAGAGCACATGAGAGGGGGCAGGGTCAGAGGCAGAAGCAGGCTCCCTGCCGAGCAGGGAGCCCGATGCAGGGACTCCAGGATCATGACCTGAGCCGAAGGCAGTCGCTTAACCAACTGAGCCACCCAGGCGCCCTGCAAGATAATGATTTTAAGTAGGGGTTAAGAGTGGGAAAAGGGGGCGGGGTGTGGGGGGGTACAATGGTGTGATTATGGTGTTCGTGTGCAATGCTTTCCAAAGCAGGATATCCTTGGCTGATTTGTTGATGGGGAAATTAACCTACCTGGCATCTGTTTTTCAGCACTTGATTTGATTCATGGATATTGATTGCTCACTCAGCGTTAGTAATTGCTTTCTAAATGTTCTTATTAGAATATCACAGAAGCAAGTTGTTTTTAGTAAATTCTGTGATTTGGATTTGGATGGAAGCTAGAACAACAACAGACTTAAGGGGAGTTTGAGGTTGTCCTTCCTAATAGAATGTGATCGCAGTCCAGGGTGAATGGCTTATCCCAAGTTTTCATCACGGTGTGAGATGGTCAGAGAGTTCATGTAAGAGTGTTCTAGAACGTTAGGGTTTGAATTCCAACACTTGTTTTCTCTACAGTTTTCTATGGATCTTAGCCACTTTCAGTCCTAGTATATTGATAAAGTGCTTCTTTTTGAAGGCAGGACTAGCTCATTGTGCCTGGAAAATGTTTGCAATTCTTTCGGAAGTATAGGAATCATTCAGCGATACATTTTTCTGTCACAGAGTATGCTCTGCCTCGTATGTGTGCCCAAGCGTCACTTCAAACTATGAATGCTTCAGAACTGATAGCCAAATGCCAAGTTGTATACTTGGTTTTATGATCATTAAATTAGAAAAGTAGATATATTAGTATCCAGGTTTAGAAAGTATTATTAGTGACTGACAGGTTTCAAATTGCCTGATTCAAAATCATCCCTGAACCTTTTAAGAAAATTACATTCAAAGGAAAAGCCAAGAAGGGGTATACAGATTTCTTGGAATGATGGTGGGTGATGATAAAATACATTCTTTGTACTGACTCCTGAACAAAACCATTTTCTTCTGATACTGTAATTAAACTGGAACTTTTAGTAATTATTCACCAAGCCCTCGTTCAGTCTAGTATACAAAGCGTCTGTGTTTCATGACAGCTAGAGTTTAGCAAGAACTCTGATTAAAACCTCATCTAGTGTAATAAATTGCCTTTGAAAACTCCTCTCATTTCAGTTATTAGTCCTTGGTTTGAACAAAGAACTAAAATGAGAAAGCACTCAGTGAAATGAATCTCTTGAGATTTGTGATTAATTATTTATAATAAATTCACAAGATTAATAAATATATCATTTTATAGTGCCTCTTATCTACTTTAATAAAGGCCTATAGCTTGCAATTTGGATTGCTTGTGTATAAATGGGGCTTTGAAACAGAAGATGTACCTTGACATTAGAATCAAACCAGTAATTAATATATTAAGCCTCTGTAGTTAAGACTGTTTTAAGGTGCCTGATTCGTTCAATGGAGATTATTTTTCTTTTGTGATTTTTAGCATATTATTAGAAAGGTTACTATAAATATTTTTCTTTCATGCTTTTCTCATCAGCATACTGGGATTAAATAAAACCTAAAGTGATAATTAAATACCATTACTACCTGGGCTCAGAAAAGAAAGTGAAAAGCTAACTATATTTCAGGAAACAATGAAATGTTTCTTTGGCTATAGAAGTCACCGTGAATTAGTATAAGCACAGTGAGTCACTGCACACGTTATGAATTAGGAACACATGCCGTTATGGTACAGATTCTCATTTGTTCTCTGTCGTTCATATCGAAAACTTCTTCAAATTGTCCAGAAGCTGAAAGTAGCTTCCTGCTTCCTGAACATGTAGGAGTTGCAATGGTTTCCTTCCTAAGAGCTTGCTCACCTTTCCCCACCCCCACCCCCAACATTATCTTCACGGACCCATACTCCATCTTTTTGAATAAGTACGAGTCAGGATTTATTATTTTTGATAATGCTGCAATTGTAGATCATAGACACCAGTGTGAAATCTCCAGCATAGAGTGTCAGAACTAAATTCTGCTTCCCCTGGCTCTGCTCGGGTTCACTCGTTTGGTTTTATTTACCGAGCACCTCCCTGGGTCAGGTACTCTCCTAGGGCTGGGGACCCTGCAGTGACTGTGCGGTGGGAGCACACAGTAGGGCACTTTCCAGAAGAGCCACCATCCCTCGCACTTCTTTCTCATGTGTTGCTCTAAATAATTAAATAAGACTCCAAGTCATTTCAAAGGTCTTTATTTGACGATCACACATTTAATTTTAGAGTGGATATGCGACACAGATCTCAGGTGTCCGACTCTTTGGATTAAGAAGAGCATGGGCAGACACAGGTGTTTCGTGTAGGAGTGATGGCCTCAACAACATTGCATGAGGATGTAGACAGAAGCAGATTTAGGGTCAGATCCTACCTCCCCCTGTTAATATTTTTTCACAGAGTAAGAGCCTGCTGAGCATTATGCCATCCTATAGGATTCTGGTTTATCCTGCTCTCCAGTGTTATGGAGGCCCATTGCCTATCAACTAGCAATAAGAAATCACCCTTTACTGTTACTGGATGAGTTCACTGTGTACTCAGCATGGGCACGTGGGCATGATTATAGACCAAATAAAAACACCCAGTCTCACCGAAGTTATCTAGACTCTTCTCTTCTTTCTGACAGGCTCCCCTTCTCAGTTAAACTGGGAGAACAAGCTTCCCGACTGAAAGAACAAGCCTGGCTGTGAAAGCGGATGAATTGGGTTCTAGACTTGGTCCTAACATTTGGGTCTGGGATTAGTCAAGGTTAAGCGGACTCTGCAGAATTGTGCCTCTTCTTACAAGAGGGTTTATGTAGCTCTGATTTCTTACTGCATCAGGAGGCTGTGCAAATTAATGAAATTCATGCCCACAAAAGAAGTCTCCATATATTTTTAGAATTATTACTTAACTTGAGTTCTTTGTTTTTCAGCCTGTAAAGTATATGAGGTGTGGGCTGTCACTTGGGGAAATTTCTACATCATCCTGCATTGCTTTGGCAGGCAGATTTGCATTTGAGTACTTGGTTCAATACCAGTTTGGCATTTAAGCTCAAAACAGGTGCTGTTCAGAGGGTTCTTAAAAGAAAACACATTTTAAACAAACTAGGGGACCTTCCCCAGGAGATTAGTCAGGGTGGGCTCCATCCCATGGTGTACAGCTTCTCTCCCTCCCTCCCCCCACTTAATCTAGGAAGCAGTTCAGAATAAACCAGGAAACAAATGCTCAGGGATGCATAGGCAACAGATGAGGAGACAAGACAGAAGGCTGGGTGCTGGAATGGCAACACCGAGAAGAAATGGGGAGGGAAATTGGGAGAGAACCTAGCCACAGAAAGGAAGAAAGGAAGGAAGCAAGGAAGGAAGGAAGCAAGCTAGCTAGCTTTGGCAGAACAGCTTTTTCCTTTAATATTTATTTTTCCTTTAAGCACAATATATGATTGGCTTAGATTGTACTTGTGAGAAATGTTTTCTCTGTTATTCCCGAAACCAAGATGAAAGGGAAACAAGATTTTAGACAGAAAAGATCATTAAATGCAGAGGGGTGGGGAAGGATCCTCACATTGCCATGCCTGTGTTCTTACTTTTATCTTTTGGGGAAAGTTCAGTGATAAAGGCTTTGCCAAGTGTATGCTTAATTTGCCAAGAGGCAGGAGTGAAAGTCAAACAGATCCTAATTATTCTGATTGTTGTGATTTTGTGTTTACATAGTTCTTCTGCTCCAAGGTGCTTAAGATTAGGGAAAATATAGGAGGAGAGATGTGGTTCGGTACTTGTCATCAATCTGCTCTAACAACCACATAGACAATCCCCTGTGATTAATGACAAAATGAATGAAACTGTTGAGTGAGTGCACAGATAGTACAATATGTATTGAGTGGGCAAATGTGAAGGGAAAGGAAAAAACGCAAAACGTCATACCGTCTGTACAAGGATTTTCCTCTAGCAGTTGCATTGCAGTAAAATTGCCTGGATGAAGATGCATTCTACCGAGAGGTAGGAAAACATTTTTATGTGAATAACAGGAAGATCTTATTTCAAAGTAAACTTAGAGGTACTCCTGTTTTCGCTTTTCGCGGTGTTATTTGCTGTGGTAAGGTTCAAGCCTCTGTTAGTGTAAGAGAGAAGCTAGGGGAGAATGCCTTTGAGCTGTGGGGTGCTTGTATATTTTGAAAATATGATCATATGCATGTGTTCGTGTTTTATGACTTGGATAATCTGAAATCAATTTGCTTTGTCAATGCTTCCTGGATTAGAATTCCACTATTTGGTCCCTATCCTAGGTAAGACATTGTGTGTAAATCGTGCTACTTGTGAGATGTTGCAGTGGTTGCTAAGGCATTTAAGGTACTGATGAAAGTAAGATGGTTGTCATGGTGACTGATAAAAATAAATGTTGAAAATGCCCTGGGTTCTTTCTTTTCCAGTCTACTAAAGAAAATTGAGCGGGAAACATGGAGGGAAAGTGGCGTTTCATTAATTGCCACTGTAACTCGTCTGATGGAGAGGTTGTTAGATTACAGGTAAGCGGAGTCCCCTGCTTCCCAGGAGTGCTGCGCTCCAGCTGGGAAATCAGAGTTAGGATCCAGTCAACTTC
This sequence comes from Mirounga angustirostris, assembly GCF_029215605.1. NCBI lineage: Eukaryota > Metazoa > Chordata > Mammalia > Carnivora > Phocidae > Mirounga > Mirounga angustirostris. Next base: position 37,124,225 of record NW_026991720.1, read on the forward strand.
CCGCTGGAGTTAATCATCAGCCCACAGAACCTTATGCAGTAAGATAATGGACTTCTAACTTGCTGGCTCTGAGTTTTTAGTTGATTTTTGCCCCTTTTTCTCTCTTTTGTTCGGTGGACCATTCTTTCAAAGTCTGAGTGAATTGAGAAGGTTCTCAGAGTCCCATGAGTAAAGGGATCTTTTTTGGTGTTTAGACTCAGCCATTAGAACCAGTAGATCCTTCCGTTTTAGGGTGAAGACGGTGTTACGGAGAATTGTACGGTCAGGCTGCTTTCTTATGAAAGGGGGGGTGGGGTGCGAAGCGCACACTGTTACCTTTCATAGACCTAATTTTTTGATTTTTTAAATTAGCTCAACTGTTAAAGCAGTTCATCCCACTTAAATGCATGGTGTTTTTCTTTTAAGAATGAAACCCTCATTCTTGTTGTTGATGGCCAGGCTTCCAGCTATTTCCCACCTCTCTGGAAGAAGGTGTATAAGAACACATCTTCACTCCACCTTCTCCCACCCACACCCCCCCACCTCCCCCCCCCACCCCCGCCCCACGCTACTGAGAGGGAGCAGAGCCCACAGGCAAGGGAAATGCGCCGCAGAAACTGGTGCTCAGGAGGGTCTCACCTGAGATCCTACAGCCTAGGGCCACTCCCCTAGTCCCCAGAGCCTCCTTCTCAACAGCAACTTGCGATTTGCCTCGGGTCTCTGACAGTACTCCCCACCCCCCCTCCCCCAGACGAAACTGTGTTTGTCCCTAATAAGGAAGTTCTGAGTTCTGACTCTTGCTTTTTGTTTTTAGGGACTGCATGAAAATGGGAGAGGTAGATGGCAAAAAGATTGGCTGCACAGTTAGCCTTCTGGTTAGTAAACTATTCCCCTTTTCCTCCTTCTATCCTAACGTTTGATTTTTCACAGAAATACTGTTTGTTTTTAGTTTACAATGTGTTTTTTATCTGGCTGTTTCTTAGAAGAGCTTGGAAGTGTTTTCAAAAGAAGCATAGCAAGCTTCAGGTTGAATTAAGTCCCAGAAAATTCTCAGCTGCGAACATTGCAGAATGCACGCACTGCATCCCCTGAGGCTTTGTGAGATCAGAGAGCAATGCCCCCTCCTCTCCTGTGGAGCTTTACCATCGGGGAGTCTTCTGTGGCTTTCCTAGAAGAAGGCACCATGTCCCCAGATAGAGGTCTTTTTACTTCTGTATAGACAGTTTCTTTCTGTCCTTCTTATATTCATTCTACATTTTAATGAATATTAGTCATCTCTTCTTCTGTGAACAAATGACAGTTTCTGTTTAACATACTAATTTTCACTCTCTAGCTTGTTTGCAAATTGTCTAATACCATTATTGTGAAGTTTTGCATTATAACTGCGATGACCATATAATTGATCACCCAAAGAGGACATTTTTTAGGAGTAAAATTAAATATTACATAAGGAAGACAGGCTAAACCACAATTGTCCTGGAAAAGTAAATTGTATGAAAATGTCTCATCACTAACTGATAAAAAGGATGGTATTCTCACCACAGAACTAAAGAATGACCATACATAGAGACATTCATATATATATATATATATATATATATATATATATATATATATATACCCTATATATGTAAATATATAGGGTATATTGATGCCTTTGAAAGTTTCCCTTAGTCAGATATGAAATACAGGAATATGTGACTGCTTCCAGGTCTAAATTTGTGAGTGCCATGGTTTCTTTTTCTCATATTGCAGAATAGATGAAACTTCATCAGCTATTCTAAGTACTGGTACAGACGTTCTTCTCCTGACTCTAATTGTTGGAATCGCTCACATGCCCTGCTGGTCTCTCTTTGCTGTCACCGTGGAAGTGTCTTTTGCCCCCACCCTCATCTGTCTTGTCCTAGCTCACCGGCTGCAGTCTTTCCAGTCTGTTCTGTCTCTTCCCCTCACAGCCCCTTGTCAAAGCTCAGGACTTCTTCTCTCTTGTTATCAGTTTCCCTAATTTGTGTCCTCACTGCACTCTGCTTCACCTCCGAGTAGATGCCTGTGTCCTTCTTTACCACACCCACTGATTGTTCCACATTTTTTTTTCTTTTCTTTTCTTTATTTTTTTAAATTTTTTTGTTCCACATTTTGAACTCTTGTCCCACATCCCCACCTCCAAACTCGGTCACTAAAAATAGTGAGACTCGAGAGTCCTCTATCCAGCCCCATCTTGTGGTGCGCTTTCTGACATAATTTTTGTCATCAGACCCAGCAGTGACCTCAGGCCCCCAGGCCAGACTCACAAGGTCAGCCCACTCACCTCCCCTCTGAGCCCTCATTTCTAACCTCAAACGTCGTCATTATTAAGTCTTCCCCACTGTCTTGTCTGCTACTGCCAGCCCTTTACCACGTTCGAGATCCTCAGCCTGAGCTGCCTCTGTGTCCCTACCTGTGCATCAGTGTTTGGGCAGAAGAACCAAGTGCTCTGTGAGCTTTCAGTCTTCTTAGTCCATCTGCTTAACCCCAGCTTTTCCCCAACGCTGGCCACAGAGTTGCATAAATAACCTCAAAGGATAACCTTGACCTTTTTCCAGAAGAACCTTCTTCCCTTGTCTCCATCTTCTGCCACAGTGCCTTCTGTGTGGAGGTAAACAGGTACATGCAGACTCTGGGTTCATTTCCTCAGTTGGCGTAACAGAAGAGATCATTTCCCTGGATGACAGAATGAATGCTCTGCCCGAAATATGTGTAGTCCCCCATAGGAATCAGCCAGAGACCTAATAAAATCAGTGGCCCCAGCAGGATTCACTTGACACAAAGAATTTATCCTTTTGGCTTTGCATTGACCAAGAACAGTCTTTATAGAAAATGTTAACATTGTTTTAGAAGATTTTATTTATTTATTTATTTATTTATTTATTTATTTATTTATTTGAGAGAGAGTGAGACAGAGCATGACCTGGGGGAGAGGCAGGTAGAGAGGGAGAAGCGGGCTCCCCAGTGAGCAGAGAGCCCGACACGGGGCTCGATCCCAAGACGCTGGGATCATGACCAGAGCAAAGGCAGGTGCTTAACGGACTGAGCCACCCCTGTGCCCCGAAAATGTTAACATTTTGAAAGCTGTTCTAATTTCAAACTAGCACAAGAATGCTTATTATCAAAGTGCCAAATATGTAACTTTGAAGCTAATCTTTTTAGCTTCTAGTCCATATGGAAAGTTCTTGATGTTTTCCAGTAGTAATATGGTTGTCTTCAGCTACTCACTTCCTCTTAGAGATTTTCCTTAACTCTTTGGAAAGATTAATTCAAGGTTGTCTTCAGGAGAGCTCTGGCTTCCTTCACAAGATTGAAGTTAAACTGTAGTGTTAAATTGGTCAAAATGCATAATGTTTGACATGACTCATACTAGGAAATGCAATTATTGTTTTGTTCTTTGTGTCACAAGTTTTGCCAGACATATGTGAAAAATTCTCATCTGCTGACTGGAGAGATGTTTCTTCTTTTTTTTTTAAGGAGAATTATTCACTTACAGAGTGATCGCTTATTTTGTTCCCCAAAAATGCTGCTTCTTACCAGAAAGCTATTAAAGCAAAGTAAAAAGTCTGCTGTGGGGTTGTTAGACTTGTGTTTATAGTACAACAAATCTTGCTAATTAAAATGATTTTGTTCATAGTAAGAGAGATGTGAATAACATTATTTACTTAGATTTTTAAGGAATGCCAAGATCTATAGGAGACAAGAGGAAAAGGGGGAGGATAATGGTATAAATTGGAAGAAAAAAATCTATGAGGCATTCAACTAAATGTCAGTGTCTCAAGGTTATAAGAGTTCTCATATTGAAGAACAGACACTATTAGGTAGTGGACAGAAGGTACATTTGACAGAAGGTCCGCAGGCTTGAAGCCAAGTGCAAGTTAAGCAACCACATTGGCTCTTTGGTTCATCACCAGAGCCCTGTCTAGCTAATCAGTTTCAAAGATTTTTAGAATTCCTGGTCTTTCCCCCTTAAGGAAAACCTGTCACTCCTTCAGGTCAACTGGATTTATCCCCCTATCACTGCTCATTTTCCCTTCTTCCCCATACCAGCGAGGATCAGTCAACAACAGTGACAACAGTTCAGAGGGCTTGTGCAGCGATTTCATAATGCACAATGATCTGCTAACAATAAGTGCCCCATTTAGAACCTCACGACATCCTGCTTTTGCTGGAACTTAATGTCATGTACGTTTTTGTTCCTATGTTTACTAAGTTCAGTGAGGGCTAAGGTACTTTGTAGGATGTGGTGAAGGAGTACGTGTGGGTGTTTATAGCTTACAGCTTTAAAGAGCCAACATAATGTGTCCAGGTATGTCAAAGTTGAATCTTTCATAACTAATGTTAAAACATTTTAGAGAAGGTTAGTAAGATCCAGATACTTTTTTAAAAATAAAATATCTTCGATAAGCATGCCCCTCTAATAATAGTTTGAAATCTCTTGTTAATAATCCCTTTACTGGAGATTTTGAAACTCCAACACAAGTAAGAAACTCAGAATAATACCTTACCAATAAAGAGCATTTTCATTTACCCTCTTTTATGTGATTCTTCAGGGGAAGAAAAAATGCTTTTACATTATTTTTATTCATCCTTACCTATAGATCTTAGAAACTTTTTTTTTCTTCAGAGCAAATATGTTTACAATTTGAAATTAAGCTATCCTTTGAATATCGGTGCTCAGGTTTAGTAAGCAGATTCATCTGTTATGTTATTTTTAGTATTTTTTTAGTTGAATAGGCAGTAACACTAACAAAAAAATAATAGAGTACCAAAGAAATGTGAGTCACTGGCAGTAACACTCCCCAAGTATTACGAGCTTATCCAATAATTGCTAAGTAATGTTTAACACAGTGTTGCATTAAAAGTATATCACTGGGCCTCCTTCCTTAATTTTTAAAAAGACATTTATATGGAAAAATACATCCATTCTTATAGTTCCAGACACGGAACTTCACAGAGTAAAAAGCAGCTGTTTGCAGGTCTAACTGTTGAGGAATGATCCGTACTTGTATTCTTCTTTACAGAACTTCTATAAGACTGAACTAAACAAGGAAGAGATGTATATACGCTACATCCACAAACTCTATGATCTGCATCTCAAAGCGCAAAACTTCACAGGTAATTCTGTCTTTTGGCTCAGGCTGAGGAGAGTGGGCTGGACACTGGTGTATTATACATGGTCACTCCTTTGCTTTGGATAATTAGAGCTGAGGACTCAAGCATTTGTACTTTGAAATTGAAATTTTTAGTTGGATCTATGTTTCTAGGTACTTCATTTTAATTTATTGGCTTTTTTACTATATCTCTTGGCATTGTTTTTTAGAGGTTGCTTTTGGGAGTACAAAATACATATCTCACTGCTCATCATACTTACAGTTGGTATTTTACCACTTCAAGTTAAATAACATTATGTTGTAGTTGTCCTACGTATTATGTGTGCATACATTGAAAACCCCACCGGATAAAGTAATTTTTACTTTAACAGTTATACCTATTTTAAAGAATTTAAGAGGATTAAATAGTCTGTCAAATTTGTTCATATATTTACTGTTTGTGTTGCTCTTTCTTCCTTCATGGAAGTTCTCAGTTCCTCTTTGTTACTGTATTTATTCAACCTAAAGAACTTGTCTTCATATTTCTTTTAAAGTAGATCCAGTGGTGGGGCGCCTGGGTGGCTCAGTTGTTAAGCGTCTGCCTTCAGCTCAGGTCATGATCCCAGGGTCCTGGGATCGAGCCCCGCATCGGGCTCCCTGCTCCGCGGAGAGCCTGCTTCTCCCTCTCCCACTTCCCCTGCTTGTGTTCCCTCTCTCGCTGTCTCTCTCTGTCAAATAAATAAAAATCTTTAAAAAAAAAAAAAAAAGATCCAGTGGTGAGGGGCACCAGCGTGGCTCAGCCAGTTGGGCGGCTGATTCTTGATTTCTGCTCAGGTCATGATCTCACAGTTGTGGGATTAAGCCCCAAGTAGGGCTCTGGGCTCTGTGCTCAGTGTGGAGTCTGCTGCGGATTCTCTCTCCCTCTCCTTGTCTCTCTTTCTCTTTCTTAAATAAATAAATAAAATCTTTAAAAACAAAACAACAACAAAAAAGTAGATCTAGCAGTGAAGAATTTCTCATTGTGTTCCTTCATCGGAGAGTGTCTTCATTTTGCCTTCATCCCTGAAGGATACGTTTGCTGGATATTGAATTCTAGTTCGATAGTTCTTTTGTTTCAGTATTTGAAAAATGTTGCTGTGCTGTCTTCTGGCCTCCACAGTCATCTAAATTGTGTCCCTGTGTGTAATGTATAAGTTTCTCTGCTTGCTTTCAAGACTTTATCTTTGGTTTCCAGCAGTTTGATTATGATGTATATGGGCATGGCTTTCTTTAAGATTATCCTGTTTGGGTCCATGGTGTTTCTTGAATTTACAGACTTATTTCCTTCACCAGATTTGGGAATTTTCAGGCATTATTTCCTCAAATGTATTTTCTGCACTGGTCCTTCTCTTTTGGAACTAGAAGGGACATGAATGTTAGGCCTTTTGGTATTGTTCTGTAAGTTCTTGGGGATCTGTTCATTTTTTGTCCCAATTTTTCTTCTTTCTTGTTCAAATTAGGTAATTTCTACTGGTCCATTTGCAAGTCCAGATTCTTCTGTGCCATTTCCATTCAGCTACTGAGCCCTTCCAGTGAAATTTTAATTTTTGTTACTGTATCACCTGTTTCTAAAATTTCCTTTCCCATTTTTGCTTTTTTTCTTTTCTTTTTTTTAGCTTCCATTTCTTTGGAGGGAAATTGTATCTTTCTGTTCAAGAGTGTTCCCTTTTACTTTAAGGAGCATGGTTATAATAGCTGCTTCATAGTATTTATCTGTAAATCCAACAACTGAATCTTGGGATTGGCATCTGTTAATTGACTTTTCCCTTTGAAACTTTTCAGTTATCCTGTTTCTTTGAAGTCATTTGGGGTTGTTTCATGAACATTTTGAATATTATGAGACTCTGGGTTCTGTTAAAACCTTCTGGAGAATGTTGAGGGGTTTGGTTTTGTTTTGTTTTGTTTTAATTTCAGCAGACAGTCCGGTTAGATTCAAACCTCAAGTCCTAAACCACCTTCTGAAGGTTGTGATTCCAATGTCCACTTAATTTTCAAAGCCTTCGCCGTACTGTTCTGGTCTGTCCCGCATATATGTCACCCAGGGAGAGCCTGGGACCTAACCAGGAGTCTGTACCATAGTTCATTTCTCAAAAGCTTTGTTATGTTGATTCTGGTCTGTTCAATGTACGTGCAACTTGCAAGTGAGCCCAGGACATCATACACAACATTTAAAAATCCCTTTCTCTATGTGCCTCCTCTCTATGATCTTCCTCACTTTTCCTATCTCCCAAGGGCTCCTTTTCCTAGCACTCTCACTTAATCGGAGCCAAATTAGTCAAATCCAAGACTTGATCCTCCCCACACCGTGATGCATTCCCTATAGCTGGTCTTCCTGGGGGCCAAGCACTGAACATAAAAAAGCCGGAGATGCCTCTGCTTCCACTGTGAAGCCTTCCCTGTGTGCACTGCAGCTTTGTGCCATGTTCCCAGGACTTGGGGGGAGGCTAGAAGGTCAAAAGGACTCCATCCCGCAGAAGGGTCCTCTTCTCAACCCTCTGACCAGAGGAAATTTCCTGGGAGCTTTTCTTTCCGTTTCCCTTTGTGGTTCCAGGAGACCAGGACGGCAAAGCCAGGAGATATGAAAGGCAAAAAAATAAAAACTGCGAACTCACTATTTTATGATCATTCTTTGAGTATTGATTTTCTTACTCTGCCCACCTTCTCTTATTTACTCTTCAGAATCCTCCAAGAGTTACCTTGTATATCATGCCTAGGGTTTTTAGTTGGGGAAGATACGATACAAGGTGCTCACTACATCGTAACCAGAAAAGAACCCTTTAACTGGATGTAGGAACTATAAATCTGAGTCTTTTGCCTCACCGTTCTTCCCAGGAACTCCTGAATTGTGGTCCTTCCTCCAGCTTTAAAAGAAAGCAATCCTTTCTGAGATGGTCCTTGTGTGGCCAGATTTTAAATAATGCTTCCAGCTAGTTTCACTGTATCGATTAACAGCATCACTCTTTTCTCAGTGTGGAGATCTTGATGTTCTCTTTGGTATTTCTGAGCCTCCCTCAAATAATCAGTCACCATGTTCTGTTGATTTCCCTTCCTAACAATCTCTCAAAACCACGTCCTTTTCATTGTTCCCACTCAAGCTGCCTCCATTAGGCCCTCATCATCTCACACCTGGGCTGTTTCTTAATTAGCACCAGAGCAGGGGACAGAAACTATAGCCTGCAGACCAACCACCTGATTTTGTGAAGAAAGTTTTATTAGAACTCAGCCACACCCACTTAAGCGGCCATGGTCTGTGGCTTCTTCTGTACCTACAAAAGGCAGAACTGAGTAGTTGCAGTGACCATGTGGCCTGCAAGCTAGATTATAAATCGTTATAAGTTATTATAATTATAAAGTTTTTACTGTCTGGCCCTTTAAGACAATTTCACCAGCCCGTTCTCTAGATATAACTGTTTTCAGTTGGTATCTTCTACAAAAAAAAAAAAAAAAAGTTCAAACTCTTTATTCAAGGTCCATCATAATAAAACCAACACCTATCTCTGCAGCCTCATCTTACCACTTGGACTACATTCCTTGTCTCCATCCTTCAGGGAGTGTGCTTTTACCATCTTTTCCCGGAATTCTTTTCCTCTTCTTTCCCACGGCAACTCCATGCCCCCCCATCACCCCTCTCCCATGGGCTGAGTTCATGATTCCAACTCTTTTTCCATTGCACCTTTTTCAGGCTTCATTAAAGTACCTACCACATTGGGGCACCTGGGTGGCTCAGTTGGTTAAGCGACTGCCTTCGGCTCAGGTCATGATCCTGGAGTCCCGGGATCGAGTCCCACATCAGGCTCCCTGCTCAGCAGGGAGTCTGCTTCTCCCTCTGACCCTCCTCCCTCTCATGCTCTCTGTCTCTCATTCTCTCTCTCGCAAATAAATAAAATCTTAAAAAAAAAAAATACCACGTTGTTTTTAACAGTTATATAAGAGGTGTGTTTGTGTGTGTGTGTGTGTTTGTATGTATATGTAGGTAGATAGCTAAAAGGTGAATTCCTTGAAGACAGAGATGATGTTTTCTTCTTAGTTTTCTCATTTCAGTGCCCAGCAATGTGAGTTTTTTTTCTTTAGAGAGAGAGAGCGAGCACACGTGCGCAAGTGGGGATAGGGCAGAGGGAGAGGGAGAGAGAGAATCTCAAGGCCTGACACCCAGCGCAGAGCCTGACACTGGGCTGGATCTCACGACCCTGAGATCATGACCTGCACCGAAACCTAGAGTCTGATGCTTAACTGACTGAGCCACCCAGGTGCCCCTGCAACATGAGATTTAAATAAATGCATCACCAATAAGTTTACTCAGTTAAATTTTAAGACCTGCAGAGATTTTTCTCCTTCAATATTGATATTCCTGAGTCACTAAGGAAGTCCCAGTATCTCTTCACACAGATGTGTTGATGGTTTTGGTTAGACTAAAATTTTGGAGGTATGTTGTCTGAGAGTTTAAATGACTATTTTTATAGTAGTTAGTAGCCAAATTTTGAGAGAAATGGTGAGCCTAGTTTTTATAGCTATGAAAACTACCTAGTGGACTTATTTTAAAGTCCATTAAAGAAGAAATGAGGGAGGGAACTAAGGACAAGCTCTTCCAGCTACATAACTGTTCTCTGAAACAGAGTCCAAATCTGTCTGATTATATTTTAGAAATGGGCAAATAGTTTTTCTTTAATTTGTTTACTGAACTTGCGGTATTTATGTTCCCCAAAGTCATAAGAAATAAGTCCTCCTCCCCTGCAACATTTTACTCATCACTCCTCTGTCCTCATTTTTATGTGTCCTTGAAGAAAGTGAAATTAACGGGGAAACTTTTCTATCTTTATAGGATTCTGTTTAAATGGCTTTAACCCTTTGCAGCCTTTTGTGACAGTACTCTCCATTCCTAATTCATCTCTAGTCTTCTCCTATGGTTTTTTCTTGTCTCATGTGGATGTCCTCCCTGTACACTTGTCAAGATGATGGAGCGAGATGGCCCATGTTTAATTATGCGGCGATGCCTTTTGTCCAAAATTCTAAATACTTTTTAAAAAGATGGCTGGAAATTTGGGATGTGATTCATTCTTCCCTCTTCAATACATACTATTGTCTTCTTAAGATGCAGAAGAATAAATACCCGATGTATTGCAATAAAACATCTACAGTTTGCTAATGTGTTTAAAATCAGCCTCAGTAGTCTCCTGTGTCGGTCACGCCTCCAAGGTATATCTATGTGCTTTCACGTAAAGTTTCTACAGCTTCCTTCACACACACCATTGACCCCTGAGAGACATCATCCTTTTCCGGAATCAGATTCTGAGACAGCTGTCATTTATTCCACACCTTTCCATGTCACCATTCAGTCATTGGTCAGCTTCTTCTGATGGCTTGCCAATCCCTGCTTGTCCTTCCAGACTCCACAGGGGCACACCCACCCCTCATCTTCTGTCTCACCCCTGAACCACCCCAGGGCAAGCATGATTTGGAAAGCAGTTGAGATGGACTAAAAACCCTTCACTGCCCCCAACCCTTGTAGTTTCTTTTATTATGGTGAAATATACACAACATAGAATTTACCGTCTTAACCGTTTTTACGTGTACAGCCCAGTGGCCCGAAGTACGATTCCCATGGTTGAGCAACCATCCCCGCTCTCGGTCTCCAGAACTTTTTCATCTCCAGAAACTGTGTACCCATGAAACAGTAACCTCCCATTTTCTCCTCCCCCCAGTCCCTGGTATCCACCATTCTACTTTCTGGCTCCGTGAATTTGACCTTCATGGCCCTTTCAGTCACTCCCTGTGGGCAGCTGAAGGCTTCAGCCGGGGGAAGGGGTTCGCTTGGTCCTTTTCATCCTTTTCACTAGGAGATGATTACTCGCAAGGGTATTTTTTGAGTTGTCGGGTACTGGGGGAGACACAAAAGAAATCTGAGAGACAAAAGTGATCATTCTAGAGCTGTGTATTAAGAGAAGAGGGAGTTATTCAGCAGTGCAGGGCCAAAGCTTGAAGGAGCGGTCGGTAAGATGCTGCAGGAGTCACCCATGTGGTAAATGAAGGGAACCATGGATTATTCACACAGACAGAGGAACAAGGACACACAGAGGGCTTTCTTAGATGCTTGGCATTTATTGTAAGGATATGTGGGGAGTTAAAGATCAGGAAGTCATCTCAGGAGGTCTCAGAAAACTAGAAAGCTGTTCAGATACAGCACAGATTTGACCGTCATTATTATCATTCTTGTCCCGTCAAAAGCCGTCTTCCTTGGCAACCTGCATTGTGGCAATTCAGCTCTGTTTCTGCATCCGCCAATTAACCAATACCCTTTAGCCGATACTCTCCTCTGTCCGTGTCACATACAACTGCGACAAGATAGAATTTGATTAGTGCCCATGAAAACAGAAGGTACCTCTGTCCCCGTTTGGGCAGCTTTCTGGTACAGCTGCCTCCGGATCAGGATGCATCTTGTTTCATTCAGCAAAAGCTGATGATGGGGTCAAGGGGCTCCAACCAGGGAGGCTGGAGGCTTCTTAGGAGAAACATCGGTGAGCTCCTTCTTACGTGTACTATGAGGAGGGACAATGGGGAATGTGAGCAGAGGTTGGTAGGGACCAGATCATGGCCAGCCTTCTCTGTCCCTTTAGGAAGCCTACGTTTACTGTTAGCTACTGCGAGTCACCGGCTACTTTGAATCAGGGGAGCAATATGATCCTTTGCAGTTGAAAGATCATACTGGTAACCATGTGCAAACTGAACAGAGGGGAATAAGAGACTGCTGGTGGGGTATGAAAGCTTTTGCAGTTATTGAAGCCAGGAGACTAAGCTCACCAGGGGTAATTAAGAAGAAAAAAGGCCAGAGCCTGTGCCTCACAGGACTTCCACAAGTTAGAGGCAAGAGAAAAGTGATAGGGACCCAGGCCTTTCTTCCTACAACTACATTTTACACACTGAGATGGCCAAATCATAGTAATAGGACTTAACCTGCCACTTTAGAGCTTTACGTGTAGTTACTCTTAAGGCAAATAAATGAAGATTAAGAATGACTATTTATTGATATTTTGTGAAAAGCTACTATTACATCTTTTTTTTTTTTAAGATTTATTTATTTATTTTAGAGGGAGAGAGCACGAGCGGGAGGGGCAGAGGGAGAAGGAGAGAGAATTTCAAGCAGACTCTGCGCTGAGTATGGAGCCCCACGTGGGGCTGGAGCTCATGACCCTGAGATCATGACCCAAGCTGAAATCAGTAGTTGGACACCCAACTGACTGCGCTACCCAGGTGCCAACTATTACATCTTTTAAGAGACATACAGGGATGGTAATTAAATGGATTAATAACATAAGGGTTTGTCTACTTTATTCCATTTAATAAATGAGTTGGCTATTCTAATATTAAAGGAAAAAATAATTATTGGAGTCCTTCATCAGTGACAATGGAACCGTGGTTCCTATTGATTTGTTTGGCCATATTTAAGATTCAGGAAGAGACCTGCAGAATGGCAAGTACTCTATGAAATGCACTACCTGTCAACTGTGCTTAAGCCTATGGATTACTATTTCCATGTGTGTATACAGAATATCACCTCTTGGGTGCCTGGGTGGCTCAGTCAGTTAAGCATCTGCCTTCGGCTCAGGTCATGAGCCCGGAGTCCTGGGATAGAGCCCCAAATCGGGCTCCCTGCTCTATGGGAAGCCTGCTTCTCCCTCTCTCTCTGCCTGCCACTCTGCCTACTTGTGCTCTCTCTCTATCTCTCCGTCAAAAAAATAAAAAATCTTTTAAAAAAATATTTTAGAATATTACCTCTTTACATGTTCTCCCAAGAAATCCCAACTGCACCAAACATGTAATGACTTAAGTAACTTTTACTGAAGATTTGTGGGGCCAATTGAGGGTCATACCACACAACACACAATAGTCGTCTCTCTCTGTGTCTCTGTCTGTCTGTCTCTCTCTCTCACACACACACACACACACACACACACACTTCTTACCAACACTTCTGCCCTTTCTAATCCCTCCTCTGTTACTAGATTTTTTTTTTCTTTTTCTTCTCTGTATTTAGCTCCTCTCTGGCTTCTTTGTCCCTCCCAAATTCTGCCTATACCCTAGCCCTGCCACCAAACACTATTTTCAAATTTTTCAGGCTTTTATTATCAAAAAGAATTTAATTACCATTTTTTGTTTCCTAATCACATCCTTTGGAAGATGCCCATAGTCTCACCCCAAGGGATTTACCAGTGAACTTCCCCAACAGTCAAAGGCATGTCTCCCTATTTCTTTGAACAAGCTCCAACAATATATCCTTAAACATTTTTATTATGCCAGCAGCGTACAGGCATTGTAGAAACAAGGAAGAGGGATGGGAAGAGAAGGCAAGAAAGAGAAAGAGAGAAGTGAGGGGAAGAATGAACATAGGGAGCCAAAAGATGAAATACAAATCTCTGATAATTCCATCTTCCAGGGGGAAGTCATCACTCACTAACTGGCTCTTGCATATATCCTGAACATTTTTCTTCATTATCATGAAATTCAAAAAATATTTTTTCCAATTTGCCCCAAACCAGCCACATTGGAGGGGAGGCTGTTCAGGGGTCCTGTCTTGATCATTGCCTTCCCACTCAACTTTCAGAGGCTGCATATACTCTCCTGTTATACGATGAGCTGTTGGAATGGTCCGATCGGCCCCTCCGGGAGTTCCTGACCTACCCTATGCAGACAGAATGGCAGCGCAAGGAGCACCTGCACCTGGCTATCATCCAAAATTTTGACCGAGGCAAAGTAAGTAGCCCTACCCACCCACGGCCTCTCTCAAGGTGGTCTGCTGGTGTCATGTTACCTTTCATTTATAGTTTTTTCATGCCCACCTCAAGCCAGGCACCCTCAGATTTTAATGTGCATTAAAAACACCCAGGAGTTTGCTGAAATTCCCAGGTCCCACCTCTGGACATTCTCATTGGGCATGTCTGGCATGGGGCAGGGGATTTTGTGACTTGAACAAGGACTTGAGATTGCAATGTGTACAAATTGGGGGCTATACTCTGAAAAACACTGGTCCGTAGGTTTTGACACCCAGGTATCCTATTCTCTGAAAAACCATTATCACCCCTCACCTACCTCCCCAGGTTAGCATGTATTCTGCCCCATTCCACCCCATTCCACTTTTTTGGTAAGGCAAAATAAATGAAACTAACTTTGTTTAAAGAATGTTATGGCATCCCGTCATAGTTTTAAGAGATGCCACGGGGTATCAAAAAACCTCACTGACTTGATGATGCCATTCAGCCCATTACCTCACTCCACCCCATCTCCCTCTTCAAGGTCTTGCAATACCCTTTAGGAAGACTTAAGAATCTGACAACAGTTGTTTATTTGATTTGAACATTTGGATGCTTTTGGTGTCTTCGATTTAAATATATCTCTCAAAATGCCAAGGTTAAACAGGAGACTAAAATACAAACAGTTGCTGTCATTCTTTTACAAAATATAATTGCATAATTTGATGCAAGGAAATTGCCTCTTTCCTATCCTCCTTTATTATGTCCCTAAATACCCTGACATATCATTTGTTACATTAATAGCAAGGAAATGCCTTTGCATCCTCCTCCGGTGAAGTTTCCATCTATAGGATAAGTTGTTATAAAATCCCGGTTCTGCTTATCTTGGCCCTTCTAAGGGGTTTTTGCTTAGATCGGGAGTTACAAACTATGGCCCCTGGGTCAAATGGCTCACCACCCACCATTTTTGTACTGCCCACATTCTAAGAATTGCTTTTACATTTTTAAGTGTTTGAATGATACCACAAGGAAAAGAATATCTGACAGATGAAAATTACATGAAATTCACATTTCAGTGTCCCTAGATGATAGTTTTATTGCAACACAGACAAGCTTATCCATTTTGGCTGCTTTTGTGCTTTAATGGTGGAGTTGGGTAGTTGTGACAAAGCCTGAATTATTTACTGTGTGGCCTTGTGCAGAAAAGTTTGCTGACACTTGGGCTAGACGAAAGAATTTTTGCATTTCTGCTGAGAGTAACCAGCTGGGTTAGATCCTCACAATTTACAAGTGCAATTGAGCCAAGCAAGGAATCCAGCTGTGGATAATTGGGCCTTAGGGGTCAGTGGTAATTCCCTCCTTAGCACCGAGGGCCCATTTATTCATCTACTTGGCCATGGTGGAACTGTAGTTATTTCAAGATGATGATTCTGAAATGACACCGGAAAATGTTTCCACACCATATGTTAATGCCTGTTGTGGTGGATTATATTTTCTCACTTCCTAAGGATTTTTAATAATTTACATGTTCATTGCATGCTGTTGTCAAGCTTAAAGTGGTAGTGATACTATTAAAGGTAGATTATAAAGATTAAGAAGTAAGGCTTGATGATCTGAAAGCAGTCCCACCCTGACCTCTGGGTGAAAATAAGTAAATGTCGTGGGCATCAGCATTTATATCATTCGTTTGTCCACAGTGTTGGGAGAACGGCATCATCTTGTGCCGGAAGATTGCAGAGCAGTATGAGAGTTATTATGACTACAGAAACCTGAGCAAGATGAGGGTAAGGAACCTGGATGCATGCTAATCAGGCAATGGCATCCTTTTTTCATTAACTTTCCAGTATCGTTCTATAAAATTAACTCTGTGATCATCTCGACCTGTCTTGCAGAAAGCTTTTTTAAGAGAAGTCTTTCCTCTGCAGCATACTCAGCTATTTATACAGAGAAATAGCAAGTGCTTCTGATTAGTAAACAGAAGTGAGCCTTTGATCTCTTCTAAACATCACATCTGAAATGTAAAATCTAATCCATGATTAATTCTTTTAGTTTATTGAGGAGAAATCTCCACACTGTTCAAAGAGCTTCTCACTTGTATGCAGATCTGTACCACAAAAGACTATTCTTAGTCCCATAATCTGCACAGCAAAACAGTAGGCATGGCTAGCTGACCCATTTCTGTTTCAGGGCTAAATTCTATAGGTGTCATCTCTCCTTAGCTTCAGCAATGTGTTTTACGTTGAACGTGAACCAAGGTCTTAGTACCCAGGAGCTCCGGGAGTTCAATATTCCGTGTCCCTGAGCCAAACGTTTTGTCCCTTCTTTTCTTTTCAGGTTCAAATGGGTTGCTCTTGCACTCTGAGCCCTTACTCTTAAGAGCCATGAGCATTTTGTGTCCTCTTATCATACTTAAGCTCTGCAGGGTTTCTAAAATAGGAAGAAGATTATGATGTTGCCTTTTAATTCTGAGGTAGTGGTTTATGAGATGATATTGTCAACCCTTAACAGCTCATAAAATCCCTTACCCCACACGTAATTCATTCAGCCTGTAGGAACTGGTCCTGTGCTGCCGGTGTAGTATTTCATGCCAGTGGTTCAACAATGTTTCTCCCAGCATGAAAACCAAAGAGAAAAAAAAAACACCTTGTTTTAACTTCAGTCCATCATGCTGGCTCTGGCAGGCACTGCAGTTTTATATGACAACGTTTCTGTGCTTCTCTTGGCATACACCCCCTGTAACAGAAGCGAGGTTACAGTGTTTACCTGGGAGAGCCCTTGGGTACCATAGTCACTCCGATTTTTATAAACCCAAAGCATTACATTTCATGCCAACTGCTCTTTGGGGTGCTGTTACTGGGGGCGGGTGGGGGGAGAAGTTTTCAAGAGCAGTATTAGTCTTTCTGCATAAACCCTGGGGATGATAATACCATGAATGGAAAACCATAAGCTTTATGTGCTTCATAGTGCCAACATTGTGAGGGACACACTTAAGAGCTTTCAGCCCAGACAGCACTTTGCGCGATGGGTCTCCTTGGGTTTGGTTTATCCCTGTCCAACCTGTGCAAGCTTGCACCTTCCACATGTCCTGAATTACCATGACCAAGGAGAACCAAATCCACAGGTGAGTACATCTGGCACTAGAATTCTCCAGAAAGATTTGGCCTCTAATAGTTCGTTCATTTTTTTAAATTCATGTTCATATTCATTGTGAAGAAAATACTTTCTTGATAGGCTTTGTGTGTAGAAATTATTTTCTCTGGTGAGAACATGGAATAATATTTGATCCTTTAAAAGCAGGGTCAGCAACCTGTATCCTGTGGACCTGGCAGGACTGAGTAGTTGTGACAGGGACCATATGGCCTGAAAAGCCTGAACTCTTTATTCTCCGGCCATTTACAGAATAAGTTTGCTGTTCCCTCCCTTAAGGCACAGAAAGGGAGTGAAACCTTCTTTTCTGCAAACTGAAAACTACAGTGAAGTTCTCCTTTGTATAGAAGAAACATACTCTTCTATAAATAGGGAGAGCTGAAGGATGAGATGAAATTCTTAGAACTTCTCCTTTGCTTTCCTAGATGATGGAAGCCTCTTTGTATGACAAAATTATGGACCAGCAACGTCTTGAACCAGAGTTCTTCAGAGTTGGCTTTTATGGGAAAAAATTTCCATTTTTCTTAAGAGTAAGTTAAAACACTATTTAATTTGCTGTTATACTTCCAAAATAGATATCCCAGTCAAGGAAACTAAGATGCTTAATGGCATTTTGTCCTTTTAGTACAATAACATCATGAGATTTTTCCTTTAACTTTTTAGTGTGCAGACACCATACTAAATCTAGAATACCTTGTTTTGAATAATTTCCCAAGCTATCAAATAATGATTTGATTTTTCTTGCTAAATTTCTAAATTCACTATCTTATGAGCTGTCTTTGGTAATTATAGCTGCTCCCCTGTGTGATTGATATTTACTCTTCTGTTCAGTCTGTGATTTCCATAGAGTTAGCACTAGAGAAAAATGGCAGGTGATGTCACGTAGCAACTCCCTCCAGAATCACATGAAGAGCCCAGTTAGTGGTTTTGTGAAAAGGTAAATGTCACCCAGCTAAGAGATCCCATTTATTGCTAGTATAAACTATTTCTGCCAAGGAAAATCTTCCAGACATTCGAAAGTACCTAGTGGATCATAAAACATTTGACTCTGTTCTTACCATTTTTTACATTGTGCCAAGTCATATGTTACACGCTTGAAGACTTACCTTAACCCTTTAGGGTATAACATCTTACTTACACTTACTTATATGAAAACACTGGTTGGGAGAGGAAATGTACCTCCCCAAGTAATTAAGGAGAAGTATCTGGAATAATTGAGTGAATTCATTACAAACTTTAGATCTCAGCATACAAATACTTTCGTATTTGTGTTGCCCTGCATCCTGCTTTAACTGCCAGCACATATAAATAAATATAGGATTGGGGTACTTGGAGGAGGAGAGAGAGGAGAAAGATTGGACTGCATTATTTGTTTAATAATCATTAACTTATCTCCCTTTTAGAATGAAAGTTTTATATGTATTTGTTTATTCATATATTTACATATAAAGTTTATATATATATGTATATATATACATATACACTAAATATAGATCTGGAGTCCAAAATATCCAAACACCGTAGGCAAAAATTCATTTTAGTATTACATCGAGCACACACTCAAATGACAGGTTGATTAAAATGACCATGTATTTCTGCCATGCAGACATAAGTAAAAAAATAAGTAAAAATCTCCTTGTTGGGTTAAAAGGGAATCTGCATGGTGGTGTACGTGGTCACAAGGCTGACTCTGCAGATGGATCTAAGGACAAAGGAAAGCTTGATTCTGGATCAAAAACAGAGACAGGTTTAGAACACTCTCTGAAAGACTGAGTTTTGAAAGTGGACATTCTAGGCCCGGGCTGTCATCAGCAACCCCCTGCCCAGTGTACATGGCCAGGATCCAGGTGGTGAGTAGAAGGGGGACAGTCTGGCGCAGAGGGCTGGAGACTCCACAGGAGGGTCCAGACGTGACTCTGGTGCAGCAGACCCCCTTCCTTTCTCGGCTCAAAATCAGGCAAAGTAAAAGATTACTTTTTTTTTCCCACATCATACTCAGGGCTGATCGATCTGTTACATACAGTGGGTACAGTGTTTACGAGTCCTAATATTGCCTACAAAAGTATTTTAATTTCTTTTAAAGATCAGAAGAAAAATGAATTTTTTTGGTTGAAGAAATTGTTATAATGTCTATTAAGTTGTATATTAGACCTTACATTATTATGTATTTATTTGTCCCTATACCAAATCAGTCAGTATGATTTTGTTTTAAGATTTTATTTATTTATTTGACAGAGATATAGAGAGAGAGCACAAGTAGGCAGAGAGGCAGGCAGAGGGAGAGGGAGAAGCAGACTCTCCACCGAGCAGGGAGCCCAACATGGGGCTCGATCCCAGGACCCTGAGATCATGACCCGAGCCGAAGGCAACCTCTTAACTGACTGAGCCACCCAGGCGCCCCTCTCAGTATGATTTTTAATAAGTTTTTATAGAGGAAGGGGCCCACAAAAGTCATACTGTAGCCCTGATCAAATTCTGAGTTCAGCTAGCAAGTGCACTGTAAAGTGTCCTAGATGTTCATCTTGTAAATGAAACTGTGATAATTAAAAGTGTAAAGTTTTTTAAAAATCAGAAGAAGCTGGGGCGCCTGGGTGGCTCAGATGGTTAAGCGTCTGCCTTCAGCTCAGGTCATGATCTCAGGGTCCTGGGATCGAGTCCCGCATCGGGTTCCCTGCTCAGTGCAGAGCCTGCTTCTCTCTCTCCCTCTGCCACTCCCTCTGCTTGTGCTCTTCTATCTCTCTGTCAAATAAATAAATAAAATCTTTAAAAAAAAAAAAAGAAGAAGTTTAGGAGCCACAATTTTAAAGGGAATTTAGCAAATTAGAAAACTATATTGGCTAATAAAATAAATTTTGTTAGAAAGTCAATTAGAAAAAAATCAACCTATGTTATTAGTCTTTTCAAAACAGCTTTTCTAGATATAAATGGCATTTTCTTCAAAATGAAGAGAAGGGTCACCCTCTATTGGTTTCTAAAGGGCACCACACCCTTCGGAATCATGAGGCTGGGCCTCTTTTTAGGAAATCATATTCTAGTCTGTCCTTCAATTAAAAAAAAAAGCAAATATCAACATTAAAAATTTACTTGTTGATCAATTCCAAGATAATTTTTCAAGCTGCAGTAAATTAATACATTTACGCAAGTATATGATCTGAGTAGTTTTTTTACCCTCATGAAAAACTGACAATCTCTTTATGCACAGAATATCTCTGAATAGAGGTTTGTCTGAGGAGAATGACCAAGGTCAAAGATGAGAGAGATTTACTTTTCATTGTATGCTCTGTACTGTTTGGGATTTTTTTTTTTTTTTTACCATATATCTGTATTTCCTTTTCAAAAGGAAAAGACAATAAAAAAAATTTAAGCATTAACAAATGTGACCCAGTAATTCCACTCCTAGGTATATACTCAAGAGAATTGAAAACATATGTTCCCACGAAGACCTGTACACAAATGTTCATAGTAGCACTAATCACTATTGCCAAAAAGTGGAAGCAGCCCAAATAACAATCAACCGATGAATGGATAAACAACATATGGTATATCCATGCAATGGAATATTTAGCAGTAAGAAAGGAATGAAGTACTGATATATGAACCTTAAGCATATCATGTTAAGTGAAAGAAGTCAGTAACAAAAGACTACATGTTGTATGATTCCATTTATTTGAAATGTCCAGAATCGGCAATCCATAGAAACAAAGTAGATTAGTGGTTTCAGAGGCTGGGGGGATGTTGGAGGAAACGGAGTGATTGCTGATGGGTACGAGTTTCTCTTTGAGGTAATGAAAATGTTCTCACATTCAACAGTGGTGATAGTTGGTCTGTGAATATACTAAAAACCTTCAAAAGGGTGTCTTTTATGGTATGTGAACTATATTTCAAAGCTGTGATTTTTTAAAAAATGTATTGATGGGGGAAATGCTTTTAATTCCTTTTAATTTCTTGACAACTCCAATATCAGTCCCCAAATTTATTTTTATTTCAGAATGACTTCTTAACACCGTTGAATGATTATATGCTTAGAGTAACCCCTGATTTTATAAACTGCTGTAATATGTAAGCAGTGCCTTAAAAAGGCTGCAGTTATTAGAGTATTCGGATATTTATTTGGGGACTTCTATAATATGCACCATATATGTATGTATATTTATATACATACATATATATACATATGTAGTCTTACTTTATCAAGCAAATTTATTATCTTTTGAGTAGAATAAAAAATACATAGCATCAGAAGGCATACCTTCTTTTATCTAGACAGTTTTAAACATGGGATTGTGTGGGGGTCCTGATTTCTAGGTAGTCTGTCTTAGCCTGTGTTACCAAAGGATCATGATTTGGGGGTTTATGAGGAATTGTGACAGGCTTTCAGAGCCCACTCTCTGCTGTTTCCTCTGCAGCTGCTTTTTCTCGGCTGCAACCCTCAGCCCCCTGCCCCTGGCTCAGATTTCTTCCTTAGGGCATTTTGTGCAAGCATAGGAACCTCATCAGGCTGAGAAATGCTGAGAACCTTGGGCCTTAGCTAGCTCCCCCAGACCACGAACCACTCCCTCTTTCTCTTAAAGATCTTCAGGGCATGTCACCCACAACCTTTTATGGTCCCAGTAGCAACTAGGAGTTTTTTCTGGCTGTACAGAGTTCAGGCCTTGGTCCCACACCTGAGCTTAAATACAGTACACATGAACAAAGTACAGAAGGATCTTGATCCTCAGTTCCCAGTTCTAAAATGGGGTGGGATGTGGGAGTGACTACCTCTCAAGTTTAGTGGGTTAAGTAAGATATGTACAGAGTGCCTTGTCATTGGCTGTTTTAAGCAGTTGGAACTTCATAACCATTAAGCTGGCAGAGTTCCCTCTTACCTAACCTGACCAGTAAGCTGCTTTATTTTATTTTATTTTTTTAAGATTTTATGTATTTGACAGAGAGAGCACAAGCAGAGGGAGAGAGCGGGAGAAGCAGGCTCCCTGCTGAGCAAGGAGCCCAATGTGGGACTCGATCCCAGGGCCCTGGGATCATGACCTAGGCCGAAGGCAGCCGCTTAACCGACTGAGCCACCCAGGCGTCCCCAGTAAGGTGCTTTAAAGAAACCTGCCCACCTTTCCAGCTCTCTAGCCTACCTCAAGGATAACCTTCACCATTTTTACCTGAACGAGATACAGTCCTGGCCCACAGAGTACTTATACATCTTATAAAACAAAACAAACGAACAACAACAACAAAAAAAAAAAAAAACAGGAAAAAAATGTATCCAACATTCGGCAAGTCCCTACAAACCCTAAATCTCAGATTAGGCCAGTAATGGTGATGGTAGAGAAGTTTCCTGGGCCAGCCTTGCTGAGAGCAGGAATACGAACAGGCTCAGTCTTCCTTTATTCCATGCCGGGATCCAGTGTGGAGGCCCATCTCTGTGGCCTTGATAAAGAATGCAATAAAATGCATTTTTGGAGATCGAATTTACTTTCTTTTCCTCCCTATTGAGACTTTATCCACTAAACTCTGATACCCAGCTTATATTAAAAAAAAAAATCTTTAACACATGTGCTCATCAGCATTTAGAGGGAACATGATTGCTTTGTTTCATGTTTTGGTGCTCTGAGAATCCGATGCCTCTTTGCACCTTAGCACACGATCCGGGAGGAGGGGCACGTGCTGGGGCCTCTGACCAAAAGCAATAGGGAGGGAAGCTCGGGATCCTTGCCTCGCATTTTTCACATCTGGGCAAATTTTTCAGACTGTTTTTGGGGGGGTTTTGTTACAGTGTATGGATGTGAGGCATGTGCTCACTTCCTGCCACGGTCCTCTTTTTTGGCTTCTTTCTGTAAGGAACGCACTCAATTACATGGCTCTCTTTTCTTTGTTTATTTCACCTCCAGAATAAGGAGTTTGTGTGTCGAGGGCATGACTATGAAAGGCTGGAGGCCTTCCAACAGAGAATGCTGAATGAGTTCCCCCAAGCCATCGCTATGCAGCACGCCAACCAGCCCGACGAGACCATCTTCCAGGCGGAAGCTCAGTGTATCCACACCTAGACGGGCTGCATTGCAGTTAGGGCCATTGGCCGTTTGCTGCAGAGTGTTTTCCTGCAAGGTTGTTCAGCCTCTGGCCTCTTTGCCATGTTCTTACTCTCCCTCTTTCTCACTCATCTTGATTTTAGCTTAGCTCCTTCTGAACAGAAATGTTCTAGTTACTATCACAATGTCAGTTGAAAGGAAATCCCTTAAATTCTGGTAAAGAATTTTTTTTTCCTTTTAATTAAAACTTTTCTATATCTCCACCCTGTTTTTAAAGCTCCTTTTAGTGATTTCCCTTAGAATAATTTTCCTCCAACATACCCTGTGGAAACTGCTTCAGTTGGAGGAAATAATAGCATTATATTTCCTGGCACATATCATTCACCCCCTTTTCCCTTGATATTTTTATTCTGGAAGGAAGTGCAGAGAAGGAGGTACCTTAGTATCTCTGGAGGATTCTTAGCCATGGCATTTTGGACAGCCTTTGATGATTGCTATGTAATTGACACTTTCATTATCTAAATACAAACAACTCAACTGAAATTATCCAGGCATTAGAAACAAAAGGAATTCACCCCAGCACTCCTTTGTGAATGCTTCTGTCTCCTCCCAAAACTTAAGATCTTGAAGAAGACAAGAAACTCCCATTGATAATCATGGATCCCATTTCAAAGTAGAAAATAAAATGCAACAGAAGCAAGAAATTACATAAGGGAAAAGATTTTGCTATCCTTCTTTGAATGAGAAGAGAAGAAGGTAAATATACAAGTAAATATGATACCCCTTTATTTTTTTAAATTTAAATTCAATTAGCCAACATATAGTACATCATTAGTTTTAGATGTAGTGTTCAGTGATTCATATGATACCCCTTTAATGTAATTTTTTAAATATCAACTACAACAACACTCTGCTTATCAGTATAAGATTTGGGAGAGTGATACCACAAGTGTGGGAGGGCTGGAGACACAGAGCATCACACAAGTAAATATAAATCACTGTCAGAACTGGTTATTGTCTTTGGTCATGGTTGCATGGGTATTTATACATTATTTTACAAACAAACATTAGTTAAGAGGGGCCATGCTTGGAATGTCTCTTAAGGATTAGAATAATACAATTCTGAGTACCTAAGATCCAAGCCATTCCCACCCACCCCCTACCAAGAAAAGAAAGAAGAAAAAAAAAATCAGTGATAAATTCACACGTTATAGACATTTTAAACAGATACTTTGTCAGAATCACCTCCCTAAAACTAGTTCAAGGCCTGTAGTTTGAGAAATGATTTGTCATGAACTGAGTTCTTGGCCCCTTCTTGACATTTTTTAAATGACTTCGACCCAGTGGAAACACCAGATTGTTTACCCATTCTCTGCTCTCTGCCACAGCTCAGCTCAAGCCAGATTTCCATGGCGTTTGCCAAGTCAGGTTTCCTCCTTGACTTTTTAATCCTAGATTTGCAGATCTATGCCGTGACTCCCATCCCGGAGAGCCAGGAGGTCCTGCAGAGAGAGGGTGTTCCGGACAACATCAAAAGTTTCTATAAAGTGAATCATATCTGGAAATTCCGCTATGACAGACCATTTCACAAAGGCACTAAAGATAAAGAAAATGAATTCAAGGTACCGTGCAGTTCTTATTACATACGATTTCCCATGAGCTCTTTGGAACAAGCCCCTCGATAAGTATTTATTTAGAATAGAGTCAAGTGATAGAAGCAGAAGGGACTAGAAACCATTGAGTCTTGTTGATCTCAAACTCAACTGTATATCAGAGTGCCGTGGGGGTGCTTTTCTAACCAAGCAGACTTCTTAGCTCAGGAATCCTGACTCAGTAGGTCTGAGAGGAAGGCCTGGAATAATCAGCTTCTTTGTGACAGTGCTGGTGGTCCTTAGACCAGTCTTTGAGATGTCACGGTTGAGCTCAGCCTTCTTATTCACTCATATTGAACCAACGGTGGGGACCACAGGATATTTGTTCTCAGATAGTGTGCAGTGAGTAAAGAATGCTTAACCGACAGGGGAAATGAAGAATCTGAGACAGGGAACAGTTAGGTAGACTGCTGGTACAGTGAAAGATTTCTGTGTGATCTTCTGCTCTTTCTTGTTAGAATGGTGTGTCATTAGGACTTCTGAGAAGACACCGAGTAAAAGCCAACCATAGACTCCTTGCATGTGCTGAGTCGTCCATTCTCAGTAGTTGTAATAAGCCTTGCCATCCCGAGCTCTCTTGGACTGTCTAACAGCCCTACTGGGGGATTGTGCCACAGATACGTTATAATCTCTTCTTTCCTTGATAACAGTGACAAAGTGGGACCAGATAGATCCCTGGTTAGTCAGTATTCCCCCCCCTACAAAACTGACCTATTACTGTGGGTTAATTGGTTTAGCTTCTTTTATCACAGAGTCTCTACTTAAGCTGGGAAACGTCCTCCTAACACTATTAGCAGTGATCTCTGATGTTAACTGTCCTTGTCTCCTCTGCCTAAGTGTCAGTTCCCAGCGCCCACAGCAGTAGCTCCAGGAATGGGGCACAGCCGGGCAATCAGAAGGGGAAGCTGGGGTCGCTCTGCAGTGTCACGATGGGCCTCCACATAGGGCAGTCCTCTGTGCAAGGAGATCCGATGGGTTACCTATCAAGGCAAAGAAACTATTGGAAGACAGTACGGGGACGTCATTGAAAAGATCCATGATCATTTCTAGTCCTTTTGGATACTTACATTTTTCTTTGTGTCCCACAAAACCAATTAATGATCATTAGTTTATAATACAGCTTTCGTTGCGGTTGGGGACACTGAATACAAAGTCTGAGATCTGCTGGAGTCAGGCAGGTGACTTGCTCAAAGTCACATTCTAACTACCCGGAAACCCTACACTACAACCCACACCTTCCAGTACCTACTCCTTTGCACTTCCTGCTGCAGCGCATTTCCAGCTCATTTCCAGCATATTTATCAGTGCTATAGCAGTCCCCCTAGAAAATACGATAAGTCTGGCTCCTCATTCCTGTGCTTCCAGCCCTCAGCATCTGGCACCAAACTGCCCCTCAGAAGCCTCATCTGCACCGCATCCCACTCGCCCACCCTCCCTCTGGGGCTCCAGCGAGACCGAACTTCTCTTCCCCATCTCCGCGTGCCCTTTCCCTTTCTCCAGCCCCTGGCTCACTCGCTGGTTCGCTCGCTAGGGTCTCTGCGTGGGCTGCTTCCTGCTGCCTGCAGCGCTCCCCCTCCCTCCGCCTGGCAAACTCCTACTCACTCTTCAGCATTCAGCTCACGTGTCACCTCCTCTGAGAAGTGCCGTCCTCCTCCCACAGGCTGCTCTGCCTGCCTGCTTCCTTCTGCTCTCCCCCAGCACCGCGAGCCCAGCGTTCCTTTCTCTTTGCCCTGAGCCCTTCCCTCCGTGCTCACCTCCCTGTCACCCCTACCATGCGCTCACCTCCCTGTCACCGCCGCGATGCTTCCAGCCGCCGGCACAGGGACTCTGCCATATTCATTTCAGTATATCTTGGCTGACACGAAGAAATCCTCCCAGTTTCTGTTGTTCTGGAATAAGTGGCACTATTTCAGGGATTTTGTGAAGTTTGTTATCCTCTTGAGAAAAATGAGGCATAGACAGAGAGACATGGTTGACACAAGAGAAATCTGTCGCCCACAGCGGCTCTTATCAAGGCAGCTGTGGCTTCCCGTGTCACGGGGGTGCTCTCCTGGCCAGGGGAAGCCTCAGCTCTTGAAATACGGATCCTCCTGGATGATGGCAGTTCAAATGGGTGTGAGAAAATGTGGCGCAGTGAGGAAGTCAGAAGTTCTAGTAGGTAGAGTCTGGGAACTAGAATGTACCCCCGGGCAGGTCACATTGCCTCCTGGATGCTTAGCATCTCCCTTTTTAAAATAGAAAGGTGGAGCTACGTGATTCTTCATGGACCTTTCCTCTGTGAGGATGTTATTATTCTAAACCTGTGTTGACTAGCTGATACTGTTACCCCTTCCAGATAAAAATGGCAAGACCTTAAGGAGTGAGGGGGTTTAAATTGGAATGTGAAAGAACTAGCAAAGGAAATAACTGTGGTGTTACTCTATTTTAAGCTTGCTGTCTGCAGTAGATGATGTATTCCACACAGGAAAAAGTGTCCGACAACACAGAATGGGAATGATTAACACGGCATCAGTGGTATCTTACCGTGAAGGCTTCACGAGTGTGAAGGGATTACCCACATGCTAGAAGGGATACTAAAGAAAAGCCTACAGAAATAAGCAAACCTGACCAAATCGCATGGCTAACGTTAGTCATAGCTCAGTAACTAGGAAGAAGGGACACTTGGGGACTTAATTTGTTTTGTATTCCGTAGAGTCTCTGGGTGGAGAGAACATCATTATACTTGGTGCAGAGTTTACCTGGAATTTCCCGCTGGTTTGAAGTGGAAAAGCGTGAAGTGGTAAGCATCAGAGCTTATTCTCAAGTACTTTCTCATCACAGTTGCTCACTGGGAGTCATGCCATATATTAATTGCTTCTGCTGTTGACTCCAAGTGTCCGGAAGCACACAGAGTAAGGTAGTAAATGTTTATTGTATTGACCCCTGTGACCAAGGCTTGGAGGGGAACGTGACTGTTCTCCTAGTCCGGCCAGCAAGAGGCATTCCTCAAAAAGAACTATGACTACAGCATGGAAACCCTGCAGGCCCTTGAGTAAAAGAGCTGGAATTCGAATGACTGTAGGCCAGTGGGAAGAGGTTCTCTACCTTGTCTTATTTAATCATCATACCAAAACTATGAGGTATGTATCCCTCTCCCTCTTTTTACAAGTTTTAACCAGAAGTTAAAAGCCTTTGCCAGAGGTCTCACATCAAGACGTTGAAAAAGGCTAGACTCAAACCCAGATTTTCCTGCCTCAACAGCCAGTCCCAGCCAGCTCTTCGAGCTCAGTTTCCTTAAACGTAGCCTGAGGCTAGCGCAGAGCTCCAGTAGCTCCGTGCTGATCCTGGTGGCAGTAGAAGGGAGGCGGCTGTGTGAGTCTCACTGAGCCGTCCTGGATGAACACCAGCTGGAGACCGTTGGGTGTCATTCTATGGAAACCACAGCACGAAAGAACCCTTCAGGTTGTAAAACAGGCCCCAGCTCCAGGCCCGAGGTCTGGGTGCTGACAGCAGTTGTATCGGGGAGAGACCTGGCCTGCTGCCTGTGTCACTCCTCGGGCTGGCAGCACCTTGATGGCAGCCCTGCATCCAAGCAGCATCCTTCTCCCTCCCTTGCTACATCCATCAGGACTGAAGCCAGCCCTTTGATTGCCCTAGTCCTCTAGCTGATCGAAAAAGTGACGATTGTGAAAATATCATTTAACTCCTTTCCTATTTAGGTAATAAGCCACTCTCACTGAATACATAAGAGCAGCTCCTGCCCAAATGGTCTTCCAAGAATGGCCTGTCCTACCTGAAATCTCACTAAGCGTTGAAATCACTCAGCTTATCATGTTTGATTATGATAAGGATTTAATGGTGTTTTCCTTTTACAGTGCTAAAAAATTCACATCGCTTCCTAAAGAAATGGAACTGGGCGCCTGGGTGGCTCAGTTGTTTAAGCGACTGCCTTCAGCTCAGGTTATGATCCTGGAGTCCCGGGATCGAGTCCCGTAGCGGGCTCCCCACTCAGCGGGGGGTTTGCTTCTCCCTCTGACCCTCCTCCCTCTCATGCTCTCTGTCTCTCATTCTCTCTCTCAAATAAATAAATAAAATCTTTAAAAAATATAAAATAAAGAAATGGAACTCAGTTCAGTAGACTGCCTCAGTGTAGTCCTATTCTTGTAGGGTCTGAGTCAAGGGTCCCCAAAGCTGGTTGCTTACATGGTATACCCTGGTGCCTTCCATGGAAGAGTAGAGGCTGCTAAACAGTCTCAGAAAGTCTTAAGCTTCATGCTGAATGGGCCCAACCCACAGAAATGTTCTTAGTCATCTATCCCTGCATTAATGATTCAGAGAGCCTTTTCAGCTACTTACTACCCAGAGCATTAAATTCTCTGAGGCCTCACCAATGATCCTAACCTTTGAAATATTACCCCCCACACCCTTGTCTCACACACACACACACACACACACACACAATACTCACAAAAAGTACCATGCTGATAATGATTAAAAAAACATGACAAAACATAACCTTTCAAACATCAGCTGCCTACTTTATTAGAATATATAATCTTACGTTCTTTCAAACAGAACAAATTAAATTGGGCTACTTTGTTCTCTGAACACAGCCCACTCATAACAGCCTTATGTCTTTCTCTTGTTCCCACTGCCTGGAATGTCCCCACCTTCTATTAAAGTTGCTGGTTTACTGCTTCGATGCATGGCATATAAGGTCCTCAAGATCAGGGACACATAGTAGGTACTAAATAAATGTATGCCAACCTGAATTGAAATTCCTTATGTACAATGCCAAAATCTAAAAGATTCTGTAAACCAAAAGATGTTTTCCTAAGTTCAGCTCCAAACTCAATTGGTAATAAGCCTAACCTGATCTGATGTAAGACCATTTATGATCTTTATGTCATTTAGTATGAATATTCTTATGTGTTACTGCAGAAATATTAATGCATTTGGTTAGAGAGTATTTCCCCGGACCCTGTTTGAGGATTACATAATAGACTCCATGTGCTGTATATTATGTTTCTAAAATCTGAAATTTCCTGAATTGTGAAACTTCTGGCACCAAAGGTTTTAGATGAGATTGTGGACCTTTATTCTCTAAACATGGCCCCAGAATATATTATCCCATTCTTTCGAAGATGACAATGCCTTTGAACTACTGTTTTCTCAGTAATTGTTTTTATTGTCTTGAGAACAAACAAAAAAATCTGTACTTCTTCTGGTTAATAAGTAAGCTCATTTAAAAAATTTTAAACAAGATAAAACTACAAAAGAAATGTATGACGACTTTTTAAGCTCCAACTATAGATAATGAGAATAGTTTCACATGTCACATAATATCCATCAGAAAATCATGTGGCTCTACTTTCAGAATACAGGCAGAATCCAACCACTCTTCACCAGCCCCCACTAATAGCGCCATCTAGTGTCTGATTTCTGCAGTAGTCTCCTAAGTGGTCATGTGTTTCTACCCTAACCCCCTGCAGTCACCTCTGTGCACAACATCCAGTGTCCCTTTTAAATTTAAGTTGTATCATACAAAAGTAAAGAAAATATAAACTGGGTGGCTCAGTTGGTTAAGCGACTGCCTTCGGCTCGGGTCGTGATCCTGGAGTCCCGGGATCGAGTCCCGCATCGGGCTCCCTGCTCAGCGGGGGGTCTGCTTCTCCCTCTGACCCTGCCCCCTCTCATGCTCTCTCTCTCTATCTCATTCTCTCTCTCAAATAAATAAATAAATAAATCTTAAAAAAAAAAAAAAAGGAAAACAGTATAGTCATAGTAATTTAAAAATATATTTTAAAAAATATATATATATATAATGAACCTGATTTACCCATCATTTTACTTAAACAACTATCAAAAAGGCCAATTTTGTTTTACCAGCATCTTCCTGTTTTATACTGGATTATTTTAAAGTAAATCTCAGACATCATCTCATTTCATCTATAAATATGTATATTAACTAAAAAACAACCACGATATCATATATTATCCCATCTAAAAAATTAACAGTAACTCCTTGACATAAAAATCAAGGCAGCATTCACACTTCACCAAGGGTCTGTTTATTTTATGAGTTTTGTTTTTTTGTCATTTGTTGTTTGATTTCAGATCCAAATGAGGGCCATACACCGCAGCGGGTTGAGAGGTCTCCTAAAGTCTCTGTTGATCTATAGGTTCTCCCTGAATTGCTTTTTTGCCTTACAATTTGCAGACTGAACCATTGGGGTAGTTTAACGTGTTTCTTGGTCCCTCTATTTTTTTGTAATTGGCAGTTAGATTTAGAGGCTTGATACGATGTTGTTATTTGGGATTTTTTTTTTTTTTTTTGCAAGAGTACTTCATAGGTGGTGTTACAAACTTCTGGTTGTGTCTTTCTTGTAGCTGTGTTGGCAGCCGTGATGATGACGGCCCTAATCTATTAGGTATCACAAAATGGTGATATTTTATCACTCCTTCTTTGTTTATTCATCGGAACACTTCTATAATCTATTAGGTATCACAAAATGGTGATATTTTATCACTCCTTCTTTGTTTATTCATCGGAACACTTCTATAATGAGAAACGTTTCCTCATCCACTATATGATTACCCTGAGGTATAGCAAAGGAAGAATAATACCCTACAAAAGTGACCAGAGAAGTTTTTGTTTGGTTTTGGTTTTAGTATCATTAGTAATTCATGGACTTAAGCACACTTGTTTTTTTTAATCCATTGCAGTTATTATTCTTATTAATTTTTCAAGTTGTTCCATTTTGCCCATTGGGAGCCTCTTCAAATTGACTTCTGAGTCTTTCTGATAGCATCTCAATAGTTGCTACAGAGCTAAAACAAAGGACTGGATGGTCAAATCAGCAGCAAGCTTTCCTAATAACTTAAGGCAATCAAGAGCCTCAGATGAAGCAGAGAGACACCTGAGACCTCAAGCCTTGTCCTCCAGGTCTTTCTTTCCCACATTAATAATAATGTGGAATAGATGGGAGTCTCTAAGTAAGATTCACAGGATTCCTCACCCAGGGAGTAAATTCACATTATGAAATATTCCATTTTATATTGCAGAGAGTTAGAAAACGTTTCTGGGACATTCTGTAGGAAATCATGTCTCCTGGCTTCTGGGTGTTACTAGTATAAGCAACTCTTTAGCTGAGGACACAGATACCATCTCTTCTTCCTGGCAATTTGTCTGTTTCCTTGAAGGTGCAATTGACGAGGGGATAAGACCCAATCACCTGCCTTCTTTTCTATTCCCCAAGCATATTTATTCCTCCATTAAAGGGAGTGCATGGATCACAGGCCAACTGCTTTAATGTCTTCCTCCCAGCTGCCTTCCTGGCTTACCGGGATGACTAGGTACCCCATGCTCACTTACACACCCCTTGCCCCAGACCTTAAAGCAACCATTTCTCCAATGACTCCTTCTTTTTAGTGGTAAGAGGATTTACAGATCACAATCTGGGGGCTAGATGAAAATAATTCCTTGATGAACATTTTTTACACAATGTTGCAATCTTTGACCATCTCCTTAGAATAATTTCCCTAAAAGTGAATTGATCTATCAAAGAGTTGACAATTTAACCTTTGCTTCATGGGCCAACAATGGCATGTACCAATTTATTTCCTGTCTGGCAGGGATAACTATTCTTGGGGATACCCATTTTCCCAACAACCTCTCCAACGCTGGGTGTTATTTTAATCTTTCCAAATAACAGACGAAAATGATCATACTAGGGTTGATTTTTTTCTTTTTGGCATTTGTTGAATGCTAGATAAGAAGATATATTTTCGGTGCATCTGGGTAGCTTAGTTGGTTAGGCATCTGCCTTTGGCTCAGGTCATGATCCCCAGGTCCTGGGATCGAGCACCACATCAGGATTGATGGGGGGGAATCTGCTTCTCCCTCTCCCTCTGCCTCTCTCTCTCTCAAATAAATAAGTAAAATCTTTTAAAAAAAGATATATTTTCATATATTTATTTACAGTTTGTATTTATTTTGTGAATGTACTGATTATTCCCTCTGGTTTTCTTCAGTATTTGAGAAATATCGATAATTAGTCAGGAATATATGTGGAAGTATTTCCCCAAGTTATTATTTGTCTCTGGCCTGTGTTTACTGCATTTTGTTTACTTTTTTTAAAAAGTAACATATGATACATTACTGGTTTCAGAGGTAGAGGTCAGTGATTCATCAGCCTTATATAACACCCAGTGCTCATTACATCATGTGCGCTCCTTACTGCCCACCACCCAGTTACCCCATCTCCCATCCCCACCCCACTCCCCTCCAGCAACCCTCAGTTTGTTTCCTATGATTAAGAGTCTCTGGTTTGTCTTCCTCTCTGATCTCCTCTTCCTTTATTTTTTCCTCTCTTCCCCTATGATCCTCTGTTTTGTTTCTTAAATTCCACATATGAATGAGATCACATGATAATTGTCTTTCCCTGATTGACTTATTTCACTTAGCATAATATCCTTTAGTTCCATCTACATTGTTGCAAATGGCAAGATTTCATTTTTTCATGGCTGAGTAGTATTCCAATGTATATATACACCACATCTTCTTTATCCATTCATCTGTCGATGGACATCCGGGCTCTTTCCATAGTTTGGCTACTGTGGACATTACGGCTTTAAACATTGGGTTGCCGGTGCCCCTTCGGATCGCTATATTTGTATTTTTTGGATCACTACCTTTGATTCTTTGGAGTAGATACCTAGTAGTGCAATTGTTGGGTCATACAGTAGTTCTATTTTCAACTTTTTGAAGAACCTCCATGCTGTTTTCCAGAGTGGCTGCACCAGCTTGCATTCCCACCAACAGTGGAGGAGGGTTCCCCTTTCTCCGCATCCTCGCTAACATCTGTCGTTTCCTGGTTTATTTTAGCCATTCTGACTGGTGTGAGGTGGTATCTCATTGAGGTTTTGATTTGGATTTCCCTGATGCCGAGTGATGTTGAACACTTTTTCATGTGTCTGTTGGCCATTTGGATGTCTTCTTTGGAAAAATGTCTGTTCATGTCTTCTGCCCATTTCTTGAATGGGTTATTTGTTCTTTGGGTGTTGCCTTTGGTAAGTTCTTTATAGATTTTGGATACTAGCCCTTTACCTGCTTAGACATTTGCAAATATCTTCTCCCATTCTGTCAATTGTCTTTTGGTTTTGTCAGTTGTTTCTTTGCTATGCAAAAGCTTTTTATCTTGAAGTCCCAGTAGTTCATTTTTTGCCTTTAGTTCCCTTGCCTTTGGGACGTGTCTAGCAAGTAGTTGCTGTGGCTGAGGTCACGGAGGTTGCTGCTGTGTTTTCCTCTAGGATTTTGATGGATTCCTGTCTCACATTTAGGTCTATCATCCATTTGGAGTATATTTTTGTGGATGGTGTAAGAAAGTGGTCCAGTTTCATTCTGCATGTGGCTGTCCAATTTTCCCAACATCATTTGTTGAAGAGACTGTCTTTTTTCCATTGGATATTCTTTCCTGCTTTGTCAAAGATTAGTTGACCATAGAGTTGAGGGTCCATTTCTGGGCTCTCTATTGTGTTCCATTGATCTATGTGTCTGTTTTTGTGCCAGTACCATACTGTCTTGATGATTACAGCTTTGTAATAGAGCTTGAAGTCCAGAATTGTGATGCCACCAGCTTTGGTTTTCTTTTTCAACATTTCTTTGGCTATTTGGGGTCTTTTCTGTTTCCATAAAAATTTTAGGATTATTCCAGCTCTGTGAAAAACGTTGATGGTATTTTGATAAGGATTGCATTGAATGTGTAGATTGCTCTAGGTAGCATAGACATTTTAACAATATCTCTTCTTCCAATCCATGAGCATGGAACGTTTTGCCACTTCTTTGTGTCTTCCTCGATTTCTTTCATGAGTGTTCTATAGTTATTCTGAGTACAGATCCTTTGCCTCTTTGGTTAGGTATATTCCTAGGTATCTTATGGGTTTTGGTGCAGTTGTATATGGGATCAATTCCTTAATTTCTCTTTCTTCTGTCTCATTGTTAATGTATAGAAATGCAACTGATTTCTGTGCATTGATTTTATATCCTGCCACTTTAGTGAATTCCTGTATGAGTTCTAGCAATTTGGGGGTGGAGTCTTTTGGATTTTCCACATAGAGTATCATGTCACCTGAGAAGAGTGAGTTTGACTTCTTCTATGTCGATTCAGATGCCTTTTATTTCTTTTTGTTGTCTGATTGCTGAGGCTAGGACTTCTAATACTATGTTGAATAGCAGTGGTGATAGTGGACATCCCTGCCATGTTCCTGACCTTAGGGGAAAAGCTCTCAGTTTTTCCCCATTGAGAATGATATTCACTGTGAGCTTTTCATATATGGCTTTTATGATATTGAGGTATGTTCCCTCTATCCCTACACTGGAGAGCTTTAATCAAGAAAGAATGCTGTACTTTGTCAAATGAAATGCTTTTTCTGCATCTGTTGAGAGGATCATATGGTTCTTGTCCTTACTTTTATTAGTGTAGTGTATCACATTGATTGATTTGTGGATGTTGAACCAACCTTGCAGTCCAGGAATAAATCCCACTTGGTTATGGTGGATAATCCTATTAATGTACTATTGGATCCTATTGGCTTGTATCTTGGTGAGAACCTTGCATTCATGTTCATCAGGGATATTGGTCTGTAATTCTCCTTTTTGGTGGGGTCTTTGGCCTGGTTTTGGGATCAGGGTAATACTGGCTCATAAAAAGAGTTTGGAAGTTTTCCTTCCATTTCTATTTTTTGAAACAGCTTCAGAAGAATCAGTATTAATTCTTTAAATGTTTGGTAGAATTACCCTGGGAAGCCATCCAGCCCTGGACTCTTGTTTGTTGGGAGATTTTTTATTACTACTTCAATTTCCTTGCTGGTTATGGGTCTGTTCAGGTTTTCTTTCTTCCTGTTTCAGTTTTCGTAGTTTATATGTCTCAAGGAATGCATCCATTTCTTCCAGATTGCCTAATTTGTTGGCATGTAGTTGCTCATAATATGTTTTTATAATTGTCTATTTCTTCGGTGGTGGTTGTGATCTCTCCTCTTTCAATCATGATTTTATTTATTTGGGTCATTTCTCTTTTCTTTTTGATTAGTCTGGCCAGGGGTTTATCAATATTAATTCTTTCAGAGGACCAGCTCCTAGTTTCATTGATCTGTTCTACCCTTCTTTTGGTTTCTATTTCATTGATTTCTGCTCAATCTTTATTATTTCTTTTCTCCTCCTGGTTTTAGGTTGTATTTGCTGTTCTTTCCCCAACTCCTTTAGGTACAAGGTTAGGTTGTGTTTTTGAGACCTTTCTTGTTTCTTGAGAAAGCTTTTATTGCTATATACTTCCCTCCTGGACCACCTGAAACAGTTGTGTTTACATTTTCATTTTCAATTTCAATTTCATTTTCTTTAGTAGGATGCTCTTTAGCCTCTATGTATTTGAGTTCTTTCCAAATTTCCTCTTGTGATTGAGTTCAAGTTTCAAAGCACTGTGGTTTGAAAATATTCAGGGAATGATCCCAATCTTTTGGTACCATTTGGGACCTGATTTCTGACCCAATATGTGATCTCTTCTGGAGAGTATTCCAGGTGCACTTGAGAAGAATGTATATTCTGTTGTTTTAGAATGGAATGCTCTGAATATATCCGTGAAGTCCATCTGGTCCAGTGTGTCATTCAAAGCTCTTATTGCCCTGTTGATTTTCTGCTTAGATGATCTGTCCATTGCAGTGAGGGGGATGTTAAAGTCCCCTACTATTATTGTATTATTATCAATGTGTTTCTTTAATTTTGTTGTTAATTGATTTATATAATTGGCTGCTCCCCTGTTAGGAACATAAATATTTACAAGTGTTAGATCTTCTTGTTGGATAGACCCTTTAAGTATGATGTAGTGTCCTTCTTCATCTCTTATTACAGTCTTTGGTTTAAAATCTAATTTGTCTGATATAAGGATTGCCACCCCAGCTTTCTTTTGGTGTCCATTAGCATGGTAAATGGTTTTCCACTCCCTCACTTTCAATCTGGAGGTGTCTTTGGGTCTAAAATGAGTCTCTTGCAGACAGCATATTGATTGGTCTTGTTTTTTTATCCAATCTGATACCCTGTGTCTTTTGATTGGGGCATTTAGCTCATTCACATTCAGGGTAACTATTGAAAGATATGAATTTAGTGCCATTGTATTGCCTGTAAGGTGACTGTTACTGTATATTGTCTGTGTTGCTTTCTGGTCTATGTTACTTTAGGGCTGTCTCTTCACTTAAAGGATCCCTTTTAATGTTTCTTGCAGGGCTGGTTTGGTGATTACAAATTCTTTTAGTTTCTATTTGTCCTGGAAGCTTTTTATCTCTCCTCTTTTGAATGACAGCCTAGCTTAATAAAGTATTCTTGGCTGCATATTTTCCTCATATAGCACCCTGAATATATCATGCCAGTCCTTTCTGGCCTCCAGGTCTCTGTGGACAGGTCTGCTGCCAGTCTAATGTTTCTACCCTTGTAGGTTACAGACCTCTCCCCCCCCGCCCCCCGCCCCGAGCTGCTTTCAGAATTTTTCTTTTGTGTCTAAGATTTGCAAGTTTCACTATTATATGTTGGGGTGTTGACCTATTTTTATTGATTTTGAAGGGGGTTCTCTGTGCCTTCTGCACTTGAATGCCTGTTTCCTTCCCCAGATTAGGGAAGTCCTCCACTATAATTTGCTCCAGTATACCTTCTGCCCCCCCCCCCCTTTCCTTTTCTTCTGGGATCCCAATTATTCTAATATTGTTTCACTGTATTGTATCACTTACGTCTTGAACTCTCCCCTCATGATCCAGTAGTTATCTTTTTCTCAGCTTCTTTATTCTCCATCATTTTGTCTTCTATATCACTAATTCTCTCTTCTGCCTCATTTATCCTAGTAATTAGTGTCTCCATTTTTGATTGCCATTCATTAATAGCCTTTTTGATTTTGACTTGGTTAGATTTTAGCTATTTTATTTCTCTAGAAAGGGATTCTCCAGTGTCTTCTGTGCTTTTTTCAAGCCCAGCTAGTATCTTTATAATCATTATTCTGAACTCTAGTTCTGACATCTTACTTATATCCGTACTGATTAGGTCCCTGGCAGTCAGCACTGCCTCTTGTTCTCTTTTTTGAGGTGAGTTTTTCCATCTTGTCATTCTATCCAGAGAAGTATAGATGAAAGAACAAAATACTAAAATGGCAACAACAAAATATATAGAGAAATATACACTAAACAAATCATAAGAGAGCTGAAACCAAAAAAGAATAAAATAATAAAAATTTTAAAAAGAGAGAGAGAGAGAATATAATCAGACAAGTGAACAGAACAGAGCAATACACTATATCCTGAGAGTATTTTGGTCTGTTTGTTAGAAGAAACTGCATCCCAAAATTGTAAAGAAAGAAAAACTTATATATATACAAAAATAAAATTAAATACAATGAAAGTATAGAATGTTAACTCTAAAAATGAAAATTTAAAATGATTTTTAAAAAAGAGTTGATAAAGTAAGAAATTGATTGAAAAAGGAAAGAGAAAAAAAATTAAAATTGAAAGACTAAAGAATCATGGAGGAAAAAAATACATGAATTCTATATACTATTTTCCCCTAGCACTGGAGTTTTGCAGTTTTCTGTGATTGATAAACTTCGTCTTGGCCAGTTGTTCTTACTGACCTTCTGGGGGAGGGGCCTGTTGTGCTGATTCTCAGGTGTCTTTTTCCCTGGGCGTAATTGTACAGCCCTTGCCAGGGGGCCAGACGAAGTAAGTGGCTCTGGATTGCTCTATGTGGCTTTTGTTCCCTGAAGGTTTTCCACACAGCTTTAGAGGAGGAGAATGAAAATGGCAGCCTCCCAATCTCTCGCCCCAGAGGAGCCAAGAGCTCAGGGCCCCACTCCTCAGGGCACCTTCAGGGAAAAGCAGTCACTCCTGTCTCCCTGGTCTCCATCCACACTCCATGCTCACCCAGCCTGTGACTGAGCATTTCTGTGTCAGGCACACAACCCTGTCCTGAGTCTCCAAACCCTGCAGACTCCTGTGACACGTACTTGCACCGCTCCTCCTGGCAGAGGAAATGGGGGTCTCACCGGGGTTCTGCCCCTCGCTGGGCCCCTGCTCAGAGAGCAGTCTCCCGACTATACTGCTGTTTGTGGTATATGGCAACTCTGGGCTGAAAGTCCACTCCTGGGCTCACTTATTGCAACCCGCTCCAGTGCCTGGAAACTCTGCCGCACTCGGCACCCCGGTATTCCTGTGACCCTGAGGACCCTGAGGCCACACTATTCCTCCTAGGATTGTGCCCTGTTTTCAGGCAGGGACGTCCTTCACCCAAGCAGACTTCTTAAAGTTCCGATTTTGTGCTCTGCTGCTATATCACTTTCTGGTAGCGGGTTTACAGAGGCTCCCTCCCCTCACGGTTTATCTTCCCATATATCCCCTCGGATTTGCTTCTCCACACCTCCTACCTTGCAGAAAGTGGTCGCTTTTCTATTTGTAGAATTGCAGCAATTCTTTTCTTAGATCTCCGGTTGAGTTTGCAGGTGTTCAGAATGATTTGATAGATAACTAGCTGAATGCCTGGGACCAGATGAAACTAAGGTCTCCTACCCCTCCCCCATCTTGGACTATTCTCGCATTTTGTTTGCTTTTTAAATTTTTTTTCATATTAATAGCATTTGAATTTATAAAGATGAGCATGATTTTTTTTACCATTGGCCAAAACATGTATAAAATTTTCCATCTTAACTATTTTTAAGTGTACAGTACATTGTTAACTATGTGTGCCCTGTTATGCAACAGATTCATCTCACAAAACTAAAACTCTGTATCCATTGGACATTTCCCCTTCCCCCCCCCCCAAAATGCTGGCAACTGCTGTCCTACTTTCTAAGATGTCTTTTTAACTTTCAGTCCTTTAGAGTCCTCAGACTTTTACTTTATGGTTTAGCTTTTGTGATTATAAAACAAATGTTTATTGTCCTAAATAGACAGTAAATACCCACTTGCCAGCACTCAGGAAACAGAACATTGCCAGCAGCACCCCAGAAGCTTTTCATGTACCCCTTTCTAGTGGCAACTCGCTCCCTTTCTCTTAAAGGTCACCACTATCCTCACTTTATATGGTATCCATTCCCTTGCTTGGTTGATGACCAAAGTTTGTTTCTCTAAAACAAGTCAATTTAGTTTTGCCTGATTTTGAACTTTATGTAACAGTATCATAGTGTGTATATTCTATTATAATTTGGTTCTGTCACTCGGTATTATTTGTAGTATTAGTCCATGTTATTACCTTTGAAGTTTATTTGCATTGCTACATACTATTCCATTGTGTGGACATGCCACAATATGTTTATGCATTCTTTTATCAATGGACAGGGATTTTCAAGACATTTATGACCATTTTTATACGTTTCCTCACACACATCTATACATATCTCCTACTCCACTTTTTTTTCAGGTGTATGCCTACATAGAACTGCATGCAGGACCATAAAATATAATAGAGAGATCTTTACCTTTAGTAGATAGTGCCAGACTGTTTTCCAAAGTGATTGAAACCATTTGAACTTCCAACAGCCGAAATTGAGAAAGTCTAGTACACACATTCTCACCATCATTTGCTGTTGTCCTATTTATTTTTGCCATATAGTGAGTGCTTAGTAGTATATTACTGTGGTGTTGTTTTTCATGTTGTTGATCACAAGTGAGGTTCAACACCTTTTCATATATTTATTGGCCATTTGGATTTCTTCCTTTGTAAAGTGCCTGTATAAGTGTTTTGCCCATTTTTTACTGGGTCGTTTGCCTTTTTCTTATTTGTTTTTAGCAGTTCTTTATATATTCTGGACATAGGCTCTTTGATGGTTTTATATTTTATAAACATCTTCTCCTTTCTGGCTTATCTTTCCTTCTCTTCATAGTGTCTCTTGATGAATGTATCATCTTAATTTTGACATAGCCAAATTATTCTAGTACTTTTCAGTGTTGTTTTAAGATGATGTAAGTGACCTTTAAAAATCTAATTTGTTTCCTTAACTAAAAAAACCAATATTTAAATGTGCTTATTGTAAGCTTGAATTCTTTACAGCTAAGAGCTTGGCAGACCTTCTCCTCAAAGAGAATGTCAATGACAATAATGGCCACAATGTTAAACATTTGAAGAACACTTTCATCATTTTCACATTTAGGTTCCCCATATAACCTAGAATTTTTAAATCATTATAATTCTGTTTGGCTCTCTTTCAACAAATAGATCCTGCAGCATATATGATTATCTTATTTTCTATAACTCCTAACCGAGTACCATCCTGTGCCACCTTATGGTGCTGTTATATATGGATATGGGGGTCCATATGGGCATATGTCCCATCTTTCCAACTGGGCTGAAATCTCCTTGACATCAGAGGATTTGTAAATGCATCTTTGTATCTCCCGTGGTGCTCTGCATTAAGTAAGCAACTAGAAAGGTGATAATAATATGCAGGGCCCCTGAATATTTATTTAGCCCTTCAAAAGAAAAGAAAAATGAGTTTTAACAGACGTGAGATCCTCAGATTTTCTTTTAAGGATTACATGGCTTGTTGCAGTTCTAATATATGATTGATGATTGCTGATTATCCCAACCACATTTCGACCAATCAGTATAATCACCTTCACTTTCCAGACCTTTCAATGAACAGCTAATTTGTCATCCACATCCTTGTCTATTCTACTGTATAGCCCCTGTTAGAGATATTGATGGGAGCCAAGGGGGAGTACAGATAATTCAGAACATGGATAATCTACTTTCTTCTTGAATGTCACAAAATCCAAAATATGTTTATGTGCATTTGCTTCTCAGGTAGAAATGAGTCCTCTGGAAAATGCAATTGAAGTGTTGGAAAATAAGAATCAGCAGCTGAAGACTCTGATAAGTCAGTGTCAGACAAGACAGATGCAGAATATTAATCCCTTGACTATGTGCCTGAATGGAGTTATAGATGCTGCGGTTAATGGTGGAGTTTCCAGGTATCAAGAGGTGAGGATTAGGTATTGTTGTCTGAAAGTTTTTAAATTTGATTTCTTAGGGCTTCAGAAGTCTTTTTTCAAAATATGCACACACATCTGCATGCTAATATCGGGTTACAATTGACACAGAGTTCTTTGTTAAATAGAGCAAACAGATAGTCATTTGTGATGCACACTTATTCCATTTGCCATTATGTGGTATTTTGGGGATAAAAGTGTGTGCATGTGTGTGTGTGTGCTTGGATGAATAAAGTGAAGTTATCAAGATTGTTTAATAAATGTCTACCTAAGGGCGCCTGGGTGGCTCAGATGGTTAAGCGTCTGCCTTCGGCTCAGGTCATGATCCCAGAGTCCTGGGATCGAGTCCCGCATCGGGCTCTCTGCTCCTTGGGAGCCTGCTTCTCCCTCTCCTCTCTCTCTCTCTCTCTGTCTCTCATGAATAAATAAATAAATT
The DNA here is from genome assembly GCF_029215605.1 of Mirounga angustirostris. Lineage (NCBI taxonomy): Eukaryota > Metazoa > Chordata > Mammalia > Carnivora > Phocidae > Mirounga > Mirounga angustirostris. Next base: position 37,166,345 of record NW_026991720.1, read on the forward strand.
CTTAAATAAATAAATAAATAAATAAATAAATAAATAAATAAATAAATGTCTACCTAAAACCGCTTCCTTGACCAAGGAGGCTCACGGGCATAGAAACATCTGATCTTGTTTAGAAGATACTTTAAATGGACTTTTCATCTGCCCTTGTGGTTTTAAACAGAAAGGCAAAACAGCTTGAAAGGTGAGGAGGCTACCATTTTAGTCATACTGAATATTAAAGCACTTTATTTTAGGATACAAAGCTTATTGATTTGGATTTGCTATTTGCTTGCTTTACCAGAGACACTTATTTACACAATCGCGGCTCTTTAACCAATCCTTTCCTTATATTCCCTTTCTGACCAGCTGCCCACAGTAGGAGTCATTCCTTCTGCCCCACAAATGTGGTTTTCAGTGGTGTTTCTTTAAAGATGCCAAGTCTTTAGAAGCAGCTGTGTCTTTCACTTTCTTTTTAACTTTCCTGAAGTAAACTGACTCTCCATTCTCTTTCTAGGCATTTTTTGTCAAAGAATATATCTTAAGTCACCCTGAAGATGGAGAGAAAATTGCACGGTTAAGAGAGCTAATGCTTGAGCAGGTAAGGTGGGGGCAGAAGCCAATCACCTGCTCTCTTTCCTGCCTAGATTTGCATAGTTACCCAGAGACCCATCTCCTTGGTTTTCTATGTCAGTGTTCTAACAGAAGAGGTCAGCTAAGCATTATAGATTCATCTATAATGTATTCCAACTTGCTAATTTTTACTTTTACTTCCCACTTCGATGCAAAAATAAATTTAACAATGAGTAAACTATGACAGCCCCTTAAAATGGACAACTTCATGTAGTCTCTTGGACTAGTGTTTGAATGTCTCTCCCTAAAGACTTGCTGTAGGCTTGATGCCAACTTTTCACTCAAAATTTGGGGCTCACGTAAGTTCAGACCAACTCAAAATAAAGGAATAGATAAATGAATGAGGGAAGGAATGAGATTCTTACTTAAATGTTATAGTAAGGGGCAATCAATAGACTTTGCTTTAAAACAAAGACTAAGCCTATAGATGATAGGATATGGACAAAATGAGATACAGGCTCATCATTTTCTACTCCAAAGAAGCATAGTTTATTTATTTAGTTCCAGCAAGTACAAAGAACTAGAGTAATCTCTTTGCCTGCTATGTTCCTGGAGCTAGCTCTTGGCCTGAAAATGGTTTGAAAACCTCTGAGGTAGGAGACATGATGGTCAAGAGGCTGAGTTAAATAGGAAATAAGGACATTTAATAGCCATAAAAAATGGAATACGTATGAAAAAATGTGACCAAAGCATCTCCTTCTACTTGATAATACCAAATTAATCAACAAATAAGGCAAGCCCTTTTGGGTAAGAAAATGATGAGGTTGTATCTGATTTTCATCCATATTTTATGCTCTGCAGGCTTAATCCACAGACCTTAATACTGGGGAGACAGAAGTGGCCATGGACAGGTACCATGGCTGGAAGAGGGTCAGTTATGCAGCTTCTAGAAAAGAAAAAGGAGTTACTTTAAGGTGACCTGCAAGGAAATCGAGAATAAGTTAAGTTCTCGATGTGGCCCTAGGGGTGATGTAGATATTAGAAGTGAGCAAGTTAGGTTATCCAGTTCTTAGGATTTTGGAATGACTGTGGCCTTTGTTGATATTCAATGATCAGTATTTAACCTGAGCACAGTCTCTTGTGAGTGGTTTGCCTCACTGCAGGACTCTTACTTGGTGTATTCAGTCTGACTGAATTTTTTCCCCAGAGTTAAAATTAAAAGGACCAAGAAGACTCTCAAGAAAAATAAAATCGGGAACCTTTGTTTCCTCCACATCCTGCCTGTGTTCACAGGGCCTTGTGGAAAGTGCTGTGACATAGGAGACTTTATATCTCTGTCATAGGATAAGCAGTACAAGTGACTGCCATGTGACCTTGGGCAGGTCACACCATCTTTGTGAGACCATAGTAGTAGGGGATTGGGCTGGCAAGGGCACTACCCTCAGCTGGACCTCTGTGAGGTGGTTCAGATAAACTACCTGGGGGCCTCGGAGATGCCCTACCCCGGTGGCTCTTCCAGAAAGGACTTGGCCCAGCTGAGGGGAGTGGTGGCCGTCGACAGACACTGTTGGTGCTAAGGTCCTTCAGCTATTGCCTCAGCTGCAGAATGCTGCCTGGCCCACGATCACCACCTTCCTGGGTGGCCCGCATCCAGTGACTGAGGAGGAGATATAAGGCCCGGCCATCTGGGCCCAACACAGCACAACTCTGACAGCCTGTTTGAGGCCCAGAGCTCCCCTGGTGTCGGCAGAGGCTGACATGACTGCTGTGTGTCTCGGCTTCTTTTTAGTTAGTCCTGCTTCTGCCGCTCCCTCACACAGACAGTGATGCCAGGTGACTCCCCAGTAAACATCCTCATCTCCATGCCAGAGTCTACTTCTGGGAGAACCCAACCTGCAACGTGATTTTGACAAAACAGAGTCTTACAGCGAGTGTTTAAAATGGAAACTGGATTCCTGCCCTTGAGGTCAACTCTTCCATGCCCTTCTCCCTTCATCAGACTCTTCCTTTACACCTCAGACATCCACTCCACTCTCACTACTCCCTTTAAAGGTGTCCTTGAGGTTTAACGTATTTTTATTCTTATGCAGATATGCTGGCGGTGGGTAGGGGCTGCCACAGTCCTGCCCACATACAGAAGGTGCTGGACACTCTAACCCACCAGGCTCAGTCCTGTTTGACTTGAGCTTTCAATCTTGAATCTTCACAAGATGTCAAGATAAAAACCACTGTGGTGACGGTGTGATTCACTTTCCTCACAGTCGGTGAAATTTGTTCTTTTGACCACGTTAGCATGGGGGCATTTTTTTTAAATGTAAAAGATAGCTGATACTCAGAGGAATTAAGCACTATTCATAGTTGAAGAACAAAAGAAACTTGAATTGTTTGTGTACATCTCTTTTGGGTCCTCACCACAGAAAACCTCTTTTTTTTTTTAAGTACGAGCTGCTCCTTATTGCATTATAATAAGTGAACCAGAATAATCATTTTTAACAAAAACAAAAAGAATGGCAACTATTATAGAACTCCTGTTCCTATCCTACCTCCATGTCTTCCTCAACCAAATTCTGAAAAGGGAGGTGGGGGGAGGAGAGATGGGCACAGCAGAACCTGGTGGAAGAGAAAGAGTATCGTGAAAAAGGGCATACCATCCAGAGAAGAGATCCCTTGGGGAGAAGCTCCTGCCCAATCCTCTGAAGTACAGAGGGGAGCCAAGCAACACATAACTGCTTAAAAGGGTTGTTATTACAGATCTAAAATACATGGGAAAGAAACTTCGGGTAGGAGGTAAATCAGAAAGACCTAAGTTTGAATCCCCATGCAGGATCGTTCTGATCCTCAGTGTCCTCACCTGTAAATGAAGGATTGTTCCTATCTTGTGAGGTTGAGAGGATTAGCCATAACACATGCAGAATGCATGGTACAGTGCTTGACCCTCTAGCAGGCACTTGGTGGAGTTATTCACTGATGTGTTTTTTTTTTTCCTTTTCTTGTTATCAAGGCACAGATTTTGGAATTTGGTTTGGCTGTGCACGAGAAGTTTGTGCCTCAAGATATGAGACCCCTACACAAAAAGCTGGTCGACCAGTTCTTTGTGATGAAGTCAAGTTTAGGGATACAGGTACGTACCCAAAGTGTCCATAGGGGGCAGTCTGACCACTGCCGGTTGCTTTTTGTTAGCGGGACGATGAAGTATCCAATAGTGACATCTTTTGGTTTTCCTACCAAACTGCACCATCTTACCAGGGAGTCCTCCAGTATTAAAATTTTGCATCATCTTCTATTTGCCTTGTTCAACTTTTATGAAAACAAAAAAGGGCAAGAAAGCTTAATACCGAAACTTACCTTTATAACCTTACGTAAAGATTTCATAACAATATGCTAAAATACCTCACGAGTTCTTTTGCCCCTATACTTACTCGTCTAAAATATTTCCTTGACTCCCTCTCTAGGAGTTCTCTGCTTGTATACAAGCCAGTCCAGTCCATTTTCCTAATGGAAGCCCCCGCGTGTGTAGAAACTCAGCACCTGCTTCTATGAGCCCAGATGGTACCAGGGTAATTCCTAGACGCAGGTAAGTCATATTCTGAATTATCTGACAATTTGGCATCCACCCAAGATCTGGAATGATTCTCTCATTCTTTATGGCACGATTTGTCAAATACGCTATTTCTTAATGAAATAATTAACCCGCGAGGCAGCTGCAGACATCTGCCACTGGTAAAATAGCAACAGCATGAGAAATAAATAAACTCAAACATTTGATTATATTGAGGCAAACAGGAGACAACAAAATGGGATGTATATATTTTTTTTCATTTGGTTTTATACGACACCAGCATGTGATAAAGTGCAATTCAGAGACTGAGTTAATGACCATTTTTTTCCCCCCAAAACAGCCCATTAAGTTACCCAGCTGTCAACCGATATTCTTCCTCCTCACTGTCCTCACAAGCTTCTGCTGAAGTAAGCAATATTACAGGGCAATCAGAAAGCTCTGATGAAGTCTTTAACATGCAGGTACTTGATTGGCTTTTTAATCGTCTGGTCGTGTGTATTCCTTTTCTGTCTCAATCATGAGAGTTTCTGTCCACTCTGCTGGGCTATTGAACAGATCTGCGAGCAAGAACGTTGAGTTAAGGACAAACCGTTAAACACTCTCACTGCTCTCTTGGTCTCTGGAGTCTACAAAGAGGTTTCCCCCAAAACTGCCCCCTCCACTCTCAGAAGCGAGAATGGGAAAGCCTGGCAAACTGCGCAGGGTTAGCTTTGAAACCTGCCTCTGATTTGCTTCTTCCATTCGGGACCCTTGGAGCCTGTCACCACATCCTGGCTGCCTCTTAGCATTGCTAAGTGGCCTCGTTGCTTCACAATACACAGTTGAGAGGGCCATTATACAATTTCTCTACTTCTGCTCATGTCAGAAAATGTTCATAATAAAAAGATTTTTACTGAAGAAACAAAATAGTTTTAAAGGACATTAGTCAGTGTAACTCTGCAACACAGAATTTTATTTAGACCCTGCTTATACAGCATTTATAATAATTTAGTAAGAAGAAGTTAAAATTTTCCTCACCACTGTCTTTAGAAAAGGGGCATAGTACATATTGCCAAATTCATGCCTTGAGCACATTTTTGGAGAAAACAAGAAGGTGCATTTTCTGCTTTTTAGAAGCACTCCCCTGTCTCTGTGCCCGAGGCTGGGGGTCCTTCTGCTTGTCCATTAGTCAGTGAGGGCTACCTGCTCCTCCATCCCAGTAGATCCGGGAAACTAATAACTAATTCAAATGCGTTCCTTTGGCTGGAGTCAAAGCCTCAGTTTTTGTTTTTGTTTTTTTAGAGTATTTTGATTTTAAATCTTGGATTCTTGATGAATTCAGACAGGCTTCCTTATCAGCCTGAGATTTTTCTCTATTTCTATATGGCCTTTTTCTTTTCGTTTTTGTTTTGTTCTTGTTTGTTTTTTGGCTACTTTGAAAGAAAAGGGCAGGGATCTTGTTTTCAATATGTCACTGTTGTCTGGAGCCTCTCAGCAGTGGATGATAACAGCTCCCTTGTATTTGCAGCCAAGTCCATCTACCTCAAGCTTGAGTTCGACTCACTCTGCTTCACCTAATGTGACAAGTTCTGCCCCATCAAGTGCCAGAGGTCAGTGCCAGGGTATGGGGCTGACTGAGGGTGCCCCAGGAGCTGTGGCCCTGGCACCCCAGCCCAACATGTCCTCCAGGCAGGTCCAGCACACGCCCTGACGATCCTTCCTTTCCTTCTCTTCTCAGCTTCCCCTTTGTTGTCTGACAAACACAAACATTCCAGAGAAAACTCTTGCCTGTCCCCGAGAGAGAGACCATGCAGTGCCATCTACCCAACACCTGTGGAACCTTCTCAGGTAGTCCCTTGGGGGGCATGGAGATACTAGAAAACAAGCCAGTGTCTGAAATTGCTTACATATCTCTGCAGAAAAAGCCTGTACCTGCCAGAGGCAACCAGATGGGCTGTGTTAGACAAGTCGATCTGAGTGAAGAGTGAACCTCTGCTCCATGCCTGTTGTTTGAAGTTTCTGTTGGATCCATATTTCTGATACTGATACATGGGTTGCTGCCTGAGCAGTAAAGTGGAGTGGAAAGTGGGAAATGATTTTTCCCTCCTTGACCTGACTCTCTAGTTCATTGCTGCTATTTAAACAGTACAAGGGTAATTAGGTGAATGAGTTGGAGTGTCTGTGTGTGTTTGCATGTGTGTGTAGCAGGAATTTCAAGCAACTTTCTCCATTAGCAAGAGACCCTTGAGGAGAAACATGATCTGTCCAGCAGCCTTTCTTTTGGCCTGTACCTAGTTTGAGAGAGCTTCAGTTGATTCCTTTCTGAGGGACCCAGGAGCGCAAGGACAATTTCTGTTCACCTTTGCCATTCTTTAATGCACTGGGGGAGGAGCAGTTGAGTGCCCAGGCTTTCACGGTCCCTCCACCCCCGGGTGTAAAGGACCATGGTCCTCAGCTCCTGCCTGGACTTGATTTTGAAGTGATCCTGATGTAGGAAAGATGTTAGGGTTCGAAGCCGATGGCCAAGAAAGAATTCTTGAGACGTCTTTGGTGCAAAAAGGTGATTTTATTAAAGCACAGGGATAGGACCAGTGGATAGAAACAGCTGCACCGGGGTTATGAAGAGTGACCCGTATATACTTTCAAGTTGGGAGGGGGTTAGGGATAGCGTAAGTCTCTAAGGAATTTGGAAGCAAGGTTCCCAGGACCTTGAGGGGCTAGCTGTTGCTGGAAAAGTGTCATATATTACTGTCTAATAAAACCTGACTCATGAGACCCTTCAGATGTGTATCGATGGGCCATATGCTTGGGGGATGATTGCCAACATGTATCTGGGGGGTGAGGGGGTTTAGAGATAAAGGAAGTTTCCAAAAGAATTTTTATATGTTAAAGTAGGCTTACAGGATCCTTTGGGGGGGGGGGGGTATGGTCAGCCTAGGATTGCCTTTTGATCCTTAGCGAAGTATCAACATCAAGGCAGGTGAGTCCCTAGAGTAATATCCCTCTGCCTGTTTCAAGGACTTGGTCAATGGGCTGTAGGTAGTAAGGAAATTGAATAATTTTTCTTCTGCCTTTGTTTCCCACATGCATTCTCTTAGTCCAGGTGAGGGCAGGGCCAAGGGCTTGGCTCTCTGGGCACTTCAGGGGCTGTGAAGGGTGGTTTCCAACGTGAAGATTCTTGGGTAGCCCTGCGTTTTACCAATGATTTGGGAATAATTTAGGAGCAGAGAACAATACTTACTTATGTTCCAGCTAATTTTTCTGTTTTTCTACACCACCCTGGCAGAAGTCTGTAGCTGCATCTGGAAATGGATGAGAGCGAGTGGGATGTGGCTTGATTGGTTTATCTTTGCTGATTGTGTAATCTTCCCGAAAGCCCCAGGATACCTCCTCTGCACAACACTGATGTCTCGCAGAAACTCTCTCTGAGTGCGTTTGGCTGAACCAGCTCACCAGTTTTCCTTCCCTTTGCCACTTGATGTTGCAAGGGAGTTTCACACTTGGTCCCATCCGCTCCAGGAGCTCATGTTGCCCCCATGGGGGACTCTGAAAGCCTTCCTTGATTAGCCTCCTCCGACTTTTCCGCTTTTGGTAAAACGTGAAGCAGTGTGTAGTTGCCAAAACCTCAATAATACACATTGATATGGTGCATCTACTTTTAAGGACTTGCACTTTTTCTCCTAATGTATTAGGTAGAACCATGTAAAACTGGCATTCTCATGGGTTAAAAATCGTAGAATATTGTCCATTTCATGTTTTTAACCTACGATCGAAAACATGTCCATTCACTAGAGATTTTTTGAGCTAATATTTCTTAATTCTTATCTGCGTTTCATATTGCCAGTCTAAGCATTCTTATTTATAAAGAGCACCATAGCTTAACTGCTGCTTACTGTTTTTCCCTCCATTTTATTATGAAAACTCATTTACCATTTACATTTAAAATCTAATACAAACTTATTAAACTTAAGACTCTTCTCCCCTTTTTTCCTTAAATATAATTGAATTCTTGGTTCCCAGGCTCATCATGTACCATATAAAAATTATTTTGAACCAAAAGTTTTAGTTATGAGACAATCATCTCATTTTCTAGAAGGTCTCACATGACAGCATATTGCACCATAAAAATGGACTCTCGTACCTTTGCAGAGGCTGCTGTTTAATCATATTGGAGAAGGAGCCTTGCCACGCAGCGACCCAAATCTTTCTGCACCTGAGAAAGGTGGGTATGAAGCCAGCCCCCTCATCGGTCCCGGCAGGCGTCAGGGTTTGTTTTGTCCTCATTTTCTCCAGTCTATCGTGTGTCTATGTGGAAGGCAGATCTCCGGATCTTTAATAATCGGGACTAATTTGCCCTTTAGGGGATTCATGAGAGACAGTCCTTCATGATGCATTCTTTCAAAACTGTTTTCTTGTAGGATTGAACAGCAGAATCTGAGCAAATTAGGAACTCCTCAGTTACATGGCTTTTGGGGTCCGGGCACCAAGGCAGTGCCTGTGCTCCCTGAAACAAAGCTGCTGAAGAGGCTACTTATTCAGCACAGTGAAAAATAGCACCTTCCCAGATGGATTCCCTGGTCCCACTCTTTGTTTCCCTTACAAAGCTCATTCTGCCAGTTCATCTCTTGTTTGTGGTGACTCAGATACTATTTAAGAATTGCAATCCAGTGCATAATGGAGTGTGCCCTGCCTCAAGGTCACACAAAAAATGAGAAACGCACGCAAGGCAGTTAATAGCCAATTAGCATCGGTCTGTGCAACATGGCAGGCGATGAAGAGCAGATTCAATGTGACTCTCTCCACCGTGCGGGTGGGGGCCTGCAGCAAGTCACCTATATGCCTCGCTCAGGGTCAAGCCTCAAAAATCCAAGCGGTCGCATAAGCCAATGAATCAAGCCACTAATGAAATGTTCCCATAAAGTGCACTTTAATTGCCCTCATTAAGAACTAAACTGTATTGTCATTGGACTACATGGATAGATTAACATTAAAACTTTCCTTGGGAGATTGAAATTAGTAAGACGGTAGCCGAAATGATTTTAAAGCCCAAATCTTGCTTGAATGTTACACGTCGAATCTTAATCTTTGCCTGGAGAACTTAGTATTTTTCTCAGCCCTTCTACTAAAGAAAACCACAAAGCCAATTTAAAACGAACTGAGAAAAATTATTTTAAGCGTGGTGATTACATCCCCTGAAAGTAATGTGGTAATTTCGAGTAAAATGTTGAAATCCTAGCCGTGTCCATCAGATGGCAGTGTCTGTACAGGGAGCAAACCACTAGAAATTCTAAGACTTGCTTTTGGAAACCTGATTTCCTAGCAGCTATTTATAATCGTCCGTCTCTTGCCCTTGCTCCTAACAGGGTTGTTCCATATTTCTGCATCTTACTGAAGCATGGAACAGACAAATTACAAAAAAAGGAATGATACTGTCGGTATTCCAAATTACTTTTTTTTTTTAGGACATACTTCAGTATAATCCATTGATTTCAGGAACAAGGGTCCTTTTCCCAAAGAGTTGGTCAACAGGATGGTGGGGCATGGTCATCGTGCGAGGTAGTTGAAATATTAGCCTGTCACTGCCTTCCCCCTTTTGGGGTGCCACTTGTCCAGAAGTTTCCACTAAAAACCAAGTTTGAAAATATTTTAGTGACTACATCCTCCATCTGTTATCCAGCATCTAAAACACATTTGTAATTCTCAACAGGATTCTACGGTTCTAGGGTAGAGATCTGTAGTTCTGTTTGACTGCTTGAGGGGAAATAAAGAGACATGCTAGCACCCAATTAAATGTCAACTATAACTGTGAGGTAGAAAATTAAATAAAGGTTTAGTATATAGGAGGTCTCTTGGGGGGGTTTTTTGTTTTGTTATGTTTTAAATCCAGTGATTTTTTCATTCTGGATAATTTTGACTTTCTTCTAAGATCTCAAGCGTTCGAAGGGCAAAGTGGACCATGTGTTTTTAGCTGTGTTATTCCCTTCCAGCTGTGAATCCCACCCCTAGCAGCTGGAGCCTGGACAGTGGGAAAGAAGCCAAGAACATGTCGGATAGTGGGAAAATTATCTCTCCCCCTGTCCCTCCAAGACCCACACAAACTGGTGGGTATTTGAAGCATTTGAACAATCACTTTTATAAAATAACTTTTATGACTACTCCAGCTTGTCGTGAATTCCTCAGAGAAAGGTAGGCATTTGGGGTCTGAGGTAAAAACCTTAGTAGCTTAATTCATTTACAGTGTTTTCCCTCTTTCCTGAACTTTCTAGCTACTGTAAGTCAGACAGTACTCTGTTCCTTATAAACTCCATAGACAGATTCTGTAGACTGTTCTCCTGCTAGGCACCATACCTTTGGGGAGGTACCCTAACCTTTGCCAAGCCATTAATATTTTCTCTGTCCTTTGCTTGAACCACCTCATTCTTCAACCTCTGCTAACTCAGCCACTTCACTCTTACTCAGGACTGATGTCAGGGTTTCACATGGCCCCGACATAGGAATTGACTGACTAACTTTTGATAGGCTTGTGGGGACGTCCATTGTTATTCCTTGCATAGAGAGGTCTGCATTCAAGAGTGAGTGAAGTTTCTCAGGGCGCCTGGTGGCTCAGTCAGTTAAGGGTTCGACTATTGATTGCAGCTCAGGTCATGATCTCAGGGTTGTGGGATCGAGCCCCACATCACGTTGCATATGGCTCTGCGCTCAGTGAGGAGTCTGCTTGAGATTGTTTCCCTATCCCTATGCCCCTCCCCCACCACACGCCCTCTGATTTGCACACGGGCACTCTCTAAATAAATAAATAAATCATAAAAAAAAAAAAAAGTGAGATTTCCCAAGGGGTTGATTCAGGGGACTGCATCCCCTCAGGTGGTGGTTTAAGAAGCAAATTCTTTTTTTTTTTTTTTTTTTTTTAAGATTTTATTTATTTATTTGACAGAGAGATAGGGAGAGCAAGAACCCAAACAGGGGGAGTGGGAGAGGGAGAAGCAGGCTTCCCACTGAGCAGGGGGCCCGATGTGGGGCTCGATCCTAGGACCCTGGGATCATGACCTGAGCCGAAGGCAGGTGCCTAATAACTGAGCCACCCAGGAGCCCATAAGAAGCAAATTCTCAGGCCTAATCTTAGACCTACTGAATCAGAAGATCACCATTTCCCGGATAAGGCCCTAGAGTTGATATTTTACCAAACCTTTCTAGATTTTGAGAACCACTGAAAATACTTAAGAAACTTTATGAGTTTATAGCAATAACAGACCCCCTTTCCAACTGAATAAGCCATTTGCTTGGTGACCTTGGTAACTTTGATATGGTATAGTCTTTACAACCTACCCTGCTGACTCTGCCTATCTTGGTGATGGGGAGAGTCTTTTCAACATCGGCACACATCTAGAGTGGTTTTGGAGCTTTACCAGTACAGCTGCCCTAAAAGCAAGAGAAAACATGACATCATTTCTTCACGGATTTTTCTGGGTTGCTTATTCAGGTTTCATTTGTTGTATTTTAGCATCTCCTCTTTGTTTTCTATTTTTACTGACTTTCTCTTTTAAAAAACAAAAAAAGACAGTGTGCTACCCAGTTTGTTCTATACTGGTCAAAGCTAAAAGTCACCAATAGGTTTTGAAAAGCGTGTGAGATTTTTCAACAGAACAAGAAATAACCAGGCTTCCTCGATAACCCACATCAGAATACTACTGTGGCCCGATCAGCCAAGTAGTTTGTATCTATTCAGGCTGTGCAGATATTCAAGGAGTCTCCAGCTTAAACTGGTTGAATGGCATTTTCAGAGGAACAGTAATATCGATGGTAGTTAAGATCCTAGGCCCAGTCAAACTTGGAGGCAAGGATACTGATGGCACTCTTTTAGGTCTATGGGGGAGAATGCCTTTCTAGAGAAACATCTCTGTGGACAGGCTGTGGCTGCAAGGGCTGCTGTGGAGTCCACGGTGGTGGGGTCATGGAATGCCTTCGTCCGGAGGACGAGGAGCCTAAGCGGCAGTAAACTTCGGCTTCCGCCACACACAGCCGTGGCAGGAATACGGTTCCCAGTCAGCGTCTGTCTCTCCACTCACATAGGACTTTCTTCTGTCATCCGCCCCCGCAACGGACAGGCTAGAAGGAACCCTGGTGTTTGAAAGTGGCAGGGGCTGCACACCCCCACGTGGCCGCAGAGGGCCACTCCCCCTGGTGCGCTAGCTAGCACCCAGAGCACGCAGGTGACCTCTCCTCTCCCACTTTCACCTGGCAGGTCTGCCCTCCCTTCTGCACTGATTGCTCTCCTGGTCTGTCCTCACATCATCATCCATGGTCACTGTCGGGAGATCCGTAACTGTCTGTCTGTATTTCCTTCAGCCTCTCTCTGGTTTTCTTAAGAGTTGCAAACCTCACTTTGGCAGCTGGGAGAAGGGCAGCTGATCACAGAGCAACAAACCCTGAACTCAGTGAAACCTCTGTAGGTGGAATTGGGAAATCTGGCTTATCCTCACCGTGTTGACTGTGTCACAGCAACTTTCTGTGTGCATGGTTGTGTTTCAGGGGGCTGGACCCCTGACCCCCGAGCACACGGAGCAGTGCCATCACATGCCGCCTCCCAGCTGTCGGGCTTGAAAACCCAGGGGGAGAAACAGAGAGACAGCACTTCTTTGCCATAACGATGAAATCCATAGAGCACTACCACCACCACCAACCCCCCCTCATCCCCCAGGGACAAAAGGAAGACCTGAGTACAAGCATGAGGGAGGGAAATGGAAAACTTCTCACTTCTTGTTTGGATGTGGCCAAGGGTTTTCTATTTCGGGAGTGCTGGGAAGTGAAAGGGGAGGCTGGTGTCAATTTATGCTCATGGACCCCTTCTAACCAGCCTAGATGGTGTGGGTCTCCTTGTTGCTCAGACCAAAGTCAGCAGCTATTTTCCAAAGCCTTCTCCCTGGCACCTCACACCTAAAAGCACCTTTTGAAACAGATCAGGCAGTGGAAGAGCATCTGGACTTCTAGGAAATGGGATATTGGACCAGTTCGAGCTCCTGTCACTTCTGTATAGCATCATGTATGCGCTGGTGACTTTTCACTAATTCTCCCATGTCTTGATGAGGAGTCTGTTTTGGACAGGCATCATTTAGTTTCTCCTCTACCCCCCTTGTCTAGGAGGTCTTTAGGCACTGGACCATCTGTATGGGGTTGTACACAGAGGGCATGTGCAGATAGTGAACCTTCTGGTTTTTCTCAATTCAAAGCATTCCTCTCTCTGTTCACAGCTTCACCAGCCAGACATACAACGTCCGTGTCCCCCTCACCTGCTGGGAGATCTCCGTTGAAGGTACTGACTCATATTTAGACTCAGGCGAGAGACTGTCCCCACATTCGTTCTTTCCTTACGATTCATCCCTGGTACATCACTGAGCTGCTTTCATAGGTACATACCAGGCAAAGAACATCTAAAGAAGGGGTGAAGGAAGATTAGTAAGAAAACACTAGGCTTTCCTTTCAGGGAGCGTCCTCCATCGGAGCCATTTGTGTTCAGATTATTAGCTTCATTCCCCAAATAGTGGCAGTGAAAATGTCCGGACTAGAATCTGCATATACACTGAATTAGGAAAGAAATATGGTCTCACTGTATTTCCTAGGATGTTTTCAGTCTGGTCTTTTGGTTTCAGGGACATCAAAAAAAGAAAAAGAAAAAAACAAATTGAAAAACTCCATCAACAAGCCTAGTAAATGGTCTCCTGTGCCTTTTTGCTTCTGTCAGCCCCAACCATTTGATAAAGTCAAACCCAACTTTTTCCTCCTTTAATGTTTTATACCAACATTTTCATTTACATTAGAGATATATACTTGATCATGAAAAATACGACAGTAAAATGAATTAAAAATTTTCTAGGAAACAAATTGAAAAGCTTTAAAGGTGAGACGTTTAAATTGATAGGTAGACATAAGCTATTTAACATCTCTAAACATACAAAATCCCTCATGAAGGTAAAGAATAATATTTAGTCTCTATCCAAATTGAATCAGACTGGCTGCAAGGATTGTCAGTACCTATAGGCATTGGTGTTCAGAGCTGCTGTACCAGAGGCAAATATGGGGTTCAAGTGAGTGTTAAAAGAATGATTTTGTATCTGAGTGAGGATTTACATGCTCCGTGTCCTTTTTGTTGAGGAGGTATTTCTAGCTAATGTGAAAAAGACAAATTAGCTTCTAAAAACACATAGGGGCAGGTCGTGATCCGATGCATCTGTGTTGCTAAGGATAGTTGCTGATAGAAACTGAGAATCTGGAAAACAAAAGCCCCAAAATGGAGAAAATTGCAAAGAAGTGTGATTTCATATGCATTGCCAACATTTCTGATGCAGAAATTTGCTGGAGAGTGCAAATTATTTGCTAGTTTTTCTGTCATTCTGCAATGCAGCTGTTAATCATAACGTACACGTGACTGCATTCGTTCTAGAAGCCATAGACTGTCACGTTGATGTGATGGGAAAGGAAGCAACATGATGTTTCCACATCTTACATTTAGCCTTACTCGCAAGGAGCTCCCACATATTGCTATGCAATTACCATCTGCATTTTTCAGCTTGATTTTGCAGAGTAGTAAGTCTTAGAGATTGATTCTGTAAAAAGAACTGAAGGGATAAAAATATTCAAGTAGCTACCAAACAGTCCCATTTAGCAAGGTGGTATATACTTTCTCTCTCTGCAGAGCTGGTGATGTTCTAACTGGCCAGGTGTAGCCCTGTAGGCATATCTATACAAATGGGGCTTGGAGAGAAAATGAATGGAATATTTCTGTTATGACTCCTGCATTACATTAGAGGGCACACTGCTACCAAGTTACGAGCTTTGCTAGGCCTAGGATGAAGTTTATTGCCTTAACTTTGTTTTTTCAGCAGTTAAATGATGGAGTTAATCCTGTGGAGAAGACTGAGCTTACCTGCCTTATTTTAAGCTTGCGGTCTAACTGTTCACAGTGAACAGCAGTGAATTTGGCTCTCTTAATTGGCGACGCTGAATTTTAGGCTCCTGCTAAATGAATTTATTTGTGTTTCCCAGCATTATTTTGTTTAAAAAGAGAGACCAAGGTAGAGTTAGTCTAGGATAACCTTTCACAAAATGTGTGCCATAGAACGTAGTTTTATAGGTCATCATGATAAATGAAAAAATGGTCTGTACTCAGGTAAGTTTAGAAAACCCTGGGCTGCAACGTCCTTTCATTTTCTTGATCATTAAGACTGTAACATGCTACTCTGCTTTGAATGCACTCAAGGAGTACATAGGATGCGACATTTCCCAGTAGAACCCTCCTCACATGGAGCATCACTTAGGGCTCCTTTTCCATAGGATGCCAGTCAGGGAAGTAGCAAACTCAGATGCCAACTGAATAGACAGCTAATGTGCATGAGCGAAGGAAGCTGGAGAATCCATGCCCCATCTCCAGGGGAAAGGCCCTGCTCAGTTTCAAAAGATTATCTCCATTAAGAGAAAGCAAGCCCTTGTTGATAGAACTTCTTGTTTTTTTATCAAATGCCAAAAATCTGGGGCTTTATGAGAAATCTTCCTATTTTAAAAACTTAGTAACCAAGTCAGGTTTTTAAAAAACATGCCAGATGAAACAGGTCCCATTTCAATCTAGAGCCTGAGAGCTGCCCATGTGCCGCTTCTTCTGCTCACTGGTCTGGAATGGGAGAGAACTTTCGTGCAAGCCTAGGGTGCCTCACTCCTCCTCCTGAGGTCTTTGGTAGGAGACACCCCCCCACACACACCCCTGTTAGACTGCCCTGGCTCCTGTCCTCCAGTTCTGAGCCCATCCCTGCTGAACTAGAAGGGGGAAATGGCACTCCCAAGGCTGTCTGTTGTTGTTTCTGCCGGTTCCCTCTCAAATGATGGGACTAATTATATACCTCTGAATTTTCTCCCTGATTACTGCTAGCCTCGTTTTGTCCTGAAAATAAGTAAAATGGGCAGCGAGGTAAACGGAGTGAAAGGCAGGTGAATGCCTGAGGTCCGTCTTGCTGCAGAGAATGACACGGCCTCCAGTCTGACGCTGGGTGTTTGCATTAGCCCAGCCAGCACCACAGTTTGGGTGGCTTCCACAACAGAAATGGATTTTCGCACAGTTCTGGAGGCTACAGGATCCAAAAACAAGGTGTCGGGAGACTGGGTTTCTCCCGCGGCCCCTCTCCTTGCCTTGCAGATGGCCGCCTTCTCCCTCTGCCTTAACAGGGTCTTTGCCCACCTTTGGTGCCTCTGTACCCAAATTTCTTCCTATAAGGTCAGATCAGATGAGGGCCCACCCGAAAAGCCTCCCTTTAAGGTACCCCCCTCTTTCAAGGCCCTGGCTCCAGATACAGTCCCATTCCAGGCAGCAGGGATGCGGGCTTGAGTTCATGGATCTGGGAGGCTCACGTGCAGCCCGGGGCAGCGTTGATGACTCCGCCGTGTCTCCTTCCCCTCCGGCTTTTCTCCCCCCGCCCCCTTCCCTTCCAGCACGCCCCCTTCCCTTCCAGCAGGGCTCCGTGCAGTTACAGTCCCATTCCAGGCAGCAGGGCTGAGGGCTTGAGTTCATGGATCTGGGAGGCTCACGTGCAGCCCGGGGCAGCGTTGATGACTCCGCCGTGTCTCCTTCCCCTCCGGCTTTTCTCCCCCCGCCCCCTTCCCTTCCAGCAGGGCTCCGTGCAGTCTTTCACCCCCTCTCCGGTGGAGTACCACTCCCCAGGACTGACCTCCAACTCGCCCGTCCTGTCAGGCAGCTACAGCAGTGGGATTTCTTCTCTCAGCCGGTGTAGCACCTCGGAAACCTCAGGCTTCGAAAATCAGGTGAACGAACAGTCGGCGCCGGGGCCGGGGCCGGGGCCGAGCTACGGCGGGCCGGACGAGCCGGGGCGCAAGGAGAGCAAAACGCCGCCGCCCTACAGCGTGTACGAGCGGACTCTGCGGCGGCCCGTCCCGCTACCTCACAGCCTCTCCATCCCGGTCGCGGCCGAGCCGCCCGCGCTGCCCCCCAAGCCGCTGGCGGCGCGGCCCGGCCACCTGGAGAACGGGACCCGGAGGACCGAGCCCGGCCCGCGGCCCAGGCCCCTGCCCCGCAAGGTCTCGCAGTTATGAGCCCTTTGCAGGTCCCCGGCGACGACGAGTCCCGGCCGTTTACAAGAGGATAGGCAGGCAGTACGACGAGGAGACGTTTAGTGTAGGCACTTTAATAACTTACTCAGATTTGTCTTTCAATGAATGGAATTAAAACTTGCTTATTAATATGTTGCACAATATTAAGTTACTGATCGCAAGCGCCAGACGTCACATGAAGTATGGCTGACTTTCCTTACAATGTCTCTTCGTTTGAAAGTGGTAAATAGTGTTAAAGACTTCTTTTGTATCTTTTTACGTTCACCTTTTTTATATAGTTTCCTCTTAAAACCAATAGGATATTGTCGAACAATATGGCGCGTGATGTTGTTGTATACTTTTTACTGAATACTTGATACTCCGAGAAAGCTTACTAAGTCAATGCACAGCCTAACACAATGGTCCTTACTTTAGAAGACTTCTGTAAATAAGGGGAGATTTCTGGCTCTTTCCGTGAACAGACTGATCAGTGCACATCAGCAGAATTACAGGTTAAAGCAGGCTACTTAGACAATATACTTAAGGGGTTGCAAGGAGTAGGACTGCAAGTTATTTTGTTCTTGAAACAAAATAATTCTTTAAGGTTGCTTTTGACATTTGACCACTGTCTACTTTCTTAAAACTCTACTTTGTGAATCGGTTGGTAAATCCTTTAGTACCCTGACGTCATGGTATCTACTGTATTTCTTTTCAAGGTGCAATTTACTTTCAGAGTTCCAGTCGGCTAGACTAAGCAAAAGACCCCGGGGAGAAATGTTTACTTGAATCTTGTGCTTCCGTACTTGATAGTTTCCTCTGCAGCATTTGTCATTGAAGAAGAGCAGATGTTCACGTGTTAAATAGGCACAAATTAATGTGTCCCATTAACAAGAATTCAGGAATCAATACAGGACAGTATTAAATCAATAGCGTAAATGAAGAAAAAAAAACCTTAGAGAAAATATATTAGCATGATTAAATGGCAAAAGGACTTTCAAAAGGTAAGGGCATTAACTTTCAATCCTGCACCAAATAGAAAATTCGTCACAACTCTCCAAGCTCCTACCGGAGCTTGGCTTCTTAGCTGATCCTGTTTTTTGAAGGGTAAGATGGCCGTAGACCCCTCTGGCTTGAGTATTGCTACGCAGCATCTCAGATCTAGAGAGGGATGCTAATGCCCCAGTTGCGGAAGAGGGGGAAAAAAGCACCTTGTATGTAGTAATGTATTTTGTATCTTTGTTTTTTTCTTTTACTGACTGTTTATAACACTCAATTGACAATAACTATGAACTGTATTTTAAATCATACTGTTAAATATTTTCCCTCTTTTGTTGGGAAGCTCATTTTAGTTTAACCTTAAGTGTTTGTTTTTGTTGATAGCTTACCTGGAAGGCAGTGACCACTTTTTATATTCTCTTAATGAAACCATTCAGCAGGTATACGCTGTTGAGGCTGGTTACAGAGGTTTTCTATAATAAATGTTCAAGTATTTTTGTACATAACTGGTTAATTTTAATAAGAGATACCATTATGTGTAAAAAAAAAAAAAGTAAGAATAAAAGCAAACAGTTGTGGATGCAGTATGATTGTTATAATTATGCCAAATACTTTATGTATGGAAAAAGAATATTTGTACATATGTGCTTTTAACAATAATTCTGCCATATTGACTTTACAATTTTGAATGTCAGAAAAATTAATATATGTTAAAATATTTATGTTTAGTGGAAGTATTCATTATTGAGAAAAGGAACATATGAATTTTAGCTTTGTATCTTACAAGTTTTGCAGCCGGAAATTTCTGGAACTAGCTTCTGCTTTTGATGATAACACTTTGTGTTTGTAATCACATTCTTAAAAATATACACACACACACATAGGAAGCTCCATATTCCTGTTGCTTTAAAGAAGTAAAGCCTTCCATTTAAATAAGTTGACATGCATAAGGTAACAAAGCTTCTTTGATTTCCTTTTCCTTTGTAATTTAATAGATTGTTGACTAGTGCTTGGGCACTGTATAAATCAGTGTTATTTGCTCTTGACGCCATTTTTTTTAAAAAGTTTTTTGGCAATGAAGAGTTCAATTTATCATGTGTGTGTATTTCTGAAGCAGCTATATAGAACATTTCAAAAGATTCTGTTTTAGCTCAGATGTTCATGTTGGTTGCTGCTGAATGGTAAATATTTAATAAAATTACCTGATTAATCTTAATATAACTGTCTTTATTCCTGTTATCAGTGTGTCTTTACCTGGAACAGAAGCTGCATAAATCTCTTGGTCATATCTTAGTGAAGTTGTTAGACTCCTTTGTTGATAGATCCTGTTTTGGTGTTGTCTTGCCTTGGTTGATGGCACTTCTCCCGACAAAGCTTATCTATGCCTTAGAGAAAAAAAGTTGAAAAGGTAATGCTGTTGGTTACTACCAGTAGAGAAGTAAGATTTACTTGGGCGGTGGATTGTTAATTAACCTAACCAGAGCTGTTTTAAAAAGTCAAGCCATTGGGGCGCCTGGGTGGCTCAGTCAGTTGAGCGTCCAACTGTTGGTTTCGGCTCAGGTCTTGGTCTTGGCATCCTGAGATCCAGCCCTCCCCACCCCCCCATCCCCGTTGGGCTCCGTGCTGGGCATGGAACCTGCTTGAGATTCTCTCTCTCCCTTACTCTCTGCCCCTCCCCCCCCCACCACATGTTGGTGTGCGTGTGCGCACGCTCTCTCAAAAAAATACTAAAACCATCCAGGTTTGTTTACATTGGAAAACTTGACACAAGACAGATAACTGCCAGGCATACAAAGGAAACTGCCTTTGTCAGCTCTGACAAACTCTACCCGCACGCAGGCCAGCTTTTCTCCCTGATTTTCATAAAAAGATGGGAAACAAACACTGGAAAACCCATCGACTACAAGATTTCTGTTAACAGAAGCTGGCGTTTAATTTTGTGAGATGTGTCTATGCTGTGTTAGATTTACAACATTTTATGTAACTCAATGCTAAGCAAGCCATTGTCTGAAGCCTCCATCCCATTAACTACCAAAACCCATTTAAAGGCCATAGTCAATGTCCTCCTGATTGTTTCTCAACATTAACTAAGTGATTTTAGAGCATTTGGATCATTTTCATTACAACAGAGCCCGTAAGTATTTCGATTCTACAAGCGTAATTACAATATGAATAGCTCTGCTTCCTACCTAAGTAGTCTTCTCTCTAAATTGTTATTGATTGTTCTACAAAACACAACGAAGAGAATAACAAGTTGCACAGCTTTGCCTTTATTTGATCTTTACATATTAAAATGTGGCCGTACCAGAATGAATTCTTATTGATTGAAATAAGCCTTGCCCTCATTACATAAGAATATCATAAAAAAGACTTGAAAAATTGACCAAATTCCAACCCCCTAACATAGCTATTATTTTTACACATCCCTTTCAGTTTGTTTCTACATATATTTATTGCACAGTTTTTCTACATTGCTGAGTGTGGTTCCCTAAGTATAATACAGGGCTGACTCATTGCCATTAGTGAGAGTGCCACACCTCTATAGAGCTTTGGTCATGTCTCAGGGAGGGAAGGGCAAGATCCGATTTTATGGAAATTTTGGAGTTTTGTTTAAGGTGGGACTTACTTTCAATGAGCAGGCATTAAGACTGGGTAAACGTCATGATATAATTGTTCGGATTTGATGGAAATAGCAAGGCAAGAATTTTGGGTTGAGGGTTTCAAAAAGTCTTAGGCTATAACTGTCAGTTGATGCTTTCTGATAATTTGATAAGATCTGTTGAGAAGTTCCTATTATGAACAATAAAGTTATTTGCCTCTCCAAGAGATGGGTTGTAGAGTAAACTTACGCTTATGAACACTGGAATATGGAGTCCTATTCATGCAAACAACAGCTGTATGGGGTAGTTTCAGTTCTCAATGTGTATATTTTATATAGTTATAATCACAGTAAACCTGGACAAATTATCCTTATTTTATCTTTATTTGTAGTATGTATTTGCATATAACATATATATAAAGGCAAAGTATATATTCCCTAATTCATTGAGCCATTCCCCTGTTAATTGACATTATATTGTTTCCAAGGTCTTGCTCCTACAAATAACACCACTTTGACTCTTCTTACATGCAACTTTGCCCATGTTCGGATTATTGCCTTACAGTGTATTCCTACACTGAAATTGCAAAGGCAGAGGAATGATGATTTTTATCATTCTTTTGTATATTGGCAAATCTATTCCCAAAAGTGTTGTGCCAATCTTAATGCCACCAGCAATATCTTTCCAAAACTGGCTATTGATGCAGTATTTTGTGCTATGTGGGAAGAAAATATTGCTGCCTTACCCAAAATTTGAGAAAATGTTAATAAGTCTTTTACAGAATCTTGTGCTAAGGAAATTGATATCCTTACAAAGGAAATGAAAAAGAGAGATGAGAAGACAGAAAAGTTAACAAGCTAATGCTGATACTCAACACGGCACCTACTGAAAATTCTTCATCCCAGAGAAGAGATTGCTAGGAATATCCTCTGTATCAAACGTTAGAAAACCTTAGCATTCTCTACACAAGTACAACCTCACTTATCCAGAGTTTACCCCTGTCATTCACAGTGAAGGAATCCAAAACCTAGAAGTGAGGACAATGACCTGAAGAACTGTAGTCAACACCATAGTCTCCTGAGTGAACTGTTCCCAAGAAGATGAGGCTAATAAAAAGTCTGGTGTGTTTGAACTTTAATGAAGAATAAGTCCTTAGTGTTGAGAGATGGACGACATGGGTTTCTAGAAAGCTATGCAAGTGAAAAAAAAAAAAAAACATGAAGTTAATTCCAGAGTACAAAAAAATTTTGTAAAAGTAAATGTAATTATATAGTACACTGTGTTGGTCAACTACCTATAATATTTACATAGTCATGGAAACGTAAAACATATATTGATCTAATTCCAAATTATAATATAATTAGACTGGAAGGACAAGGGTGAGGAAGGAATTTGTATGCACAGAGAATAAAATAAATATTCATCTTCTATAACGGAATGTGAATAGTGAAGGGGAGGAAGAAATTTTCCTTAGTCCAAGGTTCTGTTCTGTTCTAGCTGGGCTAAGAATTACGTCTACATGAGACGTGAAATGTCATTTCCTCTATGATCCAAAAGTTTACTCCCAAAAATAGTGTAAGAGAGCAAAGACCACCGTGCACAAGTGGTGAGAATATATGGAATCTCCAGTCTCCCACAAATGGGAGACCCCTCCAGGCACAGACTAGCTAATCTGTGACACTAGGCAGGCAGTACTGGAATGGGACTTGCAGCACTAATAAGCAACAAAGGTTGAGACAACAAAGGTCCCTTGTGGGCTGGGACCTCTTATAACAGATTCCTGAGCGCTGGCAGGGCTGGACAAAGAGAGTGCTGCTTAATAATATATGTCTCAGATCCCCATTCTAGTTGACTGGCCACCAAGGTGCATCCCGGTAAGGGCACCCTCCCCAATGGTGAAGACCACAGGGAATACTCTCACTAATCACAAAGTCAAGCTCTTTGACACAGAACAAGACAAAAAGGAAAAACCTCATCCTATTTCTCTTATGTACACATTAACAACTTTAGCTCAGCCTTGGATCTTCTGGAGCCATGCTAATACCTAGGAGGGATGTGCCACAGGGTTAGAGATTGTGTGTTTTATAGTGTATTTCATCGCACAGGACTTTTTTTTTGAGGTTTCCGGGTGACCTAGTGTCAATCTAATCCATTCCGTGACCAACTTATCCTAACACGGGAGCCTTTGGGTCAGGTGGTGAATGCTCTAACAGCTTTTAAGTGCTCCACTCATGCCCACCAACTCTGTAGCTTTAGCTTCCAACACATTCCATAGCAATAGCCTTTACCTCATATGCACATTAGCCCACAACAAAGTTTGTCTAAATAGACACTGGTCTGATGAGAATCATTGAATCCACTTGTCTGTGAAGCCAGTCTCAACAGTTGGCTTATAGGGTCCATGCCTGCATTCTGCCCTATGGTGGGTTTGGTTTTGTTTTTGTTTTAATGACAAATGGCATAAAAGATAAGCAAAGAAAAACAAAGACCATCTCTGGGAGGAAATGGATCAGTAACCCAAGGGTACTCTACCAAATTTTTACCAAGAGTCCCTAAGCCCTAGGAACTAGTTCCAATACTTTATCTGATAAGTTTAGAGAGAATAAAAATCTCACCCTTCTCACTCCATCTGACCCCACAGACAGAGATTTCAGGAGGCTGACATCAGAAGTCTTACCTTCTGGTTTTATGTCATAGGTCCCAAGATCTCAAAGCTGCTGAATCTTCAGAGCCAATGTCCAGTAGAAGTTTATTCTGCTGTGTCAGGTGAAGGGGAGGAAGAAATTTTTCCTGCTCCAGAGTTCTTCTAGCTGGGCTAAGAATTAAATTTACATGAGATAGATTAACAGGAGAAAATAAACCAGTTTTATTACATGAGCATGGAAGCCCAATTATGCAATTGAGACCTAAAGAATGTCCAATGCAGGCAGCCTTTATACGTTTTAGACAGAGACCATAAATCCATAAGGAATTGACAGGACAAAGAAAACTTAACTTTGGAACCTTCAATTAGTAAGGAATTCTAAATGGAATTTGGGCTGCGGTAGTAAATTAGTAAAAAGGAACAAGGGTGGTTTATACAGCCTTCTTGGCTCTAAATTTCCTATCTTTGGTGATAAGGATGTCTCTTTAACTCCTGGTACAGGAAGGGTACCTTTCACATGGGAGATTTATTTGCGGCTTTCAGGGGAACAGAGGAGGGTCTGAATGTCCTTCTCACTGTCTCTTAAATAAATTTTATTTAAGGAACTCAATATGCCAAAGTAGCACATTTTGGGCAGCCTGCCCTTGATCCCTGTAATAGAATATGCTTAAATTTTAAAGACAGTCAAAAAAATAGGAGGGATGGGTTGGCTGGGTGGTAGACGTTGGGGAGGGTGTGTGCTATGGTGAGTGCTGTGAATTGTGCAAGACTGTTGAATCACAGACCTGTACCCCTGAAACAAAGAATACATTATATGTTAAAAAAAAAAAAAAAAAAAAAAAGAAGATAGCAGGAAGGGAAAAATGAAGGGGGGGAAATTGGAGGGGGAGACGAACCATGAGAGACTATGGACTCTGAGAAACAAACTGAGGGTTCTAGAGGGGAGGGGGTGGGGGGATGGGTTAGCCTGGTGATGGGTATTAAAGAGGGCATGTTCTGCATGGAGCACTGGGTGTTATGCACAAACAATGAATCATGGAACACTACATCAAAAACTAATGATGTAATGTATGGTGATTAACATAACATAATTTAAAAAATTATATATATATAAGAAAAATTTTGAAGAAAGGCAAAAAAAATAAAAAAGACCGTCAAAAGATAGCAATTTAAGATACTTTCTTATTTAGAGGTGTCAGGGCAAACATTAAGAAATAACTTTTAAAATTGAAACAATTGTCTCTGGGGAGTGACTATGGCTGGAAACAGAAATACCATCTCCTTTCACAGTGGCTTTGTAGAATTATATACATATATGACTGTGATACATTTTTAAGAGACTGAAAAAAACGTAATCTAAAACATTCAGATACCACCACACTGGTTTCATGTTCCCTGGCTGATTTTTTCCTCTCCTTTCTAGGACATTGCTGATGAGGATCTAGAACTCTTTGAGAAGTCCATATGGAGTTTGCAACCAGGTAGACGTTTACTTAAAGGGATACGGCGGCAGGTAGCAGGAAGTGAAGGGGAAGAGTTTCTGGACCCATCTGAAACTCTTCCTGGAGCAGAAGTGATTGGCAGGAACACAAACGCATTTTAAGCACGTTCATTAAGTCATTTGCAATAGGTTTCGAGCCCCAGCTCCTCTTTGTTCTTCCGGGGCAACACCAAGCAGCCAACGGCAACAATTTTTAGACAGGATCCTGAAAAGTCTCTGCAACTCTTACCACTTTACAGGTTCCTGTTGTGTCTGTTATGTGGGTTTGTTCATTCTGTTAAAAGCACACATAGGTCTGGGTGTAACTTACTTGAGAACAACAGTCAACAGTCCCAGGTTATTTCCCTCCAAGAGGGGAAAGAAACCAGTAAATACACAGTGTTAAGTGGGCTTCAGGTGGATAGCGAAGAAGTTTGGGTGGGGGGATCTCCTGTTACACCCTTTGTCCTTCCCCTCATGGTAGTTCAAAGTCTTGCCTGACCACCCACAACCTACCTGAATCCTTATTCCCAGCCCAGGGGAAGAGAAGTTCTCATCAGGATCAAGCTCCCCACCCAAGAGCTGATCCCGACTTATCCTCCTCCTCCAAACCCTTCCTTACCCATGAGGAAGTGAGAGGGAATCTGGTGGTGACCTTTGACCCCATTTATCACAGTGATCTGATGCCTGGGCCTGAAAGCAAAAACAAATAGAACTAAACACTAACCCCAGACAGCTGGAGAACTTTCCTTTTCTGTCTTTCTCACCTTTTTATTCCTTTTGGTAAGGCAACTTTCTAAGCCCAAGAATATACAAAAAGTGGACTGACTTCACAGTAGTAAATTTCAAAACTTAGGTAAGTAAGTCAAAGAAAAATATAGTCAAGACAGAAGAACAGATGAAAAAACATTTGCGGGGGCACCTGGGTGGCTCAGTTGTTAAGCGTCTGCCTTCGGCTCAGGTCATGATCCCAGGGTCTTGGGATCGAGCCCCGCATTGGGCTCCCTGCTCAGCAGGGAGCCTGCTTCTCCCTCTCCCTCTGCCTGCCTTTCTGCCTGCTTGTGCTCTCTCTCTGTCAAATAAATAAATAAAATCTTTTTAAAAGGGGCGCCTGGGTGACTCAGTCATTAAACGTCTGCCTTCGGCTCAGGTCATGATCCCAGGGTCCTGGGATCGAGCCTCGCATCGGGCTCCCTGCTCAGCATGAAGCCTGCTTCTCCCTCTCCCACTTCCCCTGCTTGTGTTCCCTCTCTCGCTGTGTCTCTCTCTCTGTCAAATAAAAAAAGATAAAATCTTAAAAAAAAAATCTGCACTAAGTCTGACAATGTTATGATAAAGAATTCATACATACTGATTTTAAAAAAAATAATAAACACACTGTTAAGAAGCACAAGTATCGGAAAGGAAAGGAGAAAATATATTAACAGGCAAATAAATAGGTAATTTATAAAAGTTGAGGGGTAAACGAGCATGGGAAATTATCAAAACAACTAATCGAAGAAAAATAAAACAATAAAGTAACATTTGCTCCTTATGGAATTAGCTACGTGTATAAAATGATAGCACTCAATTCTGGGAAGGATATGGTCAAAGTTGTGTCCATTAATACAGCTGGGGGCACTAAATTAGGATAAACTTTTCAAATACAATTTGTTAATATGGATCCAGAGTCTAAAAAATGGTCATGTCCTTTGAGCCATAACTTCATTACTGGAAATCTATGCTAAAAAAATATTTCAAAATGGGACATGCAAATATGGAGAAACAGCAGGCAAAAATATCAAGTCATAGAAATACTAGTACAGAGACGGTTACATAAAATAGAACACATCCAATCAATGCAATGGTACGCACTACTTTTTTTTTTTTAAGTTTTTTTTTATTCTTATGTTAATCCCCATACATTACATCATGAGATTTAGATGAAGTGTTCCATGATTCATTGTTTGTGCATAACACCCAGTGCTCCATGCAGAATGTGCCCTCCTCAATACCCAACACCAGGCTAACCCATCCTCCCACCCCCCTCCCCTCTAGAACCCTGTTTGTTTTTCAGAGTCCATCGTCTCTCATGGTTCGTCTACCCCTCCGATTTCCCCTGCTTCATTCTTCCCCTCCCGCTACCTTCTTCTTCTTTTTTTTTTTTCTTAACATATATTGCATTATTTGTTTCAGAGGTACAGATCCGAGATTCAACAGTCTTGCACAATTCACAGCGCTTACCAGAGCACATACCCTCCCCAGTGTCTATCATCCAGTCACCCCATCCCTCCCACCCCACCCCCCACTCCAACAACACTCAGTTTGTTTCCTGCGATTAAGACTTCCTCATATCAGTGAGATCATATGATACATGTCTTTCTCTGTTTGACTTATTTCACTCAACATAATACCCTCCAGTTCCATCCATGTCATTGCAAATGGCAAGATCTCATTCCTTTTGATGGCTGCATAATATTCCATTGTATATATATACCACCTCTTCTTTATCCATTCATCTGTCGATGGACATCTTGGCTCTTTCCACAGTTTGGCTATTGTGGACATTGCTGCTATAAACATCGGGGTGCACGTACCCCTTCGGATCCCTACTTTTCTATCTTTGGGGTAAATACCCAGTAGTGCAATTGCTGGATCATATGGTAGCTCTATTTTCAACTTTTTGAGGAACCTCCATACAGTTTTCCAGAGTGGCTGCACCAGCTTGCATTCCCACCAACAGTGTAGGAGGGTTCCCCTTTCTCCGCATCCCCGCCAACATCTGTCGTTTCCTGACTTGTTAATTTTAGCCATTCTGACTGGTGTGAGGTGGTATCTCATTGAGGTTTTGATTTGGATTTCCCTGATGCCGAGCGATGTTGAGCACTTTTTCATGAGTCTGTTGGCCATTTGGATGTCTTCTTTGGAAAAATGTCTGTTCATGTCTTCTGCCCATTTCTTGATTGGATTCTTTGTTCTTTGGTGTTGAGTTTGATGAGTTCTTTATAGATTTTGGATACTAGCCCTTTATCTGATATGCCATTTGCAAATATCTTCTCCCATTCTGTTGGTTGTCTTTTGGTTTTGTTGACTGTTTCCTTTGCTTTGCAAAAGCTTTTTATCTTGATGAAGTCCCAATAGTTCATTTTTGCCCTTGCTTCCCTTGCCTTTGGCGATGTTTCTAGGAAGAAGTTGCTTCGGCTTAGGTCAAAGAGGTTGCTGCCTGTGTTCTCCTTTAGGATGTTGATGGACTCCTGTCTCACATTGAGGTCTTTCAACCATTTGGAGTCTATTTTTGTGTGTGGTGTAAGGAAATGGTCCAGTTTCATTCTTCTGTATGTGGCTATCCAATTTTCCCAACACCATTTGTTGAAGAGACTGTCTTTGTTCCATTGGACATTTTTCCTGCTTTGTCAAAGATTAGTTGACCATAGAGTTGAGGGTCCATTTCTGGGCTCTCTATTCTGTTCCATTGATCTATGTGTCTGTTTTTGTGCCAGTACCATGCTGTCTTGATGATGACAGCTTTGTAATAGAGCTTGAAATCCGGAATTGTGATGCCGCCGGCTTTGCTTTTCTTTTTCAACATTCCTCTGGCTATGCGGGGTCTTTTCTGGTTCCATACAAATTTTAGGATGATTTGTTCCATTTCTTTGAAAAAAGTGGATGGTATTTTGATGGGGATTGCATTGAATGTGTATATTGCTCTAGGTAGCATTGACATCTTCACAATATTTGTTCTTCCAATCCATGAGCATGGAACGTTTTTCCATTTCTTTGTGTCTTCCTCAGTTTCTTTCATGAGTATTTTATAGTTTTCTGAGTACAGATCTTTTGTCTCTTTGGTTAGATTTATTCCTAGGCATCTTATGGTTTTGGGTGCAATTGTAAATGGGATCAAGTCCTTAATTTCTCTTTCTTCTGTCTTGTTGTTGGTGTATAGGAATGCCACTGACTTCTGTGCATTGATTTTATATCCTGCCACTTTACTGAATTCCTGTATGAGTTCTAGCAGTTTTGGGGTGGAGTCTTGGTTTTCCACATAACGTATCATATCATCTGCAAAGAGTGAGAGTTTGACTTCTTCTTTGCCAATTTGGATGCCTTTGATTTCTTTTTGTTGTCTGACTGCTGTGGCTAGGACTTCCAATACTATGTTGAATAGCAGTGGTGATAGTGGACATCCCTGCCGCGTTCCTGACCTTAGGGGGAAAGCTCTCAGTTTTTCCCCATGGAGAATGATATTCGCTATAGGTTTTTCATAGATGGCTTTTATGATATTGAGGTATGTACCCTCTATGCCTATACTCTGAAGAGTTTTGATCAAGAAAGGATGCTGTACTTTGTCAAAAGCTTTTTCTGCATCTATTGAGAGGATCATATGATTCTTGTTCTTTCTTTTGTTAATGTATTGTATCACATTGATTGATTTGCGGATGTTGAACCAACCTTGCAGCCCAGGGATAAATCCCACTTGGTCATGGTGAATAATCCTTTTAATGTACTGTTGGATCCTATTGGCTAGTATTTTGGTGAGAATTTTTGCATCCATGTTCATCAGGGATATTGGTCTGTAATTCTCCTTTTTGATGGGATCTTTGTCTGGTTTTGGGATCAAGGTAATGCTGGCCTCATAAAATGAGTTTGGAAGTTTTCCTTCCATTTCTATTCTTTGGAACAGTTTCAGAAGAATAGGTATTAATTCTTCTTGAAATGTTTGATAGAATTCCCCTGGGAAGCCATCTGGCCCTGGGCTTTTGTTTTTTGGGAGATTTTTGATGACTGCTTCAATTTCCTTAGTGGTTATAGGTCTGTTCAGGTTTTCTATGTCATCCTGGTTCAGTTTTGGTAGTTGATACATCTCTAGGAATGCATCCATCTCTTCCAGGTTATCTAATTTGCTGGCATAGAGTTGCTCATAATATGTTCTTATAATTGTTTGTATTTCTTTGGTGTTGGTTGTGATCTCTCCTCTTTCATTCATGATTTTGTTGATTTGGGTCATTTCTCTTTTCTTTTTGATAAGTCTGGCCAGGGGTTTATCAATCTTGTTAATTCTTTCAAAGAACCAGCTCCTAGTTTCGTTGATCTGTTCTACTGTTCTTTTAGTTTCTATTTCATTGATTTCTGCTCTGATCTTTATGATTTCTCTTCTCCTGCTGGGTTTAGGCTTTATTTGCTGTTCTTTCTCCAGCTCCTTTAGGTGTAGGGTTAGGTTGTGTACTTGAGACCTTTCTTGTTTCTTCAGAAAGGCTTGTATTGCTATATACTTTCCTCTTAGGACTGCCTTTGCTGCATCCCAAAGATTTTGAACAGTTGTGTTTTCATTTTCATTGGTTTCCATGTATTTTTTTAATTCTTCTTTAATTTCCTGGTTGACCCATTCATTCTTCAGTAGGATGCTCTTTAGCCTCCATGTGTTTGAGTTCTTTCCGACTTTCCTCTTGTGATTGAGTTCTAGTTTCAAAGCATTGTGGTCTGAAAATAGGCAGGGAATGATCCCAGTCCTTTGGTACCGGTTGAGACCTGATTTATGACCTAGGATGTGATCTATTCTGGAGAATGTTCCATGGGCACTAGAGAAGAATGTGTATTCTGTTGCTTTGGGGTGGAATGTTCTGAATATGTCTGTGAAGTCCATTTGGTCCAGTGTGTCATTTAAAGTCTTTATTTCCTTGTTGATCTTTTGCTTAGACAATCTGTCCATTTCAGTGAGGGGGATGTTAAAGTCCCCCGCTATTATTGTATTGTTGTCGATGTGTTTCTTTGCTTTTGTTATTAATTGCCTTATATAATTGGCTGCTCCCATGTTAGGGGCGTAGATATTTACAATTGTTAGATCTTCTTGTTGGATAGATCCTTTAAGTATGATATAGTGTCCTTCCTCATCTCTTATTACAGTCTTTGGTTTAAAATCTAATTTGTCTGATATAAGGATTGCCACCCCAGCTTTCTTTTGGTGTCCATTAGCATGGTAAATGGTTTTCCACCCCCTCACTTTCAATCTGGGGGTGTCTTTGGTTCTAAAATGAGTCTCTTGCAGACAGCATATCGATGGGTCTTGTTTTTTAATCCAGTCTGTTAGCCTGTGTCTTTTGATTGGGGCATTTAGCCCATTTACATTCAGGGTAACTATTGAAAGATAGGAATTTAGTGCCATTGTATTGCCTGTAAGGTGACTGTTACCGTATATTGTCTGTGTTCCTTTCTGGTCTATGTTGCTTTTAGGCTGTCTCTTTGCTTAGAGGACCCCTTTCAAGATTTCCTGTAGGGCTGGTTTTGTGTTTGCAAATTCCTTTAGTTTTTGTTTGTCCTGGACTTTTTATCTCTCCTTCAATTTTCAATGACAGCCTAGCTGGATAGAGTATTCTTGGCTGCATATTTTTCTCATTTAGTGCTCTGAATATATCATGCCAGTCCTTTCTGGCCTGCCAGGTCTCTGTGGATAGGTCTGTTGCCAATCTAATGTTTCTACCCTTGTAGGTTACAGATCTCTTCTCCCGAGCTGCTTTCAGGATTTTCTCTTTGTCTCTGAGACTCGTAAGTTTTACTATTAGATGTCGGGGTGTTGACCTATTTTTATTGATTTTGAGAGGGGTTCTCTGTGCTTCCTGGATTTTCATGCCTGTTTCTTTCCCCAAATTAGGGAAGTTCTCTGCTATAATTTGCTCCATTATACCTTCTGCCCCTCTCTCTCTTTCTTCTTCTTCTGGGATCCCAATTATTCTAATGTTGTTTCGTCTTATGGTATCGCTTATCTCTCGAATTCTGCCCTCGTGATCCAGTAGTTGTTTATCTCTCTTTTTCTCAGCTTCTTTATTTTCCATCATTTCATCTTCTATATTACTGATTCTCTCTTCTGCCTCATTCTAGCACTTAGCGCCCCCATTTTTGATTGCACCTTATTAATAGCCTTTTTGATTTCTACTTGGTTGGATTTTAGCTCTTTTACTTCTCCAGAAAGGGTTTCTCTAATAACTTCCATATTTTTTTCAAGCCCAGCTAGTATCTTTAAAGTGATGATTCTGAACTCTAGATCTGACATCATACTAATGTCCGTATTGAGTAGGTCCCTGGCAGTCGGTACTACCTCTTGTTCTTTTTGTTGAGGTGATTTTTTCCGTCTTGTCATTTTGCCCAGAGGAGAATAGATTAATGAGAGAACAAAATGCTAGCAGAGTAACTACGTCCCCAGAAAATATACTCTAAACAAATCAGAAAAGACCTGAAGCAGTGGGATAAGAAAGGGAAAGAGAGAAAAAAGAAAAAGAAAAAGATAAAGATAAAAACAAAAACAAACAAAACAAAACAACAACAACAAAAAAAAACAGAATGTGATCAAATATGATCAGGCTGGTATATAGATCAGTGCCACACACTAGATTTGGGGTGTATTTTGGTCTTTTAGAAGAAAGTGCCTCCCAAAATTTTAAAGAAAGAAAAACTTATATATGTACAAAAATAAGGGTTGATATGATGAAGGGATGGAATATGACTGTAAAAATGGAAATTATAAAAAATTTTATGAAAGGAATTGATAAGAAGTTTTTTGAAAAAAGAAAGAAGAGGATTTAAAAAAAGAAAAAAGAAAAAGAAAAAAAAGGGAGAGGATGTGATCAGGCAGGGGAATAGAAAACACCATATACTAGAGATTTAGGGCATATTTTAATCTGTTAGAAGAAACTATCTCAAAATTTTAAAGAGAGAACAACTTATATATATAAGCCAAAAATACGGGTAACTACTATGAAGGGATAGAATATGAGTCTAAAAATGAAAAATAAAAATGTTTTTTTTTAAAAAAGGGATTGATAAGATGTTGGTTGAAAAAGGGAAAAAGAAAAATTCAAAAAGAAATAAAAAGACAAAAAGACAGTTAAAAAAAATTAACTTTAAAAGACTAAAGAATCATGGTAAAAAAGCCGTGAATTCTATGTGCAGTAGTCCCCTAGCTCTGGAGTTCTGCCGTTCTCATTGATCGGTAACCTTGGTCTTGGCTGGCTGTTCTCGCTGATCTTCTGGGGAGGGGCCTGTTGCCGTGGTTTCCAAATGTCTCTGCCGGAGGCGGACTTGCCCCGCCCTTGCCCCCTCCCGGCTAAGTAATCTGCTCGGGTTTGCTCTCCGGGGCTTTTGTTCCCTGCGAGCTTTCCGTACAGCTTTGGAGGAAGAGAGTGAAAATGGCGGCCTCCCAATCTCCGCCCCGGGGGAGCCGAGAACTCGGGGCCCCGCTCCTCAGTGAGCCCCTGGAGAAAAGCCGTCAGTCACTCCCGTCTCCCCGGTCTGCAGCCGCACTCCGTGCTCGCCCGGCTTTTCTATCTCTGGCACCCGACCCCGGGTGGAGTCTCCAAACCCAGCAGATCCCTGCGGTGCACTCCCGCGCGGCTCCTCCCGGGGGAGGAAGGTGAGTCTCCCCGGATCTGCCGCTTGTTGGGTCCCTGCTGGAGGAGCAGTGGCCCGGCTGTGCCGCGGATCACGGTTTATGGCCACCCCGAGCTGAGAGCCCGCGCCTGGGCTCCGCCTCTGCAGCCGGCTTCCCTGCTCCGATACCTGGGAGCTCTGCCACACTCAGGCACCCCCGGTCCTTCTGTGACCCCGAGGGTCCTGAGACCACACTGTCCCGGAGGGTTCCACCCCCCGCTCAGCCACCAGAGTGACGTCCCTCAGGGAGCAGACTTTTAAAAGTTCCGATTTTGTGCTCCGCGGCTCTATCAGTTGCCAGAAGCGGCCGACGGAGGCCCCTCCCCCGCCGTCTATCCTCCCGAATATCGCCTCGGATTCACTTCTCCGCGCGTCCTACCTTCCAGAAAGTGGTCGCTTTTCTGTTCAGAGAGTTGTTGCTCTTCTTTTCTTCGATCTCCTGTTGAGTTTGTAGGTGTTCAGAATGGTTTGATCCCTATCCAGCTGAATTCCTGAGAGGAGACGAAATCCAGGTCTCCTACTCCTCCGCCATCTTGCTCCGCCCCCGGTACGCACTACTTTTTAAAATATTTTTGAAGACTGGTGACAAAGAAAAAACCCTAAGAGTGCACGAAATGGGAAAAAAAAATTTAAAATATAGGCACACTCTGATTACAGGAGCTCACTTTTTTAATTTTTTAAAATTGAAATATAGTTACAAATAAATTGGAATATAGTTGACAATGTTACATTAGTTTCAGGTGTGCAACCCAGTGATTCACTCTCTCTCTCTGTTATGCTGTGTTCAGAAGAATAGCCACCATCTGGTACAATACAACCTATTGCAATACGGCGGACTGTATCTCCTATGCTGTACCTTTTATTCCCATAACTTATTCATTCCATAACTGGATGCCTATGTCTCCCTCTTCTCTTCACTCCTTTGTGCCCATCTGCCCCATGCCCCTCCCCTCTGGCAACCATTAGTTTGTTCTATGTATTTAAGGGTCTGTTTCTTTTTTTGCTTTGTTTTTTAGTTTCCACATATAAGTGAAATCAGATGGTATTTATCTCTGTCTGACTTATTTCACTTAGCAATACACCCTCTGGGTCCATCCATATTGTCGTAAATGGTAAGATCTCTCTTTTTTTTATGGCTGAATAATACTACATTGTGTATAGATAACACATCAGCTTTAACCATTCATCTTTGGATTGACACCTAGGCTGCTTCCATATCTTGGCTATTATAAATAATGCTGCAATGAACATAGGGGTGCATGTATCTTTTCAAATTATTGTTTTTGCTTTCTTTGGGTAAATACCCAGTAGCGGAGTTACCAGATTGTACGGCATTCCTATTTTTAAGTTTTTTGAGGAACCTCTGTACTGTTTTCCACAGTGGCTGCACCAATTCACATTCCCACCAACGGAACATTTTTTTAAGTGCATACTTTTTAGCAATATATCAAACTGATAAAAGTTGTTTTAAGTAGTGAAGTTATGGATGACAATTTGTCTTTATTTTTAGTTTTTCAATTTATAACATTATTATTCATAATTTTAAAAAAAGAGAGAGAGATAAGAAAGCCAAGGAACAGCCAACTCAGAGTATTTTCTAAAAGTGGGAAAATCCTGGGCAAGAAGGCATGGACCTGGTAAACTTTGCTAATCTTCTCAGAACTGAATGGGGTGGACTGATCCTCCCACCCCAAGGAGTAGAGGCTTCCTCCCCTTAGTAGCTCTGGGGTCCCTGGGAATGGACTATAACTAGGACTGGTGCGGATGGGATATGATGGAGTGGGGAGAAATAGAGCTAAGAGGTAAGAAAAGGGGGTTGGTTCACAATGGAATGACACAGCTCCATGGGGTCAAAGAAAAAGGATAACAGGAGGAAGAAT
The DNA here is from genome assembly GCF_029215605.1 of Mirounga angustirostris. Classification (NCBI taxonomy): domain Eukaryota; kingdom Metazoa; phylum Chordata; class Mammalia; order Carnivora; family Phocidae; genus Mirounga; species Mirounga angustirostris. Next base: position 37,201,518 of record NW_026991720.1, read on the forward strand.
CAGAGAAAGAGAAGGATGAGTGTAAGCAGAGGAGGCCAAATGCTTGGGGAGAGGAGCCGGAGACCCAGAAAAACAGACTAGAAACAGAAGGACAATGCTTCGAGGTGTGTGCTTGGGAAAAGTGGAAAATGTGCAGGCATAGACGGAGGGCTTTTCCTGAATGCCAACATTGCTCTGTTAGAAAGTTTTCTTGCACATTTTTTGCGAAAAGAGAAACAAGAACAAGAAGATATAGTTATCTACGTTGGCTTAGATTTCCCACTGTCCGAACTTGGGGAGAAATTTACTCTCTTTGAGAGTGTTGCCATGTTCTGTGTTTTTGTACAGTTAGGGATAGTGAATGCCAAAGTCATCCCAAGTATCTTTTTTTAAAAATTTTTTAAAAATATTTTATTTATTTATTAGAGAGAGAGAGAACATGAGCAGGGAGAAAGAGAAGCAGACTCCCCACAGAGTAGGAAGCCTGAAGCGGGACTCGATCCCAGGAACCTGGGATCATGACCTGAGCTAAAGGCAGACGTTTAACAGCTGAGCCACCCAAGCATCCCCATCTCTAGGATCTTTACTTGCACAAGTAAAACAACCTTACACCTCTCTCCCGCCTCCCCTTCCCCCCCCCCACCCTTGTCCTGTTTCATGAAACCCCCAAGTCTGAGAAGCAGAAGAAAAGAAGTAGAGGCAGCAGACCCACCTCTGGCTGGTGCATGGTGTGGGTGGGGGACTGGGGCCCAGGGCCGTCCAGTACTTGAGGAAATGAGATGGGACAATTACAGAAACTAGAATGATACTCTTCGATGCAAGAGTCAAACCATTTTAGAGGAATGAGTGGAGCAGTTACCACCTTGGCCTCCAGTATTTAGTAGGATGCAATTACTTAATCATTTTTTGTAATTTAGTACATTTCAACCTGTTTTACTCCTCCTTCTCTACCTCCACCATGCTTAGCTGTGATTTCACAAACTTTTTAAGGCTAAAGCCCTGGAGTTCATTTTGAACCTTGAGCCTTGAGTGTTTGATTGCTGTAGAATTCAAGTCGACAGAACCTGAACAAGCTGAGGAGTGGGTAATGGCTCCCAGAGACTCATTTTCTTTTCTTCCATATTCCTGTTACTGGCTTTTAAAGAATATTCCTACATTCTTTAACCAGGTAGAAGGCTGCATGTTATTCAGACATTTTGTTCAAGTTAGATACATAAAATATTAGAAACACAGTGAGGAAAGGAATGTGCGGGTGAAGGGTGGGGGCTGGGTGGCAACAGCAAAAGTGCATTTAGTTGAGGTGCTGACTAGTTGGCCTCTTACCGGTTAGCTACGCCCACTGGCTGCCTCAGCCAAGACTATCCCCTGTCCGTCACCCGTGAGTGACACAGGACATGGAGCCATCACCTTCAACTGTCTGTAAGCAGTGTGCGGAGGTGGCTAATTCTCTTATCTGGCCCTTTATCAGGGGCTGATAACATTAGCAGAACAAATCCCTGTCCCTCCCTTTCGTAGTTTATCAAGACTACATTTATTTGGGTCATTAAAAAACATTTATTTAGGGCCTACTTAGAACACAAATTTATAGGTAAAGAAACATAATTGTCTCTATGTTCCAGGAATTTGTTCTTAATTGAGAAAAATGAAGATATGTATATTAGCTGGTGAATAACATCACAAGAAATGCCAAATCATTATGAATAAGTGATTCATCACGAAATTAGTGGCATAGCCCATAAATGCTGACTTCCTATGGTATATATCCCATTCAACACATAGGTTCAAACACTGTGCTTATCATGCTGTTAGGTTGATTTTCCTGAAAACACTGGAACTAAGTTTGTCTGGGACTGATGATCCTGGAGCCCTGTTTTGGGTTTCCTTATTTTTGGAAAATAGCAATCAGGTAAATGGCATGAAATCTATGACATGCTTGACTATGATATGAGGGGATAATACTCCAAATGTGGTCCTGGGGACATAGAAACTAACAGGACAATGTTTCTACCTTGAAAGAGGCTCCAGACTAATATGGGAAGGAAGAGAAATAGACAAGCATTTAAACAGGTGATTCTGCTATTGGGCAAAGTATGTGTCAACAATCCTCTTGACCTAGAAGTTGTACTTCTAAAAACTTATTCCAGGGGTACCTGGGTGGCTTAGTCAGTTAAGCGTCTGACTTGGTTTCTTCTCAGGTCATCATCTCATGGGTTGTGGGATCAAGCCCTGTGTTGGGCTCCTTGCTCAGTGGGGAGTCTGCTTGAAAGGTTCTCTCCCTCTGCCACTTCCCCAGCTCTCTCTCTCTCAAATAAATAAATCTTTAAAAAATAAAAATAAAGGGGCACGTGGGTGGCTCAGTTGGTTAAGTGTCTATCTTTGGCTCAGGTCAAGATCTCAGGGTCCAGGGATCAAGCCCTTTGTTGGGCTCCCTGCTCAGCAGGGAGTCTGCTTCTCCCTCTGCCCCTTCCCCAACTCATGCACTCTCAAATAATAAAATCTTAAGAAAAATAAAAACGTATTCCAAAAACTATCCCTAATAGAAATATGTACATTTATGCATAATCATTTTAACATTGTTTCTAATAATGCAAAGTTTAAAATATTCTGAATGGCCACGAGCAGGGAATGGAATAAAATATCCATACATTGTAACCCTCAATGGCTTTTAAAAGGTTTGATGTATGTGCCTATTTATTGACATGGAAAGATATTTACAACAGTGCTAAAACATTTTATGATATAAAATAGCATGTATAGTATAAACTCATTATCAAATAATTATATACTCATATATATATATACTTAGAAAGATATTCTAGAATATATGCCAGAAGGTTCGTATTGATTGAATCTGGGGGATTATAGGTTTGGTTTGGGGGGGGTTGCTTATGTGTTATTTTCAATTTTTCTTATGATTAATTTATTTCTGTAAATAAAGAGATAAATAGCCAAATAAATAATAAGGCATGATAAGGAGTATAAAAGAATCATGAGGAGCATACTATGGTGGTGCTAAGGCATTTAACCTCGGATGAGGGGTAATGGGGTGAAGTGGGTAGAGAAGGTCCACAGAAGTGGTAGCCCTTGATCAAAGACTTGAGGAAGAACCAAGAATGACAGGGACAAGACATTCCAGGCAGAGAGACCTGCACAGGCAGGACCCAGGAGCCAGGGATGTTTAGGGGGTGGTAAGAGGGTTCTGACTGCAGGAGCATTAGATGGCAGAGAGTAGAGACACATTGCTGAGGAGGCAGGCAGGTTATGAAGTGCACAATTTACCATGCCAGGGAGTTGGAACTTTTTTCCTAGTCGTGGTAAGAAGCCTCTAAAAGATTTAAAGTGGAAGGAAGGCATGTTCAAGACTTACATTTTAGAAAGATTGCTATAAGATTACTGACAGTGGTGAGGAGGATGGACTAGAGGAATCAGCCAGGCGTTCCTATGGGTTTGCACTAAAGGCAACCTGAAGAAAGGCAGAGATACAGAGAAAGAGGAAGGACAAATATAAGAGATCTATCTGCACTAGAAATAATAGAATGCATCTGTGAGAAAAAGAGTTGGTCTATGGGGTAGAGGAAGATGTTCCTGAGCATGGGAACAGGATCCAGTGGACAGAAAAGGGATTTTTCCTTGAACAGGAAGAAGGATGCCTATGCCTCCAGGGTTCCTGGGGTTGAATATAAACCAGCATTTTTAGGGATGTAGTGGGATTTTAAGGAGTTCACTCCCAGTGCCGTTTTACTCATGTAATGGAAGAATTATTTTCTGAGAGTAAGAACAGTGAGCTGGTAAAGTAGGCCTGAGGATAGTTCTCAAGTTTTGGCCAAATTTGTTGGAGCTGGTGATGTCTCAACACATTTAAGTATTAGTGGGCAGTGTGGAGATCACAAATTTGTGATGACATCAATTGGTGCAGCTTTATGACTTTCTCCAAGAGCATTCAGGGGCCAAGCGTGAGCTCCCAGGAAGGCAGGGGAAAGTTGCCTTCATCCTGGTTCATTCGAGTTGAGGACTAGCAGGGCATGAAGGACCAGGGCCCAAAGACACATGGAAAGTGACAGGCCACTGGGCTAGGTCAGGCAGGAAGGCAAGTCAAAACTTGTGGGTTTCTGATAGACTTAGAAGGTGACTGGAGGTTTGGACAAAGCCAAAGGGGATGTGGGAAGCATGAGAACTGGAAAGAGAGGATGGTGGGCCAAGAGTTGGGTATTAGTGATTATCATTTCTGAGGAGTTTTAAGGGATAAGCAGTTTAGAGGCTGCAGTGGAAGTGGGTGGTTTGTGTCGAGGGGAAGTGAAAGTCAGAAATCAAAACAGAGGGCTGTATATAATCATATGTTCATTGTCAGGTAGATAGTTGTACTGACCCTCGACGCAGTCTTCCCTGGAATGTGTGTGTGTGTGTGTGTGTGTGAGAGAGAGGGAGAGAGACAGAAATGCACATGTACGTATACACACACACACACACATACATTTTATTATTTAAGCTGTTACATTATTTGTAGACTAACATATATGTAATTACTATGGCTCACTCACTGACCCACACTATAAACATGGCCGTTTGTCATTTTTTTGTACCTTTTCTAATGCTTTTCTTCATGCTATAGCATTTTTTCATTGACTAGTCATCACTTCAAATATGACCCCCCAAAATGTTGGCATCCCATTAAAAACATCAATGAGAAGATGGAAATGTTGCCTCTCCCTAGTTTAAAAAAAAAAAAAGTCCAGAGAAGCTTAGTTCCATGGCCTTGGGAACCCCATCAAATATAATGATCCAAGCAACAGCTGGTGAACCAGACCCATGGGTTAAAAGTAGGTTGTGGTGCCGGTCAGGTGTGAGTGGATCCTGAGGGGCAGAGGTAGTCACCAAAGACCTGAAAGGTTGGGTTTTACATTAAGCCTTTTTCGTACTTTCTACCATGAGCAGTGTCTGGGTCATTTGTGTCACATTTGGAATTACTAGCATAAATGCCAAGATAACTTTTTTTTTTTCATGTAACCACTGGCTATAAATTGTAGTGTTAATTAGAAAAGACAGCACTGGAAAGAATTAAAGACTCCTATTTTCCTTATCAATTACAACCAGGCCAAACTCCCTGAAGCTGCTCAGAAGACAGACTATGAAAAGAAAGCACTATTGTTACTCTGACCTATGGGTTTCCCTGGCCTCAGTGACTCATTATCCATTCATTCACCATTATTATGCACCTATTATATGTTCATAAATACCCTTTCAGAGTTGTTGTTTTTTTTTTTTTTTTAATTTTAAAAGGAGAACTCGCTAACCCTCAGGGCTTCAATTGTATTGTGAAAAGGACAAATTCCAAACCCCAAGTAACTAGAACTGTTATCAAGTTACCGAAGGGTTTATGGCTGAGATGTGACAGCTTTCTGGTAAGGAGACCAGGCAAGCAGGACTGGCATGGTGCTGGACCCACCTACCAGGTCAGACCTGCAGCTGGAGTTGCTGATTGCCAGTAGGGACTAACAGCTGAGCATAATCTGGACCAAGAAGAACACCAGGCCCAAATCTTCTAGGCATCTCCAGTCATGGCTTAGGCATGATATATCCATGCAGCAAGCTCAGGGTGAGCAGAAAAGGGTCATCACAGGAGGGCAAGGGAACTCTAAGGGGCAACCAGAGGGTAAGGAAGGCCCAGGAGCCTAGCAGGCAGTTCCGCTGGTGTCTCCGAAGTCTTCTCAAGAAGAGCAGAATGCCAGCCTCTAGACTAAGGTCGGGGCACCAAATGCCCAGCAGAATCCGACCGTTGAGTTAAGGTAGCGAGCAGAGAGAAGCTTAATTCTGTCAACTGACATTTACATGGAGGACTTGGGCTTAACCAAAGACTCAGGAGCCCTTTAATAGACTAGAACAGGTAAGAGGAGAAGTGATCTGTGTCGGAGAGCAATTCCGAAGCCCATGTCATCTATGGGATACCACATCTCAGATGAGCAAGAAGCTGGTACATTGAGGACACAATTCCAGAGCCCCATGCAGAGTTCTGGGCTGCCCCAGACCAGGCCAGGTTAATTGGTAAAGTCTGATGTCTGGAGGGGAGAGGTAGAGCAGATGTAAATTATAATAATAATTTTCTGCTTCCAATATTATTAACTGTGGAACTGAAGAGGACAGAGTTTTACCCGAGATAGGAAGGGAGCATGGGAAATATATGTAGCATTGGTGGATTTATCAAATGTAGGGGGAGAAAGCAAAAATAAGAAAAGTAGAGTAAGGTGATTGGGGATAAGGGTTCAGCTTTCTGATGATACTGATTGGGACTTGGGCTCTTTCTATATTTCTATTATACCATCCTCCTTAGTAGAGTTGGTTTCTTTTTCCTGAGTGTTGCCTCATGGGCACAAGATGACTGCTATAGCTTCAAACATCACATACAGACATGGTAAAAAAGGAAGAAAAAAAAAGGGGGGGCATGAACATTTCTTCCTCTTTTATTAGTACAAGAAAAAGCTTTCCTGAAGTCCTACAGAGACACCAGTACATCTCTACTAGCCAGAGCCATATCACATAGCTCTTCCTAGCTGCAATGTAGGCAGGAAAAGGAAACATATTTACCTGGGGCTAAGCATATTGCTGCCTTGAATACAACTGGATTTCTAACAGCAAGCAAAAAGGGCAATGGTTGGTCAAGAGGCAATTAAGTGTCTGCCAGAGAGACTAGAGTGTCCCCTCAACTGGCTGACAGAACGAGCATCCAGAAATACAGGAGGCTCAAAGCATGGGAGCAGTAGGAGTGGACAAGAGTTGCCTGGGGGCGGGGGGGGGTGCAGGATTTGGGATAAATGTTTAAGGAAATTCTGAACATGAATTGTGTGTTAGGGCTTTGGAAGGAAGAAGCAGAATGAGCCAAAACAGGAAACAGCAAAGAGTTGGGAACAGAAGGGAACTTTGGGGAGGAGTAAGGGATGACGTTGGAAACATGACAGAAGATGAAGCCAATCAAGCTGGGTCATGGTTGCTCTTTGAAAAAAAAAGTACAATCCATATTAGAACAATACAAACAATTTCAGGATATTTTCACTATTAAAAATATTGGTCAAGGGACACCTGGGTGGCTCAGTCAATTAAGCTTCTGCCTTCAGCTTGGGTCATGATCCCAGGGTCCTGGGATCGAGTCCCACATCAGGCTCCCTGCTCAGCAGGGAGCCTGCTTCTCCCTCTGCCTGCCGCTCCCCCTGCTTGTGCTCTCTCTCTGAAAGATGAATAAATAAAATCTTAAAAAAAAAATACTGGCCAAAAGCTGTTAATTACCCTCCATGGCTGCTAGAATACAAACTAACATAAGTGAGTGCTTGCTGTAACACAGACACTTTTCATCCCTCTCATCTTTATGGAGAAATGAAAGCACAGAAAAGTCAAGTCATTTACTCAAAGTCACAGACCGGGGCATGGCTAGGCTTGAGTTACCAGCTCACATAGTTCCCACACTCTTTCCTCCCATGTGCTGCATAACAGGAAGAGAGTCCTTGTTAAATAGGACATCCCTCTTCAAACTGCATTGCAACAAGAACAGAAGTCATCATGGAAAAATTCTAAGACTTTCACACATTAGCTGTTCCCTGATTTGGTGGACAGTGCTTCACACCTAGGATCCATTATTTCCTTCCTTTAGTACTAGAACTCATTTATTTTAGCTGGGCTCAGAGCAAAGACATTTCCTTGACTCCCCTTGTAGCTAAGAGTGGCCATGTGACTATAGTCAGGCCAATGGGATGTGATCCTAAGTGACGTATGCAAAATCTGAGGCAGCTCTAATAAAAAGACAAGCTGCTTACCCTGGACCACAGCCTTTTCCCTTCACTGCCAGTTGGAGACGGGAAGCACCATAGCAGTGGCCTTGGGTCTAGGAATGGAATCCACACATTCCGAGCAAAGATTACTATGGATCCGAGCCATTGACCCATCCTGGAACGTGGATTATTATGTGGGGAGAATAAATAAAACTTCTATTAAATTTCATCCATGGTACTTAAGCAACTTAAACTGAACCCCAACCAACACATGTGGAATTTAGAGATTGATGCAAGTAAAATTAAGCCATGTTTGCCAGGGGCTCCTTGTTGGATATTTGTACTGCACTAAGCAGCCATAAGTGAATAGGATAAATCAAAGCAGACACTTAGCATATTTTTACATATACCGGAAAGATTATTTTCAATGAGTCTTCTTTGTGTGTGTGGATGTGCATGTGTTGAGAATACTTTAGCTCTAGGAATATAGGATGCCTTAAAAATAGTTCTGAAGATTATACTTTAAAAAAAAAAAATCTAGGCTGATAGAATTCATACCTCAAACCATCTAGACCAAACATACAGTTAAAAGTGACAGCAAATCAGATATTTATATGTGAATTTGACTTGATATTGAATCTCTGTCACCTAGCCCAGAGGATTTTATCTAAAACATTCTTTTAAAAAGACACAAAAATTTAACAAATAGTCTATGTAGCAGACTTTTGTCTTTTGAGAGGAATAAAAACCAAGAATTTAATCCCCATTTTCAGTTAGGGGAAGCCTCCACTGTGGGTAGTTTTGGTGGGAGGCAGGACTCCGTCTCCCACTGTAGAGGCCAAGAGCACTAGCATCTTTCTCTGCTGCCTGGCAGCCAGAGGTCTCTAGCTGGATACATCACCTCAGGATTTTGAGTCTTGTTCTAGTGGTGTGAAGAGAAAGGATCAATTAGAATTCACTCCGGAATTCCCCCCAAAGTGGTCCAATATACTAATCATACGTCAGCCTCCTAACCCTCCTCTGTGCGTTCTCTAACTTTCAAATACTGATCAACAACAATTCTATGACTTTAACCTCTTTCCTGAACAGCCCCTTGACTCCCTTAACTAAAATCTGACACCTCTGAGGACCCCTCCCCTACATGTTGCTGCCCTCTCAACTAGAGGATGTTTTCTTTCTCATATACCCCATGTGCCTCAGGACCAGGAGGTGGCTTAGGTGGTCTTCTTAGTCCCTCACAATTTACTCCAGCAGCAGGAGTCCAACCCCAACGTTTTATAAACCTTCTTCCAAGGTCACAGATGACTTCCTTGTTGCCAAGCCTGTGGGTATTTCTCTGTCTTCACTTTACCCCATCTCTCCCAGCACTCAAAGCACAGTTGACCGTGATAACAAAAGAACAAGCAACAAAACTAAACATAGGTTACATGGCCTTCACTAAAATTTAACACTTTTGTGCTTCCAAGGGCACAACTAAGAAAGCAGAAAGACACAGAATGAGAGAAAATATTTGCAAATCATCTGGTAAGAGACCTATAACCAGAACATATAAAGAACTCCTACAACTCAATAATAAAAGACAAATAATCCAGTTGAACTGGCAAAGGATTTCAACAGACAGTTCTCCAAAGAAAATTTAAAAATGGCCAATAAGCACAGGAAAAGATACCCAATATCATTAGTTTTCAGAGAAATGCAAATCAAACCACAATGGAATACCACTGGATACCACCTAGGATAACCATAATCAAAAAAGATGGATAATATCAAATGTTGGTGAAGATGTGGAGAAACTGGAACCCTCACTCATTGCTGCTAGTGGGAATGTGAAATAGTGAAACCACCTTGAAAATAGTCTGATAGCTCCTCAAACAGTTAATACAATTACATGATGACCCAACAATTCTACTCCCAGGTATATACCCAAGAGAACTGAAAACATACATCCACACAGAAACTTATATATCAACGTTCATAGCAGCATTATTCATAATATCCAAAAAGCAAAGCAGCCCAAGTGTTCATCAACTGATGAGTAACAGAAACAATGTAGTATATCTATGTGATAGATTATTATTTAGGAATAAAGTAATTATAATGCTACAATATGATAAATTTTGAAAGCATAAATGAAAGAAGTCATTCACAAAGGACCACATATTATAGGATTCTATTTATGTGAAATATCCAGAATACACAAATTCATAGAGATAAAGTGAGATCAGTGGTTGTCAGAGGCTGGGGGAAGGAAAAATAAAGAGTGACTGATAGTGGACATGGGGTTTCTATTTTGGGAAGATAAAAATATTCTGGAATGAGATAGTAGTAATGGATGCTCAAGTCTCTGAACTGTTTATTTTAAAAGGGCAAAGTTTATGGTATGTGACTTATATCTCAAAAAAGCTATTATTTTTAAAAAAGCCATAATTGACCACTCTGCCCCTCTTGATGCACTTTGGCACCCAGAATATAACACTCTCCTTGTTTGTTCTCATGCTGGCCGCTCTTTCTTAGTCTCCTTTGCAGACCTTGCATCCTCTGCCACGCCTCTAGAATGAATTTCCAAGCTCATCCTAAACCCTCTTCTCTCTCTTCCCATTCTCCCTCAGTCCTCACAACCTCACTCCTTTCCCATGGTTTTATATGGGAGTTTTATGCTAACCCCTACATTTCTCCTGAGTTCAAGATTGTTCTATCATTTTTTTTAAGGGGGGGGAGAGAGAGAGCACGAGCTGTGGTGGGGGCTGGGGGGGCAAGGGGCAGAGAGAGAGGGAGAGAGAAAATCTTAAGGCAGCTCCACACCCAGTATGGAGCCCGACGCAGGGCTCAATCTCACAACCCTGAGATCATGACTTGAGCTGAAATCAAGAGTAGGACACTTAACCAACTGAGCCACCCAGGCATCCCAAGATTGCTCTGTCAAATAGACTACTTATTATCTCTGATTATTTATTAAATATCTCAGATTTAGCTTGTCCAAAACCAAATTCTTAAAGCACACTATTTGTACAAACTATATGTACACAAACTATATTAGGAACAAAACTATAGCTTAGTGGCATTTCTAGGAGTTAGAGTAGGTGATCATAGGAGAGGGAAAACAGTGGGATACTCCATAGGAATGGACAAGATGTGGACAGAAGGCATTCCAAGGTCAATTTAAGCTTATAGAATCCTTGACTGAATGCATGAGTGTTTTAATTGTATCTGATATGACAGTATGCGTTGAGAGAATATAGGCGAATAACCCAGATAAGGTACAGCCAGCAGTATATGGTCTTCCATAATAAAGTGCATGATAAAGCCACATGTCTGGGGAAGACACAAAGATATGTGAAGTTTTAAGGCAAAAATTCAGCCTGGACCAAGTCCGATATTTGTCTGCAAGCAAGCTCTTGTGACATAACTGTATGGTACAGCCTGGTGTCTGGGAGCACACTGTGGGAAAGAGATCTGGGTGCAGGGCTTTTCTCGGGGAGCACAGGAACAACACCGTGAGGAGGGAGGGAAGCAAGATGAGGCAGAGGGAGAAGGGGAACTTCCATGTCTTGCCAAAGAGCCTCAGCTGATCCTGCAGGAGCTCTGAGCAAGCTCACGTACGGGAGAGTAGGCGACTCTGGGGCAGAGGGGAGAAGAGCTCACCTGTGAGCCATTCCCACCCATACACCCCACTGCTGGGGAAAGGAACACCTCAGGCCAGAAGAGGACCGGAGTCGGGTATGGCAGCTCTGCTGTGTGCACTCGTACTTCTGCCATTATTAGACCATGTCACCACTGCTGCCTGCCACCAGCCGTCCCAGCAAAGCCAGCCTTCCAGCCTGAGGACTCTTGGATGTGAAGCTGTCTATTAACTGCACAAAAGGGAAAGGAGCCTAACTTACCTACTTGGGTTTGGAGCAAGAATAGAATCGTTTACATCCTCACCAACAAGCTTTGGAAAATTGTTTCCTGGTCATGAGGCTACAAATAGGTTGAGAGGCACTCAACCACTGCCTATACTGATGGATGGACTGTAGGTTCTGTGCAGGGCGGGCTGTGGTTCTGTGCAGGGTGAATATTTCATATGCAATGAATGAAATGTTCTACCCAGGAAGAGAAATGACAGCAGATGGTGAGGTCAGCTTGTTAGCTATATTTATCTAATTAAAGGCTTTACACATATTGTCAGGTAAAAATCAGCTGTCAAAAAGTCCACCTGGTCATAATTGATCATCATTAATTAAGTCTGTTCTAGCCACTGCTGCCAAAATCTTAGTTATGATCACATAATCTCAATTAATTAAGGAAACAAATAACTGAGCTTGGCATTACTTTCCCAAACTGGAATAAAATGATGACTGACAGCGAGGAGGGAAACAGACCATGTTTGTCACATGAATCTATCTTGACTCTAGAGCTGGGGACCATTACACATCAGGGAGCTGTTGTCAGGCTTCTCTGCTCGGACTGAATCTGATTAGGACGTGTGCACTGCGGGGGCAGCAAAATATTGATAAAAACAAATGAGTCTGGAGTTCCTCTTTGCCCTTTGAAACAAATTTTAGTTTGGGACATTGTCTTGACCTTTAGTTGAGACATCTTCATCTAAAATATCAATTTGAATATATCTGTTGAATGAATGAAAGCCTTGACTTGACATAGCCAGTTTTTTTTTTTTACTTCATGGAAGTAGGGAAGACTAATGATACATTTCCATTTGAAAAGAATTTCAAGAGCCAATGGGCTGTATTTCATTCATTTTTTTAAAGTATCAAATAATTGATGAGATTCAATCCCTTACTATAGTATCTCTGCCCCCTTACCTGACCCATACATGCATTTCAAAGAGCTTTACTGGTGCAATAGAGCGAAAACAGAACACATGTCTGTTCATCCTGCCACTGCTGTGGACTATTTATTTTCTTATACAGCACATCCTTTAGTGTTTTAAGTACATGTGGATATATTTTTTAAATTATGTCTATTAAAAATGTGCCATTTCTCAGGAGTATGCCAACAGAACTTTTCTTAAATGCTATTTAGGCCATTGAGGCAAATGGGAGAGACATTAATGCAGACTAACATGGGAGCTGCACCCATCCATGAATATATAGTCCATCAAAATTTCCAGGCATCAAGGTACTAAAAAGAAGTCAAGACAAAAGGGAGATCATATAAGGGTAATATGTCTAGAAACATGATCTAGTTTCTAAGGTAGGCAAAACTACCTTTGAAGTCAGAAAGAGTTTTACGTATCTAAGAAGCGAAGGATTTAGTTCCCAAGGAATATTATATGAAATAATGTTAGCTTAAATTAGCTCTCAGTAAGTAGAGAGTGGATATGCCTATAATTGGCTTTATCATATAAAATCACACCAACTCAGAGCTTACAGCTCCATAGATTATATTTTCTCGTAAAGCAATTTTCTCAGTCTTTGAGCCTATTTTAACCCCATTGGGATAGTTTTGATATTCCCAATGAAAGTTTCACTAGAAGTGATGGATGATTTTAAGTAAAATATCAAAGTTTACCTAATACTTTCCAAAAAGCACTTCAAAGATGTAATGTATTCAACAATTCTTCCTGCCGCTTTTAAATTATTAGTTTGGTCATTATGTGGAAACAAATTTGAAATGTCCAAGTGGCATAGTCTGTCTTTATTTGGCCACGAGCAATATTATATCTTAGGAATTAAATACTGAACTCTTGGCCTTTTTGTTTTTCTTTGCAGTTTTTAGTAGTGGGATGTTTCAAAGAGACATATAATTATAATAGATCTCTGACACTACTGAGTTTAGAAATAACTATCTTGGCTTATTAATAGTGATCTTGGAGGTTTGTGATATTATGAATTGCAACTCTGTTGAGACAAATTTGAACACTGTGAGCAAGTATATGAACCTATAATTCACTCCCATGCAAAATTCTATCTCAACTTTTTTGTTCTCTGTATTTATAGTTCAGCTAAATCCAATATTTATTTATAAATTCCTCTGTACCAAGTACTGTGATAAAACTTTCTATCACTTGGTCACCTCAGTAATGCCTTGAGGTAATTGCTCCCTCTCTCTGGGATTTGCCCTCTCTAAAGAGAGAGAAACCTCCCATTTCTAGCACCTGTCGCTGACCGACAACCACCTGATCCAAACCAGCCAATCAAGACCAAGACTGTGCCAGGAATTTGAAAAGGCCTCTAAGCCTGCAGGTAGACCTGTGAGACAGCTTTGCATGGGGGAAAAGCTGAGAACGCTCATCTACAGAGAGGAAAATGAAGCTAATGGACTAAGAGCGTAAAAAGACCACATGGCCATGGAGACTGAGAGAGACAAAGACATAGGGAGAAACAGTGGCTGCCTGATGGCTTTCCCAGGATGAATTCCTTCACACTCGACTGTACTTCTTGCCCTTGGATGTTATGGAATAGCTCTGTTGAAACTTAAGATAAATTGCACATTTTTCTTATGCTGGTTTGAAGAGGATTTCTGTGATTCACAGACACAAGAACCTGGTTCTCCAAGCAGGAGGTGACATGGCCCCTGCCGCCGAGGCCAGAAAGCCAGAGGGTTAGGACACCATGTCAGTGCTCACACAGAGGTCTCTGAAGAAGGTTTAAACGTTTCTCCCAAGTTCTGAGTCATAGCTAATATTTATCATGTAGCAGAAAATAAATAGAGGGAGTCCTTGTTGAAACTTCAGTGCCTACCAGAAGCATTTGTTAATTTAACTGATAAGTACTGTCATTGAGTCAATGAGTTTCAGAGCTGGAAGGGGCTGTCCTCTGACTTCCCCAAGCAGATGGCCGCCCAACAGCTACCTGACTTGCCTCACCCCTTAGGAGACACTGTATGGTCTTGCTGAGGAGCTCTGGGGCCCCTTGGCAAAGCCAAATACTTTCTTACTGCAACATTAGCCCTCTGAAGCCTAAGTCCTTGGAAAACAAGTCTCCCTGCTCAAGGACGTTTCGTGTGTTTGAATACAGCTTAATCTGTTTTGTACCAGACTACACATTCCTCCCAACCTTCTGTGACTCATGCCTTCAGGATCCCTTACTACTCCGAGGCTAGCCATAGCGTTCTCCTCTGCAGTGTGCTCAGAACCTAAGCGAGATTCCAGTGTGCTCTGAGCAGATCAGAGTATCCTCGACAATTAAGCACATTTTAAAGGAGATACTACTACTTACAATGATCTCAATTCCAGACATATATGCAGCTTAGAGTGCCTTAACCATGCTTTGTTTTAAAGATTTATTTATTTATTTATTAGAGAGAGTGCACACACAGAGTGGAGGCGCAGAAGGAGAGACCATCTTAAGCAGACTGGGCACTGAGCACAAAGCCCAACGTGGGGCTCAATCTCAAGACCCTGAGATCACCGACCCTGAGATCAGGACCTGAGCCAAAACCAAGAGTCGGATGCTTACCTGACTGCACCACCCAGATGCCCTGTATTTTTTTTTTTTAAGGTAGTGATTTTATTTAGTTACATGTTTATTTTTATTGTGGTAAAATACACGTAACAGGAGATCTACCCTCTTAACAAATTTTTAAGTGTACAGGACAATGTATAAACCTAATGTTGTATAGCAGAGCTCTAGAACTTTTAATCTTATGTGGGCTCCAACTCCACACCCACTGAACAGCAAATCCGCATTTCTTCCTCCTCCTGGCCCCTGGCAACCACCATTCTACTTTGTCTCTCTGAGTTTGACTATTTTAGAAGACTCCTAAGTGGAATCGTGTGGTATCTACACACAATGGGATATTACTCAGCTATAAAAAAAGAAGGAAGTCCTGTCATATCATATAGGTGACCTCGAGGACGTTAAGTGAAATAAGCCAATCATTGAAGGATACCCAGGAGCGGATTGTTTCACTGGTGAACTCTACCAAATATTTATAGAATTAACTCCAGTATTTCCCAAAGTCTTACCAAAAAATCAAAGAAAGGGAGCACTCCTCTGAGGCCTGCATTTTCCTGCCAAAACGAGATAAGGACACTACAAGAAGAAAACATTACAGGTATATCTGATGAATATTGCTGTAGAAAGTCTCAACTGAAGACTAGCAAATGAAATTTAATAGCACATTAAGGATCATACCCCATGATCAGGTGGGATTCATCCCTGGGATACAAAGATGGTTCAACATGCACAAATCAATAAATGTGATACATCACATTAATAGAATTAAAGATAAAAATCACAATCATCTCAATAGATACAGAAAAATCATTTGACAATATTGAACATCTACTCATGATAAAAATTCTCAACATATTGGGTATGCAAGGAATGAACCTTGCATGGTTCATTCCATGCTAGCTGTGAACCTAAGTGAGATTCCATCCATACATGACCAGCTCACAGCTAGCATCATAGTAGCATACATAGCAACAGTGAAAGGTTAAAAGCTTTTCCTCTAAGATCAGAACAAGACAAAGGATGCTCACTCCTACCACTCACATTCAACATAGTAGTGGAAGCCCTAGCTAGACCAATCAAGCAAGAAAAAATAACAGGCATCCAAATCAGAAAGGAAGAACTAAAATTATCTGTATTTGCATATGACATAATTTTATAAATAAAAAATCCTAAAGACCACCAAAAAAACTCTTAGAATAAACAAATTCAGTAGAGTTACATGATCCATGGAGCACCTAGTTGCCCAGTCAGTTAAAGCATCCAATTCTTCCATTTGGCTCAGTTTGTGATCTCAGGGTTGTGATCTTGGGGTTGTGAGATCAAGCCCCATTTCGGGCTTCTCACTCAGCACAGGGTCTGCTTGCTCAGCATGGGGTCTTCTTAAGATTCTCTATCTCCCTCTCCCTCTGCACCTCCTTCCTGTGCACATGCTTATGCTTGCATGCACACGCTCTCACAATAAATATGGACAAAGACGACGTGGTATATATACACAATGGAATATTACACAACGATCAAAAATGAAATCTTGCCATTTGCAGTGATGTGGTTGGAACTAGAGGGTATTATGCTAAGTGAAATGTCAGTCAGAGAAAGACAATTATCATTTGATCTCACTGATATGTGGAACTTAAGAAACAAGGCAGAGGATCATAGGGGAAGAGAGGAAAAAAAATCAAACAAGATGAAACCAGAGAGGGAGATAAACCATAAGAGACTCTTAATCATAGGAAACAGACTGAGAGTTGCTGGAGGGGGTGGGGGTGGGGGAATGGGGTGGCTGGGTGATGGACATTGGGGAGGGTATATATTGTAATAAGCACTGGGTATTATATAAGACTGATGAATCATTGAACTCTACTTCTGAAACTAATAATACATTATATGTTAATTAATTGAATTTAAATGAAAATGTTTTTTAAAAGTTACATGATACAAAATCCATATACAAAAATCAGTCTTTTTTACCTTGACAGATTAACAGAAAAAGAAAAAAGAAAACCATCCCATTTATAATAGCATCAAAAACAATAAAATACTTAGAATAAATTTTTTAACCAATAAGGTAAAAGATCTGTGCACTGGAAACTAGAGGATATAGATGAAAGAAACTGAAGAAGACACAAATAAGTGGGTAGTATCTATGTTCATGGAATAGAAATCTATAGAACCTCACCTCTTGATTAGGAGTGTCAAAGAATTTATGGTCCAGTTTTAAAACTACCACAATTGGTTCAATGGTCCCAAGTATTTACGTTTCTCACACACAAAAAATATACTCACTTTGTGGGGAAAAAAAAAAAATCAACAAAAGTCCCATCCTTCTACAATATCAAGTTCAGGTTTGAGGACTGGGATCTTGTTAACCAAATCAGGTCCAGATGTGGATGACACTCCTGGGGTAAAGTTGCTCAGATAGGATTTCAGTGGATTGAAAGACCAGTGAACTAAAGAGACCAGTAATGTACCCCTCTATATCAACGTTCAGGGCCAGGACAGGCATAGAATTACTGCAATAGATACTCAAGATCAAAAAGAGAATAGGGCGCCTGGGTGGCTCAGTTGGCCAACTCTTGATTTCTGCTCAGATCATGATCTCAGGGTCGTGAGATGAGCTGCCCTGTGTCAGGCTCTGTGCTCAACCTGGAGCTGGCTTGTCCCTCCCCCCTCCCCGCCCCTCTCTCTCCCCAAGCACACATGCACACCTCTAAATAAATAAAAAATCTTTTAAAAAGGGGTTGGGGTAACATGAAGGCACACAGCAGTCACCAGTCCTTAGGAATTCTAAAATGAGTCAGCCCGAGGTTTTGCGTTCTGGATCAGGGCCTTCCTGGAAATGGCTCACCATGACTCTAGACTCCGCACGCTGGGTTCTTGGGTTTACCCTATGCATCATCCTTCCTTTCCCAAAATAGGTAACTCATTTCTGCATCTGAAAAGTATTCGCAGTTTGCTTCTTGCCCCTAGAAGTCCAGGGGTCCAAAGACCTCATTTCATTTTATACTATTTCTCTCCCTTTTGTTCGAAGTTGATACAATTTCTTTAAAAAGTATGTTTCTTGTTGATTCATTCATAATATATTTCATTAGACATACACAGAAATCTCTCCTGGGAAGTCTTTATTATGGGCCTCCTCTGAGGCTGCAAAGGAACAATGACCTTGAGGTTCTTTGTCTGTTACACCAAGTTACGTTCATCTGTCTCTCTCAGAAAGTCTCCATTTAATGGGAGTGTCTGTCAGTCACACACTTAAGAACCCTAGAAAATTTTTGTTTGTTTGAAAAAGGTCTGTGAGGCCTAAACACAAGTTTAAAAGTCCTACCTCCAAGCTTCATCTTTTCCTTGAGACCACATTATCCTGACACCAATTAGCATGTGGTCCATTCTCTGAGATTTTTTTCTTAGTTTGAGAACCCCTTACTAGCTGGGAAAACTCACTTGTGCCTTTTTCACTTTTTCCAAACTCTTTAATGCATGTTTCTTCTCTCACATTTCATTATGGGCAGAAATGAAGCCAGGAGAGACCTTTGATATTCTGCACAGAAACCGCTTCAGCTAGATCACTGAGTTCATTAAGTGTATCTTCCATTTCCCTGTTATCACAGGTGACAATGTTACCCAACTTCCCACTAATAAGGACCCTCTTTTCCTCCAACTTCCCCTAAAGCATCTCAATCTCCCTCCATATTTCACCCCATGTCCTCCAAGTCCATGAGGCTTCCATCTGCTACCTGGCCCCCAAATACCACGTTTTTGATTTTATTATGATTGCATCCCTTTTTCGGGTACCAAGTTATGCTTCACTTACCTATTGCTGAATAAACACTCCAAAACTTAGGGGCATAAAATAGCCACAGTTTTATTGTGCTGATGGGTTCTGATAGTGAGGACGTCAGGACACGGGGAGGATGGAGTGTCTGTTCCAGGAGGTCAGGGTCCTCAGTTGAGGAGGCTTGAATAGCTGGAGGTAACTTAAAGGACTGGGAGCCAGAATCATCTGGAGGCTTCTTTACTCAGATCTGACACCTCTATGAGGAGGGCAGCAAGGCTGGACTCAACTGGAGCTATCAGCTAGAAAACTTACATGGGGCCTCTCCAACACGGTGCCCTCCAAGTAGCTGAGCTCCTTACGTGTGGCTTAGGGCACCCAGGTCAAGTTTTCCTGCAAAAAATCTTCATGGTCTTTTGTGTTCCAGCATCATAGATCATCTCATGTCATTTCTGCTGAGCTCTATGGTTGCAGCTTTCCAAACCTGCCCAAATCCAATGGGAGGGGTACTGACTTCACCTCTCAACGGGTTAAAGAATGTGAGGCCATGTTTTCAAAACTTACAGGGCTACAAGTTTTTGTTTTGTTTTGTTGTAATGCTATCAATTTTGCCAAGTTCAGAAATGGAAGTCTTTTGATGTTTCTTTACATAACTAGCACATACTCCTATTTTGAACCATAATTTATTAAAAGCACATTGAACTATTTATGAGTAGAATAAGACATTGTGAATTGAAATTTCAAATGAACAATAAGTATCATCATGTAGCTGGCAGAAACAGTTCAAATAACTTTAAGAAGCTGCTGAAATTAGATCTTGACTCAACATTAACCTCAATAAAAATGATATATAACTTGGGGAACAATTGTATTTAACCTTAGGAAGGAAGATCAATGCAATTAAAATGAATTTTCTCTTGAGGCAGCCATAGGACTTGTGCTCTCATTTCATTTGCCTTTGCTTGGGGTACTTGAGAAAAGACAAAACTTTCAAAGAAAATACCATAATTTGGAGCAGATAATTTTAGTTTTTAGAACCACCTTTTTTTTTAAACCAAGAATCAGTATGCAAATACTAAGCAGAGCATATTGTAATTATGAATGACCACTGAAAATGAAATAGAAGTTCATCCTCTTACGTGTAAGAGTTTTTGTAGGAAAGAAATTACTTTGCTTTCCACTCTAGAAACACAAGAATTTTAATTGTAACCTCATACATATGTTTTCACTTCCTTCCTGCCAAACATATTCTATACTTACACACATACTCACACACACACACACAAAATCATTTCAGGGCAAAGGATTTCATTTTCTTTTTATGGATATTAGAAAATATGACCCTAAATATTGGTTAGAAGTCTATATGCAAACTGGTATCTGGGACCTACATAAGTTTGAGAAGGAAGAAAAAGGATTATTTGGTGCTTTAAAAAACATAGGTAAATTTTTAAAATCACTTTTACTGAGATCTAGACAACAAGTTAAACAGTGAAATTCTTAAGACAAACCAGATTGTTTTTAAACCCTTAAGCTGGTCTTCAAACTCAGAAAAATTTTATCTCTAAAACTGCAAATGGATTATGTGATCCATCTAACATCAGATTTGTTGAGATAGAGACAAACAATTTTGGATTTAGCAATCACAAGTATAAAAATTGGCAAAGCCTTATTGTATATTTTGTGAATTTTATTTATTTTTTAACAGATTATAAAATGTCAGGGAGGCACTAGTCCTAGGGGCTGTTTCTGTGAAGTACCTGTATTGGTTTATCTGCTATCACCTTAAGTAGGTAGATAAGATTGGGTTATGTAAAGAAGAGAAATAACAAAGTTTCCCCACCACCTTCACAACATTGGACTTAAATTTAAAACTTGGGTCACCAAAGTAGTAATATCAAACCCAATGCTGCTATGTTATGAATAAAAGGAAAAAATAGAGAGCATGTAAATGCTCACTGGGAAATGATGAGCACCTAAGTACTTCCGGAAAAGATTACAACAAGCATGGCAAACTTATGGCACTCATCACGCTACTCCCTGCTCCAGAGCCCAGGGGAGACCTTTCTAATTAACCATCCTTTCCTGCCAAGCCCTCCCACTGTCTCCCAATGCAGAGTTTCGGGCAGCTTCTGTCTTGTGTCTGGCACTGACATTCAGATGAACCCAATTTGCCATCTCTGGATGCAATGGTCATAGTGATTCCAAACTGAAAAGAAGTCATGGGCATAGCTGAGCTGATTTTATCCCTAGGAATATAGCAATAGGGATCTCGAGACAAAGCTGCCATGATACTCAGCCGTGATGGGACTGCTAAAAAAAACTCCAGCACATTTACGGAGACCCCATGGGGCAGGGGTGAACAAACAGGCTGTTGAAATCTCTAGCTCTATAACGTTCAGCAAAGTTTTCACGTCTGTGAAATAGAGATCATGATACCCACTCTCAAGGTTGATATGAAGATTAATGGAGATAGGCCATATAAATTACCTTAAAATAGGTGCTTGCTAAACATCAGTTCCAAATTCTAGCTGCATTATTTGTAAAGGGACGTAAGGAGGACCCGAGAGCAGTGCATCTGAAGTAGGTAACATGGTTGGAGAGTAAAATAGGGAAGATATTCAAGTAATCAGAAGTGTTTAAGGCACATATGGGGGAAAAATCAGGAATTCCTACTCAACACAGAAACGATCAGGATAGTCACAAGCTCTTCATCTCTTGAGACTGGAAACTCCCGCAACGTCACCGAAGTCCAGTACCGGGCACGCTGTTCACCACTGGCAACTGACTAGTTGCTTGGCTTTAGATAGGACCTGAACTGTCATTTCAAATAAAGCTTTTCAGCTCAGACATAGCAGATAATCAAGGGGGAAGACCATTTTTAGCATCCAAAAGAAGAGCCCTTTCTGAGTTCTTCTGCTCCTTCAGCGTGGATCTGGTTTCTCGGCAGGCTAGAATATTTTAAGTTTCTGTTTATTTAAGTAATCTCTACACCCAATGTGGGGCTCGGACTCACGATGCCGCGATCAAGAATATCACGCTCCTCCAACTCAGCCTGCCAGATGCCCCTAGAATTTGTTATATATTTTCAAGGTGATCCTTGGCTCATGACAATTTAGACTGATTACTGGTTAAGGAAGTCCTATCCGCTTTGCCATTATTGTGCATTAACAAAACATGAACCACATGAAGATATTATGGGACATCGATATGGCAGGAATTATTAAAAAGAAGAATATCTTGTGTAGTAATAACTCAAAGTTGGAAGGAGTAAACTGAAGTGTGAAAGAGAAAGGCTGTAAGGGCCAAAAATGCAGAGAGGGATTCGCTCATTTAGGCAGTGCCAATGTTTCCTTCTCCAGGCTCTGCTTTTGCCAGTATAATGCCCACCCCTCAGCTCTCATTTGTAACCTAGATAAGAAAGAACCTGAGGATAATTCTAAGGATTCAGCATGGTCATTTAAAAAAATTACCAGATCATTTAATTCAATTGCTCTCTCTTTAATTAAGAAACAATTCATGCTTGGCAATTTAGTCCCTTTCGACGTTTAATTAGGGCTTCCAGTCTGCAAGGAGGAGTGCTGTCAATCAAATCAGAAGAGCAGTAACGCTTGTTTGCACATCAACAGCACAGAGGTGGTTATCATCCTAGACGGTCCACTCTGAACCAATGAGCATTCATCAAACAAATTTTTTTCCAGCATTTAAGTGACTTCTCCCCAGGCCCTGTGTAGCTCAGAGTCTAATAGGGTTTTATCTGTTCAGGGCAAGTAAATGGGAGAGTTAGGATACAGTATGCCCAAACTAGCATGGTGAACACCCTGACACAGGTCAATAAAATACCATGCATTATGGAGGGGGTTGAGAACGGCTTCCACAGAAAGGGGAAAGCTCAGTTTCATCTTAAAGGATGAGTCGGGACTAGGTGGCAAGAGAAAGTGGGCAAGACGTTCTGTCCAGTCGGGATAGCATGTGCAGAGACAGAGAGACCCAGGGAAATGTGGTGCTAATGGCAACATTCAAGTAGCCTGTGAGGCTGGAGTGCAAGATTTGTTTGAGTGGCAAGAGGGAAGGGAGTGTGGAGTTAGACCACGAAGGAGTCAGACCCCTGAAGGGCCTTCTGTGAAATGCTAATGAGTCTGGATTTGTGAAAGACAAAATGCATCAGACAATTAAGGAGAAGATTTTATTCGGGCTGTTGTAATAGGGAGAGCTTTGGTCAGTGAGGAGAGTTGCAGAGAGGGAGGAGATTGGAGATTTTATAAAACAAGCAAGTCAGTGGGTTTTATCTGGAACATGCAAGGGCAGGCTGATCCTTCTGTGCACTCATTTGCTCAGAACACAGAGGGATCACAAGGGGGCTGGGGTGGTTTCTCCGCCGCTGCTGCCTCCTGTAGTACAAGACCCAGATTCAGTTCAAAGTTTACAGACTTCGTCCTGGTCGTCCCAAAGATAGTCAAGGCACTCAAGGTTTGGAAGCAGGAGTGAAACCTGATCCGATGAGTGCTCTAGAGCCCCCCCCCCAGCACAGCCCCCCCCCCCCCCCAGCAGCCACCCCTTGCCTGCCAACCTAAAATTGGGGATCCAAGAATTGCAATTCAGGGTACAAGATTCGGTAGCAATGCAAATAGTGCCCCACGAAGGAGCAAAAGTCAGGGGGGTTTTTTTGAGCAGAAAGGGAAGGCTGGTACACATTATTTACAAAGAATTTTTTTTACTGGTGTTGGCAGTAGGAAATCTAATCTAGACTGAATATAATTGGCTGCTAAGGCTGTGTCTAGAAAGCCTGTTGTTGTATGTAGCAAGTTGTAGGTTTTGGGGCTGAGTCCTTGCATTACTTGTGGTATGTTCAAAATTTCATGGTTCTACCAGTGAGGACATGTGTAAGACCCATCTCCTTAATGGCTTCCCAGCTCCATTTAAAAACTCCTTGACATAAGTAACCCCGTTTTCATTTCCCCTTTCACATGCCTCTGGCCTGCCTCTCATATGCCCCTGTCCTGTTCCTTACTTTTGTTTTTGACACCAACCCCAGGCTCCCCGGATCTCAGTTCAAACATCATGACCAGGGGTCTCTAGTTCCTACCTCTTGCCCTAAAGCTTGCACATACCCAAGATCACAATTCCTCACAAGGCTTACACCAGATTTTAACTCATTTTCTTAGAGAACCTTATCTCTTTCCTCCCCTCCAACTGACTCCTTTGATCACACCAGCCCACAGTTCCTAAACCAGCCTGGGAATATCTTGGTTAAATAGCACTTCCTGGGTAAAGAAAATTATTGGCAAATCCTGGATTGCTGCACCAACCTAGCTATTCTCCCTACTGTAGTCAGGCTGTTGTTCCACAAGCTGGACAAGGGCTGGCCCTGGTGATCTAGACTCCACTTCCTACAGCTTGGGGGTATAGGCAGCTGCGGCTTTGGATGCGTGAGCAAGCTCAGTCCTGAGTTGAGCTGCTCAACTCCCAGCCATTCAAGCCCTGAGCCAAGCAATAATTGGTTTGCAAACCTGGGCTCCTATGAATTCCCTAGAATAATGATTCTACTTAATCTGTTAGCCCATAAGTGAACACCACAGATAAGATTAACATTGTACCACAAGATGAACTGGGGAAAAGGGTGGGGGGGGGGGAGGAGGAACACTACAAGTCACATGGGTGTAAATTGTGTCATCTGATAAGTCCAGCTCCAATGTTCTGCTTCAGGACAAACAAAAAATGAAAACTAATAAACTGCAAGACATTATTGATGTTTACTCAAGTTTCACAAGATGTAATCCAACAAATATAATACACAGCTTTGACAGGCATCCCAAAAGCTTTCTAGAAATGGAAAGACCTCTAAGTAAACCCAATTACCACCTTGGTGGCTGGAGTATGTTTCCTGGTTGAACTTCACAGAAAACAAAGAATGCTTATTCACTAAGGTTTCTTCTTCTTCTTCTTTTTTTTTTGAAGATAGCTATCATATAAACAGATTTATATTTCTATAACAAATGGTTTTAATATAAGTGGTTAAGTTTGTGCTATTATGAATTTAAGCAAAATTAAATTGAGCCATGGAACTTAATAACTTTGATATATAGATCACTGTTTTTTAAATATTTTTTAAAGGTTTTGTTTATTTGACAGAGAGAGCACATAAGCAGGGGGAGCAGGAGAAGCAGGCTCCCCACAGGGAGCCCAGTGCAGGGCTGGACCCTGGGATCATGACCTTAGCCAAAGGCAGACGCTTAACCAACTGAGCCACCCAGGCGCCCCTATAGATCACTATTCTTAAGATAGCTCCCTTTATTCTTGTGTACTTATCAAGTCCATTTGCTTCTGCCTGATACAATTTTCAAAGTAAAGCATAAGGTTTACCAATTAAATCCTTCTCTCCCAGTAAATTCTACTAGCATTTCCCCTCACAGTCACCTTCTGCAGGTGCACACCAATTTCTATCTAAGGTCCTCCAAGTGTTTTACCAACATTAATTAAGCTTTGTGATACCCCAGCAAGAGCCAAGACCAGCATTCTACCCGGGAGTCCTCCCCGTGCTGAGACAGTGGTTGGAATGACATTTGTTCCTATCACTCACAATCAGCATGTGGAGTTCTAACCTGTGGGAGGAGATGTGCTGATTATGCCAGAATCACAAGTGACACCATGACGCTCTGCTTGCTCTAACAAAGAAAGATGGGGTGACTTCTCCTATCAAGTAACTGCACTCATCCAGTATGTGAAGATACTTATTTTTATCCATCCTTCTGAATAACTGATCCAATTTTTTAATGTTTTGAAATCGGCTTAAAGTCAATGTTCTAGCTATCCTGTTCTATTTATAACCCTCGATTTACTAGCATAGCTTTAAACTTGATATAGCAAACCACTGGAAGGTGGGAAACGAGCACACAGAACCTAGCTGGAGAAGAGTCCACTTCTAGACACACGTGGATCTCATCCCACCTGCTAAACCTGCATATGGAACCTCAGCTCCTCGACTGCCCTAAGTGCTGTCATGGTGGGAGACACGGTCTGAGGAGTATGATGCCTCCTTGGCTCTCAGTCCTGACTGCACCTCATAACCATGTGGGGAGCTATTTAAAAATACTTCTGAAGCTACCTCACAGCAATTAAAACAGTCTCTGGGGAAGAGGCTGGGTGAGGCATTTTCTAGGATTTCTGGTGTAGCAATAACCCAGGCATTTCCCCCAGTTATTGCTACACCAGCAGCCCTGGTTAATACCTCTTGAGGAGCAGCTGCAGAGCTTTGGGGAGTCAGGTGAAGCGCCTAAGCCTTTCCTGCAGGCTGTGTGACCTCCAGTTCTAAGAAATGTCCTTTACAAAAATCTTCTAAGTTTTTTGAACTTGTCACATGGCTTTTTATGATTTCCAGTTTTCTCCTAAGTACCTGGTTGCTGGCTTGAAACATTGTCCAGCAATAGAGAGGGACTGCCTGTGCTGAATCTGTTCTCGCCCATGAGGTTGTGAAAATTAATAAAGGGAAATCTTACTAATGTAGTCCAGAGGCCACAAAGGGAAGCTCTCATGCCCTATCACTTCAGTCAATTGTAAAACCAACGAGAGGAGTGGTACTTTGTAAATTGATACTACTTTTACCCCAACAGGAGGAAGAAAGGTTTTCTCTTTGTCTGGAAAAAGCCCAGCCAATGAGAGACCATCACAATTCCGTCAATGAAAAACCACTGCCCTTTGAACTCCCAGTTTATTCCAATGGACTTTTTGTTTGTAAGAACCTCTCCCGACCACCCTTCCCCTGCCCTTTTCTCTGTAAAAGAGCATTCCTCCACTTTGTTCTCTCTTTGTTCTCTCTCAACCACACTTGCCTGTGGTTTTGCAATAGCTTGTGTGTACCGAATTGCAATTCTCTGCTATTCCCAAATAAACCCATTTTTGCTGGTAAAATAACTTTTTTTTTAAGATTTTATTTATTCATTCGAGACACAGAGATACAGAGAGAGAGAGAGAGAGAGCACGAGCAGGGGGAGAGGCAGAGGGAGAAGCAGGCTCCCCACTGAGCCAGGAGCCAGATGTGAGGCTCGATCCTAGGACCCTGGAATCATGACCCAAGCCAAAGGCAGATGCTTAACCATCTGAGCCACCCAGGCACCCCAATAACTGATGGTTTTATGCTTAAGGTTAACAAGGTCAGTGGGTGTCTGCTGGGGTGTTATCCTTGGTATATTGCCTACTGTCCATCTTGGGCTTTTCTGGCTACTCCCATGATGACAGTTCTAGGCTTGGGTGCCAAAGTATTACAGAGGGGGATAGCTTTAAAGAACAGACGGCAGGTACCATGGCAACATATAGGCCAAAGCATCAAGGAATACATGCTAGAAAGTTTGCAGAGGAAGTATTGCAAAACAGATCAGCTGGAATGATACCAAAGACATTACCTAGGTTATCATTTAATCAAGTCAGACATTATCGTCTAGTTAAATCTGTGGTAAGACATTTTCTACATGGATCTTAATGGAGGAAGATCTGCAGTATTAATTATTTGGGAAAGAGGGGGAAGTTATGCATCACAGCAGTGTTTGATACTTCTCATGGTTTTAGGTGGTGCCTCAGAAACTTCATCAGGTATGTATATGTTGCATCACAGTGAGAAAACGATTTTTGTTCTATTCAAAGTTTAAGAAAGATGTAAAATTATTTTTAAATTCTACCTTCTGATTATACCAAGGTAATAGTCTCAGTTTGGCGTAAGTTTTTAACATCTTTCTGGTACTGATAATATCTTTTTCACAAAGAATTTAGGGAAAAATGGTAACCAGCTGGAATTTAGAACAGTTTTCATTTGTATTTATGGGTTACCTTTTATTCATTACAAGCAATAATGTTTTTCAGTTTGGGATAGTGATTTAGAGCTTCTTTATAAATCACAATTAAAGAAATAGGAGTTGATTTAAAGAGATAATAACCAGGTGGTGCACATACATAGCAAAAATTGTGAAGGGGATCCATTAGTTTACTTGAAAATTATTCTACCACCCCTTTCTTGGAGGTGAACGTGTTTTGTTTTGTTTTGTTTTTAAAGATTTTATTTATTTGACAGAGAGAGAGAGAGCACAAATAGGCAGAGTGGCAGGCAGAGGGAGAGGGAGAAGCAGGCTCTCTGCTGAGCGGGGAGCCAGATGTGGGGCTCAATCCCAGGACCCCAGGATCATGACCTGAGCCGAAGGCAGCCGCTTAACTGACTGAGCCACCCAGGCGCCCCGGAGGTGAATGTGTTTTTAAAACCAATCTCATTGCCAACTTGCTCAGAAGGCAAAACAATGCCTCATTTTTTTAAATGAAGTAATTAATACTTTAAATTTAAATGCACCTCAGATAGATCATGCACAACTATCCCTAACTTAGTTTTCAAGGGGAAGCCCTTAATAGTGTCATATTTAACCACTTGGGTTATTATCCATAATTTCAACTTGTTTTTAGTACCCACACTGGAACTGCTTTTGAAAGCCTCAAAATATGTTTTCTAAAGGTAAACAGCTATTCAGTTCAATGATGAACACAGATGCAAAAATCCTCACCAGAATGTTGGCAAACCAAATTCAACAATATATTAAAAGGTTCATACACCATGATCAGGAGGTATTTATTCCAGCAATACAAGAATGATTCAACATCCACAAATAAATGAGATGTACCTCATTAACAAAATTAAGGATAGAAGTTTTTTGATCTTCTCAACAGATGCAGAAAACCTTTGACAAAATTCAACACCCATTCATGCTCATGATAAAAAACTCAACACACTGGGTATAGAGGAAATGTACCACAACACAGTAAAGGCTCTATATGACAGACCCCCGGCTAATATACTCAACTGTGAAACACTGAAAGCTTTTCCTCTAAGATCAGTAACAAGACAAGGGTGACCACTCTCACTACTTTTATTCAACATAGTCCTTACTGGACATCCTAGCCAGAGCAATTAGGTGAGGAAATGAAAGGTACCCAAATCAGAAAGGAAGAAGTAAAGTTGTCTCTAAATGTAGATGACATGATATTTAATATCGGAAACCCTGGAGACAATAACAAAAAACTGCTAGAATTAATGAATTCAGTAAAGATGCAGGATACAAAATTAATATAAACAATCATTTGCATTTCTATTTGCCAACTAGCAGAAAGAGAAATTAAAATAATACCATTTACAATGGCATCAAAAACAAGAAAAAACATAGGAATAAATTTAACCAACGAGGTAAAATATCTGCGCACTGAAAACTAAAATATTGATGAAAGAAACTGAAGACACACATAAATGAAAAGATATTCTGTGTTGATGGATTAGAAGAATATTGCTAAAATATCCATAGACTCAAAGCCATCTACAGAGTCGATACAACCCCTGCCAAAATTCCGACGTAATTTGTCACAGAAATAAAACAATCCTAACATTTCTATGGAACCACAAAAGACCCTGAATAGCCAAAGCAATCCTGAGAAGGAAAACAAAGCTGAGGAAACACACTTCCTGATTTCAAACTACATTACAAAGTTATAGTAATCAAAACAGTATGGTACTGCCATAAAAACAGACACATAAACAAGTGGAACAGAATAGAAAGCCCAGAGATAAATCCACACCTATATGGTCAACTAATTTACAATAAAGGAGGCGAAAATATACATACAATATACATATAAATTGAGTTGGGAAAACTGGACAGCCACATGCCAAAGAATAAAAATGGACAATACAAAAAAAGAAAAAAAAGTCAACTCAGGGTGCCTGGGTGGCTCATTTGGTTAAGCGACTGCCTTCGGCTCAGGTCATGACCCTGGAGTCATGGGATCAAGTCCTGCATCGGGCTCCCTGCTCAGCAGCGAGTTGGCTTCTCCCTCTGTACTCTTCCTCCCCTCTTGTACTCTCTCTCTCTCCTCTCTCTCAAATAAATTAATAAATAAATGAAATCTTAAAAATAAATAAATAAATAAATAAAATCTTAAAAAAAAATCAACTCAAATGGATTAAACACTTGAAGATAAGGCTTGAAACCCTAAAACTCCTAGAAAAAAAACAAAGAGTAAACTCCTTGACATTGGCCTTGGCAATGATTTTTTGGGGGACTGACATCAAAAGCAAAGGAAATAAAAGTAAAATAACCAAGTGGGACCACATCAAACTAAAAAGCTTCTATACAGCAAAGGAAACCATCAACAAAATGAAAAGGCAACCAAGGAATGGGAGAAAATATTTGCAAACCATGTATCTGATAATGAATTAACATTCAAAATAAAGAATTTATATAACTCAGTAGCAAAATAAAAGCCAACTCAATTTTAAAATGGGCAGAGAATCTAAATAGACATTTGTCCAAAAAAGACATACAAATGGCCAACAGGTACATGAGAAGGTGCTTAACATCACTCATCATCAGAGAAATGCAGATTAAAACCACAAGATATCGCCTCACACTGTTAGGTTTTCAATTATCAAAAATGACAAGAAGTAATAAGGTAAGGATGTGGAGAAAAGGGAACCTGTTCGCTGTGGGTGGGAATGTAAACTGGTACAGCCAGTATGGAAACCAGTATGGCGTTTCCTCAAGAACTTATATATAGAACTACCATATGATCCAGCAATTCCACTTCTGGTTATATATCCAAAGGAAATTAAATCATTATCTTGGAAAGCTATCTGTACCTCTGTGTGCATAGCAGCGTTATCATCCACTATCGCCAAGGTATGAAAACCACCTGGGTGTCCATGAACAAATGGTTAAAGAGAATGTGGCATATATATTCTCCAATATACATGTATTAATTATATATATATATATTATTCAGCTGTAAAAAGAAGGAAATTCTGTCATTTGCAACAACATATATGGGGGTTTTCCCCACCCCAACCGATTCCAACTCTCTGGATACCAAGTAGGTGTCCTACAATTCAATTCTGACACTAACTACCTGGAGTTAGCACAGAACCCACAGGTTAAAGGCTCAGTTCCCCAAAACTGCCTCCCACTTCAGGTGCCAAAAGCCAGTAGTCAGTCCCCAGATTCCTATACGTCTGTCCAACTTGGCTACTCATTGGTGGTTCCCATGACCCCCTCCTCAGGTTCAATAATTTGCTGTAATGACTCACAGAACTCCAGGAAATACTTACATTCGCTGGTTTATTCCAAAAGATATGACAACAGACACAGTTGAATAGCCAGATGAAGAGGTACACAGAGTAGAACAAAGAAGGGTCTGGGGTTCAGAAGCTTCTGTGCCTAGGGTATTCTGTGCTACCTTCCCAGCTCGTGGTTATGTTCACCAATCCAGAAACTCTCCTACTCCCAAGTATATGGAGACTTCGTAATGTAGTCCTGTTTCTCATCTCAATCTCTGGTTCCCCTCCTTTCTCCAGAGGATGAGGAGTGGGGTTGAAAGTTCCAAGCTTCAAAGCATGGCTTGGTCTTTCTGTTGGCCAGCCCTCATCCAGGAGCCCACTGGGAGTCACCTCATTAAAACAAAAGATGCTCCTATTACCCAGGGCATGCCAAGGATTTAGGAGCTCTGTGCCAGGAAATAGGATCAAACACCAAATATTGGAACAAAGGATGTTGCTAGCACCTCTTTTACTTTCTTGTTATCAGGAAATGACAAGGGTTTTAGGAGATCTGGGGACAGAGACCGACACGTTTTTTTCTTAGTTCACAGAATGAAACTGAGTAACAGTTATAGTCTAGTTAACAGTATTCCACCAATGTTCGTTCCCAGTTTTGGTATTACAGTACAGCTATGTAAGAAGTCATCACTGGTGAAAGGATCTACAAGATTCTACCATTTTTATAACTTCCTTTGAGTCTTCTGAAACTATTTCGAAGTAGTTTTTTTTTTTAAAGTACACTTCCAGAAACACTGATTATTTTTAAGACCAGAGACATGACATATGTGATTTACACAGGTGTGAACCTGTGTAAATAAACTTTCTCAGAGATGTTAACAAAATCCATTCTTTAGAGCTAGAACAGAAATATTTGCCATAAGCACTAGCTGGTCTCCAGTTTACCTGCCCAAATTGTAAAAAAAGGATACTTATGGCCAAAACTTTTTGAAAGGATGAAGAGATGAAATATCAGCATAGCCTCGTTCACAGAGAAAATCAGCAGTAGCTGCTAGGTTTCCCTGCTAGGCTCGTCTGTGGGCTACTCCCCCACTTTGACCTGCTCGGGGTGCTACAGTGCTGGGGGCGAGGGGAGAGACACATTTCCTCTCTCTTGGGAAAGTCATCACAAAAAATAAATAGATGTCAATGGTGGTGAAACTCAAATCCCCCATCCTGGTGCAGCTCATTTTCTTGTTTTCTTTCCGTGGCCTTTGTCTAATCAGCCACTTGGCATGTGGGCCCTCGGTGAGATTCCAAACAGACATTCTCACATAGTGACCTCTCTTAACTAACTCTAAAATTCTTTTCATCTAAAAATCCTGGGACTTCAAACTCAGAAATCATGTCTGAAGCAAAAATAACAAAGGAAACTTCGTATAAAGGCAGATTCTCATGCTCCTTAGGTGGTGCCACTTACAAAATCATGGAAGGATCTGGAAAATCAGCTTTGTTCTGTGAAGCGAATCAGGCTTTGAAGGTTCTGCAGTTGCCAAAGCACCAGAATGTCTTTCTTGTGGCTGTTACCGCTCAGCACACTTGAGGGCCCGAGGGCTACATTCACAGAGAATTCAGGTGAATACCTGGACAGCTCAGGTCTTCCCTAAACCCCCTCTCTTGTTATTGTGACCCGTTGGGGACAGGTGGCTTGGATTCACACAACTCAGTTTGCACTCAGGGAAGGCTACATAAAGTCATTCGAGTCATCTGGTACTCGAGGAGCATGAGCGGTTTATTACTTCCCTGGTGAATACAAATCGCGAACTTCACAAACATCTGTGCATGCAACAAAAGCAAGGACTTGGCTGCAGAAATGGTGTCTGGTGTACTGAAGGCCCTGGGGTGGATTTGGTGGATTTTTAAAAAGTTTTCCTTCTTCCACGTACACATGGCCGAGAGTTAGGCTACTAGCTCTAGGACCATTTTTCAAAGGCTACACTGCCCTGTTTCACAACTATCCAAAACAAAGCTTTTTCTAATGATGAGGCAGAGAGATCCTTTAAAACAACAATGTGAAGGGGCGCCCGTGTAGTTCAGTCGGTTAAGCTTCCGACTCTTGATTTCGGCTCAGGTCATGATCTCGGAGTTGTGGGATTGAGCCCCATGCCCAGAAACTGCTTAAGATTCTGTCTCCCCCTCTCCCTCTACCCCCCAAAAATAAAATAACAGTGTGAAAAAACAACAACAGTGTGAAGCATCAGCCTCCTCTCAAGTAACACTACCATGCAACTGAAAACGGCTTTGAGCCCAGAACCGGAAGAGATGCGGTGCTTTACGGAGGGATGTTTGCAGCCTTTGAACACTTGATATCAGTCATCAAACATCCAAAAACGCATATACTGAGAGGTACTCTTTCTATCCTGAACTAAAAAGATCATGGCCTTTCTGATCTAACAAGTAAGTCAGCAACTTAAAACAATCCAAACTTACTCTCTTACAGTTCTGCTGGTCAGAAATCCGATAGAGTTACTGGGCTGGAGTCAAGGTGTTGGCAGGGCTGCATTTCTTTTTGGAGGCTCCAGGGTAGAATCTGTTTCTTTACCTTTTCCGGTTCTTAGAGATTGTTCATGTCCCTCAGCTTGTGGCCTCCTTCCTCCATTTTCAAAGCCAGCAAGAGGAATTCTAGTTCCTTTAATGCCACCATGTCGCTGCTTTTCTGCAGCCGAGGATGCTTCTCTGCTTTCAAGCACTCCTGTGAATAGATTGGATTCACCCAGATAATCCAGACCAATCTCCCCATCTCAAGGTCCTGACTTTGAATCACATCTGCAAAGTCCCTACTGCCATGCAATATACATTCACAAGTTCTGGGGATTAGCATATGGGCTGTTATTTTGCCACCACAGGCCTCTACACAGAAGTGTGCCAGGCTCATGGTGTACACAGTATGTCTCAGTTGGTTTGGGCTACTGTAACAGAGTACCAGAGACTGAGCGGCTTACAAATAGCAGAAATTGATTTCTCACAGTTCTGGAAGCTGGAAGTCTAAGAGAACGTTGGCAGCCTGATCAGGTTCTAGTGAAGGCCTTCTTCCAAGGTGTAGGCTGTCAATTTCTTTCTTTTTCTTTCTTTTTTTTTTTTTGTTCAGACTGTCAATTTCTTACTGAACCCTCACCTGATGAAGAGCAGAATGAGAGGAAGCAAGTGCTCTCATGTTTTGTTTTTTTTTTAAAGATTTTATTTATTTATTTGAGACAGAGAGAATGAGATACAGAGAGCATGAGAGGGAGGAGGGTCAGAGGGAGAAGCAGACTCCCTGCCGAGCAGGGAGCCCGATGCGGGACTCGATCCTGGGACTCCGGGATCATGACCTGAGCCGAAGGCAGTCGCTTAACCAACTGAGCCACCCAGGCGCCCTCTCATGTTTTTTTAATAAGGGCACCCAACCCATTCCTGAAGCCTCCACTCTCATGACCTAATTCCTCCCAAAGGCCCACCTCTTAATACCATCACACTGGGGGTTAGGATTTCAATGTATGAATTTGGGGGGACACAAACATCCAGTCCATATCACCATAGTACCATCTCCTGGTGCTCCTGTTTTACCAAAACACAGATAATGGAGAGCTTAGGAGGTTACTGAAGTCGACTCTCATCAGCTGTTACTACTCAGAGATTTATATTTCAAATCATGCACAGCCCTGTTGCTTTGATGACAAGGCTGTGGCTGTTCTCTCATTACAACCTGGGAAGTTTTAGATCATGTGATGAGAAGCTCATGACGTACCATCTGAGGGGAACAAGAGCTGACATTTATTAAGTTTCTACTCTTCAAGAAGACTCATCTTTATGAATGGCATTACACAGGTGCCTTTGCCCTCTGCCTAAAAGTTGACTTTGGTCAAAGGTCTGCCCCAGCAGATCAGAGGGGTATGATGAGAACTTGAGGAATTTGTTGCCAACCCCCATCCCTTTAGGCCCCAGTTTGGCAGTACCTGTTTTCCTGTACCTGAGATTAGAGCTTCTATTGCGTATCACCTCTCCCTTGGCTACAGGTCTTTCTGGGTTTCTGGGAGCCCTCCTTCCCCTTTGTCCTGAAGGTCCAGAGGTTGTAATGGACCCACTGTTGCTGGCCCGTGTGTGCTTCACCATTCCTTGCTGATCCTGCTTATTCTTCCCCACACCGTAACAAACACTTCCTTTATTAAACTCTCCTCAATTATCTTGTTTATGTGCCAACCATCTCTTGCCAATGCCCTGTCTGATACACCTGGATGTGTCAGCATCTTGTGATCTTGGCCAAGTTACTCAACCTTCTCGAACCTCGTTATTCTCCTATGTAAGATGGAGATAAAAATAGCTACCCCTGTGATGGTGGCGACAACTAAATTATTTAATTCATGTGCAGCTTAACTTAACACAGTGTTTGGCACACAGTGAACATTTAAGTGTATTTTTGTCAAAATAAAGGAAATGAATTCTCTGAGGAACTGAAAGCTCCATCTGGATCCAAATGTTCCACCACATCATTTCTTAAAATGTACTTTCGGCTCCAATGAAAAAGTATTATTTTGAGCAACTATTAAACTAAGGTCTTTGGATTTACCAATAACTAACTGTTAATGATGCTGCTCAACGTATCACTCAAACAGTCCTCACGTACTGACGGATGTACAAATTCAAGTATATTTATTTTATAATTTGATGTTTCTGGAATTTTCCAGACACCAAGTCTCTGCTTTCTAGTTTTCTGGATATGGAACAATTTAAATAATGTAAGCAGAGAACTGTTATAGTAGAATAGATAATATTTAGGAAATAAAAGTCTGTCTATAAATCAGTTCAGACTCACTGCTTCTCGTCTTACAAAAAGTTTACACCATAATCTACTTAGAGCTATAAGAATATAAATATAGAATTTTTAAGAGGACTTTCAACTTTTAAAAGGTGATGCTTATCATGGAATCAGGAAAAGGATGAAACAGCAAAAAACTACAAGAAGTCTTTCAGTATTTTGGTACATGCAGATCCAAGTTGAAAGAGACAGAGAGAGATCTAGAATTGGAACTTCCCATGTCACCTTTCCAGATATGGATGAAAAAACTTTTAACAGGTAGCATCAGGCTCTTTTTTTCTTTTTAAGATTTTATTTATTTGAGAGACAGTGAGAGAAAGAGAGCACGAGAAGGAGAAGCAGACTCCAGGAGCATGACCTGAGCTGAAGGCAGACGCTTCACTGACTGAGCCCCCCAGGCACCCCTGGCATTGGACTCTTTAGGCAGTGTTGCTGTTGTTGGTTTCAGACTAGATCTTCAGAAAGGTCACTTACAGAGGGAAAATGAGGCCCTGAAGGTATGATCTATATGAACTGCTCTGAATAAAAAGTAACAGAAATTTGGTGGTGAGAGAAAGCAAGAGAATAGAAGGGAGCAAAGGTGTGGGTGGGAGATACAAGAGGAAAATCCACAATGGGGGACTAGAGGTATATAAAATTTAAGTTGTTTGCCTTGCTGTGACTTAACTACTCTGTTTCCCAATATCTTTGGTGGAGCCCACTACACACACAAATGCCTCATCTGTGTGATTTTCTCAAGAAGGAAATGGGGCTCTAGTCCACATCTGGGTCAGTACACGTCAGAGAAAATAGGAGTGGGGGTGGGGAGGTCAGACAAAGACACTACAATGTCCGCAGAAGTAGGAACTCAGAGCAGATATATCTATAGAAACGTGAGCGCTAAGACCTTTGTGAGAGTATCAGGAAGAGCATTAGACTTACCATAGGACAGAGAACGAAGAATTTAAACCCACTTTATTTAAATCTGAAAAGGCAGGATGACCTCAGCCGATATCTGAATTACAATTTGTCAGGGATCCGAGTGAAAAGAATAGAAATATGAAATTAGAGCTACTGGTGTCAATCTGTTAGGATAGCTATATTTTTACTGCTAGTATTTTCTTGACCCCATATATCAGTAGTTCTTGCTGAATCTGTACAAAAAACAGAATAAGAGCTTCAAGTCCATTAAAAGGTTAGTCAAATTTTTTTCCTTGATAAAAGACAGTCATTGCTAAAACACTGTATCAACTGCTAAGAAAATGCGGTTCACGGCCTTGGACTTAAAACCACACAAAGACTTTAAAATGTCTTATTTGGTTAGTTAGTCATTTACGGTCAAGCATTTATTGAGTTCCAAATCTATGCTGGCACATTAAATGACTACAAACCATTCTTATCCTGTGCTATCTCACCATTTAGGGGTTAACTACAAAATAATAGATGATATCACTACTCAAGAGCACTGTTTTCAAAAAAATAGAAAGGCGTGTGCCCACCATACACACACACAGACCCACACATACCCTCTTATTTTGGGAATCTACAGGT
The DNA here is from genome assembly GCF_029215605.1 of Mirounga angustirostris. Classification (NCBI taxonomy): domain Eukaryota; kingdom Metazoa; phylum Chordata; class Mammalia; order Carnivora; family Phocidae; genus Mirounga; species Mirounga angustirostris. The sequence goes on from NW_026991720.1 coordinate 37,238,857, forward strand.
TTTAGAATGATCTCTAAACCCACGTAGTTTGCACTGACCACAACGGTTGCTAAACTTTTACAATTTGTAATGATTATAGTCTCTTTGCAGACTTCTTGGGGGGCTTAAGACTTTTGCCCAGGGCTTATGGCTTCCCACGTTTCTCCAAGCCAAGAAAAGCATTATGTAACATTGATATTCTAGGTAATTGTCCATCAAAGAACCCAGATTCTGTTAGGCCACCTCCAGTGGAAGTGGCTGTTTGGAAGACTTTCCATACTTATCTCTTAGCTTGTGTAAAGGACATAAAAAACCGAATATGACCTTTTTCAGAAAAGTAAGGGACTGAGCAATTTAACAGGACAGTCCTCCAAATAATGGAAACCTTTAATGGTGAAAGTGAATTCTTGATTTTCATTCACTATGTTCCCTCACTTCACTATATGATAGTCACCTCATATTGATCGATCACATGGCACCTGGGTGGCTCAGTGGGTTAAGCATCTCACTCTCGATCTTGGCTCGGGTCTTGATCTCAGGGTCGTGAGCTCAGGCCCCGCATTGGGCTCCACACTGGGCATGGAGCCTACTTAAAAACAAACAAACAAATAACAACATAACAACAGCAACAAAATATTTATCAATCACCTACTTTCTTGGAAACCAGCAGGCCCAGGGAGTTTATAGACAAGTACAGAGAAAAAGCAAGCAAATTAAAAAAATATATATTTGGAATAACCTACTAGTGATGTCTAATTTTATGTGTCAGCTTTACTAGGCCACAGTCCCTACATTTTGGTTAAACATTATTCTGCATGTTTCTGTGAAGGTGTCTTTTGGATGATACTAACATTTAAACTTGTAGACTTTGAGTAAAGCACATTACCCTCCATGCTGTGGGAGAGCCTCATGCAATCAGATGAAAACCTTAATAGAACAAAGACTGACCTCTCACCCTAGCAAGAAGGAATTCTGCCTTTGGACTCAAACTACAACTTTTCCCTGATTCTTCAGCCTACATACTTTACAGAGCAGATTTTGGTCTTGCCAAGCCCTTACAATCACATGAGCCAATTCTTTAAAATAAATTATCTCTCTGTCTCTGTCTCTGTCTCTCTCTGTCTGTCTGTCTGTCTCTCTCTCTATATATATATCCTGTTGGTTCTGGTTCTTCAGAGAACCCTAACTAATATACAACCAAAGCCATTTTTTATAATTTAGTAGAAGTAACACCCACAACAAAAAGTCTTGGCCAAGTATTCACACTTGCAGGATTATTCTAGAGAAAAATGTGATGTTGTAGATTGATTTTTACAGTATTCCTGGTAATCCTAGTTTCAGCTCAATCTCCTGAAGCAAAGGTTGCAGTTTTGAGCAATTGCACCAGGCAATACTTATGCAACAAATACTGGGGGGAGAGGGGGTAGCTATTTTATGCAAAACACTATTCTAAGTGCTGAGGATAAAGCAGTGAATTATAGAAACAAACATCCCTGTTTTCATAGAGTTTGTATCCTAGTGGAAGGGGATAGAAAACAAATAAATTTATATTAGTCAGATGGTGATGAGTGCAAAGAAACTAAAATAGTAACCTTGCTTTAAGGTGGAGAGTGATGAGGTCATTGTGTTCCTGTGATTTCATATAGGGTGTTTGGAGTAAGTGACATTTCAGCAAAGACCAAAATGTAATGAAAGAGAGAGTCATGCAGATTTATGAGTAGGAAGGGTTCCAGGCACTGAGAACAACAAGGGCAAAAGCTGTGGGGCAGAAATGAGTTCAGGGTACTAGAGAAACACAGGAGGGCAGTATGTCTAGAGAAGAGTAGGAGATGAAGCCAGAGAAGTTTCCAAGACTTGACTGTATAGACCCCCAACAAAAATTGAAAAGAAGTCTGAGGACGTAGTCTTGGGACACTCCAGTGTTTAGAGGTCAGGAAAGGAGTTGCATGGAGTCAAGGAGACTGAGGAGGAGCCAGAGAGGTAGAAGAAAAACCCAGAGAAAGTGGGGTCTTAAAGGAAGTGTTTTAGATAAGGAGGAGCGGTCAAGACAGGTCAAGTAAAATGAAGACTGGGCATTAATCATTGGATCTATCCGATGTGGAGGTTTATTATGATCTTGCTAATAGGAATTTGAGTACAATAGAGGAAATGAAAGCCTAATTAGAGTCTATTCAAGAATGACTTATAGGAGAGGAAGTGTAGACAAAAATATTGGCAATTCTTTTCATAGTTTGAGGCAAAAGGGGACAAGAATGAAGTTCTGGCAGTGCTTGCTAGAAAGGGACAGAGGGAGGGGTTTTAAAAATATTTGGGGGGTTTTTAATTTGCATTAGGTTAGAGATTTCCTGACATGCACATACCCTAATGGGAAGGACCCTTGGAAGGGGGAGGAGAGATGTTAATTGATAAGGCAGGGTGGGAGGGAACAGAATCAGTGCACAGAGTTGGATGCCATAGGAAAAAGGGCAAAGTCTGGGATATAGGATGCAAATAGGTTTGTAGATTTAGTGATGGGAATGTGGAGAAGCTCTCTTTTGACTGGCCAATTTATTACTATGAAATAAAAGCCAGGAGTGAAGATAGGGAAAGAGATGTTAAATGCCAGAAACTTTCTTTCCTGACAGTGGTTCTCTATTTTCCTCAGTTGAGTTTAAGGAATTACAAGTGGGAGACTTTCGATCTTATCTTCTGCGAGCAGAGGATATTTAAAACTGAGGACATCTTCGCGTTTTTGAAAGCGATTGACCAAGAACACCTGCCAGGTACCTCATTGCTCAACCTGCAACTCCACTGCTCCAGGTGCCAGGGACCGTTCAGTGATGCTACTAATGGGAATAACACTTAAAACTGATCTTGACTTCTTCTACATAGGCTTAGATAAGAACTTATAAATAAAACTGTGTTTTAGATATTGTACTGGCTCTTATTACTCCTTCCTTGTTCTCAGAGGAGGATCTAATCCTAAGGGAGTTAAGAACACCTGCTTCAGAATTATTATTAAAAACTCATTCCTGGGGGACACCTAGGTGGATCAGTTGGTTAAGGTCTGCCTTCGGCTCAGGTCATGATCCCGGGGTCCTGGGATCGAGCCCCACATCGGGCTCCCTGCTCGACGGGAGGCCTGCTTCTCCCTCCCCCACTCTCCCTGCTTGTGTTCCCTCTCTCGCTGTGTCTCTCTGTCAAATAAATAAATAAAATCTTAAAAAAAAAAAAAAAACACTCATTCCTGGGAATGGGGGTGGGTGAAATGGGGAAAGGGGACCAAGAAATACAAACTTCCAGTTATAAAATAAATAAGTCATGGGGGCTGTAATGTACAGAAGGGGAAATGCAGTCAATCATATTGTATTAATTGTGTATTGTGGCAGATGATAACTGGACTTACTGTGGTGATCAGTTTGCAATGGATACAAATGTCAAATCACTATGTTGTACATATGAAAATAATAGAACATTGTATATCAATTACACTACAATAAAAAATTCATTTCTTCTGACAACTTACAAGGCAAATACAACAAGCTTCTACTAAGTACCCACCATGTGCCTGGGACTAATCCTTTTTTTTTTAATTATAGTTGACGTACAATGTTACATTAGTTTCAGATGTACAACATAGTGATTCAGCTATTCTATACATTATGCAGTGCTCACCACAATAAGTGTAGTCACCATCTGTCACCATATAATGTTATTACAGTATTATTGACAATAATATTGACAATATACTGTACTTGTCATCTCTGTGATTTATTTATTTTATAACTGCAACTTTGTATACCTTAATCCCTTTCACCTATTTCATCCATCCCCCTCCCACTCCCTGTCCTCTGGCAACCACCAGTTTGTTCTTTGTATTTGAGGCTGCTTGTTTCTTTGTTTGTTCATTTGTTTTGTTTTTTAGATTCCACACATAAGTGAAATCATATGGTATTTGTCTTTCTCACTTATTTTGCTTGGCATAATACCTTCGAGGTCCATCCATGCTGTCGAAAATGGCAAGATCTCATTCTTTTTTATGATGGAGTAATATTCCATTATGTATATATACCACATCTTTATCCACTCATCTCTGGGTGGACTCTTGTGTTGTTTCCATATCTTGGCTAATGTACATAATGCTGTGATAAACATGGGGGTGCATCAAATATCTATTTGAATTAGGGCTTTTGTTTTCTTTGGCTAAGTTCCCAGTAGTGGAATTAATGGATCATATGGTATTTCTATTTTTAATATTTTGAGGTATCTTCCATACTGTTTTCCAACATACAATGCTTGTGCCAATTTACATTCCCACCAACAGTGCACGAGGGTTCAGCATGGGACTAATCTTTTCTAAGATTCATGAAGTAAAAGAAGCAGTAATTCTCTGACTCTCACAATGGCTGAAGGTCATTTTCTTAAAATTTTTATAACCTTCCATTAGCTAATTAATTTTAAAACATCCTTGCAAAAATATTCCACTTGATGATTAAAATATTGTTAAGGGATAATGTTTTGATCTGACAGAGGATGCTTTAAGGTTCAAGGCTACTATTTTTGTTTCTTAGAAGATTCTTTTTTCCTTTTGAATTTCTGTATTGAATTCAGGGCTTTTCCTTCTCAGTGCTAGCCCTACTACAACAAGAGTGAGAAAAGAGGGAGGAAGAAGAAAACTAACACTCAGCATTCACTATCTGCCCTGTACTTTCCAGGGGTTATTTAAATTTTAAAAGAATATCACAAAGCAGATCTCTGAGTCTCCATTTTGCAAATTAGGAAACGAGTATAATAAAAGTAGCTCCAAACCACTTGGCATCGTAGAGAGTTTTTACTTAATTATAGTGCCTCAGAACATTTTGGAAATACAATACTGCTGAATTTTGCTGCAATATGCCATAAGCTCTCTTGCATAGAAAATCTGCCCACTGTGTCTTGGCCTGGCATCCTGGCTTTGAGATAGTCCCCCTCTACTAGCCCGACTTAATCAAGGTCATTGAAAACTGTTCCTGTCTTGCCAGTATAAGAAGCTGCTCCATATTGATGTTATCAGCAAATTTATTGAACTTAGGCTCACTTCCATCACTCTGTGGATAACTCTGGCCCACAAACTAGCCCTTACGGATGGACACCACTTGACAAATGTCCTCAGGATGAGAAGAAGGCATTGATAGCTATTCTTTGATTGCGACTTTTCAGCCACTTGACAGCACTGTGATCCAAGCTATGTATTACCAACTTGTTGGAAAAAAAAATGTCATGTGAAATGGTATCAAAGCCTGACTGAAGTCTGGATATATATCATCTATCACTTCTCCTTTGTCGGTGTGTCAAAGAAATTAAACTTACTTGCTGGTTTCTTTCTAAAGATATGTTGGTGACTACCTGACCACTCTTATTTTGCAAATTTGCCCATCAATGGATTCTTTGTGTCTTGCCCAAGTTGAGGTTTTTGCATTTCAAAGAACAAGCATTCTTAACACCACATTCTAAAAACCTTCAGATACTTTTAGACTGTCTTTCCTTAGATTCTATTCTGACTCTGTAAGGCATAGGAATAAGCTTTTTAGGATCCAGGGAATGGTGAAAATATTCCCTTTGTCCATTCACAGGTGCTCTATTTAAGCTCACTTCAAACAAATAACTACTAGCCACTGGATAGGGTTGTCTTTATATCCCAGTTCTGACTGCAATAAAGAGGTGTTATTTTTTGCCAGCAATCAGCCAACTCTATGAGATGGGGAGGAGGGAGGTGCAAGTGTATGTGAATGCCTGTGAAGGATGATGCAGAGGGAGAAGGAGCCAGGCTCTTTCAAGGAAAAGTGAATTCTTTCCTACTACTCTGCCTTCTTTCCTTCCCTTAAATAAACTCATAGAGAATTTTCCTCCAAATTTTCTACATTGCTAATGAGTGCATTTCAATCCATAGAATAGAAAACTAAACTTAATGTACTTACATTTTGAATGATAGATTTAGTTTTATAGTTTCCTGTTATTCCCAGTGACAAATCACCTCTTTTCCCTGACATCACTTCCCACGTCCTTGCCACCAACTCTTTTGATAATCAGACGTGCACTAATCAATGTCCTCCCATTCCTGGTGGAGATGATTAGGCTTTGGGTTTGATACTGAACCTATCCTTTCATAGCTCATATTTCTCATCATGCTGTTCTTACTTCTGGGAAGGGGATAGAGCATGGCTGATAAATATATTGTGCTCCTCCTCCATGAATATAGCAGACATTAAAAAAAAAATCAGTCACGGCATTCTTTCTTCCTGAGACTAGCTCAGGAGTCTTCCCAACATAATACCCTAGACCAGGGATCAGCAAACATTTCTGAAAAAGACCAGACAATAAATAGTTTAGGTTTTGTGGGCCATACAGTCTTTGTTGCAACCACTCAACTCTGCCATTGTAGGGTGAAAACAGACACAGATAATATGGAATTGAGAAAGGGACAGGCAGGGCTAGGTAGGGAGAGATAGATAGGGGGTTCTGTGATCAGGCTCCCAGAAATCCCAAAAAATGTGGAGGTGTAAGGAAACTAGAAATAAGGGAACACTCCAGACCACCCTGCACTAGGTGTCTGAGGGGAGAGTCTTATTGATGACAGTCTCCTTTGGTTAACAGAAAATAACCAGACCCTAAAAAGAAGTAAGCCATTAAAGATGTTCTCAATGGTGCTGCCAGTAGAAAAGTAAAAGAGATTAAGTTCCCTGGTTAGCTTTCTATAAAAGACCAACCTTAAAAGTCCTCAGTGGCAACTCTGTTGGGACCCCTCTCACTCCTGAGAGCTTTTTCTTTATCCTTGCTTAATAAACTTCTATGGCTTTACTCACTCTCTTTTGTCCGCGAGATTGATTCTTTGATTCCGTGAGACAAGAACCTAGCTCTCCTGCTTCAGAATGAATGAGCATGGCTGTGTTTCAACAAAATGTTATTTACCAAAGGAGGGGGCTAGCTTGCTTTAGCCCATGGACTGTTGTCTATAGTTTGCCAGCTATAGTTTGCAGGTCTTTGCTCTACCACCAACCAAAGTTGCCATCTGAAGTTGGAACCTTCTTGGGCTGAAATACCAGATGCTACAAGGCTTCAGTGTTGACTCTGTTAACCTGGTGACTTCCACCCAAGGAACTGATGTAACTGAGTTTTGGACCCTCTGCTCTGGGTGTCTTGAAGGGAAAAGTCACTCTGGGACCAAGGAAAACAAGTTTCAACCACACCCATTTTCATTCTCTTCGACTTTGTCAGTGGTTGGGCTAGCATGGAAATTCTATACATTCATTTTCAAAACATGCAAAAAAAAATTGACATGAAATACCTCCGTTATTGCCTTAGAATGGGTACTATTATGTATAGCACTTTGATCACCAAAAGTCCCCCCCCAACCCCATTGGATTAAAAAGAAGCAAAATAACAACCAAAGAAATCTAAATTACATTTTAATGGAATTCAACAGCAACCTAGCAACCACAAATTTATCTCAATTATTTATGAGATTTAAAATGCACAGGAGTAGATTAAACTATCCTATTCCTGATTCTTGTGGGCTCTTTAGCCAAATGGACCACTGAAGTGAAGGTAGATAGATAGAGCTTTGAAAACCTAAAGGGGCATTTTAGGCAAAAAATAAAATAAAATATGGGTGTCTGGGTAGCTCAGTTGTTTAAACATCTGCCTTCAGCTCAGGTCATGATCCTGCGGTCCTGGGACTGAGTCCCTCGTTGGGCTCCCTGCTCAGCAGGGAGTCTGATTCTCCCTCTTCCTCTGCTACTTTTCTCTGTCAAATAAATAAGATCTTTAAAAAATAAATAAATAAATAAATAAATATAAAAATAAAATAAAATGAGAGAGACTAATTTTTCTCAGAAGAGTATTGCTTGAATGAAATGTCTCTTACTGTCTTTTAACAAGGATAGTTAACAAACCTCTTAGACCTGTCAAATATTATTACATAATATACCTTTATATTTTAAAAAGAAAACTTCTATGATTTAAATGATAGGATGTTAACATGGGCCCTCTCTTAGCAAGTTGTTTAATGGAACTCATTCTCTTCTCTCAGGCTGGCGCTTAGCATCTATGTGCATTTTATTCTTCTCCTGCCACTGCTTCCAGCAGAGATCATAAATGTCCTCTTCTCAGATCATTATCCAGAAGAAAAAGCACAAAATACTTCATTTGATCCTTTCAAATCATGTGAAAAGACAAGAAATCTATTTTTATATCTACTCATTACCCTCAAACTCTTTTAATGCAGCTTTATCAATTTGGACAATAAAATCTCATTAATTTATACTCCATCACTTTGGAATTTGAGATAATTTGGGCAGGGCTAGCCTGAAGATGATCTGTTCAATATTTATGGGAAAATAAAATTATTCATGCTGATGATTAATGCAAATAACCTACCAAAGCAAGCTAGAAGTTCAACTGAGATTATTAAAGTCTATACTCGTCAGTAGGCTCTCAAGGCCCTCTCTGAACTAGCCAGAACATACTTCTCCAGCTTCATGCCCCAACTCCATGTAGCTACTGACATAGCCAAAGGTGAAGATCACCCTGTGTTTTCTCTTTTTTATGCCCTACACGCACTGTCCTCTCTTGGGAATGCCCTTGTCTTCTTCCTCTAGTTCTAGCTCTCAAAATCCGATTCCTCCTTTAAAAGCCAAACTGAAACATCACTAGCACTGTGAAGACTTCTCCAATACTGCAACCAAGATGAACTCTCTTCCGACATTCTGGGACATGACAGTATGTGGTACGTTGGTACGTTGGACTACTTGTGTGGCTGAGTCACTGACAGGGACTTCACATATAGGTCCCAAAAATCTGACTACTTCATTATGCTTTTATGTAATCATGTCTGAACAATGACAAATTGATGTAGATATTTTCTCCTCAATTACTTTTCTTTTCTTTATTCTTTATCTTACTGTTGGGCCATTGTGTTAAAGTTTAAAAAATATGTATATATGTAGGTTAAATTGTCCGTGAATTTTCAGTATAGTCAGAGGACGTTACAAATTTTTTATGTAAAAAGAACGTGTTATATTTGATAGGGTTGAGAATATTTGAAAGAGATTATGGAAAGATCTGTTCCTCTTTCATTAATTTCTATTTCAGAGAAGGATACTACCAAAGAACCATTTGCCAAAGCCAGAAATTTTAGCAACATCATAAATTCTTCCTTCCACCTCCTCCCTCATCTAAATAATTACTAAGACTTGTTGGTTCTACCTATGAAGAGTCCTGTCATTTCCAGGCCTACAACCACAACTGCTATGGCTCATCAGAGTCTTATAATCTACTTTATTATTTCATTATTTCAATTATTTCAACTCCACCCAGTTGTCTGGGTAGAAAACATGTAAATCTAGTCATGCTATTATTTGCATTCAAAATTGTTGTCTACTCCCTATTGCATACAGAATAAATAGCTTCTTAACATGACAAATAAGACCTTTTATGATCTGGCCCCACATGCCTATCTAGCGTCACCTCCTGTCTAGTCTAACATCCTCTCACTCTTAACAGTTCTCACTTTGCACTTTCCACTCCAGCAACATAAACTACACTTTAATTTCTAACCTACCTTGCTCTTATAACCCTCAATGACTTTGCACATGCTACTTCCTCTATTTTAGATGTCACCTGGAAAACTCTCCTCTAAAAACATCCCTGACTTCCTAAGGAACACTCTTCTTTATATCTTTGTTTTTTTTTAAATGCAATAGACTTTTTTGTACCTGTACTTCCATAGACAGGAAGCTCATTAAGGGTAGGAGTATCTTGCCTTCCATGTGACCTCAAATTTAGCACAATGCCTAACCATAAATGTTTATTGAACAAATGAACAAATGAACACATTTTTACTTTCACTGGCATATCTTATTATGTATGTTTGAAATAATCACTGTTTTCTGAATAATCTTTATTCTAGTAACCCTGCTACCCAGTTAGATCTTAACCTTCTGGGTTTTTTCTAATCCTGCTCTTCTTACAGTTTCACTAAGTTTGTCCTGTTTTCTTCCATTTTGCCATCTTCCCATTTATGTTATTTTCCCTTTTGCATGTGTGGTCTTGTTAAGTTAATAAATGACTGGGTTTTATGTTTCTACAGTTAAGTTGATGGACATTGGGGAGGGTATGTGCTCTGGTGAGCGGTGTGAATTGTGTAAGACTGATGAATCACAGACCTGTACCTCTGAAGCAAATAATACATTATATGTTAATTAAAAAAATGATAAAAAGTTTAACTCATATAAAACACTAAAACCTGCTTTTATATGAACCACCCATGCTAAAAATCTTTCCTTCCATTTTAGCAGAAATAAGTTTAAAAGAGGGTCTCAGGCTTTTAGAAAATAGAAATCTCTACCTGGGTAATTTTAATACCAGATTTACAATTTGAAAAAGACAGCACAGTCAATATATAATATATATATATTACATATATAACATTTGTGGCAATATTGTTTATCATAGTAAACAACTGGATAGAGAAGAAATGAATTAATTGAATATACTTAATGAAGTACTTTGCAGCAGTTTAAAAGAAGAGGTAGAGCTCTATAAGTTCTATAGAGATGCTGGGTTACATTAAGTTAAAAAGATGAAGAACAGTAAACATAGTATAATTCACTTTCTGTGCATAATACAAAGTTTATGCTTATACATGCTAACATTTTTCTGAGGGATAACAAGAAATTTATAGTGGTTATTTAGGGGAGAGGAAGTTTGTGTGCATGTATTTGTGTGTGTTGGTGATGAGTATGGTGAGGGAGGTTTTACCACTAACTTTCTGTTTTACTTGAGTACACATTTTTATTTTTATGACAAGAGTAGAATTACGGACCATTTAACTTTCTTATACTTTCCTGTATTAAAAAAATATATAAAATTTATATTAAAAATGAATATTCACAAGTGATTCTCAAACTTTATTGTGTGCCAGAATTACCTGAAGTGCTTTTTAAAAAGCAAATTCCAGATTCCTACCTCAAACCTCTGTGTTAGAATCTCTGTGTTAGGGGCCTAAGAAGATGAATTTAACAAGGATCTCAGGTCATTCTGGCACAGGTGATATGAGCAATATGCCTTGAGAAATACTGCAGAGCAACTAACTGATACTTCTAATTCATACTTCTGTATGTTTAGGACACTTTCACCAGCAATAATAATAATAGTAAGTTGTTGTGAGAATAAAATTAGATAACCCATGTAGATCACTTAGCACAGTGCTTTGTGCAGAGCAAATGCTACTGGGGGAGTGGGGGCTCTCTGTTGTTTGGTTTAGTTTGGTATTTTTGTCATTGATGTTGGCCATTTCTACTTCTAGTTTAAAGGTCCCTGAAAGGATACCAATTATTAAATAAACTGAGACAAGAAATTTTACATTGAGAAAAATTGTTCTTTGAGAACCTTTAAAAAAATATTTAGTGTTCTTTCCTATTCTTCACTGAAAATAGGCACTTTTTCATTTGGAAAGGCAGTTACATATAAAATCATATTTAACTATTTGATGCTATTATTTTATTGTAAAGTTTTATTTTTCCATCACATATATGAATTTTCATGATGCTTCAGAGTCAAGATTTATCTTGTGTGGAGATATATATCTTAAAAAACAAAACGTCAAAAAAAGGTCAGTGGCAGAATATTATTTGATTTACAAGAGTGTGGTCTTCTTCAAACTTTTCAAAATGTATTATTATTATAAGCTGAGAGACACAAAAATATAGGGAGACCTGCAATTGATTCTATGCATTATGATTCATACTCTATTTGCCATTTCTCTGGTGAAGAGGTTCAGAACGAGCCACCCCTCCCTTTGGCTTATGAATTATTTTGAGCTGAAGACAATCAAGCCCCAAAGACTCAGGAAGAGCTTTTTGTATCCTCCTTAACTAACTAAAAGAATTTAGATAGAGAGCCTGGTCTAGGAAGAGAGCTATCACCAGGGATACTATAAAGAATATGGGCTAGGGGTAGTGGTGGTGAAAGTGGAGTTTGTTGGGGCAGGTTTGTTCAGATTCCTCTCAGTAACCAATTGTCTCTGCATGGCAGGACAAACATCTAATTATCAAACATCTGCTCTTCTTATCATCTTGTGAATCACCCTCTTCCCCTTTGAAGTCCCAGGTCCCTAACCTATTCCTTAGCTCAAGATGGCATATAAGCCTCAACTGCCCGACTCATCCTTGGGTCTCATATTTTTAATGGGGCTCCTGAACATATGTGATTAAATTTGTTTTTCTCCTGTAAATCTATCTTAGGTCCATTTAGTTAGTAGACCAGCCAAAAGAATCTAGAAAGATAGAGGAAAAATGTTTCCTCCTCTATCCTGGGCTAAAGGGTATTTGTTTGTAAGTCCTGTGGTCAAAAGAAAGATAGCAAATATCCTGGCAAACATCGTAGTCAACCTCTCATGCTACGTATCCACCAGAAAATGGACAGTGAAACACAGCCAAGACCACAAAAACGAGCCAGTGGATTTGTAGCCAGTTGTAAATCTCGATCAACTAGCTCCACTTACTCTGTCTCTGATGACATCTTTTGAAGTTCCAGGGACAAGCAGAGAAGTCTGTCACATATAACTCATTTAATCCTTCAAGACATTGCACATGGGATCTTTCCTTTACAGGAAAAAGGGGTCCAGCCATAGCCTTTTTCAGGGCTCCCCATTTCAGGGATCTTTCCATGGCCACCTGGGATCCCAGTTAGTGGCAGTTTTATCTGAAGCTGCCCTCCACAAGCGCTTTACCTGGGACATATCTTGGCTTCCTCATCAAATGTTAACCCTACTAAGGATTTGAACCAATCTGGTAAACTATATCTATAAAAGTAGCCATAGACAGATTATATGGTAACAGGATCCCTGTGCTACCTAAATCCAAAGATTGAACTAATGTGGAAATTTGGGGCTCTAAATTCAGTGAGCAGAGAAATGCTTGTCTTTTGTTTTATGTGGTGCTGGGACTTTGAAAAAAACATATTTTATCTTTAACATTATAATTTTATATTTAAAAAACAAAAAACTCCGTCTTTTTTTAAAAATGTAAACTATAGAAAATAAAGTCCTCCTCTCAGAAAGGATTCAAAGAAAAAACTTCATGTTCTTCATTTAAGATTCTCATTGAGGGAGGTGGAAGCCTCCCGCGATGACAAATAGTTTTCATCAGGGTGGGTGGAAGTCTTTAATGATTTTCAAAGAGCACATGAATTGAAGAGGTTAGCAACATTTCACTACTCTAATTAGTCTGTGTGTTGAGCTAGGTGGCTGGGCGTGTCCACTGATATTTCTCTGTCTTCTCTTCTAATCTCTGGCCCCTGAAAATATATAAAAGGCAGTTCTTCAGCTGACTCACCAGGCCCAGCCTGGTTACTGTAAATGGAAACTATTGGCATGTCCTGGGCTTACCCTTCACCCCAATCCCAATAACCTTGAAACTTTGGGATATTATATTTATATACTCTTTTTACTAAGAATACTATCTGATACAAAGCATTCTGTTAAAATGTTAGTCATCAAAAACTAATGATGTAATGCATGGTGATTAACATAACATAATAAAAAAAAAGTTACTCAAAGGAAATTTTGCTGAGGAGTTCTACTCTTTTTAATAAGGTAATTTAATATACCCTACTAAATTGTCCTGGAAAAAGATCATACCCTCTCAAAAGAGAACAATCTACTGGCTTCTTACCAGCAAACTTGAGCTGAACTCAACTGTCTTTTGAACCTGGCAACTTGTTAGTGAGTGAGTTCTTCATTGATTTTTAGACTTCTAACAATGCTCTTCAGAGTTCCCACTCACTGAAATGTCACTGACCTTGGTTCTGGGGTGCTGGGAAGCCTATTAGAAAAAATAATCTAGAAAATAGGGTTCTCTTAGTCTGAAAGAGTTAATACAATACCACAGAGGAGAAGTGTAATTGCCTCTCATCTATAGGTGTTTTAAATTCTTAAACATTCTTCCAATTTTAGTAACCTGTCAGTATATAGGACAAGGATAGCAGAGAATAAAAGAACCTGTGTAATGGAGATTTGTTACATTCTGAAGTAAGATTTATGTCTTAAGATATGTATTGTTAACTAAATATGAAAATGTTTAGGGAAATCTGAAAAATGGTAGCTAGACCTAAAAGCACTGGCATTCTTTAGCTTAGTATATATATTTTATATTAAACAACAAAATAAATGAATGGTCATTATTTGATCATTTAGAAACAAATGGAAAGAAACTGTACTCTTTCTTCTTGCACATTCTTAGAGTGTGAAACAGGATTGCCGAGAATAAATGGTATTTTTTTCTAGCATTTCTAAAATGCATGGGTAAACAGAATTTAAAGTTGCTCTCTAATCACTAATATATTTCAAATGTGTTTTGAGCTGTGTTGTTTCCATTAAAATCTGAAGCTACACAGTTGGAATAATATGGAATAGAATGCTTAAAAACATCAGCAGAAAGTTAACCAAAAACATAGTTATGAACCACTGATAACAGATATACATGTCCTTTTTCTAATCAAGCACTTCAAAGTAATCATCTCCCTCTTAAAATCCTTCACACAAGAAGAGATCATACACTGCTGTGAGCACAAATATCTGGGCATTTTCACCCTTGGCTGACATATTAAATAATAAGGAACCAACATGACATTACTAATGAGAGCTTCTCTGACTGCTTCCAGGAGTCCAGACCAACCAGCCTGCCTGAGAGTCCAGAATCATTTTGATACAATTTACAAACACTCCTTCCTGGTAGATGATGAACTGAGGTTGGTGTTGAGCAGCCTCAGACAAATGCAACAGGGCCACACAGCATCATGTTTATCATGCCGTCGTCTGTTCTTTCCCTTTCTTCCTTGGCATTTGAGCAAAAAGCCAGTGGGTGTGTTGGTAAAATATTGCAGATTTTAGATGCACCATAAATATTCTCAACAAGTCCACACACTGTTCCAAAGTCAAGCTCTTGTCCTTAGACGTACCTTAGCTTGTGGATATTTTTCTCTAGGTAGTGCGTTACTTCTCGTTGTTTCAAAGTCCTCACAAACCAGGACAGATTTTCTAAGAAATGCATCTAAGGACAGTATCAGAGATCCATAAGGATATAAAGTTTTCTCAAAAGAGTAAATTGGAAAAGTTTTTAGAGTGGAAGTTGAATTTAAAAAAAAAAAATGGCATTGGAGGAACATAGTAATGAGAAAATGGCTAAGACTTGGGTTCTTAAAGTATTTTTTGAGCCACTGGTCCAATATAGCTTTCTCTTCCACCTAAGTTCACAGAACTGCTCTCCCCAAGCTGAGAATCCCAAGAGAGGTTCTCACTAGCTCTGGTTGGAAGGACGAAGTGGGTCAAGCTTGTTTGGGGTACCTCTCCTTCAGCATGCACCTTCTTCTCTAACTGCCTCCCTGTCTCAAGTTCAAGTGCCCATGGAGCCCCCTAGTGCTGTTGTCCTGTCTTTGAGCAACACTCCATCCATATTTAAACCCTTTCCTCTGTTCTCACCAATTCAATGTGCCCTTCTCTCAGGTTTTATTCTCATAGATGAGAAATTCTTAAGAGGCACCTGGGTGGCTCAGTTGGTTAAGATTTTGACTCTTGATTTCAGCTCAGGTCATGATCTCAGGGCCATGTGATCAAGCCCTGCGATGAGCGCCATATCAGACTCTGTGCTCAGCGGGGAGTCTGCTTGAGATTCTCTCCCTCTCCCTCTCCCTTTCCCTCTGCTCCTCTCCCCACTTGCACTGGCTCTCCCAAATAAATAAATAAATAAATCTTTTAAAATTTTTAAGAGTGTGATTCATTTTCTAGCAAAGCATATCAGATGGGGGCCAGCAGGTTTTTGAATCACTTACCTCTTTCTCTCTCTCTCTATCACACACACACACACACACACACACACACACACACACACACACACACAAGATATATCACTGTGGGAATGGTGGGGGAAAGGTATTCTTGGCTTCCGCTCCTGGTCCCCACTGAAAATAATGTGCAGTAATAGTTAAGAAAATTGTCTTGTGAGCGGGAATGGTGTGGAGGCAGAAACATAGCCTGTGGCATTAACAAAGTAACTAGGGCTTGTTAATGAATCAATGAATTTATACTAAACTATGTCCAAAGTGAAATCCATTTTATCTAAAACAGTGTAACCCTTTAAAAATAGAACTGATTTCAACATTGAGCATTAGAATAGGTTGGACAGGGCAACATTTTGAGACACTCTTTCTATTTCGTAAGAGACAAATGCCTCCTCCCTCACATAAACCTGGTGTGTGGAGTTAGCCATTGAATATGGATTCACACAATGGTGTGAGGCTTCCCTAAAGACACACACACACGCACACACACAAACCCTGCCACAACCCACACAGTAAGCTCTGGATTATAGGGCTGAGGTTCTCCCTTCTCAGAAGGGACTAGAAGTTGAATTTGAAGAATGCTAGCCATTACATTGATATTCACCTGTTTTAGAGGGGATGGGACAATGAAGTGATGCCATTTGCTACTGATGTGTCTTTGCCCTACTTGCCCACCCCTGCTTCCACTCTTCAAATCCTGAACAAGGATCATGGGTGCAAGATGAAACTAGAAAAATAGGCTGACTCCATTAAAATTTTTTTTATTATTTTTCTAAAATACGATGGGAAACTATTTGAAGGATTTCAAACTATGGGGATGGTATCAAATTCAAATTTTAGAGAAAAATCAATTTAAAGTAAGATATTTAACATTCCAGTGCTAATCACACAAATTAAAATCCTGTTATAGTTGGGCACTGCTGATGAAAATCTTAAATTCTTACTCATTCGTATTATTTTTCTATTTTATTCTCGAATACTTCATTTCATTTATTTACACAAGTAGTTCTTAGTGATATGTTCTTTCTAACTTTTTGTCTACACTCTTCAGAAACATCACTGTGATTCCAAATGTTCAAAATATTCATATGTCTTTGTTTATATCTTAAATACAAATGTTATTCAGAAAACGTGCGCTGCTCCTGGAGCAGTACAAACCAGCAAACTGAGATGGTTTCTCCCCCAGTAAGCAGTGAATTCAAACTGGAAGAGGTGGGACTGGAGCCTCAGTGCTCCGTTTTGTTTTGTTTTGTTTAAATGCTGGGGCGGGTTGGGGGGGGCAATTCAGGAATTCAGCAGCACCAGAGAAAAGCAACGGGTCAGGGATAAGGGTGGAAGAATTAGCTAAGTGGAGCTGGGGAGGGCAGGCACGCCCTGATTTGTGTTACGGTTTTAAAAGAGAGGCTGCCTGGAGAGTAAGAAGAAATAAAGGGATGTGAGCCAAATAGTAATTTTTCTCAGAGCTGACTAAAATTTGACTGTGATTTATGGACCTCGAGAGTTCTCTATGGCTGCTCCATGTTTTTGTGCGTTTTTTTTTTTTTCTTTTTGTGTATGTTTTTCCCCTCTTGAAGTATGTTCACTTTAGAGTTTCTTAAGGATTAAAAAGCCTAATAAAAGTTCTTGGAGTAGAATTTTTGAAGAGTTTAAAGGATTGATGAGCATTTCATGTGACATTTACACTTCTCTACATGGAAACACAGCCACAGGTTTGTTTTTATTATTGAACCAGGAAGAACCCTTGCTTGAATATATGATGTCAGACCTTACCCCACACTTGCTAACTTACAATATTCAAAATGTATAATTATGACTCTTACACAAATATAAAATGAACACATGTCAAATATTTTTTTAACTCATTTATGAATAAGGGAACTGGTAAGATGTTAAAACTAGTTCAAAAAAAATGTGAAGAACAAACATCTATATAGGCTACCAGAACGATTTCATGAATTTGTTAATAGATGCAAATTGGCTAATATTCTATAGAGCAATAAGATGTAATATTTGGGGATCGTCTTTTCTAAAAGGTGGAAATCAACTGTAACTCTGGCAGACAACATTTGTTTGGATTTTTATAAAAAATAAACATTTGCATTCTTATGGATAAGAAACATTTGCATTGTGACCCAGTTCCTATAACGTAACTGCTTTCTCCATAGGTTGTAAGATGGTCTAACCAACGAGGACAAAGATACAATATTTTATATCAAAAGTTACTATTTTAATCTGGCAGAATAAGCATTCAAAGGTTGTGGCACACTTACTTTTCCATGTTATGCTTCCCAAAGGACTTAATACTCCAAACTTCAAATAATCTATTGTCTTCTTTCATCTCCAACGAACTCCATTTTCAGCTTAAAAAACTTTTCAGAGCAAGTAGACTGGCTCAAGTTCTTTCTGTAATGTGCCCTCAAAAAACCCTGTACTTTTTATTCTTCTCAATTTCCATAATTTTGTTTGATTTGAAAAGCTACTTATGTAGTTAGCTTTCTCTACCTGCCCCTAGGTTTCACGAGGGCAAAATGCTTGTCTGCTTTATTCATAAGTGTATCCTTAATCCCTAGCAAAATGCCTAGTACATAGTAGATGCTCAGTAAGTATCCAATGAGTGAATGTATGTATTCCCTCAGTGCATCTCCTCCCTCCGTTGGCTTCCAAGTAGGAAACTGACAGAGGTAGAATAACATAGATTTTTTAAAAGAGGATTTTAATGTCACGCTGCCTGGGCTAGAATTCTAACTCCACCATTTGAGAGCTACAGTAAGGACAGATGCAAATTAAAAATAAGAGGCTTAATTCTTCCAGTTAAAAATAAGAGTAGAGATTTGCCTCCCATCTTTTTCCTTAAAGCCTGTACTTTAGAAAACTTTTAATCATAAGTACTTTCTCCTCTTTTTGAAATGCATATAAACCCTTTTGAAAACTAGATAAGCCTTTTGTCAGCTTTACAACCCAAGAATGCCCTTCTGAAAGACCTGAAAGCCATCTCTTTGAAGTGCAAACATTAAGGGAAAGAGTGCCCCTGTCTCCCAGTTTCCAGGGAATACTAGGAACCTCACTTAGGTAAGCACCTTGCTCCCAGTTGCAAAACTCTCTCGTCATAAAAAAATGAGAAGTTTATGTTTCCTCTGAATAAAGCCAATTAGCTAACACAGATGGCCACCCCATTTGCCAGGTAAAGTTGGGATGAATTCTTTATGATTAAAGGTGCTATCCATTCCTTACTTGAGGACTAAGTTATTATTTATGTAAAGAACATGTATGTAATGGGTTGTATCTGCTTGGCCACACAGAAAAGTGAGACTTCTTTTGTCTTTGCAGTCTCTTAGTGGATTGCCTATGATGCACATCACATTCTGGTTTCATGCTTATTCAATATTAAAACTGTTTACTTTCTCTTCTAACCTTTGTGAAGAGACTTTTCTGGGTTGACAGGTTTTGTTTTTCATTATCTTTCCCCAACACTGTAACCTTATGCAAGTTATTTTCAACTCTAAAACAGTGCCTCAGTTCCCTTGTCTATTAAATAAGAATCCTAATGGTACTATTCATGGGGTTACTGTGGAGATTCAGTGAATGAATACTGTTGAGGAGGAAAAATTTCCTCAGCCCTTCAAGATCCTTCTAGCTGGACTAAGAATCAAATTGACCTGAGACAGATTAATAGGAGAATATAAAATTTAATAGTGTAGGTATGGGAAATCACACAGATGTGGAAATTCCAAATAATGAGGCAACTTGACGCTTATATGAACTAAGAAGAGGAATGGGTGTCAAGGATACAAAGGAGAGAAAGACCATTAGAGGAAGGTGAAAGGAGATGTTTGGAAAACAAAGATTGCCCTGTTATATAGATCCATTTCTTAGGTAAAGAGGAATCTCTGTTAATACCTCTCTTCCTGGTAAAGTGGGCAGTTGAGAGGGAGATAAAGATCTTTCCTGAATCTGCTGGGCTTTGATTACTTTTAACTCCAAATAATGTTTCTGCCAAAGTGACCCATCTTGGGGCAGCCTGTCCTTGGCTCCTACAATACTTGAACTTGAAACCAATCCTGCTGCAAAGTCCTTGGCCTGCCTTCTGCAACAAGTCCCCTGCTCAGCCACAGGGATCTCCGGTTGCGGGCCAGGTCCTAGAGCAGGACTTTGGTGAGAAAGGAGTGCAGTGTGGGGTCTCCCAAGGAACTTGGAGGCAAAGCAGAATCCTCCTGCTCATATCCACCATTTCCAACTAACATCTCAGGATCGGTCCTGGGAAAGGAAGCTGAGGGGTGGCAGGGGAGTGGCTCCAGGTGTGGAGGAGGCCCAAGGGCCTATCATCCACCCCTGGACACAGATTCAAGCAGAGACAGTATACATTGAGTGTCTACTCTGTGCTAGTCACTGTTCAAAGAGAGCCCTTGCCTTAGAGAATCAAGAAAATCATGCAAGCAAGTAAGATAATTTGAGGTACTGGTAAGGGCTGCAAGAAGACAAAATAGTAATGTGGTAGAAGGTAGCTGGCTAGGGGACAGTCCCTAAGTGGAGAGCCACTGGCTGTTATACACTTGCAATGTGGCCACTATGAATTGAGTTGTGATATGATACTCATACTGAATTTTGAAGTGAAATGCACACACTGGATTTTGGAGATTTGGGATGAAAAAAAGGAACTTAAAATATCTCAACAATTTTTATATTAACCATATGCTAAACTGATAATATTTTGGACATACTTAGTTAAATAAAATGTTACTATAAGTTCAAAACAAACAATGCCTCCTTGAAGCACCTGGCAGGCTCAGTCAGTGGAACATGCAACTCTTGATCTCAGGGTTGTGAGTTCAAGCCCCACTTTGGGGGTAGAGATTACTTAAAAATAAAATCTTTAGGGGCACCTGGGTGGTTCAGACATTAAGCATCTGCCTTCAGCTCAGGTCATGATCCCAGGGTCTTGGGATCGAGCCCCACGTCGGGCTCCCTGCTCTGCGGGAAGCCTGCTTCTCCCTCTCCCACTCCCCCTGCTTGTGTTCCCTCTCTTGCTATCTCTCTCTGTCTGTCAAATAAATAAATAAAATCTTTTTAAAAATAAATAAATAAAATCTTTAAAAAGAAAAAAAAAACCCAATGCATCCGCTAAATCAAGAAGTCAATAAACACATACAAAATTGATCACCATAGCAGCTTCTGGAGTTGATGCTCTGAGACATAGCTGCATTTAAAAATAGTATCCCAGAGGCCACTGTGTTTTAGAAGGAAGTACTGATGTAAGCTTTCACAGGTAGAAAGGAAAATGTTGCTGCTTGCCTCCTGTCTGTACTTTGTTGCATGTTAGTTTCCCGTCTATCCAAGGCTTATGGGAAGTTCTGGGCGTACTTTTTCAGGTATTCTATAGCTTAACCTTTGGTTAATTTTTTTTTTTAAGGCAAGGACAGAATTTTTATTCTTATTTGTCTTTTCAAATTCACCTGATCACTCAATATTCCCCCAGGTTCCAAGTGACCCCTTTTGGTTACACACTGTATCTACCCTTAACCATTTCTGTTTCAGCTACATTTTCAGTATTCCAGTCTTGTGTTTTTAGCAATTCTCATTTCATTATGTTTCTATTTTAATTTCTTCTCAAACTTTTTTTAAATGCATTATTAAATAGGAGGCAAGGCAATTTGAAGGGGAAAGCAAGCTATTTTGGTGATAATACAATAATAACAATTTTGTAACGAATTGTCCCTGGGGGTTATATGATAAATTCTAAAGCTGTAAAGTATGTTAGCTGCAAACATTTGCAATAAAGCCAGTGCCAGTTGCATGGAGGTTATTTCAGAAGTTGTAGGTCAGTGTTAGGGCTGAGTTCAGTTAACTAGAGGCAATTCTTTGACATTAACAGCTGAAATAGGGCCACATTAGTAGTGTTGTGTGATCACATTTTAGTGCCTATTATGTCTTGATTAGGACTCCCCTGGATATTCCTTTTTAATGGAATTTGAGGAATTAAAAATGGCTTCACAAATCACTTTTTAATCTGGTGAAGTAAGCAGGGAATGAAAAACACCACGCTGTCATCTTCAAGTGCAAGGAAAGTTGTAAATAAAGAAAACAAATTAGCGGCTGGTTCACACCTCATCAGCTACCTAACAACCTGTTACCAGTTAATTACACACCTTTAAAATGCATGTACAAGAGAAATTATTCAGAAATCAGTTTCTCTAAAGGGGAGGGTGGCAGACAAGTACCATCTCAGAAGACGTTCTATTTAACTATTTCGATAACGAAGCATAAAGGGGAAAAATTTTTTTTCTCAAGAATTAAAGTCCTGAAAGTGTCATCTCTTAGTAATCTAGCCCCAATGGCCTCCACACCAACTATTCACTCTAGACAGATAAATATTTGTTGAGGGCCTCCTGGGAAATACAGTCTCCGATATCGCTTTATGACTTATTCTAATCTTCTCAGTCCATCAGCAGCCTCCACTGGTTATTTACTATGTTCGGAGCCCAATCCTGAGCAATGAGAGAAGAATTAGACTGCAGATGACCAAGCTAAACACCACTGCCAAGAGGTTTGAATAGTCTCACTCTGTGCTTCCCATTCCACAATATACCTATTTCCTCTTGCTTTACTGTAGTTTGAATAGAAAGCAGTTGGAAACTATGTATACTGGACAATGAATGAATTTGGGATGGAAGTTGTCCAGCACTATTATGTTACCTTGTCTATACACACAGCCTTGTTGAGGGACTCACATGTGCATGTGTGTGATTTATTTTTTCAAAATTATTTTCAATAAGTGAAAGACCCCAAAATATGGCTTTGTAAGTGCTAATAATATGATGAAGCTGTCCTCTAGGATTTTGGTCTGCATACTGGCTTTGACTCCCTGGCTTATCTGGAGTCAATCCTTTTCTTACTCTGTGCCCTAAGTTACCCCTATTAAACCAGGATAATCATAACCTACCTGACTGAATTGCTTGGAGGTACAACTGATGGAAATAATTCCAATGCATTAAGCCTGTGGTAAAGGTTAATTACTATTATTTTCCATGGCATTTATGGAGAGTGAACCATGAGATTGGTTTGGTTGCCTGATCAAATCTATTTCCTATAGCTCTTATTGTAACTTATGATCTAAATTTTTAAAATGGTAATATGTTATGCACCTACTAAAGGCTCTACTTCAAATTAGCTTATTTTGAAATTGGAAGTAAAAACAGTTTGAAATCAGTTAACTCCACAAATGAATATACTTAATGTTAATTCCATTTGAATTATTTTCATTCATAAGTGATTATTTACATGATGTGTATCCAGATCATTTAGCATTAATTCATCATCTAGCAACTTAATTCTTCAATGGGCACTATAGTCAGAAGACATCTAGACATTTCCAATTAAAAAAATATGTATGTTGGGCCACCTGGGTGGCTCAGTCATTAAGTGGCTGCCTTCAGCTCAGACCATGATTCCAGGGTCCTGGGATCGAGCCCCATGTCAGGCTCCCTGCTCAGCGAGGAGCCTGCTTCTCCCTCTCTTCCCCACTCATGTTCTCTGTCGTTATTTCTGTCTCTCTCTTTCTCAAATAAATAAATAAAATCCTTTAAATGTATAAAAAATAAATAAAAAAAGTGTGTGTATATACAAACTTATGTACACACACACACACATATTCCACAGTCTGTAAGTTATTCATTTGGGTAAAATTCTCCTGGTTATTTGCCCAAAGACCTTTGTCAGTTGGTTAGGTAAAGGCTATGAATGGTTTGAGCAGGATGCATGGATCTTTATTAAATCTTTGTCTAGATATTGAGCATATCCATAGAAAATCTTCTCAGAGAGTAATGACCTCTCTCCACCCCATGTAGGTCAAATCCAGAATGCTGTTCTATAACTTTCCCTAATCCCACTGATAAGCTTCCATTGGTGCATTGAAAAAAATGTGCTAATTTGTATGATATGGTCCATCATGGAGTAGTGGAAAAGATGCTGCATCAAGTTTTGATCTTCTTATAATTATATCTTCACTATATTATTTTTGCATGTCATAAAAATAATGCAAACATATAAAACAAAAAAAATGTATAGTGAAAGACTTTCATAGTTCCATCCCTCCAAGATAAACACTTTATATATATGGCTTTTAAACAAAAAATATATTATTCTATATACTCTGTTCTGAAGCAACTCCTTACTTATGGGAATTTAGGTTGTTCCCAAGCTTTTCTATTATAACAATACTGGAAATAAACATCCTTGGACATATATCATCACTTATTTGTGCAAGTCTTTCACTGGTTAAATATCCAAGAGTAGAGTTGCTTGTTAAAGAGTACCCACATTTAAATCTTAATAAATATTACTGATTAGTCTCCTAAAGAGTTTATAATGTATGTTCACTCATAAAGCAGACCCTATTCCTGACACTTGCTTGCTTGTACTGGATAGTATCACTCTTTCATGTGTTTGCTACTCTCTTAGATAAGAAAAGATAGTTCTTGTTTTTTATCTGGGGACTTAAGACCATTATGGGATTGACCACTCATTCACATGCTTTTGGTCATTTTCATTTATTTTTCCATTAATTAATATTTACCCTTCATCTTCATCTCACCCCTATTTTCTGGTTCCATCACTTTGGAAAAGTCAATCTCTCTGAGGTTTTGTTCATTATCTATACATTGTCCAAATGAGATACATGCCAAACCTTTGCTTTTCCTTTGTCCCTTTCTCACCTACCTGATTTTCATCTCCATCTCATTTTGAAATGCCTTGTAAAAAGATAATTTCAAAAAAAAAAAAAGAAAAAAAGAAAATCATGGCTCTTATGCCAATGTAAAAATGAACATGTTTTAAATATTTTACTTACTTATTTGACCAGGGAAGCAGGCAGATGTTATACCAGTTCAAAGGAAAAGTCAAAGGCACATATCTCAATGGAATTGCAAATGGAGGACACAGTGGTCTTTCCCTAAGGGAGGAAGGAAGTCAGTTGAAACTCTATCAGACAAGACAGAATGTGGCTGTTTATCAATTTTTAAAGAGTTGTAAAATAGTTCAAAGACTATGAAAAGCTAGAGTCTGATAACACAGAAGGATATGCTATAGGTAGATACTGCGTAATTTTACACTGAAACATAATTTTTTTCTACAGTTTCTCCCCTTTTGATCAAAAATAATCTCAAAAGATTATTCTTGATTACAAAATAAGATTGGTGCTAGTAAATTTGGCCTGGTTATTTAAATAGGTGCAGCAAAAACACTGCTTGGCCACAGAGGCATTCTTAAGTTTGCTTTGCTGGAAGCTTTTATGATAGGAATCTCAGAATGGACCTTTAAAACCTCTTGTTATTTGCTAGTCTGAGGTTAGGAGACTGAGGAAGAAACTCACCACTAGATTTCACCTGCACTACCTATAAATCTGGGCAAATTCCTCTCTTTTCCAGTTCCTCAAAATACCCTAAGATTCTTGGACCTACCGGGGAGTGACCTTACATACTCACTTGGAAGGCTGGGAACCCTGTGAGCCAGGTACCAGGACGGTTTATTCAACAGGGCTTTGTAAGCACTTGTTCATAAAGTCTAAAACCTTTCTTTGTTAAAAGTACATGGTCATGGGGCGCCTGGGTGGCTCAGTCGGTTAAGCGGTCAACCCTTGATTTTGGCTCAGGTCATGATCTCAAGGTCCTGGGATCGAGCCCTGGGTCAGACTCCATGCTCAGCGAAGTCTGCTTCAGGATTCTCTCTCTCTCCCTCTGCCCCTCCCACCCCATAAATCAATCAATCAATCAATCAATCAATCAATCAATCTTAAAAAAAAAAGTACACGGTCATATTTGACTAAATGGGCATCATTCTCAAATATAATGACTGGATGTCCATATACAAAAGAATAAAGTTAAACCCTTTTCTCACATTATACACAAAATTAACTCAAAATAGATTATGGACCTAAATATAAGAGCTGAAATAATAAAACTCTTTGGAGGTAAATCTTTGTGACCTTGGGTTAAGCAAAGCCATCTTAGGTATGACAATAAAAACACAAATGGCAAAAGAAGAATCTGATCAGACTTTATCATAGTTGTACTTCAAAGGGCACCATTAAGAAAATGAAAAGACAACACACAGAATGGGAGAAGATATTTGCAAATCATGTATCTTATAAAGGACTTGTAGCTAGAATATATAATGAAGTCTTACGATTCAATAATAAAAAGTAACAATGCCATTTAAAAATGAGCAAAAGATTTAAGTATTTCTCCAAAAAAGACATATGAATAGCCAGTAAACCCATGAAAAGATGCTCGGCATCATTACCTATCAGGGAAATGTCAATCAAAATCATAAGGTGATACCACTTTATACCTTTTAGGATGGCAATAATCAAAGGACAGATAATAACAAGTGTTGGGGGCGCCTGGCTGGCTCAGATGGTTAAGCGTCTGCCTTCAGCTAGGGTCATGATCCCGGGGTCCTGGGATCGAGTCCCATATCGGACTCCCTGCTCAGCTGGGAGCCTGCTTCTCCCTCTGCCTCTGCCTCTCTCTCTCTGTCTCTCATGAATAAATAAATAAAATATTAAAAAAAAAAGTGTTGGCAAAGAGGTAGGGAAATCGGAACCCTCATACACTGCTGATGGGAATGTAAAATGGTGCAGCCATTTGGAAAACAGCTTGGCAGTTAAACATAGAGTTACCATAAAAATAGTTAGCATAGAATTACCATATGACTCAGCAAATCTACTTCTAGATACATACAAAACAGAAATGAAAACATATGTCCACACAAATACCTGTACATGAGTGATTATAGCAGCATTTCAAAAAGTGGAAAACAATTCCAAGTCCCATCAACTGAGAAGTGGATAAATAAAATGTGTTATATTCATATAGCGGAATAATATTTGACACCAGCAAGAAATAAAGTACTAGTAATACCACAACATGGATGAATCTTCAAACATTATGCTAAGAGAAGGAAGCTAATCACAAAAAAAATCACATATCGTATGATTCCATTTGTATGAAACGTCCCAAATAGGCAAATCCAAGTTGGTGAGTTTTTGCAACAATGGGGGAGGACTGCTGATGGGTACAGGATTTCTTGTTGAGGTGATAAAAATGTTCTAAAATGGACTGTGGTGATGGTTGCAGAATACACGAAGAATCATTGAATTGTACACTTTAAATGGTTGAACTTTACAGTACATGAATTATATCTCAGTGAAGCTATTATGTAAAAAATAATGATTGAAAGTATGACTGATAATATTATACTGTTGTTGTCTGGTATCAGGCAAAGCAGCGCCAGGACTGTGATAAATTGAAACACATTTTGGACAGTGAAAGCATTCACAAATCTCTAGCAACTTCACATTCTGACTTCAATTTCTGAAATGTTTGTATTAACAAGATTTTACTCATATAAGTTTCACCTAGGGTAGGCTGCTTCTGAAGTCTCTTCTGACTTGACAACTCTTCCTACACACCTGAGCAATAATAGCATATCAAATAAACCTGCTTTTTTCCCCAGCACCTCCCTTTCTATGACGTGAAAGAACAAATCTTTGTGATTTCAAAGGAGCCCTCTGAGAAATTTCAAAGATGGTTTGAGTTCTTTGGGGTCCTCCGTTAGCTTGAAGAACACCAAAGAGTTTGGAGACCAAAGATAACCTACTCCCTCAGGAAAAACTACTCTTTTCCTTAAAAAAACAGAAGTACATACACAGCCATATTTCTCTAAAACTATGACTCCTAAGTATGATCTAAACCACGTTAATTCTAACTTTTAATAAAAGTAACAACTTCTAATTCACAGAGAAAACTGGGGAGTGGATAATTGCCTGCCTGTCACACATCAGCATTTTGCACTGCACTAGAAGAGCTCATGAATACACATAACGCAGCTCTCTCTACAGCCACTTGCCATCATTTATATACATTTCTCAAAGTGGCAGAAATGAGCATACTCATTACAGACCCAAGAGATAGCCTCATAAAAATGAGAAGCAAATGGATATAAACTTAAAATTATGATTACTAATCAGTATTTCAGTATTCTACTGTACTATCTTCAGATACTTGCTATCATACTAATTATCAAATGAATGTCCCTTAATTAACTCAAGTTAGTATTAGCCTAAGGTTTTAAGTTAACTATAGATCTTATAAATTGTTTTCAAACTGACATGTGACAAAATGTAATTACTGTTGAAATGGAGTGGATCAGAATAATGATTTAATTTGGGTAAATACAAATTTACGTATTTCATAATCTTAAACATTAAATAGAAGTAACATAATAAACTTCAATCAGTAAATCTGTTTGAGATTAGAAAGAATATATCCAAGTAAAGTAAAAATCTACTCTTTTATATACATATATATGTATATGTTTGTACCTGTATGTAGTGTATATGTATGTAGCACTAACAAAGCGGAGAAGACAGCTATTTTTTTAAAATAAAACCAGTAATATTAAATTTGTCTCATTTACTAAATTCTGTGAAAGTAAATTCTTAAAACATTTCTGGGATGAATACTTTTTTTTTTTAAAGATTTTATTTATTTATTTGACAGAGAGAGAGAGGTCACAAGTAGGTAGAGGAGCAGGCAGAGAGAGAGGGAGAGGGAGAAGCTGGCTCCCTGCTGAGCAGGGAGCCCATTGCGGCACTCGATCCCAGGACCCTGGGATCATGACCTGAGCCGAAGGCAGATGTTTAACCGACTGAGCCACCCAGGCGCCCCTGGGCTGAATACTTTTTAAAGGTTTTATTTATTTATTTATTTATTCATGAGAGAGAGAGAGAGAGAGGCAGAGGGAGAAGCAGGCTTCCGCGGCGCAGGGAGCCCGATGCGGGACTCGATCCCAGGACCCTGGGATTATGACCTGAGCTGAAGGCAGATGCTTAACCATCTGAGCCACCCAGGTGCCTTGGGCTGAATACTTTTTTTTTTTTTTAAGATTTTATTTATTTGACAGAGAGAGACACAGCAAGAGAGGGAACACAAGCAGGGGGAGTGGGAGAGGGAGAGGCAGGCTTCCCGCCGAGCAGGAAGCCCGATGCGGGGCTCGATCCCAAGACCCTGGGACCATGACCTGAGCCGAAGGCAGACGCTTAATGACTGAACCACCCAGGCGCCCCTGGGCCGAATACTTTTTAAATCTAACACATTAAAATATAAGGAATTCAATTTCCTTATTTTCTGAGAGTTTTGGGATTATTTTAATTATGTGTTTATTTAACTTTGTAAGCCAATCAAAATAAAATTTCTTTACTTTCAGAGATTTTATAATCTGATTTATCAACACTATTGAAAGTAAGAAAATATTACATACTCACACAGTGAGAGATAAAGGCTTTTCTGAATTATAGTCACATAAATACACACATAGAGGGAGGGAGAAAGCTTATAATTTCCAACCTGAAATTTTAGCCATGGGTCAAGTGTAAACACAGAAATATAAAACTCAGGGTGCTTGGGTGGCTCAGTCGGTTAAGTGCCTGGCTTCAGCTCAGGTCATGTTCCCCAAGGTCCTGGGATCGAGCCCCACATCGGGCTCCCTGCTCGGTGGGGAGTCTGCTTCTCCCTCTGCCCCTCCCTCTGCTTGTGTTCTCTCTCCCTCTATCAAATAAATAAAATCTTTAAAAAAAATAAATATAAAACCCATCAGTTTAGATATCACCTTCCCAGTGGACAAAAAATTCTTAATTAATTTGATCTCAAAATAGACAAACAGAAAAGACTAAAATACCAGATTCTCTGCCACCTCTCTTCCAGTAGAGATCTCTATAAACTATTAATCCATTTACAGAGATCCTCAAATAATCAGATCATAAAACCAAATTCCCATTAATTACTGGGAAATAACGTATTGGCCACCATTGAATAACAAAAGTTCAACCGAGTAAATTTTAAAGATATAATTGGCTTTATTAATCAATGCATGAATCAGGCAGCATCCTGCATGGCAAGTAGAGGAGAGCTCCAAAGGGCTACAGGAAAGGTTTTTAAAGGTACAGAGGGCGTGGAAAAAAAGGAAATTATTAGCAAAGGCCAGGTCACCCTACCACGGTGAACAGAAAGGTTTTATCAGTAAATCTCCTAGTGCTGATCAGGAAATAACCTGGTTAAAGGTTACATTTCTGGGGGGTTGAAACTGCAGTCAAGTTAGGTATTAAGTTTAGGTTAACTGACTCGGGGCCTTAACCTAAGTGACAGCATTTTGGGCCTGTGGTTTTCTTTTTTACACCACAAGCAATCCAAAACACAAACACGAACTATAAAATAGGCAGAGAGGAAACTTAAAATTAGAAAAGCAGTGAGCAAAATCCTATTGTCATTTTGGATTCACTTTTGGGAACCAAGAAAAAAATCAGCTTGGGCACACACTGCCCACGAGTGTGCTTATGAAGTTTTCCTGGCTCTGGTAGGTAAATCCATTGGGCACCTCAGTGGAACCTCAGAAACTGTTAAAAGATAATTTCCCAGGAAAGGTAAAATCATGACTCTCCTATGGATATAAAAATGAGCATGTGTTAAAGATTTTATGTTACTCATTCACTGAAGGAACCAGGTAGATGTTATAATAGGCTCATAGGAGAAGTCAGAAGGCACAAATTTCTATGGAGTAAAGAAATGGAATTGCCAATGGAAGCAAAACTGTTGTTTACACAAGAGGATGGGAAGTCGATTGAAGCTCTACCAGAGCAGACAGAATGTGCATGTCTATCAAC
The DNA here is from genome assembly GCF_029215605.1 of Mirounga angustirostris. Taxonomy (NCBI): domain Eukaryota; kingdom Metazoa; phylum Chordata; class Mammalia; order Carnivora; family Phocidae; genus Mirounga; species Mirounga angustirostris. The sequence continues at coordinate 37,269,404 of NW_026991720.1, forward strand.
TTTTACAAAGAGTTGTAAAGTAGTTCAAAGATTTTGAAAGGCTAGACTCTAATAACCCAGAAGGATATATGCTGTACGTAGATAACGCACGGTTTTCCGCTGAAACACAAATTTATTTTTTTCTACAGTCTGTTCTTCTGGACGTCTTTATATAGCATCTGTTCATGTCTCCTGTAGACCCCATAAATGTTTAATTGCTCTTCAGAAAAAAACAGGCTCTCATATAACTAGCAGTTGAGAAAAGATTTCTACTTATGTGGTAAATGCAAAGTGGTTTTATTAATACTTTTCCCCTTTATGTGATATTGAGCTACCCATTTAACTGATTTTTTTTTCCATTTCTCTGTTAGTTGTTTGGGCATCATTATAGATAATATGTGAAAGAAAATAAATTGCTTGTAGTTGGGAACAATTGAAGTTACAAGCTGAAGTGAAGGGGACCAAAGATCATTTAATTAATGGATTGACTGATTCCATAATCACTCATGGATTGTTCTCCATGTGCTAGGCACCATGCTTAAAGAAAATGCAGTTTCAGCATTCAGTAATTTTACATTTATCTGGGGCAGTAGACAAGGAAATAAGCATCTATAGAGAGTGATGAGAATATTTATTATAATACAGGTATGCAAAGGATGTCTTAGGAGCACAGTCTGGGAGTCAAAGTCACCTAGGACACCTAAGCTCAATCCTCAAGGAGCAAGCAAGGTCAAGGATGTTGATAGAAGAATGTTTCAGGGAAAGTGAGTAACAAGGCCATGGGTTGGAAAGCAACTTCATTCTGGAAATGACAATTCCTCCTGTGTAGCCAGAGCAGGAAGAGGGATGTGAGAGGGAAGGAAGGACAGCACCCAATGAGGTAGGGGAGGAAAGAAGGGTCGACCGGGGAAGAGCGAAAGATCCAGGGCTGTCGCCAGGCAGGTGAAGCATTTTAAGTTAGGGATTTCCACTATCAAATCTGCATTTTAAAAAAATCACTCAAGTGGCAGGGTGGGAAATGGATTGTTAACTCTAATGTTTCCCAGTGTCTATTTCATTAATGATTTAGCACGGACTTTTAACTGATTCTCAGGTTCTCCCCCGCAGTCTTTGCTTACAATGTTTTGGCCCGTGCACACAGCTCTGCTGCATTTTGAGGGTAAGACTGTGACTTTGTGATAGAGGATGAATGAAAGAGATGAAGGGAAAAATGATGAAAGCCAACTATGGCTTGCAGGTCAAAGTCCGCTGCCTGTTACTGTAAAGAACACTTTATCCGCGCACAGCCACGCCCGTTTCAGCACTGTGTGTGGCTGTTTTTGGGTCCCACAGCAGACCGGAGTAGTTTTTGAGAGGCTGTACAGAACGCCCAGTTTGCCAACCCCTGGTAGGAAGGGTTGAAATGTGTATGTTAACTTATTTCGTTTATTTGATCACCTATTATTTATTCCCTATATTCCAAAGGATTCATGCAAATGTTTGTGGCCAGCCCCGTGCAAATTTTCAAACCTTGAAAGCTAGGCTGGTCATAAAACTTCGCAAAATGACGATATTAATGCCATGTAGGAGATCATCTATAGGACGTTAATTCTTCTGAAAGCTTCTAAGAAGGAGCAGAAAGATCTGGTTTATATGCTACTGGGGCTTGATTTATTTTCGTTCAAGGACAGATGCTTGATAATAGATACATTTTTAAAATATTCTGCAAAACTTTTAGGACCTTGAATTTGACAATCTCAAAGACAGTAAGTACAAGTTTGGGCACTGAGTATTAATAGTTATGATTTTTCCTGGATTCCTGGTTTAATATCTCTGGGCTTAACATCTAACACCCTATTCGTGGGAGAAATACACAGAAGTGTTTTGTCATGGACTAATTTTAACATCTTCTTCAAGTCCAGATTCTAAATAAGACTGCCTTGGATTGCATCAAATAGGTACCTTACAGAGGCTATGGGACTGGGAGAGGCCATGCAGTTCACAGCGAGGGCCTGCAGCACCTTTCACCAGGCCCCACAACCTGCCTGCTCAGCCATCCTTAGCTCGTACACCTTGAATATTTGGAAATTTAAAGAAAAGGAGCAAAAACCTGTTATGGTTAAATCTTTTGTAGTATCCTTGGGAGACTGACTGGGACACATGCATGAGTAGCATTTATTTAATAAGAAACTCCTTTGAATAGAGTTGAAGCCCAGAAAACAGTGATGTTTAAAAAAAAAAAAGTATATTTCGGTCCTTGATTGAAATTTTCCAACATTTTGGGAAAAGTCAATTTGCATAACAGTTGGTGTTTCACCTCCTGGTGTTAAACCCATCTTCCCTACACTGTCTTTTTGGATCTGTTAATCAAGTTTTCTGCCTTCTCTAGACAGCAGTCTAATTGCTTATGTCCTGCAGAAACCCCTTACCGAGAAAGAGATTTAATTTGTACCTTAATCCAATATTTTTGTGCAGTATGGTAAAACACTATTACTTGCTACAGTATTTTGTCAGCTTCATCATTAGTTCCTAATAGGATTCCTCCCTTTGATCTTAATCTTTTATTTTTCTGCCACCTCTGTCACAATTTCTGTTTTTTGTTTTGTTTTGTTTTTGTTTTTGTTTTGACCTAGCATATCCTTTTCTGCCAGAGACAAATCATCATCATCACCATGAGAAATATTGATTGCTTGCCCTCAGGGGGCACTTCATTGTACCCGATATGGTGGGATTTTTACCAGGTTTCATTGGCTTTCTGCTGTGATGCAGCAGAAAAAAACAAAACAAAACCCCAAACAAAACAAACAAGCATAACAAAATCTAAAAAACAAACAAACAAAATCCCAACAACCACCCACTATGTGTCATTCCTTATATCTAGAGAAGATGAAAAAGCGGTATTCCGAAGTGTGAACCAGGCACTAATGTGGATCTCAAGAAGAGGTGATTTAATGAGAAATGTATTCAAGCCTTTAAGTACATTAGCCCTGACCTTCCACCCCCTTTGGTTTTTTGTTTCTTGCAGGCATGACTTTCTCTTCCATCTACCCTTTTCCTTTTGCCCCCATCTGGCCTTCTGACAGCAGCAGAATGAGTGTTAGCTATGTACTATTATTTGACATCCTTCTTTTTATAAAATTGAATTTCTTTTGATAAATGTCAGAAGGGGACACACATTCTTCAGTAAAATGAGCTCAGCCTGGAACAGATTTGTCACTGCCAGGTCTCCAGTCATCTCTTTTGCTTCTGACAAATACAGTATGTGCTGAGCTTGTCTGTCCTTGGTGACCTTAGAGAAATGGAAAAGTGATCCCATCCTTTCTGATTCCAGCATTGTGAATTGTCACAGATAGCAAGTGAGAGATGATTTAAATGTTTACATATTCCTCCTTTGTTGCTGTCTGCTCTGAGCCTATGTATATCTGGAAGGATGGTAGAAGAAAGCAACGTGAAAGGCTTTATGTTAAATAAGGCTCTTTTGTATTTTGGTTGGGAAACTTTTAATACCACAAAGATTCTCTTAGGTTTTCATTTCTCAAATCCTTTTAGTATCCTGATAGAGGGATCAATTTGAAAAATAGCTGATTTCTCACATTGACATTCCCTCTATATGGATCATATTAGAAAATGAAAACTTACCTGAAATAAACTTCAACTTTACTGTAGTGTAGGGAGGAAAAATATCTTTTTCTTCTACCTTTCTAAGTTCTCTGTTGGGAACCCTATAACAAAAGACATACTAAGAAAAGAAAAGCATACTCATTTTTTAAATATAAGTTTTATGTAACATAGAGTCTTCACAAAGAAATTAAGACTCAAAGAAATGGTTAAATCTGAGTTTTTATGCTATGTGTGATGAAGAGTGAGAAGTCATGGAAAGATAAAACAGGATGAAGAATATGAGCTAAGTGTAGTGCCTTAGGGAAGAAGGGGGGTACCTAGCAAGGCCTATTCATTCACATTTCTTTCTGTGTCCCTTCATCTTTGGAGATAAGGATGCTCCTTTCCTCCAGGTATAGATGAGATAAGGAAGCTGAAGGGACTCCATAAAAATCTGCTTTTTGCTCCTTTTCCTGCTTCTCTTCTTGCTAGAACCTGCACCCCCACCTTACTTACACTTGCCTCATCTTAATGTTATGTCCTCTTGTAAAGGGCAAGGAGTTAATGATTCCTTTAGAGTCTTTCAGCACAGTAGATAACATCTAAGGAGGGACCAGGCAAGAATGACCGGATAAAGCTGTCATGTACTTGCTTTATTCCAGACAACTAATGCTAGACATCCCAGTACCAAGACCCAAAGGCTCCAAGAAATAAGTGACTAATGGAGGACACCTGGATCCTCGTTCTTGTTCTAACCATCCAGTTCTTGGATGCCCAAGAGGACACATACATCAGACCACAATTCTCAATAAAAACCTCAACCTTGAGCAAAGATGAGACTCTCCTTTCCTTTCTGAGTCTCCCAGACACTCGGTCTGTACCTGCACTCTATATCTTCAAACTCTGCTCTCACCCCTGGCTTGTGTTTGATTCCTATCCTATGCATGGCAAAGGCCCCTCTTGACTCTTCCTGTGGGACCCTCTCTGGGTCCTCAGACCTCGCCCGCCTGCACGAGAGGGAGGGCACCTCTCACAGGAGGGGTGTATAGCCTGCTCCAGGGGAAGTTTGGAAAGTCTCTCCTGTACGTGCCTTTTCTCAAATTCCTTCAGCTCAAAATATTTAAGATGTCAAGTTGTCCTATTTTGGAGTAACCTGTTCTGAACCCTGTCACCAGTGAGTAGATCAGTCTTTTTCTACGTGCATGATAACATTGTTATGTTATTCCGATGTCAAAGCTGCCCTGAAGAGCAGAAATGGGATAAAATACGAGTGTGTTAATGTAGTGATACAAAGTATTATCTGATTTTCAGGTAGTCATGTAAAGGAACTAACGCGAGTTTGCTCTGGTGAGTTACCGACAGAGACTCCATCAGGTGGAGGTGTCACACAAAGGAGACTTGATTTGCAACAAATAGGAGATGGCTGGGGAAAACTTCCAAAGCCTTTACTTCCCGAGCAGGGATGAGTGGGTTCCTTTTATTTAGGGTTAGGATGAATATTCAGAAAGGGGAGCTTCCTCATCTCAGTGAAGGCGGGCTTGAGGTTGAAAACAAGCCTATAGGAGCATCCTATGTTATGTTAATGAAGCTTATGCTCCTCCTAGGGCAGAGACTTTAACATTATAATGAAGCAGAGGTAACCGGGGGTGAGGGGAAGGGGCTCTGGATGTGCCCCAAGAGCCTTATAAACTCGATGGGGTCTTTGGCTCCTCAGCTGGGTAAGGAACACTGGGCCTTGCTTACTTTTGAAACAGGACTGGGAGTTTTTACCACTGAGTGATTGTGTCTGATGTGGTTAGGCTAGAGACCGTTCACTTGTGCAATCCCTTTGTTCCCTTAAAATTCTTAATTACCGAATGTTTTGCATTTCTTTGTGATTTTGACACCTCCTAGGAAGTTCTGCAAGAAGTGTGCTAGGACAAGTGGAATCTGTCAGGCAAAGATCACAGAAATAGCTGGGGGACTAAAATGACTTCTCGTTCTTTTCCTGGGGACCCCTAACTCTTTCTGCTTACATTTTGTCCTAGAAATGATAGCAAGTCCTTCTTTCCCGGATCTACTTGAAAGTCGATTATTATTACACCTTACCTCACTTTTGACTTTGAACTAGGAGTTTCGATGTTAGCTATATGAGAAAGATTTCAATTAGACTTTACAAATTATTCAATAATTATTCAATGGTCATTGAATGAAATGGATCATTCAACAATTTATTCCTTGGACAAACTGTTATTAATTTCTACTGGATGAAGATGAGGTGTTAAGCATAGAATGGTTGGAAAACTAAACAGACAAGGTTCTTGCCTGCAAGGGACTTAATTGTTAGTAGACAAGTAAATTAATCTACAGATTATGAAGGAAATAAACAGGAAGATGTAAAATAAAAGCACAAGGAAGGCCTACTTTGTAGTACAGAATGTCAGAAGGTTTTATTTTACTTAATAATTTGATAGCATATTGGTGCTTATTGATAATGTATTGAACACTTACTATATGCTCAGTACTAAGTACTTTAAATGTATTAATTTATTTAATCACCACAATGGTTTCATGAGGAGGATCTTATTATTATTCCATATTATAATGAGGAAACTGAGGCACAGAGTGATTTTTTTTTTTTTTTTTGGTAATTTGTTCAAGGTCACAAAGCTATTATGTAATAGAGCCAGGATTTATCCCAGATGGTCCAGCTCCAGAGACTGTGCCATTAACTACAATTATTATTACAATTTATCCAACAATTACTACATAAATTATTTAAAATGCTGAATATTGTGCTAGATAATTGAGATACAAATGCAAATAAAAATGGTGCATTGGGGGCCCCTTCGTGGCAGAGTAGGTTAAGCATCCCACTCTTGGTTTCACTGATGTCATGATCTCAGGGTCTTGAGATTGAGCCCTGCGGGGTGGTGGCTAGGGTGTGCTAGGAGCCCTGTTGGGGCTCTGAGCTCAGTGAGGAGTCTGCTAAAGTTTCTCTCTCCCCTCCTACTGCCCCTCCCCACGTTCGAGCTCCCTCCCTCCCTCTCTCTAAAATAAATTAATTAATTTTTTAAAAAATGGTGCATTGCCCTCAAGAAAATCACAATCTAGAGGGGGAGATGGGATGATAATTAAAATAATGGTATAATTGCAATACTAGAAATCTGAACAAAGTGCACTGGGAACTGAGAATATAATTTATTGTTTTTTTTTAATTAAAAAAAATACAGACAATATTTTTTAAATAAAAATAGACAGTAACCCACAGTGAAGTTTAGAAAGTGCTGCTAAATTTGCTACTAAGGCAAACAGAAAATCAAAGCTCTGCTAAGGACTTTTTCCAGACTTAGTTTGTGGAAATTCATTGGTCCTTGTAAACCAAATTCGCTAACCCTCAATGATGCTAGTTTTCTCTTCTTCCCCTGCCACACAGAGATAGAATTTGGAAATGGGCAGGAGGGAAACTATTGTGAAGTGGGCACCACAATTATATTCTAAGTTGTAAACTATTGTCTGATGGTGTTTGAATTTCTTACCCCAGCAGTCTCTTTATTCTTTACATCATTCTTTAAAAAAAAAAAAATAATATTTATTTATTCATGAGAGACAGAGAGAGAGAGAGAGAGGCAGAGGCAGAGGGAGAAGCAGGCTCCCCACAGAGCAGGGAGCCTGATGCGGGACTCGATCCCGGGACCCTGAGATCATGACCTGAGCCGAAGGCAGATGCTTACCTGACTGAGCCACCCAGGCACCCTGTCCATGTCACTCTATTGGCCTAAATCCATCATCCCATTCCTGCCGTATGAACATTTCTCAAATGTCTCATGGTGAGCATGTTTAACCCGTGGCAATGGTAACTTTCCAAGCTCCCATGCTCCTTCACCCAGTGTATTATTTTCCTAGGGCTGCTGGAGCAAACTGTGACAAACTGAGTGGCTTAGAACAGTGGAAATTAATTTTCTCACAGTTCAGGAGGCCAGAAATTTGAAATCAAAGCATTGGCAGAGCAATGCTCCTTCCAAAGTTTCTAGGGGAGGGTCCTACCTTGCCTCTTTCGGCTTTTGATGTGTCCTGGTTCTCCTTGGGTTTTGGCAGCATGAGTCCAATCTCTGCCTCTGTCTTCTTGTGGCCTTTTCACTTTGCATCTATCTCTTATGACAAAGATTCTCTTCTTGACCAAACCCTAGTCAGGCTCCTCTAAGCTGTCTTCTCTACTAGGCCTCTGACTTCGTCTATAAAAACTGTAGAGTCTCAGAACAAATGATTTTGTCCATTCTCCCCTCTTCTGCACCCCCTCCATAAACACATTAAAGGATTTGAACAGGGGCACCTGGGTGGCTCAGTCAGTTAAGTGTTTGTCTTTAGCTCAGGTCATGATCCCAGGGTCTTGGGGTTGAGCCCCACATCCCATGTTGGGCTCCCTGCTCAGTGGGGAGTCTGCTTCTCCCTCTCTCTCTGCCACTCCCTCTGTTTGTGCTCTCTTGCTCTCTCTCAAATAAATAAATAAAATCTTAAAAATTAAAATAAAAGATTTGAACAAACACTAGTGTCATTTCTAATAGCTCAAGGCCAAATCCCTTGGATGATGAGTCTAGCTAGCCCTCTTAAGTGTCTGCCTGGGAGAGCTCAAGGCAGCCAAAAGGATTTACTGTTTGTTCCAGCCAACACCTGAAGACAGGGTCCTTGTCTCCCAGTCTCTGTGTGAGAGTAGGAGACTAACTTCAAGAAGTGCCAGTTAGCAAATCCAGAGGGGTTTCACGTGGACCAAGCCTCCCTCCTCTTCCCACTGTTTGTAAATGGTCACTTCCTGGAGTGCTCAAACCCCCACCTTTCTCCCTCCTTACTCTTTCATTCTTCCTTTAAAATGCCCAGTCACTTCTGCACAAATAGAGGTTGAAATCAGATCACGATGGATCCTCTTCCCTATTGTGATAGTTTATTGTGGGTTTTTAAAAAATATTTTATTTATTTATTTATTTGACAGAGAGAGACACAGCGAGAGAGGGAACACAAGCAGGGGGAGTGGGAGAGGGAGAAGCAGGCTTCCTGCCGAGCAGGGAGCCTGATGCGGGGCTCGATTTCAGGGCCCTGGGACCATGACCTGAGCCAAAGGCAGACGCTTAACGACGGAGCCATCCAGGTGCCCCAATGTGATAGTTTATTGTTGATTAACACCTGTCCTTACCATTTTAACTAGTGTCTGGCTTTGTCTTTGACACTTATAAGGACACTCTCATTGGATGTAGGGTCCCCATCCTAATCTGGTGTGATTTCATCATGATCTTTACCTTATTTACATCTGCAAAGATCTTATTTCTAAATGAAGTCTTATTTTGAGGTTCTGGGTGGACAGAAATTTTAGAGGGACACTATTCAACCTACTACACCCCATATATCTGATTAGTCAGTGTGGCAAACTATTGTCCACCTAATATCCAACGCCTATTTATTCCATGCTAATAATTTTTTCAAAAAAGATAATGTCATCAGTCTCTAGTTATGGACCATGGTCAGTCTCAGGCAATCAAGACACTCCTGTTCCCCACTTTCCCAGCCTCCACTGCAGCTAGAGGCTGCCATGTGACCCTGCTCTGGCTAATGACACCTCAAGTCAGCTGTGAAGGAGTGGGTTGTTCAACAGCATGATGCAAAAACAAGAGAACTGAGAAATGTCCCTAATATTTTCAAACTTCTGCACCAACACCAGCACCCGCCTACCTGTATCTAGTTAAGTAAAATGAGCCCCTACATGTGAAGCTCCGTTCAGCAGAAATTCTGTATCTTGCATCCAAATGCATTCTTAATTGATTTACTCACTAAGTTCAGTTAATTTTTTTTTTTGAAATATCTGTCCTATTTATTGCTCCTGATGGGGCTCAGGGAAGGCCACCCCTATTTTGAATTAAGATTACTTGAGAAACAGCTGGTGCAAGAAAGATACCCTGATCCTCTTTTCTGTCCCCCGAAAGCAGGAAATGAATTTCCCATGTGCGCCAGGAGATAGAGAGACATCCTTATCAAGGAGATAGAAAAGTCAGAAGAGAGAAGAGAGACAGAGAAGACTATGTAAACAAATTCTGTTTAGCCTGTTTCATTGTCTTGTCAGTTGTTCACAAATTTATTGTTTTTGTTTTTTGTGTTTTTTTGTCTAAAAGGTATATAAGAAGCCTACTTTGGTTCCTTTTTAGGTCCTATATCTATGAGACTTCCTTATATATATGAAATTATTTTTTTTCTCTCCTGTTAATCTGTCTTGTGTCAATTTAATTATTAGACCAGGCAGAAGGACTGAGAGGAGTAAGAGGAAAATTTTCCCTCTCTGACACTTCCTTTCCATTTAAGCAAGTCTTCCTCATTTCTCACTAGACAATCATAACATCCTAATTAGCCTCCTAGCCTCCCTGCCTCATTCCAGATTCCTCTATTCCCTATGGGCCCAAGAGTAATTGCTCTGAAACACAGATTATGCCCTCTGCTCAAAAACTTTTCTCAGCCTCCAGTTACTAAGAGAATAACGTCTAAACTTGTTAGCACTAATGATCTGGCCTCAATCTATTGTTTTCTAGTCTTATTTATATCCACATCCTTCACGCCCTCTATAGTTTGCATACCAAATTACTTTCCTAGACACACTAAGTATATTCATATCTCAGCCTCTCTCCTCAGTTGGGAATAATTGTGGGAATCTTATTTATCCCTCAGAATCTAGCCAAATGTTTCCTCTCTCATGAAGGCCTCCATAGTCATCCAATGGAATTCATCCTTGTTTGTTCTTTTTGTTGGGGAACAATAATTCCTGTCCCCTTCAAGGGTCCTTCTAGCAGGACTAAGAATCAAATTGACTTAAGACAGTTGACAGGAGAAAATCAAATTTAATAACATATGTATGGAGAATCCACACAGACATGGAAATTCCAAAGACAGTCAGGCACAATGAAATATATATGTCATCCTGAACCAGGGAGAAAGGGGTTGGGGTCCAGGGCTTCAGAGGAAAGGAATGCAATTTACAGGGCAACAGGAGTAAGAGCAGATGCTTGGTAATTAGATGTTTGCTCTGTCATACAGGTGGGTTACTAAGATAAAATTTCTCTCCGCTAATAACCCTTATTCTGGGAAAGACCCCCAATTTAGAGTCTTCTATGCAGTTAAGGAAGGGGAAAACATTTCTCTTGCGCCCATACAGTCTTGTTTTTTTTTTTTTGTTGTTGTTGTTTTGTTGTTGTTCTTTAAGATTTATCCATTTATTTTAGAGAGGGGGGAGCACGCATGTGTGCACACACATGTGAGTAGGGGGAGGAGCAGAAGGAGAGGGAAAGAATCCCCAAGCAGACTCCCAACTGAGTGTGGAGCCCAAGGGGAACCCCAAGATCATGACCTGAGCTGAAATTAAGAATCAATCGCCCAACTGACTGAGTCGTCCAGGTGTCCCAAGCCTTACAGTCTTGATTGCCTTTAGCTCAGAATAATCTTCATGGTAAAGTGACCCATCTTGGGGTAGCCTGCCTTTGGCCCCTACATTCTATTTCAGGTGGTCCTAGACTTTTTGACTTTCAGATAACTTGCACCTCAGTCCAGCGTACACATCTACACATCTAACTCCTTTTTCCTATGCTGCATGTAGACTTTTATCCTTCACTGATAAACATTTCCCATTTTCACAAGGTGCTTCTGACTGCCAAATGTTTCATCTTGACAACTTCATTATCTCCCTTTGTAACGCTTGAACAATTATTTAATTATCCTTATGCATTTTACTCAGTGTTTTATAAATATGGAAGTGATACTACTAATGAAAATATAATTGAGACGAACATTAAAATCATGAGTGGGCTCAAATTTGCTGTATCTTTAGATCTAATCAAATACTATTAAGTACAACTTAATTGTACTTAAATTGGTCCACCATGTTTAATTGTGAAGAAATGGTACAAAATTGGAGTATATGTAGAAAACACAGGAGTACATTGTTGAAGGTTGTGACTTGAAGTCCAGGTCTAGTAATGGGAGAAATGGAGACATATTTTAAATGGTGGAAAATATGTTGCAGTTATTGCAATCAGCTGCAAAATACATTGCAATTATCCAAAGGCAGAGAGAAAATCACAGGTTTTCCCTGACATTCTTAGGGTATGAGAATTTCATTCCTTTTTAGGGCTGAATAATATTCTATTGTATGTATATGCTGAAAGGGTTCAGAACATGTCACCCCCAAATATGCCACTTTGGTGTATTGATTATTTTGAGGTAAAGGCAAAATACCCTGGCTGGGTCTGAAAATTAAAATGACAAAGACAAATTAACAGAAAAGCATACAAGTCTCTTTAATGTAAGTTTTACTTGACATGGGGACCTTCATAAGGAAATGAAGACCCAAAGAAATGGTTAAACCTGAGTGGTTTCTTCTTTTAAAGATTTTATTTATTTATTTTAGAGAGAGAGACTGAGACAGAGAGAGACAGAGAGAGCATGAGCAGGGTGAGGGGCAGAGGGAGAAGCAGGCTCTCCGCTGAGCAGGGAGCCAGACAAGGGGCTCAATCCTGGGACTCCAGGATCATGACCTAAGCCAAAGGCAGACGCTTAAGCGACTGAGCCACCTAGGTGCCCAAACCTGAGTGTTTTTATGCTAGGTTTGATGAAGAGTGGACAGTCATGGGAGGATGTGATAGGACAAAGATGACCTAAGTGTAGTAAACTGGAGAAAACCTAACAAGGCTTGTTCATCAGATTCTCTGTGGTGTCCCTCCTTCTTAGAGATAAGGATGCTCTTTTTCTCCAGGTATAGGGAAGTTTTATGACCTGCTTCAAGGGAAGGTCAGAAAGTCCTTCCTGCACATGCCATTTCTCAATTCCTTCAGTTTGAAACATTCAATATGCCAAGCTGCCATATTTCGGAGTAGTGTGTCCTGAACCCCATCACTGTTAAACAATAACCCCATTCTCCACTCCCTCAGCCACTGAAAACCTCTATTCTTTCTATCTCTATGCATTTGCCAATTCTAGGTACCTCATACAATATTTGCTCTATGTTCAATTTTGTTACTATGAACATTGGTGTACAAGTATCTGTTTGAGCTCCTGATTCCAATTCTTTTAGACACATACTTAAAAGTAGAATGGATAGATCATATGTTTAACTTTATAAGGAATCACAAATCATGCAACATTTGTTGTTTCGTGTCTGACTTATTTCACTTAGCATAATGTTTTCAAGGTTCATCCATGTTGTAGCGTGTATGAGAATTTCATTCCTTTTTAGGGCTGAATAATATTCTATTGTATGTATATGCTGAAAGGGTTCAGAACATGTCACCCCCAAATATGCCACTTTGATGTATTGATTATTTTGAGGTAAAGGCACTTGAGAAACAATAGATACAAAAAGGGATCTCTGACCTCCTTCTTTCTACTTAAAAGCAGATCATAAAATTTCTCATGAGAGAGATTCTCTTCCTCTGTAGCAGGAAGAGAAGAGCATTTTTATCACTGGAGACTGGGAGCCTACATTGAAATGGATCTGTGCAAACGAACTTACTAAAATAACCCTTTAGTTATTTTAGTACAAACCTATTAAAATAACTACCATCAGTTTCCTCCATATATTTCCTTGTCACTGTCTCACAATTTCCTGCCTCTTACTTAAAGCCCTTTGACTTGTCACATCTCCATATCTATCATTCTTTGTTTAAAAAGGTACTCGAGCTTTTGGGCCCAAAATTTCTTTGGGTCTTCATTTTCTTTTTGAAGATTCTTGTGTATGTAAAAAAAATATTAAATAAATTTTGGTTTTCTCCTGTTGATCTGTCTTATGTTAGTTTAATTCTTAGGCTGAGCCACAAAACCTAGGAAGTTAGAAGGAAGTTTTCTGCCCCCTTTTAATACCACATTCTGTTTATGCCTTCATCTATTGATGGACACTTGGGTTGTTTCTATCTTTTGGCTATTGTGAATAATGTTACTATGAACATTGGTGTACAAGTATCTGTTTGAGTTCCTGATTCCAATTATTTTGGGCACATACTTAGGAGTAGAATGGCTAGATCAGATGTTTAACTTTATAAAGAATCACTATTCCATTATCTGCAGTGGTTTGCCATTCTTATCAGCAAAGCACAGGTGTCCGATTTCTCTAAATCCTCACCAATACTTGTTATTTTGTTTTTTGATAATAGCCATCCTAAGGGAAGTGAAATGATATCTCATTATGGTTTTGAACTGCATTTCCCTAATAACTAGGCATGTTGAACATCTTTTCATATGCTTCTTGGCCTTTTTAATATTTTCTTGGTCCATTTTTGAATTCTAACCAGTGATTTTTTTTAAATACAAGATGAGGAATATCTTCAGCTTGTCAGTGATTATCTAGACATAGAAAATATCATAAATTATATAAAACTACTTTTATTTTTTTTAAAGCTTTTATTTATTTATTTGACAGAGAGAGAGAGAGAGAGATAGCAAGGGCAGGAACACAAGCAGGGCGAGTGGGAGAGGGAGAAGCCCACTTCCTGTGGAGCAGGGAGCCCAATGCGGGGCTCGATCCCAGGACCCCAGGATCATGACCTGAGCTGAAGGCAGACGCTGAACGACTGAGCCACCCAGGTCCCCCTAAAACTACTTTTAAATACAATTTTTGGCAGATGAATGAACAGAATTTATTAATTTTTCCCATCTTTCTCTTTTTTCTAGTTCCCATCTGATTTTGTATATAGTGCGTAACCAGCTTACTTGAAAAATGTGACAAAGAAGAACCTAAGAAAATAATTTCATGACTTTTCTGGATTATTCCATTTCTTACAGATTCCCATAAAATGTCTTTTAAAAAAATTATAAGATATTTCAAATGTCATAATTTCCATTTAACCAACAAGGCCCTCTTAGTTTTTTCCTTGAGTGTCCTATCAGGAAACTGCATTGGGCAGATTTTGAAATGGGCACAATTACTGGGTGTCCTTTCAATGGAATTTCTGACATTGTCTGGCTTAATCTTTGGGTTAGCTGATTCTCTTGGGGCTTGTTCTTTGAACTGTCCTTGACTGAGCTATTTTATAACTCAGGAAATTGTAGAAAACTGACTAATAGTAAAATGCAAATTATTCTTGTCCATAGACATGTAAATGAACGTCATTGTAGAGATACAGTTGATTTCCTCTCTGTAGAAAAGATTCCAAACATTGTAGTTTGTACAAACATTATAATTAGTGTTATAATTTGGTGCTTGTAGGATCTACTATTTGCATTTATTAGCAAATTTACTTCAAGACTCCTGACTGCCTTACATATCTCTGTTCTGATTCTTTTTTTTAAGTTATTTTTTTTAGTAATCTCTACACCCAACATGGGCTCAAACTCACAACCCCAAGATCTAGCTCTTCCGAGTGAGCCAGCCAGGTGCCCCTGTTCTGATTCTTTTTTGAATAGGTTGTAATATCATACTGGTCCCCTCATTAATGAATGAGCTAAATAAAATCTTTTACATATGTTCGTATGATAATTGTATTTTACCATTTTGAAAATCATCTTTTAACAACCTTATTATCCTCAATAGTGATTATTTACTTAGTTCTTTTGTCACTTTATTATTTTTTTTTAAAGATTTTTATTTATTTTTTGACAGAGAGAGACAGCGAGAGAGGGAACACAAGCAGGGGGAGTGGGAGAGGGAGAAGCTGGCTTCCCTGCCAAGCAAGGAATCCGATGTGGGGCTCAATCCCAGGACCCTGGGATCATGACCTGAGCCGAAGGCAGACGCTTAACAACTGAGCCTCCCAGGCGCCCCTCTTTTGTCACTTTAATTGAATCTTCAGCATATGCAACACTTTACCTTTGAACAAATTCATTTTTTTCCATTTATTTACATTTTTTTTCTGTTTATAAAGTCAACATTTATTAGGTTTTGCCTATTACCTGTTAATAAAATATGTGCTTATTAATTTTAAAAAATATTAACATTTTCTCATCTGTCCCTACCTCTCCCCAGGTTCTCATTTTTGCTTACCAATCTAGGAGTCATTTCCTTTTTTGACAAGGAAACACAGTTTGTAGATTAAAGAAATGGTTTATCTGGGGCGCTTGGGTGATTCAGTCAGTTAAGCATCTGCCTTCAGCTCAGGTCATGATCTCAGGGTCCTGGGATCGAACCCTGCATTGGGCTCTCTGCTCAGCAGGGAGCTTGCTTCCCCGTCTCTCTCTGCCTGCCTCTCTGCCTACTTGTGATCTCTCTCTGTCAAATAAATAAATAAAATCTTTTAAAAAATAAAGAAAGAAATGGTTTATCTGCATACCTGGACTTAAACATTGCATTTATCCTTCTCTGATAGTTTTCTGTATAAAATGGAGAAGTACAAACTGGATGAGATGTGATTTGTGCTGGCCCAGTCTTATTGAAATTATACCAGTGACTGTTACGCCCATTGTGGGAATGAACTTAGATTAATCTTTGTTGAACACATGCTATTTTGGGGGCACTTTTACTGTATCATCTAATTTATGAAATATTATATTTATCTTATGTGTGTTTCAAGGTCAAATTAAGATCAGTGACTGAAAGTTATAGGAAAAATAATTTCACAGAATATAAAAGAGCAACTTTTTGGTAGTTAGAGCTCTCTGAAAATGGAACAGTATATTTTATGAGGTGGAATACAGCAGGGTGGTTAAGAACATTAAGCTTGATGTCAGGGAGATCCATGTTTATGTGTTCTAGGTCCATCATATACTAACTTCATGACCTTGAGAAAGCTTCTTCTAACCTCCCTTCTATAAAATTACAATAACAATAGTACTTAATTCATAGTGTTTCTATGAGGAGTAAAGGAGATAATAGTTTTAGTGTTTTTAGTAAAGAATCTGACACACAGTAAGCCTTTGACAAGTGTCAGCTTTTAAAAAAAGTACTAAGTCCTTTTAGTTCTAATATTCTATAAGTCCATGGGAGGGTATTGTACCTGTTTGCCTCTGTTATTTGGAAGCTGAATTATAGACATTTACCAACCATGGAGTGAAGAGTAAAATGCATCTGTTCTCATCACTGACACTTAATCTAAGTTTGCATTTGTTATAGAATTGCTGTCTCAAGAATCCATACTTGATTACTAATCCTATTTCCCATTTATGCTATAAGCTTCTCACAGCCTATCTCTCAGAAGAATAGATATTGTCTGGCTTATTACTACAAAAAAGCCAAAGTTTGTATTGTAAATTCACAATAATTTGTCAATTAATACAAAAAGAACTTGGCGTTTCAAAAAAATATTGAAACATATATCCTTAAGCATTTAAACATTAATCCCTTATGATCTGTTCCTGCCATTGCTAATGGAAGAGTAGGAGATAACTTTATGGACTTCTAACAGCTTCATTCATGTCTTCAGGAGTCTGCAACTCCTCAGTTTATTTTAAACTCAAGTTAATTTTAGTTACTCACGCTCAAGGATAATATGTCTGCATCAGATTGGATTTACTTAAAAAAAATTTAATCTAATCTTTTTTGTGTACAAGTAAAATACAAATAGCAACTTTTATTTACTTGGGACTGATTATTCCAATCATTATTTCCCTTTCTATTTTCCTTTACTTAATTTCAAAAATTATCTCCTCTAACAGAAATTAAACAGATCAATACAAGGAGATAAACTCAAATCACATAGTTTTATTTTATATTACATGGTGGAAACTACTAAAATATTTTTAATAGAATATTCAAATAACTATGAATTTTTTCAGTAATTCATTCCTCTGACTCATGTTAGGACAACAGTATTTAGGCTTATAAAGTATAGAGAAATAGTAAAGTTTAATTAAGTAGCCAGTTATTTTGAAAGAACCAAGTTGTGAAATTGAATTTAGACTTTTCTTCTTCTAAATTGTTTTCTAAGTTTGGTGGAATAGCAAATTATTGATATTATGAAATGCTTATGTTGGCCTTTCTATTCCTGACCTTATGTTTCCCCATTAACTATTAATTCACAAGTTAAAATCCTAAGGACAAAGAATAAACCCAATGTTGATTGCTAAGACATACAGATTCTTCTTGAAATCCTGATATTAATCTCCTCTATGGTCTCATGTAACTCACTCGATATCTATGCAAAAAGACACCAATTTTGGAATATTTACCCATCCTCTTTTCCATGGGAATTGCTTTTCCTATTCACAGGGGTGGATCTCTGACAATCAGGTTTCCTCTACAAGAGCCTGACCAACTGTAACAGCTGATTGCAAGACAGGCAAGTTCTTAGTGGTAAACAACGCAAAATGACTCTTTCATTTTTAAAAAGAGAAAATAATTATTGCAAGAACTTAGGAATGCTCATGGAATCCATGAGAAGACCTAAAGAACTGGGCTTGGAAAACAATGAGCAAAAACTGAGGGAGGCCATACAACAAGACAGCCAGAGTCATGCTGCAGAAAGACCCCGGCTAGGACATGACCACCGTCATAGCTGAGCAGTTAGCACTGTATTACCAGAAACCAAAAGCTGCTACTGGCATTACTGCCACGAGAACTAGAGGCCAAGGCCATTGGTATCACAGCTATAGAAAAATAAACAAACAAACAAATTGTTTGTATCACTTGGTCCAGATTCAACGTTCCAGGCAAGAACATCAGATTGGCTGAGCTTAAGTCATCTGTCTTTGTTCTAGGAACCAAAGAGCTCGGAGCTGGAATTTTTGCCCACCTCACTTGAGAGCTCTATAATTAGAAAGATGTTTGGATGTTAGACAGATACCACTGATCAAGGATAAGTTAGGCCAATCAGATTTTCTCCTTGGACATTGCTGAATGGAAAGTGCTGATTTTAGCATACCATCCTTCATCTGTCAGGTGAAAGAGATATACACTTGGGAGCTGTTGAGTGGCCGCAATCTACCTGGTATATGAGAAAGCAGAGAAAGCCTATCTCCAGAGGGAGAAAAATAAAGCAAACATGCAGAAGAAGAGATGAGAGATGAAGAAGGACCTGGTAAATTTTCAGCTCCTTCCTTAGGCTTGACTGCTCTTCTATATTGTTAAATTATTTTCCTGCTTAGGTAGGCTGAAGATAGTTCCTGTGACATATGGTTAGGGGCAATAAGGACTTCTGTTTAAATTGGTACTGGGGCAGAGTTTTGAATAAGACATTCTTTTTTTTTTAAAGATTTTATTTATTTATTTGACAGAGAGAGACACAGCGAGAGAGGGAACACAAGCAGGGGGAATGGGAGGAGAAGCAGGCTTCCCGCAGAGCAGGGAGCCCGATGCGGGGCTTGATCCCAGGATCCTGGGATCATGACCTGAGCCGAAGGCAGACGCTTAATGACTGAGTCACCCAGGCGCCCTTGAATAAGACATTCTTAATCAGAAAAAAATGGTGAAGTCAAGGCAGGGTATGGGGTAGGAGGAGCAGGGAGGCAGGGAGGGGACCCTCACGCCCGCCCCCCCCCCCAGTCTTGGTGTAGAAATTTATCAATCTTATGCAGCATTAAAGTAACTAGTTAAATTTATTTATTGTGTCACAAAACTGAGACCTTTGTCCACCAAACTATCAGGGGCCTTAGTAGAAAACATTACACGAATTTTTTTAGCTGTCAGTAAAAGATGCAGTAGAAGAAAAAACATCAAGTTGATTTTGCATGACAAGAAGTAGAGAAAATCTGAGCTTCCAAACAGATTGTTGAGGTTCAGATGAAGAAATAAATCAAGGAAGTGTGAACTGCAGTAATCAAGTCCTGATTTGACTCACCTTTTTGTGGATAAGAAAAATGTCCTAACTGGGATTCTGGAAAGAATGGGGATATTCTGGAGGAATCAGAAAAGTTGGGAAACACTGATCTTACCCCTACCTCCTCACCCTCATCTTTCCAACGTACCTCTCGCTAGATAAAATAGAACAGGGACAATATACCATAGTTGATCAGAAAGAAGAAATTCTGGCACTCTGACTGCCACACCTCAGACCAGGTTCTAACTCACATCCTGGAGCACAATGTGGATGACAGAACCTTTAGAGTTGCTTCAAAAACAAACAAGCAAACAAAACACAGAGGCCTGAGTGGAGTAGCCAAGTCCTGGTTATTCAATTCAGAGGGTGGAAAATTTTCAGTGCATAAACTAGCAAGACTTGTGATGTTTGATTTTAGCAAGTGGAGTCCAAGATGAATGTGACAGCCAGCCAACAAAACTTTATAGGAGTTACTGTGCCAGTAAAAAAACTAAATGTGCTAAAAGGGGCCCATAGTTGACTCAAACCAGAGGAAAATGGAGACTCAACTCTCAGGAAATCTTCCAAGCTAATCCAAAGGAATAGTAACACCAACTGGAAGTTCACCATTGCATCACTAAGAAATTTGCCAAAGGATTTAAGTCAAAATTATGCCCTTATAAGTCATTGGTTCCTTTGCTTTTCATACTGCCACTGGCTAGCAGAATAAATCACATGTTCTGAACCAGTAACCACTATGTGTTTTCTACTTCTCTACATGGGCATTTCCCTCCAGTATAATATCTTAGCTGTACTGGGGGTGGTTACATTTGTAATTCAATCCACTCATTATAAGAAGATAAGAACAGAAATAAAACTGGTTTAGAGGAGTAAATGGATATCACATGGAAATCATGTAGAAGAAGAGAAATGGCCCTCAGACATCATTTTAGGGTGTAATGGATTATCTGTTACTTTGAGTAGGTTTCTGCTGGGAAACATATGTGAGTTGTTGTGTGTGCTTGTACTTGAACATGGAGTAGTTGGATCTAAATATCAGGAATAGCTTTGTAGTGTAGAGATAGAAGTGTGTGCCCTTCTTGTATGTGTGCAAGGAGAGAGTGCTTATATCCTGATGCCTTCCCCATGCAATGACCCGAGTGTTACTTATTGGGATATCTGCCTGGCCATCTTTTCCAGGAATTGCCTGTCCTATCCATAATGGTCATCCACTGCCAGCCATGTGTTTTCCTTGAGTGACTGTGCTAGAGCTATAATTGGACCTAGATGAATACCTATTTCAGAATGGGCCAACTGGCCTTCCTATTTCCAGAGATAGGAATTGGCAATTATGGGAAGAGTATTCTCTTTCCATCTCCATGCCTTAGTCCATCATATAAAATTCTCAATCTCTTGAAAATATTATGGAGAAAGTTTCTTCCCTTCTCTCCATCTTTCAGTCTCTCATCCCTGTGGAAGTTGGTGGAGTGTTTCGCTTAATTGGTGAATTTGGGAAAAGGGTCATTGCGCATGTTCTGACCTAGCTCTTTTCTCTCTTCTTGTATGTATGTAAGTGGAGTGTGCTCACTTCCTGCATGCCTTCCCCATGAGATAAGCTCACCAGGTCAGGCCTGCTTCTGAGATGGAAGAAATGCAGTTGCTTGGTAATCTGCCTGTGACTGAGTGTGTTCAATTCAAGGGAAGGTTGTAGAGAACTCCATTTCTGCCCCAAGTTCAAGTTACATCCTCCAAACCAGTCTTATTGTGGTTATAGGTCAATTGGCTTAGGAATCAGAAGGGAGAATTACGTGATGAATTGGCACCATAAAGTCCAAAATAATTGAGATGGCCAGTCATTCTGGGCTTGTTTCTTAAATAATAGATGCAAACCAGGGAGCTTGGAGTAAATATCTTCTACCTATCATGTGGCTGGGAAGCACAGGAAATACATCTGTAAAGAAAGAGAACAGAGCAAATTTAGAAAGAAGCAACGTCAAGACACAGGGTTCGGATGCCTTCCATCCCATTCCAGAGCCCTGCTGCATTATACTGGCCTTAGGTTCTGTGAAATAGCACTCACTCTTATTGTCTTTCATTTTTGCTTAGGCTAGCTCAAGTTGCTTTTATAATTTACCAAGAATCCTAACCAATACACTCTCTGAATTTCATTATTCTCATCCATAAATGGCAATTTTAATACTTGCCCTATGTATCTCACTAGAAGAATAAAATGAGATAATAGAGACAGATAGAATCATAAACTCTTAAGAGGCCCTTTGATAATATCCCCAATAAGTGGTTGTCCAGCCTTTTTCCTTGACAGGAAATCACTATTTCTTGAGGCAATCTGTTCTCTTTTCAGAGTTCTCTAGTTGCTAGAAAATGGATATATATATGGAATAAAAATTTTCTTCCCATCTCATTTATCCTAATTCCATCCTCTTGGGTCACAGAGAATAAATGCAATCTCTCTTGTTCAGGACAGCCCTTGAAGTATATGAAGATAGCTATGAAATTCTCACCTAAGCCTTTTCTGCTATAGGCTGAGCGTTTTCAGATTGTTTAAGCATATATCATCATTTCCCTGCATCAGAATGCCTAGAATGACCAAGTAGGTTTGGACACATGAGTTGGAAAGAGAAAATATTTTGATTAAGTCTTTATCATTGAACAAGAAAAAAAAGTCTTTGTTAATAAGGCAATCAGTCAAGAGCATCACATTTTTATAGTGCTTCCAAATTCCTAATAGATATCTTCATGATTCAGGAAAAAAATAAAAATTTCTAGGAATTTTCAAATCATAAGTTATTATGTATTTTTTATTGTACTTAAGTGTTTTTAACAATGATAGGTGACCATAATAATAAGCAGTGTATCATTTTTCAATGGGAGGGTTGTACTAAAAGTTTTAGAGGTTTTCTGTAAGAATAAGGAGAAAACAATAAATGCATGTTACAGGAGTATATATTTCAACAACGTGTCAAAATGATCTTTATCTGATAATAGAAAAAAATTAAAAGAAAATTAACACTAAATAAATATAAAATGTTAACAAAAATATTTAAAAGTAACAAATATTTGGGGTGTCTGGGTGGCTTGGTTGGTTAGGTGTCTGACTCTTGATTCAGCTCAGGTCTTGGTCTCAGGGTCATGAGTTTGAGCCCTGTGATGGGCTCCATGCTGGGTGTGGGGACTTTGTTGAAAATGGCTTCTGATCGATTTTTATGTTTTAGGAGGTCTGAATCTTTACCCGACTTGTACAAATATCCCATTAATTAATTTGGAGGAAGGGCAAAGAGAAGGAAGTCTTCTATGACCATTGATCAAAAATTATCCTACAACACTTAGAGAAAAAAAAATGCTGTTTCTGAAAATGTGAATCTAAGTCGTTCATATCTTCTGATCAGTTTGTGGACTGGGTGCTGACCGTCCACGCTGCAGGCTGACCAAAGAGCGAACAGCAAAGAGTAAAAACTCTCTTTGGGGTTAAACAAAGTAAAACTTCTCTGCTTAGAATTTGGCAAGGCAAGGCAAGGCAGACAGATGCAGACAGTAAGGAAGCAATAAACCGTTTTTTAGATTCAAACAGGTTATGACTTACTTCCAAAAGCAAGTGTCCCGAAGGTATCAGCCCCCATGCCATTTTCCATGAGGTGACACTGAAGAAACTTCCCAGATGACTGTAACATGGATGACTGGACAGTCTTCATTTGAGAGCCAATGCCATGTTTGAGGTAAGCAGTTTTATAGCCTGCAGTCCTGCTCTCAGAGGGTGAGGGAGAAAGTTTTCTACCTCATCAGGGCCCAGGAGGCACGGAGAAGGTGTCTCCTGACGGCCTTCCTGACAGATAGGGAGGCACATGAGAAGGGTGTGGCTGGTGGCAGCTCCTTACAAGCCTCTCGTGTTCTTGTGCTACGGGAGGATCAAAAGGCGTTCCACCCAGACTGCGATCTGCTGTGGTTAGGCCTTGCTCGCCCAGACTGTGTGGAGATGGGTAAGGTTTCCAGGGCACCATGGTAGAGCCATTCCTCTACATTTAGTTTCTGCAGCCTTTTGTGTGATTGTGATTTTGTTAATCAAAAATAATGACTTTGGCCTGAATAAAATTTCTGAGGTAAAAAGATCAAGCAGAGTGATTATTCCAGTAAAAAGAAGTTACATTAATAGGCGAGTCTTCACTAAACCTGAAAGTCAGTGATTGGTTTAATTCTAAATTGTTATAAGAAATCAATCTCAGTCACTTTATGAGACCCAGTTATTTGCCTCTCCGTTTCCATTCTCTTGCCCAATCCCACCCCGCCCCCCACCCCAATCTTCTTTTCCACATGTTTGCCCTGCTTTGTGGAACAAACATTGATGAATGAGAGACAGAAGGCAGGAAGAATCCAATAGAAAAAATTGCTTGTTTTTCCTTCTTCTGAAGGACGGTTACAGTGCCTGGTGGTTTCATACAGTCTTCCTGAGATGCCCCTTGTGATCAAATAGTCAACTGTATACTGAGTTGATCCTTGAGCAACAAGGGTTTGAACTTCGCAGGTCCACTTATAAGCAGATTTTTTTCGAGAAATACAGTGCTGTAAATATATTTTCTCTTCCTTATTATTTTCTTAATAACATTTTCTTTTCTCTAGCTTACTTTATTATAAGAATACAGTATATAATACATATACAAAATTCGTGTTTATCTGCTGTTTATTGGTAAGGCTTTTGGTCAACAATAGGCTATTAGTAGTTAAGTTTTCAGAGTCAAAAGTTATACGTGGAGTTTTGACTGAGTGGGGGTTGGTGACTTCAACCCCCTAGTTGTCAGTAGTCAACTGTACTGTGAAGCTATAACCAGCTTGTAATATATCACCTAGGTTTTCCTTCTTCCTGTCCCTGCCTCACTCACCCTATCCCCTTACTCTTGCTTTTCTAGGACCAGCCCCTCCACACCCAATAAAATTTTAGTATGTACACTTTCTCTCAGGCACTGTTTTCTAGGAAATCTGGGCTAAGGCAGTCACATTTAGTTTTAAATTTGTATTATGAAACATTTGAAACATATATGAAAGCTGAGGAAAAGTCCAATGAACTCCTATATATTCATCACCAGGTTCAATAATTACCCAGTTTTGTCACATTTATGTCATCTAGCCCTTCTTCTTCCTTCTTTTCTTTCCTTCCTCCCTCCCTCCCTTCCTTTCTTCCTTCCTTCCTTTCTTTCCTTCTTTCTTTCTTTCTTCCTTTTTTCTTCTTCCTTTCTTTTCCTTCCTTCCTTCCTTCCTTTCTTTCTTTCTTTCTTTCTTTCTTTCTTTCTTTCTTTCTTTCTTTCTTTCTTTCTTTCTTTCTTTCTTTCTTTTTCTTTCTTTTCTTGTTAAAATATTTTAAAGCAAGTCCCAGAGAGTATGTCATTTCACTTCACCATACTTCAGAATGTCTCTGCAAAGATGATGGACATTTTCTTACATAAACACAATACCATTATCATACCTAATAAAATAACAGTATTTCTTTGACATTGTCTAACAACAGTCCATCGTCAAATGTCCATGATTGTCTTACAAGTCTTTTTACTGCAGTGATGTTTGAATCAGGACCCAGACAAGTTTCATACTGTACATTTGGTTGCTACCTATCTTTAATCTAGAGCTTCTCCTCATCCTTTCCCTCTCCTTTTTGTCCCCGTTATTAACTTGCTGTGAAGACAATGTCATTTATTTTACAGACTGTCTTACACTCTAGATTTATCTGTTACTTTCTTCGTGGTGTCATTTAACTTGTTCCTCTAACCCTCATGTTTCCTGTAAGACTGTGAGTAGGAAGTCAGTTTTAAGGCTTGCTTAGATTCCATTTTTTATTTCGTTTTGTTTTGTTTGCAAGAAAGGGGGTGCTGAGTGCTTCAGATGGCGTCAGATAAGAAGGCACACAGTGTCTGGAGTCTCATCAGTAGCACTACTTAGACTATTAGACGGAGGTAGTGAACACCCTGATTTCCACTGTAAAGTATATCATTGACCTTTTCATGTAATGGTTCCATCCACTGACGATTGTTGCCTGAATCATTTACTTCACAAAGGATTGCTAAATTGCAATTTTCCAATTCTCTTATTTCTTTCACATTTATTATAAGAAACACCTTCCCCTCAACAGCCATTTGATTTTCTGTAATACAGTTCAAACAGGAAAGGCAATATGCGTTCTCATTCTTTTCCTTTGTTTTCATTTCTATAGAATATGGAGTTAGCGCCCTAGTTGCTTGCAAAAGTGTCCAATTGTTTTTGTTTGTTTGTTTGTTTTGGTTTTGGTTTCTCACGTTTGGAGTATCATTAAGGGCTCTTGGATTTTTATATATTCAATATGTTTCAAATGATTGCATTCATTATTTTTGTTGGTGTTCAAATTGTCCCATCTTTGGCCAAAGGGATTCTGTAGTTTTGGTGTTTGTGACCTTTTGACACTCTTATTTGTTATAAATGAATTTCTTCTTTGTGGCACAGGACATCTCATACTTATCATCTATATATCCTGCCCCAGACCTGGGCAGGTGGTTTCTTTTTCTCCAGTTTCTTTTAGTTGGAAATTATATTTAAAAACCCAGAATGAGTTGCTTACATTATTTATTTGTAGTAAAAATGAAAGCTTATATATCTAAAATTTTACTTCAAGGAGGTAACTTTAGAACCTAGTATTTGTTTAGGTAATAAATAAAACTATAATTACTTGTTTTATATATATTTTTAGCTCACTTTCAAATTATTTATATAAAAGGAAATGCACACATTTCATTATAAGTATATGTAAAATTGGAATAATAACTGTATAGCAATGTTTCATTTTTCCAGGTGGCACAATTTATATTGAAAATTTCCCAGAAAGTTTGAAATGAAGGATATAAATGAAATCTCAAATGTTTTCATATGTATTCAAGTAAGAATATCAATTTCATCAGAGTTGCTATAGTAAAAGCTTTGAAAAAACTTTCAGAAAGGTGATGGTTTGATAAGAGCTGTCAAATTTGAGTTTTAGCCTGGAAAAAGTAAAGGGCTATAATTTCAAGTGTTAGCGGACTCTGGTGTGGGAATGCATAATATTGAATTAAATGAATCCAAAATGCTATTTGGCAGCAATTCTCAAAGTAAGGTTGGAGGACCCTAGGGTTACTGAGACTCTTTTTAGGGGGTTTGCAAGGTCTTCCCTTCTTCAACTACAAATTTGACTAAGGGCTGCTTTTCTTCATAATATCCTAGCTGTAACAACATATCGCAACAGATTGAATGCAGAAGCAGAATATGGGAATTCACCTGTTTCTCTTAAACCTGATAGTAAAGAGATTTGCAAAAAATGTAGAAAAGTCTATTTTTTTTCTGAGTTTTTAAAAAATATAGTCATTATTCAAAAAATGTTCATTATAGTAACATGTAATGGGTCTATTATTCTGAAAATGAATTAAACACATATCTAAAATTTTTCTATCTTAATTTTTAATACAGTAAATATAGACATATTTAACCCATATAAATAAAAGCTCTTTAAAGTTCTCATTTTTAAAAATGTAAGGAGATCTTGAGACGAAAAAGTTTAAAAACCTCAATGATACCTTGGACTATTTGCTTACTAATTTAAGTATGTATGAATAGAAATGGATTTGAAATACAAATATATTCATAGAATTTGTAAATTTAATTATTTCAGGTTAGCCTTGCTTAGATATCTCCTTGAATATTAGACATGTCTAGCCATACTTTAATTTTGTTCCTTAGTGAGGAATACATATATGATTCATTTTCTCTCTGGTGACATTAATGCCACATGGAGGGATTTTCGAATATAAGAAGACAAATCATTATATCTCAACTCCACAGATAAAGCCAAATATTCAGGTTAGAATTTAATTGATGGATTTGAAGAAAATGGGATGTTCTGAGGATTTACCCCCGCTTCATTTTTTAATAGATTATGTTTTAGAGCAGTTTTACAGAAAAATTGAGCAGAGAATATAGAGTTCCAATATATTCCCTGACCCCACATTTGCACAGTTTCCTCAACTATCAATATCCCAGCACCAAAGTGGTATATTTGTTACAATCGATGAACCTACATTGACACATCATTGTTACCCAGAGTCTATAGTGTATGGTTACTGTTCACTCTTGGTATTGTACATTCTACGGGGTCTGACAAATGTATAATGCTATGTATCACCCCGATAGTATCATAGAGAATATTTTCACTGCCGTAAAAATCTGTGCTCCACCTATTTTTCCCTCCCCTCAGCCCCTCAACCATTGGCAACCCCGGATCTTTTTACTGTCTCCACAGTTTTACCTTTCCCAGAATGGCACATAGTTGGCATCAGACACTATACTATAGCCTTTCCAGGTGACTTCAGCTTCTTATGCACATTGGATGAATCTTAGTGACTAAATTCAGTCAGATTTAGCAACACTTTTTGTGTGTTAATTAACTTTTAGGGAGCTTGTACCATTTGAAGACAAAAGCTTAGGTATGAAATCCCAGCTTTTCCAAAGTAAACTCCGTGTTCTGGATTATTCTTTTTGGCTTGCCTAGAGAAAGCAAAATTGAAATCGTTTTCCTGTGTACACTTTAGTAGAAAAAACGCAATAACGGAGTCCAGACCGGGGAGCACTGGAAAGGCTCTTTGCCACTATAATTGTGCACTCCAAGCAACTGCTGGGGTCTCCGTTTCCTGACCTCTATAGCAAGGGGAGGAGCTGAAGACACAGTTTCACAGAGTTTCAGCTCTCTCTTGTCCTCTCAGTCATTAGTACGGTGCAGCCTTAGAGTAAGGGCTCAGTTATTGCTTGCTGAGTGAGTGTTACTTTTGATCCGTTGCAAATCCACGACGGGTTTTAGGGCTAACCCAGGCGGGCGCCGGGGGGAAGGAGGGGGCGGTGCCGGCTTTCCGCCGTGGGCGGAGCTTCGCGCGGCTCCCGCGCGCCCGGGAGTGGAGGCGGAGCTTTCCACTGGCGGAGGGCGGGGCTAGCGTGGGGACTTCCCCTGGGCTGAGCTGCGCAGCGGGTGCGGAGGGCGGGAGCCCGGCGGCGGTTCGGGGGGCACTGAGAGGCTGCAGGGGGTGGGTGGGTCCGCAGCCGCCGACACCTGGCGGTCCTCTGGGCTTGGGACCCTTCGGGTGGAGTCGGCTCCCGGCGGGGCGGGAATTGCTGGGAGGCTGAGGGCTGCTCGGCCGCGAGTGCTGCGCTGTCGCGGGCATGTGTGCGTGCGCGTGTTTATCTGAGGGCCCGCGCGGCGGCCGGCGCTGCCGCCGCCTCCTCCGGCTAACTGTGGTTGCAAACCGGCGCCTAACCGCGGCGACACCTGGTCGGGAGGCGGCTCGCTCTTCCCCGCCAAGTGGGCACCCCAGGATCTCGCCCTGTCCTCGTCCCCCTCTTAGGGGACAACTCCGGCTCCAAGCCCTGGCCGTGAGGGAGCGCTGTGGGGACGCGCTGTCCTCTGCTTTGACCTGTTGGGCATGTGGTGGGAGTTCCTGAGGCTTGAACATCAGGATTTTAAAGCACCTGTCTCTGTCATTTTTACTTTTAGGGTTTTGGCCAAATTGGGCGAGGGCACAAAATAACCACTTACCCCTTCTCACCGAGGAAGAACGGGAGAAAGGGTAAGTAAGGAATGATCAGGGGTGGAAGGAGCTAGGGCTATAGTAAGAAAGAGCAAGGGAGAGAAAAATCTAGATCCAGAACTGCTCCTGGGGGATTGAGGGGCCAGATTCTTCCATTTCATCAGGAACCTGAGGCCCACCTTCAAGGGTCACAGGCTCCAAACCCAAGAGTTTTTTTCAGGCCTAGAGTCTGTAGAGCTGGCTGGGAGTTTGGCAGCTTGGCAAAGATCCCTTATAGCCACTTGACAGAAAACTGCCATTACCCTTCCCGTCTTTGGAACGTGGGTCTTGCAGTTGTCTGCCTCCAGTCTGTGTCTTCCTCTAAGCTGTGATTAATCCCGGAGACTGTATTGAAGAATCATGGTGCTGCTTGATTATTGACAGAAACCCCACCCACAGATCTTTACCTTTTAAAAAGAGACTCCTGTAAAAATTCTTTAGGACGCCAAAGGGTAAAGTTAATTAGCAATATGGTAACTGTTGAAATTCTTTTGGGATCTTCTCACAAGCTCATGGAGGAAGTTTTTTTTTGTTGTTTTTTTGTGTTTGTCTTTGTTTTTTTTGGTGTGGGGGGTGATATTACCAGGCTGGGTCTTTTACTCTTGACTTTCGCTTTGATACCCCCTCACAAATATTCTATTCACTTCTGAAAAGTAGCCAAACAGCGCACAGAAACCCTTGGGGTTTGCTGTGATTTTTCGGCATGATCTCTTTCAGTGGTTCTTTAGTGCAAATTTTCCATTACTTCTCCAATATACCACTCTTACCTTCTTACTGGTGAAGTGAAACATAGCCCCTCTCAGAAAGTTGGGAATACCTTATGCATCCTATGTGTCCCATATAAAACATTTTAAGTTAGCTAAAATTCAGGTTAGCCACAAGCAAGAATGTAGCAAACCATTCTTGGATACTTATGAAGGAGAGCTAGAATTGCACTCTGTGGCAACTTGACAGTGGCTGCCTGTGCCCTGAACCAGTCTTATTTGGACTCAAGTGAGAGATAACCATATAATTTATGAAAAACCAGAAAATAGTTGTTTATTGATGATGGGTTCATTCATTGATTCAGTAGGTATTTATTTTTTCCCACCAAAGTGTGGAACACTGATACATAAGTAGGACGGTAAAAATCATGAGACTGGGTTTGGAGATGGCCATTTGGAGCAGGCCTTTCACCAGAGTTCTGTAGATTTTCGGAATACTTAAGTGTTACTGTACGAGACCTTCCCTATACTATTGATCTTAGTCATGTGCAGGTCTATACAGTGTTGTGGGAGGACAGTGCTATTTTTCTGCCTTCTAGTACTTTCAGTGATAAACTTTAAAGGATTACTGACCATGGTGATTTGTGTCCTGTTTTAGAATAGTATTGTTACTGGACAGAGAATCAGTTCTGAACTCATGTTTGGCTGCTGGCAGCTTGAAAATCAATACTTGAGAGACAAGCGGGAAAGGAAAGATTGTTTTATTCAGGAAGTCAGCAACCTGGGGAGGATGGTGGGCTAATGTCCCAAAGACCATCTTCCCAGGCCAGGTGAAGCTGGAGAGTTTTAAAGGAGAAGGCGTGAAAAATGGGGCAGGGGGCGCTCCATGCAGGAGAACCTGGGGCCCAGGTGGTTATTGGTATGTCGACATGATCCTGAATAGACTTGCTGGCATCAGCAGCAGCTGTTTTCAAATGTGATTAGGCGTTATCTTCTGGGCAAGTTTGGTCCTTCACTCCTCAAAAGGCCACTTGTTTGCAAATCTCAAGGAAAGTAGGTTAGTTTGGCTACAGACCAAGGGACTTAGGTCAGCAAGCAAGGAGTGCATAAGCTTGAGGCAAGTTAACCCTTAGGACCAGTTGGAGCGCTATTATAGTGCTATAGTCATTTTGCAGTGTATTGAAATGTATCAGTATAAAAAATTAGATGAGGATAGTATTTTGAATTATTCCATAAAGATCACATAAGATGAGAAAACATGGAGTGTTAAGGATAATGCACTTAAGAAAATAAATACTAGATTGTTCGCTTGTATGAGTTTCTGTACATTTAACCTCATTTTTTATTTAAGATGACTTTCTTGTTACAAAGGATATATAGGATTAAAAAAAGTTATTTAAAAATGAGTCTTGCAGGGATATAAAAGGTAGTAAGTCTCTTATGAACTGACTCTCAGAGGAACCCTCTCAACTATTTGTGTTTCTTCAACTTTTTGTTTCATGATTATGTGTTACTATTTGGCAAAATTGTAAATTTCTGTCTTTTACCTCCATATTCTTGGCTATGTAACACCACTCCTTGTTCCACGCCCAGTCCTCATGTAGAAGTGGCACGTCTTTTAGAGTCTTTTCGACATGGGCTCGAGTCCTGGCTCTTACCTCATTAACTGCCACTTTGTGCCACTTAAAATTTTGCTCCCTAATTTCTCACCTGTCAAAACAGAACAATGAGTATATTAAAAAGTATGCAAAAAACAGCATGTGGCATATAGATACTAACTGTTAATTTCCCTCCCTTTTTATCTGGTCACCTATCACATTCTTAATGATCTTCTTTGCAACTGAAGCAAGGTATCTCATACTTAGTTGCTGAGGTGGGCGTTTGCATTTTCACAGCGATCACCTGTTAAATCTGATCCTAGAATTTCTGGGACAAAGACTGACACCTGATGTGGTTTGAATCCCCTCCCCCCATCATGAAATCATTCCACGACCATGTCTAAAAAGTGTCAGCTTGAAAAATGAAGGGAAAGAGTTCCTATAAACGTGTTTAAAAAGCTCTGACACTGTTCTTAACGTGGGAAAGACATAGTACCGCATTTAGCTGAGTGCTTAAATTTAGGATTTCTATTTCAGAAATGTCTTTGGTTTATAGGAATTACAATAAAAATGCTGATGCTTCATGTCCAGACTGTCATGATTTTACCAAGTTGTGGGTTTAATATACAGCTAAGCTGTGTATTTAGTGTATCTAATACAGCTCTGGAAGCCAAGAAAGACAAGTCCATAGACATCAGATTTTTACCCGAGACATCTGGTTTCACTTTGCTAAGGAGTACATTTTGTCAGTAGATTATAGGCATATCAGCTGTACTGCTGTAGTTTGTGGCATTCTGTCATAAGCTCTGGTCTGTAGGGTTTAGTGTAATGTTTTATTCAAATGACAGCACACTATAAACGAGCACCTGGTCAGATAAGCACGCTTCTCACAGGTGTCTTCTAGTGTCATTGTTCTTACAAGTTAACAAGGTAAAGTAGTTTCTATCCTTGGTGACTTTTTGTGGAAGAAAAATATTCTTAAAGAAAAGCCTTGCTAAAGAGCCCATGGTATTCCAGAAATTCATTTTCAAGTCCATTTTTGTAATGTTGAACAGTGTACTTATAGGAATAAAATAACAAATAGCATTTAGATTTCCAGATCAGGGCCCAAAGCTATTTTCTTTTCTTTTCTTTACTTATTATTATTTGTTTTTTTTCAAAAAACTACCCTGAGATCAGGACCTGAGCTGAGATCGAGAGTCAGATGCTTGACTGACTGAGCCACCCAGGTGCCCCACCAAAGTTATTTTAACTCACTGTATGCCCATTATGTATTAGTGGTACACTATAGACTTTAGCCAACATTTATAATAGTGTTTTGGAGAGTGATATATTCTGAGGTTGGCCTAGAATAGCTAGACCACATCTCTCTTCATTTTGAGGTAGTCAGGAGTATGGAAATACTCTAGAGGCTGTTATCTCTGGGTTTTCAGGTAGGCTCTAATTACTTAGCTGTGATCTTGGATACAGATTCTTCATCTGTAAAATGGGATAATTACTCGTGATTACTCTGAGATTTAGTGAGTGTTTGTAAAGTAGCACAATATCTAGTATAAAACTGGCTCTCAGTAAATAGTAGTTTCATTTCTTTCCTCTAGGTCCTGGCCACAAGAATAAAGATTGCCAATCCCCTAGCCCCTGCCTTTTATCTCAGACTAATCCACTGGTAGGACCTGTGGCTCCAGCAGAGGGAAATTACCCCTGGAATCTGGGATTTAGTAGTGGGGGCTGGGAAGAGGCTATGGAGAATAATGACAAAGGGGAGGAGTGGTGAACTGACAGAGGAAGTTGCCAGTCTTTTGTTCAGTCCATGGACTTAGGCCTATGAATTAATAACTTGACTGGTAGAAAGAACCATCTTTATCGCTGACCTTTCAGTTGATCTTTTGTTAGCTGCTCTATTGGAGATTCTTACCTCCTTATTGCCTGATTAGTCTATTGATAAGTTCTTTTTTTTTTTAACCTTGATAATACCTGAATAATCATTTATTTCTATATTTTTAATAGGTGGGACTTAATAATAGATGTCCGTACTTCCTTAAGATCTGGACTTCTTCTATACTTGAAGTCCAGTTGATCTTTTTATCCTTTCATTGGCCTACAGTTCATTAATTCCTTTTTTCTTTTGAACT
Source organism: Mirounga angustirostris (assembly GCF_029215605.1). Classification (NCBI taxonomy): domain Eukaryota; kingdom Metazoa; phylum Chordata; class Mammalia; order Carnivora; family Phocidae; genus Mirounga; species Mirounga angustirostris. The sequence goes on from NW_026991720.1 coordinate 37,302,678, forward strand.
ATATGCTATATGCATTGAACTTGTGCTGAGGATATAAAGATGAAGTCACTGTCCTTGATCAAGGATCTTATAGTCTAGTAGGACAACAGACATCTTGACCAACAGTTCAAATATTGTGTGCTATTTGCCCTAACGAAGATATAAGTGCAAAGGAAGGCTAGCAGGAGCTCTTGTTCCCTGATGGAAATGCCAGGGGAGGATTTTAGGTTATGTTTGAGCTGAATCTTGAAAACTGAGTAGAAGTGGGCAGGTTGACAAGCAGCAAAGAGCATTTCCACACAGGGGTAATAGCATGAATAGTTGTATGGCATTATGAGGGCCTGGTGTGTTCAGGGAGCTAGATGTAGGTCAGTCATATTAGAGTGTGAAGGGCAAAGTCAAGAGTGAAAGGAGATGAAACCGGATAGCTGAGTCAGGGCACACCTCTGCCATGTGCAGCATTGTGAGCGACATGAAAGGTCACCGTGAAAGCAGTGTGTTGGGTAGATTGGGGGTGGAGCAAGGTGCCGGGTGGGGAGGCAAGACTGGAGGCCCAAGCAGACAGTGCATTAGTATGGATAATGGGAACCTGAGAGCAAGACAAGGCTGGAAGTAGTGGGGATACTTAGAAATAAGAATGTTTAGGAAAAATATTTAGGAGGAGGGAAAATTGGCTGGTTTTTGTGACTGTTTGAATGTAACAGGAATGGGAGAGTGAGGATGCTGGAATAGCTACCAGGTTTTTGGGTAGTGAGAGGGAAGAGTGAAGAGGAAGCAGGTCTGAGGGGCAGCTGATGGGTTCAGGTTGGGACGTGTGATTACTTTGCTTGTAGGGCATATCCTGGGTGAGTTGGGCCTGTCTAGGAGGCAGTTGGATATGAGGTCTTAGAGCATCACAAGGGATGTGGAGGCTGGAGATGCAGAATTCTGAGTGCCTAGTATATGGAGAGTAGTTGAAGGTGTGGGTAAGGACGAAAGTGCTCAGACGAACTGCATAGAAAGAGAAGAGAAAAGGGCTCAAAGTAAGTCCTGAAGAATATTGAAATATTAAGGACAAACCAAGACAAAGACAGATATAAGGATGCTGAAGGGGAGTGGCCAGAGAGGCTGGGAGGAAAGAGAAAGCAAAACTTTTCAGGCCGACTTGCAGAGTTTCAAGAAGTAGAACCCAATTAAAAATGGAATGCTAGGAATCATCAAGTACAATGAAGATTATAAAGTGCCTGTTAGAAGTCAGTGGTTCCATTGGACTGGTGGGGGCAGAGATTACACTGCATGGGTAGAGGAGTGAGTAGGAGGGGAGGAAGTGAGGAGAGAGTAGGTGTGCCTGGACCCCTCCTCAGAGATTCTGACTTCATTGATCTCCAGTCCAGAATTTTCAGAGCTCTCCAAGGGATTCTAATACATGTCCGAGGATGAGAACCACTGTGGCAGACTTCTTTTTTTGAGGGGAGAGAGAGCATGTATGTATGCTGAGAGGAAAGAGCCCCATAGACAGGGAGGTGTTGAAAAGGTGGTTCTTTTTCATGTTTCTTGTGGATAAAAATCAGATTGTCACTGTCTTTGCCTAATCTTCCCTTTAAAACAAACAAACAAAAAATGCATACTAAATGTCCTATTTACCCTTTTTTTTCTGGCCCAGAATTCCACTGCTAAACTTGCTCTTCCCACATCTGGTCTTTTTGCATACACTATTCTCTGACCTAATCCACCTGTGGGGGAAAAAAGTCCCCTTTCTTCTATTAAAAACTGAAAAATTTCAAAGTAGTGTGTACAGGAGGCTAAGGGGGAATTAACCATGCCAAACATAAAAAACGATCTGATTTAGCAAACACTAGTATCTGCTATCTTCAAGGCTGTAGAAGATGGAAAGATACATAAGATGGGAAGGATGAATGAGATAGGGATCCTGCTCTTAAGGACTCCTCAGGTCAGTGAGTGAAATGGATGTGTAAGTAAATGACTTAAGCAATACATGCTATTATAGAAGTTCAAAGTAAGATGGATACAAAAAATGGCCTTCTTTCTTCTGTGTGATCCTGAAGACTTCACACAGGAGGCAACACTTGAGCTAGAACTTGCAGTAGAGTTTAGGTATGGGATGATGAGGTTCAAGGAGTGGGATCGAGGGAATAAAATACTCTTTGGTGGCCCCATGGTAGTGGCAGAATGGGTTTGAGTTTTTCATCTCCTCGTCCTCCTTGTTCTTCTTGGTTTATTGCAAGATATCTGTGTCTTTCAGGGAGTTTTGGGGGATAAAGATGTTTCCGCTTACATGTAGAGATATCTGCAGTTTCTCCTTTTATAGTCTAAGCTTTCTGTGAATTTACCACCACTGGTTTATTATATGCTAGATGCCTAAAACAGACCAGAGGAATTAAATCAGAATCTCTGGGGATGATGTTCAGGTACTGATATTTTTCAAAGTGCCCCCAGGTGTTCTAATGGCAGCCTGGGTAGAGAACCTCTGGGCTCAAATACAGTGTAGAAGAAAAGTCTGGGACTTGGAGCTAAAAAGTTATAGGTTGGGTTTTTTTTTTATAGGTTGGATTTTTGTGATTCTTTTTAATAGCATGTGTCCTCAGTTAAGTTACTTAGACTTCTCTAAGCCCCATCATCCTTTGGAAAATGGGAGTGGTAGTAAATCTGCCCCACCTTGTAGTATCGTGTGGGTCAAAAGAGGTGATTATGTGAAGGGACATTACATGCAGTTGTGGTTGTGACAATGAAATATTCTGTTGACTTTCTCCAGGAGTAGATAGGCTAAGAGCTGGCTACCTTGTCCTGTAAGGTAGTAACAATTTTATGGATTGGAATTTAAGATACCACCGTCATGAACATTTTGCTGCTCTATTTACTACATTTGTGTAATGCTAAAATGTTAAAGACCTAAAGAAAAAATGCAAGTCCTTAAATAATCAGCTGTTGAGCTTTTCTTGTCTGACATATTAATTCTGTTTAAAATTATACAGATGTTTATTGTGATTAAGATTGTAAAGTATATAAATATTTTCAATGTCAGTAATGTGATTGTTGAGTATTAAATGTTCTAAATAGGTTTTTATTTTTAAAATCTGTACATTAAAAAAAACAGAAATCTTCCAGAAGACAGTAAAAAGTACCATGGAATACCATGAATTCAATTATATTGCAGGTCTCATCATGTCTGTCAAGTATATAGGGACATGTGCTGTGTCTTTTTTTTTTTTTTTTTTTTTTTACTGTGGGATACCTGGTATATTAATGCTGGTGGTATAATCACATAGAAATGATCATCCTTATGGTATTGTAACTTATTTTACTTGAAAAGTAGTATTGTTTAATGGCAAGAAAACTGAACCTAAAGCCTAGAGATTGGATTCCAGACCTGGTTTCCCTGCGCACTCCTAAATGGTAGTAGATAAGTTAGTTTCTCTGAGCCTCACATGCATTGTTCTCTGTTGCTTTGTAACATAATCAAAAACTCAGTGGCTGAAAGCAACAGTAATCATTTATTTTATCATGTTTGCTGTGGGTTAGCAGTTTGGGTGGATCTGGTTCAGGATCTCATGTGGTTACTGTCAGATGCCAGCAGGAGGTGCAGTTATTGGAGGACATGCATGGGGCTAAAAGGTTCCCTTCCAAAGTGCCTACTCACATGGCTGGCAAGCTGGTGTTGGCAATTTGGTTCCTCTCCACAAGGGGCTTTCCAAGGGGCTGCTCTCATCATGGGAGCTGGCTTCCCCAGAGTGACATACAGGATACCAAGGTGGAAACTCTAGTGCCTTTTATGACCTATCCTTGGAAGTCACACACCACCATTTTTGATGTCTTATTGGTCTCACGGGCCAGCCCCGATTCAGAGTGAGACTATACAGGATATGAGGCATGTATCGTTGGGGACCATCGTGGGGGGTTGGCTGCCTGACAGGATGATAGTCTCTACCGGGCATGGCATAGCTTTGAATTTCAGTGAAGAATTTATGGAAAATCATTTGTGAAACATTAAAGCAGCAGATAAATTTGTCAAGTTTTTCACATCTTCTAGTATAGAAGTAGTACATATAGTGGGAGAAAATTATAAGTAAGGACAGTAACCATAACAAGACCCTGTTGGTAAACTGAGTGACCATAGGTTTTATCCTAGACAATCTATCTCCTTGATGAAATCTCTGAATGTCTGTTTTTGTATCTCTTTCTTGGCGTTCGTTCTACTTTGCCGGGATTATAGTCATTTGTGGACGTGACTCACCCTATGTTGGACTGGAAACTTTTAAAAGTAGGGGCTACATCTTATTCTTCATTGTCTTATGGCACCTTTAACTTAATGCCTAGTACTTCATTGTTGTTTAATCGCTATTAGCTGAACTGAATTGGATCACTAGCACAACTCCAGTCTTTATGCCTCCCCTGAAATTTCAGATGCAGAGGGTCATTATTTGTTCAGGTGGTATTGATGGTGGTGGTGGCTCCTGCCAGAACCATTTTTAACCCTGTCCAACGGGTCCCTGATTTGCCACTATAACCTTTAGCCTCTCCTAAATGACTCAGATGTTTGGATCTGCCAGGTGCTTAGCCTGTTCTAATTGATGACCAAAGCAGCAAGCGCACATACTCCATTTTCATTCCTGTATGGCTGTTTCAGAATTTCATTGTACTCCTGTCCAGTTTGGTAACTCATACCAGGTTTTTGACTTCTTAGGTTAAGAATGCCCAGAAGATAAAAGTGTACATCTTTCTTCCATGTAATAAATCATAAAAATTTAATCTTTGCAGTTTTATCCAAAGTTTATTTTGAGAGCTAGGTCTTTGTAATGGCACTTTGACACACACCCTTTTATATTTCTTTCTTTTGAAAAATGTTTGTAGCATTTATGGTCAGCTTTTGAAAAATCGTCTTGCTTATAGCTGGGGGACACATTGTAAACACATTATCAAGTTCTAGTGTTCTACTTTTAGAATCATGTACAGCAAAGATTTTTTTTTTAAAGGGAAATGTTTGTAATACCATCTTTTACATTTTAGAATAATTTAATTTCATATGGTTTTCACATTATGTAGACCAGTAAATTCATAGCATCTCAGGTTCTTTTCTCCTTTCTGCTCTCTCATGTGGATTTCCCTGCTAATTGTCCTCTTTAGGAATTCTTTCCTTCCTTCTCCATTACCTGCCTTCTCTGTTGGTTGTCTGTACCAAATTTTCTCCCTGTCTTTGGACTTACTCTACCAATGTCATGTTCGAGGATGAGTGGGCTACAAGGGGCAGAGCAGGCATTGTGAGGAGCACTGAGTATATAAAGAAGAGTTCAGCTGAAGGTTAGAGTTGATGGTCAAAGTTGTTCTTTGCTGAGTAGGTAACAGTGGACCTATAAAGCAACATGTGGTAGGAAAAGATTAGAGTTGCCACAGAATTAAAAATTAAAATTTGTCTTAATTTTTAAAAATAGATTTTAGGGGCACCTGGGTGGCTCAGTCATTAAGCATCTGCCTTCAGCTCAGGTTATGGTCCCAAGGTCCTGGGATCGAGCCCCACATTGGGCTCCCTGCTCCAGGGGAGGCCTGCTTCTCCCTCTCCCACTCCCCCCCCTGCTTGTGTTCCCTCTCTCGCTGTGTCTCTTTCTGTCAAATAAATAAATAAAATCTTAAAAAATAATAATAATAAAATAAAAATAGATTTTTTTTTAGCCCAGTTTTAGGTTTACAGCAAAATTGAATGGAAGGTATAGATATTTCCTATATACCCCCACCCCCACACATGTATAGCTTCTCCCATTATCAACAGTACTTATCAGAATGGTAAAGTCATTGCAACTGATGAGCCTACATTGACACAGCATTATCAGCTAAAGTCTATAGTTTACACGAGAGTTCACTCTTTGTATTGTACATTCTATTGTATATTTGAACAAATGTGTAATAGCATGTGTCCACCATTATAGTATCATACATTAGTTTCACTGCCCCAAAGTCCACCATGTTCTACCTATTCATCTATCTTCTTCCAGCTAACCCCTGACAACCATAGATCTTTTTACCGTCTCTATAGTTTTGCCTTTTCCAGAATGTCATGTAGTTGGAATCATACAGTATGTAGCCTTATTTCCTTAAATTTTAGTTTGCCTGGTGTAGCAGATTATTTATAAAGCATTTTGGTATTTTTCTAAGAGTTTATTTGTTTAATAAGAGTTTTATTAGTGTCAGATTCAAATACTAAGTAATTATTATTTAGTTTTGTTTGATAATAACTATTTAGTATCATTATATAAGGATAGTTTGAGGCACTTCATAAACTAATTAGCTTTTTTATGAGTCTATTTCTCGTGTAAGAGAAGATCTATAGTCTGAACACTTGAGTTATGACAGTAATAGTTTAAGTTTGAAATTAATAGTTTGAGACATGTGGTATGTATGACTGCATGATGTTAATATTCTAAATATTTCATTAAAACCTTTGTTTTAAAACTTAAAAAAATAGACATTAAATATAAATTTCTAGACTTTGAAGTGGTGATGTATGGGGAAAAGAATGTGGTTTTATTTGAGTGCTAGCTCTATGAACAATGTGAAAGTGAATTTTTTGTCTCTGAATTTCATTTTCTTTAAAAGATTTTATTTAGTTATTTGGCAGAGAGAGAGAGAGAGCAAGCACAAGCAGGGGGAGTGGCAGAGGGAGAGGGAGAAGCAGATTCCCCGCTGAGCAAAGAGCCTGATGTGGAACTCAATCCCAGGATTCTGGGATCATGACCTGAGCCGAAGGTGGACACTTAATTGACTGAGCCATCCAGGCACCCCTGAACTTCATTTTTTTTTTGAAAAGTGGAGATAACATATACTTTATAGGTTATTTTTGAGCACTATATGAGCTATTTGTTAAAATCCTATGTAAATTTTTTTAGAGAGAGTGGGGGGGAGGGGCAAAGGAAGAGGGAGAGAGAGAGAGAGAATCTTAAACAGGCTCCGTGTCTAGTGCGGAGCCTGACATGGGGCTCAGTCTCACAACCCCAAGATCATGACCTGAGCTGAAATCAAGAGTCAGATGCTTAACCGATTGAGCCACCCAAGCAACCCAAAATTATACGTAAATTTTAACTTGTTATAAAGAAATGTGAGGAATTAATCGCTTAATGAGTTATACTTAGTTATTACATTTCAATTCTTTTTGTTTGTTTGTTTGTTTGGTTTTGCAGACAAGTAATAAAGGGAAATAATGATTTGGGTTTAAGAAGGCAGTACTGCTGGGGCACCTGGGTGGCTCAGTTGGTTAAGCGTCTGCCTTCGGCTCAGGGAGTCCCGCATCGGGCTCCTTGCTCAGCGGGGAGCCTGCTTCTCCCTGTCCCTCTGCTGCTCCCCTGCTTGTGTTCCCTCTCTTGCTGTGTCTCTGTCAAATAAATAAATAAAATCTTAAAAAAAAAAAAAAAGAAGGCAATACTGCTGAAAAGATGGTTATTTGGGTGTGTCTAAGAAAAAAATGCATTTTTTCCCTCCGAAAATGTCTTATTGATTAAGCCTGCTTGTATCTTATTATGAAAGGTATATACTTTGGGATATTCAGCTTGTGTGTGTGGCTCCTAATCATATTTGTTACCTAGTTGTTAGCTTGAGATGTTAGTCCCCCTCCAAAAGCACAAATTATATTGCCACCTTCTGTATAGAGTCAAAGACACATTATTTGCTGTTTATGGTAAGAAAAGCCTAGATTCTAAAGTTCTTGTGACCAATCTCTGTGTGACTGAAGCCACAAGGGCAAGGCAGAGTTAGGTAGAAAGATCTGGGGGGAAGAAGCTACAAATAGTCTTGTGAAGTTGCAATCTTGAGGCAAGTGATATATTAAATACAATTCTAGTTTCAAAGTGTCCTTCTCGTTTAAAATACTTAGAGAGATGAATGGTCAGTGACATACTAATGCATTATAGTTACCGAAAACTCTACATGCTGAGTTTGAGAATGCTCAGTGTTGTTTAGTTCAAGATAAAACTCTAACAGTCATGTCCTTTTTTTATTAACATTTTTATTATATAGCAGTCTCATTTTTCTATGTCTACTAATTTAAAGTTCTTTTTTTTTATCTTCAAAATATATTATGTGGCCAAAGGAATGACAAAGTGCTATTTCCACCACATCTGTAGTCAGAACACACACATTTATTGATTAAGTTCACTGTCTTTTCTGGGCATGGTTTGTCGTGCTCCAAAACAATTAGAATAGTAACATCGGGCGCCTGGGTGGCTCAGTTGGTTGGGCGACTGCCTTCGGCTCAGGTCATGATCCTGGAGTCCCTGGATCGAGTCCCGCATCGGGCTCCCTGCTCGGCAAGGAGCCTGCTTCTCCCTCTGACCCTCCCCCCTCTCATGTGCTCTCTCTCTCTCATTCTGTCTCAAATTAAAAAAAAAAAAAAAAGAAAAAGAATAGTAACATCAAGGATCCCTGATCACAGATCACCATAACAAATATAATGATAATGAAAAAGTTTGAAATATTGTGAGAATTACCAAAATGTGACACAGAGATGTGAAGTGAGCAAATGCTGTTGAAAAAATGGTGCTGATACACTTGCCCGATGCATGGTTGCTACAAACCTTCAATCTGTAAAAAAAAAAAAAAATAAATAAGTAAAATGCAGTATCTTTGAAGCACGATAAAGAGTAGTGCAGTGAAATGAGGTATACATCATGTAGATTGAGGTTGGATTGTGAATGACCCAAATATTAGACTTAGTAGTCTGTCAGACTGGCAATGAAACAAAAAATTTTGCAAACACAGTGTGTTATTGAGGGTATAGAGAAATAGAGTCATCATTGCTAATGGGAGTATGGATTTTTGCAGTTTTCATTGAGACCAATTTGGAAATAGTTATCAAAACTTAAAATACACATATCACTTGATTTCTTATTAGAATTTATTCTACAGATCTTGTACTTGGACGAAATAATATATATTTAGAGATATTCTTTGCAGGAATCGAAAACAACTTAAGTGCCCATTCTTGGGAGATTGGATAAATAAATTATGGTACATATAGTAGAATATGTAGTAGTTAAAAAGAATAAGGCAGTTTATATATGCTGAAATGGAATAATTACTAAGTCAAAAAGGTAAGGTGCAGAACATTGGTAATAGTCGGTTAATATTTTGAAGGAGACTAAATTAAGATACACATTTTCTTGTATATGCACAGAATATCTCTGGAGGGAATAATTAGAAAGAGGAGGATGCCTCCAGGGAGTGGCAGGAGAACAGGGAGGGGAGGGTGTCTTATTTTCTATTATATAACTCTTTTTGGATGTTTTGAATTTTATATTATACAAAAATTTTTTTCAAAAGAAAGAAACACATTCAACTCAAAATGTATTTCTATATTACATATAATCTACTCTGGAAAATTAGGGAATAGAAAGGTAAATTAAAAACCTCAATGATTCATATATTTGATAAGGGGTTAATATTCAGAGTATATAAAAACTTCTATAACTCAACAACAACAACAAAATAACCCAATTAAAAAATGAGCAAAGGACTTAAGTAGACATTTCTCCAAAGAAGATATATAAGTGGCTGATAAGAACATGATAAGGTGCCCAGTGTCACTAATCATTAGGAAAATGCAAATGAAAACCACAATGAGATACTATGAATTCACACTTATTAGGCTAGCTACTATTAAAAAAAATAGAAAGTAACAAGTATTGGTGAGGATGTGGAGAAATTGTAACCCTTGTGCACTCTTCATGAGAATGTAAAATGGTAGCCACTATGGAAAACAGTATGGCAATTCCTCAAAAAATTGAAAATAGACCTCTCATATGATCCAGCAGTTCCACTTTTGCAAATACACCAAAAGGATTGAAAGCAGGGGTGCCTGGTAGCACAGTCAGTTAAGTGACGGCCGCTTGGTTTTGGCTCAGGTCATGATCTCAGGGTCCTGGGATCGGACCCCGGGTTGGGCTCCACTCTCAGCACAGAGTCTGCTTGAGATTCTCTCTCTCCCTCTCCCTCTGTCTCTCCTGCTTGTGCTCTCTCTCTCAAATAAATAAATAAATAAATCCTTTAAAAAAAAAATTAAAAGCAGAGTCTCTAAGACCCATGTTCATAGCAGCATTAATCACAATAGCCAAAAGGTGGAAGCAACCCAAGTGTCCACGGATGGATGAATGGATAAACAAACGGTGGTACATACATATAGTTGAATATTATTCAGCCTTAAAAAGGAAGGAAATTCTGACATGCTACAGCATGGATGATCCTTGAGGACATTTGCTAAGTGAAATAAGCTAGTCACAAGAAAATAAATACTGTATGATTCCATTTATACAGGGTACATAGAGCAGTCAAATTCATAGAAAGTAGAATGATGGTTACCAGGAGTGGGGGGTAGGGAGGAACAAGGAGTTTAATGGGTACAGAGTTTCAGTTTTCTAAGATGAAAAGTTCTGGAGATTGGTTGCACAACAAAGTGAATATACTTACCACTATTGAACCATACACTTAAGAATGGTTAATATGGTGGCTCAGTTGGTTAAGCGTCTGCCTTCAGCTCAGGTCATGATCCCAGGGTCCTGGGATTGAGTCCCGCATCGGGCTCCCTGCTCTGTGGGGAGCCTGCTTCTCCCTCTCCTCCCCACTTGTGCTCTCTATCTCACTATCTCTGTCTCTCTCTCTCAAATAAAAAAAATCTAAAAAAAAAAAAAGAATGGTTAATATGGTAAATTTTAGGTCGTGTGTATTTTACCACAATTAAAAAAAGATAACATATTTCCCCCCTCCCAAAATAAGAACCCCTAGGTATGGTGGTGAGAAGATTAATATGTAAATAAATGACTGTGATTCAGAATATAATCTAAGTGTCCACAATGAGGTATAAACAAAGCTTTGGTGTGCTATAGGATGGAGTGTAACTAAGAGGTTGGAGATTGCCTGTGACTTCACAAAATGGAGTGAGATTCTGAGCTTGTATTAGGAGACTGCAGCATTAAATGAGTGGAGAGGTTGGAAAGAAATGCTAGGCTGAAGGAGTAGCACAAGTAAAGGTATAGAGAAGGAAGGTGAAAGGTACCATCACAGAAGAGAACAAGATGGTGCTGGAAAAGAATCAGGTCAGATTCTCGTCTTTGAATGTTGACCCACACTTTTCCTACTTAAGTTTGTCTCACTCTTGTTTTGTTTGGGGTGTAAACCACTTTTCAGGGCTCCTTTAGACCTTCTGCTGTTTTGTTTCTACCAAAGGTGATTGTGTCTATTTCCTTCTTAGGGTAGCCCCTTACCTTCCTTTACCTGTAAAAAGCCATTATTTTTATGTATGTTGAATGGAAAATTCCCCCTTCCCAACTCCTTTTCTTTCATCTTGTTCTGCTTCTCTCTTGTACTAAGTCTGACTCCTGTTTGCCCTCTCCCACAGAGGCCATCTTAGATTTCTTCCAGCCAATGGAGCAGAATATGTTTAGTACACTAAAAGCTAAAGATATCGTATTTCAAAGTTTTTCCCTAAATAAATCAGTGTACAATATAAATTCATTGGGCCTTATTGATTTTCTCTGTGACAGGTGAGGTATCTAATTTAGTTGCTTGGCTGATATGGCACTGTTTTGTCTGCATGCTATAACCTTTTCATTAAAGAACTGAATTCGTAGAGTTGATAGAAACACACTCAATTTTAAAGATAGAATTTGTCCTTTAGCCAGGCATTAGATTGCTCTGTTTGTTTCCTTGATCTCTTCTTCTTCCTAACTTTCAGGTGTAAAAGGCAATAAATGGGGATGATATGGATTCTGACTTCATTTGTCTTGCTAATTTTAATCTCCTGCTAGTAACAGTGCAGAAAAAAAAAAATCTGAGAAAAAGTATTTTCTGATCAGCTTCTACTGAAACTACTTAATCAAAGTAGTCAAAGGGAAAAGATATATTCTCAAGAATTGCTACTTGATTATGGAATTAAAATTATGAGAGTGGTGATTTATCTCCAGTGTGATTCTCTCTTGGGGAAAGTTTGCCATCCGATTAGCATCTATTTGCATATCTTTTAAGAAATATATGATTAGATCTGAAGATAGAAAACTACATTTGCTCTTATACAAAATTTAATTTTATGGTAATATCGACTACCTAATTATTATCTTTGCTTTCAGTATCTTTGACTGAGGAGTCTGGCTGGTAAGAAGACACTATGTTGAGATCAGTGCCTTGGAATTAATCAAGGTGGTCCTGTTGGTTTACATAGAGGGCTCATCTTGGCCTTTTTTCCGACGTATATTTTAGTTCTCAAGCAAACTGATTCGGCTAACTTGGGGGAAAATCAGTCATACTGGTAGGCCTTACCAGTTGCAGGAGGTGACTGGGCTTGGGTGATGGTTACATCAGGTCTGTATTTGAAAAGTGAAGCATACCAATAAGGTTATGAATGTTTGATAATGTAACTACTGCAGAAAAAGTGGTGGTTTAAAATTAATTGCAGTTTTTGTTTAAAAAATGTGGTTGATTTTTAAGTACTTTGTTCTGTATTTGCTTTTATGTTTGCTGAAAATATTACACATGAAGACTATGCTTTAAACACTATAAAATGTTTTTCTGCTATTAAGTAAATGATTGTGGAAAATGTTACACTTTAAAGGTCATGTTGATTTTGTGGCATTTCCAATTTTACATTTTATACCTACAGTTAAATTGGTTTAGCTCCTAGTTGAGTGTTTAAAGATCTGGGTAGTAAATGTAGAAGGGAAATCGCAAAAGGGCACAGTGTTTTGGAATGCATATATCTTCCAGCTTTCTTTTCTTTCAACAGTGAAATTTCAGATTCTGAGAGCCAATTCAGAGGGCTGAAAGAATAGCAGTATAATAAGAGTTTTCAGTACTTGTTAAGTCCAAAGACAACTCCAGTGATATTTTTCTATTAATTGATGTGTATATAGATTTGTACTTTTCTCCTTTTTGTACCCCTTCCCATTTGAAAGTTTATTAGAAATTAATGAGACTTGAGCACTTACCTTTTATATAGTGGGTTGAACTAATTGTGTATTCAGGACACTCTTATATTTGTTGCATCTGAGTGCCATAGTAGCAGTTATGAAATCAATAACTCTTGTTATGTTTATTGGGAGTGGTGAATATTTACTGGGAGTGGCAACTAAGTGGGAGCATAGTGCTTAATTGCACAGTCCATAGGGTCAGATAATCTGGATTTACCACTGCTACTTACTATCTGTGTGACTTGAGGAAGATTACTCAAATACTGTGAGCATTAGCTTATATCTTTCAAAATGGGATAAAAATAGGTTCATGTAAGAGATTAATTGAGGTAACAAAATAGAATAACAAAAATTTTAATTTTAGTATTACTACAGCGATACAGTATTTTAGACAACACAAATGAATATTCTTTACTAGAATGAAATTTTTATTTCATTGGTTTCAAAGTCAAATTGTTTCTTACAGTGTTTCTTTCTGTTTCCAATTAATGCTTCTTTCAGAGTTTACAGATCTGATAATAATTTGTGAAAGTGGTTGCCAATCACTCCATCCTTATTAAAGATGAAACAAAACCTCACAGTACTGTTGGCCAAAAATTTTTATGTCACTGTTTAATGTTTGTACTGAAGTTAACACCCAAAGTATAGCAAAATGTTGGTATAATTATGGCCAAGGAAAAATAGTATTTTAAATATTGCCTGGGGGGTTCTGTTAATGTCTGTCTCACTTCTAAAACTGATCTTTCATCTGTGATTTTATTATGGCTCTTTTTGCTAGACACATCTGAAGAGATAAAATTGCCACCTTTCTTTGTAATTAATTGGATAACAAATTACTTGGCTTGGGAAAGGGGAAGGTCTTTGGATGATATGCTTAGTCTTTTTGCAGAACAAAGGTATATTAGGTTCTGAAAAACTTCTTCATTATTCAAAACTGATAGATATTAATTTAAATTGCTTTGAATTTCTATATGGCTCATATATTTTTATTTAGCTCATATACTTCCTAAAATCTATCAAAATTGTTACTAAATTTTCTTTCTGAGCCATTTACTGTAACAACCGTTGTGATGTTCCTTAATATCATTTGATGTTGATGAAACAATAAAAATAAATTTCTTACAAAATTGGAAAGATCAGGGAATTATTCTCAGGGCCACTGAACTATTGATTAAGTTGACAACAACCTATTGGTGACCCATATGAAAATAATTTTATTTATTATTACTGATACTTATTTGCAAATGGGGTTATACTTATCTTTGCTGCTGAAAGCAGGAATGTATTAGAAGTTTCCCCAAGTGTGTATGTTATCTTGTATTACCCAATCAGCCATGTGACATGTGTTTATTAAATGAGCACAGGTATAAAGTAAAGATCAGGCAAGAAATTTAACCATGTCATCATTAGAAGTGAACATGATTTCATGACCAATGTTAACCTTGCAGCAGAAGTCAGAAAAAGTCTTGGAGTAGGGTGCAATGATGACGATGATGATGGGGTGTATCATGGAGGACAGGTAACTTTAGTAGTGGGGAGAAGGGGCCATTCCATGGATTTCTGATATGGAAGGTAAAGGCCTGAAGTTAGAATCACAGATAGTTGAAGCAAAGAACCTTATAGGTAGTCTACTCAAATAGATGAAATGAATTGCTGTGTCATTGGCATGGCTAGGACCTGAATCCAAGTTTTCTGATTTCTAATTTGGTACTGAGCGTGGGACGAGAAGTAACAATTTAGCTCTAGAGTAAGATGGGCACTTGGTTCTTTGGGAGTAACACATGCAGGGAGGTACTGTATCAGATGGATTGGGTGGCTCCCAAACAGCCTGCTCTGGTCACCCAGTTTCTCTCTTATGCTCCTGACTGGTATTTAAAGGGATGGAGTATCTGACACAATCATATCAAAGTGTCTCTCCATCAACATTATAACTGGGTGGTAATATAAACCATATCTAAAATTAAGCAAACAGTCAAGAAAAATTTACTTAGCACCTGCAGATGCTTAGCAAAATTCTAAGACCTTTAGGGTTTATAGAGGAGCGAGACATGTCACTTACCCTTTAGGGGCTTACAGTGTAGTTGTGGAAAATGGACATAACTATAAAAAGATAACTAATAATACTGGGTGCCAAATGGGGGTATGGCTAGTGTATGCCAGAGGAGTTTGGGGGTGGACGACAGTGCTGGGTTTTATAATACTCAGATAAGACTTCCCAGAAGAGATGAAAATTAGGTTGGTTGCTTCTCAGCTCAGTAGATCTTAGGCATAATTATATATATGTTCAGCTCTAAAGATTTCAGATTCACCTAACTTATGAAGTTCAGAGCTGGGAGTTTTCAGGTATTTACCTGACTTGCCGTTGAATACCATTCCACAATTCCAAAGCCATTGTGCAGAGGATGGCTGAAGATTTCTGTTTAGAGACTCCCATTTCTGCTTATCACTCCCGAGTGTGTTTACCAGCAGATCGAATTCTCCCTCCTGGTGTTCTGAATGGTCTTCTGACTGTTGCAATATAGAGCAACCCCTGGTTTCAATTACCTTGCTCCCCCTTTTTTTCTTTATTGGCAAAGTAGTTAAAATTGCTACTTAAGTGTGAGTTTGGTGAATTCTCCTATTTAAGGTGATCTTTTTACTAAGAAATTATTAAAGTGGGGTGGGATATTAGTCTATCATACATAAAACACAGCTGCAGCTAGCATTTACAGTGGGCTTTTCTGTTGTTCATTATATTATTTTGGTATTCTATGTTATGAATCATTAACTTGAAGATTGGTACATAAATAATGCCATTAAACATTATAAGATAAATAATCTTATGTTGCATCAGAGAATAAATACACTTCTCAAAACCCATGTTTTCACTCTATCTCTGCATTCAAATGCTATTTCTCCTTTTAGCACAAATAAGGGCTTATAAACCTGACAGAGATGAATTTAAACAAGAAATATGAAAAACATTAGGACTTAAATTATATAGTTTGAGCCTCAATCCATGTCTGATTTTTTAAGGTGGTGGTTTTTAACCTCTTTTTCTTCTTATTTTTTTATGTAGTGAACCCTTCAAAGAAAATCTTTTTTGAAATTCTATTATTAAAAAACCCAAAAGATAGAAGTGAGTGACTTTGACTGAAGAAGGGAATTGGGGTTCAGAGTTTTGGTTACTTTGTGCCTGCTCCCTTCGGCCCTTGTGCCTCTAGGGAATCCTTAGGGCCACCATGGCGTGTGGACTGAAAAACATTGCTTTTAAGGAAAAACAAGCTAAACACTTCCTAAAAGTAAGCTTTCAATTGAAAAAAAGAATTCTTGATGTCTTACAGTTGAATAGGTTATGAAAAATTACTTGCTCTTTGTTACCCATCTTTATTGCCTTTAGACATGAGTGATGTGCTATGATTTATTGAAGAAAAAAAAAAAAAAACCCAAATCAACCTCTTGAAGTTCAGTTTACATAAACATACACATATATAAATAGAAACACTTTCTCAATGAGTATTGTCAACTGCCAAGTAAAACTACCAGATGTGAGATGGGGTAGTCAGACACATGAACGTGCTCACCCATGCACACAGACACAGCACACAAACACACACACAGTTTGTTGCATGTGGTTAGGCAATGCCTTTCTCTCAGTCTTTGCCTCCACCACATCCATCATATTCTGAATACAGTGCAGATAGTCTACATGGACAGGAGAGTATGTTAAAATTATTTTTAGTAATTATTGGAACTCATTTATTGATTTCTTCAATAAAACTGTATTGAACACTGAACACTTACTTCAGTGCAAGGTGCTGAGGTCTGGCAGTGAACAAGAAGCCATCACAGAACTCATAGCTGATTGGAGGTAAGGATGAGAATATCAGGTGTGATAAATGCTTGGTAGAGGAAACATAGGATTTTATGGGAACACATAGGAGGGGTATCTAATTCAGACATGGAGAGTCAGGGTGGACTTCCTGATGGGTGACATCTAAGCAGACCTGAAGGGTGGATAAGAGTTGGCCAAGACAGGAGTGTCTGGCTGGCTAAGTTGGTAGAGCCTGCAACTCTTGATCTCAGGGTTATGAGTTCAAGCCCCATGTTGGGCATAGGGCTTACTTAAAAAAAAAAAAGAAAAGAAAAGGAAAGAGTTGGTCAAGACAAAAGAAGGTGGGAAGAGAGATAAAGACAAAGGAGAACATATATAAGGGCCCAGAGACAAGTAAAAGCATGACATATTGTAGGAATTGCATGTAGCTGGGTTTGGCTGGAGCATGATGTGCTAATGAAAGATAAGTGTATGTTAAATCTAAGGAGTTTGCTATTGTGCTATAGGACATGGAGAGTTATCGAAGGATTTCAAGCAAGAGGAAGTTGTGATTTGTATTTTTTTTAGTAGAGGGCACTTTGGCTAACTACCATGTCGACCTTGGGGCAGCCATTTGGATGAGAGTCATTTTTCTGAGAGTAGAAGGACCAGAGATTATAGAATACTGTGTAGTTTGTCTTTCCATAACATCCCCAATTGCCTATCTCTTTTATAAAACCTATCTTTATTCATTTTAGTTTTATGGCCCTGGTAACCTTATCACAAGGCTAGATTAATTCAAAAGAACAATGTTTAATGTTCAATATCTATATAGATACACAGATATATCTTCATTCTTTCAGTATAGAAACTGGTATGATGCCCCACATGTAGCAGGTACTCAAATGTTTATTGACGTAAAAGGAGTAAATACTGAAGGAAGAAATGCCAACTTCATTCTCTCTCTCTCTCTTTTTGATGATCATTTCTCTGCTCTTCCCAGTGCTCTGTAGGCTTAGATAATTTCAACACCAGCTGTTTTTTAACAAACCACAGGGGTCTGACCGTTGTATACTAGGACTACTGATAATAAAATGTACATTTAAAATAGTTCAGATTCACACCTTTGCATTTTACCACTGGATCTCAAAGTCACATAACAGCTGGACATGCAGATATAAAATCAAAGAATAGTGGAACGCCTTATTTACTCAACTCAATAATTATACTTTGGAAATTATATAGATGGATAATTTATGAATTGAAAATTTTTCTTTGTATCTGCAAGGGAACTAACTTCATTTCTAACCTATATGTGAGGGTGATTGCAAAGGAAACTTATTTTAAAATAATATTTTGCATTTTATTAAACTTAGTAGTTTATAAAATACTTTCATGGTATTACTTATACTAAGTTAAATTCACATTACATAATTTATCTTTTGAGGCTAAATACCTAGTTCTGTGATAATGCTAATTTCTGAAAAGAAGCAAATCCAAAGGTACTTTTTGATAGTTTATAATTATTATTGATGTTACTTATTTAGTAATCAGATTTTCCCATTCTTTAAGCAGGCCTCTGTCCTGCTGTTCATCCATCATTTTTCTGAGCACCTTTTTACTTAGTGGTGTAACAAAATGTTCCAGGCTCATTTTGTACCTTCCCAGGCCCAGCCCTGGAATCAACCCTTTTCTCTGAAGAGCTTGAGTTCCTTATAGTGAGGAATCATATTAGAAACTAAGATCCAGGTACTAGAAATACTTGTCTCTACTGGGTTATCTTTGCTTTTAGGTCTCTAGAGAGTTTTTTTCTTGACTTCCCCCTTTTCCACAGCACCAACTAACTCCTTTATTCCTTTGGTTAATGCTACAATGTATCTAAAATAGTTTCAGAGTTGCTTCCCTCCTTGTTCGCATTTCTCCTTCCTTCCCTCCCCACTGAGGGTATGTAATTGAATACTGTATTCAGAAGTTAATGGGATTAAAAGAGGGTGGGAGGAAACTTTTGCAGGTGTCCCATATGTTTATGGAATATATTGTGGTGATGGTTTCACTGATGTATACTTATCTCCAAACTTGTTAAGGTGTATCCATTAAATATGTGCAGTTTTTGTATGTCAGTTAAACTGCAATAAAGTGTTTTTTAAAAAAAGGAATGATGATGGGTGAACTGCCTTGATGGACAGTGCAGGGTCAGAATGAACTGCCTGCCTCTGGAATTCTTTTCTATGAGAAAGAAAGAAATCTCCCTCCTTTTTGTGCCACGGGGGGGGGGAGGAAAAGGTTAATTGGATCGCTGCCTCTTCCATAGTTGATGCCTGTTTAATTCTCTGTCTTGTTTAGATTTTAAGTGGATAGTGGAGCAAAGACCATTTCTTTTTCTTTATATGTGTAACATGCAATAAAAATGTATGGTGTAAATCATGAATATTGAAATTGTTTTGCCCTGTGTTTCACATCTTTCATTAGAAATTGTGGCTGAAGCGAAATAAAGTTTAAAGTTTTGTTTCCCTTTCTTTTTTTACTTACGGAATGTTTCTCTCTGTTTTTGCATTTTACTCGGAATAGCATATGCATTTCTCTTTTAATGCTAATTTTTGCGTTCCTGAAAAATCTTTAATTCTGCGAAGTCATGTGCTAGAAGTGATAGGGCTTAGAGAGAAAACAGGGTTAGGAACAGATGAGAACAGATGATTTGAAACCAGTGGAATGTTGTAAACATAACTAACACACAAAAAAATGACAATTGTAATAAAAATGGCTAAATCTCAACTGGCATTTACACCCAGCATCACAGTCAATCTTAGGCAGCCTTAAACCCTGGTTTTCCTCCTGATAGTTATAAATCCTTAAAACCATCCACTTCTACCAGAGACTAATTTCATCAAAGTTACAAGTCTGATCCAGGGTATTGTATTCTAAAGACAGGGGAAAATATTGTGCATTTCTTCATCTGTACTCTCAGCTTCCTCAGGTAGCATAACATAGTGGAAGTCCTGAAACCACTAAATGGATCTTTCCCATTAAGTGTGAGAAAACTTGCTCCTGATGTGAAATTACCTATGAGCCAACGCAACTGACGCCATTTTCCTGCATATGAGCTAATTTACACTAAAGAAATATCTATTGTAGCAGAAAAGACTAATGTTAATTTGCTTTAGTTTGTAAAGATAATATGTACCCATTATTGAAAGTTTAAATAATACAGAAAAATACAAAGAAAGTGAAAATCCTTTGACTGCCAGTAAACACTACTGTCATCATTTTGGTTCATATTCTTTCTCACCTGACTTCTTTCCATGATTATGATGATGATGCTCTCTGTGTGTATAGAATTTCAAATAAATGAGTCCTTATTATACTTAGAGCTTTCCAACTTTTTTCCAAAAGTGAATGTCAAGCAATATAGGTATTCTTTTTAATGATTACAAATGATTCTACTTCATGCATGTCATAGTCTATTGATGTATTCATGGGCACTTAGATTGTTTTCAATCAAGGTTCACTGTTAGTAGTAATGGAGTACTGAAAAATCCGTGATCATATCTTTGTACCCTAGAAGTGGTGCCCTGAACAGAGGGTGTGTTCGTGTAACACATTAGTGCACATCGTCTTGTTACATTCAAGAAAGGTTTTACCCGTTTGCACTACCAGGAGAACATGAGAGGTTGTATTTTCGCACCCTGGGTGCTTTTAGTTCTCTAGATCTTTGTCAGCTTGATAGGTTAAAAAGGTGATTTTTATTTGTATTTGTTTTATTATTAATGTGGCTGAACATCTTTTTATATCTCTATAAACTATCCATTTTTGCTTTCAGTGAAATGCCTTTCATGTATTTTGCTCACTTTTCATTCAGAACATTTGTCTTTTTTCTTATAATTTGTAAGAACTGTATAATTTTAGATATATTAAACTTTGAGGATTAATATATATTGCAGCTTTTAATATCATGCTGATTATCTTTTAACCTTATTTATGCTGTGTTTTGATTTTTATGTAGTCAGATTCATCAGTATTTTTCTTTAATGTTTTCTGGGTTTTGTAAAATGTTCAGAAATGCCTCTTTCCACCCCTAAAAGACTATTTGCCTTTATTTTCCTTTGTTAGTTTTATGTTTATATATTATTTTTTATATTAATCTTTATGTGGAATTTTTTTTTTCTATAATGAGTTAAATAAATATCCACCTTTGATTTTCTTTTTTTCCCTCTTCAAGTTGTGGCTGGTTATTTCAACATGATTTGTTAACTCAAGTCCTTCAGTGTTAACATCTTCATCATATAACATGTTTCTTTTGTGTCTTTGGACCTATTTCTGGGTTTACTATTTTATTAGGTATATATGCAAAACAATTTACCCCAAAACGCCGTGGCTTAAAGCATGTATCATCTCTCACCGTTTCCATGGGTCTGTGATTTAGGAGCAGTTCACCTCCGCAGTTCTGATTCAGGGTCTCTCTTTCGGTGGAAGTTAAGATTTCAACCCAAGCCACAGTCATGTGAAGGCCTAACCGGGGCAGGAGAATCAGGCTTGCAGTTGGCTCACCCGCATGGCTGGCCACAGTCGTGCTGGCTACTGGGGAGAGGGAGGCCTCAGTTCCTTTCCACCAGGGCCTCTCCCATGGTTGGCTGTTCTCAGGACGTGGTGTTGGCTTGCCTAGAAGTAGTGATGAGAGAGAGCTAGGAGGTAGCATTCCTTTTCATGACTGGCCTCACAAATTACATAACATCATTTACGCCACCTCTTCGCTAGAAGCCGGTCACTAAGTCCCGTCCACCCTTAAGAAGATAGGAATTAGGCTCATCATTTTGGAAGATTTGCAGAAATATTTTGAAGCCACTGTGGCTCCCTTTTGTTCCATTCATATATTTGATTATCTCTGCATTAATATATACCTTTTAAGAGACTTGTGTCAAACTGATGGAATGGCACGGAATGCTATGCTCCACTGCGTTTGACAGCCATTGGCTCTTACTGACCAAGTATCTAACAGCAGATATACAAAATAGTATTAATAATAATCTGGTGACATTTTAAGTTGCCTTATCTTCCCAACTTCTCATGCTTCTTTAGAATTATGTAGTAGGGATCATTGTATTTCACTGAAGGTACCCTGCTTACGGTATTTTTTAAAAATTTGTTTTACGTTATTTCATTCTGCTGTGATTTTGAATGTTTTGATTGGCAGATACGTCCTAGCTTCAGAGGGCCTTGCATGTTGATGCACCTTCACAGGTATCTTAAACAGTAACTCATAATATACTGACAAGTGGGTAAAATCAAAATAAGGCAGTTATGTGTGGGGAGCAATCTAAGTAACATCTCAGCTCCATATGCTGTATGCTCACCAGGGACTCATTATGATCCGTAGACTTTCTGTTCAGCAGACACTTGAGTCCAGAAAGTGCTGTGCTCCATCTGCCTTAGTCTCCAGGCTGCACAGGATGAGCCTCTTGGTACTCTGATCTCTTGGCAGCTATTTTTTTTTTTTTAAAACTTATGTTGCCAGCCTGGTCTTTGTTGCCATTTCAACAAGTGTGTGCACCCTGCCCCCTATGCTTGCACTTGTAAATTTAAAGGACCATAGCTACTTCTTCCAAAGGCATCAGTTACTATGGCTTTTACCTTACATTGCATAAATCTTCTCATCTGGCTTGCATCCTTATTTATCCAGCACTGAGCCTGCATGGCTCTTGTTTGAGCTCCCCATGGGCATGCAGCTGCCGTAGATGGGCTGTGGGCAACCTTCCAAAGCTGACCATTTGGACAGGTTTTGTTTTTGACAGACTAATCAGAGCTTTAATATACTTCCCTGCTGGGGGAGCCTGTGTTTCTAATTTTTATCTTTATCATTCTGTAAAGAGTAATAATAGTCCCTGGTCTGGCCCTAAGTTTGCTGGTTCCATTGTATTTTCCAGTCCCACTTTTTTTTTTTTTTTTTTTTTTTTTTTTTTTATTACCTTGGTTTTTCATCTTTGCCCCTTTAGGGTCTGGTTGGCCTTGGTTATTTTGAGAAGCCTTCCTACTTCCTATTCCCAACCCTGATCAAAGGAAAAGCCATGTTTTTCTCCTTATCTCTTAATGTGAATTTGAGCTGATGTCTTATATTCACTTAAAGGCATTTGTAGCCCAGTAAAGAAAGCAGTTTATTTGAGGCATGAAGGGTAGAGGTCGGAATAGGATTTTCATGAGACCCTGAAATCATGCTCTTTTAAAAAATTGCTTATTGCACTTACTGTTGAACCCATTAGAGACCCTGTACCATTTAAAAATAGGGCAGAAATAGGGTTAGTGTGAATAGTGGCTAAGAGAAATGAATATGAAGCAGTTATTAGAGAGTGGGCCAGAATCTGAGATCGTGAGATAGGTAAGGAACAGCAAAGCTGATACCTCAGGTAATTGTGCTCTAGGAACTGCGTGTCACCTGGTGTTTTCAGTGACATTTTCCCATTACTCATGTTATTGCCTGATGCTTACTTTCCAATATTCTTCTTACTTACTTTGTGCCCTTCTTTTTTTTTTAGGTTCTCAATGTTATATTCTTCTCATTATTTCCCTTCACTCCTATTTCTTAGTTTTGATTTTTGAAGGGTTTTGAGATTTGTTTTTGAGGAGGATGCTTTTTTCTTTTATAGGCTATCTTAATTTTTTAAAAGCCAATTTCACATGCAGTGAAATGCTAAATAATTTTTTTTTTAAAACTACTCAGTAAGTATTCTGGTATTGGAAGTATGTTCTTTTGCTAATTCAAAATGTTATTGTTTCAGGAATAAATAGGCTTATGGTGAATAGTCCAAAATTCTCTAATTACTTTGTTTGGGTTGTAGATGAGTACCTCGTCTGTTTCATTTACACATACATTTAAGTTGCCACATTGTTAGCTTAAAATCCACATTGCCTTTAGCTTCCACTTAATGACAGCAGTTATGCTTTTCTATTAAACTAAAAAAAAGTAGAGTGCCGTGTTGATACCCAAATTTTGTGATTATTAGAGTTAAAGCTTACCAAGCTTCTTCTTGCTAATGGCTATCATTTAGTAGGATTTTACTCACTCTATAGAAAGCTATTCACTTGCCTGTTAATTTTTATGGTAAACTATTTTTTGCAGAATTTATGGCATTTTAATAACTGAAATTTGATATTGGGCCTTAGTTGTAAATGTGGTCAAATGGTGTCCATTTGGAGTTAAAGGATAAAGATAATTTATGGGATTAGGGTGGACTGAGCCGGCTTTTGGAGAGGCTCATAATACCACAGTATTATGGATTTAGTTTTTTTTTTTTTTTTTAAAGATTTTATTTATTTGACAGAGAGAGACACAGCGAGAGAGGGAACACAAGCAGGGGGAGTGGGAGAGGGAGAAGCAGGCTTCCCGCCGAGCAGGGAGCCTGATGCGGGGCTCGATCCCAGGACCCTGGGATCATGACCTGAGCCAAAGGCAGACGCTTAACGACTGAGCCACCCAGGCGCCCCTGGATTTAGTTTTATATGGTTTTCAAAAATATTGGAGTCATGAGGGTTTCCATATTGCTAAGGGACGAAACATAGCAAAGTAAAAAATAAGTATTAAATACAGTCTTATTCCTCAATTCTCTTAACATATATCTTGTTTCTTGGTCTGGCCAGCATCTATCTCAGATAGGCCATAGATAAACCTTTACTTTCAGAATCGTATTTTCCTCTTGTCTCAGAAATTTACCAAATATAATTTATCCTTCTTTTATTTCCAACATTTTAATGGCTATTTTTAAAAGTATAGAAAAGTTATTTTTTAGCAGACATTCTTAAACCCACCTTTTACATTTAAATTCATTTTTTTCTTTCCACTCTTTCTCGTGAATTTTTTCCTTGCAATTTCAGGACGTATCTTCCTCCTCCTCCTCCTCCTTCTTCTTCTTTCTCCTCCTCCTCCTCCTTCTTCCAATGGCCATTATATAACTTCTTCCTGTGGTCCAGTTCTGGCACTGAGTCATATTTTTCCTTTATTTTGCTTTAAAAAAAACCTCAAATCAGGGGCGCCTGGGTGGCTCAGTTGGTTAAGTGTCTGCCTTCGGCTCAGGTCATGATCCCAGGGTGTTGGGATCGAGTCCCGCATCGGGCTCCCTGCTCGGCGGGAAGCCTGCTTCTCCCTCTCCCACTCCCCTCGCTTGTGTTCTCTCTCTCGCTGTGTCTCTCTCTGTCAAATAAATAAATCTTAAAAAAAAAAAACAAACCTCAAATCACCTAAGATAGTGCTGAGATGTTGGCAATCCATAATTTTTGTTAATTAGCCAATATCACTAAATATGATAGTCCCTAACCAGTTAAATGCCAGAACAAGATTAAGTTCAAAGCAGAACAAAAGTATCACTCTGTTTAGTAGATATCCATTACCTAGAAGGTTGGCTTTACTTTTTTTATTGCATGTAACAAACATCCTTAAGTCTATTGTTCTTTTTCGATTTGTTATTGCGAGTTCCTTTTTTTAGACATGGCTAATGCTTTTACCTGCAGAAATACCTTTTATTTGATATCCAGTCATTGTTCTCTAATGTACATATACTGTATTCAGATACTAGCTTTATGGGACTTTATTTTTTTTTCTTCATACAAATGCTTGCTTAAGCAGAACAACATGTGTGAACATTTTATACCTCCAAAACACCCTGCAAGTTTTCTCAGGTGAAAGAATTGTGGCTCAGCAAGCCAAACAACAATTTGTCCAAAGTCACATGATTGAATCATGATTTGAACTAAGGTCAGTTAGATTCAGAGGCCACCAACTTTATACTGACTTTCCCTCTTTGCTGATGCTCCCTCTGCAGAGCACTGCTGGCCTCTCCTTGGATAGAGGGGGGACTCCTTTTCTGAGGCAGAGGGAAAGGTGGGCATAAATGCTGTACATTTGCAAATTGGAGTCCTTACCAAAAACTCATGAAGTTGCATATCTTAGTTGTTTTCTGGTTGTGTTTTCTCTCAACACCAGGTATAGTAGAACATAACCCTGGAATTCATTTGTGTTTAAACATTCCTGACTTAAAATTAAATATGTCAGTTTTAATCTCTACTTTCTTGGTATCCAGATGCTCATCAGTTTAGCAATAGGGAATTACAATTATCTCTATCAAAGAAGCAGTTTTAGGTCAAGACAGAGGACCATTATTATCTTCGCTAGGCTACTAGTGTTGACTTTTATTGGGTATCTTTGCCAGAACATGGTTTGATTTATGTCTAACTCCATTACATTTATCCCCTTTATTATTTTTGGCTAGTTTTTCTTTCTTTCTTTCTTTCTTTCTTTCTTTTTTTTTTTAAGATTTTATTTGACAGAGAGAGAGAGACAGTGAGAGAAGGAACACAAGCAGGAGTGGGAGAGGGAGAAGCAGGCCTCCCACCAAGCAGGAAGCCTGATGCGGGGCTCAATCCCAGGACCTTGGGATCATGACCTGAACCAAAGGCAGACACTTAACGACTGAGCCACCCAGGTGCCCCTTGGCTAGTTTTTCTTTATTCTTTGCTTTTTCTTACCATTTTGTCCTGAGAAGTTTTGAGTGAGAACTGCTAAATCACATGAGTTAAAAGATAAAGGAATTGATGCTGGAATTCACATTCTGAAGATTGCCAATTGTCTATTTTACAAGGTATTGTTTATTTGTAAAGTGAAAGGAGCAAGATGGCCCTGAATTTTTTTTAAATTGGTTTCCATAGATTACTTTCCCAGATCTGCTTCCAGTAGAATCAAAATTGTTCTCATTCAGGGGTCCCTGGTTGGCTCAGTCCGTTAAGCATCTGCCTTTGGCTCAGGTCATGATCCCAGGGTCCTGGGGTTAAGCCCTGCCTGGGGCTCCCTGCTCAGTGGGGAGTCTGCTTCTCCCTCTCCCTCTGCCCCTCCCCCCTCCCCCTTACCCCGCTCGTGGGCTCTCTCTCTCTCCCTTTCTCTTTTAAATAAAATCTTTTAAAAAGTTGTTCTAGTTCATTAATTATTACTTTTCTCTTGCATTAGTTAGTCCAAATGTATCCAAATTCCTCCTGGTTTCGCACATGCTTAGGTTGTTTGCCGATTGAGGTTATTGGTAGCAGGAGCTCCTGGAGAGATCCATGGAGAAGGTTAGTCTGATCATGCATGGTCATCTACTCATTTCCTGTGATCTTGTAACAAGTTCCCCTTGGAAGGAACTTGACTTTGGTCTGTCTTTTTACCTTTGGTGTCTTAGCATAGTGTCTAGCAAAGTAGACAATGTAGCCAGAATGAAAATGTAAGCTCTGTATGGCCTAGGACCACACCTACCTTGTTGTGCATTGTGTACTCATCCCTTAGCACAGTTCCCAGATACATAGTAGGTGAGCAATGAATATATATTGAGTGAGCAGCGAACTGGGTGTCTGATTTGCTTGGATCCCTGCTCTTACATTCTCTGATGTTCATAGTTTGTTATATAGTTTGAGTTTAGAAGTAAAATCTTTATTTGGTTATCCAAATGTGCAGGCTTATTATTGTGATTGAAAGATTACATTTTATATAAGATACTGCCTTGTAATTTATTATTTTCTCTTACCTTCAAACCGCCCACAATTTTTAAATAGTATTTGTAATTAGGATGACTTGAGGTGTATTTATCCACCTGGGTTCTATGGATGAGTGACTGGTGACTTTGTAGAGGCTAAAATATAAGCAAGTTTAAGAATCATTTTAGATGAATTCATGCATGATCAAGTCATTACAAGTCATGAGAGAAAAAAGAGGCTTTTATGGTATAGGTCATTATGTGGTTGAGGTCAGCATCACCAAGAAACTTTCCCTTGCAGGTGCTGTATAGCAGGTGGCAAATATGATTTCAACTGAATCTGAAGGTTTATTTAAAAATATTCTCAGTCCAGCAATGAACCAGGTGTGCCTACTACTTAAGCATCAGTTTTTTCAGGAACAATGTTTTGAACCTAAATGACTTGCATGGTTACTAGAGAATGAGGTTACTGATAAAAATTCTTCCCTTTTTGCTGGTGATGGTTTTAGTAGCATATTGTCATTGCTTAAAGGAAATTTTCTCAGAGGAAACAGATGCCAGGTGCTTATTAGTATGGAGGTTTTAAACATTGAGGGTGTGAACAAAAGACCAGATCATTCCAATGATTCTTTGGCAATTTCTATAGAAAAAAAAAAACCATAAACTTTAACAGAATGTGAATGCCATACAACTTTAAACAATTTATTTGTACGACTTGACATGGAAATGTAATGTTTGTTTCATTTACGTATGGTTTATTTTAGTGATAGTTAGAAGCTTTTAAAAATGTTTGACTTTTATGTGGTATCGGTGTCCTTTGCAATTCGTTTAAGACAGGACTATGCTGAGGCTTTTGTTTTGAGCCTCTGAAAATAGTGACAACTTGTTTGCAAGGTAGCTTTATTTTTTCCCTTGGCTTGGGCAGAATCTGTGCACCTTCAGATTGGCACTCCTCCCACGTACTCTTTGAAAGTCTCTCAATGGAAAAATACTTGTCTTGACTTTGTTGTGCAGGAGATGGTCAGCAGTGGACTTGTGTAGACAGGAAGTGAAAGAGCAGTGGCTTTCACTATAATTAAATGTTCTTTGACATGATTTGCACTTGTTCCAGCTTCTTCTGTTTCTTTCTTTCTTTTTTTAACTAGCTGTGTGATAAAAGCAAAGTCTTTTTTTTCTTTTTAACACTTAGAGTCTCAAACCTAAAAGCAACTTCCTGTCTCTTCTTAGTGGTAATCTGAGTGACTTTTTAAAACTTTAGTATCTGCTGAAGTCCTGGAGAAACAATTGAAAAATTTATGGAAATAAGAATGTTGGACACAGAAAGGACCTTAGAAATTGAGTCTAACCTCTTTCTTTTTACAGACAAGAAACTGAGGCCTGAAAGTGAGTTGGTGAGACATGCAGCAAGTTATAGGCCACCTCGGGCCCCCGGACTCTCATTACTATGATCCTTCCTGGGGGCCACAGTGACCAAATGGAGTAGCAGTATATGAGAGAGTGGATATTGGGAAAGGAGGGGAGGCTCAAAATTCTGGGACTCCAATTCTAATACAACTTATGTTCTCTTTTCCCCTTAATTTACATTGTAAGCATGCATGTTACCTTATAACTAGGATAGCTGCAGCATCATCATATTTGAAAGCCTTCCTAGTTTCTATTCTGCACATATCCCTAGTCATTTAGTGAAGGTCCATGCATGCAGGAAATAAGGAACGGCAAAGATAACACTTATATTCTCATTCTGTCATGTGTTTGCTTTTTTTAATTCTAAGAGCCACAGTTGTATAAGAGCATGTTTTTCTATTTTCATTTGTCCTATCATTTTTTTTTGCAGTCTAAATCCTCTGGTTGTCTAAGCCTGTTTGACCTGATAAAGTATATATTTGCTTAATATTTAGGCAAGCATAGGTTTACATGTTTTAAGCCAGTTTATTAATTACTGAAAGTAGTCAAGTTGTCAAGTTGGTTGTAATATAGATTGTCAGCAAGATTTTCCTATTTGAACCCAAATGCTACTATGGGTGAATAGAAAGGTAAGACTTTTTAAGGCTTTTCAAACTCTCAAGAAGTTTTCCAAAGCATATAATATTCCGACATGGCCTATTTTGGCTACATAAAAGAATTGCAGTCAGATATGTTGATTGCTGCATAAATAGGGAAGAATCTTACTTGGTATTTTTTTGTTCTCCTTAGAACAGCAGAGAGACTGGACTAAGAAAGGGTAGTTTATCATAATAGTAGATAGATCAGGACTGGCATCATCCTGTAGTATCCATATACTAAAGTGACTTCATAGCACATCTTTCTTTTTTAAATGTTAGAAATCAATGGAAGTTCAAAGAAGAAAATAGTCATGATCTACATTTCTAGCATCTAAGATGAACCACTCAGCATTCTGATAAGCCTGCTTTTTCCATCTCTCTCTAAACTTTACTAATTATACAAGTGACATGAGTGGTTAGTAAACAATGAGCACAATAATACAAATAATATTCTATTTTATTTTATTTTTTTTTAAAGATTTTATTTATTTGAGAGAGAGAATGAGAGAGAGAGAGCACATGAGGGGGGAGGGTCAGAGGGAGAAGCAGACCCCCTGCTGAGCAAGGAGCCCGATATGGGACGCGATCCCGGGACTCCAGGATCATGACCTGAGCCGAAGGCAGTCGCTTAACCAACTGAGCCACCCAGGCGCCCCAATAATATTCTATTTTAAATACTTTTATATGCTTATACAAATTTACATAGAAAATATAAAATATTGTTTGTGAGAGTTTTTAAATGATATTATATTGTATGCCCAGCCATCTTTATATTCTCTTCCCTTAGCATTGGTGTTTAGCGTCAATAACTAAATGTTTACTAAAGTAAAAATTGAAAATTAGGAAATAAATTGGGTATATACTTTATCCAAATTGAACTTCTGTTAGTTTCTTAAGTAGCTACATTTTACTTTGCTCCTAGGCCTTCACACATGCTGCTCCTTGTGCCTGAAATGCTCGGGTCCCACCTCGATTGGTGTTTCCTTGGGAGACCTTTGCTGATCATTTTCTGATGGAAGGAATTCCTTGCTCCATATTCCCATGGTCCAGGGCTTGGCCCTCTTCAATACTCATTTCCATTTAAAATATTTGTTTAGGGGCATCTTTCCTGGTACAGTGTAACCCCTTGAGAGCAAGGACCATATCTGCTTTTCCACTCCTAAATTCCTAGCGCCTAACTTATGGCCTTGTGCTTAGTAGGACTGAATAAAGGTTTGATAAATTGAATTGTGAGCATGTTTTTACTACTTTGGAATGCAATTCAAGGGGATGACAAAATAACAGTGCTTTCATAGGTCACTACTGCCTCTTGACACCTCCTTCTCTTAGCTCCTCTCCCCTCTCCCGCCATTGCCCATCCATGTCCAATCACGTCATTTTAACCTCCAAAATATA
The DNA here is from genome assembly GCF_029215605.1 of Mirounga angustirostris. NCBI lineage: Eukaryota > Metazoa > Chordata > Mammalia > Carnivora > Phocidae > Mirounga > Mirounga angustirostris. Next base: position 37,333,306 of record NW_026991720.1, read on the forward strand.
TATCATAATCTGCTCATTTTTTTTTTTTTTAAAGTAAGCTCTACATGCAACGTGGGGCTGGAACTCACAACCCCGAGATCAAGAGTCGCCTGCTCCACTGACTGAGCCAGCCAGATGCCCCATGTCTGCTCATTTTATTCCATCTCTGTCACCACCACTGTGGTCCAGCCTACCATCGTCTCTTGCTCAGGACCACTAGAATAATTTGGTCTCCCCACGTTCATCTTGTCCCATCCAGTGAAATAGAACAAACTAAAATGATAGCCTATTATGTAATAAGAATAAGTAGTTTTGTGAAACTGTTTTCAGTTCTTATTTGCTGCATTGTGAGGGTATATATGTAAGTTGTGTGTGTATATGAGTTAGTACTTGAGTACTTGGTTGCTCTATAGAATGTATTTCTTAATGTGGGACATGGTCAAAACAGTTTGAAAGCCATTGTCCTATACTGATAACTCTGGAGAATTCTTTTGCTCTGTCAGGATCAGAAGACTATTCTTCATTACCATGTGACCCTCTTTTGTATGTGCCTTTAAAGGAAGAATTCCTTTAAAATAAAATGAGAAGTGAAGTCTTTTGGATGAAGCTATTTGGAAGTGGTCCCACCCTTTCTTTATATGTTCCTCTGTGTCTCCTTTCAAGTTTAAGTTATATAGGTCATTGGGTAAAATCTTCAGATATGAGTAGTTGGACTGAATTTAACTGTATTTTTTCTGCTTTTTTAATATACACTTATGCAAATAAGTAAATAATTATTTCTGTATTTATATTTACTCATTTTCTCCCTCCCTCTCCCTCTATTGTTCATGAATATATTTTTTAGTCTTTTTCTTTTCCTTCTTATATTCTTATCTATTTTTGGCTTTTCATGTGTATAATATTAATATTATCATAACACTGCTCTCATTGGAAGTGTGACTTTTGGGAACTTAAACATGAAAAGTGTAAACACTGTCCCAGTATATGCCTTTCTGGTATATGCTTGGTGTGAATTGCATTTCTGGACCCTTTTGAACCTGCTCTCAAAGGACAAGAAATTTTAGGTCATCCCTTGGAAGCAAACTGACCTGTGGGTTTAGGGCTACACAAGCCTTGTGGTTGTGTTAGGGAACTTTTCAGTTGCTCTGATCTAGTTGCACACTGCAAAGAAGGAGAGGTCAAGAGACCTCTAACCTCATCATCCCCTTCACCTCCTCCTTCAATCTTGGGTAGCACATGGAGCTTGTCTAAGTAAGACTGTGAACAAAACGATCATTTATCTTTCCCAACCATGAAGTTTCTTCAAATCTCTTGGACTGTGTTCGGCTCTCTTTGGTCTGGTAGTGTAGCATATCTTATCTCTCACTATTTTGTTTTTCATTGCATGAGACAATTAAAAGATTGCCTATCCCTAGAAAAATCTGAAAATTAGGTGGTTACAGGGTAAGTGAGTGCAGCACAATTACAGTGCCTCCATGGTGCTGGGGACCCAGGACCCTTCTATTTTGTTGCTTTGCCATCTTTAACTTGAGATGGCTACTCCTGTCTCTACCACCACTTTGTTATCATGGTATTGTAAAAAGGGAAACATGAAGAGGAGGGCATTCTCCTTTTCAGGGCACAGTGTGGAAATTTATCATTTTTACTCATATGCCATTCATCAGACCTAGTTACATGGTAACTTACTGCTTTGTGAAGAGAAAGTTTCCAGTTATCAAGTGGACTTCAGTTACTGAAAAGAGTTAACCTGAGTTAGTGTGTTTGCCTTTGGGATTTAAGTCAGATTTATTCCACTGCTTATAGGGATGAGTGTGAAAATTATTAAGAGATGAGGTTGTTTTCCCTTAACTCTTACTTTTCCTGTGCTGTTTTTGTTTTTTCTTTTTTACCTTTTTTGAGGCTAATTTTGTACTTGTTTTCAGGTATGGCACAGTCACAAGGCTGGGTGAGGAGGTATGCCAAGGCCTTCTTTAAGGGCTTTTTTGTGGCGGTGCCCGTGGCCGTGACTTTCCTGGACCGGGTGGCCTGTGTGGCAAGAGTGGAGGGAGCATCAATGCAGGTAAAAACGAATGTGGCTTCGTTCTTTATAGCACATGCTTCATGGTTTCTCATGTACTAGCAGTGGGATTTCTGTATATTATTTCTATGATGGGACCAGAAAAGTTTTAAAAAAGGCCTTGACCTGAAATTTAACTTTACTAAATTTTTTTAAAAGGTCTTTTAATGTGGTCATATTATAAACAGGGTAGAGGTGAATAAACGTAATTATCAAATAGTTCTCTATATCTATAGGTTTTTTTAAGTTTTTATTTTATTTTATTTATTTTAGGATTGTAAGTAGAGAGTCTAAGGAAATTTTCCTAAATGACACCATTTTCTGTGGATATGGCCTGGGATTTCAAGATATTTTAATTATCTATATTTGAATCCACACTTAAATATCCTTTTAAGACCAAATTATTAGTTGCAGGATGGGTTTGGGTCAAATTCAGTTACTGTGTGTGTGCATATATATATATATATATATACACATACATACACATATATATATACACACATATACAGTTACTATATCTATCTCATTGTCCATATGTATATCAGTTGTATATATATGTACACACACCCAAAATATGTATATACATATAAAAAATATACATACTATATGTATACACATACTCAAGTGTGTATATATACATAAATACACATATGTATTCATGTATATATATGTATGTGTACATATGTATGTATGCATTTGTGTATAAGCATATACACTTATAGTAGGTAGAAAAGTCTAGAGCACTGGTCGCAGATATTCTGGGTGTGTTCTCTAAGCATGTTGCTAATTGAAAAGATTAAATGCAGTTTATATTGGAAGAATTTTGCAGTGGAGATTTCCAAAACTTGTATGCAAATAGTCTTCTGGAATAACTTAGAGAAGACTTTGTTGTTCTAAAATTGATGTCTAGAACCTAGCCATGTGAGTAAGTTTATATAATTAAGACGTTTGCATTTTGTGATATGATTTGTTTTCTTTCATTATGAGCACGTATTAAGTTCACATTGTGCTAAATAGCTGTATAAAACAAATAAGTAAAATGAACATATAAGCTTGTAAGAGCTTAAAGTTATATAAAGAATAACCATTTTGTTTTTCCTTTTTTTCAGTCAGAACTAGTTAAGGGCATAGGTATCAGCTTTGAGGAGTTAGAATGAGTTTGCTTTTTTAAATGTAATTTTTGTATTGAAAATCAGATCTCTTCCTGAGTTCTGGTAGTGAGTGCTGTTTTGCTATACAACCATTATTATTCCGAGATAGATTTTTCCAGAACACAAAGCCATCTTACCTTGGAACTGATGATATTCCAGAGGATCGTATGGCAATCATAGTATCCTAATCGTCATGTTTTAGCCCAGTATACACCCACTGAACATCTATGTTCATGATTTGTGCTAAGAGGGAATTCATTAAAAAAATATAAGAAATTGATTGTCTTATGAAAAGACAAGGCTTATCCCTAGTTAAGAAGGCAGTGAAGAAAGTGTTACATAGTGTCATTCTTAAATGCCAGTCTGTTAACTCAGATTTTTTGCTGCAGCTACATTTGCTGCAGATACATTTCTTACAGTGTTCCTGGACCCTACTCCCAAGAAGTCAAATTTGTTACCTTGTAGTTTGTTTGGTATGTTATGTAGAATTTCCTTGGCTACTGATTACAGGAAAACAGCTTGAATTGAGTTAGATATACAGGAGAGTTTATTGGAAGACTTATTATGTACCCAGGAGGAAGGCAGAAGTGTGACAATCATCAGGGACAACTGGTCTGGGGATTTGGATACTGCAGGGTGCTCCGTCTTCTGTGTTTCTGCCGTCTGTTTCTGTCTGCATCTTGGCTTCATTCTCTCAAACTGGCTTTCTCCCCCATGCAGGGCACATAGCTGCTTTAAGATGCCTCATTTCATCACCAACTGAGAGAGATTTCTCCTCTTGCCTTTATTTCACTTTGAAAGATCTTGGGAAAAGACTGTGATTTATTGTTTCAGTCACATGCCATTATCTATACAAATATAGATCAACTTTCACCAATGGGTTAGAGTGCCATGCCCAGCTTCAGACAGGTACACACCCCTAGCCTGTGGCTAGGCTCAGTAAGAAAATGACGGTATATATTTGAATCAATTTCCATAGGCCTTCAGCTTTCAGGGTAAGTTAGGGGTGACATATCCCAAAGAAAGTGTACAGTATTTTCAGAATAAAAGAGGAAAGGATATTCTGGGAAAAAAATAGAGATGTATGTTTATTACAGTTGGGTCTGTATTTTAGGATTTTTTGACTCCTAAGTATAATAGAGAATTTATTTATAATTTCATGAGATATTACTAAAACATACTTAATTAGGAGCAGAAATTGCAATCATGGGATATAATGATTAATTAATGAAGCATTTTTGAAGACATCTTTGCTACTGTACAGCTTTGATGAACTGGACATGTTTAGACCATGGGGTTCAGCAGAATTTTTGACCAAAAATTTGACAAAAATTCTTGTCTTCAATTTTCTGTAATGACACAAGAACTAAATAGCTTGCAGGGTGTGTGGACATCTCTGGAAGTCCCCGAGCATCTTGCAAGGAACACACCTGCTTTTATTGACTGTGAAGCCTGAGAATTATATCTGGTATTTGGCAGCTGGTTGATTTGTTGTGAAGGAAGGGAGTTCTCTGGATGTGTGGTGATGCCTTCTTGTACCAGGTTTAGAAGTATGAGAGAAAGGTAGAAAAAGCAAGTGGCAAAAAATAAAATGAAGTGTGGAGAAGAAGAGGAAAGAAAGTAACCTAGATTGGTTGGGTAGTAGAGGATGTTGGAGAAAATGAGACAACTGGTACAATGAGCAGGAGGCAGAGTGGCACAGAGGACCAGTGTGAAAGAGACTCAAGACAGAAATGTGCTCCCCGGAAGGCGTTGCTAGGCCCCTTTGTGAGACCTCCCTTGGAGCTGTACCCTTGAGTGCTGACACATCTCTGTGGCATGTTTGTGTGTAGCACCGTGAGATACGTCATTCTACATCTTAGTATTCATTGAAGGAATCTGTGCCATTTCGAAGGAATTCATGTTGGTGTAGGTTACCAGTCTTGAGAATCATTCATTGTGTAGTGCTTTAGAATTCCTGTGTATTCAGGTGGAAAGATCATATATAGTCATTTCTGTCATTTCAAATATATGAATCATTTTGTGACTCAGGAGGTCATTTTGAGATATGGACAATAATGAAAAGCAGTGGTAACTTTGGGTTGGAATAGGGAATCATTTATCAAATGGCTATGAAGTGTGAAACACTCTTTTAGGTGCTATAGGGGGATGGCAAATGAGGTACAGATTCTGTCTTCAATGTACTTTTACTTTAGTAGAAGAGGTTCAAAGTTATTAACTCAATAATGGATACATTTTCAGATGAGAAGATATCAAGCTGTCAGACATTTTTGGCCAGTGCCTGGTACTGAAATGAAAACCGGTTTGCTTTAGCATACTATTTTGGAACATGGACCTGGAAGTTTTAATTTGGAATAGAGTGGTACCAGAGAATAATACCCTGAGCCTTTTTATTGTTGGTCACGGTATTAACTTTTACTATAGCAATAAACTACACTAAGATTTCAATTGCTTGCATTCAGATCATTATTTCTTGCTCATGGGTCAGTAGATTAACTGTAGTCACTCTGGACTATGGGTTTGGTTCACTCCACTTCATGTATCTTTCACTGTGGGACCTACACGGAAGGAGCCATGGCTGCTTGGGGTATGTTCTCACGGGTGATAGCAAGATATCAGAGGGTGAGTAGAAACACTCAGAACCTATTAAAGCTTCAGTTCAGAACTTCTACTCTTCTGTTCACGTTCCATTGGTCAAAGTAAGTCACGTGTCAAAACCCAAAGTCTGTGAGATCGGGGAGTCATGGCAAAGTGAAGAGGGAAGGAAGAATAGTGAGGAGGTGAGTACACATACCACAGCCACTATGACTCCAACGATACTTGGTTGACTTCAGAGGTAATCTAAAAAATTGTTTTTCACCTTTGAGTCTACCTACAATGACCCTAGTCTTTGGAGTCAAAGACTGACAAAATTGGAATGGATTGAAATTTTGAGTCACTGAATTCTGGAATGGGTTGATCCATTTTAGATGTCTTTAAGTTGGAGTCATCCAGGGCCACTTGGATCATCACTTCGGAGTGGCTTTTCTTAGAGATCACTCTGCAACTTGTAGACATGTTACTTAAGAAAATCCAAGGACGGGCGCCTGGGTGGCTCAGTTGGTTAAGCGACTGCCTTCGGCTCAGGTCATGATCCTGGAGTCCCGGGATCGAGTCCCGCATCGGGCTCCCTGCTCGGCAGGGAGTCTGCTTCTCCCTCTGACCCTCCTCCCTCTCATGTTCTCTGTCTCTCATTGTCTCTCTCGCAAATAAATAAAATCTTAAAAAAAAAATAAATTAAAAAAAAAAGAAAATCCAAGGACCGAAAGATCAAATCTCATTAAAGAGAAATATAATACCAGTCTTTTGGAGTGTACTGAATAAACGCTGTTATAGCAACACTGGAAATTCACTTTGGTAGCAAATTTTGCATGAGAACTGTTTCTTATGTCTTTTTAGAATTCTGCTGGCTTGGGATTTAATAGGAGAGGCTTGTTTCCAGGATTCCCTCTTACAAGAAATCTTTACTTTTTAAAAAAAATTTTATTTTATTATGTTAATCATCATACATTACATCATTAGTTTTTGGTGTAGTGTTCCATGATTCATTGTTTGTGTATAACACCCAGTGCTCCATTCATTACGTGCCCTCTTTAATACCCATCACCAGGCTAACACGTCCCCCCACCCCCTCCCCTCTAGAACCCTCAATTTGTTTCTCAGAGTCCATAGACTCTCATGGTTCATCTCCCCCTCCAATTTCCCCTCCTTCATTTTTCCCTTTCTACTATCTTTTTTTTTTTAATTAACATATAATGTATTATTTGTTTCAGAGGTACAGGTCTGTGATTCATCAGTCTTACACAATTCACAGCGCTCACTATAGCATATACCCTTCCCAATGTCCATCACCCAGCCACCCCATCCCTCCCACCCCCCACCACTCCAGCAACCCTCAGTTTGTTTCCTGAGATTAAGAATTCCTCATATCAGTGAGATCATATGATACATGTCTTTCTCTGATGGACTTATTTCGCTTAGCGTAATACCCTCTAGTTCCATCCATGTCGTTGCAAATGGCAAGATTCCTTTTTTTTGTTTTTGTTTTTGTTTTTTTTTGATGGCTGCCTAATATTCCATACATAATATATGTATATGTATGTGTGTGTGTGTGTGTGTGTATATATATATATATATATATATATATATATATATATATATATATAGCACATCTTCTTTATCCATTCATCTGTTGATGGACATCTTGGCTCTTTCCATAGTTTGGCTATTGTGGACATTGCTGCCATAAACATTGGGGTGCATGTACCCCTTGGGATCACTACATTTTTATCTTTGGGGTAAATACCCAGTAGTGCAATTGCTGGGTTGTATGGTAGCTCTATTTTCAACTTTTTGAAGAACTCCATACTGTTTTCCAGATTGGCTTTACCAGCTTGCATTCCCACCAACAGTGTAGGAGGGTTCCCCTTTCTCCGGATACCCACCAACATCTGTCGTTTCCTGACTTATTAATTTTAGCCATTCTGACTGGTGTGAGGTGGTATCTCATTGAGGTTTTGATTTGGATTTCCCTGATGCCGAGTGATGTTGAGCACTTTTTCATGTGTCTATTGGCCATTTGGATGTCTTCTTTGGAAAAATGTCTGTTCATGTCTTCTGCCCATTTCTTGATTGGATTCTTTGTTCTTTGGGTGTTGAGTTTGATAAGTTCTTTAAAGATTTTGGATACTAGCCCTTTATCTGATCTGTCATTTGCAAATATCTTCTCCCATTCTGTCGGTTGTCTTTTGGTTTTGTTGACTGTCTCCTTTGCTTTGCAAAAGATTTTATCTTGATGAAGTCCCAATAGTTCATTTTTGCCCTTGCTTCCCTTGCCTTTGGCGATGTTTCTAGGAAGAAGTTGCTTTGGCTGAGGTCAAAGAGGTTGCTGCCTGTGTTCTCCACTAGGATTTTGATGGACTCCTGTCTCACATTTAGGTCTTTCATCTATTTAGAGTTTATTTTTGTGTGTGGTGTAAGGAAATGGTCCAGTTTCATTCTTCTGCATGTGGCTGTCCAATTTTCCCAATACCATTTGTTGAAGAGACTGTCTTTTTTCCATTGGACATTCTTTCCTGCTTTGTCGAAGATTAGTTGACCATAGAGTTGAGGGTCCATTTCTGGGGTCTCTATTCTGTTCCATTGATCTATGTGTCTGTTTTTGTGCCAGTACCATACTGTCTTGATGATGACAGCTTTGTAATAGAACTGGAAGTCCGGAATTGTGATGCCGCCAGCTTTGCTTTTCTTTTTCAACATTCCTCTGGCTATTCGGGGTCTTTTCTGGTTCCATACAAATTTGAGGATGATTTGTTCCATTTATTTGAAAAAAGTGGATGGTATTTTGATGGGGATTGCATTGAATGTGTAGATTGCTCTAGGTAGCATTGACATCTTCACAATATTTGTTCTTCCAGCCCATGAGCATGGAACGTTTTTCCATTTCTTTGTGTCTTCCTCAATTTCTTTCATGAGTATTTTATAGTTTTCTGAGTACAGATTCTTTGCCTCTTTGGTTAGATTTATTCCTAGGTATCTTATGGTTTTGGGTGCAATTGTAAATGGGATCGACTCCTTAATTTCTCTTTCTTCTGTCTTGTTGTTGGTGTATGGAAATGCCACTGACTTCTGTGCATTGATTTTATATCCTGCCACTTTACTGAATTCCTGTATGAGTTCTAGCAGTTTGGGGGTGGAGTCTTTGGGGTTTTCTACATAAAGTATCATATCATCTGCAAAGAGTGAGAGTTTGACTTCTTCTTTGTGGATTCGGATGCCTTTTATTTCTTTTTGTTGTCTGATTGCTGTGGCTAGGACTTCCAATACTATGTTGAATAGCAGTGGTGATAGTGGACATCCCTGCCATGTTCCTGACCTTAGGGTGAAAGCTGTCAGTTTTTCCCCATTGAGAATGATATTCGCTGTGGGTTTTTCATAGATGGCTTTTATGATATTGAGGTATGTACGCTCTATCCCTACACTCTGAAGAGTTTTAATCAAGAAAGGAACTGTAGTTTGCCAAATGCTTTTTCTGCATCTGCTGAGAGGATCATATGGTTCTTGTTCTTTCTTTTATGAATGTATTGTATCACATTGATTGATTTGCGGATGTTGAACCAACCTTGCAGCCCAGGAATAAATCCCACTTGGTCATGGTGAATAATCCTTTTAATGTACTGTTGTATCCTCTTGGCTGGTATTTTGGTGAGAAATTTTGCATCCATGTACATGAGGGATATTGGTCTGTTAACTCTCCTTTTTGATGGGGTCTTTGTCTGATTTTGGGATCAAGTAATGCTGGCCTCATAAAATGAGTTTGGAAGTTTTTCTTCCATTTCTATTCTTTGGAACAGTTTCAGAAGAATAGGTATTAATTCTTCTTGAAATGTTTGGTAGAATTCCCCTGGGAAGCCATCTGGCCCTGGGCTCTTGTTTGTTGGGAGATTTTTGGTTACTGCTTTAATTTCCTTAGTGGTTATAGGTCTGTTCAGGTTTTCTGTTTCTTCCTGGTTCAGTTGGGTAGTTGATACATCTCTAGGAATGCATCCATTTCTTCCAGATTATCTAATTTGCTGGCATAGAGTTGCTCATAATATGTTCTTATAATTGTTTGTATTTCTTTGGTGTTGGTTGTGATCTCTCCTCTTTCATTCATGATTTTATTTATTTGGGTCATTTCTCTTTTCTTTTTGATAAGTCTGGCCAGGGGTTTATCAATCTTATTAATTCTTTCAAAGAACCAACTCCTAGTTTCGTTGATCTGTTCTGCTGTTCTTTTGGTTTCTGTTTCATTGATTTCTGCTCTGATCTTTATGATTTCTCTTCCTGCTGGGTTTAGGCTTGATTTTCTGTTATTTCTCCAGCTCCTTTAGGTGTAGGGTTAGGTTGTTTTGTATTTGAGACCTCTCTTGTTTCTTGAGAAAGGCTTGTATTGCTATATACTTGCCTCTTAGGACTGCCTTTGCTGCATTCCAAAGATTTTGAACAGTTCTGTTTTCTTTTTTTTTTAAGATTTTATTTATTTATTTGACAGAGAAAGACACAGCAAGAGAGGGAACACAAGCAGGGGAAGTGGGAGAGGGAGAAGCCGGCTTCCTGCTGAGCAGGGAGCCTGATGTGGGGCTCGATCCCAGGACCCTGGGATCATGACCTGAGATGAAGGCAGATGCTTAACAACTGAGCCACCCAGGTGCCCAGAACAGTTGTGTTTTCATTTTCTTTTGTTTCCATGAATTTTTAAACTTCTTCTTTAATTTCCTGGTTGACCCATTTATTCTTTAGTAGGATGCTCTTTAGTCTCCATGTATTTGAGTTCTTTCGGACTTCTTGTGATTGAGTTCTAGTTTCAAAGCATTGTGGTCTAAAAATATGCAGGGAATGATCCCAATCTTTTGGTACCAGTTGAGACCTGACTGGCCTGCCAGGTCTCTGTGGATGGGTCTGTTGCCAATCTAATGCTTCTACCAATGCAGGTTACAGATCTCTTCTCCAGAGCTGCTTTCAGGATTTTCTCTTTGTCTCTGAGACTTGTAAGTTTTACTATTAGATGTTGGGGTGTTGATCTATTTTTATTGATTTTGAGGGGGGGTTCTCTGTGCCTCCTGGATCTTGATGCCTGTTTCCTTCCCCAAATTATGGAAGTTGTCTGGTATAATTTGCTCCAATATACCTTCTGCCCGTCTCTCTCTTTCTTCTTCTTCTGGGATCCCAATTATTCTAATATTGTTTCATCTTATGGTATCACTTATCTTGAATTCTGCCCTGGTGAGTCAGTAGTTGTTCATCTCTCTTTTTCTCAGCTTCTTTATTCCCCATCATTTGGTCTTCTATATCACTAATTCTGTCTTCTGCCTCATTTATCCTAGCAGTTAGAGGCTCCATTTTTGATTGTACCTCATTAATATAGCCTTTTTGATTTCAATTTGGTTAGATTTTAGTTCTCTTATTTCTCCAGAAAGGGTTTCTCTAGTATCTTCTATGCTTTTTTCAAGCCCAGCTAGTATCTTTATAATCATCATTCTGAACTCTAGTTCTGACATCTTACTAATGTCTATATTGATTAGGTCCCTGGGAGTTGGTACTGCCTCTTGTTTTTTTTTGAGGTGAGTTTTTCCGTCTTGTCATTTTGTCCAGAGGAGAACAGATGAATGAGAGAACAAAATGCTAACAGAGTAACAACAACCCCAGAAAAATATACACTAAATAAGTCAGAAGAGACCTGAAACTGGGGGAACAGAAAGGGAAAGAACGAAAAAAGAAAAAAACAAAAAAGAATATGATCAAATATGATCAGGCTGGTGAATAGATCCGTGCCACACACTAGATTTTGGGTGTGTTTTGGTCTGTTAGAAGAAACTGCCTCCTAAAATTTTAAAGAAAGAAAAACTTATATATGTCCAAAATAAGGATAAATATGATGAAGGGATAGAATATGACTGTAAAGATGAATAGTATAAAAGATTTTATAAAAGGAACTACCCAACTGAACCAGGAAGAAACAGAAAACCTGAACAGACCTATAACCACTAAGGAAATTAAAGCAGTAACCAAAAATCTCCCAACAAACAAGAGCCCAGGGCCAGATGGCTTCCCAGGGGAATTCTACCAAACATTTCAAGAAGAATTAATACCTATTCTTCTGAAACTGTTCCAAAGAATAGAAATGGAAGGAAAACTTCCAAACTCATTTTATTAATGTTATTTTATTAACTTATTAATGATATAATGACCTAATTCAGTGGGAAATAGGATTCAGTTTATCAAACATTGGATTTTTAAAATAAAGTTGTATAGAAATATCCATTTTATTGGATGATATGTACTTTTTACAATGCTCTGCATACAGAGAATGCTGGCAGAAGTTGTTGGTTAAAGATTATTCATACTGACCTAGTCCCCTCTAGTGCACATGAATCACTTCTACTAGTTGCTGAAAGGTTACTGTGAAATTAGATGCACTTTTTTTTTTTTTTTAAAGAAGCACCACATTACTCAACATTAATTTAACTCAGGAAATGAAGACTGATACTGCATACAGTTGAAATTACAGAGGGAATTTACGTTGGTGGAATGCAATTATTCAAATTAGAAGTTCAATTGCTTACTGAGGCTTTTGGAGTAAAAAAGGTGCCCTAGGAATAGTTTAATGACCTCACACCAAAGTTTTAGATTTTATTTGAGTGAGAATGCCTGTAGCAGGATCACTGGTTATTATAAAAGATGTATGCCGGGGTGCCTGGGTGGCTCAGTTGTTAAGCGTTTGTCTTCGGCTCAGGTCATGATCCCAGGGTCCTGGGATGGAGCCCTGCATCGGGCTCCCTGCTCCGCGGGAAGCCTGCTTCTCCCTCTTCCACTCCCTCTGCTTGTGTTCCCTCTCTCGCTGTGTCTCTCTCTGTCAAATAAATAAAATCTTTAAAAAAAAAAAGCTGTATGCCTTCTACATTTAAAATTAAGATTTAAGACTTTAAGAAGTACGTGAATGAAATAATTGTAGGTATCACGTTTTTGTTGCAATTGCTACAGAATTTTTGTATCGTCTACCATCTTCTTTTTTCCAGTTGGCATAGCCAGAGGGGAAAATACTTGAAAACATTACTCCACAATTCTATCTCTGTAGCTCAGACTTCAGAGAAAGAGTTATGCAGAATAAATTAGAAAGCTAGAGAATGGAAGGGAAAATAGAGTTCAATCAGCATAGAGGTACTTACTAATCAATAACACACTTTCATTGGTTCAAAATTGTCTTGACTTTCAGCTACCTACAAATGATCCTGAAGAAACTGGTTTGTAATAAACATCTTAGACTCCTTCTTGGCTCTTTGCAGTCATTATCTTAGTTTCCTGCTGAGTTTAAAATTAAAAATTCTGTCAAAAAAGCAAGCAAAGAGGCTTACACTCTCTTCTTGTCACATTTATTTATTTTATTTTATTAAAAAAATTTTAAACCTATAGAGGGCTTAATATTCAACAGTTATCATTGGTTATAACTATTATTTTGACACTCTGAGAAGCTAGATACAAATATAGACTTTTAAGGAAAGAGATTTATTATGATTTATGCACCAGAATTTATTGTAGAGTTAGGGAGTTTTATGTTACCTGCTGAATTTGCACTTCCAAGATGCTGGGAACCACCGGGCACACATTTCCTGCGATGCTGAATGCTCTGTGTTCTACTCCCCTTGGTCGTCTGGGGCTGACGTCGGAGGAAGCCAGGAGTTAATGTTGGAATGCTTTCTCAGCTTATGTGTGAGCTTTCTTCCCAAATTACTTTTGGCTCAAAAATCTCACCTAAGGTGTTTACCCCTCAGGATGTTATACATTTTTATGTAGTTCTGCAACCTGTCATTAATAGAGAATTCAAATAGATCAGTTTGTATTTATAGCAACAAACATATGTGAAACCGAAACAGTTGGTGAGTGATGACTTCGTAATGTCCCTTCATGGATTTCCTTTACTTCCCATGACAGAAGAACAGTATGCTTCTGTTTTATGTAGCCAGGGTTATATCTGTTATTTAAATGCTGACTTCATAACACTTTTAAAAAAGATGCTGAAGTAATTTTAGACTCACAGAAAAGTTGTAAGAGTAGTACAGAGAACTTCCATGGGTTTTCTACTCAGATCCATCAGTTCTCAATATTTTGCTACGTTTCTTTTATATATATATATTTTTTAATCTTTTTAAAAAATTATTATTATTATTTTTTATTGTTATGTTAATCCCTATACTTTACATCATTAGTTTTAGATGTAGTGTTCCATGATTCATTGTTTGTGCATAACACCCAGTGCTCCATGCAGAATGTGCCCTCCTCAATACCCATCACCAGGCTAACCCATCCTCCCACCCCCCTCCCTTCTAGAACCCTCAGTTTGTTTTTCAGAGTCCATCACCTCTCATGGTTCGTCTATCGCTCCGATTCCCCCCCTTCTTTCTTCCCCTCCTGCTATCTTCTTCTTCTTTTTTTTTTTCTTAACATATATTGCATTATTTGTTTCAGAGGTACAGATCTGAGATTCAACAGTCTTGCACAATTCACAGCGCTTACTAGAGCACATACCCTCCCCAGTGTCTATCACCCAGTCACCCCATCCCTCCCATCCCACCCCCGACTCCAGCAACCCTCAGTTTGTTTCCTGAGATTAAGAATTCCTCATATCAGTGAGGTCATATGATACATGTCTTTCTCTGTTTGACTTATTTCGCTCAGCATAATACCCTCCAGTTCCATCCACGTCGTTGCAAATGGCAAGATCTCATTCCTTTTGATGGCTGCATAATATTCCATTGTATATATATACCACCTCTTCTTTATCCATTCATCTGTCGATGGACATCTTGGCTCTTTCCACAGTTCGGCTATTGTGGACATTGCTGCTATAAACATCGGGGTGCACGTACCCTTTTGAATCCCTACTTTTGTATCTTTGGGGTAAATACCCAGTAGTGCAATTGCTGGATCCTATGGTAGCTCTATTTTCAACTATTTGAGGAACCTCCATACTGTTTTCCAGAGGGCTGCACCAGCCTGCATTCCCACCAACAGTGTAGGAGGGTTCCCCTTTCTCCGCATCCCCGCCAACATCTGTCATTTCCTGACTTGTTAATTTTAGCCATTCTGACTGGTGTGAGGTGGTATCTCATTGAGGTTTTGATTTGGATTTCCCTGATGCCGAGTGATATTGAGCTCTTTTTCATGTGTCTGTTGGCCATTTGGATGTCTTCTTTGGAAAAATGTCTGTTCATGACTTCTGCCCATTTCTTGATTGGATTCTTTGTTCTTTGGGTGTTGAGTTTGATGAGTTCTTTATAGATTTTGGATACTAGCCCTTTATCTGATCTGTCATTTGCAAATATCTTCTCCCATTCTGTCGGTTGTCTTTTGGTTTTGTTGACTGTCTCCTTTGCTTTGCAAAAGCTTTTTATCTTGATGAAGTCCCAATAGTTCATTTTTGCCCTTGCTTCCCTTGCCTTTGGCGATGTTTGCAGCTGAGGTGGAAGAGGTTGCTGCCTGTGTTCTCCTTTAGGATTTTGATGGACTCCTGTCTCACATTTAGGTCTTTCAACCATTTGGAGTCTATTTTTGTGTGTGGTGTAAGGAAATAGTCCAGTTTCATTCTTCTGCATGTGGCTGTCCAGTTTTCCCAACACCATTTGTTGAAGAGACTGTCTTTTTTCCATTGGACATTCTTTCCTGCTTTGTCAAAGATGAGTTGACCATAGAGTTGAGGGTCCATTTCTGGGCTCTCTATTCTGTTCCACTGATCTATGTGTCTGTTTTTGTGCCAGTACCATACTGTCTTGATGATGACAGCTTTGTAATAGAGCTGGAAGTCCGGAATTGTGATGCCGCCAGCTTTGCTTTTCTTTTTCAACATTCCTCTGGCTATTCGGGGTCTTTTCTGGTTCCATACAAATTTGAGGATGATTTGTTCCATTTATTTGAAAAAAGTGGATGGTATTTTGATGGGGATTGCATTGAATGTGTAGATTGCTCTAGGTAGCATTGACATCTTCACAATATTTGTTCTTCCAGCCCATGAGCATGGAACGTTTTTCCATTTCTTTGTGTCTTCCTCAATTTCTTTCATGAGTATTTTATAGTTTTCTGAGTACAGATTCTTTGCCTCTTTGGTTAGATTTATTCCTAGGTATCTTATGGTTTTGGGTGCAATTGTAAATGGGATCGACTCCTTAATTTCTCTTTCTTCTGTCTTGTTGTTGGTGTATAGGAATGCCACTGACTTCTGTGCATTGATTTTATATCCTGCCACTTGACTGAATTCCTGTATGAGTTCTAGCAGTTTGGGGGTGGAGTCTTTGGGGTTTTCCACATAAAGTATCATATCATCTGCAAAGAGTGAGAGTTTGACTTCTTCTTTGTGGATTCGGATGCCTTTTATTTCTTTTTGTTGTCTGATTGCTGTGGCTAGGACTTCCAATACTATGTTGAATAGCAGTGGTGATAGTGGACATCCCTTCCATGTTCCTGACCTTAGGGTGAAAGCTGTCAGTTTTTCCCCATTGAGAATGATATTCGCTGTGGGTTTTTCATAGATGGCTTTTATGATATTGAGGTATGTACCCTCTATGCCTATACTCTGAAGAGTTTTGATCAAGAAAGGATGCTGTACTTTGTTAAATGCTTTTTCTGCATCTATTGAGAGGATCATATGGTTCTTGTTCTTTCTTTTGTTAATGTATTGTATCACATTGATTGATTTGCGGATGTTGAACCAACCTTGCAGCCCAGGGATAAATCCCACTTGGTCGTGATGAATAATCCTTTTAATGTACTGTTGGATCCTATTGGCTAGTATTTTGGTGAGAATTTTTGCATCCATGTTCATCAGGGATATTGGTCTGTAGTTCTCCTTTTTGATGGGGTCTTTGTCTGGTTTTGGGATCAAGGTAATGGTGGCCTCATAAAATGAGTTTGGAAGTTTTCCTTCCATTTCTATTTTTTGGAACAGTTTCAGAAGAATAGGTATTAATTCTTCTTGAAATGTTTGGTAGAATTCCCCTGGGAAGCCATCTGGCCCTGGGCTTTTGTTTTTAGGGAGATTTTTGATGACTGCTTCAATTTCCTTGCTGGTTATGGGTCTGTTCAGGTTTTCTATTTCTTCCTGGTTCAGTTTTGGTAATTGATACACCTCCAGGAATGCATCCATTTCTTCCAGGTTATCGAATTTGCTGGCATAGAGCTGCTCATAATATGTTCTTATAATTGTTTGTATTTCTTTGGTGTTGGTTGTGATCTCTCCTCTTTCATTCATGATTTTGTTGTTTTGGGTCATTTCTCTTTTCTTTTTGATAAGTCTGGCCAGGGGTTTATCAATCTTGTTAATTCTTTCAAAGAACCAGCTCCTAGTTTTGTTGATCTGTTCTACTGTTCTTTTAGTTTCTATTTCATTGATTTCTGCTCTGATCTTTATGATTTCTCTTTTCCTGCCGGGTTTAGGCTTTATTTGCTGTTCTTTCTCCAGCTCCTTTAGGTGTAGGGTTAGGTTGTGTACTTGAGACCTTTCTTGTTTTTTGACAAAGACTTGTTATTGCTATATACTTGCCTCTTAGGACTGCCTTTGCTGCATCCCAAAGATTTTGAATAGTTGTGTTTTCATTTTCATTGGTTTCCATGAATTTTTAAAATTCTTTAATTTCCTGGTTGACCCATTCATTCCTTAGTAGGATGCTCTTTAGCCTCCATGTATTTGAGTTCTTTCCGACTTCTTGTGATTGAGTTCTAGTTTCAAAGCATTGTGGTCTGAAAATAGGCAGGGAATGATCCCAATCTTTTGGTACTGGTTGAGACCTGATTTATGACCTAGGGTGTGATCAATTTTGGAGAATGTTCCATGGGCATTAGAGAAGAATGTGTTTTCTGTTGCTTTGGGATGGAATGTTCTGAATATATCTGTGAAGTCCATTTGGTCCAGTGTGTCATTTAAAGTCTTTATTTCCTTGTTGATCTTTTGCTTAGACGATCTGTCCATTTCAGTGAGGGGGGTATTAAAGTCCCCCACTATTATTGTATTGGTGTCGATGTGTTTCTTTGCTTTTGTTATTAATTGCCTTATATAATTGGCTGCTCCCATGTTAGGCGCCTAGATATTTACAATTGTTAGATCTTCTTGTTGGATAGACCCTTTAAGTAGGATATAGTGTCCTTCCTCATCTTACAGTCTTTGGTTTAAAATCTAATTTGTCTGATATAAGGATTGCCACCCCAGCTTTCTTTTGGTGTCCATTAACATGGTAAATGGTTTTCCACCCCCTCCCTTTCAATCTGGGGGTGTCTTTGGGTCTAAAATGAGTCTCTTGCAGACAGCATATTGATGGGTCTTTTTTTTTTTTTTATCCAATCTCATACCCTGTGTTTGATTGGGGCATTTAGCCCATTTACATTCAGGATAACTATTGAAAGATAGGAATTTAGTGCCATTGTATTGCCTGTAAGGTGACTGTTACTGTATATTGTCTGTGTTCTTTTCTGGTCTATGTTGCTTTTAGGCTCTCTCCTTAGACGACCCCTTTCAAGATTTCTTGTAGGGCTGGTTTCATGTTTGCAAATTCCTTTAGTTTTTGTTTGTCCTGGAAGGTTTTTATCTCTCCTTCTATTTTCAATGACAGCCTAGGTGGATATAGTATTCTTGGCTGGATATTTTTCTCATTTATTGCTCTGAATATATCCTGCCAGTCCTTTCTGGCCTGCCAGGTCTCTGTGGATAGGTCTGTTGCCAATCTAATGTTTCTACCCTTGTAGGTTACAGATCTCTTCTCCCGAGGTGCTTTCAGGATTTTCTCTTTGTCTCTGAGACTGATAACTTTTACTATTAGATGTTGGGGTGTTGACGTATTTTTATTGATTTTGAGAGGGGTTCTCTGTGCCTCCTGGATCTTGATGCCTGTTTCCTTCCCCAAATTATGGAAGTTGTCTGGTATAATTTGCTCCATTATACCTTCTGCCCGTCTCTCTCTTTCTTCTTCTTCTGGGATCCCAATTATTCTAATGTTTCGTCTTATGGTATCGCTTATCTCTCGAATTCTGCCTTCGTGATTCAATAGTTGTTCATCTCTCTTTTTCTCAGCTTCTTTATTTTCCATCATTTGGTCTTCTATATCACTGATTCTCTCTTCTGCCTCATTTATCCTAGCAGTTAGCGCCCCCATATTTGTTTGCACCTCATTAATAGCCTTTTTGATTTAAACTTGTTTAGATTTTAGTTCTTTTACTTCTCCAGAAAGGCTTTCTCTAATAACTTCCATGCTTTTTTCAAGCCCATCTAGTATCTTTAAAGTGATGATTCTGAACTCTAGATCTGACATCGGACTAATGTCCGTATTGAGTAGGTCCCTGGCAGTCGGTACTACCTCTTGTTCTTTTTGTTGAGGTGATTTTTTCTGTCTTGTCATTTTGCCCAGAGGAGAATAGATTAATGAGAGGACAAAATGCTAACAGGGTAACAACATTCCCAGAAAATATTCTCTAAACAAATCAGAAAAGACCTGAAGCAGTGGGAAAAGAATGGGAAGGAGAGACAAAAGAAAAAGAAAAAAAGAAAAAAAAAGGAAAAAAAAAAAGATAAAGATAAAAACAAACAAAAACAGAACAAAACAAAAAAAACCAGAATGTGATCAAATATGATCAGGATGGTATATAGATCAGTGCCACACACTAGATTTGGGGTGTATTTGGTCTGTTAGAAGAAAGTGCCTCCCAAAATTTTAAAGAAAGAAAAACTTATATATGTACAAAAATAAGGGTTGACATGATGAAGGGATGGAATATGACTGTAAAGATGGAAATTATAAAAAATTTTAAAAAAGGAATTGATAAGTTGTTTGAAAAAAGAAAGAAGATTATTTAAAAAGAAAAAGAGAAAAAAAAAAGGGAGAGAATGTGATCAGGCAGGGGAGTAGAAAAAAACCATACAGTAGAGATTTAGGGTATATTTTGATCTTTTAGAAGAAACGATCTCAAAATTTTAAAGAGAGAACCACTTATATATATATGCCAAAAATCCCGGTAACTACTATGAAGGGATAGAATATGACTCTAAAAATGAAAAATAAAAATGAAAAATAAAAATTTTTTTTTAAAAAAGGGATTGGTAAGATGTTGGTTGAAAAGGGAAAAAGAAAAATTCAAAAAATAAAAGACAGTTAAAAAAAATTGCCTTTGAAAGACTACAGAATCATGCTAAAAAAGCCATGTATTCTATGTGTAGTATTCCCCTAGCGCTGGAGTTCTGCTGTTCTCATTGATCGGTAACCTTGGTCTTGGCTGGCTGTTCTTGCTTAGCTTCTGGGGGAGGGGCCTGTTGCCGTGGTTCCGAAATGTCTTTGCTGGAGGCGGAATTGCCCCGCCCTTGCCCTGTCCAGACTAAGTAATCTGTTCGGGTTTGCTCTCTGGAGCGTTTGTTCCCTTCAAGCTTTCCGTACAGCTTTGGAGGCGGAGAGTGAAAATCGCAGCCTCCCAATCTCCACCCCAGAGGAACCGAGAACTCGGGGCCCCGCGCCTCAGTGAGCCCTCAGAGAAACGCCGCCAGGCACTCCCGTCTCCCCGGTCTCCGGCCACACTCCGTGCTCACCTGGCCTGTGACCGCGCGTTTCTATCTCTGGCACCCGACCCCGTGCGGAGTCTCCAAACCCAGCAGATTCCTGCGGTGCGCTCCCACACCTCTCCTCCCGGGGGAAGAAGGTGAGTCTCCCGGATCTGCCGCTTGTTGGGTCCCTGCTGGAGGAGCAGGGGCCTGACTGTGCTGCGGATCATGGTTTATGGCAACCCTGGCTGAAACCCCACACCTGGTCTCCGTCTCTGCAGCCGGCTTCCCCACTCCAATACCTGGGAGCTCTGCCGCACTCAGGCACTCCCGGTCTTTCTGTGACCCCGAGGGTCCTGAGATCACACTGTCCCATGAGGGTTCCACCCCTTGTTTAGCCACCGGAGTGACGTCCCTCAGCGGAGCAGACTTCTAAAAGTTCCGATTTTGTGCTCCACGGCTCTATCACTTGCCAGAAGTGGCCGACGGAGGCCCATCCCCCACTGTCTATCCTCCCGAATATTGCCTCAGATTCACTTCTCCGCACGTCTTACCTTCCAGAAAGTGGTCGCTTTTCTGTTCAGAGAGTTGTTGCTCTTCTTTTCTTCGATCTCCTGTTGAGTTCGTAGGTGTTCAGATTGTTTTGATCCCTATCCAGCTGAATTCCTGAGCCGAGACGAAATCCAGGTCTCCTACTCCTCCACCATCTTGCTCCGCCCCTCTCTACCTTTATTTTCTTCCTTTTCTTTCCCCCTCCTTCTCCTTCTCTCTTTCCCTCTCTTTCTTTTCCTCTCTCTCAAACATAGGTATTTATGTCTCTTTGTATACACACACATACATACATACGTGTATATACACACACAAAAACATTGTTATTGAACCATTTAAGTTGCATACCTCATGCCCCTTTAATAAGACTTTTTTATACTCTTCTGAGTCATGATTGTTGCTGATCGGCATATTTTCTTTTACATAATTTTATTATTATTATTATTTTTTAAATTTTATTATGTTATGTTAGTCACCATACAGTACATCATTGGTTTTTGATGTGGTGATCCATGATCCATTGTTTTCATATAACACCCAGTGTTCCATGCAGTACGTGCCCTCCTCTTAATACCCATCACCGTGCTAACCAATCCCCCCTTCCCCCTCCCCTCTAAAACCCTGTTTGTTTCTCAGAGTCCATAGTCTCTCATGGTTCATCTTTCCCTCCAATTCCCCCTCCCCATTTTTCCCTTCCTTCTCCTAATGTCCTCCATGCTATTCCTTATGTTCCACAAATAAGTGAAACCATATGATAATTGACTTTCTCTGCTTGCCTTATTTCACTTAGCACAATCTCCTCCAGTCCCATCCATGTTGATGTAAAAGTTGGGTATTCATCCTTTCTGATGGCTGAGTAGTATTCCATTGTATATATGGACCACATCTTCTTTATCCATTCATCTGCTGAATGGCATCGTGGCTCTTTCCAGTTTGGCTATTGTGGACATTGCTGCTATGCACATTGGGGTGCATATGACCTTCTTTTCACTACATCTGTGTCTTTGGGGTAAATACCCAGTAGTGCAATTGCTGGGCATAGGGTAGCTCTATTTTTAAATTTTTGAGGAACCTCCACTTCGTTTTCCAAAGTGGCTGTACCAACTTGCATTCCCACCAGCAGTGTAAGAGAGTTCCCCTTTCTCCACAACCTCTTCAACATTTGTTGTTTCTTTCCCTGTCCATTTTTGCCATTCTAACTGGTGTAAGGTGGTATCTCAATGTGGTTTTGATTTGGATTTCCCTGATGGCTAATGATGATGAACATTTTTTCATGTGTCTGTTAGCCATTTGTATTTCTTCTTCAGAGAAGTGTCTTTCATATCTTCAGCTCACTTTTTCACGTGATTATTTGTTTTTTGGGTGTTCAGTTTGAGAAGTTCTTTATAGATCTTGGATACCAGCCCTTTATCTGTAGTGTCATTTGCAGATATCTTCTCCCATTCTGTGGGCTGCCTCTTCGTTTTGTTGACTGTTTCCTTTTCTTTGCAGAAGCTTTTTATCTTGATGAAGTCCCAAAAGTTCATTTTTGCTTTTGTTTCACTAGCTTTTGGAGATGTATCTTTAAAGAAGTTGCTGTGTGCGATGTCAAAGTGGTTACTGCCTATGTTCTCCTCTAGGATTTTGATGGATTCCTGTCTCACATTGAGTTCTTTCATCCACTTTGAGTTTATCTTTGTGAATGGTGTTAGAGAGTGGTCGAGTTTCATTCTTCTGCATGTGGCTGTCCAATTTTCTCAGCAGCATTTATTGAAGTGACTGTCTTTTTTTCATTGCATGTTTTTTCCTGCTTTGTCAAAGATTATTTGACCATAGAGTTGAGGGTCCATATCTGGGTTCCCTATTCTGTTCCATTGGTCTATATGTCTGTTTTTGTGCCAGTACCAGCCTGTCTTGGTGATCACAGCTTTGTAATATAGCTTGAAATTGGGCAACGTGATGCCCCCAGCTTTGTTTTTCTTTTTCAACATTTCCCTGGTGATTCGGGGTCTTTTCTGATTCCATACAAATTTTAGGATTGTTTGTTCCAGCACTTTGAAAAATGTCATTGGAATTTTGATTGGGATGGCATTGAAGATATAGATTGCTCTGTGTAGCATAGACATTTTAGCAATGTTTATTCTTCTGATCCATGAGCATGGAATATTTTCCCATCTTTTTGTGTCTTCTAATTCTCTCATGAGTGTTTTGTAATTCCTAGAGTATAGATCCTTTACCTCTTTGGTTAGGTTTATTCTGAGGTATCTTAATGGCTTTTGGTGCTACTATAAATTGAATCGTTTCTCTAATTTCTCTTTCTACAGTTGCATTGTTAGTGTATAAGAAAGCAACTGATTTCTGTGCTTTGATTTTGTATCCTGCCACAGTACTGAATTGCTGTATGAGTTCTAGTAATTTGGGGGTGGAGTCTTTTGGGTTTTCCACATAAAGTATCATGTTGTCTGTGAAAAGAGAGAGTTTGACTTCTTCTTTGCCAATTTGAATACCTTTTATTTCTTTTTGTTGTCTGATTGCTGTTGCTAGGACTTCTTGTACTATATTGAACAATAGTGGCAAAGAGTGGGCATCCTTGACATGTTCCTGATCTTAAGGGAAAGGCTCTCAGCTTTTCCCCATTGAGGATGATATTCGCTGTGGGTTTTTCATAGATGGATTTTATGAACTTGAGGAATGTTTCCTCTATCCCTATACTCTGAAGAGTTTTAATCAGGAAAGGATGTTGTATTTTGTCAAATGCTTTTTCTGCATCAATTGAGAGGACCATATGGTTCTTCTCTCTCCTCTTATTAATGTATTCTATCACATTGATTGATTTGCGAATGTTGAACCAGCTTGCATCCCGGGGATAAATCCCACTTGGTCGTTGTGGATGATCCTTTTAATGTATTGTCGGATCCTATTAGCTAGGATTTTGTTGAGGATTTTGGAATCCATATTCATCAGGGATATCGGTCTGAAATTCTCCTTTTTGATGGGGTCTTTGCCTGGTTTGCGGATTAAGGTAATGCTGGCCTCATAGAATGAGTTTGGAAGTTTTCCTTCTGTTTCTATTTTTTGAAACAGCTTCAGTAGAATAGGTATTATTTCTTCTTTGAATGTTTGGTAGAATTCCCCAGGGAATCCATCAGGCCCTGGACTCTTGTATTTTGGGAGGTTTTTGATCACTGCTTCAATCTCGTTCCTGGTTATTGGCCTATTCAGGTTGTCAATTTCTTCCTGTTTCAGTCTTGGGAGTTTATAGGTTTTCAGGAAGGCCTCCATTTCATCCAGATTGCTCAGTTTATTGGCATATAGTTGTTGATAATAATTTCTAATAATTGTTTCTATTTCCTTGGTGTTGTGATCTCTCCCCTTTCATTCATAATTTTATTAATTTGGGTCCTTTCTCTTTTTTTTTTGGATAAGTCTGGCCAGTGGTTTTTCAATCTTATTAACTCTTTCAAAGAACCAACTTCTAGTTTCGTTAATCTGATCTACTGTGTTTCTGGTTTCTAATTCATTGATTTCTGCTCTAATTTTAATTATTTCTCTTCTAATGTGTGGCTTAGGCATCGTTTGTTGCTTTTTCTCTAGTTCTTTAAGGTGTAGAGTTAGATGGTGAATTCGAGATTTTTCTATTTTGTTGAGTGAAGCTTGCATGGCTATGTATTTCCCCCTTAGGACTGCCTTTGCAGTGTCCCATAGGTTTTGGACTGATGTGTTTTCATTCTCATTGATTTCCATGAATTGTTTAAGTTCTTCTTTGGTTTCCTGGTTGACCCAAACATTCTTGAGCAGAGTGGTGTTTAGCTTCCCAGTGTTTGAATTTCTGCCAAATATTTTCTTGTGATTGAGTTCCAGTTTTAGAGCATTGTGGTCTGAGAATATGCAGGGAATAATCTCAATCTTTTGGTATCGGTTGAAACCTGATTTGTGACCCATTATATGGTGTATTCTGGAGAAAGTTCCATGTGTGCTCGAGAAGAATGAGTATTCTGTTGTTTTAGGGTGGAATGTTCTGTAAATATCTATGAGGTCCATCTGGTCCAATGTGTCATTCAAAGCTCTTGTTTCCTTGTCGATTTTCTGCTTAGATGATCTGTCCATTGCTGAGAGTGGAGTATTGAGGTCTTCTGCAATTAACGTATTGTTATCAATATGACTCTTTATTTTGGTTAACTGTTGGCTTATGTAGATGGCTGCTCCCATGTTGGGGGCATAGATATTTACAATTGTTAGATCTTCTTGTTGGATAGACCCTTTAAGAATGATATAGTGTCCTTCTGTGTCACTTATTACAGACTTTAGTTTAAAATCTAATTTGTCTGATATAAGAATTGCTACCTCAGCTTTCTTTTGAGGTCCGCTGTCATGGAAGATGGATCTCCATCCCTTCACTTTCAGTCTGGATGTAGCTTTAGGTTCAAAATGAGTCTCTTGAAGACAACATATGGATGGGTCCTGTCTTTTTATCTGGCAACCCTGTGCCATTTTATGGGAGTGTTTAGGCCATTCATGTTGAGAGTGATTATTGAAAGATATGAATTAATTATCATGTTGCCTGTGAAGACGTTATTTTTATAGATTGTCCCTGTAAATTTCTGTTGTATATCACTCTTGGGGTCTTTCTCCTTTTATAGAATCCCCCTTAATATTTCTTGCGGGCCTGGCTTAGTGGTCACATAATCTTTAAGTTTCTGCCGGTTGTGGAAGCTCTGCATCTCTCCATCCATTGTAAATGAAAGCCTTGCTGGATAAAGTATTCTTGGCTGCATGTTCTTCTCATTTAGTACCCTGAATATGTCTTGCCAGGCCTTTCTGGCTTGCCAGGTCTCTGTGGATACGTCTGACGTTATTCTGATGTTCCTCCCTCTGTACATAAGAAATCTCTTCCCCGTAACTGCCCTTAAGATGGTTTCCTTGGTTCTAAGATTTGCAAGTTTTACTGTTACATGCCAAGGTGTTGGCCTGTTTTCCTTGATCTTGGGAGGGGTCCTCTCTGCCTCTAGGACTCGAATGTTTGTTTCATTCCCCAGATTAGGTACGTCCTCAGCTACTATTTGCTCAAATACATCTTCTAGTCCTTCTCTCTCTCTCCACTCCCTCCGGGATTCCAATTATTCTGACATTGGAATGCCTCATGGTGTCACTTATTTCTCTGATTCTATTTTCATAGATTCTGAGTTGTTTTTCCCTGGCCTCCTCTTTTCCCTTTTTATCTATTATATTGTCTTCCAGGTCGCTTATTCGCTCTTCTGCCTCAGTTACCCTAGCTGTTAGATTATCTAGATTGGATTAGATCTCATTGATAGCATTTTTAAGTTCTGCCAATTCACCTTTTATTTCTGCCCTTAGAGACTCTATGTTGCCATTAATTGATTTCTCCATTCTAGCCATTGTCTTCACAACTGCTAGCCTGAATTCCATCTCCGACATCTTGGTTATATCTGCATCCATTTGTAAATCTGCAGCATAAGTCATAATCTTGAGTCTTTTCTATTTTGGGGGCTCCTCCTCCTAGTCATTCTGTTGATGGGTATTTGAGGGAATGTATAGAGTCCAAATTATTGACCAGAACCCAAGCAAGATGCACCTGTTTTCTTGGGACCTTAGGGTTGCTGGCCTCTTGTTTTCCCAGCCTGTCTTCTGGGGGAGGGGCCTGCTGCGCTGTTACTCAGGCAACCCTGTTCTGGTGGTGTTGCCCTGCCCCCCTATGGTGGGGATGGGCTCAGCGGGAATCAGTCTTTGGGGCTTTTGTTCTCTGGCAGCTTTCCCTGGTGGCTTTCTGTGTCTCTTCTGGGAGTCAAAGCAGAAGAGACCATTTCCAACCCTCTGCCTCAGAGCAGAGAGATCGCAGTCTGTTCTTCAGTGAGCTCTCCAGGCCACACTGTCTCCGTTTCTGTCCGTGCTGCTATAAACTGCAGCATCCTGGGTTGTGCGCCCCTCTGCAGCGCCCCCAATCCTGCCTCCAGGTCGGGGCCTGTCTCTGCCCTTTGTGCTTCTAAAACCACCAGCTGCTCCCAGTTCATAGGCATGCGACCCCACCGCTCCGGGTTTCCGTCCTGGGGTCTGCCCTAAAGTCCTTTCCCCGCCGCTACTGGTCTGCGAGTCTGTGCCCCAACTGCAGCGTGCGAGGCTGTCACTCACCGGCGGTGTAGGATCCCCACATCCAGGCACCCTCCTGCTGCCGTTTATCCTCTGATATCTGCCCATGGAATCACGGCTCCCCACTTTGTACCTCAAAACCAATCGCCTGCGATATTCTGTTTGTAGAGATCTAGATCTTCTTACATCTCAGGCTGGTTTTGTGGGTGCTCAGAGTGGTCTGGTAGATAACCAGCTCAATTCAGGGGACCAGTTGAAATAGGGTCCCCTACTCCTCCACCATCTTTCCACCCGAATCAGAATCTCTTTTACATAATTTTAAATTTAATACTTTATTCAGATTCCCATGGCTAGAACTTTTGATACATTAAGGTATATTGACGAGTTCTAAACTGTACATTTAAAATAACAGAGGCCAAACATTTGAGATAATTTACCTAAGCTCACACAGCCATCAAGTTTCAGAACTGACTCCAACTAACTCTGGTAATGCTTTCCATTTTACTAAATGATAACTCATAAAAGTCATGCTTTATCACTATTGTGTAATGCCTCCCTATAATACTGCTCACAGAGATATTTTGTTCCATTTTATTTTTGTTTATGCAGTGGTGTAATTGGTAAGTTATTTAATTTTGGGGTGGTTCTGTAGTACATTTGGATTTTAAACAAAGATAGAAATTAATGTTATGGTAGATGAAAGATTTCAAACTTTGAAACTCAGGTTGATGGAAAATGCCCTATTCTAAACTGAAGATTATAAACTTTATTTGACTTCTTAAAAGAAGGAATTAGATTTCACTTTCTGGAAATACAGCAGAGTAGATATCTAGAAAATATTCCCAATGCAAAACTCATAAAAAAGTATAAATAAAACATGAAAAATCTTTAAAAATGCATAGTGACCTTGCAGGGAGGTGAGGGAAATGATCTGAGACCACAAATAAGGGGGAATACATTTCCAGAGTAGTAAGTATGCTTTAAAGCCTGTAGTTGTCCTGTGGACATTTGTCAATTCCTGGTAACTCAGAGTTTTTGGTTTTAATAGCCACATGGGGATCAGAAGACAAGGCCCTGGGCTCATATAGGGTAGGGAGGTAGAACAGAAATTCTGAATAAATTCAGGACCATGGAAGAGACACATCTTTAGGGAACGCATACACTAAAACCAAATCTGTTCTGCAAGAAAAATTTTCTAGGCTCTGAGTAGAGGAGAAAAGCCCTAATGTGGGACTGAAGTTTGAATTCACCTTCACTGTAATTGAAACAGCCTAAGATGAGATTTTCATTCACTTTGGACTCGGGTTTAGGACCGCCTCAGGCACCTGGTGGGAGCTATCACCGATCCTCCTGGGCACATACAAAGTTTGATGAACAGGATCTCACAGTAAAAATATCACATAAGGAAATGAGCACTATTATAAGTGAGAGTCTGTAACATCCCTTGACAGAGACCATAAAGACTAGGTATTAGAACTATCGGCTGTTAAGTGTGGTATGTTTAAAGAAATAAAAGACAAAACTTAAAATATGAGAAAACAATGAAAGATTATTTAAAATGGTGAAAGTACCATTTTATCACTTGTGCTTTAATGTATTTTTTTTTTTAAAGATTTTATTTATTTATTTGAGAGAGAGAGAATGAGAGACAGAGAGCACGAGAGGGAAGAGGGCAGAGGGAGAAGCAGACGCCCTGCCGAGCAGGGAGCCCGATGCGGGACTCGATCCCGGGACTCCAGGATCATGACCTGAGCCGAAGGCAGTCGCTTAACCAACTGAGCCACCCAGGCGCCCTTTAATGTATTTTTTAAGGTATAAAAATTATATTGTGTTTAGTTTGAAAAATCTTTAGTATTCATCACATAAAATTTGCAGTGAAATGTATAATATCTGAGATTTACTTTATAGTAATATGGGAGGAGGAAGAGTGGAGTTGTGTTATAGATGAAACAAGACTGGCCATGAGTTCATAATTGTAGGCCCTAGATGATGGGTAACGTGGTAGTTTATTATACTATTCTGTCTACTTTTTAAAAAACAGTTTTATTGAGGGATAACTTATATACCATTGAATTTATCCATGGTGAATGATTTAGTAATTTTAAATAAATTTATGGAGTTGTATAATCATCATCTTTTAAAATATTTCCAACCCCCCAAAATGATCCCTCATGTCTATTTTTTTTTTTTTTAAAGATTTTATTTATTTGACAGAGAGAGACACAGCGAGAGAGGGAGCACAAGCAGGGGGAGTGGGAGAGGGAGAAGCAGGCTCCCCGCAGAGCAGGGAGCCTGATGTGGGACTCGATCCCAGGACCCTGGGATCATGACCGGAGCTGAAGGCAGTCACTCAACCGACTGAGCCACCCAGGCGCCCCCCTCATGTCTATTTAAAGTTAATTCTTAATTTAACTTATGCTTTTTCTGGGCATTCTCTGCAACTAGAACCATTCAATATGTGGTCTTTTATGTCTTACTTCTTTGACTTACCATAATGTGTTTTGAGGTTTATCCATGTTGTACCAAAGATCAGTATTTTTTTTTTTTTTTATTACCAAAAAGAATTCCACTGTATGGATTTTTTTCCCCATTTTGTTTCTGCTTACCAGTTGATGAACATTTAGGTTGTTTCCACATTTTCATTATCATGAATAATGCTGCTAGGAGTGGAATTGTTAAGTTGTATGGTACATTTATGTTTCATTTTTAAGAAATTGCCAAACTGACCCTGGGGTAGCTGATAGTGTGTGTTTTCATTCTTCCTCTTGTTACAGGACTGGGGGAAGTGAAGGGAAAGAACCCAGTTCACTGGTGCTGTGTGTGGCTGGAACCTCAGTTCCCTGTTCAGCCCATTAACACTCTGGTGTTGGGGCAGAGTTTCCTTTGGTGTTTGGCTGGATTAAGATGGGTATTATAAAAATGTTTTCTCTTCCACTTAGGCACTTTTCCTGGCCCTATGGCTGGAAAGTAGGCTTTTCTTCACTTTTTTGTTCTGCCTGTTGGTAGCTCCTGGTTGCAGGCTTCTCCAGTGTGTTATCTAGAATATATGAGAAGCAAAAAGAAAACCCAGGGAACTTGCCACCATGTCGTTCCTCAAGTCCTAATGTCCCTAGCCTCCAGTCCGTCTTCTTTCCACCTTTTAGAGTCATCTCCATTTGTTCTTTGTCTTATGTTTGGGATATTTTAGTTGTAAGAGAAAGGACTAGCAATGAATGGAGGTACTCCATTTTGGTCCTAGGCTATATGATTTGCCTTCCCTAGTAGTAAAGTGGGACTGAGTTCTGGCCAGTGGAAAGAGGATGAAAAGTAAGTTGCCATTTGCAGGCTTGGTCTGACTCTGGGGCCACAGGAGGTGGTGGATCTATAAAATAGAAAAGAACCTGGGTTTCTGAATGACTGGGTATAGTAAATCTACTCACTATGGTATTACACACCAAGTGTTTGAGATTCTTTTTTATAGGCAGTTAGCCTCATTTGGCTATGTAAAAATACTTACTACTATACCTTTTCCTTTCTGCTTTTTCTTATCTTGTGCTCCCTTTAAGGCTAAACTCAAGTCCTACCTTCTTCATGAAACTTTCCCTCATTCCATCATTCACTTATTTGAAATCCTACAGCAGTGTAAATTTAACTCATAAGTATAAATGTTTTGTATTGTCCTCTTGTCTTCTATTTATTTCATGGTTAATGCTAACTCTACTTTGTAAGCTTCTAAAAGAAAAGGACCATATTCCTCTCACCTACCCATTCAGAGGGTTGCTGAATAAATGCATATTAAATTTGTTCTTTGAAGCATTGAAGTGCCTGAATAATTAAACCGTACAGAAATATGATGAAATGAAATTATCATCATTAAAATTTTTTTCTTTGACTTTGAGGGTGTTTCTGCACTCTTCACCTGAAAACTTTTTAGCTTCTTGATGAATCCATTGTATTCTTTATGGCAGAGGTTTTCAAACCTTTTTGCTTATGACTCATTAAGTAATATAGTTTTTCATTGTACATATACACACACAACTGAAACAGAAGTTTCATGTAACAATACTAAAATTGTAATTACCATCATTATGTGCAGTGCCCTCTGATATTTTCTATTCTGGTTGCATCCCATTAAATTGATTCTGACTCACTCATTGGTCATGACCTGTAATTTGAAAAATGCTGCTTTATTGCTGGAGGGAGGCTTGAAAGGGTGAAGCTGCTCAAATTGAGCTATAGCTAATGGAATGGAGGATGTTAGCTTTTGAGTCTGAAACTTTAAATGTGGGCTTGTCCTAAGGGCTCCAACCAGTAAGTGCAATGAGAAGGATAAGGAGGCCCGTGGTCTGAGAAAGCCCTTTGACAGTTACTGTCATCCTTAGGCTTTTATTAATACCACCAGGGGTGCCTTATTCATGGAGGTTCCTGAGCCCTAACCCAGTTCTATGAAAATGGAATTATTACTAGGACCTTGGAATCTGCATTTTGACAAGCTCTGTAAATACTCAAGTTTGAAAAAAAGATTTCATGACTATGTATGGTGATGGATGGTAACTAGACTTACAGGGGTGGTCATTTTGCAATGTGTACAAGTGTTGAATCACTGTGTTGTTATACATCTGAAACTAATATAATGTTACGTCTCAATGATGCTTTAATAAAAAAATGTGTTTGAGAAACCTTTTGTTGTAGAGAGCCCCAACTCTTGGGTAGGGCAAGTTATTGGGGCATTTGCCAGACATGGCAACTGTTTTTGCTTCAGAACTCCTGATTGTCTTGGTTTGCTAAGCTTTTGAATTCTTTTCTTTTCTTTTCTTTTTTAAATGCTTTTTTAAAGAAGATTTTATTTATTTATTTGCCAGAGAGATAGAGAGAGAGAGTGTACAAGCAGGGGGATCAGCAGGCAGAGGGAGAAGCAGGCTCCCCACTGAGTAAGGAGCCTGATGTGGGACTCGATTCCAGGATGCTGGGATCATGACCTGAGCTGAAGGCAGACAGACGCTTAACCAACTGAGCCATTCAGGTGTCCCTTGAATTCTAACTTTTAGTACCTTTTAAAAATGTATTTTCGTGTGGCGCCTGGGTGGCTCAGTCAGTTAGATGTCTGCCTTCGGCTTGGGTCGTGGTCCCAGGGCCTGGGATCTAAGCCCTGCGTCAGGCTCCCTGCTCAGTGGGGAGTCTGCTTCTCTCTCTCCCTCTGTCCCTCTCCACCGCTCATGTTCTTTCTCTTTCACACACTTTCTCGCTCTCAAATAAATAAAATATTAAGAAAATAGATTTTTGCTCTTCATTTGTCTATTAAACTATTCATCATATATTTATACTAGTTTTAGCTTATTGCTTCTAATCCCTTGTATCAGTGGTTATATCAATTTGTAATTTTCATTTTTGATTTTTCTTACTAGTTGTAAACTTTGTTTTTATTTCTTTCTAGTTTTAATTTTATATTATCTTGTTACTATATTTTTAACTTTTAAGTGTGTATTCTATACTTTATAGCTTTAGAGTGTTTATCTTTTAATGTTTTGTTTAGCTTTTTTTTTGCCTGCTAATCTTCTTTCTTTTTTTACAATATAAATGATTTTTCACTTTTGTAGTTTTTATTTATTTTTAAAAATATTTTATTATTTATTTGAGACAGAGAGAGAAAGAGAGAGAGTGCATGAGCAGGGGTGGGGGGTGGTCAGAAGAAGAGACAGAAGCAGACACACCACTGAGCAGGGAGCCTGATGTCGGGCTTGATCCCAGGATCCTGAGATCATGACCTGAGCTGAAGGCAGATGCTTAATTGACTGAGCCACCTGGGCACCCCATCTATAGTTTTTAAAATGACCAACAAGAAGCATAGAGTGTCAGCTGAGAGAATGGCTCATTCACATAGCATGGGAAGTGTATAGATTTTTACAGTAATGGCTCCTCAATGAATCACATTTCCTCCCACATTGAATCTAGCCAATTGACTTGCTTTAGCCAATTGGTCATCAACAAATGTTACTCAAGTAGGAACTTGGTCAGTGCTTGTGAACTGGGAACATGCAAGAAACTCAGGCTGTCCTGCTAGAGGGGACACTGGAGGACAAGTGACGCATCCTGGCCAAGGAGCCCCAGTTAAGTGCTTGATGTGTGAGTAGAGCCATCTTGGCTTTTCCATCACTTTTTGAATCACAGGTGACTGCAGCCACATGAATCGCCTCAGAGAGATTGGCAGAGGATCTACCCCTCTGAGTGAAACCTATGTTGCCAAATTATGAGCAAATAAATGGTTGTTCTTTTAAGACTCATAGTTTTGGAGTGGTTTGTTATGAAACAATAGGTAACACAAATTATTAGTGAGATGCTGCCAAAACAAAATTCTAAAATAGATGGCATTGGTTTTGGGACTGGATGGCAGTGGAGGGCTGGAAAAATGGTAGGGCATTGTTGGTAAAAGTTGGACAAATGATAGACAACTATTACTAGAAGCCTCAAAGGTGGTGAGAAAACTGTTATTTGGAGACTGGAATAGTGGTGACCATGTTTCATGGTACTAGAACAGTTTGAGAAGCTGTCACCTGCAGGAGCTTGGGATATAGAGGGTGTACCTAACAAATTCATGGATCTGGCTAAGGAGATTTCCAGCAGAATATTGACATTGTCAGTTGGCTTCTTAGAGCTTTGTATAGGGTATAGGAAGAGGGAAATGAACTTAAGGCAGAACTTAGAGGAAATACAAGGTGTCCAGTAATTTCTGTTTTAAAAAATAAAAATATTTCTTCAGCAGTCTCTGGCAGGCAAAAGATTCTCAAAGTAAGAAGTAGCCTAGGGTAGATATCAAATCTTTTTTTTTTTAAAAGATTTTATTTATTTATTTGAGAGAGAGAATGAGAGAGAGACAGAGAGCATGAGAGGGGGGAGGGTCAGAGGGAGAAGCAGACTCCCTGCCAAGCAGGGAGCCTGATGTGGGACTCGATCCTGGGACTCCAGGATCATGACCTGAGCCAAAGGCAGTCACTTAACCAACTGAGCCATCCAGGCGCCTGGGTAGATATCAAATCTTGACTGGAAGACTCTTTGGTAAGACCTCAAAAAGATTTAAGGTGTGACTTAGTAGATCCTTTTAGCCAGACAGAAGAGATTATAATTGTGTAGGAATATTAAGGTCTTTGTGTCACAGCAGCCTGACACAAAGTAGAAAGAGCTCTAGTTTGCAAAGAGTTATTAATATAGTTTTATGGGGAATGGAGTGCACGTTAATTAGATGAATAGGAAGTCAAAAGGGTTTTAAGGGACTTGAATTGGTGTATACTTAAAGGGATGGTCAAAATTTGTATGGAATCACAGAAGACCCTGAATAGCCATGGCAATCTTGAAAAGGAAAAACAAAGCTGAAGTTATCAGAATTCTAGATTTCAAGTTGTATTACAAAGCTGTAGTAATCAAGACAGTATGGTACTGGCCCAAAAATAGACACATAGATCAATGGAACAGAATAGAAAGCCCAGAAGCAAACCCACAATTATATGGTCAATTAATCTTCAACAAAGGAGGCAAAACCCCCACAATCCAATTAAAAAATGGGCAGAAGACATGAACAGACATTTCTCCAAAGAAGACATACAGATGGTCAACAGACACATGAAAACATACTCAACATCACTCATCATCAGGGAAATGCAAAACAAAACCACAATGAGCTATTACCTCACACCTGTTAGAGTGGCTTAAATCAAAAGCACAAGAGACAATGTGAGTGTTGTGGAAGAAAAGGAACCGTTATGCATTGTTGGTAGGAATGCAAACTGGTGCAGCCACTCTGGAAGACAGTATGGAGGTTCCTCAAAAATTTAAAAATAGAATTATCATATGATTCAGCAATTGCACTATTGGGTATCTACCCAAAGAATACAAAAACACTAACTCAAAAAAATATAGGAACCCAAAGTTTATTGCAGCATTATTTACAATAGCTAAATTATGGAAGCAGCCCAAGTGTCTATCAATAAATGAATGGATAAAGAACTGGTACACACACACACACACACACACACACACACACACCCTGGAATATTATTCAGCCATAAAAAAGAATGAAATCTTGACATTTGCAATGACATGGATGGAGCTAGAGAGTATGCTAAGCAAAATAAGTCAGTCAGAGAAACACAAATACCACATGAATTCACTCATGTGAAATTTAAGAAACAAAACAAATGAATAAAGGAAAAAAAGAGATAAACCAAAGA
This sequence comes from Mirounga angustirostris, assembly GCF_029215605.1. Taxonomy (NCBI): domain Eukaryota; kingdom Metazoa; phylum Chordata; class Mammalia; order Carnivora; family Phocidae; genus Mirounga; species Mirounga angustirostris. The sequence continues at coordinate 37,368,412 of NW_026991720.1, forward strand.
ACAGACCCTTAACTATATAGAACAAACTGATGGTTACCAGAGGGGAAATGGGTGGGGGGATGGGTGAAATAGGTGATGGGGATTAAAAATACACCCATCATGATGAGCACAGAGTAATGTATAGAATTGTTAAATCACTGTATTGAACACCTGAAACTAATATAACACTGTGTGTTAACTGTACTGTAATTAAAATTTAAAGAAATAATGAGAAAGAAAAATAAAAGGGATGGTCAGTTTAAAAAGAGGCCTCTGGGCCCCAGCTTACTATGAACAGAAGCATTTTTTTTTTAAAGATTTTATTTATTTATTTGAGAGAGAGAGCACTAGCAGGGGGAGGCATAGAGGGAGAGGGAAAAGCAGACTCCCCGCTGAGCAGGGAGCCTGACACGGGGCTCAGTCACAGGACCTTGAGATCATGACCTGAGCAGAAGGCAGACGCTTAACCGACTGAACCATCCAGGTGCCCCCAGAAGCATTTCTTTTTGGAGTCAAAAGCCCATAGAGCAGAGCAAAGAGCCATGGACAACAATAGATTAGGGAACCATCCCAGAGAATGAAGTGGGTCCGAATGAAAGAATATTCATGTCCCTGGAGTAGGAGGCCCTGACATCTGCTGGTGGATAGTAGACTTATGATGGACAAATGACTTCTGTGTTTCTCCTATTCTTCTTCAAAAATCTATTGTGGTTATCCTGTTCCTGTCTTTCTTTTGCATGTTGGGTGTTTGGGGACAGATAACTTGTCTTTTTTACTTCATAAGCCTCTGATTCAAGATGAATTGCACTTGAATTGCACCCTAGGATCCTCAACCATGGACTTTAGTCCTTTTGCAAAAGGACTGTGGCACATTGTTACATTAATGTCCTCTTTTCCACCACCAACTCCTATGAGTCATGCCTCTTGGTTCCCAAGCTCTGTGTAGTCCCCTACCTTGACTCTTGGCTTGGCCACATTAATCCCTTTGGCCAGTGGAATTATAGCAAACAACATGCAAACAGAGGCTTGTTAGATGCTTGCACAGTGGAGCTTGTCCTCTGGGACCACTAGTATCTCTATGGTTGTAGTTGCCTGAGTGATATCAGGTCAGACTATAGATTATTTTTTCTCTTCTTTTTTTAAATTAACATATAATGCATTATTTGTTTCAGGGGTACAGGTCTGTGATTCATCAGTCTTACACAATTCACAGCACTCACCATAGCACATACCTTCCCCAATGTCCATCACCCAGCCACCCCATCCATCCCACCCCCTTCCACTCCAGCAACCCTCAGTTTGTTTCCTGAGATTAAGAGTCTCTTATGGTTTTTCTCCCTCTCTGATTTTGTCTTGTTTCACTTTTCCCTCCCTTCCCCTATGATCCTCTGTCTTGTTTCTCAAATTCCTCATATCTGTGAGATCATATGATACTTGTCTTTCTCTGATTGACTTATTTAACTTAGCATAATATCCTCTAGTTCCATCTATGTCATTGCAAATGGCAAGATTTCATTTTTTGATGGCTGCATAATATTCCATTGTGTATATATACCACATCTTCTTTATCCATTCATCTGTCAATGGACATCTTGGGTCTTTCCATAGTTTGGCTATTGTGGACATTGCTACTATAAACATTGGGGTGCACATGCCCCAAATCTTTATAGATTTTAGATACTAGCCCTTTATCTGATATCATTTGTAAATATCTTCTCCCATTCTGTCGGTTGTCTTTTGGTTTTGTTAACTGTTTCCTTTGCTGTGCAAAAGCTTTTTATCTTGATGAAGTCCCAACAGTTCATTTGTGCCCTTGCTTCCCGTGCCTTTGGCGATGTTTCTAGGAAGAAGTTGCTGCCTGTGTCCTTGATGGATTCCTGTCTTACATTTAATTCTTTCATCCATTTTGAGTCTATTTTTGTGTGTGGTGTAAGGCAATGGTCCAGTTTCATTCTTCTGCATGTGGCTGTCCAGTTTTCCCAACACCATTTGTTGAAGAGACTGTCTTTTTTCCATTGGACATTCTTTCCTGGAAAGGCACAATATTTAATATTCAAACATTCTTAGATTGTATATTGCCAGGGTGGGTGGTGCTCTTTATAGGCCTGAAGGGGTTGAAAGCACTGTGCCCAGAGAAGTGAGGTTAAAACCAGGCTCTGTTGGTAACTGATAGGTAGTGAATTATAGGTTGGGAACTTTTTTTTTTAATTAAAAAATGAATGTGTGAAAACATGAATAAGAAATTTATAGGAAAAAATCAAAATCAGAATAATATCATTTACTGATTGATGGCTGTGGCTAAATTTTACAAGGTAAGAAATCCATCATGTCTCTGTTCAGTTCTCTAGGGGAGTTTTATTTTTCTAAACCAAGACATAAATTCCCCCAAAACTGTCATTTGGTTTGAACTTAGATGCAAGCTGAGAATTTAGGGTACCTTGACAATAATATTTGTTTGTAGGAGGAATAAAAATCCTTCAGCATAGTCTTTGATCAGAGATAGCATTAAAGCCCAACTGCTGTGTTGTACTTGTTCCAAAAGCAGGTTTGAAATCTGCTATTTCTAGGCTTAGCATAATTTATTAACATCTGCTGAAATCTGCTGACTTATGTTGTCTTTCTTAGAGTGAATGATATAATACCCAGGTTAGAGGAAATCATACCATAACCTTTTTTAATGTTACAAGAATCCCCACCCCCCCCAAAAAAAAGGAAAGAAAAGGAAACCATAATCTCATCAATCAGAGCTAACGACTTGTATTTTTTTTTTTTAAGAAGCCAAAAGTTTAATGTTCCTGAATAAAGACAGTTCATTCAGGGCTTACACAGATTTTTGATGACTGTCTTTTTATATATGTATGTATATGTGTGTATGTTAAAAATGGTAATTTAAAACATAATAGACATAATGTTTTTATAGAAAATATTTTTAACTAAATGGTTGTGCATATTAAATTTTGGGAAGATTAATTCCTAAAAGCAGAACAATTGAGATCCAAAATAAAAGTATATTGACTTGGAGCACCTGGGTGACTCGGTTGGTTAGGCTTCTGATTCTTGATTTCAGCTCAGGTTGTGATCTCAGGGTTGTGAGACTGAGGTCCAGGTCAGGCTGCACGCCGGGCATGGAGCCTGCTTAAGGTTCTCTCTCTCTCTTCCTCTGCCCTTCCCCCCCATCTCTCTTTCTCTAAAAAAAAAAAAAAAAAAAAGTATGTTAACTTTACCTTCTTAAAAGAAATGAAGAAACAATCTACCAAGCATTTAGAAATAAGAGGTAGAATTTTCAGCCTAAAGACTTCCAGTTTAGTATATAAAAGGAAAAACATTCAGAGCAATATGTAAAAGCTTATTCTTATCTTGAATCTTACAGAAAGAATACTTGATTTTGCTTCCTTTTGTTCTGTTGTTGCTAGCATCCTCTTTATCATCTTAATTGTTGACTATTTACTCTGTATCATGCACGGTGTTAACACTTTGTGGACCCTCTCTTTATTTCTCAGAGCAACCCTGTGACGTAGGTGGTACTGCAATCCCCATTTTATAGATGTGGGAATGAGGCTTAGAGAAGTTAAATGATTTGTTTAAGGAATCTGGCTAGTAAGGAAATGGTGCCAAGATGTGACCACAGTTCTCTGTCTTTGGAGCAAGGGCTATCCAAAAGACCTCTAAGTTGTTGATTTTTTAAAATTTAAATTCAATTAATTAACATGCAGTGTATTATTAGTTTTAGAGATGGAGTTCAGTGATTCATCAGTCTTATATAATACCCAGTGCTCATCACATCGCATGCCCTCCTTAATGTCCATTACCCAGTTACCCCCTTCCCGTAAAGCAACCCTCAGTCTGTTTCCTACGATTAAGAGTCTCTTATGGTTTGTCTCCCTCTCTGATTTCATCTTGTTTTATTTTTCCCTCCCTTCCCCTATGATCCTCTGTTTTGTTTCTTAAATTCCACATACTAGTGAGATCATATGATAATTATCTTTCTCTGATTGACTTATTTCGCTTAGCCTAGTACCCTCTAGTTCCATCCACATAATTGCAAATGGCAAGATTTCATTTTTTTGATGGCTGAGTAGTATTCACATATATATATATACACACACACACACACACACATACTATATATAGTAGTATTATATATATATATTCATATATTTATATATATATACACCACCTCTTCTTTATCCATTCATCTGTAGATGGACATCTGGGTTCTTTCCATAGTTTGGCTATTGTGGACACTGCTGCTATAAATATTGGGGTGCAGGTGCCCCTTTGGTTCACTACATTTGTATCTTTGGAGTAAATAACTGGTAGTGTAATTGCTGGGTGATAGGGTAGCTCTATTTTCAACTTCTTCAGGAACCTCCATGCTGTTTTCGAGTGGCTGCACCAGCTTGCATTCCCACCAAAAGTGTAAGAGGGTTCCCCTTTCTCTGCATCCTTGCCAACATCTGTTGTTTCCTGACTTGTTAATTTTAGCCATTCTGACTGGTGTGAGGTGGTATCTCATTGTGGTTTTGATTTGTATTTCCTTGATGCCGAGTGATGTTGAGCATTTTTTCATGTGTCTGTTGGCCATTTGGATGTCTTCTTTGCAGAAATGTCTGTTCATGTCTTCTGCCCATTTCTTGATTGGATTATTTGTTCTTTGGGTGTTGAGATTGATAAGTTCTTTATAGATTTTGGATACTGGCCTTTTATCTGATAAAACATTTGCAAATATCTTCTCCCATTCTGTGGGTTGCCTTTTCATTTTATTGACTGTTTCCTTTGCTGTGCAAAAGCTTTTTATCTTGATGAAGTCCCAAGAGTTCATTTTTGCCTTTGTTTCCCTTGCCTTTGGAGATGTGTATAGCAAGAAATTGCTGTGGCCGAGGTCACAGAGGTTGCTCCCTGTGTTTTCCTCTCAGATTTTGATGGATTCCTATCTCACATTTAGGTCTTTCATCCATTTTGAGTCTATTTTTGTGTATGGTATAGGAAAGTGGTCCAGTTTGATTCTTCTGCATGTGGCTGTCCAATTTTCCCAACACCATTTGTGTAGAGACTGTCTTTTTCCCGTTGGATATTCTTTCCTGCTTTTTTGAAGATTAGTTGACCATAGAATGGAGGGTCCCTTTCTGGGTTCTCTATTGTGTTCCATTGATCTATGTGTCTGTTTTTGTGATAGTACCATACTGTCTTGATGATTACAGTTTTGTAATAGAGCTTGAAATCCAGAATTGTGATGCTACCAGCTTTGGTTTTCCTTTTCAATGTTCCTTTGGCTATTTGGGGTCTTTTCTGGTTCCATGCAAATTTTAGGATTATTTGTTCCAGCTCAGTGAAAAAAGTTGATGGTATTTTGATAGGGATTGCATTGAATGTATAGATTGCTCTAGGTAGCATAGACATTTTAACAATATCTCTTCTTCCAATCCATGAGCATGGAATGTTTTTCCATTTCTTTGTGTCTTCCTCAATTTCTTTTATGAGCATTCTATAGTTTTCCATGTATAGATGCTTTGCCTCTTTGGTTAGGTTTATTCCTGGGTATCTTATGGTTTTGGTGCAATTGTAAATGCGATCGACTCCTTAATTTCTCTTTCTTCTGTCTCATTGTTAGTGTATAGAAATGCAATGGATTTCTGTGCATTGATTTTATATCCTGCCACTTTGCTGAATTCCTGTATGAGTTCTAATAATTTTGAGGTGGAGTCTTTTGGATTTTCCACATAGAGTATCAGGTCATTTGCAAAGAGTGAGATTTTGGCTTCTTCCCTGCTGATTCAGATGCTTTTTATTTCTTTTTGTTGTCTGATTGCTGAGGCTAGGAATTCTAGTATTATGTTGAACAGCAGTGGTGATAGTAGACATGCCTGCTGTGTTCCTGATCTTAGGAGAAAAGCTCTCAGTTTTTCCCCATTGAGAATATTTGCTGTGGCTTTTCATATATGGCTTTTATGATATTGAGGTATGTACCCTCTATCCCTACACCATGAAGAGTTTTAATCAAGAAAGGATGCTGTACTTTGTTAAATGCTTTTTCTGCATCTTTTGAGAGGATCACATGGTTCTTGTCCTTTCTTTTATTAATGTAGTGTAGCACACTGATTGATTAGCGGATATTGAACCACCCTTGCAGCTCAGGAATAAATCCCACTTGGTCATGGTGAATAATACTTTTAATGTACTGTTGGATCCTATTGGCTAATATTTTGGTGAGAATTTTTATATCCATGTTCATCAGGGATATTGGTCTGTAATTCTTCTTTTTGGTGGGGTCTTTGTCTGGTTTTGGGTAAGTTGTTGATTTTTAGCCTTAATGCTCGATGGTAGAAGCCCACAAATAGATTGAGTTTGAAGATGAAAGTCACTGAAGAAAAAGTGGGCAGAACAGCTGTGGGGTTTGTAATCCCAATGATTATCAGTGTTTTCCCCCTTACTATTGGAAATCTCCTTGACTACTAGGAGGAACATCTAACACAGTCACACATTTTGAAATGGAGGTGGAAACTCCTAGATTAAATATTCTCTGAGGTTTCTTACTTCCAAAGTTGATTGTCTTGAGTTGGTTATAATTTTGTTGTTGTCTTGGTGAATCTAGATTTAAGGTAGTAACAATATGACAAGAAAATATAGACTCCGGTTATATGAGTCTCTGAAAGTTTATGACTTTTAATTTCGATTTCATGTGTATAACTTCTTTGATTTGAAAAGATTACTTGCTCTGTCTGAAGCATAAACTGCCATTCCCTCAAGGGAATGTGAGATGTAAAATTTCTAAGTAATAACATGACTTACTAATTTTTCTGAAATAACATTATTTGAATGAAATTTTCTTCATTTTCATATAAATTTTTCATTTTGAAGTTAGTGCATTATTTTTCTTCTCAAAGTTGTTTTAGGAAAGTCAGGAACTAAAGCGCTTTTTTCTTTTTAATAAGTTTTTAAATTGAAGTACAAAGAGCTATGGTTGTTATAGTCCTGTAGAACAGTTTCCCAATTTAAGAAAATTTTTCTTACTCATAAATGAACAGTAAAGAAAAAATTTTATTCTGTTTTATTCTATTTCACATAATGAATACTACGTTAGCATTATTTCATTATGCATAATAATAAAGCACTGTTCAACTTTATTCCTAGTGTTTAAATTGCCTAACTTGATGCAGCACAAAAGATTTCTTACTAGATTACCTAGAATATGTTTTTACTGAAAGAAATGTATACATTGTTTAGATAATGTACATTGCCTAGGAACCATCTTATTTAAAAATGCTTTTAAAAACCTTTAATATTTTAAACTTTAAAGTATAGAAATACTATTTTCCAGCCCTTCTTCTGGGCATACAAACATGGATAAGACATGATTTCTGTAGCTGAAAAGCTTACATTTTAGTGAAAAAGTTATATGTGTAGGCAGGTACCTATAACAAGGTTTTAAGAAGTATCATTGAAGTTAACCTAAATAGCTAAGGGAGCACAGATGGGGGAATGATTAAATGTAACCTTGTAGAGGAGAGGAAAGGTAAAAGAAAACTCTGTTGTTTCCTTTATAAAATCAAGTGAGATCTTCTATGTGTTGACTGATGATCCTAATATTTTACTGTTAGAAATTAGACATGCTTCTTTCTGGGATTTTTTTCCCTACATAAATCTTTTGTTTACAACTCATTACCTTTTGGTTCTAACAATTGGAGTTAGAAAAGCTGGTTGAGGGACGCCTGGGTGGCTCAGTCGGTTACGCGTCTGCCTTCACTCAGGTCATGATCCCAGGGTCCTGGGATCGAGCCCCACATCGGGCTCCTTGCTCAGCAGGGAGCTTGCTTCTCCCTCTCCCTCTGCTTGTGCTCTCTCTGTGAAATGAATAAAATCTTAAAAAAAAAAAAGAAAAGCTGGTTGATGAGTAATCCTCGAAGGGAAAGATGAATCCAAGTGTCAAGATTTGAGTCCATGGGGATTCTTTTGTCTTTGGGCTTGGAGCACCAGGATGTAATTTCCTAATTTCTACAAGGAAACTGCAGGTGTTTGTTTGTTTGTTTGTTTAAGGCTTCACACAGAAGTCACCATCCAAGCTGTGCTTTGAGAGATAAGTAGAATTTTCCAAGTAGGGGAAAGATATGGGCAGAGGAACAGTCGGATGATGAGAGTAAGGGAGAGTAAGAAAATGGGGCTGACGCAAGAGTATTTTAGTCTGCGGAGCAGGGTGAATGGTGATACTATTAAGTAAGGAGGGGAATACAGAAATAGAATTGGGAGCTGGAGTGGAATATGATCTCTCTTCTGGGCATGTTAATTTGGGAAGTTTTTGGGAATTTCAATAATTGATATTTTTCATTCTTTCCCCTGAAAATTATTATTTATTTTTTTTAAGATTTTATTTATTTATTTGACAGAGAGAGACACAGCGAGAGAGGGAACACAAGCAGGGGGAGTGGGAGAGGGAGAAGCAGGCTCCCCGCAGAGCAGGGAGCCCGATGCAGGACTCGATCCCAGGACCCTGGATCATGACCCGAGCCGAAGGCAGTTGCTTAACCAACTGAGCCACCCAGGCGCCCTCCCCTGAAAATTATTAATCACCCTATGTGCCTAGGTGTCAAGAACAGAGACATAAGAAACAACATATTCTCAAAAGGCTTACAGACTCTTGGAAAGAGAGACAAGGCAATAATTACAAAACACATTTAAATATGCTGTGATAGAAATGATCACAGCTTGGTGACGGGGAACTTGAGAGTTTTGATCACCTAATGGACGCTGAAGCTGGGAATGGGGAGAAGGAGAGATGAAGGTTAGGAAAGAATTCCTGTGAAATTGCCTCATGAGATGCAAATGTTGTTTTGCTGTGTGAGTTAACAAGATGGCAGAAGGTGGAAAGAGGGGACAACATTTCAGGCAGAAATATTTGCTTATATGAAGCCTTGGAAGTGTGAGTGAATAACCTACTTATGGTTTAACTGGTAGGAACTATGGTAAGTGGGGATTGATAGGGTCCTGCAGATCATGTGTGTCTTGATTTTGATCTTGAAGCCAGTCATGTTGGTAGTGTTAGGAAGTTAGTGAAGGCTTTAAGGTAGGGGAATGACTTGATCAGATGAGATGCCCAGCAACCACTTAAAGCTATGAGCTGTATCTCAGAGAAGTAGTTGGTGTTGGGAGTATAAATCTAACTCTGGGTTACCATGATGGATAAAAAATGCTTCTTGCTTAGTTGTGGAGACAGATAGGTAAGCAAAAATTACATTACAGTATGCACGTACTGTAGTGTGAAGTGCTGTGGATTGAGGAGGAAGTGATTTTGGGACTATGCATTTAGAAGTCATTGGTATAGGTGGTATTTGCAACTGAGAATGCTGATGAGATTTTTCAGGGAAAGAATTTAAAAATAGGAATGAATGAACTAAAGGTAGAATTCTGGAAAAATGCAGCCTTCATAGGGTAATGGTTGAAGAAGAATTGTCTAAAGCTATGATTTTAGCAATGTGGATTGCAACTTACTAGTAGGTTGCAAAATCAGGACAGTGGATGTGAACTTAATATGGTTGGTTATAGACCGAATTTTCAAAACAGATTAGGAGAGAATAGAAAATATCAGTAATTACTGTCTTGTGAAATTTTGTTCAGAATTGTGTGTTTGTGCATGTGTGTAAAATGCATATCTCATTATAAGTGGTGGTCACAAACTTTTGAAAAACACCGATGAAAGAGACTAAGGAAGAACAGTCAGAAATTGCTAAATCACTTTTGTTCTTCACTAATCTGATGGCAAGGGAAAGAAACAAACCCAGTGAAAGTTCAATGAGAAGGAGATTTTCTCTTTGTGGTTCAGATGGGCTCCCCCTAGGCCACCTTTATTACCTCAGTTGTATAGGAGGAAAAATCGAAAGAAATAAGGGAAAAGGACTCACAAGATTCTAAACTCGAAGACAGAGAGGGAGATAGAGAATATGAATGAGAGAGAATGAACCCACATGGAAGCTGAATTTTTAATCTAACCCTACTGTGTGACAGCAAAAGTTCCATTCCCTAGCACATGGCCCAGCAAAGCCCCTTGGATTCATCCTACTATTTCAGCTCTGTTCTTTATTATGGAGCCAGAGGAGGAACTTGAGGAAGGACGCAAAACTACCTGTCATTAAAATTGTGATGTAGTATTACCAATAATAGAGATTACTGAGAGCTTGTCTAGGGGTCAAGAACTGTTCTATCTATGCACTTGAAGTGAATGATCTTACCAACTAAGTTAATATTTGTAAAGCTCTTAGAACAGTGCCTTGCACATGGTAAGCACTCAGTTGTCTGGTTATCATTAATAGAACAGTGCACATGGTAAGCACTTGGTCAGTATTGGCTATTATTGTGTATTATTACTAATTAGCTAAGTTACTAATTATCACCACTTTACTAGTAAGGAAATGGAAGCATAATAAAATTAAGTAACTTGCTCACAATCATATAGCTGGAAAGAAATGGAATCATTCCTTTCTGAGTGGGAGGTGAAAGTGATTAGTGTAGATACATGGTGAGTTATATGACAATTGGTGCTTGAAGTACGTTAATGGGCGAGGGAAGAGGAAAGATGGGCCATAAGTGAAAGACTTCGTGAAGAGAACAATACTCCTTGGCTTGGTGATTGGTTAGATATGAAGTAAAAAGATAACCAACATTTTAAGCTGGTCGACTGGGAAAATGATAAATAAGATGTAAGAAAATAAGAAAGAAAACCTTTCTTGGTAAGAAACAATGACAAATTCCATTTAATTGTGTTGAATTTTACATGAGATAGTCAAGTAAAAGGAGTAGCCCAGAATTTAAAAATAAAGATAGAGATACTTAGGCATTATCACATAAAAGAGTTGATAGAAGCCGTGGGAGTATTTGAGATCTTCAGAAATGTCCAATATATTTTGGCCACAAGAAAACCTGGGGAGTAAAAAATAAGATCATGGTAATTGCCCCCACACAAAATTTCTACAGCTTTGCCCACATCGGCTTTGTGGAAATCTACGAATAGTTCCAGGAATCTTTGAAAGAGAGCATATCACTTCTGCTCTGGGGGCTGGCTGTTGTGTGGCATGCAGTTTTCCTGGCTCCTGCCCTTGGCTGTGCCTGTCTCCTTGTGCTGCCCCTGTCAGTGAGGGCAGAGAGGCTCCGCTGCGGTTTGGCACCTTCCCTGCTGCCACAGAGACTGTGGTTTCCCTTCATGGCATTCTCAGAGACCCTGGAGGGTCAGTGGCAAGAAGGCTCTCCCAGTTTTTCTTATTCTCTTCTTATTTGCTCTGTTCCCACCTCAGGTTTCAGACTTGCTATTCACTGGCTTTTTCGGCACCCCTGTCCAAGTGACAGGTGTGTTGGCTTCGTGGTTCCTCAATCAAATTTTTATGCCTAGATGGTTCCTGACCTTCAGATGAATTCTTACACAAATGTGTCTCAGTTTTTGCCCCATCAGTCCTTAGGCACATCTAGACTCATCTGAATCCTAGGGTGAAGGTCACTTACTAGGTTGAAACTGGGACCAGGACCCTCACTCCCTGCTCTCTCTAGAAGAGAGAGGTCAGCATGGGAAGTGCCCACATCTTCCATAATTGTCCCATCTCTTGTTCCTTCTGCTCCCTTTTCTTCTTCATATGGCTGTTTCCCTGGTTGATTGGAGATTATTTCTTCTTTTTGCCAAATGGAACAGTGATGTGCACTCCTGTGGAATTAGATCCCATCTGAATATTCTGTTGGGAGGTTTGATTCATTTCTTCCTTTTTTTTTTTTTTTTTTTAAATAATCCTTCTTAAAGCTTTTCATACCTCTTTACTGGAGCTTAGTAAAGATTTGAATATCTAGCACATTTTCCTTTCAAGTAGATATTGGTAATGTATTTTTCCCCTGGTTCACCTGTGAAGAATACCGATGAGTCTTTTTGAAAACTCATCATTGACAGTTACTTTAGAACAGCAATTTATTGGAAGCTACTATATTAGAAATGTTTTATTGCACTGCACTAGAGCTATGAAGTGCAAGGAACCATGAAGATTGAAAAATACAAATGATAGATGTGTCTCTTTCTCCTTATTTTTTAGCCTTCTTTGAATCCTGGGGGGAGTCAATCATCTGATGTGGTGCTTTTAAACCACTGGAAAATGAGGAATTTTGAAGTACAACGTGGTGACATTGTGTCATTGGTGTAAGTAAATCAGAAACATATTTGTATATGAAATTATTTATAATTGTCTGATTTAACTGGTAATTTGCTGTTAATATCATTTGCCAATTATTAAATTAAGAGGTACATTTTAAATGTAATATATTTTTAAAAATCAATTTTGAAATGTAATAATGCTATAAGAAAGGATTTTCCTTTTATGTCTAAAATATATCAGTTGGTTGACATACTTGAATTTGGTAAAATGTCTTTAATGATATGTAGATTAGAAATTATATTGATGATCTAAAGTACATGTATTTGGTATCAGTTTGGATTATTCTGAAGTTTTGCATCTTGGAAGTAACCTTAATGTTACTTCATTTTTGTTAGTTTGTGTAGGTACACAATATTTCTAGAAGTTGATAATTGCGACATGAAATTCAGTGACATTTCTATGTAAGTCTCAGTGATTGAACTGAAATAAGGCAGTTTGGAAGATTAGTAGACTGGAGGCTTTTGTTTGGGACCAAAAGGTGGCACTGTTTCTCTGTTAAAGTATTATGACTGGTCAGGAACAAGAATTTCATTCCGGTCTTAAAGTAGAAGAAGAATGTCAAAGTGTGCATAACTGATGCAATGATATAATACATAGTCCCAGCATGTGCTCGAATGGTTTAGATTTGAGATTTGTTTGTTTTAAAAGTAAATTCACACTGAGGAGCCTGTAACAGAACTTGCCTGATTTCTTCTGGTTTCAGCTACTTATAAAAATTTTTTCCTATGCTTCCCTGTGATGGTAGTTAGTGCATCGGGGTAGCAATTAATATAGCAGTTACTGTCATTTGTTTTAACGTTAGTAAAATCCTGGTGTTTGGTGAAGACTTCCAATTTATATTTCTTTTTCTTTAATTGGAATGATTGTTTTTTTGTTGGATGAGAATATAATTGTTTGGTAAACATAAAACGTGATCTGCTTGTCCATACTTAACCTTTGGCTAGCCCTTTGTGGAAATAGACGTTTCATAAATGTGTCTCCTTCAAGCCTGTTTTACCAGGATTCATTTGAAAACATATTAACTAAATCTGATTAGTAACTAATAAAATAAATACATTTGAGTGAGGTTTTGTATGGCAGACATCCAAGGATGGGAATTAAATGCTTCTCATGTTCTTGAGTGCTTTCTTTAATATTAACCTACTCTTTGGACTCTACTTTTATTTTGTCATTCAGAGTACTTTTTTTGCAACCTCCTTAACAACCTTTTCCATGCTGGGTTAGCCTGTTGTGTGCTCATTATTCTTTTGCCTTTGGTTTGACAAGGTTACATTCTCACTTAGTCAGTGATGGAGAGGATACCCACCCAAGTGAAAGAGGTCACACCATAAGCAGACAATTGTGCAGTTTGTTTTTTTTTTCCCAAGAGAAACATGCTGGCTATCTCTAAGCAAGTAAATCTGAATAGGTAATTGGGGGAAAAAAAAAGGCTCCTTGAAATTCAGGGTTGCATGGGTCTATAAAAGTATGCTAGCATATCATGGACTATGTGAAAAAGAGAACACTATTCTCTTATGTAAATATTAAACTAATTAATATTTATTATATTAATTAATTTAAAAATAGTATATCTAAATTGGGGTTGATATAATAAATTATAGCTCCTTGGGTTGAGCTGTATTTTTAATGAGTTAATTATGTGCTCTATCTCTGACATGTACAAATAACGCAAATTTTCTTTTATAATGCTTGTTGCTAGAAGGAGCCATTTACATAAAAGAATGCTTAGTGATTGGTGGTATGTTATTTAACAACAAATAATCATTAAGCAATGATTTTTTTTTTTGAGAAAGGAAGAAGTCTTTTGCTAAATTCTTTTTTTAGCATGATGTAATACTGTATAAAAGACATTCAAAGTATCTTTTTAGTTTTATGAGCAAAAATGCTTTCTAAATGTCCTTATTATTTTATACATTTTATAACTGCTTCATTTGAAAAGATTAATGTTGGTTTGATCAATGTTCATGAGTATATATTTAATTCATGTCAACACCGAATATTTGCTTTTCTTAAAAAATGTATCAGTCTGGTTTTAACTTAGAGATAATTATCATTATTATATCAGAACATTCTATTTAAGAAATGTGTAATTCAAGAAATGCATGACTAAATTTGAATTTAAGGCTAAATAGAAACTGTAGTTTGTCATTCTGTTTACAAAATGATATGGCACATTTCATCGATACATTAGATCTTTGGGAATAAGGTAGTAAGACAATTTATATTTAAAAAATATCCTGGGACAGTGTTTTATATATTCAATGTATGTGGAAATACAGCATTTTAATTATAATATTATATGTACATTTCTGGAAAATTGCAGTTTGCAAATTCATAAAGTAGTAGGGCTAATGCAACTTTGTAACTAGAGTACTAATGAAAACAATAACAATTCAATAAAACTGCTAGCACAGTTTAAACGACGTGAAATTTTTTATAAATAAGCATTGCAGTAAATGTAGGATTTATTTAAAATGACAAAGCTGAAGGTAACTTGAAGGCAATGTAAGGAAGGGTTGAACTTGTCTATGTATACAAGGGCAGAGGGACATTTTCATCGAAGTTACAAATAGAAGATTGCAAGCTCTGTACAAAATGTACTGATACCAGAGGCGTATCCTCTGCTCATTGGTCAGTGTTACCTTACTTTATTTATTTATTTACATGTATATATATTTAAAACAAAGATCAGAGTTAACCTTTCAGTAAGCACTTGTAAGAGAAGGATTGAATATATAGTACTGATTCCTTCCTGGCTTATTGCCATTAGCGTACTTAGCCTTCAGTTGCTATTATTAAAGAGGCAATGCATTACTGATCTGAGAAGAAATTCCATATGAACTAATGCAGCTTCTGATTTATACTGAAACCCTTTCTCCATAGTCCCCTGTGAGCTGATTCATGTTGCAGAAACACATGCTGTAGTAGAACAGACTTTCTTTTCTATTGCAGTGGGTTTTGTTTGGAACTTATTGACCCAGGCTGTTCCCTAAAGCGTGGAAGGTCTGAGGGGGTACATATTAGTATATGCTTCTTTGCATCTCTTCCTTATCTTTTCTTGTCACTTTCTTTCTGTGAAAAGTTAGTCTCAGTGGAGCTAATGTTTAAGCATGTTATTCGGTAACGTTAAATAAAAAGATATATTTATTTAATAACATTACTCGTCACATAAAACATTATTTGCTGTCATCAGGTCCTTGGTATTACTGAGCGTATGTAGGTGACATCATACTCTCTTAGTGGATTTGTGAACTAATAGTGGTGATTAAGGTGGATTTTCGATACCTTGGAATTGACTTTTCATTAACTTGTGTGATGGCCTTATTGCAATAGGCTTAACATAAGTAGCATATTTACAGTGACATATCCGTTGGTAAATCCACTGGGACAGAGGTGCCTTCACAATAAAGTTTCAAATAATCACACTTAAAAGTTTTTTAGCTTTTTATTTTGAAATGTTATTAGACCTCAAGAAAGGTCATAAAAATAGTATAGAGAATTCCCATATAACTTCCAATGTTTTTTTTTCATCTTTATTGATGTATAAATGTGTGTGTGTGTGTATGTGTGTGTATAGTGATAGGATTCACCCCACTGAGTTAATTAACACATCTGTCACCTTACATATTTACCTTTTGTGTGTGAGAACATTTAAGTTCTACTTTCTTAGCAAATTTCAATGGAAGAATACAGTGTTATCAGCTGTAGTCACCATGTTATCTAGTAGATCAGCAGACTCTTCATTTTATACCCCCCTAAATTAACATTGTACATTACCATGGTACAATTACTGAGATGAAGTTGACACTGATACAGTACTATTAACTAACTCACAGACCTTATGGGAGTTTCACCAGTTTTTCCACCAAGGTCTTTTTTCTGCACCAAGATCCTACACAGGATCCCATATTTCATTTTGATTTTTTAATCTCTCTAGTCTCCTCCAATCTGTGATAGTTCCTCATTTGTTCTTTGTCTTTTTTTATCTTGACACTTATTTTGTAGAAAAATCCTTACCTTTAGAAGTTTCAGGTCGGTGTATGTTCCAGTGGAGACATTGCTATTGATGGCACTTGCTGGGGAAGCCGTAGTTGTGGTAAGCTCCAGGTGGAGGAGACAGGGCCAGAGAAGGAAACTCTCTCACCTAAGTCATTTTGGTTTCTGAGGATCACATACTTGGGTCACGACTAGGAGACCCCATGGCTTCCAGAAGTCCACACAGTCACGTTTACTGCTGCTAGAAAGCAAGGCGGGAGAGCCATGGAGAGCCATGCAGATGGGGGAAAGGCTAAAGTTTATAGTACAGATAGAAGAGAGGGAACTAAGGCCGGGTCACAGATGATACGATACTGAGCCCATGTTCAGTTCTAGAGTAGAAGGTGAGGGTGGGGAAATTCTCATTTAATGAGCACCCCTGTGTATCAGGCATTGTGCCATGCACTGTGTGTATGCCATTTTTACTTAATTCTCGTAACAATATCTGGAAATGGTTATTTTTAACACAGTGAAAATGAGATTTAGCAAGTAAATAGCAAGTGAATAGCAGAGCCAGAATGCGAATTCAGGTCCACTTAACTCTGAACTTGTCCTGTCTGACGTAGCAGGCAAATGTGGCTGTTGAGCAGCTAAAGTGGTTACTGCCCCTTGTTAAAATGATAATATTTTAGGTATATTCAGTCAGATAAAATCCATTATTAAAATTAACTTAAAGGTTTCTTTTTCTTTCTTTTTTTTTTTTTTTTTTAAAGATTTTATTTATTTATTTGACAGAGAGAGACACAGTGAGAGAGGGAATACAAGCAGGGGGAGTGGGAGAGGGAGAAGCAGGCTTCCCGCGGAGCAGGGAGCCCGATTTCGGGGCTCGATCCCAGAACTCCGGGATCATGACCTGAGCCGAAGGCAGATGCTTAACAACTGAGCCACCCAGGCACCCCTCTTTTTCTTTTTTTTAACGTGGCTAGTAGAAAATTCAAAATTAAACATGTGACACGCACTCTATTTCTATTGGACAGACATCACTGTGTCTAAACCTTTTCCCATCAGTCACTGCTGCTTTCCTGGAGTGTGTCTAAGGTGAGCTAATGTGAGATCCTAAAGTCTGGGGTGGAAAAATACTAAGGTAGTTGCTATGAAGCAAAGGCAGACTCCCCAAGATAGCTAAACACTTTGTTTTGGTAAGAGTATTGGGGTGATCAGGTCCAAAGACAAAGAAAAAAGACATGCAGTCTATGAAAGAGAGAAAAAAAGGTATTCACAACAGTTTTTTTTTTTTTTTTTAAGATTTTATTTATTTTTTAGAGAGTGAGCGAGAGAGAAACAGCATGAGAGGGGCGAGGGTCAGAGGGAGAAGCAGGCTCCCCGCTGAGCCGGGAGCCCGATGTGGGACTCGATCCCAGGACCCTGGGATCATGACCTGAGCCGAAAGCAAACGCTTAACCATCTGCGCCACCCAGGCACCCTTTTTGTTTGTTTTTTAAGTAGACTCCACGTCTAGTATGGGGCTTGAACTCATGACCTTGAGATCAAGAGGCACATACTCAACCAACTGAGCCAGCCAGGCACCCCCACAACAGTTTTTAAAATATGTATTGACTGTTTTTTATTTTCCAGTCACTAGGCTAAGAGTTCTATATTCATTTTTATTTAATCCTTATTTTAACCACCCCCCACAAGTAGGTACTGTTATTCCTATTTTATAGATGAGAACAGTGAGGTATAGGGAGGTTAAGTAACTTGCTTAAGGACATAACAGCTAGTAAATGGAAAAGCAAAGTTTTGAAGTGCCTCTCATCAAATCCTGTGTTCTTAACTTTCAAACTATAATGCCTCTATATATTGTGGTGGTGGTTTGGTTGAAGACACTTACTCATTCTTAGCGAAGAAGTCAAGTAGGCCTTATTATCTCAGCATCTATCATATTATCCCCATTTCTGTAATGAATTTTGATACAGTGGTTCATGAAATGTAGTCTCTTCATTAATAACAATAAGACACTATTATGAACAACATATAGTGTGCATACAATTTCTGCAGCTGGTTTGTGACATGCTAAACTAATTGCTGTTTTCTGACAGATGGCCACTATGATGGCTACATTTTCAGCAGTGAATGTGAGCAAAGAGTTATGAAGCTTTCAGCCAGGGAAATAGATGAAATAGAATTGAGCCTTTGAAAAAAAAATGAAAGGTGCTAGTTCCTTTGTGTCTTGAGTGCTTGTAAATCTTTAAAGATCCCTTAATCCACCAAGGTAAATTAATCTGCTAAAAAACCAAATTCAGGTTTTGAACAAATGCTCAGAGCAATGATAATACTGAGAATGATGACCTTTAATCGTATTAAAAGCCAGTTATCTGTTGAGCTGGAAGAATATAATTGTGGATGCTTATCTGTTTAATCTGTACTCATTCCTAATTTTTTTTTCTTTATAGCCAACTATTTTTCTGAGTTTGTAGGTAATATTGTATATTTCAGGAACACAAAATTACGAAGACCATGACTTTGAAAGAAAGGTTCCATAAGCAAACTTTTTTATCTTATTTTTTTCTTTTTCTTTTTCTTCTTCTCCCCCTCCTCCTCCTTCTTCTTTTAAAATTAATTGACTGTAAAAATGGTGGACAGTGAAATCCAGTTTGAGTTTATTTTGATGAGAGATTTAGTTTTCAGCACTTTCAATTACGCATTGTAGTTTACAGTCATTACTAAGTATGTTTACAAATGATGCTTTAAAAAAATGAGACAGTGTAAGTATTTATTGCTTTTATTTGATAGAGATTAAACTGATTTTGTAACTGCTCTTCATAGGCATACAAAAAGTTGGTGCCTTTAAGGTAGTCCTTAATATCAATTTGCTTTCCTGAGTAGGGTAAACTGCTTCCACAAGTGTTATACATTTAATTATGCAACAAAACATTTTCTTAGTTTTGAGCTAGGAAATGTTTCAGTGATCATAAATTTGAATTTTGAATTATTGAGATTTTATGGTAATATAGCTATAGGAGATATTCATGGCTTCTGCTCAACCCATTTCCTAAATCTTATATCCTTTGAGCCTTACTGGAAATTGTCAAAGAACAAAGTTATACAGGCAACATTCTATGAAATAGTAGGTACTTATGTTTGTAACTGTTTTATTGTAAATGGTTACTTATGTTGTAACTGTTTTATTTTTACTGTGAAAAAATCCAGTATCTGAGAACACTGTGACTTTTATTAAAAAAAAAAAAAAAAGAAAAAAATTTCAGGGAAGTATTTATAAAGGAGCTCCCAAATACATATTATATATGTATTGAGTCAGATTGAACTCTTGAGAAGCATTTTGAATATAAGCTTAAATAATAATTGTAACAGAGAAATAAGTATTTTGGAGAAGCAGACAATTTAAGTTTCAAACGGTAAACGTAACTCAGAAAAATAAACTGTTATGTAGGTAGGCCAACCTGTTTTAAATTCTCCTGGAACTATTAAGATACAGATACATATATAGATAGACTACTAAAATCAAGCAATATCTGATTTCCATTTTCATCTGTGATAGACTAGTTTATTTCAAACTAAGGCCCATACTGAGAAACATGAGAAAGCTGCATTAAAAAAAAAAAATCTACATGCGTTGTAGCTCTGTCAAAGGGCAAAGATCCCAGAGTGAAGAGAACCACATTGAGGTGCACCCTGTATTCGGTGCCACTTTTTATCTTGGGTTATTTGTCACTTTGTAAGCACCACAGGCTGTGAGACTGAGAAGCCAAAGAGTGGCAGCTAAGATAGAGAGATGCTGAGTAGAATCTTTGACAGTTTTATACTGCTAGTGAGTCAAACTAGAATTCAAGGAGGACGAGGCAGGACCCTGGTAAAATACTCCATACTTTTAATTGGGACCCTTGAAGGGTATATCCTAGGAGTTAGGGAGAACTAGAAATAGACCATAGCTTACAAAAATTGAGATGCAGCCTCTGATAAACTCAATCCTGATTTTAATGTGATCTGCCTTTACTTAAACTGTCTTTGCCAGAAGCAAGAGACATCATGCAAAGTCATCATGCTGAAGCAAGAGACGTCATGTTTTGTACCCAACACCTGGCATTCAATAAAAAATCACCATGCATGTCAGAAGCCAGGACCAAGACAAAACAAAATAAAACAATAAATAATAGAAATAACCTCCTAGTGGTCTAGCTGTTGGAATGATCAGATATGGGCTATAAAATAATTATCAATATATTAAAAAATTGATGAAAAGATGGATAACTTCATCAGAGAATCAGAATCTATAAAAAAAATCAAAAGGACTTCTAGAAATGAAAGCTGGTATACCTGAAGACAAGAACTCAGTTGATGAGGTTGACAGCAAATTAGATACAGCCGTGGAGAGGATTTGTGAACAGGGTGAAAGGTCAGTGAGAAAATCTCTACCCTGGAGTATGGAGGGATACAAGATTGTGACATACAATGAGTAGTGCAAGAGGTCTGTTTAGCACATAGTGAAAAAGGCTGTTGTCCATCTAATTGGAGTAGCAGAAGAGAAGGAGGAAAGAGAGAGTGGGGCAGAGGAAGCAATATCTGAATAAAGGCCAAGCATTTTCCATGACTTTTTTTTTTTAAAGATTTCATTTATTTATTTGACACAGAGAGAGAGAGAGAGAACACGAGCAGGGGGAGCAGCAGAGGGAGAAGCAGACTCCCCGCTGAGCAGGGAGCCCGATGTGGGACTCAATCCCAGGACTCTGGGATCATGACCTGAGCTGAAGGAGACAGACTCTTAACTGACTGAGCCCCCCCAGGTACCCCGCATTTTCCATAACTTATGAAACACATCAACATATAGAATCAAGAAGCACTACAAACCTGATCAGGATAAATACAATGAAAAAACACATTTAGAGCACATGGTAGTCGAACCACTGAAAGCCAAAGAAAAATAGAAAAATCTTGAGAAGAAAAAAAGGCATATTATCTTCAAAGAAGCAAAAAGATAGCTGACTTCTTAACCAATGGGAGACAGGAGATAACTGAATATTATCTGTAAAGTGCTAAAGGAAAAAAAAATTCCAGCCTAGAATTTTGTAACTATTGGAACTATTCTTCAAAAATGAAAGAGAAATATTTTTTTCAGACGACAACCCCCTAGCATTTGCTGTATTGTCCTATTGAACTTCACTTCTCAAACACATTCCAAGTGGTAGGAATTTTAAGATGGCAGCTGCAGAGCATTAAACCCCAAGATTGTGGTCTGTCTGAGCCTCAGACCCATGTGTGACTGCACTGGTCACATCCTTACGAAGCTGGCCCTGTGGTTGGTACAGGGGTTGGCATTGGACACCAACAGGGCTGATCTGAGACATTACTGGAAACAGATATATAAATATATGGGGTTGAAAAGTAATGTTTTTGTTAGAGTTAAGTGTGAACAATATGGATCTGTTAAAAAAAAAAAGTCACATTTCCTTGGGGCGTCTGGGTAGCTCAGTCTGTTAAGTGTCTGACTCTTGATTTCAGCTCAGGTCATGGTCTCAGGATTGTGAGATTGAGTTCCATGCTGGACTGTGCTCTCTTCGGGGAGTCTGCTTGAGATTCTTTCCCTCTTCTCCCTCTGCCCCTTTTCTGCACATGCGCGTACTCTGTCTTTCTCTCAAAATAAATAAATCTTAAAAAAACTAAAGCCAGTCACATTTCCTTAAGTGATTTATTTTATTAATAAAATAGGTGCGGGGTGCCTGGGTGGCTCAGTCCTTAAGCATCTGCCTTCGGCTCAGGTCATGATCCCAGGGGCCTGGGATCGCGCCCTACATCGGGCTCCCTGCTCTGCGGGAAGCCTGTTTCTCCCTCTCCCACTCCTCTGCTTGTGTTCCTTCTCTCACTTTGTCTCTCTCTGTCAAATAAATAAATAAAATCTTAAAAAAATAAAATAAAATAAAATAGGTGCTAAGTATAGTAGGCAGAATTCTGGTTTCCGAGAAGATTCTATAACCTAATCACCAGGACAGTGAATATGATGAGATATCATGCCCATGAATATGTGACCTTGCACTGCCAAAAGGACTTTGCAGATGTAATTAAGGTTGACCTTCAGCTGACCTTAAAATGATGAGGTTATCCTCCATTATCCAGGTCCAATTTAATCACATGAGTCTTTAAAAGCAGAGGCTGAAATGAGGGAGATGTAGAAAAAAACATCAGAGAGATCCAAATGCAGGAAGGATTTGGAGCATTATTGCTGACTTTGTAGATTCAGGGGCCCTGAGCAGAGAGAAGTGTACTACCTCTAGAAGCTGAGCGTAACCTCTGGCCAAAGGCCAGCAAAGGAATCAGGACCTTAGTCCTATAACTATATGGAATTGAATTTTGCCAACAACCTTATAAGCCTGGGAGTAGATTCTCGCCCATTCTCTAGATAAGGGACCAGAGCAGCTGACACCTTGATTTTGGCTTTCTGGGACCCAAAACAGAGTACCCAGCCAAACCTGCCGGACTTCTGTCCTAGAGAATGGAGAGTTAATGAATGGATGCTGTTTCAAACCCCTAAGTTTGCTTTAATTTGTTATAGTGGCAGTAGAAAATTGTGTTAAGCAATTAAAAATTATAAGCAGTTCTAATAGTACCCCTAAAATGTATGGAAAAGGAAAATGAACTTTTACAAAAGATTCTTACAAGCATTCTTATAAGGATTTGCAAATACTGATTTTATTTAGGTATTATTTTCTTTTTCTTTTTTTTTTTTTAAAGATTTTATTTATTTATTTATTTGAGAGAGAATGAGAGACAGAGAGCACGAGAGGGAAGAGGGCAGAGGGAGAAGCAGACCCCCCGCTGAGCAGGGAGCCCGATGCGGGACTCGATCCTGGGACTCCAGGATCATGACCTGAGCCAAAGGCAGTCGCTCAACCAACTGAGCCACCCAGGCGCCCGGTATTATTTTCTTTTACATAAAACAACTCTGTCAGCCTCTACCTGTCAGTTTCCTGGTACAAAATACAGGTCAAAGCTTGAGGAGATCTTGCTTCTCCTTCTAGCTGCATTACTTGTTAACTGGCTGTGTGACCTTAGACCGGTTATCTTAATTTATTCTTTGTGTCAGTTTTAGCATCTGCAAAATATGAAGTATAGACTAGTTGATCTCTAAGGTCTCTTCCATTTTAAGATTGCACGACAAGAGTTTTGAGGAGCTGGCCATAAGAATCAATCACTCAGAATATCATAAAAATGCAGATTTTTGCATACTTTTGAAGCTAGAGTCAAAACCAATTTGAAATTTTTGAAAGAAAAGAAGCCATGTTGGCACCTTACACAGAAGTTTTAGAATGGATAAGGAGACTTTGAACACCAAGGTTCTTTTGGTCAACAGCATCAAATGAATCTGTGCTTATTAAGATTATGTCTTCAGTGGAAATGATTGGAGAAATTAAAAGTTGGCAGGCAGGTATTTTACAGGAGGATGAGAGCAAAACCCTTTCTCGCTTGCTTAAAATTATTTAAAGTAAGAAAGCTGTAGAAATCTTACATTTCTTCACTGCTTATAATTTACTCCGGAGTTGAGTTATTAAGACTCTAATAGTTAATCTTGTCCTGGTTATATCTGTTTTGTCAACTTACGATGCACTTCCTACCAGTAAACACTCTGTTCACTTGCTCTTATAAGAAATGCTAGAGCCCATATTCTGTTTCATAGTTAGGTCCTGGAGATGTGGAAGGAATCTCAAACTTAAACATCATCTTATTCGATCCAAGGTCAGTAGTTACCCTCCCATTTTTCTTTACCTTTTATAGAGAAAGGCACTGTGTTTGGGGAGTGGAGGTGGCAGTGGCTGGGAAATGTGGCTGTGGCTGATAAGAAAGGGAAAGGGCTTAAACAACAGTTGCCAAACTTTATCTGTGCTTTGGAGCTCAGGAAAACATTTCTGTCCAGGAAGGGAACAGGAATTCTTTTTTTGCTGTTGTTGTTTCTTGCTATTTATTTCCATTAATAAGAAGCCTCAATGCCCTGTATTATGAAAGATTACTCCTTGCATAATCTAGTGACAGGTTTACTCACATTCTGAGGTCATGTTAATATTTACTGAAGGCACCACAAATATAAGTTTCACTTTATTAAAAATTGTATGGATGTTGAAATTGCTGACAAAGAAGCTGGCTCAGTTGGATTTGGCTATGGATATGATAATTATAATATGGCTTTTTGTGCTTTTAGAGGTCATATGTTACATTGCAAAGATTTGTGTATTTGGATTGCTGAAAAGTTACTGTAGAGTGTTATGACAAAACAGTAGGAAACATTTCAGTGTGAGTAGTATGTCTCACGTAAATTTCATTATAGAATTAAAGAAGAATCATTAAAATATTCCAGGTTTATTAAAAATTCATTATTCTACTAGAGGATCTTTAAAGTGCAATGAGAACTTGAAGAAATAATAGGAAAGTTTTGGTAACCATGACAGTGTGTTAATTGAGTTGAAGGAAGGTAAAAAATGTATTAACAGAATGGATCCAAATTTGGCAAAAAAGATGTATAATAAATCAAGAGGGGAAATCAGTTAATAAAGAAAAAGGCCAATTATCAGTGAAGGAGGGGGGTATATTTAATGATTCTAAATGAAAGGTTAAACTGCTCCAGTGAATTTCAGTTGAACAAAAAGGAAGAAAAGCAATATGGATAATTAGGCAGTAATAAGATCATACTGAAAAAAAAAAATCAGAAAACTGCCTTAGGTGTTAGAGGAATATTGGCTAATGAACTTAACCTCCTGCAATTATCTTTGAATACTCACTTTTACTCTAGAAATGGAGGGGAGTGATGTTTTTAGTTAATTTCAGAGTGGTATGATTTTTTAAACACATTTATTGTATGTAGATTTTTAAATGGTAACAAATAATTAAATGGAGAAAAATAATTTCTCATGAGAAGGATATCATCTGTAATCCATTAAAATACTATAATTTTAGCTATAATGTATTTCTTTTGTTATTGATCAGTTCTTTAAATTTGGATTCTACTTATGTGTTTGACAACAGAAATATGTTTAGAGGCTGCTAACCTAATTGAACCATTCAGAGAAATGCAGTATAGGAAATTAGGATTTCTGTAAGGGTTTCTCAGTTCAGGTCTTATTAAAAACATAAATGGGTAGAAATCCCAAATATTGTCTAAAGAAATCCCAAATATTATCTAAAGGGTTTTTTCTCTCAAATTAACCCAATAATTTATACATATGTAAATGATTAAAATTTTATAAAGATGTTGATAAATTATTGGCCATTTTTACAGTTTTTATTTTAGGCCTCTGAACTGTGAGAAGATCTGGGTAATCATTTCTGGAATCAATATAAGGTCTAATTTTACATGACCTTTGTACTATGATCAGATAGAATAGTAATCAAGATAATTAAGTTCATAGGTGATTCCAAATTTAAAGATGGTATGAATATAGAATTTGGGCTAATCTCTGCTTCCATGATGCTGTGTTGAGAAAAAGGTCATCAGATATATACAGAAATATCTTTTATAATTACAGTCTTTTTTTTTTTCTGGTCACTGATAGTCTTATAATTACCTTGATTTTTCTTTTATTAGATATTATATTAAATGTAGTTCTGCAATATATATTAGTGTGGAAAACCAATGAAAAAGTCTGCTTTTCAAAATAATGGCAGCTCCTCAACAGGTTATTAGCTCAAGTAGACAATAACCCAAGGGACAGTCATGATTATCTACTCAGAAAAGATTTGGACCAGATATAAGAGACCTGAGTTCTAGGCTCACTCTGGCACTAAGGGACTGTGTGTCAATTAACTTCTGTGGATTTTTTTTTTTAATAAAATGAAGGGATTGTACTCAATAATTTCTAACATACCCTTTAATTTGACAGCTGTTTTTTCTGTAATTATTTTATTTTCCACACGGGTAGGTTAATTATTTTATGATAGGCATATCACAGCTCTTACTGGATACTTATATGGTATTTTATTATATTTAAAAATATTGATAGCTTATTAATTTGGCAAATATTTTCTTTTTTTTTTTTAAAGATTTTATTTATTTGACACAGAGAGAGAGAGATTGCGAGAGCAGGAACACAAGCAGGGGGAGTGGGAGAGGGAGAAGCAGGCCTCCTGCTGAGCAGGGAGCCCGATGTGGGACTCAATCCCGGGACTCCAGGATCATGACCTGAGCTGAAGGCAGACGCTTAACGACTGAGCCACCCAGGCGCCCTTGGCAAATATTTTCTAAGGGATTACTCTGGGCATAGTACTAGCCACTCTGATACAACAGAGAGGCAAAGCACCTCCTTTTGTGAGACTTACTCATTCTACTGAATGAATGTGTCTTGAATAAGACAGAATTGAAAATAGATATTTTTGAAGCTTGTCAAAATTGTGGCAGATGGGCATATTAGGAAGGAAACTGCATATTCACTAAATCAGCAGTTGTGCCCAGCATCATACATTGTCTTGAACTGGCTACCAAGTCAATGTGTGCATTTCTTCACAACACTGCATACAGTGATTTCATGTTGACAGCCTGAAATCAGCTATGGTGTGAGTATTTATATCATGAAAATTGGTGAACACTACATATCAGGGCTTTAAAAAAGGGTTTTTTTGTTTTTGTTTTTGTTTTGTTTTAAATTCGGTAATGTGGTTTAACAGGATACCATTGGTGGTAAGTGTTGTGAGATGGCACAGCAGAAATGGAGGCATAGTTTCTACCCTTGTGTGTCACTGGTCAACATAGAGATGAGGCAAAGACACGTGGTATGTGATGAGTTTATAGAACCATACAAACAACCATTGACAGGATGCTGAGACTAATGAATTCCTGAAGGAAGAGGAGTTGAAAGAAAAATAGATGTGAATTTGAAACTAGATTTTGAAGATGGGGTGGTACGTACTTGACTAGAGAAGCAACAAGAGAGTTTTAGAGATGGCATGTGTGAAAATTTCGAGGAAGTGTGAAAAGTTGTATAGAGAAAGTGGTGAATAGGTTTGTTGATCTAGAACAAGGTGTTAAAGCTTAGCCTCCTATGAGCATGACAATGTCTAGATCTCATATTAACCTGTACTAGTGAAATCCTAAACACGGCCGGGTTTTCGGTAGCAGTGAAAAATGGAGGATTGTCCTTGAATTTAGTGACCTGGTCTCTCAGTGATGCCTTGAGAGGTAAGGAAATAAAAAATCCTTTCTACCCAATTATAGGCTTAATATCAAATTGAAGGCCTCTCAGATGTTATGTGTAAAATACTGATATCAAGTCTACCGCTGATCCTTATGCAACCTCTCCACCCTCCCTGTTAAGTCAGTTACTCTGTTTTTTTAAGTTCCAACTTTTTTTTAATTAATAAATTTTTTTGATGTAGTGTTCCATGATTCATTGTTTGCGTATAACACCCAGCGCTCCATTCAACACGTGCCCTCTTTAATACCCATCACCAGGCTGACCCATGCTCCCACCCCACTCCCCTCTAGAACCCTCCGTTTGTTTTTCAGAGTCGATCTCTCTCATGGTTCGTCTCCCCCTTGGATTTCCCCCCCTCATTCTTCCCCTCCTGCTATCTTCTTCTTTTTTTTTAAACATATAATGTATTATTTGTTTTAGAGGTACAGGTCTGTGATTCATCAGTTTTACACAATTCACAGCGCTCACCATAGCACATACCCTCCCCAGCGTCTATCACCCAGCCACCCATCCCTCCTACCCCCCACCACTCCAGCAACTCTCAGTTTGTTTCCTGAGATTAAGAATTCCTCCTATCAGTGAGGTCATATGATACATGTCTTTCTCTGATTGACTTATTTTGCTTAACATAATACTCTCTAGTTCCAGCCACATCATTGCAAATGGCAAGATTTTTTTTTTTGATGGCTGCATAATATCCCATTATATATATACCACATCTTATTTATCCATTCATCTGTTGAAGGACATCTTGGCTCGTTCCATAGTTTGGCTATTGTGGACATTGCTGCTATGAACATTGGGGTGCACGTACCCCTTCGGATCACTACATTTGTATCTTTGGGGAAATACCTGGTAGTGCAATTGCTGGGTCATACGGTAGCTCTATTTTCAACTTTTTGAGGAACCTCCATACCGTTTTTCAGAGTGGCTGCACCAGCTTGCATTGTAGGAAGGTTCTCCTTTCTCCGCATCCTCGCCAACATCTGTCGTTTCCTGACTTGTTAATTTTAGCCATTCTGACCTGTGTGAGGTGGTATCTCATTGAGGTTTTGGTTTGGATTTCCCTGATGCCGAGTGATGTTGAGCACTTTTTCATGTGTCTGTTGGCCATTTGGATGTCTTCTTTGGAAAAATGTCTGTTGATGTCTTCTGCCCATTTCTTGATTGGATTATTTGTTTTTTGGGAAAATTGGACAGCCACATGCAGAAGAATCAAACTGGACCATTTCCTTACACCACACACAAAAATAGACTCAAAATGGATGAAAGACCTAAATGTGAGATAGGAGTCCATCAAAATCCTAGAGGAGAACACAGGCAGCAACCTCTTCGACCTCAGCCGCAGCAACTTCTTCCTAGAAACATCGCCAAAGGCAAGGGAAGCAAGGGCAAAAATGAACTATTGGGACTTCATCAAAATAAAAAGCTTTTGCACAGCAAAGGAAACAGTCAACGAAACCAAAAGACAACTGACAGAATGGGAGGAGATATTTGCAAATAACATATCAGATAAAGGGCTAGTATCCAAAATCTATAAAGAACTTATCAAAGTCAGTTACTCTTAATATAAAGTAGGTTGAAATAAACACCCAACCCTGTGATGCAGCCTTCCAGCATTGAAGGAGAGTGATCCTGTGTAGCACCATGCTAGATTATGCTTTGTGAAGAACGGATGACGGTGGGACATTTAGTACCTACTGTGCAGTAAGCTAAATGGCACATACAATGAGGGAAAACTGGAAAACTCTTTTAAGACTGCGTTGCAGCTCAGCTTTAAATGACACCTGGATCTGTACTTTTAGGAGATTACTGCAGCCAGTGGGCAGGCTGCCCTATAGGAGTCCAGACTGGAATACCTTTGAAATGGATGAATACACAAACTCCAGTTATCTGAAGAGGGTCCACAACCAACAAGACAAAGAATTGAAAACATGTAGATCAAAATTGAAAACTTGCTTTGAAATGCTCCATCACCCCGTGCATGCCTAACTCCATGCTAGGTTCACATCAGCCTTTTATCTGTGTGAGATACATTGAGATAGCAGCAGATATTCAAGACATGGGAGCTGGAATTCTTTATTTCTGTCACTCTCCATAATGTTGTTTTGGAATACCAATAGTAGCTTTATTTGTTAAAATAAATACAGGGTGGATATACAGAATGAAATAAACATGCTGTCTAATCAAATAATCTATTTTTCCTTTTTCAGCTCTGTATTTTGGAGCAATAACTGTATGAAGAAAATAACTACCATGATTTTGTCAGTTATTAGCTTATTAAGCTATCTCACAAAATTAAGTACTGTGTCTAGTTTAAAGTGATGTTTGTTTTTCAATTTTCACATGGAAAATTAGCATTAAAAGAAAATGTCATAAATGTCATTCCTTCCCTCCCCCCTTCTTATTGTGCACTTTCTTACATAGGAAGTATAAGTAGATTCATAGTGGCTTGGAGTATTTAAGAAATTACAGCCAGAGATTTCGGTTGGTTATAATTTGGTTGGTGATCCTGAAACTGAGGTTGACCTTTAACATAGTTGTTGAAGGAGCTTTGAAGGTTTCATTGGGCACACTAGGACTTGAAATGATGACAGAAATTGAAATATGGTATAATGATCATATACTGCAGCAATACTTTGAACTTGCTAATTTTTAACTTGCTGTGAGTATTGTACTTAGGAGCACGATGGTGTCTTCGTGAGTTACTACTCGCGAGTGGCAGGTAATGACACAATAGTTAGGAAGCAAATTCTTTGGAATTGTTCAAATGTGTTTTCTTACAACTGTTTTTTAAGAGGTGTATACTTGAAGGGGTGATACTATCTTTAAAATTAGTGTGGGTTTAGGTTGAAATAAATTCAGAGTGTATATATGACCAAAGTAAAACAAAAGCAAAACAAATCCTGGGTTGACATACCTTAATATCATAGGTTGGCTGGTGCACAAAGGACACTGAATGTTTATTGAGGTCATGATTTTAATATGTTTGGAGGTTATGTTTTTTACTATAAGTAGGCATTGTATTGGACGTGGTGGCATAGAATGAGATATATATAACAGTTAAGCTACTATAATTTTTTTTAAATTCAAATTGTTAAATTTTTACTGACATCTCAAGAAGTGAAATAATGGAGGTAAACCTTTGGATGAGTTCTCCTCTGGGTTTTCCTTCTAATGAGACAGGTGACCTAAGTAATCCATCTAATCAGTTAGGACCTTAGCTTCTTAAACTACACAGTCATGAAGTTTTCCTGGGTGACCTCTTTAGAAACTTCAGCCTTAATGTGATACACACAAGGGTCAATTCTTACAGGGCCTTTCTGATCCTGCTCTTCTTCCAATCTAGTATTCATTCTCTAAATCAGGGCTGTCCAATAGAAATATAATGTGAGCTATATATGTACTTTTAAAGCATCTAGTTGGCACATTAACAAAGTAAAAAGAAACTGGAGAAGTTAATTTTAGGAGTAAATTTTATTTAACTCAATTTATCCAAATATTATTTTCACATGTAATTAATATTAAAATATTATAAAATACTAAATCTTGAAATACTAAGTCTTGAAAATCTTGTGTGAGTTCAACAGAGTGGATTTCAAATTGGAGGAGCCATATTTCAAGTGCTCAGGAGCCAAACTGAGGCTCACGGCTAATGTATTGGACAGTATAGCTGAGGTCATTAGATCCCTAAATCGAATTTTGGGACTTCAGAATTATCTGTAATTCCTTCTGTCCTTCTGTTTAATTCTCTCTTCTACCCAACAGTAACAGAAACTTGCACTCCCTGGAATCAGTCACAATTTTAAATCAAATTGGCACATTTTCTTTATTTTCAAACTTCTAGAAAGAGTAGTCTGTGAATTCTCTTCAATTCTTTAATTCAGTTATTCCTTCAGTCCATTGAAATCAGATCTAGATCTTAAATAATCTATAGAAACTCCTTGGGAACAATTCCCATACCTTATCAATGTTTAAATACAATGGTCACAATATGAATGCTTCCTGATATCTTAGCAGAATCAGACAAACACTGTCAATACTTCCTCCTTGAAACTTTCTTCTCCCTTGTTATATACTACAGTCATTTTTTCTTGGTTCTCCTTTGAGCTCTCTGTTTTGCTGGTTACTTTCTCAGTTTTCTTTTCTTTGCTCTTTGCCCCCTGTCCTTAACTTCTTGCCTACCTGACTTCTAAGCATCATGCCTTAATTTTTAGCTGTCTACTGGATATATCTATATGATGATATTCTGTGCATTTTTCCAACACAACACAGCCTTCTCTCCTATACCAAACGTGTTCTCTCCCTCTGTGTATAATTTTGGTTTTTGACATTACTGTATTTAGGCACAAGTTATGGTTAGAGACTTTATAATCATCTTTATTTCCATTTTCTTACCATCTACATAGAGTGAGATATAGAATCTTTTTGGGTCTACCTGTGTATTCAGTATTTCTCTCTTCTCTTTTTTGCAATGTTTCAGTTCAGGTCCCCTCACTAAGATCCTATGTGGTCTCTCTTTCTTTGACTCTGTTTTCTCTATTTTTTCCATATTGCTTCCAGAGTTCTTTTCAACACAATTGAGATAATTAGTCTGTTTAAAACTTGTGCTGATTCCATTTGTTCTCTTCTTATGTGGCATGTAAGCCCTACATGACTCTTCCATCTCTAACTCTGGACATTCTCTTCTGTATTTCCCTCTCCTCTGAAATCCTTTAAGACCTAAATTTATTTTAGTGATGAAACTAGGCTTCTTGATGGTTTGTGGAAGATACTAGTAATGAAGCGTGGATAGCATGGCCTGACAGTACTCCTATTCCAATAACTAATGGTCGAATACATGGTTTACTTATGTGATATTTATGTGAGCTAGGTTAACAAGTTGATTTCTTTTGTTTCTCTGTAAAAGAATCCCTGCGTAGATAATTTAGTTCCTGAGCAGCAAGAGTTAATGACATCCTGGTAACAATGAATGATGTATGCTTTATTTACAGATAAGCTTTCTATACTTGAAAACTAATATAGAGAAATACCTTGGTTAAGCTGTGCAGCTTGGCTGGCTTTTATAGGAAAACAATAGATTCCCTGAGGTAATACTAATGTAAGTAGAAAATAACCCTGGCAGTTAGTAGATCTAGTTGGGCTGAGAAAGAATGACTTTAATTTTTACCTATTTCTTAATATTTTTACAATTGGTTGTCTCCTGGCTTCTTTATTCTCCTAGCATATTTCAGTTGGATGAGATACTCCTTCTTTATAATGCAACATATTTTTTCACCCAGCTAAATCCCATTATTATCATCCTCCTATGCTTTAGCTGGCAACCGGCTTCCCTTAGGCAGCCTAGTCATTGATGATTCAAGGAAGAGAATAAATATTAATTGGAGGGTGTTACTTATGGGAGACCTTTAGGAAGTACTAAATATGCTGAGGAAGTGGTTTTTGGTTCTATTTCATGAGTGTTTAAAATCTAATTGCTTGATTTGAAAGAAAACTAGAGGTCATAAACAGCAATGAATAAATTGTCAACAGGAATATTTTTGCATTTAGTAAGAATGTTTTGCCCTTTTCTCAAAAGGAAAACAAGGGGGCACCTGGGTGGCTCAGTCGGTTAAGCGTCTGCCTTCGGCTCGGGTCATGGTCGTGGGGTCCTGGGATCGAGCCCCGCATCGGGCTTCCTGCTCAGCTGGGGGCCTGCTTTTCCCTCTCCCTTTGCTCCCTTGCTCCTGCTCTCTTTGTCTCTCAAATAAATAAATAAAATCTTAAAAAAAAAAAAAAAAGGAAAACAAGGCAATGGCAAATCATCATGTTTAAAATGGTAATTAACCTTCTCATCTTTGTAATTCTAAACAAGTCCTGTCATGAACTTGGGATCTGGCATATTGTCTCCAAGGTAAACATCAGTCATCATTGAAAATTTATTCTCTAAAATCACCTGTACTGTGTGTGTTTAAGCGAGTATAAGCAGTGTGACTCATATAAGTAGTAGGAAATGAGCCAAAAACTGTAGCTGCAACAAAATACTCTTGTTACAACCAATTCCATCTTTGGTAGAACTGTATGTAGTTCTGGACAATATATACAGTTGATAATTTTGGGACTACAGGTTTCTGAGAACCTACTATGTGATGGGAATTGTTCTAAATGATTTATATATATTACCTTATTTAATTGTCCCAATAACCGTGTGAGGTAAGAAGTATTACTGTACAGTGAGGAAACTATGCGCAGAAAGATGAGTTAACTTGTCCAAGGTCACCCAGTATGTGCTGGAGTGAGGATTCAGACGAAGGCCTTTTTCCTTCAGAGCTGTGCTCTTGGTCATTCGGCTCTTCTGCCCATTAGTCATTTAGCCTGGCAGTCAGTCTGGTTTTATAACAATGAACTCTACAGCTACCACTATCTATCAGACACATACAGTACATTTAAATGTATCTCAAGTGTTTTATACAGTCACAATATTCACTTTTTGTTCATTATAGTTGTTGCAGCTGAGGTATCTTCTGCTAAGCCAAGTAAGGGAATTTTTTTTTTTTTTAAATTAAGGCTTGTGTTTATTTTTAAGTTAAAAAGAAGGCTTACAGTTTCCAAATATCTCTAAGAGTTTCTTTTCACAGGTTCTCTCCACAGTTCCTTACCCATTCCTAAAAAGCTATTAAATTTGGTATTTTCTCATGTCTTTTTTGAGTGATTTTTGGGCTCAAACATCATCTCTTTTCCCCACAATTAAACAAAATCAAGCATGGGGCGCCTGGGTGGCTTAGTCAGTTAAGCATCTGACTCTTGATCTTAGCTCAGGTCTTATCTCAGGGTTGTGAGTTCAAGCCCCGCGTTGGGTTCCACGCTGGGTGTGGAGCCTACCTAAAACAAAAAACACCTCCCCCTCCCCCCCATGGGGTCATTGGGTAACTGGGTGGTGAGCATTAAGGAGGGCAGGTGATGTGATGAGCACTGGGTGTGGTATGCAATTGATGAATTATTGAACACTACATCTGAAACTAATGATATACTATATGTTGGTTAATTGAATTTAAATTAAAAAAAAAAAAAAAACCAAACCAAACCAAACAAAATTAAGCATACACATTTTGGGATGAAAATCACTATAAAGTGCCATTTCTCTGGCTGAAGGAGGGATTTGGTAACTGTCTTTTAAAAGCCTAAATGAAGCTTGGGGTAGTGGGTTGAGAGTAGTGTCTTATATCTACCCAGAAGTAGCCTGGCTGGGGGGATTGATGAATATCAAAATCTTGTCTGACAGTGAAGTCATCAAAAATGAATTATAAGGACATACAACTCCTGAGGATTTAAGATGTACTGCAATATTCCATTGTATATATATACCACATCTTCTTTATCCATTCATCTGTCGATGGACATCTTGGCTCTTTCCACAGTTTGGCTATTGTGGACATTGCTGCTATAAACATCGGGATGCATGGTGTGTATATATATATGTATACACACACACACACACACACACACACACACAATGGAATATTATGCAGCCATCAAAAGGAATGAAATCGTGCCATTTGCAACGACGTGAATGGAACTGGAAGATATTATGCTGAGCGAAATAAGTCAATCAGAGAAAGACATGTATCATATGACCTCACTGATAGGAGGAATTCTTAATCTCAGGAAACAAACTGAAGGTTGCTGGAGTAGTGGGGGTTGGGAGGGATGGGGTGGCTGGGTGATAGACATTGGGGAGGGTAGGTGCTATGGTGAGCGCTGTAAATTGTGTAAGACTGTTGAATCACAGACCTGTACCTCTGAAACAAATAATACATTATATGTTAAAAAAAAAAAAGAAGATAGCAGGAGGGGAAGAATGAAGCGGGGGAAATCGGAGGGGGAGATGAACCATGAGAGACTATGGACTCTGAGAAACAAACTGAGGGTTCTAGAGGGGAGGGGGTGTGGGGGGATGGGTTAGCCTGGTGATGGATATTAAGGAGGGCACGTATTGCATGGAGCACTGGGTGTTATATGCAAACAATGAATCATGGAACACTACATCAAAAACTAATGATGTAATGTATGGTATTAACATAACATAATAAAAAAATTAAAAAAAAAAAAGATGTACTGCCAAATAGGGGTCAGAGAGCCAGGTATAGCAGGAGTGATAGGTCTTACTGACCTTTTGAATTATAGGTAGTTTAGATAGTAAAAGTTAAACCCTTTGGCTCTGTGTTTGTATATTCCTAGCATACATTTGATAGGGGAGGTAGGTCCACATAAAATAACTGAGGCTGCATTGACTTGGTTAATGATTGGTTATATGTTGAGATAACTTTAGTTGTTAATTTTAAAAGAATTATACATTTAGAATGTTTATTGTTAAAATTAAAGCATATAAATAAAGATGTTTATAAAAATCACTAGTAATATCAACCCCCTAAGAAAATACTATTTTTATTAGTATATGCACTTCTAGAGTTTTTTTTTTCTGTGTGTGTGTGTACATAGGAGTATGTATAAATATATGCAAGGCAGAATTATGTCACACAAACATTTTTGTAGCCTACATTTTGAAATACTGTGCAGCCCCTGAAAGTGATACAGTAACGATTGCTTCTAACTTTTGCTGAACAATTCTATGATACAGTTTTGCCTTGTAGGCAACAATATGATAAACACCCCTGTAGGTAAATCATTGTGTTATCCATTTGTTGTTCTGAGTGGAATCATGTTTCCATGATGAACAACAGAGCATATAAAAGCAATTGCCAGTGTCTAGAATCAAGTGAAAACTCAGAAACCTATCTCAATAGAAAAAATTTGTAGGAGGTTAGAGAGACATGCCAACATCAATGTATGAACAAAGACTTGAAAGAAAAGAGGAAGAAGGCTTCACAATAAACCTTAAGGTTATGTTGGATTAAAAATGATTACAGTCCTTAGGGAAGCAGTCTGGCAATGTGCATCAAGAGCCTTAAACTTTCATCTTTGCTAGAATGAAAAAAAAATTACATATTCTAAATGTGGTCTGCTTTTTATTTTTGTTTGGACATCTTATCCTGGAAAATTTTTAACATGCACAATCTTGTTTCATCTGTAACTCTCATCTACTTCCCTACCCTGTATTAGTTTGTTACAAACCCAGAAATCATATTACCTTTTAATTTTGATTATCATTTTTGATATGTAGTAGTTCAATTTTGAGGAGTATATTCTAAGAAAAGAATTTGAAATACTGGAAAAACCCAATATGTTTTTTACAGAATTATTTACGATGGTAAAAGAAATTGAAAGCAACTACCCAGCACTAAGGCAAAATATAAATTGTGAAATGTTCACTTGATGGAATGTTATATTAAAGTGAAGCCTGTGAAGAGATTGAGGTAACATGAGTAAAAGCTTATGTTGTTATGTTTCATAATAAAAAAGGAGAATTAAAGTATATAGAAAAAAATGAGCAAGCAAAAACTTGGATGGGAAAACTTTGACAGGGGATTATACCAAAATATGAAGTAATGATTTACTTAGATCACAGTTTTGGATGTGATTCCCCCCACCTCTTTTATCTGCTCTTTATTGTACTCCACATCTTCTATATTGACCATGAATTAGTATTATGATGGGAAAAATATAATGAACTTAAATTGTAATAAAAGCATGACGACACTATATTTGGTTTTAGTTAATCATACTACTTGACTGTAATCATTTATGGTAATTGTGGTAATTAAGTATAAGAACAAATAACATTAAAGCAGGATATTCTGAGGATTTCTCTGGATTGCAAAATTTACAGATGACTGCTCTCATTCTCTCCTTTTCCTAGTTAACTTTTTCTCTTTTACTACCTAAAAAAATAGAAAAAGCAAACATTTATTTAAGTCTCCCACAAACACCTTTACTTATGAAATACAAACAAAATAATAAGAAAATATCCCACTCTTCTACCTTTGTGAAACGCCAGTTGATTGGCATTAATTTTGCTTCTCATTTCCATTTGGACTTCCTCTAAATAAAGGTCTTGGAATTTGCACTAAAACTCTTAAACATCAATGTGTTTAGCTGTAGAAGAAATATTCTTTATCTAATGGGATTTAGATCATAACAGTTAAAATTTCTTTAGAAACTCAGATTATGTGCCCAGATCTTTATACATTTGTTTTCTTTGGTTTGTTTGTTTATTTATTTATTTATTTATTTATTTATTTATTTATTTATTTATTTATTTATTTATTTAAAAGATTTTATTTATTTATTTGACAGAGAAAGACACAGCGAGAGAGGGAACACAAGCAGGGGGGAGTGGGAGAGCGAGAAGCAGGCTCCCTGCCGAGCAGGGAGCCCGATGCGGGACTCAATCCAGGGACTCCAGGATCATGACCTGAGCCGAAGGCAGTCGCTTAACCAACTGAGCCACCCAGGCGCCCCTCTTTGGTTTATTTATTGCAGTTAAAATATATCGAATTGAATTATATTTTATATCTGAGGCTCTGGTCACCTTCTCTTTATCTTCTCTACCCTTATGGTTGGGTGCATTTTAGCTCACATATAGGCACTTTAAAATGAAGCATGTTGCCTGGTTTCTCAATGCTTTTCTGGAACTTCTAGAGCTGCAGTAAAACTATCTTTGAGCTGCACTATGAAGCGTTTTCATTGAAATCTAGCAAAACTTTATTGGAATTCTCTGAATTAAAATATTCTCTGATTTTCAAAGTCGGCTTGATCTCAAAGCAGAGTCAAGGATGCCTCTGACTTTAGCAGCTTCCTTTATTGCTTCATATTCTTTCTTAGGACTGGGACTCCACACTTGTAATGCTCCTATCAAAGGGCCTCCCTGCATGGAGTTCTTTTTAAGGGCATTACCTGCAACTTTGTGCTTAATAAAAGGGTGCATATCAAGGAAAAAAAAAAACCTTTACATTTTACTATTTGAAAATAATAATGATAAATAA
This sequence comes from Mirounga angustirostris, assembly GCF_029215605.1. NCBI lineage: Eukaryota > Metazoa > Chordata > Mammalia > Carnivora > Phocidae > Mirounga > Mirounga angustirostris. The sequence goes on from NW_026991720.1 coordinate 37,406,653, forward strand.
TAATTACATGAAGAGAAACATTTACCCATTATCTTGGTTGCTGTCATAGGGAAAAAGGACATGGCAAATGACTCTTAGCTTTTGCCTGGAAGGATTGTTTACTTGGTATGTGTGAACACTTCATAGGGCTTATTGGCTGATTGATTCATATATTTAACTAAAATTTATTGAGCATGTACTGTTTGCTGCTTATTGTTGTATTGCCAGTGCCTGTAATACACACAAAGCAGACAAGATCCCTGTTCTCCTGGAGCTAACATTTTTGTGATAGCACTGTTTTGGATATCAGTTTGTCAGTGTTAATAAGAATCTTAATCCTTATACCTTATCATCCAGTAATTCTGCTTCTGTATTGCTAGACTAAGGAGATATTTTTGAACATGAAAAGAATTGTACTGGTGAGCATTATAACTTTATTTGCAATATTGAAAAATTAGAAACAAGTGTCCAGTAGGGAAAGAGTGAACCTTAGTACATTTACTCATAGAATACTATGAACCCATGGGGTGCCTGGGTGGCTCAGTCGGTTAAGCCACCCACTCGATTTCGACTCAGGTCATGACTCAGGTCCCGATGCTGGGCTCCACACTCAGTGGGGAGTCTGCTTGAGGATTCCCTCTCCCTCTCCCTCTTCCCCTTCCCGCCTCTCTCAAATACATAAATCTAAAAAAAAAAAAAAAAAAAAGAATACTATGAACTTGTCAGTTTGTATTGAAAACAATCATCACATTTTTTGTGTGTGGCTATTTTCAGTGACATTTTAGCATCCTGCAATGAAATAAAGTAAGTAACCTAATACATTCTGGGTTTGTGGTTGGCAATATAGTAAGGATTTGAAATTGTTAGGATTACTTAGGAGAATTAGATGTCCCTAAGTATGAGATTATGAATCGTGAGATTGGGAGGATGTAGAGAAACTAGAAGTTTTGAATTCTAATAGGATATTAAGTCCAAGTAGATCTATCCTGAAGGCAGCTGGAAACCCAGGATCAGAGATTGGTCAGAGTGAGGGCTGAAATGTTCTTGGGAATTCATCAGCGTAGAAATGTTTGTTGAACTTGTGGAAGCAAATGAGCTATGAAGGAGTGAAAAAGAGGAAGGCGAATATAGGCAGAGAATCAAAGGGGAGAAAGGAAGAAAAGGATCCCAAAGAAAGGGATGAAAAGATTGGAGAGATAGGAGAAAAAAATTGGTTGGGGAAATTTTTTCAGGAGAGAATGAAAAGAAAATTTTTTTTGAGATCTCATTTTTTTAAGTAATTTCTACACCCAACATAGGGCTCAGACTCACAACCCTGAGATCAAGAGTCTCGCACTCTTCTGACTGAGCCAGCTCAGGCACCCCAGAGAGAATTTTTTGAAGGAACGAAGGTCAGAGAAACAAAGGAGAAAGGAATTGGAGGAATCATTTTACTGGTAAGTTAGGGCAATTTTTTTGGTAGGTTAGAGTAGTGCAGTGGTAGTGCGTTTGTTAAAGCATTATCATAGAAATTAGATGGTGGTAACAACATTCTATAAGTTGATCAGTTTTTTTTGACCATTTAAAAACTACTTGTAGTGACAGCCTCGATTGATAGACATAATTTCCATTTTAATAGAAATTTACTCTTACAAAGATGTACTCATACCAGGAAAAATTAGGTCATACAATCCTTTTCATGCTAACCAGAAAGTCCAAAATACCAATTTTATTTATTCACCAATTGAAAAAATAATTTATATCTTGGAGATTGAAGCACGTTAAGTGGCCTGGAAGCTGCAAATGAGGGGGGAAAAGGTGGGAAATTTGTTTTAAATCTTTTAAAAGGCAAAAATATCTAGGTACTTTGCTTTTATTTAGAAACTCAGTGATTTATATGCTGTATCTTGAAGCAACTAAAGGACATGGTGAGCATTTTTCATATGTTGGAGTATTTTATATATTTGCTTTAAGGGACAAATTAGTGACATTTGGAAACTTGAAAATAACTTTGTGGGAAGAACTAGGGCATTTGTAATGAGAAAAGTGTAGTTTTGCCATGTACAAAAAAAGGATGTTATAAGCTAGTAAAATGTAACAGCATCCTGTATACCTAGAAGGGCTTCTGTGGCAATTGCGTCTGTATAGATCTCTTTTATCCTAAAACCTTCTAGTTTGAAATGAGTACAGTTAGTGTCCTTAGTCAGGCAATGGTTGGAATTTATTAAAATTTCTGTTTATGTATTCTCTGTTCTTCTCTCACTGTAGAATTTAACTGCTAAGTTTCTATAGTTTCCTTTTTCTTTCACCACATTATGCAAGACTAAATATCAAGAAGTAGAAAATTTAGCAGATCTGATTGTTATTGATAAGGGTTTAGAATATCAGGTTTTTAATTAGGAAAAGGCCCTAGAGATCATCTTCATTTCACTGTGCTTTTGCAAAGGAAGAATTTGAGGCATAGGAAAGTTAAGTGTTCAAGTCCCACTGGAACCTGATCACCTGACCATCAATATTGTATATTTCCCCTAGTCTCTACTGTAGCTAATATTACCATATCTGTGCTAAATGCAAGTGTAGAGAATTACCACATTAATAATGACTAACTCCCTGTTGAAAGGGTTTCTGTAGCTGAGCAAGCCAGATCTCAGGAGAAATACCATTTGTTTTGTGAGGGAAGAGAGAGGGAAGGAAAGCTCCTAGCCATCGGCATTAAGTCTGTGATTATAAGAAAAATATGGACCCAGAGTAAGAGGGCCTGGGATTCACTTCTGACAGCTCTACTTATTAACTGTGTGACTTTGGGCAAAGTCCTAAACTTAAGTTTCTTCATGTATTGAAGGGGAATAATGATTGTTGCCATACTTACTTCACAGGTTGATGGTGAGAATCCAGGTTATTGTGAGGAGTCAAGGTCACATTTACTAATGGTTCTGACTACTATGGTATTGTAGGCAATGTTGCAAACCCCAGCAATAGACAATTAAAACTTTTACAAGTTTTATGAAATTACGGAAGGCCAAAAATTAAGAAATAAAATTTAGCAGGAAATCTGACTGATGTCATTGATAAGTACGTAGGATTTTGGGTTTTTAACTTGGAAAAAGTACCTGAGTCTTCAAGAATTTTGTCTCCTTTATCTTCAAGAAGATTACAACTAGTTGGAGCTATAATCCTTTAAGAAAAAAGCTTTATGATATATTAATTGAGGTGGTTGTTAAAATAACAATTTTGCAAGTTGTTAATCTATACTAGATTGAAAATGGGAAAGATATGTCACTAGTATATCAAAAAGGAGAAGGAAGATTATTTGCTTAAGAAGGATGGTGGTGATTTTTTGTCATTGTTTTATTTTAAGCCAGTCCTTTCATGCTGTATCTTTTTTGTCCTTCTACTAGAGACAAACACCCATTACTACTCTTTCAGTCAGTAAGAGATTGAATAACCTTGGTTCATTCAAGGACCCCACATTTCATTTTTACCTGTAAAGGGCTGTTTGCCTTCACTGAGATTTTGGGTCTTACTTTTAAGATGTGTACATGGATTCCAGATTCCATGTACAATCTACATGGACTTTATTAGTTCCAATATTGAAGCAAATGATGACCATCTAGTGATCGGGTTTCTGATTGTAACCCATTTACCTTTTATAATCATGTTATAGGTTTATACATTTATCACAATGGTGTTTTGTGGTTTCTAAGATGGAGCAACCCTCAGTTTGTTTCCTGAGATAAAGAATTCCTCATATCAGTGAGATCATATGATACATGTCTTTCTCTGATTGACTTATTTTGCTCAGCATAATACCCTCCAGTTCCATCCACATTGTTGCAAATGGCAAGATTTCATTCCTTTTGATGGCTGCATAATAATCCATTGTAGATATATACCACATCTTCTTTACCCATTTATCTGTTGAAGGACATCTTGGCTCTTTCCATAGTTTGGCTATTGTGGACATTGCTGCTATGAACATCGGGGTGCACATACCCCTTCAGATCCCTACATTTGTATCTTCTGGGGTAAATACCCAGTAGTGCAATTGCTGGGTCATGGGGTAGCTCTATTTTCCACTTTTTGAGGAACCTCCATACTGTTTTCCAGAGTGGCTGCACCAGCTTGCATTCCCACCAACAGTGTAAGAGGGTTCCCCTTTCTCTGCATCCCTGCCAACATCTGTCAAAAAAAAAAAAAAAGATAGTAGGAAGGGAAAAACGAAGTGGGGGAAATCGGAGGGGGACACAAACCATGAGAGACTATGGACTCTGAGAAACAAACTGAGGATTCTAGAGGGGAAGGGGGTGGGAGGATGGGTTAGCCTGGTGATGGGTATTAAAGAGGGCACGTTCTGCATAGAGAACTGGGTGTTATACGCAGACAATGAATCATGGAATACTACATCAAAAACAAACGATTTTTTTTTAACATATAATATATTATTTGTTTTAGAGGTACAGGTCTGTGATTCACAGTCTTACACAGTTCACAGCATGCACCATAGCACATACCCTCCCCAATGTCTATCATCCAGCCACCCCATCCCTCCCAACCCCCACCACTCCAGCAACCCTCAGTTTGTTTCCTGAGATAAAGAATTCCTCATATCAGTGAGGTCATATGATACATGTTTTTCTCTGATTGACTTATTTCGCTCAGCATAATACCCTCCAGTTCCATCCACGTCGTTGCAAATGGCAAGATCTCATTCTTTTTGATGGCTGCATAAAATGGAATATTATACACCACAATGGAATATATACACCACATCTTCTTTATCCATTCATCTGTTGATAGACATCTTGGCTCTTTCCATAGTTTGGCTATTGTGGACATTGCTGCTAGAAACATTGGGGTGCACGTATCCCTTCGGATCCCTACATTTGTATTTTTGGGGTAAATACCGAGTAGTGCAATTGCTGGATTATATGGTAGCTCTATTTTCAACTTTTTGAGGAACCTCCATACTGTTTTCCAGAGTGGCTGCACCAGCTTGCATTCCCACCAACAGTGTAGGAGGGTTCCCCTTTCTCCACATCCCTGCCAACATCTGTCATTTCCTGACTTGTTAATTTTAGCCATTCTGACTGGTGTGAGGTGGTATCTCATTGAGGTTTTGATTTGGATTTCCCTGATGCTGAGTAATGTTGAGCAAAAAAAAAGAAGATAGCAGGAAGGGAAGAATGAAGCGGGGGAAATTGGAGGGGGAGACGAACCATGAGAGACTATGGACTATGAGTAACTAACTGAGGGTTCTAGAGGGGAGGGGGGTGGGGGGGATGGGTTAACCTGGTGATGGGTATTAAAGAGGGCACGTTCTGCATGGAGCACTGGGTGTTATACGCAAACAATGAATCATGGAACACTACATCAAAAACTAATGATGTAATGTATGGTGATTAACATAACATAAAAAAAAAGAATCTATGACTGAATGGGTGTTATACGCAAACAATGAATCATGGAACACTGCATCAAAAACTAATGATGTAATGTATGGTGATTAACATAACATAAAAAAAAAGAAAAATATATTTTACGTATATATAATAAATGTGAAAATTACATGGCGTGTTAGGAGATAAGTTATAGAATATATTGATGTCAAGCAGATCCAGGAATGTTGGAGGACATGAGGGGTGTACATAAAAGGAGCAATAAGTTGGCTTTGAGTTGGAGGGTGGTAGCAACCTGTTACTTCGATTCCTTTCCCTTTCCCTTCCCAACTCCAGAGAATGAGAGTTGGGCCTGCCTGAGAGAGATTAGTGGCAGAGGAACAGGAAGTCACTGTTGGGTATTTTTCAAGATGGTAATAAAATTCACTAATGACAATAATAAAAAATAAACCTGTGATGCTTCTTTGTCCTTTCTTTTGAGCAAGAGAAAATAACATGTAAAAGAAAAAGGGACAGGAAATTGTCAGAGTTTAAAAACTGGGACTCTGTTGGAAATCAGTCTCATTTGGGGAAGATTTTGATAGCAGTTGAGTCATATGCTTTATAGGAATTTTATGACAATTTTGCATAACAGTTTTGTTGAGGGAATTCTAAGTTTTATCTACTTTTCAAAAGATCAGTATAAACGATGTTTCTTTGGCAAAATTCTGCATATCTTGACAGCTTGTTAAAATAATTGTTTGCTTCTGGCTTTTAATTTCACATGCATACAATAAATCAAAAATTGCCTTATAACTGAGTCCAAGCTCATTCTGCTTGCCACACAATAGACCTATAAGTCAAGCATGAGATTTGAGCTCCTTTTATGTTAGAAAGAGCAGGGAACAGGAGGGGGTTGGAGTCAAAAGGTGACTGACATCTGCAGACATCTGAGAAGGTCGTGTGACTTCTTTGTCCTTGGTCGGCTGATCTTTGAGTACAGCAATCTGGTCATGTCATTCCTGTAAATCTCAAAGATAGCATAGTCATTTATGTACGCACTTCCTTATCTCCTCAGATGAAGTAGAATTTGGATAAAAAGCACTTTTTTGCAAACCTTAACTGTAACATGTCTAGATGCAGGGGTAAGCAGAAGTTTCTAAGCTATAGGTCACAGCAGCAAGGGAAATAGAGGCAATATAGAGTCAGACATGCTAAGTTTCTCTATGTTACAGCCTTACTAAACGTGGTGCATATGTATAGTCATGGTAGATTATATAAAATTGTTGCTGATAAGAACCTTTACAGTAAGTCTCAAAATTAAACTATAAACCTGCATCTTGATTAATATTGAAATGTTACTAGGAAAAGATAAGTCTAAACTATTCCACGTATCACTGGGTAACGTAGTATGTCCTAAAGGTATCTCTCTCTCTCAGCCCTACTGCCCATTAGTGGCCGGAATTATTTTAAGTCTGTATGTAAAGACACCATTAGTGTTATATTCTCTGTGACCTATATATTTTCTCTTATCTTCTGCTTAAGCCTTCCTTTTAAGAAAGTATTTATTAATTTCTTTCTTATGCTACTAGTGATATATCCAGAGAAAATGCAGGATTTCTTTATTGACAAAGTGGAATTTAGGCATCTTGTTTTGCTAATACGGCATTTCAATCACTGATTATGCTCTATTAATTTGTGGCCTTTATGCGATTAGTTTATTTGATAGGATTTCTTCCTTTAATTCTAAAACGGTTTTCTTTCTCCTTTCTTTCCTTCTTTGCTTGTTCTTGTTCCTCCCTTTTCTTCAGTTAATCCTATTTTCCAACCTCTACCCTTTCAGCACTCCACAAAAAGGATCCTCTAATTTGAGCTCTGAAATGTATCTAAAAATGCTCAGAATGTCTTGGAGGACGTGCTTGAATTCCCATTCTCTATTTGTACTTTCATTTCATTATTCTCAGTTTTCAAATTTGTGGTTCTTTGTTATTCACCAGGACCTTGTATGGTTTTGCTGCTTTGAAGGCTAAAGCAACTTAAACTAATGTGTGTATGCATCTATCTGTCCTTTTTTTTTTTTTTTCATCCTTCTTCCGGGAAGGAGGTGGGTAAATTGTTAGGAAGGGGGAGAGGATGTTTCCTCACTTGGGGAGATACTTCTCTCTTCAGAGAGTGTCAGTAGTGACAAAATACATGAGTTGTACTTTTGTTTTTGACGCCCCAAGACTTTTCCGTCTCAGAACAATATACTGTAGTATGCTTAGGGATCTGTGAGAGCATGACTGTTTTCCTATAAAGCAGGAGAGAAGGGTAGTGGAGAGAAGGGCAATGGGAAAGGAGATCCTACTTGGGAGGAGCTTTCTCACATAGATTGGTTTTAGGAAAGAGTTTATATGGAAGTTGAGGGTCTGGAAATTGATTCCCTTATAAATGCTGTGTGTCTAACTACCTCTTAGATCTTCATGTCGTTATAGGAGTAGATGTACCCCAGTTAGAAGATCAACTACATTGTACTATGCAGTTTCTGTCCCTGATTATTATTTGTGCTCTCTTATTTGTGTAAGGAATGTACATTATCATTGGGGTTAGCATGACCTGTTGTTTTCTGAGGGTCAGAAGTGCATAAATATCATCTGTAATTCTGGGTTTGATATTAAGCACTTGATAAAAATGTTGTGTGGAAATGATGATGAAGAAAAGAAGAGGGAGAGATGGAAGAAAAAGGAAGGTAAAAATAATTTTCAAAAATGCAACACTGTCCACAGATACTTAAAAGTGCCATACACTATTCTAATCACTTTACAAATAATCTATCTTTATTTAGTCATATTTAGACTCTAAGAAGCAGGTACTATTATTCTCATTTTACCAGTAAGGAAACTATGGTGCAGAGAGGTTGAGTAAATTGTCTAAGCTTGTGAGTGCTGGAGCCATAAGTTGAACCAATTAGTCTTGCTCTAGAGACTTAAGCGCTGAACCATCTTCCTGTTGTGTGTATGTTTATATGTGTCATACATGTACATATACGTGCATGTATACATGTACATAATTGCCAATGCGTTAGCTGAGCCAGAATATAAATATGGGGTGTATCAGCAGATAAATAAATATGGAGATTATTTTAAAGCATGAGAAAGGGCATTATCATTAATGGACAAAAACAAATTCAAGAGTTTGATAATAGGGGAATATAGAAAATAGTAACAAACTTCTCCCAAGTGATAAAGAAACTGAGTTTTTATAAAAATGCTGCATTTAACAGTGACTCTTACAGAAATTAAGGCTGTACATTTAATGTTGTGTGGTGTTTTTAGAGAAGTAATTTAGAAGTCTAAATATTTTTTACCTTTTGAAATTTGATGCGGTCAAGATGCACACGCTGTATTTTTTTACAGTTCAATTTTCACACATATAATGCCATTTACAATTTTCCTCCCTTTATAAGGGATAGAAAATCAAATTATTCCCCTTTTAATTCACCGTTTCTTTCTGTCATGGCTGTATAGAAAGAAGGGACAATGCACTGTTAGAATATTTACAATAATCTCTACGTTTAAAAATAAAGAAGGAAATGGGTAGCAGCTATACATATTTGAATTAAATATTTTGACATTTTGATTTTTTTTTGAGATTTTAATAATCTCAGCCTTTTCAGTGTTAAGTTAGAACATTTGAAAAAAGGGATTCTGAAGTCCCTCTTAGATATTTTGAGTCAAGTTTTGATCTGTGGCAGCCCGGACTGAGGAGGAGTGTAAAACAGTATACGTATATGTCATCATGTTCAGAAGTGTACAGAGGAGGATTGATAAATTTAGGAGCCTGTATGCTTAGCTGTACCAAGTCACTTCAAGTTTACCATGTTTTTTGGGAATTCATTTTAAATCAGAGACCATGATTGTGTCCTCTGTGTCTTTGACCAGCCCACTGAAGTTTTCTCCTCTGCTGATGGGTCGTAATACTCTGATTGTCTTAAAGGTAGCATGGTACTTTGGTAGATTTGTAAAATAATTTATTCTATTGTATTTGAAAAATGGGCTATTTTATGGTACATAGGTATAAATAATAGAGGATTCTTGTCTAATTTGTGTGGTCTTGGGTGAATCACCCTTTCTTGCTTTTATTTTCTCATCTTTAAAATGAAGGGGTTTGAATGAGATAATCTTTAAGCCTCCTTAAAAAAAAATGATGCTATTATGTTTATATATTTTTACTAACTGATTTAAATGTTTTGTTGGATGTTCTGGAAAGGAGAAAGTGAAGTGAAAAATCCTCTGTATTTCCAAAGCAAATGTGAAATTGAGACATTGTAGATGATAGTGTGAGGCCTTGTTCCACTTTGGTATTGTTTCTGTCAACATAGAGACTTTTGTTCTTTTGTACTTAAATGGTAATTATAACTAGGTCCAAGCCAGCTCTGTTTTACTTTTCAATTCACAGGACCTGCTTGGGCACAGCAGTTGACTATATGGGGAAACTGAATGTTAAAAACACTTATCCTCCTATGATTTACAAAGGACCTCCTGGCATACAATTTTAGAAAATTCTGTTAGTATTTGTATTCAGCCTTGTAGTGTTGTATGCTTTATTAGATGCATTGAGTCCTAGTTTATTTGTGCCAGACTTTTTTTTGGTACTTGGTAATCATTTGAGGTAACTACACATACATGTTGCAGCGAACACCTGGGCCTCCTCATTAGCACAGGCCATTACTGAAGGTTAGAGATGTACTTTGTTGCCATCCTTAATCTGAAGGCCCGTTTCAGGGTTATTTCATCTAATATCCTGGCATTGATGAAAGTTTATATTGGGAGCAGAGGGTCATTAAAAGGGTAAAATTCAGTATTGGGAAGGTCTAGAAAATCAGTCAACTGCAAATGATGAAGTTCTTGAGTATATGTCCCTAAAGCTGCTTCCAGTGATTGAAGCTTGTTTTGAGAAGGCAAAAGCCTGAAATAGTTTTGACTGTAAGTTCTTGTAGATAAATGCACTAAAGCTACCTCTGGACCAATTTGTGGTACATAGTTGGTGGCTCCCCAAAAGGAATCCCTACTCTGTAGTAAACATCTGTATATCTTTGGACATTTTTATAATAAAAAGCTCAGACCACATTACCTGCAGAGCTGTCATGTGTTTTCACCCTGCCTTATTTTCTAATTAGATGTGAATTTGTCTTTCTCTTACATCATGTGCAGATACAGATTTTCCCTCCCAGGTCATCAAGTCTGGGAGTGCAGTTTTGAGGAGGTGTGAGAACACTTGAGGCAGAGAGAGTGCATCCTGAGACGGGGACCCGGGAGTTCTAGAGCAGGAATTGGAAGGGGCCACTGGGAAGCACCATTTCTGAAAAGCAGAGATGAGGATATTAGCTGTGGGATGAGGGGCTGGAATAGCTAGGTAAGGAGACTTATCTCCAAAGGAAGCTGTTCCAGAAGAGGACTGGATACTGGGATGTGGAACAGCATGGTTTGAGATTAGTCTGCCCTGGGTCTAGGAATAGAAGGGCCAATTCTGACTGCTGGGCCCCACCTTGATTTGACCTTGTGTCCGTGATTCTTCATTGTCAGATAATGTCCTCCTATGAGTGTGAAGCTCCTCTGGGAGGGCAAGTAGTGTTTTCCTAGTCCTATTTTATTGTCTTGGTGCCTAGCACATAGTAGACAAATAAAAATTTGTTTAATTCGTATTTGCCAAGTGGGGAATAGGGGTTATAACTTCTATTTTATGTGGGTGTGTGGGGTTTGGAAGAGGGAATGAGACGGTTATTGTTGAGTAGCTAATAGTCATACTGGTCAGCATTTGTCTTGTAGGAAGAGGAATGACCAATCCTATGCATTCTTTTCACATTGACCTTTGTATGCTTTCTTTTGGGTATCAGCTTCATCCAGATTGTAAACAATAACCTAGAAGAGAAAGGTTTTATATTCCATTATCATTTCTTGTAGCCACACAGTTTTGTGTGAATAGGACAATCTCAAGTAGAGATTGCTTATTTTGAATTGGATTTCCCAGGAAATAGTTCTTAGTCTTAACTTTGATTAAAAGTAGAGCTTCTGTTTCCTGTAGGATTATCAGACATTATTATAAAAAGAACTGGGGGCACCTGGATGGATCAGTCGTTAAGCATCTGCCTTCGACTCAGGTCATGATCCTGGGGTCCTGGGATTGAGCCCCACATCGGGCTCCTTGCCTGGCGGGAAGCCTGCTTCTCCCTCTACCACTTCCCATGCTTGTGTTCCCTCTCTGTCTGTCAAAAAATAAATAAAATCTTAAAAAAAAAAAAAAAAGAACTGTTTTTGGAAACAGTATGGGACATCTGAATATAATAATTTAAACTCCGAACCCCCTAGTATGAAACAGAAATGGCATTCTATAAAAAAGAGTTCTATAATTTTTAATGTTTAGGATCTCTTTCTATGCTTAAAATTCTAATGGATTAGATTATGGCATCTATGTAATAGTATTCTTTGAAACCATTAGAAAGTTATTTTTAAAATAAGTAATATGTACCTAGTGCTAAATAATTGAGTAACTTTGGGTTGAAGAATACTTTAAAAAATTTACTGTGATCATAACTCATACTGATTGGCCTTTAATAAGCAACTCTGTTGGATTGGTTTCTGCTTCAGAAATAGTTTGCTTTTATAAATTTCACAGAATCATAAGGGACAGATTCATACATGCTTATGTGAAGTTACATTAAAGAAAATTTAGGAATTGAAAACTTAGAGGAGCAGCTTTTTCTGACATGCATGTTGAGAATGAAATGGCCATCACCATGGAAGAGTGGAACTATTAAGATCACTGGCCTTTTATGACATATATGGTAATTATTCATAGACAGGCTTGTCATATTCAGTTGTACAGGTTGTACATCGCATAACTGTAGTGAGGTACTATTCACATACGTAAAACCTACATGTCTATGTGTGGCAACTCCTGGTGTTATTAATGAGACAGAAAACACACCTTTACTCCAGGAGCCTACTTGTTAGAGGGCCAGATAGATAATACATAAATAAAAGATATATATCAGTTAAATCAGTGCTATACAAATAATTAAAACAGTGTGATATGATAGTGGCTTGATGGCTAGATTAGATTAGGTGGTCAGGAAGAAATACTAAAATTAAATGGTTAATTAATTAATTAATTAATTTTTAAAGTATTTATTTATTTGACAGAGAGAGAGCACAAGCGGGGGGAGTAGGAGAGGGAGAAGCAGACTTCCCGCCGAGCAGGGAGCCTGATGTGGGGCTTGATCCCAGGACCCTGGGATCATGACCTGAGCCAAAGGCAGACACTTAAACAACTGAGCCACTCAGGTGCCCCAAACCCCAGTCATATTTTTTTAAAGATTATATATAATGAGTAAGTGATGCTTACTCCAGGTATTCAAGGTTGGTTAAACACACAGAATTCAATTAATATAACTGCCACATTAAAAGATTATAATAGAAAATGCATATGATCATTTCAATTGCCACAAAAAAATTTTTTAAATAAAATTCAATACTCTATCATTGAAAAATTCTAAGCAAACTATGAATAGAAAGATATGTCTTCAACCTAGTAAAACACATCGCTGAAAAACTTATAGCTAATACCACACTTAATTATAAAACATTAAACACTCCCTAAGATTTAAAAAAAGTCCATTAGCAATACTTTTATTTAAATACTTTACTGAAGATCCTAGATGGTGCAATAAAATAAGTAAATAGCACACAGATTACAAAGGAAGAAATAAAGCGATCTTAATTTACAAATGACATGATTGTGTACATATAAAATCCTAAGAAATCTACAAAAAAAATCCCAATGAACTAAAAAGTACATTTATCAATACCGTAGATACAAACCAATATAGGAAAAAGTAACTGAATTCCTATGTACTGGTAATAAACATTGAGAAAAATAAAAACCAAAATACCACTTACGATATCATCCAAATGATAAAATATTTAGGGTTAAATTTAATGGAATCCGTGGAAGAGAAGTAATGGTAATTTAAAAAGTAAAATCTTCACGAAGTGGCACCATTAAATTTATTCTATATGCATATCTTTGAGACCGTCATTTTTATACTTTTTTTTTTACTGAGGATACTGAGTCTGACACAGTTCTCTGTTTGCTCTCTGGATTTTTTTCAAGCTGTTATAGCAATGAGATTTTTTTTTTAAAGATCTGTTTTGGCTGATTTTCATTAAAAAAAACCAAGGAAGTGTAGTTTTGTATGATTTAATGTTAAACTCTTTGAGTTTAACTCAGTGGCAGGATTCCACATAATAAAACAGTTTTAAAAATATTTGAGTGACTTTATTTGGATTTTTACATAGTGAGAAAAATTCTTTAAGTATTCAGTGATTATGTATATCTAAGCATAAGGAGAAAAGATTTGGAAGATAACAGACCTATCTTAGTTAAAAATGCATGTTTATTTAATTTAACTTTTCTAGTTTCTTTAAGAAATACCATGAGGGGCGCCTGGGTGGCTCAGTTGGTTAAGCGACTGCCTTCGGCTCAGGTCATGATCCTGGAGTCCCTGGATCGAGTCCCGCATCGGGCTCCCTGCTCGGCAGGGAGTCTGCTTCTCCCGCTGACCCTCCCCCCTCTCATGCTCTCTCTATCTCATTCTCTCTCAAATAAATGAATAAAATCTTTAAAAAACAAAAAAAGAAATACCATGAGGAGTGATTTTGTTTTTGTGTTATTAAAACATTTGGTTAAAACTGTTCCCTTTTTAGGGGATAGTGTAGTTCCTTTCAATCTATTGTCTTTTTTTTTTTATTATTAAAGATTTTATTTATTTATTTGAGAGAGAGAGAATGAGAAACAGAGAGCATGAGAGGGGGGAGGATCAGAGGGAGAAGCAGACTCCCCGCCGAGCAGGGAGCCCGATGCGGGACTCGATCCTGGGACTCCAGGATCATGACCTGAGCTGAAGGCAGTCGCTTAACCAACTGAGCCACCCAGGCGCCTGTCTTTTTTTTTTTTTTTTTTTTTGACAAAGCATTTCCTTATCACTACGTGGGTTTTATGTCCATCATTTTGAATGGCTTCAAAATGGAAGATCAAGTGGATATGCCACAATTTCTGTGATCATTCTGTTTTAGTAATTTTTAGTTAATTTGGGAGTTTTGCTGTTATCAATAATTTTGTGTTAGATATTTGGTGGCTTACAGCTTTTTTCTGTATATTGGAATATTAATTAAGTTAGATTGTGCACATGTGAATTTGTTTTTTTTAAAAATTTTTATTATGTTATGTTAATCACCATATATTACATCATTATTTTTGATGTAGTGTTCCATGATTCATTGTTTGCGTATAACACCCAGTGCTCCATTCAATGCATGCCCTCTTTAATACCCTTTTAATACATGTGAATTTCTAAGTACTAATTCCACTGTTGCCCAAAGAGCATAAACATTTTTAAAAAGAAATTACTGAAGAGACACCTGGCTGGCTCAGTAGGTTGAATGTCCCACTCTTGGTTTCAGCTCAGGTCATGATCTCAGAGTTGTGAGATGGAACCCCTTGTCAGGCTACCCGCTAGGCATGGAGTCTGCTTAAGATTCTCTCCTTCCTTCTCTTCTGCCCCTCCCCCCTCTCTAAAAAAAAAAAGAAATTAGGGAAGTTTTGGTTTTATGGTAATTTCAAATTATGATTAGGCATTCTATGAAGGTTTTATTTTTTTTTTATTTTATTATTATTTTTTTCTATGAAGGTTTTAACTGGAAAAAACAAGCAAAGAGAAATCTGAAGAGAATACTATAATTCTATGACTTTTCTATAAAGTTTAAAACTAGAGGTTTTGGTAAAGTCTGATGCAGGCAACTCTTTAGTAAATTGGATAAGCAAAGCTTGAAATTTCTTATATTTATCAAACAACAATTTTGAGATTTAACCGATCTAATTTATCTTCTCGTATCTTAATTTCTGTCTCTGGAATCCTCTGAAAACTTTGGTCTAGTAACATAAAAGATAAAAGCAGATGGTTCTTTAATTTTCAACTGTGGCAAATTGTTTCTTTCTCTTTTAGTCTTCAATTTTTACCACATTTTTATGGACCTCCCACCCTCTTATATATTCTGCCACATTTTATGGACTTACCCATACAAAGATCATACTTAAGAAATTATAGAAATGAAGAATAAATAGGCTGGAAAGAACATCTGTAATTTTGTGTTCTGCACATTTTTTTGGCTACCTATTATGGGTAGATGTCAGGGTACCATGATCTCTTCCGACAAAGGTTTATAGATAAATAAAATTTATAATTAATACTTTATTACATATGAGAAGACTGAGGCCCACTGAGCAAAATGACTTGCTCATGAGTGCACAATTTTCTTTTCCATTGACCAAAAGAAAGTCTAAAGTGCACTAATGATGAATATTATCCTACTAAAGATTGCATTTCCTTTCCGGTTTATCTGGGTTTTGTTATCTAACAAAAGCTCTGTAAATCCTGGCCATATCCCATGGAAGCTTTGCATGTCTACTACCTACCACTGAGATGGAGCCCATTTGTCCTCAAGATAAAAAAGGACGTAGCATATTTAAATTTAATATTTAGTGTCTATTGTCTGTTTATTTCCTGTATAGTAAGGGAAAACGGTAAAAATAATCATACACTTGTACAGGTTCTTATTTTGTACACATAGCACCCAGGAAAATGCTTGGTTACCCTCCTTAAATCTCTTAAAGCTTATTTTTGTAAATAGATAGTTTAAAATAATTATCCCATTACTTTTCTAAGTGATTAATTTTACTTTGCTTGCTCAAGTAAGGATTTTGGCTTGAGTTTGGAATATCTGGTAAATTAAGGAAGAATTAATAAGAATTTTATCTGTCCTTATCTCTCCCATAGACTAGCATCAACAGATACTCTGAGAGTCTGTTAAAAACTCAGATGAAAAAAGAAATATATTGGACTAGGCTAAAAGACATACTTGAAAACCTTAGCTTTCCCTAATTTATGTTGACTTTCTTTTTAAAATATTTTTTTATACCAGGAAAGAAAGGAAGAATAGTATTTTAGTGCGTGTTATTTTTAGATAAAATAGCAGTCGTTTTCAGGCATATGTCATTTAGCATACTTAGGATGCACATTGCAGAAATTGTGAAAATATCAAATACATTTTCCCTACCTTGTTAATAATTTCCAATATCTTGGGGTGCCTGGGTGGCTTAGTCAGTTAAGCGTCTGCCTTCAGCTCAGGTCATGATCCCAGGGTCCTGGGATCGAGTCCCTCATTGGGCTCCCTGCTCAGTGGGAAGCCTGCTACTCCCTCTCCCACTCCCCCTCTTGTGTTCCCTCTCTTGCTGTGTCTCTCTATGTCAAATAAATAAATAAAATCTTTAAAAAAAAAAAAGATTGTTCTTTAAAATATTGGTGGCAACCATTTGGGAGCATTAGAAATAATTGGAGAGGGACGACTGGGTGGCTCAGTCGGTTAAGCATCTGCCTTCAGCTCAGGTCATGATCCCAGGGTCCTGGGATTGAGCCCCACATCGGGCTCCCTGCTCAGCGGGGAGCCTGCTTCTCCCTCTCCTTCTGCTGTTCCCCCGGCTTGTGCCCTGTCATTCTCTCTCTGTCAAATAAATAAATAAAATCTTAAAAAAAAATAACTTCTAATATTCTAATGTATTCTCCAATTTTTAATTATAGTGTTCTAATCAGGATCTCAAGCAGGACTTTGTTATTTATGAGATAAAGCCAGAGAGACAAAAAGTAGAATGGCTCAAGGCTACAATGTGTTCCCCTATGTTTGCTTTGTATACATGTGGCAGCAGTGACTGAAAGGCAAATTACATTACGATCATGCTTGCCCAGGAGCTCACATTCATTTGCTAGAGCTAAAACCCTATGTCTTCTGATTTGATTCTGGTCCAACATACTTTCCACAATATTGTGTTGCCTTTTTCCTGCTGTGAATTTGCTTCCTTGGGTCTGCATTTCTCCAAGTGTGAGCTGATATGTCCATTTAAGAAACTTAGGAAATTATTTGCCACCATGATAAATGTTCATGAAAAGCTCAAAGGGGATCTCTAGGAAGATATCATTTCTCCAAAGTTCTGCTGCCTTTGAAAGGCAAAATTTAGCATTGGAATCTCAAGAACCATAGAGTGTTTCATCTGGGTTGGAGTTCAATTAGATGTGAATCTTTAAATCCTTTATTTAATTCTCCCAGGCTATTATGACAGTGTGATGTTTAATAAATATGAAATCAGGGAGGCTTTGTTGAATTAATTAATTTTTTTTTTTTTTAGCTGACTTTCAGCGCTTTTGTTATGTACTGAGTGGATATTATCCCGCTGTTCTGAATTCAGGAACCATGCCTAGCACCATCTGTGAGTGCCAGAGCTTCCCTACATGTATGGAAAGTGCTTGTTCAAGCTGCTTTGCCAGCTTCTTTTTACTCAGGCTTTGCTTCTTTGGATGGTAGGTGAAAGACTCTGGAAAAGTACACTTTTAAAAAAAAGTAGGTTAATTGTTTCTGGAGATCAAAAGAAGGGGCCCCTTTTGTTAATGTACTCTAATAAAGAGAGATACGATTCTGCGCATCTGCATGTTATCTTAAGGCACATTGTGGGAACTCAGGCGGTGCTAAGAATTTTCCTTGCACAGAGTACTGAATGCTGATAACAGAACTTTTGTGTCCTAACTTCAGTCTTATTAAAAGTAAATTTTGAGAACGGTCATTGCCCACTTAGGCTTTTAATTTCATTAAAAAATGGTCTTAAACAGTATAATTTCCAACCTTTTTAAGGCAGCTAAGAGTTCTGTTGTTAAATGAGTACCCTGAGTTTGAGTGTGTCCTTAGGTTTTCTGGAAATTATTAGCATGACTTCCCAGCTTTGAGAAGACTACCTAGCAGTGCCCTATCATTTAATGAATCATGTAAAACACTTTACAAATGTGGGCCTTAACCTTCTTTTAGGTCATGAAACCTTTAAGAAATCTTAATTCCAGTAAATTTATCAGTGAATGTCTACACACACACAAACACACACTCACTCTCTCTCTTTCACACACACATTCATGTGTCTACCCATATCAACATGCGTCTCTCCCCCTCTCTCCCTCCTTTATAGTTCATGGGAACTCATAAACCCTCTCCTGACCATGACAACCTGTGGAGTAAGGACTTCTACAGGTATTAGTGAAAGGAGGAAAGAAAGATTGCATTTATTTTTTTGCTTTGATAGAAAGCAGCTTATTTATCCATTCACCTGCCCTTCTGAGCATCTGTTGATTCATCTACCTGTGTATCTACCCATCCACCTGTGGATCCACCCATCCACCATGTATCCACTCATAATCTACCTGTGCATGTACCTATAATCTACCTTTGCATCTACCCATACCCTACCTGTGCATCTACTCATATTTTATCACATGCTTTCTATTTGTGAAAATGTGCTGCATTTTATTTTTCTACTTATTTTTTTCTTTCCTTTAAAATCAGGAACTATATTGCTTTTTAAATACTTGTGGAAAATGAAAGAATAAGTCATGGCAACTGTGATGCTGTTCAAGTAGGAAATATATAAATAGTTGTGTTGTATAATAATATACTTTTAAGCTTGACAGATTTGGGAAGGTGGCATAGCTAGTCATTTCAGCTGTGGCTTGGTGGATACCAGACTCTTTTGTTTTGTACTTTGGAAAGTCTTCCTTTGAACTTTTTGTGCTACTCTAGTTTTAAAATGAAGCATATTGTCAGTCAGTAAAGCAGAATAGGGTTTTCTTGGGTAAAAAAATTATTAGGCATCTGGCCATTTCTTTAGAAAGGTACTCTTATCAAGTACTTTTTAAAAAGTTTTAAATGAAATCAGATTTATTCCTTTTACCAAAAAAGTTTCTCTTTTCTTTGTGAAATAACAGATTTATTTATTTCACATAGGGATCATTTTGTAAAGGCTTTTTAGGATTGTATGGATTCAGCAAGTATTTTTAGACATTCAGATTTTTTGTATCAAAATGTTTTTTTCCTGGTCCTTACTCTTTCAACAATTATTATTGAAATCTCTATTTCTTCTGACCTTTTTAGTATTCATTTTTCTGCTACCTTATGTCTTGCTCATTTAGTTAAGAAACCAAGCATCTGTTTATTTATATCCATCCATCCGTCCATCCATCCACCCATTCATTCATTTGACAAGGGAGGCCGAGTGACTTAATTGCTAAATAAGGCCCTAATTGCCTTATCATTTTCTTTAAGATTGAAATACAGGACCAGGGAACAATAAAGACAATCACTCTGTTAGAATATTGCAAATAAGAGCAACAGGAAGCTTCAGGTGCACAGTCAGCTGGCAGGACTCAGCTGAGGAGCATGCTCACAGCCCACTCATATCAGGAGCATATCATAAAGGTTAAAAAGTGAAAATCGGGACTAATGCCTTTCGGGTTTTTAAATGAGCATAATTAGCATTCCGGCAAAATAAGATTCATACCTATATCTTAAATTCAACCTGTTTTAAGAGACGACAATGTCAGTGTTATGGACACTATTTGCTCTTATGGCATTATTAAAGATTTAACTGTTTTTAAATCTTTATGATATGTTGGACTAGATTTATAATTTAACAGTAAATGTCTAGAATATTTTATTTTTCACTTAGTGGAAACATAACATGGAGATTAATAAACTGATCAATAGTAAAAATCATTTTGCAAGATTGTTCCCAAATTTACAGACTGTTCTGACACTCTGCACAAAACTGTCCCCCTTTGTTGAAGATTCATTGACTTAGATCACTTAATTGCATCTCAAAGTATAACCTCAAATCCTCACTTCTTTCTAGCTCAGAGTGATAATGTACTTTACTATTAAATAGTAACAGCCATTATATGTATTAACAAATGAAATCAGACTTTCTATTTAAATTTTTTTCATCCTAGAAATATCTTTTCCCTAGGGTCTCTGAATATTCTTTTTATAATGCAGTGTTCAGTCCTAAGAACTCCCCTAATATTACCTTTCCTAACTGACTTTTTCAAAGCCCCTCAGAACAAAACATCTCATTCAGCCTAGGGATCATTTGAAGGTACCTATAGAAAATTGTTTGAAACAAATTACAAAGCATCTTGAGTCTGAACCTCTAGCCCAGCTCAGTCACTGGGAATTTTTTTAGAGGATTATTTGAGGTCAAGGTCCAGTGGTATTTCTATTCTCAGCCACTAACAGATAAATGATAAAAGAATTCTAAGGTCTTTGCTAGTGAACTCTGTAAAGAGTGCCAGTCTTGGGTGAGTAGTGAAGTAAGGAGTTTGGATCTGAAAGGGAGCGAATGAAAAGCTATCATGACATTGAAGTGGTCAGCAATGCAATGAGACGAAGAGTTAGGACTTTGTAACTAAACTGAAAAGATAAGATGAATTCTGGCTCACTTTAGCTTGTGGCCCAGATCAAAAAGCATGTCTGCAATTGCATGAATATGTATATGGATAACTATTTTTTAGTATTAGTTACTACTATTTATTGAACTGTAAACCTAACTCCTTTTCCTTTTTTAAAAAAATCTCATTTATTTTTCACATTAAGCATGTGAGATCTATAGTGATACACACATTGTGCAGATAAAATCTATTGAAGTAAACCCACAGGTATTAGAATTTTGTTGTTTAGAGAGATGAAGTAGTCATTAAAGGAAATGGGACCATCTACATGCCTTAAAAGGAAAGATATAAAATATTAAAAATATCTAAATAGATTGTCTACAGTTTAGACAGTACTTTGATATTTGTCCTTTGTGCGTTTTATATTGAGCTGAGTTGCTATGTTAGAAATTTGCATTTTTATTTCTTGCCTGGTCTGGGAAACTTTTTTTTTTTTTTAAAGATTTTATTTATTTATTCATGAGAGACAGAGACAGAGAGAGAGAGAAGCAGGCTCCCAAGGAGCAGGGAGCCCGATGCGGGACTCGATCCCAGGACCCTAGGATCATGACCTGAGCCGAAGGCAGACGCTTAACCATCTGAGCCACCCAGGCGCCCTGGGAAACTTTTTAATCCCTGAGTATTCACTCTTGGAATTTCAAGACATTAGCGCAGTACTTCCCAAAGTGAGTTCCAGCTAAAAAGCTTCTTATAAAAAAAAAATCCCTAATGAGTAATAAAATCAAATGTGGACATACCTTTAAATATTTAAATGCAATCCATGCAGCTTGAGGTCAATGGTAAAAAAAAGATACACCTAGATTTATATCGGTCACTGAAAAGACTGCCGAACCTTCCAAAAGTAGTATATCAGATAGTAGAAGGAGGGATCTACTGTATGTAGATTTATTTTAGATACTTCAATAAATTTAAGAAGCGACAACCATAAACTTAATTTTAGCTGTGAAATAAAGTTTCTGTATTACATGCTTACTTATTCAATTTTCCACAGTCTGGAATTAACTTTCCCCTCCCCGTACTCCATCTGGAAAAATCATACTCATTCTTTACGGTCCAGAAAATGCCCTGCCAGCCATATTCCTCTAATACTTGTATTACAATTAAGTTGGCTTTCTTCCTTTAGCATTACAGGCATCTAGTACATAGAAAGTGAGTGACAGGTATTTGTGGAATGAATGAAGGAATGGATGAATAAATTATATATTTAATTAAAGAATGTTTTTATCCAGTGCTAACTGTTTGGGTCAATTTTCATAAATATCTAAATTTATCAAGCAAGGTGGTAACTAAGGTCATGGTCAAAGTCTTTGGTAATGCTTGCTGATGCCTTTTTCTTTACTGGGTGAATATTAAAGTGGAAAGGATTATGAAGAAATTACAAACTTTAGGATGTTTTATTATGGAAGTTTTCAAACAAAGATTTTTACAGTGAACACCAGAATACCACCACTCATATTTTAGCAAACATTTTCGATTATATATTGATCCATCTATTCATCCCTCTATTCATCCGTCAATCCATCTTATTTATGATGCATTTCAAAGTAAATGGCAGGCACCTATCCCTAAATACTTCAGCATGCATATCATTAGAGTTCAGTGATAGTTTTTTTTCCTCTTGAGGTAAAATTTAAGCACAACAGACATGTATAAATCTTAAGGAAACATTTGCTGAGTTTTGACATATGTGTAGGCCTATGTAACCCAAACCTTTATCAAGGTACAGAATATTATTATCAGCCCAGAAAGTTCCCTCATGTCCATTACCAGTCAAACTCTGCCCTTACACCCCACAGGCAACCATTTTTTTGATCATTGCCCCCATGCCCCGTCCCAGTTAGTTTTGCCAAAAACTGACATCTTTAAGGAATCAAAATAGGTAAATGTTGGAGTGATAAAAATAAGGAAAGGTGAAGAATTGCTTTGTGAATTGATCTTAAGAATGATGGCTGAAAAACCTGAGAGGGTATTTGATGAAGGAAAGCCAAAATGATTCATGAAATGACTAATGACATGGATTGAGGGAAATGCCGGAAGTACCCACAGCTAGCATTCCATTCAGCCTGTAATTGCTTTTAGTGGCATAGACTGTATCAACCTGAAAGTCACTTGACAGAGGTTTTTGCCTGGTGGTCAGCAAAAAGTGACACAATTCTATGGCCACAACAAGCTTATATTTTATAAAGGTTATAAAGTTGAAATATGGTGATTGTTTCAAATGTTTTGCTTTTGTGATAGAATTGCTTACTATTTGGCTTCAAAATGATCTATTATAAAATGTTGATGAAAATATGGAGTTTTAATTATTGCACAAAGAAGAAACCTGCTTTGGGATATATAAAACTGCTCTGTATTAAGACTGTCTGTATTTAAAATACAGTTTTAATGGTGTAGTTGTACATGGTGTATGGTTGTAATGAATCCCAGGCATTACTCAGGTACTTTGTATATATCGTTAATATATTTAAATTCAGTAAAGGAAGTAGTCAGCAATAAAATTTACAAAATTGCACAGCTTAGTCTGGGCACTGGCCCTGACTGCCCATCAGGGACTTCCAGCCTCTCTTCTTTTGTACAGCACAGCCAGATGCTGAGTACCAGCTGATGGGTTGTTAGAGCATATAGAACCCATTTGCCCACCTTCCCTTTCTTTTCCTTCAATTTCCTCCTTCCCTCTCTCCTTCCTTTCCTGCTAATTAAAAAGGTATTTATTGTCTACCTCCTATGTACCACTATGCTACATGGTGGAGTTACTGGAACATATATCTCACTGTAAAACAGTTCTACAGTTGCTACTCAGATTTATAAACATAAACTTCTCATAAATTAGAACTCATTTTAAAAAAAATGTAATGCATCCTAGAATGTGTGAATGGGTTTTCTGGGAGAGGCCATGTTGCTATCTGTGATAGGATAGACTCTTGGAAGTTGATTGTATGTTCATACTGTTGACTTAATTCCTTTCTCTCCACAACTGAAACAACTGGACTTGCTTTCCTGTTGATACCTGCCCACCCCATCAATGGTTCATGTTCAAGGTGATGATAGGTATAGTTGGCTTTTATTTTATTTATTTATTTATTTATTTATTTATTTATTTATTTATTTATTTATTTATTTATTTATTTATTTGACAGAGATAGATACAGCGAGAGAGGGAACACAGCAGGGGGAGTGGGAGAGGGAGAAGCAGGCTTCCCGCAGAGCGAGGAGCCTGATGCGGGGCTCGATCCCGGGACCCTGGGATCATGACCTGAGCTGAAGGCAGATGCGTAACGACTGAGCCACCCAGGCACCCCCCCCCTTTTTTTTTTTTAAAGTTTCACTTGAACCTCTGTTCTATACATAGCTTTTTATTTGTTTTGAAATAAGTATTCTTAGAGAAGTTTGGAATTTCTTAGGTGATCTCTCAATTTGTATAGAGTAGAGAAAAATGTTCAGACCCTGAAGTCAAGAAACTGAATTCGTTTTCTCCATTTTATTAGCTATGACTATTAATGATTCACTTAAGTACTTAGTTTCCATTATTTAAAATAAAGTACTTTTCAATTCAGGCTAAATCCTAGAAAAGAAAAATACATATAAAAATGTAAGTATATTTACTTTAGAACAATTAACATTTTTTAGTGATAAAATGTACATAACATAAAATATATCACTTCAACCATTTCTAAGTATACACATCTGTGGCATTGAGTATATTCTCATTGGGCAACCATCACCATTCATCTCCCCAAACTGAAAGTATGTACCAATTAAAGAGTAACTCGTAACTCCTTATTCCTCCCTCCCCCAGCCTCTGGCAACCACCATTCCACCTTCCGTCTCTATGAATAAGACATTTTTTTTTTTTTTTTGAGTAAAGGTGACAAGTTCTCTCTTTACTTCCAATCCTCTTATTTCAATTCTTTTTTTTTTTTTTTAAATCAAGCAGGGTTAATCAGAGAAAAGGAACATACTAGAGTATGTGTATTCCAAGTCTAATTTCAGTTAATTTTTAAAGGTAGCCTCTAATTTTTTTTATTTGATTGAAATCTTTTTGTCTTAACTGCCAATGTATTGTTTATACATTAGAATAACATTATCCTACAGCTATAGGAGGCAGCAACAAAAACACTTCTGAATAACTGTGCCTAGGCAAATAAATGCAATCCATTTAAAGCTTTAGCCATTTATGTGGAAGTAGGCATTTCATTTGATTTCCACCTATGGCTATGGCTTTCAGAAATTTGATTTACAATTTATTTGATGTGATTTCAGGCTGAGAATATCTTTGCAATACAATAATGAGAAATTAGGTTATCTGAAGTATGGCTTAACGAAGTGTAAAGGGTATGAAATGAAAAATAAAATGTAACTTAGGAACCATTTGCATGAATGGCATTTAGCTATTGGGCATTTTTATACTCCTATTGTAAGTACTTTTTCATAATACATAAAGGTGGTTTTACAGTGTTGGTATCACTTAGAACATGTTCTGTATAATTAGAAGACTGAAATTTTTGTTTGTCTTTTATTTACTTAAATGAATTGGTATTGTCAGGCTAGCATTTGGTTTCAATATATTGTTTACTTAAAAAAAGCCTTGGTCATTTGAATAACTATAACTGTAATTGTATTAAGAACTTAACTGCCATTAGCAGTATAAAGCTCGAAAGGCACCCAGTGTAACTCAATTACCAGAACTGACATTTGTATCTGTGCTAGTGAGGTGTGAACTTTTTTTGTACTGAAGGTTAAAGAGATATCAGATAAGCTTTAGAGAGAGTGGAAGGCATATATTTCAAATTAACCCTTTCAAATTCTGGGATTCAATGATAGTGATGTGACTGGGTTATTAAATGTTGTAACACGTGTGGAATGAAGAAACAAAAACGAGGAGATTGCTAATTGGTAAGTATATATTTTAATCAAGACATAATTTCCTAGCACCAGGAGCAGATCAAGGTTTTGTTGGGGATCTAAAAAGTAGACCTTTTGAAAGGGGACTCCTCTTTAAGAAAGAAATACAAAGCTACAAATACAAGTTTATGTTTGAAAGTTAGCATTTACTCAGAATGAAAAAAGAACAGCTTATAGATTGCAAAAAAGGTGGCCACTGACATAATCATCACAATATTTAGAAAAATGACATTTTAAAACTGTTAATTGTACTTTTAAATTATTTTTTCTATAACTATAGGATGTTTAGCATTTGATTGCTTCTCTCTATCACAATGATTTTATAATATGATTTCCTACAAAGAAACTAGAAAGATAAGTCTTTGCTGTAGCCCAGCTAATAAAATTTTGTTTTTTTTGATAGTTGAAGTGTAAAAAACATGCAGTTTCACTGACAGACATACCTAGTATTTGTAGAAGTGTTCTACGTTTGTGCTGTATAGAGTTTCAGAGAAATTCCATTTCATGAGTCCCACCAAAAAAGAAAAAAAAATACGGTACATTTATAATTAAATATATTATCAACTATATCCCTGATAAGAGAAAATTTCTGATTTGACCAGGCATTGATTAAAAATCCACTTATCTGCTTAAACTATTTCGTATCTCATGATTGGAAAAATTTCCCAACGACTTGTTTCTAGCTGCATATGTTTGGGACTGTTTCTCCTCTACTTACATACCTGTGGTTCCTGTGGTTCTAGTTGCCATGAGACACATTCGTGTCACCTCTGACATCCGATTTTGCATCTTCATTTCATGCCTCCTTTGGAGTTGAAGCAGTAGGAAAAAGGTGTCTTCCCAGAAGCCATTCCTGCAGTGAAACGTATGGCAATAATTTATTATACATGGAAACGACTGAGAACCACAGGCGTATGTCCCGCTAAATCCAAACTGAGTAGATCTCTAATTCACCTTTCTCTTGGCTGGAACCCCAGGTTACCCACTCCCACCATTCAACACAGGCGAAAGGGTGGTGAGGTATAAGTTGTAGTGGCAAGAGAAATAATTTTTTTTATGGTTAAAACATCTTAATTTTGGGGCACCTGGGTGGCTCAGCTGTTAAGTGTCTGCCTTCGGCTCAGGTCATGGTCCCAGGGTCCTGGGATCCAGCCCCGCATCAGGCTCCCTGCTCTGCAGGAAGCCTGCTTCTCCCTCTCCCACTCCCCCTGCTTGTGTTCCCTGTCTCACTGAGTCTCTCTCTGTCAAATAAATAAAATCTTCAAAAAAACCAAACAAACAAAATCTTAATTTTGTACCCTGTATGGAAATGCATA
Organism: Mirounga angustirostris; assembly: GCF_029215605.1. Taxonomy (NCBI): domain Eukaryota; kingdom Metazoa; phylum Chordata; class Mammalia; order Carnivora; family Phocidae; genus Mirounga; species Mirounga angustirostris. Next base: position 37,433,616 of record NW_026991720.1, read on the forward strand.
TCATGAGAACCCATTGCTAAGGATCCTCCCAGGTCTCTGAAAGGACCTTTTCAGGTAAGGAGCCCTGAAGCTTCATGAGGCAATTTTATGGTAAACAAGTCAAACAAGTGCTATTTCTGCATTGATGGAAATTTGCTGTTCTGTATGGTAGCTGCTAGACCTTCTGTGGCTCTTGAAGACTTGAAATATAATTTGTATAACTGAAGAAATGAATCTTTAACATGCAGTTCTAATTATTTTAAATTTAAATAGATACATGTGGTTAATGGCTACTGTATTGGACAGTGCAGGTCTAGCACTTACTTTATTACTATTTTTGTATAATATTAGCACTCATTTAATTCTATTAAAGATAGTACATATTACATTTCGCTTAACTTACGATGTCATTTAAGTATAAACTCCCAATTGTAACCTACATTCTGTATTACATATGTTACATTTTTTGCCTACTGAGTAAAGTAGGCAATTCTCATAATTATGGACAAGATTTATGCTTGTAAATTAAAGCAAACTGAAAAAATACCTTTAAAGTGTTTCTTCTGATTAGAAGATTTTGATTGTCTTGCTGGAAAATTATCTTGAACCAGTAATATTGAAAAATCTTAAATTATTTGTTAAAATGTGTGTTTTCAAAGTAGTGGTTAAGATCTTTTATATAAATTACTGTTTTTCTCTTTGGAAATTTAATAAAGTGTTTCCAAAGACAAAAGGAAAGTGGATTATTTGGTTGACATGCTTAATATTTTATTTGACTGCTTAGTTTGCTAATCCTAGTAGTTCAAACCAGATTCCAAAATTTGGGTTAAATCTTGTCTTGCTACAACATGGCATTTGGCAATAATTTATAAATATTTAATTGGTAGAAAAAGGAGAAAGCAGGCACATTGTTTAGTACAGTTACGTGAACTGCCTCTGTGGCATAACATTTTATACAGTTTTTGAAAAATGTTGCAAATATTGTAATGTTGAGCACAGGAGAGAACATATTAATTGTTGTTCGTGCAGTGAACAGATGACCTTTCAAGCATCATATATAAAGGTTCAATGTGTATTTAAATAGGATAGTTAATGATTTTCTGTTCATGCGCTAGTGATTTTTATTTGCACAGTTGAGTGTTGTACAGAGAACATCTATTCCCAATTTCTGTCACCTATATGTAATAATTTAATACTTAGACTGACTAGATCAACTTTTTAAAATTGAGGTAAAATTCACATAATATAAAATTATTTTAAAGTATATAATTCATTGGTATTCACAATGCTGTGTCACCTCTTAGTTCCAAAAAGCCATCATCCCCAAAGGAGTGTCCCATACCCAGAATGGATTTACCTATCTGAATATTTTATATAAATAATAAGACATGTGGCCTTTTGTTTCTGGCTTCTTCACTTAGTATGATGTTTTCAGGGCTCATCTACCCTATAGCATATATTAGTACTTCATTCCTTTTTAAGGCTGAAGAGTAATTCATTGTATGGATATACCACATTTTGTTTATCACTTCATCCATTAGAATAACTTTTAAATACAGTTGAAACTATGTTTTTCAGTAATTTGACTTAACTGGTTCTAAGCCTTGGTTGACCATATGACCTTCCCTTTGAAGTATTTATTTAAATGTTAATAAGATAGTCTAATATAATTGCTACAAATTTAATGAAGAATCATAGAATGATAAGGCTGAAAAAAAAAGAAAACTTGGTATCTCAGAGACTGATATCATTTTTTTCACTATAATTTGATAAAAAAAGAAGACAAAAATCAAGTACTCTTTATCCACCTGGAGAAGAAAAGTCATAAAAAAATTTAGATCTCAAATTTTCAATAGTCTTTTCAGTATCAGTGAATCTATGTGTTTTAAAATATGGCAAGTCCCACCTGTGTGAGTTCCCTGGTGTGAGGGCTCCTTTCTCTGCCCTCACCCCTGTGTGCACTCCCTCCCTCCTTGGGCAGTCTCCCTCCACCTTTCTGACCTTGCTGACCTTTCAGATGCAGTTTCTTCTCTATATTTTGCGGCAGAGTTTTTTCTGCCAGTCTTCAGATTGCTCTCTGGTTTATTGACTGGGATATGGATGTTATCAAGTTGTAAACATGGGACAGGGTGAGCTCAGGATCCTCCTACTCCACCATCTTCTCAAGTTTCCTTTACTTTTGTATTCATTTTTGAAAGCTATTTGGGCTGGATATAGAATTTAGTTTCATAATTTTTTCTTTTAGAAGTTAAAACAACAACAACAATAACAACAACATTGTTCTATTTTATTTCTGGCTTGCATAGTTCCTGACAAGATATTTGTGTTATTTGTATATTTGTTCCTTTGTATATATGTACCTTTTTTTTTCCAGTATGCTTTGAAGATTTTCTTTTCTTTTTTTTTTTTTTTAAAGATTTTATTTATTTATTTGTCAGAGAGAGAGAGCGCACAAACAGGGGGAAGGGGCAGGCAGAGCAGGCAGAGGGAGAAGCAGACTCTGCACTGAGTAGGGCACCCAATGGGGAACTCGATCCCAGAACCCTGGGATCATGACCTGAGCCGAAGGCAGACGCTTAACCGACTGAGCCACCCAGGCGTCCCAAGATTTTCTTTTTATTACAGGTTTTTAGCAATTTGATTACAACATGTCTTGTTGTGTTTTTTCTTTATGATTAATCTGCCTAAGTGTTCTTGAACTTCTTGGATTCATAGGTATATAGTTTGTATTAAATTTAGAAAATTTGGGAGCATGGTCTCTTTAAATACTTTTTTGACTTTCTTCTTTCTCCTGTAGGACTCTTAATTATGCAAATGTTAGATTATTTGATTTTGTCCCATCTGTTATTGAGAGTATATTCATGTTTTGACTTTTTACTCCTCTGTACTTTTGTTAAGATAATTTAAAGGACTATGTCTTCAGTTTCACTGACAAGTTTTTTCTGTGATGTCTAATCTGCTGATAATCCCATCCAGTGAAATTTTCATGTCATTTATCTTATTTTTAAATTTGGTTCTCTTAAATGTTTTTCCTTTCTCATTATATTCATGTTTTCCTTTAAGTCTTTAATCCCGTGTAGCTCATTTTAATAGCTATTTTCAAAGTCCTTTTATGTTAATGTTATCTTTTTTATTTGTGTGTCCCTTTTTATTGACTGACCCCCCCCAACTTATGGGTACTATTTTCTGCCTTTTTGCCTGTTCCTAATATTTTTTTATTAGATAATGAATATTAGGATTCACATTATTATTTTTTTTTTTAAAGATTTTATTTATTTATTTGACAGAGAGATAGAGAGAGAGAACAAGTAGGCAGAGAGGCAGGCAGAGGGAGAGGGAGAAGCAGGCTCCCCGCTGAGCAGAGAGCCTGATGCGGGGCTTGATCCCAGGACCCTGGGATCATGACCTGAGCTGAAGGCAGCCGCTCAACCGACTGAGCCACCCAGGCGCCCCTAGGATTCACATTATTAAGCTGAAAGTTATGGCTTTGTTTAGGTAGTGTTTGACTTTTTTTTTTTTTTCTTTTTGCATTCAGTTATTTGCAGGTCAGTTTGATGATCTCAAAAGGCTCCTCTTCATGCTTTTATAGGATTATCTAGGGTGGTATTTACTCTAGAGCTAGTTTACCCTCACTACTAAGGCATGAACTTTCTGGAGTCTACAGAATGCCCTGCTTATTCAACAAGGTCTCTACATTTAGGAAATTGTTCAGTTAACAGCTTCCCTGAAATTGATTTTCCTTTCTAGTTGTTCTTCAGTTGACCTCTTCAAATTTCACCCTAAGAAGCACAGCTTGGTATTTAAAACCTTAAGGGGGTTGCTATGCCAGTTTTTCTCTGCACAGCTCCCTTTTCAAACAGTAGTTTCAGTATCTCTCCTTATTCAGTCTATGAGGCTGTTTTTGTGTTCCCCTTTCCCATACCACAATCTGGACTTCGCTTCCAGTATAAAATATAGGCAGTTTTGGAGAGGACCAGCTTTGTTTCCCTTCTCCTAATAATCACAGAGCTGTCTGGCCTTTTTCCCCAATATCTGAAATCATATAATTTGCTTACTTTTCCAGTTACATACATGACTGGGAGAGCAGTCCTGCAGCAATCCAGCATAATTGTTTTTTTTTTTTTCTGCTTAAATTTATTGTAGTGAATGTAGTTTGTTTAAACCTGAATATTGAATCTGGTTACTGTTAGAAGCAAGCTTTATGTTATTGTGTATTTTTATTTTCAGGAATTTCAAAAAATTTTTCTATATAGAGACCAAAAGGTTATGTAATCAAAGTATCAAAGTTATACCAACATCTTAAAAAAAAATTAAGCAGAATTTTTTCACAGAGGTTAAGATACCTTTTAGGTCATTTCTTTTTTTGTTGTTGTTGTTTTCCTTTTCCTTTTTTTTGGGGGGGTTGGTGCAAGTTGGTGATTTCATTCATTACATTCACAACACCTACAGGTTCTTTTAAAATGGACTGGGACTCAAAATGAGTCTTGATTCTTGCCATAGTATGAGTAATGGTAAAGTGAGTAATGGTTCTTACCATAGTATGTATTGAATTATGAGAAGTACTCGTGGCTGTATGTTACCCAGGAGGACTATTTAATGTACTTGGTTGTATAGATCTGCAAGTTTTTAGCTATGTTCTGATATCCATATTGAATCATAAATTTATTATTGATGTATTGCTTTCTAGGCAGTCATGTTATACTCTAAGAGAATTAAGGGTAGGAATTAATTTTCTGTTATGGAATGTTTTCTGTAACTATAAATGAATGCATTAAACATACACATTACTAACTCCTAGAGCTAACACAAAAAAAGTTGTTTAATTATTAGTTTGGAGCATAAATTAATTATAAACTTTCCTAATAAAAATACTAGAGAAATATTTAGGGAAAAATATTTCTACATTAAAGCAATTTAACTGACAGAAGCTTGTCAGCACTTAGGAACATTTATTCTCAGTTATAAATGGTGCATTTTTCAGCACCATTTTTATTCTAGCTTTCCATCGATATATCATTTAGACAGAAAGTGCTGATGTGGGTTTTTCATTCTTAGCCTGCAAATGTATTGAAGGTGAATGTGGTTTTAGTTAAATAGCCTGTTTCCTACATAGTCCTGGTATTGGGTTTTATTAGACTGTTCATAAGACTTTGTTGTCAAATATATAGGCTTGCTAATCATTTATATGAAGTGCCTTAGTTTAAAAAAAATTACATACAAGATGGTTTATTTATCAGCTCTCTTATCTAGAGCTATTTCCAAATTTGGAAGTGTATTATTGAAAGATACATGAAAAGTTATTGTCACCAGGTCTTCCATTTATATTGGTTTACTGCCATGTGAAATTTATAACTAAATTTTCAAATGAAGAAGATAAAACACACTGTCATCTCATCTTGTCCCATTGTACTTTTCAGTTTTAAGAACAATGGTATGCCTTCAGTTGGGTGACATGGTGAACTAGAAAATCTTTTATTATTCAGTGTATGTCAGTCAGTGTGTGTAAGTACGTTTATACATGAATAGACAGCCTCTAGCCCTTGCAGAATAAAGTCATATTTATAGATACCATGATGATACTTTTGTAGCTTTATAAACACACAGATTCAGTAGATTAGATCATGGATATTCTTTGTATTTGTTTACAGTAAAGTCCCTCAACCAATATGTTCTGGTTATGACCAAACTGTCTTATAATGAGCATATATTAATGGCTGGTTTTATTGGCTAGTAGAAAGAAGTATTGCAAACTGGTCACTTGTTAGACCATCTTAAATATGCTACTTACGGTAAAGTTACCATGTTTATACACATAAGATGCTGTCTTGGTTTTGTTGTAGATGGGTAAATGCTGTTACTTGTATTTCAAGGTAGAATTAGTTATTTTTATGAGCATAAATTAATATATTCTTGGTATATTACTTCTCTGATTTTGGGTTGCTTACTTCCTTGTGCCTCACTTATCTCAACTTTGAGATGGGGATGAAAAATTCCCGTTTCATGGGATTATGGTGAAAATTAAATGAGTTAATGCATGTAAAGCTTTTAGAACAATTCTTGATTCCTAGCAAACTCAGTGAGTATTTGTTATTATCTTTATTATCACTTCAGATAATTCAAGAATCTGCCAACAGTCTTTTTTTTTTTTGCTATTTTCCTATGTACATATTTTTTTTTTTAAGATTTTATTTATTTATTTGACAGAGAGAGAATGAGAGAGCACATGAGAGGGGGGAGGGTCAGAGGGAGAAGTAGACTCCCTGCCGAGCAGGGAGCCCGATGCGGGACTCGATCCCGGGACTCCAGGATCATGACCTGAGCTGAAGGCAGTCACTTAACCAACTGGGCCACCCAGGCGCCCCCTTTGTACATATTTATTAATGTATAATTTACATCTCCTAAAAGTCACCCATGCTAAGTGTAGAAATCAGTGATACATAGTGAACTTACAGAGTTGTGTAGCCATCACCACAATCCAATTTTAGAGCATTTTCCACCATTTTTTAAAAGATTTTATTTATGAGAGGGAGAGAGAGAAAGAGAAAGAGAATGAGCGAGCATGCCAGCAGGGGGAGGGGCAGAGGCAGAGGGAGAGAGAGTGGGAGAGAAGCAGATACAAGCCTGATGTGGGGCTTGATCTCATGACCCTGATATCATGACCTGAGCCGAAACCAAGAGTCAGATGCTTAATTGACTGACCCACCTAGGGACCCCAACATTTTCCACCATTCTAAAAGTATTCTTATGCCTATTTGTAGTCACTCCTCTTGTTCTAGACCACCAGTAATTTATTTTCTGTTTGTCCTTTCTGGGCATTTTATTTGCATAGAATCATACAATAAATGGACTTTTGAGTCTGGCTCCTTTTATATTGTAGCAAGTATCAGTGTTTTATTCCTTTTTATAGCTGAATAGTATTCTGTGTAGTGTATGTACTCTGTTTTTAAAATCTGTTTGCCATTTGATGGACCATAGGGTTGTTTGCAGTTTTTAGGTATTACGAATAATGCTGCTACAAATATTCTTTTTTTTTTTTTTTAAAGATTTATTTATTTTTTGAGAGAGCGAGAATGAGAGAGAGTACATGAGAGGGGGGAGGGTCAGAGGGAGAAGCAGGCTCCTTGCCGGGCAGGGAGCCCGATGCGGGACTTGATCCCGGGACTCCAGGATCATGACCTGAGCCGAAGGCAGTTGCTTTAACCAACTGAGCCACCCAGGTGCCCCAACTGCTACAAATATTCTTTATAAGTCTTTCTATAGACCTATATTTTTGTTTCTCTTGAGTAGATTCCTAGATGTGGAATTGCTGGATTGTGTGGTAAATTTATGTTAATTTTTCAAGAAACTACCAAACTGTTTTCTAAAGCAGCTGCGTGTAACAGTTCACATTTTCATCAGCAATGTGTGATGGCTCCAGTTTCTCCATATCCTCACCAATGTTTGATATTTTCTGTGTTTTTGATTATAGCTATTCTAGTGTGCATAAAATAGTATGTTGTTGTGGTTTGAATTTGCATTTCCCTAACTTCCCTGAAGCACATTTTCATGTTTCTTACCCCTAGTTTATGCCCCCTTTCTGGGGTACCCTGCATTCCTTTTTTTTTTTTTTAAAGATTTTATTTACTTATTTGACAGAGAGAGACATAGAGCGGGAACACAAGCTGGGCGAGTGGGAGAGGAAGAAGCAGGCTTCCCGCTGAGCATGGAGCCCAATGTGGGGCTCGATCCCAGGACACTGGGATCATGACCTGAGCTGAAGACAGACGCTTAACGACTGAGCCACCCAGGCACCCCAACCCTGCATTTCATAATGAATCAATTTGTGGGCTCGAAGACCTAGTCCCTTGCCTCAATTGGAACAATTCTGAAAGGCTATTCCCAACTTGAGGTTTTTGTTTCATTGGCTAAAACCTGTGTTACATCTGCATTGCCGTCCAGTTTCCTTCTGCCTGTCCTGCTTCCTTCACTTCTTTCCAGATGTTGTTCCTGAGAGTGCCCCCCCACCAAATGTACGCAAATCTCACTCTTGGAGTCTGTTTCCCAGGGAATTCAAAAACAGCAGAAATAGAGTTGACAGGAGTCACTAAATTAGAGAGGGCCTCTAGTCTGAATTAATGTTTGAGCAGAGACCTGAATAAAAAGAGGAAGTGAGCCAATCAGATTTCGGGGGGAAGTATTTTCCTGACAGAGTAGTGAGTACAAAGATTCTGGGCAGGACCATGCTTGACAGCAAGGAGCCCCATGTGGAGAAACCAAAGAGGGAGAGAGGTGGTTGTAACCAGGGGCCAGGTCATGCAGGGCTTTGATAGCCATACCGTGCCTGGCCTTTGAAGTATTTTTGGCAGTGGGATTCCGTGATCATTCTGGATGCTCTGTGAAAATGGAATGTAAGGAGCTGAGAGCACAACTAGAGAGCCAATCAGGAGGCTACTGCCGTAGTCCAGGTGAGAAATGGTTGTGGCTTGAGTCAGAGTGAGCATTGTAGTAGGTAAGAAATGGCAAGATTCTGGATATATGTTGAGGATATAAGTTTTTGATGGTTGGGATAGAATGTGATAGTAACAGAGAAATGAACAATGATTCTAAAGCTTTTGGCCCGGGCATTTGGATGAATGGAAATGTATGTACTGAGAAAGGAAAGGTGTAGGAGCAGGTGGGGGTAGGTGGAAATCAAATTTCCAGTTTTAGATCTGTGAAATTTGCATGCCTATTAGAAATTCAAGAGTAGATGTGGCCTGAAAAGTTCAAATGCAAATCTGGGTCAGGACTGAAGATAGAATTTTGTGAGTTGTCCAAGACATAGATTTAAAGTTATGGATCTGAGCGAGATCCCTTAGACAAGGGTTGGCAAACCTTTTCTGTAAAAGGTCAGACAGGTACACTACGAAGTCTTTGTTGCAACTATTCAACTCTGCCCTTGTACTGTGAAATATGATGACAATAATTAAATGGGTATGGTTATGTTCTAATAAATCTTTATTTATAAAAATAAGTGGTAGTCTGGACTTGGCCTGCTTAGGAAGTAGTTTGCTGATCTCTGAGCTAGACAGTGAGTAGAGAAGGAAGATATTTTAGGCCTGAACCCTTAGTGAGCCCCAGTAGTCTAACTTAGAACCAGGGAGATGAGAAGGAAGAACCAGTGATGTCAGAGGGAAACTCAGAAAATGTGTTCATGTTACAATTTATGTTTATCCTCTTCTCACTTTTATTTGTAATTGGACCAATAATTTATATAAATCTAAATATGTAATATTCTGTCTTTGGTCTTAGACATACTCTTTCTCTGATAATTATTCCGCATTAATCATTTTCTAGAATTTCTGGATAGTATCATGTAAAATGCTCGGAACTCTTCAGATATTTTCTGCGTGGAGTTCTAATCAAAATTTTTAGTGCATTGTTCTAAAAACATTTTTTTTGTTTGTATAATCTAATGTGTGGGGTTATTTGTTACATTGATGTAGTTGAAGTTTTTTGTTCCTGAATTTTCAGGTGGTCACTGTGTTGGGGGCACCTACATTCTCAGGAATAGTCAAAGTAGAGTTCAGGGATAACAGATAAAACTTAAATTTGAAGGGGGGGAAATCAGAGTGGGAGACGAACCATGAGAGATTATGGACTCTGAGAAACAAACTGAGGGTTCTAGAGGGGAGGGGGTGGGGGGATGGGTTAGCCTGGTGATGGGTATTAAAGAGGGCACGTTCTGCCTGGAGCACTGGGTGTTATACGCAAACAATGAATCATGGAACACTACATCAAAACTAATGATGAAATGTATGGTGATTAACGTAACATAATAAAAAAAATTAAAAAAAACTTAAATTTGAGTATTTCCATTTCTCAAGACTTTTGAAATCTTTTTTTTTTTTTTTTTTAAGATTTATTTATTTGAGAGAGATGGAGAGACAGTAAGAGGAGAGGGAGAAGCGGGCTCCCTGCGGACCAGGGAGTGACTCCCGGGCTGAATCCCAGGACCCTGGGATCATGATCTGAGCCGAAGGCAGACACTTAACAACTGAGCCACCCAGGTGCCCCAAGACTTTTGAAATCTTAGTTGAAGAATGTAGTTGCACACTTTCTATGAAGTAACTAAAATGTGAGCTGTGTAAGCACATGTGAGCTCACTAACCCAAATGGGTAGAAGGGATTTCCCAGACTTTTGGGATCTTAGGTCAGAAAGATGAGTGATGAGACTTTAGCAGAAATCTTGGTTTAACTTGTATTTAATTTGTAGAATTGTATTTATAGCAAGCTATTCCTGGTGTGATTTTTGTTTTTCTGATATTGTTATAAGCAACAGATTCCAGGTGAAGTAGGAATTAAGGAACTACTTAAGATACATTTTTTTTCAGTAGTTTTTGGGAGCTCAGACACCAGAAGTGATTCTGAAATTTTTGTATTGCCAACTGACAGACATTATGTATAAAGAACTCATATTATTGTAGGTCACTGAATTAATTTAAGAAATACCAATTGACATCACTCCTTTAGGGAATTGTGGGCTGCTGTTTGATATTATTGTCTTTGTCAAATATGAAAGTTTAAAATGAATTTTAGTTTTAGTGTGTAGGGACTTTAAGAATGAAGTGATGTCCTTTCCAAATTTAAATTTTTTTTTTCAAATGGACAAGAAGTGGAGTATATAGACTTTGTTTCTGCCTCCTTTAACTAAGATAGTTAAATGCTTGAGTGTTCCACAGACTGTTGTATGTAGTTGATTATTCTTAAATGGAAAAAGAGAGTTCCAGGAAGCATTGAAAACGCTTTATGGGGGGCCCCTGGGTGGCTCAGATGGTTAACCGCCTGCCTTCGGCTCAGGTCATGATCCCAGGGTCATGGGATCAAGCCCCACATCGGGCTCCTGGCTCAGCAGGGAGCCTGCTTCTCCCTCTCCCTCTGCCTCTCTCCCTGCTCATGCTCTCTCTCTCTGTGTATCTCTGTGTCTCAAATGAATAAATAAAATCTTTAAAAAAAAAAGAAAAAAAAAGAAAATGCTTTATGGTTTTGCTCAAAAATTATTTTTTTATTTGTGGGAGAGGGTGGTCATAATTGGTGTCCCTTATGTGCCTATTATATTTGAATGCTTTTGTATTCTGTCAAATATAATGTGTTCTAGATGAGATCATCAAGAAAACATTTTTCATTGTCATTACAATAGCAATTGGGCAAACCCTTTCTTGCTAAAAGGTTCTCAGTAATTCCTAGCACTCCTATTATTTCAGCTCTTTGTGATAACCAGTTTTAATTGTATTACATTGAGCCTGATTCCATGGTATACTAATTATCTTCTCAGATGGATTTATGTCCTTTGTACTCCAAAATATTTTAGAAAATAGATTGACTAGTATGAATTTATGTGGCCATTTATTTTCTAGCCAAGTATATAAGGTTCTATGAGCTCGGGCAGGGGATAGGTTATGCCTTCACAGTAAAACTCCTTGGTGTTTCACTGTCATATGCTATTAGTTAATTACTAAATGTGTGTGGGGCTGTTCTAGGTATGGCCCTTACAACAATATGTCAATTAAAAAAAATAAACATAAACTATCCAAAGACTTCAAAATAGCATGGCTAATTTAACCCAAATATTACATTTAGGTATGATGGTAATTCCACATTCAGAATTCAAGTTGCTTTTTTAAATCAAAGGATCCTAACTTTTGCAGTATTATATGGGAAGGAATCCTTGATTCTACCCTTCCAGGATCCCCTGCCAGATTCCTAACCATCTGAAGAATATAGAGTTTTGGGGTTTGGATTTGTCTCTCAAATTGCATGTGATTTTGGAATAGTTACTTTTTGTTCTCTGTTTCTTGTGTAAAAACAAAGCTTTTAGACTTGAATATTTTATTGACCATTTTTAAACAGCACATATATTTTGAACAATTACTGTTCACCATGTGATATTCTAAATATCCTAGGAAGTATAAAATAAAAGATAAACCCTCTGACTTTGAGAATTTTAACATATAATTGCTATGAAAACAGCTGGTTGTAATTTATTTTATTTTTATTTTTTATTTTTGCATTTTGCATTTTTAAAATTTTATTATGTTATGTTAATCACCATATATTACATCATTAGTTTTTGATGTAGTGTTCCATGATTCATTGTTTGCGTATAACACCCAGTGCTCCATGCAGAATGTGCCCTCTTTATACCCATCACCAGGCTAACCCATCCCCCCACCTCCCTCCCCTCTAGAACCCTCAGTTTGTTTCTCAGAGTCCATAGTCTCTCATGGTTCGTCTCCCCCTCCAATTCCCCCCCCCTTCATTTTTCCCTTCCATCTTTTTTTTTTTTTTTTAAACATATAATGTATTACTTGTTTCAGAGGTACAGGTCTGTGATTCATCAGTCTTACACAATTCACAGCACTCACCATAGCACATACCCTCCCCAATGTCTATCACCCAGCCACCCTATCCCTCCCACCCCCCACCACTCCAGCAACCCTCAGTTTGTTTCCTGAGATTAAGAATTCCTCATATCAGTGAAATCATATGATACATGTCTTTCTCTGCTTGACTTATTACGCTCAGCATAATACCCTCCAGTTCCATCCACATCGTTGCAAATGGCAAGATCTCATTCTTTTTGATGGCTGCATAGTATTCCATTGTATATATACCACATCTTCTTTATCCATTCATCTGTCGATGGACATCTTGGCTCTTTCCACAGTTTGGCTATTGTGGACATTGGTGCTATAAACATCAGGGTGCACGTACCCCTTTGGATCCCTACTTTTGTATCCTTGGGGTAAATACCCAGTAGTACTATCACCACTGTTATTTTTATTTTTTTTTAAAGATTTTTATTTATTTGACAGAGAGAGACAGTGATAGAGGGAACACAAGCAGGGGGAGTGCGAGAGGGAGAATCAGGCTCCCCGCTGAGCAGGGAGCCTGATGCGGGGCTCAATGTGGGGCTCGACGTGGGGCTCCATGTGGGGCTCGATCCCAGGATCCTGGGATCATTATGTGAGCTGAGGGCAGATGCTTAACGACTGAGCCACCCAGGTGCCCCCAGTTGATCGTAATTTAAAACAGCATTAAGATAAACTGGCAGAATGAACATTATATATAATAAAGAAGAAAGTAGTGTGGATTTGAAGGATCTGAGAGGACTTTTTGGAGGAAATTGTTCTGGAGTTGAGCTGGAATAAGTTTGGATAGGAGGTAGAGGATTTGCCATGTGAGGATGGCCATAAAGAAAACAAGTGTAAATAGATACAAGTAAACTTTATGTGTGTGTGGAACTGGTAGGGTATTGTGGATGGGATAGAAAATTCCTATGGGGAAGGTAATAGGAAATAGGTTGGATATATAGAGATGGAGGATCCTGCATGCTACCTTGAGGAGTTTCATTATGATTTTGTGCTAAATGGAAGCTTTTATGTTTCTTCAGCAGAGAGTCAAAACAGCAGTATCTTAAGGAAAACAGAGATTCCATTTCATTATGTGGGTAATGTATAGATATGAATAAGAGAACTTGATGCCAGACACCAGGAATACCAGCTGAGGTGTTTTATAAAAAGGTAGTTTCCGAATAGAAGCCTTTTGCTTTGCTTTGTTTTGAATATATAGGATATTTACAGGGTAAATATATGAAGGATTGTTCTCTGATTTTATTATTATCATTTTTTAAACCATGAATGTATAACATGGGAGACAGTCTCCCAGAGAACATTTTTCCTTGATTTTATTTACTAATCTAGCGTTTCATACTATGTTTGGAAGATTGGAAACTCTAAATAAATGTTAGCTTAATTATGAACTTGTCTTCCCAATTCTGTTGCTTAATAGCATCTCAAGTTATTCCTTCCACCTGATCTTGTGTGTAGTCATATAGTTGGTTTACCAGTTGAATTGCTGTGTATGACCTTACCTTGCCTAACATTTTTCTTACTCACTCATCATGGACAGTAGAGGGATCTCCTGAACAGCAAGCAGGGGTCCACTCCCAGTCAGAATCCATTTTGCAGAAGTGCCACTGGAAGCATAATCTGCAGTGTATCTTTGGAAAGGACATGGTTGGGTAATTTCCCCCTTCCTTATTGCTCAGAGAAGTACTTGAAATTCAGAAGGGTATCAGAGCTACAGTTTTAATTCTCTCTACTTACCTATATGTACTTTTAATGGTAAAACTCTTTTTTGCCACTAGAGAATGTGTTTATTATTTTTTTTAAAGACCCTTTTATTCTACCTTGTATTGTTGTTAGTTGAGCCTATAACACTTAGCCAACGTTGGCAATAGAAAACATTTGTTGAATTAAAATGCTGTTCTTAATATTGGTATATAAACATTCACTAGCAAATTAGAATTATATTTTTACAGATTTCTTTCTTTCTTTTTTATAGACTTCATTTTAACTCACGTTATAACTTGGGTTACATTTAGAACAACAAGCTGAAATTTTAAGGCATCTCAAAAAGATACACAATCTCACCACATGTCATCAAATTCTTAAAAAATAAAAGCAAGTCTGTTCAGTCCAAAGTGATGTTACTCTGAAAATTTATGGAAGTATTTTAAAAAATAGAGATGAGCAGAAAAAGTGGAAAACACAAACACAAAACAAAACCTTTCTTTATTAGAATAGATCTGAGAAGGGCTTATCAGTCTAGTCCTTTTTTTCTTTGGTGTGATTCTAAAAAGTCATAAGTGTCCTTTCTGTTGGTGATCATTATGGAAATGTGAGTAGTAAAATTATAAAGTAGCCTTTACTACAGAGATAATTTATTTCAGAGTAGAAATGCAATCATGCCTCATGCTGTATGCTTTTCCAAAGATGTGGGCAGGCTAGGCTGAGAGCTGCTCCACAGACCTAGTGCCTGAACACCTCACATCACTAATACCTTCCCATTAAACCATGCAGTACACCAGCATGTGAGCTTAGCACAAAGGCACAGTGAAAGGTATTGTCATTCAGATTACAGAGGGGGTTGATCACGTAGAAAAACCCTAAGGAGAACAAGGTAGGAACATTTGAAGTGGACAGTGGGGTAGGGTAGAGAAGGTCAAGACAGTTTAGGAGGACCAAACTGGTCAGAGCTAGGGAATACCATCAAGGAGGCGATGAAGCAGCAGGGAGTCTAAGATTGGGTCCTGGAAATAGAGGTCATGTGTTACAGAATTTTGATCTTGAAGAAATTCAATAGATAATCTTATTAAGAAAAAACCCATTTCTGAATTTGACACCATGACTTATAAAGGTTAAATGACTTGTTTGTAATTTTAATCATTAATCATTGACAGACCTGAAAGAGCCTAGAAGTCTTGAAATCCTGCACCCATGCATTCACTTAACAAGTATTTACAAACTGCTTACTATTAGCTCGGAGATAGGGGTAAAATGATATTTGAGATGAAGTTTTTACTTCTGAGGCTCTAATGGGTTAGTGGGGGAACTTGCTGGTAAGTCAGAAAGTGGAATACAGGGTTATAAGTGTTGGATCAGACATATTCAGGTGGCTTAGAAAGCCCCAGGAGGGGTACCTCAACCAGCTGGATTGTGGGACTGGGGCCAGGAAATGGTTCTGGGGCAAGCTGACATTTCATCAGAGCTCACTCTGTACTGTGTTGGTGTCCTGGAGATAGTGCAGGCATTTTTCATGGTAGTTTAAGATAGAATTTAGGTAACTTTATCCTCTGCTTTTACTTTTGAATCTTGTTCAATAGCTAGAGGAATTTAGTCCAGTTTTTAAAATAGGACACTAATGATGTATGGTCATTAACATAACATAATAAAAAATATGTTAAAAAATATAATACAAAGAAAAGAAAAAAATAAAATAGGACATTACAGACGTACTTGGCATATCTCTATCTTGAGCCAAAACATAAACTTTTTCTTTATAATATAGGATATTCTGTTGATTCTTTTACTTCATAGTGCTGATAGCATAAAAGAGTAGGAATGAAAGAGAGTCTGGATTCTGTGCTCTGGAAAGAAGCTAAAAACATAGGATATACTACTACATATTTATACCCTAGATTTAAAAACACACAAAAAAAGAGGTTTTATAAAGTGTGAAAAGACCAATAATACAGTTAATCTAAAAAGTGTTGATGGTTTAAACTTGGTGTGTTAGAACAATTTTGTCTGAAAAGAACATGATTAGCTCTCCACTGATCCTATATGCAAAATATATTTTAGATGAGTTAAAAAATAAATACCCAAAATGGAAACTGTAAAATACTTTGAAGAAGGTATGGCTGAATCATTTGATAGTAGGGTGAGGAAAGCTTTCTTTGATATAAAACCAAAGGAAGTTACGATGAAGGAAAGTTTGATAGATTTGATTATGTAAAATAAATATCTCTTATTTGTCAAAAAACTTGATATTTAAAAGCAAATGAGAACCTTGAAAAGTATTTGCAATATCGAACCTATCACTCATGTATGAAGAACAGCCACACACACATACACAAAGAAAAGCAGGGGGGTAGGGGGAGAAAAAGCATTGACTTTGAAGGAAAATGGTCAAAGGTCATGAATAGACAGTTTGGTGGTGGGCATAAAAAGCCTGGAAAATGTTTACATGACTTTACTTAACATTTTCCACTTCTAGAAATTTTTCCTAAGAAACAAATTAGAGACCAGAGCAAAGGGTTTGTTGACTCTTGCATTATTATGGCAGTAAATGTCCTAAATGTCCAAAGTGGTCATCTGCTAAATAAACTTTGACTTATCCAAATGCTGGACTGCAACAGTTGCAGCCATTCAAAAATCATGTTTTTGAAGATTATGTAAAGATATTGAAAATGCTGCTATTATATGGTCAGATTTTTTAGAAAAGTTACAAGATGGTGTGTGCTATAATTCCAATATTTATTTATTTATTTATTTATTTATGTTTTTAAAATATTTTATTTATTTGACAGAGAGAGTGAGCAAGAGGGAGAGCACAAGCTGAGGGGAGAGGCAGAGGGGGAGGGACAAGCAGACTCCCCGCTGAGCAGGGAGCCTGATGCCATGAGGGGCTCTATCCCACCTGGGATCATGACCTGAGCCAAAGGCAGATGCTTTTTTTTTTTTTTTTAAAGATTTTATTTATTTATTTGTCAGAGAGAGAGAGAGCACACAAGCAGGGGGAGCGGCAGGCAGAGAGAGAAGCAGACTCCTTGCTGAGCGAGGAGCCCAATGTGGGACTCCATCCCAGGATCCTGGGATCATGACCTGAGCTGAAGGGAGACACTTAACCAACTGAGACACCCAGGTGCTCCTGCCAATATTTGAAAAATAAATTACGTATGTATAGACAAAAGACTAGAGGAACATAGACTGTGTATTGTGAGTATGTGTCTTAAATGTGATTTTTCTTAGAATTTAAAAATGCTTTTCGTGTTTCCTGTTGCCTCATACATTTTAGTGAGAAAAAATTAAAATTGTGGACTAGCAATCTATATTGAATTATAATCATATTGTATTTATACAAATGATTTGTCAACTCTATTTCTCTGTTCTTAAGGCAATATGATACATCAAAATTCAATAATTAGAATTAAAGTTTGTTCAGGTGAGGGTCCAAGTTGAATCAATATCTAATAGTTTTTGCTTGAGAATGTTACAGAATAATGTTACTACAGTTGGCTGTATATTTTTTTACCTGACTAGAGATGAAATTATACTATGCTTTCAATTAAGTAATTTTAAATATGAGAAAGGCAAAAACCATGAAGAGCAGAATAAAGAAACAATTTCATATATAAAAATACCAAAAAGCTATACTCTTTGCCTTATTTGCTCACTTTTAGAAATCCTGTAGCTGTATTATATTTTTCATTAAAATCTGGATATTTCGTATACTTCCACATTCATTGACAGGTAAAATAATTCCAAAATGACTGTATGAATCAGTACAAAGTAAAACAGTATATGTAGTAATATGTAGGCAAATAAAATTGGGCTACAATTTTTAAAATCAATTGACTGCTTTCTAATTGAAGCAGAAATCTATTTCAAGTTACTGTTTATGGAAATAGAAAAAAATGGCTGAGGGTAGAAGAGTGATGTGAAAGAAAATAGTTCACATCATTTAAAAATAGGTCTTGGTACATTTAGTTGGGAAAAAAGATGATTGATTAGAGCCATTTTCAAAGATTCCTCACTATGGAACTGTCTTATAGTCTGTTTTCCAATGAAATTCCTGCTTTTTTGATTTGGTAGCTAGTTAAAGGATCTGATGTTTAAATTCATTTGATATGAAAATATCCCAACCCATTGGGCTTGAATACTATGAGCTGTCATTTAGCACAATCTTTAGCAATTCCATCAAACTCTTTTACTGTTCTTTCACATGGAGACAGAAAGTTTAGAAAATTAGGACAGAAACCAATAAACAAAAGGCACCCAGAGAAAAAAGTAGAATAAGGGGAATGTATCTGAACTCTAACTTAATTTACCTTTATTTCTGAAATGTCAGTTATTGGTTTAGAAACATGATGACGATAGCAAATAAGATTTGTTGAGCACTTACTATATGCCATCTCCAGTGCTTGCTGCTTCACATGGATTATCTCTAGTGGTCAACCAGAGCCTTTTGGGAGAGGAAGTTATTTTATCAAATCTCAGGTGCATCCTTATTTTATGTGCCTCAAAGAAAGAAAAAATACTGTCACTTAGACTATACTATGATTGACTGCAACATATACCCTAATGCCAGAAATGACAAAATATTTAAAGAATTGTAATAAATGAAATGCATTGGGTGGTAGATATGAGACTTGACTAGCAGATTGATCAGTAGCTGGTTCCATCTTGAAGGTTGGTTTTTAAAAAGGTTATTATCACTGAAAGGAGAAAATTTTACAAATGTGTGAACATGGAAATAAAAAAACAATGAGTGCTTCAATTCAGAATGAAGGTGGGTGTCTTCCCTGCATCTCTTGGCTATGTTTAGGCCTGTCCTTTTTGGGAAAAGTGTACAACACCCATTTATGTGAACAGAGAATAAAAAAAATAGGATTCCAAAGGGTCTGTCAGTCTTCAGGGAGGGATAGCTTTTTCTGTAAGCAGATGCTAAGCTTTAATTAGACATTAGATTGCAAAGTTGTATTCCTGGCAGTGAGGATTGGTGATGGGGAGGATTTTTAAAGTAAAACAGTAAATGGATATTGAGAAATAGATAAGTTGTTACTAGGGGAATGTTCTTTCTAGACATACTGAACTGTAAGCAATTTTTATACATAAGACTCTGGGGACAAAATAAAATAACCCTTACTAGCATGCAGAGTTTACAGATTTCATATTCCCTGAGCACAGTAGACAACAAGGTATAAGTCTAATTGAAAATATGTTGTGATTTAAATCCTGCCTATTAGCTGGTACAAACTTGAGGATGGAAGAGGGAAGAGAAGGAGGAATGGAAGGTTTTTTTTCAAAAGGTAATACAAGGGGAGCAGTTGCTGAGACTGGATACTGCAATATCTAGTATGGTATTAGTATATCTAATCATAGTTGCAGAGAGCTAGGACTTGTAAGGTGATCCTTGGAAAAAAAGGAAAAAGTTAATGCTTTCTTTTATTATATAGAGATATTTGGTCTTTGTTCCCAGTTCCTGGCACAGAGCTCCTAAATCCCTTGGAATTTTCTGAGTGATAAAGGTAATATGAGCATCTTTTGTTTTAATGAGGCAACTCTTGGTGGGCCCCTAGATAGCTTCAGATGGGGGCTGGTCCACCAGAATAGCAAACCTTGACCAGAAGCTTGTAACTTTCAGCCATCACACAACCTCTGGGGAAGGGAGAGGGACTAGAGATTGAGTAAATCACCCATAGCCAATGATGTAATCAGCCATGCCTAGGTAGTGAAACCTCCATACAAATCCCTAAACGACAGGGCTCAGAGAGCTTGAGAGTTACACCCACATGCTAGGAGGGTGGCACACCCCAACTCTGAGGACAGAAACCCATGTGCTTGGGACCCTTCCAGACCTTGCCCCATGTACCTCCTTCACCTGACTGTTCATTTGTATTCCTTGTAATTAACCAGTAATAGTTATGAAAATATTTTTCAGAGTTTTCTGAGCCATTGTGACAGATTATTGGATCTGAAAGGATGCGGTTGGGGATCCCTCCTTGGCTGTGTAGGCAAGTTGGATGGAGTGTCTTATGACTGATATCTGAAGTGGTCAGTCTTGGGGGACTGAGCCCTTGAACCTGTGGAGTCTGATGCTAACTCTAGGGAATTAGTATCAGAAGTAATTGAATTGTAGGACATCTGGTTGTAATCAGAATTCGTTGGTGTCAGAGTGATGTGAGTAAAAGCAGCTCAACCATAATTTGGAGAAACACGGAGTTAAAGGCCAGAAAATTGGAGGAAAGAAGTAAGGGTTGATGGGAAGTGAGTTCAATGGAAGCTAAGGAAGTTAAATCGATAGACTAAAGAGTAGTCCATCCAATAAGGTGCTTTAGGATCTAAATCTACAAATGCTGGGCCCATGGCAGAACATTGTTTTTGGTCGCTCTTGTACATTTTCAGTGGGCAGGGAACATCAACCATTAAAATGTGGCTAGACTAGGAAAAAAAGGCTTGAGTCGCCTAGGTAGACATTTTCCTGGTTAGCCAATATATCCATTGACAGAGGTGCTTAAAGGATTGGAAGTGTGTTCGATTAAGCAATTGCCCATGTGACTCTGGGGCTAAGGAATACCTTCCTGTCTGAGGCCCGCCTTGGGTAGCAGATGACCAAAGACAAAGTACAGTTTGTTGATGTGATCTGCTGGATACAAGTGAAATCAAGTGGGTAATGTGGAATCCATATATGCAAAGCAAGGAGCGGACAGTGAAGCAAGCAGGGGAAAAACACCTTTTAAGCCTTCGCTGCCAGCCAGGAAGAATTAGCCTGTGATTGAAGCAGTGCTTATTGCAGGTCAAGGACAAGGGGGCTGTGCTCTGTGCCAGCCCTACGAAGGCTAGAATCCCACCTGGAGAGTGGAGGCAAATCAGACAGAGGTGTGTTTGTATTACTAATATTAAAGAATTCTGTCTAGGCTTCCTTGAACTCATATGTTTGTCTCACTTTTTATTTGTCTGTCATTTTTTGTTATAAGGCTGGAGCTTTTTCCTTTCAACAGCTTGGTGTTTTGCATAGTCATTATTGAATAAAGCACAGACAGTGCATTATCTACAATTTGCAGTTTGGGTTATTAAGAACAAAAATTTAAGACACAAAGCAATCTGAGCATAGAATACTTTTTAGATACGAATAATTGTTTCCTTAATTGTCCAAAGTCTAGCTTTGTTCATACTCAATTTGTTCATATTTTTTTTGTGTGTGATTCATCTTTAAAGATCTTTGTAAAACATGGTAGTTATTTTTCTTAGATACAATAATTCTTCCCTTTTTGCACTTATATTTCATTAGATTGTGAACAGTTTAATTATGCCATTATAGCAAGAACAATTGGCAATAAGTGAGGGAACACAACATTGACTCTCGGTGAGTGTATACATCGGGATGTAGGGAGAGCACGTGCATAGTAGACTGGCCAACAGAGCATGCTGCCCCAGTGTTTCGGTGTACGTGTTTCACGGGGGGAATGGAGAGCTTTGGCTCCCTAGGTATCAGGCGAGATCTGCTGCTGTATTTGTGAAGTTCACAAATTCTCTGGCTCCTTTGTTCCTAGGCTTTGTAGAGATTTGGAGGTCTTTTGAGAATCTTTCATTTATATATTACTCATAATCCATATTTGTAATTACTACTAAAAATGAACATAATGGAATATATTAGTAGTTGGAGCTGGTGTTAAAGTAGATAATAGACTTTCAAATAAAACCTCTAAGAATTCTCAAATTTACAAGTAAATTTTTTTATGATAATTCAATGTATTTTGGCAGTAATGGTAGGGAGTAATATTACGAAATGATCATTGAGATCTGTCTTTTAAACTTATCCTATAATTAGAGTTTGACTCTTCATATTTCTGTGTATATGAATTTGTCTGTGTTTGCTTTGTTTTAAAATGTGATGCTAAAAATACACAGAAATTGAAATTTAGTCCCACTGCAGTCCCATAATCTCCTCCTATTTTGTTCTGTTGCTAAGCCAGAAATTCACATTTACTAGATTATTATCTATTGCCATGGAAATCGTTTTGTTATATTTCGATTTCACTACAGGAACAAGCAGCAGGAGCTAATGGACCATAAGAGGGAAATTTGTTGTTTAAATAATGATTATCTTTTATTTTTGGGTAACATGAAAAGGGGAAAGTACAATTCTTTTGTCACACAGCATGAGAAGGTAAATGGATGAGAGTTAGGGGCAGAATTCACCTTAAGAAAATTCACGGCTGAAAAAAAAAATTCATGGCTGTCTTGTGAGTCAGAAATTACATGACCCACTCACAAGGCTGAACTGTAAAAGGTGTCCATACCAAGCTATGTTTCATCAAATAACAAAGGAAGTCCTTGTCTGTGCGCTGGGCTCCCCAGAGGTGAACAGTGAGATGGAGTTTGGGGTGCAAGATATGCATCAGGGGTTGTGTGCGTTGCCTGGAAGGGGGAGCTGCAGGATTGGGCAGAAAAAGAAGCCGAACTGCCCAGCGGGCCCCAGGAAACTCAGGTAGTATTGCCCTTAGGGCTGCTTCCTGTTGCCCTGCTTTGTTGTGGGGAATGTGGGCGGCCCCCATGGTGGGGGGGGGGCTGCTGTCTGTAGCTGCAGGAGACTGAATTCTCTGGACCTGGAGACTGTCTTCTGACCACACTCCCTGCCCATGGCAGTGAGGCTCATGTGGGAGATGCCTCTGTCTACGCCAATCTTTTTCTCCTATGACTATCAGGGATTTCCTGCAGTTTTATCCTTACAGTATTTATAATTCCCAGTATACATCACCTTTAATCAGGCAAGTGTTCACATTTTTTAGACATATTGATGATAAAAGACCTTTTAACGTCCTTATTTGGTTTAAGTGCTTTTTGAATTATGTAGGTTGTATTCTGCCTCTAGCCATAGCATATCCTTTTTTTTTTTTTAATTCATAGCAGATTGTGGCCCTTCATAGAAGGTTGAGACTTTTCTTAATAGTAAATGAACATTTATAAATAGACATATTTTTAAAAACTTTTTATTTTATAGTGATTTCAAGCTCAGCAAAACATTTCAAGAACAGGACAAAGAACTTCTTCACTCACATTCCCCTGTTACTAGAGGTTTACTACAGTCGCCTTACTATATTCTCTTTCTTCTCTCTCTCTCTTTCTCCCTCACCCTTTACTCTGATACATTCTTGTTTTGAAGATTTTTTTTTTTTTGACTTGAGAGTAAAAATTGCAGACATGATGCCCTAGTATTCCTTTGGTACTTCAGTGAGTATTTCCTCAAAATAAAGATGTTGTTCCACATAACCCCAATATAATAATCAAAATAGAAAATAAATATTAATATAATATTACCATCTAATCCACAGATCTCATTCACAACTCACCAGTTGTCCCAGTGATGTTCTTTATGAGTCCAGAAACCAGGATCATACCTTGTGTTTAGTTGCCTGGCTTTCTGGTCTCCTTCAATCTGGAACTGTTCCTTATTCTTCTCTCATCTTTCATGATCTTGGTATTTTGGAAGAGTTCAACCAAATCATGCTTCTCTATTTGGTTTTATCTGATGTTTCCTCATGAATGGGTTCAGATTATTTTGGGCAGGATTACTATAGAAGTGATGTTGTGTTCTTAGTTCATCATGTTAAAAGGTGGTCAGGCTTGTCTTATACTTTTCTCGTTCCAGCCTTGGAATTACTAAGAAATTCTGGTTCCTTTTAATGGAGAATGACATTTAGACATTTAGAAACCAAGGTCTGGGTTCTAAAGATGCTCATTGCTACTGGAGTATCATTCCTGCTAGGTCTTCTCAGGGAATGAAATTAGGAAATACAGTTTTTATAAACTCTCTCTCTCTATATGTATCTATCTAGAGATATCTCTCTATCTCTCTATCTCTCTATGCCTGGATCCTATTAACCTTAAATGTTTACCTGTTTGCTCATTTCCCCCTGTATAAAACCAGTCTCTCTTTGGCTTTGCTGGCCATGCCAACTACTTGCTCAGTCTCAACCAAGGGGAAGGGGCCCAGATGCTTCTTATGTTTCCTATTCCTATTATTATTTTTCTATGGATATAAAGTGCTGCAGTGATTTAAAAAAAAAATTCAGCAAAGGAGGTAGTATTTGTTATGGGTTATATTGTAAAAGACATTCCTAATTAAAAATGGGATTCTCTAGTGGTTTAGTGGTTTCTTTTTTTGTTTTGTTTTCTCAAAATTTTTACTATTCTAAGATGCGAATGACAGGATTTTAGTGCTTAGCTTAAGATTCTGTTAAGGATGATAATAATAGCACTGGGTTATGTTCTGGTCATTTCTGATATTAAATATAGTTTCTGAATAGAAACCATTTTATTGTTAAGGCAGATCTTTCTTTGGTTTCTTTTGGATTTATTTCCTGGCCATTCAATAAGTGATAGCTATTAGCAAAAACAATTTTTGTTGAGCCTTGTTTATTGGTTTGCAATAATGAGAACAGTTATTGAGTCCGATAATTTTGTACTTTTATTTTCAAGTAACAAAGTGTTCTTATTTTGTGATGATACTAAGGAAAGGCAGTTTAAAAGCTAGTTTTAAAGGATCTGTAGCTTTGAGAGGTTATAATTTAGAATGGAGGCATGGTGGTCAGAGGAAATGAGCCAAAGTTAAAAGCCTTTTCTGTGCCATTGAATCTGTAACCATCCTCAAAGTACTCTGCACTTTATGTCACAAAAAAGCCTCAAATCCAATGGGTAAATGTTATCTGCAGGAACCTCATCATTTCTGAAAACAGTTCTTTTATTCTTAGAGTATTTGAACAAGAAATACAAATAATAGTATTTTCTTCTCTTTTTGCAGGACAACATATGGATATAGGGGTTCTTCTGCTATTTTTGAATGAGTGCTTTGTGATATAAAAAGCAAAATCAAATTTAAAATTAATGGATGGTGAGACAGAAACTTAAGGTGTTGGTTAAATCTCTTTTGCTTCCTTTGTGAAACAGAGGTATCAGTTCTCATCTTTTCTTGTGGGGTTTTATGCTTGATTTTCTTTTGGAAGATATATATAATTACTTGCCAGCCCAAAGTTTATGGCATAGACACTTTTGCAAATAACTTTTAAAGGTAGATCTTGATTATATATAACCTGTAAGGAGCACACAAGATATGGGTAAAGCAGTTGATAAGCAGTGAATGTGATTGTACAGAGGAGAGAAGTGAGTGAAGGCTCATTTCATTATTGTACTTTAAATATGGTCACATTTTCTCATGTGGGACATCACTGGGACAACTGGTGAGTTGTGAATGAGATCTGTGGATTAGATGGTAATATTATATTAATATTTATTTTCTATTTTGATTATTATATTGGGGTTATGTGGAACAACATCTTTATTTTGAGGAAATACTCACTGAAGTACCAAAGGAATACTAGGGCATCATGTCTGCAATTTTTACTCTCAAGTCAAAAAAAAAAAAAATCTTCAAAACAAGAATATATCAGAGTAAAGGGTGAGGGAGAAAGAGAGAGAGAGAAGAAAGAGAATATGGTAAGGCAACTGTAGTAAACTACTAGTAACAGGGGAATGTGAGTGAAGAGAAATGAGAAAATGTGTCCTTGTCTAATACAACTTTAGTTGCTTCTTATCCCATTCTTCGTCTCCTTTACTCTGTCTCTCTCTGTAATACAAACTCACTCACACACAAATAAACGTACATTCGCACTTGAATTTAAATAGTTGGCGTGCTTAGAAATATTCCCAACTGGAGGCCACACAGGGCCAGTGTTTATAATTGTGTGTTTGTGTATACGTATGGGTACACACACACACACACACACACACACCCCATTTTAAAATAGTTGGCCACCGAAAGTGCTTGGCTTATTTTAGGTATGCAGCTCACATTTGTTGAGTGAATGAATCTATGAGTCCAAAAAGACAAGTAATATTAAGAACTGAAGCTAACAGGGTGAAGAAATGGGCAGTCTCATGGAGACATCATTTCTGCTATGAAGGTTTGTTTGTTGTTGAGGTGGCTACTCCAGAATGATCTAGTATTCATATGGAGCGGTTGTTAGGTTGAGTCTGCTGCTTTACCCCACCTCTCTGAACCAAAATTTATTTCTGATTGACAGAGGGTAATTAATTGAACTGTACAGATACTTTACTGGAAAGGGTAAATCATGCCTTAGGTGAGGGTAGTGATCTGGGTATGGGCCCAGAAATGTATACTTTCCCCTCCTCTCAATAAAGCTCTTCTTATTGCAGCTCATTTTATGTCTTGTGACAGCCAAGTAATGCAGAGTAGAGTGAAATGATTTTTGTATGAAGAAACCATAGCAAACCATGCAGGACATTTGCCTTTAAAAACAACAATAAAAAGATCAAACATTCTCTAGTTACCACTTAAACATTTTACAGTTTGGAGTGGTACTGCTAGTCCTATCAATGAAAATTACCTCTTGACATCTTTTTGGAGTATCTAAATGTGTGGTCAGGGACCCACTTGGGCACAGGGTAGTGCTATGAGCCCTGTTCACGATTTCTGAACTACTTCCTAATGTGCCCGAAATGCTGAGAGCAGGGCACTGCTTCCCCTGCTGCTTTCAAATGTCAGTATCTTCCTCCTTTTTTCCACGTATAGTTACATTTATCCCATTGTATAGCAGCAAGTCCACTTCTAGTTCACTGAAACCATTTTCCTCCGTTCAGTACTAAGACCTCCAAAACCACTAAGTCCAAAGTTTCAGGGACCGAAAAATTCTTCAATTGGGTTATTAGGTGTAATAGAGAGCCCAACAAAAATGCATACATGTGTACACCAAAAGACGAACACAAGAATGTTCGTAGCAGCACTCCTCCTAATAGCCCCACATGGAAACACCTCTAATGTCTATCAACAGTACAGTGAATACATTGTGGTATATTCATTAAATGTGATATAATCCTTCGTTGTATAGCAATGGAAACAAATGAACAACTGGTCCAGGTAACAAAGATGAATCTCAAGGATGTTCAAGGAAGCCAGACAAAAAAGAATACATCACGTATTCAATTTATATAAAGGTTAACCACCGGCAAACCTCATTTTTGGTTTTAGAAACCAGGGTAATGATTACCTTTGGGAAGGGATAAGAGTAAAGACTAAGAAGGGGCAGACTAGTGTTGTAGTTATTGATGTGGGTGGTGGTTATATAGTTATCTTCACACGTTGTGATAAATCGTGCCAAATAATTACATTTGTGCCCCTTTCTGTATGTGTTATGTTTCCATTAAAAAACTTATTTTTAAAAAATTGATGTAATTGCCCTCTTGTGTGTAATGTCTACTTTTTCTGGATGCTTTTAGGGTGTTTTTCTTTGTCTTAGTTTTATGTTCGACTATAGCATTCATAGGTGTGATTTTCTTTGTAATTTTCCTACTGTGTTTCACTGAGCTTTGTGAATCTGTAATTTCATGCTATTCACCAAATTTAGGAAACATAATGCCAATATATTTTTTTAATTAGACATAAAGAAAATACAGGGACTACTCCACTTGGCATACCTTCAGAAGGAAAAGATGGCACTATATATGCATTACTAGTTGTAAGCATATACTTCATTTTATAGGTCAGCATCTCAAATTTGCAGGTTACTGCCACCCAGCTGGCCCCATAAACTGAACCAGTTTTCCAATTTGTTCTAAGTTCTTGTCTAGCCTGTCAACTCCTAAGCCACTAATGATTAACCAGTGTATACCCTTACCTCAGGCCATGCCTCCTAAAGTTCTTCCCAGTGGAAGATTTTCTCTTTACCAGTGTGTTTCAGGACCACTAGAGAGGGGTGGTGTTGTATAGCGACCACTTACACCTAGCTTTTGCCAGCTCAGTACAGGTCCTTTTATGAATGAAAAAGACCCACCTTTTTTTCTCTTTCATTAACTGACCAAAGGGAACTTCTTATGATGCCAATTTATATGGATTGAGGGAGAAGTGCTGAAGGGTTAGGGGCAGCTACCATAGTACCACTACTACCACTGCTACTTCTTCTACTACTACTACTACCACAACCACTACTACTACTACCACCACTGCTACTTCTACTACTACTACCACTACTACTACTACCACTGCTACTTCTACTACTACCACTACTACCACTATTACTACTACTACCACCACCACCACTACTACTACCACTGCTACTTCTACTACTACTACTACTACTACTACCACTACTACTACTACTACCACTGCTACTTTTTCTTCTACTACTACTACTACTACTACTACTACTTCTTCTTCTTCTTCTTCTTGTTCTTCTTCTTCTCCTCCTACTCCCCCCCTTCTTCTTTTTTTTGAGGAATGAGAATTTAATGTTGGGGAAGGAGGATGCTTAGAGTGTAGCCTTTGGCAAGGGGATACCCTGGCCCTAGTCTTGGGCCAGCAGATGCCGAAGCAGGGTGTGCAGGGCCTGATAGACAGGTGTGTAGCCCAGGCAGCTCAGATGCAGGTATTCATACAAGCCATGCTGACTTACGGTACCATCCAAATGCACAAAGCTGGGGTTGGCATCCAGGAAGTGGGCCTGTGGATGGCCAGCCAATGCTGCCCGGACCAGTGTATTCACCCATCAGTTTTTCTCATGAAGTGGGTTGAGGTGCTGGCACCTGGGAAGCAGGGTTCACCAGTTGCACGATGGTCTTGATGCTACCAGTCGCTTGCTCTGCTGTGTGCCTGTGGTGGTTGGTACCCACACAGACCCCTACAATCTTGGGCCAGATTTCTTCCACCTCTCCATTCTCCAGCTGCCAAAGCACCTGTTATGTGCTGTCACTGCCAATGCCAAAGTTAAGTGCATGCAGAGCAGAAAAGAGCTCCTGCCAGATCTTGCACTGGTGCATTAGCTGGACCCAGGAGTCCCCGATGAAGACGACTTCCTGTTCCTTGTCTTTGCTGTCGGTTATGAACCAATGGTGCAGGGACATCCAGCATCCTTCGCCCTGCATGTCCTACACTGGCATGGACTTGCCAGTATGTTCACCTCTTCACTCATCTTGGTGCTGCCCCTCATGCCAGATCCAACGTCTTCTTTAAAGGCCAATTGCCGTATTTGAAAGAACATAAGCAGTAGAAATCCAAGATTTGGGTAACAGTTAAATTGGAACACCGATCACTTGGTTCTCTTCCTCTCCATTTGGATCTCTGCTCAAATGTCATTTTGCCTTTGAGGCTTTCTTCGGCCATCTTATTTAAAACCCCTATTTCCTGCCTATCTTGCTTTATTTTCCCAGTAGCACCATTTGACATACTCTACATTTTACTTACTTTATTATCTCTCTTTCCCATTAAAAAAAAAGCTTATTGAGAGCAGGACTGCTTCTATCCCAGTGCATTGTGTATGGAAAGTATTTGGAGTGCCTGGGTGGCTCAGTTGGTTAAGAATCCACCTCTTGATTTTGTCTCGGGTCATGATCTCAGGGTTGTAAGATCGAGACCCATGTCAGGCTGCACATAGGGCATGGAGCCTGCTTAAGACTCTCTCTCTCCCTCCCCCTCCCTCTGCCCCTCTTCCCCTAAAAAAGGAAAGTATTTATTTAATATTTGCTGATGAATAAGGCCTTAATAGAACTCAACCACATTATCTGAGACTTCATTTCCTCAAGTGTAAAATGGAAGTACTTAGAAGCACTTTGTGTGCTGTCATGTACTTTATAAGGGGCTTTCCTATTATTAATAATCAAGTTAGAAATTCATTATTTATTAAGCATAATCTATATACTTCCTAGCATAGTTTAGCAGGTTAAAACATATGTGTATGAAGTGTTCTCCCTGAAATTCTGGGGTACAACCCCAACTGCTGGCTGTCTTTGGGGCCTTAGTCGCACTGACTGCTTCATGACTCATTTTCACTGCCTGTGGATCTTCCTTCTAGCCTGGTGATTTAGGAGTTCCTATAGCTCCAGGCCAAACAAAACAGTGATTGGCAGAGGAGTCAAAAGATTGCTCCTTAGGTTCTTTCGGTCTGGTCAGTAAGACTTGTTCAGATTGGTTATCTATGATACGATGTCCTTCTAGGTCTCCTTTTTTTTTTTTTTTTCTTTATTCTTTCAAAAAAAGAGGGAGAATGCTGATCAAGGACTGCTGGGCCCAGCTGCTCCCCACAAAGTGCTGTGGGAATTCAGGGGAAGGAAAGATGAATTGTGGCTTAGAGCAGGGACCAGCCTGGATGGAGTGCTCAAGGTCAGGGCTATGCAGCTGAATGTTTCAGTCTCCATCTGATTTACGAGGGGAGATATAATTGAATGACTGATTAAGGACTTAACAGAGATGTAAGCAAGGCCTATGAGAGCATAGATGAGGCAGTGATACTTAAATCTAAGTGGATGGTTCAGGGAGGACTCCCTTGGGAAGGTGACATATGAGATAGATATTCGCGGACTTGAACATGTTGAAAGTAGAAGGAGCGAGGATTTCAGGAGAGTCAGACTGAGGAAAAGAAAGATAAAATATAAAGAGGCAGAAAAACTTAGTGAAATTTTAGTTTGCCTATTGCTAAGGGCTTTTGAGTAAGGGAGTTTCAGGGTAAGATTTTGATATTTTAATTATCCACTTTTACCCTGGCAGGCAGAAGGAGAAGCAGGCTCCCCGCTGAGCAGGGAGCCCAATGTGGGGCTCGATCCCAGGACCCTGGGATCATGACTTGAGCCAATGGCAGACGCTTAAGCATGCGAGACACCCAGGTACCCCTGATTGTCATCTCTTTAGCCACTTTCACTTCCATCTTTGTGGAAAAGATGCTCTTTCTCCTGTTCAAAGTTGCCTATGCACTTGTGTTCTAGGTCTTCTCTTTCCCCAGCTCCATAGGCCTTTGTTCCATTAACTATTTATTGCCCTTTGAACTAGCTCCTCTGCCCTGATTGCTTTTCTGAGCTTTTGAACATGTTCAAGTTTCCCTTGAGTCAAAACACAAAGATGAAATTGCTCAGACCCTCCCTTAATTCTGTGTT
Organism: Mirounga angustirostris; assembly: GCF_029215605.1. Lineage (NCBI taxonomy): Eukaryota > Metazoa > Chordata > Mammalia > Carnivora > Phocidae > Mirounga > Mirounga angustirostris. The sequence continues at coordinate 37,464,617 of NW_026991720.1, forward strand.
CACTGCTTGATCATTCTTTTATTTGCAAGTAGGGCTCTAGAAACAGATGTCTCTACCTGGCATCTCTACTTCCTTGCCTCCCCTGTGTTGTTCAGCCTTCTGCAATCTTGCTTGTTCACACCACTCTGCTGGGATCACCTTCATGAAGGTCATCAGTCTCTGACTTGCCAAATGTTAAACGTTTTTCAGTGCTTCTTTAAAACTACTCTTCTTACTTGATTCTATTGAATGTTAGTTCATTAAAACATTCTTCTCTTTTGGTTTCTGGGACTCTACCTTTATGAATTTTTCTCCTTCATATCTGGCTGCCCCCTGTTAGTGGACTTGCTCTCTACCCTTTCTCTCCTTTTTGGTGTCCTTAGTGTTCTTTCTTGGACTCCTGGCCCTTACCACTCTATAGCTTCCCCTTGAGTAATCAGAACCCCTCCTAAGGATCAGCAGCCAATTATGCCAGTTATATACTAATATAAGCTTCAGCTTAGACCTTTTTCCTGATATCCAGTTGCTTCCCAGAGATTCCATTAGATATCCTGGAAGATAGAAGAAGATAAATCCAAGAATGAGATGATAGACACATGTGATGATAACAGCTGTTTCTCCTCCCATTATTTGCTATTTTGGTGTGTGGTAACAACCTGGACTCCATTTCTCAGCCCAGAACATTGATAAGCATTTCAGACTTCCATTTAGCTCACAATAGCACAACCAGCATGGTACCTGTCATATCCTAGGCATGCAGTGTTATGTTTGGATGAATGAATGAATACATGACTTCTCCTCCATCCCTTACATCCATTCAGTCACCAAGTTCTCTCCCTTTTACTTGGCTTTCTTCTCTTGAACTTTTCTGTCCTATTCCTCTCCATTCTTACTGTTCTGGACCAGGCTGTCATCTTCTCTCACCTTGGCTATTTCAGGAGCCTAACTTTGGCCTCATCACTGCTAGTGTAATTTCCTCCCTCCACTTCATCATCTTCACCATTACTGTCCAGTTGAAGCCGTCTATGCAGCTTTACATATTCAATTAGCCACATTAAAAAAAAACTAAAAAAGGTCATCGTGATTTTAATAATGCATTTTATTTGATCCAGTATATCCAAAATATTATTTCAGCATGTGGCCCTAATCACATTGCAACGTCCTCGACCTATATATACCCTATTCCCTTTGTCTGGAAGCCTCTAATCCTTCTACTGAACAAACTTGCTCATACAGTATCAACCTGAATGCTGTTTCCTTCATTAATCCTGCCTTAAGTTATTTAGGCAAATTTCATATACTTGTGGCTTTCAAGGTTTTTTGGCCATATCAAGTAAGAAGCATATTTTACATTGTGACCAAGATGTATGTATATGTGTGCGTGTCTTCCCATATTTTTGCCTATAGCTATACTGAAATCTCTGTGTCTGTATCTAAATTTATACCTATGAAAAACAGGAACAGAAGTTCAAATTTGTTTTATTTCATGAGGTACACGTAAGTGTATTACTGCATTTACCAGGTTGCACTAAATTTTTTTTGCATATATCTCCTCCCTAGACTCTATATCTTTTTAAAAAAATATTGATTGATTGATTGATTGATTGAGGCAAGTCCAGTGCGCCTGGTCAATGTGTGTACTCAATATATATTTATTGACTGACTCAAGTCCAGAAGAGCTGTTCACATGGGTTCAAAGACATCATTTTAACCATCAATATTAATTGGTTACCACAGTTTGTGTGGTGTTGTCTCAGCCCTGGCTGACTGAAATACAAGCACCAGGGTGATAATAAAGGTTTTCTTTATTCCCAGATCTACTTATATCTGAATAAGGAGCTCAGATTTGTTCTCTTATTCTGGTAACATGGAAAATGGATAGCAGTGAGAGCTTGATCTTTTTCACTCAGAATCAACTCAAATACTGTAGAGAAACCCATTCTGTTGCTTTTTAGGAAGAGAGCTGAAGTTTGTACTCTGAGGTTAGCAATTTATGCCTGGTATTTAAAAAAATTTCTGATGACATGATACAATCTCAGACTATATCAGAGATAAGCCAGATGGCTCATTTCTAGACTAGTTTTACTGCTAATTAAAGGGCTAATTTTTCTCTCACAAACTCAAGAGTGTAAATATATTTATTGTCAAAATACTCAATAGTTGGACAAGCTAAATTGGTTCAGGAAAACCTAATTGGGTGTTTTCCATCTTACAAAACTCTGGTGCTTATATTTAAGAGACCCTGCGGAATAGCTGTTAGTAAAGGTATTGATTGCAAGTCTGCTGCTTTTTAATAGCTGTGTATTAACTCAAGAAGATTTCAAGGGACTAAAATTTTAAAGAAAAATAAAAGTCTCAACAGTTAGAACTAGTCCTTTCACTTCCACTTAGGTGAATAGTTTTGCTTTTATTACATTCTAAGTGTTGCTGTCAGTCTGTGTGAAGAGGCCCACATGACAAGATTGCGCTGTCTCTGACAAAAGATCATTATCTGGCTAGAGCATATTCTAGGAGTCAATAAATATATAATATGCTATTTCAGATTCTTTGAAGATATTAAGTATAATCTCATTTTGGATGTAGGAGGTGTTGCTTAATAAATATTTAAAAACTCTATTGGCATGGTCTTAATGTGACAGCTAATAAACATACCATCGAGTAAGTGTTAACAAAAAGACATATTACTGTGAAGTGCCTTCAAATTATTTAGGTGAAATAATAAAGTATCACCTTTTCCTAACAAATAAACTAGCGATGATTTAATTCTTTCATGTTAATTTATGTTGAGGAATACATACAGGAAAGTTTTTGATAGAGCTATTTTTACCCTCTCCTAGTAATTTACTTAGGATTTTTATTCAAATAATTCATAATACTAAATTATCTGCAGAGAAGAGTTGCCATTTGCAATATATATATGGATTTTGTTTTTTACCTAAACTTACTGTGTATGTATGAATGCTGTTATGAATATCAGGAAATATTTAACCAAGGTCCTGACTTAGAAAGTTGCCTTTTATCTAAAAATTCCAAACTTGAACTGACTTGCTACTTTTTCTTATTTTTTAAAATGAGTTCCTGTTTATTTGATGAGCAAATAGTTTGCATTTACATGTTAAACAATTTCGTTATTTAGAGTTGATAATATGTGCCATTTTGATATCTCTGGAATTTTCCATCTTGAACCTGAAAGCCTTCAGATATATATCATTACTATTATTATTTGAGAAAATGACTGGCATTTCCACTTGACTTTCAGCATGGTTACCTTCCAGTATATTCACACGATAAGGGAACTTTGTTTTTTGGCTCAGTGAAATATCAGAGGTGTTTTTCTGATGTGCGGCCATGTAATGTGGGATTGTTTTAGGCGCAATGTTATGAAATTTTATTTCACCTTGTAAGCATCGTGGCCTATCTTGCCATTGTAAAATGACTTGTATTTAAATACCTATAACAACTGTAATCCTGGAAAATGGAATAATAATTCATATACTCTCATTAGTAAGTTCTTTGACTAGACTATAAATTTTCACTTACCTATCAGTTTAAGTGGGAAGCTGACATTGTACATGATCTTTCTTATCTCTAATATGACTTTTCTTTTTACTGTGAGGTTTATGAGAAGCTTTCTGTGATATTTTATTTTTTCAGTCTGGTCTTCTCTTACTGTGTATTGATGCCACATATCTTGTTCTTCAGTTAATAAACAGCTCATATTCTACTGTCTCATTAGCCTTTCAGTAAATGGGATTCAAAATGGTCTCGTTAGCCTTTTGACAAATATCGTTTTAATTAAATATGCATAAATATGGAAAGATCTGTGTAACAATGTCTGTAGTAATTACAATGTATTTTATATTATTTTGCATTATTATGGAATTGTGTACTTATTTCTGATGCAGAATAATTACATTAGGAGTCTATACTAACCTGTTTTTTGTGTTTATAAAGATCACAGGTTTATCAAGTAGGTGGCTTGAATTAATTTGGTTTCACCTTTTCACAGTGCTAATGGAATTGATAGTGTAAGTTCGCCTGTGCCAAGAAGTAAAGAGCTCAGGTTTAATAGCTGTGCTGATTCAGAAAATTGATTTGTTGCTTGCAGGATTTTCTTAAATATAGGTGCTTTAATACAATTGAATATTATAAAAACTCTTTTACCTTACATTAAACTCATTTTTATGGTATTCCAGAGATATTGGTTAAGAAAGGAGCTTGAGAGATAGAAAGACCTAACTTGGATCTTAGATTTGCCATTTGCTATCACAGGGCTCTTGGGTGATTATAATAACAATACCTGCCTCAAAGGATCATTTTTTGAGAAATAATTGAGATAATAAGATTTACTAAGTGCTAAATTTACTAAGTACTAATAGTTTTATTATCATAATAATAAAAGTCATGAACTTTTTTCCCTAAATATATTTAATTTTGCTGGAAATTTTGTTGATCAATATTTGCACTGTGACAATTACAGAATGTTGACTAAATGGATAAGTATACCACTGTAAACTTTTTTTTTTGGACCTCTTGAAGGCCAGTGTAATCAGCACATTGAAAAACATAACACAGTTCACATTTAATAAAACTGAATTGAATTTGGGGCGCCTGGGTGGCTCAGTCATTGAGTGTCTGCCTTCGGCTCAGGTCATGATCCCGGGGTCTTGGGATCGAGCCCCGCATCGGGCTCTCTGCTCGGCCGGGAGCCTGCTTCTCCCTCTCCCACTCCCCCTGCTTGTGTTCCTGCTCTCGCTGTGTCTCTCTCTGTCAAAAAAATAAAATCTTAAAAAAAAAAAAAATTGAATTGAATTTGCATGGTTTCAACTGGTATAAGATGACTGTCATGTAAATTTGCTTGTTTCCTGTTATGTAATTATTTTATAATTGTTTATTATCTGCCAAAGTAAATTGTAAACAGAAGTTGATTAGAAATTATTTTTCAGCTTCCTCTTACCTATCTAAAAGTATGTAAAAATGTTTTTTTCAACCACCAAGTCTATTTAGTAAATGTCTGCTGGATTTTAACCTGCTATACTTTTTTTTTTTTTTACCTGATACACTTTTTAAAATTTATTGTTTATTTATTTAATTAAATTTTTTATTTAAATTTTGTTAATTAACATACAGTGCAATATTGGTTTCTGGAGCAGAATTCAGTGATTCATCACTTACATACAACACCCAGTGCTTATCACAAGCGCCCTCCTTAATATACATCAACCATCTGTCACATCCCCCATCCACCTCCCTCCATCAACCCTCAGTTTGTTCTCTATCATTAATAATCACTTATGGCTTGTTTCCCTCTCTCCTTTTTTTATTTTCCCCCTTCCCATATGTTCCTCTGTTTTCTTTCTTAATTCCACATATAAGTGAGATTATATGGCATTTGTCTATCTCTGACTGACTTATTTCACTTATAATACACTCAAGCTCCATCCTTATCATTGCAAATGGCAAGATTTCATTCTTTTTGGTGGCTGAGTAATACTCCATTGAATATATATACCACATCTTCTTTATCCATTCATCAGTTGATGGACATTTGGACTCTCTCCATAGTTTGGCTGTTGTTATAATGCTGCTATAAACATCGGGGTGCATGTACCCCTTCAAATCTGTATTTTTGTATCCTTTGGGTAAATACATAGGAGTGCAATTGCTGGATCATAGGGTAGTTCCATTTTTAACTTATTAAGGAACCTCCATACTGTTTTCCACAGTGGCTGCAGCGGTTCACATTTCCACCAACAAGAGGGTTCCCCTTTCCCTGCTTCTTCACCAACACCTGTTGTTTCTTGTGTTTTTAATTTTAACCATTCTGACAGGTGTTGGGTGGTATATCATTGTGGTTTTGATTTGTATTTCCCTGATGATGAGTGATATTGAGCATCTTTTCATGTGTGCGTTAGCCATCTGGAAGTCTTCTATGGAAAAGTGTCCGTCATGTCTTCTGCCCATTTCTTAACTGGGTTATTTGTTTTTTGGGTGTTGAGTTTGGTAAGTTCTTAATAGATTTTGGATACTAACCCTTTATCAGATATGTCATTTGCAAAGATCTTCTCCCATTCCCTATGCTGCCTTTTAGTTTTGTTGATTGTTTCCTTTGCTGTGTGGAAGATTTTTATCTCGATGAGTCCCAGTAGTTCATTTTTCCTTTTTTTCCCCTGCCCCCGATGACATGTCTAGTAAGAAGTTGCTATGGCTGAGATCAAAGAGATTGCTGCCTGTGTTCTCCTCTTGGATTTTGATGGTTTCCTGTCTCACATCTAGGTCTTTCATCCATTTTGAATTTATTTTGTGTATGGTGTAAGAAAGTGGTCCAGTTTCATTCTTCTGCATGTAGCTGTCCAGTTTTCCCAGCACCATTTGTTGAAGAGACTGTCTTTTTTCCATTGGATATTCTTTCCTGCTTTGTCAAAGATTAGTTCACCATATAGTTGAGAGTCCATTTCTGGGTTCTCTATTCTGTTCCATTGATCTATGTGTCTGTTTTTGTGCCAGCCCCATACTGTCTTGATGACTACAGCTTTGTAATATAGCTTGAAATTTAGAATCATGTTGCCTTCAGTTTTGTTTTTCTTTTTCAAAATTGCTTTGGCCATTTGGGATCTTTTATGGTTCCATACAGATTTTAGGATTGTATGTTCTAGCTCTGTGAAAAATGCTGGTGGTATTTTGATAGGGATTGCTTTAAATGTGTAGATTGCTTTGGGTAGTATAGACATTTTAACAATGTTTGTTCTTATAATCCTTGAGCATGGAATGCTTTTCCATTTCTTTGTGTTCTCTTCAATTTCTTTCATAAGTGTTTTGTAGTTTTCAGAATACAGATCCTTTACCTCTTCAGTTAGGCTTATTCCTAGGAATCTTACTGTTTTTGGTACAATTATAAATGGGGTTAATCCCTTGATTTCATTTTCTGCTGCTTTGTTATTGGTGCATAGAAATGCAACAGATTTGGGGTGCCTGGGTGGCTCAGCTGGTTAAGAGGCTGCCTTCAGCTCAGGTCACTATCTCAGGGTGAGACTGAACCCCCTTGTTGGGCTCCCCACTTCTCCCTTGTTGGGCTCTGCTTCTCCCTCTCCCTCTGCCACACCCCCTGCCCCCCCCCCCCGTGCAAGCACACGAATGTGCTCTCTCTCTCTCTCAAGTAAATATATAAAATCTTAAAGAAAATGGATAGCAGTGAGAACAATTTGATGTTTTTCACTTAGAATCAACTCTAATACTTTAGAGAAACACATTCTGTTACTTTTTATGAAGGGAGCTGAAGTTTGTACTCTGAGGTTAGCAATTTATGCCTGGTATTTAAAAAAATTTCTTTATCCAACAAGGTTGTCATTCAGAATAGAAGGAGAGATAAGGAGTTTCCTAGACAAATAATAACTTGATATACTTTTGATGGGTACTTTCTATTCCCCTTGATTTTAAAAGAATAATGAATGAATAAAACAATTATTCATGGAGTAGTAATAAAATCAAATATGGTACAGTCATACTTTATATAGTATTATGTTTATATATGTGCAAATGAAACTATGCATGGAAAAAACTGTATTAGGATTCATAGCAAATTGTTGATAGAATTATTTCTATAGTAGGGTTTGGAGCAGTGTTCTCCTTCGTATTTTATATGTCTTTTTTTTTTAAAGCTTTGTTGTGATTTAATCCATACACCATATGATTCAACTATTTTGAGGTATATAATTAAATGGCATAGTATTAGTCACAAAAATGTACATTCATCAGTAAATTCAATTTTAGAATACTTTCATTACCCCAAGAAGGAACCCCATATCTCTTAGCCATCACCTCCAAACCATCTCTCTACTCTCAGTCTCTAGTAGCCACCAATCTGCTGTCTCTATAGATTTCCCCATTTTGAATATTACATATTAATGGAATTATGCAGTATGTGGTCTTTGTGACTGACTTCCTTCACTTAGCACAGTATTTTCAAGGCTCATGAGGTTGTAGCATATATCAGTAATTTATTCCTTTTTATGGCGGAATAATAATATTCGGTTATAGGGATAAACCACATCTTATTTATCCCCTCATCAGTTAATGGACATTTGGATTGTTTCCATCTTTTAGCTATTATGAATAATGCTGCTATGAACCTTCAGCTACAAATTTTTGTTTGACTACCTGTTTTCAATTCTCGTGGGTATATAGTTAGGCGTGGTATTACTGGATCATATGGTAACTCTGTGTTTAAGCATTTGAGGAATTGCTAAACTGTTTTTCAGAAGTCCTGCACCATTTTACATTCTCACCAGTAGTGTAGGGAGGTTTCTGTTTCTCCACATCTTTATTAACATGTTAAATGCCTTTTTGATTATAGCCATCCTAGTAGTGGGTGTGAAGTAATATCTCATTGTGATTTTGATTTGCATTTATCTGGTGTCTAATGATGTTGAATGTTTTCTATGTGCTGTTTGGCTGTATATATATATGTATACATATATTTACATAGTTTTTTTATTTTCATAATTTTTAAAATTAAAAACGTCAGTTTTTTTCATTTTTTTCTTACCATTACTTTTCATTCTTTATAATTTTAGGTGAGTGTTTAACACAAAGTTAATTACTCATAATTTTTCTGTGAGCTGAGTATTATGGCATTAAAAATAAAAGGAGCTTAGAGAAGGTAAGTAATTTGCTCAAGATCACAGAGTTAGTAAGTCACATAGGATTTGAACCTAGGCCATTTTAAATCCAGTGCCTGGTTTCTTAAACACGAGACTGTAATATGTATTAAGTCATATGTGTTCTCAAGTTTACTGTATTGTTGTTGTTAGTTTGTTTTGCCTGCCTTTATAATCTTATAGAAACAAAGACTCTTAAATTTCAGAGGGATCTCACAGTTCGTCAAGTGTCACCTCTACCCAGTGTAGGTAGTCTGTCTACCGGTTTGCTAAGTCCTGGTTGTTTAGCCAGGATTGTATATTGTTTTCCACTTGTATCAGAATCAACTCAGTTGTGGGGTTAAAATTGCATATTTCCAGGCTTCACCCCCGACTTCATAAATACGCCAGTTGAGTACCGGGCCTAGGAAACAAAATCTTAAGTGAGCGGATTGAGAACCACTTCTTTGGTGGCAGGTATCTCACCATGTCACAAGACCATTACTTTATTTGATGCTTTTCTTGTTTCCTGGTAGTTTTTATCATTTGATCTGCCTCTACTCTACAGTAACACTCAGTAGGCCTGTTCTCTTTGATGCTTGGCAAATATGGCTCAAGCACGCTGATAGAGAGGACTTTCCGTCTGTCGTTTCCGTCCTGGCAGTTCTGCTGAGTTAATCATTCGGTTAAGAATCTCTTGCTCAGCACCTCCTGAGTAGGTGGGAGACAGCACTGCTATGCATGACCTCTGCTATGAAAGAGGCAAAACTCTGGTAGGAATTTTAAGCATTAAGCAGAAATATTCAAGTCTGTTTGAGCATGATAGCATCTTTGAACGTTCCTGATGTGAAAATTTCATATTTTCTTTTCCTGAAGACAGAAGTGTAGTTTTAGTGATAATAGTTTTACCTGATTTCATGTAAGAAGTTTTCTGGACAATGTGATAGCTACAATTAATATCAGATGCAGTGTCCAGGGTCTGCAGAGGCGACAACCCCTACACTTTGTTTTCTCACTTGGGTTACCAAGCTAGGAGAGAATACTATTAAAGGGTTAGACTCATGTGTTCAGGCCCTATTAGCTTTTGATTTATGACCCAAGCCAATTCACTTATGTCTTTACTTGTCTGACTCTCAGGATTTGACTGTCCTTTGGTTTTAACTTGATGAGAACTGTATGGATTGCTTTCTTGCCTTAATACTGTGAAAAATGCAAGGAGCCTTATGATAACTTGTACATCAGATGAGCTGTGATTGTTAGATAAAAGGACAGTAATAATGTAGAGATAGCATGGACTTGGAAAAGCTAATTTTGTAGAATTGCTAAGTCTTGCCCTTTTTTTTTCAGTGTTGGATTTTTTTCTCACTGAGAACTAGCTTATCACCTCATTCTATAGCTTTTTCTCAGGCATTCTCCTAGAATGCCATTCTTTCCTTTCTGTTTCTTTACTGTCATCAGCCTAGTCCGGGACCTTAGCAGCTGCAGAATGATCAATAGTAGGAAAGGTTAAAAAGGTCAGATGTGAATTTATTACACAAGTATACTCTTGATTTATGCAAATGCATTGTCAACAGGTTACCGATTTGCATTATTCAATATTCATTTACAGGCACTTATGACACTGTCAATCTCAAGCATGTGAGCAATTTTTAAAGACTGGCTTGTGCTTGGATAGTTCAAAGCGGTTTCCATTAAATAATTCGAAGTGACTATGATGAGGGTTTGTTTTTTTTCAGGAACTGAATGGGGTCTTTACTGAAGACGAAGGTGGAAAGGGTCAGAGCAAACCTAGAATCAGAAAGAGGTGCTTGGCATTTTTTTCCTCCATGATTAACAAAGCAGGAACAAGAAAGCATTTTGAAGATTTGATTTGATTCAAAACAGTGTTTTCTAAACATAAGCCATTCTTGTCTTTAACTTAGAAATAGGTTCATTTAAATGACTGATGTATTTCCCTGTGTTCTTCATTCATTCTTAGGAGGCAGATGATTTATGAACTACTGTACTCAGCAGAAGAGAAATTAATTTGGCACAAAATATGTAGAGTCATATCTTTTTTCTTCTTTTTTTTTTTTTTTGCTATAAGAATTCATTCTATCCTCATCATCCCACCTTGAAGGCATTTTCCTTTAGTTCATAATCTTCACTAACCTATTTATATCCTGTAGGAACTTAAAAGCATTAGCAAAGGTTATAACTGAAGTTGTCAAGAAAAATAGATGAATTAAAATCTACCCCAGAGCAGTTTTGCATGTGGCAGAACCTAGAGCAGCAAGGAACCAGGAAAGGAAGGGGATCCTGACTGTATTGCCTCTGTTCCACTTTGTCTTACCTTGCAGCATTGAAAGACAATTTTCTCTCCTTTACTCAGTGGTTTTCTCAATTTTACATTTTTACTACTAGTATTTGCCAGGTACATTTACAAACATTATCTCATCCAGTTTTCAAAACAGCACTCCTGGGTTGGAGGTATCAGCTTTTATGCCAGCATGCCGTACCCCTGGACCTCTAGTATACTAACTTTTCTAACCATCTCTAATATTTTTTCTTTTTCACGGAAAATGTGTTTTTTTCCTTTCCCTGGCATATAGTTTCAGAGAAATTTAAGAAATACTCAGTTAACAACCACTCTATGGAAGGCATGCCATCACTCTTTTCCTATATATGTATTTTTTTTCCATCATTTATGCCACTTTTCTGTATTTGGCGTGAATCACTTAATCCTCTGTAATGAAAAAACTAGATAATTCTGTAGGTTCCTTCTGCCAACAAGTAACAAAACAGAGGAAATCAACACTTGATTTTTATTGTTACCCTGACTAGTCATTTCCCTTCTGTATGTAGATGTATGGGTATTTGTGAGATCTATGATCTCACAGCACTTGAAACAGGAAAACGAAACTGATCAGAAATTCTGACTGCTCAGGCTTTTCTTTAGCTATTTTGTTTCCCTAGTGTAGAACTAGTGTCTCTTAATATCCTTGGGTGGACCAGGAGGAAAGGGGATGGCTATTAGAGTTTAAATTTCCTTAGATAATTCCCATATACCTCCTCCCCAACCACAAATAGAGTTTCTCCCATCAACAGCTTGTATTAGTATGGGACATTTGTTATAATTGGTGAGCAAATATTGATACATTATTATTAACTCAAGTCTGTAGTTTACATTAGGGTTCACTCTTTGTGTTGTATAGTTTTATGGATTTTGGCAAGTTATAATGTCATATATCCACTGTTATAGTATCATACCTCACTGCCCTAAAAATTACCTGTACTCTATTTCTCTCTTGTTCCTTCCCACCCCACTTCCCACCTTGTGAACCCCTATAAACACCAATCTCCATAGTTTTGCCTTTTCTAGAATGTCACTTAGTTGTAGCCTTTTCAGACTGGCTTCTTTCACTTAATAATAGGCATTTAAGATTTCTTTATGTTTTTTTAGAGCTCATTTCTGTTTATCACTGAATAATATTCCATTATATTGATATACCACAATTTGTGTATCCATTCCCCTATTGAAGAATATCTGGTTGCTTCCAAGTTTTGGCAATTATGAATAAAACTGCTGTGAACATTTTTGTGCAGGATTTTGTGTAGACATATGTTTTGAACACATTTAGGCAAATACAAGGATTGTTTATACCTTTTTAACACTTCAGAAAATTAGAATGCTTATGAATATATTAGAGCCTTAAAATATTCCATTTCAAAGATAGAAGACATGCTCATTAAAATGAATATATGTGTTTGGTTCTGAAACATACATTGTGAACAATGGAAACCTTTTAGAGATAATTAGGAAAGCAGTTAATTTTTGAATTTTTGAAATTGAGAATGTTTATATTTTATATGAAGGGTTATTATAGAAGTAAAAGGAGGCCAAAATACCTCTTTTCAGAGCAGTGTTCCAGATCGACATTCATAATTTTTGGTAGTGTTTATGTGTGTTAAATATGTTAATTCTATATATTATGAGTCCAATCCCTCCCTTACTCCCAAAAGATTAAAATCTGTGAATTGTAGAAAAAACAAACAAAAAAACTTGTTCTCATCCCAGCATTTTTGTTTTTAAATCTTTTGGATAGTCCTTCACTGAACAATGTGAAAGTACTCTCAGTGTGCAGGGGATAGAGCAGTTAATAAAAAAGACAAAAATCTCTGCCCTCAAAGGGGCTTACTTTTAATGGAAGAAACCGATAAATAGAATTCATTGTGCATCACATATTTATAAGCAGTCATGGAAAGCATAAAGCAGGTATGAGGGAGGGAGAGTCACTGGTGACTTTGGGGTTGTCTCACTGCCCACAGAGCTGTGTGGGAATTAGACATGACCTGGGTCTGGGGCTTCTGAGAGCTGATGAAAAAGGGAAATAAAGGCATAGTAAGATGAGTTCTGCTAATCTCTGGGACTATAAACATGTTAAGGTTGTGAGCGCTGCTGAGAGAGAGGCAGGGATGGCTGTCAGTTTTCCCTTCTGCCCATGTCTGTGTACATACTGAGGAGGGGTGGCCCTATCTGGACCTCTTTGGCCTCTCCCTTTGATTTATGCTGATGGAGACCCAGTCAGAGGAGGCAATGTCTTTTTTTTTTTTTAAGATTTTATTTATTTATTTGAGAAAGACACAGAGAGAGAGCAAGCATGAGTGAGAGGGAGATGTAGAAGCAACTGAGCAGGGAGCCTGACATGGGGCCTGATCCCAGGACCCTGAGATCGTGACCTGAACCAAAGGCAGATGCCTAACCGACTGAGCCACCCGGGCGCCCCGAGGAGGTGATGTCTTATACAAAGTATAAAAGCCCCAAGGGTTCTTCTGTGCAGGTATAAGCTGGGTCACGTGTAGGTGAGGCTTGATCAGTGCCTTGACTGTGTCACTGAAGTCCCACTTGTGTGTCCCTTCTCTGCCTTCCTTGTCATCTGCTTCATTCTAAGGTAACTCCTGTCACCTCACAGATACGCCTTCTGCCCACCCACCTGCAGAAAGAACAAGAAGAGATGGGTGTCCTTTCTTTCATGTGCCTCCAGTTTCTTACAGAAGTATTCACCATAAAACAAGTTTATTCCAAAGTTTTCTTTGCTGTGTTTCGTTTTGTAGTTTGCTTGCCACTTTTATGCATGAGGCCAGAAGAGAACTGTCAGGCTAGCAGTTGTGGGCTGCTCCTGCCCCTCCCTGGTAAAATTGGGATGCTGAAGCTTTGAACAGTACTTGCCAGGGTGATGGCTCTCTCATCCAGAACTGTGGCCATTTGTTAATGTAGTGGGAGTTTCACAGCATGAAGATGATCCCTTATGGTTGACTAGCTGGAATCCAAGATGTTTTGCAGTGCACATTTGATGCTGACTGGTTAAACTTTCAAAGTAGATATTTCACAGTGTTTTGTTTGTATAGGTGTTTATTTTGTTTTGATTTAAAGAGTAGTCTCCCAAGCTGAGCTTGCTTGTTCTAAAACACATACACATGTACCCACCTCTTCACAATATTTTGAATTTTAAATTTCCAGTATATGCCATATATACTTGCCCCCTTTTCTTTAAAGAAATGGCCTAACTTCGTGGTGTGACTAGTGAGTTAAGTTTCTGTCTATACAGTCTCTATGGTGAGACAGTATCTTAAGTTCTGAACAGCCTGTGGAAGGTGTCTAATAGTTATGGTGTGTCTTAGAAACCATGTGGTATGTACTATGTCATAGTCCTCTTTTTTTTTTTTTTTGAGATTTTATTTATTTATTTGAGAGAGAGAGAGCATGAGCAGGGGGAGGGTCAGAGGGAAAGGGAGAAATAGGCTCCTTGCTGATCAAGGAGCCTGATGCAGGACTTGATCCCAGGATCTTGGGATCATGACCTGAGCCAAAGGCAGATGCTTAACTGACTGAGCCACCCAAGCGTCCCCGCCATAGTCCTCTTTTAAAGACTGACTTATGAATATCAGTTTTTTAAAAAATTTTTAAAAAGATTTTATTTATTTATTTGACAGAGAGAGACATAGTGAGAGAGGGAACACAAGCAGGGGAAGTGGGAGAGGGAGAAACAGGCTTCCCGTGGAGCAGGGAGCCTGATGTGGCGCTTGATCCCAGGACCCTGGGATCATGACCTGAGCCGAAGGCAGATGCTTAACGACTGAGCCACCTAGGTGCCCAGGTTTTTTTTTTTTTTTAATAAATCATATGACCCCATTATCTTTATCACTGATTATAGAAAGGCAAGCAAAGGCACACAGTCATTGAAGGGGCTGGGCTTGAAAACTCTGTTCCACGGGGTTGCTCTATACAGGAGAGTGACCACAACCCCAGGAAGACCTTGTCTCCTAGGGAGAAGGATGCAATGCACAGAATGATGCAGAAGCGTGCAGAATTTCTGAGAGAAGGCAGGCGGCAGAATCCAGGAGGCTGCCGCAGCTGTGAAAAAGACATTGCCATGAGAGAATGGGAAAGGGCATGCCAAAAAATGAATAGCTTACCAAAGGAGAGAGCCCATGGAGAAGAGGAGTCCAAGCACGGAAGACTGAGATGCCATGTGCCTCTTCCAGTTACTGTGTATTCTGAGAACAGGTAGATTCTGTTCTACCTCACCTCATCTTGTATCCTTTCAACACTCTGAGTTTCCTGACATACTCAGAGTGAGTTTCTTTCCTAGAGCTGCTTGAAATTGCTGATATCTCACAATTGCTTATTGAATAATAAATCAGTTTTTGAGAAGTGATAATCTATAACTCTCAAATAAAGACCTTGTATAATAAAATAGATTGTCTAGAACAAGCCTGAAAAATAACAGGGAAGTGGAATCTCTGAAAAAGAAATGAGATTGTAGCTTTTTGTATTTATTTTTTCTTACCACGTACAAATTTTTATGTATCTTGAAATAAAACTTACCTGGTTGTAGCTCTCAAGAAACTATCTAGTAGTTTATTTTTATTTATTTATTTATAAAAGATTTTATTTATTTATTTGACAGAGAGAGACATAGTGAGAGAGGGAACACAAGCAGGGGGAGTGGGAGAGGGAGAAGCAGGCTTCCCACAGAGCAGGGAGCCCATGCGGGGCTCGATCCCAGGACTCTGAGATCATGACCTGAGCCAAAGGCAGACGCTTACCGACTGAACCACCCAGGTGCTCCACTATCTAGTAGTTTAAATGAAGAAGAAAAGATGTCTGTATACTAAATTTATTTAAAAGAGCTCATTAACATACTGCCTTTTTTTGTCAAGTCGCTAAGATGCACTGATTCAGTGTGGATTTAGAGAAACCTATCTTGATGGTGAGGTTGCCAGCTATACTTCATCTATAAATTTCTCTTTGTGTGTTAATGTTCATAGTTATTTCAAATTTCCCAGTGTTAGATATCTTAAATACACATGTAAAACTCAGAGGGAAATGATATATGCAGAAGGAGACAGCAAAGCATTTTAAAAGTGTTTCAAACACTATTTTCTGTATCATTTCCATGAGATTTGGCTTATTTTGTTCACTGATACACGCCAGGTGCCTGGAACAGTGCCTGGCACATAGTAGATACTCTGTAAATATTTGCTAAGTGGAGACCTCCAACAGAGATAGAAGTTTCTATAATTTGATGTAAAATACAGATTCATGTTAGAATTAGAGGGGAAATTAAAGCAATTAAAGCAAGACTCCATGACTTCCATCACACATTGGGAAATCGAGGTCTAGAGAGGTGAAGTGAATTGCCTAAGATCACAACTAGTGAGTGGCAGAATGGGGGCTACATTCTGGATTTCCAGACAACCTGCTCAGTGTCACATCGCCAACAAGGGAAAGAAATGGGGTTTAAATTCAGCTATGACAGGCTATGAAGTTCATTATCTAGATGAGAATTTTAGTATTCATATTTTTAATATTTTAAATAAAGGTTTAATACATCACTTTTTCTTTGTAGCTTTTTCTCTGCCCCCAAACAGAATTAATTGCTTCCTTGACAGATAGCACTAGATACCATCTCTTTTCTAGAACTTATCATATTATATTGAGTCTGTTTTCATGGCCATATGTGCCTTCAGGCCAGGGACCAATTCTTATTCCTCTTTGCTATCTCGGAATTTAGCATAGTGACTTACAAGATAGATGGAGTTCCCTGTGTTTTGAATTGTGTTGAGAGTTAGTAACAAATAGTATACTCAGACTTAGGTTTAGGAACATAAAACTTTCATGACAGACACAAAATCTCATAGACTTTCAAATACAGTTGATGCTTGGGGCGCGTGGGTGGCTCAGTTGGATAAGTGACTGCCTTCGGGTCAGGTCATGATCCTGGAGTCCCAGGATTGAGTCTTGCATCGGGCTCCCTGCAGGGAGTCTGCTTCTCCCTCTGACCCTCCTCCCTCTCATGCTCTCTCTCTCATTCTCTCTCTCTCAAATAAATAAATAAAATCTTTTTAAAAAAACAAAAAAAAAACAACCAAAAAATACAGTTCATGCTTGATAAATGTTAATATTAAATGATCATTATTTTGTAGACTTAATGATTGTCAGTCTTCTTGGTTTGAATGGCTTTTTGAGGATGGCTCCACTTTTTAACTTTTAAAGAATTCATACTAGTACTCTTCTGTGGATTTTTTTTTAAGGTTTTATTTATTTAAGAGAGAAAGAGAGAGAATGAGTGGGGAGAGGGGCAAAGAGAGAGGGAGAGGGAAAGGGAGGCAATCTCAAGCAGATTCCATGTCGAGCCTGGAGCCCGATGCAGGGCTTGA
This sequence comes from Mirounga angustirostris, assembly GCF_029215605.1. Classification (NCBI taxonomy): domain Eukaryota; kingdom Metazoa; phylum Chordata; class Mammalia; order Carnivora; family Phocidae; genus Mirounga; species Mirounga angustirostris. Next base: position 37,481,935 of record NW_026991720.1, read on the forward strand.
TCTCAAGACCCTAAGATCATGACCTGAGCTGAAACCAAGAGTCAGATGCTTAACCAACTGAGCCATCTAGGCATAACCTTGTCTTGGTTTTTTGACTTCATGATATGCCCTCCCCTGGTATTTTAGATCCTCACCAATTCATGTTAACCATGCCAGTTCTAAAAATTTTGGCTGCCTTTGACATAAGTAATTTTAGGTCTTCTAGAAAAATTGAACCCCTCGTACTGTTAAGGATATATTACCTAGTAAGTGAACCAAACAATTTTATACAGAGTTAGCAAACATGTCTATCAAACCATTAATGAATTTTAAAAGGAATTATTTATTCTTTTAAACTTGAAACTTTTGTGTAAGGATGGCATTATACATTGGAAAACAAGAAGGAAAGCACATTTCAGGAGAATATTGTGATATTAGAAAATGTAAAAATTTATAGAAGATGCATTGCTTTGCCTGTGATCTTGTAAATATAATGATATTTACTGAGCAATGCTCTTTCAAATCTGTGTATTTCTTACAGCTAAATCTTCTGAGGCATGGGATGTTATTCCCTTAGGGAAACAGTCTGAAACTATGTGATTTCTGTTTGTCATGTCAGAAACAACTCTAACATTTTGTGTAAAAAACAATATTATTTAAAAAGAATGGGAAATACTAAATTCAATAGCATCCATGTGCTAATTTCTTGAAAGAAGATCTATGCTATTGGTATTGTTATTAAGAATCTGATCTTTTCTATAAAACATATATTTTATGAATGCAGGAAAACTTGCAATTCAAACCACCTTAATATATAGATGAGAAAAAAGATATCAAAAAACAAGACTGAATTCAACTTTAGATGTTAAAGCCAGTTGGTGGAAAGCCTGGACTAGATTCCAGATCTTCAGATTTTTTTGTCAACATATTTTACACTCTACCAAACCAATGGATAAGAATAAAAGTCACTCAAGGGGAACCTGGGTGGCTCAGTCTGTTGAGCATCCAACTCTTGATCTCAGCTTAGGTCTTGATCTCAGGGTTGTGAGTTCAAGCTCCACGTTGGGCTCCACACTGGGAATGGAGCCTACTGAAAAAAGAAAAAAAAAAGTCATTCAAAGTCATAAAAGTCATTCAAAGAAATGCTAAATAAAATTAGATAATTTTATACCCTTATGTCTTTTATTTTATATGTTTATCACTTTTGTTATTATCATTGCCCGCACAGGAAACAGACTCTGACCTAAAAGCAAAAAAGGAATTTATTAGAAGTATCTGGGATGGGAGAAGCTCTCTGGATTGAAGGGAGGCTGCATAGTTAGTCTTGGAACAGAGGGGGAGACAGGGAGTTCTGAAGGCCTGGGTAGCAGGAATACTCAGCAAAAATACACAGGCTCGGTTGCTGACCTGAATCAATTCTAACTACATCTTTAGTTTATGCATGGATTCTACTTAATATACCAAAGTCCTAAGAGATTATGTCTCACTGGCCAAGCTTGGGTTATGTGCCCACCAGCCTACACCAGGGAGTGAGCAGAAGTTCTCTGGAAGCAGCCTCCAAAGGATGCCTTTGGTTTCCATAGTTGGAGAGCATGTACTTGGATGTATGCCCCCACCAAGAGTACATGGTAGGGTAGAAAATTCCCCAAAAGGGGCTTGAGGTGCTGTCAGGAAGGGGGCTGGATGCTGGGCAACCACAAAATGACTTATGGCCACTGTTTATCAATGATCATACCATGCTAGAAGCCTCTTTTTCTGTATCTAGTAAAATCAGCCATTTCTGAATAGCATACTAAGTATTTTAAAAATGTGGATTATCTAGTCTATATAGATTGAGAATATTTTAATATGGTTTTTATTCATTGCTTTGTCTCTGGTAGCATTTCAATTACTCAGCAACACCTCCCCACCCCCCCACCCCTGCCATGAGCGGTCAGAGGAAGAAACGGGAATTCAAATCTAAGGCAGTGTTACTTTCTAAATTTTAAATACAACATTTTCTGCCCACACTGAATAGAAATAATAGCCATAATTTATTTTTTACCAACTGGCTTAAAATACTGGATTTAAAGTACTATGTGGGCATTTTACTTATGTTTTCAGTGCAAGAATGATTTGAGGTCAGAATCTTAAGTTCAGGAAGGTAATAAAGACACAGTGAAGCATGGTGTTTTCAAGTATGGAGTCTGGAGTAACATTCTCTGCATTCACATTCTAAGTCTAACCCTTGCTAGCTGTCTGACCTTGGGCAAGTTACTTAACCTTTCTGTTCCTGGTTTTTCTCTGACTGAAAAGAGGGGAAATAACACAGTATGTCCTAAGAGTGATTGTAAAATTTAAAGATAGAGATCAAATGCTTATTAGCATGGTTCCTGGCAGTTAGCAATATGTTAACTACAATAACTATTTGCATTAAACTTGTTAACTGTACTATGTGTTGCATTTAAAGAAGACAAAAACCAGTTGGGGGGAAAAGGTACTATTAAATTGAGGAAGAGGAAAGAAAACTAAAGAACTGGGCTTAAAAGCAGTATTACATTTTTTAACCCAGTGTTATAAAAACAGATTGATGATTATTGCATTAGGGATACTAATTAGTCTATGTCCTATTCTTGCATTGTGAGGACTTTTCATATCTTACAGTAGTTTTGAAGGAATTAATAAAACAATTTACAGAGCATTATTTTTTCCTTCGTTCTCCTTTCTAATGTGTTATTTTGCACACATGAGAATATCTGTCACATACGTACAGTTATAAAGCATACTAAGAAGCGGAAGTCATGCCCCTCTCACCAGGACCGAGGATACCTCATGCCCATCCATGTACCTCCCCATCTGATTCCTCTGCCTCCCTAACATTTGCTGAATTTTGTGTTTACTTTTGTGTACACTTACAAATGTGCATGCACACACACACGCAGAATATATATTCTTCTTTTGGGAGTAATTTGCTGTAGTTGCCCTCCTTTACCATTAAATATTTAAGTGCGATTTCCTAAGAATATGGTACTTTCTTATATCACCATAGTATAGTTTTTAACCTCAGTAAATCTAGCATCATTGTAATCTATTATCTCACGAACATCCATATTTAAATTCTGGCAGTGCAGCCAATAATGTATTTTGGAAGCATTTATTTTTTCTCTCCTGCACAGGATCCAGTGCAGGACCAAGTATTGCATTTGGTTGTTGTGTTTCCTTAGTCTCTTTATTCTGTAAAAATCCTTCAACCTGTTTGTCTTTTATAACATTGGTATATTTGAAGAATACAACATTCTACCTCTTTTTTTTTTTTTTTTTGGAATAGTATGCCTGTCATTTGAGATAGATCTGCTATTTCCTCATGATTTACATTCAGATTATATCTTCCCAGGCAGAATACTTTGTCAGTGATGTTTCCTTTTCAGAGATCACATCTGGAAGCACTCACTGTCCACCTGGTCAAGGTGTTGTCCAGTTTCTCCATTTTATAGTTGCTAATTTTCCCCTTGTTACTGGTGAGCCATCTGAGACATTTTGAACCATGCATATATTCTGCTCCTAAAGGAAATTTCTCCTCCTGGTTTAGCATATGTTGATAAATCTTGCCTGACCCAGGCTTAATTGCAGCAGTTGCAGAATGAGGATATTTTAATACCAGCGGCTCCTCCACTTTTACCAGTCAGCTCTCCGCATTCTACTCTAGGAACCTTTCCTTCGCTCGCCATTTCCTTCTGTATTTATTATTTTTCTGTTCCCCTCTACCCCCAGTGGTTTATAATTCTGAGTCCTTGCGACTTTTCTTAGCATTTCTATACTTTCTGGCATAATCAGGTGCTCCAGGGTCATTGTGTCCCTTCTCTGCTCAGCCCTGGAGTCAGCCTTTTTTTTTTTTTTTCCCCAAAGGAATCCTGGTTCGTTTTATTGAGGAATGGCATTAAAACCCAAAATCTGGGTACTGGATTTACTGGCTCCGGAAGTTGATTAAATTGTGGTTTTGAACCAGTTGGTGATTGTTTCTTCTTTTCATTCTCAAGCAACCTGGTTATTTATTGCATTTCTCGGACTTAATATGCATCCTTCATAACCTACGATGTTTTAATACTCTTTGCTTTATTTATAGTCGTTTATGTATTTGTGATAGTATTTCTCATGAGTGTCAGGATTGGCTGCCATGGTGTAGGACATCCAATAACTGCTCTGGTGCGGTAGGAAATGAGCAGCTGTATGAGATTAGTAATGATACCTGTCACAGGCAGGGGAAATAAAGCATCATGATGTGGGATTGTTGAGAAGGATAAGCTTGAAAATATTTTCAATAAATGAAATATTCATGACAGCAGCTTGTGTTTCAGAAGCTGACCAATTTCAAACAATCACTTATTTTCTACATCTTTTTTTGAAGTACAGGAAATGAAGGAAATACAGAATTATGCAAAGGCCACTCCAGGATATTAATATTATACTGAATTAAAATTTCAAAGTTCAGCAGGAGAAAGGTTATGCCCTAATCATTTAAAGTCTGTCTTATTTCTTAAGGCATTCCCTGTTGGTTTAAAGTTCTAATCACTAGAATTTTTGCATATTGGATATGATTTTAATAAAAATAATTACTATGTACATAATGTTTATAGTTTATATAAAATTTTTCACATGCATCCCTAATTTGCTACTACCTACCTAACATGATCTTATAATTACTATTTAATTAATATAAAGAAACTGTGACTGAGATAGATTATGTAATTTCATCAAAATCACATAGCCATGCTCTCTATATGTATCTGTACCCTGCATAATTGTAAAAAGAATTGAGGTAGAAAATTAAAAAAAAAAAAACAACAACACAAAACAACAACAACAAAATAAAACCAAGACATAAAAACTGTCAGATAACATGAGAACACCAAAAGCACAAGATCAGGGAAGAAGCAAATATACTAACTGCAAGGGCTATTACAGTTCTGTGATTAAGAATTTAATTATATTTTGTTCAGTTGGACTCAATACTCATTACCTGCTTTGTGCCACTTATTTTGTCAATCCATGGAGCTTACTATTTATTTAGGGAGAAAGACATTTAAAGAAATGATTTGTATATAAAATAAGTGTTGTGGGAGTACAAAGAAAATAAACTTTCCCCAGTGTGTGTGTGTGTGTGTGTGTGTGTGTGTGTGTAGGGGTGGTGGCATCCAGAAAAGCTTCCTGGAAGAGAAGATGCATGAGTTGGGCTTTGAAGGACAGGTAAGAATTAGCCAGGCAGTAAGTGGGGCAAGAGTATTCTAGGAAGGGACAGTGTGATGGACAGTAGAGATAGCAAACCCACACGAGGGTGAAATTCTCTGGGGAAGTGAGAAAAAAATGAGCTCAAGTATAGAAGTGAACAATGTAAAATTTCTTACTCTTAAAGAATGCATTTTAAAAATGGATGGTGGTGTATACCAAATTGTTGTGGAATTTAGATTCCTTTGATACCCCTAAAAGAGTGATGTAACTTTTTTGTTTAAAAACGGCAGTATTTACAACATACTGGAAATTACAGCCTTTGTGACCATTTAAACTTGTGATGAAAAATTTTTGATGTCTACTGAAAAAGTTCATTGCAAAGTTTTAGAAAATTCTTTCCAGAGTATGGGAGAAAAAACAAATGGAGACTGTTGCTTGAGAGCACCTTTCTCACTTTCCTCACCTCTCTTACTTTCCTCAAGAAGACTTTTTGTAAATTTAGATGACAAAAGGAGACCATGCTCTTTGAGAGCTCATTATATTGTTAGTAATGGAGAGGATATTCCTAGGGTTTGAATGCCTGACAAACAAGTGACGATAAACTGAATCTTCTGCTGTCAAGGATGAGCGTTCTAGATAGCTCTCTTGAGGGACTCTTCCTCCCTGAAAGGTAGGAGTATCCCTAGATTTTACCCCTAGATACTCGCCACATTGTCCTGAGAAAGAAATCTTTGGATCCATGCGGGCATTTGAACAAATGAGTATTTTGCTGAGACTCCATGGAGCAAGGCGGATGTGATTTGGGCCAGGAAAAGATTTTGTGATGGCCTCAGCCATACTCAGTTATGCTGCAACTGCTACTATAGAATCTGTAAGTCTGAATAGGGAGTAGCTAGGAAATAGACTCCCAGATAATCAAATTAACTAATGTCTATAATTAGGTAATAATTACTCTATATAATCCTAGGTAATTAAATGTTCAAGAATGCCTGAGAAATGCAGTGATTTTAGTTTTGATATGCTTACTGTTGAGTTTGTCATGCTGGTATAAGTGAGAATAATAGGGACCAGATGCCAACCTAGCTAATAAGTTGTGAAGCTGGTATCTATATCCATGTATTCAGTACCATGTTCTTTCTCCTACAGCAGTTAGAAAGACTGGCTAGTATTTCATACATTCAGAAAGCTGGTTACATTTAAATATACTTTATTGTTTACTAAAAGGAATTCTGGCAGTCTTACAGGATTTTGCTAATTTGTTTATACTTCTTAAAAACTCTTAAAAATTGAGGACCCCAAAGAACTTTACGGGGGTTTGTTTTATCAATATTTAGCATATTACAGATTAAAACTGAGAAAATTAAAAATATGTATTGAATTCACTAAAAAATAATAGACCTATCATTATGTTAATGTAAATAAGGTATTCTTGTGAGAAATAACTATATTTTATGAAACAAAAATATTTAGTGAGAAGAGTAGCACTGTTTTACATTTTTATAAATCTCTTTAATGTCTGACTTAATAGAAACAGCTGGGTCCCATATCTGCTTTTGCATTCAGTCTGCCGTGATATGTTTTTTTTTTTTTTGGTTGAAGTACATGCAGGAAAATCTGCCCTCACACTGAATATACTCGCAAAAGGGAGACCTTGTGGAACCCCTGAATGGTTCTTGGGGACCATGAGAGATATTTGGACCCCTACTGTGAGAACTGCTGCTTTAAAATATTGTCCCAAGTGCTACATCCTAATTCGCATGCACATAGTAAAATGGGAGTACAGTTTTTACAGTATGTGTTATTTTGATGTTGTCTGCCTTTGATTTCAGCTTCATGTATTATGGAAGACTTTTTCCTTAACTGTTGGGTGTGTAATGAGGTTTATGACAAAATTATAATCTTAACCTGAAAACATTTAAGTAAAATTACAGGGTATATAGGAATATAAGTTTCAATAGGTTAGAAATTGTGAACAGACATTTCTCTTTCAGAAAAATCAATAGAAAAAAAATTCAAATATATTATAATTATATTAAAGTAGTTGTAATGATAACAAGAATTCCAAACTTCAGGAAGATCTTTTTTCCATATATCCTTTAAAATAATCTAGATCCGACCATCTTTTTCAGTGTTTTCTAGCCTTCCTCTCGCTTTTCTCTTTCACTAACTAGGAAGCCGTAACTTGTAGAACAAAGAGATGAAAGCCTCCATTGGTTCAAATACAATAAAACTTTATTTCTTGCTACATCCAATAAGCATGTTTCTGTTGGGGGCAGGACTGTGCATTGCAAAGGTGGCCAGACAAAGAAACTGTGGTTTCTGCCGCGTTTAGGAATCTGGAGAATTAGGAGGCCACCTCCTAACTGCTGGCTCAAGGACCACATCATCAGTGCCATGATTCACATTAGTAGAACAGATGACTGGCCCTGGCTCTTGACACTCATGAAAACAGGGATGGACATTAGGATCTATGCTGTAGAGAAATCAAATTTCTCTCTGAGTTTTTAAAATAAAAACAGCAGAGGTGGCAGTAGCCAACCTGGCCTCTGCCTCACTGTGTTAACTCTGATTCAGTCATGCCGCTGTGTCTTCTTGGCAAGGGCTGGGTCATGTGTCCCAGTATAGCTGTCAGGGAGCTCAGTAAGTGAACTTCAGCTTTCTAGCTTAGCTATCTAGCTGTCTGTCTGGCTTGCATTAAAGAACACAGCTGAAATGGAGTTGAGGCAACCAATCTACACATAGAACAAATGACTGAAATGAAGTGTATTAAAATGTTGATAGCAATTATCTCTGGGTAATTAAATCTACAGCACTTTCTCTTCCCTTTACTTTTTTGATTTCTGTCCTCATCTGGGTTAATCTTCATTATTTTGAAAGAGATTTCACCTTCCCCCAATTTCAAGTATCTGGTTGTTAGAAGAGCACAAAGCCAACAGTTAGAACTGGTCATTTTCCAGACTTTACCTCTCCTGTGAGAACTATAGAAATTTTACCCTTGCATATTCTTATGGGGTTGGGGGTCATCTAGTGAATTGGCTATGTGAGTCTTTCAGTGAAACTATGTGTATGCTGAAATACGTCAGTCTAGATCTCTACCACTCTGTTGCCAGGTGTGGATGCTTTGGGGTTGCTAACTCCTGAGCTAGGAAATTATGGTAATCAAAGGGTAGTATGTTGTGGAGGAAACTAAGATAATTTTATGCTTTGTGATTTTCCCCTGGGCATGTCAGAATCAGTTACTTTTCTCTCTTCTGCACTGTTGCCTGTTGAAGATTCTATATCATACATAATGGGAGAAGATACTTTGATTAATGTCTTGGGGTTGCCTAAGTAACTGGTGGAATAAATAATTTATCCTCATCTCTGGGTGGTATGTTAGTCTTTAAGAGACGGGGAATAGAGGATATTAAGGTAATGCCTCTGTAACTATGGTGCAGGTGAAGAAACATGAAAGGGTAGTTTAGAAAGGAAGGCAAATCTAAACATACTGGGGTCTGCAATTCGAATGGTTTATTTTGGAGAGTCAGACACCCAGAGGGTGTGGCAAAAACAAGTCAAATGGTTTTGTATTCTGAATCTAAAAGATGTGTTGTTGACAGCCCAGTGGAGAATGGGTTTCCAGAGCTGAGTTAGGGTGTCTAAAAGGTTTGGATAGACCTAGGGTGGAAAACTAGGGTCTTCATGCCTTGTAGAGATTGGTGAGTATAAGGAGAGGGGGTAGGGTGGTCATGGTGTAGGGTTGGTAAAGAAATAATTTCAGTGCTGGCTACTTCTTTGCTTTGCCTTCACTTCCCTTCTTTTTGGGGAGATGAGAATGTCCCAGATGATTAAAGGTACCAGATAGAAATGGACCATAGTATATATATGTTTTTCTATAAATTCTTTATGATGGCTCATGTTGCCAAAAGCTAAAAAGGTTTGTTTGTTTGTTTTTTTAGCACATTGTTAACCTCATGAAAATCAGTTTGATGGATGTCATGGATGTCATTGCATTAATCATTTAATAAAAATATTTAGACCTAATAGCTAGAGCTGGTGAATGTTACCAGTAATATAAATTAAAAAAACAAGTGCAACATTCAGGCAAAACAAGTTATTTTGGTTGACACTATTCTGCTTTGTAAAAGCACAGACTAGCTTCTGAAGGGAATGCATTTAGAATTTTTAATGTGGCAATTAAACATGGTTAGGGGGCTATGTAAATTAGCATGTTTTTAACTGCATTTATGGTCATCTTAATCTGATATGGCTGACTTAATTTCATAGTCATTTGAGGATAGTTAATTCTACTTTATAGTTGCTTACCAGGAAATTATGCCTCATGCTGTGTGGTGAGTTTTTGTGAGTGAATTCAAAGAAAATTGTTATTGTTGGAAAAAAAATTCATTGTTTAAGCACTATCTAAAGTTACTGCCTTGAAAGGATCATTGGTGCATGGTATTTAAAAAAAAGATTTTAAATGTGTTTTGGATCTTGTCAGTTTTTGAGTAGAAAGACACAGATGTGTGTATTTAACAACAACAACAAAAACTTTAAACACCATGTTGGCCCAGTCTGTGTTCACATCTCCTTCTTGAAGTGGTTAGTAATTAATCCCATGGCAAAGATAAGTTTGCAGTTTATGCAGTACTGTACCAGTTGATGATAATCTCCTGGGTTGTACATACATATATTTAAAATTCTGAAAAAAAAAATCTGTAAAAATGTCAATTTTTTTCTGTTTTTATTTTTTTAAAAAAGTATTTTTATCCCAGCTGTTATAGAAAGTTAACTAATTTTCTCAAAAATAATATTGCATATATGGGAATTCCCCTACAAACTTGCATTTGGGGTCAAAAAGTGAACATTCTGTATTTGATATCAAATAAGGCATTATGTAAATGAGTTGAATGAGTTGAATTTGTTAGTCTAAAAAGGAATTTGGGTCTGTTTAATTTATAGTAGATTATATTTTATTTAATATATAGCTTTATGTGTGTGTGTGTGTAAGTACATATATAGTGTGTGTATCTAAATCTCTAAATTCTGCCTATGTGGTACCCCATGTGGCTTGATTGTTGTCCTTTGGAGTTTTTTTTTCAAATAATCATTACATAATCATGAAAGCAAATATTTTAAGAAATGCAAGATTTTCTAACAGAAATAGATATTTTCAGATAATATAATTGAAGACCTGTTGATATAAAAATAACTTAAAGAATACTATTACTAAAGCTTAAATGTGAATTTTAGAAATATGAAACAAACTTGAAATGGATTACACTGTTCTTTAATTAAAAATTTTCTCTAGTTATGCTTGGATCATTCCTCCAAAGGAGAATGATTTGTTGTATTACTGAGTACAGATTACATTTGTTGTATAGGTGAAAAATTGAAACCTTACTATCAGTAACATTTCTGTACATCTTATGCTGAGTAGAGGTTTTAAGGGTTTTTTTTGTTTCTTTGTTTTCCTATTTTTCAACTACTTTTCTCTTTTGAGTTGAAGTTTTTAAAAAAATGGTTTTAAGTACACTGGGGGAAATTTATGAAGGGAAGTGAAGAAAAGCAAGAAAATTTGGAAAAATATTGAATTACTAATTAAGAGAATGTATATGCATTCTATAAACTAAGTAATGCTGCTCAATGATAACAGTTTACGTAGAATTTTGAAAAGAAATAGCACTTTGCCCATGTACAGTACCGCTGGTAAAAGACTCAAAGTGTATAAATTACTTATTTTCATAATTAATTTATGAAAAGAAACCATTTCACCAAGCTTATTTTATGCCTTAGAATCATCACCTATATTATGTATGTTTATTTTATTTATTTTATTTTTTTAAAGATTTTATTTATTTATTTGAGAGAGAGAGAATGAGAGAGAGCACATGAGAGGGGGGAGGGTCAGAGGGAGAAGCAGACTCCCTGCCGAGCAGGGAGCCCGGTGCGGGACTCAATCCAGGGACTCCAGGATCATGACCTGAGCCGAAGGCAGTCACTTAACCAGGCGCCCTATATTATGTACGTTTAAATTTTAATATTTGTTTCACTGTGATTTTTTTAAATAATTTTTTTTAAAGATTTTATTTATTTGTCAAAGACAGAGAGATACAGAGGGAAAGAGCACAAGCAAGGGGGGAGTGGCAGGCAGAGGGAGAAGTAGGCTCCCTGCTGAGCAAGGAGTCCGATGTGGGACTCGATCCCAGGACCCTGGGATCATGACCTGAGCTGAAGGCACACGCTTTACCGACTGAGCCACCCAGGCATCCCTGTTTCACTGTGATTTTTTAAAAATTCCATGTTTATTGTAGAAAATATGACAATTGTTAAAATGACAATATTTAATTTCACCTTTCAGAGGCAACCACTGTCACTTATATTTAATACAAAATATCATGTTTAGTGTAATAGAATACATTCATGAAACATTCATAAAATGTTTTCTATTGATGATGGTGCTGAAGATTAACTCAGGGAAAATGGAATTCATTAGTATGTTTCCCAAGTGGTCTCCTTCCTGGCTTTTCACTTTCTCTTTATTCTCTCAGTTTGTTCCATTACCTATACAGTTTTGTTGATTCTACTGAGATCTTTAAGACATCTGGAATTTGTTTTGGGGTTTGATACACAGTAGGAATTTAATTTTTGTTCAAATGAATGATATGTCTTCTTTTTTCAGAACTTTTATGTCCTTTGGTAAAATTTTATAGTATTCTTTATTTACACTTGCACATTTCTTACACATTAGATTTATTCCTACTTATTCCATAGATTTTTTTTTTTAAAGATTTTATTTGACAGAGAGACAGCGAGAGAGAGAACACAAGCAGGGGGAGTGGGAGAGGGAGAAGCAGGTTTCCTGCCAAACAGGGAGCCCGATGTAGGGCTCGATCCCAGGACCCTGGGATCATGACCTGAGCCGAAGGCAGACGCCCAACAACTGAGCCACCCAAGCTTTGAGCCACCATAGATTTGTATGGCTGTGTCTCAAAAGATATTTTTTTCCCAATAAAATTTGCAATTGATTATTTCTGTGGGTGGGAAAATCATTCATGTCGATCTTGATTCTGGCCACATTTCTGAATGTTCTGATTCATTCTAATTCCTTTTCAGTTGATTGTGTCTGTCTTTCTAGGTAGGCACAAGCAAAACCTTATACTTCTCACTTTTTCTTTCCTTCTTCTTTGACTAAAACCTCCATTCCCCTCCCTCTTAACCTTCATGGGAACCCTTTTACTATTTACCATTAAATGTAATATTTCCCTTGGTTCCTCATATGGAATTAAAGAAGTGTTCTTTATCTCAGTTGGTTAAGAGGCTTTTCTGGAATTTGGTTGTTAAATGTTTATCTGAAAGTGGAGGTTAGATTTTAAGTAGTTGAGCCTTTGTACTAGACATCAATCAAGATAGCAATAGGTGTGTTTTGTGTTTATCTGTTATATGGTGAATATATTACACAAATAGATACCTTTACATTTATGTGTTTTGCATTCTTGTGAATAATCCTGTTTGGTCATGGGGAGATATTTGTAACTATGCAACTGGCTTTGTCAAGATTTTACTTGGGTATTTATAAATGATAATCTATAGGGTTTTGGGTATGTTTATTCATTTTTCGTATGAGAGATATTCTAAGCTCATATCTCCATTGCTGATAAATATAAAACTCTATTCACTGTTCTTAATTTTACATTCTTCCTAAATAGTAGTTGTTCTCACCACTCTAATTCATGTCTACGTGTACTATCTCACCACCTAGGATCCTACCAGAGGACGCTCTGTAGGCAGCATTATTTGACACTTCAAATGTTTTCAGATGAAGGGGGAGGGGGAGGGAGGAGGAGGAGAAGGAATATTAAAAGTTTCAATAAAACCAGTGTTTCCTTTTCATAATTAATGTAGCATATGTAACTGACTACATTTGTGTATATGGAATCTATTATTATACAAATGTGAACAGATTGTTTTTTTGACATTTTAAGCTGTATAATTTTTCTTAACATATATGTACTTGTGTGTATGCATATGGTTTTAATACTCAAATCCCTTTTCCCATTAAAGTAGATTGAAGCTTATGACATTTCCAGTCTTATATCTGAGAGTAGAGTTAAGCTTTTAAAGAAGAAACAAATTCTTATTTTGTGAGTTCTAAGTAGGCTGCTGAAATTTACAGTTGGTGCAAAAGTCTTGAAATCAAGATATTCGAGTTGAAGAAGCTGGCGCTCTCTGAGATAGGAAGGGTCTTGAGTTTTTAAAGTAAAAGCTCTGAAAATATCAGTACATAAATTTATTTATTTTTTGGGACACCTGGGTGGCTCAGTTGGTTAAGCGTCTGCCTTCGGCTCAGGTCATGATCCCAGGGTCCTGGGATTGAGTCCTGCATCGGGCTCTTTGCTCCGCGGGGAGCCTGCTTCTCCCTCTGCCTCTGTCTCTCATGAATAAAAAAAAAAAAAAAAATTATTTATTTTTTTAAAACTTAAACAATAGATTGGAATGAAATTAGCTAAAAAGTGAGATAATCTCATTGAAATGTTAACTAAGTGTTGCTTGGCCAGAAGCGGAGTTGCATTAGGAGCAAGAATCAGTAGACTGGTAGTCCCTACCCTACCTTCCTTTCCTCTTCAGGCTGAGACATAGGAGGGATGATGATAGGAATTCCCTTTAGGTGAAGATTTGAGCTTCACTGTCTAGGTGAAAGCCAGGAAGATGGCAAGACTTACATAAAAGCGTACATGGTCCTCTATGACTGTGGTGTGATAGTAGCAGCATTGAAATACTAAACCTCCCACTTCTTCTGGAACTTTGAGAAGTAACAATCTCATGGATGTATCTTACACTAAAGTGACATGGGGTCAGTAGGGTAGAGATGTTTATGAGAAGTGTCCAGAGACAAAGAAGATGTAATAATAGCCCTCAATTTACTGTCGATCCAGGGAGGCAGTTGGAACTTCTTGCATTCCAGGGCAGGGAGGTTGGTTGAGAGACCAGTGCTTGAAAACACCTCTCTGTTATGATGAGGGGACACAGCCCAAAACGGCAGCATGGAGTACATGACTGGAGGCCAACAAGACTATAGATAATTACTTCTCTGCAAACCAGATTGCACAAATGCTATTTATCAGAGACTTGGAAGATGCCAGAAGTAGGGCACTGCAGATCCGATGCCTCCCACTGATGTCCCATGGCTGCTGTGTGAACTGCCCCTCAACATATAACCCTCACCTCAGGGAGAAGAAAGATGAAAAGTCATGAAATTGTGAATTTAAGTTAAATTCCTGAGAAAACCCAGAAGTGAGTAAGTTTATCTAGAAATGACTAAATTATGTTTTCTGACGTTAGGTGGGACAGGAGCTTGAGAGATATGTGATAAACTCTATAGTAGAAAACAAATTTTATGTTATATATCTGAATTTTTATTTTATGAAATAATACATATGCAATATCAATAATATACTATGGAACCTAGTGTTCTCAAAATGTGGTTGAGGGAATGCCGATGGACCCCTGAAACCGTTCTAGGGTGTCTATGAGGGCTACACTATTTGTACAATAATACCAAGAGTTCATTTGCCTTTTTTACTCTTATTCTCTCATGGATGTATAGTGTACTTTTAAAGAGACTACAGGACATGTGACATAATGACAGATTAAATCAAAAGCAGAATTGAGAATCCAGTTGTTTCCATGCCAGACGTGAAAGGGATTTGCAAAAAAGTAAAACAATGCCACTGTTAACTATTTTGGGGAAAAATATAGTTGTTTTAAACAAAATTTTATTTTTGTTAGAGTGTAATGGTTGCATTGTTATTTTTAAGTGAACTAGCAAATACTTTAAGTTGTCAATTTTAATTTTTAATGTGGCATAAATTAATAGATACAATCCACATTGTACAACGGAAAGGTTTTTGGGATCTTCAGTGAATTTTAGGAATGTCAAGGAGTCCTCTATCCAAAATGTTTGAGCACCATTGGCTCAGATTCATTATGGCCAGCCCCTGGATTGGAGATTGGAAAGTAAAGAGTATAGAGATTGAAATCTGACTGGTATCTGAATCACATTGGGTATGTTTCTCAAATTTTCTAAACCTCATTTTGCTCATTTATAAAATTGGAACAATAATGTTTAATTCTCAAGAACTTGTGAAGATTAGAGATACATGTACATTGACCACTCTAATATGCTGTTCCTACTAAGTGCTTACACTTGTTGGATAGATGAATGTTAGATATTTATGTTTCAGATATCATCAGGGACATCTATATGGAAATAGCCCATAGCTTTCTTTTCTACTTACTCCAGCTTTTGAAACCCATTCAAAATTAGAAAAAAGTTGAGATTATTAATTTTCTTTCCTTTGAGAAAATGAATACATTTATAGATACAGATTTATAGACACAGATGTATGAGCCTGTGTTTGCCTAGCATTTTTTGAGCCAGTGATCGATCATCAAGTATTATGTTTCCCTATGTCATATATTCTTAATTCTTCACTGTGCATTTCCACTAACTGGCATGTCTAGATTTTTGTCACCTCTGTACTATGTATATGTTTGTTTTTTTTTTTTTCCACTTCTCCCATAGCCTACCAAACATCACCCTTCACATAGGCTCTTTTATGCCCCAGGTGTGTGTGCGCTTGATTCCAAACATGTAGCTGAGTGACTGCATTTATACATTTTACTCGTAAGTCTTGGTATTATGAATACATTTGTCTTAATGAGAAACAGACTGATATAAAATTCTACTTTAAAACAAAGACACCAAGAAAAGGAAATATTCCCAGGTTGGTGACATGTTTAAGTAAGTGAACATCATTTCTCTGAGGAACTGCAGCCTAATCGGATTCATTTTTATATTAATAAATCAAATAAAATATATTGAGATACTTGTAGCAGCTGTCTTGAAACACGCAGGTCAAAAAAAATCGAAAGTGATATTCATTGGCTATGTGGTACAACATGGATGCAATTGAGATGGACAACCTGCCTGAATTTACTCATTTCAAAAGCATGGTTTGAAATTTAACATAACAATGAAATAATTAGATAATGGGAAAGAACAGTGAGTGGATGACTTCCTTTTTGCAGTCTCATGTTACTATAGCCACTCATTTAGCAATTTTTATCTGTAGCAACCATTTGGAATTTGCATATGTCAGAAGGAATACTTTTCTTTCTTTTCTTTTTTCCTTCCTTCCTTCCTTCCTTCCTTCCTTCCTTCCTTCCTTCCTTCCTTCCTTCCTTCCTTCCTTATTTTTGGTCAGGAATGGAAGCAGAACTTAATGACAAAACAATCTTGGTGATGAATTGCTCCTGTTGCTGGTTATCTTGAATTGGGAATTCTCTAGAGTGCAGTATAAGAAAAAAAGATGTCTCCCCCATTCATTTTGATTTAATGGGTTGGTGTAGAATATAACATACCATCTTTTCTCCCAGTGTACATTCTATAGTGAATTGAGCAAAAAATATATTAAGTAAGCTTTTTAATTTTTCATCAAAATCAATACCAGACTGTTAATACAAATTTTAACATTATGATTTCCTCATCAATTTGTGTGGTATGTTAATCTCTTACTACATATCAGCTGGCCATCTAACTTAATAATATTAAATATAATGATTGAAAACGCACAGTTTTTCACCTAACTCTTCATCCCCAACAATTACAGTGTTCATCATTCTGCTCTAAGTAAACAGAAACTCTGAGGAAATTAATTTAATAAAATTAAAAATAGATTGAAGGTATAAGAGGTGAAAATCCTCATGGTGACTGTGAATAAACTAAACTATTACATGTTTTGGATTATTTTTGGAAAGGTGTGAAATTCTCTTTTCATTTACTATTAAATATTCCATAGAAAGGGAGTAAAAAAGTTGTTCTATGGTGAGCTAAAGCTAAAAATCGCCTAATCAGCCACTTCAGATAAAATCTGTCATTGTGGGTATGAATACTTACGCGAATAAGATTCAGATAATTAGTAAACACCTAGATCCTCCTGTTGGTGGGAGGAATATTGTCCCATTGTAATGTATTGAGCACTTACTGCGAAGAAGACTCTGCCCTCAAGGTGTTCATTGCCTAATAATTTATAATACTGTATTGCATTAATAATTACAAAATAGTGGTAAGTCCCGCAATATAACTCTATATGCAAATTTAGTGATATGAAATATATTTTATTATTTTAATAATTGGCATCAGGATTCCTCTTATGAAGGGAACATCTTTGAATAAAGAACCTAATGGGTTCACATGGAGTAGATGTGAATCCATCATACTGGAGGGGAGAGAGTGCAGAGACTTCTGCATCAGAGAGCAAGGGGCATTCATTTCGATTTGGACAGGGAGAGGGCCTCTGTGGGATGTGACCAGAGGGCTGGATTGGGAGAGTGAAGTGCCTGATCCTGCCTGGAAAAGACCCTGTCTTTTCCTGCTCCTTCTCTTGCCCTCAGTGGCTATTCCTGTTCTTCCCCTAAGCCAGGGATCCCGCTCTACTTCTCACCCTGGTACCACACTGCCACTCTTCTGCGGACATTCTTAGTTAAAGCCTGCTGTAGAGGTTTATCTGTTAGTGTTTTAACACCTCCACAGTTAGGGCTCTGAGGGCTCTCTGAAAGCCAAGACAAATCATTTGCTTTACTAAAGTTTCGAGAGAAAAGCTGATTTTTAAAATTTGAAGTTTAAAAATACACCTATTGTAAATTAAGTAGCTGCATTTGTTGAATTCTTGCTCAGAACTCTTTAAGCTGTTTTGTTTTTTCATGTATGTTCTATCTCACTTGCCTATATAATTCCTGGAGAGAAGGAATAATGTTTCCTGCAGTCTCATTACCATTTCTATACCTAGCGTAGCAGCTCCCCAACATAGGTGCTCATTTGTATTTGTCAAATAATTTATTGCTATTAATATTAAGAATTAATCTTAGACTTCCCCCCCCACATTTTAGAGAAAAATAGAATTGAGATAATAATTCTATGATCTGATCCTGGTAATTAGGACTCTGGGAGGCTCCTCTGTTTTGATAATGTGATTGTAGCTCAAAAATCATTCTTTTCCTTATGGCACACTACTAAAATTGCAGGAAAACTATATCTGGAAATAAAAGAGCCTCTGTGTTCTGCATGCAAGCCCAAACTTATAAAGTATTACCTAGTACACACAGAACTCAGTCTCCTTGGGAAGAAAATGAATACTTGAA
This sequence comes from Mirounga angustirostris, assembly GCF_029215605.1. Lineage (NCBI taxonomy): Eukaryota > Metazoa > Chordata > Mammalia > Carnivora > Phocidae > Mirounga > Mirounga angustirostris. The sequence continues at coordinate 37,500,301 of NW_026991720.1, forward strand.
AGGATTTTTTGATGAAGAAAAGATTTCTTTGCTAATTTAAAATTATTCTAGGAAGATCATTAGGAGTATATGATATGTACACATAAGGACAGAAGAAGAAATATTCCTTGCTTTCAGATATCCAAGCTTTTGGGTGGCAGAGTCAGCTTGTAAGTAATGGCAAAGGTTCATTTTCTCCCAGAACATTAAGGGCCTGTGTGGCATAGTTTAAGGCTATCTTAACAGTTTCTAAAGAAATTCACAATTCTGGTTCTATTAAGGAGACTAATAATGCCATTTGGACATAATAGAAATAAAAAAAAACTATGGCACAATGACCTTATTCATAGGGCAGATCCCTAATCACTGTTTGTTATTAAGAAAATTTTTGCATATTTTCTCTCTTTTACTTAGATTTAAAATGACATTGTTTGGTTTCCAACACACTAAAATGAGGAAGTGGATGGGAGTGGTGGAGTCCAGTCAGATGACTTGGTAACTGGTTTGCTGCTTCTGAGAAAGCATGAACCGTCTCCTGTGTTTTAGAAAAATTTGTCATTGAACTGAACCTGATCTAGTAGGGAAGATGAACATACAGATATTTTATCATAATAAATGCTTTAATAGAACTTTTAACCAAATGTTGTAGGAGAGATAAAAGTTGAATTTATGAGAGAAGAGTTAGGGGAAATGCCACAGGGGACGACTGGGCCCTGAAAGGCAGGGATGCTTTTCCTTTGTCGTGCTCACCCTCATTTTAGTACCCTGAACTTTGACTCCATACTCCAGTGCGCCTTCTCTCTCCCCAGCCTCCCTCAACTCCCTGGGATCTCAGGTTATTAGGAAATATGAACATTGTAGAGACACTCCCTCACTTTCCTGCCATAAACCTATCCATGCTTTTGCTTTTGCCTCTTTCCTGCTTTTATAGAAGGAGGATCTTTTGCTCCTAGTTGAGGCTTGTCCGTGCTCTGGGCCCATTTCCCTCCTACTGCTCTGAAACCATCCCACCCACTTAACCCCTTATTCACTGATACCTTCAATCCCTCCCTGTTGCCAGGCACTTCTCTTTCAAACCCTAAATGCTTGTGTCATCCATCAAAATAAGCCACTTTCCTCCCCTGGCTCTTCTGTGCTTTCTACTTCTACTAGGAGGATTACTTCACGCTGGCCTTTACTTCCTACTCTTCAACTCATTGCTGCCTGGATAACCTCAGACATCTCCTCTTCCATCTGAACACATGGTCTACCTTCTCGAGCCTGCCCTTCTGCCGGTGTTCCCTCTCTGAATTCACCTAGTCACTGAGTGGAGACCTTGGAGCCAACCACCGCTCCCTTCTCTCCCTCCTTTCGCCTTCTTCCTTCTTCATCATCGTCACCACTAATAGTGAGCATTTCTGATGTGATGGGGACTTTTCTGAATGCTCCGTATCTGTCGTCAGTTCAAGTCACCAGCATCTCCTCGAGTTCGGTACTCTTGGGCCCATTTTCCCGTGGCTGACACTGAAGTACAGCATCAGTTGGACAAACTGAAGTGGTGGAGCTGTAATTCAAACCCCGGCCGGCATCAGACAGGAGCCCACAGTTGGCAACAGCGGTACTGCAGTTTATAATCGAAGCCATCACCAAGTACTGTCACTGCTGCTTTTAAATCTCTTGAATCCACGTACTTTGTTCCATCGCCACACCACTAATGGAGTTCAGACTCTTGTCCAGAGTTCACTTGAACTATTGTGAGAGCTTTCTTACTGCTCTCAGCCCCTCCTGTGGCTTTCGTTTTATCCGTCCCTATCTACTTTCAGAGCAATCTTTTAAAATGACTTTAGGAAACGTATAATTCTAACACTTAAAATACTAACGGCCTCATAACTCTGTGGTAAGTTCAGACTTCGTTCTGGAGCGTTTGGAAAGCTCCATCCTCATCCTTGCCTTGTTTAGCCCTTTTTTTCAGTTACTTGGAGAAAAATGTAGTTGGTACGTGGATCACGTCGCTGGCTCGAACATGTGGGTCAGTTTATATATTAAATAACAGAATCAGGGTTTAACAGATGTTCAGAGGCTTCTCTTCCCCATTTCCTATTCTGCCCTGAAGTAGTCCAGGACAGGGGTTAGGCTTTGGAGTCAGACATGGGTTCAACTCCTGACCTTCCTCTATTTCTGTAATCCTCAGCATCTTCATTATATGATGGTGATTATAATTCCATCCTTATTAGGATTTAGTGACCTGAGACATGCAAAGCACTTAGTACAATTATCGGTTCTTATTGGTCGGTTCTTACATTTGGCTTTGATTCTTGAACTAGAGCAATTGCAACAAATTTAGAAGACAGTGGTTTGGTAATTGAAGTGACTCAACACTGTGTTTTACAATAAACATTACAATTGAATGACCTACCGTGGTATAGTCCAAAGACAAATAAAATGAGGCATGAAGGTATTGTAATAGTCATTTCCAAATATTTGTGGGGATATGGAAAATTAACTTGATTTATTCTGTTGGTTCCAGGGGCCATAACCTAATGGGCATAAATTCAAGATTTGAGGTAGATTTTTTACTCAGTATAAAGAATTCTATAACTGAACTGCCTTAAAATGACCTGCCCAGTGTAGCAGGCATTCCAGTGGAGGCCACGGTTGTCAAATGGTACATCTGTACTTTGACTAGAGATTCAGAACTCCTTCCGATTCATTTCCTGGTGCCACCCATCCCTGATGTTCGATGAGTCGACTCTGTTTATGTACAACATATTTTCCAGCCTATTCTCCCTAGGCCATTTACAGATCATAGTTTCTGTGGTAACCAATCCCTATAATAAGTTGCAGTCCTCAAGTAATCAAAAACCATGCCTTATTTCTCCTTCTGTAGTTGTTTGATGTCTTTTATATTTCCCCAAAGTGTTAAATCTGGCCTTTAGGAATCAACGTCCTGTAAATCCCAGGAGACAGTCTAATGTCTGCAACGTGGGGATTATTGCAAACAGCTGCTCATGGCAGAGTGGTGGGTAGCAAATTGTGCCTCAAGTGACCAACATAAAATGAATCTGAGTGCAATGAGCTCTCGGGAAGCACAACTAAAACAGTTTGCTCTAAGCTACATCTACTTGACATTTTCACTTGACCTCAAATTAGTAATATTATACATTCAGCAATATTAGACGGTCTAGGAGTTATAAAGGAATTGATTGACTCATAAAATCTGGATTACATTCTGTGAGATCCTATATGAAATTTCTAATTTTCATACTAAGTATTTCTGTGCAAGGAAGATTCTAGGAGAAAACATGAACTGTGGAATAGTCAGGGTTTATCTTTGCTACCACTTCTGTCTCCATCAGTTTTACTCATATTCATAGTCCTGGGTTTCTGGGAGTCATATGTTGTTTTGCTTCATTTTGTCACCCAAAACCTTATCCTGTGGCTTCTTTCCGATGCTGCCACTCTTAGGTGGCACTTCATTTTTAGAACTTCCTAGACTTACTCTCTGAAACATTTTATTTTCTGTTTCTCCATGATCCTACTCATTTTTCCTAAGGTAACAGCTATCTACTTTTATTAACTCAATTATATCATCCTATGCCTTATTTTAGATAATGTGTGTAGTAACAGTAGACTTTGAAACAGGAGGCATTTATCCAAGTCTACTGGTGGATGTTAGACTGTTGAAGGTGAAATTTAGAGAAAATAGGAATCCTGTGTTCACATCAAAATAGACTGCACATGTTCTGCCTATGTACAGTTTCCCTTCTTTTCTTCTGCCTTCCAGAAAGAAATTTAGTCTGTTTGCTGTGTAACCAGGCATGGCTCTACACATTGGAAATATGCCTGAAGGTAGAGAAGGAAGGAAAGATCTGTGTGTGGTGATAGAGAATAATAGGAATGTGAGCTGAGGCAACAGTTTAGATATAGTGAACAGGAGGGAAAGTCCTTCTTAAGAAATATAACACTGAGGGGGCACCTGGGTGGCTTAGTTGGTTAAGTGGCTGCCTTTGGCTCAGGTCATGATCCCAGCATCCTGGGAATGAGCCCCACATTGGGCTCCCTGCTCAACGGGCAGCCTGCTTCTCTCTTGCACTCTGCCTGCCGCTCCCCCTGCTTGTATGCTCTCTCACTCTCTCTCTGTCAAATAAATAAATAAAATCTTTTTTTTTAAAGATTTTATTTATTTATCTGAGAGAGAGAATGGGAGACAGAGAGCATGAGAGGGAAGAGGGTCAGAGGGATAAGCAGACCCCCCTGCTGAGCAGGGAGCTCGATGTGGGACTCGATCCCGGGACTCCAGGATCATGACCTGAGCCGAAGGCAGTCGCTTAACCAACTGAGCCACCCAGGCGCCCTAAATAGAATCTTTTTTTAAAAAAGAAATATAACACTGAAACTGAAGGAAGGAATCAGCCCTACAAAAAAAATGAGGCAAAGAGTGTGCTAGGCAGAGTGAAAAGCATGTGCCAAGACTCTGAGGCAGGAAAAACTTTTGCATGTTGCAAGATCTGGAAGGAGGCCAGTGTGGCTGGAGCTTTGTTCAGGCAAAGTTGGATGAGATGAATTTGTAGAGGCTGTTAAGGGCCATATCATTTAACAGAGCAGAGGAAGTCTTTGAGGGAGATCTTAAGAAGAGTGATGTTCAATTTATAGTTTGATAAAGATTCTCTGACTATGATAAATAAATTGGATGAGGTAAGAATAGAAATAATATACTTAAAATCTAGGAGAGAAACTGGATTACTGTGGGGATAAAAAAAAATGGAGAGAAGTGGATGGATTGAAATATGTCTTTGGAGGTACATATACAGACATTATGGTTGGACTGGATATAGTAGTAGAGGGAGAGAGAGGAAACAAGAATGGTGACTGGTTTTCTGGTTTGATCAATGAGTGGATGTTTGCCCTGTGTAATGAGATGGTGAAGTACCCCAATTAATAGAAGAGGAAGATAAAACTTGAAGAGGTTAAGCAATTTCCCCAAGGTCACCTCTTTCTCTATTCTATGTTTTCATTTTAGGCAAACACCGATACTATGAAATTATTTGTGTGGGAAATATATTCTTATTTTGTGTTGCATCCCAAGGACCCAGCATTTACACCACTTATATTGAGGGCTGACACTCATATCATTCACTCATTTATCCAAGAGATAGTGAATTCTTTAAGTATTACTGGGTACAGAGTAGCAACAAAGGGAAATGATCCCTGTCTTGCTGACAGTGGGGAAGGTAGGCCATTAAGCAATATAGCCCAGTATGAGACTGCGGTAGAGAAGAAGCACTGGGTATGAAGGGAGCCAGTAAAATCTTTTCAGTGACGGTCATGTCTTGTCTTAGCTGAGCATTGAAAGTTGAGGAGAAGTTAGGAAGAAAGATCAGAAAATCATATTCTGGACCAAAGCGACGGCTCATATTTCAAGCTGGGAATCCACGAAGCCCAGAGAACCTGAAATTGGAGCCATGTGTTTGAAAAATTAAATTCAGATGGAGTGGGGAGAAATAAGTCTGCATAGGTAAGCAGGGCATGCCATCTGAAAAGTTATTTTAAGGAACTTTGGTGTGATCCTGTGATAGAAGGGAAGCCATCTTAAGAAGGGGCATGGCTTGATACAATCATCATTTTAGAAAGGCCATTGTAACTGTAGTATGGAAAATGGGTTAGAAGGGGGGGTACCACCACTCAATAAATACTTGACAGTATTCTACAAATGCCTCGTATGTGTAACAGGCAGTTACAAGGATTTTCAGTTTGGTTGTGTTCAAACTATGAAAGATGATTTAACACCATTATGGTATGGTATAAGCAGGGCCTCTCTGCTGATTGATTCTGTTATTTGAATGTTTAAGCAATCTGATTTTAGTATATACAAAAGTTTTTTTGAAAGTTGGCTCATGTTGGGCGCCTGGGTGGCTCAGATGGTTAAGCGTCTGCCTTCGGCTCAGGTCATGATCCCAGGGTCCTGGGATCGAGTCCCACATCGGGCTCCCGGCTCAGCAGGGAGTTTGCTTCTCCCTCTGACCCTCTCCCCTCTCATGCTGTTTCTCGCTCGCTCGCTCTCTAAAAAATAAATTAAAAATCCAAAAAAAAAAAAAAAGTTGGCTCATTTTTTGCGCATCTTTTGTGCTAGAAGGATATTAAAATAAATTGAAAACAAACCCTGTAACTTTTTACAGATTTGTATGTCTTTTTCTATTAAAAAGTGTATGTTTGCTGATATAGTCTTATTAACCTATCCAGAATTATAGTAAAAATTAACATATTTAAAATGCTTTTAGACATCATGCTCAAAAGGAAAAAGTAGAAGAGGGTTATAAAATTTTATTGCTGTTGTAATTATACTTATGTGTAATTATGACAGCATTTTTGAGGTCTACAAGATAATACTGAGTAAATATCAACTTATCACGAATGTAAGATTGTATATGACATTTGTTCCTTTTATTAGTGTATATGTGCAGTAAATATTTTAAAAGAAAACAATATTTGAACATATTTTCAAAACTCCTAATTGCTAATTCCTGTTCTTAAAATTAAATCCCAGAAGGGTCTGGTAGGTCAAATCTAACTTCCTTCCTGAACACAGTTTATTTCTCTACAATCCAGTATCAAGTTTCTCTTTCACCCCATCTTTTTAAATGTTTTGATTATTTGAATTTCTTTCTGAAATACTGAACTAATCTCTTTCTTTGAAAAATCTGCCTTTTTGGTTCCAGCTCTATCCTCTGTGCTTTCAAGGATATGTTTAAATATTTCATATGTTATCAAGACTTATTCATGAAGATTTATGCTGGAGTGTTAACCCCGGGAAAGAGTTTACTTCAGAGTGTAATGAAATAGTTATTTAAAGCTAGTTTCCCTTCTGTGTTTATATGTGCTCAGAAGTGGTCAGACTGGACTGAAAGTCTCATTTGGTGTGTACTTAAATATTTTTTCCCAAACTCTGATTGCAGTTTATATTATGATTCATTCATTTATTGTGTTTGGTGCATATTTCTTTCCATCAGAATATAAGTGACAGGTGCCTAGAACAGTGTTTTTTTTTTTTTTTTAAGATTTTATTTATTTATTTGACAGAGAGAGACACAGCGAGAGAGGGAACACAAGCAGGGGAAGTGGGAGAGGGAGAAGCAGGCTTCCTGCCAAACAGGGAGCCTAATATGGGGCTCGATCCTAGGACCCTGAGATGATGACCTGAGCCGAAGGCAGACGCCTAACGACTGAGCCACCCAGGCGCCCCTAGAACAGTGTTTTATACATAGTAGGCTCACAATGGATATTTGTTAAATGAATAAAAATGATTTAAAGTCTTCTTAAAAAATCTTCACAATCTCAGTGAGATTTATTGGCTATTAGAGTTGCCACTGAAACATTAAATTATGTTAAAGATCACATGGCTAGTTAGTGGAAAAGTCCTTCCTAGATTCTGATAATTCTGGTTACTATTGGTGGGATTAAATCATTACCCCAGGATGTAATCTGAGAACAAATGTAATACATACTTAAGGACTCTATCTCCCTCATGCTCCCTCTGTGTCACTGCCTCACCCAGATGATTTTTAGTTCCATATATTAGTTCTGCTTGTTTCCCGAAGTGTATGTAAGTTGAATTATATAGCATATACTCTTGCTGTCTGATTTCTTTCACTCAACATTCTGTAGATGAGGTTCATCCTGTGTGTGTGTAGCAGAAGTTCGGTTTTATTGCTCTGAAGTAAGATGATTCCACAATTTATAGTTCATTCTGCTGTCAAGAGACATTTAGGTTGTTCGTTTTTTTGTTTTTGTTTTGTTTTTGTTTTGCTGCTACAGATACTCTTTAAATTTTTCTGTACATGTATGAATTTCTCTTGGATATCAACCTAGGAGTGGAACTGCAGGGGGATAGGGTATGTATATGTTCAGCTCTAGGAGATGAAGCTAAAGGTTTTTCTAAAGTGTTTGTGTTATATTTATATTTTAGAATATGGTAAACACCAGGGATATGTTTTGATGATAAAAGGGGTCATATGGCTGAAACCATGCATGGTTTAAATTTTGAGAAATCTAAATGTATATAATTGATTAATTAATTATTTAAAAGATTTTATTTATTTATTTGTGAGAGAGAGAGTGAGAGTGGGGTGAAGGGTAGAGGGAGAAGCAGACTCCCCACTGAGCAGAGAGTCCGATGCAAGACTCGATCCCGGGACTCCATGATTATGACCTGAGCCGAAGGCAGATGCTTAACTGACTAAGCCACCCAGGAGCCTTATAAAAACAACTAGAGTGATGTATTTTGTACTTCTCTTTTTGTCCTAACTTTTCTGTTTCATATGGGAAAAAGTGGAGTGGGTAAGTATATTGTCCTGCAGCAGTCATCTTGAAGTACAAAGATATCTCTGTAACAGAACTTTAAAAACTGAATGTTCAGGGAACATATTAAATTACTAAAGATGTACTTGATGTCCAGTAGTGTTGATTTTTCTTGTTCTTTGTACACTATAAAAAGTGAGTGGCTCATAGACTCGAAATCATGAAAAAATTTGGAGAGTTTAGTTCATTTGACATCCCAAAATTTTTTCTTTCTTTTCCTCTCCTATACTAAGGTTTCTTGGTTATGTGGAACATGTTACAGACAATGGACTGTGTCTACAGAATTTTGATATCTCTTTGGCAACGATAATTGCCTTATAATACCGAATTAGTATTTAGGGGGTATATGCAGGTTTCACCATGTGTTTTAAGTCATAGGCATCTTATTTAATATGGTTTCAGAAGGCTATTTCAGCCTCAGGTACTACCTTGAGTACAGTGTTTGGAAAGTATTTTGATGTATTGCAGAGGTTAATTGCTGAATTCTCACCAAATTCCTTTACTAATGCAAGAGCAGGTCCAGAAGAAAAACTTGAGTTGAAGTTTGCAAGTGAGATTGGGGGGATGAAAACATCAATTCATTTCTTTGTTTATTTCATGGTCAGTTTTACTTTAATCTAGCTGAGAGCAGTGGTATAATTTGATTATCACTCTTGATTGACTTTTCGTTCTTTTAATCAGTATTTCTGTACCTTTGGGTAAACCTTTTACTTCAGTGATTCTTAGTTTCCTTATTTGTTAATGGGGTGTGGGCCTAAGCTAATTTTTGGATGATATTAATGTAGGGTATTAGATGTATTTTTAATAAAGCATTGCTTAGATAGGCCTCTCTGGTTTCCTTTCTTCTTCCTTGCAAGTGGAAGGAAATATTTTGGGAGAAAATAACTATCCTCCCCTTTCCAGGGCTTCATAACATGCTAAATGAACCAAGGAAGAGAAAGATTTTGCTAAATCATGGCATTGAACTTAGTGTTCTAGGCATTATAATTTCTGATGAATGGTGTCTCCTGAGACTTCTGTAAAATGATACATTCTGACATCCAGTGACCTTTTAAACTAATATTTCTATTATATAATTCAGTTGCTTCTGTTTCCTGGAGATAATAACATTAGTTTGTACTGAGGTAGATAATGATTTTGTTAGCAATTTCCTTTGTGGTGTTTTTAAAGTAATTTAGTTTGAAGGAAGAATCGTTTATACAAATAAAAGCCAGAGGAACTCACCTGTATTGTACTATGATTACAAAAAAAAAAAAAAAAAAAAAAAGAGGTAGTCAGTGACTTCTGGAACAATATTTTTGAGACTCAAGGTAAATAATCATATTGACTGATTTATTTTTAGGAAACCTTGTTGCCAACTATAAATACTTTTAAAGCACACACACATAACAATATTATGGTGAAGGGACAAGACTGTGGAATCAGACCTATTGCTAGTTCTCTCATGAATAAGGAATATTAGACATACATTATCCATAAAAAAAGAGTAATAATACTTCACAAGCTTACGTAGTAAATACTAAGTGAAGTGATAACCAGAAGCATACACTATAGTACTTGGCATACAGTGGTGCTCAATAAATATCAGCAAATTTTTTTCCTTCATGGGTGCTATAAGGTCTTAAATGGCTTCTAAGTTATCAAAGACATTTAATGTTATGTTAGTCAAGTTTTACCATGAAGTTTAGTTATTATATTCTGATTGATTCCTGTTCTGTTAACTGTTTTTACCAAAACTGTTGATTGCTCAGAACACCTAGTCCTTTTTTCGGCTGATAACCGTTCGCTGTAGCTAGAATGACAAGGATGGGGTGGACAGTTGACCTATAGCCTTTGATTTTTATCTAAAATATTTACAGTCATAGTAAAACAAGGGTGTGCTAAGAAGAAAGAAATAACGTTTGTTTCTCTCCACAGTTTGTGTATTTTCTTTGATCATGCACAACTTCTGCCCACCTTTCCTCCACGCTCTCTCTTCTACAAGGACCTGATCATTGCCCATGGGCCGGCATCTCTGCCATGGTGCAGTGGATTGCATAACCTTCTCTTCTCCACCGTAGCTGAGGTCTCGCCTCCTTCATGAATGTTTGGGCTGTGCTTCCTGTCTTCTTTCTTTGTCTCACCTTCTTGCACCTAGCATAATTGCCTCAAATTGTAATATGTCCTGTTGTGTGTGTTTTAAGACTACAACTGGATTATGTAGAGGCAGTCTTTTTAATTTTTTTGTGTGTCTGATGAAACTTAAAGAGTCCTTTACACAGCAGGTTTGTAGTAAAAGTTTGTTGGTGTTTTGCTGCTTCTACTCTTGCTGATGTTGTTAAAAAAGAATGAAAATCCACCCCTAGATGTATGGCACTTTGGTTAACTAAGACACTCTAGGTTTGACTCATTTGAGGTCAGACTTGGTTCTTCGAGCTGAATGGTTGATTCATTCCCATTTATCTGTTTGTTGATCTGCCCATCCATCCAAAAAATTTATTTAATACTTTGTTTACAAAGCATGTGCTAGGAGCCATGGGAAATAGAAAAAAATCAATTGGTAAGGGATGATTACAGTAATTACTGGTGTTGGCTATTCCTAAATAATTGTTTTCTATCTTCAAATAACTTCAAAAGACTGGCAATTCAGGGTTTATTTATGTTTCTAAGTTAAAGTAAACTTTTTAATATAATGTAGTACTTTTTATGATTCCTTGCTTTAAAAAAACCTATGACATTTCCATTTAACGGATAGCTGTTGATACTTGTTGCATTAGTTAGAATTTTAATCCTAAAATAAAAATGTTACTGAGCCAAGAAAGTACTGTAGAATTTCTGAAGGCTAAATATTCAAATTTAAATAATAACAATGCAGGCTTGCTTTTAAATAACTTTAAATTTAAAGATGGAGTTGAAACAAGATTTGAATAACTAAGATTAAATATGTCTGATGCATGCTAATCTGTTTTGGTTACCATTCTCATTTATTTGGTCTACCTCATTGGGGCTAGTTTCTGTTGGGCCACTTTACCTCACCCACTGTAAATGACATAAACAACATAAAATCTGCTTTTGAGAAAGACAACCTGATTAATTAATAATGTGAACACAGATTTGCTTTTTATCTAAAATTAGTTTAATGGAAGCATCTGATAAAAACTTTAAAATAAGTGTGTTTGATTTTTTTTCATGGAGATAAGTGAAGAAATTACTTTCACTGAATTAGAGCAAGAAAAGATTTTTGTAACAACAAAACAGGCAGAACCAAATATGAATATATGAATATAAAAAGGAACTAATCAGAAACTGTAGAATTGAGGGGCACCCGGATGGCTCAGTTGGTTAAGCGTCTGCCTTTGGCTTGGGTCACTCTCTCTCTTTCTCTCTCTCTCTCTCAAATAAATAAATAAAATCCTAAAAAAAAAAAAGAAATCATAGAATTGAAAAACATTGTCACTGACAGTAAAACATAACTACAGATAGGATAAACTCTAGAAAATAAACTGTTAGAATTTTTGAACTGGAAGATATGTTTGAGGAATCTGTACCAAAATCAAAAATAGATAGAAATAGAAAAGCATAAAAATATTGTTGAGACTAAAGGATAGATTGAGCAGTGCCATCATGACTAAAGGTATCTACAACATCTTAAACACATACTATCTTAATTTTTTTAAATCTCCTATTCGGTTTAAAAAGAACTTATTAAGATGAGATTATATAAGTATACATGAAAGCATTCTTGACAGAAAAATTCAAAATTAGGTAAGACCATATTGAGTTAAAAAGTGTAAGTACCTCTTTACTCTTTGTAGCCATCCGCAGTATCATCCCAGACCTTTATTCCTGTGTAAATTTTTCATATCATTACACACCTTTTTTCAAAAAAATCACAGCTAAAATTGTATCTCTTTGTAATTATGTATCTCCAGAATAGATGATTAGAGATGGAAATAATATGGTATGCAAATTTTAAATTTTGGTAGGTGCTGGCAATGTTGTTCTCCAATAAAGTTGTACCATTTTAAATTCCCACCAATATTATAAGACAGTTTCTCCATACTCTCACTAACACTGGATGTTATGAAGCTATTAAATTTGTAATTTCTTCCCATGGGAATTTTATTTTATTTGCATTTCTTAATTTATTAGTGATGTTGGACATCTCTCCAACTTCTTATGTTTATTGAATGTTGATAACTTTTACTTATCCTTATTTTTTTCTATATAATAAATACTAATCTTTCATCTGTTACGTCGCTATAAATGTTTTCTTCTCATCCATTTGCCATTTGGCTTTGTTATATTCCCACTCTGTAGACATTCTACCTTTCATGTTCTGTAGTTGAGTTTTTAGAACTCTTTAGGCTTATAGTGTAGATACTTGGTATTATCCTCATTGATCTTACATAAAGATAGGCATCATTTCATCAAATATAGTTTTAAATATCTTAGTTATCCATTAAGAGGAAAGGGTGAAGGAGGCTAAGATAAAGCTCTGGTTTGTATCTCTTCTGTCAGAGCGCTTATTCCTGTGTCCCCGGCTACCTGTGCCCGTGTTAAGCTTAGATTCTGGAAGAGCATCTGTAAGTGTGAATCTCTTCTGAGCTCATGGAACCTGGCTTGTAACTTGTTCTTGTCTCAGGGTCAAAGGCCAAGGAAAGCTGCTTGTCAGAGCTCTCAACAGGTTGATTAATAATGCAAGAGTGATGTGACTGGAGAAGGAAGAGGGTTGTCTCAAAATTTCGGTTTCTGTTGTTACCTGACCAATCTTACCTAAAATCGACCTACCTTTTCTTTCTGTCCTTCTGTGTTGTGAGACATGATAGAAAAAGGGAGGGAAATGGAATAAATAAAAGTGACATGACATGGCATAAAGACAGTAAAAATGAAAGATGAATAAAGAAGGTACATTTTGTCGTCTTGGGATCTCAGACGCTGGGGCAATGGGTGCTGTGTATCTGCAGGGAGCTCCATTCCCGGGGGCTCTTGTGCACTGTCAGGACCAAGTCAAAAAGAAACAGAGAGAACTTGCAGTGTACCTGGGTACTGTCTTTCTTGAGTCATGCAGGTCTGAAGCACCATGTTATACAAGTTAGTTTTTATTTTGAACACCCTTGTGAGCTGGGATTTTAATTTATATATATATATATATATATATATATATATATATATGTATATATCTGTGAATTTGTTTTCTCTCTCATCTCAGGTTTAAAGGTATGCAAGTTGTGTTTATGTGTGTAATTGCTGGGTAAAAGGGAATGTATATTTTACTGAAGTTGGCAGAATAATGCTCCCCGACCCCCTCAAAGATGTCTGTACCCTAAACTTCAGCACCTTTGAATATGTTATTTTGCACAGCAGAGGAACTTGGCAGACATGATTTTGGCTACCAACCTCTGGCTGGGAAGATTAGCCTGGACTGTTGGGGTGTACGTGAGTTCTGAAAAGTGGAGCACCTTTTCTGACTGATTGAGAGCTGGGACAGAAGAAGAAAGACATGAGAAGTGTGTGAGGACCTGGAGCTGTCACTACTTGGCTTTGATGATGATTCATATATTTTTATTTTTTCAATTTCATTGATAGAAATGTTGAAGGCTATGACTTTTTCTCTGATTCGTGTTTTCAAAACATTCCATGTGTTGTAATTTCACTAATATTTTTAAAAGATACTATTATTTCAGTTTTTATTCGCCTTCTCACCCAAGAGTTGCTTTAAAAAAAAAGTTTTTGGGGCGCCTGGGTGGCTCAGATGGTTAAGAGTCTGCCTTCAGCTCGGGTCATGATCCCAGGGTCCTGGGATCGAGTCCCGCATCGGGCTCCCTGCTCCTTGGGAGCCTGCTTCTCCCTCTGCCTCTCTCTCTCTCTGTCTCTCATGAATAAATAAATAAAATCTTAAAAAAAAAAAAAAAAAAAAGTTTTTTTTTTTTTTTTTTAAATTCCAGGTAGAAGGGCCTTTTACAAAATTGCTTAAATAATTTCTAGTTTTATTTCATTGAGATCAGAAAGTGTTGCTTTCTAATATTGCTCTTTTCCTTGTGACGTAAAATAGGATTAATTTCTGTGCTGCTCCAACTGTATTGGAGAGGAAGGTTTATTTTCTGTTCTCAGCATGCGAAGTTTAATAGACATCGCTGAAATCAACATTATTAATTACGTGTTCAGGGTTGAAAGAATCTTTGCAGCTTTAGTCCACTTCATCTGTCTTGTACATCACTTGTACATCTGTGAAAGACTCCTATTAATAGTTTTGCTTTGGGCGCCTGGGTGGCTCAGTCGGTTAAGCGCCTGCCTTCGGCTCAGGTCATGATCCTGGAGTCCCTGGATCGAGTCCCGCATCGGGCTCCCTGCTCAGCGGGAAGCCTGCTTCTCCCTCTGACCCTCTTCCCTCTTGTGCTGTCTCTCATTCTCTCTCTCTCTAATAAATAAATAAAATCTTTAAAAAAAAAATAGTTTTGCTTTGTCTTTGTCTCTTGGTGTCTCTCAGGTTTTCGTTTTTGTTTGTTTGTTTTGGTTTAGTTTTTTTTAGTAGGCTCCATGCCCAGTTTGGAGCTCAGTGCAGCAGGGCTTGAACTCACAACCCTGAGATCAAGACCTGAGCTGAGATCAAGAGTCAGATGCTTAGCCATGCCCCTGAGTTTTTGCTTTGCAAAGAGGAATGCTGTGTTATTTGCCACATAGATATTTATATTTATTATATCTTTATTGTATTTTTGGCTTTTAACATTAAAAGTGCCCCTCTTTTTTTTTTTTTTACTTTTAATGGTTTTTGTTTTGCATTTTATTTTGTTTAGTATCTGTGTTACTATTCATTCACCTGTTGTTTCAATTTTCCTGATATATTTTTGCTTATCCCTTTATATTTGGGCTTATTGACTCATTGTCTTTTAAGGATCTACCTTGTATACAGTGCATAGTTAGGTTCTGCTTTATGAGCCAGACTAAAAAGTCTTTTCCTTAAAATGGGTTAAGTGCATTCACAGTTATTGAAAAGACTGCTGTGTTTGGTCTTAATTCTGTCGTGTTATTTCATATTATAAATGTTATACATGTTATGGTATATATTCTGTGTTTCTTTTTCTACGTGAGGTTTTTTTTTTTTTTTCAATTTTTTTGAGTTTTCTAGCAAGGTTTTATTTTTGTTTTAGTGGTCACATTGAACTTTTGCTTTTGTTAATGCCTTTATGCGTTGAATGTCTGGTTTGGTAATGTTTACTAGTGTACTTACTATTGCCTGTACAACAAGTGTATTCTATGTTTTCCTCTCATTTCTTATTTCACTGTTTTATCAGCATTACTTATACTTTGTGAGAACATTCAGATCATAATATATCACATATTAGCATAATATTATTTTCCCATGCTTAATTGTCATCGTCTTTATCTACAAGTGAAGATATAAATGTACACTATTAGTTTTTTGCTTAACTTTCCCAATAACTGCTTAGTTGGATTAAGTTCATCTTCTAGTATATTCTTCAAGGACTCATGGACACAATTTTTTGAGCCATTACATGTTTAAAAGTGTTTTTCAACAGTTTGATACTCAAAGGCAGCTTGGCTGGATGTCAGTCCTGAGATTGCACTTGTTTCCTGGCGTTTTATGAAAATGCTGCTCCAGTGGTTTGTTACTTTATATCTTGTTTTTGATAAATCTGTTGCCAGTCTAATTCTTTTTCTTTTGTACCCTATTTGAAATTTTGGCCTGGAGACCCTGAGAATTTTTTCTTTATCTTTAATGTCTGCTAATTTTACTAGGATATATCTCTGAGTTGATCATCGCAGGTCCTTTCCCCCTGGTGCCCATTCAGTCTGTAGATTCAGATCTTTCCTTTTTGAAAATCTTATTGAATTGGAGTTTCAAATATTAATGCAATTCCATTTTACAAAACTCTTCTTTAGGAACTTCATTTATACCTATGTTGGATTTTCTTTTGCCTGTCTTTCATTTTAGTCACTTTCTCTCTGATCCTTCTTACTTTATTCTCTATTTCATATTATTCACTTGGTTGTTTTTGTTGTTTTTCCAATCTCCCTTTTTGTATTTTCATTCAAATCTATTTTTCTGTTAGCATCTTGCAGCTTAGTTTCCATTTGTGGTATGATTTTGTATTTTTCACCTGTTTTTTTCTGAGTTCAGTTAACTCTTGTTTTATTTCTTCCTTTATTCTTGTCATGCATTTTTTTCCTCAGTTTTTAATTTCTGTCTCATCTACCCAAAGCTGGGTCTGTGGGTATTTAATTAAGCTGTGAATGTTATGTTAAAGTTTCCATCTGTTTTGGCAATTAATGGAGAGGGGGTGGAATTTTCATCAACTGAATTGTTTGCATTCTCACTTTCAATTTTCTTTTGATAGTAGCTTTTTGTTGACTTCTTTTCAGTGGGTTGGGATCGTTATGACATTCCTAGTTCAAGAGCCACCCTTTTCTGTCACCGTAGGCAAAGTATTGTTTCTTTCCTGGATGGCGTGGCTCTTGATTTTTAAATTTTCTTATGTCTTCTGGGATTCCAAATGTCCCCCTGCTTCTCTATCTCTCTATGTAAAGTTGCCAAGGAAACCTTTCCTTCTGTTTTAACTCTCTTCTTACTCCAACACGAAACTTTTCTAGGGTTGCCTTGTCATGGCCCCAACACCTTTGCAAGTCCTTGTTCTTGTCAGTGCTCTTATCTAACTGTTGACTTTTCAGTATTTTCATGTAGGGGGTCAATTTCTAACAGTGGTTTTAAGACACATTTAGGCCTGTCACTAGCTCCCCTTTTCTTACTTGCAGTGTAATTTCTCCTGAATTGCTCTTAGTCCCCATGAAGCTTGGTGGCAGGAGCACCCCTGAGAGCTTGCTGTGATTTAATGTTTAGTGTTGTACTTAAGAGTAATTTGAACTTGAGAGATTTATGTCTTTTAGTTATGTTGAAGTCATGAGTTTATATAGTTTTATTTCTTCTTCCTGTTCTTTTTTTTGCCCCAGAATATGTTGGGACTTTGAGATTTAAACCATTGCCACTGCTTTGATGACCCAGAATCTTCTCTATCCACTGATAACACCCAAATCCTGTAGCAATTTAAATGTTTCTTAGTTTTGCTTATTATGACATTCAAATCTTGAATATACATGAATGCTTTCCAAATGATGAGAAGATATTTTAACTAATTGAATTTATACATCATAGAGTTTATCAGACACATAGGCTGAGCAGGTTAGAAAGAAAGTGGATTCTGAGGTCTTACCAAGGTCTTATTAATGTAAAAACCAATGGGTTTTTGGGGCGCCTGGGTGGCTCAGTCGGTTAAGTGTCTGCCTTCGACTCAGGTCATGATCCCAGGGTCCTGGGATCGAGCCCCGCATCAGGCTCCCTGCTCCGCGGGAAGCCTGCTTCTCCCTCTCCCACTCCCCCTGCTTGTGTTCCCTCTCTCACCGTGTCTATCTCTGTCAAATAAATAAATAAAATCTAAAAAAAAAAAAACCAAAAAACAAAAAACCAATGGGTTTTTGTCTTTCTGTTATTAATGTTTAAAGACCCTAATGTGTTTTGAGAGGCTAAATAATAAAACAATGATCTTCTTTTTCAGTGTGATGTATCATTGACTACTGTCTTTTTGCCAAGATTATTTGAGACAACTATCTATGTTTAGTAGTCCAAGGGCACGTTGAAGTTTCGTATGGAATAGTTACATGGGAATTTGCTGAAGCAATTACTCTGCTGTTTAATGACAAGCAATTATCCACATCACTTCCCAAGCTATACATCTCTCTCTTGCCCTTCAGCATTATGAACATCCCACCCATTGGCATGCACATTTATTCTGCACAGTGTCCAGCTGTTACCTACTCTAAGACGTAACACACCTCTAATTTATATAACTAAATCTAAGCCTTGCCTTGGGGGTTTGTAAAATTGTATTAACTGATGTTTTGTGTTCTTCAAACTTTGTAATACTTCTAGAATCTGTGGCCCCTGAAATAGTTTTTGTACTACTAAGGAGCAAGAAGGGATAGTAACTTTCCTACTGGAGAAAATGGAGTAATCTGAAAATACATTCCTAGTTACCATTCTGTGAGCTCCTATTCATTTCTAGCTGCCATAGATTTCATTATAACATGTCATAATTGCACTCATATTGTTTAAATTATTTTTCCTGAATTATATCAATTCTTGGAGCTTCTTTAATATTTCTTTGTAACCTGCAGCAGAATTGAAAAGAAAGAACCCCAGCTGTATTGACAATTTTCAAAATAACTTTGAAGAGCTTATGGGAGAGTACTCTGAGAGAGCTGTTCCAATGGTGCTGTTTTTAAAAATCATACAAGTTTCTCTGAGTAAGATTGGATCATTGTACTTTCATTAGTTCTGTTATGACTGAGAGGTCATGAAGTGGCTACTGCAGTTAGCTTTTATATTCTCCAGCTTAGCAATGAAAAGATGGAAAAAATACGAGCAGATCTTGTGCTTCATAATGCTCCTATTCCCGTACTTATTTCTATGTATTATATATTACTATATTTACCTCCTCTCCCCAAACAGGTGATCAGGTATGTTGTTTAACCCCCATTTCCATATTGAAATTAGAAGCTTTTTCATTTGTACATATCTGGAGAGTTCAAAATTTCTCATCTTGTATGCTCCGTGTTTTTCTGCTTCCATTTTTGACCTCAAGCAATTTGTAGCTTTCTTATTTCTACCTTTGCATTTATCTTGGATAAACCAGAGGATTTGATGATAGCATTTAAGTCATCAAGATACTGTAAGATTACTTTCTACCTTCTAATTTACCTCTGAAGATAGTTAAAAATACTTGTTGATTCAGAATCAATTGGTGAGCTAAATTCTCCCACTTTTATTTAGCTGTTGTTTGTTCATATGTTCATATATTTGTATATTCTGCACCAGATGCCATGAAAGATTTAGTTCAGGCTTTGGGGTGTAATGAGGTAGATGGATAAATGAACAATTACTATACCTCACAGAAACAGTTGTGATCGATATCTATAGCAAGGGGAGAGTATGCTTACACAGTCATAGAAATTATTTCTTTACAGTGACACATTTATGTAAGCTACATCATGATTTACTATAAGTTCAGTGAAAACTCAGATAAAGCAGGTTAAATGTGTCATTATGTTCAGATCATATTTTTACTTACATAAATTTTAAGAATTAGTATTTTGAATTAAACCTTTCTGTATGTTAGTTATGTTTTCTGATTTGAGTTTAAGAGATGTCTATTGTTACCATACCTAATTTTAGTTTTCAAGAGAGCAATTTGGAATCACACATTTGAAGACAAATACTTAAAATGTTCATACTTATAAAAAAGAAGAAAGACATTCTCTTCTACAGAACTGTGACTATGTCTTCACTCCTAAGAAAGTTAATTTTGTAATATCATCTAATATCCAGTTCACAATTATCCCCAAAATAACATATATATAGTGTTTTTCTGCTACTAAAACCAAAGTTCACAGAGTTACTGTATCTTGTACATCTTCTTGAATAAAATCTAGTGTCTTCTGTTTGATAGCTATGATTGTGATAAAAAGCAGTGGCTCTCTCTCAGGGAATAGCCTCTCTTTGTTTAAAAAAAAAAAAAAAAGGTTGGGAGCATTTCCCACAAAATCATAGTGGCCCTTCTTTGCCTCCATCGTTGATCTAAGTGGGATTAGCAGTGGAGGAAACAATATTGTCCAACTCCTTTCTTTTTCTCCCCTTTTCACTTTTGCTCTCCTCCCGCTTTGCGCTTTACCCTTGGACTTCTGCTCTTCCAGATTCGTGAAGCAGGAATCTTAATGTGGAATGAAGACAGCTAAGAGGATTTCTCTTTTGAATTGGAATTTATCATTTAAGGAAATTACATTTAAATTAAAAATTATGTTATACATGACTTTAAATAGATTTTGTTATTTGAATCCTGCTACTGTTGTTAAAATTATTCAATGGCTTTCTTTTGAGTTGACATCCCTCAACTTAACTTAAGGAACGTCTTAGGAAGTATGGTCTGTAGTAGATGATGAATTGGTTTTACCTCTTTTCTATGCATTTTCTCAGTGGCATTCTCTCTCTGTTAAGCTCAGTTTTGCCAGATGAAATTTTATTTCATCATTGTTTTCAAATTTGGATACACAGTAGACTTGTCTTTCATCTTATTGTTCAGTTCATCTCTCCCTTTCTTTTTTTGCTTCATCTCTTTAGATGATTATTTCTTCCTTGTCATTTCTTATCATTTTGTTTTTGGGTTTTCTACTCATCCTGTCCCCCTTCTCTTCCCCCCACCTTTTTTATTAGGTTGACTATTAGTTTGTTTTGTTGAGTGTTTCAAAGAACCAGTTACAATTTTTTTTTTCTTTTATTGAGGTACTATTGACATATAATATTATATTAGTTTCAGGTGTACAACATAATGATTTGATATTTGTATACACTGTGGAATAATCATCACAATAAGCCTAGTTAATATCTGTCACTATACATAGTTACAGAAATGTTTTTCTTCTTCTGATGAGGGCTTTTAAGATCTACTGAGCAACCTATCAAATATGCAATATGTTAACTATAGTAACCATGCTGTACATTATATCCCCATGGCTTATTTATTTTATAGCTGTAAATTTGTCTCTTTTGACCCTCTTCAACCATTTTTCATCCTCTCTCCTCTGGCAACCATTGATCTGTTCTCTGTATCTATAAGCTTGGTTTTTTTGGTTAGTTTTATTTCTTGGATTCTTTGTTTTGTTTTCTAGATTCAACATAAACATAAGATCATATGGTATTTATCTTTCTCTGTCTGACTTACTTCATTTAGCATAATGCATTCAAAGTCCATCAGTGTTTGTCACAAAAGGCAAGATTTCCTTCTTTTTTATGTCTAAACAATACTATGGTGTGTATATGTGTGTGTATATATATACACACACACACACATCCTCTTTTTTCATACATCTATCAAAGGACACTTAAGTGATTTCTATAACTTAGCTATTTTTTTTTTAAAGATTTTATTTATTTGACAGCGAGAGAGGGAACACAAGCAGCGGGAGTGGGAGAGGGAGAAGCAGGCTTCCCGCGGAGCAGGGAGCCTGATGCGGGGCTCGATCCCAGGACCCTGGGATCATGACCCGAGCTGAAGGCAGACGTTTAACGACTGAGCCACCCAGGCGCCCCCATAACTTAGCTATTATAAATAATGCTTCAGTGAACATGGGACTGTATGTATCTTTGCAAATTAGTGTTTTCATTTTCTTTGAATAAATATCCAGAAGTGGAATTCCTGGATCATATGGTAGTTTTTTTTTTAAATTTTTTGAGGAACCTTCATACTGTTTTCCACAGTGGCTGCACCAATTTGTGTTCCACCAACAGTGTACAAGGGTTCCCTTTTTTCCACATCCTAGCCAACACTTGTTAATTCTTGTCCCTTTGATAATAGCTATTCTAACAGGTGTGAGGTGATACCTTATTGTGGTTTGCATTTGCATTTCCCTGATGATGAGTGATGTTGAACATCTTTTCATGTGCCCATCTATGGGTTGGCCATCTATGTATACATCTTCTTTGGAAAAATGTCTATTCAGATCCTCTACCTATTTTTTAATTGGATTATTTGTTTCCTTGCTATTGAGGTATATGAGTTCTTTATATATTTTGAATTTTAACCCTTGCTGGATACATGGTTTGCAAATATTTTCTCCTCTTCAATAGTTTGCCTTTTCAGTTTCTTGATGATTTCCTTTGCTGTGCAGAAACTTTTTAGTTTAATATAGTCTCACTTGTTTATTTTTGCTTTTGTTCCTTTTGCTTTTGGAGTCAGATTTAAAAAATCATTGCCAAGACCAGTGTCAAGAAGTTTACTGACGGGGCGCCTGGGTGGCTCAGTCTTTAAGCATCTGCCTTCGGCTCAGGTCATGATCCCAGGGTCCTGGGGTCGAGCCCCGCATTGGGGTCCTGGCTCAGCAGGGAGCCTCCTCTCTCTGCCTGCAGCTTTCCCTGCTTGTACTCTCTCTGACAAATAAATAAAATAAAATCTTAACAAAATATTAAAAAGAACCAGATTTTTTACAGTTCAAAATGGATGAAAGACCTAAATGTGAGACAGGAAACCATCAGAATTCTAGAGGAGAACATAGGCTGTAGCAACTACTTCCTAGACACATCTCCATAGACAAGGGAAACAAAAGCAGAAATGAACTATTGGGACTTCATCAAGATAAAAAGTTTCTGCACAGCGAAGGAAACAATCAACAAAACTAAGAGGCAGCCAGGGGAATAGGAGAAGATAATTTGCAAATGACATATCTGCTGATAAAGGTTTAGTATCCAAAATTTATAAAGAACTTACCAAACTCAACACCCCAAAAAATAAATATTCCAGTTAATGGCAGAAGACATGAATAGACACTTTTCCAAAGAAGACATCCAAATGGCTAACAGACCCATGAAAAGATGCTCAGTATCACTCATCATCAGGGAAATACAAATCAAAACCACAATGAGATACCACCTCACACCAGTCAGAATGGCTAAAATTAACAATACAGGAAACGACGGGTGTTGGTGAGGAAGCAGAGAAAGGGGAACCCTCCTACACTGTTGGTGGGAATGCAAGCTGGTGCAGCCACTCTGGAGAACAGTTTGGAGGTCCCTCAAAAAGTTGAAAGTAGAGCTACCCTATCATCCAGCAATTGCACTACTGGGTATTTACTCCAAAGATACAAATGTAGTGATCCGAAGGGGTACGTGCACCCTGATGTTTATAGCAGCATTATCAGTAATGGCCAAACTATGGAGTGAGCCCAAATGTCCATCGACTGATGAATGGATAAAGAAGATGTGAGGGGCACCTGGGTATCTCATTCATTTAAGTATCTGATTCTTGATTTCAGCTCAGGTCATGATCTTAGGGTTATGAGATCGAGCCCCCTGTCAGGCTCACACTGGGTGTGGAGCCTGCTTAAGATTCTCTCTCCTCTCTCTCTCCCTCTGCTCCTCTCCTCTTTCTCTAAAAATAAATAAATAAATAAAATATATGGTATATATATATACAATGGAATATTACCCAGCCATCAAAACTAATGAGATCTTGCCATTTGCAATGACATGGATGGAGCTAGAGTGTATTATGCTAAGTGAAATAAGTCAGTCAGAAAAAGACAAATGCCATATGATTTCACTCAAATGTGGAATTTAAGAAAGATGCAGATGAACATATGGGAAAGGGGAAAAAGAAAAAAGGGGAGAGGGGAAACAAACCACAAGAGACTCCTAACAATAGAGAACAAACTGAGGGTTGGTGGAGGGAGGTGGGTGAGGGATGGGCTAGATGGGTATTAAGGAGGGCACTTGTGATGAGCACTGGGTATTGTATGTAAGTAATGAATCACTGAATTTTATTCCAATATTGCTCTGTATGTTAACTAAAATTAAAAAAAAACAGATTTTTTTAAAAAGATTTTATTTATTTGAGAGAGAGTGCATGAGGAGGGAGGCAAGGGGCAAAGGGAGAGGGAGAATCAGACTCCCCACTGAGCAGGCTTCCTGGATCCCAGGACCCTGAGATAATGACCTGAGCCAAAGGCATATGTTTACCCAACTGAGCCACCCAGGCACCCCAGGAACCAGAATTTTATTATTCTATTGCTTTTCTGTTTTATTATTATTATTATTAATTTCCTCCTTCTGCTTTTGTTTTACTTTGTTGATCTCTTTCTAGCTTTTTGAGGTGCAGGTTTAAATCACTTCCTTTCTTTTTTAAAAATATGTATTTATGTAAATAACGCTATGGATTCTCTTTGAAGAAATGCTTTTTGTCATGACTTGTAAATATTAGTTGTTTAATAGCTTGCTTTTTAATTTCCAGGTGAAAAGTTCTTTTTTACTTTTACATTTATTAGTTAAGTTGGGTTTTTTTTTTTTTTTGGTTGTTGCATTGTGATAATAGAACACTACTTAGTATTTATATATACTATTATTGCATTAGTATTAACATACTAATATTAGTATTAGTATATTTCTAATTTTTTTGTATCCACTTCCTGTTACCAATCAGACTTTGAGTTCCTTCTTAATTTTTGGCATTTGGATTTTCTCTCCCTTCAAATTTGGCTATGTAATCCAAAATTCTTTTGTTATTCCCTTCTACCTCAGTATTTCACTGATTTGAGGCAGAAAGTGACAGATGATTCTGTCTGCACAATCCATTATAATATTATGCTGAAGTTATACTTGTGTATCCTTCAGTTTCAGGGTGCTTTTATGATGGGAACTAAAATTATAGATAACCAGTCATGGGGATATTTTGACCTCAATAAATATTTATTGGGAATCTATTATCTGTTATTCACTATTCCAGTGGGTCAGGCATAAAGAAATTACTGAGACAAGCTCTTATTTATTAGTGATTGTTCAGTGGATGTCAAGTCCTAAAGTCACAGTGTCCATGTTTAGGACTAATTATGCAGGCAGTACTTCAAACTGGAAGCCATTATCTTAACATTCCTACAGGGATATCTCTTGGCATTGTTTTCTTTTGCAGAAATCCTAAAAGTTCAAACATGAAGGAAAGTACGTTCCTATGAATGAGGTATACTGCTTATTATGCTTTAAGTTTTAAAATGCATTGGGTTTTAATATAAGGCATTTTAGGCTTAAGGATTTATATCATCATAACTCATGGTATTTTAAGGTAAGTTACTTAGTCACCAAGGCAAAGATGAAAGTAGTCTTAAAATATTTTACAGAATCTTTGAAAAGGCACACTGAAGTTTTTTTTTTTTTAAGATTTTATTTATTCACTTGAGAGAGAGAGAATATGAAAGGGGGGAGGGTCAGAGGGAGAAGCAGACTCCCCGCTGAGCAGGGAGCCTAGTGCTGGACTTGATCCCGGGACTCCAGGATCATGACCTGAGCCAAAGGCAGTTGCTCAGCCAACTGAGCCACCCAGGCGCCCCTGAAGTTTTTTATAGTAATCTCTGTATACTATACTTTTTAATTAAATAAACTGCTATTTATATTGTTTCTCTCATTCTTGGACTTGGAAGAGTGAGTCTGTTAAGAGGATACTTAAATTGAACTCACATTCAAGTGTTTATATCCAAGGACTTATGAATTTAGACATTTGGGGCATAGTTACCTAGTAATTCCAAACTTTAGATTCAAGACTACAATTTTCATTTGCAGCTTTTTAGAAGACCTTCTTTTTATCACTCCCAGGATGCATTGCTAACACGTGAATAGCTCAACCCTAAAGATGAAAATTTAGGGAAAAAAAAGTTATTTCCAGTTTTTTTTCCCAGTTGAGAATATTTGCATTTAATTTAGGACATTGCATATGTTATCTCACATCAGAGATCTGAGCAGTTGTGAGCTTCTAAGGAGAACTCAGAATGGACGGTAACATTCTTTATAATCACTGTCATTTATTTAATCAGTGTGCAATGATTAAATCATGTAAGGAAGCAGGATTTTGATTAAAATCCTTTTCTTTCAATAGAGGTTCTAATCTGCTGACACTGAGCCAATTGGGTGTTGACTTAAATTCCCTGTATGGACAGGTGCTTATTTGTTATGGTGGGGAGACAATCAGGGGCAAGTTGGATCTAAAGGTCAGCATGAATCTATAACTTCTTGATCAGTGAACTTTCCTGGATTCACGAGGAGTGTCTTAGAATTTCTGACAAACTCTAAGCTGTTATTTTTTATTTTATTTTATTTTATTTTTTTATTTGGCAGACCTGGAGAGTAGCTCAGCATAGTTCAGAGATATTTTGGTGGACATTTTTTTTCTTGAAGGAAACACATTTGCCTTTCATCCCATCTCCACATTTATTTATGTATTCTTTTATTCAGCAAATATTTATTGAGAGTTTCACATGTTCCAAATACTGTCCTAGGCACCATGATATGAATATGAATAAAGCTGCTTCTACTTCTAAGGATATTATAGTCAGGGATGGAGGGCGGGAGAGAAAAAAGTAAACAGGACAATATAGTATGATAATTATAAGCACAGGGTAATTTTGGAAAACATGGATGGATTACCTGGCCAAACAGGAGAGGTCTAAGAATGTTTTCTGGAGGATTACAACTGAATTACATTCTGAGGAATGAGAAATTGTGGAACTTGGTGTTAAGATAGTATGGCCAATTGAATTACTCCTAGTGCTTTGGCACTGTTGATTATGAACTGATAAGAGATCAAGCTTGAGGAGTAAACAGAATCTGATCATAAAGAGTCTTTTACATTATGTTATGGAGTTAGAACTTGACCTGAGGGCAGTGAGGAACCACTTAAAGGAGAATTACTCTGGCTGTGTTTTGGAGTATGATTTTGTGTGTCACAGAACCAGAGACAGAGAAACCAGTTAGGAAATTTGGTTAAATAACCTGTATTAGAAATGCTTAAGCAGGGCACCTGCATGGCTCAGTTATGATCTTAAGGTTGTGAGATTGAGCCCTGCACTGGGCTCTGTGCTGGGGTGGAGACTGCTTAAGATTGTCTATCTCCCTCTCCTTCTGCCCCTCCCCACCATCTCTTTAAAAAAAAAAAAATTCACAGTGCTCACAGACATACCCTCCCCAATGTCTATCACCCAGCCACCCCATCCCTCCCACCCCACCCCCCACTCCAGCAACCCTCAGTTTGTTTCCTGAGATTAAGAATTCCTCATATCAGTGAGGTCATATGATACATGTCTTTCTCTGATTGGCTTATTTCGCTCAGCATAACACCCTCCAGTTTCATCCATGTCATTGCAAATGGCAAGATCTCATTCCTTTTGATGGCTGCATAATATTCCATTGTGTATATATACCACATCTTCTTTATCCATTCATCTGTCGATGAACATCTTGGCTCTTTCCACAGTTTGGCTATTGTGAACATTGCTGCTATCAACATCGGGGTGCACATACCCCTTCGGATTCCTACTTTTGTATTTTTGGGGTAAATACCCAGTAGTGCAATTGCTGGATCGTATGGTAGCTCTATTTTCAACTTTTTGAGGAACCTCCATACTGTTTTCCAGAGTGGTTGCACCAGCTTGCATTCCCACCAACAGTGTAGGAAGGTTCCCCTTTCTCCATATCCCCGCCAACATCTGTCATTTCCTGACTTGTTAATTTTAGCCATTCTGACTGGTGTGAGGTGGTATCTCATTGAGGTTTTGATTTGGATTTCCCTGATGCCGAGCGATGTTGAGTACTTTTTCATGTGTCTGTTGGCCATTTCTACGTCTTCTTTGGAAAAATGTCTGTTCATGTCTTCTGCCCATTTCTTGATTGGATGTTGAATCACAGATCTGTACCTCTGAAGCAAATAATGCAATATATGTTAAGAAAAAAAAAAAAAGAAGATAGCAGGAGGGGAAGAATGAAGGGGGGGGAAATCAGAGGGGGAGACGAACCGTGAGAGATGATGGACTCTGAAAAACAAACTGAGGGTTCTAGAGGGGAGGGGGGTGGGAGGATGGGTTAGTCTGGTGATGGGTATTAAAGAGGGCACGTTCTGCATGGAGCACTGGGTGTTATGCACAAACAATGAATCATGGAACACTACATCAAAAACTAATGATGTAATGTATGGTGATTAACATAACAATAAAAAGAAAAAAAAAGAAAGAGATGCTTAAGCAAATGCCAAGGCATTTAATTGGGGAGAAGTGAATAGATTCAAGAGCTAACAAGAATTTGGACTGACTGTGGGGAAAAAAAGGAAGAGGCAGGCATGACTCTCAAGTTTTTGATTTGGGTGAGAAGGTGGGTAGATAATGACGCCATTGAATGAGTGAATGGAACAACATGAAAATGCCGTTTGGGGTCCTGGTCTTTTTCATATGTGAACTATAGAATTAGCTACTGTCCTGTAATGATGTTCCAACCAGATTTCCTCTCTCCATTTTCCAGCCATATGCAGTATCCAGGTGTGATCTGCTGGTGTTGAAGCCTCACTTGATTTAAAGTTGGGGATGAATAATTTGTTCTCTCTTTCTCAGTAGATGTCTTCCCTTCAAGATGGGGGATGATATGGTGATGAGGGTTTTTTTTTTTTAAAGAGGCCATTATGCCTAGGATACAGTAATAACTAGCCAAGAAGGGAGGAAAGGATTCTGTTTAATAGTACTAAAGTTAAAAATCTAGGTAAGAGAGAAAAATGAAAGCAATTTTCATGTCAAGTCATTGTTACTACAGCTGACAGAATGTTGCACCTGAAATATTAACCATTAGTTATTCCCTGATAGACCCTGGTTTGCCTTGAAGTACACCATGAAGGTATATTTTCAATGAATGTTCTTGCCTTCCTTTAATCTGTTTGCTTCCTTTTTTATAATAACTGCAGTTTTAGCATTTCAGGAAAATTAATTTCAGTTACAATTAAAACCTATCTCTTTCCTAAAATACTACCTTTCGCTATAGAATGTATTCTTCCAGATTGAAACACATTATGGAATTGTTCTTCAGGGCTGGTCTTTGAACAGTCAAATGTATAAAATTGATATAATATGAGAATTTTGTTAGTTCACTGATAACATTCTCTTTGGACTCTGCTTCCTGTATATCCTATCCTAATCCATTCCAACTACCTCACCAGGCAGAATGAGTCCTACTTTGATATGCTATACGGTGAATCTATTACTGTCCTAGAAATAATATTGTTTCACATTTGGAAGATACTGAAGAAGTCTATAATATGTATATAGTATGTAGCATATTAGTGTAGGAGAATCTTCTACTTCTTGTGCAGAAATGGCTTTTAGGCTTATGAGGACTGTCATTATGATCTTTAAGCCATGAAACATCAGGGTTATGACTTGATATTGCTGAACAGTTCTCTGGATGCTGTGAGGGTGAAAAAAGGATGCTCTCAGCACTTTGTGGAGTGTGACATGATTACAAATGATTTCTCACAACGTCCTGTAAGTGTAAGCATGCCCTCAGCCTTGCCCTCCTACAGACGTTACCTAGAAGCTTCTACTCAGACTATCAATGTCTTACATTAAGCCACATGGTGATTTTCTGATTACCGTGATGGTATGAGAGGGGTATTTTCTTCCTTTTGTTACTACAGGGTGTGGACAAAATTTAAGGTAATGTTAACAAAGATAGAGTTGATATAGATGGCTAGCCTCTGGCTAATTAGCATGCTAATCTAAGAGTTATTCAGTGAAGTTTGGCTAACACTGAATCTTGTGAAGAAGAGACAATATATTTGCTCATTAATTGGTTTGAAAGAACTGTTCTTTCCACATTTGAAATGTAAATAACACCAGCTATTTAATGGTCCTAATTTAGTAACTAAAATATTTTTAAAAGAATCTATTATTAACTAAGAGCAGTCTTAATTATGTTATGGTTAGTTATTTAGTCTTGAAGTGGTTTGGTAAGGTATTGTCTTTAAAAAAAAAAATTGCTGCCTTCCAAGTTTGCCATGTATTAGAGCTAGAAAACCCATTTCTCATTTGATCTGAGCCATGTCAGTGTCTTACGGTGAATTACTTTGGTCTACATTGATGGGGTCACGTTGAGGCCTGCTGTAGGCTGCATCTGATCTGAGGCTTACGAATGATTGTGTCACTTCTGTGGTAAAATCTTTTCATGGGAAGTGGGTTTCCAGAACTCCCTTTTACTGGTTTCTTCAGACGCCTTATGTACATGCTGTTTGTTACCACCAGACTTCACCCCCTACCCTTGTACTCAACCCCGAATTGTTTGTGTACTCAAAGCCCATGCTAGTACCTGTTAAGTATCTGTTAGCTTTACTCAAAGCCCACGCTAGTACCTGTTAGCTTTACTCAAAGCCCACGCTAGTATCTGTTAAGTACCTGTTAGCTTTACTCAAAGCCCACGCTAGTACCTGTTAGCTTTACTCAAAGCCCACGCTAGTACTTGTTAAGTACCTGTTAGCTCTACTCAAAGCGCATGCTAGTACCTGTTAGCTTTACTCAAAGCCCACGCTAGTACTTGTTAAGTACCTGTTAGCTTTACTCAAAGCCCATGCTAGTACTTGTTAAGTACCTGTTAGCTTTACTCAAAGCCCACGCTAGTACACCCGTATTCCCTTTGCTAAGAAACGTTGCCTTTACTTTTTAGACCTTTAAATATTTTGTTTCTAGTTTGTTTCTGTCTCTGATTTATTACTATTATATCTTCAAAATATTGAGCATATGGGGCTCTTGGAGTGATAAACCTCACTTTCTAGGGAGTCATATTTCTTTGCTTTTATAGTACTGTATGTTAACATATAAGTCTTGCATTTGACCAAATCACGTTGAGCTTGGCTGAATCTTCATTTCTGCATTATGTCTGAATAATGATGCATTGACAAAGTCTTCATTTATCTGTAGGTCAGAATGGCTATAGAAGTTGTTGAGATTTGTAGTATAGATATCTCTTAGATGACATGAGGTAGGCTGGAGGGGTAACAAGATATAGGGTCTGGATGAGAATCTGGCTCTTCCATGTCCATATTAACCTCTTTGAGCCATTTTCATTCCTGTTTAAAAGAGTTAGCCAAACCTCTTTCACAGAGGTTTTGTGAGAATTGAAAGAACTAATATATGTGAGGTCCTTTACAAATGCTCCTTTATCATTGCTTATAAATATGACAATATAATTTTTCTTACTCGGGTATATAAATATCTGAGACAATACATATTGACTATCAGATACACTCATTCATTTTTTAATTTTCCCCATCTTCTGTCTACTTTTTAAAAAATGTGCTTATTTTCTTTATTCCTTTATAAAAGAATTTATGTGTGAAATTGAAGTCCCTGGTAGCTTGAGTCTTGTAAGCAGTAGCCCTTCAGAATGGAGTGCTAAGGAATTGTAAGAACTACTATAGTGTTATAATTCTATGTGTTGCTAAAGAGTTTGAAAAGATTTTCTTTTTCCCCTATGTGTTCACCCCTAAATGATACATTTAAATCACATCAAAGAATTTTACTTTCTTGACTCTTAATAGGATGAGATGTATATTGGTTCTCAAATCCTTGCTTCTACTTATTTTTTGCCATATATTCTTTTTGTCTATGAATCTTTCACTTAGCATTGCTAACGTGTGCTTTGAAGATATCTGCTACCTTCTTCTCTGTCTCCTATGCCTCTGCTTAAGCCATCTACCCCTTTGCAATTCCTTCCCACTCTTGAGATTCTTTCCTAGCTTGTAGGCATGGTGTAAGTCTTATCTCCTCCATGAAGCTATCCTGACCACTGTAGCCAGAATGGTTATTCTGTTTCTTACTCTTCTATGTAATGGTGAACTCTAACACTCGTCTTTTTATTAGTTGACTACTGAGGAAGGCTTTTTTGTTTTGTTTTGTTTCTTAAAGACTCTAAGAAACCTTTTCTGGTGTGTCAATTGCCTAAGTTGACCTAAGTCATTCATTACTGAAGCTCTAGTACGTGGTGAAGGAAGGTATCACCATGATTGCTTTAAACAGTGCTCAACTCTGAAGCTGGGATGGAATGAATTTGGGGGATTAAAATGCATTGTATAGAGTGATACTCTGATAACATTTCCCTCCACCACCCCCACCTCAAAAATAACCATGCAAATGTTTAAGAAACCCAAAAGCCTTAGAAATAGTTGTAAAAATGTAGGTCCTTTTCTAAAGAAAAGCAGTATTTCCAGAATCCCACTGAAAAATTTTCAAAATTACTTTTTGATATTTGAAATGAGAAGCAGTGTTTATTTATGAGTGATGATAACTGTGAAAGGGTTATTTTATTTTTATTTTTTATTTTTTAAAGATTTTATTTATTCATTTGAGACACAGAGATACAGAGAGAGAGAGAGAAAGCATGAGCAGGGAGAGAGGCAGAGGCAGAGGGAGAAGCAGGCTCCTTGCCGAGCCAGAAGCCCGATGTGGGGCTCGATCCCAGGACCCTGGGATCATGACCTGAGCTGAAGGCAGATGCTTAACCATCTGAGCCACCCAGGTGCCCCAGGGTTAGTTTATTTTAAAAAGAGGAATTATTAGAGATTAGATTCCATGGAAAAAGTGGAGGATAATATTTTGTCTTTGAACTTTTCCCTACTTCATTTTTCAGTATTTTCCCTTCTTTTCATCATCTATTTCTCTTCCCTTTCATTAAGCATCTATTCTGCATTTATTGTGTGCCCATCCTGGGCTATGTGCAATGAGGACAAGAGTGAATAATAATTGTTCCCGCCGTCAAGGGTCTCTTATGCTACTGGAGGAGTCAGATAAGTTTTCAGCAAAGTATGGTAAGTACTGTAATACTAGTATAAGCAAGATGCTGAGGAAACAGCAGTGTTCTCCCTCATCCTCTCACCTGTCAAAGCTAGTTCCCTATTTTTTGCCCTCTTTGGATCTCACTCTGCTCAACTGCTCAAATTTTCCATAGCAGGAATTTAATAAAATATGTTTTTTGCAAAACTATTGATTGTAATTGAATAGGGCCAGCTCTTTCCTGACCAGCTATATAAAATGGACTGTGATAGCATTACAAACGACTTGCCTTTTTTACAAGATAAAAGATGTCCATGCTATTCTAGGGGAGGGCGACCTTAAAAGCAATAAGGATCTATTCTTAATTTTTCAGTGGGTGGTATTTTTCACTACGCTTTAAAAATACTATCCTCTTGGTTTCCTTTGGGCCACTTTAGATCTTTGAGTTAATATGTATGAGGGTATATGACAGAATTTAAATGATAACCCAAACAGAATATTATTAAGAGGTAGATTTGCTGTAAAACAATAATAACGAAATAGGCAAATAAAAAATGGAATAGATTCCACAGTTTAATTTACATCACTTTTTCTTGGCTACTCTTTCTAGTTACAGTCCATAAGTCTTCATCTTTTTTGGGGGGTGGGGAATCTGTAGGATAATTTTATTTACTTAATCTCAATAGAGAAATACAGTTATTAAAATGGACATTGAAAAGGTAATAGCTTTCGGGGCGCCTGGGTGGCTCAGTCGGTTAAGTGTCTGCCTTTGGCTCAGGTCATGATCCCAGAGTCCTGGGATCGAGTCCCACATCGGGCTCCCTGCTCAAGCGAGGAGCCTGCTTCTCCCTCTCCCTCTGCTGTTCCCCAGCTTGTGCTCTCTCTCTCTCACTTTCTCTCTCTCTCCCAAATAAATAAAATCTTAAAAAAAAAAAGATATTAGTAGTTTTCAAACTAGGCTTAACTGACAGATTGATCAGAAACTAGGGAACTTACCTATGGAAGGAGGATGAGAGCCAGACTTTTCCTATGGATATAGGGTGCATGAGGATATGTTCACTTCACTGCACCTTTGATTCCATTTCTCTCGTTAGAATAGCTTTCTTACTGATCTTCCATTTCCCCAGTCTTACCCAGTCTAATCAATCCTCCACTCCTCAGGCAGTTACCTTTCTAGAATGCAAATCTGATCTTACTGCACTACTGGGTCAAGCCCTGAAGCCCCATCAGATCAGTTGCAGGAGAGAGAGAGAGGATCATACTTTCCTAGTCTTAACTTGTCCAGTCCCGACTTCTCTTCTCACTTGCCGTTCCAGCCGTCTACAATTCTGCCGCTTTCCAGGACAGCCCATGCTTCGTCATGGCTATACGCTGCTGCACATGCTGCTCTCTGACCTGGAATACCCTTTTCTTTCTGTGTTCTGGCCCAGCTCTAATTTCCTTCCAAGAGTCACTTCTTTGCTGCAGCCTTCTGGACTCTCACTGTCAGTCATGGTTCTCTCCCCATCTATACCTGCCACATATAGCCTGGTTCTTAATTATTATATTGTGTTTTGTTTCTTTCCTCTGAATCTGTTTTCCAGCTGGAGCACAAAGTGCTGTAGTTGACTTTGCATATGTACTGCCAGCATTTGAAACAATATCAGGTACAATAGGTAACAGTAAATACTTGTTGAACGTTAAGAACACTGAGATTAGATTGAAAGTGTTATTTTGAGTGCTTCCGTGATATTTGGTTTTCTTTACAGTTATCATCATGCCATTGAAATTACTTTATAAATGGCTAAGAAGGGATAAAAATGGTCATAGTTTATTTTACCAGTAGTGGTTAGTTTTGCGCTGGTTCGTGCTATCATCTCTCAGCTCCAAACCTGCCCATTTACACTCTGTGGCGGTGATAAAACACCTGGGAAACGTGCATGCCTGACACCGTTGCTAGCAAGTTTTCTCTTATGTGCGGCCGAAAGAAGGCAGTGGTGAAGGATTGGGAAATCTCCAGTTTGTAACATATGTATAGTGATAATAAATAAAAATTAGCATTATTTCTCATAAGGATGATAATTTCAGAGTTAGCGATAAGTCTAACAATGTTTCAAAATACCAGTGCTTTCTATTGGGCACAGGTACTGCTAAATACTACTGCCATTTATTGTCTGCATTCTTAATGGAGGAAAATTTAAATATTTACTTAGATATTAGGGAAAATAAACATAGGATCTTTTTTTCCATCCCAATACAGGAACCACTCCCCCTCTCTCCTGAATTCTCTCTGGGTACATGAGGGTACATGAATCTCATTTAGAGAACCTCTGCTCTAAATAGATTTGTATAACAAAAAGGCCCTGAGTATTTACTGTCTTTGGAACATATCTGCTTAATCACATATTTTACCATAATGCTGTATATACTTTATGGGGGTACAAAATTCTTTAAAATAATGGAAAGAGGAGACTAAGTGAGTCTATGTGACTAAGTATTAATTCTTTGGTCACTGAGATACCACATAGTAAATTAATTCCTCTAGTATACTAAATAGAGCCTCACGGACCTTTTGTGGTGAAATTGTGAAAATACATTGTTGTTTTCCATTTTGTCAACTGGTTCAAGCTCATTTACTTGTAATGCTCGACTAAACTGGCTACATTACATTGAAAATTTTTATTTCCAAACGATTGAGTTTCTGCAATAATCTTCACTAATTGCCCGGTGTAAGATTCTTACTCGAGTATTTACAAATGTATTATTTGTTGTGTATTTGTCAGCTCACTCAAATAAAACTGCGAATAATGAAAACAATTGCATTTTATCCGTTATAGCTACAAAATAATTTCTGCATTTTTTCTTCCTTCTCCACAATGTCAACCCTGAATTATGACAATTTCACCAGCATTTGAAAAATTATTATGTTTATTGGATTATTTGCAGGTGGGGCTCTGTGCTTTAGTCTACAAATCAGTGGTTAATTTAATGATGCACTAGTTTATATTTAGCAAAATGAAGCATAACAAGCTCAGCTGAAAAAATGATTCTTGCTTTAACCAGTATCTTCACACAGCTGTTTAAATACCATATTGTACTTGTTTTTTTCCTCTTTCCTTATTTAGGATGGCACATGGTACTTGTGTAATCTTTGCTTATTTTAAGCTGGCATAAAAGAATGGCTCTCAGCAAATTGGAGGCAATTTGCAAAACTAAAGGATATTCTTATGAATTCAGGCCAAGTTAAATTATTATTGAAGACTATATCTTTTTCTCCCCCAATTTTTTTTAGGATTTTTTTTCATGATAATGCTATGTTTCAAAGTTTATGACAGTGGTAACTTTTTCCATTTGTTCTGTGTAATTTCCTTTCTTTTGTCTGAACACACCATTAAAGTCACATTGACCCTGAAAAGTCAGATCTTTAGAAATTGTAGTAGTTCACATTTTATGTTATCAATTTTATAATAGTTTTCCTCCTAGAAAAGATTGGCTCTTTACATACAGATATAAATTATGACCATGGAGATTGAAAGTTTAAATAATTTTCCATAACTATTTTTTCCCCTCCTGACTCATCCTCACTGCCTGTCTCCTTGACCCTCCACTCCTACACCATCATATAAGATGCAGTTTCCTTTCCTTTTGCATTTGTGTCTAATGTACCACAAAAAACTTTCTCTGAAGATTCCATTGTTTTATTTGCCCTTATACACTTCTTTAACTTCCACATTTTCATGAAATGTACTGTAATATTTTCAGATAGTATCATTTTGTCACAGTACTTCTGTGAAGTGGGATATTGTGCTATGTCTGGATCCTACAGCTGTTTCACATGTGGAACTCTTTCCTATATATTTGCTGACCTAAACATATGATCTGCTAGAAAATGAACACAACTGAGATGGGAAAGATAAAGAATAGAGTTGCAGGAACATAGTTGTTACTTTAAAGACTAAGTTGAAGTACACCAGTGTAACTGTTCTACTTTGTAAAACAGTTCAGTCTGCATCTCTATTTCCTAAAATGTGGAGTATCGCTAAAATGTTCAGTTATGTTCTATATGTTTATTATGGATTCTGAATATCATGAATATCAGGCCTGATTTTAGTTATTTTAATTTTTAAAATTTATTTATTTATTTATTTGAGAGAAAGAGAGAAGGACAGGGGAGGAGTAGAGAGAAAGGGACAAGCAGACTCCATACTGAATGTGGACCCGGACATGGGGCTCGATTTCATGGCTGTGAGATCATGACCTGAGCCGAAATCAAGAGTCGGATGCTTAACTGACTTAGCCATCCAGGCGCCCCTGATTTTGTTTTGTTTTGTTTTATTTTATTTTATTTTATTTTTAAAGATCTTATTTATTCATTTGAGAGAGTGCAAGGGAGTACAAGCAGGTGGCGGGGGCGGGGTGGAGAGGCAGAGGGAGAGGAAGAAACAGACTCCCCACTGAGCAGGGAGACTGATGCAGGGCTCCATCCCAGGACCCAGAGATCAAGATCTGAGCAGGGAGACTGATGCAGGGCTCCATCCCAGGACCCAGAGATCAAGATCAAGGCAGACGCTTAACCATCTGAGTCACCCAGGCCCCCCCAGGGCTGATTTTAGTTGATCATTTTTTATTAGGTAGAACAGTTATGTTGTTGTCTTAATACTAGGCTTAAATCTAACAGCTAAAAGCACTGTCCCAAGAACTGTTACACAATGAAAGTTGTACTGCTATGGGTCTTCTAAGGAAATTAGAAATGCAATGAGGACATGTAGGAAACAGCTATAAGTAAGGGAAAAACAGCCTGTCAAAGAATAAAGATAAACTGTGTAAATTATGAGTATGGTTAAAACTTAAGAGAAACTTAGGGACTTGAAAATTATTTTGTTGAATTAAACAATATTGTATGTATAATTATATTTTATTGCAGTACATTAAGTTTTCAAGCAAAGTTTATATGTTATATATAGCATGTATAATTTTGGGAAGCATTACTCTGGGGCCTTTTATATTTTGACCTGCTGTGAGGTAGATAATCATAGCTTTTCCTAGTTGAATTTTATAATAGAATAGAGCATATATGAACATGCTTTGCACAAAGTACATGATTAGCATTCTTGAGTGAAATTCCAAAGAACGGAACCAAAAATCAAAACTCAGTGACTTAAAAGTAATGGTAGAACCTATTAAAATAAAAATAGCAATTAAATTGTAACATTTATGATACAGCTCTCAGCCAAATAAGGAAATGCTTAAATAAATTAAAATCTTTCAGTTGTGAGATACCTCAGTAGAAAACCTTTTTGGGGTTAAAAAATTACAATGAGATATTAAAGTTTTGTAGCATAACTGAAGATCTTGGATATATGCTTTTCCTTTTGACTTTTTTAGTTTTGACTTTGAGTTTTCCATTTTATTTCTGTGAAAAACGACTAAAATGATAAACTAAGAACTGAATAAAAATTACAAAGAAAATGCTTCTTAGAATTAATCATTTCTTTAAACATCAGAGAGGCTTTTTAAATAATGAGTGATCAATTCCATAAGCATAAAATTTAAAGCTGCAATGCTAATATATATTGATATTTACTATAGTTTTCTCCTTCATTTTGATGAGGGTAGCAGGCTCCTAATCCTATTAACTTATTCATTTTCACTGGTTTACCTCAAGTGATTAAAGTTAGGAGACATCACCAGATTGATAGAATAATTTGGTCAAGAGCTTGATTACTGCACCCTGAAACAAAAAACAGGTAGCACTCAGCATCCACATCTGCTTCTTGTTTAGAGCATAGTTCACAGAAATACCAGTGTTTTTAGATTCCACTTAATGGTTAAAGACAGGTAGAAACAGGGTGACAGGCTATATCTGGTTTCGCTTTTTCTTTCTAGATGCTGTCATGAGATTATAGATCCTGATCTTTCTGAGCCACCTTGAAACTAGTTATAAAGTTTGGCAATTGATTGTGCTTAGTCCAGTTCCCGAAAGTTCACATCAAAATCCCTCTACAAAACTGAGAATAATTGGCTCTATTTTTATCAAGCCCCACAAAAAACAGAACTGCTAGATTTCAGCTGTCATTTCATTCAATAAACATTTATTGGTAGCTATTATGTGCTAGACATTCTTGTAACAATACAAAGATGAATAACCCTTGGATGTTGCCCTCAAGGAGTAAACAGTAGGGAACACACACACACACGCATACATACACACACACACATATGCACATAAGTACTGTGCACAGGGTACAGCTCTGGGTTTTGAAGGTTGTGTAGGAGTTCTATATGTAGAAGAGAAGGAAAGGGGCCCTGTATGTCATCATAGGAACAGGGGGAACAAGCATTAAAAAATTTAAGTAGAAGAGTGATGCCAATTTGTGAATTGATATGTTCTGTAAAGATGGAGGCAGATACTTGAAACTGAAATTGCCTCTGAAAATTCTGGATAAATTGTCAAGACTGTGTTCCAGTCCCTGAACTAGTATGGTACAAAAACAATGAAGTGCATTTCTTGCCATCTCCCAACTCACTACTGAATTGGGGGATATAGATAATACAAAACAAACTACAATTCAAAGTGCTAAGTACTATAATAATGTTACAAAGTGCTATGGGAAAATTATAGGTGATGAACTTTTTGATTTTGTAAATTTGCTTCTCTCACGGATTGTTTTTAATGTCTTTTTTCCTTTTGAAAATCAACTCCACTAAGGTAGATTATATAAAATACAATGCACCTTTTTTTTTCTTTAAAGATTTTATGTATTTGAGAGAGAGAGTGAGCCAGAGGAAGAGAGCATGAGCAGGGAAGGTGTAGAGGGAAACGGAGAAGAAGACTCCCCACTCAGCAGGGAGTCCAAAGCCGGACTCAGTCCTAAGACCCTGGGATCATGACTTGAGCCAAAGGCAGATGCTTAACCAATTGAGCCACCCAGGTGCCCCCTTTCTAAAAAGAGGTGAAAAATATGTAGGAACATTTTTCCTGGCGAGGAATGAGACTGTATTCCTATTCTTTATAAGAAAAAGATGTGAATTTGTCAAGGCCCAAATTTGACTTCCTGTATTTAGATTTTTATAACATTGAAAGTACACCTATATTTCAGAAACAGGTCTTATGCTGAGAAGGTAATATGGAGGCATCAAATTGAGGTGTATTTCATGGAAAGAATAACAGTTGCTGTAGTTTTGACTGAGAGGGACCCCCCCCAAAAAAAAGGCTTCGTCTTCCATGCTAGTTTTAAAATAGAGTAAAAAAAAAAAGATATTTTAAAAAGATACAAAAATTCTGAAAAGACATTAGTTCTAAGAGTATCAAAGGAATCAACAATAATAAACACTTCTAGGTTTTCACAGTTAATCAGTTAGGCTAAAGGTTAAATGCATTATGTATCCGTTATATGCCTCTGAATGTATGAGAGCTCAGTCACTGAGTTATACCCTAAAGATTGGTTAGACCACATTATTTTATCAGGAGAGGCCATCATGAAAGCATCTCAATCCACAACCTCTTTTCTGAATTACAAAAAAAAAAAAAAAAAAGTACGTATCCGTCCCATTGATCATCAATGTGTTCCCTTATACAAAAACGAAGTCTTTAAGTTGTTTCTGAAAATTTGTTCATGTTCATACCAGATAAAGCCAGATCTATGCTAGACTTTTTCATAATGTTTTTTCTTATTAATGAAATTATACATGTGTTTTTGGAAAACTTAGAAATACAAAAGAGAATGAAGAATAAAATGAAGAGCATTGCACACACTTTGATCTAAGTCAGATTTATTTATTTATTTTAGTTTTTTTTAAACTTTAAAGATCTATTTCTTGAGAGAGAGAGAGAGCGTGCGCGCTCGTGCAAGGGGAGGGGCAAAGGGAGAGGGAGAGAGAATCTTAAGCAGACTCCCCACTGAGCTCAGAGCTGTGGCGGGGCTTGGTCCCAGGACCCTGAGATAATGACCTGAGCCGAAATGGAGTCAGCAGCTTAGCTGGCTGAGCCACCCATGTGCCCCTAAGTCAATTTTATTTAAATAAAGATATCAAAATAATCCCTGAAGGTTTGGGTATTTTATTTTACATTTCCTGATGTTTAGAGATCTGTACTATATGCCTGAAATTTGTGGTACTTTCCTGAGGCTATCTACGTTTTCTTTCACCACTTTTCCTCAGAAGCACCCTCACCTAATTCTCAGATACATTTTGTGTCAAACACTGCAGATAGACACCAACGGAAGGGAGCCCTCATCCGAGTTGTGGCAGTCTCACAGGAAGGCTCCTTTTTCAAGGACCAGGTTCTAGGATTTGGTTCTCAGGGGGCACCTGGGTGGCTCAGTTGTTAAGCATCTGCCTTCGGCTCAGGTCATGGTCCCAGGGTCCTGGGATCAAGCCCCATATCGGGCTCCCTGCTCGGCGGGAAGCCTGCTTCTCCCTCTCCCACTCCCTCTGCTTGTGTTCCCTCTCTCGCTGTCTCTCTCTCTGTCAAATAAGTAAATAAAATCTTTAAAAAAAAAAAAAAAAAGGATTTGGTTCTCAGCTTTGCAGGTCCTGAATGTTGATTCTTCTAGTGTGGAAAAGTTTATCAGTCTTTCTGGGAGAGACCCAAAACAAATTTGTGAACATATATGATACGACTGATACATGAATCAGCGTGCTAATTTATTCATTGCCATTCTAGTTTAGCCCTAAGGAAATGGATTTCTTTTGGAAGCCCTGAAGCCAGCTGATCCCATTGAGCTTTTCGCTGCTGCCTGTCTGAGTTCCTGCCGGAATGCCAATTCTTTTCCAACAATCTGGCTCCCTCTCTCTTGCTCAGTTCATACTCTGATTCCTTTTTCCTTCCCGATTTCCCACTCTTCACAACCCTTGCAGCTCTCTGGGGACCCCACTTCATAGAAAAACAAAAGAGAAACAATGTCCCAAAACAAAAGTTGCCCCCCACCTATATTCTTAGACTTGTCAAAAAGTTCTCTTATTCCACTTCCTGTCACAACTGAAATCTGAAATCTGGAGCCACTTTCTTCAAAAGAAGACCCTCTCTCTCTTAGACAGTCAAATTTTAAAATTCTTATTTCTGGGGCTTTCTTTTTATAGATGTCATGTAGATCATTCTTCTTTGGGCACATTGTTTTTCTTTTAAAGAGAATTGCAAGGATCATAATTAAACTTTCTTATTTATATTTACCTTCTATCATGCTTCTTAAAGTAGCTTATAGGTCATCTTGATTTTGGATATTGATGCCCAGATAGTTTAATCTCCTGTTTCCAGGCTTTTTCTCAGGAAAAATATTTAATATGTAATATTTAATATATAAGTATATATATATATGCATGCATATAAATGTATATATGTATGTAAATGTGTGTGTATATATACATATGCATTTATATATATAAATATAATATAAATGTATATGTATTTAGCTTATGATATTGCTACAAATGGCTG
Source organism: Mirounga angustirostris (assembly GCF_029215605.1). NCBI lineage: Eukaryota > Metazoa > Chordata > Mammalia > Carnivora > Phocidae > Mirounga > Mirounga angustirostris. Next base: position 37,542,191 of record NW_026991720.1, read on the forward strand.
AACATTACATTTTGACCCTTCTCAATTCATTCTCAAGGTATTAACTTTACTTCCATTTGGGTTGCAATGTTTACTGTCTTCCTTTTTCTCCACCCTACCACCACTAGTATATTTTTGCTTTGGAAAAAGCTATCTCCATAAATACCGTGGCATTTATTTTCTGTAAAAGCTTGAGCGCATATTTTACTTGGACATTGATTTCTCCTCATGTGACAGAAATGGCAAGGTTAGTGTTTCAGGAGAGCTTCTCTTCTGTTAACAATATCTTCATCCTCTCATTAGTTTAATTCATGATAATAATCCAGACAAGCTTTGACCATTAAATCCTTTTAGGCAACAGAGTTTCCCTGAGGCCATTCTTCGTTTTTGAATAATTAGTTTTTTCAATTCATTTTAGTGTATGAAGCTAATAGTATATGGGAATTCATTTTCTTCTGATGCTATAAACTTTCCATTAATGTATGAGATTAACTTTTATGTTTTTTTTTTTTTCTTTTCCTATAGAGCTGTTAGAATATCCAGTAGAGTATTTTGTAGTATTCTGACTAAGGCTCTTTGGGGGGTTTGTGGTTTTAATTGGTGTTCCGTCAACTCTGTTCCTTCCATCACACCGTTTTCTTTTATTGCACAGGAAATGATGAGGTCTCTCCAAAAAGCATTTATGAAATCCCTAAAGAACACTGAGATTGATTTTTGTGTTTCCTTTTAAAAAAATACTCAAAGAAGTTTGAGAAGCCCATATCTTTGGGAAGGTTAATATTAAAAAAACTGTCTACCCAGTTCTGAAAAAATTGTCTTGTTATGCCATTAGTATTTCTGACAAATGGATCAGGTATAGTTCCATAGAACAAGAGAATTAACCTTAATTTATTTCTTCTCAAAATTAGAAGAGAATCTCACAGAATAAAATATAGGATATTCCAGCTTTGTATAGTCCTGATTACAGAATTGAAATCTCAAAGCACTTTCTAGCGCAAGAAAAGCATTACACAAATAAATAATCAGGATTGGCTGCTTCCAAACAGCAAGTGTATGTAAGTCATTAAAAAAATTTCTTTATGAGGCTGAGCTTATTCATTTATTCAGCCAAAGATTCATTACTCTGATTTTTTAAATGTGATTTTTGTCTTGAAGGAAGGACTGAGAACATATTCATACTTAAGGAGTTGCTAATACTTACTAGGTGATATAATGGTGAAATAATTTATAAATAATTAATGTCTTACTTTTTTAGATCTCTATAGTCCCATTCTAAAGAGAAAAAAAAGCACCTTAAAGACTCTTAGTAGAACATACCGAGGCAATCAAAGGTGGAAATTTTATACTTAAAAATGCATTTGGGAGGTGCCTGGGTGGCTCAGTCGTTAAGCATCTGCCTTCGGCTCAGGTCATGATCCCAGGTCCTGGGATCGAGCCCTGCATCAGGCTCCCTGCTCTGCGGGAAGCCTGCTTCTCCCTCTCCCACTCACCCTGCTTGTGTTCCCTCTCTCGCTGTCTCTCTCTCTGTCAAATAAATAAATAAAATCTTTAAAAAAAATGCATTTGGATTTTTAAAAGTTTGCATTTTGGATATTTGTGCAATTTCAGAATTCCAAATGATATTTATATAAATCCATCTTTTACTTTCTAAAGCTTCAAGGATGGGGGGGGGGGCAAAGGGAGCAGTATAATGAGCTATTTTAAGGCTAGTAGGATATAATTAAGTTTGAGAAGAAATTTAATGAATACTGTATTTGGAATTTAAGTTGCTGGGGTAGAGTGGAAAGCTATGAATGTTGTAGCCCTAGTAATTATCTCACAAGTGAGTCATGTTGAGAAAACTCTCCTTAAAATCTATTCAATGTTGGGACGCCTGGGTGGCTCAGATGGTTGAGTGTCTGCCTTCGGCTCAGGTCACGATCCCAGGGTCCTGGGATCGAGTCCCGCATCGGGCTCCCTGCTAGGCGGGGAGCCTGCTTCTCCCTCTGCCGCTGCCTCTCTCTATCTCTCTCTCTGACTCTCATGAATAAATAAATAAAACAAACAAACAAACAAAAAAATCTATTCAATGTCATAGCCTTTCCTGATACAGCAATATTTTTGTAGGGGACTGGAACTAGAAGTAATCAAATAAAAGGTGCAAAGTAATAGATGGTGGTAACTGTCAAAATCTCCATCAGAGAAGCCAAAGAGAAAAAAAGAGAACACTCTTTATTTTTGTGCTTTTTTAGTGTGATGACTAAGCACATGAGCAGCCTGGGCCTGACTTCTTGCACTGCTGCTTAGTAAGATGGGTAATCTTGCTTAGGTATTTAATCCCTCTGTGCCTCAATTTCCTCATTTGTAAAATGAGGACAATAATAATATCATTTATGGTTATTTTAGGACTTAATGAACACATATGTCTATGAGTGTGTGTGTGTGTGTGTGCACGCATGTGTGTGTGTGTATAGAGAGATCCTAAAAGGGTCCTATATATAAGTATTATTTGTTACCATTATTACTATAGTTATTATTATCTATGCTAGACTTCATAAATATTTTCAATTTATTCAACAGATAATAATTAAGCTCCAGTATGTGCCAAGTACTACTCTAAGTACTGGGCATACCATAATGAACAAGGTAGTTAAGGACCCTGTTCTCATGGAACTTATATTTTACTTTGGGAAGTCAAGAGAGACAATTCAACAAGTACGTAAGTGATAAAAATATCATGGGGTGCTAACTGCTATATAGAGGATTAAAGAGGAGTGATGGGATAGATTGGGTAGTCAAGGAAGGCTTTTTAAGGGAGGTGACATTTAAACTGAGAGCTGATGACAAAGAACGAATCTTATGAAGATCTGGGGCAGGAGCTTTACAGTGAAGGGTTTCTAAGATGTGCTCAGAGAACAAACACTGATGATGGGTAGTAGCCTGGGTGTGAGCACTATGAAATAGGATCTGAGAAGGTGGATAGGGGGAAGGAGGAGGTAGTTTTATCTATGAAAGGATGGCAGGAGGGATCCTTATGGCGATGGAGGGAATTGTGGAATCGTTCTGTTTCTTGACTGCTTCAGTGTCAACTTTCTGGTTGTGGTTTTGTTGGTTGTGGTTTCGTACTATAGTTTTGCATCTTGGAAAACCTGGATAGAGGGTACATGGCTTATGTCTGTATTATTTCTTAAAACTGTATATGAATCTATAATTATCTCAAAATGACAAGTTTAAATTTTTTTGTTTTGTTTTGTTTTTAGATTTTATTTATTTACGAGAGAGAATGAGAGACAGAGAGCATGAGAGGGAGGAGAGTCAGAGGGAGAAGCAGACTCCCCGCCGAGCAGGGAGCCCGATGCGGGACTCGATCCCGGGACTCCAGGATCATGACCTGAGCTGAAGGCAGCCGCTTAACCGACTGAGCCACCCAGGCGCCCGGCAAGTTTAATTAAAGAAAAGAATACATTATTTTGATTGATCAGTAGAGAGTGTAGAGCCTCCAGCCCTCGTTATTCTGATTTAACTGGTCAGGAGTGGGGTCTGTGTCTTGTACTTTTATAAAGAACTTCAGGTGATTCTACTGTGCAGACAGGATTGAGGAGCTCTGCAAAGCTACAAGCAAATCCCTCTGGACTTTAAGTGCAGGATGTTACCCATGCTTTCTTTAGATTGTGAATCTTGTTACAGACTTTTGACTTTGCAAGTCTGTGATGTGATCCCAGAGGACCAGTGTCACTTCCTCAGCTGAGACCACACAGCTGAGAATGTTTGAAGTATCTCTGTATCTATAAATATCTTAGTATTTTCCTCTTGAAAACAAATTTTACTCTAATGTTTTTTTCCAAAGTCCATTCAGCTTTTATTTCAGATCCTTGTTGAAATAATTACTTTCATTACTTGTAGTTACTGGAGTTTTGTTGGTAAGGATGCAGGCCCTGCTTATTCATGTTTGCAGATTGCTGTTCGTCCTTTTATTTCTCTTTCCCTTTAATATGGTCCCTGGCTGGGCAATAAAATCCTATGTGTAAAACAGACCACATGCAAGTCTTCTTGCATGGTAGCTGCAGGAGTCTTTTTGAAAAAAACCAAAACTTAATTCACATATGAAATTCCTCTTTTGAGTGCATGCTGTTTATGATTAGAAACTACATAAGTTATTACCTTATGAATAAGTTTAATACTTTATTTTCCATGAGACCGGCTTGCTTTTCATCTTTTAAAGTAGAGAAGCATACATTTGCTTTTCCTCTGACTCAACTACACTTTTAAAGAATATTCTGGCAAAATCCCACTGATAATAGATTGTATTTGCTCCTGTAAATGTCAAACTCTTGTTTAATTTTTAGTGACCACTTAATTAGTGTTGCATTTGGAACTTATTTGATCTAGAGCTCTGCGGAACATCTAGCACACGGTAGGCATTCAGTGATTATTAATGAATAGGATTAATAGTTATTTAGGGATCACTGCTGTGTATCAGAACTGTGGACAATCCCATCTTCATGTAGCTTTCAGTTTTGTGGTGAGATACATAAATAATGAGAATCATTCAAGACTTGTTATCATAAAGCCCCCTTATTGGACATAATGGAAACTCTAAAACTTATTGAGTCCTCGTGTTGTATGTGTGTGTGCATGTGTATGTGTATGTAACAGTATGCTAGCCTGTTGCCCTGTCTTTGCCTTTGTCTTCTTTCTTATACTTCAGTCTTATCATTTATACACCTGTTATTTATGGTTCTGATAGTTCAGGACAAAGAGTGAAGTCTGTAGGTTGTTCCTTAAATCAAGTATGGCCAGATAGTTTAGCCTTTTGACTGTACTTTTTCCCCCTTGTGACTTCTAGTGCACAGAATTTGCTTGCTCATGGCAGACTCTCATCATTGATCAGTTTATAGCCCCTCTTTTAGTTTAGCTTACTACTTATTTTTCTCCTGTCTGTATTGCTTTGTCTTCATTAAGTATTAATGTCAAGTATTTAATGGGTGTCCCTACAATTTGCTCTCCATCAGCTTATTTAGATATATGTGTATACTTGAGGGTTATCGTGTTTTATTTTTTGTATTTATTTTTTTAAACAAATACTTATATAGCGTTTTTCATATTCCAGATACTATTTTAAGCTTTTGCCAGCATTAATTCATTTAATCCTCACAGCAATTCTGTGAGGTAGATACTCTTACCCTCTTGGCACAAAAAGGTTGAGTAACTTGCCAAAGTACATAACTCATAGGTGTGGATCCAGGATTTCAGTTTAGGCCCTCTACTTCTAGAGTCTACACCTTGAACTACTATGATTAGCTGCCTCCCCATGGTATTGTGCTGTAAATCCAGGGTATTGTGCTGTAAATCTTACTTGGTTCTTTCCCTTTTGTGCATGTTGCCTTGGGTACATAAAATTCATGACCTCTAATTGCTACCTGATAACTCTGTTGTAATACCACATTTTACAAACATCAACTTTACTGAGGTATAATATACATACAATAAATAAACTTATTTTAAGTATGTAATTTGCTGGGTTTTGAGAAAGGTATACGTCCTCGTAACTAGCATCAAAATCAACATATAGAACATTTCCTTCCCCTTCAGATCCACCCTGGTGCCCCTTGCCCCCTCAGTTCCACCCCTGGCACAAGACACCATTGATCTTTCTGTCACAATGGATTCGTTTTTCCTATACTAGATTTTGCATAAGTGGGATCAAATAGTATGTGTTCTTTAATCTGGCTTCTTTTGTGATTTTGAGATTCATTCATGCTGTTGCTTGAATCAGTAGTTTATTTCTCTTCATTACCATTGAATTTTCCATTGAATGGATGTGCCACAATTTGTTCATACATCCATCTGTGATGAACATTTGGATTGTTTCCAGTTTTTGGCTAAGATGAATAAAGCTGGAAAGAATATTTGTGCACAAGGCTTTGTATTGACATACGTTTTCATTTTACTTGGGTAAATACCTAGGAATTGACTTCCTGGGTCTTATGATAAATATATGTTTAATATTATGAAAAATTTACAAAATGTTTTACAATATGCTGTGTCATTTTACACTTTCACTAGTAAAGAGTAAGAATTTGAGTTCCTCCACATTCTTGGCAACACTTGGGATTGTTCATCTCTCTCTTTTTTTAATACCTTTTTCTTTTGGAATACTTATAGAGTCATAGTTGCAAAAATAATACAGGGAGGTCCTATGTACTCTTGACCTAGTTTTCCCACTGTAGTAATATCTAGTGTAACCTTAGTACAGTGTCCAAACCGGGAAACTGACATGGGTACAACTCATAGAGCTTATTCAGATTTCATTAGTTTTACACACACTAATTTCTTTGTACATGTATAGTAGTTCTATGAAATTTTATCATGTTTAGATTCATGTAACCACCACCACAATCAAGTTATAGAACTGTCCCATCACCACAAAGATTCCTCATGTTAGCCCATTACAGTCACACTCATCCTGGTTGGCTCCCTTCCCTCACCTCTTGCTGCTCCCTTTGTGAAGCCCTGGAAACAGTCTCTTCCCCATCTCTATAATTTTTCATTTCGAGAATGTTATATAAATGGAATCATACAGAATATAATCTCTTGAGATTGGCTTTTTTTTTACCCAACACAATGCCCTTAATATTCATTGTCTTACGTGTGTCAGTAGTTCTTTCCTTTTAATTACTGAGTAACATGGATGTGGCACAGTTTATTTAACCACTTACCCATTGAAAGACATTAGGATTGTTTCCATTTTTCACTGTTACAACATGGCTGCTGTGAGCTAGAGTGTATGTGCTTTTTTGCAGACATAAATTTTACTTTCTCTGGGATAAATGCCCAGTAGGGTATGTTTTCTTTTTCCTTTTTGTTTTCTCTTCTCTTCTTTCTCTTAAGAAACTGGCAAACTATTTTCCAGAATGGTTGTGTCTTTTTGCATTTCCACCAGCAATGTATGATTTGTCCTATTTCTCTGCATCCTTGCCAGCATTTGGCATTGCCGTTATTTTTTATTTTAGCCACCATAATAGTTGTGTAATAATATCCCATTTTGGTTTTAATTTGCATTTCCTTAAAAGCTAATGGTGTTGAACATCTTTGCGTGTGCTTATGTGCCATCTGTATGTCCTCTCTGGTGAAATGTCTGTTCATGTGTTCTACTGCCAATGTTGAATCTTAGCCATTCTATTGGAGTGAATTGGTAGCTCACTGTGGTTTTAATCTTTGTTTTCATCTGATAAATAAGTAAGGATGACCAATAGGGACTTGAAAAGATCCTTACTTATTTGTGAAGTGTGTGTTCAGATTTTTTTTTTTTCCTCGTTTTGAAGTTGGTTTATTTGTCTTAGAGAGTTATGAGTTCTTCCTGGGTACCAGTCCTTTGTCAGATATGTGTTTCGTAAATATTTTCTTCTGTTGTATGGCTGGCCTTTCTCATTTTTTACATAATTTTGTTAGAGGAGTAGTTTTTAATTTTGATGAATTTAAATTTGTTTATTTTTTCTTTTATTGTTAGTGCTTTTTTACATTCTTCTAACAAATCCTTGTCTACTTAGAAGTCATGAACATTTCTCCTAGAAATTTTATAGTTGTAGATTTTATATTTAGGTCTAAGGTCCATTTGGAGTTAATTTTTGTTCATGTGCCACATTTCAGTCTAATTTCCTAGTGAATTGAATAGTTACTAGGTTTATTAGCATAAGTAACAGTGATGACACATTATCACACATGGTTCCATGGGGCTATATAGGAAAGTATCTCACTCAGTGCATGCAAACTCTTATCCACAATGGTTGTACGCATTCGTATTCCTGCTAGCATGGCAGGAGAGTTCCTGTTTGCTTTATTTTGACTTCTTATAAATAATTATATACTAAGATTTTTCCTTCACCTGCTTACAAACTCTGATTTTATATTATGTTCTCAGCATGCTTCTCTGTGACAGTCTAGTGACTCTTTTCTAGTTTAGTTATTACAATATTTTGTGGAAGGGAAAATCAGTACTCTTACTTTGAACTGTGTCTAAATTATGAGTACAGAGGCTGAGTGTGAAGGCCTTAAGGCTGCACCATTGATTCAGTGTGTAGGCATTAGGATATGTATTTTGCCAACTTGACCACTCTTTTATCTCCTTTTTTGGTCTCATCTTTGGTCCTTATTTTTCGTGATGTTGAATTGGTGACCTCAGGTAAGTGAGATATTAATACATATAATTAAGTGCCAAATTGTGTGAAGATAATATTCTAATATAGTTATGAATGCCATATAATTTTAGGTGAAAATATATATGAGCAGATGGTGATGTGAGCAATAACTAAAGTACTTCAATACAGGTCACACCTTAAACGTCTCTTATCTAGTAAAGGACAAAACCATCATGTTATAAATATGCTGCAAACTGCTGTAATATGCAGTTTGAAACTTCATGTATTATAAGAAAAACTTGTGTTGAACAGATGTTTCAAGTCATAAGGGCTGCAGTATAAACCAGTTAAATTTACATAATGATTTTGTAGGCTAAAATATTAGTTATCTTCTCACTGAAAAGTCCATTCATCGCTACATAACATTTAGCTGGGGTAAGGAATACCTGTACTAATCTTCACTCCGAAGTTCTGACTGAGAAAATGACATGTGAAAATAAAATACTCCTTTTTTTAGTTTTCTTTGCTTAAGTTCTTTGAATATTAATATTAGTTATGAATTATATTTATAGAAACTGTTACTTGCATTAAATGCGGCTTGCATCTGGTGAGCATTATTTTACAGTGTCAGCAATTTAGTTTAAATCTGCACTTGCTAGTTTTGGTATCAAAATTGGAAAATACTGAGAAATCTTTGTTCATCTTTGATAAGGTCTTGATAGTTTCTTTGCTATGTTTGCATAAAGTGTATTTTTTTCCCTCCTGTTTCTCTGGTAGCTTAGTGTTTAAATTATACAAATATCAAAAGAAAAAGAAAAAAAATAGAAATAAGGCTATTACTTGCTTACAGATTTATGTGTAAGTTCAAACTGCTCTGTCTTGTTTAAAAAAAAAGAGAGAGAGAGAGGGAGAGAGCGAGACTTCTATTAACACACAAATTTTTTCCAGCCATGTTTGCTTAATAGACAAGTTTTGTTTGTTTCTAAAGCCATATACTATACCTTCTGGTTTGCCCAGGACAGTTCAGATTTATGTCTATCTTCCTGGTGTAGTTATTGATAGTATCCCCTTTCACTCCCAAAGTGAAATATGCTTTATATTTCTCAAATCAATTTACTTTCAACATTCCTGGGCTCTTGTTCTGACCTTCCCACCGACTACCATATGACTATGCATATAGAAAGCCATCCAAACTTCCTTTGAGTTTCTTCGTCTATAAAGTGAAATAGAACAGTAGGACTAAATGATCTCTGAATATTCTGGAAAGCTTTAAAGTTTTATTTCCAGATGCTTAGTTACTTCTGGTATAACAGTGGTGTAGAGAAGTAGCTTTCAAAAAAATGTTTATTATTTTTTCTTTTACTATTTATGGTCCTATTCTGTTCTATCCTATTATATCCTATTAAAAGAAATGCTGATCATGACCCACTAACTTGATTTCATGACCAGAACTGGGTTGGGTTGAGATTCCTATCTTGATTTGGATATTCTTAAGTATCTGTCTTAGCTGTGACACCCTGAACAGTGACTTACCTTCTGTGAATTTCAATTTCCTCATCCACCTGTGTTAAGGATGTTGGGAGGGTTAAATGAGATAAGCCGCATAAAGCACTTCACGTAGTACCTGGTGTGTGGAAGAGCTCATGGCTTGTCAGTCATTCTCTATTAATGCTGTAAAAATGATTTTCCTCTGGAAACACTATGTTACGTAGTGTACAATTGATTAAAAGTTTTTACCACATTATTGAGAAATCATTTAAAATTACAGATAAAATTATATTCTTGTAAACCAGCAATTTTGAAGCTATCCATAGGTGCTTTGTTGGTCAAACAGTAGTTATGTTTTTGTAGTACTCCTGTGAAGGAGGGAACTCTTTGGTTGTCCAGTTGAGTTCCTCATCAAGAGGTGAAATGTCAGGGAAGGCATTAGGGAAAATACAGTAATTCATAAAATACAGAAATACAGAAAATACAGAATTTCCTGCCCTGTTTTAGTTGGGATTAATTTAAATCTTTTAAAAAATAGAAAAATTTTAATCTTGTTTTTCATCTAAAATAATATATAGCCTCTTGACATTGAAACATACATGCCTTTTTGAAATATTAGAATCAAAAATTGTTTTCACAGAAAGTGAAAAGCATTAATATTTTCACTATTGTTGAACGAGTAAGCCATTATCTTTTCTAAAATGAAATGTTAAGTTTACATCTGAATAGTCTTGTATTCTAATATTCAGTAATAACTGGGAGAAGTAGTCAAATTCAGATGTGTGGTTTCTGAGTTTATTTTGCCTCTATCAGCTTACTGTCTTCTGAGTTTCCCTGTACCTCTTTTTTTTTTAAGATTTTATTTATTTATTTATTTATTTATTTATTTATTTATTTATTTATTTATTTATTAGAGAGTGAGCAGGAGAGAAACAGCATGAGAGGGGAGAGGGTCAGAGGGAGAAGCAGGCTCCCCGCTGAGCCGGTAGCCCGATGTGGGACTCGATCCCAGGACCCTGGGATCATGACCTGAGCCGAAGGCAGACGCTTAACCAACTGAGCCACCCAGGCGCCCTTCCCTGTACTTCTTACCTGTGCACCATGGCTTATGTCCCCTTCTCCATGTCATTTCTGCTGTCCTTCCTGAAAAACAGGGGATTGTGAGGTTTATGTTGAGAGTTAAGTCCTTTGACTTACTGTTATTGCTTTGTCCAGCTTTGCATCCTCCACGTTGAGTTTCATTTCTGAAGAAAAATGAGCCTTCTTGACCTTTGCCATTGTGCTGTGAAAGTAGTTCAAAATGGCAAGGATGGCTGTTCCATAAAGAAGGTAAAACAATAGGTACATATCAGTAGTATGGTAGAGTACATATCACTCTGCCATATTCTTTCCATTATTAACTCAATTCCTATCTCTTGATAGCCCTGCGAAGTAGGTTTATTATCCTCAGAAAATTACAATATTTGTCAAACAGTCCTGAAACTAGTAGATGGCCGAGTTGAAATTTAAACCGTAGAGTGTCCCACTCATGATTTTAGACTCATCCCGGGAAGTTTGTGGAAGTGCATTGTGAATAATACTCTGCAGATCACAGTTCTGACCCTGGCATTATTCATTTTCATTAACATATGATATGTCAGTATGACCAAACCAGGCTAGGGTTCTAGTACTCTGAAAAAGAAAAGTAGGTTTACAATTCCAAGATAATCCTGGCAAATTGCAAGAAGTAGAAAATGTAGACAGTGTAGCTTGGTAGAGAACTACGCCGGGTAATTCACATAAGGAGAAAAAGCAAGGTGTACAAATACAAGAGTTTAACATTAAGAAGCTACCAGGCAATTCTTTTTTTCTCCTGCAACCCTGGTCATGACTTAATTATGTAGAATTTGGAGAGAATCCAGAGGAATCCAACAGAAAATATTAAAAGGGTTGAGAAATTTGCTCTGTGATGAAAGTCTGAAGGACTGGGTTTATTTAGCCTAGAGAAGTGAAGTCTGAATAGGGACTTAATTACAGTCTTCAGGTTCAGTGAAATCATAGACACAGAGGCCATGAGTGGTTCCCAGGAGAATTGTCTTTTGACAGGCATTCTCAAATATGGTTGTTTTCTTGGTTTTCACTGCATGTGAAAGGATATTATATGAGTGATGATGAGCAGCTGTTCTTTCTTCACTGCAGGGGGACAAGCAAGAAAAAGCTTAAATCACCACAGGAGTGATTTAAGGAGAACTTTTCAGCTGGTGGAGATTCTTCTCTCTAAGCTCTATAAAAGTGTGAGAGCACCTGTCAAAAATAAGGCTGGATGATAGGCATTTTCAGGTTATAATTTCAAGCCTAGTTCAGTTTGGTGGAACCACTTAGGCACTTTTTGGGGTACTTGTGGGCCAAGGCCCAGGAAGGTCCTGATTTTTGAGAAAGGAAATACAGATGATGTGAGCAGCTGTGACCACTGGTCATCTGCAAAGACCTTTCTATTTTCTTTCTCAACCTTCTTTTTAGTTGTTGTTGTTCCTTAAAAGCTCTCTTCTGACTGATATCTCCCCAGATGGCAAAATATTATTTGTGCCTCTTCATTGCCTCTTTATGTCTAGAAAAACATTCATTTCCTTACTAGTTAGTTTCATCTAAGTTTTAAGGGAGCGTTGGTTTCTAATTAAAGTGACATGGGAAGGTATGCAATGCAGACAAATACCTCCTATAGGATCTTTGTTTGGATTAACTTCCTCCCTCCCTCCCTCCCTTCCTTCCTTCCTTTCTCCCACAAATAGCTTCTGAAATCCTGCTAAGTTCTAACACTGGGGATATAAAACAGACAAAAATCTCTGCCCTGGAGAGGTGGATAAAAAAAAATAACATATATAGTGTGTTAAATAGTGATAAATGCCATTGGGAAAAATGAAGCATAAAAAAGGGATTATACAAGATCAAAAGGTCAGTTTGAAATATATTTGTCAGGAAGGCCTCACATATCTAGGCATCAAAGATAGGTTTGAGTTGCCCATTCTGGGCTTCTGCTGCTTTCCCCCCCCTTGCTTGCCAGAAACAGGATTCAGTAGCTTGTCACATCACTTCTATACGGGTGCTGACCTCTGATACAAATAGAGCCTGCAAGATTTACATCATTGACTTCATTTTTTTTTTTTAAGATTTTATTTAATTTTTGACAGAGAGAGAGAGACAGCGAGAGAGGGAACACAAGCAGGGGGAGTGGGAGAGGGAGAAGCAGGCTTCCCACAGAGCAGGGAGCCCATGCTGGGCTCGATCCCAGGACCCTGGGATCATGACCTGAGCCGAAGGCAGACGCTTAATGACTGAGCCACCCAGGCACCCCTGACTTCATTTTTTTAAAAAGAAGTCCATCTATCAGGTTTTAATCAACACTAATTGTATTTTAAAATTATCTCTGAAGGCATTTAAAACATCCCAGTAATGATACAAATAGGGTCAGAATTTAACAAGTACACAGAGCAGTCTGTTTACCTCCTTCAGTATATTTAGAGAAATATTTCTCCCCACTTTATATTTTATCTATGTTGCATGTTGCACATGTGAGTGATTTTTTGCAGAGGGCACCTGGCTGTGGAGTGTGAAAGGATTCAAGAGCCCCACTCCCAGAAAGCCCACTGAATGCACGTGATCCGGGGATGTTGGGTCAATAGCATAACCTTTATACTTGAAGAAAGCCCCTTTAAAACAAAATTAAGACTGATATGAAATTACTGCAGTAAGCATGGGAAGCAATTGAATTACATTCTTCTTTGTGTAGTTGCACGTTGGGGTGGGGAAGACATTAAGAGATAGGGTATGGGTTAGAGATTTGCAGTAATGTCTAACCTAGTAGAAGTTAGTAATTTGCAGTAGGTGTGTTTGAATCGGATGTTACCCAGTTCAAGGCTTTCCCTTTGAGGTGATGGATATTAAGAGAGATTTAACTGTGGTAATAGTTATATTCATTAATAAAATTCCAATTCAAATGGTCTTTAAAATGTAAAATCTGGGTGTGCCTGAATGGCTCGGTCAGTTAAGCGTCAGACTCTTGATTTTGACTCAGGTCATAATCTCAGTGTTGTGAGATCCAGCCCTGCATTGGGCTCCATGCTAAGCATGGAGCCTGCTTAAGATTCTTCTCTCCCTATGCACCCCCTTCCAAAATGGAAAAAAAAAAAAAAAGTAAAATCTGGGGCTATGTCAACATCAAAATTCTTCTGTGGGTGCAGAACACTTAAATGCAAAGATAAAAGAGTCATGCATAAGGGAGGTAGTTATATTTGCAATTTTTGAATAAAGCCATTGGAGGATGCTTCAAGTTTCTCTCTGGAACTCCAAAATAGTTTGGATCTCTTCCCTAAAATTCCCAGAATTGCTTTTCCGATTTGTAGATCCCTTTGAAATCACTGAAGGAATAACCTGGGAAACTTGCCCAGTGTTGTAATTTCATGTCCAAGTTCAGTTCAACACCATCACTATTACTTAAATCTTGCCTCTGTACTTAAGGCCATTCAGACTTTGCCACCACGTTGTCTTTCCAGGCTTTTTCCTATTTCTTTTTCTTCTACTTTTTTTTTTTGTAAAGATTTTATTTATTTATTTGTCCAAGAGATAGAGAGCATAAGCAGGGGGAGTGGCAGGCAGAGGGAGAAGCAGACTCCCTGCTGAACAAGGAGCTTGATGCCTGACTCAATCCCAGGACCCTGGGATCATGACCTGAGCCTAAGGCAGATGCTTAACCGACTGAGCCACCCATGTATCCCTTCCCTACTTCTTAAAAAATTCCCTAAGTCCTAATTTAAAAAAAAAATGTCCTAAAACATATAGGAATTGCCTCTTTTAGAATATGTAGTTCTTTTTGACAAAGTTTGGTCTACCCTACAATGACCATTGTTATTCCTACTTAGGGTGGCTTATCTACAATTGGATGCAGTTTCCTTTCTTTGGAACTCATGTAAGCACTTTGTTTAATATACATATCTCAGTGCTTCAGAAATCACAGTAACAACAAAAACAACAAGTAAAAACAAAAAAAAACAAATTAAATTGCAAGACAATCTTCATGTGACTTTTAAGAAGTATAAGGTGGGCAATTTTTGATGTTTACCTATGGAGTGAATTTGATTATTGCGCTTATGGAAACTTAGATCCTGTTGGGTTGGCATTTGGATAGTTTACATTTCTCAGCTTCATGGGGCAAGATAAAATATTGTAGATTTTATAGACTTCAAGACTTCCTTCTTCTGCTTTCTTGTAATTATACCTTGTGTAGGAGGCAGCCCGGTGAATTTCCTTTCTCTTTGAAACTGTTTGATGACCATTTCAAAGGTCCTGGCTTCCATTCCTCATCCTTGTTGGCCCCACATTTCTGGTTCTCTATGATTGGACACTGAATCTATACCTTTTTTTTTTTTTTTTTTTTAAAGAATGATCATCTTTCCCCCAACACCGGACCCAAATCAGAATGTCTGGCAGCTTTTAAGTTCATGGCAACTCTGAACAAAACTAGCAAGCAGCTTTTGCTGTTTTCATACTCAATACCTTGAAGGCAATATCTTAACAATGAAGACTTTGTTTTATTATTGTTGTTGTTGTTGTTGTTGTTATTGTTATTATTATTTTGGTGGGGGCTTCTTTAATTTGGGGAACAGACTAAGTTACATCTATATTTATGCTATAGGTGCCCTCCTTTCTCCTCCACCCTGTTATGGTGCCTAACAAGACAGTCAAAATCAGAATCTATTAATGTTTTCCTGATAGCTTAGTAAATACTTTTGAGCAAGTAAAGGAGAAATATGTTTGGGATTCTATTTTGTGTCTTAATAGCTTGATTCACTACTAAGCGAGTAGGGTATATGCCCTTTCTCACTTTTCTTCCCACGTAGAAAAGAAAAAAAGTTCTCTATATGCTCTTTTGGAATTTGTTACCATAGACTAGGGGTGGTCTGTTAAAAAAAAAAAAAAACAAAACACAAAAAAAACCCTGTTTCTTATCTCTAATTTTTGCCTTTAAGAATGGTTTCATAGAACTTGCTCTAAAATCAGTTGTAGACATCCTGTAGCATTTTATTAGTTTGTAGCTAACAGCTGCATAGAGCAAATTATCTCACTTATCTAGGGAGAGTACATTTTGCAGCCAGTTTATCTTGAAAGATATCTTGAAACGTTGCCTAATCTTAGTTATTCTAAAGATGTCTTATCAAGTCTTTTCCTTTGGAGTATGGTGATTGGGAATGCTGACCTTGAAAATTGTGTATCCTAAAATCATTGTGACCAGGCCCCAAGTCTCTAGGATCTCAAGCACCCATTGATGAGTATGCTGAAGAAGACCCATGACTTTTTCTGAGAGAAATTAGCTTCTTCTGCTTAAGAGTGGGATAATAACCACATGTAGCTTTTTAGGTTTTCATGAGATGATACAATCCTGGCTGTTGGTCAGCTGATTAGCAAAGTTCATTATGCCCCTTAATTGAGTCTTATTTTTTCTCAGAGACCAGTTTCTAACTCTGTGCTGCTTTATCCTTATTGAAACTCAGTCATGATAAGTAATGTTTGTGGAATATTCCTGAGGAATATATAATACATCCATTGTGCTAGAAATTCAATCTTTTTTACTTAATTCAAATCAGACCATCCTAGAGCCGTGTTTGGCCTCCCTTGAGAATTGCTTTTACTTTGTTGTATTGTGGCATTAGGTCATTTGCCAGATAGAGAGGGTCATTATGAATAAGCAGCCTCAGGAAAGTGATTATTGTGTGCATCACAGCAGAGTTGGTAAGGAAGTGGTCCACACAACACACAGTGTTTGCTTAAAGGCCTCATTTCAGGAAAAGCTGAACTTTGGAGCAACTATTGCTGAGAATCCATTAACTCAAGATTTTCCTGCCCATCTCTAACTTCTGTTAGACTTTTGTGAACTACCTTGACTCCATCTTGGGTTTTTTGTTACTTTTACTTTACTTCAATAGCTAGCCTTCTTAGTGTCATTCTGTGTTTCCATAAGTGGTTAAGAATCCTTTCGAAAAAAAATCCTTTTGGAACGAGGTAGGGAATGAATGAAAAAAATTACACAAATGAATCCTTTGATCGCCCCTTCTTCCTTGATTTTATATTAAAGTAACCTTTCTCTACTGAACCTCCCTACCAGATGTGAGGTCTTCTGGGGAGAGATTGTGTTTCTCATTTCTTTATTGTGTAGAAGTATTAAACACAGTGTTTTGCATTTAATAGGCTCTCTGTGAATATTTTTACATTAAATAAATATGCATTTATTGAATCTAAATATTGTTGGGTATACACATATCAATAACGTATGGTGCCTAGCCTTAGGAAATTTAATTACAGTTTGGAGAGACAGAAGGAAGGCTGTGTTAAGAGCTGTCCTATGCCATGGAAGTCTTGGGGAGGGAGAAATGAATTCTGATTGGTGAAAGTGTAGCAGTGACATTAGGTGGGTCTGGAAGGATGAGTAAGATTTTACCAGGGGAAGACTACCTTGGGGATGTCCAGTCTTAGCATTGAAAGTTGATTTGGGTGAACATTTATACAAGTTTTGTATGCTCCAGAATCGCTTTTTTTCTTCAGGCTTCAAGGATTTTCCTTGAAGTTGGTGTTCTAAAATTTAGAGAAAAGACCTTATTGATGTCATGATTTTATAGACTTCAGTCTTCTCCAGTCCAAACTTTAGAACCTTAATCTTTGCAGTTTGTCTTGGCATATTAACCTCTTCCCTTCATTTTCTGAATATTGTAAAAGTTTTTATCTGGACCTTCTCAAGTCACATTAGATCTTTTCAAGGACACCTTATTTAAGCTGTGGTTTTATAAATGATGATCTCTGATTTTTGTTTTTATTTTCTGCACAGTGCATCTTATTTAGAAGATGCCTTTGAGGTTGTTCATTGGGCTGTGGCACTGTATTAAAGGCCATTTGTGGTCTCCATCCTAATGACCTTTTCAGCCTTGTGTCCTTTCACTTCTTCCTCATAAGCCACGCTGTTTGGTGTCATAGGGGCAGCTGCTGTCTCTCCCTGGAAGGCCTTGTTGCATGATGCTCTCTATGCGAATTCCTTCCCATCCTCCACGATGCTGTTATTCACCTGTGAAGCCTTTTGTGACCCCCCCCAACCCTATCCCTGCATCTCATGATTCTAGGCACATGGCTCCATTAGTCCTCATTTCATTGGTTGCAAGTAATAATTTGCATTTCTCCCTCTCTGTGAGATTTGAGCTCCTAGAAGGCCACGGCTGCATTTTATATGACTTTCTCCAATGCTTGGTAGAGGGAACATGTTTCTCTGTATTTGTAATTTTCTGTCTAACCATAAGGATGCACAATCTTGCAGTATATCACAAACCTCTTGAACTTTCATTGCATCACAGAGCTTTTTGTCATGGTTGAGCTGGAGATTTCACTCTGCACTTCTTTATAAACATGTTAAATAAGCACTGTGTTAGAAAGATTCTCTGAGGAGCACTTGTTTAAACTACTTTTATCAGAGAAGTTCATGTTCATTACTGTCTTTTTTTCCTTCTCCCTAAATAATTTATGACCGATATAAAATTAGGCAAATGCTGTTAAATGGTTTTTTTTTTTTTTTTGCAGAAAATTTGAAGTTTTTAATTAAAAAACTCAGAACATATTTTGTTTTATCATACTGATTTTAGGTCTCTGGAACTATATCCTGACTACCCTAAATAATGGTTGTATGCTTCTAAAGTTGTATGCTTCTAAAGACTTCCAATCCCATATTAACTTGATTTTAAAAATCTTTTTAGAGGGAAACTTGACCAGATGTCTCTCTGCCTATGGGCACCCCTTTGGGGAATTCATATAGGTTGGTCAGATGTCATGTTTCCTAATAGAAGTCAGGTCTTCCCTTCCTGAGGTTATGTGTACTTAGGTGGCTGTGGCTGTGCATCACATTTACTAATAGGAAAAATGTATTACCAATTATTTTTTAATTTTGCTTATATATTCATCATAAAACTGGGTGCAAATTTACTTACTATTCTGGTTCTGTCTTTTGCCTTCACTTGTTTTGCAAATCAGAAGAAATTCTTAGTATAGTTGTGGGAATTGACAGCAAGCTGGAAAGCAGGGACTGTTTACAAATTCTTAAAGTAATTCCTCCACTTGGTTCCCACAAATGGTTCCTTTGGCTTTAATCCTCACTGATAGTTGGACGCCTAGTGCTCTCTTGATATTTTTACAAAGGTAGGCAATGTCTGGGAGCCCTATGGGTGAGATTATTTTAGGATGATGTCTTCCCCAGGCAATATATAATATATAGTCAATTTTATTTTGTGGTTATTATTATTTTCTTGCAATCATTTTGATTTCTTGAAAATGTCAGGAGAAACCTGTCTGGATTGCTTTATCCAGTTGATTTTGGATAATAGAAATTATATCCTGACAGTGTGAATTATGTTAGGCAAAACTGGGGTTTAATTGTATGTTCTATAATTCCTTGCTGATCAGAGTATAGTCTATGAACCAGCAGCATCTGTACACCTGGAATATTCAGAAATGTGGACTCTTTGGTCCCACCTGAGATCTCCTGAACCATATCTACATGCTAGCAAAATTCCAAAGTCATTTATAAGTACACTAGAGTTTGAGAAACATTCCTCAAAGGCACACACCCATCACACATATTTTGAAGGTACTGAAATCTAGGTCCTTGTTGCTGTTAGTGGTGTGCATACCATTATGTAAGTGTCATCTGGCAGAGTGTTAGAAATCCAGACTTTCAGGTCCAATCCCTGACCTCTTGAGGCAGAATTTAAATTTTAACAAGATCTCCCAGTGGTGTCTACGAACATTAAAATATGAGAAATACTGATCTAGATTACACTATCTTCTTGAAGCTAGCTTAACTTGAATTCTAGTTTTAGGATAAATGTTATTCTTTTTTCCAAATGCCTTTTTAGTAGTCTTAGCTAGAACATGGCCGATTTAGTAAAGATGACCATAGTCCATAAATACATAAATGAAGGAAGAATCTATTGCACTTCCTTAATAATTGATGTACACCTCTGACATTTGCCCTTGACTCCTCTCCAAACTCTTTCCTGGATAATTCTACTCTCACTTATTCTTATGAAAATAGAGGAGGAGTATGTCATATTTTTCATTATGATTTCCAGAACATTGTTCTGCAAAATTATTTAACAATTTCTCTTAAGCTACCATGTCTCCATTTGCATTTATTTCTCTACTCCATTCTCCCAGCCTCATCCCCACTGTTTGCTGTCCTTCTGGGCATTTTCCCTCTGTCCTGGATGGCAGTCCCCCATTCAGCTTTCTACTTCCTCTCAAGGCCTGCTGCCTTTCTCGTCTGTAGTATACCCAATGCTTCAAAGCGGGCACAGCCATTCTCATTGGTATCAACTTTATTTCCCCTTCACTCTTCCTACCCTGGAGTAAAGTCCTTTTCATCATTTTACTTTGCCCCTCTCCAAGCTTCTCCTTCCAAGAACCTTGAATTTCCCTTCAAGTTTCCTTTTGGTGCACTACAGCCTTCCCTCTCAATTTCTTACTCTGGTTCTCTCCACCCAAACCTTGGCTTCCGCCACCACCTTGAGCGGTTGTAATGGTGCCTTTACTAGCAACTCTGAAGGTTCTCTTTGACTTTTCCTAAACTCCTCTCTTAACCTTGAACTGCCTCTGCTTTTGTTTTCAGGTGATTAAGCTTGGCTTGTGAGAATCATAAAACAGAGATGATTGAGTCAAATAACATTTTTGGCTTTATCACCTCAGCTGGATAGTCCCTTTTACACATTTGCTGTAGTACCCAGTCCCATGTGCATCTTTGTAATTTCTTAGGAGAGGTGGGAGATAGCGTTCTCATAGCGAATGGTGGTAAGGATCTTTGCTTTCAGATTAAATTTGCTGGTAGGTTCCTAAATCACAGTGCTTTTATTTCATTACAATTTTTTTTCTAGAACAGTTACAATAAACTTAATATATTTGGCACATTGCTGTGTTGCAGATTTTTTTATGGTCTTTAGATGCAGATGGCTTTTACCTTCTTGTGGATATAAACCACAGTAACAAAGATCTGGTGCTTAATTGGTCTCATTTCCTATTGAGCATTGTCACTTAAAAAATTGCTACATAGAAGTAAGAGAAGAGGTTATTAAGATTTCTTTCCTAGTGGCATTAAAGAATAAGGAAGCATAATTCAGTTATAATTTGCTCAGTTATAGTGAACAGCCAACAAGACTGAATAAATTAAAAAATGAAAGAAATGCTTGTTAGCTTATGGGCAAAATATCTCTAGGAATTTTGCCCTGTTTGTGCAGTAAAGAAGTAATTTTTTTTATTAAAGTGCTTCAGTGTCCACAGCATTACACCAGTGGAGCTAGAAGAAGTTCAGGGTGTTTTATCTGACTTGAAAAGCTTATATTATACATCGAAGAGAAAATGATACTACACATGATTGTTGTGAGATAGAATGTGATATAAAACACAAGCTGATTATGTCATTTCCCTTTTTACAAAGGTTAGTGGTGTCCTGTTACCCAAAATAGAGTCCATACTCCATGGAATGGTGTACTTGCCCGTTAACCACCAGGTCCTAACCATCCTTTCCAGCATCATCTTCCTGCATTGCCTGCACCTGCCACGTGCCTGACACTCTAGTCACCGTGATGTGCTTATTATTCCAGAATGTATCATCCACTTTAATACCCTGCTTTGGTAAACTGCTTTATTATTATTATTATTATTATTAAATTTTTATTATTTTTATTCTCTTTCTTCCTCCTTTGTTATAGAAATTCATATTTGTCTTTTTAAGACCTACTTCAAATGTTGCTTCCTCTGCAGAACTTTCTTTCATTTTCCTAGACTGAATTAGTATCTACTCTCTATATGCCCTTTTATCTCCTTGCTAGCTTTCTATCATTTACCACATTGCTTTTTTCTCATTTTCCTTTCGATTTTTTCTTTGGCCCATTGGCTCTTTAGGAGTGTCTTAGTCATTTTGAGCTGCGATAACAAAATACCATAAGTTGGGTGGCTTATCAACAACACAAAGTTAGTTCTCCTGGTTCTGGAGTCTGGAAATCCAAGGTCAGGGTTCTGGTGAGAGTTCTCTTCCTGATATGCAGATGACCATCTTCTTGTATTTTCACATGTCAGAGAGCAAAGAGAGGGGAGCAGCTCATGTTCTTAAAAGGGGACTAATCCCATTCATGAGGGTTCCACCTTCATGACTTAATTTCCTGCCCAAAGCCCCACCTCCTAACACCATCACTTTAGGAGTTAGGAGTTCAAAGTATGAATTTTTCTGGGGGGCACAAGCATTCAGTCCGAAGCAAGGAGTGTGTTGTTAAATTTCCACACATTCATAGGTTTCCCAAACTGTACCTGTTACTAATTTTTAATTCCATTCCATTGTTGTTGCAGAAAATAAATTGTATTATTTCTATCTTTTCTATTATTTCTATCCCTACCATATAGTCTGTCCTGGAGAATGTTCCATTTGTGCTTAAAAATAGTATATATGCTGTTGTTTGATGGAGTGTTCTATAGACGTCTGTTAGGTTAGTTGGTTTATAGGGTCATTCAAGTCTTCTGTTTCCTTGTTGATTATCTATCTAGCTGTTATATCCATTAATAAAAGTAGAGTATTAAAATCTCTATTATTGTAGAATTGTCTTTCTCTTTTCATTTCTGGAAGTTTATGCTTCATGTACTTCAGTGCAATGATATTGGCCACATATATGCTTATAATTGTTTCCCTCTTTGTCTCTGAACTAGGAGCAGGAGGGAGAAGGAGCAGCGCTGGTTCAAATACCGCAGAGTTTTGCTTTTCTTACAGAATTTCCATAGATTTTCTTGAATAGGTTTTTTTTTCATTTGCTGTTTGCCATTAGGACCATTTGCAGAGTCTTTACATTTTTTAGTAATTTCACGAGTTTTTAATAATTTTTCTTCCAGTTTTAAACCGATTAGCGGAGCCTCTCATGCTATCATGCCAGAAGTTGATCCACATGCCTCTTGCTATAATTTGTTTGCGTGTGGATGGGTTCCTTTTCCTAAATCGCTGATGAGTTTTATAGGCCTTTTGAGACTGCAACTAACTCGTTTTTGTTTGCCTAGTACTTAGTATGATGCTTGAGATACTACAGATCAGTGATTCTCAAACATTTTTTATTTTAGAGACAGTTTTGAATACTGAAATTTTTGGTGGAACACTTGAAGGCATTAAAATGATCAAAATAATGTTAAATAATGTAACAACAATTATGGCACATTTATTGTTACAGTTAAACAGCATTATGATGCCTATAAAAACACCCACAGTTGTCACCATTCCTGTGTCCTCCTTTCAGGGCCCTGTCACCTTCGGAGGAGTGGTGTTTACTGCCCTGACTTACCTGCCTGATAACCTTAGGGAATCAAGTCTGTTTGGCTTTTGTTTTTGGTGCCATTCGACATCAACTTCTATCTGTGACTTGCTGCGTACTACCCTGATGTATTTGATTCTGATATACAGAGTAGTTTTACACCTGTTCAATCCAGCATTCGTTCTTGTAAACACGGATATGATAATATATTTTTGGTTGCTATTTAGTTTTGGCAAAAATGATATTTCTGACATTACTCATACTGGGTGACACTTCTGTGAAGTTTAGTAAGCCTCCTGAGTATCTCTGCTGGGTTCTTAGTTTATGTTTGGTTACCGTTGGATAAGCCAAAAACAAAATTTTGAAGTGTAGACTAAGTGTTATGGCAGCATTCCATGGAACTGAAGCTCTAAGGCCTGGGAAAATTTCTTGACTTTCAACATTTCTATTCCTGTATCCTGTGTATTTAATGAGTCACCAAATTTTATTGCCTTTATCTTCTAGAGGTCTCTGTATTTCAATCTTTCTTTGCTATTTTTGCCTATTCAGTTTTATCCAGGCCTTAAAACATTCATCACTAGTTTGTACTAATAGCCTCCTAATGTGTCTTTCTTTAGTCTGTGCCTTTTTGGAAGACATGCTGTACTCTACTACCCAGACCAAGTTTCTTAGAATTCTAGTCCATCATGCCATTTCCTTAATGTTCATCAGAGATGCTTCCTGATATTTGTTATGTGCCAGTCACTGTTCTGGCTGCTGCGTTTTAGTGGTAAACAAGTTAGACAAGGTCCCTGCCCTCTTGGACATTCTGCTCTTTCAATAGATAGTAAACAAGGAAATGAGATGCTCACATTGTGGTAAATGCTGTGGCAGGAATAAACACAATGATGTTTGGGACAGCAGTCGGAGTAGGTGCTGAGTGAAGACCTCTCTTAGGAGATGTCACATGAGCTGGGACCTGAAGGATGAGAATGAGCTAGCCACAAGGAACTGGGAAGAAAGGACTTTATTTGGGGGGGAACACTAAGTGCAAAGACCCCTTGGCATCTTTGTGAAACAGAAAGGAGGCTCTTCTTCATTACACTGGAGCATAATGAAGGATGAGAGTGATGATACGAGATGATGTTGAAGAGGAAGCCAGATCATGGAGGACCTTGCTTTGGATTTTATTCTAAGAGCACTGGGAAGCCATTGATGATTTTTAATATCAGTGAGATGACTTGTTTTTAAAAGGGAAATGTCGCTTTGTGTGGAGAATGGTTTGAATGGGCAAGAGTAGAACCAGGAGACTACTTTGGAAGTTGATATTTGTTCTAGGTGAGTGATGCTGGTAGCTTATTCTAGAATAGTGTCATTTAAAGGAGGATAAAAGCAGGTAGATTCAAGATATATGTTGAAGGTGGAACCAATGGACTTCAGAAGCCTAACCTGTTTGTTATTTATCTTCTGTGTCATGGCAAAATCTTTCACCAGTTTTGTCAAGGTCTCTGTAACCTGACCTTATTATATGTCTGTTTATTTTCCTTTATACCCCAAGGTACACTTTATTCTTCATGTAAAAGGGGATAATATCATAGTTAAAAGCACATGCTGTGGTGCCAGACTTTCAGGGTTTAAATCTTGGATTTGTCCCTTTCTATTGATCTCAGACCATACACTCTTTGTACTTTAGTCTGGAGACAGTAGTATTTCTATTTCATAAGGTTGCTTTTAGGATTAAATAAATTAATCCATGGGAAGTGTTTGGAAAACACTCTGCCATAGTAAGTGCCTAATAGATAATTAGTATATTCATTTTCTAGGGCTGTTTTAACAAACTATGACAAACAGCGTGGCTTAAAACAATAGACACTTATTCTCTTGCAATGCTGGACACTGGAAGTCTGAATTCAAGGTATCAGCAGGATTAGTTCTGTCCAGACGCCATGAAGGAGAATATGGTCTGTGCCTCTCTCCTAGTTTCCGGTGGCTTTGGCAGTGCATGGCATTCTTTGGCTTATAGAAGGAGCCCTCCAATGTCTGCCTCCTTCCTCACATGGCCTCTGTCTTGTGTTTCTGCTTGTATCCCCTTTTCTTCTAAGGACCTGTCTTTGAATTTAGGGTCCATTTTAATTAAAGATGCTTTCATCTCAAGGTCCTTAATTACAAAGATCTTTTTTTCTCAGTAAGATCACATTTACAGTTTCTTAATGTTGGGACATGGGCATATAAGTTTATTGTGTGCAGGGGTCACCATTCAACTCACTACAGTTGCCCAAGACCACTCTTAGGACCAGTTTTGCTCCTATTCTGACATCTTGTAAATCTCAGCCAATTTTAAAAGTCTGGTTTCAGTCTTACCCCTTCCATAAAATAGCTCCTACTCTATAAGATTTGTTCTCTTCCTCAAGTAAAGTCAAATACACAGATTTTTTTGAATGCCTATGATTATCAAAACAGCACAGGAGACTTGCTCCCTATAGACTACTTCTGTTCCTTGCCTTTTACTGATTGTTCAGGTACTTCAAGTTCCCTTCTCCATGTTTCATTTTTTAAAAAATTAATTAATTAATTACTTTTTAAAAGTAGGCTCCATGCCCAGTGTGGGGCCTGACCTCACAATCGCCAGACGAATAGTTGCATGCTCTACCGACTGAGTCAGCC
This sequence comes from Mirounga angustirostris, assembly GCF_029215605.1. Classification (NCBI taxonomy): domain Eukaryota; kingdom Metazoa; phylum Chordata; class Mammalia; order Carnivora; family Phocidae; genus Mirounga; species Mirounga angustirostris. Next base: position 37,567,764 of record NW_026991720.1, read on the forward strand.
AGGTGCTCCCTCCATGTTTCACTCCTTAATGAGTAGGAAAAATATTTCATTCTCATCAAAATTTATCTCCGTGACCCAGAACGTGTTAAAAATGATTATTTTGAATTCTGTTACAAAGAATAAGATATCTTGAAAGTTGGACTGGAGACAGAGTTTTAAGTCTAACTTCTGGATGCAAGTTAGGCATAGGGAAGCAGTTTTCGGTCATAAAAAAACTAGATTGCCAGTGTATGTGAGAAAGGTGGACTAATACAATGCGTATGAACTAAAAAAATCATAAAGTATGTTATAAATAAAAGATCATACTTCATTTGGTTTTCCTTCCTCATCTTTGAATTTGTAGCTTAAGGATGAAAAAGTATTCGGTTGGAGATTTCATACAAATATGTGTAAGTTATAAATGATTACAGAGCTTCACGCTTGATGTGTGTAACTCGTATGTCTGTGTATATGCCTGAAGACATAAGTGGAATCATGTTTACTGACGCATTCACAGTGGTTATGTTTGAGTTGTGGGATTTCAGGTGATTTTTGATTTTCAATTGTCAGTTCTGATTGAATTTTTAACAATATAAAAGTGTCATTTATAAAGACAGTGGTTGTAGTGAGGGAAACGGAGAGTTAGAGAGGGCTGGGACCCCCAGGTCAGTTACCTCCAGCTGCACAAGCAGGTTTGCATATTTACCCATGTTCCATACAAAGGCCACAATTTTCTCTGTATGTCCCAGGGAAGAAAAGGTTGGGAAGCACTGCAAAATATATATGCTCAAACTTAGTGTTGCCTTGTGAGTAACTCATGGGTATAACCACACACACACACACAGCAGTCCACGTAAAGTCTATCTGATTTGTTAAAAGTGGAATTTTTTTTTTTTATTTTGACAGAAAGAGAGTGTGTACAAGCAGGGGAAGAAGCAGGCAGAGGGAGAGGGAGAAGCAGGTTCCCTGCTGAGCAGGGAGCCTGATGCGGGGCTTGATCCCAGGACCCTGGGATCAGGACCAGAGCTGAAGGCAGACGCTTAAACGTCTGAGCCACCCAGGTGCCCCAAAAGTGGAATTTTTATTATTAAAACTTTAATATAATTACTTGCTTTTCTTGCCAACCCCCCACAAATGTTTGTGGAATGAGGGGCAGTAACAGGAAGTAGCTCAGGTGGAGAAGTGCTAGTGGGGAACTATAATTCTGGTCCAAAGCCATTAGGAATTCAATCTAGACCATAAACTACCTTTTTAGCAAGCTGATTTCCCTTGGAAATATTTGAGTTTGTTGTTAGAACTGCTTATGTAAGACTGTTCTACTGTTATTTGCCTAGAAAGAGTCATTTGGGCCACATCCATATCTGGTTAGAGGGCTCCCCCACATTAGTGGGCACTGTGAGCTTATTGACTTACAGGCAGTAAGACCTGCAGTCCCTAAGTCCCTCTGAGCAGATCTTCTCTGGGATTCCTCTGAATATGCACAGTGCATTTTTTTTTTTTTAAACATGAAGAAATTCAAATAGGCTGGAAACTTGCCAAGTTTAATTTTGACACATCTCAAGGTTAGAGTGTCTGTGTAAATGGAAGGTCAGAGTTGTGCCTTGGGGCTACCACTTTGGGACCCAAGACTGTGGGATGTCCAGCAGACGGAGCTGTAAACGCCAGTACGTGAGTGCTACACATACCGATGGGGAATGTTGGCATCTTTCCATGTCATCACTCTCTCAATTCTTGAAATCACTGAAGTATTATTCTTTCTGTTGGGAATGGCAAGAAAAGCTATTCTCTCTATATTCCCTGCTCCTGGGACATGTGCCTATCTGCTTAAGGACTGGTCTTTGAATTTAGGTTTGCAAAAGGAAAGAACCACAGCAGTCTACTTCAGAAAACCTTCTCTCTTTTGAGGTGTAACTGGATTGGTGATTCATGTCTGTTAGTTAATTGCAATAAAGCTGCTATTGTAATTTAGAATGCTTGTTAAGAATAGTCCAACAGTCCTCTAAGGGACAATAGATAACCTGCTATGTGTCTTGCTTAGGGAGCTGGTAATTATTTTACTGTAAATGAATCTAACAATAGCCCATTGGAAAACCACAAGAGGGACAAGCTTTGAGGGAGGAGTGTTAAAATCAAGGCTCTTCTTTATTGACTACATTCATCAGCCCAAATTACTGGCAATAAAGTTTTTAGAGAGGTTCGAATAAAGTAAGTAAAATAATTAAGGTTCTTTTCAGTTACTGTAAAAAATTTTTAGTATGAGTGCATCTTACTTAGACTCATTTTCACCTTCCTTTTAATGGAAGTTTTAATGTTTTATATTACATAATGATGACTTTTTGCTTTTTAAAAGGCTACCATACCAGATCAGAGACTTGTAAATTTTTCTTGTAGGAATTGCTAGCCTATTCTCACTAACTTGACATGTTAGAGCTGCCTGCTCTATTGTATTTTTGACTTACGCTAATTTTTTTGTTTTCTGGGGAAAAAACAGATGTAGGTTAAAGTCAGGTATGAGTAATAATTTGGGGTGGTATTATTAGAGTAAATAAAGGAAAAGTTAGAGAAACATATTTTCTTCCCTTGGAAAGACTTTCAAAATGATGTGTTGGCTGAGGAAACTCTAGGTAAATTATTAATTTTCAATAATTTCAAGATCGATCGATCTATCTATCTATCTATCTATCTATCTATCTATCTATATCTATTACTCAAAGCAAAACAGCTTGTTGTCTGTCAAGCTGATGACTCAGGTATATGCACCCTTCTAGCATTAGGTCAAACCAACTTTTGGTTCCACTCTTTTCACTGTGTCCCTTTATTCCACCTGTGCTCCACCCAAGCATAATTATTACTTCTTAGAATATTCAGTGCACCTTCAAGGTTTGGGGAATGATTTACCCTCAGTCTTGAATGTTTCTAATCCCAACATCTGTATGCCCAAAACTTAAGACCCCTTCAAATCCCCCTCCCTCAGGAAGTTCTCCCTAATTGGGTGGAATGAATGCGCCCTACCTCTGCAGTCCCACAACAGTGTAGGTGAATCTCCATGTAACCTCAGAAAAGAAGCTTTTATACCCTGTTCATCATGACCCCACTCCCATGGTCAGATCACTGTTCTTTTGTCCCCTAGCATTTCCTTTAACTTAGAGTATATCACTCTATTACATTTAGTTTTCTGTATCTTCCCTGTCAGGCTAGGAGTTCTAACTTCTCACATGCATTTCTTCTCTTCCATTCCTACTGCCTCTGCACTGGTTGAAGTCCTCATTTTCCCTCTGAGATGGCTGCAGCGACCTCCTTTGTGCCTGTCCCCAGTCTTCTGCCCTTGAATCCCTTCTCCACACTATCCTCTAGAAGTATCTGTCGAAGTTCAAATCTGACCATGCTGGTCTTCTCCGTAGATGCCATTTGCCACGAGAATAAAGTGTAATCTCCTTAGTGTGCCAAATTAAAAAAGGCTGTCTGTGATCTGACCCCTGTCCTTCTCTTGGAGCCCAAATTCTCACTACTTGGGGCTTCATACCTTATATTCCAGCAGTGCTGAGCTAATCTTATTTCACTCTGAGGCTTCTGATATGTTTGATTCTGGACTTCGCTCAAGGTGTTCCTTCTGGTTGTAATGTTTTTCTTTAAAACATAGTTTATTTCTGATCATCCATCAGAGCTCCATTATTCCTCCAGGAAGGCCGCTAGATCAGTGGGCTGCTCTCTGGACTCTTAGAGCATCTCAATACATACTTATATTATATTCTTAGTATATTATGGTGTATTATATTCTTAGATGTATTATAATCTTGGTGATATGTTTATAAGGAAAAGGCAATTTCTTATTTATGATTGTTTCCTTAAGGTCTAGCATTGTATTTGGCCCAAAGTGGATTCTCGGTAAGTGTTTGAATAAATGGGTGGAAGAGCAGAGATTGAAAATATCCCACAGGCCATAAGAAGAAAGGCCAGGAATACAAATCTTGGGGAAAAATCAAGATACGAGTTTTTTAGCAAAGATTCTGTTGGTAGCTTCAAACTTAAGAGATGAGTCTGTGGGGATAAGGGCTAGCAGTGTAACTCTTGTGGAAGGCCTATATTGATTCTGCATAAATGTCCCTTTGGGGCAGGTAGCTGCTTAGTGGAGAGAAGGCTGCCTTTCAAGATTCAGATAGGTGGCTGTGGTTGGGAATGGTCTTAAAGGGATAGCCTGGATTTCATCTTTATTTATTTGGGATTCAGAGGTAGCCTGGATTTTGAGGCAGGAAAGCACTTATTGGGGAATTAGGCTGAAACACAGGCTGAAATCTTGGAAGGGAACCGGAGAATAAGAGAAATGATCATAGGCTAACTGTATAGAAGCTTGACTACTGCAAAACTGGGCTAGAATATTTAGAAAGTGCAAAAGGATTGCTGAGCAAATAGAAACAGACTTGCAGATCTTTTTCTTCTTTCTGCCAGTGGCCCGGATTGGTCTTGGATTCTGGGGTGTGTGGGCATAAAGGGGAGGGCTAAGTGAGCACTGTTGAGAAGGTTGGAGCTCTGCTGTAGAAGCAAGCTCAGGCTGGACATAACAGTGAGCTTGGCTAGACTCCTTCTACTTTTGTTCACTTCCCATTTCTATTAACATATCAACATTTTTGCATTTGCATCAGCCAGTCAGTGATTACTTTGGGACTCTTACTACACGTTAAGCACTGGTCAAGGCTTTGGGATTATAGTGGTGAACAAGACATATGGTTCCTTATGGAGCCTAAGTAGTGAAGTAAATGTACAATGAACAAATAATTTCAAATGTGATTAATCACACTAAAGGGGCAGTGCACAGCAACTTGGGAGAATATAGTTTCAATTTAATTTATTCTGGGGAATCAGGGAAGATTTGTAGTGGACGTGACATTTAAGCGGAGATCCAAGGAATGAAGAGTTTGCTAGAAAAAGTAAGGTGGAGAATGTTTAGAGTCCTCAGTGTAAGCAGAAGTCCTGCGGTAGGATAGAGAGGTGTGGCAGAAGGCCAGCATGGTTTATATGAGCCTGAAGAGCTATAGTAGCGGCTTTTTTTTTGGAGGCTATGGGAAACCACGTTAAGGCTTTTTAGACCTGTTCTAAAAGCTATAGAAGTCTTTGGAGAGTTTTAACCTCATCATGTTTGTTTTGGAATGATTGCTCTGTCTGCACTATGGAAAATAGACTGAAGTGGGGCAAAGGTAGAAAAGGAGTATCTGGTTAAAATGCTATTGTTGTGATCCGAGCATGACATGATGCTGGCTACATCAGGGTAGAAGTGGGGAAGAAGTCAATGGGTAGATGGGGAAGGTGTGCAGGAAGAGAATAGACAGTTTTGGCCAGTAGATTAGAGATGGCCAGAGAGAGAGAATGGTTAAGAGTGACTTGTAAACTTTGAGCAACTTGCTACATGGTGGGGCCTTTTTCTTCTTTTTTTTTTTTTCTCTTTCTTTCTTTCTTTCTTTCTTTCTTTCTTTCTTTCTTTCTTTCTTTCTTTCGAGGTAGGTTTTGCATAGAAATTTGTGTAGGGTATTTTCATGGGGGAAGAGTAAGTGCTTTTTTTAGAGCTGCCTCTTTTGTATGCATAACATCAGGAAAATACAATTGTATCTTTCCAGAGGACTGAGCAAAAATGCTGTAAGAAAATAAGCAGATAAATACTTGTATTTTCATTAGATGGAAGTCTTTTCAGGTCAGACTTGCAGTCTGTAAATTAATGAAACATAGGTATCATGTAGAAGTTACTTTGATTAAACTCTTCACCTTGGAAACTACTTTCCAAAGGGTAGGCTGTTATTTGGTAAGCCTTTTAAAAGTTGTTTTTGACAGCTAATTTGCTCACATAATAGCACCAGGTTTCTTCTCTTGTGCTTCATATTTTTTAAAAGAGGAAAAAAATTTTTTCCTTTATAATGAACTCTGAGAAATATGAGATAATTGATGGATTATATCTGCATATAAAGAACTCAAGTTGCTAAATACAATACTCATGATAAATGGAATACATTTAGATTTTCAGTCCTGAGATTGCATTCTGTCACTGTGCTCAAGAATAATACTGAACATTTTGAACAAATGAAAAGCAGATCAGTAGAAGAGCTTTCTTTAAGGTAACACTGAAGTTTATTTATCATAATGGGAGGCAGGTAATGATAGCTTTCAAGTAATAGAATCTATGCTATAGTACATTCACTTAATACATTTTCTCTGAATATAGTAGTTTTTTTTTAAATAAAAGTTAAGGTAGAGCTTCCTCTTGCCCCACTTAATGAGCACCTACATTGTAGGCACTACAAAAAGCAAATTGGTGTTATTCAGATCAGTGGGGAAGATATACACACACATGTACACATACAGAGACACACACACACACATACAAACACATGCACACACACCTGGATGGTGCAATGGGTAGGAATTGCAAAGGTTAATAATATGCAAATACTAATGAGTAATGCCTAAATCGAATCTTGAATGGCAAGAATAGTTAGCCAGTATGGAGAGAGGTATTCTAGAATCACAACGTGGTATGTGGAAATGGCAGATGGACAGAGGTGTTAAAAACCATGGCACATTCTGGGAAGTTCAGGTTGTCCAAGATAGTATGACCAGAATATTGGGTGCTTAAGAAGGAGATGCAGCAGTGATGCTAGAGAAATAGGTAGAAACCTGACTGCAAACACCTTCCTGTGCAAGGCTAACAAGTCTGACCTTTATCTTGAAGACTTTCGGTTGCTGTATAAGGATTTTAAATAGAGAAGTCATATACTCGCCGATTTTCATTTTAGAAAGATCATTGCACAATTTTTTGTTGGTGTAGCAGAAGGGGCAAGCCTGGGATAGACATGGATGGCTCCCAGGTTTTGGCTTCGAGTGAGAAATCTGATTATCTTTTTGCTCCTATCTTTATTTATCAAACACAGTTTGATGCTTATGAAGGTTATAGAATTGGCAAAAAAGGCTCAGGAAAAGTCCCAGAGAAGCATTGATCAGACAGGTAAAGCATAAGAACATGGTTTCTGGATGTGTACATGCCTTAGAAGTGAAGGGAGAGGTTTCAATTTTTTTTTTTAATTTTTAAAAAAAATTTTATTATGTTATATTAGTCACCATACAATAAATACATCATTAGTTTTTGATGTGGTGATCCACGATCCATTGCTTTCGTATAACACCCAGTGCTCCATGCAGTACGTGCCCTCCTTAATTCCCATCACCGGGCTAACCAATCCACCCTCCCCGCTCCCCTCTAAAACCCTGTTTGTTTCTCAGAGTCCATAGTCTCTCATGGTCCATCTCTCCCTCCGAATTCCACCCCCCGCCGCTTCATTTTTCCTTTCCTTCTCCTAATGTCCTTCATGTTCCTCCTTATGTGTCACAAATAAGTGAAACCATATGATAATTGACTTTCTCTGCTTGACTTATTTCACTTAGCATAATCTCCTCCAGTCCCATTCATGTTGATGTAAAAGTTGGGTATTCATCCTTTCTGATGGCTGAGTAATATTCCATTGTATATATGGAAAAGGGAGAGGTTTCAAATAGAAACTAGTGGCCAACGGTATCACATGTTAGAGACAGACTGAATAAGGACTAAAAATTTTCTATTGGGTTTCACCAAAGGGGGTGTCACTGGTCAGTATGAAGAGAGCAGTTTTGACAGAGTTATTGAGGGTAGGCAGATGTGGGATTGTTGAGAGCTGAAGACTAATTATACATTGTAGTTGGGGTATAAAGTCGTTTCTTCAGTTAGCTGAGCCAGAAAGGAAAAAGGGACATAGGGTGATAGGACATGGTGATATGTGAGAGGAGTAGTTTTAAATTGCAGGAGGCTTGAGCTTATTTATTTGCTTAGGTAAAGTGCAGGAGAGAGAGAGAGAGAGAGAGAGAGAGAGAGAAAGCAATTAAAGATGCAGAAGAGGGAAGGCAACACTGATTGATGGTAGTCCCTGAGGGAAGTAGAATGAATGGGATCCAACACCAAGGTGGTGGGATTGGTGATAGAAAAGATGGATGTGTTTCCCCTGAGAGAAGGTGCAAGTGGCCAAGAACGGTGTAGATCCAGGTACATTTCTAAGGGGACTTTGATTAGGAAATGCTTAGGAAAGCATTTCCATGTGATGTCTTTTGTCTGTTCTTAGTCTTCTTGCGGGTGAGTTAGTGGGGCTTAGTTGGAATTAAATACATGATTCCATATTTTGATAATATAATTCTATAATTTGTTACCTTTTCTCTCACAATGTGAACATTAATAACTTGTTTTTTTAAACTGTAATACATACTATCAGCAATTAAAATTCATTTTTAACACCATATACATAGAGAGGAAAATTCATTGTATCATGCTTAAAATACAACAATTATACCTTTTTATTCTTAAACTATAAAATGAAGTAAATGACACTCTCTCTGAAGAGATAGGCCATACTGTATATCAAACACATAGTTTTTGTGTTTGCTACTTATTTTTATAATTATTTGCACACTTGTATATTTTCCAAGATAATATGGGCCTAAAAATCTTGTCATTTGCTCATTCTTCCTCATGAATGATTTTTTTTTCTTGTACAGATTGCATTTCTTAATGCTTACATGTTTTTTGAGCATGATGAGACAATATAATAATACAAAAACTTGAAAAAGATTGATGTTTGTTGTGACAAGGAAATGAATCAAATAAAGGTGTTTCTTAAACTTGGGCAGATGCTGCTTTTGATACAAATTTTCATGGAAGCAACTCTCATCTCCACAGACTCTGCCCTGTCACGTAATCAGTCCTGCCTGATTATGTGATCTCAGATGCTGGCCGCAGTCCTGATGCCAGTGTTCTGAGCCTGCGGTCCTCTCTCCCTGGGTGGGCTTGACTTTTTTGTCTTATATGGTCACAGGGCCTGGCTCTAGTTAATTGAGAAGCGATAAAGAATGGGCAAGATTTGCAGATGCCTTCAAGTTACCAAGGACCAGCAAAGATTGTAGTTTGTATAGAATTGTGAAGTTTCACTCATATCTCTACCCTAGGGGTACAGTTTTCATTTTCTGTTGTTTTTGTTGTTGTTGTTGTTGAGGTTGAATTTTTGAAGCCAGTAAGTTTACCTTTTCACCATTGTGGTTTCCCATTGCTCCCACCACAAAGCTAAAGCCTATTACTAGAAGGCTGCCGTGGGCCAAACTGTGAAATAGGTGAAGTTTGTCTTTTTCTAACTCTGCCACCCCCTCCAAACACCTAATACTCCTGAGTTCCTCCTGCCTGTGGGGCTTCACCCAGTGTTAGTGATTGATTGCATCCTAAGATCCTACATCTTCCAGGGACATAAACTTTTTAATAAATTGTTTGGGGGGTGTAACATCTCTAAAGGCAGAATGTAAGTTTCATTGTTGGGGGCGTTGATGAGTGAGAAAATTAGGGGCAAAGACCTTCTAATTCTAAAACAAATGTATAAATGACTGCTTCCTCTGCTCTTTTTGAAAAATTGGGGTGATTATTAATAATTAGTGCCAATTAAAAATCCCTTGAATTATCATACTGAAATATGATATTGTACAGGTATGAATGGGCCAAATTTTCCTTATTCTTCTGTGAAAAAGATACTCTGTAATGATATGAGGAATGAACTGAGACTATTTTTATACAATGGCTCATGAACTCACAGACACGAGGGAACAGTCATTGTTTAGCATTTCAATTTGTGGTCTATCTTGGAATCATATTTTAATTAACCCAGCCAACACTTTTGTGTGCGATAAGTGATATTATCCCTGTAGTATAGTATATAGAAAAAAATGTGATCTAATCTAAAAGCATGAAAGGAAAAAAAATACTGCTCTTATCAAATCTGTTAAAGATTGGGTTAAAGAGATAGCTCAAAGGTTAAGGGTCTCCTGCTAAAAAGTTGCCCAGTTAATCAGTAAGAGAATTGGAATAAGAGCATCTGAGCTTCTGGCCTCTTTGGGCACAGAGTCACTGTTTCCTTTGAGGCTATGTTAATAATCACAGTAAGTGACCTCAGGAGACCACGGCTCCCAGCAATGAAGCAGATAGCATGCTTCCCCCATCACCCTACAGCTCATGAGCCATAATGCTACCCAAGCGGGATGCGAATGTTAAATAATAACATATTTAACATGTGTTGAAAATCATGGCTTTGAATATATCTCAGTAACTTTCTGTTTCCAAAGGACTTTAAGTTATATTTATAACCCATTCAAGCTACTTAAAGTTCCTCTAATTCAAAATCACTATGCTTCTTTTCAGTGCTTAGAGAAATAGCTATCTGGTAGCTATCTGGTAGCTATACATACTCTGATGGTGAATTTGTATTTAGAAGGAAGAAAGGTTATCAGCCTCATAACTGGGTGAGGTCCTACAAAAGTTTATAGAAATATAGTATATTAGCACTAAAAGGAATCTTGGAGGTTGGGAGGAAATGAATTTGTAACTGGGATCTTCAGAGCAAACTCATTATCAAAACCACATAGATAACAGGGTTTTAAATCAGTTAATAATAGTCTTTGGAGAAGCAAGCTTTCTGGACCATTGGAAAGCTAGGGCAGAGAAATTGACCAACGACACCCTGACTCTGCTTTCTCCATCTGGTTGGGGTCTGTGACCTTGCTCATGCTGAGTTCGATTCAACAACTAGAGGAGCTGCTGTTTGTAAACATTCAAGTTCCTGCCCTCATGACTCTTGTATTATAGTCCAGGAAGACAGACTAGTTAAGTAAGATATGGTTTAAAGTATGTTTCAATATGTTTGAAGTGTGTCTGCTTGTGGTATGTGCAATGAAAAAGATGAGGTGGAAAAGAGGCATGGGGTTGTGTGTGTGAGCAGCTGTGGTGATTTTTCATAGAGTGGTCAGGGAAGAGCTCAGTGGCTCGTCATTTTCCTAGTCATATAGTCATATAGGGTCTACTCATGTAGTGCCTACAACTTCTGTCTTTCCCTATCCATTTCCCTGAATAGAAACAGAAAGCTCCCACTGTATCTCTTCACGCCCAGTGGGCCAGAAGCCATGCTAATTCTCTCTCTCTCTCTCTGTCCTCTCTGTCTTATTGTGAGGCATCCATTTTCCTGCTTCCAGCCTAATTTTCAAGGACATCAAACCTAAATCATATCACTCTCCGCCTCTGAAAGCTTCAGTGATTCCTCATTCCACACAGCCTCTTGACCAGGACGTTCAAGTCTTTCCATGTGGCCATGTCTCCTCTTCCCTCCGACATCCTCTCCTGCTGGGCAGGCCACTCTTTGTCTCCCTGTCCATCTCGCTCCACTCTTTCCTCTTTTAGGAATGCTCTTCTACCAGTTGAAACTTTGGCCGTCTTCACAGTTCATCTCAAATGATGTCCCTTTCCATGAAGTTTTTTTCTGATCCTTTCCTGCTCCGTCCCCGCTCCTCCCCTGAAAAAAAAATCAGTTTGCGACTCAAGGGTAAGAATTGGTCTTCTACTCATCTTTCATTAGCATGGCTTCTGGCCCACTGTAACTGCTCCATAAGGGTTTGTTGAATCAAATTGAATGATACTTATCAGATTCCACTGACAATCAGGTATCTCAACAAAGAGTTGAGATTTCAATGTAGGTTCAATATACTACTCGTGAAAATGTAGCCAAAGTATAGGAGAAAGAATATTTAATGGAACATATTTCAAACAGGAAGAGGCTTTCGGTAATATAGCCTCTTCTATGCTCAGGGACAGTTGGAGAGAGAATGTACTCACGTGAATTTATGTGGGAAGCTGGCTGTCAGCTAAGCCATGTGGAAATGAATCTGCCTTAAACTGTTTTCTGCTAAAATAAGCAACATTTAGAAATGTTGTCTATCTCTTTAGGTTAGTACTAAATTATGCCACGGCTTTCTGAAGCCCATCAAATTAATAATTGTTTCCAATGATCTGTAAACAGGCTTACTTTAAGCAATTAACCCATTTGCTTTGTTAATATAAAGGACTCCAGTAACAAAGGATTGGAAGTTGACAGGGTCAATTCAGGATAGCTGGATCCTTGCCCATTGGTTCCTTCCCTGACGACCATGCTACACAGCTGTGTACCAAAGACTTGCCCCTGGAAGATTTAACCTTTTCTCCACCTGAATCTACATTTACCACAACGCAGGAGCTGCTTTTTCAGAAGTGAAAAGAGTCTGGGAATGGACGGCTGCTTCTATAAGCAATATGCTGTCCCTGGCATCAGGGTGGAGGGGCAGCCTCCCAGTTGGCCATGTGAATTTTCCCTGGATGCTGACCTTGCTATCTAATCTTTCCTGTCTTAATTACTCAACTTCTGGTCTGTTTGTCTCACTTTCTGGCTTATAATCAATTCATGGCTAGTGCTGGTATTTAGCCCTGAATTTTGCATCCATAGGTTAGATTCTGTTTGGGCAGAAATCTAAAAAAAATTCCTGCTCAGAGGATTAGTTTCTTCTGGGTAAGTTTTCTAGAAGCGAATTTGCCAAGAGGGTACACATATAAAACAAAACAAAATAAACAAAATCTCCATCTGCTCTTTCTAGCAGAAAGGATTTGGAAGCATCTTTCCTACCCAAAGGATTAGACTCTGTTAGGCAAGCTCATAGACTCAAATCTGGCTCTCTTCTCTTGGAGTGATGAGGCCTTTTAATCCTACATAATTTTAATCCTACATAACATAGATGAACCTAGTACCCTTATTCAAATGATAGTCATCATCTTATTTTAAGAAGAGACAGGTGAAAAACAGTGAATTGTTATGCTTTGAGACTTATTTTTTAAGTTTTCTGTATTAATATGTAGGTGTTTCACTTTAGGTGTTAATACTTTATTAGTTAGAGATTTAATTGGGAATTTTTCTTACACTCTGAGGCTAAGTGTGGAGACTCATGACTGCACTCCCTATGTCTGTCTGTGAATATACTAGGGCTCTCCCACTCACCCTAGTCAGAACCTTAGGAACCATTTTTTAAAATATCTAAAATCCATGTATTCTACCTTTTACATACATTTTCTTATTAAGGTCACCTGTGGCCTCCATTTTGATAAATTCAGTAAAAAAAGTCTTAATCCTCATTTTTCTTGCCTATTGGTTAAGATGACATAGACGACCATTCCCTTTTTCTTGAAATTAGTTTGTTCACTTGGTGTCCAGTGGAGCCGTGTTCTCCCAGTGTTCCTCCTGTTTCCCTAGTCACTCCTCAGTTTTCTTTGCTTGTTTTTCCTCTTTTTTTTTTTTTTAAGGTTTTATTTATTTGATAGAGCACAAGCAGAGGGAGAGAGAGGGAGAAGCAGGCTCCCTGCTGAGCAAGGAGCCCGATGTGGGACTCGATCCCAGGACCCTGGGATCATGACCCGGGCCGAAGGCAGCCGCTTAACCGACTGAGCCACCCAGGTGTCCCTGTTCTTCCTCTTTCTGATCTCTCATAACTAGAGTCCCTCAGTGCTCAGTTCTTGGACCTTTTCTCTAACAACACTGATTTCATCCAGGCTCATGGTTTTAAACACCATCTGTATGAAGATCTCTCCCAAATTAGTATATCTAGCCCAGACTTCTCTCCTGAACTGCAGACTCATTTATGCAATGGTCCACTTCTCATTTACATTTAGATGTCTAATTAGCTTTGAAGTCTAATATATAAAGCTGAACTCCTGATCATTTCTATGAAACCTGCTCCTCTTATAGTTCTTCTCATCTCAGTAAATGGCCATTTCATCCTTCCAGGTTCTCAGGCCAAAACAACTTGGGGTTATGCTTGACTCTTCTCGACTCTTCTCCTTTTCTGACATTTAATCTGTCAGCATATGTGTTTGATTCTGTCTTCAAAATATATCCAGAATATAGGTAAATTCTCATTACCTCTACCTCTCCAAGCTGCCATCATCTTTTACCTACTTTTTTGTAATGACCTCCTAACTGGTCTCCCTGTTTCTGCCCATGAACACTGTACAGCCTTTTCTCAAAACATGAGTCACAATTACCATTTCACTTTCTACTCCAAACCCTTCAGTGGTTTCCTGTCTCTCTCAGAATAAGAGTCAAAAGTGTTATAACCACTAAATGGCACTATACTATCCAACCCTTTATTTAATACTCTGAACTCATCTTTCTGTGACTTTCCTTTCAGTTACAATATGGCAGCCTCACTGGGCTCCTTGTTATCCTTCCCTGAGCAAACATATAGGACCAGACTGTCAAATGAGACCAACATGAATCAGTGCTCTTAACCTGTATTACTCTATTAGATGATGTCAAGGACACAGACAATCAAGAAGCTTGTACAAACTAGAGAATGGTCCCTGATATCAAGGGCACCTCCTAAGGTCCCTACATTGGACATGATCTTGGAATAGATGAGGTATCCAAATGAGGTTCATGAGATTACCTCAGGCAGAAGGAATATTTAAATTCTGAAACATCTCCATTTTGTACTCTAGAGTGTTGTATTTGTATATGATACAGATATGATACATATCTAATATCATACAGGGAGACATACCTCATAAATTTTAGCTTCTATTTACTATGTCATCCTTAACTAGGGACATCTTGCTACAGGCACTTCAGAGTTTGTTTCTTCTTCCTGGGTTTAATTATCCAGAAGTCCAGATGACAGGTGTTTAGGTAGTTGCGACCCTTCTTCCCCCAACCCCCTTTCCTCCCACTCATGCAAGCACAGTCCTGCTTACAGGGTGATCCTTGAAATGCTCTGGACCCAGATACTCTCACAGCCTGCTCCTTAACTTCCTTTAGATCTTTACCAACCTTCTTGGTGAGATTTTAAGCCCACTCCCTAATACATTCTCTTCCTTTTCCTAGCTTTTCCCCTTTTGTCCTTCTCCCTATCTGCAATCCTATTATTTTACTTATTCATCTTGTTTGTAGATTGTTTATGAGATTAGAATATCACTTCCATCAGGGTAGAGATTTTTGTTCACAGCTCTGTCCCTAGTGCCTGAAATAGCATGTGACCATGGTGGGTTCTCACTTTATATTTGTTGACTAAATGACTGTTTGTATGTCCCCAGTGCCACCACCATGGTTGAGGACCTGATCATTCCTCACGTTGATTACTATTGTCATCTCCTAACAGACTGCTGGCATATTGTTTCCAACATGATTTCTCTCAAACTCAAATCTGCTCTGTGGTCACATCTCAGTCCTGCTTAAAATTCTTCAGTGGATCCCATAGCATTCAGGATAAACTCCATATTTCTTAGCATGACACTCAAGGCCCTCTCTACCTCTCCAACCCCAGGGCAGTTTCTCTCTCTCACTCATACTTATGTGCCTTTTCCTTTCATTTTGTTCTTGAATTTTTGTGCCTGAAATGATCTATTTCAATAATTTGAATAGCTCCATAGTGATTTAGCCTAAAGCTCTTTCCCGTAATGTCTTATCTTATTCCCTTTTGTCAGGATTAAGGGTTCTTCTTCTGTAGCAACAGTGCCTGTCTCTGCTATAGCGTTTACATGTGATTTAGTAATTGTCCTTGAATGTATATATCTTATTCCCTAGACTCCAAGCTTCTTGAGTTCTATTCATTTTGCATCTCCAAGACATTTGGTAATTTGGTTCACAGTAGGTTCTCAAAATGTGTTGAATGAGTGAAGTCCTACACCAAGGAATAAAGGGCATTTAGATAGCTATAGCTTTTAAAAATAGTTCTGACTTGGCTATACAAGACAGAGAAGATTGTCTCCTTGATCTCACGGATCAGGTCTCACAGAAGGATACACAAACAATAGCAACTAAGTAGGTATCCCTGCTAGGATCAAGTCTGGGAGGAAATGATGATGTTGGTGATGTTGGTGAATGCTCAGAGAATATTGCATGGTGCATTTCCTTCAAAGTATTGAATTGTGAACAGGGAACTTTGAGGAGGAGCCTTGTTCATCTTTATCCCATACTTAAAAGCTCTGGAGAAATTAACCATAATTAAATCCTTGTCATGTTGTTAAATAGGTCAACTTAAAGAAGTTAATGGAAATTTTTTGACCCATGATCTTGTTACATTATGCTGTGAGTCAAGTGTTAACTAGAGAAGGTCACATTTTCCACTGAGATTCACAACTCTTGGCTTGCTAGAATTGTTATTTTTGATTCTAAATGTCCAAATTTATAATTTACAACACCACAGTTTGTTATCTCCATTGATGTTTACACTGAAATCAAGATGAATAAAAATAATCATTTATAAAATGTCATTAACCTACTGATTTATTAATTTAGGCTGGTATGTCTTTATGAAATGCTACACATAGGAAACCTGATAGGGTAAATTGAAAAATTCTATATTTTCAGGTATTTTTAAATATAAGTTATGTTTCTGTAATTTGTAATATCTGTTTCAATTATTGCATTGTCTTTTTTGAGAAAACAATATCTTGCTCATATATTTCATATAAAAATGACTAACTCTTACACTTTTTTAAAAGTAATGCACTCTGTTATAATTAAAATGTTTTGGGAAATAGATTTACAAGGTGTAGAAGAGAACTGATATGAGAAGATCCTTTAGAGATTTAGACCAGCACATTGCCTTGTAGGTGTTATCCCAAAATATTGTCTTTTTTTGCTTTTTAAATTAACATAGTCTCCTTAGATTAAGTCCAAAAATGACCTGCCTTATACTAAATTCTGTTCTGTAGTGAACTGGCCGATGGACAGTATAGCTTAATCTCAGTATTGTAGAGTTTTTTATTTATTTGTTTATTTATATTATTGTAGAATTTAGATTACAATTTAGGTAATTGTTTCCTCAATTATGTGCTAGTGACCATAAATATAAACATTTGAAAGTTGGAGTTTTAACATGCTGTTTTTAAAATATATTCTTCTTCGGAAAGCCAGTATTTTAAAGGGTACTACTAGGACTACTATACATGTGAACTATTACATAGAAGATATGCAAACATGAGTGAACAAAACAGAAGGTTCTTAGTGATTAATTGAAATCCTTCCTACTGTTCTGTGAACATACTCTTGGTCTTCTTGTTTTCAATCAATCACCTTTTTTCTTCTTAAGTATGTACATTGCATATCTTTGGATCACCCCACATTTAAGGATGACATGTTAGCTGATCTTTAATTTATTCCTCCAAATGTCTGCTTCATTCAACTTTGTGATAGAAGGAAAAATAGAAGGAAAGAACAATCTTTAGTTTTATTGATATTCCAAGAATTTTTAAATTGTTCTTTATTGCACAAAGTTGTGGAGTTCGGTACAAAAATACATTTTTGTGTGAGGGCAACATGACTTGCTTAGTTACCGAATCAAATATCCTTTGGAAAAAGGGATTTGGAAGATGTATAGGCCATATATTTTTTACCAAGTAATCATTCACTGTGTTGTTTAAGTAAATAAGCTAAATAAGCTCATGATGACTTTTTAATTTCTAAAGAAATGAATCAGTAGGGCAAAGGGAGGTGCAAAGTCTTAGAAGAATTTGCCTTGTGTAATAATTGAAGAATCACTTGGGTAAAATCCCCACTGATCTAGCTTTTGTTGGATGAAAGAATGCAATTACATTAAAAATTAATACTTCAGTGTAATATGAAACCAGTGCTGCCTGAATTATTATGTGCCAAATTAGGTTGCTATAAACAATAACAAAATGGGTGACTGTGCAGATGGAAGCTCGGAGTTATTTAAACTTGCAGTGCCTTGTTTAATGAGATGCAGTGAGAGCAGAAAATGTTTAATTTAGTAACAGGTGACCTGAATCACTCTGTCCTACAGAATGATAGGCTTTGGATTAATTTTCAGTTAAAACAAAATATAACTGAATAACCACTCCTATTAATATATAATGTGGACTATTTCATATTATCCAGTTTTTAGTTAGACAAATGGCAGCTTTCAGTGGGGTTATTATGGTTTTTATGTGAAACACAGCCAACCAAATTAAGTCTTTGTTAGTTTTTTTCCCCTTAGAGAATCTGAGAGTGCTTTGTGTTTCTTTCTGGTTGGATTACATTAAGATCATAATCTAATAAACACCTTGAAGGAAATCTTATTTTGGTATTTGTCTGGAATATAATTGTGTAAGTCTGGTCTGCTTTTATAAATTGTAGGTGGTTTAAGATGATTAAATAAAAACAAGATGGACTGATCTCGTATTTAGAAAGATCTCTGGAGTCGATGATCGACCCAAATATTCTTTAGTTAAGTACCTGAAATACTTTTTGGCATTGTTTTCCATCTTTTAGACTTAGTGCACTCTCCTCAAAGTTTGGGTATTTTGGAAACTTCTCTCTCAGAGGGTATGAATTCACAGTTTATGATAATTAAATGTGGCAATTAGGGGCAGGAAGTTGAATTATTTAAGAGCCACCTTGCATCACTTTAGGGATACTCAGGCTATGGTTATCCTGTGATAGGGAAACACACACTTACATTCAATATTAAAGACTTTTCACTCTAGGCGGCATGGTCCTCTATGAACAGTGGACATGTAGTGAATATCTGTGGTAAGAATGAGAAGCTGCAAGTATGCTTTAAACTTCTTTGTAAATGTGGAGTACTGTTTATGGTCTTAATCCCCCTTCAATGGGATGATTCCTTGATATATCTTACTCATTTGGAGTTGGTTTCCAAACTAAATTAAAAGAAAAAAAAATGTGCCATGTTAATGTGGTGAACGAAAATGTGTCCTTAGAGTCACTCTTATAAGCATTTAGTGTTAGGGATATGATTGTGTTTCTTTTTCACATCTGAACCCTGCACAGTTATAAAGTGGTATTTTAAAAAAATGTTGAATATTAGATTCAAATATTTTTCAAATCCAAAAATTATTATAGTTCACATGTACATAAGTTGCAGGTGTGGAACCTTAGATCTGTTTGGTTTAAAGGCAAAACAAAGTGTTACATTTACATATGCCATTTTGTAACTCTGTAACTTTGGAAGTAAATGTTTTTGTGTTGAAAAATAAAAACCAGCATAATGGGTGCCTGGGTGGCTCAGTTTGTTAAGCGTCTGCCTTCAGCTCAGGTCATGATCCCAGGGTCCTGGGATTGAGCCCCACGTCAGGCTCCCTGCTCAGCGGGGAGCCTGCTTCTCCCTCTCCTCCCCTGTCCTGCTCTCTCACTTGTTCTGTCTCAAATGAATAAATAAAATCTTAAAAAAAAATAAAATTAACTTTGAATCCCAATTTAGCAAAATATTCCTGATAAAGATTCCCACTGTTCTCATTAGTAGACTTATATTACCAAAGAGCTCTCTATTCAATTATTATTATATATATATTTTTGTCAAAAATCTCTGGACATAGAAAAAAATGTGTTGTTGGTGGTAGTAGTTATAAAAGTAGGTGTTGTTGAGTGGAGGTGAAATTGTCATAGAATTCGCAATTTGATCGGTCCAAAACTGCTGATGTATTAATTTGGAATAATAGATTAAAAATGTAAAGTGGTTATATCTGGGTATGAGATCATGGGCAATTAAAAAATTTATAAATCATGTTAACTGAGTTACATCTAAGAGTTGCATATATGTTTCCTATGCAAAAATTGACATTGATAAAGAGCTAAAGATTTTTTTCCAGAAACAAAACATACAAACTATAGATAAGCCTTTGGCTGTAACTTGATTTTTTTCTTTTTGCCTATATTAATACATTGGGCTCATTGTTTATCCAATAAACTAGTATTAAGTATACTGACCATCTCCCTGAAGATTACAATTAGCACTTTGAGTATGGTATTAGATAATGAAATGTCCCGTTTCAGAGGGGTATTCAGAGGTATTAGATAATCAAATGTCCCGTTTCAGAAGTATTAGTAAAATCTGTGAAAGTTTTATAACTCTAATCATCCATGAAATAGCATGTTTGTATTCGTTTCTGTTTACCAGATCAGATATTGATAGGTGAAAACAAAAGTATTCCATATTTGTTATGGTCCGTATTTGTATGCTTTCCCTTGGGCAGATTTGCATATATTCAAAGACTTTTAGGATCACTGTAGAATGCTTAGGGCCATCACTTGACTTTGGGATGAGCAAAACCAAACAAAACAAAGCCAAACAGATTTCTGCTCAAATGAAAGCTAGTTAACTTGTTTTTCTCTACCATTCATAGCCACCAAAGCAAACTTTTTAAAGACTATCACTCAGAAATCCCTTCAAATGAGGCTATTTTGGGGAAAAAAATGCTTAGCTGAAATCAGAGGTAATTTGATGCATGTCTCCTATGTCTTAGTGAATTGGTTCTAAATGGCCTTAAAATCTGTGCAGTTAGATAATTTCTGCAAATATTTTGTTTAGTACTTGACTGTTTTGCACAGCATTGATGTAGTTGCTCTTATTTAAAAATCAATGTATTTCACCTAAGAATCTCGATTTCTGGTTTTTTTTTTTTTGTTTGTGTTTCATCAAGCTGTTCTGTACCCACATCTCTGTCTGGCAGTGGTTTTCTGTGGCTGGAATGAACATTCTCCTCCTTTGTTCACTAAGGGTCCCACTGGGCCTGTTCACTTCTTTTACTTGCCCAGCTTTTGTAAACATTTGACTTTGTCAGCCTTGGCCTAAATACCGTGAAAGTGGGGCCTCATGATCCTTCTGATCTTTTGGGTCTCTGACTTAAAAGTTGTCTGTAGCAGGTGTTGAGAGCCTTAATACACATTGATACATATTTTGTGATTCTTTCGTAGCAAACTTTGATCCCACCTAGTTTGAATGATCTTTTTGAAACCCAAATTTGAGATTGCCCTGATTAAAGCTCTTTGAGGTTTAAGTGGCTCTCTTCAGATCTTTGATGTAGTTTTTCATGACCTTGGCCTTGACTTTCTCTCAAGGGGTTTATTATCTGGCAGTCCCTACAAGCAAACAGAATCCCCTCTAACATCCTCCTACCCCTGAACCTTACATGTTCTGTTGCCTGGAGTGTATTCCCACCCTTGTTCATCTGGCTTAAAGCTCCTCCTCTTCCCTGGGCAGCCTGCCCTCATGCTCACTCTTCCTTCTGGAGCAGGGTGCCCCATCCTGCTGACTGGGAGCTCCTGAGATCTGGCAGGGTCATCTTTTGCTGCATTGTACACCTACTCACTGCACCTGTGAGTATTCATTTAGTA
This sequence comes from Mirounga angustirostris, assembly GCF_029215605.1. Taxonomy (NCBI): domain Eukaryota; kingdom Metazoa; phylum Chordata; class Mammalia; order Carnivora; family Phocidae; genus Mirounga; species Mirounga angustirostris. The sequence goes on from NW_026991720.1 coordinate 37,588,772, forward strand.
AATGGTTCCTAAGGTTTTTTGTTTTTGTTTTTGTTTTGTTTTTTTTTGTGTGTGTCATTTGCCTGTTATAATTCTCTCATAGCATTGAAATTTAGATAGTTTACATTTTGAGAAATGTTTAATTTTAGGGGAGAAGTATCGGATTCCCCTCCCCTGTCCCACAGTAGATATTCTAGGCAAGACCTTTATCACATAAAATTTTATTGGATTCCAATAAGTCTCTTAAATATTCTCTCTCTTTTTAACTATATTTTCTACTTCAGTTAGAATTGGAAACCTTTGTAGAAATTAGAGGAAGTATAGGAAGTATTAGTAAAATCTGTGAAAGTTTTATAACTCTAATCATATCATTTTTACTTTTAAAGGAAGCACTTTATATGGACACAAACTAAATCTTTATTCTTATAAATAATAACATTGCCAATCTTGGAGCTTAGTAACTTTTAAAACGTGGTCTCCCAGCAAGACTCTCATATTTTAGAACAACATGCAATAGAAAATGCCATTTTCCAATGCCTGGGGCTAAAAAACCAAATTCATGCATCTGAAACAATATCAAAAGATATCTCTGAATAAATATCTGCATATTGTGCCAATGTTACTAATCTTAAATAGATTCTTCACAGGTTCTCAAAAATAGAATTTTAATTCAAATGCTCAAAAAGCACAGTTTAGTGTTGGCTTTGAGCCTAATGCAACATTGGAGCCACATATTATTCCTCAGTGGCAGGTATTCTTTTCCTCTATTACCTCCCATCCCAAATTATTCCCTGTCCCCTTTCCCTTTTCCACTAGTGGTGTCCGCTAACCTTACTCTTCTCTAATCTTATGACAGCTATTTAAAATATTCTTATGCATTACTTAGAGTACTTGTTCATCTGCTATAATAACTTGTATCTCTGGAATCTGTTGGCCAGTTCTGAGTTTATACTGTACAATTCAGAATTCATTTCCTTGGCATATTTCTAAATATAAACATATATATAAATATATTATATTATATTTAATATAATATATTTATAAACACTCACATGCATACACACACACACACACTTTGGATTTTGTTCTTGTCGGTTGATGGTGCCTTCCTTTTTTATGTACCATCATCTGAATAAATTGTTACTTCATTTGATCAAGCTCATTCCTAAAGGAAAGAATTCTGTGTGTGGGCTTAGAATAGAGAAGAACATCATTCTTCACTTTAGAATAGAGAGGAACACCACTTCACTGTAGGAAGTGATGATTGGTGAGATTCTGAGAAATGCTCTCTTCTCCTAGTTAAAGTAAATTCTGTTCCTCTTTTCTGCAGATGCCACAGTTTTCACAGATGGGAGAATGTTTTGTTAGAAGACGGTGTACTAGGTAGGCCTTCAGAGTTTCTTAAATTAGGGAGTACAACTCGTGAAGAAAGGGGTGACAAGGACATTACATTTTTAGGTGCAAGATGGATGTTCAGTAGAAAAAGTACCCTCCACCCAAATGAATAGTTTTATATCCTTAGAAGCAGTTTGTAAACATTTGGTGATAAAAAGCAGGACGTGTGGATTTGTCTTTTACTTCTCTAAAGTTGAAAATTTTACTTATCTACAGCATGTAACTTTTTTTGTCATATAGGATGGCAGCCCGATACATGAAGGGCTTTAAAATCTGTCATTGTGGGAATTACTAATCCTTGCAATACCAACTCTAACAACTTGGGAGTTTACTAGTGCAGTGAACATTCCTGTCCGTGTGCTTCAGTTACATTGCAGCTTATAATTCTGTAAGAGACTTGGATGGAGAATTACCAGTGATAGTGAACACTATAAATATAGTGTTTCATAGTTCAACACAATAATAAATAAATATTTAATATTTGGCATATTAAATATTTCTGGAATGATTGAATTATCAGTGAACAAGGCAGCGTCATACCATATATATATATATATATATATATGTATATATATATTTTAATGAATGCTGTTTCTTCTGAAGACAACTGCTACTTACATGGGGTAAAATGTAAGTAAAATGAATAAGGCAGTTCTTTTGGTAACAGTATTTTCACCTTCAGACATTTGAGTCCCAAGAAGAGTACACAGAAAGAGATTTGTTATATGACAGAAAAAAAAAACAACAACATCTTAAGGTCTCCTTTTTCTTTCCTAGTAAAATACAATCTAGTAAATATAAGACATCAAGAAAAAGTTAGAGAAGACCAGATAGTAGATAGTTTCTAAATAACTGAGTCATTACAAAAGGTAATAGTATGCCAGAGTCCATACTTAATTAATTGAGGAATATTTATAAATTTACTTCTCTTTCGTTTTTGGAAAAATTCTAACATGTTCCTGGTTTTAACCTCTCAGATTTGCTCTCCCTCACGCCTCAGTCATGATTTAGTTGTGCTGTGGTCTTTGGTTGAGTTGGAGGAACATTTAGCGTGGTCATCTAACATGTCTGGCGATTCAGTGATGCACGAAGCCTTCAGAACTAAGAGGGATGGCAAAAATGCCCCCAGTAAGCCCTTACGTGTGATAGGAATGGCGCACTAGGTGACATACAGCTGATGCAAAGTACCCAGGCGATTCAGGGTAATGAATTGCTCTTTGTAGCCTGTTCGATTTTTCAGCACTCCAGTAACCGCTTTTCCCACTGTTCCTTTAACTGGTATCCTGGATTGTGAAGTATTGTTGAGATGCAGCTCCCTTTTGTTTCCCTTTTATCCTCTGGAGTTGGAGCTATGGAAGGCAGATTCATTTATTGTTTAGTTCAATCAGAACGGCTGCAATTCCACAAACAAATTGGACTTCAGTTAGGAGTGCTTTGTCATAAATAATCTTGGAAGAGATTGGATTCTCTCCTAGATGATATACTTCAACTGTACATTAAAAATTATCAGTGTCTCAGAGGGACTGATTTACTGGTGAACTGAGTGATCACTGAGCATCATGCACTTGGCCTCCACCTCGCTCTGTTGTAGTCATCTCTATTTCCCTAAAGCACATTCAGCAAAAGTTTATGATAAGGGAAGCAAATATTCTATTTTCTGAATTATTCTTTTTCATTTTAGCCTCCATTTAAAAAAAATCAGTTCTAAGATGCACAACTCTTTCGGTGAATAATTTTTCATGATCTGGAAAGAAAACCTATTTCATAGATTGGTTAAGGGCATTTTCCATGGTTGGGTCAGGTGAATCACATTTTTCACATATAATGTTAGGACATTTTAAAATTTAACAACATGTTTTTGCTAGAGGCTTCAAATACCTTAGTAATACCTGCAAATGCCTCTTTCCGTTGACTGTAAAAATGTTATTTTTTGTCCCCATTAAAAGTATATTTATTTCATTTTGTTTCAAGTTATTCGGTTCCATAAATCATTTGGAGACAGAAAATCTAATAGTTTTCCTCCTTGGTGGAACATATGTACATATAAGGCATGTACCCCATACCTATGTACAAAGAAAAAACTTAACCTGGTTACATTTGGCTAGACCCTTGATACTTAAGTTTAAATGCTACAACAAGTAGCACTTTGCTTTCTTGATTCATAAATGCTGCTGTGGTCAGTTATACTGTATCTGTAAGAATCTGTTCATGTGAATAGGCTGGGTTGGCATTAATTTCTTAACCTTTTTTTTTTTTTTTTTTTGCTAGAGACTTTACACATGTTATTTAACTTGAGGTAAATATTATCTCCATTTTTACAGAGGGGAAATCTAACACCTACAAGGGTTAAATGATTTACCCTCATATCACACAGCTAGCAAGTTGTAAAACCAGAATTTGCACGTAAATTTAGTCCGAAGCTTATATACTTCATCTTTGCCTACTCTTTGTCTTGTCTAAGGATAAAGTTCTTACAAAGCAAAGAACAATTTGATACATGATAGAAAACAGCCTTGAATGTGTTTTTAAAGTAACTTTTTAAAAAGATCTATTTGTAACTTTGAATTATTGTTCATTTTTCTAGAGTGAGGTACACCCACAGTAACTTGGAGTGTATTAACAGATGTTTTATATGGACGCACTCTTGTTGGTAATATTCGAAAGGATATTCAATTAATAGTGCTTAGAAAACAAAATGGAAATGGAAATTTTTGCCTAACTCAAGCATAAAAAATAAGATATTTTGCCCTTAAAGTGTTTTACAGAAGAATATGCTCACAACACTGTAGGATTTGCCTCTGCTGGATGTGCTCAGTTATTACTGTACCATGTGTATTTTAGGTGCTCATTGGTTTGCATTTTAAAAGCATTTAGTGTTCATAGCACTTCAGTGTCTCTAAGACACAGGGTCCGAGTAGGTGTAATATCTAATGTGTTGTTGATAAGCACTTCACCGTAGTAGACTTAAGAGTGGGAGTTGCAATGAGAAAGATAATGTTTAATTTTTCAGACATCAAACTTGAATGCCACACAGAGAAATTAAGCAAAGGTAATCAGACTGAGTACCAATATAAATTAGGTCCATAGCCTTGACCTATGAGTACTAGCCTTTATAACAGATTGGACAGCAATACAAATCTGTTAAAAGAAGTAGAACCATCCCTGATATGAAATAATGGGATTGTCATAGATACAACACATTGTACAGTTTTTCCTTTTAATTACCGTGAGAGAACAAAATCATTTTTTGCAGCTGGTCCTTCTTCATGTTCATTCACCTTGACTAAAATCTCACGCCTAGGGGTTTAAAGCATGACATACAACAGGTGTGAATCTGTACCTAATAACTGACTGCAGCTTCTGTCCTTCCTGTAAAAATTAGCTAGGTTGTAAACATTTGTAACAATAATAAAGACAGCCTTTTTTTCCCTTAAGTATAAAATGCTTTTCGAACTATTGTTAGATTGTATGTCGGAATCAAATCACAAACTTAAATAAGTCAAGTTATTAAATTACACTTTCTAGAAGAATAGATTTTAGAGAAATGATGAGTTTCAGTCAGTTTAAGTAGAGTTGGCAAGCAGCCATTCCTTATGGCCCTAGTGTGATATTGATTTTTGACTAGAAGAAATGGAAACATAGCAGTAACTGTGTATCCTTAAGGAAACATTCTATAGTATTGACATACTTGGTTGCCTTAAGAGGCACTCCCAAAACTTTATTCAAATTGAATTTTGACCATACTAATGAGGAAATCTATTCATTGTCAAAGTCAAAACATGCGTTGTGAAAATATGATAATCCCAGGCTATTAGCTGAGCGACTATTTCTACCATTCTTCCTTAAGGACACAAGATGTTTTATTTTAGACAAGACCTCTTTTTTTTTTTTTCCAGCAAAAATTACAAAATAACACTTAATTACATTTAGTAAGAACACTTAGGCTTACTCATTGTGCAGATAGTCTATCGAAACAAAATCAGTTGATTTGGCTCATTTTTTTCTCCTATATTTTCTCCAGTGATTACTGCTCTCATCTGCTTGCCAAATTGATGGGACTTGGCAGTAAAAAATAAGCAGTTGAAAATGTGGGAGATTAAGTTTTCTGGATTTCATAGATGATCATCAGAGATAAAGATTATAAAAAGTTAGTTTTATCAGGTTGGCATGCTGCATCATGAGTTTGTCTGTTTTCAGTCATAATCAACTAGACCTAATTTAAGATTCCTTGCCTAGAGAGAACACTGTTTTTGTTTTCCAGATTTTCATAAATGTGGGTTCAACCAAGGAGGTGTTTATAATTCTTGCACAATTTGTCTTTGTCTTGTCAGTAAGTGTGAGAACATTATGTTCAAATTGTATTAAAAGTGTGTGAAAATTCACAGTGGAAAGAGCTGCCATGTTTAATTGGCATAAAATAGCTCTTGTTGAAATTAGAGCCTAGGAGGTTGAATGCTAGCTTTGAGGTGTGATCATATTGAATGCTATACCGAATAAAGTTTATTTGTGTAAGGGAAAGAAATGAAGGAGGTGATTTCAGGGAAACTAGGTAGTGTTTGCTCAAACCTGTAGCTTGGATAGCAAATTGGCTACTGGATAATGTTGAATTTAATGTGAATTTGAACCAGCCATTCAAGTTACAATTGGCAGGGACCTGGAATGAGTCCAAATTTGCAAATGAGGAAGATGTTCTGAGGTGGAGCCACTGTTGCTCTTTGAGCATAGTGACTAGAAGCCTGATTCGTCTTCTTCAGCTGAGTGGGGGACATCTTGATCTCTGCCCCTCTACTCCAATCATGGAAGCTACAATTATTACAATTATGGCAAGTACATTACATGTATTCCCATTTAGTTTTTTTTTTTTTTTGCCATGTTACTGACAAAGTATTTGTTTTTTTATTTTATTTTATTTTATTATGTTATGCTAATCACCATACATTACATCATTAGTTTTTGATGTAGTGTTCCATGATTCATTATTTGCGTATAACACCCAGTGCTCCATTCTTTATGTGCCCTCTTTAATACCCATCACCAGGCTATCCCATCCCCCCACCCCCCTCCCCTCTAGAACCCTCAGTTTGTTTCTCAGAGTCCATAGTCTCTCATGGTTCATCTCCCCCTCCAATTCCCCCCCTTCATTTTTCCCTTCCTACTATCTTCTTCTTCTTCTTCTTTTTTTTTTTAACATATAATGTATTATTTGTTTCAGAGGTACAGGTCTGTGATTCATCAGTCTTATACAATTCACAGTGCTCACCATAGCACATACCCTCCCCAAAGAATAATTCTGAAAGGTAGTTCTTACTGTGCTGATTTTACAGATGTGAACATTAAGTTTCAGAGAATTTAAGGAATTTAATCAGGGTTATTCAGCTAATAAGTGAATTTGGACTCAAATTAGGTCTTTCTGATTGCAAAATCTTGACTTTTCCGTTCACCACACACTATTACAAATTACTCCCCCCAAATTAGAATAATTCCTCTATGCAATGTTGTCTATCTTGGGTCAGCTTTAAGTTCAGCTTATGTCAAAAAAGCTAATTTTTGCACATGGATATTTTACCTTTGAAGAAGTATTTTATCACTCTAAAACCCTTCTAGATGATTTGGGGTGAGGGCTTAAAAGAGAGGCAGCAGCTGGAATTCTTTTCCTAGACTGACCCTGGAATCTACTCCTGTCCTGTTTTATCTCTGTAAGCACTCATTTGATGCTTTTACCCCCTTCCAGTCTTCCTGGTGTTTATAATATGAACATTTATTGAGTGTTCACTATATGTAAGGCTCTGATACATTTATAGTATTAAGTCAACAAAGCATAGAAGGAAGAAGAGGGAAGAAGGGAGAAAGAAGAAAGAAATTTACTGGTTTGGGAACTTGAACATATCAAAGGCAGATTTAGCTGATTTAAGACCTGCCTTTCCAGTCCAACTCTGGTGTCTGTATTGCTTTCACACTGAGCTGAGTTCTCTCCAGGTGATGGCTTTGGAGTTCACATAAAACTAAGGGATTTTTTCTTTAAGAAAAAAAAAATCTCTTCACGTGTCTCCCCCCTCCATGAGTTAATATGGTGAATTACTTATGAAAATATATGCACTTCAGGGGCGCCTGGGTGGCTCAGTCGTTAAGTGTCTGCCTTCCGCTCAGGTCATGATCCCAGGGTCCTGGGATCGAGCCCCGCATTGGGCTCCCTGCTCGGCAGGAAGCCTGCTTCTCCCTCTCCCATTCCCCCTGCTTGTGTTCCCTCTCTCGCTGTGTCTCTCTCTGTCAAATAAATAAATAAAATCTTAAAAAAAAAAAAAAAAAGAAAATATATGCACTTCTGTGGAATTTGTTAGCTATTGTTGTTGGTGTTTTGTTTGTGAATTCTTAAAGTTGAAGATTCTTCCTCACATTTTAAACTGCTTCTAGGATTATAGATATAAATATACTGGCAACATTTCTATATGCTCAGTTTTCTCTAAAGTTTATAAGAAGGATAATTACGTTGAAGTGTCACATGTAAATTCGTGTTACTTGTCTGCACTTACAATTGAGAAGAAAACAGTTGTAGAAATACTAGACATTCATTCATTCCTTCAAATTTATTGAACATTTCTTTTGTATCATGTATGATACATTTTTTAAAGATTTTATTTATTTGTCAGGGAGAGAGAGAAAGAGTGCACAAGCCGGGGGAGCAGCAGGCAGAGGGAGAGGGAGAAGCAGGCTCCCCGCTGAGCAAGGGGCCCGATGCGGGGCTCCATCCCAGGACCCTGGGATCATGACCTGAGCCTAAGGCAGACGCTTAACTGACTGAGCCACCCAGGCATCCCTCATGTATGATATTGAATCTTTGTGTTTGTGAAAGTGATTGTGTTTAGTAGGAGTTTTTATTTGTGAGAAGTTTTTTTTCTTTTCCTATTTTCCAGTTTGAATGGTCTTAAGATTCAAATTGACTTCCTGGATAGCACTCTGAAATTGAGCAGCATTCCTCATAGAAAAAATTATTATACTTGCTAGGAGGATCATATGATATTACTTGAGAATTTCTCAGAGGAGTATTTCAGTTATTTTCAAAGTGTCTTCACTTCTAGAACTTTCTTTGTGAACATTATAATACATATTTATTTATGGTTCTCTAACTTCATTTTACTCATTTACTCAGTCATCATTCATTTTCAGTTAATATTTACCAAGCCCCTAACGTATGTGTTGTTCTTCGTAGATAAACCAGACATGAATATTTTCTCTCATGGGGTTTACACTGTTTTCTGTGTTGGGGAAGACAGCTTAAATAAATAAACATCAAAACAACTTAGTAACTAAGTTGACGACTGGTGTGAGGAAAAGAACAGAGTGTTAGGAAAGAGGCAACAACCCTCTTTAGAATGAGGAAGGAGGGCAGGCTTCACCGGGTGAGTACCATTCGGTGGGTATCTGATTGGGGGGGTGTTTTGTAGCTTGGTAGAAACTTGGGAGTACACCTGTGTAAGTAATCTGAGGAGGGAAAGAGCTAGGCTTTTCTTTTCTTTCTTTCTTTCTTTTTTTTTTTTTTTTAAGGTTTTATTTATTTGAGAGAGAGTGAGAGTGAGAGAGAGAGAGCACGAGACGGGGGAGGGTCAGAGGGAGAAGCAGACTCCCCACTGAGTGGGGAGCCTGATTTGGGACTCTATCCTGGGACTCTGGGATCATGACCTGAGCCCAAGGCAGACCCTTAAAACCGACTGAGCCACCCACGTGCCCAGAGCTAGGCTTTTCTGAAGGATCAAAGAAGACCCGTGTAGCCCTTAAGAGTGAAGGCTAAAGTTGTGCCAGATAGGGTTTACAATTTAATGATTTCCATTTCCAAGTATGAAGTGGAGTTGCCTAGGCATTCATGCACTGATTTTAGTCACGGTAGTTATACGATGGTATACATATCAGAATGATTTACTTGAATTATTTGGAAGATGGAGACTTTAGTGTTACATTTGTGTAATTGGTTAAAAAGGATAGGTAATTGGTTAATGCTAATCTTCACACCTTAATTAATTATTTCATTCTTTAAAACCGAAGGAATAAACAATGCACTAAAATATTCTGAGTTGAAATTAGATCTAAAATATATAAATATTTCATACCTTTTTCTCAGTTTATATATCTCAAGCACCATTTTAGGTTAGAGATATTTTCTTTAAAAATGGTATTTTTGCTTTCCTGCTATACTCTCTGATTGCTCTGCCGGATTTCTTATCTGAGCTCCAATTATACCTCCAATTATCTGCCTGCCATCTTCACTTGGATATCTTAGAACCACCTCAAATTCAAACATGCTCCAGAATGAACCAGGTTCTCTTCCAGTGTTTTCTGTCTCAGTGAATGATACCACCACACATCCAGTGGAATAAGCACCTTGTCTCAAATTTATCCTTCAAACCTCTTGCTACTCCATTCCTCATATTTCTTCTACCACAAAGTTCTTTCATCAGATTTTCATCCACTCCTGTCCATGTCTAGTGACGACATCTGTGTCCAGGACTGCTGCAGTCATCAATTAGCCTGTCTCTCCTTGTCTCATCCATTCAACTTCACATAACATTTTGCCCCACTGCATTCAAAGAGATCTTTTGAAAATCATATTTACTGTCATGTGAAAAGCCTCATTGTCTTCATTGATTTGAAGATGAAGACCAGAATTATTAATGTGTTTTCTAAATGTCCTTGCAAAGTCTGTTCCCTGCCTACCTCTCCAGAGTCATCCCCCCATTTGCATGTAACGTTCAAAATAAAATAATACATGCAAAAAAACCTACGTTGTAAAAAACAGTAAAAAGCCCGAACAACCATGAATCTGTACCCCATTTTAAGAATCACTGCATCTCCATGTGTGTGCTTCTGTACTATCCTTCCCCTGTCTCTTTGATGAGAAGTAACCACTATCCTAAAGGTGTGTTTTTACAAATCTTTGCTTAAAAAACAAAACAAAACAGCAACAACAAAACAGTATTATCAGAGAAGGAGAGGGAGAGATTGGTTTTCCTTACTTATGCATAGATTTCCCTTACCAACACTGCCACTGAAACTTTGTTACGACTGGATCTGCTTGTAGACCATTGAGGTCTCCCCAAGAGTCTTGGTTTGCTACTAATCTGAGGGGAAAGTCTTTTTCAGATTCATCTGCCTACTTCACTGTCTACATTCCAGCTTCACTATTTATTTTTGCACTTTGATTATCTCTTGCTTTTTTTCTTCCTCCCAACACCCTTCCATCATAGGGATTCTGTGTATGTCATTGTTTTTTTCAGATCTTACCCCATCCTTGTTAACTTTTCCTCATTGTTTAGCTCTAACTCAAGCATTTCTTTTTCAAAGAAGGCTTTCTTTATCCCTCTTCCTCTGGTAACCCCAAGTCCAAGACAATTTCCTATGTCACAAATATTCCTAGCTCTGTGTTTCCTTTCTTTAGATGGTATTTCATTTTGTAATTGCACAGTTGGTAGTGTGAGTGTTTGATTACTGTCTTTATCTATCACACCCACTCACTAAACTGAGAGGTATGGTAGCATTATAATATCTTTAGGGATGGGCACAGAGCCTGACACCTGAGGGGTGGGTGATAAATATTTGGTGGGGAAAAAAAAGAGTGAGTGTATGAATGAGTAAATGTAATACTACCTCAGCCTCAAGTATCCTATAAAACAGAGCATTTATTTTCTTTCAAGATAAACTATGAAGTTTATTTAAAGTTCTTGAAATGACATGTTTATGAATATATAAATACTATCATCAAAATTACCTTAAAGATAAGAATAAAATATTTCACCTTGTTGATCTTCTTTCTCCATTTCTTCCCTTTTAAATCTCTTCATTTCTCATATCCCTATGTGATTTAGAGTATGAAGGACCTTACTAATTTTGAGTTGATACCAGACTGCCGGAGGTACTTGTGAAGTAAGGAAATGAATTAGTTACAGGACAAGAGGCTGTCCTTCACATTTATTAAGTTGGTTGTAGAAATGATCTAGTGAGGAAGAATACTGAGCACTAGCTAACCCATTTTCATGATTAAAACAAATGCCTTAGGTACACATTTCTTTTTCTATGCCATCAGAACAAAGACCCTGTCATCCCACAACTCATTACTGTTTCTTTTCTATTTGGTGAAGTTCAAAGAGATGTTCTGTGGTTGTGGTTAGAAATTTATGGAAACTTGCAAAGCCCCGTTGTTCCATAAAGCTCAAAATAAACCATATGCTAGCCTATCCCACACTGTCCAGAGTCCTTTTTGGAAGTATATCTAAGAGCTGACAAAATGTAACAGAGAATTTTACCAAAGCTTACATAATTTTCAGTTCTTTACACTTGGGCTTTTTCTGAGCATTTCTCAAATATGACATTTCCCACATATTTAGACATAGCGAATTTAAAGAAAATGCTTCTAATTAAACCTTATCAAACATTTGCCTTTGAAATGGAAAAGCCTAGTGTACACTAATGGTGTGGACTATTTTATTTATTTATTTATTTGAGAGCAAGAGCAAGAGAGAGTGAGTGGGAGGGAGAGGGAGAGAGAACCTGAAGGAGACTCCACACTGAGCGCAGAGCCAGAGGTGGGGCTCAATCCCAGCACTATGAGATCACGACCTGAGCTGAAACCAAGAGTTACTTAAGTGACTGAGTCACCCAGGCGCCCCTAGACTCTTTTGATATATACAATAATTCCTTTTGTCTTTTAGTCACACACCCTGTAAATTCTCCAGTCAACCCAATTTTATCCACGATTGAGGTCACTCTCAATGATAAATTAAGTGCTTAAGTGACACATATCAACCTAGAAAACGGAGGAAGGTGGTGGGCGAGAGGTATGGGGTAAGGTGTGTGCGAACATTTGGAATTGATCAGTACCCTTCCTATCAGAAACCAGGCATGAATTTTGACCCTGAGAAAAAGCAGTTTCCTTGATCACTTGATTGTAATTTTCATATCCAGAGCTGATAAAATCATAACTGGTAGATATGTATCACCATTCTAAACCATAGTTTAGATGCTTTTAATAATCTTAGTATTTCTTTTTAAACAGAAATTAAGAATTATTTAAAGCAACTGTTTTATAAAATAATTACAAAATGTAATTATTGAGAATTAATTAGTGTTGCCATTGGAGTATATCTATCATCAATGTGGAGAGAAATTACTTTGCAATAAAGGTGACTGAATAGAAGACCTCAAGGTTCATAAACTATTAGTGCGTTTATAAATTGTTAGTATTTCAGATACATGACAAATCAGGCTTAGTATGACATTAACAGTAGGTGGTTAAGAGAGAAACTAACAATGCTTGTGCTTGTTGATTTACTTCTTTTTTGTATTTCAATGCTTACTGATATGTGTTGGTCGTTTTTGAAAGGTATAAATTGTTTTTACCTTTGTTTTTACATATATCTATTAATATTTCTTACAATATAATTAAATGTCTTTTACCTGAAATGGCCTTTAGTTAAATCTCTTCTTAAAAATGACTATCTGGGGCGCCTGAGTGGCTCACTTGGTTAAGCAACTGCCTTTGGCTCAGGTCATGATCCCAGGGTCCTGGGATCGAGTCCCGCATCAGGTTCCCCCTGCTCTGCAGGAAGCCTGCTTCTCCCTCTGCCTCTGCCTGCCACTCCCCCTGCTGTGCAAGCTCTCTCTCTCTGTCAAATAAATAAATAAAATCTTAAAAAAACCAAAAAACCGGCTATCTGTGGGGCGCCTGGGTGGCCCAGTCAGTTGAACGTCCGACTTTTGATTTCAGCTTAGGCCTTGATCTCAGGGTTGTGAGCTCTAGGCCCAGATTGGGATCCACATTGGGCCCATCATGGAGCCCACTTAAAATAGATGAATGAATGAATAGATAGATAGATAGATAGATAGATAGATAGATAGATAGATAGAGATAATATCAGGGGCTATATTTAATTGTAGTCTTCCTTGTGTAAATAACTATAGAATATTTATGCATTTTGGACACTGTTTCAGGGGCAGAAATGTTGCCCTTGCTCAAGTTAGGAAATCTCACAAAAGATTCACCAAACTTGCCCAATGTATAGTCAGTTTCTCGGGATGGATGCAAATGGGAACTTCAACTTGTTCCCAGTCTTGTACCTCCAGCACACACTGGAGAGAGCTATAGAACATGCTATTGAAACCAAGACTTGTCATGTTAGACTGTAACAAATACAACTAATGAAAAACAGATTAATAATAGAGAAAATTTTTCAAATATTCTAAAGTATTAATTCACTTGGAATGTTAGAAGTCCTAATCAGGATTAACACTAAAATGGACTACTGCGCAGTATATTTCTTCCTTGTAGATGCTAGAATTTTGTTTATAAGAATGCCTTAGTGATAACATTTTGAATGTGAAAAGATGCATATTGACAATTGTTTATACTGAGCATCAGATGTCTGTTGTGTGCTTATAGTACTAGAAGTGGTTTGATCCTGGCTTATATGGAATTATGAGAGCAGTTTTATTGATTATTTTCATTCAGTTTTTGTCTTTATAGGCACTGACTTTTTGTAGACACATATATGCCTTGGGATTCCTTTTTACCATTGTCCTGTGAGACTGGCAACTGGTTTTGTACAGAACAGGCTTCTATGGCTAGCATTCCCTCTTGGGTGCTATAAAAATAACGGACTCTTACGGTCTAGGCCCGAACGAAAACAGGTAGAAATTCTGTAATATATCTTTCTTCCTTCTTTGCTTATTGATTTTTGGGAACGTGTGTTGACTGGAGGCAGAAGTTTGTGGTCTCCTAAAATAATGATTTGGAGAGCAACTGAAATATAGATAAAAGGACAGAGGCTAAAGAAGCATTGGTAATGAAATAATGTAATCGGAGGGGGAGATGAACCATGAGAGACTATGGACTCTGAAAAACAAACTGAGGGTTCTAGAGGGGAGGCGGGTGGGGGGATGGGTTAGCCTGGTGATGGGTATTAAAGAGGGCATGTTCTGCATGGAGCACTGGGTGCTATACGCAAATAATGAATCATGGAACACTACATCAAAAACTAATGGTGTAATGTATGGTAATTAACATAACATGATAAAATAAAATAAAATAAATAAAAAAATTAAATAAAAAAAAATAAAATTAGTACAAGAAATGCATTCTGTTCCAAATGGAGCATTGGTGAGTAGGAAAGGGCAGTATGGCTGTCTATGAGGTAAAACCAGGTGGCAATGCATGGCAAGTGCTGCTCTCTGTGCCACCATTGCCCAGGAAAGATGTCTGGAACCATCAAATGCTGCTTGTTTACTTCACCTCTCCTCCCCCCACCTCCTTTTTTAACCACCTCATTATTTTCTGTGTGTTCGTTCTCCCTCTCATCCATGACCTTTCTTTATTCTATCCTCTCCCATTTCATTAGAGATCTCAATCCAGCAGTCATTTTCCTCTTTCTAATGGCATTTCCAATCTTTTCCTTTCCACTGATTATTAACTTGACCTATAAACTTGCCCACAGTATTGCTATATTATTTCTATCTCTTCTATCCCATCACAGTATTGCTATATTATTTCCATTTCCTTACAGTCAGTTTTCTAGAAGAATGTTACAATGTTGGAGACTCAAAATTTTATAGCTGATAGTATCCTTTCTGAAAAATGAACCAAACATCATAACTGAAATTTGTTTGTTTATTTGTTTTTTGGCAGAGTTAAAATTTCTTCTTTCACATTTCATTCACTTCACATTCAGCTGTAATTAGGTTGATATAAAATGAAATTGTACATTAACCTTCCCATTACCTGAGAGTCAAATGGATCATCACTTACCAGAAATTTAAAGAGCAGCATTTATCAAACAATTGGATGACTCTTTACTGTCTATCTAATGTTGGATTCCCCAGAAGCAGATACTAACGTAAGGATTTACTTGAAAAGAATTTATTAAAGAGAGAAATCAGTTAGGGGGTGATGAACGGGAAAGGACAGGGCAGGGAAGGGGAAAAAGAGGTGTGGTTTTCAGCAAAGTGTCTCAGTTTTAACTTTCATGGGAGTTCTTTAGTATGAATTATGCCTCTGTTCCAACCCAAGTTAAATGAGCTGGATGTTCATACTTACGTGCTTGTCAACCATTGACTAAAAACCACAGAATTGGAGGGTAAGGGAGGTGAGGGAAGACACAGGTGCTATTTTTTGGAAGCAAAATCACACTGAAGCACGTAAGGCAAATATGTATTGTAATATGCACAGGTCTTGTTGAAAAATTGTGAAGAACTGTGTGATGGAAGTGGGTAATTTCCTTTCCTTTCCACCCCACCACTTTACTCCATTATTCTCCATTCCATTCTTAAAATTTTAAAAAAATTTGTTTATTTACTTATTTTTGGTTATAGCCAACTTCACTGATTAGAGAAGGGAGGAACATTTTATTTTTTTTTAAGATTTTATTTGTTTATTTGACAGAGAGCGAGAGAGCGAGAGCACAAGCAGGGGAAGTGGCAGACAGAGGGAGAGGGAGAAGCAGGCTCCCTGCTGAGCAAAGAGACTGATACGGGACTTGATTCCAGGACTCTGGGATCATGACCTGACCCGAAGGCAGACGCTTAATCAAATGAGCCACTCAGGCGCCTGGGAGGAACATTTTAATAGCACTCTTGGTTAGTCGTGGACATTCTTTTTTGTACTACATTAAAAATCATCAAATGGCATGTTCGTAAAGATTAATTACAGTGTGGAATCTGAAACCATGTTGATGAACTTTTTGTTTTGTTGCTTTAAAACCCATTGATCTATCTTGCACTTTCAATGTATATTTAACCCATGTGTAATATTTTAACATCATGCATTGGTCATTTGGAAAATATTGATTCACTGAGTTTTGCCGATCCTCCAAATGTTGATGCATTTCATTATGCAGCATAAACAAATCCTGTTTCTTGATATCACCACTAATCTCATCAGAGAAAATTACAGTGGGAACCTGTTTTGCTCACATAGGCCATTATAAGGTTTTGAGACTTCTGATTTTTGCTTTAAAGTTTTAATGTTGTCATTGGTGAGGAATACCATCAGTGAATACAGGTACACTTCATTTTAGCAAAAATATCCGCCAAAAGCCCAAGTTTGAATAATTGCACTTGGTCTGTCAATTGTCCCTCCAAGTAAAAAGGGTGTTCCATGAAAAAAGTGGTTAGTTCAACTTGCAACTAAAACTAGGTGCTGCTCCTTAAAACAACCCTTGTAGTTTATATGGGGCAAGTGCTTTCTGTGTGTTTGTCCTTTCACTACAGAGAATAAAACAATGAATTGAACTCGAGATGTGACAGAATTAAGATTTTTTTTCAACTGCTTCATCAATGACATTCTTGAGTTGAACTAGTTGTGTTTGCTGCTTTGTTTTAATGCATGTGCATGGCAATGAAGAGTACAATGATGACTAATACAGCTTGGTACAGTGGCCCTGATTTATGCTAAAGCAATAACAATTCTCCCATCATTGATTTCATACCATCTGTGCAAATATCCATACAGCAAAAAAGGCGATGAACATCTTAGTGTTATTATGAAAATAATTTTGCCCTCACAGATTCCTGAAAGTTTCTCAGGGACCCTAGGAGTCCATGAGCTCACTTGAAGAACCACTGCCTTAAGGAAAGCAACAACTCTTGGCATTCGTCATCTTGTAACCTCCTTCACCTAGTGTCTACTATAATTTTTGCACACAAATTGCAATTGCTATTTAATTTAGTCCTTGAGCAATTTTGGAATAAAGTACTTCAGACACCTTCAACTTCCTTGAATAATCCAACTTTGAACAGAGTTCCTTCCTAAACTGTCATTAGCAGTTGCTTATGTTCTCATGGAAGTTTTCCTTCAATGGATATACTTTCTCATGTACAAACCCCAGCTTGTTGAGGTTACCACCTTAACAACTCTTATCTCTTTGTTTCTGAGAGTTTTATGGTATTCGTTTTACAAGTGTGTTTTTTAGTTCCAAAAGGATCAGAATAGTGGCAATCATACTTTGTGGTTTTTGAATTGTTTATCATTCACAGAGCACTTCCGCATGCATCATCTCTTTCTGGCTCCTGCCAATCCTGTGAGGTTGGCAGGACATTTGTCATTTTCTCCACAGGAGTAATCCCAGGTTGGGAGAGGGGATGAGGGTTGCCTAAGGCCACGAGGAGTGAGTGGTAGAACAGGACTGAGATGCTCTGTTTTCTCTCTCTCGCTTCCTCCACTGTAGAGCACTATTGCTTTTCTTGTAACAATTTAGAAAACATTTCATACTGTTCCCCTAAGTCTAGGCAGCACGGTTCTGTTATCATTTCCTATCACATGATGCCTACATAGGCTGTTGACTTAGATAAAAATGCCATGCAACTGAAGGGACGACAGCAGCTCATGGGAGCTGTGGGCTCAGTGAAGGCCTGATATTACTCAGAATTCTGCTATAACCATGAAAGTTAATACCTTTTTAACCTTAATAAATACCAGCCAGCCTAGGTACAAAATTTTCAGCTGCAAGGAGAACTGCAGGAAACAATTTAAATAAACCCTACAGCCAATATGAGGCAAAACAATACAGAGAATGGAGATGTGTTGGGTAATTAAGCATGTTACAAAGTAAAGTTGACTAATCTATAATCATATGCTGAGGTTAATAATACAAAAGGCTGAAGTACATGGTGAGAATTAATGAAAAGGAGTTTTGAAGAGTTTATAATAGCAAGGAGTGTTTGCATATTGTAAAAATTAATTAAACATTAGTTTATTATATCTCTTTGTGGTGCTCCTTTTTGGCAAGAAGGTTGAACTGAGCTACCTAGAGTTTTTGTTTAGTTAGAAATTAAAAAAATTCTTTTATTTATTAGGTAATATTTTTGAAACACTGCAAATGATAGAGAATAATAATAAATATGCATGTAGTCACCATCCAGTTTTATCATATTTTAACATTTTGCTATGTTTGCTGCTTTTCTTAAAAATATCTTGTGACAGTTGGGGCTCCCTGTGTACCTCTCCTAGGGCTGTGCTGCTCACTCCCCAGAGTTGTTTATTAATCTGAATTTACTGTTCAATGTTCAGAATGCTTGTTTTTCTATTTGGTACATATGTTGATAAATATATGGTACTTTTTCATGTTTTAATACCTTATGAGATTTGGTAACATTTTGCAACAGTTTTTTTTCCTCAGCCTTGCTTTTGGGCAATAGCTCTGACCTAGGTATCCAGCGCATAGTGTTCATTAAGGACAATGCCACAGATCATGCAAACGTTCTGTTGATGGTAATAGAGATTGTTTCTTATAGCGAGACCTGGAAGAAATGTGGTAACAGACTTTTTTAGATATACTTCTTTGGCACATGGAAGGCATATACCTATAAGTATATCTTTTTTAATGTTTGTAACTACAAGTATAGAGGTCTGAAGTATATGCTTGTTCAACTCTATTCATTAGTGCCAGTTTTTTTTAATTTGAAAAAAAAATCTGCTTTTTACTTTTTATTTTGAAACAATTTTTAACTTAAATAAAACTTGTAACAATAGTACAAACAACACTCATAAAGCATTTACACAGATTTTAAAAATGTAACATTTTGTCCAAATTTTAACACTTTTGTCTGTTATTGTGTGTGTGTATGAACTATATTTTCCCCATCAGAACCATTTGAAAGTAGGTTGTATTGATCATGCCTCTTCACATTTTTTAATTCTTCACCATGCCTTTCCTAGGATCAGGAACGTTCTGCTAATAACAACAGTACAGTTATCAAATTCAGGACATTTAACATAGATATAATACTGTAATCTATAGTCCATATTGCAGTGTTATTAACTGTCCCAATAATGTCCTTATAGCAGGTTTCATTTTGTTTTGTTTTGTTTTTTTGCCTGAAGTGGGATGACATGTCGTATTTAGCTGTCATGTCTCTTTAGACTTTTTTAATCTGGAAGATTCTTCAGCCTTTCTTTGTCTTTCATGACATTGACATTTCTAATAAATCAAGGATATTATTTTATTAACTGTTTCTCAATTTGTGTTTCCAGTGTTTTCTCATGATTAGATTCAGATTATATATTTGGCTGAAATGAACGTTAGTGATAATGTGTCCTTCTCAAGGAATTGTTCCATATTGTTGACATTATTTTGATTATTTGGTTAAAGAGTCATTGAGTTTCTCTACTGTATTTACTTTTATTCCTTTTGAAACTAACAGGTAATTTGTAGGGAAATACTTTGATATGTTGTAAATCAAACCTTTCCCCCTTAGATTTGCATCTGTTAATGATCATTGCCTTAATCACTTTTTACTATTATAGTTGCAAAAATGTGATTTTCTAACTTCATCATTCCTTTGTTCTTTCTACAATAAGTGATATCATTCTTTAGTAGAACCTGAAGAAATACTGTGTGTGAATTCATAGTCTAAAAATTAGATTCACATTTTGTGAAAATTCTTTCCCTATTAGCCTTTTATTGGCTTCTGAGAAATAAAGCTAAAATGATATTCCCTTTGCCTGAATCAATCTAAAACTACTCTATGATCACTTACTTGTTTAAAATTGATACCTCATTTACTTCCATTAAGAATTTGAGGAAGCTTTTTTCAAACTAACCACAATAAAAACAGGACAAAGAAGGTAAAAAACACAATTAGGTTTCTGTGATACAGAACAGAAAATGTAGTGCTATTTACTTATTGCAGTTGAACATTGATTTCAGATCATAGAAAACTGGCAGTTAAGGCAAAAAGACAACCATATTTAATTAGGTGTGATTTCACTGTTTCATAAGACAAGGCGTCCTATCAGAGCTTAATAAAAATGTCATCAGGAGGGCTAATTTTTGCATTGAGCTAACTCTATTTAAAAGTTATGCAGTGGCGGGCGCCTGGGTGGCTCAGTTGGTTGGGCGACTGCCTTCGGCTCAGGTCATGATCCTGGAGTCCCGGGATCGAGTCCCGCATCGGGCTCCCTGCTCGGCGGGGAGTCTGCTTCTCCCTCTGACCCTCCTCCCTCTCATGTGCTCTCTCTCTCTCTCATTCTCTCTGTCTCAAATAAATAAATAAAATCTTTGAAAAAAAAAAAAAAAAAAAAAAAAAAAAAAAAAAAAAAAAAAAAAAGTTATGCAGTGGCAAAAACAACAGTTCAAACCAGTGCAGGCTAAATTTAGAATTTTTGTTTAAGGTTTAGGATCCCAGGTTCCAATTCCAGATACTGTGGTTCACTAGGTCCTGGGAAAGGCCTGAAAATCAGCATATTGAACATCACAGGTGCTCCTGGAATCACACTTTGAGAAGCAGGGCCTCAAACAAAAAACAAAACAAAGCAACAACAAAGCAAACAAACAAAAAGACCAGTTGTGATTTTTTGTAATTGGGTCAGTATTCCAGACTTTATAAAGAGGCATTTAAAATTCTTTCTGTAGTCTGGTATTTAAAGTACAGTAACTTAGAAATTTTGATATAAAAATAATTTGGTATAATAAATAGCTAAAAAGCTAAACTGAACCATTAGAACATACATCAACAGTTGACTTAGTAAGTCAGCAATGTAGGGTTTTCCACTCTACCTAATCCCCATATTTCCTTAAGTATTTTCATAACCTCCTTACCCCTTCTTTAGTTTTAGTGGCTCAACATAGATGAATTTTTAACATGTGTAGAGTATTCTAAGATATGGAAATATTTGTTATGTCAACTTTTAATCACAATCCTACTTTTTTTTTTTAATATTCATTATTTTGTATTTGAAAGGACAGGTCACTGAATTCCAAGATTTATTACTCTTTTGCAATTTAGCTTTAGCCAGAGGCCCAAATTTCAGAACTGATCATAGGAAAGTAATTTCCATTGGTGTCATTGCTAACTAAGTGAGTGACTTTGACACACATAGCTCTGGTCTACAACTGGTCAGCCTAAAATAATTAATCAGAAACAACAACTATTTTAGTAACTGATTGAATTCCAACCTTACAGTTTATAAACTAGGTTAATTGGATATCTTTCAACGGTGGAGACTTTAACAACTCCTCTTAGGTTAATGAAAATATTTTAGATCTAGCAGAATGTATAAGCCTTAGCCTTAGACATTGCTGTGATTTCTTTTAAGACTGTATAGGGGACATTTTATTTATGTTCCCTCTGACATTATAATGGAAACAACTGATAAAACTTATGAAAATATGCTGGCAGTTTACTCCCTTGTCTTTTTTTTTTTTTAAGATTTTATGTATTTATTCATGAGAGACAGAGAGAGAGAGAAGCAGGCTCCCGCAGAGCAGGGAGCCCGATGCGGGACTCGATCCCAGGGCCCTGGGATCATGACCTGAGCCGAAGGCAGACGCTTAACCATCTGAGCCACCCAGGCGCCCTACTCCCTTGTCTTGTTAAATGTAACAAAGATAGCATATGATAGCACAGGTACATGTGTTCTTGATTTGCAGCTCTTTCAGGAGGAAGACATTTATTTTCATAAGAAATGTGACATTTATAAGGATTGAACAGCTTAAAAGGGTGTGCACAGAAATTGGCAGAACTTGTAAAACGTTGGTTTACCAGGCCTGGTTGATGCCTTGTGCAAGGAGACTTTAGGACAGGAGCAGAGACTTAGTTCCCAGCTTGGAACATTCATTTATGTTTGGGTATTTATTTATAAGACCATAGATGTCAGGCTAAACCAGTTTCACATGTGTGAAGTTTGGCTAAGGGGGAAAATTTTTATTATTGTGTTTATGTTTCAAATTTTCTGTCTTCCATACAGTCCTTTGAGTTTTACTGCTTATTAAAGTACAACAAGGAGATAGCATTTTCTTTAGCTCACTATTTTGGAAAGAGAAGTGAAGAAAAGCAGAAATACTGTTGCATCTGAGCACTCTAAGCACCGAACGCTCCTCAACCACCCCAAAAGACCTTCAATTAATAGTAGCGATCTAAGCATTCCAAAACCACTCAATTTAATTTTATATCAAATATGTGATTTCTAGAATATGTAGGGAAGGTTGATAGTTATTTCCTTTCTAATAGTTTTTCTGCCTTGCATTAGAATTTTATTCACAGTGAATATTTTGCAGCTTCATGATTTTGAGGTGAAAGGTTTCCTGTAATTACTGTAATTTGCTTCTAATCAGAATATAGCTAGCTTTGTTGTTGTTTACAAACAGAGAAAGTAAAGTAAAAAAAAGTAAAACACTTGAGTTACAACTTTCACTTTGATCAATGGTCATTGGTTAGCTGTCTACCCAATATCCATTTCTCTTTGCCTCTTTCCTCATGGCACCCCTGTTTTCCTGATGCAGCCACTCTGCTCTTCTGCAGGCCCAGTGCTTCCCAAGGAGCTGAGCCCAGTTCCAGCTTCAGCAGGTTTGATTTGTCTAAGGTGAATATCTATCTTTGATACCTCTCATAGTTTCATATGAAGAGGCTCAGGTGATGGCTCAAACCCACTGATACTAGGAGTAATGCTGCTGGTGCTTTTTTGGAAAGGTCTTCCTTATTCTGACTAAGGGAAAGCTTCCAGAACTGATCCTCTTTCCCTCCTGCTGGGCTACTGGCTGCATCTTAATACCAAAAGGAAAACTAGCTTTAGGACGAAGATTCACTGTGGATCACAGAACAGAAAAAAAAAAAAAAAAAGCCCAACCAGGAACATTGTAACTCCTGTGTGTGTGTGTGTGTGTGTGTAAGAGAGAGAGAATGAAAGAGATAGAGAATCAGTTAATGGGGAACATCCTGGATAATAAGAACGTACATCTGCATTTATTTATTTTTTTTTTAGAAATTCACAAAAGGAAAATTAAAATGTGCCACTTGGATTTTTACTTTAAATGTCTGTATGAACTAAAATCATCTGCATGCATTTAATAAAATGTCTTTTCTTCTGTTCCCCTTCCCTGCAAAAATGCTTGTTTTTCTCACTGAAAAATTTCAAAATGCTTATGTGGTTGACTGGCTATAAAATCATAAAGCCAAGCCTTCTGAAGTTGAAAGGCTTATTGCCTAAAATGATGTTCTTTTGATGATATAGTTAGTTTTCTAATGTTTGCATTTTTTTTAGTGCCTCAGATAGAATTGGACTTCTTATCTTTTGCCCAAAAGATGTTAGAATCTGAGAAACTATTTCTTGCAAATTCCAATTTATTAGAAATTGTATCCCCCAAATTAAATTTCAAAGCAAATAACAAATGAGGAATACACTTTGAACCACTCCCTCTTTTCCTAGGGAAGAAAGAAAATGAGCTATAGTTAGTCCTTCATGTGATTTCCTGTTCTTCTGCCTTGATAGGCACCATTTTAAAACAATGCTCTTGAAAAGAGAATACCTCAAAGGATATCTGCTTGGGGCTTCATGAAAGGGATGTGAGATGAAAAAATTGGTGATGTGTGACTCCATGTTCTAATGACAGAAAAGATAATTACAGCAAGGTATCCAGAGTGATTTAGAGGTGAATTGGAATTTTACAAGAGAGAGTGAAGATGCATTTGTGAAAAGGAGGGACAGTTGGGGGGGAATGTTATTTTAGCCACATATTCTGGCCCTACTATGACTTAAAGAGTATGAATTTCAAGAGGACAATAGAAAAGAAATTATAGTAATCAAGATAGGAAATTATTAAGGGATAGGAGAAATTTTTAGCTGAGAGGGAATGTGAAGATTAAGTATAAATTCTAGCAGTCTGGTTGACAAGTTGATGAACACATTTACAGATGAGAAATGTAGAAGGAACAAAAGGATGACTTCAACCATTTTGTGTAAGAGCCAATGTTAGGTTTGTATTAGAAAGAATGAAAGTTGAATTTTAGTAGAGAAGTTTCTGAAAAAAGGAGAAAAGTAATGTTTGGCCAAAGTTCTCTTGTGAGGTTTCCTTGAAGATTGACATACTTTTCTTCCATAAGTGTCCATTGGTGGGTGGGCTGAGGCTTTGTGTATCTCACCTTTCTTTGACTGTGCAGGGAATAAGAGGGGAATTCAGAGAGGAGAGTTGTGTATCATTTTAGAAGTTAGACTGAATGGATGCCTTCCTTATTTTGCATGTTGTATGGAGTAAATTTGATCTTGTGATGTAAAAATGGCTATATTCTGAAACTAGAGTAACTCCTAATTCATAATTCCTGTTTGGGAGAAGTGACTGTTACTCGTTTGCTAGCCATATTAGCTGTACTCAAAGCTGGAAAAGCACTGGATTTTGGGTCTGAATATTCACATTTAAGTCTGGGTCTTCTGTTTAGTAGTTTCTTTGACTCTGAGCAAGACGCTTAATTACTTTAGGCAGGATATGGTCAGATGTATGCATGGGAGGCTCTCCAGGAATTGGAATGGCTCATGTAGATGATCTGGAAAGTACCTACAATGCTGAGGAAACAGTACTTCCGTTTTTTTCTGATACACTTATAATGTCTCTGTGTGGAGGCAACCATAGCACTTTGGTAAACGCTGAAGAGTGGTGGAGACTGCAGCAAACCCACGTCTGGATGCCAGGACTAGGGAGTGTAGTTGTTTTCTCAGCTCAGTGTGGTTATTGACATGTGGAATTGCAGGCCTAGTTTTGCAAGAACTTGCAGTTTTTTGTTTTGTTTTGTTTTGTTTTAGGAGAAGGCTGAAATTTGGATTTTTTAGGAAAGTTTTATATATCTATGTCTATATGTAGATATATATATATATAGAGAGAGAGAGAGAGAGAGAGATGCAGTTCATCAAAAAACAATATCAACAATATTGCCACACTGTTGTGAGCTGAGCAAAACAAACCTCTGAGCCAGAGGTGTCCTGTGCTGCACTTTGGGTCTTCTACTTTAATCTCTTTTTCTTAGATATGAATTGAGATCCTGATAGGCTAAACAGCATTGTCCTAGACTCTTTTTAAATGTTGAACAATATTCCAGGAAATTTCTAATGTCCTGTATTTTGTTTAGGTAAGGTTTAAACTTTTACTTAAATTTGGAAAAAAAAGAAAACTTTATTGGGTTGAAAAAAAACATGCTCTTGAAGCACAGGAAGGATTGTAACGAGGGGATGATTGATTTCTTTATTTTTATTGACTTTTTACCACAAACTTTGTTTTCAGTGTTTCTTACAGAATTTTCTAAATAAGCAAGAAAAGATACCTTTGGAAAGTAATTTGGACACTAGCGGGTGAAAGATGGAGAATTTCTATTTAAAAAAGTCTCTTCAAAATAATATTATTTCTATTTTTTTTAAGATTTTATTTATTTAAGAGAGAGAGTGAGCAAGTGAAAGGGAGAAAGCAGACTCTCCATTAAGCAGGGAGCCCAATGGGGGGCTTGATCCCAGGACCCTGGGATCATGACCCGAGTCAAAGGCAGATGTTTCACAGACTGAACCACCCAGGCACCCCTCATTATTTCTATTTAATTGACTTATATATTAAAAAATATATATATCTCTATTCTGAGGATCACTAAAGCTAACTATTGATCTGTTTTACGTTAGAAAAATATGGTTACTTATAACACTTCATTATTTGTGTGATTCAAGTCCTTCTTTATACTTTTCTTGCTATTCTATGCCCATAGAATTGCAAATGAAGAATAATTTAATTCTGGCCATTTGATTACGTTTTGGTTTTAGGGAAACCTCTAGAAATGGAGGAAGCAGCCATTATTTGAATCAAATTACCCTTACAGATGATTGATTTGGGAATGGGCACCTGTTCCAAAGATAGTCAAGCTCTAGGTCACTGGCCCTGTGACTCAGCCTGACTGAAACATGAGAGGGGTTTTACTCAGACCAAGAGAAAGCGTTAATAATTGAAACAAAGCTGAAAGAATGCCACAAAGTAGCAGATGGCGATGAAACGGAAACCAGGGATAGATGAGGAAGAAGATGTTACAAGACAGAGATGAAAACATGCAGGGAGAGGGGCGGGAGTGTTCACAAGGAAGCCAAGGCAAAATAAAGTTTCTACTCTGAGAAGGCACACCAAGAACAGCTGAGTCATATCAATGGCAGAGCACGGGAATGAAGATCCATGAACACCCAAGGCTGAGTCCACCAAGCACCCTTTCAACTCCCGATCTGTGCTTCAGCTTCTGTCAAGACTCTTTCTTGCATTCCTCCCTCACAGGATGTTCCTTTGGCACTAGTCTTTGTACACACTAGTCTTCCTTCTCCGATGACTGCACTTTTCCCCTTTCCCTCCCCTCTCTGCTCCCTGCCACTTCCATTGTGGCCGGCTCTTAGTCATTCAGCAAGTCTCACTCAAGATCGCTTTTCCTCCAAGAAGCCTTTGCTGCCTCCCTCCTCCTTTTTTTCTTAAACCGTGGATTCCTTCTTAGAATAGGTTACATCACAGTTTTTTTGCCCCTGCCATTCTTATGTGTTTACAGCCTCTAAATCTTGCCTTTTTCTATCTCAGGAAACACAGAGTCCTTATTACCTCACTTGGATTATGTTTAGCCCCAAAGTGACTTTTCTGTCATTTTCCCTTTCAGGAATTCCAGATACTTTTTCATAAAGTGAAGGGAAAAATCCCATCACTCTCCTCAAAAAATTATCATGAAATCTCTAATTTATACGTAATTAGGTTTAAATTAATTAAGCCTATTATTGCAGACATTCCAAAAGGAGATACTAGTTTCCTGTCCAATTTTTTTGACCACTACTCACCTGTGAGGATTTT
Organism: Mirounga angustirostris; assembly: GCF_029215605.1. NCBI lineage: Eukaryota > Metazoa > Chordata > Mammalia > Carnivora > Phocidae > Mirounga > Mirounga angustirostris. The sequence continues at coordinate 37,615,744 of NW_026991720.1, forward strand.
CTGAGGGCACCAAATTATGCTGCTTGCTGTTCTATTCTTCTCCTCAGCACCCCTATTTACTTCATTCCCATCATCTGGATTTCCTCCTTTCCATGACCCCCCACCCCCCAAATTTTTTTTCTTAACTGTCATTTAGAGTCCCACTCCTTCCATTCTGCCATTGTGTGCTGATCTTTTGTGTGTGGGTTTTGTTTTTTTGTTGTTTTTTTTATTTATTTTTATTTTTTATTTTATTTATTTATTTATTTATTTATTTTTAAAGATTTTATTTATTTATTTGAGAGAGAGAGAATGAGAGAGAGCGAGTACATGAGAGGGGGGAGGGTCAGAGGGAGAAGCAGACTCCCTGCCGAGCAGGGAGCCCGATGCGGGACTCGATCCAGGGACTCCAGGATCATGACCTGAGCCGAAGGCAGTCGATTAACCAACTGAGCCACCCAGGCGCCCTGTTGGTTTGTTTTTTTTTTTTTTTTTTTTTAAATCACACATACAGTCTCGTGTACAAAAGGAAATAGAGCACGGTGATTAAGAGCACTGGTCCTAGAATCAAACTGCTTGAGGTCCAATGGTTCTGTCTCTACTTCTTACTCTCTGGCCTCAGAGATCTCCCATAATCACTCTTTGCCTTAGTGTTCTCCTCTGTAAAAAGGAAATAATTAGTGCCTATCTTGTAGAGTTGTTGACTAGATTAAATGAATGCATACATGATACATGATCCATAGGACACTGTCTGGCACGTAGTAAGTGCTTAATGAGTATTGTTATTGTTATAGGTGATCAAAGTGATGAATATTTCATTGGTAATAAACAAAAAAAGAAAAAAAGAGACCTAACACTGACAACACAATTTAATTGAGTCAAGATTTAGTGATTTGGTAAATCAAGGCATTCTTTGCTTCATTTTGGGCTTGGGTATTAAGATAATAAACAAAACCATTTTAATCTAATTTTGAATAGTTTCTTCTGGGACTTTAAGAGTGTCATTAAATCTTACATTAAATCTCAATGTAAGGATGGCTACTTTTTCTTAACTGAATTTCTAAGCTCCTTAAAGGTAGGATCTGTACTTATTTTACCTCATTCAAGCCTTTGCTGTCTTTCTTCTCTTCTATCACTTCCATTAATGAGAATGCCTTTTAAATCATGGTTTAGCCAGTCTAGTTAATTGTGTTTTCCAGGAATAACAGGCTGTTTCATAATAATTGACTAAACGACTAGATTAAAAAGGAAGATGAAAACAAGTTGAAGAAATCATTTCAGTTTCAAAATGCGACTTCCAGTTGACCCTTGAGAAATGTGCTGTGTGGAATATATTTGCCTAGACAAAAGCACAGGTCAGTCTTAGTTGTATTAAGGGTGTGCGTATGGTGAGGCGCAGACTGTCTCTAATTATATCTAATTTTTAAATGAATTAGGAATCCTGAGAGTGCCCTGAAGCAGAGACAATGGTATCATAGCAGGTAGCAGATTTCTTTTTTATTCTCCAGTGAAGCTAATGTCAGGCGCCCCCCTCGCCTCTCCTCACCTCCCTTTTGCGCAGCCCCCAACCTCTACAACCACTGTGCTCAGCAGCTGGGGGGCATTTATACCGCACAGACAGCTTTATTCCGTGTTGGGCGTCACAACACATTTGTGTATCTAGACATGTGGATTCCAAATGACAGAAATCTAAATCCAGTTAGCTTAACATTTCAAGGGATGGATTAAGAAATTTGGAGGGTGGTTTATTGACTCAACGATCAGGAACTGCAGGCATGAAACCGACCTCAGAAACTCCGTGTACTCAAATGCTGTTGTCATATTTCCCTCTTCTTCCTCATTGTCCCATCCTTTTCAGCTGCGCTTCTCTGTATTTGTTTTTTCCTACGTGAGGTAAAATTTAGGAGGGGCACATGGTAGCCAATATCTTCAAATATACATAGTCCTACCTCAGTTCCCCCAAAAGAAGGCTGTCTTTTTCTCTCAGTGAACATTTATAAAATCCCAGGGAACAATGTGAATTGCCTCATTATAATTTTGTGGGACGTGAGAGAGAGAGAGAAAGAGAGAGATGGAGAACATACAGTTAGAGTGAGAGAGCGGGAAGGAGAGAGAGATGTGGTTCAGTACATCAAGGAAAAGGCTGGGAATCTGGATGGTTTGGGTGATTTAATGATTAGCCAGTTTCATTCACATAAAAAGATAAGAGCAATATTAAGTCTGGTTTCAGTCTTCTAATGTGGATTTTTGAAACTTATAATCTCCCTTTGCACAATCTTCTCCATTGTTATGTGTCCCCACAGGTGACAGGGCCTTTCCACTGCTGTCTTAGTGTGAGACTGCCAACATGTTTGTACTCTGGGTTTTTCTTTCCTGCTTCACAACTTATCTGTCTGGTGTTCTCATCTCTCTCAACAACCTACTTGAGGCAAATTCTGCCAAAACATTCCTGAGGACCAAAAAAAACCAAAACCAAAACCAAAAACAAACAAAGCTTCCTTAAAGGGCATGAGTTTGTAAAATGTAGACTGCTGTGTTCCATAGCAGGTTGTTTTTCTCACCGTCACCGTATTGGCTCACGACTACTCCCGCATGACAGTTATCGCCCCTTTAGAGAAAAACTGGACCACAGAAAACTTAGTCCAGGGATGCTATGATGTAGTTAATACTCGCTATTTGGAATGTGTCCTCTTGATAAATCATTCTCAGTATCTCACAAAGTCTGCTTCCCCTCTGTCCACTTTCGCTAAGTTCCAACCCTTTCTTGGCAGACTGTCTCTTTAATTGTCTAAAACCAACCAAATATTTTGATATAAAATCCTTCACCATCCTTTTTCTGCCTCAAACATTTCCGGAGGTCTTTTAGCCTATTCCTTTAACCTTCTTCTATGATCTTGCTTAAGAAATGGTTTTCCCCTCAGTCCTGTATCTTCCATTGCTTCCTTTCCCCTGACTAAGGCATTATGCAGAGTTCCCCCACCTTTTTCATAATCCCTCCTCAGGCCCCATATCTCAACCTTACCATTCCCTCTCAGATGTTTCAAGGGGGAGGAAAGCCGCTGTGGAAGGTGTTCTCTCCTGCCCACGACCATTCGCCTCTTCTTCCCTTGTCACCCGGCTTCTACACTTGTTGCTCCCCTGAAATGGCTGCTTTTGAAGGGCCACAGATTGTCGGGTTCAGTAGCTTTTTCTTACTGTTCTTCTTCCATGAACTGTCTGTGATGTTTACATTATTGTAAATTCTTTTTCTTTGGCTCCAGGCTCCCTGGGTCTATTTTCTCCCTTTCCTTTGTTGCCTTGGTTGCTCATCTTTCTACTTGGACTCCTTTTTGGACTCCTAGGTTCTCTTCCAGACTTTTGTTGGTCTCTGTTTTCTCCTTTTTTTTTTTTTTTGTTTAAAGATTTTATTTATTTATTTGATAGAGAGAGCCACAGCAAGAGAGGGAACACAAGCAGGGGGAGTAGGAGAGGGAGAAGCAGGCTTCCCACGGAGCAGGGAGCCCGATGTGGGGCTTGATCCCAGGAACCTGGGATCATGACGTGAGCCGAAGGCAGACACTCAATGACTGAGCCACCCAGGCGCCCGTTTTCTCCTTTTTGATCTCATCCCCCTTTTTTAAAGAATGTGATCCTATAGTAATAGTCTGCCAAATATTGCTAAATCTATATTTTTCATCCTTAATGTTTATTTTGAGTTCTTCCTTATTTTTAGCTGCCTTTATCTAGTATTTTCTTATTTTTAGCTGTCTGTTAGCTTCCATCTCATTGATACCTCGCCAGAACTCATCTACTTTATTTCAATTAGTGTGTATGATCTCCTAGACACAGGACAATACCGTAGAGTCTTCATCCTTCTCTCTCCTTTTATATTCATTTATTTTCCTGGTTATGTCAGTTCTGAAATGTCTCCCAAATTAATTTACATTTAAAATATGACAATAAATATTACTATTTAAACACAGAAAATGATACATGAAACACACCATGTAAATCGTGTGTTTGTATGTGTGTGTGTGTATGTATTGTAACAAAATGAAAATCCATGAAACCGTTATCCAGTCCAAGAACATTACCATTGTGTTTTCCAAATTTATTTCTTCCTTTGTATTCTATCTGTAGTTTAAGCTTTGTGTTTCAATAATCATTTCTCTCCTTGTTTCATATAATGCTTTAAAACTATACTACATTTCTCGGCCAAGGTTCTGATCATATGCCCTTGATCAAAACACTTCTCAGGTTCCCCATTACTTTCAGAATAAAATAGACTGAGCCTAATAGTCATACCTGTTTGATCTGGCCCAACCTATGATTCCAGGTGTATTTCTACTATTCCCACTGAATCATTCATGCTTTGAACTCAAAACATCTTCCTGCTTCTTTCCTTCCTTCTTTCATTTCTTTTCCTGAGCAAGCCATTGCTTTCTTCTTTCCACACTTTTGTTCCTGTAGCTGCACATTCCCTGGGATGTTCTCTACCTTATCTTCTTCGGTTAACATCCAACTCATGCTTTAGGGCCTATCTGGAATGCTTTCATATCCATGCAGAGCAATTGTGTGTGGTTTCTTTCCTCTAAACTCTTGTAGCACCCTCCCTGTTATTGCCTTGAAGTACTTAGAGTTTTCTTGTATTCCTTCATATCCTTCTCTGATGGCATAAAGTCTTATATATAGAATGAATTTAATATTTCTTAAATGAATTGGTGGATGGAACAACTGAACTGATATATATTTATGTATATATTTTGATACATATATTTATGATACATATATTTATGGTATGATATATATATATATATATATATATATATATATATATATATATATATATTTATGAGGAAGCAAGTAACTTCTGCCTACCTTAAAATTCTTCCTCTACTTCCCTTTCTCTTTTTATCCAGGTAAGGCTGGAGGCCCTATCCATATCTATATTGTTGGGGGAGCATATCACAGAATTCTCAAGTTCTAGTATTATTTCCCATTTTGACTAAGTCTTCAGTTCTCTCAGAAGAAGATTGCTTTTTGGTATTTTGAAGATTTGTTTATTGGGATTCTCACTTCAGTACTCATGCTGCTATCATGGTACAAGGACATGTTTTCTTTGAGACCTTCCCTTAAAGGGCAGTACTATGACTGAAGATATTAAGTATAGGTATATGCAATATGTCTTATGTTTTAACCAGTTGGTGAAACTAGAGAAGGAAAGAAACTTAAAAATGTGTGCTACTTATAAATGTATCAGGCATAGAGAAAGAGAAATGCTTCCTGCTCATGGCAGTGAGAAGACACCTTAATGGATTTATAAAATAAGTTTGCAGATAGTAGTTAGAGTTTTCTAAGAATAATGAGGCACCTCTCTTCCTGGTTGAAGAGACTTCTACTTAGAAACATCAGAGAAAATTAGATGAGTTTTGTAAGATGTTCTGGTTTTCAGTTTAGATGTGAAACAAACCCAGCTTGGAAATTTCAAACTGATGAATAAAGTAGAGACAGTCATATAATCATGTTGAAAGACTGTTCTTTTCTTTAAAAAAGAACTTGATAATTTTTTAAGGCAAATATGCCAACTAAATTTCTAGTAATCTTTACATCAGGGGTCTCTTCTTATGGAAATGCCAAGGCTGAGATAATTTTAGTTAAGATGAGGCAGGGAGTCAAGAATATAAAAACCCAAGTCTCAACTCAAAGGAGTTACTTAGAAGAGAGGAAAAGGATAAGGCATTGATCATTCACTCTTAGCAAGAAACACCTTGCTTGGAATCTGAAAGGACAGAATGAATACTTGGCCTCCCTTCACAGATTGGAAAAGGGCTGATAGGCAGGTAGGATGGGGCCTAGAGACCAAGAACACCTGAATTGTTTTTCTTTACCTGATCCAAACCTTCAGGTCTATCTCTAAGTGTCCTACCCACCTATTTGTGGGCAGGTTCTTGATGTCATATTTGTGCGTGCTATAAAGATCAATGAAGAAAAGTTATAGTTCAAATACCCTTCTATATTGTTGCTAGGGTAATCAGGTCGATACGTTCTTTAGAGACTCATTTAATACAATTATGTCTTCTAAAAAGTCCTTTGCTCTTAAAGGCTGATTGAACCATACTTTGTGTTATTATAGGAAGGCATCTTTTCCTGATAGAAGTGGTAATTATTTATCTAGCTAAGCAATCTTGTTGATTGACTATAGCTAAATGCTTGGCATTTAGGCTAAGAAATACCTTTAGGCTTTATTGGTATGTGAATAAATTGAAGGTGAACATTAGTTTTACCACTTTTGTTGGCTGAAGCTACATGTTAATTTTTGAGTTGAAATATAATTAGTGATTTCTTTCTGAAAATTAAAATTTTTGAAGAAATAAATCATGCTCTTCAGGTTCTCATCACTGTATTTTCATAAACAATATTAGTTTTAAATGATACACATGGAACCAGCACCCACGATAGTAAGGTAGTAAATGTTTAAAACCGTTTGTGCATAAGCTGTCTCAAAGGATAATTAGATGATTATAATGGTACTTGCTTTGAGATAGCTAATTAAAAAAATCTATTGCTCCCAAGTCTAATTATTTGAGTAATGATAACATATTAGCAGCCATGAAACTTCAGTTACAGCCAACCCCATTGAAGAAAAGAAAAATAAATACGTTAACATTTTCTACAAAGACCCAAAGGATGGCAGCAGACCAGTCTTTGCATTTTCTACTCTGTATTCTATGCCCAGCCTCCCATACGTGTGGGTGCTCTAAACCACTTCCACAAGTATCATTCATCTGATTTCACTCTACTTGTTTTCATTTATTTTATGACTCTTCCTTTGGCACCAGGGAGATAGTTTTCTCACTTTCCTCTACCCTTTGTAAGCCTCGAAAGAAGGCTTTTGTAATTAGACTTCACAGCTTTAACAAACATTTCATAACCTGCCAGTAAAAATGTCAGTTCTCTGGGCCAGGGCATAATTAAATGAATAAGTATCAATGTGGTAATTCAGCCACAGAATAAAATAATTTAAAGGGGTTATTAATTAGGGACCTGCTTTGATTTTGGAATTCTAATCAATAGTGAGCTATGCTATGGACAGAATCTTTCTTGCTTTCACCATTCCCATTACTTGGACTGTTAAAAATATTAAATAAAACCACATCGGTGAAAATTTTGCTTTATTGTTCTTTTCCTGAATGATTAACCACCTAAGAGAATGTTGTTAAAATATCAAAAAATTGGATATGGTCAAAAGGAATGTTTTGCTGTGAGCCTTTAAAACCGAGCTGAGTGAGTCAAGGAATGTATCAAACTTTGTAATGGACTCCGTTTGAGGCCATTACTTCCTGACTGAAGACTGAAAAAAGAACAAGAATTGAATGTTGGGAATGTTGGAGGCTAATAATAATTTGTTTGGTGGGGGACCCTCTGAGCTGAGAGCAGTAGGAGGAGGAAAGATGTGTGAAGTGTTGTGTACTGTTGGGATGAGGTCTGGTAAGGATAGGTAACAAGTAAGGGTGGCTCTTGGAATAGCAAAGAATGAAAAGTTAATTTTGAGAACAAACCAAAAGGCTGATGGAGTCAATCTTTTGAAATAGGAAGGATCTTTTGTTAGAAATTAGTTGATTGTATATTTTTAAAGATCTCTTTGAAGTCTGGGAATGACAAGGGTGAGCAGTGACATAGAACTCAGCATAATAATGAGCAACAGTAATTGACCCAGGCAACCCAATTCCTTTTTTTTTTTTTAAGATTTTATTCATTTATTTGAGAGAGTTAGATCATCAAATAGATTTCCTTGAATATCTTAAAAATATTTTTTGTTAAAATTACTTTTATTCAGAAACATTGGAAGAGTGATAAATGGCAATTGCTGGTCTTTTATCTGCCTACTGGAAATTTTTACTTGATGTGCCCATCCAGAGCCTAAGAACAACCCTCAGGAAAAGTTAAGTCTCCCCTGATGAGGCTTATTGTTTGTTCTGTTCTGTTCTTTGTCATTGTTCTCTTGCTAGAAAGATGAGAATAAACTTCTAAGGCTGTGCTCCCACTTAAAAAATCTGAAGATCAGAGTCACTGATTAGGCTACTGTAGTCCAAAAAGAGCATAAGCATAGATCCTACCTTTACTGTGGTACCTTTACCGGAAAATTGCCTAGCAAGTCTGGACATACGTAGCTGAGAGTGGAAAGCCAAGGGGGACTTAACTTGCATGAAGGGATATTAAAAGAATCATGTTTTTGTTTGTTTCCTCTGGATGGGTAGAGAGGAAAAAGGCTTAAGTTAAAGCAAGCAGGATCTAGTGTACTAAGACAGATGTAATGAAAAACCTCTGGGCTTTACTAATAGTGAGATCTGAAGGAGTTTATATATATATATATATTTAAATCACAATTGTTCAAGAATAAGACAGTATATGAGGTAGTTTGAAAGCAGTCTAGTGTATCATTAGGAAAACAGATTTGGTGTCATTGGGCTGTCATTGTAGATTAAGACTGCATATTGTAGCGTGTTTTAATTGTTGTGTGCGCTTGTGTTTGGAGCTGTACAGGCAGTTCTCTGCTTAGAGTGACTGCCCTTCTAGGCGATGCAGAAAGGCTGCCAGCCAGTTTTACCTGTGTTATTATGTAATGGCACTTAATGCAAGCAGGGCACAAATGAACTCACCCCAGCTAGTCTGATTCCTGATGTAAATCAAATAAGGCCCCCTTGTCAACAACCTCAGCTTGTTCCCATGGGCCGCTCTGTGGAACTCTGTATAGAATTAGATTCAGCTCCAGAGCAGTGGCAGCTAAGAGAGAACAGAGTGGGAGCAAAATGACCTGGGCCACAGTTCTTGACTTGAATTTCTTTTTTTTTTTTAAAGTATATAAAGCTCCTGATACTTAGTTGTTGTTGTTGTTATTTATTGTAATTTAATGTTATTCATTGTGTACTGAAATGGTTAGTTTGTAAATTTCACTTATGAAATCGAAGTGGTAAAGATGGAAGGAGGGAGAAAAATATGTATTTGGTTAGCTATAATGTCCTATGACATTCAGGGGGACTTGTTTCCTCGAAGAGCTGGTCAGTTGCCTCTGTGAGTCCCCATAGAGAAGTTCTAAAATTGGTAATGACAATGCCTTTGAAATAAATATATAGCCTGTCCAGCAAAAATACTTTGAAGGGCTGCACTCATTTGATGTCTGATGCTTGATGTATTTATGAAAAAGAACTCAGTCTTAGTACTGTATAGTCATGCCTTACATCCCAGTATACCCTTAAGAAAAAAATAAAAATACACCTTCCAGCAACAATGTTCAAATAGTGACTCTACCAATAATACCATTTTTAGATAGGAAAGAAACACTTGATTATGTCAGTTTTGTACCTTTGGCATTAGTCATTTTCGGGTCCAAGCTTTAAAGTGTTTTTGTTTTGTTTTGTTTTTTGTTTTTTTGACATTAAGAAGAAATCCTATAATAAGAGAGACCAAAGCAAGGAAAATTTGGTGTGATTGAGGATTGGTTCACCCATGAAGCTTTTTTTTTTTTTTTAAGATTTTATTTATTTATTTGAGAGAGAGAGAGCACATGAGAGGGGGGAGGGTCAGAGGGAGAAGCAGACTCCCTGCTGAGCAGGGAGCCTGATGCGGGACTCGATCCTGGGACTCAAGGATCATGACCTGAGCCGAAGGCAGTCGCTTAACCAACTGAGCCACCCAGGTGCCCCCACCCATGAAGCTTTTACATGTCACCAAACAGCAGGCTGTACATGGCAGCACAGACACTGGAGGACCCATACTGTTTATCCAGGGAAATTTGCTTAGGGAAAATGAGAGTGGTACAATAAACTCTTTTAAAAATTACAGCCATTGTCTGGAAAAGCCATCGGGGATTACTGTTAGACCCAGAATCTCCTCTGAAGCCCTCTGTCCTTGCATATTTATGTTATACACATAGCACTTAATATTTTATATCATGATTGTTTTTATTGTCTTTTTCCCTGTCAAATAGGACTTCTTTAAAGATAAGACCCTTGCTTTCATCTTTTTTTGCTTTTCCTGCCTTGCACTGTGCCTGTCACAGAGAGGTATACAGAATACTTCTGTCTAGTAAATGTCCCACTCTCAGAATCTCCCTGCAAGAACCCTAAATCTGTCCTTGAGGTTTTTTCCTGTTTGTTTGATTTACCTTTTCCTTCTTTCTGTTTCTTTAAAAATAAGTCAGGTGTACTTGGTAAAGAGCATGTAACATAGAGATTATTATTACTTTTAGACATCTCAGAACTATGTGATTTATAGAGATCTCAGAACTGTGTGATTGATAGTCTATAAAATAGTTAATTAAACATGCTGTTTTATTTCTTCAGATTCTTTTAGCTTTAGGCCTTTGGTAGGGATTATAATCTCATAATTTAATTTCTTTGAGAAAATTGCATCAGTTTATATCATTCTGATTAAATGATTTTGTTTTTTTCCTGGAGGGATTCTGGCAGTTGACTCTGTAAGACTGGGGTTTGAATAAGTTCCTACCCTGTGATATTGGGTACGGCCGTTAACGTCTCTGAGCCTCAGTTTATCTTTAAAATGGGAGTAGCAAAATATACCCCACAGGCTGTTGTAAAGACTAAGCGACTTATTATACGAAAGCGTTCGGTGTGATACCTACATGTAGGTGGTGGTCAAGAAACTGTGGGTTTTTAAAAATAATTTGTTCTTTGTTAATCTAAATAGCAAAGTATAGTATTAAACAATTTTCACTGGAAAAGAGAGCTTTTAGATCATTGAAATATTATCAGATATAGCTACTTTATGTTTATGTGCTAATACACATAATAAATAGCATTACTGAGTACATAGTATGCATGGCAAATTGTACAGAATATTTTAGTCAGATTTTTTTCATGTGTGTTTTAATGCAGAGAGTTTATTATAAACTAAAATGAGATTTTTGTTTTGTGCCTTGAAGTTCATATTGTAATTTATTAAACAGAAGGGGATTGTAAATTGCATTTTAAAGGTAGATGCCTCTCATGAGACATTTGCATCAGTGCACACTGTGGACTCTGGAAAGTATTTTCAGAGCTACTAGCAGCAGGATTTGTCTCAGTCATTGAAAAATTCCTGGACAGGGGGCGCCTGGGTGGCTCAGTCATTAAGCATCTGCCTTCGGCTCAGGTCATGATCCTGGAGTCCCGGGATCGAGTCCCGCATTGGGCTCCCTGTTTGGCAAGGAGTCTGCTTCTCCCTCTGACCCTCCTCCCTCTCATGCTCTCTGTCTCTCATGCTCTCTCTTTCAAATAAATAAATAAAATCTTTAAAAAAAAAAAAACAAAAAAAACCAGGTGATGGGGATTAAGAAGCGCACTTGTGGGGGCGCCTGGGTGGCTCAGTCGTTAAGTGTCTGCCTTTGGCTCAGGTCATGATCCCAGGGTCCTGGGATCGAGCCCCGCATCGGGCTCCCTGCTCAGCGGGAAGCCTGCTTCTCCCTCTCCGGCTCCCCCTGCTTGTGTTCCCTCTCTCGCTGTGCCTCTCTGTCAAATAAATAAATAAAATCTTAAAAAAAAAAAAAAAAAGAAAAAAATTCTTGGACAGGACATAATAATTTCTCATCCACTAGAGAAAGGATATTATTTTAGAATAATATTCTAAAATGCAGATGTTGTAAAAGGTGATAGATGACTATTTTAAAGTGAGATTTGTTTCCTTTCTGAGTATAGATTAGGATGGATAGACTTTAAGAGCATGACTGATCAGTGAGTCTGGTCTATTCAGCAGTTCCATAGTGTGTAGATTCTTTGTATTAATAAAGTAACTATTTTAAACTTATTCCTAACAAAGCTCTTACAAGGGTAACCAGTGTAATGTAATTCCAAGACAAAAAAAATTGTTTCCAAGAGAAGTTTTAAATTTCAGTGATTTTTTCAACCAATTGGGAGCTATTTTGGGGGGATTACATTACTCTGCTACTGAACATACTGCATGATATCCTGAAGATCCTTTTAGTTTTTATGGTTCTTTGTATCAGACCCATGCCCCTCCCTCCAGAAAATGGAAAAGAGGAAGCCAGAGATACATTATTTTACATGTTTGACAGTGACAGAGGCAGAGCAAGTAGCATTGAAATCTAATTTCGTGGTTTCTTTGCTCCTTCAGTTTTAATTACAAACAAAACAAAACAAAACAAAACACTGACTTTTGAAAATGTGATGTAATCCTATCCTATTCTTTCCCAAACGTTATTGCTTATTTTCTTTAAAAACATATATTTTGCCCTTCACTGACCATCTTATTTAAAGTAACATCGTCCCCAACATTCCCTATCTTACTGGCCTTCTTTATTTTGCTTTATAGTGCTACTGTCATCTGACTTACTATAAATTTTTTTTGTTTGCTTATTGTCTGTCTCCTCTATTAGAGTAACAACTCTGCAAAAGCACTAATGTATATCTGTTTTGCTTACTGCTGTATCCCATTTCCAAGAATAATGCCTGATATATAGGATACCTTCAGTAAAAAAAAAAAAAAAAAAAAATATATATATATATATATATATATATATATATATAACAACACAAAACTGATGCCTTGCTTATTAATGATTGAGTTATTTTTACAGAAACATTTGTTTCATGGCTCAGTTCATCTTAAATGAAGTATCCCTTTAAAATTAGCCATTTCCTTTTCCTGATATCTGTATCTGAATATATATTTCTAGTTTGGGAACTTTTAATTTTTACTTCTGATTTTCTAGATAGCAAATGGCCTTTTTGCAAGGGTCTAGATTACTTACCCATGATTATCAGTGTTTGTAGTTTGGGGCAGGAGACTACCTCTCAAGTCATCTCTACTTGGTCTCCCAATATGGTGGGCACCTATGGATTTCTTTGTCTCTTGCTTGCTTGTTTCTACCCACCATTTTCCAAGAATTTTAGGTGGCCAGCTGTCTACAAATCCCCAGCATCCCATGCACACTCATCTCTGTTTCTACTCCACTAATCAATCAGTATTGGGTCAACTAGAGTTCATTGAGTAAAATCGCTTATTATCTCTTTATCCCATTCCTAAAGAGAAGTAGTCCATTTCCCCAAACTCCCTTCCTGCTCAGGTAATGTTTTCCTTTGATGCTATTTTTTAGCACTGTTTCAACCAGTCTCTGTGAAGAGTCAATTCTACATATCCTCTTTACTATAGATCATTAGAGCACAGCGACCTAGAACAAAGTAGAAGCACTTGAATCGCTGCCTGGGTTCATGAGTGAAGCTAACTGTGAGGACACTCATCTTTGCCCCTTTGGGTATATTTGGAGTAGAATCAGTTTAAATGATAGGCTTCCATGGGAGAAAGGAAGACACTTCTCTGACAATGAATTCTACATGACAGGAAGCTATGAGTGTATGACAAGTGCAGTTATTTTTGATTCTTGAAACTTGTTGTCAGAGAATTATTAGTAAGGTGGACTTAGGGGCCAGCACTCCAGTTAATAGTTTCCTTTTCTAGACAAATTTAAGTTCCATTAGTGGATTTTAATTGCACTGATGTTTTCTGCCAAGAGTGGGGATTGTGGAAATTAATAACCTGATATTAAAGGAGAAATAAAGCCTTCATTGGACTTCTGATTGTTTCTCAATTCTTCTTATCTTAGGAGTGATGTATTTATTACAACATTTGAAATATGTCTAGTCAAGTAAAGAAGCTACTTCTTGAAAGATGCGCTTTTAGATTTGTATCTAGTTTTTCACATGGTTTGGGTAGAGTGTAATTCTCCAGAAAATGCATAAAGATTGCATTCCTGAAATTGAGGCAATTGCCTATGGATTTGATATGATAAATGTCGGTTGGGGACAACACACTGATTTTCATTATAGAGCTGTAGGATGTAGGCATGCTCTGCATATCCATTTAAAGAAGAGTTGTGTTTAAAAGATGTCTTTGGGCCCTCCAAACGTATGTGTGTGATGCAAGATTTTTCATATGACTTTCTTTTTTTTTTTTTTTTTAAAGATTTTATTTATTTGAGAGAGAATGAATGAGAGCACAGGAGCAGGGTCAGGGGGAGGGGGTGAGGGAGAATCAGACTCCTTGCTGAGCAGGGAGCCCGATGCAAGACTCCATCCCAGGACCCTGGGATCATGACCTAAACTAAAGACAGACACTTAACTGACTGAGCCACCCAGGCACCCCTCATATGACTTTCTTAGAAGAATAGATAAGAATTGTCCCCAAATACCTGAACAAGCTAAGATGAGAATCACTATTGTATGAATAGGATCTGAATTTGCCTTTGTGGAAGACTTAATCTAAAAATATTTTGTACCTCTGAAACAAATAATACAATATATGTTAAAAAATAAAAAAAGAAAGCAGGAGGGGAAGAATGAAGGGGGGGGACATCGGAGGGGAAAACGAACCATGAGAGACGATGGACTCTGAAAAACAAACTGAGGGTTCTAGAGGGGAGGGGGGTAGGAGGATGGGATAGCCTGGTGATGGGTATTAAAGAGGGCACGTTCTGAATGGAGCACTGGGAGTTATACACAAACAATGAATCATGAAACACTACATCAAAAACTAATGGTGTAATGTATGGTGATTGACATAACAATAAAAAATTAAAAAAAATAAAAAAATAAAAATATATTGGTAAAAATTTCCTGTTTTTTTTTTTCTTACCATAATACTATATTTTTGTTGAGATTGTTGTTGAATAAAGTAGGAATTAAAATGTTAATTGGTGCAGTAGTACTAAATTTGATTAGCCATCGTGTATGGGTTCTTCTTATTGTTTAACAGCCTTTGTATCTTTAATCTGTTTGGTGAACTCCTAGTGATCTTTCATGTTCCACGTGAAGCAGCACTTCCAACTCTGTGAGACAGGGTTGGTCGCTCTTCCTCACTGGTCCCATTACGTAATGCTCTGCATTATCTATTCTAGATACAGATATCTGTCATAGCCATATCACAACAGATGATACATGTTTATATATCTGTTTCTTCCTTTTCTCTAGCAGATAGTGAGTTTTTCATGGGCTTTACTTCTTTAATATCAGCTCCTTAGATAGGACTGAGTTTATAATGGGTTCTTGAGTTGGGAAAGCAAACAAACCTAATTGCCTGTATCTGCCTTTAGTTCATTTGTAATAATCCCTGCTGTTGGGCTTGGATTCTACTTTGATGCTGTAAATAAAGCCAGTATATCTGACAATTTTATATGGATGTGCTAGGTATAATAAAAGGAATGATTAAAGATCCACCGAGTTAAATTAAAGTGTTACACTCTCTACTATACCAATAAGTTAATGTAAAAGGATTTTAGTATACTTTATTCTGAAAAGGCAATATCATGAGTCCTGTTTTATTAATATCTAAATATGTTATGTACCTTGATATAACCATTGATTGGTTTTGAGAGGTTTTGTATGATGGAAAGGATATAGGAGGAATCAGATTAGAAAGAGATTTTAATCTTCTGTACTTTTCCCTGTGATTTTGTAAACTTGCATCCCATACACGCCAGTAAAAATATCTCTATACCTTTATTAAAACTTCAATATCTTCATTTATATTTAGAGTGGTAGCAACATAAAATTGAAACCTGAGAGTTGTGAAAGATATAAAGTCATGTTTTAATAGAGAAACTAAATTGCTCCTTCAAAGAGCCTATAAAACTGAAAAGCATTCATTATAAATGTAATAAAAACTTATGAGTCCCATATTTTAAAACTACACCCTGTTTCCTGAAGGGACTGGATCATTTAGAGATAAACCAGTGACACTTTATGTCTAGCAACATACTTTATGTGAGATAAGATATCTACTGAAATGAAGTTGGTGGTTTTAACATGATCCCTAATGGATATCCATTCATGTTATAAGATTGGAATTTTTATTTTAGCAGAGGTTGCAGCTATGATGATAATGCACCCCCATCAGGTTAATAACAATAGTAAATTAATTACTTCTCTAAGTTCCTTCAAGAAACAGAGCAATCATGAATAATAAAGCTTATGCTTCTACTAATTGGTGTGTCACATTATTCTGTCATTCTGTAAACTTCTTACTGAAGTCAAATTATATAGATTAACATTGTTGCAGGATAATAACTTTCTGGTGATTACCATTAGCCTTTTTTCCCTCTTTCAGATACAGTAATATTTTTAGTGTGTTAAAGGAGAATCATTCCCTTTTAGTCTCTGACTGCTTTTTAGTACTTTTAACTTCCACACATTTCATATTTGATTCTATTTTACATATTCCGATGCACCTATTTTCATATTATTTTAATTGATTGTGGTTGTATTGATGATAGTGGTTTTAAAGTACAAAAGGAAATATGGTAAAATGATAGGTAGGTTGGCCATTTACTTTTAGTTTTAGAATCAAACAGCTTTAAATAGAGGTTCTTTGATGTTCAAATGAGAGAATTGGGGAGTGGTTCACTTGGTTAAGTGTCTGACTTTTGATTTTGGCTCAGGTTGTGATCTCAGGGTCCTGGGATCGAGCCTCACGTTGGGCTCCGTGCTCAGCACAGAGTCTGCTTGAGATTCTCTCTCCCTCACCCACCATCCCTCCCCACTGTGTGCTCTCTCTCTCTGTCTAAAATAAACAAACAAACAAAATCTTTAAAAAATGAGAAAATTGAAGTATTTGAATCAATATACATTTGTCATATTGATTTATTTAAAAAATAAGGCAAGATTTCTGGAAATGGTGGCAGTGTAAAAATGTATTTATTCTAATTCATTTCTTGAAACACTCCACATATAAGTAAATGCAAAATAATGGAAAAATGGGCAAAAATTATATCACCAACAAAACTGGGGAACAATTATAATTTCAAGACACAGTGACTAACATATTTGTCACATTCAGTGGAATTTGGACCACATTGAGGGAGGACATGGAGAGCTAAAACAAACTTCCAGATCTCTGCCAGTTTGTACATACCTTTGGAAAAGCATACAACTATAAGACCAGGAACATAAGGTCATACTGTGAATGGGTTCCAGTAACAGATGAAGACTGGGGTGAGGAGGAGAGGAGGCTATTATGATGTAGCATTCGCACAAGTGTCAAAAGAAAGATGAAATTACAGGAGTTAATGATGGAGGAAAAATACATTGATTGTAGAGGAAGTAGTAAGAATAAAGGCAGAAATCTACAATGCATATTTAGGGAATACTTGTCGATTCCAGTCTGGTTCCTGCATGAGCCACAGGCTTAAGTGGAAGCATCACTGCTTCCTAATGAGCTATGGTTAACCAGAGTGTCCCAGCACTGTCACTTTGAGTTTGTTATGTCAGTTAAGCCACACAGTAACCCTATGAGATAGTAACTACTTGTACAGGTTAGGAAAACAAGACTCAGAGACAACTTGCCTGAAGTTACTCTGTCACTGAGTGGTTAAGCCTGGGATATGAACCCAGACTTTTCTGACCCATGTCCTCACTCACTGTATTACATGATTCTGTGGGTGGGTCTGGAGCTGTATTTAGAGGAATCCTCATGTCAGGCCAAACCTTCAGCCAGTTTATGAAGAGTAGAGAAAACATTATTTTATCCTTCTCCTTCTTCCCCTTCTCCCTTTCCTCCTCCATCTCCCTGTCCTCCTCCTCCTCCTCTTCTTTTTTCAAAATGAGTAAAAAGAAGGCTTTGTTTATTCTCCTGTTAGTAATTGCATTCTTGTGTCCTGGAGGACAAGAAAAGAATACTTGCCTCAAAATGCTTTGGAATTATTGGAGAAAATTTTAATTATGACCTAAGTATCCCTATTGTTGACTTTTCCACATAATCTCCATTATTCTGTGCAATGTCATCTGTCTACCAATTTCAAAATTATATTCAATGAGCAGTTTTTCGTTTTTGTTGGTTACTTTTGTTACTGTGAGGCAGATATTTGCCTCTAAATCCCTACTAATGTATGACAATTCCGAAGTATGAAGAACCTTTTAATTTGAAAAGCAATGGCTTTGTGTCCAGGAAATTTTCAGGGAAGGAAACTAGACTTTTGAGACTGCAATTTCAGCATTAGAATTGGGCCAATTTATCATTTGACAGAATGTAATGGTACTGAGTAAAGCCCTAGTTCTAGTGGGTTTTTAAACATGATTATTTCCCCCATCCTTCCATCTGATCCCTCCTTTAAGGTTTGTTGGAATTGGTTCTCGTATTTCATTTTTAACCGACGATGTAGTCCACCTCAGTCTGTTGAAGCCCAATTCTACATTATGTTTATTTTTGTTTACCTTTTTAAAGATGTATGAAGATTTCTTTGTCAGATAATTAGCTATATTGCTCTGAGAATTATTTTCTTATAATACTTGGTTTATTTACAAAGTAACTGATTGGCTTATTGGATCTGCTTGACAGTTGCTGTATTTATTTCCTCAACATTTTCAGTATTTTTAGGCCTTAGGTCATGTAAAATAATATATCATTATTTCAAGAAGTCTGTGTGAAATCTGGAAACTTAAGGAAGTTTAGGACAGCTCTGTAATAGTAAAAATCTGGAATTAACCCCATAGGAATAAAATAAATTGTGAAATATCACTTCAGTGAAATACTACACAGCTATGAAAACCAGTAAGTGAGTTTTTTTATGTACCACCAGAGATATCTAAGATACATGATTGAGTCAAAAAAGTAAAATTTAAAATACAAATAGTATGAGTGTATTTATGTATAGACAGAGCTATATAGATACGTGAGTAACAAACATATATATGGAGAATTTTTTTTTTTTTAAATTTCCAAGGAGCCATTAACAATAGTTAATTCTGGGGAAAGAAACTAGGAAAAATGAGAAGGATTTGTATTTTCATATATTCATCTTCTATTTCTGTATACTGCTTTGATTTTTCTTTCTTTTTTCTTTCTCTCTCCCTGTCTCTCTTTATTTTTCAATAAGCAGGTATTGCTTTTAAAAACCAAAAAGCTTTTTTTTTTTTTAAAGTACCCATTTACTTAGAAAACAAGAATATGAGACTTCTTTTGGTATCCTCCATAACCTTTCTTGAATGAAAATTCATTGTCTTCTAATGTTTACAATGATTGTAAGAAAGCTGTAGGGAAAATTGCCACATTGTTTTAGTTTAAAACTTCTAGTGCCCAATGGGTCATTTTATTGAACTTTTCCCCCCTAGTTTGATTTTATGGTTTGATTCTGAAAAAGAAGAGCAGAGCAATGCCGCCTCTTGTTGGTGCTATGTAAAAGGTTACTGCAACGCATTTTGCTCTTTTGAGTGAACAATGTAAACATTTACTCATTCTAGAAGATTAATTATCTTGACTGTTTAGTTTTTGTACTGCCATAATTAAACATGGTTTAAAAAATTAAATTGGACTGCACAGTGCAGCATTTTATTCATATTGCCAAAGTAAATTTATAGATTTGGAGAGAACTCAGATAAACTGCTCTGAGTATGTTGCCTTTATTTTATGTTTTTCTGATAATTTCTAAACATTAAATCCATAATGTTCTGGGAGGAATATGGATTTTGAAATCATATATATTTGTGAAAAAGTTCTCATTGAATAATTAAATGAAAATAAATGCGATAACATGTAAAGCATCCTGAAGAAGGACTTGGTCACATGGTAGACCTTCAGAAAACTATTTTTATGTGTCTATTTTTAAAAATAAAAATACCTTCATACTAAAATTCTTATGCAATAAAAAAAAAACTAGTATAGTAATTGGTGAAGTGATGCAATTGCAATTTTACACTGAATTTTGACTCCTGACTTTGAATATATTGATTCTTTGCTCTGGATATAGGAGGCACTAGTGTTGTCTCTCATTCTCCCAGCCTGTCTCATTTTTATTCCTTGCAACTGGATGCTTTTGTGAAATTAGTCTTCAGAAGCAACTGATAATGTCAGTCCCGTGTGTAATGAGATCATAGAAACTGGCATCACTTGAAGCAGAACTGCTAAGTTAAAAAAAAAAAAATTGTTTCTAGCCTCTCATTCCATCTTCCAGAGATACTAATGGGATTTAGGTTTCCACTGACCTTATTACTTTAAATTAGAGTAAATGGTGTTAATCCAAATATTTAATAAAATCTTTGTAATTCTATGTAAGTGTAAATGGAAGCCAAAACTCTATTACTTGGGTGTATCTTTCCTATACTTTGCAATGTAAGTTTTAAGTAATGTCTATTACACCTTTAGAAACTAACATATTAAATAGCATACCAAACCTTGGCAGTTTTGTGTTATTTTAAAATATTTATTCTTTTTCAATAATTCACTAAAATGCATTATTCAAACATTGTTATACCTATAAAAGATATAAATATTTCTGCTGAGGGAATAGAACCTCTGAAAATAAGTGAAAATGTTTTATTGCAATTTTTTGGATAACCTAAGTGTATAGCAAAGTAAACTATTTGGTGTCTGCATGCTAGATGTAATTACAGAAGCTGATACTGACTGGAGCTAGGGAGATATGTTTTGTGTAAGTAGTTTTGTAATTTGTAATATAAGGTTTGAAATACTGCCAGATGTGCCTACCTCACAGAGTTGGTGAGAATAATTTATAAAAGAAATTTTATAAAGGAAATACCAAATGTTTCAGGTATTACCTTTTATTTAGAAACAAATACTGATTAATATTTTTATTAGCTGCAATTGGATTTATTGAGTAGTGAAGAAATAAGTACTATTCATTTGCAAACATTTATTGAGAGTTGCTGTGTCCAAGACATTGTGCTGGGGAGTGGGTATGCTGATAAAAAAGATGGTGGAGCTCATAGCTATTAAAAGGGAGAGAGCACTAAAAGCAAACAATTATGATACACAGTAACAAATATCATAAACAGATGTGGGGTTACGAAGGGGAGATTGATTCTGCTGGGGATCTCAGGAACCCTTCCCAGAGGCTGTGCTTGAAGCAGGATAAGTAAGAGCGTTAACAGAGCAGAACAGTAATGGTTATCACAGGTAGACTGGAATTAGGTAAATGTTTATTCCAATATCGAAAGAATACTAAATGTGGAAGGGGAACTGAGCTCATTAAATGTTTACTGAACAGCTACAAGGAACAAGTCCCTGTGTTAGCCCCCGAGGGGCTACAAAGCTGGAAAGGTCGGGTGCCTGCTCTGGAGGCACTCACAGTTCTGCCTGCATGCGCATGGAGAGCTGTGTGCAAGCAGGTGTCTAGGAAAGGTAACTGTGGGAACTTAATGCCACCCATCCAGACCACAGTGTGACTGCTAAATCCCAAAGAGACAGCTGGGACTTTGTAAGTAAGTTAGCTTCTTGAGTACTGAGTTAAAAATGGATTGACATGAAAGAAGAGAGAAATTTTAAGAAATCAATAATAGTTTAAAATCACATATGTGACATGGCCTTGAAATTCACAAACAATGAATGGGTAAGATACAGTTTAAATCATGGCAAGCAGACCCATAGTGTGGTCAAAGTAAGTGCTATCAAGTAAAATAATAGGTACAAACAAGTTACGTCAAAAGGGATCTAAATTACCCTCTTCTAAAAATGCCACTGGCTAACCCATCTGGAATCTCTTAACGAGGTTTACCGATCCATCTATTTACTAGGAGATTCCCTATTGATCTCTAAGTCATTGCTCACTCAGATGAGGAGGCTTTTACCAACCTAGCCCCAACAGTCTCTAGTCAAGATCTCTGGGTATTGAGGACTCTCCATGCACAGGACTGTATTAGCACCCTTCCACTTTTTAATCTGAAATAATCACTCCTGGAATTATAAAACCTGGGTGAAGTAAGAACTACCTTTTCCTTTTAAAAAGCTGGGGATGGGTGCTCAATGTTTTACTGTTTTTAAGAACATTTCTAGGTTTTTCGTTACAAATCTTTACCACCCTTTTTTCACACTGGACATAAATTCTCCCAGTTTTCTTTTGACTGTACCTTTGGATTTGTTTATCCACTCAGTCATTCTTACCTTACTCACCCCTGGGATGGGAGAAAGGCATTTGAATTCACTTGGAAGAGCAAAGCTTCCACCTGTGCTCTTCTATCTCTTTCTGCTTCCTATCAACTTTCTTCTGTATTTTATTTTTTTTCCTTCATAGCCCTCAAATAAGCTAAATCATTCAAGGGGGAAAAAAAAAAGAAAAGAAGGGCGGGGGAGGAACTCCCTCACACCAATTTCCCCTCAAATTTTTCCATTTTCTTTTCTCTTCCATCTTTAAATGGTTGTTTTTAGTCGATGTGTCTATTTATGCATTTCCTATTAACACTCCATACACTGAAGCCTGGCTTCTGCCCAAACCTTCCATTCTACTGCTCACTGAGGTTGCCATGGACTTCAGATTGCCAAACTCAGCCTCTGCTCTGGTGTTCGATCGCTGCCCAGTCTACATGGTCAGCCATCCCCTCTCCAAACTCCTCCTTTGCCTCATCAGCTGCGACTCCTTTTTTTTTTTTTTTTTAACCTCTGTGATTTGTTTTTGGTCTTAGCTGTTTCTTCTGTCTTTATCATGCTCAAAAAAGTGGCTATTCACTTGAGCTCTGTATTTGATCTTCTCTTTTTACTCTTCGCACCCTCTTGGGCAGTCATCCACTTTCCTTGATTAAACTGCGTGTGACTCCCAAATCCAGAGTTCTTGTCCAAATTTCTCCTGAGCTCTAGACTCGCAGCTCCATCTGGATGGACCAGGCACTCCAAACTTGGTATGTTCCCAACCCTTTACTGATTTATATCTGGTGTCAGCTAGAATCAAGACTTCTCTCTTTCAAAACAAACAATTCATGCACTTTTATTTAGACTAAATACTGTACATATTGAAATATTTAATACTTTGTTGAAAGAAGTAAGAAGAAAAGGAATTAGGGAGGGTGGCAGTTTTAGATTTTTCAGTTTGCAGACTAAATACAAACTTAGGGAAAGAGGAAACAAAAATACAATTTTTTGAAAGAAATTTGCATAGGATATTTTTTAAAGTTATCACAGGAAACAAAGAACTTTGTTGCAGTTCCTTATACTTATGTCATAGTGTAGTATTTTTATTTTAAAAATATTTGCCTTTGGGGCACCTGAGTGGCTCAGTTAGTTAAGCCTCCAACTTGATCTCAGCTCAGGTCTTGATCTCAAGAGTCATGAGTTCAAGCCCTGCATTGGCTCCATGCTGGGTGTCGAGCCTACTTAAATAAGAAAAATAATTTGCCTTTGAATTTAATATGTGGGGAGAATGGGACCTCATAATATTTTCAAGGCATAAGGTTATCTGATCATGGTTGAAGAGAGTTCTAAAAATTCATTGTTGGTTTCTGGGTAAGTGTGGGAGAAAATTACTACTTCTACTTGGATACATAGTTGATCAGCCAAACTCTAGGTGATATCCCACAGGAGGTTGCTCTGTGTAAATGCAACTTCTATTTGCTCCAGTTACCTTCTGCCGGATCTTGATACACATAGATTTCATAGATTTCTGTGTGGCCACCTCTCTTCCCTGCCTCTGTGAACAATCCCCTTCAACTGCTTCTGCCACATTGTTCCTAGCTGTAGAAATAGAGCCAAATAGCCTTCTTTGGCAGAATGAATGCTTTCATCCTTAAACAGAAATGGAGAATGAGAGCAGGGTGGTGGGTGGAGGGATGTGTATACAAAGGATGTAAAATGTGAAATGCCCTTTTCAAAAAGGTTTTCTTGCTCAGCTCATAGAAGTTCAATTTTTGTTTGGCCTGACTTCATTTTCTAAAGGCACTTACTAGTCTCAAGACATGTTTAAGAGTAAGAGATGCTAGAATTATCTTACTTTAAGAAACTCGATTGTGCTACTACCTAAAATACTTTCAAGTCAGCAGGAGGAATATAAAGTTATTTGCCTTCACAGAGATTGCTTTTAGGAGTACATTAGAAGTCAGGTTCAGTCAAGGCAGTTTGTTTAGAAGTAAAAGCATGCAGGTAGCATGTATATGTATTTAAACAGCAACATCTTACCTAGCTGCAGATTTTAACTATATTTCTGGAAGTGTTCTGTTAGCGAATGTAACTGTAGATGTAACGAATGCATTTTACATGCAGTAATGGAATTTAAATTGCTCTATGAGGCTAAGTAAAATAGTTAATCTGTTTTTGCTTTATTTTTCTAACCTGCAGTTTGAGGGAGGAATACTGCAAAGAATATAAAAAAAAAAAAAAAAAGAAATCATTCAAAATGCAAAGTAATGTACTATGAACTGGATTAAGTCATTTAACTTCATTAAGCTGAAAACTTGTAAGCCAGGCTGGCCTTGGAAGAAGTTGTGAGCAAGACAGTATGCCTTTGTTGCTTCTTACCCTTGCCATCCCTGTAACATTCTATTACCTCCTATTTCAGATATGCAGCTATTCTTCAAAGCTTGCTCTAAGGGAAAGAAAGAAGCATGATTGATGTTTGCTGTGTCAGACTTTATATTAGATGTTATACATGTATTCTCATTTGGGTCACTAAGATGACTGTCAAACTTGGGAAGCTCTTTTTCCCCAGCTTCAAACTCCAATTAGTCAAACTGCCTAGTCATGATTGTTATGAGATTGACTTACATAACATAATGACATATGCAAATACCTATGTACCTACCTACCTACAAAGATGAATAATCCTGCTTTATATAGAGAAACAGTATGCCCATAGTGGTAAAGAGTGTGGCTTTTGAAGCCAGACTGTTGAGGAAAGCAAGGCTCCAGAGATTGCCACCTGCCCAAGGTCACATATTATTGATGACATATCTATAAAGGATATGCTCCTGAGTGTGACTGACTCCCATGCCCATCCTTTGAACCACTTTTAGCCTCTCCTCTCTACCCTGTTTCTCTATTTGTTCTATTACTGTATAAAAGAGTGAAATATTTTCTGCAATCCTGTATTTTGTGTTGTATATATCACATATTTTATGCAAAGCAAATAATTTTCACTTTTGTTGAGTCTAAAGTGTATTTGATGATAAATGAAGAAGCTCTATAATTTGAATTTGCTGATATGGTAATGCTAGATTTAATTTTAAACTGAAGCCTGAAGGACTAGTAGAATCAGAGAAAACCTTGTTTTTGCTTGGATGTCATTGTTTACCTTGAACATGAAAAATAGAGTGAGTAGCTAGAAAGCTTAGAGGAATAAAAAATAATAACCATCTTGCTGCCCTGGAAATAAAAGGAAATGATAAAGCATACACCTACCAGCTCCATGATCAGTGATTTTAGCTATTGGCCAGGCATTTAATTTAGTGTAAAAAATGGTGTGTGATGATGCTTTAAAATGTATATCTGCAGAAAGTTTTCTCATCATTATTTATTTTGATATGCTGTCAACTGGCCACTTTAATTTGTACTGGTAATACAACTTGAAATTATCTCATGAGCATACGCATATATACCGTGCTGCCCCCCACAACATGTAAGATTGTCCTATAAACAAAACTTTATTATACTGGAACTGATATATTAAGGCTAATCTATGATGGCAGTTTGCTTGAACAAGCATTTAGAAGAGGAAAGGATCTCTTAAAAGGTGTAGTAAATCTTCCCGCCCGCACCCACTCCCCAACCCCCTCCGCCCGCCCCCCGCCTCCAGCCCTTCTACTCTCCATCACTGGGGTGGATTGGAGGTGGAGAAATAACCTCAAGCCAAGTGAGTTCAAGATCATAAAAGCTATGAGGAATTGCAGTTCTCTGAAACTTCACTGTATTAAAAATAGCATCCTTATTCTCTTACCTTCATCTTTGTCCTAGTTCTTTGCTGAAGGATGCCGTAGTTTCTTTAGTATTTGTAGTTTAGGAGAATGTGGACCAGTGCATCTTTCTTTTTTCTCTTACTTTCTGTACTTGGGTTATCAGTGACAGGACAGTTAAAGGAACATCCACGAGTAAAGTACAAAAACATTAAAGGAAAGCTTTTGAGAAGATAACTCTGCCATATTTATTAAGTGTTAGTACAGTCATTAATGTTGAGTTAATTTCCTTTCTGGCAGGCCCTAAGAGTATTTCTTTCTTCTTCTTCTTCTTTTTTTTTTTTTTTAATTATAAAAAGGTAGGTTCCCTGAAACATTGGTATCTGTCAATGGTTCTAATTGATACAGAGGACTCTCAGACCTCTGGGACCACAGAGGCAAAGCTTCTGTTTTCGAGACCACTTTCTCTGCTTTTTTAAATCCCTCCATAATTGTTTTCATTTTTGTGATTGAAACCTCTGATTTCAAGGAATGGAATCCTATAGAGCCTTGATTAGAGAATGGCCAGAGTAAAATGTCAGTTTTCTCATGTTTTTCTAAGTAGCACACTTGAACTCATGGTACATATAGACCACTCTATAGAGCTCACTTCCATTTGCTACTTGAGGGCAATTTTCTCTCCACCATTCTCCTAGTCAGTGTGATTAGCATAGCTGGCTGATGTTAGTAGAAAGTACTTATCTCTTAAGTTTACTGGGAAAGGACTTCTAACCGGTTTCTACTGGATTTCCATCTGTGCAACTGTTCATCTCTCTCCTCCATCTTGTGCCTATCTGCCCATCGTGCTTTGTCAGTAGCCTGGTACTGTGTAAACATCAAGCTGGAATGGTGCTTGAACAAGAGAAACTTTTTTTAACAGGCAATTTTTGTAGGTCTGATCTGACATGAAATTAGCCACTTGGGATAAGGCCCTTGGCTTAAAAATGTCTTTATTAGGTAGAAAATCTTTCTATTGAACAAGGAGTGGTTTTTCTTGAGGATTAATAACTAAATAACAAGCTAGTGTGTGTAATGATATAAATCTCCCTCTTTTGGGGTGATCAGTAATGCCAAGTTTGTCAAGTGGCCATGCTCTGGGTCTCTTCCCATTGTGCACTCGTGCCTGACTGTTTCACTGGGAGATTGACCCCGGGTTCCTCCCAGGACAAAACAGTTCTTCCCTTGAACCGAAAGATCCAGCTACTAAGGCAGCGCCGTCTACTGAGCACTGTGCATAGACCTGAAACAGGGAATACAATCTTTATGAAGCCCTTATTAAAAGAGCAACAGGGAATTTAAGTCATACTGCAACTGAGGCTGTCGGGCAATAAAGGGGGCAAGAGGAGTAGAAGCTAGCAAGGGAGGACAAGCCCTAACCTTAACTGTGTTCTCTAGACCCTGTCAGATAGGTCCCAGCCCTTTCAACTAAAGCCTTGCCTTCTCTGACTGGTCTAAACCTGGTCTCCACCATCTCTAACCCCCTTTGAAAAAAAATAAGTTTTCCTTTTCAAAGCAATATCATCACTATAGATGTAAACCTTATTCTGACTTGGCAGTATGGTGAAGTGGTTAAGGCGTCAGACTCTGGAGCCAGCCTTCCTGGATTTGATTCTCAGATCTGTAGTTACTGCAACAGTAATTTTGGGCAGAGGATTCCAGATCTTTGTGCTTCAGTTGCTTCTTGTGTAAATAAACCTTGGGGACCTTGTGAAGAGATTTAAGTGAGTTAGTATTTATAAAGCACTAAAACAATGCCTGCCATGTGATAAGCTCTTTTTAAGTGTTTGCTATGACCGTAATGATGATGATGATGATGATAATGACTTAAAATATAATCCTGACTGATGTGTAAACCACTCCCTTCTATCTTGTCCTATTGAATACAGCATCCAATCACTCACTCAGCAAATACTTGTTAAGAGTCTAGTATGTGCTAGGCGTAGTATTCTATCTTGTCTCATTCCCAATAGGCTCCATACTGTGAGTAAAACCAAAACTGATTATTATAATCTAGCAGTCTGAATGCCTGCCCCAACACTTTGTTTGAAATATGAGAGTGTAAATGGCTTTTATTCACACTCTTTTAAAAAGATTAGTGCATAACTTTAGCTTGGGTCGTGTTGCCCTGGAAGTCTGGGTCCTCTTGCTAAGTGGCAGAATTAGATTCCTTTGATGCTAAAAGGGAGCTCGTGGTCACCTGTCCAGGTGCGGTGACTCTGCTCCTGAGACTTACTGCTGGAAGGATTAAGACCCCTTTGACCAGAAGAGGAAGGACCTAATTTCCCTGGGATGCACAGGCTAGTGCGGTAACTCCCATCTTACTCCCTTTCTACTTCATCTTGTGCCACACACCACGTGTGTTCAGTGGTCCTGGACATTAATGTTTACTTATATTTTACCCACACTTTTTGAGTCTTTTTTTTGTCTGTGTAAAGGTGTACTCATTTGGGGAAGAAAAGAGCCTACTACTAATTCTACTCCCACAACCAAGTGGACTAATGGATAGTGTATTGGGGAGATGGGAAGGTATTAAACCTTTAAAAAGGGGGAGGGAAGTTATAGAAAATGTAGAGGGAGTTTTTCAAAAAAACAGTTGTTGCCTCATCCTGGGGCTGCTTCAGTCTGACCCTGTCCTTACTACATGAATCCCAGAGATTCTTGAAGAATGGGGCAGTAAGAACCACCCTTAGGTTATATATTGAAATTGATTTCCTCATCAATCTTCTCTTAAAACAATGAAGCAGAGTGATATTCAGGTATGTGCTAGACAGAAAAGAAGAACAAAGAAGCCCTAATTATGCATGAGGGCATGAGTAGTCCCATGGCTGTAATTCCAGGTGTTGTGACAGGCATGTGTCAGAAGCATATACATTGGCATCACTGTCTGTGTGGTATTTCCTTAAAGATGATAATTGGCACCACTTTTTTTTCATTGTGCACTCCTTTGGTGTACATATAACTTATATGTAGGCTGTAGCCTATAGACCTATAGACCTCTTCTCAGAATAAATTTTTAAATGCATAAAATAACATATATAGAATCACAAGAGAAACCAGTCATATTGAATACACTTATCAAAATATTTAAAAATTTATGATGCTCTATATATGTGCTTTTTCATGTTGTATTTAAATATATTAAATGATGTGATTTAACGTTGGGTCTAAAAACAACCATGATTTCAAAGTAGTGTTGAAAATAAAAAGATACATGGGTGACCAAGTCACAGGAATTGCTAGTATGATTGTGAGGTTTTTTTTTCTTCATAAGAGAAAGAGATGCTCAGGCAGAGGTTAGCAAAAATAAAGATGTATTTTTTTCCTTCCGGTTTCCAGATATTCCTGAATTCTGTGTGTGGGCCCTTGGGTCCCTGAACCCCAGGTTAAGAGCTGTACTGAAGCAGCACTGAAGGCTATTACCACCAGAGTGGGAGTATTAGGATCGATACAGTGAAAAGAGTGGAAAATTCTATATTGTTGACACGCTCTATGATGATGGAAACTTACCTTCCATTTTGGATTTTTTTTTTTTTTAATTCAAACGTATATGATTTTGTAGTAAGATATTCTTCAAACTTCTAGGACCTTTTCATTTTCCATAATAGTGCCTTGATTTTTCTAAAAAATCATAGAACCACATGATCTTTTTGATTTAACCTTTGAAAATTTGATAGCATAATAAGAGACAATTTAGGATTATATTTTTCTATTCTGACATATATGCTTATCCCTCAATATAGGACTTAAAATGTATTTCCCTACCTTTCACAAAGTTAAGCAAACTGATCCCTTGTTTCTGATTGTACTTCTCCTCTTATTTAATCTAAAATGCTTAGGACCATTAAAATAAACATTTGAATGAGCAAAGTGGTTGGGTAATGATGCAAAGGGATATGGCATACAGTTTGCTCTGGTGTTCTTGCTATTCTTTGCACTAGGTTATGGACGTTATAGTTTCCTATTCTTGTTCTAACCTACAAGGCTACACTCAAAGTTTGAGTTCTCAGTTTTGGTAATTGCTGTTTACTTACATGTATTGATCTAAATAAATTTTTATGTTTAATTGCTTGATTCATTTAGAAATAAATCCTTGGAGGTAATATGCCTAGAACCTATAGATTTTCTTATTTTGTTGTCATTTTTAGATCTTAAGTCCTCATGCCTCCTGACATCCAGACTTATTTTTCCCGCTGTATTTTATTTCCATTTGCTAAATGCAATGAACACAGTCAGACATAGTCAAAAGAAAAAGGCCTGTGAGTTATGGGTGATTGCTTTTATGTATTAAGGGTGCCTATGGAGGGTCTCATTAACACGCACAGCATGGGGACTTCACGCAGCTACCACACAGAGCTCAAAAACCCACTGCAAAGCAGACTTGATTGTTTATGTCTCAGTATTTTTACTGGAGCTTCAGAGGACATTAACAAAACTTCTTGGGGCAGGTGGAATGCCATATGGTACAGGGACTGGACCACCGCCATAGCTTTAGAGATTTATCGAAGCTTCTCCTTCTAGTGGGAGTGATATGAATCCTTGGACTGCTTCCATTCAGTGATGACATTCATGTACAGATCGGCAATAAACTACTTAAAAACAAAACACAACAGCAACTGTTTAGAAAGAGACTTCTTGTTTTAATGTATACTTATTGATAGGGCCTGGAAGAGAGCATCTTTGTTAACAGTGTCTTTATTGGGTTCAAAACTTTTGTACATTTACTGACTTGTCCAAATTTCATACAATACTATTGTGGGGTAATTTGGGGATGGGGGTGGGGGCTATAGATGAAGTGGTTTTCTATATCCTAACCAAATACTCCAGAATTCAGGTGTTATGTCTTCCTGTCTCTTTCTCACACACACACATTTTCACATCTGTGGAGAATTCTGAATGCTGGTATAACCCTTCATTGGCAGTGTCTGGGGCCGGCAGCACCAGAAGTCACACTGCTGTTTGAGGTTTACCGTGAGCACAACCACCTTACTTACCATGGGGTTTTTATGCCAACCTTGAGGCAGGGTGGAAGGAACTGCCTTCCAGTACTGCCTGCTACAGTGCTCCTCATGGTCTCTGCAGCAGTGGTGAGACCAGAAGCTTGAGAAGGAGAAATCAGGGGAACTTTTTCAATGTTTGAGAGACCAAATGGAGTATAGAATAGAATATGGAGAAATTGAATATTTGTAATTATGTCATTGACTTCAAATTATCAGTGTGTATGTTTGTTCTATGCAATATAATTTTTGTAAAGAAGGAGGCTGTCATTTTATATGAAAATTGGCATTGCAGATAATTTAAAATAAAGATTAAAGAATGTAGAAGAACGTTTACTCATTGACTGAATTTTCACTTTTGTTTCCCCCTATTTCTCTTTGATTCCTAGGGCAGAATCTTAATTTCTCTCAGGAAGACCCCAGAGTATTCTTTGATTCTTGATGGCTGCTCACACACCTGTAATAAGTAGTGAACCATAATATGAACAAAATTATCTTCCATTGAATATAAAATATAATAACTACCATTTATGGGCACTTTCTGTTTCCATAAATGAGCTACACACCTTGTATTTTCTTTATTATTGTGACAACAGTGCAAAGTAGGTGCTACCATTTCCATTTTATAAATGCCGAAAATGAGACAAAGAAAAATTAAGTAACTTCCTCAAGTTCCTAAGTGGCAGAACTGGGTTTAAAAAGCCATTATCAGTCGAACTCCAGAGTCCATGTTCTTTTCTGTCTGCCTAAAGTTCTGTCTCTTGTTGCATGGCAAATATTTCCTAGGGATTTGTGATTTCTTGATTTGGGCACTTTGCCCCCTCAAATGAAAAGGGCCATGGGATCTCTACAGAAGTCCTATGGAAAGAACTGCTTTTTTAACAACAACAAAATCTTATAAAGGAGAGGTCATGCTAATGTACAGCGTCGCTGTCTAGGAAAGTACCAACACAACTTCTGGCTGTAAGTCTGAGAATATAGCTTCTGCTTGTCCCAGTTAAGCTGTGAATGCATATGCAGTCATTTCTCTTTATAACTCTCTGTGGACAGAGTTTGCAATATCAGATGTGAGATGATGGAAGTGACTCCCAGGAAAACGAAGCCAAGGAAGCTGTGGCCTAAAATATAAACTCTTTTTTAAAAACTTGTTTCCTTACTGAGCTTGCCAATTTCCATAATTAGTCAGAGGCAATTAAGTACTTTAATTAGTTTGATCTTTATGGAATTTCCAGCATATTTTTGTTTTATAATCAGAACTAAATTTGAGTATATGACTAATATCCCTTATAAAGGCTGACGTTAACATGCATCAAAATGGTTTACTTCCCTTCCAGGAGAGAGATATTTTATTGCATAATTTTAACATGCATTTCATAAAAGCACAGTGTTTATACATTATTAGTTATTTGAAATACCACAACATCCATCTGCAGGCAGCATGGGGTTAAGCAGAACATAATGGCTTTTCTTCATTTTTTGGTTTAGGTGCAGCCACAAAGTAAACATTTAAGATGCATTTACAAATACTTAATATGTCTTAGCGTTTAGTATAAATGATACTATAAATTTTTGGTATAAAATAATTGTTAATATAAAAGTTTATGTAATCTTCCAAGGAACCAATTTAAGAGAAAACTGCCAACCTATGTCTGTAAGATTTAGCATTCAAATCGTAGTACAAATTAAGGTTGATTTGATTAGTGAATTGCTGACTTCCAAATTTCAATTTACATAAGCACTTGACAGAATCCAAACTACTTAGAAACTAGCCTGAGTTCTCTGACTTTCTTATGCATGTCTCTGCTTTGAGGTCCGTTGGATATATAATGAAGATCAGTTTTTTTTCTTTCTTATTTGCAACTAAATCCATTCTTGAAACCATCACTGGCCTAGATTCATACCACACTATCACCTTCACTCTCTACCTGAGAGCTTTTTTCCTTGAGGAACATGATTGATTTTCTTTATTTTCTTGACCCTTAATCATTTTTCAAACTTATTGCCTTCCTTTTTTCCTTTTCAGTTGGTAAATAAACTGACAAACTCTATCTTGGATCCAAGCTGAATTTTTGAAAGACTCTGAGGATTCCTTTGAATGGAAGGCCTCATAGAGGTTGGAGGGCACGGGGCTCAGTAGCACCCTGCCTCCTCAGCAACTGACTCCTGTTGAGACTTTGGTACCGCCTCTAACTTCCTTAGATCTAATAGGATCAAAGAAGTGGTAAACACCTGGTGGTAGTAGTGACTAGAAAGCAAACAATGGATTTAGTTCCATTAATGCTCTTGGTAGCTGGGAGTTCTGCCCCAGAGTTCCATTGAGCATGCTAAGTAATTGAGTCCTGAACACATGACAGTGATGGGCACTTGAAGAATTGACTTTACTGAGAATGGGACTTGGGAAAGAAAAAAAAAAGATTCTACATTTTATATATCAGTTACACACTCATTCCTGCTTTTGCCACTTGAGGGAAAGAAGTTTAAAAATCTCTTTTCACAAAAGAGACAAACAAAAAAACAAACTCCTAAATATAGGGAACAAACTGGTGATTACCAGAGGGGAGGTGGGTGGGGCATCGGTGAAACAGATGAAGGGAATTAAGATGCACTCATTGTGATGAGCAGTGAGTAATGTATAGAACTGTTGAATCACTATATTGTACACCTGAAACTAATATAATGCTGCATGTTAATTATACTGGAATTTAAAAAACAAAACAAAAAACTTTAAACCTACAACAACCATATGACCCATATATTCCATTTCTAATTATTTACTAAAAGTAAAAAGATATGTCCACACAAAATAAAACTTCTTTAAATGCCTTTTATTTATTTTTATGCTTATTTTTTTTGTTGAAGAAATAGCTGTGTGTATTGAAATGTTTATTTTTAAAGCTTTGAATCCAAAGAATTTTATTCAATATTCATTCTATTTGTAAGCAAGGTTTGAGCCTATCTAAAGTGACAGATTAGCTGGCTACAAAATTTATAGCTATTGGTTTCAACTATAAGAAGTAATCAGAAATGTGGAAGCAACGATAAGAAGGCCTCACTGTACTTTATTCTTGTGTTGGCTTTTATCATGTAAAAGGAGTTACAAGTCATTTTTTGTTATGGTTTGTGGTATACAACTAGATTAGATAATACTGGTCATTTGTTTAGGATTGTATAAAACCTTTGCATTTCTTCCAGTATCCACTTTCAAAATTGGAAAGTTCAACTGTGTATTTTTGGGCATTGGAGCCTTCCTTCTTGCCTCTTATTGATCATCTGGATTTGGACTCATTATTGTGCTGCCTAAGAGTGGCTGTGTATGTGGGGCCAAAGCCTGTGAATGAGTTTGGCGGCACCCATGAGAATACATGTATTAGCTACTCCACATTGCCTTTCCAAACCATTACCTCTCTCAGCATTTTGGGGTGCTCAAATACACGATCCACTCATTTACCATATCTATTTATTGAGCACTTATGATGTGTTAGGTGATATTTAGAAGGTTGAATATATAATGAAAAACAAGGCAGACAAGATCCCTGTTCAGAGCTTATATTCAATTAACATTCTATAAACATAAATGAGAAAATATCAGAATACTGGCAAGAGTGACTAAAGTATAGGGCTACTTACCAGAAGCATGTTTCTTCGTTAGTTAGGGGAAATATTATCTATTTCTACTTTGGAAAACCACATGAAGATCTTGCTTTATTTATTCTCCAGCCAAACACAAGAGGAGGTTGGGCTCAGTGATCATTAGATTTTTTTTTTTAATGTGGATCTTAAATGTATGTGCAAATTGTCTACTTACAACAAAAATAGTATGGTATTAAGGACATCAGTTAATGTATACTCCTAATTATATTGAATAGGTGTACATATAGTGATAATAATGGTAAGATGAGATAGTCATAATGGTATAATAGTAAGATAGTATAGAGATAAGGGTATATTTGGTGGTTGTAAAAACTAAATATCCCTTTCTTTTTTTAATAGCATCAACTAAGCACCATACTATATGTTACTTTAGTTTGCTGGATTTAGCTTCAAAGAATAACATTTTCTACCCTGGAAATATCATAGGAACCTAATAAACAGTATGTCAAAATTGTTTCTTAATTTATGCAATACAGTACATATCCTGTATAGAACAGCCAAAATGAAAAAAAAAAAATTGAAGGCTTTGTCAATATGTATGCATAATCAAATCAAAAATAATTAGTACATTCGTTTCAGCACAACTTTATCTTTTGGTTCTGTGATTCATGGGAGAGATACTTGCTGGTTATTTAGAGAATATAGATGTCCGCTAGCTAGTTGGAAATGGTAATGTGAAAAGCAATTAGCATATTCAAGCCCATACTATGTTCCATTCCGGGTATCAGGTGCTTTCTTATTTCACTGGTTGTCAGTATGACCCCATTTTTACATTAAAAGAAAGTGAAGATTCAAGCAAATGCACACAGGTAATGTGAAAGCTAGGATTCCATTTCCTGCCTTCTGACTCCCGCGTCCCTCACAGGCCCTTACATTCTGCAGCATGAAGCCTCCTACCTCATCTTCCTGTCATATTTGATGTCTCTGTATGTAAATAAAAGTAATCTCACAGGTACTTAACTGTTAGGGAACATTTTAGAGCAAAGGCTAATCTAGGTAAATTAAATTTGTGGGTCATATCCAAAGGCCATTATAACAATAGTTTTAGTTACTTCATGAACTAACGAATCTACAATTAGTCTATAACAACATGGATCTTTAGTTTTATATTCTGTTACTCGATTTGACACCTACAGCTTTGAAATTTGGATATATGTAAAAGATAGAAAATAATAATTAATAGAGAGAAGGACAAAGAAAAGAGGACAATTTTTCAAAAGTAGGCAGTTTGATACTCAATTATTAAGTCAGGTTTTTGTTGTCATGAAAAACTATCCTTGACCATTTTTTTAAGGAATTTTTTATGCAGAACTTTCAGGATTCAACATTTTTCCTATTTTTTTCATCCATATTCACCAGTGATATTGAGAATTGTTAGTCATAAAATGAGGTGCATATTTGGTATGAAAATAATTGAGTAGGGCACCTGGGTGGCTCAGTCTGTTAAGCATTTGCTTTTGGCTCAGGTCATGGTCTCAGGGTCCTGGGATCAGGCCCCATGTTGGGCTCCCTGCTCAGCAGGGAGTCTGCTTCTCCCTCTGCAACTCCCCCTGCTCATGCTCCATCTCTCTCTCTTTCTCTTAAATAAATAAATAAAATCTTTTAAAAAGTAATTGAGTAAAGGAAAAAATACTAAGGTGACACAGATTGTCCTTTTCTTTCTGATTTTCATTATGTTTATAAAATAAATGAGATTAAGTATACAGTGTTCTCTAACTGGAAGAGAATCATTGAGAAGCCATGGTAATGAAAAGAGTCCACACCACAGACCATTCATTTTTCCTTAAGGTTTAAATGAGTTTAAGTTATTTTACATTATTTTTAGGTAGCATATTGTGATTTTCATGAGTTAGCACAAGGTGGAAGTTTGATGCCTTTTTGTCAATCTGCATTTGCTAGTAGATGTACAATATGCTGTATGTACAATATGCTTAACAAATGACATTCATATGCCAAAACTAAATTTTCTGACACTTCATTTCATATTGGACATGTATATATAATACTTTAAAAACGTAGGATACTTGTAGATCATAATAAGGCAACTACATTTCTCCTATTGACTTGTTTAGAAGTATATTTCCCAATATAAAGTCACATATTCTGCTTTTCATGAAAGAATACATGTATTTCTTAAACTTAATTTTCTCCCTTGCTCTATGTACCTTTGTTTTTATTTTTATTTTTTTAAAGATTTTATTTATTTATTAGAGAGAGAATGAGAGAGAGCAAGCACATGAGAGGGGGGAGGGTTAGAGGGAGAAGCAGGCTCCTTGCTGAGCAGGGAGCCCAATGCGGGACTTGATCCAGGGACTCCAGGATCATGACCTGAGCCGAAGGCAGTCGCCCAACCAACTGAGCTACCCAGGCGCCCTGTACCTTTGTTTTTAAAGTTCCATGTCACAGATCTATTTTGCTTTTCTTCAGGTAATTTATGATGTTGTGAACTATTTGATTCCCAATGCCATATGTATTTTTTCATAAATAAATTATAGATTCTTTTTGACAACAAACGTGGAATGATTATTGCTTAAAAATGTATATATTGTATAACTTAGGAATTAAAAGAATAAAGAATCTACTTAAACTTTAGTGAGTTTACAATCTATGCATTAGAGAAAGAAAACCCTAGGAAATGACTTTGATGATATTAATAAATGATAAATGATATTAAGTCTTAGGTAATATAGTTCAGATACCTCAAAAATTAAAACTCAAATGCATTAATTCTGAGAAGAATAATGCACTGATATAATGGAAGGGTTACCAGAAAATATTTTATTTTGCCTTTTGTCCCCCTTTGGAGTAATGCATACTTTTTTTTTTTTGGCTTATTTATCATAAAAGTTTACCTTCGGTGTACACTGTTATACTTTTTTTTTTTCTAACTTCAAGAAAGCTTTTTATGGCCCATGATTTTTAAGGCAAACATTTCCATTTCTAAGTTGTTAGTGATTTTTAAACATATTGAGTTGCAATTCACAAATTATACAATTCACCCATTTAATATATACAATTCAGTGGTTTTTAGTGTATTCACAGATACATGCAACCATCACTGCAGTCTATACTAGAACATTTTCATTGTCTGTGAAAGAAATCCAGTGCTGTTAGCTTTAACTCTACTTCCTCACATCCCTCCTGCTTAAGAATTGTAGAAATACAACTGATTATTGTATGTTGATTTTGCATTCTGCAACCTCATGGAACTTGTTTATTAGTTCTAATAGCTTTTTAGTGGGTTCTTTAAGATTTTCAATATACAAGATCATGTTATTTGTGAATAGAGTTGGTTTTACTTCTTCCTTCCTGATATGGATGCCTTTTATTTCTTTTTCTTACCTAATTTTTCTGGCTAGTACCTCTAGTACAGTGTTAACTAGAATTGGCAAGAGCAGATATCCTTGCTTTGCCTCTGATCTTATGGGGAAGCATCCAGTTTTTCACCATTAAGTATGATGTTAGTTGTCGGTTTTTCATAGATGCTCTTTTTCAAGTTGAGGATATTCACTTCTATTCCTAGTCTGTTGAATGTTTTTTGATTTTGTTGGCCTTCACCCCACCCCCCCGCCCCGTGAAATGGTGTTGAGTTCTATCAAAGGCTTTTTCTGCATCTATTGAGATGATCATGTGGTTTCTATTTTTTTATTATTTTGGCTTTAAGTACTACATTAATTGATTTTTCAGATGTTAAACCAACCTTTTATCCCTGGGATAAATCCCATTTGATCATGGTATAATAAATCTGTTTATATATTATTGCATTTAGTTTGCTATTATTTTATTGATCTTCTTTTGCACCTATATTCGTAAGACATAATTTGTTTATGTTTTTCTTGTGATGTTTTTTGTTTGGTTATGGTATCAGGGAAATACTGGCCTCATAAAATGAGCTAGAATCTGTTCCCTCCTCTTCTATTTTGTGAGAGTTACTGAAGACATGATATTAATATGTTTGGTGTACTGTCAGAATGGCTAAAATGAACAACACAAGAAACAACCGGTGTTAGCAAGGATGTGGAGAAAGGGGAACCCTCTTGCGCTGTTGGTGGGAATGCAAACTGGTATAGCCACTCTGGGAAACAGTATGGAGGTTCCTCAAAAAGTGGAAAATAGAGCTACCCCATGACCCAGCAATTGCACTACTGGGTATTTATCCCAGAAGATACAAATGTAGGGATCCGAAGGGGTATGTGCACCCCGATGTTTATAGCAGCATTATCAATAATAGCCAAACTATGGAGAGAGCCCAAAGTCTGTCAACTGATGAATGGATAAAGAAGATGTTGGTATATATTACTCAGCCATCAAAAAGAATGAAATCTTGCCATTTGCAATGACACGGATGGTGCTAGAGAGTATAATGCTAAGCAAAATAAGTCAGTCCGAGAAACACAAATACCATATGATTTCACTCATATGTGGAATTTAAGAAACAAAACAGAATATATAGGAGGGGAGAAAACAAGAGAGAGGGGGAAACAAACCATAAGAGGCTCTTATTGATAGAGAACAAACTAAGGGTTGATGGAGGAGGTAGGGGAGGGATGGGCTAGATGGGTGATGGGGATTAAGGAGGGCACTTGTTAT
Organism: Mirounga angustirostris; assembly: GCF_029215605.1. NCBI lineage: Eukaryota > Metazoa > Chordata > Mammalia > Carnivora > Phocidae > Mirounga > Mirounga angustirostris. Next base: position 37,654,586 of record NW_026991720.1, read on the forward strand.
GATGAGCGCTGGGTCTTGTGTGTAAGTGATGAACCACTGAATTCTACTCCTGAAACCAATATTTCACAGTATGTTAACTAACTAGAATTTAAGTATTTCCCTGAAATAAGAAAAAAATATTTGGTGTAATTTAATGGAGAAACCATCTGGATCTGGGCTTTTCTTTGTGAGCATTTTTTTTATTGCTACTTTAATCTTTCATTTCTTAAAACTTTTATTTATTTATTTGAGAGAGAGAGTGAGTGAGCACATATGTGAGAGAAAGCAAATAAGGAGGGGGAGGGGCAGAGGGAGAAGCATACTCTCTGATGAGCAGGGAGCCTAAAGTGGGATTCGATCCTGGGACCCTGGGATCATGACCTGTGCTGAAGGCAGATGCTTAACCGACTGAGCCACCCAGGTGCCCCTAATGTTTCATTTGTTATGGGTCTTTTCATATTATCTATTTTTTGAGGCAACTTCAGTATCGTTTGTGTCTTTATAGGAAATTGTCTGTTTTATCTAATTATCTTATAAGGTGCCATTCATATTATTCATAGTTTTCCTTTATAACCTTTATAACCTTCTTTATTTTTGTAGGGTTAGTAGTAATTTCCCATTTTTCAGGGTAAGTTCTATTCTATGTAAATTATGCCTTAATAAAGAAATAAAAACAAAATTATTGTCTTACCTATTTTTTTATTTAGTTTTATAAAGAAAAACTCTATTTCCTCCTCTACTCTCTAGTATTGCCACACTTAAAGCACTTCTGATGCTAGATGAGTAGGTTTTCCCCATACTGACCAATTCTCCAATACCAGCTGGATGTCATCCAGTTCAGCTCCATTCTGACACTGTCAACCGGAGGTTAGTGTCAGATCTTACAAGTTAAGAGCTCAGTCCCATAGACTGCCCCCACTTCAGATACCACTCACAAGTCCCCCGTTTTCACCTGTACTTTTGACGAGCCAGATATAAATCAAGGTTCCCACTACTCTCTCATCAGGTTTAACAGTTTGCTAGAATAGCTGACAGAATTCAGGGAGACACAGACTTATGTTTACCAGTTTATTATATAGTAAAGGATCTGACGAACAGCCAGATGGAAGAGGTAGATAGCTTGAGGTCCAAAAGGGTCCCGAGTACAGGAGCCTTTGGCATGTGGATGTGTTCACCAAACCAGGGGTCTCTGAATCTTTTAATTTTAACCCATATTTTTAAGGAGGCTTCATTATGTAGGCATGGTTGATTATTTTTTTTTTATTGTGTTATGTTAATCACCATACATTACATCATTAGTTTTTGATGTAGTGTTACATGATTCATTGTTTGCGTATAACACCCAGGGCTGCATGCAGAACGTGCCCTCTTTAATACCCATCACCAGGCTCACCCATCCTCCCACCCCCCTCCCCTCTAGAACCCTCAGTTTGTTTTTCAGAGTCCATAGTCTCTCATGGTTCGTCTCCCCCTTTGATTTCCCCCCCCTTCATTCTTCCCTTCCTGCTATCTTCTTCTTCTTCTTCTTTTTTTTAACATATAATGTATTATTTGCTTCAGAGGTACAGATCTGTGATACAGCAGTCTTGCACAATTCACAGTGCTCACCATAGCACATACCATCCCCAAAGTCTGTTACCCAGCCACCCCATCCCTCCCACCCCCCACCACTCCAGCAACCCTCAGTTTGTTTCCGGAGATTAAGAATTCCTCATATCAGTGAGGTCATATGATACTTGTCTTTCTCTGATTGACTTATTTCGCTCAGCACAATACCCTCCAGTTCCATCCACGTCGTTGCAAAGGCAAGGTTTCATTCTTTTTGATGGCTGCATAATATTCCGTTGTGTATATGTATGTATGTATATATATATATACACACACACCACATCTTCTTTATCCATTCATCTGTTGATGGACATCTTGGCTCTTTCCACAGTTTGGCTATTGTGGACATTGCTGCTATAAACATCGGGGTGCACGTACCCCTTCAGATCCCTACATTTGTATCTTTAGGGTAAATACCCAGTAGTGCAATTGCTGGATTGTATGGTAGCACTATTTTCAACTTTTTGAGGAACCTCCATACTGTTTTCCAGAGTGGCTGCACCAGCTTGCATTCCCACCAAAGGTGTAGGAGGGTTCCCCTTTCTCTGCATCCCCGCCAACATCTGTCATTTCCTGACTTGTTAATTTTAGCCACTCTGACTGGCGTGAGGTGATATCTCATTGAGGTTTTGATTTGGATTTCGCTGATGCCAAGCAATGTTGAGCACTTTTTCATGTGTCTGTTAGCCGTTTGGATGTCTTCTTTGGAAAAATGTCTGTTCATGTCTTCTGCCCATTTCTTGATTGGATCATTTGTTCTTTGGGTGTTGAGTTTAATAAGTTCTTTAGAGATTTTGGATACTAGCCCTTTATCTGATATGTCATTTGCAAATATCTTCTCCCATGCTGTCGGTTGTCTTTTGGTTTTGTTGACTGTTTCTTTTGCTGTGCAAAAGCTTTTTATCTTGATGAAGTCCCAATAGTTCATTTTTGCCCTTGCTTCCCTTGCCTTTGGTGATGTTTCTAGGAGGAAGTTGCTGTGGCTGAGGTCGAAGAGGTTGCTGCCTGTGTTCTCCTTTGGGATGTTGATGGACTCCTGTCTCACATTGAGGTCTTTCAACCATTTGGAGTCTATTTTTGTGTGTGGTGTAAGGAAGTGGTCCAGTTTCATTCTTCTGCATGTGGCTGTCCAGTTTTCCCAACACCATTTGTTGAAGAGACTGTCTTTTTTCCACTGGACATTTTTTCCTGCTTTGTCGAAGATTAGTTGACCATAGAGTTGAGGGTCCATTTCTGGGCTCCGTATTCTGTTCCACTAATCTATGTGTCTGTTTTTGTGCCAGTACCATGCTGTCTTGATGATGACAGCTTTGTAATAGAGCTGGAAGTCCGGAATTGTGATGCCGCCAGCTTTGCTTTTCTTTTTCAACATTCCTCTGGCTATGCGGGGTCTTTTCTGGTTCCATACAAATTTTAGGATTATTTGTTCCATTTCTTTGAAAAAAGTGGATGATATTTTGATGGGGATTGCATTGAATGTGTAGATTGCTCTAGGTAGCATTGACATCTTCACTATATTTGTTCTTCCAATCCATGAGCATGGAACGTTTTTCCATTTCTTTGTGTCTTCCTCAATTTCTTTCATGAGTATTTTATAGTTTTCTGAGTACAGATCCTTTGCCTCTTTGGTTAGATTTATTCCTAGGTATCTTATGGTTTTGGGTGCAATTGTAAATGGGATCGACTCCTTAATTTCTCTTTCTTCTGTCTTGTTGTTGGTGTATAGGAATGCCACTGACTTCTGTGCATTGATTTTATATCCTGCCACTTTACTGAATTCCTGTATGAGTTCTAGAAGTTTTGGGGTGGAGTCTTTTGGGTTTTCCACATAAAGTATCATATCCTCTGCAAAGAGTGAGAGTTTGACTTCTTCTTTGCCAATTTGGATGCCTTTTATTTCTCTTTGTTGTCTGATTGCTGTGGCTAGGACTTCTAATACTATGTTGAATAGCAGTGGTCATAGTGGACATCCCTGCTGTGTTCCTGACCTTAGGGGGAAAGCTGTCAGTTTTTCCCCATTGAGAATGATATTCGCTGTGGGTTTTTCATAGATGGCTTTTATGATATTGAGGTATGTACCCTCTATCCCTATACTCTGAAGAGTTTTGATCAAGAAAGGATGCTGTAGTTTGTCAAATGCTTTTTCTGCATCTACTGAGAGGATCGTATGGTTCTTGTTCTTTCTTTTATGAATGTATTGTATCACATTGATTGATTTGCAGATGTTGAACCAACCTTGCAGCCCAGGGATAAATCCCACTTGGTTGTGGTGAATAATCCTTTTAATGTACTGTTGGATCCTATTGGCTAGTACTTTGGTGAGAATTTTTGCATCCATGTTCATCAAGGATATTGGTCTGTAATTCTCCTTTTTGATGGGGTCTTTGTCTGGTTTTGGGATCAAGGTAATGCTGACCTTATAAAACGAGTTTGGAAGTTTTCCTTCCATTTCTATTTTTTGGAACATTTTCAGAAGAATGGGTATTAATTCTTCTTGAAATGTTTGTTAGAATTCCCCTGGGAAGCCATCTGGCCCTGGGCTTTTGTTTTTTGGGAGATTTTTGATGACTACTTCAATTTCCTTAGTGGTTATAGGTCTGTTCAGGTTTTCTATTTCTTCCTGGTTCACTTTTGGTAGTTGATACATCTCTAGGAATGCATCCATCTCTTCCAGATTATCTAATTTGCTGGCATAGAGTTGCTCCTAATATGTTCTTATAATTGTTTGTATTTCTTTGGTGTTGGTTGTGATCTCTCCTCTTTCATTCATGATTTTGTTGATTTGGGTCATTTCTCTTATCTTTTTGATAAGTCTGGCCAGGGGTTTATCAATCTTCTTAATTCTTTCAAAGAACCAGCTCCTTGTTTCATTGATCTGTTCTACTGTTCTTTTGGTTTCTATTTCATTGATTTCTGCTTTGATCTTTATTATTTCTCTTCTCCTGCTGGGTTTAGGCTTTACTTGCTGTTCTTTCTCCAGCTCCTTTAGGTGTAGGGTTAGGTTGTGTACTTGAGACCTTTCTTGTTTCTTGAGAAAGGCTTGTATTGCTATATACTTTCCTCTTAGGACTGCCTTTGCTGCATCCCAAATATTTTGAACAGTTGTGTTTTCATTTTCATTGGTTTCCATGAATTTTTTAAATTCTTCTTTAATTTCCTGGTTGACCCATTCATTCTTCAGTAGGATGCTCTTTAGCCTCCATGTATTTGAGTTCTTTCCGACTTTCCTCTTGTGATTGAGTTCTAGTTTCAAAGCATTGTGGTCTGAAAATAGGCAGGGAATGATCCCAATCTTTTGGTACCGGTTGAGACCTGATTTGTGACCTAGGATGTGATCTCTTCTGGAGAATGTTCCATGGGCACTAGAGAAGAATGTGTATTCTGTTGCTTTGGGATGGAATGTTCTGAATATGTCTGTGAAGTCCATCTGGTCCAGTGTGTCATTTAAAGTCTTTATTTCGTTGTTGATCTTTTGCTTAGACGATCTGTCCATTTCAGTGAGGGGGATGTTAAAGTCCCCCACTATTATTGTATTGTTGTCGATGTGTTTCTTTGCTTTTGTTATTAATTGGCTTATATAATTGGCTGCTCCCATGTTAGGGCATAGATATTTATAATTGTTAGATCTTCTTGTTGGATAGACCCTTTAAGTAGGATATAATGTCTTTCCTCATCTCTTATTACAGTCTTTGGTTTAAAATCTAATTTGTCTGATATAAGGATTGCCACCCCAGCTTTCTTTTGGTGTCCGTTAGCATGGTAAATGGTTTTCTACCCCTTCACTTTCAATCTGGGGGTGTCTTTGGGTCTAAAATGAGTCTCTTGCAGACAGCATATCAATGGGTCTTGTTTTTTTATCCAATCTGATAGCCTATGTCTTTTAATGGGGGCATTTAGCCCATTTACATTCAGGGTAAGTATTGAAAGATACGAATTTAGTGCCATTGTATTGCCTGTAAGGTGACTGTTACTGTATATTGTCTGTTTTCCTTTCTGGTCTATGTTGCTTTTAGGCTCTCTCTTTGCTTAGAGGATCCCTTTCAATATTTCTTGTAGGGCTGGTTTCATGTTTGTAAATTCCTTTAGTTTTTGTTTGTCCTGGAAGCTTTTTATCTCTCCTATTTTCAATGACAGCCTAGCTGGATATAGTATTCTTGGTTGCATATTTTTCTCATTCAGTGCTCTGAATATATCCTGCCAGTCCTTTCTGGCCTGCCAGGTCTCTGTGGATAGGTCTGTTGCCAATCTAATGTTTCTGCCATTGTTGGTTACAGATCTCTTCTCCTGAGCTGCTCTCAGGATTTTCTCTTTGTCTCTGAGACTCGTAAGTTTTACTATTAGATGTCGGGGTGTTGACCTATTTTTATTGATTTTGAGAGGGGTTCTCTGTGCTTCCTGGATTTTGATGCCTGTTTCCTTCCCCAAATTAGGGAAGTTCTCTGCTATAATTTGCTCCAATATACCTTCTGCCTCTCTCTCTCTTCTTCTTCTTCTGGGATCCCGATTATTCTAATACTGTTTCGTCTTACGGTATCACTTATTTCTCGAATTCTGCCCTCATGATCCAGTAGTTGTTTATCTCTCTTTTTCTCAGCTTCTTTATTTTCTATCATTTGGTCTTCGACATCACTGATTCTTTCTTCTGCCTCATTTATCCTAGCAGTTAGAGCCCCCATTTTTGATTGCACCTCCTTAATAGCCTTTTTGATTTCGACTTGGTTAGATTTTAGTTTATTTCTTGAGAAAGGGTTTCTCTAATAACTTCCAGGCTTTCTTCAAGCCCAGCTAGTATCTTTAAAGTCATCATGCTGAACTGTAGTTACGACATTGTACTAATGTCCGTATTGAGTAGTTCCCTGGGAGACGGTACTGCCTCTTGTTCTTTTTGTTGAGGTGATTTTTTCCATCTTGTCATTTTGTCCAGAGGAGATTAGATGAATGAGAGAACAAAATGCTAACAGGGTAACAACGTCCCCAGAAAATGTACTCTAAACAAATCAGGAAAGATCTGAAACCAGGGGAAAATAAAGGGAAAGAAAAAAAAAAAAAAAGAAAAAGAAAAAGAAAGAAAAAGAAAAAGATAAAAACAAAAACAGAACAAAACAAAACAGAAAAAACAGAATATGATCAAATATGATTAGGCTGGTGCATGGATCAGTGCCACACACTAGATTTTGGGTATATTTTGGTCTTTTAGAAGAAAGCGCCTCCCAAAATTTTAAAGAAGGAAAAACTTATATATGTAGAAAAGAAGGGTTAATATGATGAAGGGATGGAATATGACTGTAAAAATGAAAATTATAAAAGATTTTATAAAAGGAATTGATAAGTTGTTCGAAAAAAGAAAGAAGAGGATTTAAAAAAAAAAAGGGAGAGAATGTGATCAGGCAGGAGACTAGAAAAAAACCATACACTAGAGATTTAGGGTATATTTTGATCTGTTAGAAGAAATTGTATCTCAAAGTTTTAAAGAGAGAACAACTTATATATATATGCCAAAAATAAGGGTAACTACTATGAAGGAATAGAATATGACTTTAAAAATGAAAAATAAAAATTTTTTAAAAAAGGGATTGATAAGATGTTGGTTGAAAATGGAAAAAGAAAAATTTAAAAAAAAAGACAGTTAAAAAAATTAACTTTGAAAGACTAAAGAATCATGGTAAAAAAAGCCATGAATTCTCTGTGCTGTGTTCCCCTAGCGCTGGAGTTATGCCGTTCTCATTGATCAGTAAAGTTGGTCTTGGCTGGCTGTTCTTGCTGATCTTCTGGGGGAGGGGCCTGTTGCCGTGGTTCCCAAATGTCTTTGCCGGAGGCGGAATTGCCCCGCCCTTGCCGATCCCAGTTAAGTAATCTGCTCAGGTTTGCCCTCGGGAGCTTTTGTTCCCTGCAAACTTTCCGTACAGCTTTGGAGGCTGAGAGTGAAAATGGAGGCCTCCCAATCTCTGCCCCGGAGGAGCCAAGACCTTGGGGCCCCACTCCTCAGTGTGGCCCCAGAGAAAAGCAGTCAGTCACTCCTCTCCCCGGTCTCTGGCCGCACTCCGTGCTCACCCAGCCTGTAACTGAGCACACGACCCCATGTGGAGTTTCCAAACCCAGCAGATCCCTGCATTGCACTCCCACGCCACTCCTCCCAGGGGAGGAAGGGGAGTCTCCCCGCATCTGCCGCTTGTTGGGTCCCTGCTGGTGGAACAGTGGCCCGACTGTGCCACGGATCACGATTTATGGCACCCCCGAGCTGAGAGCCCACTCCTTGGCTCCGTCTCTGCAGCCAGCTTCCCCGCTCCGATACCTGGGAGCTCTGCCGCACTCAGGCACCCCCAGTCTTTCTGTGACCCTGAGGGTCCTGAGACCACACTGTCCCGCGAGGGTTCCACCCCCCGCTTAGCCATTGGAGCGACGTCCCTCTGCAGAGCCGACTTCTAAAAGTTCCAATTTTGTGCTCCGCTGCTCTATCACTTTCCAGAAGTGGTGGACGGAGGCCCCTCCCCCACCGTCTATCCTCCGGAATATCGCCTTGGATTCACTTCTCCGCAAGTCCTACCTTCCAGAAAGTGGCGCTTTTCTGTTCAGAGAGTTGTTGCTATTCTTTTCTTTGATCTCCTGTTGAGTTTGTAGGTGTTCAGAATGGTTTGATACCTATCCAGCTGAATTCCTGGAACCAGAGGAAATCCAGGTCTCCTACTCCTGGCATGATTGATTATTAACTCAGTTTCCACCTTCTTCCCTGCCCCAGATGATGGGATGGGGGAGCTGTAAGTTCCAAGCTTCTAACCATCGCTTGGTTTTTCTGGTGACCAGCCTCCATCCTGGAGCTATCCCAGAACGCACCAAGAGTCACTTATTTGAACAAAAATGCTCCTATCACCTAGAAAATTCCAAGGGATTTAGGAGTTCTTTGTTTGGAACTGGGATCATAGACCAAATATTAGAATAAAGGTGTTCCTAGCAATTTATCATGTAGGGAATTACAGAGGCTTTAGAAGCTCTGACTATGGGGACAAAGACAAAATATATATTTCTTATTAGGTCACAATAACACAGTCTTCATATCATCTCCTCAAGGATAGATAATCTTCATTTTAGAGAAGAAGAAGAAATCAAAACATGGAAAAACATGAGGGCTTACCTTGATGCCAGGGGAAAAGGTAGGATCTTTTTCATTCAGACCTGGTTTTGTCTTTATCTCTTCTGGATGAAAATGGGATTTTAAGTCTAACTTTTTTAAAATTCAAAAGTCAGAAAGCTTTTATTCCTATTGCTTGTTAAGGTAAAATTTTTCAGTCTCTTAAATATGGATAGTGGCTTCAAACATAGTTTTCGTTCCGGAAGTCAGACCTATCTATCGGTGGTAACGCAGCTCCCCCTGAACTCACCTAACAGTACTTGGGCTATTCTGCCTCTTCTCTTTGGGTGGGTGAGGAAAGTTTGTAGTTATGGTTGGTGACAGTGAGATGGCATTTTGGCTTTTTTTTCTTGAATGTGGCTAAGCCAGGATGGGGGAAGTGTTAGCTGCTTTAGTAAAATGTTTTCCTTGACCTTCTGCTGGCCCTCATACTGAATGAGTCAGACATGGAGGCAAAAGTTTGCAAGGGGCTGTGTAGTTAATCTGTCTATATACAGCTGCGATATATAGTGTCATGAAGACTCTGAAATGAAGGCAGTAGCTTTTTCTGATTTTCACTTATTTTTATATATATATATATATATATATATATATATATATATATATATATATGTATGTATGTATTAAAAATTGTTTTCAGTTTAATAGAGCTCAGTAGTTGTTACCATAAAATGTAAAGGCTCCTGAAGGCAATAAGAAACAATTCAGTGCCTGTTGTATGCCTAGTATTCCACCAGGGGTCTTATCTGTCTTTGATTTGTTGGCTTTTTATTCTTTATTGGTAAGTCCAGCCCACTTAGAGGAATTCTTTAAATGCTAAGCTTTATATATGTACACCTCCCTTGCCTTTCATATTTCTTGGTGACCATTTATTGCACATGTATTGATTTGAAAATATCTTTCAGATTTCTTTCTCAGCAGTCTTAATTTGTGCATCTTTGCCAAGAAGGGATTATATTTGTTGCCGTGCACATGCTTTATGGGGCTGTGTTCTTTTTTTCAATAATTGTTTTACTAGAGTCAATAGGAGGCTGGTTAATAGTTTTTCATATGGTAATAGAATTTTCTGAAGCAGAGAAAATGTAATTGTGAAATTTAAAAATAAGCAAACAAAGGCCAGAAGATTTAAGCAGTATATTTCCTGTAAGTATTGTGAACTTTGAAACCAGCAATATGTTTTTGCATTGGGGGAGGTAGTAGCTTCAAAAATAAAACATACAATAAAAATATGGATTATAGCATTAGGCAGTATGCATATAGAGATGCCTATGTGTGTGCATGGTAATATGTGTTCAGTCAGGACTTAGAAGACTAGGTTTTGTCACTCACCAGCTCTTAAAGAAGTCATTAAACCCCTGTCTGCCTCAGTTTTCTAGTTTGTAATAATACTTACCTTGCCCATCTCATTTCTAAGTATGTGATGAAATTAACTATGTGAAAGGACTGAAAATCATCTTCATTAAATTGTGAAGTGTTGTTATAAGTCTGTTTATAACCAATTCACCATTGATTGTAGGGTCTTTTTTTTTTTTTTAAGATTTTGTTTATTTGACAGAGAAAGACACAGCAAGAGAGGGAACACAAGCAGGGGGAGTGGGAGAGGGAGAAGCAGGCTTCCCGCTGAGCAGGGAGCCCGATGTGGGGCTTGACCCCAGGGCCCTGGGATCATGACCTGAGCTGAAGACAGACGCTTAATGACTGAGCCACCCAGGCGCCCCAACTGTAGGATCATTTTAATGAGACTGAGGCTAGGTTCCCAAGATTTAAAAAAAATATTCTTGGGGCACCTAGGTATCTCAGTCAGTTAAGCATCAGACTTCAGCTCAGGTCATGATCTTGAGGTCCTGGGGTTGAGCCCATGTGGGGCTCTGCGTTCAGTGGGGAGTCTGTTTCTCCCTCTCCCTCTGCCCCCTCCCCCCCCACAGAGTGTGTGTGCTCTCTCTCTCTCTCTCAAATAAATAAATAAATAAATAAAATCTTTAAAAAAATATTCTTACATGAGTGTGTGCCTGTGTATGTGTAATTTTCCTTTATGATATTAGGCATGTAATGAAATTGAAGGATGGTATTCCAGGCAGATGAATGCCCATGGGAGTTTCCTATTTATGAGAAGTGTTGATATATAGAATTCATTTTAAGAGATGTTTAAAGTGATAAGTAAGCATTGTTACATTAATATATTTAGCCTCACTAAAGGTAGATATTTTTAGAATAATTTGACTTTAGATTTCTTTCCCTTTTTGGAGATGAGAAGATCATGAAATGATATAACAGAGAAAGGCTGATTATTGCTTGTGGTTCTCTAAGATGTTATAATAATCTTATAAGCTTCATATCTGAGCTACACTTTTTTTTTAAGATTTTTTTTTAAAGATTTTATTTATTTATTTGATAGAGAGAGACATAGCGAGAGCAGGAACACAAGCAGGGGGAGTGGGAGAGGGAGAAGCAGGCTTCCCGCAGAGCAGGGAGCCCTATGTGGGACTCGATCCCAGGACCCTGGGATCATGACCTGAGCCGAAGGCAGACGCTTAATGACTGAGCCACCCAGGCGGTCCTGAGCTACACTTTCTTAATAGCTATGCTCCATAACTGATAAACCTTCAACTCTTCTTATTTTCATTTAATATATGGATTACATTTCACTCCTGGCTTTCTTCTGATAATAGCATAAACATCCTAGGATGCACACTGTATCTGCTCTTCTGCTAGAGATTGGAAATGATGCTATTACTCTAGAAATGCATTCACTGTTGCTTGCTTGCTTGCTTGCTTGCTTTTTTTTGAAGATTTTATTTACTTGATAGAGAGAGAGACAGCGAGAGCAGGAACACAAGCAGGGGGAGTGGGAGAGAGAGAAGCAGGCTTCCCGCTGAGCAGGGAGCCCAATGTGGGACTCGATCCCAGGACCCTGGGATGGGATCATGACCTGAGCCGAAGGCAGACGCTTAACAACTGAGCCACCCAGGCGCCCCTCACTCTTGTTTTCTGATAGGGGACATACAGGTTATAGTTTATTATTCACCAACCATGAGGAAGAAATGAGTGCTTAGGTCCCCAAACCATTGTGGTGGTCACGAGTTGTTCAAGTAATATATAAAAAGCACAGACTTTCTTGGCAGCACGTTAAGACACAGCCTTAACGTTCTCAATACCTTGAAAAAATATGAGAAGTTGCTCACAAGCGATCTGTGACAGAATGGCTGTGAGAGGCGACAGTGTGGACAAGTAACTCAGTGATTTAGGTTATCTCAACTTCTTCGCACAGCAGTGTTTATTTCCTTGCAAGCACTTGTACTCAGTCCTTTGTAAATTGTTATAGGAGATTACTTAAACACTTCTATAGAAATTGTTAACAGTAGCCCTGCCATTGTGCCCCTGATAGCATGTATGTGCGGGACTTGATTAACCAATTACATCCATCGTACCTAAATGGCAGCCGTAATAACTATGTGATGTGTTTGCCATCATTGTACAGTTGAGGAAAGTAAGGCAAAGAGAAGTTGTATCACTTTTCATGTAGGTACTAGCAAAGCCACATGTTAAACTCTCGAGAGTCCAAGCTCTTAACCATTACGCTATGCTACTCTCTAGTCATTTAATCGAATTATTGGTTATGTTAAATGTTACTTTGCTTGGAAAATATAGGAGATGCATGCTTCATGTTACCAGTGAGGAAAGTATACCATGGGGCATACTAGTTAATGCTTGGGAGCGTTTGTAGTCTGTACTGTCTGATCATGTGGGAGAGAGAAGTAATCATACACATTTGCAGTTTTTTTCAGTTTGCCTTAGGTTTAGAATGTTGCTTGTGGTGGGTGAAAATGGTAATCCTTCCATTCTTTCTATAATTAGGTAACTTGAAGAGTGAGGCATTTTGGCTGAATTGTGCATTGATTCTATTGGATGCCATGCACTATTATGAACACAGAACACACATTGGAGATTAATATAATGTCATTGTTGACAAGCTATTTAGAGCCTTGTGGTAAGCAGTGTGGCCTTTGGCAAATTAATTTCTTATGTGAGTAATTAAGACTCTTGGTCTATAAAATGAAGGGATTATTTTCACAATAAACTGTGCAATGAGTTCTTAATTATGAATTACGTATAACACAAGTATAATAAAATAAAAATTAAGTGGGCATACTCCTACTTGATGCCAACTTAATGCTTCTTAATTAGATACTGAATCTTTTTTTTTGTTTTTCCTTTTTGCATCAGCTAATAATTTTGTGTGTTGTTAATTCTTAAGTTTTTATTCATGTAGAAAGTTGTTTTAGAAATGTCTTTCAAAAATCATTTGGTAAAAAAAATCAATTTACTGGGAAGTGATTTGACAAATAGGCTTGTTTTTTCTCTAAAGAGAGACTGAGTTTTTAGATGCCATTGCCTAATTATATTAAATTCTGAAAAAGGAAATTCAAGTTATTAAAAATCTTTCTCTGACTAGAGCACTTGGGTAGTGATGTTAATGCTTTGAGAGAAAGCTCTATTTCTAGGAGATTAGAATCTCCTGGGGCTTTTATGAACTAAACTCTGTTATTCTTTGCTGGAATTCTTACTGACTTCATGTATTGTTCATGTGTCTATAGCATCTGGTGCAATAGCAGTCCCTCAGCAGGTTATGCTTCCTTCTTTGCCATATAGAAAACAATAGTAGTTCTATATTACATCTATTGTCAGCACAGTGCTTTTCCCAACACTTTACCATGCATTTTCTGCCATTTTGTTAATTTCAAGTTGATTTTAATTAATTTGATGGTATGTTGCCTTTTAAAAATGTTTTTATTATATAGCATATATAACTCCAGATTGAAGAAGTGTTGACAGAGATAAGAAATTGCATCATCGAGTGTTTCAATTTGTAGATTAAATTCAGTATTGAATCCAACATCAGTAATAAATAAAGCTGCTGAGTTTCCTTTTTTTTTTTTTTTTTTTCCAAAGAACTTGAAGTTGAGTGAATTCTGCTCAGGACCCAGCACTCTGGTGCATATTTGTATTATAAAAGTCTCTTACATTTCATACTGTTGAGCAGACAGATTTAACAAGTGACCTATATGATTTCTTTATTTTCGCAATATAGTCTCAGCAATACTCATGTTCACAATAAAGAGGAAATTCTTCAGGGCCTGTATTACTTTCTTGGTTGAGATTAATACTATTTTCTGTTAAGTCAGAGAAAAAATTACCGAATGCCTGTGCCCATTTTTCACCAAATCCATGTTCCACTCCTTCTTTTCTTCAAATTACTGATTCCTTGTTCCATTTCCCAAACTTAACCTTACTTTATTACCTGGCCTTATCGTTTAACTTCTTGATTTAATATTTTTTAGTTACATTTCTGCCTGCTTTTAGTGTAAGCTGCCTGATTTTTGTTTTTGTTTTTGGTTTTTGTTCCCGTTGTTTCTTGTCTAACGAGCATTTTAAGACATACCTTAAGAAAATCCTGGCCTGATCAGGATATTAAGTTTCCTTCAGGAGTTTAGGCATCCACCCTTAAATTCTTCTATTATAAACATTATGACTATAGTTTTTAAACATCAAATGTCATGTAATGTGTTTTTCATAAATGTTGGATTGACCATGTTCTCTTTTGAGGTAGAAAAATCTTAAGCCTTGGGATTGGAGAAAGGAAAGCCTTACGTGATTTATGCTCTACAGGTTGTCCCTTAATAGTTCTATTTGCCTTTCTGGGCTTTAAAAGCAAACATTTAAAGTTTTGTTGTGTGATATGTTAAATTAGAAGACCTAAAAATCATTTCCCTCGAGATCAGTGATTCCCAATATTAGTTTTTTTTTTTTTTTTAAAGATTTTATTTATTTATTTGAGACAGAGAATGAGAGAGACAGAGAGCACATGAGAGGGGGGAGGGTCAGAGGGAGAAGCAGGTCCCCCGCCAAGCAGGGAGCCCGATGCGGGACTCGATCCCGGGACTCCAGGATCATGACCTGAGCCGAAGGCAGTCGCTTAACCAACTGAGCCACCCAGGCACCTGATTCCCAATATTAGTTTTATGCTACCCCAACAAGTTTCCAATAATTTCAAGGTGGTACAATGTTGAAAATGCTGTAGGGGAAAGTTTAATATGTGGTAATTTTAAATATAAATATGTACTGTCTGGCTGTGTTTGTGTGTGTTTTGCATGCACAGTTTTCTTTTCAGAAAAGGGTAGTCAAAATGCTTGTGACAGAAGTTGATTGCATTTCATTGCTTTACACTTAGAAAAAATTTGGACTCTTAAACGGATTACTCAATCCCAGGACCCTGGGATGGGATCATGACCTGAGCTGAAGGCAGACGCTTAACAACTGAGCCACCCAGGCGCCCACTTTTTCTGGTTTTCTAACAGTTTTTACTGTGACTGGGTGTTGGATTTTATGAAATGCTTTTTCTGCATCTGTTGAGATTATAATGATTTTTGCTTGTGAAACTCCAGGTTGCTTTTTAAAACAAATCTTGAATGCAGGCATATATAAAGAAAAAGTCAGGTATGAATATATTTCATCAGGAGTATATATGCGTTATTACAGATACTTTAAAAAATCAATATACATCTTTTTTCTGTACCTGAATTAATTAAGGTGCTTTTAAAATCTAATACAGAAAGCTAAATCAATAACACCAATAAATAAAGACATAGCAAAAGAGTAAAACAACAGGATCTCATAGGAATATGGAAATACTAGTGTGCCAGGGTAGTCTTTGATACTTCTTCATGAATTAATTTTGTTATGGGTTGAATTGTGTCCCCACAAAAGATGTTGAAGTCCTAATCCTCACTACCTGTGACTATGACCTTTTTTGGGAAAGTAGTCTCTATAGATGACCAAGTTAAGATGAGGTCATTAGGGTGGGCCAAAATCCAATATGACCGTCCCTATAAAAAGCAGAAGTTTGGACTCAGAGACACAGGGAACATGCCATCTGAAGATTGGAATTATGCTGCTATAAACTAAGGAAAGCCAAAGATCGCCATTGCTGGCAAATCCCTGGAAGCTAGGAAAGAGGCATGGAACAAATTCTTGCTCATAGCCCTCAGAAGAAAGCAAACCTGAAGACACCCTGATTTTGGACTTCTGGTCTCCAGACTATGAGACGGGAAATTTCTATTTAATTTGCCACCCAATGCTTTGTTACGGTAGCCTTAGTAGACTAGCACAGATTTAATTCAATAACACAAAATATAATATCCAGTTAAGAAGCTATAGCAACTTTAGTCTTCGTGTCAGTTGTACAGTAGACTATTTCCTCATGACTGCAAGGAAAGGCTAGACTATCATTTACAACTTTGCCTGAAAGGTATACAAGTAGATCTTTAAGATTATCTCTAGATCTGTTTTTCAAATTAAGGATGTCCTTGTTAAGTCAAATCTATATAGCAGTATGGAATATGCAGGGGTAAAAAAAAGCAAAATAAATTTAGCCTAGGTCAATAAGTGTATACATTTGCCCAGAAAGAAATGTAAGCTGGCTAAGCAGCAAGTCTCCTTTCTTCTTTAATGATGTGCTGGTTTAAAATGCACTGACCTACTCTCAACCTGTAAGACTGGCTCACATCCAAACCTCCTGTTTATAAATGCTGCTAGGTGGTTTGCTTAGCAACATACTTAATGGGACCACAGGGAATTTGCTTTTCTAGCTAAATAAGTACAGAATGCTCAAATAAAGGAAAGGTTCAGAATTAAAAAAAAAAAAAGAAAAAAAAAACTTAAGAAAGCTCACAAGTGAAAACCAATCATGGATAATTAGGTCATGTGCAAATAGTTTTTTGTGAATGTGTATTTATAAATAATTTTACTACTCAAAATTAAATCTATTTTTTACAGAAAACATATCCAGTAGAAAAATAGTTACCAGGTTGCACCAGAAAGGTTTAAACATCTAACACTCTTTAAATATACCCAAATGAATTTACAAAGAAGAAAATCTTTTTTCTTTTTTTTTTTTTCAAATAGTTACTTTTTAATTTAAAAATAATAAATTATGGGGTTCCTGGATGGCTCAGTGAGTGGAGCATGGGACTCTTGGTCTTGAGGTCATGAGTTCAAGTTCCATGTTGGTCATAGAACCTACTTTTTTTTTTTTTAAGATTTGTTTATTTATTTGAGAGAGAGAGAGAGCCTGTGCAGTGGGGAGAGGAGTAGAGGGAGTGGGAGAGAGAGAATCTCAAGCAGGCTTCATGCCAGCGTGGAGCCTGATGTGGGCTTGATCTCACAATGCTGAAATCAAGCCGAAATCAAGAGTTGGACGCTTAATGGACTGAGCAACCCATGTGCCCTAGAACCTACTTTAAAAAAACAAAAAATAAATAGATAAAGCCACCATCTATTATAATAATAATAATAATAATAATAATAATAGTATATTATTTTGTCAGTGTTGAGCTTTTGCAGACTGACACCTTAATGGGGGCTGGGGTCTTCCCAGGGGTGTGAGTGTTAGAAATGATACTAGTGTTACTTCAAGTCTTTTAGTGTGTGTGTGGAGGAGGCATGGGGTAGACAAAATCATTTGTACTCAAAGTATACAGTTTTTATAGCCTACAGTTGAGGCCTAGTTGAGAAGAAGGCTTGGAGAAACCTGATTAGAGTTTGGTCAAGCGAAGGATCTTTGTCAAGAATGTGTCTAGCACTGGGGCTTGGAGACTACTCACAAAGTGTAAGAAAGAGAACTCAAGATGTAGAATCTTCTTTATTTCACAAACATGACTACTGTAAAGAAAAAATCAACTTATAAACAGATAATAGATGCATCCCCATGGAGATTGTGACCACCCTTAGCTGAGCATGGCATTGGGTGATTCTAAATGTGTTTTTACAAAGTTTAGTATATGTGATTGTACTCACATTTCAAAAAATTATTTAAATTCAATTTAATTAACATATACTGTATTACTAGTTTCAGAGGTAGAATTTAGTGATTCATCAATTGCATACAACAGCAAGTACTCATACTTGAAGTGCCCTTCTTAATGCCCATCACCCAGTTACCCCATCTCATCCACCTCCCCTCTGGCAATCCTCAGTTTGTTTCCTATAGTTCAGATGCCACATTTTTCCTTTTTAATCATGCAAAACTTTTTTATCCCATGTGACTCTACAAAGAGTATGTAGTTACTTGAGGTCATTGCTTCTTGAGATGATTTTAGGGACAAATTCCAATACAAATCTGCTCAAATCAAAGTTTATTAAGTTTCTTCAAATTTTATCTCTTCAGGTATTGGTCACTTGTAAAACCCCTTGGAACCATGTGCATATGTGCATTAAGGGAGATGTAGAAGACATATAACAAAAAGCTAGTAATAAACAATTTGTTTACTGATAAATGTAGAAATACTGGTCTGATCTTACTTTTGGTTTACAATAATTGATTATATGATTTTGATAAGAAGTTTTAAGATGCTGATTCAGAGCAGTAGACCATCCTTTGGACTACAGTTAGATATATAACAGTTATTGGATGCAGACTCATATATGATGGAGCTATAGCCTCAGAATTCTACTTGAGGCAAATACTAATATAAAACTTTTTTAAAAAGTTAGGTCCTTTACATGAAGTAGAAACATTTTATTTTGTCAAATTGTCTTCTGTATAGACCTGTCAATGGAACTATTTAGTACTAAAATGCATGAATTGCTTCTTGGCTACCAAAAGACAATATTTTATTGGACAGAATTTTTAAAAAACTACAAACTTTGTAGCTAATGAGTATCCTGAAATCTATTAGTATTTTAACCGAATTGGTACTTATTAATGTTATCCGTACTGTCCACTTAGAATACTAATTACTCAGATTCTTGAATTCTTAAAGAATGTGTGCTGAAGGGTTGGTAAAATTCGAAAATGCCATGATAGGATATCTAATGATTCAGCATGAGCAATTACTCCTGAAGGTTTTTTGATAAATGCCTTTTTCTTTTTCTGGTTTTCTTTCTTTCTTTTTTTTTTTTTTTAAAGATTTTATTTATTTATTTGACAGAGAGAGAGATAGCGAGAGCAGGAACACAAGCAGGGGGAATGGGAGAGGGAGAAGCAGGCTTCCCGCAGAGCAGGGAGCCTGATGTGGGACTCGATCCCAGGACCCTGGGATCATGACCTGAGCCAAAGGCAGACGCTTAACGACTGAGCCACCCAGGCGCCCACTTTTTCTGGTTTTCTAACAGTTTTTACTGTGACTGGGTGTTGGATTTTATGAAATGCTTTTTCTGCATCTGTTGAGATTATAATGATTTTCTCGTTTAACCTGTTAATGTCCTGAATGACATTTATAGATCTTTTAGTGGTAATCCCCTTTGCATTCCTAAAAGTTGATCTTAGTTAAACAAAAGTGTTTTTTATGTGTCACTGGATTTGGTTTTTTTTTTTTTTTTTTTTAATATTTTATGCAATATACCTGTATCTACACGCACAAATGAGATGGGAATATTATTTTCTGCTATCTGGGCATTTTCTGGCTTGTTGTTAAGATTATATTGGCTTTGTAGATTCGGGAAATAAATCACTCCATCCTTTCTCCCCCACCCCCTTGTTTTCCATTCTCTGGAAAAATTTATTACTGAAATGTTTTGTTTATTGAAAGTCTGATAAAACTTGCACCTGAAATCTCTGATTCTGGTATACTTGCTGTGGAAAGATCTTTTTAAGCTAGTAATTCCATTTCTTTAATAGATGTAGATATATTTAGATTTTAATTTTTTCTTGAGATTGATTATATTTTCATAAAGATATATCCATTTCATGAAAGTTTCCCAAATTGCTGGAATACAATTATTCATGGAATTATCTTAATGTTTTTAAATTATTATGTCTCAGATTATGTTCTGTTTTTCATTCTTAATATTTATTTGGCTTCTCTCTTTAATTTTTCAAACTCGTCAGAAGTTTATCTGAATTAATTTTGTTTTTTAAAGATTTAACTTTGATCTTAGTGATTCCCTATTTAATCTTTATTTTCTATTTATTTTTTGTTCTTTGGTATGGCCTTTCTTCAACTAACTTTAATTTTATTTTTCACTTTCTAACTTCCTAAGTGCTATACTTAACTCATGAATTTATAGCCTTTATTCTGTCTTAATAAAATATTAAATGTCTTTGAACTTTTAGCAGAGTTCTCTTGGTATATGTGATAATGAGTAAAGAGTCAGTTGGATTACAGATGGATGTTCACTAGTTTACTTGGCTTATTTATAAGTAAAGTGGCTTGCTCACCATACAGCCTTAAAACATGTATGATTTAAATTTGAGTATTAGCAGAAACTTCTTGTAAACTCCAATTGAAAAATATGGAGATTTCAGTGGATTACTCTGTTATGTCTAAATCCCAACAAAAACATTGATTAAAGATTTGCTAGTGGGATTTATCATTTTTCTTACATATGGCAAGTATACTGAGCATTTTGTTTCTAACTTTTAAAATTTTTTGAATAGCTTTAAAATAATATAAACATAACTACTATATAGTTTTATGAATGTAAGTGAAATTTGCCTCCAGTTAATTTGCCATTGTATTTGTTTTGAGATATTTAGTAATAATTTATTCTGTTTGTACCTATTTATGAGATGAGGAGGAAACCTCACATCATATCCTCATTGGTCAACTTCAAACAGAATTTTACAAACTGAGTGCTAAAATATCCTTTACAAGTCACATCATTCAGTAAGTGAGGAACCAGACACCTAAAGCTGCACTGTGCAATCTGATCCTACTAGCTATGGAGCATGTGAAATACAGCCAGTCTGCACGGAGGAGTGTTCTAAAGTGTAACGTATACGTTGGATTTTGAAAAATCAGTAGAAACAAAAGAATACAAAACATCTCATTAATAAATTTTATATGGATCACATGTTGGAGTTATACTATTTTGGTTACATTGGATTAAAAAGTATATATCATCAAATTTAGTTTTACCTTTTATTTTTACTTTTTTAAAGATTTTATTTATTTATTTGAGAGAGAGAATGAGAGAGGGAGAGCACATGAGAGGGGGGAGGGTCAGAGGGAGAAGCAGACTCCCTGCCGAGCAGGGAGCCCCATGCGGGACTCGATCCGGGGACTCCAGGATCATGATCTGAGCCGAAGGCAGTCGCTTAACCAACTGAGCCACCCAGGTGCCCCTATTTTTACTTTTTTAATGTGGCTATTAGAAAACTTCAAACTACATGTATGCCTTACCTTATGTATCTATTGGGCAGTGCTGGTCTTCGTGTAAGCTTTCATGGCAAATTGGTGAGAAACTGAGAAGTGAAATCCAGGCCTGTTGATTCCCTGTCTAAGGCACACACACACACAAATTTATTTTCTTCTCTTCCCTTTTGTTTAGTGAGTTTATTTTTGCTAGCTGAGTGTTTTTTTAATTTGGAGAAGTTAGAAAATATAACAGGAAGGGCTATTGTTTTCTCAAGTAAAACATATGAACCAGATAAAGTGTTAAATTATAAACAATATAAGCAACATTCAGAACAAGAAAATACTCTTTGTTAGTAGAATGCATCCCAAAACATTTTAAATTTCAAAACACTTATAATTTTAAGTGACCAAGTTTAGAATTTCTGAAGGTACATTATGACACTCAGTGAAATAAGTATCTAGATAGTAAGCTTATGCTTATAGGAGAAAATAAGAGTCTCAATTTAATTTTGGTCACACTTATTTCATTGATGGTATAAATTTAGGTGAATCCACAAAGCATCTATTGGAGAAAGGTTAGACCCACCTCTAATTTCAAATTACATTTTATGTTATCCCTGGGCTGAATAGTTTGAAATGGAGGCTTAGATTCTGCTTTATAGAACGGCTTCTTTGTTTTTCAGTTTGATAATTAAAAGAAAAAACTGGAGTAAACAATCCTATTTATTATCTACATTATTCAACAGAATACATATTGTGGATCTTAGAGGAAATGTGTACACAGTATAGCTTCTTACCTGTTTAGAAACAATATCACAGAGTGTTATATAGCATTGATGAATATGGCAATGTTCTAAAATAACTGAAAGCAGTGTGATTTGAAAAATTAGCATTTTGGATAGAAGTTAAATTTACATTTCATAACAGTTTTTCATTCTAAAATTACGCTTAGCAATTGTAAAAGCACATAATTACCTTGAAGCTTAATTACCACTACTTTCTGTACGAAGTGAAAAGTGTTTAGCCGTAAGTGCTGTAATGGATTATATTACACAATTAAAAAATCTCACCCTATGAATTGTGTATTGACTGTCATTGGTGTTGGGTTTATTTCATATTCAACACTGTTTGGGGATTATCTGTGTGTGTGTGTGTGTGTGTGTATGCATCTATCTTCCTATATCTATCTATCTATCTATCTATCTATCTATCTATCTATCTATCTATCTATATCTATCTATCCATTTATCTATCCATTAGACTACTTTGAAGAGTTGAAATACTGGAATCAGTTTTCTTTGACATGAAAAAAATGCAATAATCTTATTTTATAGTTTTCTAATTCTGTTCCTAAAATAAAATGTTCATTTTGTAAATAGAATGTGGGTCCAGAGAGCACTCACATGCTAGAACACTAATAAGAATTGGGGCAAGCAGTGCTGACAGCAATGTCTTGGAGTGGTGTCATCATTGAGGTTAGATTTTTCCCTGCTTGGGCTACCATGTAGCTGAATAAGTTCATATAAGTATTTAATAACCAATAATATTCTCCAGAAGATGTGCTTGACTATTAGGTTATGTTTTTCTTCTTTATTGGACCCTACAATTATATAATATAATGCTGTTTTCAAAATGGAAGATAAAAGTTCTATCACTTGATAAACTTTTACCTTTCCCCTTCTTTGCAAAGTGTGTTCTGTCATGCAGGCAATATCAAATTTTTATTAATGGATGCTTAAGATAATTCACAGCAGAGAGAAATTTAAAGAAAATTTTACCAGGAGATAGTTCTAGAAAATGATAGATTCGTTGGACCGATTTCAGTAATACAGGTGCTTCTGAGTAATTGTTCAGAATCACAGCATTCAACAAAAGGCCACTTCTCTAGCCAGAGCAGAGAATTCACACGTAAGCAAATTGTGTTCTGACCATTCATAATGATTTCTAAGGAGAGCTATTTCATAGTTTTCATCAGTAAAAAGTTTTGGCATACAGAATTTGGCATACAAAATTTGGCATTACAGCATACTACAGGATCATTTTGAATATTAGAAGGGTAAATCTGTCAGAGGACAAAGGTCTTATCATGTGTATGCTCTTTGGTGATGCATGAGGAGGAGAAAATAGTTGTTTCATTATTTATAATGAAAAATAAATGGTTTTACATCCTTTTATGTTATGCTATTATGTAAGTAGTTATAAAATAATAAAGTAGTTGTGCATGTGAGTCTTTTTATATTTTTAGTGCTATGGTGCTGAATTAGCAGAGTAAAACGAGTTTGATATTTTGTTCCATAATATATCGGGGACCCATGAGATCAAATTCTTTCAAGAACAAGAAAACACTTTTGTGTTTAGAATATCCTGTATGTGCAAGATATTTAATATTATGATTTTATCTTATAAACTTAAAACCATAACAGTTGATTACAAATCTGCTTCCCTTTTTAACATGAAATGTTCTCCAGCTGGGGAGACTACATTGATGCATTTTTCTAGACAGGAGTTTAGCAGTATCATGAAGATTAATGTTGACTTTTAGAAATTTATTTTATGGAAATAGTCAAAGATGTATATAAAGATTACTATACAATAATGTTTATATTGCATTTATTTCTAAATGGCAAGAAGTTGGAAACAACATAACTTCCAGAAAGAAAGTGGTGATTGATTTTTTTTTTTTTTAATTATGAGAATGTTCTTGTGTGGAAATGACAACGTTATTTTAAATAGCTCCAAACTGAAAACAAAGAAATATCTGTCTGGAATAGGATTGATAAGTAAGTTGGGCTATAAGTGTAAATTTTATAGATCAGTGAAAAGAAATAAAATATTACAACACAGAGAGCATGTGTAAATTTCACAGGTATGATCTGGAGCAAAAGACATCAGGCACATAGAGTACATCTCATGTATTTCTGTTTATATGAGTTCAAAGACAGGCAAGGTTAATCTGGGTTGTTAGAAGTGGAAATTTTTGTTGCCGTAGGAGAGGGATAATGACTGGGATTGGGCCTGAGGGAGGTTTGCTGCAATGATGTATTCAAATGTGTTCATGTCAGGAAAAGACATCCAAGCTATGCTTAAAATGTGTACATTTTTCAGTATTTACGTTCTGCAACAGTGAAATGTTTTTTAAAAGTAAATATGTATTATTTGAGTTCAGTTGAAAATATGCATTGTGATGGAAAACTATGGACAATTATGTACATATAGAAAGACCGAATGTAAGTGAAAGGCGTTCTAGTGAAACAATTCTTACTGACACTTTGGCATTTCGGGTGGGTTAGGGATTGGTTAGAAGAGACCATAGCTTACTCACTATGAAGTCCCAATTTAGTTAGCCAAAGTTTCAGAATTTCACAAAAGGATAATGCATACTTAGAAAGGGTCTAAATACTGTTTCTTTTAGAGAGGATATTTCTTAGCCCCTTGGTTTCCTAGTGGATAAACAGCTGCCAGTCATATTCTCCCCGCAGGCAGAGCCAACCAGAGTTGAATGTTATGCTCCAGCTTTGCTACCGCCCTGGTATTCCAGGGACATATGTCACCCCACCCTCCCACCCCCAAAGAAAGGACATGTTCTCTGTGCTTCTGCTTAGGGAAATATTACAGTTTTGACTCTTGTATTTCTTAAACTGACAAACAGGAAGGCCGTATTCATCCTAATCCTGGGGAAGAAGGTAGATTTATTACACCTACATCTCCGAATATATCTCTTCCCCCAGCATAGTTTTAAGAAGAACTAATTTACAGTGATTTTTATATTACAACAGTCTCCTTTGTGAAATGTAAACGGAAACTGCTATTCAGGAGTTTATTGATTATCCCCAGTTCACAGCAATTAAGATTCAGAACACCGAGTCTCTGTATTCCAATAAAAATTCCTTTCTGTAGATAGTGTTGCTTGTCTTGGTCCATCATTACCATTTTCTCTTTTCTGAAATTAATTTGAAAGTCAGATTTAGCAACTTTAGTGATAAAAGGGCATTTTATTTTCATGTTGAAGTATGGGCTTTCTTGGTGTTATTTTTCTTACTGTTCTTTAAAAATAAAATTCTGTTTGCTGATGTGATGTTTATAATTCTTATTAGGCAAATCCTAAGCAATATATCCATGGTCAATAATAATGCTAATGCCCATCTATCTACCGTTATTTATGTTTCTGAAAGAACTTTAAAAATCTAAGCGAGAAATAAGTAGCTAGCCAATCAGTACATGATAAATCAGAAAAGATAAGGCAGTAGTTAGAAATTTCCATTAAAAGTATTTTAGAGTAGTTTTAATTTCATTTTTAACTTCCTTTTTTAGCCAACTATTGAATATAATAATGTGGAACAACAGGGCATATGCATCTTTAATTTTCATAGACTAAGAAACAAGATTCAGTAATGAATGAATTATTGTACTGTGAAATTAGTGGGGGTCCTTTTCTTTTTCATGAAAAGCAAAAAGCAATGATACATGAGTCTTGTTAGTATGAATCCGACTGGGAGAATAATTTGATGAAATGTGAAGTCTATCTGCAGTGCAGTTTCTAGTCCAAAGAATTTGAGTAAGTGTTAGGAAATATGAATTTGTTTCTGCTTCATCTAACTAGATTTGGTACAATGGGGTGTGCACTTAGGGGGAAAAGTTCCCTGGTACTTAATAAGGCAATAATTCATGCTGAATAGATATGAGCAGTCATTCAGTGAAAAATTGATTTTTATAGTGTCCTAGACTTGGTAATTTTGGAGATTTGTGTACTTACTGTGTAAGTACCATAAAGAAAATATATAGTTTCATTAAAAGGTGAACACATTTTTTTTCTGGACTTCATATATATTTGTTAAAAGTTTAACCATTTTTCATTTGCAGTTTTAGATGTTCTATAGTCAAGAACAATGTAGGTAAAGAAATAACGTGGCTCCAGAGTTCACGGATTTCTCTTAGTCAAGAGTGGATTTATGCATAAACTAACTAATTTTCATCCTTAGCAAGAGAGGTTTAGTTTTACATTGTGAATCAAGACATCCTTTAGCATTTTGAAAGGTTACAAAGTCAAGATTATTCATCAGAAAGTTAGATTCATTATTGAGTATGTCATAAATCAAAATACAGCACTAATTCTACATAGTAGCCTAGTGTTTATTTTTAGAGCATGTTATAATCTGTAAAACAAAGAATTCATCTTTAGTGTGGGTATAATGCCTTGTGTTGACATTTTAATAAGAGAAGTTTGAGTACCTATAAATGCATCTGCTTTAAAATTTCCAAAGTTGTGATGACTTTTAGATATTGCTTTGATGAGAGCTTTCTTTTAAAAGTGGAATAACTAGCTGTTTGCCCTCAGGCAGTACTTCCAAACATAGAAAATGCTCTCTTAAGGAGATGTGATTATTTTCCTCTCCTTGTAATATATATTTTCTTAAATGCCTTTAGAATGATTTACAGTAAAGCTGGAGGGTTTTGCATTTACATTTAATTCAGAAACACTACACACACAAAATATTACTTTGGAATTTGATATCCATTTGTCCAAATTAAAAAAAAATGTGTTTTTTTTTTGTTTATTTTTTTAATTCATTTTTTTACCCTGCACTGTGCTAATAATCCCTAGGATACTAATAATAAATTATTCCTAATGTGTTAGCTCACAATCCAGTATAGGCAGTAATTTAAAAAGAGAAAATGAAGACGTGGGATCAGAAGAAAGTAAAATAGACATAGATGGTTTTTGTAGTAAACCTTGAAGAAGATGAAATAATGGCCTTTTTGTCCATTAGGAAGTGTTGAGTTGTGGAAAAGGGACACAGAACATCCTACTAGCATCTGCTTTGTTCTGTTAGAAAGTTTTATGGGCAGAGCTGAAACTAAGTAAGTAATCCTGTTCATTAGGGACAGTGATGAAGGAATGGTTTTTTGTATGCGTAGCTATTACTTTTTACTATACCAGGCCAAGGAAGTTAAGATTTACTTTCCTAAAATATTTTCTACTGGAGAAATTGCCAGTGTGAGAAACAAACAGTGCTAACATGGGATGTATGCAGTAACAGAGGTGTGCGTAGGATGCAGTGTGAGGAATGAGCACCACACATGTGCTGAACTGAGGAGGAGCCTATGAAGTTACACCTACGAGGCAAGGGAGTGTAAATAAAGCCAATATGGTGGTCATTTTAAGTACTCGTGAGTACCTAACCCCCAGCTTCAATCATTCCACTTGATTCCTCTCCTCCAAGATTTTTTTAAAGCAAATCCAGAAATGTGATATCGAGATACAGCGAGAGAGGGAACACAAGCAGGGGGAGTGGGAGAGGGAGAAGCAGGCTTCCCGTGGAGCGGGGAGCCCGATGCGGGGCTCGATCCCAGGACCCTGGGATCATGACCTGAGCCGAAGGCAGATGCTTAACAACTGAGCCACCCAGGCGCCCCCATCTGGAAGTATTTCTATCTGTATCTGTAAAAGGTCTCTCAAACATAGCCATCATATCATTGTCACTCCTAAAACTTTGATGATCATTCCTTAATATCAAATATTCAGTGTTCAAATTTCCATGATTACCTAATAAATGATTGTTTTGTTTTTTACAGTTGCTTTGTTCCAGTCAGGATCCTAAACAAGATCCATATTTTGCATTTTGATTTGTCCTTTAAGTATATTTTAAAATCCATAACTTAGTCTTTTTTTTTTTTTTTCTCTCACTACAATTTACTTTTTGAAGAAACCAAGTTAGTTGCCTTGTAGAAAGTTTCTCACATGTTGGATTTTGCTGATTAAATCCCTATATGGTCGTTGAACCTATTTCTCCATGCCATGTATTTTATGTAAGCCACTAGTTAGATCTTTCTAGATATTTTAAAGATCTGGAAAAAAGAATGAAAAATCAAGTGGATTATCCCCGATGGGTAGCAGTAGAATTGAGGCTGTCCCTCTCTCAATTATTTAAAGCTAACAAATGCTGGTTGAATCTTCTGTATGCCGAGGTACACTGACAGGTGGCCTTGGCATTACAGAGATCAATAAAATTCCATTTCTCTTTTCAAGTGCTTATAATACTTATAATAGCTTCTCATGATACAGGAGCAACACTGGCCAGCTTGCTCAGGACTCCCTGGGACAATTTTCTCTATAACATCCTGACCCTACCACAGGCAGACAGAGAAGCTCTCTAGTAGGAAACAGCTTTTCCTATGCAGGAAAGGCCATCATTGCTTATAACCTTGCCAGACATCCGGAATGAACTGTGGCTAATGAAGTGGCACAGTTGGTCATGTGGAAGCCATGCAGAAGAGCAGGTGACCCCAAGTAATCTGTTAGGAGACCAGGGAGAAAACTGAGCTCAAGCAAGAACAGTACAGGGATTTAAACAAATCTGATTATTTCTCTGAGAAAGGATATTAGTAAGGCTTATGCTCCTGCCATAAAATGAATATATACATACGTATGTCTGTAGACACACATACATATTTATATAGGTAGTGTTTTTACTTCAAGGGTGCAAAATTACATAGCAATGAATATCTTGAGTGCTTAGAGGACAAACAAAGTGCAGAAAATATCCAAACCTTGCCTCTCCTTAGTTGGCTTTGTTTCGTGTTTGAAATGAAAAGCCAGCTCAGTGGCAGAGCCAATTAAAGCAAAGGTCTGTCAAACTCAGTCCCAAGGACTCAGTTGGAAGTGTGGTCCAAGTTTGTACTGTCGAGATGAGTGGTTTGTTACATGATCTTAAAGTTAACAGCAGATAATGTACTCTTTAATGCCAGGAAGTTCATTTGACTGTTGTGGAAAGGGGACAGCTGTGGAGGGGGGTTTGTCCGTGTCTCAGAACAAGGGCCCCTGGACCCACTGCCTAGGGATGAGAGGACACCCGTGTATCTTGGAGATGATTGGGAGATTAAGGAATTGTTTGAAGAGATGATGAGAGGCCATATTTGAAAATTCAAAATCTACGTATCTGTGGTGGCTTATTATCAATGCCTTCATCAAACTTTAATGTGGCATTTAACCCTGGAAAGAGATCATTGTATTCTGTTTGGTTTTCATGTCATGGGTGAGATTTTAAGTTTCCTTGAAAGTTCCCACATGGTAAGGGCAGGTGTGACAAAGTCAAATAAAACAAAGTAGTCTTGAAAATAAAAATAAAAATAAAAATGAAAAGTAAAATAAAATTCTACTGAGGTTTGGCTTTCTTACATCTAAATTTATCGGCAAACTGACAAAGTATTACCTCATGGACTACGAGAATCACTAGTTGTTTGGATGGTTTCAGTAGAAAAGTGGACTAGTTGTTGGGGCCACCTGGTCCCCCAAAGAAAAGTAATCTTGAGCATAAAGTGATCCCCTCTTTTTTCATACACATGATTGCAGAGGACTCAAATATCTATGTAATACTTTATTTATTATAAGAGAGGGAGAGAGTAGGGAGTGCAGAGGGAGAATCTCAAGCAGACTACATGCCCAGCACAGAGCCTGATGCAGGGCTCGATCGATCCTACAACCCTGAGATTGTGACTTGAGCCGAAA
The DNA here is from genome assembly GCF_029215605.1 of Mirounga angustirostris. Taxonomy (NCBI): domain Eukaryota; kingdom Metazoa; phylum Chordata; class Mammalia; order Carnivora; family Phocidae; genus Mirounga; species Mirounga angustirostris. The sequence continues at coordinate 37,683,939 of NW_026991720.1, forward strand.
TCAAGAGTCGGACGCTTAGCCAGCTGAGCCACCCAGGTGCTCCTATTTAACACTTTATTAGTTTTGTTACAGTCATTATTTAAAATCACATATATATAATTTATTAATTTAAATGGTTTTTATCCTGTTATACTTTATAAAGAACGTTTCACTTTTCTATGTGCATCTTCAACACCAGGTTTTCCGTGCTAGAGCCACGCTGAGTGATTCAGTAGTGTTTCTGAGTGCATCATCTTCTTTTCTAAGCTGAGTTCCAACACGATATTCTAACTGGAAATTATACTCCAAGCTCTAAGAACCTATTTACAAAACATGAAGAAATTGTTTTTTTTGTTGTTGTTGTTTTTCGCATTCTCCCTGTGGTATATGTTTGTGCTATCTTCAACATAACTGCTTATTGTGTTGCTTTTAATGTGCTATTCAAAGGTTTTTATTACAGAAGCAGCATGGCATGTGGTTAAAAACACAGGCTCTGGACCCGGTCAGCCAAGGTTCGAATTTCACCTCCATCACATATCTGTGACTTTGGCCTCGTTAATCTGTTTAGTTTTTCTTTGCAGTTAATGATAATGCCAACCTCCTAAAGTAGCTTTGAGAATTCAGTGAGTTATTCCACACAAAATACTTAGAACAACTGTATGTGTTTGATAACTAAGAATAAGCATTTGATAATAAATAATATAAGCACTTGGTAATAATACTACTCTACACACATGCACCTCTCTATGATTTGCATTTGTGAAATCTTATACCCAGAAGTAATTTCTAGAATGAATAAAGATGGAAGTAAACAAATCTGTCATGTGGCCTTTGTTAAGCTCAAACTACAGAAATTAAGTTTTTTTAATGTTAATACGTCTTTATATGATATTTTTGCTCCAGATAACTGTCACCTACTGAAATGTTTTAAAAATAACTTTATCGAGATATAATTCATATACTATACATTTCACACTTTTTAAAGTATAATAATTCAGTTTTTGTATACTCACACATTTGGGTAGTTACCACCACTGTGTAATTTCAGAGCATTTTAATCACCCCGAGGGGACACCCATTCTCTTTAGCATTTGTTCCCTGTTCTGTTCTCCCCGCTGCCTTGGCAAGCACTAATTTACGTCTTCTGGGTTTGTATGAAGGATTGCCCCGTTCTGACTACTTCACATGAGTGGAATCACACAATATGTAGTCTGCGGTGACGGCTTCTTTCACTTAGCGTCTTTTTAAGGTTCCTGATGTTATAGCATGTGTCAGAACTTCATTCCTTTTTATTGCCAAATAGAATTACATTGCAGAGACCCACTAAATTTTGTCTTTTCCTTACTTGATAGAGACCTGGGTTATTTCTACTTTTTGCCCATTATGAATAATGGTGCTGGGCACACTGGTGTAGAGGTTTTCATGGGGACATTCTGTTTCCAGGTCTCAGGGGATTACTGGATCATACGATAACTCTGTGTTTAACCTTTTCAGGAAATGCCAGCTTGTTTTCTGGAGTGGCAATTAAAATACCATGAAACTCTCTGATCTTTGGAAGATCCACCCATTATTGTTCAATAAATGCTTCTCAGATTGTTGCAAGTCTTTGGTTAATTTCTAGAATTCTGGAAGAGTTCATACTGACAATTGTTTGTGTTTTGGTTGCTTTTATGGAGGTCCTTACTTCACCATTCCAGGCATGTTTCTCTTATCAACTGAAACTGAAACAGTTGGCCTAGGGAGGGCTAAGGCCTCGGAAGTGATTCCAGGTCTAAGAGCAGGACTAAGACTGAGGTGACTGAGGTCTCTCTGAACCTACACAGTAGAAGAGAGGGCAAACAAGAACCGCCCAGGGGAAGCATGTGCTGAGGTGACCCAGAGGGGAGAATCCCTTTTGATGTGGATTCCTAGGTATTGCCAACATGGTTTCTGATTTTCCCTACACGTGTTGACATGGTAAGTCCAGTTCTCATGCTTTCTTAGTTTTCATAAAATGGCATGTTACAGTAACTGGTAACAAGAATAGTACAGATCCCCTAATTTTGAATTACAGGTTTTTATGTTTTTAGTTAATGTTTTTAGTTACCTGAAAGATATTTTTAGCTACAATACTCATCTGTGGATATATCATATTGCACCCTCTCTCCATTCAGTTTTTCTATTCCTTTGATTTTTTTTTTTTAATTCTGTAGAAAAAAAGTATTTTGGGTTCATATTCCTTTAGTCTATCTTAGCAAGTCAGGATGTCCATGGTCTGGCTTCCATACTTTCCAGTAACTACAACTGAGTTGACTTCAAATGAAGAATAGAGCCGGCCTGTCCAGAGAGCAGCTACCCATTAGCGTACCCTTTAATAGCACTTTCCAAAGCCATCCTTTGGAAGAATGTTTTTATTTATTAATTTATTTTTAACTGCCCGTTTTACACATTGTTTCTCCCACTCCCCCAGATTTTGCTTCACAGAATTATGCTCCTTAACAAGAAGTGGCTCAGGCTCTAATAATCCCTTAATTGGGTTTTAATGTCTGTGATTATCAGACTCTGCAATCACCCTGATGCGCAGGTGACACCCTGAGAGTGAGTAAAAAAGTTCATCTAATGACTCATTTAGGAGACATACCATTCCTGTAACATCATCTTATTTGGTAATTCCTGGTTTTGGTGATCCATGCTGGGAGATTTCTTTATTGTTACTACTTACAATGGATATTTGCCATTTGTGACTTGTTTGTAATTAGAGTCAGCCATCCAAAATGTCAGTCCCATGCTGGCTCAACTCAGTGTGCCATTTTCCGTTGCTCAAAAGACATCCTAGATCTGTTTTTTTCTTCCCTTCGCTTTTAATGAGACTTCACCAAGATCAGTATATATTATTAAAATTTAATTATTTGAAAGAAGAAAAAGATATTCCCAATTTAATGCTAATACATTAAACAAATTGCAACAGGGGATTACTCTAGGTGGTATCATTTATACCCATGACTTAATTACAACTTATATGTTAATAGCTCTCAAAGATATGGCTTGAACCCGGCTCTCTCCTTTGAGCTCCCACTATCTATACTTGACATCTCCATTTGGATGCATTTAAAGACACCTCAAATGCACATTTGTGAAAAGCAGATGTTCAGCACCATACTTGATTGTCTTTTAGTGTTTTCTTGTAGTGAATGATACTACCATCCATACAGGTACGAGTCAGAGATCTGGGATTCATTTTTGACAGATTCTCTTTCTGACCTCCATTATGTGATCCATTAGCAAGAACTGTTGATTTTGTCTTCTAAAACTGTCATCATTCTGATTTTTTACTATCTCCATCGCTCCCTAGGCCTACCCAAACCACAGCAGCAGCCTCCGGTTCATTCCCTTAGCATTCACTGTCCCTCCAGTCAATTCTTCCTAGTAGAGCCAGTGATTGAAACATATTTAACATTATTTTCTTTTAAATAGATAATTTTAAAAATTACAAAGATACAAAGTTCACAAGGTAGAACAGGCAGTTCATTGAACAGTAAGCCTCCTTTCTCTTTCTGCCATCTTAGTTTCTGTCTTCAGAAGCACTCTGTGTATTTCTTGCAGACACATGATGTGCATTATTAGTAAAGCACCTTCTTACAGGATTAGACCCAAAGCCTTACTTAACATGCTTGCCTGAGTGTGTAAGTGCTCAGCACTTTCTTTAGTTCTCTCTCCTCCAGCCACACTGCACCATTGCACCTGCTTTTTAGTTGTTGGCCCCACCTTGCTTTTTCTAAACTCTTTACACATGCTATCCACATTTCTGCCCGGAAGATTCTTCTTTCTCTTCATTTAGCAATATTCTACCTACTCATCTTTAATATTCCAAGTTAAACAGTACTTTTCCAGGAGAATCCTCCCCAAGCCCACAGTCCAGATCAAGCCCCCCTGAAACAGGATCTCACATTTAGCCTTCATAGCACTTATCACCATGTTTTTTGTTTTTTGTTTTTTATATTTAGTGATTGTTTGGTTAATTTCTTTCTCTGTTACAAGACTTGTCTTTCGTTGAACTGTGTTGCTCAGTATTAGCACATGAATGGTCCATAAATACTATGGAATATTACTCAGCCATCAGAAAGGATGAGTACTTACCATTTACATCAACATGGATGGAACTGGAGGGTATTATGCTGAGTGAAGTAAGTTAACCAGAGAAAGACAATTACCATATGCTTCTCTCATATGTAGAATATAAGAAACAAGGCAGAGGACCGTGAGGGAAGGGAGGGAAAACTGAATGGGAAGTCATTAGAGAGGGAGACAAACCATGAGAGACTCTTAACTATAGGAAACAACCTGAGGGTTGCTGGAGGGAGGTGGGTGGGGGGATGGGGTAATTGGGTGATGGGCATTAAGGAGGGCACATGATGTGATGAGCACTGGGTGTTATAAGCAACTGATAAATTATTGAACACTACATCTGAAAATAATGAATTGGCTAATTGAATTTAAATTAAAAAATGAAAAAAAAATCCCCCCCCACCTCAAAATAAACAAACAAACAAAACAAAAACAACCACACACACAAAAAAACCTGACGGGGCTAGCTCGCCTTTGGAAAGCACTTCTCTCAAAGTCACCCAGGTCATTTGTTTCTTTCTTATCTGCTGTTTCTTTATGCAGCCAGTCCTCCAGAACTCCCACCCTCTGTGGGCTTCAGGCATTTTACCTCAGCAACCTTCAAATAAGTAGCACTATTTTGGATAGTAAGAAAGGGGGAAAACAAGTGAAAACTATGCGAGAACAAGGGAAGGGGTGATTCTCGGGTTATACAAGTTGTATTTGAGCTAGTCTGCCAGTCAGCATTATCATCAGCTTCTCTGTGGAAGGTGTGATTTTTCCCTTAGCAAACACTCTAAATATATCCACTTACGGCTTGTATGGCTTCTCAACTCTAAGATCCACGAGGGCAGAGATGGTGATCTGTCTTGCTCACTGCTATATTCCCACTACTTACTGTCGTGACTGGCAAATAGGCACTAAATAAATATTTGCTAGCTTGGAATTTAAATTGAATGAGGCTGCATTGTGTTTGACTTAGAATTGTAGGAAAAGGAATAGTTATTCAGGAGAATCTAGCAATGGGGACGCATAAAGAAGTGTTATTTGTGCTCATAGTTTGGGCTCTGCTTTTGTCTAGTAAATGTAGATTTTGTCATAACAGGGTGGGTTTGCCTCGCAAGTAAAATTGCCTTATAACAATACAGAGATTTCGTTAGTCCAGCAAGTAAATCTTGTCATTTGACAGGATTGCAATGTATAACTATGACACTAATACTGAAATAATAATTTTTAAAAAAACGTTCTCCAAAATGGAGCAGGGTAAAGAAAGAATAAAATAAAACTATTTTAGAGCTTAAGTTATATCACTAATTTGTGCATAAGAGTTAGGCACTTTGAATATGTAGTATCTGAGTTGGTTTCTCTCTAAGGCACAAAATAATCACTACTGTTATCATTTAAAATGAGAATGCATTTTCCACCAGTAGATAGCTCCATAGATATCCCGAGTCTCATAATGGCCCTGATAAAGGATCAGTTACTGGGTGTGGTTTCAGTTTACTTTCGTGTCCTTGAATTGTGAGAGCCATTTTCATTAAAGCTATTATTCCTTCTCTTGACTTCAGTAAGGAGTGTCTGTAAAGAATGCTTTCATTTGACACCAGTGGAACAGGAGATTTGGAAGCAAAGGAAAATAAATTTCTAAAAATTAAATATTTGTAAAATGATCTATGGTGAGTTTTTAAAATGTGGACGGGATAGAACATTTCTATTTTTCTTTAAAAAAAAATATCCAACCATTGTTGCCCGTTTACTGGGACTATCTCGTCAGTACTTTTAGGGTAGCCAAGGTGTTGTGAATCTATTTCTGGACGTTTTGAAAGAGTCAGTGCTGCATGGCCGGTAGTTATGGGTATTTACTCCACTTATTTAGCCTGGGAAGGGGGTTGGGGAGATGGGGTTCGTCAAACATGTATCAGAACAGTAAGTTACTTTCTGATAGTTATATATTATCATGATTATACACCGTGTCACCTCTTTGTAACATCAGCGCTTTTGCTTATTTCTCATTTGTAGAATAAAATAGTTGTTCCTGATGATGGGTTTTTTTATGACTTTGTGTGGTTTTTTTATTCGTAAACATTGTTCTGTCTTTTTTGACCTCAACACAAACATAAACATCAAATAACTGGAGCTTACACCAAAGTTAAGAATTATGGTACTTCAGCTGCTGAGTAATTGTAAACTTTGGAAATATATACTTCTCTTAAACCTAAAAAAACAAAAAAAACCCCACACAACTCTGCAGTGTAGGCAGTAGTATAGGGCAGGTTATGTTCTGCTTTCTGTTCGTAACAACAAAGATGTTACGATCTAAAAATAAAATCAGTATGATGAATTTCAATGGCAACAATGAAGGTTTTGGGGCCAGGAGAGTTGTTCATCTAATAGAGGACACTGCTTTCTCCTGTCCTCAGGTACAGAATATTGTTCCCTTTTAAGCCATTGAGGTAGAAGGGCTTTATATTTCAAATTGCAAGCTAATAAATGCTCTTCTTCTCATTAACACACATGACCTCTATGATTTATGCTCTCATGCATACTGGCCCAGTTTCTCAGTCTCTATTAATAGATGTTGAGAATCTCTGTTTAATGTGGATTATTTTCTAACCAAACGCCTGTAAATTCACAAAAGATATTCACTGTAGTGATCTGCTTGTCCTGTTCAGGGAAGAAAAATATCAGAATGAACTCAGCTTGCTGTGCCTTTTCTGATTTCTTCAACATGTGTCTAAAATGATTCCATTTATAGTAATTGTACAGGCAGCTTTGTCATGCTTCTGATACTAGAGATAATACATGAGTTTCTTATTTCAAATAATAAGCTATTTGCTGTTCAAATAACAATTAGTAGAGCTGGAATGAGAAAGACAGATGAAGGATAACTGATAATTAAGTTTAGAGGGCTCTGTCCTATTTTATGTTCTTCTTAATTTATGGTGAATTAAATATTCTCATATTGTCTTGCCGCCTTTGACACAGATGGCTATGGAATTTGGATTTAATTCCAAATCCATAATGTCCACAGTAAAGTCCTAGAAAATGATAATAAATGCATTCCTAAATCTGCATAATTAATTAACAGATTGAGTTAATTTTTAGTTTGTTAAAGTTAGTGAAAAAGATAATTTAGAGAACAGAGTTTTAGCAAAACATGCAGCTGAAGGCAGGCTAATACTATAGCCTTTTTTTCTTTCCCCATCATTTGACTATTAGATTATCATTTTACTCTCATTAACATAAGGATGTTCGTGATAGCCCTTATGTTGACCAATCTAAGAGGTGGTAATTTTGGCAACTGGCAAAATCACTTGTAATTGGGCAAATGAATAAAGCAGATTTTTTTCAAACTCACAGAATTACAGAACATTGAAGTCATAATGTTGCTAAGTTGATCATCCAATTCAATTCCTTAGTTCCGGGGGGAACTACGACCCAGTGAGCTACAGTGATTTGTCACAGGTATATTGCCAATTTAGTTAGAAGCCAGACTAAAAATCAGTTTTTATTTTTTTTTTTGTTTTTGATGACCTCAATCTTTCTCTTAATTCATTCCTAATAAGAATGTATTTATTTCTTAATTAAGGTAAAGGAGAAAGTAGTGAAGTTTGCCAAATACAATAGAGGGAAGATGTTATCTAATAAAGAATTCAAATAGTCTTTGTCTTAGGTTTCTGGTACAGATAAGTGACTTGGTTATTCATGAGCTTCTTGCATAACATCTGAAGTTATGTTAATAAAGTGACTGATGTTGGGCTTCTAGATAGCATCAGGATGGGGGCTGGTCATGCTGAAAAGACCAACCATTTGATTAGAATGTTGGGGCTTTGAGACACATGATATCATGTCAACCTCCCAACCTCCAAGGAGGTATGGTAGGTTGGAGATTGAGTTAAGTCATGTGACTAAAATCCCAATAGGAACCCTGGACACTGAAGCTCAATGGAGCTTCTTAGTTGGTGAACACATTGTTGTACTGGGAGGATGACATGCCCTAATTTCATAGGGAGAAGGCACAGAAGCTTGGGGGTTTGGAACCCTTCAAGACCTTGCCCTGTGTGGCCCTTCATTTGGGTGTTCTTTTTGTATTCTTTATAATACAACTGTGAGGTGCCTGGGTGGTGCAGTTGGTTCGACCGTCCGACTCTTGGTTTTCGGCTCAGGTCATGATCTCAGGGTTGTGGGATCAAGTTCCATGTCAGACTCCACAATCAGTGTGGAGTCTGCTTAAGATTCTCTCTCCCTCTTCCTCTGCCCCTTCTTCTCCACCTCTCTAAAATAAAAAAATAAATCTTAAAACAAAATTATAATATAACTGTAATTGTAAGGATAGCACTTTCCAGAGTTCTGTGAGTCATTCTAAAGAGTTCTCAAACCTAAGCATGGTCATTCAAAGTCCCCATATTTGTAGCTATTTGATCAGATATGCAGATGACTTGAGAGCCTACTTATGGCTGGCTTCTGAAGTAGGGCAGTCTTGTGAAGATTGAAACCCTTAACTTAGGGGGTCTGTGCTAACTTCAAGTGCTTACCATCACTACTGAAATGTATTGCAAAATGCCCATTGGGGTTGGTATCAAAACTGAAGCACCAGAACATATATGCAGTGCAACTCCTCAGTACTCCATGTGACCTTTTTGTTGACAGCTGATGGGTACAGAGAAGCTGGTCAAGTGTGAGTCAGGTTGACTATGGATTATTTGTAGAGTACTAACTTGGAATGCCCGTTCCTCTTCCTTTGGGTGGCACTTTGCTTTCTCTAGTAAGGACCTTGTGCTCAAAAATATGGACTAGAAAATTTAAGATACATGCTAAGGATATTTTTCATGTTTAAGTAGGTCTCCTCTAGTTTCTGCACTTCTATACAAAGGTTAAATGATGTTTTCTAAAATGTTTGCTTAGATGTGTGGAAATGATATTTACTTAGAGTGTAGTTCTTAGACCATCATCATTGGTGTCATTTAGGGACTTGTTAGAAATGAAGACTTCATCATAATCGGTAGTTTAACAAACTCCCCAGCTGAGTCATATGCACATTAAAGCTTGAGACACTTTAATATTTTGAGATAATGAGAGAGATTTATATTAAACTAAATCTAAATGCTTTACTTGAAAAAAATAAAAGTGAAAATTCTGGTTTATTTTTAGATCTGTTATTTTCAACAAAAATCAAAACCCATTTGTAATTGATAAATTCTTCCACACCTACTCTTTGTGTGTTGATACTCTGTGTTTCATGGCTTTTGGCATTTATTAACATCTGTTAATGTTTCAATATTGCATACAGGTATTAAAAATCAGTCTCTAGCTCTTTGTTAAATATGATTGATAGAACACATGCATTTATCTGCTTTCCTTAAAATGTCACTAATAAACCAATAAAGAATAAAAAGCAGAAAGAGATGTGAAGAGAACAAGCCATTTACAATTGCACCAAAAATAAAGTTAACCAAGGAGGTGAAAGATCAATAATCACCAGGGACATGCAAATCAAAACCACATTGAGATATCACTTTATACTGTCAGAATGACTAAAAAAAAAAAAATGTAAGAAATAACAAGTGTTTGGAGGGGATGTGGAGAAAAAGGAACCCTTGTGCACTGTTGGTAAGAATATAAATTGGTGCAGCCCCTGTGGAAAACCATATGGAGGTTCCTCAAAAATTAAAAAATAGAATTATCGTATGATCCAATAATTCTACTACTGGGTATTAACCCAAAGAAAATAAAAACACTAACTCAAAAAGATAAATGCACCCCTATGTTTATTGCAACATTATTTTCAATAGCCAAGAAATGGAAACAACCCAAGTGTCCATGAGTAGATGAATAGAGAAAGAGGTATGGTATATATATTTATAATGGAATATTACTCAAACATAAAATGAATGGGATCTTGCCATTTGCAACAACATGGACGGGCCTAGAAGGCATAATGTTAAGTGAAATAAATCATCCAGAAAAAGACAAATGCCATATGATTTCACACATATGTAGAATTTAAGAAATAAAACAAATGAACAACAACAACAAAAGGAACAAATGGACTCTTAAATACAGAGAACAAACTGGTGTTTTCAAGGTGGGGGTGGATGAACTAGAGGGGACTAAGAGTATACTTACCTAGATGAGAGCTGAGAAATGTATAGAATTGTTGAATTACTACATTATACACCTGAAACTAATATAACACTGTATGTTAAGTATACTTGATTTAAAAATATAAAAGTGCTCTTTTAAAAATGAAAAATAAGAATAAAAAGAAAACATTAACCCACAATGTTAAAGAGACGGGAAAAGATACTATATTAAAAAAGAGATATTAGCAGATTTATGGTTCTGAAGATAATTTAAGGATGAATTCTAGATACATAGAAAATTAAGCAAGTGAAGAAAAGAAAACAAGGCAGGGATTATCTGTGGGGAATACAAAATTGTATAAGAAACAAAATGTAATCATAGTCATACTACTATGTTGTTCAGCTCTAATAATTCACAATCTATATGAATGTTGATTTTAAAAGTTGTGATAATGGACATCCTTGTTTTGTTACTGGTCTTAGAGGAAAAGCTCTCAGTTTTTCACCATTGAGCATGAAGTTTGCTGTGGAGTTTTTATATATAGCCTTTATTATGCTGAGTTATCTTCTCTCTAAACCCACTTTGTTGAGAATTATTATCATGAATGGGTACTGAATTTTGTCAAATACTTTTTCTGCATTGTATGATTTTTATCCTTTGTTTTGTTGATTTGGTGTATCATGTTTATTGATTTGCAAATATTAAGCCATTCTTGCATCCCTGGAATTAGTCCTAGTTGGTTGTAGTCAATGACCCTTTTAATGTGTTGCTCAGTATTACTAATCACCAGGGAAATGCAACTCAAAACCACAATGTGATACTGTCTTACACCGGTCAGAATGGCTAAAAGAAAAAACACAAGAAATAGCAAGAGCTGATGAGTATGTGGAGAAAAGGAACCCTCATGCACTCTTGGTTGGAGTGTAAATTGGTGCAGGTGCTGTGGAAAACAATATGCTGGTTTCTCATAAAATTAAAAATAGAAATGCTGTCTGAGCCAATAATTCCACTAGTGGGTATTTACAGAAAGAAAATGAAAACACTAATTCGAAAAGATATATGCACCCCTATATTTATTGCAGTATTTACAATAGCCAAGAAATGGAAGCAATCTTAGTGTCCATCGAGAGATGAATAGATAAGGAAAAGGTGATATACGCATGCACACACAAATGCACACATAACATGGAATATTACACACCGATAAAAAATGATATATTGGCATTTGCAACAACAGGAGTGGGACCTAGAGGGTATTATGTTAAGTAAAATAAGTCAGATTGAGAAAGAAAAATACCCTCTCATTTCACTCACATGTGGAATCTAAAAAACAAACAAACAAATGAATAAACAAAAAAAAGCCGAATCAGACCTATAAATACAGAGAACAAACTGATGGTTCCCAGAGGGAGGAGGGAGGGGTGGACAAATGGGTGAAGGGGAGTAGGAGATAGAGGCTTCCAGTTATGGAATGAATAAGTCACAGGAATAAAAGGCACAGCATAATGTTGTATGGCGACAGATGGTAGCTACACTTGTGGTGAGCATAACATAATGTATAGAAAAGTTGAATCACTATGTTGTATATTTGAAACTAATGTAACATTGTATGTCAACTATACTCAAAAATTTGTTTTAGGACCACCTGGGTGGCTCAGATGGTTAAGTGACTGACTCTTGGTTTTGGCTCAGGTCATGATCTCAGGGTTGTGGGATTGAGCCCTACGTTGGGCTCCGAACTCAAGGGGAGGCTGCTTGAGATTCTCTCTCTACCTCTGCCTTTACCCCTCTCCCTGCCGCTCTTTCTCTTTCTCTCTCTCTCTCAAATAAATAAATCTTTTAAAAATTGTTTTAAAGTTGATAAAATTATATTTTGAGGAAAGCCTGGGAGGGAAAAGGTGGAGAGGTATAAGAGAATGAAATTCTCATTCTTCATAGCATTATTTCTAGTTAGCAAATTATATCTAAGACTTTAGCATTAATATCAGTAGTATACATATGGAATGTGGTGACAACAACCAGAAATAATAGGTGAGTTAATGTTAGTTGTCTCTCTTTGCTTTCTCCCAGTTATAACCGTGCCAGAATTTATGGATATGGATGCACAGTGTAGAGACCATTGGATTAACAGTAGAGATATGAGTGCTAGTCATACGCTGCCACCAACTAGGCATGCATTTTTCAGTTAAAAGAGGTATAATATTCCATGATTCTTATACCATTTCATTGTTCAAGTTCTATATGATATGTCACAGATATTTTCCTCTATTGTAAGCATGGTGGACAAGAAGAGACTATTTCTAGCAGGTCTGTCAATGGTATTAATTTTTGCTTTGCTTTGTCACTCAGCTGTTTACCTAAGTGGCTTCACACTTGTAGGTGAAGAATAGATAATTTTTCTTCTCAAGCAGCCAAACAGTCTTAATAACTTGGAGAACAGCATGGAATTGCCATAAGCATGAGTGAGGAGTAATAGTTCTTGTAGTTGAGGCAGATGGAAATGTTTTCAATTCTTACACCCTGTGACGTTTGTGAGAAGTTCAGATATTTCCAAAATTACAAAAAGCCATCTGGCCAAAATGACTTGGTCCTGTTCACTTATTTAACCCCTACCAGTTATAGTTTTTTAGCTTTCCCATTATTTGCATTGCAAACTTTTATTAAGTTTGTTCAACAGCAAACATATTAAATGAAGTATCGTGTTTTTGAAGGGTACATAGCTATCACTTTGAATTTCATCATCTTTCCAAACGCTACAGGTTGAATGTGCGAGCAGAAAATATCTAGTATTGATTCACCTGGGCTCAGGAATACATGATCCTGTCCAAAACGTTCATATTAGCCAAGTCTTTGCCACTTAATGTCATATCTGTCTTTGCCAACCAATTTTTAAAGGGCAGTAGAGAACAGGTGATAATAGACACAAACTAACATTAGGGGAGAGCAAATAAGCTATCACTTCATTCGAGTGGACACGGAGCTTTGTCCTCTTCAATTTCCCTGAATCTCAGTCTGTCTCTCTCCCCCTCTTTCTCTTGCTCCAATTCTGTTTGTATCTTTTTTCTTATCTTGCCTTTTAGTCTCTTGTATCTGAATTTTTTGGGATTGATTTGCTCTGTTTGTGTCTCTCTTTCTTTTCTGCTCCCCACCCCCTATCTCCCCCCACTCCTATTCATTATACTCTAAGAAAACAACATAATTAGGAAATTGAAATGTAATTGTAACTGGGGTTTCATAGGTGAGACACTGTAGAAATAAAATTAGAGTCGCAGTTTTTGAAGAAGTGGTGATGCCAATAGCATAAGGTGATCTTATCAGGGAAAGAATTATCCTAATTCCCCCCACTCCCCCTGCCCGGGGAATTGTGAGGTGAAGCATATTTTCAGCAGGTGAAATACATCTTACTAGGTGTTTTCTTTTCCTACCTCAAAATAGGTTTTTAATTCAAAGCAAAATGTATTTTTTTCTATTTTAGAAAATGGAGAGTTATTGCTATTTTTGTTCTAACGGAAGACGATTTTATGTGTCTTCTGTTATAAAAAGAACTACTTTCTAGATAGGGGAGATAATTAACTTGCATATCAGGATCAGGTTAATTACTATTATGTGGAATTTTCACAAAATATATCTGGAAGCTACTTAATTATTAAGAAGCTACTTAAGTATTCCTCCTTATCTCTCTTTCCTTCTGCATAGTTTTCCCCACCATACAGAATTCTCTAAACCCTTGCAGGGAAGGTGCATATCTGGTCCATCTTTGTATATCCTGAAGCTTCTAACATTTTAATTTCTTAGTCTCTGGCCATAGTTCTAGTTTATTACCTGTTCATAGAATCATTTAAGATTTTTGCCTCTGGGTAATGGTGCCACTGAGAATCCTAAGCAGTAAAATTGTGTTTTCATTTAGTCTTTTATTAGCTCAGTTCCAACAACTTTTCTTCAATGTACAATGTAAATAGGGCAAAGATAAAAATTTCAGGTTTATCCTTGGCTTATCTGTTGCTGAAAAACTTGGCATCAGATGGACATAGTATTCATTCATTTGCTTATTTATTGTCACAATAGCTATAAAGAATTTTAAATAAAGGGATCAGTAGTGACAATTTTTTAAAAATCATGTTAACTAAAAAATATTTAGCAGTGTTTTTTTCTGCTGTATTTATGGTATTTGAATGCATCATTATGTTCAATATTTTTTCCCCTAGAATATAGATGCAGACAGTTCTCTTTTGCCTTAAAGGGTTTTACAAGTAAGTTATATTATTTGAAGATGCACAAATGCTAGGCTATTTCAGGCAAGTGACCGCAAAATTTTTGGCATTCTTCATTGGCAAAGCAACTAACTATACTTTTCCGTTTGTAAGAATGGAATATGACTTGAGATGAATTAAAAAACAAGAGGAGTATATGTTGGTAGAACCGTATCTCTAATCTTTTTTAGCTGTATTCCACTTTTCTCAAAGGACTGTTTTAATTTATCGTAAGTCATTTTGCAGGGTTGTATCTATAAATTACACCTAACTTGGAACAAGTTATGCTGTTTGTTTGTTTGTGGATGGCTATTAAAATTTAAGATGGGTTAAGCAGTTAAATAAGAAACAATGAATTACATTGCCTGTGTCATAAAAAGTAGCTACCACAACTAAACAGAAAGGCACAGTGTTTCCTCCTTACTTTGGTCCTTTGGCCCCAGGAGTTAGTATAAGGCACAAAAGTACCTTGCTGGAAAGATGCCAACTCGTTGGACAGACTGAGTGCCTTCACTTTTTTTCTTTATGAGACTGTCACCCTAGTTGTGCTACTGCTGAACAGACAAAAGCAGAGGAAAACCTTTAGCTGGAGGGATCTTGTTTCCTCCAGTAGAACAAAGACATTGAGATTACTTACTCTAGGCAAGATGACATTATCCACATCCACCAAATATACTGAAAAGAATGAATGAGATAACTTTTTGTATTTTAAGTAGCTTTATACAAAAGTGTAGTGAATCCATCTGTATTCCAACTGTATTTCGAAGCGAGATTTTATTTTAAGTATAATTTCTTAACTTATTCGTATTAAAGCTCACAAAAAAATTCAACACTGATTTCTGTTCTTTGGTAAAACTGTTGAAATAGGACTTGGTTTTAAGAAAACTGAACTGCTTTTGACTCTCTGCTTTTTATCATTCATAGCATTGAGGTGGTAATTTAATGTCTTTACCCTTCAAATCAAATTATTTTTTTCCTATCATTTGCTTGGCTTCTTGGCTTATCAAGCTTGATTACATTTGCCTTTTCTTACTTTAAGCAATGTGGTCTGAAAGTGTGAAATAGAAAAAATTGATCTTCTTAAGTATATAAAGCAATATGCCAGTGTTCTGTGTAAGTTTTGTTTTGCATAATGGAAAATTGTAATTTTGGCTTAACATCTTTTTTTGCAATGATTAGGAAATGGCGAAATGAATCAAAAGCAACTAAATAAACACTGATTAAGAAATTCTTAACTTCAGGGCGCCTGGGTGGCTCAGTTGGTTAAGCGACTGCCTTTGGCTCAGGTCATGATCCTGGACTCCCAGGATCGAATCCCGCATTGGGCTCCCTGCTCAGTGGGGAGTCTGCTTCTCCCTCTGACCCTCCCCCCTCTCATGCTCTCTCTCTCTCTCAAATAAATAAATAAAATCTTAAAAAAAAAAAAAAGAAATTCTTCAAACAGAAAAATTTTTTTTTCCTAAGGCATCTAAATGGCTCTTCCAGCATGATAATTAGTATAAATTGAATATAGAATGAATTCTTCTTGAAAATTAATTTTACTGTATGTTTGTTTGCATTTCTGTTATACCATTATAAATATTATCAAAGAACTGAGTTGGAGGGAGTTTGACACTGTTCCACCCATACTCTGCTGCTACTAGAACTTGAACTGAGCCACCGTATCTTCACAATATTCCAAGTTGACTAGAACACTATAGTTGACATCCTAGATTTATGCATTTCTTTCTTCTGGTAGTGGGTTGAATTGTGTCCCCAGAAAAGACACAGTCAAGTCCTAACCCCAGTACCTGTGAATGTGACCTTATTTTGAAGTAGTGTCTTTGCAGGGTTTTTTTTTTTGTTATTTGTTTTTTGTTTTTTATGTTTTTTTTGAGGTCATACTAGAATTAGTCCAATGACGGGTGCCTTTGTAAGAGAGAGCAGAGGGAGATTTGGGGACAGAGGCACAGAGACATAGGGAAGAAGGCTGTGAGTTACTTTCTTATGGCAGCTTATTCATTGCTCCTTTCTTTAAATGAAACTCAGGAAAACATTCCTAGTTGAAAGCCATGGAATCTACTAGTGGATGTTCTTGCTTAGAAATCTATAAGGAGTTTATCTGAAAATTTACTGATTTAATTATTTTAAGATTTTTTTTCTCTCCTTTGAGAGGTTTTTAATATGGTATCTATTTAGATAGATGCATTTTAGAGATATTAATTGTATTCCTGTAGTCCATTCTCTAACCTCTGAAAAATTAAGAACTTTGGAGTCATACAGATTAGGGTTTTAGTCCCAACCCTTCCTTTTGGGCACATTATGCAACTCTCCCAAGCCTCAGTGTATACGTGACATGCTCACCTTCTTCTATTCCTTCACGTAGGACCATTTTAGCACTTGCTATTGTCATCTTTTCTTCTCTTTTACTTTCCCTTTTTCTCCTGGAGTGAAGAGAAACAGTATTAAGCTTTGAACTGATGCAGACAAAAGTGAGGAGTGAAATGGCACTTCCGTAGTCATTTCTTGACTCACGCTTGCTTTCTTTTCTTTTCTTTTCTTTTCTTTCTTTCTTTCTTTCTTTCTTTCTTTCTTTCTTTCTTTCTTTCTTTCTTTCTTTCTTTCTTTCTTTCTTTCTTTCTTTCTTTCTTTCTTTCTTTCTTTCTTTCTTTCTTTCTTTCTTTCTTTCTTTCTTTCTTTCTTTCTTTCTTTCTTTCTTTCTTTCTTTCTTTCTTTCTTTCTTTCTTTCTTTCTTTCTTTCTTTCTTTCTTTCTTTCTTTCTTTCTTTCTTTCTTTCTTTCTTTCACAGAGAGAGAGAGAGAGGGCACAAGTAGGCAGAGCGGCAGACAGAGGGAGAGGGAGAAGCAGGCTCTCCGCTGAGCAGGGAGCCCGATGCGGGGCTCGATCACAGTACCCTGGGATCATGACCTGAGCCGAAGTCAGCCGCTTAACCGACTGAGCCACCCAGGCACCCCACGCACTTTCTTTCTGACTGTGGGTGTACTAGTAGGTGCTCAGTGTTTTCCAAATTGCAGATTCTGACTTACTAGTAGTTAATGAAATCAATTAATAGATCATCCAGCATTAAAAAAAAAAAAAAAAACTAGAATAGAATAGATATTATCAGTTTACATTGCCCAGAGTAGGATAAAATTCTTTTTCATGAAACTTAAATTGTGTGTGTGTGTTGCAATCGTATTTATTTGAATGTGGTGTACAGTTTAAAACAAGTTCAGAAGCCAAGTAGCTAAATGAAAACAAGCTTTAGTTATTCCAATCTGTACTCTCTACTTGGCATCTTATTAACTCATGGAGAGGATTGACTACTGTCATTAAGTTAAATTATAAAATAACCAGGATATATGGGGACACCTTTTATTAGTTTTCTTTTTGAGTAGCTGGGGTTGTCTTTCTGGTTGTTACTGAAAGCCTTGTAGCTGTATGGATTTCTCTAATGATTTGGTGTCAAAGATTGCTCTGCTTATCTTTTCTTGTTCTTAGTTTGAGTCAGGCTCTACTTTTGAAAGCACATAGTCAAGGAGATATGATTGCTAACTGTGGAGATTCTTAATTCTCTGCTGTAATGATAACTTCTGAGGCTAATTAAGGTGCCCTAAGACCCATTCCTACTGCCTGCTGAATGACCTTTACCTAAGAGGTCATATTCGTTCATATGATAAATCCCAAGGTTTACTGTAGGTTTCAGTAAGCTAACAACCAACCAATTTACTTTCATACAGAGTCCAAATCCCTTTCATCACGGCCCATAAAAACTAACTTGTGAAGTTTTGGTAAGTTACTTAAACTTTCTAAACCTAAAATTTCTCACCTGTAATATAAAATATACTATTGTTAGAATCTTCCTCATAGAGGTTAAAGGAATTTATATGTATTCTAGGACTTAGCATTTATTAAGTCCTGGTGATGATGATATTGGTTATGTTGCTAACCACAACATTTGGCATCAAGTATAATGAACCTCGTCTGCCTAGAGTTGGCTTTTCACTTGAAAATAGTGAAAGAGGGGCGCCTGGGTGGCTCAGTCATTAAGCGTCTGCCTTCAGCTCAGGTCATGATCCCAGGGTCCTGGGATCGAGCCCCGCATCGGGCTCCCTGCTCCGCGGGAAGCCTGCTTCTCCCTCTCCCACTCCCCCTGCTTGTGTTCCCTCTCTCGCTATGTCTCTCTCTGTTAAATAAATAAATAAAATCTTTTTAAAAAAAGAAAAGAAAATAGTGAAAGAATTTGATTAACATTGCTCCCCAACCAAATAAAGAGATTAAGAGTTTAGCACACCTGGAGGGTTGCATTCTCTTTCTAGGCCTATATTTTGAGACTTTAATGACTTGGATCATTTCCAGAGAAGAGTGATCTGAATTACGTTAAGGACATGGATTTCTTCAGTGTGGAGCAAAGACATAGGGGCATGATGGCATAGTGGAATTGTAGGGTTGCCCTGTGGTACATACATTACATGTATTCTTTTCTCTTTTTGTTTCCTAAAATAAAACTGGTGTGGATTAGAAAGAAGGAAATGCTCAGTTTAACATGAGAGGAACAATCTGTTTACTCTCAGAGTTTTAAAAAATGTAATAGGCTGACCTATAAGGGACTGATCTAGTAGAGGATGGTAACATCTGTTAACCGTGTTGCTGGGGGACCTGGGGGCTTGGTGAAGTGATGGGGTGAGCACTGAAGTCTTCTTTCATTCTGAGATTGGACGTCTTTGCCACTTTTAAAGTCTGGGCAGCTCTAGCCTGGACTAAGAGTGAAGGTTGTAGAGTCACTTAATACAGACTGTGGAAGGCAAAATGGCAGGCTTTTACAAGTATATGGCAGACATGGAGAATGTGAGGCTCTCTTTTCTGTAGTTTCTTGATATTATATAATTATGTATTATAAAATATGTTAAGATAATATGCAATTATGTTTTAAAAATATTATATTTTAAAAGAATAATGTGACATCCTGGTGATAAGCTTGGGATTTTAAGTCAAGGAGAACTTTAGCAGAGCTTTAATATAAAAGCTCCTTTCTGAAGCCAGATTATTTAAAGATCATAGGGTTGTCTTTTCTCAATACAGCTTATCTTTATTGATAAGCCTTTTGCTACTGGGAAAAGCATCCATAGATATTTGATAGTGCTCACTTTGGAGCAGTGGAAAGATTCAGCGGGTTTGAAAATTTGATGCTAATTTTATCTGATACCTCCTTCCCCGTGACCAATAATTCATCAAGGTAGGTTAGCATAGTTTTTCTGACATCACAGAGTAGTTATGGGTAATATATTCAAATGCCAGCTATAACGTGTATGAAAGTGTCTTATACCTTCAGACGTGCTTTACAGATGTGTAATCAGTAAAATTTTATAACATCCTTATAAGTTTAAGATTTTCACTTTGGTTCCGAAGCCTAGGGCTACTGATCCCAGACTTTCCAGTATTTTAGATCTTCTGGCTTCTGTGAAGTTCAAACTTAAATTGTGGTTTCAAGACTGGCACGACAGGTTGAATATGACACGCATATTCTTACCTGGTGTTTTGAGTATTCACTCTGAGAACCAGCAGACCTGACTACCGAGGCTAGTCCTGGGGGAGAGTTACTCTTATCAGAAAATAAAGGCCACTCTGTCATTACACTTACTTAGTAGTCATTTCGTCTAAAAGCTCCCTGGCCCTAGTATCTGAAACAGGTACTGGAAACAGATACATCTGCCATGTGAGTTGGCTTCTTCCCTACAAATTAGCAGCTGCAGCAGGATCCTATAGCAATCTCTCTGGGCACACTCAGACACTGGCATTTTAAATATCTTGGGAGAGTAGAAGTGCTTCTACCCAATTTATTTTCTGTTTGGAATTGCCCCCATGGTTTCAGGTGAAAATCTCCAGCATATTCAAACAAGATATTGAAGAATTGAAAAATAACTAATTTAATAGTCTACGTATCACATTTCTCTCAAAAACACTTCTGAGAAAATTTAATAGCAGGAGTATCTACAAATGTTTATGCTAATGTTTATCTCTTATATTATGTTCTGTTATGTTTATTATGTCTTTTAATGCATATCTCCTCTGTTAATTTTTAAGTACATCTTCAAAATCGAACCTTAAATTATTGTGCTTCAATGTACTTCTTTACTCTGAAAACCTATATTGTACTTATATTAGACAATTTGATAAAACCTTTCTTCTTCAGAGAGTACAGTGGTGAGAAAGTAGAGAAAATCTAGAATGAGTGTCTGATTTGTGTGAGTCAATATTTCTACAAATACTCTTTCCTATTTTAAGTTATTTGGAGTTCAGGGTCTCACTTAGAAACATACAAGACAGGACAATTTTTTTCTATTATCTGAGGAAAGTGATACCTGTGAGATCTCTTTAGAACTGTGTCTGGTCTTGCAGAAGACATGGTCCAAATAAATGAGATACACTATTTTCCCCCCCTGGTTTTCCTATGTCTATTTTTATACTCGTACTTATTAAAGTCTATGTCACATATTCGTGAAATTTCTGAAAGAGAAATACAATTGGCAATGAAAATGGAACTAGATCAGTCTTAAATTCAAAGACATAGACTTTAATTTTATATCATATTTGGGTTTTTATGTATAAAACTTCTCAAAATACCTACAGTCTCTTTCATTTACCTGCCTTTTGGGGAGAGAGTGGAGAGCTGCAGTAACATTTTTGGTCCTCTGTTGGTTTTGTGGGAGATGTATTTAAAAAAATCTGAAATGAGAATAAATTGCAAATAATGGACTCTGCTAATCCTGTAATGAAGAGTATGCACCCAAGTGTATGCTTGTGAGGGTGTTGACTGTTTGTGTGTTTCAGATTAGGGAAGGCCTGCCTGAGAGGGTAGTGTATAAAGTGTGCTTATATCTATTTCCTTTTTCATTTCCCAGTTCTCATATTTTCAGCTATGGAGGACTAGTGATAGCATGGGCATGGCTACAGAGGCAGACAGGATGAAAGATGGATAACTAGTATTTGTAGCCTTATCAGTTAGTCCTAGTGTTTTAAATTTGACCTTGTCATTTTCCCTTGGATATCAGTGTCCACCAAACTATTTGTTAGCAACAAATTAAGTTTGATTTTTTTACCCATCTTTCCATTTTTCTTTCTGAAGACCAGCTCCAGCTATTTCCTTCTGTAGAACTTTCAGTTCTGAAGTACCCTGATGCTATTCAAATTTTCAGTACCCTGATGCTATTCAAATTCTTCTGCATATTGTCACTTTCACACTGCCCCTAGCCTGCTCTCTGCATTTCTTTGCTCATTAATTGAGAATTTGTGTAAAGATAGTCTGAGTTGTTAGAACCCTTTCTGGGCCCCCTTATAAAACATGTATCCCCAAATATGTGTAAGCTATCCCCATGCCTACCATATTTTTATTAACCTGTATTGCAATTACTAGATTCATTTGTTGTTACCTGCCTGTAGATGATAAATATTATCATGTCAAGGAATTTGTCTATCACAGACATAGATTCTCTAGTAGTTAATATTGTGGCTAGCACTTAGTAGATCCTCACTAAATGAAGAATGCATGGATAAGATTCATATATGAATGAAAACATGGGCCACTTCTTGCTTTTCTGCTTAAAAATTTTGCTGCTGTTATTTTCCAAATCTCATTCCTCAGAAGGGGTTCTACCAAACCAATGATTCATTACAAAATAGCCAAAGTGGGGGCATATCATTTGGAATTAGAACATGGTTTAGCATAGTGACTTTCAAATATTTGCAAGCAAAATTTAGTATTCACTGAATACTGAAAAACTTCTTTACACATAAAACTATTTTTGCATGCCAGTTTAATTTCATACAAGTTCATTAACCTGTGGAAGTGTTTGTTTTACTGAACCACCTCGCTTCTTCTGCTGGGAAGTATAGATGATGAACTTCCTAGATGGGCATCTGTAGGTTTTAATCATGGATAAGTTTGATGGTGTTAAGTTTTTATTTAATATTTTTGTTACCCCATTTATCAACCATTATCCGTGTCATCTAACCTCTATTAAATGATTTAGTTCTCCTAGAACAAAATTCATTTATTAGAACTCCTCAAACCCAATTCACAAATTCCATTTCATAAATTGGAACTCCTCAGAAGCCAAGGTTTATAACACAAGACAAGTGATCCAACAAAGATCAACTCTGTCAGAGCACACTGACTGCTGACTCTCTAAGATGGTGATGGTGGTGCTCTATTACTCCCCCTCAGTCCTTACCTTTTTTTTTTTTTTAAGATTGTATTTATTTATTTGAGAGAGAGAGAGATCATGGGGGTGGGGAGCAGTAGAGGGAGAAGCAGACTCCCCGCTGAGCAAGGAGCCTGATGTGGGACTCTGATCAGGCAGACACTCCACCAACTGAACCACTCAGGCGCCCTCAATTCTTACTTTTTAAGCAGGATTCTCCTTCTAAGGTCGGAGTTACTGTGTATGATATTATAATCTGGGAGTCAGAAAGCAGATTAAACAGGTCATTGACCATTTTGTATTTTTCTGTGATGGGATTGAAAAACAAAAGCTTTATACATTGGGACTGTGAAATGGATGCATGGAAATAATCACAGAAAAGTCTTTTAAAAGTCCCTAGAAGTGCTTTGCACCCAGTGAGTACTTAGTGAATATACTTATTTTAAAAGTTTTATTTGTAAGAATATGTGCGGGTTTTTGTTGTTAATAAACTAGTACTCACTGTTCGGTCTTTAGCAAGTAATAACTGGAAGTTGACAAATACTGGTGCTTTATCTCCAATTCCTCATGCAAACTGAGATAAGGATATTATAAAGAAACATGTTGATGGAGATAGATAGAAAATAATAGGCACAATTAATAAATCTGGCATATTGTTGGTGAATTGTTCCCTCCCCCAAAATATTACCCCTCAGTTATTTTTTGTGGGTTATGCATGCTTAAAAAAGTACCTGATTGTTATTATTTCTCATGATGTTGTATCTTTTGGTTTTTTGCTTTGTTTTTATTATTATTGTTGTCTTGGGACAGAAAATTACTTAACTTCTCTGAGACTGATCTGTGAAATGGGAATGTGAATACTATACTCCTGGCAATTTCATGAAAATTGAATTAATTAAAAATATGTGTGTATAAATATATATACACATACATATTCATATATATACATAAAGAGAGAGAGAGAGGGAGTAAGCACATTCATCAGTATGCCTGACATACTAAGATGGTAAATGTTCAATTTCCCACACCCCTTCTCCTTTAGATCTGGAGTGGATTTCTTAAGACCATAGCAAATTGTTAGTTGGGCATATGCTCAGGATTTAGTAAATGTTTCTCTTCTTCCTAATTTTTATCTTGCTACTCGAGTATATATTAATGCATATTTATTCAAATATAATAATATGCTCATAATGTATTTATTAATTGCTATGCATTTTGTGTGCCGGGAAAATATCACAAGGATCATATTGTCACTTCAGGACTGAGCCTGAACTGAAGACACACATAATCTGTTGGACAGAAAACCTAACTACCCTTACCCTCACACAATTGTTTTGGTGTCGTTCCTTTTTTCAGTGCAATCTATTAATTCTTATATATTTTTATAGATAAAGATTTCGTTAGTAGAAAGAAATGAATGTTTTCTTTCCTTCTATGTTTATACCTTTTCTGTATCATATCCATCATTTGAAGGATTTTTATTTTTAAGCTTAATGGTTTGAATTGGGTAGTTAAAATCATGTAATTATATAAATTGATGCATTGTTTGTAAATGTCTTTTAAGCTCTGATAAAATAAATAATTTAATATGAAAATTATATACTGGAATGTTGGTTTATTGATTAACTCACTCGTAAACAGGGAAGGGAATCCTAGAAGGCTTAAAGTTCTTTTGGAGACATGTTTTTATGTTCTTCATTGAGTATGTGACTTGTGTCTGCAACTATTATGAAAAGAATGTTTACCAGAGGTGCCTGACTTTGATCTGAATTCTAATAATACATTTCATCTTTATAAAGTATCTTTTGAAGAACTCCTGTGGTGTGTTTGACCATATTGCTTTAATATTGGTAACTCTCATGGTTTAAGAACTGTTTCTCTTTACCAGCCCTGAGTCTGGTACCACAAATGACAGGGAGGTTTTTTGTTGTTGTTGTTGTTTGTTTTTTTTAATACTTTCATTCTCTCAATGCTAGGATTAGGATGGTCAATTTGTGTCCCAAGCTTACTCTATTATTTGTCCAGTGTCCATAAGTATCCATTATAAGTGGATATTGCAATTGGATTTTGAATCAATAACTTCAGACACTGAACCATATGTTTTAATGAGAAACTGGATTTTCCTTACATTGGTCACATAGTACTATTAGTTTTTTGATGATATATTAGAGTCAGAAAAGACAAATATAAGCACAGAAAGTACCATGAGGTCTTCAAATTCCATTATAGTTCACTCTCCTGAAAGGCTTGCCAAGGCCAACCATAACTCTCTGTATTATGCGTTGTTACTTTGGGCCACTCTACAATAATTTTGAAATCATATATGATATTTGAATTTATTACTTATTTGAATACCTCAGTTCTCTTAAGAGAAAGTTGTATTGATATATCTCTGATGTATCTAACCCCTTAGTTGGTATTAACTATATGGCTTATTTCAAACATAGCTTTAAGAGCCCTCTGATGTGCATGTAAAGTGAACCAGAATAGTAAATTCAAATCTCTGGGCTTGTCTATTTTCACTAGGAATAAAAAGGAATTGTGTTCTATTTCATATGATCTTCTTACCTGAGCATACTGAATGCTTACTAGTCAATTTAAGAGCAGCTCTGTGATGTCATTAATAAAATGTTTAAGCCAGATTTTGGAAATAATCTATATTTCACTGGAATATTCTTTTTAAAACATTGATCTTTTAATTATTTTTCTTAGGATTGGCTATATGTATTATGACTTTCAGAATGAACTCCGATTTTGTCATTTTATTCCTGTGTATAAATAGTGTTTTTATTTTTCATTTGCTTCAGAGGAATAAGATAAATCAAAGTAGTGGTCACCCTTAATAATAGAGTCCTCACTTTACAAATGAACACACAAAAGCAGCCCCTATTGTATTGAAACCCCAATTAGTTTCTTTTTCCTGAGCTCCATGGTGCTGATTATAGCATTTTGATTCTAGGCATGGTTCTTTCATTCCACTACAATATTGCCATGATCCCAAGCAACGACCTAGTTAACAATGCATTAGTCAGGGTAAAATGATATAAAGTACGGGTTGTAGAACTAAGGGTGAGAATATTACCATCTGAGAAGGTGGTAGAAGAGAAGATCATGGTAGTTTATGACCATTTGGGATGTTCAATATAGTAAACATATCTGGCAAATATACACTTTAAAAAAACTTTTACTTATTTGTTATAATTTGTTATGGGAAGGAGGGGGGAGAGGGAGGAAGTGAGAGGGAGAGATTGAGATTGGATCAAAGAAAATGTAGCCACAATTTAATCACTGTTCATTATTCCCTATCTCCTAGACTGTCAACACTGGGATGAAGCTGAAGATGTTGTTTAATAGTGACATATACAATGAGATTTTTTTTTTTTCTGATACTTGGCGATAGCTGTGAGGATATTTCATTGGAATTCTCCCTTTCTTTAGCAAACACATATTTTTAAACTTTTAGTTGTTTTTATTATTGGCTTTATTTGTTACTTACATATCACTTCTGATTTTTCACATAAAAGACTAATCTATGAAATTTTAAGATTTTCCTTCATAGTAAGTAGACATGCCTCTTGATTTAACCAGTTTAAGGATAGCATTAGGCTGGTATTAGTGTGTGTGTGTTAAGATCAATAATAGATTTGAATTAAGTTCTTATATCAACATATAATAAGTAAGACCTTTTTAGAGCAAGAAAAATCTCTGTGATTTTTTGAGTATTGTTTTCTGTAAAAGTATGGATTGATGCTGGGAAGAATCCTCTAGATAGCATAGTTAACAGATACTTGTGAAAGCAGTGATACATAACCAGCATGTAATCCAGTAGAATATAAGTCCCTTAATGGTGAAAAATGTGTCCTGTTCATTCTGTTTTTCCAGTGAGTAATAGCCATGTGGTAAATATTTATTGAAAGTAACCAAAGAAAATATAGTTAAATAGACTAAGGATTTATAATTTTAAACTTATGCTTTCTGATATGTAATTTTGCTTAAAAACTTTTTATCTAATTAGAATAAAATTTTAAGAAAGGAAACAAGTATCAAAAGATAGATATATGTACCATAAATGGATTTCATTTCTTTCCTAGGCAAAATAGCATATAACTGGCAGCATATTGTTGATTGGCTTTGCTGACAATGACACATTTTGCTTCACATTGTTTTTATACATTATTTGTATTCAACTAGACATGCTTATTTTCAGAAAATTTGAATTTTATTATATAGTATAAATTAGAAAATATATAATTCTTTTAAAGTCATTTTTGTGAAAAATGTTTTTCTCCATACAAGGTGAGAGGATCAGTTGACATTCACAGTGGTATAAACTTTAGAGTTCTATTTTTTATAGGGAAAGCTTGCCATTGCATCTGTATAGTATCACCAAATTGTAAGTTACATACTTTGAGTACTTGGACTAATGCTTAATTTTATGTGAGGCTTAGAAGGTAACATAGGGAGTATGAAATGCATTCTTGTTATTGAAGCAAGTGTCTTTTTGCTCTCACTTGCAATTTAGATTAAATTTTAAGCAAGTAAGTAGGATCATGATTTGCTTTGAGCATCTGTATTTATTCGGCTGTAACAAAAATACTTCATTTCAGTGTTCACTGTTAGGTGACTATTCAGAGTGCTTATTTGCTACAATTTCTCTAAGAAAAATGTAGCTTGAAATGCACTTTAAGCTCTATGCTATGTTTGTTATAGTCCTTCAGGCAGATAGGTTTAAAAGAAACATACAAGATACCTGAGCAAGTTTTTGCTGACCTATGCAATACCTGCCTCCTAATAGGTCATATTTCAGCGCCTATATTTTTGATAAATGGCCTGGCTTTAAAAAGCTTTGTCCGTGGTGCTGAAACATCTCATGATGTATTAGCATGTCTTACTGATAAATTCTAATGTCAGCCTCTGTGTGATAGTGATTCATCAGGTTGTAAAATTTGTGTTTGGGAAATACACTGAATTAGCAAGTTTCATATTTTGGGTGTGTTAAAATTAACACAGTTTGTCCTTTTGTTTTAAAGAGTTCATAACAATTACCTTCCAGATTGTCAAAAACAGCAGGATTTAATTAGAAACTGTCAAGGCTACCATAAAAGCAAATGTCTATATTAACAAATAAGTTGATATGACTACAGTGCTGGAAATGTTTACAGGCCAGTGACATGTTGATAACATGCAGCATGCTATTGTAAGAAAAGTTAAACACTTGATTATGAACAGGCATAGCAGCAATTAACATGGAAGCCTTGTAGCTTTGTAGAGATAAGTGATTTGCCTATAAAAGGTATGGCTTATTATCTTAGATGGGTTTTTTTTAATTGTTTCATGATTTTTTTTGTACACAAATACATGTATTTTGCAGGACTGTAGGTTTTTGTTTGGAAATATGACTTAAAACCCTAAAAGATTTTGGGTTATTTTCTCCAAGTGAGATCTTTATATTTCCTATTTTAGATTCTTTAAATAATTAGTAATGTTTTTTGGCACTTCATTGATTCTCATTTTTTAAGTTGTGTTTTTTAGGTGTCTTAAATATAATCATAGAGAACTACACTTAATCTTTTTCGTTTACTCTATTTTTTTTAAAGATTTATTTATTTGAGAGAAAAAGATAGGGATAGAGAGAGAAAGAGGGAGGGAGAACGTGTGTGTGGTGGGGAGGGGCAGAGGGAGAGAGAAACTTAAGCAGACTCTGCACTGACTTTGGAGCCAATGTGGGACTTGATCTCACGACCCTGAGATCATGACCTGAGCCGAAACCAAGAATCAGATGCTCAATCGATTGTGCCACCCAGATGCCCCTCTTTTACTCTAAATTAGTCTTAGAAGCTTTTTCTTGTATTACCAAAACTTTCCTCTCAAATTTTTATTAAATTTTGGGATTATCTAAATTATGTCATTTTTATATGGGGGTGAACCAAATAAAAGCGATAATTTTATAAAATTGAACATGCTAAACTTATTCTACTCGTAATCCAATATGTTTAAAGTAAAATTTTAAAATCCTAATCTTGGAAAATCCTAGTCTTCTAAAATTCTAAAATTCATTGTTATCCTGAGGAAAAGAACCATTCAATCTGATCAGAGCAGACTTCAAATCACCAAGTAGGTTAGTTGCTATACAAGTATATAAACCTCCCTCTTTTGGGTTCATGTGAAACATGTTTGGTAGTTAGATTTGCAACACAGAAAATTATTAGATTATTTGCTTATTACTGCAGTGAAGCACATTAAGTGTTCAGAATCACAGAGATTTGAAAATTAGACCTAAATCATAAATCCTACCAAAAATTGGCAATGTTTTCTGCAAAGCAAGCAGCTTACATTTGAGCTACTACTAATTATTAAAATAAAACCTTCAGTTCCTCAGATACTGGATTTACATGTACTTACCAATTAAATCTACTCTAAAACCTTCTTGTTAAGAAAATATTGAAGTGAATACATAATGTCCTTGAGGATTTGTTTCTGTCAATAAAGGGTTAAATAGAGTGTTGTTATTGCCTTTCAATACTGATAAAGTGCTCTAAATTCATTTTTGTGCATTATAAAAATGTAATTACAGAACCCAATAAAAGTGCCTTAGCATTCCAAATTTCATTATAGGAAAACACTTTTAAAAAATGTCATTTAAATGATACCTGGTCAGATGACATTTCCCAGAAATTATTCTTTATTTAGAAACAAAAACAAGACAAAAGCAATTGATTTTAATCCAAAATGTATTTTTTTCTTATAAAAGAGGCCCACATACTCACTGTGTCTACTCTACAGAATTTGTCCATTTTATTACACCACGTGTCAATTCAAGTTACCTAGTCACTGCAAAAACTCGTGGCTAATATGTGTAATACAACACAGGAGGAGATATTGCTCAGTTCAACTACTCTTATATACTTAAAAAAAATACAGAAATGTTTTTGTCCACTTTAACTGTAGTCCAGACATAAAAGTTACATGAAAGTTCTAGAAAATGGAATTATTTTATTTGGTTGCCACAGTACCCTTTGAAGCCAGTTAATTAAAATGCTGAACTTGTACATATTTCCCTTGGTCAGGAGCAGCATTGGTGAAGCTTAAACTTCTTTCTAGAAAGCAACATTTTTCTGTTTTTTTTTTTTTTTTTTTTTTTTTTTTTAATTTTTCAAGCACAGCTGCAGTCTTAAGCTTTTCTTTGAAGTAGGTTTAGTTAGTTGTTTTTAGGACGTATTTGTTGGCACACCTATAACAGTTGCTTTCACTTCCAATGCTGTACTTTTTTCTTTGCCTGTTTCCCAGAGGTTGATTAGGGGAGGATAAAGCTCACTGAACGTGAAGGTTGGTTTCTGTAAGTAATTCCTCATATAGCCATGTCCACCATCACAGTTCATGTCTTGAGAGAGGCAACTGAAAAGACATACCACACCAATAATCCCCAGAAAGCCTCCAAGGCAGGCCATAAAGGTTGTGGTGTTACTCTTTTCATATTCCTTTCGATCAGGGTCCAAACCTTTTGTGGTGACATTTACACATTGTTTTCTGGTTTTTTGATAGATGGTGGGGATATCAATACAAATTTTGTACTCAGTTGATGGGTTCAGATGAGTAAGATTATATACCTTGACATCAGATGGTATTCGAGCACTTTGGGCAGCATGGGAATTTTCAGTCTTGACAAAGGCTGTCCACTTAACACTGGATTTGAGAATTTTAGAACTTGCTTTCCAAGACACCAGAACTGAATTGGCCTGAACATCTTTTATTTTAATATTTAAGGATTCATTGTTATCCCGGGGAAAAGAACCATCCACTTTGATCATAACAGACTTCAAGTCTGCACCAACCAGGTTCGTTGCTATACAAGTATACAGACCCCCTTCTGTTGGGGTTATGTCGCTTATATCTAGTGTGCCTTCCGAATGGACGTAGAACTTGTCTTTCAGAGTATTAGGTAAGAGTTTTTGGCCAGAAGGTGTTATCCAGTAGATTTCAGGCTGTGGCTCTGCAGTAGCTCTACAGTGCAAGGAAACATAGCTCCCAGCTTCCAAATCCAGATTAGAAGGGAAGCTCTCAGGAGCTATAAGAGGGAGACAGATTTCCATCATTTCCCTGAAATGCACCTGCCGAACATTTTGGCCTTGGAATTCAGGTGGGTCCACGCAAAATAGTGAGTCTGGCTCCATAAATCGAATGTTGGTTTTGTTCATATTAATCCAACGGATGACACAATCACACCTGATGGGATTGCTGTGTATGCTGATCTCCTTGAGGTTTGGCAGAGACTCAATTGTACCATGGTAAAGGGCACTAAGGGCATTGCTGTTGAGCATAAGTGATTCCAGCTTGGGTAGTCTGAAAAATGCATTTGGGTGAATGTAAGACAACCGTGGGTTGTTTGTAGCTTCTATTTTTCTTAAATCTGGCAGGTTATCCACAGCAAGACTGTCGATGGAAATCAGCTCAGGCATATTATTTATTCCCAACTCTTTTAAGTGTAGCATATTGCTGAAATCACCCCTCCGTATATTATTAATGGGATTTTTATTTAGATCCAAAAATTTGAGGTTTATAGCTTTTTGGAGAGCAACATGGGGCACTTTAATAAGCCTGTTGTCATAAAAAGAGATGCTTTCTAAGTTTTCAAGTCCAACCAAGGCATTATCTGGTATTTCCGTGAGGTTTATACCAGCTATAACCAGGCTGCGGAGATTGATAAGCGGCTTAAAGTTCATGTCTTTGATTCTGATGATTGGATTTTCCCCAATCATAAGAATCTCCAGATTGGGAAGAGCGTCAAACCACTTACTGTTGATCATCTGCAATCTATTTGAATTGAGATGAAGTCGAAGAAGATTATGTAGGCCAATAAAGGCTCCGGGTGAAATTGTAGAAAGCAAGTTGTGATTAATATAGAGTTCTTGTAAGTTGCTCAGACCAGACAGACATTTTTCAGGCAGCTCAGTTAGTTTGTTTTCCTCTAAATACACAGAAAGAAGCTGAGGCATCTTTTTTACATTAATATTGGTGACTGAAGATAAATTGTTTTGAGATAAGTCCAGGCCGGTGAGGTTTACTGGAAAGTCTATGGAGTATTCAATTTTTGCAATATTGTTAGTCTGTAGGAGCAGAATCTGTGTGTCAGCAGGCAATCTGGCTGGGAAATTTAAAAGACCTAAATCATTACAATCCACTGTAGATGCTTCCATATAAATGGATCTGGGTGTAAACCAAGGCCTGATTTCACATGTACATAATTGTGGGCAATCCGTTTTTTTATCTACAGCTTGTACTAGTAGTGTAGTGATAGCGAGGCCAAGTAGCACATGAATTCGGAGTGGCATGTCCTTCATCTTAGCTTTCTTCTTCAGAAATTTAATGGGCCCTTAAGGATTCCACAGTCACTGCTAGGAAGTTCAGTAAGAGTTGATTGATAAGGAAAATAGTTGCCTTTGTCAAATGATGAATGCCATAAAACCGCAGAGTTTTTCTTCATGGATATAAGTGCCGGTGCCCCACTTGTCTTGTCCAGAAATGTCATGCATATTGGAAAAAAGATCACTATCTCCTTTATGATAGAATACTGATACACTTTTTGAAGATGGAGTATGTATAGATGGTCACAGGAAATTGAGCAATTCATTTATTTAAGAGTATAATATTCAAATCCCATGCTTGTTCAGTACTTGCAGGAATAGCAGCATGATGCTGACTGTAATACGGTGGAACATAAAAGAAAAAAGAGAAGAAGAATTAGTCCAAAGGAAAAAAATACCATAATTAAATATCCATTAACTAACTATGATTATCTTACATATAATATTGTTTACAGTTGATTCAGTATGTTTTGATGACTCTGTCCTTGTTGTGACTCTCCTTGGCCCACACATTGGACAGGCTGAGAAATTGAATCTTTAGAAGACTGATGTTATATTAAACATAATGAATATGCTTCCAGAATTTTTCTGTTATTACCAATCTTTACTTGTTTATACCTGGTCATTTTGTTTATTATATTTGTCATTCTCTTTGACAATTAGTCAGAGGGAAAAAGAAGAAAAACCTTTCAATGATGATGGCTTGCTTTTTTCACTTAGAGGAGAAAAATTAAATGCTTATAAGTAAATAATACTGTTCAGTTAAAATCAAATGATTTAGCCTGTGGTTCCTCAGGTTCCCAGGAGACAACATTTAGAAACAAATTCATGTTCATGAAATGAACTAGAAGTAGTGGTATTTAGCTGGATTTCCCATTTTCATTCATGTTTCTTTCCATAGTCTCCTTTATATGAAGTGACTTGAAATTTCCAGTATTTGGAAGAGATTGTCTAACTTGCCATGGATGTGCCTGTATATTGTCATTCTTTACTGAAATTCAGATGAATGTTTGACTGTTTTATTTTTCCCTGAAAATAACTTAGATTCCATTAGTCACTAACAGTGAAAAAGTAACTTTATTACATCAGTAAAACAGGCACTTAAGTATTCCTTCTTTTAAATGGATACTGATGTCTTTATCACATAAAAATAAGCAATCCAAAATCAAGTTGCAGTTTTGATATGTGCTGTATTTTAAAATACCACACTACTTTTAGATATATACTCCGTCAGTTGGACTGCTGGTGAGCTCTTCCTGCAAATGTCCAGGACAGCTGGAGCCAGCCTGGACTCTTCATTCTGGGGCTTTTTGCCTCCCAGCAATAGTGGTCTGCTGAATGATCATTTTGTAAATACTGTTGACTCGTTCTAAGATAAGATGGGTGTTTCAAGGACAGGGATGAATATATTTGGAGAAGTAGTCTCTACAGAGAGAGAGAGAAACATTTTTTTAAGCAAAAAAAAATTGTTTTTCAAATTCATAAAAAATTTACAGCTCAAAGTCACACCTAATTTTCCTCACATCCTTTAAGGGATGTAATTTTTTTTTTTTTAAGGTTTTATTTTGAAGTAATCTCTGCACTCAATGTGGGGCTCAAACTCATAAACCCAAGGTCAGGAGTCACATGCTCTACTGACTGAGCCAGCCAGGTGCCCTGAGACTGTAATTTTATCTAAAATCTGGATCATGAAGTTCAGATAACTACTAATTATCTTGAATTAAGGGTGTTTTCTTTTTTCATTACTTCATCTGTTTGCTGATCTAAAATTCTACTTTTTAATTAAAATTTTTTATTTTTAATTGATGTATAGTTGACATACAATATTATATTCATTTTAGGCATGCAACAATAGTGATTCAACAGTTATATACATAACAAAATGCTCACCATAAGTGTAGTTATCATCTGTTGCCATACTCAGTTATTACAGTATTATTGACTATATTCCTTATGCTGTACTTTTCGTCTCTATGACTTACTGA
This sequence comes from Mirounga angustirostris, assembly GCF_029215605.1. Taxonomy (NCBI): domain Eukaryota; kingdom Metazoa; phylum Chordata; class Mammalia; order Carnivora; family Phocidae; genus Mirounga; species Mirounga angustirostris. Next base: position 37,717,862 of record NW_026991720.1, read on the forward strand.
TTTTATAACTGGAAGTTCATACCTCTTAATTCCTTTCACTTATTTCACCCATGTCCCCACTCCGCTCTCCTCCGGCAACCACCAGTGTATTCTCTGTACCTATGAGTCTATTTGTGTTTTTTTGTTGTTCATTTGTTCTGCTTTTTGGATTCCACATATAAGTGAAATCATATGATATCTGTCTTTCTCTGTGTGACTTACTTCACTTAGCACAATACCTTCTAGGTCTATCCATGTTGTTTGCAAATGGCAAGATTCCATTATTTTTTTATGGCTGAGTCCTTTTTTGTTGTTGTTTTATTTTAAACTGGACCTTCTGGCTATCATTCCTAATCTCTTTTAAGTAGACTCTGAGTCCCTTGAGGAGAGAATCTAATACAGTTCCTTCTTCACTGAAGATCCCTGATAAATCCTTGGCCCATAGGACCCTCCACAATCTGCAGTCTCTCTTCTCTTTCTGTATGTTTGTCCTCATCTTCTGCCACTCTGCCTGCAGCCTTCCCTCTGTCAGCAGAGCTCTGGGTACCTCATCTTCTCTCTGCCTGGAATTCCTGGTTCTTTGTTGTGAGTTAACTCCTACTGTTTTGTCAAACCTCAGTTCAAGCACCACCTCTCCGTGAAGCCTTCTGTATAAGCCCTTCCCTCCCGCTCTACCTGACTGCCCTCCACAGTGATCCCATGGCCCTAGCACACACCTCCGTCAGAATATTTACTTGATTCTCTGCCTCACCAGCTATTCATCTCCTTGAGATCCTGAGGCCTGCCTGCCTTTCCATTCCCAGCTCCTGGGCATGGTAATTAGAATGTAGTAGATTCTGCAGGAATGTTTTGAATGAAAGGATAAATGAATTATATTAATAAATGTATATGTTCATCTTCTCTACATATAATTTAAGCAAGTCAATCTGTTTAATTTACTGATTTCAATATTCAGCTGCTTTAACTTGCATAAATCTATTACACAGAATGCATGTTGCCTATATTACTAAAATCCAAAGACTAAACTTGAGTATAATCCAAAGGAACATTAGACTTTAAAGAAGAGTCAATCTAATATTATGTCTGCAGTTTATTCCTTAATTTATTCAGTCAGTATTTAATGAGTACCTTCTGTGTTCCAGTTACTGGGTTAATAGCTAGAGGATAAAAAAGACCTGGACATGTTCTCCTCCCTCCTTAAGTTTTTAGTTTGGAGGGAAAAGCACAAGTAAACAGATGGTTACAATTCACTGTACAGCGGATATGGGAGCACATAGGAAGGATACCTGAATACAACTAAAATAGAAATCTACTTTCTCTTTCTTCCCAAAGTGAACAAACAGCCTAAGGTACAAGGTACAAAATATATTTCTGCATGTTCCCATAAATCAGTCAGTTGAGAACTAAGAAAGCATAACTTCTGCCAATTAATCAGTTAAATCAACTTCCTCCAGTTGGGCAAAGAGAGGCCTATATCCCTATGTTAACCAGAGGACTAGAAATATTTAAGATGAAACCTTCTTTTGGGGGGGCATTAACCTAATAATACCACTTTTGAGTTTGAAATTATTCTTCTCTTTTCTTAAATTTATATCTTTGTTTAATTAGAAACTCTTTTCTGACCTCATTTCATTATTTATATAGCCATATGCCAGGAACAACCACATTTGAACTAGATTTATTCTGGAAGCTTTTGAAAATAAGGAGAGTTGTGATAGTAGTGAGCAAGTTCAAATTTTATTTCTCCAGATCTGTAGGAATAAATTGTCAGTAAGAGAAGCACAATGGAAGATGTGGAAATTTTGCCTTTCTTCATTGTAATATTGATTTTTTCCCTCATGTCTTTGGAAATGATTATGATGCTTTCACTAATGGACTCTTTGGCATAGATTGTTTGCAATATAGTAAGGCAGTAATAATATCTTATATCTTAGTGCTTTATGGTTTTCAAAGCCTTTTCTTATTCATTGTTTATTTTATGTTAATAATGACCTTGTGGGGTTGGCTGAGAGGTAACTTTAATCCCCCCCCTTTTTTTATGTAAGGGTATTTGAGACCCATCAGCTAATAAATGAGGGGCACACAGCTAATAAATGAGGGGTGACAGTAGAACCCAGGTTTTGTCTTTGGGCTTAGCATCTCTTTCTAATAATCCACACTGCATGCATATGTAGAGATGAGATGAAATAATTTTAACAAAAGGGTATTTCTCAGCAGAGCTGTCATTACCTTGGTCTTTGGCTTTTCAAGTTTGGAAAATTAATTTTATCAATCTACTAATAAGTGACTAGTGTGCGGTTCACACTAACCAAACTCACAAGGGACGAAACCAAAATGCCAGTACATTACAATGAGAAATATGACTGTCAGGAGAATACAAATCCCTGAATCTGCTGGTCAATCAATGCTGTAGCTTCATTAAAAAAAAAAAAATGTAGTTTGAAATACAAATTATGTATCTGCAATTTGCTTGTGAACATAGAATCAGAAGATAAGTCAGATAAGCGTTCTTAATTACCATAGTCATCAGAAATGATAATTTGACATAACTGTTTTAGTAAAAATTGTATTATCACAGGAACCAGACCTCTTGACTCTCATGGCCCTAGGCACAATTTTAGCCCCCAAGCCCCTGTGCCTGGAGACTTTTCCTGGATTCATTCTTGGTCACGTCTCATCTGTGTCTTAATCATTTCTTTATATTTCTTTTTTCCCCTTACTGAATATAAAATTATCAGACATTAGATTATTACTAGACATTAGATTATTAGATTATCCTCTTATCAGACATGAGATTATTCGATTATTATTCCCTCCCTAGATTATGAGATTATATTATTAGGGTCTGTGTTCAATTTACTATTGATTTGATTATGTCAGCACATTTGATTGGTTGTTTAGTACCCTGCCCAGTACCTCCAGCGTAGGGGTCATTAAACAAATATGTGCAAAATAATAACTCACCAATGTGTCTTTCTATAATTTGTATTGGACGATAGCATATGGAATAGTGATGAAAATGGGTGTTTTTTTTCTTTCTAAGTAACTACCAGTAAGCAACACAGCTGGAACAGAATAAAGAGAAACAGATACACCCCCAGATTCTTACAGATTTTTTTCTTATTGTCTGATGGTTAAAAAGTAGAAATATCACGGTTGTACTACAAAGCATTCACTAGCAAAACAGAAAAACGGTTCGCTTTATAGGCAACGATTTAAAAACATGGCTGTTCTTTAAAGCCACATTTTAGCTTTACTGCTGAGAAAATGGTTTCTGCTGTTGTCCATTTTGGGATTTGAGCTAAATAATTATAATGGTGGTATTGATTTTAGGAGAGATTTTCACTTGTTTTTATATGTATCTGTATAAAAATTTTTAAAAATATTAAGCTAATCATATCCCTTAAAAATAAATTGACCAATTTAATCCTATTTTCATTTTTTGTGAATATTAATACCATGGACCCTCTCACTTTTATCCTACCTCTCCCCCATCTTTCCCTCTCCCACTTTTCCTTCTTGAATGCATTGAAAAAAATAATAAACTTTAAAAAAAATATTTTCAAGCTTAGAAAACTTGCATATCATAATTATTGATATACTTCCATAATTTCCCATGCTCCATCAATATGCTGGGAAATTTTTTTCTTCTAAAATAAGAGTAGGAAAATTGTATTTCAAAAAAATCAGTATTTCAATTTGAGTTTTGAAAGTTTTAGGACCATTGCTTGCTCTGGAGCCTAGCATAGGAACTGGAACATAAGTCTTCAATAAATATTATATTATGAATGGGTGGATGTAAAGTAGATAACATGTAGGCAAAGTATCCTACTTTTCTTCCTTAAAATATAGTAAATAATTGGGGCACCTGGGTGGCTCAGTTGGTTAAGTGTCTGCCTCCAGCTCAGGTCATGATCCCGGGGTCCTGGGATCGAGTCCTGCATCGGTCTCCTTGCTCAGGGGGGAGTCTGCTTCTCCCTCTCCTTCTGCTCCTCCCCACTGCACATGCTTTCTCTCTCTCAAATAAATAAAAAACCTTTAAAAAAAATATAGTAAATAAGCCATATAAACTATTGTTACTAACAGTGTATATTGTTACTAACATAGTATGCATTATCATTAACTGATTCCCCTTTTTTTGGCTGAACATTCATATATATGGTCCTATTCTTAGGAGCTAAGAAACAACTCATAATTAACAATTTGCTTTTCGGTTTTTTTTTTTTAATGCAAAATATTTTAGAAGGCCTTTTTTGTACCTTCTTTTAGTTTTAAACACAACTGAACCTTTATTATATATTAAAGCAAAATAGTTGAATATTATAAGAGGTCAGAAGATATTGTTAATGACACGTTACCAGGAATAAAAACTGACATCTCAGAGAAATGTATTATGTAAAGCTTCTTTTAAATGACTTGAACGAATGAGTCCTACAAGTTCAACGTCAGCCCTCATTAGAACTTATCATTTATCTACTCTTTCATTCATTCTTTCATTTGTCTTTCCCTAAATATTTGCTGAGGGCCTATTCCATCAGTCACTGTGCTTTCATTTGTAATCTCATAAGATTTGTGAAAACTTTAAAAATTAAAGATTATTTTTCATTGACAGAATATAACTTAACAGTTAAGGCTTTTGTGTGGGGGAGTGGCTCGGAAGATCTTTTTAAAAAAGTTTTAAAAGCATTTTAAGATGTGGAATTTTCGTTCAACCCAGCCCTTTGTGCTGTTTGAATTTTTTTTCACAGTATCTTCCACTTTTCTTATTGGCTTCCCCAGGTAGATTTTGCCTGATAGAGAGTCAAAGTCCTAAAACATTTTATGTTTCAAATTATACATACAATATATGTATACATACAATGTATGTACAATATACAATATAGGTACAATTATACTCTGGCCAGCAGCATGAAACTTGACAGTTTAGGATATTGAGAGAAAGAAATTTTAAGACTTCTCAAATCTTACAATATTTTTAATGCCTGTGGATACTCATTATAACTTGATATTTCTTGAATCTAAAAATAGAAATTGTTTCTAGACATAATTATATGTGGAAACTTTTAGGGCAAAAGCTTCCTTTTCCTTGGTCAAAAGGTTCTTTTTTCCTTAGCTTCATCTGTTTTTCATCACTTAAGAAACGTTATTGAACGACTACATTTTGGCAGGCACTGTTGTCGATGCTGGAGAGTCAGCAATAAATCAGATGCAGTATCTACTCACCAAGTTCGCAGTTATCGAAGGTGTGGATAGCAAAGGATGCCGTACAACAGATTTGACACAATATAAGTATATGCACTTCTCTGTGGATGTACCAAGGAGGAGATGCTTAGTTCTGGCCATCTCACAGAAGCAGCCTGGCAAGTTCTGTGTTCTGTCACGATGCTGATTGAAAAAATCAACTGTGAAGTATACTTTGGAAACGTGGGGGGAAGAAGATTTAAAATCCACTATCTTTCAGATGAATTTTTACAATGCTAAAGCTTAAGAACAAAGCATGCCTTCATCCCTGTACCTCATTATGTGTATTATAAAGACTACAGAGTCTGAAGAAGAGAAACATTTGGATATTTAAGTTCAAAAATTGGTGAAGATAGGAAGTTGCCATGGCTACATTAAAGCCCAGTTTTTCCTTTTCTTCTATAGCAAATTGCTAGCTAAGTTCATTTGTGTAAGGAACTTAAATTCTATTTTCCCATTATCTGACTTTATATTCCTTTGTTGTAAGACTCAATCTTTCTTCAATTCTAATTGAAGGTTCCATATCCCAAAAGTGTTGAATTACACTAAATGCATTCCTGTAAAATGGTATTCGTTTTTCCTTGACAAATATTTATTTTCCAGTTTTTCAAAACTAATTAATTGTTTGAATTTGTAGGTCAACTTCCAGAAAGTAGATAATGCTAACTAGAATAGTTTAATGAATATTATCTTATAGGATTTATCTGTTAAAAAAATAGGAAGAAAATTTGCTTTGTGATATGAAATATGTATGGGTCAGGTTTACTAGATGATTTTATAATTGTGGACAGGACATCTTACTTTCCTGTACCTCAAGTTATGGATCATTAAAATCTAGAAATTGGTTATATGATAGTCAAGGTTCCTTCCCATTCTAAAAGGTGTATACTTCTCTGTGAACATGAAAGGTTTTTAAAAAGATGTCTAAAAGATAGTTGTGGGTAAACTGACTTAATTCAATTTAAACCTTTGTATATAACTGATTGCAAGTTTACATTCAGTACTGCAGGCTTATGTCATTAACGCATTAGGGTCAGTGAACTTTAGTCATGAGGTTTTTTAAACACTGTCTGATTAATTACCTGGAGTTATTCCTATTTCATTTCATGTTTATATCTACACAGTAATAAATGAAGAAGAGAGTTACTTTAGTCATCAAATTAAGGCATGCTAACCACTGGGTAAGTAAATCGCCTGGATTAGGTCCCTTGATTGAAAAATGTGTTGTCAGTAACTATTAATATTGACATATATACAATATAACCATTATGATTATTTGCTAAATTGAAAGCTAGGGTTTTTTTTTTTTTTTTTAAGATTATTTATGTGAGAGTGAGAAAGAGAGAGAGTGAGAAAGAGAGCAAGCACAAGCCAGGGGAGGGGAAGTGGGAGAGGGAGAAGCAGACTCCCTGCTGAGCAGGGAGCCCCATGTGGGGCTTGATGCAGAGCTCGATCCCAGGACCCTGGGATCATGATCTGAGCCAAAGGCAGATGCTTAAGCAACTGAACCATCCAGGTGCCCAGAAAGATAGGGTTTTTTGATACTATTGAAGTTTCAGCCACCTGGATATATTTGGTATCCTATAAAATCAGCATATTTTTGGTGTTGTAAATTCCTAGGTGGAAATGGGTATAGAGATCCATTGGTTCTCAACCTCATTTCGATTGTGAAACCCTTTGTTCACATAAAGTCTTACTTGTATTTACATTAAGTCAAACATTGGAAAGAAGATCTATTCTGGTTAGCACAGGAGGTAGGGTGGTGTTGGAGAGTGTGAGAAGGCAGACATCTGGAAAGATCTAGATGCTACCCAGGTTGGCTTTCCTGCCCATAGCATCTGATCCTGAAAGAGCTCCAAAGACCTCACTTTCTGAACCATCCATCCTCTCTTAGAAATACAGTAGCGGAGGACCTCAGAGGTGAAATGACTCATGCAAAGGTGGCTTATTCTAAAGGACTATTGAAAATTTGGAGAGACTTTAGGCATTCTTTCTAGTGCAAATTCCTCCACCATCATCTCAGTCTATAGGCCTGCCACAGGTAGGTCTATTTCCCTTGGCTCTGACCGAATCCAAGTTGGGTTCTCTCCTTGCAAGGTGGGAAGAATCCCCAAGTGTGGTGGGATAGCACTCAGCCTTCGTGGTCAATATGAGCCACCTAAGGGATAGCACAGGAAAAAAGGAAATGCTCAGGAAGAGGGTGGGTATAGTAGTAGCAGTTAATAGTAATACATCAATGCCACACATGTCCCATGTGCCACTGGTCTCACATCTTACATGCATTCTCACAGGTAATCATCAGGTCCACTCTTTTTGTAGACGCCATTATCATCCTTACTTTATATATAAGGCCAAAAAGGTTAAATGACTTGCCAGTTCACTCTCCCTCAGATGTACATTCAGATCCTTTTGTTTTGCCTCTGAAGCCCAGTCTTAACCTTTAACCTTGTTAAAGTAAACAAGAAGGCAGTTAGACTGAAGTGGCCCTAAGGCCAGAGGGCCATGTAAGCAAACCAAAATCTAAGCCTGCCAACACCTCACGGTTACAAAATTGAAACCAACCAGAAACAGCCAAGTCGGCTTTCAACTAGAGTCAATCAATAATTCTGTCTTTGCTCCCACACTTTCTCTATCAAAGTCTCTCTCCAAGTGCCTGTCAGTGGAGGCACTTCCAATAATATTCTTCAGTTTATCTTTTAATATTAGCAAACTCTACTTTCTCTCAAATGTTTATTAACATAGCACCCATCATCTTACTGTCTTTTCAGGAAGGTGTTTCCTCCCACTGGATGGGTACACTGGTTTTTGTTATCTGTTTCTCCTCTGATTAAAAAAAAAAAAAAGTTTTATGCAAATGAAATTTCAAAGGCAGCCCAGTGGGAGCTAGAAAAAGAAAACCCATTTTCTGGGTCTAGTTTTGCTGTGCCAGTCAGATAAACCATATTGTTCTCTTAGTTCTGTGCAAAATGTGGGGTTCGAACGAAATTTTCACTATTGTTTCCAAATTGATTGTTAATGTTCTGTGAAATCCCATAGAGATTTCCTATATAGTTGTCATTATACAGAAGTCTTTTAATTAGAGCAAAATTAGTTTTGTTATTGTACAGAATTTATCTACTGAAATGTAATGGATACCCATACAGTTAATGGATACTATCATTGAGACTGATTTCCTTAGATTCTGGCATTTTCAGATTCTTACATCAGATATTTTGAGATTCTCAAACTGGCTTAGATTCTCTCCTATTCTTACAATAGGAATAGCTATAGGTACAAAGAGAAAAAAGAAGAGGGTAGATTTGATATTATTTTGTGTCCCTGTCATGTTTAAGACCTTGTATTTGAACACAGAGAACCTTCCTGCAGATCTTAAGTCATGTACTATTTCCATCCCTTATGAAATTAAGCTCAGGATGAATTTCTCTTAGAGAAACCAAGAGTAACTTAAATAGCACAATTCTTTTTTTCTCCCAAATCTTAAAATATGCTGTTAGGCAGATTTTGAGGGAGTCTTAGATTTTTTATCTTTTTTTCTTCTGCTGTTTTCAGATTTGAGGCTTGTGCTATGTGGGGAGAGCCATAGGAATAAAGTAAAACAGGGTCAGGATAGTTTTCTTTAAAAAAATAATTCCAAATGTGGCACCCCCAAAACATGAGATTTGTGGAAGCTAGTTATAGCATAGCAACAACCGAGAAGGATAATTTTCAGTGCAGAAATTCCTCCTTTATAATTTTCTTTTAGAAAGTGGGGAATGAAGTCTGAGTCTCAGAAGTGTTTCATATTGGTGTAGTGATTTCTGTATACTCACAAATTACCAGCTTGTCGTGATACTGTCATTTCTCATTATGAAAAGAATTCTGATTTGTATTTATTTTTAATTATAGTTTTTGCTCAACCGAGCGCATCATTAATAGCATTATATGTGAAGTTGATTTTTGTACATGATTAGCAAAACAAATGATATTTCTAAGCCAGAACTCATCTCTTTGTGCTTGTAGTCTATGAGAATCACTTCATGTATTGAGGAACACTATGGTAAAGTGTAACAGTACTTAATTCAATATTGTGTGAGAGCCAGTGGATTTGGGTTGCCTGATTTGCTTTTTTATCTTCTTTTTTATATTCCCTTGTTATTTAGCATTTGTTTAGCCCGGAGTGTAGGCATTTTTGGGGAAAAGCACTCACTTATGCATTATCCTTAACATTCACTCATCTTAGACTGTAGTATAATCATCTTATTTTCCAATTTGGGAAACAGACTAATGGAAAGCTTGCTTCAGGTTATAACTGAACTGTATAGATCTCTATTTAGGTGATTGACAGTACTTTGGCTGCAGCGTACTGAAAGCATGCAGACCCAAGAATTGAGAGAAGACCTTGTGACCTGTAGTAACTTCATTTCTAAAGTAAGATGCCCCTTAAGTGCTATTATTATATAATTTTTGTATTACTCTTAAATAAATAGGCTCAAAGTTCTTCCAGTATTTTGCCTGGTGCAAAAATAATCTTATTGACAGATAAATTTACATAGAGATTTAATGATATTTTCAGGTTTTCGTCGTGTGTGTTTACATTTTACATGTGTGTCAAACTATGGTGTACATAAAAGGTGAGAATTTTACTAGGGTCAGAAGTAGTCTATGAAAGGATTCTTAGGAAATTTACAAATTCATAGAGAATTTGGAGATTTTTTTATTTGTATCTCAAAAACAATTTATGTATTTATATGGGAAAAATAATTATGCTCTTGGCAAAATGTGTGCATGCACGTACATGTCTATATGAAGATCCCTTTAGTTCTGTTCAGAAAATCTTCAATGTGATTGATTAAACTCTTGTACTAAAGTTTCCCATTTTGTTCCAATTTTTATTCCTATTGGTAGATATTTAGGGTAATTAATTTCGTTAGGCATGAATTTGTATTTAAAAATTTCACATGGGTGAAGAGGAAAACTCTTCCTACATAAGCTTTCCTTTTTTCCTTGATACTTTTGATTTCAAAAAGCTCATTCTTATTAGTCAGTTCCAGTTTATTTGGGAAGGTAGTGCAGTGGGATGATTTGTATATGATGCCATCCTTTTATCTTCAGAGGCATTTCTGGCTACATTTGAAGATAGTTTCCCTAGCAATCTCCTGATTGGAAGACAAGAAATACTCACAGTGTTGCCTTATAGTACAATGGTTTGGAAATGCATGTCTCATGGAGACCTGCTATCAGTTATCCTACATTTCAGATGAAAGCGTTTGGGGTAATTATGCAGATAATTCAAGCAATTTTTAAATCATTTTCTTCTTCATTGGAAGACAGCCAAATACCCTAACCCTAAGTCTTTGAGGTCTCCATTCTTTGAGTCACCTGAAGACTGTCCATCTCCCCGGTGTAGTTAAAAGAAAATACGTAAACAATGATTCCAGCTCGAGCTGATTCTATGGACCCAAGTACAAGCATGCTGCCTTGTGTTTCTGATCTTACAAGCATTGCTCTCCCTAGGTCTTACACATGAGAGCACATGATGGGCATATATGTGCCCCTCCCACCTCTCCAAAAAAACAAGAAAAATAGTTTGTTCTATACTGTTGCTGCAAGTAAATGCTTTTATACCAGTCTTAGGAAGGATGGCTTTTTAAGCAGAGATATGTTACAAAAGGATGGTAGCAAAAAGGTTTTCATCACATCTGTACTCCTTGATTAGCTCAGTTTGGCAGAACAGAAAGTCATTGGTTTGTAAAGAAGATAAGAAAGCCTCTGGACAAAAATCCTATGATGTACTCCAGGTAGAGAATGAAGAGTATTTTAGTTGCAATATTATTAGAGAAAACTCAAAAAATTACATTCCAGAGAAGAATGTTCTTCTGACAAGAACTCAGAGCAGAGAGTCTCGGGCAGTTCAGTTTCTGTTCTGCCTATGATAAAATCTTGGTTTTTGTTTTTTTGTGTTTTTTTTTGCTACTGAACATAACAGCATAAATATCAGTGTGTTTTATATTTTTACTAAGCATTGTGAAAATAAATTGAACTCCTGTGATTGAAATATTTCTTCAAATGCAGTGAACAAGAGAATAAGCTATAGCACCACATTTCAAGTGTGTCCTGGGGTCAGCCATGACTCCAATGAGGGATGCTGCTTTTCTGTTACTGTAACTTAGAGCTGACAATACTGATACGGTCTGTATCATTAGTTCCTTATAACAAGCATGGCATTGTTTGTCTATTTTCATTTGAAAAGTGCCAGATTTCCTTCATGCCGTATGATTACCCCTTAACACTCCTGACAAACTGCTTCAAACAACAGGGCCATATTTGTGTCCCGGGCTGTAAGATTTTCAAACAGAACGACAATAAAAACTCCACTGAAAGCTTGACAAAAATCTTGCTGGGTTATGGTTTTGAGTCTTGAAAGTAATCATCTCAGCAAAGGTAAAGAGGGAATTTACATGTCTTTGGGCACGTGTGTGCATCTTTCAGTGAGAAGACACTCATTAGTAGACCAGTCCTGGACTCTCTCCCTAAGCCCTGTGTTGACAAATGATGAATAGGAGATGACCTGGTGGTACTTTGAAGAAGTCTGAAGGGGCAGACAGAGTTAGGTCTTGACATGCAATAGATCAGCGAAGTCTTATGATATGTTTCATGTGTGGAAATAAAAGGTACTATATGCTAGTTAAAGCTTTGAGTTTCCTTCTTCCTGTCACCTACCTTACAGCCACTTAACTTTGCAGGAATATCACAACAGCTCTTTACATGGGGTTCATTATATAGGACCGCCTCATGTAGACAACCCTGTGAGATTTGGTTGCCAGGGACTCCCTTGAATTCATTAGAAATTATTACTGACACAGGGGATCAAATTAATCCACATTATACCTGCTCATAATGGGCTTTATAAGTTTCCAGTGATATTTGACCACTATCCTCTTTAAGGATTAGGCTACATCTCGGTAGTGAACATTTGAGGGAATATGAGATCCCTAAAAACAGTGACATAAAAAAAAAAAAAGAAATCTGTATTATCTTTAAGTAGTGAATAGAAAGGACTAAAGTTAAATGAGGGAGTAAAAAAGGCGAAATGGTCATTTCTTTGAAATGGAAAGTAGTACAATTTGTAGTGCCTACCAAATTTTAATTTTGTGTTAATGGGCAATATAGGCCCTTGCTAACATTACTTCTTTTACAACAGCTACCTCAGGAAGAGCTTGGGCAATATGCCAACTTAAGCATCTTTTTGGGGGGTTGCACATGGCTAGAGGACCAGTCATGGAAAAAGAGTTCTAGATCTTAATGAGGAGAGAGGGTGCTTTCAAAATAATGTAAATTTGCACCCATTTTACACTTAAAAGCCTGGAATTCATTTCATATACAGATTAGATGAAAACTAGGTGGAAAACCACCTGTTTGGAAGAATTTCTTCGTGATAGACTCTCAATAGATAATTTAAGAATGTGTTTCAAACTGTCATTTTAGGCTAAGAAAAGCAAATGGTTTTACAATATGTTATAGCAGCTTCACAGGGTAGGATATAATACATTTTTATTTTTGATTACTGGATTTCAGCTACGAGAAGACATTTTCCCTTCACACTATTACATGATTCAAAATCTAGAATCCTTTAAATTTGATCTGGGACATTCACCTAGATTTACTATTCTCATGTGTCCAACCAAAATTACTTTGTGAAATAAAGTTAACTTACCATTAATTTTCTATTGCAGGAATATTTCATACTGCTCAATAAAGAATTAGTCAACATTGATTTATATTATGGGAAACTTTCTCTGAAGCTAGAGTTGTGTATACTTTATACTTACTTTTTAAAATATTATATTCACATTTTACACATTTTCTTCAAGTACAACCATGTAATAAAGTTTAGATCAAACCACTGTGGATCGGAGTTCAATATATAAATTGCAAATAGAATGAAATTTTTTTTCTGATTTCTGCTCATTGGAATTCATGTTGCTGGCTACTAAGATACAATATATCTTTGTGATTATTTCTGGTGCTGTATAGATTTTCTTGGAAGGTATAGGTTTGTTTCAGTGAATGAAAGCTGTCCTTAATATAGGAGAATTAAACTGTGTCAGGATAATGGAGAATATGGGATTGAAAAATTTTAGTTTAATGACTAATTCCCACTAATTGGAGAAACAGATTAGAAGAAGCATATAATTTTCTCTAATGTAGATTTAATTCCAATATCCATAGGCAGATAAGGTCATTGATGATTTATTTATCCTTGCATATTTCACTACAGTCCTGATCCTAAAAATTCCTTAAGGTGCTTGCCATTTCCATTAATTTCCTATTTCTGTCATATAACAGTATCAGCAAACAACAAAAGCAACAAAAGTAATAGCAATCATAATGTGCTACATTGCAAACATCTAGTTCGGTTTTTATATATGTCCCTATTTGATTCCCACACTAATCCTGTTGGCATGTGCTCCTGGACCCTCTTTACAAGTGATACCTGATCATACACTGCCTTACCAATAAGTACAGCTTCCAGTCACTATCCCCGTTTCATTTTCCTTGCATAGCCTCTAAAGACTACCAGAAATGATTTATTTACCTTTGGTTTATTGCCTGCCTCCCACCACACCAAACCAATTTTCTAGACGACTTTTCTCAACACTGACAGACTTTTTGGTTCGGTGTGGGTGGAGGCCAGACCTTGTTGGTTGCCAGCTGATAGTGATCAAGTGGAAAAGTCGTCATTATCTCAACAGCCTCAAGTTTGTGTCTTTAATGAAGCCTAGTTGGAATAAAGAATCTGTGCTGGAATATGAACCTTACAGAAGACGCTGCTCCCCTAAATACTTTAGGGCATAAGAAAACACCCTTGTTGCAATAAAATTCATACATACTCTGTTAAAGACAAAAGTTAATGCAAACCAAAACAAGAGCTGCTATTAGTCAAAGTTGGGCAAATATTGTTGGCACCAAGTTTCAGCGGAAGCACCCAGAATTCATGAAGTGCATATGAAATGAATAAAATTTACTTGAAAATTTAAGCTCTGTATACTAGATTCTATAATATTATCAGCAGAGTTGGAAGTATATAGGGTGACCCAGAGCTTTGAAATGGACAGCTGGGCGTGGCAAAGAAATCTTTGGGGGTTCATTATGATCCAACAGTATTGCTCACTAGATCTGAAATAACAAATCTATGGCCTTGACATTTAATATGAGCATGAAAAACATTTATTGAATCTCCTATTTGAGATGAGAACCTCAGGAGCACCACAATTAAAGCATGTGGATTAAAAAAATTCCTTTCAGACATAGTGAGATACAAATGCTTATTGTGCATGTGCAGAATCTTTTTATTCATTGCTTCATGTTCAGTCGCGTCTTCTTGAACATGCTTATTTTGATTTTTTTAATGAATAGAAATGGGTTTAATGTAAGTGTATGAAGAACAAACCAAGACTTTTTGTGTGTGACAAAGGGCCCAGAGGGCTGAAACTGCCCCTATTCCCCTGTGACTGATCAGCTGAGTGTAAACTATTCATAACCGAATGTTGTCAGGAAGTTTCTCCCTGCTGGAGGACTGGGACTGTGACAGGAGGCGATTTGACATGCCTACATGATTTCAAGTATTAGACTTTAAATAAAAAAGGAGGGAAGAGATGGAGGGACAGTAGGAAAGAATGGAGAGAGGAGGAAGGAAAACAGGAGGGAGAGTAGGAGGGAGGGAATCTCTGAATCTCCACCAGCCTCTCTTTCACTTTCGAGTGAGAGAAACTCTAAGTATTGTCTATTCATGAGCATCTGCAAATCACATTGCAGCTTAACTGTGTCTTCCCTGATTTAATAGAAACTTTGATTGTTTTCTAGGATTTACATTCAAAGTAATTGTTTTTGCATTTTAATATAGTAAGAAGTAGATTGCATAAATGCATAACATATTAGAAATGCTATTAAGCAAATGATTCTATGTGGTACCGTTGAATGAGTGTTTTCCTTTTATCTTCTGAACAAAACACAAATTTCTCCAATTATTTTTAAATTGATTGTTCTCTATTGTTGCCCAAGGAAAAGTGAAAAAAAATCTATTTGTGTGTTCATTCCATTTCTTCCGTATGATTAAATGGAGCAGCAGAAGACTAATACAGCATACAGTCAGGTACTTTTCCCTCCAAGATCTGTAAAGGGCCCTTTTATCTGCATACTGCATATGGAGTATTTTCACACACTGAGGCTTCAGTTCCTCCTACCTTATTGTTACTTTTATTATAAATACCTAGTGTCGTTTAGCAGCCATACCTCACCAATCTTTGCCCTATTTGAGTTCCTGCCTCAAAATAGTGAGTCCTTCAGTGAAGCCTAGGGTGGTGAGAAACTCAAGAGGGTTTTCACATTGCATTCATGGTGATGATGGAGGACAGACCTGTTCGTTTTTTAAGTGGACCATTTTTCTTAGCTTGCTCAAACTCCCTGAACTTCCAGAGAGAAGAGACTCCTATTGTTTCAAGAGCTGAAAACTGAGCTCTTTCAAAGAGTTGACTTTTCCACATCAGACCACTGTCTGGGGAGTTTGCAAAGTTATCTAACTTGCCATTCGATATGGAGAACAATGACTGGAGCTTTTAATATTCCATTTTCAGGGCCTTAAATGTTCTACATATCTGCCTTCACTCTCTTAGCTCCCAGGGGAGAAGTAAATAGGTAAGGGATGAGTATTCTTCTTCCCATTTTCTTCAGCTTAGAGCTGTTAATTTGCGAGCTCCGTGGTGCACAGATGTTGGTAACCTGATGTGTTCTAAGGTCACGCGTAGCATTTTTGTGAACAGACTATGTTATGTGTTACTGGGAGATTAAGAATGTGCTTCCATGAAAACTAATGATCTTTTCTTTGCACCTTGCTCTTGTTTTTGGCTCAGAAAAATAATCTTGCCTTGCTGATGCTTTAAGAGTCGAGCTCTTTAGTGTATTCCTCGGCTTATCATGCATGAATTTGATACATACATCAGTGGAGTTAAATTGGCTAAAAGAGCTGCCGATGATAAAAGTGGGGATGCTATATATGACTATGGCCCTATCACATTCATGTGACTCAGGCAATCTGTATCTATCTCCTTTATATTTCTATGGATTTTTTTTCTTCCCTACTTGCATAAATTGGTAGTATACATGATAAAAAATGCAAATGATGGAAAGCCAGCCCATTTTTTAAGCTATGAAAAAATAAATCTACTGTCAGGAGATTTGTTCTCTTGGGGCGGGAGGAACAATGAAAAGGCATGCTGTATTTGTGTCTTGAAAGGTACTTTGAGGTTTTTGTTTTGTTTTGTTTTTTTCCTTCCAGCAAGCTAAATAGCACATGACAGTTGCCACAGCAACCCATTTCTGTGATTTGCAGAATAGGGGAGCAAACCAGATGTCAATTGTCAGTCAATAAGTGTTTGTTGTCATAGAAGATGGTAACATATGCAATCTCACTTGGTCAATTTATATACTTTTGTGGTGTTTTGTTCTCATCTGCTCCTTTCCACATGCTGTCATGAATTAGTATTCCATTCTTCGGCTGTACCATTTCTGAGTTTCATACATGATGTTAAGTGGAAAAACTAGATGCCAGATTTACAGAAGGTTGTTGTTGCAAAATGAGGGTTATTTGACATCTGTTTTGTCATTTTTCAACATATTGACTCTTGGATTCTTCGGTTTATCTCAGGGAGAGGAATCAAATTACTTTTAAAGGGCACTTTAAAAGGTTTTGTGATTATTTTGTTTGGAAATACAAATTTATTTACAAATTTATTTGTCAGTTTTCAGTCTACAGAAATAAGTACATTTCTGTTTTCATGATTCCTTTGATATGGTGATAGAAATTGTTCTGCACTGGGAGCTCTTGGAAGTCTATGGTCAAGCTTTTGTCTCTGTGTTTTGACAAGTGGATCCATACATTGCACCCAACTCACTTCTAACTCCTTTTCCCTTCCCCTCATTTTTCCTTCTCTCATGTGTATAAGACTATCCCCTTCCCTCTGCTTGCTTTTCCTTTCTTCCCCATTGTTCCAGAAGTCATGACTCTCTTGACAGAAGTCATGACTCTCTTGTTCCAGATTTTGCTTCTGCTTCCAGTGGAATGAGAGCCTGGGTATTTGCGTGCATATTTTTAATTAATGAATAGTGCAGCTTACAGCTTATGAGAGGACATAAATATCTCTTCCCCTGCTTCCCCTCGGCAAGTCCTCCACATTTTCCATCCCTGCCTTCTAACAACCCTCCTTTTCCCCACATTTAAAAATCTTTCTTTAGCAGGTGTTCCAAAAAGCCAAACCCCAAAAAGACTAGGTAGAGGGATTAATGCTGAGGCTTTTCTCTTATTTAGCACCATTTTAAACTATTGCCGGCAACCATACTTAATACTTTCATGTATCTCCCTTCTTCCCTTTTTAAACTGAGAGCCCCAACAATTGAAGTGATGGTGTTAGTTACTCAACTGACAGCATAATGATACTCAAAATATATAAACTGGGAGCACTAGCAGCACATGTGAGAACATTTCTAGAACAAAAGGTTGTATTTGGTAAATCTAAAGCAGATGACAGAAGACACTTTCATTCCCTAGAATTATACTGAACTGTGGCTTACAGAACTATACATTTATGGGGCAGCAGGATACAGAGGAAGTGGGAGAAAGAGAATTGTACGACTTCTCTCTCCTCTCTACCTGGGGTTCCATCCTTTCCGACTCTGTAACACTAGCCAGAGCTGTGAAAAATGAAGGCACGCATGAAGGAAGGAAAGAAAAAATTCATCAACAGTAGGAGTCAGTTTTCTAGCAAGGTTGACTTTCAGAAATGTTGCCTGAGTATAAGCCCGAACCCAGAGATTTGAATGGTGTTATGCTTGAAAACTGAAAATGAAAATATAGCCTATCCTCCAAAGTGGTATCATAGGACTATCACTTTTCACAATTCCCACTTTGCCCCACACTTAACCTTAAGATTTCTTAAGTAGCCAATGCAAATGCTTGATCTGGTACTCCTGCTCTCTGACTCTTAAAATGGCAGTCTATAGATGCAGCCTAGTAATGAAAGGATCAGACATGGACTCTAATTCTTTCTCTTCCTCTGACGTTGATTCCTAATCTGTTAGAAGATGGGTGTTAAATGGTATCTACACAGAGAGATGTCGTGAAAGTTAAAACAAATAATGCATTAAAAATTCTTAGTATAAAAACGTTCTTATTACTGCATCAGAAACATAGAAAGTAATCACTAAATGTTAATCACTACCAAATTAATAATAGTCATAGTAATGGTTATCACTTATTAAAATTTATTGTAACTTATACTAATTTTGGAGATGGAGGTGTGAGAACAGGAGAAATGGCAGAGCAAAATAGATTTACTTGAATGGTATTTGACTTTAATTTCCATTAAAGATTGCAGAATTTTATTGGCCAGTGGATTTTTTTCCAGAGTTTTCTATGAAAATAACTCTTAAAAGGCACCACAATACTTGTCATCTCAGTTATATGGCATGTCATAGAAGGAGAAATATTATTGGAGACCAGGTACAAGTAAATGTGGCTAGACTTAATTGAAATGTTTGTAAACTGGTAAGAAACTATTAACAGTTGGCAAATTGTTTTAAGTCCAATATTTGGGGGTGTGCATGCATGCTTATATTAAGATGGCATTGGAATAGATAGAGAAATACAGTTGTTAACTAAATCTACAAAAACGCGAATACAGCTTTTCTGAGATGATAGAATAGGACAATTGTCATTTCTTATGATGTGATTACATTTTGGGGGAAACAAAATCTTACATAGATTGTTAAAATTTAACTTAAACATCATTCATTTGTACTCACAAGGAGGATTTTTCACATGAGAGAAAAATGAGAACTATCTCTCTGAAATCACTGTAATAAATGGACACAGTGGTACTGAAGAAGATCATGTGATTGTCAACAATGTAAATTTTTTTTTTAAAGATTTTATTTATTTATTTGACAGAGAGAGATATAGCGAGAGAGGAAACACAAGCAGGCAGAGTGGGAGAGGGAGAAGCAGGCTTCCTGCAGAGCAGGGAGCCTGATGCAGGACTCGATCCCAGGACCCTGGGACCATGACCTGAGCCGAAGGCAGACACTTAACGACTGAGCCACCCAGGCACCCCAACAATGTAAAAATTTTAATGCAACAACTCAGGGGCTTGAGTGCCCATTATTCTAGACTATGCATTCTTTGGGGATGAAACTTACATCAGCGTCTTAATAAAAGCTCACAAAAATAACTTGGCAATGAGATTTATAATTTCAGAGACTGTCGTTATTTTGTGTGTGTTATAAAGTTTCTTAGGGTCCCAGCAAAGAGGATTATTGTGGAATAGTCTCGGAGCCTTTTAAATTTTAGATGGAATGTCCAAGAAGAGAAGAAATTTCCAATGGAGTAG
Source organism: Mirounga angustirostris (assembly GCF_029215605.1). Lineage (NCBI taxonomy): Eukaryota > Metazoa > Chordata > Mammalia > Carnivora > Phocidae > Mirounga > Mirounga angustirostris. Next base: position 37,737,502 of record NW_026991720.1, read on the forward strand.
CACAAAGAACTGGGATCATTCTATTTCTGTTTTGGATAAATATGAAACTTTTTGTATAGTTGCCATTTTGTGTGTTTTTCCTTTTAAGAATCTCTCTCTTTCTCTCTCTTTTTCCGTGACTTAAAAGGGAAACAAAACAACTCTTCAGCTAAAATTGCTTTAGGGCACATATTCAAAACCCCAGTCCCAAATACTTCATATACTTGATGCAGAGCAGCAACATATTACTGTCAATAAAATGCCACTCTAAAGAAGCATCTTGAAAAGTGGCTGGAGAATGAATTGGACTTCTGCGAGACTCCCAGCAGCTAAGAGGTTGTACATATATGGGCCCTTCACAGAGAAGGCACTGCTGAATTTCCCTACAGAGTTGACTTTGGGAACTTTTGGTCATAACGGTGCTTAAGAAAATGATTTGATAGGAGCATATGGGCCCAATCTTTTTGAAACCCAACCACGACAGTCAATGTGGGCTGTGAAATAACCACTACGCAGGGACTGAATCACCTGGTTTCTGGTTCTAGTTATGTATTTAAGTAATGAGTGCCTTTGAGCAAGTGACCTAATATCTGTAAAATCTCTCTCAGTTTGACAATTCTGTTATACCAGTTCTGACTCCTTATATTAGCCAATGATCTTTGAAAGCAAATCAATGGGCAGCATAGAATTCATTCATTAATGGTGTCAGTGGGCAGCCTCTGGGTGACCCTCAGCTCAGTTGCACGTAAAATGTAGTTAAGTACATGAAAATAGGAGTTCATGAACATGTGGGAAATAAAGGGTATTGCCCACTTCTGGTATATACTCACCCCTATCATGCTACAGACATTATCTCCAGAGCCAAGAAATGACTGAATGGCAGTAGAGATAGGGACCGTCGGTACCACAGACTTACAAGCATATTACTAAAAGCATCCGCTTGAATGTCTGTCAGATCTCTTATCAAATCCCTAACTCATTGAGCCATATCCTAGTCCCAATCTTCTCGGGGAAAACACAACACAGTGTACCTGTTTTATGAATATTTTGTATTGATTCAGGCAATTAATTGTCTCAAATAAACAAACTTTACAAACCTGAAACAAGAGTGGCAGACAATGGACAAAGAAAAAGGACCTGAATCTTTAATCATCAGTTCTGAAACTTGGTGCCAAAAAAAAAAAAAAAAAAAAAATCACTAGGGATTCTTATATTCTTCCAGAGATTCTAATATTCTATGTTAAAAATAAGCGCCCAAGTGAATTTGATGTAGCTCATCAGAGACAGCCTAATAAATTTTGCTTTCACATTAAAAATGAAGCAAAATATACAAACATATATATAACATTTAAACAATAAATGTGTTAGCAATACTTTTGGAATATGGTGCCTTCCAAAATTTTACAGCATGGTACCTCTTAAGATGGGAGAATTTAGATGGATAGATAGACAGATTTGGTTCTCTTCGCTGTGTCATACATACATCATTCCTTATCAATTCTTGAGATTCCATTTATTGACTATCCTGTATCCGTGGTGATTGAGTAAATGACCATGATATGAACATGTCTAAATGAATGCCTAAGTGGTATATTACCTCAGAATATCTCTCCTTTCAAAGATTCATAGACATCTCAATCAAGTAAAGTAGAGTAGCACACAGATTTATAATTTAACATGATTATGTCAAACAGGAAGCTCCTTGCTTAAGTGAGGTTAAGAACTCAATATACCATTACCTTCAGTGTGGTGTGGAAAGGAGTGGAGGCAGGACGTGGCAGTCAAGGAGTTTACTACTCTAGACAGGAAAACTTCTTTATGGGCAGATTTAAACTTGTAAGTGTTCATCATCTTTCCTAGGTGTACACGATATTTAAAAATAGAAGGAAGTTTTCAGATATTGCCCAGATCTGATAAGCAACATTCAGGGATGAAAGATGAGGTTGAAATCTTGTTCTGTATGTTCGATTTGCAAGATATTCATGGAAAAGAAAAATTTTCTTATTTTGTTAGGGATTTGCATTCCCTAAGAAATGATAAAGATCTTAGCTGTTCATAAGTCCTTCTGGACTTCAACCATGATTTTTTTTTTAAACACACTACATTTCTGAAGTTACACAGATTAATGAGAATGTTTGAGTAAAAAAAAAATCCACAAGTAATACTTTTATTTTAGGTTAGTTGAGTTATGTTAAATGTTCATTCTGTCATTCTTGAAATACTATCAGGTGGCACCAGGTGGTAAAACTGTCAAGTTTGCTTAATTATTATATGGGCTTTCTGATCTTTGCTGAGAAGCTTAAAACTATAGAAGGAAACTATTGTTGGATGCTTCTGCATAAAAAGTAAAATGCTTCTCAAAGGAGAAATATATTATGCTTATTCTAAGAAATATGTGATGTAGGAGGCACAATAACATGGTTTTAATAGAATAGGTTTTGGAGTCAGACATTTGCTTCTTCATTCTCTTCCTTTGTGGGGCTGTGCGCTTCGGTGACATGAGGTGTGAAAGAACTTAACCAGGACCCAGGCTGTGGTACATGTTGAAAGGCTGTTGGCCAGCATCCCCTCTCTCCTCTGCTCCTCATTGTTGTGTATGAATGTAAGAAGTAGTAGGAAAAAAAAATCCAAAACTTTAATCTAATCTAACTAATCTAACTATACATCCTTTATTTCTTACATGTGTTGAATTAGGTTTTTCATGAGGCATGGATATCTTAGCTGTCTACCACCTCAGACTTGAAGTTCATTTTTCATTTGTCCAATTACTTACATTTTTTTTTTTAAATCTTCCTTCTGAAAAGAAAATGTACATGAACATGAGCCCTTGAAACCCCATTCCTAATCATGGGAAGAATCCTTAGTAACATTTTGTACTTAATTTCACATTCAGCTTTTTTAATGTAGGACAGTCAAACTGAAAGACTCCCCAGACAGCTCTTTGAGGAGGTCACTCAGTGAGAAATGCTGAAGTTTTGCAAAAAGCTGGAGTAGAACACTTCTGCTGAAGTTTTAGGTTTGGCTCAGCACATTCAGTTTGAAAAACAGGTTTTGTCTATTAACTTTACGGAGCTATAAGCTTATTAATACTGAGGAGGATTGATGAACTTCACTGAAAATTGATGATCATACTAGCAGTGAAATAGTATTCACTGTTTTGATGCTTCTTGTTTAAAAGAGAATGCATGAGTAAGGAAGGATCCACAGATTAGAATTAGGGCTGTGGACAGACTGGTATAAATAATGAAAATTAAGACTTACAAGCTAAGCTTTGCATTTTTCCTTTGTGCCAGTTATTGCGGTGCATGGCCACAGGTAAAGAAGCATGTTGGACTCTACTGATGGAAAAATAGTGGAAGAGAACTATAAGCTGCCGGATCTCAAGTCTGGCTGTGAACTGAACTGCAAAAATCATTTTAGTTTATCAAATAGTGATACCCACATATAAATAAGTCAATCATCACTTTTCCTCCAGAAACAACAACAGCAAAAAGAAAACAGGAATGAATCTTGCAGAGATAATATCCTCGTGTGAGCAGAATGCATGGTAGGGGATGATAAATGGAATGATTATGTTTTGATAGAGAATCTGATGCCAGAAGGCAGCATGGATGAGCTGTGTTTAGGTAGTACCAACAAGAGGCAGTGTTGGCCTCATGCACAAAAGCCATGTTCTTTAGAGCCAAAACCGACCTAGGTTCCTTTTCCTGGTCTGCCTTTCATTAGTTGAGGCAAGTTGCTTTTCTTCTTTAAGCCTTAATTTCCTCATTTGTAAAGTGGGGTTAGTAACAGTACTTGCTCCACATGGTTATTATGAGAATTACAAGGGAAAACACATGCGAAGTGCTTAACACAATGTTTGGCACAGAAAACGCCTGTATGTAAAAAAGGAGATCTGCTAATATTATGACCAGTCCCTTAGCCAGTAAAGGATTGTCGAAGACATGATGTGATCTGAACGCTTAAGGTCTCTACTGAAAGTATTTTATGTCAAAAGAGAGTTAATTCTTCACTTCCTTGATTGTTTTGTCCAACAGCTACACACTGTGATACAATTTATAGTGTAAATGAAAGATGAGCCTCGGATGTTTACATGAAATTTGCTTGCTCATTAAAAATAAAGTAACTGATTATGGAAATGGTAGTTTGGCAAATGCCTCACTGATTTTAAAAAGTTAGCTGAACATCACCTTATGACACTCCTTGAGCAGCTGTAGTGTTTGTGTAAAAAAATCAGTGGGTGATAAACTACAAAAGAGGAAAAAATATAAATTATGTGTTTGGTAAGTGAATCAGTTCGGCTAGTCACACAAGATACTGACTTGTTGGCTGAATACAGTCTAAGCTCCTATCTTATAATGGCATATGTTTTTCATTCAAAAATTACTAGGACTAGAGCTTCCAAGGCTTATATGTGCTTAGAATGTCTTTTTTCCCCCCCGCAAACAGTGGTAGCGTTGTTTTTCTCTTTCCATCCTATTGCACTTTCTCTTAAATGATACAGCATTGTTACCTAGACTGAGCCCCATTTTGCCTACTTTATTGTTTTGTTCTCAGTCCTTAGGCAGACGCGGTGGAAGGCCATTATCCCCTTGGCCTTTGTAGAAATCAAAATATGATCTGTCTAGATGTATTTTCAAATTCCCCCTGCAACTATTGAAATTTCAATAAAGGCCATTGTGGTTCCATATACTCTTTGTGGAACAGATTAAGTAATTCGTGATTCTGAGTGACCAATTTTTAATGAAAATAAAATTCAATGTAGAGCCCAGAGACACTGTTAGTAAACAATGATAAGACCACTATGTCTTGGGCATATGAATATAGTGATGAGAAAAATATTCTAGGGAGATACAAAGGCCAATACGAATTGTATCTCTAAAAATACATGTCTGTTTTAAAACTTTTTTGAGTTTTTATTTTTTTCTTAACAAAAGCAAAGCATAAATTAGCTGACAATGTAATTTAAATGCCTTGACCTTTCAGTATTATGAGACTGTAAGATATTATGGATAAATTTTACTCCTGTGGAATGAATCTACCAAAATATTTGCCTTTTGTTTCTTTGCAGTCATTTTATTAATTCAGTTTTGTAATTTTAGAGAAATTTTAGAGAAAACTTGTAATAAGCACAAATCAATCTTCTCTACCACAATGAAAAGAAAGCCTCTTTAAATATTTTCAGTAGTCAAAATATATAACATTTGAGACACAAACATTGAGAAACAAACATTTGAGGTTCAAACTGAGAGGGAGATGGGTTAGCCTGGTGATGGGTATTAAAGAGGGCACATACTGCATGGAGCACTAGGTGTTATACACAAACAATGAATCATGGAACACTACATCAAAAACTAATGATGTAATGTATGGTGATTAACATAACATAATAAAAAAATATATATATAGCATTATTTAAGTCATTGTAAGTGTTGGGAGTCCTGAGCCTTCCTGATGGCCATTGCTTAGTCCATGGCACATTAGCAGGCTTGGTCCCAGGGGAGTATTCACTCATTGCATTCACCCGTTCCTGGACTCCCTGCAATGAACAAGTCAGGAAACAATGCCTCCTCTCTTACTCTTCAGGGAATTAAATCCCAGAGGTTTCAGGCCTCCAGAAATGGAAAGGGTTTCCTGTTGATGCTAGGCCCTTAATTGATTCAGTGAGTCTTTGGGGAGTCCATGGGCCTTTTCAATACAGATATGGAAAAATATGGTAGAAGAAAATGTTTACATAGAGTAGCTGATTATTTGTGGAATGCTTCACTTTCTGGAGATAAAACTTTGTATGACAACCTTTCGTACATGAGTTTTAGGGATTTTCACCTATTCCAAGGACAATATTACTTTTGAAAGACAAGATTTCCCCTAGAGGGCTCTCAGAATAATGTGAATATACTTACTGGCATATTGAGGTCTTTGTATGTCATTATCTCCCCAAGACAGACTAACCAGGAAGGAGAAGCCAGAGTTGTTGCTTTTATGTTGACACTTTATCCATTAGTGGTACATCAAGTGATTTTTGAGGACTTTGTTCATAATTTTCCAGCAACATGGAACTTGCCTGAATAACTTACTCATTCCATTTTATCCAGTTTTGAGACCTTTGCCAACTGTTTATCAAAGTGTTAATGCTGTTAGATAAACATACAGATGGGTGCGTAGAACAACATGCAATCTTTTTCTCCAAGAATAGATGTTGTGTTTTTCGTATTTAACTCAGTTATATCATTAGCTCTGATTTAAATTAAGAAGTACAGATTTTTATTTGTAAAAACCTGCCCACATAGAGTGGTATGGTGCAAAGGACATAGAACTTGGAAGGGTAAGTCTAGAGTGGGAGTTCAGAAAAATGAGAGTCTATATTTCTAAAAGACTCACAAAGTGTCAGGTACTATGATCAGTGCTGTACCCATCTTTGCAGTCAGAAGACCCTGACTTCTCCACATGTTAGGTCCCTGCCTGTGGCAAATCTCTAACCTCATGGAACCTCATTCTCTAATCTTAAAAGGAAGATGATAGCATCATACCTACCTTACCAAATTGTTGTGAGGAGCAAATGTCATTGTTGAGAAAGTGCTCTGTAAACAAACAATATCGCTCTAAACAAATATTCACAATTATTATGTTACTTTTTTATATCCTTTTTTACTCCCCCAAAGTTTTTGAGCCAGTTCATTACTATTATCCTAAGCAAAATTTGGAGAGCACATTTAGAAACCAAGAAAAATTTGCCAGAAAGAAAAAAAAACGGGGCTGTGAAATTAAGGGGAGATGTCATTGCCTACAGAGTCTCACTCAAACTTTGGAAGTGAAAAGTTAAGGCTGGATGGGGAGATGGAGAGAGGGAAGTAGGGATTGCTATCCTGAGAATGTCCTCACTGTTTTCCAGTAAGGTATGTAAGCCAAGCATGGACCCTGAGAATGGACACTGGATTTAATGAGGCCACATGTAAATGCCTTAAAATATTACAGTGAAACCCAGTAAAAAAGGAGGTGGGGATTCTCTTCAAAATTCCTGGAAAAACTTCTAATGGATAACCAATAGTTGAATCTCTACAGCTGAAGGGTAGCAATAATGTTATCAAGATGTTTTAAAAACAAGGCAAAGCTCTTATTTTTATGACTCCTTACAAAACATAGTGGGCTATATCCAAAAGATGATCAGTTTGAAATATTTGGGTGTATATACTTAACACATGGTTATTGCTTCTAGTGTTGAATGCCTGCTTTTGCTTTTCAAGTACTTGATTATCTGATAAACATTTCCTTAAATTTTGTGGGGTTTTTTGGGGCACATATCTATAAGCCTTTTTTCTTTAAAAAAAATATTTGAAAGACTGAGTAGGTGGAGTTTTAATGGAGTGCTGGAGGGAGCACTCTAAAGGGATCTACTCTAGGCCTTGATAAAGAACTGTATGATTTGGACTAAAGATGTTAGACCTTTTGTGTCTCAGTTTCCTCACCTGTGAAATGAGCATATTAGACCATCTTCTAAAGGTCCTTTTTAATCCTAAAATTCTATTATTATATGAAAATATGTTTTCCTTCTCATTCTCTAATGCTGAAACTGTGTATGTGCACCTTAAAAAAAGAAAAAGCCCTCCCTTATCGTGGCCTAAGATAAATTAACATGATGGCAAGCAGTTATGTACAAACTTCCCAGTTATGGAAATATAGTGGATGGCTGGCTGGGTACCATATTTCTTCACAAAGATTTGAGATGAGCATTTTGTCTTTTTTTCTAACCCTGTATTTAATGACCTCTAAATAGCATCTACTGAGGTCTTTTTCCACCCCTCCCATCGTATTAAAGAAAACATTTTTATTTCTCCATTACTTTTTCTATCCTCTGGCACCACCTACTTTCTTTATATTAGAATTTGATTTGCTTTTACATTTCGGTCAGAGGAAGAATTGTAACCATGTCCTACCTCCCAGGTGTCGAAGCAGACATCACTTTATCAGAGGAGAGGCAGGGAGGAATTCACGGAGCTCTGTGCGGGACCTGTGTTCAGCGACAAAACACTGAAGCTTTCTGAAGTACTCACTGCCTGGCCAGTATCGGAGAGCTTTATCTTTGACAGCATGGACAAGCTGTGCTGATGTATTGCCCAGTGTTTACCTGCTTTATTTAGTTTCATGGGACTAAAGAGTGATGGATACGTAAGTGATTAAACCCTCGGAACCAGGTGGATGTGGAACATTTTAGTGGGCTGCAGATGGATCCATTGTTTCTTCAGATTGGCTAGAGCTACATTATTTTGAATTATTCTTTGGGGGCATCCTTCCTGAGGCTAGAAGGAGGGACTCATTTTTTTAGTATGCTAGTAGCTTCCTCTTAATGATCTCCTTCAAATTCCCCAACAGATACCTCATCTGTGATCATCTTCAGGGGCTCCTAAGTAATAACATTTAACTTACATAAGTGTTATTTTTTAAACTCAGGTTCCAGACATTTCTGATCAACTTAATTAGTTTGCAGTGAATATCACCATGCCACATCACACAGAAATTTTGCACTAGAGAAAATTCAGAGTGGGGCGGGGGGAAGTAAAACACCAAGCCCATTTTGTAGCAAAAGAGAAAAAAGGAAGAAAAAAAAAGAAGCGATAGGTGTAAAAAAGAACAAAGAAATAATAAAATACAGTTGATGAATCCTAAGTTGATTACCTTTTTCATAGGTCCCTAAATTTCTGGCCTAGAAAGCAGATAGCACTGTTTACGAAGCCATTAACAGCAACAACCACCACCAAAGAAAAAAATTCCACCTACTCATCAGCATTCTAACTCAGTGTGTTGCCTGTGACAAGCAACACTCTTGAAAAGATGATCCTTCGACGCTTGTCTTGCCAGAAAGCTATTTCTGGCATAGCTACATGACTGGGGAGACTACGGCTAAGTCTTCCAGGCATGTTCCTGTGTCCATCATCTGGCATTGGTAGATGCTGATCAGATCACCAAACTCACTGGCGCGCATGGGGTGACAACACTGGGGACGGGAATGATTGTATTTCTCAGACTCAAGTGGGCACAGTGTTGTTGTGTGTAATCCACAAAATATGTATGTGGGCTCTACCAAGGTTAAAGCGTGACTCCACTGTTCTTAGGTATCATTGATTGCAATTTAAAAATAGGCTCTGTCAGATTTAAGTATGTGTGAGTTTGGCATGGAAAGTTTCCCTGGAAAAGGTCTAAGAAAAACTGAAGTCAATACTGCAGTGCTACATTATCCAGGAGTTTGCAATCGGGAGGCTGAATGTCTGCTTCAAGCTTTTCCTCTTAGGAGGTACATCAAAAATCTCAGATCTGTTCTGTGGCAAAAACAGCACTTGTAATGAATAGCAGGAAAGCAAAGAAAACGCCTTTTCCTCTTTGTAATAAATCATTTTGTTTTCTCTATAGATTGCATGTGGCGTTTGAGGCAGAGTGAGCCGGGCTGCCAATACCGCGAGCTAATGCTTCAGCACCTTTGGTTTTCCTCTCTGAGCAGGAAACCTTAAACTTGTTCATTTTACAGAGGGAAAATCGAAGCCAGTGGCATATTGTCAGAGCTGTTTTATTGTCATCATTTACAAAGGTCACTGGAATTAATTGACTTCTTACATATTATAAAGTGACTCATATTTTGACACATTTATGGGCAAGTGTCAGGATCTAAGTGACTGGTTATTGTCTTTTGGTTTTGGCCCATATTATAAACTAGGAAACCAATAATAACTCTGAAATCATATTTGTGAGGGGAAAAAAAAATACCGTGCAGTTGGAAAGAAGCAGACTCCATTAACTATTTGGTCAGTTAAACTACAGGAAGGGAAGAGAGAGCTCCAGAAGACGAAATGCAAATACCAGGTTTGTTTTAATGTCTTTAGAGGACCCATTAAAGGAGGCAGTGAATGTTTCCACAAACATCCTCAACTGATGTTGTCTGTTTGAAAGCATATTCTAAGTAGCTGGCTTCCTTTTACAAGACTGGAAGTATAAATTAACCCACACCGTGTTCCATGAATCATCGGTACATGGATGCTCATAGTTTACTGAGAGTAATTCTGTCTCAAAGGTATTGCTTCTGAAACTAAAGAGAAATGTAGGATATGAGTAATATTTATAGTACCAGGGCAGGCACACTATTTTCCTAGGTAGATATTTTGAATCCTTACTTCTTGCCTTTCTCTTCTTCACACTATCCCCTTTTCACTAAATTTTAAGGAAGGTTCTACTCATATTCATAGTCTGCTCTCACTAAAATTAGAGGCATGGAAACAAGGACATATTGTTAAAAATAAATAAATTAGAGGCAAATTAAGCCACATAGCTCAATAACAGCAAAGGGAATATAGTAGTCGGTTTGAACAAAAATCTTCTGAAATAGCAAATGTACTTTAAAGCCACCCTGCTGTGATTCTGTTAATTACCAAAGAAGATGAGAACTCTCCTGGTTCATGGGATCCTTTTGCCTCGCGTGTGTTGGTTGCAGCTGCATTAGCAATCAGACATTTGCACTGTCCCTTCAGACCAGCGGGGGGGATGTTATTAAAGGGAAGTCATTTACCCCAGTCTGTAAGATGTAGCCTGGCAGAAATTCAATAACTGTTTGTGATATGCTCATTCCGCCACTCTGCTTAATGATTTTAGCTCTTGACATACAGCACCATTTGCCTTAATCTCCATCCGCTGGGTGAAAGGGAGAAAAATGCCCCATTTAGGGGGTTGGTTTCAAAATACAGAATGATGTGTGATCTGCTTTTCATTACAAATAATGTGAAGAAAAAAAAAGAAAATTCCCCCCTTCTCCTTCCTCTCCTCTCCACTCCCACTGTCCCCTCTCCCCCTCTCCCCCTCCCCTCTCTCCTCTCCCCAGCACTGCTTTTTCTCTCCCACTCACAGCCTCTGATGGGCGTTCAAGCTAGTAAAATGCATGTTGGAGAATCCCACAAACACAGCTCAGCATACCCAAAGCCAGAGGGCTTTTGCATTTGAATTTCTCCTCAAAAGTAAAATGGAAAGAAGAATGCTTTAGAATTCAGACAAGACGAAAACATCAACGGAGAATTTAGGTTTGGAAAAAAAAGAAAACAAACCAAGCATCAACTAAAGAAGAAATAGAGCATATTTAAATAGAAATGTATATTTTAAACTTACCTTGCCAAAGCAGTTTCTGTGATACACCACCTTCCGTGTCCCTCTGTGCTGGCTTCCTCAGTTCTTCAGTTGCGATAATCATCACATGGTTGTGTTCTTGCCCGGGTGTAAATAGGTGCATGTGTGTGTGTAATAAAGTATACACAAACATGTACTATAGGTGGGCACACATGCGAGCGAGCTTATGTCTATATTCTAAGATATAAAGGAAGGCAGGAGGCTGCAGCTAGGGTTCCTTCTTTTCTCCGGAACTCTTTCTCTCAGCCGGCAGGCTGAGGCTCTCAATCCAGTGAAGAGAGATCCTGGGAGCTGGCTTTCTTTCTGCTTGTTTCCATGGTGGTTAGTGGTGCATCGTTCACCCGATCAGTTGTCACACTGACATGGTGCTGCCTGCTCAGCGGTCATTAATAACTGAACACCCTCCGATCCCCAGAGAGGAGCCAATCGCTTCGGACTGCCAAGATGTAGCACTCGCAGCTGCTCCCGTCTGGTTGGCTGAAACAACCTGTCTGTTCTATGACACTGCTGCTTAGGATACAAATAAATGAAACAGGCTTGCATATTTTCCTAGGTATCATTCCCTTCCTTCCTGCCTTCCTGCCTGCCTTTCATCCTTCCTTCCTTCCTCCCTTTCTCCTCTCCTTCCTTGCTTCCTTTCTTCCTTCCTCTTTTCCTCCCCCCTTCCTTCATCCTTCCTCCATCCTTTCTTTCTCCCCCCCCTTTTTTTGAGAGGAAGAAATTTTTGACAAGTTTTCCCATTTTTAGGTTATCATTCATCCAGAGAAATTGTGTTTTCTCTCTGAAAATAGCAGGGTGTGCTACAAATAAGGATTTCCCAAATATTAAAAACACCTGGGGGAGATGCAGCACCTCTGACTCTCTCTCTGTAAAGTTCACCAGTGGCTATATTATTTAAGAAGAGTAGCTTGAAACTGTTTGGAGTGGCATTTGGGTTTCTGTAGATTCTACTTAATTTAATGTATGTGCTTACTGTTCAATAGCACTTTTTTTTTTTTTAAGCCATGAGATTTCTTATCTGGATTGACCACATTTTTAAAATAAAGCATATATTTTTTTTTTCTCTATAATTCACAACATTGGCATATGAGGGGGTGTTTCAAAAAATAAGTATTTCCAATTATATTCATTTCTTTATAGCTGATGCAATTAATCTGACAGCCACAGATGAATGGATACATGTGTCAAGGTGTTTGTGTGGGTATTTCTCTGTGTGTGTATTTAGGAGGTATGTTTTACTACTTTTGGGGAAGTATTTCAACTCTAATAAATTAAATCCTCGAGAAAATTATTTCCCTTTATTCTTAGACTTATAAATTCTGAATGTATATTTACCAGAAAAATGTGCTATACATACCACATATGTAAAACATGTATCCAGTTATCAGACATTGAAAAAAGAAACACAGGAAAGTATAGCAGTGTATATTTCTGAAAGAACACCTAGGAGTAAATAGACAGCAATTTTAAAAATGCATGTTTTACAACCTTAATTAGTATACTAGAGGAACATCCTGTTGAGAAGACTGGAACATGAGGATTAATTTATCAACAGGTCAAAAACAGGCTAAATTCATGGCTCCAAGCCCTGGTTTTGAGAGACTACCCTCTAGTGGAGTAAAAAAAAAATGACATTTTCATGTTAATAGATTTAGTTGGGCGGGGGGAAACTTCACATCTGATTGTTCCTTAAGTGTTTATTGAAATGACATAGACCAATAGTTTTAAGTTATTATAATAATAATACCAGGAAATTTATAAAGACATTAGCTTTGTTTCTAACCACTAAATATTCCCGCTCTGTAGGTTTTTTTTTTTTTAAAGTTCTCAAGTGCTTTATTTTTCCTTCTCTAAAAATTTATTCAAATGGTTGCTAGTCTTTTGAATAAAAATGAGTTCGAGACAAAGGTAGTTTCTTGCTTAACCTACTAACACTCCTTTCAGAAAGTATATTATAAAGCTTTATTCTTTATTAGGTATTGTGGCATTTACTCCGTAAATGTTGCTCTGTGAATGGTAGGGATTATGGTCAAGTGTTGGGGATGCTGAGATGGAGTGTGTCTACATACAGTTTAGTATACTTGTAATAATAGTAATAATCATCCTCAGTACGCTTCCCTCGATTTTACTCTCTCCAGCTTTAATTCCTTATGTATTCCATATCATTTCAACATCTGCAGAATTACATTTCCCCATATTGGAAGAATTATGATAAAATTGTGATAATTATTTGAGAAAGGAACTTTCGTTTTATATTCTTGGTTCCTTAAGAATTTCATTTTGGTTGATTGGTATTGGCTGTATAATTGACAAATTCAGTAATCAAACCAATTATAATGCACTTCCATAATGAAAGTAAGTGGTGATAATCAGATACATGATTAAACCACTTTCTTGGTTTATAAATGAAACCAGCAATCATACCTAATATTTTAAATTTCAGTCTCTTTAAGAAATGAAAGAAAAATCCAAGTTTTAATTTAGTGAAATTTGAATATTTTTAAATGCAACCTTATGCTATATCATAGGAAATTGTTTTCACTCATTGTTTAGCTTTTCATCGGCATATGGGGATGAGATTGCTTTTTTTGCAATTGTCCTTTTGCTGTAGGCACATGATAAATTCAAAAGATTTCATTTTTTATCAGTTTCATATCATGGAACATTAGAAGTGAGATTGTAATGTGAGAGTGAAAAATAACTCTGGCTTTGTATGAAAAGGGTGAAGAGTTTGTTCTTTGGCTGTAGTTTTCTTCTTGCTGCAAGAGCATGAGCAGCTTCCTCTAGAATCAGTATATGTTCAGGTGATTGTCAGTTATCAGCCATTTACTGGAAATATGAAAGGTAGCTCTCCAAAAAGACATGTTAAAAACTTACTTAGTTATCACATCTTTATAATGAAGTGCCACATAAAAACATTAAACTGTGACTGAGTAAGGATTTCAGCGATTTTGAATTAGTATAATTGTGAATAGTCATCAAATGAGAACCATGGACTCTTTAGACTCCAATACCCTGAGTCCCAAGAGGTCAAGCAACTTGTCCAAGTGCACACAGATGGCCGGAGAGAGCAATAATGGACCCTACCATCTACGGGATAATTGATAAATCTCCACTTTTTCTTTTTTTCCCATCTCCATTTTTTCCTTTTTTTCTTTTCTTTCTCAAGTTTTTGCCTTTACAACCCACTAAAACTTCAGAGCAGTTTCACATTCCAAATATACTGTATCATGTGGATGTGGATGTCAGCTGCCTCGCAGTAAATATCTACAGGGTTTCCTGAAGGAGTATTCAGTTCTAATGAAAATGTATTGCAATGATTTTAAAACATAAATGAATCATTACAGCCCTTATATTATGTTGAAAAAGTTCTGCCTTCATCATCAAATAAACGATAGGGGCACAATTAAGTATTTATTTGTTGATTTAATGGTTGAAGTTCGGGCACCTGGGTGGCTCAGTTGGTTAAGCGACTGCCTTCGGCTCAGGTCATGATCCTGGAGTCCCAGGATCAAGTCCCATGTTGGGCTCCCTGCTCGGCAGGGAGTCTGCTTCTCCCTCTGACCCTCCCCCCTCTCATGCTCTCTCTCTCTCATTCTCTCTCTCAAATAAATAAATAAAATCTTTTAAAAAGAAATTTGTGAAGGTTTCTTGTTTCATGGAATCCTGGGCATTGCTTTCCTGTTCACTTTCGTTGGAGGAGTGGTCTGGGTAGAGGGTCAGAGTGCCCTTTCTGGGAACAGGCTACCTGGGTTTGAGTGCTTACCTTGCCACTTCCTCACTTTGTGACCCTGAACAAGAACTTAACATCTCTGTATCTCAGTTTCTTCCTAGGAATGTTACGAGGATTAATGTAGTTAATTGTGCAAAAGCTTAGGAAAGTACTTGGGATATAGTAAGCTTGAATGGATGTTTGCCTCGCCATTATGGCCATTGTCACTGTTGTCATTGTAATTACCATCATCATCATCAGTCCCATCCTCTGCTTTGTTTGGAATTTCCCTTCTACCTTCCACTCAGGCCCCTACCTGTACCTGATCCTAAATAAGTGAGCTCAGTGCAAATGCTACTTCCTGTGTGAAGTCTTTTCTGGCCCCCTAACAAGATATGATCTCTCATTAGACCCACAATTGCAATCTTTATCCCGCCCCCCACCATTTATCACTTTTTAAAATGTATTACAATTGTTTCTATAATTTGGCCCATTTCCCTTTTTAGTTTATAGAGTCTCCTGGAAGAGGTCTATATTTTATTCATCTTTAAGCTCCATAGCTTACATAAACATAGAGAAAACAACGTTTGTTGAATACTAACTGTGTATGTTTTAAAAGTTATTGAATTTCCACAACATAAAATAGATATTTTATCCCCATTTGACAGTGTAGAAACATTGGCTCAGAGAAGTTAGGTTTCTTGCCCAGTGTACCAAAACTGTGAAATAATGGGGTAAAAATTTGAACTCAGTTCTGTCTGCCCACAGAGCCAAGGCTCTTTTACACTACAAGCCACTCAATATTCATTTGTAAAATAAATGAATGCTTGATCGATGACTGAGCCAACCAATTCAATACAGTCAGCAACAAGGGATGCTAAAAATAAAATACTATTTTTAGTATTGAATTATATATAATATAATCAATATATAAAATATATTTATATTATATTATATACAATAATATATAATTAGTATAGAATTGAAAGGAATGAATTTTTGCACTAGGCAGTGGATGCTTTTATAAAGTTATGGTTGTTCAGTGTTAGTGAAAGAATTTGCTGGCTCTGTTTGAGAAACAGAGCTCTGAAGAAAGGCAGTGTCTGGTTGGAAAGGGAGTTGGTATGCTCAGAAAGCTAAATAACTATGCATGGGCCCCTGATGAGGAGGGGCTGACATTGTACCGAGAAGATCTTCAGTGACATGGTCCTTTGTAGTCTAATTCTGATAGCACATTAGCTCTTAATTAAGTTAGAAGCATGATGTAAGGGGAGTGGCATTGGCTGTTTGTTAGAATGTTGAACAAAAGCACGTTGGATCAGAGAGTTCTCATTTTTTTTTTTTTCAAAAGGGTTTTAGAAAGTAGAATTGGAAACAAAATGATCCCCATTCAACTATGGCTCTTATTTTTTATTATGACTTTCTTCTTATGGTAAAATATATAATGTAACATTAACCATTTTAACAGTTTTTAAGCTCGTAGTTCAGGGACACAAGTACATTCACATGGTTGTACAACCACAGTATGGCTTTTTGTGAACATTTAGAATCAGAGATCCACAGAATATCAGAACTGGAGAAGAAGGAGATCTTTATGTGCTAAAATATGCAAATTTAACTATCAGAGTTTAGCAAACATAAGAAGAAACAAAGATTGATGGGGGCGGGGTTGTAAGAGAAAAATAAACAAAGCAGGCATGTCCCCCTCTGTGACAAGTGTGATAAGTAGAAATGTGCTCCTCCTGCAGGGACCCTGTTCCCTCTCTCCTCTCCCAGGATGGCATCTCTCCATGCCTAGGCTGATCAGGGAGTTAAGATTTATATTTTGCTGTAACCCAGCATATAGGTCTTATTTTTTAATGAGGGATAGAACTCCACTTGAAGAACAAAAGTAATTTTATCACTCAAGGAAAGTCACCACCAGGAATGAGAAAGATGTCAGAAATCAAGGAGATAAATCTCTGTATCTTCTTCAGACTTCTTTCTCCCTCTCTTTCCTTCTTTGCTCTGTAGATCCAACCTGGGTCTTGTCTTGGCTTCTCTCTGTACGTCTCTTTAATCTTTTCTTTCGAAGGATTGAATATTACTTCTTCTCTAGCCATGTAAACAGTTAGTGAAATAAAACAGTGAAAATCATTTTTTTTTTTAAATATAGCAGGTAGGTAAATAGATAGGTAGACAGTTTGTAAGTCACATGGAAATAACTGAAAAGAACAGAAATAACTGAAAAGAAATACATCAAAAAAGGAAATAAACCCCTAGCAGTAGTTATCTTTGATAAGATAATAGGTGGTTTTATTTTTTTATATTTCTCAAATGTTCCACAGTAAGTACATAGTATTTTTATAATCAGAAATAATAGCTATTACTTAAAACATAAGATATGAATTTCTTTTGAGGTAGAACTTTACTCTTCAACTGAAGCTGACTTGTTTGGTAAAATCTCGGACCTTTTTAACTTAGCATTCAGTTCTTCCACAACATAATAATTAAGATAGCGGCAGTAATAGTAGACAACATTTATTGAGCACTCCTTTTGTGCCAGGTGGTTTGTTAGGAGTTTTTCTTGAATTGTCTCATTCGGTGCTCCCTATTAAAGTACTAGCTCTTAGTTTCATTTTGCACATCAGAAAACTGAGGGCTGAGTGTGCAAAAACTCATGGAGTTGCTCATTGGTAGAGTCAGCAATCAAACCAAAGCATTTCTGACTCCAAGGCTGAAACTCACAGCTCCTCTGCTCCATCAGCTGATATGTTTCCATACATATCACTGGCTATTCTCTCTCTCCCTAACTCCAGTGCATCCCCTTCCTCAGCACAGCACAGGGCTGATCATTTCCGGAATGTATCTTGTACATTGCATTCTTAGCTCTCTGTTTTTTCTGTGAACGGGCCAGTTCTATAAGGCTTCTGCTCCAAGATCTCATCCTTTTTTTTTTTTTAATTTTATTATGGTATGTTAATCACCATACATTACATCATTAGTTTTTGATGTAGTGTTCCATGATTCATTGTTTGTGTATAACACCCAGTGCTCCATTCAATACGTGCCCTCTTTAATACCCCTCTAGAACCCTCAGTTTGTTTCTCAGAGTCCATAGTCTCTCATGGTTCGTCTCCCCCTCTGATATCCCCCCCTTCATTTTTCCCTTCTGCTATCTTTTTTTTTTTTTAACATATTTGTTTCAGAGGCACAGGTCTGTGATTCAACAGTCTTGCACAGTTCACAGCGCTCACCAGAGCACATACCCTCCCCAATGTCTATCACCCAGCCACCCCATCCCTCCCACCCCCACCACTCCAGCAACCCTCAGTTTGTTTCCTGAGATTAAGAAT
Organism: Mirounga angustirostris; assembly: GCF_029215605.1. NCBI lineage: Eukaryota > Metazoa > Chordata > Mammalia > Carnivora > Phocidae > Mirounga > Mirounga angustirostris. Next base: position 37,755,688 of record NW_026991720.1, read on the forward strand.
TCCTCATCCTTTAAGAAGCTCCCCCATCTCAGTGAAAGTGAGTATTTTCCTTATTTTATCACATTTTATATTTACTTTTTATTTTGTTTCTCTTGTGCTAACATGCATTATCATGTATGGTTTATTTGTGCCTAGATAGTAAGCAACTTGAAGGCAGAAGTAATGTCCTATTTGCTTTGTATATTCTGTAGTGCACTTACATATTAAAGGGTCAATATTTGATTAATTAAACCTCACTGAGTGACCGAAAGAGTAATTTACTACTCTCTTCTGTGTGCTGGTTTTGTTCCAAACATTTGAGTAAAATCAGAGAATTATTTAATGAAAAACCTACCACCCAGGGTGATAGACTTTGTCAGATCAGTGACTTCAGTTACACATGAGGCTATTCATAAGAGAGCTATTATTTGTGGGAGAATAGAGTGTGTCTCTTGACTTGGCTGGCCACTTTCTCTTTTCATCTTCTGTGATTAGGACACATTAAATGCATTTGGGTTCATAAAAGTACAAAGATATGTGTAAGTTCTAGGCAAAAATAAAACTCCAAGAATCAAGAAGGCACGTACATCCATGTAAATTCTAGGCAAAAATTAAGAACCAGAATGGCATGAGAATAACAGTTTGCCCCTGGTGTGATATTTGTATGCAAGGTCTGTTCTGAATTTTTCTGCTTTCACATGGGGCTCTTTTGTAAAGGTGGGCTAATGAAAGTGATCCATTTATATCTAAACAAGAGATCAAAGCAGTGATTTCTTTGTAAGAGAAAGCAAACATTTTTTGTCACTAAAATATTTAGGCATCCAGTTATATTGCACCATCTAAAAGTTAAAGGGTCATTTGAATTTTCATGAATATTTTATGTCACTTTTGCTTCTTGACTTCTGCTAGGCGGGAGAACAAAGGTGACTGTTAGTATTCTCATCTGATTCTCTTCTTCATTGATGGAGAATGCAGGAGGCCCAGAGCTAAAGTTCTCTGTCTAATCTTTTAGTGATTGTTCATAGAGTTATTCCTTTTAGTATAGGGAAGGTACTTTCAAGAATGAAAGGCACTTACTACAACTCTCAAGGATAGCAGAATAGATGGGAGAGTCTTGTAGTTATTGCTTACACCAGGACCACTGCTGAATTTTCAGCTTTAAATTGTATCTCATAATCCTACTATATTCTAAGACTATTTGGGAATGGGGGTGGGGTTGCTACAGTCTTTGGTCTTTAGATTGTCTTTAAAAATGAGTTGATTGGGGCACCTGGGTGGCTCAGTCGGTTAAGTGTCTGACTCTGGATTTCGGCTCAGGTCATGATCTCGGGGTCCTGGGATGGAGCCCCAGGTCGGGACTCCCCACTCAGCAGGGAGTCTGCTTATCTCCCTCTCCCTCTGCCCATCCCGCCCCGCCTCTGTGCACATGCGCGCTCATGCAAGCATTCTCTCTCTCTGAAATAAATCAATAAATCTTAAAAAAAACACAAACCCAAGTTGATTAGATGAGCAAGTAGAGGCAATTCTGGGCATGTACTTGGCACTCAATGTATATTTATTTTTGAGAGCTCCTGCTTCATTTATTACCCTCTGTATATGTTATTCAGGCCTGAACCCTCTTTGGATTCATCCTATTCATCAGCTGTTTTTTTTTTTGTTTTTTAAAGATTTTATTTATTTATTTATTTGAGAGAGAGAGAGAGAGAGAGAGAGAGAAACAGCATGAGAGGGGATAGGGTCAGAGGGAGAAGCAGGCTCCCTGCTGAGCCGGGAGCCCGATGTGGGACTCGATCCCAGGACTCCGGGATCATGACCTGAGCCGAAGGCAGTCGCTTAACCAACTGAGCCACCCAGGTGCCCTCATCAGCTGGTTTTAATTCAGGGAGCTGGAAGAGTTCTGGGTAGCACAAGGAATGCTCAAATCAGGTCAAATGCATATGGGTCAATGTGCAGACTTTGCTGATAGAATTCAAGGTTTGTCTATCGATGGCATTTATTGACTTCTGGGTGTGTGTAGGGTATTCTCCAAGGCATCATGAGAAGGGGATAACAGCTGTGGTCTCTGCCATTCTCCACTATTTTAAATTTATTAGTAGCTGTCCACACTATGGATACTTTTGGCTGCCAGCAAGACAAACCCTATTTAAACTAGCTTAGATTTAAACTAGCTCAAGTTAAAAGGTGAGGTTGTAGCAAGGGTAATGTAGTCTCACATGTTATAATAGGAGCAGAGGGAAAACTGGGCCTCCGAGACAAATGGGCCATGGACTCAGATGCTCCCGGGAGATCCTGTCTCTGTTCTCCTCTGTCTGCTTTTCTCGGAGCATTGGCTTTATTTTCTCTTACTGCAGACGAGCTTTCTTTCCATGTACAGCAACCTGGCCCCCACTGGCTCTCAAGTCCTTGATCTCACAATTTTGCCACCTGAGAGACACTGTCCCTTTCCCTTAGTTTGAATTTGGAAGCTTTTGGGGGGGAGATCTTCCGCTAGCCTACTTGGGTCCCATGCTTACCCCTGGATCAAGTACTTTTCTGTCATTTCTACTTCCCTTCCCCCAAATTAGAGGGTAGGGGACAAGGAGTACTTCCCCGGGAAAAGGAAGGCATCCAATACAGTGAGCAGGAAGGACCTGGGAACACTAGGTACCATTTTTTTGAGAGCTGTATGCCAAGCACTGAGCTAAATAAGCACTTTCCTGGCAGCATCTCTGTTTCTTATAGTTAGCTTGTGAGCAGATGCTGGTTTCTCATTTTGCAGATAGAGGAAGCAGCTTACTTCACCTCCTGTGGTAACGTGGCTCGTGAGTGGCTTAGCCAGGCTTGGGAGCCACATCTGTCTGGCTCCCGAGCTTGAGTTCCAAACCACTTGCTGTGCTAAGCGTAGGATTGTCATCAAATGAGACTTGGAGCTGCGTTCGCCGAGCACATGGCACAGCACTGTTGTGCCCGTCGGGCCTGCGCTTCCTGGCATCGGAGCCTCGGCGCCGGGGTCTGCGGCGGCTGGCCACCTCATGCCCTGCCTCAGAGGACGGTGAGTCAGGCAGGGTGGGCACCGAACCATGTCCTCTCTGCTGTCCTCAGAACTGTGGGTAACCTTTAGCTGAGATCCAAGTCCTGTACCCTCACCATCTGTCTGACTCTCAGTCAAGTCACTCTCTGACACTTGGCCTTCTGTGGTCCTTGTGGATGTTGGCGGACTTTTGAGGCAGGCCTCTCCACCATGCTGCTCCTGTCGCATGGTCTTCTCTGTCTGGGATAACAAGGCTTCCAGCATCCTCTCGCATACATACCGTCACATAGCTGATGCCCTCGGCTTCATCTACTCGAACCCGTGAATCCTCCCTATTCTTTTCACTTTTCCGATCGTTCACTCGTCAGCAGATTTGCCATCCCTTCAACTACTTCCCAAACCTCCCCTTCCATTTCCTCCTTTAGCTGAAATCCAATCTCCTTTCAGGACCTGATTATTTCTGTGACCTCTCGCTTGGAGACCACTCACTGTCCCACCTCTCAGGGCTGGGTGTGCAGGCGTCTGCACCTGCGTGTGTGTGCATGTTGGTGGGGGATCGTGTTCTTTTTTTTTTTTTTTAAGATTTTATTTATTTATTTGACAGAGAGAGAGACACAGCAAGAGAGGAACACAAGCAGGGGGAGTGGGAGAGGGAGAAGCAGGCTTCCTGCTGAGCAGGGAGCCCGATGCGGGGCTCGGTCCCAGGACCCTGGGATCATGACCTGAGCAGAAGGCAGACGCTTAACGACTGAGCCACCCTAGCGCCCCAGGGGATCATGTTCTTACACATCCTCTGGCTTCCCAATACCAGCTTCAGGGCATGAATTATTACACTTTTCTATAAGGCACATACCACTCTTTACCTCCCCACTTTGTTCTTATCTACTTGTCAGGAGATTCCAGACTTGATACCTGGTGAAAAATATTCTGTTCTGCCCAAATACTGCTAAAGTCTTGGGAGATTTCAACTTTTACGTATAAAACCAGCCCCAGATTACTAAGTTCCTTAAATGAAAATAAGTGTCACTTTTATTTCATTTCAGAAACCCATTCCCGGAGATGCTCCCTTGATCTTATTGGTAATTCGAGGTGTCTTGTCTTGGATATCTTGAACTGAAGTATCCTGCTTTCTACCATAACTCTATCTATTTGGCTGTTTTAAAACTATGCTCCTCCTATGTCTGCTTCTTGACACTATGAAGACCTCAAATCCTTGAGACCAGTTCTCTCCTGGTCATCTTTCTTTCTCTCCCTTTCCTTCCTACCAAGGTTGGTCATGTAAACTGATCAGTCACCCGGATTCTCTTGCTCTGGTCCTCTATCATGCGCAGAACCCCTGAACAATGCCGTGATGGTTCTTCTCTGCTCCTGGCTCCAGGAGTTAAAGTGTTCCTGGAGGAAATCATGTGGTGGCGCACACACTATACTCCCAACAAATGCAGGGCATCGTGGTTCGGCTGGCTCTTCGGCAGTCCTCTTCCATTTTGGTATTCATCCTAAGGCCACTCTTTATCCTGTCATCTACAGGGATGATTCCAAACTTTCATACTTACTTCAACATCCCTTTTCAATCTAAATATTCTTAGGAAAATGCTGTTGCTTTTAACTTCATTGAACCTGCTCCTTTAGGTGTGAGCTCCCTTTATTTCATACCTTCTTAGCTTACTAATGTCTCTTTATCCACATGCATCATTATCTCTCATTTGTAGTCTTAAAGGATGAGACTTTTTCTTATTACCAGTCTCTATGTCCCTCCGAATTCATCTCCATCTGTGTTCTTAGGAATTTGTCTCTAAAAGCCTTTATCCCCATTCCACTCTACAATTGACTTATTTACACAAAATCCATAGGCATGCTTCTAACTCATACTAGAATATTAACAACAGTCCTCCTTTTAACCCTTAAACCTTCTCTGCCATTCCATTTCTGTCCCTCATAAATTTCACAGGGGACCTGTCAACATTGCTACTGTTGCATTCATCACTTTCTCCTTTTCCAGCTCCTTTTTATCCAGCTTCTACTCCACACATGCCACTGAAACTCCCCTTTGAATCTCCTCAGTGCCCTTCCGATTTGGTTCTTGCTCATCGAAGCCTCCTGGTTCCACTCATACTTGCCTGTGTACTTTGCCTGCTGTCCTTTTGGGCTCATCTGTCTCTTAAATATTTATACTAGGTTTCTTCTTTTTCCAATTGCTCTTCCTATGCTCTCTTAGATAATATAATCTCTTCTTATGTAATCACTACTCTCAAATGTATATCACTGCTCCTGCAAATAACGTTCTTCTTCTATATGTATTATATGTAGTCCTCAAACTGTCTGATAAATGTGCCTACTTTCATGAGCCCAGGCACCTCATGCCCTCCATGTCTAAACCTGACCTCTTAAGCTCGCCTGACTACTGCCTTTTCTTCCTTTTTTTTTTTTAAATTTATTTCAGTTAGAGTAGCACTACCCATTCACTCAGGGGGGGTTCAGCAACTTTGATCCTCCTTGGGTCTTATATCCTGCATTCAACTGGTCTAAAGCCTCTGATTTTACTCCCACATTTCCTTGAATCTTGTTCTTGATCAGCTAGGCCTCCATCATCCCGTGGTCTGTCTGCTGCAAGTCCTCTTAACTTCCTGCTTCCAGTGTCGCCCTCTCCAGTCCATCTTCTGCAAACAAAACCCTATTTTGTGTCTCATCACAAATGGAAAAATATCCCAAGCTCCTTAGTGTTCAGTTCTTCCTGTAACCTGGCTCTTGGATCCAGGTACTCATTACTGGTCACCTTTTGCTCCAGCCACATAAACTGTTGTTCCTCAAGTGCCATGCTGGTTTTTCTCTGCTTTGTGTCTGTCCTGATTCCACGCAGGGCACTTGGAGTGCTTGGCCTGCCATGACACACATCAGGCACACAGCTTTCATTAGCAAGGCCGTTCCCCCTTAATCCTCAGGTTAAATAGCCCCTCTTGTGGGAGATCTGTCCCTGCTCAAAGAGGCTGGGTTTAGTGCTCTGCTTCTGGGCTCATAATATAGAATAATTGATCAGAATGCATTATTGTTTCAATGGATGAATGAATTTTGAGTAGAGGTTTAATGGGTAAGAAAGTAAAATTGCAAAGTGTTTAAGCAGAGCAGCATTGAGTCTTTAAATCTGTAAGAGTGGATGTGTAGACTTTAAATGAGAGCAAGGCTATGCTTTGGTTCTTGTGCGAGACAATTAGCCATAATCCATGGCCAACTGGGTCAGAGATATTTGTTCTTGATTGCATAGAGAACCATTGTATAAATAGGAATCACGAGAAGGACACCATTACAGTTTCTGGAGAAAGACAGCTCACTACTATCAATGATGGGGATGCAGTATTCTCTCTGATAGCAAATTTCATGTTGTTGTTATTCTGTTGTTACATTTATTATTGCTGTTGCTCAGGGAAATACAAATGATTTTCCTTGAGCTATCCACAAAACACAGTGGAATAGATCAGAATTTGAAATATATACTGCTTTCCAAATGCGGAAATTATGTATGCTGAAATCACAAGAGTACCTAGTATAATAATAAATAGCATTTGTTGAGTATTAACCTCATGTCAGACACTGAAGTGTATACAGAACTGTGTACATACGGTTTTATCCCTTATAAAACTGTGACATTCAGGAGCTTTCCCCTTTTCACAGAAAAGGAAACCGAGCTTCAGAGAGTTTGGTTAATGTTGGCAATCACAGAGATAGTCAGGAGCTAAGGCTGGAATATAGGTTGAATTCCAAAGCTAACACTCTAAAAACTGCCTTTTCTTCCCTCCAAATATCTTTTGAGGCCCATGCTCCTCTTCTTTGAGTGTTTTATAGCATAACTTTTGCTTTGTGTTTGATTATTTGTAACCAGATGCATGGAAGAATGCCAACCATAATTTAGCTGTACCTCACTTTGCTCACTTCAGAATCTTTGACTGTATTCCTATCTTTCTGATTGGATGATTTCAACATAGTGTGAAGATATCTGTAAACCATTATCCTCAACACAGGTATCATATCAACTCTGATACTTTTTTTTTTTTAAATTTTCATGTTGGTTTTTAGTCTAGGATAGCCTATACTTGACTGCCCTTTTGCGTCAATATTTAAGATGAATGATGATTGTATTACTCTGTTAAAGAAGCCAGGTTTTTTTTTTTCTTTTCTTTTCTTTTCTTTTCTTTTCTTTTCTTTTCTTTTCTTTGTGTGTGTGTGTGTGTGTGTGTGTTTTGTGTTGTCCTGAAAATAAATAAACGGATAAATATGTACGCATACATAAAACTTCAACAATGCTATACATAAAACTACTGTTTTATTTTTTAACTTTGAGACTGTAAAAAGGCAAAATATATACCCTTTCCAAGCAACAGAATTTCAGAGCTTTGTCAAAGATGATTGCTATGCAGAAAACTGGAAAATCAGAAGAAGCAGTCTTTAGGCTTTTTTAGACAAAAAATAATAAGACAAGCTTAGGTTTTTAAGACAAGGAAATGTTTTAAAATGTACTCAAAGGAAAACATTTATCTGTCTCTTTGGTGAGATCTCTTATTTTTCTTTCCATTCCATGACATGATGCAGAAAATGAGTAAATGAACCCTCACCACTAAGAGTACTTCTTACATCCTTAACCTTTTATAAAGGGTACGTTTTATTAGAAATGCAATGAATATTCAGTGTTTTAGCCATTTCAGACTTTGGAGGTGCTCCCCAGCTGTATAATGCTCACTGGGAGCCTATGTGTGAACTGCAAGGCGGGGAGAAGCCTGGCTGGCTGGAGGGGCTGTGCTTTCACATAGTTCCCATTACTAAGGAAACCACTCGTTTTGTCTGAACATGCTCTGAATAGATGTCTCATTTGAAGTCTAGTGCTCAAACCGTGAGGATTGCAGTATGGAGCCTAGAAAGAAATGAGAGGAACAAAAAATGCTTGAAAATGCCACCAAGCATTCACAAAGCCTCTTACTGTAATAACATTCCATGAGACAGAAGGTGCATTTATTTTTGCCGCATTCCAAGTTATTTTGGTGTTATAAAAGCAAATTCCTTTGCCTGCCCACGTAATCAAAATAAGCAAAGCAGATGTTCTTCTGACCTATTCTTAATTCCTGCTCTTGTTAGGGTCTCACTCAGAAGTGTGACATACAGCCCAGGCAGGACGAAATATGGATTCTCATATTAATCTAGATTTGCTCCGTGGTGCTTTGTAACTAAATGGTATGGTGCTATCTCTGTGCCAATAAACAAACAAACATTCGGAGTCAGACCTTGGAATTTGCAGCCTCCAAATTGTCACTGTTAAATTCAGAATGGCTACTGCAAACTGGTGCTTGGTGTTCTTTAGTGAGCATCCAATTCGGATAAGGAGTGAGAAAACACTGCTTCTGGAAGGCCCCCTCTCCATTCTCTAGCTCCTGCCAATCCACAGTGAAGAATATAGCTCCTGCTGAAAAATCAGAAGATCTTTATTTCTTTCTCATTCTGGAAAGTAGGGTTTATGGGACTTTGGTTACAATATAATCGCTTTCTGCAGTATAGGCAATTGACATTTTCTTAAATGTATGGGAAGTGCTGTGCAGACACCCCAGTCAGAGGTTGCCACCTCTAAACCCATAATGAAAGTTAGGAGGAGCTTCCATTGCATTATTATTTCCATTTTGAGCTACTTTAATCCTTTCAGCAGAGAAGAGATGTATCAATACATCAGTTAATCCACAAATGCAGAAATTAATACGTATTTATAGATTCCTTGCCATTTTGCTAGATTGCTGATGCTCATAGCAGTTAGATGACTTGTCTGCACGAGAGCCAGGGACTGAATGAGACCTTTGGACCCATGGCGCAGCACTTGAGCTCTGCACTCTGGACCGTCCCTGTGTGAAGAGGCTGCTCAAGTGTGTCCTAGGGCACCAATGTTACAAAGTCTAAAACCTAGACATGAACAGGGTAAGCAAGTACAAGTTTATTTCCTTCCTAAATCCTTAAAGATCAGTAGTGTAAAATTAATTCATGTACGAAGCCATCAGCACTGTCAGAAAGACTTGTGTGTTTGTGTTTAAATCTTTTTCTTTTTTCTGCAGTACCCTTACATATATTGATGGTTGTGCACTTTTAACGAACGTATTATTTCAAGTAGATGTCCTTCTCAGGCTTCCTGCCTGACCAGGTGTAAGAAATACCACAAACTAGGTTGTTTTCTAGAATTTAGTTGCATCCCAACACCACTTAAAAGGCCCTAGATTTGAAAGAAAGTTTATTCTTGTGAAAGTACACAAGTACTTATCCTGTCGATAATACCCTCACTAGTTCTGATTATGAGCCTTCAATTCATTTTGAAATGAACAGCCTGAAGCTACCAGCTGTTTCTGATCTGATGGGCCGACGGAGTATTTACTTAGAGTATATGTTTAGCATTTTAGCTGTCATGGCCGCTGACAGGAGAATTCTAATACCGAGACTTACCACGAAGTTTCTGTTTTCAAGATGAATATACATTAGGTCCCTTCTAGGTTACCCTGTCACGGTTTGGCAGAGATCAGGGTGCATGCGTCTTTGTATTCTCGGTACTCAGCACGATGCCAGGCATCCAGTGAGCAATCACAGGGAAGATTGAAGGGAATTGTGTCGTAGGAGCAAACTCAGCATTTATTATTAAATTTATCTTTATTATTAGCCTGGCTTAATTGAGTGTTAAATGATGGAAATGTCCAGTGTTTGACTTGATTTAACACTCAGCTAATAAAGTCTGATTTTTGCCACGTCCCTTCAGTCACCTATATCCCTTTTTGAAATATTCTTTGTATCTTTCTAAAAGTGACACCATTGCACTGAAAGGATTGAGTCAACTCTGTCAAACAGCCTTTGCTCTTTTTCAAGCCTATGGGGGGTTATATCTGTACTTCATTCTCTTAATGGGAGAATTCTCCAAATGTCTCTGGTACCAGGAATCATCAGATATTCATTATAATTCTGTTTCTGCCTGCAGCAAGAATAGCTGCAGTCTGTTGTAACAATCATACCTTTGATTAACACCAAACATCATTCTATTTGGAGAAGTAAGTCCTGTTTAGAAGGCTTAAATTTGTTAGTAGACCAAAGAGATTATAATCCAAATAAGAATTCACAGTTACAGCCTAAATTACTAGTACATAGCTATGATTTGATAAAGTTAGAAACTTATTTAGTAATTTTTTGGGAAGTTTTAGTCTTTAATATGTATATTCAAGCATTCCTACATTTTGTCATGAAGCTTGTATCTCATATATAATTTAGGACATTGTGTTAAGGCCCAAGTCAAAACTTATCTTCCTAGGACAGGTAAAATTGTAAGGATGATCAAAATATAGTGAATTTAAAAATAAGTAAAGACTCATTCATGCAGTATTATATTTAGAAAGAGTGAGTTTTTTTAAAAAAATTGTCATATTTGACTCAGTGAAACATGTATTGAGTCTTTATTTCTTTTACATTATTTAACTAAATAAATGTCAGTTTAGAAATGTTTATTAACAAAATAGCTCAGGTTTATTGTAGAAAATTTGGAAAATTCAGAAAGGATCAGGAGAGGAAAAAGCATTTGCCCACCAAAGGAGGCATGGCTTATACCTCAGTATACTTTGTTGTGGTACATTTTTTTTATCCTTAAATAATAGAAAATATCCCATATTTAAAAAATTACATCATAAAAGAAATCTTAATTATGTTTAGCACATATATTAATACCACATGGATGACTCATTCCCCAAATATTGGACATTTGCTTTTTATAGTTTTTTTTTTTAATGTTTCATATTGTAGATAATGGAGTGATAGATGGCATGGGATAGGATTGCCATCCACTTTCTAGACTGAAGGATTTGGGCATTTTAGAATCCCGACATGCATTTCAGCTAGCTTTCCTGAAAGCCAATACCAAATTCACACAGCAGTTTATGAATCTTCTTCATACCATGCTCTTGCCAGCATTCATTCATTCATCTACTTAAGAAACATATTTGAACACCAAGGTGTTGTAGTAGGTGCTGGGAATATAAAAGTGAAAAACACACTGATGTCAAATTTTTTTTGTTGTTGGGGATATGTAGGAGATAGGTGATAAATAGGCGATGATAAACTTGCAAGTATATAATGAGATGATTCCAGGGATTGGTTTATGTTGCCTAAAAAAATTAGAACAAGCTAATAGCATGGTGACTAACAAAGAGGGATGATTAACATATAATATTAAAGAGGTTCATCTGGAGAAGGTTACATTTGAGCCCAGCCATGAATGTTAAAAGGGAGTCAGGCCATGACACCAGAGCAGAGTGTTCCAGACAGAATAGCAGTGCATATAAAAGTCTGAAGGCAGTAATGCATTTAGCATGTCCTAGGGACAGAAAAAGGCCAGTGTGCCTAAATGTGATGAATAGAGAGGAAGTGGTAGGACATGAAGCTCAAATGGGACCAGGACTGATTTCATCTTTGGTCTTGCAAACCGATGAGAGGGAATTGGATTTTAATTGGATGGGCAGCCATTAAATGATTTTAAGTAGGGGAGAGATATTACTGGATATATCATTTTTTATTCACCATTTCAAAAATTACTAGGCTACTCTATTGAGAATTGGTTAGAGGAAGATAGGAGTTAAGAGGAAAACAGATAGTGGCTGCATTTCCATGGTAGATGAATAGATGGTGAGGGATGGTGGGGTTCCAGAGGTATTTTAAATTTAGACCTAAAAGGATGTGTAAAAGATATAGGAGATGATGGTGATGTGTAAAAGATATAGTGGGTGATGTGTAAAAGATATAGGAGATGATTATTTAAGCAAGACTCCTACATTGTAACCATGTAGATGGATGATTGGTTTCGCTATTAAGTGAGATGTGGGATTCTGAGTGAAGAGCAAGTTGTCCCCATCCCCACACAGATTTCTGTTTTGCCTATATAATGGAGGGGTAATATTTTAAAAAGCTTAAAATGCTTTCACATTTTGCTCCGCCTTGGAAAGCAAAACCCAGAAAAAACAAAAAACAAAACACAAACCAGCTCTGCCCTCTTTAGTTCTAGTCAGTCCATTTCCCAGAAGGGAGATTAAAATGTTTAATAGAAGGAATTCAATGTCCTTACTCAGTATGGGTTTTTAGTTTGCCTTAAGATCACATTGTGTCTCCCAAATGTAGACCTTTCCTAATTATCCTTTGTGTAGGAGGTATATAGATACATTGTTCTATAGACTACCACAGATCTGTACTTTGTGAAAATTTGTATTTCTTTCTTTGGGAATTGTATCTTACTGTAATCTTAAACTGTACTAAAATAAATATAAACTGTCTAAAAAAAGTAATTCCAGGGGCGCCTGGGTGGCTCAGTCGTTAAGCGTCTGCCTTCGGCTCAGGTCATGATCCCAGGGTCCTGGGATCGAGCCCCGCATCAGGCTCCCTGCTCCGCGGGAAGCCTGCTTCTCCCTCTCCCACTCCCCCTGCTTGTGTTCCCTCTCTCGCTGTGTCTCTCTCTGTCAAATAAATAAATAAAATCTTAAAAAAAAAAATAAAAATAAAAAAAGGAATTCCAGAAAGTCACTATAATATTTACCTCTGTTTCTAAAAAGTATAACCATGTGATGAGCAAAAGTAACAATTATACATAGGCTGTAAGGTGTGGATTTCTAAACCAAATACGGCAAGCTAGACTTTCATCTGGAGATAAGATTTTCCTGATTCTATCTGAGCTCAAGTGACTCAGTTTATGTAAAATCTCCCTAGTTGGGAAGAGACTGTATCCACTATTTTGATGAGGGATCGTGGAAGGTGGAAAGATTACAGGTCAGGAAATGAATAGAACAGGTTTCTTACTCTAGCTCTGACCTCAATTTAATGTATTAGTTTGGGCAGGTCGTTTAACCTTTCTGGACCTGTTTCTTTATCTATAAAATGAGAGAATTAAACCTGGTTGTCTCTGAGGTCCCTTTCAGCTCTGATGTTTTACGAGACCATAGTTCAATAGTCAGAATCACTAGGTAGAATCCAGGAAGTGTCTTCTGTATATAAGTGTTGTCCATCTGATTGGCTATCAGAGATGAGATGTTCAATGTTCTAGGTCCTCAGGATAGGCCAAGGGATAGAGAGGAAGAAGCTTCTGGCCAAGTCAATAAATACATATGTTCTTACCCATAACAATTTTATCCCAAATAGAATATTTCCCAAATTTCCCTACAAAGAAGCCATGGATTAATAATTAAAGGAAGCTGGAGCACAGACCATTAGAAGTAAGTACTGTCTTTCTGAGTGTCAAGTTCTGCTAGGTAATTGGTAACACATCTAAGAAAACATTTGAGGGAGACCTCTATTTCAGCAAACAACAGTTAACAGAAGATACCTCTCAAGGGAAGCGGTGGAGTCCCACACACTTGAGATTCCTAAAAATGGGCCCCAAATAGCAGTAAAAGTGATGCCATGAGGAATAATCTTGCACTGGCAAGGAGATAGACTCGATAAGCAAATGAAATTTCTCATTTCTGTTTGCCATGTTTCTAAGAGGAAAAGAGCAATTAGGAGAGAATATGGCTGAGAACACAGTCTCTGATTTGAACAAGCTTACAGGCTTGAGTGAAAATAAACTGATCTCAGAAACACAATTTAAAAAAGATAGTTTTTAATTTTGAAAAAAAATTTTGCAGACTTGTAATAAAGTTGCAAAGATAGTACAATGAATTTCCAGATACCCTCAACAATCTCGGCACATTTGCTTGTTTGTTGTCTCCCCTCTCCTCCCTCCCACCCTGTGTGTGTGTGTGTGTGTGTATCTGTATACATATATATGTGCATGTATATAGGTATATGCACATATTGTTGTCATTTCTATTACCATTACTATTGCTGACCTACTTGAAGTTGCAGATATGGTGACCCTTTAGCCCTAGATCCTTTCTAAGAAGTTTTTCTTTTATATAATCATGTACCTTTAACAAATTCTGGATTTTTAACATCAGTACAATGTTATTATCTAATATATTGTCCATATTCCAAACTCACTTATTGTCACTAATATTCTTTATAGCCACTTCTGTCGTAAGAACCCATCTGAGGATAATACATTACCTTTAGTTGTTTAGACTTTGTTTTTAAACATTATCATCAAAAGTGATGTTTTTTGGATTTTATAAAATCTTCCTTATTTTGGGTTTTCCTAATACTTCCTCATGATTGGATTGAGGGTTTGCCTTTTGGGAGTGACGTACAACTTAAGTACGTCATATCAGGAGGCACAGGATGTCAGTATGACCCAGTTTTAGTGACATTACCCTTGATCCCTTAGTAAAGGTAGCGTCTGCCAGGTTTCTGTGGTGTAGCATTAACACGTGTGTGGGTCTGTATTAAGTAACATCTTTCCGGGCACCTCGGTGGCTCAGTCAGTAAAGCGTCTGCTTTTGGCTCAGGTCATGATCTCAGGGTTCTGAGATTGAGCCCTACATCAGACTCCCTGCTCCTTGCGGAGTTTGCTTCTCTCTCCCTTTGCCACTCCCTCCGCCCCATTCCCCTCCCCCCCCATGCTCACACACTCTCTCTCTCAAATAAATTAATGAAATCTTAAAAAAAAAGTAACATCTTTTATGTATATATTCTATTCCTTATCAACTTGTACCCAATGGTTTTAGCATCTAGGGATGATTTTTGCCTGAGTCAAGTACTATTATGATACTTATTGCAAATGGTTATTTCTAACTCTGTCATTTCTTTTATATTTATTAGCTGGCATCCTTTTGTAAAGTATAGCTTTCTCTTCTCCCTTTTTGTTTAGTACCAGTAAGGGCTAATGGATTCTTTTTCCCCACAATGAGTTATAAGCTATTACCATCATTGTTCATTGTGATTCTTACATTGTCCCAGATTTGGCAGTGGGCAATCTTTCCTTTTAAAATTCTCTTTCACTCATTTGTCATGACCCCATCACTTTTTATGGACACTTATCAGCAGCAGAGTCTTGGGAAGCCTGCTATAAACTTAAAAAAAAAGAGAGGAATGAAATCATATAACATAAAATTAACCATTTTAAGGCACACTGTGTACAATTCAGTAGCATTTAGTATATTCATGGTGTTGTGCACCCACCACTTACATCTAATTCCAAACCATTTTTATCACTCCCCCCCAAAAACCTGTACCCATTAAGTAGCCACTCCTTGTTCTCCCTTCCCTTTAGCTCTTGGCAACCACCAATCTGCTCTCTGAATCTGTGGATTTATCTAGTCCAGATATTTCATATAAATGGAATCATACCAATATGTGACCTTTTATGTCTGGGTTCCTTCATTGAGCATATTGTTTTATAGGTTCATTCACATTGTAGCATGTATCAGTGCTTCATTCCCTTTTATGGCTGAATAATATTCCATTGAATGGATATAGTGCACTGTCTGGTCCCTCACTTACGGATGTTTGAGTTGTTTCCACCATTTGGCTATTGTAAATAGTGCTGTTGTGAGCATTTATGTACAAGAATTTGTTTGAGTACCTGTTTTCAGTTTCAGGGGTATATATGTAGGAATGGAATTGCAGGGTTATATGGTAATTCTATGCTGAACTTTTTGAGGAGCCCCCAAACTGTTTTCTACAGTGGCTGTAGCAGTTTACATCCCACCAGCTGTATGTCAGGGTTATACTTTCTCTGCATTCTTGCCAACACCTGTTATTTTCCTTTTTTAAAAAAATTATCTTCATTCTAGTGGGTATAAAGTGGTATCTTGTAGTTTTGATTTGCGTTTCTTTAATGCCTAAGCATCTTTTTATGTACTTATTGGTCATTTGTATATATTCTTTGGAAAAATGTCCATTTAAGTGGACATTTTTGAAGTGGGTTATTTGTGTTTTTCTTGTTGAGTTATAGGAGTTCTTTATATAATATAAACTTGTGGTAATACATATCATATAGGTAAAAACTAAAAAGTGCAATAATTAAAAACTAAAAAATAGAAGTATTTTTAAAGTCATTTTTTTTCTGATCTGAAATTTAAGTCCAGAGGCTTGAATTAATAAGTGTCAAGAAAAATATCAAATACATACTCCTTTTTAATTACTTAACTGAAATTAGAATATATATTTATATAAAAGATTAAGAAATGTGTGCTTGTTCTGTCTTTAAGTGTCTAGGGTTCCATGAAAATATTACGTAATATATCTGTGGCCCAAGGCATTTTGAGTGGGCCGTCAGGGCACAGCAGAGACTTTTGGGGTGCTCCCATGAATCAGTAGTTCAAACTTACCAGGGAAAATCATTTTACACTCAATTAGTAGTTCCCTGTTCAGTCTCAATTTGGCAGACTTGGAAAGTCTAGTTTGCAAAAACAACCTAACATCAACTTAACCTAGCCTGGTTAAGTCTTTGTTTTTTTACCAATTTTTCTTATTTTCTTAATAAAAAAAAAATTCTCCAATCACTGGTTCCTTTCTAGACAAATAAGATTTTCATTTAACCCCCAAAGAAAATTTAAGAAAAAAACAAGCTTTCACTAGTCATTATCTCCACACATGATTACTCCCCTACACTATAATCCACCAGCTGACTACTCATCTCGCTTTGCCATGACAGATAGTGGTGGTGAGCCATGGGGTGTGCTCCTTAATGCTTTGGTGGAATGTTTTGCAGCGTGTTGGGTTGCTGACATTTTCAGATGCAAAGATTTCCTTTTGAGGTAGAGACTGCAACCTTTACAGTTCGGTGGCACTCACTATTTTTTTTTTTTCCCCAATAGAATTTATAGCTTTCTTTTCACTATTCAAAGCTTCTTTGGACATTACACATTGACAGGTGTTCTTCTCACTATGGTTTTACATCTGGTCCTATATTTCTGACAGAAATGTGAACTACTTTTGCTAAAGCTGTTTTCCTTTCAACCTATAAATCTATGTTGTGAGTTTCTGGATAATATTTATCACCTCTGTTCTGTTATATGTGGACCACCTTTGAGAAGGGCAAGGGTGGCAGATATCGTGAATACGAAACCGTACTGGAGACTGGACTGTTCTGTTTCGTGATATATTTGCAAATCCTGAAAGAAATTTTGGGGGACATTGCCCTGTCTTTGTCCCTGGAAACTGATTCAGTATCATGTTCTGGGCAGATCTGAAGAGAGCCTGGATATCAATTCTTTGAAATTGGTGCAGCTGTCTTTCCACCTTAGCTGTCTCCCCAGGAAGGAGACCAGTTCCAGGTGGCCCATGTCCCCTGGCCTCTGTGCCCTAAATGATAATTTGGTGGGGATTAGTGAGAAGTAGAGCCAAGGGTGCCAGGAGAATCATTGTTTTGTATATCTATATGTTGGGAATCCAAATGCTACTTAACATTGGTCAATATAATCACAGGGGTCATTATAATTATTAATCTCCAAATAGCAATGAAGGAACATTTAAAACCTTTCGTACCTAGAAACGTAGAATCTTCTAGTTTTAAGAGACTCCAGATATTATATCCACTCTAACTTTCCAATTTTATGGATGAAAAAACTCAAGTCCAGTGCTCTTTATGGTCTATCATTATAGATTGGTTCATTATTATTCCTCATTATACCAAATGTGTGAGTTCAAAGGATATCTAACAATCACCTAGCAAATAAACACCATTTCCACTGCAGCTTGCCTGTGGCCGACATTTCTAATTGATCAAAGTGTTTTTTCCTACTGAGCTCCAAGCCTCCTCCTCCTGACTCCTTGCATGCCCAGCAGTCATTACCAGTAAAAAGGAGTTGGTACAAGGGAAGGAATCTATTTGCCTTACCACATCTAGTCCATTCCCTTCAATTTAAGGATGAGGAGATTAAAGAAAAACAATAGTGAAGTTGTGTGCTTAGATCGCAAAAGGAATCATTTGCTGAGCAGACCTCTTGACTCTTGGTATAGCATCAGGTCTACTTTGCCAAAGCATATCCACACACCCAGCCTTCCTACGTAGCTGAGTACCAGACTGAGGGCTAAGGAAAAAGCAACTCTCTCAAGGAATTCCTTTTTTATTGCTATTGGCAGAGAGATAGCTGGCTTCACCCTCTGATTAGCCCATTAATCCAGTGAACAAAAGAACAAAGGGATTTGAATTAGACTTCTGAGATGTCTTTTCTAAAATTAGAATGACCTCATGATTTGTTCTCGGAAGTTTAAAGTTCGGAAAATAGACAATCAGGGTGTCTTTCAACATTACTATTTTCTATATTAAATTTTAGTTGGATATTAAAGGAATCTTTTCATTGCTTTTGATAGCACTAAGAGGCTTTTCTTTCTAATGCCTGAAGTTGACACACATGCTATTATAAATATAAAAACAGCAATAACTTGGAAAGATCATAATTTATTGGTTGATGTTCTTCCTCAAAAACATTTTTTGTTTGAACTAAAAATCTTGCTACATTTTAATCTCACACTTTTTGCTTTCTGCCATTTTATCCCCTGGAACTGGAAAGCAGTACTGTTTTACAAAATATGCATAAAATGACAAATTTAAGCTGCATGTTAATTTCATGAAAATATGAAGATCAATCACTTTTTTCCTTGGTGATTTTTGCATATTAATTTATATCAGCTTGGAAATGTGAGAAATTATTTCACAGAGAATATGGTTTTCTCTGCCAAAGTTTATTGTGAAATGTTCCTTTTCTACAATGAAAAATGCTGCCCACCAGTCACGAAAAATTTTTTTTAAGTAGGCTCCACACCAGGCATGGAGCCCAGTGTGGGGCTTGCATTTACAATCCTGAGATCAAGACCTGAGCCAAGATCTAGAGTCGGATGCTCAACTGACTGAGCCACCCAGGTGCCCCAGTGGCAAAATTAATAGTAATACATGAAATAAATTTAGCTATATGTCTTCTCACATTTTCCTTCTCTTATTTTATATTGTCTTTGGTCTCTTTATATAAGTGCATGTACATGAATGTAAGTAAGTATGTATGCACAGATACACACTCTGTTCTTCTCCATAATTAATTGACCTGGATAATGTTTACATGATTTTGTTTATTTATTTTTATTTTATAAATTTATTGCTTCAAACTTCAAATGTCCTGATGTCACACTGGTTTAATTCAGGGATTACTAAGCCCTCAGTTATTCTTTCAAGGATTTTATATCTTTCACACTGCTCCTCACATCCTCAATCTCTTGCTGAAATATCCCTACCTGTTACAGATTGTAACCATGCATTTTCCCGGTTTTCTGCCTATTTCTCTTGCTTTTCTTTCTTTATTTCCTTTGTCAAATATCCTTCTGCTTGTTGTAATGGAAAGAGTGTATGTTCCGCCATTAGACAAACCTGGGTTCAAATCTCATTTTTACCCTACTTATGTGACGTTAAACAAGTTATTTTTACCTTTTTGAGCCTCTGTTTTCTTATGTGTAAAATAATATAGTGCTTTCCTGTATCAGTAAAGCTCCCAACAGGGGGGAAAAAGGCCTGCTCAGTTTAGAAAAATTTCAGAAGAATTTATTTACAGAAGGACTGATTGCAAAAGTGTGAATGGGTTCTAGGAGAATGCGCAGGGAAAGTAGTGCAGAAATCCAAAGCCAGCGTTGTCAGAACTGCTGTCACTCTCCCTCACTTCCACACCTTCCTTTTCCATCCGAAGGGAGAATGGGGGGTGGGGGTGGGGGAGAGAGTTAACCAGATTCTAGAAGGAAAAAAGTGTGTAAGAATCATGTAGAGCATTCTGCCTTAAGAGGAGTGGTGACCTTCGATCAAAGAGGGACAGAGCCAGTCTGAGTCCTACTGGGAGAGGAACACATGAATAAATGCCAGTTTCTCTCTCTACCTTCTCTCTACCCTTCATCTGGGCTTCCCATTGGCTGCACTCAACCTTAAGCCAAAGATCCAGCCCGTTTATATAATCCATACAGGTCCATTTCTCAAGGCAGATATCATGGTGTGTGCAAGAGTTTAAGCCACTCACAAATTTAGAGGGAACAGGCCCGAAGACTGCCCTCACTTCTAACATGTCTTGCATTTTGGGAGGAGATTCTCAAAAGCAGCCTGCAGGTTTGATAATTTTCCAGAAGGACTCACATAACTTAATGAAAGCTGTTACACGATTATGGTTTATTATAGAGAAAGTGTGCAGATTAAAATCAGCCCATGAAAGAAGCACGTAGGGCAGAATCTGGGAATGTACCAAATGCAAAGCTTCTATTATCCTGTTCTTGTGGAGTCAGGACATGTTATTTTCCTGGCACCAGTGCATGGTCATATGTGTGTATTATTGCCAACCAGGGAAGCTCACCTAAACTTTGGCATTCAGAGTTCGCATTGGGGCTCTATTACACAGGCAGGATTGATTGATTGATTGTCTATGTGGTTGATCGAAGTCTGGAGGTTGACTGAGACTATGTCACCCAAAGCCCCCACCCTAAATCACATTGTTGCTTTTTCTGGCGTGGCCAGCTCTACCCTAAATCATATAGATAGACTATCCAGCATCACCCAAGTGTCAGAGAGACTTCTAACATCTCAGGGGAAGAGAGATTATGTTTCAGGGGCCAAGGGCAAAGGCCAGACCTCCTTTTAACCAAGGTTAGATTATTTGCCACAGAATGAAGAAGAATGATGAGTGGATCTGAAGGGGCAAAAGTTAGCAAAACCACTGCCTTTAAGTATTACTTGAAAGAGTAAAGGAAATAACAATGTCAAGTACCTCCTGTGGTACCTGGAACATGGTCCCTGTGTATTTAGAATGTTATCTTTCTAAGTAGTTTCTTTGATCCCTCTCTTCCTTTACTTCAAAAATAGCATTTGTTCCTATGACTTCTTTAGTTTTTTTATGTAATGATTCTCATATTTTAAAATCTCTTTCATTTGTCTATCCTTTGTTCATTGACTTATTCACTAAGTATTTATCAAGTGCCTACTTTATCCCTGACTTTACACCCGACTTAGCTCAGACCATCTCCCATGTTTACCATTGAAATCTTTTTTAATTTTATTTTTAATTTTTTTAATTAACATATAATGTATTTTTTGTTTCAGGGTTACAGGTCTGTGATTCATCAGTCTTACACAATTCACAGCGCTCACCATAGCACAGAAATCTTACTTGTTTTTGAAAACTGATAGGCAATCTTCTGAATAAACCTCCTCCCCGACCCCACCTCTAACCTGTGTAAAGAACTAGACTAAAAATGTTTATATAAATACTAGGAGACATGCATTTTAGGAACACAATCAGATGCATGAAAACAAACACCATTTTATTCCAAGTTTATTTTATCTTTTATAATGCATAAGAGAAATTTCAGAATTTTTTAAAGATTTTTTTATTTATTTGAGAGAGTGTTAGTGCAAATGGGGGAGGGGCAGAGGGAGAGGAAGAGAGAGAATCCCCAGTAGACGCCTTGCTGAGCAGAGCCAGATGAAGAACTCAGTCCCTTGACCTCGAGATCATGACCTCAGCCAAAACCAAGAATTAGATGCTCAACCAACTGAGCCACCCAGGTGCCCCCCAAATTCCAGAATTTTTAAAAAAGGGCAGTGGATCCTAACTTGGTCTAAAACCCAGAAACCTAAGGCTATGGTTTCTTATAGTTTGTGGGAGTGAAATTCATCTAGGTCAGTGAAATACCTAAGCTTTTAAGACAGTGTCTGAATCAAAACAGAGATAAAGCAAGCTCTGAAAATATATACAGTATCCATTTTCCCAAGCAGCTTAATTTTAAATCAGTGATCCATATTGATGCATAATAATAATGAACTTTTATTGAGTTCTTAATGTGTCACAGGCATTGCCCTAGGACTTTACATTAATTAATTCATTTAATCATTTGAAGAAAACAGTGAGAAGGATACTAAAAGATCTCCATTTTATAGATTTAAGACTGAGGCTTTAGAATATTAAAATAACTTGCCCTAAAGTCTTACAACCAGTAAGTGCTCAAGCCAGGACTCGAACAGCTTGGACTCCCAAGCGTGCCCAGCTCCACACCCCACTATGGTGCCTCTTCATAGAATCTCCATGTAATACAATCAGTGCAAAGCTTAAGGTTATATGCAGGCATACTGAGGGAGAAAAGTGGAATTCTTGAGCATTATTTCATTTTGCAGATTTATATTATTGGATTTTCCTGGAAGGTCAGAAAATAATAAGGTACATGAGTAAAATAATGTGATTCTTCATATAAAAGCTGCAGGAATGCAAAATTGAGGGCATTTTAAAACTTGAGTTGTAGTAGTACCTGCAAATGTAGTAAAGATAAATGAATGTCTAGTTCATACAGTCTTTCTGAATTGTCAGTAATAGGCTTAGGTAAAAAGGTCCTATCCATCTTGATAGCAAATGAATATTTATTTTTTTAAAATTTGCTTTTTTGGCTTCCTTGGGTTTATTACACCACTATTTACAAAAATAAATCATCGAAGACTTGGCACATTGCAGACTCTGTTTTCTAGACACTGAAAGAAAAGCTGGCAAAGTTTCTATTAGCTTACTAACTAATGAGACAGCATTGGCTACTTTCACAGGACTTGGATTCTGGCAAGAACAGCTCTTTTTTTTTTTTTTTTTTTTTTTTTACAATTAGTTATTTAATCTTAAAGTTATTACCATATGCTGTAGAGCCAGAAGTATATTTATATGTACATACCCGGAATGAAAAGGTTCTACCTTCTTATGGCAACAGATGGCTATAATTTTAGACACTTGAAGTCACCAACAGGAAAGGTGAGGATATTAAGGTTACCCTTGGGGAGAATTCACTCTGTGGTCTCCTGCTGAAATTTTGAGCATTAGCTTAATGCCTGTTCCACTTGGTCAGCGGAAGATGTGACAAATATCTGTGTCAAAATATACAAAATCAATTCCTTGAACATTTAGTGAGTGCCCTATAGGTTGTAGTCACTTTCTATACCCTGGGAGAACAGAGGTGATGATAAGATAGAGTCTTCTTCTCATGAAATGTCTAATCTAGCAGGGGAGATAGGCCTGTAAATAAATATTTGGGGCAACTAAAGCTAGGAACTATGGACTATTATAGTGAACTATAGAGGGGAAAATGCTTAATTGCCCTGGAACAATTAGAGAAGGCTTACGTTCTTCATAATCCCATATATGAGTAGGTAAGTTAAAATACCTTAAACAACTTTAATTTCATTTCAGTTTATGGTCCTATTTTCTATGGCTAAGGTACTGCCTATTTAACTATCACTGATAAGATGATAAGATGTGAGAAAGGGGGATAAGGAAGGAAGAAGCATGGTGAGAAAGCAGCAAGGTGAGAAAATATAATGAATTTTTTAAAGAAAAATCAAATTATTTCAGTTATTCAGTGAAGGTTTAGTTATTTAAAGAAGAAATTTGGTACTAAGGCTTAAGTCAGTATATGCTGGGTCATTTGTCAAAGGTGAGTGTTTCCCGAAGACTTTTGTTAATTTTTCTGAAGGACAAGGAAGAAGGCAATAATTTTTGGATGACTGTTCTTGGGTTTCTATACGCTGGTATCTTTTGGAGTTTCTTAAAGCTTCATACTTAAGACGGATGGGTTAGAAGTAGTGTAGCCAACTGACATACATTTATTCTTTGCCCTTAGTTGTCTCATTTTCATAGATACTAAGAACTTAATTTTTTTAAAAATACCTAACATAAAGAATCATGTTCTCTTTAATTGTAAGATTATAGGCGATTCAGTTCTGAGTTCATATTTAATGGAAACATGCTATGTCCTACAAGCACCAAGAACTCTTGTTAGTTCTTTTATGTATGAAATTTGAATTATTTCAAATAGGATTGCCAGTGCATTTCAGAAATAAGTCTAAAATATACACTATAATTTGGTATAGTCATGGTGTAAATCTTTACAGATACATTTTTATTAATTGTCTTTTATTTGGATTCATAACTGGAAATAATCTTTGACTGCAGTGACAGCGTAAGTCAGAAGGGATTTGGC
Source organism: Mirounga angustirostris (assembly GCF_029215605.1). Classification (NCBI taxonomy): domain Eukaryota; kingdom Metazoa; phylum Chordata; class Mammalia; order Carnivora; family Phocidae; genus Mirounga; species Mirounga angustirostris. The sequence goes on from NW_026991720.1 coordinate 37,779,572, forward strand.
TTTATTTTCCCTTCCGATGCCTGCGTCTAGTTTTATATGGCTTTTTAGAAGAAGAAAGGAGACGGGTTTATGACTTTATGGAAATTCAAAGCATTATAATTTTTAAATGACCAAATTCTGCCTTTTGCAGAAGTGGAAACGTTGGTTACCTTGGGCCTGTATGTTGTAAGAGTGAGAAATCCGCTGAAGAGCCTATGTAACAAAATTTGAATAATCTTTCATTGAGAATACATATACATATGCACATAACAGTGTACCTATGTGCATATATAAAATTGCATATACTTAAATTGTATGTATATATACCTAATCGAGGAAATTTTTATAAATAAAAATGTCTTACAGTGATTATTTGAGTATTTTCTTTCTAATGCTAAATTATCAAATGTGGCATTTCGTCTGACTTGAAAGCACCAAATGAAACTTAATGAACATCTAGTTGATGAGAGTTTTGACCAGAGAGTTAAGCCTAATTGATAGTCATGATCCCAGAAGATACATTGATTAGATTTAAGGGTACTAGTGCCACCGACAGGTATTATTTCACTGAAAATCTTGTCTTATAGGTTGTCATTTATTCAGTTCTGTTTAATATGTATGCAGACTCCTATGAACAGTAAATACTGTTAAGCCCTCTTTAAAATAGATGTCTGTAGGATATGAACCAAGGGATCACTTTTATCTGTCATATTATTTTGCAGATCCTTGCATTTCTCTTTGGTGAGGCTTGTTTTGGTATGAGGCTGTTACAAATAAGATTTACAATTGAAAAATATTATTATTTCAAAACCAACTTGTTATCACCTTTTATTCTCTGAGGATGATTAGCTCAAAGCAATATAAGTCTCTCCGGTCTTCTGGAGAGAGGGAGGAGGCAGATGGCTAATGCCTGTGGCATGGAAGACATCAGCCTGCTATAGGAGAACGCACTATGCCGATGACTCGAATATAGGAAGCAGGCTTTGAGAAATGCAGCGAAGGGGAGGTGTGATGCATGAGAGAGCTTTCTTAAATTAGTTACTATCACTGGGAGCCAAAATGTCATGTCCTTTATGAACCCAAAAAAAGAACATTATTTACAATTTGGAAAAATTATGTCTCTGAGCAAAAATGAAAGAATTCAAGGTAATTACATCTAGAAGTGAAATCCCGCTGAACATGATAAACTCTATCATGTAGATTTGGGGTTCTGGTATGATTAGTATGAAAGGACTTTCTATCAAACATTTTCAGTATCTAAAATTTATATATCAACAGTATTGATATATCAACATATTTAGAGGTATGTAATCCTGTGCCTATCTTTCCAGTAAACATGGTGTATAAATATAAGAGCTTCCTTCTCTTCTACCTTCACATCTCAGGCTTCATTTTGGCTCCAGGCCGAAGAGGCAGGAAGAAGATATCTCAGAGCAAAATCATCGATGTTATTGCCCAGACTTATATGGCTGACAGAATGCCTTTAGTGTAGTGTTTTATGTAATTGAATATGCTATAGATGATAAAGCCTACATTAGTGTTATTCACTTTATTTTTACTAGAAGACTTTCATTAACAACATTAATGCTGTTAAATGCTATGCTGTACTAAATAGGTATGAATTTTCTCAGAGATACGTTATTTTTTAAAAAGATTTATTTATTTATTTATTTATGAGAGAGCGAGAGTGAGCACATGCATGCATGGCGGGGGGTGGGGGGGTGTTGGGCAAAGGAGGAGGGAGAGAGAATCCCAACCAAATTCCATGCTTAGCACTGAGCCTGATGTGGGGCTTGATTCGCAACCCTGAGATCATGATCTGAGCTGAAACCAATAGTCAGACACTTAACTGATTGAGCCACCCAGGTGCCCCAGAGACATGTTATTTTTTAAAAAATAAATAAATAGCTTACCCTGACGTGTATCTTTAAATATAAGATTAGAGATGCATTTCAAATAACATAATTTATTGATAATTTAGGCTTTAATTGATAAAATGTAAATCAAACCAAATATCAAAAAACAGTTAATGCCACGAGTTTTTATGAGACATACCAATCCAAAAGCACTAGCTTCAATATGTTATTGCCACACATCCATCAGTCTAATAAATTCCTGGTATTAGCATGTACTAGCTGCTAGAATTCACTCATCATATACCAAGATTATAAGAAGGCATGTTTAAGTAAATACATGTATCTGCTGGTTCGGCTGGTGTGTATAGACTTACAAGTCATTACTCTCTCTCTCCTGAATTCCCTACTTCCTCTGCTCACTATTGTCCTTCAAAGGCTGATGGATTGTTTTTCTTTCAAACATTGTTACACCTTCTACCACGGACAACAAGAAGCTAGTGCGGAGGGGCCGAGAGCTGCATTCCAAGCGTCCAACTCAAGAAAGCAGTTGAGTGGTTTCCTAAGGCACGCAGGGGTCAGAACAGAATTGGAGCCAGCACCCAACAGAAAGTCAGACAGTGCAGTGGAGAGCAGAAGCCCAGGCACGGGCTTCTGAACAAGGTAAGGAATCCAGTTGGTATCTTAGCAACAGAGGAAGTAAGGGCAGAGATGCTATTAGAGCTCTTGCCTTCTGAGGTGGGAGTTTCCAGGCCTAGAAGCACATGCATGTGCACAGACCGACTCAGTGACTGGAGGAAGGAGTAAGCATGGGGTCAGTACTACTCTCAGTGGCCACCTGTGAGCCAGATTCTTTAGTTTCCTGTTAATTTAGTGGTGTTTTTCATTTTTCAAGTGAAGAAGCTATCTATTGAGCCTATCATTTTACTAATAATTCCCTCCTTCCTTTACTATTTTCTCCTTTAAATTTATCACATTAATAAGACTTTTTCTGAACTGCTGAAGAATTATTGTCTTTTGGAGAAAGGAAACATGATAGAAAGGAAACATTTTCCTCCAGCTGTTGTTTTTAGGGTCTGATGTGGGGAGTAAGTACGCTTTCCAACAGAAGGAGGCACTGGGGGTTTCATCTTCCTCTGGCCACAGCACCTCGCCGGGAGAAGGCCTGTACTGTCACTGTGTTCAGCTTGGAAAGTCTCTTCTCTTCTGTAGTAACATCCTCCAGTGTGTGTCTGAGACAAACCTCTGCAGGGATTTATGTGCTCAGTTCCTGAGGCATAGCTCATTGGTAAAGATAATTCTGCATGAGGAACCACTTGACATTTCTTGGGTACATTTAAATTGCATATTGCAAAGACTACAAATGGTTTAATTGGGCCATTTGGTGTGCCCTGATGCCAAGCATATGTGCCAGTTGATGCCCCTTTGGTAGTTTCTTCAAAATGAAGTATTTTGGAATGTCTTCAAGACAGGGAAGCTTTTATCATTGTTAAAAAATAGCAGAAAGAGAGAAAAGGACATTTACAAAGCCAAAACAACCAAATGATTAAAAACCTTCTGTCTCTAAGGCAGATTTAAAAAACAAAAAACAACTGAGATATCTATGTATAGACGAATTTTTAAATACCTATAGATTAAAATATATAAAATAGAAATCTTTTTATGTGCAGTCTTAAAAATACGTTTCCATAAAAAAGATGGTGATTTTGAAGATTTTAGTGCACTGATTTGCTCTTTCCCTAGTGACCCATTTTTTCATTTCCTTTTATTGCAAATTACCACTTCACTGATTCTTCTCTTACTAGTGATTCATATAAGTCTAATTTCTTTTTGAAAATGATTTTTTTTTTTTTCTGGATTACCTTACCTTACTACCATAAAGACCTTGATTAATTTGAATTAAAATACTAAATACAACATGATTAATTTGTTTAGCAATTAACAATTTTAATATTCTGTAATCTGATATAGTTCCTCTTGCTAAGTCTTCTGGAATTGATTCAACAGAGATACAGTTATTTATTAGAAGATCGTTTGATACGTTTTACACTGAGTCTCCTATCCAGATGTATTTCTTAAGATTCTTTCTTGACTATATATTGTCTGGTCTCTGCTACAGAGCTAAGCTTGTGTGGTGCTGAATTTTGGTGGGGGAAAACAAACCCATTAGGAGGAAAGGGAAAGAACAGGGAAATGACCAAACCTAAACTGAAGCAGATTATTAATTTCGGCCCTAAAGCTGGAGAAGCATCTGTTCAGAAGGGGGAATCAGACTATAAAATCTTTCTCCTTTCTCTGCAGGCTGGTAATACTTTACCAATATTCTTTATCACTTATTCTAAAAAGGAGACCACTTATAATTAATCATGATTCTTCTTGAAATGGTACAATCTAAGGTTTCAAAATATAGGTGTTTCAATACATAGAGCCTTTGAAGATTTTTTTTTTTATAGTGCCTTGTGTGATGAGTCACAATTAAAGTGAATCTACTTTTCATGTTATAGCCAACCTTCATCTCAAAAGATAGACACTTCTCAAATGTTTTTTCCCCCAGGAGATTTTTAAGTATGAAAGCACAAGCTTTAGTGAATCGCTGAGAATTTTTATACAGACATAAGCAGCCTTGTATTTATAGAGGAATTTGTATTTAAGGGCTTCAAAACACTTTAGAAATGTTTCCTGATGATAATAAGAATAGATGTGACTCTTCAGAATGCACAGAACCAAGACTGAGCCCAGGTTTCTTTGTCTTGTGTTCCATTCACTAGATGCATTTACTCAGGAGAGTTCCCTGGAGCCTTTCTCAGGCTCCTCAGGGGAAATATACTCTGGTCTCAGAAACAAAATAACTTAGTGATGTAAGAGAAAAACAAAGCATGGTTTTAGTAAAAATATTGACAAAATAGAAATAGCCTCTCTTTGCCTTTGTTTCTCAAGTGGAGGAGTTGTATAAAAATACTTAGATCATTAAAAACAAACACAAAAACTATCCCACACTCTCTCTTTGTAGGATGCTGAATATGTTTCTTTCATCCTTGGTTTCCAGTAACTCTCAAGTCAGCTTTCTCATTTGTTAATTTCTTTTCCAGTAATCAGCTCCTTCGTTTTCATGGAGGTTTTCCAGACAAGAGGTCTGATCAGTAAAACAACTTGAGTGTATCCTGTGTGTTTGAATTAACCCAGTTCTGATGTCTTTTAGAGATATCCCATGGATACCACAGAGGCATGTTTTAGGGATACAAAAAATACTTTTGAAAGGGTATGTTACACATTAAGCACAAATGTGGTTGCACCCAAAAGGGTGTATTTTTTTTTAGGCTTGCATCCATAGTTAGGCAGTAATTAGGCCCAACACTGAGTCATCTATAAAGCTGAGACTTTACTAAAATCCACATACAGTTCTGGCAACATGACTTTAAGGAGGCTGGCAATCTGCCAGACAAAAAGCAGAAAAAGAGGTTTTCACTTTAAACCAGACTGTATAATGTTAACATACCTAAAGAAAGACTGTGTCAATAGGAAGGAGCTGACAGAGGGTGGGCTAAAATTTTCAGTACCTTTTGCTATTATGCAGACACTTTACATTGTGGTTTGTTTGCTTGTTGGTTGGTTGGTTGGTCACAACAACCCTTTAATTAGGTTACAGATGGGAGAGCTGAGCTCATAGAGGTTAATTGAATTTGTCCCAAAGTTTTGAAGGCAGAAATGCAAGAGTAACAATTTGAAATATGGTGAATTTGGTTTCAGAATATGTCAGGTTCTTTGCTCTAGTGTCCCAGCAAAAACATCAAATTCTGTATGGTGAAAGCTTTGGGGGAAATTAGAGACAGATTTTGTGAATGGATCCAAGATTATCCAAGTGCTTATTGAATGCTTATTAGACTTCATTCCTAGAAATGAAACTTTTGCAGCGTAATCATTTACTTGAATACCATAATTAGAATGAAATAAATCTGAAATTTGAGAATGTACCCTTGCCCTTTTTATCAGTCTTCCTCACACCTGGTCCAGGGGGAACTCAAAACTCAAAACCTCTGCCCAGGGAGAGGAGAGTTAGTTTCCTTAGATTTCTAGGTGGGGATCAGCCCACTGGGCCAATGTGCTCCCAAATGGCATGTTCCAGAGGCTCCTTTGATTCCCAGCCCTTTAAAAAACTTCCCTCGAGGATCTAGTTTTTCCAAAGGGACGAACCTTCACACCCTTGAAGTGGATGCTCAACTATAAAACTTTTTTTACCCCTTCATTTGCAAGTCCTGCAGAAGTGAGTTAGCATTTTACCTGTGTTTTGGAATGTGTTTGGGAAGTACTTTAACTTTGAAAACCTTTGTTTTCAACCTGTTGGGGCTTCAGGTAAATTGGGACAAAGAGACCCAATTTAATATCCTGTTGTTATACACTATTTTACAAAGAAAAAAAATTCAGTGTGTAATGTAGAGTTTAGGTGATGCCAAGGGAAATGATGTTCCAAGGTAATAACTGGCTTCTTACTCAGAGTAATCATTTATCGGAATTTTAAAGGAAATAAAAAGCCACTTAATTATGGGTTGAAGTCTTAATACCCCCTAACACTTTTTAGAAGTATAAAAATCAATGCCCTAAGTTTTAAACAGAGCAGTTTCTTTAGCCTTGTAATTTTAAAAGGCCCTGGAGGTAGCTGGGTATCAGATGTAATGGTATGTATTTAAGTTAGTCTCTGCTAGTGATTGGGAAAAGGCCAGTGCAACAACTCTTCAGTCCACTTGGTAGATGATTTTTCTTAGATTTCAGACTGATGCATCTAGTATTTGGGTATGTTCTGAACCCTGTCAGTGGTATTGCCGGCTTGTGTCAGAGGGTACAGCTCATAGAATCACTGCAGAACAGGTCTTGAATCAGTTTGTTGTATCCCGCCCTGGTTGTAGCAGCATATTTAGCTAAGAATGCTTATAATTGATCAAATAAATGATCTAGAGAAATATATATATATATTTAAATTTATTTATTTGAGAGAGAGAGAGTGGGGTAGGGGGTGAGGTCAGAGGGAGAGGGAGAGAGACTCCCAAGCAGACTCTGTGCTGAGCATGGAGCCTGATGTGGGGCTCGATCTCACCACCCGTGAGATCCCAACCTGAGCCGAAACTGAAACCGAGAATTCAATGCTTCATCTGACTGAGCTAACCAGGTACCCTGAGAAAGTATATTTTTTAAAAAAAACTGACTTCAATACGTAGCTCTACCCAAATGACTCTATTTTTTGAGATTACTGTAGTCATTAAAAAAAAGAATCTATGTTCTCTTTTCATACATGGTATAGAAAAGATGGAAGTTTTAAATCTGAATGAGGCCAAGAAGATGCAGTTACTTGGGTTCTATGCTGTGGGGCAGTTGTCGGTTTGGATAGAAGTCAGAACAATCCTAGATTGCAGAGTTTAGGGGTTGGATATAATAAGCTGATCTGTGAACCCCTCTCAAAAGCTGGGGAGAGAGTTCTGGCCAGCATTATCCCAACTCATTTTGTGTCTCATGGTTTCCTTAAATAAGGAAAAGAGTCACCGATAATCTTTTCACAAGAGACTAGTCACTTAACTCCAACTTCAAGATCATTGTCAATACTAATACATTGTTGTCTCAAGTGAAATAACCAGATAACTTGCAAAGTAAAATATATCTGCATTTCATTTTCCTGTTGTTTTTGTCATCCTCTCTGATACTGGCTATCTTCTCTCTGGCTCCTCTCTTTTTCCTTGCTGGATATTAACATTTGAATCCCACTTGGCAAATCACTAAAGAAATCCCATGTGGGAACTGGCAAAATATTCATCAGATGTGTGTCCCGACTTTTCAGACATGAATGAAGAACATTTGCTTATACGGAGTATATTTCTATAAAATGCTGAGCATGCCTATGTTACCCTAAACTTAAGCAAATCTTAGGAACATTTAGAATAGTTGTGTATATGAAGGCCCTCTTCCATCTCTTTGACTGAAACCTCATAAAATAATTCTCTAAAGATGTAGTATGTTTCTTACCTCTTTTAGTTGCTCTGAGACCCTGTCTTTAGCATCGCTATTTACGGGCATAGTGGGTCTTTGATCGATTACAGTTTAGTCATTAAATGGTTAAAAAGTTTCACCAAGACTTAGGCCCTTTAGGTAAGTGGTCCCCACACTTGCCTGTATGTTGGAATCCCCTGGGAAGCTTCATGGAATATTGATACCTGGGCCCCACTTCCAGAGGGCAATGTAATTTTCTGCAAATGTGGCCTGGGTTTGCAATTTTAAAAAGGATTCCCCATTAATTCCAGTGTACAGACAGTTCTGGGGATCACTGCATTACAATCACGTAGGAGCTTTGAAGAATACCTCTGCTTCAGTCCTAGCTCACACCAGTCACATTGGCAAGTTTGGGGCTCAGGTTGGTGTGCAACCAGGATTACCAACCACTCCTTCAGAGAAACTCAGAAGTTGATATTGTTCTTAAAAATGGAGGCTTTCAATGATTAGTCCTTCAGTCAGTTATTGAGTGGTTTCTAAATAGTTGGGTTTGTGATTTAATTTACTAAGCATTCTAACCCAACATGTGATTAATTATTCATGCATGTTGTCTCTCCTGTCTCTAAGGAACCTGTAGAAAATGAGTATGGTGTGGCTCACTCCTGCCTTCTCATAAAGACTTTGGACAACAAGTGAGGAGATCTGGTTCCCTGGCTGTGAACTGCTCTGTTTCAGAGTCGTTCTGCCTGTCTCTCCTACTGAACTCCCTGTCATCTCTTCAAGTAGCCCTGACTTGTGGCTGTGGGTGTTGCTAGGGTCTTACAGATTTACCCCTTCGAATTAGCTCAAGAATCATCTGTAGCTAAATATAATGTAGTCAACAATTAGCCTTCCTTACCAAGGATTTCCTAACTTTATAGAGGTTCACTTGCCTTTGTTCCCAAATTCTACAAGTATTATTAGCACTTTCTATGTACCATGTATCATGGTAGGAACTGGAGATACAATTAATGACTAAGACATAGCCCCTGGTCTCAAGGAACTCACAGGCTGTTCCAATTTATTATGATGAAATGCTAAGATAGTGGTAAATACAGGATGCTAAATATCTATTTTTTTTTTAATATGGCCACTAAGAAAAGAGGCTCACCAGGCAGTGAACACTTGCTCTTTCTTTCTTTTTTTTTTTTTGGAAATTGGATTCTGTAGGTTTCTTCACTGTACTCAGACAGAGATAAACAGAACCATCCTGTATCCCTTTGCCTCCTTAAACTGATCAGCAGTCCGCTGAGGAGAGAGCCTTAAATATAATCTCAACACTGATAACATATTGTTATCTATTAGTATGTCGGTTCACACACATTTTCTGTATACCTCTTAAATGGCAAATGGAATATATTCTCTGAAGAGCTAGGCTTGTTTTAGTTTATGATTCTCATTTAGTTTATTTTATAATACTTCCTCTGAGGTAGGTGCCTTCATTTCATTTTCTAGGTAGGAAAAACAAGAACCTACATAAAAAAAGATTGTAGTAGATGTGAAAGAATGTGAGGGAAAGCTAAGTTTCCCTATTTACAGTCCAGTGTCTTTTTTATTAAATGACATAAACTTTGAAAAGTTGTTACCATAGGACTTTGTTCTATGAAGTGCTTCCTTCATATAATATGTGAAGGGCTTCCAGGATGTTCTCTGAGTGGGTCCTGGTGATGCTTCCTCATACTGAACAGCTGCTATCATCGTAAGCAGAACCAGCACTAAGGGGAAATGTCTTGCCCTATAAGGGGTTTAAGGATTTCTCCTAATAGTGGGTGCTGAGCCTTGCTAACTAGTTCCCCATTGCCAACCCTAAGGGTGTGACCTAGCTTGATTGAATGCAAAGCCAAGAAACTCATCTGTAAAGGGAGCAATTCTTCATTACCCCCAGATTATGAAAAGGTTCAATTAATAGCCACCCCATCTAAAAATGTGTCAGGTTTTTTTTTTTTTTTTTTGGCTATATAAATTATTAGCCTATGGTTTTGAGGCCAGTGATTCTCCACATTTACACTGTCTTCTTTACAAAGCCATGTAGTACCTCTAAACCAACCATGTTAATATCAATTAGAATAGTTTGGTCCATCTTTTTTAAATACAAAATTTACGTATTTTTAATACCCTATTATCAGTTAAGCTTCTGAAAACATCTTACCTTTTTCTGTGTTTACTATTACTTCTGTTACTTTCTCTGGATTCACTTTTCTTTTTGCTGGAGTCAAAGGCAAGTCTGGTTTTATGGAGCCTGAAGCTAATACACTTTGGGACCTTATTTTAATAAAATACAAAATTAGGAATGGAACTGTGTGTTTTATTTTAGAATAGGAAAAGAAGACCTCACTCAAGCCTTGGAAATTCAGGTCCTTTCCTTCTGAAATCTCTGTCGTCGGTTTTCCAGAAATGCCTCATTGATACGTTTTGCCCTCTCTGTCTGGAACACTGCCATTTCCGACAGCTCCCAGCATTATTGGGTAGGGCCCCGTGCACAGGAGGAAACTGATGCTTACATTTCATTAGTTTACGTGAAATCCCCCCTCTAACTGATAGCCATCCTTTATTTGACTCATTCTTGATCAGTACTTTACGGGCTGTAGAGTTCTATTGCCTTCAACACTCTGAAGATAGTATTTAATAGTCTTTTGTGATCTGTTGCTAATGAGAAATCTGCTCCCAGTCTATTTGTCATCTTCTATAGATGATTGTTTCTTTCTGGCAGGATTTAAGTTTCTGTCTTTATCTTGATGTATTACAATTTCCCTGTGATGGTTCTACAGGTTCATTTATTTTTTTGGTTTCGTGTTTGGTCCTCAGTGTATAAATTCCCACGTAACCTTTTTCAGTCTGGAAACTTCTTATCCATTATCTCTTCTGATGTCTTTTCTTTACCCTCCTCACTTTTGTCTCCTTGTGTACTTCCTGATGGATGTATGTTGGAGCTTCTCAGTCTCCCCTCCATGTCCTTTAAATGCTCTGTCCCATTCCTATTGCATTACCTTTCTGGGATGCATTCTGAGCCTCTGAAATTTACTTATCCTCTCTTGGACTGTGGCAAGTTTACCGGTTATTCAATCTATTTTTTTTTTATTTCAAATTTTTATTTCCAAATTTCTGTGTGTTTTTTTTTTTAAATGTGTACTTGGTGTTGTTTAATTTCTGTCTTTTAAATTTCTTATGCTTCATCTTATGGACTTACTCTTTCTCCTATCTTTTTGATTTAAAAACTATTCTTATTTTCAAGTCATTTTAGATTATATTAATTTTTTTCTGGTGAAGACTTACCCTCAATTTTATTTTATTTGCTTTCCTTCTTATCATTAATATTTTAGAATGTATTTTAGTGTTTTTGCCTGTATTCTTATGTGGGAGGTTTTAATTATAATTTGTATTAGTTTCCTATTGCTGTTGTAACAAATTACCACAAATTTAGTGGCTTAAAACAACACAAATTTATTATCTTACAGCTTTGTAGTCGGAAGTCTGACATGTGTTTCATGGGCTAAAATCAAGGTGTCTGCAGGGCTGGGTTCCTTTTGGAGGCTCTCTGGAAGAATTTGATTCCTTGCTTTTCCAGCCTCTAGAGGTTGCCTGCGTCCTTGGCTTGTGGCCTTCTTGTGTCTTCGAGGGCAACAGTGGCCTCATCAGACTTTATTATATAGCATCACTCTGACGCTGACTCTTCTGCCTCCTGCTTCTATTTTTGAGGACTCTAGTAATTATACGGGGCCCACTGGATAATCCAGGATACTTTCTCTATTTTGAGGTTTTCTGATTAGCAACTTAATTCTGTGTGCAACCTCATTCCCCTTTACCAAGTCATATAACATGTTCACAGTTCCAAGGATTAGGACATGGATGCTTTTGGAGGACCATTATTCTGCCGACTATACAACCCCCACCATTTTTGCTGTCTGGCTAGTAATTTGCATTGCCTCTAGCCCTTCTTCTGGGTCATGCAATCTGTAACTCCCAGATGCCTTTACATGCCTCTAGATCTGGAGGCTGGCAGCCTGGAGCCTCAGGCTCCTTGACTGAGTGGTGTTTCTGTTCCCAGAGGCTGTGTTGGACAACTCAGAAGGGGCCCCACTTATATGTAAGCTGTACAGCTTATTATTTTTTGGTAGAGATGTTTGTGTAGGTGGAAGGTTAGGATGGTTGACTTGTGCTGAGATGTTGATTTCTTTTTTTTAATGCAGGAATTTCTTTTTAATTTGTTCTTCTCATATTTATCTCTTGTTGCTTTGTGTCTGTTACAGAGGCATGGCCTCAAAGCATGAAATCACAGTGTGGTCTTGACTGACAATCTGTTCAAAGTTACCTTCTATAAAGTACATTTGTCAAGCCCTCAATTCAGGTAGGAATGGGAGTGAAGTTAGGTTATTTCCTACTTTTCCAGTGGGGTGGACTAATGAATGAATGATATTTGCCATAGCCTGGCTGCCTAGAGTAGCCACTTTTAATGTTTGGGAAACAAGCAGATTTTCAAACTCATTTTTCCTCCTTTCAAAATCTGGGTTGAGAGAAACAAGTTTGTGGAGAATATGGAGTTCAGCGATCCTTCTAGACACTCTTAAGATCTACACATTGATTATGTCGGACCACAGGGAGCTGAATGCTGGAAGTACATGCATAGACATTCACCCCTCCTATACAGTTGCTGTTACTGAATTATGTATGGTCCTGTCAGTGTTGGCTTATATTTTAGGAGAAAAAAGTGTCATTTATTGTGGAGAAGTTTCTCTTGACCCCAGTGTCTGGAATTTTTATTCTCTTGAGCTCTGACTTCATGTTAGGGGGTTGACAGATTCTCTCCTCACATGAAATATACATTTTAGTTGACAGCAGGGAGACAGACAATGAACAAATGGCCAAAATTATTTAATAAGATAATTTTATTTAGAAATGTTGTGAAGAAAATAAAACTGGGTTATATGACCACCTGTGTGAGTGTCTGTGTGTGTGTATGTGTGCATACACATTTACTTGGAGTTTTTAGTAAGGTTCTCAATAGGGAGGTGATATTTGAGGTGAGCCCTGACAGAAAGGTGTGAATCATGTTAAAGGATAAAGACTGAGTGTTCTGGGCAAAAGCAGTGGCCTTGAAGCGGGAATGAGCTTGGCATCTGTTGAAGAAGAGAACGAATATGCTGGAGAAAGTGGACCCGGGGGAGAGTCATAGGAGAAGAGTTCAAGGAGGCAGTCCACGTCCAGATGACCAAAACTCATGGGGAAGGGCTTGCAGTTAATTAAAAGTACAGTAGTAAGCCATGGATCATTATATAGAGAGGAGAGGCAAGATTTGATTTGTGTTTTTAAATGATTCTATAGTCTGCTATGTGGAGCATAAATTGTAGGGAGACCAGATAGGAGGCCCTTTGAATAATCTAAAAGAAGGGGGTATAGTGGGCTAGGGTGGCAACATTGGGAATGGAGAATAGTGGGCATATTTTGAGGAACTATTTTGGCAATAAAACGTACAAAATTTACTAACGGAAAATGTGGACTGTGAGGGAAAAGGAAAAATCAAGGACGACTTGTTGCTTTGGCTGAGTAGGCTAACTAGCAAACCCAGCCGCTGTGCTTCTGGAGAGAAGCAGCTTTACCTTATAGCTGTTGTGATGTTTGTGTCTGAAAGCTAAGAATGCAGCTTGTGAGTTGTTTTCAGCAATTTTCTTCCAGCAGGGTTTCATTACTGAAATTTATATATTAATCTCCCTATTATCTCCTTAATACTTTTCTGTGTTTATATTCTATCTTTCTCATTTTAAATTATTTTTCTCATTATATTATTCACATCTCTGTAAGCTGCTTCATATCAAGGTAGAATATAAATAAACTAAAAAAATTATTATCAGATAGCATCCGGAGTTGTCAGTTATGTACTGTCCACATATATAACCTTCAAAATGATCATCATTTGTTACTTCACTTAACACACACACACTTGTTGGTGGTATAAAAAAGTTACAAATTTAATCAATTGTTAGTTTTTGTGTGACAGTCATTTTGGTTTTGCATCAATCTTGTCGGATTTGTTGTTGTTCTGTCATTCATTAACCAATTTTGAGTAGTTAAGAAAATTCATTAATAGGAAAACATTCATAGGCTGACGAATGGTTGATCTGGTTTTTCCACAAAGATATCCAAGATTGCAGAGTGTGTACAATATTAAATTCTAGGTTTCTGGAAGTCAAAAGCAGTACCGACTCAATTTTTTTCCATCCTCTTCATTCCACACTATGTAAAGATGAGATGGTAATGTTGCTTTTAATGACGATGTTGAGGAAACTTCCAGATAGTTCAGAAGGCATCTAAGCAATTCCACTGCAACTGCTTCAGAGAACCCAGTTGCTTGACATAATATCTTTTGATTGATACTGAAATGACAAGAATCAGCTTGGTGAGTGTCTGTGTTTTATTATTTTTGTTAAAGGATTAGTACGCCCTTGAATTATGAACTTTCTTACACATCTCTGTCAAATCCCTTCACTGACAAAAGAGCTGACAAATTACTCATCATTCTCTTATAATTGAAGGCAGAGTGATGATCTCTACTGAATATTCTTGCCCACAACTGTTTTTGTCTCATATTTAGTAATTAAAAGTATTGTCTTCTTTTTTTTTAAAGATTTTATTTATTTATTTGACACAGAGAGAGAGCTAACAAGAGCAGGAATACAAGCAGGGGGGAGTGGGAGAGGGAGAAGCAGGCTTCCCGCGGAGCAGGGAGCCGAATGCGGGGCTCAATCCCAGGACCCTGGGATCATGACTTGAGCTGAAGGCAGACACTTAACGACTGAGCCATCCAGGTGCCCCCAAAATATTGTCTTCTATGCTGCTTTCTTGCTGGAACACATTAACTGAACCTTCTTCGTTATACCTCTGCAGAGATCACATCAAGAAGGCCACAGACATAATTATTTCTGTTTTAGGCCAAAAAACTATTTTATCAAGGGTCACACAATAACACTGGCATTTTTCAATATTGAAACACTGCTTTTTACTGTTCTGTTTGTTCTCTTTTTTTATATCTAATTTTTAAACCATAGTACTTACTTAGAGGGAATGAGTTCATACCTAAAGAAAAATCTCAAATTCAGCTAAAATGGAGAACATAAAATTCTGTAAGACTGAAGTGGTAGATGTCACATTTGCATCTCCTTTAATGATTATGTATTTTCCTATGGGCATTTTTGGGTACTGTATAAATAAACTGTTTAGATGTTAATGTTGGGAGGAGGAGGGACAAGAAGGTGGGATATTAAATAGCCATGAAATTTAGGCTTCTTGGCTGAGTTCATTTTAATTCCACATTACTGTATTATATTAATACTTTTTGTCACTCTTTTGTTACTTTTTAACATACATTTAAATATACTTTTGGGTATGTTTAATTCAAAAGAGACCTTTAAGAAAGGAGCTTATGTAAATACTGGTTTTTCTTTTCATATATTGAAAATTAAAGGAGGATATAATAAAATGCCCTTGGAACCTACCACAGGTTGGGAAATCAGCTGCTACCATTAAGGATTACAGGAATGTGTGTGGATGGTGCGAGGCTGGGGGTGGGAGCGGTGTATGGTTGTTTCTGAAGCCAGCAGAGTCAACAGAACTAGCTATAGAAATAGGAATTTGACTTCTTTTTCCTGTTTCACTTTTGACATTTATCTTTTTATTCAAGAACTATTTATTGAACTCCAGTTATGTAGCAGGCACTCTGCTAGGTGCTAGAGTATAGTGGACAGGACCGCATCTCTGCCCTTTTAAAGTGTATAGCCATCTTTCACCTCTTTATTGTTTTTCCTAGCTTTGGAATACTAGAGGATGGGAAGAGGCAAAGTTATCATGAATTAGAGGCAACGGAGAAAAGTGGAGATTTATGAACTTCTTTAAAAATCCTGAAATCCCAATTTAGACGTCAACTATCTCTTGTAGCTGGGTAGGCCATGCTGTTCAGGGTGTTGGTGGTCATCACTAAGATCCTAGGCAGAGTCTTAAATAAATCAAGCTGTTACCTGGCCTGCCCTACCTCCTTGTTTCTTCTTGCTTACCCTGGACCCAATGACCCTGCCACCATCTAGCTTTCTGCTTGAGATTATTGTTTCCGCCCAAGTACTTTAAGCTCAAATATCACCAGTGAGTGAACCTTTTCCAGGAGATAAAATCTTTTTTTTTTTTTAAGATTTTTAAAAATGTATTTATGAGAGAGATCAAGAGAGAGAGGGAGAAAGCACGAGCAGGGGGGAGGGGCAGGGGGAGAGGGAGAAGCAGACTCCCCGCTGAGCAGGGAGCCCCATGCAGGGCTCCATCCCAGGACCCTGGGATCATGACCTGAGCGGAAGGCAGACACTTAACCGACTGAGCCACCCAGGCACCTCCAGGAGATAAAATCTTTACATGTTATATATGACAGCCGTATTAGTAATCAAGACATGTGGCTTGGGCGCCTGGGTGGCTCAGTTGGTTAAGCGACTGCCTTCGGCTCAGGTCACGATCCTGGAGTCCCGGGATCGAGTCCCGCATCGGGCTCCCTGCTCAGCAGGAAGTCTGCTTCTCCCTCTGACCCTCCCCCCCTCTCATGCTCTCTCTATCTCAGTCTCTCTCTCTCTCAAATAAATAAATAAATAATAATAAAAAAAAAAGACATGTGGCTTTACCAGTACAACTGTACATAAGGGGATCGTAAGAGCTCTTTTAAGAATCTTAAATTATTTTGTTGTTTATTTAACAAAGACTTTAGTCAGCACTTATTCTGTGCCAGCCTCCATTCTAAGCTCATTTCATCCTATAGCAGCCTTCCGAGGTGGATCATTGTTATTATCTCCATTTTGTTAATAAGGAAACTGAAGCACAGGGGGGCTTAATAGGTTTGCTCACATTCGTACAACTAGTAGACCTGGGATTCAGACTCAGGCATTCTGGCTCCAGAATCTCAGCTCTTAACATTAAATACATTAGATTGCCTCAGATCTCTCTGATCCTTTGCAGGCTGTCCTGAGGTCAGTGGTCCAGTAGAAATCCCAAGGGAAGGCCTGGGCCAAAGCCAGATCAGAACTCATGTGCATATAGATGGTGGTTGAAGTTGTGAGAGTGGATAAAATCCCTTCAGGAAGTTCAAATAGAATGATGACGGTCGCTTCTCAAGGTTAGGACCCTGGGATCTAACAACATTTGACTCCCGAAAAGAGCAATCAGAAATACAGACAGAGTGAAGAGATTCAGAAAGATGGCATCTTGGAAACCAAAGGAAGACAGAGTTTCACCAAGAGTTTAACTTTGTCACATGCCCCTGAGAGGTTAAAAGAAGGCAAACTGGAAAAAACCTCTGTATCTGGCAAATAAGAGGTCCTTGCTGCCCTTTGGTATAGCTGAATGTTTAGAGTGACACATTTTAAGGCAAGTGCATGCTTAGACTTTTTTATTTAAACACAGTTAGTTATTACTCATTTTGGAAACAAATTCAGTAGATTTCAACCTTTTTTTATTCCTATAAACTTATTCTTTTGACCACAACTCAGCTTAGTTTCATATATTTTACCTTGTAGGCACTTAAATGTTTCTTCAATAAAGGAATATCAAAAATTTATAAGCCCCAGGAAAACAATAATTTAAATTTCCTTAGGTGGTACATGGCCATCAGAATTAGCCACTAATCACAAGTAGGATTATCTTCTGGAAGATTTATCATACCAAAAATACCAGCTGTGAATCATAATTCAGAACAGCCACAATTATATGATGACATTATGCATTTATAATTGAATGCATGCTAAAGTGAGAGATTCAAATATTTCCCTTCAGCGCAATATTTGAGCCGAGTAATGGTAACAATATTAATTTATGATATTTTCTGATGTAACTAAAACTTGATTTATCATATAGTGCTTTATTGCCATAGTTGAAGTCTTATACATCTTTGTCATGTGTCATTCTTGAAGAATATGTCCTAAAATGTGGGAGCAGTCACAGATTCTTGAAATAAAGAAAAGAAAGTTTTAGATTGAAAGGTATTGCAGGGGACACCTAGGTGGTGCAGTTGGTTATGTGCCTGACTCCTGGTTTCCGCTCAGGTCTGATGCAGGATTCTGAGATTGAGCCTGGCCTTAGGCAGTGTGCCAAGCTCAGAGCCTGCTTGAGTTTCTCTCTCCCTCTTCCTCTGCTCCTTCCCCCAGCACTCTCTCTCTCTCTCTCTCACTCTCTCACTGAAATAAATAAATACATAATAAATAAATAAATAAATAAATAATAAATAAATAAATAAATAAATAAATAAAGGTACTTCAGGATATATAATCAGGAATTAGATAAATTTGGTAAACTCTTTGCTATAATTGTTTGGTTCAATATTTTTTTAAATTCGGGGGAGAAGAATCCCCAAAACTGGTTGATTGCTTCAGTAAGAATGAAAACTCAAGTTGTTTGAATTATTTTCAATGTCACTATTTTTAACACTTTGTGTATCCTGATGTTTCCCAACTTGTAAAATGTTGGTCACTGTGGTAACTCCCAAAACTATGTGATTAGTTACTTGATGGAAATATCAAATTCTTTACAAATAAATCATTTTAGGAAATCTAGTTTAAAATTCTCATTAATGGAAATAATATCTAGTATGACCATACCCTCAATTAAATGGACCTGGATATAAAAAGCTGGGCTAATGTGCAGCTGATATGTCACATGGTAGCCAATAACCTACATGGAGAAACGGAAAAATACCCATTAGGTAAAATTGCACATGATTAAAGGGTGAGCAGAGATGTTGTAATTACTTCCTGACTTCCAAATTTTTGTGAACTTTTGATTGTTAGTGTAGCAAATATTAATTTTTGTGTTGCCATTGTTTTATCATTACTGTGTTAATACTTTATTATATAGGCCAATAAATAAACAGGGAATACAAAGCTCACTGATCTAAATTTACATGAATTTCTTTGAATTGGGCTATCCACACTTGATGCTAAATATAAGTTGTACTGTGTGGGTAACACCTACCTACTAATGAACATTAGCAAACATAGCATCTGAACATGTCTTCCTTAAAGTTCCGTAAGTATAATATTTATGTTAATCATAAAGGTTAATAGATTTGCTTATGTTTATAGAAGCATATTCTGGTTTTATTAAAAATAAATATAAAACTAATGGAACACTATTACATGTTTTCATTCCAGTTATAATTTGAATAATTTACTCTTAATAAATAAATTCTGAAACTTCCACTTTCAGATTTAAACTTTTATAAGTTCTCTGAGGTTAAAATGAAGTACATGTTCTGGATTAATGGTTGGAACAGATGTAGTGACCTCATATATAAAAAAATAATGATGCAAGATATGACATCAAGGTTATCTTCATTTTACTAACACAGACTGACCTATTCTGTACCTTGTGGTTATCAGAGTTTGGAACAGAAGTTACACTCAAAAGGAAATGATGCCTGTTTACCAAATATTTTAAGTCAGAGATGAAAAAGAAAAAAAAATTCCCTGAGTTCAAGGCTTAAAATGTATTTCTATTACCTTCTTTTTTATATTAGATCAAAGCAGAAACCTGAATTTTAGTTAATGAGCCCGAGTTTGACCTTAGCTATTACTTGTGCTTTGAGAAGCTTCCCAATATCTTGTTCCCCAGATTTCTTAATTTGTTCTCTTTTAATAGCATGATCTATGAGGATGATTGCCTTTGATTTTAAGCTGTGTTCCATTTCAACTTATTTTGGATAAAAAATTACTGTTCATTATATTTCCATTATATTTCTGCATCTAAAAGCAGTTGTGTACCCAAGGTTCTGATGTTACCGAACAAACCAGAACTCTTTCTCCTCTTTCCATTTTAGTTAGATGCTGGTGCCTGAGTCATTGTGACTGCTTAGTGCACCCTATTCAGGATTATAGTTGAATTTAGTGGGCTTGCTAACCTACCATAGGGTCTTTGAATGTACTCTTTAACTTCAACCAGTGGATGGCTTCAGCAGGTTGGAAAGAGGATGACTTTCACTCCTTTTCCTGTCTCCCTCCTTTTATTGGCAGTGACTGATGAGGATAGAATCCTCAAAAAGAAATATATCAAGTGGAGCTGTGCATTATCTCTTTTTCTACTGCTCTTTCAGTTTACTTTCCCTTAATCGATTGCTTCTATTTTCATTTTTGCCACCCAGGAATTCCAAATAATTACACTTAGGTTTTATAAAAATAAGAATCTTTGGACCCTCATTCCCTTTCTTTGTCTTGTAAATTCTGTAAGTTTTCTTGAATGGACACAAGCTCTTCTCTTGATTTAGGATATAATGCTGTATGTACCACTGATTATAAGAAAATATTTTCGCTTCAAATTAGAGTTCATTGCAACGTTTGCTAGCTGTGGTGTGGTTGATGCTTTACCTGCTTACCAGTATTTTATAAAGATTTATTTATATGGGAGAGAGACAGAGAGTGCACATGCATGAGTGGGGGGAGGGGCAGAGGGAGAGAGAAAATCTCAAGCAGATTCGCTGTTGAGCATGGGAGTTGATGCGAGGTGGAATCGATCCCAGGACCCTGAGATCACAACCCTGAGATCATGACCTGAGCTGGAATTAAGAGTTGCATATTTAACCGACTGAGCCACCCAGGCACCCCAAATGCTTTACCAGTATTTTAGCAATCTCATACTTACCTTGGGAGAGTTTTCTGTGATGGATAGCTGTTTTAGGCACAGATATTAGGTAGGGTACATCAACACAACTTTTTTGCTTCTTGATAAAATACACTGCATTTTAAACTATCATCTGGAAATAGATATGTAAGTTTGAACACCTCTGTATCAATTTTCTGTATTTTCTGCCAATCATTAGTTTTTTTTTATTAGCCCCCTTAGATTATATATAGTTAATTACCTTAAGTTTTAGTGAAGTTTACTTTCTGTCTGCTGTTGAAAAAGCCAAGATTCTATCATGTAAATATCAGTACATGAGAGAACCCAAAAGTAAATACTTGAATAATAATCACATGCTTTGAAGACAACTGAATTTATATTGTAAATGTTTCTTCGCAGTTTAGTCTGTTACCTTCCTGTGTAATAAGACTCTGAAATTAAAATGACCCCTTTTCACAAAATAGGGCTGTGGCATTCATTTACTACAAAGCTTGCCTTGGTTTGATATTACTTCTCCTGAAATAGAAAATGATATTCTAGTAATGCATCTGAAGTGGGCTTTAAGACCATCTAAGGCACTCTTGAGAAATTAATGACTTCTGCTTTTGGCCTCAATTACATATTGTAATCTCCTGTACTATTCCCACTTTTCCTGTGTTTCTCCTCTGACTTTATATCTTATTGGTTGCATTCCAGATCTTTTAGAAACCTCCACGTCAGAAAGAGTATGTGTTTACAGCTGCCCTGAAAACCTTTAGACCTTTACAAATTTGAACACATAATTCTTAAGACTAATGCTCCATAGTAGATATGGTAGTTTAAGGTCATCTTAGCCTCTTAAATATATAAGCACCTAGCAGCTTGATGAGGAAAATCAGCTTACAACAGAACATCATGGTGACAACAAAATGTTAATTAAATTTTTCCTTGTAAAAAATTTCATTTTCAGTCTGAGCTTATACAGCGGTGTTGCCGGCTAAGAGTGAGGGGTCTACTCAGCAGTTCTGACTGTTTATTATTGGTCCTTGACATTTAGTACCTATGCATATTTATTCTGTTGTAAAACACTGTATCACTTGAAAACATTAATAAACAAAAATGTTTCCTTTTAATCAGAAGACTCCTACATGGTGATCTCTTATAGCATTAGGGAGAAGTTTATAATATTAACAGATGCATTAAGAATGCAAGTGGCACTGATTTTGAACATATTAAGGCCCATATTCATCTACCCAAAACTACAAAAAGTGTAGTTATCTGGTTTGCAAAATACCCTTGTACATGGGTACATTACCCTTAAAAATACCCTTTTGCATGATAGAAGTAAGCAGCTTTTTAATTAAATAGTAGTATTTATAAAATATAAGTGTATCATCGATAAAATTCCAGATTGCTTCTGTAAGTACTGATGGCTTTATTAATCCTTTATTTTTCACTCACTGGACATTTTTTGGCTAATCATCTGATTTCTGAATGAGCAAAGTGCTATGGAGAGAAAGGAAAAGGAGAATAAAGATCCTGCCCTAGAGGATCCTGATGCTTATAATCTAGTTAAGTGTCTAGAGATAAATTCTAAAGTGTCAAAAAGCCAAATTTATAATGTCATATAAATACATTAAAGAACACTAAGGGATTTATTGAATCAGGATATTAGAACTAAAGGGACCTTAGCAATCTTCAAGTACAAACACTTTATTTTAGAAATGAGGAAACTGAGGCCGCCAAAAGGAAAGTGACTTACCTGGGGCTCACCAGCTGTCCTTGGTAGAGCTGAGACAAGAGTTTAATTTACAGTGTTTTCTCACTGTCATGAAGGGGCCTTGTTTATGCAGAAAAGGGATTCTGGGAAAATGAAAATCTTGAGCTTAAAGGAAATAACATTATAAACAGCAGTGAATTTGATCTAACGATTTGGGTTTCTTGTGTCAGCTCTAAGGTTTTCCTAGTTTTAAAATTCCCTACTTCTTGATTTAGACTGATATGAAAGAGGGAATAATATGAGTGAATAATAATGAGATGTAGCAATAACAATAAGGACTTAAAAGTTATAGAACTTCCTAAGCTGGGCTCTGTTTTAAGCATTGTACATTCATTAGTTCATCTCATCTTCACAATAATCATAGAGGTAACTACTGCTATCATTCCCATTTTACAGATGGGGACCCTGAGGTCCAGAGAAGTAACTCGTCCAGTATAAAACATGGAATATGAAAAATATTAAACATGGAATGTTATAAGAGAATGTATATACAGAACGACCAGCCTAGTCAATGCCAGTTGACTCTCTTTAGGAGAGAAGCTATTATATTAATGATTAGAGTTAGTTAAGAAGGGTTTCTTCATTGAGAAATTTTTGTTGGGAAAAAAAAAAGAAAGAACCACTTGGTATTGCCTTACTGTTATGCAACATGATTGCATCCAATATTTCTGTAGCTTCCCCCTAACTAATAGAGGGAATAATCAGTAATTTGAAAAAGTGTCCAGCCATAGCTTGAGTCCATAATTCTCAAAGATATTATTGCTAGCATTTAAATATGTCAGCATGTATGTGACTGAGACAGGAAATATGGCTGCATATGTGTGAGCACATATGTGTTTGGCCCTTTGCACTTGCAGATGCAGTCACTGTTTATTCCTGTGTTCTTTGGTTCAAGGTCTCATTCTAACTAAGCAACCCTATATCTGAAATTGTTTATAACTAACTACTACTTCGTGTTGCTCCATATTTTTGTTCAGAGTGGTGTTGTCTTCCATTTCTTGCGTGCTCTCAGAAACTTCTGTTGAGATTTTTACTTTAGTTTACTGAGCACCAGTTGTTTATGTGGGAAGATGTGGACAGGGTTAACTGATTATACCTTCTTATTCCCGCCCTTGTCTTTACACTGTAGGCATCTACCAGTGTTATTTATCAAACAATGAGGTAGTGGTAGTAGTTTAAGTAAAAGTACCCATTTTTGTAGGCTTGGGGAAGCTGATGCCTTTTTGATGCAGAACTTTATTTGATCCTCTCAAAGGATTATTGGATTCCTTAATGTTCTCTGGTTTCATTTAACATCTTATTAATGAATTGACTAATAAAATGGTTAAAAATAGAACAACTATACAGGATCTGTAATGGAAATACAGTTTAGTTATATGTGGAGTTTTCCTCTGTGTAGTTTCATAAAGTTTAATTAACAATCTGTTTTGTTTTCATTCAACAATATTTACTTCCCACTGAGCAGTAGGTACGGTTGCAGGTTCCGGAGTGTGTGTCTGCTCCTATGGTCGTTAGCCTGTTATTACTCTAGGTTATAAATTGGGGTAGATAAGTTTCTCATAGGATAAGATTTAAATTTTTGCAGCTAAGGTACACAGCAGATATGCAGTGTCATATAGCCTAAATTTATTCTAGCTGTTCTTCAGAAATTACTAGACATAAAACACAAGATAATAAATTCTGTGGTACAAAGTCTGGAGTGTTGCTGTTCTACAATACACAATTTTGTCTATAGCTCTTTCCTTTCCTTCCCTCCCTCCCACCTCCCTTCTTTTCTTCCTTTATAGAACCAATAGAAAAAACTTAAAATTAGGTGTATAAATTAAACATATTTTCTGTTTTAGCGAGTGAAAAACAGACTATTATTTGGGACATTTGGTGATATCTAGAGAACATGTTGAGTAAACTTAAAAATCTCAAAGTATATTTAAAATTTAGAATAATGTCTTATAAGTTAATATCAAAACAAATGAAAGCTCGATAATCAGTTATATAGAGGTTGATGTACTCATAAAAATTTGTGTCTATCTTTATAACAGCTTTTTTGATATGTCGTATCTGGGATGATCAACTCTTCCCTGTCTGCCTCCAATTTTCCCAGTTTTAGCACAGAAACCTCTTGATCCTGAGCAACTGGATGGTTGGTCACTCTTAATTGTATCTAAGTTTGAAGATTTAGTTTTCTCAGTTTCATGAGTGAAGTGATTAATGGACAAAATCTAATTAGCTAAATGGTGCATATTTATTTAATTGTATATTAAATGCATAAATATATATTAAATGCAGGTTTATTTCCAGTGATAGAAAGATGAAGGAATAGATAGGTGGATGGATGGATAGATAGATAAATATACAGGAAAATGACTATGTCATTGTGATCACCTGTTAAAATCCTAATTACCTCTTACGTCCCAACATAGTTGTCATGTTTTTGTCATGATTTCTCTTGCAGAATTAATCACTCTCTCCTATGCCTACAAAATTCTGTTTATGCAACTGTTATTGATTTACCATAGTTATATTATAGTTGCTCATATGCCTGTCTTCTCCAATAGACTATGAATTCTTTTTTTAAAGATTTATTTATTTATTCAAGAAAGAGAGAGAGAGAGAACACGAGCAAGAGAGTGAGAGAGAGCATGAGCAGGGGGAAGAGGCAGAGGGAGAAGCAGATGCTCCACTGGGCAGGGAGCTGGACTTGGGGCTTGATCCCAGCACCCAGGATCATGACCTGAGCGGAAGACAGATGCTTAACCAACTGAGCCACCCAGGCACCCCTAGACTATGAATTCTTTGTAGAGCCTTAATACGTTGCTGCACTTCAACTCTTGCATACCACTCAATATGTAAGAACTCAATATGTAATGGAGCATTCATCCCCCTTCCCCAGTTTGGTAACTACTTTATTTTTGACCATCTTTACTGAAATATAACTTACCTACAATAACATTCACCAATTTTAAATGTATAGTTCAGTAAATCGTAACAAAATCAAGATAAAGAACATTTCAATCCCCTCAATGCCCATGAGCCCCTTTGTAGTTACTTTCTCCCTGCCACCCTGGCCCCTCGCACCCTTTGATATCACTACAGTGTTGCCTTTTCTAGCATTGCATATGAATTTCATAATCTAGCTTCCTTGACTTAACATAATACTTTTTGAGATTCATCCATGTTTTTGCATGTGTCAGTAATTTGTTTCATTTTATTGCTGAATAGAATTCTATTGTGTGGACAATACCACAATTTATTTATCCATTACCCCATTGATAGGCATTTAGTTATTTCCAGTTTTTGTTTATTATAAATAACACTGCTGTGAAAACTGACATACACATTTTTATATTCACATATGTTTTCATTTCTCATGGGTGAATATCTAGAAGTGCAATTGTTGATCTTATGGTAAGTGTATGTTTTAACTTATAAGAAATTATTAAATGTTATGCAAAATGGGTGTACTATTTCATATTCCTGTCAGCAATGCATGAGAACTCAGCTCATTCTACATCCTTGCCAACACTTGGTATTGGTCATTCTTGGCAATTTTAGCTATTCTAATAGGTGTGGTGGTATCCCACTGTGGTTTTACTTTGCATTTCCCAATGACTAATGATTTAACCATCTTTTTAAAAAATTTTTTTTATTATGTTAATCACCATACATTACATCATTAGTTTTTGATGTAGTGCTCCATGATTCATTGTGTATAACACCCAGTGCTCCATGCAGAACGTGCCTTCTTTAATACCCATCACCAGGCTAACCCATCCCTCTGCCCCTCCCCCTCTAGAACCCTCAGTTTATTTTTCAGAGTCCATCGTCTCTCATGGTGCGTCTCCCCCTCCGATTTCCCCCCCTTCATTCTTCCCCTCCTGCTATCTTCTTCTTCTTCTTTTTTTTTAACATATATTGTATTATTTATTTCAGAGGTACAGATCTGTGATTCAACAGTCTTGCACAATTCCCAGCGCTCACCAGAGCACATACCCTCTCCAGTGTCTATCACCCAGCCACCCCATCCCTCCCACCCCCCACCACTCCAGCAACCCTCAGTTTGTTTCCTGAGATTAAGAATTCCTCATATCAGTGAGGTCATATGATACATGTCTTTCTCGGATTGACTTATTTCGCTCAGCATAACACCCTCCAGTTCCATCCACGTCGTTGGAAATGGCAAGATCTCATTCCTTTTGATGGCTGCATAATATTCCATTGTGTATATATACCACATCTTCTTTATCCATTTATCTGTCGATGGACATCTTGGCTCTTTCCACAGTTTGGCTATTGTGGACATTGCTGCTATAAACATCGGGGTGCACGTACCCCTTCAGATCCCTACATTTGTATCTTTGGGGTAAATACCCAGTAGTGCAATTGCTGGGTTATAGAGTAGCTCTATTTTCAACTTTTTGAGGAACCTCCATACTGTTTTCCAGAGTGGCTGCACCAGCTTGCATTCCCACCAACAGTGTAGGAGGGTTCCCCTTTCTCTGCATCCCCACCAACATCTGTCATTTCCTGACTTGTTAATTTTAGCCATTCTGACTGGTGTGAGGTGGTATCTCATTGAGGTTTTCATTTGGATTTCCCTGATGCTGAGCGATGTTGACCATCTTTTGATCAACTTACTTTTCATAGTTTGTACAGCTCCTTTGCTAAAGTGTATGTTCAAGTATTTTGCCCATCTTTAAAATTTAGGGTTTTTTTTTGTCTTTTTGTCATTGAAATGTAAGAGCTCTTTGTATTTACTGCTTTCAAGTCTTTATCAGATATATGTCTCATAAATATCTCTCACCAGTCTAAATTTTTATTTTAAGAGAGTCTTTCAAAGGGTCTTTCAAAATTTAAATTTTGTGGAAGTACAAGTAACTAATTGTTTCTTTTATCATTCATATATGTGGTGTTCTATCTAAGAAATATTCGCCTAAAATAATGTGACAAAGAATTTCTCTTTTATTTTCTTCTTAAAGTTTTATAATTTTAGGTTTTATATTTAGGTCTATGATCCATTTTGAGTTAATTTACCTTGGCAGCTCTGTAAAATATCATAATAAATGGACCATATGAATGTGGGTCTATCTTTGGACTATTTTGTTACATTAACCTTTATGTTTGTCTTCATGCCACTAGCAGTGTCTTTATTAAAATAGCTTTATAGTAAGTCATAAAATCAGGTAGTGTTAAGTTGGTTAACTTTGTCTTTTTAAAAAATGTTTGGTCTATTTCAAGTTTTTTGCACATCTGTTAAAATCAGCTTGTTAATTTCTACCAGGATTTTTATTTCTGGCATTTTTCATTCTTTTGTATTGATCACATTTCCATCTAGGGTCATTTTTCCTTCTGCTTGAAGAATTTCTTTAAACATTTCTTCTAGTGCAGGCCTGGTGATGAAAAGGAAGTTATAAGAAAAAAATGAAGACCAATGTTGTTCATAAACACAGGTGCAAAAATGCTTAACAAAATTTTAGCAAATCAAATCCATTAATATATAAAAAAGATAATATAGTGTGACTGGGTAAGGTTTATTTCAGGAATGAAAGGTTGGTTTAACATGAAAACAACAAACGTAATCTACCAAGTTAATAGACTAAGAAAGAGGAAACATGATTATCTCAAAAGATGCAGATAAAGCATTTGACAAAATTCAACACATATTCATGATTAAAAAAAAAAAGAAAAAACTACCAGCAAACTGAACAGAAGGGAAATCCTGCAGCCTGGCTTTCCAAAAGAACCTATGAAAAAAATCTACAAGGAACATCATACTTAGTGGCAAAAGATTGAATACTTCCCTTTTAAGATTAGGAAAAGGATGTCCATGCTCTTCTGTTCAACATCGTTCTGTTCAACACTGCACTGGAGGTCCTAGCCAGGGCCAAATCTATTTTTATTTTTTTTATTTTCTTAAGATTTTACTTATTTATTTATTTGAGAGAGAGAGAGAGAGAGCACAAGCAGGGGGGAGAAGCAGCGAGAGAGGGACAAGCATACTCCATGCTAAGTACAGAGCCCTATGCGGGGCTCAATCCCAGGACCCTGAGATCATGACCTGAGCCAAAATCAAGAACCAGACACTTAACTGACTGAGCCACCCAGGTGCCCCTTGCCAGGGCCAAACTGAAAAATAAATTCCGGGGTAAACATATCTTAATTCATTCTTTTAGTGTGTGTGTGGGGGGGGGCGTAATTTTTTAAAAAGACAGTATTTATTGTGGGGATGGGTGGGAGGGATGGGGTGGCTGGGTGATAGACCTTGGGGAGGCTATGTGCTATGGTGAGTGCTGTGAATTGTGCAAGACTGTTGAATCACAGATCTGTACCTCTGAAACAAATAATGCAATATATGTTAAGAAAAAAAAAAAAAAGCAGGAGGGGAAGAATGAAGGGGGGGAAATCGGAGGGGGAGACGAACCATGAGACACTAGGGACTCTGAAAAACAAACTGAGGGTTCTAGAGGGGAGGGGGGTGGGGGGATGGGTTAGCCTGGTGATCAGTATTAAAGAGGGCACGTTCTGCATGGAGCACTGGGTGTTATGCACAAACAATGAATCATGGAACACTACATCAAAAACTAATGATGTAATGTATGGTGATTAACATAACAATAAAAATTTAAAAAACCCCAGTATTTATTTTTATTTATTTATTTTTTATTTTTTAAAGATTTTATTTATTTATTTGAGAGAGAGAATGAGATAGAGAGAGAGAGCATGAGAGGGGGGAGGGTCAGAGGGAGAAGCAGACTCCCTGCTGAGCAGGGAGCCCGATGTGGGACTCGATCCTGGGACTCCAGGATCATGACCTGAGCCGAAGGCAGTTGCTTAACCAACTGAGCCACCCAGGCGCTCAAAACCCCAGTATTTATTGAGAACTCTGCTAAGCTTTAAGCTTACACTGTCCGGTGAATATACGGTTAATTTCTCCCTGTATTCTCCTGGGGAACATAAACCTTGCTGTTGACTGCAACGTTTCTTCTTTTTTTTTTTTAAGATTTTATTTATTTATTTGAGACAGAGAGAATGAGAGAGAGAGAGCACATGAGAGGGGGGAGGGTCAGAGGCAGAAGCAGGCTCCCCGCCGAGCAGGGAGCCCGATGCGGGACTCGATCCCAGGACTCCAGGATCATGACCTGAGCCGAAAGCAGTCGCTTAACCAACTGAGCCACCCAGGCGCCCCGACTGCAACGTTTCTTACTCTTACAGGTGCTCACTAGATAATTTATGGGAAATCTAATGGACTGGATTGGATATATTATAAGAATTAATATATAAAATAATGGACTAGTTATGTAGACTACATGGTTGCTCTTTGCAATGGAGGAAAAATGTGGTGAGTCTTATGACTATAGACATACATTTTTGTATAGTATGAAAAAAATTACTTTTTAAATGACTTTTGTAATATAATGCAAACTACCGTATCAAGATTGAACAACTTTTGGGGTGCCTGGGTGGCTCAGTTGGTTAAGCATCTGCCTTTAGCTCAGGTCATGATCCCAGGGTCCTGGGATCGAGTCCCGCATTGGGCTCCCTGCTCAGCAGGGAATCTGCTTCTCCCTCTACTCCTCTCCCCTGGTCATGATCTCCCTCTCTCTCTCTCTCTCAAATAAATAAATAAAATCTTAAAAAAAAAAAGATTAAACAACTTTCCATTTATTAAAAAAATAGTTGTAGTATGGCAACATAAAATGATTTGCCTATATCAAAATAACATCTTACAGATGTCATCAAAGCACATTGGAACTATATAGAGAGAAATGTAACTTAATTTTGTTTCAGGCAGATTGCATGTTAATAATTAATAATTCGTGCATTCTTTTCCTGTCTAAATACTACCCATGTATCAGAGACCGGCTCAAATTTCTGTTCCTTGGGGTCCTTCCTAATCAACCTCATTGGAAATTACTTCTGCCTCCTCTAAATTTCCTTCAGAGCTATAATCTCTACCACTCAACATGTTAGATTTTACATTGTATTGTCATTTAGCCTTTATTGTCACATATGTAATAGTTTTAATTTAATAGACTTTATTTTTTAGGGGAGTTTTAGATTACACAAAAATGAACAGAAAATACAAATTTCCCCTATCATTAACATCTTCTAAACATGGTACATTTGTTACAATTGACAAGTGAATATTGATATATTATTATTAACTTAAGTCCATAGTTTACATTTGATTTTATTCTTTGTGTTAAACATTCTTTGGGTTGTACCAAATGTATAATGGCATGTATCCACAATGACAGTATTATACAGAATTGTTTCACTGCCCTAAAAAAATGCCCTCTGCTCTGCCTATTCATCCCTCCCTTTTTCTCCCTTGATCCCAACCCCTGGAAACCACTGATATTTTTACTGCATCCATGGCTTGCTTTTTTCAGGATATCATATATTTGGACTCATACAGTATGTAGCCTTTTCAGATTGCCTTGTTTCACCTAGTAATATGTATTTAACATTCTTTCATGTCTTTTCATGAGTTGATAGCTCATTTCTTTTTTTAAGATTTTATTTATTTATTTGACAGAGAGAGACACAGAGAGAGAGGGAACACAAGCAGAGGGAGTGGGAGAGGGAGAAGCAGGCTTCCCGTCGAGCAGGGAACCCGATGCAGGGCTCGATCCCAGGACCCTGGGATCATGACCTGAGCTGAAGGCAGACGCTTAACGACTGAGCCACCCAGGCGCCACGATAGCTCATTTCTTTTTAGCACTTAAGATTCCATTGTCTGGGTATACTGCAGTTTATTTATCCATTTATCCACTGAAGTACATTTTGGTTTCTTCCAAGTTTTGGCAAACAAAACTGCTGTGTGAGCAGAACTGCTATAAACATCCATGTACAGGTTTTTGTGTGGACATGTTTTCAGCTATTTTGGGTAAATACCAAGGAGTATGATTGCTGGATTGTATGGTAAGAGTATGCGTAGTTTTGTAAGAAACTACCAAGCTGTCTTCCAGTATAGCTGTACCATTTTTCATTTCCACCAGCAATGGATGAGGGTTTCTGTTGCTCCCCATCCTTGTTAGCATTTGGTATTCAGTTTTGGGGATTTTAGCCATTCTGATAGGTGTGTAGTGGTATATCATTGTTTTAACTTGCAGTTCCCTAATAACATATGTTGAGCATCTTTTCATATGCTCATTTACAATCCATATTTCTTTTGGTGACGTGTCTGTTCA
Source organism: Mirounga angustirostris (assembly GCF_029215605.1). NCBI lineage: Eukaryota > Metazoa > Chordata > Mammalia > Carnivora > Phocidae > Mirounga > Mirounga angustirostris. The sequence goes on from NW_026991720.1 coordinate 37,810,993, forward strand.
GATCTCTTGCCCATCTTTAAATCTGTTCTTGCTCTTATTATTGAGTTTTTTTTCAGGATATATTCTGAATATAAGTCATTTATCAGATACATGTTTTGCAAATATTTTCTCACAGTCTGGATTGGCTTCATTTTATTAACAATGTGTTTTTTATAATTTTAATGAAATCCAAGTCATCCATTTTTTCCTTTCATGGATTGTACTTTTGGTGTTACATCTAAAAAGTACCCCCACCTACCTCCTTAGCACATTAGGCAGCATGTCAGTCTCCTAAAAAGTCCTCACCAAACCTAGGGTCACCTAGCTTTTCTCCTAAATTATCTTCCAGGACTTGTATAGTTTTGTGTTTTATGCTAAGATCTCTGCTCTGATTTAATTGTTATGAAAGATGAAAGGTCTGTGTCTAGATTCATTTTTTTGTGTGTGGTTGTCCAGTTGTTTGAGCACCATTTGCTGAAAAGACTGTCCTTTCTCCATCGAGTCACCTTTGCTCGTTTGTCACAGATGAGTTGACTATATCTGTATGAATCTCTCTCTAGGCTTTTTATTCTGTTCCACTGATCTATTTGCGTATTCTTTTGCCAATACCACGTTGTCTTGATTACGGTAGCTTTATAATAAGTTTTGAAGTCAGGTGGTGTCAATCTTCTGACTTTGTTCTTCTTCAGCATTTGTGTTGGCTATTCTGGGTCTTTTGCCTTTCAATATAAACTTTAGAAACAGTTTGTTGATATCCATGAAATAACCCACTGTGGTTTTGATTGGAATTTCATTGAATCTGTGTATCAAGTTGTGGAAAACTGATATCTTGACAGTATTCAGCCTTTCTATTCATGTACATGGAATAGCTCTCCGTTCATTTGGATCTTTGATTTCTTTCCTCTGAGTTTTGCAGTTTTCCTCATATAGATCTTGGGTGTGTTTTGCTAGATTTATACCTCAGTATTTATTTTCTTTTTTTAATTTCCCTTCCTCCCCAGCCCCTCTCCTTTCTGTGTGTGCTTGAATTAGTCAGAATTCTCCAGAGAAATAGAAACCAAGAGATGGAGGTATTTTTGCTACCGGGGGGTGGTTGCTTCTAGGCCCTCTTACATAGAGCAAAGAAATATATTTATCTATTACTTACTTATGTATATACACACAATTATAAACATTTTTACATGTATGTACATTAAGCTAAACCTGAGGTCATACTGGTGTCTCCTATTCTAATCTATTAGCATATGGATCATCCTAGTCTCCATTCCCTCCATTGCTTACCTCTGACCTCCCCCCCAACACTTAGGGATCTGGCTCCTACCATTCATTACCCATTTACCTAATTGTTCAGTGTGTACATTTTTTTTTGTTATCTTCATTTTGACACATTCTCTCTGAAGTTCTTTAGCCTTTTTTAAGTGTTTGCACTTCATTTATCAGGTTCACTCCAAGGTCAGCCATTCAAAATACACAAATGAAGAGTAGCCATTTATATAGGAAAATACAGAAAGTGTACAAGAAAGTGCTTTTCCCTTTGGGAAGTACTATAAACCTGTAAGAGTGGTTATCTAATTGCCGCTAATACTATCAGTATTTTTATTTTTCCATTTTATCAGGTCAGGAATTCAGCATGAGAGTGATTTTATAAAATCAGAATAGTATCACTGATGATACTCTTTAACTTTCAACTTTTGTTCACATCATGTACATTTTTGCTTGATGATATGGTAAATACAATGGGTGCCTATGTAAATCGTATTTTACTAATGTAAACAATGTTACTATTACTCTGTTCAGCCACACATACTTGCTAATTTCAGTAGCCTACCCCCACTCACAGGACCTTTCTGGGCTTGAGTATTACTGAAGGCACTCAGTGAGATTTCTTCAGGCGCTGCAAAGCTAAATCTTTAATATGACCTCAAAATTGGCATCTTCTCTGACTTCCCCATGTTTGTTCTGTAGAACCTTCCAACGGCAGTTACAATGTCCATGTAAAGAAGAGGAAAAGAAGCCAAAATATTTCATGATAACACAACTAATCACACCATCTGTTGACATTTATTATCTGATCACGTTTTCACCTTAAGAGAGAAATAAGAATTTATCTAATGGAAGGGAAAAGCTTTTTAAGTGTCATCAATTTTCAGCACATTTATGGTTTTTGTTCTTTTTTTTTTTTTCATTTTAGATGATGGGGAAATTGAAGAAAGTGGCTGATTTTTTAAAAGTAACTGACTCAACTCTCTAATTTCCTTTCAGTGATTAGATGGGGTTTTGACCCCAAGCTCTGCACATCCTTCACACTATCCTTTGGCTCTGGAGGGAGAATCTCCCAGGCAGGATGCAGGCTTCCTTGTGTAGTAGGGAGCTGGAGTGAGTGGGATAATGGCTTTCTGGAAGGAATGGGGAACTTGGGAGAAGCAGCAATTCTGGCCTACTGGCTTTGAGAATTCTGTCACTGTGATTCTGTCACTGTCCCATTACAGTGACTGCCTTTTTGTTCTCTTTTTACACTGCCTATGAAACATGATCTGGAATCTGGCCAGAAACCTCTCTTATGCTGTCAATATATATATATTTATATATATATTTTAAACTATTCTTCTCTTTGACTAACAATGATCTTCTTAAAAATCAGGAATATCCAGGTTCACTCTTTCAGTCATTTCAGAAATGTGCTGCTGGATTGAAGCGGCTGAAATTGCAGCTGGTGTGGAAAGTGATGAACAATAAATCGAAATACCCAGATACTTTATTTTCTAAGTGTAACAGTCATTTCATTTTCCTCTAACATGATAGGCTTACATTTATATATGCTTTTAGATTCATGCAAAAGGGTCATAAGGAGTTTGACCATTACTAGTGGACTCTAGGTATTGATAGGGTAATTTGGTGTATTTATTCTCTGCTGAGGCTGGGTGAGCTTAATTAAAACCATCCGTTCTTGGGACAAAACAAGTCTTTGGCAAAGGAGTTTATTCCTGCTTGTCCAGAGCCACCTGATAGAGAGAGACAAGTAGCTCCATCTCTTTGACTGCTTATTGGTAGTTTGACCTGAATATGTCACTTGACCTCTTCATATTTCATTTTTTTCACCTCTAAAATGGAGAGAGTGACTCCCCAGAGGACCCCACTTCTCAGAAGAGCACTCTGAAAAGTGTGGAGACATTGTCTGTTCTCATCTCGGCTGGCCCCAGGAAGCCATGAGCTCAAACCACCTCTTTCCCTTATGTAATTCTCTGCTTGACCTTCCTTGAACTGTGCCCGGTGGAAGTTGTTAAATTCTCCATTTTTGCACCTAGGTGATGCCACTGGTTTATGGAAATTGGATCAATGTCCACAAGTTTTTTTTTTTTTTTAAGATTTTATTTATTTGACAGAGAGAGACACACAGCAAGAGAGGGAACACAAGCAGGGGGAGTGGGAGAGGGAGAAGCAGGCTTCCCGCTGAGCAGGGAGCCCCACGTGGGCTTGATCCCAGGACCCTGGGATCATGACCCGAGCTGAAGGCAGATGCTTAACGACTGAGCCACCCAGGTGCCCCATTGTCCACAAGTTTTAAATTTGTTGAAAACTCATGTGATAACTGACTTCTATAGTGACATCTGATCAACTGTATCTACTTAGAAGAATCATATTTGTTCCCTTTAAATTAAGTCTGGTTTCTTCTGTCTCTTTTATTTATTATTTTTTTTAAAGATTTTTATTTATTTATTTATTTGAGAGAGAGAATGAGATAGAGAGAGCATGAGGGGGGGATGGGCAGAGGGAGAAGCAGACTCCCCGCCGAGCAGGGAGCCCGATGCGGGACTCGATCCCGGGACTCCGGGATCATGACCTGAGCCGAAGGCAGTCGCTTAACCAACTGAGCCACCCAGGCGCCCTCTTCTGTCTCTTTTAAATAGTGATTTTTCAGAAGACTTTAATAAAAGCTGTTTACTAGAGCTTATTACATGAAATGGTCTTTAAAAATTTTGAGTGTAGTTGATACACAATGTTACATTAGTTTCAGGTGTACAAGGTAGTGTTTCAACTGCTCTGTACCTTGAGCTGTGTTCACCACAAGTGGAAACATTTTAAAGATCTCTTTACACATTCCATTTGGACACTAAAGAGTAGTAAAGATAAGAGAAAGATGTGAGATTATGTCAAGATTATTTAAATTTAATTCGTGCACTATATATCCTAATCTATTAGGGTATAACTCAGATTTTCTTAAGAGAGAGGTTCAGATTCTAGTGACATTTGAAGAAAATCTTATTTTCTAACTTAGCTTTCACAGTACTACTCAAACAACTTTTTTCCCTATCCCAAACTCAATCATTTGAGATTGTTATATGTCATTTTTTTTCTTTTTAAATACATAGGCTTTTCCTTAGCAACATATTATGATATTAAGAGAGAATTAAAGGGAAAGAGCAAGGAAAACCATGGAATACTAACTAAAAGCTTAGCATGTTCACAGCAGGTAGTACCTGTTAGAGATACAAGTTCTCAAATAATGAGGCCTATATTGAACTACAACTTAGTTTATTATTTTTTTCCAGAAAAAAATCCCTTTTTGTTGGCATTTTTAATAAGCAGATTCAGAGACAGTACCATCTTCATTACAAATAAATTACACAGTTTTTCCATTGCATAAAAAATTCATCATAGCCTTTTGCTGTTATCTTTGGAAGGAAGGAAGATGATTATTGAGTATATTCAACAATAATGGCAGGCATAGAGATTTCCCTGTGCTGATTTTTCTAATGCTGATTGCAAAATCTAATTTGTATAACTTGTAGAGCAAGAGCAGAAGAGAGAGGATGTGGTAGAGTACAAGGAAAAAGGCATATGCCAAACAATATACTTGCAGTTTATCACTGACCCGTGTGTTCAGCATGAGCATGTTTGATGTGGAAGCTAATGGCAGAGCTGCCGAGTTTATGATTACTTGCCTTAATAATGCAGATTCATTCTACCAAGCTTTGGCTAAGGATACATAAAGTCTTATGTTCAGGGCTGAATTTGGTAACTTATTTGCAAACATTAATAAAGAGTCGTTTTACCCTTCAGGGTTGTTTATATGTCTATAAAAAGAAACAGCAGAAGTTGATTGACAACTGCACTTTGATTATTTTCTTAAAATTTAATCTGCCATTTGTTTTTGAGCTTCTAAAATTCTTAAGGATATGAGCCTTTAAACTAGATAGAAATTTTAAGAAATTAAGTCTCTATAATACACAAGACTTATTTTTACTCTATATTCAAATCTGTTAGCTAAATATCTGTTCCATTTTGCTTTTGCCTTTTACTTTTTTTTTAAAGATTTTATTTATTATTTATTTGAGAGAGAGCGCACGAGCAGGGGTAGGGGCAGAGGAAGAGGGAGAAGCAGACTCCCCTGTAAGCAGGGCTTGCTCCCAGGATCCTGAGGTCATAACCTGAGCCTAAGGCAGACACTTAAGTAACTGAGCCACCCAGGTGCCCCTCCCTGCCTTTTACTTTTAAGAAATCATTTCTCCTAGTCTAAGTTGTTAAACTTTTGAGATTAAAAACAGTAACAATACTGCTTTAGTCTGTGAATTTGGATTTCTTTCTATTCTGAGATCATCTGTCCCATGAAATACGAAGTTAGCATTTTTGTTTGTTTTCCTGTACATATATCAAGGTTTGTGTCTGAACACTGTGTAACTCAGAGAAACAGTATTAGACTTCCTGCACATGGACACATGGTAGATACTCAGTGATGTATGTGGTTTATCAATTACAGATGAAACTTACATAGTAGTCATTTTTTGCAAGCACTTCAACTATTTATGTAGATCAGTTGTGTTTCTGCCATGTGCACTGTCCAGAATCTTCCCCTAGACCTCCCACTAAATGCCCTTAGCCATCCTATTTACAGAACAGTCTGCAGCTTCTGTCTCTGTTACTCTCTCTCCTTCTCTCTCTCTCTCTCCCCGCCTCACTCCCCCATCATTATTAGGAGGAGAAATTTTAGCCATTTTATCTGCAAAATTCAGTGAACTAAGTATTTTCAGTTATTTCCACAGAACAAATAATTGTGATATATTTTACAAAATACAGAGAAACACCAATGTTATTTCAGTGCATGAGTAGTTAGCAAAAGCAGCCTCCTTTTCTCTGTGTATCTGTCTAGACCCACAAGTGAATTGAGAAATCTGAACTCAGCACATACTGGTCACAGAGTTGTTTGTTTATGCCACCTATCAAATCCAGTTGTGAAATGGCAGTGGAAGTTGAAGTGGCTGTTTTTAAGCAATAGACCAATAAATGGAGTGGTTAATCTGTGGTGAGTTAGTGGTTAGAGACTGCTAATGAGTTTATACTCATTACAGAATGTCTTCCACTGGGAGAGAACATGACAAGGACTAGAAATTTAAACCAGGTTGTACAGAAAGATAAAAACAAGTTCTGTTGGCAAAAGCCACCTTGATTCACTTATATCTTTTATAAGGCACTAGCTAGTTCAAGACCCATCTCTAATATAGACAGGTAAAACCTGAGCAAAAACAAAAAACTGCATTATATATCCCAGACATCACACTACCACTCCATACAACTTACTCCTTTTTTAAAGCAAAAAACAAAACAAAAACAAAACAAAACAAAACAAAAAACCAAAAAAGAAACACAACAACAACAACAAAAAACCAAACCCTGACAGCATGCTAAAAGAAACCTTGACTGAAGGATTTAAGAGCAGTGTGGGAATAATTTCAGTAATTTAAAAAGATGTAGCTTTCTGTAATAAAAATTGATTCCATTTCTTTTATTTACTTGAACACATGCTTGTATAAACACCTTAAAATTAAATTGAAATGCACCTAATCCATGTTTTTCTGAACTACTTGATTCAGTGTTTTCAAGTACATTTGTGTTGGAATTTCTGAGCTATTTATATGTAAATGGAAAGTCTTCTGTAATTGGCATGGGGAGAGCTTGCTAGAAGTCCAGTAATCTAACCTAAGTTGCACATTTTTTTCTTCTCTGTTATACATTCATCATGGCATTTGAGGGCAAATAGTTTGATCCTTATGTCAACATCACTCTCTTTCGAAATAAGGTGAAGAATAGGGAAACTTTGTTTTAAGGATTAAATGGCGAAATTTTTCTGTGACACACCATCTTAGATGGAGCTGCCAGGTCTTATAGGGAGCAAAAAGATATTGTTAACTTCTAACTACTTGGAATAGGAATTTAAATTATTTGCTTCAGGTAGTAGAATGAAAGGAAGATTGCACAATTGTTTGGGCTGTGACTGTTTTATTGAATTTTATTTTATTTTTTTAAGATATGTGCTGTTTGAGGCTTTGGTAACAATGGTACCAAAGTAAGTTTTCTGTTTTTGCATTTTTCCTAATTTGTTTTTTTTGGGGGGGCAAATATTAGCAAAAAAGAGCTATCAGACAAAGACATTAAACTATGCTAATTACCCAGGGAACTTGTTATATGCCTATTCTGAATCATGGAATGTTTTTTACTTTTTAAAAAGATTTTATTTATTTATTTAAGACAGAGAGAGATAGCGAGAAAGAAAATGAGCAGGGATTCTGGGGAGGGAGTGGGGAGGGAGGGGGAGAAGCAGACTCCCGCTGAGCAGGGAGCCCAACATGGGGCTCAGGGATCATGACTTGAGCCGAAAGTACACGCTTAACGCCACCCAGCACCCCTAAATCAGGGAATGTTTAAACTTTTAAGGCATCTGAGGAGAAGATACCTGAATCCCAAATTCCATTCTAGAGCAAGCAATGGTAAGAAGACGGCTTAGTATTAAATTAGTTAAAATAGAGGTTTGTTATTTATGCAGCCCTCTAGCTGTCCCTTCAGGTAATCTTCATTCCTCTGTTCCTTCGAGAAATATCATGCCCAGCTGGGCTTGAGCACGGGGCTAGATGCTGGGAGTACAGTCGTAATCAGGAAACTCACATTGCCCCCATGCGGAGGACTGTCTTATAATCAGATCTGTAAGCCAACGTATATAGTTGAATGAAAACTACATTAAAAGTTCAGCTATTTTCATTTTCAGGAACTACATGGTTCTGAATATTTTCTTTCTCCAGATAGACGGTTGGTTAAGAGTTAACTGTTTAAGCCTAACGGTTTTAGATGGAAATCTTTCTAATATACAACCCCTATGTAGAAAGTATTTGGTATAATAATTCTGTTTTCAGGATCATGGTTTTAGATATTATGGTGACTTGTAACTCAATACATAAATAACCTAGGTGGCCAAATTACTCTTTTTGCTTTGGATTTGTATTTCTTTTCTGACTACCAGACTGTCAGATACTGTATTCTTGCTGGTCATTGTGTTTGCTTCCATAGCAGAAACTTTCCTCTTCTCTCACCCCTCTCATTAATCTTTTTAATCTCCAATGGGTATGGACACAGGACTACGAGGCTTATTAAAATAATTATAACTATTTTTAAAATAAGAGGTCCTAGCGCCTGGGTGGCTCAGGTGGTTGAGGGTCTGCCTGCGGCTCAGGTCATGATCCCAGGGTCCTGGGATCGAGCCCCACATTGGGCTCCCTGCTCAGCGGGGAGCCTGCTTCTCCCTCTCCCTCTGCCTGCCGCTCTGCCTACTTGTGTGCTCTCTCTCTCTGTCAAATAAATAAAAGAAAATCTTAAAAAAAATAAATAAAATAAGAGGTCCTTTGTAGCCTGAGAATATCTTCTGTGAATAAATGCATCTTCTTTGCTAAATTTATTTTTGCTGCTTACAGGTCTTCTTTGATTATCTTCCTGGCCCTATTCCTAATAAATGAAACACTAATTTAACCATACTTTTAACAGTTCAGGAAATGAAGTCAAACAGATGGTAAGTACCAAAAATTCAAATGTAAATCAAAGAATGTATCTTTTTAAGTATTTGTAATAGTCCCAAACTAAAAACAACTCAACTGTTTATCAAGAATTGAATGGATAAAGAAACTCTGGTATATCCATAGAATGAAATATTATTCACCAATAAAAAATAATAGAGCAATTGATATATATTGCCATGTGGATGAATCTCAAAGTCATTATGCTGAGTGGAAGAAGCCAGACAAAAAAGAATACAATCAATTTCCTGTGGCTGCCATATCTAATTACCACAACCTTGGTGGCTCTAAACAGAAATTTCTTCCCTCACAGGTCTGAAGGCTAGAAGTAAAACAATCAGGGTGTTGACAGAGGTGCAGTCTTCACAGAGGTTCCCGGGGCGGGGGGGAATCTTGTTCTTTTCTTCCTTCAGCTGCTGTTGACTTTGGGCATTCCTTGTCTTGTGGCTTGGAACTGGTAGCCTCTGCCTCTTCTCTGCCTCTGTGTGGAAATTGTCTTCTCTCTTTGTTTTCTTCTCTGTGTGATATCACACTTACCATTAGATTCAGGGCCCATCTTGGTAATCCAGGATGATCTCCTCATCTCAAAATGCTTAACTCAATTATATCTGCAAAGATCCTTTTCCTAGATGTGGTAATGTTCACAGGTTCCAGGGAGTAGGGCATAGTCATACCTTTTGAGGGATCACCATTAAACCAACTGTACTGTATGTTTGCATTTATATAAAATTGTGGGAAATGCAAACTAATGTGTAGCAACAGGGCCAGGGCTGGAGGGATTACTAAAGGATTGTGAGGAAATTTTTGGAGATGATGGACGCGGTCGTTATCTTGATTATGGTGATGGTTTCACAGGTGTATTCATGTGTCAAAACTTATTTAATTGTATAATTTACATATGTACTGTTTATTATACACCATTTATAGCTTAATAAAGGTATTTTTTTTCAAGCATAGGGACTATCTTACTGAAATTTTAACCTAGATTTCTTTTGTCTTTGGTAGCATATGTGTTCTCTTTTTTAGTTTCCCCAGATAATAAATTGCTGATTCGTAATCTAATAGTAGAGCTCATCATGGCCCAGTATTTTGGATCTATTCAGTATGAGGCTAACGTGGCCATCTATATATAACTGATATTTTGTTTTCTCTTACTTGTGGAATGGGATTACAATTGACCATACCCTTGACTATTCACTCATTTCTCTAAAATAGTGATTCCTAACCTTTCTGGAGTCATTTACCCTCTTGGAAATTTGATGAGAGTCATGGACTCTTGGCGCATAGCAATACACAGGTGATTCCAAGTGTTTTCATAACCCTCTGAAAGCCCATGCATTAACCACCCACCCCCAACATTCATGAAGTTTGAGAAACCATGATTTGAAGGAAGTTACAAATTTATGTGTTTGAAATGGGGGCATTTTGAGCTATAATAATCTGGATGATTTCTTTATGTATTTTTTACCAAGACTATGAGCACTCGGGTATTTAGGTATCAATTTAACAAGGAATTGATGTCATTTTGTGTGCACATGTGTTTAGCTGATACAGAAAATGTATGAAATCAAAAGTTTACTTTGAATAAGTGCTCACATTATTGCAGATGCTAAGCAAAGAAGAGAGCTCGCCTTCAGGACACTGTTAAAGCATATGCAAAATCTCATCAGGTCCAGCTTCACACATCACATCCTCGTGTCCACAGCAGCAGATTTGCGGGGTCTTCTGTGACCATGTAGCCCTGTCAACAGTTTCACTCCTACATTATGTATGACTCTTTTATTGAGGGCATAAGCATTTGGTTCAAAGCTGCAAGGGTGATTTTGTATCTGGTCAGAAATGAGTTGGTTCTGCTTTGTCTTTCTCATTCCCCATTTTGCAACATTTTCCCATTATTAAAAAAAAAGAAAAAGAAACAAAAAAGGTCAGCATTAAAAATGAATGAAATTTATTTTTGATTAGAGTTTCAGGATGTTTTTCAGGTCATCTTAGGTCTGTTAAATAGGAGGTTGGGGGAAGGATCCACTGATTTGGTGACCCAACAGTTGGGTGTCATGACATGAATTGGTGACTCCTCTGCTTCTGTTTTTAGTGCTGGCGCTATTGGATATAGTTCATCTTTGAGAAGAGTCAAGTGTTTTAGTGAGTGCAGATCAGTGTTTCTCTTCTCCCCATCCTTCCAACATTTGCAAGGGTCATTACATATCCCCATCAACACGAGCTAATCTCTAAGATTTTTAAGGGAGCAGGATGTCTCAGAATGTCTGAAGAGGAGTAGAGTTTAAGAAGTCCTACCTTCTCCCAACACCTCTGGAGAAGCCTGTTCATCTCCATGCCCCCAGGTTGAAAGCTACTTACAGATTGACGCATGACATTGCATTTGTTGGAGGATCATGGCAATGTAGACCAAACTGTAAGCTCCGGTGTTTCCTTAGTTGGCTTGATGGGGACTTCATTTTAAGGATGTTACTTAAATCCTGAAATGATGATGCCAGAGAGCTGAATTGCTACCATGGTCTCCTTAGGAATTTTTAAAACTAAGTTCATGTCTCACCTATACTCAGGTGGGAAATATGAGATTTAGAAAATGGCTCTATCTTCAATTGACACAACCGGACCTGTTTTAGTTCAGGTGGGAGGAGGGTAGTGTAATGCTCAGCACAGGCCAGTCCACTTAAGAAACACTGTTAGTTGATCAGGATAAGTGAGGGATTGAATTGTGAAGAATATTTATTATTTATACCCTGCTTGCTTTCAGACAGAATTTTTTGAGGCTTATGTGAAAAATAAATATTTGCTAAATAAACGAGAAAAGGAAGTGAGAAGAGAAGTAAGATGCATTGAATCATCTCCCCCGAGGAAGTCACTAGCCTATAACTTAAGTGTTTTTTTGTTTTGTTTTTTGGTGTAAATAACTGTATTATAGACTCACTATCTATGTTGAGCAGTATCATTCTCAATAGTGTGGTCACTACTAGGTGATTTATTAATTACACTGGGGTTTCCATCAATGCATTTGACTGTTTTGGAGATTAAAGTTAGATGAGGAAGTACTTAATCTATCTAGTTATTACAGTTGTCATACTTTCTCAAAATGAGCAGGAATTTAAGAAACACTTAATGACATACTTATTTAGATTCCTTTGAGAATAATTTGAATTATGTCAGTCACTGATTTTAAAACTGCTTCCCTCTGTCCCTCTCCCTTAACTTGTTTTAGTAAATGCCCCTTTGGGGAGTAGAAGCTTCACAATACTGTCTTTAGGTTTTTTTTTTTTTTTTTTTTCTTATATCATTTTTAGTACACTGGAAATAGAAATGGACTTTGTCCTTTCCACTGACCAAGTGTATATATGTTTCTACTTTTTCATGTCTAGAATATGCGGTAATGTATGAGAATTTATGCCAAATACAAAGTTGATGTTGTCTCCTGCAAGTTCATCAAAGGTAGCATGAATCTGGAAGTCCAGATTTCCTACCGATTTCAAAAGGTTGAACTCAGTTTTTTTTTTTTTAAACATTGCCTTGTCTGTGCAAGACACTCTACTAGGCAAGATGAGATTTCAAAAATATAAGCAATATGAAGGCTGCCTATCACAAGTTCATTGTTCAATAAGAAGGTTATAAAAATATGTAATATGTAGTAAAACAACTATAATTTAATATACAATATACGATGGTAGAATGTGAGCTCCCTTGATGCTGGAATTTGTGTCTGTTCTGTTCATTATATGTCCAGTGTCTAGAAAGATAACCTGGCACATGGCAGGCATGCAATACATGTGTGTTGAATAAGTGAATAGGATACACAGGTGACAGCTAAGAGCTATCTAGATAAAGCATCATTCCGGTGATTAGGAAAGGCTTCACGGGAACGATAGCATTTTGGCCGTGATGTGGAGAGGTATGGCAATTTTCCAGAAAAAGGTGAAGGTATGATTCAAGACAGCTGGGAGAAACAAGGTCATTGAGTTTCCTTTCAATTTATGCCCTTACTTCCAATAGCTTTTTTCTGGGAATAATTAACAGTGTCAGCAGGCCGGGCTCCAGAACCCCGTGGGAGTGTGTCCCTTTCCAAAGGCATTAACCGCTGATGTACACGGGCCCTTAAAACGTGTTTTAACTCTAGGCATGAATCTGACTTTCCTCTGTGTTCCCTTTCAACCCTGCCCTTTCTTTTCTAACATCGTCTTCAAAGGGAGACAGGAGACCCCGAGTAAGAGGAGGCAAAATCCTTTTCTCTTTCCGTCTGGCTTCTTGGTTCTTTGTTTGAGAACGGGGGCGGGGGGTGGGGGGTTGCCGCCCGCCTCCCCCTCACCCCCTTGCGCGATGCCTCCTTCCTGCCTGCGCTCCTGGATGGGGGTGGGGCGCAGCCACTGCCGCTGCCCTGCCGAGGGGCCCTCTGATTCCTGACTGCCCTCTTGGCCCTCCCGGCCCCTTGCCCTGCTGCCTGAACTCCTTTCAAGCACAGCCAGATGCGCGAGGCCTGGGCCACCGAGTTCTGCAAAGAACGAGGAAGCCGCGCGGCCAAAGCGGCAGGGAGCGGCGAGGGGGCGCCAGTCCTTCCCCTTCCTCCGCCCGCTTCCGTGCGCTCTCGTCTCCTGCCGCCGGACGTTTCATTTCGGTAGTTAGTGTTGATTTATTTACCTTCTATCCTCATTCTACACATTTCCTGAATGTTTACACTAGGTGAGGTGCTCAGCAGGCAAAGATGGCGATCCCTGACTTCAAAGGCAGAATTATCCGTGTAGTAACGGGCCATAGAATAACTAACCTTCACGGTGGACTCGACCCTTTGACTTGTCTATACCCCACGCTAGGCTTCTGCATGTGTTCACTAACACAGCTGACAATTTGTCTTAATTAACCAAACATGTTTATTGGAAAAATTAAACCATGAATATGTAGGTGTAGCCTATGTGATTAAAAAAAAAAAATCAATGCCACTGTAAAATAGAGAGTCATAAAAAACACCGTTTCGTGGGAAAAAAGTACACACTGCTTTTTATTGGTTAAGAGCACAGACTTGGAAGCCATACTATGTGATTCAAATTTTGGTTTCTGTTAACTAGCTGTGTGGTATCAGGTAAGTCATTCAACCTGCCTGAGCCTCAGTTTCTTTGTGGGAAAAGGGAACAATAAGGCTATCTATGTTCTGGGGTAGTTGGGATCTTTCAGGATGAAACGGGTATATGCAAAGCACTGAGAACAGTGGCTGGTCTACAAAGTGCTGTGTAACTGTTGGTCACGATTGGAAGTGTTTTTACTTTTTTAGGTCTTAACCATGGAATAGGCTGGACTTCAGTTCCTTGTTTGAACAGGAGAAAATGTTTCTTTTCCCAGAAACTGACCTGTGTTCCGGTGCCCTACCTTTTATACCCCATTTCCCACTATGTCGGTGAAGGATCTAGAGATTCCCGTGTATGTCATCAGGCACAATTTGCAATCAGTATCAATGGTTGTTCTTTAGAGCTGCTCACACCATTAATTCTGGGTCCCACCGTGCTGCCTAGTGCTTTTAATGAACACCCAGGCTGGCTCTGCAGCAGTGAAAATTGTCTTGCTACCTTTCATAATAATGAACTTGTAGGGAATTATTAGATTTTTTCCTACTTCTGAGGAATAGCTTGAGTTCAAGTAATAGCATAGTCATGCTGCCTTAGATTTGAAAAATGGAAAAGCAAACTAAGACAGTTTAAGAATAGCCGTGACTTGCAGGTGACGGATACTCCATATTGAAGTCTAAACTAAAGATACCCATCTCTTTCATTTGCCAAGATGACTAACAGTTTGTCCAAAAGATATTGGTAAGTGGATTTGTTGCTTTGGGAAGAAATAAGCCTTTGAGAAATTCAGGTTCACATCTTTCTGTAAAGTCAAGAGCCTTTCTTTCTGCTCAATGGGTGTTTTCTCTGCTGTGGTTTCTGTAGGATCTGTTCTCCTGGTGGTTCCTGCTCTATCTATCTACTTTCTAGGGGACTTATCTGAGCTGTGGGTGGAGGCCTCGTGCTGGGTCCTGAGTTGGGTCTCTTGTGGGAGAGGACCTAAACACAGCACCAAAGATTAAAACCAGAGAGACCTCCACCTATCTGTATGACTGGTAGGGAAGGGATTGTATCATACATAAGGGCAAGTTGAAAGTAAACTGAATGGGGAATAAAAAGAAAGGATAATAAAAGGAAGAGGCTTAAAGACAATTTCTGTAACCAGGACGGGGTTATATAAGTCTACTGTTTATTGTTCACTGATCTGTGGTCTTTGAGTTTATAGGCACAAGATTGGCATACATATAACTCCCCTTCCTGCTGACCCACATAATAATTTCTGTTAAAAATAAGAAGGATTATATTATCCTGGACTTTTGAGATTACTGGAAAATAAGTAATAGCCATAGAGTAAAAAATAGGCAGATATGTTTAGAAAATACAATTTGAAGTTCTATTGATTATAATCATTATGAATTATCTATTGAGATGAAGTGATTGCTGTCATCTTAGTGAAATTTTACTTTATTTTTCAGCTCAAAATGTTATTAAAGTGTAAACATAATGTATCTTCAAAATAGTTTTCATGTTATTGCAAGATATTTACAAATTACTGAACTTTTCTTTTTTCACATTTGAAGGGGAAAGAAGACAAACAAGCATTCTTACAACTAATCTTCTTCATACTGAATTCTTATAGGAGTTTAACCTAGATGAAACACAAAGCTTTTAGTGCAAATTGAAGATGTAGTTTTAATTTTAGATGTTGAGATAAGATGTCAAAACATCTTATTCAAGCTGAGTGATCCATGTAGTAGTTTCTGCAATGCACACTAAATCTCAAGCGAGGGAATTTCATATTTTTATCCTTGAAATTCTCTGGCATTATGCCATTGTTTTTAGCATAACATTATTAATAATTGCTGCATTCGAGTTTGTTGCCTTAGAATTCCTAGGGAGCTGAATGCAGTGGCTCAGAGAAAATAATTTTTAAGATACCTGAAAGAAGTACTTTATATATTAGTGCTTGAAGGGGGTGCTGAATGGTGGGGAATTGCTTAAAACAGTCTTTGTTTGGCAGCTAAGAGAGGTTGTATAGGAGGGAACACAAGTGTGTCAATCACTAGACATCAAAAAGCCTTTTAATTGTGCAATTCAAAGGTTTTTAGTATGTTCACAGAGTTGTGCAACCATCACCAATATTAGTTCCAGAACATTTTCATCACCCCCCAAAGAAACTCTATCCATTAGCAGTCACTCCTCGTTTCCTCTAATCTCGCCAGCCCCGGGCAGCTATTAGTCTACTTTCTGTCTCTATAGATTTGCCTATTCTTGACACTGCATATGATGGAATCATACAAGAGGTGTTTTTTTTTTTTTCTTTTAATGTGATAAAAATCAGAGAACTTAAAACTGACCATTTAGAAAAGTCTTAATCATTTTTAAGCATACAGTTCCGCGGTATATGCACATCATGGTGACGCACATCTCCCAAGCTTTTTCATCTTGAGAATCTGAAGCTCTATACCCATGAAAAAGCAACTCTCTACTCCCCCCTTCTTCCCAGCTCCTGCTAACCACTATTCTACCTTCTGTTTCTATTAATTGGACTACTCTAACTGCCTCATGTAAGTGGGATCATACAGTATTTATCTTTTTTGTGACCAGCTTACTTCACTTAGCATAATGTCCTCAAGGTTCATCCATGTTGTAGCGTGTGACAGGATTTCCTTTTTAAGGCTGAATAATGTTCTGTTGTATGCACATACCACATTTTATCCACTCATCTGTCAGTGGACATTTGAGTTGCTTCTACCTCTTGGGTATTGGGAATAGTGCTGCTATGAACATGAATGTACACATATCTCCTGGAGACCCTGTTTGCAATTATTTTGGATGTAAACCCAGAAGTGGGATTGCTGGATCATATAGTAATTCTATTTTTAACTTTTTGGGGAACCTCCATACTGTTTCATTAATTGCATCATTTCACAGTTGTCCCATAGTACATGAAGGTTCCAATCTCTCCACATCCTTGCCATCGCTTATTTTCTGTTTCTCACTGGTTTTTATTGTAACCATCCTAGTGGGTGTGAAATGATATATCATTGTTCTTTTGATTTGCATTTCTCTGATGATTAGTAATGTTGGGATTTTTTTTTTTTTACACATTTATTGGCCATTTGTATATAATCTTTGGAGAAATGTTTAATCAAGTCCTTTGTCTATTTTTAAATTGGATTATTTTTGTTTTTGAGTTGTAGAAATTCTTTTTTAAATTCTAGATGTAGCCACTTGTCAAGTGCATGATTGGCAAACATTTTCTTCCATTCTGTAGGTTGCCTTTCATTCTGTTATTCGTGTCCTTTAATGTACAAGTTTTTAAGTTTGATGTAGTCCTGTTTGTCTATGTTTGCTTTTGTTGCCTGTGCTTTTTGTCACATATTCAAGAAATCATTCTAAAAGTCTTTTACAAATGCATATGCGTGGTCAACTTCTGATTATAAGAGCTAACAGAGGTCAATAACTCAAAAATTAATCCAGGAGTCATTTATATTTATATTTAAGGAGCAATTTGTATTTAGATCTGATTATGTGTGTACCTATGGTTCTAAGAAGTAATTGTCAGCAAAGTAATGAAGCTTTGCTATGAATATATGAGTCCAGAAAAGCTGAGAGTATGTTTGTTTTTTCCCAGCTTGAATCCAAGTCAAGACCTCCCTGAGGGAGCTTTTTCCATGCCTGTCTTTCAAAGAATTTTCTTGGTAGGATGTAGACTACACAAGGAACTAAACAGAATTTTTTTTCAAGAAAAAAATAAACTCAGGCTACTTCATGTTTAATCTGTTGAAATATGCCACAGATAAACTAAACTTGAATGTAAGATTTGCATAATTAAGATTTAACTCTATAATAATGCCTAAGTTACAGGGACTTATGCTACTTTGCTATAAAATAAATTCTTTTCCCCACTTTCCAGCAGGGGTGTATATATGAGTTTGTATGTGAGAGGGGTTAGTTTGGATCGATGTATATCCTATACTCAGTGCTTCCTCTTTCTCCTCCACTGAGTTGTTTGTTTTTTGGTTTTTATTTTATTATTTTATTTATTTATTTATATTTTTTAGAGAGAAAGAGAGAGAGTTAGCAGGGGGAGGGGCAGAGGAAGAGGGAGAGAGAGAATCTTAGGCTCCACGCCCAGCACAGAGCCTGACTTGGGGTTTGATCTCAGGACCCTGAGATCATGACCTGAGCCAAAATCAAGAGTCAGTCACTTGACTGACTGAACCACTCGGGCACCCCTGTTTTATGGTTTTTATTTTATTTTTTTTAATGCATGATGGCTTCCTCTTTACCTTATTTACTGAAACAGGAAGCTGGGCACCATCTCTGTCTTCACCCACCTCACATTTCACATCTGGTCAGTCATAAAATTCTTTCACTTCTTCCTGTCATGACTCCTGATTTCCTTGTGCAAGACATTGTGTTCTGCCTCAGATACTACAGCAGCCTTCCCATTGGTCTGGTGCCTTGACTTGCCCCTTAAACAGAAGTCGTCTTTCTAAACCACCGTTTGCTCACATCCATCTCTTCCTTAAAACTCCTAACATGTTGTTCTTAAGAATAATGTTACTAGCCCGGTGATGGGTATTAAGGAGGGCACGTATTGAATGGAGCACTGGGTGTTACAGGCAAACAACGAATCATGGAAGGGGAGGGGGGAGGGGGGATTGGTTAGCCTGGTGATGGGTATTAAGGAGGGCACGTACTGCATGGAGCACTGGGTGTTATACGAAAACAATGGATCGTGGATCACTACATCAAAAACTAATGATGTATGGGCGCCTGGGTGGCTCAGTTGGTTAAGCGACTGCCTTCGGCTCAGGTCATGATCCTGGAGTCCCAGGATCAAGTCCCGTATCGGGCTCCCTGCTCGGCAGGGAGTCTGCTTCTCCCTCTGACCCTCCCCCCTCTCATGTGCTCTCTCTCTCTCATTCTCTCAAATAAATAAATAAAATCTTTAAAAAAAAAACTAATGATGTAATGTATGGTGATTTACATAACATAATAAAATTAAAAAAAGAATAATGTTACGTTTCCTGGCATGGCTCACAAGGCCTTCTGCAGTCGGACACGTGCTTACCCCAGCAACTTTATCTGCCATCATTTATGCTCCCCTCTCCGAGCCTTTATTTTGGGGCCTTCCAGCTGCCTCCCTACCTGTCCGTATCCCTTGGTGGACTGTGAGGTGCGTGAGGTCAGGAATCCTGCCTGGATCGCCCACTGCTGTCCCCCAAGTGCCTGGCTAGCACAACACACAATACAGGCGTCCTGCAGTAAGAGTGTGTTGAATGAATGAGAGCTGCAGTGTGTGTAGGCTATATGGAACCCCTGTCCTCTTCCTGATTGCACATTTTCTTACAATAACTTAGTATTTTGACTATTTTCTGCCTTCTGAGAAGACTTGAACAAGTTCTGAAGAAATAGGACACAGTGAATTCTCTAAGCTTCCATTTCCTCATCTGGAAGATAAAGGCTAAAGCCTTTGTGGATAAATCTGTAATCAAAAGGGGTTAGACCGGATCATTTCCGGAATTCAGATCCATGATCCTATATAAATGTAGCAACTGTCACCTCACCTAAAACTCTCTCTTTACGTGTATATGCCTAATATATGATAATATATAATAATTTATATAAATGTTACTTCTAAATCTATATTTATTTGCCTTTAAGGCCCAATCTCTGTTAAGGTTTGTTTAAATGTTTTTAATGTCAAGTGTGTATCTTTTCCAAGTTATATTTGATTTGCCTCTATGTGAGGATCATATATAAAGATTACTATGTGTAGGGGTGCCTGGGTGGCTCAGTCAGTTAAGCGTCTGCCTTCGGCTCAGGTCATGATCCCAGGGTCCTGGGATCGAGCCCCGCATCAGGCTCCATGCTCAGCAGGGAGCCTGCTTCTCCCTCTCCTCCCTGCTCGTGCTCACTCGCTGTCTCTGTCTCTTTCAAATAAATAAATAAAATCTTAAAAAAAAGATTACTATATGTAAATACCTTCACTGTGAACTGAAAAGCTATAAAAGTAGAGGAAATGAATGCATTCATGTTTATTTGCCTATATGAAATAGTATTTTTTATTTTACTAGCTGCATTATTATGAAGTAGTACTGCCAATCTAGTGAGGATATTTCTGAGGGCAATTGCTGTATTGTATGAAGTACTGAAGCTCTTTGGAGAAATAACACAAGATAGATTCAAAATAATAATGGAAACAATTGTATTGCATAACCTGAAAACTCATGCTTGGACATCTCATTAGAAATGGTACATATAAAAATTAGCTAGATCAAATATTAACTGAAAAAGCCATAGAAATTTATTTTTATTCATGTATTTCTGGTCTACATCACATCTCAGCTTCTCTACTAATGGAATTCTCCTTCCCTGTACCTTTTTTCACACACAATCTCACCAAATACCTATGTGGCCCACCACGTGCAGGAGCTAAGAATTGAACATAACTTGACTCTATTGCTCTCCCGCATGCTCGGGAAAAGTGAGCCCCAGTTATGTACTTCCCAGGCTTCAGGGTCCCAGAGGGGAATGTGGCATGACACGGAGTGGCACATCATGAGAATTCTGCTCTCTTCTCCTATCAGAGACGTACCATTTCCAAGCTGATGCCCTGTCCTTCCCCACGCAAGACACGGTTTCTTCCTGGTGAGAATGGATCCGTCACCTACCAAAATCACACAAGCAGATGAATAGTTTCCCCCTTTGTTCATTTGTTTATTCCCTCATTCATTCTTTATGGAGAAACGATCACTTGACACTCTTTCTCTCAGTTGTTGACGTCATCAGTTCAACAAGGTGCCAGGATTCACTCCTTGCCTGGTGCAAAGTTACAAACTATCCAATCATGTCAAAGAGACGTCTTGGCTAGGAGGATAATTACTCAGCTCTAGTGAATGATCGTGGGCCACAGAAGGAGGCTTTAATATCCCACAGGCTCTCCATTTATTACCTCCCCCCCACCCCGCAGGTTTCATTTCAGAGGGATAACATAGTAAGGAGCCTCTTTTCTTCCGCAAACTGTTTCCAAATGTGCTGCATCCCTGCAGGAAAATGTCCCTTGAGCATGTGTTTTTATTCTTCAATGATAATACATATACCTGTCCGTTTGGGTACACATGGCTTTAGGAAAAGGGCAAGAGCAGGATCTCTCTCGGTAAACAATCTCACAACGCTAGTTACAAGCATCACTGAATTGGGTGTTAATGAATACTGCTCTCAGCAAATGGAAGTCCCTTGAAAATTTAGTCCCAATAACACCACATGATTAAACCAGCACACCATTTTCTCTCTTTCCCGTGGTGACTGGGCCCACATATTTGAAAATCCTCTGTGATTTTTCTTACTCTCTGCAGTCACTGACTGTTCCTCTACCCTTCTGCGCTACTCACTTCTATAGCCCTTTCCTAATTGTCACCCTCCTCTGCTGGTATGTGCAGTGCTCTCTGGCCATCCGTGGTAATGGGCCACTTGACACATCTTATCCTGGGGACACTGTCAACACCTGGGTATACATCTTGACTTTTTTTTTTTTTTTTTTTTTAGCTCTGATAGCCTCATTAAATAGCCATCTTTGAAGACATCCCTCAAACTTGGCTTCAGTTGAAATTGGGCTATCTTTGTGGTCTTGAGCCTAGAATGCTCTTTCTCAGGCCAACACATGGCCTATACTTGCAACTCTCTCCTAGCTTTATGCTCACTAGCCTGCCCTGTGCACTAACATGAGCTTCAGTTATCTGATTTCTCTCAGTGTACCTGGGTGGGTGACCTAGCTGGCTGTATGACCTTGAAACATCCGTTAGATGCCCAGAAACCACTGTTTCCTTCTGTGCAAAATGGTTGTCTGGCCTAGAGCTGTATGTTCCCTTCCAGCTGTAAAATTTTATAAATTATAGTCATTAATAAGAGTCTTTGAGATAAGCATGCTGAATTGAATTATAAATTATCTATAGCTCTAATGTAAAGTATCAATTTTTGCTCCCTTATATGTATGTGTGAGGGTGTGCTACTTTATGATTGGTTTTTCCTCCTCTGAAGGCATCTAAGTGAATATACTGCCATGTGAATCGAAGAAATCATTAAAATGATTAAACATGATTATTGGCACTGGGAGGAAAAAGAACAGGGTAACAGGAAGGAAGTTAAGGTCTGTCTCCATATAAATAATTGTTAAACTAAAATATCTGTTATGTTACTAAAGACAGAAGGCTCTCTGACTTCTCTAAACCCTCTTATTTGTTGTTAATGAAAACATTTATATTTTAAATAGCAGGTCTTTGAAAATGTGTGTCAAAAATGAGATAGAACTAAGAAAAATAAGCAGAACGATATGCTAAATATTCCACAGAACCTTGTCTGCTCTAAGACTTTCTATACTCTTTTCTTTGCATATAAAATCTATGGGAATTGCTTGGAATGTTTATCTAAGGAACCTGCAGATATGCTGATATAGTTAAAACCATAACTGTTCAATTAGGATTCAATTGTAAATCAGCCGACGGCTACGTTATTTTGGTAGCAGGGACACTGACACAGGGAGTTCATTTCTTAATTTCCTAAGTAAATGAGGGCATACATTTAAAAGTAAAAATGTTGCC
Organism: Mirounga angustirostris; assembly: GCF_029215605.1. Classification (NCBI taxonomy): domain Eukaryota; kingdom Metazoa; phylum Chordata; class Mammalia; order Carnivora; family Phocidae; genus Mirounga; species Mirounga angustirostris. Next base: position 37,833,466 of record NW_026991720.1, read on the forward strand.
TTGAAGCTGTTACAGAACACAAATAAGGTTTGGAGCCTTTGTTTAATTTCTCTTCAGTGCTTTTGCAGTACTCTCAAAACCATAGCATTTATTTTTCAGCTTCTGCTCAAGATGCTCCAAGAACCCGAAATCCTTGCTCCGTGGTGGGATGTGAACATGAATGGGGGTGGCTTTGTGAGCCTTTGCACTGTGCCTACAGTTGCCAAAGCTTGACTCTCTCTTTTTTATTCACTTTGAGACAGACTGAAAACAAACACAAAAAATAAGTGTGGTTAAGGCCATATATAACATTTTCAGTATGTCAAAATTTTAAATTTGCACAGATTAACAATTTAAATGGAATGATTTCATCTGCAAGATACTCTTATATACGTTTGCTTCATGCCATGGTTCATCATTACTGGCATGATTTTAGGGCCTCTTACGTGTGAGGTACTCCACTAGGTGCACTGAGCTCCACATAGTCTCTGCCCTGGTGGACTTTACAGTCTTAGGAAAATTGTTACCATCGAAATTCATGTGAAAAAATCGGCCGAGAAATACATGTATGTTCTGCATTACGGTTGCTATTGATTTGACTTGCTAATATAGTGTTATTAATATCGTTGTATTATAGCTTTTTACCAAATAATTAGGACACCCATTTTGGTTAAACCAAAAGAATGGTCTGTAATAGTAGAGGTACTCAAGTGGCAAAATTTTTCTTGTCTAGAACAATCCGATAAGGCCAGATACCAAGGTTTTTATTGTGTTTAGGGAGAAGATACCCTGACAGATTGTTATGGTGGGCACATAGTAGATAAACAATAAATACTTATGATTATATTAAAAGAACAGCCAGAAAAAAAATAACATTGAAGTAAATGCTAGATTATGTGTTATAGATCACACATGCCAAAAATATTTAGATGTGAAAACAATCGTGTACGCTGAGACTAGTGTGTGTCTGGGGCAGGGATCCTTCATGAGTAACTGACCTCCAGGATTACTAAATGGGGCCCGGGATCAGTGCATATTTCCACTTTTGCTTAGAATAGCCTATTTAATTTCTGGGAATCTCCAATTAATTCTTTATAACTCAAGAAAGGCCAGTATTATATGTTTCTGTTGTATTTTCCTCCTCAATACTCATACAACAAATAGTTTTGAGTGCTGACTATGTGCCAGGCATTATTGTGGTCCCTGAGGATGTAACAGTAAATGCAGCTGACCAAAGTCCCTGTCCACATGCAACCCACACTGTTCTGTATGTATGTAGGGACGGGGAGGAGACAGAACGGTAAACAACAACGGTAACTTGTGTGCTTGTGGCCATAAATGTAAGGGCTAGAGTTAAAAATAAGGTTTAAAATGGATAGGAAGTGCCTAGGAGCCTGCAAGAGGGTGTCTTTTATATAATTGTCAGGGAATACTTTTCCCAATATGATGACATTCGGCCAGAGAGACTTGAAGGAGACAAGGGAGGGAGCCCTGCAGATATCCGGGCAAAAGTGATCTAGGCAGAGAGACTATCAGTTGCAAAGTCCCTGAGTACCAGTTGCACCATGCTCAAAGCATAGGACAGCCATTGCCAGTGAGGGTAGAGCCAGAGAGGGTGGATGGAAGGAGATGACTGCAGGGAAAAACTGGGGAGGCCTGCTCTCTAGGGCCTTTGAGGCCATTGGTGGGTGTGGGCAGAGCACTGTGCCGATCTGGCATGGCAAAAGATTCACACTGGTGGTGTGTTGAGAACAGAGAATAGGGAGGGGCAAGAAAAAAAAAAGAGGTTAGGAGCCTCTTGCAGGAGTCCAGGAAAGAGGTGATTGTAGCTTGGACCAATGGCAGTAGAAGTGGTGAAAGTAGTTGGATTCTGGTTATGTTTTAAAGAGAAAGTGAACAAGATTTGCTGATAAATTGGATATAGATGAGACCTAAAGAGAAGAGTCAATAATGCCTTCATGTTTTTAGCCTGGAAAGATGGAGTTGCTATTAACTGCAGTTTGGAAGACAGAAATCAGGTGGGAAGTGAAGAATCAGGCCTTTTGTTAGGGAAATGTTAAGTTTTAGGTGCAAGTGGGGATAACAACTAGATTGTTGGATACACAAATTTGAAATCCAGAGGAAGAAGTTTGGAATGAATATGTGTGTGTGTGTGTGTGTGTGTACTTACGTGTATTGTATATATATACACACACACACATATGGCTATCAATGGTATTTAAACACATGAGACCAGATGAGATTAACTAGTGAGTGAGTGGGGATGAAGGGAAGCATGAGGCCAGCCCTGCGGAATTCTAATATTTAGAGGTCAGGGAGAAAAGGAAAAATTGACAAGGCAGACTGAGAAGGTGCAGCTGATAAGGCAGAAGGAGAATGAAGAAAAGATTGTATTTCAGAAACCCAGTGAAGTACTTGTTTCAGGGAGAGAGTGATCAGCCATGTCACAAGGAGAGGCCCTAGCAAGAGCTGTTTGGATGGGGGGCACCTGGGTGGCTTAGTTGGTTAAGCGACTGCCTTCGGCTCAGGTCATGATCCTGGAGTCCAGGGATCGAGTCCCACATCGGGCTCCCTGCTCAGCGAGGAGTCTGCTTCTCCCTCTGACCCTCCCCCATCTCATGTATTCTCTCTCATTCTCACTCTCTCAAATAAATAAATAAATCTTAAAAAAAAAAAAAAAAGCTGTTTGGATGGGATGGTAGGAACCAAAGTCCAATTGACACAGGTTGAAGAGAAACAGAGAAGAAAGTAGGGAAGTTGGGAATATGGCAGAGATGTGGGGTCAAGGGAGCATATGTGTGTGTTAAGAGGGCCAATCCAGGGGAGAGAAAGAAATTGATGAAGGAAATGATAGAGGAGAGAGTTCCTAGAGCAATTTCCTTGGCTGGGTGAAAGGAGATGGCTTCTCAGAAAGCTTCCATGATTATGACAGGGTTTCAGGAAGGAAAAGAGAAGAATGTGGTCTCCAAAGGTCAGAGCCTGGTGGTAGTGGTTCAGATATGGAGGCAGCTGGAACAATCAGATTTTGAGATCCTAGAAGGGACTGGTGACAGTCACCTGATGACAGTGAGGACTTTGGCATCTGGGACACTGAATAAAACTGTTACTCATGAAAGAAATAGAAAAACAGGGAAATATGCTTCCCCCAGTGTAGCATCTGTCAATGATTTGCGCTTAATAAATGTCTCGTGAATGAATGAATATTAAAATAAATGGCTGTTGTGGGAAAATGTGCTTTTGCTTGAGGGGATTAAACTGGTTGTTTTATAAAATCACTTTTTGTGTTAAAAGGCTATGAGCCTATAAAAAAAAAAGCACATTATACAATGCAGAGGGCAAATAATATGATACAAATGCTGTCTTTTTTCCTTTGTTATATCCTTATCAGTCATGGTACTATCATTCATTGTACTCTTTTCTTTCTCAGTTAGTCTTAAATTGTCCTTAGATTTTCAAGTTGGTCAGCTACTACTTTTTGACTGCTTTGGCATTCAAGATCAAATTTATATATCATCACTAATATATATTTATAAGATGACAGCAACAGTTGAATCTTTCTTAAACCACATATGAGGTATAGTACCCTAAAACATGAGAATGCCTTCCAGGCCCAGACCTGGGTGGATCCCCTTGAGAGTCGGTAGAGGGGACAGGGTGTGTGTAGGGACTAGAACAGTTCGGCTTTCATCAGCAATGATCCAATACCAAGCAGTCTGTAGTTTTAAAAAATTGGGAAAACCGCTGACCTAGTTGAAACTAGTTTCTATATTCTACATCGTGTTCTGTTGTTCACTAAGCCATGTTCACTAAGCTACTGGTTCAGTTTTCATGCATCCTGTAGCTAGAAAGATTTATCCTGGAGGGCAGCGGTCATTGTTTAGTGACTAGAAAGGAAGATCTTTTCAAAGAATACGCTTGCATTCTTTACCCTCTCCTGAATGACTGTCTTCAAAATCACACCCAAAGAAAGGGATTAAAGGCCTTTAGTAACTGTTTAATAACCAAAAGCAGTCTGGCCATTCACAGTTGTGACTCTCAGTAAGTCATGAACTGTGTAGACTAATTATTTGCTTAATTGAAGCAATTGCAAACTCAGGACTCTGACTGTATGTGATCAACAGATGCTAGGGTAGTTTTTGTGTACATTGGTGATGTAAATACTAGATTTAAGTGGTTTCTCAAAACTGTATCATAGCAAGGTATGCATATGCTTCTTTTCTCTGTGTGATTTAGGTCTTATTTGGCTTTACATACAGGTTAAAACTGCTTGGTGATTTCCAAGGGCTACTTAATGAAACAGAAGTGTTGTTGCTAATAAGAAACACTGTATTTGGGGGTGCCTGGGTGGCTCAGTCAGTTAAGCGTCTACCTTCAGCTCAGGTCATGATCCCAGGGTCCTGGGATCAAGCTCTGCATCAGGCTTACCTGCTCAGTGGGGAGTCTGCTTCTTCCTCTCCCTCTCCCTTTGCCCCTCCCCCTGCTCGTGCTCTATCTCTCTCTAATAAATAAATAGAATCTTTAAAAAAATAATAATAAAAAGAAACACTGTATCTGATTTCCCTCTTTTTTAGCCTATAAGAGAGAGAGCATAATGCTGGAACAATCTTGACTGGGGGTATGCCAGGCATTCTGGGTAGACCAGTTTGCAGACCTCCAATAAAGCAGGTGGGATTCTAAATGTAACCACCAACTTGGAAAGCGACAGAGTGAAATACTGCAGTGGTGGTCACATAGGTAGGAATATAAGCACAAGTCCTTTGAATCTGGAAATAGTGAATTCACATATTACAACCCTTCTGGTGATAAAAGTAGCTGCCCTTAGGAGGGGCTCCTGAGTTGCTCATGGGGACTTAGTAGCTGTGCCATATATTGGATCTATTGCAACCTGGGACAGATTGAAATAGATTTAGCTACATTTATTTAATAGCTTTGATGTGATAAGTGACAATATTTTTGTTTTCCTTTGCACATCCACCCTGTGATTTCAAAATCTAACTTGTATATATTCCCAAATGCCTAGTTGTTTTATTAATGAATTTATTTCTGGAGGGTCAAGAGATAAACCACCCCTACAGCATGCACTGAATAAATAACCATGCTCAGATATATAAGTCACTGAGTACATCACAAGAAATACATGCTTCATGCAGAATCTGTAAAGCTTTGCATTCTTGGAAAGGGACGGGTGGTTGCGAACACCTTTCCTTTTATTCAGCTCTGGTTAGATGTTGTGTGCCATGGTATTGCTTTCATTCTGGGGATAATGATTTGTTTCTCAGAAGATCTTAGAACATCCTTTTTGAAAGGAGGTAGGAGTGGAAATTTGGAACTGTAATAGCAGTCATGTCAACTAACATTTATCAGATGTGTACTCATTGACAAGTGCTAGGCTAAGTGCTTTCTGAGCATTATTTAAGCCTCAGGGCAACTCTATGAAGTTGGGATATTATTTCCTTTTTTTGACAATTTGCGTAAGTCACTAAGATAATATGTGGTGAAACCAAGTGTCCCCGCCGAGGTGGTCTGCCTCCAGACTTCAGACTTCGTGGAGCTGTATTGGGGTGCACTATTCTCATTGTCTCTTGCTTTTTCAGAGAATCTGTGACGTTTGGCCATGATTCAGGGCTTTCTTTCTAAAATGTATCAATATGTACTAATTGAGAATATACAAAGTGGTATCTTTTGAATTGTTACATATTTTTTTTTAATGAAAATTTGGTTTAAGTGAAATTTCCAATCACAAAATAAGTGATGTATTCAGAGGAGTGGGGAAAGAATACTTGATTTGGAATTTATGACGCTGCATCACTCAAACATTTTTTCTTATTTTACCAAATTTAGTGTTTATTGTGATATTTTGTGCTCAACTATAATCTATCTGCGATTTACATGATTAAGAACACTGACATTTTAATGGCAGTAATAATTTTTTATTTGTATAGTACTTTATAGTTTACAAAACCAAAAGATTTTTTTATGCCCTCTGGCTTTATCTAAGGGATATTTTGATGATATTTTGATTAAGTAATGGAGTGAGTGAATATGTAAGAAATAAGTAGTTTAATAGCTCACATACTATTTCAAAAAGAATATATTATTTGGTCTTGGATCATACAAGCCTCTAAGATGGAGAACAGAGGATATGGATTCGTATTCTCTCCACTTAGAGTGAAGAAAAATTAGGTCAAACAAATTATCAGTAATAAAATTTTAAAACCTTGGGGCACCTCGGTGGCGCAGTCAGCTAAGCATCCAACTCTTGGTTTTGGCTCAGGTCGTGATCTCATGTGTCATGAGATCGAGCCCTACGTCAGGCTCCATGCTCAGCACAGAGTCTGCTTGAGTTTCTCTCTGCTCCTCCCCCCATCCCCGTGCATGCTCTCTCTCTCTCTCAAATAAATAAATAAATCTAAAAGAAAAAAAGTTTTAAAACCAGACTAAACCCAGATTGTTCTGGTTCAGTGTATGATCAAATGCTAACATAAACTAAGACTAATAACAGTAATAACAGTAATGACATAGTAGTGTAAAAATTTTCTCAAAGGACACTTATGGTTTGAAGGTCCCAGTGGCAATGTCTGTAAGCAAGAGAATGTTCTGGTTTCTCAGAGGAGATATATAGGGAGGCATCACAAGCATAGCATCATTGCTACAGTCCTGGGATGTGCAGCTTGGGAAACGGTTTTATCCCCATTCCCCAAGATACCGGGTCTCCTGTGCACTGGCTCATCCTCACCGAACTCCTAAGAGTCACTTACACCAAGACAAACAGTGCAAGTGTGTTATTTCCAAAAAGAATCTTCCTTTCTAGTGACCTCAGTCGCTTGAGACTGTTGCCCATGATAATTTCCAGAGCCAGGATGCAGGGAAACTGAAACCCTATCTGGAAGACCATGTGGTGAATCTGCAGTGAGAACAGCAGAAACAATTTCAACTATGCCCATAGTTTTTCCATGTTTTTAGAGACATGGATGAAGTGTATAGCCAATGAAAACAGAAGTGTTCTAGACCCTCCATACCCTGCACCCTCCCCCTTTTCCCACTGCAGCTTCTGAAAGGGCTGCAAAAACTCAAGGCTTAGAGGATTGGAAACCACTCATCTGGGCCATAGAGAATTCTGAAGAAGCATCTTTGTCTTAAAACAGACACACATCTTTAGTGAAAGGAACAGGTAGCCCAACTCCCCCAAATTCATCCTCTCTTTCCCTGAAGACCTTGCTATATAAAACTTTGGCTAGTTTGGTTGCTCCCTGACTTCATTCCTTGTTCTTTTTTCCCCACCAACCTCATCCATTAACACGTTCTTCTCCTATATTGTTTATGCATTTGGATAATAGCCAGTCTTGCTCCTCTCTTTGAGGACCTGAGAATTCTTTAGGGTAACTTTGCCTGCATCTCACTTCTTTTCCTGGGTGCTGCTGCTATTAAACTTCTTTTCAGAATTCTGCTGGTCTGCCACAGGATCTCTACATTTATACCCCCGGCACTTCGCTCTCAGGGTATCCGGAAGTTCAGTTAGTTTTGTCAAGTAAAGGAGAAAAAGCTACAGCTATTATAATACATTGATGTTTTATGCATCAGTGGGACCTGACGTTCCATTTTAGTTTGCTCAGTTCCATTATAACTCCTTGAGGCCCTATCTAGGTGGCATTGGTCTGTTGGAAGAATTTGGGTGTGGTCAGTTTTGTCACCCATAGCTTTCGAAATTTCTCTGCCCCTAATTGTTTTCTTCTGTCTTACAAGCATTGAAGTGGATTGTAGGTCTGTTTCTCTTAGTGACTGGTCTTGGGGGTGATGTCAGGTGGAACTCTTTTGGTAAGTAAAAAAATCTGAGTCCATTACAAATTGGGAATTGTAGCTTGACCTTAGTGTGCTAACGCTGTTAAAGATTCATATTGGAAATTGGCCTGACACTTAAATATCATTTTCATCGTGTTCTAACCATGAAGGATTTTGACAGATAATTAATTGTGAGGTTCTAATAAATGTTTCTTTAATTGAGTCATGTAAGTTATAATCACCTTCCAAATTCCATAATAGTAGTTATTCAAATACTTAGTTATAATGAAACAAGATCTCCTTTTTGATATAAAAGCAGCTGATTTTAACCTGCCCTCGCAAGTTTTTTTTTTTAATTTTTAAAATGAATCTGTCAAAGCATTTTTAAAGGACTTACTATATCTCTTTAATAGTTTTATATTTTTATCATACTTTCATACATGATTGAATGCAATAATATAAGGTATGAAAAATATGTACGTTGAAGTTATGCCTCACTGGCTTTTAGTTATGTTGGGACCCTCATGAAAGATTGCTTAAAAAGATGTTGGAAATAATTAAATACTACATTATTTTATTTTATAGCAGCAAAATAATGTTTTGTATAATAACAACTGACAGATATTTGGGTGCCTTTGTTAAAGATTTAGAACTGATGTTTTGGTGAATCCTCTGTGACAGTGAAGTCTCTACACTGTGATTGTACGTGCAGAGGATAACCTGTGAGTCATTGATAATGCTCGGTCTACACATTACCACCAACTTTTGACACATTGATGAACTGGCCAATTGATATCATTGTCAACATAGAACATCGATAAGCGGTTCTTGTTAATGCTCTTTCTGCTAACTTTCGCTTTTCTAGCTCTTTTATGATCTGTTTTGAACATTTGCAAAACAGACAAGAGTATGTCAAAATATTGGTAAGACATTCCATATTTTCAGCCTATCCCAGAGGAATCACCCACCGTTTTTTCATGAACACCTGTTAATACATTATAAATGGTATTTAATAAAAGGCATTTATAAAATGAAGCCCCACCTTCATCCAGATATATTATCACCCAACTTCCTTTTCTGTCCTCTCACATGATCTTTTGGTGATCCTTTGAAATATGTAAAGGCAAGAGCTATTACCACCACTAAGTTGAGACTATATATAAAAGATTATTAAGAACTTTTAGTTAGAGGCAGTAGACCAGGAATATGTGCTTGCCTTCCATCTCTCATGAGATATTTAAAAATGGATAAACCTTTCAGAGGAGATGGATTCTGGGCTGAGAGTTAGCAAGGTCCATAGGGGTTTTGGTCAAAAGTACAGCTATAAGAAGGGATTAATAGAGAGTCTCTCCATCCCTCTCCCCAATTTCAGTTCTTAGAACAGGCTCATATGGCAGGTGTTCACTTAAAACAACACCACCACCAACAAGAAAGCAGATGATTCTTCTATAAAGAAATTGAAGGATTGACTTGGGAAAGCTAAGGCTTCTTTATGGATAGTGATGTTCCAGAACAAAGAGAGTAAACCTCTTCTTGTTCTGTCAGTTGAAAGGTTGTGGGGACTTGATTAAATCTGTCAGGTGGCTTCCCACTCTTTTACCTTCATTTGCGAGCTGATAAATTTAACCCTTTGACTTTGATTCCTTCCTTCTATGCTGCCCTACCCCAAATAAATGTCCCAGTCAGAATTCCCACTCATGGAAAAGACCTAACAAGGAAAAAATCCTTCTTAAACAACTGCAGATGAAGCCTACACCAACAACTCCTTCCTCCTACCCAACAACATGAAAGTGAAAGATCAAGTAAAAAAAGAAGAAAGCTGATTCAGATGAAATGTAATAATTCAGGGAATATATGTATGTTATTTTTTATTTATTCATCTGACATTCAGAAATATTTAAGAGCATTTTGTATTCTTAAACTAAGAATTAAGAATATAAGAGAAAGGATCCATTAGAGAACCAGAGAACACTCTTAGAGAATGAAAAATATGATTGTCAAAATTATATCAATAGAGTTAGAAAATAACTCTGAGGAAATCACGCAGAAAATGGAGCAAGGGGATAGATAGAGAAAATGTATGAAAAATAAAGCTGTATGGTATAGATACCAATAAAGGAGGTATAATGTAGAAATCTCAGAAAAAATATGGAAAATAAAAAAAATAAAGACTTACCAAGAAAATAGTCGAAGACAATAACCCAGACCTGAAGAAGGAAATTTGTTGTTTGATTGCTCCCACACAATAATGCACGTGAAGATACTGAATTCTTGAAACACCAAGTATGAGGTCATAAAAACTTCAAACCTCAAACAGAGCATTGTTTTCAAAGGAAAAATCTCTTTTTCAACTTTCGATGGTGTCTCTCTTTTATTCTGTAATGGCGGACTGAAGGCATTTTCACATATTTAAGAACTCAGAGCATTTCTCTCCTAATCTACCACCAAATCCTGTGGTGGGTTAAAGATTGCCAGAAACTTTAACATACTTTGCACTGAGAGATGTAATCCTGTATCCTCTCCCCCTTGACTCTGAGAGGGTTTTCTGGTGGCTTTGATGAGTCAAACACAGTGGAAGTAACACAGTGTCAGTTGCCCAGCCCAGGCCTTCAGAAAATATCAACTTTTACTTCCTATCATTTGGAAAACTCTTTATGGGATCCCTGAGTCACCACGCTAGGAGCCCAACTATCCTGTAACTGCCTTCTTGAATTGGCCCCATTTTGGCTTTCTAGTTGACAGTCCCAGCTGAGCCCAGCTTTCTAGTCATCCCTGCCAAGGGCATGTGAGTGATGCCATATTTGAGTTAACAAAATTTTCATGAGAAACAACTTGAACATAGGAAATTTGAAAGAGCAGAGTGTACATATATATATTGCCAAATAAGCAAACCTTGATTACTTAGATAAAATATTTACTATTTTGCAGTGATGAGCTGATAATTGCTGGAGAAAGGAAGTGTGGAGGAGGCATTTCATTTCAGAATAAGAGGATTATGAACCTTGTACTGTAGAACTCTACATGCTCTCGTTCCAATGACAGCCCCAACCTAGGAGACCAAGTTTGGTCCTCAGTGTGGGAGCCTTTTGCCAAGTCTTTTTGGAGGCAATTTCTACGGTATAATGACTGTGGTAGAAATTTTAGGGCAGAGGAGGTAGGAAGAGGGAGGCACTTTGGGTCACGCTATGGTAACCCTTCAATGCTAGGTTGGCAAATTCATACTTTTTATAGGCAGTGAGGGTAACTGAAGAGTTTTGAGTTGGTAAGTAGATGGAAAGATTTCTTTCAGGACATACTGGGAAGAGGACAAAAGCTTAGTGATCTGCGACCAATCTAGCCAGATATCGTGAGAAACATCAATTTTGGACAAGGAGATATGCTCTCATTGGTATTGATTACTCCTAAGAATAATAATATATTATGGAAAGAAAGTGTCCACACAAACACTAGGCAGGTGTGGGAGTGGATGAAGTGGTGGTTGCAGGGCAAACCATATGCCCCAAATATATAAGAACTCTCAAAAATTCAACAATAAAAAAGCCAAACAATCCAATTAGAAAATGGGCAAAAACTACAGACAAAAAAAAATAATAAATAACTGAAGAGGATATACAGATGGCAGTTAAGCACATGAAAAGATATTAAACATCATTAGTCCTTAGGGAGACACAAATTAAAACCACAATAAGATGTTACTACACAACTATTAGAATGACCAAAATGGTGACGGCACCAAATGCCATCCTGGCTCATCCGTACACTACTGGGATGTAATGTGTGAAGTAGAATGTAAATGATCCTGCAGCTTTGGAAAATAGTTTAACAGTCTCTTGTAAAACACAGCATGTGACTGCACCATGATCCAGCAATGGTACACTTAGGTAACTATGCCAGAGAAATGAAAACACGTGTTCACCCAAAACCCTGAACATGAATGTCCACAGCAGCTTCACTGGTGATAACCAGAAGTAGAGAAAATTCATAGAGCCTTTAGCAGGCAAATGCTGAAACCAAAACTCTGTACGTCTATAGTATGGAGTAGAGAGAAATGAGCTTTTGACACATGTAACAACTTGGATGGATCTCTAAGGATTACGCTGAGTGAAAAAAAAAATCCAAAAAAGGTAAATTTGGTATGATTCCATTTATATCACATTCTTGAAATTACAAAACTACAGAGATAAGAGATTAGTTGTTGCCTGGGTTTAGGGAGATGGGAGGGAGGGAGGGGAGTGGGTGGGTGTGGCGATTCAAGGATAGCATGAGGGCTCCTTATGCTGGAACTGTTCTGTATCTTGACGATGGCCATAGTCACCTAAATCTATATATGTGGAAAAATTGCATAGAACACACACACACACACACACACAAAGGTACATATAAACCTGGTGAAATCTGAATGAGGTCAATGGGTTCTATCAGTGGCAGTATTCTGGCTGAGATATTATACAATAGTTATGCAAAAGGATTCCATTGGGGAAACTGAGTTAAGTTATACAGCATCTGTCTGTATTATTTCTTACAACCGCATGTGAATCTACAATTGTCTCAAAAGTAAAAATGGAGAAAAATAAGAAAAAGGCCTGTGTGTTCTTGTAGCCCACTCAGACAGAAAGAGGATTTTAAAGATACAGTTCTATAAGGAGGGACTGCTTAGTGGTCCTGTCTTCTGGTCCCAGAATCAATGATCTTAAGTCAACGTCTACCCAGCTCAGCTGCTATTTCCCACCACTGACGATAGAACTAATATTTACTAAGTACTTACCGTCTGCATGTCGTCCTGCTACCTCAGAGCCTTACTGGTGGTGGCTTGTGCTGTCTTAGAATGGCTGACATTTGCATACTTCTCTGATTTCATTGAATGCTGAGCTCCACCCACCACCTGTACTCCCACTACAGTTGCCTTCTTTCAGTTCCAAAAATGTGCTATACTTTCTCCCACCCCAGGCCATTTTCCTTGATGCTCTCTTCACCTAGAACTCTTTGCCAATCCCTGCTTAACACTTTTTATCCTTCAGATCTTAGCTGTAATATTACTTCTTCAGAGAAGCCTTCCTGATTTTTCAAACTAAGTCAGGTGCCCTGTAACCGACTCCTACAGTTTTTTTGACTTGTCATAGCACTTACTGCAGATGCAACGTATGCTTGTCTGTGTTGTTACTTGATCTTAATTTTGTAGTATAATACACCAAACCTCAGAGATGTTTTATAAGTTCCCCCAAATCACCTCCTACTTTGGTAAAGCTGAGATTTAACTCTCGGTCTGTTTGATGCAGAAGCCCATTCTCTTAGTACTGTGTTCTGTGGCGTCTTATGTGTATTATATCTGGAGGGATTTCTTACTTCAGGATTTTATAAATGCTACAAAAGGATTTGTTGAAAATGACCTAACCTGTAGAATTGTATTTCTTTACAACTGTAGTTTTTCTGGTGGATTTTAGATAGGTAGGGAACACACACGCAGCTTGTGATTCATTTGGCTAAAGATACCAAGACTACAGAAACTAGGAGGGAGTTGTAGCATATGTTAACCTGTCTTTCCTTTATCCAGGTCCATGATGGGGCTTACGGTTGCTTGTGAGGCTGCCAGAAGATTTAGGGTCTTGCCAGATCTGAGAAACTACCTGCTTCTTAGAAAGTTGAGCCAGAAAGAATTGAAATACAGAATTTGTGTACCAAACATGTCTATTTCAAGGACTATTTCTGGATGTTGGAATCCCTTTGTCATTGAACCAAACTCAGTAGCAACAGAGTACCTCCTTATCTCAGGGAAGAAACAACGTGATTTTGCTGTGTCCCTGATCACTTTGTTGGCCTCTTGCTGATCAACATCTGGGGAAAACCATTTTCTCACCACTACTGTTTAACATAAACACATACATGATCAATAATCAGATAACCATAAATATGTTTCAGTGGGGTTCAGGTATCAACTCAGGATGTTTCCCTACCACAGAGATTGTCATAGCGTTTAGTTGAGGTTCTACATCTGTTCTGATCCCTTGTTACTTCCTTCCTGTGCTTTTCCAGTTCCACTTCTCTTCCTCACCAGCCCCCGTAATGTGCGTACTACGATGCCGGTCTGCTTTGGGATTGCAGTCTTGTTCTTCCTGCTCCTTATTTCCCATTTCTAAGCCCTTGTATGAGCAAATGAGTGATGTTCATGTTGGTTTTACTTCTCTCTATTGTGCTCTTCAAAATGTCTCCTTTTCTTTCTAATAGAAATGGTGTGTTTGCTGTAGCTCTCTTAATTTTCTATCTACCTTGACCGCACTGTAGCTGTGGGCCTTTTCCAGGGAAGATTTATTTTCTTATTAGGGCCCAAACTGAAAATATGTTTCTCCATTTCTTGCACTATGTTCCTCTCTGTGTAATAACAATTAAACCTTTCTCCTGGCGTTAGAAGCTCAGGAGTGTTACTGCTTACCTCCTCCTTGTGGTACGGTATCTCGCGAGCCCCACAGGGCATCAGTCTTCACAAGTAGCAGAGGTGTTGAGGAGATTGTGTCTATCAGATGGCCTGTCATATTGGCTAATTTAACCGAAACCAAAATAACAAAGGCTTAAACAAGGTAGAAGTCTATTTCTCTCACACACAAAGATCCAAACGGCTAGTCTGGGAAAGGGGGATTGGAGAACATGGCTCTGCTCCAGGATGTTCTTTAGGAACCAAACTCCTTGTTGTTCCCCAGCCCCTATGGTGTTTCTGGCATGTGCATGGTCAAAGATGGTAAGTGGGAAAGAAGTGGAGGGCATGCTCCTTCCTTTTAAAGGCATAATCAGGAAGCGTTAGGTATGTTATCCGCCTGCTTTATCTCATTGGCCAAAATACGGCCATATGGTCACACTCAGCAGTAAGGGAGACTAGGAAATGGCATCTTTAGCTGGGGCCTAAATTTTTTCTGTCCTTAAACATAGTAAGGTGAGAGTGGTCATTCAGGAACAACTTAGCTCATGCGTGTTTAGGCTCAAGGGAGGACAAAGAATCCCAAGCACATAGTTAACAGTAGGCCAAGTTCCTATGGCTTGTGGCAGATGAAGAGAGCATAGGAAACTAACATCACCTGAGCAAAGGTTAACCGGGTTTGATCAGTGGAAAGCCAGGTATGCAGTTTCTCTATAAAAAATGACGAGCACTGGGTGTTATACTCAGGTAATGAATCATGGAACACTATGTCAAAAAATAAATAAATACATAAAAATGACAAAAGGAGAATAGTGAGTATTTAAGACCTGAGTGAACACTCAGAGCTATTCCCTAGCACATTAACGTGAGACTGGCATTAGGGATGGGATGGCTAGGGGTAGACAGAGGACTTTTTCTTTTTATTCTAGGTAAGAGCCAATAAGAGCTGGTTCTGGAGTATGTATTATGAGAAAGGCAAAGACAGGAGAGACACTGGAGAGGCAGACTCCCCTGAAGTGGGAAGTGAGGGGCTAGAAGCAGTCAAATCTGACACTAAAGTGTCAAGCACATTCCTCTAGGGGGAAAGTGTCTTCGGTAAGAGAAATTGGGAAATCGGGAGAAGTGTTTTAGTTGTGTGTTTTCTTGTGTTGTGTGTGTGTGGTTTGTGGCAATACTAGAGAAGAGAAAGGCGTGTATTTGATTTTTGACCATTTGAGTTGGAGGTATCAATGCAATATGCAGGTGGTTACGTTCACAAGAAAGTCAGACTGTTGGATGGGAACGAAGGAGAGCTTTAGAACTGCAAGGGAAAGAGATTTCAGATCTTCATGTCATCTGTATGGATCTGATAATTATAGACATGAGGATTCCCAGGGAAAGAGAAAAAAAGGTCAACTTTGGGGAAGACCTGTTCATTGGAGGATAGCAAGAAAAGCTAGAAAAGGAACTAAAACAAACAAAAATCCCAAGAATCTTCATTAATGTTCATGGAGAGAAGCAGTCACCAATGTAGAATTTCTAGGGAAAATAAGGAGAAGGAAATCAGCTCAATAGATTTACTCATTGAAAAATTATTTTAACATTTAAGAGATGAGTTTTAGGAGAGTGATAGTGATATGAGCCACAATGACGCAATCAACTAATGAGCAGAGTGGGCAGCAAACAGAAGGGGAGGCCGGGTGCTTCATCTTTCCTTTTTTTTTCCTATTTCCCGTTTAAAATGGCATATAGCTGTCTATTATTTTGAGCTGTAAGGGGCTGGCACAGGTTGAAAGGTTGAAAGGCAAGAAAGTCCTAGGGAAACCTGGCCTTTTTTTTCTTTAAAATTTTTGATAGGATACCCTAATACTACTTTTTTTCTCAATTAGTTGTATTACTTGTGTTGTGATTTTAAAATAGATACACAATCTTATTTTCATAACAGGATTAGGTTGAAAACTCACTAAGTACATGTAAGTAGGTTATTATTTTTCTACATTATGTATCCCCTTTGATGCAGTGAAATCTCACTAACAAAATGATCTTTTTTCCTCCTAAGTGATTTGTAGTTGGAGTCCAGCCAAGTTATTTTAACTCCAGGGACTGAATACAAGTGGCCTACCAGGATAACATTAATTTATTTGCCAAGAAGTTGGCAATTTGAATAAGCATTAATTATGGCATTATTTCTGAATATATTCTTAATTATAGTTATATTGATATTGGCTAAGAGTTTTGATACATTTGGATGAACTTTCCATATGAACAAATGCCTGAGTGATCTGATTAAACTTTCTAATGAATCTGTTGTATATTATAAAGCTCTTGCCAAGACATTTAGGAAGTCAGTTAAGTTAAAATTTTAAAAAAAAGTAATACATCTTTATATGAATTTCAAATATGGCTTAGATTTTGCTTGGAAATTAAACTAGATCATGACTATGATTTATCTTACTTTTGAGGGCTGATAGCATTATTGATGCATTATTGCTGCATTATTATTACACTTCTTTCTTTGCTTAATATTTATGAACCATATATTTTATGCCTGGTACGCTTGAAGTGGATAGCAGATCTAAATTATTATGCATATCATTTAATAACTCTGCTGTTAAATACATGATTGGGTATTTAAGTTACCGAAACCACAAAAAATATTTACTTTAGTAAGTGTGTTGCCAGAATCTGCAACTATCGTAATTTCTAATTAATATATATTTATCGAATGTTTACCATGTGTAATACATTTTGCTGGGGGACACAGGTAATGTAGAGATGTATACAAGATTTTCCTTGTCCTTGATAGGGTTATAATGCTGTGGGGAAATAAAAGAAATGCACATATAATTGTATCCTATATTATAATTTATGTAACAGAAATATATGAAATATGATCAAGGTTTAAAAAAGTCAGGAACACTGACAGTTTCATAAAAGAAAAAGGTTTGGCCGATGGTTGGATTTGGTGGCAGAAATAAGAAGTATTTCCCAGGTAAAGTGAACAACATCAGCAAAAGCAAAGAGAAGGAGAGCATTATTTAAATTTGGAGTTGAAGAGGTAGATGGGATGCAGGAGGCAAGCCAGAAGAGTGATGGGGGGAGTTATTGTGGAAAGCATGTTAGCGAGCAGAAGGTATAGACAAACCCTTAGACTCATAAATAATAGGAAGCTGTTTGGTGGTGATTGTTATTGTTGTTAGAGCCATGTGTTTCCTCTGCAATTAGCAGAGTCTAGTAATAGTTATGTTTTCCAAAAATTAGGAGATTAGTCCGTTAGTCTGTGTCTGAAGACAGGAGCTTAAACCATGGCCGGAGGGGGGTAAAATGGCCCTGTGGACCTGGTTTCCCGTTGAGAAAAGGCCTAAAATGAGAGACTTTGATGTCATCAAACAGTGACAAAGACACGCCGACAAGCTTGAAAAAAGATGATCATCAAAAAACTTGAAGCTAAGCTGTCATCATCAAGACAGCATGGTACTGGCACAAAAACAGACACATAGATCAATGGAACAGAATAGAGAGCCCAGAAATGGACCCTCAACTCTATGGTCAACTAATCTTCCACAAAGCAGGAAAGAATGTCCACTGGAACAAAGACAGTCTCTTCAACAAATGGTGTTGGGAAAATTGGACAGCCACATGCAGAAGAATGAAACTGGACCATTTCCTTACACCACACACAAAAATAGACTCCAAATGGTTGAAAGACCTCAATGTGAGACAGGAGTCCATCAACATCCTAAAGGAGAACACAGGCAGCAACCTCTTCGACCTCAGCTGAAGCAACTTCTTCCTAGAAACGTCGCCAAAGGCAAGGGAAGCAAGGGCAAAAATGAACTATTGGGACTTCATCAAGATAAAAAGCTTTTGCACAGCAAAGGAAACAGTCAACAAAACCAAAAGACAACCAACAGAATGGGAGAAGATATTTGCAAATGACGTATCAGATAAAGGGCTAGTATCCAAAATCTATAAAGAACTCATCAAACTCAACACCCAAAGAACAAAGAATCCAATCAAGAAATGGGCAGAAGACATGAACAGACATTTTTCCAAAGAAGACATCCAAATGGCCAACAGACACATGAAAAAGTGCTCAATATCGCTCGGCATCAGGGAAATCCAAATCAAAACCTCAATGAGATACCACCTCACACCAGTCAGAATGGCTAAAATTAACAAGTCAGGAAACGACAGATGTTGGCAGGGATGAGGAGAAAGGGGAACCCTCCTACACTGTTGGTGGGAATGCAAGTTGGTGCAGCCACTCTGGAAAACAGTATGGAGGTTCCTCAAAAAGTTGAAAATAGAGCTACCATATGATCCAGCAATTGCACTACTGGGTATTTACCCCAAAGATACAAAAGTAGGGATCCGAAGGGGTACATGCACCCCGATGTTTATAGCAGCAATGTCCACAATAGCCAAACTGTGGAAAGAGCCAAGATGTCCATCGACAGATGAATGGATAAAGAAGAGGTGGTATATATATACAATGGAATATTATGCAGCCATCAAAAGGAATGAGATCTTGCCATTTGTAATCACGTGGATGGAACTGGAGGGTATTATGTTGAGTGAAATAAGTCAAACAGAGAAAGACATGTATCATATGATCTCACTGATATGAAGAATTCTTAATCACAGGAAACAAACTGAGTGTTGTTGGAGTGGGGGGTGGGCTGGGAGGGATGGGGTGACTGGGTGATAGACACTGGGGAGGGTATGTGCTCTGGTAAGCGCTGTGAATTGTGCAAGACTGTTGAATCTCAGATCTGTACCTCTGAAACAAATAATGCAATATATGTTAAGAAAAAAAAAAAAAGAAGAAGAAGAAGGTAGCGGGAGGGGAAGAATGAAGCAGGGGAAATCGGAGGGGTAGACGAACCATGAGAGACGATGGACTCTGAAAAACAAACAGGGTTCTAGAGGGGAGGGGGGTGGGAGAATGGGTTAGCCTGGTGGTGGGTATTGAGGAGGGCACATTCTGCATGGAGCACTGGGTGTTATGCACAAACAATGAATCATGGAACACTTCATCTAAAACTAATGATGTAATGTATGGGGATTAACATAAGAATAATAAATAAATAAATAAATAAATAAATAAATAAATAAATAAATAAAAAAAAATTTAAAACTCAAAAAAAACAAAAAAACAAAAAAAACTTGAAGCTTTGCTCCTGGTACTGGATCACCTTTAGTAAATTGTGGAATAGCCATTGTGATGATAATGAATCTTAATTATTTTGTGAGTAGCACAATTACATTGCATTGTATTTTTAAATACTGAACATGATAATTTGTTAAATATAAACATTTGGAACGAGCTACACTCTATATAGTCATGTTTTGGCTCTTCTCCACTTTTTAATATGCTGAGAGGCTCAAAAAATGGAAGTGGCATGGACCTGCCTTGACCTCTGAGAGGGTTTCTCAGGGCCATAACATTTTCTTTTATGTACAGAGCATTATCATTTATTAATCTTCTGTAGACTTTGCATTGATCATCCTAAATGATGTGGTTTGAAATACCAGTATTGTGTAAACAGTTGATAGGATTTGTGCTAATCCAGTGTAACTCATGAAATTTACCTTTAATTATGGAACATGCATTTTCATCTTATTGCGTGAAAATTAGAAAAATTTCTGAGAGAGGAAAAAGAAAGAACATTAAAATGTGCTATTAATAAAAAGGTGCCACGTATGAATTTGAGTTTATTCTTGTCCAGTAACACTTTAGAATTTGCCAGTAAGAGTGCACAGCTCAATGTAGTAGGGTCAGGGCTAAAAGTCCTAACTTCCTATATATCATTCAACTGGAGAACCAGCAAAGATTTTTAAGTAGTAAATGATGTGCTGAGGCTTATGTGCTTACAAGCCGATCTTGATAGTAGGGTGGCTAACAGCAAGCAGATCTGCCCTGGTTAGGGAGGTTGGTTAGGAGGTTTATGCAGTAAGGAAGTTATAAGATAAAAATCAAAACCAGCCAGTCTGATGCCAATGCCTATGGTATTTCTGCTATTCCAGGTTGCCCATGAAAAATAAGTGTAAGTGTAAGAGTCCTGCCCTCTTGATACTTACCGTCTAATTAGGATATGACTAAAATAATTGGGATTATATATTTAGAGGAATGGTGCTAGGTATCAGGACAGCAGTGCTGACAGATGTAGGTATAAGAATATGTATGTATGTATGTTCTTAAGTGGTCTTAAATATGGCCTATTCAGATTTCCTATTAATCCGCTGCATTGGAATATTTAAATTTGAATTTTTTTGCTATGATTATTTGAGGCAATGGCCATGAATTTTAAGGTATTTTTAAAGAAGTTCACAAAAACAGTTACTTAAATGTTGCTTAGTATTTTCTTGATTATAGAAGACAATTATAAATTACTTTATAGTTGCAAAGCATTAAGGATATGGTCACAATATATTTACTAAAATTCCTTATTCCTGTGTCTTTGGAGTCACATGGATATGACTATATATATTTGATATATATGTATATTTGAATCATTGCCTTATAAACCATTATTTGTTACTTATTCTTATATGCTTCTTATTAGGATTAGTAAACAGAAAATAATGTATGGGTTTTTATTGGGGGTTATTATTGTGCAAGGCTCTTGATAGAAAGTAATTGCTGTGGCCCATCAGTCAACACAGATAATTGGTGGCACAAAAGAGTGTTGGTCTACATAGGCTCATAGTGAATGCTCAGAAATATTTGTTGTTGTTTGTTGAAATTATAAAATAAAAAAAAGTAGATTCCAATAAAAGTTGAAGTTATTAACTTTTTCACTACAAGCAATCACTTTCTCAACTCTTTTTTTGTGTCTTAAAAGAATTTGCCCTTTGGATATGTGTGGGGAAAGAGACAAAATATATAATTTTTGTTTTGTTTTTACTTTTCACTATAAAGCATCCCCCCAATTTTATCATTGGTATATATTTAATTACATATTTATATTTTTATTTAGAAATATTTATTATAAATATACTACATATTTTTAAACATGAGAAATTACAGATAAAAATTTTAAAATTAAACAAATATAATCCCAAATAAAGCTACCCAGAAATAATATCTTAATGTCTATCTGTCCAGGTAGTTTCTTCCATATGCTCATAACCGTATATAGATTTTTTATGAAAGTTAGATCAGATTGAACATACCCTATTTGTACATCTTAATATATTGTGAAAATCCTTCCAGATTTTCTGATATTATTCTACAACATCATGTTTCTTGAATACATACTAGTCTATTTTGGGAACACTGTAACACTATAATTCACTTAATTTCTCTCTTAGTTTTGATGTCTGGATTTATTTTAATCTTTTCAAAAGTAGTTCTTTTTCTTCTTTTTTTATGGTACAAACAATTGTAACACTTGATAATTCTATAGACCACACTTTTTAAAAAGATTTTATTTATTAATTTTCACACAGAAAGAGAGCACAAGCAGGGGGAGTGGGAGAGGGAGAAGCAGACTTCCCGCCGAGGAGGGAGCCTGATGCGGGGCTCGATCCCAGGACCCTGGGATCATGACCTGAGCGGAAGGCAGACGCTTAACCGACTGAACCACCCAGGCGCCCCTAGACCACGTTTTTGGTTGTCCTTGTTGTGCTTTGTGACTTTTCCTTACTGGTACAACCTCATTTTTATCCCCCTTTCCCTGTACAGACGTAGCACAGGCTGCTGTCTGTTCACAGATATCTCTGCTTCTCTCTTCTTCCTGTGCAACAGCTGGACCACATTTCACTCCTTCCTCTGCAGTTACTGGAGTCACATGACTGTATTCTAGCCAAAGAAATGTGAGCAGGAGTGAGGCTCACCAACTATAGGTCTGGCCCCAAAAGATCTCCTATGCCTGCACCTCTCTTTTCTGTTTTTTTCCCACTGACTGGGATGGAGACCACCCCTAGGATGATCTTGGTAGCCGTGTGTTGAAGAGGAAAGAGCCATGACAACACAGCTTCTTCGCGACAGCACTGAGTTGCATATCTCCTTGGTATACTTTGGACTGGTATTTGAGGCAAAAGTAAATTGTGGTAAGGTTTGAGACACTTTTGGGTCCCTTTGTCAGAGCAGTTGGCTTACCCTTAGTGTTCTGGCCCTAATGCTTCTTCCTTGAGCCTCCGGGGTTTGAGAAGTGAGTCTCTACTTTGTCCTCCATAGTCAGCCTCCTGTACTTCTTAAACATCTCTTTTTCCTTTCTCCCATTTATTCTTGTGGCCTTCTCTGTTAAACTGATCTAGAACCAAGCTATTAGAGATGGATAATGGGATAATATGCCATCTTTCTCAAGAGTATTTTGATGTTA
This sequence comes from Mirounga angustirostris, assembly GCF_029215605.1. Taxonomy (NCBI): domain Eukaryota; kingdom Metazoa; phylum Chordata; class Mammalia; order Carnivora; family Phocidae; genus Mirounga; species Mirounga angustirostris. Next base: position 37,855,939 of record NW_026991720.1, read on the forward strand.
GTAGAATATTCTGAGAGATTAAGGCCCTTAGCTAACAGGGCAACTACAGTTTTTAATTATTATCTTTAAATGAATGTAATGCTTCTTAACTAAATCATAGAGCAGTGCTGTCCATACCATCTGTGAGATGTTAACACGTTTTTGGCAAAAAAAAGAGATTCTATTCTTAAAGACATTTTGGACACCTGCATACTCTCTCCATCTGTTAGCAACAAATAGTTCGTATTAGCAGATGAAAGGCTCTAAGAAGCCTTGCAGGGAAGAAGCCCCTCTCCCTTCTCTAACCTCAGGTTTCCAAAGCTTAAGTGCCCATAGATCCCTTGCCTTAAGGTTCTACCATTATCATCATGGAAAACTAGCATTTCCATGATGCACAATTTGGGAGGTGCTATCCCAGGATATTAGCATCAAAGGAAACTTTGAAATGGCTGACAAAAAAATCAAATGGAAAGACCATTGAAAACTTTGCAGGTAGTTTTAAAGAGATACCTATTCTGGTTCAAATAGCATTGTCAATTGTGTTTTCAAAAGAAAGGTTTATTGAGTGGAATACGGTGCATTGTGAATACCTGTCAACTCTGATTATCCTTTCCTCTGTCAAGAGTTTAAAAATAATAAGAACACCTGTTTTTGTGAGAATTCAACTCTTATTTGTTTCCTTGACATCTTTATAAATATTATAGAGTATTTAATTCAGTTAAGTAAGTTGTTCAACCTCTTTCTTGAATTTTAACTTGTTACCTGCCCCTACATTATAGGTGAATATAAAAGTGATGGAGTAATCTTGAAAAGGGACATTTTTGATACTTTTAAGTTTTTATCCTCCCTGTCTGCTAGTTTGATGTATCTTTTTCTTATTTTGCTGTTGTCATTTGGGGTAAGAATTTCTAACTCTTTCAGTGGGAATTAATTGGAGGTCTGAACTATCACACTATACAGCACTTTATCTCCTCATAAGAAAATAGGTAATCCAAGAGGAAAAATATTTAGAAAACAAAATACGTGGAACATTATAGCAAGTCCTAGGGTGTTTTCTTGAGGGAAATAATATTATTGTTTGATTCTTTTTCTTTCTTTCTTTCTTTCTTTCTTTCTTTCTTTCTTTCTTTCTTTCTCTTCTCTTTCTCTCTTCTTTCTTTTGCTCTTTCTTCTTTCTTTCTTTTCTTTCTTTCTTTCTTTCTTTCTTTCTTTCTTTCTTTCTTTCTTTCTTCTTTCTTCCTTTCTTTCTCTCTTTCTTTCTCTCTCTCTTTCTTTCTCTCTTTCTCTCTTTCTTTCTCTCTCTCTTTCTTTCTCTTTCTCTCTTTCTCTCTTTCTCTCTTTCTTTCTTTCTTTCTCTCTTTCTTTCTTTCTCTCTCTCTTTCTTTCTCTCTCTCTTTCTTTCTTTCTTTCTTTCTCTCTCTTTCTTTCTCTCTCTCTCTCTTTCTTTCTTTCTTTCTTTCTCTCTCTCTCTTTCTCTCTCTTTCTTTCTTTCTTTCTTTCTTTCTTTCTTTCTTTCTTTCTTTCTTTCTTCTTTCTTTCTTTCCTTCCTTTTTTCCTTTCTTTCCTTTTCTTTCTTTTTTTTTCCAGCTGTGGAGATGTACTTTAACCTGCCCTTGTCAGAGCACCACTGCTCTGGAGGGGGTGTGGAGATCACATTTTACAAATAAGCCCTTGAGACCCTGGAGGCTATGAGATTTGACCAGGAATCAAACTAAGTTTCTCGAATCTGAAGTGTATGTTCTCTCCTCTATAATAGCATATTGTTTCTCATTTCTCTTTTAAAAATTGTTAGCTGAGACAGGCTTCACCTTAGGGATAGCAGATGACAGTCTCTATGGTAGGATTTGCAGGAGACCTGGGAAGCCCCGAAATCCAGATTATTTTTCCCACAACTTGTCCTGTTTGACATGATAGAGATAGACTCCTCCATATCTTTAAGTTTTTTAGTCTTTAAAGGCCTCTTGTTAAAATTAACTATGCCTGGAGAAATCTCTCTTAAAGTTATGCTAGGCTCAAATTTTGTCTCAGCGATTAGTTGATGATATTGGTTTGTAACCAAGAGGGCTGAGAGCAACACCCTGGGGAGAAGAGGAGACATTACAGCCCAGAGTGGGGGCTGGTGTGTGGGTGGGGTGGGGGGGCAAGGTAGGTAACAGCGTTCTAAAATTTTGCCTACCTTATAAGGATAACCAGCCCTGTATGAATTACTGTTGTTTGCTCAGTAGATTTGAAATGAAATGGATAGTTAACAAATTCTGAGTGGCTAGACAGAAATTCAAGCCAGATGGCACCTTGGGTTTGCCAATGCTCAGTCTATGCTGAAAGCTTAATTTCCCTCAAAGAATTAACAAATAACTTTTTTTTTGGTATGTTTTTCAAGTTTTAAACGTTCTGCCTTCCAATTAGTGTGATCTCTGGCTATACCTGTGATACTTTGGTTTTATTTTTAAAGGAAGTATTTCCAGTGAACTTCATGTGCTTGCTCAAGTTTGCAAGTTGTGTCATTATTAAACCACCATTAGGTTAGTAAATGTGACTGTCTGTTTTTGGTTTTCACTTATAAACATTGCATTTTAATAACCTTTTTCCTTTTAGGGCTATATAATTTTCACTTTTATTAGTGACAAGTACTTTCTGCCTGTGAATATCAAATAAAATAAGATTTTGTTGACTTCATGGGACACTGCATTCATCATTTTGATTTTGATGTTCTAACTCACTTGAGAGGGGAAAAAAACCCTTTTAAGAACCATGGTATAGTGATGTAATGTATGGTGATTAACATAACATAATAATAATTAAAAAAAAGAACCATGGTATTACATGATACTAATTTTTTTTTTAATTTCATTGCTAACAAGTAAGTTTGCATTCCAAAAAAATAAGGCATACACACACTTCTAAAAGTAGTTTTACATTTGAGTAACATATTTCATTTATACTATCAGAGTAATATCATCAACTTTGTACTAAACACAGAGATTGATAGAGAAGATCTACAAGTCTTTGTACTTGATGTGTGATGCCAATTAACTATTCTTTTGTTTTTAATTTGAAGACTTACTAGTCATTTCAAACAGTGGTTGTTCAGTTTCACAGCAATAATCTGGGTGTGTTAGGATATAGATTCTTGAGTCCTAGAGCCCTGGTGAAGGGCCCCAGCATCTACATTTTTTTTTTTAGATTATTTATTTATTTATTTGAGAGAGAGAATGAGATAGAGAGCGTGAGAGGGAGGAGGGTCAGAGGGAGAAGCAGACTCCCTGCCGAGCAGGGAGCCCGATGCAGGACTCGATCCCAGGACTCCAGGATCATGACCTGAGCCGAAGGCAGTCGCTTAACCAACTGAGCCACCCAGGTGCCCAGCATCTGCATTTTTAATAGGTGAGTGTCAGAAAACAATTTGAGAGAAGCTGCCTGTATTAGTGGCTCTGGGTTTCCCTCTGTCTTCAAAACCAGGGACATAGGCTCTCTGACGCTACTTCTGTCACCACATCTCTTTCTTTAATTCTTTGTCTGCCTCTCTCTCCCTCTTCTAATGATCCTACTGATTACATTTGGCCCACCTGAATAATCCAGAACGGTCTATTTCAAAATAGGGACTTTAAGGTCAGCTGATATGCAGCCTTAATGTCCTTCTGCCTTATAAACTAACATATTCTTGGGTTCTGGGGATTTGAATGTGGGCATCTTGGAGGGGCCATTATTCTGCCGACCATACTGGCTTTATAAAAGTTTGAAATGCAAGATCAGCCCTGAAGATACTATTAATTTTTGTTTCCTAGGTGTTTTTACTGCACTGGGGTTAAGCCCCTAATCATTAGATAATCATAACTGAGGGAGATAGTAATGGTTTTTGTTTGTGAACGAAAATATTTTTATTAAAATAGCCGAGCATAAACATTGCCTGTTGATTTGGGAAAGTATAAAATATCATAAAAGACGATTTAAAGAAACATGAACACTTAAGTAAAATTATTACCAATCTTTTCAAGTTTAGTCACTATATAACTGGTTTTAACAAGGCTTAAGTGATTGTCTTCATTCTTAAGCAATCTAAATCATGAACTCTCCTGGGGTTTATTCTCAATTCTAGTGTGCTAAGATTGAATCTAAAACACTGTATTTAAAAACATGCACTGATCTAGTTTGATAATCCCAAGTTTTCTTGAATTTGATTTAAAGACAGATAGGAGTTTGCTTTTACTGATGCTCCTTCTTTAAGAATCAGGCTTTTGGTGTGTGTGGTATGATGAAACACTAAACCTCTAAACTAGCTTAAGCAAAAAGTGGATATTTAAAGTGAATCTGAGATCTGAATACCCATTTCCCTCTTTGCTCACAAACTAGGTTTCATTGTCTCGGAGTATCTGCTACCGTACCTCACAGAGCTGCACTTACACGCCCTCCGTTAAACAGTCTTAAGAGATTGAGTCGTATCTGAATTCCTGGGGAAGAGAATCTGCTCATTCTGTTTTCTGTCAGGTTTTCATCCTTTACTAAAGAGTCCTGCATGACTGGCAGGGATAAGATTATGGAGCATAAACATGGCATCTGGAGCCCATACATGTTTTACTTGTTGCAGAGTGGTTAAGTGGTCATGAACTGGGAAGATGAAAACATACAGAGGTTTTTTTTTTTTTTTTTTAAGTTTATTTATTTTTAAGTAATTGCTACCCCCAGCATGGGGCTAGAACTCATGGCCCCAAGATCAAGAGTCGCATGCTCTTCCAACTGTTTCAGCCAGGTGCCCCAACATACAGAGTTTAAATACTAAAATATTAGTAATGAAGTAAATAATAAGGGAGGAGTAGCTCTCTTCCCCGTTTTCTTCCCTTGATACTGCCTGAATGTGTGTGGACATAAGGTACCTAAGTGCTGAGTCCGGCCAGTAAGCACTGGTGTACCTACATGGTCATTTACAGCCTACCTTGCTTGTAACTGGTCTGTGCTTCGTCATGACACTTCATAAGGACTTTGAATTTCATCTCTAGTCCTTTGTACAATTTCAACAAAACAGGCAGAGACCAATATTTAAGTTGTGTACAGGAACTAAGAGAGATTGTAATGGTAGTACATATTAAAAGCTTTTCTGACGTGACTTTTGTTGTTGGAGTTGCATTTCTCGATTCTGGTAATTAAATTAAATTAAATCTAAATGATGGTGGGAAGGGAAGCAATATGTGGAGACAGTGATTTCTGAAATGAACATTGAGAAGATTCTGTTTTTTAAAAGTTATTGTGAAGAAGCAATATTTACTATCAATCTGCCAAATTTATAGCATGAAGACTATATCGACTATTTTTAGAAAGGAGGGCATATCTCTTGTTATATTCACGTATGCATTAATTAAGCATGAACAAACAGGCTACTCGGCTTCCTTGAAACAAATAATTTGCTTACTCTACTTTCTGTTGATACTTAGTTGCTCTTTGTTTCATGTAGAATAATTTCCAATAACTTCTATTTAATGGCAGAACCGGCCAATTTATTTATATTTCTTTATAAAAGCTACTTATGTGGAATTCATCAGATATTTTCATTTCAAGGAGAATTTATTGGTTGATGGTCGCATGAGTATAAATAGAATAAAAATTATGTATGTGTGATGTTTAAGGACCATAAGCATTATTTTAAAGATATGTTCCTAAATCAAGGTGGGGGAGGGTGCTAAGAGGTTATAGTTATCTTTAACCCATGGCTTTCTGTTTTGGGGGATTAAGGGATCATAGTTAATGGTTCTATCACATGACTTTTCAAATTAGATGAGAAAAATTATGTGACTTTAGAAAACTGGCAAACTACCATTTCCACAAGAGACTCGAATTGCAAAAATCCTATCTAAAAAAAATACGTTTAGTTACTTGACGAAGTTGAAACTGGATTCTTTAATTTATGCTAATTAAGAAAACCTTAACTTGTAAGAAAAAATAAATGTGGTTGGTGTATACTGTTCATGTCTTTTCAAATATACATTAGTTCTTACAAAGCATGCTTGTGCAGTCACAGTGAGTCTTTTTAGGTAGTTCATGGACTCTGTTGTGTTAGCTCCTTCATGATGCCCACCAATTTGCTTCATTTTTGACCTAGTAGGACCACCTCCAGGGATCAGAGAGTTGCTAGGTCTTCATGTCTATTCAGCCCCAGGATTCTCTACTGAGACTGCCAACAGAGGTGCAAATTTTGATGTTCTGTGTATCTTTTCCCCCCTAATATGAGCACTTATGCAGTAAGAACTCAACTAAAACTACTTGACTTTGAGTAACTAGTGATATAGCCAGGGTCAAAATGTTGCCGTAAACGGGAGTTCCAAATCAATGGCTTCTTCGTGGAGGCGTGTCCCTGGATATGTGACCCGATTCAGTTTTATGCCTTTGCCTCAATGACGCAGCAGGGTCTAGTTTTTGGAGAATGGTGGCTGAACTGTATCTGTATTATTTTTGAAGACATGAGAGTTACACAGGACAAATCATTATGTTGTCTCAGGTTTTCTCATTGAACCTAAAACTAGATGCAGGTATTAGTGAATTTGCAATTAATACATGATCAGCCCTCACATTTAACATTTTAAAAGTCTTTGAAAAAGACCTTGTGATATATGTTTCACCCTAGATGTCCTACTATTATTTTTTTTAATTAATCCCTCTATATTTAGCCTCCCATTGCTTTATCCACGAAGCTGAGAACAAAGGTTAAGAGAAGGTACTTATCATTCCAGACATTGAATACTGTTGTTTCAACTCTCCTGAGAAAGTGCTTTTTGTGTAGGGCTTGTCTCCATGGAGCAAAAATAAGGAAGGCGGCAGAAATGAAGAGGACCAGATGCAGGGAAAGAAAAGCGAGTGAGTTAGGAGTTAGTAAGACAACCTTCACATTTATTTTAAATATTTTGTCGTGCCCCAGGAGCATAGTTACAATTGTTTATTTTGTCAGTCCCAGTTAGCAGACCTAACTAACTGTGGGCAAGAACCGTTAATCACCCACATAATTTTAACAGTGTGACTGTTGCCAAACCCAGTAAGTCAATTATCTCAAAGCCCTAATTTGGGTTAGTATCTCATCGACCATCAGTATTGATAGAATTAATCAGATAATCACAAATCTTTCACTTTTAATTTGTGTTAGGCCTATCTGAAACTTCTCATTCTGTTGGGAGTTAAGAAATAGAAGAACTTGGCATGACAAACTAGTAAATTTTGAAAAAAGCAGATTGCAAAACATCATATACGATTCCCTTTTTAAAATATAAGTGTGTATGGTAGTTATATGGACAGATGGTAGCCACACTTGTGAACATAGCATAACCCTATAGACTTGTTGAATCACTATGTTGTCCACCAGAAACTAATGGAACATTGTATGTCAACAATACTTCAATTAAAATAAACAAAAACAAAAACCTTTCTCAGGGAAAAAATAGAGAGAGACAGTCAGAAAAAAAATGAGAAATGGTGAATACCAAAATGTTACTAGCAGTTATTTCTGGATGATGGGAACAAGGGTGACTTTGCAAAAAAATAAGAAATTAGTAGTAAGAAACCAAAAGTACCAGGAAAGTTGGAGCGATTTGTAGTGATAGCTAGACAATACAGTACATTCTGCCCCGGAGAAAATTAACTTAATCTACATGAGTTTATGTGGATATTCATGTTGTATATATATTCTTGGGAAGTTGTATATAAATCATATGAAGCTCTTGAAGAACACCTTATTGGACCAACAGTTGGTCCAACTCATGATCCTCTCTAGGTGTAAAACCAAGTGTTGACCTTAAATGGTTAATAACACCAACCATTCTTAATTTCCTCTATAGATCTTTTCATTAAATAATTTAAATTTCTAGTAAGAATTATTTTAAATTTGTTTATATATTCCTAATTGATTTTTTGAAGTCACACACATTTTAAAATAAATTGCATTGGATTTAGCAAAATTGTAAATTTTTCCTTTTTAAAAAGAGGCATTTGTGGTTTTGATGTACACCCTAGAAAGATTTATCAATGAATTTTAGAGATCAAAGAGTCAGAAAATTAACTGGAGGGTTCTATACGGTCTTTGTAGCAACTATTAATCTACTCAAACTGAGATTAGGTAATTTTTTTCTTTCTCACATGAAAATATGGAATATTTAGTGTAGATGATAATCTTATTTTAAATAAGATTTATTACTTTGACAAGTAATAGTTTGATACATTTATCTCATATCAAATTTATTGTGGATATACAACTTTTTATTTTTTTATTTTTATTTTTTTTAAAGATTTTATTTATTTGACAGAGAGAGAGACACTGAGAGAGGGAACACAAGCAGGGGGAGCAGGAGAGGGAGAAGCAGGCTCCCCACTGAACAGGGAGCCCAATGCAGGGCTCCATCCCAGGACCTTAAGATCATGACCTGAACCGAAGCCAGATTCTTAACAATTGAGCCACCCAGGCACCCCGATATACAACTTTTTAGAAGAATGAAAATAATTTTAGGCTGCCACCACTAATTTCTCTATGGTGGTGTTACTTACACATTTCTTTATATTGATTTTTTGTTGTTGTTGTTCACTGAAAGCTCATTGGAAATAATAATGGCAACCATGGGAAATTATAATATAGTGTTCCGAGTAATAGATCATGAGTCTCATACCCATCGTCCTGGTTTTAGTTCTAATCTGATTTGTGCTTTTTGGAAAATATTCATTGGTCTATGGTGTACCTTCTTTATTGTAAAATATAGATATCCATTAGTTCACTCTTTTAAAATATTACCACAATTAAGTCAGAACATTTTAAAATACTCAGAATAAAAGCTTAAAAAATATACTAAAAAAAGCATAGTCCATTATCCTAGAAAGAAAATGCTGAAAAAGTGACTATGGGACTGAAGAGTGGACAAATGTCTGTCATTTGTCAACTTTCTCGTGGTTTATGCTGAATATCTCTTAGGCCTTGGATTTCTCCATTTGTGCTTGTTTTCAAGGATGTTCTGTGAACTGTTTGCTGTATTTCCAGAGCATTTTTAATACAATATCATTGTCTTCATTTTGTTACCTCATTTTTGAGTGAGGAACAATTAATTAAAATACAGAACAGATAGAATAATTAGATTCCCTTCACTTTCCACACAAAATTGGTTGATTGAACTTTTGCATTTCACTAGAACAATTAAACTGCCCACTAAAAATACATTTAGCTACACAAATTTGACAGCTCACAAACTAATGAAAAGAAATCAACAAATTACTGGGCCTAAGAATGGTTTTGTCTATGTATGCCATTTTCAGTTTATCAACAAGATCCTATGAAGGAGGTTCTAAGAAGGAAGGAAGGAAGGTGGAAAGAAAAAAGGTAAAAGGGTAGGAGGAAGAGCAGAAAGAAGGAAAGAGGAGAGAGAGAGGAAAAAAAAACTATTGACATTTATTGGGAAGTAGAGTCAAGCTTTCTATTTGGTGGCACGGCTGCTGTCTGGGTATAATAAGACCACAACATGCACTTCGCAGAAAGTTACCTGGTGATCTTTGTAGTGAGAAGTTCATTTCGTGGTCTTAGTTTCAGAGAATATAACTTCTCCCCTACTTAACGGAGGAATTGGACCCTTGAAGTTCACCAGTATAATTTGTTGTCACATTCTGAGACTCCTTCTATAAAAATCGGATGCTCAGAAGCTTGTGTTTAATAGCTCATTTGATCCCTACAGCAACATCTGGCGGGGGGCGGTCAGCCGTACTGGTTGTCATCACCTCTTTTTACTCATGAAAAAATAGACGTTAAGAGAGGTACATGACTTGCTCAAGGTAATGCAGTTAGCATTTGGGCCTGAATCCTAAAAATACCATGAGTGCCATAAATTGTAATAAAGGCTGTTTAATGAGCTAGTACCACAGACGGAGTGCCTGGTACCTGCCTGTCATTTTGCAAATATTTGTTGAATGGATTAATGACTCTAAGATATAAATTCTTCTGTATCTAATACCATAGTCTTTCTGTTATAGTTTCTCATTATTGTGTTTGTTCTGAGTGCGGTTTTTATATTCTAAGAAACTCTGGAAATGGAATGTCTTGCTCTTTCTTACTTGAGTTATGCTGTTTCATAGTAGTTATAGATCCAGTTTGAGGGTTGAAGTTAAATATGGAATTATTAGAATTTTTTTCCCTAGTAGGAAATTTTTGCTTTCCCACTGATTTAGAATTGTGTACATGTCTTATTATTATATTCATATTATTTGTTATGTTTATTTTGAAAATATTTCTTTATGGCCTATATCTTTATTGAATGTGTGTGATTGCAAGGCACGGGGGTGGAGGGGGTGGAGTATACTGAATTGCATAGGATTTTCATTTGAGGGTTCCCAGCTGTGTTTATAAAAGGTGGGCTAGGACCACCTGCATCAGAATCACCTGAGTGCTTTTCATTTATTTTTATTAGTATTTACTTATTTATCTTTTACCTAGGTGCTTTTTAAAATGTAGATTCTAAATTTCCAGGGCTCAACCCTAGATTTTAAAGTTTCAGAACCACTTATCTACAGACCAAGATCGGCAGATGATAGAATCATTTATTTTCATGTCAGTATAAATTCCCTTGGAAAGAATTGAGTAGTTATGAGGTTTTTGTTTTTGTTTTTTCAAAATTTCAGTTACTATTTAAAAATTAAATTATAAGAAATGTGCCAAGATATTGTTACTGGATTGGTAAATCATTTTGGATATTCATGAAATAACTAGTATCAGTCATAAAAATGACAAAGAATGAAATTCAGATACATGCAACACCATAGCTAAATCTTGAAAACCTATGTTAAGTGAAATAAGCGAGGCACTAAAGGAAATTATTGTATGATACCACTTGCACAAGATGCCTGGTAGCAATATCTTGGTATATTTGTTATGACCTAATCATCATCAAATAATAATGTTATTTATTTACTTTATTTTTATTTATAATTATATATTATTATTATTATTATTATTATTATTATTATTATTTTGAGTGCCAGTAACTGACTAGGACTGGATACAATAAGAAGGTTAACACAATCACTGGTTTCACGTCTTATGAAATACTTGTGGAGATGGGAATAAACTCTAAATAAACAAAATATGTAGCAAATGGGAATTTCTGAAATGTTACATGGTGTGGGTATTAAAGGAATTCAAAGGAAGTAGGAAGATTCTTTGCTATCTCTTTTTGTGGCTAGTTTTTCACATTTAGACCTTCACTGGTATCAGTAATGCTTTGCATATACATTGCAAAAACCTTTTCACATTTACTTTGAAGCTATTTTCTTGTTCTGGTTTGGGGTTTCAGGATTTCAATATGAGATTATACTACTGAGTTTAACGTAACTAAAAGTATATAGGAAACGTTAAAAGTACGTCTGAAAAACCAATACACTATTGGGGCACCTGGGTGGCTCAGTCGCTTAAGCGTCTGCTTTTGGTTCAGGTCATCATCCCAGGGTCCTGGGATCAAGCCCCACGTCGGGGGTCCCTGTTCAGCGGGGAGCCTGCGTCTCCCGCTCCCTCTGCTGTTCCCCCTGCTTGTGCTCTTGGCTCTATCAAAAAAAAAAAAAAAAGAGGGAGAGAAAGGAAAAAAAAAAACCCAAACACTATTAATTTACATACCCTCAGTGTATAGTGAAAGCCTTTCATTTTTGTTTGGTAGGATTTCTAATGAAACCAGTGTTTCGCCGTAACTGTGACACCACGGCCCGTGGCAGCGCTGGTGTGTGTCTTTGCCTGTACCAAGGGGATAGTTTAGCACCCAGGCTGCTGTCAGAATGAAGAGGCTCTCTTGGAAGATGACGTGCCACCAGGTCAATATGTTACTTTAGCTGACTCTAGCATAAGACACGTAGGAGCTATGGGCCTGAAAATTAGCTTTCTGGATCAAGATGGTTTATTAGGTGGCAGTTAGGAAATTCTGTGTGCATTCTCCAAAGCTAAGGTTAAGGGGATAAAGCAACTGAGCCTTTTGACACTTAAAGAAAGGTGGAGGTGAAACGAAATAGCCATTCAAAACAGCAAATAATTAATCGAGTCTCTGTTAACAGGCAGGAGGTCAAGTACACATAACCACAGCAGCATTACAGTCTGCATCCTGAACAGCTGAGTCTTTGACTTGAACGTGATTAGACTGAGTTGCTGAGAACTAATTAAAATGAGGTTTTAATTTAGAAGGGTAGTGATGTAGTTTGAAAGATACTACAAGAGATTCAAATGTGGTCATTTACCTTTATTGTCTTCTCATTGGTTCTGTAGAATTACAACCTTGGAGTTCCATTTCCTTGCCTTTCCTTTTATTAAATCACGTTACATATTTGTTTTAAATCTGTAATAATTCTGCAGTTGCATATTGATTATGTGATTAGGTCAGTGTACCTACGAGTGGGACAGACTTTCATGTATTAAAAGTTAATGAAAGGGAAGCATGACTTTTCCAGAAACATTTGAACTAGCTACTTCTTCACCATAGGACTCCTCTGAATATAGGGTTTAAGTCTTTAAAGCCTGGAATTACAAGGATTTTGTTGAATTGTAGTTGTAAAAGATGAGATAGCAAGAAAGTTTTCCTTCTATGTATAACACAAAGCAATATAACAGGAAATCATTGTGTTTAAAACAGAAGACTGAAAGCAAACTTGCACATTACCTAATTGAAAAATGGTATCTGAGAAGGGTAAGTATCCAAAATACGCAGGGGGTGGTGTTGAGGAACATCTTTGGAAAGAAGAATTGGAAAAGACCCGGGACATTTCTTGGATTGTGCTATAAAGAATTAGAGGGAGGCATCCAGGTGCCAGTGAACAGCCTGGAGGGATGGGCAATGCACTAGAAAAAAAACAGGCAAACAGATTGCACTGGCAAGAAAGAACTGATAAAAGGTGGGAGAGTCAGGGTATATACATCAGCAAGGCTTTGGGGCCATACGTTTTTAAATAAAGCTGAATCAGAAGATTTTTGAGCGAAGTATTTTTATGATTTGTTATATCTTTTCAAGGAAGGTATTTTATTTTAAGGAGTAGGTTTAGGTTATTTAAAAGTCCAAAATAGAGTTTAATAATGTGATATAAATGACAACATCTCTCCATGTGGTCAGTCCAAAACATGATGCCATTGCCCATAAACCCATCCTAAAGTAGCTTAGACCCGTGAAGACGTATTTTATACTGGAGCTCTTTCTTAATCTCTCATGTTTGTGCTCCTGCCTCTTGGCAAAGCTCCAAAGCTACATTGAAATGAAACTCCTTAGTTGCTACCATTCAGATGAGGAATGGTGGGTGGTGAGCATATGTTTCTGAGAATCTGCTTTTATTTAAATCAAAGCCTCCTTCATACGTTTAACCCACAGGCATGTAAGACCAGTTGGAGATTATTTCCCTTAATTCTATTTGGACTGTTTTACTCCATTGTAGAGGTATTTGAGGATTATAAATGGTTGTACCTGTATCTGGAATATACTCATTAAGCTTCAGCTGTGGGAACCATATGGAAATCAGGCCCCCTCTGAATTTCCTGCACACGTGAAGATGAGGGTTTGCTCCCGTTTTGATTTAATAATCTTGAGCTGCTGTTCTGGTTTGAGGAGAGCTGTTGATCATGTTTGAGCTGCAGAGTGGCTTCAGAGCCTGTGAAATGTACAGCTCACGAAGAGCATCGACATGACAGCTGTAGAGATTAGAGTCCATTGTGTGTGTGTACAAAATTAGGAGACTGATGCTCAGAAAAGCAGGCGAACCTTCTCACATTAATCACTGTCTTTCATCCTCAAATCAAAGTGACTTCCTATCAGGAACAACACATGTGGGTAGACATCATATGTTCCATTTCAAGTGGGGACCCATTATTCGAAATAAAATTTTATGGACTAAAAAAAAAAGTGACAACAGTATGTGTATACTAGAGAATGGTAGGAAGGCGTAAGTAATCTGGCAAATTGTCGCCTCAGCATAACTCAAGTTTTGCCAAAGAAGGCGTACCTGAACGCAGTTTGTAGTTCTTGCTCACTGTGTACCATCAACTAAAAAGAGCAGGACAGTCCTCAGCCTTGTGAAAGAATGCATCACAGGTGGAGACCCGGTTGTGATTTTTGGAAAGGGATTCCCTTGATGCTCTAGATCAAGAACACTTGCAACTAGCGATATTTTGATCTCCGAATTTTCTCACAAACAATAAAACTTTCCCAGGATAATCTAACAAGGAAAAAAGCAAACAACTTTCTCTGGTTCTGAGGCTCTGTTAAATTACGAGAAAGCAAATTTAGCAACCCCAAGGGTCTTTGGTCTCCAAGTGAGCTGGCAACGCTTCTGTGCTGCCTTTGGTGAGTCCATTGGCGCCTCACTTCGCTTCACCTGGCTGTGTTTCTCTAGTCACGGCTCTGTTCCTCTGTGGTTGGTTTACCCTAATAAGGTAACTTCTGTTAGTCCTTGGAAATATTCTCTCCATTTTCCTTTCATTGTCCCCACAGTTCCCTTACAGTCGCTCAGTCTTAACTCCTCATCAATTTTTTTGCCATTCTCAACTTTCCTCTTCTCCCCAAAAGACATTTATTCTCAGCCACTCAAAACTCTTTCTAAATTGAAGTCCTTCTAGCTTCTCAGACATTATATTCTTCCCGTCCTCCGTCGCTCCTTGGACTCCAGCTAGCCAGAGGGGAAGAAGGTTAGACATGCTAGGAGGCCTAGAAACAAATGCATACCATTAAGCAAAAGAGTCAGACACTTAATTTAACATGAGTATTTTTTAGTTTAAGCATTGATAAACTATCATAGGAACAGGTGATTGCAGTATAAACAGCAGAAAAAATATACAGAGAAAAAGTTTCTGATAGCTCAGTAACTGGAGCTATGTAAGTGGCTGTCGAGCTGAGCAAGTAAATGATGTTGCTGTTTTCAGAGGTGACCAGTTGCAGTGGGTCTTGTAAAATCCCAAACCTCATGGATTTTTTTTTTTTTTCCTAGAGACAATTTCCTAACGCTATTCAGTTTACTACTGGGGGCATAAAGTTGACATTTTCGAGGGAGCAAATTGTGTGTAGCTATTGGAGCCTAACTGAAAACTCTTCCACCAAGCAATAGTACTATACAGTATTTTAAAGATTAATAAGTTTGGGGCGCCTGGGTGGCTCAGTCGTTAAGCTTCTGCCTTTGGCTCAGGTCATGATCCCAGGGTCCTGGGATCGAGCCCCACATCAGGCTCCCTGCTCAGCGGGAAGCCTGCTTCTCCCTCTCCTGCTCCCCCTGCTTGTGTTCCCTCTCTCGCTGTGTCTCTCTGTCAAATAAATAAAATCTTAAAAAAAATAAAAATTAATAAGTTCGACAGGGTTAGAACAGAAACAAGCCAGGATGCTTCATATTCTACTCATATTCTGACCTCTACACTGTCAACATTCTCTAGGAGACTGAGCATTTTAGAGAAATTATGAGACTTTCAATGATCATGTGGCATTTCATTTCTCCCACACATATACCTAACTCAATTTTACTAGAAAAATTTACATCCAGCAGTCGTTTGAAACATTAATAGTTCTTGTCACCACAGTCGCTAGAGAGCATATTAGTCCACTGATATATGTGGTGGAGTAAAGAAAATGGAATGGGTGCACATTCTCATGTCATAACAATAGGCATGCAAAAATATATAATTTTATTTTGCCATTACTGGAATTTAGGTTTCTTCTTGCAAGCAAAACCTTATTCTTTTTAACTCAGGGGGGAGGAGGGAAAGCTCCAGATCTTTTGAAGGTAATTCAAGTCAAATTAAGTCTGTTTATGGTTCTTCATGTTGTTAGAATAGCATCTGAGCTCTGGGGAGTGTATAGTGAGATAGCAGAGGTTGGGGGGGGGGGCACCTGAACCTCAGCTGACATCTCTCCGCGCTCTTATCCATTGAATAGTATATTGGCCTGTCTGGTTGTAAAGCTCTGCCATTGAAATGCCCCCATCCCCGTCTGACTCTTGATTGTCTATTGCCTGACTTTGGAAAGTGTCATCTGGTAACCGTCGTCATGAGACAAAAAGGTGGCAGGTTGGCACATCGGTGTATACCTCACGTCTTTGACCCCAGAAAGTTACACTGAAGATGCTGTAGCCATGTTGCTTGGAGTGAACAGCTCTAATGCGCGCATGGGAATTTCACAGCTTCTGTCCATCACAAACACCTGTTGAACACAATTAGGCAGATTACAGAAGCTGACTTCACCAAAGATAAAATATTCATTTTATATTTGTAAGGAAAATAATTATGTTTCTTTTTTTTTCCGGATATTTGTCCAATGAGAAATTAGTTATGGGTATGGGTTAAATGGTGGCTCCAGGTAAAATGGTCAAGACTGCCTTCGTCCTCCCTCTCCTCACTTTTACCAAGATACCTCCTGCCCGAAGCTTGTTATCTCACACCCCACAACGTGAGCCACATGGAGGCCTACCGCAAGTAGGATGTTAGACACAGACTGGCCCCTGGCCCATTCTTCCAATAGCATTCTCTAGGTAACTGCATGTACGATGGACATCTTGCATCGGTATGAGTGTTCTCACTTCTGCTCTTGTGTACTAGTATTTGTTTTGTATCTCAGCTGGTCTGCCATTTCCATGATGCATTAATGGATACAGATATGGCTTGAAGTAAAAAATGTCGGTACCTTGTACTTTCAGGCTTCTTCATGGTTTGTATATTCTTCAAGCCTACCAAAAGAATGTGTGGCACTATTTGCTAACCTGGTTGAAGCTAAAAGTATAAAGCCAGTGAGCTTAATTGCAGTAATAGGGTTATAAGGCTAATTTGATGGTTTGATTCCTTTGAAGACTGGTTAATTTTTATTCCGTGGCCTTAACTGGTGCTCTATTACAAAGACATACTCATTGAGATAGTGTGGATAGAGGGGCAAAACCTATCTTGACTACAGTAGAAACAACTCAGACACTCCTGAGTGGTACTTTGGGAATTCAGAGGTGGTACTTCTATATGAAGGTCTCCACTTTGGGAGTCTGATTAAAAGTGTAGTCAGTATACATATTTATGTTAAGTATTCATCTCCTCCAATTCCACAGATATGCCAACTCTAAGTATATTCAATGTGTGAAAATCCAGATTTACAAAATAAAATCAGTGAATGTGTTTTTAGGTCCAGGAGTTTCTTTATAGATCAGAGGAGTTTATTTAAATAGCAAGATTCCATATTGCATGGTAGAATACACACACATACACATACATATATATGTATTACATACGTCCTGTATATTTTATATATGTGCTATATAAATATAGTCATTTACATACAACTTATCCTAGACCATGAGGTATAGTTGTAATTATGTTTAGTACCTGAAGATTGCAATGTTCTGTGTTTTGACATGCTTGAGTTAGTAAACTGGTGGAAATTAACTCATTGGTATTACTATACTAAATTCCTGAAAATGTTCATAGTTAAGTGAGAACATTTATTTCAGAATCAAAATGCACAATTACAAAACTATTTCAGCTCTTTTCGAGTATGGAAGTCAAAAGTCATAATACACATTTGATTGATTGTACATAATTAAGGCTGATTTACTAAGAAGGCCAGTTGTCACCATTTGCTTATTAAATTTCTTAGAATCCTAGTTAGTGACAGTGAAACAACTCTTCCAATTTAACCAAGAAAAATTTTTATCAGTAAACAACATCTTACTTCTCTGAAGTTCATGCTCTTGTTTCATCAGTACTGTTAAAATATGTTTGTGTAAGGTATTATAGAAGATAAATCTGAAACAGCATGTTGCTCCTGGTGCCACATTCTTAGATCACTTAGAACCCCGATCGGAATCTCTCAGGTTCTCTGACTCTCTTGCGGCTGCTCAGTGGCCTGATTCAGGTAAGATATGCTGTGAGGAGAATAGCCAAAGTACATAAGACATCCCTTCCCTAGCCTGTCCCTACCCTACATAGGAGCCTGCTGAAGAGCACTGGCCCCACTGCTCTGAAACTCATTTTACTTCTCAGGGTTTTCTTTTCTTTCTTTCTTCTTTCTTTTTTTTTTTACAGGGTTGTTGTGTCTTTTTTCTTTTCTTTTCTTTTTTTAAATTTTATTTTATTATGTTATGTTAGTCCCCATACATTACATCATTAGTTTTGATGCAGTGTTCCATGATTCATTGTTTGCATATAACACCCAGTGTTCCATGCAATACATGCCCTCTTTGATACCCATCACCAGGCTAACCCATCCCCCCACCCCCTCCCCTCTAGAACCCTCAGTTTGTTTCTCAGAGTCCATAGTCTCTCATGGTTCATCTCCCCCTCTGATTTCCCCCACTTCATTTTTCCCTTCCTACTATCTTTTTTTTTTTTTAAACATATAATGTATTATTTGTTTCAGGGGTACAGGTCTGTGATTCAACAGTCTTACACAATTCACAGCGCTCACCAGAGCACATACCCTCCCCAATGTCTATCACCCAGCCACCCCATCCCTCCCAACCCCCACTACTCCAGCAACCCTCAGTTTGTTTCCTGAGATTAAGAATTCCTCATATCAGTGGAATATTATACAGCCATCAAAAACTGAAATCTTACTTCTCAGGGTTTTCTAGGCACATAACCACCCTATGCCGCTGCCTGATGGTGCCTTTCCCATGATCTCCCTTCCCTCTAAGACCTGGTCCCTATTTAAGAAACTAAGGTGTTATAGAAAACACATTTGAAGCATTAACCTGGTTTTTTCAACCTCATCTGTAATTCACCTTAATAATAATGAGGCTGTTGGAATGGAGCACTTTCTGAGGTAGCAGGCCAGAAATGATTGTTTGGGATTGAAGTACAAAATAATAAATAAAAGTATTGAACATTATATTGCATATTATATTGAAATATAGAATATTAAAATTCTGAAAGTATAGCTGAAGTTATAAGCTCCACATTTGTGACCGTATATCAAGAATGAACCCAAAGAGCAACAAAAGTCTGTGTAGTTTCTTTTGTTTAAATTTAAAAGACTCGCATGATACAAAGCAAAGTCTGCAAGGGACAATAATGTAGCTGAAATAATGACCCAAGTAAAAAGTTTGGAGAGTACTAATTAATAAAACTGCACTGAATTAAAAAAATGAATCATTAAAAATGCAGCTGTATGTACAAAGTTCACATTACTGATAGTGAAACAAGTATACACAATCCAACATTGAAAATTACTCATTTTTATCTTGATTTTACAGATGATATCCATTTAAGACTAATCTGTGCTTTTCAGTGTGAATAGTATTATATTTGGCTTTAATATTTCTTTAGTTAATTGTATAATAAAACTTGACCAAACCTTTAAGATGCCTTTCTTGCCTTCTAATGCAGCAGACTGTGAAAATCCCTTTATTAGAGCTTTTTTGAAATAAATATTCTATGAGTCTGAGAGAAGGATTGTAACAGTTTGCTTGGGCCCAGTTTAATTGATCTCCTTTGTGAATTTATTTTAGGAAAAGATAGTTCTAGAATTTACCTACTTACTATGCATAAGACCCACCCTAGAGATTTCATACCTGTTGACTCAGTAGTTATTACGATAATAGAGATGAGAGAAATCATCAAGATTTCTAGAGATTTGTTAAACAAGCTATTGGGACTCTGGCACATCCTCAGTATCTGCTTCTCAGCTCCTGTGGACTTTCTTTCATGCAAGAATCGGGGCCTAGGATTGCCAGATCTTCTTATTTTTTCAAGAGGAACAAGAAATTAGTATTTTTATGTCAAGTCTCTGCTTGTTTGGCTAGTTCAAGATAAAAAAAAAAAATTATGCCTGAACCAAACAAGACATTTCTACAAGCCTGCCTCGATTATCTGACTTCTGGTTTAGGACCTCTGATCTAGCCTTATCTCCCTGAATATGAGACCCAGATTGGTTATGTAGGGTGCCTACACTCAGTAGCTCACTTGTAGCAGAACAGTGATAACCCCTAGTAATGGGGTTGTACCGCGTGGAAATTGTACCCCACTTCATGCCTTTGCAAGGCACAAGGTGACCCAGTAGAAGCACTTAGGCCGTGGAGAATGGGTGAGATCACAAACAACAGGGAGGATACACTCCTGGGCCTTTCTAGCTCTAACCTTCTATGAAAACCATGCCAAACCCAGGCAACGTCTTCTGAAATCTAAAAAAAAAAAAAAAAAAAAAAAATGTAGCTCTGTGTGGTGATGGATGTTAACGAAACTTATTGTGGTGATCATTTTGCAATATAGACAAATACCAAATCATTATGTTGTACCCCTAAAGCTAATAAAATGTTATATGCTCATATCTCAAAATAAAAGGAAGAGGGAAGCTATCATTTGATATGACTTCCTTTTTATATGAGTTTTTATAACTGTGTTGAGTGGACTTTTTATTCTACATCTTTTTTTGATGATTCCAACAGCAATGTATATTTTTTTATTGTGATGATATAAAGTTATGTATTTTAATGCATGACCATTCTTTTGGACAATAAAAAACAATCTGCCTAATATAAGGCATTCCCAGAATATGGGTTATTTAATCTCATTAATGAAGAGTTAAAATTTAGACTGCACAGTGCTCGCTTCGGCAGCACATATACTAAAATTTAGACTGCACAGTGATATATGTTATTAGTGACTGATATCTGTGGTATTTTTGAGGGATTAATGCTTACATTAGACTGTAGCCAAAATGACTTCTAGTAATGAGATTAATTCTATCATTAATCTGGGCCAATCCTGAGCCATGCAAACATAAAAATCTATACAATCCAGAGGGAGGTTTTAGGATTTTACTATATATGGGAGAAGAGTGAGAGCCTAGACACAGGTTTAAGGTATACCTGTGACGTAAGGATGGGCATGGAGGCAGGAACAGAGAGTGTGGCGTACTTGCTAGTCTTTCCATTCCCACAAAACACAAGAGGGCATCTGCTGAGTATTCTAAAGTACCTTCCTAGTGCTACAGACAGGATCAAAATTACAACGTACAGCAAGAACATACAAAAACATGAAATCAGTTACAGAGATGATGAGACCTAAGACATGGCTCTGCTTGCCCCATAGCAGGGTGAAAACTGCATTTTTATCAAGAGAGGGAGTGAAATTTGAGAAGAACATTGTCATAGAAATCTTACAGCTGTGCTAGACTCTGTTCCCCTCCCTCTAGCCATTCCATTTAGACACACATTCTGCAACACCAACCTGATCTGAGACCTATGCTGACAATTCAAGGCATCCTGTCCAAGCCTCTGGAGAAATCTTGCCTAATTAAATCAGTGGCATAAAACAGAATGCTTAAAATTCAGGCTCCAGAAACAAATATTGTAAAACAATGCTTATTATGAAAACACTAAAATTACAAATTTAAATGCAAAATTTAGTATTATTGGACAGCATACATGGTATCCCTAAGGAAGGTGTATAATCCTTCACTTGTTATTCTTGACATTTCCCGGGAGATAGGCAAATGGCCAAGAAAATTTAGACAAAGGGAAGTTCAATGATTTTCACAATGTAAATCTATAACTCTCATACCACTTCTACTTACATCAAAGTAGTGCCTTCAACAGCCCAATGATTAAAATATAGATATAGATTTTGAGCAGTAATGGGATTAATGTTAGTAATAGCTTTTTTCCCCACTTTGAATCATTTGATTAGATTCATGAGTTTAATATTACATTAAAATTTATAGATATATTTGAAGTGGTAATTCATAAGACTTTAATTATATAGACAGCTCACTTTGCATATTCTATTTTTCCTCATGATCTTAAAATATACATTATTTTAAAATATGAAGTACTTCTCAAGTACCTCAAAAACTTAAAAGTTGTCGGCATGAAATATTGCTTTACGGTGATAAGGATTGCTTTTCATATTATTTCATTAACATTAATACTGCATCCATATTAGATGGGGGAACTTGGCAGTTAGTTCAGGTCTCACCCCTTTCTTGGAGCATTTCTTCTCAGGTAATGTCATATGACCCAAACAGTTGTCATCTGTTCCTAAACTTCCCACAAATCTGAACCAAAAAAATTTAGGCATTTTTTTTTTTTTATCATATACAGAACTCCATACCCCCCAACTTTGGTTTTATGTCCTTCCTGGTTTTTTTCTAGTATAATCGCATGTGCATTTTCTTTCTCTAATTACAGATGCGAGGTCACAGTACACATAATATTTTCTATTTCCATTTTAATCTGTAAATTACATTGATAATTTCACATCATTAAAAATTCTTTCATAATATTTTTGTTTTCTTTAAAAGATTTTATTTATTTATTTGTCAGAGAGAGCACAAGCAGGGGGAGCGGCAGGCAGAGGGAGAAGCAGGCTCCCCACTGAGCAAGGAGCCCGATGTGGGACTCGATTCCAGGACTCTAGGATCATGACCTGAGCCAAAAGCAGACGCTTAACCTACTGAGCCGCCCAGGTGTCCCTCTAATATCATTTTTAATGACTGGAAAATATTTTATTATGTGGATGGACTATTTAACCAATCTACTCTTAACTAATTTTTTTAAAAAATAGATAACATCCATATAGCTAAAATTTTGCATATATTCATAATCATTTCATTAGGATAAATTCCTAAAAGTATAGTTGTCTTGTTAAAGAGAATATAAAATCAACAGTGTTTACAGAAAGGCACATTACATGACCATATGCTTTATATAGAGAGCACCATGTCCCTAGACCCTCAACAACAAACTGTATTACTGGTATTACTATGATTATTATTATTATTATTGTTTGTCAGTATAATAGGAAAATGATATTCCATTGTTCTAAAATGCAATTCTTCGGTGATCATTGAGGCTGAATATTATCTTACACATTTTTGGTTATCTAAAATAAAAGAGAGAGACATGGGAGGGGAATTTTCTAAATGTCTATGAGTAGTCCTGCACAATTTCATCAGCTTCACTGTGCCGAGATCCCTCGCTCTGGCTGTATATAAATGACAGTAAAATTATAGAAATATAATGGTTAATCAGTTCAGTGAAGGGGACAGTGCAATCTAAAACTCTGATCAAATTTCCTTTTAAAATAAAGAATATTTATAATTTAGTGAAAAATTGTGAGACTAATTTTCACAAGTAGATGCAAATGGTTTAGATGATTTCATTTTCTCTGCAAGATATAATGTGAAATATAAATCTTATTGAAACTGCATATTTACTTTGATGAAGTGTTGCATTTTGAATATATTTAATCTTTTCAGTTTTTGTGCATTTACCTTCCTTTTTAAAAGCAACTCCTTTCAAAATGTGACTTGAATTGAGAATATTTTTATCTATCCTTGATTTCCAAATTCATATTAAATGATCATTTATGTGATGATGTATGAGATGTTCCTTGAAATGTGTCTGTTAAAAGACTTAAAATGTTATTGGCATGAAATTGGTCTTATTAAGATTTAGTCATTGCTGTGTAATAAATTACTCCAACATCTCGAAGCTCAAAGCAACAAATGTTTATTATCTCACATATTTTCTGAGTATCATGAAGCCAGAAGCAGTATGGATAGCTGGTCTGGCTTGTGGTCTCTCAAGAGACTGTAGTGACACATGGCCAGAGCTATAGTCTCTGAATACTTGACTAGGCCTGAAGGTTCTGCTGCTGTTTGCTCACATGGTTGGCAGACCTTATTTCCTCACCAAGTCAGTGTCTCAGTAGGGCTGCTCAGGACGGACATGGTCTTCTCCAGAGTGAAATTCCAGGAATAGAGTGGGATGTCAGTACCCTTGTTTTAGCATTCCGAATTACATAATTTTCAAATGGCTAAGCCTAAATGCAGTTTAAAAGAATCTTCTGATTTTCTTTTTAAAGCACTTCTCATCTGTATTGTTTTCTTGAACATTTAAATCAAATTCCACTGTTTATTTTAAATGAAATAAGGAAACTTACGTATGTGATTTAAAAAAAAATGTCTAATCATTTTTGTATGTATGAATCCTCTTTCTTGCAGGTGCTTAGCTCTAATGTTAAAACTCTTATCCCTCTTGTATTTTTTATTTGAATAAACTTTCAGCATGGCTTCTCCTCCTCTAGAAGTTTAAAATGAGAATGACATCAATAGTAGCTTTCTATCACTTGAGACCTAAGTAGGATTGATGTCACTGTCATGGGTGGGAAGGACTCTGTCATGATTTTAATATAGCCCATTTAGTCGCAAAATTGCTTTTCATTGTCTTAAAACAATAGAGACATAACTGATTGTATAACCTTATTTTATTCTAGGTCGCCTAAAAACCCAGAACAGAAGATCATTAAAAGAGTGATTGCTCTTGAAGGAGATATTGTAAAGTGAGTACTGAAATTGTTGTTTTTGAGTTCAGGTTATAACTTCTGGAATTTTGTTGAGTTTTAAATCATATCACTTGGGAAGTACCACTCAATTCAGAGGACCAAAGCTTTGGAGACTTCCCAAATGAACTGGTACTTCTTCAGTGAGCATCATCAACCATTTCATGATGTAAGGCTTACATAACTTCTTGATTATATTATTATCTTTTATCTGTGAGGCATAGGAGAAATAAATGTTAACTGAAGTTAACCACTAAATAATTAAACTGATCACTAATTATTTTTTGAATATTAAAATTAGCATGATTGTTTTAGATTATGGTATCATTATGATATCAAGGTTTATTTTAGATAAACTCATGAACATCTTATTATTTTAGATGCAAATACAGAAACTAAGTGGCAGCTTTTATACACGTGTACTCACAACCCTGAGATCATGATCTGAGCTGAAACCGAGAGTTGGATGCTTAACCTGACTGTGCCATCCCAGCGCCCCAGTATTCAGAAAATTTTCAGATCCTGTTTGCCAAAAAGCTTAATCCTAAAATGTCTGTATTAGTGACCCTACAGATTAAACAATCTCATTAAAATGAATCTCAGTTGGTTTTAGGGCAGAATCAAGACCAGCAGTTCTCAAAGGATGGCCAAAGGGTCGCTGGACATTCCCAAGACCCATTGAGGGGGTCAGGGAGATCAGAACTACTTTCCTAATAATACTAAGATGCTGTTTGCTTTTTCACTCTTATTTTCTCTCAAGTGCACAGTGGAGTTTTCCAGAGGGTATGTGATGTGTGCTATGGCATCAGATTAAATGCAGGAGCAGATACTGGAATATGGCTGTCTCCTCTTCAGCCAAACACTAAACGGATTGGCAAAAAAAAAAAAAATCCCATTGATCTCACTATTTCTTCTTTTGTTTTGGAAAATAATTATACTTTTCATTAAACATATTTGTGTGTGTGTTAACATATAGGTTTATTATTATTTTAGATTGAATCTATAAATATTTTTTAATTCACCATTTTAATTTCCCATATGGTAAATATTGACAGAGAATATTTTCTAATGTGGTAAATATTAACAATTCTTTGAGAGTTCTTTGAGAGCCTCAGTTATTTTTTTTCCTTATTTATTTATTTATTTATTTATTTATTTATTTATTTATTTATTTTATTTTTTTTATTCTTATGTTAATCCCCATACATTACATCATTAGTTTTAGATGAAGTGTTCCATGATTCATTGTTTGTGCACAACACCCAGTGCTCCATGCAGAACGTGCCCTCCTCAATACCCACCACCAGGCTAACCCATCCTCCCACCCCCCCTCCCCTCTAGAACCCTGTTTGTTTTTCAGAGTCCATCGTCTCTCATGGTTCCTCTACCCCTCCGATTTCCCCTGCTTCATTCTTCCCCTTCCGCTACCTTCTTCTTCTTCTTCTTCTTTTTTTTTTTTTCTTAACATATATTGCATTATTTGTTTCAGAGGTACAGATCTGAGATTCAACAGTCTTGCACAATTCACAGCGCTTACCAGAGCACACACCCTCCCCAGTGTCCATCACCCAGTCACCCCATCCCTCCCACCCCACCCCCCACTCCAACAACACTCAGTTTGATTCCTGCAATTAAGAATTCCTCATATCAGTGAGATCATATGATACATGTCTTTCTCTGTTTGACTTATTTCACTCAACATAATACCCTCCAGTTCCATTCACGTGATTACAAATGGCAAGATCTCATTCCTTTTGATGGCTGCATAATATTCCATTGTATATATATACCACCTCTTCTTTATCCATTCATCTGTCGATGGACATCTTGGCTCTTTCCACAGTTTGGCTATTGTGGACATTGCTGCTATAAACATCGGGGTGCACGTACCCCTTCGGATCCCTACTTTTGTATCTTTGGGGTAAATACCCAGTAGTGCAATTGCTGGATCATATGGTAGCTCTATTTTCAACTTTTTGAGGAACCTCCATACAGTTTTCCAGAGTGGCTGCACCAGCTTGCATTCCCACCAACAGTGTAGGAGGGTTCCCCTTTCTCCGCATCCCCGCCAACATCTGTCATTTCCTGACTTGTTAATTTTAGCCATTCTGACTGGTGTGAGGTGGTATCTCATTGAAGTTTTGATTTGGATTTCCCTGATGCTGAGCGATATTGAGCACTTTTTCATGTGTCTGTTGGCCATTTGGATGTCTTCTTTGGAAAAATGTCTGTTCATGTCTTCTGCCCATTTCTTGATTGGATTCTTTGTTCTTTGGGTGTTGAGTTTGATGAGTTCTTTATCGATTTTGGATACTAGCCCTTTATCTGATATGTCATTTGCAAATATCTTCTCCCATTCTGTTGGTTGTCTTTTGGTTTTGTTGACTGTTTCCTTTGCTGTGCAAAAGCTTTTTATCTTGATGAAGTCCCAATAGTTCATTTTTGCCCTTGCTTCCCTTGCCTTTGGCGATGTTTCTAAGAAGAAGTTGCTTCGCCTGAGGTCAAAGAGGTTGCTGCCTGTGTTCTCCTTTAGGATTTTGATGGACTCCTGTCTCACATTGAGGTCTTTCAACCATTTGGAGTCTATTTTTGTGTGTGGTGTAAGGAAATGGTCCAGTTTCATTCTTCTGCATGTGTCTATCCAATTTTCCCAACACCATTTGTTGAAGAGACTGTCTTTGTTCCATTGGACATTCTTTCCTGCTTTGTCGAAGATTAGTTGACCATAGAGTTGAGGGTCCATTTCTGGGCTCTCTATTCTGTTCCATTGATCTATGTGTCTGTTTTTGTGCCAGTACCATGCTGTCTTGATGATGACAGCTTTATAATAGAGCTGGAAGTCCGGAATTGTGATGCCGCCGGCTTTTCTTTTCTTTTTCAACATTCCTCTGGCTATGCGGGGTCTTTTCTGGTTCCATACAAATTTTAGGATTATTTGTTCCATTTCTTTGAAAAAAGTGGATGGTATTTTGATGGGGATTGCATTGAATGTGTAGATTGCTCTAGGTAGCATTGACATCCTCACAATATTTGTTCTTCCAATCCATGAGCATGGAACGTTTTTCCATTTCTTTGTGTCTTCCTCAATTTCTTTCATGAGTATTTTATAGTTTTCTGAGTACAGATCCTTTGTCTCTTTGGTTAGATTTATTCCTAGGTATCTTATGGTTTTGGGTGCAATTGTAAATGGGATGGACTCCTTAATTTCTCTTTCTTCTGTCTTGTTGTTGGTGTATAGGAATGCCACTGACTTCTGTGCATTGATTTTATATCCTGCCACTTTACTGAATTCCTGTATGAGTTCTAGCAGTTTTGGGGTGGAGTCTTTTGGGTTTTCCACATAAAGTATCATATCATCTGCAAAGAGTGAGAGTTTGACTTCTTCTTTGCCGATTTGGATGCCTTTGATTTCTTTTTGTTGTCTGATTGCTGTGGCTAGGACTTCCAATACTATGTTGAACAGCAGTGGTGATAGTGGACATCCCTGCCGCGTTCCTGACCTTAGGGGGAAAGCTCTCAGTTTTTCCCCATTGAGAATAATATTTGCTGTAGGTTTTTCATAGATGGCTTTTATGATATTGAGGTATGTACCCTCTATCCCTATACTCTGAAGAGTTTTGATCAAGAAAGGATGCTGTACTTTGTCAAAAGCTTTTTCTGCATCTATTGAGAGGATCATATGATTCTTGTTCTTTCTTTTGTTAATGTATTGTATCACATTGATTGATTTGTGGATGTTGAACCAACCTTGCAGCCCAGGGATAAATCCCACTTGGTCATGGTGAATAATCCTTTTAATGTACTGTTGGATCCTATTGGCTAGTATTTTGGTGAGAATTTTTGCATCCATGTTCATCAGGGATATTGGTCTGTAATTCTCCTTTTTGATGGGGTCTTTGTCTGGTTTTGGGATCAAGGTAATGCTGGCCTCATAAAATGAGTTTGGAAGTTTTCCTTCCGTTTCTATTTTTTGGAACAGTTTCAGAAGAATAGGTCTTAATTCTTCTTGAAATGTTTGGTAGAATTCCCCTGGGAAGCCATCTGGCCCTGGGCTTTTGTTTTTTGGGAGATTTTTGATGACTTCTTCAATTTCCTTAGTGGTTATAGGTCTGTTCAGGTTTTCTATTTCATCCTGGTTCAGTTTTGGTAGTTGATACATCTCTAGGAATGCATCCATCTCTTCCAGGTTATCTAATTTGCTGCCATAGAGTTGCTCATAATATGTTCTTATAATTGTTTGTATTTCTTTGGTGTTGGTTGTGATCTCTCCTCTTTCATTCATGATTTTGTTGATTTGGGTCCTTTCTCTTTTCTTTTTGATAAGTCTGGCCAGGGGTTTATCAATCTTGTTAATTCTTTCAAAGAACCAGCTCCTAGTTTCGTTGATCTGTTCTACTGTTCTTTTAGTTTCTATTTCATTGATTTCTGCTCTGATCTTTATGATTTCTCTTCTCCTGCTGGGTTTAGGCTTTATTTGCTGTTCTTTCTCCAGCTCCTTTAGGTGTAGGGTTAGGTTGTGTACTTGAGACCTTTCTTGTTTCTTGAGAAAGGCTTGTATTGCTATATACTTTCCTCTTAGGACTGCCTTTGCTGCATCCCAAAGATTTTGAACAGTTGTGTTTTCATTTTCATTGGTTTCCATGTATTTTTTTAATTCTTCTTTAATTTCCTGGTTGACCCATTCATTCTTCAGTAGGATGCTCTTTAGCCTATGTATTTGAGTTCTTTCTGACTTTCCTCTTGTGATTGAGTTCTAGTTTCAAAGCATTGTGGTCTGAAAATAGGCAGGGAATGATCCCAATCTTTTGGTACCGGTTGAGACCTGATTTATGACCTAGGATGTGATCTATTCTGGAGAATGTTCCATGGGCACTAGAGAAGAATGTGTATTTTGTTGCTTTGGGGTGGAATGTTCTGAATATGTCTGTGAAGTCCATTTGGTCCAGTGTGTCATTTAAAGTCTTTATTTCCTTGTTGATCTTTTGCTTAGACGATCTGTCCATTTCAGTGAGGGGGATGTTAAAGTCCCCCACTATTATTGTATTGTTGTTGATGTGTTTCTTTGCTTTTGTTATTAACTGCCTTATATAATTGGCTGCTCCCATGTTAGGGGCATAGATATTTACAATTGTTAGATCTTCTTGTTGGATAGATCCTTTAAGTATGATATAGTGTCCTTCCTCATCTCTTATTACAGTCTTTGGTTTAAAATCTAATTTGTCTGATATAAGGATTGCCACCCCAGCTTTCTTTTGGTGTCCATTAGCATGGTAAATGGTTTTCCACCCCCTCACTTTTAATCTGGGGGTGTCTTTGGTTCTAAAATGAGTCTCTTGCAGACAGCATATCGATGGGTCTTGTTTTTTAATCCAGTCTGTTAGCCTGTGTCTTTTGATTGGGGCATTTAGCCCATTTACATTCAGGGTAACTATTGAAAGATAGGAATTTAGTGCCATTGTATTGCCTGTAAGGTGACTGTTACCGTGTATTGTCTGTGTTCCTTTCTGGACTATGTTGCTTTTAGGCTCTCTCTTGAGCCTCAGTTATTTTTAAGAGTATAAAGGAGCCTTCACACCAAACAGTGTGAGAACTTGCTGATGTGGGAATGAATGGCAAAAATTTTCATGTCATGATTATCTGTTCATGAGTAGTCTGCCATGGTATGAATGGAGCTATTGCGGGATGGTTTGAATGGTTTATATTTATGAATATTTGTGCAGTCTTTCTTTGTTTTAAAAGCTTTATTGAGGTAAAATTTATATACTGCACAACTCACCCCATTTTAAATATACAGTGTAACAAGTTTCATTATAAGTATACACAATTGTGCAAGCCTTACCACAATCTAGTTTTTGAACACTTCCATTACCTTCAAAAGTTCCCTCCTCCCATTTGCACTTAACTGAGGCTCCCACCAGCCCCAATGGCCAGTCCCAGGCAACCAGGAATCTGCTTTCTGTCCTCATAGTTTAGCCTTTTCTAGAAAATTTATTTAGATGGTATTATACAATATATAGTCTTTTATACCTGTGTTTCCCCCCCACATATCAGAATGTTTTTTTAGTTCTCCAAGTGTGTATATCTGTAGTTTGTTTCCTTTTTATGGTTGAGTATATTCCATTGTATGGACCTACCACATTTTGTACGTTCATTTACGAACTAATGAACATTAGGATTTTTCCAGTTTGGGGATATTATGAGTAGAGATATGGATATTTGTGAAAATGCTATGGACGTGTGTCTTTGTGTGGAAATATGTTTTTATTTCTACTGGGATTTATTCACACATATCACTGTTAAAACGCCTATATACCTAAGACGCTGGCTATTATGGTGAAGTAGATGTTTAACTTTGGTAACTACCAAACTGTTTTCAAAAGTGGCTATAATATTTTATGTTCTACCAGCAATGTACAGGGGTTTCAGTTTCTTTGTATCCTTGCCAACACTTGGTATTATGAAAATTTTTTATTCTGGCCATCCTCATGGGTGTAAAGTAGAATCTCGTTGTGGTTTTGATTTGCATTTCCCTGAAGGCTACTGATGTTGAGTATATTTCCATGTGCTTACTTGCCATTTGTATATTTTCTTGGGTGAAGTGTCTTTTCAATGCATTTGCTCATTTTGTACTGGTTATTTAATATTTTGAATTATAAGAGGTCCTTTGATTTTGATTCCTTAAATAAATTGGGCATTTGGGGGAGGATGAATGTGTATAATAATGTGATTTTAGTCAGGTGTAAGTGTATTCGTATCAAAGAGTTTAGTTTTTGTTACCTGTAGGATTTGTGTAGTCAATTTGCAGAATTTGGTGACTGCTTTCTATTTTGAATTCCTATCTAGTCTTCTGATTTCAGTAGGAAACTGGGAAGAGCAATAAATTTGGAAAACTATTTGATATTCATCCATAAATGTCCCAAATATGCTTTTAATATTTGGAAAACAGTTTGTGTGGATATGATGCAAATCCCATTCAAGGAATGAGTCAGCAAACCTTGAATATGTTATATTAAATGATTGAAGCCAGTCACAAAAGACCATATAGCATTTGACTCTATTTATGGTATATGAAATGTCTAGAATAGGCAAATTCATAGAGGCAAAAAATAGATTAGGGGTTCCCAGGGGCATAAAAAAAGGGGAATGAGAGATATGGGTACGATGGTTTTTTTTTTTTTTTTTTAACTTTTGTTTGTTTGTTTGTTTTTGGTAAGGGGCATAAAACATTCTAAAATAAATTGTGATAGGGGCGCCTGGGTGGCTCAGTCGTTAAACGTCTGCCTTCGGCTCAGGTCATGATCCCAGGGTCCTGGGATCGAGCCCACATCAGGCTCCCTGCTCCGCGGGAAGCCTGCTTCTCCTTCTCCCACTCCCCCTGCTTGTGTTCCCTCTCTCAGTGTCTCTCTCTGTCAAATAAATAAATAAAATCTTTAAAAATAAATAAATTAAAAAAAATAAATTGTGATAGTCTCACAGCTCCGTGAATATATTAAAAACAATGAATTGTACATTTTAAATGGGTAAATTATATGTTATATAAATTACATCTCCATAAAGCTATTAAAAAAAGAATTGGTCAACAAAGGGAGCAAAAATTTTATCTATGTCAAATAATCTAACAAGATTAGGAATGTCAAGGGATTCATTTTACATTATAATCCAAAGAGAACACAGCTTTAATTCAGATGTATCATTAGTGGCCACCAGCTGGAGTCAACAATGTGAGATTGTAAAACTTGGTCAGACATAAAAAAACTCTTGTGTAATTAGAAATCCTACAACAGACCTCCCTGAGGAAAAACCTGGGTTGTTGCTTTCCTCAGTAAGTGTAAATACTGTATTGGGTTCACAGAGGGCCTGAGATAGAACGAGGGTTATTGGTGCAGTGTTGGGAGATGAGGGGAAGGGGTTGGAGATGTAAGAGATTTATACCTTTTTTTTCCCCCCACTGCTGCAACCCACTTGGGGAAAGGCTGGCTTCTTTGTTCTAACCCTGAAACTTAACACTTTGGATATATGGCCCTTTGTGTCCACCTTCACTACACCTCTATCATGAAGCAATGAGTAACATAAGGAATGAAAGTATCAAGGCTCAAGACTCTCTCAGTATGTAGCCTCTAAAAACTTTTTGATAATTGATTAGAAAAAACTTTTTTTTATTTAGTGTTTTAAAAGAAAATTTAAAATTTTATTCCTCTGAATAAAATAGGTACTTAAAAATTCTAGGCTTCCTGGGCTTTAAATTAATAATTGGATATATTCCTTTATTTTTTTATTTTTTATTTTTTAAAGATTTTATTTATTTATATGAGAGAGAGAGATCACAAGCAGGGGAGAGGGGTAGAGGGAGAAGCAGACTCCCTGCTGAGCAGGGAGCCGGATGCAGGACTCGATCCCAGGACCCTGGGATCATGACCTGAGCTGAAGGCAGACGCTTAACCGACTGAGCCACCCAGGCACCCTATAATTGGATATATTCCTATAATAATTTTCTAACAGCGTTGAAAAACATTAGGAGGTATTAGGTAATACAGTATTATTTACTGATGTGCTTACCTCTTTTAGTCTATGACCCGTTTTTTTTTAAATGCCAGAACATATAAAAATCAAATTTAAAAATATGTTGTCTTTCTTCTACCAGAAGTCATTTGTCTATTGGTATCCTAACTTGTAGTAGACAATGTGCTTTGGTCTGTGATGTGGACTTTCCATTCCCAGTCTTACCTTGGATAATACTTGATTACTTAGTAGGCAAGCTAAACTGAAATGCACATCACCAGAACTTTTTTTTTTTTTTGGAAAGAACTTGATATTTCATAAAATGATCAAAGAAAAAAATCTGACTTATTAGGACTCAGTTACCCTTTTTGTGGATTTTGTAGTATTTTTATTGTGAATTACACATAATTAGAGGGTAGAGAGGAAACCATTATCTTTTCAGAGCTAAGCACTTTCAAGGCTTAATCTAATCCTCAATTTAATGTTCTGTTAGTTATAAAAAACAGATATGTAGTAAAATATAGTTTAAAGAGCACTTATTTTAAAGGTAATTCAGCAGATGGTTGACTCATATTATGTTTCTACCTGGGGAAAGAAGTGTGGCAAAAGCCAAGGATCAACCTCGCCTCACTGAAGACTAGAAACGGTACTACAGCTGGACTTCTGGTTTCTGTGCACCTGCACCCTCTATCCTTGTTTTTGTCTGTCTTGCTTGTGTTCCCATTGGCTTTTGCCCCATGCCAACTGCTGACTTCCTTGGGTGTGCCTCTTGTTTAAACTACCTGAGAGAAATCTGAGTGTGTCGCTTTGAGGTACAGAACTAGGATATGTCCACCTGACAGGTCACTGGTCAATCCACTCATCAGCCGCCTTTGGGGTGGGTGCCCTTCCTTGGTCTGGCCGGTTGTGGTTGTGTAGGCCAGTCAGCTAGTACAGACCCTGCAGCTCTAAGGAACCTCTTGGAAGGGGCTTGTACATCTGGCAGATACTGTGAGGCCTCCCAAATTGGGGCATTGTAGTCAGCACTCACTTCGCTTAGCATCACCCTTTGAAGCCTCATGTTCAATAAAACTATAATCTGTTATCCTTGGTAATTGCTTTGACCTTACCCTCTGGGGAGGATTTATTTATTTGTTTGTTTATTTATTTACTTATTTATTTAAACTACAGAAATAACACAAACTGGAAAAATTCAAAATGCTATCATGAACATCCTTGCACACATACTTTTGGACATTTGTGTGTTTATTGTTGTAGAACAGATAGCTAGAAGTAGAAATACTGGGTCAACGCATGTTGTTGTTATTGCTGTTGTTATTTTTAGTTCTAGTGTATACAGCCAGATTTCCCTCCAAAGAGGTTTGTTGTACATCTCACCAATATATTACCCTCTTACCAACACTGCATGAAATGGATTTCAAGATCAAATGCAATGGGGAGGTGGTGGATGTCAGATTTAGAAGTCAAAGCATTTCAACAC
Organism: Mirounga angustirostris; assembly: GCF_029215605.1. NCBI lineage: Eukaryota > Metazoa > Chordata > Mammalia > Carnivora > Phocidae > Mirounga > Mirounga angustirostris. The sequence goes on from NW_026991720.1 coordinate 37,890,165, forward strand.
AAATTCTGAAATTACTTTAAATGATTAGGTTCTCTTTAATCAGTTTGCTGACCGAGTAGGCCTTAGAAACATTCATTTAATGAGCACTGGTCTAGCCACTAGAGAAACATAATTGGATAGAAGAGACAAAGTCCCTGCTGTCACGGAGCTTACATCCTAGTGGTTAGAAGCAGATAGCAGGCAAATACATAACACATAATGCAACACATGACACTGAGCTAGAAGTGCTAAAGAAAAATAAAGTCGGAAAGGATGTATAAAGTGGGGGTCTGGGACTGCTATTTTAGGCAGGATGTTCACTGTAAACCTCTCTAATGAGCAGATAGTTAGCAGACTCCTAAATTAAGGGAGGAAGGAAGAGAGCCATACTAGGATCTGGGACAAAGGCAATTCACACCAAAGAAATAAGCAATGCAATCCTGAGATGGGTACACAGTAAGTGAGTTTAAGAAGTCGGCATATCAGACTCCACCAAACTAGGAAAATTCAGGTAGGAGACTAGGTATCAGAGGTTTGCAGAGCTTTGTGGGTCATAATAAGGACTTAGGATTTTACTGTAGTGGAATGGCAAGCCCGTGGAATGTGTTGAGCCATGAGTGATAGGATGTGATTGGCATTTTTAAAAGATCCCTCTGTTTGCTGTGTGGAGAATAGATGAAAGGGAGGCAGTCTGACCCAAGTAACTGGTCAAAGTATTTTTCTCTTGAGGAAATAATATGTAGCTTCTTCTAAAAGTAGTTAAGTATCCTTGTTTATGACATGAATGATGACTACTTTGATTTGATATTTTCAGAGTGACTCATAAAAGTAGTCACATTATTTGTAATCACAGTCATCATGATTACATTGACAAGGTAAAAGTAGAGTTGAAGTATTTGTTCAGTGAATTCAGCCAAATATTCCTAAGATGGTAGAAGAGGTGACTTTTGCAAGTCTGAACTTTCTGTCATGATGTCAGTATTGATTAACATCACAAGACGGTTGCTTGATTGTGTGGATAACTTAACTAGGAATATAGTCATTTTCATAAAGTTAACCCCAGTGGGTCTGCTTATCTATAACACGAACAGTAAAAAGCTAATGAAAGTAATATTTAGACAAGACCATTAGTTCCACCAAAATATTTTGCATAGTTATTTGCTTTTTCTTATTAATTTGTTGTGACTCACATAGAGGGACTATCTTAGAAGATGATCAAATGAATACAAAGCACCAAACTGCAGGAAGTCAATATAAATCAACCACAACTGAAATTTGTAAGGCATCAACATTGTTTTATTGGGCACTTGTATTTCTGTTTCACAGATTTTCTCAGCCCCGTCAGAAATGAAGCCTGTTATCATTTGTCTTCTTACCTACCAAAATACACTTTACAGATACTTGGAATCTGGGAGCCCATGTAGATAGCAACCTCAGTGAAGTAAGTCACCGGTGAAGGGGGTAACCATATAATTCATCACCGAAACTAGGACACTTTTGAGAGTGAAAGGGGATGATGATTATGTTGGAATAATCAGCATCCGGTAACTGCCAAGACAAACTGCAACAAATGGTCGCCCTACCAGTGAAATGTAATCTGCTTTATAATTCACTTTACATAACTTGATTTTCTTCAGTTTGTGGTTCTCCTTGTTCAGGAGAATTCCAAGAAGTGTTCATAGAAAACAATCACTTCTTGGCCCCAGGGAGGCCTTAGGTCGGGCAGGATCGATGATGTGGAGAAGCATGTCCTGCTCACAACACAGTCATTTCCATGCTAGAAAGTACAGTGTAGGACTTTCTGTAACAATTACTGATATTGCAAAGTATTCTGCAGTAGAGAAGCATGAGACGTCTTTCGCTGCAAAATATTTAAATGATAATTCCTCTTCAAGTATTACGACTATATTGTAAAATGTCAAAACACCCTAATTTATTAAAAATAACTTTCTGATATTAGCAAAAAATAAATCCATTGAATCACTAGAAATTAAACATTTTAAAGCTTGTTGATTTTAAATGTGCTATTGAAAATACAGAAATCAATATTAGCCTATCACAGATGGTTGAATCATATCATGTTCCAGGAAATGATGAAGATTTATAGGAAGAAAAACAGAACTAAATTGAGTTTTCCCCAGTAAAACTAAAAATGATGGTTGTTTAATAACTTCTTTTCTTTTCTTTTCTTTGTTTCTTTTCTTTCTTTTTCTTTTTCTTTTTTTTGGTGCAGTAGCTCTGAATAATAGAGGAGCTTAATGTATCTCTATGGCACTCTTTGAAGACCATGTATTGATTTATGACATTTTTGGTAGATTAGGAATGCATTCTTTCCTAAAAGAAAGGACAGAATGAAGAAGAAATTTGAAAAGAAACTTGTGTTGAGGACCCTGATAAAGATCGCTGAATAGAATGTTTTAGAGCATGGAAGCTAATGGTTTTATTTTATAGTTCTCAAATGGGACCCAGGTTGGTGGTTGCTTTTGAAGACAGGAAGATATTTATACACTGGGCCTTAGCTATTAGTGATTTGAACAGAAGACTTTCACAAATTTTTGAGCCACTTAAGCCTGGTTTAGTTTGAATTCTGAATTTTTCCAAATCAAAATGGCACAGCACATTCTTGTTTAGTACTTAGCCTCTGACCAATACTATTATTTAATAGATAAGGTCTTGAACATGAAATTAAGCATCCCAGGGTCTGTCCAATAAGGTTTGTTACCACTAAATTAGAAGCATTTGTGAAAAATCATCAGTTTTGCTCTGATGTCAATCTGAGAAATTATTAATCTCTCCTGGACATTCTTCCCTTGCTAAATATTATAGATTGGTAGGTAATCCATGACTTTTTGGAAATCTTTCTTTTATGTAGTTGTAGATGATTATTTATCACTCTGCTGCTGTATCTGTGAATAAAAATGGAATTGCTGATAAAAACTATGTGCATTAGCAGTAGGTATTTCTTCCTCACCATCAGAGAGATAGTCACTTTAAGTTTATATGTAAAAATGTTGATCTTGATTTTTAAGATCGAAATTATTTCTGTAATCAATTTAGCAATGTAGGGAGGTTTTCAGAGGTACTACACCAAACATAGTGTGTACACTTTCATGTAGGAGGATGTAACAGTTGCTGGAAGTCACCAGACTCTTTAGATTGAATTGCTTTTTCTAATAATGGTGACAGTGAGTATTGTGGTACTCTCCCCAGCCCCATCACTGGTTTCTCTGGTTTCATTTTTTTTTTTTTTTAAGATTTTTATTTATTTATTTGACAGAGAGAGAGACAGCGAGAGAGGGAACACAAGTAAGGAGAGTGTGAGAGGGAGAAGCAGGCTTCCTGCGGAGCGAGGAGCCTGATGCAGGGCTTGATCCCAGGACCCTGGGATCATGACCTGAGCCGAAGGCAGACGCTTAACGACTGAGCCACCCAGGCGCCCCTCTGGTTTCATTTTTAACCTTAGTCTGTCTCTTGAATAGGATTCTTCTTTAGATACGAACATTTTTACTATTTATTCTCTCATGCATAGTCATTTATTCATTCAGTATGGTGTGGAGGTCAAGAGCACAAACTGTAAATTCAGACTTCCTTGATTTGTATCCCAGCTTTGCCACTTCTTGTGTTACTTTACCAAACTACTTAATTCTCTAAACTTAATTTTCCTCATCTGTAAGTGGAAATTATAATAATACTCCATAGAGTATTCTTCAGGATAACATGACATAGTGGATATAATTTGGTTAGCACAGTGCTCAGCACATAAGAATGTATTCAGTAATTATCAGATATTCTTAGAAGTAGTCATGATGAACTCATTACGTATTGGGTGCCTGGAATTTTTACTATGTGTGAGATTCTAAGGTTGTATTGACAGCCATAGAGAGTTCTTACCTTCCTAAAAGTTTATGCTCTGGTGGAAAGGCAACAAAAGTAACAAAGAAATACAATTGCCACCATGAAAATGTACAAAGGCCCCTGGAGCATCCCTAGAGGAAGAGCATCTGGTCTACCTGAGGAACGGGGCTGTGTTGTGTTCAACTTTCTGGTTAAAGTTTGAGATGAATAGGAGATCTACAGCTCCCTCCTTAACTGCAAAAGCAATTCAGGCTTAGTATAATTTAGGAAAACTGAAACGATATTGGAGCATATGGGGTAAAAAGAAAAAGTCCTTTTTTTCCTCATACTTCTAATCACACTCCCAGAGGTATATATGGTGCGTATCCTGATCCCTGTCTCATAGTGGGAGATTGAAAGAATTAGAAAAATACTCATATCATAGCATTTTTCCTTGAATATTCCAGAAAGAAAAAATACATACTTCACATATATCTATAAGAATTTAAGTGTCCCAGTGTGTCTGTTACACAGATAGATACACCTATGTTATAGTAATATACTTGTATACCTCTAGTAGGTAGGTATTTGAAAACATGGCAACTCCAGAATTGCTTATTTATTAAGTTCTAAATAATAAATAATAGTCCTAGGAGTAATGTACACAAAGATTCTGTGTGCAAATTATTGGGTAACAATAATATATGACACAGACAAAACCATTTATAGAAAATTACAGGCAAGAGCATGAAAGGCAATATTAAATAATGTCTTCATTATTTAATGTTCTTCCTATTAAAGTCACCATATCTAAAAGGAAGTATTAGAACCATCATGTTCTCTCCAGGCAGTGCATGGTTGAAATGACTCGGGGGCTTCAGGTAGGAAACCCACTGGCATAGCTTAATTAGGAAAAAGTTTCTGCAACTGGGGGCCTACCAGGTTGCTCTGATCTGGCTCTATCCTTGTCAACATCCCTTTGCTGCTCTCCAAAATATAGTAGTCAGTCTCTAACTAAGCTCCTTTCCTCTGTTTTTGGGCTGGCTTTGGGGACTTTTCTCCCTAATTCTGCCATGAGCCTCCCTCGCCTCCCCCAGTGCAGACAGATCATGTGAAGTGCTCTGGTGGAGTCTGATATTTCCTAGCAGGAAGCACATCACACTGGGGGCCAGCTAGTGCATTAGTCTATATGCTTTCTTTGCTGCTGGCTTAATTATATTTCTTAGTAGTATAACTTTTTGAAGTTGTGACCTCCAAGTAAAAATATAGAAAAATGCTGACTTTTGTACACTCCTTTGAACTAAATATTGATTTTTATTTCTTTCTCTGCTCACAGTAATGTAAGTCTGTCAAATATTCGGAAAAGGCATATAAGTATAATTATCTTAGTAGGAAGCTAAAAAGATTGTCTTAAAATACCTTTTTAACTAAGCTTAAGAAGCGTGAAAGAAGCAGCCTGAATAATTACTTAATAATTAAGGAACAGATAGTTCTTCTATTTTTGCGCAGTTTCAGTTAATTTTGTTTCAACTTAACATTGACCATTGTTTCTCTTTTAAAATGTTTGGAGAAAAAATTTCATGCGGCGGAGCAGGTGTGTTTAAGGTATTAACTTAGTTATTATGGATGCTATTAAATTTTTGTAACTTTTGTTTTATGAAAGCTTTTTTTAGGTGTCTAGGGGCAATGAGGAGTAGCATGATATAGTAGAAGGAGTGTTATGCTTGGAGTAAGATGATATATTCAATTCCAGCTCTGTTCCTTACAAGCTGTATGACCTTGGAAAAGTTATTGACCTCTCTGATTTTAAAAGGAAAAAAAAAAACCTCTCTATTTTCAGAGTTATTTTGAAGACCAAATATCTTCCAATACTTTGTAAATTTTAACACACTACCAAAATGTAATGTATTATTAACTGATTTTCTATTTGGCTTCCCCAGAGCTTAACAAAATGCCTTGCCCATTTTAGATGATCAACTTTTTCTGTCATTGTTGAAAAAAATTTATTGTACTACTCAATCAAGATATAGGTCCATATTTGATAAATTCTGAAGTTGGAAGAAAACCACTTTTACAATGTTCCATGCAAGTACTCAGATGCGGGCTACTGTTATCTTTTGGATCTTGAACTGGTTCCTCATGCATAGTTACCTGATGCTTCTAGCAGGGGTCAATATGCTTTTTCTGTAAACAGCCAGATAGTAAATATTTTTTTATAGCTTTGCAGGCTATACCGTCTCTGACAAAACTACTCAATTCTGATGCTGTAGCATGAAAGCAACTATAAATGATACATAAAATGGATGTTCCAATAAAACTTTAATTACAGAAACAGATACTGGACTAGATTTGGCCCCTGGGCCCTAGTTTGCTAATCCTGGTCTATATTATCTACTTTCATTCCTTTAACTTTAGAAATAAGTAGAAAATACTAAACTTATTTTCTAGTCCTGGCCAGCAGTTTAAATAGTAGGGAAGAATTAGCCTACAAGCCATGGGTTCTTTGGTTATATGCTGGTTGAGGCAGAGTTTAGCTCTGCTCCTCTAAGGGAGATTCTTGCTGCATTGCTAGAAGCCACATGGATACACCTTACAGGGAAGATATTTGTCTTGAGCTGGTTGGGGAAGAGCTATTATACTTTAAGAACGCTGCAGAGAGCATCTTCACTGGCGAACCGCCACAATGCTCATAAAAGAGTAGAATAAATTTCATTGCCCAAATAGTTTCTTCCTAATACAAAAGGAGTGGCCCCGCAGATGGGAAAATTCTGCATTAGAATACTACCCCAGGCTATTTAAGCTCTTCTTATAAGCCCAGCATTAGAACTCCAATTATCTTCTGGCTGTTATTTGAGCTCGATCTGCCTGTGCTGGACTAAACTGATAGTGCAGAGAAGAAGGAGCTAATAATCTAGAGGATCCTTTTTTTAAAGTAATTTATTTTAGTTCCTCAATTTATTCATTGTGTTATGGAAAATGTTCAAATGTTCTCTAGTTTATTATGAGGGATGCCTTTGTATATAATAGCATCTCAGTTAGACACAAGCAGTAATCATTCCTATATTTAAAATGTTGATTGTGAAACTAAAGTCTTTGTAAAATTGGAAAAGAAGTTTGTTGACAGAAATATTAATCATAAATTGTTGATTTAGAAAAAAAGAGTGTCTCCCTAGTTTTTTCCCCCCGAGAATCTGAATGGTTCACACTAGCAGAACTAATAAGATTTTGAAATTGATCATCCTCAACTCAAAGGAGAATTTGAGTGAAAATAATTAATTTTTTTTCATTATTAGGGGAGCTGAGAGTTGTTGATCTTTCAGAAGAGTCAACTGTGTGATGAAAGTTGTATACCTGGGGTATGATGAATAGCAAGTCATTAACTTTGGGCTCCTGCAACTGGACACTTGGGAACTAAGGAGATTTTCCACTTTGCTTATTACAAAAATAAATTCTCCCTGACCATTATGCGATACCTGGTTTTAATATGCAGCCCAGAGGTGGCAGTGATAAACGCAGCGTCCCACACTGCTACACCTCAAGGTGTATTGATGCTTCCAAGGAACGTTTCTGCAGTCTGGATTCCAATTTTACATACATCAAAAAGTAAATGACTATTTAATCTGTGACTATAACATGAAGTAATACATACTGGAATGGAGTTTAGTAGGATGGAAAGCCAACCTGAAAGATTTTCTATTTGAGATGGAAGTATAATAAGCCGTAAGCTTTACAAAAGCAAGGAGTATGATAATAGAAGAGGAGATGAATGAACAGTTTAGAATTTGGTATGTGTATGGGAAAGTAAGGTGACCTTTAATGGATTTCTGGGGCTGTCTTTTGGGGGATTATGTAAATAATCCTGAACTCTAAGTCTCACATGGCTATCATTAAAATCAAGAGAATGCTTACTGCCTGATGGAAATTGAAGTGACTCCTAACTTGATGTATCCGAGCTCTAGTATTCTCACATGACTTTTAAAAAATAATGATTTGTTAAAATTAAAACTTGCAACTTCCTTGCCAATAAAGTGAAGGAAATAAAGAGGATATGCATATGAAACTTATATGAAAGTTTCACTTTTCACATTTCTGGCAATGTATGAATATTGCACTGTGTATTGAGCCAGTGATGAGTATTAACATCATTTTTGACTTTGTTAATACAAAAGGTGAAAAAATGTTTCTCATTGCTGTTTTCATTTATATTACTTTCATTGCTGATACAAATGAATATTTTATACATTTATTAATCTTTTGCTTCCTTTTCTAAGAACTATTTCAGAATTGCCCATTTTTAAACGGTATTCAATGTTTTCTTATCAGTTTGGATGTATATATATATATATATATTTTTTTTTTTTTTGAGAGAGAGAGAGCGTGTGCATGGGGTGAGGGGTACCAAGGAGGGGAGTCAGAGGGAGATGGAGAGAGAGAATCTTAAGCAGGCTCTAAACCCAGCGTGGTGCCCCACGTGGGGCTCAGTCTCACGACCCTGAGATCATGACCTGAGTCGAAATCAAGAGTGGGTCCCTTAACCGACTGACCACCCAGGCGCCCCAATCAGTTTGAATATATTACGTATGTTAACCCCTTGTCATATTTAGATCAAATTTATTTCCAGTTCGTGATTTGCCTTTTAGTTTTATTCATTCTCATAGGTTACTTCCATTTAATTTTATTTTTGATGGTTAGAGGTCTGTGAAGTAGAACTTTAGATATTGAATTCTTTGACATAATTTTTATGTGTTTATCTGCTGAGTTAATGCTATTAGTGTGTGTTACTGCTAATCTATGAGTTTTACAAATAAGGAGAAATGGGACTTCAGTATAAAGCTTGTAACATGCTTTTCTCAATATTTTAGAGTTATAAAAATCTAGTTATCCTTTATTGTAGAATACCATATATATCTACATATGTTCTGTAGGCAACATAGCTACCATATGGAGGGTGGCATTGTTCTAGTAGAATGTTTCTCAAGGTGTGATCTCCAGATTGTAGCATCAACATCACCAAGGAACTTGGTAGAAATGCCAATTTTTGATTCCCACTTCCCCATACTGAATCAGAAACTCTGAGGCTGGAGCCAGCAACCTATGTTTTAATAAGCCCTGCAGGTGATTCTAATGCATGCTGAAATTTGAGAAAATGTTCTAGTATTAGGTCTCTCACCAGTTATCCGTCTTAACTTGAGTAGTTTAACCTATTTTAGATTTTGGTCTACTCAGTTAGGTGTGAAATGATGTTTTCTTCAATTTGACTCTATTGTCACCCTGTCTAAAGCTTAAAATTCCAATACTGGGATTTGGGGTGGGAATTTTGAGTGGAAAAAAACACTGTAGTGTCATGATCCCCTGTTCCTTTGCAGGTTTAATGAAGTGTCAGATCCTGACCACCAACCCACCCCAATCTTTTCTTTAGGAGTGCACACTCACTTCCTTCATAATCTCTGCCCTCCCTGTGATCTCATGCTTTTAGGAAAATGGAAAGCATCTCACCAATTTGAGGATCCTAGGACTAAATGATTTGGAACATGTTTTCCAGCTCTTAAATTCTATGATATTTATTCCATAGAAAAGAGGGAGGCAGACAGAACACAAATTTTTGGAGAAGGATTAGCACCAGGAAGGATGTTTTCCCACTCCAGGGTAGACAGGTGGATCCCATCACTGCGTCACTCCCTCGGGCTGCTACTTTATCATGAGGCATCTTAGACATCGGTCTTGGAATTCTCCCCAAAGGAGCGGTGAGCAAGAGGCGAGCAAGGGAGGATTTGTTCTAAGAGTACCCTGGAAGATAAGTTAGCAGGCCTTCATGATTTCCTCCCTGGATTACCGTGTCTGTATCCCGACTGATTTCCTTTTCATACCCTTGCCAACCCATCTTCCACACTCCCACAAGAATGATTTTTTTTAAATGTTAATCTCATTATGCCTTCCACACTCACGAACCTGGTAATAAAGATCCCTCATGATTGGCCCTGTGTCTCTCCAGCTGCATTCTCCCCACTAGGTTCTAGCCACACTGATAGTTTGTGGTTTCTTGGCAGTTATGCATCTTCTCATATACCTTTGCCTTTACAGAAAACACCCTCACTTTCGTCCTGTTCCTTCGTTTTGTTTTTGCCTGGCTAACTCCTACTCAGCAATCGTATCTCTAGGAATTTATCTGTTACATAGACCTGCACCAGAGTGCAAAGGAGTGTGTACAAGGGAGTTACATGCAGGGTTGTTTATAATAGCAAAAGATTGAAACCTTCTAAATGTACATCCATACAGTTAAGGACATTGTGATCCATTCAGAAAATAGAGACTCAGGAACAATTAGGAAGAAAAGGTTAGATCTATGTGTACACACACACGTATATGAGCAAACGATCAGATATTGGATCCTGAATACCACTTCACCGCGGTCATTTTTCTAGGAATTCGTGCTCACTTTCTCTGCACTCTAAGTTGCTCAGTAATTACTAGTAAATGGGTAACTTCCACTTTTTAGAGGAGAGAACTGGAGGGCTTGAGGGGCAGGAATATGAGGGGAATTTTACAGTATACTCTTTAATATTGTTGGATTTTACCTTTAACATTTGTCTCTCTCTCACACACATATACACATATTATGTGTATAGATATATGCCTACATATGTATACATATGTGTAGATGTGTGTGTAAGCCACAGATTCGTTTCCAGCATCTCTTTTTAAAACCTTCTACTACTGGGATTACATCCCTTTTGTGCTCCTATTGAATACTAGCTTCCTCTTTCATAACCTTTACCACTCACTGTGGGCGGTTTTTTGCTTTCGTCTTCTTCCCCTACTCACTCTTCTTGCACCCATGTGCCTATGTGGGGACGCGCACACACACACTCACACACACACACACACAATGCTACAGCTATATTGTTCCAGTTTAAAAAGTGCTTTCATCCTTCTCTATCCATGCTCACGTTTTATCCTGTGCATGGCAGACGCTTCACCCTCCCCTACCCATCTAACAAAATCCTGTATCCTCACCCTGACAGAAATGATTGTCCTCTTCTCTGTTTCCAACGTACTGTATTGATCCTACAGGTATAAAATGCATCTAAGTGTATTAGAGCTAGTTGTACATGCATCTTTCTGCCTGTGTGCAATTTGAATCAAGGGCAGCGACTCACTTCTGGAGCCTGGCATCTAGCACGGTCCTGTCTTACCAAATTTAGCATATTGAGGATGTGCTCAATAAGTATTTGTCAAATTAAATGACTGCAGGAAGCTCTGTGCAATATTTATAAAACATCAGTCCTGACTATCAATCACTCTGTGAAGTGATTCTGTTTATTCTGGAAGTATTTCAACTTTGTCCAATTAGTATCAGTCCCAACTCCTTATCTTCAAAAATGTAAACTCTCATTTGCTGAACATTTTCAATGTTGCTGAAGGTTAAGGAAAGCTAGTGGTAAAGAACACGAGTCTCAGCCATCTGTTTTTCTTTGCTCTCTCCAGCAGCATAAATGCTGCAGGAACTGTCCCTGCACAGCAAAAGAGATGAGAATATGCTTGTTTATTATTGAGAAGAATTAAATGGGCGCCGTGTATGTCAATTTAGGCTAACTTATTCCATGATAACAAACAACCCCCAAATCTCAATGGTTTATTGTAGTAGATGCTTGATTCTCACTCTATTATATGTTTACCTTAGGTTGCATGGAATGCTTCTCCATGTTTTCTACTGTCAGGGATTCAGGATGACAGGGTATTAATAGTCACAGGGGAGATGGAAAAGGAAGGCTGGTAGGACCATGAGATGGATCTTGAGGCTTCTATTTGGAAGAGGGACATACCATTTCTACTCATGTGTCATTGGCCAAAACCTGTCACATGACCCAACCTGATGTCAATATGGTGGGTACATACAACTCCCCCTCCCTGGGATGGGAAACAAACATTTTGAACAATAGTACACTCTACCAAAGCCTCTTTTAGAGTTCTTCTCTTGAAAATAAGTTGGGTTTGCTCTTGTATCAATGTGCCTATTTCACACACATTAGTTGAACGTGTACCACAAACAGAGTGCAATGCTGGGAGGGACAGTGAGGTTAAGTCCGAGACTCTTTTCAAGGAACTAACTACCAGAAGGGTGTAAAAATACCTCCCTACACAGTGGTCAGGTAGGTAGTGGTGGAGAGAGCACCTAGAGGAGAGAGAGCTGGAGTTGGCATAGCATGAAATCATACATGTTAGCTACCAATACCGGAATTAATTTTATATTGTTACTATTTTTTAATCTCACATGAAAAGGTGTGCTGTTTGAGGATTCATCACATCCATTTGCCCTTCAGTTGTTTTCACTCATTTCAGAAATGGTATCTTGTATGTTTATGTGTGTATGTATATACACATATACACACATATGTACTTATAGATATTTATTTAATAAATATTTGCATGTTGATGATAAAGTGGTAACACTGATGAAAATATCTGGTGTAGACGTCCCTGGCCATACCACCCTGAATGCCCTGGATCTCGTCAAGATATCTGGTGTTACCTCATTAGTCATATTCCTTGGGTATTGGATATGCATGGTAGTACCCCAAACCCATGAAATATTGTATTTTTAAGCATTCTGCTTATTTTTCTATTTACTTATTTGTTGTTTTATGTAGCTATCTTTTTTTTTTTTGAGAATAAAAATACACTCGTGCCCCATGTGGCCTTGGATTTCCTAGCTTAGAAATTACTATTCTGTCTACACACTGAATACATAGTGCTGATGCCCTAAGCTGCTAGTGTTTTTCTGTTGGTAGATTATTCCTTGTCCATTGCCTTTTAAATATATATTCAGAAAGATCATACTTTAAGAAAGGATTAAGTATTTCAAGTGAGAAAAACCATTCTGCTGTTTCTAAAGCATATACAGCTGTTAAACTTTAATTAAACAGGTTTGTAGGAAAGGGGACTAGAGACCAAGTTCATAAAACCAGACAGATATGCTTTGTAAATGAAGAAGAAAGTTAATTAAGCCAAGCATAGCAGCTCAATATTAATTTTTAAGACGCTTCCAGTGTATTTGTTATAAATCTTGACACCTGCTATTGCATATTTCCTAATGAGTTATTCTACAATTCAAGTTCAGCATTTATATGTCAAAGATTCCTAGTCAGTTGGAAAATTGTAAGATCTTCCCACATTGTGTTAATATTTATTGCAAGAAACTTAACTCTTGAATGAAATCCAACTCATTTTCGTCGATGAAAATAAATGGTGAATTTATATTTTGGAAATAGAATTTGTCATATAAGCTGTGAAAATAATCCAGAGCAACCCACTGGTTTTTAAAAACTTATTTAATTATCAGCAGATTCTGAACATCACAATGAGACTGATAAAATGGATTTAACATTCAGTTGTGGTGTTTTTGAGCTTATCCTTAAGTCTTTTAACCAAGTTACAATTTTCTTTTTTTTAATTACTAAAGGAGAGCTATGCCATTTTAACAAAAAATTTAGCTCAACAGTCCACCCATAATTCTGTGAAGGAGAAGGAACAAAAAAGCCCTAAAAAACTTGCAGATGCATTCGGTTATTGAATTGAGTTCATGATTTTCCTTTGTGTTTTATTATGCATAGAATCTGTGAAGAAACACCTTTAGATTTCACCTTCTCAATAGGGAGGCATACAGGAAAAACTTTAAAAAAGCATGAAGGTCTTTAAATTAAGCCTGCTGGGTATGAATGCAGTAAATAAACCAAATTGTGATTTATTTAAATTATTCACAGGTTTAAACCTCTTGTTTCCCATGCAACAGTGTGTCCTGCTTTATCCTCTAAATAGAAGTACGAACTGTAAATTAAACATTGACTATATTCTTAAGTGCATTAATGTAATTATAAGAATTTCAAACCATGACTTCATCCTAACTGAACAGATCTCTTTTGCTTGTGTGAAGCGAAAGGTTTATAGACACTGTTTCTTTGAAAGACCACCAAAGAATAAGAAAGATGTTTGAAACCATCAGTAAGTTTTTCCAGTCACAATAGCTGCAAATAAATGAGGATTTAGAAACGAATTATGCTAAGCAAGGTAAATTGTATGGCATGTTGTCTTGTGGTGCTTCAGTTGATACACCGTGTAGCCATAATACTGTCATCAACAGAATATCCCTGAAAATGGGATGTTTCTCCCAGTAGGTTGCTGGGTAGAATGAAATGTTTTACTTAGGCTCTAGATGGAAAATGCACAAGCCACTCCTGCGAGAGATGCATTCAACCTAAAAGGGTGGTATTACTTTGGGTTCTGATTTCCATTTTCAAGACAGTATTATCCCTGATTACGCTGACTGTAACTGCAGAGTAGTGATTTCCTCTGTCATGCCTGACGAGTGTCAACAGTGATGATGGGTCCCCGAAGCGTCTTACCGGGCCGGCTTCCTTCATGCCGCACGTAGTCAGCATGTGACGTGGTAATTGATTAAAACACCACTTAGAAGTGTATTAGTCATAAAGACTTTCTAAATGCTTTCATTTTTTTTTCCCCTGAGCCATCTAGTAATCTAAATATAATCATGTAGTTTTTCTTTCTCCTGACACCTGAGGCATCTCCTGGTATCAGCTAAGTTGCTCCAGGAAGATCAGCGTTCTTCTATATGGAGTCTGCCGAGTGGGCCAGCACTTCGAAAGATGTCTGTTGTCTTCGTTCAATTGCTAGTTTACTAAAAGAGAGTGATATACGTTTGCATCACTGGATCTGAACTTCTCCCAATTTTATGATTTCTAATGAACAACCACAAGCCATGCATATTTGAAATTTTATTTCTACTTGTCTATATTATTACCTAATTATTTGTTGTTGTCTTTTTTTTTTAATCTTTTTTAATGATTACCTGACTGTGATATTTCTGAAATTAGATTTCCTTTATTTCGAGATGCGGGGACTTTGGGCTAATGGGGGATTTATAATGTAGTGCTACCGTTTTGTCCACGTGAGTTTATAATGTCAGGATCTACTCTGCTGTGTGTCTGTGTTGAAACCCTCAATGGTCTTTTCTGTGCAAGATCTCTTTTGCGGCACCTGTGCTATGGTGTGTCACATGGCAGCTTTTTTTCTAATAGCCTACTAGGTCTTCTATCTTTGATATAGTGAGTGCAGTGAGATGCCTACATTATATTTAAAGTTAACTACTGAGCTATACACTAAAGCCTGATTATATGGCTACTTAATGTGGGTATGCTTTTCTAGGGGTAGATGTATTTGTCTTCCCTTAGATGGGGGCAGAGTGGAAGTTATTACCTTTTAAGGGGAAGGGTTCAAGAAGTGGAGGTTTGAGCGCTGCTTTACAGTGTTGTCAACATTACTTTCCAGGTAACCCAGAAATCATGAGGTGTTTGGGCCCTTTGTCCCACAGCTCAAGGAGTCTCAGTACATACATACGTAATTTTCTAACCCTTACACCCTAGCTTTATGATTTCTGGAACCAACTGACTCTGCTTTCTGCAATTTTGCATTAGATGTGGTTTTTTAAACCTGGCCAAACAAAGAAGCTCTTGGGACACTTTTAAAAACAGAGATTCCTAGAAGTCACTTCAAATCAACTGACTTGGAAACAACTAGGAATGGAGCCCAGGAATCTGTCACTCTTAAAAGCTTGCCTGTTAAGAAAACAATGGCTGGGTTCCCTGCCAGGCCAATTAAATCCGAATTGATGGATTCTGATGCCCCAGAATCCAGCATCCAAGAAGCTCCCCCAGTGACTCTCCTAAGGAACCAGGGTTGGAAACCACTTCTCTAAACTTAGAATCCCCTAGGATTCGGCCTTTTTTGTTCCGGGGATCTAGTAAGGTAAGCTTTGCTCTTCAGGAGCAAATAGAAGAATCTCTGTCTGTCTGTCTGTCTGTCATTTGTATGTTTATGACTGAAGTGGTATGGTGATCTCTGTGCTGTCACTTGCAGAATCTGTATTATTGGAAGCTTAGCTTTAGTGATATATCTAGACTTCTGGAGAGTTTCAAGGAAAGTGATTTGCATACAAAATGATCTAGCATCCAGACCTCCCTTTTATCTCACCCTCTGCCAGCTCATCTTCTGGTAGGAACTGAACATTATATTTTAAGGATATTCTTCCTCTTAGGTGCCCATTAGAAAAAAAAAATCCATTTTCTTTTCAATCAAAATTCTGTCAGTGTTTACCTTATCCAAATGTGTAAGCCATTTGGCGTAGATACATGAATTAGTTTTAGAGGGACTGTTTGGATTTTTTGTTGTTTCATTTACAGAAAGGTGTTTATTAGAAGCATATTTTTGGTAAAGATATGTGTTTCCTGTATTATCATTTCCAAGTCAGTTTGGCTCAGAAAATGCTGTCACATAGCATGTATTCCCTATCCTGTAACAGTGTTGTTTTTATTATGAAATGTCTGCCTACCAACTAAAGCAAATTCCTCAGCCAGGAGGCATCTTGGAGCCATTGCTTCATACCCCTCCCTCTCTGATAGCACCCAGCATGATGCCGACCACACATCACTACATTGATAGGCCATAAGTTGAATCATGTATTGATAGCCTGGACTGCATTGTAAAGAGGATAGATCCTGCTAAATTGTTTTGCCATCTACCTAATAGATGATAGCATGGAAACTGGGGGGTCAGGAGCCAGGAAGAGCTGAATTGATATGTGCAAGCGAAGGAGACAGACCTGGGAGTGAGGCGTGGGAGGGGTTGTGAGGAGCAGGAAGGGGACAGGGATAAAGGGCGCTACTCAGGTGACAAGAGGCCACTCTGTAGACTCCCTAGACACTCCAATATGGTGTCTGTGGATTTCTTATAGAAACCAGCAGAGGCTCTGAATGCATTTTTGTGAGCACAAGTGAAACTTAGACAAGAGTCACCAAAAGAGGGCCCAGAGGCTGAGGTCACAGGAGAGCATAAAAAGTCCCTGGGGCACCTGGGTGGCTCAGTCGGTTAAGCGTCTACCTTGGGCTCAAGTCATGATCCACGTCGGGCTCCCTGCTCTGTGGGGAGCCTGCTTCTCCCTCTCCCTCTGCCTCCCTCCCTCTCATGAATAAATAAATAAAATCTTTGAAAAAAAAAAAAAGTCCCTTTTCTCTTCTGCCAGGACATGGGATAAAGTACAAAAGGGGTTTTGTACTTCCACCAATGAGAAATTGGTGGTATGGGCCCAGCTGAACTGGCTTTGAAAAGTGAACTCCTCCCCATTTTCACCCCCGGTTGTAGGAGGTTGGATCAAATTATACTGCCGTCTTGTCAGCCCAATATGGTCCAATTTGAGCAGTTGCATGACATCTGGGTTAGAATGACTAGAATCATTCCACAGAGACTCTTGCCATTAAGTCTCAGAGCTGTAAGTCACTCCTAGAATTTCGAGCTCTGAACCTGGCCTCAGATGTGTAAGGTCTTGCAACTGGAGTCCCCAACTGCGTGAATCTCCTCACACCCATGCTGCAGACTGGGTGGACATGAGCCCAGTGTCTGCTCCGCTCCTCTTTTTTTTCTCTTTCTTTTTTTCCCCCCCTAGATAGCTCTCCTATGGGGGGAGGGGCAAAGGGAAGGGCAGGGGGAGCAAGCTCCTGCCCAGCACAGAGCTAGATGCTAGATCCTGAGATCACGACCTGAGCCAAAACCAAGAGTTGAGCACTTAACTGACTGAGCCACCCAGGCACCCCAGTCTACTCCTCTTAATAACACCATTCACAGCCTGAGAGGGGACCTTTATCCAAAATGCCATTTCTTACTGTTGTTGCTTTTTGTGCTTATTTTCATCTTTAATTAGGAACAGAAATCTAAAGAGGGAGAATGTGTACTTTCTCTTTATTGAAAAAGAGCCTGGGGCCTGGGAGAGCCCTATAAGTAATTGAAGTCCAAATAGTTGAAGCCCAAAGGCCTTATCCATGGAGTGAGATTTGAAGAAAGACTGAAAACATCCCCTTAACAACAGTTGTACAGCCTGGAATTTTAGCATCAGAGTTGAAAAGTGTAGAGCAAGGCTGACAACTTTAAAAATCTTCATGCGTCCTGGGGCACCTGGGTGGCTCAGTCGGTTAAAAATCTTCATGTGTCCTGTTTTTTAAAAAGTACATACTTTTTACAAAAGAATCACATAATTTCTCTCCATATCACAAGAGGCTTAATTTAATTAATTTTCTATTATGTATCTACTGTATTCACAGAAAAGTGTCTGGGAGTATAGAGAGAAGTAGATGGAGAGCTTCTTTAAAGGAGGTAGAAATTATGCAAAGACAAATGTCATGGTCTTTACATCTTCCCTTGGGTTATCTGCCTTGAGCACTTCTAGATATTTCATCTCTGTTCTGCATGGTGTGAGCCAGAGACCTCAGTGTTTGATGAATGCCCTATTACCGCCCCGCCAATTTGTGGGCATCTGGCTATACCGTTCAAGTTGAATGCAGCAATGTCTTCACCAGGCCCTTCTGCCAAGTCTATTTCTCTATGTAGCATGCTATGAAAATAAAGGAACACTGCTTTCAAGTGTGCTGAATACTTAACTGTACATGATAAAGTTAATATAGCTGTCATTTCCACACACTTCTTATTTGTCATTATGTTTCAAGTAAGCACAGTAACAGCAATCTTAAAAACCCTGTGGCAAAACTGAAGAGAGAGCTCTTCCCTGATGTAATATTCTGAAATAACATTTTCGCAGGTTCCCCTTATTACTGAGGGCATGTAATGTATCATGCTAGAAAATTCTATCACATTCTCCAGAAAGGCAACATGGAGTTTTTTACACTATTCTTTCAATTACCTCTTTCATCCTCACATTATAATTCTGAGGTTAGATTCCCATAGGGAGAACCACAGTATTAAAAGTGTGTGTATAAGGGAAATGTAGGTGACATATCCTCCTTTCTTTGCTAAGGCAAAAATATCAAATATTTTCTCATATCATCTAAGAATGTAAAACCGTATTCCACACACTCCAAAGGTAAATTCTTACATAGCAATTGCACAAGAGGCTTAAGTACATAAGACTATTCATGTGATTCATTCATCTATTCATTCATTCTGGAAATAGTTATCGAGCCTTACTATATAACTGGTGTTGTTCTAGACAATGTGGATAAATTAGAATCTGTATAAACTGTGGTGTAAGGAAGTAGGGGCCAGAAACAGGACCCAAAGACAACACACAAGTAAATAAATGACAATGGTAGGAGCTATGAAGAAAATGGAAGACATGATGGCATTCATTGACTGCATTCAGTGGAGTATAACCCTGTTTGACAGTTTAGGTAGTCAAAGATGGCCCAGACCTGAGTAATTGGAGTACTCCTGTGAAGATACGGAGTTAATTTAAGGTCGAGGGAAAGGTAAGACCTTAAGGTATTAACGAGCGGGGCACATATGACAGAGGAAAGAAAGGTCCTTTTGTAGGCTATGAAGTGGACAATAGTAGAAGATGAACCCAGAGAAGGAGGTAGGGTAAGGCCACGTAAAGCCAGTGAGCCACAGCAGAGCTTAGACTTTATTTCAGTGAGACAAGAAGCCTCTAGAGTGTTTGAAGCAAGAGAAGGATGTGATCTGATTAATATGCATAAATGATCATGAGGCTGGTATGTATAAGACTATGACAGGAAGAGACAAGAATAGAAGCAGGAAGCTAGGATGTGGAGGTGGGGGCTTTAATAATCCAGACAAGAGATGATGGTGATTTCGGGCGCCTGGGTGGCTCAGTTGGTTAAGCGACTGCCTTCGGCTCAGGTCATGATCCTGGAGTCCCGGGATCGAGTTCCACATCGGGCTCCCTGCTCAGCGGGGAGTCTGCTTCTCCCTCTGACCCTATCCCCTCTCATGCTCTCTCTATCTCAGTCTCTCTCTCAAATAAATAAATAAAATCTTAAAAAAAAAAAAGAGATGATGGTGATTTCAACCAGGGTGATAGAGTGGAAATGCAATGAAATTGCAGTAGATGGAGTTGGGATATGTTTTGAAGATTGCTGAGGATTACATATATGGGCTGAGGGAAAGAGAAGAATGGAAGGTGGTCCCTTGCTTGGGTTTTGGTCTGAACAATTTGCTCCATGGTAGGAATGTTCACTGAGACGGGATAGACAAGATGGAGGGGAGAACAAGTTAGACGGGAATGTGGGTCAATGGGAATGAGGTATAAATTACCTGAACACTGTGCTCAATTAAGAAGGGTTACTTTTGCTGCTGCCAGTGGCATCCCTTTTTAGGGGTTAGTGACATACCTTCATTTCAGTATGTCTTAGGCTAGGGAAATTCCTGATGGTCTCTCTTCTTTGTCCCCATGGAAACATTTGGAACGTTCCTGTAAAACATATAAGGAGGTAGAGTGTATCTTTTATGCATCCCCAACCTAGGGCTCTCATCCTAGTCCTTACGTCTTATTTTCCATCCTCTGCTTGCCCTTCTGAGCTCTCCCTAAGCCTAGCACCCCACCACTTATCCCCCACCCCATCCTTCCCTGGACCATTATCACTTTCTTTTTGTTTCTCCCCTGCCCCCAGAAAAATTGCATTTCTCTTCTTTAGATTTTAGGTAATTATACCCTTTAAAGCCTTAAAGGGGTATTTTAAGATCACATAATTCAGAATTCATTCAATCATTATATATTGATCATTTTTATGGATAACACAGTGTTTGGCACTAAAGAAGAAATTTTAACTTGTATGAACATAGCTGTTGTTATTTATGAGCTTAGAGCATATTTGAAGATATAAAACACATTCATATAAAATAGTAATACTAGATAATTAAGCTTTGTGGAAACCATAAGGCCAAGTTTACCATCCAGCCCCAGATGATTGCTTACTTACTTGAGTATGGTTATAGCGATATCTGGTAATTCTGATCTAAAAACTTTACTACTAATGCAAATCATTGCTGTGATGATTAAGTACATTGGGTTTTATAGCACAGTTTAAGCCCTTCCTATGCCACGTCCTGTGATTCTGGGCAAGTTTCTTAAGTCTTCCAAATCTCACTGTCCTCCTTAGTAAAATGGGAGTAATGGTATTATTACCTATATGGTTTTTGTGGCAAATATATGAAAAAATTGTCTTACACATGGTAAAAACTAACTCAGCTCTCCTCCTCCTTCCTATCATCATTATCATTTGCTGGCATGAATAGTGTCTACACTGAGAGTTTCCAGGTACAGGCTGCCTAAGGATAGGTCAATTCTTGGGACAGGTGGAACTGGGGAAAAAGACAGTAACAACAGGTCTAATGCTGCCCAAGATTATGGCACACGGGAAGGAGGATGACATTGGTGGAAGAAGGTAAAAGAAACAAGAGCTACTGAAGGAATCTGGTTGGTGGAGGAGTTAGCTGGTCACTGTCTTTCTAAATAATTGTACTGCAGAAGAAAAGGAAGTAAAGGTTTCAGGACAATAATGAAGTTATATTATTGTGCCATCTTGAAGCACCTGTTACCTATATATTGACATAACGGGGTTTCTGCTTTATACTGCTCAGCCCTAAATATAATGCCATTATTAAGAGCAGTATTAGCTGCAGAGCTGGTTACTTCTTCTGAGCGGAGACTAAATCTACCATCGAGACTCCAATAAATTTTATCTCTTGACAGACTAGTATTTAATAGCACTTATCTTCCCCCATCTACCACCTCCTTTTATGGTCATTTTCTTGTTATTGGGGACTAGAAGAAATTCACAATTCAATCACTTTATGACATTTCTTTTTGTAAATGGCACCTTCTCTGTCACTTCTTGATCAGAGAAGAATCAGACAGTAAGTGACTCATTCCTGATTTGTTAATGCAAAACCTTTTTGTTATTTAATCGTTTTGAGGCAGCATTGGGTAGTTATTTAGCTTTGCAGATTCTTATAAGTCTTGTGCCTGCTTAGGCAGAAGATGTTCCGTAGCTTGTTGAATTATGCAAAGTTAGGTTCAAAAAGTCAATCTTGATTTACAGCTGTTGCGTGAAAATTCAGTGCAGGCTCAGTGAAGCACATTATCTGCAAATAATACTCTGTACTTGTATAGAAACAGCCTGAACAGAAAGAGACTTCATTCTATATGATTAATGCACAAGTGCTTTATAAACTGTGACACACTCTACTGATATAAAGTGGAATTCACAGGCAACATTTATGTGAACGTGGGTGGACCTTTCCCAAGATAATGAGGAGTTCCTATTGATGCCCAAGATTAAAGGAGACCTTACTTTCTCAAATAGGGGCAGATACCTTAGTATTACTTAATCCCGTACACTGCTTTACAGGTTTCCATGTTTTATCGATTATGATGATGAGAGCTATTTCAGTAGTCATTAAATCCTATGGGCATCAAATGCTTACCTTTGTAGAGATGCAAGGAAGTATAAGATACAGTCCTTAAGAATTCCCAAGATATTGTTCTCCTTCCACATTGATTCCCAATAAACGAATCTCTGCTAAGTCCAGGGACTCTGCTGAGATGGGAGTATATACACTTAAGCATCATTTTTGTTTCTCTTTTCTGGCTTGTAGTTGACATGCAGGGTAACTTTGCTTTTGCCCCCATGTGAGGGGACTCTTCTGCCATTTCTTTTATAAGCAAAATTATACAGACAGAGCTGGGCTAGTGACCTCAGTAAGGTGTCCCAAAGTACAAATTATGATTTTGAAAGGGAGGAGGAAATTGTGGCCAGGTGGAAAATAGCAGGAGTCTATGGCTGGGTCACTGTGTATTGTGGCTTTGTTTGGTTCAACTGTTTTGGAGCAAGACCCCAGCCAGTAGCATAAAGTACATAGGAAAGACAGGTGCATATTTAATAGGTTGTGCAGCCCACAATGTACTGGGGGGCAGGGCAGGCAAGGGGAACTGAGGCAGAGGTGATGATGGCAGGCAGGTGGCAGGTAGGGGGACAAACAGGGACAGAAGAGTCACCTAAAGTCACAGGAAGGATCCCAGTTGTCAGGTGATGCTTCTGCTCTGCACTCTTGGCCCCTGGTTTCTGCAGCTGAGAAGACAGGAGGGCCAGGTTCACCACGTTTACAGTGCAGTTGCTGAGAGACAGATAATCTCCCCATTATTATTTTAGAATGCTAAAATCCAGTGTAATATTGGAAATTCTCAGTGAGAATATCTCCAAAAGGCACATGCTAGGAGTGTTACTGATGCCATGAAAGCCTTTCTCTTTTTTCTAAATGTACCTCTTTCCTTACGCATTTTGTATGGATTCCTGTTCGATTCCTTATCTCCTGTGTGTCTCTGTGAGCACCCACGTGTCTCTTTCTCTCTTTCCTTACCAGTACACCAAACATTTTAATATCATCTCTTTTTTTCTTCTGTTTCTGTGTCTTTCTCTGTCAATTCCTGGTTTTCATTGATCTCTTACTCTCTCTTCCTTAAGCAGATACAATACAAAGCTAAAAATATATATACACACATACATATATTTTATATATATAATGTTTATTATATATTTATTGTTATATATATTTATATTATATGCATAAAATGTGTGTATAGATACACATGCATATATACATACACAGATTTTATTACATTTTCTACGAGAAGTTTTTATTTCTTGCTTTTAAGTTGAAAAACAGAAGTTTTAGATACTTTATTTCCATATTTTTAGAAAACACTAAACTAAGTTAAAGGCTTGCTTTTGTCTTCAGTTGATGCTGCCCATAGCTATTGATCAGCTTCAGAGGTTCGGCTTTGTTTTTAACAGAGACAAAGAAAAGATACTTTTCATTCTGTCTACTTCATTACTTCCAGTAGGTTATGGTAAGTATATCATTTTAATCTATCTTATTTATATATTAATGGTCCTGTTCTAAAAGGATTCGAGGTAGTATAAAAAATCGGCATAACAAAAGAGAGGAAGCATATCAAGAGAAAGAGAAAGTGAGGGTGGAGAGAGGACGTCCTACAATGTTGCCGTAGGTGGTTCTTTGATTTGATTAAGCTTCCTATAGGCCAGATGTGAGAATTAGGCAAGGTCACTATCCCAACTATAGGATGGCAAGTAAGGAAGTCCCCTAAACTTAGAGACTTAAATCAGAGTATGGAGTTTTCTCTTGCTGCTGCAATAAAGTACCACAAGCTTAGTAAGTTAAACAACATTTATTATCTTAAAATTGTGGAGGTCAGCAGTCCTACACATATCTTAGGCTAAAATCGAGCTGAATTTCTCTCTGGAGATTCTAGGAGAGAATCTGGTTCTTTTCCTTTTCCAGCTTCTAGGGCCTACCCACTTTACTTGGCTTATGGTCTCTTTCCTCCATCTTCAAAGCAAGTGGTGTCGCATCTTTCTGACCCTGCTTCTGCACTCCTCTCTCCTTCTGGCTCTCTTCTTTCTCCCTCCTCTTTTTAAGGGCCTTTTTGATAACTTTGGCCCACTTGGATAATCCAGGATATAAACTCCCTATCCTAAGGTCAACTAATTAATAGGTTTAATTCCATCTGCAACTTTAATTCCCTTTTGCCATGTAGACTAACATATTCATAGACCTCAGGGAGCAGGATATGGGCATCTTTGGGGGGCCATTATTATGCCTATCACATAAGAGTAACAACATTTATTCTGCTCATGAATCTGTAATTTGGGCAGAGCTTAATGGGGACAGCTTATTTCTGTACCACCTGGCTTCAGCCAGCTTGGCTGGAACCCTGGGACCAGAATCATTTGAAGTTTTTCCCACTCAAATATTTGGCAGTTGATGATGGGAAGACTCAGAAAGCTGAACTGGGACAACTGGCATTCCTTGAGCATTCCTGTCTGTCTGTATGGTTGTTGCATGTGGTTTTCTCTAGCACAGTGGCTCAGGAAGCTAAATTTCTCGCATATGTTGGCTAAGGTCTCCAAGGCATGGTGGTGGGGGTGGTGGGCAGGGAATGGGTGAAAGCTGTGTTGCCTTTCATACCCTAGCCTCCCAAATCATGCAGCGTTACTTCTGTCACCTTCTATTTGCTAGAACCAAGTCACAACAGCAAGGCATATTCAATGGAGGGGAGTTAGATTGAAGAATGTCAAAGGATTTGCAGACATGTTTTAAAACCACCACAGTCACTTAAAAGATTTACAGTGTCCTCTAAACATCTTTTCTTGGGGATAACAAGTAAATAAATATTTTTTCATAGTTTCATAAATGGACTGTGGTGTGATGTAAAACGTGATGGCCTCACCAGTATCTGTACCTAAAAAAATGCATTGATAAAATTCATAGAGATGTTTATTATAGCATTTCTAGGTGCTAGCACCAAAGTACATTTCAGGGAAAAAAATTCTACAAGTTACTGAAGACTTTATCCAAAGTATACAGGTCTCCAATGGACTAAAGAGAATCCAGGCAAAAATTCAAAGAGGATAGAAGGGAGATTAATGGACTACATCCTTCAACCAATCCTTAACGGATATATTTTATGATAAAATATTTTAAAAGACTTAGGCATCACAGAGGTCAGGATTATATTCCTTGACAAGAACCAGGAGTAAGAATAATCTTCGTGGCTACTTAAGGGCAGATCTTTTGGTTTTTAAACTAGTTTGACGTTCAGTTCTTGGATGAAATGAATAAACTGTGCTCTTCCTCATGTAGTCACCAATTTCAGACAGAAATAAATGCAGACCATTTTTTAATACATGGAGGATGAAAACATATCAACTTAAAAATGGTTGTTTTCGAGTTTCATTGGAACAGCCTTTTTAGCAAATATACATTTGCTGCTCTTGAGCTCCCATTCTTGTGCGTAAAATGGTTATAGTAACCGATTTTCATCATCAGTATTTCCTTGCAGATGTTTAAACCTTGTGTAACATATTTTTGTTTTAATTTGGAGTATGAATAAAATGAATAAGATCAAGTGCAGGAGTTAACTAAATTCGTCCTTCTGCTCTGTGTTCTGAAACCAGGTTTTACTAAGAGAGCAGTATAAACTTCTGTTGACTCTGTCCTCCTATTTTTGCCTTCTTTATATCGTCTTCATTAATATTTTTTCTCTCATGGATTGAGATCAGGATCATTCAGTCACTTACATGTTTAGCAATTAGTGTGCACACGAGAGCGGTCTACTCTTTTCTTTGCAATGAGTGATACAGGATGCAGACTGTGAAATGAATGAGTAAAAGCTAATTACATGGCGCACTTAAGAGAAAGCCAAGTTCGCCAGCTTTTAATGTTCTTTCATTTAAGTATCCATACTTGATTATTGCTGTTTTTTTTTTCCTACCGCTACCCAGTAAAACAGGAAATTACAAAGATCTTCTGAATGCCTGTCAAGTAGTCTCATATCATTTTACCTGAGACTTAATGACAGTAGATCTCCATGGAAATGGAAGGCAGCCTTGCCTCTAAAGTGTATGGCAGAGTGGAGCTGTGACAGTATTTAGCGGAGGGGCCCTCCGAGGGCTTGTTTTTCTTTTTAAAGATAGCTCCTTAGATACTCTTTATGCCTAGAAACACTGATGTCTTTGTGTGAGGCCATGCCCTTGAAATTAGACTTAGCTCGAGACCAAATATCCGGAAGTATGCACAGCTGCTTATTTTCAGTTCACCCAACCTACTATAAAATAACATAGTTTACATGTTGGAATATGCCTGTGTGGAAAAGAAAAGCTCGTCTTCCTTTGCTCCTACTTTTTAGCTCTAATATGTTCCTTATCATCTTTATTCCCCGCCCCTTGTGCCGTGAGTTGATTGTTCACCCAAGCAAAACAAGTTTTAAGAGAGGACCTTTCCCCTGCCCACTGCTACCTATTTTTCCTTTGTTATCATGAGTGCCATGAAGGGTTAGAGGTAGTTAAAGTTTTTCAGTGGTTCCTTTTGTTTTCTTTCTCTTAGAGAAAACACCCTTCACTTTTTCTCCTTTGATAGGTATGAGAGGCTCTAGGGCAATGTAAGGGCAGAGGCATAAACAAGAGCATTCCTCCACATGTTAACCATCTGTGTACCAGTTCTGCTTTGGAGTAATAATTATAACACAAAGATGTGATAAAAAGTGAAACATCCAACAACTATCCACATATTTTTCTCTCACTTGAGATTCCTGTTCTCTAGGTGAGAAGTTTATTACCCGCGGTTTATATATGTTATTAGAATATCCAGTATTTACAATCAAACCTATCTATGCAGCTCCCTACTGTGACAGAAACATAGGCTAAATCTCGTACCTGCAGCCAAGAGGGCCCCGTGACTGACAGGAAGGATGGAGCCCCTCTAAGGCTTTTGCAGGACTCCTTTGGCAAAGGTACTACTGGATTGGAATCTTCAGAGGACTGCTAACATCTGGAGATCCTTTCCCTGGGGATGCATATTGATTCTAAGGTACTGAAGGAAACACAGAAACAAGTAAATTCTGATTCTGGTCCATAGCACCTTATGTGCCTACAAAACTACAGATGTTTTCACCAAAAACCTTTTCTCAGTTTTCCTTTAATAAAGTGGATCAAAGAAACTCTGGGGAGAAAAAAAACCAGTTTGTCCATGTCCTCATTGGTCAAAGCCTGGCTTCATGCTGATAAAGGCTGGCTGTTCAATAAAAGAGGTATATCATATAAAATTACAAAGGGAGGGGGGAAGGAAGTTTTAGATAAAACAGAATTTTAAATCATCCTGTGAACATTTACTTTGTCACACGTTAGACTCAATCAGGTGAACTCGCCATTGAGTGACAAGGTGAGCTGAATGCTATCTTAAAGCCTTTGAGGAGGGTAGGCTTTTACTCCCCTGTACAGCCATGGGGGACTACTCCTGGGCAAGGGTGAATCTGGGCTTCTATTGTCAATCAGTAGGATTAAGGCTACAATGTGAAATAATCCATAGGACCTTGGGAAATAGTGTTCTCATTAACCTAAGTTCTTGGAAATCAGTTTCCATCTATCATGAAGGAGCACTTACACAAAGACTATAATGTGGTAGCGATAAGAAGTAATGTTCTAATTAAAAAATGAGATCTTTGAGTCACAAGTTAGATGAAATTAACGATGCATTGACAATGTATTTTAGTTATTAAGCAAGAATTAACTGTGACCAAAATATTTATGTTTAAAGTTTATCTGATAGACTTTATGAAAAAGGAATGCTTAAATATAGTAATCTTAGTGAATTATTTTTAAAGTCTTAGTAATATAAGGGTAGAAACTCCTTAAAAGTAAAATGATAGTGGGGCGCCTGGGTGGCTCAGTCGGTTAAGCATCTGCCTTTGGCTCAGGTCGTGATCCCAGGGTCCTGGGATTGAGCCCTGCATTGGGCTCCCTGCTCCGCGGGGAGCCTGCTTCTCCCTCTCCTGCTCCCCCTGCTTGTGTTCCTTCTTTCACTGTGTCTCTCTCTGTCAAATAAATAAATAAAATCTTAAAAAAAAAAAAAGTAAAATGATAGTAAAGCCTCCTTTCAGGTAAAATCCACTGTTTTTAAGAGTTTACTTTTTATGAGTTCACTTTTTTTTTTAAGAATTCACCTTCTGTTTGTTTCTTGTGATATTAATGACACCAAATGCCTACGTGCTTTATCTTTATATGGAAAGGTAATTTGCTGGGTAAGTGACCCTCACAGATACTTTATTTTAATTAATTCTCAAAACAGTGCTTTTAAACAGGAAATTATCTTTTTTCCTGTATTTATGGTCAAGATATAGAAGTTTTCTCTAATAGTACAAGAATTACTTACTTTTTATCTTTAATTTTAAATTCCAATATAGTTAATGTACAGTGTTATAAGGAATTGCTTATTCTTGAGGAAAAAAATTTTTTAAAGTTATATTCATTGTTTCTTCATCACTGCAGGCTGATTCATGATTAGCAACTGACTCACTGTTTACATGTTCTTTTTCCTTATTATAGTCCAGGAACTAAAATTCAAAAGAGCTGGTGGGGCAAGTGTGTTTATGCCTGTGGGATTGGCTGGGGCATGGTCACCACAGGAACTGCCCCAGGGTTGCTTCTTCCCAGGGGGAGATTGGAAATGGGGACACTCTGTGAAACAGCTAATCTAATTGTGACTATGCCATGCATTGGGGCAAATCAGAAAATCAATCAGATTCTACCAGTTCCTGGCTTCTACCTTGTTACACATCAGACGAAAGTCTTGACAATCAGTCTAATAAGAAAACATTACATCCAGAATTTAGCAAGAAAGCAAATGCCTTGCTTATGATAGACATCTGGAGCAATAGGTCAGCCTCATATTCTCATGGTAGGTAGGGGAAGAATTTTTCATGATTCCAAGTGCTGCTTAAGGTATAGAAAACAGGACACAGGATAAGGGTCTAATTTCTGTGGTCCCCTCATCCAAACCCAATCAATAGCATTAAGTGGAGAGGAGGAAAAAATAACATTTTAAAGCTTAATTTATTTTTATTTTTATTAACATATAATGTACTATCTGTCAGGGGTACAGATCTGTGATTCATCAGTCTTACACAATTCACAGCACTCACCATAGCACATACCTTGCTCAATGTCCATCACCCAGCCACCCCATCCCTACCACCGCCCTCGACTCCAACAACCCTCAGTTTGTTTCCTGAGATTAAGAGTCTCTTATGATTTGTCTCCTTCTCTGATTTCGTCTTGCTTCATTTTCCCCCTCCCTTTCCCTATGATCCTCTGCCTTGTTTCTCAAATTCCTCTAATCAGTGAGATCATATGATAATTGTCTTTCTCTGATTGACTTATTTCGCTTACCATAATACCCTCTAGTTCCATCCAGGTCGTTGCAAATGGCAAGATTTCATTTTTTTGATGGCTGCATAATATTCCATTGTATATATATACCACCTCTTCTTTATCCATTCATCTGTTGAAGGACATCTAGGCTCTTTCCATAGTTTGGCTATTGTGGACAGTGCTGCTATAAACATTGGGTGCATGTGCCCCTTCGGATCACTACATTTGTATCTTTGGGGTAAATACCCAGTAGTCCAAATGCTGGGTCTATTTTCAACTTTAGGGAACCTCCATACTATTTTCCAGAGGGGCTGCACCAGCTTGCATTCCCACCAACAGTGTAGGAGGGGTCCCCTTCTCCGCATCCTTGCCAACATTGGTTGTTTCCTGACTTGTTAATTTTAGCCACTCTGACTGGTGTGAGGTGGTATCTCATTGAGGTTTTGATTTGGATTTCCCTGATGCCAAGTGATGTTGAACACTTTTTCATGTGTCTGTTGGCCATTTGGATGTCTTCTTTGAAGAAATGTCTGTTCCTGTTTTCTGCCCATTTCTTGATTGGATTATTTATTCTTTCGGTGTTGAGTTTAATAAGTTCTTTAAAGGTTTTGGATACTAGCCCTTTATCTGATATGT
This sequence comes from Mirounga angustirostris, assembly GCF_029215605.1. Classification (NCBI taxonomy): domain Eukaryota; kingdom Metazoa; phylum Chordata; class Mammalia; order Carnivora; family Phocidae; genus Mirounga; species Mirounga angustirostris. The sequence goes on from NW_026991720.1 coordinate 37,920,218, forward strand.
CATTTGCAAGTATCTTCTCCCATTCTGTCAGATGTCTTTTGGTTTTGTGAACTGTTTCCTTTGCTGTGCAAAAGTTTTTTTATCTTGATGAAGTCCCAATAGTTCATTTTTGCCCTTGCTTCCCTTGCCTTTGGTGATGTTTCTAGGAAGCAGTGCTGCGGCTGAGATCGAAGAGATTGCTGCCTGTGTTCTCCTCAAGGATTTTGACGGACTCCTGTCTCACATTTAGGTCTTTCAACCATTTGGAGTCTATTTTTGTGTGTAGTGTAAGGAAATGGTTCAGTTTCATTCTTCTGCATGTGACTGTCCAATTTTCCCAAAACCATTTGTTGAAGAGACTCTCTTTTTTCCATTGGACATTCTTTCCTGCTTTGTCGAAGATTAGCTGACCATAGAGTTGAGGGTCCATTTCTGGGCTCTCTATTCTGTTCCATTGATCTATGTGTCTGTTTTTGTGCCAGTACCATACTGTCTTGATGATGACAGCTTTGTAATAGAGCTTGAAGTCCGGAATTGTGATGCTGCCAGCTTTACTTTTCTTTTTCAACATTCCTCTGGCTATTCGAGGTCTTTTCTGGTTTCATACAAATTTTAGGGTTATTTGTTCCATTTCTTTGAAAAAAGTGGATGGTATTTTGATAGGGATTGCATTAAATGTGTAGATTGCTCTAGGTAGCATTGACATCTTCACAATATTTGTTCTTCTAATCCATGAGCATGGAACGTATTTCCATTTTTTTGTGTCTTCCTCAATTTCTTTCATGAGTATTTTATAGTTTTCTGAGTACAGATTCTTTGCCTCTTTGGTTAGATTTATTCCTAGGTATCTTATGGTTTTGGGTGCAGTTGTCAATGGGATTGACTCCTTAATTTCTCTTTCTTCTGTCTTGTTGTTAATGTATATAAATGCAACTGATTTCTGTGCATTGATTTTATATCCTGCCACTTTACTGAATTCCTGTATGAGTTCTAGCAGTTTGGGGGTGGAGTCTTTGGGGTTTTCCACATAAAGTATCATATCATCTGCAAAGAGTGAGAGTTTGACTTCTTCTTTGCCGATTCAGATGCCTTTTATTTCTTTTTGTTGTCTGATTGCTGAGGCTAGGACTTCTAGTACTATGTTGAATAGCAGTGGTGATAGTGGACATCCCTGCCATGTTTCTGACCTTAGGGGGAAAGCTCTCAGTTTTTCCCCATTGAGAATGATATTCGCTGTGGGTTTTTCATAGATGGCTTTTATGAAATTGAGGTATGTACCCTCTATCCCTACCCTCTGAAGAGTTTTAATCAAGAAAAGATTCTGTACTTTGTCAAATGCTTTTCTGCATCTATTGAGAGGATCATCTGTTCTTTCTTTTATGAATGTATTGTATCACATTGATTGATTTGCGGGTGTTGAACCAACCTTGCAGCCCAGGAATAAATCCCACTTGGTCTGTAGTTCTCCTTTTTGATGGGGTCTTTGTCTGGTTTGGGGAACAAGGTAATGCTGGCCTCATAAAATGAGTTTGAAAGTTTTCCTTCCATTTCTATTTTTTGGAACAGTTTCAGAAGAATAGGTATTAATTCTTCTTAAGATTTTTTTTAATTTGACAGAGACAGACACAGTGAGAGAGGGAACACAAGCAGTGGGAATGAGAGAGGGAGAAGCAGGCTTCCTGCGGAGCATGGAGCCCGATGTGGGGCTCGATCCCAGGACCCTGGGATCATGACCTGAGCTGAAGGCAGACACTTAACAACTGAGCCACCCAGGCACCCCAATTCTTCTTTAAATGTTTGGTAGAATTTCCCTAAGAAGCCATCTGGCCCTGGGCTCTTATTTGTTGGGAGATTTTTGATGACTGCTTCAATTTCCTTACTGGTTATGGGTCTGTTCAGGTTTTCTGTTCTTCCTGGTTCACTTTTGGTAGTTTATACGTCTCTAGGAATGCATCCATTTCTTCCAGATTGTCTAATTTGCTGGCATAGAGTTGCTCATAATATGTTCTTATAATTGTTTGTATTTCTTTGGTGTTGATTGTGATCTCTCCTCTTTCATTCATGATTTTATTTATTTGGGTCCTTTCTCTTTTCTTTTTGATAAGTCTGGCCAGGGGTTTATCAATCTTGTTAATTCTTTCAAAGAACCAGCTCCTAGTTTCGTTGTTCTGTTCTGCTGTTCTTTTGGTCTGTATTTCATTGATTTCTGCTCTGATCTTTATTATATCTCTTCTGCTGGGTTTAGGCTTTATTTTCTGTTCTTTCTCCAGCTCCTTTAGATGTAGGGTTAGGCTGTGTATTTGAGACCTTTCTTGTTTCTTGAGAAAGGCTTGTATTGCTATATACTTTCCTCTTAGGATTGCCTTTGCTGCATCCCAAAGATTTTGAACAGTTGTTTTCATTTTCATTGGTTTCCATGAATTTTTTAAATTCTTCTTTAATTTCCTGGTTGACCCATTCATTCTTTAGTAGGATGCTCTTTAGCTTCCATGTATTTGAGTTCTTTCCTACTTTCCTCTTGTTTGAGTTCTAGTTTCAAAGCATGTGGTCCGAGAATATGCAGAGAATGATTCTAATCTTTTGGTACCAGTTGAGACCTGATTTGTGACCCAGGATGTGATCTATTCCAGAGAATGTTCCATGGGCACTAGAGAAGAATGTGTATTCTGTTGCTTTGGGATGGAATGTTCTGAATATATCTGTGAAGTTCATCTGGTCCAGTGTGTCATTTCAAGTCTTTATTTCCTTGTTGATCTTTTGCTTAGATGATCTGTCCAGTTCAGTGAGGGGGGTGTTAAAGTTCCCCACTATTATTGTATTGTTGTCGATGTGTTTCTCTGATTTTGTTATTAATTGGCTTATATAATTGGCTGCTCTCATGTTAGGGGCATAGATATTTACAATTGTTAGATCTTCTTGTTGCATAGACCTTTAAGTATGATATAGTGTCCTTCTTCATCTCTTATTATAGTCTTTCATTTAAAATCTAATTTGTCTGATATAAGGATTGCCACCCCAGCTTTCTTTGGATGTCCATTAGCATGGTAAATGGTTTTCTATCCCCTGCTTTAAATCTGGAGGTGTCTTTGGGTCTAAAATGAGTCTCTTGCAGACAGCATATTGATGGGTATTATTTTTTTTTTATCGAATCTGATGCCCTGTGTCTTTTGATTGGGGCATTTAGCCCATTTACATTCAGGGTAACTATTGAAAGATATGAGTTTAGTGCCATTGTATATCACCTTTAAGGTGACTGTTACTGTATATTGTCTGTGTTTCTTACTGGTCTATGTTACATTTAGGCTCTCTCTTTGCTTAGAGGACCCCTTTCAATATTTCTTGTAGGGCTGGTTTGTTGTTTGCAAATTCTTTTAGTTTCTGTTTGTCCTGGAAGCTTTTTATCACTCCTTCCAGTTTCAATGACAGCCTAGCTGAATATAGTATTCTTGGCTTCATATTTTTTTCATTTAGTGCTCTGAATATATCATGCCAGTCCTTTCTGGCCTGCCAGGTCTCTGTGGGTAGGTCTGCTGCCATTCTAATGTTGCTACCATTGTAGGCTACAGACCTCTTGTCCCGAGCTGCTTTCAGGATTTTCTCTTTGTCTCTGAGACTTGTGAGTTTTACTATTAGATGTTGGGGTATTGACCTATTTTTATTGATTTTGGGGGGGGGTCTCTGTGCTTACTGGATTTTGATGCTTGTTTCCTTCCCCAAATTAGGGAAGTTCTCTGGTATAATGTGCTCCAATATACCTTCTGCCCCTCTCTCTTTCTTCTTCTTCTGGTATCCCAATTATTCTAATGTTGTTTCGCTTTATGGTATCACTTATCTCTTGAATTCTCCCCTCATGATCCAGTAGTTTTTATCTCTCTCTTTCATAGCTTCTTTATTCTTCATCATTTGGTCTCTGTATCACTAATTCTCTCTTCTCCCTCATTTATCCTAGCAGTTAGAGCCTCCATTTTTGATTGCACCTCATTAATAGCCTTTTTGATTTCAACTTGGTTAGATTTTAGTTCTTTTATTTCTCCAGAAAGGGATTCTCTAGTATCTTCTCTGCTTTTTTCAAGCCCAGCTAATATCTTTATTATCGTCATTCTGAACTCTAGTTCCGACATCTTACTAATGTCCATATTGATTAGGTTCCTGGCTGTCGGTACTGCCTCTTGTTCTTTTTTTTTTTTCGAGGTCTGTTTTTCCGTCTTGTCATTTTGTTTCAAGAAGAATAGATGAATGAGAGAACAAATGCTAACACTGTAACAACAACCCCAGAAAAAGATACACTAAACAAATCAGAAGAGACCTGAAATTGGGGGGCAAAGAAAGAGAAAAAAAAAAAAAGAATATGATCCGGCTGGTGAATAGAAAAGTGCCACACACTAGATTTTGGGTGTATTTTGGTCTGTTAGAAGAAACTGCCTCCCAAAATTTAAAGAAAGAAAAACTTATATATGTACACAAAAATAAGGGTAAATATGAGGAAGGGATCAAATATGACTCTAAAGATGAAAATTAAAAAGAATTTAAAAAAGGAATTGATAAGAAGTTGGTTGAAAAACGAAAGAAGAAAAATTAAAAAAAAAAAACAAAATGGAGAGAATGTGTTCAGATGGGAGACTAGAACAAAGCCATATACTAGATTTAGGGTGTATTTTTGTCTGTTAGAAGAAACTGCCTCCCAAAATTTTATTTATTTATTTATTATTTATTTATTTTTAAGATTTTATTTATTTATTTGAGAGAGAGAGAGAAACAGCATGAGAGGAGAGAGGGTCAGAGGGAGAAGCAGGCTGCCCACTGAGCTGGGAGCCTGGTGTGGGACTCAATCCCAGGACTCTGGGATCATGACCTGAGCCGAAGGCAGTCGCTTAACCAACTGAGCCACCCAGGCACCGCTGCCTCCCAAAATTTTAAAGAAAGAAAAGCATATATATATACACACACACTCACACACACACACACAAATAAGTGTAAATATGATGAAGGGATCGGATATGATTGTAAAGATGAAAATTAAAAAAAGAATTTAATAAAGTAATTGATAAAATAAGTTGGTTGAAAAAAGAAAGAAGAAAAATTAAAAAATAAAAAACAAAATGGAGAGAATGTGTTCCGGCGGGAGACTAGTACAAAGCCATACACTAGATTTTGGGTGTATTTTTGTCTGTTAGAAGAAACTGCCTTCCAAAAAAATTTTTTTTTTTTAAAGATTTTATTTATTTATTTGAGACAGAGAGAATGAGAGAGAGAGCACATGAGAGGGGGGAGGGTCAGAGGGAGAAGCAGGCTCCCTGCCGAGCAGGGAGCCCGATGCAGGACTCGATCCCGGGACTCCAGGATCATGACCTGAGCCGAAAGCAGTCGCTTAACCAACTGAGCCACCCAGGCGCCCCTGCCTTCCAAAATTTTAAGGAAAGAAAAACTTGTATATATATATATATACACACACACAAAAATCGGGTAAATATGATGAAGGGATCGAATATGACTGTAAAGATGAAAAATAAAAAAGAATTAAAAAATGAATTGATAAGATAAGAAATTGGTTGAAAAAAGAAAGAAGAAAAAGACAAACAAAAAAGAAAACGAGACAATGTGTTCTGGCGGGAGACTAGAACAAAGCCATACATTAGATTTAGGGTATATTTTGGTCCCTTAAAAGAATCTGTGTCCGAAAATTTTAAAGAAAGAAAAACATATATATGTATATATATATATACACAAAAAATAAAGTTAAATACAATGAATGGATAGAATATGACTGTAAAAATGAAAATTAAAAAAAGATTTTTAGAAAATAATTTATAAGATGTTCGTTGAAAAAGGAAAGAAGAAAAATTCAACTACAAAAATAGAAAAAGAAAGAAAGAAAATTTTAAAAATTAACTTTGAAAGGCTAAAGAATCATGGGGAAAAAAGCCATGAATTCTATGTGCAGTATTCCCATAGTGCTGGAGTTTTGCTGTTCTCACTGATCGGTAAACTTGGTCTTGGCTGGCTGTTCTTGCTGATCTTCTGGGGGAGGGGCCTGTTGCCGTGGTTCCCAAATGTCTTTGCTGGAGGTGGAATTGCCCCGCCCTTGTGGGGGGTGGGCTAAGTAATCTGCTAGGGTTTGCTCTCGGGAGCTTTTGTTGCCTGCAAGCTTTCTGTACAGCTTTGGAGGATGAGAGCCAAAGTGGCGGCCTCCCAGTCTCCACTCCGGGGGAGCTGAGAACTGGGGCCCCACTCCTCAGTGAGCCCCAGAGAAAAGCAGTCAGTCACTCCCGTCTCCCCGGTCTCCGACCGCACTCTGTGCTCACCCGGCCTGTGACCAAGCGTTTCTATCTCTGGCACCCTCCTCAGTGTGGAGTCTCCAAACCCCGCAGATCCTTGCGGTGCGATCCTGCGCTGCTCCTCCCGGGGGAGGAAGGGGAGTCTCCCTGGATCTGCCGCTTTTGGGTCCCTGCTGGAGGAGCAGTGGCCCGACTGTGCTGCAGATCACGGTTTATGGAAACCCCGAGCTGAGAGCCCGCTCCTTGGCTCTGTCTCTGCAGCCGGCTTCCCTGCTCCAATACCTGGGAGCTCTGCCACACTCAGGCACCCCTGGTCTTTCTGTGACCCCGAGGGTCCCGAGACCACACTGTCCCAGCGAGGGTTCCACCCCCTGCTTAGGCACTGGAGCAACGCCCCTCAGCGGAGCCGACTTCTAAAAGTTCTGATTTTGTGCTCCGTGGCTCTATCACTTGCCAGAAGTGGCTGATGGAGGCCCCCTCCCCTGCCGTCTATCCTCCTGAATATCGCCTCAGATTCACTTATCTGCACGTCCTACCTTCCAGAAAGTGGTCACTTTTCTGTTCATAGGATTGCTGCTATTCTTTTCTTCGATCTCCTGTTGAGTTCGTACTGTTCAGAATGGTTTGATAGCTATCTAGCTGAATTCCTGGGACCAGATGAAATTTAGGTCTCCTACTCCTCCACCATCTTGCCAGGCCCCTCCAAAGCTTCATTTAATTTTTAAAGTCTTCTCCTAGTGATATAAATGTGTCAAATGGATTTAGATGGTTCAAGTAAATTACCAAAAAAACCCAAAAAACAAAAACCCCACCTTTCTAAAATATGATAAATTATAGCAAGCTCCATAGTGATTAGGAGTTTTATATCTTATATACAGTTTATGTTTCTATTATGTTTATTTAAATATAATTAATGATTTTGCCATCTGTTTTTACTATGAAGCTCCTTTGGACCAAAAACCTCATATGGTTGACAGACATCTTAGAATTTTTATACATGAGAGTCTGTGGAAGATACAAAGACGTAGAATTGCACCGAAGCCTGAATTTGACACGCTTCTTTCCAGTTTGCGAACGTTAGCACATACATTCTTTCTGAAACCTCAGGCTTCCAACAACTTCTTAAATAAGTAACAATTATTTCCATAATTTTATAAATGCTTCTCTTTTCAAAGCAGAATAGGATTATTGTTTTCATAGCATCTGGGTGGGAGTGGTGGAAAACACTAATGGCCTGAAATTTATTCTTATTTAACCAAAGGAAATACTGTTGCTATTAATGTGTTTTTCTAGCTAATGGACCAAATCTGTAAGGCTACAAGTTCCAGCAGAACTACAAGTGCTTCGCAGTGTGCTTGGAAGTGACAGTGCAAGAAGAGATGATTTCTGACTAATGCCAGGGACTCTGGAGAATAATAAAAAAGCAACTCCCTGATCAGTTATATCGAAGTCGTCTACTGTTAACTTCTAGGAGAGATGGAGTATCCTCCTTGTGCTAGAGCAATCTTTACTCCCAGTTTTCATATATATGTCAAAATAATGTTCCTTGTGGTGTGCCATGGGTAGTTGAGCACATTTGTTATTCCAAGATCCAAGGTTTCACATTACTGAATAAATGAAAATGTAATGTGATCCCAGCAAATGCTACCAGTCTGAAAAGGAGAATGGAAGAAGAAACAAACATGGGGGTGTCATCTCAGGCATTTCTGTCCGTGGCCTGATTTCCTTTCATTATTTCGTGCCATTTAAAATGAAACCCTTCAAAGAGAGAATAATATGAAGTAAAGCACCTTGGGTTCTGTTGGCCAATTGGATAAGAAATAAATGCAGAAAAATGATGATGAGGGATGTGCAGAGGTTCTGGTGACAACTCACCTTTTGCTTTGATGTTAGGCAGTGGAGGAGTTCTTGCTTCTAGCAGATGAGACTCTCAGTGAGGGCGTCTGCAACTGCCACTGTCCTGCTAGAACATGGCACTTACGGACGCTACTTTCTTGTGAAACCTCACCAGATGGGACCGAACCTTCCACCCCTACTGTAGAGAACCACCTCCGGTTGGTAGAGAATGGCATTGTGAAAATGTATTTTTGAGTATCTCTTAGGTGTCACAGTACAGCCAAGGTTATATGAAGGGTAGATATAAAATGACATTAAACAAAGCTTACCTCTTTGAGCAAAGCTTATGTTTCAAAGCATAAAACAAAAAACATTCTTAACTGTGAATGTTTCATTGAAGAAGCTGGCAGTCCTAATTCCTGTTCCTTTTTTTCACTCAAATAATTGGTCATTCACTAAAGTATATATTTAAAAAAAAAGTCAAAAAAGAAAAGTCAAGGTGTTGAAGAAGGGAAAAAACGTCAGTAGAACTGCTGAAATCTAAATAAGGTTTGTAGTTTACTAAATCATGTTGAACCAATGTTAATTTCTTAGTTTTGGTTATATAAGATGTTAACATTAGGGAACTCTGGATGAAAGGTATATGGGCACTCTCCCTACTATTTTTGTAACTCTCTGTAAGTCTGTACTTTTTTGACAAAAACCTCAGACTACACTACTGGGGAACAGGGTGATGTGAGTAAGAACTAAATTAGTGGGATATACCCTGTAATGATAACTTCTTTTTTTAAAAAAAACACGAGTATAATGAGAGCTAGAAGCTTAGGAAAGCACATCACATATGAAAATGTCATTTTAAAAATACAGGATCGCATATGATCAATTTCCAGCATTCAGACCTTCGGATTTACGTGACACCTGGCAAGCACCTCAAAAATGTGGGATAAATTACGAGGTACTCCATCTGAATGAAGCAAAAAGCCAAATTACTTCCAAAACCTTTAAAAGAATAGCTCTTCAATTGCCTTTCTATCTCAAAGATACCTGTGAAATGTTTCTGAACCCTCCAGAATAAATGAGCTCCCCTCTCTGTGCTGCCCACATCACTACCACCTTCGGCACTTAACACATCTCACTGTGTTCCTAACTAGGGTGCCTACCCCTCAAGGCAGATACCTACTTATTGTTTATCTTTCCTGACGTCTTAGTTCACAGTAGGTACTTGTAGAATTGTTTTTTTCAAGGAATCAGTGAATTTGATTGGCAGGGTGGGGCGGGGGGACGCGGTGGCATGGGGTACCGTGTACATGGTAAGCCCTTTTCTGTAAGAGCACCTTTGGTTCAGTGTCCTCCCCCGAGTTCAAGTGAGGAACAAGCCATGATAACAACACTTCTCTGAAGCCCTTGCCAGCTTGAGGGTGCTTGAAAATATGCCCTCCCTGCTCTATAGAATTAAATATGAATGAACCTGAGAACAAGTGGTGCCTTTATGAGAAAAGCCCTGGGTAGCATAGGCTCAGTATATTTGCTGATATGTTCCTTTAAAGTTCCACCTGTGATTTCTAATACTGAAATCCTGGTTACTTGAAGATGTAGGTCAGTTGACTATATCTCACAAATTCTACCCAGCCAATTTCAGTGAGTTGTCATAAGGCAAGTCAATCAAAAATTACCAGTTATCAGTTGATCATTTTAAACATGCTATTGAAAGTAAAAGGGGAAAAAAAATACCACTTGAAAGTAAATATACTGAGCAGAGAAAGTCATGCAGAAGTCAGCCTATGGAAGTGGATCATCCTCGGCCGTCCCTGAATTGGCTTTGGCTTCATCGAAGCATCCTGTTCATGACTTGCATTTAGTACGCAGCGTGGCTGTGTCTGTTCGAAGGTTAGTAAGTTTGACCTAGACTTTCTTGGTGTTCACTCTAATCTACTCAGTTATCTTTGGGGGTTTATCTGTGTCTCTGGGAAAGATGAAGCACGGACTTCGACTGGCATATTGAGTAGTTGTAAAGATTTGATAAAATGCTAATTGATAATAATGAAAAGATGAGTCACTATTTTGATAAATATTTATTTACTTGTTCTTTTGAAAATTATTAGGGAAATTCTTTTTTAATGAAAGGAGGAGTGGCTTAGTAAGAAAGAGTCCCGGGAAGAGAGATGTAACAATAAGGATCTTATTTCTTTGGTATTTTTGTAGCTTCCACATCTTAGATTGGAGGATCATGGTGAAAGGCACTAAATTTTAGAGCTGTAGGCTCAGGAATCACTGTCAGAGGCCATAAAGATTTCCTTCTCCGAATTATAAGTCTAAATGCAAATCACTCAGGACAGAAGGTCTCCATTTTCTTAAATAACATCCAGAGAACACAGATTTATAATGCTCTTGATGATAATTTCATAATCTCTGTTTTGAGACACCTAAATGCTCCTGTCTCTTAGCTACATTATCAAACTCATAAGAAGTACTGCAAATAGAAGAGAAGAGAAATGCCTGAGGGAGAGCCTTGCACATTTTTTTTTTTAAAGATTTTATTTATTTATTTGAGACAGAGAGAATGAGAGAGACAGAGAGCACATGAGAGGGGGGAGGGTCAGAGGGAGAAGCAGGCTCCCTGCCGAGCAGGGAGCCCGATGCGGGACTCGATCCCGGGACTCCAGGATCATGACCTGAGCCGAAGGCAGTCGCTTAACCAACTGAACCACCCAGGTGCCCCGAGCCTTGCACATTTAACACTGGCATATTTAGCTCCTGTTGTTCACTGGTGGCCTCTTGTCTGTGATGTGGTGGATGCTTAGGAGGGGAGCAGAAGGTGAAAAGGTAGGACAGAGGTAGAAGAGGCTTGGCTTTCATTTAAATAACAACAATAAGGACAGCAGCATTCTAGTAGTTACTGAATACTTTCTTGACATGTTTCCCTGTTTTCTAAGTTTGGGTATGATTTCAGTTATATTCTGAAAATTGTTCATTTTACATATATATATTTATTTTCACTGATTTCTTGAGATTTAATTTTTTTTTCTTTTTCTAGGCAACTGCACTTTTCTCGTTACTGATTTTTTAAAATATATAATACGTTAAAATGCTTCAGACATTTTTATTGTTTTTTTTCTGTATTTTTTTATTACGTTATGTTAATCACCATCCATTACATCATTAGTTTTTGATGTAGTGTTCCATGATTCATTGTTTGCGTAAACAACCAGTGCTCCATTCAGTATGTGCCCTCTTTAATACCCATCACCAGCCTAACCCATCCCCCACCCCCCTCCCCTCTAGAACCCTCAGTTTCTCAGAGTCCAGTCTCTTGTGGTTCGTCTCCCCCTCCGATTCCCCCCCCCCTTCATTTTTCCCTTCCTGCTATCCTCTTTTTTTTTAAACATATAATGTATTATTTTTTAAAAATGTGATAGAATGCAAGATACTCTCTTACCTTGTCTTTGATCTCCCACTTCCTCCCCCTCCTTCCGGAGACTGTATAAATGCATATGCAAGCAAAGAAGTATTCATTTACTTTATACTCATCCTTCTTCTCTAGTATTTTTAATGGAGGAGCATGGCCTAGGATCAGACTGACTTGGGTTCTCAGTTTCTTCATTTCTAGTATGAGCTAATAATGTCATCTTCACAGAACTGTTAGGATAAATGAGAAAAAGAATGTAAAAAACTTATCACTATTTCTGACATGCAGATAGTGCTCAGTGAGCATGATTATCATTATTCATAACCTTTGAATGAATGGAGAAGCGTGAAAAGAAAAAAATGTATTCATTTCCAAGGGCTGCCAGAACAAAGTACCACAAACTCCGTGGCTTAAAACAACAGAAATGTCTTCTCTCTCATTTCCTGAAGCCAGAAGTCTGTTTACAGGGCAGTGCTCTTTCCCCGAGGCTCTCGGAGAGATGCTTTGTGCTTTGCTTCTTCCTCTTCTGGTGGTTGACAATGTTCCTAGGCTCCAGGCTGTCTGTATTGATTTAATCTCTGCCTCCCTCCTCACTTGGCCTTCTCTCTTCTCTATGTGTTGTTGCCCTGTACATCCCTTATAAGGACTTGTCATTGGATTTAGGGCCTGCCCAGATAATGGAGGATAATCTCATCTCAAGATCCTTAATTACATCTGCAAAGACCCTTTTCCCAAATAAGGCCCACTTTGGGGATTACAGGTAAACGGGATTATAATGTGAATTTATCTTTTGGGTGGGACACCAATCAACCCAACTACAAATGTCTTTTTGTAACTTATTTAATGATTAATTAAATGATACATTTATTATAATAAATTAATAATACACTTATTTGATGATTAATTTAATGATACAAAATGTGTTCTTGAGAACCATGAATGTACTGCAAACTGTAATATTGCAAATATGGAGGCATTAATTGACATTTCATTTTATATCAGTATTACACACAGTAACAATTTACTGGCAACCTATGAAATATAAAATTATCAAATTGATGGTAATAAAATAGGCATAAACTTAGAAAAATGCATTATTTTTGCCAATACAGTTGTCTGGTTTTCCTGCCACCCTTTGGCTCTATCTGTTTGTGTGGGGAAGAGGGCAGGAAATAGAGTCAGAGGTTAAAAAAAAGAATACACCAAGGGGGTTTTAAACCGCTTGAGAACAGAAACTTGGATTGTCTTGTCACATCTTCAAGGATTCACTTTTACTCTCTGTTGTACATTTCCTATCCAATGGGGACCCACCTCCTTTGTACACTAGTAGAATGGCTTATTCATTCTGTGCTAGCACAAAAGGAGGTGGAAGGTACAGGGGGTACCAGAGGTATTTTCTCTCTGTCTTTTGGGACAAAAAGAGTAGAGAGACTATTAGAGTTTTTGTTTGAAATACATTCGACTCTGCTTCAAAGAACCACCATTTCTAAGAGAGAAAACTCTTGATTGCTATACAAAGTTTCAAACGGAGATAACCTATGCTGTAAAATCTTCATTTCATCTGCCAGGATCATCATGGTCACGGCAATGTCCTACAGTTTGTGTATGACCAAATCGTACGGCCAAAACCCTGCTTTCTAAATCTGATTTCTTTTGTAGTTGATTAACTTATAGCAACTCTATACATCCATAAAGTAATCGAGTGCTAGAGACATTGTGATGTTAACCTTTTAATAAACATTTTGTTTTAGTTGGCAGAATGTAAAAAGTATTGGCCATGTTAAACAATTAACCTCTCACTCGCCTTACTAGTCTTTTTAATTCACTACTCCGCCTGTGTATTAGGAATGCTTTAGGAGATGTATGATTTTTCACTAGCAAATAGTTTCCAATGTATTATTAAACTTTTCACCCTTAAAGCTTTTCTAAATCCTACTCAGGGATATGCTTTCCTCTCTTAATTAACAGAATATTTTCACTGATGAAAATTTGTTTTGTAGATTTTTCAGCAAGGTGAAACTTGGTTCTGTTTGGTATTTGCCCAGCAAGATATACAGTTTATTCTTGGCCCTTCAGTGTTCATGAAATCTCATTGTCACATATAAAGCTGAAGGGCAAGTTCTATGCATGGGGTCTCACCTATTGTCCAATACCCAGTGGTTACTAATCTACCAGGACCTTCGTGGGCAGAAGTGAGACATCTGCTCCCTATTTCCTTCTTATCCATCCCTAAGGAAGACTGCACACATCTGAGCAATCCTTACTCGGACTTCAGATTTTCTTTGACAACAGTACGTGAAAAACCACAAGCACCCAACTGTACCGCTCCCAGGGTTTTTCCTAACTGTTCTTCACTTTCATACTTTTACCGCGAGATAATCTCAACCTTCCCAAATGTCATTTGCCACTATCTGTTCCCTCTCTAGCAATGTCTGTCCCCCTTGCCATTGCTGCACACTAGGACATGTGGTCATTGGATGGATGCGAAGGAGCAGGTTCTCATGGCGTGGGTTGGGACAACAGGGCAGAGAAGAGGTGGCTGCCTCAATTTTGGAGTGCTTGTAAACCTTGAATAGTGATGTAGGCACAAATAGCAGCTACTTCCCAGAAACTCTCTGGCACTTAGTCAAACTTTTGCTTGCTTTCTTGTTTTCACATGACATTAAAACAAAACCCAAATACTGAATTGTATAAAGATAAGAGTTTCTCTTCCTAAACATGAGGTGAGCAATCTCAACATTTAAATGTCTTTTTCTACAATTTTTAATGCTCATAGAAGCATGTAGGTCCATGCCTGAATGCATTTGATTTTTTTTTTTAATCCAAAATTTGGATTTTCTTTAACTTGATATTTCCAGTCTGAGATCTGTCATGAGTGTATCTAATTATCTATATCCTCACAAATCTAACTCATTATTTGTCGTCTGTGCCCAGCATCCCACAGTTTAAATGTCTTATAATTTTTAAGCCATTTATTTATTGTTGAACACATATCGTTCATTATTTTTCTGCTATTACAAGCAATGTTGCAGTGCTCATGCTCATACAAGCTTTACAGTTGCCTCTGCTGTATGGAGTCTCACATTTGCTGGGCCCAGAGATTCACACTTCTTAAAATCTAACAGGTCCAGCCAAATTGTATATTTAAAAAAAAGAAGGGGAAGAATCAATGATTTCACCTGCTTTCATATACAGTATACTTGAGAGTTTTTCTCTTTGGTGTGTTTGTATTTTTGTTTCTTGCATTTTAACTGGTTACTGGAAAGGAATGTACCTGTAAAGATTAGACCTATGCTTTGGGGTATGGTATGCCTGACTACTATATTTAACATTGCATGTACCATGGGAAGCCTTCTAGGAACCCCCTCTACCTCCCAAGAGGAGAAATTTCTCAGTGCATTTACTGTGATTTCAGTAGGGGAAATTATTTTGGTACATATTTACTGTCCCATCAAGTCCCTGAAATAAATACATGAATTTTCCAGGAAATCTTGAATAGAAATTGAAGGATTAGACAGGTTAAAGTAGATAGCAGTAATAATTGTCTCTTCCTTCCTTGATAAATGTGGGTAAAGGTAGAGAAAATATTTTTGCGTGCATTGCCGGAAACAGAGACTGGGGATATTGTGTCAAGATGGAGAAAGAAAAACATATACAGTTCTGTACAGTGGTATGCCTTTAACCCTGACCCCTAGAGGATTTTTCAAAACTCCCCTCTCAGCCTCTTTTAGCCAACTCGGTGTATTAGGGACACTTGGCATTTGCACGTATACTTCTATTTGTACACTTTCTGATGTACTGTTTAAACAAGGACAAGTCATTGAATCTTTATTCTTCTGTTTTCACATCCATGAAGATAGAATAATTTCCACATAATTGAAATTAGACCATGACTGCTAAAATCAAGTTTGCTGATTGCTTAAAAACCCTTGCGGGAAAGGCTATTTTAGCATAAATTAATGCCTTTGATTTACATATTGTAATGTATTTTTAATTTTACTTTTAGAGCTGAATTTGAATTCATGCATTTTATAACTTCAGTCTTTTAGATTTAAACTTCTTACCGTACATGATATCTTAGGTAAATGGTGGTGAGAAAGCATGCAATTCGTGGTTGAGTAATTTCCTCTTCTGTGGCTGTATGTATATTCTAATTTCTAATTGCTCATATTTATACCTTGTCTTAACCAGTAAAAAGTATTCAAAAATAACTTTTAAAGACATATGTGGAATTATTGATGGTTTATTTGGGTGATATCTTGAAGAAATGCTTAATATATATATACACACACACAGACACACATTTATATATATATAAGTGTATGTATACATATACAGACACATTTATTTATGTATGTACATGTAAGTGATTATGCATATTCATGAACACATAAACATACTTCACATATACTTAAGAGTAAATTATAGTGTTTTTTTCCTAAATGTCTTTGATTTTCACACATCCTGCCATCCTCCCATTTGGTACCTTCTAAATTAAATCTCATTAACATGAGCCTGCAGGCAGGATATTGAAATAAAAGCTTCTCCTGAATCAAAAAATATCTTCTTCAATGACTAGGTATAATATTTTGTGTCCCATTTACTAGAATTATGTATTGTCAACCAAAAATAATGAGTGAGAAGAGAAGATTATCATGAGCTCCCTTTGTCAGTGGGATGGCTCCACTTGATGAAGTTACTCATCACCTGGAGCAAATTTGATAGATGAGATTCATCACCTTTCCCCCAAATGTGACCGAGTCTTCTACTTGATATAATAGTCTCCTCATCTCATAGACTTCAAACTATGGAGTCAGCTCTGATGCCCTTTTCTCAGCTCAGTGATTAATCTTAGCTAAAAATGTCAAAGTCTCAGGGATACTTCCTTTCTTTTCACAATTTTGTCTCCCATCAAACTTTTCGGCATTTATAATAATGAATATCTCCCTACTTGTGTATTGTCTACCCTCCGCAGCACTTAGCACTGTGTTTGGGGGCATCATAGGAATTAAGTAAATATATGTTGAATGAGTGGATAAACATTACAAGATTCACTGTAATAGTTTAGTAAAGTACAACTCTCATCAAGTTACTGTGCTGCCTGCAGATTTTCAGATCTCAGATAGCAACAGGGCAAAGACCAAACTCCTCACTGTGGGGTTTAGAGCCATTAAGAGCTTGCTGTCTTTTTAAAATTTTTATCACTACTCTCCTGTGAATGTTCTGTTGCAGTCATGCTAATTTTTAAATTGACCCTAATGGTTTATGCTTCATCCCAGGTCTAGCATGCATTGTTCCTTTGCTCTGTGTTTTCATGCCAGATGCCAGGGTTGCTCACTCTAGAATGACCTAACCTGTCCATTCTCCTCTAAGCCCAAGGCTTAACTTCCCAAGTTTAAAAGTTCTCTAGCATCTCCTACCTTGGCACTCCCAAGGAAGTATCACACTCTTCCTTAACAGTGTTACTTTTCTTGAATATTAGGCTTCTTCTCCTAACTTGTGAGAGTAAGAATCTCTCTGCTCTTCCTTCTCCCTGGGGATTGAAGATATAGCTTGTTGAACAGAGGGAATGGTATAATCCCTGGGTGTCTGCAGGTAGGGGATGGAGAAGGATGAATGGAGTGGAAGGTTGCTGTTGTAGAGCTGCATCAGGGTAGAGGGGAACTCCAGAAGGCCTGGAGGTTGGGGCAGTTCACATTAGGTCCAGATAGTAGCCTCTGAAAGAGAAGGAAGTTCACCAAAATAAAAGGCTCTACAGATGAATGTTTCCTTCTTCAAAACTCTGCTTTAATATAGCCTCCTCGTTCCTGGGCAGAAGTCGAGTAACTTCATGACGTTGTACTCTGACTGCTAATGCATTGGAAGTTTTCTCAAGAACCTTTAGGTGAAAGTCATATAACCTCATTACACCCTATCATGCCTCATAAGGTACTACTTTTAGGGCCATCAATAAGTGAATTTCTGTATAAAATGAACTCATTTCTCTTCTGAGTGAGTATGCAATTATCTCATCTACCTTGACTAAACTATTTATTCAGGCACCTAACCAAGTGAATAAACAAAATCACTGCACTAATATTCTTATTTCTCCCAGCAAAGTGCACCACAGTTTGGTCACTGCTCACGACGTCTCCCTCATTTCATACTACTCTCGCACTCTCTTGGCCTTCCTGCCACTCTGACTTTCTTGGAGTTACTAAAATGCCCAGGATTTCCTCTAGACACAGGACTTTTGCATATGCTCTCAATCTACCTGAAACACCCTTCTCTCTGCAGTTCTCTTCACTCTTGCAGACTAGGTCAGATTCCCATTAGAAGTATTTGCGGCTTCGCATACCTTTCAGTTTTAGCACAGCTAAGGTCTTAGCACATTTGGGTGAGTACGTGATTAATGTCCCTCTTTCCCACTAGATTTGAAGTTCTTTGAAAAGATGGTCTGTATCTATTTTTTGCTCAGTTTTGTATCCCAGCATGTGGTACCTACAAGGTACTGAGTAAATGTTTATTAAATGAAGTGAAGTGAGAATTTAAATTTCACTTGTGAATCCAGTTATTTTACTACTCCATAGATACAGCTTTCTGTAACATTGTTATCCCCGTTCTCTAAGCCCTCTAATACACAAAAAATCCAAATACATGTGAAAAAGCTTTTAAGCATAAATAGTTGAAAACAGGGCTTTGGTAGTTACATAATCACCTATCTAGCCAAATATTAATTTTTGTCTTTTACACAATAAAGATGGTGTATTGACAGTTTTTGAAAGAGAGGGTACCTTTCTCACTCTGTGTGATTCTGGAAACCTTAAATACATCTTAAGTATCAATATTTGCCTGATTCCAGGGAATACTATACACAGAAATATCTGAAACATCCTCAAAGCCTTTTACATTTCAGTAGAAGGAGCATAATGCTTTTACTACTCGACTGTGTTGTACAGAGTTTTCTCAGTAGAGTGAACACTAAATCAGTTATCCAGCAAGTTCATATTAAAGGAAAGATGTTCAAAGAATTATTCCACAAGACTTCTCATACCTGGATCTTCAAAGAATGACTGCATGGTTTAGTGATACTAAACTATAAATAATTTTGAAGGGGAGAGGGAAGTTTGATGGCTTAATAAGAAAGGGGTCAGTTCACTCTGGACACTGCAGTTGCTAGATGCAGAGCTACTGTTTCTAAGGATAAGGCTTTTTCTCCTTTTGTAGCCGATTTTGTGAATTTCTTAGAAATATCTGCTTTGACTTTCTTACTACTTTCCTGAGGATACCCATAAACCAAAACAGAGGTAATGTTTGAATGCAGCTGCATAGAAGAGAGCACACATGATCAACCTCCTCCCTCTCCCTCGTGAGCCACATCCAATCAAGAAGCAGCTGCTGTCAGTTCTGCCACTGGAGCCTCTTGACTCTTAACTACCTCTCCATCCTGGGGGTGTCCATGTTCAGCACCAGTAACCTCCTAAGCATTCTCCCACTTTGGGGTTTGCTCCCCCCCACCCCTTAGCCCCTCCCTCTCACTGTTGGCATTGTTCCTTCTGAAATACAACTCTGATTGCTCTATCATTTAAAACCTTTAAATGGCCCATAACAACAACAACAACAAATTAATATAAAAATTGTATTACATGGCAGCACTGTTCAAAGCACTTTACATATATTAAGTCATGACCGTGTCCTGGGACAGTAAATCTAGAAATTGTTACTTGTTATCACTTTCATATATAATAAAGTTGATGTTGATTGAGTACCTGTTTGGACCAGCACATATTTTACAATATTAACTCATCTAATCCTAACAACACCTCATGAGTAACAAATTTTATTTATTTTTTAATTGTGGAAACTGACTCACTAAATAAGGGTTAAGTAACTTGCCCAAGGTGACATGGCTAATAAGTGGAGACACAGCATTCAAACCCAGGCAGACAAGCTGCAGAGTCCATGTTCCGAAGCCCTGATCAGACAGACCACCTTTCCAAATAAGCTCCCTGATTTGAGCATCTCTCTCACAGTGCTCATTGGCTTTTCTTTCCAACCACAGTTCTTGTTGGCGTTGCATTCTCCTGTCTTCTATTCTGTCACACTGAACCAAACAGATGCTCTTGTAAACGAATCCTTCTCCTGGACCACCTTGATTCACTCAAGCTCTTCGTTGCTTCTGTAAAACATTTGTCTGAGGTTATGACCTAGCATGTTCACAGCTGAAACGTTACACCCTAGTAATACTGTGGATTCTTGTTCCCACCCGCTAAAATGTGCAGCCTAAAGAAATCAGTTGTGGTGATTCCCAGACATATTTATGCTAGTTGTACCTACTATGGTACACATTTACTTGAATTATTATACAAATTGATGAAATATGAATAAGAAAAAAAAGTCAAATGTCTTGAAAGACAAATGTACAATGAGTTTTCTTTTTTAAATAGCTATCATGTGTGGTCAGACAACTGTGAACGCCTGGGAAAAATTTGTAAAAGCCTAGAACTCTTTATTCAGATTTTGTCACAAATATCATTTTTAAGTTTTCATTCCAACATAACGAAGCTAAAACTGGGAATTCTAAACAGTGTTGTATGAATACAGTTTAGAAAAGACTTATCAGAGCTTCAACTTCCGAGCTTCAACCCAAAGAGAAGGACTTCTTATCTCAAGAGATTGAATTAATTGAGCATTATATGTTTCATAATACAATGATATAATTAAGAAATGAATGTGTGTCAAACAACATCTTATCAATCCCTTTTTTTAAAAAAAAACATTTTTATTTTTCATTTTTAGAGTCATATTCTATCCCTTCATAGTAGTTACCCATATTTTTGGCTTATATATATATAAGTTGTTCTCTCTTTAAAATTTTGAGATAGTTTCTTCTAACAGATTAAAATATACCCTAAATCTCTAGTATATGGTGTTCTCTATTCCCCTGCCTGATCACATCCTCTCCTTTTTTTTCTTTTTCTTTTTTCTTTTTTTAAATCCTCTTTCTTTTTTCAAACAACTTCTTATCAATTCCTTTTATAAAATTTTTTATAATTTCCATTTTTACAGTCATTTTCCATCCCTTCATCATATCAACCCTTATTTTTGTACATATATAAGTTTTTCTTTCTTTAAAATTTTGGGAGACACTTTCTTCTAAAAGACCAAAACACACCCCAAATCTAGTGTGTGGCACTGATCTATATACCATATAGATCATATTTGATCACATTCTGGTTTTTCTTTTGTTGTTGTTCTTTTGTTTTGTTTGTTGTTGTTTTTATCTTTATCTTTTTCTTTTTTTTCTTTTTTTTTTTTTTCTCTCTTTCCCCTTCTTATCCCACTGCTTCAGGTCTTTTCTGATTTGTTTAGAGTATATTTTCTGGGGACGTGGTTACTCTGCTAGCATTTTGTTCTCTCATTAATCTATTCTCCTCTGCACAAAATGACGAGACGGAAAAAATCACCTCAACAAAAAGAACAAGAGGCAGTACCGACTGCCAGGGACCTACTCAATACGGACATTAGTACGATGTCAGATCTAGAGTTCAGAATCATCACTTTAAAGATACTAGCTGGGCTTGAAAAAAATATGGAAGTTATTAGAGAAACTCTTTCTGGAGAAGTAAAAGAGCTAAAATCCAACCAAGTAGAAATCAAAAAGGCTATTAATGAGGTGCAATCAAAAATGGGGGCACTAACTGCTAGAATAAATGAGGCAGAAGAAAGAATCAGTAATATAGAAGATGAAATGCTGGAAAATAAAGAATCTGAGAAAAAGAGAGATAAACAACTACTGGATCATGAGGGCAGAATTCGAGAGATAAGTGATACCATAAGACGAAACAACATTAGAATAATTGGGATCCCAGAAGAAGAAGAAAGAGAGAGGGGGGCAGAAGGTATAATGGAGCAAATTATAGCAGAGAACTTCCCTAATTTGGGGAAAGAAACAGGCATGAAAATCCAGGAAGCACAGAGAACCCCTCTCAAAATCAATAAAAATAGGTCAACTCCCCGACATCTAATAGTAAAACTTACAAGTCTCACAGACAAAGAGAAAATCCTGAAAGCAGCTCGGGAGAAGAGATATGTAACCTACAATGGTAGAAACATTAGATTGGCAACAGACCTATCCACAGAGACCTGGCAGGCCAGAAAGGACTGGCAGGATATATTCAGAGCACTAAATGAGAAAAATATGCAGCCAAGAATACTCTATCCAGCTAGGCTGTCATTGAAAATTGAAGGAGAGATAAAAAGTTTCCAGGACAAAAAAAAACTAAAGGAATTTGCAAACACAAAACCAGCCCTACAGGAAATCTTGAAAGGGGTCCTCTAAGCAAAGAGAGACCCTAAAAGCAACATAGACCAGAAAGGAACACAGACAATATATGGTAACAGTCACCTTACAGGCAATACAATGGCACTAAATTCCTATCTTTCAATAGTTACCTTGAATGTAAATGGGCTAAATGCCCCAATCAAAAGACACAGGCTAACAGACTGGATTAAAAAACAAGATCCATCGATATGCTGTCTGCAAGAGACTCATTTTAGACCCAAAGACACCCCCAGATTGAAAGTGAGGGGGTGGAAAACCATTTACCATGCTAATGGACACCAAAAGAAAGCTGGGGTGGCAATCCTTATATCAGACAAATTAGATTTTAAACCAAAGACTGTAATAAGAGATGAGGAAGGACACTATATCCTACTTAAAGGATCTATCCAACAAGAAGATCTAACAATTGTAAATATCTATGCCCCTAACATGGGAGCAGCCAATTATATAAGGCAATTAATAACAAAAGCAAAGAAACACATCAACAACAATACAATAATAGTGGGGGACTTTAACATCCCCCTCACTGAAATGGACAGATCATCTAAGCAAAAGATCAACAAGGAAATAAAGACTTTAAATGACACACTGGACCAAATGCACTTCACAGACATATTCAGAACATTCCACCCCAAAGCAACGGAATACACATTCTTCTCTAGTGCCCATGGAACATTCTCCAGAATAGATCACATCCTAGGTCATAAATCAGGTCTCAACCGGTACCAAAAGATTGGGATCATTCCCTGCCTATTTTCAGACCACAATGCTTTGAAACTAGAACTCAATCCCAAGAGGAAAGTCGGAAAGAACTCAAATACATGGAGGCTAAAGAGCATCCTACTGAAGAATGAATGGGTCAACCAGGAAATTAAAGAAGAATTAAAAAAATACATGGAAACTAATGAAAATGAAAACACAACTGTTCAAAATCTTTGGGATGCAGCAAAGGCAGTCCTAAGAGGAAAGTATATAGCAATACAAGCCTTTCTCAAGAAACAAGAAAGGTCTCAAGTACACAACCTAACCCTACACCTAAAGGAGCTGGAGAAAGAACAGCAAATAAAGCCTAAACCCAGCAGGAGAAGAGAAATCATAAAGATCAGAGCAGAAATCAATGAAATAGAAACTAAAAGAACAGTAGAACAGATCAACGAAACTAGGAGCTGGTTCTTTGAAAGAATTAACAAGATTGATAAACCCCTGGCCAGACTTATCAAAAAGAGAAGAGAAATGACCCAAATCAACAAAATCATGAATGAAAGAGGAGAGATCACAACCAACACCAAAGAAATACAAACAATTATAAGAACATATTATGAGCAACTCTATGCCAGCAAATTAGATAACCTGGAAGAGATGGATGCATTCCTAGAGATGTATCAACTACCAAAACTGAACCAGGATGAAATAGAAAACCTGAACAGACCTATAACCACTAAGGAAATTGAAGCAGTCATCAAAAATCTCCCAAAAAACAAAAGCCCAGGTCCAGATGGCTTCCCAGGGGAATTCTACCAAACATTTCAAGAAGAATTAATACCTATTCTTCTGAAACTGTTCCAAAAAATTGAAACGGAAGGAAAACTTCCAAACTCATTTTATGAGGCCAGCATTACCTTGATCCCCAAACCAGACAAAGACCCCATCAAAAAGGAGAATTACAGACCAATATCCCTGATGAACATGGATGCAAAAATTCTCACCAAAATACTAGCCAATAGGATCCAACAGTACATTAAAAGGATTATTCACCATGACCAAGTGGGATTTATCCCTGGGCTGCAAGGTTGGTTCAACATCCGCAAATCAATCAATGTGATACAGTACATTAACAAAGGAAAGAACAAGAATCATATGATCCTCTCGATAGATGCCGAAAAAGCTTTTGACAAAGTACAGCATCCTTTCTTGATCAAAACTCTTCAGAGTATAGGGATAGAGGGTACATACCTCAATATCATAAAAGCCATCTATGAAAAACCTACAGCAAATATTATTCTCAATGGGGAAAAACTGAGAGCTTTCCCCCTAAGGTCAGGAACGCGGCAGGGATGTCCACTATCACCACTGCTATTCAACATAGTATTGGAAGTCCTAGCCACAGCAATCAGACAACAAAAAGAAATCAAAGGCATCCAAATTGGCAAAGAAGAAGTCAAACTCTCACTCTTTGCAGATGATATGATACTTTATGTGGAAAACCCAAAAGACTCCACCCCAAAACTGCTAGAACTCATACAGGAATTCAGTAAAGTGGCAGGATATAAAATCAATGCACAGAAGTCAGTGGCATTCCTATACACCAACAACAAGACAGAAGAAAGAGAAATTAAGGAGTCGATCCCATTTACAATTGCACCCAAAACCATAAGATACCTAGGAATAAATCTAACCAAAGAGACAAAGGATCTGTACTCAGAAAACTATAAAATACTCATGAAAGAAATTGAGGAAGACACAAAGAAATGGAAAAACGTTCCATGCTCATGGATTGGAAGAACAAATATTGTGAAGATGTCAATGCTACCTAGAGCAATCTACACATTCAATGCAATCCCCATCAAAATACCATCCACTTTTTTCAAAGAAATGGAACAAATAATCCTAAAATTTGTATGGAACCAGAAAAGACCCCGCATAGCCAGAGGAATATTGAAAAAGAAAAGCAAAGCCGGTGGCATCACAATTCCGGACTTCAAGCTCTATTACAAAGCTGTCATCATCAAGACAGCATGGTACTGGCACAAAAACAGACACATCGATCAATGGAACAGAATAGAGAGCCCAGAAATGGACCCTCAACTCTATGGTCAACTAATCTTCGACAAAGCAGGAAAGAATGTCCAATGGAACAAAGACAGTCTCTTCAACAAATGGTGTTGGGAAAATTGGATAGACACATGCAGAAGAATGAAACTGGACCACTTCCTTACACCACACACAAAAATAGACTCCAAATGGTTGAAAGACCTCAATGTGAGACAGGAGTCCATCAAAATCCTAAAGGAGAACACAGGCAACAACCTCTTTGACCTCAGCCGAAGCAACTTCTTCCTAGAAACATCGCCAAAGGCAAGGGAAGCAAGGGCAAAAATGAACTATTGGGACTTCATCAAGATAAGAAGCTTTTGCAAAGCAAAGGAAACAGTTAACAAAACCAAAAGACAACCGACAGAATGGGAGAAGATATTTGCAAATGACATATCAGATAAAGGGCTAGTATCCAAAATCTATAAAGAACTCATCAAACTCAACACCCAAAGAACAAAGAATCCAATTAAGAAATGGGCAGAAGACATGAACAGACATTTTTCCAAAGAAGACATCCAAATGGCCAACAGACACATGAAAAAGTGCTCAATATCGCTCGGCATCAGGGAAATCCAAATCAAAACCTCAATGAGATATCACCTCACACCAGTCAGAATGGCTAAAATTAACAAGTCAGGAAACGACAGATGTTGGCGGGGATGCGGAGAAAGGGGAACCCTCCTACACTGTTGGTGGGAATGCAAGCTGGTGCAGCCACTCTGGAAAACTGTATGGAGGTTCCTCAAAAAGTTGAAAATAGAGCTACCATATGATCCAGCAATTGCACTACTGGGTATTTACCCCAAAGATACAAAAGTAGGGATCCGAAGGGCTACGTGCACCCCGATGTTTATAGCAGCAATGTCCACAATAGCCAAACTGTGGAAAGAGCCAAGATGTCCATCGACAGATGAATGGATAAAGAAGATGTGGTATATATATACAATGGAATATTATGCAGCCATCAAAAGGAATGAGATCTTGCCATTTGCAACGACGTGGATGGAACTGGAGGGTATTATGTTGAGTGAAATAAGTCAAACAGAGAAAGACATGTATCATATGATCTCACTGATATGAGGAATTCTTAATCGCAGGAAACAAACTGAGTGTTGTTGGAGTGGGGGGTGGGGTGGGAGGGATGGGGGGACTGGGTGATAGACACTGGGGAGTGTATGTGCTCTGGTAAGCGCTGTGAATTGTGCAAGACTGTTGAATCTCAGATCTGTACCTCTGAAACAAATAATGCAATATATGTTAAGAAAAAAAAAAAAGAAGAAGAAGAAGAAGGTAGCGGGAGGGGAAGAATGAAGCGGGGGAAATCGGAGGGGTAGACGAACCATGAGAGACGATGGACTCTGAAAAACAAACAGGGTTCTAGAGGGGAGGGGGGTGGGAGGATGGGTTAGCCTGGTGGTGGGTATTTAGGAGGGCACATTCTGCATGGAGCACTGGGTGTTGTGCACAAACAATGAATCATGGAACACTTCATCTAAAACTAATGTTGTAATGTAAGGGGATTAACATAAGAATAAAAAAATTAAAAAAAAAAAAAAAAAAGAAATGGGATTACATAATAAAAAAAAAAAATACAAAAAAAAAAAAAAAAAAAGAAATGAATGTGTGAGGGGTGCTTGGATGGCTCGGTCGGTTAAGTGTCGACCTCTTGATTTTGGCTCAGGTCATGATCTCAGGGTCGTGCAATGGGGCCGTGTGTGGGGCTCTGCACCGGGTGTGGAGCCTGCTTAATATTCTCTCTCTCCCTGTCCCTCAGCCCATCCTGAACTCGCAGGGGATCTCTCTCTCTCTCTAAAAAAAAAAAAAAAAAAGTACAATTAATGTATGATTTTTTTAGGATAATTCCATGCCTTGCCAACTTAAAAAAAATATCAATCTGACAAATATCAATCTGGATTGTGTTGGACAAGAGGATTTCTAATGTCTTTGAAATACAACACTATACTTACCTTCACACCGACATCCTAGCCAAACCACAGAACTCAGGGTTCTTCCAGTATTTACCTATGAGGCACTTTCTGATGTCTCATTTTCTGCCTTTGAACGTGCTTCCCTTTTGCCTAAAATGCCTTTCCCTAACCTTCTTTTTGCTAACTGATTCATCTGTTGGTTTTAGATATTACCTAGTCTGCAATATCTTCCCAGACATTTCAAGATGGGCTGTATATTCCTCTAAATATCTATTAGGAACAACTACCCAGACAAAATATATTATAATTAAAAATTTGGAGGAAATGAATGTATTCAGCCTTTTTTTACTTTTTCTTTTCCCTTATGGGGAAGACATGATAGGACAGTTTTTAAAAATAAAGAAAAGTAATAATTAAAATTTTCTGATCCTAATATTCTATCCAAAACAAATCTACAGGGCAATCACAGATGTGACCATGACTTAAAGATTAATAATATTATGGTGCTGAGGATAGAACCCATATGACAAAGGAATCATGCAAAATTTTGACTTGAGAATGATGAGCTCCAAAACATTTTTTTTAAGGCATTGTGGTCAGTCTGATTATTTGTAAAAGGGAAAGCTGTTAGTAATAGTTGTGCAACTGCAAAGCAGGTTACAAAATATGATACATAACTAACTATCAGTAAACAGCAAAGTAGGGTTTAGGTGGATGTAGTGGTTTCCATTGTAAGCCTACTTCATCTAATCAAAGTGATATTTTGTAATCATGAAGAGGATATAATTATAAGCATTTATTATCTAAGTGGGATGATTTTTGATAAGGGTGAAACAGGATTGCTTTTATTAGAATGAGATAGAAATACAATCAGAAGATATGAAGATTATGTTAATTATGTGGATCTGGTGCTTAAGAGAGAACATATGCTTCTCTTGGACTCACTTTCATTGGCGAATAGCCATTTAACCTACGATATGCTAGAGCTGTGAAGCTGAAGTACTTAAGTGTTGTGCTTCCCTGGCGATCTGTCTATATAGCAAGCCCCCCAAACAAGGGGGTGAGATGAACGCAATTAGGTCTCAATAAGAACCATCACCCCAAAGTGAAGTGGCCGCACATCATGTACACTGAAATATTGTCTCTATAATCAGTAGGAGCCTGGTATGTGCAGAAAGCAAGGACTCCACTATGGAGGAGATTAGTGGATTTGAATGTATCTGGAAGAATGGTTTTCATTGGCAGCTGAACATTCAGCTGTGTCCATTTTGCCCTGGGCTGCTAGTCCTATGAAGATAATTTTGTGTGACAAGGTCTTGTCACTTTTTATTAACACCCTTCAAGTGTCCCCCATTGCCTACTTCTTAGATTGATACTTAAGTTTCTCTACAGTCAGTCCATCCCCATCTTACCATGTACATTTGCTAGCTTCCACTAAACTGCATTCCAGCCTAACCAAAGAATTCAGGGTTTTTCTAACATGAATTTTTGATACACTTTATCATCTACATGCTTTTAGTCACATTTTATACCACTCATGCCCATATTCATATTTTTCTAATTTCCCAGATCAGGATCAGCTCAGTCAGAATTAATCTTTTTCTTAAAGGAGGGTACAGTAGTCATTAAGTGCACAGGCTTTGTGTATCTGGGTTCAAATCCTTTACTATTTTCTTCATTTGACAAAGCCTACATTACTGTCATTTACTATACTACCTGGTTCATAATAAGTACTCAGTAAATAGTACTTTATCATCATCATCTTCATTATATCTCACATCCAGCATTTATCATGTTCTGCTTTGTGTTGTAATTTCTATGTACATCATCCTTTGCTCTATATTATGTTTCTTGATGTCAGAGGCTTTGCCATACTTAACTTTTTAATCTTCCTGAACACACTTTGATCAAATTAGTTTACAAAGTCCATAAAATGAATCCATTCAGATGCTGATGCCAATTATCTAATTCTATACTTTATACATTTTGAGTTATTTTAGTTTATAATTATAAATTAATTACATTTCTATAAACTATAGGCCATTAATTTTTTTTCAATGATTCCTTTTACTATCTGGTATGTTACTGAAGCAATTTCCTATCTAAAAATCTAAGGCAAAATGATCTTCACTTATCAAGATGGCAACCGATAGCCTTCTTAAATAATTACCTTATATTCAATACCTATACATATGTTTGATTCAAATTCCCTAAAAAAATTAACTTGTAAATGAAGCTTCCATCAATGTGAGTAAAATGCCCATAAGGAAGACAATAATGAGAAGCTTTAAAATTTGGTATTCATCATTTTGATTTTTAAAGATCAGTTATCACAAACTAAGTCAATTACTGTTGAGAAACTCATCTCTCCAGGTCTCAAATTTCTTATCTGTAAAATGACTGTGTTGGGGCGCCTGGGTGGCTCAGTTGGATAAGCGACTGCCTTCGGCTCAGGTCATGACCCTGGAGTCCCAGGATCGAGTCCCGCATCGGGATCCCTGCTCGGCGGGGAGTCTGCTTCTCCCTCTGACCCTCCCCCCTCTCATGTGCTCTCTCTCTCTCTCTCAAATAAATAAAATCTAAAAAATAATAATAATAAAAATAAAAAATAAAATGACTGTGTTGTTTGAAGGTATAAAATCCTTTTCAGTTCAAGATACTGTATGATGCTATTGTCAAAAATGAGGAAGAGAGTGACCTTATTTTTTTATAGTATTATAAAGAGGGCTACTACCAGAATTCGCACTCATCCATTTAGTCAATATATACTTATTGAGCACCCATCGAGAATACAGACAGGCACTTCCTAATTCCTAACTTTAGGAATTAGGAAGACAGTGTTGAACAAGACATTTAAAGTCTCTGCCTCCTTAGAATTTAGAGTCAAGTCCAGAAGATAGACAAAAATCAAGTAAACCATGAGACAGATTATAAAGCCAGGGAACAGATAGTGGTATGAAGAAAAGTACGCTAAGGGGTAGAGGGTGACAAGGAGCTATTTAGATACAAGAATTAAACAGGAACACAGAATGCAAAAACATTTCGTGCAGAGGATAGCAAGTGCAGAAAAGGGCCAGAGTCAAGAGGTCTCATGGTGTGTTGAAGGAACATCGAAGAGGCTAGTGTGGATGAGGTAAAATGAGCAAGAGGAGTTGAGGCTGAAGGTGTAGTGAAGGAACAGATCCTGTAAAGCAGTGATTCCCAGAGGGGTCAGTTTTGTGCCCCCACACCCATCCTGGAGATATTTGGCAATGCTTGGTGACGTTTTTGGTTGTCAAAACTGCGAAGGGGACGCTATTGCTATTGACATCTAGTGAACAGGAGCCAGGGTTGTTACCTAACATCCTAAATTACACAGGATAGCTCCTCTTGACTAAGAATTTTCTGGCTCAACCTATCTAGAGTGCCAAGACTGGGAATCTTGGATGTAAGGGCTTGTAGGTTCACAGTAAGCAATTTGGATTTTATTCTGTGTGATGGGAAGCCATTGGAAACTTTTCAACAGGGCAGGAGTATGACACGATTAAACTTGTGTGGCAAATGACTAAAAATAGTGGAAAATAGAGACCTAAAAACCAGCGAGAAAGTGACTGCAGGAGTCCAGGAAGGAGATTAGCTATGGGTTTTCTCTCTGGTTTCAAGTTTCACATGGTGATTTATATTATTTAAAATTTTACTTTAAGAAGACAGCTGTTTGTCTACATAGCAGAATATCTAGAAGATGTGACTGTGGAGGACTGACTCCTCAATTTATATGACACAGCAATATGAGCAATCACATCTTTTCAAGATTCATGTTATCCACATGAATCTGATTTCTTACAAGTCAGACATTCCCCATTACAAACTCAGTGGATATAGAAGTCTATTTTATGCTCTTTAGTATTATTCTGGGTTATGTTAGAAGTTTAATAAGTTCTCATTAAAAGTGACTTCCTGTTCTTCCTATCTGAATTAAACAGTCCCTGAATTTTGTCTTCCATAATGGAAAAGTCAGGCTTACGCTCAAGAGCACATTTCTTGGAAGCTGAGAGGATTGCTCTCTACTTACTTGAGGCTTAGGTCATTGATAGCAAATATTCAAGGATAAGTATGAAACAAAATATCCCAGGAAGCTTTAGATAAGCTTTATGTTTACAACAAAACAACTCGGCATGCAGGCATTCTGATTCATAATTTCATTCATGCTCTGTAGTCCAGAGTCTTCACTGGTCAGGACTGTGCCACCACGTCATAGTCCTATGTAGGGGGAAAGAAAAACATCTTTTCTGACTTTCAAGCAATTCACTCACATGTTTACATGGTATTCTGGTATTCCAGACATTATAATATGGTTTTATAATACAGATTCATGTAGGCTGAAGCAAGTAGGGCTTGAATTAACAAGATCTCCTATTCGGTACTTCCTAAAACCTATATTATTCATGTTTATATTTTATGAAGAGTAATCTGTAGCTGTCAAATGTGTAATCTAGTATGGTGACTTTTACGAAGTCATTATATTTTCTCTCTCTAATACTATTTGTTTGAATAAAATTGTTAAATAAAGATATATTAAGGAATATTTGGTTGGAAGAAATGATTGATGATTAAATGAATCCCTGCTGACATTAATTAGGTAGCTCTACTATTTTACAATATTGGTCATGTAAAAAGAAGGGTCTCAATTCAAATTTAACCAAATTCCAATTGCTTCTCGTGATGTAGTCATATTTAGAAATGTTATTGGTGTGTAATTAAAACTTAAAAAAATGGTGATTTAAAAATTAATTACTAGTAATCCATTACTAGTGATTTCAAAATTAATTACTAGTAATTAATCCAAAGGCTCATTAATTTTGTTTGTAGGAAGTAAATAAAATAGCATACATTCCTTTTAATGTTAAAAGGAATATTCAGGCTGCAAGACTGAGATCAGAGCAAACAGATGGAAAATTGTTCATATTTCCTCCAATATCTAAGGACCTTACATTAAAAAGCACTGAAATGTGTTTTCCCCCCTGTATAAATAGCATGTGGGAAAAACCTACTAAAGTAAATGATGAATGATACAGATACCCAGGAAATTATTTTGAGAGAGGACTTTGTAAACAAGTGCAACAATACCATTTATAATAAATACTGATTTTTTTGAAAAAATAAAACTATACATTACAAACCCACTATTTTATTTAAATTGGTTTGCTAAGGGGCGCCTGGGTGGCTCAGTCGGTTAAGCGACTGCCTTCGGCTCAGGTCATGATCCTGGAGTCCCAGGATCGAGTCCCGCATCGGGCTCCCTGCTTGGTGGGGAACCTGCTTCTCCCTCTGACCCTCCTCCCTCCCATGCTCTCTGTCTCTCATTGTCTCTCTCTCAAATAAATAAATAAAATCTTTAAAAAAAAAATTGGTTTGCTAAGAAGCTTTACATGGAATAATGATTATCAGTCACTATTGGTACTCCTGATAAGATCCAGTTTAACAGTAGGTAAACTGATTATGGTGTTTAAACCTTTGGCATTTCATGGTTTTATCATTTTAGCAAAAACTAATTTGAAATATATGCAAGTTAGATACATTCTTACCTTTGCTATGTGGAATTATCTTTTCTATATTCAAATAGCTTATATAAATGTTTATAATTATGCTGTAACTCAATAATACATTTATCTACTTAAAAATTTTGACTTAATATGATCTAAGATAAGTTAATACTGTATGTATTATAATAGCATTTGGAATAGAAGAATAAGAAGAAATTAAGGAGAATAAGAGAAAAAATTAATAATAATATCTTTAGAATGAAATAATTTAAATATGTTTAACTTTCCATCCTACTGTAATGACTGGAAGTCTTCATTTATAAAGTGGCTTATAAAATATTCCCCTTAATTTATGATGCTGTATTTCCAAGAAATAATGCACTAAGGAAAAGGAAATATTTTTTTCTGTAAGAGCATGGGATTTGAATTACATACTACCTTCTTTACCTGTTAGCTTTTATCTATCCCTTCTTCATATCTTGATTCAGATATTCATTATGCCTTTCTTGGCTATTTCAGACTAAAATAATACCATCCTTTGAACACCTATGCGGTTAGAAACATTTGACATTCGTTCATTTATTTATTCCTCCTTTCATAAATTATTTTCTTGCAGATGCTTCCAACTTGTTAAATTTCATCTATGGTAGTTTAGATTGTCTTTTGTATTTCACAGACTTTAGTTGCTTATGTCTGAATCATGGTAGAAGTTATAATTTTGGTAGTAGGGACAAGATCTTATTCTTTTCTATGCCCTCATGCACACCCGTTATAGTGTTTCACGTAGTAGTCATTCAATAAAGTTTCTTTTCTTTTTTTTTTTAAGATTTTATTTATTTATTTGAGAGAGAGAGAGAGAGAGAGAGAGCACAAGAGGGGGGAGCAGGAGAGGGAGAAGGAGACTCCCCGCCGAGCAGGGAGCCCGATGTGGACTTGATCCCGGGACTCCAGGATCATGACCTGAGCCGCAGGCAGTCGCCCAACCAACTGAGCCACCCACACGCCCAAATGTTTGTTTCTAACAAAAGAGAAAAAGCAGAGTCCACATTCTCACAGAGTTGATAAGCTTATCCTCACAAACTAATCCTAACTCACAAGGTAACACAGCTTAAACTGCTACCTCATTGCTGGATTGATTAGCATAGCCTAAGTATGTATTATATATGTGGCCTGACCTAGCATGGATGGAATCTAATGTTTGATAAATGTTGATATATTTCTCAAGTTTTCACTAACAACTACAGTGATTTTTATGGACAGCCATAGATATTTTTAAGATGTATGTTTAACAGGAGAAAACATTCTATTAAGGAAATCCTATAATCCAAATTTAGAAAAAAAAAGTACATCAGGAATATTCACTAAAAAAATTCTTAGCTGTACTAAGAGCATTCATATTAAACTTATAAAATTAATTCTGCAACTTTATTGTGAAGATGTATAAACCTTACTTCTTGTTTAAATGAACTAAATAGATTTGCTCTAATCACCTAGCAACAATCTGCAGTCTATTTAGAGAATGACATTTCATTTTTTTTCCCACTGAAAAGATGTTAAGACCTATTCTTTGGAATCTCAAATAGTTATGATCCGTGGTGCAATGGAAAGGAAATTATAGAATCTGGTTTATATAGTCTTTGCCCTGCCACTAACTAACTAGGCGACTTCATCTAAATGCTTTTTGCCTCTACTTTATGTATACCAAGAGGAGTTTTATTAGATCATTGCTGGTGTCTTTCCAACTGTGATCTTAAGAAATGTCCTCACTTACAGGTAGCTCTAAGTGATTCAACTTCTGAGAAATATTATCACCTAATTTTTTTAAATTCACCCTCTATTAATTACATACATTTATTATTTTTAATTACATGCCATTTCTAATTCAATGCAAGCTCCAAGGAAAGGAGTATTGAGTCTCCATACCTTAGCATTTTTATACTAAGCAAATATAACAATTGGTAGCATTTAAAGTTAGAAGAGAGAATGGGTATATTGAACAGTAGAAAAGCTTACCATGTTGTTACAGCAGAGATCTTTGGACTTTTTAGAATATTGACCCTGACCATGGATTTTAATAAGCAAAATTTAACTCTATTCATTAAAGAATTTTAAGCTCACTTCCCTGCTTAAAATACTTCTACAGGATAAAATAAGCATCAGTGGTTTCATGATCAGGTCCCATAAACACTTTAATCTTGTCTCAGAGACCTGATCTCATTTTGTTTGGGTGCTAATGAAGCTATTATTTTCCTGATTTATCATTTTATTATGTTTATCAAATTCTCTGTAGCCTTTTATTTTATGTGTCTCTCTTATGAGCAGCATGTAGCTATAATTTTTACACAGTTGGACAATAATTTTTTTCAATTAGCTATATTAGTTCATCTACTTTTATTATGATTAGTGATATATTTAAATACCATCTTATTTTGTGCTTTCTATTGATCCTGCCTTTTCTACTTACTTTTTAATTTTCTGCATTCTTTTGCATTAACTGAGATTTTTTTTTTAAAAAGATTTATTTATTTTAGAGAGAGAGAGCATGCACGAGTCAGGGGGAGAGGCAGAGGAAGAGAATCTTCAAGCAGACTCCCCACTGAGTGTGGAACCTGGCTTGATCTCACGACACATGAGAGCACAACCTGAGCTGAAACCAAGAGTCTGAAGCCTAACTTATTGAGCCATCCAGGCACCCCTGCATTAACTGGGATTTTTAAATTCTATTTTCGGTCTACTGGGTTGGGGAGTTATAGACTACATTTCCACTATGATTCCTAAAATTATTTAAATGCATACCAAACAAAGTCCAAAGATAATAAATATCTCTACTCTTCACTAGAAAAATCAAAAACCTTAGAAAAATTTATTTTCAATCACTTTCCCCCTTTTCTGCATGCTATTTGTTTAAGTTGTCACGTGGTAGATAGAGCGAGAGAGTAGGGGTGGAGAGTGGGGGGAAGAAGAGAGATCGATTACTCTAGCTCTCTCTAGTCTCTTATAAGGGTACTAATCCTCTCATGGGGGCCCTACCCTTCTGCCCTCATCTAAACTTATCTCCCAAAGGCCCCATCTCCGTGTGGGAGATAGGGCTTCAACATATGAATTCTGGGGACATAACTCAATCCATAGCACAAGGTAATTCAATTAAGAAAGAATAATATTTTTAAAAAATGGGGTTAGAAAATTTGGATATCCATATGCAAAAAGAAAAGAAAGAAAGAAAAGAAAAACTAAACTTGAACTTTCTTTTGTACCATATTTTTTAAAAAGACCTAAAACTAGAAAGGTAGAGAGAAAAAAATAGAAAAAAAGCTTTGTGACTTTGGATTAGGCAAAGATTTCTTATGGCATAAAAAGCATATATTAGAAAAAAATTGCTAAGTAAACTTCATGAAAATTAAAAATGCTTGTTCTTTGAAGAAAACTGTTAAGAAAGTGAAAAAAACCTGCCACAGATTAGGAGAAAATATTTACAAAAACATACATCTGATAAGAGTTATATCCAGATTATATAAAGAAGTTATACAACTCAATAATAAAAAGCAAACCACTGAATTTCATTTTTCAAAGCTTTAATAATTCACCAAGGAAGAAAGCAAATGACAAATGCATACTCAGAAATATTAGTCATTAGGGAAAAGACAGGTTAGCATTCAGTTACCATATGACCCAACCATTTCAATTATAATACTTGTCCACATAAATATATATACTGAAATATTCATAGCCGCTTTGTTGATGATAGCCAAAAATTGGAAACAACCCAAGTGTCCACAAACTATTGCTTAACAAACCAACTGTATATCTATATATTATTAAGAAAAAAATGGTAGCAAATTTCTAGTACATGCAACATCATGAACTGATCTCAAAAGCATTAGATTACTTTAAACAAGCCAGAAATAAAAGAATACATATTGAAAGATATCATCTGTAGGAAAGTCTAGAAAGGCAAAACTGTAGTGATAGGAGCAGCTCAGCCCAGTAACCTGGAGCCAAGGATGTGAGTGAGGGCAGATGGGCCTGCTGAGGGGCGTGAGGAAACATCGTTGGATAATTCGAGTGTTTTAGATCTTGACCTAGTGATTATATGATTGTATAGATTGTTAAATCTCATTGAATTGTATACTTAAAATGACTGGGTTATATTTCATGTAAATTATACCCTAGTATAGAAACTCTGCTGTTAGTTTAAAGATAACCTACCTTTTTTTTCTCTGGCAGCATCTCAAAAATTTGTGGAGGCAAGAGGGTCTTTAGGGTTCTACAAATTCATTACGTTGTATCAAGGTGTGATTTCTTCATACTTACTTTTCTTGTGGTTGGTTCACTTTGCAGACTCTGAATTCATGCTTTCATCAATTCGGAAAAGTTCTCTACCACTATCTCTTCAAATATTGCCTTTCCTTGTTTTCTTTTATTCTTTTCCTTTGGGACTTGATTACACTTAGGTCACATTTCCTAGTAATGTTCTCTATGTCTGTTAACATCTTTATATTTTCTTTAATTTCTTTACCTCTCTGTTCTAAATTCTAAATAACTTTTTCTTTAGCTTTTAGGAATCTGTTTTTTGTCCATCTATTTAATTATATACAGTTGATCCCTGAATAACATGGATTTGACCTGAGTGGGTCCACTTGTATGTGGATTTCTTTTGATAAACATAGTACACTACTATAAATTATTTTTTCTTCATTATGATTTTCCTAATAACATTTCCTTTTCTCTAGCTTACTCTGTTGTAGGAATACAGTATGGAATACATATAACACAAAAATAGGTGTGAGTTGACTGCTTATGTTATCAGAAAGGTTTCTGGTCAATAGTAGCTATTAATAGTTAAGTTTTGGGAGAGTCAAAAATTTAATGAGGATTTTCTAATGCACTGGGGGGGGGAGCAGTCAGCACCCAACCCCCACATTGTTCAAGGGTCCACTGCATTTTAAAATTTAGAAGTTCTATTTGATTCTTTTTCAAATGTCTGTCCTTTAAAAATAGGGTAGTGTTTCTTGCTCATTTAGTTTAAAAGTTCCCTTTTTAATTCTTAAAAAATATTTGAATATGTATAATTTATATTCTATGTCTGATAAATCTAGTATTTTAAGTCCCTGGGGATCTAATTCTGCTGTTTATTGTTTGCCTTGACTCATTAATACTGGCTGTTTCCTTGTGAATTGTGTTATTTTGGATTATGAGCTCTTACTGGCTGGGACTTACCTATAGAAAACCTGAAAACTCTGAAATGAATGATTTTTCTTGAAGAGATACATATTTCCTTCTGCCAGATTCCTGGGGCCAATTAAAGTTAACTCTTAATTTTCCTGGACTACACAAGCAGTGTGAATTTGAACCCCAATCTCATCTGCGAGCAGGATGTGGATTCTCAAGGGAGAATTATTGTCTCTTCTAGATGCCAAACCTTGACAGACAAGTGTCCTTCTTGTTTTCCTTTCCTGATGGCAGATTATTTTTTTTCCTAGTCCAGTCTATCAGTGATGATGATGTTGAAAGAGATCTAGTTCCAATTCCTGATCTTGCTGAGTCCTGAGCCCTTGACATCTAGTCCCTTCAGGATAATGAAAACCAGGGTTCTAGGATCCAGGGAGTAGTAAACATATTCAGGGAAGCCACTACTTTGGACAATGAGAATAATCAATACAATTGTTTGAAAAATAAAGAAATAAAAATACTTCAATAAATCATGAATTATTAATACTAATCACCCAAGTTAAGAATGTATAAGTATTTGTGTGTGTATTTGGGAAATACTTTAAATATGAATTTGTTTCCCTCTTGTGGTATCAGGGCTTATATTGATAATTTTGTATTCAACTGATGACACTCAAAAGACTCCGAAATTTTTTAAAAAATGTTTTTCAAGGTCAAATAAAATTGAAGGCAATCATTCTTTATTCCATTTATAAAACCTAGTAACTTGTCTTGGTAATGCTAGTACTAAAAATGCCTCTTTGTAGACAGGTAGTTAAAATACCATACAAAACTCATTTTTGACTGTCAAACCAAAATTATTTGCAAGCCATAGATACATACAACCTTGTATGCTGACACCTTACTTAACTGTTAAATCACCTGAAAGATTATCTTGTCTTTCTTTTATGTGAATTCAGAAGCACAAAGCAATTTAAAATTCCTTCTCCAGAGGAATTCTATTAGGAGTATTATATTTCTTTGGCAGTCCTAAAAGGAACCAGCTTGATATTTTAACATCATATTTTTTAAAGCTACTTTGGGTTATTTTTTAAAAAGTTAGATTGAAACCTGAGAAATATGCACTATGCAAATGGCATGAATTTTATCAGAGTTCTACAGCTCAAAGTGTTCTTTTACACCTGTCTGGCAGCAAGGTAAACCACTCCTATTACCACTGTGACATTAAAAAATGCAAGTGATTAGTAAATGCAAGTGATTAATGCAACACAATCTATTTGTGTTTTCACCTACTACTCTCTGCATATTTAAATATGCCCAAAGAGATTGTGTTTTCACATATAAGTTTTAGAGTATCCCAGAAGGGCATATGAATAAAAAGAAAAAAAAAGATTTATTGTAATATAAAAAATTGTCTATAGTCACAGTGCAACTATGGGGAAAAGAAATTATTGAAGCATAGCTCAGGTAATTTTAAGAGACTGATGCTAATAGATAGTGGAGGCTGAATACATTCTGAATTATGAAAAGAAAGAAAATAGTGGACAAAGGAAGACAATAGCAATAATAACTACCACTTATTGGGTTCTTACCATATATCAGAACTATACTGAGTGCTTAAAAACAGTCTCAACTATGCGAGAATCCATTTATCAAGTGTTTAATACATACCACTTTATTCGTGGAACAACTGTTTGAGTTAGGTACCATTATTTGCTCTGTTCTCCAAATGAGAACACTGACAGAGTTGCATCAACTTTCCCAAGGTCACATGAACTTGAAAGTGTTCAGTCAGATAGAAAAGCCAAAATAGGCTGATTGCAGAGACTATGCTCTCTAGTAACCTCTCCAATATATTCTCATTTAACTACTGATCTTCATCTCAACCCAGTTGGGGTATGTCTTATTCATCCTATTTTAAAGATAGGCAGATGGAGGTAGACACTAAGTAACTTGCACAAGATTCCTTATGAGTTCTAGTAGCAAGATTAGAACCGGTTCCAGACTCTGAACTTTCCACCCTATTATTCTGCCTTTGTTGCAGTATTTTTTATTCTTCAGTTATTCAGTCATTTGGTCATTTATTTAACAATATTTGTTGAACACTTTGTACAATACTTTCTTCTGGGCTCTGGGGATACAAAGAAAGTGAAAAATAAAGTCAAATTTCCAAAGTTTACACTCTAGTTGTGGAGGGAGATAGGCAATAAACAAAAAAAAAAACAATAAGTGAACGTCAAGTGTTAGTAACTGCAATGAAGAAAAAGAAAGCGATATAAGAGGCTAGAAAATGATGGGAAGATGGGTGTATTCAAATTTTTTAGATAAGATGGTCAATGCAAGGAAATGTGCAACTGTCACTGGTAATTTTATGATACTGTCATTTTCTATCACAAGTATCTTGACTCCCTGGTTCATATGACATTGAAACTGAATCTGAGTTTTATATCATTCTTCTGGTTTCCAGAAGAATATGCGTGACTTAACATCTACCATTTCATTGCAGAGATGATTTTATGCTGGTTTTATTTCATAATTCTGCCTGAAGAGACAAAATGAGTAATTGTTTTCTTTCTAACTATCAAAAATAACCAGCATAATAAGGTGAACCAATGTTTGGACTTAATAGGAAAGTGTGCCTTGCCAACAATTAAGGAAAACGGTCTTCTCCCATCATTAACACTTGATGTGGGATATTAGTTCTTTGAGGCAATCTCATGATAAAAGCAGTAGTGATGTCCAGAACTAATTGACAGATTTTAATTGAAGAACACTTATGTTACAGAGTATATGACGGTGAGATGTGCAAAAAAACTTGTTTTTGCTTTTCTTTAAAAAGCTCAAACTCTTCTTCCCAGTAGTAATTAAAAATAAACGGCAGTCATTAACTTACTGTGGGCTTCTAATGGCCACAACATTGCTTCCTTGCATGAATGATTTACTGATCTCAAGCAAAGTAATTCAACACTGAAGTTATCTTGAAAATTAAAAACCATTCTAGATAATGAATAGTTTCAATTTCTATAGCACCAATTTACGTGTAGTCTTTTCTTTTTAATGTATTCTTCTGCACACATGCAACCTGCTAACTAACAAAAATGGTCTGAAAGGGACTCTACACCAAAGAATAGCTCACAAAGCTCAGTTTCTGTGCTTAATTCTATAGACTTAGAGGTGACGTTCACTCATTCATTCATTCAACCAGCATTTATTGAGAAGCTTTTTTAGGCTAAGCATTTTCCCAAATGCTTTGGGGAGTAAACAAAACAAAACAAAAAAACGGTCTCTGCCCTCAAAAGAATTTATTATTATAGAATTGGATAATATTTTATTCTGATCTTGTTCCTCTTATTAAATTGGTTGTATCATAATTTATTTAACCATTCCCATGTTGTAGAATATTTAGGAAATATATATATGTTATAAAAAGCCTGCATTAAAAAAAAAAAAAAAAAGCTTGTGTTGAGGATGTGAGGGCGATCTGGCTGTGATGTCTGTCACCCCATTGATTGCCAGGGTTGATTCAGCTGATCTGGCTGGCTAGGGGGGGCCCTTTCCTTCCTCACTGCTCCCTGTGCATCCCTCCTGACGCGTGCTACTCTCTCTGTGGAAGAGGAGGCCCTTTCCCAATAGAGGAGGACTGTTCTTCGGTCAAGGGTATAGGAGTAGCTGCATTCCCCTGCTGAAACCTCCAAACGAGCTGCCCAGGTCCACCTGTAGAATGTAGGGTAGTCAAGCTTCCAAGACTCTGGACACATCCAAATAGGGCGCTGCGTGTGGCAGTCTGCCTTGCTTTAAAAAAAATGTTTGT
The DNA here is from genome assembly GCF_029215605.1 of Mirounga angustirostris. Classification (NCBI taxonomy): domain Eukaryota; kingdom Metazoa; phylum Chordata; class Mammalia; order Carnivora; family Phocidae; genus Mirounga; species Mirounga angustirostris. Next base: position 37,961,282 of record NW_026991720.1, read on the forward strand.
ATTGAATACTCCTGATAATAAATATTTGTTTACATTTCTGATTATTTTTTTTGGAATGGATTTCTACACAAAAGTATAATAACTAGGTCAAAGACATGTACATTTTAGTCTCTTAACAAATTTGATGAAAATAAGTCCCAAATTGCAAATAGGAGAAAAAGTTTTATCATTTTATATTGCCACCAACACTGTATGAGAGAGCCTTTTCTTATTCCGTTTCCTTGTCAACCTTAAGAATATACAATGTTCCTGGGGCACCTGGGTGGCTTGTCAGTTGAGCGTCTGACTTTTGATTTCGGCTCAGGTCATGATCTCTGGGTCCTGGGATGGAGCCCTGCATTGGGCTCCACACTCAGTGGGGAGTCTGCTTGAGGATTCTCTCTCTCATTTTCCCTCTGCCCCTCCCACCCCCTCAAATAAATAAATAAATCTTTTAAAGAAAAGAATATAGAATGTTCCACTAAATGTGTATCATTGATCATTAATCTTTAATAGTCTTCCAAATTGTTACAAAGTTTCTCATTTTCAAGAATAATTTATGAAATAATATAATACTGATAAAACATTTTCAGCTGATATTGAGTTTAAATCTGACAAGGGATCATCCAGGGTTTTGTTGTTGTTATTTCTCATATATGCTGATTTTTAGAGTATTAAGAGGTTATGAAAAATACTGTCTGTTGGTTTGAGAAGTTCAACTAAAAATATGAAGATTACAGTTGATCAAATTGAATATTGACATAAAAGCAAATGTCAGAAAATAAATAGATCTGTATTTTGTTAGAGCTTATTTCATAAAATACATACTTAGGATATTGAGAATTAAATATGGTAGTAAAACATTGTATTTAGTGCTACTGCATTATATTTTAGCACAAAATTCTTATCTAGAGAAAAGTGAAAAAAAATACTGTGCATAGGTTTTACAAGTCCTAACCCAATGTTACTTAAAAATGAAGTTACAGAGTAACTTCATGGTTCGCCTGTAATTATCTGTTGCATCTTTATAACAGCATTTTTGCCCTTTGTTTCTTTGTATGCTCAACTACTTGATCTTTCTGTTCTTATCTCAGTGGTTATGTATGCTCTTTATTTCTAGAACCATCGGCCACAAAAACCGGTATGTCAAAGTTCCCCGGGGTCACATCTGGGTTGAAGGTGATCATCATGGACACAGTTTTGACAGTAATTCTTTTGGGCCGGTAAGTCATGTTGTTGCATGCTAATAATTGGATGCATGTAGGAACAAAATTATGTCAGGTGGGTTATTCAGGTAATCCAGCCAAGAATGATCGTGAATTGTAGAGTGAAGCAGTTTATATAAATATTATATAGATAATATAAGCTATCAAGGTGTGTGTGTGTGTGTGTATGTGTGTGTGTGTGTGTGTGTGTTTCATAGATCCTTTAGTAAAGGATCCTAAACTTAGATCCTTTAATAAAGTACCAAAGATGGTTTCAGAGGGCTGACTAATCCCAGTAGGAAGGTCTAGTTATTTTCTCCACAGAGACACTTTATGCCTTATGTTTTCAGTTAATGTTTAATAGATATAATGTGTAAAAGACCTATAAGCATCAGTTTTCTAAATCGTTTGTCAAAAATGCAAGTATGATGGAAATCATATTGGTAAGTCCCAAAAATTTTGTCCGCATTTAATTTATAACAGAAATGCGGACATTCCTTATGCCTTGTTTATATTCTATGAAATATGTGATTAAACTGATATTTTGTAATTTTTTTTCATTTTGAATGCATATGGAAATTCTCTATGAACTCTTGAAATAAATCATTATGTAAAGTGAAGAATATTTTAGTTAGTAGAAACTGAGCCTGACTTCTAGTTACCTATGTCTGTTTAAAAACTTGCATCTTTAGCTCATTAGTTTTTCCTATAGCTAGACCTATCTATATTTGTTACGTATGTGTAAATTAATATTGAGCACATTCAGATATGTTTGCAAAAACAATTACCCGCATGCTTTTGTCTAAAACTAAAGGTTGATGGCCTATAAAACAATTTCTATTGCGTATTATGAGTGACCACTATTATTGTCCCTAGAGGATCAGCCACTTTGACTTACCTTTGGCTAAAAGTACAGTAAGAGAAGTGGGGTTGGATGGGTGTTGTATGGATAAGTGGAAGAAAACTTTATATTTGATTACTCCTACTTCTTTTTGGGGGGAGTGTTTGCAGTGATGATAATAAAACCTTCTAAGGTCTTTTTTGCTTTTGAATAGTAATTATTACAAAAATGCAATTTAATATTTTTAGGGTATATCAAAGATGGGATGAACAGATTGGAAATGTTGTAGGTCATTTAGAGTGTGGTAGAAGTGACTTATGAAAAAATTTAGTAGCAACTTGAAAATGAAAATAAATCATCTAAAAGCTGTTTTATTTCTCTCTCATCAATGAGATTTAATCTATTGAGTGTATCATGTTGTTGGCCAAATCCACATTAAAATTTTGGTTAACTTTGGTTTGGGTTTTAATTCATTAGGGTAGTGACTCTGAAATCAAGTGTTAAAATTATTGTGTTTTGTTATCAGGTGTGGGGTGTGTGGTGAATAATTAGGTATTCGTAATAAAGTACTAGAGTTTGAGGTTGCTTTGCTTTTTCTTTATGAATAAATAAAGCCAATGCAATATAGCTTATATAATTACTATTATTGTCAATCTATCCTATTCCATATGCTTTCTTATTTGGGAGAGAAAATGATAGAGTTGATAGTCAGAATACTGGGAATTGCCTGTAACCCTCAGTGTATCAGATCTATCGTGAAGCTCTTCCTGGGCTCCGTTTTCTGTTGTGCACTTAATGATAGCATTTCGTACCATTGAACTGTGAATATACCCAGGAAGGTGTACCAGCTATGGAAATATCCTCTGTCATTTATATCTCTCAAAGAAAGAGAAAGTGGGTCACCTGGGTGGCTCAGTTGGTTAAGTGTCGGACTCTTGATTTTCCTCAGGTCATGATCTCAGGGTCCTGAGATTGAGCCCCACGGCAGGCTCCCAGCGTAGAGCCTGCTTAAGTTTCTCCCTCTCCCCCTCTGTCTGCCCCTCCCCCTGCTTGAGTGCATGCTCTCTCTCTCTCTAAAAATAAATAAATAAATAAACAAACAAACAAATAAATAAATAATAAAATAGAGAAAGTAAGAACCATGTATGAAGGATCCCCTTGTGTTTATTACAATAAGAATTTACAGTATGCAAAACAATATATATTTGTGTGCAGCACTTTACTGCCATTTGGTTTAAATTGTGTTTTTAAATGAAGTCTACTTGTTCAATAAAACATGACCAATAATAAGAGTCAGAGGCACAAGACCATTGTGAAATTTAGTGGTTGTTTTCTTCCCTTTTTAATTGTTATAAACAAACAAACAAGCATAAAGTCCCTTGGTTCATGGGGTGGGCTAAGCTATCAATGTCCATTCACTTAACTAGTTTTATTTTTATTTTTCAAAATTATGTGAAGAACATTTCTAGGATGAAGGAAAACATTTGTCATGTCCTGTATAAAGCTATTTGTATTTGATGAGTTACAGGACATCTTTATTTTACTTTTACAATGAACTCCCCTGTTTTGTGTACCAATTGCATTTATGACTAGGAACAATTATTAATATTGGTGCTCCCAAGCACATCTTAAAAGGACAAAAGGGGAAACAAGTGAAATAAAACTTGCAATCCTTACTTAAAGCTAAACTGTGATACTGGAGTATAGAGTTTTCTTATTGCATTTTTTAAAAGATATTATTTATTTATTTGAGAAAGACAGTGAGAGCATGAGTGGGGAGAGGGGAGAGAGAGAGAGAGAGAGACAATCTCAGGCAGATTCCACACTGATCATCGAGTCCCATACAGGGCTGGATCCCAGGACCTGGAGCCCATGACTGGAGCTGAAATCAAGAGTCAGGCACTTAACCAACTGAGGCACCAGGTGCCCCTCTTCCTCTCTTCCATTTTTGATTAATGAATGGTTATTGGAATATTTTGGTGATTATTTTAAAGTTTTTATAATTCTAAAAAATAAAAGCTAAGATTTTGCAATTCTAAAAAACTAAAATAGTTTTGAATTTTAAAATTCATATATACTTGGAAATTATTATATTTTTCAATAATTCTAAGTTGCATATTTTGGCTTATCAATCAGTGTACTTGGAGGTTATATGTGGAAGGTCACTAAGCTCTAGGCTTTCTGGATGGTTGATTCATTTTTCCCCTTGGAAGTGGGGAATGCACGTTTTCTTGATGTAAACAATCTGTCTTAAGGCAGCCAGGATTGTCTCTGAGATGCTTATCTTGACTTTTTGATTGAAGTCTTTATCCTTCATTTGCCTCTCAAATAATTTCAGAAATGTATCCAAATAGTTTTACCTGCTTTAACTTTTTGAATAGTAATTATACTCTATAATAGAATTTACCTAGTTTATTTTAAATTGTGGCCTACCAGCAGTCATAATGGAGGTAACTTTTTCCATATTCAGGTAGACTATTGCTTGAAATCTAAAGAAGAATAAGAAAGAATGTCTCATTCTGGTGTTTTTCTAGTTTGTTTTATTATTTCTTATTTATTCTTTAACATTTCAGTTTGCTTTTCTGATTTGTTTTATTGCCACTCTGTGGAGACTTTCAGGAGGGAATGAAATAGTTATGAGTAAAAGATGAATAATGGATTATGAATTTAAAGATGGCAATATTGATATAGCAATAGAATACATACAGAAGAACAAGATCCAACAGCTGTACTTTTAAATTATAGAGAATAACATTATAGGAAGAAACAGAAATCAGATAATTTTGGTTATGGACATCATCAATCAATTAACTTGTATGGGTCTACATTTCCTCATGTTTTTTCTTCTCTGAATCCAACTTAAATAAATAATAAAAAGTATATATTTTATCTCAATAAGTGATAAAATTTATTTAATCGTACTCCTATGATATATATAACCAAAAGATATATCATCACAATTTTAGTAAACATCTTCAGCAACCTAAAATAAGAACATAATTAAATAAAGTGTGGTTCATTACGAGGTTGAAATATTATCAGTCATTAAAAATTATATTTGTGACATACATGACATAATGTTCATGATATTGTTTTAAGTAAAAGCATAAATACCAGAATAAACAGTATTATGTTAATTGTTTCCAGACGTAATGACTATGGTTGATTCTTTTTTGTACCTTTGTACTTTTTTGTGTGTGTTTTAAAAGATTTGCAACAAGGGGCGCCTAGGTGGCTCAGTTGGTTAAGCGACTGCCTTCGGCTCAGGTCATGATCCTGGAGTCCTGGGATAGAGTCCCACATCGGGCTCCCTGCTCAGTGGGGAGTCTGCTTCTCCCTCTGACCCTCCCCCCTCATGTGCTCTCTCTCTCTCATTCTCTCTCTCTCTCTCAAATAAATAAATAAAATCTTTAAAAAAAAAGATTTGCAAAAAGTTTTATTATTTTTATAATTAGAAAAAAAACTGAGTTCTTTTAAAAAGTAGGATAAAGCTGTTTAAAGTAAATGGCTTCTAAGTTTCATTCTGACTCTTAAGTTTTATAAATATGTTTTATGGTCCTATGACCAGAGGGGAAAATATCACATATGTCATTGGGTAGGAAATGTTTCAATTATGAAAAATATCTCTGTGGAATATCTACATGGTAAACCTCTTGAATATATCATCATAACACAATGACAGAAAATGTCCTATCTTATAATATGGATTCACTAATGTATGACTTTAGCTTAGATTTCTAGTGTGAGAAATAGCTTCTGTAATCTTCCTTTAAAACTATGATAATTATCTAGAAGTGTTTTTCAGTTACTTTATTTTATTGGATTATATATTAAAGATATCTGATGATTCTGATATATTGGTTTATGATTGCTTAGAATATTTGATAAGCTCTTCTCTTACCAATTCTTTTGTTCTATGAAATTAGTGTCTTTCTCTTTACCGGCCCTACTTCCATGTAGATAACATTAAGACACTTTCTCATGTAGCCATGTTGTTGTTCTTTGCAAGCACTCAGAAGTAACTGATTATAATCGATATTGATGAATTTTCTGCTTGCTTTAAAATGAAAGTGCATTTGGGGCAGCCTGGGTGGCTCAGTCTGTTAAGCTTCTGCCTTCCGCTTAGGTCATGATCCCAGTCCTGGGATCCCTGTGTTGGGCTCCGTGTTCATGGGAGAGTCTGCTTCTCTCTTTCCCTCTCCTCCTCCCTCTGCTCGTGCTCTCTCTCTCTCTAAATAAATAAGTAAAATCTTAAAAAAAAAATTAAAAGCACATTAAAAGAAAGTATTTGTGTGTATGCATGCATAGTTGTGAATTTTCAAATAGTAATTTTTAAATATTTCAGATTCACAGACTTTCCATCAGTTAAAAATGTATATAGCATTTCATTCTTCTATTTACTATATTCATTTCAGTACTTACATTTGAAATATCCTCATAGCTATTCAGTCCTTGTGGTGAAAACACAAATGTGACTCTTTCCATGTCTTCCACTGGGTTCATACATTTTATCTCTTTGAAGTTTTTCTTTCGTTCCATTTAGCTTGAAGTCACGAGCCACTGAGATCCTCTCAGTGTTTGCTGTATAGTGATTTGTTGTAAAGAATATGTGTTATAATTCTAGTTACTTAGTATCTAAATCAAGTAATTTATTTTTACTCCATTGACCAAAGAATATTAGAAAAAGAACTTTTGGCTTAAACACTTCAAGGCAAAGATAACCTTTCCAAGAATGTATAAACGTGTTTTGATTTTTGGGTTTGTGATCAGTGTCACCTTGTGAACAGTTTGTGTGCAGGCACCATGAAGCAGAACTGAACAGTTTGGGTGTAGGAACTATGCGTGATATACCGCCTTTATCTGAGAATGGAAACTGCAGGTTATACTAAGTATGAATTCTTTTTAGTTCCAAGTCATTTGGAAAATAGCTAATCTAATCAGTTATTTCATGGATACCTAATTAAATAAAATATTAGCCCCCTAGGATGTTTTCTTGAAGGAAATATACCTAACAGGAAATTGTAGTTTTAGAATAAATGAGTAGTAGAAATATTACTTATTAATTAAATGAAACAATTGTCTACAAGTGATGATATATAAACAATCATTGAAAGGACGATTAAAATTCCACAGAGTTCCTTTTGAGCCTAATGAAGTTCAAAATCTTTTACTTTTTAAAAAAAACTAGTGAAAAGGTAAAGAGGAGGAGCAAAGTTTATGTTTTTATATCATACGAGCCTTTCGGCTATGTCATCAAGGCACATTTTGAACATCTATTATTTGTCCACATTTGATTTTAGCCTGGATTCTGATGGGTAGAATGGGTCAGGAGAGATGAGGATTGTATTAACTAGAGATAGGTTCCTAGATTAGGTAATACATGTGGGATATGAACATTTTAAGAGGTTTACTATCTAGTCATGCCTGTTTTGAACTTTTTCCCTACATAACACATTTTTGGTAAAAGAGAAATACAGTATGTGATTAGGGCAGCAAAACAAGATTCTTGGAGATGCAAGAAGGCTGAAAGAAAGATAACAGGTAGGGAAGTTTTTATATTTTTTTAAAAGATTTTATTTATTTATTTGAGAGAGAGAGAATGTGAGACAGAGCACGAGAGGGAAGAGGGTCAGAGGGAGAAGCAGACCCCCCGCTGAGCAGGGAGCCCGATGTGGGACTCGATCCCGGGACTCTAGGATCACGACCTGAGCCGAAGGCAGTCGCTTAACCAACTGAGCCACCCAGGTGCCCGGAAGTTTTTATATTTTTGAGACTACAGGACAAAGGGAGGATTTGGGACGGAATCTGGGGAGACATTTAAAACGTTCAGAGGTTATAAGAACTGAGATTCAAGTCCTACATAATAAGGAGCACATTGAACTTGTGAGTCTTGCCAAACCTTTGGGCTTTGTCATCAGGGATGCACTGATGCCTGGAGGGAGGAGGGATCAGAGTAACTCGACTTCAAGGAAGGATAGCCTAGAGGGGAGGCAGACAACCAGGCAGACACAACACTTTATAAGAGGTGCTCCACATGGGGGCATGACAGGGCCTCTTAGAAGAGTAGACGTTTGTGTATTAAAAACCCATAAGAAAAAAAACTGGAAAATTTCCTAGGAGGATTTGGTAGAACAGAGTGTTCTGAAATCTGTGAAATAATAACTGGTAAAATCTCATATTGCATAAAACACTTTAGATGCTGCATGTTTTGTGAAGTGGTTTATGCCTGGAGGGGTTAATTGGTTTCAGCTGCATTGAAAACACTCTGCTTATACAATACAGAATAATCTTGTAGACATATGAAAATGAATTAACATTTCATTTTATTTATTGTTGAAGTGTAGCACTTCCCTTGTATAAGTTCTCTTGAGCAGCTAGAGTAACTTTTCTTTAAAATCAGCCATTTTCAAATAAAGAAGAAGGTCATTAGATTGTGTTGACAGGATCCAAATAAAGTGTTCTATTCACACTTTCTTTGAAACATGTTGCTTAGACTTTAATTGGTGATGTTTTCTTGTTTTCTTATAGTACGTGCTTTTGTTCATTTAAAACTTTTGTTAGGAACTAAAATAATCTGTATTTTATAGAAAAATAATGATTCTTAAGGTCTGTAGCTTGGTGTTTTCCTTCAGTTGTTTCTCACGGTTCCCCTTAAACAGTGCTGGAACTGAACAACTTCACATTTTATTTAGGTATAATTTTCATTTAGTTGATGTTGACAAAGGCAGACATTTCATAAAAAGTCCAAAGCCAATTAAAAGAAATGCCAGTATAATAAAAATATCTGTATAACCAAAGATGGCTAAGAGTCAGTAAAGAGCCTGTTCTCTGGAGCAATATTCAAAACAGAGAAAGGCCAGTACAACAAAAAGAAACAAAAGTCCCTTGGGATTAGTACTGCTTTTAGTTGGATTTGTTACTGTACAGTTAGGACATCAAAAAAGTATGATTTTAAAAAGAGAGTATGGAGGGCGCCTGGGTGGCTCAGATGGTTAAGCGTCTGCCTTCGGCTCAGGTCATGATCCCAGGGTTCTGGGATCGAGTCCCGCATCGGGCTCCCTGCTAGGCGGGGAGCCTGCTTCTCCCTCTGCCTCTGCCTCTCTCTCTCTCTCTCTGACTTTCATGAATAAATAAATAAAACATTTAAAAAAAATTATATAAAAAAAAGAGAGTATGGAAAGATAATGCCAACTAAAGATAGTGGTGAAGTAAATAATATCATCCCCCCATACACCCCACTGAGAACAGAAACAATCTGAGCTTCCATTTCTACCAAATCAAATTTTGCTTTCTGTCTTAATTATTCTGCTAGTGTAGAAATCATTTTCCACATGACTTCATTTTCAGATAAGAGAAATGTCAGCAGAATTGTCATTAGACTTCATTGCTATGGCAGATACTGTTCCTTTGGGCTGTTTAGTTACAGAATTAAGCATGTTCATTTTATTAGAAATGTATATTTACTGACAGTGAGTGGGTCAGTAGCCAGGATTTGGTGAAATCCATGCAGTGTTATTAATTTAGCAATTTTATAAGCTCTTAGAATTTTTTTAAAGTGGAATTGAAACCTTTATCTTATTATTTGTAAGACATAATTGGTGTCTGTCTACATGACTGGTGTTTTCACAGAAAAATAAAATGGGAAATAGGAGGGGTCCAGAAGAGGAGAAAATCCTGCTCTTGCCTAGTCTAGACAATAAAAGGAGAAAAAAACTGCTATTAAATATACTGTGATTCAAGGTTTGAGATTGAATGCCCTCATTTCAATAGATATCTACTTATAAAATATTTATCAGATAATTTTTTGCTCTCTACTAAATACGCAAACAACAAACTGTAAATGACTTTGTCTTTTGACTGAGCTTCTGGGAGATAGCTTTCTTTGGAAGTTTTAAATTTTCCTAAAGCTTGTAAGATAATCTTAAAAAATGACTCTGCTTTGTGTCAGCATCTTATTGGTTATATTTATTGAAATGACTTGAAAGAGAATTAAAAGATCAGTTTGATTGTCAGTGACTGGGGTGATTTTTTTTCTGTGTAAAAGAACCATAAAGGGAGCCTATAATGAATCCCAGTAACCACAGTTTTAGATATTATTGACAGGAAGACCCATGCGGGTTTGTGGTATATTAAAATTTGTCAAACTTGGTGGATCAAGTGAGTGAAAGTACAGTTCTCTGATCCAGCGGCCAGAATCGGAGCCAGGAGGGGAGTTCTATTGATGGGACCTTGGAGACCCCATGTCATTTGCACCCCGTAAGTGATTCCCGATCCAGCAACTCCCAGATAATTCTGCTCCAACCCATCCTGTCACTAAGAATTTTTCTGAGAAGAACTCTGATCACATCGTGCCACTTCTTAAAGCAGTATCATCAGCCTACAGCACCTATCATAATTAATGAAGAAATGTTAGAAGTCTTCCCTTTTAAATCAGAAACAAGGAAAGAAGGTCCAGCCTCAACGCTTCTGTTGAATGTTGCGCTAAAGGTCATTGCCAGTGCAGGTTAGGGCAAGAGAGAGAAATAAAAGATGTAGAGCTTGGAAAGGAGGATTCCAAGCTGTTTTTCCCTCTTACGGATGTTATTATCTACTTAGAAAACCGAAGAAGAATCTGCAGAATTATTAAGACAGTCTTGCAAGTTTACTAGTGTAAGAGCTATCTATACAATCATCAACCATGTGTAGACATCATCAACAAATAAAAAACACACCCTTAAAGAATTTGCCACTTAAAATAGCAATAAAGAATTCAGGATAGTAGTTTCTTCTGGAAGAGGAGGGAGTGAATATGATTGGGGAGGGGTGAACAGGGATGGCAAATTACTGCTACTGTCTTATATCTTACATAGGGGGTGGGTATATAGGTGTTCCTGATATTATGCTTCATGCCTTTTATGTCTGAAATATGATAGAATATTTTTTATTATTTTTTTAAATTTAAATTTTAGGTAGTTAACATACAGTGCAATATTGGCTTCTGGAGTAGAATATTGGCTTCTGGAGTAGAATTCATTACTTACATACAACACCCAATGCTCATCACAAGTGTCCTCCTTAATACCCATCACCCGTCTAGCCCATCCCCCACCCACGTCCCTCCATCAGCCCTCAGTTTGTTCTCTATCGTTAAGAGTCTCTTATGGCTTGTTTCCCTCTCTCCTTTTCTTTTCTTTTCCCCCTTCCCATATGTTCATCTTTTCACTTTCTTAAATTCCACATATGAGTGAAATCATATAGTATTATCTTTCTCTGACTGACTTATTTCACTTAACATAATACACTCTAACTCCATCCATGTTGTTGCAAATGGCAAGATTTCATTCTTTTTTATGCCTGAGTAATATTCCATTGTGTGTGTCTGTGTCTGTGTGTGTGTGAGTGTTTGTGTGTGTATATCTTCTCTATCCATTCATCAGTTGATGGACATTTGGGCTCTCTCCATAGTTTGGCTATTGTTGATAATGCTGTTGTTGAAAAACATCGGGGTGGGGTGCCTGGGTGGCTCAGTTGGTTGGGCGACTGCCTTCGGCTCAGGTCATGATCCTGGAGTCCCTGGATCGAGTCCCGCATCGGGCTCCCTCCTCGGCAGGGGGTCTGCTTCTCCCTCTGACCCTCCCCCCTCTCATGTGCTCTCTGTCTCTCTCATTCTCTCTGTCTCAAATAAATAAATAAAATCTTTAAAAAAAAAAAAAAGAAAAACATCGGGGTGCATGTATCCCTTCAAGTCAGTATTTTTGTATCCTTTGGGTAAATACTTACTAGTGCAATTGCTGGATGGTGGGGCAGTTCTATTTTAACATTTTGGGGAAACTCCATGCTGTTCTTCAGAGTGGCTGTACCAGCTGGCATTCCCACCAACAGTGCAAGAGGTTTCCCTTTCTCTGCATCCTCACCAGCAGCTCTTGTTTCTTGTGTTGTTAATTTTAGCCATCCTGACAGGTGTGAGATGGTATCTCATCATGGTTTTGATTTGTATTTCCCTGTTGATGAGTGAGAATATTTCTCATAACTACATAAACAAAAATATTAAAAGTTGGTGTCAGTGGCCACACATCACATGGCAGGTATCCCCTAATATTTGTGGGGTCAAGGGCACTGGAACTTCACATACCACATATCTAAATACTTAACAGCTATAAATCAAGCTAAAAATCTGTTAAATGAAATATGTTCCTTTCTCTTAACTTGATAAATGTACCTTAATATGGCTAAAACCAGCAAATACAAGAAAGATGACTGAATTATTACTAGTCTGCATAGTCTGTTGAAAGGTGTATGATGTTTGAAAGAGTGATATAATAAAGACACATGTAATTCAAAAGTTATTATATGTTTATCCATAAAATTTTTCTGGCCTCCATTTCAGCAAAATCACTATGCTATTATAATACAGATTTTCACATAATTTGCAATGCATTTATAATAGTTATATAAAATATTAAAATAATATTTAACTGCATTTGCAGTGTAGAAAATCTGAATATATGTTTATCAAAATGTAAATGAAAGTTAATACCAACAATTAAAAAGTAACTTTTTTTGAATTTTTCCAAAAACTTTTTTGGAAAGTATCCTAAAAAAACATAAAACTATCAAAATTATTTGAATAAAACTGAATTTTTAGATATTTTAAAAAGCAATTAAATCTTATATATTGTTATAAAAATAAACGTATTTACAGGTTAAGGTTTTAGTTTCTATATAGTTATCTATGTAAAGAGTCAGTATTATGCTTCATGCATATTATATCCTGAACTACGTACATACAAATTTAAGAGGCACTAAAAAGTCATTTAAATTTTTGGACAGGAGGGTAATAAAAAAGAAGAGGCATGTCAGGAAGACTGATTTAGGACAATTATGAATGAAAGATTAGATTGCAAGCAGGCTATTGGTAGAGAAATGCAATTATTGATGACAGCATTGGTCCAAGTGGGAGATGATTAGTCCCTAGACTAAGGTGGCTGTAATAAAAATATGAATAAGTGGATTGATTTGAGAGTCCTTAGGAACCAAGAATTGATTGGATGCATGTTAGATTCTGTGGCCTAGAATTAATGCACCATATCTGTTAGAGAAGTTCACCAGCTGAAATATTGAACTGCTTTCATGTTCATCTTTTATGGATCAAACCTTAAAATTAAGCATGATCTCATTCCTTTTGATGGCTGCATAATATTCCATTGTATATATATACCACATCTTCTTTATCCATTCATCTGTCGATGGACATCTTGGCTCTTTCCACAGTTTGGCTATTCTTGCCATTTGCAACGACGTGGATGGAACTGGAGGGTATTATGTTGAGCGAAATAAGTCAAACAGAGAAAGACATGTATCATATGACCTCACTGATATGAGGAATTCTTATTCGCAGGAAACAAACTGAGGGTTGCTGGAGTGGGGGGTGGGGAGGGAGGGAAGGGGTGACTGGGTGATAGACACTGGGGAGGGTATGTGCTCTAGTAAGTGCTGTGAATTGTGCAAGACTGTTGAATCTCAGATCTGTACCTCTGAAACAAATAATGCAATATATGTTAAGAAAAAAAAAAGAAGAAGAAGAAGAAGATAGCAGGAGGGGAAGAATGAAGGGGGGGAAATCGGAGGGGTAGACGAACCATGAGAGACGATGGACTCTGAAAAACAAACTGAGGGTTCTAGAGGGGAGGGGGGTGGGAGGATGGGTTAGCCTGGTGATGGGTATTGAGGAGGGCACATTCTGCATGGAGCACTGGGTGTTGTGCACAAACAATGAATCATGAAACACTACATCTAAAACTAATGATGTGATGTATGGGGATAATATAAGAATAAAAAAATTAAAAAAAATTAAGCATGAAGAGCTTAAAGCGTACCCATATGTTTGTGATCATTTTTATGTGGAAGACCAAAAGATGGAGGTGACAAAGCGATGTCTCCAAGCTCCTTTCGTTTGCAGAGCACTTGCAGATATATTTCAGGGAGCAGTCTTGGCTACCTGACGAGAATTATAGTGCCTCATCATGATTACATTTGCTGTCCCAGTCGTGGGAGGGATAATCGAATCGTGCTTATGACTCATTAAAACTTACAGGCAAATATTATTCCATCAAAATTCTGTCTCCATACACTTAGCATCCATGCCAACTGATGCACTACCCACCCATTTCACAGACCTTCTCTGTTCTTTTTCTAAAGTTCTCACATATTTCAAGGGGTGAAGGCAATTCCTAGAAATGTAGAGGCTAATGAGAAGGAAATATATTTTGTAAAAGCAAATATTTTTATTGTTAAACTGGCTGACAGAAAAGCAAGTTTAAAAAAATTTCCTTCCAGGGCTTCTGCGTGGCTCAGTCCATTAAACATCTGACTCTTAATTTCGGCTCAGGTCACGATCTCAGGGTTCTGAGATGGAGTCCTGTATTTGGCTTTGCATTGGCCATGGAACCTGTTTAAGATTCTCTCTCTCCCTCTGCCCCTCCCCACCATGCGGTCTCACTCTCTTTAAAAAAAAAAAATTCCTTTCCATTATTATTACTATTTAAAATTATTATTTAAAATGTAAATGTATATATTTCAAAATTTAAGGTATTTTTAAAAAGAGAAAAGAAATTACTCCTTTTGCTGATGGAATGATGTAGAACATCCACACTAATTTCACTTAACATTAACTAATCTGTTCTTTAAATAAAATTGTAGTATTAAAATAAATATATTGGTATTGTGATCTATGAGGGAAAGGGGAAATTATCAGTCCTCATCAAGTCATCTGGGGCTTAGTTTTTTGATACTAAACCTGATTTCCATAACAATAATAATTATTGATTAGAATCTACTTTAGACTAACAACTACATTAGTCTGAAGTTTTATATAGACTTCCAGTGACTTTATTTATAATTGAAGAGCTTTAACCAAACCATTTTCAAAGCTACTTAAATATCTCTTGTTGTGAACTATATTTGCCTATTCCTACAAAGCCTTCTTTTTTTTAAAGATTTTATTTATTTATTTGCCAGAGAGAGAGGGAGGGAGAGAGAGAGAGCGCAAGGAGGGGAAGCGGCAGGCAGAGGGAGAAGGCGGCCGCTTAACCAACGGAGCCACCCAGGTGTCCCCCTACAGAAGCTTTAAACTCTATCTGCCTCATATCTTTTGGGAAGCTGCAGGCAAATGAAAGGTCCCTCTTAAATGAGCCATGATTATATTTAGGTTATTCATATAAATTACATTTACAAAACAGGCTAATGAGATTATATATTATGTCATTTCTACAGATCATTATGGAATTGTGTAGATTCTGGTCAAGGAAAAATTCTAATCTTAAAATATTTTGTCCAGAGGCTTTTGAAACAAACTTAATTGTGTGCTTCTTCTAACATTAAAAACAAACAAAAAACCCAAAATAAAAACATAGGTATTTGCTCAGTCTTTCAAACAAAGAAAGATTAAGTCATGGTGCCATTAAATGGATGAATTCTTTACATCTAGAGGCATGGTTTCACTGGACCGCTGCGTCCAGATTTAATACATTGCCCTGAACTGACTGCAAACTAATAGTACAAAATGGGCAAGGCCATTTAAAAGGTCATTCATCAAAGTGCATGGTATTTAAATAACCTTTTTTGCCCAGATGGACATTGCTGGTTAAACTGACAATATCTTTTCAAATAGTATGACACTGTTGAGTCACACAAGTATACTTTATAAGAAGTTTAAATAAATTTTCAAGAGTAAGTTCTTGTTTGATTTTATTATAATCACATAATACTTCTCTATATTTGAATTTGAAAAAAAAAATCACCATGCTTTACCGGCAGTATTTTTCTCTTTAGATGAAAACTACTATTTGATTGCAGGAAATTCCCTCTATAGCCTTTATATATTTCATACAACAATAATGTTAATGTGAATTTGTATTACTTGCTTCTATACTCTATCATTACCCTTGCTTCACTCCTCATTCTTTTGGAGTTCATTATCCACAATATCTTTTTTTTTTTAATCTCACCAAAGGAAATTTGGTATTTAGTTTTAAGAAAGATTATGCATAAGATGTGCCTTTATGGAAGGGGTTTAAATAGGATATGCCTGTGTATGAGGATATTAACCCTGAATTAATATGTTATTATCCTTTAGGTTCAGGAAGATTGCCCTCTTTATGAAATTATTTTCTATATTCTCTGTTTTTAATTCCTAAAAGTCTCCAACGTGGTCATGGAGACTATTATCATGATCCTTTGATTAGACATACTAATGTCTGCTCAAATGTGCTTTTCTATAACCTCAGTCCAGTTTAAAAATAAACCAGCCAAAAACATCATAAATCATGCAAGGCAGAATCATTTTCAAATACATGAAAAATATACTCTGTATATTCTTCATGCTTAATTGAAAGTAAACTGGGCCTAGAGTAAATTATAATGTCTTCAAAGCTCATCATACATCTCATGTTCCCAGCCCCTGATTTCTCTTACCCCACAATATAGCCCCTCCTTCTACCTTAGAAGGCTGATCTCTCCTGCTCTCAAAATTCTCCTTCTCTGCCCCTTCCCCAAAGGAGGAACTCTAATAACCTTCACACAGAGAGTTACTTTTAAGTTTTTATAAATGTAGCATGAATGTAGCTCTCCTCCACTCAGCATCACTGTAAAAATTAAAAACAACAACAATAAAACAGTAGATATCAACTAGTGGGCAGAGGGATTATTTGTGTGGTGATACTCCCTCAAAGTATCACAGGGTTTCCTGCCTGGTCTCTGAAGGCAGTGGTGAATATGCTTTGAGAGTGTTTTGAACCATGAGAACCAAAGCCTCATGCTGACCAGATGCCTGTCTCCCCCATCCCAAGGCCTTTGGAAGCTGTGGGGAAGTCCAATCCCATGGCCCTGACTCTGGACAGCTTCCCAGTTTGAGCCAGAGGAGAGGGGATAATCGGACCTCTGGCTCTCAATCTGTACGGTCAGTTCGGGTTATGTGCCAATCCTGAACCAATTAACACTGACCAGTGGAGCAAGATCTAGATGAGAAAGGACTATGATTGGCCTCCCTTGAGTCAGGCGTACATCCTGAACAGTTATTGTCAAGGGGTGGGGCACTCTGGTAACTGTAGTTTGGATCAGACATCCACCTCTAGACCAACAAGTATGGCCAGGGGGCAAGGGTGGATAAAACACGTGGCAGCTCCCGAAAATCTATTTTGTTGATGCTGATGCAGGAAAGGGGGTGGTTGTTCCCAGCTTCTACAGGATGTTGGGCAGACAAAAGAATACACCACGTTACCATATAATAGAAAGTAGAAAGCATACATGCCGTAACAGAGGCAGAGATAGAACAGTACGAAGTTCATAGAAGTAGTGATTTCCAGCAGGAAAGGCTTCCATGAGTTCAACTTTGAAGAAAAGATATGATCTTTTCCACTTTTGAGCAAGTGGAAAGTCACTTTCTAGAGGCAGAAGGCAAATAAGTGGAAACAGGGAGGTGCAAGTGCTTAGGACATGTGGTGGGTATTTGAACAATCTTAATGTGGGTAGAGAAGTTCAACTATGGAAAGGGCAAAGTCTGAAGTCGTGACTAAGGACCTTGAATGTTAAACAAAGAAGTGTGGACATTACCCTGTGGGCCATGAAGCACCCAGCAGGCTTTTGAGCATGGTAGAGAAATGATTAGAACAGCAAGTTAGGAGCGACATCTGGCAGTGTTGTGTAAAATGAGCTGGAGAATGAAGAAACACAAGGTGAAAATCCTGACCTACAGAATCCTGCCGTATAATCCACAGTCAATGATCAGACTTCAGTCTACCTAGAAAACACTTGGGTAGCTTATTAAAAATGCAAATGTCCAGGCCTGCCACTCAAAAGATTTGGGTGTATAAGTGTGAAACAGGGCTTTGGAGTTTTCTTTTTCTTTCTCTAGTCCTTTCTTTCTTTCTTTCTTTCTTTCTTTCTTTCTTTCTTTCTTTCTTTCTTTCTTTCTTTCTTTCTTTCTTTCTTTCTTTCTTTCTTTCTCTTTCTTTCTTTCTTTCTTTCTTTCTTTCTTTCTTTCTTTCTCTTTCTTTCTCTTTCTTTCTTTCTCTCTTTCTCTTTCTCTCTTTCTCTCTTTCTCTCTTTCTCTCTTTCTCTCTTTCTCTCTCTTTCTCTCTTTCTCTCTTTCTTTCTTTCTTTCTTTCTTTTTCTTTCTTTCTTTCTTTCTTTCTTTCTTTCTTTCTTTCTCTTTCTTTCTCTTTCTTTCTTTCTCTCTTTCTCTTTCTCTCTTTCTCTCTTTCTCTCTTTCTCTCTTTCTCTCTTTCTCTCTTTCTCTCTTTCTCTCTTTCTCTCTTTCTTTCTTTCTTTCTTTCTTTCTTTTTCTTTCTTTCTTTCTTTCTTTCTTTCTTTCTTTCTTTCTTTCTTTCTTTCTCTTTCTTTCTCTTTCTTTCTTTCTCTCTTTCTTTCTCTTTCTCTCTTTCTCTCTTTCTTTCTTTCTTTCTTTCTTTCTTTCTTTCTTTCTTTCTTTCTTTCTTTCTTTCTTTCTTTCTTTCCTTCCTTCCTTCCTTCCTTCCTTCCTTCCTTCCTTCCTTCCTTCCTTCCTTCAAACACCAGTGATTAGGTGGATGTGGCAAAGGACCATACTTTGAGAAATGCTGATCTTGAGAAGTAACTGGAGAATCAGTTTAAGAATTATTTGAGTCTCAAAGAGTTCTTGTTCACTCTTACTGAGCTTTCTGAGTTCTGGAAGTCAGCCTTGGTCTTGGTATAATATACAGAGCCAAGCAGAAGGTTGAAGGCATGAAGGCTCACTTCTCTCTACAGTTTACGTGGGCTCTGTTTCATGTGGTGCCATCCCTCTGTGGATAAGTCAGCCAGAAATTTTACAGCATGAGTCACCCGAAGAATAGCATTGAGTTCTGCGGTTACAGTGGGGGAGCGGTGCCAGAAAAGATTAATGTATTCTGTTTTAAGACTAAGTGTGATTATTTTATGTGGCTTCGAGATTCTGTTCTCCACTTGCAACCTATGCAAATTCAAATTCAGTGCAATTTAAATGACAAAGGGTGATTTGGGCCGTTTAAGACGTGAGACATTGGTATTAATCATCTGGTTTTTGGCAGTTTTGCTCTGGAGAGAGGGAGGAGTGGTTGGTACCCCCAGGAGTACTTACATAGGAAAGGCGTATTAGTGGATTTTGTGTGGCTATTCTTTGTTAAGTAATTATAAGTCTTTTTAAAAATCTCCTTATGTCTCCTGAATCAGGAGCAATAACATGGTTATCCTGTGCTGATAAATTCTAAGATCCAAATTTAGATTGATTTCATGTGTGTGCCAGACAATATTTTTTTTAATTCTATTGTAAGTCATTCTTGTATGCTATGTATGTCTCACCGTAATTTATCTAAGATTAAAAGCTACTAAAGTTCTGAAGCTGTGGGAAGATTTTCTTCGTATCCTCTTCTTTTTCCTTTTCACCATTCTACCTTTCTTCCATAATTTTCTTTTGCAGCTCAGCTTAGATGCCTAGGCTTTGAAAAGCTAATTCATTCACTTGGCTCAGGGTTTGTCAGGGTTACTTTCGTGTTGCCAAAACCAGTGATGGTTTCCATGTATTCATCTTATTCAGCCTTTCAGCAGTGTTCGATATGGTTGACCACTTCCTCTTTAAAACATTTTGAGATTTTTTTTTTTCTTCCCTTAGCTTCCTGGAACCTGTACAACCAGCCACAGTTTCTAGGCCTCTCTTGCATTTCCACCCTTCTCTGCCGGGCCTGTAAATTTGGCATGCCCCTGAGCTCTATCCTGAACTTTCACCTCTATTTAAAGCTCTCCCTAAGAAAATTGACCCCATGTCTTTCAATGATATTCTTATGCATTGTTGCTCAGATTTATATCTTCAGGTCTTTTTTTTTTTTTTTTAAAGATTTTATTTATTTATTTGAGAGAGAGAGTGAGAGAGAGAAAGAGCACAAGAGGGGGTAGTGGGAGAGGGAGAAGCAGACTCCCTGCTGAGCAGGGAGCCCGATGCGGAACTCGATCCCGGGACTCCAGGATCATGACCTGAGCCGAAGGCAGTCGCTTAACCAACTGAGCCACCCAGGCACCCTATATCTTCAGGTCTTATCACGCTTGGATGTTCGATGAGCGTCTCAAAGTGAACGTGTCTACAATGAAACTCTCTGTTCATTTTCTTCCCGCCCCCATCTTCTTTCCTCGGACTTCCCCCACTAAAGTGGAGGGCATCACTATCCACCCAGTTACACCAGCCAAGCAGTGAGGAGGCCTCTCTGAGGTCTCACTTTGCATCCCTCCCAACTGCAGCCCCCCATCAAGGCCTATCAGCTCTTCCATCATCATAGATTTCAAACTCATCTGCTTTCTTCCATATGCTCTGCTGCTTCTCTAATTCAAGTCGTCAGCAGATCTCTCTGTATAGCTTCCTGACAGGCCTACAGGCTTTTCTTCCCAATCTTCTCAACTCTAGTATTTAGATCTCGGTTGAGGTCATTGTCCCCTCAAACGGGTCCCTCTCCTACATGAAACACTTCAGTGGTGGCTGTTTCTATTTGAATGAAAAACCTCACAACAGAGTTTTCTCTGACTCATTTGGCTATGGCTTTCAGGGGCCTCACGCCATGTGGCCCCTACATATTTCTCTTTCCTATGCTGGTACCACTCTGGTCTTTTTCAGTTCCTTGAGCAAGCCAAGGTCTTCTGCCCTAGATAATTCCTCTTTCTTGAATTCTCTTCTCTTAGGTTTGTATAGCTGGCTCCCTACCTTCCCTACGTCAAAGATTTGTCTATGTACCCAGTATAAAATAGAACACACACACACACATATACACCTCTGCTGTCACTATCATTACTGTTATTTTTTTCACAATTCTTTTTTTAAGATTTTACTTATTTATTTGAGAGAGGAGAGAGAGAGAGGGGATGAGTGGGAGGAGGGCAGAGAGAGAGGGAGAAACAGGACTCCCCATTGAACAGAGAGACCCACATGGGGCTTAGTCCCAGGACCCTGAGATCATGACCTGAGCTGAAGGCAAATGCTTAACTGACTGAGCCACCCAGGTGCCCCTTTTCTTCATAATTCTTATCACTATCTTACATTTCATTTATTTATTTACTTTTTTATTTTATCTCATCCAATAGAAATTAAACTTCATGAGGTCAGAGACCTTGTCTCTTTGGGTTCAAACTGTAAAACAGTGCCTAGCTCATAATAGGTACTTAATATGTATTTTTAAAATGGATAAGTAAGTTTTGTTCTGTAAATGAGCTTAGCTTTACACACACACACACACACACACACAGAGTGGTATATAATTCAGCCATGAGAAAGAAGATAATCCTGCCATTTAGGACAACATGGATGGAACTTGAGGGTGTTATGCTAAGTAACATAAGCCAGACAGAAAAAGACAGATACTGCACGGTATCACTTATATGTGAAATCTAAAAAAAAGTCAAACTTCATAGAAACACAGAGTAGAAAAGTGGTTGCCAGGCACTGGGCTGGGGAAATAGGGAGATGTTGGTAAAAGGTAAAGGGTACAAACTATCACCTATAAGATGATTAAGGCCTGAGGATCTAAGGTATGACATGGTGACTGTGGTTGAATATATATATATATATATATATATATATATATATAAACAATGTGTGAGGTGATGGATGTGTTAACTAACTAGATGGGAGGAATACTTTCACAGTGAATACGTATATGAAATCATCACAATGTATACTTTAAATATTTTACAATTGTATTTGTCGATTGTGACTCAATAAAGCTGGAAAAATTAAAAAAAAATAGAAAAGACCATGGGGAAAATAAAGTAAAGCTAAATTTAATAGGTATTTGCTCTTGAACACTCATGCTCTAAATGAATAATAAAAGAAGCTAATCAAAGAAAAAAAACATGATAATGATTCAATCAAAAGCAGACAGGACAAGGAGAAACAGGGCCAAGGAACAGGGCTTTTGTAATAGGTCAGTGGACCAGGCTGGCTGAGGCCTGGAACAGGGGCAGAGTAGAATGGGGGTGGTAGGAATCTACGGTGACACCAGAAAACTAACTTCCTCATCTGGAGGGTCAGTAGTAGGACTGTAAGATACTGGTGCTGTCGGGGTATCACTGGGTTGGCAAGAATGCACAGGACAGCATGACATGTAGGGGTCAATAAAATCTCCCTAGGAGGGGAGAAAGGATGGCGCTGAAGCTTGTGACTCCATTCTGAAGCTTTCGCAGCGGAATCCTGTGATCCATGCTAAAATCTTAGATCAAGGGCGCCTGGGTGGCTCAGTTGGTTAAAATCTTAGATCAATGTTTTTCAAAGTTTAAGGCACATCAGAAACACCTGGGGGTGCTTGTTAAACATAGAGATTTCCTGGCCTCCTTAAGATCCTAATTTAGAAGGACTTGTGTGGGTCTTGGGAAGCTGCATTTTAGCAGGTATTTGCCAAACCGAACTAAGGTCGTTCTAAGGCAAGGTCAGGCCATGCCTTGATAAACACTGGCTTATAGAAGCCCATAGTTGTATCTGTCCTCACATAGCATTTAAACAGAGTTTACTGCTATTGGGAATGCTGAAGTTTGTGTGTGAGTGTGTTTGGAATTGTTGGTTATGTAGATACAGTGGAACTTCAGACACATCTCACTCTAAGGATTCAGGGTTCTTATTTTTACTACACTTATGCATACTCTGCCTTTTTTTTTTCTTGGTTGAGTTTTGTACAATGTAATTAGTTTCAGATAATTTACAAATTATTTGAATTTACGGAATCAGATTTTAAATTAGGAAATTAGAATGGGCAAATGGGAGAGTATGTTAATTAAATATGTATTTTCTCTTATTAGAAGTTTTAATGGCCCCACATATAATTGCTTCTACCCAACATAATTTTCCTGAACTCTGGGAGCAGAATTTCCACTATTTAGTATTTACTTAGGCAGTTCATGTATAACCAAGTAAAAACTGAAGAAACTATATTTTTTTTAAGATTTATTTATTTATTTGAGAGAGAGAAAGAGACGGAATGAGCAGGAGGGGCAGAGGGAAAGGGAGAGAGAATCTTAAGCAGGCTCCACACCCAGCGCAGAGCCTGACAAGGGGCTCGATCTCACGACCCTGAGATCATGACCTGAGCCGAAATCAAGAGTCAGACATTAACCCACTGAGCCACCCAGGCACCCCTGTTTAAAGAAACGATTTAAATTGTAAAAATGGCAAAAATGATTACATTCCCTAGAGAGAAACATTCTTGCCTTAGAAAAACTTAGAGCTTTCTTTTCCAAGAGAGTGTTAAAATAGTCTTCCATTCTCCTTTTTTCCCCAGAAATTTTGTTACTTTTTCAGAAGTTTCTCTTTGCATTCAGTTCAAGAACTGTTAAAACTTGGCTATTTTCCAGAACAAGACATTGATTAGATTGTAGAAAGAATAATGGGGATAAGGTAGTTGATTCCAGGAAAATTGCATGTGTAGAAAGCACCAAGTACAATGTTTAGTGAGGTATTCTGTGCATTACAATTTCTCATTCAAAGACAGCGGCTGACCAACTGCTTGCATAAACAGCCGTGCCTGCCCTGGGCCACTTCATATATTCTACTGTTAGAGATTTTTCTGAAAATGGAAATGTCTTAGTAATCTTTGTGTCTCTTCTCTTTGCCGACACCAAAGCCTCACACTCAAAGGTTTAATGAATGTGTAAATGTGACTAGAGCAGTTTGGAACCCAGTATGCAATAATTGTGCCGTGATTTGGACCCCCCTAGCCCCTGGGCCCACATTCGATGATCAAAATTATAACTAGATAACCTCCTAGGCTGCTGATATACTTGGGGTGATTGATTCTGGTTCTTGTGGCTAAACTAGCTCAGAGATTTGTCTTGATCCAGCATAGTTACTATTGCTGTAATTACTGAATCTACAAATTTCATGCCTCTTGTTGCAAACAGAAAAAAAAAAAATGGGCTGGGGGAATAAGAAAAGCAAATCTTTAGCCAAAATAATATACACCAGGTGTTCTTTTTCTGGGCTTGATTTAGTTAGTCTTGCTCATCCGATATCTCATGCTTGTCTCTATCACTGAATTTTAAAGTTGGTTACACATTTTTTTAACTCCCAAGAACTTTATATTCAAAATAAAAGGAACTTCAGATAGAAACTTTTCAGTTTGAGTTTGTGTCGTTGAAGGTCAGCTGCCTTTAGTTCATTGCTCTCTTTTGTTGCTTGGTGTGTTGATTATTTTCATCTGGAGCCCAAAGAGCGGGGGAGGGGTGTTCCGAAGTGGCAGCGCCTTGACTGAGCCCCCACCCCTGCGAGGGGCTGGGGCATGTCAGCATCAGAAACCTCAACATGAGGATAATGAGTTCAGGCATTTCAAGAAGCCAACCAGCTTCAGAGAATGGCACTCGAGTGTAGTCATAATTATTTTTGAAATATAAGAGCTTGAGGCTCACCTACTAAAATAAGGAGCTTTCAAACAAAAGCCTGAAGGAATCTGGATTGATGGTTGCTTTCACATGTCGAGGAATAGCATTGCCATTCCACTTGATCCAAAGTGAAATCTAGAGATGAGGGGCAAAGAAAGATAGAAAGAAAGAAAAGATATGCAGGGACAGTTAAACTCACAGAAACTTGTTTAAAAAAAAAAATGGTAAGTTTTTTTTCTGGTAATAATTGTGCTCTTATTTCTCACCTTTCATCTCTGCCATATACACATAATTATTTTATTACTTGTACATTTTATTGTAGAAAAGTTTTAAGGAGTGCTCTGTCGCTGCTATGGACTGAATTGTCTTCCCATAATTCCTATGTTAAAGCCTCAGCCCCCAGTGTGATTACATTTGGAGTTAGCGCCTCCAGGAGGTAATTAGGTTTAAATGAGGTCATGAGAGTAGGACCTTCGTGAGTGGACTAGTGCCCTCATAAGAAAGGAAGAGGGGCTAGAGCTCTCTCTGCCATGTGAGGGCACATGAAGAAGGCAGCCATTTGCAAGCCAGGAAGAGAGCTCTCATCAGAGGCTGCCCACAACGGCCCCCTGGTCTCTAACTTCCAGCGTCGAGGTCTGTGGGAAAATAGTTGTTGAAGCCAAGCTGTCTATGGCATTTTGCTAAGCCATCCTGAGTAGACTAATACACTCACGTAATAGTAATTAGTTACCATATAAATGGGTTACTGGTTGAGGAGGATGTGAATAAAAAGATCTCGCCTAAATAAAATTTCTTTTAGCCAACAGTATACACAGAAGTGTAATTTCTGTATGAAAATTTATCATTGTGTTAGCATTTGGTAACTGTTGTTTGAGGTTCTTTTCATTCATTTAGGATTCTTGGAGCATCTTGTAAAATCCTGCCATGGCTGGTGTACAGCAGAGCAGGCAGCGCAGGTCTGATTTAGGGAACACTGAAATCTCCTAAGAACTGCTCCGTAGATGTGAAATGCACGGGATTTGAGATTCATTCCTTTAGGTTTAAGGCTTTATGCCTCCAGGAAACCCCTGGTAAAATGTAAATATCCCTCAAAGCATAATAAATTGAAACTTTGCTCTTATTTTTCTCAGCATGGAGTAATCTTCAAGGTTGGCAAATTGTTATTTTAGAAAGAAGAGTTAAGCTACTGAGGGAGAGGAGATTAGAGTAGGGAGGTTGCACAGTGGGGGCACATCACAGGGAATAGGGAGAGGAGCACTCCACGGAAGGGCTCGAGTGGCAAAGGGAATGCTGACGGGCCCCAAACACCGGGAATAAATACACCAGTAGGAGGAGATACTCTGTCCTCTCTGCTCTGTGGCTCAGACAGTCGCCCCTCTGTCCACCATTACTCTGTAATCTGAATATTTTCAAACCACTACCTCTGTGGGGTTTTTTAAAATCCTTGCTGCCATCTCTTACAACTAAGTACCAGATGTGTATATGACCCTTACATTGTGCTTATCCCCATTTCCTTTTCTGTCACTTAGATTTCTTGCTGAAATTAATGGTTTCCATCTTTTCTTCTCTTTACCCATTGAGAAATTACCCAAAGTGCAGTAACAGCAAAAAGCCTGAAATTCAAACCAAAACAACAAATAGATCCTCGTGGGTAAGGATTTGTGATCAGGTTTTGCTACTGAAAACAAAATTTAAAACATGTCAATTATGTTCTTTAAATATTATCCAAAGGATAGAAATCATAGAAATCTCTTTACTGGGCTTATCCAAAGGCTAGAAATCATAGAAATCTCTTTACTAGACAAAAGCCTTGAATTGATTTTTCTCTTTTTTTTCCTGCTTTTGCCTTCTCTCTACTTTACTCCCACAGCTCCTAATGCTTAGATGTACCTTGACATACCTAGATGATTTTTGAAGTAATTCTGCTTTGTATTAATTATTAATCTATACTTAAGTGCATGTATGTGATGCCCACATACTCCTTGAAAAAATTACTTTGAGAAATAAATGCAGGGTTCTTAATAGCCCTCATTAAAAATGGAGCTGAAATCAGGTTAAACACTATAAATGGAAAGCTGCCTCAAGTGTTAATCTGCTCAATTAATGAAAAGAGAAAAATACAGAAAAGTCTATATCTAAGATGACTTTTTTTCTTTGGGTTCATCAATGCTGCCTAGCTGATTGTTTTTTGAAGGAGAGTGTCTTTTGTGATTAAGTCACTTGTCAGATTTGCATTGATATGCAAAGTCTCATTTTATATCTCAAGAAGCTCCACCATCTGTTACTAACATTCTTACAGCAGGAAGTTCAAGAGAATAGCATTTGTAAGGTAAAAATACATCAGCTATGGCTAGAGCTTCAAACAATTGCTTGTAATTAAGAAACAGAACTCAGAGTAAGCGCTGATTGAATGTAGTTGATAAGAATGAAAGGAAGGATAACACTGGGGAGCTGAGACAAGATGTGAAGGACAGAAAGTGTGTTTCTATTTCTTTTTGGAAAAATTTCAGAAAAATCGCAGTCTTAATTCTTTTCTTTAAGAAGATGGTTAAAGTTTAGTGTTTGTATTTGTCTTTTCACTCATTCAGTTAATACTTATTGGTCCCAACGAGTGAAGAAGCCTGTATGTGTGTGTGTACACAGAGATTTATGCACCTCTTGACACTCAAAAATCTCGTATAAGTAATAAAGAAATAGCTAAAATTTATTTTTAATATATAGACTTCAAATACTGCAGTAAAAACACATGATACATGTGGATAAGAATAGTTAAATAATTGAATATCCCAGATAGAGTTAGATAAATAGCATGATAATAGGTAAATATTTAGATATTTAATCATTTAGATAATTTAGAAAACATCCCTTGAGTGGAACATAGCCACTTAAAAAAAATAGATGTAGTCAATACATCAAGGTACATGGGCTTGTTAAATTAAAGAGAAAATAGTTAATGGTAAAAGGTCTTTAGAGGTAAAAAAAAAAAATGGTAGAATGGAGTTGATTGACAGTTCTTAGAATCTCAAAATTATGACTTCTGATTTGAAATTATATAAAATAAATAGATAATTTTTAGTAGGTTCATTGGCTTCAAAGTAAAACATGTTTATTCCACGTCAAGTTAGAGTATATGTATGTGGGAATGTGCAGGTAATGAGTTCAAAGATCTTATTTGATGAAAAGATGGCTCAAAGGATGATTATGTCTAAAATAATTCACAGGAAAAGTGATAAATAACCCTTTATACACCCTCTGTTTCTTGCTTGTGATTTGAGAAAAACAACAGAAAATTTCAAAAGGGAACATGAGAGAGGCTAAGCACAGTTGTTGAAGAATTCTCAGAGCTTTGGTTACGATTATTAAATTATAGTTTGGTCAAAACTTTGCATTATGTACATATTCTGTAATAGTAACAAACTTATTTCTCCTCATTCTTTTAGAAATATGTATTTCATGTTTGTGAGTCCCTGTGCATATTTGAACACATGCATATGAATTGTACTATATCTATTCCAATTTATATACCATCTTATTGAGCCCATTTCTATCCTGTCAAGTTTTAGAAAAATAATCATTGAAGTTTGGTATATTCTTTGCTATCATAAGTATAATACAGAACAATTAGTAATAATTTTGCAATATTGAGATCTTTTAAATTGTTTATTTTGTCCTAATATAATTAGTTATTACATTATGCCATATCCTAATATAACTAGTCCTAATGTAACTATCATCTACTGAGTGTGTTATGTGTCCCCACTGTTCACCCTCCTTCCTTGTAAGAGGATTATGCATCATTGCTTTTTTTCTATATGGGATGGGAATACTTTAGTGCTTCTGTGGGAAGAGTGTACTTCCCCACCCCATTGATATCAGGCTTGTCAAGTGACTTGCTTTGGCTAACAGAGTACAAGAGAAAATGATGGATGCCATGACCAAATAAACACTTTAAAAGCCATAATGTGGCTTCTCCATTGCTCTTTTCTCAGTGCCATGAGAACAGACATGTCCCAGAGTGGGGCTGTTCTTTTTTAGCCTTTGAAGAAGCTATGGGGGAGTGGGGCCAAGCTGACCTACAGTGACCCATGGCTGATACATAAAGTGAGCAAAATATAAGGAAAGTGAGAAAGAAACCTATGCCGTGAGAAGTTCCTGAGAGTTGGAGATACTTGTTAAGAACGATGGAGGGTCTGAAATTTTACCCTACTTGCAAGCTAATCAGTTAGTCTGCAATAGGATCATAGATGCTGGCAAAGGACTACTGACTCCTGGCCCAGAGACAGAAGGGAGTTTACTACTCACATCAAACCCAGTAACTAGAGGATCAGAATTTGTGCTGGTTCCCTGAGCTCCATTTTCCACATGGCAATGTGAAGTGGGCCAGGTGACAACCACACACACAGTGCGTTATGTTACAGGAGAGGAATCCTGAGCTTAGGCAATCTGAATCTTCTATGAGGAGAGGTAAGTAACACCCAAAGCTTCTGAGGGAGATATCTCCGTCTTCTAAGGCTATAAGCAAACCTGGCCTTTGCTGGTGGGAGAGATATCATCTTCATCTTCCAAGGCTCTTTACTGTACAAACGTCCTTGAAAGATAGACTGGAATAAAGACAGTCTGTGCCCCTGCCCAGCAGATGCACTGTATTGCAAGAGACCTATAAAAAATGGTCTCCCAGCAGTTCTTAGTTCAGTGTCACCTAGCAAAAGCCACCAAATACACTGTACTGGAAGTAAAACATTTCACATCCATCAAGGACTCTTCATTGTTTGTGTTACCATAAGAATGACAGTTTATTGAGTGCTTACTATATTTGTGCACTGCACAGTACTAGGAACTGAAACACATATAGCTTCTGTCTGTAGGGGGTATTCTTATTTCTGTTCTGCATATCAGAAAACTAAACTCCAAAGAAGTTAAATAGTTTGTCCAAGGTGATACTATTATTAATCTGAGGAGCTGAGATTCAGACTCAGGTGTTTTGGACCCCAAAGCGTGTGTCCTTCACGCCACTCCTTCCCACTAGCTATATTTTGCATTAAATAAGTATGCTACCAAGCCTTTCTGATGAATTCATCAGCAAAAAATGAGCGAAGGAACAATTCCCATTGTAGCTGAGATCTACTTATTCATCAGTAAATACTTTTTTGGGTATGAGTATTTTAACCAGCAATGAATGCACCCAACTGGATTGTCATCCATCCCTCACATTTCCATTTTGCCTTAGGATACTGTGAGGAGGTTTTGGCCAAACCACTCAATGTAGCCATCAAATAACTCTAATACAAAAGAGAATCTAGGTTACATTGGCATGTCTTTTATTATATTTTTCTAATTAAACACAAGTTGGGACCCTTTAAACCATTGCTTTCCTTTCTAAGTGGTGGTATATGCACCCTTGGTTTCTGGGACCTACATTTTTCAGAATTCTTATGTACTTTGTTAAGCAAATTTGGATCTTTGGAAGTTGCTTATAGTTAAGAAACTACTTGGAACACTTCCCTTGCTGATTTAGGATACATAACAAAAGAAACTAAGGAATAGGTATTTAGCACAGCCCTATAGCAATCTCATGATCTGTTCTGAGAACAAAATAACCTCTAAATGAATGCAGGTATATATTCTTTTGAGAGTTTGTATATGGAATATTGAATGGTCTGATTCAAACAAGTTAATTTAGTAATTTAGGTTTTGTTGCTTTTGGAGAAATTTCATTGAAATTTTGTTTGTGTGTATGTATGTATATATATTTAGTATATATTATAATTACATGTCTTATATATAATTATATATATATTATATATAATGCTAAGCTAGGAGGAGGACAAGACAGAAATGGGATCTGCCTCCATAGATCATATAGCCAACCGAAGGTAAGAGACATTCATAAATAGTACATAAAATGATAACCAAAACAAATGCTACAAAATAAAACCCACATCATGCCAAGAGATCTTATAAAAGAAAGAAGTGAACCAGTCTCTGTGGGGAAGGTAATCAGATTCTATTTTTAAAAATTATTATCCATAGGTAAAGAGGATTGGATATAGCAAATATGCCACAGATAAATGGCCTTTTCCCCACAGACATCTGTATTCCAGGAAATCATCCATTTGGACAAGCATCATCACAATTTCTATGCAATGAGTAGCAGGGGAATTTTTTCTAGCCCCTTTAAGTTGTCGAAATAATTTGAACCTGTAAACCTGAAGGTTGAGAGTCATAGTCTTTTGAATAGTTGGGTCAACAAATAATGCCTGAGTGCTGAGAACTACTCCAGCCCTCAAGGAGCTTCCATTCTAATCGGAAGATAGGGGGGATGATACAGAAGAGTAAGAATAGAGAAAATGTGAATATACAACTGAAGTAAGTAGATAAACAGTAGTGTCTCTTGACCCTTATAAGGAGAGGCATTAAGACTGTTTTCTTTCCTTTTACAATTTCAAAAGGTGAGACCAAATATCATTTTTTCTTTTCTGTCCTCTATATTTTTTTCCAGCAGTGATGCAGAGCAAACCATGACAATCAATTAAGAAGAATATGTTCAAAATTGTCACATTCTCATGACAAAATTTAGGTATCTGTCATTATTTTGCATTATTATTAAATTTAAAAAGTGTAACAGTTGATTGTCACTGAAAAAAATTATTTAAAATAAATTAATGTGTCCAGAAAATACAGATGTCTTTATAGGCCCTGGAATAATGGGTAAGGTTTAATCATTTTGAGAATCCAAATTAAGGTTTTTCTTTTTCTCTTGAATTTCACTTTAAATATCTACCTTAAAGAAATTCCCGGGCGCCTGGGTGGCTCAGTTGGTTGAGCATCTGCCTTCGGCTCAAGTTATGATCCCAGGGTCCTGGGATCGAGCCCAGCATCAGGCTCCCTGCTCCACAGGAAGCCTGCTTCTCCCTCTCCGACTCCCCCTGCTTGTGTTCCCTCTCTCGCTGTGTCTCTCTCTGTCAAATAAATAAATACAATCTTAAAAAAAAAAAAAAAGAAATTCCTATTCCCCACTGGGGAACAGTGGCTGTGTAAAAATCCACATATATGGGGGCGCCTGGGTGGCTCAGTTGGTTAAGCGACTGCCTTCGGCTCAGGTCATGATCCTGGAGTCCCGGGATCGAGTCCTGCATCGGGCTACCTGCTCAGCAGGGAGTCTGCTTCTCCCTCTCCCGCTCCCCCCTCTTGTGCTCTTTCTCTCTCTCACTCTCTCTCTCTCAAATAAATAAATAAAATATTTTTTAAAAATCCACATATATGTATGTATGAATGTGTAATGTATGCTGTTTTTACACCTACACACAGTTTGTTTAAGAAGACACATGGTATACTGGAGATGAAACGATTTCTACAACATAAGTTAATGTATATATGTACCACATAAAATATACATATTTTAGAAATAAATCATAGTGGTCATGAGGACATAACTTACAATTTTTGAAATATGATAATGTTAATTTGAATTAATAACTTTGTTTTCCATGTTCTCTGAATCAATTCTAGGCATTTGGATATTATAATAAATACTTACATTTTTACATTACATTGGTCATTATATTAAAATTTTTATTAGAAATATGCTTACAATTGGTCAAACTCTAGAATTAGTTGAGAAATAAGAAAAACATGTTTCTGATTTTTTTTTCTTTCTGGCCTATGGTTAAGTCACAAGTTTTAGGGACTTTTGAATTGTATTTTCAGATTATCAGAATTCAAGCTCATAATAATTAGTGGAAGAAAATTACCTCTCCAAAGTTTTGCCAATGTTTTGATATGTAAAGCCTTTCCTATTTTTAAAAAAATGATTTTTCTCCTTAATGAAAACCACCAAAAAGCATTTTACTGGTAGAAATATAGTTGATTTCCTCCTCCTGATGGAAACTAAATTAGCCAAACTGATTTTAGCTCATTTGTCTTCTCTTTCTCTTACAGTAGAGCCTTTCCTCACACACAGTAAAACCATCAGTGGGAAAGCCCCAAACATGTTCATCATTGTTTTTGCTCTTGACTTTGAGATAAAACAAATCTTGGGTAATAGACATTGGGGAGGGTATGTGCTATGGTGAGCGCTGTGAATTGTGTAAGACTGTTGAATCACAGATCTGTACCTCTGAAACAAATAATACATTATATGTTAGAAGAAGAAGAAGAAGAAGAAGAAGAAGAAGAAGAAGAAGGAGGAGGAGGAGGAGGAGGAGGAGGAGGAGGAGGAGAAGGAGGAGAAGGAGAAGGAGAAGGAGAAGAAGAAGAAGAAGAAGAAAGGAGAAGGAGAAGGAGAAGAAGAAGATGATGATAGCAGGAGGGGAAGAATGAAGGGGGGGAAATCGGAGAGGGAGACGAACCATGAGAGACGATGGACTCTGAGAAACAAATTGAGGGTTCTAGAGGGGAGGGTAGTGGGGGGATGGTTTAGCCTGGTGATGGGTATTAAAGAGGGCACATTCTGCATGGAGCACTGGGTGTTATACGCAAACAATGAATCATGGAACACTACATCAAAAACTGATGATGTAATGTATGGTGATTAACAACATAATAATAAAAAAAGAATAGTGGCACAACAAAAAAAACAAAAACAAAATCTCTTCAAATAATTTGTAAATTTTTTATAATCAGAAAATATTGATGTCAGGAGTGCCTGGATGGCTCAGTCGGTTAAGCATCCCACTCTTGATTTTGGCACAGGTCATGATCATAGGGTTGTGAGATTGAGCCCCGTGTTGGGCTCTGGGCTGGGTGTGGAGTCTGCTTAAGATTCTTTCACTCCAGAGTGCCTGGGTGGCTCAGTGGATTAAGCGTATGTCTTCGGCTAGTGCTAGGGTCATGATCCCAGGGTCCTGGGATCAAGCCCTGTGTGGGCTCCCTGCTCAGTGGGGAGCCTGCTTCTCCCTCTCCTCTGCCTGCCACTCCCCCTGCTTGTGCTCTCTCTCTCTGTCAAATAAATAAAATCTTAAAAAAAAAAAAAGATTCTCTCTCTTCCTTTCCCTCTGCACCTTCTGCCACCTTTCAAAAAAAAAAAAGAAAGAAAGAAAATATTGATGTCAGTTTTTTTCTGTAGTTGATTGGATCCTTTATATACGCTTCAATTGCTTAATATTTTTTTTAAAGATTTTATTTATTTATTTGACAGAGAGAGAGAGAGAGAGACAGTGAGAGAGGGAACACAAGCAGGGGGAGTGGGAAAGAGAGAAGCAGGCTTCCCGCCGAGCAGGGAGCCCGATGCGGGGCTCGATCCCAGGACCCTGGGACCATGACCTGAGCTGAAGGCAGTCGCTTAACCAACTGAGCCACCCAGGCGCCCCTCAATTGCTTAATATTACTAATATGACTAATTTCATGTAAGTGTAACTATTTGAGCTTTCAAAATTGAAAGCACTGTTTTGATTTTTTTTTAAACGAACAAAGTTAACCTCTGTTTTAGTTTTCTTTGTTGTTGTTGTTGTTGTTGTTGTTGTGTTGTTTTCCCCAGAATGGCTTTGAGAAATGCAAAGGAAAGTAGGTGAGTTCACTCACAAAGTATGTTTGGAAGAGAGCACGTTGTGATTTTGGAGGTACTGATGACATGTAAAGGCTGCTGCTATAAATTTAATCTGTGTTAGTGAACTGTCAGTAGAGTTGTAGCATCAATGAAAGGATAAATTATTTTTCCTCATTTGTATAGAAAATGATGCTAGCACTAATTCAGCTACATGACTCTTAAAGCTAAGCTTCTGATAATACCTTCACTGTATTAACTATACAGTAACAATAGACATGCTTTCAGGGAAGAAGATATTTTTTCCTTTGGCTTCCAGGAAGTACATTTTTCAGTTCTGTAAGTGTGTCTATCAACATTAAATTGGCCAATAAAAAATATTACCCTCAACTTGACATTGCTTTTTAACTGATCTTCAGGAATCCAAGAACACACTATATATGGAAACGCCTCTCTATAGGAAATAATATTCTCTATCAACTTATGCCTCTAGTCATAGCATACTCAAATGTCTGAAATAGCTTAGAAATATGAGGGAAAGTGGAAAATGTGTTATTTAAAAGGTAGGTAGTTTAATCCTTTAATAGTTTCCTTTTCCCCCCAATATGGCTTGTTTACTTTGCCTGCTCTACAAAATGGAACACAATGCTGCCCAGCAGTTGATTTGGTTGTTCTGACCATACAAAACATTGATGTTGATCTCTCCTTAATCAATTCAGAATAGACTAAATATTGAATATAACAATAGCAAAAATAAACAATGATGTGTGTTGCAGATTTGTTCCTGAATTCCTAATATCAATATTTTAAACCAAAGATATAATAGCCATTTAAGGCCATTGAAGATAAGATCAAGTAATAAATTTATAGTTCAGAATTCTATATGATTATGAAGGATGATCTCTAATAACTTAGATACTTTGCATTTTCTAAGTTTAAAATGGAAAAACTATGCCACTGACAAAGGGGACAGTTTTGAAGATTGTATTTGTATGACATTTTATTCCCAAAAGACATATTTTTAGTAGACTTTGTTTTTTAGAGTAGTTTTGAGTTCACTGCAAACTTGAGCAGTAGTTATAGAAATTTCCCTTATAGCCCCTGTCCCTACATACTCAGAGTCTGCCCCACTATTAATATCCCACCCCAGCGTGGCACATTTATTACAATCAATGAACTTGTCCTAACATCATTATCACCCAAAGATTGCAGTTTCCATCAGGGTTCACTGTTGGTGGTATACATTCATTTTACAGGTTTTGACAAATGTATAAGAACTTGTATTCACAATGATACAGAATAGTTTCACTGCCCTAAAAATCTTTTATGTTCTACCTGTTTATCTCTCATTCCCCACTAACACCTGGCACCCACAGATTTTTTTTTTTTACTATCTGCATAATTTTGTCTTTTCCAGAATGTCATATAGTTGAAATCATACAGTATGCAGCCTTTTCAGATTGGTTTCTTTTACTTAGTAATATTCCTTTAAGTTCCTCCATGTCTTTTCATGGTTGGATAGGTCATTTCCTTTTAGTGCTGAAGAACACTCCGTTTTCTAGTTGTATCATGGTTTATTTATCCATTCACCTAATAATACATGGCAACTTGGTTGCTTTTGAGTTTTGGCAATTCTGAAAAAAGCTGTTATAAACAACCATGTGCAGGTTTTTGTGTGGACACAACTTTTCAACTCAAACACCAAGGAGGGTAACCGCTGGATCGTATGGTAAAAGTATGTTTAGTTTTATAAAAAATTGCCAAATTATCTTCCAAAACAGCTGTACCATTTTCCATTTCCACCAGCAATAGTATGAGAGTTCCTTTTGCTCCACATCCTCTCCAGCATTTGAACACGGCCAGTGCTTGAGATCTGGTCCATTCTAATAGATATGGTGGTATCTCATTATTGGTTAGATTTGTAATTTCCTAATAACTCTGATGCAGAACATCTTCTCATATGCTTAGATGCCATCTATATATCTTCACTGGGAATTGTCTATTGAGCTCTTTTGCCCATTTTTTAATCAGCTTGTTTGTTTTCTTATTGTTGAGTTTTAAGTGTTCTTTATAGATTTTGGATAGTAGTTCTTTATAAAAGAGGTGTTTTGCAAATATTTTCTCCCAGTCTGTGGCTTGTCTTCTCATTCTCTTGACAGTGTCTTTCACAGAGAAGTTTTAATTTTAATGAAGTTCAGCTTACTAATTATTTCTTTCATGGATCATGAATGGCTTTAGTGTTATATCTAAAAGTCCTCAGTGTACCTAATGCCATCTAGATGTTTTCCTGTGTTATCCTCTAGGAGTTTCAGAGTTTTGTGTTTTACATTTAGGTCTATGATCCATTTTTAGTTAATTTTTATAAAGGGTCAGGGTGTATGTCTAAATTACCTTTTTGCATGTGAATGCCAGTTGTCTGAGCACCATATATTGTAATGTCAAATTTCTTCTGGCAAAAATCAGTTTGTGGACTAAACGTTTCAATATCATACTTTCCCTGAAATGTTTTCTAAGAACCTTATCTGAATTTCTAACATTTTGCATTTAGGTTTTTCTGTGTAGCAGATATCAGACTGCCATAGTTAAAAACTGAAAGAAAAAAAAAAGGACTTTCAAAAGCTCTAAATTCTCTAATATGGTTTCCTCAGTCAAAAGTCTTTAAAGAGACCTTGGAATCCTCAGAATTTTGATGAGCATTCTCAGTTTTATCATGAAATTGTCATTTTGGCCAAAGCGTTTAATGTGACTGCTGTAGTTAGGCATTGGTTTGATTCTGAGCTTCCTGGCAGCACAGGGGAAAACGGAGATGTTCTGAATAACAGTTTTTATAATTAGGAAAATGAATTCAAATGATTTCTTAGAAAGAGATAGAGTTAACACTAAGTGTTATATTAGCAATGCCCTTCTTAACATTTTTATAGCAAAGACAGAAGCAGAAATCACATAGTTGTTTGTGATAGTGACCGAAATAAAAAGGATGATGTTTTAACATTGAAACATTTATAGATTTATAAAACTTCACATGATGAAGTTGTAGTTAACCTCTGCAGAGGTTTAATGCAACTCAAAGGCAGAAGAGTCTCAGGTACCTTGAGGACTGACTGAATTCTGAATTCCTTAGACGGGTGGTCTTCAATTTGAGTGTTCATGAAAATCTAATAAAGTCCTTGTTTAAAATAGAGATTCTTGGGCTCTTTTCCTGGAATGTCTGATTTAGTCAGTTTGAGATAAGATCCAGCCATCTGTATTTTTAACATGTCCATGATACGCCTGTAATTCAACTAGTCGAACTAGTGCTTGAAAACCTTATCTTGGACTTTCTTTTTCAAATTTCTTTTATATTCGTCAACATTTTTTATAGGAATTAGATAACAAATAGTTCAGTGTGACACTATCTGTAGACAGCTAGATGGCAGGTGTTGTATAGTGCGGATTAAGGGCAGATCTATAACGGATCATGCTGATGATAGGACTTTTATTCTATTATAAAAATTATAGAGCCAGACCTGCACCCTTGGCTAAACAAGAGGCCAGCCACCCATATGTTTCTTCTGGTCAAGGCCAGTTTTTCCTCAAGAAATAATTTTGAGTTTGCTCCAGCACTTGGGTCACTAATGAATTAAAATGGCGGGTTATAACCAGTCAGAGATAGTTTTTCTTGGGAAATCTTTGGAAAAAGTGTTACCTGTGTGATACTACAGCCGTCCAAAAAGCCTTAATGATGACCCTGTGCAAGTCTCCAGATACGTCTGCCAGGATGAGTAAGCTGCTAAATGTTCCCCAGACAATCGAACACATTGATCTCTTATATGGTGCTATTTAATATCAATCAGAGGACTGTTTGGAAATGTCTGCCAGGAGCAGTGGTTTTTGTTTCATCAAGGTTAATGATTCTTCTAACCAGCTGGTGGGTCCCAGAACCCCTTGTCTCTTCAAACCACTCCTGTTTCATGAACATCAAGCCATTTCATCAGCATTTAGGAGACCTAAAATACTGAGTCTTTATTTCTTATTCATTAAAGCCCCCCCACCCTGGTCCCAGCCACCGATGGTTAACTTTAGAATGATGGTAACATTCTAAAGCATATCGAGATGTGAGTGTTCATTAAACACCACTATTGTGTTTTGTACCAGAAAGAAAGATGAGATGGACATTCTCCCTTTTTCAAATCAATTTCCCTTAAGTGGAAGATTGAGTTGCTATGTCAGGTCTTGCTAGCTGCTCAAGACACTTATATAATTTTTGATCTCCTATAAGAAAATAGCCTGATTTTCCCTTTTCATGAATTTGTATCAGATGAAATAATGTCACTTCCACTATACATCACTAGACTTATGGGCGACTGCTTTTGTCTTGCCTTAATTTCTAGGTGCCTTGCCTCATGTTCTAGGTGATTGGTTTCCCTTCTAGAAATTAACATGGGTTTTCTACATATCTTGGCAAATGGCAGTACTCTGCCCTTAACTAAGTGTACTTATTAACTTCCAGAATCTGTACAGGCGTTTTAGTTGAGGAGTTAGAAAAAAATCTTTTTGACAGAAAAAGGACCCTTGCCTTAAAACGATAAAACCCCTTAAACTGCCTTTTCTCCTATAATCTCACTTTAACAGACTTGATTATGAGTGTTTTTAAGTGGTAGTTTTGATACAGCTCTGTTTTGTACTGAAAGTTTTATAAATGTGGTAGTTTTGAAAGAAAATACATTAAGTCAGAAAAACGGTTGCTGTAGTGGATGAGAAGCTCAAACCTCATAAAAAGTATGTGGAAGAGGCACTTTGAGACTTGGTATTTTCAAAACTTTTTCTAAGATGTATTTTACTATAAGCACACTGGTTTCCATTGTTGTGCCTATCACATTATTTTTTTGAGCACTGAGTTGATTGATTAGTTAATGCTCCTATATTAAGTATAATTTTTGAGGAGATTACCCAGATAGGTGCCCCTATATAAATTAAGACACAGATTGACAAGTGCCTGTTTAATTTTAACTTTAAGGAGTGGCATAGCTAATTGAACTATTGTGGGACTGATTATAGTGATCAAATAAAGGTGAGATGTTTGGCAAAGAATCTTGAAGAAGATGAGTTTTGACAGATTTTGAAAGAAAGAGGAGGGGCAAATTTGGACTGAGAAAATAGAAATATCATCCAAGTTGAATAAATGGACAGATGGCGAGGGTACAAGGGATACTAAGTGTTCTCTTTAGGATCATGAAGAGTGACCTCCCTTCTTTTTCAGGGTCTGCTTCTGCTCAGATTGGTTCTTAGCATAGAATCAGAAGTACTTGGAAGATCGTATCCTGCATATTGCCCCTTATGAAATGAAGCCCTGACAAGTGAGCTCACTTCCTGTGGGCCAGACTACTGGCAGCAGTCGAGGTGGAGCCAGAATGCCCAATTTCTTTTTTTTTTTTAAGATATTATTTATTTATTTGACAGAGAGATACATAGCGAGAGAGGGAACACAAGCAGGGGGAGCAGGAGAGGGAGAAGCAGGCTCCCCACCGAGCAGGGAGCCCAATGTGGGACTCGATCCCAGGACCCTGGGATCATGACCTGAGCCGAAGGCAGACGCTTAACGACTGAGCCAAGAATGCCTAATTTCTGATACAGAGTTCATTACACTACACTGCACCTGTGGATCACCACACAGGCACCGGATGTCTATTACGCTAAACATTGTAGACTTACAGAGAAGATAGAAGTGCCCAGTGTGCAAGACTTAGGTTATGTAACTTTCATTACCCATTTAATCTCTTTTGTTCCCATTTCAAGCTATTTCTCCCTGGGCAGAAACTTTAGTAATCATTTAAGATAAGATTGATTCTCTATTACAGTGGTAAATTTTCCCGGTTATCTTCTTAGTGTGTGTTCTTAAATTGGCTGAATATTTTCGGACTGTTCTCATCTTGGTGTGTTTCCTTAAATTGTGATGGAACTGGCCTTAAAAAGATGTAACCATCCTTTCATGGGATTCGTCATTAACATGGGTTTGGGAACATGACAGATACTTTTTTAGAGAATAAACCCCACAGCTCTAGAAACCTGATTTTTTTGGTCTTATTCAAGAGCAATTTTTTTTTTTTTTTTTACATTTGCTATATATCAAGCATGGTCTAAGCATGGAGAATACAGAGCTGTATGTGGTCACTGATCCCAGAACATTGCAGTCACATAGAGGACAGTCTGAGTAAGCTAACAGATACTAGAGACTCAGGCAAACCATTGTTATTTC
Source organism: Mirounga angustirostris (assembly GCF_029215605.1). Lineage (NCBI taxonomy): Eukaryota > Metazoa > Chordata > Mammalia > Carnivora > Phocidae > Mirounga > Mirounga angustirostris. The sequence continues at coordinate 38,001,400 of NW_026991720.1, forward strand.
AAGACTGTGTCATGTAATTTGAGGTCTGATCATTTGATAAAAATCCCTTTAGCCAATTCTTATGTATTGGTCTTCAGAGTCTGTGTGATTTAGGCCTATCTTTTAAAGTAATGATAATCTTGGAATCTTAGCATGTCCACATATCAATTATCTTTTCTTTTTATTTCATTTGGCCAGATTATTTGTCATGGAATTCAAGGTCTAGTAATATTGTGTCCTATTCAGTAATGTTTTTTGTTTTTTTTAAGATTTTATTTATTTATTTGAGAGAGCGAGAATGAGAGACAGCATGAGAGGGAGGAGGGTCAGAGGGAGAAGCAGACTCCCCGCCAAGCAGGGAGCCCGATGCGGGACTCGATCCTGGGACTCCAGGATCATGACCCGAGCTGAAGGCAGTCGCTTAACCAACTGAGCCACCCAGGCGCCCCTATTCAGTAATGTTTTAAGTGTACTTTTCAAGTTATAATATTATTAGGATGGAAGAGCAAACAGCATATATGTATTATTTTGACAAAATGAACCTTAATGTATAATGATTTTACAGAGCAGTATTTTATATTAATAGTAAGAAAGACTACATAGTTCTTTCCTGTGGATTTTCCAAAATTACTCAGAGTAAATATGTGTTCATTGTTACTGTCCCACAGGATTCATTCTAGAGGGATTTAGTAAAGCATAGTGGGTGAAGTATTAAATTTATTCTTTGTTTCTTGCTGACACATAAATATTGTCAATTTTTCTAAAAAAAGGAAAGTATAAGTATGCTAAGTGGAAAAGTAGGTAGTTAATTATTTCTTTCTAAATTTATGGTAATGTTATATACTTGTAGAACATTAGAATGCATATGTTTAAAATACATATGCGCCTACCTGAGTAACACTAATTAGTTTTAAGAATTTGGGACTATTTATTGATGATTATAAGAAATATATTCTTTTGTTTTCATTTTGATTTGATAATATTCCTAGTAAAAATAAGTTAGACTTTTTAATATACATTTTATTATTATTATTATTATTTTTAAGTAAGCTCTATATCCAACATAGGGCTTGAACTCATCACCGGGAGATCCAGAGTCACATGCTCTACCAACTGAGTCAGCCAGATGCCTCAATGAGTCATACTTTTAAAGAGGAAAACAATTCTGCCTAATGTTAGAACAGCATTTATAATATGTACTGAAGTCCTTAGATTTTTGTGGTTATTATTTACTATAGAAGTTATAGTTTCTTTGGCTATTTCATAATAAAGTACATTGTCCAATGAACTACGGTTTTGCTAGATAACCTACATAAATAGTCATTATTGACTATTTTGCTTTAAACTCTCTCTGGTGAATTTTTATTTCATGAAAAATGCTATGTAAAATTATTGTACCTAGCATTTTATCTTTAACAACTAAAATTTCAATTTTTAGAATTTCTTAAATCTGTTCTCAACAGGTACTTCTAGAGAGAAAAATAGGAACATGATAGTTAAGATCAAGTTTTAAAATAATAATAGAACAAGTGCTATCTATCTTCATATATGGGAAAGCACTTTCTTCTTTAAAAGTCCTCTAAAGGTCCTATCATCTCACATGGTACCCAAGGCTGTAGAAAAATGGCCTGACATTTCTACTTTAAAAGAAACCAGCTTTTACTGTCTAAAAGCATTCCCACTGCTATCCTAATTACCTCACATCACTATATATGTACTCAATGCCTACTCTTTATAGAAACTTGATGGGGTGGGGGGTAGAAAATGTAAGGAAGACTAAAAACTTATGAACATGCACTCCAGAGATTAAGGTGTATATGCACTGTTTTATAAAAGCAAAAATCTTTTTTTCTGATAAAACTCATACATGTCTTTATTTAAAAAAAAAAACATTAATACATATATGTACAAAGCAGAAATTTCAAGTCCCACCAAAATGAACCCATTTGGTATATCATCATAATATTTTTGTGTTTGTGTTTGTTTTCCCTTTCTGTGTCTTTCTATACATACTCAGATACATGTCTTAATCGAAACCAAGTTATTCATTTTGTTCTACAACTGCTTATGTAGTTTAACTTGTCAGGGACATTTGCCCTTGTACCAGCAATCTATTGCTGCATAACAAACCACCTCAAGATGCAGTTAAGGCTTAAAAACAACAATAGTGTCCTCAGTCCTGGGTAAGACTCACCAGGGACAGCTCCTGTCTGTTGCACCTGGCATCAGCTGGAAGGACTCAGAGTCTAAGGATGACAAGTGAAAAACTTGTTCACTCATGTATCTGGCAATCGATTCTGGCTCTTGGCTGTGCCTGCCCCTGGAATGTCTCCACTTGGGGTCTCCCATGGCCTGGGGACAATTATCCATGAATATCTCATGTCTCTACATGGTCCTGGTCCTCTGAACAAAGAGAATAACAGCCAATTGAGAAGTGTGGTTTTTTTTTTTTTATTTGACAGAGAGAGAGAGACAGCTAGAGAGGGAAGATAAGCAGGGAGAGTGGGAGAGGGAGAAGCAGGCTCCCCACTGAGCAGGGAGCCCGATGCGGGGCTCAACCCCAGGACCCTGGGATCATGACCTGAGCCGAAGGCAGATGCTTAACGACTGAGCCACCCAGGCGCCCCAAGAAGTGTTTTTATAAGCGGATGTTCCAGGAGATGGTAAAGCTTAGAGACATCTCCCTCTCTGGAGATAATCAGGGTAGTAAATATAAAAACTTTCTTTCTCCTCCCTAGAAGATTTGCTTATGTTCCAGAACAGAGATAAAGCCAGTCTCTCTCTCCTGAAGGGAAGATTGGCATATCGCCAGCAACTCTATACAAGATCAGAGTTTCCTAGTTTGGGGATTTCTATCCTATAATACACCCCACTGCATATGCAGGGACCATCTGTCCATTATTGTATCATCCAGCAGGATGGGACCGGGGCTGGAAAACTCATGCAAGATGTTGCTCTGGTTGCTGCTTTTGCTGTAATAGTTTTCATCTCTAACCCAGAGGCCTCATATTTTCTGTGTGTGTGTGTGTGTGTGTATCAGATAATATTCATAATATTACAGATATGTGTATATGTATATATCTGTATACATACATATGGACATACATACATACATACTGTGGCAGTCTAAATCGTTTACTTGCAGGTAGGTAAAATCTCAGACCCTTCACAGTTTCTGACATAAGTTTCCTCACAAAATGATGGCTGTCTTCAAAAGGCAATGATATCTCTTGAGAGAGAGACAGAACCAAGCAGAAGGTGTGTCCCCTTTCATTGCCTTAAAGCCTCACTATGTCAGTCTTGCTGGATTTCATCAGTCGCTCACTCACAAAGGCCTGCCTAGGTTTAAAGGTAGAGGAAGTAGACTCTAAGTCTCAATGGGACAAGGGCAAGGTTCTGGAAGAGAATGTGAAACCGAAATATTGGTAGGCCAGTTTTGGAAAATTCAATCTGCCACACATACGAAAATAAATGAAGGTATCTCATCCTTTTTAACTTCTACATCGTTTGAATTCCTAATGATGGACATTTAGACTATCCACTGTTCTTTTAGCCTGGAAATTCCTAGGCAGCAATGTATAAGGAAAAGGCTTTTGTGCCATAGCTTTATGGGTTAGTCCAGTCCTTGAGGGTAAGTGGGAGAGAGAATAAAGGGAGTGAGACAAGGATGGCAAGAAGAACCAAAATGAGGATGATCCATTGAGCTGACCACTCAGTATCTGGCACAGTTGATTACTCAGTCTTGCAGAAATGTATCCTAAGAGGGGACATAAACATTGTCTCAGGACAAGGAGGGAAGAGAGAGTAATTCAACTGTTGACTCTCATCCCCGATTGGTCAAAGTGTCCTCATTGGACATTCATTCTTCTCTGCATCTTGAACTACTTGGATGAAGCCTCTTCTGCATTAAACTTAGTAAATCTGAAGTGGCTTATGAGAAGCATTGAATGTTTCTTTTTTTACCATCATGAATTTTGGTGGAAGATTGTCTAGCTACAGAAATCTATGTGTACTTGCCAAATTACATACTTATAATAAGCTATAGAATCGCAGTCTCAAGATCACTGAATATATTTTAAATTTTATTGTTTATTGACAAATGTTACTTAATTTCTGTCTGTAAAATTTATACATGTCTAAGCTCTACCAAGGAATCAAAAAGAAAATTTAATTTCATACCCTAGGCTTAACCAGTGTCCTAATTACTGCCAACCTAATAGGCAAATGAAAAAATATATATATATTTTTGTTTTCCTAGTGTCTGTTTGATTTTTTTGTCAGGACGAACATCTTTTCACATGCTTATGGATCATCTTCATTTTCCCTTCAGTAAATTGTTTTTCATATCTTTTTGTGTTTTTCTCATAGAGGGTATTTTCTTTTTGATGTTTTTGCTTACTATACAGATTATGAACAAGAAATGTTTGTCTAAGTTTGCAAATATATTTCCCAGTTTTCATGCATCTTTGAATTTTGTTTATTATCTCCTTTGTCAGAGGATGAAAAACCTGTCTTTTGCTTTATAGTTTCTAACTTTTGAGCATTCAGTCTTATGTTTTATTTTATATTGTATTTTCTGATTTGTTTTAGCTGCTTTATATATCTTTTTTTCCTGAATTTATTTCCTTATTAGGCATTACACTCTGTGGTTCTAGTAGTTTTCCTACTGATTCTCTTTGAATTTCTAGGTAGATAATTATATCATCTTCAAATACCACTATTTTCTAAATACATTTCATGTGTATATTTTGATTTTTTTGCCAAAATGAAATATTACATTATGAACATTTTCTATGACCACTAAAAAAATTTGCCTTAAATTACTGAATTAGTTCTACCTATGTAGCTGGATCTAATTTGGAGACCACAGGTTATTTGTATTTTTTTAACATTTATAAGTAGTGCTATAATAACCATCTTTATAAATGAATTTTTTGTACACTTCTGATGATTGCTATGGAACAGATTTCTAGAGGCAGAATTGGCGGGTTAAGCCTCTTCATGCACACTGTCATATTGTTGAACTGCTACATAATTCAGTGGCAGTGTATAGGAACACCCTCTCACCTGCACCTTATGGGCAATGAGTTCTATCACTTATTTTAATTTTTATTACTTTGATAAATGGTAAATATTATTGTTTTAATTTATATTTTACTCTGATCACTCATACACAACATTTTTTTATATGCTCATTAGTAATTTGTGTGTCAGCCATTATGTTTCTTTCATGAACTTAGTTCATTTTTTATTTTGAATGTGTTTTTTTCATATTGACTTATATAATAACATTAATAGATTGTGAGTTATAATTTGGGAGCAAGTATTTTTTCTGCCTCATAGTTGGCCTTTTCATTTCATATACATGTATACTTCCTATTTTAGCATGGTCAAATCTCTTGATTGTTTTACCTTTCTGATTTCTTTTGCTTCTTGCAAGTTCATCAAGAAGTCAAACAGATAGACACACTGAATTGCTTTTTTTAATTAAAAAAATTATATTCTAGGAAAGTTTTAGGTTCACAATAAAATGGGAGAGGAATGAGTTTTACTTTCCTCTTTATACTTTCTGTATTATCTGAATTTCTTTTCAAATGAGCATTTACTACATTTATTATAATCAGGCTAAAAGAAATATATTTAAAATAAGATCTAAAATGCTAGTGCAAAAATACAAGCAGAAAATCAGTTGCTTTGCATATATTACGTTTCATGTCCCCACATCCATGCTGTACATTTTAAAAGCCTTTCAACAAACCTTTCCTCTTTCTTTCTTTTTTTAAGATTTTATTTATTTGAGAGAGAGAGAGCAAGTGAGAGAGCAAGAGCTGAGGGGGTGGGGGAGGCAGAAGGAGAGGAAAGGGAAAAGCATACTCTGCTGAGCAGGGAGCCCCATGTGGGGCTTGATCCCAGAACCCCGGGATCATGACCTGGGCCGAAGGCAGACGCTCAACCAACTGAGCCACCCAGGTGCCCCTCAGCAAACCTTTCTAATGTGTAATGGCTTAGGTTTTCCTAAACCTCATTGGAAAAATCCTATAATTTTAATTTATTAGAATGCATGTGGTTTGATTTTTAAAAATCAGTATAATTCAACAAGTATTTCCTTAGTATGTATGACAAGTAACATTTTCTGTGCCTGTGTTGTGAGAGATATAAAAATGCAATATTGGAGAATGTGATCTAACAGTCGGTCATTTTATAGGACAGGAGTTCTTCACCTGGCTGCAGAGGAGAATGATCTGGGAGTTTTTAAAAAATACTGATGATCAGGCCCCACCCTAGATAATTAAATCAGAATCTGGGGGTTGGGGAGCAGAATTTTCAAAAGCTATGTATTTCCATTCATCCATTCAGTCATCAATTACTGTCTTCATAAATAAACATTAAACCAATATTAATTCAGTGTGTACTACTTGCGAAGCACTGTGCTGGGTGCTGAGGAAGACAGATATGCAAATAAATAATAGACAATGAATGAAGGAGAAAGGGGAAAGGAAGGCAAGAAAGAGAAGTCTAAGCACATTTTGGCACTGAAGCAGCTGCTTTCTTGGATGTCAGGTTGAAATGATGACATTATGGCGCATGCCACTTTAAAATCTCAGCTGATGAAAGTTTGCAGATAGAAGCTGAAGCCATCCAGTTTTGTAGATAAAATGAGGAAGTCAGGAAATTCGTGCTTTTGGCTCCCCGGTCTCCTTTTCTGGGACCCCTCTTCCATTCCTCCTTATTACATACAGACTCCAGGGGCTCTTACATTGCCCTTGGTGTGCAGGTTACTGAACCTCGTGGCTCTCCAGTAAAATTCCTGGCTATCGGTTCATTGTGGGAGAAGCCAAGATGAATGTGAAGGAATTGGGAGAGCAATTCTGCCCATCCTTGTCATCTCCATACTCTCCCTTAGGTCATGTCTTTCCTGTCTTAGTCAGCTGGGGCTGTGATAGCAAGATAACATAGACTGGGTTACTTATAAATAAGAGAAATTTATTTCTCACAGTTCCAGAGGCTGAAAATCTGAGATGAAGTGTGCTGGTATGGTTGGGTTCTGGTGAGAACCCTCTTCAGGGTTCAGACTGCCAACTCTTTGGTGCATCCTTACATGGCAGAAAGAGAACTACCTATCTCTCCCGCCTCTTCTTTTAAGGGCACTAATTCCATTCATGAGGGCTCCAACCTCATGACCTAATCACTTCCCAAAGACCCCACCTTCTAATACCAGCAAAGTGGAGGGGGAGGCGCCTGGCTGGCTCATTTGGAGAAGTGCATGACTCTTGGTCTCATGGTCGTGAGTTCAAGCCGTACATTGGGTATAGAGCTTATTTAAATATTATATATATATATATATAAATAATATATGTAATAATATATATATATAATACTATCACATTAGACGTTAGATTTCAACATGTGAATTCGTTACTGACACACTCAGTTGGTAACAGCATCTCTTCTCTGGACTACTGCAAAAATTTCTCAACTATCCTCCTTGCCACTCATGCCTTCCTCTTCCATCAGCCTTCCACAAGGGCCTAGAATTATCCTTCTAAAATACAACATCTCATCTGGCTTGAATTCATTCAGTGGTTTCCTCAATTGACCATGGAATAAAGTTCAAATCCCTTAGTATCTAAAATACCCCCATCCAGTTTCCCAGCCTCCTCTTCCATACTTTTCTCTAGATCCAGCATTGCTGAAACTTTTTGGTTTCCATTCCATTCCATTCCATATTTTTCTTCTTTTTTTTTAAAGATTTATTTATTTGAGAGAGAGAAAGCACACAAGCAGGGGGAGGGGCAGAAGGTGAGGGAGAGAATCTCAAGCAGACTCCCCACTGAGCAGGGAGCCTGATGCGGGGCTTGATCTCACAACACTGAGATAATGACCTGAACCTAACAGATTGAGCCACCCAGGTGCCCCCATTCCATGTTCTTCATTTTTCTATTACCTGGAATATTTTTCCTCTCTTACTGTCTTACAAGACCCAGATCAAAGTTTATCACTTTTTGTGCACTGTTCCCTGGTCTCCCTTAGCATTGTATACATAGCTCTAAATATGCATTTACCTCTAATCATATTTATTTAATGGTTTGTTACATTTCTTGAAAACAAAATCTCAAGCCTTCGATCTTTGCATTTCTCTTTTTCAGTGGAACCAGCAAACAATAGATATTGAAAAATGTTTCTTAAATGAGTGGGTTTTTTTTTTTAATTTTATTTATTTATTTGACAGAGAGAGAGAGCTAGCATAAGCAAGGGGAGAAGGAGAGGGAGAATCAGGCTCCCCGCTGAGCAGGGAGCCCGATGTGGTACTCAATCCCAGGACCCTGGGGTCATGACCTGAGCCGAAGGCAGAGGCTTACTGACTGAACCACATAGGCGCCCCTCTTAAATGAGTGTTAAATGAATACACTAACCAGTGTGCTCTGGGAATCCAGTGACCTCTGCTTCGCAACGCTGTTGGCTCAGCAATGACAACACTCTTAAAAATGCACATCCAATCATGTCACCTTTCTGTTTAAATCCATCCAAAGTCTCCATGCTTCAAGTAGATTCTAAACCTTGGCATAAAATCCACAATCTTTACTAGCCTGGGTTCCCTTTACCCTTCTTTAGGCTCATCTCTCCTCCCCTCCCCTCCATGCATCTCACGCAGCATGCCTAGCCACCCCAACCGCCTTTCCTGCCTCAAAGACATGGTGCCTCCAACCAGGGCTGCTCCCTCTGAGGGGTATTCTTCCTTTGGAATGATTAGCTCTTCCTTCCTCCAGTTTCAGGTCTCTTGGCTTGAATATCACTCCCTCATCTAGGCCCTCATCCAAATCACGTTTCCCTAGTATCACCTTACACTAGTGACTTTATACATCTTATGGTGCTCGTTTCCATGTATAATTTATATTTACATTATTTTTGTTTAATGCCTAACTTGTTTATTAGCCTTTATTCTCCATTATAGCAGGGACCTTCAGTATTTTGTTCTAAGATGTATTCTCTGCATGGTGCCTGAGACTTATTTGTCCAGTGAATATGAATGACCAAGTGACAAGCTCTAGGATTGTCTATGCTATAGATATTTTTCTCTTCCTCTCCTCTCCCTTTATTTTTAATCCTGATGCCCCATGCTTATCGAGTAAATATAATATTCTTTTGACTCTTTGGCTGGCTCTCTCAATACTCATATTGTTACCACCTTTGAATCATGACTGTTTTGCATAAATTTTAACTCAAATGAATAATAAATTGGAATATTTGGTTTGTTTCCTCTATTTTTTTGCCCAACAGAGTTGAAATTAAGCTTTCCTTTACTTTTTTTTTTTTTCCTTAATGATACTTTGGCAGGGGGCAGTTATTAAAACATCTTAAAATCTGTACTGCGAGGTTAGGAACAAATGCAATACTATTTAAAATTCTTGCTCAGTATCTTCTTTGCCTTTTGTTGTTGTTATTACTCCTCATAAAGGCTAACTTATAGAATCACCAGTACAATGCTATACAGACTATCTTGAGTAATCCAATAATAACCATGCATTTTATCTTAGATTTTTTTTTATCTGATTCGATAGAGCTAATTTAGTTTTTCTAAGCTCTGGTTTTAAATCTAATTAAGACATCTTAAATTGTTCAATTTCCATTCGGATAGCCTGTGCTGCCCATAATTTTCAGGTTTCAAGACTTCTCTAATGAATTTCTTCCATTGCTTTTCTGCAATTAAGCTTCTCTTCCATTAAGCTCTGTCAGACTTAGTCATAAGGCAGACTGCTAACCAATCAGTCTCATTAATTAAGAGCAATATAAGAAAATCCCTCTGTATACAAGGTAATTTAGAGGAATGGCCTATCATTTTCAAATGCCCATATATTCTTTTCTCAGCATAGCAGGCTATGGGTATTTTGGAAACTGATTTTTGGAACCTTGATTCCTCACCTCTTTTGTCTCTCTGACCTTTCAAAGTTGCCCCACCCTCCCCACCCCCAAAAGGTTCAAAACACAGTAAGCAGCCACATACTAAGATAGAGCAGGGGCATGAGGAAGTTGGCATTTGATTTGCCCTTTGGCAGCAGAGTACGGCTGCTCTTGGCAGCCCCCAGTCTTCCTAGTTGAATATTTCACTTGCACGTCGCAATCTGCCTCTGTTGTCCCGTGGCCTATGAACCTGAACTCAAGCCTCTGTTTCAAAGGCATTATGTTACAGCGCACCATCTGGTCAGCTGGCCCTGTCTTCAAAGAGATTTGGAATCACAGTGTAGAGGAGCTCATTATGTTCAGTGAGTGTTTCATGACTTGCTATTCTAGCCAAATCAACAAAAATAAATTATTGAAATATTTCCTTTCTGTTCGTTCTGTTCAGCTGATTCAGAAGTATAGGGGGGAAAAATCCATCCCCAAATAGTGAGAAAATTATTGGGGAAGCTATTGGGTCCATTTTGCATAACTGATCCTGCATATGTTCTAAATTGTAATCCTTTTGGATTTGAGATTGATAAGAATATTTAATGTGTCTCTGCCCTATTTCATAGTGGATGGTTTTCATGCTAAGTGCTCTAATGTAGGTCTGTACTGCTAATGTATCACTTGAGGCTAAACAGTTTGAAGTTTTGAGTGTATTTTATGAATTTGAGATTTATTGACCCAGTGTTTATTTTAACTAAGACATATTTATGTGTGTGCCCTTTTGAAAACCAGGCTATTGGGACAGAGGCAAGTTTTAAAATCTTACATCTGTTCTTATTTGATTATGTGCTCATTGTTTTTTACAGTTACTTATGCAAGTACTTAAGCACTTTTCCTTTGCCAGTCCAGATATAATCTAACTTGTACTCAGTAGCTTTTACCTAAACGTTAGTTTTTCCTAAACTCTAGTTTTTAAAAGAAGACTTCAAGTGATAGTATGTCAATATTTTTTAATTCCCTAGTGTATCTATTTGAAGTCATGTAAAATTTGATTTGAAATGCAGCATGAATGACAAATCTATTATGATAAAAGAAAAGCTGGAAGCTCGAAGGCAAGCAGTAACATTTTCATGTAGGAATATTTGTCTAAACTCCAATTAAACTAAATGATTCTAGATTAGCCTTACTAGTTGTCTAAAAAAATACCTAGAGAGAAATGATCCTACTTTGTAATCTACCAGCAATTTTCATATATAGATTTCCCGTTATAAATTTTAAGGATAAGAGCTGTCTCTTTTTTTAAAAAAAAAAATCATCTCATCTATTGTTTACATATTGACAAAATATAAATGTCAGTTAAAATTTTTGAAGTAAATGTTCTATTGAGAGGTGTGTATTATACACTTGTTAACCCAGCTAATTTACCACTAGGGCCTTAAAATCTAAAGCAAACTATAAATGTAAATGTGCTACTTTTTCCAGTTTATTGACTGGACCCTTGAATTAAACAAGCACATTAAATAGTGTCCTTTTCCTTGAAAGCTTAGTGTCTTCTACTACAAGAACACAGCCAGTTGTTTGCTACAACCAAGTTAGTACCAAAATTGAGCCTATCCCCACCAAATTGCTAAAATGTATCATTTTGTTAATTCCAGATAATTTTTAAAATCCTATGAAAGAAACTTTTAGTCTCTGGGCTTGTATGCAGAAGTTTAAAAAAACAAATATTATATGGAAAACAAGATTTTTTTTCATATAAGTATATATTAAATTATTATTTGGGGCAAGGCACATAATTTTTAATTGCCCCTTCAAATATCACATTGCATTTTAAAGGCATTTAAAGTCTTGTTAAAGTGTTTCTATATACAGGTTCATTCTGTCATATGTAAATGGATTATTCCAATCCAGCCTATAGATAACAAGCTATCCCCATGGACTTTTCTACCTTTTTTATCACCTACATTAATATGACAATACTATCCCCTTCTCAGTTGTATCTATACAGACCTTAACCAGTGATATCAGAAGAACCACACTTACCTACACCGGATTATAAGCTGTTAGAGAGTGAATCAATTTCTAATTTACTTTTATGTGTTCTGGAGCCCTTAGTAGATTTTTTTGCATATATATGTATGGTCAGGATCCCATAAGGAAATAGATGGCATGCTTACTTGGTGTAATTGTGGAGTGTTTAATAAGGGGGTTATTTACAAAGGTAGGAGCTGAGATGAGGGGAGCAACAAGGACAGCGAAGCATTCTTGGGCTAGCAAAAGTAGGGCGCTATTACTGTGCCTTGGTCAGACGGGTCAGAGTGGGGAGAGATCTGCAAGACTTGTAGCTGAGGTTGTAGCTAAAGGAGGGAACTGCTGGTATGAGCTGTGGCCTTTAGAGGAGCTCAGCTACTGCAAAACTGAAGCCCACAAGAAAGGGATTAAGAAAAAATAATAAAATACCAACTATTTCTCTTCATCAAATATTAAGTCAAATTACTGATTGACAGGGGCACCTGGCTGGCTCAGTCAGTGGAGCACGCAACCCTTGATCTCAGTGTTGTGAGTTCAAGCCCCACACTGGTGTGGAGCCTGCTTCAATTATTGATTGATGGTAGAACATATATATTGGTTATAAATAAATTTACATTTATTTGGAATGCATGTTCAAAGAAACTCTAGGAATATATGATTAAAGGCCCAGATAGCCACTGACTATACGTGATTATTTAAGGGGCAAAGAACTAGTCTATTAAAAATTCTAACTACTATTTCTGCCTAAGACAGTAAGCATATATCTGAAGCCAAGGGTTGTTCTGCAAGAACAGTGGCATTTAATTATCTCAGGGATTTATTGGGCAAAAACAATCTGGGTGTCCCTAGTCTAGGCCCAGAAGCAGCATGGTCTTACATGGTCTGCTGGCCTGTCAGGAAGAGTCTTCTGTAACCTATAAATTGGAATTTACAGGTAGAAATTGAAGACTCATTTGCCAGTCGTTCCAGGCCTTTTCATGTCCAGACCATGCTGGTCTTCCTGCTGGAAAAGAAAGCCCCTTTTAGTCTTCACCCTCAACTCTAGTCCAGCCATCTTAAAGCTTCACTGAACTAAAAACTGGTTCCTTCTCAAGAAGTAGTTGGGGGTCCCTATATGGTCTACATCAGTCTGTCTTTTTCAGATTATATTACTGCCATTTTTCAACAAAGACAACAAAGGTTATCCATGTTTTTGTAACCAAATCATACCCTACAGATCTGTATTAAGAAAGAACTTCACCTTCCCTCCTACTGTGTTATTCCTCTGAATACCCCCTGTTAGATAGTTACCTGCAGCATAGCATTCCTTCTCTCGGCTCATACAAAAATAAACACACACATAAATAGATTTTTACATTTTCCCTACACTTAACCTCTTTCCTTCGCACCCCCCTTACTCTCCACCCTTTCCTCCTTCCCCCCATTCTCCCTCCCCATCTAAACTGTAAGGATACTATACATATATTCTGTAACTTGCTTGTCTTTATACAATGTATCACAGACATTCTCCTGATGCTCATACCTGTAGATCTAATTCATTCTTTTTTTTAAGATTTTATTGACTTATTTTTTTTTTAAAGATTTTATTTATTTATTTGAGACAGAGAGAATGAGAGACAGAGAGCATGAGAGGGAGGAGGGTCAGAGGGAGAAGCAGACTCCCTGCCGAGCAGGGAGCCCCATGCGGGACTCGATCCCGGAACTCCAGGATCATGACCTGAGCTGAAGGCAGTCGCTTAACCAACTGAGCCATCCAGGCGCCCTTTATTGACTTATTTGATAGAGAGAGACACAGCAAGAGAGGGAACACAAGCAGGGGGAGTGGGAGAGGGAGAAGCAGGCTTCCCGCCGAGCAGAGAGCTCAATGTGGAGCTTGATCCCAAGACCCTGGGATCATGACCTGAGCCGAAGGCAGACGCTTAACGACTGAGCCACCCAGGCGCCCCTAATTCATTCTTTTTAATAGCTATATAATATTCCATGTAGATGTATCATATTTGATCATTCCTCTACTGTGAACATTCAGGTTGTTTCCAGTTTTGTGCCACTACTGACAATACTGGAGTAAACAACTTTGTACCTGAATCCTTATGTATGTGCCTATAAATATGTACAAAAAAACCTCCCAACCTGAGATGCCTGATTCAAAAGATACTTCTACCTTTAAATTGTAGTGTATATTACCATATCACTTTCCAGAAAGGCGGTGGTGGTAAACACAGCCATTAGCAGTGAGTGAGAGTTTCCCTGCCTCCCTAGTTACCCTTGCTAGTACTGGATGTTGTCAGTCTCTTCCATTTGTTTCCAATTTGATGGATAAAAATAAAAATAGAATTCCATTAATGCTTTATGTCTCATTATACCATATCAGCCACCTGAAACACAAGGGCAGTAAACAGAAGGCCTAGTGTCACAGAGGCTTTTAAGGGGATCTTTAATAATTCATGATGCATGAGAGAATTTTGCCATGTGTGTTTATGGGTATGCCCCCTCTCCCCAAATTACAACAATACTTGTAAAATCAGGCCTTACCCTCAGAGAAATTCGGGGAAACAACCAGCTGGAACATATGAATCGAGTAGGTTGACAGAACAATGAGAATACAGGGACTGATATTAACTCAGCTTTATCATTTCTTAGCTGCTTCTAGAGGAATTCCATCCCACCAGGTCATATGTTTACAAAGAGCTCAGCTTCTCCCCGCCCCAATTTATGCAATATTGACTGAGATTTGTTATCCTATTAACTCACCACAGGATCTGTAATTCATTAACATATGTCATTTGTAGGTGCTTCCAGATTCACATGAGAATGAACAATTGGGTGTTGCCTTGGGTCTAAATGTAATTACAGTGTTCAATTCAGCATATGCCATGCTCTACAAAGTCAATGACCCATCAAGGTAGATAGCAACCCCTCAATGTGATCATTTAAAGAAAGATTTGTTAAAGATAAGAACAAGAGAAAATAGATCATGAGAATAATAAACAGGGTTATTAAAAAATTCTAATCTTCTATTATTTAGCATTTATTAAATACAGTTTCATATATGCAAAAATCATAGATCTCATTCCTATCCAGTTGAATTCACAAAGAAAGGGGAAAAAAAGATTTAGGAAAAGAAAAACAGCTACTAAGTTTAGCAGAAAACTATCTTTAGGAACAAAGGCAAGGATGTCAATTGGAGAAATAATTAGAAATTTATAGCTGAATAGCTTAATTTTTCTAGCTTTGCTACCCCTGGTCATTTTCTTCAGTTTCTGGTTGTTCTTAGCCCCAAGGTTCTCTACGTGTTTGGGGAGAACAGGTTGATGAGCCAGAGACACTTAACTTCTTGGCATTTTTCTAAGAGTCTTTGTTTGATAATCTGAGACTTCTAAGGACAAAAATTTTTAGTCTATAAAAAGGTCTGCCATACCCCAGGTAATGTAGGTGACCAGACCTTTGGTCTCAAGTAATAAACACCATTATTCTTCAGCAAACAACAATAGTATAGTATGACTATACTACCCTTATCCAGGCATAGTCTTACACAGTGTTCCCTAAAATGGGTCCCTGGGCCCTATATTTTTGAGCCTTTTGCCACAAGAATTTGTTTTGTTTTTATTCTGTTTCTTTGGTGAAGCAAATGCTTTTCCTGGAGGTGATTCGTTACCTGTCCTACATACTTATTCCTTCCTGAGTTACTCTTATGGTGACGTTATGAGCCCAGATGACATGTCCATATCCAGGAATAAATTTCCAAGTGAGTGCTTCCCTCTGAAGCCCACCCTACAGATGGCTCTCAGTGTTGATCCCTAGTCTGTTCTTTGAGGCTGACTGGTTATACGGTAAGCATGTGGCCTTCTGGCAGGTGGCAAAAGGCACTTATGTCATGGAACCAAGTCTGCTTTGCTCCATAACGTCAGGATCTCTGAGAAGATCACCACAGCTGACTCTAATAGATTCTTCTAGTGCTTTCTGTTAAGTTTTTATTAATTTCTACAGTTTCTCCCTGTAGCAGGTGGAAGCCCCAACCCTAGTCTACTTTCATGCCCGTGCCATGTGCTGTCACATGCTATAATTTTCTCTTCTTCAAACTAGCTGGAACTCACAAGTTTTTGATTATATAATAAACACTAAATGACAAAAGTTGTAGTTCTTTGTCCCAAAATGTTATACTGGTGACACAGAAGGAAGACAAAACTTTCTTCCCTCCAGCACTTGTCTCCTATTCTGTTGTCAATCAGATTGGTTGCAAGGACAATGATTAGACACTTCCTTGCAGGACTAAGTTGGGCTAATTTATATGTGTGTTGTAGGGGAGGAAAATCTTCCTTCTGTCCTCTTAGGTTCTGTGACTGGGCCTGAGAATTAAATTAACCTAAGACAGATCAACAAGAAAAAAGCATCAAATTTTATTCAATACTTTGATGGGCACAGGAGAGTCCTCATAAGAAAAACGAAGACTCAAAGAAGCAATTAGAACTGAGAGCTTACATACTTTTTTTTCAATCAAAGGATGATAAATTTGCAGAGAAGTGACAAAACAAAGGGATTTGGGGTGGGGGCAGTAAATTGTGGGAAATGTATGGGGAAAAGTAATGAAAGAGAAGGGCTGTTTTAATAGTTTTTTGCTTGTTTGTTTGTTTTTGTATAGATCCATTTTGGCAAAGATTCCCAGTTTCTAATGTTAAGAATGTTCTCTGTCTGGTACAGGGAGTGGACGTGTCTCATGAGATAATCTTGACGTGCCTTTAGGTAGAAAGGGGGAGGTCAGAGAGCCCTTCCTGCATCTGCTGCCTCTTAAGTGTCTTCAGCTCAAAATAATCAATATGCCAAAGCAGTGTATTTTGGTGTAACATGTTCTGATCTCCTTCAGTATGTAATGTGTATGTAGGCTTAAACCCCACTTAACTTTCTGATTTAATATGATGGATAAGGTCTGATTGATGTCTAGCAGCCATTTCTTAAATATATAGACAGTTGTGCTTGGAAAGGGAGCGGCCTCTAGTAAAGCAAGAAACCTATATCTGGTCTATTTCTGTATAAGCCCCTATTTTAAAAATACAAGTAAGATTTATTTCTTATTTATAAAGAAGATTTGAGAAAGCTTTAAAAATAAATTGCAGTATAATAAAACAGAAAATTTGAAATAAATTCAGAACAAGGAAAGTATAAGGAGAAAGGAGTTAGAAGCAACTTCAAATGGATTTATTAATGTAGATGAGCACTAAACTGAACTCTGAAGTTATTGGCAGCTAAAGCAAAAAAGAAAATATTATACTTTATCTAGATCTCATTGTTTAACTAAAGAGAGTTCCCATATTTATTCAGGGGCCCTCAGGGCCCAGGCTGGTAGGTAAATAAGTGAAGAGGCTGAGTGTGAACCAGACAGAATGGTACAGCTTCTTTTCATCCCATCCAAAGGAATTCAGACTAAAACCAAACTGGAACAAAATCCTTGCTGGCTGAATAAAACCAGAGATGGGGATGGGGCTAGACCTTAATTAACAACTCTTTAGCTACAATTGAAATCTAGAAGAAATGTATCACATGGGTCTGTTTGGCATTCTGTAACATAAAATACAATGGATAATGCATAAGTTATTTATTGAAAAAGCACAGAAATGGCCATTGCTTTAACGGATCTTTCTAAAGTTGAACTTCTGAAAAAGCTGAAGATTTAATATTATTATTTTCCCTTAGTGAATATCCTATGAAGTCTCTAAAATTTTAATATGCCCCAAAGTGGCCTAAGAATGCCCCTCGGTGGCAGGACACACTTAATTAAGGATACTTAGCTTAAGTGACTAGAGCACTTCTAAGAGCTCCTGTTTTCCTTGCGCTGGAGTGAATATCTCTCATTACTGGGAGTTAGCAACGCAAAAAAAAAAAAAACTTTCTGCAGCCCTTGGGTTAAATAAGAAGCAATGCCATTCGAGGTGTCTTGATTACATCTTGTGTTTGAGGATCATTGTACATCATCTATAAAGTTCACAGAGGAAAAGAGATCAGGAAATGGACTAGAAGGATCAGAAAAGGCTCCTCTAATCCTATCTCCTACTGGCCTGTTACCCAAAGTTAGTGTCTCAGGTCCAAAAAAAAAGTTATCTCCATGTTACATATGGTTGTGTCATTTGAATTCCGCGCCCCGCCCCCCCGCCGCACTCTCTTACTCTTTAGTAATTTCTGCTTTCTAGAATCCCTATGAAGAATTCTAAGTTGCCTGGTGGTACTTGTGAAAAAGCAAACTTTTCACCATTAACAGTGTCAAATTTCTGTGAAATCCCTGTCCAGGCTTGACTGCAGGCCACAGGATAGAGACTCAGTTCCAGGTGACCAGGAAGCAGTTTGCACAGCACAGGGCTTGGGTTTCACAATGTTCTGAATTAACCAATGGCAGCCAGACCAAGGAAAGCTACAAATCGTCACCAGTGACGGTGAAACAATGGAGGCTGACTTGTCTGCTGAAGAGAGTGGTCAAACCTCTGACCACTGGCAACAGGACAAGGAACACAGTAACTACTGGGCATCCTGCATTCTTGGATGGCTTCCTTTCCTCAGATGTTACTTAGCCAAACCTGGGAATATGCCGGGATAGAGACGGCACAGTGCAAATACTGGCTAAGAATGACAGGTTTGATTTTGAAGTTAAGTCAGTTCGGAAGCAAGTGTCTCAAACTCCAGCTGAGATCTTTAGATTCAATTAGGGACTTTCAGTGAGGCCTTCAACAAGACTCAGAGTGCTGTTTGTTTCAAAGCACAAAGCACTTTAGATAGACTTCACCTGGCAAGAAGTAACACCTGGGCACCTCTCAATAAATCAGTGACCCCCAAATGTCCAGAGAACAATGAAGCTTCTGCAGGCTCTTTCTCTGTGGTATCTTTGTCAGGCCAGGGCATTCTTCCTTAAGTGTGTGCTTATTTTTACACTTGGTATTGAAACTCTTTATGGTTTTATTGAAATGTTTGTAATGTCTCATCATGTTTTCTTCATTTTGCAAACAAACTTTTATTTACCAGTTTGGCTGCCTGCAACTTGTGGCTAGATGTGTGACATATTTTAGGAGCTGTAAGAAAGTATGTGTGAGAGACCAAGAGTTTGTTCTCACAGTGTGGGGGGCAGAATACTGAAGGTGTCCTCCCAAGACTCCCATCCTTGTGTTATTTAATCAAAGACTCACCTAGCAATTGCTATGGAAGCACTTTGAACACTGAATGAAGGTTAGTAATTAGTTGACTTTAAAGTAGGGCAAGTTGCCTGGATTTTTCCAGGTGGGTCCAATATAATCACAGGAGTCTTTCAAATCAGAGGGGGGGTGGGTGTGCAGCACAGATAGAGTTGGTTGATGAGGAAGACAGAGATTTGAAGTGTGAGAGGGGCTCAACCCAATGTCACTAGCTTTAAAAAATGGAGAAAGTGGGGTTAGGAGCCTCTAGAAGCTTAGGAAGACCCCTGGCACTCAGCCAGCAAAAAATAAAAGACCAAGTCCTCCAGCTCTGTGGACCTGAATTCAGCCAACTGAATGAGCTTTCAAATGGATTTTCCTCCAGAGCCTTTTCTGCTGGCGCCTTGATTTCAGCCTTGAGAAACCGACGGCAGCTCCTCCCACCTTCTGATCTACAGAACTGTAAGATAATAGATCTGTGTTGTTTCAAGTGTATATTTGATCTGAGTTGTTTTAAATTTGTGGTAATTAGTTACGGTAGCAATAAAAAAAAAAAACCCTCATACGTGTAAGACTCAGAATGCCTTGGGGTACCTCAGTGTCCAGGGTTACTTGAATTCAACTAAAACTAGTCAGGATGAGAGAAAGAATGAGAACAAAGAGGAGAGAAGGGGTCTAATGTTAAGAACAATGAAAGCAAGTTAGTCTCCGTTCTTAAGGATTTTTGCGTGCCTCATGGTATTCGTCTCTCACAGGACTGAGTGTAATTTTAATACTTAAATATTTCAGTTGCTTTTTGTTGTTATAAGATGGCCTTCTTTATTATAAACTGTGCATTTAGTGCATTCTGTTTATGTGTACGAGGTTATAGTCGCAAAACCGTACCTGCTGTGTTTTAAGGAAAATATAAGGGATCTTCAAGGATCTTTTGGTTTTAGATCATTTTGCCTTATAGGCTGATTTTAGAAACAAACTCGCATGTAAGATACACCATTGTCCCACATGCTGTCTCTTCCATCCACAGCCTTGGAGAATTTGAGGTTCTAGAAGGAGGCTGTCCGTAGGAAAGTGAAGCAGCCTCGCCCTCTGTTGCTAGAAAGTTCTGAAGTTTGTGTACCCGGTCAGCACATGAATTCCCTCAACTTTGTCGAAACAGAAGTAGGAGTTTTAATATGTATAATTAAATTCACCTTTGAAGGCTCCTGAAGGTTGTTGAGGGCAGAAGAAATGTATTTTTATTAAAATGAGTCCATCTGTGGGAGACCTACCGTACATTTCTCCTTTCTAAGCACACCACTAACTGTTTCTTTTTAATCTTTTTTCTCACACAAGGTAATGTGAGGTGTTAGTAATAAGGAACCTGATTCAGTCTGTGGACAAAATGGAGGATGAGGGAGAGGATGGAAGAGCGAGCATACCTGTGATTTGCCCCCGGGTAGTTTCCCCCATGGTATCTTTTTCACCAGGGAACAAGCTGATGAAGAGTTTCCTCATCCAGAATAGATTGGGTCTTTGTATGATTTAGCTCCTGTGTTGCTGCTTTCTCAAATCTCTTTGTAGGTCTCCCACAGATGGACTCATTTTAATAAAAATACATTTCTTCTGCCCTCAACAACCTTCAGGAGCCTTCAAAGGTGAATTTAATTATACAGATTAAAAGAAGGAACAAAATTCAGAATTTTGAGGATTTCCATTTTAAAACCAAATTTATTATGTTCAAAGTTGTGTTTTGATAGAAGGCAAGTATAATGTTAAAATATTAATCCATTCATGCCATTTAGCTTAAATTATTCACAGCTGCTTATATTTTATTTTTACAAGAATATGGCTTTTATCTATGAGTCCAATCACATTGAAGGAGGTGACTTTTAGAGTCCTTACCAGTGGAATTTTAGTATAGAATGCACCCCCACCTTGTCCATTTTATGAGGTGTATTTAAAAAGCATTTGGTTGAAGCACAACAGAAAAACCAGGTAAATTGAACTCTAACAGCTAAAGCGAAATGCTGGGCAACTATTTCCAAATTTAAAGTGCTTTGAAGCTGTTAAGTTGTTAAATCCCACTCCCCCCAAGTTCTCCTTCCCCCTAGGATATAAAGGGGATGATGATGTACAAAATATTTGGTGCTGTTTTCAGTGTTCAGTCTACGTTTTCTAAGCTGATTTGGGAGCTTAGCTCTAGCCCCTCCCCCTTTTAGGATATTAAGACAAGAATCCTCTAGGTAGACAATCAGCCTTTCGATTTTCTGCTTTCTTATTTGCCAAAAGGTAATATTTATCTTTGCCAGTCTCATGGGGTCAGGAAACTCAAATGATAGAATACGTAAGGATGTAAACTCCATAGTGATACAAATATATGAGATTAGTGATGTTACTTAAACATTGTTATTAGCAATAATTCTATAGACTTACAATTCAGAAGGCACAGAATTGATAATTGGTCAGAATCCAGGAACCAGAGAGATCATTCCAACCTAGAATATTTTAATTAGGTTCTAATCTTTGCTTCCAAGCATTTAAGAAGTAATATGCCCACTGAATTTCTGCTTTCCACTCGTTGCCCAGTTCTTTCAAGCATAGTTGCTTCGCTAAAACTTGCAAAAATTTTTAGGTGGTGGGTTGTTTTCCCCTGGACAGTTTTATTAGTGTTTTCCTCAGACTTGAACTTGACTTCTGTAGCGTGAAGTAGAGCTGCCCCCTCTTCATTTGAGATGAACATTTCTATTAAAATCACCAAGGGCCACGTTCATTTTTTTTTTTTTTATCACTGTCACTTTTGATTCCATGATGTAATGAATTAGGAATACCTGGGGAAACAGAATTACTTTGCAGTGATACTTCAGATTTTAGTAAGGGTCATTACTGATCATAAAATCTAAAGAGTTGATTTGATCAAGAAACAGGTAACAGAGTGGTGAAGCATTTGGATTAAGCTCACACAGCTGGTTTTTAGCAAGTAGAATTAAAAGCCAGTTCTCCTAATTCTGAGTCTAATGTGCTTTCCAGTATGCAGGAGGGAGGAGGAGGATACAAACAGAAACATGGCTTACAGCAGCAACCATCAGATGATGACCTATGGGTCATATGGGACCCACTGCCTATTTTATAATGTTTTAATGGAACACTGCCTTGCCCATTCATTTACATTTTGTCTAAGGCTTCTTTCACACTCTAAGGGCAGAGCTGAATAGTTGGGTCAGAAACCATCTGACCCATAAAGTGTAAAATATTGACTATTTGGTCCATTGCAGAAAAAGTTTGCTGCACTCTGTCTTAGAAAAAAAGGTGACTAAAAGGTCTGATTGGGGCACTTTGTGAACAGCTTCTTCAGTTTGCACATTTGGTCCTAATTGTAATTTAGAATAAACTGTTTGGCTATTAGACAAAATTGTCTGGCTCACAATTACAGGTTAATGTCAACAAATGTGAATATATACTTGCAAAAGAAAGGTCAATACATATGTTCAGAAGGCCTTTCCCATAATACAGGGATGGTTTCCTATCCTCATATTCCTGAGAGCCAAGAGATACTTAATTCGAAGTAGTGGAAACTTACGCAGGAAACACAAGAACTGTATTCAGGTATGTGCAGGACTATCCTGACATGTCTTTGTCCTTCAAGTCCAACTAAAATGCACTTCTGCTGGTAAGTCCCCGATCCCCCTTCTCCCTTCTTTGGGCAGAATTAATCACTCTTCTGCGCTTCCAAAATACTTCCAAATACTATTATGGCATTTATCACACTGAATTACAGATAGTGGTTCATACATTTGTCTCCCCAGTCGATGGTGAAATCCTTGAAAGTGAAGACAATACCTTATTCATTTTGGCATCCCCATCAT
This sequence comes from Mirounga angustirostris, assembly GCF_029215605.1. Lineage (NCBI taxonomy): Eukaryota > Metazoa > Chordata > Mammalia > Carnivora > Phocidae > Mirounga > Mirounga angustirostris. Next base: position 38,024,291 of record NW_026991720.1, read on the forward strand.
GGGGCTGAGTCTCTGGCTCATAGTCGATCTAAATACTTGATGAATGAATGTATATTATAATCTGAGAGGGCAAAGCAAGGACCAATGCGACATTTTAGTATAAACTTTGTGACAGTACTGGCAACTGATAGAACCATGTCCTAAGTTGCACCGTCCTCAGAGACCAGAACTTGAGGTTCGAATGCCTGGGTTTGAATTTTAGCTGTGCTGTTTACCGTTTGTCTTTGGGTGGATCACTTACTGTTGGACCTCAGTTTCCTCACCTTCCAAGTGGAGGTGATAAAGGCAGCAGTTTTCTAACTATGGTCTGTAGAATCCTGGGGATCTCCAAGATCCTTTTAAGAAGTCTGTGAAGTCAAAACTATTTTTACAAGAATGTTACGACCTTATTTCTCTTTTTCACTGAGTTTCATTGGTAGTGCAAAAGCAATGGTAGGAAGCCTATTGGTGCCTTAGCGCAAATAAAGGAACCAAGTTGAACTTATAGTAATTATTGTCTTTTTCATTACACACTGGCAGAAAAACATGTAATTTAATATAAGAATGTCCTTGATGAAGGAGTAAAATTACTAATTTTATTAAGTTTCAGCCTTTGGATACAGTGCGATCTATTTTGTGTGATGAAACGGGAAGTCTGTATAAATCAGTTTTGCTACACTTTGAAGTACAGTTGTGGTCTTGAAAAGTTCTTGTGCTATTGAGTTGCCAGCTGAACTAGCCACTGTTTTGACGTGTAATGCCATTTTTATTTGGAAGAATCACTAACATTATAGTTATTGGGGGTATGGTATTTGGCAGGTATCTTCTCAAAAGTTAATGATGTGAACTTATCACTTCAAGGAAGACAACTAATAATATTTGTTGACAATGATGGAATGAAGCTTTTTTGCAATATTCTGAATTTTGGAAAACTTGTGTCTTCCACCACGAGCTTGAGAACTCGCTACTTAGACTTTTCTGAAGAGATTGGTAGTGATATAAATGGGATTTTAGAATATTGTATAAGACAGTATTTGGAAAATCTTCCTAATTTAAGGTACTGGTATTTTCCACATGACCAGTGCATGAGGTTACCTGCACAGGTAAAGATCCATTCAAAGTACAATATGGATGTGGCTCAATTAATAGATTTTAATATAATTTCATTATATTAAGGGTTTTGATAGGGTTTCAGATTTTACATTGCAATGGTTCTTTTAGAAAATACCACTGTCAGGTTTTGGTGTGGTATCAAAGAAGAGTACCTGCAAATATGTGAAAGGGCTATTAAAGTGCACCTCCCTTTTCTAACTACACATTTGCATCTGAGGTCACTTTTCTTCATATACTTCAAGCAAAACAGCATCCTGTAACAGACTGAATGCTGGAGCAGATAGGAAAATCCAGGGGTTTTCTATTAAGGCTGACATTTACATTTTTTTGTAGATCTTTTTAAAACCGATGTTTTCACTAATTTTTTTTGTTGGCTTTGACTAGGTTACTTAATCTATGAACCTCAGTTGAAATTATAGTTGTCATAAAAATGGGTTTTTTTCTTTTTAGGTAAATACTTCCCATTTAATTTCTAACAGTAGATAAAACTCACATAATAAAAACTGAGTTCCTGCATTTTTAAGAGTAGGCAGGGGTCCTAAGAAGATGTGAGGGAAATAGGCATTCTCTTAAATTTGTGGTGAGTGTAAATTTGTATTAACTCTTTGGTAACAATTTGGCAGTATCTGTCAGAACTTAAATTCACATGGTCGTTGAGTCAGCAATGTAATCCAGTGTTGTTTGTAACAGCCAAACAAGGAAATGGGGGTGGGGGGGAGCACCTGGGTGGCTCAGTGGTTTAAGCATCTGACTCTTTATTTCACCTGAGGTCATGAGATTGAGCCCCACATCCAGCTCTGCACTGGGCATGGAACCTGCTTAAGATTCTTTCACTCCTTCTGCCCTCCGGTCCTCCATTTCCTGCTCTTAAAAAAACAAAAAACAAAAACATAATAGAGGCAGAGGTTAAATAAGTGTACCTATACAGTGAAGTAGCTTATATATTGCAGACATTAAAAATAGGATTTATGTGGAACTATGAAAATCTTTTCAAGATACCAAAAAAATACTGTCATACTTTAGTAAAGGTTTTATTTATTTGACAGAGAGAGACACAGTGAGAGAGGGAGCACAAGCAGGGGGAGTGGGAGAGGGAGAAGCAGGCTTCCCGTAGAGCAGGGAGCCCGATGTGGGACTCGATCCCAGGACCCTGGGATCATGACCTGAGCCGAAGGCAGATGCTTAATGACTGAACCACCCAGGCGCCCCAACAGTATTTTTTAAAGATGCAGAGAATTATTTTTAGTAGGATTTCATTGTGTATATAATTTGCATATTTCTGTCTATAGAGATAAATGGCCAGAAACTAGGAACCAGAGTTGTATTGGGGAAGCAGTGATGAGGGATTGAGGAAGGGGTAATAGGGGGCATTCACTTTGCACTTCATACCTTTCCATATTATTTGATTCTTTATCACATGCGCTTTCTTTAAAAAAAAATTGAGGCGATAATACTTATAATGAAAACTAGTTGAGATAATGTTAAGTCTCTTGGCTTATAAAATATGCTCTGTATCGGCTGGACAAGTGAATGACTGCTTCATGTATTTGTGTGGTGCCATCAGTAGATCATTCTCCAAGAAATTTCTAAATAATAGCTGGACAGAAGGGTCATAGACAAGAATTGTGTCTGAGTATATCTAACTGACTTCTAGGGTTGAATTGATACTCTCTGATCTCCATATTTATGAAAGATTAGCCATAGTATTTTGATGATGAAAGTTCTATACCAAACATCTTCCACCAAAAGGTTCTCTCTGAACTACCTTAAAAATCTTCATAATTTCCTTTCCATCCATTAATTCTCATAGCATTGACTTTTTCCTTTCAATTTTGTACTCAGAGTTTGGAGGGGCTACTGGGACAAATAGACTACGCTTATTTGGGTGCTCTGCCATGGTGAGAAGCTCGCTGTCCTTTGTAATGTATGACAATTTAGTATACTTGTTTCATAATAGCTAATTCCGTAAAGTAGAACTTATTTAGTAGGATGCCCCTGTTCTTAGGATAAGCTTATCTTTAAGATAAGTTTAGGCTAAAAAGAATACATTTGCCTTCCTAAAAAGCATTCCAGATTTTATTGTATTCCTTAAAAATCACTTAGTGATTACCAGTACTGGTTTTTGAAGGGTCAAAATATGATTGCACAAATGTGTACAGACTATATGAAAAAACATTTTTATAAAACATTTAAGGCTTAGGTTATTGTGTGAAAAATGAATAGACCTTTCTGGAAGAATAGAAATTAATAATTTATCCCAAGCATCTTATTGAAAGGAAAAAGCCAATTTGAATAATGTTGGGGGATAAAGCATACCAGTATTATTCTTTATTTCTTATATTAATGAATTAAGATACAAAAACTCAATAAAAATTACATTAAAAACTCATAAACATTGTTCAAATCTTCTTTCCCTATTAGTTATGTTGATGAAACAAGCATTTCTTAAATGGTAGTTAATAACAATAGGATTTTAGTGAACCAAACAATACATGGGCTCATTCATTGACTCACCAGACATTTGCTGCATGCCAGACCATGTACCAGATCCTAAGGCCTTAATGTTGAATAAGATCGATTTCTTGCATTTTAAGAGTTCAGTGGCCAGTGGAGCAGACAGACCTATAAACACATAAGAAAGTACTATGGTAAAATAGGAAGAGTATGCGGTTTTGAGATCAACAAATTTATTTTTTTTTTTATTTTTTATTTTTTTTTGGCTTCACCCCTTCTGGATTATAGTCTTTTAACCTCTCCTTGCTTCAAGGATTTCAACTGTAAAATGGGGATAATACTTTCATTGCATGGTTTTTTTGGGGGGGGGGGGAATTAAACAAAACCTATTCAAAGAACAAAGCCTAGATCTAAATCTCACAAAAGGAATGAACTTGTTACCCTTCACCTACAATATGTAAGCTACTATAATATAGGCATACACAAGAAAGAAAGAGTTATGAATTCAAAGATGGGGATAGGTAAGGAGTAATTTCTTAGAGGAAGAAGTATGCAGGATAAGGAGGTGTTGGTAAGAAAGAGAAGAATTCCAAGCAGAGAACTTTTCATGCACACAGGCATGGAACTTGTGCTAAAGTATAAGGAACAGTGAATTATTGGGAGGTTGTAGCGTAAGGTAGAGAAGACTTGAAATGACAAGGGTAGGTTAATTGTCCTTAATCACAAAGGACATTTTATATCCTATTAAATGATCTGTTGCAATAGGAATGACATGAATAGATTTGAGCAGTATTTTGAAGGTAGATTTTATGGAATTGAGTGACCATGTGAGTTTGTGGGGGAAAAGAGATGTACAGATTTTTGACTTAGGCAAGTAATTATTGGTATCATTACTCAGAAGAAGGAATTTAGAAGTAGGTTTGAGAGAAAACAATAAACTTTATTTCATTTTATTAAATCTGATTTGTCAAGACCTTTGGAGAGAGACCTATGTTGGAGAAAAGATTTGAAAAGATTTCTAATCTGGCTATGTTATCCATTGGCTTTGTTCTACCTTACTCTGTGAAAGCTTAAAAGAAACTTAACTTTGTAATTAAGAAGTCTCCTGAGTGTTTGGGTCTTAACTCTAAATTTTCTCATAAAGGAAATTCAAATTAAAAGCTATTCAATGTTTTTCACAAGGTGGTTTTAGGGATCACGTTTTTGATACCCCAAGTCCCTTTAAAGTGTTGCACATACAACCAGAGAATGACAAAAATAGCAATTAAATATTTAGATTGAGGTCAGGAGAAATGGAATTATTAGTAAATTCATTGATTAAAATCTCAGTTTATAGTTATATTGTAAAACACCACTTTTCATAAAGTAGCATGACAGTTAGGAGTGTGATTTGGGTGGATTTGGATACCAGCTCCTTACCTCTTGGACTTTGGGCAAGTTATTTAACCTCTGTTCTAAAATGAAAATAATTGGAGTGTCTACTTATAGGTTGTTGTGAAAGTTAAATGAGTGTATATAAAGTATACAGGACAGGGACCAACCTGCAATTAAGTCCTCCGCGTGTAAGAGACACTGTTACTATCCTCATCAGAGGCAGTAATAGTGTCCTCATCCTTCATTACCATCAACTGGCAGGATGTTAATGTGGGGGGTGAAGGGGGATGTTGGAGATAATCATGTCTGTTGTAGAGATGAGGAAAAGGAAGCCCAGAATACTTAAGATATATTCCAGCATGTACACCTAGCAAACGCCAGGACTGAAGCTCAAGTACTGTTCAGCTCAGACACCTCTTGCCACCCTTTGTTGAAGTAGGACCTTGTGCCTTCATCAGTAGGTCAAAAGAAAATATAATCGTAGTCGGTAATTTGCAGGTCTCAGGCACAATAGAGTTGGAAATGTTGGTCTTTGTTAGTGAATTTGCCAGTTGTCAGAAGTTCCTTGTTTATTGATGTTACTTCAAGCTGAGCGTGAACTATTATGGGGGCATGTACGTGTGAATATCGGACAAGCAGAAAATAAACAAATACAAATAATATTTAATAGTTACTCAGTAATAGTTTCAGACTTCCCAGCCTTCAATGGGAAACAAAAGACCAAGATACCAGAGACATTTTCTTGATGTAACTTTGATTTTATAATTTTTCTGGTTTATTAAGTTAAACTCCTACTTAAAGAGGACATTTTCTTGTTTTCTAAGTTTACAAACTTAAAATATTAGACCTGAGGCTGAAGTTATTGAATTTACACATATGCACATAAAACACTGATAGCATCAAAGAATATTTAATAATAATTGAGTTTCATATAAAATATTTTCACCTGCAGAGCCCAGAGCATTTCATAAATATAGATGCTGTTAATCAAAGGCTTGAATAAATAGATGGATTTTGTATTGTACCCTGAAGATAAGTAGATTTGGATTCTTATTGAATTTGTGTAGTCTACTTCAGGAGTTAGGTAGAAGTGATAAAAATGAGCAGAGACTTTCATCATCTGCCCATAATAAGTGGTGCCAAATAAAACCTTTGAGAGTGTTACCAGACGATAGCTGAATTGTCAGACCTTAAATATGAGAAACTAAGATAAAAGTGGCAAATAAGCAAAACAAAATGAACAATAAGGTAAATACTAATTAAATGGTATAGAGAAATTAAAAGAAAACATGGAATTGATCTCCGCACATGCTTACACAGCCTTAATTTAAGCACATTATGAAAATGAATAGTTACAGCTTTGCTTGGAAGGTGTGTTTTATAATTGGAGTTTTCTCCTCTTTTTCCTTTTATGTTATTCATTTTTTTCCATTCTGATTTCCTTTAGCTCTAAAATTCACTTTTTTTTTTTCCAGGAGGACATTTTATTTAGTAAAAATCATTGAGGCCTACCTTCTAAAAAAAAAAAAAATCATACTGTCTAGTTTAAGAAGTTCATAGTGAATGGCAAGAATCCTTCTTTTTGATGGCTGAGTAATATTCCATTGTGTGTGGCACACAGTCAAGGGACATTTGGGCTCTTTCCGTAATTTGGCAATTGTTGGTAATGCTGCTATAAACCTCAGGGTACATGTATCCCTTCAGATCGGTATTTTTTTTCCTTTGGGTAAATAACTAGTAGTGCAATTGAAATGATGTGGATGGAGCTAGAGAGGATTATGCTAAGCGAAATAAGTCAGAAAAAGACAAATACTGTATGATTCAACTCATATATGGAATTTAAGAAAAAAAAACAGATGAACTTAGGGGGTGAGGAAAGAAATGGAGGCAAACCAGAAAACAGGTTTTCAACTATAGAGAACAAATTGAGGGGTACTGGAGGGGAGGTGGGCAGGGGGATGGATTAAATGGGTGATGGGTATTAGGAGGGCACTTGTCATGAGCACTGAGTGTTGTATGTAAGTGTTGAATCACTAAATTCTACACCTGAAACTAATATTACACTGTATGTTAACTAACTGGAATTTAAGTAAAAACTTGGGAGGGAAGAAAAGTTTCTGGTGAATATCTAGTGACCTCATGCTACTGTGGTCACTGGTCTTGTTGCTCTGTGATCTTGGCACCTTGGGTTTGCCCAAGTGGATAAAAAGTGGCTGAAAGCAACCCTTCATCAACACACTTATGTTCTTACCCTGTTCTTACCTCTACCACATTTCTACCTGGCCTCCCAAGGAGTCCTCCTCTGTTCCTCAATGGGCCCACTTCTGCATATCAGCCAGAACAGGTGCCTCACGTTTTCATGTAATGTCCAGCTCACACACTGACTGCCTTGGCTTGAAAGCCTTTCTCAGCCCTGTCATAGCCTCATTTCCTGCAGCCCTTGTAGCCTCTACAAACACACACGAAGCTGCTTCTCTTCTCTGATGCCTCTCTACCCTGTTTTCCGTCAGGGTCCCACACAAGTCTCCGTTCTTTCATGAGCCCTTTGTGGACTTCTCCAGTCCACACTGATTTATGATCTGCTAACTAGAGCACTCTCTCTTGGCACCTCACAGTTGAGCAATTATTGTTCAGTGTGGTTTTATGAGGCTTGCTATTGTCTCAATTATATTTTAAGCTTCTAAAGGAAAAGGACCGTGTGTTTCATTTCTGTAACCTGCATAGTACCCAGCACAGTGAGGAGAAAATAGATTAAATGTCATAATAAATGCCTATTAGCAAGTTAAGTACTGTGACTGCACTGTGCTTTTAAAAGTCCATTTTATATTTATAATACTTGTTTATAGTGAGATTAAACTTTTTCTGAGCCATCAATTATTAGCAGGTTATATAAACTTACATGTTAATTGTATATAACTCTATACATGACACAGTTTTTGGTGAAAAAGAAATCAAATTGTCTTGGTAAATGTAGAACAGATAACAACCAAAACAGTTGATATGTTTGTGATGGTAGTTTTATACCTAAGCACTACCTGTTTTAATTCTTTGTCTATTCATATACTCTGATAATGCATTGTTGCTGTTTTCTATATAAAACTTTTTTACTTTGGTCCTAGATGTTTCAATCTTAGAGGGAAGTAAATTAGGATATTGTTGTTCAGTCTTTGTTCGGTCATCATAAAAAGAGACTTCTGTGCCAAAATATGCAAAACTGATGGAAATATAAAATTCAAGTGGGTCCTACTTAATGTTTGTGCTACCAACCCAAAATGGCAATTGCAGATAAAAACATCATACCCCATTTCTGTGACATAGGAAAAGTTCTCCATTGGGGAAAAGCAGGAATGGCATTTAGAAGGGTGCTTGACTCTTCATCTAGAGCTGGTCCTGAAAAGAAAAAAGTGGAATTGAAATGTAGCAATTTCCTGGCTAATTTCATAAGCAGAGAGAGCCTAGTCCTGCCAATCAAAGCAAGAGTGCTCTTTGCTTCATTGGGAATTAAGGTCTTTAGTTAAACTATTTTTTTTTATGCTTTTGAGTATAGATTATGTTCTAAATTAAGTGCAGAAAATATTTTTCTGTCTAGGAAGTTAGTTTAGATGAAAATATTTTATCTACAGAAACAGCACAGTAAAATGACTTTCCTTTGGGTATAATTTTAAATCGCTCTTTTTTTTTTAATCTTAAACTCAGATAAAGTATAAAAATGTCTTTTAGTAGAGACTTAATAAATATTAAATTAGCCAAGGGCAGTATCTATATGGAAATGAAGAAATCTTGAGTATTTACCTAGAATTTTTGATCTTTCTGTGCAGAATTAAAACCTTGGCTTATTTATGTCAGATCTGCAGTTAACTACATACAATCAAACATCCTTCTCCCATTCCCCCTGGTAGCTCCACTTTGATTTAAAAATGTTTTACCTTGATGTTTTTAAATAATCCAAAATCTACAATTAAGAATTGTCATATTCAGCCCAGACCTGAAGTAATTCTGCATTTTTTTTTCCTGCTGAAACGACCCAATCAAAAAGGAAAAGTAGTTTGACCTCATTTTTTGCTCAAATGAGAAAAGTTTCATTTAGAATGGGAATTAGTTATTGAATAAGGTGCGAAAATAAGATGAATTATGGACCCAGCACGCTTCCGCTGCGCCACTCTGCTGTCTAAAAATAAGATGAATTAGAAAAACTCTTCAGATACCTCTTTGCACTCAATGTCCTTTGATTTTATGACAACTTTTTCACAATGTACTTAATCCTTATAAGAAAGCATAGCCCTAAAATAAAGGGGAAAACACTTTAACTGCAGAGTGATTTCTTGTAACTCTTACTCCGTTTCAGGCTGCTTTCGGTCTGCCAGGGGGGATTGATTGATTGATTGATTGATTGATTTTATTATTTTTTTAAGATTTTATTTATTTGAGAGAGAATGAGAGAGAGCGAGCATGAGAGGGGGGAGGGTCAGAGGGAGAAGCAGGCTCCCTGCCGAGCAGGGAGCCCGATGCGGGACTCGATCCAGGGACTCCAGGATCATGACCTGAGCAGAAGGCAGTCGCTTAACCAACTGAGCCGCCCAGGCGCCCCAGGGGGGATTTATTAAGCAAACTAGCTGGCTTAAGAAAAATGATAGCATTTGAAAACGCCAGTTATGTGAGTGCACATATATCTTGATATAATAAAAATAGATTTGGCATTTGCCTGACTTGCCTTTTTAAGAAGGGAGAAATGTGTAAAGAAGTACAATCTATATATAGAATTTTAGGTAAGAATGGAAGAAAAACCAAATAGAGCCATTATAATCTTCTTTTCAAACTGTGTCCTATTCTTTGCAAAAAAGATCTCTTCATGGAATACTCTTACCGATGAATGTACATGATTTTGAAATGAGTTTTTTTTTCCTTCTTTAGGCTCGCTCTTTATCTGCGTCACTTCTTTCCTTCATTTCCTTCTCTCTCTTCCTGTCTCCTCCTTTCCCACAGGCTTCACTGCTCATAGATACATTGAATGAAATGTATTGGCTAGGCGAAGCTCATCATATGTGCCAGGCATACACAGCAGAATAAAGAAGATGTCCCTGTCCCTAAGGAACTTAAACTCTAGTAATAAAAAAATGGCTTTTAGCCAATTACTACAGTTAATTAAATTTTCAAAACTAGGAGGGTGAAGGGATATCAATTTTCAGTAATTACTCTGCATACAATAGAATGAATATAAAAATTTGTGCCTGTGGAGTATTGAGTAAATATGGTTCCAGACCTCAGGAATTGATACTTGCAGACGTACTAGTTGCTAGGGTTCACAAAAGGACATTTTCTGTGTACTGGACAGTTGGATGACCTGTGCAGTTTTGGGCTTTCATAAGCTCAAGTATGAGCCCATGAAGAGCCAGTGGTCCTAGGTCTCAGTCTTCACTGACTTACAATTTCCCTGGATGCTGCCTTCATTCACCTCCGCCCCCACCCCCCTCCACTGCCTCCATCTTCTGTGAGTCCACAGAAATCACCATTGCAATCTTCCACTCCTAATCCAGAAGTCCTAGCTCAGGTCCAAGGCCAACCTGAGCTTCGTTTTACTACAACCAGTGTATGATCATTTTCCTCCCTGATAATAAAGAAAACCTCCTGATACTAGCTCCTACCCTCCCAGATGAGAATCTGTGAAGAGAGCAATGAAATTTGGTTCTGATTGCATTCTTTTTTTCTCAGTTGTCCTGAGTTTCTGTTCTCGTTTTCCTCAACCCCACTTTCTTCCACAGGACTCACCCTTCCTCAATGGCTCCTTCTAAGTCTGTGGCACTCCTTCGGTGGCGAATAATGATACAGAGTGTGTTCCAGAAATGAGGTTATTGCTTCTAGCCAGCCTTTTTCTCCTTTAATAGCTCACTGTGGGATAGAATATCCTACTGGTTATTTGATAAATTGTTTCCTGTATATGGTAGAATATTATGTAGTAATTAAGCAAATTAAGGCCCTTAAATGGAAAGATATGAATAAGTGTGAAAGAAAGAAGTAAATTATTTTCATATACTCTATCACTCTAATTAGAAACTACATATGGATATATATTTTTAAGATTTTTATTTATTATTTGACGGAGAGAGGGAATACAAGCAGGGGTAGTGGGAGAGGGAGAAGCAAGCTCTAAGTAAAAAACATCCAAGCATATGGAAGAAACCCTCATCCTCAGAAATGGGTCTGGGAGTCTTTCATTCACCCCCACCTCAGCCTCTTTTGTCCTCCCAGGGAATGTACATGCTGTTCTGTGTTGCAGGCCTGACAGAAACGGAATTGGCTTCGGCTTTACCCATCTCAGAACATTTTCAGAAAAACCTAAGCTTATAATAATGAGCCATGGCACCCATAATTGAAGTTTGAGAGAAGATTAATTGGATTATTACTTTGAAGAAAAGCACATATTTGAGACCCAAATAACTTCCGAGTAGTATATAACGAATTCGAGTATCTTTCATCATGACTAATCCACTCTCAAGCTAAATTAGGCTGTAGGCTCTTTCTCCTTCAGCTTCAAGCTCTGCTGCTGAGGAATGGTAGCATCCTAGGGATATTGGAGGCCCCTCAAGCTCTCATCACAGCCCAAGTCCTGATAAGCAGCTGGGTATCTATCTTACACTTCAACCCTCATCCTCATGTCAAAAATTCAACGTATCTTTGTAGGCCATTTAATAACTAACAATATCCAGAAAGGGGTCCTATGCTTCCCAGTATATTAAGATTTTTTTGGAGGGGGAAAAAATGAGCTCCTTTGGAAACCTATGCTGTCAAGTTTTCACCAATTATTTGCTCAGTGTGGCACAGCCCAGCTTCTCTGCCTGAAGGATTCGAATGGAGTCCTCTTCCTCATTGGGCTGGAAGGGATAGCTGCAGCTATATGGGAATTCTGTCTAGTCCCTGTTTAGCTGAACATTGATAAGTGAATTAAAGGCAGCAGTTGTAGTATTTTACCAAGTGAAAGGCAAGCAAGTGAGAAGAAAGAAATTGAGAGGCCTAAACAAGGGATAAGCAAACACACTTTGAGCTGAGCGTCGGGAATGAGAGGGGTGCTGGCACGGCCGAGCAGTGAGGATGCCTGCTCCAGATGGCAGGCATTTAGGAGAAAAGACGTCACACCAGCGACCAACCACTTAGAGCTGGCGTTGGCGTGGTTTGTCTTTGCTTTTTTTGCCTAATGCGAGGCTACTGCTGTTTTGCAAAGTGTGTGAAAAGCTTATGGAGCTCAAGTATGGGGAAGAAGAGAGCAGTGGAGAAGAGGTAGAGTTTTTCTTTTCTTTGAGGTTTTTCTGGGTGTGATGCCATTGGCCAGTAGGGCTTCAGAACATATTTCGACTGAATTGTTTTGCTGTTTACAGCTCAAGAACTCCTTCAGTGATGAAGCACCTAGTTGCCCTGTTAGAGAAATGCAGTAATGGTTTATTTCAATTTTTGAAGGTCTTTATTTTAGTATCTGATTTTCTAGGAGGTTTGAGAACACAGAAAGAAAGGACTGGGGGCACCTGGGTGGCTCAGTCGTTAAGCGTCTGCCTTCGGCTCAGGTCATGATCCCAGGGTCCTGGGATCGAGCCCCGCGTCGGGCTCCCTGCTTCTCGGGAAGCCTGCTTCTCCCTCTCCCACTCCCCCTGCTTGTGTTCCCTCTCTCGCTGTGTCTCTCTCTGTCAAATAAATAAATAAAATCTTAAAAAAAAAAAAAGGACTGTATTTACCTAATCCGTAAGTTTACAGAGTAATACCATAATTTGGTTGGAAACTGCTTGCTATTAATAATGAATATACCAGTCTTTTAAACTCTTTTTTATAAAAGTAATGTATGTTAGTTTTAGAAAATCAGATAGCATCTAACCAAAGACAAGAAAAATTATCCATAAATAGTAGCCATAATCCTATTTTTAGTTTAATCCATAATCAGAAACTAAAAGTGGTGATATTTTGCTAGTCTTTCTAGTTATATATGAAGTACTAGGTATGTATGCTTATGTGCATGACAGTATTTTGTTATTGTTATAACCCCAATGTCTAGAGGAGTGTCAGATGCGTATTTGTGTAACCAGATTTGTTTTTAATGTTAATATCTTAGTGGTCTTTATTACACTTAATATACCATTATTACCCATGAGGCTATTAAGAGGCCACACCCATCATTGATAGGATTTTGCTCTTTTCCTGTCTACTAATCAGTGTTCTATTTAATATTTTCTTTCTGCCAGAGTAGAATAAGGGAGTGTGAAGTTGAAACGGTAACTGAGCTTCACTGTACATCTTTATTTCAAGGCAAGGCAGTGTGTTAGGTTGCAAACCAAGGAGAAAGAAGGAAGGTTAACAGATGTCTCCATGGTTTTCATGTAACTCCTTTAGGGAAAGGTGATTTCAGCTTTACTCATCTCAGCATATTTTCAGAAAAACCTAAACTTTTGATGATGTCGAGGATTATGAATCATGACACCCATAAATGAAGTTTCAGAGAGATTTAATTGTATTGTTATTTTGAAGAAAACCACGCAGAACCATATTTAGGTACAAATTCAAAACCATTTCATTCAGTTTTCACATCTCTGTTTTTCTTTTCAACTCTCTGGTAAACATCCAGAGAGTCTGAATGCTTCTCTCTGATAGATGCAAAGAGCATTTAAGCTAACACTCAGCTGTTTGTTTATTATGTTTTCAAACTTTTCCCAGTTTCTGTTTAGTATTCAGTGAAATGGTGTAAAGAAAACCATCTGCACTGCAGCTGCAAAGTGATTACCTTTGGTTCTTCTTTTCAAAAAGAAGCCAAATGCCCCCTGTGCACAGCCCTGGACAGTTGCTTGGATCTCGCACCATATGTTTGATACAGTCATTTTGGAGCTAAGTCAATTAATAGCTGAGAAGATACAATTAGCCCTTTAGTGACTGCATTCATTAATAAAGCGTGGCCTAAAATAAAGAAACTCTGGATTCCCTGCCCCTATTGTAATTGCAGACTAAAGATTTAAGATGTTGGATGACAGCAAATGTATGAGATCATTAGCCCGTGGTGGCGGCTCCGATTTCTGTAGCCTACCACCGTGCCACATTCCTATGTGTGTACTAGGTTACTGACACAAAATAAAAATGAAATTATTCTCAACAGAAGGCATTTAAATGGAATTTTACAGCCCTTCGCTTATCTTAAGACAGCTTATAGCTCTATCCAAATATATATTTTAAGCGGACATGGAGTGAAGAACATGTAGTGAAATGTAATTATTGTAAGAAAATCATTATTTTACAACTCCCTGTCCTTACCTTAGCAATCCTTTTTTTTTTTTTAAGGTAAAATTAAAACCCTTTGAAAATATTTCAGCTAACTTGTTAACTTTTTCTTAAGCAAGAACCTCTAGGCCATGTGTAGCTCTAGAAACCATTATAATCCTAACACATGGATATTAAGCCAATGCATATCATCAACTGGGGCAGAAGTTACACTGATTTCCTCTGACTTATATCAGGTTTGAAGGAAGGTCTAGAATGAGTCAGTGGGTTAGCGGGGGGGTCAGTTTTGTGAGGATGACAGAACTTCCATATGGAATTGATAATTTGTTGTTTACTAGATGGGCTGACACTTTAAATAACTATAAAATTAAAGAGATGGCATAAAAAGATGAATTTATAAACATTAAGTTTTAATCGTTTTAAAAATGTGTGTGTGTATGTGTGTGTATTTAAATGATTTTTCTCAGATTACTGTTTCGGAAATGGCGGTTGCTTTCATGTGAGTCCTAAGTCATTGATTTCAAATTATCAAGTACTTCCTTGGAAGAACTTAGACTTGGTGTCTGGGTGACTACAAGGAGGAAGGTGCCACTAACAAAGGGAAATCATTAAGAAGAAGTGAGTCTGTTTGTTCCCTCTTTTTGTTTTGTCCAAGATGGAGATTGAGTAAAAGAGTTTTTTTAGAATACATGTTGGAAAATTTAGATGCACCTCTAAGTTAGTTTATTTTTCATGGCTAAACAGAGAAATGTCTTTCTGGGTTGAGAATAAGGAAGAGGCTACTGGGGCACTTGGGTGGCTGAGTCGGTTAAGTAAGTATCTGCCTTCGGCTCAGGTCATGATCTCAGGGTCCTGGGATCGAGCCCCGCATCGGGCTCCCTGCTCAGCGGGAAGTGTGCTTCCCCCTTTCCCACTCCCCCTGCTTGTGTTCCCTCTCTTGCTGTCTCTCTCTGTCAAATAAAAAATCTTAAAAAAAAAAAAGAAGAGGCTACTGAATTAGAAAAAAAAAAAAAATGGAACTAACTCTATCAGTTTTAAAATGGAGCAGAACTCCACGAGGACTAGAAGAATCTGCTCCAAGAATAAAGCTGCTCAGAAAAGGGAAAACCAGGGTAGGTGTCTTCAAGGATGTATAAAATTAGAGCATATTATTGGCTTTAATGTGCACACAGAAAAATTTTAAAACCTAGAGTCATAATAAGCCAATCAGTAGTGATCAAGAAGTGATACAGAGATGGATACCAACCACTTGATTATGGGAGCAATTCATCCTAAGAAAATATTTAACTTTTTTTTTTTAATGCTTTTTACTTTCTCAGATTCTCTTGTAAATTCTGGCAAGATTGAGATTTTCTCATCTTTCACATCACCATTCTCTGAATATGCCAGAAAATGTGAGTTTTTTTTTTTTTTAGTAAAAAGCATTTGAATTGGATCATATTTCTATATTGGGAAGTTAACCAGAAATTTGGCAGGCACAGATCAGAGCACAGAAATATCTTATTATCTTAATTGCTATTTTAGTGTGTAGTATCCCTTTAATTGGGTATGTTTTTTGAGGCCAACCATTTTTTTTCCCTAAGATTAAAAATTCTTCATGCTTAACATAGAATGAAGAGGATTATCTTCTAAAGCACACAGATAATAAGGGCTGAGACATGGAATACTTTTGAAACTATGGATAAATCTTGTCTAGTAATCAAATAGGTTTAATGCTATCTTGGATCCATATGACATCTTCTTTCCATAGTCTCTGTTCTGTTTTATTATATTTTATCATGTTAGTCTGGGAATGTTTCCATGAGGTAAATGGATGGGAAATAACATGTGCATTAGATATAATGAAAAATTACGGTATAGTAATGTCTAAAGTGAGTCACCCAGAATGATGAACTTCAGAGCCAGAACATGAACCAACTCCCTTGAACACTGACATTTGAACTCCTTGCCTTGAATGTATACAATGTTTGCACTGTTTTTCTAGTGCATAGTTTTATGGATTAACCTATGCATCTTATGACTCTCTCAGTGATCAATAATAAGCCTTCCTAGTAAAGGGTGCAGTCTTTTTCCTTGAAATGGAACAAAGATAACTGGTTCACTAATTGATTTATTGGATTAATGGTTGGCCTGCTTTAGCAACTGATCCAGCTGGAGTAGTTTACTGAAAGCTTGAAAACAGACTAGATAATGCCAAACATAAAGTCTTTTTGATCTTTTTACCTGGTATAAAATATGTGCTCTGGGTTTAGCATTATGCCCCTTCATTAATTTATAGATTTAAGTTAATTTTCAAGATCCTGTCTCTAAAACATAACAAGTCTGATTGTAAGGCCGGTGTTATTCCATTGTTATAAGGGAACGCACTGTATTTATTTGGTTGTGATAAAAAGCCATTTCATATTCTATATTTTTCTTAATAGCTCTAGGAGTTTATATTTTTCCCTTGACACAAATGTTCATAAATCTTGAATTTAATCAGTAAGTTTAATAGCAAAAGTTTTGTTAATTGGAGGATTGTGGGATTTTTCTTTATGTAATAAATACTTGATTGTAGTTTATTTTGAGAAAGTTTAATGTATTTCAGGATATGTGAAAATCCTTGAATATTCTTTCTGTATTTGTCTATTCTGATCATTCAGATACTAGAGCGCAAAAGAAATCATTCATTCATTCTACAATCTTAGGTAGTGACTATTATGTGCCAGGAATTTTTTCTGGGTTCTGTGGATTTAGCAAATATGCCGTTCATTACCCTCATGAAGTTTACCTTCTACTAGTGATTTTGTACTATTGACAAAAACTTACCAGATACCATTCTGGTAAGTCTTGGCCTTATAAATTTAAGTTTTTTGGTAAACTTTAAGTAACCTACATTATGTCAGTGGTAGATGAAGCACCTCCTGGGTATCTGTATTACTTATTCTCTAGGACTTCTGAATTACTCTTGTATCTTTGAAAAAACTGGTGGGACCCATTTATACTCTGTTCAAGAATAGGAAACAATCATCCATGATAACATTTACAAAAAAAAATATTTCCAGGCCATTCAGAAATATGAAGAACATCAGTGACCTCATTTCCTTATTTAATCACAGATGCTGTCTTGGGACACAGTCGGCTATCAGTGTACAAGTTAGGGTAAAGGTAAAGCAGTTGAACAAAAATGGGAGAGATTTGTTTCTCAGATTTCAGTCCTCAACTGGCAGGGTTGCTGTGCATGATCACACCATTCGGAGACCCAGACTCCTTGTATGCTGTACTTATATCTTCTAAGTTACCCTCATCAGCATAGTCAAAGCTAGATTCCTGCCATATCTGCATTCCAGCCCCTGGTAGAAGTGGGTTGGGAAAGAAGTTCAGGGAAAGCTGGTTGCCTTTCCGTTGAAGATAACCGGAAATTGCATGCTTCACTTTTCTCACATTCTCCTGATCCAGACTTACATTCCATGCTGCAAGGAAGGCTGGGAAGTATCATCTCTATCTGAGTCACCATGTGCCCAGAAAGAACAGGAGAATGCATTTGGGGCTTAGTGTACCACAGGATTTAGTGTACATTGGAAACCAGAGTTCCAAAGTACCCTGGCTTCTGACTGGATTTGGTCAGTCCCTTGAGTGATAGGTGAACCATTCCTCTTCGAGATATCAGACTCCATGAAATTAGGCTTTGCTCCAGAAACCCAGAAGAGCCTGTAACAGAAGAGTTTAGGGTGATATGGACTTGTGCCATGCACATAGTCAGTGTTCAGAAGGTTCTTTTAGGAATACTATGAAGAATTTTTTTTAAATCTGAAAATAGTAACTGGAGTGAAAAAATAGTATTTAAATATGAAATATCCAATAGCATGATCATAGTGTGAGTGTTTACCAATCCTGGATGTTTAAGTTTATTAGTATATAAATAGGGCATCTTGTAATTCATTGTTTTTGTTTTTTTAAGAGGGTTTACATGTAGATTCAAAGCAGTACAACTAAGAAGTGGGATGTAGGGAAATGAGACTATTCCATCATTTACTCACTGATTTATTTTTCAATGTGTATCCTAGGCACCTGGAAGTCTAGGTAAGTAAATTCCTGAATGGTCCTATTCCCAGAGATGGTTTCACTAAGTCTTGTGTGATGTTAGAAATTTTGCATATCTAACAAGGCCTCAAGTGATGGAATATTGCTGGTAATAGGTCCACGGTTCAAGAACCACTGCATTGCACTGTTAAATTAAACTGGTATCTGTAATTCCCCAGGTGCTCTTTCAAGGAGTGATTTGTCCCAGCTCCTGGGAGGGCTACCAGTGGACAGCCTGTCAGCCCCTTCAGGGATTGCCCTGGTGGCGGAGAGCTGCCTGGTCCAAGGTCACATCTGTTCCCAGAATGGCCCACATACAATGACAGCCTGCAGCAGAAGTATAAAGACCCAACACTGGACACTCTTCCTGGAGTCATGGCCATTTCTGCTGCAGAGCTCCTTGTGGAGTCAGTGGGCTTCTCCTGGGGCCCCATTCTACTTTCTCTCTGCTTCCTGCCCAGGTGTTGATCCCAAGAGAACTCTAATAAATATCCTGAACATTAGACTTTGTTTCAGAGTCTGCCTTTGTAGAGATCTCACTCTTAAACAGTAATGATTCCACCCCTCGTATGTCTCTATGGCCATCAAATGGAGTCCCAGCTCTGCAGTTTGATATTCAAGTCTGACCTCAACTGACCATCCTTGAACTCTGCAACTCATGCCTCACTGCTGCTTTCCTATCCCCCATCTCCTGTCTGTCTGATCCTTACCAGCCCTACACAGCTCCTCCTATGGATTCCGGTCTCAGGGATTATGTGCATCTTGTTCCAATCACCCAAAATGCCTCTGCAATGCTGACCTTTTTCCTGTCCCAATCATATGTGTCCTTTAATGCTCAGATCCAGATTCCCTTATTTGGAGAAGGCTTCCCTATAAAACCACTATGGAGCTGATCTTGACATTCTCCTAGTAATTACGTTTATAACCTATTTTTGTGCCTATTCTAGAACATCATGTAGTAATGAAAAATGAACATTTTTAATACTCCTATCTATCCTTCTAGACTGTGAACTCCCTGAGGGCAAGGAACATACCTGTAGTTCTCCTTCAACAGCTAACTGGTCCAGAAATAGGCCCTGCAAGTGTTGTGCAGGGCTGAGTAATGTGCCTATGTGCCTTGCAATTTCTCTACTAGCCTTTCGTATGTGTCTTCACACTTCATTCTCTTTACAAGTTCCTCAGGGACCGGCTTTGGTTCCTGGCTTTATGTTCTCATGGTTCTGAGTGCTGTGCTTTGAAGAAAGTAGATGTTCCGTAAATACTTAGTGAATAAAGGAACCTTATATAGTTAGTGGTTTTTATGGCCCATAACAAAGAACATGCTAATAATATATATTCTGAATAGAAGACCATGTCTTACAATTTTATTACACATTTCTTAGTATTTGAGTGCTTATAGTATCCAAAGATAATGAGGTCTTTGTAATCTAGATATTTTATAGTGCATATATAGATAAAATTATAAAATACTATAGGATATTAATTTGAAGTAAACCACAGCACTCTCCCTAACAATGTGGAAAAGATGTAAAAAGTAGCGTTACACCTACCAAGCCACACACGTGCATGCACACACAAAATGTCTTTAAAATAAAAATTCCTTTTAAATGTAATCACACCACTGAGTTAACCTCAAGTCTTCCAGTTTCATGAAAGTTCAGAAGATAATTTTTAGTAACCGCTTTTAACTTTAATTCTAAATCCCACTTTGTATTTCTGCTAGGCTAGACCAAGGAGTCTTACTTAGATTCAAAGATAGGCAAGATCATTGACTTGGAGTTAGTTCAAATTTGCTTTTACTCTGGTTCACTTTTTTTTTTTTTAAAGATTTTATTTGTTTGTTTTGTTAGGCACCAAAAATAGTTTCTGATGTAGTGTTCCATGATTCACTGTTTGCATATAACACCCAGTGCTCCATGCAATACCTGCCCTCCTTAATACCCATCACCTGGCTCACCCATCCCCCTCACCCCCGTCCCCTCTAAAACCCTCAGTTTGATACTCTGGTTCACTTCCTAACACAGCAAAGAATGTACATTGCAAGGTGTATGCCCAGGACTTCATGTGTTTCATAGCTACATACCTGAGGTTTTGGTGATCTTGGCTGCCACATGGAATAAGAGACCTCTTTGCCCAGAGGATCCTAAAACTATGGACTTGCTGCCTTCTCTCCCACCCAGCCTGTCAGCACCAGACAGAGCCCTACAAAGCAGTAATTCTGCCGGTCAACAAGTCATGTCACTCAGCCCAGTCTCTGTTACCCAGTGTTCCAGGCCTTGACAGTCTTGCTGTGTCAGCACTGGGAAGTTGTCCTTTACCAAGGCATGTGTATAGGGCCTAGGTATTTTTCATTTATATCCATAATGGGACATTGTTTGGACATCACTAGCCATGTACTTCTCTAGTTTCAGAGGGTTTCAACTGGAATTATTGAAGAGTAAAGTTGTCTTCACATTCTATCACCCTATTCAATTTCTACTTCTACTTAGAATTTTAAGTAGCATAAATAAACCATCTAGTAGCATCTATTGTATCATTCTTGTAACCATCTTGTAGCATCTAACTAAAGGGCATTACTCCTTATGGGTTTTTTGGGGGTTTTTTTGGGGGGGGGAATCCTTTTTCAAAATCTCAGTCAACCAACTTCCTTCTCATGAGAACAATAAAAATATTAGTCAAGCACGTGGTTGGAAAATCCAGTTTTGGGAACAAGGTCTACAGAGCATACATTTCTAATTTGGACAGTTCAAATAAAGTTCACACAAGCAAT
The DNA here is from genome assembly GCF_029215605.1 of Mirounga angustirostris. Lineage (NCBI taxonomy): Eukaryota > Metazoa > Chordata > Mammalia > Carnivora > Phocidae > Mirounga > Mirounga angustirostris. The sequence goes on from NW_026991720.1 coordinate 38,045,289, forward strand.
ATATGAAAAGGCTCCATCTAAGCAAAACCCAGTATTTTGGAATAGCAACACACCCCCAAAGGGGTAGTTTCGTCCGTTGTAAGGGGGAGATAACATGTGCGAGCTCCGTGTCAGAGGTTATGCATGGTTTTGATTTTCTAGCAGACCTAGAAAACTACAGGAAAACTAGGACTGGCATCATTTTCAACTATGTACAGCAGAGTCAATGAGCTAAAAGGAATCGCAGATAATAGCATGCTGTCATCCACATATAAAAATGAATCTACTAAATCACAGTCTGTATGCCATGTGCTTTGATTTTATTTGATTAGAGTTTTTAAATACTTGATCCACATTCCCTATTAAGGTACCTCGTATGACTAGTGGCTCTCATTTATGAGGTAGTTAGCTAGTTGGCTAAGGCAGTAAGACAGAGCAGGTTCATCTTTAGAGCCACTTCTTCACCCCACATAATCGGCATTCTGCCCTTTACCGATGGCACCATGAGAAAAAGTTATGATTGGCTATCATCTAATAATCCAGGCATAGGCGTCTTGAAATGGTAATGTAGTTAGGGCCAAATGATTCTAACCTGTTATTGTTTCTAAGAAAATGTACAGATGCCCTCTGTAACGATGAGTAAAAATAGTATAATACTTTTTTAAAGTATTAGGGAAAACTTGTTATGAGAAAGTGATTTATATATATTTTCATCCAAACAAGAGTATAAACTCTGTGGGCAGAACCCATCTTTTCATTCATTCTTTTCATAACCTCTCATGGAGTTGGCAGGTATGCACATATAGGGGATACTTTATAGATTTTTGTTGATTTGATATTTTTGATGCTTAATATGTATTTGCAGGTTTTCTGGTTTTGTTCTCCATCTCCCTAGTTGGTCATTCAGAAATTCCCTACAGATCCGTGGTAAACACTAAAAATCAGCTTACACAGAAGAGATACCTCATTAGATCAGATGTACTTGCTCTTCAGCTGTGGGTGGGAGGGAGCTTGACTATTTGCTTTTTGTAATGTCATACTTGTTTTCAAACTGCTTCTAAAACTCCAGTTACATCTCATTCCTCAGACTTCTTGCTTGATACTTTCTTCACATTTCCTAATGATCTCTTTTAGTTAAGTGCTTTGTGGAATATACAACCATAACAAATTAGAAACTTGGAAGTGAAAAGAAAATGGGGATTAGGAAAACAATCAGATTTTTCTTTCAAGTGCATGAATTCTGTTTGAACAGATATGATTTTACAGTAAAGAAATGGTTAATATTTTAAATATGCATTTAATATTTTAACAGACCTTTAAGGTCAATTTTGTGTTAAAATAATTTATAGCACATCTTCAAGGAACTTCTATGAAAATGAATTTCAAGTCTCACCCCTATTATCATGCGATGATTTACAGTGGATTTGGACTGGCATACAGCTAAGCTAGTTGTTAGAGACTCCTGCGTGAACTTAAACAAAGCTTCAACCAGTGGAATTGATAACTGAGACAAAACTATTAATATTTGCCAAGCCTGTGGTGTCTTGACTTTGCTTGTAGATGCTACTACTGAACCTTTTCTGTCTTTAGTTTGGAGAAATAAAATGATTGTTGGTAAAGAAAAATGGTAAATTTGTAATCTCTGATCTAGAAATCATATATTCTAGTTCCTTGAGTAAATGTGACTCTAGTATGACTAATTTTTTACTAAAATATTTTACTAAAATATTTTAGAAATTATGTAGATAATTCGAAATGGATGATAATCCATACTTTACATGAACTGCTTCCACAAACAAGTTCAAAGCTATAAAAATAGATAATTTTCAACCTTTAAAAAAATAAAAACCTTAAAATCTAAATTAGTCTTACAATATCCTCAATAAAGTAGTCTTAAAAATATAATGAAAGCAAGTTGTCTACTTAATTTTTATTGAATTATCTTTGTTTTCCTTTTGACTTGATTTTAGTGAGAGTCCCCTTTTTAAAAACTGGTTTTAACCTCCTCAAATTTAGACCTTTATTTCCTAATTCTAAGCTTTAGAATACATGTGGTAAGTATCCAATTAAGAAACATAGGAGTCTATAGGTCTTTGCAAAGACCTTAACCTTGAATTGACTACCATCCAGTTCCTACCAGTAGGATCAAGGGGAGATGACTGGCACTTGAGATTGGTGGTATCAACACTTATTCCTCAACATTTTTCCAAACTTTATGTTAAAGTCATCAGAAAGCAACAAGCTTAACTGCCAGTAAAAATGCCTCATTTGAGTTACAGTTTATTCCCATCCTTTAGGTTTTTATCAAGTCCATTAAAACAAAGGCCCCCAGGAAGAGCTTTTGTTCATCTTCTGCAAGAGGCTATTGCCATTGTTGCCCGTTAAGATATCTAGAGTTCCTTATATATAAATCCTCTCTCTATATATAACATTATATAAGAAAGATTTTTCTTACAATACAGTTTCAAGAAAATATCTGTTTCTATGAAGACTGGTGCTTTCCCTTAGTCAGTAAGAACTGCAAAATAAATTGCTTCCCTTTTCTCCTGACTGCTAGGAAACTCAAAAATAGTTATGACGTTGTGTTGACATTAACCATCTTTCCTCCACTTTTACCATTTTTTCACTATTTGGTTTCTATTCTCTTTTTTTTTTAGCTTTATTCTTAGCTGCCCCACTGCAAATAGTACTTTTTTTCTAGGAGTAGTTTGAAATAAGTTAACTGATATAAATGTCAAATGTTAGGGATTCTATCATTCATTTATTCAGTTATTTATTTCTCTAAGTTTATTTCTTAGTAGTATTAATTGACTATCTCCTTTGGGCCAGGGAGTGCACTTGGCACTGTGGGTAGAACTGTTAATGAGGTATATTCCCTACCTTCAGGGAGCTTACCTTCTGATTCTTCTTTGGACCTTCCATAATGTCAAGCACAGAGTAAATGTTCAGCAGGTATGTGTTACCTAACTGCCTCTTCTCCTAATTATTTTTCAGTCTTTATTTATTTGAGTGTTTTCAAATAAGATAAATTTCACCTGCCTGAATTAGTTAATTATAGCACTTAAACTTTAAAACGTCTGCATTTTTTCGTAATTGTGTCCAGGTGTAATTAGTTACACGAGGAACACAATATTTTATATTTTGTTTAGTAAAAATTAGTCATAAACTCTGACATCCAAAGAGTTTTTATGACTTTGTGATTAATTGCAAAGCATACCTGATTCTATATTTTGATATTTCTTGTGTCTTAAATAGCCCTTGTTTTGCCCCCTTCTATTATTCTCAGGCATCGTAGTTATTCTTTACATTTGTCTTCCTTGTTATTTAATTTTTCATAGGGAAATGCAGGAATTTATTTAAAAGCAAATAACCTATGTTGGGTGATTTGGCATTTCTTGATGCAGACATGACCCTTACTTTATGTGGACATGTACTGTAATCATTGATGTATGTGTTTTACTTCCATTAGATTTCAACTTCCAGGAGTCAGTGATTATTTTATAACTTGAATCTCCCATAGGGCCTAGGAGAGTCTCTTCCCCGTAGTAGGTAACCAGTAAATAACAGATGAATAAATTAGGTCCAGTGCACAGTGTAGGCATGTGCAATGGCAGGTACACTTGAACCTTCCTACCTTCCTACCAGCTTGCTCTGGCTCAACAGAACTATGTTGTCTAACTGATTGCCTCTTATTTTTCAAACTTAATATATTTAAATGTTTTAAAATAAGATAAATTTTACCTGTCTGAATTAGTTAATTACAGCAAGGATGAGGAAGGTAGGAAGATTATGTTTTAATTCACTCTAAAAATTCAAACTGTCTTCTTTTTTTATTCTTACATAAAGGCAGTTTTTTTCAAATCCAACATTATTTATCCCCTCAAGCTGCCTCTGGTATTTTATATAAGACATATCATGTAATTTTGGTGAGGCTTCAGATTAAGTGAGATGTTCCATTTAAAGTTGAGGGGTTTTTTTGTTGTTGTTTTTCACTCAGATTTTTCCATTTGTTGAACTTAGGTAAAAATTTGTTTCATAGCAGGGTTGTTTGTTTGTTTTTTTTTTTTGTATATGCTGAGACAGAAACAAAGACAACTTATTCCATGAGCAGAAGGATCATGAAAGATAACCTCACTCTCTGCCTTTTACATGGAAAGTTGAAGCTCTCTAGATGCCTGCATTTTAATAGTTCCAAAGGAGTTGTTTACTTAAAGGTGGTAAGAAAAACGAGACCTTGTCAGTGGGCTTTTTTGGGGGAGGAGGTTGTAGAGAGCTACCTCATTATTTGGTGAGCTCCTAATTCTCAATGAGAGAGTAGCTAATGTGGGTTAAGGCCTTTAGCTATTCCATGTGTGCATTGTAAATGCAGTAGTTTCTGGAGGTCTCAGATAACACCGTATAAGTAGGCAGTCTTAGCCAATCAGATGTTCAAAGAAGAAAGCCCATCTTTTCACCTATTATCATTGCAAGGCTTGCTTATGCGATAACTGGAGCTGTGGGTTGTGACAGCATCATTCTTGTTGGTCTGCAGAATCTGTTCAGGTTCTTCCTTCTCTAGTTTAAATGGTTTTCTCTTCCCTTTAAATACTGTGCTGGGATGCCTGGCTGGCTCAGTTGGTGGATTGTGTGACTCTTGATCTTGGGGTTGTGAATTCGAGCCCCATGTTGGGTATAGAGATTATTTTTATTTTATTTTTTTATTATGTTCAGTTAGCTAACATATAGTACATGATTAGTTTTTGATGTAGTGTTCAGTGATTCTATTAGTTGCATATAACTAAAATAAAATACATTCTGTGCTATAACTAAATATAACAGTGTATATTTTTAGTATTTGGGAGAAATCTCTCAATTTGAGATTGCATTTTAAGCTATCATCAGATGGGAACATGGTTCAATGATATTTAATTAGAAAGTGTTGGCTAGAAAACCTCCTTCTGAAAGTTGGAAACAAAGATTTTTAAACCCTAAAGAGAGGGGGAAATGGAGTCAAATAGAATATTTTCATTTTGAGTTGTTGTGTGGGAAACCGCACCATGCCAGGAGTCAGGAGACTGGTGGTCTATTTTTGCCATTACCTTGAACTCATTACCTTTCTGTGTCTTGGCTTCCAGGGGAAGCCTTGGATGAGTTCTAAGTCTATCTATCTCTGTCTCCCTGCTTTGTAGGGCTCTTTGTACCTTCTTCCTGAGGGTAAGAAAGGTGGTTCATCCTCTGTATCCCAGAACCTGGGATTTAGTAGCTGCCTCTTGAATATTGGTTGATTGCTATTGATTCCCTGAATATATGACCAGTGTTAGAGTGATTCCTTGATTCAATGTACAGGGCATCAGCTTTAGGACTAAAAAACAGGATATAGACTTAAATCGCAGAGCGGTCACATTTCTAGTGCTCTCTTCTCTTTTGGTCACAGATTTCATGTGTCTCCATATTTCTGGTTCAGCAGATGTTTCTCTATGGGAGCTATGCTTATGCTTGAGTTGGTTGTCAGGGTTGTTAAGTAAAAAACATTGTCAGCATACTCTCTTGCCCTCGAGAGAATTGTATGACAATGTTCATTATTACTGCTACAGGAAAGTCCCATGCTCGTTTCTGGCCCATTTGCTCAATATTTCATATTTAAACCATGATAGGATACTGATTTTTACAAATGGTGTGCTTGCTTTAGATTTTTAATCATCACTAAGTAGAAATATGGAATCGATGTGATAAATACTGAGTGAATGGCCAGGGAAACTCTACAAGCTTGTTTCTGTGATCAGGATAGGGCTAGGGTGCAAACAGTAAACTCAAGAGCATGATGTAGTCATAATACACATTTTGTTTGGGAGCTTATCACAAAATTAGCAATGTTTGTGTTTAGAATGTTCTGGCCACTTTTTGAGTTCATCTCTTATCTCATCCTTTCTGTTGTCTCTAGTCATCCTGCATCCCCACCACATCCCCTCCTCTGTGTTTCCCTCCATATGTCTGAAGGAGAGGAAGGAATACAGAATCAGGAGTCTGAACACAATTATTTAGAACACTGATTGTGCAACTTCAAGTAATTTAACCTTTCTTTATCTTGGTTTTGAGATATTTTTAAAATAAAGGGGTTGGAAGTATACTAAAATTCTTTTTAGCTATTAATAGATATGATTCTAAAGGATCTTCATCTCATGATCAAAACATCTGATGCTTTCCACATGCCTTACTAAGTAAACCTGGAAAGCACTTTACCCCAAGGTGATGTTAGCCATGTTCATGCACTGTGGTAGAGTTATCAGGATCTGGGGATATTTGTTTTGTGGTGGCATTTTTGTTTTGTTGTGTGTGTAATGTTTTGAAGATTGAGGTCTTAAATGATATGTGTGTGTGTGTGTGTGTATTTCATAGAATTTAAGCAATGGGTGAGAACAATGGAAGTTTCTTGTTGTTGTTTTTAGAAAGGAATCTTTAATCAGTACTGAAAAACAAGACCTGATAAACCTGAGATTTAGTCCCAGTGACTGTTACGATCAACCAAGTGGCAAAGTTGTGAGGTTTTATTCAAAACAAATGTTAATTCCTATACTAGTCTTGAATCAGGCTTAGAAAAAAGAAGATGGCATTAATTCAGCACTCATATGCCAAGCCCTTCAAATTTGCTTCCATTTGGTTCTATTAAAACCCTAGCGGATAGTACAGCACTTTTCAGGTAAAACAAACAAAAAGGTTTTTGCTTAATTCCATAAGCTAGAGATGGAGGGAGTAGATTTCAAACCTCTCCTTCTGCATCTACGCCCAGTAGCCACCAACCACCTCATTCATGTATGTCAGAAATAATGAAAGCGGAAAATAAATGTAGAAGATTTTTTGTTTTTTGTTTTAAATCCAGCTCCAAAATTAAAGATAAAATGTAGTTCCCTTGTCTAATTTAGGAGGGTCAGATGGAGGAACATTTATTCCTAACTCTTCATGTTTTCATGGAGGAGGGTAATTTCCATTCCATTCTCCAGGAGAGAAAAGCATGGGAGGAAGATGTCTGCTTCTCTTCACCTCATTATTTCCTCCTTCCAGGGTTGAGTTTGGCAGAAAGAAATGATTATGCGCAGATGGGCTCCTTTAGGCTTCTTCCTCTCTCTGAGACCGACATTCTCTATCAGTGAGCTTTTAGGACCGGATCTCCCCTGAGTGGCTGGCAGCTATCAGTATTGCTGGCAACTGTCCAATTCAAGGGTATTAGAAGGTGTTAGAGGGCTCACTGTGGTTGCCCCTGTAAGCCACATTCTTTGATCAGCTTTATCAGTAATAAAGCTAACATTTGATTCTCTTGTCTATCTCCCAGTTGGTTCCAGACTAGGAGAAGAAAATCATTTTATTTTTTTTTTGGCCACTGAAAAATTCAAGAATAGCTAGGACAAAGAAAGTCCAGAGGGTCAATATTAAAAAAAATATATGTATATATATATTTATCAGAATAATTATCACTAAAGATAGCACAATAATAGTTTTCATTTCTACTTTTGGAGAAGAGAGGAAGAAAAATGACTGCCAAAATATTTTCAGGGAACTGAATGACAAATATGTTAAAAGTCTTAATAGTTTATGGAAGAGAAGAGCTATTTGGGCAAGCTTACTTTTTCTGCTCAGATAGTGCCAAGTCACTGGAGCCCATTTAATGGCTGCTCCCTACAGAGCTATACTTCTTATACATGGTTCAATATTTTACATTCCTTTTTAGCCCTTGTCAGCAGCTGTCCTACAAATTTGTTTTCTTTTATGTGCATGTTGGGAGAAAGATGTGTAAGTACTTAATTCTTTATATGAGTAGTTTCATATTGGGGCTTTAGTGTAATTTTTTTTTCCTGGAGCTTCTGTAAATGTTCTGAAGGGCTATGTCTCCATGGGCAGAAAAGTCTTTGTGGAATTTTCTGGATGACTTGCCTGACAGATACCAAGTCTGTTAGTCTTTGTTATTTTAGGCCATCTATGCATGCAGGTTTTGGGGGTGCTTCTCCAAGGCAATGGCATACATGGATCTCCATTATGTGAGGGTGTCACTGTTAACCTCTTGGTATATTTTATTCCAGTTTAGGTACCATGTCTAGGGCTTTCTGAGAATCAAAGTATTTACCCATTGGTTCTCAGAACTTCTGTTTATCTAAACCATCATACAATTGAACATGGCTTTGAGACTTGATTGCCACCTCTGAATTCATCTTATGGAAATAGGACCCTTGTTTATTTTATTTTTTAAAGATTTTATTTATTTATTTATTTGACAGAGACACAGCGAGAGAGGGAACACAAGCAGGGGGAGTGGGAGAGGGAGAGGCTTAGCGGGAAGCCCTATGCGGGGCTCGATCCCAGGACCCTGGGACCATGACCTGAACTGAAGGCAGATGCTTACCGACTGAGCCACCCAGGTGCCCCAGGACCCTTGTTTAAAGTAAAACATTTGCTAAAACAGTACCATGGTTTAGCCATTTGCTAAGGCCAAAACTCTCCGATTGCTCTCATCATCTTATATCTAAACTACAGGTCTGTTCAGCTCTGCTTTCAAAATGCATCCTGTGTCTGACCACCTAGGAGCTCTTTGTCATTACCATCACAGTCCAAGCCACCATCATATCCTGCTTGTCTGAATTACTGTAAAACCATCTGAACTGATCTCCCTAATAGTTCTTCTCTTAGCCTTCATACAGGGTATCTTCCACAGACATCTAGAGTTAGATTTTTAAAATGTCAATGAGATCACATCACTGCCCTTCAGTTTTTTCCCCTTGGTTCTTGCCACAGCCTTATAAAGATCTATGTGTTCTGGTCTTTGACTTCTGCTGCTGCCTCACCTGATTTGCTCTCCCCCATGCACACTCTGTCCTGGTCACACTGTTTCTTAAGCAAGTCAAGCTGGTTCCCATTTCAGGGCCTTTATACTTGATCTTCCCTTTGCTTGGAATGGTACTTAACAACATGCAATTTTTATTAAGTTCTGTTATCACTAGGGACCATCGTAGTTCTGGGGATGAAAACTTGCAACAAGACAAAGTTTTTGTACTCAGGAAGCTTTCCTCCTATAGGAGAGAGACCATAAGCAAAAAATCAAATGTATAATCATTCAGGTGATGGTAAGTCAGCATAAGAATAGAGAATGATGGGTATGTGGTAAGCTATTTTATGCAAATTGCTTGAGGAAGACCTCTTTGATAAGGTGACTTTTGACCCCAGAACCTGGGAGAAATGAGCAAGTGGTCACATGGCTATTTGGAGGAAGCATATTCCAGGCAGAAGAAATAGCAAGTATAAAGGCCCTGAGGCATGAGTGTGCCAGATGTTTTTAAGGAAGAGCAAGGAGGCCATTGCTTGTTGCATTCTAGGTTACAAGGCAGGGAGAGTGGAGAAGAATAAGCTTAGCAAGTTGCTAGAGACCCAGATCATCAAGTGCCACATAGGTCATAAGGACTTTAGCTTTTAAGCTGATTCACAGAGAATGCCATTGGAGGGTTTTGAACGTTGAAGTGACATGATATATTTTTAGAAGAATATTCTTTATATCATGTGGAGGATAGATAGTATGAGAGGGAAGGGAGAAGCAAGACTTAGTTACAAGACTACCATAATAGTCCAAACAAGAGAGAGTAGTGTGAAGTCATAGATCTTAGATGTATTTCAAAGGAAGAGCTCATTTTTGCAGGGTTTGCTGATAGATTAAATGTGTTTATGAGAGAAAGGAAAAAATTAAAGGTGAGTCTCAGAGTTTTGTCCTGAGCAACTGGTAAATCCATTCCAGTTACTATTGTTGTACTAAACTTAGTGGCATAAAAAGATCCACATTATTTTGCTCACAGGTTCAATGGGTTGGGTTCAAACAAGGTCTAGGGGAGCCCTGTCTCTCTTCTACAATACCTGAAGCCTCATTTGGGAAGATTTAAAGCCTAGAGTTGACTCAACAGTGGAGAACTGGAATTGTCTGGAATCAATCTTCATTCACTTGTCTAGCAGTTGATACTATCTTTGGGTTGGGACCTTAGCTTTGTTGTTAGTGGGAACACCTAGACATGACCTCTCTGGGTACTCTTTCCATGTGGGCCAGTTTAGGCTTTTACATAGCACAGCAGGTAAGTTCTGAGAGTGAGGGACCCCAGAGAACCAAGTGGAAGTTCATGGAATTTTCATGATCTAGTCTTAAAAATCACATCACTTCCTCCATACTTTATTGGACAAGGCAATCACAAAGGTACACCCAGATTGAAGGGAGAGAGACACATTACCACTCAATGGAGGACATGTCAAAGTCACATTGCAAGAAGAGCACATGGGATGGATGATATTGTGGCAGCCATATTTTCCACAATGAGGAAGACCAAGTGTGTGTGAGAATGCAAAATTAAGAATTAGATTTGAGACATTTTATTTGTGATAGCTATTAGACAACTAAGTGGAGATGTCAAGTAAGCAGTTGGATATGTGAATCTGGAAAAGTTCTGTGCTCCAGGTACATTTGGAAGTCCTCTATCAGTTGAAAAGCATCACCTGGATGAGTCAGGGTGAGTGTAGATAGGGAAGGGAAGGTGCAAGGATGGAGGCCCAAAACACTTCCATGATTTGTGTTAGGATGATCAGAAGGAACCAGCGAAGAAGACTGAGATGGGTAGCCACTGCTGCCAAGAGAGTGGTATGCTCAAAACCAAGAGAATATATTTCAAGAAGAATCCACTGTGTCAAGTGCTGTTGGAAGATGTAGACTGAGAATTGACTTTGGCAATATGAAGGTTACTGATGACTTTGAAAAGCTATTTCCTTGAGTGGTGAAGATCAAAACCAGTTCCATGTGGGTTTGAGAACAAATGGGAGGGAAAAAAGACTTTGGGTATAGACAACTATTTGGAGGACTTTGGCTGTAAAGGGAAATAGATTAATGGAGTGGGATGGATTTTAGAGGAAGATATGAGGTCAAATATAAGTATTTATGCATTTTATTATTTTTAGGATGGAATATGTTAGAACATATTTGTATGCTGGTGAGGAAAAAAGTAGAAAGTGGACTAAATAATGATAGAGGGTGGACACCTGCAGGAGCAAAGTCCTTGAGCAGGCAAGAAGGGAAGGCATGCAGTGTAATCAGTATTTGCTTGATCTCTTTCCTCACCTTATCCAGATTCCTGTTCAAATGTCCTCTCCTCAGAGAAACCTGCTCTAGTTACTCTGTAAAATCTCCTACCCCATTCTCTTTACCTTCTTTACTGTTCTTCATGGCATTCTGCCATTAGACATTTATCTTCTATCTTTTCATCAGATTGTAAGCTCCATGAGGGCAAGGGTTTTGGCCGTCTCATTCATTGACCTATTCCTAGCACCTAGATCCTGGCATATAGAGGGAACTGAGGAAAATGTTTTGAGTGAGTGACTGCTGAACGAATGGGAGAGTGCATATTTCTATATGAATCACTTTGTTTCAGTTTAGCACTTTTCAAAATTATTTTACAAACATGAGCAGTTCAAATGTGATTTTGACATCACTTTTTAATTAGGGCACCATTTTGAGACTTCTGAGGATGAAAACAGGACTTAATGGGAAAATCATTTGGCAGATTTTATACTGCCTAGTTCTAAGTTCGTCCTTAGCAACTTGAGTTCTGAAAATGAATCCTCATTTCACAGACTCCCTAGGTAATAAATGGGTGTAAAGCAAGTGTGTGTGTCTTCTGCCACCCTCCAGTCTTCAAGGTGAACAGTACTGTTGCTCAGGAGAGAGGACTAAAAATCAAGAGAAAAGTTATAAGGAAGGTACTGCAAGGTTCTTAGAAAAGTACCTGTCTGTACTCTAAGTCATTTTACTTGTTTGGAAAATGTGCCTGATAAGCCATTGATGCTTCACTGGGGATTATGTATTGAAATGTTATCAATTAATGTTAAGGAAGCACTTTCAAATCCTCTGATAAAAGACCCTCTGAGTTCACAGTTGTCACTGTCATGGTAACTATGACAAATGAAAACATTCACTTCACTTTCTTCGCTTACTTAAGTCACCTCATATTGGTGTCATGTCAGATAATACCGTATTTTATTACGCATCTTTTTTCTTTTTCTACGTTGGAGTAAGAAAGTAATTTTACAGCAAGAGAAGAATACTGTTGTTGTGGAATATCATGCTGTATATCCTGAGTTTCTTTTATTTAACAAGCACTCCAAATTCAACTATTGACTTACAAAGCTGTGTTATTTTTCATTACGTTATGTTTTTGGCTTTCAGTATTATGGAGAAATGCCTGATTAAAAGGAAGCCTGCAAGTTAATTCCCAACATGCCCTTTGGCAGCTTTTTCATTTCACTTAGAGGTGGGAGCAGGTGGTGTCATTTAGAATTAAATACATTATGTCTCAGTTGGCAGGAAAATAGCATTCAGTGATGAAATATCCCTGCAATGAATCTCATTAATTGTTCACCAATTTGTGGTAACTTTATTTATATTTGCATACTGTAATGCAAGTACAATGAGGTGTCGTATATTTAGATTATACTTAGTGTTAAGTTTAACCATAAACCGTAAAAGGCCTTTGTTGTAAGGGCACTGAAGGGCTGGTGTGTGAGTGCCAATCCATCATCTACAGGAGGTCCCCCAGAACAGACTGCTTTCATTTCCGGCATTTTCCAGTGAAGTGATAGCAATTTCACAAAACTGGCCCAGCTTAAGCCCATGCTATTTTTAGCATCTTTACTCTGTAAAAAGATAGAACAGATCGTATTTGAACTCTCATGAGTCTTCAGAGGAATAATACTCCTGCAAATTATAATGTTTGCTAGCATTTAAATGTCTGAAAATTCCATCTGATCTGTTTTCTATGACAAGATATATATTTAGATTCAAGTAACCATGTATTATATTTTATGCAGTTTATTAGAAAAATAATTTTAGGAACAATATACTAAAATAATTATTATCCCTTTATGCGTCTAGTTCCATCATAGAATATTTGAGCAAATATGGAAACTTATGTTAGTTTAAAAGGACATATTTGTACTCAATACACAAAAATATTACAATCTAATAAGTATCATTTTTCTGAATTCCTTAATTTCATTTATAAATGGACTTATGGTACATCTATTATATGCCAAGTTCTGGGCTGCCTTGTGGAAAATGTGAGAGACACTTAAGATAACCTCTCTTCTCTCTCGAGGAACTGAAAGTATTTTGAAAAAGTAGATATAAACATAAGAAAAAAGAGACATCAATGTGCAGCTGACAGATTATGTGGAACAAACAAGTGTTACAGGTCAGAGTAAAGTTGTTTTGTTGCACTATTTTCCATTATTAAATGTTTTAACTTATAACCTTAACACCAAAATTTACTTATATCTGAATCTGTTGCTCTAAAAGGAATATATTATGAGGGGCGCCTGGGTGGCTCAGTCAGTTAAGTGCCTGCCCTTCAGCTCAGGTCTTCATCCCAGGGTCCTGGGATCAAACCCTGTGTTGGGCTCCCTGCTCAATAGGGCCTCTTCCTGTCTCTCTCCCTCTGTCCCTCTCCCTGCCCCCCACTCCTGTTCTTTCTCTCTCTCTCAAATAAAAAAACAAAATCTTAAAAAAGATCATGAAATTAGTGGCAAATTATAGTTGATTTATTTCTGATTAAATATAACTTCTGATGTCATGGTTCAGAAAATATACTACAAATATGTTTTTAGTATCCTACTGAAAAGGCATTATGACTTTAACACGGAAATAATAATTACAATTTTCAAACCTATCCGTTATCTCTAGTAGGGAAATGCATGTGCATGCACATACACACTAGCTTGAATATAGAACCATGTGACTTCCAGCTCTGCTTTTTATACCTGTATGATCTTAGAGTAATTTCATATAGCTGACCTCAGTTTCTTCAATTATTAAGTGGGAAACAGTAAGAGCTACCTTGCATGGTTCTTATAAGAAGTCATCAGGTAAATAGGCAATTATGTAAACTGCAAAGCAACACTCAGTTACAGGAAGAAAAAGTATCGACCTCAAAGAACAAAAGTATTACAATAAAATTTCAGTTGGGGAGTGTTGGCCTAGTTTACTTTTGATGACTCCATGGTTAATCGTTTAGAGCCATTTACTTTTTTTTCCTCTAACTCCGGCTGGTCACCAACAGCTGACAGGTCAAATCTGGCCCGCCACTTACTTTGACGTAAAGTTATATTGAAACACAGCCGTGCTCATTCATGGATGCCTTGTCTCTGGCTGCTTTCATGCCATAGTGACAGAGATGAATGTTGGCAACAGACTGTATGGCCCACAAAACCTAAAATATTTACTCTCTGGCTCTTCACAGAAAAAGTTCGCTGACCTCTAATTTAAATCATCATAGTGAGTTGAATCATGTTTAATGAAAAATGTTGAAAGGTTAATTTTCAAAAGAAAATTTAAAATCAGTTATTTGAGATTACACAGGACAAAGTATTTCTCCAGCTATGTCAATGAACCATGTACTTTAGTTTAATTGGCTTGATCACCGTCTTGGGAGTTACATCATGTACTCTTAAAATAGGAAAAGCTGGATCTTAGCGAGTGGACAGGTTGGAAAGAAAAAGGCCTCCCATCCCACTGGCCTCCCTCATGAGACCCACTTTGCAATGATAAGGATCCAAGAATGAGTTGACTGGGGCTCAGCTTGGTTGTAGAGTAAGGCTGGGGAATGAGGGTCATATGAACTTTTCTTTAAGCCTCTTTTTGCATTGAATACCATTATTATGTATTTAAATTGTAATAAAATTAGACTTTTTAAAATGCCCTTTCTCTAACAATAGAGGATATCAAGATGATTTGAATTAACCATCTAAAGTATTGACCATAGTAACTCTTCCACAATGTAGCATGTCTCATGAAAATATAAGGATAATGCTTTATTTATTTTGTTTTATATTTATGTTGTAACTGTTAAAACATTGATATATATATGTCATTAATAATTACTACCATATATATATATTTGGTAGTAAACTACAAAGCCAACCAATGGTTTGCACTAAAAAAGAATGTAGACTGAGGTTATTCATGAGCATATTTTGCTCAGGCAAAGAGAAAGGAATTATTTACTAAAATGTTGGAGAACTATGTGTTTTTCACTTAGAAATGGTTACAGACATTCTGAAGAATTGAGCAGCATTCTGAGATATTTCCTTCTTTTCATATAGAAAATAGTGTTTTTCTTTAGCATCTTTACAAATGATATAGTTCCTTTTTGCCTCACTAAAAGCAGATTTTTATCCCCATGGTTAGATTTTAGCAATAACATATTAAAATAGGAAAAATAGCATTAAGAACACATATATATACATATAAGTCTATATATAAATGTGTGTACATACACACACACACACACACATAATACAAAATTAACTTACACTCCCAGAGTATCACTATAGGAGGAGGTAGAGAATATATACATATATACATACATGCACGTGTGTGTGTGTGTATCCCAGACCAAAAAGTTATCTAAAGTTTATTATACATTTTTTGTGTGTGTGTATGCATACACCCAAATGACTTTGTGGAGTGTGGACAAATGTTTTATAAGATTCAGTGTATCTAATATGGCTATTTCTATGCTGCTTATTTTGGTGTTAGGGCATTTTTTTTAAAGATTTTATTTATTTGAGAGAGGGAGAGAGAGAGCACGAGAGTGTGGAGGGGCAGAGGGAGAAGCAGACTCCCCGCTGAGCAAAGAGCCTGATGTGGGACTCAATTCCCAGACCTGGAGATCACGACCCGAGCCAGAGGCAGACGCTCAACTGACTGAGCCACCCTGGTGCCCCTATTAGGGCATTTTTTTAAGCAGATATATAAATCTAGTCATTATGCCAAAGCAGATATTAACCTCTGTTTTCCCAGGGCTTACTACAGCAGAAATGGACACTATGTGGTCTCAGAAATGTGTGTGTGTGTGTGTGTGTGTGTGCGTTTGCCCATTGTAAAGGGATGTGGCCTATTACTTCTTCACATGAGATCTGAAGGATAACTTGGAGTTAGCAAAAAAAAAAAAAAAAGAAGGGAAAGAATGCAACCCAGCCAGAGGGCAAAGACCTGTGGTGGAAGGAACAAAATGAGTGTCAGAAGCTAAGAAAAGGCCCGGGTAAAGCAGAAGAAGTGGGAATGTGGTGCTGGGTAAGACTCTACAGTAATGTTGTCTGATAGAAAAGTATTGGGAGCCACATACGTAATTTAAAAATTTCCATTAGCCACATTAAGAAGTGAAACAAAATTTATTTTCATATTGTTTTAAGTAACACATATGTCCAAAATATTATCATTTTGATATGTAAAAAGATTTGAGATATTTTACTCTTTTGCATACGAAGTCTTTGAAACCTAGTGTACATTTTACAGTAACAGCATGTCTGTATTCAGACTAGCCACACTTCAAATGCATAACGGCCACACGTGGCAAACGGCTTCCATAATGGATGGTGCAGCTCTCAACCACTGATTCTAGCCCTGGTGGCACAGGTGGCTGTCAGTGGAACTTTAAAAAATCTGGCTGCCCAGCCCCACCTCAGACCAATTACATCATCATCTCTGAGGGTGGAGCCCAGGGATCAGGGTTTTTTTTTTAACTTGCCAAGTGATTTCAATGTGCAGCCAAATAGGAGGACCAGTGTGTGGACTGGAAACCTTGTTACAGGGTTTTGCTTTTATTTTAGGACAATGACAAGTCTTTCAAGAGTCTTAAGTAGGGATATGGCATAAGCAGGTTTACATTTTTTAAAGATCTCTCTGATGAAATCACAGAGAACAGATTAGAGGGAAATAAAGTACATATAAATGCTAATGGAGCCTTTAGGTAGATTTGGCAGTAGCCCAGTTCAGAGATGATGGTCTCATGGTAGATAGAGGTGGAATCAAGAATCATTTAAAAAATGAAAAGTCTTGACTACAGATTAAATGTGGAGCAGTAGGGAGAGCTGATATTCATTCAGTGTGATGGTGGATGCTGCAAGAAGATGCAAAAGTTACATGATTTTAAAAGGTCAAACACACAAGTTTTTGCGTGTCATGAGTTTTGAGCCCGTGTGTCCAGACACTTACAAAGGTGAAATAAGATCTTTCCATTGCTGAAGATGCCCAGAGGTTTTGCTGTCACATATTTAATTCATTAACTATAACACTGAAGGCCTTTAAGAATTGTATCACAGAGACATAATACTTGTTCTAGTCCTGTTACCTAAAAGGTAAGTTACCCAAGGGAAAGGCAAATTGGAGAGTAATTCCTTGATTGTTGTACTCATGACTCATTAAGATCCTTGGGAGGAAAATATTTGTTCCAGAGTTATAGCATATTACAGCTCTCCCTGTTTTGCATGTTCCTGGGAGCTGGGTTTAAGCTCATTAGACCTGAGACAGAGAACAAGGAAACTTGTTGCCATCTACCCCTGTCATAGTCCCTGTCCTGCTCTGATGGCAGTGTATTCAAGAGCTCCCATCTCTAGCCTATATCCTCCAGGAAAAGTTACATTATCCCTTATTTCTTACTCTTTCATGACTAGAAACTACGTGCTAAAATTTATTTATCTTCACTGGAGCTTCTGGTCCTTTCTGAAGCTTTATTTTCAGGGTGTTTGCTGTTTTTTCTATATCCCTCCTCTTTGAACCTCTTCTCTTAGTCCAAAGAGGCAATAACTTCCCACACTACTGCAAATATGACATAGCCACTCTCTCTATCCATGGCAGGTGGTAGTTTTATACATACCTGAAGACTGAATGCTGGTCTAAACCAGGAGTTGCTAGAGGATCTAGAGCTCTGAAACAAATTCATATGGACATAGCTAGTGCAGTGCCTGGCACATAGTAATTGCCTACTTTAAGTTTGAGGTTCTTGTGGGTATTAACAAAATTCAGTTACATATATATTTTTTTAATTGAAGGGACTGAATATGTGCAAATAAACATGCCATAAAGGGAATACTGTGTGCAATTTCCTTAAAGACTATCAACACAGTATAAAAAACAAAGTTTTGAAAAGGGCTTACGTGGTTCATACAGGTGCCTTTCCATCTGTTCTCCCTCCCCAGCTAGGTTGCACTAACACATTTAAGCAAACAACATATTGTCAGAAAAGGAAGCTGTCAAATTGGAAATGCTAATGTAAAACCTTCTAAAACTGTCAGAATCACATGGCAGGTTATCCTCTTATCCTGTTTGATTTTCCCCCTACTGTTAATTCTAATTTAAAGTAGTCATGTGCATTGCCTGTCTTTGAAAATATAATCTTCCTGAGGATTGAAATTGTACCTTGTCCACCTTAGGCTTAAAATATGTTTGCAGTCATAAATTATAAGCCCAGTGAATGTCTCCGAATCTCTTTTTTGTGTATGTCTGGATTTAAAGGCTAGAGATGGCTAGGGAGTCCTATTGAAGCAAGGCTGAAGGGAGCTGCCCTGGACTAGATCATACTCCATTCCACGCACTAATAGGGCTGACTCAGCCAGTGGCTAAGTTAATCTTCAAGTCTCATTTCTTTTACCGGCAACTAGGTTAGGAAGAAACTGGGATAACAAGCTAATCTTTTCCTACTTTATATTCAAGGAGAAGGCTTTAAATTAATTGAATAAAGTGATTATTCTCCTTTATTGGAAGAGAGAATTTGATTTCTATTGCCTATTTTTCAAAGAAGTTTAAGGGCGGGGCACCTGGGTGGCTAGGTTGGTTGGGCGGCTGCCTTCGGCTCAGGTCATGGTCCTGGAGTCCCGGGATCGAGTCCCGCATCGGGCTCCCTGCTCAGCGGGGAGTCTGCTTCTCCCTCTGACCCTCCTCCCTCTCCTGCTCTCTGTCTCTCATTCTCTCTCAAATAAATAAATAAAATCTTAAAAAAAAAAAAAAGAAGTGTAAGGGCTATATAGCATACCACCTTAGTATATAATTATAATGAAACTTTATATGTACTTTTTGTTATTAAAATAAGTATAATTAGATAGGCTGACTTCCCTTATAATTATCTCTTTAAAGTTTTATTTCAGGCGTAGGCTATTGTTAATATTTCATACAGGTCTGTTTTATTTTGGATGAAGATTTTTGACAATTCATAACATGTTGTCAGATAAGTTCCATTTATATCTTGCCTAAATTATATTTGAATGTGGAGAATGAATATTTTGGTTCATTTTAAGAACATATTCTATGCATGGTTTTCTTGGGATAAGTTATAAATTGTCTTTATCTTAGAAATAATGAATTGAGTAGATATTTGGTATTATTGATAACCAAATGATAATTCTATAATGGCAAATTAAAATTCAGTAATTTATTTTATGACATCTTGAAGTTGGAAAATACATTTTAATGTACTTAAGGGCAAATCAATGCATTTAATTCATTTTAAAATTATTTTTAAAATTCCAATAATATATACAATATATAGAATAAGACATGTTGCACTGTGCTCAGAATTTTTACTCGGTATAGTGACTATAGATGTTCTACAGTATTTGAGAAGAGAAAGGGGCATTGTTCTTCAACTGTTGATTTAATAAATGGATGATTTTATGTAGCATGAGATCAAATACATTACTAAGGAAAATGTGCATACTTTTCATTTGCCCCCTATTAATGTCAAACATGGTATAAATAACTAAAAGCCTCTTTACTGATCCCTGAGTTCTTGTAAAATTATAATCCATAATTATATTTTACAAGGTTAACAAGTGGTACATATATATAAAACCTTAACTCCAAACTTCTTAGTCTCCTAGTGAGAAGTAGGCATTAGCCGATAATAAGCCCACACTAGTAAAACTACCGTATCATGCATCTTCTAAATTCAAGAGACAATGGATGCAAATCACGAAGAGGCAGGGACTCAGAGAGAGAATGCTGGCACTCTGATCCTATGCTATGGGGACCTAGTGGTTTGGTGAAGACACACTCCTTCCTTAACTGAGATACAATACAAAATTTTTTAAACAGTTAACTTAGTTTCTTTTTACTTTGAAGTTTTTATTTAAATTATAGTTCGTTAACATAGTGTAATATTTGTTTCAGGAGTAGAATTTAGTAATTCATCACTTAGATAAAACATCCACTGTTCATCACAAGTGCCCTCCTTAATGTCCATCCCCTGTTTAACCCATCCCCTGCCCACCTCCGCTCCAACAACCCTCAGTGTGTTCTCTATAGTTAATAGTCTCTTATGGTTTGCTTCCCTCTCTTTCTTTCTTCTTCCCCCTATATTCATCTGTTTTGTTTCTTAAATTACACATATGAGTGAAATCATATGGTATTTGTCTTTCTCTGACTTATTTCACTTAGCATAATACACTTGAACTCTATCAATTCATTGCAAATGGCAGGATACCATTCTTTTTGATGTCTGAGTAATAGTCCACTATATATGTGTGTACATGCACGCACGTGTGTGTGTGTATGTGTATATACACGCCACATCTTCTTTATCCATTCATCGTTTGATGAACATCTGGACTCCTTTCATAATTTGGTTATTGTTGATAATGCTGCTATAAACATTGGGGTGCATGTGCCCCTTTGAATCAGTATTTTTATATTCTATGGGTAAATACCTAGTAGTGCAATTGCTGGATCATAGGGTAGTTCTATTTTTAACTTTCTGAGGAAAATCCATACTGTTTTCCAGAGTGGCCGCACCAGTTTGCATTCCCACCAACAGTGTAAGAGGGTGCCCCTATCTCTGCATCCTCACCAACATTTGTTGTTACCTGTGTTGTTAATTTTAGCCATTCTGACAGGTGTGAGTGGTATATCATTGTGCTTTTGATTTATATTTCCCTGATGATGAGTGATGTTGAGCATCTTTTCATGTGTCTGTTAGCCATCTGGATGTTTTCTTGGGAGAAATGTCTATTCATGTCTTTTGCCCTTTTCTTAACTGGATTATTTGTTTTGTGGGTGTTGAGTTTGATAAGTTCTTTATAGATTTTGGATACTAACCCTTTATCAGGTATGTCATTTGCAAGTATCTGCTCCCATTCCCTAGGCTGCCTCTAGTTTTGTTGATTATTTGCTTCACTGTGCAGAAGCCTTTTATCTTGATGAAGTCCCAATAGTTCATTTTTGCTTTTGTTTCCCTTGCCTCTAGTGGTGTGTCTAATAAGAAGTTTCTATGGCTAAGGTCAAAGAGATTTCTGTCTGTGTTCTCCTCTAGAATTTTGATGGTTTCCTGTCTCACATTTAGGTCTTTCATCCATTTTGAATTTATTTTTGTGTATGGTGTAAGAAAGTGGTCCAGTTTCATTCTTCTGCATGTGGCTGTCCAGTTTTCCCAACACCATTTGTTGAAGAGACTGTCTTTTTTCCATTGGATATTCTTTCCTGCTTTGCCAAAGATTAGTTGACCATATAATTGTGGGTCAGTACTATACACTTTTGAATTTAAGTAAGTAAAAGTCTCTTGTTTAAATGCAGAGAAATTTAAGGTAAGACTTGTAGATTTTTTTAGATCAGCTGACACTTTCTCAAGAAGTAATTAACTCCTGATCAAGAACAAACCACAGTGGGAATGGATAGGGAGTAGAATTGGCAGCAGGGAAGGGGCAGTGGCAATGGGGAGACACTGTCAGGGTAGGCAGGGTTGTGTGCCTAAAGGGTTGTGAAAGGAGAGGTGGTAGAGGTTCAAATCAATAGGATTCCAGACGTTCACCCATGAATATACTCTTGATATCTACATGGGAGTTAGTTCTACAACATTTGCAGATAGATAGAGATACTGGGAAATGATTTTCTTAAGTAATACTTTCTTAATTTTGTCAATGGCGACTTCTCAATTCTCTTTTCAACATTAGTGTAAGCCATAATATTTGACTTTTTTTTTTAACACAATACCCTTTTTCCACCTAATATATAGGAAGATAACCCAGAGAGTCAGTTTCTAATTCAGTTATAGGAATTGAATGGTACACTTAATTTTCTGAGTGCTGATTTGGATCAGCCTTGTTTCTGAAGCTTTGGTGCAAAACACTTTATTATAATAAAGCAGAGAAAGGAACAAGGGGATCTCAGCACTTGCTCAGGAAATTCTTATTACACCAGCCAGATAAATAGCTTGTGTGTCAAAGACGACTTTCAAGACAGTACAAAAAGTACAAAAACATGACCTACTGATTTTATTTAATTGGAATTAGAGGATATATTCTTGGTAGTATCCAAGCTAAAAAGCTTTTGGGAAATGGCCATTTCATGTATTTGTTTTATAGCCAGCCTGCAGTTTAAAGACAAAAATAAATGGACTTGTAAGTCCAGGTCTACTATTAACATCGTGGGTAGAAAGTTCTCTAGGAACTCTATTTTTCTGTTTCTCTTACTGTAGAAAGAGCAGTAGCAATTATTAACTTTACCACAGCCCATGGACAGCTAACGCATAGGATCCTGCCAGGAAAACAAAGAAACATCAACTCTTGTAGATCACTTGAGTAACATTTATTCAGTAACATTTTATGGTGTTCTATGGCCTTGAGAAGAGATAATATACCTCTTAAACAGTGTTTTCTTACTTAGAAGTAGAAGTTGGGAAGTCTTAAATAAGCCATCAGGCTATTCCCAAAATGCCACTGTGTGTACACTGTAGACTATTTTACTACATATACTGTTGAGAGTTTAAGAACTAATTGCATACATTAATTAACACATGATCAAAAATGCCCATGAGATAGTAATACCATATTACCCCTGCCATACCTCATTCCAAGTCATGCGCTTCTCAGTAACTGAACCTCCAGTGTTCAAGTTTAGTAAAGACAGACCCTGGGGACCCAAATTTGCTTTGCCTCCACCATGATGTATATGTGGTAACACTGTATCTTTCAGATGTTGAAGAAGTTTGAATAAAAGGAAAATTTATTACAGGCATTATATTTAAAAAATAATTTCAATTCAGTTGTGTTGACATATAGAAACAGCTATAAGGCAAATAGTGGAATCTTTCTCTTTATTACTTATGTATCAAACTGATGCTAAATAGACAAAATAAGGACTCTTATAGACAATATGTGCCAGAGCTGTCTTGAACTGGCTTGTGGGAGCCAATTATTAAAATTTTCAGAAATTTTGTGAATGGTTGTTAAAACACCCATCTTTAAAAGTTATATTTTATAAACTTAAATATCAACTGAACTAAAAAGGAAAGAATAAGTCCTTAAAACCTCACTTTCTATCTCTTTTGAGTACATTTGACTATTGCATATGGTGGACCTAATGGAGTGCTACTGAGCATATCTTCCCCATCTCCATGTTTAGTGATTTCATGTTGGTAGCTTGAAACTGGCCACACTGGGGATATTTACACCATGGAAATAGGCAGACACTACAAATTAATATTAGCCCATCCCACTGAGAGTCCACTGTTGAACATTTTCCAACACACCACTCCTTACAGCTGAGTTTTGTTGGAAAAGAATACGTAGGTGCTGTTACAGTTTTTAGGGTGGCATATTTCTAGTGGTGGTTCTCACAGTCTCTATGTTACAGTCCCCTCCTGGGCTTATTTAAAACTGTAGTTTCTTTGGTTCCACCCCTGAATGTCTCAGTTCTTTTGTGCAAGTAAATTATTTTAAATGCTAAACTTTGAGAGCTCTCTTAGAGCTTTCTAAATTATGGCTGAAGTAATAATAATTTTGCTTTGCTTTATTTTAGTTTATTTTTACATTGAAAAAGAAGGGTACCTCACATAACAGTAGTGCAAAAGCAGTAGGAATAAAATCATTCGCTAACTTAAAGAGAAGTAAATGATGATAAATATATGTATCCTAAGAGATTATATCTCTAGTGCTTCTTCCAATTTTTTGCACAGATGCTAGATAGATGTTCCTTGAATTAAACACAACATTCTGGATTGTTTTATGTCCTCTATTTGCTATATTTTGTCTAAAACACTGTTTCCTTTGAGATTTGTACTTACTCACACATGTGAAAACACCTACCAAATTTCAGTTGTGTTTTTCTTTTTTATTCACAAACGCTTTCAGACTCTGTGTCCACTAAATTTCTTCACTGGAAAATTTTTATATGACAAAATATTTTTCAAATCCTACATTTTTGCCCTCATTTGATGGCTCTAGAAGCCAGATGTTCATCTTAGTAAAGGTGACATATTCTCTTCTTCTTCCTAACCCAGTTAGAAAATGTTAGGTTTCCTTTTTTAGACTGCCAGAACAATAAATGAAAAACAAGTCAAAGTCTTAGAACAGGAAGGACTTACTTTCAGCATCTTAAAATTAAAATAATTTGTTAATTTTAAAAAGACTGCATATATAACCACCAAACTATGTATTTTTTGACAGTTTATTTTGTATTAAGATTATTTTCTCTCTTGTAACTGTCAATATGGAAGTTTAGCATAGTAGATCTGCAAGCCCCCACTATAACAGATCCTCAGAATAACACATATTGTAGCAAAAATAATGCAGAATGACACTTCTGCCAAATGTATTTATAGAATGAAGCTTATATAACATAAGACATCCTATTCTAGAAGCAGTGTTCATTCTCTAGCTCGGCAGCTTTCTCAGCAGTATTCCTCAAAATTATTTTTGGTATAGAACATTCATATTAAATTAATGGGCTAAAGAAACTTCAATTTATGGGGTCTTATTGGAGCAGAAGGTTTAAACAATTTTTTTTTTTCTGGGGAAAAATGTAGCATGAGAAATGTGTATGAGTGGCAGATTTGATAGCTCCCAAATTGTCCCAAATAATTGCATCTTGCTTATTAATATTGCTACAAAGCCATTGCTCTCTCATAGGAAACAATGGCTTCCTGGGCTGTCATAGCTCAGAAGAGTCACGTTCGTATTTATTTATTCCCTCTATTTGTCATATGTGGCCTGCCTGGGTGATTGTCGGGCACACCCACTGACATGGGTCCCTCTGACAGTTGCACAGGGATGCAGAGTCCTATCCAAGATGCCCACAGTCCAGAAGAGTCTGCTGAAGAAGAGAAGACCCATGGAAGAAGATCTGAGACATTCCCAGGAACTTCCAGGGAAACTAAGCCCTCACTACTTTTTTTTAACCCAAGTTTAACATGATGCCTCTGTCAAATTTATGAGACTGACGCGCTACCTACTGCGCTAACGAGGCACCTGCCTCTGTCAAATTTAGAGCTACAAATATTAATTGAACACCATCCTGGGAAGTAAGAGGGATGAAGTTAAAATGGCCCCTACTCTAAATTTTAAAGTGTAAAGAAACACATAATCAGTGGGAAAGGCACAAATTCAAAAAGTCAATACTTCTCAATATGATAAACATACTACCATATACAGTGGGAAGCATAAAGGGGAAGACAGAAAGCTTAGCAAAGAAGGTGACCCTTGAACTGGGTTATAGTATAGTTGTCAGGCTCTTTTGTTGAATACCAGTAACTACCAGAAATTGAGGGTGAGTGGGAGATACAGGGTTCCCTCCCCCCTTATTAAAAGAAAGTCTTGTGTGCTCTCTCTGACAAATAAATAAAATCGTAAAAAAAAAAAACAAAACCAACTCCCAAGAAGAAGCTTTAATGAAAGCTTCCTTCTAAAGAAGATCAAAGCATAGTGTGGTAGTTTTCTCGGGTGATAGGGTCCTCCATTAAAGGAGCACACGGCTAAAAGAAATTCTAGACCTTGAGTGCTCTTTGGCTAGTGGACCTATTGGGTGTTCATATTTTGCACATGGAAGGGCAGAGATACCTGTACAGTCTTTCTAGGAAACCACTTCTCATAAATATCACTGATTTTACTAAATATTTTTAACATTGCTTAAGCCACTTAACTCACCCTGTGGTATAGATATACTGGTGGTATTTTAAGTGTATGACATAGTCCTCTCTAGAGTGTGGACTCTTGATAATGATCTTCACATGCTAACTACCATGAAGTGTGAATTACTGATTAGGAGTACTTAAGTGTTCATTAAACTTAACAGGGTGTAGATTAGAGATAATTTATATATACTCAGTCCCTGTTTATTATGAAATCTTTCTTATAAGTAACAATTTATTATTGGCCAGAGTGTGCTGTTTTAACTCTGTTTTGAGGTTTATAGGTTCCTAAGAAGTTATTTTTTCACAGATGTTTGTGTGTGTGTATGTGTGTTTTGTTTTTTTGTTTTCTTAACAGCAAGTTGACTTTGTTACCTCCAGGCTTGCACAGAACTAGGGTGATGTGTGAGCATGGTATACGAACAAGGAGAAACAGTTTTCCTGTTCAGGAACAGCTCCCATGGGGTTTCTTGTTGTTGTTGTTTTTTTTCTGTAGGAGAACTGAGATCCCTTTGTCCCTGGTGGCTGCTTTGCTTTTACTCTATATTTACTCTACATTTAATATTTTGTTTTCCAAGTACAGAAGAGTAACATTAGATTCAACAAAAGCAAAATAAAGTTTTCTTCATCATAGCTTTAAATTATGAAAGAATAGCACTTGTACAAGATGAAAGTGGTTAAGGGTTTCTCAACAAATGGCTTTGAACTAAAGATAAATATGTTTGTATTGTTTGTATGAAACTTTAAAACATTCAACATACATTTTTTTTTCTTGGAATATCAGAATGAAATCCACATGGCCTTTTCTTCAGTAATAGTTTTCTCTACCAGTTTAGGTCTAGAAAAGACTTCATTTGCCCTCTTCTTTAGGTTTCCAATTGCTCTCAGGTGTTTACTCGGAATTTAAATAGGTGACATTACTTGTAGTAACGAACTCAAACTACTGTCAATTCAGTTTTTGAAACTTTTCATTTTAAGCTAGAAGTATAAGCTGATGTTAGATAAGAACCACACACACACACGATTGATTTAAGCATTACATGCTCATTGGAAAATAAAGAAAAGTATAAGAGACTGCATAATCTCAGTATCAAGAGATGGTTAATGTTTGAGGTATTAATGTTACCTGCTATTATTTTCTATGTGCATACTTTATTTAAAAATTATAATACAGTATATAAAGTTTGATATCCTCCATTTCACTGGCCATGCTCATCTATCCCTAAATAATCATTGAATATATGATTTTTTGGGGTGTATAATATTCTATCCTATGGAGTTACCATGATTTATTTAACCATTTTGCTATTCTTTTTGAAACTTTGGGGTTTTTGGTTTACAATTTAAAATGTCTTTTCTAAATATGTGTGTATATTTAAGTTGATTATAAAAGTTTTAAAACAAGATTTAAATTATTTCGATACAGTAAAGGTTTTTTTTTTTTTTTGCATCCAGATAAAAGTAATAAAATCATCTTTAGAGATAGAATAGTATTATTATAGATGACCATTTGCATTGGGACCGGGCCAAGTAGCTGGTGATAGTCACTTAGTAACATGTTTATGTATGAATTTTGCTCTTCTCATCTTTGCTGGGTCAGGTAGCCGTTCTGAAGAACAATTTCAACTACTAGCCAACCAAAGAGCATGATCAAACTCTGTGTAGCTGAGGATTTACAAATCACTGATTTTACTTTCTTTCCCCTTGTAAAATGTTTTCCACAGTTATGTGGACTATTTTCAAGTTTGATGAAACTACAAAACAGCAGACCATATCTTTATGGGGCACACATACAGTTCTTCAGTCTGTCCCATTCCCAAAGCATTGTGAATATCAACATTTCAAACAGTGACAGCGAAGACAAAAATTAAGTGATTTCACTTGTAAAGATAAGGTAAATGTGTTTATTTCCAATACTACCCTTTTGAAATGGCTAATCATATAACTTTTCAAATTCTTTCCCCCAGTGTTATGGCTTGGAACTAGTGGAAAACAGTTTATAGAGTACTCATGCAGAAGCTTTTAAAATATATGTATTTTTAAAAGCAGGCTGTTCAGTTGCCTTTGAGCTTGTTTACCCTGCAGGACCGTCTAACCCCTCAAGTGAAGTGGATGATTTAATTATGCTGTTCATTCTAACCTACAGCTTCTGGTTCACGTGGCCATGTTGCTAGATCTGTTTCTGAACAAACTGGTCAGGTGGTATAATATTAGCATAGTTTTTTGTTGTGGTTGATGTTTTTATGTTTGTAGTTCTTTGGGAAATACAGTCCAAGAAAAATTGTTCTTACAGCTATATGTTGTAAGACCGCATTTGGCCAAAATTCCAAATTTAATCTATTTCTGCACCTGACACTTAATGACTGATTTTCCTAACCTTATAGGCAGGACCCCTGATGTAAAATGTTTCATCATATTAAGTTTAGATGCTGGTTCAGAATGTCTTCTGATAAGAGTGATCTAATGAATCATTTTTACTATTTCCTGAAACACCTGAATTTTTTCTGTGTGTTTCAGCCAGTTAGGAGGTAGATTTAGTGCTCTTTGCTTAAAGCAGTTGCAAGATTATAGCCCTAGGCAGGTTGTGAACATTTTGTCAGTATAGAGACCTTGAAATATTGAAAGGCCCAATATTTCATTTGTTTATATAGTTGAAAATCCTTGGTTTTCTAGCATACACTGACTAAACTAATAATACCACTTTTTCTGCTTCAACAGACTTTTATAAAATCTTGCTCCAAAATGACCAGAAACCTTTTTAGGTCTTGGTATTTGGAGCTTATATATTACCTTGGGAATATGTATACACACATATGCCTGTGTATATGTGTGTGTGTGTGTGTGTATGTATATGTATATATGTATATATGGGTGTATTACATAAATGTTTAATTACTTTCTAAAATTCCATGTTTGCAATTACTTTAAGAGTACCACACATTTGAAAAGACAAAGGGAAAAAGATATGAGAATGGCAGATAGTGTTTCTGGTTCTAAATGGGGTTTTGCTCTACACAATTCAGAGTGCAAGGAATTTACTGCAGTTAGTCCCTGAAATGCAGTGCCTAAGGCCTTCTTCTAGTAACGCTGTGATGCCTAGAAGTCCGGGTTTTTCCCTCCTGGTGCTCTGTACCCCTGGGTTGTATGTGCTTACAAATGACTTGAAAGGGAGTCAACATTGACTTGGTCCCATCTCACAGCAGTCAGGAGGCCCTGGCTATTGAATAGGAACTGGCCTTGTGAACTTTGTCCAAAGTTAAAAATGCTGAAAGAAAAATGCCCCCTCCAGTGGTACCCACAAATATTAGAGCAGCATCATTCTCTTTGAGAGAGAATTTGCTGATTCCTCAGCATCACATTCATTGAGGGGACTCCCAGCCAAGCTGGCCTTGGTGTGGAGGTGAGACTATGGAAATATGAGCTGTGGAGCAGCTGTGGGTCAGGAGAAGTGGGTGGCTGCCTGTGTTTGAGTGAAGCTCTCCTGAGGGATCCAGCAGGCGGGACTCGAATCCTGTGACCAAACACCAGAGTATAGCCTTTAGGTTGAGAAGAGAGAAGGCTGTATTCCAGCATCATGCTTAGACACGGGCCCTTGTATCCTATAAATACTACCCAGATTTCTGCAGCATGTAGGAATCGCCATTCTCAATTTGTAGGCTGAGCCAAGTCTCAAGGCTGAATACCTCAGGAGAACTAGGAAGGATTTTTCATTTTTCTACCATCTCAGTGATCCAGAACCACTGTCTTCCCCTTAACTCTGATGATTAAAAACTGATCATCATCCACAAGGGACCAGGAAGCTTTGTAAGGGTCACTATACTGATAGATATCCTTAGATCTGTAAGAGTTAGGCCCTATAGAAACCCCTGTTTACCAAAAGGTCATGACTAAAATCTCTACTTAACAATAAAGAAGAAATCTAGCATATTGGTTAAGAACACAGATTTTAGAATCAAGTGCCTGGGTCCAGATGTTAGTTCTCTACCTTACTTAACCTTTAGAGAGGTCTCACGTTCCTCATCTGTAAAGGGAACATTGTAGGACTACTTACCTCATAGGGTCATTATGAGGATTACATTGAACAATACGTGTTAAACCATTCAAATAATACCTGGCATATAGTATATGCCATAGGAGTCTTAGTCTTAATTGGGTTTTGTTGTTTTCATCCTTCTAGTGAACCTTATTCTCATACAGTTCTGTAACTTTGAATATATATAAGGCACCATTCAAGGTGTTTATATTTCACCTCATTTAAACATCATGACAAACCTAAGCAGTAGGTGCCCTATTACCCTTGTTTTCAGGTGAGGAAACTGACATCCAGCTAGGGTCAGTAACTTGCCTGAGGGCACATGGCTAAGAAGTGGCAGAGCTGGGTGTCAGGCAGTCTGGTGGTCACTGTGTTAACCATTCTGCTGTACTAACTCTTCATTTCCAAGGCCTTCCCATGACTCAGTAACCTCATTTTCTCCTATTAAGATGAGTCTTGTTTTTTCCCCAGTACTTTTCAAAGGTATAGCAGAGACACCAGCCCTTAGCAAGGAAGCCCTCCTCATCTTCCTTACTAATATCAAACTAATGCTTTGCTGGATACTACTCATTGAGATTCTCTCCTGGTGCTCTGTACACCTGGGGTTGTATGTGCCTCCATCCCAAGTGTCTTTCTTGACCTATCTCAGCTCCCAACTTGTAGTAATCTTGCCACAAAATCACTATTCCTTCTTTGAAGAAATTCTAGGTATTTACCATTAGGATCCTCCAAAGATTAAATATCACTGTCCGTTGTCCTATGTTTTCTTTTCCTTCTTACTGTCCATGTTCAGTCTCGTGCTCAGGCCTTGATGGTTAAGCCAATTCTGGGTGTGAACCCTATGAGGACAACACAGGCCCATGGAGCAAGTGCCATGTAAGTCCCACCAGGTAGAAATTGGCTTTGTGGGAGCCATATTAATGTTAATTATATGGTGATTTTGCCAGAGGGATATTCTTTTTACTGTAAAGTGACATGTTCTGCACAGGAGTTCCCAATCTTCCTGGAATGTCTGATAGGGAATCAGATGTTCCAATAATGCTATATCCACCTGATAACACAGTCTCTTCAGGTAAATGTCTTTAACCCAACAGTTGTCTTCTTCTGTACATCACTAATGTAATAATTACACAAATAAGAACATTAGTACAACTTTCAATACCTTACTTTGAAGATGCAGAATAGCTCCAAAGTAACATTTGCCGTATATGTATAAAAATAACTCTAGAAAAATCTACCACCAAACATCAAAAGGATTTTGGCAGGAACAAGACAATGCATGACAATGTAAGGATTTGAACTTCTATGAAGAAGTTTGGGAGGTGTGATAGAGGTTATTTTGTTGCTAATTTTAATGTACTCAGAAAAGTCCTTGAAATAAAATACATTTTCACTGATGTTTTCTAATTACAAACAAAAGCTAATTTCTCTTAAACCTTTTAATATATTCACAGAAATGTTTGTACATTCGCTAATGAGTGCCATTATATTGAGGGGCACATTGCACACAGAGGATTGCATTTATGCAAGAATGACCCTGCATAAATGCAGATGGCTTCACATTCACTATCAGGGAATTAAGGATGAGAACCTCCATCCCCTGAGTTCTTCACAGAAAAGTTAGTTATTGCTTTACTTAAGTGCCTTAGATTTCATAGCACTAGTAGTTTTTTCTTGTAGATTTTCTTAAAATTTGACTCTCTAGATTCCTGTGAGATTAGGAAAGAACTAACTTTATGCCATCCAGTTGTGTGTCTATGTCTGTGTGAGCATATGGGGGCCGGGGACTCTGCAGTGACTTGTATCTACTTGAACAAAGAAGACCATGATAAAGCAGAACAGTTCAGATAGTCAACCTGTTGGTCTTTGAGTCTATAGTGTGCTTAATAATCATATGCTTGCTTATCTGTCTGCAGATTTGAATTGTTGCCCCATCATGAGATACAGTCAGTGGAAACTAATTCAAACCCAGGGCAGTCTTTGGATGAGCCATTTTGTAGTATAACTTCTATCTCCTTTTTCTTACTTTTCATTTACCGCCAACTTTTGGGGTTTTTTTTTTTCCCTCTTCCCATTTTCTTTCCAATCATACGTACTGAATGGTAACTAGAAATAGCATGGATAAGTGACATTCATGGACAGTTTATAATTCTCAATTGAGCCAATAATTTCAACGTTGAGCCAAATAATTTCAATAATATTGAGCCAATAATTTCAACATTGTCTTCCATCAAATCTTTTTATGAGAGCTGCTCAAAATGACCAGAGTTGATTAATTTGCATTTCACTGCTGCCGTACATCTCTGCATATTATCAGTGAAAAAATGAAAGTGCTAGGGCCAAAAGATGGATAGTGAGAGGGAATGAAGGAGGAAACCTAGGTAATCTATCAACTGAATAATCAATCCCAGAATAATTAGGAATTAGCTGACTACTAAATTACAAACCTATATGCAAATGGTTGGTGGTATATAGCATGTGCATCTTTTCTGTGCAAGAAGTCATTTCTTTTATGCTGGTTGAATACAAAATGGCACAGAAGTGAATGTGGAAGATGATAAGCCAAAGAAGCTGGGCATGAAATATGAGATGTAACCAGGAAAGAATAGATAATAGTTCTAAGAAGGTAAAGAAAAGAACAAAGAGCATTTGTAATAAAAAAATAATTAGAAAAATAGCAGAAAATAGTGGAAGAATACAGTTGTACTTTAGAAATGCTTGCTTAAAAAATGAAAATGCATTCAAAAGATTAGGTCAGAGGGATCAAGGTGCTTATGAAATTATGATATCAGACAAAGAGGTACCAGGACGTTTATAAGGATTTTAGGAACATACTGTGTTTATTTTCTTTGAAAAATTTTAAGCATACATACTTGGGTGTTTGTTTCCTTAAAGCCATCTATCTCTACTGTAAGCACTCAATAGTCACACACACAAAAAAATCCTTCATTTATCCAGAAAACATATTTTAAATGTCTGCTCTACATTAGAGCTCTGTGCTAGTGCCAGATAAATAGTAACCAACTAAGCAAGGCATATTTTCAAGAAGATGATGATCTGGTGAGGGACATAGACAACTCAGCATGTTAAAATAAGTGCTATGATGCTAAAGCTTGAAAATGGAAGGAAGGATGCCTATCTCAGTCTGGGAGGGAGAAAAGCCTTCCTCCATAAAATGATACCTGATTGAGAGATCCAAAGGGTAAGTGGAAGCGAGGAGGAAGGGAAGGAGATATCAGTGAGGATATTCCAAGCAGGAGGAGCATGTGTACATGCCTGGAGAGAGAGCATGGAACTCTGTGGGGCCAAAAGTAGTTCAGTATGGCTACAGCATAGCATGAGAGACAAGAAAGGGAAGAGGGCTCAAGGGAGCTTTTTTTGACATATATTTTTCCCAAGTTTATTGAGATATACTAGGCATACAATATTGTGTAAGGTTAAATTGTACAATGTGATGATTTGATGTATGTGTATATTGTGAAATGTTTACCACAGTGAGGTTGTGTAATGCATCCTTCACCTCACAAAATTACCATTTTGTTGTTGCTATGGAGAATATTGAAAATCTACTCTCACAGCTACTTTCATGTGCACAACACAATATGGTTGACTATGTGCATTAGATTCTCAGAACTTAGTCATTTTATAACAGAAAGTTTGTACCCTTTTACCAACATCTCGCCAGTTCTCCTTCCCCTTGGCATTGACGATATTATTTCTGTAAGTTCAATATTTTTAGATGCCACATATGAGTAATATCATACAGTATTTTTCTTTCTCTGTCTGATGTATTTTACTTAGCATAATGCCCTGAAGCTCCATCCATGTTATCACAAGTGATAGGCTTCCTCCTTTTTATTACTGAATAATATTCCATTGGCTATAAATAACACGTTTTCTTTATCCATTCACCAACTGACGAACACTTAGGTTGTATCCATGTTTTGGCTATTGAGAATAATGCTGCAATGAACATGGGAGTGTAGATACCTCTTTGAGATAGTGATTTCATGTTTTTCAGGTGTACACCCAGAAGTAGGATTGCTGGATCATATGATAGTTCTACTTGTAATTTTTCTAGGAACCTCCATACTGTTCTCCATTGTGACTGTACTACTTTACATTCCTAGCATCTGCACAGAGTTCTCTTTTCTCCACATTCTTGCCAACACATATCTCGTTTCTGTTTTTTTGTTTTGTTTTTATTAAATAATAGCCATTCTAACAGGTGTGAGGTGATACTTCACTGTGGTTTTGATTTGCATTTCTCTGATGTTTAGTGATGTTGAGCACGTTGTCATGTACCTTTTGGCCATTAGTGTGTCTTCTTTGGAAAAATATCTGTTGAAGTTCTCTGCTCATTTTATAGTCACATTATTTTTTTGCTGTTAAGTTGTCTGAATTCCTTATATATTTTGGATATTAACCTTTTATCATATTTATGGTTTGCAAATATTTTCTATTCCATTGATTGCCTTTTCATTTTGTTGACTGTTTATGCAGAAACTTCTTAGTTTGTGCTCCCACTTACTGATTTTTTTTCTGCTGTTTGTGCTTTAGATGTCATTCATGTCTAAAACATCATACCAAGACCAGTGTCAGGGAGATTTTTTCCCCATAAGTCATCTTCTAGAACTTTTATGGTTTCAGCTTATATTTAAGTCTTTAATCCATTTTGATATGTTTTTGTGAGTGGTATAAGATGGGGGTCCAATTTCATTCTTTTGCATGTGGACATCCAGTTTCTCCAACACTATTTATTGAAAAAATCATTTTTTCCCTATTGAGTATTCTTGGCTCCCCTATCATATATTAGTTGATCATGTATGCATGGATTTATTTCTGGATTCTCAATTCTGTTCCATTGGTCTATGTGTCTGTTTTTATACCAATAGACTGTTTTGATTATTATAGCTTTGTAATATAGTTTGAAATCAAGAAGTATACCTCCAGCCTTTTTTTTTTTTTAAATAAGATTCAGGTGCACAGCATTATTAATTCAACATCTAGATATACTACAAAGTGATTGCCCCAAAAGTCTAGTTACCTCCCATTACCCTACAGTTGACCTCCTTCACCCCTTTTGCCTACTCATCCTTTTTCCCTCTGGTAAACACTGATCTGTTCTCCATATATGCTTGCAATCATACAGTACTTGTCTTTCTCCTGACTTATTTCACTTAGCCTAATACCCTCAAGGTCCATCCATGTTGTTGCAAATAGCAAGATTTCATTCTTTTCAATGGCCGGGTAGTATTCTGTTGTGTCTCTTTCTGTCTGTACACAGACACAGACACACAGACAGACACACAGACAGACAGACACACACCACATCCTCCTTATTCATTCATTCATGGAACTTAGGTTGTTTCCATATCTTGGGTGTTATAAAAAATGCTGGTGTGAACATAGGGGTGTATTCATCTTTTCAAATTAGTATTTTTGTTTTCTTTGGATAAATATTCAGTAGTGGAATTGCTGGATCACATAGTAGTTCCATTCTTAAGTTTTTGAGGAATCTCCATACTGTTTTCTGTAGTGGCTACACCAATTTGCATTCCCACCAATGTACGAGGGTTCCTTTTTCAACACATCTTCTCCAGTACTTATTTCTTGTGTATTTGATAATAGCCCTTCTTATGTATTTGATCATAATCTAGTATCTGTTATGTGATATCTCATTGTGGTTTTGATTTGCATTTCCCTGATGATTATTGATGTTAAGTATCTTTTCATGTGCCTGTTGGTCATCTGTATGTCTTCAGAAAAGTGTCTATTCAGATCCTCTGCCCATTTTCATCAGGTGGTGTTGTTGTTGTTGATGTTGTTGTTGTTGAGTTGTATAAGTTCTTTCTATATTTTGAATATTAACCTCTTATCAGAGGTATGCTTTGCAAATATCTTCTCCTATTCAGTAGGTTGCCTTTTTGCTTTGATGATTTCCTTTGTTGTGTGGAAGCTTTTTAGTTTGATGTAATCCCACTTTTTTATTTTGGCTTCTGTTTCCTTTGCTTTGGAATCTGATAAACCTAGAAAGGAGAAAGAGGAGTCAAGGTGATATCCAGGTGTTTTTCTTGCATAACTGAATAAAGAGAGAAGTATGCACAGGAGATCTGGAAATGAGAGTCCTCAACAAATGAATGGTAAATGAAGCCATGAACCTCGGTAAGATCACCCTGAGGGAGAGGGTAGAAAAAATGAGACCAGGAGAGTGTTCTAGCTGAAATTCTGAGGGACACATATAAATTCAAAATCAAAATTTTTTTCTTTAAACCCATATCAAATGTAAAGTAATTAGAAAATTTGGGCATGAGGATGTAATTCATCTCTTTCTGATTCTGCCTGCTTGTGTCTCTGGTCAATATTTTCGACTTTGCTAAACAGGTAAACTAGTTCTGTAGTAGGTAAGGTTATATTGACGGTAATTCTACCTGACTCATAAGCAACAACAATATGGGTTAATAGGATAAATAAATTATATGACAGACTGAAAGGTCAGTTTTGCATCTTGCCAAAATAAATATTAGCACGAGAAAAACAGGAAATACTGATAGCATTATAATGACTCTACGTTAATGCTTCCAGGTAAACATTAATCAAGTCATTTTAAATGCCAAACAAACAGGACCTTGTTTTCCTCCCTTCACACAGACAGGATCCAGTGGCCCAGTTAAGCATGAAAACTGCCAGAAATTTTATCAGAAGCACCAGGAACTCAAACACCAGGTCCTACCCTCTGAATACTTATTGCCTGAAGTTACTGATTACAATTTCTCTGAATTCATCAGAATTTCTAATTAGTTATGATTCTGTCTTCTTTGTAGGAGACTCGAAAGCCAAGACAGTAAGCATGTTCTCTTGAAGAAATAAAAAGTTAGAACAAATGTAAATTCTCAGTTTCCATAAGGGAAATGGAGTTCAAAAGGGATTAAAAAATGATAATGTGATTTCATTCCCTATCCTCATCCCCACCATGAAAATCTCTTATTCCCAAATAAGAAATGAAAAACTATTTTTCTAGGTCACATACATTTGTATGGTTTCACTAATACTTGACAAGTTAAAACCCTTCAGAATTGGAGTCAAATATAATTTATTAAGAGCCAGAAAATAATTGGGAATAGCCTATATTTAGCTTGTGTTTTACTAATTCATTTAAATGATCTCTGTGTTGTTTGGCAATGTTCTATTTGCAGATAACTCAATAGTCAATATAGTCACAACAAATTCTAGTATTTAATAGTCATAAGAACCAAGAACTATATGGCAAATAAATTATAGCCAAGTGATACAGAATTTCTGCTGTAACCTTGTACATGTGGTCCTGAAATAAAACTGACAAAACCACACTCTGAAAGTAACCAAGTTTATGGGAGAAAATGAGGTAGACCACTGAAAACTTACACAACATTGCAACCAGAGCACTTGCAAAAACAAATTTGAGAGAAACCTAATAAAAGTACTAGCCTGGCTGGGGCACGTGGGTGGCTCAGTTAAGGGTCCAACTATTGATTTCAGGTCAGGTCTCAGTCTCAGGGTTGTGAGTTCAAGGCCTGCATTGGACTCCATGCTAGGTGTGGAGGCTACTTAAAAATAATACTAGCCTGGTTGAAAAGACATGTGAAACTTGTATTTAATAAGTAGGTGAATATTATAGTAAATATAGGATTTAGTGTTGAAGGAAAACTGAAGGTAGCTTGATGGAAGATGCAGAAGGAATTTGGAAGCTGTTGAGTTATAAAACCAGACAAAGATGAAATGAACACATGCACAGGAGAACTGCATTAAGCTCTTCTCGAGACAGGTAGGGTAGACAACCTGAGCCAGGAAGGATTGAATGAGATGATTGGGCATTGTGCACAGTACCATATTCAGATGTGTTTAGCTACTGTTTCTTCTGGGAAAAATATTAGAAAACTGCATATGACACAATGCTACATTGATGTTTTTCTGACTTCATTCCTTAGCAGGAGAGACTATACCTGCAACTAAGTAAATGGTACAACACTATAATGAGAATTTCTGCCCAATTGATAATTTTTAAGTCTATAGCTTATAAAGCTTTTTCTAATGATCCCTGGTTTATAACTTCTGACTTTAGGGAGACGAATATTACCTTTAGAGACAAAATACTTGATTTCAAGTCCAGGGTCTTCTACCTCCAATCTGGGTTGTCTGGGGCAAGTTACATGACTTGTAGCCCTCTGTTGCTTGTCTTTAAAATGGGGCTAATGATATCACCTGCTTTCAATGTTGTTGTGAAGGTTACAGAAGATAATGTGGGACAAGAGCTTGCCAAAGTAGCTGACACACAACAAGTGCTCCATAAAGTACATTGCTATGGTTAAATAAAAACCCTTTGTGACATTCAGCCCTTTAAACTGCCTACATTCTTTATTTACCTTAAAGAGGGCCTTTCCTTAGAGAAGTTCCGTCTTTTCAGTCAGCAGATGTCATCCTGGTTGACTGAGCACCAAAGTTTTCTCAAAGGAACAGGTTAGGTCTCTGAAGACATCCAGATGGTTGCTAGTTCTGAACACCTCAAAATGATGGATTCCCTTGTGGCATTTCTTCACAGTGAGTTAGAAAAATTAGTAAGGGGGGGAGTCTAGATTTAACAAACTTTGCTTTTTTGAGGTAAATTTAGCTATTTTGAGGTCTTTATAACATAGCCCTTCCTCCACCCCCCAAAGGGGGTGGAGGAAGAGAACCTTAGGAAATGACCGTTGAGATCTTTCTTGTCTTCACTTCTCAAAGGATGATACAGTGAGTGGAATATTTCTTTTCACCAAGTTAATAATGATGGAATTTTGCTTTACAATCTTAGGACTATAATTGCTTTGCCATAAGTTTTGCAGGAAGGCCAGAAAAGCCAGAAGTTAAACAACACCCTCCCTAAAAATAATAAAAGACAAAGAATGAAAACCTCCCTGAGTTTTGCTTCTGGAAGTATAGGAAACTCTTTAAGTTCTGAAAGACATCTATAGCAGTATAACTAGATGTGGAAAAAGTGCATCAAAAATTATTTATAATGCCTTCTAGACTTAGAAGTAAATGAGAAATTTCCACAAGTTAAAAAAATTCATAACCACATTGTGAGACTCTTTAAATATTGGTAAACCAAGTCCAACAATATATAAAATATAATTTATGACCAAAGGGGTTTATTACATATATGCAGGGTTTAACACCAGAAAACATAAAATCTAGTTCATTTTTATTAACAGATTAAGGGAGAAAAGGATGTGCTTATCTTAGATGAAAAAATGTTTGATAATATTTTACCTTCAGTTATTTTCTTAAAAATTCTTCAAACAAACTAAGAATAGAAGGGGACTCTGCTGTCCTAATAAAATGTATCTACCAAAAGTGAACAACAAAATACTAAGGGAAAAAGTTAGAAACCTTTCCTTTCACAATCAGAAAGAGTATCTGTTGCCATCACTTCCATTCACCCAGTAATATAGATCTTAGACTTAAAAAAAAAAGAATGTAATAAAAGAATTGGAAAGGAAGAAACTAATAAATAAGCATATTGAAATTTCTGGGGAAATGACTAAAGGAGAACATCTTTTCAGATTGCCATTATCTAATTCTGATATAGAATGATGAGACCTTGGGTATCCTTTTATTATCTCCCATATTAGGTATACAAATAAGTAATAGACTATCATATATCACAAAATTTAAAAATATATTTAAGCTTCCTAAGAAGCCTTAAAATGTAAACTAAAGCCCTTCCTTTTAAGTGATTCTAACAATTTTATCAGCATAAACATCCTGTAGATAAAATGAAAAAATTCTTCAAATAAATAGAATATTATTGACAGAAATAGCTTTGATACCAAAATACCCTGAAGTCCCAGATATTCTGCTTAATGCATAAAAATGGTTAGATTGGATTAATATATAAAAATTGTTAGAAACTGGATTAAATCAGTGACAGTAAAGGTGAATCTCAGTATTTGGATTTTTTTTTTTTAACTGTTCTCTAGTACTATGTAATTTGTTACCTTAATAAAGCTTAGCTGTCATGTGAAGATTTATTTAAAAGTAAGCTTTCTGGGGGCGCCTGGGTGGCTCAGTCATTGTCTGCCTTTGGCTCGGGTCGTGGTCCCAGGGTCCTGGGATCGAGCCCCGCATTGGGCTCCCTGCTCGGCGGGAAGGCTGCTTCTCCCTCTCCCACTCCTCCTGCTTGTGTTCCCTCTCTCGCTGTGTCTCTCTCTGTCAAATAAATAAATAAAATCTTTTTTTTTTTAAGTAAGATTTCTGTAGAGTGAGGACATGTATATAAACAACTATAATGTTAGTAGGTACTTTAACTATAACCTTGAATGAATTTTATCTGCAGTGGTTATGACCTGACCGTTACTGCCATCTATTGGCAGATACCCTAATTATAGGCAAAATACTGTGGACTGACTAAAATCTTAAATATAAAGTGATTATGGTAATGTCATGTTGAGGAAATCATTTGAAAAATACTGAGCATTCTCCTCTGTCAATACTGACTCCCCACCTCACTTTTAATAGACATATACATAACTGCTGCAGCCTACCCATAATTTTTGCAAACTTGGAATCTCATTAGTAATCTTGCCGTCTCTTCAGGGGTATAAATATGCCTATCACTCTCCTCTGTAGGTATTTAATTTCCTATGATAATGTTTATGGTTAGAAACTTCTATTCATCATTAACCTTAGCAATCTGATTTACTATAGGCATATAATACTTTATGAAGGGAGAAGAAAACCATTCCTCTTATTCTACCTAGTTTTGTATTGAAATTATGTACCCTCAAGGGTACCAACTATCTTGTACCTTGACACTGCATTGTATTACAGACAATAAGCTTTATCTTTTCAGATTGCTGACTAAGGATAAACCAATGTAATATCTTGTTTAGTAATATTTTTTCATTTTACAGATGAAAAAATTATGGTTTGGGATTTGAGTTTGAGCCTTTACTAGAGTGGTGTGGATTTCAGTAGCTCTTCCCTTCACCTTGGATCAATACAAGAAACCACAAAGTTATTAAGCAGTTTTTAATATTTTTAATAACATCTTGGTTGGCTAGAAGATTAGAAGTAAAAGGATAGTAGCATTTATTTTGAGTTTGATAGATTTATGAGTACTATGTTTTTCAAGGATAGTGATGCTCTATTTAAATACTAACATTTTCTTCTCAAGTAATTTAGCAACATAAAAAAAGCTAGATACTTGTTTTCCTCTTTGGGGTCATAACTCTCTTTCATCAATATACTTATTTCTCCTACATTTGAATTTTTTATTGTAATTAAGTGCTACTTAATGGGCAATTGTTTCAAAATACATGTTTGTTGATTTGGCAAGTTCACAATTTTTTTACACATTTTGTTGAAATTAATTGTGGCTTATATGGAGAATTCCCAATACCGATGAGTTATTTAAAAGCTTGAACATGATATGCCGATATGATAGAAAATATTTTATATAATTGTATTGTCTCACTACTCATTTTCCTTTTGGTGAAATAAATGGGAATGTTTGGCATTTTGGAGAAGGAAAGGCTCTTAAGTTTTTGAACTAAAAACCTAAAAATCAGAAACTCTGGTTATTGTTTTTGTTTTTTGTTTTTTTTTAAAGATTTTATTTATTTGACAGAGAGACAGTGAGAGAGGGAACACAAGCAGGGGGAGCAGAAGAGGGAGAAGCAGGCTTCCCGCTGAGCAGGGAGCCCTATGCAGGGCTCGATCCCAGGACCCTGAGATCATGACCTGAGCCGAAGGCAGATGCTTAATGACTGAGTCACCCAGGCACCCCAACTCTGGTTGTTGTTAATATGCAATAACCTTGTACATTTTTAAATGATATTGTGAGCCTCACTGCAACTAAGAAGGGAAGATGTGTGACTTTTCTCCTCTCTTTAAATGACTGTGGTTAGCATTTTCAGCGGGTGGTCAGAGTCCTCTCATTTTGCCCAGAGATCCACTTTGAAGGTGATTTCAATGTTGGCAGGTAGTTACCCAGTTCTTTTACCCTGCATTCAAGTCAGATTTACATTTCTTTATTGTTATTTTCATTAAATGGAAACAAGGACATATTGCTTCATTTAAGGCTCCTGTGAATTCAAAGCTTTGAGTAAAACCTAATTAATCTGTACCCCATTTGTTCAGAGGATGTAATAATTTAGAAAAGTGCTGGGCTGAAGTTTACTTTCCTGCTATCTATAAAGAAAGGATTACTAACCTGTTAACCAAATTAATAGTGCAAACAAGATTAGAAGAGCAAATGGCATTAAACCCCCTGAAGCATTTTAGAAGCACCCATATACCTAAAGACTGAACTCAAAATATAAAATATTCCCAGTTGTTTAAAGCAGGATCTCTGTCCAGTAGCAATGCTGAGAGTTTAAAATGGCCCTTTTTTGAGATACTTACTTAATTCACCATTCCCCTGCTTTAAACCCAGTTATTCGAAATTAGTGAGGCTTAGCTGAACTGGGCAGGCAAATTAGGAAGTTTTATAAAGACTAGGTTTCTTGTCAGTTTTACATAACAATGACTAGACAAGTGGAGAAGATCCTTCCTGATAGTAGTGTTCAGGTCCAGCTTTGGGGTCCAGCTTCTAGAACAGCCCTCTGTTTTAAAGGGGACTGTTCAATTCATTCTGTATATAATACTCATTTTTAAATGTTTTAATTCTTTAAAAGACCTTATTTTTTTCAGAGCAGTTTTTAGGTTTACAACAATATCAGGAGGGAGGTACAGAGATTTCCCATGTACTTCCTGTCCCCACACATGCCTAGCCTCCCCATTATCAATATTACTCACCAATGGTACATGTTTTACCAAGGATGAACCTACATTGTCACATCATCATCACCCAAAGACTGTAGTTTACCTTAGGGTTCATTCTTAGGGTGTTGTGCGTTCTGTGGGTTTGGACAAATGTATAATGACCTATATCCATCACTGTAATATCATACAGAACATTTTTGCTGCCCTAAAAATACTTCATGATTTATGTATTCATCTCTTCCCCTTCACCCAGCAACCACTGATCTTTTTACTGTCTCCATAGTTTTGCCTTTTCTAGAATGTCATGGAGTTGGAATCATACAGTGTATAGCCTTTTCAGAGCAGCTTCTTACACGTAGCCATATATATTTAATTTTTTTCCATGTCTTTTCATGGCTTGATGGCTCATTTCTTTTTAGCATTGAGTAATAATCCATTGTCTGGATATGCTGTATATTAGTTTTTCACAAAAAAAATTGGCCATACAAAAGTCCATGGCCTTGGACCCTAGCACACTGCCTACCAAAGGGCTTTGCTTGTGAATAGTAAGCAGCCATTGGATTTTGAATGAGTGAATAAATGAATGGATCTATTTCAGTATATGCTGTAAAGTGTGGCATCAGGGTAGAGAATTCTTTTCTGCTCTATTGAATAGCAAATGCATTTTCCATCTCTTTAGGGAACTAAAATAAAGGATTTATTTTATACCTTGAAATTCCATAACTAGCCTACTAACGTTTAAGCTTGGTCCTTCACTGGACTCCATATCCCTTTCCCCCACTCCCAATTACCTCACAAGACAGTGGACTTCTTTCTCAGGATATTATCTCAAAGAAGGAAGGAGACCCAATATGGAATTTTATCATTTTCTCCTCCTCCTCTTCTGAACTGTGATCACACACTGAAAGCTCCATCTTGTACCGATGTTTGAGACTCTGT
The DNA here is from genome assembly GCF_029215605.1 of Mirounga angustirostris. Classification (NCBI taxonomy): domain Eukaryota; kingdom Metazoa; phylum Chordata; class Mammalia; order Carnivora; family Phocidae; genus Mirounga; species Mirounga angustirostris. The sequence continues at coordinate 38,088,735 of NW_026991720.1, forward strand.
TACCATGGAGCTATTTCCCAGCTCAAAGGATGGTTTTATTACATACAGTGTTGTTACAGGAAAAGAGAATGATTAAAATTAAACCTTAAAAAATGCTGATTAATAATAGACATGGGGAAAATGTTTTCCAAATCAAATATAATGTGGAGTACAAAACATTTTTATGGCCGCCCTGTATCTCCAAACATTGCCTTTTATTTTTTGCTTTATGTTTTTGGGAATTGTATTGCTTCTAAAAGTCCCTGCTATACTCTGGTTTCTCTTCAGATCATATAAATCTGTTGCCTTTTTAAAAGTCCCTGCTGTCCACTAGCTTCTGGGCAAATGTCCAAAATACAAGTGGACATTAACTCAATTCAGCAAATAAGGTTTCCTTAGAGACCTCCAGAAGACTTCACTAGTTCATTTCTACCAACCTGCCTCTGACCTGTGCCCTCTCAGACAAAGCTACTTAAAAAATAAGATTTGGTGCTTGTGTGTAGATTAAGATACACCCAAAGGATGAAGGATAAATAAAAGATATTGAGGCAAAGGTGACTTGGAGAATGAAGGTAACCCTGACACGAACGCAAATCTGGAGGGCATGTTGAGGCAACGTGATAAATTCTCCAAATGAAGGTCTGTATCATACACATAACCTGCTACTTTACAGCCAGTAATGACCTTACTGTGAAGGCTGTAACCTGTTTTACTTCCATGGATTGAGAGATCAGGATTTATAGTTCTTCTGGGCCCACCTACAATCACAGCAATTTAGAATTTTTCCATTGTACTATAGCTCAAGTATTTTGTACATTTTATACCACTTTGAAGTACATTAATGATGAAAAAAGTGGTATGTTTACCAAAAGCCTTTTTTCCCCCTCTGATAGAAACTCTGAAAAGTTAATTTTTACAACTTTTAGGGGAAATAAAATTTAGAAATACATTAAGAGGCAAATGAAATGAGTCACAATTAAATCTTTTAAAATGCTTTAATATAGTTAAGATATTTTCATGTTTCATGATTCTTCAGAAGGTGAGGGACGATGTCTTTGTTGGAGAAAGAATTCAAGACTTAGAGGACTCTGCTGAGAGGACACTGGTCTAGACAGAAGCTCCATGAATGTTCTGGGGGCTGAGGTGTGGACCTAATATTGGCCAGATGGACTATGGGCAATATTTAGATTTAGAACAAACTGAACATGAAGTAAGTCACATAGACCTGACAATTGTCATTACGACACCAGGGGTCAAAAGCTAGAGAAATTAACAGCTTGTGACTTACAGTCAGGATGGCATAGAGGTTAAGAGCTCAGGCTTCCAGTTAACAGCTAGGTGTGTTTGTTTAAACTCTTTAAGCCTCAAGTTCCTCATCTGTGAAATTGGATTCATAATTGTATTTACCTCATAAGGTAGTTGTAATGATTAAATTAGATGATACGTGTAAATAAGGTTAGCCATTTATGCATAGTTCCGAGCCTAGACTAAGTATCTGAAGAGTATAATTATTCTTGTAAAAATTCAAGATCTTCCTGGTGAATGCATATCTACTTTAATTTTATGGTGTTGTGGTTCTTCTGTAGAATATGTTGAGTTTTGGAGATCATTAGGTAGGGCTCAAGTATATTGTTCTTGATTTCTTATAACCAGTGTAGATGGGTCTAAGTCTACCTTAATAATATATCTCAATCTAGGTGAAGAAGTCAAGATTTTTCTGTCATGGAAATGACGTCATTGATCATTGGAAAGATTTATTCTCTATTTAATCAGTGGGGCTTGATGTAAGGTGAATAAAAGGGAATTGTTATACTTTTCTCTTTTTTACCACTTCCTTCCTCAAGATGTCATGATTTCTTCTAAAGCAGTCGATTGTTTTCCTGGCGGAGTAGTAGGTATCCCAAAGACTGAGAAATCACTAGCAGTCCCATGTGGAACACCACCATGTTAGGTTTGTAAAGACCAAACGTTGAAGATGTGATTGGTTAAATGTTGGACTACCTTGGGATCTCAGCTGTCCAGAGAGACAGCTACTGTGACTCCACCAACAGCTCTCCTCCCTGACTCAACAGCAAGTCCTGTGCTTGGCAGCAAAGGCTTTTAATTCACTGATTTTCCCTGCCATTAGTGCATTGCAGTATATGCTCTCTCTCTTCCTCCACCACAGTAGGCCCATTTATGTAACTCAGAAATCTGGTTTGACTTACGGTCTGGCTCCTGTGGTTAGCTGGGCCCTGATTTTCTCTGGGATCTGCAAGATGCTTCTAAGATGCCAGTGGCAGTGACCATAGGTGGTGTTCTACACTTGTAGTAAGAAATGAGTCTTCAGTCAGAAATGTTGTAATAGTCAACAAAGCTTTGGGGATTTTCTGGGCATTGAGGGCCATGAGAGATTTTCAAATAAACATAGTATAGAACAAAAATAGAGCACACACAAAAAGTCCATTTCTGTGGTGTATTTGGAGGAAAACAAAACCACTTTCTTTTTTTCCTTCAGTGTAATCTAGTAGCTTCTAGGCACTTTATTCCTTCCCAGTAGTTGCCCTCCCGGGAGCTGGGGACAACAACAACTCTTTTTTTTTTTTTTTTTTTTTTTATAAGCTGAAAGCCATTCATAGTAGATGAGAGCTTTGACTTCATAGTGGTTGGTGTGGGCATTTCATTTCTGACCTTTAATGTATTTACCTACACAAACAACTGATAATGGAAAACATCAGCTTCAAAGCCCTTCACAGCTCCGAAACATTTTCATCTATTGCTGAATTATTATAGTTTCCTGAAGACAAATGGGATACAGATTATCTTTATTAGAAAAAAAATGTTTCCAATTTAAACTTAATGTGAAGGGTGGTCCAACATTGGATATAAACAACTTCTCTGAGGCAGATGCTCACAGAAAAGGAATGATTCTATCTTAGGCCTGGATGTGGAAAATTAAGACTGAATTCTCAAGGCGGTGCAAAGGCAAGTGAATTCTTAACCCAAGGCTGATAAGTAGATAATAATTAGAGAAATGAAACTGGCTTTTTTTTGGGGGGGGTGGATGACAAAGCACAGATATCTCTGCTAGATTTCATATTAAATGGAAGGCTTAACTGCCATTGTTGGGGGGAAAAGGAAGGGTTTTTTTTTTTCCCTCAGAAAGTGCTGAAGCAGATTGTCTATTAAAAACTTAATAGAGAATTCAAAGACAGAGATCTCACAGTAGGAGAAAGAGAGTAACTAGGTTGAGAAAGGGTAAATCTGATAGTGATAAGCAACTTTAGTTCTGCCAGGAAGTGCAATGCTGAAAATTGACTAATGTAAAGTCAGTTCATTTATATGCTCTCTTATTTGAGGATATTAGAGCTATGGCTTCAATAGTTAATTGCTGTCAATATTTCCCTAAAATAAAAGTTGGATAAGGGCATTTGTGCACTTTCTTAAAGAAACATGTAAATCCCTCAGTGTATATAACATGTGTTACAAAGAGAGGAAGCAGAACAGCTCAGAAATACATTCTTAATATTAAAAAGCCTAGTCAAGAAAATGTTCCCTGACTCTGTTTACCAAAGCAATCTTTGAAAACTAGAATCTTTTGGGCGCCTGGGTGGCTCAGATGGTTAAGTGTCTGCCTACGGCTCAGATCATGATCCCAGGGTCCTGGGATCGAGTCCCGCATCGGGCTCTCTGCTCCTTGGGAGCCTGCTTCTCCCTCTGCCTCTCTCTCTCTCTCTCTGTCTCTCATGAATAAATAAATAAATAAAATATTAAAAAAAAAAAAGAAAACTAGAATCTTTTTATAAAATACTCAGAATTGGTAAGTATATGTACTATGAGTCTCTCTCATGAACACTTATACACACCTTCTGTCTTTGTACCCATTTACTCTATTTCTTGACTTGCATATCATTCCATTTTATTTGATTAGCCTCCATCCTGAAATGTATACATTGAAATTCATTCATTCAGCAAATATTTACTTTATTCTCCCGAGTTCTCAGAGACTTCCACAGAGTAGATATAAGATAAGGTGCTCATAGTCTGGAGGAGGAGACAGAAATGTCAACAGATCACTCCAAGGCAGACTGATCTGTGTTGCAACACAGGGATGAACAGAACAAAATGGGGACACAGAAGGAGACATTCTCCCCAAGGAGATTGGAATGCCTCTGAGTGGCAATGACCTTTGAGCTGTCTCTCTAAGGATGAAAAGGATGTATTTAGAATCCATAGTCAAGCATAGCATGCAAGATTATTGTGGAAATAATGGCAACTAGATTAAATGTATGCTTTTATATAAAAGATAAGTCTTCTCAGAAATGAAACTTAGAGAGTGTTAAGTCAGAGAGAGTAAATATTTTTTATCTGGAGGAAATTTAAGAAGATCCACAAAATAGGAATAATGCACTGTGAAAAGACCTCCACATGATTCTTGCTAGTAGGTAGACATCTGAGTCTGTAAATACCTTTCATTTTTTTCTCTATATGCAATTCTATAGCAGCAAACATCAGAGATTTGAAACCTGGGAAGGTTTATGTAACCTATTAATTTTTCCAGGCCCTGCAATGACCAGTAGATACTATATTTCATAATCAAAGGCAAACAAAGTCATAGAAAGGTTGGATGTCTTGTTTGGGGTCTTGGAGCTCATCAGTGACAAAACAGTAAATTGAATTTCAAGATCTTAATTATACACTAATGTCCTAACTGTTCACAAAGTATTAGGTTTTATTGTGCGAAGACTGAAAGTCAATATTGATTGATTGATTATTTACTAAATAGCTCAGTGTCACATGCCCTGAGAACTCTCTCTGCTTATAGCTAAGACTGGTACTTACTTACTAGAACCCATCCCTTTTCACCTACAAGGACATCACTCTAGCAATTCTTAACCTCTCTCCTGCATCGTCAATATTTTCCTGTCTACAGATCTTTCCTAACAGCATACTAACATGCTGTTTCTTAGTCCATTGTTAAAAAAAAAAAAAGTCTCCTCAGCTTCTACCTCTAATAACATTACTTCTCTCCTTTTCTTCACTGTGAAGCTCTTTTCACATAGTTGGCTATACCCAGTGTGTATTTCCTCTCCTCTAATTCTCTCTCAAGCCCCATCTCGTCAGGCTTTCACCCACACCACTCCACCAAAACTGCTCTTGGAAAGATTATCAGTGCACTCCAGGTAGTTAATGTCAGGATCTTTTCTCAATCTCATCTTAATTGACCTCCAGCTGATTTGACACAGTAGATCCCTCCTTCCTTCCTCCTTGAAACATTTTCTTAACTCCCAGGACAACATGTTTTCCACCCTTATCATAACTATTTGGATGTGTAATCCAAATTTAAAGCTTATAATGTCTGAAGCAGAACTTATGAGTTCTGCCACTCCCAACCCCTACATCCCCCGTCCCTCCCACCAGCTTGGTGGGAGACAACTCCATACTTCCAGTGCTCATATAGGAACAACTGTTACTCAGTCTTTCTCTCACAGCTCACATTCAATCCAGCAGCAAACCATTTTGACTTTACCATCACAGTCCATCTAAACGCTGACCACTTCTCACCAGCTTCAGTGCTACCACCCTGGTCTAAACTATAGTCATTTCAGTCCTGGCCTTCACACTAGTCCCTTACTGATCTCTCTGCTTCTGTTCTTGCTTCAGACTATTCTTAAGGCAACAGTCTTGGTTATCCTGGTGAAATAAAAGTCTTCTCCTCGAAACTTCCCAATTTCCCATTACAGTGGCTCATAAGGCTCTAAATCATCCGCCCTCCTGTGATCTCTGTAACATTATCTTCTATTACTCTCCTTTCACCCATGAAACTCTAGACTCTATGGTCTCCTTCCTATTCCCCTAATTCAGAGGTTGGCACGTCTTTTCTGCAAAGGGAAGAGTAAATAACTCAGGCTTTGGGGCATATGGTTTCAGTCACAACTACTGAACTCTGATGTTGTAGCACTAAAATTGCCACAGATAATAATAATTGGCTGTGTCCAATTAAACTTCATTCACAATAAAAGACACAGCCTGGAGTTGTCTCATTATGGTTTATAGTCCCTTTCCGATTCATGATGTAAAACCCCTACCTTAGAACCCTGGCTCTGGGCGCCTGGGTGGCTCAGATGGTTGAGCTTCTGCCTTCGGCTCAGGTCATGATCCAAGGGTCCTGGGATCGAGCTCCGCATCGGGCTCCTGTCTTGGCGGGAAGCCTGCTTCTCCCTCTCCCCCTGCTGATGCTCTTTCTCTCTGTATCTCTGTGTCTCAAAAGAATAAATAAAAATCTTAAAAAACAAAACAAAACCAAAAAAACCCTGTCTGTTCCCAATGTCTAGAATCCTTTTCCTCCAGATAGCTGCATGGCTTTTCCTTCAACTCTTACTGAAATCTACTCAAGTAGATCTACTCAAGGCACCTTCTTAATGAGATTTTTTTCAGAGTAGTGGGAAAACATAGATGGCACGCTCAAATGAGGAAAAATTAAAAGTTTAACAATGATGTGGGCAGAGAGTAGAGAGACCAGGAGGGCTATGTATATGCCACACCTGGTATTGCAGAGCCTTAGATGGGCCTTAGGGGGACAAGGGGTGGGAACATTTGTAGAACCTAGAACAGAGGGGTAGACAAGAGCCCCTTGAGAGAAGTAGCAAACTTTTGAACTCCTGCTTAGGCTCCTTATTATTCGAACCAAATTTGAAGCCAGAGGGCAAAGGAGTTCATTGATACAGTCTATGTGGTCAGCCCCCTGACCACATAGAGAATCTGTATTTAGATTAGATTAGTTATTAGAGAATCCATATTTAGATTTTGGCTATTATAGAATATACATATTAGTGCAGAAATAAAAACCACAGGCTAGAACTAGACAATCATACCTTTAAATACTTAAGTTTTAAAGTCTTTTAAACAATATTCTAAATAATCTATTAATTACTTTTGTCTATGAAGTATTAAAGGAAACTATTTCTATTTTTTTTTCTAATGACTGTGAGAAGTAACTTTATAAGTAAAAAAATTACTAGTTTGTAATTGTTTATTGAAAAGCTTTAGAAGGAGAATAAATATATCTCTCTGGATATACACAATATATATACAGTCTATGTGGTCAGCCCCCTGAACAGAAGAGTTTAGAGTGGAGAGTATGTCTGGTGAGCCAAATGAGAGAGATCACACACAAAGGGCTTCCTCATCCACCATATATAAATTTACAACCAGGTCTGACTATATCAAAGGGCCAGTTGTTAAAAAATTATTAGGAAGTTCAAGAGGGTGACAGTGGAGCATACAGACAATGTGAAGCCCTTCTGAGTCTGAGGCCCTGTGTGACAGTATAGGGCCACATACCCATGAAGCCAGCTTGATTTCAGTCCTTCAGTCCAGCACTGAATTTCCTACTCTTCTTCCCTACTTTATTTTTCTCCATTATACCTGTCTCCCTCTTAATGCTATATAATTTAATTTACTTAGTTTATTTATTATTGTACATATAATGCCTCAGACACTCCCTGATACATAGTAAATGCAATAAATATGTGTAAATATATACAATTTGCATGAATAAACCGTTCTCCTGAAAAAGGAAGGAAAGACTACTAGAAGGGATCATCTAATGATTTATTTTGGTAAAAAGTAGGACTCTTTCTCTTCACTGACTGTAACTCAAAGCTAAGTGCAGGCCCATATCTCCCATTGGAAAGGTAATTTTTTAAACTCTCAGTATTTAAAGTCCTCTGTCTTAACAATTTCCTATATAAAGGCAGTAACCAAAACAAGGTCTCTGACAAATTAACAGTTGATATTTAGAATAAAAAGGTGCACATGAATATGATTTTTAAGTTTTCTAAGGATTATTTCTCTGAATGAACTTAGCTAATACTCTCTGTGGTTTTCCCACTCGCTCCACAGTCAGTGTTTGTCAGGGTCAGTGGTTGGCCTACTTCTTTTCTCACTATGCTCTATCTGCAGCAAAGTCCCCTTTAACAGTGGGATCAAAACAGCGCTTTAAGCAAATGGGGCACTAACATGATCTCTAGCCTATATCTTCCACATAAGCTTTGACATGTATGTGCTGCAGTCTAAGTGCCTACCACATATCATGACTTGAAGATTTCCTAGAGATCTCAAACTCACGCAGAAGGGATGTAATTGCATATCCTTTCTCCCACTTTAGCCACAGCCTGCTCTTCCTGCTTTGTCTCTGAGGACAGGATCTTTATCCCCCATGAATGGTGTCAGAAACCTGGGACTCACTGGTGGCTTCTCCCTCTTCCTCAAGCACCATCAAATGAACCCCAGAGACTATTGCTCTTCACCTCTTAAATATCTCACATATCTCTGTCTTCCTTCTCACCTTTGCATCTCTTGTCCTAATTCATTTTGACAGTGATTCCTTCAGTGGTCTTCTTGTCTTTAACATTTTTTTTTTTAATTTAAGAGAGAGAGTGAGAGAGAGCACATGAGGGGGGGAGGGTCAGAGAGAGAAGCAGACTCCCTGCTGAGCAGGGAGCCTGATGCGGGACTCGATCCAGGGACTCCAGGATCATGACCTGAGCCGAAGGCAGTCGCTTAACCAACTGAGCCACCCAGGCGCCCCCTTTAACATGTTTTTAATTCTGACATTCACAATACTGCTAAAGTGACCTCACATGAAAATCTTAACTGTGTCTCTTATTTATAAAGTTTGTACTGTAGCTCCTCCTCATCTATAGCATGAAACCTGAGCTCCTTTAGATGGCAAAGAAAATCCTCCAAGGTATTCTCTCAAAGTCTTTTCAACTTACGCTACTTTAGCAGGCAACTGTACTTAACCAAATCTTTTCCATTCTACCTAATGTTGTTCATCCTGTGGAGGATGCTTTCCCTCATCTTATCAGCTCAACAAACTTATGCTTCCCCAAGAAGACTCACCTCCTTCCCATCTATTTCCACTGCACCTTGTAACAACTCCATGATAGCCTTGCACAGCACATTGTAATGATCTGTTTAGATATCTTGCTCTTCACCAGGTTCTAAACTCCTTTGTAAAAGACACATCTTTTTAGCTTTGTATCCCTGTGCCTGGCACAGTGACTGGTACATAGTAGGTGCTCAATAAATATGAGATAAACAGATGCTATATTTAGATTTTGGCTATTATAGAATATACATATTAGTGCAGAAATAAAAACCACAGGCTAGAACTAGACAATCATACCTTTAAATACTTAAGTTTTAAAGTCTTTTAAACAATATTCTAAATAATCTATTAATTAATTATTTTTGTCTATGAAGTATTAAAGGAAACTATTTCTATTTTTTTTCTAATGACTGTGAGAAGTAACTTTATAAGTAGAAAATTACTAGTTTGTAATTGTTTATTGAAAAGCTTTAGAAGGAGAATAAATATATCTCTCTGAATAAACACAAGTACTCAATACTTAATCACACTTATGAATAAAATATATCAGGAGTTTTAAAAAAATGTAGTTTCATGATCTAAACTGAGGATCAGGGGTGCCTGGGTGGCTCAGTCGTTAAGCATCTGCCTTTGGCTCAGGTCATGATCGCAGGGTCCTGGGATCAAGCCCCGCATCAGGCTCCCTGCTCTGCGGGAAGCCTGCTTCTCCCTCTCCCACCCCCCAGCTTGTGTTCCCTCTCTCGCTGTGTCTCTCTCTGTCAAATAAATAAATAAAATCTTAAAAAAAAAATAAACTGAGGATCAACCATTTTTAATTAAAAGTTAATATTTTATACACACAGTTTATGTTGCAGTTGTTATATATGTCTTAACCCCAAAATTGTGTCATTCTGCATCAAATAATAGCTGCATTCTGTTCAAATATATACTAATTTTAAAATGTATTATCAGAGCCTGATGGTCAGATTAAAATTTGGCTATATTGTTTGAAAAGAGTAGCATGTGCTGTAACTGTGCAGTGTTCCCTGGTTTTCTGAGGGGCACATTAAAAGGATAATGTTCTTGTTGGAGGAATATATAGGGCAATAAACAGTTTTGTGGGTGATTAAACAGCGAAGTGAAGCCGAATCTTCCAATTACCAGCAAAAAGCTCTTATTGCAAATATGTTACAGTACCATGAAAATTTCCTTTTGTATATTAGTTTTTATTACATGTTATTTAATGAGCTTGATTATTAGCTTTATAGTAAGCAGATGTGTACACTTAAATCCTAAATTGAATTTCCAAAATCAAAATCCAAGTTAATATCACTAGACCCAAAAATAACTTTTCACTTTCTACAAACTATTTCTGTGCACATAGAAAAGCAGGAAGAAGAGAAGAGAGGACTGACATTTAATCTAGAATAGATATGCCTTTGGGTAGAGATAGCTGCTGAGTAAAGCTGACAGTTTTCTACAAAAAGTACAGTTCATAGATAGAAAAACTATACATCTACAGGCTATTAAATCTGGACTTTCTGAACAATCTAGCTAACCCTCATCATCTGTGAAGTAAGGTGTTATTCATCTTGTAGTAGCATCAGTATTTACTGATTAATTAACTGAAATAGGATTATTTTAAAAACAGCCAGTAAAATATAGAAAAAGAAGTAGAAACCCATTTTATTTTCTTCTCTGGTACTGTGAATTGAATGTTGATATCTTCTACCCTTTGACCCCATTTTTAAGGACAGACTTCAAAAAGAGATACATTATTTGATGGAGATGTGTAAGCTTGGAGAGAGGTTTGGAAAAAATGTTACCTAGAAGAATTTCCCTCCTACTGGAATACACCTGATGGTGGTTTTATATTATGTACCAGATACTGTAAAAGAAATTCAAGACCAGTCTACTGGGAAGCCTGGGTGGTACTCCAAAACCTTTATGACAAGAAGTAAACATAGCTGGGCCTCCATTTGGCCATCCACATCCATTACAAAGTAACTCAAGATCAAAATGGGCAATTAGTTTATTACAATGACGTTTAGATGCAATTTCCTTCCATTGCCTACATTCTCTTCCTATTTTATTGCTCTTCCTCTTCCATTAACTACACACACACACACACACACACATATTCAAATGAAAGCTTCTTACTTCTGTTGCCATTGTTTTCCTTTGAAAAATCAGACATGATGTACTGTCCCATGTCCTTGGTATGTACCAGTATGAATGTCCATTTAAGAGACATTAGTCATGCATAAGTTGTGATTTCTGTGTGTGGTTAGAAAATAGAGGTATCTTGACATTACCCTGTTGGTTTAGGATTCAACATTTCACTGAAGCATGAAATTCTTTATAATTCCATTATAATATGTGTGGGATTTTTGTCATAAGAGTGTCAGAAGGTAGCTCTTCTTTAACAGGGGTCAGTAATGAAAAAAACTGGACCTTGGCTTCTTGGTTATAAATTAGCAAATAAAAAGAAGTTTTGTGATCAAAGGAAACCACCAAGGGACATTCATACTTTACTCCCTTTTCTAACTAAGATCTTTTTGAGTCAAGTCTTCTATTTGAATAGATAGTTTGAAAGATTATTAGACTCTTTAACTAGGCTATTGGAGGGAGAAAGATTTTAGGGGATTTAAAAAGTAACTGTTGATTTATGATAAGATAACAGATTTAGGAATATTTGTAGTCTTTTCTTCCATTTTCTTTACCTTCAACTTCCCCAAGATGAATCAAGCATTTCCATAGAGCATAACTACTATGAAGAAAAAGCTTATATATTCCAGTAGGGGTTAAAGAAACTTCATGGAAACCATAGTAGTGTTACTGTGATGATCCACAAGACCTTTTCTTTTAAAGGACCTAACAATTTATTTAACTTTTCTTTGCTTTTTACTTCCTCACTGGTAAAATGAAGGGTCTTATTTTTTCTGTCAATTTTTTTTAGCTTTAACCTTCTATAATCTGTGATATTTAGTTTGCTGAAGATTCAGTTCTCCTTGTTTTCCAGCAGTGGATTAAAATGTATTCTCAACCCAGCCTCTTCTTTAGGCAAGCTGTTCCTTCTTCTCCGCCACCTTCCTTCACAGTGTGGAGGAAGGTTTCCTCCTTGATTGGTTGAAGGTAGGCCTGCTGCCTCCCTGAGGTGGTAGAGAAAGGCGTATCAGAGAATCTTCATGGTGCCAGAACGCCATGCCACCTCGCAGTGGAGGGTGGAGATGCTGGATTGCTAGACTTGAAAACAATGGCAGCATTAACAATAGAGAGTGTCCCAGTCATTCTGTTGTTTAACAGAATTGAAACCAAGTTTTTAAAGTAGGTTTTACTTATATATGATGAGATATATAAATATAAATAGGGAAGAAGTTAATAACCATAAGCTTTTATAGTATAGGGCACTGATACATTAAAAAAAAAAAACAGATAAACTAATTTTTAGACATCCTAAGACAGACATTGAAATGTGCTTTTGGTGGTGGTGGTGGTTTTCTCCTGCAGTAATGGCCAATCATTAGCCCTAAGCAAGCTGTTGTAATTCCATGAGTCAGCCTCAGTTTGACTGAATCAGAAGAAGAGATCTTTTGGCCTATAAGTGTTTTATGGCTGATCATTTCTGTAATACTGAACCTCAAAATCTATCCTATGAGCTCTTTTTTTAAAATCCCCAATTAAACCTCTACATTCAGCAGTGGTTCTCAAACTTGGACATATATGCATTACCAGAGGAGCTTCTGAAAAATGCAGTTTCTGGGGCCCTAGGCCTAAGGACATTGATTTAGAAAACTTAATGTGGGACTTAAGAATCATCAATTCAATAATCTTCCTTCACCAAGAGGATGAGGATTTATGAGATGAGAATCTAGGGTGGAATAGAGCCACTCAGAAGTTAATCAAATTTTCTAAATCTTCTAAAGTCATATCCTCATATTCATTTCTTTTAAAATAGTATTAATAAAATAGTACTAATTTACTTTTTAAACTCTTAAGACATAATCATATAACATAACATGTATACTATAACAATAGCAATATAAATGGATATAAAATATTTTAATGTTACATGTGATCACTGAATTATTAATTTGGAAAGTAACTATTTCATTCATAGAATAGAGCACAGGATTAAACAAACTAGTCTTCAGTTCATTAAATATCAGAGTTTCCTGGTTATTAAATTGCTGTGTCATGGTTACAAGGTTACCTTCTTTACCTTATTACCATTTATTATGTTAGAGCTAGATCGTGTTTCAATGTTCCACAGAAAATTCCCTGGAGCCCTGACTGGTTACCAGGGCTGTTCTTTTTTCTCTCTAGTGTTCTTGTTTTTGTTTCTTGTGAATGTTTCATCTTATTTCCTGAAGGCCTCTTAGAGTTGCTTGAATGTTGGCTTTTGAAAGGATTGTTTGTAAAAGGCTTGGGGAAATAAGTTGAAATGGCTAGACAATGAAAAAAGGAGGTTAGCCAAATATTATATACATGTTTCTAAAGATCATATGATTTTTAAAAGTTTTTTTTCTCTGTTCTAACCATCCATCACATATAATGAGGTTTGCTTTGTAAATACCAATGCATTATTTTTCTATAATGGCTTTCTTCTGAAGATCTGTGTCTCACACACACAAAAATTTTTTCAGTCACTTAGTGAGGGACAAAGAGGAAATATTCTGGCTGGTGTTTTGTCATGATGTTCTCAAGAGGAAACTAGGTAGAGATCCTAAAGTATTAAAAGTAAAGATGGTCTACAAAAAAGATTTGTCTTCTTTTCATTCTAAAACATTTTTTCCTATAATGTTAAATTATCTCTTTTTAGAAGTGAGTTATAATTAACATATATTAACATAAATTAACATTATATTTGCTGCAGGTGTACAACATACTGATTCGGTATTTATATACATTGCAAAATGATCACCACAGTAAGTCTAGTTAACATCAGTCAGCATACATGGGCTCCACTTTTTTTTCTTGGGATGAGAACTTTTAAGATCTGTTCTCATCAACTTTCAAATATGCAATATGGTATTATTGACTGTAGTCACCATGCTGTACATTATATCCCCATGACTTACTTATTTTATACTTGGAAGTTTATACCTAAAAATTGTTTTATTAACATGGAATTTGTTTATTATTTCCACTCAAACCAAGTAGTATTTGATGCATACTTTCCTACAGATCTCATCTAGGTTAAAATTTTGCTGTTTTCATCATGGGTTTTTGTATTAATTTTATTTTCAAAATATTTCATTAAAATGTTGTTTATCTTGACTAAGAAGGGTTTTTTTGGTCCCTTCTTAAATTTGGTGCCTGAAGTAAATGCCTAAGTGGTCTCACTTTAGACTGGCCCTATTCCCTATTATTAATATGCTGTGTAGAGAGGAAGTACAGTATTTAGGAAGAATTAACAGTGGACGTCAGCAACCAGCACAGTGTCTACCATCCCTCATTAAACTGGATTAAAATTTTGGTCAGCATTTAGTTGTTGCAAGTTTTTCTTATTTGTTATTGTAAACTTTACTGAATGAATCACCATAATTGCCGTCAATTTATTATTTTCTTGGTATTTATGTTCCTTTCTATTGCTATAAAATAAGGACTAAGAACATTTAGTTGAAATATATAAAGAGAAAGGCAACATAATGTATATTTAAATATATGTATCAAATATATATATTTTAAATGCACTCTTTGTTTCTCTTTGCAACATGACCCAAAAATAGTCCAATAGATATTCAGAGATTTCCCAAAGTCGTCTGTCTTTCCAGGGGTTTCATTGCTACTCAGAATCATTCTTTTAGAATTTGCCCTTGAACAATCCCTTTATGGAAGTGAAATAAACAGGGCTCAGTCTTCCTATAATGCAGTGACCTTGCTTTGTATTGACAGAAAAATCTCTTACAGCTGGTTCTTATGTACTGCATGTATTGATGTGTTTCTGAAGGCCCAGATCAGTGAGGAGAAGCTATAACTGTACACTCTCTTTGTAGATGTTAAAAAAAAAAAAAAAAAAATCCTTTAGACCACAGAGATTTTTGGCAATATCATTTCAGATTGAATTTGCACTTGGAAACTTAAACCAGGTAATCCTTGTAGTGTTTATCTATTGGAAATTTTTTTATATTAGTGACTTATTTTTGCTCTTATAGTTTGGTCCTGGAAGCTTTTCTAAATAAAATCATTGCTTTCTGGGACCTGAATCTTAGCTGCAGACTTTGCTTTGATCTGAAGTTTAAGGTAATGACAATTGTTTAACATAATGGTTTAAATAAATAGCATACTTTATTTTGATTAACTTTTATTTAACACTCTAAAATTATGAATTCTGCATATTCAAATTCAAATGCTTTATTTGATAGGGCATTATCACTATAATATGAAGAATTGCTGTCTAAATTATAATTTAGATGTTTCCTGTCACATGAAATGAAATTAACTACCTGAATGTCCTTCAAACTACCTTTCTGAAATCCGAGCACTGTATGTATCTCTATTGCTTGCACATATACCTACAGGGCTCTTTTTAATACTTATTAATCTTGAAAATCTACATATTTGTATTTCCTATCAAGATAACTTTCAATAAGATTGATTTTCAGTAACATTGAATCCTGATTTTATAAATGTAATATGTATTTGTGCTAGGAAATTTGGAAAATACAGATAACTCTTTTAGAGTAGTAATAATCATCACTAATATAATTCCCTAGACAACATAAAAATTTGAATGTGCTTCATTTTAGGCTATCACCTGTGTAATCTATATAGGAACGTGGGTGGTAAGAGGGAGAAAGAGGTGTGTGTATGGATTAATTTCTTACGTTTCTTTCCTCACTTACTGTTATGTATATCATGGACATTTTTTCTATGTCATAAAATTGTCTTTGAAAATACAATTTTTAGTAGTTACTTAATGTTTCATTGTGTGGCTGTGTCATAATTCACTTAACCATTTTTGCCTATTTTGGGATGTATAAGCTTTTTCTAATAATATTTTATTATAAATTATTTTACAATGAGCACCTTTTATTTACAAACTTACATCACCATATCTCAGATCGTTTCCCTAAGATTAATTCTTACAAGTTTACTCATGAAATATAAACATTTTTAATGCTTTGGATACATATTGCCATTGTACTTTCCAAAAACATTGGTATAATTACATTTTTAGGAAAAAAAAGTCCCAGTTTAAAGGAAGTATACAAAAATAACTTCAAAGTCTTCATATACTAATACCTATTAATTTATGTTTCTATTTTTCATATTTTATTCTATAATACATTTGCTGCATATGTTAAAGTTATAATTCTTGAGGCTATATTAAAGCTCCTAGTCTTGCCAATAGTCAGAATTAGTCCAGCTGTCTGAGTGGTAGGCCTAGTGGAAATAGATTTTTTTCCTTAGTAAACTAGGGAATAGCTCATATAGACTGTAGATTTTGTGACTGTTTTCTTGCCAGTCCATAGAAGTAGCATCTTAAGTGTTTTTACTAATTGTCTGCTTGAGCAGTGATTTTCAAAGTGCATCTTCAGTCCACTGAGGTTTGAAAGATTAACACTGAAAATGTTATTTATATATTTATGTTATACTTTAAATTATTTGTCCATATTTTATAATTTCCATAAAATAATAGTGCAATAGAGTATTATAAAATTTATAAATAAACCATCATATGTTGTGGTTACAAATTCACGTTTTTTTAATTTGTGAGTGTATACTTATGGCAGAGATTGAGAATTGCCTTTCAAAACCATCCATCCACCTTACTTTCTTCCTTCTTCCCTCAAAAAATCACACTTTTTCAGCTGTGCACTAGTCTCTCTTTGCAGTTTGGCAGAGCCTCATGACTAAATTTTGGTCAGTAAAATTTAAGCAGAACTATGTACACTTCTCAGAGGATGGTTTAAAATGGGGGAAAGCATGACATTCTTCAACTTTTTCCTCCATCTTACATCTTAAACCCCTAGTGTGATGACTGACACTTCAACAGCTAGCTTGGACTCTGAGGTCATCAGAGGAATAAATAGCAGCTACTATGATAGAAAGTTGAGATAGAAGTGGACTAGTCCCTAATAACCATGTGGAACTGTCACACTAGCACTAGACAGCATAAGTACAACTCGTATCTTGTTTAAGCACTGTTTGGGGGACCCCTCTTTCTTGCAGCCAAATCCAGTCTTAACTGATAAGGTATCAAAATTGGAGTCCACGGTACTTGAGTGTTCATCCTTTGCATTTAGCAACTCTTAGACCAGATGCCTGGGTCATTTAGTAGGCAAGGAGTATCTAGGTGCTTGTCCTGCCCTTAGGAAATCACTATCCGCAAACCCAGCCTGTTGACATGTTTCTAAAAGTCAGTTATTTAGCTTAGGGAACACTGATTTTCCCATGAGTTTCTAGTGTTCATGGACAAAGTATTAAACCCTTGTGAAAACAAACTGGTATAAGGCCAAAGGAAAAATCTTCCTGCATTCTGTGTCCATTCTTTCTCCTTTCCCACATTTCTCAGAGAAGGTGAATCAGTACCCTTTTCCAAGCTCTCCTAATGCACACTGCCAGAGAGAGGGGAGAAGGGGAGAGGCCATTCCAAAGATCCCTTTATTGTTAATTTAAGAAGGATTCAGAGTAGCTTGTTTTAGATATTTGTACTCTTTTTTATTAAATTTTGAAGCTTCTTAGAAAACAACTAGCTATTAATAATAATCAATAGAGGGAAAGAAATAAATATGCTTGCAACACAAGGAAATATTTTTTATGCAGTATTACTACTCTTAATATTTCTCCTGAGGAGTCCTAGCTCCTAAGACCTTTTATGATCTGCCGCAGGTGACCTCTTCAGCACCCTCTTGACTAACCTGGGCCACTGAGTTCTTCATGCTGTCCAGTCCTCTGAATGTCACCATCATCCTGTGCCCCTAGTACAATGCCCCTCACAGCCCCCACCTAAGTTTCAGCTTTGACGTTGCTATGCACAGGAAACTCTTCTGAAAAAATGCCTGTCTTGCGTGTTCTCATAGTCTCCAGTACTTCCCATTCCTAGAAGCTCATCTACTCTTTCCCAAGTGCTGGTGAATTGTATGTGTCCCTAACTGGTCTAAAAACTCCTTAAAGGGGCCACATTTTATTCAGCACCTAATTCAGTACCTGGAACAGAGCAGGTGCTCAATAAAAACAGAATGATGTCTACATGATATATGATTAGTTGTGGCTCCTTTACCTATCTCATTCTGATGTCAGCAGAGGAAATAAATTTCTTAATCTCATAGTCATGATACAAAGACCATAAAATTTGAACATGTGAAGAATTCTTCACCTAATTATTAGAAGGTATTATTTTTAATGTCACTTTTCATGGTCGTATTTGTGTATTTGCCTGTCTTGCTGTTAATAAGGAACTCAGAACATAGACATTTATTTAACGATTTTTGAGCACCCGCCGTGTGTCAAGCACCATATGCATTTGGGCAGCTAAATATTTATCTTTAAACTCTTGTTGATATTTTGCATATTTGTAATGTCTCTTATAATAAACATAGTAATAACATTTTAAAGCTTTTTCCAGTGAAAAAAGTAGTTTTTACACATGTATATATAATTTTCTTGAATTCTTACAACATATCCCCATTTTAGATATCAGGAATCTGAGGCTAAGAGGTCAAAGAAGACATGAGATAAAACATGACTGTCCAGAAGAGTTCATCAGATTGGATATTGTGCTTGAAGTTCATTTAAATTCCTACCTCTTTCTATTCACACCTATTAAATAGTGAACCCATCAGTTGCAGTATGTTAAATTATTATTTGGTTTTATATGTGTTCTAACATGAAAATCTTTAACTTGAAATTAAAAGGCAGTCTTTAATTGAACTATACAGAGTTGAATAGATTCGAAAAAGACTTACAGAACATGAGTAAAGAGGGATTGCTTCTTCCTAATGCATTGCTTTGGAGTGACTAGTGGTCTTTAGTGAAATCCCTTTGACGTGTAGCATATTGAATATTTGATCCCAAGATGAAACAAGTTTTTACTAATAAACTGATTATCCTTAGTTGGCAAAATGTCCACAGTAACTATTTATCCTGGTCCTACTACATACCAGTTGTGTTAGCATGGACAAAGTCCTTAATCTGTCAGAGTCCTCGTTTCTTATCAATAAGGTGGGGATAACAAGTATAACCACTTCACTGGAGGGTGGTGAGGAATGAATGAGATACTGTGCTCAGAACTCAGAGGACAATGCATGGCTATAGTAGGCTCTCAGTAAACATTAATTGTTATTTTTGCTTTGGTTTCTGTTTATTTTTTTGAGGCTGGACTCACTGTCTGTTGGATGGGAGGAGCTACGGTGGCAACATTAGGATCTTTTGATTTGAAAGTAATGAGAAAGTGATTAGATCAGACATAAAAACATAATAGTGGTGAGCTTCCTGTCCTAATTGTTCTTTGTAGTCAAGGTGGATCAGAAAGAACCTTTCAATGCTACTAACAATAGCAACAACTAGTGTGGCAAATACCATTTACAGAGTGTTTACTATGGGTAAAGCACTATATTAAAAGCTTTCTCCTATTGTTCTGTTCAGTCCTTCTGACAACACCATGAAGTACATAGTATTATTACTCCTGTTTTACAGATGAAGATGCTGAGGCTCACTCAGGCATGCTGGCTCCACAGATCAGCCTCTGAAGCTCCCTGTGCTGCCCTTTACATTTTGAACAGAAGTGAGCAGAATTACACATGTGCAGATGCTCAGTGTAGAGATCGTCATGTATGTAGCTGTTAGGTTGACTAAGAGCAGTTTGTTGAATGTAATTATAGATTAAATTTACTTTAAATCCCTTTAAATCCACTCTGTGAAGCAAGTTCTTTCCTTGCCCCTTAATATAAGTTCAGACATGCTCCATGACTTCTCTGGATAATATATGTCCTATAGTGCTTATTGGGCAAAAAGACAGATTCAATTTAATAATTTAAATATTCAGGCTGTGTAATATTTAATATTTTAAACTTTATTTAAAGCCTCTCCCCTTGAGCTCTAAGCTCAGGCCTCCTGGAGGCAGGAAGCCTGCCATGGGAAAAGGGTACTTGCTCTCCTCTTTCCCCGCCTGGCCTTCAGCTCCTCCATCCTGTTCGCTCACATCAGATTCTGACTTCTCTGGGTTTAAATGGATGGAAAGAGAGGGGAAGACATAGGGACTTTCTTCCTTAACTACTAGAGTTGGTCTAGTATTTGGGATGTTAAAGATTTTTTTTTTTACTTTGATGCTTGAAAATTTTTTATTGATCATATTCATCTGTGACAAATACATACATAAGCTGATTTTTAAAAAAATTTTTGGGCATAGTTGACACACAATGTTATATTAGTTTCAGGTGTACAACATAGTGATTTGACTGGTTTACACATTATACTCTGCTC
Organism: Mirounga angustirostris; assembly: GCF_029215605.1. Lineage (NCBI taxonomy): Eukaryota > Metazoa > Chordata > Mammalia > Carnivora > Phocidae > Mirounga > Mirounga angustirostris. The sequence continues at coordinate 38,108,998 of NW_026991720.1, forward strand.
ACCACAAACGTAGCTTCCGTCCCTCGCCATATGACGCTATTACAGTATCATGGACTATGTCCCTTATGCTGTGCCTGTTAGTCCCATGACTTATTCATTACGTAACTGGAAGGTTGTATTTCCCACTCCCGTTCAACCTGTTTTCCTCATCCTTCCACCCCCCTTTCCTCTGGCAAACATCAATTCTCTGTATTTATAGGTCTGATTCTGCTTTTTCTTTTTTCGTTTGGGTTTTTTTATTCCAAACATAAATGAGATATATGGTATTGTCCTTCTCAGCCTGACTTACTTCACTTAGCATAGTACCCTCTGTATCCATCCATGTTGTCACAAATGGCATGATCTCATCCTTTTTTATGTCTGCTTAATAGTTCACTGTGTGTGTGTGTGTGTGTGTATGGGCTTGTATCTACACACCCATACATACATACCACATCCTCCTTATTCATCTATCTATGAACACTTAGGATGCTTACGTATTTTGGCTATTGTAAGAAATACTGCAATAAACACAGGGGTATATGTATCTTTTCAAGTTAGTGTTTTCATTTTCTTTGAGTAAATATCCAGCAGTGGAATTATTGGATCTTACGGTACTTTTATTTTTAATTTTCTGAAGAACCTCTATATTGTTTTTTCCACATTGGCTACGCCAATTTACATTCCCATGAACAGTGCCTGAATGTTCCCTTTTCTCCACATCTTTGCCAACACTTGTTTCTTGTCTTTTTAAATGTTAGCCATCCTGACAGATATAAGTTGATCTTTCATTGTGGTTTTGGTTTGCATTTCCCTGATGACTAGTGTTAGGCATCTTTTCATGTGTCTGTTGCCATCTTTAGAAAAATGTCTACTCAGTTCCTCTGCCCCCTTTTAAATCAGATTTTTGGCTTTCTTTGGTGTTGAGTTGTATGTATAAGTTCTTTATATATTTTGGATATTACCCCTTATTGGATATGTCATTTTCAAGTATCTTCTTCTATTCAGTAGGTTGCCTTTTTATTCCGTTGATGGTTTCCTCACCTTGCAAAGGCTTTTTATTTTGATGTAGTTCCAATAGTTTATTTTTGCTTTGTTTTCCTTTGCCTTAGGAGACCTACATAGACCAATATTGCTACAACCAATGTCAGAGAAATTACTACCTTTGTTCTCCTAGGATTTTTATGGTTTCAGGTCTCACATTTAGGTTTTTAGTCTATTTTGAATTTATTTTTGTGTATGGTGTTAGAAAGTGGTCCAGTTTCATTCTTTGGCATATAGCTGTCCCATTTTCAAAGCACCACTTATTGAAGAGACTGTCTTTTCCCCTTTGTGTATTCTTGCCTTCTTTGTCATAGATTGACTATATAAAATTTTAAATGCTTTCATTGGTTATTTGTAGACTCTTCCCTCTGCAGTTTTTTTTTTTTTTTTAATTTTGAGAGAGAGAGCACACGTGCGTGTGAGCAGTGTGTGTATGTGTCTGTTGGCAGGGGTGGGGGAGGATGGTGCAGAGGGAGAGGGAGAGAGAGAATCCCAAGCAGGCTCCATGCCCAGTGTGGAGCCCAATTCCAGGCTTGATCCCACAACCCCGAGATTATGACCTGAGCCGAAATCAAGAGTTGGACACTTAATCGACTGAGCCACCCAGGCACCCACACCTCTGCAGTCATTTTAATGGAGCAAAGCATCCCTATTCTGGCTAAGAAAGCAAATGTTCCCTCTAGTTTTTGAGATCTGTTGACCTTATCCAGGTGGTCTTGGATATAACTGTAGGTGACCTCATTCTAATTCCCTCTTACAAAATGCCCATATCTGATCCACAAAAAACACATTGTGAACCCCGATGTACTCTAAGAATTAGGTGATTCCCAATATAGTGATCTCCCCTTTGTTCCACCACAAATGGAACTAACCAATCACTTGGCATCTAGGTTTCTCATGCATAAATCAGACACTAGTCCCCATGCCCATCAAATAGCAGGGGACACATTAAAGTCTCCAAAAGTTCCTGGCAAAGTCTTTCTCCCCAAGCAGGCATCTCCCGTCCTTTCACAGCTTCTCAGTCCAAATAAATTCTTCTCCCTAATTTCTGACTTCAGGATGTTGGTGTGGATGCGGCATTTAAGAATTGTATAACTGGTTCTCAGAATCCTGCTTTGGAAATTCAGCATATGGTCAACACCTCCTTTGGAATGTGTTAATTATTGTCTTGGTGTTTCAGCTAGGATTTCCATTTTAATATTCTATGTATATAATAATTCCAGATAAAATGGATTTCCATGCTTTGTATGCTTTGTATCACTTTCTTCTCTTTTTGTCTTTCCTATTAGAACAACGGAAATGGAGGCCTATGGTGGGAGGAATAAGGGAGTGCTGTATATCTCACATATCTACTCAGAGTGAGAAAGATGTTCAAGGAGCCCACTGAATTAAGACAGCATAATCATTTACCTCCTAACTTCATGCTGTGTTATTATTCCCTCTGTTGGGTGGGCCTTTTAAGCTTCCTCCTTCATGAATTTCTATATGGGGGACAGTTTGATATAGTAGTTAAGTGCAGACTCTGGGGCTGGATCATCTGGATCAAATCTAAGCTCCACCACTTTCTTGGTTGTGTGTCATTGGGCAAGTCATTTGATCATTATGAACCTCAGTTTTCTCATGTGTAGAATGGGGATATTAGTACTTGCCTTGCAGAGTTATTGTGAAAATTAAATGAACTAACGTATGCGTGGCTCTTAGAATAGTGCATACCATATAGCAAGTGCTATGGGAACAGCAGCAGAAGTTGTAATTCTCATTATTATTACTACTACTATTTGTCCCTTAAGGTTCAGTGTAATATCACCTACTTTACGAAATCTTTTGGAACTGGAAATTACACTGATTGTCCTGGTCAGAATAAGCCTGCTTTTAATCTGTTGTCATAAAACACTTTTGTTTGCTGTACTACCACCCTTGTCATAGGGTAACAAGGTCAATGTTAGCAGGTCACCTTTGCCACTTGCCAGTGATCGTTTCAAGGTCATGGTATTTCTTCCCGGGCACAGTGCTTAAACATAGTAGACATGGTCAGCAAACATTAGTTTCTTTCTCTTCTCATTTTTGTTGAGTGGTTAAATCTAACTCTTAAGATCGAAGTCAATTTATAATATTTAAAGAATATTATAAAGTAAGAATATTCTTTTAAAAAGTAGTATGTAGAAGGCAAACACCATGTAAATTAAAACTGTTTTGTAATTGTTAATAAAGTCTGCCGTATATTTGCAATTGATATTGGATCAAGAAAACATTCTGTTTTGTACTTAGAGTAACAAAAGGCAAAATTTAACAAAGCACTGACTTCTTAAAAGAAATAGAACAGCAAAATATTTAGAACAAGAATTTCTTTAGTAACCAAGTTACGTATTAGTGAAAAATGCGAATCTGGATTCAGTAGTTTATACCTATTGTCATTTCTGGTTTAATAGAGATGGACAAGTCTGATCTGTATCTGAAATGCTTTTGTGGCAGTAGTGAGAGGGTGAACTCTGGCACAATCAGTGTAGTTTCCAGAGCAAAGACTTTGAAAACACCACAGCTAGTTACAACAAATGTGTTGTTTAGACAGGTTCTGCCTCATTTTATGTGTCTACCCCAGGGGACTTGGAGCTTTACTATTCTCATACTCCCTCAGTCTCAGACCTGTCATCCAGTATAATGGTGTAGTTAAATGAGTTGTACTTGGAAATGCTTTCACTTTAGTGAAGGTCGTGAAGGTTTTAACATCTCACAGCCAAATCTTGATAAGCCACTCACAGGTATATGATGCCCTTAATGTTAATGATTCTTGGATGAAGAGGAGAGGTCAGGTGATTCTTGATGGTAAGAAGCTTAGTTTAGTTCTTGTGAATTTTGATAGTTGTTTAAAAACAAACAAATGCTCTGAAGGCTAAGAACCATATTTATGAAAACATTTACAAAACTGTTGGAATGATTGGAATGGCTTTTTTTCCTTCTCTGAATCTAATTTTTAAAACACTTCTTCTCTGCCACAAAAAGAGGCTGGGACATTTTCCCTAATACTTAGCAACCTTGATGAGCCACCTACCCAACATTCCTCAAGAACTGGTAGCATTACTCTCAAAAAAGGAATCACAGACCTGTACCTCTGAAACAAATAATACCTTATACATTTAAAAAAAAATAGCAGGAGGGGAAGAATGAAGGGGGGGAGTCGGAGGGGGAAATGAACCATGAGAGACTATGGACTCTGAGAAACAAACTGAGGGTTCTAGAGGGGGATGGGTTAGCCTGGTGATGGGTATTAAAGAGGGCACGTATTGAATGGAACACTGGGTGTTATATGCAAACGATGAATCATGGAACACTACATCAATAAATAAATAAATAAATAAATAAATAATAGGAAAAAATTTAAAAAGCAGATTAAAACCAGCATCTAAAAAAAAAAAAAAAAAAGGCATGGCAGTGTATCGGACTATTGCTTTCCTACACTAAAGCAAATAGATACTTTGGTTCCAGATTGTTCCTGAGTGAAGCACAGTAACATTTCTCAATAGAGATACTTTACAAAAGATGTTATTGAAGGGATCCAGTTTGGAAGTTAAAGCATTTATTCTGACACTAGTGTTTTCCCCATCTAAGCTTAACTTGCCAAGAGTTGGATATGGGGCAAGATCTCTCTAAGAGTTCTTCATTCTACTGAAGCATAATTCTCTTTCATATGGCAAAGCACACTCCCTAAATTTGAAACCAGATAAATGCTGATCCATTGACATCTATTTTACAGTTATTAATAAATTTCACAATATTATCCATGCTTAAAATATGAAGTGATATTTTGATACCATCACACATCAGTTTAAATATCCTGAGTGTTCTACAGTATTTTGAGGATTTGTTGATAAGAATTAGGTAAGGCACAGAAAATAACTAGAAAAGATATTAGTCAAAGTAAGATCTCAAAATTTAGCATAAACACTTGAGTAACTACTATTATTCATATAAATTATTTGTAAGCCCTTTTCAGCATTTGCAAATGTGTCTGCTAAATATTTTCTAAGTAGTGTTTCCCTCCTAAGTTCCTTGTTAGTAATCCAAGATATCTGTTCTTAGGGGTGGGAATATTTGAGATCATAGCTGAGGGTTATATGGGATATCTCTATAATTACTTCTGTTTTCTAACTCATTTGTCTTCATGACCATAACCATAGGCTATAGAATAAAGGTTCCAGTAAGTATCTCCCAGTACTCTGGGAGTTGTAATTTTTTTTTTTACAAAAAGCATTTTATTAAAACATATCACCAGACAGATAGACTGTGTCTTTCTCCATCAGTGGCTTTTTAGAACTGCTTCAGTTGTTAATCAGCAAAGATTCATTAACAGGATGAAAAAAATAACACTCAAGAATGAATCATTTTGTTACCTTTTATTCCTTTTGGCCAGTGAAAATGATATTGGTCTCAAAAACTTAAAAACCAGACACTCACACACATGTGGATTTAAATTTGAGTAGGATTGCCCTGTGGCAGGTGCATCACAACTGTAGGAACAAAAGCTTAGGTCGTGGCTTTGTATCGGACTGGTGGTAGTTTATTCCATTAGCTAATGTGACAGTGACTTGCAGCCATCATTTTTGCTTGGAGGAAAATGTTTACACACATACATAATTTCTGTCCCTATTGGTGAATTACCTCAAAGTCCTTGCTCTAATATAGTTTGACATTCCCATTTATGGTCCAGTGACCAAGGTTTCAGACTATAGTGTATTGGCCATTTTATTATTCTTTGTTATTTATAAAAGAATATTTTTAGCTTAGAGTTGGTATATCTATTTTAGAAAATGCAATGCAATATCCTAGGTACAAGGAAATCTTTCTTTTAATGAAGACTTGATTAAGACACAGAGCTTTGATGAGTTTGCCATGGCTGCCTGCTCCCTGTACTGGTTATACCAAACTCCAGATTTTTGTGGCCTGAGAAGCATGATCGTAAAGAATGAAGAACTTCTGTTTTCAGAAACTTGCTTTGCTTACATAGTTCTCTGCTTCACAGCACCACCCTATACTCCGAGCATTTATCTTCAAACCATCCCAGTTGGTAATTCATAGGAAAAGCTGGCTGAGTTAGGATCTCCTCTCTTGTTATTATAAGAAAGACTTAGAAGACAGGCCTTGATTTCCTGCCAGAAAGAATGATAAATGTTTTAAGTTTGCCTTTTAAACTCTTAACATTTTCCATAGAAACAAAAGTTTGAATAGATTTTCACGTTGATCATAAAGTATGACATCTATTTTCCAAACAAACAAAAATAGATCCAACTTGTGGAGAGGATGGATTATATGATTTCTTAGTTTTCATTTTTTTTAAAGATTTTATTTATTTATTTTAGAGAGAGAGGGAGCATGAGCCAGGGGGAGGGAGAGGGTAAGAGAGAATCTCAAGCAGACTCCATACTGAGCACCGAGCCCGATGTGGGGCTCAATCTCATGACCCTGAGACCATGACCTGAGCCCAAGTCAAGAGTTGGACGTTTAACTGATGGAGCCACCTAGGTGCCCCCTTAGTTTTTATCTTAGAAAATATTCATGTGAATTAAGTGAATTGGTTTTGAAGTCAGCAAGATCTTTTGGGATTCTGACTTTACCACTTATTATCTATATGACTTCTGGCAAGTTCCTTACCTTCCTTGCACCCAGTTTCTCATTTTTCAAAACAGGTGATATATATCTTAATGACTTGTTTTTGAGAATTAAATGAGATCATGAACATGAAGTGCTTATTAGGAGGCCCTGCACATAATGGGTAGTAAATAAGTATTAGCTACTTAAATCCTACTATTACTAATATAATTCCTGATGTTGCTCCTACTACTATATTTCTATTAATACTTGTTATCAGTCCACTCCACTATTCAGAACCCTTCAGACTTTCCATTGCTCCAACCCCACCCTATTCTCCTTACTTGACTATTGCCCTTACCTACGTTTTCCCAAATATCCAAAATATGTTTGTATTTATGTCCATCCTGGAATTTTCTCCTGCTTCTCACCTATTAAAATCTTACTTAGCTTGAAGTGCCAGCCCAAATGTGTTTTCTCACTAAATCTTTATCAGTGTACCCAGTTAAAATCAATCCTTCACACAGCTATGCTCTCAAATCCCTTGGTTTTCACCTTTATAGTAACACTTTAATTCATTCTTATCTTATTGCTGTCTACAATTCTCTCTCTCTCCTTGCATTGTAAGGTATTTGAAATACTTTCTTGCTTATCTTTATCTTCTCTTACTACATACAATCCTCACCAATGAGCACAAGTCTTTTCCACATGGTCACTACTCAATCAATATTTGTTGAATTAAATTGTTATACAGAATTCTCTAGTAGCATTTCTTTGCTAATAAAATGAAAATTGATGGTCATATAGATAACTCTGAGGCAATATGAGACACTGAAATGTTCTCTAAATAATCAGATCACATTCAACATGTTTTAGAATTGTTTTTGTAATATTCTGTTCTTTCAGTAGTTGGTCAACCATAGATGGTACATTAGTTTGCTAGGGCTGCCTTAACAAAATACCACAGACTGGGTGGCTTAAAGAGAAATTTATTTTCTCCTGCTTCGGGAGGCTAGAAGTACAAGATAAAGGTGCTGGCAGGGTTGGTTTCCTTTCAAGCATCTCTCCTTGGCTTGCAGATGGCTGCCCTCTTGCTGCTTCATCACATGGTTGTCCATCTGTGCATGTGTACGCCAGGGGGTGTCTGTCTGTCCTAGTCTCCTCTTCTTAGAAGGACATGGGTCAGGTTGGATTGGGGCTCATCCTAAGAGTCTTATTTTGAGCTAATCATCTCTTTAAAGCCCCTATATCCAAATAGTCACATTCTGTGGTACAAGGTGTTAAGACTTCAACACAGGAATTTTGAGGGAACATAGTTTATTCCATAACAAATGACAACTCCTTTTTAACCAGGATTTTTGATTAACAAGAAAATCTCATTTCCTGATTATTAGTCCCCCTCAAAATATAACATATGGTCCTATAATTCTCCACAAATGAAATCTTCAAGTAATAGAAGAGAATAGCTGTGGAGTACTTTGTATTGCTTATTAGTGAGCAAAACCCCCTTATATTCTTCATTTTCTATTACTTCTTATGGTTTTTATTGTGGATATTTTCATTGGATAAACTATTTGCAATAAACAGTAATAGTACCAGTAACAGTAATATTAAAAATGGCTGGCCTTAATTGAACTCTTCATATCTGACGGATACTACCAAAGCACTTCACAATGCATAATTTCATTTAGTCAGTGTAACCACTCTAAAAAATCTGAGACCTAGGGAGGTGTTAAGTTTCCCAAAGTCAAACACATAGAAAGAGATGCTGTCTGTTCCTTTCAGCTTGTCTCTCGTATGGGTCAGAGTCTGTTTGATGCTCAAATCCATGTAGTTGATGAATACGCTGTGCTGCCACTCAGTGATGACACTAGTAATAGGATGGGTATAGGGTGGCAATTCCTTTGGAAGAGAAGCAAGAGAATTTTTCCTGAAGCTGATCTGGTGTAACAAAACTCCTTTTGCATGTTGTGTATTAATCTTAATGGTGCCTAGGGGCGGGGGGCCGCTAAGAGAGAGAGGGCTAAACCCTCCCAAAGCATCACTTGGTTCTACAGTTGCTAACAGTCCACAACCACAAAGGGAAAGAAGTCTGTGTTCTAACATAACTGTGAATGAAAATTCACTTTTGAATTCCACCTATTCTGGAAAAACAGAGTGGCAAGAATCCAAAAATATTTCTTTGCTATTTTAAAGTAGTAGTCATAGCCACTAAGTGAAGTGCGTTTAAAAGATTTCAGAAATACTCAGCATAAATGCTGCATTTCCAAGAGTTATATTCCAGTGAATATAAGACAGCTCACATAAGAACAGAAGGGCCACAGGCTCAGCTCCACATTGTGGTTGCAGCCAGTATCGTAATCTCAACCAGTAATAATAGAGCAAAGACTACATGAAATCCTATGTTTCAAAATTTAAATTGTTCTAGTACATGTACACAAATAATTCTATGGTTTTACTAAATTCTTTTAAAATAATAACACTGGCATAGCCATTTTTACTTGGAAAACCTCAGAGAATCATGACAAGATTCCTCTATAGTGGTGAACTCTTCCATTATTATTTCCTTGCTTAGCTCATCCCTTCAGTCCTCTTTTACTTCTCTTACTGTTAAAAACAGCCTCAAAGAAGAATGATTACCTTCTACATAAATGTTTTGTTAGAATAATTACCAGACTCAAATGGGGCTCTAACTCTATCCTTACCTGACTTTCTTTTTTTTTTTTTTAAAGATTTTATTTATTTATTAGAGAATACGAGCTGGGGGGGGGGGGCAGAAGGAGAGGGAGAAGCAGACTCCCCGCTGAGTAGGGAGCCCAATGTGGGGCTCCATCTGGGACTCCAGGATCATGACCTGAGCTGAAGGCAGACTCACCCAGGCGCCCCATTAGCTGACTAGCTAGAATAAAATAGAGTATATGTTTGTTTCATCATCCTGTTAACAGGCACACCTTAATTCCAATTGGGATAGCTCTTAAAATTTTGTTGTTTATAATTTCTTGCTTTTGACTTTAGTTAATGGTCCCTTGCTATGCTTCCCCTGTGAATTTCATCCAGTAACAGTGACCTACTCATGCCCCTCTCAGCTAATTTCCCAGACATCATGAGATTTCCAGGATTTTAGTTGGAGTGCATCTGGTCATCCAAAATTGTGATTTTTAGACTTCAAACACTGAGATGTAAAATAACTCTTGAGTTTTACAGCTGTCAGAAGTGAGAACATATTGAATTGGTTTAAGCCAAAAATATTTCATCTCCAATTTGATTTACTGGATATTTTGGCTAGAAATGCAGAAATGCCATAAATAGTGATTTACAGTGTAACTACATAAAAGAGTGCCATAATTCAGAACTATAGGATAGAGCATGTGATGAACTCTTGTTATTGTAATATGGCCAAATTAACAGCTTCTTCTCATTTAAAGCTGTTTGTTTTCTATGAAGATCACAGATGAAGGTCATTTGATAATGCAAATGACATTCTGCTTGTTTGATCATTCCTTCAAAGATGTTCAAGCAGAATAAAGCATCTCGTATCCTACTGACACATAAGCAAGGCTATACGTATAAGCATCCCAGACTTAAAAGAATTTCCTGTTAGTGTGTGCAGTTGCCAAACAGAAAAATATTAGGATATATTTTTAGAAGTAAATTTTTGTATTTAAATAATGGGTTGGATTGCTTTTTCCCCCAGAGCACTATTACTTCATTCGTAAAAACTCCTTTAAATTACCTAGGTTTTTAAATTTCCTGATTAATTGCCTCTAATACTTGGTTTTATGTTATATGAATAATTAAAACTAGTGGAAGTAAACCTTACTGCTTTTCACCTTGAAATACCTATTCCTGGAGTTAAGGGCTCCAAATATCACCTTCATGTTCACCATCTTCTATGTTGAGTCATCCATGTATCAGAGGCTCATGTCAGGTGTCACACAAGAGTTGAAGACTCCTCCTTCATTCCTATCCTTGCTCTTTTCCCCCATGTCCAGTCCAGTGTTTGCCTGGATTCAGATCCTATTATCTTTGTTTTGTACCTCTCATCCTTAACTTTCTGACCTTTGTCATTAGTCATTTGATTTTCTTGATTTTGTCCTTCAGGGTTTCCTAAGGCAGAGTTTTCCTAAAGGAGTGTGTTCTGGTGTACAAGCAGTGAATGGATTAGAATGGGTGATAGTGTGTCTGGGATGTGTGCCAAGCAGTAGGTGACCCCTTGATCCAGTCATCCACAGCTTCAGGAAGCCTCATTTCTTTGTTGTAGCATGCCACACAAATAGTGGCATTTTTAATGTGTGCCCTGACTGCCCTAGGGTGCTTATACCTGTCCTCTTGTTCTTGCTGCTTCTGGCTTTTTCATGTAAACATCTGAGCTGACCTAAGGTCGGCACTGGATGATTCCATTTAGGTGTGGAACCAGACGCAGATAAATCTGCCTTGTACTTTGGGCCCCTTCTCTCCCAGCCTGTTGGAGGGATTCAGGACCATAATCTCTTAGCTCTGCGGCTCCCACACTCCTTTACTCCCTCTATTCCCCTTCGCACTCTTGAAGCACTTCAGTCACTGCCACCCCTTTCTTGTAAACTTAAAATATTACTGCTCTCCTCCCTTTCCACACAGTCTAACTTCCAAGTACATCGATTTTAACACTGTCACCTCCCTGGTTCCTATCCATTCTGTCATACTTTTCTGTCAACTTCTAGCTTTGAATTAAACCTGCCATCCACTTTTTGGTTTTTGTTACAGGACTGCTGAGTGCCACTATAGACAATTAAACCACTGAATCACATTGGTACAACTAACCAAAATCTATCATTTCCTCTTCATTTGGACAGTGCCAGCCATATCCATGTAGCCCCATTTAATTCGCTAATCTACTACCAGAGTTTGCCCCAAATATCTACCACTCTTTTCACAATCCCTACTTTACTCCTAACCCTTCTAAAAAGATGGCATCACTGCTACTTCCCTGAGAAACTGGAAGCATAAAAGCCCTCAGACTTCCTATTTCTATGCTAATGAGCATGCCTGCATTCACTCTTCTCACCTATTTATGTAGATATAGAGGTAAGAGGTACAGATCATCATCTTATATCAGAAACCTCAGTGTTATCCTTGACTCTTCTTTTCTGCTCACTCCCCACACTTACTCCTTCTGCAGATAGAGAGGACTTTGCACTGGTCTTAGACTGATTTCCCCCCATCTCTGATCTAGAACTCATTCCCTTGTCCCAGGGACCATATTTTATTAATCACCCCCCCTTTTTTTTTTTTTTTGCCTTTTCAATTTCTTCTGTCTTTTGGCTTTTTACCCAGCACATAAACCTGCTCAGATCTCTCCCAATTTATGAAAAAGTTCTCAATAATATTTCCTTCTTAGATTTAACTATTAATAATTCCTGTTCTTCTCTGCCATTCTTTTTGAGAAAGACATCAGTCTTCAACATCTCCATGGCTTCATCATGCATTTGCCCCTCAGTGCATTCCAGTTTACCACCAAAACTCCACAGAAGTTATTTTTTTAGGGTTTTATTTTTAAGTAATCTCTACACCCAATGTGGGGTTTGAACTCAAAACCCTGATATCAAGAGTCGCATGCTCTACCGACTGAGCCAGCCAGGCACCCCTCCATGGAAGATGTTCTTGCTAAGATTTTTAATGACTTTCTAATTGCCAAATCCAATAGTCACTACTGTAAATTATTTTCTCCTTGACATGTTCTATGCATTTGGTTTGACAGGACACCACTTTCTTGGTTGTTTGCTCATTTAGTTAACAAATGTTGACCCATTGTGTTCCAGGTAGTGTAATAGGTGCCCTGAATACATACAATGACAAGCAATATAAACATCATGCCTGCCTTTTGAGAGCTTACCTATGTATTGTTTATTTTTTAGACTGTGCCTTTCAAGTCTATTTAGATGATTCCTCACCTTTCAAATAAACCCTTAGATGTTGTTGGCCATTAGGATTCCCTCCTCTGTCTTCTTACACATTCCAGGTCATCTCCTAAAATAACTTACCCAAATCTTCAGCAACTTCTATTTCTCATGTTCTCATGACTTTCAAATGTTTCTTCATTCCAGACCTCATCATGAGCTTTAATTTCCTATTTCTAAATACTTCTTATCCAGAGTTTCCATTTTCAATGACTGGCACACAGTTGTATACTAGAAACTTGGGAATGATCTTTGACTCTTTACCCACTTCGTCTTATTTTAAATCACATCTCAGTGTCAAGATACTCTAAGATTATGAATCTTTTATCCTTAACATTTCTGACAGCCATTTTCTCTTCCCAGAATTGATCATCCCTTTCTTTGATAATATTAACACCAGAAATACTGGGATTTTTAAAAATGACTGCACTGACATAACACTGAAAACTTACAAAACAAAATATTTTTACCCTCCTCAGCCCTTTGCATTTGTTTTGACATATTGTAACCTTTAATTAGGTTGGCAATATTAATTACCTTAGAGAATATCTTTTAGGGCTTGGATAAATCGGTTCACAACAAGCAGATATGGTGCTCTTAGTAAATAATAAAAGTACCTTGAAATAAGTTTAAAAGTATACTTTTTCCCCCAGTCTGAGATATAATCATTTACTTTCTGTTCACCTGAAGGATTACTAGAAACCATTTAACAGTCTCCTCTAAGTTAACCGTCGAAAATAATGTATTTGACGAGGTATTGGAGGTTTTTTAGCCAACTTTTGATTATCCTTGGTAATGGATCAGCATGGATGAAAGACATTCACAGATCATTTTAAACTGTCTTTTTAGCCAGTAGCTATAAATTCCTTGATCACTAAATCCCTCATGATGCATGCTAAAAAAGAGCAGAAAGGTGTGTCTAGTTGAATCTCCTTTTAGTTCTCTATTTCCGATGGAAATAGTAATAATGAACTGATTATGTATAATAATAACTACTGACTTTCTATCACTAGATTATAAAGTAAGTTGACTTTTTTTTTTTTTAGGTAGAAGAAATTGGATCTGGTCTAAGCAAATGCTTTACTGAAAGTTTTCTTAGATTTGGCATGTGCTGTGGAATCAGGGTAAACAGTAGTAAGTACCCAAGTGTAAAATGTAGGGCGGGGGTGGGGGGCAGTGTTAGGCAAAAAGGATGAAGCAAGAATCTCAGTTACCTCCCAAACTGGTTAGTTAACTTAAAGATGATTCTCACCAGTACTTAATTTTTCCCCCAAGAGTCCTCTGAGTTTACTTTTCCTGAAAGTCTTACTTCCTTTGCTTTTCCTTGAAAAAGTCAATTAATTCTTAGTCTAGCAAAACCAAGTAGAAAGAAATCAAGCGAATAGAAATTGACATTTAGAACACAAAAATTTGACAAACTGGGTCAGACAAAGTTAATCGCTTAATGAATGGCTTACCCTGAATGGTCTAATGTTCCATGTTGTCACCTGAGTTCTGGTAGGGACAGTGTGAAGGAGCATTTCCACAGTAGTGGTTCTCCATGATGCTGAATTCACCACATAACAAGTGGTTAGGATAAAGTCTCTTAGCAATTAATACGAGAGCTATATTTCTGAGAATAATTGATAGTTACACATTGCATTGAAAAGCTGCACTATATAATAGGTGTGATAATACTGTAAGAGAAACTTAGAAATGTTAGTGGGAGTGATATTCCTAAGGGAAATTATTCAACTTGAAGTAACTTAGGCTTGGTTTTTCTTATTCAACAATCTAAATGTTGTTATTAACACATTAAATTGGTGCTTTTCCCACTACACACATTTAACAAATACAGTTACTTTGACTCTTTTCCTTAGAATTTATAAAACCAATTAAGAATATTAGGAATTTGAGGAGATGACTCTTAAAATCTTAAAAAAAAAAAAAGCCCTTTTGAGAGCGATTAGAAAACTATCCTTTTGTATATAATTAGAATTCAATAAGATCTTGACTATATTATATGTTTTACTTTGAAACCTAATCATTATATGAGCAGTAGTCTTCATCACACAAAGACTTATTTGAAAACATCAAAGTTATTTTCTGAACACAGTATTCTGATGATACTTAGAATTTCTTTGCACCCCATTGCTTCTCATAGTTCATACTTCTACAAAATTATTTCTACAAGGCCAACTGATTTTATATTGATCTATTTTAAAATATGAAGGAGCTACACACTGAGGTTTTGAAACACGTAAGTAAAAGGAATTATCTCTGGGGGATGGATGTGTGGGGAAGTGAAGCAGAAATTATGCTGGTAAAACTGAATTCTGGACATTTATTTCTAAATATAACCATATATAAAAAGGAGGAGGAGGAGAAACACTTCCTAACTCATTTGAGAAGGCAGTAATTACTTGATATCAAAACTAGACAAAGACCTTAAAGGGAAAGAAAATGACAGACCAATATTCCTACGAACAAAATCCTTACCAAAATATTAGCAGATTGAATCCAACAGTATATTTTTAAAAGGATAATATATCATGACCAAGTGGGGATTATTTCAGAAATGCAGCGTTGTTTAACTTTCAAACGTCAATCAGTGTAAATTATCATGCTAACATAATGAAGGAGCAAAACCAATTATCTTTATTGATGCAGAAAAAGCATTTGACAAAATTGAACATCCATAATAAAAATTCTGAGGAAACTAGGAATATAAGGGAACTTCATTATTCTGAGAAAAGTTATCTATAAAATCCTATAGTAACCACATAGTTAACCATGATGCCTTCCTAAATCATAAAGAATTTCATAACCATAAAGCATCAAAATGCTTCCTCTTTGAGATAGGAAACAAAGCATGGATAACTGACCTCACCACTTTTTCAGGGTTGTACTGGAGGTCCTAGGTAGTACAATACTACAAGAAAAATAAGAGTTAAACAGATTAGTAAGTAAAAAAGTAAAAGTTTTTAAAACAACATGATTATATGTATATAAAATATTAAGGTATGTACAAAAACACTACTAGAACTAATATGCACCTTTAATAAGGTGGAAGAATATAAGGCCAACATTAAAAAAAATCAGTTGTGCCTGTACCCTGGTAATGAACAATTGGAATTTAGAATTTTAAAATTATTTATAATAGCATCAAAACCATGAAATACTCAGGGATAAATTTAGTAAAATATGCACAACACTTACACTCTGGAAACTACAAAACACTGCTGAAGTAAATTAAAGACGACCTAAGAAAATAGAAAAATATATAATGTCCTTGGAAACTCACTATTGTTAAGATGTGAATTATCCATAATTTAATTTACAGACTCAATGAAATCCCAGTCATTCTGGTTTTAATATTTATGATTAGCATTGGCTGTTTTCTTGAAAGTGTTATCTATGATATATTTAGCACTTTTTATTTATAAGTAATTGCTGAATCAAAAATTTATTAATGTGTAATACACATGCACACATATGTGCTTGTATATATTAAATCCAAATAAGATGTGAGCTGAAAAGAATGCAGATTTTTGTTTTAGGTTAATCACATATACTATATTTCAGTGCAACTTTAAAACTTAGAAACCTTACAGCAACACAGCTTATTTGACTGTGTAGATAAAGGAAATGAATTAGACTAGCACACCATAATAGGACATGTCGGAAAAGCCTGGGTTTAAATCCTTATTTACATTTGTGTTATCTTTTGAAGTTTATCTAGTATCTTTAATCTTCTAGTTTCTCATCTGTGAAATGGGATTAATCACTCCTTTGATATCATGTTTTGCCCAGATTTAATGAGATAATGTACATAAAGCATTTTAAATAATGCCTTCCTTTTAGTAAGCACTAAATAGTTGGTAGTTTTTATTATTGATAATGATAATGATCTATTAAAGGCAGTATATATTACATTATATACTATAGAAAATACCCAATGTTTGCTGCAATTAATTTATAAAAACTATAGTATGATAGATGAAAGCACATAACTTTCTCACATGAATTTGGTAAGGAATGTTCTTACCTGTTCAAGATAGCCCCATGATGGCCTCAAGTTTATCAGAAGTGTAACATATATCATAAAATGGATTTGTTAATTATAATACTTCATAACAATTTAGATCTGTTAAAAATAATAGATTTCCTTTTTAAAAAAAAAAACTGTTTCAAGGCCTATAAAGGGATGCAAACATTTTGCAAATATTCTTTTGACATTACAATTCATTTCTATTGCCCCAAAATTGAACATACACAAAATTAAATCATACATCTATATCAGTATATAGAAGTACTAATATGCTGGCCATACTAAATAAGCATTTAATACTGAATTTGCTTTATTCTTAGAATTAATGGGCGGGCCTTTGTTTTTGCTTTGTTGTTGTTGTTGATCTTGTTGGTTTTGTTTTGTTTTAGATGTAGAAGGAAGTAGAGGTTGAAATAAATGACCAAGTAAGAAAGTCTAGTATCCAATAAGTATTGTAATCTCAAGTTAGAGTTTAAGTAAACCCATCAACACTGAGAGTCTACAATAAGGGAAAAGATAACCTAAGAGGTAGTGATACAAGGAATTGGAGATGGGAGGATTCAGGGAAATATTTCTAGTAATCCAGCTGGCAGGTGGTTATTGATCAGGAGACCCATTCATGGATAATGTCTGAATACTGGACAGTCTTTGTGCCAATCTTTGTGAGGGATATGAGAATTGCAGTAGTTAAGACCTGTATATTTAGAAATATGTGATTCACCAAAGTAAGGTGGTAAGGTAAAGTAAGGTAAGGTGAATCTACAAGGCTCAACAAATCTACAAGTTGACAAGTATGTGGAAAGGTGTGTGTGTATGTGTGTGTATGTGTGTGTTTGTGTAGGGATGAGGGAGGAATGGTTCTTAGAAAAGTGACCAAAGCTGAAACTTCAATTCTGTGGATTAGAGCTCTTGGATTCAAAAGGCTTCAATTAGGAACAGTGAGAAAATCAACCCTGGGGTGCCTGGTCCAGGTCAAGCTGGAAGAAAAAGAGGCTTGGGAGTGTATTCGTTTTCTGTGATGCATAACAAATTACCACAAGCTCATATTTTAAAACAAGTCATATTTATTATCTCACAGTTCTGTGGGTCAGGAATCATGACTGACTTAGTTGGAGCCTCTGTTCAAGGCCTCTCAAATAATTAAAGTGTTCTCTGGGCTGTGGTATTATCTGGAACTCAACTGGGGAAGAATCAGTTTCCAAGCTCATTCAGGTTGTTGGCAGAATTCATTTCTTTGTGGCTGTTTGGCTTCTTACTGGATATCAACTCTTGGCCCCCACTGGGTCATAGAGGTTACTTTCAGTTCCCTAATATGTGGCCCTCTCTGCTGGCAGTTTATAGTAAGGCTGTTTGCTACTTTGGGACCAACAGGAAAATTCCTTACACTCCAGCATGCTAAGACAGAGTCTTATATACATAGTGTAATGTAATCATAGAAGTCACATCCCATCACTGTTTCCACATTCCCTAGATTAGAATCAAGTCACAGGTTCCACCTGCACTCAAGGGGAGGGAGGCTGCTTAGTGACTGGAGATTATGAAGTTCCATCTCAGAATTCCTCCTACCACATGGAGTAAGCTCAGTGATCTTCCTAGGGATAAGAAGCCCTAGGTCTTAATATGTGACTTAATAGTTTGGGCCCCATTTAATGGGTTATTAGAAATGATAAGTACTTCAAAACTCAATTGGGACTGGCACAAGTCTAGGGCAGAATCATTTCTACAACTGATATCATCTCTGAAAACAACTGAAAGAAGCTTGGGAGAGCTGAGGCCAGAAAAAACAACAGGAAGTGTAGGGATTATGGGGATGGGTAAACATGATTTTTTCAGTGGATACCAATTTTTATCAGCTTGGTATCAGACCAAATAAAGGCTATCACGAATAGGGGCTTTTAAATCTTCTCACCTTCACTGCCACAGTCTATTTGACACTTTGCTGACAGCTGTCACACCATCTCACCCTTCACTGGAAATTCATAAAAACAATTACCATGTCATTAAAATTTACTTAAAAATTGGAAATTCAAAATATTCTCAAAGTAGCTCAGATGGACACAAGGCCATAGACTATAGACTATCCAGGCATGTGATGATGATATCTTTCTCTGCTTTGATGTCTGTGAAAACCTGTGAATGAATTGCAAACATTATAACTTTGAATTAGGCAACAGCTTAAGATGAGAAGGGTGTAGTGGAAAGGTGAGAGCAGAATACTGGATACAGTGTGCATTAGTTGTGGTTAAATTTAACTATCTATAACAGACCATCCATTTGGCTTTCTCCCATTCCTGAAAAATCCAGAACATCTTCTTTCAGCCCTGACATCCTCAGAGCACAACTTTCAAAGACAGCTGAAGTTGCAATGTCAGTTTCTATGACTGCTGAGTTTCTGATGCCAGCCATCACTCCTGAATTCTAGAAAGGATGAAAGGGGAAGGCAGTGGGAGGTAGGGGAAAGAGTATCCTCTCAGTCCCCTCTTAAAGATCCTTTGTGGAAGTTCCACCCATTAACTTCCATTTTTATATCACTGGCCAACCTTCGTAACAAGGGAGGCTGGGAAATGCAGTCTTTACTGGTTGCCATAGGAAGAAAATCAGGGTTATTGAAATAGGAGAAAAAATGTTGGTTATACAAGTAGCAATCTCTCCAACATAGTACAAACTATGATCTTTGTAGTAGTGTCTGAACTCGGAAAAGGCTTATCTGTCCGTCCATCCAGCCATCCATTGTTTTATAATTCTGTATTTTAAAGGTTAAGTTACAATGAAATAGTACAATTTATATATTTAGGGGTAACTAAATTGTAAGTATTAGCTTTGTAAGACAATATTAGCTTATGTTCTGTATGAAGACATAATATCTCAAGACTACATAATGATTGAACCTATTTATTTTATTGGGCAGCAGTTAGAGATGATGGATTTCTCTTTGCAGAGAACGTGTCGTCTTTGTTAGGCATTTTCCTAACACCTTATTTTCAGTGTATCTTGCAATTATATATTGGCTCTTCCTGCCAGTACACAGAGTCAGTGACACTTGACTCTGGAGAGTTTGGATAGGAACTTCTGTGTATCTTCTCTTGTGTTTAATTCCCAGGTCCTGCCATTCCATTCCTCATGGAATTTGAACAATGAATTCTTCAAATGGAAATGGCTGATGACTTATAATATTGAAAGGCATGAATAGTTTAACAGAGATTAACATACAGTGACATGTACAATTAGCCATGTTATTTTAACAGCAAAACATTTAGCCCTCCCAAATTATTAAATAAAAAACTTTTGTGCATACACTGTATAAGGACAACAGCATGCTTTTTTTTTTTTTTATTAGTTTCCTTCCACGTAATGTTCACAAGGAACTCTATTTTATCCTTTTGAAATAATTTTGTAAGAATTATCTATTTGGTCAGTTTCAGTGAAAATTCCAAACCATCAAATAGCACTTTAAACCAACAAAATATTTTGTTATAGTCCTATCGGAGTTTTGTTTCAAGTATCCGATGAGATAAATAAGCCATTTCTTTAAGTAGTAACATTTTAGTATAACATTAATACTTTTTTAGGTTCTCTGATGTTTGTGGTTATGTTGGTACTGATGCCATAATCCGTATGATTACTCAATCCACTATGATTTTATCCCTATCTGCTGTTGTCCCTGACATGTTTCCATTTTGGCTGTAAGCACAAAATACTTGTGAAATATTTAGCCAAAATCAAGATACACTATGTTTAGAACACTTGTCTGATTTATAGTCTAGAAACCTTGTCACAAAGAAATTGAAGTTGATTTGGCATAACTAGTTGGCAGCAAACTTGTACTTGCTTCTGGTTGATTTCATTTTCCCAAGAGCTCACTGACCATCTGTATAACAAACTTCAATCAAATTTCAACCTTTAAACTTTTTTGGATGTCTACTAGTTTTCTGATCTCCCTCAGGCTTTACTGCTGTCTGTTAGGCATCTTCCCTTGCATGTTCCTCCAGGGTTTCAAATGTAATACATGTAAAATGGAACTCATGTCAGTGCCATGTCTGCCTTCTAATTACCTATGATACTACCTCTTAGCTAATGACCCATTCACCCTCCCAGTCTCCCCAAATCAAAATCTTGGAGTAGTCTTTGTGCCCTACTTCTAATCACCTTTCTAATGCGTGATTTTCTGTCCACCCATGGTCATAATCTCAATGCATGTGTAATATTCTCTTACCTGACGATTATAGTCAACTTCTTACTGCTCTTTTACCCTCTCATCAACACTACACATGCCTGCCAGATTAATTTTCCAGAAGCACAGCTTATGTCATTCACTACTTAGCAATCTGCATGGCTCCCCATTAACTAATGAATAAGATCCAAACTGTTCAGCCTGGCACTTAGACACTAGTCTGGACACAGCCTTCCTTTCCAGTCTCATTGCTTATAAAGTCTCTGTGTCTCCATGTGCTCCTTCACCCTTCTTTCCCCCACCCCCATCTCTGATCATTCAGCAAGGGACATTGCAAATGTTGATGAAGTTTTTGCTGTTCCCAGTTTTGAAAAGCAAGCTCTGTTTTCTCCAAACATCTATATTTACCTTACCAAGGCACACGGCCGTCTGAAAGTCACAGCTATATTAGCATTAACTTTTGGAGACCGTGACCTCCCCTTTGCTGTGCCCACAGTATATGTCCTCTGAGTAAGACATCATTCATCTTTTCCTTATGTTTTGCCTCCTTAACTGGAAAGCATTGTTCTTAATGGTCTGTCTGACTAGGTTGTCTGTGTCTTCCTTTCATAATTTTGTTGCTTCAGTGTGTCTTGTCTCTATACTGTTGGCCTCCTGAAGTGCCCTACATTACTTTTTTCTATCATGTATTGCTGTAAATCCCTCTGTACCCTTTCCCTCCCTGACCTTTAAAAAATTTAAGAACTTTTTTAACCTTTCAGACTGTATTTATTTTCTTTATTGAGATGAAATTCACATTAAGGTGAACAATTTGTGGCATTTTGTACATTTATAATGCTGTGCAGCCACTACCTCTATCTGGTTCCAAAACCTTCTCATCTCCCCAAAAGGAAACCATATACCCACTTACTTATTCCCCATTTCTCCCTCTCTCTAGCCCCTGGCAGTGATGAACCTGCTTTCTGTCTCCATGAATTTACCTATTCTGGACATTTCATATAAATGAAACCAAAACAATATATGACCTTTTGTGTCTGGCTTCTTTCACTTAGGACAGTGATTTTTGGTTTCTCTTTTGAGGTTCATCCATATTCATGTATCAGTACTTGATTCCTTTTTATAGGTGAATAATATTCCATTATATGTATATATCACATTTTGGTTATCTGTTCACCCACTGATGGATTTGGGGTTGTTTCCACTTTTGGCTATTATGAATAGAGATCCTATTGTATATTACTGAACAAGTATTCGTTTGAATACATACCTATTTTCCATTCTTTAGGACACATACCTAGGAGTATAATTGCTGGGTAATTCTATGTTTAACTTTTGAGGAACCACCAAACACTCTCTCTCTTTTAATCAGTATGTGTTCAGTCCTGAGTACCTTCTTGCAAAGGCTTGATAACGTCCAAGAGCTCACATTTACTCTTCTGTATCAGAATGTATGTTCTGATTCACAGGCAGTTAAGGATCTAAATAATAGACTTAATTTCCCTTTCGCTTAATTTTCCTGGGGCCTTACTGAACTCTATCCTCTGCGGTTCTTTTTTTCTATATCCCATCTGATGTTCTCTTTTGTATCTGATTTTATCTGGGTTTACAACATCTTCATCCAGTGGACAAGGCTGCCAAACACTTTCTTCTTTGTCTCCTTGAGATTGTGTTCTGTCCCTGCCAGGAGCCAATTATTCTAAAATTAGTCATCATCCAGAAAAATAAATTCTAGTCTATTCCTCTTTTTTAGCCAGCTATTCATTTGTATGTGATCTTTCCTTTTTTAAAGGCTAGTACTTTAATTGGAAAAAAAGAAAAAAAAAAAAACTTACTCCTTGTGTATTCCAGGGTTTCACAAGTCTGTAGGGAAATAGTTTTATATTTTTACAAATATGTCTATCTCCCAGGGTCAATTATCAGAAATTGTGATAGCTGTAGTCTCCTATATTGGGAATACTTGTCCCAGGTAGGAAACCTAGCACCTAGTAGAGATAATGGTCCACAAGCATCCATCACCAGCACATGACCTCCTACTTGCTGGAGTCCCTATAGCTTTTCTTGTATCACTGCTGCTGCTGTTACTCCTGAAGGCCTGGTTTGACCTTTTATCATAAGAAACTGATTTCTGTCAAATAGTTCCAGAGGCTCAGAAGTTCTTCTGCTTTTTCCCCCTTTGCTAGGAAATTCTTTCCCACATCAAACTCATGACATTGGTTTGATTTGTGCAACATCCATAGGGCATCTTCCTCTCTGGATTATTTTCCTGTTCTCTCTAGGAATCGTCTATCCTTTCTAATAATCCAAAAAGAAGAGAGGCCTTCCTTAAGTCCTTTCATTTATTTATTCAATTAATATTTGTCAAGCCTCTACATGTGCCAGGCAGTCTTCTAGTGCTCCCTGCTCCATGGGAAGCCTGCTTCTCCCTCTCCCACTCCCCCTGCTTGTGTTCCCTCTCTCGCTGTGTCTCTCTCTGTCAAATAAATAAAATCTTTAAAAAAAAAAAATTCTCATATCAGTGAGGTCATATGATACATGTCTTTCTCTGATTGACTTATTTCGCTCAGCATAACACCCTGCAGTTCCATCCACATCGTTGCGAATGGCAAGATCTCATTCCTTTTGATGGCTGCATAATATTCCATTGTATATATATACCATGTCTTCTTCATCCATTCATCTGTCGATGGACATCTTGGCTCTTTCCACAGTTTGGCTATTGTGGACATTGCTGCTATAAACATCGGGGTGCATGTACCCCTTCAGATCCCTACATTTGTATCATTGGGGTAAATATCCAGTAATGCAATTGCTGGATCATATGGTAGCTCTATTTTCAACTTTTTGAGGAACCTCCATACTGTTTTCCAGAGTGGCTGCACCAGCTTGCATTCCCACCAACAGTGTAGGAGGGTTCCCCTTTCTCTGCATCCTGGTCGACATCTGTCCTTTCCTGACTTGTTAATTTTAGCCACTCTGACTGGTGTGAGGTGGTATCTCATTGAGGTTTTGATTTGGATTTCCCTGATGCCGAGCGATCTTGAGCACTTTTTCATGTGTCTGTTGGCCATTTGGATGTCTTCTTTGCAGAAATGTCTGTTCATGTCTTCTGCCCATTTCTGGATTGGATCATTTGTTCTTTGGGTGTTGAGTTTGATAAGTTCTTTATAGATTTTGGATACTAGCCCTTTTTCTGATATGTCATTTGCAAATATCTTCTCCCATTCTGTCAGTAGTCTTTTGGGTTTGTTGACTGTTTTGTTTGCTGTGCAAAAGCTTTTTATCTTGATGAAGTTCCAATAGTTCATTTTTGCCCTTGCTTCCCTTGCCTTTGGCGATGTTTCTAGGAAGAAATTGCTGCGGCTGAGGTTGAAGAGGTTGCTGCCTGTGTTCTCCTTTAGGATTTTGATGGACTCCTGTCTCACATTGAGGTCTTTCAACCATTTGGAGTCTATTTTTGTGTGTGGTGTAAGGAAATGGTCCAGTTTCATTCTTTTGCATGCGGCTGTCCAATTTTCCCAACACCATTTGTTGAAGAGACTGTCTTTTTTCCAGTGGACATTCTTTCCTGCTTTGTGGAAGATGAGTTGACCATAGAGTTGAGGGTCCATTTCTGGGCTCTCTATTCTGTTCCATTGATCTATGTGTCTGTTTTTGTGCCAGTACCATACTGTCTTGATGATGACAGCTTTGTAATAGAGCTGGAAGTCTGGAATTGTGATGTCACCAGCTTTGCTTTGCTTTTTCAACGTTCCTCTGGCTATGCGGGGTCTTTTCTGGTACCATACAAATTTTAGGATTATTTGTTCCATTTCTTTGAAAAAGTGGATAGTATTTTGATAGGGATTGCATTGAATGTGTAGATTGGTCTAGGTAGCATTGACATCTTCACAATATTTGTTCTTCCGATCCATGAGCATGGAACGTTTTTCCATTTCTTTGTGTCTTCCTCAATTTCTTTCATGAGTATTTTATAGTTTTCTGACTACAGATCCTTTGCCTCTCTGGTTAGATTTATTCCTAGGTATTTTATGGTTTTGGGTGCAATTGTAAATGGGATCAACTCCTTAACTTCTCTTTCTTCTGTCTTGTTGGTGTATAGGAATGCCACTGATTTCTGTGCATTGATTTTATATCCTGCCACTTTACTGAATTCCTGTATGAGTTCTAGCTGTTTTGGGGTGCAGTCCTTTGGGTTTTCCACATAAACTATCATATCATCTGCAAAGAGTGAGAGTTTGACTTCTTCTTTGCTGATTCGGATGCCTTTTATTTCTTTCTGTTGTCTGATTGCTGTGGCTAGGACTTCTAGTACTATGTTGAGTAACAGTGGTGATAGTGGACATCCCTGCCGTGTTTCTGACCTTAGGGGGAAAGCTCTCAGTTTTTCCCCATTGAGAATGATATTCGCTGTAGGTTTTTCATAGATGGCTTTTATGGATATTGAGGTATGTAGCCTCTATCCCTATACTCTGAAGAGTTTTGATCAAGAAACGATGCTGTACTTTGTCAAATGCTTTTTCTGCACCTATTGAGAGGATTATGTGATTCTTGTTCTTTCTTTTGTTAATGTATTGTATCACATTTATTGATTTGTGGATATTGAACCAACCTTGCAGCCCAGGGATAAGTTCCACTTGGTCCTGGTGAATAATCCTTTTAATGTACTGTAGGATCCTATTGGCTAGTATTTTGGTGAGAATTTTTGCATCCATGCTCATCAAGGATACTGGTCTGTAATTCTCCTTTTTGAGGTGGTCTTTGTCTGGTTTTGGGATCAAGGTAATGCTGGCCTCATAAAATGAGTTTGGAAGTTTTCCTTCCATTTCTATTTTTTGGAACAGTTTCAGAAGAATAGGTATTAATTCTTCTTGAAATGTTTGGTAGAATTCCCCTGGGAAGCCATCTGGCCCTGGGCTTTTGTTTTTTCGGAGATTTTTGATGACTGCTTCAATTTCCTTAGTGGTTATAGGTCTGTTCAGGTTTTCTATTTCTTCCTGGTTCAGTTTTGGTAGTTGATACACCTCTAAGAATGCATCCATTTCTTCCAGGTTATCTAATTTGCTGGCATACTGTTGCTCATAATATGTTCTTATAATTGTTTGTATTTCTTTGGTGTTGGTTGTGATCTCTCCTCTTTCATTCATGATTTTGTTGATTTGCATCCTTTCTCTTTTCTTTTTGATAAGTCTGGCAAGGGGTTTATCAATCTCATTAATTCTTTCAAAGAACCAGTTCCTAGTTTTGTTGATCTGTTCTACTGTTCTTTTAGTTTCTATTTCATTGATTTCTGCTCTGATCTTTATTATTTCTCTTCTCCTGCTGGGTTTAGGCCTTATTTGCTGTTCTTTCTCCAGCTCCTTTAGGTGTAGGTTAGGTTGTGTACTTGAGACATTTCTTGTTTCTTGAGAAAGGCTTGTATTGCTATATACTTTCCTCTTAGGACTGCCATTGCTGCATCCCAAAGATTTTGAACAGTTGTGTTTTCATTTTCATTGGTTTCCATGAATTTTTTTAATTCTTCTTTAATTTCCTGGTTGACCTATTCATTCTTCAGTAGGATGCTCTTTAGCCTCCATGTATTTGAGTTCTTTCTGACTTTCCTCTTGTGATTGAGTTCTAGTTTCAAACCATTCTGATCCAAAAATATGCAGGAATGATGCCAATCTTTTGGTACCGGTTCAGACCTGATTTATGACCTAGGATGTGATCTCTTCTGGAGAATGTTCCATGGGCACTAGAGAAGAATGTGTATTCTGTTGCTTTGGGATGGAATGTTCTGAATATATCTATGAAGTCCATTTGGTCCAGTGTGTCATTTAAAGTCTTTATTTCCTTGTTGATCTTTTGCTTAGATGATCTGTCCATTTCAGTGAGGGGATGTTAAAGTCCCCCACCATTACTGTATTGTTGTCAATGTGTTTCTTTGCTTTTGTTATTAATTGGTTCATATAATTGGCTGCTCCCATGTTAGGGGCATAGATATTTACAATTGTTAGATCTTCTTGTTGGATAGACCCTTTAGGATATAGTGTCCTTCCTCATCTCTTATTACAGTCTTTGGTTTAAAATCTAATTTGTCTGTGATATAAGGATTGCCACCCCAGCTCTCTTTTGGTGTCCATTAGCATGGTAAATGGTTTTCCACCCCCTCACTTTCAATCTGGGGGTGTCTTTGGGTCTAAAATGAGTCTCTTGCAGACAGCATATCAATGGGTCTTGTTTTTTAATCCAATCTGATAGCCTGTGTCTTTTGATTGGGGCATTTAGCCCATTTACATTCAGGGTAACTATTGAAAGATAGGAATTTAGTGCCATTGTATTGCCTGTAAGGTGGCTGTTACTGTATTTTGTCTGTGTTCCTTTCTGGTCGATGTTGCTTTTAGGCTCTCTCTTTGCTTAGAGGACCCCTTTCAATATTTCTTGTAGGGCTGGTTTTGTGTTTGCAAATTCCTTTAGTTTTTGTTTGTCCTGGAAGCTTTTTATCTCTCCTTCAATTTTCAATGACAGCCTAGCTGGATACAGTATTCTTGGCTGCATATTTTTCTCATTTAGTGCCCTGAATATATCCTGCCAGTCCTTTCTGGCCTGCCAGGTCTCTGTGGATAGGTCTGTTGCCATTCTAATGTTTCTACCATTGTAGGTTACATATCTCTTCTCCTGAGCTGCTTTCAGGATTTTCTCTTTGTCTGTGAGACTTGTGAGTTTTACTATTAGATGTCAGGGTGTTGACCTATTTTTATTGATTTTGAGAGTGATTCTCTGTGCTTCCTGGATTTTGATACCTGTTTCCTTCCCCAAATTAGGGAAGTTCTCTGCTATAATTTGCTCCAATATACCTTCTGCCCCTCTCTCTCTTTCTTCTTCTGGGATCCCAATTATTCTAATGTTGTTTCGTCTTATGGTATCGCTTATCTCTCAAATTTTGCCCTCGTGATCCAGTAGTTGTTTATCTCTCTTTTTCCCAGCTTCTTTATTTTCCATGATTTGGTCTTCTATATCACTAATTCTCTCTTCTGCCTCATTTATCCTAGCAGTTAGTGCCCCCATTTTTGAATGCACCTCATTAATAGCCTTTTTGATTTCTACTTGGTTAGATTTTAGTTCTTTTACTTCTCCAGAAAGGGTTTCTCTAATAACTTCCATGCTTTTTTCAAGCCCAGCTAGTATCTTTAAAGCAATGATTCTGAACTCTAGATCCGACATCGTACTAATGTCCGTATTGAGTAGGTCCCTGGCAGTTGGTACTACCTCTTGTTCTTTTTTTTTTTTGAGGTCAGTTTTTCTGTCTTGTCATTTTGTCCAGGGGAGAATAGATTAATGAGAGAACAAAATGCTAACAGGGTAACAAAGTCCCCAGAAAATATACTCTAAACAAATCAGAAAAGCCCTGATGCCAGGGGAAAAGAAAGGGAAAGAAAGAAAAAAGAAAAAGATAAAGATAAAAACAAACAAAAACAGAACAAAACAAACAAAAAAAACAGAATATGATCAAATATGATCAGGCTGGTGCATAGATCAGTGCCACACACTAGATTTTGGGTGTATTTTGGTCTGTTAGAAGAAAGTGCCTCCCAAAATTTTAAGGAAAAAAAAACTTATATATGTACAAAAATAAGGGTTGATATGATGAAGGGATGGAATATGACTGTAAAGATGAATATTATAAAAAAATTTATAAAAGGAATTGATAAGTTTGAAAAAAGAAAGAAGAGGATTTAAAAAAAAAAGGGAGAGAATGTGATCAGGCAGGAGAGTAGAACAAAACCATACACTAGAGATTTAGGGTATATTTTGATCTGTTAGAAGAAACTATCTCAAAATTTTAAAGAGAGAACAACTTATATATATATGCCAAAAATAAGGGTAACTACTATGAAGGGATAGAATCTGACTCTAAAAATGAAAAATAAAAATGTTTTTTAAAAAAGGGATTGATAAGATTTTGGTTGAAAAAGGGAAAAAGAAAAATTAAAAAAAAAAAAAAAACTAACTTTGAAAGACTAAAGAATCATGGTTAAAAAGCCGTGAATTCTATGTGCAGTATTCACCTAGCGCTGGAGTTCTGCCATTCTCATTGATTGGTAAACTTGGTCTTGGCTGGCTGTTCTTGCTGATCTTCTGGGGGAGGGGCCTGTTGCCGTGGTTCCCAAATGTCTTTGCTGGAGGCGGAATTGCCCCACCCTTGCCTGGTCTGGGCTAAGTAATCTGCTTGGGTTTGCTCTCAGGAGCTTTTGTTCCCTGCAAGCTTTCTGTACAGCTTTGGAGGCCGAGAGTGAAAATGGCGGCCTCCCAATCTCCGCCCTGGAGGAGCTGAGAACTCGGGGACCCACTCCTCATGAGCCCCCAGAGAAAAGCAGTCAATCACTCCTGTCTCCCTGGTCTCTGGCTGCACTCAGTGCTCACCTGGCCTGTGACTGAGCATTTCTATCTCTGGCACATGACGCCGTGTGGAGTCTCCAAACCCCACAGATCCCTGAGCTGTGCTCCCGCATCACCTCTCTGGGGGGAGGAAGGGGAGTCTCCCCGATCTGCTGCTTGTTGTGTCCCTGCTGGGGGAGCAGTGGCCCGACTGTGCTGTGAATCATGGTTTATAGCAGCCCTGAGCTGACAGCCTGCTCCTCGGCTCTGTCTCTGCAGCCGGCTTCCCCACTCCAGTACCTGGGAGCTCTGCCGCACTCAGGCACCCCCGGTCTTTGTGTGACCCTGAGGGTCCTGCCACCACACTGTCCCATGAGGGTTCCACCCCCGCTTAGCCATTGGAGCAATGTCCCTCAGCGGAGCAGACTTCTAAAAGTTCTTATTTTGTGCTCTGTGGCTCTATCACTTGCCAGAGGTGGCCGTTGGAGTCCGCCCCCCACCCCCCGCCGTCTATCCTCCCAAATATCCCCTTGGATTCACTTCTCGGCATGCCCTACCTTCCAGAAAGTGGTCGCTTTTCTGTTCAGAGAGTTGTTGCTATTCTTTTCTTCGATCTCCTGTTGAGTTTGTAGGTGTTCAGAATGGTTTGATCCCTATCCAGCTGAATTCCTGAGACCAGACAAAATCCAGATCTCCTACTCCTCCGCCATCTTGTTCCTCCCCCCCCCAGAGAGCCCATTTTTAATAACTGAATTAAAAAAGTAATTGCAAGAGCAGTATAACAACAGTAAAGAAAATGTGGAGGTTCCATCAATATGACAGACTGAACTCATATGAAATTTCCCCCCACCATAAGCATTTAATAATTTTTGACCTTGAAGGGGAAAAAAATGAGTGCAGAGAAAACAGAGAAGACATGAAACCAGCAGGGGTGAACTCAAGATGTGAAGCTATCACAGTTTGGAAGATGACCAGGTCCTAGCATCACAGGGTGGGAGATGTGGCATGGTGTGAACTGAGGGATAAGTGACACCTGAGCCAGAAATCTCCATATCAGGCCTGTGCTCTGAAAGGCCTGGCCCCTCACTGAAGGGCCAAGCAGGAAATTTACCCGAGATAGAAAGAAAGAACAACTAACTCAGCTCTTTTGACCTGGGACACTGAAGAAGAATAATTAAACAGGGCTCCCATGAGAAAAAGAGCCTTTGCTCTTACTCTGTAGTCTAAAGATCACCTCAGAATAAAAAATTGCAAACTATATGATGAAAACATCCACCATGAAGGAGGGTGATTCAGCAGGTAAAACAAACATGACAATTAGCATACCAAAAAAAAAAAAAAAAAAGACCTTAACGTACAAGAATGATCTCAAAAAGACTAGCATAATGTGTACTTACAATGATGAAAGAGATGAAAAAAAGAGATACATCCCAAAGGGAAAAAGAGGTCGTTATGAAAAAAAGTAGATCTTAAAACAAAATAAAACCTTTAAGAAGTGAAAGATAAAGCAGCTTGAAATTAAAACTTAATGGACAGGTTAAATAGGCAAATTGGAGCGAAAAAAAAAATATCAGTGAACTGGGAACTAAATACAGAGAGACGAAAGATTGCAAAATAACAAGGCTAAAGTGTATGAACAATAGAATAAAAAAAAGGGAAAAAATTCATATGCATACCACCTTAACCTTCTTTTACTTGGATTTTGTTTTAATAGCTATTTAAACTTTTTATAAAGGAAACATTCACTTCTAAAAAAAAGTAATTCTAGGGGTGCCTGGGTGGCTCAGTTGTCTGTCTTTGGCTCAGGTCATGATCTTGGGGTTCTGCGATCGAGCCTTGTGCCCAAATTCCACATATGAGTGAAATCATATGGTATTTGTTTTTCTCTCACTGACTTATTTCACTGAGCAGTGTACCCCTCAGAACCACCCATGTTGTTCCAAATAGCAAAATTCCATCCTTTTTATGGCTGAGTAATGTTCTTGTGTGTGTGTGTGTGTGTGTGTGTGTGTGTATCTCACATCTTCTTTATCCATTCATCTATTGATGGACCCTTGGGTCGCTTCCATAATTTGGTTATTATAAATAATGCTGCAATAAATGTAAGGGTGCACATATCTTTTCAAAGTAGTGTTTTTGTATTATTTGGGTAAATACTCCGTGGAATTACTGAATCATATGGTAATTCTATTTTTAATTTTTTGAGGAACCTCCATACTGTTTTCCACAGTGGCTGCACCAGTTTGCATTCCCTCCAACAGTGCATGAGGGTTCCTTTTTCCTCTACATCCTTGCCAGTATTTGTTGTTTCTTGTGTTTTTGATTTGAGCTATTCTGACAGGTGTGAGGTGCTATCTCACTGTGATTTTGATTTGCATTTCTCTGATGTTAAGCATATTTTCATGTGTCTGTTGGCCATCTGTAGGTCGTCTTTGGAAAAATGTCTACATGTCTTCTGCCCATTTTTAATTGTATTATTTGTTTTGGTATTGAGTTGTATAGATTCTTTATATATTTTGGATACAAACCATTTATTAAATATGTCATTTGGAAATATCTTCTCCCATTCAGTAAGTTGTATTTTAGTTTTGTTGATGGTTTCTTTCACTGTGCAGAAGCTTTTTATTTTGATGTAGTCCCTATAGTTTAATTTTGCTTTGTTTTCCCTTGCCTAGGGGACATACCTAGAGAGACGTTGTTACAGCCAGTGTCAGAGAAGTTACTTCCTGTGTTCTCACCTAGAATTTTTATGGTTTCATATCTCATATTTAGGTCCTTAATCCATTTTCAGTTTATTTTTGTGAATGGTGTGATAAAGTAGTCCAGTTTCATTCTTTGGTATGTAGCTGCTCCATCTTCCTAACACCATCATTGAAAAGACTGGCTTTTCCCCATTGCATATTCTTACCTCCTTTATCAAAGATTAATTGACTGTATAATCGTGGGTTTATTTCTGGGTTTTCTGTTCTGTTCCATTGATCTGTGTGTCTATTTTTGTGCCAGTACTGTACTGTTTTGATTACCACAGTTTTGTAATATAACTTGAAATTTAGAATTGTGATACCTCCAGTTTTGGTTTTCTCTTTCAAGATTGCTTTGGCTATTCAAGGTCTTTTGTGGTTCCATACAAATTTTAGGATTGTTTGTTCTAGTTCTGTGAAAAATACTGTTGGTATTTTTTTTTAAGATTTTATTTATTTATTTGACAGAGCAGGAACACAAGCAGGGGGAGTGGGAGAGGGAGAAGCAGGCTTCCTGCCAAGCAGGGAGCCCAATGCGCAGCTCCATCCCAGGACCCTGCCCAAAGGCAGACACTTAACCTACTGAGCCACCCAGGTGCCCCAATACTGTTGGCATTTTGATAGGAATTGCATTAAATCTGTAGATTGCTTTGAGTAGTATAGACATTTTAACAATATTCTTCCATGAGCATAGAAATGTGTAAGACTATTGAATCACAGACCTGTACCTCTGAAACAAATAATATATGTTGAAAAAAAAAAGAAGAAGAAGAAGAAGAAGAAGATAGCAGGAGGAGAAGAATGAAGGGGGGAGTCAGAGGGGAGACGAACCATGAGAGACTATGGACTCTGAGAAACAAACTGAGGGTTCTAGAGGGGAGGGGGGGATGGGTTAGCCTGGTGATGAGTATTAAAGAGGGCATGTTCTGCATGGAGCACTGGGTGTTACATGCAAACAATGAATCATGAAACACTACATCAAAAACTAATGATGTAATGTATGGTGATTAACAACATAAAAAAGTTTTTCCATTTTTTGGTATCATATTCAATTTCTTTCATCAATGTTTCATAGTTTACAAAGTACAGGTCTTTCACCTCTTTGGTTAAGTTTATTCCTAGGTATTTTATTCTTTTTGGTGCAGTTGTAAATGGGATTGCTTTCTTAATTTCTCTTTCTGCTACTTCATTATTAGTGTATTGCAGATTTCTGTAGATTGATTTTGTATCCTGCAACTTTAGTGAATTCATTTATCAATACTAATAGTTTTTGGGTGGAGTTTTTAGAGTTTACTATATATAGTATCATATCTGCAAATAGTGACAGTTTTACTTCTTCTTACCAGTTTGGACACCTTTTCTTTCTTTCTTTCTTTCTTTTTTTTTTTTTTTTTTTTTGGTCTGACTTCCACTACTATGACTAGGATTTTCCATATTATGTTGAATAAAAGTGGTGAGAGTGGGCCTCTTGTTCCTGACCTTAGGTGAAAGCTCTTGTTTTTTTTTCCCCCACTAAGGATGATAGCTGTGGGTTTTTCGTAGATGGCCTTTATTATGTTGAGGTATGTTCTCTCTACTTTGTTGAGGGTTTTTATTATGAATGGATGTTATACTTTATCAAATGCTTTTTCTGCATCTATTGAAATGATCATATGATTCTTATCCTTTCTGTTACTGATGTGATCTCTCACATTGATTGATTTGTGAATATTGAACTATCCTTGCATCCCAGGAATAAATCTCACTTGACCATGATGAATGACTTTTTTAATGTATTGTTGGATTTGGTTTGCCAATATTTTGTTGAGGATTTTTGCATCTATGTTCACCAGAGATACTGGTCTGTAGTTCTCTTTTTTGTGTGTGGGGTTTTTATCTGGTTTTGGTATCAGGGTAATGCTGGCCTCATAGACTAGAATCTAGAAGGTTTCCTTCATCTTCTAATTTCTGGAAAATTTTGAAAAGAATAGGTGTTAACTCTTCTTTAAATGTTTGCTAGAATTCACCTGTGAAGCTGTCTGATTCTGGACTTCTGTTTGTTGGGAGTTTTTTGATTACTGGTTCAATTTCACTGCTGATAATTGGCCTGTTCAAGTTTTTTATTTCTTCCTGCTTCCATTTTGGGAGGTTATATGTTACTAGGAATTGATCCATTTTATTCTAGGTTATTCAATTTGTTGGCATATAATTTTTCATAATACTCTCTTATAATCATTTGTATTTCTGTGGTATCTTTCATTTGTGATTTTGTTTGAGTCCCCCCCACACACCCCTTTTTAATAAGTCTGGCTAAATGTTTCTCAATTTTGTTGATGTTTACAAAGAACCAACTCCTGGTTTCATTGATTTGTTCTATTATTTTTTTAGTTTATAATTTATTTCTATGCTAATCTTTATTATTTTCTTCTGCTGATTTGAGGTTTTGTTTGTTCTTTTTCTAGCTCCTTTAAGTATAAGATTAGGTTATGAGATTTTTCTTGCTTCTTGAACTAAAGCTGAATTGATTTAAACTTCCCTCTTAAAACCTCTTTTGCTGCATCCCAGAGATTTTGTACCATTGTGTTTCATTTTCATTTTTTTCCATGTAGTTTTTGATTTCTTCTTTGATTTCTTGGTTGACCCATTCATTGTTTAGTAACACGTTATTTAACCTACATGTATTTGTGCTCTTTCCAGGGTTGTTTTTTTTTTTTGTGTGTGTGTGTGGTTTATTTCTAGTTTCATAGCGTTGTGGTCAGGAAAGGTACATGGTATGACTTCAGTCTTCTTGAATTTGTTGAGACTTGTTTTGTGGCCAAATATGTGATCTATTCTGGAGAATGTTCCATGTGCACTTGAAAAGAATGTATATTCTGCTCTTTCAGGGTGGAATATTCTGAATCTACTTGTTAAGTCCATCTTGTCCAGTGTGTCATTCAACGTCATTTTTCCTTGTTGATTTTCTGTTTGTAAGATCTGTCCATTGATGTAAGTGGGGTGTTAAAGTCCCCTACTATTACTTTATTACTGTCAATTCCTTTATGTATGTTATTAACTGTTTTATGTATAGGGGTACTCTCATATTGGGTGCATAAATATTTACAATTCTTATATCTTCTTGTGGGATTTTCCCCTTTATTATTATATAGTGTCTTCTTTTATCTTTTGCTACAGTCTTTGCTCTAAAGCCTATTTTGTCCAATATGAGTATTGCTACCCTGGCTTTCTTTTCACATCCATTTACATGATAAATGTTTCTCCATCCCCTCACCTTCAGTCTGCATGTGTCTTTAGGTCTGAAATGAGTTTCTTATAGACAGCATATAGATATCTTGTTTTTTTATCCATTCCATCACCCTATGTCTTTTGATTGGAGCATTTAGTCCATTTACATTCAAAGTAATTATTGATAAGTATGTATTTATTGTCATTTTGTTATTCTGTGGTTGTTTTTGTATTCCTTCTCTGATCCTTTCTTCTCTTGCTCTCTTTCATGGTTTGTTGGCTTTCTTTAGTGATATACTTGGATTTCTTTCTCCTTGTTTTTTTTCTATATTTATTACTGGTTTTTGATTTGTGGTTACCATTAGGTATTATATGTAACATCTTCTGCAAACATTTCATATGTTGATGGTTGCTTAAGTTTGTGCCCATCCTTTACTCCTCTTTATTTTGTTTTCTATCTCTTTGTTAAGGGTCTTACTGAGATCCTCCACTCTTTTCTCAAGTCCAGTGAGTATCTTTATGATTATTATTTAAATTCTCCATGAGGTATATTATTTATCTCCATTTTGTTTAGCTCTAATGCTGAAATTTTGTCCTCTTCTTTCATTTGGGACATATATTTTTGTCTCCTCATTTTGTCTAACACCCTGTGTCTGTTTCTATGTGTTTGGAAAGTCAGCTACATCTCCTGCTCTTATAAGTAATGGCATTATGAAGAAGAGGTCCCGTAGTGCCATGCCATGCAGTGTCCCCTGTTCACCAGAACCTGACTCTTTAGGGATGTCTCCTGTGTGTGTTGTGTGCACCCTGCTAATGTGGCTGATCTAAGTTTGCCTTCAGTTGGGTCATCTGCAATAGCTCTGCCTGTTGTGGGCAGGGTTTGATCCCTGTGTTGTTAGTGGGCCGGTTTGGGGTTGCCTTGGTCTTAAGCTGAATCAGAACAGTAGTTTGCCAGAGTTGCAGTAACTCCAAACTTCAGGATGTTCTCCCTGTGTTGTTCCCTGGAAGCTTTTGTTGGTGGGTGGGGCCTGAAATCAGACCAGATGTCTGCCCCAAGTCCACTGTTGATGCTGCAGTTGAACTGGTGTGTGTGGTTTTCTTTTCCTCTCCCTGGGGCAGGAGCTCTTGGAGTGCTGACCCTGTCCAGACTTGGGTCAGGAGCTTGCACACTGCCAGGCTTGTGGTGCTTCTTTGGATGGATTCCCACCCAGGGAGTGTTGGAGGGGGCAAGCCTGCAGGAGAATGCAGGGGCAGGGCAAACTGCTAACACACCAGCTGAAGATTGTGCTGCAGTGGTCCCTGCAGGTATTAGTGTATGGAGGCTGGGGTGGGAGAGGGAAATGCTGCCCACCAACTCTTGTTCTTAGAGAAGTCTCCCAAAAATACCTGCATCTCCAGCACATGCTCTGAGGTTAATAAACAAATCTCCCTCCTGTATACCCCAGACATTTTCTTCTTTTTTTAAAAAAAATTTTTTAGAGTGAGCATGCAAGCTGTGGGGGGTGGGGGGGTTGTGCAGAGGGAGAGAGAGAGAGAATCTCAAGCCAGCTCCATGCTGGGTGCGGAGCTTTATCTCAAAACCCTGAAATCATGACCTGAGTTGAAATCAAGAGTTAGACACTTAACCAACTGAGCCACCCAGGCGCCCCACCCCAGGCAGTTTTCAAACTGCTATTTCTATGCTGTATTTCAGAGTGGTTGTTTGTTATGCTCTCTCTTTAAGGGCAGGGACTCACTTTCCTATCACCTTCCTGTTATTCCAGAGCCAAGCCACTGATTTTTAAAGTTTTAGGTCATAAGCCCCACTGATTGTAAGAACTTAGAAGGTTAAGTCCTTCTGGTTTTCAAAGCCAAATATTATGGGGATTCATCTTCCCAGTGCAGGTTTCCCATGTTTGGGGTGCCTGGTGTGGGGTCTGCTCCTTGCCCTTCTCCATGCCTGTGGCATCCTCCTGTGGACTGTTTCACGGGTCCATTTGGTCCCCAACCGAATGTTAGCCATCCCTACCCTCTTCAATGTGACTTTTTCTCTACATTTAGCTGTTCTGTCAGTCTTTGAGTTGTTTTCTGGGTTATTTCACTGATGGAGGTGTTATATAGGTGTATCAGTGGGATGTGGTGAGCCTAGTATCCTCCCACTCTGTCTTCTTCAACAGTCCATGAAACTCACTTTTTAAATTTTTTTTTTTTAAATTAGGCAATGCTGGAAACATATTGACTTATTAAAAATCAGAAAATACAGTAAAACTGTAGTTCTCAAGCTTTAGCTTATATCCTAGTTGTCTGGTAGCAGTGTGGAAGCACAGAATGCTGAACGCTACATGTAGAGTTTCTGATCAGGAGACCCAAGGTAGGGCCTATAGATTTGCATTTCTAACATGTTCCCAAGTGATGCTGATTCTGGTAGTTGGGGAGCATACTTTGAGAACCACTGCCGTAAAGTAAAAGAAACTAGAGATGACCTATAATGTCACCCCTAAGGATAATGACATATTGATGTACATCCTTCCAGACTTTTTTCCTGCAGAAAAAAAGCTGTGTGTGTGTGTGTGTGTGTGTGTGTAGGTGGAGGGGAGGGGACCAATATGTATTTTTTCTTTAGTAACCCAAACTGAGATCATAGTGTTCATCCAGTTTTGTAATTGGCTCTTTGTATTTAATGTATAGTATACATTTTTATTATCGTTATAGCAATATCATCATTTTTAATGGCTACATAGAATTTCAGTATGAGAATACATCATAATTTATATAAACTAATAGTGGACTTAGCAGAATACATTTTTGCAAATTTTCCCTATTCACTTATATCCTATGTTTCTTGGATAGTCTTAAGCTTACTATGCAATTTACTCTTCAGTGTAACTTCTGTAATGGGGGCTTGACTTTGAAAAATACGACTAAATATCTTTAATACTTTCCTATTGATTGATTTTTTTGCTAAGGACAAAAGTAAAGGAAAGTTAGTAAATTGGTCAATATTCAGTTTTATTCAGCATCATTTAGATTGCAAACATAGCAGTTTTTTGTATGATTAACTGTCTTTTTTTAATTATTATTATGTTATGTTAATCACCATACATTACATCATTAGTTTTTGATGTAGTGTTCCATGATTCATTGTTCGCATATAACACCCAGTGCTCCATTCAGTACGTGCCCTCTTTAATACCCATCACCAGGCTAACCCATCCACCCACCACTAGAACCCTCAGTTTGTTTCTCAGAGTCCATAGTCTCTCATGGTTCGTCTCCCCCTCTGATTTCCCCCCCTTCATTTTTCCCTTCCTGCTATCTTCTTTTTTTTTTTTTTAAACATATAATGTATTATTTGTTTCAGAGGTACAGGTCTGTGATTCAACAGTCTTACACAATTAACAGTGCTCACCATAGCACATACCCTCCCCAATGTCTATCACCCAGCCACCCCATCCCTCCAACCCCCCACCACTCCAGCAAACCTCAGTTTGTTTCCTGACATTAAGAATTCCTCATATCAGTGAGATCATATGATACATGTCTGTCTTTGATTAACTTATTTTGCTCAGTATAATACC
The DNA here is from genome assembly GCF_029215605.1 of Mirounga angustirostris. Taxonomy (NCBI): domain Eukaryota; kingdom Metazoa; phylum Chordata; class Mammalia; order Carnivora; family Phocidae; genus Mirounga; species Mirounga angustirostris. The sequence goes on from NW_026991720.1 coordinate 38,147,601, forward strand.
CTCCAGTTCCATCCACGAGTTGGGAGGTATTTTTTGTCGTCATCTTTGAAAAATACAACATGCCACAAGTTAGGTTGTTTACATAAATAAGTAGAATTATCTATACATGCATTTGCTATTTCATCAAAAAGTGTAAAATCTCAGTTTTTTAAAAATAAATTTCTATGATTAATAAACATCTAAATTTTAAATAATATTATGAAATATACTTTATGCTAAAATTAATAACACATTCCTTTGTCATCCATGCACATGTGGTAGTTTCTTCCTAACGTCTTGTCTAAGGGAATGTCATTTGTGACATTCTACTAGGAAAAAATGTTACATTGAGTTCTTTAAGGAATAAAAGATAAATTAGACATGAGTTCTGCCTTATAGGACCTTATAGAAATCTAGAGCAGATGGGGCATAATATATAATTATAAATAAGGTAATGAGAGAAACAGAATTGGGAATGGAAGAGAGGCATTTTATAAGGGCTTTATGGAAAATGTCATTGTGTGCCAAGGGAGGGGTACAATGAGGATATGGAAATGATGATAAATACTTAGAGGAACAGCAGGAGTAAAGGCATAAATACAAAGTAACCAAATAATAATTGTGACCATTTCAGTTTGGTTGTAGTTCAGAGCAGTAGTGCTCAGGCTTTGGTGGACATTCAAGTCACCCTGGAGAACTTGTATGGAGCTTGTATAGGGTACATGGTAAAGGAATCATGAGCAAAAAGAATAGAAAGATCAGTAGTGGCCATAATATTGTGATGGTTCTTGAATACCAGGCTGCACATCTTTTGTGTTAGTAGGAAGTGAGGAACCACTGAAGGGGTTAATCATGAGAATGACCTGATTGAAGCCAAGCTTTAGAAAATTAGTCTGGTATCAGAGACTATAGCAGATGGAGCAAAACAAGGTTGGAATTGGGGAATTTGGTATAAAGATGACTGAGTTCATCCAGGGAAGAGGAGATCTGAACCTGTCCCTTGATGATGGCATTGTGAATGGAAAGGAACAGAGGAATTCAAACAAGGAAGAATCTGGCAACTAATTTGATAAGAAGGTGGTAAAGCAAAGACAGAAGTCTAATTATGGATCTAAAGTTGTAGTTAAAGCTGGGCACCAAGGGAGACCCCCAAATTGAGAAGCTAGGGTAAGATACTCATTTGAGAAAATTGATGATGAGCTGGTATATTGTGTACATCATGTTTGTGTAATAAGGAGGACACCCAGTTGAGTATGTCCAGCAGGCCACTGAGAATCAGATCTGGAGGTTAAGAGAAAGGGTATGGCTGGAAATAGAGATTTAAGGGATTTTGCCATAGTGGGAGTTAAAGAAATGGCAGAGGATAAATTCACCAAGGGAAAGAATATAGAAGAGAGGAGAAAAACAAAGAAAACCTAACTTAGGAGCATACCTACATTCAGAAAACAGGTGGCTAATGATGAGTGAGCAGAACTTCACAGTGTGTTCAGAGCACTAAGAAGAGAAGTAAGGTAGTCATTAGCGTGACTTTCTAGCTGGGATGGTGAGCAGGGTTGAATATTGCAGAGGAAGTGGAGACTGTAGACATTCCCTGGACATGTTGGTGATCTTTAAAAACACAATTCTGTTGAATAGTGAAAACAGATGCCAGCAGGGGTTAAGGAATGAGTCCGTAGTCAGGAACTGGCACCATTTATAATGCTTTATTTTGCTAGGAGAATTCCTATTTCCAGTGGACCTTTTAACTGGTATTGTAGAGCTGGGGGAAAATCAAGAAAATAATGCCCATTTACCTAAAAGCCATTTTTTGTGATCTGTCAGATATGTAATTTAGAGCAACATGGAGTCCTCCACTCTTTTTTGTTGTTGTTGTTGTTCACTACTGCAAATGCCTTTACCAGAGGTAGAGGTCTCTTAGGGATGTTACCTTAATCCAAAGGATTTCGTTTTTATTGAGCTCATCTTGGTTCATAGAAAAACTCCTTCAAAGTTCAGTTCTGCATCAAAAAATGAAACATAACAGCAGCCATGTCTTATTGCTGTTGGAGACAGAGTTCCTAAGCAGGAAATTTATTCGGACAAGATTTCTTGCATTCATTTTTATAGTTATAAACCAGTATCACAAGTTAATTGAATAGAATTTTTCTCAAAGGCAAAACTCCTAATTGGATACCATTAACAGTTACCAATGGGATACAATATATTGTAGCTGTTTTCAATACCTCATCTTTTTATCTCTTGTTATTAATGTATTACATCTCAGGCTTCATCTGTACCTGACTTACTATGGGGCTATCAGAGCAGTTAGCGTGTAGCAGGGCTCTGTGCTAGAACAATGCAAACTTTACACCCTTTAATTCTTGTGGCAACTTCACAGAGCTGATATTGTTGCTCCCATTTCAAAAATGAGTAAAGACTAGAAGAAGTCAAATAACTTACCAAAGATGATACAGCTATTAATTTTCTAAGTCTGGATACCTATATGGTTTTCTTACCCCAAAGCTTATGCTCTCTGCCTGCTACTTAATGATGGTTCCTCACTCCTCTTCCTTGGACCATATGTACATCATGGTATTCCAGGAATAGGGTCAGTGTGCTGTTGATGCTGAATTATCAGGGTTTCTGATAATTAGGATTTCTTTTGACTTTCTGACTGAAGAATAAATTTGGGTTGATCAATCTCATTCATCCCACTGAGTTAAAATTTCTTTGAAGTAATGAAGCAGTTGTCTTTTCAGGTTATGGAAGACATGGAAAAACCAACAGAGAAAAAAAAAAAGCAAAGGAAAAGGAAAGCTAATTGAAACTATAGTTTCAAATGTCAGTACTCAATGCAGTGGGCTAAATATGGCCAGGAATTTTCATGAAGAGACTTCATCCAAGGGCAGGGTAGGGTCTACTCCTGGTGCTTTGTGCATACCGTATTCCTCTCCAGTTTGTTAGAGGAAATGATTGATGACAGTTTCCTAACAGTGGGAGGGTGGCACATAGCATGCATGAAGACAAGAGTGCCAAATCTGTGGAACCTTCATCATCAGCCAAACCTCTCTTCCTCTCCATAGGGCAGTAAGTGTTTCTACCCAGCAGTGTGGCCATAAGGGCTAAGCCCTCCTTACTCTTCAGGATGAAGTCCTGACAATTTAATATTATCCATGGATTTATAAAGCATCAGGAGTTTTAATTGTAGATCTCAGCCTATTGCACTATCAAAATCAATCTATGTATCACACAACAAATTTGTTTTATTAAAAAATTGCAAATTAGAGTCAGCATTCAATTATCTGAGTCAGTGGAATCAAGTCATGTATAATCCATAGCAGTGGGTAATCTCTAGATAATTTGTAACTGTGTACTGGAAAAAATAAATTTGTTTCTGTTATATTTTCCTTAGGCGACTATTGAAGTTATCAACCTTTTCCCAGGCATATATACATAAATGTAAAGAAAAGAGGATGTAGAATTACTTAATCAAGCAAATAGCAATTTGGAATATAGAAATTTTAATAGGTTTTTGTCTGGATCTTTATAGGTTCTCTGGGCTCAGGAAGAACTAATAGTTGTAAATCACCTTTAAAACTGTAGCTATTTCCTCCCCTAATTTTTGTTACGTTCTGCTGTGCCTAATGCCAATGCTCACCTTTTTACAGCTGTGCAATATGACTCTACTTGCACAGAAGTCTCATGAGCTGGTCTAGGGGTGCATGTGTTAGTGCTCAAGGAGTTTATTCTTGCATATAGCTGATAGCTTTCTAGCATTATCTTTGAAATGCTGCGTTCCCTTAGGTGTCTGTCCTTAGCACTCTTACTTTCTTCTTCTCTAGGAGAGCACCTTAACTTCCATGAATGCCACCAGATGATTCCTAGATCTCTAAGTTCTACTTCACACACTTGCCGGAACTCTTGCAGAGAATGGTCTGTGACATTCAATAGCAATCTCAGATTGAATAATTCAAAACTGAACTCATTGTTTTCCAAATCTTCTCCTTCTGCCATGATCCCTCTGCTGTTAAAGGAATTACCATCTTTCCAGGCAGGGGAGAAATCAGTCATCTTCATAATTCCTTCTTTTCTCAGCCCCCATGTCTAATCAGTTGCCAAATTGCATCCAACCTAAATGCATATTGTGTCTACTTTCACTTCTTTAATCAACATTTTTGAGCTTCTTTGTACTTACATGCCATGGATTTAGAACATGAGACAGTACCCACTTCAAGACGCTCACTCCTTGTAAGAGAAATAACGAAATAGACTATCAATGGACAGTATGATGATTACTAGTTGTCATTAACTAAGCACCAGTTGCTGAGACTGGGAGGAGAAGGTGGAAGCCTTCCACATCCAGGAGGAAGTGATATGTAAGCTACATCTGGAAAGATGAAGAGGAGTGATTTATGTAAAGAGCAGATGAATGCCTTTCAGAAGGTAGAAAAAGTAGTATGTGCAAAGGTACAGAGATGTGAGAGAGCAAGTCCTTTTCAAAGAGGTGTAAGAGTGATACAGGTGCACATTAAGGAGTGCCAAGAAATAAAGCACATTTATGAAGGGCTGTGTACATTGTTATATGAAATTTGGATTTCATTCTCAAAGTATCCTTTCTTTCTTCTTCCCTTATACATGATCATCTCTCTTATCAGCACTCTAAGCCAACAAATCTCCTGACTGTTCTTTTGCTCTCTACTCTTGCCTTTTCTTTCCTTAGATTGCAATCAGAGGTGGCACCCCTGTTAGAGTTTAGAATCTTTCTCTTTCCTAATCCTTCACTGGCCTGTATTACCAGATTACACTCATCTTCTGCAACACCCCCACCGCCCCCCCATCCCCCGTGCCAGAAACATCCGATGGATCAAGACTGTGACAACTGTCTTCCCCTCTAAGTTATAAACTCTGTAAGGCCAGAGTCTATGGCTCATCAATCTCGGTAGATTTAGAATCCCATGCCCTATACTTTGTACGTAGTAGGCTTTTATATATCTGTTGCATTGAGCAAAAAGAATACACTTTAGAGTTTTTCCACATTTCTTCGCTTTCCAAGTGCTTTTATGCACATTGACATAACCACATTGCTGTAATCAGCACCGGCTTTCTTGTCCCTGCCAGCAAGTGTTCCTTACAGCCCAGTGGCTTGTAACATGCCCTGCTGCTACATATCAGCAACAGTTCCCAAACAGAGTGGCATGGATGTGTACAAACCTTAATGTGCAATGTTTGTTTTTGTCTGCAGAAAATGAAAGGCCTCACTTTTCCCTGGGGTAAAAGCAGGTTTAGAAAGCACTGATGCAGGGCCCTTTGCCAACCTTTACAATTTCCAGGGCTCTACACCTCATTTCACTGACAGGTATGTTGAAAAGGGCTTTGAACTAGGAGCCAGAGCTAGGATTTGCGTCCCAGCCCTAACTAACTGGGTACCTGTAGGCAACATTTCTAAGCCTTGATTTCCTCACCTTTGGAATTAGTAATTAGAATTAATTCCAAATGTCCTCATCAACATTCTTTTACTACTATTTTCATGGTAGCATATCAACCAGTTATCTTGGAACAAAAATCACAAAGCCATCCTGACTTTCTTTTTTTTTCATCTTGACTCATTTAAACAGAAAAGGTGTTACTGGAAGGATATTGACTAATCCACTAAATGGATGGGATGAAAACCAGGCAGAGGAATTTGACAGCAACATAGGGTATCCCTATGTTCACATGGGAACAGGGTGATGAGTTTGGCAATTGGTGTCACTGGACACTTCCTGGCATTCATCTCTCTGCCAGTAACTCTGATGGTTTCTGTGTCTCTACATCACTCCCTCTGTGTTCAGAGTCCCACATGTGGGCATCCAATTGGCTGAGCCCAGAACAGATCCTGTAGAAGAAAAGCACAGTTGAGGACATAATATTTAGAAAAGATCATTTAAAAGGCATGTTATCTATCCAGGCTTCTAGGTAATGTAAATTCCTATCATTGGAATAAGTTAGATCCCTACATTACGTACATGACTACACTGCCTTAGTCTCTTGCAGAACAACATTCACCCAATTGCCTGCAAGGTAAATTCTGTTGTGACTTTCTGGGGGAACCTACTGCAATAACATAGTCCATTATGATACTTAGAGTATGCTGTCATAGATCTGATGTGAGAAATAGCTTGCACAAATTTAATCAGAGGAAAACTTTCATCTGGTCCTGTAAGAACTGTGTAAGTTAGCATGTTCTGTTCTTCACATTGGCTCTTAGATAGCCAAGAACCAAGCGTGGGGCTCTCCACAGCAACTGTCTTCACCCTTGTAGTTATCATTTCTATTTACCTTCTTTTGTTCCTGGTTGTTTATTTTGTAAAGCTCCTCACATTCTTTTTGAAAGAAGGAATAAAAGAGGGATGGGAAGTAGGGAGAGCTGGATGCCAGCCACCCAGTGAACAGAAGTAACCATGGCAGAGAAGTGGCTGCATCCATCATAGCAACAGGCCTGGCAATGGAAACCGGTTACCTTGTTGTCCTGAATTCTCTTACCCAGGGCAAACTAGTCTATTTCTGCAGCCGCCTGTCCACTTGGTCTAAATATGGTTAAAAATAGTGTCAACAACAAAGACTTCCACACCTCTCCCCTCATGTATTTACATGAACTGTTTTATCCCCTACATAAAAATAGCATGTGGGACATCAGCTACTAAAGAGAACACGAGTCAACAATGAGACATCAGTAATGTCATCCATCTACTATGGATTACTGTGGATACTGAGTTGCTAACTATCCAAATGATATTCAAGTATTTCATCACCTGCTTAATCAAGCTTCAAAATAAGGAGTTAGACCACTTCAACTCCGGTGATTTGATTATGCGGTAGAGTGGTGCATAAACATTAATCCTGGGAAATTAATTCATGAAAATTAGCTGAAGATACCCCTAGAGGCATGTTTTGTATCTATTTTTGCATAAAATGTTGAACTAACTACTTACTGAAGGTGTCTTGGGGGAACTAGAATGATTATGCTTGATTCTGTAGTTATCTAGAGAGAATCATGAAGAGGCCATGAAGTGACCTGAAAATGCATTCTGATTAAAGCTAAGTCTTGAACAGGAAAATTGCTTTGAAATGATTAAAGTTAAAATTGTTGGTAATGAAGGAAGCACTTGTCCTAGAATGAGGACTTTAAAAGAGAGAATCTCATTTTGAGTCTTTTGTAAAGCATATGGCTTTACTTTTTCATTGCAAAATACTGGGTTGTATAAACCTATCACATTGTCTTACTTTGAAAAATCAGTGGAGGGCAAGGAGGACTTGGAGAATGTTCTAGATAAAAATCTGGCAAGGGTTTATTATGAATGAAGATCTGCCTTCAGGAGAGGGCAATCTTCAGTATCCTTTAGAGCCCATCTAAATGCACCCACTCAGTGGGGCCTTCCTAAGGGTTGGCCACAGTCTCTGCTCAGGGTACTTGGTTCCTTTGTATGTCTACCTTGTCAGGTTGTACATCGATGGTTTGTTGAAACATCTGTCCTTCCCACCAAATCTTGAGATCCTAGAGGACAGGGGTCATCTTTATTGTGTATATTTCCAGCATCTAGCAGAGTGCCCATCTTGCCCAGGACTAAATCCATAACTGGTTACATTTATCCTCTTTGATACTCACCTTTGCAGATATTTAAAGATATTAATATTTTATCTCAAACCTTGGAAGGCAAATGTGTTTCAGAATTTAGACGTTGCAGATGTTGGAAAGGTGACATCAGTGTCTATAAACAGTGTCTGTATACAATGTCTATATCATATGTAACATAACACTCCCAGCATAGTCTGGGGAAGTTTCTATAATCAAGCACATTAATTATGCAGCAAAAACATAAAGAGGCTATTGTGAAGTTACAATAATATAGAGGTACATATATCTTTGCAAATTAATGTTTTCATTTTCTTGGGGTAAATACCCAGGAGTGGAATTTTTGGATTATATGGTATTTCTATTTCTGATTTATTAAGGCACCTCCATACTTTCCACAATGGCTGTACCAATTTACATTACCACCAACAGTGCATGAGAGTTCTTTTTTCTCCACATCCTCCCCAATACCTGTTGTTTCTTGTATTACTGATTTTAGCCATTTCAACAGGTATGAAGTGCTAGCTCATTGTGGTTTTGATTTGCTTTTCCCTGATGATAAGTGATGATGAGCATCCTTTCATGTGTCTGTTGGCCATCTGGATGTGTTCTTTGGAGAAATATCTATGTCTTCTGCCCATTTTTAACTTAGATTATTTGTTTTTGGGGTGTTAAGTTGTATAAGTTTTTTATATATTTTGGATATTAACCCTTTGTGGGATATGTCATTTGTAAATATCTTCTCCTATTCAGTAGGTTGCCTTTTAATTTTCATGTAGTCCCAATAATTTATTTTCACTTTTGTTTCCCTTGCCTCAGGAGATACATCTAGAAAAATGTTGCTACAGCCAATGTCAAAGAAATTAGGGCCTATTCTCACTTTAGGATTTCTATGGTCTCAGGTCTCACATTTAGGTCTTTAATCCATTTTTTAAAATTTTATTATGTTATGTTAATCACCATAATCATCATTAGTTTTTGATGTAGTGTTCCATGATTCATTGTTTGTGTATAACACCCAGTGCTCCATGCAGAATGTGCCCTCTTTAATACCCATCACCAGGCTAACCCATCCCCCCACCCCCCTCCCCTCTAGAACCCTCAGTTTGTTTCTCAGAGTCCATAGTCTCTCATGGCTCATCTCCCCCTCCGATTTCCCCCCCTTCATTTTTCCCTTCCTACTATCTTCTTTTTATTTTTTTTTTAAACATATAATGTATTAGTTTCAGAGGTACAGGTCTGTGATTCAAAAGTCTTACACAATTCACAGCTCTCACCATAGCACATACCCTCCCCAATGTCTATCACCCAGCCACCCCATCCCTCCCACCCCCCACCACTCCAGCAATCCTCAGTTTGTTTCCTCAGATTAAAAATTCCTCTTATCAGTGAGATCATATGATACATGTCTTTCTCTAGGCCTTTAATCCATTTTGAGTCTGTTTTTGTATATGGTGTAAGAAAAGGGTTGAGTTTCAATCTTCTGCATGTAGCTGGCCACTTTTCTCAACACCATTTACTGGAGAGATTGTCTTTTTCCCATTGCATGTTCTTGCCTTCTTTGCCACAGATTAAATTGACTAAATTAGATTAAAAGATTAATTGATTAAATCATGGGTTTATTTCTGGGCTTTCTATTCTGTTGTTGATCTTTGTGTCTACTTTTATGCCAATACCATACTGTTTTGATTACTAGAGCTTTGTAGTTTATCTTGAAATCTGGGATTGTGATACTTGCAGTTTTGGTTTTCTCTTTCAAGATTGCTTTGGCTATTCAAAGTCTTTTGTGGTTCCTTACAAATTTTAGACTTGTTCTAATTCTGGAAAAATGCTGTTGGTATTTTGATAGAGATTGTATTAAATCTATAGATTGCTTTGGGTAGTATGGGCATTTTAACAATATTCTGTCAATCCATCAATGTTTCATAGTTTAAAAGTACAGGTCTTTCACCTCTTTGGTTAAGCTTATTCCTAGGCATTTTATTATTTTTGATGCAGTTGTAAATGGGTTTTTTTTTTCATTCTCTTTCTGCTGCTTCATTATTAGTGTATAGGAATGCAACTCACTTCTGTTACTGATTTTTGTATCCTGCAACTTTACTGAATTCATTTATCAGTTCTAGTAGTTTTTTGGTGGAGTCTTTTGTGTTTTCTCCATATAGTATTATGTCATCTGCAAAAAAGTGAGTTTTACTTCTTCCTTGCTAATTTGGATGCCTTTAATTTCTTTTTCTTGTCTGATTGTTGTGGTTAGGACTTACCAGTGTTGTGTTGAATAAAAGTGGTGAGAGTGGACATCCTTATCTCACTCCTGATCTTAGGGGAAAAGCTCTGAGTTTTTCACCATTGAGTATGATGTTCATTGTGGGCTTTTCATATATGGCCTTTATTATATTGAGAGCTTTAATCATGAATCAATCTTGTACTTTGTCAAATGCTTTTTCTGCATCTACTGAAATGATCATATTGTTTTTATCCTTTCTCTTGTTGACATGATGTGATCATATTGATTTAGCAAATATTGAACCGTCCTTATATCCCAGAAATAAATTCCACTTGTTCGTGGTGAATGATTTTTTTTTTTTTAATGTATGTTGGATTTGGTTTGCTAGTATTTTGTTGAGGATATTTGCATTTATACTCATCAGAGATAGTGGCCTATAGTTGTCCTTTTTTGTATTGTCCTTAACTAGTTTTGGTATCAGGGAGAATGCTGGCCTCATAGAATGAATATGGAAGCTTTCCTTCCTCTTCTATTGTTTGGAATACTTTAAGAAGAATAGGTATTGATTCTTCTTTAAATGTTGCTAGAATACACTTGTGAAGCTGTCTGATTCTGGACTTTTGTTTCTTGGGAGTTTTTTTGATTACCGATTCAATTTCATTACTGGTTATCAGTCTATTCAAATTTTCTGTTTTTTCCTGCTTCAGTTTTTGGAGTTTATATGTTTCTAGGAATATACCCATTTCTTCTAGGTTGTCCAATTTGTTGGCATATAATTTTTCATAATATCTCTTACAATCCTCTGTATTTCTATGGTATAAATCATTATTTCTCCCCTTTCATTTGTAATTTTGTTTGAGTCCTTTCTGTTTTTTCTTTTAATGAGTCTGAGTGAAGCCTGTCAATTTTCCTGATCTTTTCAAAGAGCCAGCTCCTGGTTTTATATCTGTTTTAATCTTTAGTATTTCCTTACTTCTGCTGGTTTGGGATTTTGTTTATTCTTCTTTTTCTAGATCCTTTGTGTGTAAGGTTAGGTTGTTTGAGATTTTTCTTGCTTCATGAGGTAGGCAGACTTATGCTAGTAGAAACTTTCCTCTGAGAACAGCTTTTGCTGCAATCCAAAGACTTTGGTCTATTGTGTTTTCATTTTCACTTATCTCCATGTATTTTTTTAATTTCCTCTTTGATTTCTTGGTTGACCCCTTCACTGTTTAGTAGCATGTTATTTAACCTTCATGTATTTGTACTTTTTCCAGGTCTTTTCTTGTGGTTGATTTCTGGTTTCATAGCATTGTAGTCAGAAAAGATGTACTGGTATGACTTCAGCCTTTTTTAATTTGTTGAGACTTGTTTTGTGGCCTAATATGTGATCTATTAAAGTGCACAGGGAACATTTTTAAGAAAAGAATGTGTATTCTCTTTCAGGATGGAATGCTCTGAATATATCTGTTAGATCCATCTGGTATAGTGTATTATTCAAAGCCACTGTTTCCTTGTTGGTTTTCTGTTTGGATGATGTGTCTTTTGATGTCAGTGGGTGTTAAAGTCCCCTACTATTGTATTACTATTGATTAGGTCTTTATGTTTGTTACTAGCTACTTTATGTATTTGGGTCCTATATTTACAATTGTTACAACTTCTTATTGGATTGCTCCCTTTATGACTACATAGTGTTCTTTGTCTCCTAGAGTCTTTTTTTTTTTAATTTTATTTATTTATTTGACAGAGAGAGACACAGCGAGAGAGGGAACACAAGCAGGGGGAGGGGGAGAGGGAGAAGCAGGCTTCCCGCAGAGTAGGGAGCCCGATGCGGGGCTCGATCCCAGGACCCTGGGATCACGACCTGAGCCGAAGGCAGACACTTAAGGACTGAGCCACCCAGGCGCCCTAGAGTCTTTGTTTTAAAGTCTATTTTGTCTAAGTATTGCTACTCCAGTTTTTTTTTTTTAATTCCATTTGCATGATAAATGCTTTTCCATCCCTTCACTTTGCATTTCCACGTGTTTTTAGGTCTGAAATGAGTTTCCTGTAGGCAATGTATAGATGGATCTTACTTTTTAAAATCTATTCCATCATCCTCTTTTGATTTGAGTGTTTGATCCATTTACATTCAAAATAATTATTGATAGTTATGTACTTATGGCCATTTTGTTACTTGCTTTATTGTTGTTTCTGTTGTTCTGTTCCTTTCTTCTCTTGTTCTCTTCTCTCACAGTTTGCATTCTGCTAGAGGGGACCTACAGCTGCCCCAAACTGAGGCAGGCAGGATTGGAGGAGGTGGATTAGCAGAAGCATGAGGATGGAGGTTTGTGAGCACACTGTTAGCAAGCTAGGTAGCAAGTGTTGGCACTGCTTCCTGCAGATGCCTGTGTGTCTAGGCTGGGGGATGGGGGAGGGAAATGGCTCCTGCCGGCACTTTTTTTTTTTTTTTTGAGAAATCTCCCATCTCTCCCCATCCAGCACATGCTCTGAGATTAGTGAACTAATCTCTCTCTTTTTATACCCCAGCCATTTTTCAAACTTCTGCTCCTATGCTGTGTCTCTGCAGGCTCCTTGTTGTGCTATCTGTTGAAAGGCATGGGCTCCATTTCCTCTAGCCTTCCCTACTCTCCCAGAGCAGAGCCTACTGATTTTGAAAGTTCCAGGTGTTAAGCCCCACTTACTGTAAGAACCCATGAAATTTGACCCTTCTTGTTTTGAAAGCTAAATGTTACAGGAATTTATCTTCCCCATGAGGGTTCCCATGCCTGGGGTGCCTGCTGTGAGGGTCTCTTTCTTCCCTTTCTCCAGGGGAGAATGCCTAAGGTGTCCCTCCCTCCTGTGGACAGTCCCTGCAAGTCCACTTAGCTCCCAGTCATGTCTCTGCTCTTCCTATCCTCTTAGATGTAGCCTCTTCTTTGCATTTAGCTGTGGAGTCTGTTCTGCCAGTTGCAGGTTGTTTACTAGGTAAGTTACACTGATATGGGTGTTATCTAGTTGCATCAATGGGAGGCAGTGAGCTTAGGGTCCTCCTATTCTGCCATATTCTCCAGAAGCCCTTGGTCCTTTTTTTTTTCATTTCTTTTTAAGAACCTGATGTTGGGTAGACCAAAGGAACAAATCAATGAGAATTGGGGTGGCTGAGAAAGACTCTATGGAAACCCACTAAAGTGGGTTTTACAGGAGGGTCCCAGTTGGAGAAGCCCTTAGAGTAGAACTTGTATACCGAGATATCATGCAGGTAAGTTTGGAAAGATGTGGGTAAAAAGGGCTTTGGATGGCAGAGTGGAAAGCTGAGTGACTTCTTTAAGCTCTGGCAAATCAGCCCTTCTTTTAAACAGTGTTCTTCCCAGTTCCAATATTGTTCCAGTTTGATTTGACTTTCAAAAGTAATTGTAGGTAATTTAATATTATAGAATAAATATCATCTGCTGCCTTGTTTATGTGGAAATTTTTCTCCTTACACTGCTCAGTAAATTCATTAAAGACAGATTTTATTTCCTAATAGTGCATTAAAAAAAGTGTTTTTATTTTCTTTTTGGAAAATATTTTAATCAAATGAACTTTTGTGCTTCTTCTCATTTCTAATCCTGATCCTCTTCTGACCCTGGCTCTAGTTCTGAATGTCTTTTTTAAAAAGTCTTTGCTCCCATTTACAATCATCTTCTTTCTTCTTTCCTGTGTTTTTCCCTCTATCCTACCTTTGGACTCTTGCACTTTGCTTGTCCTTACCTTTGCAAGCTCTTCCTTCAAGAGAAGGTGTCCTGAAGCCAAGAATTGGAAGGGTGTTCTGTAAACTATAGGCTATTGAATAGGGGGTGGAAGGAACCATAGTAACACACATCTGTGCCTCTGGCACCTGAAGAAAAGTCTGGGCTCATGAAGGCTGTGTCTACCACATGCCAACATAACTTCTCAGTGGAGCCAATTCAATCAGACAGGCAATTCACTGTAAATTTAGTCCATGTGCCTCCTTGGCATTGTGTGGATAAAACAAACTAGTTGACTAATAGCACTGATCAATTTTCAGCTAGTAATTTCGGTGTTTCCTAGAGCAGAGGGGAGCAGGAATAGGCAAAGGGTGTGTATAATGATCCCCTGGATGCAAAAAGAAAATTAGAACTCTTGAACTGAAAAAATAAGAGTTTGAGCTTTACTAATGTTTGGTTTTATGGAATGTTAATACCACTATATATATATAATTTTTAAATACATAAATATCGAGGTCAATTCACCAGTATTTTTGCTATTAGGGTGCACAATCAAAATAGATTATTCTAGATCATTGATTCCCAATCTGTGGGCAACAGAGTTATTGTAAGAGGCCCATTAATATATGTGGAACTATTTTCTCATTCAGCAGACACTAAAAACACAATGATTTGCTAAGGGATTATAATGATTTAATATGATTCTGTTGTGTTCCAAAATTTACTGTAAAGGTGGATTCCTTATGCCTAAAAATGTTGCAAATGCATTGAAGAGGAGACACAGTTACAATGGGACACAAAAGAGCATAGGGAAGAGTCAAGTCCCAGTAAAATACTAGGTCGGTTGGTCAAAGTAATCTAACCTATTAAAAAAATTTTGGTCATACCTTAGAGATATTATAGGTTCATTCTAGATCACTGCAATACAGTGAATACTTTTTAAATTTTATTTTATTGTTATGTTAATCACCATATATTACATCATTAGTTTTTGATGTAGTGTTCCATGATTCATTGTTTGCGTATAACACCCAGTGCTCCATTCATTACGTGCCCTTTTTAATACCCATCACCAGGCTAACCCATTCCCCCACCCCCTCCCCTCTAGAACCCTCAGTTTGTTTCTCAGAGTCCATAGTCTCTCATGGTTCATCTCCCCCTCCGATTTCCCCCCCTTCATTTTCCTTTCCTTTTTTTTTTGTTTTTTAAACATATAATGTATTATTTGTTTCAGAGGTACAGGTCTGTGATTCATCATTCTTACACAATTCACAGTGCTCACCATAGCACATACACTCCCCAATGTCTGTCACCCATCCCTCCCACCCCCACCACTCCAGCAACCCTCAGTTTGTTTCCTGAGATTAAGAATTCCTCATATCAGTGAGATCATATGATACATGTCTTTCTCTGATTGACTTACTTCGCTTAGCTTAATGCCCTTTAGTTCTATCCACGTCATTGCAAATGGCAAGATTTTGGTTTTTTTCTGATGGCTGCATAATATTCCATGTATATGTATACCACATCTTCTTTATCCATTCATCTGTCGATGGACATCTTGGCTCTTTCCATAGTTTGGCTATTGTGGACATTGCTGCTATAAACATCAGGGTGCATGTACCCCTTTGGATCACTATATTTGTATCTTTGGGGTAAATACCCAGTAGTGCAATTGCTGGGTCATACGGTAGCTCTATTTTCAACTCTTTGAGGAACCTCCATACCATTTTCCAGAATGGCTACACCAGCTTGCATTCCCACCAACAGTGTAGGAGGGTTCCCCTTTCTCCACATCCTGGTCAACATCTGTCCTTTCCTGACTTGTTAATTTTAGCCATTCTGACTGGTGTGAGGTGGTATCTCATTGAGGTTTTGATTTGGATTTCCCTGATGCCGAGCGATCTTGAGCACTTTTTCATGTGTCTGTTGGCCATTTGGATGTCTTCTTTGCAGAAATGTCTGTTCATGTCTTCTGCCCATTTCTGGATTGGATTATTTGTTCTTTGGGCATTGAGTTTGATAAGTTCTTTATAGATTTTGGATACTAGCCCTTTATCTGATATGTCATTTGCAAATATCTTCTCCCATGCTGTCAGTTGTCTTCTGGTTTTATGGACTATTTCATTTGCTGTGCAAAAGCTTTTTATCTTGATGACGTTCCAATAGTTCATTTTTGTCCTTGCTTCCCTTGCCTTTGGCGATGTTTCTAGGAAGAAGTTGCTGCGGCTGAGGTCGAAGAGGTTGCTGCCTGTGTTCTCCTTTGGGATGTTGATGGACTCCTGTCTCACATTTAGGTCTTTCATCCATTTTGAGTCTATTTTTGTGTGTGGTGTAAGGAAATGGTCCAGCTTCATTCTTCTGCATGTGGCTGTCCAATTTTCCCAACACCATTTGTTGAAGAGATTGTCTTTTCCAGTGGACATTCTTTCCTGCTTTGTGGAAGATGAGTTGACCATAGAGTTGAGGGTCCATTTCTGGGCTCTCTATTCTGTTCCATTGATCTATGTGTCTGTTTTTGTGCCAGTACCATACTGTCTTGATGATGACAGCTTTGTAATAGAGCTGGAAGTCTGGAATTGTGATGTCACCAGCTTTGCTTTGCTTTTTCAACATTCCTCTGGCTATGCGGGGTCTTTTCTGGTACCATACAAATTTTAGGATTATTTGTTCCATTTCTTTGAAAAAAGTAGATGGTATTTTGATGGGGATTGCATTGAATGTGTAGATTGGTCTAGGTAGCATTGACATCTTCACAATATTTGTTCTTCCGATCCATGAGCATGGAACGTTTTTCCATTTCTTTGTGTCTTCCTCAATTTCTTTCATGAGTATTTTATAGTTTTCTGAGTACAGATTCTTTGCCTCTTTGGTTAGATTTATTCCTAGGTATCTTATGTTTTTGGGTGCAGTTGTAAATGGGATCAACTCCTTAATTTTTCTTTCATCTGTCTTGTTGGTGTATATAAATGCAACTGATTTCTGTGCATTGATTTTATATCCTGCCACTTTACTGAATTCCTGTATGAGTTCTAGCAGTTTTGGGGTGGAGTCTTTTGGGTTTTCCACAGAGAGTATCATATCATCTGCAAAGAGTGAGAGTTTGATTTCTTCTTTGCCGATTTGGATGCCTTTTATTTCTTTCTGTTGTCTGATTGCTGAGGTTAGGATTTCTAGTACTATGTTGAATAGCCGTGGTGATAGTGGACATCCCTGCTGTGTTCCTGGCCTTAGGGGGAAAGCTCTCAGTTTTTCCCCATTGAGAATGATATTCGCTGTGGGTTTTTCATAGATGGCTTTATGATATTGAGGTATGTAGCCTCTATCCCTACCCTCTGAAGAGTTTTGATCAAGAAAGGATGCTGTACTTTGTCAAATGCTTTTTCTGCATCTATTGAGAGGATCATATAACCACTTAGGAAATTGAAGCAGTAATCAAAAATCTCCCAACAAACAAGAGCCCAGGGCCAGATGGCTTCCCAGGGGAATTCTGTCAAACATTTAAAGAAGAATTAATGCCTATTTTTCTGAAACTGTTCCAAAAAATAGAATTGGAAGGATAACTTCCAATCTCATTTTATGAGGCCAGCATTACCTTGATCCCAAAATCAGACGAAGACCCAATCAAAAAGGAGAACTACAGACCAATATCCCTGATGAACATGGATGTAGAAATTCTCACCAAAATACTAGCCAGTGGGATCCAACAGTACATTAAAAGGATTATTCATCACAACCAAGTGTGATTTATTCCTGGGCTGCAAGGTTGGTTGAACATCCACAAATTAATCAATGTGATACAATACATTAATAAAGGAAAGAACAAGAACCATATGATCCTCTCAATCCAGTGAATATTATAATAAAGCATGTTAATAGAATACAGTATAATGTAAATATAACATATATGCACTGAAAAAACAAAATTCAAGTTTGTTTTTTTAGATATAACATTATTGCAGTGTACATACTTCAGCCTTTTTTAGAGGATATTTTTTATTGAATCCTCACCTGAGCTTTCAAAAAGTCATTTTTTTGTGTGGGTACAGGGTCTTGCCTCAGTCTTGATGGCTGGGTGGTAGTTGTTGAAGGTTGGGATGGCTGTTGCAGTTACTTAAAATAAGACAACAGTGAAGGTTGTCACAACAATATACTCTTCCTTTCATGAACAATTTCTCTGTAGTATGTGATGGTATTTGATAGCATTTTCAAAGCTTGGAGTCAATCCTCTCCAACCCTGCTGCTGCTTTATGAACTAAGCTTATGTAATCTAAACCTGTTGTTGTCATTTTAACAATCTTCACAACATCTCCACCAGGGGTGGAGTCTATTTCAAGAAACTATGTTCTGTGCTCATTCATAAAATGAGAAGCAACTCCTCATCCATTAAAGTTTTATCTTGAGATGGCAGAAATGCGGTCATTTGTACAGGCTCCATTTCTAATTTGTTTTCTTGCTGTTTGCACCACATCTTTAGCGACTTCCTCCATTGAAGTCTTGAACTGCTCAAAGTCATCCATGAGGGTTAGAATCAACCTTTTCCAAATTTCTGTGAATGTTAATATTTTGACCCCTTTTCCATGAATTGTAAGTGTATTTAATGGCATCTAGAATGTTGACTCCTTTCCAGGAGCTTTTCAATTGACTTTGCTCATATCCATCAGTAATATCACTATGTGTGGCAGCAATAGCCTTAAGAAATGTATTTATTAAAGAAGCCTTGAAAGTCAAAATGAGACCTTGATGCACAGGCTGCAGAATAGATGTGTTAGCATGCAGGAAAACATTAAACTCATTGTACATCTCCATCAGAGCTCTTGGATGACCAGGTGCATTGTCAATAAGCACTAATATTTTGAAAGGACTCTCTTTTTCTAATCAGTAGGTCTCAATAGAAGGCTGACAATATTCAGTAAACCACACTGTAAATAAATATGCTGTCATTCAGGATTTGTTGTTCCATTTACAGAACTCAGGCAGAATAAATTTAGCATAATCTTTAAGGTCCCTAGGATTTTTGAAATGGTAAATGAACATTGGCTTCCATTTAAAGTCATTAGCTGCATTATCCCCTAATAAGAGAGCCTTTTCTTTGAAGCCAGACACTGACTTCTCTCTAGGCATCATCTTCCAACAGAAGACTGTTTCATCTACGTTAAAAATCTTTTCATTAGGGTAGCCACCCTCATTAGTGATCTCAGATAGATTTTCTGGATAACTTGCTGCTTTACCTTGTTCTTTTTCCTTAGGGAGATGGCTTCTTTCCTTAAACCTCATGAACCAACCTCTGCTAAATCATACTTTTCTTCTGCAGCTTCCTCGAGGAACCTTTCTACCTTTATAGAACTGAGGGAAGTTAAGGCCTTGGTCTGGCTGTGGCTTAACGGAATGCTGTGGCTGGTTTGAGCTTCTATCCAGACCACTAGAACTTTCTCCACATCAGCAGTAAGGCTGTTTCACTTTCTTATCATTTGTGTGTTCATGGGAGTAGCTTTTTAAAATTTCTTTGGACTTTTCTTTTTCATTCACAACTTGGCTTTTTGGTGCAAGAGGCTTAGCTTTTGGCCTATCTTGGCTTTTGACATGCTTCCTCACTGAGTTTAAAGATTTATAGTTTGGATTCCCAGTGAGAGACCTGTGACTCTTAATTTTACCTGAACACTTAGAGACCATTTTTGTTTTATTAATTGGCCTACTTTTGATATTGTTATGTTTCAGGGAATAGGGAGGTCTGCAGAGAGGGAAAGACATGGGAGAACAGCCAGCCCCTAGAGCAGTCACAACACACATAATGTTTATTTATTAAGTTTGCCATCTTCTACAGGCAGTTTGTAGGGCCCCAAAGCAATTACAGTAGTAACATCAAAGATCACAGATCACTGTAACAAATAGAATAAAGAAGTTTGTCACATTTTGATAATGCTTACATTATTTCATGGACCCCTATGAGCAAATGCTGTTGGAAAATGGCGCTGATTGACTTGCTCAGCACAGTGTTGCTGCCAAGCTTAATAAAACTAGGTATGCCTATACATGCTTAAGCATCTCTCTTTTTAATAACAAATGCTTTTTTTTTCTTCAACGTGTTTCTCTGTTTCCCTATTTTGAATGAGTATTGGCACATCTTAGGGAACTAGCTTCCAGCACAGTATTCCTTTTTATTCATGTCTGTCTTAGTTTGCTGGGGCTGCCATAACCAAATATCATAGACTGCATAGCTTGAGCAACACAAAATTCCTCACCGTACCAAAGACTAGAAGTCCAAGGTCAAATGTCAGCAAGTTTTGTTTCTTCTGGGGCTTCGCTCATTGGCTTGCAAATGGCCAACTTTTTGCTGTGTCCCTGCATGCACCCCTCTTGTTTCTTTGTTTGTTAATGTCCTAACAAAATTCCAGCCTGAGTGGATTAGGGCCACCTTAATGGCCTCATTTTAATTTAGAACATTTAAAGAGGTAACAATTTCCAAGTACAGTCCTATTCTGAGGTACTGGGGATTAGGGCTTAAATATATGAGTTTTGCAGAAACAATACAGCTCATAACAGTCATTTCCTTTTGATCAATCTAGGTGTTTCAAGAGGGTATGTGGGACAGCAATATGATTAAGTTGACCTGATCTTGATTTGTCCAGGACAGCTCCATTTTACTATTATCCTGACTTAATTTAAAAAGTGCCCCCTTTCATGGTCAAAGTGTCTCATTTGGAAAATAAATAATAAGATGGATCCTGATAAAAGAGGCTCAAGAGCCAGAGGGCATACACTTCAGTCTTGGTTCAAAAAAATCTCGTGCTATGCCTAGGTTTCCTCCACCATGGATATCATAATAGAACCTGCATCACAGAGTTATTGTGAGGATTAAATGCATTAGGATGCCTAAGTCATTCAGAACACTGCCCTGGGTGTGCAGTAAGCATGGAATGTAACCCTGAGTAAGCAGAAGGAGGGTTATATTTGTCGGGTGTGATGGTTAATTTTATGTGTCAGTTTAGATAGGCTCTGGTGCCCAGCCCTTTGAAGGTTTAATAGTGTTTTGGGCCGAGATTTACATTTAGATTAGAGGACTCTGAGTAAAACATTTTGTTCTCCAATAGGTGGGTGGGCTTCATCCAATCAGTTGCAGGCCTGCATAGAACAAAAGGCTACCCTACCCCAAGCAATAAACGATTTGCCAGCAGACTGCTTTTGAAATTAAACTGAAACTGTTTCCTGAGTCTTCCGCCTTCTGGTCTTCCACATTAGATAGATTTTGAACTCACCAAGCCTCCATAACTGCATGACCTAAATCCTTTAAATAAATTTATTTCTCTATATAAACACATATCCTATTGGTTCTGTTTCTCTGGAGGACCCTGCTTAATACAGTATGTGTGGAAACCAAAGCTATACCTGAGGTATAGCTTTTAATTTTTAAGTTCTTTTACTTCTGGATTATTTCTGGATTTTCTCTGTCCTGTGTTCACTATGCTCTTCACATGTCTGAATACATACTAATAAAGATCTGTGACAAGACTGCTAGAATACATAGGCACTCTGTTTATTAGTCTCTTAAAGAAATGCTTAAATTTTGCATACAATACTAATACTCTACATCTATGAGATTTTTTGTCTTTTTCAGGAAGTGTGTAGTGTACCTAATAAATGTTTGGAATGAAAGAATCCTAGGTTTTAGTAAAATGAAGGTTGATTAAACAAAATTGAATCACCAAGCAAATAAGCAAATATATTGGCAGGAGTCCTGGAAAATCAACCATATGAGAAAAGTTAAAGAACTTGGAACAGCAAATAAAGGCTTGAGGAACAACCAAGTAGCAGCTATCAAATCTAAAAAAGGGTGACTGAGAGGATGGAGACCAGCTGTCCTATAGCTCCACTGAGAGCTCCACTGAGCCCAGATAAAAACTTCACTATGACAGACCATTAGACCTAGGCTCCTCGCAGTTAACATGGTTGGAATGGTTACTTAGCCTGTTCCAGAATATATTTAAAGGATTCTTTAAAATTGGCTAAGTTTGCTTTTTCTGGGTGTGATGCTATGTGGCAAATTCAGATCCTGGACTTCCAATGAAGTTAATCAGAATCACTAAAGGGAGGGGAGTTATAAAAACCATAGGCTCCCTTTCTATGAAGTGTTTGTTAGGAAATGGTTTCTAGGAGATACTGGTGAGAATAAAAGCAAAGTGCAAAAGGGAATGTGTAATATTCTACCTTTGGTATGTGAGAAAAAAGGGAAATAAGAGTGTATATTTCGGTTTCTTTTTCCAAAAAAGAAAAATATTCTGATGAAAACAGTTAATCATTTAGAGGTGTGGTAGTGGATGGGAATGTAATTTGTGTATATTTTTTGTATTAGTTTCCCATTGCTAGTATAATAAATTGCCACAAATATAGTGGCTTTAAAACAACCTTTATTTTAGAGTAATGGAGGTCATGAGTCAAATATAGATCTCACTGGGCTAAAATCAAGGTATCAGCAAGGCTTCATTTATTCTTGAAAGCTCTAGGGGATAATCCGTGTCCTTGCTAGTTTCTAGAGGCCACCTGCATCCCTTGGCTCATGGCCCTTTTCTCATCTTCAAAATCCAGCAGTATAACATCTCTGTCTGAATCTAACCCTTCTGCCTAGCTCATCTGCATTTATGGGTTCTTAGGATTACATTTCAGTTCATGGAATGTTACAGGATAGTCTCGTTATCTTACTATCCACTGATTAATCAGCAACCTTAAGTCCATCTGTAACCTTAATCCTCTTTGCTCTGTAGCATTGTGTATTCATACCTTCTGGGGATTAGGATATGGACATGTTTGGAGTGTGTGTTAGAGGGGGCATTCTGCCTACCTTACGTTTTAAGAATAATTTTAACTTTTTAACCATGGAAATCTTTATAAATTCAAAAATAACAATCAAAAAGGATAACAAAAGCCCACTAAAACTGAATACAAATAGAAACAAACGTAACAGTACTTAATACAGCTACGCTGTGGAGGAGGAAAAGGACAAATTCCAATAAATATACCCTTAAGTGAGATGTATTTTAAGGATTAAACTAGTTGCAAAGAAACCTTGATGTTTACTCAGTAAATCTGTGGTTGGGAGCCAGAGTGCTAAGTCTAGAAGAAGAGAGAGAGAAATACGGAATGGGGGAAGGTGAGGGAAAACCCTCCTTAATGAGATGTCTGATTTCAGGCTGAACAGGTATAAAGTACAAGTAAGCCTGCAACATCGAGTTGGTACCAAAAAGTAAGGAAGTGCTCAAGGACTGATGGAGACCTGTCCAAGTTTAACCAAGAACTCATAAGAGATTGTGAAATAAAGAAGAAATATTTGATATTAAAAGAGGCATTTGGGGTTGGAAGGGGAATCACTTTAGAGAAGAATGACAGCTAGTAAATATAAAAGGAATAATAAGTTTGGAAACTCACTATTGTAATCATCAATGTAATAACTGATTCAAGGAGGATCATTGATGGATGTTAAAATCATTAGATGGTTTAGAAACCAGCTTCCTTGAGAGACAGTAAACTGATTAGATGAAATGTTGACATGGGATAGTTACATATTTCAAAATATCATCCCAGAGATTCGTTATTAATTATAAAAGGAAAATGATTTGTTTACAGAGGAGAAATCTGTTCAATATCACTTTAACCAAGTGATCAAACTTCACATCACAAGAATGGGACACACAGATATTTTGTGCCTTCTGATATGACAGAGTAGGAAGAATGCATTATCAAGTACATTGTGTTCTTGCCAAGAACATTTAACTTGAATCTTTTCAGGAGGGGAAAAATCAAGCAATTATAAATGTGGGCCATCTTATAAGGCAACAGGCCTAAACAAAAATAATGACAATTATGATGCAATTTTTGATCCTTGATTAAGAATTTAAAAAACAGCTATAAAAGACATTATTGGGACAATTGGAAAATTCTGAATATTGGCTATATATAACTTACAATGTATTTGTTTATGTAGGAAAGAGTCTTAGTTTTGAGGAGACACGTGGAAATATTAGGGGTAAATTCGGAATGTGAGCAAATTTCCAATGGTTCATTAGAAAAGTATATATATACAGAAAGGCATCCAAGGAGGAAGTAACAAAATAAAAATAACTAGTGAATTTGGATGAATAGAGCTTGCTCTTTTTTTTTCCCCACCACATTTTCAAATTTTCTGTAGGTTTGATTTTCAAAGTAATATTCTTTATTGGGCCCCTGGGCTTCTTGATAGCCTTTGGGCTTATTTTATTTGTATTCCAAGTTGTTGTGAAGTGTGTTTGTTTTTCAAAAAAAAAAAATGTGTTTCTAGTTATCTTTTTAGAGTCCCTCACTTGACATCCAATTCTTTAACTCTCTGTCCAATGTGATTTCTTGCATGCATATGCTAGTAAATAGAACTTCAATGAAAGCACTCATCTGTTAATCTCTGTGGAGCTCCAATTTATAGGAAAAACATTTGAAAATATAAAGTGGACCCATAGTATCTGGTTAAGTAACTGTATTTTGTAAGTTTTTAAATACTGTTAACATATTACCTAATAGTAACAACAATAGCATCAACCACAAAAGACACAGATTTCCAGATCCTGCCTCATTTGAAGGGTAATCTGAGAATAGGGCCTTCCTTGATCTGCATTTTAAACAGGTTTGCTGGCATTCTTCTGCTCACTGCAGCTGATGGCCCTAGGGAGCCCTAAAATGTCTTTAAGGGCTCCTTCCTTTTCAGGGCTCAGCCTTAGTGCTTCCCTCTAGTTTCCTTCTCCTAAATGGGCACATATCTGCTGAGGGGGGTTCTTCGCCACCTGTCATCTTTACACTTGATTCTTTTTCATTGCTTCCTATCCCCCATTGCTGGCTTTCCCTTAGTTTTCCACCTCCCTCTGTGATCACCAGTTCCCTGTTGCTCCATATAGTTTCCAAGGAAGGCCTTAGTCTCACATCAAACTGTTGCTGCTCATTCAGTCGGTGGGACAATACTTTCCTCATGTCTCTGACTTATCCACAAAGTAAAGTTTCTCTAAAATACTAGTAACTCCATAGGAAATTCCGAGAATGAAAACCAGACTTATGCTCCCTGGGTATTTACAAACTGAGGATGGGGGTTAAGGTTGCAGACTCTGGGGTTGGACAGCTCAGCCCTGAAGCCAGCCTCCACCAACTGGTTGCTGTAGGACTTTTGGCAAGTTCTTTAACCAACCCGACTTTAGTTTTCTCCTATGCAAATGGGGCGTAATACGTACCTCAAATGGTTGTGAGGAATTAAAGGCGTTTAGGTATATAAAGCACCTAGAAATGTGCCATATAAATGTTTACTATTTTTAATCATCATCTTTCCAAGGAATTTCAGACCTGGATCAAATTCTGTCTTTAAGATATTAATGATAATTCTGATAAAATAATTTCTTGCTTTCTGTGTGTCTCTCATGGGTTTAGGTTTCTCTAGGACTTCTACATGCCCATGCTACACACATCCTGTGGCCTCCAGAGCGCTGGCAGAAATTGGAATCTGTTCTTCCTCCAGAGCGCTTGCCTGTTCAGAGAGAAGAGGAATGATGGCATGGAGCTCCCTCAGCTGCTGGCATTGGGAGGCCCCCACCACCCATTGCAGAAGGGGTGGAGAGGAGGAGCCTTCAGAAGGGCAAAGCTTGTTTCAAATGAAATGATCCACATTATTAAAGAGTTTTAAAATATTACATAGTATTAAATAGCAACTGATTTTGTGTTTAATTGTAATACCCTATTGTTTAATGCCAAAAAATTGCAGACCTTTGGGAATATGAAAATTAATGTTTGATGAAAATAATTTAGTAATGTCATTTACTCTTAAGTGAGAACATGAAAAAACATAGTGATGGGAATTATACTGCAATTGACAGTATATACAATGCAGTGACTCCTGGTTAAGAAGAACAGTACACTGTGATGTAAAAATAAAACAGTGATTTCCTCAGGTACTGTTTTGGGTATTTATCCTTTAACCTGTACCTCCATTAATAAGGAATATTTTATCTTTTTTTTTTAAGCAAGGAATTAAAGGAGAACCAATTCCATTAATACTTCCATACAATTAAACCTTTCTTATTAGCCCTTTTAAATCAAAACTTCTGAGCTATCTCTTGCCTGCCTGTTCACATTGATGAATAAAACTATCAGTATTCAGTCACTATTTGGTAAAATGTTCCGAGTGAAATGAAAAAAAGTCAGTCCTCGTTGACCAAGTTTGATTTCCGCCCCCCAAGGATTTTCAGTGTTTACATCTGTAAATACTGAAATCACCAATTGGAAAGTGGGGTAATCACATAATAGATCCTGTAACTGCAGAGGAAAGGAGGTAAATTCCTTCATACAAGTCTATATTTATTCTTGCAAATGTGGATGCAAACTTCCTTAGTGGCCAGGAATGCAAAGAGTAAAAAAAAACCATATGTATATTAACAGCAGCTGTTACTAATAATTAATTAGCATTATAGTAGCTCATTCAACAAATATCAGTGAGTACTTATGTACTAAGGTTATGTATAATCAAAAGTATTGTTTTTAAAAGTAGATTGGCTTAAAATCTTGTTGAACCCTTATCAATTCCATTTCTCTCTATTCCCCAACTTGTATTTTATGCTCTGGCCTTTAACTTCAGTTTACTGAATACTCATTACTATTTTAAGGTTTGTAACTTCTTTTGTCTCTAGGCAAACTGCATCCGCTGGGATTATATGTAAAATACTGAGAGAGAGTGCTTAAGGGCACTGACCCTTTAGTTGCTAGAAAACAGTAAATTCTGGGGCCCACAGAAGAGGGGTTTGGAGGTGATACTGAGGGCAGGCAGGGTAGAGCAAATAGAGCAGTTCTGGGAATAACTGCTATTTACCACCTGGTGAAGAATTTGATATTTTAACAGTTCAGCAAACGGGTTATCCTCCTTGCCACCTCACTCACTACCTGTATGATTCCTATTAATTCAAAATTGTAAATCTTCAGAAGATAAAAGCTCTTTGATTTCATATTCTCTAGCCATCTAACACATCACCAGCAGAGTTAATACTTGTCAAACAACTCAGCTTATAAATTACGTCCTCAAAAATGCAACTCTAGGCCAACTTAATCACTGTGTTGTCCAGTATATACAGTATATACTTTCCTAAGTGCATCAATCACCTATTATTAACCAATGGGGAAAGAACTCTTCCCCAGCTACCATCCCCAGGACACAGCAAGAGGCAACAGACCCAAGAGCCCGTCTTTCTGTGAAAAAGGCCTGTTAGCTTATCTTCAGATTAAACACACATCTCAGGGCTGACTGATCCTTTTCAGAGACCTCAGAAGGCAGGCATTATCTTTGTACTTTTGGCCGTGTTCCAAAGTACCAGAAGCCTATATATGCATGTCTGGTGCCTTGTTGTTTTGGGTTTTTTTTGTGGCTGCTGCCCAGGAGACACTTCTTGATCACCCAGCTGTGGTAACAATCTGAAAGAGAGTTCTTGTCTGGCTACACCCCCAGGACACAACACAGGTAGCAGACTGAAACACACCACATTCTTTTGTTAAAGAGGCCTATTTGCTTGTCCTGGAGCTTTGGCCAGAGGGGCACACATAGGGTCTGGTACAGAGCTAGGGGCCTAAAGAGGTAGGAATGCCAAGGATAGAGGTCAGTGCACACCATCTTTGCACTCTCCCTCTGCCTCACTCCAGGGTTCCAGCAACTCTCAGAAAGGAAATTATATGCTTGTCTGCTGCTCCATTTTTTTTTATGACTGACACCCAGGGGACACTTCTACATTGTCTGGCTGTTGTGGCCAGCAAGATTATACTTGTGGTCCCACAGAACTGTACACATTTGCATACTTCAAAAGCTGCTGCCTAAGGGTTTGGCTTCCAAAGAGCCTGAGTCTAGGTGCTAAGATTCCCCCAACCCCACCCCAGGAGCCATGACAGGTCTTGGCATACCTTCAAATACAGGGAACCACCAGAAATAAAATAGGTTGCTTAGACAATCACAAAGGTTTGAGAGACAACCAAGAGCTAGAGAAGGGTAGGAGGGTAAGGTTCATCTCCTAAACAGGTCTCTCCTTCAAGACTGGGAGGGATGGCAGCTAATGCATAGAGACCAACAGAGTCATGAATATGAAGAAACAGGAATATGTCCCAAATGAAAAAACAAGATAAAAACCTCATAAAAAGTCCTTGATGAAAGAGATATGATTTAACTGTTAAAAATTCAAAATAACAGTCATAAAGATGCTCACTGAACTCAGGAGAATGCATGAACAACTAAGGATTCAACAAAGAAAAAATATAATGACAGAAGTCACAGAGCTTAAGAATCCAATAAGTGAGCTGAAAAACTTGAGGGTTTCAACAGCTAACTAGGTAAAGCAGAAGAAACAATGAAATCAAAGCCAAGGTCATGGAACTCATCCAATCAGAACAGGAAAAAGAACAAAGAATTAAAAAAAAAAAAAAAGGAAAACTTGTTTAAGGGACTTATGGGACAACATCTGATGGACTGATATTCATGTTATAGGGGTCCCAGAAGGAGAAGAGAGAGATGGGCAGAAAACTTATTTGAAGAATCAGTGACTGAAAATTTCCTAACATGTGGAAAAAAACAGAATTCCAGATCCAGGAATCTCAGAGTTCCAAAGAAGATGAATCCAAAGAGACCCTCACCAAGACACATAAAATGTCAAAGTTAAAGATGAAAAGAAAATCTTACAGGCAGCAAGAAAAAGCAACTTATTGCATACAAGTAACTCCATAAGACCATCAGATTTTTCAGCAGAAACTTTGAATATATCATCTCATTCCCTCTGGCCTGCAAAGTGTTGAAAAAAAAAAAATCCTTCAATCAAGAATCCTCTACTTGGCAAAGTTGTCATACAGAATTGAAGGGGAGAGAGTTTTCCAGTCAAGCAGCAGCTAAAGGAGTTCATCAAGACTAAACCAGACTTACAAAAAGTGTTAAAGGGACTTATTCAAGCTGAAATAAAAGGGCACCCATTAGTAATGGGAAAATGTGAAAGTACAAATCCCATGGGTAAAGGTAAATATACAGTGAAATCCAGGAATGCCTGCCTGGCTCAGTAGGAAGAATATGCAACTCAATCTCGGAGTCATGAATTTGAGCCCCATGTTTGGTGTAGAGATTACTTAAAAACATAAGATAAAATCCAGAATAATAATAGAAAAAGTGGTAGATTAATCACTTATAAAGCTAGTATGAGGGTTACAAGACAATATGGTAGCTATAGTTACTTTTATTATTAATCAGTTAAGGAATACAAAAGATAAAAATGTAAAATGATGTAAAATATGACATTAAAACCATAGAAACTGGGGAGGGAAAAGTAAAAATGTAGGGCATTAGAATGTGTTTAAACTTAAGTTGTTATCAACTTAAAACAGACTTATAAGTTGTTATATATAAGCCTCATGGTAACCACAAAGCAAAAACCTATGTAGATACACCAAAGATAAAGAGAAAAGAAACAAAGTGTACCACTAAAGAAAATCATAAAATCACAAAGGAAGGGAACAAGAGAAGAAAGGAACAAAGGAATTACAAAACATACAGAAAATAAAATGTCAGTAAGGACATTGCCTACCAGTACTTTAAATGTAAATGGATTAAATTCTCCATCAAAAGACAGAGTAGCTTAATGGATTTTTTAAAATATTTTAAAGAAAGAAAGGGAGCGAGAAAGAGTCGGGGGGGAGGGGCAAAAGGAGAGGGGAGAGAGAGTCCAAGCAGAGTCTGCACTGAGCATGGAGCCAATGCAGGGCTTTAGCTCACGACCCCAAGATCATGACCTGAGCCAAAACCAAGAGTCCGATATCAACTGACTGTGCCACCCAGGCACCCCTGGATTTTTTTTAAAAGACCCATTTATAGGCTGCTTAGAAGAGACTCACTTCAGTTTTTTTTTTTAAAGATTTTATTTATTTGACAGAGAGGGAACACAAGCAGGGGGAGAGGGAGTGGGAGAAGCACACCTCCCGACGAGCAGGGAGCCCATTGCAGGGCTCGATCCCAGGACCCTGGGATCATGACCTGAGCCGAAGGCAGGCAATTAATGACTGAGCCACGCAGGTGCCCCTCACTTCAGATTTAAGGACACACACCCACCCACACAAAGTCAAGGGATGGAAAAATGTATTTCATGCATATGGAAATCAAGAGAAAGCCAGGGTTCCTATACATACTTTATACACAAACACACACACATACTTAATAAGAGGCAAAGAAGGGCACTGCATAATAAATCAGAAATGAAAAGGCAGACCTACTCATAGTAGACTATTAGGAACAATTATATGTCAATAATTGGACAACCTAAAAGAAATTGATATATTCCTAACAACATACAGCCTACCAAGACTGAATTATGAGTAGAAAATCTAAACACATCAATTACTAGCAAGGAGATGGAATCAATAATCAAAAATTCTCAACAAATAAAAGTCAGGACCAGAAACCTTCACTAGTGAATTCTAATAAACATTTAAAGAATAATTACTGCCAGTCCTTCTCAAACTTTTCTAAAAAATAGGAGGGAGAACTTCCAAACTCATTTTAAAATACCAGTATTACCCTGACACTGAAACCATACAAGGATGCCACAAGAAAAGAAAATTACAGGTCAATATCCCTGATAAACATAGGTGTAAAAGTCCTCAAAAAATATTATCAAACTGAATTCAACAATACATTAACAGGATCATACATTATGATCAAGTAGGGTTGCAAAATTGGTTTAACATTTGCCAATCTAATAATATGACATTAACCAAATGAAGGATTAAACTCATATGATCATTTCAACAGGTACAGAAAAAATACTGGATAAAATTCAACACCCATTTATAACAAAAACTCTCAATAAAGTGGACATAAAGGAAACATGTATCAGCATAATAAAGGCCATATATGAAGAGCCCACAGGTAACATCATACTCAGTGGTGAAAAGCTAAAAGCTTTTCATCTAAGATCAGGAACAAGACAAGGATGGCCACCCTTGCTCCATTTTTTTCAATATAGTATTAGAAGTTTTAGCCAGAGCAATTAGTCAAGAAAAATAAATACAAGGCATCTAAATCAGAATGGAAGAAACTGTCACTATTTATAGATTGTTATTATATATATAGAAAACCCTAAGAACTGCACCAAAAAGCTGTTAGAATTAATCTACAAATCCAGTAAAGTTGCAGGATACAAAAATCAATATACAAAAATCCATTGTGTTTCCATACACTAATAATGAACTATCAGATAAATTTGTTTAATCCCATTTACAATTGTATCAAAAAAGGATAAAATACCTAGGAATAAATTTACCCAAAATGATGAAAGCTCTGTACACTAAAAACTGTAAGACACTGAGAGAAAAAGAAAACAGAAATGGAAAGATATTCCATGCTCATAGATTGGAAGTATTAATATTATTAAAATATTCATGCGGGCGCCTGGGTGGCTCAGTTGGTTAAGCGACTGCCTTCGGCTCGGGTCATGATCCTGGAGTCCCGGGATCGAGTCCCGCATTGGGCTCCCTGCTCGGCAGGGGGTCTGCTTCTCCCTCTGCCCTCTTCCCTCTCGTGCTCTCTGTCTCTCATTCTCTCTCTCTCAAATAAATAAATAAAATCTTTAAAAAAAATAAAATAAAATATTCATGCTACACAAAGCAATCTATAGACTCAATACAGTTCCTATCAAAATTCCAATGGCACTTTTCACAGAAATAGAACAAATAATCCTAAAATTTATATGGAACCACAAAATACACCCCCCCCCCCCAGCCCCAGCCAAAAGCAATCTTTAGAAAGGAGAACAAAGCTGGGGGTATCATGCTCCCTGGTTCAAACTATACTACAGAGCTATAGTAATCAAACCACTATAGTATTGGCACAAAAACAGACACATAGATCAATGAAACAGAACAGAGAGCCCAGAACTAAACATCACATAGATAGTCAATTACTTTCTAACAAAGGATCCAATAATATAAAGCATGGAAAGGACAGTCTCTTCAAGAAATGCTGTTGGGAAAACTGGATAGCCATATGCAAGAAAAGTAAGCTGGACCACTATCTTATACCATGCACAAAAATTAACTCAAAATAGATTACAGACTTGAACATAAGAGCTACAATTGTAAAACTAGAAGAAAACATAGGCAATAGGCTCCTGATGTCAGTACTGGTGATGATATTTTGGATTTGGCACCAAATGAAAAGGCAGTAAAAGCAAAAATAGACAAGTGGGACCACAGCAAAGAAAAAACCATGAACAATGTAAAAAGGCAATCTGTTGAATGAGAGAATACATTTGAAAACCATATATATATGATAAGGGGTTAATATCCAAAATATATAAGGAATTCATATACCTTAATAGCAAAACAAAGCAAAATCTAAAAAATTAAAAATGGGCAGAAGATCTGAACAGACATTTTTCTAAAGACATACAGATGGCAAACAGACACATGGAAAGATGCTCAATATCACTAATTATCAGGAAAATGCAAATCAAAGCCACAATGAGATGTCACCTCATAGCTGTTAGGATGCCTAGAATCAAAAAGACAAGAAATAAGAAGTGTTGATGGGGATGTAAAGAAACCCTGTGCACTAATGGTAGGAATGTAAGCTGGTGCAGCCACTATGGAAAACGGTACGGAGGTTCCTCCAAAAATTAAAAATAGAACTATCACATGATCTAGAAATTCCACTTCTGGGAATGGGTAAAGAAAATACGTTGTATGTATCCAATGGAATATTATTCAGCCATAAAAAGAAGGAAATATCACTGTTTTTGACAACATGGATGGGCCTTGACTGTACTATACGAAGTGAAATATGTCAGAGAGTAACAAATACTATATCTCTCTTATATGTGGAATCTGAAAACAAAACAAAAACAAAATTAGCCCACAGATACAGAGAAAAGATTGGTGTGTTGGCAGGGCATGGGGATGGGCAAAATGGGTAAAGGGAGGTCCAAAGTACAAATTTCAAGTTAAAAAATAAATAGGTCATAGGGATGTAATGTATAGCATGGTGACTACAGTTAGTACACTGTATGGCATGTTTAAAAATTGCTTCAGAGAACAGATCTTAAAAGTTCTTGTCACAGGAAAAATTTTTTTTTAACTATGTGGAAATGGACATTATTGTAGTGACCATTTCATAATGTATATAAATACTGAATTATGTTGTCCATCGGAAACTAATACATTGTTACATGTCAATTATACCTCAAATAATAATTAAAAAAAAACAATTTGGAGACATCAGGGTCGCCAGTTTGGGTCTTCATTCCTTGGTATCCTATAATTCTCTCCTCTCCCACTAACTCCAAGAGGTAGAAGTGAGCCAAACTACAGATTTTCCAGCAAGAGCCACCCTCCCACACTACCCATTATCTTCCTTAAAGCTTTAAGAATTAACCTCTGTTAAAAATGTGTATTTTAAAAGTCAGAAATCTCTTCAGAAACTCTCACAAGTGCCTTTTGATAAACAAAATCCTCACTCTCTCCTTCAATGGTATGGCAGAGACTAAACAGTTCATCAAAATCATCTTCCTCTTTTTCCTAAACATTACTGAGTTATGTTTTGTAGGTTATGACCATGTACCTGAGTTCTTGCCAACTCAGATTATGATTAAAAGTGACTGTAATGTACCTGGGACATAAAACTTCTTGCAAGCTCCTCCAGGCTTTTCTCATTTCTTCCAGTGGGATATCCATGATTATAAGACCCTAATGGTAACAGAAACACGGAAAAATGTATGGGTCTCTGAATGATCATCTGAAATAGAACAAACCCAATTTGAACTTCCTCCCAGTACCAGTGAGTGAGCAAGAAACAAATTTCTATTGTGTAAAATCACTGAAATGGTGAAATCTGTTCGCACAACCAAGTCTACCCTAATTAATGTAGGTTATTTAACAAAGGTTTCTGTAGAAAAAAATTCTTAGTGTAGCTTTAAAAAGAATTGTCTTTGGGTCAGCTTTGCTTTGGGCCAAGACTATCATGTCCATCCTTAAGAGGTTAAGGTTTCCATTTGCCAAATTTGATAACAAACCTTATATACATTTTCAGTCTGAAAATCAGCTCATTACTCAATTTTTGATCTTCAAATATGCAAGACACCATCCTGAACCATTTTGATATACACACAACTGGACAGATAATAGAATGTGAACTTTCACTTGGCAGGACAAAATGGAAAGGGTATCAAATTCACTGGGGAAATATATACCAAATTCAGGAGAAATAGTGTCTATGTTGAATAGTTTACATGATCACAGAGATTTAACTTGTTTTCCACATTAATTTGACCTCATATTTATGTTGAAGTTATAGAAATTATAGAAATTTTATTAGATTTATACACCTTTAATCACAAGATTAGCAAATCTTTATTCAGTCCTATTAGAGCACAAGAAAGTAGGATCCAATCCCCAGATGTAAAGATTCCAGATTTACCCATTACAGAGCTGGAAGTACACGCAAAGAACCTAAGGACCCTAACCAGAGAGTTCATCTCCAGACACAGCATCCAAAGGGTGAAAATAAGTAAGGTCCCTCTGACATTCTCTAACACAAGTCACCAGTTCCACTCTTCATTCTTCTCACAAAACTTATATCCTGAATTTTTGACGATTCTCCAAGATCGCAGAATAAAATGGGAGTACTAAGTGTACCTATTTTCCCTTCAGATCATCCCAACCCCACTCCTCCTTTCTGCAAAAACGAAATTATTCTCACCAATTTTCCCATATTGCTGCACTTTCTGCCTTCTTTACCCAGAGCATTACTCTTTCTGGACAGACGTCATAGATAAAAATGCTGTCCAGACTCCAAACCACAGCATATCTCTATTCCCTTCCCACTATATTTATCCAATTCACCTTCTTAAGAGATGAGTTCATACCTTCTTTCACAAACATTTTACACCTCTCTTAATGCTCACCCTCAACTAATGACTTTGCTTTCAATCTAATGAGAATATATAAAGAATAAGAAGAATCCATGTACTCTGCTTCCTTCCTGTTCTTATGGATAAACTAATTAGAATGCACTTTTCCATTTTAGAAAATTAAATTCATGGCTGGGAAGATAGATAAATTTGAACATACATCCAGACTGCAGTACAAATTACTTGAAAAAAATGTATATATAAGAATTATCTTATGTCCAACGTGTCCTAGATCCAAGCTCTCTAACCTAGTCAAGGAAATTCCTCCAGTAACTGGCTTTTTTCCCTTATATCATCAATTTTCCTTTTCTCCTAATCATTCCCATCAGCATATAAATATGGTTTCTCCCACCTAGCAGCTCTTTCTCTTGACACATGCCCCCTTGTAGTCTAGTCACTGTTCTAGATCTCTTCTCCCTTTATAAAATATCTCCTCAAAAGAGTTGCTCACACACCTGGTCTCTAGTATCTTCCCTACTATTTCCTTTGAAACCAAAGCCATTCCAGTTTTGACTTCCACCACTCAACTATAATCTTTCACGTCAAGGTCACTGAAAACTCCAGTATGCCAAAGTCAATTCTCAGCTCACATTTTACTTGACCTTTCAACAATTTGATACTGCTTTTTGTTCTCTCCCCTTATATATTTTATTCACTTGCATCCTGGGAAGTATTTCTTGGTGTCCCTATACTTCACTAAAAATGGCTACCCAGTAGCCTTGGTAAGTTCCTTCTCATCTTCTCACTATTAGCATCCTCTAGGGATCTTTCAACCTCTTTTTTTTATGTACAGTCATCCCATTAGTAATCTCTGAGCCTGGGGGAGAGGAGGGTTTCTGCTCAGGATGCTTTAACCCTGGAGCCATCTGAGAATTACAACTAGAAAAATAATTCATTGTGAAATATTTTCTTCCATTCCACTAGCTGCTTTTTAATTTTCTTGATTTTTTCCTTTGCTATGCAGAAACTTTTTAGCTTGATGGTGGTAATTATTTCACAATGTCTATGTATATCAAATCATCACACTGTACACCTTATATATTTTTATTTGCCAATCATACCTCAATAAAGCGGAAAAAAGATAAAAGAATGGACAGTAAAAAATGGCTTTCACTTTTCAAAACTAGATATGAGTATTAAAATCACCTGGAAAATATTCTCAAACCTATTTCCAGAGACAAGATCATTCCAAAACACTCTTTGAGTGAAGAAATTTGAAATTCCCATAATATTTTTAAATTAAATGTAAAGAACCAAGCCCTTTTTTAGTAGAGTATCTTACATGTGCAATAGAGAAATGAGTCTAATTCTGTGCTAACCCCCACCAATCATCAACATAATGACAATGGTGAGAGGTGTATTGTGGCTACGTAGGAAGATGTGATTATTCTTAGGAAATACATGTGGAGGTATTTAGGGCTAACTACTATTAGGGTTATTGCTAGGTATTCTATAAAAGTGTTTAAATTGTTGAATGTAAGGGAGGGGCATATAGGTGCTCGTCCCATCATTCTTTCAATTTTTCTATAGGTTTGAAAGTTTTCAATATTTTAAAAATGGGAGTGGGGAGGAGGATATAAGAAATAAGGATAAAGCAAGATCTTTCTGCTTTACTGCTCTCCCTCCACACCTTCCTGGAAAAAGTATAAATAACACCACGACAATAATATTGCAATCTGTTTCAGTACAGTCTCCATGCTGCTCTTTCGGGGATTAGTTTATATTTTGGTTTTTTCTTTTCCTTCTATAACAAGTAAGTCTTCCTAATTACTTTCATATATCATCTGCAAGAAAAACCAAGATAGAAAACTGGGAAAGGGGAATCCATCATGAAAAAAACCATTCTTTAGAACAGCTTCCAGGAGTGCTTACTATTCATGATTCTATTTTCTATCTATGTTTTACTCTCCCCTCTTGCCTGGCTTCCATTCATTTGTTCTGTGCGTGGTTTGGGACAGGTGGAATGGAGAACAGTGGAATTCACGTGTAGAGAATTGAACAGTGAGTGGAAGCAGGGAAGGAGGGGGAAAAGGATGAGAAAAGACTAACAGAGTAACAAGTACAGTCAGAGGGAAAGTGAATGATTTTCAGATTTTGTAGGACTATTAAGAAGTCTTCCTTTCTGAGATGAGATATAGTCCCCTCAGTCATAAGAGTTCTTTCTGTCCTAAATTGTTTTTGTGTTTCTGAGGGGAAAGGGTATAAATGGTTGTGATTAGAAAGAGGAATTGAAACATCTTGAAAGTGAGGTAGATTTGAGGTTGGCAGGGGAAAAAAGGCAATAACCATAATGGAAAGAAAGTTGGTGGGGGCATTTTAAACAGTGACTAGTGTGAACTCAAACCAGCCTAATTCCCCATCCCTGGGTTAAACAATACTGAGGCTGAGCAAAAATTAACATAGTTGCAGTAACTGTTCTGGAAATTAAGATGGTGAACCGACCAGACAGCTTACTCATCAAGACTAATTCAAGACTGTCACTTTGCTTTGTCCACTAATCCAACACTATTATGTCATATTATGTCATCTTGTCTAGTCCTAAGAAGTTCCCCCTTCTTGTCAGATCCATCTTAAAGTGATATATCCCAGGTCCCAAATCCTTTTCTTTTTTTTTAAGAGTTTGTTTGTTTGTTTGTTTATTTATTTATTTATTGAGACAGAGAGAGTGAGAGAGAGAGCACAAGACCGGGTAGGGTCAGAGGGAGAAGCAAACTCCCTGCTGAGCAGGGAGGTCGATATGGGACTCCATCCCGGGATTCCGGGATCATGACCTGAGCTGAAAGCAGTCACTTAACAAACTGAGCCACCCAGGTGCCCCCAAATACTTTTAAATACCCTCTTGTAATGTCTCCATTTTGAAATATCATTAATAAACTTTTGGGCAAGTTCTGTTCTCCCTTACTGCAGTACATCTACAGGTGTGGCTTTGTTTAATCAAGTTTTTCTGGTGGTCTTTTGAGAAGTTGGCAGTCAACACATAGAAGAGGGATGTTATACAACTAGAGAAGGCCTGACAATCGAGAAAGAAAAGGCATTTAGGTAGTCGTGAGAAAGAAAAAATATATGAGGATATTATAGGTAAGAGAATTGGGAGTTTCTAAAAATATATATAATCCTAATAGTGAAAATTTTGAGATACTTTGAGCAGAGAATTTCAGGAGATAAAATGTTTGAATTCCTTTCTTGCTACAGAATTTTGAGAAAATAATTTTTTAAGACTCTTTATTAAAATTCCATCAAAAAATACCTTGAGAGCAGACTGTTGGCCTAAATCCTCTTACTTCCTTGTGAGGCCTATCCCTTCTGGAATCTAACACCTTTCTGAAAAGCAAAGCATTATTTTTGCAGAATTCTCCATGGTCTTTCCCATGCCATTCCTATTCTGCCAGCATGCAGGGGTATTATGAGTAGAGCAATTTCTCCATTAACTTAGCACTGAAATCTCCAAGATCATTGTCTTTATATAAGGTACAAGTCAAGACCCCAAAACACTAAATGGCTCACAGCTGTTTTATATTAATAGAAGGCACATCCTAATGCACATCTCATAGTCTAAATCTTTATTTGCCAAGAACTGGAATACTGAATACATAGAAAATAAAAACTATTACTTTTTTCTCTAAAAAATATAATTCATAGGCCAAATGCTAATTCCCTACCAGAATGTCCAAGCAATATTTTTAAAAGTTACTCACACCACAGGTTACAAAGAAAACATGGACAAGTTCCCCAAACAGAAATTATGATAATCACATTTTCTGATAAGAATTTAATAAAGCAATTATCAGAATTACATATATGCATGCTCACACACATACACATACTGAGCAAATTGGGAACCTAAAAAAATCTAACCTTAAAAAAAAAAAAATCCCTAAACTTAGAGGTGAAGAAATATATAAATAGACAATTTAGAATATAACTGAAATAAAACGGTATACATAAAAATTAAAAAATGCAACCAGAGTGTGCTGAGAGGAAATTTTTTTTTTTTATTTTAAGGACAGGGAGATGTAGCGAGAGGAAAATTTTTATAACTCTTTTTATAATATTTAAAAAGAAAATGTATAGAGGAAATTTATTAAGTGTTTCACTCAAAACCAGAAATAAAATAAAGGCATAAACTTAAATTAATGTACAAAATTTTAAAAGCAATACTATGGATGAATAAATTCATACACTAGTTCTTTGAAGAGAGTGACATAAGACAGACCTCTGACAAACATGATCATAGCCACGACTGGGAATCCCTAGGCAATGGTCCCAGTTCAGAGCGCTGAAGTAACTCAACATACGGGAAGGGGGGGAGAAAAATGTCAAGAAAGTTTTCTTTCAAGCCTTCCCTAAAGGAGAGGCTTTCATGTAACCTTTATTCTCTCTGTGTAGCTTCCCAAGTTTCCCAATACTGAGGGAAAAAAATGAGGAAAGAAGGTGTAGTCTTCTAATCCAATTTGGTTTAATGACAAATTTGCCTTTGTGTTTTTAAGCAGCAAGTTACTTTCATCTTTTATCTCATTTGGAAGGGTTTCTATTTCTGACTATTGAACTGTACTCTGGGGTAGAACCTAGCAACACCTCAGAGAAATGAAGAAAGTTTTCTCACTGGATTTAAAAATTCCTTCTAAATAACATCAGGATTATACATGACTATTAAGAGTATACTTCATACTGAGAGAAAACATAATGTGAAGAGGCTATAACTATGGGGGTGGGGGTAGGGGTATGGGAAGAATGAGTGAAAGGGAGTGGGAGAGACACACTTCCAGTTATGGAATGAATAAGTCACAGGGTTGGAAGGTAAAGCATATGAAGTATAGTCAATGATACTGTAATAGCACTGCATGGTGACAGATGGTAGCCACACTTGTGATGAGCACAGCATAACATAATAGACTTGTTGAATCACTAGGTTTTACACCAGAAACTAATGTAACATTGTGTGTCAACTACACTTCACAATAAAAGTTGCTTGTTTATCTCCCAATAATATGTAAGAATAAGTATTACAGAGGTGTGTCAGGTCGTTAATGAAACCATTTTTTCCTGGATTTTATAATTTTGTGGTATTTGTTAAAATTTTTTTTTAATTTGCTATATTTCCTTTCCTCATTCTAAGAATTTTTATCATTGTACCTAATTTTGTTTCTATAATTTTGTGTTCTTTTTCTTAGAGCCCTCAAATATATACAAACTTCAAATCAAAACCCGTGTGTATGCATGTTTGTGTGTGTGTGTGGGGGGGTGCGCGTGCATGCGCACCCACACACATAAGAGAGAATAAGTATGAAAGAATACATATCAAATGTTTATCAGTGATCACCTTTTCAAGAATTGTGGGGGACTAAGTTTTTACGGTATGTGATAGAAGGATTTCACCTTCTAGTTCATATAATTCTTTTAATATTAAAATAAAAAATCATTTATTCCTGATTATATTTTAAGTTTTAGTGCATTAAATATAACATATTGTATTTCTATGACTGGTTTTTCTGTTTCCTATTCTGTACCAAGTATGACATTTTTCTTTTTTCTTTTCTTTTTTTTTTTAAGATTTATTTATTTGAGAGAGAGAGAATGAGAGACAGAGAGCATGAGAGGGAAGAGGGCAGAGGGAGAAGCAGACCCCCTGCTGAGCAGGGAGCCCGATGCGGGACTCGATCCCGGGGACTCCAGGATCATGACCTGAGCCGAAGGCAGTCGCTTAACCAACTGAGCCACCCAGGTGCCCCCCAAGTATGACATTTTTCCTTTTTACTTGGTTATAAACAGAATCTTCACATTAGGTAAATAAGTATATATGCTATTTACCATCTTTTTCTTTCTCTCTCACTACTGTGTTTTATAGTTCCAAGAGATTGTTTTATTATTTTTAAATCTTATTTAGTACTTTTATTTCATCTAGTAAGAGGTTGACTTGGAATTTAGAATAATAAATAGAAAAGAAGCGTAGCTTTATAACATATTGGTGAGATAAAAATAAGATGCCAAGCCCAGAGAGTTGCAGAGAAGAACTGGTATACCTTGCATCCAAACAGTGTAAAGACACTCTGGCCACAGTTGATCCTTTTCCCTGCTGTCCTTGGGTGAAGCCACTTTAGGGGTACTAGTTTATTTTAAAGAGATCTCTCAGTAACTATTAAGTAATACATGTTGGATCTATATAAAGAAATTTTCTCTGTCACATCCTACAACCAAACACCCATACCCTATAAGGAAATGCTAGGAATTCTGCCCAAGTTTGTCTTAAACTGAAATTCTGATTATACAAACCTTGCCTGATTCGATCATGGCACTGAAAGTTCAGAGTCACCATGTGCTTTCCGAACACTTTAGCGCTTGGGAAACATTTCTTCCCTTGGGAAGGCTGAGAACCTTTGAATGGTTCTGAGCCTATTTCAATCTAAGTTAGACTGAGGATCTCAGGATTTTGGGGTGAATCTGTACAAATTACAGGTATCCAGATACCAGTTTAAAAAATTCTGAATAGATTAAGGTCCTGAAACTATCACCAAAACACAAGGAAATTGTGCCAAGTGGAAAGTTGGAATGATGTGAAGTCCCTCTTATACCTCTCTACTTTTGGGGTATGAGCCTTCAGAAAGAGAATCATTTATGCAAAATCTTGCTAATTATTAAAATAAGGTGATAGGTTTATGGAGATTCATTGTAATATTCTCTTCACTTCTGTGCATGTTTGAGATTCTGTCATAATAAATTTATGTGTAGGCAAGTCTCAGGACAAAAAGGTTCTGGAGCATCAGTAAGTTAACAGTAGTGGGGAGTGTTGAGTGAGTGGCACACTGTCTTTGCAAGGAAAATGAAAACAGTGTGTGCTCTCAAACTGGAAGGAGTTCTGCGGAGATGGGACGATGATGCTCCTTTTTTTCTTATGGCTCCCCTCAGAGTGACAGCAATGGAAAGCCCCGCCCTGCTGGCTCCATAGAACTGGCAAGGAGCAGTTGAAAAACATTATTCATTTTATCTCTGTATCATGAAGTTCCAGGTCATGGATTCCAATAAGTATAGACTACAGGTTAGGCTACTTTATTTTTGTTTTATTTTATTTATTTATTTTTTAAGATTTTTTATTTTTTATTTATTTATCTGAGAGAGAGAATGGGAGACAGAGAGCATGAGAGGGGGAGGATCAGAGGGAGAAGCAGACTCCCTGCCGAGCAGGGAGCCCGATGCGGGACTCGATCCCGGGACTCCAGGATCATGACCTGAGCCGAAGGCAGTTGCTTAACCAACTGAGCCACCCAGGCGCCCTGGTTAGGCTACTTTATTAATTTGCTTATTCATTCATTCATTCATTCATTCATTCATTCATTCATTCATTCAACCAACATTTACTGAGTACCTATTGTTTTTCAGGCTCTATAAAAATGCTGAGAAAACAGGCATGCTCAGGATCCAGTCCCTGTCCTTAAGGACTCACCATCTAATGAGGAAGAAAAATGTAGAAGTAGGTAATTGCAGTAAAATGCCCTACAATCTATAATAGAGAAACATGTAGAATACTATGGAGAGCATAAAGGAAGAAGCAACTCTCCCATTGTATCCACGAAGATATTCCTAAGGCAGAGAGGGTGACAGTAGAGTAGTACAGTTTCAAGGCTTCCTCTATTTGCTGATAGCCAGAGAGAAGGAATAAAACAGGTGGGCTTAAATAACTCCCAATTGTTTGCCCTGAGGTAGAAATGATTTAAGCATTAATGAGTAGTTCAGTAAAGATCAAACCTATAATTAGAGAGAATCATTGTGTGGCACAGCAGATGTTAAGCATCAAAAAGTAGATGGAAAAAAAATATTTGGGGCAACAGGCTGTCTCCACACACTGACCCTAGAACATATAGGATCAATTTTGATACCATTATCTCCCTATTTACACGTTTACTCTCTCTCCTTTGAGTGGCCATGTGCTTTACCTACTCCTTTCACATGGCATTTCTGTTTAAGCCTGAAATAAGCCTTCCCTAGCAAAGCTTTTTGAAGTTTTAGGTCTCATTTCTGTATCTTTTGAAATACCTTCCTAGAGCCTTGCATACAGAAGTCCTCGGTAAATATTGACAGAATGAATCACTAACATAGAAGGTAATATTGTTATTCACTTAGATTTATGGTCTGTCTTTTTTCAGATTTGAGATATGGAAGAAATAATGACAAAATGGAAAATGAGACAATCAGGCAATGAGGTGAGGAACAGATGGTAACAGGGAGGTAAGGCGACCATGCTGAAAATGTTGACAGTCACAAGGAGAAAGATCTCATTTCATTTCCATGATTCCCTTGGAGCAACTCCAAGATCTCCAAGACTGCTGCTTTAAATGTATTCTTATAGAAAGTCTCACTCTAAATTTACTGTGTATGTATGTGTGCACAATTACTGCAAGGATCTTTAGAGAGCTGGGCTTTTGTCACCAGTTCCAAAGCACCATGACAAAGAGAATATTAAAAGACTCAAACTGGCCAAAATCCAGAGGAGAGTAGACAGACTGAAAAGATAAGGCAGGTAGTTAATCTTCTGGAAGGTACTGCAAGAGAAGACAGGTTTGTTCACCCAGCTCGCTGTCTCAAGTCTACTTTTGTTTGATTTGTTATCTTACCCAGTGGGAAATCTATGCCTTGACATTGAATCACAAAGCAAAGAAGGCCTGGGTCACTAAATAAGGTTAGTCAATGAAATAGAAAAAGCCTTTAGTCAAACTTTATGCCAGAACTGAAATCTAGGCAAAATTTGGCCCAATGTATAAATATCTCTAGGCACATTTATTATGACTCGAGGAAAAGAGAAACCAATGAATTGGCAATGAGTCTTATTACAAAGCAATCTTTTTTTTTCTCATCATTCAATAATGACTCTAGAGGGATATCTCAGCCAGAATATTGCTCTCACTGCAGAAAATTATATGTATTACCATAAAGATGACATCCCAATTGTCAAAAACATTAAGTGCTATCTAGGTGAATAGCATAGATACTACAGAATTCTCAAATAGGTGAATGTTTCACATTTGTTCTCTAATGTGACGTTCCTTGGCTTGATATAAGCAAATGTAGTATTTTAATAGAACTAATGTTATATCAGCTTGCAGGACAAGCTTAAGCATTTTTGTCATCTTCTAAAATATAGCTTACATGATTGATATAAAATGCTTTGCTTCCTCCAAAAATGTGCACAAGAAAAGATTTACATATTGTGCAGCTGACATTATGATTTACAACTGTACATCTATTTCAATTTTGCCCACTCTTTGTAATACGCAGCTTGGGGGACTGACCCCCCCACCTCCACAGGTAAGCTCTGATTAACCTAAGGTATTCAGGATAATCTCATGGGTCTTGCTAAAGTATTTTATTTAAGGATGCCTAGACTTGGAATTTTCCTCTACACAGGCATTGCTTGAGAAATTGACATGTGACTCATCCCAAAACACTGAGACTCAAGAAAAGACTTCCTGGGTTCTTCTAGAAAGAATATTTTCTCACTGTTGTTGGAGTTTATTTAAACAATTCTCTCCCTTCCTCTCAGCACCATGGTGTATGGTTGTAAAGCCCAAAAGGAAACAGGTAATGAACAACCAATGGACCACAAAGAAATGAAGCTGAAGTCATTGAATTTTTGCTGATCCTAAACCTTGTCTGCCATTTATACCTATCTTTATTTATTTTTTAAAAGATTTTATTTATTTATTTGAGAGAGAGAGAGTATGAGCTGGGGGAGGGGCAGAAGGAGAAGCA
This sequence comes from Mirounga angustirostris, assembly GCF_029215605.1. Taxonomy (NCBI): domain Eukaryota; kingdom Metazoa; phylum Chordata; class Mammalia; order Carnivora; family Phocidae; genus Mirounga; species Mirounga angustirostris. The sequence continues at coordinate 38,191,797 of NW_026991720.1, forward strand.
GACCCTCCCACTGAGCAGGGAGCCAGGACCCCCACCTGCTTGATCCTGGGACCCTGAGATCAGGACCTGAGCCAAAGGCAGACACTTAGCCCACTGAGCCACCCAGGTGCCCCTAGACTTATATTTATGTGAGTAAATAATTCTGTTACTTGAAGCCGACATTATTCAAATACATGGTAAATAGATGCTTATTTAAAATAACTTAAGTATGAACTATTGGGACTTCATCAAGATAAAAAGCTTTTGCACAACAAAAGAAACAGTCAACCAAACCAAAAGACAACCCACAGAATGGGAGAAGATATTTGCAAATGACATACCAGATAAAGGTCTAATATCCAAAATCTATAAAGAACTTATTAAACTCAACCCCCAAAGAACAAATGATCCAATCAAGAAATGGGCAGAAGACATGAACAAACATTTCTACAAAGAAGACATCCAAATGGCCAACAGACACATGAAAAAGTGTTCAACATCACTCGGCATCAGGGAAATCCAAATCAAAACCTCAATGAGATACCACCTCACACCAGTCAGAATGGCTAAAATTAACAAGTCAGGAAACGACAGATGTCGACCAGGATGCGGAGAAAGGGGAACCCTCCTACATTATTGGTGGGAATGCAAGCTGGTGCGGTAACTCTGGAAAACTGTATGGAGGTTCCTCAAAAAGTTGAAAATAGAGCTACCCTATAACCCAGCAATTGCACTACCGGGTATTTACCCCAAAGATACAAATGTAGGGATCCAAAGGGGCACGTGCACCCTGATATTTATAGCAGCAATGTCCACAATAGCCTAACTATGGAAAGAGCCAAGATGTCCATCAACAGATGAATGGATAAAGAAGAGGTGGTATATATATACAATGGAATATTATGCAGCCACCAAAAGGAATGAAATCTTGCTACTTGCAACGATGTGGATGGAACTGGAGGGTATTATGCCAAGCAAAATAAGTCAATCAGAGAAAGACATGTATCATATGCCCTCACTGATATGAGGTTTTCTTAATCTCAGGAAACAAACTGAGGGTTGCTGGAGCAGTGGGGGGTGGGAGGTATGGGTGATAGACATTGGGGAGCGTATGTGTTTTGGTGAGTGCTATGAATTGTGTAAGACTGTTGAATCACAGACCTGTACCTCTGAAACAAATAATACATTATATGTTAAAAAAAAAAAAAGAAGAAGAAGAAGATAGCAGGAAGGGAAAAATGAAGGGGGGGAAATCAGAGGGGGAGACGAACCATGAGAAACTATGGACTCTGAGAAACAAACTGAGGGCTCTAGAGGGGAGGGGGTGGGGGGATGGGTTAGTCTGGTGATGAGTATTAAAGAAGGCACGTACTGTATGGAGTACTGGATGTTATACACAAACAATGAATCATGGAACACTACATCAAAAACTAATGATGTAATGTATGGTGATTAACATAACATAATAAAAAAAATAAAATAACTTAAGTATGCTTTACAGTTACTTAATAACTATCTGCCTAAGATAGAACCAAAACTAATGGATAAATCTTGATTAGAATGGAAGGGAGAAGAGAAGAGAGGAAAGGAAGAAGGGGAGGTTGGGGAAAGCAATGAGGGAGGGAGGGAAAGAGAAAGGTAGAGAGTGCCAGGTCATACAGTAGGTGTATATTTAACTTTTTAAGAAACTACAACTCTTTTCCTTAGTGGCTGTGGTAGTTTGCATTTACACTAGCAATGTATGATAGTTTTTCTGCATCTTTACCAGCATTTGCTACTATCAATATTCTTTCGTTTTAGCCATTCTGATAGGTGTAGAGTAATAACTTGCAATAAATTCATTTCCCTAAAGGCAAGCAATGTTAAGCATCTTTCTGTGTGTTTATTTGCCATCCATATTTCATCTTTGGTGAAGTGTCTGTCTAATTTTGTCCATTTTCTAATTGGATCCTTTGGTTTCTTACTATTCAGTTTATAGGGCTCATTATACATTCTATATGTAAGCAATTTGCCTGATATGTGATTTGCAAATATTTTCTAGTGACTGATAAACTTTATAACCTCTTTCTCTTTTCACCCTCTTAACAGGATCTTTTGCAGAGCAATAGTGCTTTGTTGTTTAATTTTTATGAAGTCTAATCAATTTTTTAAAATTTTATGGATCATGCATCTGGTATTATGTCTAAGAAATCTTTGCCTAATTCTAGGTCACAAATAATTCTTTTTTTTTTTTTTTAGATTTTATTTATTTATTTGAGACAGAGAGAATGAGAGAGAGAGAGAGCACATGAGAGGGGGAGGGTTAGAGGGAGAAGCAGGCTCCTCGCCGAGCAGGGAGCCTGATGCGGGACTCAATCCAGGGACTCCAGGATCATGACCTGAGCAGAAGGCAGCCGCTTAACCAACTGAGCCAGCCAGGCGCCCGGTCACAAATAATTCTTATTTGTTATTTATTTCCTCTTACCCCATCATATATTAGCATTTCCATTTCTTCTTACTTTCTTTTTTTGTCATTCCCCTCCTCCCTTTCATGATCACCTGGTCTTATCTCAGCCTTTGTATCAGACCACAGATGCACTGTATGAACCCTGGGCAAAGTACTTGTCTTCATATGGGTCCCATTCATAGACATCTCAATATGGGTGCACTGTAGCTCCTAATCTGTGCTTTGGTTCTTCCATTTTGGTGGCCTGTTAAGATCAACTTCATAGTTAGGGTTTCCTTCCCAAGCTGGAATACCAGGTGAAAGGTAGGTTTATCTGGGTACCCAGAATAGGCTAATGAAGTAGAAAGTCCAGGAGCCCCTACAAATATCTGTGAGAGTAAATAGCAGCTATCTGTTCAAAGGAAAACAAAAGTCCAAGAATAGCTCCAAAGAAAGTCTGCAATTTTGAAAAGATAGACTAAAAAAAGAGACCTAGAGAGAGAAGGTAAAACAGAGAAGCCAGGGAGGTAAAGGAAGTATGAGAATTGATACAGGCAAGGGGTACTGAAAATGTGAACTGATATTAGCTAAGATATTCCTATTAGCTTTAGAAATAAAGTTAATAATAAAATGTGAACTGATATTAGCTAAGATATTCCTATTAGCTTTAGAAATAAAGTTAATAATAATAATTTAATTAGATTCACTCTATGTCAGGTAGCTTTAAATACTCCCTATCTGCAGTCCTCAAAGTGTGATCAGGGGAACCCTCATGGATCCCCAAGTTCCAATCTATTTCCATAATAATAGTAAAACATTATTTGACATTTTCACTCCTTATTGTCTCATGAATGTACAGCTGAGTTTTCCAGAGGCAACATGACATATGATATTGCAATGTGTTGAAAGTAGAAGTAAATATGAGAATCTAGCTGTCTTCAGTTAGGCCAGACAAAAGAAAAGATTTGGGGAAAAAATGTAAAATAACACCACTCTTCTCATATTTTTTTCTTGTTTTGGCACAGACAGCTAGGTAGGTAGAGCTCTAGGTAGAACCAGAGAGAAACACAAATGCTTCAGTGAGGGAACCCTTTGATGGATTTCATTTATTCCCTTTGGACTTGATGAAAAGTTGTATTTAGTTTCCAGTTTAAAGAGTGTTCTTTTTATTACATTGTAATCTCTTTCATGAATTTCCACACCATCATCATCCTCTGTTAAACTTTCTATACCTCTGTGTTAGCTGAAGTGTGGGGATACTGCAATGAAGGAAAAACATTCACCAAGGTCATCCTGATGCTCCTGGAAGACAGATAGCTAGTCTAGAGTTTCAGGGACTGATTAGCAACCACTGTGAAGCTCAGAGTTACAGATAGGAACTGGACAAGAACAGAAAAACTAGCTAGAGCAAAGGCAAAAGAAGGAACAGATGTAGGACAAAATCCACCCACCCCCCATACAGTAAAGGAAACAGATCCTTGAAAGTGGGATGGCAGGCAATTAAGTTATAAAAGCAGCACTAACAAAGTACATGGAGAAAGAGTAGCCTGTTGCCAAAGAATCCCTGAGGAATGTGAAAGGAAAAGGAAAGCCAGGCTATGTAGTCCTAAGAAGGGAGCAAAGAAATGGACTATTTAAAAGAATGAATTAGCAAACTGATATTAAACATTAATTGTATGTGAAATAACTGTTCTTGATCTTAGTTCTCTATTTCTCAAACTGGAACACACCTATGGTGTTCTGGGATGAGAAAATTTTGGAGTGTCAGTTTTAACTGATGGTAAATAATTTAAAAAGTATATTTATATTAAAACAACCATAGCTATATTACCAACTAGAACACAAAATCCACATTCATATATATATGTGGAGATTATATATATATATATATATATATATATATATATATATATATATATATATTTGTTTCAAGTTTTTATTTAAATTCCAGTTAGTTAACATATATGGTAAAATTGGTTTCAGGTGTAGAATTCAGTGATTCATCACTTACATACAATACCCAGTGTTCGTCACAAGTGCCCTCCTTAATACCTGTCACCCATCTAGCCCATCCCCCACCCACCTCCTTCCATTAACTCTCAGTTTGTTCTCTATAGTTAAGGGGTCTCTTATGTTTTGCTTCCCTCTCTTTCTTTCCCCTTCCCATTTATGTGTTTTGTTTCTTTAATTCCACATATGAGTGATATATTGCAGCCCCTCAAGAAAACAGTACGGAGGTTCCTCAAAAAGTTAAAAATAGAACTACCCTATGACTCAGCAATTGCACTACTATTTACACAAAGGATACAAAAATACTGATTCAAAGAGGCACATGCACCCCAATGTTTATAGCAGCATTATCAAGAACAGCCAAATTATGAGCCCGTATGCCCAGTGACTAATGAATGGATAAAGAAGATATGAAATCTATAAAATGGATGAAAGAATGAATAAAAAGAATGAAATCTTGCCATTGGTGATGACATGGATGGAGCTAGAGTGTATTATGCTAAGCAAAATAAGTCAGCCAGAGAAAAAAAGATTCACAAATACTTTTAAGGTGAAAAACAATTTAGTGGGATTTTATTTGCTGTCATTCTTATAGGAATCAGACAAAGTCCCCAATTCACTAATGCCATGTGTCCATCTTCTATTGCCAGAACTTTATTTTATATATTATTACTCTCATTTCACTCAATCTTACATCTTGAAATGGAAATACACATCGAAGTTACCATGATATGGAAAAATATCATGGGGAGATATTGTTTTTAATTGGAAAATATCCAGAAGTTCCACTACACTATATGTCCAAAACTTGATGATTCATTTAATGTGTCCCCTTTATACAGCTTAATATATATAATCTGTTGCTGATCATTTTAGGAGAAAATAATTTTATAAATGGCAGTTAAGTAGAAATAAGAAAAATTACTTTGTAGCTATATTAGTACAATAAATGTAGCCTATAAAAATATGATACACTTTGACTATGTGTGTTTCCCCAGGAAAAAGAAATCCTACAGTGGTGATGTGTTTTTCAAGGGGCATCAAGCTTAGTCTACAATAGTATTTAAACAATAACTATTTCTTTTTTTAAGATTTTATTTATTTATTTGCCAGAGAGAGAGAGAGAGAGAACAAGCAGGGGAAGTGGCAGGCAGAGGGAAAAGTAGGCTTCCCTCTGAGCAAGTAGCCCAATGTGGGATTTGATCCCAATGAGGGACTTGATCCCAGGACCCTGGGATCATGACCTGAACTAAAGGCAGATGCTTAACTGAGTGAGCTACCCAAGTGTGCCCAAACAATAACTATCTCTTAACCACAGTAAATAATGAATCAGAGCCACACACTCAGAGCTGGAAGAAGATTCAGAGATTACAAACACTTTACTAATGGTACTGGTTGAGAAGTGAAGCAAACCAAAGTGTTAGAACATGTATTCTTGAAGTAAATGGTTGAGAGCCTAGAGCAGCTAAGAGCATTCAGTTCAGAGGTAGACAGACTTTGGTGCTTATCCTGCTCCACCATTTATGGAACTACATAACACCAGAAGTTCCTCAACATTTCTAAATCTCAGCTTCTACATTCCTAGGTTGAGATAATTACTATACCTACAACTTGATACTGAAAACATGCTGACACTTATTGTATTTTACAGGGATAGCAATGTTGTAGAGTAAATATAGCATTTATTTTTCTTAAAAAGTTTATTAAGTTCTAGACTATATTTAGTTTATATCACAGATTTAGTTATAGTCATAGAATTAGATTGGTAATGTCATGCATCTGTACCATGTTAAAATATTATCATGGCTAAGAAAATTATGAGGTGTAGGATACAAAACAGAGCTGAAGCATATGAGGGACACAAATCTCCTAACTACACATACAGGAAACCAAGATACATCGTCAAAGCTTAGACTATAATGTGGATGGTTTATAGTCTATATTCAATTTAAAGTTAAAAAAGGTAACATATACAAATTTATCTGATCACATATTAATGAGTCCTGAACACTCATGGTCAGATTGAACTATAGGAATTCTTGATATTCAATTAGGAATAAAATAGTGATAATATAAATGACAAAATGAAGAGGAAGGGAAAGAGAGGTAATGTAAATGTAATAAATTCCTCATCCTAATTTTGATAAATAATCAATGCAGATATATTATTTAGTGTTAGAATTATAATCTACAAAATTGGACTGAAATTGGGAACAGGAATTGGTGTGAATGTAGAGGAGGCTTTTACATTATCATGTATATTTTTCTACATTTTTGTAACTTTCTTCTAACTATATCTATTACTTCTATAATAATTTTCAAAAAATAACTTTTTTCATATTTCATAATACCCTGAATTTTTACTGCTACTGCAAGTATGAAGCTCTCAACTTTTTTTTTTTATTAACATATATTATTTTTTCAGGGGTACAGGTCTGTGATTCATCAGTCTTACACAATTCACAGTGCTCATCATAGCACAGACCCTCCCGAATGTCCATCACCCAGCCACCCCATCCCTCCAACCCCCTCCACTCCAGCAACCCTCAGTTTGTTTCCTGAGATTAAGAGTCTCTTATAGTTTGTCTCCCTCTCTGGTTTCATCTTGTTTCATTTTTCCCTCCCTTCCCCTATGATCCTCTGTCTTGTTTCTCGAATTCCTCTAATCAGTGAGATCATATGATAATTGTCTTTCTCTGATTGACTTATTTTGCTTAGCATAATACCCTCTAGTTCCATCCACGTTGTTGCAAATAGCAAGATTTCATTTTTTTGATGGCTGCATAATATTCTAGTGTGTGTGTGTGTGTGTGTATATATACATATATATACATATATATATATGTATATATATATGTGTGTGTGTGTATATATATATATATATATATATATATATATATATATATATATACCATGTCTTCTTTATCCATTCATCTGTTAATGGACATCTAGGCTCTTTCCATAGTTTGGCTATTGTGGACATTGCTCTATAAACATTGGGGTGCATGTGCCCCTTCAGATCACGACATTTGTATCTTTGGGGTAAATACCCAGTAGTGCAATTGCTGGGTTGTATGGTAGCTCTAGTTTCAACTTTTTGAGGAACCTCCATACTGTTTTCCAGAGTGGCTGCACCAGCTTGCATTCCCACCAACAGTGTAGGAGGGTTCATTTTCTCTGTATCCTCGCCAACATCGGTCGTTTCCTGACTTGTTAATTTTAGCCATTCTGACTGGTGTGAGGTGGTATCTCATTGAGGTTTTGATTTGTATTTCCCTGATGCCAAGGGATGTTGAGCACTTTTTCATGTGTCTGTTGGCCATTTGGATGTCTTCTTTGGAAAAATGTCTGTTCATGTCTTCCATCCATTTCTTGATTGGATTATTTGTTCTTTGGGCGTTGAGTTTAATAAGTTCTTTATAGCTTTTGGATATTAGGGGCGCCTGGGTGGCTCAGATGGTTAAGCGTCTGCCTTCGGCTCAGGTCATGATCTCGGGGTCCTGGGATCGAGTCCTGCATCGGGTTCCCTGCTCAGTGCAGAGCCTGCTTCTCCCTCTCCCTCTGCCACTCCCTCTGCTTGTGCTCTTCTGTCTATCTCTCTGTCAAAATAAATAAATAAAATCTTAAAAAAAAAAGATTTTGGATATTAGACCTTTATCTGATATGTCATTTGCAAATATCTTCTCCCATTCTGTCGGTTGTCTTTTGGTTTTGTGGACTGTTTCGTTTGCTGTGCAAAAGCTTTTTATCTTGATGAAGTCCCAATAGTTCATTTTTGCCCTTGCTTCCCTTGCCTTTGGCGATGTTTCTAGGAAGAAGTTGCTGCAGCTGAGGTCGAAGAGGTTGCTGCCTGTGTTCTCCTTTAGGATTTTGACGGACTCTTGTCTCACATTTAGGTCTTCCATCCATTTTGAGTCTATTTTTGTGTGTGGTGTAAGGAAATGGTCCAGTTTCATTCTTCTGCATGTGGCTGTCCAATTTTCCCAACACCATTTGTTGAAGAGACTGTCTTTTTTCCACTGGACATTCTTTCCTGCTTTGTGGAAGATGAGTTGACCATAGAGTTGAGGGTCCATTTCTGGGCTCTCTATTCTGTTCCATTGATCTATGTGTCTGTTTTTGTGCCAGTACCATACCGTCTTGATGATGACAGCTTTGTAATAGAGCTTGAAGTCCGGAATTGTGATGCCACCAGCTTTGCTTTTCTTTTTCAACATTCCTCTGGCTATGCGGGGTCTTTTCTGGTTCCATACAAATTTTAGGATTATTTGTTCCATTTCTTTGAAAAAAGTGGATGGTATTTTGATAGGGATTGCATTGAATGTGTAGATTGCTCTAGGCAGCATAGACATTTTCACAATATTTGTTCTTCTGGTCCATGAGCATGGAACATTTTTCCATTTCTTTGTGTCTTCCTCAATTTCTTTCATGAGTATTCTATAGTTTTCTGAGTACCAATCCTTTGCCTCTTTGGTTAGGTTTATTCCTAGGAATCTTATGGTTTTGGGTGCAATTGTAAATGCCATCAACTCCTTAATTTCTCTTTCTTCTGTCTTGTATTTTGGCGTATAGGAATGCCACTAGTTTCTGTGCATTGATTTTATATCCTGGCACTTTACTGAATTCCTGTATGAGTTCTAGCAGTTTTGGGGTGGAGTCTTTTGGGTTTTCTACACACACACTGTACCAGATGGACTTTACAGACATATTCATAACATTCCATCCCAAAGCAACAGAATACACATTCTTCTCTAGTGCCCATGGAACATTCTCCAGAATAGATCACTTCCTGGGTCACAAATCAGGTCTCAACCAGTAGCAAAAGATTGGGATCATTCCCTGAATATTCTTGGACCACAATGCTTTGAAACTAGAACTCAGTCACAAGAGGAAAGTTGGAAAGAACTTAAATACATGATGCTAAAGAGCATCCTACTAAAGAATGAATGGGTCAACCAGGAAATTAAATAAGAATTAAAAAAATTCATGGAAACAAATGAAAATGACAACACAACTGTTCAAAATCTTTGGGATGCAGCAAAGGCAATCCTAAAGGAAAGTATATAGCAATACAAGCCTTTCTCAAGAAACAAGAAAGGTCTCAAATACATGACACAACCCTACACCTAAAGGAGCTGGAGAAAGAACAGCAAATAAAGCCTAAATCCAGCAGAAGAGAAATAATAAAATCAGAGCAGAAATCAATAAAATAGAAAACAGAAGAATGTAGAACAGATCAATGAAACTAGGAGCTGGTTCTTTGAAAGAATTAATAAGATTGATAAAGTCCTGGCCAAACTTATCAAAAAAAAAAAAAAAAAGAGAGAGAGAGAGAGAAAGGACCCAAATAAATAAAATCATGAATGAAAGAGGAGAGATCACAACCAACACCAAAGAAAAACAATTATGAAAACATATTATGAGCAAATACATGCCATCAAAGTAGACAATCTGGAAGAAATGGATGCATTCCTAGAGACATATAAATTACCAAAACTGAACCAGGAAGAAATAGAAAACCTGAACAGATGCATAACCAGTAAGGAAATTGAAGCAGTAATCAAAAATCTCCCAGCAAACAAGAGCTCAGGGCCAGATGGCTTCTCAGGGGAATTCTACCAAACATGTAAAGAATTAATACCTATTCTTCTGAAACTGTTCCAAAAAACAGAAATGAAGGGAAAACTTCTAAACTCATTTTATGAGGCCACCATTACCTTGATCCCCAAACCAGACAAAGACCCCAACCAAAAGGAGAACTACAGACCAATATCCCTGATGAACATGGATGCAAAAATTCTCACCAAAATACTAGCCAATAGGATCCAACAGTACATTGAAGGATTATTCACCATGACCAAGTGGGATTTATTCCTGGGCTGCAAGTTTGGTTCAACATCTGTAAATCAATCAATGTGATACAATACATTCATAAAAGAAAGAACAAGAACCATATGATCCTCTCACTAGATGCAGAAAAAGCATTTGACAAAGTACAGCATCCTTTCTTGATTAAAACTCTTCAGAGTGTAGGGATAGAGGGTACATACCTCAATACCATAAAAGCAATCTATGAAAAACCCACAGTGAATATCATACTCAATGGGGAAAAACTGAGAGCTTTTCCCCTAAGGTCAGGAACATGGCAGGGATGTCCACTATCACCACTGCTGTTCAACATAGTACTGGAAGTCCTAGCCTCATAAATCAGACAACAAAAAGAAATAAAAGGCATCTGAATTGGCAAAGAAGTGAAACTCTCACTTTTTGCAGATGATATGTAGCTCTTAACTTTTAAAATACGTGTTTTCAGAATTCTGAAAATATTTCCAAATTGTTCCTAGAATCATATTTTCTTCTTATACAAAGAAATTAATCTCCTTTTAATTCCAACTACAATTTTATCTTTTAATTTGTGCTTAATTTTTGTAATGTTTTGAGGGACGATATCCTAATAAAAGGACAGTTGTACAAATCTCTTCTTATTTCATATATGAAGTAGGTATTAAACTAAGAGATATAATGAATCTCATTTACAGCAAAATTTGAATTTTACTTTTTTAAAAATTTTACTCTTTAAATTGAATTTATTAACTTACTAAGAAAACGACAATATTACAACTTATCTCTTTTTCTTCACTCCCATTATCAAATTAGCATTTGACTTCCATTTAATTAATTAATCAATTTATTTATTTATTCTTTGGAGTGAAAAAAAAAGATGGAAAAGGTGTTTTTACTTTGTTTAAACTTTTAAAAATAGACTTTTAGAGCAGTTTCCAGTTTATAGGAAAATCAAGGAAAGTAGATTACCCATACACCCCTCATCTTGCCCCATGCTACAGTTTCCCCTATTATGAACATCTTGCATTACTGTGGTCCTTTTGTTACAATTTATGAACCCATGAATTAGAATCATTTAATTTCCATTTACTTATCTATAATTGGCTTCTCAATTACTCATAAAGTCAGTTTGTAGAGAAATTTGCCCAATACAACATATATTTCACACTCATACTATATGCTCAGTGTAGGCTCTATTCCACACAGTCATTCAGGGACCCTGGCTGGGAAAGTTTCTATTATCTTGATGGTGGTTCATTTAGAAACTGGCTGCTTAGAGCGCCCGGGTGGCTCAGTTGGTTAAGCGACTGCCTTCAGCTCAGGTCATGATCTTGGAGTCCCGGGATCGAGTCCCGCATCGGGCTCCCTGCTCTGCAGGGAGTCTGCTTCTCCCTCTGACCCTCCCCCCTCTCATGCTCTCTCTATCTCATTCTCTCACTCAAATAAATAAATAAATAATCTTAAAAAAAAAAAAAGTAGAAACTGGCTGCTTAAAGCCTGGTCTGTGGATTAGCATCATTGGTATCATTAAGACCTTTGTTAGGAATGCAGTCTCAGACCCAAGTCAGAATCTGCATTTTAACAAGATCTATACGCATATTAAAGTTTGAGAAGACTGGGACTAGAAGATGTGCTTGGGTCCCTATGCCAGGGGAAGGGAGATGAAAAACCTAACACGGGCATTTCAATGCCACAGCCCAGAAGTGACAAAATTGCTTCCCTTTCAAACCCATTGACTAGAACCAGACATACTTGGCTTCATCTAACTGCAAGAAGGCTGGAGAATACAGGTGAACACATGGGCTATTTGATGAGCATCACTACTTCCACACAATATCCTAGATTGATTTTGTAAATGATTATGAGCAAAAACTTTGAGGATCCTGAATGTGAAGGCTATTCATTTTTACATATCAATTATAAATTTATCTTTTCCATTTTTGTTAATATGAAATATGAATAGGTAATGTAACTGCTCCATACCAAATGATGCAGTAAATTTGATTAATCTGTGTGCTCGATTCAGATGTTCTAGGAAAAATTCCAATTCTACTTATCTCCTTTCTCATAATAAATATTGATGTTCAGGATCAAAATTGATGTATATGTGACACAATATTTACATATCCCAAGAAGTTCCTGGATTGTTTATACACTTCACATTCTTTGAACAAACTGTAGTAAAATCAATTACAGTCCTCAGGCAATAAACTTGACATCAATGACCATTTTTATTCAAAGCTAATCTATGGCTCAATATTTTTCCCTGAGGTTAGCAGCGCCCTTATGTGTCACACATTGGCCACAACACAGTACCACAGATGAGCAGGTAAACTAAATAACACACAATGCAAGAGCAGAGTTTAAAAATGAAAGAAGGTCTGTTATTACATATGAGACTATAGGAATCTAAGATCCTTTGCAATCTTTGTCATGGTCAGAAACTGAAGTAAAGGACAAGGTAATGACATACCAAGGAATGGAGATCTGAGCAAAAATTATAGGTCAGTACAACTTTGGAATATGAAATCATAAGAATAATTTGAGGATATTTTTAAAGAGCTAGCACAAAATATCAAATTCATTCATTCACTCAACAGTATTTATTCTCATCTGTGCTATGAGGAATTTTAAAGCCATTGCCTGGTTTTTCTCATTTCATTTGTTCAGCATTGTTTCTTATCCTTCATATCTTTTTAAATAAATTATCAACCATACTATGTGTGATCATTACATTTCTTACAATAGATGAACAAATATGAACCTTCATGTCTCACATTAGAATCTGGAGTGGTTGGTTATGAAGAGATGTAGCATTCCAGGATCATCTTAATTACATAAGGCATAGAATCATATATTCTTTAAGTTGAGAAGCATCACAGTATAGTTCAAGTCTTACTGATACTAGTTCAAATCCTGATACTTTTCACCCTGGGCTAGCTAGGTAACCTTTTTATCATCTGTATACTGAGGATAATATCTACTCCTTCTTTAGAAAATGAGTATAAAAATTTAGTGCAGGGCCTGATACCTATTTAACATTCAAGAAATGATAGCTACTATTATTTTAGAAAGTAACATTTTGTTGTTTGTCTCACGCAACATCTTACACAGTGTAGATGCCGCTACTATAATCTTTCTGGTTGATATTTAACCAATCTCCATTAGAACATTTCCATTGACAAGGAACTCACTAAGCTTACAAGATTGACCAATCCATTCATGGACAATCCTAATTTTTAATTTTGTTTTCTTGGGCAGGTCTCTTCTAATGTGGATAGTCATTTTCATTACATATATATATTTATTAATGCCCTCTAGAGTAATCCAATGTAAATACACATATTTTAATTTTATGTCAAAAGTAATTGCATCAGGAACATTCTTTGTGAAAGATCAGACGTCTATTAATTCCATATGCCCCACATTATGAAGTCATGCTTCGAAGTTTTTTTCCTAGACTTAGCCCACAAGATGTCCAAAGAAATGGTTAAGCCATTGACTGCTGTATAGAAAAGCAGTTTTAGGCCATGTACACAACAAATTTCAGGTACTTTCTAAAGAAAAGAAAAGTGATGGACTTCTGAGAATTGTTCATTCTTTGCTTCAACCTAGCTACATATAATACAGGCTTGTCACGAACAATCTCATATTCTGAAAAAAATGAGCACTAAAAGTAACAGGACCTGTAGAAAAACAGAACTGGGGCTATAGTAAAACTTTGTGACCAGAGCTCTAACAAAAACAATAATAATCCTAATTTAAAGGATCCTAGTAGGATTAAATCTCTACTAGCATCACTGCCAAAAAATCCTTCGCAATGTTTTATCTGTGCTTCCTGCTTCCAGATTCAGATTCTGGAAGGCATTCACTTATGATAAAGACTTTTCATCAGAATTCTCCTTTGCTACATTATTTTAATTAAGGGTGAAATGTCTCCACATCTGCTTCATCTGCACTTCCCCAGACAGTTGAACACCGTGGAAAGCCTAACAGTTCTTGTAGCAAGTAAACAGCCACTTCTTCTTCTAAATGAATGTATTCATATATTGCAAAGGTGGTCTTTTTAATTTTGAGAAGCTTGCCCCTGATTGCTTCAAAAGACTAACAGGCCGGGCATAATTGTGCGTGAACCAACATAATTCCACATTATAGTCATGCCATTAACCTAATTTACCAATAGCACACAAGGCAGTTCAACTCAAAGAATAGATTGTAGTAGAACAGGCTATATAGTACCAGGTATTTCAGAGCCTGGGGATCTTATTTCTTCAGGTGCTTTTCTACATTCACAGGACAGAAACCCTCAAGGACACATACTATATTGATCCTTGAGTGGGGGGTCGTTGGCTAATGGCACTTATTCTTTAAAAAAAATAAAAAGAATGTACTTAAGATGTCTTTGGGAGTGAGCAGAAGGCATTTTAAAATTTTATTTATTTGAAATTTACACACCACTTACTTCCAAAAACGACTTTAGGTAACTGCCAGAGAGGAAGGGCCATATGCCAAAGAGAATTTCATGCTCTTTTTGTTTGTCATAACATATAAATCAGACATAATTTCCACCTAAATTTTATTGGCTCCAAATGGATTGAGAGCTTAGTGATTAAGATCATAGATTTTGGACTCAAACAAATCTAGATTTGAATCTTGGCATGTCACTCACTAGCTGTGTGATACTGAGTTATTTCCTTCTCCAAGGGTTCCTTTCTCTGTGAAATGAGGCTAATAATATCTCACAGTTTTCATGAAGGCTGGATAAGATAACATATGTAAAACAACATGACAAATGATAACTAAATATTTTTAGATTATTAATATTTTAAAATTATTTTTCTATTATTAATATTTTAATTATTTAATATTTTGCCTGTCGTTGAGTGGATCTCATTTAGTGAAATCATATATATATACCCATGCAGCATCTATCTATGTGCTAAATGGCTTCAAACTTTGTAGTTTACAGAAGGAATTTATTTTTAAGCTCCTGTAGGCCCTATTTTGTTTTTTATTAAAATGCTAGCCTAAACTTATATCGTGGCATCCTTCCATAGTGCTGAAGGTCACTGAAAATACAACACAGTTATTGTGAAACCAGACAAGTAAAACTGAAATGTCAAGTACTGAAAGTAAGGCAGGGAACTCACTTTGTTTAGTCAATAAGTGATTGGACCCGGTTATCTTCCTGCCTCTTTCATTAGCCCAGGAGACATTTGGAGGTTATAACTTAAGCTGTTTCCAACACAAGATAAAAGAACGGATTTGTTTCTGAGTATTAATATTTTAACAACCAGTTGATAAACCTGGCTTTCTAAGTTCATGTGTGAGGAAAATAAAAGGAACATGAACACTGGCTAATCTTCTTTTTTTAAATTTTTTTAGTTTTAACTGAGGCATTTAGTAATGATCCTGGTTTGTGAGTCAGAAAGACACATCACAGTCCCCTAAAAAATATGTTCCATACGGGCCCAGTCCTAGCTGATATCTCTTCAAATTGCTACCTGTCCTTCAGGCTCTGGCTTCTTCAAGTGTCATCCATGGAACACCGGCAAGCATCATCTGAGCTTGTTAGAAAGACAAGATCTTGGATCCCACTCAGAGTTACTGAATCAGAATCTGCATTTTAACAAGATCCCAGGCTGATTCCAACACATTTAAATTTTGAGAAGCCCTGCTTTATGTGTACTCTCCTTCAAACAGCATCCCAGGCTCCCCTACTAACACCTTGGTAACATTTAAGAAAATTTCTACTATAATCCTATATATGTATTCCCCCAAATGCATGTTCTTCAAAATTGTACTAAAGTAACAGGGTCAGGGTTGGTGGGGACAAATAGAATTGGGAGGACCACTCACAGTCTAGGCTACTTGGTAAGCAGAGGCTCTAACCAAAACCGTAACGGGTACTTCCAGAGATAATTTGGACAGCTACACAGGCACTCAGCATGATGAGACCCTGCTCTGAGGACATGAAAAATTTACAAACAACAATAAAGTAGGAATGCTGGCTTACAGGTGCAGAGACACTGTGGATGGAACACAGGAGGATGAATGAACTGCCAGAAGTGGAGAGCTGGGTAAAATAGGGGTTCAGCTTTCTGGAGATGCATTCCAAAGTATAAGAGCTCATTCTCCATTGTCTTAAAATATAGCCAAAAGGACTCCCATTTGTGTAGCATTCTAGTGAATGGATTTTTCTTTTCCTATAGAAGTTTCTAATCATTGCTACAGCAGCTCTCTTTGCCTAGAATTAGTCACTTATAAATCAATGTGACTTCACCTTTATGTTATCATTCCCATATTTATAAAAGACATCAAGATCATAGTTGTTAGAGGAACACATATTCTGACACTATTATAGCCTTTTCTAGAAGAGGAAAAACAAAGTGTCTCATGAACTAATTCTCACTAAGGTGTTAAGGACTCATTCTAGGTGTATCTGAAAACAGAAATGAGTAATATTCAGAAATAAATTTCAGTGATGGAATTTCAGATATTTTAGAGGAGTATTTTAAAAGAGGTCCCTCTCAAAATCCTTTAAACTACACAACACAAGCAAATACTTACACCCTGCTGTCACCTTTCTTCCTTCTTCCTTTATTCTTTTCTGCCTACCTTCCTTCAACTATTATTTATGGAGCATCCACTATGTGCATGGCATTGTGTTGGATGCTATAGATAAAATATATCTTACAATGGGAAGACCATTTTTAAGAAAACTATTTAGAGATCAAGGGAAGAACCACAAAAATTGATCAAAGTTTTTTTTTTTTTTTTTATAAAATACAATCTATACAGAAACATTAGAAGGAAACAAGTTATTTATCCTGAATAGATTGTCAAGGGGTCACCTCATGAATGACTGCAAGTATTGGAAAGGCTATTTGATCAAGAAGGTTGTCCAGCAATTCTCGGGGATCCTTCAGAGAGAATAAAGAAAGTGACTTAAAAGCGAGAAAAGAGGATTTGATTAGGTGTTTAAAGGACCATCCTAAAGTGAGAGATATTAAATGTTGTAATGGAGTATAATGCTTGAAATGAGGAAAGCCAGCAAACTTAGAAGGAGGATTATTACCCAATAGAAAATCTCATCCTACTTCTCCTAAATACATTTTACTTCACCCTTCCAGGGCATTTGCTAATAAGTAACTCACCTGAAGGTGAGCAATAATCATTTAGGCCACACACAAGTTATACAGTGTTTTGGTCCACAGGAGAGTTCTGCCCTGGGTCAGGCAAAATGTCAGTGATGCAATTCATCAGCACCTTAGTTGCTTGGCTGGCAGAACCTCCCCTTACATGTGTGACACCATCACCATTATCTTTATCACCACTGACCCCTAGTCCCTAGCAAACATTTAGTAAGGCATTTACTATGTGCCTGACATTCACTGTACTTAAGAGCTTCACATGCATTCTCTGATCTAATCCTTACAAATTGGACTACCTCATGCCAAAGCCCATGTGGATTGAAGGACACTGCAAGTGAGACTGTCTCATGTCTCATGTCTCATGACTCATGTCTCACTAGAGTCAGTCTGAAATCCTACTCCCTTTAGGTATTCTACATTCTGGCCTTTCGACAAAGTTTCAGTTATGTAAGATGAAACAGTTTTGGAGATATCGTTACAGCAATATGACTATAGTTAACAACACAGTGTGGTATCCAGAAATTTGCTGAAAGGTAGGTCTTAAGTGTTTTTACCACTGAAAAAGGAAGGAAGGGAGGAAATGGTAACCTATGTTAGGTGCTAGGTATGCTAATTAGCTTGATTGTGGTTATTATTTCACAATGTATATCAAAACATTACATTGTACACCTTAAATATACAATTTTAATTTTTATTTGTCAGTCATACCTCAGTGAAGCTAGGGGTAGGGAATGGAAAGGAAGTGATTCCTGTTGGCCAGGGGCTTTATAAAGATGAACATTAGTCCCCGACTTGTATCTCCCCCCACCCCCTTGCCTGCTTTATAGGTAGCTTTCCCCTAAAGGGATTGGCAGTGGATGTGACTTCCTAAAAGATTTCCAGGTAGACAAATTTCATAATCTCTTTTGGTTTCTAATTCTATTCCTCCCTCTAAGGTACTGGGAAGTTGTTCCAGCTATTTTGCCTCACAAATCTGATCCATTTAAAAAATTCAGTTCCACAATAACAAAAATCAATTTGGGCCTTTTGGTAGTCATTTTAGGTATTTTAAAGCCAACCTATATAAAGTTATTTCTACCTTAATTTTGAATTTGTCATAGATATGTATTAAATTTATAACATTTATTGCTGGTAGGGTAATTTTTCCTTATGGGTAAACAGGAGGCTTTCCCTCAAGGAAGTAAACTTAGTTACTCTGCTGAAATAGTGGATAACACATTATTTTAGCTGTTCTGGAGTGAGAGGACACAGGATGTGCATATACCTGCCAGAAGCCCAAATTCAATGATCAGCTTCTACTCCATATATCATGTCTATTTCACATCAGACAACAGTTTTTCCTTGAGTGTGAGTTCGCATATCAACCCATAGGCAATCTAGCACTTGTATTACCTAGGCTACTGATGCCCCTTACATACATACTTCCTATTTATCATAGATTTTCTAGTCTTCAACCTCTTCTGCCAAAATTGGGGGAGCGTAGAAAGTGTACAGCTAACCATCTCTCTCTCTCTCTCTCTCTCACACACACACACACACACACATACAAATGCCACACACACTTGTGTTCTTCATCTGTGTGTGTGTACTCAAAGTATGTGGTTTTATCTTTGTGTGTTTCTGGTATGTGTTATAGGCATGTATGTAATATAATGAGAGAAAAGAGAGGGAGAGTGACACTAAGAAGAAATGAGTATAAGAGAAGCCAACCTCTAAAATCTGGGTTCAATATATTATTTAACTCTAACCCATAGAATGTTCAATAGCACTGCATTATAGTTATGCATGATTTTATTTTATTTATTTTATTTTATTTTTTTAAATATTTTATTTATTTATTTATTTGAGAGAGAGAGAATGAGAGACAGAGCATGAGAGGGAGGAGGGTCAGAGGGAGAAGCAGACTCCCCGCCGAGCAGGGAGCCCGATGCGGGACTCGATCCCGGAACTCCAGGGTCATGACCTGAGCCGAAGGCAGTCACTTAACCAACTGAGCCACCCAGGCACCCCGGCCATTAAGGTTTTAAAATCATGCATAACAAAAAACAAAAAAACCTTAATGGCCAAGATGAATACCTAATTTCACTATCAATCTCTTTACCCCATCAAACAAAAAATTAACTATCTTTAAACATTACCCTTAAGTGCACTAGTCATTTTTACTCAGCAGAAGTTTGAATACATCATGTCAGTCTTTGTATTTTTATTTCATCAATAATTTTTAGCTTAATTTTTCCTGTATGTATGCTTTTTGAATATTTTAAGTTTTCCCAACGATTTTTTTTCACTTAGAAGAATACAGAGATGAAAGAGATCAGATAGATAGACTCACAGACTTTCTAAAAGTAGACCTTAATTACAGGTGTTATGCTTTAAGTAAATATCCTATGCAAATATTCCTATAAAACATTAAAATACAAACATTAAATACAAAAAATGAGCTTTATAAATTATAATTTTTTTCAATTTTTATAGCAAATTTAATTCAGCAAATGATCTTTAAATAATGTTTGACTTCCAAAAGACCAATGTTTTTCATTAAGCCTCTGAATTATTTATTTCTTTAATGGAATCAACTTAGAAATTTTTCCAAAAGAGCAAAATTAACTAATTTTTGAAATAAAATTGAACCAAATATGCAGTTGTATTTTCTCTAATCCTTGTCAATAAAGTATCAGAAAAAAGCTGGGTCTTTATTCATTTTTGATATGCCAGAATTTTAGTATAGGAGGGAGAATAAAACAATTTGCCTCCTTTTCTGTTTTAACTCTATTATTTTAAAGAAACAGAGTTAAAGACTAGAAAGATTCTAAGAGGTCAAGTAATCCAACATCTAGCTAATGTTTGATTAATAACCTCTACAGCATTCCTTCAAGCAACAGCTTCTGTTTGAAAGTACTCAGTGAAAGAAAAATTACTCCTCTCATGGCTCTCTTAAATTAATAATTTTTGTGGGATTTTTAAAAAGAGCACCATTCAAGTACTGTGAGGACTGTACTCCAAGAACCCAGATCTCTCTCATATACAATCAATGTAAATGAGAGACCAAAAAGTGTTTAAATTATAGAGCTTAAGCTTGAGTAAAACTGGTCTCTAGCCATATAAGTTAGAAAGACGTCAAATCTGATGGAGAGAGCTTGGTCTAGCTGGGTGATGGGTACCTAAACTTAGTGGATTATAGTTCTTTCATCTCAGTAGATTTACCATCACTTATGTAGGCCAGATTAAAAGTTTTTCATATACTTTCTCAGATATTTGATCTCAATTTTGTTCAAAGCAATGATCTATACAACATGCAAATATTTTTCCTTCCATTCCCTAGTTCCAAAACTTCAGGTCCTCAACTGACATTTAGCAAGAGACTTCATTTGTCTTTTCCTAGGTTCTCCTTTCTCAGGTCCCTAGCACTGATGTGATTATTCTTAGCACGAGTACTCTTCCCTCAATCTTCCTCTTCCCACAGTGCTCCTTCCTTAGGATAAATTACAGACTTTACTGACTGATGGCTCATATCAAATGGAAAGTCTTCTTTCTCCTCTCTCAAGTCTGTTTTTTTCCCTACGTTGTGTCTCTTTACTCTGATAGACAGAAATGTTTTCAGAAAGGTTCCTTTTGCTTTTCCTTAAAGTCTATAGGCAAAACAAACAAAACAAAACAAAAACTAATGATCTTCTATCTTTATGTTTTCTGCTTAAATTCCGCAAAAGGAAGAGTCAGGGTGGTTCAAACAGTGAATAATCAGGACTTAATGAGAAATTGATGATAGAGATTCCTCATGTTGCCATGTCATATAACAGTCTCAAGACTGACCACTCTCAGCACAGAGGTTGAGCCCTGATTTTAGCACCTGTAACTAGCATGGTAATGTTCACATGGTATTACATGTCATGACCTACAGAGGAAATGAACCTCTCAGAGTAAATGGAGGGGCCATGTAACTGACTAGTGTTTGTGTGGCTCTTTGAATATAAACATATAACCAATAATAGAAGACAAGGGACTATCAGGTAACTTGCACATGAATTACTATATGTTATAAGATATCAGAGCAATAAGAAGGTAAATTTTATATATATATAAAAGATTTTTTTTAAAGATTTTATTTATTTGTCAGAGAGAGAAAGCACAAGCAGGGGAAGTGGCAGGCAGAGGGAGAAGCAGGCTCTCTGCTAAGCAAGGAGCCTGATGCAGGACTCCAGGATTCCAGGATTATGACCTGAGGACCCCAGGACCTGAGCCAAAGGCAGATGCTTAACTGGCTGAGCCATCCAGGGATCCCCCCAAAAATGATCCTTAAGTGGAAAAGAAGACAACAGAGGGAAGAGCAGGAGGGCATAGGGCAAATCATGAAAGCAGGAAGAAGGACAAACATGGGTGGTTGGAGGGGTATGGCTGGGTTGATTAATTACTATAAAAGATTACTGAGGTCTCAGTCTCTTAGATGATCGCTCTTGTTCAAGCTTAAAACTCAACTAAAATGTGATATCCTCACTCAGAGTGGCCTTGTCTGACCACCCATTCTAAAAAAGAATCCTATTTGTGTCTTCTTTCATGCCAGCATTTTTCTCCCCTTTGTAGCATTTATCAAATACTGATTTGTAAGGAACCACAAAAGATTCTAAATAGCCAGAGCAATATCGAAAAAGAACAACAAAACTGGAGGTATCATAATTCCAGGTTTCAAGATATACTACAAAGCTGTAGTAATCAAAACAGTATGGTACAGGAACCCAAAAAAAAAAAAAAAAAGGACCCACATATCAAGGGAACAGAATAGAGAGCCCAGAAATAAACCTATGAGTATATGGTCAATTAATCTATGACAAAGGAGGAGAGAATATGCAATGAGAAAAGGACAGTCTCTTCAACAAATGGTGTTTGGAAAACTGGACAGGTTCATGCAAAAGAATGAAACTGGACCAGTTCCTTACACCATACACAAAACAAACTCAAAATGGATTAAGGACCTAAGTGTGAGACCTGAAACCATAAAATTCCTAGAAGAAAACATAGTAATCTCTTTGATATCAGCTTTAAAGCATT
Source organism: Mirounga angustirostris (assembly GCF_029215605.1). Taxonomy (NCBI): domain Eukaryota; kingdom Metazoa; phylum Chordata; class Mammalia; order Carnivora; family Phocidae; genus Mirounga; species Mirounga angustirostris. Next base: position 38,214,252 of record NW_026991720.1, read on the forward strand.
TTTCTAGATATGTCTCCTATGGCAAGGGAATCAAAAGCAAAAATAAACTATTAGGACTAAACCAAATAAAAACTCCTGCATAGCAAAGAAAACCACTAACAAAATAAAAAGACAACCAACCAAATGGGAGAAGATATTTGCAACTTATATATATGATAAGGGGTTAATACTATACACACATACACAAAACTTATACAACTTAACACCAAAAAAAAAGAGAATAATCCAATTTAAAAATGGGCAGAAAACATGAACAGACATTTCTCCAAAGAAGACATACACATGACCAAAAGACACATGAAAAGATGCTCAACATAAAGATGCTCATTAATCATCAGGGAAATGCAAATAAAAACCACAGTGAGATATCACCTCACACCTGTCAGAATGGCTAAATCAAAAATGGCTAAAATCAAAAACAGAAGAAATAATTATTGATTTATTTTTACATTTACTTGTTTGGCACAGTGGTTAAGTATGTCACTCTGTAGGAAAACTGGATTTAAATACTGGTTTTGCTACTTACAAGTTTTGTGACCTTGGACAAGTTTCTCTGTATCTCAGTTTTCTAATCCATATAAGGGAAATAATAATACTATTCCCCATTGGGTCATTGTGAAGATAAAACAAAGTGATATAGACAGTCTTCATGGTTTTACAAATAAAACCTCATGTCTTGTATATTGGTTGGCATATATTAGGCACTCAAAATTTGAATGTGATCAAGCTGGAAATAGCTTAAAAGAACTACAGGGATCTGAATGAACAACCTGACAGTCTTTTAGCTAGATAGACCAAAAAAGAAAGAAGACTTTTTCTTTGCTGTGCAAAAGCTTTTTATCTTGATGAAGACCCAATAGTTTATTTTTGCCCTTGTTTCCCTTGCCTTTGGTGATGTTTCTAGGAAGAAGTTGCTGCGGCTGAGGTCGAAGAGGTTGCTGCCTGTGTTCTCCTCAAGGATTTTGATAGATTTAAAAAAAAAAAAAGGAGGCTCAAATTACCAAAATCAGAAATAAAAGTGAGGACCAATTTTTACAGAAATGAAAAATATTATAAGAGACTACTATAACCAATTTTATGTCAATGAATTGGATAACCAAGATGAAATGGACAAATTCATAGAAACACAAAACCTACAACTAGTAAGGAGATTGAATAAGTTATACTTCTCCCAATAAGGAAAAGCTCTGGGCCTGATGGCTTCATTGGTAAATTCTACCAAAAATTTAAAGAAGAATAAACACCAACACTTCTCAAACTTTTCCAAAAAATTGAAGAGCAAGGAATAGTTCCTACCTCATTCTTTGAGGCCAGCATTACCCTAACACCAAACCAAAGACACTAGAAGAAAACTATAAACTAATATCCCTTTTGAGCACTGATACAAAAATCCCCAACAAAATACTAGCAAACTGAATTCAGCAGCATATTAAAAAGATTTTACATCAAGATCAAGTGGGGTTTATACCTATTATGTAAATATTATTTAACTTACAAAAACTGAGCAATACACCACATTAACAGAATGAAGGGAAAATAAACCGTATGATCATCTCAATTGATGCCAACAAAGAATTTGACAAAATTTAACATCCTTTTATGATAAAAAAAAAGAAAACTCAACAAATTAGGAGTAGAAACTACCTCAACATAAAAGTCATGTATGAAAAATATGCAGTGGTCATCATACTTAATGATATAAGACTAAGTTTTTCCTCTAAGATCAAGAACAAAGCAAGAATGCCCACTTTCACCACTTCCATTCAACAAAGTACTGGAAGTTCTAGCCAGAGGTAAGAAAAAGAAATAAAAATCATTCACATCAGAAAGAAAGAAGTAAAATTGTCTCTGTTCATGGGTAATACTATCAGGAATATAGAAATCTCTAAAGATTCCACAAAAAAAAATTAAAATGAATCAATGATTTCAGCAAAGTATCAGGTTACAAATACAACACAAAAAAACCAGTTACATTTCTATATACTAACAATGAACAACTGAAAAGGAAATTAAGGAAACAATTCCATTTACAGTGGACTCAAAAAGAATAAAATACTTATAAATTAACCAAAGAGGTGAAAGACTTGTATAATGAAAACTATAAAATACTGCTGAAAAAATTAGATATAAATAAATGAAAAGAAATCCCATGCTCATGGAAGATTTAATATTGTTAAAATTTCAATCTACCCAAAGTGATCTACAGATTCAGTGCCATCCCTATCAAAATCCCAATGAAAGTTTTGGAAGAAATACAAAAACTCATTCTAAAATTCATATGTAATCTCAAGGGACGCCAAATAACCAAAAGCTGTCTTGTAAAAGAAGAACAAGGGTGGAGGACTCACACTTGCTGATTTCAAAACTTACTACAAAGTTACAGTAATCAGAACAGTGGGGTACTGGTATAAAGAGAGCAGATGTATAGACCAATAGAATAAAATAGAGCGCTCAGAAATAAACCCTCATATACATTATCATTTAAGCTGCTAAGACCTTTCAGTGGGGAAAGGAGGGTCTTGGCAACAAATGGTGCTGGGAAAAGTGGATATCCACATCAAAAAGAATGAAGGTAGACCCTTAGCTAACATTGTATATAAAAATTAAGTCAAAATTGGTCAAAGACTTAAATGCAAGAATTAAAATGATAAAACTTTTAGAAAAAAACCTAAGGCACAATCTTCACAACATTGGATTTGGCAGTGATTAATTGGATAGGATGCGAAAAACATAGGCAACAAAAGAAAAAATAAATTGGTCTCAGTGATACTTTAATATTTTGTACATCAAAAGACACTATTCAACAGAGTGAAAAGGCAACCCACAGAATGGGAGAAAATATTTGGAAATTATATATATGGTAAGGGATTAATATCCAGATTATATAAAAAACTCTTAAAACTCAACAACAAAAAACAAACAATATAATTCAAAAATGGACAAAGGACTTCAATAGACATTTTTCCAAAGAGGATATACAAATGGTCAATAAGCACATGAAAAGATGCTCAACATGACTAATCATTAGGGAAATGCAAGGTCAAAACTACAATGAGATACCATTTCACACTCATTAGGATGGCTACTATAAAACAAACAGAAAATAACAAATGTTGGCAAAAATGTGGAGAACTTAGAACCCTTGTGCATCGTTGCTGGGAACATAAAAGGATATAGCCACTGTGGGGAGAATAAACATGGTTGTTCCTCAAAAAATTAAAATTAGAATTATCATTATGATCTATCAATTCCACTTCTGGCTATATGCGTAAAAGAGTTCAAAGCAGGGTCTCAAAGAAATAATGGACATTGTACACCCTGTGCTGATAACAGCATTGTTCACAATAGCTAAAATGTGGAAGCAAACCAAGCATTCAACTCTGGATGAATGGTTAAGTAAAATATGGTGTGTGTGTGTGCGTGTGCGTGCACACATGTGTGTGTGTAACAAAAATTACACACACACACACACACAAAATGGAATATTATTCAACTTGAAAAAGAAATTCTGACATAACCTACAACATGAATGAGACTTGAAGACATTATATGCTAAGTGAAATAAGCCAGTCACAAAAAGACAAATACTGTATTCCATTTACATGAGGTACTTAAGAAGGGTCAAAATGATAGAGACAGAAAGTAGAATGATGGTATCCAGGGACTGGGAAGAAAGGGAAATTGGGAGTTACTATTTAATAGGTATATAGTTTCAGTTTTATAGAAGAAAAAGGGTCTGAAGATGGATGGTGGTGACAGAAACACAACATTATTAATGTATTTAATATAACTGAACCATACACTTAAAAGTGGCGAAGATGGTAAATTTTATGTTAATGTGTATGCTAGCACAATAAAAAGGAATTGGAAAAAAATAAATATAAGTAACCCCAAGAGCATAGATAATAATATGGTTAAATAACTAGGAAAAAAAAGAACTATAGGGACCTGAATTTCACTGTAATAAAACGAAACATGAAAATCACTTTTCTTTATGGCAATGTACTCCAAATGCCACTGTATTAAATGTTAGGCAGAGTCTCATACTAAGAGCCGCTTCCAAGGACTAAAAGAGTGTGAAAGCAAGGTAAAATGTGCTAAGATCTTCATTTCACTCAAGGAGGAACATCAAACTCAGCAGCTGTGCAGTAGTATTTATCATTAAATATTCATGAACAATGTCATGTTAGCTAGTAGAATATTAGTACAATAATTAAAATAATTAAAATAACACTCCATTCTGGCCTCTATTCACAAACCTAAACTTTCTAATAGACTAGATGCTCACTTGTTCTCTCCCTTAAATCATAAATACTTAATATTTCAAGTTTAAACTATCTGGATTATATTACAAATATATCACAGTATTATAGCTATACTGTGATCACAAATAGAGCCCATAATATATTTCTAATTTAGAGGAATTAGTGAATAGCTAAAATTAGAGATTATATGATTACTCAAAAAATCATCAGTTTTTTTTAATTTAAATTCAATTAGCCAACATATAGTACTCATCAGTTCTTTGATAAATAAATTTAGTGAAAATGACTGTAGAGGTGGTAAGTGATTTGTTTTAATGGATATGAAAGATTTATGATTTTTAAACCAATGGCAATGTAATATTGGGTGCAATTTAAGAATTTAAAGTGTACTTAAAAATGTTTTTCAAGAAATTTTAAAATGCTCTCAATCATTTAACTTCAACTATTCATTTGTTTAAAATATTTTATAGATCAATTATAGGAATGCAAATCAGTTCAAGCTTAGTCCAAAATAATATAAATTAGTCCAATATAATATAAATTCTTGAAAGTCAAGGAGACTTTATGGCTAGTTTAGTATGAGCAGAATCAGATTTCAAATTCCTGAGGGGTCCCTTTTAGAAAACTTGTAATTGTAAATTCTTTCTCTGCCCCTTTGAGATATAAATCATTTAAAAATCCTCTTGCTAGTTTTATAATCCAGGAATGTCTCTCTCCAAGATCTAAGAGCCAACTCTTTGAAATATAATCAAGGAAGATAGCTACCCTATCCCTGAGTTTCTGTGGGAGGGCAGGAGCCTAACTTAGATGGGCACCAATTAGCCAACACAGATGATCTAATCATAAAGAAAAAACATTTCCTTTTTTTTTTTTAAGATTTTGTTTATTTATTTGACAGAGAGATAAAGAACACAAGTAGGCAGAGCAGCAGGCAAAGGGAAAGGGAAAAGTAGGCTCCCCGCTGAGCAGGGAGCCCAATGTGGGGCTCTATCCCAGGACCCTGGGATCATGACCTGAGCCGAAGGCAGACACTTAACCCACTGAGCCACCCAGGTGCCCCAGAAAAAACATTTCCTAATTCAAGAATAACTCAATGTGCTGGACATATCCCACAGATTGATCTCCTTCCCTTACAGTCTTCAAACTTACTCCAGTGTTTAAAAACTCATATACTTTAAAAAAATTAAATTCAATTAGCGGGAGGGGAAGAATGAAGTGGGGGAAATCGGAGGGGTAGACGAACCATGAGAGACGATGGACTCTGAAAAACAAACAGAGTTCTAGAGGGGAGGGGGGTGGGAGGTTGGGTTAGCCTGGTGGTGGGTATTGAGGAGGGCACATTCTGCATGGAGCACTGGGTGTTGTGCACAAACAATGAATCATGGAACACTTCATCTAAAACTAATGATGTAATGTATGGGGATTAACATAAGAATAAAAAAAAATACAAAAAAAAAAATTCAATTAGCCAACATATAATACATCCTTAGTGTCAGATGTAGAGTTCAGTAATTCATCAGTTGAATCTAACACCCAGGGCTCATCACATTACATGCCCTCCTTAATGCCCATCATCCAATTTACCCCATCCTCCCACCCACCTCTTCTCCAGCTGGTAGGAATGCATGCTGGTACAGTCATTCTGGAAACAGTATGGAGGTTCCTCAAAAATTTAAAAATAGAACCACCCTAAGACCCAGCAACTGCACTACTAGGTATTTACCCCAAAGATACAAATGTATTGATCCAAAGGGGTACCTGCACCCCAATGTTTATAGCAGCAATGTCCACAACAGCCAAACTGTGGAAGGAGCCCAGATATCCATCGACAGATGAATGGATAAAGATGTGGTATATATATATATATAATCCTCATATACTTTGTTTCAGGGGAAGTGAGTTTAGTTTCTTTCCCCTACTGCAATAACCAGAAAAAAGTCTTCCTTGCTTAACTTTGTCCATTGCAGTTTTTGCACTGATGCAATGAAAGATATGCTCCCAAAGAGAACTCCCCCACCCCCTGCCAAAATCATTATTTGAACTGCTGTTTCTGTTGTCTACAGTGATCAGCTGTAGCCTACCTAGGTTAACCAGCTGGCCTCAGGGACTCTTCTGTCAGTGAAAGTTTATTTAAATAGAATCACCCCATACAGCCTTCTGAAAGGTGAGAGGCTTGACTAAACTGAAAGAAGGAATATGCAATCTCTAAGCCAGCTCTGGATTTCAGTAAGGGTTCTATAGGGGAGAAAGGGAAGCAGCTCTCCTAAACGGACAGCCCAGAATAAAGAGAAGCTCAGTCAACCACAGATCATAATTTTACACTTTAGTCCAACCTATTTCCAGGTGAACAACAATCCACACAATGATCAGTCCAAACTACTTTCTGTAGGACCAAAAGTAAGAAATCCTTATCAACGAAGGAATAATCTTCATAAAAGACCTGAATCTTCAGAGGTAAGTATAATTATACAGAACTTTATTTGTAAGCAAAACTCTTTTTGTAGTTCCTCCTTCCTTTTTAGGTGGATGATAATTTACTGACATTTAAATAATAAAATGGATAAAAGAATATTAAGAGAAAACTGGACAAAGTGTTGATAATAAAAGACTATTCTGCCTTTCATTTTTTTCTTAATCCTCAATACACTATTAATTTACTAATGCTATAGAATAGTCCTTTTTCTACAGACTACCTCTGCAGGTAGAGGAAAATTTTAAATATATATGAACATAATTATCGGTGAGATAAATGAGGACAGAAAGTTGTAAACTTTTCCAAATATCCATGCCTTACATTAGTCATTATTGTTAAACTACATGATAAAAAAAACCTTATAAAATGCATAATTACTATTGTCCTATTATTAACTCAAGATAAAATCACCCAAAGGCAAATAATAGACATTCATTACAAGAAGGGGCACCTGGGTGGCTCAGTCAGTTAAATGTCTGCCTTCAGCTCTGGTCATGATCCCGGGGTCCTGGGATTGAGTCCCACGTTGGGCTCTCTGCTCAGTGGGGAGTTTGCTTTTCCCTCTCCGTCTGCCTCTCCCTTCACTCATCCTCTCTCATTCTCTCTCTCTCTCTCAAATAAATAAAATCTTAAAAAAAATTAATTACAAGAAAAATATTTCAAAAAATTAAGTTTAAACAACTTGATGTGAAGGAGAAGTCGACATGATTCAGCCATGAATTTCCAGCACAACTAGAGGCAAAATTTTAAGGTAAATCAGTTTAGTTTCTAACTAACCTTCATCTCTTTCTACTGGTCTTCTTTCCTCCTGCTGTTACTGGGAAGGACACAGCCTGAGCCCACTAGCTGGATATCTGCACTTCATTTGGAGCTTCTTATTGACCAAAAAGCTCTCAAAAGCGAAAAACAAAATATCCAATGCTTATCTTTCAGGTCTTTGAAGGAGACCATTTTGTTTGGAGGGCATCCTTTCTGTGCACCTTAAATTTCAATAACCAGATCATCTCTGATGTCACCTATTTGTCACTGGATGTTTTATGCAGAAATAAACAGCTTATATGATTGACTAATCTGAAACTATTGATCATTCAGAAAACCATAATGATTATTGATTATATACTCCAGAACCCTGAGAGTATATAAAAGTAAAAATTTTTAAACATAAAACTTCAATGCCATGTAAACTTTTAATTTGTTCTGATTTAAAAATAAACAAGCTAGTTTTCCCTTATGCTTAATCTACCTTGGGATCCAAAAAATGTGTAGGGATTGAAGAATTTCCTTAATTTTTAAAGACCTGAAGAGAGAAGTTCTAAATAAGATAGAAATTTGGCCTTGGGTTAATCACAATTTGAGGGACTGTAACAAATGTTTCATTATTTGAAGACAAGGTAACAATGGAATTCTAGGTGGTGATTAGTGCCTCTTGTTAGAAAGGGCAACAGGTATAAAACCCAAAATTATACCATCAACCACGCCATTTTTTCATATTATGTTCCATTTTCATAGTTGGGAAAATTGTTCTGTTTTGGAAAATTTAACTGAAAGAGAAGGTAGGGAAGTTATATATACTATCAGAAACATTTATCCATTAACCTGGTGTGCAATTTAACTGAAGCAAAGATTTATAAATGCACACATAAAAATTAGCTGAGTAGTTATTTGTTAACTGCTTAACAAAAATATCATTGGGAAAGGCTTTTAAACAATAATTCATCACTATAGAATTGGCTGTCAGTGAATACAATAATCTCTTTCAGTAGAACAATGCACTTATTAAAAAGTATAATTTGCTGTTTCATCATACCTTCTATCCATCTTGGATTTGAAATGCTAATCATTCATGGGTTGCTGCTGTTGTTTGTAACACCTTTAAAATTCATTACAAACTATACCAAGATTGTGAACACCTGTATATTTCTGCATACATAAGTAGAAAAAAATCAATACTACTATGCTAAAGTGTTTGAAAAAATATTACAACTATTTCAGCAGCTCTACCAACCCATTACTACTTTGATTTCCCTTTATGGTATTTTTATGTTTTACAATGTGAGAAAATATATGGTTCCAGTTTATTTATCCTTCTTGTTGGGAGAAAGATAGTTCGCCAAGTCAATTAAGTTTCCTTTGGATATGCATTTTCCAAAGTGTAAAAAAGTCTTTATCCAGATGCTAAAATGAGCAAATGAATATTTAACATAATTTAACAGGTCCTTCCACAGGATCCCTCCTACACACTAATTCTCAGGCTACAGAAAAAAAAAAAGAGAGAGAGAAAGAGAGTTTCCTTGGAGACAATACTGAATAAACCAACCAACATTCTTAAGCCTTTGTTTGGGTATTTTACAATTGTTTAAGAAAATTATCCTGGGAATCTATGCAGCCTTCCTTATGAGAGCAAAATGTTGGCTAGTTCTCAAGAAATTTTGCCGATTTACAATAGCCTATATGAGGGGCATTCATTTATTCATCATTCACTCATTCATGTTAACCTAAGAACTCAAGTTTTTTAAAGAGGACGGTCTGTAAATCCGGTGAAAATAGGCCCATTTTGGAGGATAAGAACAAGAACCAAACCATTCTGAAGGTCTCCACTCTAAAGAGTGGGGTTTGAATACTCATCTTCTAAGGACATGAAATACAAGTCACATTGTAAATGGTTCTACTTAAGAAAAAGAGAATAGGACATTGTATCAAATGACTTCTCATTTCAGTAATACCTATTACCAATGTGTCTTTGGGTAAATCACTTATCTTCTATTAGTTTCCTCATCTGTAACTTAAGGACAACTTTGCTTACATCGACTATTTCCTGGCATATAGCTGGTCCTCATAAGTATTACTTCATTCTCTTTTTTTATTCTCATAAGTATTACTTTAGTCACTTTTTTAAATTCTAAATTTAGGGAAAAACAGTATCAATATATAATCCTGTGGCACACTTCCATTTAAACCTCCTAGTCTACTGGAAATCAGGCAAGGCAGTTGTTTCTACTCGGAATTGGTGAACCGAGGTGTCAGAAACATAATTTGCGCAATGTCATACAGGAAATCTGGTGACCAGCAGCACCTGGAACCCATTCTCCTGAGATAAACCCAGAACACTGCCACGCCTCAGAGTCCTAGCTAAACGGCCTTCCAATGCTGCTAATAAGGTTCTACAAATCATCCCAAATCTAAACCATTTACCTAATTCCTAATTTTTGTCCACATAAAATAAGTGACATATTCACTGTTTTGGTGCAGAACTACTTTCTCTACCTAAGTGACACCACCACAAGCAATTCTTTGTTTTATAAATAGCTGTGTTGTCAGCAAAGCCCAGACCACTGAAGTCATTCAAATGCAAATACTTCTGACTAGGGTATTAAGTATTCTGTAATAAATGTAAAGTTCTGTAAGAGAGAAGGGAGTTTGAGGACCATTAAGTGCTGAAAAGCCGGGAGCAAGATGGCCAGATGCTCTTCTTCTCAGAAAAGCCTGCCCAGCATGACCTAAGGGTTATTTAGCATGCTAACAGCTGGGTAGGGGACACTGTCAACAACAACACGGGAATCTTGGGGGGCAGTCTGGAGATGCCCAGCAGTGTGCAAAGATGCTGTGAGTTGAGAGCTCATGAAGAGCCATGTCTACTGTTAATCTCCCTCACAGCACTTATTACTATCTTTTCTTTGTTTAACGTTACTTGTATATCCTTTTTCTAGCCACCACCTATAAATTTGAATGAGGTGAATACCAGCACCATGTCCGTGGTTTTATTACCACTGTCTCCTTAGTGTCTACAACAGTGCTAAATACATCTTTATCAAATGAATGAATGGTGTTCAGAGCAATGTTAGAAGCAACATGCACTGGTCAGAATAAGAGCACTGCTGGAGGGTTTGCAGCTCTAAGTAAGGGATGCTGAATGACAGTCTGTGCTCCTGTATTTTGTTGATGGGGAACATACATCCAGTGAAAGCCAGTTGACAAACATAGAAAATAAAAAAACTCTTTTAATCAAAAATAAGATTTTCACTGTACCACAGTAACTATATTAGGTTAAAAGTGGTGCCTGGGTGGCTCGGTTGGTTAAAACCTGGCTCTTGATCTCAGCTCATGTCTTGATCTCAGGATCCTGAGTTCAAGCTCTGCACTGGGCTCCATATCCAGTGTGTGGAGTCTTCTTAAAAAAAGAAAAAAATTTCCTCATCCCTATTGTATAGACAGCATAGCAGTATAATACTATCTTAATGGTTTCATGCTTTTTTCATTAATGATCTATAATTTGGCACATACAAACATTCTTCCCACTTTATCAGAAAAAGAAAAGCTTACCAGTTATCTTTACCTATGCAGTTAGATGTTTGGAAGGCATAAACACAATTAATTCAGATTTTAAAAGACGGTTATACTTAATTTACCAGGTATTGTCATCAGCAGACACAACTACAAAGTTTACCTCTGTATTACTATTTTATGTTTCCCTTGTGACAGTACTGTTGATAAAAAAAAAAAAAACCTACAACCATTGCCAAAATCACATGTAAAGAACTATGAATGAAAAGCTCTTTTATCAGTGTGCTGCAATTCTAAAATGTCTATATTGTGAATCTAACATTTAAAGAAATTCTCCCAGCTACCTGAGTCCATATTCTGTCTCTCCTTTGGTAGTAACTGAACAAACAAGATAGGACAATTACGAGGGTAAAAGCTACTAAAGAAACCAATCAGCCCTGTTATTTTAATTTTGCTATGCCCTCTTAAGATTTTTGGTAGTAAAATGTTTGCCTCACACCAAAACAGAGCCTGGCAGCAAGCCCTTTTTTCCAGTTAAGTTAATGGGCTCTTATCAGGAAAGAAAGAATTAGGGAATTCAATGATGCTTCATGGATCTGATATTCATGAAAGCTCTGTACAAGAGTGGATTAGATTGCTACTTCATTTGAATTACAGAGTGATTAGGTTTCTCCTTTGGGGAATATTTTCACATATGTGTTTAGAAATAATTATTTTAATGGAAAGGCCAAAGTACCATTTAAAGCCTTTCACTGGTACTCAGATATCCATTTACTCATTACTTCATGGAATTATGTATTCCATGTATTGAACGCCTACTATGTACCAAATATCATACTTGGGGCTAAGGTTTTATAGTTAAAACATAAGCAAAAACAAGAGTTTCTCTTCACAAGCCTTTTACTATATGGTTAGGACCTACAAACCAGTGAATATAATGGTGGGTGCTGCTCAGTAAGTTGGGGATAAACAAGATATAAAAGAGAACATGAGGGAGGGTGACCTAATAGCCAGGACAATGGGGTGTAAGGATGGGGGATGCTAGGAAAACCTTCTATGATAAACTAATACATTGACTGAGTCTAGAAAGCCAAGTTTATGTGATTCAGGCAGATAAAGGAAAAGCCTTTCAGATGCAGAGGACAGCTTGCTAAAGACATAGCAGAGTGAAAAAAAGAATGGGATGCTGCTGCTCTTGCTTCTGTAGATGGCTGATGTAGAAACATGAAGGTGTTGCCCAGTATTGACTCTTGAAGGAAGCCACACCATTAGGAAGATGCCAAACAATGAAGCTGCTATCTGCTGAATCAGGAAGCCACCGTTAGGGCTATTGGCTCCAGAACCATGCTGCTTCTGCTAATATCTGTACCCACATGATGGAAGCCCCTCAACCTCAGGTTATTCAGTTATGAACCCAAATCTTATCCAAGATTGCACCTCATTTGTGTGCGAAAACCATACCTGCAAGGGAATCTGGAAAATGTAGACTTCAGCTTTCTAGCTTTGATTTAGAATGAGCAGTGAATGACCCAAACCCAATTTCTGTCATGGATTTCAACTTAAAATCAAAAGTCAAAATAATTGCTTATCCATTTTAAAGATTTTATTTGCGAGAGAGGGAGAGGGAGAGAACATGGGATGGGGGATGCAGTTAGGGTCAGAGGGAGAGTGAGAAGCAGGCTCTCCACTGAGCAGGGAGCCCAATGCGGGGCTTGATCCTGGGACCGTGGGATCATGACCTGAGCCAAAGGCAGACGCTTAACCGACTGAGCCACCCAGCCACCAATATCCATTTTAAAAAGCAATTTTAAGGCCAGCCTATAACTTATATATGAGTTACAAAATTTAAGAGGATGGGGATTCAGTACTCCAAGTCACTGATTGTCAAGCATTTTATTAATTTCACATCATGTTAGCCTATAAGTCTGTACTGTGACCACACCACATGCTTAGCTTCCTCTGATCTATTTATTGCTTTATTCTCTTCTCAATTATTTTCATATTTGTCCAATTATAACCAAAATTCTACATATATTAAAATGCCAGTTGATTAAAGTTTTAGCTCTCATGTCTTTGACCTGCAGTCGCACTTCTAAGGTCACTCTTTTGAAAAGTCAAGAAGAATTCTGAGTCAGGAAGAAGAATTAAATATCACTATTTAAGGAAAGGCAGAATTAGGGGACCCTAAAAATAAAGGAACTAAACGGAGGAATAAAACAAAGAGAGCATAATGTCATGAGAGCAAAGGGAAGAAGAGTTTGGTTAGATGTGTTTGGACCAACAGAATTAAATGCTCAGGTCACAGAAAAGGAAAGGATAGGGGTGCCCGGCTTGTTCAGTCAGTAGAGCATGCAATTCAGTCTCAGAGTCATGAGTTCAAGCCCCACATTGGGTGTGGAGCCTCCTTAAAATAAAATTTAAAAAATACATTAAAAAAAAAAAAAAGAGGGCACCTGGGTGGCTCAGTTGGTTAAACGACTGCCTTCGGCTCAGGTCATGATCCTGGAGTCCCGGGATCGAGTCCCACATCAGGCTCCCTGCTCGGCAGGGAGTCTGCTTCTCCCTCTGACCCTCCTCCCTCTCATGCTCTCTGTCTCTCATTCTCTCTCTCTCAAATAAATAAATAAAATCTTTAAAAAAATAAAAAAATAAAAAATAAAAATAAATAAATAAATAAATAAAAATAAAAAAAAAAGAAAAGGATAGAAGAGGCCTCTCTGGATTTGGCAATTCAGAGATCAACTGTGAGGAAAACAGTTTCAGCAGATTGTGTAGGGAGGGAGGTTGGCTTTAAAGAGGAAAAAGAGGGCGCCTGGGTGGCTCAGTTGGTTAAGCGACTGCCTTCGGCTCAGGTCATGATCCTGGAGTCCCGGGATCAAGTCCCACATTGGGCTCCCTGCTCAGCAGGGAGTCTGCTTCTCCCTCTGACCCTCCCCCCTTCATGCTCTCTCTATCTCATTCTCTCTCTCAAATAAATAAATAAAATCTTTAAAAAAATAAAAAAAATAAAGAGGAAAAAGTGACAGCTGGGCTGAAAGAAAATTTTGAGAATTTTTGTTTGGTTTAATTTGGTTTGGTTTGTAATGGAAGATCATGGGGGTATAATTAAATGCCACAGAACACATTTTTAAAAACCAATCCCAATGTCTAGTCCAGTCTGGGAATGACCTCACTAGTTATTTGGCATTTTTATGCTGGGTTGCCAAAAAATACACTGAAAGTCTTCAATCTTTAAGCTTGAAAGAGCCAATAAGCCTCGACATATTGGGTGTTGTGAGTACTGAGCAGAGTCAAAGACCTGCTGACTGTCCAGCCATTTATCTGAGAACCCATCAATGTCACACATACATCAGGTATGTTTGAGAAACTGTGCTTAAAAAACTGTAAAAAAAAAAAGTGTTGAATGTTACACATAAAATGTGAGATTGAAGTTTTTGCTAGTGATTATAGTATCAAGGAAGTCTTCAGGTAAGAAAATTGATAGCAAGTGAAATTGTTTTTAAGAGACAATAGAATTCACAGCTCTTTATGGGCAAAAAAAAAAAAGAAAGAAAAAGGTGAAAGAGGGGGGTGGGAGGAGAGAGAAAGAGAGAGAAAGAGAGAAAGATAGATCTCCAGAGGGACCATTTAGAACAGTTAAAGAATGATAAGGATGATAAAAATTCATCTATTTTAGATTTTAGCATATAATGAACAATTCATACATTCACTCTGGTTTGCAAAGGAACTTGGATTCTAATATTATGCACATTAGCTTCATTTTCATTGAGAGTTAAAAAATAGAATGTAATAAAAACATTGAAGAGTTGTTTTTTTTTTAAGTTCCATGTTTATTCTTTATTCATAGCTCAGTTTTGTTGTTATCACCATTTTGTAGCATTTACTTTATTTAGAAAAATCAATGGGTTGATAAGAAAAAGTTTTGAAATCCTATGTAAAACTATTCCTAATAAAATGTTCTTAAAATCATATGTAAGCCACACCATGATGGAATATCATAAGTATTTATCCTGAACATTTTGAAAATGATTAATGTATTCTACATAAAAAAACAAATACAATTAAACATTTTATTTATTTGAGTCAAACTTACAAAAAGATTAGTCATATTTGGGGCGCCTGGGTGCTCAGTCGTTAAGCATCTGCCTTTGGCTCAGGTCATGATCCCACGGTGCTGGATCGAGCACCACATCGGGCTCCCTGCTCAGGCAGGAAGCCTGCTTCTCCCTCTCCCACTCCCCCCAGAGCTTGTATTCCTGCTCTCACTATCTCTCTCTCTGTCAAATAAATAAATAAAATCTTGAAAAAAAAGGATTAGTCATATTTGAATCAGTAGATAGTTCATAGGAGATAAAATCATTAATGTGTATTACAAATTGATAGGATTTTAATACTTTTAGGGACCTGAAATATTAAGTTCATTACTCTCATTTTAGTGCTGAAAAAGCTAAGCTCCTGGTAGGTTTTCACCTCCTTTTTCATATCTTAATTCTAAAAACAAGGGAAGAGGAAGAGGGGCAGAGAGGAGCGAGACTCTTGGTCTCATGTCCTAGCCAAGGGCATCTTCACTTGAGCACTAAATCCCATGCATAATCCACTACTCAAGTACATGACTCTAGCAATTCTTCCCTCTCCCCTCTCTCTCCTGTAACATCAATATATCCATCTCTCTTTGATAATCCACTTGTAGCCCATGACATACATTTTTCTCATCTAAAGACAGGAATAAACAAAAAACTCTACTGACTTCAGTTCTTCCAGTCAAGACCTCTTTGGTTTTCTCACCTTTGTAACAAAATTCTTTAAAGGAGTTATCTATATTCACTAATGCCAACATCCTCTCCTCCAGTTCTCTCTTAACTGAGGCCTCTGCCCCACCATCCCTCTAAAGTTGCTCAGTCAACTTCACCAATGGCCTCCATGTTGCTAAACGCAATGCTCCATGCTCAGTCCTCATCTCACTAGACCTGTCAACTTTACTGAACACAGTTGATCACTCCTTCAAATGCTTCCTTCACTTGAGTTCCACAATACCACTCTGCTGAATTTCTTCCTTATAATTACTGCTTTCACTCTGCATTGCCAGAGTGAAAATTATCTTTCCATATGTAGATGGAGCACCTCTGGCTTCAGTTCTCAGATTGTCTACTTACACTCATTCATTTAAATACCAGAGAGAGATAGATGAATCCCAAACAGATATCCCTAGACCTCAACCCTGAATGCCAGACTTGGGGTCTCACTGCCTTCTTGATAACTCCACTGGCATCTCTCATAGGCACACCAAACTTAAAATGTTCTAAAACAAATTCCTGATCTTCATCCTCAAACCTGTCCCTCCTACAGTCTTCACTATCTCAGTAAATGGTAGTACTCTTCTTCCAATTTTATTGGCCAAATAAAATTTCTTGACTCCTTTCTCTTACAATCCTCGTACACTGCTTTAGCAAGTCCTAGTAGCTGTGCTTCCAAAATACTTCTGGCCAAGATTCATTACCTCCACTGTTAACACCTATGGTGCACTATCATTGCTAATCATTACCTCACCTGTATTATTGCAATAACCTTCTAGAGTTCTCCTTGCTTTCCCTCCTGTCCCCTGTTCCTGATATCCGTTCTTTACATGGCAACCAAAGGGATCCTTTCAAATTGTGAGCTTATGTTACTCCTCTGATTAAAACCTCTAATGGTTTTCCAACAATTCAGTGCCAAATCACCACAATGGTTTAAAGGCTTTTCATGATCTGGTCCCCACCACTTCTCCAACCTCATTTCCTACTGCTCTCCCTCTCCTTTACTTGGCTCCAGACAGTTTGTTCTTCTGCTGTTTCTCAAACATGCCAGACATATTTCAGCCTCATCATTCTGTTTTCCCCATCCCCTCCACCTACAATGCTCTTTTTAGGGATGTCTACATGAATTACTCCTTTACTTCTTTCACACTTTTACTCAAATATTTTCATTGAGGCCACCTCTGACCATTCCATTTACAATTGCAAACCTACCCACAACCCAGTCCTATTTCCTCAACACAGTTTTGTGTTTATCTGTAGCATCCATTACTATTTAGCATACAAATTTCACTTGTTCATTTAGTTTATTGAATATGTGCTGCATTAAGAGCAAATACTTTTATCCATTTCATAAACAGCTATTATAACCCCAGCATTTAGAACCAGGCCAAGCATGTAGTGGACACTCAATATTCCTGTCTGACCTTGTATTTGACAACTTCTCAATACCCATTTGGAAAAAACTCAAAAAATAAAATATCTGAGAACAAAATATTAGAGTCCTCATGAAAATGTTGCTTTTGTGAAGCTCATCTGGATTTACCTGATTTTTAAAGTCCCTTGAGTTTCATCCACCACTGAGTAAGGTTAATAAACAAGCACAATGTCCACTAAATGCAGAGCATCATTATACATTTATGCATAGTCACTTTTACTTTATTTAATGCTGAAATTTAAAAACACATTTAAAAAAACAGTATGGGGGTTTCTCAAAGTTAAAAAGAGAACTACCCTATGATCTAGCAATAGCACTACTAGGTATTTACCCCAAAAATACAAAAATCCTAATTCAAAGGGATACATGCATCCTGATGTTAACAGCAGCATTATCTACAATAGCCAAATTATGGAAACAGCCCAACTGTCCATTGACTAACGAATGGATAAAGAAGGTGTGTGTGTGTGTGTATACACACACAAAGGAATATTACAATGAAACATATATGCCGTATATGGCATATACCACATATATATTCCCACATAGAATGGAATATACCTCAGCCATCAAAAAGAATGAAATCTTGCCATTTGAGACAACAGGGATGGAGCTAAAATATATTATGCTAAGTGAAATAGGTCAGTCAGAGAAATCATTCCACATACGAGTTCACTCGAACTCGTATGTGGAATTTAAGAAACAAAATAAATCAGCAGAGAGAGAGAGAGTCAAACCAAGAAACAGACTCTTAACTACAGAGAACAAACTGGTGGTCACCAGAGGGGAGGTTGGTGGGGTCTGGGTTAAATAAGTGATGGGGATTAAGGAGGGCACTAGTTGTGATGAGCACCAGGTGGTGTATGGAAGTGTTGAATCACTATATTGTACACTGAGAATTAATATACTGTATGTAACTAACTGAAATTTAAATAAAAACTCAAAAAAATAAAAAACACAGATGAAAAATGAACAGGATGAATTGGCATTTGTTTCTTAGGGAGGCCAGTACCATGTTCAGATCAGCCCAAGGCAGTATTAAGACTGAAAATTATAGTGTCTTCTACCTCATGTTTACACATATTCTAAAAAATACTAAATTGTAAAATAAGGTTGATAAATTTCTCTAATTACTTGTATTTCCCATAAATTCTTGAAATATCAAATGCATTCTTTAAAACCTATTCAGTACCCTTGCTGTTATAGACTGAATGTTTGTGTTCTCCCCAAATTCTCTGTTGAAACCCTACCAACCTAGTGTGATGGTATCAGGAAGTGGGATCTTCAGGTGGTTATTAGTAGAAGTTATGAGGATAGAGCCCTCATGAATGGGATCAGTGCCCTTACAAGAGTCACAAGAGAGCTTGTGTCTTCTCTCCACTCCCCACCATATAAAGATACAATGAGAAGTTGGCAGTCTACATCTGGAAAGAGGGCTCTCACCAGAATCAAACCATGTTGGCACTCTGAACTCAGACTTCCAGCCTCCAGAAATGTGAGATATAAATTTCTATTGTTTGTAAGACACCCAGTCTATGGTACTTTGTTATAGCAGCCTGAACAGACTAAGACATTTGCTTTGCTCTAGCCTTACAGCACTTGCTTAGTCCTGGATGCATCTGAAAAAAGACTTACTGAAAGAAAAAGTGGGTAGCTATTAATCCAGAGGAATTTAAAAAATATATTAGGATGAGTCAGTGAATAGAGACTTATCAGTTAGGGGTAAATTTAAAAAATGAGTGTTCTCCTTTTCTTCTTACCTTCATACCCTGGAGGAAATTTGGCCTGTCTCTAAGTACTAGTTACACTCCAATGACTCTCAAGTAACTCTTTCCCTCTCAGACATCTCCCTTGAGCTACATGGTAATATATACAACTTCCCAAGTTACATACTTACTTAGCTCCTCAAATTTAGCTTACCCGCACTGAGCTCTTTATCTTATATCCCCTACAAGCCTTCAAATCTTCTCCATCTCATGGTAGCACCAATATCACTCAGGACAAAAAATTTTGAGCTGCCCTTTACTTTTACTTTTATCTCCTATCTATTTCTCCATTAAAGAATATACATCTCCCTGTATGTCAAGCCTCCCTATCTCCACTATTACCACCCTTTCCAGGATTTATGCCCACATTATTGTTTCAGCCTCCTAACCATTTTCCCTGCTTCTACCCCCAAACCTCTTATACAGCAGACTGAAAGCTTCTCTTATAGATCATGAAACTCTCTCCTTTAAACCCTCCAATGGCTTCCCAGGGTTTTCACCATAAACTCAAAGAAGGAAGGAAGGAAGGAAGGAAAGAAGGAAGGAAGGAAGGAAAGAAGGATGGATGGATCTCAGAGGGTATAGAAAAGTTAATGCGTCCTTTCATTTAACAAACATTATGGAGTCATGGGCATATGACAGTAAACAAAAGTTGAGGTGCCTTCCCTGTCCTCAGAGCCATCATGGAGTTTTCATTCCTAATAGGGAAGATATATGTGCAGTGATTACAACAATGTAAATGAGGGTAATGAGAGAGGAACTAAAGGGATAGTAGTAGAGGAGCCTAACCATGTCCAAGGACCAGGGAAGCCTGAGAACTAAAAGATAAGTGGGAGGAAGCCAATAAGGCAAGATTGTGTTATAGGAAAAAGAAACCATGTGTCAAAATGTAGGATTAGAGGTGGAAGAACCTGGAGATCATTTAGTTCAGTACAGATAAAAGGTGAGAAATAAAGATGGGGATATTAGTAGGAAATAGATAGTGCCCAGTATTGCAAACCAATGCTAAGGAATCTGGGATTTTGAGGAAAATAATACCATTGAGTACTGTAAGGATTTCTACCTTTCAGAAAGATCATTTTGTCTGAGGTGTAGGCTATACATGAGAGGGAACCAAAATTAAAGCTAAGAAGATCATTCTCAGGACAGTTTTAGGAATCCAGGCAAGATTTGGTGATGGCCTGAATTAGAGAATGGGGTGGAGAAATGTGAATAGATGAGTTAATTATGGTAGGATTTGAAGTTTGAATTCAGAGAATATGAGAGAGGAAGGTTACAATTTGTTTACAGGTTACTATTGGGTCTCCATTCACTGAGATGGATAATACTAGAAGAATGAGATTTGGAAAAGGGTATTATGATACCCACTTGTTTTGATCAGGGCATTTAATTGTAGCGCATATCTTCCTGCTCCCCAACACAGGCAAACACTCATAAACTTCAAGGTTACATAGCTTTGCAAACTACGTACAGTGTTCAGCCTCCACCTAAACTGCCTCCCAGTCATCTATTACTGAGATCAAAGAAACGGCTGCAGTTTAATGCCTGAAAACTGATGGGTAGGATCCTCCTGGTTGCAGCAAAAGTCTCAGGCATATACAGGTCATCCCTTGAAAGTAAACCTTGATAGGAGGCCATGGAGCCTCTGCCTTATTATCCAATTACTACTATAGATTTCAAGATGCAGTTTACGGTTGCATTTCATGCTTGTCTTTTTTCTTCTCCCTTTCTTTTTCTGAGGATGTGGATCTTAGAAATGCCGTGGATGGAGAAAAGAAAGAAGCTCCCATGGAGAAAAGACTAAAAGATGTCAGTGAACTCTTTTCTCAGACAGGAGGGCACAGCAGGGAGCTCTTCTTTTTCTATGCCTAGAGCTGGCCAGGCAACTACATTGTACTTGATGGATACATTTAGGACTCATTATTTCCTCTTTGGAACACTGAAGTTTTTATTCATATTGAAGGGCTCACAATGTGCAAAGGTTAGAAAACAGGAAGAGTAATAGTAATTGAATGTTCCATTTAGAACATAGGCAGGTCACAGGGACTGAACAGCAGAAATAGGCTTTCATGCTGAATCAACTTCTACAACCCAGGTGAGGTTGCTACTGAGGGATTTCTGATCAAATGAAACCATTAGAGCTTTAGCTTTTAGAGGATGCTTATTTACATTAGAGTAAGGATGAATGTCTGAGAGAATGATGTCTGCATAAAGCAGAAAGAACAAATAGTAACAAGTCATCAAGTCACCATGGGTGTGTTATGACAGGCAGGATTGCTAGTCTGGGAAGTTCCAACTCTAATACAAATACTGAACAGTCAAGGAGCATCCAGCAAAAAACTCTCTTTATGTCTCATTTTTACATACAAAAATAGTATGCATTATTTCAACAATGAATAGAAGATTTAAAGAAGGATAGGAAATATTAGTATTTGTAGGATCTCCGGAATTGAGTGTGTATTTCTAGCCTTCTACTCTTGCTATTCTTAAAAAGGATTTGCAAATTTCAAAAATAAATAAATAAATAAAATCTTTTTACTTACAGTAATGGAAGAGTTCAAAAGTCCTAATAAAAAATATCAAACTTTGCTCATCCCATGCCAGCTTAGAATTGTTCCTTGTGCTAGCTGTCTTCAAATAAAAATACCTAAGTGAAGTAAAAATTCTGGATCTTAAATTGAATAAACTCATAAATTGTTATTCTTTATCTCTAAATTGACCTTGAATTATATCAAGAGATAATTTTAGGGAGTTCAAAATTGAAACTGAGGTTGTTTTACAAATCCAAAAAATCTAAGTACTCTTTGGCAAAATAGTGCAGAAATGTTTTTATGTTATCTGCCAACTCTATTTCTCTAATGAACCATCTATAATCATGCCAACATAAGCCTTATTTCTAGGCCCCACCATAGCTCTTGGTGAGCTTTCTTCATATCATCATCTCAGATACATATGATCACCATCATCCCTGAGGCTCTGGGACCCCAATGTTTTCCCCTTTTCCTCTCCTTTGCATTTGCTGATTTCACTGCAAATTCAGCTTGTATTTAGTATATAGAAATCTGCTTTATTTTCCAGGTAGGTATCTTGGGGTAGGCAAGATAAAGAAGTCCGAAGTTTCAAGTTTGAATTCTCTCATCTCTAGAGTAAAATGGTGATTTTACCTCATATTCAGCTTGTATTGGGGATATGGAAGTTTACCTAGTTTTCGGAATCTAGGGGCAAGCAAGTTAGAAAGAGAAGTCTAAATTCTCATCCTAATGACCATAGGTAGGTCACCTGAGCTAATTCTAATTGTATAAATCTCTGATTCTTAAGGAAACCCTGGCTATTCTGACTGGTTAGTTCAGACTGAGGCTGAAACTATTTTCCTTAGCAACTGACAACTCACCCTTTCTTCTCTATGCTTTCTTGATGTACACATGGACATATGGTATGTGTGTACATGAGTATAAGGTGTGTGTGCACTCATGTCTGTGTGTACAGCTATCTATACTCTTTATATTGTTCTTTCTCTGAGTGCCCCAGGCCAAATTATTCAGATGCTTTCTCCAGCTCTCACTGTTGAATAAAGAATACTCACCCTCAACAATGGCTTCTTAATTCAGAGCTATCCTTTTCTATTATAGAGTATTTTTCACCCAATAACCCCTCTGAGCACACTTCTCTATATACAACCACAATATCCGCTGCTTTAATGTCTGGTAGATTTTTTTCCAGCCTTATTAAAGTATAATTGACAAAAATTTTATATACTTACCATGTACAGCATAATAATTTGATATACCTCTATATTGTGAAATGGTGACCACAATCAGGCTAATTAATATATTCATTACCTCACAGTTACATTTGTGTATGTAGTGAAGACACTTGAGATCTACTGTCTTAGCAAATTTTAGGGGTACAATACAGTATTATTAATTATAATCACCATATTGTACATTAGATGTCCAGAATGTATTCATGTTATATTGGAAATGTGTATCCTTTTACAAAGTCTCCACTGGCTAATTACTATATATCATAAAAATAACCTTTATAAAACCCATATTTACATAGGCAATAGAGCAATAGCTCCTCTACTTATAAAAATCTGAGATGACTAAAATAGACATGCCTTTGAGAATGGGACAATTCAGCATAGCTACTGTCTTATAAAATTGAGCAAATCAACCATTTCCCAAGGAAGGAATGTTCAGCAAATGAGATCTATCAGTGTTTGGCATCACTTAGCCACCATGGGATAAATTACATGGCCTGTAATTTTGGGTGAATTATGTTGCTATCTCTATTTACTGGAACACAGGAAAGATACTCCATGTATATAGGTTTGAGATTGTTGCAAATGAGAATTCAATTTTGACAAAAACATCTTGGCACAAAAATAGCCTCTACCTAGGATGGGTTAAGTGAATAAAGAACTAATGAAAGAAAGGAGGAAAGGAAAGAGGGAGGGTGGGAGGGAAAGAAGTAGGCAGGAAGGAAACAGAGAAAAGGAAGAGAGGGAGGGAAGATGTTTAATCTTAAAAAGGACTAAAAAAGCTAGAAGTACTGTAAAAAAAAATATTTGAAAGTGAGGAAAATCTTTTAAAGTGATTAGGTTCAGTTAGGCAGACAAGATTCAATATGGTTGGTGGCCAAGAATACACTCACAGGAATCAAGACCCATGAAATCTGAATGTAAATAGTTTTACAGAAACCAAGTAGAGAGACATGGTTCTGAAGGTCTGTAAATATGAATCATCTGGTCAACTGTGAAGTGAAACAGAATCACACACAAATTAAGAATTTGACCAATGAGTTAAGTTCCATAGACCCATTTTAAATAATAAATCTGTGGATTAGTAAACTATTCTCTACATTGTTTGGATACTTTGGGGTGATATAAATTGTACTCTGTAATTGGGTATTTTGGCTTTGTGTTGGCATTAGTTCAAATTCAAGTCATTCCTCTCCTGTCACCAACATACAGATTATATTACAAGGTTCTGTCACTTCTCAGAACAATGTAAAGTTAAATACAGTAATATCAGCTAAGTGTAGAGGAGCTGTAGGATATGAGACCACTTAAGTGAAAGAGTGAATAATATTTATTTTTAAGGTCATAGAGACTAGGTCTTTATATCTAAACTTGGAATACTAAAGCAAAATAAGCTCTGGGAATATAAAATGTGAGAAGGTAAACAACTAGATCAATGATCACAAAAGGAAATTCAACTCGAGGAGGAGCAAAATGGTGGAGGAGGAGTAGGAGACCTAAATTTCATCTGGTCCCAGGAATTCAGCTAGATAGGGGTCAAACCATTCTGAACACCTACAAACTCAACAGGAGATCGAAGAAAACAATAGCAGCAACTCTCTGAACAGAAAAGAGACCATTTTCTGGAAGGTAGGATGTGCAGAGAAGTGAATCCGAGACGATATTTGGGAAGATAGATGGTGGGGGAGGGGGCCTCCCTCAGCTGCTACTGGCAGAGAGCTGTGGAGCACAAAATCGGAACTTTTAGAAGTCTGCTCTGCTGAGGGACGTCGCTCCAGTGGCTAAGTGGGGATGGAACTCTTGCTGGGACAGTGTGGTCTCAGGACCCTTGGGGTCACAGAAAGACCAGGGGTGCCTGAGTGCAACAGAGCTCCCAGGTATTGGAGTGGGGAAGCTGGCTGCAGAGACAGAGCTGAGGAGTGATCTCTCAGCTCAGGGTTGCCATAAACCATGATCTGGGGCACAGTCAGGCCACTGCTCTTCCAGCAGGGACCCAACAAGTGGCAGATCCAGGGAGACTCCCCTTCCTCCCCTGGGAGGAGCAGCATGAGAGTGCACCACAGGGATCTGCTGGATTTGGAGACTCCACACAGGGTCGGATGCCAGAGATAGAAATGCTCCATCACTGGCTGGGTGAGCACGGAGTGTGGCTGGAGACCAGGGAGACAGGAGTAATTGACTGCTTTTCTCTGGGGGTTCACTGAGGACTGGGGCCCCGAGTTCTCAGCTCCTCCAGGTGGAGATTGGGAGGCAGCCATTTTCACTCTCGTCCTCCAAAGCTCTACGGAAAGCTTGCAGGGAACAAAAGCTCCCAAGAGCAAACCCAAGCAGATTACTTAGCCCGGCCCCCTGGCAAGGGCAGGGCAATTCCGCCTCTGGCAAAGACATTTGGGAACCATGGCAACAGGCTCCTCCCCCAGAAGATCAGCAAGAACAGCCAGCAAAGACCAAGTCTACCGATCAATGAGAACGGCAGAACTCCAGCACTAGGGGAATACTGCACATAGAATTCGTGGCTTTTTTCCCATAATTCTCTAGTCTTTCAAAGTTAATTTAATTTTCTTTTTTTCTTTTTCTATTTTTTTTGAAATTTTCTTTTTCCCTTTTTCAACCAACATCTTATCAATTCTTTTTAAAAAATCTTTTTTGTTTTTCATTTTTAGAGTCATATTCTATCCCTCCATTGTAGTTAACCTCATTTTTGCTATATATATAAGTTGTTCTCTCTTTAAAAATTTTGGGATACAGTTTCTTATAACAGACCAAAATATACCCTAAATCTCTAGTGTATGGCTTTGTTCTAGTCTCCTGCCTGATCACATTCTCTCTCTTTTTTTTTGTTTTGTTAAATTTCTCTTCTTTCTTTTTTCAACCAACTTCTTATCAATTCCTTTTATAAAATCTTTTATAATTATCAATTTTACAGTCATATTCCATTCCTTCATCGTATTTACCCTTATTTTTGTACATATATAAGTTCTTCTTTCTTTAAAATTTTGGGAGGCAGTTTCTTCTAACAGACCAAAATACACCCAAAATCTAGTGTGTGGCACTGATCTGTTCACCCGCCTGATCATATTTGATCATATTCTTATTTTTTCTTTTTCTTTCTCTCTCTCTCTCTCTTTTCTTTTTCTTCTTTTTCTTTCTTTCCCTTTCTTTTCCCCCAATTTCAGGTCTCTTCTGATTTGTTTACTGTATATTTTTCTGGGGTTCATGTTAGCATTTTGTTCTCTCATTCATCTATTCTCCTCTGGACAAACTGACAGATGGAAAAACTGACCTCAAAAAAAAAAAAAAAAGAACACGAGGCAGTATCGATTGCAGGGACCTAATCAATATGGACATTAATAAGATGTCAAAACTAGAGTTCAGAATGACAATTAAAAGATACTACCTGGGCTTGAAAAAGGCATGGAAGATAGTACAGAAACCCTTTCTGTAGAAATAAAAGAACTAAAATCTAAACAAGTCAAAATCAAAAAGGCTATTAATGAGGTGCAATAAAAAATGGAGGCTCTAACTGCTAGGATAAATGAGGCAGAAGAGAGAATTGGTGATACAGAGGACCAGATGATGGAGAATAAAGAAGCTGAGAAAAAGAGAGCAACAGCTACTGGATCACAAGGGCAGAATTTGAGAGATAAGTGATACCATAAGACAAAACAATATTAGAATAATTGGGATCCCAGAAGAAGAAAGAGAGAGAGGGGCAGAAGGTATATTGGAGCAAATTATAGAAGAGATGTCCCTAATTTGGGGAAGGAAACAGGCATTAAAATCCAGAAGGCACAGAGAACCCCCCTCAAAATCAATAAAAATAGGTCAACACCTCAACATCTAATAGTAAAACTTACAAGTCTCAGAGACAAAGAGAAAATCCTGAAAGCAGCACGGGACAAGAGGTCTGTAACCTACAATGGTAGAAACATTAGACTGGCAACAGACCTATCCACAGAGACCTGGCAGGTCAGAAAGGACTGGCAGGATATATTCAGAGCACTAAATGAGAAAAACATGCAGCCAAGAACACTATATCCAGCTAGGCTGTCATTGAAAATAGAAGGAGAGATAAAAAGCTTCCAGGACAAACAATAACCTAAAAGAATTTGCAAACACAAAACCAGCACTACAAGAGATATTGAAAGGGGTCCTCTAAGCAAGTAGAGAGCTTAAAAGCAACATAGACCAGAAAGGAACACAGAAAATATACAATAACAGTCACCTTACAGGCAATACAATGGCACTAAATTCATATCTTGCAATAGTTACCCTGAATGAAATGGGATAAATGCTCCAATCAAAAGACACAGGGTATCAGATTGGATAAAAAAAAAACAAGATCCATCGATATGCTTTCTGCAAGAGGCTCATTTTAGAGCCAAAGACACCCCCAGATTGAAAGTGAGGGGGTTGAAAACCATTTACCATGCTAATGGACATCAAAAGAAAGCTGGGGTGGCAATCCTTATATCAGACAAATTAGATTTTAAACCAAAGACTATAATAAGAGATGAGGAAGGACACTATACCATACTTAAAGGGTCTATCCAACAAGAAGATCTAGCAACTGTAAATATCTATGCCCTTAACATGGGAGCAGCCAATTATATAAGCCAATTAATAACAAAATCAAAGAAATACATCAACAATAATACAATAATAGTAGGGGACTTTAACACCCCCCTCACTGAACTGGACAGATCATCTAAGCAAAAGATCAACAAGGAAATGAAGGCTTTAAATAACACACTAGACCAAATGGGTCTCACAGATATATTCAGAACATTCCATCCCAAAGCAACAGAATACACATTCTTCTCTAGTGCCCATGGAACATTCTCCAGAAGAGATCACATCCTAGGTCACAAATCAGGTCTCAACCAGTACCAAAAGACTAGGATCATTCCCTGCATATTTTTGGACCACAGTGCTTTGAAACTAGAACTCAATCACAAGAGGAAAGTCAGAAAGAACTCAAATACATGGAGGCTAAAGAGCATCCTACTAAAGAATGAATGGGTCAACCAGGAAATTAAAGAAGAATTTAAAAAATTCACGGAAACCAATGAAAATGAAAACACAACTGTTCAAAATCTTTGGGATGCAGCAAAGGCAGTCCTAAGAGGAAAGTATATAGCAATACAAGCCTTTCTCAAAAAACAAGAAAGGTCTCAAATACACAACCTAACCATACACCTAAAGGAGATGGAAAAGAACAGCAAATCAAGCCTAAACCCAGCAGGAGAAGAGAAATAGTAAAGATCAGAGGAGAAATCAATGAAATTGAAACCAAAAGAACAGTAGAACACATCAATGAAACTAGGAGCTGGTTCTTTGAAAGAATTAATAAGATTGATAAACCCCTGACCAGACTTATCAAAATGAAAAGACAAAGGACCCAAATAAATAAAATCATGAATGAAAGAGGAGAGATCACAACCAACACCAAAGAAATACAAACAATTATAAGAACATATTATGAGCAACTATATGCCAGCAAATTAGACAATCTGGAAGAAATGGATGCATTCCTAGAGACGGAACTACCAAAACTGAACCAGGAAGAAACAGAAAACCTGAACAGACCCATACCCAGTAAGGAAATTGAAGCAGTAATACAAAATTTCCCAACAAAGAGTCCAGGGCCAGATGGCTTCCCAGGGGAATTCTACTAAACATTTGAAGAAGAATTAATGCCTATTCTTCTGAAACTGTTCCAAAAAATCGAAATGGAAGGAAAACTTCCAAACTCATTTTATGAGGCCAGCATTACCTTGATCCCAAAACCAGACAAAGACCGCCTCAAAAAGGAGTACAGACCAATATCCCTGATTATCATGGATGCAAAAATTCTCACCAAAATACTAGCCAATAGGATCCAACAGTACATTAAAAGGATTATTCACCACGACCAAGTGGGATTTATTCCTGGGCTGCAAGGTTGGTTCAACGCCTGCAAACCAATCAATATGATACAATGCATTAATAAAAGTAAGAACAAGAACCATATGATCCTCTCAATAGAGGCAGAAAAAGCATTTGACAGAGTACAGCATCCTTTCTTGATTAAAACTATTCACAGTGTAGGGATAGAAGGTACATGCCTCAATATCATAAAGCCATCTATGAAAAACCCACAGTGAATATCATTCTCAATGGGGATAAATTGAGAGCTTTCCCCCTAAGGTCAGGAACACAGCAGGGATGTCCACTATCACCACTGCTATTCAACATAGTATTAGAAGTCCTAGCCACAGCAATTAGACAACAAAAAGAAATAAAAGTCATCTGAATCAGCAAAGAAGTCGTCAAACTCTCACTGTTTGCAGATGATATGATACTTGATGTGGAAAACCCAAAACACTCCACCCCAAAACTGCTAGAACTCATACAGGAATTCAGTAAAGTGGCAAGGTATAAAATCAAAGCAAGAAATGAGTTGCATTTCTATACACCAACAACAAGACAGAAGAAAGAGAAATTAAGGAGTTGATCCCATTTACAATTGCACCCAAAACCATAAGATACCTAGGAATAAATCTAACCAAAGAGGCAAAGAATCTGTACTCAGAAAACTATAAAATACTCATGAAAGAAATTGAGGAAGACACAAAGAAATGGAAAATTGTTCCATGCTCATGGATTGGAAGAACAAATATTGTGAAGATGTCAATGCTACCTAGAGCAATCTACACATTTAATGGAATCCCTATCAAAATACCATTCACTTTTTTCAAAGAAATGGAACAAATCATCCTAAAATTTGTATGGAACCAGAAAAGACCCCCAATAGCCAGAGGAA
The DNA here is from genome assembly GCF_029215605.1 of Mirounga angustirostris. Taxonomy (NCBI): domain Eukaryota; kingdom Metazoa; phylum Chordata; class Mammalia; order Carnivora; family Phocidae; genus Mirounga; species Mirounga angustirostris. Next base: position 38,243,833 of record NW_026991720.1, read on the forward strand.
TGTTGAAAAGAAAAGCAAAGCTGGTGACATCACAATTCCAGTCTTCCAGCTCTATTACAAAGCTGTCATCATCAAGACAGTATGGTACTGGCACAAAAACAGACACATAGATCAATGGAACAGAATAGAGAGCCCAGAAATGGACCCTCAACTCTATGGTCAACTAATCTTCCACAAAGCAGGAAAGAATGTCCAGTGGAAAAAAGACAGTCTCTTCAACAAATGGTGTTGGGAAAACTGGATAGCCACATGCAGAAGAATGAAACTGGACCATTTCCTTACACCACAAACAAAAACAGACTCAAAATGGTTGAATGACCTTAATGTGAGACAAGAGTCCATCAAAATCCTAGAGGAGAACACAGGCAGCAACCTCTTCGACCTCAGCCACAGCAGCTTCTTCCTAGAAACATCACCAAAGGCAAGGGAAGCAAGGGCAAAAATGAACTATTGGGACTTCATCAAGATAAAAAGCTTTTGCACAGCAAAGGAAATAGTCCACAAAACCAAAAGACAACTGACAGAATGGGAGAAGATATTTGCAACTGACATATCAGATAAAGGGGAGTATCCAAAATGTATAAAGAACTTATCAAACTCAACACCCAAAGAACAAATAATCCAATCCAGAAATGGGCAGAAGACATGAACAGACATTTTTCCAAAGAAGACACAGAAATGACCAACAGACACATGAAAAAGTGCTCAACATTGCTTGGCCATCAGGGAAATCCAAATCAAAACCTCAATGAGACACCACCTCACACCAGTCAGAATGGCTAAAATTAACAAGTCAGGAAAGGACAGATGTCGACCAGGATGTGGAGAAAGGGGAACCCTCCTACACTGTTGGTGGGAATGCAAGCTGGTGTAGCCACTCTGGAAAACAGTATGGAGGTTCCTCAAAAAGTTGAAAATAGAGCTACCCTATGACCCAGCAATTGTACTACTGGGTATTTACCCCAAAGATACAAATGTAGGGATCCGAAGGGGTACGTGCACCCCGATGTTTAGAGCAGCAATGTCCACAATAGCCAAACTATGGAAAGAGCCAAGATGTCCATCGACAGATGAATGGATAAAGAAGATGCGGTGTGTATATATACAATGGAATGTTATGCAGCCATAGAAAAAACACGAAATCTTGCCATTTGCAATGACGTGGATGGAACTAGAGGGTATTATGCTAAGCGAAATAAGTCAATCAGAGAATGACATGTATCATATGATATCACTGATATGAGGAATTCTTAATCTCAGGAAACAAACTGAGGGTTGCTGGAGTGGTGGGGGGTGGGAGGGATGGGGTAGCTGGGTGATGGACATTGGGGAGGGTATGTGCTATGGTGAGCGCTGTGACTTGTTTAAGACTGATGAATCACAGACCTATACCTCTGAAAGAAATAATACATTATATTAAAAAAAAAGAAGATAGAAGGAAGTGAAAAATGAAGAGGGGGAAATCGGAAGGGGAGATGAGCCATGAGAGACTATGGACTCTGAGAAACAAACTGAGGGTTCTAGAGGGGATGGAGGTGAGGGGATGGGTTAGCCTGGTGATGGGTATTAAGGAGGGCAAATATTGAATGGAGCACTGGGTGTTATATGCAAACAATGAATCATGGAACACTACATCAAAAACTAATGCTGTAATGTATGAGGGTTAACATAACATAATAAAAAAAAATTTATATTTATCAGAAGTAAGCAGAAAAAAAATACAACTCATAGAAGTTTCAAGGTCCCTCTTAACTCTTATGGCTATGTCTTCTGCCATTCAGTGTTTTAATATATATTATTATTTCTATCATTATTTCATTAATCTTCAAGAATACAAGTGGAAATGGCCTCCAGAATATATCCCCATCACCTACTCCTTTAAATATAACTAAACAAAATATTTCTTACTACATCCTTTTGAAATAATTAATTTTTCATAGGCTAAGTTTTACTCTTGATTAATTTGTAAAAAGTAATTTTAACTATATTATTTTTAAGGCTGTAATGCTTTAATATAAGTGAATCCTAATATTTAGCTATAGTCATACCCTGAAAATCCTCAATTACAATATACGCTGACCAGTAGACACTGTTTTACTAATAGCCTACTGAGTTTTCAACTTTTTCATGACTTTGGAAAATTGAAGATATCTTAAAAGACAGAGCATGTTTGCTCTTTTACTAAAGTTCAGTCTGGCTATATTCCTGGAAATCTCTTGTGTCTTGCATAAAATTTGAATCTGGGTTCCTCGTGAAATTCTGTGACTGATATGAAGCTAACTAGTGTCAACCACTAGAACTAATCCACCACATACAGTTGTCATAGCTCGAAGAATGTCAATTATTTCTCACAACATAACTGAGATGGCAAAATCGATCCAAGAAGGTACAGCAAATTATCTTCTAAATATAGCATGAAAAGCTAGTGTCTGTGATGTTCTCCAAAGTTGCTTCCTTAAAGGAAAACCAAATGGCAGTCTGTTAGACAACACACCACATACAGAGATTTGAAGACCTGAATAAAAAGCCCTAAAAAATGGGAAAATTCCAAGGTATCTCAAATGGGAGAATCCAAGTATAATATAGAGGTGAAGAAAAGCAATAGTTCTGTTATGCGCTAATCTCTTTTTTCTTTTTGGCCCACTGAAATAGGATTTACTTTAGTTTTCTAACTGAAGAGAAAGGAATGGCATTCACCTAGCAGGGTATTCTTTTATTCCTGATTTATATCAAAAATCCAATCGCTCACATGTGGGACTTAGGTGGATGAGTTATGACAGAATCTAAAACACAGTTTTAAGTCATGCTTCATGTAGAAGTTTAAGGTCAAGGCTCTAGGTTAGTGTATAAAATAGCAAGGATATAGTTAATTTGTATAAACCAGTAAAGGCTAGATATTTACAACACTTACTTTAGAATTTGGATAATTTAGTGTGAGTAAAATAAGGTCAGAAACATCACTTATTTGATGTTTACTGAGCATTTGTTATATTGAGCACTGGACAAATGATATACAGTCATTTACAAGCTAGAAAGAGCTACTACCCCCACAGAGCTTACACTTGGTAGAATAAAATGTAGTTCTTAGGAAACACAATATGTACCTGTTACGGGATTTCTCCCTCTTTGTGGGGGTTATTAAATGCCTGCTTCCTTTGTTGAGATGCCTACCTAATGGTTTTAATGATAAGAGGAAATTGTTATGATGAGGTAACATCGCACCTAAGCATACTGCAATTATTTTACAATGCTGAATAGCGAAAACAAGAAGGGAAACGAACTCAAGCCTCCTTTGAACAAAGAGGATTAACACTTTTTATTAACAGTTTAAAATGGAAAGAAAACTTGTGTTTAATTCTGCTTAAGGTTTAATGATCTCCACAGGAACCTTAACAATTAGAGGGGAGACGCTAAGATATCCATTATGGGCTATCAAAATGTTTAAATTAAAAATTCAATCAGTGTGTACAGTAGAAATCATAGAAACCACATTCCAAAATATATTTATTTATTTTGACAGGTGCAATTTAGCTTCAATTAATTATGATAATTTTGGTAGTATTGTGTTACTGATTTGTAGAACATTTCAGAAAGCTGGCTTATTGATTCTTTCCTAAGAAGTTGATAGCATTGATGAGCAGTTTTATGGGCATACCTGGGTTTTCAAATTAACAAAGTAAGAATTGTTGAGTCTTTACATCTATTTTATTTCTTAACCTGCCTATAAATGACCAAAAGACACTGAACAGATTGATTTTTTTCAGGAGGTATGGTTTTCTGTGGAGGCAAGTAACTAGATAATTGGTAACTGGTTATCACATACAAGTGAGCCATAAGTCAGTCAAAAAGCCCTGACATTGTTAAATTATATGATGTATAAAAAGATGGGGGTGAAAGGAGAAGGAGTCCTTGAACCTTTGTCTAAGCCATTTTTAACTAATGTAATGGCACCCCAAAGAAGCAGTAGACCCAGATGTATTCATCTTTCTGGCTTAGATTAATGTTCTTAAGAACTATGTTTAATGAATAAACAGGATCTTATGGTTTCCCAGTGACCATTTAAGAAATTGACATGCAACCTCTTGACTCTCTGTTGCTAGGCCCTAGTTGTAGAATCCAAAAAGATTCCTCCATGAAATCCTCTCACCCAATGCACTATTCTATTGAGAAGCAAAGAATTACAGAATGTACATGTTTGACCTTGGTATTTTGAACACTGCCAAGAGCAATATTCTCTTAAATTTTCTCCTCCTAATTAGTACAAGCTGTCTCTTGCTTTTTATCTCTCTACTTAAGTGGAAATATGAGTTGAAAAAAGACAAATTGTTCTTTGCTCCTTTCCTAGCTGCCACCAAGACAAATGATGCTCCTATAGGTTATGGGAACACTTCAAGTAGCTAAGAGCCCTTTATTACTTTTTACTAGTGCTATGTGTAATAAAGGAATGAAGAATTAGCAGTATAGCACATCACTTAGATAATGAGCACCTACTGAATTTGAAGCATTACATGTTCCTTAATCAACCACTTTATTGTTCATTCCTTTATTCTTATATATGTGGAGTAGGAGAAGTGAACAGAGAGAAATACATATACATCTATGTGAGTGCATGTAAAGGGGGTTGTGTGTATATGTGTGCATTCTGCTAGGCAATATGCTGGTGTAGATGCCTAAAAATAGTGTCAAAAATGACAAAAGATAGTGCCAATCTTAAGAAGTACATTTACACTTAAGTTTTACACACACACACACACTTTCATGGTACATGGCATAAAAAAGATTTCCAAAAACATTGTCACAGGAGTTCTACATACCAAGATGGACCATGGAGAGGTGGTACTAGATCTGGGCTTTGAAGGATGAGTAGAGAATTCTATGTCTATATGACAAGTTCATGCAGAAATATGTCCTAGTAGTTCCCACCCCTTGATTCTTCTCCAGAGAAAAGAAAATTGAGAAATCATTCAACCATATATATTTTTTTAGATAAGAATTTTTTTATTATGTTCAACCATATATTTTTCATAGATAAAAAAAGAAAGAGTAGATGAGAGAATATAGGTCAATAAAGATAATGGTGTGACCTATGGTAGGGGATAATATGGAAGAATGAGAAATGAGACTAGAGGTAGTGATTAAAGACCTTTTACCCTCTTTACAATGATATTTTTTTTCTTTTGACAGCTAAAATGTCTGTAGTAAAAGATGCTAAATTATTAACTGTTTTTCACTCTGAGTGGGGGAGAATATGGATATTTATTACATTACTATTTATAATTACTTTTTTCTTTTAAAAAAGGATGGAGGGGCGCCTGGGTGGCTCAGTTGGTTAAGCGACTGCCTTCGGCTCAGGTCATAATCCTGGAGTCCCGGGATTGAGTCCTGCATCGGGCTTCCTGCTCAGCGGGGAGTCTGCTTCTCCCTCTGACCCTCGTCCCTCTCATATGCTCTCTCACTCTCTCAAATAAATAAATAAAATCTTAAAAAAAAAAGGATGGATAAAATTTCCACAGGTATTCAGAAAGGGAATGGAAAAGTCCACAGTACACACTGAGGAAATAAATGGTCAACAATTCAGCAAGGCCATCAAGATTTATAAATTAGAAAGTGTTACTGTGCATTTTCATTACCAGAGTAAGAAATCCTAATTTTCTTCAATAAGCAGTAAGTAGCCTTATGAAGTTTTTGAAAAATGTAATAGAAAGTGTTCTTTCAGATACTGAATATCAAAAAAATTTATAAGATTCAATTCTTGAAATCTGCATATATTCATCATGTGTTGCTATAACCCAGTGCTCTTGTTTGGGCTGGAGAACCAAAGAAGGGAAAGGTAATAGTAGTCTACTCAAATTGTTCAGGGAGATGGCAGGAAGGGACTGAACTAAGTCGCAGCAGGAAACAAGAGATGAAAGAGGCATAACTAATTGGGTGCAGCAAAGGTACAGGGAGGAGCCAAGGGTAGCTCTTTGGTGATGTTGAGAGAAATAAAGAAGCCAGATTATTTTGAGATGATATTATAGCCTCTTTATCACCTGATGGGAATGATCAAGATAAGAGGGAAAAATGGGTGCTGCAGGAGAGAATGGCCTCCTATAGAAGCCATACCCTAAGGTGGGCAGAAAGCTTGGAACCCAGTGCCTCTTTCATGGACCTAGACTTAGATAAGGGACACTGAGAGTTCCTCCATTGTCACTAAACATGTAGATGGGTAGATCTGGTCATGGCAGTGTGTCTGTTCTCTTCTCATTTTTTCTATGTTCTCAGGGAGATAGAAAGCAAGTTTGTTATCTTAGGGAGAAGATGGTGGCAGAGATGGATGGTTGATAATGAAGAAGGAGGTATGAAAGAATTATCCAGCATAGTAAGAGAAAATTTACAAAGGAAAGTAATAGCGTTGTTGGACAGAACTAGGATCAGACTTGTGGATAATGCTCACTTATTTAAGATAAGATCAGGGAGTACTGGTGTGTAGTTTTCTCCTGTGTAGATGCTGAGCAGACTGAGAGCTGAGTTATGACCAGAGCTGGATTTTGCAGGCATCTAAGAAGATGCAATGAAAGGGGCCAAGTAAATGAAGGCATAAGCTAGAGGTAAGCATAAAAGTGAACTATATATATAGAATCTAAGTTTAGAGGAAGGAATATGAGAATTTGAGGGAGATGAGAAATGTATGGGGTGAACAAATGGTATGGCCAGTGGGCTGAAAATTCAGATGGGCCAATGAAGTGTTTGGGAAAGAAATAGAAGGAATGTGTTAGAAAAATCTGAAGATGGGATTGGAGAGTGGGGTGCTTGACACTGAGACTGTGGAGGGAGAGCTATTACCTAATGGCAAAGTCTAGGATAACCCCACAAGAGTGGGTAAAGTACACAGAAGACTCTAGCCAAAAAAGAGAACAAGGAACTAAAAAGTCAGGATATTAGCAGGATTGTCTGCAAGAATATTAAAATAAAAAAAAAAATGTGACAGAAGTAGTGATGGAATGAATTGTGTGATAAAATCTTCAAGAAATGAGGAAAAATAGTCTGGGAGTTGGTTAGATAAACTGCAGTAAGTTGGGATAGTGGGTAATCTTCCAGTATCAACTTCAAAAAGAATCAGGGTTTTTAAAGAAGAGAAGAAGGAATACACGTCTGACAGCAATAAGAATCATGAAAAGACAATTATCCTAAGTCCAGATACAGTAATATAAGGTGCCACTGCTACTTGAGAAGACTTTTTAAGTGTCTTCAAGGGAAAGCCAGATTTTAGTTAAAGATGGGAATACTCTGAGAAGAGCTGAAGTATGAAGGGAGGTTTTTCTGATGACCGTGTATTCCAGAGGCTGAAGAGGAATGGTTTGGGGTTGAGGAAGGTGGGAGATGCATCCTAATTAGAGAATACTCCAAGCTGTTTGAGAATGAGCATCCATGTGGTCTTGGGCTCCTGTGTGACTGAAGAAATTCAGATAGAGGGCACAAAGGAGTTCATACTGGTGTTTTCCTAGGGGGTGATAGTGCCTGGGGCATTGTGTGGGGAGGACAGCATCTTGACAGGAGCACATATAGGCAAGCATGTTATTTCTTCAGTTGCATCAAAACAAGCTGAGGTCAAAGAGGAACACCAGGAGCACACAAAGATCTTTTGAATGTGCCCTGTTTCAGCTCCCTCATGATGAGGGCCAATCTTCCCAGGAGCTCATGGGCTGTTTAGTAGTATCTTTTGGTATTCCCTCCCCATCAAGAGCTTTAACACCTGTGACAGCCAACCCAATATCTTCTACCAGCTATTATTTTTTCTATCAAACATATTTCCATCAATTTCCCACCTCAGCCACTGTGCAAAGCTGCCATGGGAGTTAGGTGTAGAGTGAGCTCATCAAACTTGAACAAAGGGAAAAGGGAAGGCTATGCCCTCAAGAGAAGTTTTTGGATCTATAAACATAAACAGAAAGAAGAGAATAGGCTCTAAGCAGCATTCTAGTCCCCCCCAAAAGATTAATAGACTAGGGAACCAGTAGTTGTCAGAGGTAAGAAAAATAAACAGTGGCAGATCAATGACAACATAGCTGCATGCCTCAGTTGCTAGGGGTGGGGAAAGCAGACAAGTTAGAAATAGGAATTTCTAAATCTTTTTTGGAATCCTCTGGTTTAGATAATTTAAACAAGGCTTTTATCTTTTCGACTGGCATATTCAGATGAGAACTACAATAAAGGAGTGGTTACTAATGACTTTGATTTGGGAGAATCCATCTGCAAAGTAAAACCATGCATTGACTATCAAAGCAGTTTGGATGTCCAAATGTTGTCTTTTAAAAACAACACATGAACCCAAATAGCCTGTTTCTCTTTTTTCTGCTATTGAGGCCTTAATCAAATAAACTGATGGACTCAAATTTTGACTTACTTTACAGAGCAAATAAATTCAATCAGAAAATGTTAAACAGTCATTCATCATAGACAGGAAGGAGAGACCACATGAGGATTCAGGAAAAGGGAGATGATCATTCCACATTCTTGAGATCCCCAGTCATTCCTAGAATACCTCCTATACTTCCAGACCCAACAATGTCCACAGTCTATGCCCCTTCTGAGAAAATCAGCATGTGCTCCCACCTCCCACTCGAGGTGTCTGTGTTTATGATAGTCATCTCAGAAAAGCTCCTTATGCATCATCATGTATGTCAAGGTTGGTACAAAAACATTAACATTTGAATTTCTTGACTCTTAAGTTTATATTTCCAATTTAAACATTCAAATGCTGTGGGTGTTTTCATTTTGTTTTTATGTGCATTTACATATGTATATAGAAACATATCACGTTGCATGACTAACCACTTCCTTCAGGCTCATGAGTATAAATGTCCCAAAGACAAGTATTTTCAACTCACCAATGTTGCAACCATCCTGAATAACTATTATTCTGGAAATACGTTATTGTACCATCATCAACAGCAGCAAGGAGAAAATAGTTATGACTCTGGTATGCTTAATTTATTATATTTTTAGCAATTTTCTGGGAAGCATTCTACGTTTGAAGCAAATTTCTATTAGAGAGAGATTATTTTCCAGGTATCAATTCAGCTAAACCATTAGTTCCTTAATGGTTCTTTTTTAAAACTGAATAATTAATTTTAAAGGATGTCTTTGACTATTCTTTCAAAATGTGTCCATATTCATTCTGTTTAAAGAAAAAAAGCCTTAATGGTTACCTTTGTAAACCTGCCAAATTACTAGCATAAAACACACTGGTCTTTCATTGCATTGAATCATGAATCATTTTTCTTTCTTAAGGATTTAGGGGAACTCAGTATATAAATATTTTAAAAGTATTTCCTAGAAGTTTCCTTGGCCTTCCTGCGATAATGAATTGCCCTTTTGGGTCAACCTCATTCCACCCATAGGTCCTAGATAACATAAAAAAAATCTATTCCATCTTCTTATATCATAAAAAAATCACCATCCTATGTCCAACACAATGTGAACATTTTCTCCTTAAACTACTGTTATTAATAGTAGCATGCCATTTTTCACAATGAAACAAATAAACTGAAATACAGCTCATTTCCACCTTTTGCTTCACTTCATTATCAAGCCGAAAATATCAAAGCATATGTTCAGAGAAGCAAGCCATTAAACAAAGAGATTTACACATTGTTTTTCATATGTGTAAAATTTCAAATTGTAATATAGGAATAGAATAAAATCTATAAATCTATAACTTGATTAGATTCATATAACTTGGTCCATGTTTACACAGTCAATGTTCAAAGGATCACTGGCTGAAATCAGGGGGCCCGAGTTCTGGTCAATGATCTGATACATGCTTTGTGAACTGAGAAAGGCTGTGTCTCAACTTCCTTATATGTAAGTTGGGAAAATAACATCTTCCCTTACATGGCTCGCAGAGTTTTTGTAAAAATCAAATTTTATAGATACCTAGATACATAATTTATTAATAAATCTTTTGTAAATTGTGAAGACCAAAAACTAATGATGTACTGTATGGTGACTAACATAACATGATAAAAAATTATAAAATAAATAAATATTAATGTAAATCATTATTACTGCTATAATTATTATGGGCTTAAGACACATGATGGACCAGAAGGTGAACTATTATTAAGTACTTTTTATTTCCATTCACTCACTCTAATAATTAAAGGAATGACTATTCATGCATGAGTTTACACTACTTTAAAAAGAGACCAAATCTAACAACATCCATACAATGTACTCCAAAGATTCACTAAACTTCTCTGATATTCTCAGCCCTTTGTCCTGCTCTTTTCTCCCTACTCTACCAAAGTTTAAGAAGTTTTGAAATTGGAATAGAAGGAGTCATTTATTGTTTCATTGTCACCAGCAAAGAAGTCTGACAATTAGAGTCCGATAGGGTATGTACAAGAACCTGTGATTTTTTATTTATCATCATGACTGTAATTTTTTTCAGTTTTAAAGTCCAGTTTTTATTTAAATTCCAGTTAGTTAACACTCAGTGTAATAATGGTTTCAGGTGTACCATATAGTGATTCAACACTTCCATACATCACCCAGGGCTCATCAGGACAAGTGCCCTCCTTAATCCCCTTCACCTATTTCACCCATCCCCTAGCCCCGCTAGGACTATAAATTTTTAGAAGTCTTTCAAAACATTAAAATGATGTCTAATTAATTGTTGCCAAGATGATAAGATTTAGATGCCTATGAGGCTTTGTTATAGTTTATAATGTTTTGCAAGTTGTTCACAGAAACAGTTAACAGGAGACAAGAGGGGGATTTATTCTCTTGGAATATCCAAGGCCAGAATAAATATACCTGAGACTGTATTCAAGCTACTAAGAGTCTGAGCTTAGGAGAGGTCCTTTCATTTGCACTGGCAGAACCAGAAATAAAGAAAGAGATGATATATTAGTTTCCTAGAGATACCATAACAAATTGCCACAAACTTGGTAGCCTAAAATAACAAATTTATTTTCTCCCACGTCTGAAGGCCAGAAGCCTAAAATTAAGGTGTCAGCAGGGCTACCCTCCCACTGACGGCTCTAGGGGAGAATCTGTCCTTGCTTCTAGCTTCAGGTGGTTCCTGGGGTTGCTTAGTTTGTGGTAGGTTTAACCCCAATGTCTGTCTCCATCTTTACATAGCATTCTCTATACTTCTGTCCCTTTCAGTTCAACCTTGCAGTGTTCTAGAGATGAAACATTCTCAAAAACCGTGTAGGTCCACCATGTCTGTCATGGGCATCCACACCAGTAGACAAGAGGGTCCTCCACAGCTCTTTCCTGGATAACCCCATCTCTATTCCTGGTGTCTGCTAAAATGGTTAGCTGGACCCATGTGTTCCATACTTCATCTCTTCAGCAAAAGGTTTTCTAGCCACACCCCTGGGCTTCTCTCTAGAACATGTGTTCTCAATAATCAATTTTATAATTTTAGCATCCTTTGCAATCTGGCTACACTGAGAACCTCCCAAATCACCAAGTGTTGCTTCCTTTTTGCTCAGCAGTTCCTACTTCAATTCTCTTTCCTTTTGCATTTTACTATAAATTGCAAGGAGAAATCAGGCCACATCTTCAACACTTTGTTTGGAAATCTCCTCAGCTAAATATCCAAGTTCATCACTTAAAGTTCTGCTCTCCACAGAGCAGAATACAACTTAGCCAAGTTCTCTGCCACCTTATAACAAGACTCACCTTTCCTCCAGTTTCCAATGATGTGTTCCTCAATTCCTTGAGACAGTACCAGAAGTACCTTTAACATTCACATTTCTGTTAGCATTCTGCTCATGATAATATATATAATCTTTAAAACAATGGACGCTTTCCCTACTATACTCCTCCTTTGAGTCCTCACCAAAATCACCTTTAATTCCATATTTCTACTAACCATCTTTTCAGTGCCATCTGAGCTTTTTCTATCATGCATGTCAAAACTCTTCCAACTTCCCCGTTACCCAATTCAAAAGCAACTTCTACATTTTTATTTATTTATTAGCACCCTACTTCCTGGCACCAAAACCTCTATTAGTTTCCCGGGCTGTTGTACCAAATTACCACAATTTTAGTGGCTAAAAACAACATAAACAGAATCTCTCACAATTCTGGAGGCCAGAATTTGAAAATCAAGGTGTTGACAAGACCACAGTCCCATCAGATACTCTAGAGGTAAAATTTCCTTTACTTCTTTCAGCTTCTGGTGTCTTGAATGGTTTTTTTGGCTTGGGGCTGCATGACGCCCCCTCATCTTTGCATGAACTTCTCTCCTGTGTGTCTGTGTCCTATCCCCTTAAAAGGATATCAGTCACTAGATTTAAAGCCTGCTCCAAATCCAGGATGATTTCATTTTGCAGTTCTCAGTGTAATAGCCCTATTTCCAAGTAAGGTCATATTCACAGGTATTGAGGGTTAGGACTTGGACATATCTTTTTGAGGAAACACTAATAAACATACCACAAATGGAAACTTATGACTTTCACTCTTATTATCCACCAACATTTGGTGTTTCTGGTTTATTCCCTGAGAAATATAACAGAGATTGTCCCATTACCTCCTTATAATAATAACATGTATTTGGGGTAGGAAATCCTATCCAGAAGTTCTGGAGAACCAGACTTCCAAACTAGACTTAAGGAAGTCACTGTGCCTGGGGCATTTGCTTTTAGAAAGGCTTTGAACTCCACAAATGTAAGAAGAGTGGATTCTGGATGTATGAAATGAAATGGGAGATGGGAGGAGGAAAAGGAGCTGGTACCTGTGCTTTTAAGTCAAATAAAGAAGTTGTGTCAACAGCAACAGTGCCTAGAAGTATTTTGCTATCTCTAGATCTCCAAACATTCAATTGCATGTTGATTGTCATCAATTATTACCCATATGTCTGACAAATCTATTTTCTTTCTTGGCGCTAATCTAATGAACCCAAGCAAAAACGATCAGTATTATTGAAGAGAAGGAGAAATGTAAACAAGATGTTACAGAATACTATTGAAAATGACACATTTCTTTGCATTAAATCATTCTGCTATATAATAGTTTTTAGTGAAGCTAGTATTAGTAGCATAAAGAAACAAATGAAATTCAAAAGCTGATCAAGTGTTCTTTCAAGACACACACCCCCACCCTGACGTGGAAAAGGAAGAGGGAGGGGTTTGCAGCTGGTCAGTTAAAAATAGTAACATTTGGTTCAACAATGTCACCAGCAGTTTCATAGCAAGTGCTGTAGTTTTAAAGGACCACAAATTTCACTGGTTTCTGAAATTATTTAGAACAATCAGACCAACTATCCGTGGATAAATTGATGAGGTGTATCTGTTGGCAAACCCTCACTCTCCCATAGAGATGTGTAAACACAAATGAAATAAGAGATCTCAAGCAACTTATGGCATTTTTATTGAGAGGGGGAGTAGCTCTCTCTTTAATCCAATATGTGGTTATAGAATACTTCTTTTTAAAATCGAGAAGTAGATTAGTTTTTTTATGTTATAGAAGTCATATGCTTACTGAAGAGAAAAGGGCTAATGATTTAGAAAGTAAAAGCCTACCTCCAATCTTGTTCCCAGATGTTACCAGTGACAATGACCATTGTCTTTATTCTAATTTTTGCATGCTCATATCAGCCTAGATTTTAGGGGGAAGATGGAATCAAGGTTGTTTGGTCTTTTGTTTTTGTTGTGGTGGTGGTGGTGGTGGTAGTTGTTTTACATAAATGATACTCTCCTATAACATCCCCAAAAGAGGTATTGGCTGCAAGTACCTGCAAGAAGTTGCGGAAATCCGGAAACTGAGTCAACTTGGGATTCACCTACTTCAGTAAGTTTTACCTCTCACTTTTCTCTACCCACCAGTGCCCATGTGGAGAAGGTACCTTCCACAGTGCCACTAGAGAACCCCTACATACACGTGCCTTTATCATTGTACCCCACAACCCTGTTAAATTATCTTTCATATGTGGTATCTCCCATGAAACAGCATCCTAAAGAGCTTTCCTCCATTCATGGGCAGAACAATCACAAAAATGAAAACAAAGTAGCTTCATAACAAGTCATACATACTCATCCATTTTGGGATGAAATCAATTCCTTAATATTCTTTGATCAAGCAAAGAGAGGAGGCTGATTGTGTAGTCACAAGGTATCTTAAAGAAGCTATTCTGTTTCCATCCAGAAGCAAGACAGACTAAAATAGTTAATCCTTCTCATGACCACAACACAGAAGCAGGAAGTAAAGGCATGCCCCGGTGACAGAAAACTGCAAGAGGCATTTTTACAGAGTGATCGAGTATTTCCTTACTCTTTAGCCTGTCACAGGGCTGGGACATAATTATAGGAGTAGAGATTGGCCAAGAAGGTTAAAAATAAATAGTTGATGAAGATTATAAAGAATGTGTCAACCTCATAACTCTGGACCAATTCTTTGCAATTACTATAGTATAGCATATAAGGGCATGAGGTTTCAGTGCTCACAAAGTGGAAAGATGAAACATCCAAAACTAGGATGGAAAAACTGGGGACAAAACAATCACATCTTTTTAGTCAAAACTGTCCAAGTAAAGACCAGTTCTTTTGTGAGTAGGAATTAGGAATTAATGCCCCAAACGTATATTAGACTATTTGTAGTTAAATGTGGGAGGTTGTGATGGTTAAATTTAAGGGTCAACTTGGAGGGTGTTTTTGGATGACATTAATATTTAAATCTGTAAACTCCCAGTAAAGCAGATTGCATTCATAATGTGGGCAGGCCTCATTCAATCAGCTGAAGAACTGATTAGAACAAAAAGACTGTTTTCCACAAGCAAGGATTTTTTCAGCAGACTGCCTTCAGATTTCATGTGAACCATCGGCTTTCCTATGTCTCCAGCCTGCCACTGCAGATCTTGGACTTGCCAGTGTCCATAATCATGTGAGCCAATGCCTTATAATAAACCTCTTACTATATATGCACACACATGCTGTTGGTTCTATCTTTCTGGAGAACCCTACTACAGGAGTCTGTGCATATACATCACATATATCTACTTTCAATTAACAGTTTAGTGAACTGCACATAGTGTCTGAACATACACATGCATATTTATGGTCTTTTCTAAATCATTTGTTCTACTTTCAAGACTGTTTACACTGTATTGTTGAACTCAAATACTTTATCCAAATGGTTCTTGATCACAATTACAGCCAGTACACTACTCTCCAGAGTTTGTAGGTTCTTTAAGACCCTTCAGTGAATGTTGTCTTAAAAATGCCTCTTCCTCTCTGGCTGCAGTCAATATCACAACCACTCCTACATCCCCTCCTTTCTTTTCTACAATGCTCTCGATTTACCTTTAGAAATAGCAGGATTAGTATGTATGCATTTCTATTCTGGAAAAAGAAAGAAAACATCCAGATATGTTGATTTTTGTCTAGAGTTCTAGATTTTTAGACTACTAGACATTCAACTTTTAGGTATTCTAGAGGTCTAGATTTTTAGGGGATCAACTGTAGTGAGCTCTTTGATATCAGCTTAGCATCACTGGTTCTGGAACCCCCTTTTCTCAGAATCCCCTTCCCCATATAATTCTGGATAATAATATTCCAATGAGAGGCACTTGTGATGGAAGGCAGAAGAAATGGAGAAACCAATGTTCACTGGCAGCAGCTGCAGAATTGCCCACTGTGGTGCCTTACTAGTTTGCTTGGGCTGCCATCACAAAATACTGCAGAGTGAATGGCTTAAACAACACATTTTTTTTTTTTTCCTTTCAGTTCAGGGGGCTAGAAGATGAGCTCAAGGTGTCAGCAGGATTAATTTCTTCTGAGGCCGCTACCCTTGACTTACAGATGGCTGTCTTCTCACTACGTGTTCACATGGTTGTCTGTCTGTGAATGTATGTGTCTGGTATCTTAACCTCTTCTTAGAGGACACCAATCATATTGGATTACAGCCCACTTGGTGACCCCATTTTAACTTAATTACCTCTTTAAAGGCCGTATCTCTATATACAGTCATATTCCGAGGTAGTGGCAGTCAGGACTTGAACACATAAACTGGGAGATAGAGGGACACAATTCAGCCCCAAACAGCACCCCATGCAAATAAGACTGAGATTTGCGGCTGTTTTTAGGGGGACTGGTTCCTGAGAATCACCCTCACTTTGATACATCAGGTGAATAAGATGATCATCCGTGCACCCTACCTCCCCAAATGCCTCAGATTCACAGCAGCTTTCATGGGGCACTCCAGTTGTTATCCCTCTGGCAGGGGCTTCCCTAATCTTTGTTCAAGAGTTCTCCCAATGGTTTTGAAAGCCCAGGTTCCATGTGTTAGAACTCTCCTCTTTGAAACAGTGAGAGGGGCTTCTCACACATTTAAGTTATGCTAATTCATCCATATGACCTCAGAAGAGGAAAAAAAAGAGAAGGATATAAAACTGTAGATCATGTCAGTGATTCCACATATCTCATATTGAACATATGATGGAGGACTGAATCTCTTGTTCCTTTAACTAATGTCCGTGCTTACATGCTTTTCATAATGAGATAGTTCTCCATGCTGATTTAAATGTAATTCTTCATGAAATAACCACTTCTTGTACAAGAAAGACCCTAAATACAAGCCCAATCCTTTCATGTTCAACTGAACAAACAGTCCTCCATTCACAATGAAGGCAGAACTGACAGTGTTGGACTTACTCAAAGTTTATGCAGGTACTTTCCAAGTAATTTTTGAGAACAATTTCGAGTTTATGCGATATTCGTCTTATGCTTTGACTTAGAGCCTGACCCTGACATAAGATGTAACTCTGCTAAATATAAAGCAGTATAAATACCTGTTGTCCAAGCAGCTGTGATCTATGTGGAAGTACTTTGCAGAGTTTCTGGGTCATAGTATGTACTTGGCAACTACTAGACTTCCAGTGTAGGGTGAGGAACATGGACCTAGGTGCCAAACATCTCAGGTTAAATTCCACTTCTACTTTACTAGCTGTGAGAAATGGGGGAAAATACTAAATTTCTTTGCATCTATGGTCTCTTCTTTGTAAAATGGAGGTGAGTATTATCTTAGTGGGTTATCTGGGGGATTAAATATTGTGTATTTATATAATATTTAAAGCACTTGAAAAGTGCCTGACACATAGTCTGAGATAAATATGTTTTATAATTGCTACTCTTTGTTAAATTTTTCTCCCATTCTGTCTTTCAAAAACATTTTTATGGAACTATAGTGCACATACAGAAAAGAACACAAATCATAAATATATAGCTCAATGAGTCAAAAGGTAAGCCCACCCACAGAACCTCCACTTAGGTCATAAACTACAAATATATTTTCCTAATTACTACACAATGCCCCTCCTTCCTCTCAACAACTATCCTGATTTCAAACCATAGATCACATCTGAGGTTTTGGAAGTTCATACAAATGGAATTACAATACCTATTTTTTAACCTCATACTGTGCTTGTAAAAATCACTCAGACTCTTGCACATAGCTATAGTTCATATATTTCCATCACTATATAGTATCTTGTTATATAAATATATTACAATTTTATCTGTTAATAGACATTGAGTTTCCAGTTTTTTATTAATAGACTTAAAATATTCTTACATACGTCTGTCTCTTGGAGCATGTGTATGCGTTTCTGTTGGGCATAAAACTAAGAGTAGAATTGCTAGGTCATAGGATCCACGTACAGTTAACTTGAACAGATGCTCCCAAGAAATTTTTCCAAAGCACTTGAACACATTTTACTCCTACAAGTACTATATGAGAGTTTTAAAATTTTGCCTTCCTGGTGGCTATTCCCTTTAACTACCAGTTTTTATCATTTTCAGGCAATTTAGCAATCTCTTCTTTATCATGTCCATGGCTTGGCACTAAAATGGAATCCAACTATGATGCCAGATGGGGGCATTTTTAAACCAACTGTGACATTTTATCATTGGGAAATTTTCTTTAGAAAGTTTTGATGTGATAGATAGTAAATCATTCAGTAGCTAGGGAAAACTTGGAAACCAATAACTCAACTTTATGTATTACGATGCAAATTATTACGATTTTATTCAATGACAATCCACAATGTCCTCCTCGATTGTTAATGAGATTTTGCCCCTTCCTACATACTCTTGGGGATTGCCTGATCTTTCTTTATTAAACCTTCCTATCCTTTAATTTTCCATTTCAGTCTCAAAGGGCCACTACATTTTTCACTTAAATATGTGATGCTGAATATATTATTTCTGCTTACAATTTTTAATTTTTGTTATTATATACCAATAACACTTCTGCATTACTGTAGCTGTAAAAGAAAATTTTAATTATCATTGCACAGGGGTTGTGATCTTCCCACAGTAAAAAGTGATGAAGTAGCAGGCCTGATAGCCACTATTTATTGCAGACACCTGTCCGGTGCTGTACTAGGTACTTTACTTACCCTATCTGGATTAATTCTCACAACAACCTTGAGATATAGATACTATAGGGGCACCTGGGTGGCTCAGTCATTAAGCATCTGCCTTCGGCTCAGGTCATGATCTCAGGGTCCTGGGCTCCCTGCTCAGTGGGAAGTCTTCTTCTCCCTCTCCCACTCCACCTGCTTGTGTTCCTGCTCTCGCTGTGTTGCTGTCAAATAAATAAATAAATAAAATCTTTTTTAAAAAAAGATATAGAAACTATGTAAATCAGAGGTTAGTTTTTCCTGCATATCTCTGTTTTCCTTTCTTGTAAATTTTGTTGCAGAACCTAGCATTGCTCTGAATTTTCCGGGGGGGGGGGGGGGCAGAAAACCCACTTATACTGAAAGAATTACTGAGCAATACAGATTTTAGCCAAGTTGTCCTCGAGGAGACAGAATAGAGTGTGACTCCTTCACATGCAGCCTTCTTTCTACTCCGGATCTGCCTGATCCATTAGATTAGTCATTTCTGCCCCTCCTCTCTCTCAATCTCCTGATTATACAATGTAATGTTCTTTTTTTCCACTGGAAATGTAGGCCCCATTGTTGGACATTCTTCTACTCCACATAATTTAATGAATACCTCTTCTCATCAGCTACTAAGAAAATAAAATTTCTCCATTTTGTTACAGTTATAAATCTCTAATTTTACCATGAGTAAACTAAGGTTCAGAGATATGAAACTGCTTGCTCTAGACTACTTAACTGGCAATGGTTGCACGAGGAATCAAATCCAAGATGGCATGACATAAACTACCTCCACACTTACCGCCCTATTTTTAAGTATGGATTTTGAAAACTGCAGGAAATTCACTAGTATATGGTTTATTGATAGACTTAATTTTCTAGTTCTTCTCCAATCCTGAAATACTGTGGACCAACTTCTGCATAAATGGTACACTTTAAGTAACATATACAATTAAAGGAGGCAAACTCCAACTCTTAAACTGCCAAGGTGCGAAAGACATTGTTCAGTCACCACCAGGGAGTTATATAGAAAAACTCAGAGTTGTCACTGCATGTTTAAATGATCGGATGATGGATGCAGATTCCCAAGGTAAGTGAGGCCAGAAGATTCTTCAAGTCCCAGGAAAATAGTCTGACCCTAGTAAGAAAATCCTAAAAACCAGTTGTATATGTAGAAGGAATTGAACACTGCCTTCAAGCTATGATTTCAGAGAAGCCACAAATCTGGTCTTCCCCACTCCTCAATAAAGGAGAGAATTCCTGTATTTCACAACTAGAGTTTAGGCTTAAATTTAAACAGCCTCTGACAAATGTGGTACACAGATGATCATGATAAAAATCACTTACTCATACACATAAAATGTCTGATCCTTTCTGGAGAGCACATGGTATGAAAACCAGGAGTGTGACTGGGGAGCTGAGGACCCTAGAGCCTGTTGTTTTGGTATCACACAGGTTAGAATAAATTTATTTATTTATTTATTATTTAATTTATCTTTTTAAAGATTTTATTTATTTATTTTAGAAAGTGAAAGAGAATATGAGTGGGAGGTGGGGGGAGGAGCAGAGGAAGAGGGACAAGCAGACACCACACTGAGCAGGGAGCCCAAGGTAAGGCTCAATCCCATGACCCGAGATCATGACCTGAGTGGAAATTAAGAGTGGGACACTTAACTGACTGAACCACCCAGGCGCCCCACAGGGTTGAATAAATTTAAACCTCAAAAATCACAGAGTATTAGTGTTGGAAGTAATATTAGGGCTCTACCAATCGAGTGATTCTGAATAAACAGGTGTCCATATCAAGGTGGGGTGGATTCACCTGTTGTTTGGAAAGAAAAAACAAAACTCATTAACATCATAAGTTTTTAGCTATTATTGCTTTTATCATTCAAGCTTAAAAAGTAAAACAGCCTAGAACTACAAATTTGGTGGAGTGAAACCAAAGTTAAACTGTATATTCTTTGTACTGGTGATTCCAGAGAAGAGAAGGGATTATCTCTTTACAGAGGTGGGGGAAAGGGCATAATCTCCAGAAGAGGGTACAATTTTTCAAATGGAGGCAAGGGTTCTTTTTATAAAATTTAAGAAATAATAACATTTCATGCCTGTAAGCTTACTTGTGAAAAACTGAAGTTTATAGACACTTAAAAAATAAAAATAACTTTTCCCTCTATTAGTTTTTATTGTTATGTAAAAAATTACTACAATGTAAGCTTGAAATATGGCACATTTACTGTCTCACAGTTTCTGCAGATCAGAATAGGGTAAGTGGGTTCTCTGCAAGACTGCCATCAAGATGTCAGCCAGGGCTTGGTTCTCATATGAAGGCCTGACTGGGGAAAGCTATTTCAAGATTGTTTGCAAAATTCATCTCCTTATGTTGTAGGACTCATGTCTCTGTTTTCTTGCTTCCTGTTAGGCAGAAGTTGTCCTCAGCTCCTGGAGGCCACACAGAGTTCCTTGCCATATGGCCTTCTCACAGCATGGCTTTTTACTTCATCAATCCAGCAATGGAGAAAAGTGTCTTTCCAATCAGCTAAAATAGACTCCTCTATAATGAAACATAATAATGGGAGTGACATCCCATCACCTTTGCCTTATTGACTTGATTAGAAGAGAGTCACTGTTCCCCCTCCCACACACACCCAAGACAAGGGGACTATACAAGGGTATGTATTCCTGAGGGTTGATATGGGATGTGTCTGTCATGTCCACAAAGAATTTTAAGAGTTTAGAGAAAAAATCAAGATCTTCTAACTGCACATCTACCGTGGACCACACATGAAGGTAATAGAATCATGACTCTCCCCACTGTGTTATTACCACTGGTGTTTGAGATGAGCAGGGTCAAGTGGAGAGGAAAGATAATTTCCAAGTGCAGAGGAAGAATGTCATTATATAGAATGTCAATGTGCCGAAAGAAAAAATAAACAACACAGAAATGCATGGGCATAAGCCACTCTTGCACCACTGTAGGGTATAGAGAAACACATGAAATGTGAAGATATCCATATTCTGGAGGTACTTTTAAGAATAAGACTAGAAGTGAAAGGAACTATAAATTTTAATGTGGCTTGATTTAACAGAACTATCACAAAACTAAAAATCTGGGAAAGTCTCTTGCACATATAATTTCTAAGTTTTGCATGTGCCCCACTCTAGTAAAGCACTGTATATGTGTGTATACACACATACACACTTAAAATAATAATATCCCATAAAGTTATTGTCATATAAAAGAAAATGGCTCTGATAGCTCCTCTTCTTAGCTGAAATATCATTCCTTTCCTTTCTAAAAACTTTTGGTATTTTGTCTGTTTGCACATCCAGGTCCAAATTACTTCCCCCAGAAACCTTTTTCTGCTAAACTCTGTTGAACTGGGAGTACTAGTTGTCTAGGGGATTTTAAAACACACCCGAAGCAGTCCTGGTGGCTAAGGGAAATTTCATTTGTGGCTTCATTTGCTCAGGTACTAAAAAAAAAAAACACTACTCTGAGAAGTATGACAGGCCTGTCATAGATTAGAATTGAAATTCCTAGAAATATGGGCAAGTGGTCTCCAAAATGTGTTGCATGTAGCCCAGGTGGTGAGGAAGACAAATGAAAGATGGAAGAATACTGGAATGTATGTTCAAATATAAAAATAGAAGAAGGATGTTTTGTCACTATTTAAGATTAACATATGGGCCTTGGGTCTTTATTAATTTGAATGTCACATAATCACATGTCATCTATGCATTTGGAGTATCCTGAAGGAAAGGTGAGGGTAAAGTGACAACTGAGACCTCAATTACTCACTTGCTTTTGGCATATTGTGGTGTTTTACACTTTACTGTGTCTAGTTAAATAGAGATATTATGTAATTTTAAATAAACTAACCCTGTTGAAATGTCTGGGAAGCCTTAAAATGTTCCTACTGAGGAACCATGTATAATTGAGAGGGAGGCAAGCCATAAGAGATGCTAAACTCTAGAAAACAAACTGAGGGTTGCTGGAGGGGGGGTGGGTGGGGGGTAAGTGATAACTGGGTGACGGGCATTAAGGAGGGCACTCGCTGTAATGAGCAATAGGTGTTATATGCAACTGATGAATCACTAAATTCTACCTATGAAGCTAAGAAGATCATTAAAAAAGAAGACACTTGTATTGTTGGGATAGGCTCTCTAAACACCACAGAAAAGGATATGGGGGCATTACCAGATCTGACAAGAAGCCCGAACTATGTAAATAATCAAAAAGATTACTTAAAGTATGCATTCATGACCACCATTGTTAATGACATTCTGAGTTCCGTGTATGCATATTTTCCCGTCAGGTATTAGTTAATGTAATTCAATGCCATATTCCATTTGTTTCTTATTTTTATCTTTGAGGTAACTTTTTTTATATATAACAGTCATTTAAAACTAATATGGAAATAAACTCAACTTAGACCTATTCCTTTGATTCACTGTAGCATAAATTCTAAACCAGGATTTAAACCAAGAATTTCAATAATCAAAAAAATATTTAAGCACATTGTTCACTAAAAAGTATCATTAATTAAAATCCTTTGGCAAGAGAAAAATGTTTTTCAACTGCCAAAAAATTAAATATACATATTTTATATGTTTTATTTTTTCCCAACTTCTGGATGTCTATTTTATGTATGCTATAATGTATATAGCAGAACATGGTTGTATAATATAAATAAATAGAATAGATTTGTTAGAGCTGAGACCTCAAAATTTTGTAAGCCCTGGTTTACATTCTTGCTTATTACTAGAGTATTCATAAAGGCTATTTTTTTCCTTCCTTAAACTGCATAAATAAAATTTATTAAACTATGTTCCATGAAGCTAATCTTCTACTTGGAAAAATAGAGGTTAAACAAGTCAAATCATTTTTTTTTTTTAATCTAGACATCTCAAAGCCTCCAATATGCTAATGTGTCAAGTCAGTCTCTAAGAGGAGGACTGAATATATAGCATTTCACAGATTTTAGTCCATGGAATCCTATTTTCATAAAACATCTCATGGAATTAATGTTCTGATTAAGACACTTTGGAATACACTGGCAAACATTCTTTGATTTTATCTACTACTTATAGAACTCTATAATAAATAACCTTGTAGCTCTAATGAGTAGTTAAATTGTGATAAAAGTAAAACTAACTCATGTAGCCCCTCTATCTACTTCCTGAGTTAAATCCTTCTTACAGTCAACCATTCTGTGCTTATATTTAAACTCCTAACTGTCCTGATCCAATACTGTCGATTACTTTCCTTATTCCATAATTCTGAGCCTCCTAACATCTAATGTAAAACAACTTTCCTTCCTTAACCACATTCATTAACTTATATTTGAACACTGTCCTATCCCTTCAAGGCCAGACTATGGCCAAAGTATTTATTACATGATAAAATAATTGTTTCTAAGTGTTAAAGACCTCTTCATAGTTGTTATGGAAATACAAGATCTAGAAGGAAGACCTAAGTTGAAATCAGGAGATTCAAAAAGAAGTACAGATGGAGATAGCAAGTAACTTTAGATGAATTCAGAAGAGTGCTTGTCGATAACCCAAGGAGGCTGGAAACGTATTTTTCTGTGCGGCTGGTTGTATGGTGTAGGGACAGCCTAGAAACCTAAAGGCAATTCTCCCTAAGAAACATTCATTTTAGTAGAGCCTTCAGTAGTATCACTCTCGGGAGTTAGTGATGTTGTCAGGTAAGCCAATATGGTAGTATCAAGTGAGGAAGCTGTTGGAGAGGCAAGCCTGGGGAGTGGGTTCTAAGGTTATTTTGAATACCAGTAGATAGACAGCTGCTCATTCAGTCTATGTGTAGAGCTGGCTCTGAATTGCCACTCCAGCTCATTGCCACCTGGATCACATGGTCCATTTGTTCAAAATGAGCTCTTTATCTGTCATGGCTACAAGCCAGATGGGTCTGTCAGCTGTAGTAACTCAGCAGCAACCTCACGCTCTGTTGGCATAGGATAGTCAGTTCTTAGCAGGATTCACTGATGGAAGCTCCCAGTCCACAGTCCTAGAAACCCCCACATGAAATTGGAAAGGCTAGGCCGCCTGATGATCTAGCAAAGAACAAGATTTACATCAACGAAACTAGTAATGTGTCCCATAACTAGTGCATGGGCAATGTTATCATAGTACAAAATATAATAATGTTAAAAATTAAAAATCTGGGTGTAGTCAGGTAGAAAATAATTATGGTATTATTATGAATGTAGTTAAACCTTTGGGGTGAAATTGCAAAACATCACAAAGGGACTTGGTTGCCCAATTCCTATAAATGTTTTAAAAAGGTACTCCTTGCTGAATAACTTTCTAACAGGAAATAAGTAACAACCTTGAGTTTATGGGCTCCACTACATTTTCTTTGGCAGCCCTATCCCGCTCTCTCAGCTGATGGGAACTAATTTATAGCAAGAACACTTGGTACACAACATTTCTTGTTGTGTCCTGTCTGCAGTGTGCTTTGATGTCAGAAGCTCCAAATATCATAGCTTTAGGGTCCTGTTTAGCATGAGCCTGAAAATGTCTTTGAAAGGTAGTTTCATTGGATAATTTTAAAATAACACATGGACAAAATGTTATAAATTTAAAACCTGGGAATTTTCCATGCTGCTTAAATAAATGATGAATATGGCATTGCCTTCAATCTGTCTTCAATTATATAATACTGTTGATTGCACATCTTAGAATTGATAAGACGTTAAATACAATGAGCCTCAGATCAAAAGTGACTTAAAAGCTATCTTCATATTATACTGTTTAAAAGTACCATGCACTTTACTGGTATCATTAATCTATATCCTTTTTAAAAATATTTTATTAATTTAGAGAGAGAGACTGTATGTGCCTGTGAGGGGGTTAGGTATGGACAGAAGGAGAGGGAGAGAGAGAATCTCAAGCAGACTCAGAGCTGGGCATGGAGCACTACCCAGGGCTTGATCTCACTACCCCGAGATCACAACCTGAGCTGAAACTAAGAGTCAGAGGCTTAACCGAGCCACCTAGGTGCCCAATCTATATCCTTTTTTTTATATACAAAATAAATGTGGTTTTGCATGTGTGCCCTATAGGTGCTTCCTCTAAAATACATATCAATTCCATCTACCTGCCTTTTTACCACTGCTCTCACCCATGCCTAAGCCACAACCCACTGTCCTCTCTGGCTTGGGCTACTAGGATGGCTTCCTCATTGGTCTTCATTCTTCCATTCTTGCCTCAGGAGCACCATAAAGCAGACAACCTAAACTGGATTCTTTCAGTAACCTCCTATCGCCTTTACAATTAAATCCAAACTCCTCATTGTAGCTTATGAAGCCCTGAACCAACTTACACCTGTTCTCCTGCTCCCAATCTGTCTCTGAGTTATTCTCTCCTTATCCATCTCTGCTTTGTCATTTCAGCCTTCTTTCCATCTGATAGATCAAGTCAGGATTTTTCCTTCCTTAGGTCCTGAAGTGATGGGACTCCTTCTGCCTGGATGTCTTTTCCACTCCACTTGTTGTCATCATTTCATTCTCTTGGTCTTTATAAAGTGTCAGCTTTAATGTTATGCCCTGAACAAGGTTGTCCCTGCCATCCAACTTAAAATAGGTTTTCTTTGCTATTATGCTAAGTCAGTCAGACAGAGAAGGACAAATACCCCATGATATCACTTATATATGGAATCTAAAGAACCAAACAAACAAAAACCAGAAACAGACCTGTAAATACAGAGAACAAGGTATGGTTGCCAGAGGGGTGGGGGTGGGGAAATGGGTAAAATGAGTGAAGGGGAGTGGGAGGTACAGGCTTCCAGCTTTGGGATGAATAAGTCACGGGGATAAAGATACAGCATAGGGTATTAATAGTGTTGTATGGTGATAGATGGTAGCTACACTTGTGGTGAGCAGAGCATAACGTATAGATTTGTGGAATCACTGTTGTCCACCTGAAACTAACATTGTGTGTCAACTATAATTAAAAAAATACTAAAATAACTTCTCTTCCATTCTTCTCACTCTCAGCCCCATAACTTCCTTCATAACACTTTTTCATAATTGAGAACTATACAGTTCTATGTTTACTTGTTTACGGCCTATCTTCTTCACTAGATTTTAAGCTCCGTATAGGTAGGGCCCAGACTGATTTTGTTTAGAGTCTGTACATAGCACCTAGACAAGTAGATTCTCAATAAATATTTATTGAATAAATGAGTGGTTTTATACCTTCTAACTGCCTACATCTGCCACATTCATCCTTCTCTATCACTGTATTATCTTTATTATTGAGTACATATTTATTACGGCCAAACACTGTGCTAAGAAATGTAATAATAGCATTTATATTATCAACTTATTTAAAATAGCTAATACGATAGGACTTCTTTTTACTGTGTGTTATAACTTGCAATAAAGACTGAGGCACAGAGCAGTTGGATAAATTGTGCAAGTTCTCACATCTGTGAGTGATGGTCAAACAGCCTCAGCTCAGAGCCCATCTTTTTTTTTTTTTTTTTAAGTTTGGGTGGCAAAACATAAATATCTTGTCTTCTCTTTTTAAAATTTTATTTTATTATGTTAATCACCATACATTACATCATTAGTTTTTGATGTAGTGTTCCAAGATTCACTGTTTGCATATAACACCCAGTGCTCCAATGCAGTCTGTGCCTTCCTTAATACCCATCACCAGACTAACCCATCCCCCCACCCCCCTCCCCTCTAGAACCCTCAGTTTCTTTCTCAGAGTCCATAGTCTCTCATGGTTCATCTCCCCCTCCGATTTCCCCCCCTTCATTTTTCCCTTTCTACTATCTTTTTTTTTATTAACATATAATATCTTATTTGTTTCAGAAGTACAGGTCTGTGATTCAACAGTCTTACACAATTCACAGCGCTCACCATAGCATATCTTCTTAATCACTAGACTATGGGCATCTGCTGTAATAGACATTTAATTCCTTCTTGTTCTATGCCAAGGATGCTCCTCAGGAGCCTCAGAATTAGCTTACAGGCTCACCGATGACCAGCACACTCAGAAGTGTCAATTATACATATGTGTTTATCTTGTTATATCTCCCAGAGCCTCAAAAAAGGAAGCCTAATGCCACTTAGGTCTCTTCTATTTGGTCTCTGTAGTAGCGGTTGGTTTCTGGATAAACTAGATCACATCCTGCCCAGAAGGTCTGGTCAACCCCAGCTATTTCTCAGATGTCTTTATTGATTTTTGTATTGCTTCTGGCTTGTTTTCAGCACATCACTTTAGTGTCTTACTTGACAGCCCTCTGACCTATTCACTACTGAACTGTTGTACAGGAATGTACTCACTTGTTCTGCCTGCAGAATAGAGCTGAATTTCTACAGTATTCTGATCAGCTTGACACTTTAAAGGGTGATCCTATAGGTATGGTGAAAGTTTCCTTGGCCATAATTTAGTAATATTTAGCAAAATGGGTTTCAGAATGATGAATGTAGTATCATTTTTAATGTTTTATCACTTTATTACATCTATATTAACTGACCCAGTTTGTTCAATCACTAGGTATTACTGAGTATTTATTATCAAGCCAGTAGAGTACTAGAAATACACTAGCAGAATGAAAAATATATAGTGCTCTTAAAGAAGATATAACCTTATGGGGAAAATTTTCATTTAATAAACACCTTAGATAATTATTTAGGATAGTATAAGGTCAAGCACTGGCATGAATGTTGCAAACAATGTGTACAATTGAAATTAAAAGAAAGCATATGGCTATGGACAGGAATTTATAGTGACAGCTTTATGAACATGCAAGGATATTTGGCCTACTATAGGAAACAATGTGGCATAATGGTTAAGAGAGCATTGGCAGGTGCAGAGAATCTAGATTCAAATTTGGATTTCTCCATTCACTAACTGAATGGCTTTGGGCAAGTTGCTGGATTGCTATGGCACCAATTTAATTATTTGTAAATTTATAATAATAGTTTTTACCTTATAGAGTTAGCTGTGATCAGGATTGCAATGAATACTATATATAAAAGTTTAATTTAGTGATTAGACACAGAAGGTATTGTGTAACTACCATTAGCTTATATTATGAATGGTGGATGGTATTTGCATGGGAAGATGGTTGAGAAAAGAATTTTGGCAAAGGGAACAGTACCGTTAAAGACCAGGAGCTGGGAATGAGCATGGCATGTGCCCAGAAAGGAGAGAGAGGACCTACCTCAATGGAATCTACAATAGTCTAGTACCTTCTATCAGGTAGTCTTACGTTTGGACAAAAAGTAAAACTGTTTGCTTTTTGGAATAACCAAAAATTCCACCCTGAGTCCAAAGAGAATTCAATACCACTCTCGCTTTGAACTGTTGATTTTCATCTGCATGGCACATTGTTCCATTACCATTCCTGCCAGTCTTCCAAGAGATGCTCTCACTTTCTTAATGCAGGTTGTTATCTCCTTGTCAAATGATGCCTCAATGCAAGGAACATTCCCAAGTTACACGAATACAGATACAACTTTTAGCTTTGGACTTTGGATAGGCTAAGAATCCAAAGGCAGAACAAAGTGTAATATATGCCTCTGTTCTTATCTGCTCTATGGTACACAGAATCATTTCTTTCCATTTTCATGAGATTGTCTTTGTGTTCCTTTACAGTAGATTTTATCAGCAGCTAGAGTGAGATGTTCAACAAAGAAGTTAGACTATATTTGAGCTCTTCCATAAAGGCATGGATGACAAATGTCAACCTTGCTGAATAAAAGGTGGGGAGGGCTGAATGGCAAGAAGCTAATCTCTTCATATTAGAAAATTTTCTCCTTATTTCTTTCTGCAAACAACAAGACAATTCTCCCACTCCATTTCCATAGAGTCTGTCATGTAGAGATACAGTCAAATAGCCTATGAGAGAAACAGTGTTGGTGTTCTCAGAAAGATACTGTGTGCGCCTCGCCCTTTTTTTTTTTTTAAAGATTTTATTTATTTATCTGAGAGAGAGAATGGGAGACAGAGAGCATGAGAGGGGGAGGATCAGAGGGAGAAGCAGACTCCCCGCTGAGCAGGGAGCCCGATGTGGGACTCGATCCCGGGACTCCAGGATCATGACCCGAGCCGAAGGCAGTCGCTTAACCAACTGAGCCACCCAGGTGCCCGCGCCTCTCCCTTTTATCTGAGAAGCTCATAATACCTTCAGAGAGTCACATGGCTAACAGACGCTTCCAGCCAGGCTTTGCTTTAATCCCTTCTAATCCTCACCACAGCCTATTCTGTCAATGTTATTCTTCCCTTTTGGTCCAAAGCACATAGAATGTGCAGAACCCTCTGTACAGTTTGTGTGTCCAGGTATCCCGTGCCTCACTGCCCCATACCACTAAGATACCTGATGATCCCACACTTGAGTACTGTGGCTACGGAGAAAGGGAGGTGTGCTACGAACTGTGCTGTTTGGAAGTGAACCGGCCTAAAGAAACAAAGTGGGAACAAGTTTCCGTGGCTCCACTCATATAATCTGGGGCTTGCTGGAAAAGAGTCAGATGTTCCAGTAAGGGGCAGAGGACTTTCATTCACTTCTGGCTTAAGATTCAAATCCTTGGGACGCCTGGGTGGCTCAGTTGGTTAAGCGACTGCCTTCGGCTCAGGTCATGGTCCTGGAGTCCTGGGATCGAGTCCGGCATCGGGCTCCCTGCTGAGCAGGGAGTCTGCTTCTCCCTCTGACCCTCCCCTCTCTCATGTGTGCGCTCTCTCACTCATTCTCTCTCTCTCAAATAAATAAAATCTTAAAAAAAAACAAAAAACAAAACTGGCTTAAAAAATTATTAAAAAAAAAAAAGAAAAAAGATTCAAATCCTTAAGATGAGCTACATTAGACGCTATGTGACGGCAAAACGTTCATGAAAAGAAGCAATGTGCAAGCAGATCATCTCAAACTGTAAGATTCTGGAGTCCTGTTGACAAAAAGCCATTTGAGATTGGGTAAAATGTTTACTTTCCTTAGGGACATGCTGGCATTCCACATAGAGGAGGTAACTCCTCTGATGGCCGAGCAGAGTGAAAAATGGAGAGCATCCACCCTCTGCCTGCAATGCTGTTAGGTTTAGAGGGCCTCGTGCAGCCAGGGCTTGGGCATGGTGGGCTCCATTCTCCCTTTCAGGCATTGAATGCCCTCAACCCATACAGGCTATTATGATGCCATAGCAGTCCACCCTCTTTAGCTTCTGACTGGCAAATGTCTGCCGGCAAAGCTGTTAGGTTTAGAGGGCCTCAAGCAGCCAGGGCTTGGGCATGGTGGGCTCCATTCTCCCTTTCAGGCATTGAATGCCCTCAACCCATACAGGCTATTATGATGCCATAGCCGTCCACCCTCTTTAGCTTCTGACTGGCAAATGTCTGCCGGCAAAGCTGTTAGGTTTTAGAGGGCCTCTCGCAGCCAGGGCTTGGGCATGGTGGGCTCCATTCTCCCTTTCAGGCACAGATCGCCCTCAACCCATACAGGCTATTATGATGCCACAGCAGTGTCCAAAGAAACAGGATATGCTCACAATGTCAGAGAGACAGTGGACCACCCTATATCAGTGCCACCCTTGGGTACTGAAATCCCATTTTTAATAAATGCCATTTTTAATAAAGCCATATATATACATATATACATATGTATATACATATGTATATATATGGCTTATCGGCCTTCTTATGTTCCCTTCCTGAGACACTAAGAAGGACTGGCCATGCAACTGAACATTTGGGGGTATCTGAATACTGTGTCAGCATCTGTGCTTATCCAAATCCGATTTCTGTCGAGACCCCAAACTTCAAAATTCTGTAGCCAAGGAAGACTGGAAAATGTATAAGTCATGATTTTGCTCCTGGGTACTTAGCCACAGTGATGAGGTGCTTAACATCCGATACCACCTGCATTCTAATGGGCCATAAGCTATTCTGGTTTTTCTGAGGCTTTGCTGAAAGTAAAAAGGATAAGCAGCATGCCCCATCTTTAGTATTCAGAACTGAGAAGAACTGCGCTATAAGCCATCTCTTATGCTTTCCTGTCAGCACAGACATGCAGGGGAGGGGGGTCCCACTATATTGGATAGTTTTAGAATAGCATCCAAAGTGATCTTGAAGTAAGAGGCCACAGACTGGTTAATGCCTGTGGTGCCCATGACATTTGTTTCAGAGTTCCTCATTGTTATAGTCCTGAGATGATTGTAACTGTGATGGTCACGGATAACACATGGAGAAAGTAGAGCTCACAGGAGCCTTATATAGTCACCAGTCACACACTTTGTTCTCAATTTCCCACTATGCCTCAAATGGCCTACCAGCAGTTAGAAACAATTTTTCTGATGTTGTATTGGTTCTAGAAGCATCAGAGGAGAAGAGCTAACATGTGACAGCACAGATCCTGTGAGATTTATAAAATTGACAGATGTCACATGCAAGAAGAAAGCTTTGCCTTTGACATCCTATGGTGTTACAAAAAAGTAATTTTTAACGCAAACTGAAAACCAAATTTCAACATACTTTTCAAAAAGCTGACATTCTAAAGCATTTCTCCTATGACTTCATAAGAATTGTTATATTCATGCTGCAAATGACACTGAAACGCTTTTTAGATAGTTAATACAGAGAGCATTTCATAGATAGCAGAGTTTGGGTTTAACCTAGAGCTAATCTCTTAAATTGATCTTGGAGTTTCTTGTCCCATTTTAAACAGGAACTAGGTAATGGTTAGTTTGGGGAGAAAAAAAAATGGGATATAGTTTCTTAATAATCAGCATGACATTTTTATTGTTCTCACCAGCCCTAAGTTTCTTTTTGACACCCACAGATAACAGTGTTGTCTCTCAGATTCACAGTTGGGCACAAATGTGTCTACATGATTCTGGAGAGCCATCTCTCCTCTCAGCTTTCTTGTTGACTCATGCAGGAAGGCCCAAAGCATAATTAACATTAATTAAGTTTTCTCACTATTCTGAAAACCCTTGCTCTCTGAAGGAAGCAGAAGAGGTGGGCCTCAGAGAAATTCTTTTCTTCTTCCTTCTAGTGTTAGCTATGTCTTGTAGCAACTGGAGGCTGGCAACCAACTGTGTAAAAGCACTAACTATATATTCGCATTTGTCATCTAAATCTTCTTTCAGTCAGTAAAAATTTACTGAGTGTCCATTATGTGCCAAACAATAGTTTTTGACACTATGGCAAGAGGAAGAATCGCTGAGAAAATTTTTGAGTAAGTATTTAAAGGAAGTGAGGAAGCAAGCCATGCAATTATCTGGAGAGAGAGCATTCCAGACAGAGAAAATAGCAAGTGCAAGCTCCCTGAGACACAGCATGTTCAGGAAATAGCAAAAACCCTGGTATGCCCAGAGCAGAGCTAGCGATGGCAGAATAGGAAGAGAAGTAAGCAGTCACGATATGTAGGGCCCTGGAGGCCATCATAAGGACTTCTGTTTTTACTGAATAACATCAGAAGCCAGGAGAGGCTTTTAAGCAAAGTAGTTATCATCTCCTTACATTTTAATAATATCATGCAGGCTGATGTGCTGAAACCAGACTGCATACGGAGCAAGGACGGAGGAACATGTAAGAGGTTACTGCAATAATCCAGTCAAGAGATGACAGGTTTTGTCCTAGAGTGCTGATGGTATGGACCTGAAAGGCAAGGTCAGATTCTGGATGTATGCATATATGCCACTTTAGTCAAATTAATACTAGGTCAGTTTAACAACTATAAGAAAGCCCTTTTAAACACTCATAGGGTACACAAAATATATGATGTCCTTTGCAAACATATGTAGTGAAAAGATCTACATAAATTCATATTCATTCCTTACATTCACTTATGTTCCCTACTCAGATTGCATATTTATTCTTAGTTATCCCATTATAAGAA
The DNA here is from genome assembly GCF_029215605.1 of Mirounga angustirostris. Lineage (NCBI taxonomy): Eukaryota > Metazoa > Chordata > Mammalia > Carnivora > Phocidae > Mirounga > Mirounga angustirostris. The sequence goes on from NW_026991720.1 coordinate 38,277,084, forward strand.
ACATCTTGATTCAAACAAATTTGATGACTTAAACTTTGAGTTCCTTAGGCAAAGCATATTCTATATACACATAATTTTAGAATACATTTTCATACTTACGTGTAATTACTAAATGGAAATTCACCACTGCCATCTAATACTCCTACTCTCTAAAATATTTCTCCAATGACTGCCATAATTTGTGGAAAATAGCATAAAACTCTGGTTCTCTAATGCCATGCCTGTCTTAGTACTTAGTCCTAAACAAAATATTCAGAAGTCGCCTTTTGCCGAAGTAAGCTGCCTCACCTAAGTTTGCATTCCCCTCTGTGGGGTAGCCCACATCCAGTGACTGCTCTGTGCAGGATCCAAAGACAAGGCCACTTCGCCTGGCTAGATTCACAGCTCGGAAGGACCAGCCCAGCTCCAGAACTCCCTGGGAACTTGGCCAATGTCTTTGCTGCAGGTCCATCAGAGTTCAGCTTCTCCTGCTGCCCATCCTGCCTTTTTCACTCCCTCACAGGTGTTGTTCCTGAGAACATTCTCTCAATAAACTTACTGCATGTAAATCTCTGTCTCAAACTCTACTTTTCAGGGATCCAAACTAAGACATTCTGACCATATTTATACAGCTGTTGTTTAATGAAACTGAATAGTGAAACCATAGGTACAGCTACAGTTTCAGCCACTTTAAAAAAAAAAAAAAGGAATACGCAGCAAAAGGAATGAATGTTAACTACTACTGTTTTAAATTTTAATTCTGATCTAATCTCCAAGCTGCTTACTATATCAGTTCATTATTTATTTTAAGGAAAAGGCTTTTAAAACAAGCAGATAATTTTCAAAAGAAAATGTTTGGCCACTGTACAAAATGTATTCCCTACTCTGCAAATTACGGAAAACATATATGCAGAATTTTAAAAATAGCTGTCCTTAGAAATCAGAAGTATATGGTATAATTACTTGAGAATGCATGCATCTTGGAAGGAGCTTAAGGGAGTTATATTTGAAATTTTTCTCTAAGTTCCTCAACTACTCAGCCATTAATGAAATGAACACCGTCTCCCTATATATCCATATCCCTTTATCTATATAGTCAAGTTCATGTCTGCATAGTGTATGTATTCATAGGTGAACATGCTTAGAAGTGCTCTCTTGATTGGGGATTCTTTTGTAAAGTATTTTAAACAAAAAGAAACACTGCCTGCCATTGGAGACATCTGTATGCTACTGTCAGTTCATCTCCCTGGAAACAGAAGAGAGGTTTATAATATAATGTATTCTGGTAATAGCAGTCACTCTGATAATATATGGCATAGATATAGCAATTCTAACTATGCACCACAAAACACTTTATATATGCATTAATAAATTCCAGTAAAACTGAAATACAGTCATTTGGAATTATTTCTTTTCTCATTTGTTTGACTAACAGCACCTCAAGATCAGAGATTCATATTTTCATTCTCTCTCTATCTCTCTCCTTCCCCCACCCCATTTTGGTTTTGGTTTGGGAGTGATTTCTGTTTTCTCTAATATTTTTATAAAAACCAGGTAAACAGATTGTTCTTTGGGGGGCTGAGAAATTATTGCATGATCACAACAAATCAGTATAATGAGACACATAAGAAATCTGAGAATAATGTTGTGGGAACAGTTCATTGTTGCTAAAAGATTTTACTTGTCATACTTGGAGCTATATCATTCCATTTTATAATGCGAGAATCAGAAATAATTTTTTAAAATTACCTATTTAAAATTATTACACTTTCAGAAGAAAAATATCCAATAAGATAAAGTATTTATTTCAAGGTCATAGATTCTTTGTTGTAGAATTAAAGCCAGAAATTCAGATGTCCTTCTTTTCAGGTTGATGAACTGAACAAAAATTTAACCTTATTCTTTCTCAACATACCACACAGTAATGGAGAAGACATAAGAAGAAATCTAAGTCTATAATTTTGTCAAGAATCTAAAGAGGGTATCATCAGAACAGAAATGCTGAGAAAGTTCTGGAAGACATAAGTGGGCTTCTCTGTCTCTTCAATCCATTTGTATACATGTTGAGTACACTTGTCTTTTTCCTTGCCCCATTCACTGAACTCAACAAGGTGGCCCTCCCTGCTTAGAGTCAAGGAGGTGGTTTTCTGGCCAACTGCCTGCTACCCAGTAAGTAGATTCAGACAAGATTGAGAAATAGATCACTCTGACAGTTCATCTTGTTGGGGAAGGTTTTTTTTTTTTTTTTTTTTAAAGATTTATTTATTTATTATTTGAGAGAGAGAGAGAGAGTGCAGTGGGGAGGAAGGGGCAGAGGGGGAGAGAGAGAGAGAGAATCTCAAGCAGACTCCCCGCTGAGTGCAGAGCCTGACCTGGGGCTTGATCCCATGACCCTGAGATCATGACCTGAGCCGAAATCAAGAGTCAGATGCTTATTTGACTGAGCCACATAGGCCTGCCTTGGGAAGATTTTAAAGAAGACATAACCACTGGCTGACCTGTGAGCTGGACTGGGTACTTGGAGGCTTTTCACCTGCTCCCCTGTCCTTGGAATGTGGGCTCCACTTGCCTTTCCCACTCCCAGAGGCTGCTCCAAGGACACAGCCTTGAGAGAGTGATGTGTTGTTGAGAATACCTGAGAATATACTGACTGAACTCGAGGCCTCTACGTGAATCTGTGAGATTCGGCAGTTGGGTGCAGGGACCCACTCATCCTGCTGCCACCTAAGACATGCCTCATATGTAAGTTCCATTTGTTTATTAAAACTACCACCTACCAACCTAGAGTAGACTGCCTCTTTCTTTGATCTCTCCTTGCCCTCCATGTTTGGGGGCCAGTTTCAGATTACCCCTGGGAAGCTCCCGAGGAGGTTGTGAACCAACACATTCTAGGACTATTCAGTGTACCCAACTGGGTAAGTAACTGGGACTCCTAATCATACTGGCTGTGAAATCTTGACCATAACCCTTGCTTCCTTGGAGACTCAATTTACTTATCTGTAAAGAGTTAATAATAACATACCTACTCATGCAGCTATAATTATTTGTTGTTTTTATAATTTTTTTCCAAGTCTCAAACATAAATACTTAAGAGACAAAAAATACTAGATGAATATTCTCATGAATTATGAAACCAGAGCAAAGCACTCCACATTCTAAAACAGGTACAGGAGTGGATTGACCAAGTTGTGAACTGTTCCTCCAAATGAAGCTGCTAAGAAACTCTGCATTTAGAAGTAATAACTATGAAGAACAGGAATGAAAAATGCAATGATGTTCAGAATAACTAATTACAAAACTTTCTTCCAAAAAGCTGAGATAATCAGGCCACTCCCCATCCCCATATATAAAACGAGCTGACTGTGGATTTTGTCCACAGGATAGAGCCAAGGAAACATTATCTAAATTAGAAGCTAATGTAATTGATCTGGGGTAGGACTTCAACTTCCAAATATTTTAATAGTGCTTTGGATGACTCTGGAGTTAAAGGCCATTTTCCTAAGCTAATGGTTCACAAAGTGTGGTACCTGGAACAGTGGCCTCACCATCACTTGAGAACTTATTAGAAATGGAAATTATTTGATCCTATGCTAAATCTGCTAAATTGCAGACTCTGGGTATGTAGTACAGCAATTTATGTTTTAATAAGCATTTGGATAACTCTGATGTATGTTAGTTTAAGAACCACTACTCTTAGTTAAAGTGAAGAATCTAATTTAGAGGACTCTTATTGATCTGAAGATCTGAGTCAGAGCCTAAATTAGAAAACCATTATATAACTCCAGACTTCTATGATAAGAAAAAATACAGGTGAGGGAGGGGTAAAAAGGATAAAAAAATAACTCTATTTGGATAAAATAATGATTTACTTTGATAGTACCAAGAATTGTTAGTCAAAGTCAGCTTTCCCATTTATAAAAAATAAATGATGACAACATAATCAGCTGCATGACCAAAAAAGACGCTTAACTACTCAAATATAGTAAGTTAAAAAGATCAGAGGTTGCAGATAAATGGTTTGCAAGCCATTACAGGCAAATATAAACCTTAATGTCGAAGGGTTGTAGAAAAGGGGAATGGGTGCTCACAGTCCAAACTTCTGCTAGAGCTGCTCTAGTAGCATAATACTGAGGGACACAAAAGACTTCAAAGAAGAACTGGATATGGGACCTGAAAAATTCCACCAACTGACTCTGAGAATATACTAAGAAGCTTAAAATTCCAAAGAAGACATACAAAGGGCCAACAGACACATGAAAAACTGCTCAACTATCACTCAGCATCAGGGAAATACAAACCAAAACCATGATGAGATACTGACTCATACCAGTCAGAATGGATAAAATTAACAAGTCAGGAAACGACAGATGTTGGCGGGGATGTGGAGAAAGGGAAATCCTCTCACACTGTTGGTGGGAATGCAAGCAGTACAGCCACTCTAGAAAATAGCATGGAGGTTCCTCAAGATGTCAAAAATAGCACTACCCTATGACCCAACAAGTGCAGTACTAGGTATATACCCCAAAGATACAAACGTAGTGATCCTAAGGAGCACCTGCACCCCAGTGTTCATAGCAACAATGTCCACAATAGCCAAATTGTGGAAAGAGTTGAGATGTCCATTGAATACACACACACACATACACACACACACAATGAAATATTACTCAGCCATCAAAAAATGAAATCTTGCCATTTGCAACGATGTGGATGGAGCTAGAGGGCATTATGCTAAGTGAAATAAATCAATCAGAGAAAGACAATTATCATATGATTTCACTCATATGTGGAATTTAAGAAACAAAACAGAGGAGCACAGGGGAAGGGAGGGAAAAATAAAACAAGATGAAATCAAAGAGGGAGACAAGCCATAAGAGACTCTTAATCATAGGGAACAAACTGAGGATTGCTGGAGGGGAGAGGGGTCGGGGAATGGGGTAACTGAGTGACATGCATTAAGGAGGGCATCAGATGTAATGAGCACTGGGTGTTACATATAACTGATGAATCACTGAACTCTATCTCTGAAACTAATACTACACTATATGTTAATTAACCGAATTTAAATTTAAAAAAAAGAAGCTTACAGTTCACATAGGGCCATGGATGAAAAAGGAGTCAACCACAAGAAACTGGAATTCTACACTGAAGTAATTAAGCAAGATCAAAACCCAATAAGTTAATATGAAAATAAATCAGAAATGCGGGAACCATGGGGCAGATTGAGGGAAATGGGAAACCACATTCTAGAATTGAATTCACATCAGGAAACTTGCAAAGGAAAACAAAATAACAGCAAAAATGAATTCACTGAAGATAAGTACACAATGTATAATAATGAAAAATACATAAAGAAAATACACAAATCCTGACTTCTATGCAACCCAACATCACTAGGCAGAACATATAACTGACAGAATTACAGAATTACAAGGGTAATTCAGTAATCCACCATCCAAGCTGAACATTTTAAATTATGTTTTAGAAACCCAAAAGCTAGTATAGCTATACAGGATTTGAACACCACACATTACCATGCTATATCTATTAGGTATGTTTTGAACTCTGCATTCAACTAATTTTCAAGTGCACATAAAAATTTTCTTTTCGGGGTGCCTGGGTGGCTCAGTTGGTTAAGCGACTGCCTTCAGCTCAAGTCATGATCCTGGAGTCCCAGGATCGAGTCCCGCATCGGGCTCCCTGCTCGGCGGGGAGTCTGCTTCTCCCTCTGACCCTCCCCCCTCTCATGCTCTCTCTCTCTCATTCTCTCTCTCAAACAAATAAATAAAAAATCTTTAAAAAAATTTTTTCTTTTCAATTAGCCAACATATAGTACATCATTAGTTTTTGATGTAGTGTAATAATAAAAAAATTTCCTTTCCTTCTTCTTTTTTTTAATTTAGTGTTCTGCACATAAAAATTTTCAAAGGCTGACCACTCACTAGCCTGCAAAGAAGTCTCAACAAATTCCCCAAAACAGCTAATCTACCGATCATATCCTATTATCACATAACAATTAAATTAGAAATAGCCAATAACAGAGCTATTTAAAAATATGTAACTAAAAGTCATACTGCTAAATAATATATAGGTTGAAGAATAAATCATAATGAAAACTATGAAAAATTATGTATTTAGAAAATAACAAATGTCAAAGTAGACCACAAAATATGTAGAAACCTGGTATATAAAATAGAAATGAACTAAGTATCATGGAGAAAGGTTAGATATTTAATAAATGGCACAAGTAAATTGGCTTTCCATATGGAAAAAATTAGATCCTTACTTAAAATTTTACTTTGAAGTGAAATCGAGGTATTTTGGAGAACTACATGAAAACAAAACAAAACCCAAAGAACAAAAAGCCTTTGAAACCCTCAGAAGAAATTTATAAAAGACTATTTTTATGACCTTGATACAGTAAATAATTTCTTAAACAGGACACAAACAGCATAATCAATGAAGGAAATAGGTTGATAAATTTGACAATATCAAAATTTTAAGATTCTGCATGACAAGAGACTCCATAAACGAAATTAAAAGACTTATTAAGGACTGCAAGAACAGTTGGCAATATAATAAGTCAAAAGATTTTCATTCAGAATATCAATGAACTACAAATCGATAAGAAAAGGTCAAATCAATGAATAAAGTCTATGAAGCTACAATTCACAGAAGAGGAAGCCAAGTGGCCAATAAACTTATAATATGCTACACCTCATTAGCAATAAGGGAAATGCAAATAAAATAATAAATAAATGCCAATGGCTGCCAAAATTAAAAAAGTTTGAATATACCAAATGCTAAGGAAACAGGAACTCATACTCTGCAGGCAGGAGTGTCAAATTGGACCCCTATTTTGCACAGTAATCTAGCCAGACCTGAAGGGGTCTGTTGGAGGGGATGTTTAGTCCTAACCACCTGCTTATCTCCAAAACCCATGCTCTTTCCCTTACAAAACAAATATAATGCCTTTCTTCCTGTGTAACCCACAAATCTAACTTAATACTCACAGGGGGCTCAAAAAATATTGTAGCTGCAGGTTAGGAGCCCATCTATGAGCACTAGCTGAACCATCATTTTGGTGCTGTGGGCTCCCTCTTCAGCATTCTTAAATCAAATTAGGTTTTCAGTGTCTCATCTATTTCTACACATTTCAGTCAGCAGCTCCAACAATGTACATAAAACAAGGTGGTTTTGTCAAATGCAATAGAACAAGCAATTGGCAGGTTATTATATTTTGTAACTCCAAAGAGAATTTTCACACATGCAACACAAATGCCAGGGTCCATAGTCACTTCGTAAGTTCCCGTAATATTTTGGTTTCCAGTCCAGAACCGGCTTGGTTGACTACAAACTTTTCCATTAAAAGCTTCACTCATCCCATTTAATCAGTGAGAATTTCACTATCTACTCATTTTCATGATTACTTTAAGCAATTTTCATTATTACTTTAAGAGTGCAAAGGAAATGAAAACATTGGATTTAACTAATAATGAAAAATGACCAACCAATCTCAAAGTGTTTTACTGAATTTTACTTGGGAAAAGAAAAATATTCCAAGAAAACAGAGCAAACCAGGGAGACTGGATTGTTAATATTAGCCTTGAGACTTTAGCAGGTTTAAACACTCCACTACTGTATGTGTAACATTAGTAAAATAAATAGGCATGAGCCCTAAAATCTGTTTGGTTAAGGTAATTCTAAGGGGCTAGGAACAAAGGGACCTGGATTCCTTCTCTTTTTTAAAAAAATACAAAAAAAAAGTTATCAGCAGAAATCAGTATTTATATAGGTCTTACACAGAATTGGTTAATATTGATGTCATTTTCTTAACAGTTGATAATATGTAATAATAAAAGAAAAAACGTAATAAAGTAGAATTCCTGTTTGTATGGTCCTCTAGTCCTTCTCTTCCCACCCTAAAGTCAACCTCTCTGCTATCATTCACTGGGTGAATGTATCTCAAATAATTTTTTTTACCATTTAATAATATACATATCTATAAGTAATATGTTGTATGTTACCTTCTAAAACTTGCTTTTTAAATCCCTACTATGTTTTTGAAATCTATTCACGTCCTAGTGTACTCATCTTAACTTTTATACAGAATCCCGTTGTTTGAATACATCACCCTTTATCCATTACTCTTGGTGGATATTTGGTTTATATCCAATTTTTCATGTGACAAACATTTCATGTTTCAAAAACTAGTGAGTATCTTGATGCATGTCTTCTGGTAAACATAAATAACTTCTCTGTTACAGATCTCAGAAGTTAAACATGAGTTCTGGGTTATAAGCATTTCCAACTTTACTGGATATTGCCAGAAAAACTGAGTGACAAAGTAAGCCTTTCTCATACAGTATTTTAAGCAATGAAAATTGGTATAGTCTTCATGACAGTAAGTTGGCAAAATATACCAACACTGAAAATACATGTAACGTTTGGCTGAAGAATTCTAGGTCTAAAAATTTATCTTAACATACTTGCTCATAAGTACATAAATGTATTTTCAGAACATTAAACAGAGCATTTCTAAATTTTTCAGAGAGAGGGAGCATGAGCAGGGGGGAGGGGCTGAGGGAGAGAGAGAGCCCACTGTGGGATTCAAAATCACGACCCTGAGATTGTGACCTGAGCCAAAATCAGGAGTCAGACACTTAACCGACCGAGCCACCCAGGTGCCCCTAAAGGTAGCATTTTTTTTTTTGTAAGAGTGAATAGTTAGAATAAACTTTGATATTCTTTTTATAACTTTTATAAGCAATGCCATAAATAATTTTGAAGTCTAAAATCCCAGCCTCCCTACACACACACACACACACACTCACACACAAACACTGAGCAGTTGAAAAAGAGAAAACACTAGGTTTTATGTCTGGGACACTAATTTCCATTGTCTCTTTATTTAGCTCTGGTCTAGCTGAATGTCTAGGATTTTATATCATTCTCCCTCTACCTTCTCTTGCTCCTGATGATATCTGGTGTCTGTGGAACTTATTGTATTCTCATGATGGCTACAGGGACAGTTGGGAGGGAGTTTTGGACAGGTGCTATTACCTCTGCCCCCCTCCAAGGTCAGGTCTCCACTGCATGTCTTCCTGGTAGAATTCAAGGTCTTGTCTCTCTTTATTTGATTAATATCAATTTCCTTTCTGGCTCTGGTGATCATAAATTAGTACTCCCTGTCCTAGAAAAAGAACAGAGGCCTCCTATTCCCTAGTCTTCTACATCAGTCTCCTCTGTCCTAGACTATACATGTCATAGAATCTTCTCCTAATTAATTTGCCTTTTTGCATGGCAGCTTTAGAAAAACTTCACTGTCTCTCAACACATCTACTTTCAGTTAGGGGGCTGTGGGAAAATATGGATTCCATACTGACCTATAGGAACTGGCAACATCTCAGAAATTTTAAGTCTTACCTTCCTCCTGTTTAACTAGGAGCATTATTGAATTTACTTTAATGTGGTCACCCCAGGTTATTGCTGTTGGTCCCATTCGAGACAATCTTTTCCCAATGATGTATTGGGATAAAAACTCAACAGTGGAATATCATACAGCCATCAAAAGGAATGAAATCTTGCCATTTGCAATGACGTGGTTGGAACTGGAGGGTATTATGCTGAGTGAAATAAGTCAATCAGAGAAAGACATGCATCATATGATCTCACTGATACGAGGAATTCTTAATCTCAGGAAACAAACTGAGGGTTGCTGGAGTGGTGGGGGTGGGAGGGATGGGGTGGCTGGGTGATAGACATTGGGGAGGGTATGAGCTATGGTGAGCACTGTGAATTGTGTAAGACCATTGAATCACAGACCTGTACCTCTGAAACAAATAATACATTATGTTAAAAAAAAAAAAAGGAGATAGTAGGAAGGGAAAAATGAAGGGGGGGAAATCGGAGGGGGAAAAGAACCATGAGACACTATGGACTCTGAGAAAGAAACTGAGGGTTCTAAAGGGGAGGGGAGTGGGGGGAGGGGTCAGCCTGGTGATGGGTATTAAAGAGGGCACGTACTGAATGGAGCAGTGGGTGTTATACGCAAACAGTGAATCATGGAACAGTACATCAAAAACTAATGATGTAATGTATGGTGATTAACATAATAAAAAATAAAAAGTACAGTTCAAAAAAAAAAACTCAGCATTTTTCTCAACTTATCTAAAATTCCTCTGACATTCTAGGTCAAAGTTTGGAGAAAGGGGCTTGGGAGCAACACACTTTATCCCCTTCTGCTTTTCTCTCCATTCTCCATGCCATAGCCTCTGCGTTAAATATGGTCAATTTTCTCTAATTTTTCCTTCTCTTCCTATGTTATTTTCTCTCATGTCCTGGCCATCAAAGGTGGAAGGGAAACTATATCTCTGTACATTACATGAGCCATTCTATAATTGGACTCCTTATACTTTGATTCTTAATACAATGAAATTAGAATAGTCTCTCCATATAATACCTGGCTTTCAAGCTTGGTGTTTTGTTGTAAAATTCTATTTTGGAAGTTAGAAGCTGAAAAGGTTCTCACTGAATTCTTGCTGTAACACTTAGTTCTACCACCCCTGTTCCCATCCCCTATCCCTACCGAGAACCGCCCCCACCCCTTCCCCCCACCCACACTCACAACCTCCGGGCAGAAGGATACCTTATTCTCACTGGAGAAGAACATGTATGAAAAAAGGCAAAAGAGAAAAGTATGTTAATATGTTTCAATGCATTACATTCATTTCCTTGGTGTACATGTTATTAAGCAAGACTTTTTTATAATGCTAGAATTACCTGCTAGGATCAAAAACTGTGGACAAAGCAGCTTCAAGTCCTTCATTTTCCAAAGAGACACACCAATGAGAGGTGTCAGAAACCTCCCTTGGAGTTTATTAAGAGATGACTAAGTAAGCTCTACTACTCCAACCACTTCACTAGCTCCTCTCTTCAACTGCCCCAAGTCCTACTCTATATAAGTGGAAGAATAAACAAAAATAAATAAGTAATTATTGGAGTTGAAAGAGTCATCGAGAGTGCAGGCTCCACAAGTAACAGGCAGTATTCATCACCTAAGTGAAGTTAGTCCTATTTCAGCTCCCTCTTTCTGGCCCAGAGGTAGACAACACTTCCATGCTAATTCCCAGGTGCAGGAATGAGGGGGTGGGGTATTTGAGCAGACCACACATCTCTCACTCTATGGTGAGGGAGTGGAAAGAATACGAAGATCAAAGTGTACTCTCTTTTCGTGCCTTACATCTGAAACACGGCTAAAGATGAAGCCAAGAAAGTGCTTTACATGGGATAGGAGACAGGAGTTTTCAACTAGAGAAGAAAGCAGTCTATTTTTGTTGTTGCTTCTTGTTGTTTATTTGCTTTAGTAACTGGAAGTGACCAGAAAGTTTTGGAATCTACTCAAGTTTTTGTTAAAGAATTCAGCAACATAGTCTACAAGATAGACAGTAATAGAAGAAAAATTAAAGATTTCATGTTCCTATTCCACTATGTTTGGGCTACTGAATAAAATGGCTATATATGCACAAAACTTAAAAGACTTGAGGAATATATAGTGATATGGTAACAGATATTAATTCTTGCTGGGAAAATTATGAGATGATTTTTGTTTTTATAAAAGATTCAAAAAGTATAAATATGTTCTATAACAAATTTTCAAAGCCAGAATAAAGCTCCACTCTTCCCAAAAAATGAACAAATGGGTAAAAGTGTTACATGTGTATCAAGAATTATATTTAAGGTATATTGCTTATGAGTTAGTATTCTACTTAATTCTCAAGACAAAGAGCAGTGGTAATCACAACTGTCACTGTACATTTAGAAATTTGTTTCTGAACACCAAAGTGAAAAACAAAATCATAGGACTGATTAGAACCACAGTTGTAGAAGAAGAGAAATAAAAAGGGGTTGCAACCCTTCCCCTTACATCCTTGAGACCTGCCAGATTTCCTTAAAATATAAGATAATCCACCTAAAGGGGGACCTAAGGCTCAATAGAGCTCCAACTACTGCTGGACACAGACACTTCCTATCTCCCCATGCTAGGGTCTCACTCCTATGGTCTTCAAAGGTTTTCTTATCTTGGGCCCACCAGGAGCCTGTGAGTAAAAGACTCATGGCCACCAGAAGCCTCTACAACCCCTTTCAGGAAGAAGGTCATTAATGCAATGTTTTCATGGAATGTGATCACTCCCTGAGATCAAAGTACATTTCTGTTTTCATAATTGAAGGGACTCTCCTTGATATTCTTACTACCACAGACCAGAAAGTATTCAGTGAGATCAAATAAAATTTTGACCATCTTAATTCCAAGGACATTACTTCCTGAATTATTATTTTTGGAAATATTATTATTTTCTGGTATATGGTCTTTCCAGATGGATTATTCTTTATCAAATATTTTAACGTAGCAATGTTATCACTTTTGGTAGATCTTATACTACCATGCAGGGCAAATAGGGTAGAGAAGGAAACTAGATTAATGACTGAATTATTATTTTATCTTTAGCTCAAAAAATCCTTCAAATAAAGCTATTGAAAACTCAAAGCCAAATTAACATGTAATTTACTCTTTTCTTCTTCATTTGACATTCATGTCTCTTTCTTTTAGTCATTCTTATTCTATAAGAGCAAATTCTGGGTCACTAAATGAAAGAGCAGATTTCTGGATCCTAATCCTACAAAACATAATTAGATGTTGAAAAGAAAATTTTCATTTTTAAAAGATATAAAGAAAGAAAACACAATTTCACTAGCACTAGCAGTTCTCTTTTTATTTTTTTATTAACATATAATGTATTATTTGTTTAAGGGGCACAGGTCTGTGATTCATCAGTCTTACACAATTCACAGTGCTCACTATAGTACATACCCTCCCCAATGTCCTTCACCCAGCCACTGCAACCCTCCCACCTCCCTCCACTCCAACAACCTTCAGTTTGTTTCCTGAGATTACGAGTCTCTTATGGTTTGTCTCCATCTCTGGTTTCATCTTGTTTCATTTTTCCCTCCCTTCCCCTATTATCCTCTGTCTTGTTTCTCAAATTCCTCATCAGAGAGATCATGTGATAATTGTCTTTCTCTGAGGGACTTATTTCGCTTAGCATAATACCCTCTAGTTCTATCCACATCATTGCAAATGGCAAGATTTCATTTTTTGATGGCTGCATAATATTCCATTGTGTGTGTGTGTGTGTGTGTGTGTGTATATATATATATATGTATCTCACCTATTCTTTATCCATTCATCTGTTGATGGACATCTAGGCTCTTTCCATAGTTTGGCTATTGTGGACATTGCTGTTATAAACATTGGGGTGCATGTGCCCCTTCGGATCACGACATTTGTATCTTTGGGGTAAATACCCAGTAATGCAATTGCTGGGTCGTATGGTAGCTCTAGTTTCAACTTTTTGAGGAACCTCCATATTGTTTTCCAGAGTGGCTGCACCAGCTTGCATTCCCACCAACAGTGTAGGAGGGTTCATTTTCTCTGTATCCTCGCCAACATTGGTCATTTCCTGACTTGTTAATTTTAGCCATTCTGACTGCTGTGAGGTGGTATCTCATTGAGGTTTTGATTCGTATTTCCCTGATGCCAAGGGATGTTGAGCACTTTTTCATGTGTCTGTTGGCCATTTGGATGTCTTCTTTGCAGAAATGTCTGTTCATGTCTTCTGCCCATTTCTTGATTGGGTTATTATTTCTTTGAGTGTTGAGTTTGATGAGTTCTTTATAAATTTTGGATACAAGCCCTTTATCTGATATGTCATTTGCAAATATCTTCTCCCATTCTGTGGGTTGTCTTTTGGTTTTGTTGACTGTTTCCTTTGCTTTGCAAAAGCTTTTTATCTTGATGAAGTCCCAATAGTTCATTTTTGCCCTTGCTTCCCTTGCCTTTGGCGATGTGTCTAGGAAGAAGTTGCTGTGGCTGAGGTCGAAGAGGTTGCTGCCTGTGTTCTCCTTTAGGATTTTGATGGACTCTTGTCTCACATTTAGGTCTTTCAACCATTTTGAGTCTATTTTTGTGTGTGGTGTAAGGAAATGGTCCAGTTTCATTCTTCTGCATGTGTCTATCCAATTTTCCCAACACCATTTGTTGAAGAGACTGTCTTTGTTCCATTGGACATTCTTTCCTGCTTTGTCGAAGATTAGTTGACCATAGAGTTGAGGGTCCATTTCTGGGCTCTCTATTCTGTTCCATTGATCTATGTGTCTGTTTTTGTGCCAGTACCATACTGTCTGATGATTACAGATTTGTAATAGAGCTTGAAGTCCGGAATTGTGATGCCACCAGCTTTGTTTTTCTTTTTCAACATTCCTCTGACTATGCGGGGTCTTTTCTGGTTCCATACAAATTTTAGTATTATTTGTTCCATTTCTTTGAAAAAAGTTGATGGTGTTTTGATAGGCATTGCATTAAATGTGTAGATGGCTCCAGGTAGCATTGACATTTTCACAATATTTGTTCTGACCCATGAGCATGGGACATTTTTCCATTTCTTTGTGTCTTCCTCAGTTTCCTTCATGAGTATTTTATAGTTTTCTGAGTATAGATTCTTTGCCTCTTTGGTTAGATTGATTTCTAGGTATCTTATGGTTTTGGTTGCAGTTGTAAATGGGATCGACTCCCTAATTTCTCTTTCTTCTGTCTTGTTGTTGGTGTATAGAAATGCAACTGATTTCTTTGCATTGATTTTATATCCTGCCACTTTACTGAATTCCTGTATGAGTTCTAGCAGTTTTGGGGTGGAGTCTTTTGGGTTTTCCACATAAAGTATCATATCATCTGCAAAGAGTGAGAGTTTGACTTCTTTGTGGATTTGGATGACTTTGATTTCTTTTTGTTGTCTGATTGCTGAGGCTAGGACTTCTAGTACTATGTTGAATAGCAGTGGTGATAGTGGACATCCCTGCTGTGTTCCTGACTTTAAGGGGAAAGCTCTAGTTTTTCCCCATTGAGAATGATATTCGCTGTGGGTTTTCATAGATGGCTCTTATGATTACTGCTTCAATTTCCTTAGTGGTTATAGGTCTGTTCAGGTTTTCTATTTCTTCCTGGTTCACTTTTGGTAGTTTATACATCACTAGGAATGCATCTATTTCTTCCAAATTGTCTAATTTGCTGGCATATAGTTGCTCATAATATGTTCTTATAATTTGTTTGTATTTCTTTATCAATCTTATTAATTCTTTCAAACAACCAGCTCCTAGTTTTGTTGGTCTGTTCTACTGTTCTTTTGGTTTCTATTTCATTGATTTCTGCTCTGATCTTTATTATTCTCTTCTGCTGGGGTTTAGGCTTTATTTGCTGTTCTTTCTCCAGCTCCTTTAGGTGTAGGGTTAGGTTGTGTATTTGAGACCTTTCTTGTGTCTTGAGAAAGGCTTGTATTGCTATATACTTTCCTCTTAGGACCACTTTTGCTGCATCCCAAAGATTTTGAACAGTTATGTTTTCATTTTCATTTGTTTCCATGAATTTTTTTTTAATTCTTCTTTAATTTCCTGGTTGACCCATTCATTCTTTAGTAGGATGCTTTTTAGCCTCCATGTATTGGAGTTCTTTCTGACTTTCCTCTTGTGATTGAGTTCTAGTTTCAAACCATTCTGATCCAAAAATATGCAGGGAATGATCCCAATCTTTTGGTATTGGTTGAAACCTGATTTGTGACCTAGGATGTGATCTATTCTGGAGAATGTTCCATGGGCACTAGAGAAGAATGTGTATTCTGTTGCTTTGGGATGGAATGTTCTGAATATGTCTGTGAAGTCCATCTGGTCCAGTGTGTCATTTAAAGCCTTCATTTCCTTGTTGATCTTTTGCTTAGATGATCTGTCCATTTCAGTGAAGGGGTGTTAAAGTCCCTTACTATTATTGTATTATTGTCAATGTGTTTATTTGATTTTGTTATTAATTGCCTTATATAATTGGCTGCTCCCAAGTTAGGGGCATAGATATTTAAAATTGTTAGATCTTCTTGTTGGATAGACCCTTTAAGTATGATAGAGTGTCCTTCCTCATTTCTTATTACAGTCTTTGGTTTAAAATCTAATTTGTCTAATATAAGGATTGCCACCCCAACTTTCTTTTGATGTCCATTAGCATGGTAAATAGTTTTCCACCCCCTCACTTTCAATCTGGAAGTGTCTTTGGTTCTAAAATGAGTCTCTTGCAGACAGCATATCGACGGGTCTTATTTTTTTATCCAATCTGATAGCCTGTGTCTTTTGATTGGGGCATTTAGCCCATTTACATTCAGGGTAACTATTGAAAGATATGAATTTAGTGCCATTGTATTGCCTGTAAGGTGACTGTTACCGTATATTGTCTGTGTTCCTTTCTGGTCGATGTTGCTTTTAGGCTCTCTCTTTGCTTAGAGGACCCCTTTCAATATTTCTTGTAGGGCTGGTTTGGTGTTCGCCAATTTAGCTCTAGCAGGTTTATTTATTGGAAGAAATTTGTTGAATTAACCTCTTCTTTTATGGGCCCCAATAAACTCAGGTTGGATTATTAGAAGAGTTTTGTTTTGTATTAAAAAGTCTCTTTGAATCAAGAGGAATCAGAAAGGACATTTTTTTTGGTACAGCCCAATACTGACCCCGGCATGGGGCAGAGAGAGTAAGCAGAAGCCCATATGCTTCCCTTCCTCTCCTGCTGCCTGAACATACACCTGAAGGCTTCATGACTCTGACAGAATCGTGTTGACTTCTGACATGTATGTCCAGGCTGCTGGACCTCATGCTGAGCCAAACCTCAAGCAAGATCTGCAGGAAACAGGGTTAACTCCCTAGCATTTAAAGAAAGATACATACATGGTCAGTTCATCAGAAGTGGGCTCAACAGTGTCACAACTCAAAACTCCAGGCCTGGAAGCCCAGAAGGGAGGAGGCCTCTGAGAACAGTAACTTCTCCCTA
Organism: Mirounga angustirostris; assembly: GCF_029215605.1. Classification (NCBI taxonomy): domain Eukaryota; kingdom Metazoa; phylum Chordata; class Mammalia; order Carnivora; family Phocidae; genus Mirounga; species Mirounga angustirostris. The sequence goes on from NW_026991720.1 coordinate 38,293,978, forward strand.
CCTCTTGGTCACTCAAAGTACTTGCTCTAAGTTCTCTTGTCTTTGCTTTAAACAAGTATAAGAAAACCACAGTTGGGTCTAGGGAGAATGTCCCTGGTTCTTTTGAAACATCCCTCACCCTTAGAGCCAGGTTTAATTGCAAACCTTAAGGGAGTATTATGACAGGAGCCTCTGCATTTTTCTGATAAGGTACAATTTTTCATTTCCCTCAGGTTTCATGATCCTCGGGGGTGGGAAAATGCTGACAATTTAAGTCAATGACCTCAGGTGCTGACTCTCTAAGTGCTGATTTTTCCAAAAGGAAGAAAGACAGAGGTGGTCTAGGAATTAAAATTGTGATGAAGAAGGAAGTGTGACCATGGCAACTGATTTGGATATAAGAGAAGGAAGAAAGCCTTCAAGATGAACCAGTATATCTCTATCTAAGTCAAATTGAGAAAGATAAAAATGTTTTGTCACCAAGGCTACGTTGCTTGGAAAGGCTTGGTGTTTACATCCTCCTTAAAGCTGGAGTACTAACATTGTTGCTGCTACTACTACTTATATTACTATGAAAAGTAACAATAATACTAGTTTCCATTTACAGAGTGTTAATTTGTGTACCAGGTTTTTTACATGTATCATCTCAGTAACTTTCATACATTGCTCTGATATAAGCACTATCATCATCCCCATCTTCAAGAAACTGAGGTTCAGACAGATTCAGTAACTTCCCCCAAATGAAAGAGCAAGTAAGTAGCAGAGCTCTAGCTACATGCAAGTCCTCTGCTGCACTACCTCAGGCTCAGTATCACCAGCATCACTGAACATCACTGTCATACTTGGTCCTTGAGGCTCCTGAAAGGCAAAAGAGAATGTCAGCCAACTAACAAATCTACCCTCTATTCAAAACTGGCCACTATTAAAACAAATAAACAAGCAAACAATAACAAACTGGCCACTACTGAATGAACACTAACCCCTTATGTGTTTGTTATAGTCAAACCACCTCCCCTCAGGTGTGCCTTGCTTGTAACACTGACTATGACTATATTGTAAAACATTCAGTCATGATTCGCACATCTCATTTAAAACAAACTCTTGTCTTGCTAGGCTGTTATCACAAATAACTCCCAGGTTTCTCTGTGATTTCTAACAACTCAACCAGTCCTCTGAAGCCTGTAGGAGCCTGACTGCAAAAATCTCTCCTTTCCAAGGTTTTAATAGTCACATTGACATGACAACCCTAGGCATAGTCCCCTGCAAGACACAAAAAGCTGCTTCTCTTTCCCTGATGCTCTCTCCAACAAAGTAATTAATGAAAGCAAAAACAAAATAATTCTATCAAATCATGAAAGAATAAGCCAACTAAGTTCTTTACTGGTCGGAGAGCAGAGTGTAGTAAATTGTGGGCACAATATATAAAGTATTTTTCAAAGTTTCAAATTTCAGGTTATGTTTATTTTTTTTTAGGAGTGTGCACTTCAAATTAAAAGTAGCAATTATTTTTATCACTCCTCTGTGCAAGATCCTGTACTAGTTTCAGAGAGAAATACAGTCTTTAAAATGTTGTCCTTCACTTCTAATATTTATCTAAGTTTTGAATTCCCACAATTCAATAAATAATACAAACAACTGCATAAAAAATAGGCAAAATATTTGAACAGATACTTCATTACAGATTATACAAATAGCCAATGAGCATCTGAAGAGGTGCTCAAGATCATTAATCATAAGGGAAATGCCAATGAATGCTAGTAGTATTCAAAGTAAGACTACACAACCATTTAAGTTAAAAAGTCTGATAAAAGAGCCAAGATGTCCATCAACAGATGAATGGATAAAGAAGATGTGGTATATATATACAATGGAATATTATGTAGCCATCAAAAGGAATGAGATCTTGCCATTTGCAATGACATGGATGGAACTGGAGGGTATTATGCTGAGCGAAATAAGTCAAACAGAGAAAGACATGTATCATATGACCTCACTGATATGAGGAATTCTTAATCTCAGGAAATAAACTGAGGGTTGCTGGAGTCGGGGGTGGGGTGGGAGGGATGGGGTGACTGGGTGATAGACACTGGGGAGGGTATGTGCTCTGGTAAGCACTGTGAATTGTGCAAGACTGTTGAATCTCAGATCTGTACCTCTGAAACAAATAATGCAATATATGTTAAGGAAAAAAAAAAAAGAAGAAGGTAGCAGGAGGGGAAGAATGAAGGGGGGGAAATCAGAGGGGTAGACGAACCATGAGAGACGATGGACTCTGAAAAACAAACTGAGGGTTCTAGAGGGGAGGGGGGTGGGAGGATGGGTTAGCCTGGTGATGGGTATTGAGGAGGGCACGTTCTGCATGGAGCACTGGGTGTTATGCACAAACAATGAATCATGGAACACTACATCTAAAACTAATGATGTAATGTATGGGGATTAACATAACAATAAAAAAATTTTAAAAAAAAGAAAAAAGAAAAAAAAAGTCTGATAAGACCAGGTAAGGATGTAGATCGACTAGAATTCTCATATATCTCTAGTGGCGATGTAAAACGGTAAAACTACTTTGGAAAAGTGATGTCCAGAGGTTATTCATTTTAATAAAAGTAAACATACATATACCCTGTAGTCCAGCAGGTATTTACCCAAGAGAAGTTAAAACATATGCCCACCAAGAAATTTGCACAGAAATGCTTACAGCAGCTTAGTCATAAGAGCCTCGCGCTGGAAACAGCCTGAAGTGCTTCTGTAGGAGAATGTGGAATTTTCTGTGGAATATTTAAATCATGAAGTTATGTTCTACAATATACAATTAAATTATTTTCTACAATATAAAATTAAATACAAATTAAATCATGAAATTATACTCTACAATAAAAAAGAACAAAATACTGGTAATGTAAAATAAAAAAAATCAAAACATGCTAAGGAAAGAATCCTTATACAAAACATATTTATGTTCCCATTTATAAGGTCTAGAACAAAGCTTATCTGTAGTGATAACAAATCAGAACACCAGTTTACTCTGGGATAGTGTTGGAGGGAATTGAATGGAAATAGCATGAGAGAACTTTCTGGAATGATATTTTAATGGGAGTGTGGGTTACACAGCTGTATGCACTTGCCAAAACTCAGCAAGTATTTACTTATGTGTTTTCCACTGTGTGTCAATTTTATCTTAAAAAGACTATCAAAAAGTTTAAATTCTTAAAATAGTTTTATTTAAAATTTATTAATATTTAATTTTAATATATTTTATAAAATATACTTATACTGAAATACTTAAAAGGAGCTGAACTACTATCTTTAATTTAAGTTTATCAAGAAATAAGATGGATTGAAGATTACTAGAGGGATAGATGAATAGATATATGATAGAGTAAATATTATAAAGCAACAGCAAAATAGTCAAAATCCACCTAATGATGTGGCTGCTGTAAAATTCTTTGAATTCACTGTATGTCTGAAAATATACATAACAAAAGGTTGGAAAAATATGCTTTACTTCTTCAGTCTTTATCTATGTGAAATGATTAAAGAGAATGTAGTGAAGAAGGAAAGAGAAAAAGAAAAAGTGGGCAAGAAACAACATCCAGGGGGATACAGTTTTCTCTCTCTCTATATATAATCTCCAGTTTCATTTCATTGCTACACTGTCTTTGTCACACATTCAGCAGATATTTATTGGGTTTCTACTATGTACCAGCCTGTGTGAAAGGTGAACAAGAAACACTGATTTCAAAAAGCTTAGAGTACAATGGCATTCAAAGATTCAATATACATAAAATTTTTAATCAGGCACTATCATCATGCAGTATTAGTTTCTAAACTTGGAATATTTTTTATACTTTGGGAATTATTACTATTAACCAATAGTACTATAATGCTGGAAGCAATTATATTAAAATTAAATCTATATCATAAATATATAATTATTCTGTAATTTATTATTAAGCCAATGAATAGGAGATTTGCTTAATTATGATTCTGATACAGTAGTGTGTCCATTTAAGGAGCTAAATTAAAAATATGATAAAATCTTAAGAATTATGACATTTAGGTAACCTTATTTAAATCTACATCTTCAACTACTATCAGTGATTCCCAAATGTGTATTTTTGGCCAAGAACTCATTTTTGAGTTTCAGAAACTTGAAACCAGCACTCTGCTAGAGATTTCTACCCAGCTATCTCTCAAGTACTTCAAATTCAACAGCTTCAAAATAAACTCAGTATCTTCTCCCATATGGCTATATGGTTAGTTATCTAAGTCCCAAATTAAAAAAGGTTAGCCAAAACACTCCCTTCATACTTAGTTACTAATATATGTAATATCAATCAATGTCCAGTGTTACTTATTTTAGGTTCTAAATATCTTTAAAAGTTTGTTTTTCTTATAATGAAAAGGCTTATGAAATAAAATTCAGAAAATACAGGAAAATGGTAAAAAACATAATCACTCATGATTTTACTATGCAATAAGTACAATGCTACGTGTTTCTGCAACACTTTTGTCCCAAAACATAGAGTTTTACAGGAGGTTTCCTTTTTTCACTTAGTAAAATATAATATAAATGATTTAGTACCCTGCTTTTTAAAATTTAATGTTATATTATAACTTGTTTTCAATCATGCCATTTGGTCCTTGTAAACTCTATTTTTAAATGGCTACAAAATATTTAATTACCTCATGTTCCAACTGTCACAGACTGCATTCAGGTTCACATCACTTTTTTTCCATATTATAAAAGTTATTTTAATCAGAGAATCTCTGAACTATGGAATAACATCAAGCAGTCTAAGACACATGTAATGGTAATGGGGGATCCCAAAGGATGTAGGGTGAGTGTAGAAAAACATTTTTTTTAAATGGCCAAATATTTTTCAAATTTGAGGAAAATGCAAACAAATAATCCAACAGACTTAGTGAACCCCAAGCAAAAGAAACATAAAGTAAATAACATTAGGATAATAATAAATTGTTTAAAACCAGTAAAACATCCAAAATCTAAAAAAGTGTAGGTTGAAGAAGGGGGAAAGAATACCCATGTGTAAAGAGAAATAAAGGTAAAATGACAGATTTCTCATCAGAAGTAATACTAAACAGAAGGGCATATAACACCTCTAAAGTAGAGAAAGAAAAAAATCTACTAATCTGGAATTCCTAACCAGTGAGAATATATTTCAGATATTAAGGTAAAATAAAGTTTTTTTGAGATATAGAGAAAATAGTATAATTCATCACCAGCAGACCTGCACTACTGAAAGAGAGAGAGAGAGAGAAAGAGAAAGAGCAATATTTCAAGCAGGAAGAAAATGATGCCAGATGGAAATCTGGATCAACATGAAGAAATAAAGAGCACCAGAAAGGGTAGATACGTGGGCAAATATAATAATTTTTTTAAAATATAAATGACCCATAAAGACAAAGTAACAACAAATATTGAGGCATTATAATATAGTAGACATAATTTATGGCAACAATAGCAAAAAGACCAGGAGGAAGGATATGAGAGTAAACTGTTGCAAAATTCTTACCCTATATGTGAATGGTATTATATTATCTGAAACTAGATTGTGATATTTTAAAATGTATGCAATAAATCTAAAGCAACCACTAGAAAAACAAAAGTAAAACAAATAAACAGAACTAGGTGTCTTAACTTTTAAATCAAAGAAAATTAAATGGAAATTTAAAATATTCAATACAAAAGAAGGAAGAAAATAATTAAAAGGGAACAAAGACATATGGAGAAAATAGATAATAGCAAAATGATAGATTTTTAACCTAACCATATCAGTAGTCACATTAAATATAAATGATCTAAAACCCCAAATAAGTGTCAGAGATCATCAGATTGGATGAAAAAAATCAAGATTCAACCATAGGCTATCTACAAGAAACCTAAAGGCACAATTAACTTAAAAGTAAAAGAATGGGAAAAGATATGTCAAGCTAACACAAATCAAAAGAAAGCTGGAGTGACTAAAATAATATCAGACAATATGGATTTTATAGCAAGAAATATAACCACGGATAGAGAAGATTATTGCAGAAGGACAAAGAAATCAATTCATCAAGAAGACCCTAGAAGTCTAAACATGCAACAGCACAGCTTCAAAAACACATGAAGCATAACCAATAGAACTACAAGGAAAAACAGACAAATCCATAATTATAGTCAGACATTTCAATGTTCTTTTCTCTCAATTAATTGACAGGATGAGTAGATTAAAAACCTAAGGATAAAATAAGACTTGAATAGCACCACCAACAAATTAGACAAAACTGTCATTTATAGAATTCTTCACCACACCAAAGTAAAATGCATATTCTTTCCATATGCATGTAGAACATTTACTAAGATAGACCAAATTCCAGGGCATAAAATAAATCTTAATAAATTTAAAATTATTCAAACCAGACAAAATATATTTCAGACCAAAATGTAATTAAATTAGAAAGCAATAGCAGAAAAAAATGCTAAAAAAAATTTGAAAACCAAACAACAGATTCAAAATAACTCAGGGGTTAAAGGAGAAATTAAAAGAGGAAACTCTAAACTTTTTTTCAATTCAACTAAAATGAAATTGCAACATAACAATATTTATGAAATGCAGCTAAAACAGTAGGGGGATTTATAGCATTAAATGCCTACACTAGAGAAAGAAGATCTTGAATCAGTAACCTCAGCATCAACCTTAAGAAACTAGAAAAAGACTAAATTAACTAGAGAGGGAACAGAGCAAAGGAAATAATAAAGATAAGAGCAGATATCAACAAGTTCTTTGAAATCAATAAAATACATATACCTTTAACCAGAATAATGAGGAAAAAGACAATATTACCATAAATTGGAGAGGTGACATCACTACAGATTCTGCAGATATTAAAAAGATAAGCAAATAATATAAACAGATGTATGTCCCCCCAAAATCAGAAATGGACCAATTCCTTGAAAGACACAAACTGCCAGAGCTTGCTCAAGAAGAAGGAAATAATCTGAGTAGCCCCCTCAGTATTAAGGAAATTGAATCTGCAGGTTAAAACCTTCTCACAAGGAAAAATCCAGTCTAGATGGCTTCAGATGTGATGTCTACCAAGTTTTAAGGAAGAAATAATGCCAAATCTATACAGAGAATTGAAGAGGGACTATTTTCAAATTTATTCTAAGAGAACAAGGTGACCCTGATATCAAAACTAGACAAAAATGTCACAAGATGATTACAAACCAAAATCTCTCAAGGTTGATGCTGAGGTTACTGATTCAAGATCTTCTTTCTCTAGTGTAGGCATTTAATGCTATAAATCCCCCTACTGTTTTAGCTGCACCTCATAAATATTGTTATGTTGCAATTTCATTTTAGTTGAATTGAAAAAAGTTTAGAGTTTCCTCTTTTAATTTCTCCTTTAACCCCTGAGTTATCAAACCCCTGATATCAAAACTAGACAAAAATGTCACAAGATGATTACAAACCAAAATCTCTCATGAACATAGATGGAAAATTTATTTTAGCAAATCAAATTCAACAATATATAAAAAGTCTAATACATCATGACCAATTTGGGTTGATCTAGGAAGTACAAGCCTAGTTTAACATTTGAAAAATCAATGTATTTCACTACATCAACAAACTAAGAGAGAAAAATACATAGGACTATCTCAGTAGATGCAGAAGAAAACATCTGACAAAAATCTAATGTCTATTCCTCATAAAAAAAACTCTTAGGCAACCAGAAGAAGAAGGGAACTCCCTCAACTTTATAAAGGGTACCTACTATAAAGGGGTGCCTGCGTGGCTCAGTCAGTTAAGCATCTGCCTTCGGCTCAGGTCATGATCCCAAGGTCCTGGGATCTTGGGATCGAACCCCGCATTGGGCTTCCTGCTCAGTGGGAAGCCTGCTTCTCCCTCTCATACTCCCTCTGCTTGTGTTCCCTCTCTTGCTGTCTCTCTCTCTCTCTGTTAAATAAATAAATAAAATCTTAAAAAGGGTACCTACTATAAAAAATTTATTCAAATTTGATTACCTAAATACTAACTCAAAAAATCTAAAACTTCCTAAAGAAACACAGAATATTTTTGTGACCTTGGTTTAGATAGAGACTTCTTAGGTACAAACCAAAATCACAATCCATAAAATAAAATACTGAAAAACTCCAAATTAAGAAATTCTGCTATTTAAAAGATACTATGGAGAAAATAAAAGATAAGCCACAAATTGGGAGAAAATATTTGCAACTCACATTTCTGTTGAAAGACATATCCAGAATATATAAAGAACCCTCTAAATTAAATGATAACAAAAAGAAAAGCAAATGAGCAAAATATCTGAACAGAAACTACCAAAGATGGTATGTCAGTGGCAAATAGGCAAAGAAAAAGATGTTCAACATCATTAGTCATTAGGGAAATGCAAATTAAAACCAAAATAATATACCACTAGATATCCACTATAACAGTTAAAATTTAAAACATGACTATATCAAGTGTTGGTGGAGATATGAAGCAACTGGAATTCTCACACATTGCTGGAGAAAACATGAGACAGTTTGAAAAAAAGGTTGACATTTTCTTAAGCACTAAACACCTATTATATTGTCCATCTATTTCATTCCTAGATGTTTACCCAAGAGAAGTGAAACCGTATTTGTGCACAGTTATGTGGGAATGTTCTTAGGAGCTTTATAAACCAAAACAACCTTAATGTCCACCAACAGGTACACAGATAAACAAATGTGGTATATTCATACAATCGAGTATTGGACAACGTCAGTGAATATCAAAATAATTATGCTGAGTGAAAAGCCAGATTTTTTAAGTACGTATTCTGCCATTCTTTTATATAAATTTCTAGAAAACACAAACTAATCTATGGTGAAGAAACACATCACATAGGGGCAGGAGGAGACCTTAGGGATGATGGATAGGTTCATTATGTTGATTGTGTCGATGCTTTTATGGGTATAGAAATCTGTGAAAAAATTTATTAAATTTCACCTCTTAAAGATGTGTGGTTTTTATTATACCTAATAAAGATTTAGAGAGATTGAGAGAGTTGCGGGATGGGGGGCAGATAGAATGGAGAAAGGGAGGAGAAAGGAAGAAAGGAAGGGAGAAAGAAACAACTCCTAGTACCTTCCCATAGTTCTCAGCAGAGTACCTCATTTTTACACCACATCCATGCCTTTCCCTGAAATAGCTCCTGCTGCCCTCTTCAGTTCATCTCTCATAACATCCACTCCCATCTATTGTCAGTCCCTTTCAGCACATCCTGGACATTCTAGTTTACATTATCCCAGACCCTGTTCTCCCTAACAACCCCAGCAACTCCTCTTTGTCTTTCAGAGCTAAATGTTAGCTATACTTTCCATAATCCTTGTGGCAGGTTGAGTTAGTCGCCCTGCTGTTCTCCCACATAACAAGTGGTACAACTGCCAAAACATTCTTCACTCTACTTGGTGACTATTGACTCACTTGTTGGCCTCTCTAACTGAGAAATCCCTGAGGAATAAATTGTCTTGTCTACCTCTATTCCCTCCAATATTTCATGCAATGTTTGTACACAGTATGCACTTAACATAATTTGTTGCATGAAAGAACGAATATAATTATGTTAATGTATACTCCATTCCACTGGTGTCCTTTCAGTACCAGAGCATAGTAGGAGGAAGTCCCCAAGGTAGGCATAGCTATTATCCCAACATTTGTTTCTATTAGGAGAAAAAAGAAAATGTTCAGACAAATTCTAAATGCATGAGACCATTAAAAATGTTTACATCATAGAAAAACATCTCCCCTCCAAGGTTCACAACGGGCTACACAGCCTCACTGTAGAATCCTCCGCCAAACAAGTCAATGTTCTAGGCAGCTTTTTTTTTTTTTTAAAGATTTTATTTATTTATTCATGACAGAGAGAGAGAGAGAGAGAGACAGAGGGAGAAGCAGGCTCCCAAGGAGCAGGGAGCCCGATGCGGGACTCGATCCCGGGACCCTGGGATCATGACCTGAGCCGAAGGCAGACGCTTAACCATCTGAGCCACCCAGGCGCCCTCTAGGCAGCTTTTTAAAAAAAGTGTCCTGGGGCACCTGGGTGGCTCAGTTGGTTAAGTATCTGACTCTTGATACCACCTCAGGTGATGATCTCAGGGTTCTGAAATCGAACCCTACGTGGGACTCCGTGCTGGGCACAGAGTCTGCTTAAGATTCTCTCTCCCTCTGCCCCTCTCCCCACCACTTTCTGAATGAATGATGAAAGAAAGAAAGAAGAAAGAAAGAAAGAAAGAAAGAAAGAAAGAAAGAAAGAAAGAAAGAAAGAAAGAAAGAAAGAAAGAAAGAAAGAAAGAGAAAGAAAGTCCTGATTGTTACCTTTTTCAACAAATACAGTAATGACTGAGTGGAGCAAACTGCATGAGAAAGAGCTAACAGCCTGCTTCTTTATTTTGAGTACAGAGTACTTACTTCTGAACTCTTGAAATCTAGAATTTAGTCTGACTCACAATTTTACTGTGTCTGACAATCAAGAAATAAATTAATCTAGTTCTCAGAACAATCTCCAGTGGGAACTATAGAAGAGTGAGGGCAATTGTCTTGGATGGACAGATGTTTTTTCATGAGAATGTTTTTCTGCCTAGTTTGACAGTGTTTATGAACTATTCACAAAATACACATTTACTGTAAACAGGTACTTTGTTGACCACTTACGCTTAGGAGCCACATTTCCTGGAACTGGCTGGAATGAACCCAGTTGTACTGTTTCTGCATGGTCCAAAATGGAAGATCAATATGAAAGAAGTTCTGAAATGTCACTGAACTGGATGCTAAATGTAGTCCATTGTGAAATGAATCTGAGAGTACAGCCACTTAAGATATTGTTCTGTGTCATTAGGTCAGACAATAGAAGCAGAATAGAAAACGCAAGCGAAAAATTTTTTAAGTCAAGCCTTTAAAATATAGCTAAGAAAACTTGGGTGAAGATGTGTGAATTTCCAGGCACTCTGGGGAAGAGGTGAAAATTAAAATCTAGCTGTAATTCCCTCCAGAGCAGGTTGTTTTTTCCTCTTGAAACACAGAAAGAAGAAATTATGCACCAAGTAAAGCCAAATCCCTTTAAAGCTTCTGTTAGTAGTAGGTTCATTTATTTTTCCCCTGAGCAAGCATCATCGGATTCAAATGAAAGTCTTGAGGCATGTTTGCTAGATGATAATAAATGATGAACAATCTATCTAGTAAAGTCACAGTGGAAAATCAGAATGGTAAGGTTACTTTTACAAACATTTATTTAATAAGGACATGCACAGAAACCTGAAGGCAAAGAAGGTTGATGGGAAACAATTATGATATACCTAGGGGCATCTTTCAACATCTATTTCAAACTGATGGGAACTGGAGAAAAAGTAACAGTAAATGAAATCCTAATCAGTCAATCATAAGAAACATGAAAAATAGTAACATGAAAATATCACTCATCTTCTGTATACACAGAGATTAGGGGAAGTCTCCTTTGTACAATCTTATTTTCAGCCATGGTAATAAATTTAGGATAACTGAAAAGAAAACAGTAACTGTCCTGGTCTGAAACACAGCCCATTTTATCCACCTGTTACCTATTTCAGAATAGTTTCTTGCAAAAAAAAAAAGTCAATGGCAATTCACTTGTTTCATCTATATCAGACACAATTAAAATATATAAAGAATTTAAATTGCCCTGTAATGGAAAATGTGTACACATTCATAGCTGAATTGCATTAAGCAGTAATGATGGGTATGTATCAATTACCACTTCCTTTTATAGCAGATCACCTTTACTCCTGAATTTATGTGCCTCTCAAATTATAGAGGGAAATGTTGCAGAAATGACTCATGACAACAGGCTTATTCTCTAACAACCAAGTTTAGAGGGTAGGTAAAAGATTCTAAATGCTAAAAAGCTTTTCTGCAGTGTCAGTAGTAATTCCAGAAGGCTGTACTTTTTGAGGCATTTATTCTTCGACCCAAAGGGTATGAAGTGGCAAATTTTCAAACAGCAGCGCCTTGAAGACATTTTTTAGAGAGAAGTCTTTTAGGTGGCACTATGCCTAAAAACTAGTCTTTCTTTCACCTAAAATCATGAGCTTGAGGCAGAAGGGGAATAGACAACAGACTAGTCTGCAAATAGCTACCATGCTCTGGGCATGAGATCCAGCACTGTGCATACATTACCTACTTTAATATTTGCAACACCCTGAATCAAGTGTGATCCACCATTTTATAGGGGAGTACTGAGGTTTAGTTTCTCTAGCCCAAATTGATCCATCCAGTCAGCCTGACTCCAAAGCTGAGGTTCTTCTTTTTTTATTTTTTTTATTAACATATAATGTATTATTTGTTTTAGGGGTACAGGTCTGTGATTCATCAGTCTTACACAATTCACAGAGCTCACCATAGTACCTACCCTCAGTCAATTTGATTCTGGATGTTTCTGTTTATGTTTCCAGTGTGGTTTCATTCTAGCAAGTCAATCATCAGATCAACTTCTACAGGATGTCCTTTGTTACAGTTCCCAGACTGTACCTCTGCAGTTCCATATGCCCCAAGCAAACTTCAATCAGAGCACTGAACACATTAAATTATGAAATGAATCCTCTCTAGACTGTAAGCCCTTTGAAGGCAGAACCAAGGTCGTTTGTGTCTTAGGCACTTAGTAGAGTGTCACCAATGAAGGAGGTGCTCAACAAATATTTGGTGAGTTATAATTGAACTGAGAGGATTGGTTAGATAAATAATTTCCAATCTGTGCCCCATGGAACTCTAGAAATTATTTAGGGCTTGCTTGGTGTGCGGAGAGGGACTGGAACTATAGGGAAATGGGTTGATCAGGCAGTTCTAGTCCGCACCATCACCAGAGCCATAGACAACCCTACATCAGTTGGAGTGCTTTTTCTTTAATCTTTTTTTTCTGTTGAACATAATATTTTGTCTGAACAAAGCAATGTGTGGCTAAAAAATGTTTAAAACTATTGGATTAGATGGTCACTCTTTCACTTCCAAATTTATGTCATTGATTTCCACTTTCCTCCTACGAGTCCATAGCTGAATCCATGTAATCAAATGTATGCCAAGCATATACATAACTGAAGTTGCTGTGGGAAACTGTTGTTCACGGGTGTGGTGTACTTCATTTGTGTAACATGTTCCAAAACCTCATGGAAGAAAATTGTGGAGTAATCCAACATGTCAAACTCACGACATTCTAGAATGTGGGTGCTCTGGGGAAAGATTCCCTCATCTGATTTTCAGGAATGTTGAAAGGACATCATGATTGAGAGGAGGCATGAGTCACACCAAGTCTGGGGTGTTTTCCTACCAATCATGGACAACAATGAACTCTATTAGAGATTATTCTCTGAAGAGCCACTTCCTAGGATCCCTTGTTGCAATAGAAAGTTGACATCATACCCAATGGAAGAGTCTTATGAAGCAGCTATCCCTGCATATTAAGAGTAGAGGGAAAAACTTAGTACTAGCCAGATCACATGGAAACTTTTACCGTAATGTCAGAAAGTCTTAAGTGTGCAGAACTGGTTATAAAGGCAAGGAAAGCCCAGAACTTGGCGGGAGTCTGAGCAGGGGCTCAAACTGGAGTTACACTGCTCATTCCCCAAGTTCAGCTGCACTGGCAGCGGGAGCCCCCACTTCTCCTCCCAAATCTCATGGCTGTGGCATTAGGAGGTGAGCATCAGGCAAATGAAGTGAACAGTAATTAGAGGCAAAGTCAACTGTGGCAGCATCCACACTGCAGGAGCAGAGGGAGTTTATTAAGAGGTGTTTAACACAGAAAAAGAAAAAAAGTCGCAAAGGAGAAATAAACGTTTAAGTCAGTGTTCTCAGGAGTGTTTTTGAGCACCGGACACCAGTTGATTTATTCACTGAGTCAGATCGAGGCAGTTCAGCCAATAAATAATGCTGTTTCACATTCATGGTTTTTGCTTGTCATCAGTGCTGTGTGGAGGGAGCCAAGAACTGGCTAAATGTGTCATACTCTCTACTGTGGCCTTGTATGCACACATTTGTCCTGAGACCAGAGCAACTTCTCTGCCTTAGGCTTTGGTTGCTCTTGCTGTTCTCACTCTCCCCCTAAGGAAGTTGGGGTAGAACCCTCCCCAGATGGAGGTGTTAAGTGAAGAATCATCAATGACATATTTTGATTACTGACTTTGTTCTAGGCCCCAAGTACCACTGTCCTCCACATTTTAGAGAAGAGTAGTCATACAGAAGTTAGCTGCCCGGCCAAATTCCCACAAAAGTTAAGTGATATGCTTGGATCTGAACATTGTTATGTCTGACTCCAGGACTAAGGTCTCTAATGATGACTTTGAAACCATTTCCTCTGACACCACATGTTCTCTCTTGTTGAAGTCTTGAATCTAGTGATGCTTCTAAAAGGGTGTGGGAAGCCACCAAGCCTAGAGATATATAGTTCCACCTTCAAAGAGTAGGTAGCTTTGTGGAAATGATTTGTGCTAATGGAACACAGTCAAGCTCACACCAGCAGAGGACGAACAGTAAAATACTGAACAGCAGTTGAGAACATAGTTCTGCAGACCTGGGTTCAGGTCCTGGTTCTACTGTTGACTCACTGACCTTGAGAAAGTTATTTTAATTTTTTCATCTACAAAAGCTTGATGGTATAGCTATAAGAATGAACTGAATAAATGATGTAAAACCTTGGCATAGTGCCTAGTACATAATAAGAGCTTTTTAAGTGCCAGCTATTATTAATGCTGCTATTATTATATTTGCCACAATTATTGTATTTGCACCAATGTTTAAATATCACATTTTTCTTTTCTAGCAAAAAGTTTTGCCAGTTCAATCCTTTCTCATGGTCCCATAGGACATAACAGAGATCTTAAATATATTTACACATAACTGCTTTCACTGGAGAACTCTAAATAGAACACTAGTGAATTAGTAAACTAGTCACCATCATGTATGCTTGCATGTACCAAAGATACTAATATTCTAGCATGAGAGCAAAGTGAAAAAATAATGGAGAAAAAGTTAATTGCTAACACTAATTTTCTTAGGAGAGATAATGGCAATGAGGCCATGTAGGAGAATGCCCTCAATCTTAGGGAATACATATTAAAATAACTAGGAATAAAGTGTGGCGATGTCTGCAACCTCTTCTCATGATAAAATTCTCAATCAGACTCCCATTTCTGCACATCTTCTCAGCATGAGCACTGATTTTTTCTGTACTTTCTTTTCAAGGATGTTTGTATCATTAAAAGCTTTGAAAAACAGACAATATCTTCCTCTAGGGCAAAAAGTAAACAGATTAGCTTGCAGTTCCCTTATAAAAGTTTCAGGTTTCTTAACTGTGACCCAAAGCTATTGTGTGCACTGCATCCAGTTGGATCTGCCTCTATATCACTCCTATAGGACTTGGGGATAAGGGAACCAACATGAAAATAAAGCTCATGATACCTGCTGTGTTGTGAGTTATAACATTTTGGTTTCTGACCCAGGATTCATATGTCTTATGATAATCATCCATGAAACTCAAACAAGCTACCTTGTTGGTTTTCAAATAGGGTAAAAAAAAAAAAAAAATCTCAGGCCCTTTAATTCTTGACCCCTGTTTTTACTTGTTTGAGCATGTGAAATAAACATGTACATAAGTGTACATACGGAGACCATAAAAATCAAGAGATTAATTACCTATTTTAAGAGCACAGACAGAATAATCTCAGCTACAAATCACTGAACTCTACACTTGAGCCTATGGTCCCAAGTGAAAATGGAAAGAAACAAGATACGCCCTGGAGCTGCCTAGGCATGCAGGCATGGAGTGGCTCTCTCAGAGAACACTAGCTATAGCTTCAGGTAATGAAATTAAAAGAAAATGCAATCAAAAGGGCCTCAGGGGATCTGAAGTAGCATATATATCTAGTTCAGCACTTAAAAAACACGCAAGTACTGTACCCTGGTTAGTAAATTTGTTTCTCCTAAGTCTATGGGTTAGTACTTCTGAAACCACTTTATACATTGACACTATGTACCCTCCCAGGGAAGTACATCACTTGAAGTTTTTTTGCTAAAAATGCATAGCCTCAATCTAATCATGAGAAAAATATCAGATCTGAGCTAAAGGACATGCTACAAAAGGACTGTACTCTTCACAAGTTTCAGTACTCTTCAAAAAAGTTTCAAGGTCTTGGGATAAGGAAAGACTGAGAAAGTGCTAGGGAAGACTTAAGGAGACATGGTAACGAAATGCAATGATTGGATTCTGGAACAGAAAAAGGACATCAATAGAAAATCTGATGAAATCCAAATAAAGTCTGTCATTAGTGACAAAACAAAACAAAACAGGTAAATATTTAGAAAGCTAGGTTATTTGCATATTGTTATTTGCATATTGCCTTACTCTTTCACCCTTATACACATGTTCACCAATGTTTCACAGACATTTGCTAAGGACCTTCTTTGTGCCAGGTATCATATAGTAAGTCTTATAATAACCTTGCAATAGGTGGGTTCAAAAGACTATTAAACCTTTTTTTTTTTTTTTTTTTTTTTTTGCACAAGAAGAAAGTGAAGCAACACAAAGTTTAAGGATTTGCCTGAGACTCAGAATGACAGGGCTAGAATATGAATTATAATCAAATCTTGACATCTTCCAGTAGTCCATGAATTTTATATTCCAATCCATATATCAGAAAGGTTATTAGGGTAAACTTTATACCCTCCTTTTGAATTAGGAAAATTTAACATGGAAAAATATATTTTATTATTGATATCTTCTTACTGATAAAAAAATCTATAATCTACTTTAAAAATATATTATCTCATTATATATATATATATATATATATCATTCTCTCTCAAATAAATAAATAAAATCTTTAAGAAATAAAAAATAAAAAATAAAATAGATAAAGTGCTCAGGCATGAAATGACTGACTACAGTTATAATCTTTTTTTTTTTTTTTTTAAGATTTTATTTATTTATTTGAGAGAGAGAGAATGAGAGACAGAGCATGAGAGGGAGGAGGGTCAGAGGGAGGAGCAGACTCCCCACCGAGCAGGGAGCCCGATGCGGAACTCGATCCCGGGACTCCAGGATCATGACCTGAGCCGAAGGCAGTCGCTTAACCAACTGAGCCACCCAGGCGCCCCAGTTATAATCTTTCAGCCAGTTGATTTGGGGAACCCAAAGAAAGACAAATATAAAATACGGCCAAATCATTTGTTGGCAATATGCCATCTGATGTAGCTAAACCTTTGTTCAATATAATCTTTTGGGCATATCCAAATACCAAGTAATACCTATCACTGAATACTATTTTTCATAATCAGATTTTTATCTGTATGTGAAATGTGGCTACTGCTTTGTAAAGTAAGTTCAACTGATCCCAACCTGGATTTATTCACAGATTGCCTCAGATTTGAAAACGTATGGCTGGCTATTGAGCCATCTACATCCTTTGGGTCTACTATGTAGGGCAAACCGTCTTAAAAAGATGGGCTTTCTTGTATTATTTCTGATATTTTTCCCACTAAAAGGCAATAAAACAATCAATAGTTTTCATGATATTTTATCATATTTAAATCAGAAAGTGTAAACTATCTAAAAATGAATACTGGGTAAGAAGGAAGACAACAAGCAACTAGGACAGATACATAATAGTTATGTCTATGCAAAAAGAAAGAAAGAGAAGGAGAGAGAGTGGGGGGAAGGCAAAGGAAAATAAATGGAGACAGAATAGCTCTTGAATTAATAGAACTCTACTGTTTAGATGACCTGGCTAAGGGTCAAAACCAGAATATAAAAAGTAGAATGCTTGTCGTATGCTTATAAAACTGTTCATTGATGATTTGGGCACTTTGCATCTCTTTTTTTCTTTTTAATATGTGGTCCAGAAGTGTTAACCAAGAAACAGTGTTCTCAGCCATTTCTTAACCTATTATTGCTTTGAATAAGCATAAAAACTTCATCAACTATTAGAGATTCAGACACATATTTTAGGAGGTCACCCTGTCAGTTGAAAATCAATCTCTTCTATGTATACCCACCAAGTCAAGAAGAATTTTGCCCAATTTTACTGTCAGTGACTTTCCTTCTGAAACCAATAGGTATGTATTTCTTTTCAAAATAAAAGTGATACAATGTTGATTATGCTTTTTCAAACTGTACCTTAACCCTTCCCTGCTATTTTGATAAGCTCTTACATAACAGTTGGAACAGAATAGCATTTGCTGTTTAACAATTGCCTAATATATAGAGACAGCATTGCTGGCAATTACTACCTTTCAAAGTACTTTTTAGCTAGTTGGTATTTTTATAATTGGTTTGTTGTATATTACTTGACTGTTAATAAGCTGTCATTATTTTTTGAGAAATAAACTTTTAAGTAGCTTCACAAATGTTAATAACATCATTTACCATCATCTACCGGGCATCTTGAGGTGTTCAGTGTAGGTAAAGTAACTGCTATTAAGAAAAAATGAGGGGGTTCCTGGGTGGCTGTTTTGGTTAAGCATTTGCCTTTGGCTCACGTCATGTTCCCAGAGTCCTAGGATCGAGTCCCGCATCAGGCTCCTTGCTGGGCGGGAGGCCTGCTTCTCCCTCTCCCACTCCCCCTGCTTGTGTTCCCTCTCTCACTGTCTCTCTGTCAAATAAATAAAATCTTAAAAAAAAAAAAAAGATAAATGAGAACAATTAACCTCTAACATGAGATAGCTCGTGCTTAATTGATAACGTCAACATGGTCCATGCCATATTAACATGCATACAAAAAATACTACAAAAATACAGATGTCATGTTCTAGGTACATAAATTACAGACAAAGATATGCAAGAGTGTATTAACCTAATTGGATGACTGAAGAATAATTAAAAAATGGTATTGTTTTGCTGGGAATATTATGAAAGAGTTCCCTGAATTTTATACCAATTGTGTAAAACACTCAATAGATAAATACACATATATGTAAAAAGTAGTTTAAAACATTTTCTCTCACAAGACTGAGGGACAGAAAATAGATTATTATATTCAACCTGAATATAGACAGACATGCACAGTGTTCATCATGACCATTCTTGGCTTTTTTATGAAGTAAACATTGAGGAAGTCTCTAGTAAACTCTGGATTTCAGGGATTGTATCTGAGGATTAAACTAGATTATCTTTTCTTATGGTTCCCTCTTGTTCTGATATTATTCTGTAGTTCCATGAAGGCACCCAGAATTCATTCTCATCATATACCAGGAATCATGTAACTATGAGGAAAGATGTTATCCAACCATTATTCACTCTCCTTCAATTTGGACCAGTTTGATCTGAAGTGTCAACCCCAAATTTTACAAGTTCTCCTTTTGTTTTGTAAACTAGACTGAGTATAAAAATGTGATTTAGTGTTCTTTTTTATTTTGATTTTGATCTGGCAATTGTGTCATTTGCTACTACTTCAACTTGGAATATACTACATACATAAGTACATACATACATACATACAATGGATAAATATTTATTCAAATGTTGGGTTTAAAATATTGACTCTGCCATGTTTAACAGGTTTCTTTGTGTTTGTCAGTGAGTTATGGTCTGCCCTATCTTCCTGATCTAAATATTTATGGAAATAAAAAATAAATGGAGACAAAGATCTTTTTGAAATGATTCTAATTAATTAATACAATGCTAAAAACTAGTTTAGAAAATATTTCTCATAGACACAAAACACTACAGATTTTGAGGAAAAATTATACCTACAAAAATTTAACACAGATATAAGCAGCACTTATATCCCAGGGTCCCAGGATCAACCCCTGCATCAGGTTCCCTGCTCAGCAGGGAGTCTGCTTCTCCCTCTGACCCTCCTCCCTCTCATGCTCTCTCTCTCTCTTTCTCTCTCTCACATACTTTCTCTCAAATAAATAAAATCTTTTTAAAAAAAATTTAAAAAATAAAGAGATTACATCATGGGCTAATTCATGGCAAATCCAGAATTAGAATCCAGGCCTTCTGCCCCATAGTCCAGTTGTACTTTTAACATTATACGGATACAAGAATTTTGATATTAGTTACAAACATAATAAAGTATTTAGATATATGAAAATTTCCATTTAAAGACTGAAGATTTTAAAAAGTCATTACCTCAGCTGGAACCAAGAACACTTTGCTGTGCCTTTACAGATGAGAGCAAAGTGGTCAGGGATTAAATGAGGTGAATGAGGTTCTCAGTGAGTACTGCCTCCCCACTTCATGCCTTATATGGGGACGCAGCCCATATGCCTTGGTGGAGAGTCCTGGGTTTTAGGAGGGGATCTGAAATTCATTAATATTCTAGAATTCTGTGTGACCTGGTGGATCTTTTTTAGAGCCTCAGAATTGGAAAAGACTTAGAAGTTATCTTACTTAACATTTCACCTAACACATGAATCCTTCATACAGCAATTCCCACAGACAAGCACCCAGACATGGCCAAAACTTCTGTTAACACTGTACTACTTCACAAGGCAGCCTGAAGCAAGAGAAATGACTGAAGACTTTGACATTAAAACATGTTAAGTGATGACAATACATGTTCTTAACTTTTTCGAGCCTCCATTTCCTTAGTTTTTAAAATGTAGTTTTTAAAACCTGCCTTGCAGGTTACTCAGATCTCTCCCACAGGTGACAGTCAGAAATACTCATTTTCCCCACAGATACTTTATTAATAAATTTAGGCAAAAAAGTATAACACTGTATGTTAATTATATTGAAATTAAAAAATGAAAAAAACTGGATCTATATTTATCAAAAAGGAAATGACACAAAGCAAAAGTTGAGTAAAAGAAGGAAAGTGGGGGCGCCTGGGTTAGGCGTCTGCCTTCGGCTCAGGTCATGATCCTGGGGTCCTGGGATCGAGTCCCGCATCGGGCTCCCTGCTCCGCGGGAAGCCTGCTTCTCCCTCTCCCACTCCCTCTGCTTGTGTTCCCTCTCTCGCTGTGTCTCTCTCTGTCAAATAAATAAATAAAATCTTTAAAAAAAAAAAAAGAAGGAAAGTGAATAATAGTATATATGCTATGATACATTCTCTAAAAGTATAAAATCTTAAATCATAAAATAGTATTCTATTTTTGAAGATACATGTGTGTGTGCATCCACACGTGTCCATGAAAATAGTAATGTATAACAATACACACACATACATATATGAAACAGAAATATACAGACTAAAGGAACTGATTATTTCTGGGGAGGGAAGAAGGTGAAATATTGTATGGAAAAAAATATTTGCTTCTGCCTAGACACATTAGTTTTCTAGAGCTGCCGTAACAATTACCATAAATGTGATGGCTTAAAACAATAGAAATTTATTCTCTCACAGTTCTGTGGCCAAAAGTACCAAATTAAGGTATTGGGGCAAGACATACCTTCTCTGAAGTTTTCAGAGGACAATTCTTCCTTGCTTTTTTTTTTTTTTTTAAGGTTTTATTTATTTATTTGACAGAGAGAGACCCAGCGAGAGAGGGAACACAAGTAGGGGGAGTGGGAGAGGGAGAAGCAGGCTTCCTGCAGGGCAGGGAGCCCGATCCGGGGCTCGATCCCAGGACCCTGGGATCATGACCTGAGCTGAAGGCAGACACTTAACGACTGAGCCACCCAGGCGCCCCTCCTTGCCTCTTTTTATCTTCTGGTGGTTGCTTATATCCTTGGCATTTCCTGATGTATGGACACATTGTTCCAATCTCTGCCTCATCATTATATGGCATTATCCCTGTGTGTTTCTGCTTTCAAACTTCCCTTTCTTTATAAAGACTTCAGTCATATTGGATTTAGGGTTCACTCTAACCCAGGATGAACTTATCTTAACTCGATTATATTGGCAAAAATCTAATCTCCAGGTTATGTCTCATTCGCAGGTTCTAGGTAGACATGAATTTTGGGGAGGACGCTATTCAAACCCAGTAGAGTTGATATGACAATTAGATGAAACATTATACAAACTGTAAAGTACAAGTTGATTCCATTTCTCAAATTTCTAATTGTTAATTTTTATTTTTCTGTATATCTATGGAAATGAATTATCGATTCAAGAACTACTTTCATAAATTGTAAAAAAAAAAATCATTTACCAATTAAAAGAAAAATAAGATAATTCCTACTCCCAAATAAAGTTACAAAAGAATACAAAAGAGTTTTTATGTCTAGTATGACATTTCATTATGTAAAATTAACTCATTTTAGAAAATCTATAGTCATGGGATGTATGAAGCAGGAATTACAACATATTGAACATCAAGTTTAATTTTCCATTAGTTATGTTGATGATTAAATTATGTTGATGTGAGGGTTAGTGTGCCCTTGAGCCAAAGCTTGACAGTCCACTTGCAGTTTTTTAATAGAAACTTTTCAGGAATGATGATTGTCATATTGTAACAGTAGGAACAGATTTAGTTCTGGGATAATCCACAAATATTTAAATGAAAAACATATGGCATCAGTCATCTTTTATAGTCCTTAAATTGGCTTATATAATGAAACCTTGGGACATTTCATTTATGCTTAAATTCTGAACATTATAAGTATCAGCATTTAAATTAATATTAGCAGAACAATTGAGTTGGTGAAGTATATTCTTCAAAGTAACCTGTAGCAAATCAATCAATGTCACTTGAATTTCTTCACTCGGACTCCCAATAGCTTATGATTTTCACTGAGTGGCACTGTGTAAAATACTCCTCAAATACTATGATCAGTCCCAGAAGAGAACAAAAAAGAGACTTCTTTTTCAAAGACAGGATGTGATCATAGGAGTACTTCATGCTTCCTGTGTAGAAATAGACAAATCCATATAAATAGTAAAAGGCTTACATTTTTATCATGAGCTAGATACTTATGTTTTGGATACTTAAAGACACACTGGGGCTGTATTTCTGATATAAATAACCTATTAGAAAATGAGAATTTTTCAGGGCGCCTGGGTGGCTCAGTCGTTAAGCGTCTGCCTTCGGCTCAGGTCATGATCCCAGGGTCCTGGGATCGAGCTCCCTGCTCAGCAAGAAGCCTACTTCTCCCTCTCCCATTCCCCCTGCTTGTGTTCCTGCTCTCGCTATCTCTCTCTCTGTCAAATAAATAAATAAAATGGGGCGCCTGGGTGGCTCAGTCGTTAAGCGTCTGCCTTCGGCTCAGGTCATGATTCCAGGGTCCTGGGATCGAGCCCTGCATCGGGCTCCCTGCTCAGCGGGAAGCCTGCTTCTCCCTCTCCCATTCCCCCTGCTTGTGTTCCCTTTCTCACTGTGTCTCTCTCTCTGTCAAATAAAGAAATAAAATCTTTAAAAATAAATAAATAAATAAATAAATAAAATCTTAAAAAAAAAAGAAAATGAGAATTTTTTAATTATCTAAAAGGAGAGTGAGGAAGACATAAAAAAATAAATCTTTTAAAATCCTTATCTTTTTTTAAAATATTTTATTTATTTATTCATGAGAGTCAGAGAGAGAGAGAGGCAGAGGCAGAGGGAGAAGCAGGCTCCCCACCTAGCAGGAAGCCTGATGTGGGACTCGATCCCAGGACCCTGGGATCATGACCTGAGCCGAAGGCAGACGCTTAACCATCTGAGCCACCCAGGCACCCTAAAATCCTTATCTTCTAATATAAAAAAATATATAACCTCTCAGCTCACAAATCCCCTTCTAGAGTCAGGTTGTCAGGAGTATAAAGCCATACTAACTTCAACAGATATATATTGTATTATTCACACTGCCTCTGTCCCCAGCCTAACATTCTCATTACTGTTACCTGAAACTACTGCATTTACTTCATAATTATGCTCCCTGTCTTAGTCTTTTCTCTTCCTTAATCCACCCTATTCCAAGTTTCAGATTAATCTTCCTATAACATAGCTTCACTCATGCCATTCCTCTGGAGAAAATCTGCATGTACTATCATTGCATGGGAATCATCATTGCCCCATTCCAACCCATTTGAGATATGACTCCAGACAATTTCTCTAGCTTTATTGCCCACCTCTTCCCCGTCAAGGGGTTTTTCTCCTCAAAATTCTGCACATAAGATAATCAAGATTCTTCACCATTGCCTTGAGCTAGTCAACACTTCCCACTCTTTTGCCTCTGCTGGATTATTTTGTTTGAATTGACCCTTTCCAATTCAAACCTTTTCAGACCCACTCAAATGTCCTTTTCTTCATAAAGCTTCCCTGATTCAACCTCCTTCCTCACAGTGCCCAACCCCCCCCCCCCAATTATTAGGTGTCTCTGTTACAGTGTTGAGCACATCCATTTTTTTTACCTAATTGCTTATCTTTCTTCTCCTTTACTGATCTTGTTTGCACAGTCTCTAAGAGGAGAAATCATTCTTTTATCATTTATGAATCATCCCTAGCAACTAGCATAATACCTTTGTGGATTAAGTCAAATGAGTTTTTCATGTCAATTTTTGCAAAAAACTCCTTGGGAGATTATCACTCAAAGAGAGAAAACTATAGTAAAACTCCTTCACAGATTACTAGATGAGGATGGCAGAATTAAAAGAGGAAGAATTTGGAATTATTACAAAAGTATTAGCTCTGAAAAGATAGAAGAAGGCAAATTGCATACAGTAACTTCTTAACTAAATACTATAGGCACTTTCCTTAAATCTGTACATTCTACCTTCACTGAGTAATCATAGCTCATATTTCTTTATCTTCTTTATATTCAGGGTTTTCTTTGTCAGGTTTTGCTATAATTCTAAAACACAAAATGAAGGTGAAATTGGGAAATTTTTGGAATTTTTAAGTTTCTTTGATTGTTATCATCACAAATTGACTCTTGGGGTGGGGAAAAAAAAGGAACCCACTTTAGACAACATTCTTAGGAAGATGATATAAAAAAAGTAAGAGTGACCAATCTTTCTCCCATTGCTTATTTGTGAGGCAGAGAAAAGATTAAAACAAAGCCAGAGTTATTGAAATGCCTTTAAAAGGTATTGAAATGTTTTAAGACAGTCCCCATAAAACAGAAGTTACCTTTTTTTTTCACCTGGCCTTCATTCAAACACTACTAATTTTGTTGAGCTCTCTTTACAGCAGAGCCCCCTGATGATAGAAAACACAACTTTACATTTTGCCAGTGGAATTGCTTGGCACTAGAATTTTGGCTGGATGTTCCCCTATGAGAAATTCACTTTTAGTATGCATTGCTGAGCATCTTACTGTGTATTTGGATAAAGCTTTTATTGCATGATTTCCTGGTTCCTCTTCTTTATGAAATCCAGGTAGTGTAGAGCAGTAGTTAAAAAAGGGCATAAATGAAATCCTTCCTTCCATTAAAATGGAGGTCAAAAATGGCATATTACTACTCCACAGGGAATTTAACCAAATTTAAAGGAGTAGTGAGCTGTTTGGCAGATATTAGGCTCTGGAGAATAATTAAACTTCCATAAACTTTCTGGGAAAAAAACCTTGCTATCTAATAGGGGATGAGGAATGAAAAGGCTTTCAGATTTTAAACCATTAGATCATGTCATAATGTTTGCCACTGTTCCTCATAAAAATGGTTATTCATTAAAAAACTAATTGCTTTCCTATTGCATCTTATACTACTCATTTGTTTTGAGGATTTTTAAAAAGTTGTTTTGCTTTGTTTTGGTATTTAGATATGTTGGTTTCCTCCATTAGATATTGATATCTGCCTGTTTTAATTCCATGTGTGCTTAATCATAGTATGTAGGACTGTAACATGTAATATTCTGTCACTTAAATTTCTCCCTAGGACTAAAATATGAAAGAACTGCTATGCTCTGTGTTTATCAATAACTTATATAGAAACATTTATGGCATTTGATGAGATGTTCATGTATAATGAAGCTAAGTGGGACAAAAATCCATACAGTATCAAAAGTAGGATCAAAAATACCACAAAGGGCTCCCCTGATAACTCCAATTCTAACAAGGTAAAGCTTGATCAGATTAAAAGTCCTTCATTCATGTCTTTAAAAAATAATGCACAAGTAATTCAAAGACATACCAAATGAATAAAAACAATCTCAGAACTATTCTATGCCCCTTAGGTAATAAGGAAATAGATGTCCCTGTCAAGAGTGACATGACTAAAGTAACAATTGCTGGTAGCTGCCAAGAACACCCACGTGAGGTCTCCAACCTGGTACCAGTGAGTCATCATATTACTACAAATGGGACAAAAACTGGGGAGGGTTAATGGACTTTAATCTCAAAATGTGAAGTAATTACAAAAAAAAAAAATGTTCATTTAAATCAAATTAACAGAAGAATAATGTCCATCACTAAAGAGAACATTCTCTATGGATCATACCCCAAATGGAGATTTACATATTTCTACATACCATTTTTTGACTAGCAATTCAGTAAAACACCTTCAGCTTAACATTCCTTGTTTCCCTTTTCCCAATCCCTCACTCCTGTTCCTTGGGCTCACTTCCGAAAAGAAGAATCAGCACCTACATCCTTGCCCCAGGTTTTCTTTTGAGAAGAACCATGCTAAGACACATAATGAATTGGCCACAGGGGGACCCAGCATGCTGAACTTCATAATTTATTTTACTGTGAAACAATTTTTTTAAATTACCTCAGGTGTTCCAAAGAATACACTCAGGGAAACAGAGAGCTAAATTTGTTCTCTTCCAACATAGAATACAATCCAAATTCCCTATTGTGATCTCCTATAAGAAAATGTGAGGCGCGGGGTGCCTGGGTGGCTCAGTTGGTTAAGCGACTGCCTTCGGCTCAGGTCATGATCCTGGAGTCCTGGGATGGAGTCCCACATCAGGCTCCCTGCTCAGGGGGTCTGCTTCTCCCTCTGCCCTCTGCCCTCTTCCCTCTCGTGCTCTCCGTCTCTCATTCTCTCTCTCTCAAATAAATAAATAAATAAATAAATAAATAAATAAATAAATAAATCTTTAAAAAAAAAAAAAGAAAATGTGAGGCAGAAATGAGACCCATCTAACCTGGTCCCCAGCTATCTCGTCATGCTCACATCCTATCTCTTTCCTTTCCACTCTCTTCACTCCTGGTCTGCCCTTCTTACTCTTTAAATGCACCAAGACGTTCCTGCCCCCGGGGTTTTGTTCTTACTATTTCCTCTACCAGGAACAGGTATTTGTCCAGGTAGTGGCATGACTCACTTTCGCACTTCATTCCTGTCTTCATCTAACTGTTGCCTCCCACAGCCCCTAAAATATGACCTCCAGTCACTTTCTTTCATACAACTTTACTTTTCTTCAAAGCACTGGTCTCTATTTGAAAGCACTTTGCACTCCTGTGTCTATTGGTTGTCTCTTGATTAGAGGGTAAGCTTCACATAGGAAGCCTTTGTTCATTGTTGTATTCCTAGTACGTGGGAAATCTGTTTATCTTTGAAAATGTGTATGTTCCTTATCATTCTTTTTTTTTTTTTTTCATTTTGTTATGTAGCCGTGAAAATGCAATCACAAACTAGCTTTTGGAAAACATTGTTCTGGAGTAATTTGCTCAGCATTACATAATACCTTCACTCATTCTGTTCTTCCTTTACCTCTTTTTACTTTTCCTCCTCACAATCACCTCGAGAATTCTTCACCTTGAACATCAGATTCAGCATCCTACCCACCATGAAAACTTGTTGATGGTTCATACCATCAGGGTGGATGCTCTGTCCTGTGGGTTTTTTGATCTGTGTTCTGTGCTCCCTTGTCTGAAAACATGTCATGTAGGGACATGATCACATGCTTGTACCACCAGACTGAGTACCTTGAGGGAAGGGACTCTGCCCTTTGCCACTCACTGTATCTTTACTACCCAGAGCAGTGCCTCTCTCAAAACTTTTCCACCACTGCCATCCTAGTCTAATGCACTGTGCTGTTAGGGAGAAGAATTTTCCTTTTTTAAAAAAGTTTTTATTTAGGGCACCGGTGTGGCTCAGTCAGTTAAGAGTCTGCCTTCGGCCCAGGTCATGATCCCAGTCTCCTGGGATCGAGCCCCACATCAGACTCCCTGCTCAGCGGGGAGTCTGCTTTTCCTTCCCCCTGCTCCCGTGCTCTCGCTTGCTCTCTCCCCCTCTGAAATAAATAAATAAAATCTTTTTAAAAAGTTTATATTTAAATTCCAGTTAGTTAACATACAGTGTAATAATAGTTTCAGGTGTACAATACAGTGATTCAACATTTCCATGCAAAATTCAGTGCTTATCACTCCTTAATCCCCATCACCCATTTAACACATCCCCCCACCTGCCTCCCCTCCATCAGTTTTTTTCTCTAAAGTTAAGAGCCTGTCCCTTGGTTTGCCTCCCTTTCTGTCTTTCCCCTTGCTCATTTGTTTTACTTCTTAAATTCTACATATGAGTGAAATAATACAGTATTTGTCTTTCTCTGACTTATTTCACTTAGCACAATACTCTTTAGCTCCAACCATGTCATTGCAAAAAAAGAATGTCATTCTTTTTTTTTATGGCTGAGCAATATTCCATTACATATATATGCCACTTCTTTATCTACTCATTGGTCAATGGACACGGGCTGTTTCCATGATTCAGCTATTGTATATAATGCTTCTATAAACATCAGGGTGCAGGTATCTCTTTGAATTAGTATTTTTGAATTCTTTGGGTAAATACCTAGTGGTGCAACTGCTGGATCATAGGATAGTTCTATTTTTAATTTTTTGAGGAAACTCCACTGTTTTCCACAGTGGCTGTACCAGTTTGCATTCCCACAACAGTGTAAGATGGTTCCCCTTTCTGTATATCTATTCCTGATTTTAGCCATTCTGACTGGTGTGAGGTGATATTTCACTGCCGTTTTGATTTGTATTTCCCTGATGATGAGTGATGTTGAGCATCTTTTCATGTATCTGTTGGCCATCTGTAGGTCTTCTTTGGAAAAATGTCTATTCTTGTCTTCTGCCCATTTTTTTAAGTAGGCTCCATGGAGCCCAATGCAGGGCTTAAACTCATGATCTGGTTTAACTCTCAACGCCGAGATGAAAACCTGAGGTGAGATTTAGAGTCAGATGCTCTACCAACTAAGCCACCCAGGTGCCCCTGACCATTTTTTAATTGGATGATTCATTTTTTGAGTGTTGAGTTTTATCAGCTCTTTATATATTTTGGATACTAATCCTTTACTGAATATGTTTGCAAATATCTTCTGCCATTCCAAGGGGTTCCTTTTAGTTTTGTTGGTTGTTTCCTTTGCAGTGCAGAAGCTGTTTAGTTTGATGAAGTCCCAATAGTTTATTTTTGCTTTTGTTTCCCTTGCCTCAGGAGACATATCAAGAAAGAAGTTGCTATGGCTGATGTCAGAAGGTTACTGCCTATGTTCTCCTTGAGGGTTTTGGTGGTTTCAGGTCTCACATTTAGGTCTTTCATCAATTTTGCATTTGTTTTTGTGTATAAGAAAGTGGTCCAATTTCACTCTTTTGCATGTTGCTGCCCAGTTTTCCCAACGTCATTTATTGAAGAGACTGTCTTTTTTCCTTGGGTTATTCTTTCCTGCTTTGTCAAAGATTAATTTGACTGTATAGTTGTGGGTTTATTTCTGGGTTTTCTATTCTGTTCTATTGATCTGTGTGTCTATTTTTTTGTGCCAGTACCATACTGCTTTGACCACTACAGAGTTGTAATATAAATTTAAGTCCAGAATTGTGATGCCTCCAGCTTTGCTCTTCATTTTGCATGGTATGACTTTGATCTGTACTTGTTGAGGCCTGATTTGTGACTTAATATGTTATCTATTCTGGAGAATGTCCTATGTGCACTTGAAAAGAATGTGTATTCTGCTGTTTTAGCATGGAATGTTCTGAATATATCTGTTAAGTCCATCTGGTCCAGTGTGTCATTCAAAGCCATTGTTTCCTTGTTTAAATTTTCTGTTTAGATGATCTGTCCATTGATGTAAGGGGAGTGTTAAAGTTCCCTACTATTACTGTGTTATTATCAATCAGTTCCTTTATATTTTTATGTATTTGGGTGTTCCAATGTTGGGTGCATAAATATTTATAACTGTTTTATCTTCTTGTTGGATGGTCCCCTTTATGATTATATAGTGCTTTTGTTTCTTGTTGAAGTCTTTGTTTTAAAGTCTAGTTTATCCAATGTAAGTGTTGCTACTCTGGCTTTTGACATCCATTTAGTGATAAATTTTTCTCCATCCCCTCAATTTCAATCTGCAGGTGACTTTAGGTCTAAAATGTATCCCTTGTAGGCATTATGTATGGGTCTTTATTTTTATCCATTCTAACACCTTATGTCTTTGGATTGGAGCATTTAGTCCATTTACATTCAAAGTAATTACTGGAAGATATGTACTTATTGCCACTTTATTACTTGTTTTGTTGTAGTTTCTGGAGATTTTCTCTGATCCTTTCTTGTCTTTGTCACTTTTAGTCTCTCTGTTGCATTCAGAGACCCTTTAATATTTTTTGCAGAACTGGTTTAGTGGTCATTAATTCCTTTAGTGTTGGTTTGGGAAACTGTCTTCTCTTCTGAATGATAGTCTTGTTGGATAGAATATTCTTGGCTGCAGGTTTTTTCCATTCATCATTCTGAATATATCATACCACCCACTTCTGGATTGCCACATTTCTCTTGAGAAATCTGCAGCTACCATTATGGGTTTTCCCTTGTAAGTTAAGAACCTCTTTCATCTTGTGGCTTTTAACATTTTTTTCTTTATCACTGTATTTTGCAAATATACAGGTGTTGGCCTGCTTTTGTTGATTTTGATGGGAGTTCTCTGTGCCTCCTAGTTTCCTTCCCTAGTTTTCAGCTATTATTTCTCCAAATAAATTCTCTGCCCTCTTTTCTCTCTCTTCTTCTTCTGGGATTCCTATAATATGAGTATTATATTTGATGGAGTCACTGAGTTCCCTATGTCTATCCTCATGTTGCATAATTCTTCCTTCTCTCTTTTGTTCAGCTTCATTATTTTCCATTATTTTGTCTTCTAGGCCATTAATTTGTTCTATTTCTTCCAGCCTGATGTTCATTGCATCAAGCCAGTTTCTAATCTTATTATTGCACTCTTCATCTCGGATTCTGGTTTAACTCTTTTATCTCTGTGGTAAGGGTCTCATTGATGTCTTCCAATCTTTTCTCAAGCCCAGTGAGTATTCCTATGATTGTTGCTTTAAATTCTCCATCAGGCATGTTATTTACATCTTTTTAACTTAGATCTCTGGCTGTGGCCTTGTTCTTTCATTTGGGATAAATGCCTCCATTTTGGCATTTTGTCCAAGCTTCTGCCTTCTGTGTGTTAGAAGAGCCAGTTATGCCTCTGCTCCTGAAAGTAATGGCCTTATGAAGAAAAGGTCAAGTAGTGCAGAGGGCCTGGTGCTTCAGGAAATATCTCCAATGGGTGCCGCATGTACTCTGCTGTTATGTTTTGTCTGCTCTATCCTTCAGGCCAGTTGTCTGCAGAGTCTCTCTTTGCCTGTTTTGGGCAGTGGTTGGTCACTGGCCTGAATGCAACAAGTTTTAAATAGGCGTGCTCTGGTCTCTTTGTGAAATGAGACCTGACACCACTTCTACCAGAATTGAGGCCCTGCTTATCTCTCTGGTTGGGAGACATGGTGTGGGCAGGGGTTTGTGCTGCTCTTCTGGGGGGAGTGGCCCACTGCTTTGAGACTGAGTCAAGCATGACTGAGAAGGACAGTCATGCCAGAATGGAGGCAGATGGGGCTGGGTGTAAGCAAGTTTTGGTAGCCAGTGCTAGTGTTGTGCTGCTTCCTACAGGCAGCTCTATGCTTCTGCTGAGGAGGTGGTAGAGACATGGCACCAGCCAGCTCCTTTGTTCCCATAGAAGGGTTTCCATGAATGTTGCCTCTAAAAGACTAGCTCTGAGAAGAGTGAATAATCTTCCTCTCTGTGCCCCAGGCATTCTCCAGATTGCTATTTTCACACTGTCTACCCCCAGGCTGTTTGCCTGCCTTCTCTCCAGGAGCAGCACAGTGCCCTCTGGGCTCTATCCTAACCAAGCTGCTGAACTTACACTCCAGGCATTAAGCCCTGCTGGTTGCAACAACTCATGAAATTTAGCTCCTTTCGTTTTCCAAGACAATGACTTTCAGGAAATGTTCTCCTTGTGCATTCCCTATTTGTTTCTACCTCTCTTGCCCTTCTCTGTGACCACAGCTCCCTCCCCTCCACAGCACCCAGGATCAGTTTCTCCCTAAACCATGTCTCCCCACTCCCTACTTTCTTCAATATGGCCTCTTCTCTTCCGTTAGTTGTGGAGTTTGTTCCATCAGTCTTCAGGTCATTTTCTGGGGTATTTAAAATGATTTGATAGTTATCTAGCTGTGTTTGTGGGATGAGACAAGCCTAGGGTCTTCCTACTCCACTACCATCTTCCTCCTGAGCATAACAGTTTTGAAGACGCTATGTTTTGTCTTTTCTTACAGACTCTCTATTTCTATGTCAAATATGGTTTGTCCCACAGGGCCTTTAATGGTGCAATCTTTTTTTTTTTTCTTAATTATGTTTTCATGGTTGAGTAAAATGAATTGTAAATAATACAGTACATTATTGGACAGCTTTAGCAACATTTTTATATGACTAATCTGTATCATCTCTGAGGCTTCTTTATAGCAGGGATTTCATCACCAACCCAGAGAAGCTCAAAGCTTTAGGATCTCAAGACCCATCTACTTAGCTCACTGTAACCAGTGTGATCTTTTGTAAATATGAATCTGATCATGTCACACACTCTTACTTGCTATACTGCTTCCCCTCACAGCCTTTGCCAATACAATTCCCTTTTCTGAAATGCTCTTTCTTCCCCTGCCCATTTCCATGGCACATAACTACTCATCTTTCAATCTCACAGAAGCTTCCTATTCTCTGTGACTATTATCTATTATAAGTATTTACAGTACCAACCACCTCTTGTCCCAGCATCTTTCACCTTTGTTATTTCACTTTGATCATATGATTAATGCCTGTTTCTCTCCAAAGAGTAAGCTCCAAGTGAAAAGAGTATGTAGTTTTAATTCCTCTAGTATGGTGTTAGGCACAATATGTAGTCAATAAATATTTGTAGGGTAAATGAATGAATGCATGAATAAAAGTACTCGCAATCTAACCAAATTCCCAAACGCACAATAAAAGGGTTGCTATGGAAAAAGAAAGCACTTTTCAGTTGTCTCAAGAGGATTTTGGTTTCTAAAGGAGACTTAAATTCTTACGGAGTTAAAAAAGTTGTAGGTTTTTGAACCTGATCATTTTTAGAATGCTAGCGTAGGCTGTAAGTCAAAGGGAGAAAGCTTTATGTTCACAAACCCCAAGGGGGTTAGGGCACAATCCAGGGAACCTGGAAGATAAGTCTGCCACTGAAGCATGAAAAACCCACTGTAAAAGGACTTTCAATTCTGGTCCACTTGTTAGGAATGCTAAGTTTTACAGTCCTTGATCCTCTCAGATTACTTTGTAAGTCAACTGTTTCCTCACCTCAAAAGGACAGGATTTTACTTTTTTTGATTCAGATGTTGGGTGAACTGAAAAGACAGAGAATAAAGAGATTAATTAAAGTAAGATAGCAATGGTCAAGTTTGCTCTCTGCTGAGTGTATCGCCCTCATCTTAAATCTTCTTAAACCACACGCAATTAATTCGAAAGCCTGAGGGCACTTGCATGGAAAGGATAATGGGGTGAGACTTTAAATGGTATAAAGTTCTTAATGTGAAATCTCTCTGCTTTATTGGTTTATGTTAACACCTTACTGATTAATCTTGTGATGACTGAAGCTATTTCTATTCACAGATATCAAATTGACTGAATCTATTCTATTTTTGGTCATTTTAAATTCTTAGTCACCATGCAATTGATTGAATTGACTGTACTGTAATCTAAATCTTAAAACTGCAGGAAGTACCAGATTGGTCATTGCTTAATTCAATGATATTGTAGACATAACTAGTCTCTATGATATTTTCTAAATGTTTTTTTAAGAAGTAGGTATAACATCATCATACATACACAGCCACAGAAGATTAACTTGTAAACTACCTGCATGTTCAACTATTAAGAGACTGATCTGTAAATTATAGCACATCTATGTAAGTCCTGTTCTGATGTGACTTTTAAAACAATGTTTTCAGAGACACGGGAATGACATGTGAAATGTTCACATAACGTTAAGTAGCAGGTGACAAAACCACATAAAGAGTATAAGCCCACATTGTTGGGGGATATATAAAAAGAGGGAAAGAAGAAAGCCTCATAGGTAGGAGAGAAAGGAGAAAGGAAGAGAGACAAAAATATACCAAATGTTATCACTGGCTAACTGATGAAATTATAGGCATTTTTTTTCCTTTTGTCTTCATACCCTTCCCTGTATTTTCCAAAGTAGCCTGTATGCTACTTTTACAATCAGAGGAAATCAGCTTTTAAAAGTTAGAATACATACTCGATGGTCTTCAAATGAGAAAATAATCTTCAGTAGATTGTCATTGCTTGGGTAGGCTCATTGTAGAGAAGTGGGGAGGAAGAAAAATGATCACCCCCCTGGTCTTCTGCCACTATGAACACATGCCCTGACTCGATCTCCCTTTCTCTCTCTCTCTCTCTCTCTCTCTCTCTCTCTCTCTCTCTCACACACACACACACACACACACACACACACACACACACTCACTCACACAATGATGCTACTACAGGCTCAGTGCCTTGATACCTAAAAGCTGTGCTGGACCAGAGTCACTAACTATAGAACTCCAACCGTGTGTCCTTAGCTGTTGGTAATTTAGAACTGAAGCATCATTTGAAACAGAGTCCTCTCCATTTTTTACTCTAACAGCTCTGGTAACCAAAGTGTTGTGGGGCCACCATCAACTGTGAAAAAAGAAAAGAAAAAAAAGCAACGCAAAGACTTAGGCAGCAAGCCTCTTCTATGATGGAGTCTCCATCTCTGGAAGATAAGGATTTTTTTTTTTTTAAACAAAGACTGCCCTCCACATGTACCAGAGTAGCCAGCCTGTATGATGTAGCCTGACACTGTGGAGGTTTACACAGACAGGCCTTTTGCTCAGGCTCTTCTCAGAACACAAACACTTTTTGGAGATCCACAATAAAGAAAGGAAAAATAGAAGTGATCCTGAAAATAGTCTACAGAGCAGGCTATAAGATTGCAGGGTCCAATGTAAAATGAAAATATGGGGCTTCTTCTCCAAAAAGTGGGAACAAAGCACCATTAAAGGTGCTAAAACAAAACTTTTTCCTTTCTTACTGGCCTTTCTCCTGACTTGTCATGGTGTTTTCTTGTTTGTTTGCCATTGAATGTCATTCTAAGAAAATATTAAATTTTTTATTATTAGCATGAATTTACCACTCCTGTTTATATTGCGGAATGCCTATTTTTAAATGCAAACATAGAAACATTTAATTCAATTGCAGAATCACCAAAATTATATGATTCCTATTTTGTAGTTTTTACATGCATATACATATGTTGTCCTTAGTAGAACAATGGAAATACTATATAAAATAACTCAATTGTTTTTATTTCACTTCTTGATATGCACACATTATACCAACACTCCCTACTTTTGAAGCTTACTGATGATAAATGGAGAGCAACTATGGCTTCCCTATCTCCCTTTCCTTCTATGTCATCATAGATGACACTCTTAGTGTTTCTCCTTTACTACTCACACTTAACACTTCACTTCTGACACTTCTGGTCACTAAGAGTGTGTGTGTGTGTGTGTGTGTGTTTAGGGGAGGGGTTTCCCATACCAGTAATTTTCCAACACCAGCTGGATATCTTGTAATTTAACTCAACTCTGATACTATCTGGAGATCCCACAGGTTAAGGGCTCAGTGCTACAAGACTGTCTCTCACCTCTACTTCAATGCCAATCTCAAGTTCCATATTGTCTCCTGTCCTGACTGATGGCTATAAATTGGGGTTCCCATGACATCCTCTTGGGTTAAATAATTTGCTAGAATGGCTCACAAAACTCAGGAAAACACCTGTATTTACCAGTTTATTATAAAAGGATCTGATAAAAGATACAGTTAAATATCTAGATAGAAGACATGTGTAAGGCAAGGTCTGAAAGGATCCCAAGCAAAGGAGCTTCCATCCCATGGAGTAGAAGTAGATCATCCCCTTGGCACATGGATGTGTTTACCAACCCAGAAGCTCTCCAAGCCCCACATGTGGGATTTTAATGGAGGCTTTATCACATAGACATGATCTATCATGAACTCGGTCCCTCTCCTCTTTCTGGAGGATAAGGGGTGGAACTGAACATTTCAAGCTTTAATCATGGATTCATCTTTCTGGTGACCAGCCCCTATCCTGAAGCTATGGAGCCTGCCAACAGACACTCCCTAGGCCAAAAGACACTCCTATCTATCACCCAGGAAATTTCAAAGGCTTTAGAAATTGTGTCAGGAGCTATGATCAAAAACCAAGTATTAGTATGAAAGATGTTCCTAGTGCTCTCATCATTTTGGAAATTACAAAGGTTTTAGAAGCTCTATGCCAGGAACTGGGGCAGAAACCAACATACATATTTACTATTATTTCACAGTCATTCATATTTTTTTTTAGAGTGCCACTGCCCTCTTTCTGCATTTAAAGCAAGTTTGGGTTCGGATGGAAAGCATAGCACCCCAGATTAGTTCACAACTACTAGCTCAGTTGTAGATGTAACATGCTTATCTTATACTTCCTTTTTGTCCTGCTGAACATCCATACATTGTGCATGCACCAGAATTCTGTGCTCATGGGGCATCACAAACACTATATGCAAAGGAGGTAGCCAGAAAGGTGAGCATACATTTTGTGCTAATCTCCTCTACTCACGGACATGCTCCACTGCCATCAAATGCCACTTACAAAATACAAATTCAAAGATAAAATAGTTAAGAATTTCAAACCACGGGTGCCTGGGTGGCTCAGTCGTTAAGCGTCTGCTTTCAGCTCAGGTCATGGTCCCGGGTCCTGGGATCGAATCCCACATCGGGCTCCCAGCTCAGCGGGAAGCCTGTTTCTCCTTCTCCCACTCCCCCTGCTTGTGTCCCCTCTCTCGCTGTCTCTCTCTCTGTCGAATAAATGAATAAAATCTTTAAAAAAAAAAAAAAAAAGAATTTCAAACCACCACAACCAGAGCATTAAATCGAAGGTGGGGCCATTTTGATTACAGGCCCTCTGTGGCTACTCAGGTTGCACATCCCATGAAACCAGCCCTGACATACTGCTTTGGCTTTTTGGCCAAAATATTTTTCAGTGCACCCAGAAGCTTATAATGGCTGCTTATCTAATTAATGAAAGTAAACTTTGCCAGATCTAGGGGCAGAGAGAGACACGTACACACTGAGTTCTACATGAAAAGAGACGAGGACAGATTCACTGAGTAAGAGAGCTAAGCACAATGATGTGATATCCATATAACATTATATGACTATTTCACCAAAATCCTGCCTCACAATTTATGGAGAAAGCCAGCAGTGAGAGATTGGGGAGCAGCAAAGAAGGGAAGTTTGCTCACTGGTTATTTTAGATGCAGTTCCTGAGATTGACTGGGACACTAATTGGAGAATCATTAAATGAGAAGGCACAGTCTTACATATATCAAAGGTCTGTTTTCTTTCTGGTTGACAAAACGAACAATTCCAGGAATCATGCTGAACACAGTAATCTGATAATTAAGGAAGGGCTCAGTGGAGCAAGGAAAGGAAACAGGAAAATTAAATTTAGAAAGAAGCTGATGAAGAGCCAGGCACCAGCTGACACAAAATCGTCCGTTGAAAATGTTCTTAGAGAAAAACTGAAAATGTTCTTCATAAATAAGGTTTAGTGGATAGGAAAAAAAAAGCTCTTCTGTAAAATAATACTAAGGCTATTAAGACAATGCTTTTCTTTTCTTTTTTTTTATTTGAGAGAGAGAGAATGAGACAGAGAGCACATGAGAGGGGGGAGGGTCTGAGGGAGAAGCAGACTCGCTGCCGAGCAGGGAGCCCGATGCGGGACTCGATTCAGGGACTCCAGGATCATGACCTGAGCCGAAGGCAGTCACTTAACCAACTGAGCCACCCAGGCGCCCAAGGCAATGCTTTTCTTAACCAAGCAAGTTAATACTGCTTGTGTCTACTGCTTGCTTCAAAATGAGTGAGGTCAACCTTATAAAATGATCAAATCATGTGCAGTTTAAGTGAATTATTTATGCACATTCTATAGCCCTCCCCATACATAAAGTGACTCTCATATCACTACATCAGCTTAACTAGAAGTCTTTTGCCGGACACTCATTTGGCTTAATTTCCACAATAATTTGCCTAGTTTTCTAGTTCTCTAACCCCCTTCTAAACCTGAGGTCCTGACATAAGCCACAGCTTATAGCCTCCCTAATAAGCCATTTTTACCTGAGCTAGATTCTGCTACCCATGGCTTCTGGTGTGCCTCAATCTCCAAAATTCACATATGGAATAACCTCTACTGGCCAAATGGCAACTGAGTGTGTTACAAACTGGACACCACCATATATCTCTCATTTTATTTCCACTACCATCATCACTAGATTATAGCTTTGGGTTCAGATGACCTAACCCAAATTATCCCTGATATTGTGCCTTGGACCATTCAGCTCACAGTTCTGAGGTCATTCTTCATCAACCTATGTGTTTCCTCAGCCCTTCAATCCACAACTAAGAAGGTTATCTAATATCAGCTTGTTCTCTTGCTGTTGGCACCATATTGTCAAGATATCAACTCATCTTTAACCTGTATTCATAAAATACTAAATTAGTCTCAAGGTCACTCCAATGTGGTGTTTCAGCATCTGTTATATAACCCTTTTCCTAACTTAAATTCTAACTCTAGAGGTGGAGAGCACTGATCTTCTCCATCAGTGGTGCTTGTGTAGTCAATGTCTGTGCCCTTGGCTTCCACTGTAATTTGGGGGAATGACAAAAAGTACAACTGTAAAAACTGAGAAGTATTAAAAAAAATTTCTTATCTCAAAAATTGTCTCATCCCAGGTGCCAAATATTTGCAATATAATCATAACTTAGTTCAACATAAATTCTTTTAGTACCAACCAAAGGAGACACCATGGGTGACTCTATACATAATAAAGATAAATACAGTTCCTACCCTTGAGAACCTCAGTCCAATTAGAAAGAAATAACATATTATCATTTTACATATGTAATAGAAACATTTGTGAAGTGTTATGAGAATATAGATTGAAGATCATTTTCTTTGGGTTAATTTCCTGCTCTTTTCTAGACATTATTTTATTCAAATTATTCCAAGATGCAATACATTGGTTACGGAAGCTATCCGGACCTTGCCTCTCCTCCAAGCTGTGAGGTGGGTGATAAGTAGGTTGGGAAAAATTAGAGCAAGATAAGAGGTATCAGGAAAATATTCATTAATGCAGTCATTCATGCATTCAAGATTTACGCATTAAACACCAACTCTATGACAAATACTGTGCAGGATGAAAATTTCTATCAGGCATAGCTATCTATTCTTTGATGTTGAGAAATCAAGTTGGGACTTTTGTAATTTAGAGTTTAATAGTGGAAATTTAATATTTCAAGACTTAATCTATTTTCCATTGTACAACAATTTCTTATAGATACAGACCTGCCTTGTACCGTTTATTCCAAAGGGTTGTCTATATTTCTATTTATTCCTCTTATAGTCATTCAGCTTCATTTCTACCATAATATTTGTTGTTTAAAGGAAAAGATTAATTGCTTAGACCTATATTTCACAGAATGGAGTCACAACTACATACATCAGAGAGAATAACTTGGGTGTTTATAAAAATGCCGAAAAGAGAACTCAATCTCTCAAAGTGAGATTCTGCAGAAATCTCAGCAATCTCCATTTTTAATAAGCACACAGATTTTTCTGATTAACACTAAGGTTTGAGAGCTACCACTCTAGCACAGCTTTACCTTATACTCTTGAGGGTTTAGGTCACTCATCTTTTTAAGTAATGTTCTGCCTCCTGGGCTAATTTTTATTCAGAATATAATGATTTGGGCACCTGGGTGGCTCACTCAGTTAAGCCTCTGCCTTCAGCTCAGGTCACGATCCCAGAGTCCCAGGATCGAGTCCTGCATCGGGCTCCTTGCTCAGTGGGGAGTCTGCTTCTCCCTCTGACCCTCTCACCTCTTATGCTCTCTCGTGTGCTCTTTCTCTTTCTCAAGTAAATAAATAAAATCTTTTTTCAAAAGGTATATAATGATTAACCAACTTCTTTTTGATTGTTTTGTTTTGTTTTAGGAGGGAGAGGGAGACAATCTTTTTTTTTAAGATTTTATTTATTTATTTGAGAGAGAGAGAGCACAAGCAGAGGGGAGAGCGAGAAGCAGGATCCCTGATAAACAGGGAGCCCGACATGGGGCTCGATCCCAGGACCCCGGGATCATGACCGGAGCCGAAGGCAGACACTCAACCCACTGAGCCACCCACGTGCCCCGGGAGAGAGACAATCTTAAGCAGGCCCCACACTCAGCACAGAGCCCAATGCAGGTCTTGATCTCACAACCCTGAGATCATGCATGACCTGAGCCAAAATCAAGAGTTGGATGCTTAACCGACTAAGCCACACAGGCGTCCCAATTAAGCAACTTCTATAGATGTGAGAATATAATTTTCTCCACAATGGGGCTATAAGGCCCCACAAATGTGACTGCTGCTTTCCTTTCCAAACTCATCCTTTACTATTGTCAGCTGTGCTCTAGCCACAATTTGTCTTCCACTTTCTTCCTTGTGAACTCCTCTCTATACCATGTCTAATGTTGAGAAGATTCTTCTCCCACACTCCTTGCCTAGCTAACTACTTCTCATTCTTCATAGAGCAAATATCTTTTTCATGGATAGACTTTTCCTAAACACTCAAAGGTAATTAATTCTTGCTTAATATCCTTTTTTTATAGAGCCCGGTTCCTTTCTATCAAGGAACTTATCACGATTTATTATTATACATTTGTATATATTTTGCTTGATGCATGTCTTTTGCCATTGCAACTTGCTTGAGAGTGGGGACCCTATCTGTTTACTTCACAGTAAATGAATAATACAGATAATACAGATTATCTCTTAGCATAATGCCCGACAGTGTAGATATCTAATGAATACTTGAATAAATGAACAAACAAGCGAATAGTAATTACTTCATACACAAGAACACTGCATAAATTAAATATGTGAAAGACGTAACAATATATGGTCAGTTATATGCAAGTCATAAAATAGGTTAAGAATTCAGAGGGCAAGAGGTCAATATGCACTGAAGTAGTCAAGAAAGACTTAGATGAAATGGAAATTTAGCTGGGCCCTAGATAGTAATTAAAATAAGCAAAGAGGACAAGACAGACAGGTCTCATAGATAAAAGTTCAGAGGTCAAAATCACACAATGTCTAAGTTAAATCATTCCAAGATTTATTCCACTTCAGCACACTGTTTATAAATAAATGTGGTGAGGAATTTTTTATTTGATTGATTCTCTTGTCCCTGGAGGAATGGTCCACAGAAAAGCAATATTCTAAATTTCTCAGTGGTTTTATTGATCCCACCACCAATTCCCAGAAATAATAACTGTGGGATTCAAAGTATGAGAGAGGTTAAAAGAACATCAAAATGTGATCAGATACCCAAGCAGACATGAAACTTGGCAGAAGTGAAGTAAATACTGAAAGAAACCACATTCAACTTAATAGGGATTTAAATCAGAACATGAAGTTAGTTCCTCTAATACAAACCAGGAATCTGGATCAATCTCCTCTGAACTTGAGAAACATCAGAGCGGCCATTTCACTTTTATTTCTGCTCAAATTATTTTCCTATACAGATGCAAACCAAAAAAATAATGTCTAAAAAGCATTATTACCTAAATTCCTAGTCTACTAAATAGTCTGAACTTGGCGAGTTGCAAATACAAAATGGTTTCACATTTTTCTTTCCTGTTTGTTGCCAAACATATTTTGAAAGATTCCCCTTCATATAACACTGATACCACTTTCAGACATTAAAAGAAGCCTCTTGACTTGTCCCTGTATGCCATTTTCTAAGGCTTATATACCACACTGAAGCAAGCAGTTTGGTCTTGCCCAATCCCTGTAAATAGCCAAAAATCTAGGGAAAATATATGAACTAACTGCTTTTAGGAATTAAACATTGTGGACTCTGAGAGAAGGAAAACAATCTTCAATCTTCCTGGCTTTTGGCTTGGAGAAACATTGTGGACTGCAACACTTGGAGGAGAAACCCAAGCACAGCACGTGGGTCTCATTGAACTAAGGCAAGGATCAAAATTAGGGTTTTCTGAGGCAGCTGCAGTTTTCCAGGAAGAGTATAGAGAGGAGTAAGTATACAGAGGAAGAACTCTAGAAAACTTTATGGTGGTTTTCTTAAGTCTGTTTCTGAATGCTAAGCTATCAAGCATAGGATGAAATTCCAAATTCCAAGCAAAGAACTAATGGAGAGCTGGTAAGAACTGTTCCCAGAGATCAAACTGCACTGGGAGGCATTCACATTCCCATCAGCCAGAGTGGAGAGCCCTTGTTGAGTAATCATAGCAGACAATAGAGACCTTAGATTTGGATCTTTGGAGTAAGGCTAAACTAAGTGCAAAAAACACTACAAAGATATAGATCTATCTATCCATTTATCTACGCACTCTCTCTACATATAAATGTACACACACATACATACATATATAAATATATATAAATATGTGTGTATATATTTATGTATGTGTGTATGTGTGTGTATATATATATTCCATGACATAGCAACAGAATATATCCAAACAGAAAATGACTAAAATTGACTAAAAGAAAAATGAACAAAGCCATAGTGACCTGTGGGACAATTTAAAGTGGTCTAACGTATGTGTAATTTAAATGACAAAAGGGAAATCAGCAAAAAACATGTAAAGAAATAATGAACTAAGAAATTCAATGACTCAAAAGCAAGAGGAAAATGAACTATTAAGTAAACTACACCAAGGCGTGCCATAATCAAGTAGAGAAAACTTTAAAGCAGTGAGAAAAACAAAACATTATGTACATATGAAAAATATAAAAATGACTTGAGACTTCTTGAAAAACAATGTTAGACATGAGAAAATAGAATTTTAAAGCACTGAAAAGTTATTTTAGAATTTTATGCTCAGAGAAGAACAAGAACAGAAGTCATATTTAGACAAATGAAAGCTGAAAAATATGTATCACCAGCAGATATGCATTACAAGGAATGTAAAAGAAGTTCTCCAGGGACAAGAAAAATACCAAATGGAAACGGATCTGAATAAACCATGAAGAACTTCTGAAATGATAATTACATGTGTAAATATAAATGACATCTTATACATTTTTTTAAAGATTTATTTATTTTAGAGGGGGAGGAGCAGAGGGAGAGAGAGAATCCTGAAGCAATCTCCCTGATGAGCAGGGAGCCTGACAAGGGGCTCAATCCCAGGACCCTGAGATCATCACCTAAGCTGAAATCAAGAGTTGGCCACTTAACTGGCTGAGCCACCCAGGTGCCCTTCTTGTTCACATTTTTAAATTTCTTTGAAAGATAAAAGATAAAGGAATAACAACATATTACAGAATTATTCCTTATGTAGAAATAAAATGTATTACAACAAAGTATAAAGAATAGGAGGGGAACTAAAAGCAAACTATCTTAAAGTTTTTACAGTATATGTGAAGTATTATCAAATTTTTGAGTAGAATCTGATAAGATAAAGAAGGTTACTATAAACCCTAGAACAACCAATAAAATATAAAAGAAATTATACTTCAATAACACATTTAAAATGAAAGACAAAAAAATATTCAATCCAAGGGAAAGCAGGAAAAGAGAGATAAAGGAACAACAATAACAAAACCCACAATGGTATGAAGAGAAAACAAATATTATCTTGCATTTAAATTCAATTATATCAGATTTTACATTAAATAGAAATAGACCTAACAAATTGATTAAAAGATAGAAATTATTAGACTGGGCCAAAAGCATGACCAAGATATTTATCTGTCTACAAGAAATTTTTTTTTTTACAGAAATGTTCTTTAAATATAAAGGCATACATAGCTTAACAGTAAAAGGATG
This sequence comes from Mirounga angustirostris, assembly GCF_029215605.1. Lineage (NCBI taxonomy): Eukaryota > Metazoa > Chordata > Mammalia > Carnivora > Phocidae > Mirounga > Mirounga angustirostris. The sequence goes on from NW_026991720.1 coordinate 38,338,032, forward strand.
AATAAAGATTGCTACAAAAATGTTAATCATAAGGAAGGTGGAAGTGGATATATTAATATCAGACAAAGCAACTTTCAGGACAAGAAATTATCAAGGATAGAGGCAGAAATTTCTTAATAATAAAAGGAACAATTCATTGAGAAGACATAATAATATAAATGTGTTGTTACCATTCTTGAATGATGACTTCATCACTTTTTGCTCAGTAATCATTAGAAATAATGTTAAAAATTTAAGTACCAAGAAAAATTGAATCACACTATAAACTAACTTGATATAATCAATATTCACTGAACACTGAATCTGATATTTTAAGAGCAAATGGGACATTTACCAAAAATAGATAAATAATCTGTTGGGCCATGAAAGCAGTCTCAATAAATATAAAAATATTGAACTCAAATTGAGTATGCTCTCTAACTACAACATAATTAAGTTAGCAATCTGATTTTTTTTTTTAGTTTCATGGAATACTGCCAAATATTTTGGGAAAATTAACAGTACTACCTTAAATAACGCCAAAATCAGAAAAGTCACAGAGCCTATTACAAAATACTTTGTGCAAATGATAATGAAAGAAAACACGTAAACCATTGTGAGATATAAATAAAGCAGTACTTAGAGGGAAATTTATAGCTTTAAACATTTATATTAAAAAGTAAGGAAGGTCTAAAATTATCTAAGCTTCAATCATAAAATCCTGCAAAAGAGAAAATTAAGGAAATATAAAGTAAATCAATAAAAGGAAAAAGAGAAATTTAATGAAATCAAAAGTGATTTTTTAGAAAAATCATTTACACTGATAAACCTCTAGCTTGGTTAACAAAGAAAAAAAGACCTGTATCAGGAATAAAAAATGGCATATCACTACAAATTCCACAGACATTGAAAGGATGATAAGGAAACATTTTGAAAAATTTTATGTCAGTTTAGGAAAAACGAATAAATTCCTTGAAAGATGCAAATTACCAAAAGTGAAACAAGAACTTATAGAAAATACAAATAGTCATGTGTCTATTAAAAAATTGAAAGTACAATTAAAATCTTTCTGCGTGGAAATTTCAGGCCCAAATAGCTTCTTTGTTGTAATCTACAACATTTAAAGAAAATACAATTGCAATTCTACACACAAATTATTTCAAGAAAATAGAAGAGGAACACTTCTTAAATCATTTTATGAAGTGAGAACCAGACAAGTATGAAACTGGTACAAAGCAGACAAGAGCATTACAAAAAGAAAGAAAGAAAAGAAACCTAAAAACCGGTCGGTATGCCTTATGAACAGAAACGCAAAAATTTTTAACAAAATATCAGAGTCCACAATGTGTATTTTAAAAAGATATCATAAGCAAATGGCATTTTTCTAGGAATTCAAGGATGCTTTAACAACTGAAAACAAGTGTTCCCCATCTTAACAGAATAAAGGGGAAAATATAATTATTTCAACACATGTACTTATCCAGACTGAACACCATTTAAATAAATTTCTTAGCAAACCAAGAATAAAAGGACACACTCTCAATCTAACAGTGGGCATCTATGAAAAACCCACAGTTAATGCCATACTTTATAGAGGAAGACTGAATGTTTTCTCCTTTAATTCTGAGAATATGACAATAGGTCAGCCTGGCCAAAGAGTATAAACTTCCAGTTACAAGATGAATAAGTTCTGGGGACTGATTGTACAATACAGTGATTAGTTTTTTTGTTTGTTTGTTTTTTGTTTTTAGTGATTAGTTAATAATATTGTATTATATACTTGAAAGGTGTGTGTAGACCATAAATGTTCTCACCACAAAAAGAAACGTTAAATACGTGGCATAATGCAGAAAACACTAGGGTGGTAATCATTTTGCAATATATATCAAATCAATAGATGGTATACCTTAAACTTACACAATGTTATATGTAAGTTATATATGCAAATGATATACTGTTCCAACGTTTTATATCAATAAAGCTGGGAGGAAAATGTAGGTCTGCTCTTAAAACTTCTAATAAATATTCTACTGGATGTTCTAGCAAATACAATTATGCAAGAAGAGAAAAAAATAAAGCATATAGAACAGAAAAGTTACACTGTCACTATTCTCAGGAAACAGGATTGTGTACAGAAAGAAAACTACATTTGTATTTAAAAACAAGTACCTGAACCAAGTGAATTTATTGAGGTCTCAGGATACATGGTTAAAATGCAAGAATCAATTATAACCCTACGTAATGGAAAATAAAACTTTTAAAGAGATAATTTCTAATAGCATCAAACCCAGGCAATACTTACAGATCATTTTTTAAATGTCCTAAGCCTATACACCGAAAGCTATAACACACTGCTGAGAGAGATTTTAAAAGACCTAAGTAAATGGAAAGACATACCGATTTAATGGATCAGTATTGTTAAAACTCAATAGTGTTAAGAGGTCAATTTTTCCAAATAAAATGCCAATAGTTTTATGTGAATTAACAAGCTGACTACATAATTTATATGGAAATTAAAAGGACTGAGAATAATAAAAATATTTTAAAAAATAATGAAGTTGGAAGATTTATACCACCTGGTTTCAAGATTTATCAAGAAAATGTGTTACTGGCATAGGATTTTTATATTGATCACTGCAACAAAATAGAGTCCAGAAATACATTCATGCAACAGAAGTTCCAAGGTAACTCAAGGGGAAAAGTATGGACTGTCAACAAATGATTTTGAAAGAAGCCATTCCAAGAATTAATTCAAAGTAAATCACAGACCTTAAATTGCAAGGTAAAGCTATAAAACTTCTGGAAGAACATATGGGATGATGTAGGTAAACAATTTTTAGGACTTAGAAAAATTATAAGAAAAAAATTATAAAAAGGAATTCATAAAAATTAAAAACCTCTGCTCCTCAAAAGATATCATTTATATATTGATATTTTATATATAAACATGTTATATTGGTATTACATATGTATTCTCATTTATAATTAAGGACTTGTATCTAGAATATTTAAAGAAAACCTAAAACTCAAAAATAAGCAGAGAAACAATCGACCTTGAAAACAAAAGATTTTAACAGATGTTCACATGAAAATATCTGAATGGGCAGTAAGAGTCCAACATCATTAGCCATTAGGGAAATGCAAATTAAAATCACTGAAATAATGACATTTAAAAGATTAATGATATCAAATGTTGCCAAGAATGTAGAACAACCACTTTCATACATTGCTGTTGGGAATGTAAAGTGGCACACCATTTTAGCAAACATTTTGACGGTGTCTTAGAAAGTTAGCCTACACCTAACGTACGATATTGCCATTCCAGTCCATTTACACCAATCAATGAAAGCATATGTTCACACTGGGACTCGCATATGAAGGTCTACAGCAACTTTATTTATAATACCCCCAAAATGGAAACATAATTATTGATCAATAGGTAAATAATTAAACAAATTGTAATATATCCATTCTGGAATAGAGCTTAGTAATAAAAAGGAATAAATACTGATATAGGTAACAATATTAATGACGTTCAAAACATTATGCTGAGCAAAAGACAACAGATGGTAAAAGCACATGCTACTCGATTCCCTATATATGAATTTTTTAAATTTTTATATAAATTCCAGTTAATAGTGTAATATTAGTTTCAGGTATACAATATAGTGATTCAGTACCTCCATATAACACCTGGTGCTAATCACAAGTGCATTCCTTAATCCCCATCACCTATTTAACCAATCTCCCCACCCACCTCCTCTCCGGAAACTATCAGCTTGTTCTCTGTAGTTAAGAGTCCATTTCTTCCTTTGCCTCTCCTTTTTCCCCTTTGCTTGTTTGTTGTGCTTCTTAAATTCCACATATGAGTGAAATCATATGGTATTTGTCTTTCTCTTATTTCAGTTCAGCCTAATATGCTCTACCTCCATCCATGTCATTGCAAATGCCAAGATTTCATTCTTTTTTATGGTTAATACTCCATTATACATATATACCACTTCTTTATCAATTCATCAGTTGAGGGACACTTGTGCTGTTTCCATAATTTGGCTATTGTAAATAATGCTGCTATAAACAATGGGATGCATGTGTCCCTCTGAATTAGTATTTTTGTATTCTTTGGGTAAATACCTAGTGGTGCAATTGCTCAATCATTTTTAACTTTTTGAGGATCCTCCATACTGTTTTCCAGAGTGGATGCACCAATTTGCATTCCCACTAACAGTGCAGGAGGGTTCCCCCTTTCTCCACATCCTTGCAGCACCTGTTCTGTTCATTTTAGCCATTCTGAAAGGTGTGAGGTAATATCTCATTGCAGTTTTGACTTGCATTTCCCTGATGATCAGTGAAATTGAAGAGAGAAAACTAATCTATATTAACAGAAAGCAAATCAGCTGTTGCAAAGGACCTACAGAGGATTGAAATTTACTGCAAAGGTACTCTTGATTGTGGTAGTGATACTATCAGTATATATATTTATCAAAACTCATCAGACTACACATTTACTTGTTTATTTTTAAAAATTTTATTTGAGAGAGAGTGAGCACGAGCAGGGGGGAAGGGCAGAGGGAAAAGCAGACTCCTCACTGAGCAGGGAGCCCGACATGAAGCTTGATTCTAGGACCCTCAGATCATGATGCGGGCTGAAGGCAGACACTTAACAAATTGAGCCACCCAGGTGCCCCCCATACTACACATTTTAAATGATGCATTTATTATATACATGTAAAATCTACCTGTATAAAGTTGAATTTGTTTAAGCCCCTTACTAACCTTAGGGTTGGGAGACTATCAGCCCAACACAGCACTCTCTTTCTGAGAAAGGACTTACTACTCTAATGTATTCTTCTCTAACCAATATTTCTCTAGTTTTGCCTTCTGGTTGTAGGCTAGATGGCATAGTGAGTGAGGTTCTCAGAAAGGTTTGTCCCTCAATCAACCCTGGAAGGAATATATGACAACAATTTTGTGCTCTCTATAAAATATGGATAGACTTATCTCTCTGTCATTGGTTTGGGACTTCACCCTAAGTTAAAAGCACTACCCCCACCAACACCTTCTTACATGTCTTAGGAAACAGGTTTTTAAAAACTTACTTCTGTTTTGTTTGGGAACCTGTTCCATTGATGATCAAGAAGAGGAATCTTACTAATTAGGAGGCATATCTGACATGCCTACTGTTTGTAGAAGTAGGAGCTGTTTGTTCAGTAGCTTGTCCAAGATGGTCAGATCAAGCTGATCCATGCGAGTGAAGTAAATCTGGCTAGCGAGAGCAGTTTACAGAATCTTCAAGCTTTCTACAACTAATCACCTACCCTTGGGCAGCACTGTGTGATGAATCCTCCTAATAAGGAGAAAGAAGGACTGTCACTAGTAAATGGGGAGCAACCTAGAGAGCCAAAATCTAGACAGTTTTAAGGCTAGATAATGCCAAAGTCTAGCATGGCTGGCTAGAATGTAAGTTTATAGAGTACTTCTTCTCAAACATTTTTACAGAAGAATTTAAACTGACCTCAAAGAAAGAAAACTATATAAGCATTTAAGACTCTTGATTTATTTTAAAATTGAATGTGACTATAAAACTTATTTAAACTACTATTAAAGAGTAAAAATGACACTCCAGAAAGATGCGCCATGTTGATAATGTGGTTTTGTATACTTCCTGGTAGAGGACCAAATCTGTCATGAGCATGCATACCCATACTTGTGTGTTTTCCAAAATCTAGATATAACAACATAATGAAATAGTTGGAGCACCTGCATGGCTCAGTCAGTTAAGAATCTGCCTTCAGTTTGGGTCAGGATCCTGGCGTCCTGGGATCAAGCTCCACGTCACGGTCCGGGCTCCACAGGGAGTCTGCTTCTCCCTCTGCCTCTGCCTGCCACTCCTCCTGCTTCTGCGCTCTGTCAAATAAATAAACAAAAATCTTAAAAAATATATAAATACAAAGTTTTTAAAAGAGATGAAATAGAAATGACTAAGCCAATAGGTAATGAAAACCTATGAAGGTTTTGATGAAAGTCAAGTAAATTTTAGAAACATTTAGCTAGTAGTAAGGTGGATTAGAAGGGAAAAACTGGGACAAGCTGGAGTGGTGGGGGGTGGGAGGGATGGGGTGGCTGGGTGATGGACACTGGGGAGGCTATGTGCTATGGTGAGAGCTGTGAACTGTGTAAGACTGAAGAATCACAGACCTGTACCCCTGAAACAAATAATACATTAGGTGTTAATAAAAAAATAAAAATTAAATTCACAGAAAAAAAAAAAAACTGGGACAAGAGATATCAACTGGGGAAGCTACTATAATACTTTATACAAAAAGGGAGAGTCCCTCAACTGGTATTACCCTTGATATTTTGGAAAAGTCTCCCACCAAACCGTTTGGGTACCAAGTAAAGATGCACATATATTGTTAGCTATAGGCAAGGGCCGCACCCCAGATACTGTGGAAGTTTCCATTTTCCTTCCATCATGAAGAGGAATGTTCACACGAAGTCTAGAGAAGGACAAATGGAGACACATGGCATGGAAAGCTAAGAATCTGACACTCTTTTCACCAGTATTTTTATATATATGTTTAGTCTTTATTTAGTAATAACAAGAAAAACGTTTTTTATTTTTATTTTTTTAAAGATTTTATTTATTCATTTGACAGAGAGAAAGAATGAGAGAGAGCACAAGCAGGTGAAGAGGCAGGCAGAGGGAGAGGGAGAAGCAGGCTCCCCGCCGAGCAGGGAGCCCGACTCGGGGCTGGTTCCCAGGACCCTGGGATCATGGCCTGAGCTAAAGGCAGATGCTTAACTGACTGAGATGCCCAGGTGCCCCAGAAACAAATTTTTTATTAATAAAAGTTGTACACCTCTATTTAAATCTGAAGGAATTAGATGCAGTGAATATAACATAGAATTTTAAATATACTGTCATCAAACTGCAATGTTCCAAACCATAATAAGAGTATTTAATTAATAAAAGTGTACTTGATCACATCATATGTCCAGATGGTCCAGTTTTGAAGACCATTTTCTCTCATTGTTTTGGGGAATAGAGTTCTCAATGAGGAAAGAAGTTAAAAGTGCTTCTGCCTATGTGGTTTTTCTTATTAATGTTTCTCTCTCTCTCTTTTTTTTTTTTAATAGTTTAATAGTTTAAGCTTTTGGTTTTGTTTTGCTTTGCCTATTCTGTGGCTGCTTCTCTGCCCTGGGAGTTCACTCTACTTTCTGAAGGACACCAGATAGCTGAGCTACAGCCTACAGAAAAGGAGGCATCATAAAAATTGCTTAAACTAGACTCTAATCCTAGTTTTCCAGGATCTAATCCATCGGCCTCAGATGTTGGCATGCCCCCAGTGACCCGGAGGGAATGTGAAAACACAGATTCCTGAGCCTCTTCACAAATCTGACTAAGTCTGAAGTCGAATGCTCCAAGTTCCCAGGTGATAGTAATGTTGGTCTGGGGACCATGATTTGCGAACCAATAATTAATCAACTCACTGAGGTCAGAATTCGACAGAGGAATTTGAGTTCAAATCCCCAATATTTCTAAGTGTTTTGTTCTCTTTGGTTTGGTTTTTGGCCTGGCCTTGTCCTTCGTGATTCTTTCTCTTATAAACCTGTAGGAGTTACAGGATGCCGACTGAGGATTACGTAAAAGTTCTAAATATGTCTCTATATCTTTCAGACTTGGAGATGTGCCTGATGATGAACTGTGGGTCTTGTGACTGCCCCCCCATGGTAATTGTGATTATTTCCATTAGCATTATTATGTAGCTTCTAAAATGACATCTGCAATTGGTTGTTTTATTGTTTGTCTTTTCCCACGAGCGTCAGGAAGCTGGAATCAGTACCCCTTAAGCTAGGTGGACAAAGATTTCAGCCAAGATGGACAAGCCATGATACCCTGCCTTGTGTGGAGAAGCAGTCATCAAAATGTATTCCCTGCTACTTAGCATACAATTTATACTGCAATGGCTGTCATCATCAGATATTATCTAAATGAAAAACAGGAGTTGAAGGATATTAACATATTAAAAGGAGTCAAGAAAATGAGAAATGTGTCTAAGAAAAGTAATTTCAGTCCACAATGATACACAATATAAACCAAGAAAAAAAGACCCACTTAGGAAAAGTATGTTATTTGACTCATCAGATTCAGAAGGCAAATAAGCAGGCAAAAAATAGCAAACTGTGGTAGGATTAAAAATACAGAGATTTTTAAGAAAAACATGGGGGAGTCAAGGAAAAATTCCTGTGCAGACAAGTTTACTAGAAATACATGATACCTGCTATACTTTAAATATAATATGGTTTTATTCTCAGATAAATAAAATATGTTACAGATTATATATATATATTTTTAATTACTAAGGGGATAAAAGCAGAATAGAGTCAGGCAGGCAATGAAAAGACAACATCTTTACCTCAATCAAAATACTTAGAGTCCTGGATGATAGAAATCTAAATAATATAAAACTTGATTAAGGAACACATTTTATTTAGCTGGGACAAGAAAAGGGTGATTTGTTTGAGGCTTCAGACTCAATTCGGTATCCCAGAATCTGTTTAAAATTAACCCAGGCCTGCCATTTGTCCCCCTACATTTATACTAAGAATTAGTGGTTTGAATCATAATCTTGATGTACTGTAAGCTACTTCTAAAAGAATTTATATTGTACTACATTCAGATTATTATTAAACTTAGAAAACCTTTTAGAAAGCTTTCTAGTAACCAGAACTGAACCAAAAGAAGACTCTGTTTAACCCATAGTTAACCCACCAGGAAGCACATAGAAAGTCATCTAGAGAGAATTTGCTGAAATCAGACTTCCTGGAGGCTTATGCAGTACCTGCTTACTTACATTTTAATTGAAGCCTCAATTTTTACATCTCTCAAATGGAGCTAATAAATCTGTTGTGAGATTTAAATGAGATTTTTGTAAAATTCTTATGCTGTAGGCACATAGTAAGAGGTCAATAAATATTAGCTGTTTTTTTATTGCTAGTCGTTGTCATAATATTGGAGTTGTAGTTAATGTTCGTTAGTTTTCTATAGTGCTATGTACTAGCAGTATACTACTGCTATAATAAATTGCCACAAACTTGGTAGCTTACACAACACCAATGTATTATCTTATGGTTCTATCTTACCAAGTAGAAAAACATGTGAGTAGGTCAAAAGTCTAACATGGGTTTTGCAGGGCTAAAATCAAGGTGTTGACAGAGGTATGTTCCTTTTTTGGAGGTTCTGGGCTAAATCTGTTTTCTTGTACCTTCTAGCACCTAGAAACATTCCCTTGCTCCTACATATCTTCAAAGGCAACCACATGTATCTCCTTACTATTTTTCCTCAGTCACATCTCTCTCTGACTCTTCTGCCTCCCTTCTCCATTTATAAAGACTCTTGTGATTTCACTGGGCCCACGATGAAAATCCAGGACAATCTCCTCATCTCAAGGTACCTTAACTCAATCACACTGGCAAAGTCCCTTTTGCCTAAAGTGTAGCATATTCACAGGTCCCAGGGATTAGGGTATGAATTCCACTGGGACCATTACTCTGCCCGCCAAAATAAGATACTCAGTACATACCATTCATCTAGCGTTCTCATTGAGGTATGTTTCAAAACAGAGAAGCAATATAGTTATCTAGGCCACTTTTTTTTTTAAGGATTTTATTTATTTGTCAGAGAGTGAGAGCACAAGCAGGGGGAGCGGCAGGCATAGGGGGAAGCAGGCTCCTCGCTGAGCAAGGAGCCCCACGCGGTTCTTAATCCCAGGACCCTGAACTGAAGGCAGATGCTTAACGGACTGAGCCACCTAGGCATCCCATCCAGGCCACTTATATTTTAAATACAACCACAGAAGATCATTCTCACTCCCTCCCCCCACTTTTTAAAAATCTGCTTTAGGGCATTAGTTACTTTCAGCAAACATCTACACAGCCCAAACTTAATTATAGTCTCTCTACTTATATTTTTCATATGTGGATTTGTATTTTTTAAGCAATGTATTCTGTCAAAAATGCAAATTAAACCATAAATCCCAAGATGGATATTACAAGAGATTGCTAAATATTTTTCCCTTGCTTATAGACCTCAATAAAGATATTCTGATTTTAGAAATTTAGAAATATTAATTAATCCCATTTACTCGATTTATAGAAAGAGAAAACAATGAACATTTCTAAAGCTGTGTATTTTGATGGCAGTTTCATTTGGTATATAAAGGAAGAAATGGATTCTTATGCTTCATGTTTTTGCTATTTATATATTTTTCTAAACATAGAAATTTATCTATGAGATATAGTAAAACCAACAAGTAGAAAAACTTTTGTGAGTTCATCAAACATTACACAAAAACAAAAGAACTATTCGAAGATGGTCAGGTACTATTACATTAAAAAGTATAATTTGTCTGTAACCTGATTATACAAGTACATTCTTCTAATTAGGGCAGATTGATGAATAGAAGTGTTTAGAACAACTACTTGGGAAAAAATGGTATTCAATTAATGCAAATCACAACCACTTCTATAGTTCTCTGTACTATTGATTCTTCTTTATGTGCAAAGTTACTCATGAATAACTCATATAAAAGAACAGCAGCGTTCATAAATATGATAGGATATATATGGCAAAAAAATATTCAGCAATTTATTCAGAGGAAAGCTATTTTATTACTACTTATTTCATAATAATTATGGTACTGGGCAAAAACAAAGCAGGAAATCACACTCTTCTTGCTCTTGACAAATGCTTATTTTTATTTCTAAAATTCACAAAAAATAGATGAGTATTTGAAATTATCCATAATTAAATGATAATCCCTAATCACTCACCATTAAGTAAAACATATGTTAATTAGAGAGTCTAAACTAATTGCAGGCTGTCAAATGCATATGTGTAATAAAAATTTCTTATTTTCATAATAGTCTATAATTATATATTTCACAATAGACTAATGGATTTTCAGGAGCCATAACGTGGTACAGTGCTCACTCTTATTAAATAACATGAAGAATAATTTAGCAAAAGCTGTTTTCTTTCTTTATGCTATCAAAAATGAATTTAAGCCAAGTAAAATTCAGGTTCAGGAAACTTTAAGTCAATTTATATTAATAATACAAAGGAAAAAGATCAGAGTCATTCCTAGTCAGGATGATTTTTTTTTATTTTTTAGTAAGTTGAAGCTCTGTACAAAGCACATCCTTATTGGAACCCATCCAGTGGGATTTGTTGATTGAACTAATAATCGCTGTAAGTAGTAACTTCCCAAAAGACTATGAAAACTAATTCTTGGCTACCTCTTTATATCTTACTTTGCCCTTAAACAGAATTAACACAAGTGAGAAGGGGAATAATGCAGAAGAAAAGTAACTTCAGCACATTTATATTGTACATCTTTCTGGGATGGGTTTCTTTAGCCTTATATCAGATTCTGAAACACTTTACACTCCATGGGCCATGTCTATAGTAACTCAGCCCAACAGGCCATGGAATGCAAAATTGATTGTGACAAGATCAATCTACAGAGTCAGTATTCACAATTGGCACGGATGTCATTAGTTCTATTGATGATACAGCGAGCCCTATTACTTTATAAAACCCCAACAGCAATGAATAATTTGGGGTTTTCAATATCCTTGTCATTTTTGTCCTATAACACCATAAGAATAGTAATAAGAGAAAAATCAGGCAGTACACGCATCATAAATTTTTATCTTCAGCAAAATAGAAGTCAGAGACCACCATTCATATATCAACACTTATGTAGCACTAAGTCTCAGAACCTGGGCAAGGCACTTTCACTTACTACTTCATCCTTTCACATTCTCTAATGTAGGCTTAAAATCATCCTATCACATTTTCTCATGTAGGCTTAAAAGTGGAAAATCTAGGTTACTTTGCAAATTAAACATACCAATATTTCTGTTTTCCTGGGAAAAGTTTCAAATAATTATGCCATTTCAAAAAATTCTTTATTTATTCTAATAGTTCCTTTCCATCCAGCTCTTTATTTCATGTAAGTAAAAATAGTCTGGGATTCACCTAAAATTCCCTTAAAATAATGTTTGGATTAATATTTATACTTGTTTTACTGGTTTTAACTGTTAATTATTAAAATTATCTTTTCTTTAAGAATAAACAAATTCAGACTTCAAATAAAATAATCAGTCCCTTTGGTTCTAATACATTGGTTCTGATGATTGAGTCTGTGAAAATACATCTGTATTTGTTTAATGTAATAATAAAAATATTAGATATTTTTATGACATAAGAAGGGGAAAAGAGTTAAGAAAATAGAGAATAGAGTGATGTTTGCTTTTCATTTGATCTCAGAGTTGACTTCCTAAAAAGAAAGAGTTGTGAATAATAGAGCTATTTCATGAGACTGAGACCATGAGTTGGGCTTCATGGGTCCTTGTGAAAGCTGAAATTCATGGTGGATATATGTTTATAGTTAATTAAGTAGTATTTATTTTAATACTGCCCTCCCCCCCTCACCAAGCTGTTTAAATTTTTCAGTTTCTATAGTAAAAATTATCACTTTTCACTCAACTTCTAAGATGAACCAGTCTTTTCTCCATATTATCTGGGAGCAAATGATTTGTCCTTGGTGTTCCTACCCCAACAGAACAGAGTGATTTCAAAACAGGAATAATGTTCTGAAAACACATATAATGAAAATAGCTCACAGTACCTTGCTGGCCTGAGGAAGCATGTAGGATCCTTGTTGAGAGGTCTGAGAATTACAGTTAGGTCATTAGCAAGGACTTCAAACTGTAGGGAGGGATCAGCTGTCATCATGGCTCCCCCTGTAGAGCAACGGCATTCATTAGAACAAGTGACTGTGTTTCCACTCAGCCTTGACAGGCTGTCCTCAGATACTAACCCAAGACTCACTCTCTTGTTCATCATTATCAGCAAAAAGTATCTGATAGTTTTCTCTCCTTGAGCAGATGTATAAACTAACAGGAGAGTATGGCCTGTCAAAATGACAATGTACATTGATTCCTCTTATCTTGATGTCTTTGGGAGGACAGCTTATCTCAAATTTACAAAAGAAGGAACTCAGTATCAGTGTTTCTTCATCAATAAATGACAATAGCAGGCCCGGTTTATAACTAATTGCCTGTTTCCAGAGCAACATTGGGGAAAATGTAATGCAAAGCATCCACCCACTATAAACTGATGGGAAACTACTTCTGCTTTTGAATAAATAAAGACACATTACTTAGAAGGGATAAAAGATAAAATTATTGCTATTACAACAGTATAAAAATAAACATAATTTTAAGTAATGATCATAAAAGTGACCATAAAACTAAGTACTAAAGTATAAGTTTGTAATGTGTATATTTATACAAGTCAATGTATAATATGTGATTTACAAATAATATAAAGATGTACGTTTCACATAAAGGAAAATTTCACTAAGATGTGGAATTTATCACTAACCATCAGGCAAATGCAAATCAAAACCACAAAGAGATAACACCTTACACCTGTTAGGGCTATAATCGAAAAGACAAGATATAAATATTGGTAAAGATGTGGAGAAAACAGAATTCTGGTACACTGTTGGTGTTAATTTAAATTGGTACAGCCATAATGGAAAATAGTATGAAGATTCCATTAAAAAATTACATTTCATGATCCAGCAGTCCCACTTCTAGAGGATTTATCCAAACAATTGAAGTCAGAATGTCAAAGAAATAGCTTCACTCCCATGTTCCTTTCAGCAATAGCCAAGATATGGAAACACCTTAAGTGTCCATTGATGGATAACTGAAAAGAAAATATTATATATGCATACAATGCAACATTATTCAGCATTGAGAAAGGAGAAAATCCTGCATTTAAACAAAGTGGATGGATCTGAAGGGCATTATGCTATGTGAAATAAGCTAAGATAGACAAGTACTGTACAATTTCACTTATATGTGAATCTAAAAATAGTCCAACTCATAGAAAGAGAGAGGAGAATGGTGGTTTCTTGGGGGAGGAGAAAATGGGGAGGTGATGGCCACAAGTGTATAAAATTTCAATTATGTAAGCTAAATAATTTCTAAAGATTTACTATATAGCATAGTGCCTAGAGTTAACAGTTAATGTACTGTGCAGTTAAACGCTGCTAAGATGGTAAATCTTAAGTGTCAATATCACAAAAATAATAATAATAATAGAGTTTGGAGGAAACTGTGCAAGGAGGTGGATAGGTTATGGACTTGATTGTAGTCATAATTCCATGGTAGTGATAATTCCGAACTCATTGATATGTATACATTAAATAATGTACAGCTTTGCACATGTCAATCATTTTAATAATGTGGTTTATGTAATTATAATGAAAGTAATCCATATCCATTCCCTCTCATGCTCTTAACTTTTTGTTTTTGTTTTGTTTTGTTTTGTTTTAATGTACTGGGGCACCTGGGTGGCTCAGTTGGTTGATCATCTGCCTTTGGCTCAGGTCATGATCCCAGGGTCCTGGGATCGAGCCCCACACTGGGCTCCCTGCTCACTGGGGAGTCTGCTTTTCCCTTTCCCTCTGCCTGCTGCTCCCCCTGCTTGTACTCTATCTCTCTGTGTCAAATAAATAAATAAAATCTTAAAAATAAATAAATAATAAATAAAATTTTAAATGTATAAAGTTTGGGATAGCATCATATTTTCTACGAAATATCAAAAACTTCCTGTATCATATAATATAGGTATTTATTAATAAGTGCGATTGACTAATGAATGATAGAGGAAGACAGAACTCATCAACTCAATGCAACCACCACCTTCCTACCACTCCATTATATCTCCATTCTAGGCTGTTCCTCAAACTGTAGTGTGAACATGGAAATGGATAGAGTAGTATGCCTAAAAGAAAAAATACACACACACACACACACACACACACCATTTATAATTAGTTCTATATCTCTAAAATGAACAGCTATGGAGAATGGCCTGGTTGCAATCTTTTAGCACTTCTGGATTTTTGGATCCAGTCCTTCAGCTTAGGACCTAGATATAAATAGCTAGTGAGGAATCATCTACAATTACTGAGCTATTAAATCTGGGGCTTTATATCCATTCTGATCTTCAAGTTTAGTTCCAGGTTGAAATCAATCTGAATGTTTGACTCACAGCAATTACCAATTATGGAACCATGGGCAAACTATGTAATTTCCCTGTACCTGTTTTTTTATCTGTAAAGTGGGGATAATAGTATTTGTCCCTCAGATGTTATTGGGAGGATAAAAGGAGATATTCAACAGAAAGTTCTTGGAACAATGCCTAGCATACAGTAAGTTTTCAATAAATTTACAGTAAATACAATTATAATGGTTAAAAGCTATGGTTCAGGCCAGTTCTCCAAAAAAGACACTACACATCAGTTAAATGTAATTCAAAAAGATACCCTACCACTTTAAGTTTGTACAAGTGTTCAAAAATGATCACCTTGACTTCTTGAAGTCACTTGAAGTCAAAGAAATTCTGAGATACTGGCTGTATTTTATGCATACAAATCAACACCTCTGTTTGGATAACTTGTCCTTGGAATGTGTAGTCACAAAAAATATATATATTTCAAAAACATGGGGCTTTATTATGATAATTCTCTTTTACAGAGCAAGGGTTAGGATAGAAGGAATACATAGCTTATTTTGAAAGAGTGGTGCATGTTTTGAATTTTGAAAGCTTTATCTCTATTCTTAACATAGACAATTGATAGGTGTTTCTAAATTTATTTGCCAGCTAGCCATGTAAAAAGAAATAGCATATCACTCTGAGAATACTGAATTTACAAATGATGGATCTTAGATGGATCTTATCCCAAATAGCCAAAGCAATCCTGAGTAAGAACAAAGCTGGAGGCATCACACTCCCTGATTTCAAACTATATTACATTGCTATAGTAATCAAAATCATATGGCACTGGCATAAGACCAGACTTAGAATAGAATAGAATATAGAGTCCAGAAATAAATTCATGTACGGGCAGTTAATTTATGACAAAAGAGCCAAGAATGTGAAATGGGGAAAGGAAATGGTACTGGGAAAATCAGCCAAATGCAAAAGAATAAAACGAGGCCACTGTCTTATATTATACCCAAAAATTAACTCAAGTGGATTAAAGACATGAAGGTAAGGCTTGAAACCATAAAACTCCTAGAAAACAACATAGATGTTAATCTCCTTGACATTGGTCATGGCACTTATGTCTTGGAAGCAAAGGTAACAAAAGAAAAAAATTACAAACCTTCTGCACAGCAAAGGAACCCATCCACAAAATAAAAAGGCAACCTAGTGAATGCGAGAACACATTTGCAAATAATGTATCTGATAAGGAGTTAATATGTAAAATATATTAAAAACTCATACAACTTGGGGCTCCTCAGTGGCTCAGTAAGTTAAGCATCTGCCTTCAGCTCAGGGTCCTGGGATCAAGCCCTGCGTCGGGCTCCCTGCTCAGTGGGGAGTCTGCTTCTGCCCACCCCTCCACTGCTTGTGCACTCTTTCTCTTTATCAAATAAATAAATCTTAAAAAAAAAAAAAACTCATACAACTCAATAGCAAAAAAAAAAAAATCTTATTTAAAAAATGAGCAGAGAATCTGAATAGACACTTTTCTGAAGAAGACATACAGATGGCTGAAAGGTACATGAAAATGTGTTCAACATCACTACTCGTCAGAAAAAAGCAAATCAAAACCACAATGAGCTATCACCTCACAACTGTTAGAATGGCTGTTCTCAAAGAAGAAAAAAAAATCTAAGAAGTGTTGATGAGGATGTGGAGAAATGGGAAGCCTTGTGCACTATTGGTGGGAATGCAAATTGGTACAGCCACTACGGAAAATATGGAGGGTTCTAAAAACATTAAAAAATGTAACTACCAGGGCACCTGCTTGGCTCAGTCATTAAGTATCTGTGTTCGGCTCAGGTTATGATCCCAGGGTCCTGGGATCGAACCCCACATCAGGCTCCCTGCTTAGCAGGAAGCCTGCTTCTCCCTCTCCCACTCCCCCTGTTTGTGTTCCCTCTCTCGCTGTGTCTCTCTCTGTCAAATAAATAAATAAATATGATCTTTAAAAAAATGTAACTACCATATGATCCAGCAATTCCACTTCTGGGTATTTATCTGAAGAAAAATGAAAACCCTAACAAAAAGGTGTATGCAACCCCACGTTCACTGCAGAATTATTTGTAATAGCTGAGATAAGGAAACAGCCTAAGTGCCCATGGATGGATGAATGAACAAAGAAACTGTGATATTGGTGGAATTCCTATTCAAGATAGTGACATACGATGACTCTGAACTCACCTCCTCCACAGAAAACACCAAATTTTACCTATTAGTAGAGTAATTCCTCCTGAAGAAGAACTGAGGGCTGATTGAACAGCTACTCAACAGCCAAAGATAGAATGTCAAGAGAACAGCAAGAGAGATGGAAGCATACCACTGTTAAAAAGAGTAATTAGCATACACAGCCATAGCTCCAGCCAGCCAGCATATTCTCTACATAGAGGACACCATACACAAAACCACTAGTTCAAGTTTAGTAGAAGTAGCCATTTTGCCTAATCCATAGAAACAAACCCAGAAAGTCAAGCAAAATGGGGAGACAGGAATATGCTCCAAAAAAGAGAACAAGAAAAAAACTCGGAAAAAAACTAAATGAAACAGAGGCAAGCAATTTGCCTGATAAAGAATTTAAAGTAGTAATCATAAAGATGCTCATGGGGCTGGAGAGATGAGTGGAAAAAATCAGTGAGACCTTCAGTGAAAAAATAGAAAAGAACCAATCAGAATTGAAGAGTCCAATAACTGAAATAAAAAACACACTAGAGGTCAAGAGTAGATTAATGGATGCAGAAAAATGGATCAGGGATCTGGAAGACAGGGTTATTAATGGAAAGCACACAAGCTGAAGAGCAAAAAGAGAAAACAGGTTTTTTTTTAAATGAGGATAGATTAAGAGATCTTGTGGACAATATCAAGCAAGCAAACATTTGCATTATAGGGGTCCCAGAAGAAGAAAGAGAGCAAGATAGAGAAAACTTATTTGAAGAAATAACTGAAATTTCCCAAACCTAGGGAAGGAAATAGATATCGAAGTCTAAGAACTATGAACTATGAACAAGATGAACCAAAGAGGTTTACACCATGACACATAATAATTAAAATGTCAAAGATTAAAGATAAAGAATCATAAAAGCAGCAGGAGAGAAACAAAAGGTTGCCTACAGGGGACAACCTATAAGGCAATCAGGTGATTTTTCAGCAGAAACTTTGCAGGCCAGAAGAAAGTGGCATGATATATTCATCCAAGTGTTGTAAGGAAAAAACCCACAACTAAGAATGCTCTATAATTCATACCTGAAGGGGAGAGAAAGTCTCCCAGACAAACGGAAGATAAAGGAGTTTATTGCTGCTAAACCAGCTCTACAAGAAATGTTAAAGGGACTTTTTCAAGTAGAAAAGAAATGGTCATAATGAGACATAAGAAAAATATGAATAAAAAATGTACAATATGACAACATATACATAAAATGTGGAAAAGGGAGCAAAAGGGAAGAGAAGAGGTAAAAGAAAAAGAAAGAAGATTTTTTTTCTTTTTTTTAAGAATATGTTTGAATTTAAATGACCATCAAATATGGACTACTATTTACTTATGATGTTATATATGAACCTCATGGCAACCACAAACCCAAAACCTAGGACACTCAAAAAATAGAGAGAAAGAAAGCCAACAAAACACTATAAATACTCAGCTATCACAAAGAAAGAGATCAAGAGAAGAAGGAACAAAGACAAATAACAAAAACAAATAGAAAACAGAATTTTAAAATGGCAATAAGTACATACCTATCAATAATTACTTTAAATGTAAAGGCCCTAAAGGCTCCAATCAAGACATAGAGTTGCAGAATGAATTAAAAAAAAAAAAAAAAAAAAAAAGCAAGACCCATCTACATACAGTCTCCTCTCAGAACTAAAGACACATACAAACTGCAAGTGAAGGAATAGAAAAACATTCATGATACAAAAGGAAGTGAAAAAAAAAAAAAGCCAGGGAAGCAATACTTTAATCAGAAATATAGATGTTAAAACAAAGACTGTAACAAGAGATAAAAGACATTACATATTGATAAAGGGATCAATCCTACAAGAGGACATAACAATTATAAATATCTATGTACCCAACACTGGAACACCTAAATACCTAAAGCAAACATTAACAGATTAAAAAAAGAGAAATTGATACTAATACAATCATAGGAGGGGACTTTAACATTCCACCTACATTAATTCTTCAGACAGAAAATCAGTAAGGAAACAATGTCTTTGAATGACACATTGGTCCAGATAGACATAACAGATATATGCAGAATATTTCATCCAAAAACATAATACCCTTTATTTTAAAATGCACATGGAACATTCTCCAAAATAGATCATATATTAAAACAAGCCTCAATAAATTTGAGAAGACTGAAATCATACGATGCATCTTTTCCAACCACAATGGAATGGAACTAGAAATAAATCACAAGAAAAAAACCGTAAAAAAAAAAAAAAAAACGAAAAACAAGCCAGTAACATGTCAAGACTAAACAACATGATACTAAACAACTAAAGCAGAAATAAATGATGTAAAGACTAAAAAAAAATTTTAATGAAACCAAGAGCTGGTTCTTTGAAAAGATTAACAAACCTTTAGCCACACTCATCAAGAAATAAAGAGAAAGCACTCAAATAAATAAAATCAGATATGAGAAAGGAGAAGTAACAACTGACACTGCAGAAATACAAGAGATTAAAAGAGAACACTATGAAAAATTATATATGGACAAACCAGACAACCTAGAAGAAATGGATAAATTTCTAGAAATAAAGAATCTTCCAAACTGAACCAGGAACAAATAGAAAATCTGAACAAGTTATGAGTAACAAAATTGAATTGGTAATCAAAAACTACCAAAAAATAAAAATCCACGACCAAATGGATTTGCAGGTGAATTCCACCAAACATTTAAATAAGAGGTAGTATCTATTCTTCTCAAACTACTCCAAAAAATGGAAGAGGAAGGAAAGTTTACAAATATATTCTATGAGGCCAACATTACCCTGATACCCAAATCAGACAATTAGACCAGAAAAAGAAAACTACAGGCAAATATCCCTGATGATCATAGATGCAAAAATCCTCAACAAAATATTATCAAACTGCATACAAAAATACATTAAGAAGATCACTCACCACAATCAGGTGGGTTTTAATCCCAGGATACAAGAATGGCTCAGTATTTGCAAATGAATCAATGTCATACACCACATCAACAAAATGAGAGATAAAAATCATCACCATTTTAACAGATGCAGAAAAAACATTTGACGAGATTCAACATCCATTCATGATAAGAACTCTCAACAAAATAGGGTTAGATGGTTAAAACTAATGATGTATTGTATGGTGACTAACATAACATAATAAAATAAAATAAAATTTTTAAAAATGGGGTTAGAGGGAACATAGCTCAATATAATAAAGGCAATATATGAAAAACCCACAGCTAACATCATCCTCAATGGTGAAAAGCTGAGAGCTTTTCCTCTGAGGTGAGGAACAAGACAAGGATATCCACAATAGCCATAACTATTCAACCCAATACTGGAAGTCCTAGCCACAACAATCAGACAATAGAAAGAAATAAGAGGTATCTATATTGGTAAAGAGGTTAAATTGTCACTATTTGTGGACAACATGATCATATACATAGAAAATCCTAAAAGAAACTACTAGGATAAACAAATTCAGTAACGTGGCAGGGTACAAAATTAATACCCAGTAGTCAGTAGGGTTTCTATACACTAACAATGAAATCACAGAAAGAGAAATTAAAGAAACCATACCATTTACAACTGCACCAAAAATAATACGTAGAGATAAACAACCAAAGAGGTGAATAATCTGTACTCTGAAAACTATAAAACACTGATGAAAATGACACGAATGGAAAGATATTCCATCCTCATGGGTTAGAAGAATATTGTCAAGATGTCCATATTATCCACAACAATCTACAGATTCATTGTAATCCCTATCAAAATACCAATAACATTTCTCATAAAACTAGAACAAATAATACCAAAATTTTTATGGAACCACAGGAGACCCCAAATAGCCATAGCAACTGGGAGAAAGAACAAGAAAGCAGGAAGTATCACAATTCCAGATTTCAAGATACACTACAAAGCTATAGTAATCAAAACAGTAGGGTACAAAAACAGACATCGATCAAGGGAAGAGAACAGAGACACCAGAAATCACATTTATATGGTCAATTAATCTATGACAAAGGAGACAAGAACATACAATGGGGAGAAGACTGTCTTTTCAATAAGTGGTGCTGGGAAAACTGGACAGCTACATGAACTGGACTACTTTCTAACACCATACACAAAAATAAAATGGATTAAAGACCTCAATGTGAGACCTGAAACCAAAAAAATCCTAGAAGAGAGTACAGGCAGTAATTTCTCTGACATTAGCCATAGCAACATTTTTCTAGATATGTCCCCTAGAGTAAGGGAAAACAAAGCAAAAATAAACTATTGGGACTACATCAAAATAAAAAGCTTCTGCACAGCAAAGGAAACAACAAAACTAAAAGACAATCTACTGAATGGGAGAAGATACTTTCCAATGATATACCCAATAACAGGTTAATATCCCAAATATATAAAGAACTGATACAACTCAACACTGAAAAAACAATCTGATTTAAAAATGGGCAGAGGATCTGAATAGACATTTTTCCAAAGATGACATACAGATGGCTAACAGATACATGAAACAGTGCTCAATATCACTCATCATCAGGGAAATGCGAATCAAGACTACAGTGAGATATCCGCTTACACTGGTCAGAATAGCTAAACTCAAAAAGACAAGAAACATGTATGGCAAGGATTGGGAGGAAAAGGAACTCTTGTGTACTGTTGGTGGAATGTAAATTGGTACATCCACTGTAGAAAATACTATGGAGTTTCCTCAAAAAATTAAAAATAGAAATACCATATGATCCAATAATTCCACTATTAGGTATTTACCCAGGCAAATAATTGCTGTTTATTGCAGCATTATTTACAATAGCCAAGACATGGAAGCAACCTAAATGCCCATTATAAGATGAAGGAATAAAGAAGATGTGGTGTGTGTGTATGTGTGTGTATATATGTGTGTGTGTATATATATATATATATATATATATATATATATATATATATATATATATAGTGTGTGTGTGTGTACACACACACACAGTGGAATATTACACACCCATAAAAAAGGATGAAATTGTGCCATTTGAGACAACATGGATGGACCTAGAGGATATTATGCTAAGTGAAATAAGTCAGACTGAAAAAGACAAAAACCATATGATTCTACTCATAAATTGAATCTTTAAAAAATGAACAAGAAGCAGAATCAGAACTATATATACAGAAAACAAACTGCTGGTTGCCAGAGGGGAGGGGGTTGGGCAAAATAGGTGAAGGAGAGAGGGAGATACAGGCCTCCAATCATAAAGTGAGTAAGTCATATAAGAAGCAATGCGTAAGGAAATACAAATAATAATATTGTAATAGTGATGAAATGGGTCAGATGGTAGCTATACTTGTGAACTTAGCATAATGTATAAACTTGTCAAATCACTAAGTTGTACACCTGAAATTAATGTAACATTGTGTGTCAACTATACTCAAATTTTTTAAAAAAGTGGTAGATCTATGTATATGCTTGCCGCCTAGCCATGTATATATATGCACACAATGGATAATCACTCAGCCACAAAAAAGAAGGAAATCTGGCCATTTGCAATGACATGGATGGACCTTGAGGGAATGATGCTAAATGAAATAAGTCAGAGAAAGGCATGTGCCATATGATTTCACTTTTATGAGCCATTTAAGAAAAAAAATCCCTGAGCTCATAGATAAACAGAACAGATTGGTGGTTGCCAGGGGCAGAGGTTGGGAGGTGGGCAAAATGGATGAAGGAGGTCAAAAGTAACAAATTTGCAGTTATAAAATAAATGTCATGTAACTATGTATGGATGGTGATGGAAGTTAACTAGATTTATCGTAGTGTTCATTTTGCAATATATACAATAGTGAATAAAAAATTAAATAAAAAACTAAATTGTTCTTCTTCAATCTTCCCTCTACCCCCTACTGAAGGAAAAGACTACTGGTTGCTTTGGTACCTGCCATTTTTGAGTTAAGCAGAAGAGGAAGCAATAAATTTAACACCATGTTCATAGCTCATACTCCCAAACATCAACCATATTCACCATCTGAGTAACATAAAATCAGACTAGGAAATCAGACTTAAACAAACCAAGGATCTTACCAAGTGTTACATTTTACAAATAATTTTAAGGAAAGAGAGAAGAGATTCAAACAAAGCAGAATATGCCTAGGACATTAAGGATAGTTCCCCTAGTCCTATCTTTGCATGTGTGACGTGGGAATAATAGACGAAATCTCTACAAGTGAAGTCCCCAGGGTTACTTCACATAGCATATATACTTTTTATCTACATCATAAAGGAGGCTATAATTGTGAGACATCTTCATTTAATACCCCAGAGTTATAGCATTTACCTAACATTTTCCAGGAAGCCCTGCCTCATAGATTTTAAGTTTATTAAATAATTCATTATCCAGGAAATAGCATCACCCTCAGACCCACCAAGCTGAGCCCCTTCCCTAGGACAGTTCCCTCAGAGGACTCTGGGCTTTGGATTCCCTTCACTGAAATTTTCTAAGTCTCCCTCCAGTATCTTGAACTATCTGGAGTTGGCCATTCTGGCAAAGGGCCCTGAGCTCGAACCTGGTCCTACATGGATCCTGGTCACCAGAAACACCTACATCAAAACCTTTGTCTCACTCCAATGACAGGGACTGGCTAAGACCTGGAACTTGGCCAGGACCAGACCCTATTTGGGTCTCTGCTAGAAATGCCTTCTACAGATTTTAAAAGTCCCCTTCCAGTGGCTGGGACTGCCTGGAGCCAGTAGTTCCTGAAAGCAGAGTACCTTATGTGCTGTAACTTACTTTTTTTTTTCTCTTTAGAGAACTCTTTGGTCCTTTATACTACACATGGAGTCAACCAGATGCTCTGAGGAGCTCTGGGATTGTCTTTGATGTGCCAAGGACTGGGACCCAGTTCCAGAACAGTCTTACAAGCAGATGGTTCCCACTGGCCAGCATTTTGTTTCTTTCATTAAATATCATGAGATCTGGCCACCAGAATTGTGCTTACACACAATTCTGTGTGTGACTCCCATTCATGTCAGACATAGGACAAGTTCAGGGCTAGTCTATCAATGACCCTTGGATTTGAGCTGCTTCTTTGTGCCCATATGTCAGTTCTCACCTATGTCCTGACCATGGTGCCTCCTATGAGTTTCAGTACCCAAGAATGGTGGAGGTAAGCAACTCTGCAAGGAGAATTCCTTTAGGAACACTAAATAGATAAAGTCTCCTCCCTCTTGAATAATAGTATTACTCTTTATAGCCTAAGTTCCAGTTGACAAGAAGATTTGATGCGGTCATCTGCTTTCTTTTCTCTCCCTTAGGGTATCACCTGGGCGGAATGTGACTAAATCACAGTCTAGCTGTGTTAACTCCTTTAGCTTTGGAAAACAAACAAAACCTTAAAAAACTGCCTATATTTCAATTCCAGCTCTGCTCCATACTAACTGCATGACCTCAGTTATTTAACTATATTGTTTCAGTTTAGTAATTACAAGTAAAGCATTCATTTGTCTACAAATATTTATTGAATACCTACTATATACCACGCAATCATCTAGGTGGCTGAGATTTATCAGCGACAAAACAAAGATTCTCATGGTCATGAAAGTTTTTAGGAACTCTCACTATCATAGCTTTTATATATATATATATATATATATATATATATATAAAGTATTTTCATCTTTAAAAAATAATCTGTCTTAAAATACTAATAATCTATTATATGGTCAAGTAATCTTCTACAAAGGAATCAAGACTATGCAACAGGAAAAAGATAGTCTTTTAAACAAATTGCAAAAGAATGAAACTGGGCCACTTTCTTACACCATACACAAAACTAAACTCAAAATGGATTAAAGACCTAAATGTGACACCTGAAACCGTAAGAATCCTATGAGAGATCACAGGCCGTAATTTCTCTGACAACCCTAGCAACGTTTTTGTAGATAGGTCTCCTGAGGCAAGGGAAACAAGCAAAAATAAACTATAGGAACTCCATCAAAATAAAAAACTTCTGCACATAAAAGGGAGTAATAAACCAAAGACAAACTACTGAATGGGAGAAGATATTTGAAAATGACATATCTGTTAAGGGGTTACTATCCCAAATATATGAAGAACTGATAAAACTGAACACCAAAAAAACCCAAAAAATTCAATTAAAAAATGAGCAGAAGACATGAACAGACATTTCTCCAAAGAAGACATACAGCTGGCCAACAGACACATGAAAAGATGCTTAACATCACTTATCATCAAGGAAATGCAAATCAAAACCACAGTGAGATATTACCTCGCACCTGTCAGGATGGTAGAATAAAAAAACATAAGATACAATAAGTGTTGGTGAGAAGGCAGACAAAAAGGAACCCTTGTGTACTGTTGGTGGGAATGCAAACTGGTGCAGCCACTGTAGAAAACAGTATGAAGGTTCCTCAAAAACTTAAAAATAGAATTGCCACATGATCCAGTAACGCCACTACTGTATATTTACCCAAAGGATATGAAAACACTAATTAAAAAAATATATGCACCTCTATGTTTATTGCAACATTATTTACAATAGTCCAATTATGAAAGCAATTGTCCATTGATACATGAAGATATATATATATATGTGTACATATATATATATATACACATGGACTATAATGGAATATTACTCATATATGTGTGTATGTACACACACACACACACACACAATGGAATATTACTCAGCCATAAAAAAGATTAAAATCTTGCCATTTACACCTACATGGATGGAGCTAGAGAGTATTAAGCTAAGTGAATTAAGTCAGAGAAAAAAGGGCACCTGGGTGGCTCAGTTGGTTAAGCGACTGCCTTTGGCTCAGGTCATGATCCCGGTCCTGGGATCAAGTCCCGCATTGGGATCCCAGCTCAGCGGGGAGCCTGCTTCTCCCTCTGACCCTCTCCCCTCTCATGTTCTTTCTCTCTCTCTCTCTCAAATAAATAAAATCTTAAAAAAAAAAGAGAGAGAGAAAAAACATGATTTCACTCCTATGTGAAATTTAACAAATAAAACAAATGAACAAACTAAAAAAGAAACAAACTGAATAAACAGACTCTTAACCAAAGAGTACAAACTGATGGTTACCAGAGGGGAGGTGGGTGGAGGGATGGGTGAAATAGGTGAAGGGGATTTATAATATACTTACCATGTTGAGTAAGCACTGAGTAATATATAGAACTGTTGAATCACTATATTGTACACTGAAACTAACATAACACTGTGTTAACTGTACCAGAATTAAAAATTTTAAAAATGCCAATATCCTAGATGGAGGATACAGTTGAACATGTACCAGACAAAAGACTAATTTTTAGTAAATATTCAAGAAAAGCTCAGTTGGCGACTAAAAACGCAATAATGAGACATTGGTCAAGTATTGTTGGTTTGAATAATGTTCTAGTACATTGTCCTAAAAAGAAAAAAAAGGTTTTGATGTGTAAGATTTGCTGATTCCTGTACCCCTTTCACAGCCATTTTTAAGCCACCAACAGTAGCTTTCAACGAGCTTGTAAAATTCCTGAATTTTTTTTTTTAAAGATTTTATTTATTTATTTGACAGAGACACAGCGAGAGAGGGAACACAAGCAGGGGCAGTGGGAGAAGCAGGCTCTCTGCTGAGCATGGAGCCTGATGCGGGGCTCGATCCCAGGACCCTGGGATCATGATGTGAGCTAAAGGCAGACTCTTTAACGATTGAGCCACCCAGGCACCCCAAATTCCTGAATTTTTAACTATCAGCTGAACGGCAGATACATGTTGGCTCCAGGACACCACTTGGCTGGGGAGAAGGGGCAGGAGATCAAAGGCAAGAGAGTGATAGCAGTACTCACAGTAAGGCAGAGGCAATGTCAAGGAAACTTAACCCTACATAAACATACAGAATAAATTCTTGTCTTTCCCATAGCCTTGCACTCCACATACCAATCAGTTTCATATTAACTAATAACAGCCCTAGGGTTATTTTTTTTCAAATAGTAACTGAAGGTATCAGCTGACTTTCGCCTTAACAAGAGCAATGATTAACCCAGCTACAATTTTATTCTACCTTAAAAGAAGTAATATCCGTTCAAATTTAAGAAGGTTTTAAAACATATGCATTCAACATTATGAGAGTATGTCTGATATATTTTGACTACCTTGGACATCACCTTCCTCCACAGATACACACAAATATATACACACATAAGTTATAGCATTTATCACTTCTATACCATACACATATACCATATTTCATATAACATTTACAGACATAACTAATGTCATCTACTATGTGCCAAGAAACATCATAAAAATTAATGTAATTTCCATGAGACCAAGGAACTTTGTATTTTCCACTACTGTTTCTCAACCACCTATAAGATTGTGTGGTACATGGTAGGTGCTCAAGAGATATTTGTCAAGTAATTAATGTTTTATAGGTTATAACTGAACTGAGGCAAAGAGAGATTACATAACTGTCCAAAGTCATAGAGCTAGTAAAAAGTGGATCTGGAATTCAAATATAAGTTTTTAAGGAGATCTCCACAAAGCTCAAGACTAGCAAGAGGAAGAAAAATAAGAGTGAGTTTCTAGGAAATACAGTGGTATAAAAAATGCTTGGAAAAGTTGGAACTATTCAGTCTGGTAAATACAAAACTCAAGTTAGAACTATATTCATCTAACAATATATTAGTTGTGAAAATATTTTGTCCAGTACTTCAGGGTAGCAGAAGGGAGGTGAAGAGGGATTTAAAATGATAGCTCAATAAGTCAAAAATACAACTCAAGACCCATACTGTTTTAAAACAAATGCAAATTAGAAAAAGGTTTCTGTCAGACAGATCAACTAAAAAGCATAGCTCTTCCTATGTCTACCTTCCGCCTCTCCTCTTCCCAGGGTCATGACTTGGCAATCAGAGCTCCGTGCAGATTCTTTTGCCTCAGCCAGGCACGCTTATGAAGACATGATCTGAACAAGTATTGGTGGAAGCCTCAGTAGATTTTTAACCATAGAATGGTTCTGACTCTGAAGAATATATTTGAAATGAAAGTGTAAAGAACAACAGTATAATCTAATTCATTAACTACACTACACTACCACCATCACCACCCCCACTACTAAACAAATGGTAACAACCTGGAAGTAGCAAGTGTCCAACTAATTATTTCTTACCTTACATTCCCAAACACAGCACTTCCCACAGTTGGTCAAAATAGACCAGATACAAATCACTCTTGCTCAGGATTAAGCCTACTTTTGCCTTTTTACCCCATGAGCAGACTTGCTCTACTGGAGTTGAGGTATTCCAAACTCAACCCTGGATTTATGATTGTTCTTTCAAGCCTCAGTTTTTGGTCTTCTCTTCATCTTAGGCACTAGAGATTCTCAAGATACTGTTTTGACCCTACCTTCCAAACCCTAACCTTCCTTCACACTCTTGGTAATTAAACTTTCAACTATTGTCCTTTAAGCCTCTACCATATGCTTAGTACTAGACCAATTATTGGGAAATCAAAATGATTAGGACACATTGCTTATTTTACACATTAGGGCATTCCAAAAAATAAATACATCAAACTGTAGTCTTATAAGTACAAAAATAGAAGTAATCAATCATTCACATAATTTAACCGAAGTTTGAAGAGAATTAAGTCACCTGCTGAAGTGACAAAACTGAGTCCAGGACCCAGGTCTCCTGACCCTAATCTAATGCTGTTATCAATACTTTGAGTTACTGTAGTACTTCCTATTTGATTATTTGATTCCTTCGTTTGTTCAGGAAGTGTACTAAGGAACAGAACTATGTGAGTTATTGTGGAAAGAAAACTATGACAAGGGTATAAACAGTGTACTCAGGATTTACAAGTTAATAAAGAAGAATGAGAGGGAGAGGAGAAAAAAAAAGGAAATGGATATAATATGCCTTGACTCGTATAAAATGAATGGCTCAGATTTAATTCTTTAAGTTTCTTACACCTTGCCTATATTTTCTGACATCCACAGCATACTATTTACAAGGGTTTCTAATTGATAGATATGAAAGTCATGTTGAGTAGCTAAATTTGCACATACATTACATTTCTTATTTGGATGTTATTAAGGTATATTCTCTTTATATACCATGGAACACAGGGACATTTTGTCCATTTTATAATATTAAAAATAGTTCCATTTCAAAGTAATAAAATAGATCAAGATATTTCTCCATAGTTTAGTTCTTTAAAAGAACATATTAGTTTGAGCTCCTATTTTAGCTAATAGCGTTTATCTATTTATTTGGTCAACCAAGCCAAAACTAGAAAGGTTATGCTAGATCATTTCTCCCTGCACATCTCCATAACCCACCAACCACTAAATTAAGCACAACTTTCCTTTGAAACCATCCCTCTTCTACAACTACCATAGTATTTAATTTTCACCTAGACTATGGCAATTGCTTTCTAACGTACCTTTCTATTTCTATCCTTATCCACTCTAATTCCTCCACTATATTGCTATAAAAGTGATTTTTATACAAAACATGTCTCCAGGGCCTAATCTCTTTATTTGGTTTCAATTTCCTACAAAAAACAGTTAAACCTCTATATATTCCTCCTGATTTTACCCCTGCCTGCTTTTCCAACTTAAGTTCCCTTATTGTGTTTTTAAACTCTTAATTTCCAGCCATACAAATCTATTTGCATTTTTTAAAAATATTTCATCTTTTGGAATAAATGCTTCTTCATACCTTGTTCTCTTTCCTTAGAATGACTTTCACTTTTCCACCTGATAAAAATCCATTTTATTTCACTGTATCTTGAATTATACCATTGCTGTAGTTTCCGTCAAATAAACATCACTGTTTGTTGCTATATTTTTCTTTCCTGCTGGCCTATGAGATCTTGAAGAAATGTGATTTTTCTCATCTTTGTAGTCCATATTTTAATATACACAGAGCACTCAATAAATGGTGGTTGAACTCAACACCCTAATACAGAATGTTTTTAAAGACACCTAGACTTTTTAGAGTTTGGGCATTTAGAAAACTATAGTGGAGATAGGGAAGAACAAGATTGTTCTAGATTATCTGAGGACAACCCAAAATACTGCTACTACTTCCATTCAAGTCTAAGAAATTTGTTTCACAAAGTCCCCCTCCCTGTATTATTTCAACCTGGAACTTGCCAATGAAGGGCCCTCACAAATTATTTGGAAGGCAGAAATGAAGCACAAGCCATTGTTCTTGGGAGGCCATGAGAATCAAACATGATGATTTCATTCACTGTGGTGCTTCCTCAGACCTCTCCATGAGTTCCCATTTTGAGGTTTCACATGCTTAACTTCATAAATATCCTGCAAGAATTTTCACTCAGGACTAGTGTTTCAGAATGAAATGATGAATGAGTTTCTCTGACACGCTAACTACAGGCTTCCAGAGAGATCACAACCAGCTATACAAGTGTATAAACTTTAGTTCCCATATTAAACCACTCATTCCTGTAATACTTGTCTCAGTTTCCATGAACAAACCCAGACTGATTCAGCTTTTGCTACTAAAAGTGGATCCAGGGGAACAGAATCTTAAAGATGGGAATCTGGAATTGGTTCTATAATGTAAATAGATTTAAAAGCATTAATAACCTGTCAGTGGTAAATTAGATACAGACCATGATATAGAGTTGTAAAATAGTTTCTTAAATTATTATGTGTAGTCACCTATAGTTTTGTGTGACTAAGTACCAACCTAAAAACCAAAACAACGTTATCATCATAATATGGAATATAGGGATGGGGTGTATTGAGTGAAGGGGATGTTTGGCTATTTTAACTGCACTGGAAAAACTGGAAAAAAAATGATGAAGTCA
The DNA here is from genome assembly GCF_029215605.1 of Mirounga angustirostris. Lineage (NCBI taxonomy): Eukaryota > Metazoa > Chordata > Mammalia > Carnivora > Phocidae > Mirounga > Mirounga angustirostris. Next base: position 38,369,194 of record NW_026991720.1, read on the forward strand.
AGGCTTTAAATTCCCATCTCAAGTCCTGGGTAAGAAACCAGAAACATTATGACTATCCTGAAAGATTACCTATTGCTTTTTAGTTACAGGTTTGAAATTTCTGAAAACCAAATACAAAATCTGATACTGCAAGTGACTAAATTAAAATGTTAATCAAATCCATAAATTCTCAGGGTTTCTTACAAGTAAGTATGTGTGTGTGTGTGTGTGTGTGTGACATCAAATGGGAAGGAATGGAACCCTAAAGACTGAGATATCTGGAAAGATCCCAAAGGACCTGAAGACCTCAAATTCACAAATTCCACTTAGTAGAAACCTCCTCCTACTCCTCTAAGGAGTAGGAGAATGCTCATTTTCACAAAGACCCACTCCATCATCACTCATTGATTCTTAACTTTTAACTGGACTCAAATCTTGAAAAAAAAAAAAAAAGATACCAAGTCTGATTTTGGAGGAGACACCATACACATCAAAAGAAATACAGTATTTTGACAATTTACATCTTTGAAAACCAGTGGAATTCTTTTGAGAATGATTTCTAAGGATGTTAGAACAGGGAAGAAGGAACACACTATTGGATTCAGCTGGGTTTATAGGAATCACTGAGTAATTCTGGATTCAGTGTGCTACCTTGAGCAATTGGGAATAATTGTGACAGCTTGTTTCATTGGTTGACACTGTAACTAGGTCTCTGCGGTGGCCAAAATTTACCGAAGAAGGCAGTACCCAAAGGCTTATAGAGATAAGAATGGTTTTATTGTGTTCCACTGCTCACACTCACCCCCTACTTCAAGTTTTTCAGAAATGCATTGGTGAGGGAGAAACATTCAACCTTGAAAGACTATTCTTTCCATATCAGAAATGACAGTGGGGGAGGCTATCAGTGGAACGGACTCCCAAAAAACAATGGGGATGGTGGGATTCTGAAGTGAAAGGAGCCACATGATGCATTTAACTGCTACTGGTACTTAATTACCAGGGTTAGGATGGGCATAGTTACCATAATGGATGGCAAGGATAGAGCAGTAGTCACATAAGTTAGAGATGTAGAGATATTTGTCTGTGGCTAAATAATTATATCCCTAGGACTAGTATAGATGAACAACAGCCTCCTAAATCAAGTCTATTTGATTTGTATAAGCAAAACCTTTAGGACGGGTAAATGGAGGACTGACTTGCATTGCTATAAGAGTTATGGTCTTTATCTACTTCTCAGACTTGAGTGGTTTGCAGACTCAGGGCACCTTAAATGAAGAGGAGGGCTGCTTTATCTCCTTGAGGAAGGATATTGCTACACTGCCAGAAGTGTATTTTGTAAATTATTTAGTTCTTTCCAAAAGAACCTGCATCTGTGTTCATTTACCAGGGGATTTCTGCTCTAGGGAAAGAAATAACCAAACATCTTAGGTATTACTGGACACTAGCTCTGAGCTAACACAAATTCTTAGGGACACAAAACAGCACAGTGATCCACTTTTCAAAAAGGGGGCTTGTGAAAGCCAAGTGATTAATGCTATTTAAACACCTACAGTGGTTAGCTCAAGCGACACTGTTGTCATGCTCCTAGTTCTAAAATGAAGAGTGGGAACAGATACAATCATCAACGTGGGCATTCACTTAACAAGGCTAATCTGATTCTATCAATGCTGAGCGCCCAATATGCCAGCGGTAGAGACAAACCATGAGTCCCTTGTATAACGGTACTCCAGAGTGACCAGAGGGCTGTAGAATGGCAAATTAATTACATTTTAATGGAAGGGGCAGTGATTTGTTCTTACTGGAATAGACACTTGAGCTGAATTTGAATTTGCCTTTCCTGCTCAAAAGGTTTCTGCTGGGTTAGAGATCTTAGTTCCCAATGGAATGAATCCACAAGGAGATAAAGCAATAGTTCCACTGAACTAAGAGTAGAGAATGGCATCTGGTCACTTGGAGCTCCTTATGCCATGGAATTAGACAAAAAAAACTGCTGACTGGTACAATCAGTCTGCTAATACACAATGGTGGCAGACAGAAGTATGCCCAATGTGGCAGGCAGATTTCTAAGATGACCACCAGTGATCCCTACCCTTTGATATTTATGTTCTTGTGCAATCCACTTCTTTTGAATGTGGGCTGAAGTTAGTGATGTGCTTATAACCAACATAATACAGCAATGAATTTAGTTCCTCACAAGATCTGATGCCACTTCATGATTAGGTGTATTTACACTATGTTAGCCAGAAGCATGATGTGCTTATTATCTTGATTTGAAAGTTTAAAAGGACTATATGTATGCCAAGTTGACAGAAAAAGTAGACTGTGCTACACTGTGTCACATCAACTTGGTTAAGGTTGGAACTATGACTAACCAAGCCTATGACTGAGAGGACTTGGTGTTAAGACAGGCTTCTGTTAAGGCTGTCCAGTCTGGTAAGGAGGAAGTGAAAAACATTTTTTCTAGAGAGACCTGGGCCATCTGACTCAGTGGCTTTGCTAAAGTGGCTAAAAACCTTCTCTGATCATCCAGATACAGCCTATAGAGTATCATTCCTTCAGCTACTCTTAAAGCCACGTAACACTTGATTCCTATACTAAATCCCTTATGTTCCTGTAATACTTGTAACTGTTATCCTCACCAAATCCAGGCTGATATAGTCAGTAAAATCTCTATGGAGGTATATTTTTTAAAGTATTTTTTTAAATTCTTCATAGCTTGTATATTTGACTTTTGTCAAATTTATATTTTAATATAAGCTTTAAAACAGTGAATACAGAAACATATGAAGAAAAATTTATCATTTGCTCCATACCTCCTCCACTATCCCATCTTCTGGGCCAACCCATGTCAACTGTTTTATGTGTTTTTCCAAACATCTCAACTTGTTTATTCAAACTTAAACAAGCATTCCCATGCATACAGAGGAATTTTAAAAAATTTCCTATGCTCTATTATTTTGCCATATAAAATCATATCATAAAAATAATCTATAACTTTGACAAAATCTTTACATAGATATAAATATATGTTGTTTTTTTTTTACTATTTTTCAACATTAGAATCTTATTAAACATATGTTTTTACATTGTTTTTCTCATTCATAAATAGTTTATGGCAATTCCTCCAAGTTAAGTGATATAGCTCCAATTCATATTGTTCATTTCAGTGAGTTCAAAACATTCCAAAATTTGGCTATTTCACAATTTATTTAAGCATTTTCCTAGTACTGAGTATTCCCTTGATTAACAGTTATATGGTATCAACTTCCATGTGCATACCTTGATCTACTTTTATTTGTATGGAATGACTATAGAACATTGAGTAGTCTAGGGTTAAGGGTTTGTGGACCTTTTATTTCAATGACTGTTGCCGGGTTATTTTCCAAAAGAGGTTGCAACAATTCATGTTTCTACCAGAATATGAGTGCCACAATTTTTTAATATTGATTTTTGAGTTTTGTTACTTAACTATTAATTTATTTTTTCATGTATTTATTGGCCATTTGGTTTGCTTTTTGTTAACTGATCACATTCCTAACTCATCTTTCTCTTGTGTGTCAGTAAGACTTCTTGTATTGCATACATTCTATAGTTGTCATCCAGGTTGCAAATAGATTTTTCCAAAAACTATGTCTTACTAAAATTGACTTTTTCTATGCTATCTTTTTGTTATACTAAGTTTTATATTCTTATATACTCAAATATTTTTTTTGATCATACAGCTTCCAGTTTCAGTTCCTGCATGTAAAGAGATTAAAAATCATCCCTCCAATCCTTACAACAAAAAAAGCTATACAAATTGAAAATCAACAATTTTTCTTGAGTCTGTCAAGGAACTGGAGTTGCAGACAAATTATCACCCTAAAATCTGGAAAGGTGCCTCAAAGAAAAAGTTCCAAGTGATTTCTGCTTACATGGAACAATAAAGTGATAGGAATGCTTTAGTGTAATTTGATGAATCTGGAGACAATTATGAACAAGTAGAAAATGAGAAGATAAAGGGGCACCCATACTTTGAAAGGTCTTTTTCTTCCAGAATCTCACTGAGTTCTTATGCTGTTTTCTAGGAAGATCCCCTACTGTCTCTGACAGGGGGAACAAAAGAGCAACAACTGCAAAACAAGCCAAGAGCCTTCTCCATAACAAATGGCTATTTTCCAGAGGAAAGTCCTTTGCCAATGCCTTGCTGGGGAAAGAGAATTCCTCTTGCCTAGCTTCCTCCAGCCTTCCTGTCTCACCTAACTGGGAGGGATATATAGTAATCAGGAGTCACAGATTCAAGAAATAAGGGGCAAGGGGAAACAAAAAGAACTATACCACTGGAGAAACACATGAATATCAAGGTTTGAAACACAGGCCCACAAAAGGGCTGAGATTTAAGTGGAAGATTATAGAACACTCACCCTTCCCCATACCTTAACACCACATCACAGGATTCTAGTATAAAAACAGTGGATGACAGCTAAAGAGCTAAAACACACGGACTCTCTGAGGAGAAGTACATAGGGAAGCCTGAAGTCAAAGGGGAAGACAAGAGACAAGGACACTAGAGGAATCTGAAGCTTCTGGAAAGCTCTAACTACTAGCTATATTAGCCCAAATCCTAGCTGTTAATATATGTTAATTTATTAATAATTGATTAATTTAATGTAATTATTATATTAATAAAACAATAGGTTAACACATAAATCCTTGTACTAAAGGCCTATTTACTTAATTTCCCATTACTGTATCCAACATGTTCAGCTTTCTTTTTTTTTTTTTTAAAGATTTTATTTATTTATTTGACAGAGAGAGAATGAGAGAGAGCACATGAGAGGGAGGAGGGTCAGAGGGAGAAGCAGACTCCCTGCCGAGCAGGGAGCCCAATGCAGGACTTGATCCTGGGACTCCAGGATCATGACCTGAGCCGAAGGCAGTCGCTTAACCAACTGAGCCACCCAGGCACCCAACATGTTCAGCTTTCAACAAAAAATTAAAGAGCATAACAAAGCCAAAATAGAAATGTAGTCTGAAAAGACAAGTAAGAATCATAACCAGACTTGGATATGATACAGATGTGAGAATTATTAGAAAATTCAGAATTATTAGAAAATTAAAAATAATTATGATTAACATTTTAAGAACTAATGGAATAAGGAGAAACTTTGCAAGAACAGATGAGTAGTAATGTAAGCAGAGAGATGAAAACTCTAACAAAGAAGTAGATGGAAATGCTAGAAATCAAAACCACTGTAACAAAAACGAAGTGTGCATTCAATTACCTCCTCAATAGACATCAATTCTGAAGAAAGATCAAAAGGTATTTCCCAAACTTAAATTCAAAAAGGATAGGGAAGAAAAAAGGAAAAGAACAGAGCTGTAACATGCATATATAATCAAAATAAACAAACAGACAAGAAATATTTGAAGCAATAATGGCTGAGAATTTTCCAAAAATTAACGGCAAGCACCACATAAAGCACCAAGCAAAATGAATACTAAATACTAAACAAACAAAAGCACAAATCACACACACACACACCTAAAGCCATTACCCTCAAGAACAGGAGACATATCTGCCTTTCCTAACACAGAGAAACAGGCAAAAAGACTTAGACAAAATAAGGAGACAAAGGAATTCCCAAGTGAAAGAACAGGACAAGGCCATGGCCAGAGATCTAAGTAAAACAAATCTAAGTAACATGCCTGATGGACAATTTAAAGCAATGATCATAAAGATACTCACTGGACTTAAGGAAAGAGTAGAAGATATCACTGAGACCATTAACACGGAGATAAGGAATAACATAACAGACATAAAGGGCTCAATATACAAAATGAGAAACATGATTGATGGAACGAACAGCAGGCTGAAAGAAGCAGAGGAGTGAATTAATGTCCTAGAAGCCAGAGTAATGGAAAGTAATCAAGCTGAACAAAAGAGAGAAAAAAGCATTATGCAAAATGAGAACAGACTCAGGAAACTCAGTGACTCTATCAAATGTAATAAAATTCATAATATAAGAGTCCCAGAAGAGGAAGAAGAAGAGAGAAAACAGGGGGCAGAGAATTTATTTGAAGAAAAAGATAGCTGAAAATTTCCCTAATGTGGGAAGGAAACAGATATCCAGATCCAGGAGGCACACGGAATGCCCCCCCCCCACCAAAATCAACAAAAGCAGAGCCACACCAAGACATACTTTAATTAAAATGGCAAAACCTAGTGACAAAGAAAAAAAAAAAAAAGGCAACAAAACAAAAGAAGACTGCTACATACAAAGGAAACCCCATAAGGCTCTCAGTAGATTTTTCAGTAGAAACTTAGCAAGCCAGAAAGGAGTAGCGTGATGTATCCTAAGTGCTCAGTGGGAAAAAACCTGCACGAAGAATGCTCTATCCAGCAAAGCTACCATTCAGAATAAAAGGAGAAATAAAGAGTTTCATATTCAAACAAATCTAAAGGAGTTCATGACCACTAAACCAGCCCTTTAAGAAATATTAAAGGGAACTCTGAGTGGAAAGGAAAGACCAAAAATTATAGTATGAAGTTAAGAAGCACGAAAGCAGTAAAAATGAATTATTTCTGTAAAAAAAAAAAAAGAACTCACAAAATAAAAGGATATAAAATAGGAAACCACATTCCTAAAATGTGGGGAAGAGAGGAGTAAGGAATGGGTTCAAACTTAAGCAACCATCAACTTAATATAGACTGCTATAGGCAGGAGATGTTATATACAAACCTAATGATAACCACAAAACAAAAACCAGGAATTGATATGCATATAATAAAGAGAAGGTAATCCAAATATATTACTAACAAAAACAGGCAACCATAAAAGAGGGAAAGATAAGAAAGTTTCAGATAAAATCTTCAGAAACCACTAAAAAACAAGTAATAAAATGGCAATAAATACCTATCTATAATTACTTTGAATGTAAATGGACCAAATGCTCCAATCTAAAGACATAGGGTGACATAATGGATAAAAAAAAAAATAATAGACCCATCTATATGCTGCCTACAAGAGATTCATTTTAGACCTAAGACAAATGCACATTGAAAGTAAGGAGATGGAGGGGTGCCTGGGTGTCTCAGTCATTAAGCATCTGCCTTTGGCTCAGGTCATGATCTCAGGGTCATGGGATTGAGCCCCACATCAGGCTCCCTGTTTGGCAGGGAAGCCTGCTTCTCCCTCTCCCATTCCCCCTGATTGTGTTCCCTCTCTTGCTGTGTCTCTGTCAAATAAATAAATAAAATTTAAAAAAAAAGTAAGGAGATGGAGAAACATTTATCACATAAATGGATATCAAAAGAGCCAGGGTAGCAATACTTGTATCAGACAACATAGACTTAAAACAAAGACTTTAACAAGAGACAAAGGAGACTATATAATAATAAAGGTGGCAACCCAGCAAGAAGACATAATAACTGTAAATATTTATGCACCCAATATGGGAGCACCCAAATATAGAACAATTAATAATAAACATAAAGGAATTAAAAAAACTATAATACAAAAATGGTAGGGGACTTCAATACCTCACTTACATCAATGGACAGATCATCTAAACAGAAAATAAACAAGGAAATAATGGCTTTGAATGACACACTAGACCAGATGGACTTAACAGATATATTCAAGAACATTTCATCCTAAAAGAGCAGAATATGCATTCTTTTCAAGTGTACATGCAACATTCTCCAGAATAAATCACATATTAGGTCGCAAAACAAGCCTTAACAAATTAAAAAAGATTGAAGTCATACCATCCATCTCTTCTGACCACAATATTATGAAACTAGATGTTAACCAGAAGAAAAAAACTGGAAAGATCACAAATACATGCTACTAAACACTGAATGGGGCAATCAGAAATAAAAGAATAAACAAAAAAGTACATGGAAACAATTGAAAATGAAAACACAACAGTCCAAAGCCTTTGGGATGCAGCAAAAGTGGTTCTAAGAAGGAAGTATATAGCAATACAGGTCTACCTCAAGAAGTAAGAAAAATCTCAAACAATTTAGCCTTACACCAAAAGAAACTAGAAAAAGAACATCAAACCAAAGCTAAAACCAGCAGGAAGAAGGAAATAATAAAGATTAGAGCAGAAATAAATGATATAGAAACAAAACAAAACACAAAACAATAGAACAGGTCAATGAAACCAGGAACTAATTCTTTGAAGAAAAAAAACATTAAAATCGATAAACTTCTAGCCACACATACTAAGGGGAAAAAAAAAAAAAAAAAAAAAAAAAGAAAGTACCCAATTAAGTAAAGTCACAATGGAGAGAGGAGAAAAAAAAATAACCAACACCACAGAAACACAATTATAAGAGAGTATTATGAAAAACTATATGCCAACAAATAGGACAACTTAGAAGAATTGCATAAGTTCCTAGAAACATCAACTACCAAAACTGAAATAAGAAGAAATAAAAAATTGAACAGACTGATAACCAGCAAAGAAATGGAATTAGTAATAAAAAAACTCCTGACAAGCAAAAGTCCAGGACCAGATGACTTCACAGGCAAATTCTACCAAACATTTAAAGAAGAGTTAATACCTATTATTCTCAAAGTAATAAAAAAAAAATAGAAAAAGGAAGCAAAACTTCCAATTTCATTCAATGAGACTAGCATTACCCTGATACCAAAATTGGATAAAGACACCACAAAAAAAGAGAACTACAGGCCAGTATCTCTGGTGAACATAAATGCAAAAATCCTCAGAAGAATACTAGCAAACTCAATCCATCCATACATAGAAAAAAAAAAAATTCACCATGATCAAGTGAGATTTATTTCTGGGTTGCAAAGGTGGTTCAATATTCACAAATCAATCAACATGACACATCACATCAATAAGAGAAAGGATAAAAACCATATGATCATTTCAATAGATTCAGAAAAAGCACATGACACAGTAAAACAACCATTCATGATAAAAACCCTCAACAAAGTAGGTTTAGAGGGAACATACCTCAACATAATAAAGGCCATCTATGAAAAACCCACAGCTAACTTCTCTCTAAATGGGGAAAAACTGAGAGCCTTTCCCTTAAGATCAGAAACAAGACGAGTATGTCCACTCTCACCACTTTTATTCAACATAGTACTGGAAGTCCTAGCCACAGTAACTAACCAACAAAAGGGAAGAAAAGCCATCTAGAGTGTTAAAGAAGTAAAATTTTCACTATGTACAGATGACATGATATTCTACATAGAAAACCCAAAAACCACCAAAAAAAAAAAAAAAAAACAGAACTGATACAGGAATTCAGTAAAGTTGCAGCATACAAAATCAATACAGAAGTCTGTAGCACTTCTATACACTAATAATAAAGCAGCAGAAAGAGAAATTAAGGAATTAATCCCATTTACAATTGCACCAAAACCAGGAAGATACCTAGAAATAACCTAACCAAAGAAGTCACAGACCTGTTACTCTGAAAGCCATAAAACACTGATGAAAAAAACTGAAGATGACACAAAGAAATGGAAAGTTACTGCACACTCATGGATTGGAGGAGCAAATATTGTTCAAATACCTAAACTACCCAAAGCAATCTATACTTTAAATGCAATCCTTGTCAAAACACCAACAGCATTTTTCACAAAACTAGAACAAACAACCCTAAAATTTGTATGAAACCACAAAAATCCTGAATAGCCAAAGCAATCTTGAAAAAGAAAAACAAAGCTGGAAGCATCACAATTATTCTGGACTTCAAGTTATATTAGAAAGCTGTAGTAATCAAAAGAGTATGGTACTGGCACAAAGATAGGCACACAGATCAATGGAACAGAACAGAAAATCCAGAAATAAACCCACAATTATATTGTCGATTAATCTTCAACAAAGCAGTAAAGGATACCCCATGGGAAAAAGTCTCTTTAACAACTGGTATTGGGAAAATTGGACAGCAATGTGCAAAAGGATGAAACTGGACCACTTTCTTACACCATACACAAAAGTAAACTCGAAATGGATTAAAGACCTAAATGTGAGACTTGAAACCATAAAAATCGTAGGAAAGAGGATAGGCAGTAATTTCTTTGACATCAGCCATATCACCTTTTTTTCTAGGCCCCATGAGGCAAGGGAAACAAAAGCAAAACTAAACTTTGGGACTACATCAAAATAAAGATCTTCCACATAGTGAAGGAAACAACTAACTAAACTAAAAGGCAACCAACAGAATGGGAGAAGATATTTGTAACTGACATATTCAGTAAGGGGTTAGTATCCAAAATATATAAAGAACTGATAAAACTCAACATCCAAATAATCCAATTTAAAAACATGCAGAAGACATGAGCAGACATTTCTCCAAAGAAGACATACAGATGGCCAATACATGAAAAGCTACTCATCATCACTTATCAGGGAAACACAAATCGAAACTACAATGAGATATTACCTCACATCTGTCAGAACGGCAAAAATCAACAACACAGGAAACCAGTGTTGTTGAGGATATGAAGATAAAGGAACCCTCTCGCTCTCTTGGAGGGAATGCAAACTCATACAACCACTCTGGAAAACGGTATGGAGGTTCCTCAAAAAGTTAAAAATAGGGGCCCCTGGGTAGCTGAGTTGGTTAAGCATCTGCCTTTGGCTCAGGTCATGATCTTGGGGTCCTGGGATCGAGCCCCATATCAGGCTCCCTGCTCAGTGGGGATTCTGCTTCTCCCTCTCCCTCTGCTCTTCCCCCAGCTTGTGTTCTCTCTGAAAAAAAAAATTTTTTTTATAAAATTGCAATGCTTTTTTTTTTTTTTAAAGATTTTATTTATCTGAGAGAGAGGGAACACAAGCAGGGAAGAGGGTCAGAGTGAGAGGGAGAAGCAGACTCCCTGCTGAGCAGGGAGCCCAATGTGGGGCTTCATCCCAGGACCCCAAGATCATGACCTGAGTCGAAGGCAGATGCTTAACTGACTGAGCCATCCAGGTGCCCCATGAAATAAATAAAATCTTTAAAAAAAAAAAAAATCTTAAAAAAATAGTTAAAAATAAAACTACCCTACAAGCCAGCAAGTGCACTACTGGGTATTTATCCAAAGAATACAAAAAGACTAATTCAAAGGGATACATGTACCCCTATGTTTATAGCAGCATTATTTACAATAGTCAAGATATGGAAGCAGCCCAAGTGTCCATCGACTCATGCACAAAGAAGTGGTATATATATAAATGGAATATTGTTCAACCATAAAAATAAATGAAACCTTGCCATTTACAATGACATGGATGGATCTAGAAAATGTGATGCTAAACGAAATCAAAGACAAATACCATATGATTTCACTCATATGTGGAACTTAAGAAACAAACAGAAATGAGCAAAGGGGAAAAAAGACAAACCAAGCAACAGACTTTAAAAAAAATTTTTTTAAATTTTTTTTTACTTTTGACAGGGCATGAACGGGGTGGGAGGCAGTGGAAGGAGCTGGGAGAAGCAAAGAGAATCCTAAAGCAGGCTCCACACCCAGCATAGAGCCCAATGTGGGGCTGGATCCCAAGACCCTGAGATCATGATGTGAGCTGAAATCAAGTGGGACACTTAACCAACTGAGCCACCCAGGTGTCCCCAAGCAACAGACTTAACTATAGAGAACAAACTGATGGTTACCAGAGGGGAGGTGGGTGGAGAGATGAATGAAATAGGTGATTGGGATTAAGGAGTGCACTTGTAGTGATGAGTACCATGTAATTAAAATAAATTTTTTTAAAAAGTAAAAGGAAATCATAAGCTGATGGTGACATTTCCAATTCAAGTTTAATATTGTTTTTCTTAACTAATTTTGTGTTTCTTTTCATGTACATTAAAGTCCTTTATTTGAGGGGTGCTTGGGTGGCTCAGTCATTTCAACATCTGACTCTTGGTTTCAGCTCAGGTCATGATCTCAGGGTCCTGAGATCCAGCTCCATGTGGGGCTAAGCACAGAGTCTGCTTGTCCCCCTACTCCCCCCACCCAAACTCTGTCTCTAAAATAAATAAAATCTTTTGAAATAATCCTTTATTTGATTAAAAAATTACTTTCTAGAAATTTTTAATTTATATGAAACAGTTCAATTTTCTTCAAAATGTATATCTAACTGTGCCAACCCCATTTACTAAATATGCTGTTTTCCCCCTACATTGAATTTAAACAGCATTTTTGCTATGATTAAAAAAATCATATATACTCTGAACTATTTCTGGATGTTACTATGCTGTTGTACTTCTTAATTTGCCTGTTCTTGTCCCCACCCCACGTTGATTTGATTATAGTAGCTTTATAGTTCTCCTTTTTGGAAAGGTAAGGCTTCCATTAGTTAGCCTCAGGAATTTGTATTTGTTTATATTTATATAAATTCTAAAATCCTATGATCCAATCACTACAAAATGAAAATCTACATGTAATATCATTAAACTTACATATTAATTCAGATAAGAATGACATTTTTGTTATATGATGTAAGTTGTGTTTGAAAAACTTTAATGATATTTAAATAGCTTAATTCTATTTTTATCTTAATTGAATTCTTATTAGGCATCACTGCTGACTTTTATCAAAGGATTTTTCAGAATCTATTGGTATCATCACATAATTTTTCTCCAACAATGGGAGTGATATTTTAAGTTATGTTGACAGATTTCCTGTTACTGAAGCACCCATGCATTACTGGGATTTCTTTAATAACATTTTTTACAACTATATTAATCAGGTAGTTTTATATATCATTTTCTTTGGGACATTACCTATATTATTCTTTTCTATTGAAATTATGTAGTCTTGAAAAGTAATTGCCAATTATTCATCATTTTCAATAGTCCAACATAGTTTAAGTAACACGGAATTTATCTTCAAAATTTAGATACAGATTTGGCATGAATCCACCTGTCTTACTGCTTCATTTTAATGGTAAGCTTTATTATCATCTTTATAATTTCTTTTATGTTCATTCATTTAGTGAATTTTTTTCTTTTGTGAGTTATATTTGATAATTTCCTTTAGTTTTTAAAATTTTTCCATAAAATTGGATAGTCTCTTACAATCTATCCATGTTCAGTTTTGTGAGTTTTCTCATTGCCTATCAAACTATCTTGTTTTTAATTCTTCCTTAATCAGCCTAATATGGTATTTGACACTTTAATTTTTCTTCCCAAAGATCCAATCTGGGATTTAGTTATTCATTGTAGTACTATTTTTTGTTTTATCTTATTAATTTCAGCTTTTGTAATGCAGTGATTCCCTTTTCCTGTTTATTTTGTTATGCAATTTCTAATTGCTTGAGATAAATAGTAATATTGTTTATTTTTAGTCTAATGAAGGTAGGTATACTTTATTTTCTATTGATTAAAGGATTTTTTGTGCCCTATAATTTGTGATAAAATGTTTTCCTTCTTACTGCTTTTGTGCTTGTAATTTCACTTTTTACATTCTCTGATCCAAAGGTTATCTACAAGTATATTTTATTTCCAAGATATTAACATTTTATAACCAGTTAATTTCATTATTTTAAATTTTATTAGATTTTATTAGATTTTGAAGAGAAATTGCAGCATAATTTTTATTTTTCTAAGTATAGAATCTAGTTCGTAAATGTTCATGGATATATACAAATGCATTTTATCATTTCTTATATAAGTATATATAAACTTTGCATCTTAATGTTATATATAGTTGTATATATATATAAATGTTATATATATATATATATAGTTATATATATAGTTATATATAAGCAGGCTGTTCCACAGCTGACCCCAGTCTAGACCTGCTGTCTCTCTCCAATTTTCTTTCCCAATCCTATTCCCCACTTCCACAGGAAAATGAAGCCTGCTGCATAAGCAGACTTCCAACCAAAAATGAGATGCCACTCTCTTCTTCTCATAGGCATTTCTAATCTCAAAGCCTCCATCACTTAGTTTGATGGGAAGGAGTTACTGAGTGGACCACATCTCTGGGGAGGGGAAGGGAAAACCTCCTAAAACAACCATTTATCATACTACTGATTAATGTCTCCTAGTTATTCTCTATTTATAGAATAGTAGAAGCAGAAGCCTAGGATTATGTTTATATGAATGCTTCACAGTACAACACTTCATAGTACAATTGGGCTACTCCATGGTATGACCTAAAGCACATTGAAAAAAGACTTTCTTTTTTTCATAAGCAAATGTAAGGCTACACTGTGACAGTTTTGAGTGATAGTAAAGGCATTTGAAAATCAGATGCCACACTCTTGGGCTGAATATAATGAATGAGTTGGAATAACTCAGAATTCGGATTATTAAAAATGTTTACCCTCCAAATTATTTTACAATGCTGATAACATAATCTTTGTGGGTGACAGCATGGCTCTTACGGAGTGTAAGTAAATTGGAAATTAGAGTTTAGGTGCTTAATTTTTCCCTTTGCTAATTTTTCATGAGACTATAACATAATTTCAAGGTAGGGAAAAACTTTCTACCAGGACTTTAGTTGTTGTCTCACATTTTCTTTGAATTTATCAACATTCAAACAAAATAGGAAGAAACAGTACAAGTGGTAGAGCAGCTTTTATTTGTAGAGAGCTAAAAGGTTTCCACATATTTGACAGAAGATACACTAGTTTCAATCTTAAAATAATAGAAGCTAAGCAGTAGAATTGGATGTTGAATTGGACTTCTGGACACTGTCCAAAGTGCTAATAATTGAGTGCATATATCCCTTCAAAGCTTATAATGATGCCAAATCCTTTTATTAGCCTCAAATATGACTCCTACCCCAGTTTTTTTCTTCTGGTTAACATCTAGTTTCATAATATTGTGGTCAGAAGAGATGGATGGTATGACTTCAATCTTTTTTAATTTGTTAAGGCTTGTTTTGCGACCTAATATGTGATTTATTCTGGAGAATATTGCATGTACACTTGAAAAGAATGCATATTCTGCTCTTTTAGGATGAAATGTTCTTGAATATATCTGTTAAGTCCATCTGGTCTAGTGTGTCATTCAAAGCCATTATTTCCTTGTTTATTTTCTGTTTAGATGATCTGTCCATTGATGTAAGTGAGGTATTGAAGTCCCCTACCATTTTTGTATTATAGTTTTTTTAATTCCTTTATGTTTATTATTAATTGTTCTATATTTGGGTGCTCCCATATTGAGTGCATAAATATTTACAGTTATTATGTTGTTATTGTTTTTACAGAAAAAGTAAGTTGGCCCCTGTTCTATTTTTTTAGTATTTTTAAAACTTTAATTTGCATGCTTAATGTGAAATCCAAACTTAACACCTCCATCTTCCTCTCAACAATTCTAGGTTTGGAAGAAACCAAACATTCTGACTCCAATTAACCCCTCCCTTCTTACCATGTCATTTTTTGGACAATGTCAGAGACTCCAAAATTGTTATATGAAAAAAATTAATGTTTTTATTTTCATATTTTCAATAACACAAATTTTATTGTTAACAGTAATTTCACTGTTTTACTAATTTCATTCCACATCATTAATTTTTATTCCTTCTTGCACCTCTTATTTTTCTGGGATTTTTCTTACTTTGAAGTATATCCAACAATCCTATTGCTAGTCTATTCTCTCGTTTTTATTTTTCTAAAACTGGCTTAATCTGGTTCTCTTCTTGAATAATTGTTTATAGGTACATAATACCTTGTTAACCCTTATATTTCTCTCAATATCTCAAAGGAAATATTTCATTATTTTCTTGCTCCCATTATTACTGAGAAGTTCCCCATCCAGTCATTGCTGTTACTTGGTAGGAATCTTTTGTTTCATTCTTACTTCTTTTAAGTTACTCTTTTTAGTTTGTCTTTGGATTCTTCATTTCTACTAAAACCTAGATAGGACTTTCTTTTTACTCATCCTATTTAGAATTTGCTGTGAATATTCATGTCTTTTATGGATTCTGAAAAGATCTCAACTATCATCACCCTGAATGTTGACTGGCTCATTTTCTATATTGTATCTAGAAAAACACTGAGGCAAATCCAAGAACTTCTTATTCTGTCTTCCTTGATTATTAAATTCTCTTTTATAACTTTGATCTCTTCCTCTCTCTAAATTGAAGTCTGCAGAATTTCCTAAGATTTTCCTGTTTGTGAATTTTCCCTTTAACTATGTCTGTTCTATCATTTAATGTTTTGGTTTTTTTTCAGCATTAAATGTCAATATTTATGTATTTATTTTAAATGTTATAGGTGTTGCTTTTTCAAAATTCCCTGGTTACTTATAATAATCTCTTTTCTTTTATCAATTTTGCTTTTTATCTCTTAAATATTTATTCATATTTTTAAAATGTATTTTTCTGATTCTTTCAGTATCTAATATTCTTTGAATTCTAATTATATAATTAAAATTTTCTTCTGATTTCCTCTCATGGTCGTTTTTTTCCTATTTTTTATTAAAACCATATATTTGGCTGATTAAATCTATAGTTATCTTGAAGGACATGGTATAGGCTACATTTCATGAGAGTAATTTGTTTTTGTTTATGATAGGTACTCTGGAGTATTCTCATCTGCCATATTTTAAAGTATATGATTAATTTTCATAAACATGGTGCTTTGTACAGGAAACAGTTCTTAGAATATCTATTTTGCCATGATAGTGCAAAAAAGGGTCACTTTTTCCTTTATACAACGGTAACAAAAGAACTATTATAGTATTCCAGCCCATTTTTTTCATTGTTTAATTGTACATAAACAGATGTCTATAGTTTCTTTTAGAGCTAGTAGGACATGCCCACCTCTCCTTTAATTTGCATTCGTAAGTACTTAGAAAATTATAGGGTAAGAGATTTAACACTGCTTTATGAATCATACTCTTCCCTTCTTTGTTTGTGGGGTAGACTTGTGGACACATCATATAATTTTCCTCAAGTGTACTGATTCTGTCTAAGATTCTCTCCAGTTTCTCTGATTGTTTCCAAATCTTTCAGCTTCCCCTTTTACTTTTTTCCCCCCTATTCTCCTTTCATCCAAATCTTCTATGTTATAAACAAATAAGATTCCTTTTCTTCTATGTATTCTGTCGTCACCAACCCACCTAAGCATCTACTAAGCATCATTATTTCAGGTGTTTTTGGCAGTCAGCCAACCAGCCTATGAAATGCATCAAAATGTCTGAGAACTTTTTTTTGTTCTTATAATATCGACTCTGTATAATATAGTTATGACTTCTAGTCAAAAATCGGTGTCCACTGCTAAAGGAATCTTGTTTTCCAAATGACCCTATTGAAATATTAAGGTACTATATGGGATTTTAAATTTTTTTAAAGATTTTATTTATTTATTTGAGAGAGAGAATGAAATAGAGAGAGAGAGCATGAGAGGGGGGAGGGTCAGAGGGAGAAGCAGACTCCCTGCTGAGCAGGAAGCCTGATGCGGGACTCGATCCCAGTTCTCCAGGATCATGACCTGAGCCGAAGGCAGTCGCTTAACCAACTGAGCCACCCAGGTGCCCTGGGATTTTATTTTATTTTTTAAAGATTTTATTCATTGGAGAGACAGTGAGAGAGCATAAGGGGGGGAGGGGCAATGGGAGAGGGATAAGCAGACGCCCTGCTGAGCAGGGAGCCCAACGTGGGTCTCCCTGCCAGGACCCTGAGATCATGAACTGAGCCGAAGGCAGACACTTAACCAACTGAACCATCCAGGTGTCCCTATATGGGATTTTAATCCCATAGAGAAGAGAAGTTTTTGGTAAAAACATTTTTTGTGCAATTTTTATATTTAAGAGCAAAAACAAAAATAAAGCAAATTTACTGTGTATAATTCATACTTCTTTCTATAAGAATTCAATAATTTTGGTGTTGAGCTAAAAATATCAATTTCAAATCACTATTATACTTCCAAAGAGATCTATATTGGTGTATCTGAGGAAGGTCTAAGGAATTCATAAGCCAACTACTAAGTTTTAAAAAAATGCCTTTGGGAAACACTCCTAAATTTCAATTGGTAAGCTGCTTATAGTCTGAAGTATGTAAGTAGAAACTATTTTGTCCTTCTTCTTTATTAGGTACACTCCTTTAAATCACATAATTTTTAACTTAAACATAAGCAATATGAATTAAGTGGATAACTAGGTAATAAAATCAGTTCAAATAAAGGTCACATTTCATTCAACTATTGTGAATTAAAGGAGATTTCCCCTTTAAGAAGTTTATGGAAAATCATCCAGTGTGTTTGTGTGTGTGTAGGTGTGTGTGTGTGTGTGTTTGTCTTATTGGAAATTGAACTAAATTAAGTTTTATCTATATCATAAAATGGACAAAAATTAATATATGTTGCTTTATTTAGACCCTTTTGTAATAAGTTAGCTAAGTAAGTGCTGGATGGATAGGGTATCAATGGATGCATGTGGAATAGTGAGTGAGATGGAATTTCATGTATCAGGAGTCAGAGTTGAATTGGGCCTTATGTAGAGTGGTATTCTGGATCCAAAGCAAATCAGGCAATCACACTAGTAGGAATATACAGATGATCTTCACTTCTTTTGACATCTATTCCAATCTCTTCTTACTATCTATGAACATCTGCACTCTGTACTCTTATCTTTTTATCTTCTCATAGTCTCTGCTTCATCTTCTCTCTCATGCCATTGGTTTGTTGTCATTCCTATGTTCTTTTCTACTTTATGTCCTTGATGACATACTCATTCTGCTTAATCTCCTTCCTCTTCATGATATTAGCTTTACAAAATTTCCCAGGTCAAATTTCTAAGAGTTATAATCTAAATGACTCATTCATCTATTTCTTTGAGGCCACACCATGGGTTTTTGAGCAGCCTATTAACTGTTCACCACCGCTTTACTTAGCCGTGGCAGGAGATAGGCAAAGAGTCATATTGCAGAAAACGTAGCTCCATAAGACTACCCATCCCCAGCCACTCCATCCCTCCCACCCCCCACCACTCCAGCAACCCTCAGTTTGTTTCCTGAGATTAAGAGTTCCTCATAGACATTGGGGAGGGTATGTGCTATGGTGAGCGCTGTGAATTGTGTAACACTGTTGAATCACAGACCTGTACCTCTGAAACAAATAATATATTATATGTTAAAAATAAAAGAAGAAGAAGAAGATAGCAGGAAGGGAAAAATGAAGGGGGGGAAATCGGAGGGGGAGATGAACCATGAGAGACTATGGACTCTGAAAAACAAACTGAGGGTTGTAGAGGGGAGGGGGGTGGGGGGGATGGGTTAGCCTGGTGATGGGTATTAAAGAGGGCACATACTGAATGGAGCACTGGGTGTTACATGCAAACAATGAATCATGGAACACTACATCAAAAACTAACGATGTAATGTATGGTGATTAACATAACATAAAAAAAAAAAAAAGACTACCCATCCCCACAAGCTATGGTTAGAGGATGCTGTACGCTTTTGAGATACTTTGAAGTAACTAACCCATGGCTATAAGAAATTACATTTCTTCCAGGCTGCCAATCATCATTTACTGTATGACTGCTGTATGTTAGAAGAATTTACAAAAGAAATTGTATGTAGGTCCTGACTTCGGAAAACTTACAATGCTGACTCATTTAGCTCTCAGTTTAGAGGATTTTATGGCGTATTTTTCTCAATGGCTACTCTTTTCTTTTTTTTTTTTTTAAAGATTTTAATTATCTGAGAGAGCGAGCAAGCAAGAGAGAGAGCACGAGCGGGATGAGGGTCAGAGGGAGAAGCAGACTCCCCATTAAGCAGGGAGCCCAATGCGGGGCTTGATCCCAGGACCCTGGGATCATGACCCAAGCCTAAGGCAGACGCTCAACCAACTGAGCCACCCAGGCACCCCTAATCCTTATTTTCTTATCTTTGAAAGTAAAAATGTAATTGACTCCCATCTTCTCTAAACTTCTTTAAGCCTCTTTCCATTTAAGCAAGCAGTGGTTAGGCTTCCCTTCCTATGTTTTCTAAATCCTACATTTCTATTAAAAGGATTCAAAGTTGATCATTGGTTTTTGGATCTTCTTGTAAGGATCTTATAAGTTGCCACTCTGTCCTAATAACGAGTAAAAAGCTGAACAAACTGAAATATCAACAACTCTTTTTGGAACCTTAAGAGAGAGGAGGAAACAGGACAAACTGTTGGCCTCAAAATTGGAAAGACAGGCAGGCTAGAGAAGAAGTAGTGGCTCACAAACACACAAACAAAAACAACCTTGAAACCAGTGCAAGGGTAGGAAAACCTGCACTGTCATCAATACATCCCTGAAGGCTTGGTGTGGTAAGTCCAAGCATTAAAACATCCAGGGGGGCAGTCATAGGAGAGACTCCATAATATTTTGAGATTTACTTATAAGAGCTTGACAAGTTCCCACAGTAAGTATCAGAGAAAAATCACTTTGTGCTTCTAGTAGGAGGAGGGGAAGAGGAACAATTTAGAAATATACTTTGTTCTTAACAAGGCCTGCCTTTAGGGCAATCTAGTTAATCAGAGCCTAACCTGCAAGGGTATTATCAGAGTGTAGCTGACCTGGGGGAGAAGAAAAATATCCAGCTCAGCCCCTTGTAGCCAACCTGCTCCACCTAAGTGGGGATAAAAAACCTGAGAAACACAAAAAGTTCATAGTCCAGAGGTTGAGGCTCACTGAGAGACTGACAGCTAATCACAGGACCATAGAATGCTTCTCCTCCCCACCACACCTCACCACAACCCATTACTAAAGGCCTGTTTATAATGGTTCCACTATCTCATGTCAGGCTATCAAGAAAAAATTATACGGCATACCAGAAAACAAAAAATACAAATTAAAGAGACAGAGCAAACATCAGAAGCAGACATGGCAGGGATGTTCGAATTATCAGACTGGAAACTTAAAACAATAATAATATGCTCAGGGCTCTAATGGGTAAAGTAGACCACATCCAAGAACAGAGGAGCAATGTAGGCAGAGATATGGAAATTCTAGGTAAGAATCAAAAAGAAATGCTAGAGACAAAGTCAATCAACATTTAGAATATAAAGTTGGCAATATCAATTAAAAGCCTCTGATAATGAAATTCAAATCCTAAGACTTTACCTAGGGAAATAATCAGAATCACATGCATACATTAAAGTATAAGAATACTCACAGTAACACTCTTAAATGAAAATGAATAACATTATGGAATGAAATTGCAGTCACATGGTTTAGCACTGTAGTTATTTAAAAATTTAAAACTATTGTCACAGTAAAACATTCATATTAACTGAAAAGAAATGTATAAAATTTGTGATATAAACACAAAAATAGAAGATAGAAAAATATGTTACAATATATTTAAGCTGGATAGCCTTAAGTTTTAGGTGTAGAAGTAATTTTTATTTTTTCTTTATAATGCTCCTGTCCTTCCAACCTTCTGTTCAATTGAAAATGTATTTAAAATGATTGTTATCTGTACCTTTCAAGGGTTTAAACTATAAAGCATGACTGGTAAGACACAGAATCGGCCTAGGTGTCACAAGCTATTCGAACTACTGAGGATTTGCACTATCAAAAATCCATGACCAAGACAATTAGATGTCCACATTGGACTTCTACTTTACACAACATAAAAATTAACTCAAAATGGAACAAAGACTTAAAGGTTAAAAGACCTAAAAGCTAAAACTATAAAACTCTTAGAAGAAAACAATGGTGTAAATTTCCATGAACTTGGATTAGGTGACAGTTTCTTAGAATAAACACTCAAAGCATAAGCAACCAAAGAAAAAATAGACCATCAAAATTAAAAAATTTGTGTGTCAAAGGACACTATTAAGAAAATGAAAAGACAACCCACTGAGTGAGAGAAGATATAGTGATCTTTGAACAAAATGGGTTTGAATCACTTGGGTCCATACATATGCAGATTTCTTATACTACTGTAAGTATATTTCCTCTTCCTAATGATTTTCTTAATATCATCATCTTTTCTCTAGCTTACTTTACTGTAAGAATACATTATAAAATGGGGCGGAGCAAGATGGTGGAGGAGTAGGAGACCTGGATTTCGTCTCCTCTCAGGAATTCAGCTGGATAGGGATCAAACCATTCTAAACACCTACAAACTCAACAGGAGATCAAAGAAAAGAAGAGCAATAACTCTCTCATCAGAAAAGCGACCACTTTCTGGAAGGTAGGACTTGCAGAGAAGTGAATCTGAGGTGATATTAGGGAGGATAGACGGCGGGGGAGGGGCCTCCGTCGGCCGCTTCTGGCAAGTGATAGAACCACGGAGCACAAAATCGGAACTTTTAAAAGTCTGCTCCCCCGAGGGACGTCACTCTGGTGGCTAAGCGGGGGGTGGAACCCTCCGGGACAGTGTGGTCTCAGGACCCTCGGGGTCACAGAAAGACCGGGGGTGCCTGAGTGTGGCAGAGCTCCCAGGTATCGGAGCAGGGAAGCCGGCTGCAGAGGCGGAGCCCAGGCACGGGCTCTCAGCTCGGGGTTGCCATAAACCGTGATCCGCGGCACAGTCGGGCCCCTGCTCCTCCAGCAGGGACCCAACAAGCGGAAGATCCAGGGAGACTCACCTTCCTTCCCCGGGAGGAGCCACGCGGGAGTGCACTGCAGGGATCTGCTGGGTTTGGAGACTCCACCCAGGGTCGGGTGCCAGAGATAGAAACGCGCAGTCATAGGCCGGGTGAGCACGGAGTGCGGCTGGAGACCGGGGAGCTGGGAGTGACTGACTGCTTTTCTCTGGGGGCTCACTGAGGAGCGGGGCCCCGAGTTCTCAGCTCCTCCGGGGTGGAGATTGGGAGGCTGCCATTTTCACTCTCCGCCTCCAAAGCTGTACAGAAAGCTCACAGGGAACAAAAGCTCTGGAGAGCAACCCGAGCAGATTACTTAGCCTGGACTGGGCAAGGACGGGGCAATTCCACCTCCGGCAAAGACATTTGGAAACCATGGCAACAGGCCCCTCCCCCAGAAGATCAGCGAGAACAGCCAGCCAAGACCAAGTTTACTGATCAATGAGAATGGCAGAACTCCAGCGCTAGGGGAATACTGCACATAGAATTCATGGCTTTTTTTACCATGATTCTTTAGTCTTTCAAAGTTAATTTTTTTTAACTGCCTTTTTTTTCTTTTTTTTTCTTTTTTTTGAATTTTTATTTTTCCCTTTTTCAACCAACATCTTATCAATCCCTTTTTTAAAAAAAAAAATTTTATTTTTCATTTTTAGAGTCATATTCTATCCCTTCATAGTAGTTACCCGTATTTTTGGCTTATATATATAAGTTGTTCTCTCTTTAAAATTTTGAGATAGTTTCTTCTAACAGATTAAAATATACCCTAAATCTCTAGTATATGGTGTTTTCTATTCCCCTGCCTGATCACATTCTCTCCCTTTTTTTTTTCTTTTTTCTTTTTTTAAATCCTCTTCTTTCTTTTTTCAAACAACTTCTTATCAATTCCTTTTATAAAATTTTTTATAATTTCCATCTTTACAGTCATATTCCATCCCTTCATCATATCAACCCTTATTTTTGTACATATATAAGTTTTTCTTTCTTTAAAATTTTGGGAGGCACTTTCTTCTAAAAGACCAAAATACACCCCAAATCTAGTGTGTGGCACTGATCTATATACCAGCCTGATCATATTTGATCACATTCTGGGTTTTTTTTTGTTGTTGTTGTTTTGTTCTGTTTGTTTTTGTTTTTATCTTTCTCTTTCTCTTTTTCTTTTTTTTCTTTTTCTTTTTTCTCTCTTTCCGTTTCTTGTTCCACTGCTTCAGGTCTTTTCTGATTTGTTTAGAGTATATTTTCTGGGGACGTTGTTACTCTGCTAGCATTTTGTTCTCTCATTAATCTATTCTCCTCTACACAAAATGACAAGATGGAAAAAATCACCTCAACAAAAAGAACAAGAGGTAGTACCGACTGCCAGGGACTTACTGAATACGGACATTAGTACAATGTCAGATCTAGAGTTCAGAATCATCACTTTAAAGATACTAGCTGGGCTTGAAAAAAATATGGAAGTTATTAGAGAAACCCTTTCTGGAGAAGTAAAAGAACTAAAATCCAACCAAGTAGAAATCAAAAAGGCTATTAATGAGGTGCAATCAAAAATGGGGGCACTAACTCCTAGAATAAATGAGGCAGAAGAGAGAATCAGTAATATAGAAGATGAAATGATGCAAAATAAAGAAGCTGAGAAAAAGAGAGATAAACAACTACTGGATCACAAGGGCAGAATTCGAGAGATAAGCGATACCATAAGACGAAACAACATTAGAATAATTGGGATCCCAGAAGAAGAAGAAAGAGAGAGAGGGGCAGAAGGTATAATGGAGCAAATTATAGCAGAGAACTGCCCTACTTTGGGGAAGGAAACAGGAATGAAAATCCAGGAAGCACAGAGAACCCCTCTCAAAATCAATAAAAATAGGTCAACACCCTGACATCTAATAGTAAAACTTACGAGTCTCATAGACAAAGAGAAAATCCTGAAAGCAGCTCGGGAGAAGAGATATGTGACCTACAAGGGTAGAAACATTAGATTGGCAACAGACCTATCCACAGAGACCTGGCAGGCCAGAAAGGACTGGCAGGATATATTCAGAGCACTAAATGAGAAAAACATGCAGCCAAGAATACTATATCCAGCTAGGCTGTCATTGAAAATTGAAGGAGAGATAAAAAGCTTCCAGGACAAACAAAAACTAAAGGAATTTGCAAACACAAAACCAGCCCTACAGGAAATCTTGAAAGGGGTCCTCTAAGCAAAGAGAGAGCCTAAAAGCAACACAGACCAGAAAGGAACACAGACAATATACGCTAACAGTCACCTTACAGGCAATACAATGGCACTAAGTTCCTATCTTTCAATAGTTACCCTGAATGTAAATGGGCTAAATGCCCCAATCAAAAGACACAGGGTATCAGACTGGATTAAAAAACAAGACCCATCGATATGCTGTCTGCAAGAGACTCATTTTAGACCCAAAGACACCCCCAGATTGAAAGTGAGGGGGTGGAAAACCATTTACCATGCTAATGGACACCAAAAGAAAGCTGGGGTGGCAATCCTTATATCAGACAAATTAGATTTTAAACCAAAGACTGTAATAAGAGATGAGGAAGGACATTATATCCTGCTTAGAGGATCTATCCAACAAGAAGATCTAACAATTGTAAATATCTATGCCCCTAACATGGGAGCAGCCAAATATATAAGCCAATTAATAACAAAAGCAAAGAAACACATTGACAACAATACAGTAATAGTGGGGGACTTTAACACCCCCTTCACTGAAATGGACAGATCGTCTAAGCAAAAGATCAACAAGGAAATAAAGACTTTAAATGACACACTGGACCAAATGGACTTCACAGACATATTCAGAACATTCCACCCCAAAGCAACGGAATACACATTCTTCTCTAGTGCCCATGGAACATTCTCCAGAATAGATCACATCCTAGGTCATAAATCAGGTCTCAACTGGTACCAAAAGATTGGGATCATTCCCTGCCTATTTTCAGACCACAATGCTTTGAAACTAGAACTCAATCACAAGAGGAAAGTCGGAAATTACTCAAATACATGGAGGCTAAAGAGCATCCTACTGAAGAATGAATGGGTCAACCAGGAAATTAAAGAAGAATTAAAAAAATACATGGAAACCAATGAAAATGAAAACACAACTATTCAAAATCTTTGGGATGCAGCAAAGGCAGTCCTAAGAGGAAAGTATATAGCAATACAAGCCTTTCTCAAGACACAAGAAAGGTCTCAAGTACACAACCTAAGCCTACACCTAAAGGAGCTGGAGAAAGAACAGCAAGTAAAGCCTAAACCCAGCAGGAGAAGAGAAATAATAAAGATCAGAGCAGAAATCAATGAAATAGAAACTAAAAGAACAGTAGAACGGATCAATGAAACTAGGAGCTGGTTCTTTGAAAGAATTAACAAGATTGATAAACCCCTGGCCAGACTTATCAAAAAGAAAAGAGAAATGACCCAAATCAACAAAATCATGAAAAAAGAGGAGAGATCACAACCAACACCAAAGAAATACAAACAATTATAAGAACATATTATGAGCACCTGTATGCCAGCAAATTAGATAACCTGGAAGAAATGGAGGCATTCCTAGAGATGTATCAACAACCAAAACTGAACCAGGACGAAATAGAAAACCTGAACAGACCTATAACCACTAAGGAAATTGAAGCAGTCATCAAAAATCTCCCAAAAAACAAAAGCCCAGGGCCAGATGGCTTCCCAGTGGAATTCTACCAAACATTTCAAGAAGAATTAATACCTATTCTTCTGAAACTGTTCCAAAAAATAGAAATGGAAGGAAAACTTCCAAACTCATTTTATGAGGCCAGCATTACCTTGATCCCAAAACCAGACAAAGACCCCATCAAAAAGGAGAATTACAGACCAATATCCCTGATGAACACGGATGCAAAAATTCTCACCAAAATACTAGCCAATAGGATCCAACAGTACATGAAAAGGATTATTCACCATGACCAAGTGGGATTTATCCCTGGGCTGCAAGGTTGGTTCAACATCCACAAATCAATCAATGTGATACAATACATTAACAAAAGAAAGAACAAGAACCATATGATCCTCTCAATAGATGCAGAAAAAGCTTTTGACAAAGTACAGCATCCTTTCTTGATCAAAACTCTTCAGAGTATAGGGATAGAGGGTACATACCTCAATATCATAAAAGCCATCTATGAAAAATCTACAGCGAATATCATTCTCAATGGGGAAAAACTGAGAGCTTTCCCTCTAAGGTCAGGAATGTGGCAGGGATGTCCACTATCACCACTGCTATTCAACATAGTATTGGAAGTCCTAGCCACAGCAATCAGACAACAAAAAGAAATCAAAGGCATCTAAATTGGCAAAGAAGAAGTCAAACTCTAACTCTTAGCAGATGATATGATACTTTATGTGGAAAACCCCAAAGACTCCACCCCAAAACTGCTAGAACTCATACAGGAATTCAGTAAAGTGGCAGGATAGAAAATCAATGCACAGAAGTCAGTGGCATTCCTATACACCAACAACAAGACAGAAGAACGAGAAATTAAGGAGTCGATCCCATTTACAATTGCACCCAAAACCATAAGATACCTAGGAATAAATCTAACCAAAGGGACAAAGGATCTGTACTCAGAAAACTATAAAATACTCATGAAAGAAATTGAGGAAGACACAAAGAAATGGAAAAACGTTCCATGCTCATGGATTGGAAGAACAAATATTGTGAAGATGTCAATGCTACCTAGAGCAATCTACACATTCAATGCAATCCCCATCAAAATACCATCCACTTTTTTCAAAGAAATGGAACAAATAATCCTAAAATTTGTATGGAACCAGAAAAGACCCCGCATAGCCAGAGGAATGTTGAAAAAGAAAAGCAAAGCCGGCGGCATCACAATTCCAGACTTCAAGCTCTATTACAAAGCTGTCATCATCAAGACAGCATGGTACTGGCACAAAAACAGACACATAGATCAATGGAACAGAATAGAGAGCCCAGAAATGGACCCTCAACTCTATGGTCAACTCATCTTTGACAAAGCAGGAAAGAATGTCCAATGGAACAAAGACAGTCTCTTCAACAAATGGTGTTGGGAAAATTGGTTAGCCACATGCAGAAGAATGAAACTGGACCATTTCCTTACACCACACACAAAAATAGACTCCAAATGGTTGAAAGACCTCAATGTGAGACAGGAGTCCATCAAAATCCTAAAGGAGAACACAGGCAGCAACCTCTTTGACCTTAGCCGAAGCAACTTCTTCCTAGAAGCATCGCCAAAGGCAAGGGAAGCAAGGGCAAAAATGAACTATTGGGACCTCATCAAGATAAAAAGCTTTTGCAAGGCAAAGGAAACAGTCCACAAAACCAAAAGACAACTGACAGAATGGGAGAAGATATTTGCCAATGACATATCAGATAAAGGGTTAGTATCCAAAATCTATAAAGAACTCATCAAACTCAACACCCAAAGAACAAAGAATCCAATCAAGAAATGGGCAGAAGACATGAACAGACATTTTTCCAAAGAAGACCTCCAAATGGCCAACAGACACATGAAAAAGTGCTCAATATCGCTCGGCATCAGGGAAATCCAAATCAAAACCTCAATGAGATACCACCTCACACCAGTCAGAATGGCTAAAATTAACAAGTCAGGAAACGACAGATGTTGGCGAGGATGCGGAGAAAGGGGAACCCTCCTACACTGTTGGTGCGAATGCAAGCTGGTGCAGCAACTCTGGAAAACTGTATGGAAGTTCCTCAAAAAGTTGAAAATAGAGCTACCATATGATCCAGCAATTGCACTACTGGGTATTTACCCCAAAGATACAAAAGTAGGGATCCGAAGGGGTACGTGCACCCCGGTGTTTATAGCAGCAATGTCCACAATAGCCAAACTGTGGAAAGAGCCAAGATGTCCATCGACAGATGAATGGATAAAGAAGAGGTGGTATATATATACAATGGAATATTATGCAGCCATCAAAAGGAATGAGATCTTGCCATTTGCAACGATGTGGATGAAACTGGAGGGTATTATGTTGAGTGAAATAAGTCAAACAGAGAAAGACATGTATCATATGATCTCACTGATATGAGGAATTCTTAATTGCAGGAAACAAACTGAGGGTTGCTGGAGTGGGGGGTGGTGTGGGAGGGATGGGGTGACTGGGTGATAGACACTGGGGAGGGTATGTGCTCTGGTCAGCGCTGTGAATTGTGCAAGACTTTTGAATCTCAGATCTGTACCTCTGAAACAAATATGCAATATATGTTAAGAAAAAAAAAAAAGAAGAAGAAGAAGGTAGCGGGAGGGGAAGAATGAAGCGGGGGAAATCGGAGGGGTAGAAGAACCTTGAGAGATGATGGACTCTGAAAAACGAACTGAGGGTTCTAGAGGGGAGGGGGGTGGGAGGATGGGTTAGCCTGGTGGTGAGTATTGAGGAGGGCACATTCTGCATGGAGCCCTGGGTGTTATGCACAAACAATGAATCATGGAACACTTCATCTAAAACTAATGATGTAATGTATGGGGATTAACATAAGAATAAAAAATTTAAAAAAATTTTTTTAAATATGTGCTATCTACTATTATTGGTAAGGCTTCCAGTCAACAGTACACTGGTAATAGTTAAGTTTTTGGGGGGTCAAGAGTTATATGGGGATTTTCAACTGTACAGGGCATCAGCACCCCTAACCACCACATTGTTCAAGAGTCAATTATATTTGCAAATTATTTATCTGATAATGGTCTGGTATTCAGAAAAAATAAAGGACTCTTCTTTTTTTTTTTTTTAAGATTTTGTTTATTTATTTGACAGAGAGAGACACAGCGAGAGAGGGAACACAAGCAGGGGGAGTGGGAGAGGGAGAAGCAGGCTTCCCACGGAGCAGGGAGCCTGATGCAGGGCTCAATCCCAGGACCCTGGGATCATGATCTGAGCCGAAGGCAGATGCTTAATGACTAAGCCACCCAGGCGCCAATAAAGGACTCTTCTAACTCAACAATAAAAAAGAAATATAATCCAATTTTAAAGGGTTCATCAACTAATGAGGAGACATTTTTTTTTCAATAAAGATATACAAATCACCAACTGGCACATGCAAAGATTCTTAACATCATTAGTTATCAGAGAAATGCAAATCAAAACTAAAATGAGCTAGCATTTCATGCCTATTGGGATTGCTATTATCAAAAATAAAGGAAAATAGATTTGGCAGGTAAATATCAGAAGAAATAGGAATTCTCATATATGGCTGATAGGAATGTAAATGGCACAGTCGATGCAGCAAATAGTTTGGGAGTTTCTCAAAAGTAAAACAATTACCATAAAATTCAAACAGCAATTCCAACCCTAGGTATATATCTAAGAGAACTGAAAACATTTTCACAAAACATTTTCACAGAAACTTGTACATGAATAGTCACAGAAGCATTATTCATAATAGTCCCCAAGTTGGAAAGAATTCAAATGTCCATCAATTGGTGAATGAATAAACTCAATGTGGCATATCCACACTACTGAATATTATTCAACCACAAAAAGAAACGAAGTACTCTTACATGTTACAACATGGATGAACTGTGAAAAAGTTATGCTATGTGGGGAAAAAAGGCAGACACACAAGGCCACACATCTTAAGATTCCCTTTATATGGAATATCCACAATAGGAAATCCACAGAGATAGAAAGTAAATTAGTGATTGCTAGTGGAGCAAGGAGAATAGGGACTGACTACTAATAGATATGGGGTTATGGGGTTTTCTACTGGGGTGATTAATGTATTCCAAAATTAGATACTGGTGATGGTGCACAACATAGTGAATGTACTAAAAAACCACTGAATTGTACACTTAAAATGGTGAATTTTATATTATGTGAATTATATATCAGTAAAAATAAATCCATGAGTACCCATGTCTTACCAAATCCACCTGTTTTAGATTTGTGATCTCTGGCTGTGATGAGATAATAATCTTAATAGCCAGATTATTTCTTAAAAATTATTTTGTTTCTACCCTGGGAATTGGAGTAAAAGAGGTGTTCATTTATGTATGAGAATTTTCCTATAACAAATACTGTTGTTTCCTTCCCTTGGACAATTGAAACATTGTGATCAAATGATGAAAGATATGTATTAAACGAGTACTAAGTGTCATATATAACTTCCTCATTGGAACCATACACATCAGGTACAATTAATACCCAATTTTGCAGATGAAGAAAATTTGTACTTAAAATCAATAATTTCTGTGGATATATTACAGAATGTTTGACTCCAGGGTACACACTTTTCACTGTTAAATTATTTTTGTGTGTTGCACTTAAAGTACCATGGATGAAAGCTAACTAGCCAGCCAGAATAGGTTTATTGTTTTAATGTTTCTCCTTCAGGATCTAAAAGTTTTATGACCTGCTTCCTGTACCTGCTAAGCTAACACATTATTATCCCATTTTCCATTCTCTTGAAGGATCACAGGCAGATAATAGAGTTTGTCTATTAAAAACTGTGAGGCAAGCAGTCTAGAATTACTGGCCAAGACAATCAACTCTCAATTATATCCCCTACCATCTCTGTTTAAACAGTCTATAGCCCAGTTCCCTCAACTTATGTGATGACTAAAAACAATAATCACAGTAATAAAAGATATTTGGGACACATTACCATCACTACTACTGCATCTACAAAAGTACATGTGGCTATATAGATTCATACATGTTACAAAGGGTTAAAAAAAAGTAAGTATTAGCAAGCCCATCTCTCTCACTCTTAGTTTATTATTAATAGAGCTGCTGAGAAAATATACAACTGTTCTCTACATTCACATTCAACTAACAGATATTTACAGCACCTATTTATGGATTTCATTTCACTATGTTTATTACATATAAGCATATTAACTTAATGATTCTAAGTTGTGAGAGCAAGTTGGGGCAGGACTAAATGCCTACGTGGCTTATTTAGGAGCAGTTTTCACTGAGATCAGCTGACCAGTGTGTACCCTGGATTGCTGATTCCAACTGTAGACCACTGGTCACTACAGTATTAAATTAAGAAAAATGCAAGCTATCTCCAGTTTGAGGGAAAATCAGGCTGACTATAATAATAAAAACAACAATAAATGCTATTCATATTATCGAGCAGTTATGGAGTGTTGCTGGAGTCAAGCAGCTTGCCAGCATTTCACATGCTTTTGATGGCTGGTCTGCAACCCCAAGCCATGTACAGAAGCATGGCACAGTGTTTCCTTGGTATAGGAAGGAGCTGCCCCTTTACCCTTATGCATTCTCCTTTCCCTGGGGTTTTTCTTCCCTTTATTTCGTATTCACCTCAAAATCCCCAACATCTGCCTTCTCTGACTTACTGAGCCTGCAGACATCTCGCTCCAGTTAAAATTCTTTGTGGGCAATAGGAACTGGCCCCGACTTTGTTTATCCCTGAAACAAGAAAGAGCAGGAGCACTTACAGTTCTTGCTTCAATACCCTGGGAGTCACAAGCTCCCACTATATGCTCATCCTTGGAGGGTGTTCCCAATGTGAAAATAAAAATAGAACAGGAGAAAGAAGCCCCAGGAGACTTGTTGGCAAGCAGCATTAATGTCGGCCATACTGTGTGATTGATTGCCAAGGTTATACCCTACCCACGGAGAATGAATAAGAGACAAATCATTGGACTTCCAGAGTCTCTTGTGGATGACAATTGTAGTCAAAAATATCACCCACTTCTGGGAATTAGAAAACTCTTTGTTATCATTAAAACCAGAAAGAGTCCTCCTGGAAGACTCCCTGGTCCACCCACGAGGTACATAGGAAACTAGAAATATGAAGCTGGGTTCTGTGTCAAACATAAAGGAATTTTCTGAAATGAATGCAAACCTACAACACTAAATGGGTTTCAGAATGACAGATTTCTTTTATTTTTCTTAAGTAGGCTCTAAGCCCAAGGTGGGGCTTGAACTCACGACCCCAAGATAAAGAGTCTTGTGCTCTATGGACTGAGGCAGCCAGGCACCCCTGAGGGGGATTTATTTTAAATATTCAAGTCATTTATTTACCTTGATAACAGCCTTAGGCTTTGTTACAGACACCTTTATCGTAGGTCACTACTCAACAACAATAGCATAATTCAATGTTTTCTAAAGAGGAAATACAAATGAACTGGCTTAGAGCTCACTGTGATTTTTTGCAGTTAACTCTGTACTTGATGCATTTTGTGGCTATGTTCTGATTTCACAACTATATGTACAAGGTACAGTATGCATATAAATGATCACCAAGTACAAAATCTAAACAATCCTGAACTCTTTCCAAATGTAAATTATACTTAAAAAAATAATAAACTCATTGCTACAAAAAGACCAAATATGATTACATAAAGAGAACAAGCGCTTAATTTAAACCAGACTTTGCTTTAGCATATTAATAGAGAAGTAAGAAGAAACCCTGTGAAAAGGTAAAAATGGTTACTAAAAATATGCAACAGAAAATTCCCCTAAAGCCTAGACGGTTATCTAAAACTAAGTCAAAAAATGAATGAGATGCAATCAATTGCACACATTTAATATAGCAACACGACATGAAGTTGTCACAGAGAAATATGTGAGTCCACAAAGACATTACTATGATTGCCTCTCAGATCATTACTATGTATATAAAACACTTTGTGAACTCTATGGGTAGTTCATTTCTTACATCAATTATATTAAGAATATTCTGAGTTTATATGAATATGCACTATCAATGAATAAACTATAAAAGAGTTTAGAGAAACAAAAATGTGACTACTTTCTTTTCTCCTCCAAATAAAATGTTCTGAGCTTTTACAACAATATAATGAAATCAGCTTTTTCTTTTTCATGAGGTAGAATGCACACCCAAATACACAGCTATATACATGCACATGGCTCTCCCTAACGCTATCCTTTCTCTCACAAACATCTAGTCGTCCAATAAGTTCTAGCTTCATAATACATCTCAAGTCCAACCATTTTTCACAGCCTTCACAGTTTATATTCTTGTCTTACAACCATTTCTCACCCCTCCTGCCAAAGCCTCCTAATTGCCCTCCCTGTGTCCATTCTGTAGTTCAGAAAAAAGAAAGAAGAAGAAAGAAGAAGAAGAAGGAAGAAGGAAGAGAAGAAGAAGGAAGAAAGAAGGAAGGAAGAAGAAAGAAGGGGGGCGGCAGATGGGGAGGTGGGCGGTGGCGACAGCTATGCAGGTGTTTTGTTTTGTTCTTTTTTAATAGTTCAAAGACTAAAAGTCAAATGATTTATATCATTTATATTTATCATTTTGTTGTAGTTTTGTTTTGTTTTTATAATACCCATCAGTTTGTGCTCCTTCTCTGTCCAAAACCCTCCAGTGGCTCTCTAAAACATTCATAATAAAATATAAACTCCTTTTCATGGGCTATACTACCCTGTATATCCTGACCCTTGCCTACCTCTCCAACCTCATGACCCACAACTTTCTCTGTGTGCACTCCACTCCAGCTATACAAAGCTTTTGCTCCCCAGTCACACCCAGCATGTTCCTGCCTCAGGGTCTTTGCACTTGTTACACCCTCTGCATAGGTCCTTTAAAAAACAAACAAACAAAAAGCTTTACTGAGATACACTTTGCACACTGTACAATTCACCCATATAAAATGTACAATTCAATGCTTTTTTTTTTATTCTTATGTTAATCCCCATACATTACATCATTAGTTTTAGATGTAGTGTTCCATGATTCATTGTTTGTGCATAACACCCAGTGCTCCATTCAGTACGGGCCCTCTTTAATACTCATCACCAGGCTAACCCATTCTCCCACCCCCCTCCCCTCTAGAACCCTCAGTTTGTTTTTCAGAGTCCATCGTCTCTCATGGTTCGTCTACACCTCCGATTCCCCCCCTTCATTCTTCCCCTCCTGCTATCTTCTTCTTCTTTTTTTTTTTCTTAACATATAATTCAATGCTTTTTTTAGTGTATTCGCAAGCCTGTACAACCACCACCACTATCATTTTAGAACATTTTGTCCCCACCAAGACATCCCACAATTATTCACAGTCACTCTTCATTTTCCCTTATCCCCTCTCAAGCACTAGACAACCATAAATCTTTCTGCCTCTGTAGTTTTTCCTGTTCTGGACATTTCACATATGAAATACAACAGTTTATGGGACTAATGTCCCATACACGGTCTTTGTGACTGACTTCTCTTAGCATCATTTTCAAGGCTTATCCATATTGTAATAGGTATTAATACATCATTTTTAAAAATTTATTTATTTGAGAGAGAGTGAGCATGAGCTGGGAGAGGGCAGAGGGAGAGGGAGAAGCAGACTCCCCACTGAGCACAGAAGCTGACAAGGCTGGGCTTGATCCCAGGACCATGAGATCATGACCTGAGCCAAAGGCAGACACTTAACCAATTGAGCCACCCAGGTGCCCCAGTACATCATTTTTTATTGCTAACACTCTATTGTATGAATACACAACATTTTATTTAACCATGTGTTAGTTGATGAATATTGGGTTGTTTTCACTTTTTGATTATGGATAGTGCTGTTGTGAATATACATGTATGAATTTTTGTAGAAATATATGTTCTCATTTTTCTTGGGTTGAAACTGTTCAATCATATAACTATGTTTAACATTTTGATGAACCACCAAAGTGTTTTACAAAGTGGTCGTGCCATTGTACATTCCAATTAGGATAAAATTAAAAAGATGAATAATACTAAATGTTGGCAAGGATTTGGAAGAACTGGAACTCTTGTGAATTGCTAGTTAGAGTGTAAAATAGTTCAACTGTTTTTGGAAATCTACCTGGCAGTTTCTCATAAAGTTAGACATATACCTACTTCTATAACCTAGCAATTCTACCTCTACGTATTTGCCTGAATCTGAGCAAAGTAGCTGGGGGAAAAAATTAAAACAAAAGTTAAAACAAATGTATGAACTTAGAATACCATAAATTGATGGGGAATAAGCAGGCTAAGTTTACTCTTAGCATATCATACCAGTTCATTTTAATATCATTGCATCAAGATGCAAAACATTAGTCCCATAAACTGTTGTATTTCAAAAATATACTCAAGAAATGTAAAGAAAACAGCCATACAAATACTATATAATTTTACTCATATGTGGAATCTAAAAAACAAAACAACTTAAGCAAACAAAAAACAGACTCGGACCTATAGAGATCAAACAGATGGTTGCCAGAGGGAAGGGAAATGGGCAAATGGGTGCAGGGTAGTGAGAGACACAGGCATCCAGTTATGGAATGAATAAGTCATAGGAATAAAAGGCACAGCATAGGGAAAACAGTCACTCTAATAGTGGTGTATGGTGACAGATGTTAGCTATACTCCTGGTGAGCATAGCATAACATATAGAGGTACTGAATCACTATGTTGTACACCTGAAACTAAGGTAACATTGTGTGTCAACTAAAGAAGAAAGAAGAAGGAAGAAGAAGAAGAAGAAAGAAGAAAGAAGAAGAAAGAAGAAGGAAGAAGAAGAAGGAAGAGAAGAAGAAGGAAGAAAGAAGAAGATGAAGAAGAAAGAAGGAAACAAGAAGACGAAGAAGAAAGAAGAAGAAAGAAGAAGAAGGAAGAAGGAAGAGAAGAAGAAGGAAGAAAGAAGGAAGGAAGAAGAAAGAAGGGGGGCGGTGGAGGGGGAGGTGGCAGTGGCGACAGCTATGCAGGTGTTTTGTTTTGTTCTTTTTTAATAGTTCAAAGACTAAAAGTCAAAGACAATGATAAATGATAATCCTCTTTGGGGGTTGTGTTATGACTGAGTGCTACAAGGGTGGTTTGAGTCCAATAATTTGAGATGCTTATGAAGGAAATAGAAGAGGTGATAAACAACATGTTAATTAAATTTATTATTAATATTAAAGTAGGAAGTGTTAAAAATATCAGTAAAGAAAGGTGATTATAACTGGCTGAGGAGGAGTGTAGAAGTTAAAGAAAAAGTAACAAAAGGACCATTATTCTGGTATTTGTGCCTTTTCAATGTATAATGATGCATATTAAAAACTTAAGAGCAACCATAAATAATCTGAGACAGGGACCTAGGAATAATATTACTATAAGTGTGTAAATAATGCCTGGCCTTCCTCCGAGAGATTTTAGTAAGTTTTTCTCAGTCCAGCATTTTCTACTTGTGGAATAGAGAGAAGCAACTTGACTTATTCTTTCCCATTGTCCACTGATAAAATCACTGCATGCTTAGTGCCTAGTTCAGGGCAATATATCTCTTAGGGGAACAAAAAGAATAAATAACAGAAAGCAACTGATTTTGCATTCTGAAAGTAGTTAGTGAGAACTTCTCCAAATCATCCTGAACTATCCATGCAAGATTCTGCATCTTATCTACAGGGATAGCCTTACCCAAAACAGTGAGGTCTGGTAAGGTAGAATTTTTAAAAATTATGCTAGATTCATCTATATCTGGTTCTTGACAGAGGTACACACATAGTATATAATAAGATAGATTTATAGTGTCCATGATTTGTTGATATTGAAGAGTTGCATGGATCCACACACACACACAAAAATACAATCCCATGATTTTTCCAGGTAGAAAGAAACTAAGAGCTAATTCAACTTCATGAATTCATAAGGAAATTGTGCCCTTACAAAGTAAAGGAATGGACCCAAAGGCAGAACCACAATTGGGACACAGATCACTTCAAGTCTAGGGCTTTTCCCAATATCCCCCACTGTCCTCAAATGAGATCACTCCCTGGAATGGAAACTGAGTAGCCATGTCATCTACACTACACTATCCACTATCTTTAATTCATGGCTGGTCTTGGTATTCAACTATAAACATGACAATTATGTTGATCTTTAAAAGGCAGGTAAAAATAAAACTAATAGCTCAAGAAGAAGAGTTTGTTTTTTAGTATTTCTATCTTAAAATAAGGGAAAACTCAGTGTAATGATCAATTAAGTAGAAACAAAGGATTGAGCAGATTTTGTGGTAAAAAAATTTCCAAAGGTGAAATACCCTAGAACTAAAAGAAAAAGAATAAAACAGGGTTGGAAACATATATAGTGTGTTAATTAGCTATTAGACTGTGCAATAGAGGAGTAGGACCAACCTCACTTAAACTATTCAAAATAATTGAATAAATATGGTAGTTAATGCTTTGATTATACTAAAAATATGCTTATGTCCTTGGAATTAAATATTCAATCAAGTTGTTTTTAAGCCAAGTGTTCTCTCATTAAATATGCTCAATATTCAAGTCTAGAATATTCCCTTGAAAATTAGCAATATAGGGCATTGGTTGAACTGGGAGAATGTGTTTCTACAGAATTAATATCCAGGAATATTAGAAGTGACATAAATTAATAGCTGTATAACCAGAACTACAGCATCTTTTTTTTTTTTCTTCATTAGTCTCATTAATCTATCTTTGTAATAGACTGTAATATAGCAGCCGCAACTGTTTCAGCCAGATAGTTCTAAGGCAGCTGTTTAGGGTTGGGGGTGATTCATGTCATATAGTGATGAAACAAAGATAAATTTTCTCTTACTTTTGTGTATCTACCCTACCCTCACCACTCTTTAATTCTAGATTGAAGGAAGAGGGAGACAACACTTAGCTTCTGCTATGGAGGTAGATTATCTTTTACCTTTTTACAGATGAGGAAATTGAACCACAAAAGATAATGAATCTTTTCCAAAGTTACACAAAGAGTAATGGAGATCTGAGTTTATGCACAAGCCCATGCTCTTTCCATTACAAAAGTATGACTTTTCATAATGCTGGGATAGATGCTGGGGGTGGGTGGAGAAGAGAGGAGAAACTGTGGTTGCTAGGAATTTTTTTCAATTAACTGAAAACAGTATAAATAAGAGGAGCAAATGGCTTCAAGAGAAAAACCATAGGCTTCCAAGTCAAGCAGACAAAGTTGGAGTCTTGTTCTGCCACTCACTGGTCTTGTAAATTGGGCAAGCTGCTCAACATTTCCTCAACTGCTGTTTCCTCATCTGTGAGACATGGTGATAACACCGTGTCTCTCATAACATCGTTGAAATGAGTAAATATAAAGCATTTATCACAATGTCTAGTACTACTAATTGTTTAGTAATTATGAACTATTTCTACTTTTCTTGTTAATTGTATTTAAATCGATATTGTGTTTTTTTGGTTTTTGTTTGTTTGTTTGTTTGTTTTTGAGGGAGAGAAGGAGCTGGAGGGGCAGAGGGAGAGGGAGAGAGAGAATCATAAGCAGGCTTCACACCCAGCACAGAGCCTGACGTGGGACTCAATCTCACAACCCTGAGATCATGACCTGAGTCAAAATCAAGAGTCAGACGCTTAAATGACTGATTCACCCAGGCGCCCCAGTATTCCTATGATTCTTCATAAATTTTTTACATTTATAGAAAGCTTTCTTCTAAGCAGCATTAAAGATGAGGGGGAAATTAATGGACATATTGGTAAAGTGGAAAAAAAATCACCTTTTCTAGATTTTTCCTAAACTTTAACTTTCTTAAAATATTTTGGGGGCCCAGCCATCTCTTTTTACAACTATAAGCCAAAGTCTCCAATGTGGTCAAATTTTTAATAACATCAGTCCAGCAGGCTATATAGTATAGATCCATCATTAGGTGAAAGATTAATCTAGGTGGTCTTTAAGTTCCTTGCTAACTTCGAGTTTGTTAGATGTCAAACATATATTGGTACATCTTGGTAGGATTTTTTTTTCCTCCAGAAAAGTAGTTTATACCTGTTACTGGAATATGTTTTGGAGGGTAGCATCCTGATCAACCATGCAGCAAACCACAAAGTGCAAATGATACTAAATACCTTTTTGGAAAAATGTCTGGTTTTTTGACCACAAAAACAGAAACTTTATCTCAAAACCTCTGATGCAAGTAGAAAAGCTCATGGTGTGGGCTCTTACTTGCCTTTGAATTTAATATTCTTCTTACACGTTACCAGGATATCATAAATGTTTTGTCTTTAAAATTTTGTAGCATTAAAAACAAGCAAACAAAAACAAATTTTCTAGCCCTTTGTTGTTTATACTGGAAGGGATTGCAAGGAGTTTTAGTAACCGTAAGGAAGCCATGAATCACTCCTGTCCACTGATTTAATACTAGTTCTGGATTAGACAGAGGGTGGTTAGACCAGATGCCTTCAGGTATGAAACCAATGCCTGTATGCTAAGCAGATCAATTTAAAGCTGAAGTCAATTTAAGAAGGAGACAGAAGAGAAGACTTACAAAAACATCAATAGAATACCTTATTCTGTAATTTCTAAAGAGTTGATTATGCAGAGATTTGTGGAAAGATTATTTTATGGTCTTAAAATTCTTTGACTGTTTTGTTTTTCACGTTTCCCCCCTAATCCAGAGATATCACTGTTTCTTTTTGATCTACTAAATTGATATAACAAATTTCTCTTAAGGATTTTAATATCGAACCTAGTTGAAAATTCATGAATTACAATACTCTTTGATCAGTGATGGTTTCCTATTTTCTTCTATCACAGAAAGCAAACATATACTTGCATATAAGCATATAATTATATGTATTAAATCTTTCTTTTGGACTCAGTTCACATCCATTCAAATAAAGGAAAATTGAATCAGCCTGAACTTCTAAGTCATTTCAGTTTAATGCAACTAGGTATTTTAATAGGGCCTAGATGCTGTCAATATGTTAGGTTCTAATAATATTTAAAGCTGTCTTATTTTTCCACTAAAAATCCCCCATCTGATTGAGATAGGGGTTTCTCAAAATGTGATCTGTGGATCACTTGCGATGAAATCACCTGGGAATGGTTGTTTAAAATGCAGATTTCTGGGTCCACACCAGATACAGTGAATCAGTTTGAGAAGGTAAGAGCATCACAAATTCTGTATTTTAAAGAAGCTTACCAGATAATTCTTATGCACAATAAAATCAGAAGCATTGTACAGATATGGTACCCAGGTATTAAATGGTAGCTGCTATATAAAACTGTGAAGAGAGCCAAGTAACAAATACAAGAATTATCTACAAGATGAAAATGGTAATAACAGTTTATGAGCCTTGGCACAATTCAGTCACTCCCTTGTATAACCTTTTACAAGGTACTTAATTTTCCTAAATCTTCATCTGCTGATAAGATAATAGTATCTATGTTACAAAGGTATTGTCTTTCTTTACCTTATAGATCTCTTTAATTCCACAGGTCCCTGTGGAAAATGACAAATAGTGACACAGTTCTCTTTTCTATT
Organism: Mirounga angustirostris; assembly: GCF_029215605.1. Taxonomy (NCBI): domain Eukaryota; kingdom Metazoa; phylum Chordata; class Mammalia; order Carnivora; family Phocidae; genus Mirounga; species Mirounga angustirostris. Next base: position 38,409,886 of record NW_026991720.1, read on the forward strand.
TTGCTAATGAGAAAACTGGAAGCTACTAAATAAGTTGTCAAAGGGCCTTCAACCAAAAAATCATGTATTTTGTCCCATTATAGTACCTGATTCAAACTGTATTCTGTGGTTACTGTTTACCAAATTTACCACAATTATTTTTTAAAAATTATAGTCACCATTTTTGCTAGAATTTTTTTTTAAAACAGCAAAATGCATAAACAAACTACAACTTATTCTCTAGTTGACTTTGGTCATATTGCAGAAGGGGGTTTGTGACATTCACAAACAAGAAAAAACAGTGTTCTTAGGTCTTATATTATTCCACTTAGTAATGTCTAATCTTTCTTATTTGATTGCAAACTCATAGAGGGAGCACCCTCTCTGCTCTATAGACATTAACAGCACTTTGCATATAGTCAGATTTCAACAAATAGTTTTAGAATGAGTAAATGGATTTTTATTTTGCATCTTTTTACATTTTCATGCCTGTTTTACTCTAGGTAGATGTGGAATATGGTGTTCCTTCTGCAATTACTTTGACCACTTATTTATCCTATTAGGTTTTATTAGTAATAAATGGCAAAGCTTTACAAGAGATTTAGTGGAAATAATTACTCAACAATCTTATTTATTAAACATATAATAAGTACTCCCAATTGTTCAAGGGGCTTTAAATATTACCAAAGGATTTCAAGGAATACATACACAATGTATAGTAATAATGAAGACTATACATACATTTGTGTATGTATAGTAATAATGAAGGCTATTATTCACTGGGTGCATATTATATAATCAGACCCTGTGAGATACATATTAAGAACTCTACTAATAAATCCCACTTTGCTTTTAAGTCTCCGAGTAAGTGACCTGAAGTCACAAAGTGTTCCATCTATTTAATGCTTTGTACATAAATGTGGAAATTCTTTGGAAGTGTCATGGGCACTTTGGGTTGTCCTAGTGCATTAAGTTAGGAAGAAACTTTAGAGATGAGCTAACCTATCCACTGACTGCAATTTATAGATTCCATTTCCTGATTCCTGGGATAGAATCATGAGCTCTCTCACCTGGTGGTTCTAATGGCTTAAACATCTCTCTCTGGAGGTAATATCCAGGACTTTTAGGCCCAACTGCAGGTTAGTGACCATATCAACAGGTTCCAATGTGAGGACCTCTGACTGCAGAATCCTCCAGAGTCAGTGGGTTTCTGGCTTCTTTAGGCCATGTCATTGTTTTGTGGAGCACGGTTAATTTTCCAATTTCAGGGGATCTCACTGCACTGACAAAGATCACTAGATACGATGGCAGCTCTGCTTTCATAATGACCTACTGATTATATCAATAGCCTCTAGTGTCCCAGAAAACCAGGGCCCAAGCTAAACATTAATCCTCAATACGTATAAGACATGATGGAGGCATCGTTGCCAAGTAAGTTAGAATCATAATGTGGAGCTCACTAATGGCTATCCTACTATATCCCAATCATTTTTTGGTGAAATTCATTCTTCCAGGGATGTAAACTCACTGCTTGTGTTACAGTGGCAGCATAGAGGCAACTAAGAGTGCTAAAAAAAAAGGGCACCTGGGTGGCTCAGTTGGTTAAGCATCTGCCTTTGGCTCAGGTCATGATCTCAGGGTACTGGGATAGAGCCCCACATTGGGCTCCCTGCCCAGCGGGGAATCTGCTTCTCCCTCTCACTGTCTTTCTTGCAAATAAATAAATAAAATCTTAAAAAAAAAAAGTGCTGAAAAAAATCCTGGATATAAAGGTACTTTCATCAGTCCAGTATTTGTAGGTCACTGGGGAGAAGTGCCAAACATAGGCCCATTGTTCAAGCCCTTGGTGATTCCCTGTTTAGTAGTTTATTTCACTCCTCCTTTAAGTTAGATCCTTAAAATTCCAATCCAGGGTCATGAAGATATGTAAAATAAGCAACAAATCTCATTAGTAATATATGATGCAATCATATGAACTAAAGCCACTGAGGTTTCATTCACACCCAAGGAAGTTCTGGAAATCTAGAACTTTCTAAAAGCTATGCCTGCATTTTCCTGGAGGTAGTCTTCAGAGCTTTTGTGAAAGACTTTTAGGAGACTCATTTTCAGGATTTATTGATTGTTTTTATTTTTGTTTTTTTATGAACTCTTAACTCGCATGGTATAAAGTGCCCTAGTTGCTTTTTGGTAACACATGAGGTGCAGATGATTATAAATCTATAGGAAATATGTAGAAAATAACTCACTGGTCTTAGCTGGAGTGGAGGAACTATTCCAGTGCCATTGCCATACACAGTGGAAATGGACCCCCTGAAAAATTACAATAAAATAACCATTTTCATCTTTAATGAGTCAGTAGGTATTAAAAAGTAGCTAGGATCTTAAAGGCTCTAGAAAGTTCAGATCTTAGAGGCAAAGAAATCTCCCTGACAGAAAAGTATATATTTTAAAAAGTCTACATTTAAAAGTATACACTTAAAAAAGTATAAAGAATTTTAAAGATTTAACATCTGTGGCAATGTTTTATTAATTAAAAACTGCATATTCATTTAAAAATATTTATTGACTACTTATTGAAAGCCAGATACTGAGAATAGGAATATTGACTAACTTGTCAATATGCTGTAAATGCATAACTATTTGTCAATATACTATATAAATAGATGGCAGTTTAAAATGATATGGAATTGGGGGAAAGTTACTAATATAGCTGGTGTTATTTTTTAATAAATATTTTTGGATATACAAGTATTTTCTATATTTCAGACAATGTACTAGGTGCTAAGAATACAGTGTAAGAAATGAATAGACTCATATATCCACACACATCCAGAGTCCCTGCCTTCGGGTTGTTTTCAGTGTAATGCAGGAATAAAGGATAAATAAGCAATTATGAAATTATGTGATGAGTGCTGTGAAAGAAGCACAAAATGAGAGAGCATCTAGCCTATTGCAGGGATCAGGCAGAGCTTCCTGGAGTTGATTGTGCATGAGTCAAGTCTTAAAAGTGAGGAGTTAGCTAACAAAGATTATGGGCAATAACATCCCAGGCAGAGAGAACAGCACTTGTGAAAAGATCTAGGAAAGAGAGTCATTGGCACTTGTAGGTACCTAGTTAGTTAGGAACCATATAATGAAGCAGAGAAGGTGAAAGACAAGGAGCAAGGGGTAAAGCTAGTCTTTCTAAGCCATATTAAGGAAGTGTATTTTATCTTAAAGACAAATGTAAATTCATTAAAGGAGGGGGGATGAACTTGCTCATATTTATATTTTAGTAAGATCACTTTTGAGGTAGGATAGAAAGATGAATGGGGAGAGTCAAAAATAAGGAGGAAAACTAGGTAGACTGCAGTCATTAACAGGAAAGACCATGTGATGATGAACTGAAGGAGTGACAGAGAGGAGGAGAAGGAGAATGAATAAAAAGACATTAAGGAAATTAACATTATTTGGACATCAATTGAAGAGGGTAATTTTAAAGGAAAGGGTCAAGAAGGATGGTATCCAACTTTCTGACCTAGACATCAGATTAAGGAACAAAGGAATGGGAACAAGTCCTGGACTGCAGAGCAGGGCTCAGTTTTTAGCATTTTGTATTCTAGGTATCTGTGGGAAATATCTAGGCCCTTGAATATATAGATATGAATCACAGGCAAGAATTCTGAGATGGAAGTAATGATAGTAATGAATAACTCACATTTTTGAGCACTTAATATGGGTCAGGAATGACTCTACACATTTTGTATATGTCTACATCTTGACCACAATTGTGTTATTTTCCCATCTAATTGATTACAATGAATTGAGGCACAAGCTTCTAAGGTCACATGCACACTAAGTGGTGCAAGGTGGTCAAGATTTTGCTGGAATCCTTGATGAGCAGTTAAAATGGAAAAAAATTACAGTACATTAAAGCATGAATAAGAGATAAAGAACAAGAAATAATGGGTATAGATTACTGTTTCCTAACATAAGTACCTAGGTCTTCCCAGCTACTGAGGATAAAATGAGATGACATTAACCTCTTTTATTTGTTGATTCCTATATCCAAACAACCATCAAACCATCAAAATCCAGAAACTGGCATGGATAACTTACTCCCACCTAGTGATTATACCTCATTCAAGCTTTAACAAATGTCCCAATGTCATTTATAGCAAAAGACCTCCAGTTCAGGATGACACACACTTAGTTGTCAATTCTCTTTAGTTTCCTTCAATCTGAAACCATTTGTCTTTCCTTGGTTTTCAAGGACTCAATAATCTTGAAGATTATTTTGTAAAATATCACTCAATTTGAATTTATCTGGCATTTACTCATAAGATTTGGATTATACATCTTGGTTGGGAATAGGATAGAAGTGATACTGTGTTCTCTCTACATCTATCAGGTGGTACATTACTTCAGTTGTTCCCGTAACTGACAAAGGTAAATTTGATCTCTTCATTAAGGTAGTGTCTGCCTGGATAGCAACTGCAGTTACTCTTTATCGCTTTGTAATCAGTATTTTATGGGGAGGTATTTTGAGGCTATATGAATATCCCATTCATGATTAAATATTTGATTTACTCACTTATTTATACCAATATGAACTCACGGGTTACTATTTTATTTAATTGGTTATGATCTGTGCTATTATTATTTTGATGCTCAAATTAGGCCATAATTGACCACTGGAAACCACTGGTTAGAACCAGCTGGCTTGTATTCCCTTTGTTGTGTCTGCATCCTTCTTTTAGCATAGTCTGACTTTCTAACAAAACAAAATTCCCAGACTCATCTTGTACTTTCTCTGTTCACTCCTGGAAACAGACTTTTTCCCAAGGAACCCTGGTTCTTTTTAGAGAATGATAAGTAGAAACCAGATCATGACACCCCTTCCATTGAAGTATTGGTGCCCAGTCCCTTAAACCCCCATTTCCTCCATTGCCAGATTATACATCATTCTTGAATAATTAATGGAGAAATATTCAACAACTTCAGAGAAAATATCCTCCCCATTCAGAGGAACATAGCCATTCCTTATGGACAATTTATTCAACATCAGTGCTTTCTGCATCAATCAGACTTATGTAACACTGCATATTGGAACAAGTCTGGTTCCTTCTCTCTACTGCTCTTCAATGCCAGATGCAGGTAATACCCCTGATAATGATTCCATATTCTTTCTACAGACATCTGTCTTAATTACTTATCCCCTCCTTAACCTCTTGAATTAGAATGCCCAAAACTCCCCTCACAAGAACAAGCAACACTTTGCAGTACTGGACATTCTAAATTTATTCAAGACCAAAAAATAGTTCTCATCTCCTCCCACCACATAAACAAACACAAAGAACATCTCAGAGATGTTAATCTTCTCCAGGAACATAGAACAATTTATATTACGCCAAGAGACTATTTAACTTCTCATTCTAAAAAATCTGTCAGATTTGGATTAATAGTGTTCTATTCTTCACAAGAGCAATAGGCAAATACTTGCTTTATATTTATCTAACAAAAGGGTCCAATTAAATATTTTTTCCAGAGCCAAAGGAATATGTTATTCTGCCCTTACAGAAAAAAAAAATTCGTAAAGTTTTGAAATAACTCAGTTTCCAGTCTTTATTGTTAGGTTCTTAAAGCTCCTATGCTTAGTATCTTAGCCAGGATACCCCCAACAGCACTTTTAAGAATTTTAGACAGTGAAAGAAAGGCAAGGTATTGGTCAATAGTGTGGACTGAGGATGAGTTCAGTAGTTTTAATGTGGGAAGAAACTAAACATATTTATAGTTAAGGATAAAAAGCCCACGGTGGGGAGAGACCAATGATACAGAAAAAGAGAAAAACAGTTGTCATAGCAGGTTCTTATGGAGACTGGGAGGGGTGGGATCCACAAAGCAGGTGTAGTGTTTGACTCTGATCAGTAGAAAAGAGTCCTCTTCCGAAAGCAGAAGGAAAAGGTGAGGAATAAGAGGGTAGATTCAACAAAGCCTGTAAATACGACAAAATGGAAGAGGCTCAAGTGTTTCTGCTCCGTAGCCTCCACTTTCTCAATAAAGTTAGAGGTACAATTGGAAGTATTAAAGAGCAGTGAAGTTTTTAAGCTGTTACATGAAATTAAAAGAGGTAACCTATGCCATATACAGAACATACAAGTGAAGCTAAGGCTCATCCAAGGTTAGAGATCACAAATCTGCAGTTACTGATTTCTAATTTCATTCAATTATAGTTGGAGAAAAAACTTTATAATGTTTCAACCCTTTCAAATTTATGGAGAGCCATTTATGGTATACAGTCTATCCTGTACAATATTTCATGTGTACTTGAGAGGAACATGTGTTCTATTATTTGGGGATTGAGTGTCCCATAGATCTGTTAGGTTTAATTGGCTTATAATATTGTTCAAGTCTTTTATTTTGTACATCATGCCTAGTTTTTTTTATTCATTATTGAAAGCAAGATAAATAAACCTCCCAACTATTAACTGTTGAATCGTACATTTGTCAGTTTTTGCTTCATATATTTCTATCAGGTTTTGCTTCATATCAATTTTTTCTTCATGTATTCTGTGACTCTTATTAGACATATAAGATGCATGAGATATTATAAAATGTCCCTTTTCGCCTCTAGTAACATTTTTGTCTGATATTTTGTCTGATATTTGCAATGCCACTTTTGGTTACTGTGCGCATGGCATATTTTTTTCCATCATTTTATTTTCAACCTATTTTTGTTTTTAGTTCTCAATAGGTCTCATATACAACGTATAGTTCTATTATGTTTTTTAAATCCATTTTGTCAATTTTTGCCTTTTCATTGAAGTATTTAGCCTATTTACATTTAGTGTAAATATTACACAGTAGGATTTATGTCTGCCATTTTGCTATTAGTTTTGCATATTGATCTTCTATAGGTCTTTTGTCTTTTTTGTTTCTATTCCTCTATTACTACCTTCTTTGGTTTTAAAGGAGTGTACCATTTTAGTTCTCATTTCTTTCACTACATCTTTTAGTTGTTGTGTTACTTACTACACTACTTATTACAATTATCATCCTAATCTAGTTTAGATTGATAACAACTTAAATTTGATAACACACAAAATGTTTGCTCCAATACACCTCCATTATCTCTCATTTCCAAAGAAGGTATACAGATGGCCAACAGGGAAATGAAAAAAAGGTGCTCAACATCACTAATCACCAGGGAAATGCAAATCAAAACTACAATTCTGTTTTATCTCATACCTGTTAGAATGGCTACCATCAAGAAGACAAGAAATAACAAGTATTGGCAAGGATGTTGAGAAAAGATATCCCTTGTGCACTGTTGGTGAGAACATATATTAGAGCAGCCTCTATGGAAAACAGTATGAAGATTCTTCTAAAAATTAAAAATAGAACTATTATATGATCTACAAATTCCCCTTCTGGGTATTTATCCAAAGAAAATGAAACACTAACTTGAAAAGATATATGTACCCCCCCATGTTCATTACAGAATTATTTACAATTGCCAAGATACTGAAACAAGCTAAGTACCCACTGATGGATGATTGGATTAAAAATGTGGCATATACACAGTTGAGTATTATCCTGCCATAAAAAAGAAGGAAAATTTGCCATTTGCAACAACATAGATGAAACTTGAGGGCATTATGCTATGAAATAAGTCAGGTAAAGACAAATACTGCATGATTCAACTTATATATGGAGTCTAAATAAAGAAATAAGTTCATAGGTACAGAGAACAGATTGTTGATTGCCAGAAATGGGGTAGGGGATGGGTGAAATGGTTGAAGGGGATCAAAAGGCAAAAATTTCTACTTATGAAATAAATAAGTCATAGGCATATAATGTATAGTATGGTCACTATAGTTAATACTGCATTCTCAGCTCCATTTACCCTTTCTCTTAGTTCTCAAGATAAATACCTTAAAAATAAATAAAATATATAAAAAGTCTATAAAATTGATCTTATAAACTTGATTTGTTCATATTCATGAAGTAAACCTACTAATTATATAATGAAAACAAAATAAATCTCACCCTGCAGTTATGCATTGGTATGTGTTTGTAAAAAAAAAAAAAAAAAAAAAAATTACTACTAATAATACTGTATTGCAGATTTGAAAGTTCCTAAGAGTAAAATCAAAGTTCTCATCACACACACACAAATTTAACTGTGTACTGTGATGGATGTTAACTATACTTATTGTGATGATCATTTTGCAATATACTGAGTTACTGAATTATTATGTTGTATACGTAAAGCCAATACAATGTTATATGCCAATCATACCTCAACTTAAAAAAAAAAGTAAATAATAAAGAGCAGGCTTTTAGCATGAGCTTTAATTTATATCTGTAAGAGGAAAAGATAAGCTAGGAAAACACTCTCTTTCAATTAAGTCCCAGTTTAAAATGAATTTGGGCCTAGAGGCACTAACAACCTGGAAGAATAGGAATTTCTCCTTAAATTTTGCATTTCATCATGAAGTTTCATATTTCACAAGTCAAAGAATACTCCAAAAATATTACCAAGGAGAGCCTTAAAAATGCCCAGAAAACAAGGCAATCAATACCTTTCCTTGGAGAGTTCAGAGATTTATACGTTAATCATTCCAATCCAAAGAGATGTCCAAGGAATATGGCACTTGCTTTCATCTCCTTAACTATCTAGCACTGGGCTTATTAGGAAAACTCCAACATAACAAATTATTCACAGATATTATTCTTGAGCCACTAAAATGTTCCAAAAACCCAATCTCTATCTGAGGATATCAGATCACATTTAGGGAGAAAATAAACTGTAGGGACATAATTATAACTTATTCTAATAAATGCTAGTATATTGGGATGTTCAGTGTTGAGACTGCACACAAATGGTAACTGACCTTCCAAGAGGAGTTTGACAAAAACAGACATAATGTGAACTGAATTCTAATAAATTAGTTCAACTTAAAAAGGAATGGGAGGGGAAGAAATGAGGCAGGTCTATATATATTGACCAGCAATATTTTCTAAGGCACATAGAAAAACATAAAAAAATTATAGCACAAAATGTTCATTATGATCCTACTCACGGAAGAATGTATGTGCACACATACATAGATAAATACATAACATAGGATATAAAATAATATAACCCAACAGATACTAGCTGTTACTTTTGGAAAGGGGAGGAGAGTATAGGGCAATAAATTGAGACTTGAGTGTGCTCTCTATAGTTACAAACAATTTGAATATTTTCAGCATATGACTTTGCATGTTCATAGCCAACCAGTTTCAAAACTCCAGGGACTGTCATTCACATTGAAGGATAAGTGAAGGGCTTTGCCCACAGGGACTGTGCAGTGTATCTTTCACATAAACTACAATGTGAGTGGAGCCCCTGGAGTCCTGTGCAACTTGGCTATAATCAACAGTGTAATATACACATATATTTAATTTCAGTCGCCTTTAAAGAGGAAGAATCATCTGAGAGTGAGCATGTAGAAGAGAACAGGCATGGAAATAGCCAAGCCCAAAACACAGACTCAAAGAACCTGAAGTGTTTTGAACATGAATATTGTATACAAGCAGACAGACATAGAAAATGAATCTAGAAATACAGATCTGGGTCAGATCAAGAAGGAGATTTAGATTTTGTTTGGGATACTTAGGAGAGTGACATGATCATGTTTGACTTTTAGGAGATGACTGGGAACAATGGGAAGGACCAGTAGGGAGTAGCATGGCAGCTGTGATGGAAAGACTAGTTAGAAGCCTATTATAATAGTTGAAAGAAGATAAGATAGGCACTGAGACAAATGACAGTAGGAATGATTGGGATAAGACAAATTTAATCAATATTTAATAGACAATGAACATAAGAAATGAGAGGGATGTCAAAAATGACTCCAAGATCCTAAATCAAGATTTCAAGCAGCATGTCTGGGAGAACAAGGTATGATGCTGACTAGCATGCTCGGACATGGAGTTCCTGACCTAAATCTTGACCTGGGTCAGAAATGGTCTCAGAGCCTCAGGTGGGGTTGAGCCTGCCAGTAGGCACTCACTAATTGGTCCCACATTAGATGTACCGAGTCAGATAGGTCACTGTATTGTGTTATGAGACAGTTTACATTTCTCCATCTTATTACTAAGGATATTACAACTTGGTCAAATTCCTTGCTGAATTATGTCAATAGCCATCCCCTTAATCTGCCAGTTAAAAAGCAGCGGCACATTTCATTTCTCTGTGAACTGAAGCTGCCTCTTGCTAATACCATCTTTTTTCCCAACCTCTCAAACCCATTTAAAACATCACTTAGATGTTTTTGCTAGATATTTACATTAGGACTGTCACACTCCAGTTTTCCAAATCTAATTTCACGTGATTTCAGTTCTCTCTCAATAGATGAGTGTTAAGAACTGAACGCTTATATTCTCCCAAAATTCATCTGTTGAAACCTTTCCCCCAGTGTGACTGTATTCAAAGGTGGGGCCTTTGGGAGATAATTAGTTTTAGATGAGGTTATGAGGGCAGGACACTCAAGAATGGGATTAGTGCCCTGATAAGAATCATCAGAGAACTTGCTGCTCTTTGAGGATACCATGAAAAGACAGCAACCATAAACCAGGAAAGGGGCCCTCAACAGACACTGGATCTGCGGGCACCTTGATCTTGGACTTCCAGCTTTCAGAACTCTGAGACATGTGTGTTATTCAAGCCACCCAGTCCATGATAATTTATTATGGCAACCCGAACTAAGATGATAAGTAAAAAGTCAACCCTCTGTTTTATACTTGCCTGACTTGCTCACTCTATGTTTATCTATCAACATACAGCAATAATAGTGAATATTTGAGTTATTTACTACTTAGTAAAGAACTATTAAGTTTTTTACCTACAAAATTTCATTTATTTCTTAGAATATGCCTTCAAGTCCATATATTGACATTTAAAGAATAAACTCCATTGTAGATGGGTTAAATGAAGAATTTTTATTATAGGATATTATGTAGCTTATAGAATCATTCAAAAGGCTGAAGCAGCAGATTCTGGGTTGAGTTTAAGGAGAAAATTTCCAGAAGCCAGAAGCCACACCACAAAATCAGTGCTGCCTCTTTTAGATCAGGAAACCACTGGCCCCAAAACACTGGTTAGGAAGCCACAATGGCCAGGTGGCTGCCACAATCAGAGAATTGCCATAAATCAGAAGCTGCCATAGCTGTCATCTTAGGAATCATTCCCTGCTAGCTACAATCTGCACTAGCAGAATAGATGTCCCATGCCTGCCTCTTGGCACCTACAGAGCGAATAACTGGACGTGGTGAACTCTGCTTAACACTGCCACAGAACAAATTAAATGCCTCCTCCACTACTTCATTGCCAGCAGAAAAAGAAGAAGCTGCAGGAGCCCATCATCTGCCTTACTTCAGTCTTTCAAATGTCAAAAACTGTATTTTTTTTAAAGATTTTATTTATTTATTTGACAGAGAGAGCACAAGCAGGGGTAGTTGGAGAGGGAGAAGCAGGTTCCCCACCGAGCAGGGAGCCCCATGCAGGGCTCAATCCCAGGACCCTGGGATCATGACCTGAGCCGAAGGCAGACGCTTAATGACTGAGCCACCCAGGCGCCCCTCAAGAAATGTATCTTACTGGTTAATTTATACCTAGAGCTCTTGCTGCAAGTGAGGCTGAGAGATGTAGTTTCTTTTTAAATTGACTTTATTGGCATTCAAATTACATTTTCCTGTGGTAAGTGCAGAGATGAGTTTTGAGAAGTTATAGAGTTATGTAACTACCATCACAATCAAGATCTAGAACATTCTCACTACCCAAAAATGTTCACAGGTATCTTTCTCTTCAGTCATCACCTGCTATGATAATCCCCAAGCAACCACGGATCTACTTTCTATTATTACAATTTTGCCTTTTAAAGAATTTCATATTAATGGAATCATACATTATATTATCTTTTGTGTCTGGCTTTTTCACCCAGTAGAAGGGCTTTTGAGTTTATATGTTGTTGCACATATCAGTAGTAGTTTGTTTCTATTGCTGATTAATATTCCAAGTATGGATAGACCACAGTTTCTTCATGCATGAACCTAACTGGACATTTAGGTTGTTGGCAGTTCAAAGATACTATAAGTAAAGTGCTAGGAATATTCACTTACAAGTCTATTTGTGAATATGTTTCCATTTCTCATGAGTAAATTCCAAAAATAGATTTTTTGAGTCATATGGGATATGCTCAACTTTACAAGAAAATTTCAAGCCATTTTCCAACCTGCTGTGTATAAGAGACATGGATATTCTATATCCTCACCAATACTTGATATTGCTATTATTTTCCTATCTATTCTAGTGAGTGTATTGTGAGAAAATTAGTACTGTCCTAATGACAACACTTGATACATAATTCTTTTCCTATCCATTCTAGTAGGTGTGCTGTGGGAAATGTAGCATTGTCTTAATAACTAATGATGATGAACAATTTTCATGGTATTTTCCCCCATCTTTCACATATCTTTTTGTGTAAAGTATTTGTTCAAATGTTACGCTCATTTTTTAAATCATATTTTTTGTCTTCTTAATATATAATCAACTCATGCAGCCTAATACTATGGATGGAAGTCTTTTGTTATAGAAATGATTGACAAGTATTTTTCTCCAATCTGTGGCTTTTGTTTTCATTTCTTTCAAAGAATAAAAGTTTTGATGATGTCTGATTTTTGTTGTTGTTGTTCTTTTATGGTTTATGCTATCTTCTGAGGCCTTTCTAAAAGATCTGAGCCTAACACATGGGATTTTACCTATGTTTTTATCTATCAGGTTTACAGTTTTAGCTCCTGTATTTAAGTCTATGATCCATTTTGGGTTCTTTTTCTATGTGGTGTGAGGGAAGGATTGTAGTTCAGTTTTCCAAATATACCTGTCCAGTTGTTACACACCATTTATTGAAAAGATTATCCTTTTCCTATTGAATTGTCATTGTACTTCTGTTCAAAATCCACTAAATATATATAACTGGTCTATTTCCCAATTTTATTCTGTTCCGTTGATCTATGTAAGTAGTTCTCAAAATGTGATCTAGATCTCAGACATCCTTTCAGAGATCCCTCAGGTCAAAATCAGTTTCATAATTACACTAAGTCATTTACCCTTTCACTTTCATTCTTTCATAGTATTTCAATAGAGTTTTCTAGAGGCTACATTAAATGTAATATTGCAACAACTTAAATGCAGAACAGAAATGAGAATCTACATTCTTTTTGCTTCTACTTACCGGTTTATTAACAGTTTAAGTTTTTATCTGAATTCCAGTTAGTTAACATACAGTTTAATATTAGATGATTCAGGTGTATAAGGTAGGGATTCAACACTTCCATACAACACCAGATGCTCATCCATCACAAGTGTACTCCTCACTCCCCATCACCTATTTAACCCATCCCCAACCCACCTCCCCTCTGGTAAACATCAGTTTGTTCTCTATAGTTAAGAGTCTGTTTCTTGGTTTGTCTTTGTCTTATTTTTTTCCCCTTTGCTCAGTGGTTTTATTTCTTAAATTCCACATATGAGTGAAAGCATATGGTATTCATCTTTCTTTGACTTATTTCACTTAGCATAATACTCTTTAGCTCCACCCAAATCAACAACGTAAGAAACAACAGATGTTGGTGAGAATGTAGACATAGGGGAACACTCTTAACACTGTTGGTGGGAATGCAAACTGGTGCAGCCACTCTAGAAAACAGTTCGGAGCTTCCTCAAAAAGTTAAAAATAGAACTACTCTATGAGCCAGCAGGTGTACAACTAGGTATTTATCCAAAGAATACAAAAATACTAATTCAAAGGGATTACTGCACCCTGATGTTAATAGCAGCAATTATCTACAATAGCCAAATTATGTAAACAGCCCAAGTGTCCCTTGACTGATGAATGGATAAAGAAGAAGTGGTATATATAAACAATGAATTATTATTCAGCCATAAAAACTATGAAATCTACCTGTCTTTTAATAAACAGAAATTTAAAAAATTTCAAAAATGAAAAATAATGCCACTCTTCTAATTTTTGAGGGGATTGTGAACTTAGCTATTTTTCAAATTTGTTCAATAATTAAGTTAATACTTAAAATAGTTCCAATATAAAATTTTTTAGACTCAAGTTTTTTATGTTAAACAATTAAAATATATGGTATATATCAACAGACAAAACCCATATAACTCAGATAAGCAAAAAGCACTATTAGACTCTCAATTTTTAATTCTTAAAAATTTGGTGTCAGGGGTTCTGACACCAAAACTTTTGAGATAATATCCCTATGACAATACCATACTACGCTAATTACTCTAGTTTCATAGTAAGACTTAAAATCAGATACTGTGAGTCTCCCAAATGTGTTTTTCTTTTAGAATACTGGTGTATTAGTTGCTCCTGTAACAAGTGGCTTAAAACAACACAGATTTATTATCTTATAGTTCTATATATCATAAGTCAGACATAGGTCTCGCTAGGCTAAAATCAATGTGCCCACATGGCTATGTTTTCCTATGGAAGTTCTACAAGAGAAATCATTTCCTGTTGGCAGGTGGTTAGAATAATTCAATTCCTGTGGTTTTAGGACCCCTTTTCCTTGCTGGCTTTCAGATGAGAGTTAGTTAAGAATGTTCAAGCAAAGAAAATTCTAGCCTCTAATTACTTCACTGGTGATTTCTGCATTTAAGGAACAACCAATTCTATACAAACTTTTATAAAAATAGAAGAGGAAATGCTTCCATGAAAACATTATAAACCAGCATGTATCCCAGTATATGGATTATTCAGTGAATATTTTCGTAGAGTGGGTGGCTTCAAAAACACTTATTCCTCACAGTTTTGGAGGCTAGAAAATCCAAGATCAGTGTGTAACAGATTCAGTTCTTGGTGTAGGCCCTCCTTCTGGCTTGTAGATGGCTACCGTCTTGCTCTTTGCTCATTTAGCTTCTCCTTGTTGGGTGCAAATGGGGAGAGAGGGCTCTTGTGTTTTGTTCTGCTTTTAATTTAAGTGTGGTGTTACCACCATGAGAGCTCCCCTCCCTCATAACCTAATGTAACATCACCTACCTCCCAAAGGCCCCAACCTCCAAATACTGTCACTTGGAGATGAGGGGTTCAACATATGAATTTGGGGGAGACACAAGCATTCAATCTTATTATAGCACTATCCTTATTTTTGTTAACTTGCGTATAAATTTCTGAGAGTTACTTAAATTTTCAACTATAGGTATAGATCTCCCTTATCTTTCAGTTTTATCAGATTTGGAGTCATGTATCTTGAAGCTCTGTTATGAGTATATATTTAGGACTGTTTTATCTTCTTTATTAAATGGCCCATTTTGATTATAAAATGTTTCTTTTTATCTCGGGTAAAATCCCTTGTTTTTAAGTCTATTCTGATATTAGTATAGTCATTCCAGCTTTCTTTTGATTATGGTTTGTATAATATTTCTTCCCCTATCCTTTTGTTTGGTTAATATATCTTCCCCTGGCCTTTTCATCTCTTAGTGTAGTGTCTTGCTTTTTTATCCAATATGACAATCCTTTGTCTATTTTTGAATGCTTACACAATTTACTTTTATTGTGATTATAAATATGAACGTTTTAAACATTCTATTTTGCTGTTTGTTTTCCTAATTAATTGTCCCATTTGTTCATTGTTCCTTTTTCTTCTCTTTTCCTTCTTCTTTTGGGTTGAGTATTTGGTTATGATTCTCTTTATCTCTACTAATGGCTGACTTTCTACATATATTTACTTATTCTTTAGGGATTGCTCTATGGTTTATAATACACCTTCAAGGTGTATATATCACAATCAAGGTTCAAAAAAAATACTTGCTATATAGTTCATACCACTACAGTAGCATACTTGTATTTCTTCTCTCATCGTTTGTGCTTTCATACGTTTTTACTTCTACATATGTTATAAACCCCACAATATGCTATTTTATTTTTAGCCATTATCTTTTTATCTTTTAAGAGTTGTTGTTGTTGTTGTTTTTTCTTGACAGAGAGAGACACAGTGAAAGAGGGAATACAAGCAGGGGGTTTGGGAGAGGGAGAAGCAGGCTTTCCGCTGAGCAGGGAGCCCGATGCGGGGCTCGATCCCAGGACCAGGACTCGATCCCAGACGCTTAATCACTGAGCCACCCAGGCGCCCCTATTTTAAGAGATTTTCTGAATGAAATCAAAATATATTTTGTTTTTACCCACACATTTACTATATATGACAATCTGCATTTGTTTTTATAAATACAGTTTTTTCTGGTACCAATTTTCTTTTGCATGAAAAAATTTCTGTAACATTCACTGTGGTGCAGTCTTACTGGCAAACAATTCTCTTAGCTTCCAACAGTTTGAAAAATATATTTTTTGGGTGCCTGGGTGGCTCAGATGGTTAAGCGTCTGCCTTCGGCTCAGGTCATGATCCCAGGGTCCTGGGATGGAGTCCCGCATCGGGCTCCCTGCTCAGCGGGGAGCCTGCTTCTCCCTCTACCTCTCTCTCTCTCTCTCTGTCTCTTATGAATAAATAAATAAAATCTTTAAATATATATATATGTATACTTTTCCTTCATTTTTGAATGACAGATTTTGTCTTTTCTTTGGCAACTTTTAAGATTTTCTCAGTATCACATTTTTTCAATAACTTGATAATGTTGTACCTTGGTGTAGCTCTCTGTATTTTTATTTCGGTTGGGATTCTTTGAGCTTCTTCGATCCATGGATTTAAGCTTTTGTCAATTTGGAAAAATTTGAGCCATTTTCTTCAAATATTTCTGTACCTGTTGTCTCCCTACCCCACCACTTTCCTTTCCTTCTAGGACTCAAATATATGTTGGACATATTAATAACATTCCATAGTTTCCTGGTGCTGTTTTAAGTTTTGTTCCATCTTTTTTCTTTCCATGCTTTATTTTTAATCATCTCTAGTGCTATGTCTTTAAGGTCACTGATTTTTTTCTGCTTTAATTTGTTACTAATCTCCTCTGGTGTATTTTTTATTTCAGATATTATATTTTCATTGCTTTGAGTTCTACTTGCGTCTTTTCCATATTTTTCATTTATCTCTTAATGTTCACTCTTTTATGTTCTTCAAAAAATTTATAAAATATGGATTAGCTGTTTTAGGGTTCTTTCCTGTCAATTCCATCATCTCTATCAGTTCTTTATCTTTTTCTATTAATTTTTCTCTTTGATGATGTTTTCCTATCTCCTAGCATGCCCGGAAATTTTCACTAATGCCAAACATTGTGAATTTAAAGATAGTAAGTAGTAGTTTTTATTGTATTTTTTTTTTAAATCCAACTTTATTTTGGCATGCAATAAAGACTTTCAGTTCAGTTTGATTCTCTTGTGGCTTTACATCCCTCCCCTCACTTCCCTTGGCATACACAAAATCATCTTCTTTCTGGGATAATTTATCTTCACTGCTAAAGCATGACCTTTCTGAGGAGCCTTACCCAGTGGCTTATGTGTAATGAAGGTTAACCACTTTGGCTGGAAGAAATGTGATGTATCTCTAGCCTTATGTGCTCCTGGAATTATTTGGCCTATTGACTTCCAGTGTTTTCTCTTTCCCCAGTTTCATGAAATTGCACCTCATGTTGACACAAATCAGTACTCAAAGACTAAATAGGACCACTCTGCAAATCTCTGGAGTTTTTGCTCTTTACAGCTTTCTCCTTTCTAACATTTGGTCTTGCAAATTATAGCCTCCTTGTCTTCCCTGGGCTCTCATCTCTAAGCCTTGATTCAGCAAAGCTACTAGGCTTTCTTTGGTTTCCCTTCTCTATGCTGTAACCCAGAAAGTGTTCTTGGGCAGTAAACTGAGCTGATGGTTGGGCTCACCTCATTTGTGTCTCTTCTCTCAGAGATCACAGTATTGCAGTGCTTGTTGTCCAATTTTTGAAAAACACTTTTTAAAATAATATTTTGTCATTCTTCTAAGGTTCTTATGGGACAAGGACAATTCCTATATAAGTTCATCCTTCAAGGGGAGAAGCAAACAAGTTTAGGAATACAATTTTTAGTTTTCTACACTACAGAGAAGTCAGACTACAAAGAAGGTAGGATGATTTGAGTACTAATCCACCATATCCAACCATATTATCCCCATGATACAAAGAAGAATACTTGGGCATAGTAACTCATGAAGATAGTAAGTGGCAGAAATAGGATGAGAAACACAATATGATTTCGGAGCCTATGTCCTCAGTCACTCTTCTCCACTTCCTCCTTAATTCTGAATATTCACACCCATCTTTGTGTGACTGATTTTTTTTCCAGTTTGGATCCACTCTTTGTATATCTAAATCCAGTATGATAAAGAGTACACCCTGTAGCACTAGAGAACTCATAAAAGGAGTCACCACTCTAACAGATAAAGGAGAGAGAAAAAAATTTAAATCCATGGTCCTTTATCTTCAGGTCAACCTGAACATCCAGGAGGATTAAATTTCTCATTAATGCTCAAGATGTATCTCCTCTAAATGCTCTTAGCATCTCATTCTCCTTCATTTAACACTTTCTCCCCAGGCTTTTTATTTAGAATTCCTCTTAACTTATAAAAACCAAATGGTGGAGCTTGCACTTTTAGTATTAGAATTAGTGAGAAATTAGGAACAAAAATTCATGTAATTCAATGTCTGGGTCAAGGAACTCTACCCTAGAAAGGTTTTATATAGCTGCTGTATAAAGTAACATTCTGTTGCTTGTCATTACAGTTTACTCTCATTCAACCAACAAATATTGCTCAATCTCTGAAATCATGTCTTTATAAATCATGTAAGGCAACACAGGTTCTATTTATAAGCAATTCTCAAAGGCCATATTGTGTCCCCAATTCACATGCCAAACTCCTACTGATATCTAGTCACGTGCAGATCAAGGTCATACCATGGTTAATATTCTCACTTTCATTTCCATGTGAGAAACTAGGGTGAAAGCATAAGTCCTTTATATCAGTAAAGTTCAGGCTCCAGTGTAAGTGAATGGTGTCCAAGGCCAAACACAAAGGCTGATTTTTAACAGAATTGTTGCCATGGCTTGGTCACCTCACAGATGTGCATGCATATCAAAGCAACAGGCACAAACTGAAACTGCTCAGATCAGAACTAACCACAGGACTCAGTCGCTCAAAATTCAGCAGAATCACTGCCTTGGAGATGTCAAACAATAGACTATTGATCATCCAGAATCTATAGTTACACTCCTGCCTCCCTCTCACTTACCTACTCAGCTTCAAGCTGAGATGATGCAGGCATAATAATATATTTTAAGAAAAAGGGGAGCCCACGAAATTGTTAGTCTTAAACCTGCTTCCTGCAAAGGTAATTCTCTACAATGATTCTTAACTTTCAGTGTCTTGAGTAATTACATATTTAGAAACTTTATCCTAATTTGTCCTTTGTTTGTATCCAATAGTATATTATTTTCTTGTCAAGGTACAGAGATCATAATTTCCATGCCACTGTTGTTTTGAATATGAAATATATTTCTTATTACTTCAAACAGCACTTGATGCATTACATTTACCAAGTATCCAAATAAGTCAGGTGGAGGAGATCCTGTAATAATGTAGACATTTTTGTGCATTACTCACTCAGGGGAAAAGGTGAAGTGTACAGTGGCTGGGAATTTATGAAAAGATCCAGCCTCCTCCACTTGAAAAAATATCACGTAGTCATATTCTCCTGTCTTTCAGAGCCAATATTAGAGGTGATGGCCCATTTCAGGTCATAACAACAACAAAACGGTTGCCCTCATTTTAAACAGGTTTGCTAAAAATTAGAAGTCAGTGTTGCATTGTCCTCCTTTTTTCTTTTTATTTCAATAGATTTTTTTTTCTGCTTCTGTGGTTTAATGCAGGCTTTATGCCAAAATCATCTTAGAAAGTCTGTTATGCCAGATGTCACCCTTTTGCCCTTTTGCTCTATCTGCAGATTTTTTTTTAACAACAGCTGAAGCCCAAGTTAGCAAGCATGCATTTTCTACAGTAAAAGAGGTATTATGGATAACACCTTTTATATTTTGAATAACACCCTCAAAGAGCACATCACTTTATTCATGCACTACATCTTTAAAAATAATGATTATTCATGACTCCTTTAGATTTAAAGGAAGAACTTTAAGGTTTTAGCAGTTTAAGATCAGGGTCACCACCTGTAGTAGAAACTGATGAGTAAGGTTTAGTATACTGATGGTTTGTTTTTGCCTTTAAACTGATGGTTTTGGCGGGGGGAGAAACATTGCTTTCCCAGTAAGTGCTTTATGTCTCTGTCTACTCCATTGCCAAAACAGAACTGTAGACAGTGAAACTATTCCACTCCCCTACAGGAGCTAGCTACCTGATGGTTAAGTGCCACTGTAGAGAGGAGTGCCCTGGGTCAATGGTTAAAGCAGGAAGAATTCCTGGATAAAATGTTGGGCCAACTTTGGCTTTTCATACATTCGTGTACTTTATCAACTTCCAGCTTTGGAAGTTTTTGTCTGAAAGTTGGTCAACAGCCTATGAGCTGAATATAACAGAAAAACATGACAATCTAATCAGAATATAGGACATTCAATATTTCAGATTTTAGAAAATTGAAGAGGTCAAGAGAAAGGGAGGTTCAGAGCAAAATAATTCTTTATCTAAGGGAGAATCTATTCTAAGTATCCAATTCTGAGTTTCACATAAATTTATTTCTACCCATCTCCACATTTATGTTACCCTAAAGAAGCCTAGGGGCGCCTGGGTGGCTCAGCTGGTTAAGCGTCTGCCTTCGGCTCAGGTCATGATCCCAGGGCCCTGGGATTGAGCTCCGCATTGGGCTCCAGCCCCACACTGGGCTCCCTGCTTGGCAGGAAGCCTGCTTCTCCCTCTCCCACTCCCCCTGCTTGTGTTCCTTCTCTTGCTGTGTCTCTGTCAAATGAATAAATAAAATCTTTAAGAAAAAAAAAAGACTTTCTCTGCCTCTGTTCTGTCCCTCCCTACCTCCCCCCAACCCTGCTCTCTCTCTCAAATAAATCTTGTAAAGAAAAAAAAAAAAAAGGAAGCCTAAATTACAATATCACAACAGTTAATATATAAGGTTCTAGGTGTTGCTCTTTTAAAGCTGAAACAAATCTAAGAGGTCATCTAGTGTTAAACTGAAGAAGTAAAAAAAACAGGTATGAAATGAGCTAACATTTTTAAAAACTACTGAACAGTAGCCATTAGCTGATGTCCCTAACTACTGGGACAACAAAGCAATACACTAGCATGAACTCAGTGAAAAGAACAAACACTGAAAAGGAACCAGCCATCTCATTTCATAAGTGAGGAACAGAAAACCCTGAGAGAGGAAGTGGCTTGTTCCAGATCAGAGATGAGTCTTTTCCCTTTTATTCCTCCACTTTTTTCACTCCACCACACTATAGATCATTTGGTAAAGCAGTTCTGGGCAATTGGAAGTATTGCCTTGAATCACTTTTCGGAAGGAGTTCACATCAAGGATCAGTATAAAAGATGTCATGATTGATAGTCCATGTCTGCCATAGGCTCCAAGGAAGGTGGTGCTGACATTAATGCTGTGTGAATACTATCCTCAGGCTAGCTGGCAAAATTGAGTCCATCAAATTACCACATGTGATCACAATTAAGCTATGAGGTAAGGAGCAGGAATAGGATGCTATTTATCTGCCATCAGGATATCTTCTAGAGAACTTTCTGGAGCTAATTTATGGTCCTGCACCCAATTCAGTTGTACTTTATAGACCCAGACATAAGAAAACTAAAATAATGAATTCTGCTGATTTTTAATCTGCTGAATAGAAACATTTTCTTTTCAGTCCAATTCTGCATATACCCTATTAAAAATCAAATCCCAACTAGACCAACTAGAAACTTACAAAAAGACAAACAAACAAACAAAAAAACAGAGAGCAAAAGGGTAATTAATTGAATTCAATTTAAAGCAAATACTATTACTTGGGGATTTAAAACATTAGTGCCAATCCTTAGCCAATCTTCAGTTTTAAAAATCCTAGTCACCCATTAAAGCTAAACACTTCAAAACAGTTTGATAAGTATATTCAGACCTGTGCTCCTGTAAGCACCTGAGCATCTTAAATCAACTATCTAGAGAAAGAAGTATTGTCTTTAACTTGAACTGGTCCATGCCACAGCACCCAATCTTTACTCAGAGTAAGCAGCTTCACACTGGAGGTGGAGAGTTGATCCACAGAAAAAAAGTCTGCTCTTTCCAGACACTTCTGCAGTCACTGATTCCCAACCCTGGCTGCCTCTTGGAATCACTTAGGGAAGCCTTAACAACACACAAACTTCCTGGCCTCCACCCAGAGATGCAGATTCAGTAGGTGTGAACCCAGAAAGCTTTTTTATTATTTTTAGTTGAGTTCTCCGGGTGATACTTATGCAACTAGTCCAGGAACCAGTCTTTGGAAAGCAGAATAAGGGCTCTCTGATCCAGAATCATGTTTCAACTGGTAAAGTACTTGCTTTTATCCATTTCTTCTGTACTTTTTTAGTTTCAAGTAATTGTATGCATCAGAGAAAGGCCTATATCTCAAAGGAGAAACAAAAGAGAAATAAGAGTTCCTATAGACACAACAAACCAACAAAATCATAATATATAAAACCTAGGAAGAAGTTCCAAAGACCTCTACACCACAGTATGAGTCAAGGTTTGAAGGACGTGATCTTGGCCACA
Organism: Mirounga angustirostris; assembly: GCF_029215605.1. Taxonomy (NCBI): domain Eukaryota; kingdom Metazoa; phylum Chordata; class Mammalia; order Carnivora; family Phocidae; genus Mirounga; species Mirounga angustirostris. The sequence continues at coordinate 38,432,573 of NW_026991720.1, forward strand.
GGCTGTGCCATTATATTATTATACCTTGACCCTATTAATTAGCATAATGGCCCTAATACCCTGGCTTTCCTATATACAGAGCCCCCAAGAGGTATATCTCTAGAAAGCACTGGTAACTAAGGATTTTCCATTTATATAGACTACAGTGTGAGTATCACCTCCTAGAATTGTGCTCACCCAGTGACCCTGACCATAGAAATTTGAGTTCTTGACCTCTGATCTTGTCCAAGCCTCCCATTTTTCCAATCTGGAAACTGAAGTCCAAATATATGATGGGACTTACCTAAAATTATATAGTCTAGCATGGTAGTGACAGAGTTAGGTAAATATGATACCCAAAATAATAAGAACAGGCCACTAGCTCAATGCAGACAACCCATTCAACATTCCCAGCTTCAGAGAAAATAAGCACAGAGTGTTGAGATAAAAGAGATGACCCACTGAAGTGAAATATTGGTGTCACCAAATTCTTGCCACTCAAGTCAATCTGAAGGGATCAAAAGCAATAAATTCAGTTCTACTGCAATACATGTACTCATTCCAATAGATTGGGGTACTTGACAGAAGGAGGAAGCCATGTTGCTAAGAGTAAAGAAGATGGTAATAATTTGTTCTACAAGGTTAAGAAGAGTTATTTGTAGGATTTCCTCTTCCACGCTCTTCTCTTTGTCATACTAGAAGAAAAATGTCTAGAATAAGAAAAGTCTTAGAAATGTCAAGAATAAAAGGATTAACTGGTCAATTAAAGAGTAGCACTCTTTCAGGAGGAGCAAGACGGCACAGGAGTAGGAGACCTAAATTTCATCTGGTGCCAGTAATTCAGCTAGGTAGGGGTCAAAACATTCAGAACAACTACAAACTCAACAGGAGATCGAAGAAAAGAATAGCAGCAACTCTCTGAACAGAAAAGGGACCACTTTCTGGAAGAAAGACAAGACAGAAAAAATCACCTCAAAAAAAAGAACAAGAGACAGTACCGACTGCCAGGGACCTAACCAATACGGGCATTTGTAAGATGTCGGAACTAGAGTTCAGAGTGACAATTTTAAAGATACTAGCTGGGCTTGAAAAAAGCATGGAAGATATTAGAGAAACCCTTTCTGGAGAAATAAAAGAACTAAAATCTAACCAAGTCGAAATCAAAAGGGCTATTAATGAGGTGCAATAAAAAATGGAGGCTCTAACTGCTAGGATAAATGAGGCAGAAGAGAGAATCAGTGATATAGAAGACCAAATGATGGAAAATAAAGAAGCTGAGAAAAAGAGAGATAAACAACTATGGGATCATGAGGGAAGAATTTGAGAGATAAGTGATACCATAAGACGAAACAATATTAGAATAATTGGGATTCCAGAAGAAGAAGAAAGAGAGAGAGGGGCAGAAGGTATATTGGAGCAAATTATAGCAGAGAACTTCTCTAATTTGGGGAAAGAAACAGACATCAAAATCCAGGAGGCACAGAGAACCCCCCTCAAAATCAGTAAAAGTAGGTCAACACCCCGACATCTAATAGTAAAACTTACGAGTCTCAGAGACAAAGAGAAAATCCTGTAAGCAGCTCTGGAGAAGAGATCAGTAACCTACAGTGGTAGAAACATTAGATTGGCAACAGACCTATCCACAGAGACCTGGCAAGCCAGAAAGGACTGGCATGATATCTTCAGGGCACTAAATGAGAAAAATATGCAGCCAAGAACACTATATCCAACTAGGTTGTCATTGAAAATAGAAGGAGAGATAAAAAGCTTCCAGGACAAACAAAACTAAAGGAATTTGCAAACATGAAACCAGCCCTACAAGAAATATTGAAAGGGGTCCTCTAAGCAAAGAGAGAGCCTAAAAGTAACATCGAACAGAAAGGAACACAGACAATATACAGTAACAGTCACCTTAAAGGCAATACAATGGCACTAAATTCATATCTACATATTTACATTACCCTGAATGAAATGGGCTAAATGCCCCAATCAAAAGACACAGGCTATCAGATTGGAAAAAAAAAAAAACAAGACCCATCGATATTCTGTCTGCAAGAGAGTCATTTTAGACCCAAAGACACCCCCAGATTGAAAGTGAGGGGGTTGAAAACCATTTACCATGCTAATGGACATCAAAAGAAAGCTGGGGTGGCAATCCTTATATCATAGAAATTAGACTTTAACCAAAGACTATAATAAGAGATGAGGAAGGACACTATACCATACTTAAAGGGTCTATCCAACAAGAAGATCTAACAGTTGTAAATATCTATGCCCCTAACATGGGAGCAGCCAAATATATAAGCCAATTAATAACAAAAGCAAAGAAACACAACAACAACAATACAATAATAATGGGGGACTTTAACTCCCCCCTCACTGAACTGGACAGATCATCTAAGCAAAAGATCAACAAGGAAATAAAGACTTTAAATGACACACTGGACCAAATGGACCTCACAGATATATTCAGAACATTCCATCCCAAAGCAACTGAATACACATTCTTCTCTAGCACCCATGGAACATTCTCCAGAATAGATCACCACCTAGGTCACAAATCAGGTCTCAACCGATATCAAAAGATTGGGATCATTCCCTGCATATTTTCAGATCACAATGCTTTGAAACTAGAACTCAGTTACAAGAGGAGAGTCAGAAAGAACTCAAATACATGGAGGCTAAAGAGCATCCTACTGAAGAATGAATGGGTCAACCAGGAAATTAAAGAAGAATTAAAAAAATACATGGAAACCAATGAAAATGAAAACACAACTGTTCAAAATCTTTGGAATATAGCAAAGGCAGTCCTAAGAGGAAAGTATACAGTGATACAAGCCTTTCTCAAGAAACAAGACAGGTCTCAAATACACAACCTAAGCCTACACCTAAAGGAGCTGGAGAAAGAACAGCAAATAAAGCCTAAACCCAACAGGGAAGAGAAATTATAGAGATCAGATCAGAAATCAATGAAATAGAACTAAAAGAACAGAAGAACAGATCAATGAAACTAGGAGCTGGTTCTTTGAAAGAATTAACAAGATTGATAAACCCCTGGCCAGACTTATCAAAAAGAAAAGAGAAAGGATGCAAATCAACAAAATCATGAATGAAAGAGGAGAGATCACAACCAACACCAAAGAAATACAAACAATTATAAGAACATATTATGAGCAACTCTATGCCAGCAAATTCGATAACCTGGAAGAAATGGATGCATTCCTAGAGATGTATCAACTACCAAAAGTGAACCAGGAAGAAACAGAAAACCTGAACAGACCTATAACCACTAAGGAAATTGAAGCAGTCATTAAAAATCTCCCAACAAACAAGAGCCCAGGGCCAGATGGCTTCCCAGGGGAATTCTACCAAACATTTCAAGAAGAATTAATGCCTATTCTTTTGAAACTGTTCCAAAAAATAGAAATGGAAGGAAAACTTCCAAACTCGTTTTATGAGGCCACCATTACCTTGATCCCAAAACCAGACAAAGACCCCATCAAAAAGGAGAATTACAGACCAATATCCTTGATGAACATGGTTGCAAAAATTCTCACCAAAATACTAGCCAGTAGGATCCAACAGTACATGAAAAGGATTATTCACCATGACCAAGTGGGATTTATCCCTGGGCTGCAAGGTTGGTTCAACATCCGCAAATCAATCAGTGTGATACAATACATTAATAAAAGAAAGAAGAACCATATGATCCTCTCAATAGATGCAGAAAAAGCATTTGACAAAGTACAGCATTGTTTCTTGATCAAAACTCTTCAGAGTATAGGGATAGAGGGCACATACCTCAATATCATAAAAGCCATCTATGAAAAACCCACAGCAAATATCATTCTGAATGGGGAAAAACTGAGAGCTTTCCTCCTAAGGTCAGGAACATGGCAGGGATGTCCACTATCACCACTGCTATTCAACATAGTACTAGAAGTCCTAGCCTCAGCAATCAGACAACAAAAAGAAATAAAGGCATTACAAATTGCACCCAAAACCATAAGATACCTAGGAATAAATCTAACCAAAGAGGCAAAGGATCTGTACTCAGAAAACTACAGAACACTCATGAAAGAAATTGAGGAAGACACAAAGAAATGGAAAAATGTTCCATGCTCATGGATCAGAAGAACAAATATTGTGAAGATGTCAATGCTACCTAGAGCAATCTACACATTTATGTGCAATCCCTATCAAAATACCATCAACTTTTTTCAAAGAAATGGAACAAATAATCCTAAAATTTGTATGGAACCAGAAAAGACCCCGAATAGCCAGAGGAATTTTGAAAAAGAAAAGCAAAGCTGGCAGCATCACAATTCCGGTCTTCAAGCTCTATTACAAAGCTGTCATCATCAAGACAGTATGGTACTGGCACAAAAACAGACACATAGATCAATGGAACAGAATAGAGAGCCCAGAAATGGACCCTCAACTCTATGGTCAACTAATCTTCGACAAAGCAGGAAAGAATGTCCAGTGGAAAAAAGACAGTCTCTTCAACAAATGGTGTTGGGAAAATTGGACAGCCACATGCAGAAGAATGAAGCTGGACCATTTCCTTACACCACACACAAAAATAGACTCAAAATGGTTGAAAGACCTAAATATGACACAGAAGTCCATCAAAATCCTAAAGGAGAACACAGACAGCAACCTCTTCGACCTCAGCCACAGCGACTTCTTCCTAGAAACATCGCCAAAGGCAAGGGAAGCAAGGGCAAAAATGAACTATTGGGACTTCATCAAGATAAAAAGCTTTTGCACAGCAAAAGAAACAGTCCACAAAACCAAAAGAAACCAACAGAATGGGAGAAGATATTTGCAAATGACATACAGATAAAGGGCTAGTATCCAAAATCTATAAAGAACTCATCAAACTCAACACCCAAAGAACAAATGATCCAATCCAGAAATGGGCAGAAGACATGAACAGACATTTTTCCAAAGAAGACCTCCAAATGGCCACTAGACACATGAAAAAGTGCTCAACATTGCTCGGCATCAGGGAAATACAAATCAAAACCTCAATGAGATACCACCTCACACCAGTCAGAATGGCTAAAATTAACAAGTCAGGAAATGACAGATGTTGGCGGGGATGCGGAGAAAGGGGAACCCTCCTACACTGTTGGTGGGAATGCAAGCTGGTGCAGCCACTCTGGAAAACAGTATGGAGGTTCCTCAAAAAGTGGAAAATAGAGCTACCATATGATCCAGCAATTGCACTACTGGGTATTTACCCCAAAGATACAAATGTAGTGATCCAGAGGGGCACATGCACCCCAATGTTTATAGCAGCAATGTCCACAATAGCCAAACTATGGAAAGAGCCAAGATGTCCATTGACAGATGAATGGATAAAGAAGAGGTGGTATATATATACAATGGAATATTATGCAGCCATCAAAAGGAATGAAATCTTGCCATTTGCAACAATGTGGATGGAACTGGGGGGTATTATGCTGAGCTAAATAAGTCAATCAGAGAAAGACATGTATCATATGATCTCACTGATATGAGGAATTCTTAATCTCAGGAAAAAAACTGAGGGTTGCTGGAGTGTTGGGGGTTGGGAGGGATGGGGTGGCTGAGTGATAGACATTGGGGAGGGTATGTGCTTGGTGAGTGCTGTGAATTGTGTAAGACTGTTGAATCACAGACCTGTACCTCTGAAACAAATAATACATTATATGTTTAAAAAAGAAGAAGAAGAAGAAGAGACCAGGAAGGGAAAAATGAAGGGGGGGAAATCAGAGGGGAGACGAACCATGAGACACTGTGGACTCTGAGAAACAGAGTTCTAGAGCAGAGGAGGGTGGGGGGATGGCTTAACCTGGTAATGGGTATTAAAGAGGGCACATACTGAATGGAGCACTGGGTGTTATATGCAAACAATGAATCATGGAACACTATATCAAAAACTAATGATGTAATGTATGGTGATTAACATAACAATATAAAATTTTTTAAAAAGAGAGTAGCACTCTTTCAAAAAAAAAGCAGCATTCTCAAAACAATGTTTTAGGACAAGGGTAACAGATTCTGAATTGGTATACTGTGTTCCATTCCAAAGAATGGGTTGATCGGTGACAATAACTCCATGGGTATCTGGGGTTATGAGAAGCACTTGACTGCCTTTGTTCCAAACTATCTTTAAAAGGATATTTATATAGAGAACAGACTTGAAGATAGTGATACCATTTCCTTCCGGGGCAAAGGGCAAGTTTCTTTATTGTCCTATATAATAAAGAGAATGTCTCCATCTGGGCCAAAAAACAGGCAGGCTTACTACCCATTATTAAAGATTCAGGTTCCCTAGCTCAGGATTCTTCATCTGTGATGCATAACCCTGTGGTGCTCATTCCATTTGCTGTTGCAACAGAGTCCTCTATGTTTGATCCTGGAGTTTCAGGTCTTCTGCTAGTATCCATGAAACTGAGCAAGCAAATACGCTAGCTTGCAATAGGGTAAAATCTCAGAACATACACAATTCTTGACATAAGGAAAATTTCTCATTAAGTAGAGAAAAAAAAGCTAGACTTTCTCTCACCATAGTATGAAAATAAAAAGTTACTTCTTGTTATCCATACAAATACTAATAAAAAATATAAACAACAAATTTTTATTTTCTATCGTTAGGTCACAAAAAATACCAGACTACTGCATGAGACATACTAAAGCCAGGCCAAAATGTAAAGAAAATAACCAGTTCCTGGGTTGAAACCCAAAAATTCCAATTGGAAGTTCAAGGCATAGTATCCTAAAGATGCATCAGACTGAAGCAACAGGTATGTGAATAGCGCTTGGTAGAGGGTTAACAGGGCTGGAGAAATCCAGATTAGCAGCTGGAATCCTGGCAAAGCAACAGATACAGCCATTGATAGATTGGTAAGATACAGGTTTGGGTGCAAGAAATCATCTATTCTCTCAAATTCTGCAGTAGGAGGATGAAGAGTGGCCATCAAGAACTACATTGTATTAGTAGAAGAGATCCAAATTAGGACTCCAACTCATCAGAGAGACTGAAAAATTGAACAGGCTTACTGGACAGAAACAGAATGAGGAAAAGAAAAATGGATTTCTGTTATAGGACTGGGCTAAAGAGAAACAAGAAAAACAGGGGGAATTTGAGACTCAGAAGCTGTACAGACCTCAATGCCATCCCTGGCTACCAGATACTGGCTTGAGACTAAGGCTTCCAATGTATTTTTGCTCTATCCTGAACTGCTCTAACAATTGCTTGGCTCTGGATCTGCTGCTGGAAACTTCCATAGATTCAGTATGAAGAATAAAGGCAGGGGGAAAAAAAAACAGAATGAGAGAAACTGCCAATAGTCAGTGAGAATTATATCTAGTTTATATAAAGTTACATTCTAGGACACCTGGGTGGCTCAGTCAGTTAAGCATCTGCCTCTGGCTCAGGTCATGATCCCAGGGTCCTGGGATCAAGTCCTCCATTGGGGTCCTTGCTCAGCACAGAGCCTGTTTCTCCCTCTGCCTGCCGCTCTCCCTGCTGTGCGTGCACTCTCTCTCTGACAAATAAAATATTTTTTTAAAAAGTTTAAAAAGTTATATACTAAAAAATTTTCATTTTTAAAAAAGCAGAGACTTGCGTCATATGACAGTCCATTCAATCAATGAACCATGCCATTTTGATCACAGAACCAACTACTCCGACACCAAAATACAAAGTTATGTACAAAGTTTAGGTTTGACCTATGTGGTAATATGCCTTTTTAAACACTGGTGAGTTTTTTTCTTTTTAATTGCCTCAACATAAATTCATACTTTTAGACTGAAACTAGAGGTCCATAGGTCCTGTGGGGGAAGGTATAGAACAATCATTACAGCACATACCTGTCATGGTGTTACAGAGTCCTTCTTTTTGGCAACCTAGTTACCACCTCAGTCAATGAATTCTAGATCTGAAAAATGGCTCAGGTCTGGAAACTAGACAGAAATCACAATATTTTATTGGTAAAATTGTTCTCAGTACCCTGCCCATCCATTCTCACTTCCTTCCCATTTATTTCCTTGCCATTATGTATATTCAGCAGTAACTTCGTTGGCTGTCCACCCATTCTACCCCTGAATACACCATGTCTATTAACCATCTTTATAGTTCTTTGCAGGTCAAGCCCACTTTATTGCTCCTTAATGACATCTGGAGGTTAAGTGCCACTACCTGGCCTCTATTCCTTCAGTGTCCCATAGTCCCCATTTCTATCAACAAGCCAACCTCTGTAACACTGTCTCCTACCATCAGCCCTACTTTCCAGAGGACAGCCACCACTGAATTTCTTGATGAAGGTGGTTCCCTTCTCACTATCACATTCCTAATGCTTTTGGTGAATGGTAGATCCTCTAAGAATTCTCCGGCAGGTCTTCTGGCTTCATGTTATAGCCACTCCAGCATACCCACTTTTATGAACATTTTAAACCCTTTGCTCTGACCTCTGCTAAAACAATTCAGGCATTTCAGTTTCTCTCAACATGGGCAATCACTTTTTCCAGGTTTCTGGAAGACACCCAAGAAATGAGTTTGTACCATCTTCTGAGCTTCTTGCCAGGGTGTTGTATTTCACATCCCAAAATAGTTTCCTGAGGTCAATTAAATCTCCCTTCTTTAATCTTGTTAACGTGGTCCCCTTGGTCTAGTACCCTCAAAATCCAGTGGTGTCGGTACTCTGCCAGTTTCTTCTAGTACATGCTGGCTAATTCTCATAGCCCCTTTGAGGCCTTATCAGGCCCAGCAGGTCCTTAGCTGGGTTAAACTGCAATTTAACCCCAGTTATTGATCTGGTAGCCAGAAGTGGAAATAGGAGATCCCAAGGGGGATTCTTGTAGCCTTAAGAGGCAAAATGTTTTCCCTAAAGGAATAGATTTGATTTCCAATTGGTTTTCTGCTTTCCTATTGTAAGAGATATGGGCCTCTTTATAAATTCTACCAAAGAAGCTTTCTGGACTACATAGTTTTTAATTGCCTGTTCACTGTCCCAAGATTTTCAGGAATCCTTTGTAGAGAATCCATAAAACCTAATAAGCCAATTTCATTTGTGTGTGTGTGTGTACATTGTTCACCCCCTACATGTTCAAAGCCTAAATCACTGCACCTTTATGTTTCCTCTACCAAAACATCCTCCCACGTCACCACCAGGGAAGGCTCTGGCAATTGGCCCACCATCTTGTGACAGGGACTACCCTCAGACCACCTCATCTTGCTGCTTGCTTTCTCAGAATGATCCTGGCTCTGCTGCATGAGTAGCAACATCCCAGAAGCAAACACTGAGACTGAGTTAGGAATGCAAAAGTATAAGGGATGAATATAAAGCAAGATTGGGCAAGAAAACCATCAAGCCACAGTGCAGATCTGTGGTCCGCATTTCATATTAGAGGTTCTCCTTGCTGGTAGAAATGGCTAGACCATTCATCACAATCTTGGTCAGTCATTGGCTAAGGTCACCCCCTCTCCAAAAGTTGTGAGTTCAAAAGAAAGCAGATCTGAAGAAAGTTAAGAGCTAACCCCACTCCTCCAGCAAGGCAAGTTTAAGATGAGTCGGGGGGGCTTATATCTGTTTGGCCACATTACTCCTCTTCACCTTCAACTGCACAAAGCTAAATGCACACAAGTTTGGTGGCTCTTAGTTATTAGTCCCCACCAGTATGTACCTTGGGGTTCTGGGAGTTGCAGGAACACCCAGTATGTGGTAACATCTAGTATTTGCAGTGGCGAATGTTGAGCATCACTTTTTTGCTTTTGTTTTTGAGTCAGTTTTTATGTAGGGATTCAGAAAGACCCCAAAATTAGACTGCCATTGTTGTCATCTCCCAGAATTAAGCAAGGGTTTGATTTTTTAACCTACTTTTTTTTAAAAGTAAAATATAGAACATTCAATGAGAAATTTGATATCTGCTTCAGCATTTACACTGAATCAAGCAGCTAAAGGAATGTCATCAGGAAAGAAGACATTTAAAACAGAAGATTAAATTGCAAGTTATCATCAGATTTTTAAACCAAGAAAATGATGTGCATGAAACAGATTCAGAGAATAATGAAATGACCTTGTGCCTTTTTTCTGTCACATTCCACAGCTAATATAAAACCTGAAAGACACAAATTACATAGAAATAGGAGACTTGAGTAAAAGATAAATACATTGACAAAAAAAATCTGAATTTGCACAAATGTTTACTTTTGAAAATGGAAGAAAGTTTATGCTTGTTATTTCACACAAACAGATTCACCTAACCATAATTAAAGGCTCTAGCCAATTAAAGTTGTAATAAAACCACAGACAGCTAGCTGTAAAATGAAAAGAAGAATAACAATCCTACTGAGGAGTCTGGAAACTGAAGGTTACTTATGGCTCTGTTTTAGATCTTAGACTTTGAGAAAATAATGAATCTCAGGACTTTAATGGTTTTGTACAAATTCCTTCCATTTGAGAGTATTTTATTCTAAGATTTTTTTTTCCTTATGTATATGACAGGTGCAATCAGATGCGCAGCATGGGTGATTCCCATATAAAATAGCCTTTGAGGGCCACCTGGGTGACAAAGTCAGTTAAGTGTTTGACTCTTGGTTTTGGCTCAGGTCATGATCTCAGGGTTGTGAGATCAAGCACCAAGTTGGATTCTGCACTCAGTGCAGGGTCTGCTTAAGATTCTCTCTCCCTCTGCCCCTCCTCCCCTGCTCTCTAAAATAAATAAATCTGGGGGCAAAAAATAGTCTTTGAAGATAAGATATGTCTTTCCCCTTCCAGGTCCATACTCTCAATAAACAGTCTTTCAATCTGGGTAGGAGTCAGGATGGTTCAGTGGAAGGGGAAGGAGTTTGACAATACTAGGCAAGCCTGGATTCAAATCCCAGCTCTACTACTTATTAGAGAAGCACTAGTCAAGTGGTTGAAACTGTCTGAGCTTCAGTTTCCTCTTCTGTAAAATGAAGATTATATAAATCACCTTTCAGAGGCATTAAAATAATCAGAGATAAATATCTAAACACCTGACATATAGTAGATGTTTAATAAATGTTTATCATTTAATCTCCTATTAGTTTGGAAACAACATTGTGAACAATATCCCAAATTATTTCCATCTATAGGTCAATAAAAAATATTCTATTTTTCTTCTGCAAAGGTCAAATCAGATGACTCTTTTATTTTCATGTAGCCACAGACTTCGCTAGGGAACTGTCAAAGGAGGAACAGAACTTTATGGGGTCTGAATATGGAAACTGATGCTGGGCACAAGGAGGTTACAAAAACAAAGTAAAACAGAAAAAAACATAAGGCTTTTCACTCATACTCTCCCTTGAAACTATTATGAAGAGCAGAACTAGTGTCTCTATAAGGGAGGCAAAAGCAACAACAAAAAAGTAAAAGTCTGTTGGTGGTTTTTTGTTTTTGTTTTTTTTTTTTGGTTTTTATTCCTCTTAAGTACTAACAATTTTATCTAAATGAAATGGATAATCCAGAATGAAGATTTTTGCCCTGATTTTCCCAACAAAATATTTAGATCTAGCATTGTTAAAGTTTTGGCCTTTGGTTTTGTTTTTCTTTTTAACCTATTTTTTTTTAAGAATTGAATTTCATGATTAGATTAGAATTCATATTTAGAATCAATAGAGCACACCAATTCAAAATATTTTATGGAAAGTTCAGATTATTTCTTTGCCTACTACTGCTACTTTTATGTGTGTGATGTTGTAAAAAAAAAAAAAAGCATTAGAACTCTATCTTGCCAAGAATAAGTGTCAGAATTATTTCTGCAAGAAGAACATTGTACCTTTTATTGAAGGTATGCTGCCAAATGCAAATTGACAGCTACAAAGAAATATCTGATAATTATTTTAATATCAGTAAATATGAACCTAAATGTTAATGGATATATTTGTGCATATGATATGGTGGTAAAAGCCAATCTCTTTGAGATAAACTAGATTTTTAAAACATTTTTATTTAATAAATTAATAAGTACATTCTCTACCTCAACTGTAATAATTAAGGGTATCTAACCATGAAATGGATGACTTTTGGAGGCAGTAAGCTTATCGATAGTGAAAGGTTTATTAAAAAGTTAGGAAGACCGTGAAGGAAATTCACACATCAGAACAAAGATATTAAATAACTTTATAACCCTAACTGATTAGTAGGGAATGCATAAACCTCTTTATGGAGAATATCTGTGAAGCTACATCTAGGTTTGTTAGGTAAGAATGGCATGATCTCTTAGCAAAGTATGCCCAAGGCGGGGAGTGGGGCACATGTTATTCACCATTTCTTCACCAGATTTGCTTTACTAACGTATCTTACACACAATATTATTAGTTATGTCAGTCTAGCAGTTGATCTAGGTAACAAGAGTTAATATTAACTATGTGTTCTAAGCACTGTACATGAGTTATCTAGTTTAATTTTCTCAACAGCCCTCTGAAATATGTGCTATTATCCCTCTTCCATGCATAAAGGAAACTGAGGAACAAGATGTTAACTAATTCTCCAAGTGGATTTTAAATGATAGAGGTAGGATCTGAATACCATGTTTCCTAGAATGAAGTCCCTGATCATTTGTCCCCTAAGAATACATGTTAGGTCCTGCCAGGTTCAGCTAACAGGAAACTGAGCCCACCAACTACTTGTTCTGCTTCATGGTTGAAAACCAATGGCCAAGAACACAGGGAACAAAACCAACCTTCAGCACTGAGCCACATTTGCTCTACTTTTCCAGCCTTGGCTGATCCCAACCCAGCATCTATGGATACTACAGGTAGATCAGTGCCCTTGCTCCCTGCACCACCCCAAAAGGTGGATGAAATCAGAGCCCTGTTCCACGCCCTTCAGCCCTGTTCCACGCACTTCTAAATCTCAGATTCTACCCTGTGACCTTGAATATTAATAAAGTATTTTTTTAAGCTAAAAAATGATTTTAGGTGGTATTGTGTCAAGGCAAGGGTATTAAAAGAACAGGATGTGTTATCAGTTAAGTAAGTAATAAGAATAGCACAGGGAGCTCTTCATTCCTCTCCCTCGGTGGGGTCAGGCAATGAGAGGAGGCAGCTCTAGCCCAGGCCTGTCAGGCTGGAGCAAGGAGGCATCCTCTTAGTGTTATCCTGGTACTTACTGAGTAACACCAGAATTCCCTCTCCAGGAGGCACAACTTCTAGAGACAGCCCCAAACAAAACTGAAATGTAAACAGAGACCATCAATATCAGCAAATCCCTCCTTCTCTCCGCCCCTTGTTCTACTCCAATTTAGCACACTGTAGTGGAAATCTTAGACTAAGAATTAAGCAGACTTGGTTTCATATCCAAGTTCTGCCACTTACAAATAATGGGCAAGTCATTTAAACTCTCTGAGCCTTAACTTCTCAGTCTTTAAAATGCATATATCTATTTCAGATCAAAGATCAAATATAGTGCAAAGATCAAATATAACTAGAATGCTTGACATCCTATATGATTTCAATATTTTTAGTATATTTCTTCTTCCTTACTCCTTGCCTCAGGGCAATCCTCAAGGACAAGACAGCTTCCTACTGTCCTCTAGTTACTCAAGTTTTCCACTCAAACCTCCCCTTTTCGCTTTGTCACCTAGCTCTGCAGACTCCAAAATTACCTCACTACTGTAAAAACTCTATTTACCTTAATCCTGGTGGGTGATCTTTGCATAGTGAAAAGATCAAGAGAAAATCTCCGTTTTACTGGCTTCCCAAACATGTCCTTAACTTCAAAGAGTTTAAAGTCCAGAAAGCAGGTGCTATGGTCTGAGTGTTTGTGTCCCCCTCAGAATTCATGTTGAAATCCTAACTGCTAAGATGGTAGTATTAGGATGTGGGGCCTAGGGAACCTGATCATGTCATGAGGGCAGAGCCTTCATGAGTAGGATAAGTGCTTGTGGTATAAGACCTACTTATTTGGTCTTTGTGTCCAGTTCCTGACACAAAGCTTCTGAAAGCCTTGGAATTTCTTGCTAGGATTGTCTAGTTACTCATAAGGAGTCCCTTTTGGGGACTTAAGTTTATGTCAATGAGGTGATTTAAAGTGGGGCCGCTAGATAGCCTCAGGATGTGGCTGGTCACCAGAATGACCAAGTGATTATGGGGCTAGAATTTTTTAGTCATGCCCATCAACCTCTGGTAATAAGGACAAGCTACATATTAAACTCTATAACAACTCAGAATTCATCAATATGCTGAGAGGGTGGCACCCATCGGGCGGAAGCTCTTGCACTCAGGACCATTCTGGACCTAACCCTATGTACCTCTTCATCTGGCTATTCATCTGTGTCCGTTATAATATCCTTTATTATAAACTAGTAAATATAAGTAAGTGTCTGAGTTCTAGGAGTTGTCCTAGAAAATTAATTGAACATGAGAAGGGGTTGTGAGAACCTTCAATTTATAGCCAGTCAGTCAGAAGCACAGGTAAAAACCTAGATTTGCAATTGGCAACCAAAAAGGAGATAGTCCTGTGGCCCCAGTCCTTAGTCTGTGGGATCTGATGGTATCTTCAGGTAGGTAGTGTCAGAATGAGTTAATCGCTGGGTGGTATTGAAAAAAACACATTGGAATCCCTTATAAAGGAGGCTACAGAGAACTCACTTGCCCCTTTCTCCTAAATGAGAATACAAGAAATTCTGCAACCTGGAGGAAGGTCCTCACTCGACCTTGTTGGTACCCTTACCTTGGGCTCCCAGCCTCCAGAACTTGATAAATAAATTTCTGTTGTTTGTAAATTAATTAGTCTATTAGCAGCCCTAATGGAGGAGAAGAACAAGCAAAGGAACCTAACCCTTAGCACAGCACTACCACCTCCATTAGTTTTATAGATTCATTTCTGGGTTAAGCTTTCATGTAGAGTATAGATTCTGCCCATTAAAAAAAAAGAGAGAGAAAGAAAGAAAAAATGACGGCTTTATATTAGGAAGATCTTCATTACGTCTCATGAAAATCCTGCTTAATTTACACTAAATCCATTTTATCTAAATTGGGCATTAGCAGAGCTTGTTAGTATCTATAGAATAATATGCCATCCCTGTGAATGAGTCAGATAGAGGAGCGATACAGAAACTTAGAGATATCAGAAAATAAAATCTCTTTTCATCATCCCACTGTAGTTTTCAAGTGGCCCTGCCTAGAGCATGTCAGATGCCCTCAGTCTTAGGAATCTATTGTTTTTAGACTGTGCATAACTCAGATCTTCTATAAAATTATGACCCGGGCATTCAGCTTGAGAACTCTGCTTTTCCAGGTGCAACTGGAAAGAGTGAAAAGGATAGGCATTTAACAATTAGCATGATGTGAATATTTATAATAGGCTATTGAATGTTCTTTTCTTATTTGAGATAAAAATATTTAAAAATATACTCCTGAATATTATATATGAACACTAACTGGCTGTCTGTGAAGTCTCCTGGAACCCTGAAAACAAGTCTGATTCAGGATAGAGGGAAAAGGCTCTCCACCAGGCTCCTATGAGGGATGCTTGGGCTCAGATGAGGCAATTGTTACTGCATATATGTAAAATTAAGAATGATAGAACAGGACATTAAAAGGTAATAATCATCTATGTGACCTCAATAATGAGAAGAGAGAGTTTTTTCACTTTGAATGAATGTTATATTTTATTGAATATACATATTAGAAAATGATAAATCAGTATTTTAGATTAATTCCTGATTATGGTAAGGAAGACAATTAATTACCTTGGGGAACATACAGTGATTTTCTCAGTTCATCTGGAAAGCATTTATTTAATTATTACTTTAGTGGATGATGGAGTAACTTTATGGCCAGGGAAAAACAGAGTAAGAGTATTAACAGTACAATTATAACATTAATGAAAATATAAATAGTATACCTTATTATATAAGTAGTAACTCACAATGAATTTAGCAACTGCTATGTGCCTATTGGCAGAAAACAGAAGGGACTCTATAAATGCTTTTTCTTTTATGGATGAGGAAACTGAAGCTTCCAAAGATCATGAAGCTTGCTTAAGATCACATAGCTGATAAGTAAGAGAGACAGCACTTCCACCTATGCTTGTCTCAGTCTTCATCTCATTGCTGTTTTGACAGCCCACATTGCTGTTTGCTTCTCGGTCTCTGTCCTCAAAATGCTTACCATAACTGTGGAGTCACTCACTTACTCAGCCAGATTATCATTGGGCTTTTTAAGTAGCATGAGACTGAGCAAATGTTCTCAGTTAAAAACCCAAGAGGTCATTCAAGCCCAGCCACAAGGCTTCATAGTTCTACTTAGGGTCTTAATTCCAACCCCAGAATCCCTGCAAGGAAAATTTTTCTCTTCTCTCTTCTTTAGCTATATTGTCTCCAATCTCTCTGCCCATAGACACACACAAATCCTACACCAGCACCGCCTCCCCCACAACTTCCCACACTCAAGCCCCCCCTTTTTTTTAATCCTTGGTAGTCACCTTCTTAATAGTCTATATTCACTTTCTTATTTACTCCTAAATGTTTTACAATTTAACTCTACTACTCCCAATACTTCTTCTCACTATAGTTTCAAAGGCCTCCTTTTCAGCAAATACAGCGGAAGTGTTTTAGAATCCTTAATTCTCTTTGAATCCCCTATCTTTTGTGTCCATCTCCTCAAAACGTCCTATTTCATTGATTGGTTCTCATGAGACTGCATTATCAGCATTATCCTGCTGTTTTCCTTCTTTCTTGATGATACCCTATCCTCCTCCTGGACCCCATATGTAGATGATCTTCAGGATTACATCCTCTATCTTCTCCTGTGTCTATATAGTAGCCCTAGCTGACTTCATCCCCTACCAGGTCCTTAATCACCTCAGCAGATGATTCCCAAGCTCACTTCACTAACTTCATCCTCTGTCCTAAGCAACAGGCCTGCATTTCTAACTGCCTTTAGAATATACCTAAATGACTTATTCAAACCACAAAACCAACACGTTATAAATCTAATGCATTTACTCCATAAGAAAACTTAAAACTACATGGCTTTCTATTTTTTCTCTCTAAACTAGGTTCAAATTTTGCAGTTAGTCATCTTTGACTCTCTTTTCACAATGCATAAAGATGCTAAGTCCTATAAATTCTATTTTCTCATTGTTTCCCTCTGCCCAGATTCCTTATGGGTCTTTCCACCATCAGTATCTCCCTATCCAAATGTACCGTGCACACCACTATCAGATAAATCTTTCTTCATCACAGCACCAATAACAATGTCAATCATAAACATTTAATGATCATCTACTTTGTACAATGAGCAACATCATTATCTTATCAGATTCTTATAACTCCTAAAAGTAGGCACTAAAAAAAAAAATTCCTCATTTTTATTGTGAAAAGGGAGAGCCATGTTCTAAGAAATTTAGTCTTACTGAAGGAAATTCATTGCATAAAGAACAAACAATGGATTTACATCAGGGTCCAGCAGACACCCATACCCATGCTTTGAACCATCTGCCTGTCAAAAGCCATCAAGAACTCCTCTGCCTGCTTTCCTCACCTGGCATTTCATGCTCCCATCAGCAAAGCCCTAGCACACTTTCCCAGCCTTGTTACTTACTATTCTCCAAATAGCTTCTAATTCAATCAAACTCTATACTTAGCATGCCTAGCACTCCCAGTTCATTGCAGCCTATAAGCTCTATTTAGATTCTCCACAAGAGAACTCTCCTATTTAGAGTCTACCCTTCTTTTAAGGCCAATCTCAGAAGCCCCCTCCTCCAGAAAACACTTCCTGGTTCTCTAAATTAAATCTCTCTGTCCTCTGACTTGTAACACTTGGCAAATTTCTCATTTTGTGTTTTATAGGGTCTTATGTCTGCCCTTCTCTTATCCTTCATTTAAATGTAAAATTCTTGAGGTCATGGACTGACACTGACCTATCTGGGTTCTGCCCATAATACTTGTACTGAGCCCCCTGCAACTGTACACTAGATGATCAATGAGAGTTCTATTCAATTGAATGAGATCCTAGGGACTCTAGAGGATTTTGAAGCAAATGGGCAGTGGAGCTGGTTCCTGATTTTGTTTTAGCCTTTGTCCATAAAGCAATTCTCTAATCTCTTTAAATCTCAATTATGATTCTACTATTTTTTAGCATTTCTTTTATCCTAAGAAGACCTTTCCTCAATGAATAGTTACTCCAGTCACAGAGTAAAGGACCAGCACTTTTATTCCAATGTACTGATGTCTCTTTACATAAAGCCCCAAATAACCTTGAACTCTCATTCTGCCATTGCATGTCATGCTCCTTTCCAATGCTATTAGTAAATCAAAGGGAAACCATTTTTAAAGTGCTTATCTTTTAGGTTGTCGCTTTGATCAAAAAAGACACCATGCTTTTTAATAGTTATGTTCTGTTGTAAGCCAGTGTCCCCACTGAATTCTACTCAATAGTTTTTTACAATTTAAGATCATTTATAATCTCTCTAATTCTGAATTAAGTATGTGAAGTATATTACAATATCCCTTTCTTCTATCTCTTACATAACATTAAAATGTTTCTCAGAAACAGTGCAGTACATCTTTTACTGGAACAGTGCTTTCCCTAAAAAGAAGTGAGGAATTTAAGGATACTTCTATAGGATACTCTTTAGGTGACCTGGTTCTTGTGTAAGCAACAAACATATATACCATTCCACTCGTGGCATTTTTATGCAAACCTACTATGGTAAGTTCAGACTGTGTTCAAAATAATACCACTCTCTCAGGCTATAGCCGCTTGTAAGGATTGACGGTCCATTTGACCAAGCATTCTTATTTCTAACATCCACTAGTAAATGGGATGTTAGGATGATACTGACTTATTAGTAAGTAAAAAAAAAATGGTCAAACGAATGTTACAATTTTTCCTTCTACAATATACTTGGGAAGACAACTTTCCTTTCATAAAAGTGACTTTTCCTAAAGTATTACATTATACATTTTCATTTCCTAATGCTGCTGAATTTATGAATATGATTCATTATTTCTAATCAATGAAATTGTGTTGTAGTTTGGCTAAATAGCAACTAAACTTTAATTAAGTTTTTGGTCTCTGTGAAGGGAAAATCATCGTTCTTATAAGGAAAAAATATTGACCCTTTGGAGATTTTAGGAGATTAAACTTATGCCACAATTTGACTGGGCATTATCACTTTGATAAACTGTTCCAACATATCTATATAAGGGCATTATATTTTTCAATGCCAGGGTTTCATTAATATGAAAAAAAGGGGAAGCAACAATTTGATGTGCTTAAATGTTTCAATCTCTTTAACTTGAAATGAGGAAAATATCTATTTCACTTGTCTGTTAAGTGAAGAACGGTGAGTGATGTATCAGAACATTTTGTAACATACAGAGTTCTATAAAAATATTAATGCCACTTTCTTTGTCAACTGTTCTGTACAGATAGAAGTTCACTATGTTTAGACTTAGAGACATTAGTTTTTGTTTTTTTAATTGCTACTTTCAAAGAGATATTTACCTATTTTTTCATCTGGACAGAAATCAATACATATTTTCACAGAACTTTGCCTAATATTTACTGCTATCTTAAAAATTAAAAAAAAAATTGTAAGAACAAATTCCATTAAGTGCAGATGTGAAGATGCCTAGTAGAAGTAACTTCTATTAACTGGAGAGATAAATCAAAAGTCACACAATATGGTGGTCACAGCGCAGGCTTTTAGTCAGATCCAGGTTCAAATTCTCCACCATTTACAAGCAGCGTGATATTAGACAAGTTGCTTAATGACTAAGCCTTAGGAAATACCTAGATCATATAGCAAAGGTTTATGTACAATCCTTAGCCCAGTACATGCAATAAATTGTAGCTACTATACAATTGTGTGAAGCAATGTATTTTTTTCCAAAACTACATTGCTTGTTTCTCAAAACACATCTGTCAGATACATGGGGCAGATAGAATATGCTGAAGACTACCTGAACTGTACCTGTATTCTAGAATGCTGTACTCCAGACCTCTGTATTCTATAGTTAGTTACAGAGCATATCTATTCATTTGTGCTATAGGCACAAACTCTACAGGTTAAAGACCAATTCACTGTAATATTATCATAAAACCTACACCTATATCTCTAAACTTTTGTGAATGGCTCCATTATTCTCTCAACTGGCCCAGTTGGAATTTAAGGCATGTCAGGACCTGACTGCACCATCTCACCCCAATATCAGTCCTGCCAGTCACACCGACCTGCCCAATCTACTTCCTCAATAGCCCTTAAATAATCTACTTCGTTGTCATATTACTGCTGCAGTATTATTTCAGGTCTTCACTGTCCCTCCACTGGCTTTCTAATTCCTCTTAACAACCTCCCCATGCTGCTACCAGAGCAATCTTTCTAAAATACATACTAATCCTTTCATAATTTTGCTTCTTGTCAGCTTCCACTAGTAAATAGGTTTAATAGTACATAATCTCTTGTCACTCTCTTCCCCACCCACATTCCTTGTTCAAACTATATAGTTACTTGGATTTCTCCAAATACATTACATGGTTTCATGCCTCTGTGACTTCATACTTCCCTTCCCCTCAACCTAAAATGCCCTTGCATCACTCCTCATTAATTCCATTTATCTTTTAAAGCTCAACTCAGGGTCTTTCTTTCTCCTCCATCAAGACTTTGCTGATCCCACCAGAATGTCTTAACTGCCCCTTTGGGCATCAGTAGCCCCCTATGCATTACATCTATTATGGAAGTCTGCATGTTTACTTCTCGTATCCCTAAGTTATATGCCCTTTGAAAGCAGGTGTCAGGGTTGCTGTTGTTGTTCTGTTTCTAGGCAAGAGTATGATAAATCTAGGTTGAACTGATTTATAAATGAAAGAAGTCAAGAAGGTTAGGGAAAAAAAATCACATTCATTTCAGTATGAATGAGCTGAGATCCATGAGTTTCTTAACTCCCAAGACAGGATATTTTTTGCACCCACTAAATGAACTATGGAAGATGATATTCTCCTGATGTGATATAGTTTATTGCACTATTATCAGTTTGGCTATATCATGGGCCAAATATCAAAGGAGGAACTAAAATACTGTTAATAACTCAAAGTATCCCCATTACTTAGCTTATACAGAAGAACAATACCAGTATAAAAGAAATATACATCTTACAAAGTATCTTTTAAATACCTTATTTGGAAATATATACATCTAACAGGAATGTAAACTAAAGTGCTTGCCAATCAGACAAATTGTAGTTTTGGGGCATATGTTTGTGTGTGAGAGTGAACCTGTGTGCACATTCCCTGTCCCCCAGCTCTTGACAGTCAAAAAAAAAAAAAAAATAACCAAGGGAACCTTCCAGGTACTATTTGATTCCTAAGTCATTCATTGTAAAATTTGGTGAGATTTCATGTTTTGGTACACTCTTAGTTTGTCTAAGGAAAGGTCCAGCCTCCTGTCTCTTTCTATGCTCCTTTCTTTAAATCCCTATTTGTTTACAGAGCAGAATTATATTTAGGCTTACCCTAAAAACCACTAAAATCCCTTATCTTGAGGATGAACCTGGGTGTTATAAAGTGTCTGAATATTAATTTCACACACCAATTCAAATCTTTAATTGATGGCTATGTGAGACTTATGAATTTTGATCCAAGAGTCTCAAGTGTGGAGTTTATCTGAGAGATTGACAGGAGTCTTGATATATAACAAGAGTCAATCTGGGAAATGGGAATTTAAATTATGGGAAATGAAATTTAAACTAATATAGATTATTTTAAATGAAAACTAAGACAAAAACCCCAATAAACCCAATTCTCAATTATACTTGTCTCCAAAAGGTTTTCTCTACAAAAATCCCATTCCTGCTAGCCTCATGGCAGAAGTCAGCTTATGGCTGAATCTATGCTGATGTCCTCAAGAACAATAAAATGAGACTCCAATTAAGGAATCCCCTAAATCTGCCTTGGGCTCAAGTAACATACAAAGTTGAAGAAATGTCAAATTCATATCTTAAAATTACATGAGATTATTTAATATTAAAGGTCTAGAAGGACCCCATGCAGAATTAGATAATGTGAAGGTCACTGTGTCAATCACTATTTGGTCAGAGAAAAGGAAAATTTCTCTCTATAATCATCACTAATGGTATTAAAATTATTCATTTCCTGCATGTTCAAGTCACTTACTACTGTGGTTTCTAATATTCAGAAGACTTTGGAGGTAGCCTAGAATCTGGAGGTAAAGGACATGAAGTCAAAGGGTCTCTGAGTTATTTTATTAAGTGAGGTGATAATGGTAGTCAAGAAAGAAAATAATCAGAGAAGGTAAAAAGTCACCAAACAGGTAGTAAAAAGTCTAGAATTCTGAAAAACTATGTGACCTTAGCTAAAGCACTTTAAACCTTTCGAACATTTATTTTCAACTTTTCAGTAAAAGGGAATTAGAACTTCTGGTTCTAGCAAATAAGGAAAGGCCACTGAGGAAACTCTCCTTCTACTAGTACGTATGTGTGCAGGGTAAAATGCAACTCACTAATTATGCCTGAGATTTATATAAGAATGAGAAAACAAAAATCCCCAGATGGCGAGAGAGAAAAGAAAGTTGAGAGCCAAAGTAGCAGCTCTGGAGTCTTAGGAATGGCTGTAGATTGGATATTTTACTGTCCATGGGACACATTATGAGCCCTTGGGCACTAGAGGAAGGGCAGCGGACATGGAAATCCTGTATAAATCCCAGTCCCTCTGAGGGCTGCAATCTTAGTTAAGGAAGGATTCAACTAATCTCGGTTCTACAGCTAGGGAGAAGTCAAGGAAGCAGTGCTCTAACCTAGCTTTTGATAGAAAATAGCATTTAGAAATAATTTTCAAATCTAGTTTTGTTTTTCTTATGAGTTGGGAGTACAAATGGACACTAGACATGTGGTGCAGAAAACCCCAAGGCCAGAAATTAGTAATGGTGACAACAAAAATATCCCTGAAGTTGTGCTTTCCCATGCCTATAGCAGAAGTTCAAACAAAACCGCTGTGAAGGACTCTTCTACACACCCAGACCTTGTAGTATCCCCACAGAGAAAAGCCAATACATTCAAAATTTTCAAAACCCAAAAGGAAGTAATCTACTCAGCAGACATGAAAACCAATTAACACTCCAAGTTCTTAAATTTTATTTTATTTATTTTTTTAAAAGATTTTATTTATTTGCAAGAGAGCATGAGAGACAGAGAGCATGAGAGGGAGGAGGGTCAGAGGGAGAAGCAGACTCCCCGCCGAGCAGGGAGCCCGATGTGGGACTCGATCCTGGGACTCCAGGATCATGACCTGAGCCGAAGGCAGTGGCTTAACCAACTGAGCCACCCAGGCGCCCTAAGTTCTTAAATTTTAGATCCATAATTTTTATGAGACGTTATGGGTGGAATTGTGTCTCCTCCACCGATTTAATGGATGCATTAAAGTCCTAACTACCAGTACCTCAGAATGTGATCTTATTTGGAAACAGTTATTGCAGAAGTAACCAGTTAACAGGCCTTACTGAAAAGGGTGGGCTCTTAATCCATTATGACTGGTTTCCTTATAAAAGGGGAGCTTTGGACAGAGACACAAACACAAAGGAGAACACCATGTGAACACAAATGCAAAGATTAAAAATTGCCAACAAACAATGAGCAGCAAGGAGAGGCCTGTGGCAGAGCCTCCAGTCACAACTCTTTAGGAGGAACCAACCCTGCTGATACCTTGATTTCGAATTTCTAGCCTCCAGAACTGCAAGACAATACATTTCCATGTTTAAGCCACCCAGTTTGTGGTACTTTATTATAAAAGCCCTAGGAAACTAATATAGAGATATCAAGTATGCACAAAATAACTAAAGAGATATAAGAAAGTAAAGAACTCATAGGAATAAGACATCATAAA
The DNA here is from genome assembly GCF_029215605.1 of Mirounga angustirostris. NCBI lineage: Eukaryota > Metazoa > Chordata > Mammalia > Carnivora > Phocidae > Mirounga > Mirounga angustirostris. The sequence goes on from NW_026991720.1 coordinate 38,456,421, forward strand.
AAAAATAGATGTTCTAAAAGGCACACATATAGATATTACCAATTAAAATTTCCATGAGCAGGTTAACATGTCAGACACAACCAAATAAATAACAGTATATAACTGAGGATACTCAGAATGCAGCACAGAGAAATGAAGAGATCACAGTTTGAAGATTTAAGGACACAAAGGATAATAAAGCCTAATGCCTAGCTGAATAGAATACACAGAGGGGGAAAAAAATAGAGAAAATGGAGGGTATCACTTGAATCAACAGTGAACAAGAACCTAATGAAAAATTGATGAAAATTTTCTCCAGTTTAGGAAGCTCAATAGATGCCAAACAGAGTAAATAAAAATAAATTCACAACAGTGAAACCTCAGGAGATCTAAAAGCAGCTAAAGAGAAAGAATAAATTACTTAAAAGAAGTAACAATTAGACTGACAGCTGTCTTAACAACAATGGAAAAGGAGAGCAGATAAGAAGTATCTTTAATGTGCTGAAAGACAAGTTACTCAAAACTAGAGTTCTGTATGCAATAGACTGAAAACTGCAGTTCTGGAAAAATAAATTTGAACAGAGAATCAAAGAGTAAAAATGAAAGAAGCAATTAGGAACAAAGGTATTGAAAGCATTGCAAATAATTCTAAATTCAACTATAATACAAATTAGATTGAACTCTATTGGTGATTACATATAATTCATCCTAACAATAGTGACTAACTTTGGGTATGTTAAAAACCAAGTAGGTGGGTGTATTCATTGTCAAAACTCAACTCACCCAATGGTACACTTAATATTTGTATATTTTATTTCATGTAAATTATAGCCCAGAAGTTGATTTTTAAAGCTAATGACACTAAAATGCTATATAATAACAGGTTAGATAAAGATCACTGATTACACTTTAGAATTCTAACATATTAGTATTGTTCTAGAGGAGAATAGGGATGATAACCAATTTTGGATTTTACCATGGCAAGAATGGATGTTGAACTTTTAAAGGTAATATTTAAAAAAAAAATGTCAATTGTAGACTTTGCTGCTATAAACATTGGGGTGCATGTGCCCCTTCAAATTACTATGTTTGTAACCTTCAGATAAATGCCTACTAGTGCAATTGCTGGGTTGTGGGGTAGCTCTATTTTTAACTTTTTGAGGAACCACCGTACTGTTCTCCAGAGTGACTGTCCCAGTTTGCATTCCCACCAAGAGTGTAAGAAGGTTCCCCTTTCTCCACATCCTCCCCAACATCTGTTGTTTCCTGAGTTATTAATTTTAGCCATTCTGACTGGTGTGAAGTGGTATTTCATTGTGGTTTTGATTTTTATTTCCCTGATGACAAGTGATGTGGAGCATTTTGTCATTTGTCTGTTGGCCATTCGTATGTCTTCTTTAGAGAAATGTCTGTTTATGTCTTCTGCTTATTTCTTGACTGGATTATTTGTTCTTTGGGTGTTGAGTTTGATAAGTTCTTTATAGATTTTGGATACTAGCCCTTTATCTGATAAGACATTTGCAAACATCTCCCATTCTGTAGGTTGCCTTTTCATTTTGTTGACGGTTTCCTTTGCTGTGCAGATGCTTTTTATCTTGATGGAGTTCCAATAGTTCATTTTTGCCCTTGCTTCCCTTGCCTTTAGAGACATGTCTAGCAAGAAGTTGCTGTGGCCAAGGTCACAGAGGTTGCTGCCTGTCTTCTCCTCTAGGATTTTGATGGATTCCTGTCTCACAATTAGGTCTTTCACCCATTTTGAGTTTCTTTTTGTGTATGGGGCAAGAAAGTGGCCCAGTTTCATTCTTCTGCATGTGGCTGTCCAATTTTCCCAACACCATTTGTTGAAGAGACTGTCTTTTCTCCATTGGACATCCTTTCTTGCTTTGTCGAAGTTTAGTTGACCATAGAGTTGAGGGTCCATTTCTGAGTTCTCTATTCTGTTCCACTGATCTATGTGTCTGTTTTTGCACCAGTACCATACTGTCTTGATGACTACAGCTTTGTAATACAGCTTGAAGTCTGGAATTGTGATGCCTCTAGCTTTGGTTTTCTTTTTCAACATTTCTTTGGCTATTCAGGGTCTTTTCTGGTTCCATAGAAATTTTAGGATTGTTTGTTCTGGTTCTGTGAAAAATGTTGATGGTATTTTGAGAGGGACTGCATTGAATGTGTAGATTGCTTTGGGTAGCATAGACATTTTAACAATATTTGTTCTCCTAATCCATGAGCATGGAATGTTTTTCCATTTCTTTGTGTCTTCCTCAATTTCTTTCATAACAGTTCTATCCTTTTCAGAGTACAGGTCCTTTACCTCTTTGCTTAGGTTTATTCCTAGGTATCTTATGGTTTTGGGTGCAATTGTAAATGTGATCAATTCCTTGATTTCACTTTCTTCTGCCTCATTATCAATAAATAGAAATGCAACTGACTTCTGTGTACTGACAGATGAATGGATAAAGATATATATATCTCTCTCACATCATATATATATTATGGAATATATAGATTATGGAATATTACTCAGCCTTCAAAAAGAATGAAATCTTGCCATTTGCAACAACATGCATGGAACTAGAGGGTATTATGCTAAGTGAAATAAGTCAGTCAGAGAAAGACAAATACCATATGATTTCACTCATATGTAGAATTTAAGAAGCAAAACAGGTGAACATAGGGGAAGGGAAGAAAAAATAAAATAAGAAGAAATCTGAGATGGAGACAAACCATAAGAGACTCTTAACTATAGGGAACAAACTGAGGATTGCTGGAGGGGAGGTGGGTGAAGGGATGGGGTAACTGGGTGATGGGTATCAAGGAGGGCACTTGAAGTAATGAGCCAGGGGTGTTGTATGCAACTGATGAATCACTGAGTTCTACCTCTGAAACTAATACAGTATATGTTAAAAAAATGATTTAAATTCAATTTAATTTAAAAAAGGAAAAGAATGTAACCCCACAGAATACAGGGACAGTGTGTTCTTCATACCTCCTTTGATGTGACTTTAAAAATGTAACACAGGCATAGAAATTATTAAACCATACCCAGTTATAAGGAGTCAGCTACAAATTTAGGGGCTCTAGCATAAAATCATTTGGGATAGAAAGAGCACTGAGTTGTTGAAATGAGAATAGTGAGATGACTCAACAAAGTTTTTGTTAGGTTATTTAAATGAAAACAAAAAATTAGACAAAAAAATAAAAAAGAGAGAGAGGCCATGGAGACCCTGAAGGTCAGAACTTGAGGGATTTTTTTCCAGATAATGAAATAGAATTTCCCAGTGGTTAGCCCTTTCATGGAACATAGAAATTAATGAGATACAGTAGGGCTGAAATAGTGGCATGGGTACAGATGGTATAAAAGAAGTCAGACTTAGAGAATGTATAGGATCCATAAACAAAATGAGTTATAGATTATGGTTCATAGAAGAATGACTGCAAGACTTTAGAGAAGTGGAGAACCTCGGTAAATTTCTAGGTCAGGCACTTTATTTAATAGATGAAGACAGTGGGGTCCTGAGAGGTTAGTAATTCATGCTACATTTGTATTCCCGAATAATCAACTGCTACCGTACTCTTTCTTCCAAGAGTAATTACATTTTTCACATCAGAGACAAAGATTTATGTAGCACCTTGGAAAATGCCTTTTAAAAATGTGCTATTCAGGACAATTATTCCAGTTAGGGTAGCTAATTGGGTACTTAGAGTAGTTAGTGTATTTGCATGCTTAATTAACTATAATTTATTTAAAAGTACTCTAATACCAAATTACTGGGGGATGCATTTGAGGCTTAACTTATTCTTTTAAAAAGTTTTATTTCTACCCATTTATTCTGCAGTACAAAGTAAAACTAAGTATTTTTTCCATTAAAGGAAAATCATCAAGTGGAACTAAAAACACAAAATGAAAAAACTGAATAGGGATAAAATGTTGAAACTAAATAAAAACAGATTAAAAATCCATTCAAGGATTACAAGAAAAACAATTTAATCCAAGCAAGGTAATTTGCAAATAAAATAGCAATGGCAGTGTGGTATGGAGGAAAGTGCTGCAAACTAAGTTAGACTATACTTGGATTTTAGTAGTACCTTATCATTGACAACTTAATGTCTCTTGACTTCACTATTCTCATCTGCACAATGGGTTTAGGTGGTTAACTTCTAATGGTAAAGTTCTAAGATTCTAATGGACCAGATTTAATTAAAAGAAAGCAATTTTTCCTCAGGACCAGTTTTATTACCTGATTTGGGTCTTCATCCAATCAATTCTAATGGCCTAACTATCTACCCTTGGTTTATGGTAGCAAGTACTTATTGCTAGTGCCTAAAATATTCTCTGCAGATCTAGGGAAAACAATTGTTAAGGTATGCACACAGCTGCAACTGACATAGATGTATTTGCATGTATTCACTCCACCAAGTTGAAAGGTAGGGAAAGCTGAAGCATTATCCTCCTGTTTAATAAAACAAATCCTGAAAGGAAGTGTCTTGTACATTGTCATTATTACCCTATGCCCTGATCCTTAGTATCTCTGGAATTGTTTCTATTCTCCCCACTTGTATTGCCACTGTCTTAAGTCTAGCCCCAGTAGTTCTTACCTGGAGAAAACTGCTTCCTATATTTTGTCTTGTAGTCTCTGACAACTCCTCTCCCACAAGCTATTAGAAGGATCGCAGCATATATAAATGAGATTGTGTTAAAACTTTTCAGTGGCTGCCCAATGCTTTCAAGTAGAGTCCACAATCTTCAGTGACATACAAAGCTCTTAAAGATCTGATCCATGCCAATTTTTCCAGACTCATCTTCCTACTCCCATTATCAACAATTCAATGCTCTATCCATCCCAAATGGGTTTATGCTAGAGCCCCTAAACTGGCACTTATTGCTTTCTCTGCCTGCCTGACAGTCCCTATTTTTCCCCCATTCTGTGTACTTCTTTTCTGCTTGGTTCATTCCTAGCCTTCCCCAATTCCTTGTCATTTAGGTAAGGTGCCTAGTACTCTGTGTAGATAATTATGGCACCCTCCACTTTGTAATCATTTACTTAAAATAAAAAAGATTTTCTTAGGAGACTTCCACAGAATGGCAGCATAGGAAAATCCTCAACTCACTTGTCCCAGGGACACTTCAAATCTACAGTATATGTGGGCCATTTCCCTCTGAAAAATACCTAAAAACTAGATGGGCTGTTTCTCCATAGCAAAGCATAGAAAGACCCCATCAAGACAGGTAGGAGGCAGAGATATGGTCTCACCAAAAACCCAGCTCCCAGCACAGCAACATAAAGCTGGGAAGGGTTGCACCAGTCTAGCACCTCTCCCAGAAGAGGCAGGGAGGCACCCCTACTCCTGGGATTTACAGAAAGGAGATAGCACCCAAAACATCTGGCTTGGAAAAACAATGAAGCGGATGTCTGAGAGACCCGGAGTGCTATAGGAAACTAAGATTCCCCTTTTAACAGGCTTACATATGGTCTCATTCATCCCAAGACACACAAAAAAAGCAATTTTAAAAAGTGCCTAAACGATACATGAAGGAGACTTAATTGCTAATCTAAAAACATCTACTGGAAGGGCAGAGGACAGTTGAAACCCTCCCCTATGACAGAGGCTCTGGCAGATGCCAATGTTGTATTTTCCACCTACCCTGCTAGAACAAGGAGGTGAGCTCCAACATGGCACTATTTTACCACCTTGCTAAGACAGGAGGGAGTGAGAGGTCACAGCACTATCTTGCTGAAGCCAGAAAGCACAGGCAGTTGTGGCACTCAGTCCCTGGCTGGGGCTGACAAGTGCCAAAAGTCATGGTATTCTCCTGCTTCTAGCCTAAAGTCACTCACAGACAGGGCACTCTCCTGTTGCATTGCTGTAGCCCCAGGAGATGTGCAACAAGACATTTTCCATCTGAAGCCAGTGCGCATATCCCACCCCCTACACTTTCTAGCTGCCTAAATAAAACCAGCCAGCCCTTGCAACCCATATAAAGGATGCCCCTTAATCACCTGGCCCTGGTGGCCAAGTAGGTTGGCATTCCTGAGTTTCATGGGAAAATATATGATTTGAAAGACATTTCTTGGCAAACCACCACCCACAAACTCCAACATAATCATGGTCTTCCTGTGAAAAAAAGTGCCATTTACCTAGCCTGGAGCTTCAGCCTAACAGTCAGCCTTCAGGTTTCCCATGTATCTAGAGACTAAGAAGGTACTCCCAGGAAATACAAGCAAGGAGATACCATCCTTGTACAACCCTCGACATTGTTACAGCTTGACAAGATCTCTCAGAAAGAAGCTTATATATTCATGTGGACTCCCATTTTTGCAACGGTCACTGAGGGAACACCTCCAGATCTCCTGGTCTGGAGGCCAGCCAGGATTATGATTGCAGCCCCACAGGACTATATATATTTGCATATTTTAAAAGATGCTGCCTGGATGTCTGGCTTCCAATCAGACTGAAAGTAGGTACTAAATGAGATTCCTCCCCTTAGAACACTGACCAATCTTAGCATACCTTCAATAATGGGACATATTAAAAATAAGTCAGGCAGTTTAGACAATCACAAAGTTTTGAGAGACAACCAAGAGCTAAGGCAAGTTTGAAAGAGAAGTTTCATTACCTACACAGGGCCACGCCTTCACGATGGAGATGTAGCTACCTTAACTAATATACAGAAACAAAGTCAAGAAAAATGAGGAAACAGAGAAATACATTCCAAATGAAAGAACAATAGAAAACCTCAGAAAAAGACTTACTAATACAGAGAGAAGTAATCTATCTAATAAAGAATTCCAAGTAATGGTCATGAAGATGCTCATCAAACTTAGGAGAAAAATGAATGAACACAGTGAGAACTTCAACAAAGAGAGAGAAAATATAAGAATGCATCAAACAGAAGTCACAGAGCTGAATAATATAACTGAAGTGAAAAATACACTAGAGTTTCAATAGTAGATTGGATGAAGCAGAAGAACAGACCTTGAGCTGGAAGACAAGGAAATGCAACTCACCCAGACAGAGCAACAGAAGGAGAAATAAATTTAAAACATGTAGATAACAGGACAACATCAAGCAAAACAACATTCTTATTATAGGGATCCCCAAGGAGAGAAATAATGGCTGAAAACCTTCCCTAACTCAGGGAAGGTTAGAGACAACCAACTCAGGAAGCCCGGAGGGTTCCAAATATGATGAATGCAAAGATCCATACCAAGATACATTATAATTAAGATGTCAAAAGTTAAAGAGAATCTTAAATGCAGCAAGAGAAAAATTGTTACATATAAGGGAAACATCATAAGGCTATCCACAGATTTCTCAGCAGATACTTTGAGGCCAGAAGGGAGTAGCTTAACTATATTCAAAGTTCTGGGGGGAAAAAAGCCCCCCAAAAAACAATAAATAAAAAACTTCTAACCAAGAATACTCTACCTGGCAAGGTTACCATAGAAATTGAAGAGAGTTTTCCAGACAAACAAAAGCTAAAAGAGTCCATCATTACCAAACCAGCCTTACAAGAAATGTTAAAGGGACTTCATTAGCTGAAAAGAAATGGCACTAGTTAACAAGAAGACATATGAAAGTAAAAATCTCACTGAAAAAGAAGGTATATAGAAAAAGTAGTGGATCAATACCTTATAAAGATATTATGAAGGTTAAAACAAAAATATTAACTAAAACCATAAACATTAGTTAATAGATACATAACATGAATTGTAAAATGTGACATCAAAAATACATAAATATCCCTCAGTAGAACTTGAAACAAGGCAGGTTCCTCATGTAGTCCCTCCAGATCAATGAGGTTTCAACGGCCCCGAAATGATGGTCAGAGTTAATGAAGAGTTGTCAGTGCTAGAAAATGTTGAGTTAGAGTTTGCAGTTGACTGAATCTGACGTATTGCAAGCCAATCTGTATGAAAGCCAAGCACAAACAAAAGACCTGGTAATTAGTGATGGCCAGTTCAACTTGGATCACACTCCAAACATTGTCACCACGTGTCATTCATTTAAAAAGTCATTAAGACTGTAAGACCTGCTTTATTACTGACTATATTTGTTCATTCTGTGTGCCTCCACATCTCTATCTGCTGCAATCTCCTCTATAGCATTGAAAAAGGAAATTATTTTCCTGCTCCGTTTAAATTATAGTCAGAAGCTTCTAGACTTTAATTTCCTGGATAAAAACATGCCCCTACACCTTAACAGGTGCTTACTTATATAATAAGTGATGAAAGGAAATTGGGTGTATTTTGAATCCAATGATATTATGTTATTCTGGGACATCACAAAAGAACCACTCTGAGTCCAGCCCAGAATGCATGGATTATCATTTTGAAAGCCACTCAAAGCATCCCAAAGATGTGGATCTTCATGACACAGGCTACAAATATCTTGTCACATTGACTGAAAACAGTAACATTTCTCCGGGGAAACATGACTTTGGAGGTAAAAATTTGAAACTGCCCCATGTAAATTCAGATCAGGGTTTGTGGCAAAAAGAGTTTGCTACAGTCTTTTAACGAAGTTTCACTTTTCAGGGTGTTTTGGATTTCAGTTTACAGACAACCTGGGCTAGGTGTTTATGCTTGGCTTTCACACAGATTGGCTTAACTGTTAACTCATTAACTCTGATAATTATTTTCTTGCAGCTGAATCCTGATCTAGAGACAGTACATGAAAAACTAGCCTTGTTTCAGGATCTACTAAGCCAATAATTTTCATTTTTGTGCTCTGAGGAAATAGAGAAAACACATTAAAACCTGCCATAGAGATGATTAAGAAAACCCTTATACAGAGGTTTCCAAATATATTTAGACTACAATCTATTTCAGCATGACAAGAGAGCTCCATGGACACTTACCCTCTATTTCCAATACTCCCTTAGCATCCACTCCTTCTAAATAAAGACAGGCTTTACTTAAATGAAAAAAAAAAAAAAAAAAAGACTGTTATCCCTTAGATGATAGATGTAGCCATACATAACTTTCTATGCATTCATTTATCAAAAATTTTATTAAGCACCTTTTATGTGCCAGTTGTTCCTAGGGATGCTGCTGTGAGCAAGGCAGACAAGCAACCTATGCCCACAGAGCTTACATTCTGGAGAGGTGGGGCAGTGGAGATGAAGGAAAGGAAAATAAACAGCAAGGAGGTAATTACAGCTAGTGATAAGTATGAAAGCTATGAAAAGGTTGGTAATAGAAATGGAAAAAAACTGGGTAGAGGTAGACTTCAGATAAACTGGACCAATCTGAAGGATGAAAGAGAAACAAGGTACCAAGCCAAAAATTGTAAATGCAGAGACAGAAATATGAAAGAGCTTAGTGGATTTAATGGCTGGAAATCCTAATAATAGTGAGTTAAGTTAGTTGTTGGAGGTCATTGAGAAGACATGACCATTGGTTGACTTGAGAGCTGTATTGGGCAATCAGAGGCTCCTCCCTCCCTCCCCTGTCCTTGGAATGTACACTCTGCCTACTGTCCCCACAGTGGGAGCTGTTCCAGGGAAGGACACAGCCTTGGGAGAGTAAGGTGGTGTTGAGACCATATGCATGATACAGGTGACTGAAATCAGTTAAGGTCTCTACTTAAACTAATATTCTGGCAGGCAGGTGCAGAGATCTATCTGTCTTGCAGTTGCCCAAGATAAGCCACATAAGTTCCCTTGCTTATTAGACCTGCCACCAATCAACCTGGAGTGGTCTGCCTCTTTCTTCAGTCTTTCCTTGTCTCTTTGTACAGGGGCCTATTTGCAAAACACCAACAGTATTGTAATATGTAACTAATGAGGTAGGCAGGAGTCAGATCATAGCCTTGTAGATCATGTATTTTACTCTAGGTACAATAAGCCAGCTAAATGTTTTGAGCAGGAGAGTTCCATAAATCTAAACACATTTTTTTAAATCACTCTGATCTTCTTGTGGATATTGGATTACTAAAGGTCATAAAGAGTAAGAGAAAATGTGTTAGATTTCTAGCAGTTTATGAGAGAGTTTATGGAGTTTTAGGATAGCAGAGGGGATAATGTGCAGAGAAATTGTGAGACTCACTCATGGATGAGATGTGGATGGGAAAGAGAAGAATTGGTAGACTCTGGGTTTTAGGGTAAGCCACTCAGGGTGCAATTTTATGGAGAGAGAATACAGAAAAGAGAGGCTAGGACAATGCCCAAAGGCCCTATAATACTGTAAGTTCCAGTGAGGAAGAGAAGCACAAGAGGAGAAAATATGGAAGTATCATCACAAAAGCCAAGAAAAAAGTATCTCAATGGAATGTGATGTTAACCAAGAAATGGGCCAAAGAGAGCCCATGGATTTGGCAATATTATAATTTCATAAGCTATAATCTTATAAAAGTTACAAATTATAAAAGTAATTATAAAGTAATTTCATAAGTTATAATCTAACATAGCATAAATACTAACACTAGACCCTACTGGAAATTACTATAGTAAAGGCAGGCAGGGATTACCACAATTTCTAGAAAACTCATTGCTCATGCTCTCACTCCATCTTTTTCAATCTCTCTCTCCAACTAAGTTAAGGGATATTAAGGAATTTGAGTCGTCTTTGTAGCTCTGACAATGTAAATGCAAGTAATGACAATCTCTATCTGAACAGGAAGAGAGGTATATGACTAAATGGACATTTGTCCCAACTTCTGCCACCCACTATCACACATCCTTATAGGGGAACAACAGAGAGTGGCCTGGCCAGGCTTTGACCTAGTGTTCAAAGTGGATAGAGATTGGGATCCACAGAATGGCAAGAGAAGGAAGAGCAAGGGAAGGAAATTTTGAGGCTGTAGAGACTAGCAAAGTAAGTACAGAACAAGCTATACATGAAAACTGGCTAGAAAGAGAGAAAGAAAGGAGCAACAGATCAGGACAAGAAAAGGTAGCAATCAATCCAAACATCTGAACTAGAGAGACCAGATAGAGTGAAGGCATGAGCAATTTCTCAGGTTCATATCTGCCACTCTTTGCTTGACTTCAGGGTTGGGTATATGTACATAAACAGGACCACCACCACCAAGGTGCTACCCTACCCATCTAATATCTCCGCCCCCATGCTGGGTCCAAACTCACCATAACTCTAGCCTTTATCACCCTTCTGGCTCTCCTCTCACAAGGCTCAAATAAAGGCAGTTTGAAAAGTGTAGCCAAGGGGTGCCTGGGTGGCTCAGTTGGTTAAGCCACTGCCTTCGGCACAGGTCGTGATCCTGGAGTCCTGGGATCGAGTCCCACATCAGGCTCCCTGCTCAGCGGGGAGTCTGCTTCTCCCTCTGCCCTCTTCCCTCTCGTGCTCTCTGTCTCTCATTCTCTCTCTCTCAAATAAATAAATAAAATCTTAAAAAAAAAAGTGTAGCCAAGATGGCTGCCCCTGTCTGATCACTCAGGTGCTACCGCACATAAGGTGATTGGTAACTGTTCTCAGATTACTGGCCACATGGAGGCATTTTTTTTTCTTTAAGATTTTCTTAAGATTTAGAGAGTGAGAGAGAGCATGAGTGAGAGGGGCAGAAGGAGAGAGAATCCCAAGGAGACTTTGTCCTGAGGTCAGAGCCAGATGCAGGGCTCTCTCTTATGACCCTGAAATTACGACCTTAGCCAAAACTGAGGCAGACAATTAACTGACTGCACCACCCAGGCATCCCCACATGGAGGCATTTTAAGCAAAATCATGGTCTCAGGATGGCCAACCAGAATTCTGTCAGAAATAGTTTGGAAAAAAATCTGCATGGTTTCCCACCTAACACTGAGACTATAAGAAAAACTCACTATAAAGACAACTTAAATAGAGGGAGGACTTCAAGTTCCCAAGTTCATTCACACACACACATCACATCACATCTTGGTTCCTCTGGTGGAATTTATTGCCCTAGGATAAGAAAAATCTCAAACCCAGTAGAACCCCGTTCGTCAGCATGATCCAATATTACTCACACAGTGCTCTGCAGACCCAAGGTGAGGTTGCCTGTGGATGGATCAAACAGCCGGCAACCTGTCGTGCTAAACTCAGGACACTGTTTACGCTCAAAAACAAGTTTAAGAAGATGTAGAGTTGATAATTTAAGCTCTCCAATACATAGAATCTAGTTCAGTTATCTATGAATCACAGTTTAAAAAAGTGTTTAATAGAAAATGTCCTGGGGCACAGAATTATGTATATACTAATATCCTGCTGTGCCTACAAGCATACCATGCACATGTACCACCGGACTCCTTTCCAAAATGCGCTTGCATTATTCACATAGAATCATGGTTTTCCCAAAAGAAAAATCAATACTAAGAGAGTAGGCAAATTCAACGTCATTGCCTTCAGTATCTCCTTCTTCCTATTTTTTCGATTGCTATGTGAATCATCCGGCGCTCATTTTCCCTGACCACCCTAGTCTCGGAGGACTTTTTTTCATCCTGAATCACCTCAGGAGGTGAGGATGATTCTTGAAGGCTTTTCTAGCCTGACAAACCAGCTTAAATTAGGCAAGATTTGTATTAATATTACCATTTAAGTCTTTTGGTGAAGTCTTTCTATTAAGTCATTAAAAATTCCACAGCTGCGCAGCTCTGTTTGCTCTCAGGTCACTCACCTTGTTCAAAGTGAAGGCAAAACTATTCTGAAGGGACAACCCAGGACGGGCTTCAGAAAGTGTGTTTCAATTTCACTGAACACTACAAGGACTCTGTGCAGTGTAAGATAATTTATGATAAAAGGAAAATGGACCAAAGGCATGCTGTCATGAGATAGCAGATGGATTTTGTGTAACCTCTTCAGAGAACAGTGTACGTAGCTTGGCAAGGTGAAATCTCTCTACAAGAGAAAAGTGCTATAGAGAATCATGAGCGCTGGGTTCCTGGAAGAAAAATACAAAGTGAACCTGGATGTCTTGGAAAGAAAGAGATAAAGGAGTCAAGGAACAGACCTTACTGGGGCAATGCTGTCAGGAAACTAAAAAGGGCATCCTAAGATGTGAAGTTACCAAACAGAAGTAGACAACCGTGTTTGGGAAAATAAGCCCCAAACAACCTGCATTTGTCTCTCGAGAAAGGTTTTTGAAAAAAATTACATGTCATGACTTGAAACAGGATAAGCTGTGTTTTTAGGAAGCTGCAATGTGGTTTCTAAAACAAATCTGTAAGTATCTGCTATAAACAAAGCTCATAAAGAATATCTACAAATATCCACATCACAGAAGAACCAACAGATAATGTCAAATTTTGGCATTTGGTATTTATTTCACTTGTTAATTGGATATATTATTTGTACACACTCGAAAGCATGCATAATTAATATGTTTGACAGCATTACCATTTTTGTTATTATAATTTAGTAGCAAAAATAATATTAGCTACCATTTATCATGTGTCTTGTTTCAAGGCTTGGCCTTGTGTCAGGCATTATGCCAAAAGATTTCACCATTGTGTCGTTTTACCTTAAGACTTAGGAGATGTGGGCATTATTGGTCCCATTTAAAGTATTATAGAAATTAGATACAGACATTTTAAGGAAAATGCTTCAGGTCAGACAAATGTCTACATCTTAAAGCCTACGTTTAACCAGTACACTATACTACCTCCCAATTGTCAAAGATTTTAGGCACAATCCAGTAAGCTCTTTAAAATTCTGAATTTATATATATTATTTTGATCTGGGGTTTTCAATCCTATAAAGCCAGTGCAAAATTCCAATGTAAAGATACAGATTTATATATGCACAACATTTCTCACATTCAGTCAAACTTACTCAGTTCAGGGGGCACATGCCCTTTTGAAGGAACTGTGCTAGGCCCTGAAGTGTTTATAATGAAAAATAGTGGAAATCTCTGCTCTGAAAAAATATTAGTAACAATTCATATCGGGGTGCTATACTGAACTTTACCTGTAATGGTTTAGGCTAATGCACCAAAGGCTAAAAACCAGAAATAGGTGCCAAAATGCCCACAATTGAAAGGCTAGATTATTGGTGGCAGAAGAAGAATGGACCTCATTTTGCAACCACCGTTTTAATAATCAGTGCAGGCAAGAATGATTAGCAGATGCTAAGACATGTAGGTGAAAGGTGATTGGGGATCAAGATATTAATACTGTCTGAAGTATAAACCACCAGATTACCACTTAATTACGAAAAGGAAAGATAACTGCACATAGAGAGATCTGGTAGGTACGACCTACCAGAGCATATTTAATAACGAGATACATGGACATCACGTTTCTCCTAGTGTGAGGTTACAGGAGTATACACAATTACCTATGCAGAGCTCATTTTGAAAGGTTTACTTGAAGCCTAACATGAGAAAAATCATAAGACAAATCCAGTCTTCAAAAATCCAGACAACTGGCCTTCAAAAATGTCAAGGTCTTAAAAGAATTAGAAAGGCTGAGGAGCATAGAGGGAGGGAAACTGTTCTAAAGTAAGGATGAAAAGTGATTTGACAACTAAATTCAATAAGTGCCCTTTTATTATATCCTGTTTAAAAAAAAACCCACACAGCTATGAAGAACATCATTGGGTATTTAAAATGTGAATTTTGACTGTTACAGAACAGTACTATATCCATATTAAATTTCTTGTATGAATATTGTTTTGTGATTATATAGGAGAATATCTGTATAGATAGGATATTTAGGATGAAGTGTCATGATGTCTATACATTAAACGCAAGTAGTTCACCAAGATAAAAACATAGGTAGATGATAAATTATTTAATGAAGATGATATAATCTATTAGAAAGGCTTATAATCTGTATGTATGTATAGATTACATAAGTATATCTAACATATGTTAAATATTAGCATACATGTACAGTTTGTAAATATACTACATAATAGCATACATACTAAATGTGTAATATACTATACTAAGTACAATATAGAAAGGATATAGCACGTACTACATAGAATTCAACATAAAGATTATAGATTATATAAATTTATGTATTACCTAATAAAGCTTAGACTAGTTAAAATATATCTAAATATATATCCACAAAGAAGAGATTATATATAAATGTATTTTATGTTATATAAAATGGATATTTCATATTTATAGAGATATTAAGATATAATAGAGCTTTATATATTAGATTAACATAAATATATTTATATATATGTCTATATGTATGTAGATTTTAGAGCTAGTAGTGCATGGTCAAGCTGTTCCTGCCACTTCAAAGTTTCCCTCCACTCAAGCCAAATGAGGGAGCTTTAGGAGAACAACTGAGATAGGCTGAAATGTATTCCCTGCTGTTTAATTCCACCTTGGGAGACTCTACAGGGAAGTGTAGCTGGAGAAGGACTGAGAATATTCTATCTTAACCCCCCATGGCACAAATGTTCATCGTTCTCTTGGACCAAAGCTAGACCTTACAAAAGGACCTATAAAAGGGGCCAAGAAACTGTAACAGACAATAGACCTACCAGAATCTCAGAGGCTACAATAGATGATTGATCAAAGGTGGAGGTTAGAGGAGGCATTGCCTGAGTCAAATATGCAAAGGTCCTTGTCTTCATAAGGCTCAGAGTCTAGAATGGGAGATGGACATTTACCATACAATTTCCCAACTAAAAAGAACAATTGCAAATTTTGGTAACAAAGACAGAATCTATTTTATTTTCCATTTTCCTCCTTAATTCTCATCCAAAAAGAATGACGGAATGAAAATTAGAAAAACTTCTCAAATGAAACAAGAGAACTACTGTAATTCTGGACTACAATTTATGGAACACACTGGTCATAGACAGCAAAATCTGGGGAGAAGTAAAAGGCCATGCTAGCTATTAACACATACATCCTTGAATGCTTTATGTGTCAGTCCTAGAAGATACATATAGAGTGGTTGTTTGGAGGTGGGTAGGTCTTTTTGGAGAACAGGTTTAACATCATTGAATAGCAAAGGGGGTGAAGATAAAATAAAGAAAACCCACTGAAAGGACATTTATATCAACAACCCTGCCTTCCAATGGAGGGAGATGACAGGAGGGCAAGTGTAGCGACAGATGGAGACAGGACAGGTTCTAGGTGTTCACCAAATGTAATTTAGAGACCCTGTGATTTACAAGGCTCTGCTGGAGCCCACAAGGGAAAATTTAGAAGAAATATGTCCCCAAGTTAAAAGAAACCAATTTAGGGACAGGTATAACACACACTTAGCCCAACACTGCAAAAAGCCTCTAGCTATATCTCCCTTCCCCACCTTCTGCCTACTGCTATTTTTCGAAGAATAGGTATCACCATCTGAAGATGGTCATTTAGGAATAAGTGCAAGATCCACACATAAAAACATGGGTATGGCAACAGACCATACAGTACTTATGAACAAAAAATGACCAAGAGGCAAATCAAGGCAACCGAAGTGATGAACCCAAATAAAGTATTCAGGTTTCCATTGAAAATGGACTAAAAAGCCCACACTTTACCTCCCACCACTGTGAAGATTCATCAAAATAAAAGATCAAAAGTACCAAAAAGGAAAAATCTCAAGAGAGAAAATGCTGAAAGTTGAAACACAGAAAACTGTAGCCCAAACTATGCTACAAGAGCCCTGCCAGGTGTCTTTTAGGTTGAAAGGGCTTGATTTCTAAATGCCTTGAAGTCACTTCCATTCAACATTGCACGTGCAGTAGACAGATTAAAACATGAATTTAACTCAAATTTTCATTTTAATATCTGAAGAAAATATAATGAAACTCTTCTCAACAGAAATACCATATGGACATTAAAGAAATGGAAGATGTGTGTCACATCAACTCTTTCCCCACTGAAAGTTGTGAAATGGTGTCACATCAACTCTTTCCCCATTCCCTCTTGGATTCTTGGAGGCAAATGGTCTTTCACGGTTATGTTAACACATTATTTCAGAGAGTGGTTGGAGTCTTAGGTTTGGTATTTTCTGATGCAATGATCCAAGATTCAAATATACATTATACAGCACATATAAAGAAAATTGCACCATGGAGTTAAAATGGGCAAGGAAGACTTTGTTTAGTGCAATAGCCATCGAGGAAAGAGATTGAACTCAATTCAGATGAAGCAAAAGGAAGGTGAGAATGAGTTAGCAGGAAAAGTACCAAAGGAAGTTAAAGGGAGGCTTGGTCAATGTGATCAGGCCATCTGTGTTTCCTAACTGGCACCTGTTGAACTTAGGCTCTTTCCCACAGAGACTGAGAAATAGGGGCACCATCTTTCTTTCTTGATGATTACATTTCAGTGGGATGGCTCTTGGGTCTTTGAGAAAGACATTCTTGCACTGGGAGAGTATTTACATTTCAGAGGCAGAAGAAGAATTTACAACTACAAGTTCTCCAAAGTCAAAGCTCTATGAAAAGGGAAGTCAGGGACCTAAAGTCAAGAAGCAGCCTGTTAAAGTGTAGTCAAGCTAAGAAGAAGGTTAAGGACCTCTCAGGAAAGCATCAAGTCTCACTGGTGATGGCTGTAGAAGGCTTGAGCAAGTCTGTCCCTGGAGAGTTTAAAAACCAAATGTAAGATTGTTTTTTCCAGATTATCTTCTTATGGACATGGCTACTGAATGGAGAATAAAAAGCCCCTTTTCTGCACCTCCATTGATGGAGGCAAAGTTTTTAAACTGTCAGTTGGCTCAGCTAAACTGAAGATCAAAATTGTTAATTTCTACTTCACAAAAATTCGAGGATTAATAGGCAATGTTTATCAAATTTTTCCATTTAGATGTAGAAAAAAACCATTAAGGACAAAATAGGATTCCTATCGTTTCAGATGAAAATAGGATCAGCAAGTTTGTAAAGTGCCAAACTAAATTAAATCTCAAAAAGAACCTTAGCTATTCTTTTATAAAGACAATATTTGCACAAGAGCTTCATTTCCTGTAGAATTTCCCTGTGATTGTAAATGAAGAATTATAATAAGCTGTTGTGTAAATAACAATAGAGCAGCATTGGTCCTAGAACATTGAAATCTGTTATACATAATGGGGTTTTCTCTATTTCTGCAGTCTTATCACAAATTTCTTTTAAAAAAATTTTAACTGAAGTGCATTAGTTCATTTTTTTTAATATGCTGTAAATTATAGACAATTTCAAAGTGCACAGATGTAGAAGGAAATAAAATCACCAATAGTCTCACCACCTTGGAAATTAACACATCGATGTAATTACTAACCTTTTTGTTCTGAAAATATTTGAGTTCTAATCATAGGACATGTGATTTTATATTGATATACCATAAAATTATAGATTGGCTTTCATGTAAAATTTGAACAAAATAATTCAAGAATATCATCTGACAAAAATAAGAACTGGCAATACTTTTACCTCCTTACAGATTTTCCTTCTATGTCAGCATTGCTTTTATGGTACTAGGTGTTTCCCCACCCCCATCCATTTCTTTAAATTTCTCTTCTTTTTATCTGTCAAGCAAGACTGGGGCTTTAAATCTCACAGAATTCTTTAGCTAAGGAAGAGCTTATTTGTAGAACATGTGCTGGTAATGGTAGTAGTGACTTTTAAGTATTGTTATCTCAGGAACACTTACTGGGCAGATGAACTAGGATATGATGAGAGTTTGGCCATAGATAAGTGCCACTGATTTACTACTTCTAATTAAAAAGCAGTACCCAGGTCACTCGGTATAAAGATTAGAAAGTCATTACTCAAGGTCTTTGGTAATCCAAATGATCTTTTATATCATTCCACACAACTTTTCTGTTAGGGAGAGAAGCAGCTGTTTTACTAATTCTTGCTAGAGCATATCATACCAGTTGTCTATTTGGTGCCTTCTTGAGAACTAGAACAGGGTGCCCTTCCTAGGAGAATGAATGAGAAAGTTGCACAGCACTGTGGGCATAAGACTTGGAATGCAAATCAAAAAAAGTCACCTGTTAGTCTTTCTTCAAGCAGACACTGCCCTCTGCTATGGTGTTCCTTGAGGAAGACCATGGCCAAATTTCAGTCCATTCCTGCCCATTTAGTGACACTTATGTAGGGCACAACCTTCAACTCTGTGTATAGCCCTAGTTATAATTATGCCTGTGTCAATGTATAGATAAGTATTTGTGTTTATACTTACCAATTTATGTATTTCTGTATACTTATAGTTAGAACCAAATTATCTTAGGTGGTCTTCAAACACAGCAGGAGATTACCATAACTGTGGATTAACTGATCTGATTTAGTGCTTAACATAAAAGACATTTTTTCTACTAGAGAGAAAGGTACAGAATTAAGAGAGGAAAGATTTAGCGAAGTATTATGGGTCTCAGGTTTGGATATAGATTACAGAAGTAGTGTGACAACACTTAATCCAATGAGCTATGTTAATTTTGTATAAAATAAGGAATCACTTGATTCTGATATCCTCATACTCAAGTTATTCATTTTCAAGTAATCATTATGTTCAGTGGTTTTTATCAAAGAAATTATTAGATAATGGATCTGTCTTCTGAGTTATTCCATTCCTTATAGACTCTTCTGCTTTACATATTAAAGACAGTCACTACAGGTTAAGCCATACCTCCCCACTAAGATTCCCCCCCACTAAAAATCCTGATCTACTTATTATGTATTTTATGTTATAGAAGAGCAGTCTCAGGTCCACCTGATCTGTTACTCTGTAAGCAATAATCGTTTACTCTGACTTCATGAGTGCTTAAACTTTCCCCTTTATCCTTCCTAAAAGCTTTTGCTAGAATGGGTTTAGACATGAATCTTTGTTTTTACATCAATAAGGGAAAATTTTCAAATCTGCATTCTCAAATATTTTATTTAGCTCACAGGATTTAGTTGTATTCTTAAATATTTTATTCTAATGTCTAATTCAGAAACACCTTAAAGGTCTAGACTGAATCTGTTCTGTTATTTTCATGGCGTTAATCTTTTTATACTTTATATTCATGGAGAACTTTACATTTGTTTTTACTCATTTTATTTTCCAGTATCATTCCCTTATATACTACCTCCAATGTAGGTTTTCATTCTAACTTTTCACCAAAATTTCTTCTCTCCTTCTGATATACTCTTGAAGAAGCAGCACAACATTTTGGTGTTGTATTTCCAGTTCCCGCATGGATTCTGAAAATAGATCTTTTTCAGTGGCATGTTCTTCTTTAACTAGCTGAGCGGTTATTGCCATTCTCTTATCCTGCAGTTTTGTTGTTGTTTTTATAGCACAAGTTAGTCTTTATTTACTTACCCGTATATGAAAAGGACTCCATTCAAACCCAACATTTGCCAAAAGATAGACAATTTACCATGACTATGCTCAATTCCCACCCAGGGGTTTGTGGTTTATCTCTCGGACTTAAAGTCAGACGCAAGCTTATAGGCCCAGATTGTTTTTCAATTTCCAGTACTTACCAAGCATTTAGCTATATATTTCTACTATGCTAAGTATAATCTATTCCATGTCTATTTTCTCCATCTCTAAAACCTTGAAACAAGATTCTTATTACTTTAGCCCCCACCTATAATTTGAGGTATTTACAGTTGCCACAATGCTTAAGCAATCGCCAACCTCCCCTACTTCCCCATTCTGTTCATTGATGGAAATTAATTGCCCAAGAGAGGTAATAAGAGTAGAGACACAGAGCTAAGGGCAGTGATCTGTTACTTTAAAAAGCACCATTTCTACCATTGACAGCAGTTTGCCCAACTTTCCACTTGATCCAAACCTGGTCTGTGGATCTAGAAACTAATACGGAGAAAGGGAGAGGATATTTCTGGCTTCTATTAAGTGGATTTCTCTCTTTATGAGGCAAAGCCTCATCAGTTATTTTTCTCCATCCATTTTTATTGCCTTTATGGTTAGTGGAAGTGGAGTGAAGCAATCAATTGCCTGTCAGCTTTCATTTTTTTTTTTAGATTGCTGTGAGTGGTGATCTTTTCTAAAAATTGGAATTTTTTTCCTTCTGCTTGTTCCTAATCACCAGTCTCATCATTGCTCCATCTAGGCCTGAACCAAAAGCCTCAGTTAAGTGTCTTTGCTATTTCCAAGCCTTGCTGATATTATCTGAGATTTTTCTGAGGTCAAAGGATATTCTACTAACTAGGATCCCCTATGACAGAGCTGGGATTGTCAGCAATCTCAAAAATAACTAAGTCAGTCACCAAAGCTTATTTCTAACCCTTTGTGACTCTAGAGTTCACTTACATATTACCATATAAAGCTAGGATGAATGTAGATCTTTAGTATTGGGGAGTGGGATGCTGTGCACATGCACATGTCCTCACACAAACACATGGGATCATGAACACATGTGCACTTAGAACAACCACATGCATGCTCTCACACAGGAACATGCTCATTTGTCATTAGGAGTCCTAAGGACAATGATGAATAGGAGAAGGATGTGCAAGGCACTTTACACGTATTGTTACTCTCCTATCGCTTCACAAAATAATCCAAGGAAGCCACCAGGTCTCAAATAAATTCAATTATTCATTCATGAAGTTTATTAGTTACCTACTATGAGCTCAGGAGTGTAACAGAGGCTCAGAAAGGTAACAAATAGTAAACTACTCAATGATATTGGTGAGTGTCAAATCCAAGTCTACCTATATTGTCTATGTTTTCCACTACCCCTTGCTAAAATGCAGGATTTTTATAAATTATTTCTTCCTAGAAGATCAGTCTTACAGAAGTTTTTTCTAGCAAATTCAAATAGAACTCAGTATCGTTTCCTCTAATGAAACACTGAGATAGGTCTTTGACGTTAAGTTCCTGTATAGTTTTTCTATCTCAGAAATATTGAATTGAACTTAAGTTTAAAATAATGGCTTAAGAAAACGAAGGCAGGAAAGTTTTTGGCTATCTGAATCCTACCACCCTCTGTAACTGACAGAGCACCTAAGATAGCAAAATCCAAATCTCACAAAATACTTCTGCAACAAAGTAACTGCAAGGAGTCCCTCAAATCTGAAAATATCAACAGGGAGATAGAAGACACCAATAGCAACATGACCCACATAGGATCTGCAAATTCAAGAGAGAAAACAAAAAGCAAGAGGCCATTAGATGGCCTTAAGACCCAGAAAACCTACAGTACAAATCCAAATTGAACAAGAGAGGAACAGAGCAGAAAAGGCAGGTCCATGTCAAAGTGGAGGTGAGAAGGAGGGCTTCCATATTACACTAAGTACAAGGTTATCATCTTCTACACTTTGTGGAAGTAGCAGAAGTAATTCTGAAGCTATGAGGAAAGTTATCCTGGCCCATCTTCTCATAAAAACAGGAAAAATGGTCACACTTAAACATGAATAACAGAAAAGGATTAGGATAAACCCCATCCAAAATCTCTGTTTAATAGAGCAAGGGGCAGAATAAGACAAATGAATGTACATCACAAAGAAAAAACCTGAAAAGATAAGAATTATAATCTAATACTTTAAAATAAGCTAAGAAATTAAGAAAATAAAAGGACCTAAATCTGATAAAGAAAAACTTCAGAATTTAGGTGACTGAAATATTTGAGTGGTAGCTGGGAAAACATAGGAAATTTAAGAAAAACATTTCAGAAATAAATAGATGAAACACAAAAGTGAATAAACACTGGGGATAATAAGACAAATAGCATGAAAGGAGAAAATCTAAAAATTAAAAGAAATGAAGATATATAAAAGACTGAAGGGTTAAAGATAGAAATAGGGAAAACAAATGTAAAGAAGATCCAATATATTCCATCATGACACAACCAAATGGACTTCTAAAAATTTTAATTCTATAAACTTTGAAATAAAAACTTGAAATTATAACCAGAATAACCAACATAGAAAAATACACTAATAATCAGTGAACCTTAAAGAAAAAACACAACCCATGGGGCAACCAGGCAGTAAGAGGAAGTTAGCAACGGAAGAGGAGGAGATGGCCATCAATTTGTCTACAGAAATGTTTTATGACAGAAGACCTTGTAATAACGAAGAAACATAGGGGGAAATGTAAGCTAATAACTTAATATTTAGCACAAATGCCTTTGGGTATAAAAGCCATGATACAATGTTATGAGAATTCAGGAATTCAAAGACTATTATTCCTATAAATTCTTTTTCAGAATGGCTTTCTGATAATGAAATTAGAGTGACAATGACATTAGGACTAGTGATGGACATTAAATATGTGCCTGAAAAACTAAAGATAACCGGTATTTATACTAGAGAAATCATACTCTGTAATAGCTCAACATTCTTATATATAGCTATCAAAAAAAAGATTAAAAATGGGGAATATATGAAAAGTAGATCAAAACTAATCATTACCTTATGGTTATTAACTGTAAAAGGATAGCGTTTATTTTTTGTATAATGGGTTTTTTATTGTTATGTTCAGCTAGCCAACATATAGTACATCATTAGCTTTTGATGTAGTGTTCCATGATTCATTAGTTGCATTAACACCCAGTGCTCATCACAGCACATGCCCTCCTTACCAGGTTACCCCATCCCCCCAACCCTTCCCTTCTGTAGCCCTCAGTCTGTTTCCCAGAGTCTCAAGTCTCTCATGATTTGTCTCCCTCTCTATAACTTTTTCCCATTCAGTTTTCCCTCCCTTCCCCTATGGTCCTCCACGCTATTCCTCATGTTCCACATATGAGTGAAACCGTATGATAATTGTCTTTCTCTGCTTGACTTATTCCCCTTAGCATAATCCCCTCCAGGTCCACCCATGTTGATGCAAATGGTGGGTATTCACCCTTTCTGATGGCTGAGTAATATCCTCTTGTATATACAAACCACATCTTTATTCATTCATCTGTTGAAGGACATTTCAGCTCCTTCCAGTTTGGCTATTGTGGACATTGCTGCTATGAACATTGGGGTGCATATGGCCCTTCTTTTCACTACATCTGTATCTTTGGGGTAAATACCTAGTAGCACAATTGTTAAATCGTAGGGTAGTTCTATTTTTAACATCTTGAGGAACCTCCATACGGTTTTCCAGAGTGGCTATACTAGCTTGCATTCCTACCAACAGTGTAAGAGGGTTCCCTTTTCTCTACATCCTCACCAACATTTGTTGTTTCCAGTCTTATTAATTTTTGCCATTCTAACTGGTGTAAGGTGGCATCTCACTGTGGTTTTGATTTGTATTTCCCTGATGGCTAGTGATATTGAACATATTTTCATGTGTCTGTTAGCCATTCGTATGTCTTCTTTGGAGAAGTGTCTGTTCATGTCTTCTGCGCATTTTTTGACTTGATTATTTGTTTTTGGGGTGTTGAGTTTGAGAAGTTCTTTATAGATCTTGGATACCAGCCCTTTATCTGAAATGTCATTTGCAAGTATCTTCTCCCATTCCATGGGATGCTTCTTTGTTTTGCTGACTGTTTCCTTTGCTGTGCAGAAGCTTTTTATCTTGAAACCCCAAAACTTCATTTTTGCTTTTGTTTCCCTTGCCTTTAGAGACATGTCATGAAAGAAGTTGCTGTGGCCAAGGTCAAAGAGGTTATTTCCTATATTCTCCTCTAAGGTTTTGACAGATTCCTGTCTCACAATGAGGTCTTTCATCCATTTTGAGTTTATCTTTGTGTATGGTGTAGGAGAATGGTCCAGTTTCATTCTTCTGCATGTGGCTGTCCAATTTTCCCCAGCACCATTTATTGAAGAGACTGTCTTTTTTCCACTGGATATTCTTTCCTGCTTTGTCAAAGATTAGTTGACCATAGGGTTGAGGGCCCATTTCTGGGCTCCCTATTCTGTTCCATTGATCTATGTGTCTGCTTTTGTGCCAATACCATGCAGGATAATGTTTTAAAATAAATGCTGGGTGGGGGGGGGGGGGGTTGGTTGGCTCAGTCAGTTAAGCATCTGCCTTTGGCTCAGGTCATGATCCCAGAGGCCCAGGATTGAGTCCCCCATCAGGCTCCCCACTCAGCAGAGAGCCTGCTTCTCCCTCTGCCCCTCACCCCACCTGTGTGGTCTCTCGCTCGGTCTCTCTCTCACTCGGTCTCTCCCTTTGCAAGGCAAGAAACAACAAATGTTGGAGAGGCTGTGGAGAAAGGGGAACCCTCTTACACTGTTGGTGGGAAGGCAAGTTGGCACAGCCACTTTGGAAAACAGTGTGGAGGTGCCTCAAAAAATTAAAAATAGAACTACCCTATGACCCAGCAATTGCACTACTGGGTATTTACCCCAAAGACACAGATGTAGTGAAAAGAAGGGCCCATGCACCCAACGTTCATAGCAGCAATGTCCGCAATAGCCAAACTGGGAAGAACTGAGATGCCCTTCAACAGACGAATGGATAAAGAAGATGTGGTCCATGTATACAATAGAGTGGTACTCAGCCATCAGAAAGGATGAATACACACCATTTGCATCAACATGGGTGGAACTAGGGGGATTATGCTAAGGGAAATAAGTCAAGCAGAGAAAGTAAATTATCATATGGTTTCACTTATTTGTGGAACATAAGAAATAGCATGGAAGACATTAGGAGAAGGAAGGGGAAAATGAAGGGGGGAATCAGAGGGGGAGACGAGCCATGAGAGACTATGGACTCTGAGAAACAAACTGAGGGTTTTAGAGGGAGGGGGGTGGGGGTGTGTATTAGCCCGGTGATGGGTATTAAGGAGGACATGTATTGCATGGAGCACTGGGTGTTATATGCAAACAATGAATCATGGAACACTACGTCAAATACTAATGATATACTGTATGGTGACTAACGTAACATAATAAAAAAATTAAAAAGGAAAAAAGAAAATACTATAAAAAATTGACTAAATAAAATAAATGCTGGGAGAGAATGGGGAGAAGGAAATACCTCATTAGCTACTTCTGGTAGTGCTTATGGTAGGAAGCCAAAAGACAACATCCAGAAATAAAGAAATTGTGGTTATTAAAGGAGGATATTAATATAAAATCATTTGAACAAAACCTTCCTAAATACCAAGGGCAAAAAAAAGTTTTGGTTAAAGGACTAAGGATTTCTCAGAGTGTTCACCTACATGGAAGATAAGGAAAGGAATGGATCAAGACAACAGAGAAGCTAGACCTCTCTGAACATACCTTGTTTATAAACTTGACATTGAAACAATGAAGATTCTGTACCTAATTTTAATCGTTTTTAAAAGGCAAATCCAAAAAGCTAAAGCATAGCAAATAAACCCATGTACTGAGTTTGTAGCAAAATAGGGAAACTATTTCAAGTGACTTTGAAATACAGTAACTTTTACCATATATGCCAGGTGAGATATAACTGGAGTATAAAAAGAACTGCAAAAAAGTCTTAAACTGTATAAATCATATTGCCAGTGGCACTGTTTGTATTTTATTCTGAATCAATTGTTTGTGTATCACGGGATAAAGCAAATGAATGATTATATGGATTTCTTTGAGAACGGACATTTTCAGCATGAGACAAAGAAGACATAGAAGATCACTGCAGTTAAATAAAAACTCTATGGTCTTAAAAGTGAGACTATCAGTAAGTTACATCATGAGTTCTTACTAAGAATAACAAGCTGTTCACTGAAAAAGCCAGGATACAATGACCCAATAGCAACAAAAAACTAACAAGAAACAAATAACCCCTAGCACCCAAATTGTTACTTTTAATACCATTTCCCAGAATTCTGGAGAAATTGCTGATTCCAAATCTGTGATATATATAAAATGAACCTGGAACCTGTTGTCATAGGAGATATTAGGAAGCTGCCAAAGAGTATTATGGAAGAGTCAAAAGGACATACAAACCAATTTAAAGAGGTTCCCGTTGGCTGAAAAAGGACAACTGAACATCAATACATTTAACAGTTACATGGATTGACACTAATACATAAAATGTGGTAGATAATAAATTCATTGATTATATCTAGAGGATGCTGGGAACCAATCTGTTCTTTTGAAAACCAATAAATAAAAGGAAAGAATCAAGCAAACTGAATCTGTATACAAACTGAACATTAGGATACCTCAATTGTTGTCAATAAGTGTTTCTTTAAAGAAGTGTTCCATGAGGGGGGAAAGGATGGCGGAGAAGTAGGGGACCCTATTCCAACCGTCTCCAGAATTGAGCTGGATACTTACCAGACCACTCTAAACACCCATGAAATCAGCCTGAGATATAAGAAAATAGATCTGGATCTCTACAAATATAGCAGGCGGTTGGTTTCAAGGTACGAAGAGGGGAGCCATTATTCTGCAGGCAGATATTGGAGGATAAACGGCAGTGGGAGGGAGCCTGGCCTTTGGGATCCTACACCGCCAGTGAGCCATAGCCTCCCATGCCGGGGATGGGGTACAGACTCACAGACCAGTAGTGGTGGGGAAAGGACTTTAGGGCAGCCCCCCAGACTAAAACCCGAAGCAGCGGGACCACACAAGTGAACTGGGGGCGGCTGGTGGTTTTAGAAGCACAAAGGGCAGAGATGTGCCTGACCTGGAGGCGAGGACTGGGAGCACTGCTGAGGGGTGCACAACCCAGGATGCTACAGTTTATAGCAGCACAGACAGAAATGGATATAGTGTGACCTGGAGAGCTCACTGAAGAAGAGAGTGCAATCTCTCTGCTCTGAGGCAGAGGGTGGGAAACGATCTCTTCTGCTCTGACTCTCGGAAGAGATGTGGAAAGCCACCAGAGAACAAAAGCCCCCCAAAACCGGTTTTCACTGAGCCCATCCCCCCACCCCCACACAGGGGGCAGGGCAACTCTGCCCAAACAGGGATGCCTGAGTAACAGCGCAGCAGGCCCCTCCCCCAGAAGCCAGGCTGGGAGAAAAAGAGGCCAGCAACCCTAAAATCCCTATAAAACAGGTGCATCTTGCTTCAGTTGTGGTCAATAATTTGTACTCTGTACATTCTCTCAACCACCCCTCAGCAGAATGACTAGGAGGAGAAACCCCCAAAATAGGAAAGACTCACAGACTATAATTTCTGCCACAGATTTACAAATGGATACAGATATAACCAAGATGTCAGAGATGGAATTTAGGGTAGCAGTTATGAGGACAATAGCTAGAATGAAGAACTCGATTAATGGCAACATAGAGTGTCTAAGGGCAGAAATGTAAGCTGAACTGGCAGAACTTAAAAATGCTATCAATGAGATCCAATCTAATATAGACAATCTAACAGCTAGGGTAAGAAAGGCAGAAGAACGAATTAGTGACCTAGAAGACCATTGATAGAAAAGAAGGATAAAGAGCAGGCCAGGGAAAAATAATTCAAAATCCATGAAAACAGAATCAGAGAAATAAGTGACACAATGAAACATTCCAATGTTAGAATTATTGGGATCTCTGAAGGGATGGAGAGAGAGAGAGAGAGGACTAGAAGATATACTTGAGCAAATCATAGCTGAGAACTTCCCTAATCTAGGGAATGAAACAAATATGCGTGTCCTAGAGGCAGAGAGGACCCCTCCCAAGATCAAGGAAAACAGGCCAATGCCCCGGCTTGTAATAGTAAAACTCACAAATCTTAGAACCAAGGAAACCATCTTAAGGGCAGTAAGGGGAAAGAAATTCCTTACGTACCGAGGGAGGAACATCAGAATAACATCAGACCTATCCACAGAGACCTGGCAAGCCAGAATGGGCTGGCAAGACATATTCAGAGTACTAAACGAAAAGAACATGCAGCCAAGAATACTTTATCCAGCAAGCCTGTCATTTAGAATGGATGGAGAGATGCAGAGCTTCTAAGACCAGCAGAAACTGAAAGAATATGTGACCACTCAGGGTGATAGACACTGGGGAGGGTATTTGCTATGGTGAGTGCTGTGAATTGTGCAAGACTGTTGAATCACAGATCTGTACCTCTGAAACAAATAATGCAATATATATTAAGAAAAATTAAAAAAGAAGATAGCAGGAGGGGAAGAATGAAGGGGTGCAAATCGGAGAGGGAGACAAACCATGAGAGACGATGGACTCTGAAAAACAAACTGAGGGTTCTAGAGGGGAGGGGGTTGGGAGGATGGGTTAGCCTGGTGATGGGTATTAAAGAGGGCACATTCTACATGGAGCACTAGGTGTTATGCACAAACAATGAATCATGGAACACTACATCAAAAACTAATGATGTAATGTGTGGTGATTAACATAACAATAAAAACGAATTTAAAAAAAAAAGAACATGTGACCACTAAGCCGGCCCTGCAAGAAACATTAAGGGGGGTTCTATAAAAGGAGAAAGACCCCAAGAGTGATTTAGAACAGAAATTTACAGAGACAGTCTATAAAAACAAGGTCATCACAAGCAACATGACAAGAAATTCATATCTTTCAATAATCACTCTCAATGTGAACAGTCTAAATGGTCCCATAAAATGGCACAGGGTTGCAGATTGGATAAAAAGACAGGACCCATCCATATGCTGTCTACAAGAGACTCATTTTGAACCTGAAGATACATCCAGACTGAAAGTGAAGGGATGGAGATCCATCTTCCATGCCAACGGACCTCAAAAGAAAGCTGGGATAGCAATTCTTATATCAGACAAATTATATTTTAAGCTCAAGACTGTAGTTAGAGACACAGAAGGACACTATATCATTCTTAAAGGGTCGATCCAACAAGATCTAACAACTGTAAATATCTACACCCCCAACATGGGAGCAGCCATCTACATAAGCCAACTGTTAACCAAAATAAAGAGTCATATTGATAACAATATGTTAATTGTAGGAGACTTCAATACTCCACTCTCAGTAATAACAGACAGATCATCTAAGCAGAAAATCAACAAAGAAACAAAAGCTTTGAATGACACACCAGACCAGATGGACCTCATAGGTATATACAGAACACTCCACCCTCAAACAGAATACACATTCTTCTCGAGCGCACATGGAACTTTCTCCAGAATAGACCACATACTGGGTCACAAATCAGGTCTCAACCGATACCAAAAGACTGAGATTATTCCCTGCATATTCTCAGACCATAATGCTTTAAAACTGGAACTCAATCACAAGAAAAATTTGGAAGAAATTCAAACACTTGGAAGCTAAAGACTACTCTGATCAAGAATATTTGGGTCAGCCAAGAAATCAAAGAACTTAAACAATTCATGGAAATCAGTGAGAACAAAAACACATCGGTCTAAAACCTATGGGATACTGCAAAGGCGGTCCTAAGGGGGAAAAATATAACCATCCAAGCCTCACTCAAAAAAATAAAAAATCCCAAATTCACCAACTAACATTACACCTTAAAGAACTAGAGAAAAAGCAACAAATGATGCCTATGCCATGCATTAGAAGAGAAATAATTAAGATTAGAGCAGAGATCAAGGAATTGGAAACCAGAAACACAGCAGATCAGATCAATAAAACTAGAAGCTGGTTCTTGGAAAGAATTAGTAAGATCGATAAACCATGGCCAGACTTACCCAAAAGAAAAAAGAAAGGACCCAAATTAATAAAATTATGAATGAAAGGGGAGAGATCATGACTAACACCAAGGAAATAGAAACAATTATTAGAAATTATTATCAACTATATGCCAATAAACTGAGCAATCTGGATGAAATGGATGCCTTCCTGGAAACCTATAAACTCCCAAGACTGAAACAGGAAGAAATTGACAACCTGAATAGGCCAATAACCAGGAACGAGATTGAAGCAGTGATCAAAAACCTCCCAAAAAACAAAGAGTCCAGGGCCTGATGGATTCCCTGGGGAATTCTACCAAACATTCAAAGAAGAAATAACACCTATCCTCCTGAAGCAGTTTAAAAAAATAGAAACAGAATGAAAATTTCCAGACTCATTCTATGAGGCCAGCATTACCTTAGTCCCCAAACCAGGCAAAAACCCCATCAAAAAGGAGAATTTCAGACTGATATCCCTGATGAATATGGAATCTGAAATCCTCAGCAAAATCCTAGCTAATAGGATCCAACAATACATTAAAAGGATCATCCACCACGACCAAGTGGGATTTATCCCTGGGACACAAGGTGGTTCAACATGTGCAAATCAATCAATGTGATAGAACACATTAATAAGAGGAGAGAGAAGAGCCATATGGTCCTCTAGATTGATGCAGAAATAGCATTTGACAAAATACAGCATCCTTTCCTGATTAAAACTCTTCAGAGTATAGGGATAGAGGGAACATTCCTCAAGTTCATAAAATCCATCTATGAAAAACCCACAGCAAATATCATTCTGAATGGGGAAAAGCTGAGAGCCTTTCCCTTAAGATCAGGAACACGTCAAGGATGCCCACTCTCGCCACTATTGTTCAACATAGTACTAGAAGTCCTAGCAACAGCAATCAGACAACAAAAAAGAAATGAAAATTATTCAAATTGGCAAAGAAGTCAAACCCCCTCTCTTCACAGATGACATGATACTTTATGTGGAAAACACAAAAGACCCCACCCCCAAATTACTAGAAGTCATACAGCAATTCAGTAATGTGGCAGGATACAAAATCAATGCACAGAAATCAGTTGCTTTCTTACACACTAACAAAGTAACAGTAGAAAGAGAAATTAGAGAAATGAATCCATTTACAAGAGCACTAGACACAATAAGATATCTCAGAATAAACTTAACCTAAGAGCTAAAGGATCTATACTCTAGGAACTACAGAACACTCATGAAAGAAATTGAAGACACACAAAAAGATGGAAAAACATTCCATGCTCATGGATTGGAAGAATAAACATTGTTAAAATGTCTATGCTACCCAGAGCAATCTACCTTCAATGCCATCCAGATCGAAATTCCAATGACATTTTTCAAAGTGCTGGAACAAACAATCCCAAAATTTGTATGGAATCAGAAAAGACCCCAGATCGCCAAGGAAATATTGAAAAAGAAAAATGAAGCTGGGGGCATCACATTGCTTGATTTCAAGCTATATTACAAAGCTGTGATCATCAAGACAGCATAGGATTGGCACAAAAACAGACATATAGACAAATGGTACAGAATACAGAGCCCAGATATTGACCCTCAACTCTATGGTCAAATAATCTTCAACAAAGCAGGAAAAAATATGCAATGGAAAAAATTGCATATGATCCAGCAACTGCCCTACTGGGTATTTAGCCCAAAGACACAGATGTAGTGAAAAGAAGGACCATATGCAGTTCATAGCAGCAATGTCCACAATAGCCAAACTGTGGAAAGAGCTGAGATGCCCTTCAACAGACTAATGGATAAAGATGTGGTCCATATATACAATGGAATATTACTCAACCATCAGAGAGAATGAATACCCAACTTTTACATCAACATGGATGGGCCTGGAGGAGATTATGCTAAGGGAAATAAGTCAAGCAGAGAAAGTCAATTATATGGTTTCACTTATTTGTGGAACATAAGGAATAGCACAGAGGACATTAGGAGAAGGAAGGGAAAAATGAAGGGGGGGATCGGATGGAGAGATGAACCATGAGAGACTATAAACTCTGAGAAACAAACTGAGGGTTTTAGAGGGGAGAGGGGTGGAGGGATGGGTTAGCCCAGTGATGCATATTAAGGAGGGCTTTCTGCATGGAGCACTGGGTGTTATATGAAAACAATGAATCGTGGATCACTACATCAAAAACTAATGATGTATTGCATGGTGACTAACATAATAAAATTAAATTAAATTAAAAAAATAAAAATAAAGAAGTATTCCAGCTAATAAATGAAATTGGAATGATAGAATTTTAATAAGGTAACACCATAAATAATGGCCCTAAGCAATAATCATTAATGGCTATTAACATCATAAAAAAGGTTAACTGAATTTTATATGCTTCTGGATGGAAATACAACACGTTATCGAAGTATTCTTGTGAAAAAACTAAAGCTAAATCTGATCAGTTCTCAAGATCTTACTACCAATTTACAGGAAATAGAGGGGAAAGTGGAACGTGTTAATTGACACATTGGAAAGCAACCAGCAAAATCCAGACTGTGGGGAAACTATACAGAATAAATGACCTGGGTTCATCAAAAAACTCTAAGAAGCAAAATTAAAGATGGAGAGGAAACTCACATAGCAAAAGAGACTTCAGAACTATAGCAACCAACTGTAATGTAGGAGTCTTATTTCAAGATTGTTTTGAAACAAATAGGTGAAATAATATGACAGACAACTTGAACACTTATTATGTGATGCTCTTAGGAAATTAATTTAAGTGAGAATAAGTCTGTGGTTCTGTGTTTTAAAGAGTTCTTATCTATAAATCTCATTGATATACAGATGAAATAATGTAACATTAAGATAATCTGGTGGAGGGTGGGAGGATGGGTTAGCCTGGTGATGGGTTTTAAAGAGGGCACGTTCTGCATGGAGCACTGGGTGTTATACGCAAACAATGAATCATGGAACACTACATCAAAAACTAATGATGTAGTGTATGGTGATTAACATAACATAAAAAAAAGATAATCTGGTGGATACAGGAGAATGGGTGGGGTAAATCAAAATAAGATTGGTCAGTAGTTGATAACTAATGAAATTGATGCCTAGACATATGGAGGTGTTACCTTATTTTTCATACTTTCATATGTATTTGAGAGGTATTATCTTAACCTTCATACTTTTCCATTTATTCAAAGTTTTCCAGGAGTTTGTTTTTTGAGTACAGAAGAAGGAGAGATAAAAAATAACATACTAGTTGGGGATGGGAGGTGGGGAGAAGGGGAGTAGGAACCCTTACTAAAATAAAATGGTTTTCAACTTGAATTACTGTATTTGAGTAAAACGGATTCTGAATCTTTGTTTGAAAACAGCCCTATTTTTAACTATAGAAAATAAGATTTGTAAAGTCTTAAATCTGTAACCAGTCATTCATCTGTTTTGTTTTGGTTTCTCTCCCCACCCTCCCTCCCCAACCCCAGTAATTTCAAGTGAACACTTCCTTCAAGATAAGAGAAAAATGTAACTAACTAGAAAGCTCATGGTTTATATTTTTAAGAAACACCTTTTATCCAAGAAGATCAATTTCAGTATTGTCTATTTTCTCTCTAAAAGCATGAAGAGTCTCATATAACATACTTCATTAGCATAGAAATGGTTTTTTATGTGTAATTTACCCCCCCACACACATACCTTATAGTTCTATTATTTTTAAAAAGCATACAAAAATTAAAGAAATTTTTAAATAATAGAAGATTAACATCTGAATTGGAATTAAAGTATGTCAGATGAATGGTAACAAATTTAAAAGCAAGCAAATAAGTGTAATCTTAGAAAGCCCTATATTTTATGCATTCCTGGGAGATTAACCCACAGTTACTGAAAATTGAATAAACTCATTTGTGAGTTTATTACACTGTTTTGAGGAGTCATTAGGTTAGCTCAGTATAGCAATGTATTATGGTATGACTGAGCCAATCATCACAGTCCTTGATGGAAATAAAAGCATCATTTTGCTCTCTAGAAGCTATTTATTGCTAATGTAAACAAGATTAAGAAGAATATACATGCAATAGGGAAGACAGTAATGATAAAACCTCCATGAGAGAATGATGACTCAGGACCCAAGAAAGAGGTCTTAAAAGAGAGCTAGTTTCAGCTCTATCATGTACCCAAATATAGAGAAAAAGATTGGTCTTATAATGGATTATCTGGATAACACCCATCCTCCTCTGTAACCCCAACAACTACACATCTCAGAGAATCTGAGTCACACTCTCAGGTCAAATTTCTATCATAATGAAAGCTTACAGAGAACCTAAGGGTATCTGAATACCAAATCCATGGTTGTTTTATGCAGACATTGGCAATATCATGGTAGAATATAAGGATTCTAGCCTAAATTTACCTTTTAGAGAAGAGTTTGTGTAGTGGATACTGTGACCCACCACCCACGTCCCTCTTCAGGAATTAAGGGATGTGTTCCACCAGCTGTCTCAGGAAGTTACCTCACCTGAAGAGAGCCACCTCACCCAAGGCCATGCCCTAGTCCTGTGACAGCCTTCTTCCGATAACTGATCAATGTGGGGATATGAAGGCCTGGTGACATTGCCCCAACTTGGGACAACCCCAAAGGGCTCTCCCAAGTTCATAGCTCCCCAAGAGCAGTTTGAGGACTCCAGTAAGACCATGCCACAGCCTACCTTTTCTCTCTGGCCAACTCTGCTTTCTTTCTTCCCTCCTCTACCTTAGGTGTGATCTCCAGCACACTTTCTAATACACTTCCTGTATGCTAATCTCTGAACCTGATTCAGAGTCCTGCTTCTTAGGCATCTGTGCCCATAGGCATCAACAACTTATGGGGGAAGGAAACAAAATGCATGCATATAAGGTAACAAAATTGTTTAAGACTAAGTAGATGCTAGATTAAGGTACATCCCCAGGTGCAATTTGCATAGCAGTGTATCTCTAAGTGCCAAAGACTGGGATAACTGGGTAAATTTTATTCATAATGAAGGTCAACAAAGTAGCAGGTATCGCAGTTCCAAAGATGAGGAATCTGTCTATGCTATACAGTTTTCTAGCCCTACAGCTATAAAGGCAGAACTCCTATTCTCAAGGAGATGTTGTCCAACCTAAAGCATTACTGTGTGTGTGTGCATGTGTGTGTGCACATGCACGTGCGTGTATGTATGCATTATGTAAATCAGTATGATACTCTATATCGGGAAGTTTTTAAGGAGCTTAATGACTCAGTACAGAATACTGAATTTGCATAATATCACTGACTGCGTTGGTAGGAAGATTGGAATTATTTCTTCTATTTTATAATTCCCCACTTGGGACACTATGATTATTGCCAACAGCAACTGAGAATGCACCCATATAGCCTGCTAGAAGATTTGCTAGGGGTCCAACTGTGTCTTTTATCTAATTGCATAGGTCTTCTCTACTCTTACGCTTTCTGAGGACAAAGATGTATCCGATATATTTGCCTCTATGTCCCCCAAGCCTAGCAAAGGATCTAGAACTAAGTGCTAAAACAAATTAACAACAACGTAAACATATTGAGTGAATGAAGAGAATCACAATAAATCCTCTGAGATACACAGAGGTAAGTTATATCATCACCTTTATTTTATAGATGATAGGCTGGAGACTCGGTGAAAGTCACAGAGCCAGAGAGTAACAAGTTATAGTCCAAACCAACACTTTCTGATTCCAAAACCTGAAGGTTTATCTATTCTGCCTCCTCAGTGATTGGTTTGCCTAGTTTTATCATAGAGGAGGAAGTGGAAGAAGACACAATATTCCTTGCTTGGGACACACTGTTCCTCCCTCACTTGCTATATTCTTTAGGGCTCTCATTCCCATCCCAAATCCTCCAAGAAATCTTCCTTAGTCACACAGCTCTTTTTGTTTCTTGTGAACACCAGCAGCCTTTAATGTTAAAAAAAAAAAAAGTCACCCCCAATTCTCCTGCAGAGTTTGTTCCTATTAGGTATGTGGGATCCTCTAAACTCCCCAATTATAGTATACACTCCTAGGGACAAGGAACCATGTGGTTTTCCATTTGTAGAACAGTACAAAGCTGAGCACACAGGTCAGGTTCTCTGTAACCATGCAGCTGACTGTAGATCAGCTGGAGTGACCAATGATATAAACACCAGTATTAGACCAGGAACATCTCACTCCTCCTTCATGACATTCTTTCCAATATCACATTTTAGGACTACAGACTCACTCCCCCTTTTGGTGCTACCTAATCTGAAGTGCTGAACAAATGAGTGAAATGCCCTGGCCAAAGAAAATTAAAGCAAGAAAAGGTGAATTTTTTGCCCCTCCATTGTACACTTTGCTTAATTCAAAGAGCATTTGGTTTTTTATTTCATGAGAGACCAAGGACTCCCAGCTTAAAAACAACACAGTGATTAAGGCCAGTAAACTTCCTGTAAAAGCGAGCATTAAAAAAACTTCAGAGATATTTAATTGATCTAAAACAAGAATGGGCCAGGTTTTTTAGCACTCCCTGGAAGTATTAGGTGGAGCTATAGTTAAAATTATCTATTTCATTATAAGAATAGGACAAGGCTGTCTTTATGCCAGAGCAATTATCTAGTTAATTGCTCTAGAATGAGTATAACCCAGTTTTCAGATACAAAACACACATTTTGCCAAATGTGGTTTGATTTATGCCAGAAGCCTACAACTGTTTTAGCTACAAAAGTTACCAGTGGGGCTAAAGAATATCCACCGGAGCCTTTGGCAGACTTAAGACTGCGGAGAGGGAAGCAGAGGGAAGCAGAGGGAAGGGGAAAGAAAAGGAACATCAGCAACCAGGAGCAAGAAGTTTAGGAGAAGAGAATGAAGACAAGAACACAGAAAGCAAGAAAGAGAGATAAAGGGAAATGAATAGAGGAAAGGAAAAAAAATAAGCAAGCATCATAGAGAACAATGGCCTTCCCATTGGCATTCAAGGAATAAAATACGTTTCTGCACCATAGATGTTACTGGGTTTTTTTTTGAGAATTAAATGCAATAAAGTATATAATGAGCTAGGCAAAGTGCCAGACACGTAGTAACAGTGTTAAGTCTTTTCCTTCCCCCAGATAGGGTGTTTGTGTGTGCTGTGTAAGTATACAATGTAGCTAATTAGGATAACAATAATGATAATGTTTCTTTAATTACTGGGAAAGCCTTGACTAGCCTAAGCTTTGAGGAAAGCCCTGACCATATAAAGAAAATACTCCATCTACAATTATAAGCCAGAAGCTACGCTGGCACTTCATGAATGATAATTAGTTTTTAGTCCTATACCAAACAAATCTGGAAATCAAGAATAACACAAAGTTTCTTCATGTTTGTAAGAACTGTACATCTCTTAACTCTGACTTTTTACATTACAGCCTTTATCTGCTTATCAGCTGCAACACACAAATTGAAAAATATATTCCCAAACCTCCTCAAAATCTTCAATTCCCAAATTTCATTGTAATCAAAAGGTTTCATCCTTTTCCCCTGAAGTCTTTTTTTTAGTCAGAATTATTGCTTAAGAGATGGACTTCTTTCAGTTCCTATACTATTTCCCCAGTCTGGGGTAGGTGAGTATGTGTGTTTATAAGAATATATAAAACCAGTGGTGTTGAAATGGCCCAAAAGTGAGCAGGAGAGAAGGAAAACTATCAGAAAGCCCCAAACCTCAATAACTGGCTAATCAATCTCTGAGACTGAAAATATAGCAGATGTTGATTAGCACATTCAGGTCTTAACTTGGGAGTTACAGTGGCTCCTGAGTGTGTCCACCTTGTGATCTTTAGTATAAAATTCATAAACCCAACTCTCCCACTGTACAAGGAACTGTGGTGAAGGACATGACGCAATACTACATAGGTTTTTGGTGGCTGAACCAGCATTAGTGAAGGTCTTCTAACTCCCAGGGTAGTTTTTCCTACACAGTACACCATAGTGGTCCCAGAGGTCTGAAGTAATCACTCCTAATCATTTTATTTTTTTCAAAGAATATAAATATGTAACACAATCCCTAGAACATTAATGGTAGTCATCAATACATGTTAGTTAGGTCTCTGGCTAGCCTTCACCATTAGTGCCAATGGCACCCATGCTATGGAAGAGAAGATACTGCCCAAGGAATTGTTCTGTATCTTGAAAAGCTCCTTGTGTTTACCCCCAAAGCCTGGATTGAGACTTGCCTCCATATTATCTGGCCAAAGTACAACTGTTTGCTGCTCTAGAGTTGTGTTCTCATTCCATCTGGAGAAATGGAGGCCAAAAAAAGGGGGAGCTTGTCAATGACCAGTTTCTTACTGTCAGCTTCTGTACATTTCTCTCTTTTTCTAGGTGCTCATTTAATGCCACAGGTAGGCAAATTACAAATAAACACAAGCAAGAAGAAAAACATTAGCTCTTGGCTGAGGACATCACTTTGCAAAAAAAAATGAGAGTTCCATCTATAGGCAGCTGCACTCCAAACTTCAATTTAACTCACTTTCTACCAGCAATAAGAGCTAGTCTAATTTGCTTCAATGTAGGGAGACCAGAGAAGGGAAACCTCGCTGCATTTCCAGATGGAAAGGGAGCGGAGGAGATGTGAGCAGCGCCTGCCACCACTGCTCACCACAACAGGAAGAAATGCTGGGATTGGAGATGGAAGGTGAAAGTGGTTTTTGTGAGCGCAGCTCAGACTACAGTGATCCAGGAGCACCGTGGGGACACCACTGAAATCAGCCCTCCACAGAGCCACACAGGGTCATTCTGGAGTCTCCGGACATGGAGAAATAAGCTTCTTACAGACAGAATCAGGGCAGATGTCTGCCAAAAGTAGGAACACATGGACTAGAAACTGAAGACCAAATCCCAGCTTTCACTGGCACAGGGCTACACATTCTGCTGACAAGGGAGGGATGGACATACCAATAGCAAATACACCTAAGAAAATGAGTGTGAAAGAGTCTCCATGCAATTATTATTTACCAAATAATCTACTACAGTCAGGCACCAGGCCAAGAACCTTACTTGCATTTTTTAATTCATTCTCCGTAACAACTCTTTCAAGTAGGAACTCTTATTTTCACCATTTTTCAGATGAGGAAACAGGCCTAGAAAAGGCTTTCCTCGCTAAGTAACCAATTTTAAAGAGAAAAGATTGTTATTCCAGAAGAAAACATTTTATCTCTGCCTATGGGAATGAAATATACACATTACACCACAGGTGAGTAAACTGCTCATGAAAAATAAAGTTGGGCTTTAAAAGTGGTACAGCAGGGTTCACAGAGAGGTCTTCAACTAAGTTTATATTCTGCATCGACTGCTATGCCTGGAAAAGGAACAAAGTGTTTAAGTTGCTCTCCTTCTGTTGCGGGGGGGGGGGGGGGGGAGGTGTACAAAAATCTAAAATCAAAACATCTGAGTTTAAACTAAATTGTTCATCCCCTAGGACCTAATCTCAGTTTGAAGAGTATTCGGGGGGGGGGATTATAAAATAAAATAAAAAATTCCTCCACCTCACCATTTGTGCTATCTGCAGTGTTAGCATCATCCCTGGAAACTTCAGGAAAAAAAAAAGTGTGCTCCTCCCTCAGGTACTATTTGCAGAAATCACTCATCTATTGATTCCTGATGTTGCTGGTCTTAGCAAGATAAGGCTCCTAATCTATCCACTAAATGTTACTCTGCCAGAGATGAAATAGCTTTAATGCCAACAAAGATTACTGTGATGTTAGGCAGGAGAAGATGCTGTTGTTGGAATTACAGTAGCCCCAGGAATACTTGCCATTTCGTGTTAATGCCAGATTGAAGCCTAACATGGACTCTACCTCTCATTCTACTCAAACCTGGGGGTGGGGGTTGGAGGAGGGAAGAGGAGAGAGGAGGAGTGAACAATCATATCTGGGTACTTAACTTTTGGAAAAGGCTTATTTTCCATTATAAACCATGGTGATTTTCTTTCAGTGGGCCTCTCCCTTAAATAATTTATTTAGTTATTCCTAAGAAGCTATCAATTAAATGCACTACCAGCTAATAACTTTTCAGAGGGAGAAACAGTCCATTAAATATAGAAATCAATGTAAGAAGCATGCAGGCATCAGAAAATATCTGAATGTATAAAAATATGCATCTTAGAACTGAGGTATGTGAATATAGCTATATTAGGTCAGATACATATAAATCTACATTTCTGTGTACATAAAATACTGAATACACATAACACTAACAAGAAGGAAGGGAGGGAGGGGGGAAAGGAGGGAGGGAGGGAGGGAAGCATGGGAAAGTTTTATATTTACATCTATGTGAACATACACATTTATGTTTTACTCATTTTGGAGTGATATCCCATAGAAACCATAGCATCTGAGAATCTGAAGTATAACCCATATTCTGCTTCGAGTAGGAATAAAATGGAAAGCCATCTGCTCACAACACTAATTAGTGCTAATTATTAAGAGAATATTTTTTGTTTGTTTTTACAGAAAGGGTGATAACACTGGGAGCATTTTTTTTTTTTTAAGTCTGCTATACCATATAGTGAGACTTTAGGATAAGCAATGCTAAGGAAGATCCAGAAGAAACCAAAGAAGGAACTCTC
Source organism: Mirounga angustirostris (assembly GCF_029215605.1). Classification (NCBI taxonomy): domain Eukaryota; kingdom Metazoa; phylum Chordata; class Mammalia; order Carnivora; family Phocidae; genus Mirounga; species Mirounga angustirostris. Next base: position 38,497,284 of record NW_026991720.1, read on the forward strand.
CTCAAAGTCTCAGCAGGAAATATCTAATGCAGAAAGTGAGACATACACCAAAAATGGCTGCACCAGGCCAAGATGGAGAGTGGAGAGCATATACCCTTTTTGCATACAACAGGAGGACGAGAGGCCTAGCCACAGAAGGGAAAGGTCAGCCCCCCTCCCACTGTGTTCCCTATGTCCTCCTTGCCAATTAGTGCCAAGTATAAATTTTTAGGCCTCCTCAAGGCTACTTCATATCAAATATAGTTGATGCAACATGACAACATACAAAGATAAGAGACCCAGTATGGCCAGAAGAAAAGCTTACATTATGATGTGTGGATAAAACAGATACACAATCAAGATGATCCAATGAAAGAAAATAAGATCTAAAGTTCACCTGAGGTAAAGATTCCTATCTGTGGGAGAGATGAGCCAGACCTTTGTGAGATAAGACTAGGGGATCATGAAACCCCCTGGAAGGAGAGCACTGGAGGCAGAAGGAGCAGTCTACATGTTACATAGGAAGAGAAACACAGCAGATCCTAGAATGGTGCATAAAAATACATGCACACAAATAGTGGCACTCGAGAGGCCTTTTAATAAGTGGCTTTCAATAACTCCTGAGTGCTGAAGAACAGACCATATTCAGTTGCTAATGAGTCACAACTATTCATATTACCAACTTCTCAATAGTAATAAACTGTCCCAAAGTATCAAAGTAATGAACCAAGGGAAAATAATATTTACCAGAGAACTACTTAGAATTTCTTTACTTGAGCCTCATTTATATATTTAATAATTTATATTATATAATATATATAATTTATATTTCTATATACTTTAAAATTCTATAATTATAAAGATTAATTTACATATATATTAATTATATAATATATAATATATAAATATAATTATAAATATAAAATATATAATTATATATAAGATACATAAATATAATTATATATTTAAATATATATAAAGTATATATAATATATAATGTTAAATATATATATACATGCTGATCATCTTTTAAGAAATAAATTTAGTCAATTAAGTATATACACCAAGAGGGGTACTATGTGTTAGTTTAGCAGATTGCTAAATATCATCACCTTCTGCATAAGGACTGTTATTTAAGATTCACCCTCCTCTGGAGTCTGTAAAGTTGTCAGTAAAATCCCTGTTGGAAAGTAAAATGGATTGACCTTCAGATTGGGAGAGGGCAGGCTGAGTACGGGATCAGAGAAGCCTAGGGTTGGATCCCATGGTGGTCCTCATTGTTTCGATCTAAGCAAGTAACTTTCTCTAAGCCTCAGGCTCCTCCTCTGTGAGACCAGAATATACGTGTCTGTGGTAGGAATCACTGGGGGCATTGCTGAAGATATTTGTAAGTATTCTCTAAGGTAGCTAGAGCGCTGCTTGGCATGTAATAGGAACTACTTGTGGAAGAGCATCTCCTAATTCGGGATGTCAGGATACAATTTCCATGGGTGTTTTGCATATCTGCACACCTTCAATGCAGAGGTACTAGTTGCCCCTCTTTTCTGGATGATCTTTCAAGGATATGTATATAGCAAAGAGCTTGGAAGGTGGAGATAGGGTCTTCCTCCAGAGCAGAGAGTGGGTTTGCTTACTATTTAGTACCATAAGAAGTTACCCTTGGGGGACAAAGGTCTGACAGGTTTGAGTCCATTATAGAAGATCTGGGTCCCCTGAGCTCCGGGTACCTCTCCTTTCACACAACCCATTCAGTTTGCAGGCATCACTAGGAGCTTGCTACATCACCCTGTGGAAGTAGCAGGAGAAAACAAGGAGACTCTGGCCACTGCTATTTCTGTGAGCCTACTGCTACGGTCTATCACATAACCTTGTCCTTTGTGTCTGCCCCAGGAGGCTCAGGTTTTCTGCCAGCTTCTGCCAAACCATGGTGGGCTAACTTGTTCCCTGACAAGAAGGATAAAAATACCAAAGCTTCACAGTTCTTGACAAAGAGCATTCAAAACCCAGTCAATCTCCAAAATATTTCCCCATGGATTTGCCATGTGGACACTAATTACTACCACCAGTCAATCTTTTGATTAAAGAAAGCTCCTATGAACTAGTAAATATATTTTCCCTAAGAGCTACCGCCATGAGTCATAACGCCTAATTGCTAATTGGCTTATTATTTAGTTTGTGAAACACTTAGCAAATGCCAGCTGTAATGGAAAATAGGAGGTCCGTTTGGATAGGAGTTCTAATGTTAATAGACCCCTTTGCTGGAGAGACTTCATCCTTGAAAACAGCGCTTTTTTGGTAGTGGGCAGCAGAAGGGCAACAGAGCAGGAGATAAATTGCTGCTTTTCCTCATGCTTCATTGCATCCCTTACAAGTAAAATATAAAAATCAATTTTAACCTTTAAATATAAAATCATATAAAAATGGTAGGTTTTTCAGTACCTTCATTCATTAGTAATGACTCTGCGTTCATTAAATGTGTCAGAGTAATTTCTATTAGCCCTTCCTCCCCCATGACAGCATGTGAACTCCAGTGGCAGGAAACACAGCTTACTGATTTTTGCATGCTTCCTATCCAATTCCTGACCCTAATGCCCAGCTCCTTCTCTTCTGAGGGCTATCACAGAGTTTTACATCTACATCCGATGTGCTCAGCCAATACTGTGTATTGTATATGGCTCTGTTAAAAGAGAACGTGAGAGCTACAAGTTTACACTCTTCTGTCAGACAACTCCAGGACATCAAAACCTCCTAAGCAGTATGAGAAATGAGTCAAGTAATTCCAGTCTATGTGCAACATTTAAAAACCACACGTGTACTATCCACAGTGTTGAATTACTTCAAACATTTTATTAATGGCTATTTAGCACTTTTAAACAAGCTTTCATTAATCACTTTCTAAGCCAGTGCCTGTAAAGAAAAACATTGTTTCATTTGTTGCTTTATTTGGATAGCAATCATTTAGTTTCTCTTTTTGGCTTAGCCACGAGATGGGTTGGGAGGGATTTTTAAAAACCACTCTAGGCTAATTCTTTCATTACAGAAGAATTGAAGAGTCAACATACAGAAGTCCAAACTGGAAACAGTCAGATTAGGTAGTGACTGTTCAAATAAATAAGATGAATGCCAACCTTTGAGCATGTGGTAGGGACTTTATACACATAGTAGCTGCAATTATTTTGCCAGAAAAACTAATCCCAGGGCCTTCTTTATGTTGAGTGTTCTAATAGATGTCCAAAAAAAATCCATTTATAAAAATTACTCAAAGTTTTTCATTAACCTATCAAACATTTGAAGTAGGCTATACTTAAAAGTTGAAGGTATGTGAACTCATGAAGAAAAAGATTGCATCCATTAAAAATAGTGGAGACTGAGGGGATATTGATAACTATGCCCCATGTAATCATATTGAATTAAGTATGTAGATTTCTTAAAGTATGAATGAATTGAAATATGGTCTACATAAAGCTACACTGCCCAAAGAAGGTTTGAGAGAAGAGGACAAAAAATGTGGTCTTCCTCATGTAGATCCCTAGGCTGCATTGGAATTTTTGGTCCTAATTGCATACCATTTAGTTCTTACCAAAATGGATATTCCAGAGCTCTTCAACTCTTGCTAAGCATTAAATGCACATTGCCAACCTCACTGTGCAGTAAAAGTCTCCCAGTAAGCAGAGCCACAAAGTGCAAACTTGTTTGCTTTAATTGGATTAGTAACTGCTCAAACATCTTAGCCAAAGAGAAATTTATTTTTTGCATAAGAATCTTAAAAAAAAAAACTTTAGATAGCACAATTAGAGGTAAATGCTGGTGTGGTCCCTTAGTACTTCTTAATTGCTTTCCTATATTGAGCTGCAGAACATAACTGCTTGCCTGAGATGGATAGGAATCACAACTAATAGATTTGTAAGGTAGAGTAACGCAAGGTGGTACCCACCTGGACATCACAAAATCCAAAAGGCAAGTAAAATAGAGAAGAAAGCACCTACAATATCATTTGAATTCAAAGGGTTTGTTCCACTTAACAAAAGAAAAACCAGGATTAGGAGTTAAAAGTTCCTTCTCAAACATAGCTACATTTCAGCCAGGATTCCATCCATCCCTGCAGATGGAGAGAAAAGTTCCTCAACCCCAGGCCAAACTCTCCAGCTGTGCCCTGCATCCTGTCCCCTTCTTTTACCTCTGCACCCTAGTTGCTCCAATTATATATTTATTTTTTGTTTCTGTACATTCAACACTCCATCCTAACTACCTCTTTCTCTTCAACCTACAAGTATATTAAAAATACCTCCATATACACACATTTCTCACTTCAAGGTAAGGTCCTGCACCAACCATACAACCCCACCTTCACCCACTTTCCAGTCCAAATTTAGTAATCTGCACTCTATCTACACATCCTCAACCTCATCTCATGATAAACTTTATTACAATTTAATCTACCCTACCCTAGATACTGAAATTTCTTTGAAATGATTTCCTGTTATTTATTTTCATTCCAAAAACTTATATACTTTTAAAGCATTTTATAATATTAATTCTTTCCTCCTTAAAAATCTGTCCACCTTCACTTCTATCCTTGTCTCTTTCCCCCATAATACCTTCTGAGCTCTAGTCCTCATGCCTTAAATGTTGGCCTTTCTCATGGAGTTATCCTTCATTATGGGTATTTCATCTACTCCTTCCATAGTCTTCCTTGATTCAAGGTCTTACCATCTGCCAAATCACATAAATGTGAAATCTCAGTGGCACCTCCAACTCTGCTTCTCCATTGCTATCAATCTCTCATATTCAAAAGGACACAAAACATAGTTGCCTTTCAAGGGAGAAAGACCTGAATCTCAATTCCAGTCCTGCTCTCAAGAAGTTTAGAATCCTGTAACTCTGTGAAACAAAGCATGCAAACACACATCCTAATACATGGGTACTTACAAAATGAAGTGGAAGCCCAGGAAAAAAAATGTGCTTTAGCCTGCCTAAAGGGGAAGGTAATCAGGGAAAGATTATTGTGAGAAGGTAGAATTTGGATTGAGTTTGGTAACTGCTAAGGAGTTGGATAAGTGGAGGGAAGAATGAAAGAAATGAAGGAGTACTTAAAGTCAGGGAGAGAAGGCTAGGATGAGGGGAGGGGAAGAAGAAGAGATTGGATCTGTTGGCAGAGGTCATACATTGATGAGCCCAGTTTACCTAGTGGCATTATTGTGGTTGATAGGGACCCATTAAGTATTCTGAGATGACAGCCCAATTTCTGTGCCTCAAAAATCTTCCTGGCAGCAAACAAGTTGAATTGGAAGGAATAAAGACCAGAGCGAGAGAGTCCACTTAGGAGGCCAAGCCCAATCAAATATTAACTTATTTAACATTATTTATGGGCACTACTGGAGATACTCCAAGTTTCCTCATTCCTACTCTGAGTGTAAGAATGGGGTCTTCTCATTGGCTCCAATTTTATGTAAATACTAAAGACCTTGAGATCAACACTTTGAATAAACATTATATAATTTGATGCCTCTTTTTATTCTTTCAAGAAAGTTACAGAAATAAAATGTTGGAGAACAGAAGAGAGGGAGGGAAGGACATAATAGGAGGGAAGAAAGGGAGTAAGAAAGTACTGTGGGCAAAAGCGGAAAGCGAAGAGGAAAAAGTTGGAAAGGGAGGAAAAAGAGGTGGGGAATTCTTTTTCAGATGGCTGGAAAAAAACTCTTTTTCTCCAAATTTTAGGGAAAAAAAATACATCCTTGATAAATTCAAGAGTTCGACATGATTGCTTTCATGAGCCTATGTATTACCAATATTGATACTTTTCTTTTTAGCAGATAGGACAATAAATGGGTCTGGGTCTGGCAGTGATGATTTATCCCTCAGATTAAGTTTGGTTCTCTTTGATCAGGACACAATTGCTTGTTTAATCTACAGATAAAAGGCTTTTAGAGAAAAAAAATGTTCATTGTGGAAAAAAATGTTCTCATCTTCTAAAGAAATATTCAGATTACAAGTGAGAGTAGAAGCTTTATATGAAAAACATAAGTGCCGTATTAAGTATTAATGTACTAGATGTACCACATGTTGAAGGCCCCACATTAATAGCATCACTTAACCTGAATAAGTCATTCCACTACTTTAACCTTGGTACCAACAGACTTAATATATTCAGCTTTTGTTTTCAATTATCTGTTATGTCCTGCAATGGGTTTATTGTAGACACTGTGAAAACTATTATGACCCCTCAAAGACATAAGGCAATTTTCTTCTCACCAGGATATTTTGAACAAATTACTCTCCGTTTTAACATGAATAAGGCTATGAATTTTAGTTCCCCAGATCTGAAATAATGAAATCCAGTTATAATTTCAATTACAATTATATCACATCAATAAATGGAGATAAAAATCCTATAGAAGGTGAATGCTTTCTGTCTTTGCATGATTTTACTTTCTCCCTTTTTTTGCCGCCCCCCCCCCTTTTTTTTTGCTTTTGGTCCCAAGCCTAGAGAGCACTTTGAAGTGTATTTTGGAGGGTACTTGAAATAGTTCTACTGTTTGAAAAGATAGTGTTGTAGCATCTCATTGCTGTGAGCATTACAAAGCATGGCTATAGCTTGCAATAATTAAAGGCTGTTACAGTTAAGAATTTTATGATTAGTTCTATTATGGCTCATTGAGCTTAAGTTTTGAAATTTTGTACTGAGTCCAAGACTAAAATGTTTTAGTCATAGAATGAATTTTAAAGATTTGGACATTTTTCATAGTCTTCTTATTTTCCCCATCCTTGGGTTACCATCATGTCCTTTCATGGCATGGTTAGTGGTAAGGCTAAAGTTTCAAGCCCAATATGAGCAAATTAGCTTCTCTATTCTAATGTAGACACCCCATCCATTTCATTTTTTTCTATTAGGTTAGTCACTATACAGTACATCATTAGTTTTTGATGTAGTGCACGGAGCATTGGGTGTTATATGTAAACAACGAATCATGGAACACTACCCCATCCATTTCAAAATGTCCCCAGGCAAGGATCATCTCTATGGAGTAGTCTTTGGACTCAGCTGCCAAAGCAACCACTACAAGTACAGTGAGTCAGATACTAGAAGTCTAGTTCTAGAAGGTCTGGTTTCGAGAGGTCTTCTGACTAAAAAAAATTACCAACCTCCTCTCCACTCCCCACTCCAAGTCCCTTTATTGCAATCATAGAAAATATATAGGTATTTAAACTTGGACAGTGTCAACAGGTGTAGTTTCAACATCCAAGTTTGATTTGCTTTTAAATATAAAATTAGGCCTCTAATAGTGATAGGAACAAGGAGATTGCTGCTAAACAGTTTTTTTAAATAAGCAGAACAGGTAACATCCTATTCTTTCTCCCCCTCTGCCTCTGCCTCTCCACCTCCCACCCAACGTCCATCACCAGACCTATTTAGGGGGTGATGAGATGAAGAAAAAAGTGTGAAGGATACATAATGAAGTGCAAAATACTGATAAGTATATAGAATGAATGGAGTAGAAAAGAAAGGAAAGAGGCTAGGATGGTTAAGGACTTTCCAGAAAAACAAGATCCTGGGATAGGGTTGGGGAGGTGAGGGGGAGAGGAACAGACAAAACAAAAAGTAAAAAACCACAGTGAAACCATCATAGACTTAAAAAAATTTTACAAAATCAAAAACCTAAACCAAAGAGAGTAGCATTTCTACCACCCCCCACTCTGCCCTCTTGGTCCTTCATAGCCCCTTGTCCTCCCACCCCCACCACACAACAAGAAAGCTTAAAGAAAATGCTACAGCATCTGCTATATTATGTTGCGATGTGGATGCACCTTGAGGACATTATGCAGTGAGATAAGCCAGTTATTAAAGGACAAATATTGTGTGAGTCCACTTGTATGAGATACTTAGAGGGATCAAAATCATAAAGGCAGAAAGCGGAATGGTAGCTGCCAGGGGCTGGGGGGAGGGGAGGAAGGGGAGCTGTTTAATACATACAGAGTTTCAGTTTTACAAGATGCCAAGAATTATGGGATGGTATCATGGTTGAACAACACAACCAATGTACTTAATGTCAGTGAACTGTACACTTAAAAATGGTTAAGGTCGTAAATTTTATGTTGTGTATTTTACCACAATTTTTTTAAGAGATTTATTTTAGAGAGAGAGCACGAGCGGGAGGGGAGAGAGAGAGGAAGAGAGAATCCCAAGCAAACTCTGTACTGAGTGGGAGCCCAAGTTGGGGCTCGATTCCAAGACCACAAGACCACGGCCTGAGCCGAAAACAAGAGTCAGACCCTTAACCGACTGGGCCACCCAAGCACCCCATCTTACCACAACTTTAAAAAAGGTGATACATAACATTAGAACAAACAAAAGAAATTCTGCCAAGGGATCTAATAACAACAAAAATTCAGTAGTGAAAGGGAAGAAGCTAGAGTATTTCTCCCTCCCTCATCTGTCTCAGGGTAGGGTGGTGGTACCTCAAGGAGCAGCTGCATCTTCTCTGTAACATTAGGCAGACAGCTTCTCCTTTCTTCCATGACTTAGCACCCTCCAGATAGCCTTCACCATGGATGCAGCTCTAGCATGATTGCCTCAGGTGTGGGCTTTGTCTATCACCTCCCTCTCTTTCCCTTGTTGTTGTGCTTGTTGTTGCTAAATTCCAGATTGCCTCACAATTTTATGTTTGCCCTCCGGGGTCTTCCAACACTTGCAGGAAATAATTTTCCTCGTTAAATTCCTTCTGAGATATCTAGAGTAGTTTCTGTTTTCATGACTGTATTCTGTCTGATAAGCAGGGTTGTAGTCCCCTTCTTGGCTGTGAACTACAGGCCAAGAACTTTTATAACGTCCTTAGTCTGCCCTTCTGCCTCCAGTCTGAATTCCTTCTCATCTATCTTGACAGAGCTACCTGTATTATCTTTCAATATAAAGGACCCAAATATAAATATAAATATTTGCATTTTATATTTGGGTCCTTTATATTTAATAAAAGAGAAAATATGAATATAAGTTAATTATAGCCATAGAAAAAGTAAATAAATGGATTACGCCTGAAGAAAAGTTGGGGAGGAGACAGTTACAAAATTTGGCTCCATTTTGGCAAGCATAAAAATGAGACACTCAATTACATGACTCTTTCAGAGTGCTAGCAAAGTGTTCTTGGCATTTCCATCTAGTGGAAATTGCTCACCTTATCAGGAGTAAGGGGAAGTCAAGCAAATAGGACTTAAAATTTCATGTAAAGAAAGGGTTCAGCAGTTAAAAAGGTATTTGAAAGTCACAGTTCGTGAGGGATAGATGAATTGCCTGTCATTCAAACAATCTTTCATAATTACTAGTTGTCCCTAAGATTTTAATAAATGTGAACAGGAAAAAATTAACTTTGTACATAGACATTACCTAATGCTATTAAGAACAGCTCCATATTCTTTAAAGACCAAATAAACAACAGGTAAGGTTAACATTACCAGATGAAATTTTGGAGCAGTTAACTATGGCAAGACCAGATCATTCTCCCCAAATTAACAAATACAGGAGAAAAAAGTCCCAGACCTGCCCCAGCCATGAATAAATAATTGATCAAGTCTTCCAAATTTTGTTCTACAGTGAGTAGCACAGAAAATTATCTATGTAGGATTTAAAATTTTTTCAGTTTTAAAAATTTCCCAATTCCATGAAAAATAAGGCTGACAGTTTCCTCATTGAATAGCTGATTGAGCAAGAGAGTTTCCTACTGAAATCGATAGGAAGAAATAGGAAAAGTACATACTTCTAAATAAGCAAACCACATGATCTGCTAATTGGAGGGTTTTATTTTTTAATATAAATTGGTTAATAGATAGATTGTGCCAAATATTATACATTCAGCTTAAGGACAATGGATTTTAAGCCATTCTTCCTAATAATTACATTATAGCAAATCCAACTGTGTTGAGCCCACTTCTGGTCTGAAAAAATGTGTAAGACAATTTTTTAAAATGATAATGGTCAATGCTGATGAGTCGCAAAGAATACTCATAAATAGCTGGTAGACATGAAATCAATAAAACCTCCCTGCTGGATTATTTATCAATAAATATCAAAAACTTTAATATATTTATTACCTTTTGATTGAATTATACCAATTCTTAGATTTATTCTATGGAAATACTTGTGGAAATGTACAAAATTTTCTACATGGATGTTCATCACAGCATTTCTTCTAAAACTAAAAACTGGAAATGCCCCCAAAAGAAAGTTATTAAATAAATGATCAGATATTCCCAAAAGAACATGATGCAGCTATTTAAAATCATGCAGTAAAAGAATTTAATCAGATTGAAAGAAGTTTTTGATAATACTATACAAAGAAATTATTGCTAAGAAGACTTCCAGCAAAAGATGGCAATGGCAGATTGAACACATACATTTAAGTCCACTCCTTCCTGAAACTCTAAAAATGACAATAAAAAGGTATTTTAAATTAATAAACCCATAGAGACAAAGACAAGAATAGAGGAAACAATAACTACAACATTTCAGATGTCTTTCCAGATAGACATGTGGTCACTGACTTAGCAGATCCCAGAAAGCTGAGACCTAAGTCAACAATGTGGAGAACCAATAAGCAGCCGATTTCCATTTGGTTCTATAACTCATGAAAGGCTCAGAAATTGATGGGATTATGTACTTATGAAATTGGTCTAAAGGAGGTACTAAACATATAAAGATTGATTGAATGTTGGATTTAGAGGCAATTATTGCAAAGTTTTTTAATGACAAAGCAAAAAAGGAAAGTGATCAGAGGCCAAAGCTCAAGCTCTATAGACTCAAGGATTTCTCACAGATTTCATTTTCTTCCTTTTATATTTCTTCCCATAAAAGCTTAAAAATGTGTATTTAAAAAAAGAAGTAGGGACACCTGAGTGGCTCAGTTGGTTAAGCAGCTGCCTTCAGCTCAGGTCATGATCCCAGGGTATTGGGAGCGAGTCTCACATTGGGCTCCTTGCTACTCAGGGAGCCTACTTCTCCCTCTGCCTGCCACTCCCCCTGCTTGTGATTGCTCTGTCTCTATCTCCCTCTCTCTCTGAAAAATAAATAAATAAAATCTTTAAAAATAAATAAATAAATAATTTAAAAAAGAAGTAGAAGCAGTTAGATATCTAGAGATTCCTGCAGATTCCATGCAGCTAGCAACTACTATTCCCCTACCCGGAAGAACACTAGGGACTTACTTCCTGGAGAGTAGAAAAAGAATCTTTGGTACAGATGGAGTGGAGGACTATATTGAAAACAGGGATTAAGTCCAAGTTTCTATAGCAAACAAAAAATCTGATCCTAAAATTCATAAATAATTGCAAGGCACTCCATAAATAGCCAAAACAATTTTGAAAAAAACAAAGATGGAGGACTCACACTTCCCAATTTTGAAACTTACCCACAAAACAACATTAATCAACAACAGTGTGCTTCTGGCATAAGGTAGACATATACAGATAGAGACATGTATTTCTGGACTCTCAGTTCTATTGCATTTATAGATACAAAATAGAATTGAGAGTCTAGAAACAAACCCATACAACTTTAGACAACTGATTTCAATGAGTGCCAAGACCATCCAATGGAGAAAGGACAGTCTTTTGAACTAATAGTGCTGGTAAAACTGGATATCTACATGCAAAACACTTAGAACTCACTAATAACAATAATAAAATAACCTGGGACACCAGGGTGGCTCAGGTGGTTAAGCATCTGACTCTAGATTTTGGCTCAGGTCATGATCTCAGGGTCATGGGATAGAACCCAGTGTCAAGTTCCTTGCTCAGTGGGGAGTTTGCTGGGGATTCTCTCTCTCCATCTCCTGCTGCCTCTCCCCCCACTCTCTCTCTCTTTCTCTCTCTCAAATAAATAAATATATCTTTGAAAAAAAGACAAATAATCCAATTTAAAAAATGAGTAAAGAACCTGAGTAGACATTTCTCCAAAGATAAATGATATGTTCAGTATCTTTACTATGGTGATGGATACACAAATACACCATGTGATAAAATTTTATAGAGCTAAATACACACATATACACACAAATGAAATATAAACAAGACTAGGAAATTTTGAATTATATCATTGGGTTGTATCAATGTCAATATTCTGGTTGTAATATTTTATTATTATTTTGCAAAATATTAGCATTTGAAACTGACTAAAGGTTATAAATAGAGTATCCAGAATCTCTGTATTATTTCTTACAACTATGTCTGAATCTATAATTATCTCAATACAATTACTAGTAAAAATAAATATAAATAAATAAACCTTCTCCTAGGCATATCAATGTGAAATTTCTGAATTCCAGAGACAAATGAAAAAGTTCCTACAAGTTTCTAGGGAGCTGGCTATGAAATATTGAAATATACCTAAATTGAAAGGATAGAAAGATGGAAAGTATATATATTTGGTAGAGGTTAGGATGTGGTGGAAGATAACTAAATCTACAGATGGGGGTGGGGGATTAAATGACTCTGAAAATCTTTTTTAACAGTTTGCTGACTACCTTATAGCAAAGTACCTAAAAGAGTTATAGAATTTACAGATGAGTTATGTCTTATTTCTGTAATTTGCTAGCCTCGCCAGTGTTAACAAACAGCATTCAATGGTATGTAATTAAGGCAGAGATGCTGTTGATTATTTAAAAGCCATGTACTATTCCTTACTAATAAGTCCCCATTTTGTTAAGTAAGGGACAACACTCAAAGTTGTTGAGTACAGCCCCTGAATTAATGTGGGAGAGAAGGGAGCTTACAACCTGGTTCTAGCCAATGTGATATAAAACAGGTGTAGACAGAGTGAGTGAAAAGAGCTTTTAGGAAGATGTTCCCTTCTTGAATAAGAGGTAAATGGGGAAGAAGCTTCACCTCTTGCCAATCCCTGGTTCCTGCATTGAACATAGGTTTGTGAGAATATGACATTAAGAGCAACCATAAGAAGGCCAGAGACTCACTCAAGCCAGAGACCTAACAATTTTGAGCCCAACCATTGTTAGCAATTGGATTTCTTATTACATAATAAGTATCCCTGTTGTTTTAGCCTAGTTTTAGTCAAGCATTCTATTTATTTGACTGAAAAGCACTGCAATTCAAAAGAGAGAACATTTGCCTCAGAGGTAACCAGATTTATTAATAATATGACTATTCATGCTTTTATGTAAATCAACTACTCAAAGTACATGTCCTGGATGATAAAAAATTCTTAGCCAATACCTTTGAAAGTAGGATTTTCACCAAATAATAATATTGAATTGCCACTTCTAAAATTCAAATATATAAACAGACATACATGATTTAAATCTAATGACATTCTGTATCATCTTATATTAAGACTAATCTAGTCATAGTCAGTTACAGATATCTGTGATATTTGTCCACATTTTTCAATAAATGTTGACCAAGCACCTGTTCTATCAGGCAACATTGTAGAGATTGGAGACATCAAGGTACATTAGACTTGCCCTCTGCCCATAAGGTACATGTAGCTACTTTCCAAATGAAGAATATTTAGGTAACTTCAATCAAATCTTGAACCAACCCTTGGTCATGATTACAAAACTGTCCCTCTGTATAGGAAGAGCAGCCACAGATACCCCCAGGAATGAAGGAGAAGATATGTCTCAGTAACAGATCTCTGTGGTTTTTCGATGTCCTTGCATATTTCACTGGGAGGAGGTTTTCAAGTTACTTCAGGAAGATATATTTCTGGTTTTCAAAAGAAAATGTCTTTCTCTTCTTAGAGACAAAGAAACCAGTATCATAAAACGCTGAGAACACATTACTTCTTATTCATCATGTAAGTACTAAAACAAAGTTTTTTGATTATGTACGTTAAACTGAAATGAACCATTCCTCAACTATAAATGAGAAATAATAAATGACCAATAACCAAGGTCTCAGTCAATGAACCCTTTTCAAATAAAAAGTTGACATATGATGGATCTTAATATCAGCATACTAATGACCACTATATTACCAATGATATAATTAATCTCATTATATTAATAACAATTAATAATGTTGAGGAAATCTATCATGTGATATTTTTAAATTTTATTCTTTTCTGGATTAATTTCCTCTTTTAAAAAATTAGGATTTAGGGGCGCCTGGGTGGCTCAGTTGGTTAAGCGACTGCCTTTGGCTCAGGTCATGATCCTGGAGTCCCGGGATCGAGTCCCGCATCGGGCTCCCTGCTCGGCAGGGAGTCTACTTCTCCCTCTGACCCTCCTCCCTCTCATGCTCACTGTCTCTCCTTCTCTGTCTCTCAAATAAATAAATAAAATCTTTAAGAAAATAAAAAATAAAAAATTATGATTTAAATCAAATCCTCATGAATCAAACTCTGCACCACTGTCATATCAGCAAATTTAACTTAAACAGAAAATTATATTAATCGCTTTGGAGCAGATCAAGCATTACATTCTGCCATTTATATATTCTCCTTTGACATCTTTGACAGTGATGATCTCCATGAGTCCTTTCTGTATATAATAATAGGGCTTCCTCAGTTGAGTTCGCAATGTCTCCTGGATCGGTCTGACTGACAGATGAACATTTGGCATGTGCTTAGGAGGAAATAGACACTTTAATTAGCACAGTTACTCACAAGTGCCTTGGACACTGTGCCCCAAAGTGATGACTATAATAAATGTTGACAGGAGAACCCTGGTCTTTGACTACAGAGACTTATGAAATGGGGAAATCATTTAAAAGCCTTCAACCCAAGAGTCTTGAATCACAGATTTTCAAGCTTTCATTTCCTACTCTGGGCCTAAGAACTATTAAACTGGCAGTACAGCAAAGGCAATTTAGTGTAGAAAGGATGAAAGAATGTTTTTTTTCAGGAAACGATGCTGGAACCCATTGAAAATTCAATGAAGGAAAAAAAAAAACTTCATTCCTCCCACCATATAAAAAAATTATTAACTCAGAAATAGACAATAGACCAAAATGCAATACCTAGAATAATAAAATTTTCAGGAAAAAATATTATAAGTTCTGGAAAATTTTCTTAGATACACTATGAAGAGCATGATCCACAAGAATGAAATTGGTAAATTGGACTTAATCAAAATTAAAAACTTCTGTGTTTTAAAAATCACTGTTAAGAAAATGAAAATATAAAGAACTTCTACAACTCAAAAATAGCATTGACTGAAAACCTAATTTAAATACAGGCAACAGATTTCAACAGACATCTCAACAAAAGAGATATGTGGATGGCAGATAGGCACATCAAAAAATGTTCAATATCATTTGTCATCAAGGAAATGCTAATTAGAACCACAATGAGATACAACTATGCATAGACTAGAGCGGGTAAAATTGAAAAGATTAACTATGAGAAGTTTTGGCAAGAATGTGGAAAAATTGGCAGTCTCGTACACTGTTAGTGAGAAGGTACAGTAGTATAACCACTTTAGAAAACAGTTTTAGAGTTTCTTAAAATGTAAATATATACCCACTATATAATCCAGGCATTCCACTACTAGACATGTACCTCAGAGAAAGGAAAATGCACTTGTATACATATATCCATAGAAGATTTGGAATAGCCAAAAATTAGAAGCAACCCAAAGGTCCTTCCACAGATGAGTGGATAGATAAATTGTGGTATAGCTACACAATGGAATACAATTCAGCAATTAAAAAAAATCAACTATTGCTATTCACTAAACCTGAATCTCAAAATGGTTATATTGAGTGATAAAGACAGAAAAAAAAATATATATACTGTATGATTTGGCTTATATAAAATTGTGAGAAATTCAAACTAACATAGAGTGACAGAAATCAGATCAGTGTTTGCCTGGAGATGGACATTAAAGTGGTGTGGGAGGGTTTAAAGTGGTGTGGGAGGGTTGAGAGAGAGATTATAGTATAGAATAAGGAAACTTTTGGGGGTAATGGATATATTCACTATTTTGATTAAGGTGATTTTTCCACTGGTATATACATATGTTAAAATTTATCAGATTGTATGTTTTAATAGATACAATTTATTGTATGATAATAACACCTCAATAAAGTTACTAAAAAACAACCACAACAAAACTTCAACCCTTGCTAATAGTGTGACTGAGAGTGAGTACTTGACCTTTCTGGAATTTACTTTATTTGCAAATAGACAATAACGATAAAGCCCTATATATTCCTCAAAGTTACTGTAGAGATCAAATGAGATGATTGTAAAAAGTTTTGCAAATTGTATATAGTTATCGGTACAAAATGAAGTATTACTGTTGACATGGTTACTATTAGTTTCAAAAAAACCCACATGATCAACTAACAAGCCAGTGATTTGTGATAGGGAAAAGGCATGCAGCGAAATGTGAAAGGCATGAGAAGCTGAGAATTAAGGCTAATACACTTGAATTCAGAAGAGAGCCTGTGACCATAACCTTGACTCATGTATTGATTTTCTGTCCTCAACTGCCCACATTAGTCCTTGACACCTCAGCTCATTCAGATTCAAATCTACGTTGCACTTTCTTTTCCCTTCTTCCTTTTGTCTTTCCCAGTTACACTGTGTAGAAGGAGTGGCCGAGATAGTCAGAACTTGGAAGCAGTGAATCCCAGATAGAGCCAAAGTCCTTTGACCCAAGTCATTTGAATTCAAGCCCCAGCACACTTCTTCCCCATTTCCCTAGATGATACAGTTTCAGAACTTCAGCAAACTCTCTTGAAGTACCCATGTTTATGGGCTGTTTGGGCTTCTGAACCCCTAAAAGTGGAGGTGGTATTTCTATTTATACCACATCTCCCCAGACATAAAGGTCCTATCACTGGTTTCCACTAAATCCATACATACATGATCATGAGTTTAGTCGATCTTACTGGAGAACTGGAGGTCAACAGACTGATAACATTACAGACCAAAAAGCCCATGTATTCTCTACTTCATGATCCCTCCTCGTTAAACAGTTCTAGGAACTCCAAAAACTTCTCCTTTTGTTAGGCAGAGCAATTCAGCTCTGTGGGCCTGCCTTCTAGCGTAGGCACTGATCAAGGAATTTTTCTAATAAACATAATTCCCTCTTAAGAGAAATCTGGTACCAGCTATTAAGATGATAATTATGTTTAAATTTCAACTGCTATTGTCAGATGTAAAGATAATTCAGTCAGAAAATCATGCTTCAATAGAACATATTCAAGACCAGTCTTAAGCCAAATAAAAGGATTTGAAATTCTTTGCCCATGTGTTTACCAAGTATAGGCCCTTTCTCCAGGTCTATTTCCCCTTCCTGTACTTGTGCATTTCTTAGTTCTCATTACTTTCCTTAAAAAGTGTTTAACTGAGATTTTTAAGTCTCAGGTAAGGAAGGCTGACAATGATCTCAGGTGTGATAGGCCCCATGTGTACTCTGTGTGTGTGTGTGTGTGTCTATTTTTTTTTTTTTTTTTAAGAAAAATCATTCTCTAGCCAAAGAATCAAGTTCTGGTAGAACTGGCTGCAGTGTTTGGTATTGTGGGGAAAAGGTATCCATAGGATCTAAGTATATGAACATACAAGCAGTTTTCCTCCCTGTAGATGTAAAAAACACACTGAATCGCAAGTAGCTCTTCATTAGATTCATGTATAAGCCAGATTCATTCAGTGATCACATAAAAATCCTCAGAAAAAGGATTATTGCTGTGCATACTTTCTGTATTTAAATAACTGAGATAATACATCCATGACTAAAAAAACAAACATTCTAAACCAAAAGGCCTCATCTTCCCCTAGGTGCTAGCAGCCAAAGGTAGCTCAGCTGAATTCAAGGTGAATGAAATTGGTATTTATATATAGGGATAAATACAGTTTCATATTTAAGACCATATAATCATTTTGGGGTTGGAATCATGGCCTATAGTCTGAGGTCTGGCATTGCCAGTGAGTTTGATCTCATGTTATTTAAAATACACCTGTGAGGGGCGCCTGGGTGGCTCAGTTGGTTAAGCGACTGCCTTCGGCTCAGGTCATGATCCTGGAGTCCCGGGATTGAGCCCCGCATTGGGCTCCCTGCTCGGCGGAGAGTCTGCTTCTCCCTCTGGCCCTCTCCCCTCTCACGTGCTCTCTCTCTCTCTCTCATTCTCTCTCTCTCTCAAATAAATAAATAAATCTTTAAAAAAAAATGCACCTGTGATTACTCAATGTGAATGAACTAATGAGGGTTATACAAACTCCATTTTTCAATGAAAGAAATAAAGGTTTCAGACTTAGTGGTAGAATTTCTCTTGAAGGTGAAATCAAGCTCAATACCAGGCCACAGAAACAAAACTTGGAAGTCACCTCCTAAGGCTGCACCTTAAGTCTCAAAAAGGACTACTATTCTTTCAACCTCTGGGCTCTATAAAACTGCATCAAGGTCCAAATGACAAAGCACAGATGTTTGATAAAGAACAACTCCCACGTTGCAGATTTAAGACCACTCTAGCCCCTAAGCTTCTGTGGTGAGAACACATGGCTTCTGTGTGATTCTCCTTTTATGAACTTGTGGAAATCATTAGCATAGTGATCCCCAGTTAAGTTTCTGCTTAGGCAGGAGAGGAAGAGATGAATCCCTTTGACAGGGACATAAACGCAAACATGAATTGAATTTGTAGACTCAGATAGGTAAGGTTAGGCTATTCCAATCTCTATCTTGATATTCTCCCTTGCCTTTTAAAATTCCACGTAGGTGTACAGATGACTCTCACATATGTATCTTTATCGTTTCATCCTGTCTTCTGAACATCAGAGCTCCTGAATGTTTATGCCTACTTCCCAGTGGCCCCTCAAACACAAGAAATGATATTTCCTCCTTTCCCAACATTTTTATTTCTTCTAATGGCACTATTCTTCTAGTCAATTTTAAACCTTGAGCCCATTATTACTGTCTCTCCCTACCCAAATTCTCTTGAATCAGGAAGGGTGATTTTGGCTGTTTAACCGAAACTGTGTCTCAAATTACTTAAACTGTAAGCAAATTATGATCTTGCATAACTGTAGTTCCAGGAACAGTGTGGAGAGGGAAAAAGGGTGGAAGGGAATCTAATCAGTAGTTCAGTGAGATCAATAAGGACTCTGATTCTTTTATCCTCTGTGCTCTGCTGTTTCATCCCAAGTCTACTTTTCTTTATGGTCTTCATGTGAAAGTTAAGACAATGTTACTTGTTGCAGGAGGAGGGAGAAACCATAGTCTCATTGGAATATATATCCTTCCCTCCCATCTCACTGGGTCAATTCCACTCCCAAGCCTGCCTATGGAGTCTAAAGAGTAGCTACATGAAGGCTATGCATTACTTGTTAGCAAAAATCCATTCCAGGAGGGGAAGGCAGGTAGTCCCTCAAGTCATGTGAGAGATGCCTGGATACCTAAACACAGTCATATTTCTACCGGGAAGAAGATGAGAATCAGTGCCAAATCAAACTGCTGATCAACAGGATGACAGATACCATAGATTACTCACATCCTGTCTCTATAGTACAAATCTGATGTCACTATAATTCTTTGTTGTCTTGCAAATAACAGCGAAATGCTTTTACACTGAATTTATATTTCCCTATAATCTGGTCCCAATGAACACAGCCTTATAGCATGAACATTCCTTACACTCCAACCAGACCATGTCACTCACCATTCTTCTCTGTGCTCTGCTCCATCTCTTGTTGTTAGTTTGTGGGCATTAATGTTTCCAGCTGGAATCCCCACCTACCCCTGTTTGAATTGGGTAAGCTATTGCTTCTACTTCTACTTCTAGGACAGTTGTTCTCAAAAGTAGATAGATATTATCATCACCTGGGGAGATTTTTAAAATTACCTATGTCTGGGATCCATTCCCAAAGCTTCTGATTTCATTGGTCTGGGGGAGGGCACAGACACTGTTTTGTTTTTGTTGTTGGTTTTTAAACCCCTCCAGATGATTCGAATATTCAGACAGGACTGAGGAATACTGCTCCAGAAAAAAGGAATCATTCTCTCATACCCACAGCTGGGGGTAAATTTCTCCTGCTCTTAAATGTCCGTAACATTTTTCATTTCTCTCCTACTGACTCCTGCAGTTACATGTGCCTGATTCAACAACTCTCACAGACTGTAAACTCTTTGGGACAAGGTCCATGCCCTAATACCTACCACAGTGCCTAACATATAATAGGTATAATAATTCATGGAAACATAAGTACATAAAGAGATAGAAATATTTAGAATAAAATAATACATTTAAAAAATATAATAAAGATGTACACTGTGCAGCAAGCAATGGTTTTGTCAGACTGTCAGAAATTCCAGATAGTTGATCGCCATCTCTGGGACCTCGCCAAAAAAAGGATAATGAAAAGAGGAAGCTTTGCTGTGATATATACAAATCAAGCCTTGCTAAAGTGTTGTCAGATTTTATAAAATCTGCATGTTCAAAAAGACTTTTAACACTTCATAAGAACCAGTTCTTATCAGTATACATATATCAATCTAGACTCAATGTTGGGGAAAAAAAAACATGAAAAGATTCTTTTTAAATTTATTTGACAGAGACACAGCGAGAGAGGGAACACAGCAGGGGGAGTGGGAGAGGGAAAAGCAGGCTTCCCGCTGAGCGGGGAGCCCCATGCAGGGCTGGATGCGGGGCTGGATGCGGGGCTCAATCCCAGGACCCTGGGATCATGACCTGAGCTGAAGGCAGACGCTTAACGACTGAGCCACCCAGGCACCCCAATGAAAAGATTCTTAAAGAAACACGAAGTATTGAATGTTTGTTTACTCTGTGCTCAGTTCTGTGCTAAGCCCTTTCCAAACATTATCTTGTTATCATATGTTATCTCAGAACAATCCTATGAGGGAAATACTCCCATTGCTCAGCTTACAAATGAAGAAATTGAAGAGTTAGGAAACTTGCCTAAGGTTACACAGCCAGCAAAAGATGTAATTGTCACGGTACAGTGACAGAACCTGTGCAAATGGTTGACAGATGGGGCCTTCAGGAATCTTCCATCAAAAGAGTAATCCTCAGAAAAGAGCTGACAGATAGGAACTATCTATCACTCTTAATATTGATAATTCTATTCAGGATTAGTTTGCACACTGGTAAGATCCTCAAGATTCCAAATGGGGGAAAACTTATTGAACTTTCATTTAATATATATTGGTAATAAAAATAACCCAGGTTCAGGGGATAGATCTATGCCACCAAAGAACAAAAATCTCTTTACATAAAAACCTTGTTATATGAGATTCATGAACTCCATTCTCTTTGGTAACCACTAGCATATTTAGATAATTGATCATGTGTGCTGCCCTTGGGTTCCTACTGACTGTCAATTAAGTTTGTTCTTAATGTTGCTGCATGGAAATGGCTACAAGCAAAGACAGATGACACTGCTACTTCAGGGTGATAGGATTTGAAATACATCATGACAAATGCTTCTGGCAACTCACAGCAGAATATTCAGATGTAAATTCCACTTTACATCAACAGTTTAATATTCACCTTTGACGGTCCTAATTGCCTACTAGGGAGGTCCTTTTTAGAAATTAGGTTGAATAAAATGCTGTTTTAAAATGCTGTTTTTTAAATTAAAATACTCATAATTAGGAATGGCAACAATTATTTGAGCACTTCACTGAAGTCTTGTGGAAGGTTGTTTTTGCTTTTGTTTTTTAGGAATAGTCAATTTATTTGAAGGAAGCAGAGTGATGGTGAAGGCTATGTTATGTGTATTTGGATTTAAGGATACTGAAAGTAGCGGCCACTTCATTATTTTATTGAGTTGTTGCCTTATTAATGGGTTGTATCAGTCACGACTTTTCCTGTTTCAAGTGACTAAATCCCTACGTGAACAAGCTAAAGTAAACAATGGGAAATTTATTGGCTCATGTAACCCATCAGCTGAAAAGGCAGAAGGGGTCATGACTTCTGGGCCTGAAACCAAGGACTGAGACCTCTTTGGTTTGATGTTCTACGTTGAACCTTCCCATCAGCTTCCTTCCCTCTAATCTTTTTTCCATTTGGCAAAAGACATAGACCTAGGTTTATCTGACTCTTACCCCTAGAGTTTATGACTAGAGAAGAAAAAAGACTCTCTTTCCACAAGATGACCTTGAAAAGTCCCCACACTGGAATCAGATTGCCCCAGTTTGGATCACCTGCCCATCGCCTGGATCATTCACATGGCCTAATGCTGAAAAATTTGGAATAGACTCTACACTGTTCAACCCCAGCCAGGTCAATACCCACTGCAAGAGCTGGGGCATTCATTTCTGTTGTCAGAGGAGAGAGAGGTATGGAGAGATGAAAATAAGAGACTCTATGGAACAAACATGATTTGGCCAGTGTAAAAAAAAATCTTATCATTTTGCCATATTGTTTATGATAATAGTGAATAATCATTAATGTAGTAATACTTTTTTTTTTTCTTTTTTGAAAAGAAAAAAACATGTTGGATCATCCACACATTCAGTCTTGCCCACCTTTCAAAAGGAACTACTTTTAGGTGAGCTAAATATAGGATCTTCAGTTTTTATAGATAATTTATACCCAAAATTACCATTGGCCTAATTAGAATTGTTTGCCAAACAACAGGGGAAAACTACAATCTTAACAACATTCTAATGGTTACTTTTCCATCCATGGGATGCCACATTAAAATTTTAGGGATATTTTTCCTACAGACTGCAGCCAGTTTGCATGTGTTAAACTACTGCTCAGGCAAGTACACGTGTTTGGGATAATTATGCAGTTTTCCCTATTTATTTATGAAGTGTCACATTAAAGTTTAAACCAAGATTTATCATTGAGTATAGATATCCCGTGCATAGCAAGCAGTTGCCTCTTCAGTTTGATTATTGAGTATTAAACAAATTCAGATTTCAAAAGCAGCTGCTTCATATTTAAAGACAGCCTTAACCAAATTAAACATCACAGAGCTTGAAATAAATGTAACTCATTCTAATAGTCAGCTTTAGGATTGAAATTTCATTGAACAGTTAGTTAAAAGAAAAATCATATAAGCAATTCTTGATAAAATGTAGCATCTACTTTCATTATATTTCTACATTCTAGCATTTTGAATGCTGAGTCTTCTAATGTGAACTTTCTGCATAGCTGGATTCTGCAATAACCCTAGAGTCCACTGACATATGTGTTTGTGAAATTATGTGAAAATGAAAAGGACAAAACAAATTCAAACTTGAGATTCTTAAGATGTCAAAATACTCAATTTCATCCTTCACTAAAACTGCCAAATCACCTGTTTTTCTTGTGCAAAACAATGTAGTATGTGCAAAAGTCAGCTTGGTCCATTAGAAAATCAAGCTGGAAAGAAAGAGTGGGTATCTGGGCGGGGCTCCAGGGAAGGGAAGTGAGTTCTAACACTCCTACCCCACTCGAGTGTTGTTTTGGAAGTGCTGGTAATCACGCAGACTTGTGATGCAAGGGAATGCAGAGTATTGTACTCAGGTTTGGCCCAGGAAGATACTATGGAAGTGTATATGTGAATTTACAGCTGCAACCTATGTCCCAAGCTCCAGACTCATTTATTCAACTGCTTACTTCTTTCCCCAAGTATATACTGAATATCCACAACATGCCAGGGAATGCGGTGGTAAGGAAAACAGACACGTGATGCTGAGAGTTTAGCAGAGGCGACATAGATAAGCAGTCACATAGATGGAAATGTTCTGAAGGAAAACAAAACAAAACAAAATGGGCTAGTAGAGGGGCACTGAACAAAAGCACCTGTGGTCAGGGTGGCCCTACAGGGAAATCGTCCCTGAGGAAGTGATTCAAGCTGAAAACCAAAGGATGAGAAAGGATTCCCATGGCAGATGTGCAAAGAACAAGAAAAGATCGTATTTAAATTTTTGAGTTTTAAATAAAAACCAACAAACTCAGGCAGGCAACATTAATTTAATAATGTATTTTATTTAACATTATATATCCAAAATAACATCATTTCAATCTGTAATCAGTGTTAAGTATTATTAATGACATATTTTATGTTCTTTTTTTTGTACTAAGTTGTTACAGTATCTTTTATACTAACAGTACATCTCAAGCTCATGTGGCTAGCGGCTACTGTATTGGACAGCATGGCTCTAGGCAATAGATACAGAATTATAACCTGTGCTAAATGCTCAGGAGAGCCACAGAGTAAGTACTAGGTTGCGGGAAGCTAACATAAATCCAAGAGACAGAGAAAGCCTCTTTGAAAAAGTTCCATTTAAACTGAAACTTCAAGCCCGGCTGGGCATGAAGCTGGCAGAGTAGGCACAGACATTCCCCTGAGCAGGGAGCAACATGTGCAGAAATCCCGAGATAGGAAAGAGCTCAGTGCATTAGAGAAACCAAGAGAGGGCTGGCCGAGCAGGGATGCACCAGATGGGGGAAAATCGTGGGGGCCTCCAGGGTCATCTAGGAGGTTTAGAACATAATACCACATGCAGTTAGAAGCCAGAGAAGGGATTTTAGCAAGTTAGCATTACTAACCTCCCAGCTCCAACCAATCCACCCTGGCCTCACCAGCTCCCCAGTCAGAATTGGGTGTCTCTTCTGTGGCCTCCCACAGCGCAGGGCAGAGTCTTCTCTAATGGTACTTATCCGAGTCTGGGCCACTGGCTCAGTGATGGCTTAATGTCTGTCTTCATCACTCATCTGTAACTTGCTTGAGACAGAAATGACACCTTTTGTCTCTACTTCTCTAGCAGCTAGCACAACGAGAGGCACAAAGTAGGTGCTTTTTATTTTAAAGACAGAAGACTCTCTATATGACATCCAGAACAGATAAATCTGAGCAGTTCCTGTACACTACCAGCTAATTCATCTCCAAAACTAAAGTAAGGTGAGAAGGTATTAAAATAGAGATACTTGATTCTTGAACTGCCTTTTAAATATTTAGCCATACGGGTCATATATTAGACTCCTACATGTTTCATGTATTCAGGCTCAATAGGACTCAGTTTTGAAGATATCATTTTCCTCTACATAAGAGGTAACATTGATGAAAATCATAAAATATGGTTGACACAGTTCAAAAGACCTAGAGTTGGCCTACTATGTTGAAACATGATCTTCTTCCACCAGCAAAATTAATTCTCCAGAATATAATATCCAATAAAGCATCATAGGGTATATAATGAATAAACGGTGTCATTACCGGGTTAATTACCAAGGGCATAGTAGGATTTATAATTAGAGCTTCATTTTATTAAGAAACTTCAGAGGCTAGAGAAACTAAAAGTTGGATCATTTTATTTTTAGATTTAAACAATGAATTTTTTTTTTTTAAAGATTTTATTTATTTATTCATGAGAGACAGAGAGAGAGAAAGAGGCAGAGGGAGAAGCAGACTCCCAAGGAGCAGGGAGCCCGATGTGGGACTCGATCCCAGGACTCTGGGATCATGACCTGAGCCGAAGGCAGACGCTTAACCATCTGAGCCACCCAGGCGCCCTTAATATTTTGGTATATGATGGGCCAAACAGCTTTCCTTTATTTATTTATTTATTTATTTTTTTATGAATTTTTTGAAACTATGACAACTGCAGATCATAACTTGCTGGATTACAATATTTAAACTGCATTTTCCTGACTGTACATAATAATTTGTTTACTTCTTTTATGTGTCTAATTTTTCATTACTGTGCCAGTCTCACTTTTTAAATTTAATATCTAATTTCAAAGCAGAAAATCAACTCTAGTTTCTATATTAATTATCAGAATTACCCAAGTCCTTTTTAAGCATTGACAGGGCCTGAAATATACTAACCCTTTGGATGAGCCCCCATCAACTTTGATTGTAATGAAAGGCTGCGGTTTTCCCTGGGTAGCTAATTAGTTTTATTCATATAGCCACCTTTTGTCGATGAAACTCAAAAAAGAAAAGAAATATCTTTGAACCCATATAAGGGCAGGATAATCGCTTCCTGTAAATACATTATTTTCTGCGTTCTGTTAATGGAATATTAGATGAAGGGTTAGAAGTATATCCCTCTGAAAGTTTATTTCCTCCATCCCTTAGTATTTTGAATCTAAATTCTGACCACAACTAGATTAGTTGAATTACACTCCATTCTTATTTGTCAGTTTCTATTTTCATTTTTTAAGGTTATCATTACTAAATAAAACTAGTATGTATAACCTAATAACAAAGGTAGTCAGTCAGCAGTGAGTTCAGCATCTTCTCATGTATTACTGAGCATGAACTACCATTGATTTTTCCACTGACAACTCTCTTCACTCAGCACCTATTTATCTTACGTCCAAAAATATTATACACACACACACACACACACACACACACTGATATACCAGTACTTCTGTTGACATAGCAGCCTAATGGATGAGAAAGATAAATACAAGTGTATGGAAATCATATGCCTTTACAAGTGTGTTTTTTTTTTTTTTAAGATTTTATTTATTTATTTGACAGAGAGAGACATAGTGAGAGCAGGAACAAGCAGGGGGAGTGGGAGAGGGAGAAGCAGGCTTCCCGCGGAACAGGGAGCCTGATGTGGGACTCGATCCCAGGACCCTGGGATCATGACCTGAGCCGAAGGCAGACACTTAATGACTGAGCCACTCAGGTGCCCTACAAGTATGTTTTAATGCAAGAAACCTAACCATTTCTGGCTATTGTTTTGTCAGTGCTTTTCACAGAAGGGAACCTGAACATCAACACTTCCCCAAGAAGCCATAACATGGCTAAGAATTATCTTAAAGAACTAGCAGGAAGCTTGAAATATAATCTGACACAACCTTCTTGACTCATACTTAAACCATAGCACATAAGAAATTACTCTGTGACAGAAACCGCAAAGAAAGAGGACACAGTTTCCACTAACAACTTATTCCGATTTGCAATGCACAAATGCTCAAGAAATTATTCTCTGTAACTTCTATCACAACTCAAGTTCCACCCATGACCTAGGAGTAGAATAAAAACAACCAGCCATTATCCTCTAGGAAACAGCACTCCATGCACTGAAGACAACACTTAAATTCAATCCACACCTCTCTTCGGCACCCAGAATGCTAACAGATTCCATGGATTTTACTGGCCAATGATTTTTTCCCTTTAAATAGTAAATGTTCCCCTTTAATTTTCAAGGGGGCGACAGTGTCTCATTATCTTCTGGAGAGTATCAAAAATACTGAAAGGGTTATTTATAAGGCACTTAACTGTCAAACATTCGGCATCTGATCTTTCCCCAGTTCTTGGGCTCTCCTTGAGGTTTGAGTCCCAGTAGCTTCATTTTCACCTCATAGACAAGTCTGGATATCCTGTGCCTCTCGCTCATGTGGACATGTAGAAATGGGGTGAAGACAAGCGAGTCTCCTCATCCTGACTTCCCCAAGTTTCCTTTCATGGAGCAGGGGCTGGAAGACCTAGAATTGAGACACATAGAACATTTTTAGGTCAGCAAACATGGATTCTACATAATTATGTTTTTCCCAATCAGAAGAGAATGTGTCCATTTTTTTTTTCCTATAGGAGAGAACAACCACCAACTTCAAAAAACTTTTCCAATCACCAATTTCTGGCTGCTATAACTATTACCAATATATAAACTCATCACATTTCGCTAATAGCTAAGGATGGCTTTAGCCAGCTCCATTGTTTAAACTTTCCTCTGTAAACCTTTCAGTTGCTTTCTGAAAAAGCTCATCTCTTTTCCCACTTGCTACTTTATTTTGAACAATACTGAAATGTAAATCAAACCTAGAGTTGACTATTGTTTGCCTATACAACTGCCACTTACTGTCTACCCCAAAACAATTGACTTCCTTCTTTGCTAACAAAACTTGCACAACTGTTTAGATACCTGGAGGCCTAAGTGGACTGTAGGCCTGCCCACAGACACAGAGGATGAATGCTGATTATGGCCACATCAAAGTTATTCTAATCGCCTTTCTGATGACTGATCTGGGCCTGGGCACAGGACACATCCTAACCAATGAACCATGAGGGGAAGTCTTCTGTGGGGATTTCTGGGATAGGTTTTCCTTCCTGGTGTATTGAGAGAAAAAAAAAGAGAGAGAGTGATAGGTTCATAAACTGAGCCTGCTCTTCTACATCTTGGTGGAATTAAAGGCTGGTGCCATCTCAAAGGGAGATGCACCAAATTTAACATGCTAGTAATCAGAGAGGAAAAATGAAAAGAAAAAACAAGTCCCAGGGCGCCTGAGTGGCTCAGTCGTTAAGCGTCTGCCTTCGGCTCAGGTCATGATCCCAGGGTCCTGGGATCGAGTCCCATATCAGGCTCCCTCCTCGGGGGGGGGGAAGCCTGCTTCTCCCTCTCCCACTCCCGCTGCTTGTGTTTCTGCTCTCGCTCTCTCTGTCTCTGTCAAATAAATAAATAAAATCTTAAAAAAAAAAAGAAAAAACAAGTCCTGGATGACATTGTTGCATTACTGAATTAGCTGACCTCCAGATTAAATGCCTCCAGATTTCTTATTACAGTAGGATAATAAATTGTCAGTTATTTAAAACATTTTAGTTAGGTTTTCTATTACTTGCAGCCTAAAGTGCCCTCATGTATAAGAAAGCTTTGCTTAAAAGAAAAAAAAAAGCTAAATTCAAACTGAACAGAATAGTGATAATTATGAAGCATTGTTTTCTAGAACATTTGCAGGGTCCGAGGTTTCCAGCTATCTGCTCCCTTTCTCTCTTCACAAAAGCCCTCTGAGATGGGTATTTAACATACGAGAAAACTGGATGGCAGAGACTGAGTGACAAATCAATCCAACTTGGAAGTGAAATAGCTGGGAACCCAAAGCTGCATGACTGAGCTGGCCTTCTCTCAACACGTCATTTTGCTTCCAAATAAACTAAAGACTTTATTGGTGGATATAAAAAAAGCCAAAATGATAACGCAGATATGTATTTCCACAGGCTAATATTTCAACAAAGATCAAAAAAGTGTTTGCTAGAGGCATACTGTGCAAATGAATGTTATTCAGTCTCTCCTAACAGTCTGTATCCGATACATTCCTGTTCTCCAGAAGTTTGCAGTAAAAGAGGAACTTCACATATGTCAGCCCTGTAACATCCCACCTACATGCCCACAGACTGCCTGCCATTCACAAACACTCTCTTCCCAAACTGCAAGCTCCCACTGGCCTGCAGCTTCTAAGGGGCGATGGTGACTGTTGGTGGGAACTTTTGAATCGCACATGGAAGCCACTGAGCCAGGCCAAGTATTTTTGAGAATATTTTCTTGGCTCTCAACAGTCACAGGAGGCCTGTTTCAGTGTTTTAAAAAATGCTAAGACTCACAAGCCAAAGGATCTGTTTATTGGAACTAGAAAAATAAAACACCAATGAAAGGCAATGTTTAAGAGCAATTAAAATTTTATCTGACAAGGTTTGAATGATAACAAAGACTGAAATGACTCTCAGCTGCCATCTACTAATTAGGACTACACTCTTAGAACATAGGTACATACTCCTCCTCTTAGGATATTACAATAATTTTTTGGTACACTTGCAAAAATTATGTGGAGAAATAATACCAGGAATAAGGTTAAATTTTATTCATCTATTCAACTGCAAATTAATACAATATAAGATAGATGTTTCTACCCCCAGTATGTATTCTTGAAAATTCATTATGCACATAGGTTATTAGCTCCTGGACAGAAGGACCTCTGAGATGCTGAGCACTGGGTTTTATATAAAGCATCTCATTGCAAACTCACAATAATCCTATGAAGTAATATGGGTATTATTGATCTTCACTACAGATCTAGCGTTTGAACTGTTGGTAAGATTTGTGACTTGACTGTTATGGGCTGGATATTTGTGTCCCCGACCCCTGCCAATTCATATGTTGTAGCCATAACTCCCAGTGTAATGGTGTTCAGAGATAGGACATTTGGGACTTAATTAGATTTAGATTAGATCATGAGTGTGGGGCTCTCATAATGCAATTAGTGCCCTATAAGAAGGGGAAGACAGATCTCAATCTCTCTCATCACACATATACACAGTGAGAAGGAAGCTGTCTACAAGCCAGGAAGTGGGCCCTGACCAGGAAAAAATTTGCCAGCACTTTGATCTTTGACTTCTCAGCCTCCACAATTGTGAGAAATAAATGTGTGTTGTTTAAGCCACCCAGTCTGTGGTAGTTTCTTAGAGCGGCTGAAGCTGATGAATGCAGTGCCTAACTTTTCACAGAAATCT
This sequence comes from Mirounga angustirostris, assembly GCF_029215605.1. Classification (NCBI taxonomy): domain Eukaryota; kingdom Metazoa; phylum Chordata; class Mammalia; order Carnivora; family Phocidae; genus Mirounga; species Mirounga angustirostris. Next base: position 38,527,405 of record NW_026991720.1, read on the forward strand.
AATTAACAGCCAGGCTCTTTGATGGCAAATACACACTTTTCAGAATGCCACACTACTTTATCTTCCACATATAGTATTGATTATCATAATGTTCTAAGCAATGGCACTTCAAGGTCATTGGTCAATCTTGAGATATCCTTATGAACTACATGGAGAAACTCTTTTAAAAAAAAAAAAAGATTTTATTTATTTATCTGCCAGAGAGAGAAAGAGAGCACAAGCAGGGGGAGCGGCAGGCAGAGGGAGAGGGAGAAGAAAGCTCTTTGCTGAGCAGGGAGCCTGATGCAGGGCTCGAGTCCAGGACCCTAGGATCATGACTTGAGCTGAAGGCAGATGCTTAACTGACTGAGCCACCCAGGCATCCCTAAATGGAGAAATTCTTAAAAAATGGCTGAAAAACTGCAATTGGTAGATCCTTAGTTGATCAAATGACTTTACACAAAGTTTCCAATCAGTTTATCACTGTCAATTAGAATCTTGTTCTATCTACAAAACTGTAAGGCATTTGAGAGCAGGACACATCTAATATACTAACATATGCCAGTTAGTAAATATTTAGTAGCTGCCAAGTGCTGTTCTAAGTGGTTTACATGTATGAATTAAACTGGGTTAAACACAGTCAGCCTGGCTCCAGAGCCCACAGGCTTACCATCCTGTCTTGGGCCTCTGTCTCATTCGCTGCTAAATCCCCAGCAATTAGCCAGAGACTTTCTTGAATGAATCCCTAACAGCTGTTTTTATCAGGTGACTGCCAAAATCAGTCACATAAACTTACTATGCGTTCAAGCAAAGTACCCCGGACATGGAGCTGAAACCTGTCCTCTAGGAAAAGAGGAAGAAACTGATGAATGAGTGAAACATGCAGACAGGAAGATGCTGGGGGTAGCATGATGACACCAGGAGAGGAAGAAGCTCTCATTACTGCATGTTGGTGTTATTTCCCATGAGACTGATCTACCGATATTACCAGTATCTTACTGAAGTGTCAGAATTTGTTTTTGTAAAAATCAGAGAATCCATGTTCTTAAACCATTTCACATATGAAATGTATAAACACTATCAAACATGTCTCTGGCTGCCCTTGGGCTCCTCTGATTTCAGCGCCAGTTTCCCAGGGGCCTTGGAGCTGCAAGCTCAGATGCGGCTGGGCCCGTGGGACTCCGTCACCTTCCCGCCCTGCTCAGCTTCCCCAAGGGAGCTTTTAGAGGCACCGCCTCTGGGATGATCCTCTGCTAGGGCTGGTGGCTCTGAGTCACAACAGTTTTAATTTCCTTCCCTGACCCAGAAAGTGGCCTGTCCTAGGCCTGACTCCTGCTTGTCCCCAGGAGCTACCCACTTGCCTTAGAGGAGCCACCTGTCAGGCCCAGGCCCAGGCTTTTGTATGCTCGTCGGCAGGGGAGGAGGAGTGTCAGGGGCAAAGGTGGGAGTTCTAGGAGTGGAAAGAAGGGTTGGGAAGATGAATGGTAAGAACTGGAGCCAAGGAAGGGAAAGGAAGAAGAATCAGAGAGTAAGCAAATGAGAGTAAATGAAACTGCCCATCTGCATTGGATATAATGGAATTACAGTAACGAAAGTATCCTATGTGGTAATTACAAATGACATGTTGTGAGAGAATGTATAGGGAACTTGCTACTAAGGGTAGGAAATTGGACCCACGTGTAAAACTTGTTGTCATCTCTTAGGAAAGGACATAAATTTTATTTTGTTACTGCAGAGGGCAGAAGAAATAGCCACAAAGAATACTATAGAACGTGGTAAGAAAAAATTCCAAATAAATGCCCTTATCTGAAAATTAATGAGCTGCTCGTAGGACAGCAAATTTTCTGTAACTTGAGGCATTTAAACAAAACTTAGATAACTGCTTCTCAGGAATCCTAGAGTGATAAGGGCCTCCTGAATTCCTTCTCAAATGTCCATACTCTTTGCCCCAGCAACAACTATGGTGAAGGCTACATCCTGAAACTCCCAAACAAGATAATGTTAAATTGAAGAACTAAAAACCTTAATGGAAAATAAAATGCCGGAAAAACTAAGGTCAGGAAAGGGAATCTTAAAATACTACAAACATCTGCTAAAACTAAGACAATAAAAATCCACACAAAGCAGTAATTTTTACATCATTTAAATAGTAGTAATTTATCCTGACATGCAATTTTCACACCCTCCTTTGCGCTTAGGGCCTTGCTTCTATTCATTATCAAAGAAATGTCTGAAATCAATTTTGCTTTGTTGTAGAAACCATGTATCGTGAGAGGCATTTCCTTCTACCCCCCTCTCCTCTAGTCTCTTCTTCCCTCCAAGAGATCAATCTCTTTCTCAGTTTATGAATCAGAGTTATTAACTTCTGTCTCCCACGTCCAACTCTACTCAATGGCTGTAGGATAACTTGCATGCCTCGGGCAGCATACTTATGTTATCTTACTTAACACATCTGTTCTGGCCATAAATGGTGTATATTTCAAATCCCTGAGCACGGGTTATTCACCAGAGGATCCCAGAATGCAGCAGGGTTCGCAGACTTGGCTCTAGGCTTCTCCTCCCTGTGCCGCCCAAGAAGGAGGTGCTGACACCCAGGGTGTTTTCTCTCAGCCTCCTTGCTGTCTCTGAAAACTACTGCAAAACCCTCTACTCCTGCTTAGCCAGGTGCTCAATCCCCATTTTCTTCTCCCAAATCCCAGTTCACCCCTTTTTCTAATTATCTCCCAAGGTGAGCAGTCAATATTTGCTCCTTCTCTGAATGAAATTCTCTAGATTACTGAACAAGTGTGGGAAAGTAAATTTGACTCTACTAGAATCTTGCTTCAGGGAAATTCATGGTCAGAAAGAATTAATGTCTATGCTTTCCCAAGGAGACACATTTCAATTATGTTTTCCATTATGTTAAAAAAAAAAAAAGACCATTAACTGTGAACTGTAATTAACTCTTTAAAAAAAAAACAAACTTTAGTATGAATTAAATAAAACAATTATTTCTGAAAATCGATTAAGTGACCAATAGGAAAAATATATATACTCAAGAGTCATACTCAAATTCAAAGGTTATATTTAACGGAGATATAGAGGTAGGAGAGGGACAAGATCTTCTGAGGAAAACCAAGCTTTCTATTTAGTTTCATGGGAAATTGCAATCAGAATTATGTAGCATTATTATTCAATAAATAAACTTTTAAATGATCTTAATGTCTTCTTTATTGCCAGAGTGAGGATGTACAAACATCCAAGGGGTACAGAGAGACACATGGAGCAGAGAGAGGCCTCTAAGACAGGAGAGTTGAATGCTGGATGGAGGCAGGGAGCCAACAAAGGACCAAGAATGGGGCACTGAGAATGAGGAAGAGATACACATCTAAGGAAACAAGACATGAGTCAATGAAAGGAAGGAGAGCATGGAGGAACAAGAAGATCAACATCTACCAGCTATAGGGATAAGAAAAACTCAGTTACTAGCTGTCCCCAATAATCCCTTAGGCAGGCTCACAAATTTGGTATTGTAGGGTTTTGGGTTATTTTTTTACAAAAACATTTATGCATTTAGATGCAGCATTTCCTCCCCACTTTACAAGTGGACTAAACATGTCCTGACATCTAAAAAGAAGATATTCAGGACGGTACTGGATTTCTCCTAGAATGGAGGACTAAGGTTCTAACAGATCTCATCTCAATGTTAAAGGGCAGAAACCCCAGCTCTGATTACCTCATCTTTCTCAGGCTTCTGCTTGTGTGAACCCCCAAATTCCCCCCTCTTTGGGTGGGTTTTGCCAAAGTAACCTCCCTCAAATTTCTATTTTGGGAAACCTGGGTTTCCAAGGATCTGGCTCTGCTGAAGTAGTCTCAATTTTTCTTTTCAACCCCTGTCCCCAGAGTCTCTGCCTCCTGGGACCCCCACCCCTGAATAAACAGAAAACAAAGTCCTAAACTCCCCTCCAATTCTGAGTGATCTTCCAAAGCCCTCCTCCCCTTGGAATCCTTGAGTTCAGCCTCCTCAGGGCCCCACTCTCTGGCTCTGAGGCGGCACAATAACTACCACCAAAGTCATCAGGTCCCTAATCTGCAGCCACAGTCCGCATCACCTGCTAGAATTTAATCCCCAAATTTAGTCCCTCTCTTTAGAAAGTGCTGTGTTTCTCTGCCCCTGAATGGACAGACTCCTCTGTAAAGTATTTAGATCTTTGTCTTCACTCCAGAATTCTCCTCAGATAAGCAGAAAATTGAATTTGTTAATTTGAACATAAGGGATAAGAAGGCCTAAGAAGGCATGACACAGAAAAGTTTTGAGACACAGCTGACCACCTTGGTAGGAGTGTTGGCTCAGGAAGTACAGTGCCCAATTCCTTCTCTGAACCTCTTGGGCCATGTGCGTGTTTTGGAAATCAAGAGTATTTTTTAGATTTTAGAATGGTGATATGGAGTTCATAGTGTACTTTGCAGAATCCCCTTCTCAACTCCAGGGAACCAGGGGCAGCACTCTAAAGTAAACACAAAGTGGGCTGCCATGAACTGTATGAATGTGCACAATCGGTTGGAGAAATAAAGTCTCTAAATAGCCTCTCATCAGTTCAAGCCCGGTCAAGAGAGTTTTGCTGGAAAATAAGTAAAACCCAACCTGCCAACCAACCAACCAATCAACCAAAAAAATCTCAGTTTCCAGGACATTTTGGATTTCAGAATTGTAGATAAGGTGTTGAGAAAATGAAGATGTATGGAGTCAGGAGAGGTTCTTGAAAAAAAAAAAGGGAAGCAAGCAAACCAAACTAGCAAAGGCATATGTCGAATGAAGAAATTAATAACTGATGGATCAGCATCCGTATCAGGGAGGAAAGCATAGCAATACAGAGGAGGGCCCCATAGCAGGGCAGTTGCACCACACCAGGGGCATGAGGACATGAGCAATGCAGGAGGGACACAGATGCAGGTGAGCCTGAGACCTAAGAAGAGCTGAAGGGGCCCTAAAGTGCTGGAGAAGGCAGGGGAGATGGCAGTTGGGGAGGTCTCAAGATGACGCTGTTGCCGGAATTCTCCCACCACTTCAACAACCAGGAACAAGAAAACTGCAATCTCAGTGACAGGAGGTGCTGTGGTCTGCAGGGCTTGTACCCAGCCCCTCCCATCCCTATGTTGAAACCTAACCCCCAAGGTGATGGTATTAGAATGTGGGGTTATTGGGACATAATGAAATCATGAGGGTGGAGTCTTCATGAATGGGATTAGTGCCCTTATAAAAGCCACCCCAGAAAGATCCCTGCCCTGTGATAAGACAGCCATCAGTGAGGAAATAGGTTCTCATCATACACCAAATCTGCCTGGGCCTTGATCTTGGACTTCCAGCCTCTAGAGCTGTGAAAAATGAATTTCTGTTCTTTATAAACCACTCAGCTTCTGGGATTTTGTTATAGCAGCCCAAATGGATGAAAGCAGGAAGGATTTCAGTTTCCAAGTTAGACTTCCTCATATGCTAGTAAACGTCTGTTTTTTTCATCTGTAGAGAGAATTTTTTTTTTAAGATTTTATTTATTTATTTGAGAGAGAGAGTGAGAGAGAGAGCACAGGAGGGGGAAGCGGGAGAGGGAGAAGCAGACTCCCTGCTGAGCAGGTAGCCCGATGTGGGACTCGATCCCGGGACTCCAGGATCATGACCTGAGCCGAAGGCAGTTGCTTAACCAACTGAGCCACCCAGGTGCCCATCTGTAGAGAGAATTTATCTTGCTGTTGAGTTTTTCATATCCATCGTTATTAATTTATCCTAAATGTATACAAAAGGCACTCTGGGATTTTTGTTTGTTTTTGTTTTTGTTTTTGTTTTTGCTTCACACTAAATACTAAGTGCATCAGCCACTCTTTCTCTAATCCTTACCCCAGAGCAATGTGATGAGAATCAGGGCCATTGTCCCATATGAGTAACTGGACACTCCATAGATGAGGGATGAGAAAAAAATGATTTTCCCCTGTTTATAAAGGGAAAGAAATCTTAGGAACCTAGGGCTTTTTACAAGAGCCCTGAGAAATTCAGGGAAGTTTTATTTCCCCACACTCACTCACATGGTTTTAATGAGGATTAGATGAGAATTACAGAAGACATTAACACAAAGTCTGGCATTTTATTCTATATAATATCTTAATTAATTTTGTAGTAAGTATTTATGTAGTAATGTGTAGTAAATATGTAGTTAGTAAGTAGTAAAACAAATATTTTCTATCCTGTATAACAGGTATTCCCATGAATGCCAGGACAATGATACAACATTTCTTGAGGTTACCTTGAAAACTTAGAAGAAGGTACCCTGACCTTCTTCTAGATGTTATACTAGGTTTCTTTAAGAAATTATGTTCAAGTTTAATTAAATGAAGTGGACTAGAAATGCTCTATCTCTGCCTTAACATGTGGAAGCTGCCATCAAGTGCATTTCATTTGCTACATGAGGTAAATCACAGGGGGCCTCTGGTGACCTGAGTGTGGTTAATACAACTGCAAAATAGAAATTAAATCATTTCCATTAAGATCAATGTCAACTTTACATCCAGATAGAGTTTGTTTTATTTTCAGGAATTGGATCTAAGGAAAATATGCAACTCTAAGATAAATATTTAGGAATAAAATTATAGAATGGCAGAAACATAAAGCTCTTTTGCATAAATGTTTCTACTAATTAGTGTATACTTATCACATAGCAGAATATTTAATTGGATCTCATAAAAATGTTGGAAGTGCTAATTACTTTGCCATTATATTGTTTTACATATTTTCAGTTTCTGATAAAAATATAGTATCATATAGAAAAATGGGTATTATTAATTATTAATTCTATGTTAGGGTTATTAAAAACAAAAAGCTTCTTTAGGAGGTTAAGGAAATGCTGCTATTCACAGAATGTGAGTTAAAATGGGGCTTCTAAAAATGGATTGATGTTTGTCTACTGTTTCTCTGGATGGTCCAAACATATCCCAGGGTATAGCAGTGAAGGATGGCGCAGTGGACTAAGTCAGGTCAATGAAGTCTAGTGCTATCTCTGTTTAAACTGGCCTATGACCTCAAGCCCCAGTTTCTCTAACACTAAGCCATATCACATACCTTCGCTCCACATGTTGTAAGTTTATCCAAAGGAAAAGTAGGAGAAATCATACCTTATTTATCTTTGAAATCCCAATTGCTGGTGCAGAGTTGGTTCTCAATACATATTTGTTTAATGAAGATAGAAGAAAGAAAGAAGGAAGGAAGAAAGGGAGGGAGAGAGGGAGGGAGGAAGGAAAAAGGAAGGAAGGAAGGAAAGAAGAAAGGAAGTTTATCTGTGTGAGGAGGAGCCCTATGACAAAATAATGTAGGGAAACTTAATGTGGTGGGACTTCTATGTCTCTCATGCTAGGGTCTATCTAGATCAAGTGGCCCACCACCTGTTTTTATAAACACAGCCACACCCATTCATTTTTGTGTTGCTTGTAACTGCTTTCATACTACAACAAGAGTTGAGTAACTGCAAAAGACATGCCACCAAATGTAAAATAGTCATCAAATGTCAAATATTTACTATATAGCCCTCTACACAGAAAAAGTTTGCCAACCAATATTGGTCTCAATATTACATGTAGCTCTGGCATGGCCTAGAGGATATGTTTCAGGTATTATAATATCAGAAGACTCCACCACTAACTTAGACATAGAGCGTTAGGGTTATGAAGGACATTCCTCAGAAGGCGACTGCAGAGGGGGACTTCTGAAACTGTCACTGACTTTTAAAAATCTGTTTCCTGGTAATGCTAAAAATACAAGTTTTGACAGGAGTCAGGGCATGTCATACAGAACAGGACTATCATAATCATTGCTATCAAACTATTAATGTTGATCCAAAACACATTTTTTCCACAAAGTTAGGGTGACCGTACATCTGTGTTTACTTAGAACAGTTCCAGCTCCAATTTCTGCCTATATTCCCAGTGTAATTACTAAAAGTTCCCCTTCTTACAATCCAAATGACCAGGTTTGGAGAATCTATTGTATGTTCACACTTCATATAGTTGATCCTGAATTTATTGTGTTTGTTCTTGTCAAACCAAAGTTTCATCTTCTTTTGACTTTCTTCTTGCTGGGCCTCAGGGTATTTGATCCATCTTTGTGTATTTGTTGATTTTAATCATGGCATTTTAAAAAACAATATGAAGCAGCACTAGCTAAAAAGAACCACAGCTTTTAAACTTTGCCTGTGTTTTTGAAAGAATGTAGTCACTAAGCCTACATTCGAATGCTCTCCATGTGTGACTTTCTCCTGAAGAAGACAAAAATCGAATTCTCCCGGAAATACTGTTTGACTACCAGGCTCAAATATTTCTTCCTCAGTTCCTATAAGGACATTGACCTTGTGGCATCACTGGAAAATCTTTAACTTCTCTTTGCTTGTGGCTATGTCTAAGAATCATCTCAAAATATTTTTTGAAGTCCTACCTGAGAATCAGTGATCATTAAGATGCTCAAAAGGTCTCCCCTGAAAACAGGAGCCTTGGCTATATGAAGATATCTCATGTCTGGTACACTGTCTTTGCTAACCCCCAATGGGAAAGTGGTTGAAACCAGTAATCAGATGTGCTAGTCTGCTCTGTGTAGACTATTTTTTTAAAGATTTTATTTATTTATTTGACGCAGAGCGAGAGAGAGAGAGCGAGCTCACAAGCGGGGGAGAGGGGGCAGAGGGAGAGGGAGAAGCAGGCTCCCAGCCGAGTAGGGAGCCCGAAGCGGGGCTTGATCCCAGGACCCTGGGATCATGACCTGAGCAGAAGACAGACGCTTAACCGACTGAGCCACCCAGGCGCCCCTCTGTGTAGACACTTTAAAAAGGAAACTGATGGCTATAGGTATAGAGTATAACCTAAAGCCAACTTATATAAAAGGGCCGTTTCCCTGTCTAAACTGTTTTTAAGCATTCAAGTGGCCAGGAAAACTTTCCCTTGCCCCTAGACGATATTTTTGTGACTTTGGTATAGATCTTCACTGTCTAGTACAAAACCCACTAGTCATGTGGCTATTTAATTTTTAATTAATTAAAATTAAAGTAAAAATGTAGTTCCTCAGTTGCACCAGCCACATTTTAGGTGCTCAACGACCACGGGAGGCTAGCGACTACAATGTTAGCACAGGTGTAGAACATTTCTATCACTGCAGAAAGTTCTATTTGTCAGTGATGGCTGGGTGAATGGAGAGAAAACATGATTCAGCTGGCAGATCTATAACAACACATCATCTTTCTTCTAATTAGCAAATGTTACACTGCAGAGTAGAATTATTGAATCATTGATATATGTGGGTTTACTTTATTTTTAATGCAACTATTAACTGATAGCCAACGTGCCAACTGCTGTAAGGAATTAAAGAAAGAAAAACGTTGCCCTTCAGGATAGCTGACCTGAAGAAGGGCCATGAACAAGTGTGTCTGGGGCAGTGGCAGGAGTCTGGAGAGCTAAGCATAAGGAAAATGACTCAAGCACACATAGGACACCAGGGAGGATGAGCCATATCCAGTCATCTAGGCTGCTCAATGTCTCAGAAGAGGAAAATATTCATTTGTTCATTCATATATTCACAACAACCCTGGAGAAGGGCAGAGCAAATCTGTTTTATAGGATGTAGTCAGTGTCTTGCCCACAATTATATAAAGATAATCAAGTGATGGTGGCCAGTAGGAGAGCAAAATGCCCGATTGAGTGGCTTTTCTACTCTACAGCAATCTTACAGCCTTTGAGGTTTCAGAATTTGAGAATTGGGGCAAGAACTGTAAAAAGTAATAGAAAAATATTAGCTTTGTGGAATACTTTTTCATTAAAGGGAGATGATTTCATAAGGACACAACTTGAAGTTTCAATTCTCTTCTAAAATTTCCATTAAGTTTAAAGGTTCAAGGAAAAATATCATTTCCAGAAATGTTTATGATACTTCTGTAGGTAATGCAGTTATGAAAGTGAGGTATGTTTATGGACTACTGCCGTGTATGTTCCAAAATAAGAAATTGAAAGGCTTACACTGTGCTGATTTCAATCCTCCCCTAGCAAAGGAGATGCATTTAGAGGCAGCTTCATTTGGAGACTATCCTGCTCAGCATATGGCTGCATTGCCCTTCCAATCATAAAGGGCAGAGAAGGTTTAGCATCACTATGAACATTTCATAAGGCTCTTGAGGGAGTCGCCTTTTAAAGACCTCACTTAATCTGATAGAGAATGTGAGAGGAAAACACACTTTGTAAATGCATATTTGTGGTAACAGAATTTCTTTTGAAGGGCATTAGGCTATTTCTGTCTTAAAGGTTAAAGTAATTTTAAAGCATAAATGTTAGAGAGCCAAGTAGAGAAGCTGAATGATAGTTCATTATCCAAATATCTAGCAAGGTAGTACAAACCCAAACTGACTTTCTTTACCATAAAAGACTCCTCAGTTGGCTTTCTGGTGAACATGCTGTAGTAACCGTTCCAAGGTTCTGGTTTGTAGCTTCAGGGTGTGTTTTCTTGTTTTTGTTTTTATTTTTATTTTTAGTGCTTTATCTTTTCCCTTCAGGCTGTAGTATTGTCACCCCGCTGTATAAAGCAAATAGAAAACAGTGGCCTTGGTAACAAAGAGACTAGAGATCTCTACAAAGAGGAGAAAAAGAAAACTAAAGACCTGCTCAACAGAAGAGAGGGAGATAATTAATATGCATTATGCCCTCTAACCTCCCTGCCCCCCACCACTTTACCACATTCCCTGCTCTTCTACTTCTCTCCGCTCCAGTCACGCTGACCTTCTTGCTGCTTCTTGCACATGACAAGCTCATTCCACTCCAGAATCTTCACACTTTCCATCCCTCATCCTGAAGTAATGTTCTCTTTGGTCTTTCAAATTAAAATGCCCCTCTTCAGAGAGACCACCCCCTCACCACTGCACCCCTTTCTGCCCCTTTTGCCTGCACTATTTTCCTTCGAAACACTTAGTATACCGGATTGTATTTTGTTCTCTCTACCACTAGACGGTGAGCTGCATGAAGCTGGGGACATGCTCTGGTTCCTAGCTACATCCCAAGCAACAAGAGCAGTACTCAGGGCCCATGGTAAGCACATTACAAATATTTACGGCATGAATCGATGGAATAAATAATTTTTATTATATTCATTTTCTCAATGTTATGCTTTAAGTTAAACATTTTATCTTCCCTTTCTTGCATTATACAATGATAACTCAGAAATGCAAACTTAAGGGAGGGAGGCTGCATAGCTCTGTCTTTGATCTATTTAATTCAGATTGATGGTGAGACCTCCAGTTGACCTTCTATGCCTAGGTCTATGTAGAGATGGATTGAAAGGGCAATTTTTTGACTAAAAGGGAAGATTATCTGTGCATAATGATCCATTTGGAGATGAAAGTTAGCCTCTCTTTAATTGGGTCACATTAGCTTCTTCAGAAAGAGTAAAGGAATTATTTGAGAGGCTTAACTTTTTCATCCCTACAGGGCACTTTTATAAGGTAGGCACTAAGGAATCAGAGTCACAGATTCAACTGGCATCAAAACACAGTGACATGATTTCCCACAGATATGGGTTCTAGGGCCCCAGATTATGACCATTTTTGGTTATCTTTTCTACTGCCCTCAGACTATCAAGGATAAAGAAATCTGATTATCTTTTGAAACAGTGCCTTGTCTTTAAACGTATCCAAAGTCCTTAAGTGCTGCCTATTCCTGATTTGTTCTTCAGGAGCCTTTTTATTTTTAGCTTTACTTTTTGCAACTAAAAAGTTTAGTTCATTCCCCCAAGGAAATGTAATAGCATTTTCCCTGGAAATGAAACCTAGAAATATTTGTCCTGAGTGATATACCTCCTATTTCGGGTTTGCACACAGATTTTGCTGGACATTTCCAGGGCATTGTTTGACATTCACAAGTAACATGTAAAATTGAGTATAGGGTACCTTTGTCACACATTAAAGTGATATGAGCCATGCTTAAGCTAAGAGACACAAGATTTTTAATTTCTCCCGTAGCAAGAAATTATATCCTGTAACATGTGCTTGGTAATTACAAATCTTTGCGTGGGCATCGGTGCCATATGCATAATACACCCCAGTGGCACCATTTCAAGGTTGCAGAGTCACATTTTGTAGACGAATCATTTATAATCACCACTGTTACTGCAGCATTGTCTGTCACACTTTGCTCTGCCTGGGTGTTTCTATAACAAATTTTAAAGTTGCTAAGCCAATTTTTTAAAAAATACAAGTTAATGCTTACTGTGTTTGAGGTATTTCTTAAGGACTAGCACAAATGTCACCATGTACCTTGGAAAGGGAGTTGTATAAGAGAAAAGAGAATGCTAGCCAAACTTCTTTCATGAGTTATATTAGTGATCATTTATCCAAACACTAGAACAATCCTGTAGGCGTTGTAGATATGTAAACATTATTGTACTTTTCCACCAGGAAAATTTACCTTTTAGATTATAAAGAATCCAATGAGGCAACGGGGCTCAGATGTCTCTATTTGTTTAGTCCTACTTGGTCACATTAGAAGACACATGGGGATTCATTCACTCATTCATCCATTCATTCACATGAATTCATTTGTTCATTCATATTTTTCTTTATTTTTAAATTTGACTCTCTTTGTAACCCTGCAAAGTACATATTATACTAAAAATCAAATATCAAAGCAGTTAAAAGGGTAGGCTTTCAGAATTTGAGAGTTTCACAGGCCTAAAATCCCAGCTCTACTAATCCCTAGCTATGTGATACCCAAAGTCACTTAACTTTTCTGTACCTCAGTTTTCTCATCTGTGGAATGGGAACAACGACAAAACCTCCTCATTAAGTTATTGTTAGGATTAAATGAGATCATTAGTATCAGTATCTGATAAATAATTGCTCAACATTAGCCATTATTTCTATCATAGTCATATTACAGATAAGATGATAGATTTAGAGAGGTAATGTAATTCACCCAAAATTGCACTGCTAGCAAGTAATGACTGACTGCAGAGGTAATGTGCTTACATTTGCTTCATAGCTTAGAATGAGGAGGAGAGCAGAGGATTAGTTCACTCATACAGGATGATTGGGAGGGTCACCCGCAACACTGAATGTGAAACCATGTTGACAAGTTTATATGCCTTTATACAAAGACGAGCTATTTGGGTTGTGTAGATTTTAAAAGTCTGGGAATATATGCTTGCTCTACAATAAGCCTAAGCATTGCTGTCACAGAAATTGAGCTCACCAAACCCATATCCTTTTCCTCCGAGGCTCACAGACTATAGCTGGTACCCTCTCTTGCATTAGGTATGACATGTAACTGAATTCTGGCCAGTGGAATGTGGGCAGGAGTGCTGAGCATCAATGGCAGGGATGGCATGTAAAAATTTACCACGTGCAGTATTTGTGATATTCTCTTTGCTTTCTGCTGGTTGGGAGGATGATCTCCAGGGCAAGATTGGTCTATACATAGATAACTGGAATCTACAAGAAGGAAGGAACCTGAGTCCTTGAGTCACTGCTACAGAAAAGGCCACCACAATTCAGGAGCCCCCATTTTGGAAGTCATATGAAAGAGAAATAAACTTCTATTGCATTTGAAAACTAATATTTTGGGATTTAAAAAAATATATATTTATTTACTTATTTTTGAAAGAGAGAGAGAAAGAAGGGGAGGTTGGTGCAGAGAGACAGGCCAAGAGAGAATCTCAAGCAGATTCCCCACTGAGCATGGAGCCCAATGTGGGGCTCGATCTCACAACCCTGAGATCATGACCTGAGCTGAAACCAAGAGCTGGACACTCAACTGACTGAGTCACCCAGGCGCCCCAGTATTTTGGAATTTAATTGCTAAAGCAGCTAGCATTACCTTCATTGGTACAATTGCCCAGCACCAAGCTCTAGGGCTGAATAAGTAGGGTGTTACAACTGCCTGGGAAACATGAGATGTCAGTGTAACTTCTTTTACCCGTATATTCAATAGTATATAACACAAACCTTTAGGGGGCATAAATGGGATACACATTTCTATCCTGTATTTTATAAATACTAGAAATATATCTTTAAACAATTACTCATAGGACTTTGGAGTCAGAAAGATTTTAAAAGTCACCTAATTCAATTCATCCTGAGTCTGTATCATAGTATAGTATTCATATGTGGATTAAGTACTAACTCACTTTTAGACTGTTTCACTATGAAGTAACATCCATCATTCATTCTAGGCAGCATATAGCACAGAATGTAAGTTCAAGACTCATGCCCCTATCCATACCTAAAGGCACATGTGTTTTGGCCCAAATCACCTCTGTTTTAAGTTAAATTTTAATTGATGCAGACATTCTTCAATCTTCCATAGACCCCACCACTCCCTATTATCATCCCCTTCTCCTCCACATGTCTGTGTTATTTTTCTGGCCCCTGAAGCGTTTGAGTTTGTATGCCTTGCTTAGCCTTAAGATAAAAAGATTTACATTCAATCCCCAGCTCACCACTTTTCCTAGTTTTGTGACCCTTGGCAAGCTCCTTAATCTTTTTGAGTTTTCTCATTTATAAAATGGGTTTAAGAACTTTGGCCTCTCTTATAATAGTAAGTAATAGGAAGAATACATGAAGGGGTGCCTGGATGGCTCAGTCGTTAAGCGTCTGCCTTCGGCTCAGGTCATGATCTCAGGGTCCTGGGATCGAGCCCCGCATTGGGCTCCCTGCTAGGCGGGAAGCCTGCTTCTCCCTCTCCTGCTCCCCTTGCTTGTCATTCCTGCTCTCGCTCTCTCTCTCTATCAAATAAATAAAAATAAAATCTTAAAAAAAAAAGAATACATGAAATAAGGTGCTATAGAGACTAAAATATCAGAATTATTACTGGAATAAATATTTTTATTTAATCTTCCATGTGAAAATCTTTGAAATATTTGAAGGAAATGATTATGTCATTCCTGTGGCTTCTCTTCTCTAGTCTAAAACTCCCCATCTCTTTCAATTATTCTTTAAATGGCATTATTTCAGTTGCCTTATGGTTGTACACCAGGTTGGGGATGTACAGGCTGAGTGTGGACTATGGTAGACAGAAAATGCCATGCTTAGTATGAAAAGAGAAGCCAATATTCAGCTGATTGTTACCAGATGGCAATAATCAGTAGTCCAATATTTCAAATGAAGGAGGCAATCCAGATTTATATATAAAATTTCCCAATTTTTAGATGTTGGCCTGGAGGCCTCTAACTTATAAAATTTTGTGTCAGATTTTTAGGCTTTGATTCATATGTATTTTATTTATTTATGATCTTATTTATTTATTTATCAGAGAGACAGCAAGAGGGCACAAGCAGGGAGAGCGGCAGAGGGAGAGGGAGAAGCAGGCTCCCTGCTGAGTAGGGAGCCCGATGTGGGGCTACATCCCAGGACCCTGGGATCATGACCTGAGCTGAAGGCAGATGCTTAACCAGCTGAGCCACCCAGGCACCCCTAAATAATTTTTTTAAAAGATTTTAATTAAAGTATTAGCACTGGCCAAGGGTGAGTACCATGCTCCAGAGCACTTACCAACCTATAAGTATACATTCCATCCAGCTAAGATTAAGCCATGCTATACCCTCACTATAACTTCAACTTTCTATAAATTATCTAAGAAAAAACAGTCAACTTTTTACTGGATTTTTTTTTTCCAACAGCTTGACTAAACTTCAGGCAAGTTTCTTTGCGACTATATAGCCCTGACTTCCCTTTTCTTAGACTTTTACTTTAGAAAACTTGCAATTGTAATTTTTTCCTGTCTTTCCAAAATGTACATCTTTTTCCAGACTCTTTGTAGTTTTGCAATCTCAGAATGTCTTTCTCAAGGGCTTGGGAGCCATCCCTTTGAAATGTAAACATCAAGAAAGATTATGCCCCTATCTTGCAGTCTCTGTAGGAGGGTAAAAGCCTAACTTCCATAAACACCAATATTCAAACACAGATGGTCTAACCACATAATCAACCTCCCCAACATCCTCCCATACCCTTTCATAGCTCATCCCAATGCTTGAATTCTCCTGCTTTTTATTTCGAGGGAGTTGAGTTCAATCTCTCTCCCCATTGCAATAGTATTGACTTCTATTGCAATAGTCTTGAATAAAGTCTTGTCTAACTCCATCTGTCACAGTTTTTCTCTGACATGAAAATATCATTAAATAAACAAATTGAGTTTAACCCTATATATAGCCACTTAATAAATATGAACATTATTTTTGAAAATAAGTTTTGGGAACCCGAATGAAATATCCAAGTTTTCTATATTTTATTCTTCAAGAATCTACTTGGTCGTAGTCTTGCTAAGGGCTTATCTTCAATGATTAAGACACAATCTTTAATGATAAAAGGAAAATAGTTTTAAATAATGACTATTTCTGGTACAGAGGAGATAATTTCAGCAATGCTAATTTTATCCTCAAGTCCTTCATTTTAGTTTTAACAAAATATTATTAAAGGCTGTCCTTTTGGTAGAGGTTTTTGTTTTCTTACTAGCACAGTATCTGTGGTGTGTTTTTGATGTGATTATAATAGAAACAAAGCCTTTTTGGAAAATAATTTGGTACAATTTGAAAATTTCAATATATGTTTTTCCATAATAATATCATCACCAACCATCAGAGTAATTTAGGATTTCAGGCTGAGGGATGGTTTTTTGATGACATTGCAGATAGATAAAAATATATGCTGTTCATATTATTAAATGGCTTAGTACTTTTTGTTAACCTATATATAAAAGTGATGGCAGTTGAACCAGTGTCACTGATTGTGATCATGGCAGCTATGGGGTTAAAATAGTAAAAGCAGAGCAGTGCCAAAAACTGTAATTGAATTGTACATAATCTGCTCTTCACTTAGTTTCTGGAATGTCCTTGAATTAATTTTAAAATTAAATGCCTTTTCTAAACAACTGTATGGAGCTGAACTATAGACCTTCTAGTTTCACAAAATTTTTCCTTAAATAGAGCTATCACTAAACTTTAGTAAATAGAAACAAAGTGACATATAGATAAGTGTATCAATGTGTTTTTTTTTACTTCTTGTTAACCATAGACTGTGGATATTATCAATTTTTCTTGACTCAATATTTAGCAATTTAGTACACAATTGAAACAAACTATTTTACAGATTTTCATAAACATTAGATTTGAAAAGTAAAAATTTTGGAAATGTATCTTTTAATGATCTATATAAGGTTTTATTTTCATGTATCTCAGGACAAATATTGACAGAATGAAATGAGTTTCATCACCAATTCAATTCCTATTTTTCATTTTCATATATTGTAAAGATTAGGAAACTTTTCTAACATAAATAAATAGACGAAAATTAAAGATGTTTTTATAGGAAGGAATTCAGTTGTTTGAAAATTTAAGTATAGGTTAAAAATGACATTATGACCTGTTACTAAAAATAACTGTCAACTCAATTAGATCTTTCTTCAATTTTGTTGAAATCAAAGAATTAGAAATGACTATACTTGTAAAGAGATTTATACCTAATTATTAGTCATTCATGTTCTCAACACCTAACATTACCCATTTTAGAAAATTCTTTGGCCTGTAGTCTTTACAGTGTGTGGAAATGCACCATGCTAAGATTGGAGATTGATAAAGTATGCCTTTTGTCTTTGAGAGGGAATAAAGCAAGCAGATCAAATTTGGAAGATCTGGAATGGAAAATGATACCACTAAAAGTACATAAGCCCTACACCTCCTGGAAAATCTTCATATTCTTAGGGGAAACCCAAGAATAAAAAATAAAGAAAGCAGTTCCTAAAAAAGGAGAGAACTCCTTGCTCCTTCCTCAAGAATCTCTCTAGCCAAAGCCCAGCTGACTTAGAATCCACGATTACTTATATTAAAAAAAAAAATGACCCCCAGCAGATTGTGACAATGATTTAAGTTGGAAAACCACAGAAATAAAGGAGAAACAATTTCCTTTAGGACCAGATGGTCACTGGGTTCCCATTGGTCTTATCAGTTTATCAGCTATGTGACCCTGAGCAAAATATTTAACTTCTCTGAGCCTCAGCCTTTTCATCTGTATAATAAGGGTAGCAAGTAGGTACTGTTAGGAAGATTAAATGATGTAATATATGTAAATCACTTAACACAGTATCTGATACATGGGAGGTATTCAATAAATAATGGCTCCAGTCATTGTCATCTTTGTCATGATCACCACCATTTTATCGGCTGGAGTTATTCCCTGGAATTGCTACTATGTAGCCCCATAGTGTCATGGAAAAAAAGTGGGTATTAGGGGTCCAATGCCTCTTCACTGTGCTCTACCAAGAAGGTAATTATGGGGAAAATCAGACTGACTGCATGAGTATGAGAGAACTACATAGGAGGGAAGGCAACACTCTAGCAAACTTCAATACTTTTCTCTCAAAGGGAAAATTAGAAATAATGAGAAACCAAAAATTCAGATATAAAAAGCCTCAAATATTTAAATTCTTTCATCCACTAAACATATGTCAGACTATCATATAATTTCAGCAATTTGATCCCATTTAGGAGATTTAATGACCTTACTTTAAAAATCATATAAAAATTAAATTCAATAAAAATTAATGTATACTCATATCTACCTAACTTAATGAGAAAAATTAGGTTTAGCTATAAAGGTCTCCAAATTTGATTTAAGGTATATGTGCCTGCCACAGGAAAATGGAGAAGATGTAAAAAATTTTTTGGGTCTTGGGAAGAGGTAGGCACTTAAATTTAGAGACTAAATGAGAGCTAAGGGAAATCCATTACTTTAATTATAATCTCATCAAAAGTACATTAATCAAATAATAGCAGCACAAGAAGGATTTAGATCTTTAAGTGCCAAAATACAGGATTAATTCATAAAACCACAGGATTATTCTGTTAATAATTTTGTGAAAATGATTTCCACTAGTGATCAAACGATAGCTAGGAAGAACTTCTTGAAGGGAAAAATAAAATTCATCTGTCATATATATCATTTATTATTAATATAAGGATATTGAATACCCAGATGATAATGCAAAGTAATCTCCTAACATGTAAATTTCAATCAAATTAGAAATGTTTGTCATTCAAGTAGAAACTAAATAGTCAGAGTTTTAGAAATCACAGACTGACAGGGTAGTGATGACTTCAGAGGAGAACATGCTCATGACACAATTTATGAGTGGTTTCAGCTTGAAAATCAAAATGGAAATCTCCAAAGCATCCATGTTTGCAACTGGGTAGTATATGAAAATGAGCAATATTCCAAAATATAAAGAATTAATGACTTTCACATTTATTCTGTCATGATATAATCTGGAGTAATTTTACATGCTTTATTAGTTCATACTTCTGCTAGGTCCTTTAAGATATTTTTGTGATATATCTTCACTGAAGACTAACTTATTAAGCAAGAGCCTTTAGTGAGTCTCTGAAAAGTTTTTCTAACTTTCATGATAGAAGAACTATATTAAAAACTGTTCAGTGAATTTAGTTGAAATAATAACATCGCTCAGCATCAGGGAAATCTAAATCAAAACCTCAATGAGATACCACCTCACACCAGTCAGAATGGCTAAAATTAACAAGTCAGGAAATGACAGATGTTGGTGGGGATACGGAGAAAGGGGAAACTTCCTACACTGTTGGTGGGAATGCAAGCTGGTGCAGCCACTCTGGAAAACAGTATGGAGGTTCCTCAAAAAGTTGAAAATAGAGCTACCCTACGACCCAGCAATTGCACTATTGGGTATTTACTCCAAAGATACAAATGTAGGGATCCGAAGGGGTATGTCCACCCCAATGTTTATAGTGGCAATGTCCACAATAGCCAAACTGTGGAAAGAGCCAAGATGTCCATCGACAGATGAATGGATAAAGAAAAGTATATATATACAATGGAATATTATGCAGCCATCGAAAGGAATGAAATCTTGCCATTTGCAACGATGTGGATGGAACTGGAGGGTATTATGCTGAGCGAAATAAGTCAATCAGAGAAAGACATGTATTATATGATCTCACTGATATGAGGAATTCTTAATCTCAGGAAACAAACTGAGGGTTGCTGGAGTGGTGAGGGGTGGGAGGGATGGGGTGGCTGGGTGATAGACATTGGGGAGGGTATGTGCTATGGTGAGTGCTGTGAATGGTGTAAGACTGTTGAATCACAGACCTGTACCTCTGAAACAAATAATACATTATATGTTAAAAAAGAAAAAAAAAAAAGAAGATAGCAGGAAGGGAAAAATGAAGGCGGGGGGAATTGGAGGGGGAGATGAACCATGAGAGACTATGGACTCTGAGAAACAAACTGAGGGTTCTAGAGGGGAGGGGGTTGGGGGGTAGGTTAGACTGGTGTTGGGATTAAAGAGGGCATGTACTGCATGGAGCACTGGGTGTTATACACAAACAATGAATCATGGAACACTACATCAAAAACTAATGATGTAATGTATGATTAACATAACATAATAAAAAAGTAAAAAATAAATAAAAAATATTCCTAGGAAAATAACATCATATGGGTGATATGTACATTAGAGTTTAATACAAGTATTAAAGTAGGCTCTGACACAAACTTTATGAAAGTGGTTTTTTTTTTGCTATTAAAAATATACAAAAACAGGGCGCCTGGGTGGCTCAGTTGGTTAAGCGACTGCCTTCGGCTCGGGTCATGATCCTGGAGTCCCGGGATCGAGTCCCACATCAGGCTCCCTGCTCGGCGGGGAGTCTGCTTCTCCCTCTGACCCTCCTTTCTCTCATGCTCTCTGTCTCTCATTCTCTCTCTCTCAAATAAATAAAATCTTTAAAAAATATATATATATATACAAAAACAAATGCTCCTATCTTCTCTGGGCTTCAAACTATGGTAAATTTAGAACTGTAATAAAGAGGAGACTACAGACTGCCGTAAAGTCTGCTTAACATGGTGAGAATGCAGCTGATGACTTGGCAGTCTCTGAAAAGAAATGGGATCTGACTTGGTGAAAAATAATGAGAAGTGGAAAAAGGCGTGGATAAGGTAAGAGGATGCAGGTACAATGGTTCACTGTGTAATACAAACGGAGAGAAAAGCAGCTCATCTCTAAAAGTTCTTGTGAACCTATGTGCATTGAGATAAATTACATTTGCAAGGATTTCTGGGATGTTGAAGTGAAAGTGAAAAGAATGCTGTCCAACTACTGCTCACACTATTTTTCTAAAAATCGATAGACTCTAGAATGCATTCCCTCTCTGTTAGATTTCCTGTGATTTCTCTCCATTTATGTTAGAGTCATTGATTTAAATTTAATTTATATGAAGTTTGATATTCAAATGAATTGTTATCATTTTCAAATAAAACAAAATTTAAAAATACCACTTGGTATCTGTTAATGTCAGTTCAAAATGCATAAACTATTATTTAATATAATACTTACATTTTTCCACTGAAAACAATATAAAAGCACTAACTTCCTCCTTCCTCCTCCCACCAAAAATCCAGAAAACTCTACATTCTAAAATTTTCCTTTAGTAAGTGCTATCTTTGATTCTCTTGTTACTGTTAGAAAAAAAAAATGATGAATTGGGATAAACAGCAAGAAAAATGACAATGGCCCATGCATAAATATTCAATTAGTCCATCCCCTGAATACAGTCTCTCCACTATGTGTCCATTCTAAATTTAATAGGAACTGTGATAAGGAAAAACAGCAAATAAGAATCATTTAGCTATCCAAATTAAAAATATTAAATATCAGCCTCCACCTCTCTTTATCCCTGCTGACATCTCCCCCAGTGGTTTTAACCATTATCTAGTAGTTTCCGGTATATAATAAGCATTCACATGTAAGTCAAATGAATGACTATTTCATCTGATTTCACATAAAACCAGAATGTAGAATAGAACCAAATACAAACTTAGGATGAATACATGCTACATATGATTCCTCTGATTATCTGGGGACATATAAACTATATGTAAACATCTAGTAATTAATTTGAACATCACATTATATCTAAGTGTATATTCTTGTAATCAAGTGATATGTATTAAACAAGACATAAACAAGTAATATATATTAATGACAAGATTCCAGAATGCCGTTCTGGGTTGCAAAATTCTAGAAAGAGGCTCTAAAATGTTATGCCAGCACATTTACCCCTCCCACCTTTCTCCAAAGTCCACATGACATCCACGAATATGTAAGAGTCTCAATTTTTCAACAGCAAAGAACCTTTCTTTGCACCAACCTTCCTACCAACTAGAATGAGAAATCTAAGCATTTTATTTTACTGAGCACTACCAAGGACTTGCAGGTCAAAATTCTGAACACAAGAAAAATCCAAAGAGATGTTATGACATTTGGCCCATTCTTTTCCTTTCTAATTCCTGTAGGTTTTCCTGAAATATTTTCTGAAAAACCTATTTAAATTATACCTACTGAGACAGAGTAAATTTAAATACACAGTTAGAGACCGTGTGAGAGCATCAGTAACCTCCTCTTAACATTGTCTTGGTCTTTCTAGTCTGTGTTCATGACTAAGGCCTTGAAGTAGCCCCTTTGAGGAGGCAGAACAGAATGCCAATATTTCCTATATATTACAGGTTATCTTGCGGAATGTGTATGCAGCTTAGGGCACATAGGAAGCCTTTTAAGGAAGGCATTGTCAGGCCTATTGAATTTCATGTAGTCTCATCCAAAGCTTTTTATGATGCTTTCTGCCTTCATGAATAAAATCAGATATGCTGAGAGAAAACCAGGACTGCTTAGTGGTCACATGATCAATTAGGCTGCTCATTGAAAGAGGTAACTTTGAACCCTTTCATGACGGAATAGAAAAATAAATGACTTAACTCATCTCCCAACCTCATTCATCTCTCCAGAAGAGGCTTTCACCAAGTGCACTGCAGGAAGAGATTATACAGAGAAGAGAAAAGCAAGAGATAGTTGGAATCTAATATTTCCTAGGCATCTCCACACCGTACAAAGATCTCAGGACTTCAAGCCAAGACCAGAGAAGGCCGGGGAGTTCATGAAGGCACTGTGCTCATGTGAGGTCTCACAGCCATAAAGAGGAGTATGGCAATGAGCTTGATGAATTATGTACAAATTTCCTTAAGTGGTTTGTCTTTCTGTCTGAATTCCAACAATCCGAGACAGTACTAGACAATTTTAGTGACATATTGGTCAATTGGCCTCCCTACTTATGGTTAAATAATAGTGTGTTCCTCCTAATTTCCTAGTTGCCTTGTGTGAGAGGCTTTCACATTTTTCACAGAAGCAATGGACTGCATGCAGGCAGCAATCATAAATGTCTGATATTAGCATTTCCCAGACACTCCCAGGTGCCATAAGATGCCCTAGTCTTGAAAATCCCAAAAAGTTGGGAAAATGACAAAGTTGTATCCTTATTGCAAGATCTTTTGTGACCCTATCTCTATAAGTGTGAAGGCAAAGGGAACCCTTGCTTAACAGACATTACATGTAACTTACACAAAAAGTCTGTGGTACTTTTTCTCATGCCTCAGGGAATTTTTCCTGGCTTCACTTCCCATTTTCTGTCAGAAATTGCTTCACATTTTTTGGGTTTCATGCTGAAACTTATATTTTGATTCTATCTCCCTACCTTACTTCTTGCTTTGATGGTTTGTCATACCCATTTCGTTTTGCCTTTAGATGCTTGATCAAATATTAATATTTTGGTTTATTTGCTTCAGAATTTTTCTACAGACTAAATAAAGCATTATAGATAGTGCTAAAGTCCCCTCATGCACACCTCCCTGGTGCCGATTCTTTCCTCCCAAGTAGTTACTTTCTTGAATTTGATATTTATCATGCTATCCATGTTTCATATCAAAACTAAATTCAAATATATCCATAGACAGGTATATGACTTTGTTTTGCAGGTTGACTGAATTCATTGCCAGGCAATGTGTTTTTTAAATTTAGCATCATATTTGAGGTTTATCCATATTAACTTATGTAACTTTATTTTAATTGCTGTATTTGGTATTACCACACAACAATTTATTTGTCTATTCTTGTTTTTTAATTTATATTAAATTAGCCAACATATAGTACATCATTAGTCTCAGATGTAGTGTTCAACAATTTATCAGTTAAGTATAACACCCGGTGCTCATCACATCATGTGCCCTCCTTAATGCCCATCACCTAGTTACCCCATCTCCCCACCCACCTCCCCTCTAGCAACGCTCAGTTTGTTTCCTATAGTTCAGGGTCTTTCATGGTTTTTCTCCCTCTGACAACTTCCCATTCAGTTTTCCCTCCCTTCCCCTATGATCCTCTGTGCTGCTTCCTATATTCCACATATGAGTGAAACCATATGATAATTGTCTTTCTCTGATTGACTTATTTCACTCACCATAATACCCTCCAGTTCCATCCATGTCAATGCAAATGGTAAATATTCATCTTTTCTGATGGCTGAGTAATATTCCATTGTATATATATATACCACATCTGCTTTAGTCTTTATATTATTATATTTGTCTATTCTTCTGTTAATGTATATTTCAGAACATTTTTGCTATTATGAAATAATGTGGCTATGAAAATTCTTGTAATAGGTTTCCTTGTACAGATGTGCAAGAATTTTCTGCATTACATACCCACAAGTAGAACTGCTTGATTGATGCGCACACATTTTAATGCACATTTACTTTTCTTATTGTTATCAAAATGCTCCATAATGTACTTGTCCCAATTTACAAACACATAAGCATTATAGAAGATTTCCATTTCTCCATGGTTTCTCCAAAAATTTGTTTTGTCAAACTTAAAGATTTTTGCTAATCTGTGACCTGAAAACTTGTGTGTGGGTGTGTCTTTAATTGTACATCTAGAATTCCTTGTGAAGTTTAGTTTGTTTTTTTTTTTCTTTTGGATTCTCTCTTGTGTGAATGGCCTGTTCTTATACTTTTCAAATTTTCCTAATAGATTGTTTTTCTTTTTTTCTTATTGATTTTTAGAAGTCCTTTATAAATTCTGAGTACTAATCCTTTGACAGTTATATAGTAACAAATATCTTCTCATAGATCAAAGCTTTGTCTTTTTAAAAAATTTTTTGTGGTGTATATTTTATAATATAAATTTAAGGCAGTTAAATCTACTAACCTCTTTTCCCTATGTAGAATTTATAGTCTTTGTATCTTGTTTAAGAAGTTCTTTCTACCCAAAGGTCATAAAAATATGCTCTTATATTTTCTTCTAAAAATAGTAAATTTTTGCTTTTTACATTTAAGTTATTAATTCACTAGAATATATTTTTGTCCATAATGTGAGTTGAGATAAAAGTCTATTTATTTTCATGTAGATAACCAATTGTTACACTGCAATATATTGAAACTGGTTTATTTTTTCCACATAATTTGTAATGCTACCTCTGCCATGTATCAATTTTGCCACTTCCTTGCACACTGAGTTTTTATTAATGAACACGTCTATTCCTGTGTTCTGGGTTCCAGAAGTGTGTTTGTTCCTGCCTATAGCAGTACTGTAATCTCTTAATTAACATAGTTTATAGTAAGTAAGGCTTGATATCTGATTGCACAGTTGTCCCCACATTGCTCTTCAACTGCACTATTTTGACCACTCTCTGTCCTCTACTCATTTATACTAGTTTAAGGACCCACTTCTAAATTCCATACATAACCGTCGGGATTTTGATTAAAATATCATTTGCATTTAATAGGTTACTTTGGGAGAAAGTTATCATCTTTTACATGTTTCTCCATTTCTTTAAGCTTCCTGTCTGTTCGTCAGAAATCCTTATAATATTTCTATGAAAGGGCTTGCATGACTTTTGTTAGGTTAATTTCTAGGTACTTTAGAGTTTTTGTTGATACTGAGAATGGTATCATTTTCTACTGTATTTTCTCTTTGTTAATTACTTGGGTAGAGGAATGCTCTACCACCTTTACATAGTTGTTCTTAGACCAATTGGTCTTGCTGAAGCTTCCTGTCAAATCTTACGTGTTTTCCCCGAATGCACTTGGATTTTCAACATAATACTCTCACCATCTCAAAATAAGGAAAAGTTTCTATTCCTTTAAAATTCTTATACCTTTAATTTTGTTTTCTAATCTTTTCATATTGGCTAGGATCTCTAGTACAATACTGAGCATAAATTAAAACAGCTGACATCCTTGTCCTATCCCTCATTTAAAACAAAATAATACTAATACAATTTTGATAAAGAAGAACTAAGTAAAAGAATCAGAAGTGAGAACTCAGTAATAGACCCACACAAATATGCTGAACAGATTCTTGACAAAGGGTGCAAAACCAATTCAGTACAGGAATAATAGCTTTTTCAAAGAATAAAGCTGGAGTAATTAAATATCCATAGGGACTTTACCCTTACACAAAATTAACTAAAAATGGTTTAGGTACTTAAATGTAAAAAATGTAAACCTATAAAAAATTTTAGGAAGAAAATACTAGAAAAGCCTTGAAATGTAGGGCTAGGTGAAGAGTTCTTAGACTTGTCACCAAATCACCATCCATAAAATGAAAATCCAACAAAATGAACCTCACTGAAATAAAATAAATTTTAAAATAATAAAATGACTTGATGAAAATATGTTAGAACAGTAATATATCCATAAATAATAATATACTTTAGGTTTAAAGGGAGGGAATTAGAAGATTTCACACAGAAATTAATGAATACATATGACCACATAAAAATTAAAATATTTTATCACAAACAAAATATAGATACAAAACTGTTCTTTTTTTAGGCTTGCAACTTTCAGTCACCTAAAAGGTCAACAATATTTTGGAAGAACATATAAATTTAAATGTATTTTTACCATATTTGTATATCAGTTTTTTCTCCCTAGAGCTCTGAGGGTAGTTGGGTAGAGAGATGGGTACTTAAATCAATACATACCAAAGTGTAAAATAACTCTAAAATTTTAATTAGTATGTATCTTGTTCATAGTTACCTAGAGTGAAGATTAAGTTATAAAGATGTATTACTGCATTTTATTTTCTTATTAAAATTATTCCTACTGTATTTATAGTTTCTTTCATTGGAATTCCCTTCCTTAATAAGACATATGCAATACTTTTGTAAAAAGAGCTCATTTAGTTTTGAATCATTTCAACATTAACTTCAAAACAGATGATAAAAATTCAACCTATGGCTCTGAGAGATTTCTCAAGCAGTTTTGAAATTTTCATGTCTATATATACACTCCTTCAGAAGAATATACTCATTGTCAATATGTCCACTTTTAAAATAAATCTTTTAAAAATAATTTAGCATTCATATAACAAGATTATGTAAGATGGAAAAACCACTTCTGGTGTAGTAAAATGAGAACAGGCTGAAGATATGGTTTTTAGGGAAAGAGAAAGCAGAACTAGAAAAGGTAAGAGGACATACAAGTTGGATAATGGAAAAAATCAAAAGGACCTGCACCTGAGAAGCAGGATTTAAGAAAATACCAGGAAAATAATAACAGTAAAGGAAAGAAACTCAGAAATGATAGTGAAGAGTGAAAGAATTTGTTATGTAGTTGGCCTGACATCAATGCCACCCTGGAAAGCTAAAATATTTTTTTTCGGGTATGTTTTAAATATATGTGTTGTATTAGCCAAAGTTTTCTATAATCTCCATGACAGGGCTTGAGTATTGCTGCAAGCACTCCCAGAGTGGAGGAGATGTTGTTATGTGGGAAGCCAGTGGATGGCAGCAAGGGTGGGAGGGAAGATACTAAGCGACAAGTTGTACAGGAGAACCAGAGAATTACTGGACACAAACAATGTAGAAATACACTGTCAGAAGTAAAGATAACTCTAGTGAAGGAGAAGAAAACTAACTACCATTTTGATGAAATATTCTGAAGCTAGGTTTTAGGATATGCACAATTCTTCAGCAGACTGATCTAGAATGAGGGAGGGTGAAGAAGGTACTCATATTGTTTGAGGAAAGATATATTCAGTTTCAAAGGAACATATTATTATTCCTTATTTCTCATTTTATATGAATTCTGAAATGGACTCATATTATCAGGAATTGTTACCTGATACCATATTCTACCCTATATGTTGGATGCTAGATTCAAACTCCTTTTTCAGTTTTGAGAACTTATTTAGGGTTTGCATACTTTCCAAGATCTCATAAACATAATCTCAATTTATCTATAGGTGTGTCATCTGAAAGATTTTATTCTGGGTAGGGCTGGTTAAAAGAACATGGCATATAGATGGTCACCTAAGGTGTAAGATCTGAAGGGCGATGGAAACATCTCTGCTGTCAAGCACCTTCTTCACTCTGTGCTGTAACCTGAAATTCTACCATTGATGTTTCATGGCTTTGGACTATTGCTCATGGTAAACTAATAGTTTAGTCTAAAAGGATTTACCAGACAATTTTCTATCAGTATAAAAGAAGAGAAATTAGGAGGTATGATAGCATTGGTCATATAGCTGGGATTTGAAATGATGGAAAAGAGTTACTTTGTTTACCATTGCATATATAATACTCATTGGGAGTAGATCTTCGATAAATATTGGCTGAATGAATGAAGTGGTAAAGGAGTGTATTTAGAAAATGGAATATTATATACTGGCTGAAAATGAATGAACCATGCAGTAATATGAATGAATCCTGGCAATATAATATTAAGGAGAAATAAAAAGTATTCCGAATTGAGTATAGCATAATAACTTCTCATAAAATTAAGACAACTAGTATGTACACACACACACACACACACCCACCTCACTGACTCACTTTTTAGGAACAAATATATTTGCAATAAGTTAAATAAAGGAAAGCAAGGGAATGTTGGATTCAGGATTAAGGTTCCAGGGGAGGCAGGTGGATGAGTCAGAGGAGGTCACTCTATGAACTCTCTGTTAAATCAAGGTTATTTCTAAGGTTCTAGACTCTATTTGGATACTGGTTTCAAGAGTGCTTGCTACAATATTACAAATAATTAACTAAATATCTAAACAGATGGAAATGCATGGATTAATGTTGTGTTACTAACCCAGAGAAGACTAGTGTACTAGAAGTCCAAAATAATTAAATAAATACATACATAGCAGGAAAGAGAAAGAACTCAAAGTTTAGACTGAGGCACACTGAAAACAAATTGCCCACATCACAGTGCTTGTCTCTGGCTTAGGGAATGTGAAATAGCAGACAGCCAGTGAGGAACATGCCCCTCCATGGTTTTAAATAGAGAGAAATATATAGTTCTTCCCACTTGTGGACTTGAGTGTTATCTACTAAAAAATACTGGAATGGAGTTGGCTGCATAAAGAGCAAATCATCCATGGTCATAGAGTCTAATTAGAACTATGTAACTTACTGTTTCTCTCTTTGCCCTGGTTCTCCAGAAATGTAGATTCTAATGTGATGATCAATTACTGGGAATCTTTTTCAGTTATTAAATCTTCTGCATTCTTTTCATGAATATAATTTTTATATTTTGTTAAACTACTTTATATTTTGTATATCATAAATACTTTAAATTGGTTTTTAATGAACTGGGCTACAAATGACAAAATAAAAATTACATGCCACAAATGGCTGACGTCCTTATTTTGGAAACAGGGAAACAATTAACTGTATGGCTAGCAAAAACCACTTGTACTAGGGGAAGAAATACTTTTCTTCTGCAACAATGTGTTTGCTATTTAACTTCAATAAATAAGTACATCTAGAAAATACTATTAAAACACTTGAGAAAGTAACATATTCAGCTGATACACTAAAAAAGATAACTGACCTCACCTTTTGGCTACATGTTTCAAAAACGTATGTTTTAATCTTATGATCAGCTTGAGGAAGCCTCTGTTCCTAGATACCATTGTAAAAATAATACGTGCTTCTGGATTCAAGGTTCTCTTCTGCTTTCTAAAATAATCCCTAAAATAATAAGAAGTAAAAAAAGAAACAGATACACAAAGCTGATCTTCAATAAAACAAGAAGACATCAGCATCCCTAACCATAGGATGTGAGAGCCAATAGAATTATTGAGTGACTTCAGTGAGCAGAAGGTCTGATTCAGTGTCTCTGGAAGGGGCTAGTCATGAAGTCTCAGAAAGACATGGACTTGAAGAAGGTATCAGGCACCTGGGGAATTGTGTGTGTGTGTGTGTGTGTGTGTGAAAGCCTGTGCGTGCAACAGTTGGAACCCTGCTCTCCAATCTCCCTTTTTCTCTCCTATCACCAGAACAAGAAGGGCAACCACTAATCTGCAGTCCCTGAAGAAGTCAGAAGGCTGCCTTTGTAGAAACTGAAATAGAGCCAAGGAAAGCTACATGATCTGTGAGGCCCAGTGCAGAATAAAAATGGGAAACTCCCTGTTTAAAAACTAAGAATTTCCAAGATGGCTTTGGTACAGAATTAAACAAAGTACAGGGCCCTTCTTTTTTTTCTTTTTTTTTTAAAGATTTTATTTATTTATTTGAGAGAGAGTGAGAGACAGAGAGCACGAGAGGGAAGAGGGCAGACGGAGAAGCAGACCCCCTGCTGAGCAGGGAGCCCGATGCGGGACTCGATCCAGGGACTCCAGGATCATGACCTGAGCCGAAGGCAGTCGTTTAACCAACTGAGCCACCCAGGCGCCCCATACAGAGCCCTTCTAAGTGCCCTGTGCAACCACACAGGTGGCACACCCATAAAGCTGTCTCTGCAAAAAGCCTCCAAACTCAGGAATACTAAGCAGAGGAGAGTAGGAGTGGAATCATGGTAGTAAGAATGAAATTACACTAATATCTACTTACTCAATGGTGAGGTACCAAACCCACCATCCTTAATGACAGCCTTATTGTCTTTCAGGTTATCCACTCCTTTGAGAAGTCTGAGGGATTCACCTGCAAAGGAACCAAACTAACCTAGAGGAAGATACTGGCATTTGGTAGTTCCCACGATAAAATCTATCTGGCAGCCATAATGCACAAACTGACAGACCACCTGGAAATAATCTCCATCCACTTGGAAACAAGCTTCACCTCTGTACACAGAGCTTCTGGATGTTTTTAGTGTTTCACTAAAAAAGAGTTACCAGGCATTTGAGGAAATAAACAACAGTAATATAAAAAAGAGCTATAAACAGAGAAAAAAGAACAGAGAAAAAGTGTAGGGGACCAGACAACATTTCAAGGGAAAATATTAATATTAGAAAATGATCACAATCATAATAGTATAAGATAACCTTTTAAAAGCAATAGTGTTCCCTTCATATTTCCTCCTGTAACATAGGAGGTGAAAACTGGATAACCTTATTTCTCAAAATATTTGCCAGAAGGTTCAATGCCAATGAGGGGCACTTTCATGTTTCAGATTCAGAAAGCAGAACAACTCAAGCTGTTATGGCTACTTTAGGATTGGAAAGCAAGCATGTGATTTCTAGCAGGCTGCAGGTGTGTAGTCTGCAAGTAGAGTTCAAGCATTCTCCGATGAAAATTGCTTTGGTATTGCAGACATCAGTCACAGTTTTCTGATATTCCTGTATCTTCCTTATTTCCTGAAATCTAGGGGTGACTGTTTCATAGCCTTTCCATAACTTTAAGTACCCATTTCTTTGAATTAAATACATTCCTACATGGAATAACTAGTAGAGTCTCAGTTTTCCTGTCAGATCTCTGATAAAATAATAGGTATCAAGCATTGCTCTTTATTGTATTTTATGTTTGAAGTATATTTTATCTATTTTTAACCACAGCTTTTTATATTATTCAAATGTCAAACCATTAGAAAGATCTATAGATGACACATACAATGATATATTTTGTCTTCCCAAACTTCCTCTTCCCATCCCAACAATATGTAACAATTTTAAATATATTTTATCCTTCTAATTGAAAGTTTTTCTAATTGAAAATATTAGCACCTTGAATAAAAAACAGATTAAAGAAAAGAAGAGATATAATATTTATGATATATGTTTGGAGATCACAAATCCATCTAATAGTAGGTCTATAAAGAGAAAACTAAGAAAATGGATGGGGTATTACACAAAAATACAAAAAAGAAATAGTTTCCCAGAACTGAAAGATAAAGTTATGCATTCTAAAAGGTAAAAGGTTCACTGCATGCCTAGTACAAAGATTTACCTGAAGGCATGTGAGAACACCAGAAATAAACACCAGAGAATCAGAGATGATCTCAAAAATATCAGAAAGAAAAAACAAATCACACACACAAAACTAGGAATCATAATGGCATCAGACTTCTCAAAAGTAGTATTTGGAAACTAGAAGACAATGGAATAATGCCTTCAATAGTTTGAGTGAAATAGTTTTCATCCAAATTTTATACCCAGCCTAAGTATCAGTCAAGTGTGAAGGTAGTATCAGGACATTTTACTGAACTCAAATTCTCAAAAATATTGAGCTTCTCTGAACTCTTTAGAAATCCAGTGGAGGATATGATCTACCAAAATGAGAACTAAAACAAAAATAGAATAAAATACAGAATTCAGGAAACAAGGGATCCAACACAGGCAAGAGAAGTAGGCATTCCAATGGCATAGTTCTATAGTAGTGGATTTAGTAGGTAATTAAGAAAGATAGGAACATGAGGATAGAAAGAAAAAAAAATGGAAGTGACAGATTGTCTGCAGTTTGATGTGAGGACTATGCAAGAGATTTGAAGAAAAATAAGCAGATGGAAAATAAAGTTGTAGTTATTCTCTCTGAGAGATATAAAAATTACATAGAAAGGAAATATACTCATAATGCACAAATTTGGACCAATGATGAACCATAAAAGCATAGTCCTATTAACAAAAACACTAAATATGGGTTTAACAACAACAGGAAAAGTCATATTAACAAGAACAGGAGAAAGGAAAGGAGATGGGGGCAGGGTGAAGGACTGCTGGTTTCCATGATTGCTATTTTGACAAAGGTTAATAAGAATTGAGGATGTGATCAGATAGAAACACACTCATAAATTATACATTTATTTACTTCTCTGAATAATTCAGAAGACTAGGAATGTTGACACAGCTGCAGATTCTAGGCTTTGAAGATCCACTTAGGGAGAATATCTCACAATTATGTCTGAGAAAGTGAGGGTCACATCAGACTCTCTAGAAACATGTCTCTTACCCAGTAGGACCACCTTTTCCATGTATCTTGCACTTAGGACTCTGTTTATGTATTAGAACATTCCCTGGGCCTGATATTTCTCTTCAATACTAGAGTTTCATAAAATAATGCATTTAGGCATGAATATATTCCTCATATGTTACCTTCAGATTCTGTGGGTTACTTCTTCCTATTACAAGCAAATTCCTAAATTAAATGCTACTTAGCTAGAATAAGGGTCATATACTCCAAATTCTCAGAGTCTCTAGGATTAAGATTTTAGACAAAAACAAAAACAAAGGTATTTTAGACAATAATGATTCCATGAAGCCTTTTATCATTATTTTCCTTTTAAAACCATGTATATGTATTACTTTGATCATTAAAAAAAATGCTAATAAACTTATTTTAAAAATAAATAAATCCTGATATTTCACAATTAAGCATAAAGATAATATTCTTAATTACTTTCATGCTTGGCGTACACTGGAGCACAGTTTCAGATGGAAGATAAATACAATATTACTCTTTTGTCCAGATTTCTCACTAATAACTTGCAATACCTTTCAGCAGTCCTTTGACAAATGATTTGTACATGCCTCTCATTACTCTGCTAAGCCCCCCTTTCAGTCACAGAAAAAAAAAAAAGAGATTTGAAGGAGACATGCATCTAAATCCAATCTGTACATGGAAAGTAAGTTAACTCTTTTCCATCTTCCTTCTTGCATCTAAATTTGTGATGGGACCCCAACTTACCAAAGAATAGAACCTGCTAAAAAGATCACTGCATTTATTCCTAGCCTCCTAAATAATACTTCATATATATAATTCAGAAAATCAGATTTTCCATTTAATGTCCCCACAATATGGGAATAGTGGTTTGGAACTGAAATGTTCTCATTGCTTCCCCAAACAACAATTTGGTCAGAATTTAACTGGCTCAGTGGGAATTTTTCCATCACTCGGAAAGACCATAAATGAATCATCTGAGCTGTTTGCTTAGCTCTTTGCCCTCTCTTTTAGCTTGGGGATAATGAAGCTTGATAATAACGTGCTAAAATAATTTCTCTCTAAGAAAGACTTTAAATCTTACCCTATAAACTATATTTGATGATCTTCAAAGAGTTTTTCAAAAATTTTGCATTGAACCAGTTAGGTCCTTAATTTTTCTTGTGATTTCTCTCCAACATTTAAAATGTTTTTCCTAAAAAAATAAAAATAAAAATAAAATGTTTTTCCTCCTTATGGCTTTAAGTAAATATTTCTTAAGAAGCTGTGAATGGTTTGATGTGATTAAAGGATCTATCAAGACCATGGCTTCCAAGCTAGTTTAAATATTGGTGTTGGCTTATGACTAAATATTAGCTCATTTAAGTTACCTGTTCATCACAAGTAAAATAGAAAACTTCTGAAACTTTTCCCATATTTTTTCATTTTCTTTATGCACTCACAAACTGTTTAAGATCACTTTTCATTTATCCCAGAGTAACATAACTTTACACTCCTCTGAAGTGATTCTTTTCAATAAACACCATTTTCCTTCCTTGTTTTTAAATGCAAACATAAGTCAGCCTAACATTTGTCAAAGCTCCCATACCAGACAGGGGACTACAGCAAGTCATCTGGTTTATTCTCCAATTTTCAGGCAGGAATATACTGCTGATTATATTATCAAATGCAGCCAGCTGTAGTTTGAGATAGCCTATTAGTGAGAGAGGTTGATATAGCCAATCAACAAATAAACAGGTAAAAATCTTCTCATTCCATTTGATGTGATTCTGACAAATGAGAGGAAAGTGACCCTATCAGCATTAAGAACAGTAAGGTAGAAAACCACTCACAGGAAAATCAGTGAGGCAAAATTAGATCATGGTCAAATTGCCTCCCTCTTTTAATACACCTTTCACTCTGAAACCACCTGTCCTGGAATGCCTAAATTCTGCATCAGGCTAATGTACTTATTGCTGTATTGTTCTGACTTGCCCAGATCGGTGTGCCATCAGATGCTGAATGACCACCTTTAGATGATAGGAATCTGGAGCAGTGATGAATTTTAATAGAGGTCTGCCAAGCAGTTGCCTTTAGTCCTTAGAGCAATAGCTGGTGTTCTCTTGTTATGCAGAATTTGTATAGAAGCATTCATGCCTAAAGCATGCAGTGGGGGTGTACAGATGAGGGACTCTTCACAGAATTATCATAAGCAAATCTGGACTGCTTTTTCACTTTCTGGAAAACTGTGTACATAGCAAAATTTTTACAAGGACATCTGCTTTTAAATTGTAATTAGGGGAGCAATACATCTTAAGTCAAATATCGAGGAGAAGAAGAAAGGTATGATTCTGTCAGGAGGGATATGACCATCACTAGGAAGCTAGACAAAAGTCTATAAAGTTTAGGACAGATCTGATCAGTAATAAGCAGAAATAGATAAAGCTCCCAGAATGTAAGAGATAATGGTTATTCTTCTAGAGTCATGCTGTGGCTCTGAGGTGGTATGTATTCTGAGATTTATAGACCCTTGAGCAGATTTTGATCATTGGTCAAATGGTCAACAGTTGAACATTTATGAGCACCTAGACTACAAAAGGCAACATACTAAACACCACAGATGATATAAGCATAGCTACATGAATTAGAGTAGAAATGATGAGAATCACATTTGTGGGATTAGATGTACAATGAACCTTTGGGGCACCTGGGTGGCTCAGTCGGTTAAGCATCTGCCTTCAGCTCAGGGTCCTGGGATCAAGCTCCTCATCGGGCTCCCTGCTCGGTGGGGGGTCTGCTTCACCCTCTCCCTCTGCCTCTCCCCCTGCTTGTGCTCGCACTCTCTCTCTCAAATAAATAAAATCTTTAAAATAAAAAGTGCATAAACCTTCAACATAACAATGTGTATAAGAACAGGCAGTTGGTCCAGGACAGTAGTGATTTATAACTATATCATTGCTCCTTATGAACCAATAGCTCTCTTCTGGTTGTTGATTTCTGCTGTGTTGTCAAGATTCAACCAGGTCTGTCATGCTTGGATAGCCCTCTGGCTCGCACTTCCCTCTTTCCTTCAGAGTCCTCCACTTGGCTTGGTTATGGTGAGCCAGTTTGATAAGGCAGCATTTCCTAAGCTCACTAGATCATAACAATCACTTATTAAATGCAGATTCCCAGGGTCAATTCCTAAGAATACTGAATCAATTGGGCAGAAACTGTATTTAAACAAAAAAAAAATCTCTCTTAGTTGACTCCCATGCTCAGACCAAGGTGGGAAATATTATGATGACTGGAAAGAATAGGTTTATCTCATTCCAGATAAATATATGTTTATTTCAAGGAATGAATATTTTAAATAATACTTCAGCTCCCCAAAGTGT
This sequence comes from Mirounga angustirostris, assembly GCF_029215605.1. Taxonomy (NCBI): domain Eukaryota; kingdom Metazoa; phylum Chordata; class Mammalia; order Carnivora; family Phocidae; genus Mirounga; species Mirounga angustirostris. The sequence continues at coordinate 38,563,798 of NW_026991720.1, forward strand.
CAATCATTAGTGATTGTATGGAACACTCTGTATTTTCTAGGTTTTATGATGTGCTCATTGGAGATGTGTCTGTGAAAAAGCCACAACACAGTCCATGCCTCGGGGAGCTTGTGAGATATATTAACGATTATATGTCGCTTTATTATTATTTATAAACTAAATAATAAAATGTATAAGCTGACACAAGCTTCCTTCAAACATACTCTACGCAATGTTTCTATTGGCAATATGATCATGTCTGTTCAATTAGATAATGTTGATGAACAGAGACTGCTCAAGGAGAGACAGAGCAGAATTTATCTATCCAAGACAAGAATGCTAGAGAGTACAGGATCCCATGGCTATGCTGCAAGACTTAACTGGAGACACAGCTGAAGCTCACTTAGCAGTTCAGAACAGGTTGCATGTAGCTATAATACAAAGTGAAAACCAAGATTGACAGATAATAGATTTCATAACTGGTCAATTTTTCTTCCTTCTACATTACTCAGAGAATTTATTTTGATCTACCAAATCTTTGTTTATTAAGCTCATTATATAACTAACACATGCTCATTAAATGACTTTTCCTATTTATTGGATGACTTATTTCTGTGCTAACTGTAAATTTTATATATCTACCAAGCCACATCTTTCTTCACCTTAAATCCCAATACAGTGGAAATCATAAGCAGTTGCCAGGTTCTTCCTGCTTTTTCTGGGAGTAGACAAAAGAAGTCTGAGTCTCTTGAAAGACCCAAGGGTATTGTGTAGATATACACAAGCTAGAAAGAGATTATGTCCTCCTCTCCCTTTATTTTTGGTTTTGGCTCAGGTTGTGATCTCTGGGTTGTGAGATCAAGCCCCATTTTGGGCTCTGGGCTCAGCAAGGAATCTCCTTAGAATTTCTCTCTCCCTCTCCCTCTCCCTCTGCCCCACCACTCCCTGCTAATGCTCTCTCAAATAATACATCTTAAAAGAAAGAAAGAGAGAGAGAGAGAAAGAAAGGAAGAAAGAAAGAAAAAAGGGAGAAAGGGAGAAAGAGAGAGAGAAAGAGAAAAGAAAGAAAGAAAGAAAAAGAAAGAAAGAAAGAAAGAAAGAAAGAAAGAAAGAAAGAAAGAAAGAAAGAAAGAAAGAAAGAGAAAGAAAAAAAATTAAGATGGCATTTAGTTAGGGCCAAGAATGAGAAATCATGAGCAGTTGATAGGCTGAAGTTCTCAGAAGAGGCACTGGTGATGGGATCAGGCTCAGGAAGGAACCTTTAGTGATTTTCCTCTTTTCCTGGAAGGTTGATGACTATGAGGAGATGGTAGAAACATGGTACTGGGTGTTCCATTTAGCTTATTCCCAGATGTGCACCTCAGCCTCATGCATCCACAACAATGAAGAGGCCTTTGAATTTCTACTTTGCCTTTAAGAAAGTAGAGGTGTTGTTTTTTTGTTTGTTTTTCTGGCTTGATGCTCTATACCAAACCCAGCAAACTGTCTGGAGAGTTTGTAATTATATTTTTAATAGTTTTTAGTTCTTCTGTTGCAATTCTTTGAAGGCCTTACGTTAGTCTAGGAGGACCTGTGCAACCATCCTAATTCAGTTTTTCCTTCAATGTCATAATGTTCAGAGCCCAAACGGCCCCAACTCCTGGAGACAAATGAAATGGTTGGGCAGCAGAAGTCAGTAGTGAGCTGGGGCTATCGTGCACTGCTCACGGAAGCTGATTACATGCATATCTTCCCAGTTCTGTATTCAGTTATATCATGTTAGTAGCATAACATCCACCAAAGTGGGAGTATTTGTGCCATAAGACAAAAAAAATGCTACAAACCAGGGATTTTTTTTTTTTTTCTGGAGAGCTTGCTATTAAATATTTTCCAGCATACCACTGGCACAGCGGGGCTCTCCTCATCTCTTGCGTGCAAGTGGGGGCCACCCATTCATCCTTAGGCTTAAATGGGTATCTCAGTACAACTATAGCAGCAATGGCTTGCATTAGCCAGTTTTTGTTCTGTTCTGTTGTTTTGTTTTGTTTTGTTTTGTTTTAGCTGGAAGAAAGAAGCAGCAGTGGCCGTGGACAACTCTGAGCATTGCCATTAACATCTGACTCTAGGGTATGACACAGACCTATCCACAAAGGGAGAGCAACATACATTTCTGTCTGGTCATATTGTGGGGGCCCCCAACCTGACGGCTGCCAAGCCAAGTTCGCGGTACACTAAATGAGACAAACATGAAGTCAATAGCTGTCCCTAAAATAGAAAGCACTGATAACCAATGGGTACCCAAAAGCAAGTTCGTCAGTCACAATTCAAAGATCTAATTCTTACAAATGTTTTCCTTTGCCAATCTGAATTTGGGGAGGAAGGGACAGTATGAAATTTTACTTTTCTCTCTTGACCAGGCACCACAGATGGAGATCTGGAAAATCCAACTTTACTAAGAATTTTCACCCTTTGCCAGCTTCTGCCACTTTTCCCAGGATCGCATCAGAAGGCTCCAGAGCAAATGGGACATTCCAATAGGTCTCATCCTGGCCATCAGAAACTGTAGAAGAGGAAAAATAAATTTCCCCTCCACCCTTTAAAAGTTGAGTGCCTGGCTGAGACCCCCTTTTCTCTAGGGTCCCTCATAAATGGATAAGCTTATCTAAAGGTGGTTGAAAGTTCTTCACTGTGGCCACTGTAATTCAAATTATCTTTGATAATGTTAGCCTACTTGTTCCACCTTAAAACAAAATTTTATTCACCTGAGGCCTCACAGTGAACACAGTCTGACCCTAAGACCCAGCCCTATTTCTTAATCAGATCCAGTCCAACTCTAGCCGGATCCTGCACCCAGTCTGGAAAAAGAAAAGCTCAAATAAAGTCTGAAAGCCCATAAAGCAAAAACAAGGATCTGGGAGTGACTTCCCACTACCTCAGATGCAGTGAGAAAGAGGCTCAGCAGGTTCTTCCATCTTGTTGCTCGTTGCTCTGGGGGCTCTTGGGGGTCTTCCTCAGTTCCCTCTTCTGACACCAGAGCTATTAAAAGATAAACTAAGGCTTATTAAAAATTATAAGAATTTATTTGAGCAAAAACTGATTTGAATAGGGGAGCATGCAATCTAGCAGATAAGCTCCAAGGAGCTGAACAAAACAAAAGACTTTTATAGTTAGCAAGGAGCAGGAACAAGGAAGTTATACTGGCAAGAAAGCAGGTTGGTTATTGCAAAGTTACTTTCCTTTAGGGGATGGCAGGTTTTCTATCAGGCAGATTACCTAAGTAGTGCTGACCAGACAATTCCTGAATGACTGGTTTAAAATTCCACTTCTGGGAGACCCAAAACTAGTTAAGACTTGGTTTGGTAATGTGGGGCTTAGCACAAGCAATTCCATTTTGACCTGTTGTCTTATTTTTAACTCCAATTAATAGTTATTTTCATATTTAGAAGCTAAATAATATTACTAAATATTTACTAAGACTGGTGATCAAGTGTCCCAAATTAGTTTCCAAGGTTTGAGAAATTACAAAATTCAATTTAAAATTAAATTATATTTTTATTATTCCTGCTGGTTTCTCAAGGATAGAATCATTTTGCACACTTTTTAAGTGTTTCTGTCCCTTTCTGAAAAGCAGACTATTTATCCCCCTTTTTTGACTCTAAAATTGCAGGTTTCCATGCTAATGCATTGCCCAGTTTTGTGTTAATATATTTTCACAAGTAGCTGCACATGCTTGCTTTTTGCATGTTGTAAATAATTAGAAGTTCTTCAAACCCTGGGTAAATCTTTTAGGTGGATTTAAATCAGACTTTAGAAACAATGCCACCATATGGTGTCCTCTGGGGTTGGGTAAAATATTACAGCAAAGTGTTTCAAAAGGTTCTTGATGCTAATTACAAGTCTTTCCTCTTACCAAAGTCAAAAGACTTGGCTGGTATTTGCAACTTTGTCAGAAAACTTACCTCAAACGTTGGCTAATACTGTAAGGAGATACAGGTAATTGGTCAACGGAGTGCTAAAATTAAGTTTGTGTTTAAAAAAAAAATTTTTTTTTTTTGATCCTGTGGTTTTGAGTATGAGTCTCTGGTGGTCCGTAGAATCTATGTCTCACTGAGTCTTGCATGCAACTGGCGGCCTACAACATCTCTGTGTTTTTAGAGGAAAGGTATTGAAATCTTATCCATCAGAATTCCTACCTGGAGCTGTAGCTTTGTAATTTTAAAAAGAAAATTTAAATTCACATCAACTGATTCTTCTATTGTTTATCCAGTCTCATGCTAAATTTCTTTCTAATTATTTTCTAATGATATATATATAATTTGTTATTTTCTACCTTCTCCTGAAGAAAGAGAAATGAAATGAGCACACTGTGTTATTCCACACCACTCTCTTTACCATGCCTTTATTCACCCTCAGCCATATGTCCTGGGGACTGCTAATGACAAATGAAGAAGAGGAGCGAAATATTTAATAAAAATCTTATCCCAAAATTCTTTGAAAATATTATTGGTCAAAAGCCAAACCCCTGCAAGACTTAGGGAAACAGGCACCTGCTCCTTCTATGTGTGTGGAAGTGTTGTTTTAGGGACTCTGGTCTTGATTTGTTCCTCTGAAATTTTTCATTAGTGTATCAGTGATTTATTTTTATTAAGATTAGAATGCTACCAATAGGTCCTCAGTACTGAGTCCCATGTTCATGAGAATATGGAGAGTCCCTTCACCTTTTTCTTTTTCCTTCTGCATTTTGGACACTCTTTTTCTTCTTTGCTGCTTTGTTCTCGTCCCAACTCTTGAATGTGTGCCTGCCCCAGGTTCTGTCCTTGGTCCTCTTGTATGTGTGGCTCTTCATTCTCTGCCTCATGGGAACTTCATCTGTTCCTACATCTTCTTCATAAATGAAGATTTATGGGCTTGAAGAACTTCTAATTATTTACAACATGCAAAAAGCAAGCATGTGCAGCTACTTGTGAAAATATATTAACACACAACTGGGCAATGCATTAGCATGGAAACCTGCAATATCTACCTACCATTTCTATGCACATAATTCCTGTAACTGTAAGACTGGTTCAAATTTTGTTTCTAAAGTGCAAACCTGCACACTTAACCTTCCCAACTGTTTGTTTTGAAAGCCCCTTAATATCAACATATCAAGAACTGAACTTGTTTTCCCTTCACATATTTCTTCCTCCTCTTGCCACTAGCATGCTTTCAGCAAACCTGGCTCAAAACCTGGGGATCACCTTTGTTTCCACCCTCTCTTTTGCTTTCTGTATTCGAACCAGTTCCAAAAGCATCTTTTGGTAGCTTTTCATAATTATGTCACCATCCTGGTTGATCTGTCTTGCCTCCACTGGAGTTGGTATTTTCTCTCTCCCTGCTCTGTAATCCGTATTATACATTATGATCAGTTCATGTCTCAAGGTTCAGCTTCAGTTGTCTTTTCCTCTAATAAAATTCCTTCAGTGACTTCTCAATTACCGTATTATGTATAAGCTTCTTCTTTTGTCACTCAGTGCTAGTTATAATGTCTTTTTTGGCTTAAATGTATTGCTCTGATGTTGTTTCCATCATGACTATTTCCTCACAAATATTCTGCCTTTTCTCTCCTCTGTTGCTTTACTCTTATTTCCCCTTCAAGCCCAAACTTCCAGTTTTACTATTTTGTAACTCTTGTCAAAACCCTATCCTATACACAGCTTTCCCCCACACCACTTTTTTTTTTTTAGAGAGAGAGAGAGTGCTTGATCACATGCCTGCATGGATGGGGGGAGGGGCAGAGAGAGAGGGAGAGAGAGAATCTCAAACAGTCTCCACGCTGGGCATGGAGCTCAATGCAAGGCTCGAACTCACGACCCTGAGATCATGACCTGAGCTGAAATCAAGAGTTGGCTGCTTAACTGACTGAGCCACCCAGGCATCCCTATACACAGCTTCTCTTAAACAACTCCTCCCAAACTTTTCTGATGCTTTCAATATTGATCCAACTGATCATAATATCAATACATTTTACATATGTAAAATATCATGCATATATTTAAACTAAGTAGGACTTTTAAAAATATCATCCTTGCTTTATCTACTGCCTGTTTGAAAACTCTCTGAGGGCACCTTTGTCTTCTTTCAAGTATTATGCACTTGGCACAGAGGTAGAACCACGTATTATTGATTTTTATAGAACTCTTATGACATAGGTCCTACATGCCTGGCTGCAGGGGAATGAAGAAGAGACTGTACTATAAAGTTGCTGCAGGTCTATTATCCTTTTATTTCTCTTTCCTCCTCCTGCTTTCCTCTTAAATCTGTGGTCTTCAAGCATGACAGACCTGATAGATTTTTGAAGGAAAAGACAAAAAAATGGCATCAAGTATGTATAGAGCATTGATCATTTATAAGCTGCCAAAGATATGCTCTTCCCACAGTTGAAATTGGAGCGGGTCTCTCACAGTTTTTGCGTGAACAGATGAACAACTGGGAGGTTGACAAACAACAACAATTCCCTCAGGACAGTGGTTACCTGGCTCTGTGATTTTGTTTCTTCCTCTCTTTTTCTCTCTGAAATAAATGTAGGTAATTTTCTTGCCCAGAAAATGTGCCCACTGGGAATGATATTCCCTTAAGCAGCCTGATAGAAACAAACAAAAACCACAGGGCAATGTTATTTCCATCCTCATCCTCTAGTTACTGTGCTATACAAGAAAAGGCTCTAGGATGTCTGGGTGTGGGGTGCCTGGGTGGCTCAATTGTTAAGTGTCTGCCTTCAGCTCAGGTCATGATCACAGGGTCCTGGGATTGAGCCCTCATCAGGCTCTCTGCTTACCGGGAAGCCTGCTTCTCCCTCTGCCTCTGCCACTCCCCCTGTTTGTGTGCTCTCTCTCTCTCTCTCTCTCTCTCTGTCAAATAAATAAATAAATAATCTTTAAAAAAAAAGAAAAAGAAAGAAAAGATTTCTGGGTGCAGGGAGTGGCTTAGGGGAGGAGGTGCTATGTCCCAGGCAGGGACAACATGATACTGTATTCACCTCTCTGTAATTTTTATAACTACTTTTGTCAAACCTAAATACTAAAGACTTAAAACACACAGAAGGAAAACCTGTAAACGCCCCTTGTTATTTTAGCTTGAGTGAAGCTAGATTAAGGGTGTTCTTACACACGCGAGTTCTATGCACACAAACCTAGAATGGTCTTCAGTATCTGAAAAGATGGTGGTATTTCTTGTGTTCTTGCTCTTAGCAATTCCCTAGCTTTGCTATAAAAATTTAGAGATTCTTTAACTTTGCATTCCATTTATGCAACCTACAAGTTGCCTCTTACCGGCAACAGCTCTTATAGCCCAGACCCTAATTAGAAAATTTGTCTCGGTGGTGGTGCTAATAGGCAACCAAAGATAGTAGTGTTTTAATATGTAGCAATAAATGCTCTTTTCTTGTTTAAATCACTGTGCTTGTTATTTTCATATAACCAGATATTACCTTCTGAGCATAGCTGGCAGCACAGAGTTCAGGCATATGAGAAAGTTCCAAATGCTAAGAGGCTCATTTTGTGGCTATTAAGATTACAGTGATTTTAATGATTCTATAAAAAGGACAAGCAGTCTAATGACTGTGGTTGCATGGGTTTTACATCTATTTCCATTATAAGTGCTGATATTCTTCTGCTTATATTCATCAAGCTTCCTAGAGTAGAAGCTTCTCAGTAAAGTGTCCAGCAAGGGTTATTACATGCAAAATGTTGGCTCTGTCCACAAGTTATGATTTATGATGTCAATGAATACTCATTAGCAACTTATTTATCAGCTGGAATGGTTTTACTCTCAAGTTTGAGTCTGTCTTAGGTACTTCTGCCATAAAGTAGAAATGAGCATGCTTCTTCTCAACAGTCCTTGGTTTTACCAAGAACTAGTGAAAAAAAATAATGTATATATCAAATGTCTCATTACCTCAAATTCAAGTAGTGAATAGTTCCTGCACCTATAGCTAATGTACTACTCCTGCATTATCATCATGGTTCTTGACTTGGGTTACAAGAACGGGTTTGAGCAATAATGTAGTTGAAATGACAAATTGGTTCATTTGGAATGTTTTCAATCCCTAATTTTTCATATGTGGTTGAGATTGATAAGTGATCTGGTAATTTGGCAAAATGCATCTTTCAAATTTCGTGTGTTTTTCAGAATTTATTATATATTTTGACTTTTCTTTGTCTAATTATATTTTGTTTTCTGTCATGCACAATTTGTATTTTATGCAGAAAAACACAGAAAACAAACCAAAGAGCTTTTAGCCAAATTATTTCATTGCACTGCTGTTTTAATTTTTCCTATTTTTAATTCCAAGAAAGTTGGGCTCAGGAGGCTAATGTGTAAGGCATTAGAAGAATGAACAAAATAATACGACCTAGAATAAGAAGGCTTTTATCTCACAGAGGGATATGAGCCTGGTAAGTGATAGAACCCTTTATAAGTAATACAAATCTGAAATGCTGTACAGCATTAGAGTGTTGCTATAAGGACATGTAGGAAAATGATTATCTTTTCTTGAAAATATGTGGGGGTATTAGTTTCCAAACATATTATGCAAATGACCTAAATATTATTGCAATATCTTATTGCTATGGAAGACCTTTGCTGCTCCAATTTTAGAGTTAAAAAAAAATCCTTGTTAGGAATGGTACTGTGTAGAATTTCTAGCACTACTTTATGTAGGGCCATGATTTTTGTGCAGAATAAAATGCTAGGTGTATTTTAGTTCCTTGCTTTCTGAATGTAAAGTTTGTAGGAAAAGGGTATTTTTAGTTTATTCTGTCACTAACATACTTATATTGACAGACTAACAAATGTTCTTTCTAAATAAATATGAAGACAGAAAGCAAAAGTTAAAAACATATTAAGCAAATTCCTGTCATTTGCACTTAATGTTGTAAGACTAACAGTCCAACCAGTAGCTATATATCTCTGAGGTGGAATTTGCTTATAGAATTTTTTCCCTTCATGTATTCCCAAACAGTGCAAATCTCCATTATTTCCTTAGTTTCCCTTCATGTATCTCTAAATAGTGTAAATCTTCATTATTTCTTTGTGTTAAACCTTGTAAAATTTAAAATTAATGGAATAGTACATGAATGAATTAAAATTTGCTACCTTCATAAACAAACTCAGTAGAGAGTTTAAAATTCTAGATCATATTAATTTGGGGGGAGGGGCAAAAGAAGAGGAAGAGAGAGAATCTTAAGAAGGCTCCATGCCCAGGGGGAGCCCAAGGTGGGGCTCAATCTCACAACCCTGGGATCTCACAACCCTGAGGCGAAGATCATGACCTGAGCTGAAATCAGGAGTCAGAAACTTAAGGGACTAAGCCACCCAGGTGCTCCTGGATCATATTACTTTAAAAATGTGATGCGGCTAACTCTTTAATAACCTTTTCTTTTTCTAAAATTCTTAAAGAATTTGTTTTATTGGGTCTCACAGAGATATGCCTACTCCCATAGTTGAAATAATTCTTCATTAGAAAACAGGAGCTCTTAGAGTTTGGTTCTGTATCCTCCTAGCCAGACAATACTGAGTTACAAAAAGCTCTGGGTTTGAAGCTTATTTCTTATATTCCTTCTGATCCTTAGTTTTCTCATCCATAATGTGGAGATCCATGTAGAATCTTAGGTCAGGTTAGACAGGAAACACATTGAGGTGGAGGAAGTTTACTGTGGAGAAGAGGTGCTCTCAGGAATAATATCTGTGAAGAAGTATGGGAAGCAAGAGAAGTTCATCTTCAATATACTTGCAACAAAGGTGTCAGCCAATCCCATGGAGGACTCTGAAATAGGATTAATTGAATTAAGATGTCTTGAATTGAGGGAAGTTATTCAGGCCTCTGTACCTTATCATCAAATCGTTGGATGTAGGCTCTTCTGAGAAAAGGGTATGCAATTTTGAGGGAGACAGTTCTCTTGGGAGACATGGCCAAAGGAATTTCCTAGGAAGTAGCTCAGAAGCTAACCCTCCAGCAGCTGGCAAACAAATGCCTTGTTCTTAAGAGGGGGGTCTGAGTGGCACACTACAGTATGCATTACAGTTACCTTAAAAAAAAAAAAGGCCTATGTGTATGCCTAGTGTATACTTTGTACACTGCAGTTATTGAATAAACAGTAGCTATTTTTTATTATCATTATTTTTATGAGGATTCATAGAATTTTTCTGAGGAGCCCATGGGATTACATGCACATTGTTAATAATCATTAAATGCCATAAAATATGCAATTAAAATATAAGATGATTGTTTCCTTTTGAGGCCAATCTCCAGCAAGCTGTTTCTATGCACACACACTGAAAAGAGCTGATGGATCATTTCAATCACTGTATAATCCCTTGCATCGCAAAGAGTGTATTCATTTCTGCTGGTGTTTCCTAACATGGAATACACTACACAGAGGTTTAATTCAAAAACCAAATACAGACATGCATGGTGACCCAAAGTAAGTGTGGAGAAGAGACTTCCTAAAGCATTAATGTTTTTCATTGGCCAGTTAACTGGCTTTGAATTATTTTTAATGGATAAAACATTTTAGCAGCATTCTCTAGAGACTGCTCTGATTTCAAATGAAGCATTTCCAATTAATCTAAGAAAGACATTATATAAAGACAAATTAACAATCTCATGGCAATAGATAATAACAATATTGCTGCAAATTATTATAGCTTATTCAGTAAGCAATTCAAAGACTTATTCTAGACATAATCAGACTCATACTTGCATCTCCACAGACTCTTTGGATGCAGGTATTATGGCTCCATAATTAACCCCGAGGGAAGATGTTTACAATGATTTATCATTTAGCCTTTTCTAAGCTTTGAATTAATGAGATCTGTTGACTAGCTGGTGGAATAACTTGTCAGTTCTATGGCTCTGTGGGTGTGAGGAGTGGTAGGTGGTGAAAACAACTTTTGGAGAAAGACATTACAACACTCAAAGAAGAATAAATGTTTTTCACACACTTTTGCTGTGATTTCTTATTTTTATAATTCTCTTTATATATGCCAGATTCATGAATGTAAAAGTGTGATATTCCTGATTCAATAATTTCTCTTGAGTAATATCTGAATGGGTTTTCACTATAATAGAAGTTTACCTTAAAGAAGGGCTTTGTTTCACTGAGTGATCTAAATATATAATGTCAAGGTACTTTTACATTAAATACTCTAATGTAAAGCACAGTGCCTTGCATTTAGTATGTATCTCAATACATATTTTTTTAGAAAATTAATATCTAAATATTTGTAAAGGTAGAGTAAATTGCCATGGAGACAGCACGACAGAATAGCCTGTTTTCAGATTAGCCATAGGCTGGTGCACTCCAAATTTCATTTGCTATTTTGTGGAATGTCATTTGCAAACAAGGCTGCTGGTCTGAGTACCAGTTATAAGTATTTAAGTTGGGTTTCATTAATAAGTACTTATGAGGCTCTTCTATTCCAACAACACCCTCTTAATTTTACTTTACACAAAGTAAGATAAAATGCAGCAAGTGCAGAGTCAGCCATGAAAACAGTTGTAAATATGGTGGACCCACAGATAGGAATGAGAGCACAATCAGAAAGTAATTGAATGGTGAAATACATTGTCTATGCTAATAAACATGTCACACAGCAACAGGTCATAAAAGACCAGTTTGAACATATTTCATATTTTCTCATTATCTGAAATATGGAGCTACTGACAACACAATGCCTTTTAGGTAATCCCCCCCCCCCCAGAAAATCTGGCTATGAATGTAAGTAGTGCTTTGGTTTATGAGGATTACAGAACATTTTCTTTCTTATGAGGGTTACCCACACTTAGTTGAGATGATGTGGCATTGACATATATGAGTGAGAAAGTGGTAGCATATATCCTGAAGCAGCTGTTGTGCTCACAGATTGTTAAGCACAATGGGAAACCCAACTGTTAAGATGATTGTCTGGGAATGTTGTTAAGAAAGAAAGTATTTCAGCTGAATGATGGTTCTAAAAGAAAATCTATTGTGCTTGAGGAAAACTGTTGACATTACTTTCACCTACAAAATAAATGAAATATGAGTTTCTAAATTCTCTTTCTCATACAGAAAATAAGTATCAAAGATATCAAAAAAATAAGTTCAGGGATAGGCTAGTGTAAATTAGTCAATGACTCATTCAATTTAGCTTTTACTCAAAATCAACTCTACACTGAACTCTGCTATGCATATTCTGAAATAGTGGTCACTTTTACTGTGTCATAGGTGACCACATAATATTAAGACAACAGAAAGAAAATCACAAAATTGGGGTCATTTAAATTTTTTTCTGGCAGTGAGGACAAGCACAAAGTAAAACTTTTGTTTCACAATTCAGAATTCTGAACACTAATACTGCTATTCTGATACTTCTGAGCCCAAATGTTTCCCAGTCACTTACTGTTCCAGCATTAGCACTAATATTTACATAAACATATACACAGAGCCTTTTCTGAAGGTAGCTCTATTATAGATGACAAAGACATGCTTTTTTCTAGGAGAGTACAATCTACAACTTAGTTGAATTGGATGTAACTGAAGAAGTTGAATTTCTTTTTGCTATTGTTTATTATTGTGGTCTTGCAAGTAACAACAGTGACAAAATAAGAAATACTGAACTCAGGGCACCTGGGTGGCTCAGTCAGTTAAGATCTGACTCTTGGTTTTGGCTCAGGTCATGACCTCAGGGTCAAGAGATGGAGCCTGGCGCGGGTTCTGTGCTTAGCGTGTGGAGTCTGCTTAAGATTATCTTCCTCTCCCTCCCCCTCAGGTCCTCCCCCAGCTCTCATCCTCTCTCTAACTCTCTCTCAAATAAATAAATAAATAAAACAAAAAAAAATACTGAACTCAAGAAACCATCTTAAACCATGGCAAATCAGATAGATTAAATGTTGAGTGATAACCAATTTGCCTCTCAACCAGCTATATCCTGTGATAGGTGAAATTGTATTCAGTTCAACAATGATTTATTAAGAACTACAAGGATCTGTAAGACACAGTGAGTTCTCTCTTAAGTAACTGACTTTCTTATAGCAAGATACAACAAGAATATAAATAACTATTATGCATGGTAGATTATGATAAATTCAACAGGAGAAATATAAATGAAAGGCTATAGGTATTGAAAGGAAATAAATACCACCAACTTTTGACTAGTTAACAGAGTACATGAATACAAGGAAAAATGCACAGAAATCAGAGGTTAGAGGAGGGTGGAGTAATGGGGACGAGGAAGGATGGAAAAAAAGAGTGGTGTTCAGGAGAGAGTAACCACAAGAATCTATTTTGATGTGCATCTCTTTGGGAAGGAAGACAGTCACTAAGAGTTAGGAAGCTATGATTTTGGAACCAGCTCTGTCACAACCTGTGTGACCTTAGACAAGTTATTTGAGATAATTGGTTAATGAGCTTAACATGAAAAAACAAGGGCTGGATCTGCCCAGTAAACTCTAAGGTTCTTTTTTAGCTCTGAAACACTTTTGTTCTCTGGGTTTTGGCCCACAGAGTTGCAAGGATGCCATATTTATGCCTACATAGTTAGAAACATGGGTTTATCAAAGTAGGTGAAATAGGAAGGCTTTGTGTCTGTACTTCATGACATTAAAAGGACACATCTTTATGGCATGTCAGAATTGTGAAAGTTGGTACAGACATAGAATCAGGAGATACATGGGATGGCAGATTGGAAAGCCTTTTTCTGATGCGTAGGCAGTACTACATGACTGAGTGGGACCACAGAGCATGTGATCAAGAGTTAATGTAATGACAAAGGGGAATCACTTTTGACTACGGTATTCTGGGAAATGAATATGATTCAGGTTAAGTGCTTGATTTTGCAACTGAAGAATGGAAGATAAACAGAAAGTGGGAAGTTGGGGAGAGTCAGGAGTTAGTTTGTACAATGCTGTAGCTTACGAGTGGAGAGAAAATGTGTCACACTAGAACATCAACTGGCAGGCTCTTTTGTACCAACTCTTCAGTATGGTATGGGAAAAGCGAGCAAGACATAATTCATTGTTTTTTGAATATTGAACTAGGCAAGGAAAGTTGGTTTGTAGAGAAAGATTGGGTAGGGAAAGTAGCAGACAATATTGCTTAGTAATTAAGTTTTTTGTCAGCAAACAAATGGTATTTAAAACAATTTTAAATCTTGAATTTTATTTTAGTTTTCATCACCTATTTTATTAATTTATTTATTTTATGGCATATTCAGTATTTCCAGTTTTATTTAAGTTTTTTTTCTTAGTTTTTCTTTTTGGTAAGGAATTTGGAAACTACAATAGAAATTGTAGAAATACAATAGAAATATTCAATACAATAGAAAAAGTATTCATTTCAGTTCAGGAGACATTGTTGGCTTAGTGAGACTAAGAATGGCTAATAATGAATAAGTTTTAAAGAACTTCTCCATTACTAATATGACAAGTGAGGTATATAGATAAATGTAAAATTAATGAGGAGGACAACACTTCAAAGCTTTGGTTTGTGCATAAAAAAAGAAAAGTTATTCATGCTTGTGAATGAATTTGGAGGAAATCAGGATTTTATCATTTAGATGTTTTCAACAAATGATAGGAAGCTTTACACAGGAAAATCTATTCATTATTTTGACTAGTTGCAGCATGCGTATTTCCAGTTAGGTTTAAGTTATATCATATTTTAGAAACAAAGTAAAATGATGTGGGGCAACTTGTGTGTGTGTGTGTGTGTGTGTTTTGTGGGGGGCAACTTTCTAACCTATGATAGCTCACCTGCTAGTTAGACTGTAGGCTCTAAATGTAAGTTTATAAACGTATATGTAGTACTTGCACACAGAAGATCTCTATTTGTGGAACTGAACCAAATATATGTATGTGTGCACTATATATATATATATATCTCCACACACATATTTTTTATATCAGTGTGAAAAAATACATTTTGTCTTTTACGTGAAACTTCTTTGAATTCACAGCAAATTATAATCAACCTAAGATGCAGGTTTGCAGAACTACTCAAACTTCAGGTCTGTCTGACAGACTGGCAGGGGAAGTGTGAGCCACCGCCCCAGCTGTCTAGACAGAACTAGCCAAAAAGCCTGCTGTCACTGCTGGAAACCACTATTATACAGCTTGGCCCTGGGTGTGTGTCTTTGATGGCAGCAGGTTCAGGATATGAAAGATGGGCCGTGAAGGTGCAGAAACACCAATTGATCTTGAGATAATGAAAATGGGCTGGCACACTATTTGGAAAAGCCAGAAGAAGACTCACTTACAGACAACTGGGGAAAACACAATACTAATTATAGTGTTAGAGCAAAAAGAATATTATCAATCTTCAATATTACTTTTAAAGGATTATTTTCTGTAAAGGTTTAATCTCAAACAAAAAAATCATCTGACCTGGATTCTATTCCTCACATTCCATGAACAGTATTCACTTTTGAATCATGCAATATTTTCTCTTTCTACAATTAAAAAAATAGTTCAGTGGTAATATTTATTTTGCTTTCACAGAACTAGTAAATAAGAAAGAAACGCTATGATGTGTTGAAATTATATATAATTCCAACATATTCAGATAATACTTCCAGTTTTTAGGCAAAAATAAGTATGTGGTGGATATAATACACATATATAATTATATAATTTATGTTCTGTAGTATATATGATATACAATATATAATCTACATGACAAGTATATAGGTATTGGTAGATATAAATGACTTTCAGCCCTTCTGAAATAAATATAACAAAACACATTGCAGAATATTTCAGCTACAAATAATTATGTAATATTATCCCCATATTGCATTCCTAGCCTGTCTTGTTTCCGTAGCAAAAATTAAAATTAAAACTCCATATAGAAGCAATTTAAATCTAATTGATTCTGCAGCTGAACAGAAGTTAGGGGATGTTTAAGCTTTTCAGTTTAATAATAAACTGTTTCCCTTTATTGATAAATAAGTGGCTCATTTATTATTGATTTGCATCTTTGCATATCTCATATTTTCATTTTAGGGATTTCAAAACTTAATTATGAAAAATGCAATTTCTACAATTTGAATGGAAGTGTGGCAAATTGGAAACCATCTGATACCACCTTGTAATTTAGCTCTGAATACTGCTGATTTTTCCAGCATTTACATCAGTTTGGTTTTTATCCTTAACTTTGACTTGTATTATGTTGGCTAAAGAGGCAACATCATATTCACCATGCCAGGCAAGTTAGATAAGATTCAAGTGCTAAAACTTCCTTGGCAGCATGTTGTGAAGACTTTGATTTGGCAGCTTGGGAGTCTGGCAGCTAGAGAGCAAGAATAATGCGGTGCCTCACTCTGGTTGAGCTCTGGGCATCCCCTAACTACACAGTGAGCCTGGCACATTTGTCTTGGAAGGATGAAGTCACTGGCAGTCAACTGTGTGGGTACACATCTGTATCTGGCTGAGGGCTGTTCCACCCCATGACTGATTTTCTACTCACTTTCTAAATAAATAGAGAGAAACTTCCTCCCACGGACTATAGGCTATCCCAGGCTCTATATTCAACTTAAAAGTTTTCTTTCTTCCTTTTTTTTTTCCCTTCTGAGGGTATCTTTTACTTTCACTTCTCTTTTACCTCTGAGTGAGCTGGATCATCACTTTAGATCATGGAATGTGATGAGTTGGGGAAAGTGGAGAGAGATGAAAGGTCTGGTGTGATATATGAAGTTTGGATATTACTCAAGTCAACAAGTAGCAAACAATACATGATTTTTAAAATAACAGGTGATCAAATCTATGATGCGGGTAGATAATTTGGACAGCAGTGACTGAGGAAAGTTTGAGAGAGATTAAGTTGAGTATCAAGAAGACCACAGGAGTCAGTTGCAGCAATCCAAGCAAAAAATACAGAGAGATTACATGAAGGAAACAATAATAGTGTGAACAGAAAGAGAGGTAACAGTATTGAGACCACCGATTGAACCTGAGTAAGTTACCACCGATACATGGATTAAGGAAGAGGAATACATCAGGAATATCCCCCAAGTGGTTAACTTGCATTCTTAGAAGGTGACCAAGATGAGAAGTATTAGTGTTGACTTCGTGTGGGGAGGGTTGACTTCAAGGTTTGGATATCTAAGTGAAGTAGGAAGTTGTATATATGGGTACATAGATTAAGAGATATGAGTCCAAGATATAGCTTTGCAAGTCATTAGCATTTATGTTGTAATTTAAACCACATTTGTTGGATGAAATAATTCAGAAACTGTAATGGTCATTATTGTTATTTTCTGATATTCTGGTTTACTTTGTGCACATTACAGGATTATACTGGCCTGTCCCCTTTGAAGTTCAGTTTGACTATATTACTCATTTTGGCCAACAAGATTGAAAGGCAAGAATTTATGCCTCTTGGGGGCAGAAACTTTTAAGTTGGTGCACACTTTTCCATGTTCTCTTCCCCCTACCACCATGACCAGGAATATGCAAGTGATGGAGAATTTGTTAACTTGTTTATCTGAAGGAAGATGATGTGATGGAGATCCTCAATGAACTGAAATGAACATGTAGTCTGAACAAGAAATCAACACTGATTGTTTTAAGCCACTGAGATTATAGGAGTTATAGTTGTAACTTAGCTTATCCTGTCTTGATAAAGTGAAAGAGTGATAAGGAAGATTCAGAGACAGAATCTAAGAAAACAGTAGCTTATATGCAAGAAGTATTGAAGGAAGAGTTTACAGAAAGGAGTGAGGACAAACACTCAGAAAAGGTAGGAGGAAGAAGAAAATGAAAAAAGAAAAAATGTACCTGAAGCCTAGGGAGGATGAAAGTTCCCAGTAGGAAGGAAGAGTGGACATCATGGGCACTAACTGGTAACCTTGGCAAGAGTCATTTCAATAAGAGTGTGATGTGGGCAGAACCCCAACTGTAAAGTGCTGAGGAATAAAGGAAAATGAAGAAGAGATCTAAACTGTATGTGCTATGGTAAGTTCTGTGAATTGTATAAGACTGATGAATCACAGACCTGTATCCCTGAAACAAATAATATGTGTTTATTAAAAAAAAAAAAAGAAATTCTGAAAAAAATAAAATAAACTGTATCTTGTACTTTTGAGTAGCTTGGTTTTTTTGAACGGAGAGACAAGTATTGTGTCAGTATAGAGGAGAAAAGATTTGAAAAATAATTTGTTTTTTGCTGTTTATGGATTGGTAGTCCTAGGGCATATTTATAAGCTAAAATGAAAAATTTGAGAGGGAGAGGTTGAAGAGAAAGGTGAAAGTTGGTAACGAGTGACCTCTTACACATTAGAAGGGACCAAAACACTGGCTCACTTGAAGTGAAGAAACTAGCTCTGGAAAATAATAAAGGGAGGCAGTTTTTATGTCTACTTTCATGAAAGACAGTGCTTAAGAGGACTTAGCTATTATAAATCCATTCATGGAACTCTTTGCCACTGAGTTTACTCTGTGGCTTAGACTCTCAATAAGACTAAATATACAAGAACGCCATCCACATAAAAAAGGATGCAAAGCCATGATTCCCTACATTGGTATTTAAAAAAGAGTGGGTATCCCATATTCACCCTATAGTAGTATAGAAAGAAAGGTTTCTTTTGAATAATAGTATAGAAAGAAAGGTTTATTTTGAGATTAATGGCATTTATGCTACTTATTTTTCTTCACAGGGTTTGGTGGTGGTGGTAGTGAGGTGCAATGGTGTTTTGTTTAAAATTGTGCACTAAGAAGGCAGATCATTTTCTAAGTTCTTAGTGATATGAAATACCAGTGCCTCACTGGTACTAAGGGAATATATGGATGCAACATTAAATTTCTCTTTAGAAAATTATCGTATTAGGAATCTCTGATTAGAGTCAGTTCTTGTCCTCATATATTGTGCTATTCCCTATAGGAATTATTTACTATGTCTATTCTTGAGAGTAACATACTGCATAAATACTAAGGGTATTTGAAAAAAAAAAGTATTTTGTACATGTTAATTTGCATTTAGTGTTTTAATGATTATTGTGCTGATACACTGTTTATAGTTCTTTCAGATAAGAATTAATGAGTTTCGGGCAAAGGCTTGAAAGTTTCAAAGTTCAGGGCGCCTGGGTGGCTCAGTTGGTTAAGCAACTGCCTTCAGCTCAGGTCATGATGCTGGAGTCCTGGAATCGAGTCCCGCATCAGGCTCCCTCCTCAGTGGGGAGTCTGCTTCTCCCTCTGACCCTCTTCCCTCTCATGCTCTCTGTCTCTCATTCTCTCTCTCGCAAATAAATAAAATCTTAAAAAAAAAAATTAGAAAGTTTCAAAGTTCATTTCAAATGCTCTTTTATGTTGGTATTTACAACCCCAGAATAAGGATTCTCATGTTTTCTATAACATTATAACTTTGATACATGGTCAGAAAATGGTCGTTAAATATGCTTTTCACATTAGCTCAATACATTTTTAAAAGTTATTTTTATGTTTGGGAAATTCTTTTGGCTTGACTTTGTATGCATTACAGAATGAACCAAAGTGATCCAAAGTTTCATTTCTTATTTTGTTATTGGAGAACTGATGTAATTGACTCCCTGTACTTTACCCTTCCGAAAAAGAGGGATAATGCTAGTTTCTGACATATAAGACATTATTCACCTAGAAATGCCCTGATTTTTTGATTCTGTAAGTATGATCATTATATAGTAAAAGACTGTACACATGGATATAGCAAGTAGGCCAATGAGGCTGGAGCTGACTGAGCAAGGCAAATGGTGTTAGGTGATGAGGTGAGAGAGATGAACAGGCTGTGGGTAGAGAGTGCGTTATGTGGACACTTGTTGATGCTTATAGGGACTTTGGCTTTTACTCTGAGCAAGATGGGGAGATACTGAAAAAGAAAATGGTAATATAATGGTAAGGCTAGCCTAGAAATTTGAAATTCCAAAATTAAATACAAATGTTGCAGATTACCTTATGTGAGAAAACTTGTATGATATTTCACCATTGTTAGACAAGTATTTCCATTTACTTTATTGCAATATCCAACATTCTTCTCAGCACACTTTCATAGTCAATAGTGACTATCTTGTAAAGAAATGCCATGGGAAGGATTTTAGTTTTAGGTACAAAACTTTAGGTATAAGATGATTCTAAGGTCCTATTCAACACTAGGATTTCATGACTCCACAAACTCTAATAATTTCCATCATTCTCAGCTGTCAACTGTCTTATGCCCTAGCAGATTACTCCAAATTATTTCAGATTTGAGGACCTTCCCCCAACCGTCTCCCTGAGCTTTGACCTGGCCAACTGATTTACTCAGTGTTTATCTAAATTACTAAGTTTATAACTTATGGTGTAAAATGGTGTGCTGAGTTAATTATACAAAGTAAGCTGAAAAATTCTTTTGAAAGCAATAACACAGAGTAAAACATAGGAATGATAAACTGCCATTTTAACTTAAAATTTGATGAACAGTTTTTCAAAGATGCATTCTTCCAGAATGGCTCAATAAGCTCCCAAGAGACCAATCTCCCTGCAAATAATGACTACAAACTCTGAACAAAATATAATAAATGACTACTTGAAGGCTCTAGAGTCCACAGCAGCAGAACAGGAAGATTCTAGAGGGGACCCTAAAACTTGGAGAAGGGATTCACATGGAGGTGAGTTTCCAATTTTTCTCAGCATTAACCCTGACAGATATTATGGCAAATCACAGCAACTGGAGTGTGAGGAAATTCAGGAAACAAAATAACAGAAACACCCTAAAAGTGTGTCTATTCTCTACCCAAGTGTATACCAAACCTATATGCAAGAGAAGAGTTGTCTAAGATATGAAAAAGATATTATTCAAGAGAGCTTGCTGCTTTAGCCAGCTCCAGCCACCACCTGTACTATTCCCTTCATGTTAAAAATCATGCAATCAAATTAGACAATCTAGAAGAAATGGATGCATTCCTAGAGATGTATAAACTACCAAAACTGAACCAGAAAGAAATAGAAAACCTGAACAGACCCATAACCAGTAAGGAAATTGAAGCAGTAATCAAAAATCTCCCCAAAAGACAATAGCCCAGGGCCAGATGGCTTCCCAGGGGATTCTACCAAACATTTAAAGAAGAATTAATACCTATTCTTCTGAAACTGTTCCAAAAAAATAGAAATGGAAGGAAAACTTCCAAACTCATTTTATGAGGCCAGCATTACCTTGATCCCCAAACCAGACAAAGACCCCATCAAAAAGGAAAACTACAGACCAGTATCTCTGATGAACATGGATGCAAAAATTCTCACCAAAATACTAGCCAATAGGATCCAACAGTACATTAAAAGGATTATTCACCATGACCAAGTGGGATTTATCCCTGGGCTGCAAGGGTGGTTCAACGTCTGCAAATCAATGTGATACAATACATTAATAAAAAAAAGAACAAGAACCATATGATCCTCTCAATAGATGCAGAAAAAGCATTTGACAAAGTACAGCATCCTTTCTTGATTAAAACTCTTCAGAGTGGGGGCGCCTGGGTGGCTCAGATGGTTAAGTGTCTACCTTCAGCTCGGGTCATGATCCCAGGGTCCTGGGATTGAGGCCCGCATCAGGCTTCTGGCTCAGCAGGGAGCCTGCTTTTCCCTCTCCCTCTGCCTCTCCCCCTGCTCATGCTCTCTCTATATATATATCTCTGTGTCTCAAATGAATAAATTAAAAAAAAATCTCTCCAGAGTGTAGGGATAGAGGGTACATATCTCAATATCATAAAAGCCATCTATGAAAAGCCAGAGTGAATATCATTCTCAATGGGGAAAAACTGAGAGCTTTTCCCCTAAGGTCAGGAACATGGCAGGGATGTCCACTATCACCACTGCTATTCAACATAGTATTAGAAGTCCTAGCCTCAGCAATCAGACAACAAAAAGAAATAAAAGGCATCTGAATTGGCAAAAAATAAGTCAAAATCTCTTTGCAGATGATATGATATTTTATCTGAGAAACCCAAAAGATTCCACCCCAAAACTGCTAGAACTCATATAGGATTTCAGTAAAGTGGCAGAATATAAAATCAATGCACAGAAATCAGTTGCATTTCTATACACCAACAAGACAGAAGAAAGAGAAATTAAGGAGTCGATCCCATTTACAATTGCACCCAAAACCATAAGATACCTAGGAATAAATCTAACCAAAGAGGCAAAGGATCTGTACTCAGAAAACTACAGAATTGAGGAAGACACAAAGAAATGGAAAAATGTTCCATGCTCATGGATTGGAAGAACAAATATTGTGAAAATGTCTATGCTACCTAGAGCAATCTACACATTTAATGCAATCCCTATCAAAATACCATCAACTTTTTTCAAAGAAATGGAACAAATAATCCTAAAATTTGTATGGAACCAGAAAAGACCCCCAATAGCCAGAGGAATGTTGAAAAAAAAAAAAGCAAAGCTGGTGGCAACACAATTCCGGACTTCAAGCTCTATTACAAAGCTCTCATCATCAAGATAGTATGGTACTGGCACAAAAACAGACACATAGATCAATGGAACAGAATAGAGAGCCCAGAAATGGACCCTCAACTCTATGGTCAACTAATCTTCAACAAAGATGGAAAGAATGTCCAATGGACTAAAGAGAGCCTCTTCAACAAATGGTGTTGGGAAAATTAGACAGTCACATGCAGAAGAATGAAAATGGACCATTTCCTTACACCACAAACAAAAATAGACTCAAAATGGGTGAAAGACCTAAGTGTGAGACAGGAATCCATCAAAATCCTAAAGGAGAACACAGGCAGCAACCTCTTTGACCTCAGCCGCAGCAACTTCTTCCTAGAAACATCGCCAAAGGCAAGGGAAGCAAGGGCAAAAATGAACTATTGGGACTTCATCAAGATAAAAAGCTTTTGCACAGCAAAAGAAAGAGTCCACAAAACCAAAAGACAACCGACAGAATGGGAGAAGATATTTGCAAATGACATATCAGATAAAGGGCTTGTATCCAAAATCGATAAAGAACTTATCAAATTCTACACCCAAAGAACAAATAATCCAATCCAGAAATGGGCAGAAGACATGAACAGACATTTCTGCAAAGAAGACATCCAAATGGCCAACAGACACATGAAAAAGTGTTCAACATCACTTGGCATCAGGGAAATCCAAATCAAAACCTCAATGAGATATCGCCTCACACCATCAGAATGGCTAAAATTAACAAGTCAGGAGACGACAGATGTTGGCGAGGATGTGGAGAAAGGGGAACCTTCCTACACCTTTGGTGGGAATGCAAGCTGGTGTAGCTACTCTGGAAAACAGTATGGAGGTTCCTCAAAAAGTTGAAAATAGAGCTACCCTATGACCCAGCAATTGCACTACTGGGTATTTACCCCAAAGATACAAATGTAGTGATCTGAAGGGGCCCTGCACCCCAATGTTTATAGCAGCAATGTCTACAATAGCCAAACTATGGAAAGAGCCAAGATGTCCATCAACAGATGAATGGATAAAGAAGATGTGGTATGTACGTACAATAGAATATTATGCAGTCATCCAAAAAAATGAAATCTTGCCATTTGCAACAACATGGATGGAACTAGAGGGTATTATGCTAAGCGAAATAAGTCAATGAGAGAAAGACAATTATCACATGATCTCACTGATATGAGGAATTTGGGAAACAAGACAGAGGATCATAGGGGAAGGGAGGGAAAAATGAAACAAGATGAAACCAGAGAGGGAGACAAACAATAAGAGACTCTTAATCTCAGGAAACAAACTGAGGGTTGTTGGAGTGGAGGGTGGTGGGAGGGATAGGGTGGCTGAGTGATGGACACTGGGGAGGGTATGTTCTATGGTGAGTGCTGTGAGTTGTGTTAAGACTGATGAATCACGGACCTGTACCCCTGAAACAAATAATACATTATATGTTAATTAAAAAAAAAAACATCATGCAGCCATTTTGTGTGCCACCAATACCCCCAGCCTGAAGGTTTTCCCCAACCACAGATTCATTCTAGAGCCCTGGGTACCTTAAAACTTAAACAATGATAACCTGTCTTTGAAGGGATTTGCCAAATAAGAAGAATGAAGCTGAAAAATAAAAAAGATGGCTCGATTTTCCATTAGAATATCACCTGACAATGGTGAAAATGGGTTGTGTGAAATGAAGTGGACCTTACACTTGAAAAAAAATGTACAAATCAATCTTCCTGTAATTGCATACATTGGTCACTGTCAAAATGTATATTGTGTAACTTGACCCAAGCCTATTACCCAAAAGAACAATAAAATCCATTAAAAATTTGAAGATTGTGTAACCAGCTTGTGCAAGATGGTGGCAGTTTCTGCTCAAATGTCCTTTTTCTTCAAGCAAATCCGAGGAACAGAAACAAAGAAAATCGAACACGAATTTGGCTTCTTCAAAGCCTGAAGGGTCAGTTTTTATGCCAATGGTGCAGTTACTGGTTATTTGGGTTAATCTTCAGCTTTGTCCTAAAATGAGCCAAACTTATGTTTTTCTTCCATGTAAAAAGAGGAGATTTGATACTCCTCTCTGCCAAAAGGAGAAGAAAAAGTAATAAGATCCATGTGCTGTAATGAGGTAAATAATCAGACATAAAACATTCATAATTGGATCTCTGTCTTTAAATCAGCACACAATTTTCGTGCCTGAATATATGATAACAGAAGCTTAGCACTGACTGACAGTCAAGAAAATTGCTATTACTGAAAATGCTCCACGCACTGTTACAATTAACAATGCAGCTCTGGTGCAGTGAACTGAAGCATATGTCTGTATTAAACAGTGAACAACAGTCAACACGATCAAGTCGAACAGACCTATGCTCAGCACTGGGAGGGGGTTAGAGGAAGACAAAATGACAGCAGTGTCCTTGTGCTCAAGGAAGGTTGGTTTTACAACATGCAAACAGATACATTCTCAAATAAATGAAAAATGATATAAGAAGAGTAAACACAAGGTGTTTGATGGTACAATGCTGTGAATGATTATTTTTCCCAGGAATGTTGCTGAAGAATCATCAGAGTGAATTTTGCCTTTGAAGTTTGGAATCTTAGAGGAGATTATATATCACTAAAATTGAAGATTTGTTCTTTTTTGAGAAAGGCTAGTCATTTAGTTATATCTCCTATGTTCTTTTTTGAGTTTTTACTCATTTGTTATTAATCTGATTATACTTCCACCATTGATCTGTTTCACGGTTAATGTAATTTGATTAAGAAATTCATGAAATAGGAAACTCGCATTTAGTTTATGCCTCAATTTGTGAAGCATTAATTGGGTATTTACTGTATGCCAGTCCCTGTACTTTTCTAATACTGGCACATCCAACAACTCATCATCTGGCCTTTGCTTTGACAGCTGTACTCATGGGAAGTCAATTCTAACTGATTTCATTGCACTTGAATGAAACATGCCTCCCACAATCTTCTCTCACTCATCTAACAAAGATTTGAGTAACTAATGTGTGATGGGCGGTATATAGGACAAAGGTTAGAAATTAATGCAATTCCTGTTTCTGCTCCCAGGCAGCTAAGGGTCCACTGATTAATTCTGATTTTATTATCAATTACATAAACTGGGATTCCCAGTCTTAACTGTCTAATTACAATTACCTGGAGATTTTTTTTAAAACACAGATTCTCAAGGGCCACTCTTAACTCTTCTTATTCAATAGTTCTGGGCTGGAGTCCTAAAGTCTCCATTTTATCATTTTATATCCATCTCCTTTTATCATCTTATAAGTGATACCTAAGTATAATCAAGTTCTTCACCCTATTAAATAACATCTCCCTCACATTATACCCATTTAGACATGTGAAAACAGATATTCACTATCATCAATTTTCTCTCTCTCTTCTGTGATGCATTTGATTTCAAGTCTTACAATTATAGTCAAAATCATGAGCTCAACCAACAATTTGTGAACTTTGATGTTATTTTCTTAAAATATATATCTGGTCTTATCAAACATGCAAGACACTATTATGTGTTTTGTTTTGTTTCCCTCTGAGCATTTAGTTGTTCAAAGCTAATACCATATTAATGGTATAAAAAGGAATAAATTTGGCCCTTATTTTCCTGGTATTTGTAATCACTGAAAAAGACCATAGCTGAAGTTTACCAAGATATATTTTTTATAAGTATATTAGATAATACCCTTAGGAATAAGCTGGTGCATCCACTCTGGAAAACAGTATGGAGGTTCCTCAGAAAGTTGAAAATAGAGCTACCATATGACCCAGCAATTGCACTACTGGGTATTTACTCCAAGGATTGAAATGTAGAGATCCGAAGGGGTACGTGCACCCCAATGTTTATAGCAGCAATGTCCACAATAGCCAAACTATGGAAAGAGCCAAGATATCCATCAACAGATGAATGGATAAAGAAGATGTGGTATTATGGAATATTATGCAGCCATCAAAAGGAACAAAATCTTGCCATTTGCAACAACGTGGATGGAACTAGAGGGTATTATGCTAAGTGAAATAAGTCAATCAGAGAAAGACATGTATCATATGATCTCACTGATATGAGGGATTCTTAACCTCAGGAAACAAACCGAGTGTTGCTGGAGTGGTGGGGGGTGGGAGGGATGGGGTGACTGGGTGATAGACATTGGGGAGGGTATATGCTATGGTGAGCACTGTGAATTGTGTAAGACTGATGAATCACAGACCTGTACCTCTGAAACAAATAGTACATTATATGTTAAATAAAAAAAAAGAAGAAGATAGCAGGAAGGGAAAAATGAAGGGGGGGAATCGGAGGGGGAGACGAACAATGAGGGACTATGGACTCTGCAAAAGAAACTGAGGGTTCTAGAGGGGAGGGGGTGGGGGGATGGGTTAGCCTGGTGATGGGTATTAAAGAGGGCATGTATTTTTTTTTTTTAAGATTTTATTTATTCATTTGACAGAGAGAGAGACACAGCTAGAAAGGGAACAGAAGCAGGGGGAGTGGGAGAGGGAGAAGCAGGCTTCCCATGGAGCAGGGAGCCGGATGCGAGGCTAATCCCAGGACCCTGGGATCATGACCTGAGCCGAAGTCAGACGCTTAATGACTGAGCCACCCAGGCGCCCCAAGAGGGCACGTATTGAATGGAGCACTGGGTGTTATATGCAAACAATGAATCATGGAACACTACATCAAAAACTAATGATGTAATGTATGGTGATTAACATAATAAAATAAAATTTATAATAATAATAATAATACTTGCAGGAATATATAACTATTTTCAAGTATCTTAAAAATACCCACTTATAAGTATTATTTATGCTAATTCAAAATGAATAATTTACTCATTAGTGTTTACCCAAAAGACTCAAACAATATTTTTTATTTAATTTCTAGTTTCTTTAACTTGAATAGGAAGAGAAAGTCTCTTAAATGAAAAAGTCTTACTATGAAATGACTTTAGTCAGACCGTACACGTTTTTTTCCTTTTAAGTAAGAAGCTGAATTAAATGAATGAAAATAGCCGAGTATCAACAGAACCTCCATGAGTTAAGGAAACAGTATTTGCCATAAAAGAGCAAAAATGTACTGTGGACATAAAGGGCAAAATTTAGAAGACTATGAACTCTAGACTACTAGCAGTGTTTATAATTTTGCACTCTATATAATTGCAATTTTTCATTTCTGATTTACAGAGACTGTGTACCACAACAACCTAGGAATGTTGCTTCTGCATCATGCATGCAGATCAAATACCCTTGTATTCATTAGATGAACTGAATCATGATCCAGCCATGCTACTGGGCAAAGGCTTACCCTAAAGCACCACTGCCTGCCTGGGAATGTGCACTGCTCTGCGGGGGGACACAAAAAAGAACCTCGGAGACTAGCCTCTGTATGTGGATGCAATATTAAAATAAACTAAAAAAAGCAGAGCCTCTCTGAGATGTTACAGGTAAAACCTCATTTTAATGTTGAACACCGCAGTCCCAAATACCTTAAAAGATGAGAAGTTAGCCATGTGACACCAAAATCTTCACTGAACATAGGTACAGGGCTTAAAGTGTGGCACACATGAATACATGGTGGGGGGAATCACTTCATCTAACAAGGGAGAGAAATTTCCCTCTTAATATGTTATTCCACATGCACAGAAAACACATATTGGTAATCATCCATAACAGCTATTTTAAAGTTTCGGGCAAATAATACTCATTTTTAAACAGTGCTTCTTTGAGGAACTGTAAATTATGAAATTTTCATGCGGATTTTTGAACACAAATATTTTCATTACAGAAAAAAATTGAAATTTCAAAAAGCACTTTACCTCTCCACTTAAAATAATATATCCTCAGTCAAAATATATATAATTTTTCATTAAAGAAAGTATGCCTGCAGAAGTATTAATAAAAATATATTGGAGGGCGCCTGGGTGGCTCAGTTGGTTAAGAGACTGCTTTTGGCTCAGGTCATGATCCTGGAGTCCCTGGATCGAGTCCCGCCTCGGGCTCCCTGCTCGGCAGGGAGCCTGCTTCTCCCTCTGACCCTGCCCCCTCTCATGTGCTCTCTCTCTCTCATTCTCTCTGTCTCAAATAAATAAATAAAATCTTTAAAAATATATATATTGAAATAGCAAACATCCTGAAATAGTGTCAGTTCTTAAATGCCGTGCTCTTGTTTAAGTGGAAAAAAATGTCCAAAGTTATTTCTTCATTTATTTTAATGCAATGCAAGCCTTTTCCTTCACAGAGAGATAAATTCATTTTAATAATTTAGTTACATTACAATCATTTTATGTTCACCATTTATGTGTCATTGCCATTTTAAAACTGTTCTCCTTAAGGGACAGCCACTTTCTGCCTTGATCTTTCTCATCTGTCCTTTCCTTTCTATCATGGACTTAATTTTAATTTTAAAGATCCCTGCTCTACTGGATTATTGCTAACATTCTCCTCAGAACCCAGAGAAGGCTGGGACATAATGCTGCCTAATTCCAGTAGTTTCTAAGGGCTTGGAAAGAAGAGAGACCTCTGGAATAAGGAAGTCAAATAACTATCGAAAGACCGTTGGGGGTAAATGAATAAACAATAACTCCACCAGCTTTGTGGTGTTGTCTGAGTCAAGAACAAATTCTTCAGGATCATCACATCATTCTTATTGAATTGTTCTGTTTTCTAATGTTAGCTGGTCATATGTAAAATAGCTTCACACCTCAGCTTTAGATTCCATCATTCTACTACATGAGTCAAAATTCTGATGTGTCATGTAATCTGCACTATTTACCATTCTCAGCAGATGAAATGTGCCTAAATTAACAAATCATGGCTATGTCCCTAGAGCTCTATGCATCAGGTTCCATCAGCCTCATCCTCACCATCCTCACTATTATTAGGTAAAATGTGATTATTTTCTTAGAATTGTTCATGCTTTGTAGATACACTCTCATTTGACCATAATCACAGCCGTAAGCAAAAAGAATTGAGATGACTCATTTCCTTGGTTTAATCAACACAATTCAGGTTCTGACCAGTGTGTTTATCTTATTTGATAGAACTCTACACAAGGCTAACTCCAGTCTAATTGTGAATTAGGCAAAATTTTTACTTTGCTTACTTGCTTCTACCAAGATATATAAAAAAATACATTCTTCCTCCTGACTTTGCTCCATTTCCTTCCTTATGTTCTTTCCCTGATTTTCCCGTCTCCTTTATTTAGTGTCTGAGGCACCTAAGAAATTAAGTGGCAAAATAGTTAACCCTAAAAATAAGCCTTTACCTTTTTATGAAAACAAAAACTATATTTCATTTGATCCTTATAAATATCTTGCATGTAATCTCCATTTGCCATTTCTTAGTTATAAGTAACTCTTCCAAAGTCACATAATGAGAGTCCTTAAAGAATCTTTAATCTAGACTCTGAAAGCTAGACTCTCCACAGTATGTGCATTGAAGAAGAGGGTGTCTGGGGAGAATAATGTTTAATAAAAATGAGTGAAAGCTTAAAGAGTGGGACTTTATGTTCCAGAGATGCTTATTGTTATCATTATTATTACTTAGAACACCATCTGCCATGCTCAAGCTGTACCATATAAGTAGATCCCCACTCCAAGCAACTGTTTTTTTTTTTTTTTAAGATTTTATTTATTTATTCATGATAGACAGAGAGAGAGAGAAACAGAGGGAGAAGCAGTCTCCCAAGGAGCAGGGAGCCCGATGCGGGACTCCATCCCAGGACCCTGGGATCATGGCCTGAGCCGAAGGCAGACGCTTAACCATCTGAGCCACCCAGGCGCCCTCCACTCCAAGCAACTTTGATATCATGGTGTCTCATGACATTATGGTATATTAATGTACAAAAATTGATAGATATTTGATGGCCAATAAACTAAAACAACTATAGGCATATGCAGATTGACTAAAAGTGGTACAAATTGGATAATTATGACTGGAATACCTAGAATTAAAGGCAGGAGAGAATGAAACAATAAGTCTCTCTCCTTTTCAGTGAGTTTGGTATTAGTGAAGGAATAAATTATCATAAATGTAAGGAAGTTAGAAGGCTCATTATAGGTTACTTATCATGACTAATTTTATGTTGTAAAGAAGTATTCTTGGTTGAATTATCCCAAAGCAATCCAACAAAGTAGAGACACAGAATATAAAAAGGATGCACTGTTTCTTTTGAGGATAATCAAAAATTTTTAAGGAAAAAAAAAGGGAATAATACTAAATGGGAGAGAATAAGCCATTAGATGTTTTATGAGATATTTTTATTGTTTTTATTTATATTATACAGTATGTCTCATTTCAATAATGGAAATGGGATGTAAAATTTTATAACAAACTATTATTCTCCTAGTCTATTCCTTTAGATCATTATTCTTGACCATAGAGTAGTCAAGGTTCCAAAAAGTCTTACTTCTTAATTTCTATGGTATAATTAACATAGAGAATTATTTTTTGTTTTATATCCCTAACTGAATTGCTTCTATGCAGGTTTTTTAAACAGTAATCAAAATAAGAAGATCAAATTGAAATATCCCAATACTGTAGTAGTTTAAAAAAAATCATTTGAGCAATTCAGTATTCCTCATAGCTCAGCCATTTTGATGATTAGAATTTTTACACAACCTGAAAATAATTGATATATATTATTTTAATCTATGTAATATTCACTTGGGTTGCATCGAAAACAGAAACAAATCCCAGTTTCTTTTTATTCAGTATTAATAAAAAAAACATATTTCAGATAATCTAAGTTATTAAATTACCAGCCTAGATGGGGGGTTTTATAAACACCTAAATATTTTCAAGATGGAAGATTTTATTCTCAAATCTGTTAGTAATGGCTAGAATAGTGGAAACAAAACTCCATTTTCTTCTTTACAAATAAGATTATTTTTAAAGCAATAATAGCTTCAATTTATGAGACTTTTAATTAATCCTTCAAGAAAAATTATATCATAAGCTAAGAGATCTGTTCCTCTATAAACACCCTCCCATACATGAATGATATTTTCTAAGGCATGCTTTAGCTGTTGTACTCTTCAGTAAAAATGTGAGAAAAAAATTTGTGAATAAAAAAACAAATCGAGGCTACCTTCTGGGGAAGTTAGAAGATTTAAAATTCAAATGGCTCCTTCCAGAGTGTTGCCAGGTCTGTTCTGGCAAGAGATAACACCAAAACATCTAATTATAGGTAAATGCAGCTCCTATTTTCCTAAAATTCTAAACAGATGAGATTTAGTGATTTGAGTAACTAGATTGAAGGTGATAAACATTGGGAATTCAGGACTGGTTTTCTATCTAGTCACTTCAAAATGGATATGTGAGCCAATTATTTCTTAACAGATGTATGTGGGCCTGATCAATTACAAGCATCGGAAAGCAGATTTTGTCAAGCAACTGGAACTCTTGTTCATTTCCCGATTCTTCATTTTAATGCCTTACCCTCCTTCCTCATGATCTCTCAAGCATGCACTGCTGTCACCCAGTGGAAAAAATTACTAAAAGTAGAATTCAGCCATAAAAGAGAAGTTTGGGGTCAGAAGCCAAACTGGCACCTTTCAAATCACACTCCCTTAAGCAATCACTCCTGCTGTGGAAAAAGGCTGATCGGAAGGCAGAACTGCATGTTTGCATTATGACAAGGGAAAGTGAGGGAAGTGTTGCCAGTGAATAAAGTTTTACTTTGAAGGAAGTTTTAGATAAAAATAGACTATAGTAGTAAAATGACTTGCCAAGAAACTACATGTAAGAATGCAGGACTTCTAACTCATTTTCTCTCAGATAAATATGATTAATTTGCTAAATGATTAATTTGCGGGTTTATTGTTATTATTTCCCTCATATTTTTTTCTTCTGTTTATTTTATTCTTTTGAGGGGCTTATGTTTAATGTTCCTTTGTTTTCACTCTCTTTTTATTTGTTTAATCACTTATAAAATTTTCTCTGAGCACAATTTTAACTATATTCCATGTGTTCACTTATACTGTGTTTTCATCATTATTATGTTCAATCATTCTAAAGTTCTCATTTCTACTCTTTTACTAACAAATTGTATGAATGAGTTTTTAAAATGTTTCTCAATAGAAGAACTTTCTGTGTTTTTTATTTTGTCATTAATTTCTAGTTTTATTGCATTGCAATCTTTTGTAAAACCTTTATTGACTTTGGGCCTCTAATATTCTTTTTATTTTCTTTGTGATTGTTCCCCAGGAACTTCAGAAGAAATGACATTCTCCATTTCAGGGAACAATGTACATGTGCTTAGTTGTCTGTTCTATGCCTTCTACAGCATTATTTATTTCTGTCCACTTGATATTTTAATGCATTGATAAAGATGCATTAAGTCTCCTACTATGTTTCCTTATTGATATCTCCTTTTATCTCTTACAATTTCTGCTTTCTGAATATTGCAACTATGGCACTCCATGTATAGATATTCAAGACCATTAGAAATGTATGCTGAATAGAAATATTTCAGAATGCTCTTATTCAGTACTTTTTAGCCTAGAAATATTTCAGAATGCTCTTCTTATTCAGTACTTTTTAGCCTGAATATCAATATTTATATTGGAAACTGCTCTGTTTTGGTTCTGTATACTCTTTTTTATTATTTTTTAAAACTATTTTTAGAGGAGTTTTAGGTTTACAACAAAATTAAAAGGAAAGTACAGACATCTCCCATATACTCCCTACCCCCACACATGTAAAACCTCCCTAATTATCACTAGAATGTTACATTTTTTACCAAGTATGAACTTACATTAACACATCATAATCACCTAATGTCCACAGTTTATATTAGGGTTCACTTTTAGTGGTGTACATTTATGGGTTTGGAGTATACCCTTTTATTTTTAAGTTTTATGAATTACTTTAATTTAGATCTCTCTCTTCTAAAGAGAATGGTGTCTTATTTGGTGATACAACTAAAAAATATTTTCTTCCATAAGTGCCTTAACCCATTTACCATCACTGATATGACATATATGTTTGATGTTAATTCTGGCACAGTATTACTTTGTTTTCCATTTTAAAAAAATTTACCTAAGTAGGGCTGAAAAGATAGCAGAGTAAGAGGACCCTAAGCTGACCTCATCCCACAGATACAACTAGATAACACTCACATCCGTGTAAATAACCCAGAAAGTGCCTGGAAAAATGGCAGAACAAACTTCATGACTAAAGGTAGAAAAGAGACCACACCAAAGAGGGTAGGACAGGCAGAGACACATTGGGCAGCTGAACAGATCTTGGCTATCTGTGGTGCAGAGGGAGCTACTGTCACAGAAAAGGGAGAGAGGCAGACTATTAACACTGGGGAGCCCACCCAGGGAAGATGAATCCCCATAACAATTGACTTTCAGAGGAACAGTCCAAAGGAAGAGTCCTTAACAACCAGCAGGACTTAAAGCCAAGAATTTAAAGGATCAGTGTGCTCAGCTCTGGGAGAGCCTAGAGGGCAACAGGAAGCTGAGTTCCTGCCCTTAAAGGGAAAGTGCCACAAACAGCCCCTGGGGATTACAGTATACCAGCAGCAGTTTGAAAAATTCTGGGGCATATGGGAGGGAGAATTATTTACTAATCTCAGAGCATATCCCAAAGAGGCAGGTTTCACTGGAGGGACTTCTCTAGGAACAAAGAAGCTGCCAGGTGCCATCTCCCTCTCCCATTCCCCAGTATAAATACATGGCCACCTTCTGAAACCAGTGTGGGCCAACATTCACTACCTAACTTGCTTATACCAAGCCCAACCACCCCACACTTTGATGGATCCACCTTTCCCAATCACATTTGCCTCACTCCTCAAGATCCGTCCCCCAAAGACTAGCACAAACCATGCCAACACCATGTCTCCCGACCCACAGATTTTGCAGGGCCTCGGTCCTAGTGGTGGCAGTGGAAGCAGGCCCTGTGAAAGCCTGAAGTGAACCTTGTTAAAACTGCATTCATCACCGATGTATGCTTTATGGATCCACACAGGCTGACCAGTCCCAGAGGCAGAACCTGCAGGTCTCATTTTGTAAGCAGACCTGCACACTTTGTTAAACTGCATGTCCTATCCTAGCTGGGGACCAAACACTGCCCACAACAGGCAAAGAGAGTCTGTGCAGACAACTGGACTGAAGGAAAAGGCAGCCAGGACACAACAGCAGGGAACACACAATCCACATAGGACACACACCCTGATGCACCAGGTTCTGGAATAAGGAGACGCTGTGCTGCAGGACACTACAGGACCTATTCTTCACAAGGCCATTACTTCAAGAACATGAGAGGTAGCTGATTTCCCTAATGCATAGAAACATACACAGAGGCCACGACAAATGAGGAGACAGAGGAATATGTCCCAAATGAAAGAATGGGACAAAATTATAGCAAGAGACCTACGTGAAACAAATATAAGTAATATGGCTGATAGAGAATTTAAAATAATTGTCACAAAGATAGTCACTAGACTTGAGAAAAGAGTGGAGGACATCAGTGTGATAAATAAGAACCAATCAGAGATGAAAAACACAATAAATGAAATTAAAAATTCACTAGATGGAATAAATAGCTGACTAGAGGAAGCAGAGGAATAAATTAGCAATTTGGAAGACAGAGTAATGGAAAGTAATCAAGCTGAGCAGGTGAGGGGGGAAAAATGATGCAAAATGAGAATAGACTTAGGGAACTCAGCGACTCCATCAAGTGTATAACATTCACATTATAGGGTTCCAAGAAGAAGAAGAGAGAAAAGAGGACAGAAAATTCTTTGAAGAAATAACAGCCAAACTTCCTTAATCTGGGAAGGAAACAGATATCCAGATCCAGGAGGCACAGAGATCCCCCCAAAAAATCAACCCAAGCAGGGCCACACCAAGACATTTATTAACTAAGATGGCAAAAAGTAATGATAAAGAAAAAAAATTTAAAGCAGCAAGAGAAAAGACAGTTATGTACCAGGGAAGCCCCATAAGGCTATCAGTGAATTTTTCAGCAGAAATTTCAAGCCAGAAGGGAGTGGCATGATATATTCAAAGTGCTGAAAAGAAAATACCTACAATCAAGAATACTCTATCCAAGAGGGCTATCATTCTTAGGATAACAAATTATAAAAATTCATGCACCCAGCATGGGAGCACCAAGATACATAAAACAGTTAATAACAAACATAAAGGAACTAATCAATAATAATACAATCATAGTAGAGGACTTTAACATCCAGATATATCAATGGACAGACCATCCAAAGAGAAAATCAACAAGGAAAGAGTGGGTTTGAATGATACACTACACCAGATGGATTTAATAGATATATTCAGAACACTCCATCCTAAAACAGAATACACATTCTTTTCAAGTGCACATGGAACAATCCCCAGAGTAGATCACATATTAGGTCACAAAACAAGTCTCAACAAACTTAAAAAGATCAAAGTCATACTATGCATCTTTTCTGATCACAATGGTATGAAACTAGAAATCAACCACAAGAAAAAATTGGGAAAGAGCACATATACATGGAGGTTAAATAACATGCCACTAAACAATGAATGGCTTAACCAACTGGTCAAAGAAGACATCAAAAATTACATGGAAAGAAATGAAGATGAAAATACAACAGTCCAAAATCTTTGGAACACAGCAAATTGGGTCTAAGAGAGAAGTTTATAGCAATACAGGCCTACCTCAAGAAGCAAGAAAAATCTCAAATAAACAACCTAACCTTACACCTAAAAGAGCTAGAAAAAGAACAAAGAAAACCCCAAGCCAGCAGAAGAAAAGAAATAATAAAGATTAGAGCAGAAATCAGTTACACAGAAACTAAAAAACAAACAAAAAACACAATAGAATAAATCAATGATACCAAGAGCTAGTTCCTTGAAAAGATCAACAAAACTGATAAACATCTAGCCAGAGGCGTGCGCGTGCGCGCGCGCGCGCACACACACACACACAAAACACAAATCAAAAAGGAGGAATAACAACTTACACCATAGAAATACAAATGATTACAAGAGAAAATTATGAAAAATTATATGCCAACAACTTGGACAACCTAGAAAAATTGGATAAATTCCTAGAAACATATAACCTACAAACACTGAAGCAAGAAGAAGTAGAAAATTTGAACAGCCAGTTACTAGCAAAGAAATTGAATCAGTAATCAAAAAATTCCCAAAAAAACAAAAGTCCAGGACCAGATGGCATCACAGGTAAATTTCACAAAACATTTAAAGAAGAGTTAATACCTATTCTTCTCAAACTTTTCCAAAAAATGGAAGAGGAAGGAAAACTTCCAAATTCATTCTATGAGGCCAGCACTACTCTGATACCAAAGCCATATAAAGACCCCACAAAAAAAAAAAAAAAAAGATAACTCCAGGCCAATATCTCTGATGACTATAGATGCAAAAACCATCAACAAAATATTAGCAAACTAAATCCAATAATACATTAAAAGAATCATTCACCATGATTAAGTGGGATTTATCCTGGGATGCAAGGGTGGTTCATATTCACAAATCAATCAACAAGATACATCACATCAATAAGAGAAAGGATAAAAACCATATGATCATCTCAATAAATTCAAAAAAAGCATTTGACAAAGTACAACATCTAATCATGATTAAAAAAAAAAAAACTTCTATAAAGTAGGTTTAGAGAAAACACACCTCAACATAATAAAGGCCATCTTTGAAAAACCCACAGCTAACATCATCCTCAATGGGAAAACTGAGAGCTTTTCCTCTATGGTCAGGAACACAAGGATGACTACTGTCAACACTTTTATTCAACACAGTACTGGAAGTCGTAGCCATAGCAATCAGACAACAAAAAGGAGTAAAAGGCATCCAAATTGGTAGGGAAGAAGTAAAACTTCCACTATTTGCAGATCATATGATACTATACATAGAACACCCAAAAGACTCCACCAAAACTGCTAGAACTGATAAATGAATTCAGTAAAGTCACAGGTACAAAATCAATGCACAGAAATCCATTGCACTTTTTAAGATCTGCTTATTTATTTGAATGGGGGGAGGGGCTGAGGGAGAGAAACTCAAGCAGACTCCCCACTTAGTGGGGAGCTCGATCTCAGGACCCATGAGATCATGACCTGAGCTGAAACCAAGAGCTAGATGCTTAACCAACTGAGCCACCCAGGCACCCCTCCATTGCATTTCTATACATTAATAATGAAGCAGCAGAAAGAGAAATTAAGAAAACGATCCCACTTACAATTCCACCAAAAATAAAATACCTAGGAATTAACTTAACCAAGGTGGTGAAAGACCTGTACTCTGAAAGACCTGTACTCTGAAAACATTGATGAAAGAAATTGAAGACAACACAAAGAAATGGAAAGACATTCCATGCTCATGGATTGGAAGAACAAATATTGTTAAAATGTCTATACTACCCAAAGCAATCTATACATTTAATGCAATCCCTATCAAAATACCAACAGCATTTTCCATAGAACTAGAACAATCCTGTAATTTGTATGAAACCACAGAAGATCCTGAAGAACCAAAACAAATCTTGAAAGAGAAAAAGCTGGAGGAATCACAATTCCAGACTTCAAGTTATATTACAAAGCTGTAGTAATCAAAATAGTAGACACATAGATCAATAGAACAAAATAGAAAGCCCAGAAATAAACCCACAATTACATGGTCAATCAATCTTCAACAAAGCAGGCAAGAATATGCAATGTGAAAAAGACAGTCTCTTCAACAAATCGTGTTAGGAAAACTGGACAGCTACATGCAAAAGAATGAAACTGGACCACTTCCTTATCCCATACACAAAAATGAACTCAAAATGGATTAAGGACCTAAATGTGAGACCTGAAACCATAAAAATCCTAGAAGAGAGCACAGGCAGTCATTTCTTTGACATTGGTCATAGCAACATTTTTTTAGATATGTCTCCTGAGGCAAGGGAAACAAATGCAAAAATAAACTATTGAGACTACATCAAAATAAAAAAGCTTCTCCGCAGCAAAGAAGCAACAAACAAAACTAAAAGACAATAGACTAAATGGGAGAAGATATTTGCAAATGACATATCCAATAAAGGGTTAGTAACCAAAACTTACAAAGAAGTTATACAACTCAACACCCAAAAAAAATCCTATTAAAAAGTGGACAGAAGACATGAACAGACATTTCTCTAAAGAAGACCTACAGATGGCCAACAGATACATGAAAAGATGGTCAACATCACTCATCATCAGGGAAATGCAAATCAAAACCACAATGAAATATCACTTCACACCTATCAAAATGGCTAAAATCAAAAACTCAAGAAACAAGTGTTGGTAAAAATGTGGAGAAAAAGGAATCCTCAGACACCATTGGTGGGAATGCAAACTGGTGCAGTCATTGTGAAGACAGTATGGAGGTTCTTAAAAAATTAAAAAGAAGTACCCTATGATCCAGTAATTGCACTATTTATCCAAAGAATATGAAAACACTAATTCGAAGGGATATATGTACTCCTATCTTTATTGCAGCATTATTTACAATAGTCAAACTATGGAAGCAGCCCAAATGTCCATTGATAGATGAATGTACAAAGGAGATTAGGTATCTATCTATCGATCATCTATTGATCGATAGATAGATATATAATGCAATATTATTCAGCCATAAAAAAGGATGAAATCTTGCCATTTGAAACAACATGGATGGAGCTAGAGGGTACAATACTAAGTGAAATAAGCCAGTCAGAGAAAGACAAATACCACATGATTTCACTCATGTGGAATTTAAGAAGAAAGCAAATGAACAAAGGGGGGAAAAAAAGAGAGAAACCAAAAAACAAACTCTTATTAACTATAGAGAGAGAACAGATGGTTACCAGAGGGGAGGTGGGTGGGGGATGGGTGAAATATGTGAAGGGGATTAAGAGCACACTTATCTTGATGAGCACTGAGTAATATATGAAACCACTGAATCACTATATTGTACACCTCAAACTAATATAACACTATATGTTAACTATACTGGAATTAAAATAAAAATAAGTAAATTTTTAAAATTTACATAAGTATTTAATATGTGGTATGATTTCATTGCTCTGGTGTGTGTGTTTGTGTGTGTGTGTGTGTGTGTGTGTGTATCTAGCTAGGAGAGATTGAGAGAGAGAGAAGAAGAGGTTTTGTTTATTTTTGAAGCACGTCTTTTCATTTAGAACTGTTTTTTGGGTATATTTGGGTATATAAATACATTTAAGTCATTTTTGGTAGTATTATATTATTGCCTTAATCATATTCCAACATATGAGTTATGATAATTTATTAATTTGGGAGTAAAGGTAATTTCCAAATGTTTTGCTATTATGAATAATACCCTTATATTTGAATTTTGGTCCTTAGCTCTAATTAGTTCCTTACAGTAGATTGTTAAAGACAGAAATAGCACATTACAGAATATCAACATCTTTAAAGCTTTGTATACATACTAGCATGTTGGTTTTCAGAAAAATCTGAAATAATTTATATTTTGTCAGTATTAAATATGGCTGCCTGTCTTCCAGCAATGATTTTTGTTTGTTTGTTTAATCTCTGACAAATCATCAGGAGAAAATTTTTTCTTATCTTTTAGTTCATTATGGCTGCTATAGCAAATTACCAAAAATTTAGAGGCATAAAACAATGCCTATTTATTGTCTTAAGAGTCCTGTAGGCCAGAAGGCTAGGCAGTGGCTCAGCTGGTTCTCTGTTGCCGGTTTCACAAGGCTGAAATCAAGGCATTGGACGGGCTCTGTTTCTTTCTTGTGGCTCTGGGAATGAATTCATTTCTAAGCTCATTCAGGTTGTTGGAAAAATTCAGTTCCATGTAGCTGTAGTATTGAAGTCCTAGAAAACTTGCTGGCTGTTGGCTGTTTTTAGAGGCCGCCCAAATATTTGGCTGGAGCCTTTTTCTCCATCTTCAAAGTTAGCAAAGGCAGTTCGAGTGCTTCTTATACCTCTACTGTCTTTGAACACTCCTTGTGTTTTGTCTCTCTTGTCTCTTCTTCTGCCCCATCTCTCTGACTCTTCTGCCTTCTTCTGCTGTTTTTAAAGCCTCATATGATTATGATGGACCCATCAGGATAATCATGTTTTCCTGTTTTAGTTTTTACTTACAAGTATAGGAGAGACATATTTTTTGTGGCTTTACTGGTTATATGTGTCATTTTCAGTTTTCTTTATGTAGAAATTTTTGTTATTTTCTAATTTTCATTTGTGATAATAGAATTTTTATTTTTATAATTTATACATAAATTTGTTTTATATAAATTTAAGTATGTGATATAGTTTTTAATATTAAGATTGTTGAATCTTTCTTGTTCTCATAACCTAATGTTTTACAATTAATATTTTAGTGTTTTCTGGTTTTATTTTCATATTTATTGTAAGGTAAGGGTCAAGTATGGTTATTTTCATATAGCCAATTTTCTAAAAATCTTTTATGTACTAATTCATCCCTTTCTTAATATTAGTATTTTAGAACATATTTTAATGTCCTCTTCAAGAGCTACCCATTCTACTCCTTTGATTTGTTTCTTTGTGCAATGGTATCATGACTTGTGCAATACTATAGCATTATCTGGAATAATAGGTGGAGGTGTTTCTCATCACTTTTGTTTCAAAATTCATGATGACATTTTTAAAAATTTTAATTCTAGAATTGTTCTCTTGTAAAGAAATCCATTAGAACTTTAATGGAGGCTTTATTAATCATATAAGTAAATTTAAGGTAAATTTCCCACCTTAAAATTTATTTCACTTTTAAAACGATCCTTTTAAACCTGTGTAAATGGGTGTGATCTTTTTCTCTCTCTTTTTATGTATAATTCCCACACATTTCCTATTACAGTTATTTTGAGGAATTTTGATTACTCTATTGTCAATGGGATTTCTTGCTTTGAAAAGCTTGTGTATTCAGCTCTTTTGTGTCACTTTTATAAATGTTTACATTTCAGAATCATTCTAATGATTTTTGACATCCTATATAAATATCTACATTCCTTATAGAAGATATTAATTTGATCATTTTGACTCTTGCTTGTTAGTGATTGCATTTGATTATATTGATTCTTGCTTTCTGATGATTATACGTTTCATTTATTTTTCTTTCTTGCTTATTGCAGGAATACCAGCTTTCAGTATGGTAAAAATTAACTTTTGCAACCTTATTAACTATAATGTGAAATCATCTGCCATCATTTATTTTGTCTACCTATTGTCAGAAAGCTAATAAAGTCCTGTTAAATTAATATACAATTATGTTTCTGGTGTTGTCGTCTTACATTTTTACTAATATTTGCTTTCCTTTTTAATGCTCTTGCTATTTTTTCAAGTTTGTATTCAAATTCCAGTTAACATACAGTGTAATACTGGTTTCAGGTGTACAATATAGTGATCAACACTTCCATACATCACCTGGTACTCATACAAGTGCCCTCCTTAATTCCTATCATCTGTTTTGCCCCTCCCCCACCCACCTCCATTCTGGTAACCATCAGTTTGTTGTCTATAGTTAAGAGTCTGTTTTTTGTTTTGCCTCTCTCTCTCTCTCTCTTCCCCTCTCTGTCCCCCTTTGCTTGTTTATTTCTTAAGTTCCACATATGAGTGAAATCATATGGTATTTGTCTTTCTCTAACTTATTTCACTTAATGTTTTTGCTACTTAAACCACAATGCTTCATCAATATTACATTTTCTTTGTACATTGCATCTTTTCGGATATATAACTACCTTTTCTCTCATTTAGTGTTTCTGATATGTATTTTATTTTGCATAAAATTAATAATGATACTTATTTCCATTTGATTTTAATTTATCTGGTAAAACTATACCATTCTTTTTATTTTTGACATTTCTCACAAATCTTATTTCAGTTTTGGCTCATATAAGCTGCGTAGGTTTATATTTAAGACTATTTTATAACAGGGGAGAAAAAAAGTTGTATTTATTACCATAATAGATATGCTTGCCTGTATTTCCCTCGGATATAATCCTTTCTAATTTCCATGCTTCCTTGTTTTACTTTTTCAATACTTTTTAACTTTTGCTGTGTTGACTTTTATTTTGTCTTATGTTACACCAGTGATTTTAATGTTATCAGTGTTACTAGAGTAATTATTTACAAATAATTCCCATTAAAATTTTCAAAAATATTTTTAACATTTATTATTCTATTTAACTATAGGATAAAAAATGAAGTATTTGCTACATTTTTATTTTCTACCCACTCTTGTTTTTATACACATAATATATATCTTGACATCCAGCTCATCTTAAGTGATTTATATTTAAACATATTCCCATAAAATTGATGTCTCCAAATAAATGTATTTTTAGATGTAATCTTAACTATTTTAAATTTCAAATTCAATAATAATTTTGTATTTTTGTGTTCCTATTTTGCTTAAATTCTTATTTTCCAATCATTATTTTTAAGGAATATTCATGGCCAGTATTGTTTGAGCCCTTGAGATTTTTGAGAATATTGTACACTTTTCTTGAAGTATCAAAACCAATTATGTTATTGGAGACTTTTAGGGTCACCAAACTCTTATCTCTCAAGTCTATAAACATTGTTAGCTCGTTCATATTCTATGGCAAATAGAAAAGCAACAGTTTGATTTTGTTCTTTTGTAGACAATTTGACCGACTGTGGAATTATTTTCATTAACCTTTTATAGAAAGAGTAAGAGGATTTTTCTTGGTGTCTCTTTTCACTAATTTGATCTAAAGTTTAATGAGCTCTTTTGATCTACATATTCATGATTTTTTTAAGCCTCAGGAGAGATTCTTTTAAATTATTTTATCTTTCATTATTGGTTCTATTCCAGTTTTTGCCCTTTCATAACAGTAAAATCTTTAATCCATAGGTTGACTTCTGTTC
Source organism: Mirounga angustirostris (assembly GCF_029215605.1). Taxonomy (NCBI): domain Eukaryota; kingdom Metazoa; phylum Chordata; class Mammalia; order Carnivora; family Phocidae; genus Mirounga; species Mirounga angustirostris. Next base: position 38,607,105 of record NW_026991720.1, read on the forward strand.
TCTGTCACTCTTATCTTTTTGTGGATAACAAGTTCTTTTGTTTTGTTTTGTTTTTTAAATTTTCTTCTGGTCCAAATAGTAAATAATTTTCAGAAACCTACACTTAATTTCTTCAAATCTTCAGGACTTTGATATATCCCTCTTGTTCTTCAAGAATATTTTTTACAGAACACATTTTTGAGTTTTTTCTTTTCCTTTCTTTCATTTTTTAAAAATATAATTCAATGAGGTAATATTTATCTAGATCTGTGCTGTCCAATACAGTAGCCAATAGTCACATGTGGCCATTTACATTAAGATTAGTTAAGTTAAATTACAAGTTAAGTTTCTCATGATGGTGGATACATGAAATTGTGCATGTATTAATACTGTACAGAATTTTAGGGCAACTGGTATCCACCGGCAAACGAATGAGGTTGGACTCCTACCTCACACCATATACAAAAATTATTATACATTTTATAATATATATTTTATATAATTATGTTATTAGATATTTATTCCATTTTATATAATATTTATACATATTTTACACACACGCACATGCACACTGCAATTTACATCTTAAAGGTAGTCTTAAGAGACCTTGAAGTTATTAAAAAACACCAAGAGTAGACTATGAGACCTCAGAAGACTGATGAGATCTCTCCAAAACAAAGCTGTTCTTGTTTATTCAAGGTAGATTTATTGAGAGATAATTGACTCCTTATTTATTTGACATTTATTTGTATTGAAATGCCAATGCAGAAACTTAAGTAGAAAACCACCTGTCTTTCCAAAGTAGACACTAATAATGTATGGATTTTGTTCAGCTGGTTTGTCTCAGACCTCAGTGGCCATGTTTACCAGAAACTGGCTTCATTCTGCTGCTTTTGAGTCCTATTGATAGTATCCTTAATTAAATGCCATATGAGGCAAATTGAATGGGTTTGGTCTAGCTTCTATTGGTCATACAATCCAGTGGCAGGAGTGTCATACTTATGGAAGAATTCTCTGGAAGTCAAGATAGTGTAAAAATGAGCTATGGACGTTGTTGGAAGACAATTCTCCATGGGTCTCTTGCATTTTGTATGCCTACCAAACAGAGCAAATTCTTTTGTTCCAGACTATTTCCAGGATGTACAAAGGGGTTGTATCTATTTCTTTTGGCTGCTGTAACAAAATATTAAAAACTGAGTGGCTTAAAATGCAGAAATTAATGTCTCACAGTTCTCCAAGCCAGAAGTCTGAAGTCAAGGTGTCGGCAGGGCCCAACGCCCTTTGGAGGCTGCAGAGGAAAATCTATTCCTTGCATCTTCTGGCTTTTGGATGACTATAGGCATTATTTGTCTTATGGCTACTTGACTCCAATCTCTGTCTCCATGAGTACTTTGCCTCCTCCTCTGTTTGTGTGAATGCTCCCTCTACCTCTGTCTTACAAGAATACTTGTTACTTACATATATAAATAATATGTAAACAATGTAAATAAATAATAACAAAGTTCATATTTACTTGTTTTACACTACTTTTTTTACATAAAAAGTCCACGATAAGCTAGTAAGTTATACATTTGTATTAGGTGATTGTGAAGTTGGTACATATCCTCCACCTCTCATGCAGAACCTTTTGTCAGACATGATATACATTGGTTAGATAACCAAATTTCTGGAATTTGGAACTCATAGACATTTGGAAGATAAAAGTGATCAAACTCGGAATGCCTGGGTGGCTCAGTCATTTAAGCATCTGCCTTCAGCCCAGGTCATGATTCCAGTGTCTTGGGATTGAGTCCTTGCTCAGCAGGGAGCCTGTTTCCCCCTCTGCCTTCTGCTCACCCTGCTTGTACTCTCACTTTCTCTCTGGAAATAAATAAATAAAATCTTTTTTAAAAAAGTGATCAAACTCAGGATACTGTCCTCATGGTATCACTTTCCATGTTATAGGTTACCAACATTATAATTCAATCTAAACAATGTCCCCAAATATATCCACTACTGAGTGTGCCTGGGTTAAATTAGGTTTCCAGTATTTTGTCCTGGTCATAGTTATCTCTGTCTCTAGTACCTATTAAAGAGAGGAGAATATGACAGATCATTTTAAAGTTCACCTTGCACTTAAATTGGTTCTCAGTTCAGGCTTCTATTACTGAGAAAAAACACAATGCTTTCATTGCATTCCTAGATGCTACTTTCCCCAAGGTTTTATAGAACTTAACATTTATTTTTGATATTTGAGAATGGATGTTTAGTCCCTGAACTTTCTTCCCAGTTAAAGAGAGAAGAAATTTCTCAGTGCTGAGACTTTGCAATCTTTAACAGTATAGCCCTGTTAAAACAAATGTAGAACTATCTTGCCACTCTCTTTACAGGAATACTGAGCAGAAAAGGAAATAATACCTTTAAATATTTTGCATGATTTCTTGCATATTAAATGATAAAAAAAATATGAAAAATAAGACACAAAGTTCAAAACATTTAGAATAAAATCCCATGACCTCAACATACTGGGGTCAAATTAGATGTAAGAAATTCATCGGGCCAAACAGCTAAGGACTGATAAACTTACCTTTTATGTAACTAATTGCTTTTTCTGATTCCTTCCTCTTGATGTTAAATAATAATAACCTTAGTACAGTGTTTCTCAAACACCTACTCAGTCACAAGGAATTGAGATTTTTTTTAAAAGATAATTCTTCTGCTCTATTTCATGGCATTATGATTTAAAAAGCTTGGGGTGCGTGGCTGGCTCAGTCCGTAGAACATGAGACTCTTGAACTCAGGCTCATTATTGGGGATCTAGCCTATTAAAAAAAAAAAAAGGCACCTGGGTGGCTCAGTCATTAAGCATCTGCCTTCAGCTCATGTCATGATCCCAGGGTCCTGGGATTGAGCCCCGCATTGGGCTCCCTGCTTGGTGGGAAGCCTGCTTCTCCCTCTCCCACCCCCCCTGCTTGTGTTCCCTCTCTCACTGTGTCTCTGTCAAATAAATAAATAAAATCTTAAAAAAAAAAAAAAAAAGGCTGGGCCTGGGGGGTGGGGTAGTTAAACAAATTTGTGCTTTTTGAAAACCTCACCCCAGGTCATTCCAATAAAGAGCCAAGCTTGGTAACTACTGTGAAAAGTGAACTGCCCTAATCTCTCAGTCTTGCCAAACTTTACCACAGTTTTATAAGAATATTAAGAAAACATATCAATGTTGAAAAATGACTAATTTTCAGCTAATTTTTCTTTAATAGGAATCCCTTGAACTTGAAAATATTTTTATTAACATAGACATGCAAAATATGCTATATTTAATAACAATTTTACTTTAAAAGACCAAGGAGCAATAAAAACCTACTCACTATAGATAAGCTCTAAACAAACATCCTTCTCAGATCATGAAATTATGGACATTCAGGAATCAAAGTAAACGTTCTTACTTGACTAATTCCAGCTACTATTTTCTTTTAACTCTTGTTTTGTTGTTGTTGTTGTTGTTGGAATTTGTTTTCCACAGAATTCTATTTTCTTGCTTTGAGTCCCTAGCAATATGCAAACTTTCTCAGTTAAGTAGCCACATAAGGTGGTTACAAACCAACCTTAAAATTTCAACTGTATGATCACTGTGATTTTGGAGAACATGTGGTGTGGCCATTATGATGGATTTGAACCTCAATGAACCTCAGACACATTCCAGAATGAGTCTGTACCCATCCAAAAATGCCTTTCTGTGGAACTTCAAGGTTTGCATCAGAGGAGTAAGTTGAAGGCTGAGAATAGATCAGAAGAGCTGAAAGAGCTTCCTAAGGTAAATGGGGCCTTCACCAAGTGCAAGGCAACAACCTGCTAAAGGTCATGGTCAAAATAGGAGAACAAAGAAAAATTAGTCCATGGAATTCTATGCCATCATCAAGAGCAAGGCAAGAACTCCTTAGGAGAGCTGAGAAATCCATCTTTAATCTCAGGCATTCACTATTTCCACACTAGTGGAATTCCAAAGGCTGAGGAAGAGCTGAGAACAACTGATAGTAATTCCTCTAAGAGTCTCCAGGCCATCTCTAAGTGCACCACAAACGTTTTCCAAAGATCGATGTCTAGGAAGCAGGAGAACAGAAATCACCTGAAGGCCAGAAAACTGGAGGGTAGAATTGGGTAGCAAACAGATTGCCCCCAAAATTGACAGCCAAATTATAAAGCAGGTAGAACTCTTCATGGGTTTGGGGAGCTGGCAGCTGAGCTGTACAGAGATATGCAAATTCTGGCTAATACTCAGACCCAAACTCTACTGCAGGGAAAGTATGATACACCCATAAAATTTGTGCAGACAGTGGTAAAGCTACAGTGATATCTAGACCCAAATCAACTTCAGATTAGATTCACTCAACTTCATACATTAAAAGTCAAACAGAAAAAAATGGGTAAATATTTAGTGGTAAATATTATTTTATTTTCTCCCTATTATTCTTTTACAACCACATCTGATGTGCAACCAAAAATTACAGCATATGTAAAAATGCAGAAAAATGTGAATATCAGTCATAAGTATAGCCCAGAAGTTAATAATACTAAGCAAGGCATTTAAAATAACTGTGATTCCCAGTAATTGCACTACTGGGTATTTACCCCAAAGATACAAATGTAGTGATCCGAAGGGGTACGTGCACCCAAATGTTTATAGCAGCAATGCCCACAATAGCCAAAGTTTGGAAAGAACCAAGATGTCCATCAACAGATGAATGGATAAAGAAGATGTGATACACACACACACACACACACACACAGGAGTATTATACAGCCATCAAAAAACCCGAAATCTTGCCATTTGCAACAACATGGATGGAACTAGAGGGTATTATGCTAAGCAAAATAAGTCAATCAGAGAAAAATAAGTATCATATGATTTCACTGATATGAGGAATTTGAGAAACAAGACAGAATCATAGGGGAATGGAGAAAAAAAATGAAACAAGAGGGTGCCTGGGTGGCTCAGTCGTTAAGCGTCTGCCTTCGGCTCAGGTCATGATCCCAGGGTCCTGGGATCGAGTCCCACATCCGGCTCCCTGCTCAGCGGGAAGCCTGCTTCTCCCTCTCCTACTCCCCCTGCTTGTGTTCCTGCTCTCACTCTCTGTCAAATAAATAAATAAAATCTTTAAAAAAAAAAATGAAACAAGATAAAACCAAAGAGGGAGAGAAACTATAAGAGACTCTTAATCTCAGGAAACCACCAAGGATTGCTGGAGTGGTGGGGGTGGAAGGGATGGGGGCGCTGGGTGATGGACATTGGGGAGGGTATGTACTATGGTGAACGCTATGAATTGTTTAAGACTGATGAATCACAGGGCGCCTGGGTGGCTCAGTTGGTTAAGCGACTGCCTTCGGCTCAGGTCATGATCCTGGAGTCCCTGGATTGAGTCCCGCATCGGGCTCCCTGCTCGGCAGGGAGCCTGCTTCTCCCTCTGACCCTCCCCCCTCTCATGTGCTCTCTTTCTCTCATTCTCTCTGTCTCAAATAAATAAATAAAATCTTTAAAAAAAAAAAAAAAGACTGATGAATCACAGACCTGTACCTCTGAAACAAATAATACACTATATGTTTAAAAAAAAAAAAAAAAGAAAGAAAATAGTAGGAAGAGAAAAATGAAGGGGGGAAATCGGAGGGGGAGAGGAACCATGTGAGACTATGGACTCTGAGAAACAAACTGAGGGTTTTAGAGGACAGGGGGTGGGGGGATAGGTTAGCCCAGTGATGAGTATTAAGGAGGGCATGTATGGCATGGAGCACTGGGTGTTATACGCAAACAATGAATCATGGAACACTACATCAAAAACTAATGATGTAATGTATGGTGACTAACATAACGTAATAAAAAAAATTAAAAAATAACTGTGATTGGTAAGTTAAAGGATCTAACAGAAAAGGAAGAAAATGAGTATAAATACACATATAGAAAAATATTGTAAATATTAACATGAAAAAATATATCAGAAATTATTGGTATGGTCTTCTAGAACACTGGGTGGAACAACAATTCTGTGAACTTAAAGAGATAAATAGAAATTGGCCAAGCCAAATATTAAAGGATAGAAGACTGAAAAATTAGAAAAAGTAGCTGATATCTGTGGGACAATATCAAATAGATAACACATGGGTAATTAGGATTCCAGAAGAAGGAGAGAGAGAAATTGAGCAAAATAGTTATTTGAAGAGAAAATGATAAAAAGAGAACCATCACAGAGTTGAACTTAATGATACTATCAATTAACTGGATATATTGATATCTATAGACTATTCCATCCAACATCAGCAGGATACACATTTTTTTCAAGCTTATATGAAACATTCACCAAGACAGACCACATTCTGGGCCACTAAACACACATTAACAAATTTAAAAAGGAATCATACAATGTCTGCTCACAGATTACAATGGAATAAAACTAGAAGTTAACAGAAAAATAACTGGAAATTCTCAAAATATGTGGAGATTAAACAACACACTTCTAAGTAACATGTTGGTCAAAGAAGAAATAGCAAAAGAAAAGATATTAAGAACTAAATGAAAATGAAAACAAAACTTATAAAAATTTGTGGGATACAGTGAAAGCAGTGTTCAGAGGCAAATTTATAGACTTGAACACATATATTCAAAAAGAAAGACACAAAATCAATAATCTAAGTTTCCATTTTAGGAAACTAGAAAAAGTAGAACATATAAAATCCAAGGCAAGCAGAAAAAAAAAGGAAAAAGAAGAATTAGAGCAGAAATCAATGAAACTGCAGATAGGATATCAACAAAGAAAAATCAATGATATCAAAAATTAGTTCTATGAAAAGATCAATAAAATCAATAAGCCTCTGGCCAGGCCAAGAAAAAAAAAAGAAAGGACACAAATCACTAACATTAAAAATGAAAGAGAGGAGGGCGCCTGGGTGGCTCAGTTGGTTAAGCGACTGCCTTTGGCTCAGGTCATGATCCTGGAGTCCCAGGATCAAGTCCCACATCGGGCTCCCTGCTCAGCAGGGAGTCTGCTTCTCCCTCTGACCCTCCTTTCTCTCATGCTCTCTGTCTCTCATTCTCTCTCTCTCTCAAATAAATAAAATCTTAAAAAAAAAAAAAAAGAAAGAGGGGACATCACTACAGATCCAATGGACATTAAAAGGATAACAACAACAACAAAATACTATGAACAACTCTATGCCCATAAATTTGATAACCTAGATGAAATGGATGAATTCCTTAAAAGACACAAGTTGCAAAATGCAAGAAGAAACAGATGATCTGAATAAGACCACATCTATTAAAAACGTGAATCAATAATTAATAACCTAAAACAGAAAACACATGGCCCAAATTGGTTCACTGTGAATTTTTTTTTTTTTTTAAGATTTTATTTATTTATTTGACAGAGAGAGACACAGCGAGAGAGGGAACACAAGCAGGGGGAGTGGGAGAAGGAGAAGCAGGCTTCCCGCCGAGCAGGGAGCCCAATGCGGGGCTCAATTCCAGGACCCTGGGATCATGACCTGAGCCGAAGGCAGATGCTTAACGACTGAGCCACTCAGGCGCCCCCCACTGGTGAATTTTAATGAACATTTAAGGGAGAAATTATAATGATACTCTACCATCTCTTTCATAGAATTGAAGCAGAGATAATACTTCCTAATTCATTCTATGAGGTCAGCATTGCCCTAGTACCAAAGCCAGACAAAGATATTACAATAAAAGAAAAATACAGACTAATATCACTCATGAATACAGGTGCAAAAATGTTAGCAAATGGTATCTAATAATGCATAAAAATATTCTTATACCATGACCAATTGGGATTTTTCCCCATATGAAAAACTGATTCAATATTCAAAAAGCAGTTAATGTAATCCATCATGAAAATAGGGGCTAAAAAAGAAAAACAATCATATCATCATATCAATATATGCAAAAAAAGTATTTGACAAAATCTAATATCTACTAATGATAAAAACATTCAGTAAACTAGAAATATAGGAATACTTTCTCAACTTGATAAAAGAAATCTAAAACATATCTGTAGAAATGTTACATTTGATAGCAAGAAACATGAAACTTTCCCATTAAGATCAGGTACAAGGGAAAGATGTCTAATCTCACCACTCCTTTTCAACATTGTAGTGGAAGTTCTAGCTAATACAATAAGAAAAAGAAATAAAAGGTAAATAGATTGGAAAGAAAAAAAGAAAACTGTCTTTATTCACAGATGACATAACCGATTACATAGAAAACCTGAAAGAATGACAAAAATAATACACTGGGACTAATAGGTGATTAAAGCAAGTTTGCAAGATACAAGGTTAATATACAAAAGTCAATTGTCTTCTCATATACCAGCAATGAACAGACAGAATTTGAATTTTAAAACACAATATTATTTAGATTAGCATCCCCAAACATGAAATACTTAGGTGTAAATCTAACAAAATATACACAAGTGTATATAAGGAAAACTACAAAACTTGGATGAACAAAATCAAAGAAAAGCTAAGTAAGTGGAGAAATATTCCATGTTCAAGGGTAGGAAGACAATATTGTCATGATGTCAGTTTTTCCCAACTTGATTTATAGATTCAATGCAATCCCAATAAAAATCCCAGCTAGTTATTTTGTGAATACTGAGAAACAGCTTTTAAAGTTCATAGAGGGAGGCAAACGACCAAGAATAACCAGCATAGTATTGAAGGAGAAGAACACGTTGGAAGGCTGACACAACCCAACTTCAAGACATATTCTAAAGCTATAGTAATCAATACAGTGTGGTAGTGGCAAAAGAATGGACAAATAGATCAAAGGAACAGCACAGAGAGCCCAGAATAGATTCACATGAAGAGAGCCAACTGGTCTTTGACAAAGGAACAAGGTAAAACAATGGAATGAAAATAGTCTTTTCAACAAATGGTGCTAGAACAATTGGACATTCACGTGCAATAAGATGGATCTAGACACAAACCTTACACCTTTCACAAAAGTTAGTGAAAAGTCTGTGAATCACAAACTTAAGTGTAAACACAAAACTGTAAAACTCTAGAAGATAACATAAGAGAAAACCTAGATGACCTTTGATTTCTTTTTGGTGTCTGATTGCTGAGGCTAGGACTTCTAGTACTATATTGAATAGCAGTGGTGATAGTGGACATCTCTGCCATGTTCCTGACCTTAGGGGAAAAGCTCTCAGTTTTTCCCCATGGAGAATGATATTCGTTGTGGGTTTTTCATAGATGGCTTTTATGATATTGAGGTATGTACCTTCTATCCCTACACTCTGGAGAGTTTTGATTAAGAAAGGATGCTGTACTTTGTCAAATGTTTTTTCTGCATCTATTGAGAGGATCATACAGTTCTTGTTGTTTCTTTTATTAATGTATTGTATCACATTGATTGGTTTGCAGACATTGAACCAACCTTGCGGCCCAGGAATAAATCCCACTTGGTCGTGGTGAATAATCCTTTTAATGTACTGTTGTATCCTACTGGCTAGTATTTTGGTGAGAATTTTTGCATCCATGTTCATCAGGGATATTGGTCTGTAGTTATCCTTTTTGATGGGGTCTTTGTCTGATTTTGGGATCAAGTAATGCTGGTCTCATAAAAAGAGTTTGGAAGTTTTCCTTCCATTTCTATTTTTTGGAACAGTTTCAGAAGAATAGGCATTAATTCTTCTTTAAATGTTTGGTAGAATTCCCCTGGGAAGCCATCTGGCCCTGGGCTCTTTGTTGGGAGATTTTTGATTACTGCCTCAATTTCCTTACTGGGTATGGGTCTGTTCAGGTTTTCTATTTCTATTTCTTCCTGGTTTAGTTTTGGTAGTTCCATCTCTAGGAATGCTTCCAGATTTGTCTTATTTTCTGGCATATAGTTGCTCATAATATGTTCTTATAATTATTTGTATTTCTTTGGTGTTGGTTGTGATCTCTCCCCTTTCATTCATTTTATTTATTTATTTGGGTCCTTTCTCTTTTCTTTTTGATAAGTCTGGCCAGGGGTTTATCAATCTTGTTAATTCTTTCAAAGAACCAGCTCCTAGTTTTGTTGATCTGTTCTACTTTCTTTTGGTTTCTATTTCATTGATTTCTGTTCTGATCTTTATAATTTCTCTTCTCCTGCTGGGTTTAGGCTTTATTTGCTGTTCTTTCTCCAGCTCCTTTAGGTGTAGGGTTAGGTCGTGTATTTGAGACACTTCTTGTTTCTGAGAAAGGCTTGTATTCCTATATACTTTCCTCTTAGGACCGCCTTTGTTGCATCCAAAGATTTTGAACAGTTGTGTTTTCATTTTCATTTGTTTCCATGAATTTTTTTATTTCTTCTTTAATTTCCTGGTTGACCCATTCATTCTTTAGTAGGATGCTCTTTAGCCTCCATGTATTTGAGTTCTTTCTGATTTTCCCCTTGTGATTGAGTTCTAGTTTCAAAGCATTGTGGTCCAAAAATATGCAGGGAATGATCCCAATCTTTTGGTACCGGTTGAGACCTGATTTGTGACCTAGGATGTGATCTATTCTGAAGAATGTTCCATGAGCACTAGAGAAGAATGTGTATTCTGTTGCTTTGGGATGGAATGTTCTGAATATATCTGTGAGGTCCATTTGGTCCAGTGTGTCATTTAAAGTCTTTATTTCCTTGTTGATCTTTTGCTTAGATGATCTGTCCATTTTAGTGAGGGGGGTGTTAAAGTCCCCTACTATTATTGTATTGTTGTTGATGTATTTCTTTGATTTTGTTATTAATTGGCTTATATAATTGGCTGCTCCCATGTTAGGGGCATAGATATTTACAATTGTTAGATCTTCTTGTTGAATAGACCCATTATGTATGATATAGTGTCCTTCCTCTTCTCTTATTATAGTCCTTGGTTTAAAGTCTAATTTGTCTGATATAAGGATTGCCACCCCAGTTTTCTTTTGATGTCCATTAGCATGGTAAATAATTTTCAACCTATTCACTTTGAATCTGGTGGTGTCTTTGGCTCTAAAATGAGTATCTTGCAGACAGCATATCGATGGGTCTTTTTTTTTTTTTTTTTACTCCAATCTGATACCCTGTGTCTTTTGATTGGGGCATTTAGCCCATTTCATTCAGGGTAACTATTGAAAGATATGAATTTAGTGCCATTGTATTGCCTGTAAGGTGACTGTTACTGTATATTGTCTGTGTTCCTTTCTGGTCGATGTTACTTTTAGGCTCTCTCTTTGCTTAGAGGACCCCTTTCAAGATTTCCTGTAGGGAATAATAATAGCCTTTTTGATTTTGACTTGGTTAGATTTTAGTTCTTCTATTTCTCCAAAGGGTTTCTCTAATATCTTCCATGCTTTTTTCAAGCCCAGCAGTATCTTTAAAATCATCATTCTGAACTCTGGTTCCAACATCTTACTAATGTCTGTATTGATTAGGTCCCTGGCAGTTGGTACTACCTCTTGTTCTTTTTTTTTGAGGTGATTTTTTTCCATCTTGTCATTTTGTCCAGAGGAGAATAGATGAATGAGAGAACAAAATGCTAAGAGGGTAACAACGTCCTCAGAAAAATATACACTAAACAATTCAGAGGAGACTGGAAACTGGGGGAAAAGAAAGGGAAAGAAAAATAAAAAGAAAAAGATAAAAACAAACAAACAAACAAAAACCAGAATATGATCAAATATGATCAGGCTGGTGCATAGATTAGTGCCACACACTAGATTTTGGGCATATTTTGGTCTGTTAGAAGAAAGTGCCTCCCAAAATTTTAAAGAAAAAAAAAACTTATATATGTACAAAAATAAGGGTTAATACAATGAAGGGATGGAATATGACTGTAAAGATGAAAATTATAAAAGATTTTATAAAAGGAATTGATAAGAAGTTGGTTGAAGAAAGAAAGAGGATTTAAAAAAAAGGGGGGGGAGAGAATGTGATCAGGCAGGAGACTAGAACAAAGCCATACACTAGAGATTAGGGTATATTTTGGTCTGTTAGAAGAAACTGTATCCCAAAATTTTATTTTATTTATTTATTTATTAAAAGATTTTATTTATTTATTTATTTATTTATTTATTTATTTATTTGACAGAGAGAGACACAGCGAGAGAGGGAACACATGCAGGGGGAGTGGGAGAGGGAGAAGCAGGCTCCCCGCAGAGCAGGGAGCCCGATGTGGGACTCGATCCAGGACCCTGGGATCATGACCTGAGCCGAAGGCAGTTGCTCAACCGACTGAGCCACCCAGGCGCCCAAGTATCCCAAAATTTTAAAGAGAGAACAACTTATATATATATATCAAAAATAAGGTTAACCATTATGAAGGGATAGAATATGACTCTAAAAATAAAAAATAAAAAAGATTTTTTTAAAAAAGGGATTGATAAGGTGTTGAAGAAGGGAAAAAGAAAAATTCAAAAAAAAAGAAAGTTAAAAAAAAATTAACTTTGAAAGACTAAGGAATCATGGCAAAAAAGCCATGAATACTATGTGCAGTATTCCCGTAGCACTGGCATTCTGCCATTCTCGTTGATCTGCGAACTTGGTCTTGGCTGGCTGTTCTTGTTGATCTTCTGGGGGAGGGGTCTTTGCCGTGGTTCCCAAATGTCTTTGCTGGAGGCAGAATTGCCCCATCCTTGCTGGTCTGGGCTAAGTAATCTGCTCGGGTTTGCTCTAGGGAACTTTTGTTCCCTGAAAGCTTTCCCTACAGCTTTGGAGGATGAAACTGAAAATGGTGGCCTCCCAATATCCACCCTGGAGGAGCCGAGAACTCGGGGACCCACTCCTCAGTGCACCCCAGAGAAAAGCAGTCAATCACTCCCATCTCCCAGGTCTCCGACTGCACTCCATGCTCACCTGGCCTGTGACCGAGTGTTTCTATCTCTGGCACCCGACCCTGTGTGTAGTCTCCAAACCCAGCAGATCCCTGTGGTGCGCTCCAGCACCACTCCTCCTGGGGGAGGAAGGGGAGTCTCCCTGGATCTGCCACTTGGTGGGTCCCTGTTAGAAGAGCAGTGGCCTGACTGTGCTGCGGATCACAGTTTATGGAAGCTCCGAGCTGCGAGCCCACTCCTCGGCTCCATCTCTGCAGTCGGCTTCCCCACTCCGATACTTGGGAGCTCTGTCACACTCAGGTGCCCCCAGTCTTTCCATGACCCCGAGGGTCCTGAGACCACACTGTCCCAGCGAAGTTTCCACCCCACACTTAGCCACTGGAACAATGTCCTTCAGTGGAGCAAACTCCTAGAAGTTCTGATTTTGTGCTCCGCTGCTCTATCACTTGCCAGTAGCGGCTAACAGAGGCCCGCTCCCCCGCCGTCTATCTACCCGAATATTGCCTCAGATTCACTTCTCTGCATGTACTTCCTACCTTCCAGAAAGTGGTCGCCTTTCTGATCAGAGAGTTGCTGCTATTCTTTTCTTCGATCTCCTGTTGAGTTCATAGGTGTTCAGAATGGTTTGATCCCTATCTAGTTGAATTCCTGGGACCAGATGAAATTTAGGTCTCCTACTCCTCTGCCATATTAGAGGGAGAGAATCTTAGGCAGCCTCCATGCACAGGGCAGAGCCAGAGACAGGACTCAATCTCCTAATCGTGAGATCATGACCTGAGCCAAAATCAAGAGTCAGACATTTAACCAACTGTGCTACCCAGGCACCCCTGTATGATGATAATTTTTAAATACAATACCAAAGGCATGCTCTAGTAGGAAAATAATTGATAAACTAGACTTCATTAAAATTAAAAATATGTGCCCTGTGAAATACACTGTCAAGAAAATAGAAAGACAAGCCACGGACTGGAAGGAAATCTTTGCAAAAGACATATCTGATAAAGGCCTGTTATCCAGAATATACAAATAACTCTTAAAACTCAACAATAAAAAAAAAAACTGATAAAAAATGGGTCAAAGATTTTAACAGACACCTCACCAAAGAAGATATATAGATGGAAAATAAGCATACGGAAAATGCTCACCCTTTATATGTTGTTAGAGAAATATAAATTAAAACAAAAAAGAAATACCACTACAAACCTTTTAAAATGGCCAAAATCCAGAACACTGACATCAAATGCTGGTGAGTAAGTGGAGCGACAGAAACTCTCATTCATTGCTGGTAAGAATTCAAAATGATGCAGCTACTTTGGAAGACAGTTTTGTGGTTTCTTACTAAACTCAACATATTCTTTACCATATGATCCACCAGTCATCCTACCTGATGTTTACCCACATGAACTGAAAATTTCTGTCTACACAAAAACCTGCACATAGACGTTTAGAGCAGTTTTATTCATAATTGCCCAAACCTGGAAGCAACCAAAATGTCCTTCAGTAAGTGAATGGATAAACAAACTTTGGTACATCCAGACCATAGAATATTATTTATGACTAAAAAGAAATGTGCTATCAAGTCATGAAAAGACAGAGAGGAACCTTAAATGCATATTACTAAGCGAAGGTAACCAATCTGAAAAGGCTACAAACCATGATTTCAACATTGCGACATTCTGGAAAAGGCAAAACTATGGGTACAGTAAAAAGATCAGTGGTTACCAGGGGTTTGGTTAAAGAGGAGAGGGATGAACAGGTGAAGCACAGGAATTTTTTTTTTTAGAGGTGAAACTATTCTATATGATATGGTAATGATAGATACACGACACTATACATTTGTCAAACCCCATAGAATACTACAATACAAAACAATAACAACAAAAAGAATACTACCATACAAATAGTAAACTTTAATGTCAGCTATAGACTTCAGTTAATAAAAATTAACTATATAATAAATTGCAATAATATTGGTCCATTAATTGTAACAAATGTATTACACAAATACAAGATGTTAATAAATGGGGAAACTTGGAAGAAGGAGAGTATATGGAGACTCTCTGTACTGCCTCCTCATTTTTTCTATAAATCTAAAATTGCTCTAAAAAGTAAGTTCTATTAATTAAAGCAGAAAAGGAAAGAGAGAGAAAGAGAGATTTAAAGCATGGGAAAAGGCCTCAAGCACAGCTGCTGGTTCTGAAGATCAAGGGGACCAGGCACCTAAAATTGTGAAGCCCTACAATTGAGAACTGATTTTTGTCAACAACTTGAATGAGATTAGAAGTAGATTCTTAGCCAGATCTCTAGCAGTGGCCCAGGCCAGCTGACACCTTAATTTCACCTTTGTAATGCCCTAACCAGCTGAGCCATGCTGTGCCCAGACTTCTCATCTATAGAACAAATGGCGACTAAGTTTGTGGTAATTTGTTAAGTAGCAATATAATTCTAACACAATTCTCATAAAATTATTGCCATTTCATTATAGAAAAAACTGTGGCCCAGGGAAGTTACAATTAAATTCATATACCAATTAAATAGAATTAATATGGTTCCATTAATCTAAGTCACCGATGGGTCAGATGAAACATCTATTTAGTTTACTACCAAAAGATTTTGCCCAGAGAATATGAGAGCTAAAACATTTCTAGAGAAAATCAATTTGAACCCTACTGATTCATGTATATGATGAATTAAAGCATTGTTTGCATGTTTCTCATTGTACATGAAGTTTAAAATTAATAAAATGATCTGGAAATTTAATATTATGAGATATAATTCTATAATATTAGTTACTTGTACATCTTATTTTTTTATTAACTCAGTTCATTTTACTAACACCAATTTATATTTTAGTCTGTAGTTGTTGAAAGTAGTAAGCTAGAAAGTCATAAACTTTTTAAGAAAATAACTTCCAGTTTAAATTGTCTGCAATCTGCTTTTTCTTCTTTCTTTTGCTCTTTATTTAGAATCAATTATTATCATGTAAAGTTTAAGTAAGGTCTTTTTTTGTGCATTTTGTATTTCTAAATAAATGAGTTCTTAGCAAAGAAGATTTTTAAAGTGTTGAGATAATCAATTTAGCTTCATAAGTAGCCTGGCCAAAGGATATTGACTTACATTTAAGGAAGACATAAAAGATGATTTGAGATGATTCAAGGGAAATACCATTTGTATAGGTGAAATACAATTTAGCTTACATAATGAAGATTGTTTCTCTGGTTTTCATGGAATATGACTTAGTGTATTTCTCTAGAAAGCCCTCATTACACCCTTTGAGAATTGCTTCATTAGTAGGTGTTTCTTCATCCTTCAATATACAAGAAATTAACTTAATCTTTAAAATTTATTCCAATCTTGTTATTTTAATGACTAAATATCAGAAAATGATCTTATATCAACAGATAATTCAATTGGCTTAATCATGATATCTGATTAATCTTCACATATTCCAAATTATTGCATTTTGTGATAGGCTTGATTACTCCAGGTTCTATGTATGATCCTCATGAAGCCACTGAGAATTCACTAAGTCATAAGAAACATAAAGTAATCTGAAATACAGCAAAAAATCAGTGTTTTCAAAATAAGTTACTCATCTTGGAAGATACTTAGTTAAAAGAAATGAAAATGACTCATTGTCAAGTATATTTGGGAAAGTGCATTAGTACACTAAGGGTTCTGAGTTATTCCTAATCGTAGATAACTGTTTAACTCAATATTTCCCAAGTTTCTTTTACCTTGGGAAGCTTTTACTCAAATAACAACAGTAACTAAAGTTTCATGGGAAGGTATTTTTGAAACATTGGCATAGAGTAATTCCTGGAATGTGTTTGGAAGGCAGAGTGATATAGAGGACAAAAGCACAGATTCTATTGCCAATACATTGGCTCTGAAGCTAAGCCCCACCACACATGGGCTATATCAAATTATTTATATATTTAGAGGGCCACAGTTTCCTTACTGATTAAATGGGGGCTGATAAGGAAAGCATGACAAGTTAAAATTCGAGGCTCTGGAGCTGGAACATCTGGGTTTGGATCCTTTTTCTCTAGATAGTAGTTGTATGATCTCAGCCAAGATATTTATCCTATTGAGTCTTATGGATAATCCTATTGTCTACCTCAGAAGACTGTTGAGTTTAATTTTTAAATATATGTAAAGAACTTAAATGAATACTTAGAAGAATAAGTTTTCAGTAATAATAGTTAATATTATAATAGTTTACATGGTTGTGCTGATGATTAAATGAAACTATGATACGATTAGAAGAATACCTGTCATGATTTGAGTTCCACAGATGTCATTGCTCCTTCTTTATTCCCCTTACTGGCATTGATTCATCCTTCTTTTCTAAGTTTTTTTTTTTTTTAAGATTTTATTTATTTATTTGAGATAGAGAGAGAGTGAGAGCGAGAGCATGAGCTGGGAGACACAGGGAGAGGGAGAAGCAGGCTCCCCACTGAGCAGGGAGCCCGAGGCGGGGCTCAATCCCAGGACCCTGGGATCATGACCTGAGCAGGCAGACGCTTAACCAACTTAGCCATTCAGGCGCCCCTCTCAGCTAAGTTTTGATCCACTTTGGAGTTTCAGAAGTATTTTAAATAATTATTTTATTAAATGGTATCTTATTCCCAAAGGATTTAGAGAAAGCAAATAGATGTGGAAATCAGGTCAAAGTAAAGTTGAGGGTGTGGAAACAAAACTCTATCAGGAAATATTAGGAGAAGGTATAGTAATCCATTCCACATGTTGCTAGAAATAGGTAAATAATTGTCTTTTAGCTTTTTCTAGAACTGAGACTCAAAACATATCTTCCATGTGTCCGAAATAAAGACAATCCTGTGTTAAACACATAGCACTCTTTTCAAGGCAAGATGATACATAGTCACACATTTCAGTGAAATAAATTTTCCATAAGCTTTTCTCATGGTTTAGGAAAACTGAAACAACTAATTAAATAAGTAAATAATTATAAGGTGATCTAGTGAAGTGAGTAGACATCCTCACTGATAATCACTTCAGACATTCAGAGTCAGAGGTTCTATTTTGTGCTGAAGCCTGGAGTGCAGCTAACCTCTCCTGCCAACTGGGGGCAAAACCATTCTGTAAGTGAAGAGAACAGTGACATTCTTATAAATACATACTATGATCTGATATCTGATGAGATAGTCTACATCATCTCTGCACTAAGCCTCAGGCATAATTGAGGTTTTCTTCAGAAAATAGTCAAATCTACTCTAACAGATAAAATGGCTAAATTATTTGCCTATAAACCAATCTCAATTATTTTTGTCTAGAAAAAGTCAAATATACCAATTTCCAAATTAACATTTTAAAAATCTCAGTAACACACCTGACCAACATTTACTATTTATTAATATGAATTCTTGGATCATATTTTCATATAGATTAACTACAAATGAGCTTGATAAAGAGAGGTTGGAAATAAACTGGTTAGATATTGCTATATGCATAGGATGACTTAATTTTAGGAAAGTTTTCTTTAACCATTGTTCCGACAGTATTTTGTAGCAAGACACTTTGAAGCTATACATATTAAATGACAATAAAATCACATCAACAACGTTAACAAAATGCATAATATTCATTCTTCAAAATAAGAGCACATGGATCCAAATCTTCCAGGAGCAATTATGAGTCATTAAGATACAAGTTTAAGAAAACTTGGTTATGACATTTTTGTTTTCTACCAAAAGAAATTGTCAATTTATCCTCAAGTGACTCTGATGGCAGTATTTTCAGATACAGTCTCAGTTTGAGCAGGAATAATCAGGGGAATATTTCTTTTATAGTATTTCTATTCCAACTGAGAAATAGCAAAATTCAAGAATGTTTAAGAGCATATTCAATACTATTATGGAAAGTAACAATTTTGATAGATCAAAACATTTGCAAATTTATTAGGGAGGTTCTTAAATGCCATATTGATGATAAAAACAGTAATATTAATAAGAGCACATTTTAATATTCGGTGTTTGTTATAAGGCCTTTCAATATATCCCAAAGACTAATGTTATCAAACTCAGACTCCTTTTCTCTATAAAACACAAGCTGTTCATTTTAACATGTAATTTCATTTCCATTCTGAGTAAATGAAATTCTTAACCAGGAAATATTACAATCATTAATCTAGCATAATTAAAAAATGATTTTCTTTAAAAGCTACAGTGTGGATAGATAACATATAATTTGAAATTAATTTTAAAAGGAGCATAACAGATACACCAATTCACAGTAGGTTTAATATGGATAAAAAAATGATAGTAAGATATGAGATATGGATTAATTTTCAAACCCAAAAGCATATTTACAGGTCTTTGGTATCAGGGAGTAAAACTTAGATTTACTCAGTCATTAAAAGAGGTGGGAAATAGGTAGACTGGCCTATCCCTTTATATCTCATTCTTTTGAGCATCTTGGGTGGACAGTAGTCAGAGGTCCCACCCCTAAATTTATAGCCAGGCATCTGACATCCTTGCCAACAAAGGAAAGAATACACCTCACATTAATAGGAAGAAAAGAATAATTTCACATAACAAATGGGTTAATGGTGAAGCAGAAGAAGTTTTGTTTATATCTTCACAGAATATTAATAGGCTTATTAAATTACTATTTTGTAGTCACATTTGATTTGGCGATCTAGATTTTTTTTACTAATCAGGGTACCTAATTAAACTACATATCAATTGTGTTTGTTTGGACATAGCTGGTGTATTAATGTAGCCCTATGCTGAGTAGAAAGACCATTTTATTTAAGTTTAAGACTATTCATCACAGTACTATTACTTCTAAATTTTATTCAAGTAAATTTATTGCGATATCATTCACTTCTCTTATTTGTTTTTAATTCAAGAAGTATGCATCAAAATCCTACTGTGATGAGAAGAAAGGTAAAGAAATACTAAAGCCTTCTAGAAAAAAATAAACCTCATTCTGTAGACATAACATAAACCTATGGAACATCATAATCTGCCTTGCCAATGTTGAATGAAATGCTAAAACAAATCTGTAGGCAGTAACAGCCAATAAACATTTGAAGAAGAGAGATGAGTGAAAGATGGAGCAATAAAAGAAAGCTTAATGAAGGAAGTCGGTCTAGGTGTTGAGTTATGGTTGGCATTTGGATAGGCTGAAGGAAAGGGCAAAATGTTTCAGGAAAGACAAAGCCTCAGGATTAAGACTGTGTGTAAGTATATGCTGAGGATCTATGTGTAGCTGGAACAGATAGTGTGTACCAAGAGAGGACAGGAAGAGGTGTTTGGATAGATAGGAAGAAGCCAGACTGGAGGAGGAAAAGTGAGGACCAATAATAAGATGGACAGTTGAGGCATCATTCTACTTACAAAGGAGTAATAGTGATGAGGAAAATAATGTGTTATTTTCATTAACTTGAAAGGTCACTTCTACTACTTACTCCTCTAAGTAAGGAATGTTGAGGAATACCTATTGGGTATTCTCACTGAAAGTGCAATCACATAAAACTGGTGAATTCAGATATCAATTGTTTCATCCCAGTATCATGCTGTAGTCAAAGACATTTTCCAATGACCTTGGTGATAAAAGGGAAAGGGAACGAGAGTCCTGCATCTAAAAGTCCAGTGGGAAAGAAAAACTCAACATCAGGTCAAGTGGAAAACTTGAGAATCTATCCAGGAATATTATTTTGGAACAGTTTTCCCTGGTTGTACTACATAAACTGTATCCCCCTCTGTTAAGTGTAGGATCTAGTTATAAATTCTGGATGGGGAGGCAACCTTACTAACCCTGGTACTCTGGCTGCTTAGGATTTCACTGCCTCTTAGAAGTTGGACTAATACCTATGGCTAACAACTTTTATCATTCCAACCATGGCCTTTTTAAATGAAAAAAATTTTTTTCTCACTACCCTAACCTTTCGATAGAAATTGTAGGGGTGCTGAGATGTTACACCTCAGGGTAGCTGGGTTGGGTTTATGGAGGCTCAGTAGGTCTAATCTGACTCTGAGCTGACTTAATCCACAGAGTCATTCAAATATTAGCATTTTCTATGTGTGTCATAATATGGAAAAAGGGTGAGAAACACTGTTTTATGTAATAGCAGCAATATTGAATCAATATCTTGATTTTTTATTTATTCCTTCATTCAAGAAATGTTCCCTTTAGGAACATCTGAGGTGCTGGATCCTTATGAATATGTGGTTTCTGATGACCAAGAAGGCCTTAAAATATTCCCCTTAGCTTCATGAACATTTAGACAAGCTTCTTCCAGACTCTACATTTCTGACTTCCCTTTCCTTAGAGCATTTACTTTAGAAAACTTGTAATTATAAATCTTCTCTACCCCTATAAGATGTAAAGCTTTTTAATACCTCTTACCAGTTTTATGGCCCAGGGATGTCTTTCCTAAGGACCTGGGAACCATCTATTTGCAATGTAATCATCAAGGAAGATAACACCTCTATTTCTCAGTTTGTGGAAGGAGGACAAAAAGAGGCTGTAGGAGCCTAAATTTCTCAGATCTTCTTGCTTCAAGTTATTAAAATTATCTCCTGACATAAAGATAGGAGAAAGTTTACTTTTCCTTTGGATAAACTCAATTGGCAAACACAAATGGCCTATGATCTTCATCTCATTGAAGCTCTTAAAAACCCTACAGACTGGTTTTAGTGGAGTTGAGTTCAGACTGAATTCTATTCTCACTCTATTACAACAACTTTAAATCAAGTTTCCCTTGCCTATTTAATATTGTCCAGTGCAATTTTTGCTTTAACATTTAATTTTAGCATTCTGCCTTGCATCTTGTACCCTGATACGTCATTTCTTATTGATCTTGTGTTAAGAGAAGCCACGTGTGAGGGACCTCATGTAATGTACTGTTTGTATCTGGCTTAAAAAAAAGTTTTATATGCTCTTTTTATTTATTTCTACTTTATCATATTACCATAATTTAATGTCTTAAAATAGACTCTTATGAGATTGTACAGTACACACAAAATAGTTCATAACAACTATTGCTGAATATATGTTCTTAAATGTCTATTTGATGATAATCTTATCATCATTAATGTTGTTTATCAACAGCTTTCCTCCACATTCTACAAAAATGATGGATTTAGGGGCACCTGGGTGACTCAATTGGTTGAGCATCCAGCTCTTGGTTTCTGTTCCGGTCATGATGTCAGGGTCGGGGGATCAAGCCCCGTGTGGGCTCCATGCTCAGTGGGGAGTCTGCTTGAGATTCTCTCCCTCTCCACCCACTTGTGCACATGCTCTCTCTCTCTCCCTCTTTGTCTCAAATAAATAAATAAAACTTTAAAGAAATGGTGGTTTTAGAAAATATTTCCCTTGGCCTTCGTAGGAAACATTTGTTATACAGACTATACCCTATCATAATTCAACTATAACATTAAAAAAGATGAAAATACATGGTTTGTCAACTCGTCTTCTGAATTTACTATTATCTGTTTTTTTTTTTTTTAAGATTTTTATTTAATTATTTGAGAGAGAGAGAGAGAGAGAGAGAGAGCATGAGTGAAGGGGGAGGGGCAGAAGGACAGGGAAAGGGAGAAGCAGACTCCCTGCAGAGCAGAGAGCCTGACTTGGGCTCCATCCCAGGACATCATGACCTGAGCCGAAGGCAGACACTTAACTGACTGAGCCACCCAGGCGCTCCACTATTATGTGTTTTTAAAAGAAATCAATTTTCTCTATTTTTTGGCATCATTTTTATGAGTAACATCCAACTGTTCATTATTGTTCATTTTCCAGCCTGCTCACTCATTTTCTGTAAGACAAAGGCTTTATACCCATAATAAGGAAAAACACTTTAATTTGTACATGAATATTACATTCCATAATGACTCAATTACTTGCTGAGCATGTTTTCTTTAAATGTTACCATGTCATTTTAACAAATATACTGTATTAATTTCTGAAGAAATGTGCAAATCATTAAAATGCCCTACAATGACATCATAATAAACTTCTGAAATGCTGTTTACCCATTTCATTGCTTTATTTATATGAAGCAGCAGTGACATTTGCAAACCAGCTGTAGTGATAACAGGTGTGCTTGCCCCCTGGATATCCGATGGATATATTCCCGTTAAGTGGTAGTCTAATCACCCAAACTCCATGGAAGACTAAATTTAAATCAGATGTTAATTGCCTCCAGAGTTCAGCTGATCTTTGCATTCAATTATCTCCCCTAAAGCCAAATGGAAAAATGCTTTGACTCAGGAAATTGTATATGAAATTCACATCTGCTGTAAGGAAAATAGTTTTACAAACTATGCATTTAAAAAGAGTAAACCCTTCCTCATATTCAAATCTAATATTTCTCCTGCTATCTTCTTCTAATGTTGTCTTCAACAAATGATTTCTTTTTTTTTTTTTTTAAAGATTTTATTTATTTATTTGACAGAGAGAGAGTTAGCGAGAGCAGGAACACAAGCAGGGGGAGTGGGAGAGGGAGAAGCAGGCTTCCTGCTGAGCAGGGAGCCCGATGCGGGGCTCGATCCCAGGACCCTGGGCCCATGACCTGAGCCGAAGGCAGACGCTTAACGACTGAGCCACCCAGGCGCCCTTCATCAAATGATTTCTATAAAGAGATTATATCTAGAGAATCTTTATTTTGTAATTCTGTTTGTCATTATAAGCTTTTGTAAATAAGGGACTACATTGTTTTCATCATTCTGTATTGGGCATCACCCGGCAGAGTCTGTTGTCTATTGATGTTCCACACATCTATGCCAGCCCACCTTACAGACTTACGGTAGCATACACTTGAATAAATTATTTATTTTCTCAACTCTCCTCATTCTTTGATTAACTTATTTTCTAACTTTTCCCTTTTCTCTTCCTTCTCCCAATGTTTAATATAGGCATTCTAGAATGAACAAGTTCGTTTAATGCTCTGCTCTGTAATTAATCCCTCAGGTCCTGGGCCAGCTTATCTAATGTCACCTCTGCACAGGTGACTCTACATCTTCAGTCTTGACCTCTCCCAAGTTTCATTTCCAGTCTTCCAACTTCATGTTGGCCACACAGGATAGTCTTTCTGGCAAATTAATTCCATCCACCACCTCCTTCCTCATCTGGAGGTCTGCTGCTTCTCTTTTTCTATATAATTTTTCACTACTATCTTAATGGGTATTTAAGCTCAAACTTTTATTTATTTTTTTTAATATCTCTTGGTTTCCTTCCTCAGCATCTATTGTTCCTTTTTTAAATTTTTTTATTAACATATAATGCATTATTTGTTTCAGGTCTGTGATTCATCAGTCTTATACAATTCACAGCACTCACCATAGTACATACCCTTCCCAATGAGCTTGTTCCTTCACTTTTTCCTTCTCTTCCCAAGTGACCCACCTTTATATTTAATCTATTTCAGCTTTCTAATTTCCTTTTCTGATAAAATTTCTAGCCCTATTGAGCTTCATGCACCTGTTACTGTATAAGAAATTATTATTATATACTACATTTACACTTCCAAACATCATAGTGAGCACCTTGGTCTAGTTAGAACTGGTGACAAGTCTATATACACTCTAATCATATTCTTGATTTTCCTGTATTTGCTCCCTTGTTTTATAGACAATAACAATGTCAAAATGCTCTTTAATTGATCTGTCTAGTTTATACTTTTTACTAAAAATGAAAGGAGAAAATTGTTTTTTTAAGCTCAGAGTTATTGGAATTATTTAAAAAGGACACTGCATAGAAGTGTTAAATTTCTGGGCAAAACAAAACAAAACAAAATCCATACTCTTACAAATATTTTTTCTATTGCTAAGCCAAATTAAAAGCCAGGAGTTGCAAATACCGCCCCCAAAAAAGATCAATCAACCTACTCGTGGAGATAAAATCAATTGATGGAGAGCAGAAACAGTACTAAATACTCTATGCCACACAATAAGCCCCAGTTTGCACATGGCACACAATTCTTGGCGAAAAAGAAGCCAATACAGTTAGTTGGAAACCCATCCAATTATCAGAAACTTATCTCATACTCTTGTTTTCCATCATGAAATGCATGTCTATAAACCTATCTTTTTATTTTATTATTATTATTACTTTTTAAATTCAGACAGGCACTGAGTAAAAGATGCTCAGATATAATGGAAGAAAAACAACGTTGTTGGTTTTATCCCTTTAAACTCTCATAAGACAGGCAAACCAATTTAAACTAGATTTAGAAAATAAAAAGATGCCGTCTGCCTAGTTTAATCCCAGTGAATTTTATATCAGAACAATAAATCCCTAAAAATGCAGGCTTCCAATGGAACCCTGTTAAATATTTAATCATAGGCACTAGGCCCATAACCATAAGCCATGTTCCTTATTCTTATTTATTTCAACAGTAACTTTTATTCTTTTTATGGAAGAGATCAAATGATGAGGAATAATCACTCATGTGAGCATATGTGTGCTTACCAATATCATCATGACAGTATTGCTGCATACAGATTTGGTTGTAGAAGGATGAAATTAGAGTAATGACTACTTCTGCAATGCAAAGAGAAGAAAATCTCTCCCCTCTACATTTGCTAGATGTGTGAGATTACGATAAAGGCATATAGTTTTTGGGTTGTTTTACATTTATATTAAAAAATAAAAATGCCACGTTGAGCTATCAGAAGGCGTCAATTTAATGCCTGAGTGTATATATAGTACCAATACAGGAAGTGTTCACTTTTTTTTTTTTTGCTTGTTTTTGAACTTTATTCAAATGGAATCATACAGAATGTACTATTTAATGTTAGGCTTCTTTCATTATGTTTGTAAATTTCAAGCATATTTTCAAATGTGGTTGTAATTCATTTTTATTTCCTTATAGCATCATGTTATAAAAAATGTAACCCATTTTCATTATCCTTTCTATTACTGATGTATATTTGGGTAGTTTCAAGTTTAGAAAATTACCAAATAACGCTGCTCTGAACATTCTTTTGCACAGTGAACAGATGTGTCGGCATTTCTATTGGGCTTTTACATAAAAGAGGAATTTGGGGGTCATTAGGTGTATGTAAGTCTATCTTAGGAAGATACCACCAAAGAGTTTTTGAAAGTGGTTTAACAGTTTACACTCACAGTAGTTAATGGAAGTCCAGCTACTCTCTATCCTCATTAACACTTGACATCATTGGTGATTTTTATTGTAGTCATTGTGTATTGGTATTGCACTGTAGATTTTTTTTTTTTTTTTTTTTTTTTACAGAGAGGGAGAGAGAGTGTGAGTGTGAGTGTGAGTGCCCCAGGGGGAAGGGCAGAGGGAGAGGGAGAGAGAGAATCTTAAGTAGGCTCCACACCCAGTGCAGATCCTAACTCAGGGCTCCATCTCAAAAGCCAAAACCAAGAGTCAATCACCTAACCAACTGAGCTACCCCAGGCGCCCCATGCACTGTTTTAATTTGCAGCTTCCTGATGATGTTGTAATGATGTAATGATATAATGATGTTGTGCATTTTTTCATGTATTAGTGAACATTTTAAAGTTTTTTTTTCTCATCTGTCAGAGCTGAGCTTAAGTGTCACCTCTTTAAGGAAGCCTTCTTTGACTCTCCAGAATACGTCTATTCTGATCTGTGTTCTGCAGAAAATGGTAGTTTTCATTCATGGCCTGAATCTCAATGATGGAAGCTGTCAAATTAGATTCTACTCTCCGGGAGGGCAGGAACCATGCCCAACCTATTAAATTCTATATTGCAGTGGCTAACATTGCCCTCACATATTAAGCACTCAGTAGACGGTCTAGTATTGCATTTACAAGTACATACTTGATAATTCCATTTAACTATCAATAATTGAAGAGCTGAAAAGCCAGACTCAGGATAAAATAAAAAGAAGCCTTCAAACCCCCAAATTTCTATGGACGAAAAGAGGCTGAGAAAATTATCCAGCTACAAACACAGGCCACTTCCTATGGAAAAGGAAAGATTAACTGGTGATTAAGTCTAATGGGCAGACAAGTACTAGCAGTAGAGCAGTAGAGAGGGGGGAAAGGACCCTAATCAAGGAACTGCTGAGAGAATGCAGTCAAGTTTCAGCATTACTCATGATGAGTGACCGTTGTGGGCCTCCCCTCTTTTTAAACTGAAATATCAATTATGCTAGTGTTAAAAAGAAACCACAGGCCCAAAATAGCATCACTTAGTCTGAGTCCCCAGGCTGGGGCTTAATACATAAGGAATTGCAGTTTCAATACCACCCCCCCGCCCCCCAAAATGTAGTCTTCACCAGTCTGTCAGGAATTTTCTGAGGAGTGAGTCTACCACTAGGGCCCTCTCCATTCCCCCAAACGCAGAGGAGTTAATCTGCAGGATGAGACTCCCTGCTTGGAATTCCCCCTAAGGAAAAGAAACCTTGCCTGAAACAATCCTTTTCTTTTGCTAATAACTGTCCCACCCTTCTTCCTATAAAAACCTTTCATTTTGTATAACTCACTAGGAGCTCCCCCATACATACTAAATGGAATGCTGCCTGATTCATGAATCGTTTAATAAAGCCAACTGACCTTCAAATTTACTTAGTTAAATTTTGTTTTTTTTTAACACTCTCCCATGTCTGACAATTATTGTGTGCCCTGTCATCGTGGAACAGAGAACTGTTCTCTTTAGGGTGTAAGTCTTCAAATCAAGAGGAAGCATACTAAGCAACCAAACCCAAGGATCCTCATCCACAGCTACACCTGATTTAGATAAGATTCTGCATCTTGAACTTGATTTTCTTCTCTTTTTTAAAGATTATTTATTTATTTATTTGACAATATTTGAAATAAATAAATATTTATTTATTTGAAAGAGAGAGAGAAAGCGGGAACACAAGCAGGGGGAGTGGGAAAGGGAGAAGCAGGCTTCCCGTGGAGCAGGGAGCCGGATGCGGGGCTCGATCCCAGGACCCTGGAATCATGACCTGAGGCGAAGGCAGACACTTCACGACTGAGCCACCCAGGCACCCCTTGAACTTGATTTTCTGATGGGATAAGATTTTGATCGAGGTCTTTGGACGAATGTAAATAATTTATGGCCAAAATCAGTCTATGGAAATTTTAAAACATGGCTGCAAATTCTTTAGTACTCTTCCCATTGAGAATTGGAGGTATATGCCTCTTCCCCTTGAGCTTGTGACTACTTAATAATAGAGTATGATAAAAATTATGCTATGGCATGGCAGAGGTTAAATCATAAAAGGCCATTTAGCTTCTGTCTTGCTTGTTGTAACATTCACTGACTCTATTTAAGGTGTCCAACTACTCTGAAGCTGGAAACTCAGCTATATGGAGAAGCCAAGTCGAGACATACCAGTCAATCACCTCAGCCGAGCAAGTCTTCAAATCATTGCAGCTCAATAATATAAATGAAGATCAGTGGTTCACAAAGTTTAGTCCATGGACCTCTTAAGAGCCACTGAGATTCTTTCAAGAAGTCTGTGAGCTCAAAACTATTTTCTTAATAATGCTAACACATGGCTGCCTTTTGTATGGTGTTGATATTCAAAGTGGCACAAAAACTCTCTGTTGTCTTAGCATGAATCAAGGCAGAAGCACCACACCACTAATACTCTAAATTCTTCACCACCATACACTTACAGGAAAAAAAAAAAAGTCATTTTCACTTAAGAATACCTGTGGCGATGCAGAAAAAAATATTAATTTTATCATATCACAATCATTTAGTACTCATCTTTTTAATATTCTATGTGACAAGATGGGAAATGTGCATAAAGTACATCACTGCATACTAAACTATGATACTTGTCTCAAGGAAAAGCACTGTGCAACTGAGCTGTGGGCTGAACTAGGTGCGTCTTCTATGCAAAACCATCTTCCATGAAAGAATGACTGAAAAAACTATGGTTACTCATTGTTAGGTTTCTGAAAAATATTTTCTCAAAAAAGGAAGAATCATTTCAAGAATACATTGACAGTATTGATTGTCAATGATAAATTTTGAGTTTTTATCTGCCCCTATCAGCTTAATAGCTTCCTGAGACTTTTCTGATGAGATGGGTGATGATTTTAATAAATGTCATTTTTTATTTTTATAATGAAATGTATCCACATTTGCAAGATTTGCATAGCTCAGTGAAGCCATATTTTCCTAAAGACCTGTGCACATTATAAAACTTATTCAAAGGTAAAAGAGCCATTGAAAGTACAATACATCAATGGATTTTAATGTAACACAGTGCAAAAAGTTCACTGATACAGTCTCAGATTCCACACTGCAACTGAACTTAAAGAAAATACCTCTTGCCCAGTTTTGGTGCAGTATTGAAGGAAAATATTCTCAATTATCTGAAGAGGCTATTAAAATATTCCTCCCTTTTCCAACTTTACATCTGTGTAAGGTCAGATTTTCTTTGTATACTTCAATTAAAACAATGCATTGTAGCATGGGACATAGCAGATACGAGAAACAATGTTTTCTATTAAGTAAGAAATTAAAAGATTTTGCAAAAACGTAAAACAAAGCCACTCTTCACATTTTTTCTGTTTTGGAAAATAAACTTTTTATTTAAAAAGTTATTGATGATATCAATTAAAGAGATTACTATAACTATTTTAAATAAATTAGATAGTTATAAAATTTGTTTTAATTCTTAATATGGTGAATATCAATGTTATAATCCACATAAACAAACACTGCTCTTGGGTCCTCAATAAATTTTATAAACATGTGAAAGTGTTCTGAGACCCCCAAAAAATTGCCCCAGATGATTCCAGACATTCCAGTCAGTCATCCCAGTCTTTCAAAGCTTCCCAGCTGAGGCCACAGACATCATAGAACAGACACAAGCCATTCCTGCTGGGTCCTTTCTGAATCCATGACCAGAAAAGAATGGTGGTTGTTTTGTGCCACTAAGAGGTTTATTCTACAGTGATGATAGATAACTGAATCTCTAGCTTGTCTCTCAGCTTCCCTGCCTAATCCAGTTAAGAACGCATCCTTACATTTAAGGATGCCGATACATCCACTCACATAAATTGGAAGAAAGGGAGTTTCTAGATTGCTCTCACTCCCTCATGCCAGTTTCCTGGATTTACCGAGTTTGATAGATTTTACCTATTAGGTAGCTCAAGAAGTCCTTCACTCTTACCTTTTCATAGCCAGACATTTAATTCAGGCACTTAGATTTCTCCTTCTAAAGATGGCAATAGCTTTCTAATTGATTTTTCTAGCACAGTTGCTTTGTAGTCAGACTAGTACTTTATGTTAGGAAAACATTTTTTTTCTCTTTTAAGGATAAATATGGCATTATTAGCTTCCTTCTGAAAAGCCTTCAGTAGTTAACCATCATCTTCAGGATAAAGAGTAAACTCTTTAAGGGAGCAACTAAAGCTCATGTAATATGACTCCTACTGTCTGCTTGGTCTCATTTTCATCATAAGCTTTTCTAAATTTTCAATATTCTGCTGTACTAAGAGTAGCTTCCAAAATAAACCATTATCTCTAAAATCTCTGTGCTTATGTATTCACCTTTCCTTCTGCTATATCCTGCTAGACTTTCAAGACCCATGTGAATAAATTATCTCTTTTGGGAAGCAATATATGAGTTCTAGAATTAATTCCAGAAGAATGAATTGGATTTTCTGCCCTATGTATTTATATCACACTAGTTTATACCTGCATTTTAACATTTATCAGACTATATAACATACTGTATGGAGAGCTCACTGAGAGATGGAATTATATTCCATCTTTGTATTTTTGAAATCCCATTATCTATCAGTGATGAACAAATATCTATAGAATGAATAAAGAAATTGTTTTTATACAGCAGATATTTCTAGAAGAATTTGAAAATAATTTAACCGTCCATACTGAAAACATGGTATTAAACAAAGATCAAAGTTAAAGGATTATATATAGTCTTTAAACAAGTGAATAATTTTTTGAAATGTCACTCACAGTCAAGGTAAATGTTATTAATAAGAAGATATCACAGATTCTATTAGTTTTCACCTAAGATTGTACTTTTTTTTACTATTTAATATCTGCTTAATGTAGCATTCCAGAGCTGATTAATACTTTCATGCTTTCAAAGATATAAAACTACATAGTAACAGCAACTTAATTCTATGCTCAAATATACTTTCCAGTGCAATATTCATGCTTCAAATATTTATACAGTACTTTAGTTTAGCACAGTGCAATTATTCTCTGTATATTACCAACTGACAACCTATCTGCTTCCTTAACAAACTTGATTTCAATTTGTAATGTGGAAAAAAACAAAGTGGAGTATGGCAAATAGAGAGGGTTTTGACTAGAGAAATGACCTGGAGACTCCATTAGGTTTTAAAAAGATCATTCTGGCTACAGTTTTGAGAGTAGCCTTTAAAGGAGGTGTCCTGGGGCCACTTGGGTGGCTCAGTCAGTTAAGCATCTGCCTTCAGCTCAGGTTATGATCCCAGGGTCCTGGGATAGAGCCCTGCATAGGGCTCTCTGCTCAGTGGGAAGCCTGCTTCTCCCTCTCTCTCTGTCAACCACTCTGCCTACTTATGCTCTCTCTGTCAAATAAATAAATAAAATCTTTAAAAAAAAATAAAGGGGTGTACTGAATATCTTCCACTTGTACCTCCAGGTTTATTCTCCATCCTTGTCCCCCTACTTCATGCCCCAGGAGGTCACCCAATATGAATGACATCAACTGACTTCCTTTCTTCCAGCTTCTAGTTGAATACCTCCAATACAGGTGCATCAGATACTTTTTGATTTCAGCCTCACATTCTCCTTTTCAGCGGCAGTTGAACACTTAATCTATAGACTTTGACTCACTTATCTTTAATGCTCCTGGACTAACCTCAAACAAGAGGGTATAGGACAAGATGGATGAATGCTTTTCCCTGTAATCTTGGGTTGACACATCTGAAGTCGTTCCTGAGAAGTTCTATGAAGGATCAAGCTTCAGCTATTTCTAGGGGGAATCAAACTCAGTAATACACACTTGTACTGACTTACTTCATTCTTCCCTATTCCTCCTTCACACTCACTGTCACCTACTAAATATACCTGCATATGAGTAATTGTTTCAGTCTTTGCTTTTAGAAAACCCAGGCTAAGACGCTGGTAGGGAGGCACTGATAGGAGATCTAGAAATTATAAGAAGCGTGAGGTCAAGATACCTATTTTTCTGGCTTCTCTGCCAAGTCACTGTGGGTTTACTCCATCCTGCTACTGTAAGGGCAAATACAAAATAAAACTAAGAGGCTTAATTCTCCCTGTTGAAAATAAGAGAAGAGACTTTTCTCCCCTCCTTTTCTTAGAGTATTTACTTTAGAAACTTGTAAGTTATTTTTCTGTCTCCGAAATGTATGTAAATCTTTTTAAGAGCTAAATAAGGCTCTTGCCAGCTTTACAACCCAGGCTTGTCTTTCTCAAGGACCTTTGAGCCATTTCTTTGAAATGTAATCAAGGAAGACAGTGCCCCTATCTCCTGGTTTCTGTGGGAGAGTAGGGGCCTAACTTCAGTGGGCACTTTGCTCCAAGTTGCAAAACTATCTCCCGTTAAAAGGTATGAGAAGTTTATCTTTCCTTCGTGTAAAGCCAATTAATTAACACAGATGATCATTCTAAATATCAGGTAAATTGAGGATGAACAATTTGGGACAGCTAGTGCTATCAAGTCCTTTTAGTTGAGGACTAGTTATTATTTATCTTGAGAATATGTATGTAATGGGTTGTGTCTGTTTGGCTACAAAAGGGTGAGATTTATGTCTGTCTTTGCAATCATTTAGCAGATTGCCTGTGATGTACATCAAATTCTAGTTTAATGCTTATTTAATGGTAAAACCATTTTCTTTCTTTTCTACATTTGTCAAGAGGTTTTCTGGGTTGTCAGATTTTTTTTTTTTTTTCTTAGAGAGGGGGGAGAGGCAGAAGAAGAGAGAGAGAGAATACCAAGCAGGCTCCACACCCAGCGGGGCTCGATCTCACAATCCTGAGATCATGACTTGAGCCGAAATGAAGAGTCAGATGCTTAACCCGACTGAGTCACCCAGGTTACCCAGGAGATTTTGTTTTAAATTATATTTCCCCAACACTTCCAAAAACTATAAACCTTCTTATAGTGCTCCCATGGTTCTGGTCACTGCTCCTCCTCCTAGACCCTCTAAACCTAGATGTGTTAACAGCTCCCTTCTATTACTAGCCCACAACCACTGCAACTTTTTCTATTGCTTTTCTCAAACTATGTCAGTAACTTGGTAAACAGTTCTTTTGTTAAACTCTCCTAAAATTCCAAATTTGAGTGTGGCATTAATTTCCTTTCAGAACTTTGACTAACAAAATAGAAGAGATTGGGGGCAGGAAAATTATATGGGATATTGTCTCGTAATCCAAGTAAAAGATGATGGTGGCTGATGAATAATAATGAGAGATGTAAGTAGTAGACAGATTTGAAAAAAAAAAAGAGCCAATAGGATTTGCAAATGTATTGTAAAAGAAAAAGGACAGACAGATGACTCTAAAATGTTTGGATTGATGAACTAAAAGGATGGCATTCTCTTACTGAGATGGGAAATATTTAAAAGCACCTTTGCAGTAGGGGAAAGTATGAGTTTGTTTATGTATTTGTTAAATTTGAGATGGATATATGATGTCCAAGTAGGCACGTTAAGTAGACCATTGCAGGTACCTATAGTTCAGGAAGAAGTCCAGGCTGAGAGAATAAGTATGGTTGCAACAAGATAAAGATGATATTGAAAATCTTGGGTATAGATTAAATCATCCAAAGAATATGTGTGGACAAAGGAAGAGGAGATCCAAAGACTAAGTCTTGGGTCCTTCCAATGTTTAAAGCTTGGGAGGAAACCAAGAAAGTGTAAGTGGCAAGTGAAGTAGGAGAAGAATATAGTTGTCTCAAAGCCAAGTAAATAAAAGAAGGAGTGTTCAACTGTTTCTCACATTTTAATCATTGTTGAGCAACATAAGGACAAATTAAACAACGTGGAAGTCATTGGTGAATATTTTTCATGGAGTGATAGGGATAAGAAGTCACTGGAGACTATGTGGAGGCAGAGAGTATCTACACCTCATTTTAAGAAAAAAAGTGTTTTTGATATTTTCATAGAGAAATGGGGCAGGAGAAAGTGAGCTCCAATGCACCAATAAAGAACTAAGAGAGGAGGATAGACGATTTATCCATAATAACAGTATGGAAGATAGAGTGCTTGGCCTCTGATAATTTTGGTAGATACATTCATGGAAACCTGGTGAAAAAACTCTTGGATGCCCTTACTTCCTAAGTGAAATAGAATTAAAGTCTTCTTCTTAGAGTGAGGATGGTAGAAGAATTAGAAATTTGAGGAGAGAGAAGAAAGTATATGATGGACTTCCAGAAGAGTGGAAGAATGAAAGGAATAGAAAAATGTACTATAATTGCTTGACTCTACTAAGAGGCTACTTGGTGTTAGTGATTGTGAATTAGAGATGATAGTAGTCAAAATGGTTGTGTGCTTTTCTCTAGCACCAGTTTAGCTGTATGGCTGCAGGGATAGTCCAGCCCAAGAATTGTATTTAACGAGCACTGGGCTTTATTAGGTGAAACACTGAAAGAAAGAGACACAGACAGAGCTAGCGACAGAGAGACAGAGGGAAGAAGAAAGGGAGGCAAGCAAAGGAGTTGCGGGTGTATTCAAGGGAGTGATATTAGTAATGAATCATGAAATATATGCTGGGTAATAGTAGGAAAATAGGCATGAGATTAGTAAAGAACAGGAAAAGTCAGTATGATCAATGGATTTTAAATCCTAATTGGTTAAAAAACTTATGTTAGAGTGTAGAGGAAAGTATCAGATAGATAGGACGAGGGACTGGCTAGTAAAGTGCTTAAAGTTGTATTAAAAACAACAACAAAAAGCATTTTTTATATAATGGCAAAGAGGATGAGGGATGGAGCCATTTATGACTAAAGACCTTATTAAAGAAGGGGTATCATATAAGTCTAAAGACAGACAGACAGACCTGGAGTCAAATTCCAAATCTACCACTTAATAGATCTGTAACTTTGAGCAGATCACTTTACTAAGTCTCTGTTTCCTCACATGTAACTGGAAGATGACAGTAGCTGCCTCAGTGGATCTTTGCAAGGATTAGCTGAAATAATTTTAAATTGTTTCATATACTACCTGGCACATAATAAATATTCATTATTCATACTGACATACAAACATTTATCTAATGAAGTTGTTTGTTGCCGCAAATGTGACTTAAATCACACCTAGATTAAAACAGTAAACATTTTGATGTTTGAAATGTTAAAGCCCTACAACCACTTTTTGGTAGTTCCGATTCAATGTCAAGTAAATTTAGTATATACCCAATATATACATATAATTATATTTTTAAACGCGTCCACATATTTCTGACAATATATATGTATCAAAACCAAAATGTTTAGTTGAATTTAATGTGAGAGTGACTTAATTCTGACCGTGTATATGTGTGTGTGTGTGTGAGATGTAAGCATAATGAAATTTGATGAGCTTTATTTAAAAAGTGATTGTATCTCTGTACTTACTATGAAGATATTATATTACCACCTTAGAGGATAATAAAAGGCATAGTACACCTTGGATGCAGAGTGAAATAATAGTCTTGGTTAATAACATGTATTCATTCATTCATTCATTCATTCATTCATTCATTCATTCATTCATTCATGATCTGCTATGTCCCAGACACTGGACTGGGTATGGGGGAAACAGAGGCACACCAGAAAAATAAGACACTTGATCTTACATGACTTACATTTAGGTGGGAGAATAACAACTATCCCCTACAATAAACAATATGTACACAGATTAAAGTGTTTGGAAAAGAGACAACAAAACACATTAAAAAGAGTAATGAGAGAGAGTGACTAGAGTTGGAGGGATGCTCTGAAGAGGTTATGTTTGAGCAAGGGCCTGGATGTGAGAGGCCATCAGCCATGTTAAGAAATATTGAACAAAAGCATTCCAGATGGAGGGAACAGCTAGTATTATGTAGTCTGTAAGTTATGGGAATATATCAGGAAGAAGAACAGTGGGAATTATATCTAGAGGGGCAACTGAAATATACAACAATCCCAAAATTTGTTATTATCTGGCTTCCCATTATCTCTTCAACTTCTCATACTACTCCCATGTGCTCTGTTTTCACTTTACCTGCCTCAGCATCACTTAATGCATAAGCCCTACTTTGACCACTCTGCTTTAAATTCCTACCTCCACCCTCAGCACACCTGATTACCTTCCTTTATAATTTTTCATACACTTATCTTTTTTTTAAAGATTTTATTTATTTATTTGACAGAGAGAGTGAGAGAGCACAAGCAGGGGGACAGTAGAGGGAGAGGGAGAAGCAGGTTCTCCGCCAAGCAGGGACCCTGGGATCATGACCTGAGCCAAAGGCAGATGATGCTTAACCATCTGAGCCACCCAGGCACCCCCACTTGTCATCTTCTAAAGTAGATTTTCATTGATAATGGTCTTTCCCTTCCCATTAGAAATATAAATTTGATGAAGGCAGACATTTTTTGTCTTCCTTGTTCACTGATGTTTTCCCAGCACAAAGAACATTGCTTGGCACAAAGTAGGTATTCAGTAAGTTTGTGTTGAATGAATGAATGGGTTAGTAGTTTGGAGACTGATGATTTTTGTTTTAAAATGTTCTCTTAATAATTTATGTAATTGTAGGGCCCTTAAGACAACTGAAGTGAGGAACAGTCCTGCTTTGGTAGCACTAAGACCCTATATGAGTAATAATTTGTGAAAATGGCAGTTTCAACTAGAGGCAAAACAAATAGCTACTATATAGGTCCATGTCTCCTTTCTATCACAAATAGTTCTTGACATAGTATGAACAGAACTTATCTTCCTAAAAATCCAACATATTTCTATGTTCTTGGACACCTTAAGTTCTTTCTTTAAAGTCTCTTTCAAGGTGGTATGGTTTCTATAAAGAGCACATCTGGTCAGAGAAGAATGTCTGGCTCAAAGCCTGTTAAAATTGTTACCACACATCCTAAGGCCATTCCCTTTATGCTTCTAGCCAAAGACAATATCACCACTACTTTTCTGGCTTTCCAGATCTTACAGAAGATGTGGAGTCTTCACTGGCATATCTGTGTGCTCATCCTACCTACTCTCTGGACTTGTTCTTCTATTACCTAAGACTTTATTTTTAAATGCAAAGTAATTATTTTATTTTATTTTATTTTATTTTATTTTATTTTATTGTAAAGATTTTACTTGAGAGAGAGAGAGAGCATGAGAGGGGGACATGGAGAGGGAGAAGTAGGCTCCTCATCCAGAACCCTGGGATCATGACCTGAGCCGAAGGCAGATACTTAACCAATTGAGCCACGCAGGCACCCCAAAATAATTGTTTAAGATAGCAAAAAAATTACTTAAAATCTTTACATATTTGTGTGTATGAATGTGTTGATCACATAAACACATTAAAATATTGCTCAAATAACAGTAGTCTAGATAGAAAGTAGTCTAGTACATCTCAGTGGGTTGATAGAGTGGACCATAAGTCCAGACTACTGGAGTTCATACTTAGGAGACATGTGTCATCTAATACAATTTATTTAATTTTGCTGTGCCTCATTTTCTCATCATGGACAGATTAGTAACTTCATAAAATGTTGTTAAAATTAAATTAATTAGGGTAAAGAGATTTATATGATGTGTAGGACATAGAAAGTACTTAAAAAGTGCTAGCTATTAAATTATCATTTTGTTGTTGCTCCACTGCAAGGATATCCCTAAAATCAATTTTGTAACTAACATTTTTGACACCTTATATTACTAAAACCATAGTAAAACAAGGATTTTGGAAGTGGAGGACATAGGAAAATGGCTGAAAATACTTCTGGTTTAACTTAGACATGAATATAATTTTAAATTCCATGTGACTTGGTGAAAAAGTGATTCTTTTTGCCATCCCTTCTATGACCACCTCCAATCCTTTGTGTCTTGCCTGCTTTTTTCAAGTTTAATTCCATTGCCAAAATAAATCTTTATTTTGCATGTGTGGTGACTATTAAATACAACAATTGATTGCTGCTGTATGTTCTACTAATGAGCCATAAGAAATTCTCTCTCCTGTCATTTCTACACAGCTGACTTCATTCACACTGCATAAATGAACACCTAAAAACAAATCAGTGTCAGTTTTTATTAATATGTAGCGGTTTTCAGATTACAATTATCACAACCAGAAAATGTATTTGTTGGTGAAAAGTGAAGATTAAAAAAGGATGAATTTCTGAAAATTGTATTTCAATTGCACCTTTCAGTGAAGTAAATATTGGAGATAATATAGTAGAGTGAAAAGAACACAGGGTAAGGTTTGAATTTGAATACCAGATCCTTCCTGTTACTAGTTACGTGAACTTGATGGAATAGTTAACCTTTCCAAGCCTCAGATTTTCTATCTGTGAAACATAAGTCCTTTCTCACCAAATCCAGGCTATCTAGAGCAATAGATAGCCTGTTGAAAACCCCATTTTCAACTCAATAAGAGGCAAAATCATTGTTTGAGGATGGAAATTAGGATGTTAAATTCCCAAATGCTTGGTGGGGGTGGGCAAAGTGGGTACAGAGGAGAGGGATGTTTGGCTTGTAAGGTCTGATTACAAAGAAAAATGAGGTCCCTGGGCCACTAAGTTGTCTTTGTGTGTGTACTAGCTGGTTATTCCCTATATCCAAGGCGATGTCTCTTGGCTGCTGGGTCCCTGTACTCACTTGCTTTTTGTGCTGATCGGTTCATTTGCCTTATGCTATGCTCTTGGGGAGCTCTGGTCACCCCTCTTTGCTGAATTTGTTTCCCCTTGACTCCTACTCATTTGCAGACATCTGAGGGT
Organism: Mirounga angustirostris; assembly: GCF_029215605.1. Lineage (NCBI taxonomy): Eukaryota > Metazoa > Chordata > Mammalia > Carnivora > Phocidae > Mirounga > Mirounga angustirostris. The sequence continues at coordinate 38,645,744 of NW_026991720.1, forward strand.
TGTTATATCCTCCATCCAGCTCTGCTAAGATTATCCACCCTGCACCTCTGCTGCAAAATCATTTAGCTCTGCCCTAATAGCGCCCCCCCCCCCCAGACCCACAGCCTCTCAATTCAGAATCCACATCTCAAAGAAACTGAGGGGGTTTCAGGTGTACCACCTAGAGCCTGACCATTGGGCTCTATTCTCTCATCTAGTATGCATTATCCCATCTTGTAGTGGGGCTTCTGCTCAGGGTCTCCTGCTGGTGTCCTAACCACTCTGGAACAAGGTGAAAGCTTCATGCTTTTTGTACTCCCTTCATTTTATTAGACACATATCCAAAAATGGCCCCAAATGAACTACATCTCAGAATACTCAGTTTGGGCTGGCTGTATGACTCACTTCTTAGTGGCAGAAATGAGACTTCAAAACTTCTGAATCTAAGCCAGAAGAAACAGGCAGTTTCTGTCCTAGTCTTTTGAAATGCTTTCTCAGGAGAAAGCAAGCCACTGTATGAGCAATATGAATACCCTGACACTGCCTTGTGAGAAAGTTCAAACTAGCCATGTCCTGTGGCCATACCTGCTTCAGCTGTTCCAAGACATTCTAGACCAGGCATCAGACATGTGGTGAAAGGGGTCTTCAAATACTCTACTCTCAGCCTTCATTTGATTGCAGTCTCAAAGGAGAACCATCAAGCTGAGCTCCTCATCCTACAAGCCAAATGAGGTAACAATAACTCACGTTGTAAGCCAGTGTGCTTTCAGAGGATATATTCTGCAACAGAAAAGCAGGAAAGTTTCTCTTATTTAAAAGCCAAAGAGGAAAATTAGGACACATGTCTGCTCTTCTCATACTTCTATCTACCTCTCTTTTCTTTTCACATCTCTATGGGCTATAAATACACGTAGTTATGGTCATGTTGGTGCTGTTGATTGATGCTGGGCAATTTCCATTGTTGCTGGTTTTTGCTTTATCTTGTTATGTTATTGTTCTGTCCTATCTAAGCTTTAATAGTAAACCATTTCTCTCCTCTATACCAAGAGTCTCTAAACATTTTTGATCTAATACTCCTCAAACAAAACAAAACAAAAAACATGTTGAAAATTCATATGCAATGTATTTATTAAGGAAATGCACCCAAGAAAAAATGATTATGGATTGGGGAAGCAGACAGAAAAAAAAAAGAGGGCAAGCAAAAGTGTAATTTCAGGTAGTCATGGTGGTATAGCTCTAGTCTGACCTTGCAGAGACACCCTGGAGTGTAAATTACGCCCCAAGAGTTTGTTCTGGCTTAAGGGAGCAGAGCTGAGTTTTTATAATCTTGCCCTGTTTAATCAATGTCTAAGGGTTTCTTGGGAGGTGGGGCAGTGGGAAGATAAATTCCCCAAACTTCTAGCTCTGTATTCCAGCAGGCAAAGAAACTCCAGCAGCAGCTGCCATCTGAAGAGAGCTACGGGTGCGTACTTTCTAAGAAAACATAGACGGAAACTGGGGAATCTAAAATAATAAAAGGAATCCAAGGGGATTTCATTGGCACCAACATACCCATTACATCCCACAGGGTATGTTATGGTGGGAAAACACGGAAAGACATAAAAAGACATGGATTTGGACTATACTTCACACACAAAAGTTTTGAGGTTTGTTACTGACACTTGGGAAATTTGTGGAACTTCAAAAAACCTGCTTTGTTGGTGTAGAGGAGAGGTTTAAAAAAAAAAAGAGGAAATTCTCACTCCTAATTCACTGCACTGCTTTAAAAACTATCAGTCTGGAATGCATAGAAATCAGCCCAAAATAATTTTTTTTTCTTTTTCAGGGACTTCAAGAACAAATAACAAATAAAAGATGGATATGACGAATGAACAGTCTGAAAAGATTTTTTTTAAAAGCCAGATTGGTATACAATAGATATAATATTCCAGCTAATCATATGATACGAGTTAATAAAAACCTAATAGTTGGCTACTCTCTGTATTAAAATTATGTCTCAGAGTCTTATTTTAGAGGCTTCTTAATATTCGTTGTAAAAGGGAGAATCTACATGAGTACCACCATAATACAGCTGTATGCTTACCGACTACTTACCAATGTGAAATGGCCCCTGGCCATTCCAGGAAAATGTCTATGTACTTATAAGAAATTATATTAGTATAGTAATAAGAAATAAATTTTATTTATGTATATATACATAATCTTATATATTTATTTACATATATATATTTTATATTTAAAGTGATTTAAACATAAATAGTAAATCCAATAAATATAAAATGATTGACCTTTTATAAATATCTGCCAATAATGACAGCATAATTTAATGTCTATTATTTCAAGACACAAGAAACCTAAAGTTTAGTTGTTACAGACTAAAAATAATATCCATTTTTAAGATAGTCTTCATTTTTTTTAACTTCTTGTCAGAGGTCAATAGATTGCCATTTCTTCATTTCATGATATAGTGAAGTGTGTATTCATACAAAAAATAGGAGTAATTATGCTGTCAATTTCTTGTTGTCTGTTTGTTTTGTGGTCTACATGTACTTGCGTTGTGGGTATTACCTTTAAAGCATGGCTTCACTGCATTAATTGCTCAAGCAATTTATCTATTTTGTAAGGATTGTACTTGGTTGAGGTAAGAGGATGTAACTGTAAATCCACTTATCAGACACATATCACTGCAATATCTCACAATATGCTGAAGATAAGCCAACGGGTGAGAACTTCACTTCTTATTATTGTAGAGCCCCTATCAGTTTCTCAGAGCAGCTCATAAAACATAGGTCACGTTTGACTCTCTAACATAGAGACAGAATTTGAGCACCTTCTAAAATCTGTAAGTTAAATATTAGTAAAGCATAGTATCTGAATTATTTTTAGGTAAATATTAAACTATAGGATCTAGTATACACCCAAATCAAATCTTGTATAGCCTTCAGTGTGTATATATTCCACTTTTCTTTTACCTACTCTTTTTCTTCCTAATTTCAGCTAGGCTGTATTGGTGGGTAAGGACTTTATAAGAATCTACACTATAGAGTAACTCTATAAGCAGAGTCCTTCAGATTTGGCACTTAACATATTAAAGAGATACAATGATTTAGCAAATCCCCTCTCTCCATAGTGTTTGGCTTTCAAGGCATATTTGTGTGGCTAAAAATCTAGTGAATATTTATTGCTACAATTTACTTTCCTCCCCCAAACATTCAGTTTGTGGGAAAAGGGGCCTGGTCTCATCAATTTTTCAAAATTTTGAAAAAGTAGAAATACTTAGATTCAGAGTAGAACCCCTGATACTTCCCTTATTTCAAGGATAGAAAGAAAGGAGAGCTTTCCATGGTATCTATGGTTACCCATTTGTCACCTTTAGCTACTCTCACTCTTTAAGACTATAATTGTAATAATTAAGTAATATCACACAAATAAACACCTAACAGGACTTACAAATCTTGTGATCTCCAGGGGCTATATTAGGTGACTTTTTGACTATGTGTGCATTTCTGTGTGTAATAAAATTTGACATATCAACCATTTTTAAGCGTATACTTCAGTGGCAATAATGATATTCGCAATGTTGTGCAAGCACTACCATAATCTATTTCCACAACTTTTTCATAACCCCTAACAAAAACTCTACAACCATTAAGCAAAAAACTGCCCATTTCTCCCTTTCCCCAGCCTCTGATAACCTTAAATGTTTCTGTCTCTGTGAATTTGCCCATTCTAGATATTTCATATAAGTGGAATCATACCGGGCGCCTGGGTGGCTCAGTTGGTTAAGCGACTGCCTTCAGCTCAGGTCATGATCCTGGAGTCCCAGGATCGAGTCCCGCATCGGGCTCCCTGCTCGGCGGGGAGTCTGCTTCTCCCTCTGCCCCTCCCCCCTCTCATGTGCTCTCTCTCATTCTCTCTCTCAAATAAATAAATAAAATCTTAAAAAAAAATAATAAGTGGAATCATACCATATTTATTTACTTTTGTGTTTCTTCGCTCTGCACTGCTGAATGTCTTTTTCCGGGGTGATACCTTTTGTTTGTCTGACTTTCACAAGCCCTGTTAGCCTCTTTTGCTCTTGTCCTTAGGAAATGTTCCTTTTCCATGTAATTGTGCATTCAACACTTTATAATATTATGTAAAGTAGTATATACTACAAAAATACACACATGCATGCAAGTATAAGTAGAATCTTCCATAATCTTTTTGAAAATATTGCTATATTATACTACCCATTAGGAAGTGAATTAATTGAGAGAAAAGTTTCCTGCTTACAATATTAATTAATGATAGCACATTCTGCTAAATTTGCATGTCTTACTGGTAGCTGAAACATGCCAACTGAGTGACTGTATTAATTAATAGCTGTTCAGTGGACCACAGTGTTGCATTTCATAAAGAATTAAGATAGGCCACTGACTGTTTAATTCTCTTTAGTTTTCACACAAGTTACAAATCATACTAAACTACATTAAAATAATTACAAAGTTGTATACTCACACATAAATCTATTTAAAACAAAAGAATAATTATGTTTATATTATTTAGTGACAAACAATAAAATTTAGTCTTTCTTTTTTAGCACTTACACTGAAAAATTCAGTCCAACTTATTTGTCTACTCTAGAAAATACTAAGCAACTTCTCTGCTAAATGAAATGTAAAAATGAAATTACTGCCTGTTTTGCTTAGAAAATTTGACTATAGGGGTGCCTGCGTGGCTCAGTCGTTAAGCGTCTGCTCAGGTCCTGATCCCAGGGTCCTGGGATTGAGCCCCACATCAGGCTCCCTGCTCAGCAGGAAACCTGCTTCTCCCTCTCCCCCTCCCCCTGCTTGTGTTCCCCTCTCGCTGTGTCTCTCTCTGTCAAATAAATAAATAAAATCTTTAAAAAAAAAAAAGAAAAGAAAATTTGACTATAAAAAACAAAACAGGGCTTGATATTCAGAATACTATAAACATATATATATATATTTCTGGAATATGTGTTCATAGCATTTGATTTGATAATAACCAGATAAAACAGCCTTCTCACTGGTAGTAAACTTATTAGACTTCTGTGGCTTTTTTGCCAAGTAGTCAGATGTGGTGTGGGTGCTCTGATTTTTGTAAGAGTAACTTTGGTGATGTGTTCTGGGTTTCTTTGATTATAAATCTCCACCATCAAAGAGAGAGAGAAATACACAGCTCCTCACAAGTGGTATGAGTGTGGTGGTTATGGGCCATCAGGAAATTGTGTCTTCACAGGATTGCCTACTTGCTGCTTTTGCATATATCACGGTGATAGAACTCTGCGTGGCTTTGAGACAGTGGCCTGAGTCTTCTTGTTTACTCAAATGTCATAGTTAATGTTTATAGTGTTTACTCTGTGCCAGGAATTTTGCTAAATCTTCATGCACTAACTCATTTAATCCTAATAACACTTTGAAAGTAGGTACTATTATAATCAGCATCATCTTTTTATTTTTTTTTAAAGATTTTATTTATTTATTCATGAGAGAGAGAGAGAGGGAGAGAGGCAGAGGCAGAGGGAGAAGCAGGCTCCCTGCGGAGCAGGGAGCCCGATGTGGGACTCGATCCCAGAAGCCTGGGATCATGACCTGAGCTGAAGGCAGACACTTAACCAACTGAGCCACCCAGGTGTCCCATCATCTTCTTTTTAGATGAAGGAGCTGAGTCTTTGACTTGTCCAAGATCACTAAGTAGGATTTCCAGGAGGCCTTTTAGCTGGAGTTCAGAGGATTTCTTCCAGACATCAGGATCCTGGCGCCAGTGGTTATTAACCTTTCTGCCATAACTGCTCTACTTCAAAAGATGGTATACTTTTGCACAACAAAAATCTGTTGAGATGCATAAATGGTGTTGCAAACCCTTTTTTTGGTCATTGATCTCTGAGAGAAGAGAACTATGAAAACAGATGGTACTTCCTTCTTTTATATCAATATTAATAAGTTTTCATTAGATTAGAAAAAGATCCTCAATAATTAGTTTAACATATTACTTTCTGACAAGATATACAATAATCTTCACACTCAAAAATACATTTTCTAAGCCTTTGAATTATGTAGGCTATGAAATTGCCCTTCAGAATATTTCTACATTACATTTTTTTACATAAAACACAGAATATAAGGTTTTCCTGCCCACTGCTGTCCCTCCCTTCCAAGCAAAATATGAATATATCTTCTTTATTGATGTGCTAACTTAGTCTTGGCTCCATCTGCAAAGTTCTTATCTTCATTATTAAATAGGTCCACCCGTGAACTCTGTTGTTTGTTTTTATTAACTCCTTTCTAAAGTTTCCCTGCTTATGAACGCTAGACTCCTAGAAAACCTTATCTTCCTTATCCCAGCAAGGACTCCTAACATACTCTACCAGCAGTCAACCAGGAAGACCTTGGGGAGATGATAATGCAGGTGAGGGAACAGCATCGATGCTGAAGTAAGTGGTAAGACAGAGAAGAGACTGCCCAAAATATAACCCTCTAAAAGATCTCAAAACATTACTGTGGGAAAAACACATTTATCAGAACTCTTTACAAAACAATACTGTGTGTGCTTGTTGGAAGGAATACCTTTTTTGTTTGTTTGTTTGTTTGTTTTTTGGAGTATAGGTTATACACAATGTTACATTAGTTTCAGGTGTACAACTTAATGATTTGATAAGTTTATACATTATGCTATCTTCACTAGGAGTATAGCTAACATCTGTCCCATTACACAGCTATTATAATATCATTGACTGTATGCCATATGCTCTGCTTTTTATTCCCATGACTTACTCATTCCATAACTAGAGGCCTGTATCTCTCTCTACCCTTCACCCATTTTACCCAACTCCCCACCCCAGTCCCCTCTGGCTACCATCAGTTTGTTCTCTTTGTTTATAGTTCTGATTCTGCCTTTTGTTTATTCATTTTTTTAGATTCCATTTGTGAGTGGAATCTTATGGTTTTTGTCTGTCTCAGTTTGACTTATTTCACTTAGCATAATACCCTCTAGGTTCATCCATGTTGTCTCAAATGGCATGATCTCATCCTTTTTATAGCTGTGTAATTAATATTGCACTGTGTATATATACCACATTCTCCTTATCCATCTGTCTACTGATGGACACTTAGGCTGCTTCCGTATCTTGGCTATTGCAAATAATGCTGCAGTAAACACAAGGGTGCATATATCTTTGTGAGTCAGTGTTTTGTTTTCCCTGGGTAAATAACCAATAGTGGAATTATTGGATAATATAGTATTTCTACTTTTGATTTTTTTGACAAACCTCCATACTGTTTTCCACAGTGGCTGTACCAGTTTACATCCTCGTCAACAGTGCATGAGGGTTCCTTTTTCTCCACATCTTTATCAATACTTGTTTCTTGTCTTCTTGATTTTAGCCATTCTAACAGGTGTGAGGTGGCATCTCATTTTGGTTTTGATTTGCATTTCCCTGATGATGTGTGAGGTTGGTGTTTTTGTGTATGGTGTTAGAAAGTAATCCAGTTTCATTCTTTTACATGTAGCTGTCCAGTTTTCCCAGCGCCATTTAACTTTTTAAAAGATTTTTATTTATTTATTTATTTGAGGGAGAGTGAGAGAGCACTAATGGGTGAGGGGCAGAGGGAGAAGCAGACTCCCCGCCGAACCGGGAGCACCATGCGGGACTCGATCCCCAGGACTCCGGGATCATGACCTGAGCTGAAGGCACACACTTAACTGACTGAGCCAGCCATGTGCCCTGTTCCCAGCCCCTGTGTAATGGCCCCAAATGGCCTTATGTTGCCAATTTCTTCACAGCAGCCTAGGACATTAACCCACAGTTCACTGGTGTCAATTAATTACCAATCAGTTGCTTCAAATATAGTTCAAATAAATATAATTTAGCCATTTAAAGCCTACCTACTTTAAATATCCTGTGAAACAGCACCCAAAATCTACTAATAAGATAGACACTATACCTATAAAAGGCCCTAAACTGCTATTGCCCTTGGAACTCTCTGACCAGAGGTTCCCCATCTTGCTGTTGAGTGATGTAACCTAGACATGTTCATCACCTAGACATTTGCATTAGTAGACCCATAAGCCCCCCTCCAAGTTCCCCTTCTCCCCTGAGACTTCCCATGCCCTGTTCCCCTCCTGGGTGGTGGCCTTGCCTTAGCGTCTCTAAAACCTCTCTTGCTAGGAAGTACTCCCAATCTTGCAATCCTGTCCAAATACTGCCCAATAAAGCCTGTGTGTTACCACCTGTTATGATCCTATCTCTTTCTTGATCAAACTTGAAATCCTCAAACTTACCACACACGACTGGTAACCTGATGTGATTTTGTGTTCTCTAGTAGAGAAAAAAAAAAAAAAATGGCATCAAATCTTCATTCCTCAGGCCATAACAGAAAAGAAACAAAGTCCACTGATAGAGATTTTCCTTCTCTGCCGCTCCTCCACCTTTTAGCTTCTTCACCAAATAAGTAGTAAACAAAGATTTAAATTTTATTGCTTAGAGGCAATATCAAAGTGTTAGCAGTTTGATAGCTTAGGGTACTATGGCTGATGGAGCACATCACAGTAAATCTTCCTGGAAATACGAGGGCAATGGGTACCTTGAAGTACTGACAAGAGATCAAAGAGATCCTAACACAAAGTCAGCCACCCTAACACTTTGAACAGGGGCAGCCTTATCTGAAGTATTGGTTTGGTGGCTAAACTCAGGAAGGTCTTTGTTTTATGTCTTAGTTTCTTTGAGATTATCCTACTGTTAACATGTTTATTCTGCATGTTATTGGTTATGTCAGCCATATCAGGTATTGTGGTGAAAATTCCAGTGTATACCTCTAATTTTATGTATGTAACTGAATTATGTGCTGTTATTTGCAACAAGAAATAAGGGCAGGTAGGCTATTCTCTCTCTGATATGAATGAAGCTTTTCTTTCTAAACACTCTTGACCCAATATTTAAAAACTATCTTCTTAAAGAGTGAGGTCTATTTATTTTTGGGTTAAAGACTTCAGGTTATAACGGGAAAGGAGTAGTTTCATTTAGAATAAAGCATGAGACTTCATATGATAAAAAGAAATGATGTGATGGAAGGCACATATGAGAACTTCTCAGAAAAGTTGGGCAGGAAATTAAATGTTTCATCTAAGCTCATTTATCATGCATTCACCTTTAGCTCATGACACATTCCCAGTAATGGTGACATTTGCAAACTAACTTAATTGCATATTCTTTATTTAGGAATGATACTTAGGATATATTTTCTAAATAACTATAAAATCATATTGGTCATTAATTTCAGTTACTTTTTATCTAGCTTTAGAAAATATATAAGTATGATGGACATCAGAAGAAAGAAAACTAATTGGTCAGCATTTAACAGCTACTTTTGAAATTAAAGAAAAAAAATTAAACAGTTAAACGTGTCTTAAAAATGGCTGAATGGGGGCGCCTGGGTGGCTCAGTTAAGTGTCTGATTCTTGATTTCAGCTCAGGTCATGATTTGAAGGTTGTGGGATCCAGTCCCACATCAGGCTTTAGGTTCACTGTGCAGTCTGCTTGAGACTGTCTCTCTCCCTCTCCCTCTGCCTCCCCCACCCCACTGCATGCATACATGCATGCTCTCTCTCTTTCATAAATAAATAAATCTAGGGCGCCTGGGTGGCTCAGATGGTTAAGCGTCTGCCTTCGGCTCAGGTCATGATCTCAGGGTCCTGGGATCGAGTCCCGCATCGGGTTCCCTGCTCAGTGCAGAGCCTGCTTCTCCCTCTCCCTCTGCCACTCCCTCTGCTTGTGCTCTTCTGTCTATCTCTCTGTCAAATAAATAAATAAAATCTTTAAAAAATATAAATAAATAAATAAATAAATAAATAAATAAATAAATAAATAAATCTAAAAAAAAAAAAGGAGGCTGAAGGAAGGCATAGGAACTGAATCCCAGAGCCTAAGGGATCAGATAAGATAGAGAAATAACTGTTTTACCTACCAATAGCTGAGATGCTCAAACACTTCCCGGGGCAGTATCTACACATCTCTGTACTTCTAGATGCCATAGTGTGCCATAGTAAGAAGTTGCACAGACTATAGCAGCAAAATGGTCCTACCATGAACTTGACTGGACAGAGGATCCAGAACTTACAGTAGTGGCCAAGATGGAGGAAGCCTCCTATAGCCCACTTGGGATAAAATACACAAAGCAACTCTGACAATACATTGTATACAGGAGAAACACATCCTCCTGGCTGAAGAATTAGGAAAAGAAGCTGCTGTGAGTATGGCAAAAGTCCCTGTTGTTTCTCCCTGTTTTTCTGTCTCTTTCTACTTCTCACTCTCTCTTCTCCCTCTCTACTGGTTCTATCCCAAGGCTATAGGTCTGCACAGTTTCAGTATTCATGGCTTTGGCACCTAAAACTCAAGAGAAAATAATTTCTTTGCAGAAAGGAAATACGGAAATGAGCTCTGTGGCAAAAATCACTGGAGGAATAGCTATCGTTGTTTATTATTGTTGTTGTTGTTGTTGTTATTATTATTATTATTATTTTGGCTCTCTTTTCTTTCAACACACAGCCAAGGATGAGTTCAGTAGATGGAACTGTACAACAGCTTGGGAGACTAAAACGCTGAAAGAAAAATATCTACTTGCCAGAGAAATTGGAAAAAAGGATCTCTGGGAGCCTGCAAATGCGAAAGAAATGCTAGAGAAGATATAGAGAAGGAGGTCTCCTAATTCTGTGTATGAACCTATATAGGTCTCAGGCCTACCCCTAGCCTGTATACACATGTCATGCATCCAAGAAGTGTAAGAAAGGCTTTGAGAACTGAGCTGCAAAATGAATCACCACCTAAGTCACAGACTAACACCTGAGAGGAGAATACCAGGGGAAGAACCAAAGAGCATAGGAAAAGTTTTGAAATCTGACATTGCCTAGATAAGGTAAAACAACTTGCAGTGTAAACCTAAATAGACTTACCTGCTAAAATAACCACAAACCCGACAATACCAAGAGCTAAAGAGGATGTGTAGCAAGTAGAACTTTCACACATTGCTAACAGTGATACACTCTTGAAAACAGTTTGACAGTTTATATAAATTTAAACATATTCTTACCACATGACCCAGTAATCACATTCCTAAGTATCTCATATAAAATACAAATCTTCACATCAAATCCTGCACGCTAATGTTTCAGGAACCTTACTCAAAATCACCAAAAACTGAAAACAAGCCAAATGTTGCTCAGCAAAGGAATGGAGAAAAATTCTGATATATCTGTGCAATGGAATATTACTTAGCAATGAAAAGGAGTGAACTATACATAAACAAATTAATCTCAAATGTTCTGTGTCATGTAAAAGAAGCTAGACTCAAAATTCTACACATTGTATGTATGTTTCTACATATCTTCAGAAAAAACAATACTGTAGAAGTGGAGAATAGACTAGTGTTTACCAAGCATTAAAGGTAAGGGGAAAAGAGGGGCCCCAAGATGTCTGGCTGCCTTGCATGCTCCCTCCTTATAGGCTCTGCAGAAATGATGAGCTGAGGATAGTGGGTGCTTGCTGGCCACAGGGCCTCATTGCAGGTTGTTTCTAAACCCCTGTGGCCTTCCTGGTGACCAGAGGCACCACAGTTTCCCCTCCAGAGGGTGGCTTTGTCCCAGGCACAGACACAACCGGCTTGGGGTGCTCTTGGCCAAGGGCACTGTGGGCCCTCTGGTCTTTCTCACCTGATCCAGAGGCACCCAGAGCCAGCTTACACTGGAAGATTCACCTGTGCCCAACTTGCCCTCATATTATCTCCTCAAAGGAAAGGCTGGTTGAGGTTGCTGGTTCAGCCCTGATTGCACACACAGAGCCTGTCCTAGATCTGGCCTTTTCAAAGGCTCATTTCTAGTCCTTCTCTCTATGCATCTGAAATAAGCAGGATTTGATCACAAAAAAGAAGGGGTAACATTACCCTCTTGAGCATGAGATAATTTCTTGGAGGTGATCTAATTGTTCTTTCTTGTTTATGGGGTAGATTACATAACCATTCATTCGTGAAAACTAGTAGAACTATACCCCATAAGAGTGAATTTTACTTCATGTAAATAAAAATTTTAAAATGGCTGCATATAGGTTAAAACTAGTACTTTGTATTAATAAAAAGAAAGAAAACAAAAAAGATAAGCTGAAATGTCCAAACGCTATCTCTAAATGCCAAAGTATATTGACTGTTTGGGGTCAAGTTGATTTGCCGGCAAGCTAGAAACTCTAATTTACTGCTTGATACAGTGAGGCCATTAACACAAATTAAACTACAAGGCAAATCTTGTTATTTCAGCTAGTGAGAAGACTGTCTTTGAACCACTGTTGGCTTTGCATCAGTACTTTTGGACCCTGTTTTCCTATGTGAAAAGTACTGATAAGTGAAAATCTATTTGGTCTCTCTCAATCAGGTTTTCTGAAAAATAATATCAGATCTTCATTTCACTTTATGCCTTTCACTTTCACAAATAACCAAATAAATAGACTAAAGAACACTAGAATCAGTTAGGATCATTTCTTTACAACACTTTTTGGAACAGTTCTGGAACCTTAGGTAGTGAATGCCAAGTTACACAGCTCACATTGACCCTACCTTCAATGTCCCTGAATTATAGCACTAATTCCCCAGCTGTGGGAAGTCTAAGAAGCCTCATGGTTGGGAACTTCCTTTCATTCAAGAGAGTTGCCTTGCCTAAGGTCATGACCACTCCTAAAGGGCAGACCACATCCAGTGAGTGGTCAGTGAAGAAGTATAAAAGTCTGACCTCCTGGCTCATAATGGAACAAATGTGAAAGGCTCTCTGAGCTTGAGACCCTGGCACAGTATCAGCTGAGGCTTCTGCTGCAAATTCATCAGAGTTGGACTTCTCCCTTTTACTTCTTTTCTGTTTCTTTCAGTGTCCCCAGATGTCGATCTTAAGAGTAGCGACTAACACATTTACTGCCTGGAAATCTCTACATCAGAGTCTGTTTCTCTGGGAACCTGACCTATAAACTTGGTGCCAGAGAGGGTTTCAAGCAAAACAGACTCTAAAGAGAGATACTGGAACTAAATGACCCTCTACCTGGCTGGCAGTGAGGAATCCACCACCAACGATACATGGAGAACTGACAGTCCCTGGCCTGTTGTAGGGGTGTGAATTTCACAGGTGGAAGCAAATTCACTAAAAGATGTGGTATTTCAGGGTGAGGTAGTAATTTCAGGGACTATAAAAATTGAATGGGTTATTCAATGTGCCGGAGAAAAACAGTGCAAGACTGAGGTTGATTAATCAATTAAGTTAATTAATTAATTAACTGAGGTTAATTAACCAATTAAATATTAAGTGTGAAAACCTTGGCAAGCATATAGAGAGATTTTCATTTCCCGTAACTGGAGGGCTGACAAAGCTAAGGATGAAGTCCCTATCTTAACCTTTATAGTTAGAAAAGCTTGAGAGCAGATTGGATTCTCAATTCTGAAAGGTTTTGTATGCCTTAAGAAGAAGTGAGATCCTAGAACTTGGAATTAGGATATCTGTGTTGATGCATTTGAAAACTTAAATTCAAATGCATGCTTTGACCTTCAGAAATACCTCAATTCCCAAAGATAATGCAGACAAATTTTCCTTGCAAGAAAATACATACTCCATCAGGATATATTGCCACCTGCTTTTCTGGCCACCGATATAACCCAATATAACCTGTCCAGGAAAGTACTGGGTTTGTTAGAACAGACAGAGACTGGTCTCCAAGGAACTACATAAGTTAACTAACATATATTCATATGTTAGTTAGAGGATGCATGGGACTGGATTCTGAGAGTGCAGAATCAAGGAGAGGTGAAACATTAAGTTTGGACAAAAAAAAAAAAAATAGTTTACCAATATTGGAGCACCCTTCCATTATACAAAATTTCATATCCCAGCAAGGATCCAGGAAACAATGATGACATATTACTAAGATGGCTCTTAGAAGCTTAAGAAACTAATGGCTCATACTATGTGAAACAGATGTACCAGAACTCTTGTTAAAGCTAGTGAAATAAGGGAAGTAAAAGGTTTAGAAGGCAGAGGATACTAGAGGGTAGTGTAAGGCACCAGGTAACTATGTTACATGTGAGATACTATGTTACTCAATTTACTGGTGATCTGGTATACACTGATGAGAGGGGCACCAACATCACTGAGAAGCTCAGCGGTAGCTATCTTTTGTAAGCCTAGATATATGGTTGAAATGCTCTTACAGAACTGGGTTCACTGATAGCAATGGGGATTATAGGATCCCTAAATAATAGAGATGAAGTGTCAGTAGTTAACTATTAGAAGGAAGGTGTGCACAATTTTTGTAATAAATAGCAGAGTCAGAGTGGCAGCCAGGGCATCCTGACCTGCAGAAAGCTATGGAATTCCTAAGGACAAAAAATGGACAGATAACAAAGGTTGTTTCTCATCTGCAATAACAAAATACATCAAGGAACTCAAGACTGGATCATCTGGAACATGAGAACAGCTATCTCAACAAAATGTCACAATATCTTGTCCAGTTTCAGGACTTGAGCCCAAATCTTAGATCTGGAAACTGGGGTCTGAAGAAAAGCCAGGACCTAAACAGGTAGAACCCTGCAGTATGCGGCAAGTATCTATGGTAGTGACTGCCTTAGTTTTTCCTCAAAAAGACCTATGGCCAGGACAAACTTCATGGGCCTGTGACCATCCTCTGCACTCAAAAGAGCCCTGCCCTTGGTTCAATGTCTATTGTTACTACCTTGAAATTTTTTTTTTTTAAGATTTTATTTAGTTGCCAGACAGAGTGAGAAAGAGAGAGAGGGAACACACACACAAGCAGGGGGAGCGGCAGGCAGAGGGAGAAGCAGACTCCCACTGAGCAGGGAGCCTGAGGTGGGACTCAATCCCGGGACTCTGGGATCATGACCCGAGCCGAAGGCAGACGCTTAACTGACTGAGCCACCCAGGTGCCCCACTATCTTGAAATTCTTAAGTTTATCTTTGAACTTGGTTTTGTAAGTGAAGTCTGATGTAACAAAGGAGCTCACATGTGATCAAATGAGAATGATATGCACTATCTGTAAGCCTTCTTGTTCTTGCTATTTCATTTGCATATAATGTTGCAATGTTCCATGAGCAAAGAATTCTGGTGGACTCATGAAACATGGAAATTTGGTGGGACCCAGAATACAAGTGTATTACACTTTTGACTAGGTAAACAGAATCCCTGAAGGGCTACATGTTCCAGTTGAATTAGAACTTGTTTGAACTTAGAAAGAAGGCAGTCACATTCTAAGAAACATAAATGATCAGGGGACTCTATCACATCCTGTCTTACTCTCGTTACTTGCCCATATTAGCTAACAACTTATGCTGAAAATGACAGAGAGGGAGAGAGAAAGGCAAGGCAACTTAAGTTCCTCCTCCTTCAGTTCTTCCCTACTCATCAATAATTTGAAGATAATGTTGATAGAATGTATGCATGTCAAGAAGTAAAATGAAAACAGCTGAAGTTGAATTAGTTGTAGAGTATTTCCACTATTCTGGTAAGACTAAAATGCATATGCCTGAATGAGCTACAAGACACTAATTATGTCATTCTGATGATTCTGCAAATGAGTAAAACATTCTTATGTTTGGTTTTAAAACTAACATTGCAAAATATAAAGATGAACAGCAAAATTTATGCTAGTAATTTAAGTTTTTTTTTTTAACTTTAGAGTATTAAATAATAAGAGGCATGACAAATGATACCTCCTACCATGATGAAAGAAGGACAATACTTGCTAACTATCTTAAGATACCAGAAGCAGCATGTTTCTCATTTGGGAATGCCTTTCCAACCCATACTACAAATAATATGAAAGGCTTCCAGCTTTGAAAAGGGCCGGGAGTAGGAAAGGCTTTGCAGCAGGTCTAGTGTGTGGAACTAGTTTTGAGTTAATGGCAAGCTCCCATAGAAGAATCACAGCAGAGATCCACAGGGTTCAAGATATAGGGTCCCCCATAGTGGAGAATGGAAAACCATTTGAAAAACTGTTCCTTGTGAGCTATTGGGCCTGGAAAAAAAATAGAGCACCTAACCATGGGACATCAAGTGACTGTGTAGCCAAAACTGCCCATCAAGAGCTGTTTTCTGTCATACCAAGTTACAAGTTCAATGAAAATGATAGATCAGGCATGAATAAGGTCACCAAGAGGGGCAGGCACAAGTAAGTAGGATAATCAAGTGGTCCAGATCCCTGTGATATCCACCTCTCTTGAGCCAGCACCTTTCTCTCCTTCACACCTATAGCCTGATGGGGAATCCCTTATAATCAGCAGATGGAGGAGGAAAAAGTAAAAATTCAGTTCAGGGATAAAATTTGGTTTAGATAAATTTTCACAGTGGGAAGAATTTTGAGTGATGCTCCTAATAATCTACTTTTCATGGAAAAAGGAGTAGCCTGTGGTAGGATTTTTAAGTATCCAAGGGGAGTAGATAATGACCTGGTTATTTAGTCAAATGCTTAGAAGGAGAAATATTGGTAGATCAGGGGTAACAAGGTCTGAGAAAATCTACAGGAACGGGTGTGAAGATCTTTGGAGAAGTCAGTTAGTTGATGTCAGCCAGCCTCTGTCCTTGGCCAAGAATGGACCAATAGATAAACAGAACAGCAAGGTGGAAGGGATAATTGACTCTGGCCATTGGGGGGAGGCAGGGCAAAGAAGTGGGGGCAAAGAAACATGTCTGTCCTCTAAGTGATCCCCTGTGGTGATGCTTGACCAATTTTGACAATAAATAGATAAATACAGAGTCATGGCTTAAGCAGGTCAGTAGTGACCAATGGCTCAGACCCTATAGATATAAAATTCTGGGTCATTCCACTAGATAAAGCATCTAGATTGGCAGGACTAACAGAAAAGGTGAAGGGACTCTACAATGGGTGATGGAAAAGAGAGACAATGAATATCATTTGCAACCTCAGAACAAGCTGCAGGGGGGTGGGGATAGGTCTGTAGTTTATCCCACCAACCTTTCCTTTTGTGTGCTTCTCCAGGAAAAATGGCACACTAAAATGTGGAAATGAAGGAACTCTCCAAGAACTTATATGACACTCAGGAAACTGGAAAGTACAAGGAATGGATGGTGGTGGATGCTTCCATAAGCTATGCAGACTACTCACCCCACCGGCAGGACTGAAACATACATTCTCCCAATTATTGGGAGTACTGGAAGCTGACAGCTCTCACCTGAGTGCAGCCTCAGCTGCAGAGAACACTTGACCCAGGGCCCAATTCTTTCCCTGGGGGAAATCCCACATCTAATGACTGGCCACTGTAGGGCATAAAAGCTGTCTCCTTTCCTTGATTTCAGATAACCCAGAAGGGACATCACAGAAAAGGAGCTCCCTGTGCTATGAACTGAGCAGTGAGGCACACCCAACCCCTGCTCAACTGTGCTTCTTTTAATCCCCTCTTCTGTACAATAAACTTCCTGCAAACCTCTGCCTCAGAGTCTATTTCCTGAGAAATCTAACCTGTGACACAACCCACCGCACCACAATATTCAACAGTCTTGTTGAAAATCTAAAAAAAATGGGGTAAATGATGGAAGAACCATTCTGCAGATCTGTAGAATGCTGTAGAGCTGTAGCATCCTCCAACCATGGAGAGCTATAACTTTGATACAAAATATTGCTTATCACAGATAGAAATTCCGACAATAGTGTAGCTAAACTAAATTACCAGACAAATAAATTCCTTTCCTCATCATTGATTTAATAGGATAAATAATGTGGGAGATGAGGAAAGTTCCATTTATATGCAATGCAAATGAAACTGAATAAAGAATTTCATTCATTTCTTTATGAGACGTCAAATTAAGAAGCTGATAGGAGCATGAAATGAACTGAAACAGGATGAAGAGCAAAAAAATTCCACATTATTTTTTGATTGCTGGTCACATAAACATTATAGGGATTATCAGAACTAGGCTTTATTTAACAAGCTAATCAAAAAGAAGCAGGAATAGATGAACATTAATTGCATTTGAAATCGAATACAGAGAAAATATTTCAGGAAAATGGAGCAATAGCAGTGTATCTAAAGACCACAGATATGTTTTCTCTGGATATCCACATCACTTAAATGGTCTCTATGCCACTGGAATTTCTCTTCACTTTAGTTTTGTTACATCCAAATGTTCTCCTAGAGTAGCTTCTTCTCAGGCATAGTTCTCATTGTATTATTAGATCAGGCATAAATTATGTCAGGTATAAATATAGTCTAATCATAATTCTATTCATCTGAATAATTATTTTTGCTGGGACCTCATAAGTATTTTATCTCAGGGACTTTTATGATCCATTGTTTTCACCTCTAACTAGGAAAATCTTTATTTTATTTTATTTATTTATTTTTTATTTATTAGAGAGCAAGAGAGAAACAGCATGAGAGGGGCAAGGGTCAGAGGGAGAAGCAGGCTCCCTGCTGAGGCGGGAGCCTGATGTGGGACTCGATCCCAGGACTCCAGGATCATGACCTGAGCAGAAGGCAGTAGCTTAACCAACTGAGCCACCCAGGCGCCCAGAAAATCTTTTTTTTTTTTTTAAAGATTTTATTTATTTATTTATTTATTTGACAGAGAGAGACACACAGAGAGAGGGAACACAAGCAGGGGGAGTGGGAGAGGGAGGAGCAGGAAGGGGCTCGATCCCAGGACGCTGGGATCAAGACCTGAGCCGAAGGCAGACGCTTAACAACTGAGCCACCCAGGCGCCCCAGAAAATCTTTATTTTAAATACAACTCTTCTAATATCCTGTCAATAAGATTTTGCCACCTCTTGGGCATACAGAGGAACCTGGACTTATATTGGGAGAAATAAGGAGGGGAACCTACTTTGTATTTTCATTGCAAATTCCATGACTTTAATGTCCAAAATTATTACAAAATCAAGCTATATAAACTACTTTACAACTATGCTAAACATATCCAGATTTCTTTTCTAGCTCTACCTTGAGTAGGTTACTTACACAATCTTAGTCTCCTCCTCTGTAATAAGAATATCACAATTGTACTAAGTCCACTTTAAAGACTAACTAAGGGACATATATTAATTAACATGAATGAGACTGTGTTAAATTCATATTCTCGGTAAAAACAAAACAAAACAAACAAAAAGACCCCCCCCCCAAAAAAAAACAGCTATGTTGACAATTTTAAGTACAACAGAAGACAGTAAATTTGCAAATGCATGATTATCATAATGAAAGTATCCTTCTCTTTCTTTTTTTGTAATCTGAGACTTGACTTTGACTATTTTCTGAGCTCCAGTAGAAGAGGCAGTGCAGATTTCCTGAGGCCCTCCAGATTTCCTTTCCCTTGCAAGAGAAAGAAAATCAAGCTTTATAATACAGTCAAGATCTCAGTCTTCTAAAAAAGCTTTTAGCTCAGTGACTGATTATATAATTGGTTTCGTGACAGAAAAGCCTTCTTAAGATACACATTGAAATAGTTTATTTAGGGAGCTTGTTTCCTGATTTGCTCACTACTCAGAGGTTATGCTTGTTTTCCCCATTGGCACAGGATCATTTATTTATTTCATAACATCACTGAGTTGCTATTGTATTATCTCTGTTTTCAGCTCAATCCAACCAAGCAGAAAATTTAATCAATGGTCCATAGATCATTGCATCCTGATGCTGTAGTCATGTAGTATTAATGATCAGGGAAGTCGTCAGTTCAGCCTTCAGTCTTAGGCCTCCAGCCAGAATCTTTCATGCCCCATTCCCTTGGGAGTATTATCTAAATACTTCTTTTCTCCTCTTTACTTTATTTAATGTTTCTCTAGAAAGTATATTTTCAGGTTTTACTTTTTAAATACAATGGCTTAGGAAAGCAACAAAATCTACCAAATCATCTTTTGAATATCCTTAGTCTCCCCACCCAATTGCCTCCACCCTGTACCAACAGGCTTATTTTTTGAAGAAACTAAACTATAGACTCTCATTGTCATAGCTGATGAGCTCTCATTCTGAAAACAGTAATTAAGTGACAGTTTACAGATTAAATGGGAAGACTGTTTTACCCTAGTAGTTATTAGGATGTTAGCAGCCAAGTTTATAATCCCCAATGGGAGATGAGAGGATCCTTTCAGAAGAAATTGACCCAAGAAAAAAAGATCTTCAGATGCTGACATATGGTATCTCCAAGAAAATGATGGCTCCCAACAGCACCTGCATTGTGAAAAGACTGAAACAATGAACAGTGAAGCCAACCAGTTGGCAAAGTCATCTCACATTAAGAGTGTCCTTTAATACTTCACTCTTAAATATAAAGACAACTGAGGGTCACCAAACCTTTGATGGAAGCTCTAATAGAAAAGACAGAGATCCAAAGAAACTGGAAAAGAAAATGAACTCAAGGGAAGCAGCCAGAGAGAAAAACATCCTTAAAAGAATAAAAGCAAAAGCAAGAAAAAACTATACCTGATATCACCAAAGAGATGAGAGAAGATACTATGCACATGAGATAGGTTTTAAAAAAATGGAATCATTAAAAAAAATAATAATAAGGTCTTGGTAATTAAATATAAAATTGCTTAATTAAAAAAAGATAAATGTTTGGAAGATAGATTTGCTGATATAATCCAGAAAATATTAAACAGATAAAGAAATGGAAAATAGGAGAGAAGAATTGGGAATATCAGAGGATAAATCCAGGAGTTCAACTATCCTAATGGAATTTCCAAGAAAACAGAATTTGAAAGAGAGAAAAATTATCAAAGAAAAAATACCAATAATAAAAAGCTGTAACCAACACATTATCATGTGATTTTAGGTCTCTGATAAAAAGAGGATCCTAGGGTGCCTGGGTGGCTCAGTTGGTTAAGCAACTGCCTTTGGCTCAGGTCATGATCCTGGAGTCCCGGGATCGAGTCCCACATCAGGCTCCCTGTTCAGCAGGGAGTCCGCTTCTCCCTCCGACCCTCCTCCCTCTCATGCTCTCTCTTGCAAATAAATAAAATCTTAAAAAAAAAAAAATTAAAAAAAAAAGAGGATCCTAGTAGCTCTGAGAGAGAAATAATCATGTACAGAGAAATAAGAACTAGAGAGCATCAGACATCCATCATTAGACCGACAGCAAAAGCCAAAAGGCATTGGATAATGCCTTAAAAATTCTGAATGAAAATATTTTCCAATCTTGAATTCAATACTCCATATTCTCTGTGAGCATTAATCAAGTGTAAATTTTTTAAAGCATTTTCAGATCTGCAAGTTCTTTAAAAGTATGTTTCCCTTGCACTTGCTTTTTTCAGAAAGCTACTGGTAATTATATTCCACCAAAATAAGGAGAGAAACTAAGAAAGCAGAACAACATGGGATCAAGAAAATGTAAGAGTCTCAATCCCAGAAGGGAGGTGTGAAGGGGATTCCCAAAGTGACAGGAAAAAAAAAAAAATGAGACTTGTTTAGAACAAGTCTAGATTGAAATAGGAATATAAAGGGCCTTAAGGAGGGGACTCCCCAGTAATAAAAATGGGGAAAGAATTAACTAATTGATATATTTGGCCACATTAAAAGGAACTTTTATAGTTTCTTCACAGCTCATTTTGGGGATGAATTAGAGATCGCTAATTAAAAAGCAAGCAAATTGTAAAAATAATTATAAACTGATACTTTCTACACTGTTTAGAGCAGGAAGTATATTTTTAGGTTATAAAATAAAAATAGCAGCTATAATTCTTTCAGAGGCTCCTATATGTCAAACATATACTTTGTCTCTGATCTTTGAACCCTTCCAAGTAAGAATTATCATTATTTTACAGATGAGAAAATCAACACTCACAGAAACTAAATGAATTGCCTATCCTAAGTCATACAGTTAGCAAGAAGTGAACTGAGATTCAAATCTACATTCTAAAATCTATGCTTTTTCTAATAAAGCATGCTTAAACAGCATGCTGATACATATATATGCATATTATGTACATAAAATGCAGTATTGCCCAGGTGGCTGGGTGGCTCAGTCAGTTAAGTGTCTGCTTTCGGCTCAGGTCATGATCTCAGGGTCCTGGGATTGAGCCCTGCGTTGGGCTCCCTGCTCAGCAGGGAGTCTGCTTATCCCTCTCCTTCTGCTGCTCCCCCTGCTTGTGCTCTCGCGCACGCTCTCTCTAAAATCAATAAAATCTTTAAAAAATGCAGTATTGCCAGCTGATATATAATACTGCTTTTGTCCTTATTTGCACTATGTGCGCATATAATATAATGTGTGTATGTATGTAATTTTCTCAACCAGGCTATGAGCATTTAGTAAAGAGGAATTATACGTTCTATGCTCCAAGTTAATATTAAATGAAATATTCTTATTCTTATGTGTTTCCTTAAGACTTTACTTTCAAATTATTTTTACATTAAAAATGAAGTACTTGTGGTAGATGACAATTTTTATACCCATCTATGCTAGGAAGGATATACTTACACACTGGACTTTCAACATGAACTTGATTGTGGATATCATTAGATGAAATACTATAGTAGGATTTAAGTATAAGTGCCAGATTTCAGAAATTTGTACACACAAGGGATGGTCAGAGAAGAGAAAGAGCATCCACAAAGAAGTTTGGTGTTAGAGACACGAAGGGAGGGTTTCTAGAAAGAATTAATCAACCATTGAATACTACTGTAACAATCCCAGTGCATTCTATAACATGAAGGGCAACAGCAGTTTCAAGAACTGCCTTGGAGATAGGGGTAGATGATGTGGAAACAATATTGGAGTGACTGTGTTTTGACTCCTCATTAGAATGTAAGTGCTGTAAGGAGAGGGAGTTGTTTCCTTTCTTCCTAACACTATCTCAGTGCCTGTAACAAGGCCGATGGAGGAGGCACTGGCCAGTGCCTTCATTTAGTGAATTTTAAGCACGACTATATATTTTTTTTTTAAAGATTTTATTTATTTATTTGAGAGAGAATGAGAGAGAGCACATGAGAGTGGGGAGGGTCAGAGGGAGAAGCAGACTCCCTGCCGAGCAGGGAGCCCAATGCGGGACTCGATCCAGGGACTCCAGGATCATGACCTGAGCCGAAGGCAGTCGCTTAACCAACTGAGCCACCCAGGCGCCCAAGCACGACTATATTTTAAGGTCCCAACTAAATTCCTGTGTGCTGGATTTAACCAGAACAAAACCAGAAACAGAGATAGTTTATCAGGTGATAATGAGTTCTATGGAGAACATTTAAGCAGGCAAAGAGAACAGGGAGTGCAGGAAGTAAGGGGGGGGTGGTAAATGAGAATTGCCAGTGGGCATGTCCGGGGATGCTGCTTTAAGATGGTTATGTTCATGCAAAAACACAAAGCAGCTGAGAAGTCATAACAAAATCTGTGGGAAGAGCATTCCAGGCAGAGGGAGAAGGAAATGAAAAAGTGCTGATGTGACACTGAATCTGGAATGTTTGAGAAACAGCAAGGAAAAAAATGATTGATTACTACAATCCTTAAATTTTTTCCAGACACCTTATAAGGTAATTTCTAGATCCATCTTGTAAATAATGAAATGGAGACTCAGAAAAGTCACCCAGTAAGTTACAGTTAGGTTCCCTTCCACAAAATAACAATGCTTGCTAGGGGCCAGGGTTTCTCAGCTGTGGCACTATTGGTGTTTTGGGTTGGATAATTCACCGTTGTCAGGGGCGGTCCGGTGTATCACAGGCCTCTACCCACTAGACGCCAGTGGCATCCCTCTCCTCCCTACCCCTGTGTGACAGTCAAACTTTCCTCCAGACATTGTTAAATGTCTCCTGGTGGTAGAGAAGCTGAAATTATCCCTGGCTGAGAACCACTGCCAAAGAGTAGTGCAGATAACAGGCAAAGGCTTCATTGTAAATGACAGTTAACTTAGGCCCTGTTTTTAAGACCAAATTAGTTGCAGCACAATGATGATATTTAAGACCGTTAATGGTCATTTTATAAATAATTCATTGATTCTGCTATGAGGCAATTTGAATCAGTTGTAAAGATAACCCCAAACACTAAATTGACTAAAGTGGGCTTACACTTTGCATTACTCAAAGATGCCTTATGTGCATGTAAAACCAAACCACATCATGGAAATTCTGAGCCTTTCTACTTAATTCTAGTATGAGAATATTTATGCACACATTTTATTAGCCTAATTCACTCTGTTAAAGAGCATAAAATATATTTTATATTCAAAGTTTTAGGACAAATCTATCATTAGATTTTATTAATTTTCCAAAAAAATCAATCTCAGTGTAATTAACTCGTAATGAGTATACCCTATAAACTACAATTTATATACCCCACAACTAACAGAGTTAGTGTGTTTTAAAATACTGTCTATGCCCATTTATTGAGGGTGTGGCTTGGTAATATATTAAGTTTGCCTTATATTTCTTAATAAAAAATACATCATTTGAATTAAGGAGGTTCAGCTCGCATTACTTAAGTAAACATATGTAACTTTCTCCTGCCTTATAAAGGCAGATATCCAGCTCACCATTGGGCCCATCCTTGCCTAAATGATGAATGAATGTTATCAGGGAACTGTTTCAGCAGTGCAGTGGGTAAAACAGCCCAGAATGCATTCAAACGTGAATTGAGGAAATGCAGTTCAGAGGCTTTTTAAATGGCCTTAACCTCACAGAATGCGTTTCTTCCCTGGCCTCCTGAGCGGGGCCTGCTGTTGTTGCTGGGCCAGTGGGAGAAGCTTAGACACAGCTTTGTTTTCCCACCAGGCATGAAGAGCTCTCCTACCAGATTGAAGACACACAAGCCTGCTAAGAGAAGGGACTGAGCACTGGAGCTGTTGTTTACAACATTATTTAGACTAATTAAAAATTACAATACATAAAAACTCATGGAGAGCTTAGCAAAGAGAGTGAAGTTACAATTATAAAGCTGTTTAAACAAGCACCAAATCATGAACACTTAAAAAAAATATTTGAGACTGATCTTATTTATATTAGTATGCCTACTATTAACCCATCACATTCCTACACATAGAAAACAATGTATGAAGCATGTCATTTGTGACTTTAAAGTTGTTTTTAAGAGCTCAACACAATTGAGGCATTTTTCTTTAAACTACCTTGATTTATACTGTGAAGTTGATTATGTCAGAATCACACAGGGCAATTATTTCTCTTATATGTCTCAAAATGTGGGCTAACGGCCTAATGATATGTACCCTGTGCCCAACTAATGTTTTCTCTTTCTCCCTAAAAATGTTTATTACTTAATATGAGTCCATCTAGTAACTACCCTTTATTTAAAAAAAAAAATCCTACTATTTAAATTTATACAAGAAGTCTCATCATTTTCACCAAACAAAATTTTTGATCTTAACTGCTGCTCATTCTCGCTTCCTTTTTTTTTTTTTTGGTGGTTGTTCACCGACATTTTCTAGAGAGGAATAAAGCTGAATGGAATTCTGTATCATTGGCTTGGAGACTTTGCTTATTGAAGATTATTTTTTTTAATATGCCAAAAGCTGATATTTTAAGTAAAAACATTTCTCTAGTTTCTTTATAGGTCTATGAACTAATAAAACACAGAGAGAAATTCAATGCCAGTTGTGAAAAGAAAATAGGATTTTGAGCAAAGGGAACATTTTTGGTGGTGATAGCTTTACAAGATACTATACATTCCAACGACTCTCATGAGTCTAGGAATTCAAGCATGGCATAGTAAGTTCAGATAAGATCCACAAGTGAGGGTGCCTGGGTGGCTCAGTTGGTTAAGCGACTGCCTTCGGCTCAGGTCATGATCCTGGAGGCCCCGGGATGGAGTCCCGCATCAGGCTCCCTGCTCAGCAGGGAGTCTGCTTCTCCCTCTGACCCTCCCCCCTCTCATGTGCGCTCTCTCTCTCAAATAAATAAATAAAATCTTTAAAAAAAAAAAAAAAAAGATCCACAAGTGAATAATTTTTTAAGCAAGTGCAGCTTATATGACTACTGCAATAAACATAGTTATTACCAACAGGGTGAGGCAATTTTATAGACTTTCTATTAAACGCTTTCTTCCCATTTATTTACCATTTTAAAATCCATGTAAACAAATGAAAGATATTTCAGTAACAGAGTGCATGCATACTTTTTAAAATAGTCTTTGTTCATTTTAGAAGAAAGGGTTTAAATCTGGGGTGCTTTTGGCAGTTAATGAGACTCATTCTTGATAACAGTGCATAGTAGAATTAGTAAGAGTTTCTTTTAAGATGCTTAATTGCAAATTATTCTTCAACACTAACAGAATGTGCTCAAAACTTTTGTTTCTGTGCTTTTATTTTTCTTTCTCACCAACACTGCAGAATTAATTTAGGCATGTTTTATCAAAACTTGAAACAGGGAAATACAGTTTACTTTTCTGTCATGTTTTGTTAAGTGAATGTGAATCAATATGCACTGGTGTGTATGTGTGAGAGAGAAAGAGAGAGACAGAGAGAGTGACAGGGACAGAGGCAGAGAGACACAGAGAGAGGAAATTAAAGTTTGCAAAATTCCTTGAGAAGTATTGAGATCCAATAAAGAAACTCACTAAAATGAGATAGTACTAGCATTCCAAGAAAGTAACTCACCACATACTTTATGGCATAAGTGCTATTTCTGAGAGGAAAGGAAAGAGTTGTCCTCAAAGGTTGGCATGAATGTAAGGTGCCATATCAGCAAACGCATCCAAAGAAAGATTGCCTTCCAAAAGCTGGACAAAAGAATGAGATAAAGTAATGAGGTGTGACTGACATTTCATACTAAGATTCATCATGTTGTCACTTTAACAATGAAAAGTCGACTTTCTTGGGGGTATGATGGCAATTGTGAAGAGCTGGTGGATTTACCTCTACTATTTATCTTAGAGTAAACAACAGGAGATGTGGAGGTTTTCTGCTCAACTCTGTCTTTATCTACAGCCCTGACTAATCCTATTTGATGTACGTAAGGCATCACTAATTACACTGAGTGGACAGGAATGTATTTGACCAATTAATTGAATATTGCAATTTTAACTTATTCATAAATATAATAAAGGTAACATCTTCCCCATTTTAGCCTATTCATCTACTTTTTCTATAACATAGTCACAGTTATCCATGAAAAAGAAAAAGGGAACTACCTAGAATAGTTTTAAGATGATTCAAATATTAACTAAGAGTGTGATCAAGAGTTCCTTAATTAAGGTTGCTATTGCCTTAAAAAAGGATGCCTACAATACTTTGAGTACAGCTAATGTGCTCTAATGAATGAGCAGGATATAGTTTAAAGAATATTGTCAAAGAAGAATCCCATACAATATTTAAAGGGACTGAATCATCTTTCTCCTTATTGCATAATAACCTTGCATATGAATTCAATTGAACTTAAAAGCATAATTTGCTTTTGTCTTAATATTAAGTACTCAGAAATGTTTTCTCTTTATTCTGATTGCAAATTAGATTAGTATTCTCACAGTTGATTTCCTTTCAGATAGTATAGGGCTTTTCTGTTCATTTTTCGAACAAAAGTGAGAAATCAGTGTAATTATAGTTCCATGACACTTTTGTAGTATGGAGAGATGTAGATAATACTTTAGTTGATACCTGAGAAAATTAATTATCTATTCCATTAAAGAGGTTTCCCAATAATTTCCAAATGTAGAAACCATTCTTCTGTGTCACCTTGCAATTTTTGCTTCTATTTTGTGCTATCCACCATTGAATAGAAAAGCTGATTTTAAAAAAAGAATATTCAAATATGTACTGAGCTATCAGGTGCCATGCACTGTACTAGACATTCTGAAAATAGGAAGAAATATGAGATAATTATGTGGGTTATTCAAGGCTAAAGCAGTTATAATAAAATATTTCTGATAAAGAGATTTCTCATTATTTTATACATGCATTTTACTTTTATTCATATTTGGTTGTTGTCTTTATAAACACAAGTCAGTATGAAAATGTACAGCATATTGCCATAATATAGTCACAGTGGTTCATGAAAAAAAAAAATTGAAACAATTTTTTATTATATCTTTTTCCCTTACTTTTATTGTATACCAAATTACTCCAAAACTTAGTGGCTTGAAACAAACCATTACATTATATTCACAGATCCTGTGGGTCAGGAACTCAAATAGGGCATAATGAGAGGTTTTGTTTTTGTTTTTGTTTGCTTTTGCTCCATGGTTGCTGAGATTTCAACCAGAAAGACTCTAAGACGATAAGATAACTTGATGGCTAGGGCTAGAACCATTTCAAACTCATTCACTCCCACGTCTAGCATTAGGCTAGGATAACAAGAACACTAAGACCACTGTTCAGAAGACCTGCATGTAGCATTTTTATGTGGCATGGCTTCCTCACAGCATGGTGGTCTCGGGGTAGTAAGATTTCTAAAGTAGTGTTGCAGGGCTCCAATTGTGACTATTCCAGGGATGAATTAGAAGATGCAGTTGCAATTATATAAATAGAAAAATAAATTGCATAGTACTCTCAACCATTTAAAAATATCAAACTGGCCCTTGAATATACTCAACTCCATTTAAAACTGGCATTTGCTCACTCCCTCAGTTTGCACAATTTTTACCTGGTTTGATTTTCCCCCTATGTGGACGTGGCCTTTGATATTCCTTGGTTTTCAAGTGAAACACATTTATCATGGTGAGTTACCAAGCTAGAATTTTAATTGTAATCAGTCACAAGTTAGTGTCATTGACCTCAGTCAAACTTTCAGTTTGCAATTACTTTGGATGAGCAGAGGACTAAATCCTGAGCTCTGAGATGATACCACTAACCTACTAACATCATGCCTAAAGCAATGGCTCCACTTCATTTTTTAATCTCTATATATCAATTGTTTAACTGCTCTAACAAATCAGAACCATGGCTTTTGGGAATATGTAGCCAATCCTTGGAAGTAATATTTGCACTTCCTCATAGGTTTGACTCATTGCAAGCATGCCTGTGTGTATTTAATAATTCCTCAGTTACTTTTCATCACATACAGAATAAAATCCAGTCTCTGCTATTACAGCCTAAAAAGCCATATGTATGTTTTCTGTTTTCTTTTTTTTGTTGATATTTGAAAGTGGTTTTATATTTTGTCTCCCTCTAATGACTATAATCTCCACCAGAACCGGAATATTCCAGAATTATTCATCATCCTATCCTTGTCCTAAATCAGTAGTTGTTTTATAGAAACAATTAAATGTGTATTATTTACATTAATTAATCAATGTTTACATTAATTCAAGAGGGAAGACCAAGGTTCTATTATCTTTAGGGACTGGTCATCTATTAGAAGGAATAACATATTTATTTGTTTTTTTCCTGAGCAGAAAAATGGAAAAAGCCATTTGTAGAAGGCACATAAATCTCATGGGTAATTTGAAAGACACAGGGTCAGATTTTCAAAAGGAAATAAATGTAAAGATGCATATTCTCAGGCAAATTAAAAACGTGGTTAGCATTATGGCTATAAAATCAACTTTGTGCTAATGTTTCCAAGTATTAAACAGTAACTATTTAAGGACATTTTATTTGCCAGCATATGATAATAGATTGACATTTGATGACAGGATTTACACTAAATTCATTTAGGCAATCAGTGTTAACATGAGAAAGGATGATATGTAAAAATAAGACAGAGCTAAGTTGAAAGCTATCACAAAGAATTAACTAATTCTGATGCAGGAGATTGAGAGGTAGAAAAAAAAGGGAAGAGGAAAAAAATGAATTCAAATTGAAGAAGTCTGAGACACTATCTCTTAGAGTGGTTATATAGGCAGAATAGGAAAACAGGTTAAAAAAAGTCAATTTTTCTGTGAAAATTAGTTTTGGGGAACACTCAAGTGGGAATACTGTTAATAACTGAAAATATTTGGCTGGTATTGGGCTAAAGATGTAAGTAACTGAGATAGTCAGATTTCTAAGATGTGCTATATCTCCCAATTAATATTTTCTGGGTATTTAACGGAATAGTAATCTATGTACTTTGGTGAAGAGATTTTGCAGATGGAATTAAGGTTACTAATCAATTCAGTTTAAGATAAGAAGAATATCCTAGATTATTCAGGTAGGCCCAATGTAATCACATGAGCCACTAAAAGCAGAAGAGGAAAGCAGAAGAGTTAGGCAGAGAGATACCACTGAAGAGAGAGGCAGAGGACAGGTTATGTGGAAGGGAAGGTGAAGAGAGATTTTGGAAGCATGAGAATGACTCAACCCATTGTTGCTGACTTCGTACATGGAGAGTAGAGGCAACTTTCCAAGGAATGGAAGAAGTCTCTAAAAACTAAAAATGATCCCTGGCCAACAGCTAGCTAGGAAATGGGAACCTCAGTCCTACAACTGTTTGGAAATGAATTCTTACAATAAGCTGAATGATCCTGGAAGAAGGTTCATCCCTGAGCTTCCAAGAAGGAATGCAGCCTACAGACATGTTGATTTCATGAACCAACTGAGCTACACTGTGCCTAGACTTCAGACCTAGAGAACTCTTGGATAATACATGTGTAAGGTTTTAAACATCTAAAACTGTAGTGATTTATTATAACAATAGAGTTTCTAACATAAAAGTGATTCAATGACTATCATTTAAGTGATAATGTAACTGAAGCACACAGAAAAAAAGAATTTAATGGTTTAAGATTAAGCTTTGGAAGTCCTACTTAAAATGAGGAGATAACTGGGAAAACTGGGCTTAGCGAAGCCAAACCAAACAAGGTGGAGGCTAGGGAATGCATGGATGGTCAGCCATTAAAAGGACAGTTGATGGTTATAGGACCTCTTCATGGTCATAAATAAAGGGAGCTAAAAACAGGAATGGATGATCAATAAGTTTAATGTCAAGCAGAAAAAGGATGAAGAAAAAAATCACTGAGGAAGTCATTGAAGCTGGAAATCAAATTTCAGGACTAAGAAGGGACTGGCAAAGAAATAGTTTGTGACAAGTATAGATTGCTTGCTTTGGAAGAGTTTAGATATAGGGGCACCTGGGTGGCTCAGTCATTAAGCGTCTGCCTTCAGCTCAGGTCATGATCCCAGGGTCCTGGGATAGAGCCCCTCATCAGGCTCCCTGCTCAGCGGGAAGCCGCCTTCTCCCTCACCCACTCCCCCTGCTTGCGTTCCCTCTCTTGCTGTGTCTCTCTCTGTCAAATAAATTAAATCTTAAAAAGAAGAGTTTAAATATAAATTGCATAAAAGTGAGTTTGAGCAATGACATAAGGAATAACTGAAAAAGTGACGTCAGTATGAAGATGACCCTATTTTACAAAAAAAACCTGTCAATATTATAACATTAATTTCAGTTTCATTAGCGTATTAGGCGAAAGTGAAACCTACTAATTCTTAAGTGCTCACAAATGTGTTGGGGGAAGCATAGCAGAAAGAAAAGATAATGGAGCAAACCTGGATCCCAAAACATGAGCAAGTCCTTAACATTCCTAAATTTCAGCTACCTTAGCAAATACACAGGGCGTATATACATGCTTCTCAAGCTTGTCGTGATGATTACATGAGAAAGTATGTGCAAACCACCTAGTACAGATTCAACAACCTGAACCAGCCTATGAAGTCCCAAACTGAATACCACTCTTATAGTAATGGCAACCTTAGTGTCTGTCCCAGAGGAGGTTTGAGAACTGAGAATATGATATGAAATGGTATACAGCCAGTTTTTGGTCTGGATACTTTCTCTACTTTTCTAATATTTCCTAATAAATAAAAGAGATGCTCCTCCTTAATCACAGTGCCTTAGCCATCAATAGTGCTGATATGATTTCATATTTATTCTCTTTGCTTTCTTTCTTGTGGGTTACTGTAAACAGCCTTTCCTTCACACAACGTTGCCTTGAACAGCTATGTAGCTTGTGATCTGCTTGACTCCAAGGGGTACCATTTTCATCAGAATCTATGATCCAAGGGGCACTTGGGTGGCTCAGTTGGTTAAGTGACTGCCTTCGGCTCAGGTTGTGATCCCAGGGTCCTGGGATCAAGACCACTTCAGGCTCTCTGCTCATCGGGGAACCTGTTTCTCCCTGTCCCTCTGCCTGCCACTCTGCCTGCTTGTGCTCTGTGTCAAATAAATAAATAAAGTCTTTAAAAAAAAAATCTATGATACGAATTGCATAAAATTGCTGGGACTTCACACTTAAGATTTTAAAACAATCTATTACATTATAGGCTTTCGGTTTAAGTCCAGTTTTAGGCATGTGGATTAAAACAGCAAGCCTATGATTTCTTGATGAGATTTGAGAAAAAACTTTTTTTTAGATTGTTTTTGGTAGAATTTAAGTCTCCTTGAATAAGGCTTAGGGAAAAACTAGACTGAGAATAAAGCCTCTCTTAAAGACTATCTGTTTTAACTAACTGTGGACCCAAAGAATTATAAATATGATCATATACCTAAATGAACCTCAACATCATCACATGAGTTGAGGTCAATTTGTGAATATTATGATTATTACATTTCAAAATGTTAAGTACTTATTGAAATATCTATTTCCTGATAGATGCTAGTGTTTTTGTTAGAGTTGTACTATCAAAACACATTTTTTGATAACTCAGTAGATTTTAAATTAAATACTGATAATATATTTCAAGTATTTTTCCATAAAATTTTATTTTATTTCAGATATTCTAGGCTTAAATTGTTTATGTAGGTTTTGATTCTATAGGATATCATCTAGAATTTACTGTTTTAAGAAATCACTCTTTAAGAACATTAAAATAGTCTCTGATAAGTAGAAGTTCATGCTATTATTTGTATTGTTTTCACTTTTTAATAGAAAATATACTAAATAGATCATCCAAAACATGTGCATTACACTGCACCAATTTAAGCCATAATTATCACTATGAAGACTTTAAGATATCAAAAAACTTTCTATTTGCCTAAGTAAAACATAACTTCTGTTTAAGCAATTATGAATGTCAATTGCTAACTTTAGAAATTATGATTTTTTATGCCATTGAACCTTCTGGCATTCTGCTGTTTCTAGCATTTTAACAAGTCATGCTATAATTTTTTTGAGGGGGGGATATAGGTATTAATTCAGTATTGCTTTGGCATACTGTTTTTAAGGTCTCTGAATCCAGAATGAGACTTTATAGATTCTCCATGGATTTTATGGTGACTTAAACAAATTAATTTTCTACATTTCAATTTCCTTACTTATATAATAGACTTATCTTATTGAGTTGATGTAACAAGTAAATAATTTAATACATTTGAAAGTAACTGGAATAAAATAAACCCATAATTTATTAGATGTTTAGTAATAGTGTTACTTTCTTTTGAATGACATAAATCTGAAATAAATTCAGTGCTAGTTCGAAGAGAGTAAATCACTAGAGTCCACTGTAAGAAAAACATTGTATTCTTATGTAATCTGGTAAATATGGTAGACCAATCTGACAAAGATATGTCACCTTTCTCACTCCAAACACACAGGAATAGTGAATAAAATATAAAATTAAAAGAATTATATGAATAGCTGACACTGAAGAAAAAAAAATACTCTTTAGCTAAAATCCTGTGAAAATATAAGGAATTTAACGCCAGAGCCATCAGTGGGAATTTCCATGGTGGCTAATGTGGGATGATTCATATAGCAACTTTAAAGTGTGGGGTTGGAGGGGAGGGGGGAGGGGGGAGGGGGGATGCAGTAACATTAAGGAGGACATGTGATGTAGTAAGCACTGGGTATTATATAAGACTGATGAATCACTAACCTCTACCTCTGAAACCAATAATACACTATATGTTAATTGAATTTAAATTAAAATCTCCTAAAAAAAAAAAGTGTGGGACTGAGATTATAATGCCTATAAGAGTGGTAGCCCCAAGCTCAAGCTAGTTGGAAAACAAAAACAGAATCAATTTTATAAAGCCAAGAGCATCAAAGGACTGCTCTCTTCACCAAACGGAGACAAAAATATTTACTTGAACAAAAAACATGGCAAAAAAATTTCTATCACCTTCATAGGATTCTAAGAGTAAAAGAATAACTCATGAGATAATAAAAACTAGAAGGCACCATTTATGAGTGTGAGAATGTAGCAGTAACCCAAATAAAGACTCAACATGAAAACTGTTCTAGAAGTAGCAAAACCAGTGGGACACCAGTGGAGGCAAATGTAAATGTGCTTTGTAGAAATAATGTCACAACCCCAAAATATAATATTCTTTCAGAAAAACAAGGTGTTCTGAGAATAAACTCATTATTAAAAATTTAAAAATACAAAAGAGAACACACAAAAAACAATGGACCATCATAAAGGAAAGTTGGCACACACAATTAAGAATTAGCATGATAATAGTGCAGATGAACATTTTTAAAGACCATTTAAAATAAGTACGTTTAAAATGCCTAAAGAGAGGCACCTAGGTGTGGCTCAGTCTGTTAAGCATCCAACTCTTGATTTCAGTTCAGGGGATAATCTTTGGGTCATTTGATTGAGCCCCACCTAGGGCTCCAGTGCTGGGTGTGGAGCCTGCCTAAGATTCTCTCTCCCTTTTCCCTCTGCCCCTCCCCCCCAACACTTGCACTGTCTTGAGCTTTCCCTCTCAAAAAAATAAAGTAAAATAAAATGCTTAAAGAATAAAATATGGTTTACAAAAAATAATGCCAGACCCCATGGTATGAAACAGAAAGAAATGACAGAGAAGAGACAAGCAAATATGGCTTCTAGGAATTATACCTGTACATACACACATACACACAAATACATATATTTAGTATAATAATCACTTTCATGTGTCAACTTGACTAGATCATGGGATGACCACATGTCTGGTTAGGTATTATTTCTGGGTGTGACTGTGAGGGTGCTTCTGGAAGAGATTAGCATTTGAACTGGCAGACTAAGTGGAGGACATTGCCCTTCCCAATGGGATGGGCACCATCTAATATGTTGAGGGTCTGAATAGAATAAAAAGGTGGAGGAAGGGAGGATTCACTATCTCTTCTTGACTACTTGAACTGAGATGTCAATCTCCTCCTGCCCTTGGCTCTCCTGATTCTTGGACCTTGAGACTCAGATCATCAGCTCTCTGGCTCTCTGGCCTTAGAACTTTATTACTAGCCTTTCTGGGTCTCTGGCTTGCAGATAGCAAATTGTGGGACTTCTCAAACTCCATAATTACATGAGCCAGTATCTTATAATATACCTCTTTATGATACCTTATAATAAACCAATATCTTAGAATATATATACGATTCTATCTCTATATCTCTATCTATCTATGTATCTATCTTGTTGGTTCTGTTTCTTTGAAGATCCCTGATTAATGCATTTAGTGTGACTGAAATTTTTTAAAAAATGCATGATAGGTTGTAAAATGGATTATATAAGTGAAAGAGAATTATTTAATTCTTCTTGTTACGACAAAAAACTTTAAGTTTTTTATAAAAATGAAAAAAAAGATTAAATGCATTCATAAAGGTGGAGCTCTGGTTCTAGGGGATTAGTGTCCTTATAAGAAGAGACACTGGAAAGTTTGCTCCCTCTCTCTCTGCGTGTATATAAAGAAGAAGTCATGTGCATATACAACAACAGATCAGCCACTGAAAAACCAGGGGAAGAGGTCTCACCAGAAACATACCATGTGATACCCTGCCTTGGACTTCTAGCCTCCAGAACTGTGAGAAAATAAAAAATAATAAAAAATAAAAATACTAAAAATCTGTTGTTTAAATTTAATCTATTAATAAAATGAAACCTGCTTGTAACTGAAAAATAAAAATCTGTTGTTTAAGCCACCCAGGCTAGGGTATTTTATAATGGCAGCTTGAGCTGACTAAGACAATAGTCTTTTCAATTACTGGTACTGAAACAACTGGATAACTACATGCAAAATCAATCAATTGATCAATCTAGTCACAGACCTTACACATTGAACAAAAAATAACTCAAAATAAACCATAGACCCAATGTAAAATGCAAAACTATAAAACTCCTTAGAAGGTAACATAAGAGAAAACTTAAGTGAACTTAAGGTTTTTTGAGGATGACTTTTTAGGTACAACACCATAAGCAGAATTAATGAAAGAAAAAAATAATTAGGTGGATGTCATTAAATTAAAAACTCCTGCTCTATGAAAAACAATGTTAAGAGAACAGCAATACAAGCCATATGCTGGGAAAAAATCTTTGCAAAATGCATATTTGATAGAAGGATGAGTAACCAAAATATACCAAGAACTCTTAAAACTCAACAATAAGAAAACAGTCCAATTTAAAAATAGGCAAAAAAAATCAGAACAGCTATATCACCAAAGAATATACACTGAAGGCAAATAAGCATATGATAAAATCTTCAACATCTTGGGGCGCCTGGGTGGTTCAGTCACTAAGCGTCTGCCTTCGGCTCAGGTCATGATTCCAGGGTCCTGGGACTGAGCCCCACATCGGGCTCCCTGCTCTGTGGGAAGCCTGCTTCTCCCTCTCCCAGTCCCCCTGCTTGTGTTCCTCCTCTCGCTGTGTCTCTGTCAAATAAATAAATAAAATCTTTAAAAAAAAAAAATCTTCAACATCTTGTGCCATTAGGGAATTGCAAATTAAAATGAGATACCACTACACACCTATTAGAAAAGCTAAAATATAAAATAATACCAAATGCTGGTGAGGATATAAAGCAATAGAAACTCATTAATTGCTGGTGGAAGTGCAAAATGTTACAGTCACTTTGAAAGACAGTTTGGTGGTTTCTCATAAAACTAAATATGTACTCTTACCATATGATAGAACAATTGCATTTTTTGGTATTTATCCAAATGAGTTGAAAATGTGTCCACACAAAAACCTTCACACAAATGTTATAGCAGCTTTTGTTACAATTGCCAAAACTTAGAAGGAATCCAGATGTTCTTTAGTAGACGAATAAATTGTAGTACATCCAGACAATGGAATATTATTCAGCACTAAAAAGAAAGACAATGGAATATTATTCAGCACTAAAAAGAAATGAGCTATCAAGCCACAGAAAGGCATGGAGGAATCTTAAAGGCACATTACTAAGTGAAAGCAGCCAGTGTGAAAAGGTTAAATACTGTATGATCCTAACTATATGACATTCTGGAAAAGGTAAAATTATGAAGACAGTAAAAAAAAAAAAAAAAAATCACTGGTTGCCAATAAATCCCAGAAATAAAATATAAATCCCAAACTAATAAAGAGTATAATAGGAAGAAATACTGATCAAATAGAAAGCAAACAGAAAACATGCACACAAAGAAAAGCATTTCAAAAAACAGAGTAAGAAGCCAATAATAAATCTAAATATATCACTAAGCACAATGACCATGGTAGATTACATTAGTGTTCAAAAATAATTGCTTCCCCTTCACTGCACTGATATCAGGCTTGGCCATATGATTTGTTGAGTAACCCAAAGGACTGAATTTTCAAATCAAACTTAAATGGGTTAGACATCATACCCAAATTTAGGGTCTGCTAGTGATTTCAAGGATATAGATAATCAAGAGACTCAGATAAAGCAAAGAGACTTCTAAGACATGCTGAGCAGCCCCTGGGTTCTTTCCTTCCCACAGTGAATATTCACTCTTGGCCAAGAAAAGACAAAGTCTCTAAGTGAGGTATGTAGGCTATTACCTTGGATATCAGGGACCATTGTGTTTATGAAGCATCTCCAATTTCCCACCAGTTAGTGTGATATTTTCCAGGGAGCCATACCTCATAAATCCATAGATTCTGTTTTTATTTATCATAAGCCATCTTTAGCCAGGAGCGTCCC
Source organism: Mirounga angustirostris (assembly GCF_029215605.1). Classification (NCBI taxonomy): domain Eukaryota; kingdom Metazoa; phylum Chordata; class Mammalia; order Carnivora; family Phocidae; genus Mirounga; species Mirounga angustirostris. The sequence goes on from NW_026991720.1 coordinate 38,683,448, forward strand.
ATTAAGAACTTTCCCTAGATAAGGACTTCTTCCTAGCAAATATCATTAATCTATTGACCCAGAGACTCAGTTATGATGTTATCAAGGAGATATGACCGAAGCATCCCCTTGGTAATAGGGTGATTAGATTACAGGCTAGATTTTTAAAAACCTTCTTCCATATTCATAATGCTTTTCTTTTGGGGAGGATTATATTTCCTGATGTCATTGGATTTAGGTCTGTCCACTTGCATGCTTTGGTCAATAAAATGTGAGTAATTGTGAAGTGTGTCACTTCTGAACAGTTTTAAGAACCAGCTTATGGATTGCCATTTATCTCTTTCACTCTACCAAGAGAATAGCAGTGACCTAGGTAAAGGTTACATGGTTATCCTTGGTTCTAAGTGAAGAATATGTGATAGACAGTAGGACAAGCAGACTTAAACTCTCTGCTTTAAGTCACTAACGGGTTGTTTGTCACTGCATCTGATTAGAGAGAGTGAGCCAGAGCAAAATATTAGCATGCTGGACCCTAAACAGAAAGACTGAGGGAAAGTCCTTGTGGCCATAGAATCCCAAGAATTTATTTTATCTTATTCAACACTATTTTTTTCTGAATTATGCTATAATACATTTACGTTATACCCAGAATATCAGTAAATTATTGTATTAATAGGGTCATAACAATTAACAGTCTAGGCTGGGAGTATTTTATTGGTCAAGTAGTGCTAATAGTTAAGCTACTGTTACTTTAAAAGAGTCCCACATATTGAAGCTCTTGCGGCTGAATCTATAAAAATCCACTCCTTACTGTATATGCAAGAAATCATTATAATGTAAGCTATGCATGAAGAGTTAATAGAAATAACTCAGTATATAATAAAACTGCTACAGATTCCAATAACATAAAAGGCAGGCTCCTGAATTTTTAACCTTTTATTCTCAGTACTGTAGAAATAACGCACAGTGAGTGTACAGCTGTTTTATTCCATACTGAAACTCTTTGGGTTTCCATGGGAAATGCTCTGGTATAACTATACGGGTTGTAAGAAGATCTTTATAATTTTTTAGATGAAATCTTGAATCTACACAACCACTCACATAAAAGGAACAGACCTTGACATGTGTATATATTACAGATATAATTTGGTCATTCATTAAATTCTACTTTACCTCCTAAGACAAGTTCATACCAACATTCCAAGTACACAACTATGTGTAGGAAATAATCACAAAATGGAAAGTTTTTCCTCTTATGATTGTTTGACTTAAATCGTAGTGACAGAAAACATCAAAATGATATCAGCTAGAAATAAATGCTTACTTTCCTCATGCATAAATGCAGGCAGAATATTGTTGGCATGTGTACTCAACAATTATCAATAGGAGAGATGTCGAGGCTTTTCACACCATTTTTGTCCATGTAAATAAACCTTTTGTTTTAATAAATAAAGCATATTCATGGCTTAGATTTTAAATCATATTTACAGATGAGGAACACTTCTAGGTCCAAACAGGTGAACTTCACAGCTACTACTGCTGGCAGGAATGTGCCCCTCCCCATGCATTTTAAGCCTAAAGGGCAGAGGCTTAATGTCAGAGAACATCACCCTCTAGATTGAAGAACTGAAACCAGAGAAAGAGACTTGGTGAAGTTCATGTAACCATCATCTGATACCTTCACCTTTGTGCTACAGAAGCAAATGAAAGCTATGCTACTTTTAGATAAACTAGAAGGAATTATCCTGATCATATTAAATGAAACTTTCTTTCATTAACAATTAGGCCAAGGGCATTAGCTACAGAAGGGTATCCATGGATAAGTATGGAATATTAGAACAGTGAAGAGGAAGCCACACAGATATCCTGTCTCTTCAAATATCAGAAGCTTCTACATCATAGCAGTAGAGCAGTGGATCAAGTCCACCTCTCCCAGAGGCTTAGTCCAAAAACTTCCTGTCGGCATTTGTACCAAATAAGGCTCCCTGCACTTCTGGCAGCATCTGCTGGGCTATGAGATCTAGCCAGCTTTCCAGAGTATTGGAAACTTGTATTTTATGATCTCCATTATGGATCTCAACTCCATCACTACCTCCTCAGGCAGGTAGTCCTCCTGATTAATTTGGACATCGATATCTTTCTTGGTGGCAATTTTATACATAGAAATTGCTTTTGGTACTGCAGCCTTTACCAGAGGGAAACCTTGTGTCCTGAAAGGTACACACATTCGGGGCTCCGACAGTTGGTACAAACCCTGGAGGACCAGTCCATCCAGCAGCACTGGGTACCTGGCTGTGTCTTTTATCACTTTGCTGAGCCTCTGTTTCACTCCATTTAGTAGGTCTGTAATAAGGTCACCTCTCACTCTGAGGACTTTGGGCTTTGCTTGATTCATCAAATTGGATGTCTGAATTTTTTTCTGCTGTTCCATCTGCTTTCATTTCTTCTCATAGTATTCCATAATCTTTTGGTCTTTGGGTCTGCCCAAGACGACCTTTCTCAATCTTGAACTCTTCCTCTGCCTTCACATCTATTCCTTTGGCTTTCTCGTTGGCTTCTTGCTCATATAAAAGCCATCATATGCTTCATCTGCTTTTGCATATCAGCATCACTGAGGGTCTGGTGAAGGCGATGCTAGGCTGGTGGGCAACTGACTCCAGTTTAGGTTTGAAAGGGGTGGTGGAAGGAAGGCGAAAGGAAAATCCAGCGCAGGTTTTGGCTTCCTTTGCTTTATAACTCCGGCTTCTGGTTCTTCTCAGACAATTTTTGCATCACGGTTTCCATCTCATAGTCCAAGATTGATATTCCAGCTCAAACTATCACATCTGCATGTCAGCCAGAAGGAAGGAGAAAAAATACTGGGAGGGGACATTTCTCCTTTAAGTACATCTTCTGTTAAACACACCTTTTCCTCCACATGGATGCCACTGCTCCGAGCAGTCAAAATCGCAAATCTAGCTGCAAAGGAGGCCTGGAAATACAAGTCCTATGTTGCACAATTGTACACACAGGAATCACTGGGAAGATCAATTGCTGAAGCAAAAGGAAAGAATATGTAAAGAGGAAAATTATCTGCCTTAGGAGCTTATTTGACTATGAGATTTTGGGTCATCTTCTTATCTGGATAACTTCACCAGAAAAATTCATTAAAAATATTTTGAACATTAAAAAGAGACCCTTGTATTACCTGATAAAAGCAGTACTAAAATTCCTTTGTATATTTCCAAACTGGATGGTAGTGTTGAATAGGTAAACTACTTTTCCCCTTATTTTGCTGACATTTCCTAATAACCTGATACATACAGAATAAAGATTCTGAAGATCACTTTAGACGGCTTTTTGAATCAAAGGGGATGAGTTTTTCAGGAATTCTAAGCATCTAACAGCATTAGAGAAGGGAGTTAATATCTTTGTCTTATTCAACAACATACACATTGATTCTTAACATTGTGCAATACAAATAAAAAAGACAAGACTAGCCCATTTTGAATAGATTATCTTTTTTCTTAATCTAAAATTAAATGGAACACCTCACTTATTATTGACTGCTTATAAACAATTACATTCTTCTCATTTAGGTACATACTTTCAGGTACTTAATTTTATAGCTTGAATGAATCTGTTTTTATTTATACGAAATTTATTTCATTTTTATTTTAATTTTAAATGTAGTAACAGTGTTTTATATTTTTTACAAATTCTTTAATTTAGTAAATTAATTTCATGGTCCATATAGAAATATATTAAGCACAGGTGGTAGTTGGAGATGGCAAAAATGTGAATGTGGTAAATAAATGACAGTTAAACAACATGGAGAAAAATGTACTTATTATATCCTTCAAGCAATCTTTCATATATAATATTTAGACCAGTTAAACTTTTGGTGGTTAAATGATATGCAGTAAGTTTGAGATTTTTTTTTTTTTTTTTTAGTTTTAGATATTTTTGAAGGACACTTTCTCAATGTTCCATTTTTTTTTTTTTAAAGATTTTATTTATTTATTTGAGAGAGAGAGAGAATGAGAGACAGAGAGCATGAGAGGGGGGAGGGTCGGAGGGAGAAACAGACTCCCTGCTGAGCAGGGAGCCCGATGCGGGACTCAACGCGGGACTCGATCCAGGGACTCCAGGATCATGACCTGAGCCGAAGGCAGTCGCTTAACCAACTGAGCCACTCAGGCGCCCTCAATGTTCCATGTTTAAGGCAGAAACATGCATTAATAGCCAATGACCTGTGAAGAAATTTATACATAAAAATAAAGTACCTAATATCTATAGACTTTATCCACCTTCACAGAGTTGATACAGAAAGTGTCAGAGCACCAGTATTAATAACAAATAATGAATCATGACTCATGAGTTATAATAAAATATTCATTTATGATCTAACTTCTAGCAAAATAGCTTCTTTGATTCACTAGAAAATATACTGCTTGCAAGAGGCATGCCTCTGGTTATTACGTGTATTTTTGATGGTATAAGTCCTGTATTGGCCATCATTTCCACAACTAATTTGTAATGAATGTATCTTACTAACATTTCTGTGTCTGTTGATAAAATCAATAGTAACCAAGAAAATTTCTGCTTTACTTACCGTACACTCAATAATAAAAATGTTTTTACAGTTATTAATATCCATAAAAAATTCACAACTTAATGATATATCAGCACAAAACACTTATACATTCCCACATCAGCCTACATTTCTCAAACTGTTTTTGTTTTGTTTTTTGACTGGTACACTTTAGTATATTACAGTTCTGGTGACAAAGTGATAAAGGGATCCAAACCACAACATGTTAGGAATAACTAAAATACTGTCATTACTAAAGAACAATAATAACTCCTGGAGTCTATGAAAGCATCTTCAGTTGCCTAATCATTAAGCTTGCCTGTCTTACACTGTGTCAGAGTTTAGGTTAAAATCTTTATTTCACTGACCAAATTCTTGCCTATGTTCATGGAGCAGAGTTCTCACATGTTCTAATAAAGACATTTTCAAGTGTCTGGCTTCACGGTGCGCTATGTCTCATCTCTCACTTTTCAGCTCATCAAACATTGTCATAACAGAATATATACTCAATTATAGCAACAGTGAACCTCACATATTTATCAAAGTGGGGCACACTGTGAAAACTTGGCAGGACATCAAAGGGCCATGGAAAAGTTTGAGAACCACTGGATCCAAAACAAAATAAAACAAAACAAAACAAAACAACCACAATTTGCTTCAATTGTGAATGGTCTATCATCTCATCTATGTTCTTTTGACTAAATATGTGTTAGTATTCTACATACGTATCTCTTTTCCAATATGAATGTATTTTTTATCGTTCTTAGATTTTTTTACTTGAGTGCCATCTGTCTTCATATTTAAGAAGTAAACCTGTTAGTATGTTTACAGATATTTTAACATTTGATAAAATGTGTGGCGTACCCAGTATGATACTCATACGTGTAGGAGATACTGTCAGAGTTTTGACTACATACTCTGGATGCTACCATTTCAATATTTTCCTGAGGGCTTCCAAATCCCATCATCTGCATCTCTATTCCTGAGGGGTTTTTTTTTCCCCTGAAAATACCTAAAACTATTCCTTCCAAGTGTACAACAGGCCAGAAGTCCTGCGGAGTTAACATCCCTTGGAAATAGCTCTCAACCAGAGATTGATGGGAATTGTGTATAAATGTCTCAGTGCCCTTCTTCTTTTGTTGAGATAATTTTGAGGCCCAGAGTCTTCCTGTAGTAATGAACTCCAGCTACCTATCTGGATGGATAGCTGGCCTAGTCACACTCCCAATACTGGCTGCCATCTTTTCCCTGGTCCCCCTCCTCCCTCTTCCAGCAACTCTCAAAAATGGCCACTTGCACTTGTAATTTTTACTCAAATGTTTCCTCCTTAGTTTGGGGAAACAAATTAAGGCAATATGATAAATATATTTCTGAATTTTCCTTTTTGCAACTGTCCTTTAGTCTTCTCTTCTTTTGTCTTAATATAATATCTTAAAATCACTTGTATAAACATTTAGTTATTACTTTTTTTAAAAGATTTATTTATTTATTTTAGAGATGCAGGAAGGGCCAGAGGGAGGGAGGAAGAGAGAGAGAGAATCCCAAGCGGACTCCCTGCTAAGCAGGGAGACCGATGTAGGGCTCAATCTCCTGACCCCAAGATCATGACCTGAGCTGAAACCAAGAGTCAGATGCTGAGTGTGCTACCCAGGCACCCCAACAGTAACCACTTTCTTGATCATTTTGGTTTGACTCACACTACCACCAGTTTTCTTCCTAAAACACAGGGTTGGACTCGACTCAAGCCTGTTCCTAAGTTTTCATCGCCTATTCTATAATGGCCTAATGGGCAAAATCTTCCAAAATCTTACTGAGCTGTATTCCTTTAATCTTACCTTCTACCTTATCACCCAGCTTTACTCCTGCCAGACCAGAGAAATGGCCACCTCCAAAGCAAGTTCCCATGCTCTCTTAATCTTCAGTGCTTCTGCTCATGCTGCTTTCTCTGCCTAGACTGGTGTTGTTCAACACAGTAGCCATTAATCTAAATTAATAAAAATTAAATATATTTAAAAATTCAATTCAAACATTTCAAGTTCTCAGCTAAGAATTATGTGGCTACCATAATAGACAGTACAGATATAAAATATTTCTATCATCACAAAGTTTTATTGGACAGAGCTGGTCTGGAGCATTCTTTTATATCTAGTTTTTAAAATACTATTTCTTTTTTCTTTTAAGTTCTATCTTTAAGCTAACTTTCTGGGGTGCCTGGGTGGCTCAGTCCGTTAAGCGTCCAACTCTTAATTTTGGCTCAGGTCATGATCTCAGGGTCATGGCATCAAGCCCTGTGTCAGGCTCCGTGCTCAGTAGAGGTCTGCTTGAGATTCTCTCTCTCCCTCTGCCGCTCTGCCTGATCACGCTCTCGCTCTCTCTCAAATCATAAGTCTTAAAAAAAAAAAAAAAAAGTTTTCTGTGAAAATTCTCCCAAAGTAGAACTAATTTTGTCACATGTCTCTATTCATTCACTGATTTAACTTTATTTCAATCAATCACATGACAGATACTGTGTATTTTATTTATGAATATTGGTGCATATAAATCATTTATGCATGGGAAGATTTCTTAAAGACAAAATAAGTGCACTCATTTTTGTATTTTTTAAGACACTTAGCAAAATGTTTTACTTATCAACAAATATTCATTTAATTCTTATGAACTAGTTTAACTGAACTAAACACCCCTCTAGATATTATTCCTGTAAGCTTCTTTTGAACCACTTCTTTCCTAATGCTGTATTTTGCTGTCATTACTTAGAATCTACAGTCTTTACTAAATTTTGAGAGCTTATGGAAATTTTGAATCTTAATTGTATCATCTAGTCTAAATTAATAATGGCATTTCTATATTACATATAAATTTGATACATGGTTTATTTCTCAGAGTACTAATATTTTCATTTCTTCTTTGACATCAAAAACACTGATGGGAGCTTCCAATTCCCTTTTATCATTATAAGAATCTAGAGAAGAGAAACCATGTCCATATCATTAAATGTGCCTATTTCCTTGTATAGAATTTTGCTTAATGTCTGCTTTATTTTGATGCTTGTTGTCACTTCCAGGCCAATTTGTAGAGATAATTCATGCACACAAGTAGAGCTGGAGTGCTTAAAATGTTCTTCAACATAGGGAACTGGGTCCTTGTTATATTCCATTTATTTAATTAAACATTAATAGATGTTTTGAATAGAGTTTGCCAAAAACAACCTTAGAGACCTCCACTGGAACTTTCAATCTTCCTAAATTTGATTCACAGACACTCTTTACATATTGCTGTTTAACCTGTTGTATACGCAAATAGTACTATCATCTTTCTCAGTCCTTCTGATCTTTTCCATGTAGGCCATATGAAAGATTGAAACCAAGGAGATTTTCATTTTTATAGGGATAGTATAGACTCTCCAAATGATCACTAAATTCTTTCAAAATCCTAGGAAATTGTGGCAGAATCTAAGCTTAAAGGACCCCAGAGAATCCTCTAAAAAGCACGTATTTAATAATACAGGCTACACATTTTTAATGCATTTTTTTCACATTTTTAATGCATTTTTGCTTTGAAGTATCAATTGATAGATTCACTGTCTTTGGAAAAAGTGCCTAGGACTAGAGTAAAATCTATCATGAACTCTCTTTTCAAAAGTAAATGCTTTTGGAACGACATCATCCTAATTTTCTCAATTAGGATAACGTTTGAAAATATATCATCTCCAAACACTGACTCTTAACTATTACACGTCTCAAATCCAAAACAAACGTAGGTTAAAAATTAAAGTTCAAGAAGTAATATCTAATAATGAGTGATCTAATCTAAAAAAATCATGATTCCATACATTTTGTTATTTGTGTCCAATAACTTTAGATTTTTAACTTTTAAAATAGAAAGCATAATCTTAGTTTCTTTAAGCTTTAATTAAGGATGTAATATTAAAAAATGTCTAACACCTGCTTTATAATAAGTAGACTATTATTTCAAATGCCAGATGGACCAATTAAGATATTCTTTTAGATGATGCAAAAATCTTGTGATGCAAGTAGTTTTTTTTCAAATCCAAATTTAAATATGCACTATAAGAATGTAATACTATCTAAGTATATGTTAATGAAATACTTTCATTTTTACCCTGGAGACAGAGCAAAGCACTGTCATTTTTTTTTCTCTTCTCCAGCATCCCCTCTTCATTCTTGTCTTCTGATTCCACTGTTTGAATACCTATGCTTTTGTTTCCCCATGACCACTGCTGCTGGAAGCAGCTCATATTTTACAGAGAGTTGAGCTCCCCAGAACAAAGGAAGAATTACAAGCTTTTAACCTGCAAGTACATGGAAATTAAAATAGGTAAAAGATAAAAGGTATAGAGAAATATAGACTGAATTTGTATATAAAAATACTTTGCAAAGTCTATATCCTCAGCTGGCTCCTATATTTACACAAATCATTTTAACACAGTTTATTCCATTAACACAATAGGAACCCCACTGGTAGCTTCTACCCAAATCAACCATCCAGCACACATTTCCAACACTCTTAAGCCACAAGTCTCATGAAGAGTTCTCTGAAAATATCTGTTTATAGTTCCTAAAACCTTTCTTACACCCACAACTGTCAGTAGCTGATTTTGTATAAACTGACTGGGTTCTCTATGTCTGATCAGAGAATAATTTCACATCTTCACTCCCATCAGGCAAAGAGAGTGGTTTTTATCTTCTGTTGTCTTTCAATGCTTTGTTTATACTGAGTTGATAGCATTTAACACCTTGCTTTTACTTTTCCTATTTCACATCATTCTTCCCCAATAATCTCTGAGGTCCTTCGGAGCCAAGGCCGGGTATCATTCATCTTTATATCTCTGATGGCTAGAACAGCAAAGTTTTCTGTGCACTTGGCTGTGGATTATGGTCTATGTGGTTCTTAGTCTCATCAGTATGTATGGCTCAATCTTTTCACACTGACAAATACAATCACCACATCACTGGAGGCAACCTGAAGATAGGGCAACTAGAGTTTCTATCTAAAACCACAGTTAGGAGAAACTCCCCTGCTGGTCAGCAGTAACTTAGGCCAAGTATTGGTTGATTCACATTCAAACAAAGCCTTTCAGCATTTGTGTACCACAGAAACAGTCTGCCAGATGAAATTTCACCATTTCAACAGAGCACCATTTAGACCCCCTGTTCTTTGTCTTCCTTCCACATAAGACTTTTCACTGAGGTCCCTTAAACAGACTGTCTGTATGAGGTTAGACTTCTATCCATCTAACTATATATACAATACAACCTACAATCATAACCTCATGGCTATAAAAATAAGGTTTGAAGACCCATAAGAATCTAACTCCATCTTAAAAGCACCGTGTCTGCTATAGTCCTTTGAAGACTGGAGAGTTTATGGGGATACCTGGGTGGCTCAGTTGGTTAAGCACCCAACTCTTGATTTCAGCTCAGGTCATGATCTCAGGGTCCTGGGATCAAGCCCTCCCATTGGGCTCCGCAGCTCTGCACTCAGTGAGGAGTCAGCTTAATGATTTTCTCCTTTTCTCTCTGCCTCTCTTCCCTCTACACTCTCTCTCTCTCTCAAATAAATAAATAATCTTTAAAAAGAATAAGGACTGGAGAAATTGGAAGACTACAGCTTAACAATTATTTATCCATAGCCTTTGCGACATTGGGAACACAATAGCTGAATTTTATATCTAATAGTGTAGTGCTACAGCCAAGAAGGATGCTTACTGACATTCTACTGAGTCACAGAAGCCAATATTCTGCCAGTGACAAGGGAGTAAAGGAGAAGATCAGTTTGTAACCTAGATCTTCATCAGGAAGCTAGCTTTCTCCACGAAAGACTCAAGACAGATTGGAGAATGCAGAATGCAGACCATAACACAGAACTCTAAGATGAGAAAAAACGAGAAATTTTAGGTTTTCCTAAATATAGACAAAAATCATCCAAGTAGTACTGAACCAAGCAGAAGTCCAGAATTTTGCTATTAACTGAAAGTGAGAAAGCACTATATGCCAAAGCTTGATAAAGTTTTGAACTCAGAATGAACAAATGCATAAAAAAAGAATTGTCTGCAAAATTGAAATTCTTGTTTGGGCGTGTGCATATGTGTGTGTGTGAGAGGGTGAAAATGACAGAATATTACATTGTGTGCATCCCCACAGAAACAGAAGAGAAATGTGAATCAGATCAAAATAAAGCCTAGTTCTTTAAAACATTTCAAGAGTTCATTAGTGTGGAGGCATTAGAAGTTTATATATTTCTCCCACTACATATCATTTAGGAGCCATATATATATAATATATGCACATTATATTAACATTATATATTATACTATTTTACAATATTTATTATTACATATTAAATATATTATAATTATATATAATATATATTTCATATATATATAAAATTTCATTCTTTTTATCAAAATTTTGTTTTGTTCTTGACTTATAACCCTCAATTAAAGAAGCCTTCCAGGCATTTTTATAGAAAATTTTCTGTATTGGGTAGATCTTCTCTGAGTAATATAGCAGACAAAAGTAGACAAAACTGGATGCAGCACTCATTTGAGAATTTTATTTAATAGAACATATTTATTGAAACTACATTATAGGCTGTGCCATGGAGTGGGAAGCCTTAAAATATGTAGCACTTTATTTTTTATTTTTATTTTTTATGATTTTATTTATTTGACAGAGAGAGCATAAGCAGAGGGGAAGAGAGGGAGAAGCAGACTCCCTGCTGAGCAAGGAGCCCACGCGGGGCTCGATCCCAGGACCCTGGGATCATGACCTGAGCTGAAGGCAGCCGCTTAACTGAGCCACCCAGGCGTCCCAGCACTTTAGTTTTTATAGGCGTCAGGGACACACCTAGAAGAATGACATTCAAAGCATATTATCTTTATTCATGGATGAGTTGATAGGATTCACTCTAGCAGATCCACTCAATCCCCTGAAAACTTTTGTTGAAACATAACCTGATAAGTAAATGAAGCTCAATTTCCCAATGAAGGGAATGTACTTATATACTTCAATGTTATATATATTGGGCTACGTGATATGTGAGGTTATTTCCAATTCTAAATTTTTTTAGTATATGCACATTATAGGTATGTGTATGTACATAGGAATTTCAAAATTACTCTGGAGACAGAAATTCAAGCAATGATGGTGATCGTCTTTCAGAGATGGTCAAAGAAGCCACTCTCTGAAGAGCCGTGCTGCCAACAAGAATCCTCAGTCTCACATTTAAGTCAGTTTTCTTTATAGCTAGAATCAATGCAGGAAAAACAATCACCTTACTTATTTTCAAACACACATGAAGGAATTCAGGAACTTTTCTTCTTGCTAGATATAAAACACAACCAAGCTTCCTGCTGTAGAATTATTTTCTGTAAGATTAAGGTTTACATTGATGGAAATTTAAAAAAATTTTTCTCTTCTATGTTCTCGTATTATCTTAAAGAGCCATTCAATGAATCATTTTTCTTTCAAATTTATCAACTCTACTGTCTAATGGGCTATAGTTCCATTTTTATGCATTTTTAGAGCATCTATTCATTAATAGGGATATAACGAGCATCAGCTGTATGCAAGGCTCTATCCTAATGAGCACAAGAGCTATATACAGTGCTTTCCTCAAAGAGCTTAAAACTAATTTATGAGGTTAAATTATATGTTAAGCATAAATAATGTAATAATAAGTGCAGTGTATGTATTACCAATGCATTAATACATATATGACATTAAGATCACACACAAAATATTTTCAGCATGATTAGACACTAATGCAATAGTATGCCAGATTGTGCACATTTCACCATGAAGCAAAATGTTTAGGGAAAGCTTAACAATAACAATACGGAAATGAGATTGTGCCTTAAAAGTGAATAAACTTCGGGGCACCGGGGTGGCTCAGTCGGTTAAGTGTCCAACTCTTGGTTTTGGCTCAGGTCATGATCTCATGGGTCCTGAGATCAAGCCCCACTTCAGCTCTGCTCTGAGTGAGGAGAGGGCTTGAAGAGTCTCTCCCTCTGCCCCTCCCCCCACTTGCATGGTCTCTCTCTCTCTAATAAATAAATAAATCTTTTTAAAAAGTGAATAAACTTCAAACATTCAGAACTTCGGTAAATCTGGAAAATAGCATAAGAAATGGGTTAAAATATAGTGTGTTCAAGACATTTTGAAGATAAGAATAGCCTAGACTTGCCAGGAAAAAGGAAAGAATTGAAAGACCCACTTGAAAGGTAGGTTAAACTCAGATTCTAGAGAACTTTATGCTCCCAGCTAAGGAAGTTTTGGCTGCATTATTTCATATGAAATGAGAAACCATAGCAAGTTCTTTTTTTTCCCAAAAGAAATTATGCTGGAGAAAATTTTATGATCAGTCATACAAGAATTAGCATTAGGGAAAGGGAACCTAGAGATTTAAAAAGACAAAACAAAACAAAACAAAACAAAAACTAGCTCAGGACTATTTCAAACTCTGTACCTGAAATGATTAGAGTCTGACCTGTGTGTCATCTCTATGAGGAAGAAACAGAAAGGAAGGAAGGAATGCTTTCAATGTATGTTTTTTAAAGAATTGTCAGATCTTGGTAAAGGATTTGGAATGGAGGCAGAAAAACAGAGTAATTCAGGTTTTCATCCTGGGTGATTGAAAAGTGTTTGTATCATTAATTGAGAAAAGGATGTTTGTTTTGAGAGGTAAGGAAATCTGCCTTACAAAAGCTAAGTTTGGGATCATAATGGATTATCCAAAGGGACGTGATTATGAAAAAAAAGATGAAGATACAGAACTGGAATTAGAACCATAGATATACATGGATAATGATGCTTGAATAAAAAGAAAGGGGATTTACTACTGAGAAATCATCTGTGATGATCAACATGGCCCACTCCATGGAGGGGTGAAAGGCAAAGCAGATTTGGGGCAACAAGAAAAGGAGGAGTGGAGATCACTTATATTTAAACAACTACACAATTAAGAGAATAAATAATAGATAATACAAGTAAGCAGAGGTAAGTTTTATTTTTTAAAAATTCACTATATTCAGCCAAATTGTTATTCATGACTTAAGACAAACAAAAATCTCATATATGCAAGGTCTTAGAATATCTACTACACAGATACTCTGCTGAATATATCATTTGAAATTTAAAAAGGGGGAGGGCGGAGCAAGATGGCGGAGGAGTAAGAGACCTGGATTTCGTCTCCTCTCAGGAATTCAGCTGGATGGGGATCAAACCATTCTGAACACCTACAAACCCAACAGGAGATCAAAGAAAGGAATAGCAACAACTCTCTGAACAGAAAAGCGACCACTTTCTGGAAGGTAGGACGTGCGGAGAAGTGAATCCGAGGCGATATTCGGGAGGATAGACGGCGGGGGAGGGGCCTCCGTCGGCCGCTTCTGGCAAGTGATAGAGCCGCGGAGCACAAAATCGGAACTTTTAAAAGTCTGCTCCGCCGAGGGACGTCACTCTGGTGGCTGAGCGGGAGGGCGGAACCCTCCGGGACAGTGTGGTCTCAGGACCCTCGGGGTCACAGAAAGACCGGGGGTGCCTGAGTGTGGCAGAGCTCCCAGGTATCAGAGCGGGGAAGCCGGCTGCAGAGGCGGAGCCCAGGCGCGGGCTCTCAGCTCGGGGTCGCCATAAACCGTGACCTGCGGCACAGTCGGGCCACTGCTCCTCCAGCAGGGACCCAACAAGCGGCAGATCCGGGGAGACTCACCTTCCTCCCCCGGGAGGAGCCGCGCGGGAGGGCACCGCGGGGATCTGCTGGGTTTGGAGACTCCACCCGGGGTCGGGTGCCAGAGACAGAAACGCGCGGTCACAGGCCAGGTGAGCACGGAGTGCGGCCGGAGACCGGGGAGACGGGAGTGACTGACTGCTTTTCTCTGGGGGCTCACTGAGGAGCGGGGCCCCGAGTTCTCGGCTCCTCCGGGGCGGAGATTGGGAGGCCGCCATTTTCACTCTCTGCCTCCAAAGCTGTACGGAAACTTAGGGAACAAAAGCCCCGGAGAGCAAACCCGAGCAGATGACTTAGCCGGGAGGGGGCAAGGGCGGGGCAATTCCGCCTCCAGCAGAGACATTTGGAAACCACGGCAACAGGCCCCTCCCCAGAAGATCAGCCAAGACCAAGTTCACCAATCAATGAGAACAGCAGAGCTCCAGCGCTAGGGGAGTACTGCACATAGAATTCATGGCTTTTTTACCATGATTCTTTAGTCTTTCAAAGTTAATTTTTTTTAACTGTCTTTTTTTCTTTTTTTTTTTTTAATTTTTCTTTTTCCCTTTTTCAACCAACATCTTATCAATCCCTTTTTTAAAAAAAAAAAAAAAACATTTTTATTTTTCATTTTTAGAGTCATATTCTATCCCTTCATAGTAGTTACCCGTATTTTTGGCTTATATATATAAGTTGTTCTCTCTTTAAAATTTTGAGATAGTTTCTTCTAACAGATTAAAATATACCCTAAATCTCTAGTATATGGTGTTTTCTATTCCCCTGCCTGATCACATTCTCTCCCTTTTTTTTTCTTTTTTTTTTAAATCCTCTTCTTTTTTTTCAAACAACTTCTTATCAATTCCTTTTATAAAATTTTTTATAATTTCCATCTTTACAGTCATATTCCATCCCTTCATCATATCAACCCTTATTTTTGTACATATATAAGTTTTTCTTTTGTTAAAATTTTGGGAGGCACTTTCTTCTAAAAGACCAAAACACACCCCAAATCTAGTGTGTGGCACTGATCTATATACCAGCCTGATCATATTTGGTCACATTCTCGTTTTTTTGTTGTTGTTTTGTTTTGTTTTCTTTGTTTTTATCTTTATCTTTTTCTTTTTCTTTTTTTTTCTTTTTCTTTTTTCTCTCTTTCCCTTTCTTTTCCCACTGCTTCAGGTCTTTTCTGATTTGCTTAGAGTATATTTTCTGGGGACGTTGTTACTCTGCTAGCATTTTGTTCTCTCATTAATCTATTCTCCTCTACACAAAATGACAAGACGGAAAAAATCACCTCAACAAAAAGAACAAGAGGTAGTACCAACTGCCAGGGACCTACTGAATGCGGACATTAGTACGATGTCAGATCTAGAGTTCAGAATCATCACTTTAAAGATACTAGCTGGGCTTGAAAAAAATATGGAAGTTATTAGAGAAACCCTTTCTGGAGAAGTAAAAGAACTAAAATCCAACCAAGTAGAAATCAAAAAGGCTATTAATGAGGTGCAATCAAAAATGGGGGCGCTAAGTGCTAGAATAAATGAGGCAGAAGAGAGAATCAGTAATATAGAAGATGAAATGATGGAAAATAAAGAAGCTGAGAAAAAGAGAGATAAACAACTACTGGATCACGAGGGCAGAATTCAAGAGATAAGCGATACCATAAGATGAAACAACATTAGAATAATTGGGATCCCAGAAGAAGAAGAAAGAGAGAGAGGGGCAGAAGGTATAATGGAGCAAATTATAGCAGAGAACTGCCCTAATTTGGGGAAGGAAACAGGCATGAAAATCCAGGGAGCACAGAGAACCCATCTCAAAATCAATAAAAATAGGTCAACACCCCGACATCTAATAGTAAAACTTATGAGTCTCATAGACAAAGAGAAAATCCTGAAAGCAGCTCGGGAGAAGAGATATGTAACCTACAAGGGTAGAAACGTTAGATTGGCAACAGACCTATCCACAGAGACCTGGCAGGCCAGAAAGGACTGGCAGGATATATTCAGAGCACTAAATGAGAAAAATATGCAGCCAAGAATACTATATCCAGCTAGGCTGTCATTGAAAATTGAAGGAGAGATAAAAAGCTTCCAGGACAAACAAAAACTAAAGGAATATGCAAACACAAAACCAGCCCTACAGGAAATCTTGAAAGGGGTCCTCTAAGCAAAGAGAGAGCCTAAAAGCAACACAAACCAGAAAGGAACACAGACAATATACGCTAACAGTCACCTTACAGGCAATACAATGGCACTAAATTCCTATCTTTCAATAGTTACCCTGAATGTAAATGGGCTAAATGCCCCAATCAAAAGACACAGGCTATCAGACTGGATTAAAAAACAAGACCCATCGATATGCTGTCTGCAAGAGACTCATTTTAGACCCAAAGACACCCCCAGATTGAAAGTGAGGGGGTGGAAAACCATTTACCATGCTAATGGACACCAAAAGAAAGCTGGGGTGGCAATCCTTATATCAGACAAATTAGATTTTAAACCAAAGACTGTAATAAGAGATGAGGAAGGACATTATATCCTGCTTAGAGGATCTATCCTACAAGAAGATCTAACAATTGTAAATATCTATGCCCCTAACATGGGAGCAGCCAATTATATAAGGCAATTAATAACAAAAGCAAAGAAACACATCGACAACAATACAATAATAGTGGGGGACTTTAACACCCCTCTCACTGAAATGGACAGATCGTCTAAGCAAAAGATCAACAAGGAAATAAAGACTTTAAACGACACACTGGACCAAATGGACTTCACAGACATATTCAGAACATTCGACCCCAAAGCAACGGAATACACATTTTCTCTAGTGCCCATGGAACATTCTCCAGAATAGATCACATCCTAGGTCATAAATCAGGTCTCAACTGGTACCAAAAGATTGGGATCATTCCCTGCCTATTTTCAGACCACAGTGCTTTGAAACTAGAACTCAATCACAAGAGGAAAGTCGGAAAGAACTCAAATACATGGAGGCTAAAGAGCATCCTACTGAAGAATGAATGGGTCAACCAGGAAATTAAAGAAGAATTAAAAAAATACATGGAAACCAATGAAAATGAAAACACAACTATTCAAAATCTCTGGGATGCAGCAAAGGCAGTCCTAAGAGGAAAGTATATAGCAATACAAGCCTTTCTCAAGAAACAAGAAAGGTCTCAAGTACACAACCTAAGCCTACACCTAAAGGAGCTGGAGAAAGAACAGCAAGTAAAGCCTAAACCCAGCAGGAGAAGAGAAATAATAAAGATCAGAGCAGAAATCAATGAAATAGAAACTAAAAGAACAGTAGAACAGATCAACGAAACTAGGAGCTGGTTCTTTGAAAGAATTAACAAGATTGATAAACCCTTGGCCAGACTTATCAAAAAGAGAAGAGAAATGACCCAAATCAACAAAATCATGAATGAAAGAGGAGAGATCACAACCAACACCAAAGAAATACAAACAATTATAAGAACATATTATGAGCAACTCTATGCCAGCAAATTCGATAACCTGGAAGAAATGGATGCATTCCTAGAGATGTATCAACTATCAAAACTGAACCAGGAAGAAATAGAAAACCTGAACAGACCTATAACCACTAAGGAAATTGAAGCAGTCATCAAAAATCTCCCAAAAACCAAAAGCCCAGGGCCAGATGGCTTCCCAGGGGAATTCTACCAAACATTTCAAGAAGAATTAATACCTATTCTTCTGAAACTGTTCCAAAAAATAGAAATGGAAGGAAAACTTCCAAACTCACTTTATGAGGCCAGCATTACCTTGATCCCAAAACCAGACAAAGACCCCATCAAAAAGGAGAATTACAGACCAATATCCCTGATGAACATGGATGCAAAAATTCTCACCAAAATACTAGCCAGTAGGATCCAACAGTACATTAAAAGGATTATTCACCACAACCAAGTGGGATTTATCCCTGGGCTGCAAGGTTGGTTCAACATCTGCAAATCAATCAATGTGATACAATACATTAACAAAAGAAAGAACAAGAATCATATGATCCTCTCAATAGATGCAGAAAAAGCTTTTGACAAAGTACAGCATCCTTTCTTAATCAAAACTCTTCAGAGTATAGGCATAGAGGGTATATACCTCAATATCATAAAAGCCATCTATGAAAAACCTGCAGCAAATATCATTCTCCATGGGGAAAAACTGAGAGTTTTCCCCCTAAGGTCAGGAACGCGGCAGGGATGTCCACTATCACCACTGCTATTCAACATAGTATTGGAAGTCCTAGCCACAGCAATCAGACAACAAAAAGAAATCAAAGGTATCCAAATTGGCAAAGAAGAAGTCAAACTCTCACTGTTTGCAGATGATATGATACTTTATGTGGAAAACCCAAAAGACTCCACCCCAAAACTGCTAGAACTCATACAGGAATTCAGTCAAGTGGCAGGATATAAAATCAATGCACAGAAGTCAGTGGCATTCTTATAAACCAACAACAAGACAGAAGAAA
Organism: Mirounga angustirostris; assembly: GCF_029215605.1. NCBI lineage: Eukaryota > Metazoa > Chordata > Mammalia > Carnivora > Phocidae > Mirounga > Mirounga angustirostris. The sequence goes on from NW_026991720.1 coordinate 38,702,226, forward strand.
GAGAAATTAAGGAGTCGATCCCATTTACAATTGCACCCAAAACCGTAAGATACCTAGGAATAAATCTAACCAAAGAGACAAAGGATCTGTACTCAGAAAACTATAAAATACTCATGAAAGAAATTGAGGAAGACACAAAGAAATGGAAAAACATTCCATGCTCATGGATTGGAAGAACAAATATTGTGAAGATGTCAATGCTACCTAGAGCAATCTACACATTCAATGCAATCCCTATCAAAATACCATCCACTTTTTTCAAAGAAATGGAACAAATAATCCTAAAATTTGTATGGAACCAGAAAAGACCCCGCATAGCCAGAGGAATGTTGAAAAAGAAAAGCAAAGCTGGTGGCATCACAATTCCGGACTTCCAGCTCTATTACAAAGCTGTCATCATCAAGACAGTATGGTACTGGCACAAAAACAGACACATAGATCAATGGAACAGAATACAGAGCCCAGAAATGGACCCTCAACTCTATGGTCAACTCATCTTTGACAAAGCAGGAAAAAATGTCCAATGGAACAAAGACAGTCTCTTCAACAAATGGTGTTGGGAAAATTGGATAGCCACATGCAGAAGAATGAAACTGGACCATTTCCTTACACCACACACAAAAATAGACTCCAAATGGTTGAAAGACCTCAATGTGAGACAGGAGTCCATCAAAATCCTAAAGAACACAGGCAGCAACCTCTTTGACCTCAGCCGAAGCAACTTCTTCCTAGAAACATCACCAAAGGCAAGGGAAGCAAGGACAAAAATGAACTATTGGGACTTCATCAAGATAAAAAGCTTTTGCAAAGCAAAGGAAACAGTCAACAAAACCAAAAGACAACCGACAGAATGGGAGAAGATATTTGCCAATGACATATCAGATAAAGGGCTAGTATCCAAAATCTATAAAGAACTCATCAAACTCAACACCCAAAGAACAAAGAATCCAATCAAGAAATGGGCAGAAGACATGAACAGACATTTTTCCAAAGACATCCAAATGGCCAACAGACACATGAAAAAGTGCTCAATATCGCTCGGCATCAGGGAAATCCAAATCAAAACCTCAATGAGATACCACCTCACACCAGTCAGAATGGCTAACATTAACAAGTCAGGAAACGACAGATGTTGGCGGGGATGCGGAGAAAGGGGAACCCTCCTACACTGTTGGTGGGAATGCAAGCTGGTGCAGCCACTCTGGAAAACTGTATGGAGGTTCCTCAAAAAGTTGAAAATAGAGCTACCGTATGATCCATTAATTGCACTACTGGGTATTTACACCAAAGATACAAAAGTAGGGATCCGAAGGGGTACGTGCACCCCGATGTTTATAGCAGCAATGTCCACAATAGCCAAACTGTGGAAAGAGCCAAGATGTCCATCGACAGATGAATGGATAAAGAAGAAGTGGTATATATATACAATGGAATATTATGCAGCCATCAAAAGGAATGAGATCTTGCCATTTGCAATGACGTGGATGGAACTGGAGGGTATTTTGTTGAGTGAAATAAGTCAAACAGAGAAAGACATGTATCATATGATCTCACTGATATGAGGAATTCTTAATTGCAGGAAACAAACTGAGGGTTGCTGGAGTGGGGGGTGGTGTGGGAGGGATGGGGTGACTGGGTGATAGACACTGGGGAGGGTATGTGCTCTGGTAAGCGCTGTGAATTGTGCAAGACTGTTGAATCTCAGATCTGTACCTCTGAAACAAATAATGCATCTTCTATGAAGAAGAAGAAGGTAGCGGGAGGGGAAGAATGAAGTGGGGGAAATCGGAGGGGTAGACGAACCATGAGAGGTGATGGACTCTGAAAAACAAACTGAGGGTTCTAGAGGGGAGGGGGGTGGGAGGATGGGTTAGCCTGGTGGTGGGTATTGAGGAGGGCACATTCTGCATGGAGCACTGGGTGTTATGCACAAACAATGAATCATGGAACACTTCATCTAAAACTAATGATGTATGGGGATTAACATAAGAATAAAAAAAAAAAAGAAATTTAAGAACAGGTGAAGATTACCTGAAACCCAGGATAAGAACAGTGAAATAACAGGAAAAATAATTTATAAATATTGGAAGTCTTTAAAGATAGAGTGACATGTATAACAAATTATGTGTGTATATTTACCTAAATATATGTGTATATGTATATCTACATACATTTTTATGTGTGTTCTATGTCAATACCACCCGAGTTTTTTGGAGAGTCATGAGAAAAACAAACAAACAAACAAACAACCAATCAAACAAAAAACCAGAACTGGATCTAGCACCAAATGAGTCTCTGAAGAATAAAAGTCACATGATATCAGAATTTTTTAAAAGATGCTCCTGAGAAAAGTATTCCTGAGATACAGAGTTATGACTCTTCCAACTTAAAAGCTCTTTGGACAGTACATCCAGGACTTCCTGGGTTAACCTGCCTACCTTTAAAGGAAGCTCTCTCTACGGAGAAATGTACGGCTGTCAGGAGCTTAGTTGAGGAACCAATTCCTTTGAGATAATGTCATTTTATTTTTTTTAAACTTTTTTTTTAAAGATTTTATTTATTTATTTGACAGAGAGAGAGACCACAAAAGAGGGAAACAAGCAGGGAGAGTGGGAGAGGAAGAAGCAGGCTCCCCACTGAGCATCAAGCTTGATCCCAGGACCCTGGGACCAAGATCTGGGCCAAAGACAGACACCCAATGACTGAGCACCCAGGCGCCCCAATGTCATTTTATACCAAAGTAAAAGAATGTGGGCAAAAACAAGCAATGTGGGAGTTTGGTCTACAGTTTACTCAACTTAGGTATTCCTCGAAGCCCTAAGACATAGTGGGACCTCAGTTAATAACTTCTCAACGGCATTAAAGGACTGGGCCCTGAGCTAGTCACACTTTAGCACCATAGTGTTTTTACAAATGCATCATGAAATTAGTCCTCTCTTTTCTACAATTAATTAAAACTTTAAAATTCTCTTTGTATGGGTTTATTAGGTGAAGTGGCTACACAAAAGGGAATATTTATTTTGGGAATTTAATGACAAGAAATTAATTTCCGTTGACATTCTGATTTAAAATTCAAGGACACCTGAACAGTAGGTTTGTGAAAAGGTGTTAAAGGCTTTCTGGCTGTTTCTTTCATCAACTCCCCCCCCCCCCCCCGCCTTTTACCATCTTACCTCATTATTTAGCAGGCATGCCGTAGCATGACCAAGAGTTTGAAAAATAAATGATTGCAGCTGTCAGTGCCTCCTGTCTGAATTCTTGACTTTATGAGTATGTGGGCTCTGTCGTGTTTTCTAGTAGCAAGCCATTGCAAAAGGAGGCTCCGTGGTTCTTTCATGTAAATTAATTTCTACAGCTGTAACTTTCCCACTTAGCCTGGAGCTCTTTTTTGTGACTTCTGCATTTATTTAACACACAGAATTTTGAAAACTAAAATGTATTTTTATTGAGTTTCACTTTTATTGGAGACAGCTTGAAATTATTACTTTTTCTGCATTTTAAAAACAACTAATAAACATGTCTCTCGTAAATAATTGCTGGGTGACTATTTCACCCAGGCATTCTTTATCTGCATAGACTGCTTCCAGTGCAGCCCTTCGGCTCTCTCTCGCCCTTGTAACACGTCATTCACTTTTCTGTTATGTTTCTTTTCATTAATTAAAGAAAAATTCTACTCAAGCCCATGATCTAGCCCAAATTAAAAAATGTTACCTTTTGAATTGCTTGGAAATTCACCCTTTTCAAAATTGCAATGATCACCCAAGATACTTTATTCTGGCAAATCAGACAGACTGTATAATTAAAACTCTCTTTCTGACTTTTATCAAGTTAAGCTCAAGATTTTGTCAATATATTAAAAATGTACTAATAAAAAAATGTACTCTAATGTTACTAAATATAAAAATGTCATAGCCATTTACCCTGTTTATTTTCTTTATATAATCTTGAATTCTCCCTAAGGACATGAAGCATAGTTTTATTATTGATAACAGAACTGTAGAAATGCTTATTTTAAAGATAGTGTTTTTTTCATTCAAGTAGACAAATATTTTTTGGCAGCAAAAATATGGTCAAAGTTTAACAATAATGGGAAAAAATCTGGATTTGTATAGGTGTGCAGTGTTTTAAAAATAAGTATTTTAACCTTTGACAGTTTGTTTCATGCAAGACGTATAACTTGGGATCTAAAAGTCAGGTTGAGGGGCGCCTGGGTGGCTCAGATGGTTAAGCGTCTGCCTTCGGCTCAGGTCATGATCCCAGGGTCCTGGGATCGAGTCCCACATCGGGCTCCTGACTCAGCGGGGAGTCTGCTTCTTCCTCTCCCTCTGCCTCTCCCACTGCTCATGCTTTCTCTCTCTCTGTATCTCTGTGTCTCAAATGAATAAATAAAATCTTTAAAAAAAAAATTTAAAAAAATAAGAAAAAAAAAAGTCAGTTTTACAAAATCTATAAAGAACTTATCAAACTCAACACCCAAAGAACAAATAATCCAGTCAAGAAATGCGTAGATGACATGAACAGACATTTCTCCAAAGAAGACATATAAATGGCCAACAGACACATGAAAAAATGCTCAACATCACTCAGCATCAGGAAAATACAAATCAAAACCAAATGAGATACCACCTCATACCAGTCAGAATGGCTAAAATTAACAAGTCAGGAAAAAACAAATGTTGGTAAGGATACAGAGAAAGGGGAACACTCTAACGCTGCTGGTGGGAATGCAAGCTGGTACAGCCACTCTGGAAGACAGTATGGAGGTTCCTCAAGAAGTTAAAAACAGAGTAACCCTATGACCCAGCAATTGCCCTACTAGGTATTTATCCCAAAGATACAAATGTAGTGATCTGAAGGGGTACCTGCACCCCAGTGTTGATAGCAGCAATGTCCACAATAGCCAAACTATGGAAAGAGCCCAGATGTTCATCGACAGATAAATGGATAAAAAAGATGTGGTATGTATATATACAATAGAATATTACTCAGACATCAAAAAAATGAAATCTTGCCATTTGCAACAACATGGACAGAACTAGAGGGTACCATGCTAAGTGAAATAAGTCAATCAGAGAAAGATGATTATTATATGATTTCACTCATATGTGGAATTTAAGAAACAAAGCAGAGAAGCATGGAGGAAGGGAGGGAAAAATAAAACAAGATGAAATCAGAGAGCGAGGCAAAACATAAGAGACTCTTAATCATAGGAAGAAACTGAGGGTTGCTGGATGAGTGGTGGATGGGGGGATGGGGTAACTGGGTGACGGCCATTAAGGAAGGCACTTGATGTAATGAGCACTGGGTGTTATATGCAACTGATGAATCACTGACCTCTCCCTCTGAAACTAAGAATACATTATATGTTAATTAATTGAATGTAAATACAAATAAATAAATAAAAGTCAGGTGGAGTAGGGTTCAAATCCTGAGGTTGCCATTTAGTTGCATGACACATAGGCAAGTTCCCCAATAGCTCTAACCTCATATCTATCAAAAGTAAAGTGGGAGCTGTAACAGTACCCACCTAAAAAGTTTGTGGGGAAGATTAAATGAAAAAGTGCCTATTAAGTGCCTGGGTAGCACCTCCCAGAGTTACATACTCACTAAGAATAGAATCTATAAAGAGTACAGAGTTACTACCTATACTGATTTGTCCCATAGAGCTTTGTAATTGAGGCTGGTTTATATTTTTTCCTTTTTTACTGTATCAGATTTTGTCATTAAAATATACTTCATTCATAAAACTAACTATGTACTCTCCCACATTTGGAATAATCAAAATAATATTGGAATTATCTGATATTAACACTTAAAGAAAGTTCTGCTATGAACTTGTTTTATCCTGGTGTCAGTGGTCTTTCCTTCGTAATTGTTTTATTTTTTTCACTTCTCAGGTCAGCTAGCGAGAAAAATATCCATTCCTAAGCTTTTAAAATGTGTTGCCACAGATTGATTCCAGTATCTATTTACAAGTGTTTTATTTTTTCATATGTACCTGTGGCTATTCGTTCCTTTTCCTGATATGACCTACTTGTGTTGTTTCTTTTTTTCTTATTTGAGTGTGACAGAGATTTATATGTTTTATTTCACTTTTCAAGGTAAAAACTTTCTATTATTTTTTGTTGTTTATATTCCATTTGATTCAGCTTTCATCTTAATCACTTCTCCTTTCCCAATATATTTTGGTTCATTTCAATGTTCTTTGAATATAAATTTCATCTAGTTTTCCCCTTTGCTCTTTAATAATAAAGACATTCATAGCTATAAGGTTTCTGCTTAGAGTAGCTTTCACTGGGCCTTACAGGTTTCAGAGTAATGCCCTTCATATTGCTTCCAGGGAATTATGTTTCTATTTTGAGTTCCTTTTTAATCCAAAGTTTATCTACACATATTTCTTAATTTCCAAGTACTCAAGGATTTGGTTCACCTTTTTTATTATTTATATCTATTTTTGTTTTTTTTATGATAAGCATATATATACTAAAAGACTTCTACTTTTAAAATATTAATTTTCTACTTTTACTGAGAAATAATTGATATATATTACTGTGTGAGTTTAAGGCATAAAAATATTATTAAGGTTGCCATATAGTTCATAAATTTTTAACAGTTCCTTGGACATAAAAATATATCTACCTTCTGTCAGTAATAGGAGGTTCTAAATGTATCTAGCAAATCAACTTTATTTACTGTGTTATTCAATTTCTCTATCCTTTCACTTACTTTTATCTCTATTAGTTTTGTCCAAATTTGAAGGAAATATATATTATAGTTGTATTTTTATCAAGTTCTCCTCACATTTATAATAGGCTTTGCCTTGATGTTTTCTTGCCAAATTATTTGTGGCCTACAAGATTCAAATGGCTATGTTTTCATATCTTTTTTCATAATCTAACGTCTCCTTTTATCCTGTTTAGTTCTATTAACTTTGAAAGCCACTTTGTGTGATATTAATGCTTCAACTTCTGCCTTCTTCCTGGTTGAATGTGCCTAGAAACTCTTTGCCAACTCTTTTATTTTCAATCCGTAGTACTTTGGTTTAAATATTTTTCAAGTAAACAGCTTATAGCTTTTTTTAGACCCAATCTGTCCTTTAGATTTTATTATCTGTAGGTTTAGTTTGTTATAATCTGGATGCAATGATGACCTGCAGTCAATGAGCTCAAAGTGCTGAAACTTTCTTGGTGCACAGTAGAAAGAAGTCTAAAGTCTGATGGATGTGGATATATCAGGATGGATCTTTCATAAGTAACATGCTCAGCCTGTAACTATGCCTTAAAAAGTCCAGAGAACACTCTTCACAAAGACATTAAGAAATTTATTAGTGATGAAAAGCTTGGTGTTGTGTCAGTGGTCTAATTGGTCAGGAGGTCTAAAGAAAAAAAACAGGCAGCCTATATTATTTTAATATGCTGTAGTATAAATTTATAGACCTGTCCTCTCATTAATTTATAGACTTGTCCCCTATAAACAGAGGCAAAAACTTAAAAAATAAAATACTAGCTAAATTATTCTCTAAATAGGAAATCTAAGAAATCAACAAATAAATGCTTAGAAGTAATGGGAAATTTAACTTAATAGTACTCTTATATGTATACCCAATTAAGATAGATAAAATCCCACTTAACATATCAACATAATCCATATGGTATGTAGGTATAACACCACAAAAATATGTGGCGCTTGTGTGGAAAAAGTTACATAGCATCACTGAAGAGTACACAGAAGGTTTTGGGTATTTATAAAACCTATCTATCTACAGATTGATAGATAGAGACAAAGATAAATTACAGATGGATTAAGCAGCTAAATGCATAAAACAACATTTCAAACTTTGTAAGAAAATAAAGGAATTGGCCTTTGGATGAGAAAATATTTTTTAAAGGAAACACAAAAATCAAAAACCTCAAAGAAAAATAATGATACACTGACTATATTATAATATAAATTCTAGACAGCAAAATGAAAAGACAAAAGACAAACTGGGCAAAATGTGTAACCACAATGACTCATGTCCAGAAACAATTTATATATATATTTCACATATGCAATTATATACACATACACTTATAATTTATATACATATATATGAAAATCCAGAAAAAGTATACATAAAAATATTTTCATATATAAAATATAGAAGTGTGTATATATTATGTATATAATTTTTTTTCTGGGCACTAATCTTTTGTTATACATGTTACAAATATCTTTTTCACAGTCTGTGGTTTGTCTTTCATTTTGTTTTGTATTCTGTTATACAGAATACATACATATAAACACATATTACATACAGAATATATATATAATAGAATACATATATAAAACAGACATTTAATAGAAAAAGGAGGTGCTTCAAGGAAAACTAATAGTCAATATCCATACTGAATATGAAAATTAGAATGATACTAAGATTTCCCTGTCAGTGGCAAGTGAACAAAAAATAAGAAATCTAATAGCTGTCCTATCCATTGTTGGATGTAAAGCAATGCATTGCTTGACATGTGTACATTTGAGTAAATTTGATTGATTTCTCTCAAGAGGAGATGCCTGGGTGGCTCAGCTGGTTAAGTATCTGCCTTCAGCTCAGGTCATGATCCTAGGGTCCTGGGATCAATTGCCGCATCAGGTTCCTTGCTCAGCAATGAGCCTGCTTCACCCTCTGCCTGCTGATCCCCCTGCTTGTGCCTGCTCTCTCTCTCTCTGACAAATAAATAAATAAAAAATCTTTGATTGCTCTGAAGAGGAGTTTCATAATGATTAAAATTTATGGTATGCATACCCTATAACATAACAGATGTGTACAGAAATATTCTGCACCTCCTGTTTATAGTAATAGCTAAAAGTGGATGGAATTATCAAAGTAGCCATCAATGAATGAATAAACAAGTAGTGGAATAGTCATGGATAGACATGAAAGCACAACTCAGATATATCCAGTCCTGTATAATTTATATAAAATTTTTAAAATTGTGTAATACTACATATAAATAAATACATTGTTCATGGAATATATATGTAGTAAAAGTACAGTGAAGTAATAACATACATAGACCCAACCAATAAAACTGAAAATAAAAATTTCCATAGTGTTTATTTCTCGTATGATGACCACATAATTGGAAATAACAGATGTAGTCTTTATAAAACCTTGTAAAAAATACTTACAGTAAATGGTTAGAAGTAGTTATAACCCATTTATTACTATAGTTTTAATAAAATAACCAGCTCTTTCAATGTTATGAGAAAAGATACTTGTGGTTGGGATAAAATTACCAGGGAAATCATTGCAACTGTATCTTAAACATCTTAGAGGAAAACAAAGAGAATTCACCCTGGAAAATTATATTAGGTGACTGAAGAAGTGCTACTAATATGCTAATTGAAGATGTTGAAGTCAAAGATGCACTGGAAGAGTCTGAATTAAGTTGTTTCATAACATGAGTGAATAGAATAAATTTTCCAAATTAATATATTGTCATAATATGCATGTGTAATGAAAGTACTAAATTAAGTAGTCATTTGCTCTTTTATCTACAGCTTTAAAAACTTAGCTGAACATTTTTCCAAAGAAGACATACAGAGATGGCCAACAGACACATGAAAAAATGCTCAACATCAACTAACCCGTCGGGGAAAACCGCAATGAAATATTACCTCACACCTGTCAGAAAGGCTAAAATCAAAAAGCAATAACATGCGTTGGCAAGGAGGTGAAGAAAAAGGAACCCTAATCCATTGTTGGTAGGAATGTAAATTGGTACAGACACTGTGGAAAACAGTATGGAAGTTCTTCAAAGAATTTAAAATAGAAATATGATATGATCCTATAATTCCATTACTGGGTATTTACCCAAGGAAAATGAAAACACTAATTCAAAAGGATATATGCGCCTCTGTTTTTTGCAGCATTATTTACAATGGCCAAGATATGGAAGCAACCTAAGAGTCCATCAATAAACAAATGGATAAGGAATATGTGGTACATATATACAAAGGAATATTACATATCCATAAAAAGGATGAAATCTTGCCACTTGCAACAAAATGAATGGACCTAGGGGGTATCATGCTAAGTGAAATAAGACAGACTGAGCAAGATAAATACCATATGATTTCACTCATGTGGAATCTAAAAAAACAAATGAATAAATAAAAAGAAAAATCAGACCTATAAATACAGAGAACAAATTGATGGTTGCAAGAAGGGAGGGGAGTGGAGAGAAGGGCAAAATGGTGAAGGGATGTGGGAGATATAGGTTTCCAGTTACAGAAGGAGTAAGTCACTGGAATAAGAGGCACAGCATAAAGAATATACTCCATGATATTGTAATAGCATTGCATGGTGATGGATGGTAGTTACACTTACAGTGAGCATAGCATAATATATAAACCTGTCTAATTACCAAGTTGTACACCTGAAACTAATGTAACATTATGTGTCAACTACACTCAAATACAATTTTTTAATTAGTAAAAAAAATGGAAGTCATTTAACTGAGAAAATTCTACTTATACAAATACAGATTTTTACAGAACTATTAAGGTCTAGCAAATAATACTGTAAAAAAAGAAAAAAATAAGTGTGTGTCAGGCAATTGAAACAAATCAGTCTGAAGTTCATCAAAACTACTTGAAGAATGGCTGGAGACATAATTTCTTTTATTTTCATTCGTCTTCCTCAAATATATCCCATTTTCAATTTTGCTTTATTATTTGAAGGAATCTCACTCCTAGTTAACTCTCTATATAATGTTCTCTTAACCTCATTTTTGTTACCAAAATTTTGTTTACCTGTTTTACTTCATAACCATTAAGTTGCTTTAAAGCTTTTGTGGAAAACAAAGTTTGAGGCAAAAAATGTCTGCATATATATTTACATACATGAAAAGATATGAGAGCTTGATAGGGAATTCAATTAGATTTTCCATGTATCCTTCAATGAAAAATATATTTAATGGAAGATGGAAATGTTTAATTGAAATGGAATGTATGAATCAAAAATATACTGAAAAGGTCATTATTAGGGAAGAGTACAAATGCAAAATATAAATCTGAAATGATAATAACTGGGAGGAGATAAAATGCAATGTGCATTGTTACATTATGAAATCAATCAGATAAGTATAACTGAGTTTAGTCTATTTCTGTTTTCCTTTATATGCAATTTTAAGTTATATTGTAGAAGCATAAATAGAACCTTATTTTCTAAGAAACCTCTACTACTTATTAGATAATACACACGATCATCTACTTAAAGTGATTTTAAATTTATCTTTAGACACACACATACGCACGTTAGCTAAAGAGACAGCCTAAATTTTCTAATAGAATTTCTACTTTAGCCTTGAAAATTGTTGTCTCATTTAAGAAAGAAAATTTGTATGAGAAGAGTCAAATTCCCTAGACCCTTCTTCAGAAATGTGAATTCAGTAGGTCTGGTGTTGGGAGCTCTGGAATCTGCATGTTAAGAATTTGTGGTAATTTAAATGATGATTGAGTATGACCACATTTTGATAATCATCACACTGTTCCAATTATTTTGTGAGTTGTTTTGTTTTGTTCTAGGACCAGGTTTTAGTTTTTAACTTTGTAGTACGGATGATAGAATATAGTGTAAATTATCTCATTCTTCTGAGAGTTAAACAAGAAATAATGTGTATAGTTAGCATAGTAGTAAGGATATACTATGTGCTCACTAAAGGTTAGCTTGTTTTAATTAATCATTTTCCATTATGGCTATGTTAACCTTATACTATCATGATCTATCTATGCATTTGTTCCCCTTTGAACTGTAATTTCCTGAGGGAAGAGAAGACTACACTTCTATAATTGTACCTCTAGAGTCTTGCTTAATGTCTGACATGTGCTCAGTACATCTGTGTTCAGTGTATTAATGAACTGAGGTGTGCACACAGACAAATTTTCAAAGTTAACAGATGTCTATAGAGCAAAGGTGGGTAGGTAAAAGAGAGAGGTAAAAGAGATAGAAGGTAAAAGGGATATAAAAGAACCAAGTGACAATTGGAGACCAAAAAAAAAAAAGAGAGAGAGAGAGAAGATGGACGCTCTGATGCAATCCTGCTCTCACCTCCACTCTCAATCTGGTTGAGTCCCTGTATGTCCCCTCTGAGCTGTGTCAGCATCCTCACCCACTCAACTCTGCAGCTCTATCCTGCCTCTGTTATCTCTCTCCTACCACTCTTGCTCACTATCTTTGCTGTAGTATGGATTTTTCACCCCTTTACTGAAATAGTCATATCTTATTAGACCAAACATACTACCATTTCTCTTTAAGGTGAGTGCCTATTAAGTCACATTAGTAGAAAATTTCTGTAATATTAGCATGTTACTAGAAATGTTTCTATAATTTTATTCTTGCTTAGTTTTTTTTTTTTTTTTCAAGAGTATCCCCTAGGAGACTTTCTTAGAGCACAAGTACAATTAAAATACTTACCAAAATGCATACAAATAACAGCAGTTTTTTTTTTTTTTAAGATTTTATTTATTTGTGAGAGAGACAATGAGAGACAGAGAGCATGAGAGGGAGGAGGGTCAGAGGGAGAAGCAGACTCCCTGCTGAGCAGGGAGCCTGATGTGGGACTCGATCCCGGGACTCCAGGATCATGACCTGAGCCGAAGGCAGTCACTTAACCAACTGAGCCACCCAGGCACCCGAAATAACAGCAGTTATTTAAACACTAAATTTCCTAAGCTATAGGAAAATATTGAAAGTATTTCATCCATAACTTGTTTTAAAACCAAACATATCTTAATTTTAAATACTGCTCCCAAGTAACCTTAAATACTATAGTTCAAAATTCAGTGAAAAGTCTTTATATTAAAGAATGCATTTTATTATTTTTATAGATTTTATTTATCTATTTATTTGAGAGAGAGCATGAGCAGGAGGGAGAGGGAGAAGCAGACTCCCCACTGAGCAGAGAGCCCAGCACCCTGAGATCATGACTTGAGCCGAAGGCAGATGCTTAACCAACTGAGCCACCCAGGTGCCCCTAAAGCATGCATTTTAAAACAATTAAGGTATTTGAGCACTGTGAATTGTGTAAGACTGATGAATCACAGACCTGTACCTCTGAAACAAATAATACATTATATGTTAAAAAAAAAAAAAAGATAGTAGGAAGGGAAAAATGAAGGGGGTAAATCGGAGGGGGAGACGAACCATGAGAGACGATGGACTCTGAGAAACAAACTGAGGGTCCTAGAGGGGAGAGGGTGGGGGGGATGGGTTAGCCTGGTAATGGGTATTAAAGAGGGCACGTACCGCATAGAGCACCGGGTGTTATACGCAAACAATGAATCATGGAACACTACCTCAAAAAGTAATGATGTAATGTATGGGGATTAACATAACATAATAAAATAAAATTTAAAAAACTAAAAAAAAAAAGGTATTTACATCATTTTGAATGATAATAAAATTTTTCCTAAGAATTAGCATTTGCCTCTAAGAACATTCCTAGTAATAAAATATCAGATAATTTGAGTATATTAAATAAGCTACCACTTAATAAATTATTGTTTTATTGTACTAAATGATGAATTGAAAGAATTACTGGAACTTCCCAAAGAAAATAAATTACTCTCAAGTGTACACTACAGGCTAGAAATATAAGGTTTAATACATATTAAAAATGATTTATTGCAGGGGTGCCTGGGTGGCTCAGTCGGTTAAGCTGCTGCCTTCAGCTCAGGTCATGATCCCAGGGTCCTGGGATCGAGCCCCGCGTCAGGCTCCCTGCTCAGTGGAGAGTCTGCTTCTCCCTCTCCCTCTGCCTGCCTCTCTGCCTACTTGTGCTATCTCTGTCAAATAAATAAATAAAAATCTTTAAAAAAAATGATTTATTGCAATTCTCATCTTCCTATCCATGATGATAGCTGCTTGAGGGAGGTAAACTTGAAATGTAGAAACTATTAAATCTCTCCCACAAAAATATTTTCCAGCTTCTTGCTATAGTATATTTTTGTTGTCATGTTTTTTTACTTTATTTCAAATGAGACTACTTGTTTATTTAGTCAGCAAGAATTTCTCAATGTATATTTTTAGAGGTTATAATAAAATAAGGCACCAAACATATGCACATCAGTTGCCTTGGCAGATTCAGCTTCTAGACCAGTCCCCAGGTATCAACACCAACAGAGTTAATGTGGGCATGATATTGGCGACACTGTGATACAATGTGATGACACATTAGTTATGCTGTGAAGCTGTAAAACAGATGCAAAGCAAGATAAGATGCTCAGAATTGTAAGCTAAATAGTAACTTCAGATCATCTGAGAATGATTTAAATTATGAACAGAACAAAGTTATGTTTAGAGCAGAATTCATTCAGTCAATAAATACTGAACAACTACTATGTACCAGGCACAATTTTGGATACTCAAATCAAAGCTGGAATCCCACTATCTCTGTTCTCAACAGAGGTGTTTAGTGATTGAATAACAACATAGTTTTTCCTCTCTTAAGCTAAGGGTAGTTTTTAAAGTGACCTCCAAACTAATAGAACCCCAAACTGTAAGAACAGGAGTCAGCAATTCTATAGGTAATTCTTTAGGTTCTAGCTCTTGATCCCTCAGGCCTGTGTATTCTAGCTATGGGAGAATCAGTGTCACACATTAGCTGCTAGTTCAAACCATATACAGTATCTTTTAGGAGAATATCCCAGAGTTTGTAGAGAATAAATGTTGCAAAGTAAAAATAAAAGCATTTGTTCAATTACCACAGTGCCCTACAATTGATTTGATGCTTTTGATTCTCAATTGCTAAAAATAATTTTTTGAGCCTTAAAGATGCCTGGGCTTTTTAGATACATACTACAACAGTTACACTACCACAAGACTACTCCTATGTTCAGACACAAAGAAAAGAAGAATCTGTGATAACTTTTCTCCCCATCCCTTGTAGAATAGAGGTCCAAGACCAGACACATGGGCTTAGAATCCAGAGAGGTACCTATGATGCCTGGAAAGCTTTCCATCCATGATAATGTACCTGTGCTTCGTTAGCTTTTACCCTTCTCTTTCTCATCCTCTGCTGCTATAACTTCTCTCCATTTCTTTCCCCTTTTTCTTCTTTTATACAGTTAAATGTAAATAATTATTTAAATCACCTATCAATGAATGAACTAAGGAACAAAGCCATGACTTCATATTATTTCAATATCTTTCATCAAACAAACCCTACGCACTGATTTAATAGTCTCTCATTTTGCAGTTCTAGGTTAAAATCCATTCACTCGCTATTTCAAAACCCACCTCATGTTATGGTCTCATCACCTTAAGGACTAAAAGTCATGCTTGAAATGTACTAGCTAATTTAACACAAATTGCTACCTAAAGAAGACACTGGCTAAAGGAGAGGGAAAAACCTGCTATTCTGCAAACTCCCAAAACAAGTGGTCTGGGGTTCGGGAAAATGACAAGAAACAAGAAATTTGTATTCTAGTTGTATGCAACCAAATTTCTAGATGGACCTCAGGTATTCTTAACTACAGGAAGAGCTCTATAAATGTAATCCCAAATGCCCACAAGTAAGAGGTAGATAATTATCCGCATGCACAGAGGAAATGTTTCTAGAACTGTATGTTATAAGGTTTTTAATATCTTTACTTGGAACATATGCTTCGAACTACCAGGAAGACAGAGGCTGTAGGCATCAACTGAGCTTGAGTCTTTCCTGACATCCCTCCCTACATTCTCTACTTAAAGCAGAGATCAAACAAAGTAGGATAGTGGAGAACAGTCTGCTTAGCAAATATATCCAATCAACAGATACTTCCTTCCTTTTTTTTTTCCCTTTCTTTTTTTGATGAGTTTGTCTAAAGGTTTATTGACTTTGTTGATCTTTCCAAAGAACCAGCCCCTGGATTCATTGATCTGCTCTGTTGTTTTCTTAGTGTCTATTTCATTTATCTCCGCTCTGATGTTTTTTTCCCCCTTCCTTCTCTTGCCTTTGGGCTTTGTTTGGTCTTCTTTTCCTAGCTCCTTTACATATAAGGTTGGGTTGTTTGAGATTTTTGTTTGCTTGTTTCTTGAGGTAGTCCTGTATTGCTATAATCTTCCGTCTTAAAACAGCTTTTGTGGCATCCTAAAGATTCTAGACCATTGTGTTTTCATTTTCACTTGTCTCCATGTAGGGTTTTTTTTAAAGATTTTATTCATTTATTTTAGAAAGAGAGGGAAAGTGCCTGCACATGCACAGGGGCTGGGGGAGGAGCAGAGGGGGAGGGAGAGGGAGAGGGGCAAGCAGACTGTGCTGAGCACAGAGCCCAACGCTGTTCTTTTTTTTTTTTTTTTAAGATTTTATTTATTTATTTGAGAGAGAGAGAATGAGAGACAGAGAGCATGAGAGGGAGGAGGGTCAGAGGGAGAAGCAGACTCCCTGCCGAGCAGGGAGCCGGATGCGGGACTCGATCCCGGGACTCCAGGATCATGACCTGAGCCGAACGCAGTCGCTTAACCAACTGAGCCACTCAGGCGCCCCCCAACGCTGTTCTGTGTGAACCTGAAAACAATGTGTATTCTCTGCCATTTTTGGAGAGACTATTCTGAATATATCTGTTAAGTTCATTTATTTCTCCTTTAAAAAAAACTTTTATTTCCCTTTATCCTCTCTATGGCTTCTGTTTAGGCCAATGGCAGGCAATGATATTCACAGGCTTTACAGATCTTCTAAGAAAGGTTCAATAGTGACAAAATTGTTATTTAATTTTATATTGATAATCATAATCTTTCCATATATATCCAAGTGCTTTTAATGGTCTTTTCTCTCAGTTTTATTGACACCAAGACACTTTTGATGTAATTATGCTACCTTGGAATGTTATAGGTAAACATATGTATAATATTATATATTTGTTCTTGACTTTAGCTAATTTTTAATACAAAAATATAATATTATTTTGTTATTTTAATAATATAAAAATGTGTTTGGGCTTTTTTAGATTTTTTATTTAAATTCAATTAGCCAACATATAGCACATCATTAGTTTCAGATGTAATGTTCAATAATTTATCAGTTGCATATAACACCCAATGATACATTAGTGCTATACTAATTTTAATGATATACTGCATTAGTCTTTTGGTCCATCAGACTGTCTAGGAACCTCTTAGATAAAGTAGACATCTATTAAATTCATATTGCAAAAGAAAACTTGCTACTATCATCCATTGTAATCCATGATCATGTAATAGAAACTTGTGGGAAAAATGTGGGTTACTCTACTACACTTTAAAGCTTTAGTTTTACCATTTCTTCACCATTATCATTAATTTATAAAACACTCAGTTTTGTTATTTGAATTTTTTTAGGAATGTAAGTTTCTTTTAAAGAATTTTTTTCAAATCCCAGAGATGTAAATCTAAATCTTAGCCCTGATAGATCCTATACACAAGCCCATAGGCAAGTACTTTTAATCTTCTCAATCTTCAATTTCTTTGTTGGTTAAAAGAGGAATAATTACAATAGTTAAATAACAAGCAGTGAGGGTAGATCTCTATACTGTGCAACACTACCAAAGCAACTATATTGGGATCTTCTCAATCCCTCCGACACACCATCAGAGATGTGTGTCAGGGAGCATCAGTCTTGCTTTTCTGAGCATCAGGGAGCTCAGTCTTGGATTGGGAAGAGGCATGGAGGGCATGGGAACAGTGGACAACTCAGACTTGAGCACAGCTAAGTCCTGACACATAGACAGATATGATCCACTGGTGGTTTAGAACATCCCAGCTTGAGAATGAAAAAGACAGCTGATCAGACTCAAAGGTTGTTATCTGAGCACATGATTGGCTTTCAAGCACTCCCTGGAGGACTCTCATATGGTTCCCTCTTTTCTACTTCGCAATGCTACCAGGTCTTCAGATCTCCCTCCCAATATCATCTTTTTCAAAGTTAAGCCCTTTCCCTTTCTCTTTTTGTTGAGTAAAGGGTGCAAAGACAGAAACCCTTTTAGCCATTAGCATACATGTAAAACAGAATTAGAAAAAAATTTAGAAGCAGAACAGTAGCCTTGCACTGACCATCACACCAGTTCTCATTTTCAGACAGGGGCATGCCTGCGTGGGGTTTACCTGTAATGGATATACCATGGAAAGAGATCCTCAGGGATGGGACTATTTTAATGCTCTCTGTATTTATAGGGACAGGTGCCAGAGAATAATAAATGCTCCTGGTTGAGAAACTGGTCTTGTCTGAGAAGCAGAGCCTCTCTGATCAGCAACTGGAATCTGCCAGGGCTTTCTTGAGCTAACTCAAACCTACTAAGACTGATTTTTATGAAGATTCTAAAAGGGAGAGGAAATGAGCCTCTGGGGTTTCCATACTTGTTTCTCCTCGCTATTCTACTTCATCAGCCCTCATTTTCTACAGGTTGAAGGGAATGGGCATAGGAGTGTGGTCAACATATTCTCAGGGGGATTTTATGTCAATGTTCTCTACCACCTCTCTTTATGGCATACTCTTGTTTCTCAAGAGCCCAATTAGATTTAAAAAAAAGCAAAACAAAACAAAACAGAACAAAAAACCATCAGTAGTTCCTTTTTAATTGCATTTCTGCTGTGACAATTTCTCTTGAGACAACCCTGGAAGAGGCTAGACGTTCTGAGAACAAGGAAAGCATGAAGATAAATATGTCAAGATCTTATCTTACTACCTCTATTTCACAAGGCTTTTCCTGAGAATTAAATGAGATAATGTATGTAAAGCATTTATCCTAATTCCTGTTAAGCACAAAATAAGGGCTTGATTTAATGAGCTTCATTTAGGTGGCTCTTAGTTAGAAGTCAAGTTTGTCATGAAATGTCCCTTAAACACAAGTTAATAATGAAGACAACACATTTCAGACTCATTTCAATATAGCGATCTTATAGTGACTACTTCTTTGGATTCAATCACTTTAAGCTGACTTGGTTTGAGGTGTGTTTGTTAATTATCAAATAAAACTGGCTTTGTTATTCAACCTCTAACACTGCCATTTATTGTCACTAGAATATATGGGATCCAATATAGAAAAATTCATAAACCATTTACAACTGTGTATTAGCAATAAATAAGACTGGCAAGCAAAGTAAATAAAAATCCACTTTAGTAATAATACTTCTAATAAGAATCTACTTGGTTCTCAAGGATTATAAATAAAATAAACTTGATACCCTTAAAAAGGTCCTAAATCCTAGGAATATTTAGCTCCATTTCTTGGGAAAGGAAAGTAAGCATAGGAGAAAATAAATAAATGGCCAAAATGCTACATGACTAATAAGCATAAGGAGTAAGACTCAAGTCTAGATCTACCTCACTAACTTAACCTCTCACTATTAGATAAAACTACCCAAATCATCCATTTCTCAATTCCCTAGAACCAGTAGCTTAGAGAAGACTTCACTGGTTGTATACGTAATGTACTTATTTTCTGAGAGTTATTGTGAAATTCCTTATCCTTATAGTTCTAATAATGAAGAAAATAAATTGAAAATGAAAATTGAAAATGCAAATACTGAGGGTATTTATATTAATTATTTCTCAGCAACTCTGGTAACAACCAAGCAAGGTCTTTCTCATCTGAATCCTAGTTTTAAGCACCAGATTAACATTAAACAACAAAATGATACCCAAATCTTAAGGAAAATTAATGAAGCTTCCTAATTCTCTAACCTATTACTCAGTTGCTACAAGGTATGTCAGAACTTGAGTCAAATTTAAGCTAATTTCCATTGATTACTAGAACAACAATATTCTTGGTTATTCTTCTCCTTTTCCCTTCAACGCTATCAATCCAGATATAGGGCCTAGAATTTACACACTGAATAAATCTTACATTCAAAAACTTCTTTTAGTTTTAAGACCTATCAGGTTACTACTAATAAATGCTTGGCAAAGGGATGACTCTAATAGTTCTGCACTGCATACAACATAATACTGTAATACGTACTGAATAGATAGAAATAAATACTTGAGAACATGGTCTCTGTGTGTTGGTATTTGGGAGGAAGGAACATTTATTTCAGCCAAATTAGCACATATTACACAGGCATTAAACCACCCACATTGTCTCTGCTACTTTAAATTCCTATACTGAGTCCTTCAGTCCAACCTTCAAAGGACTTCATCATCATCATATCATTCATGAATAAATCACTCACAACATACAAATTGTAGAGCTGACTATTGTTTGTTTTTGTTTACAGTAAGAAAAAGAAATTTCTTTCAAAAGGCTTTACAGTCTCTTTTAGAATACTAAAAACTGCATGTGAATCTTAATTCTGTCACTTTCTTGCAAATACATACCTCTTTCACCCATGCTCACTATTTCTAGATGAGGGTGTCCCTGTATTAGATTATACACACCCTGCATTAGTCAGGGTCCTCCAGGGAAGAACCAATAGGATACAGTAGAAAGACATAGATAGGCATAGATAGACAGGTAGGTAGGTAGGTAGGTAGGTAGGTAGATAGATGATAGACAGATAGATAGAGTGAGCTAGAAAGAAATTTATTATAACATATTGGCTCATGCAATTTTGGAGGCTAAGGTGGCCCATGATCTGTCACCTGTAAGTTGGAGATCCAGGAAGGCCAGTTGTATAGTTTGAAGGCCTGAGAGCTGGAGAGCTGATGATACAGATTCCAGTCTCGGTCTAAAGTCCTGAGAACCAGGGGCAGTGAGGACAGGAGAATATCAATATTCTGGCTCAGGCAGTCAGGCAGAGAGCAAATACAAGAATCTACCACCTTTTTGTTCTTTTTAAGTTTTTCTTCAATGACTAGATGATGATCACCCACCCACACAGGAAAAGACCATCTGCCTCACTCAGGTCACCAATTCAAATACTAATTACTTCTGGAAACACCATCGCAAACACACCCAGAAATAAGGTTTAACCAAATACCTGGGCATAACTTGGTCCACTCAAGTTGACACAGAAAATTAACAATCACATACACCAAACTCCAGTTCTTCCATGAGTAAAATAAAAATGATAATAATAGTTATGTAACATTTAACAAGGGTAGGTATACACACTGTTTGGGACCACCAAATTACTTGTGAACAACTTTATTAATTTGATGGATGTTCAATGCTGGGGAAGTACATATAAAATATGCTTCAGGGGCAGGGTTATAGAGAAAAGTTAATTTAGTAGAAATGGTGGATTTCTATTCTACTAATTTGAAGGGAAAATAATTAGGCATATGTACAGAATTATATTTATATTTTCTTTAAGAACTCTGATTCCTAAAATTTATGTAGATAAAATATCTCAATACCTCAACATAATTACTGGTTTACACAGAAAATGAAAATGCTATGCTATTCAAAGGTGCCTGTGGGCTATTCTGAGTCACTACTTCTGACTCTGAATGATAACAAGGATAGGAAATTCTGGGCACTCTGTGGTGAACATGGCAATTTGGGGGTATGTACCTATGTATACAATGCCATCAGGACTTTAGACCCCTTGTAAACACTTCTTTTTTTTTTTTTTTTTAAGGTTTTATTTATTTGACAGAGAGAAAGACAGCCAGAGAGGGAACACAAGCAGGGGGAGTGGGAGAGGGAGAAGCAGGCTTCCCATGGAGTGGGGAGCCTGATGCGGGGCTCGATCCTAGGACACTGGGATCATGACCTGAGCCGAAGGCAGACGCTTAACGACTGAGCCACCCAGGCGTCCCCCCTTGTAAACACTTCTAATTGTCCATTTACTCAGACCTTTTATTTCCAGATGAAGGACTATAGAATATCTACCCTAAATCCTCACTATTATGAGATTTAGGGCTTTGTCTATAGACTGACCCTCCTTAACAGGTGCTGCACTAAAGATAACTTGCAATCTTAGCATTAATGTTAGTGTTAGTGTCCTGCAATTGCTCTCATGATTCCCCAAATAGTGGCCCATGAAATAAAAGCAATGAAGAAAAAAATTATATAAGTAGCAATAGATTAATATTAATCAATTAGTAAATGAGTAGGTCCCCTGTTCTAGAATAGATGCCTGAGGGTGACTAGTTAGTTCTGTTGGGTAGAATGTGATGCTAACACCACCAGTGTCACAGGTTTGATCCCCAGACAGGCCAAGAAAGGCACTAGTTCTTATGTTTAATAGAATAGTGCAGAGAAATTCTAAACTCTAGAGCCCTCCCTATGCACTACCCGAAGAGGAATCCCTAGTTCCTCTTCCTAAATCAGCTCTGATTGATGAAATCCCACAGTGATGTTGGAATGGCTTGATGAGATGTACATGTGACATTGAGAAGGTTAAGTCCAGAAGAAAAAAAGTTTATATTTCTTTTTTTTTTAAGATTTTATTTATTTATTTGACAGAGAGAGAGATAGTGAGAGCAGGAACACAAGCAGTGGGAGTGGGAGAGGGAGAGCAGGCTTCCCGCGGAGCAGGGAGCCCGATGCGGCACCCGATCCCAGGCCCCTGGGATCATGACCCGAGCTGAAGGCAGCTGCTTAATGACTGAGCCACCCAGGCCCCCAAGGTTTATATTTCTAATTATACAATGCAAGATCTCTTGGCATCCCCATGTACTAAGAGTGTCTCCAGGCTGAGAGATTTTAGAAAATTAGTGGGTTCAAAGTGGAGTGAGGAGTAAGGAAAATGAGAAAGCAGACTTCTCAATGAAGCTGTTCACTGAAAACAGCTGAAAATAAGTTCAGGCTGGCCCTGTGGAGAAAAGTGAACCAACAAATTAAAAAGAAAAAAAAGAGAGAGAGAGAGTCAAGGGCTTGTCAAGATCCTGGACAGCATCAGAAACAGAAAGCTCTGGCAGAGAACCATGTAAGGTTAATGGCCTGTTCAAATCTAGGTGAGGAACATGAGCTGTGAACACATAACTAAGCAATTCCTACTTGGAATGTCCTCTGTGCCCCAAGAAGACTTTATTTTGGGACACATAAAAGTGTGCATGATGTGAAGAAGAGTTTTAAGGGGGAAGGAATTAATCTATGAGGCCTTTTAAGCAATGAATAGGCCCACAGTTGGGGCCCATCGACAGAACTGTATGCCAAGAAAACAGACCCTAGTCCTAGATTTGTTACCAGCTGCTTAAGCACTCATAGCTGTTATTAAAACTTTCAAGGCTACTTTATCTCTTAAATTAGGAAATTCTTTATTGTTCTAAAATGTCACAATTCAGTATCAGGTCCAACTATTGTACGAATATAAGACAGCAGTAATTCATTTATACAGATCTGCAAATTTCCCTTCAGGTTTCATTTCCACTCCCCCACCTGTGACCCAATAGAGCATATTCATATGGTTTCATGCAAGGTAGAGTCCACCATAGGTCTTTTTACAGTTGTCAGTGTTGTCTAAAGAATATTCGAAATGGTAAATGATACAATTTCAAAGAACTGATCCTTAGAAAACAATCTCATAACAGGGGGCAAATAATAGCACTAAAGACCCTTACAAGGAAAACAAGATGAATATTGTCTCCTCAATTTAAAATAATAGCTTTAAATTTTAATTTTAAAATCTTTGCCAAAAAAGCATACTACTTCTCTATATTTCAGACATTCATTTATGCCTTCATCTAGCAAATATTTATGTAGCACTTACAATATGTCTGGAACTATACTAGGCTTTGGTGATAGAGCAGGGAAAAAAACAGACAGATATCTCTGCACTATTGGAGCTCACATTCCAGGAGAGGGTGGGGTGGGAAGATAAACACAGAATGTCAGAGGGGGACATATGTTACAAAGAAAAATAACTCAGGGATGGAAAATAGGGAGTGGGTGATGGGGGCGGGAGATGCCTCTTTGTACACATGGACATTGGGAGATGGCATTCTAGGAGAGGAAGTTAACCTGGGAGTTCTTGATTCCTTGAGATGACTGATATAAATGGGAGTAAATGACAATCAACAAAATCATGTTAGTTCTGATGATGTGAGATTGGAGGTTAAGGAACCGGACTAAGGACCATAGCAGAATTGTGCAGAGGTATGAGTACCTCCTTATTCTGCCAAAGTTGAGATAAGGCTCATTAGAAGGCTCAATCATGTCTAGATGGTTTGAAAACAATCAAATATGTGGATGGATAGGAAGAAAGTGAAAAGAATAATTCTAGCTAAAGTTATGTAAATCAAGTTAATATTTGAGAAGAAAAAAGGGACACTCAGAAATGTAACTCAGAGGCTGGCAGGAGGATAATGACTCTTAAAATTTTCACTTTAAACAATATACATACTTTGGGGGTGCCTGGGTAGCTCAGTTGTTACGCATCTGCCTTTGGCTCAGGTCATGATCCCAGGACCCTGGGATCGAGCCCCACATCAGGCTCCCTGCTTGGCAGGAGGCCTGCTTCTCCCTCTCCCACCCCCCTTTTTGTGGTTCCTGCTCTCTCTCTCTCTGTCAAATAAATAAATAAAATCTTTAAAAAATATAAACGATATACATACTTTGGATTTAAGTTAGAACTAATATAAGAAATTAGTAGGCATACTTGAAGGTATTAAAAAGCTAAATTCTTAATACAGGAATACAAATTTACTGAACATGCAACTTCTATTTAAAAACTGAGTGAGCTTGAATCTGGTAGGATTTTTACCAAGGTCTAAGAAATCTCAATACAAAGAATAAAAAATGCACACTGAGAAAGAACAAATGAGAATTCTTATCTCAAATCTACATGTTCTATCTGTTCTTGGAGGTGGAAAAACACATTAAACAAGGCTCCCACTTCTCTGCAGCACTACTATTTATTAATACTACTTGAACTTGGGCTAATTTTTTATAACCTGAAGGAGGTAATCATGGAATCCAGATTTAATGTTTATGCTGATTTGCAGCTACCACTGAAGGAGGTTTGGAAGACTTTAAAAGGATCAGAGTGACAATATGCAATTTCCTGATTAAAAGAAGTAAAAATTTTTTTAAGTCTCTTATTGCACTGTTGACATTACACACAAAAAAGAAACATTTTGGAGCAATTCAAGAAATAAACCAACCAAATAAACCAAGCAATAGATACACTGAGAAACTTGTGCACAAAGGAACAAGAAAACGACAAATTGGCACACAAAGCAAACCAGCCAATAAATAAACAAAATACATACACATACACAACAAAAAAATCACCCTTTTTTCCACGCTGATTTTTTATATCTTCTGCATAATACTCTTCCAAGTTCTAATTAATGCATTTGCCTTTATAAAATTTAGATTTTATGATATGATTTGGTATAAATTCAATGAAATCTAAGTGTTAAAAGTTACAGGAGTATACTAATATATGTTTCAAATCTTCCAAGATAAAATTGGCTTTTATTCTACCTCTCCACTCCACATGTCACAAAGTTGTTTTTAAAATGATGAATTACAGCTCCATAGAAAATATGTTAGATTTTCACACAGAGATCATTCCACTAATGTGATTCAGTCAAAAGATATTTCATCTGTTGTAGTCAAAAAAGAAATGACAGATTGCTAAAGGAGGATGAACTTTTGATTAATAGAAATGCACACATGGCTACAGAAAAATGATTTGTTGAGAAATCTAAATAAAACTATTAGCAAAAATATTAAAAGATACAAGAAAAGTCAAGAATTAGTCTGCATTTGATCTTCAGAATGTTAGTTGCAATTAATATTTTACAAATATTTTAAATCTTTAATAATTGACCATTTAATGAACAATGATAAAATTAAAACAAGTATTAAAAATACCAATTTTGTTTCTCTGAGAAGCAAACTGAGGGTTCTAGAGGGGAGGGGGGTGGGGGGTGGGTTAGCCTGGTGATGGGTATTAAAGAGGGCATGTACTGAATGGAGCACTGGGTGTTATACACTAACAATGAATCATGGAACACTACATCAAAAACTAATGATGTAATGTGTGGTGATTAACATAACATAATAAAATAAATAAATAAATAAAATAAAAATACCAGTTTTTTTCCTCATGATTGCATTCTTCTTTTGGAATTTTGTGTAAATTATTATCTTGCTTCTCTTTGTAACTTTACCATATCTATAAGTGCTCCTATACAATATATCATTTAGTTTTGCCTGCTCTTAAAGATGACACCATACAATATGCATGCTTCTGGTAGTTTTATTTCAATCAATATTATGTTTTTGAGATGTATTCATGTTGTATGCAGTTCATTCATTTTCAGTGTTGTACAGCATTCAGTTGTGTGAATACATTATAATTTGTTAGTTCTGCCAATGGACATTTTGATTATGTGAAGTTTGTTTTTTCTCCTCTAATGCTGCTGTGAACATGTACCTATGTATTGGTACAATGCACAAAAGTTTCTCTAGGGTATACATGTCTACGAGTAGAATTTCATGGTTGTAGAATATATGCATGTTTAACTTTATCAGTAATACCAATTTGTTTTCCAAAACACTGCTAACAAATCATACCCCATCCTACAGTGCATGCAACTTTCTCTTTGATAACATCCTCACCAACATTTAACAAAAAAAAAAGTATAAATTTTGACAATCTGGTGAGGCAAAATCATATCTTTTCATTATTAATCAGCACCATTAATATTAATAAGCCTAAGCTTTGTTTCTTAAAATTTGTGAATTTCCAATTATACCTCTTGTCAATTTTTCTAGAGTCATTGTCCCATTTTTTGATAGATTTGTAGAAATTTTATATATTCTGAGTACAATATTTTGTCAGTTATTAGCATTTTAAGTATCTTCTCACAGGTTGAGCGTTGTCTTGTTTCTTTATAGTATATTTTGATAAACAGATGTTAATATTAAGATATTTTAAATTAAGATTTATATACTGAGATAAATTTAGTTGAATATGAAGCTGTGAGAAATAAGTAGAACTGGAATAAATTCAAAAGAATTCACACCAGAACATATAAAGAGTCAAAGTTTTGAAAATGGAAGACAAAGAAAAAGTCTTGAAAGCCATGAGAAAGGATACCATATCTACAGGACAAAAACAATTCAAATGACAGGATATTTCTTATCAAAAAACATGGAGGTCAGAAGAAAGTGGTACAAAATTTCAAGTGCTAAAAGGAAAAAAAGCCCAAAAAACTCCATCAATACAGATATCTATATCCAGTGAAGTATTCTTCAAAAATAAAGTGACAATGAAGAAGTTTTCAAATAATGAAAAATGGAAACAAACACAAAAAACAGCAGACTTAAGTCCTAGCATGTTTATAATCACATTATTTGTAAAAGGTCTAAATATACCAACTAAAAGACAGAGACAAGAAGAATGAATTAAAGGACATGACCCCATTATATGGTTTTTATAAGAAACTTACATTAAGTATAATGATATTGGCAGGTTAAAAGTAAAATAAGGGAAGGATATAGCATAAAAATATTAATAAAAATAGCAGGAGTGACAGTATTAATATCAGATAAAGGGACCTTAGAGCAAAGGAAATTACTAGAGACAGGGAAGGATATTATATAAACAGAAAAGGGTCAATCTATCAAGAATACATGGCGATCCTGAATCCAGATGTGTAAATTATATAAGGCAAAAATTAATAAAACTGAAAAGAGAAATAGAGAAATCCACAATTACAGTTAAGAGACTTCAATATACTTCTTTCAACAAAAGAACAATTAGATAACTAAGCCTGACATCTTATATTAAAATTAACTGAAAATAGAATCACAGACTTAAATGTAAATGTAAAAATTTAAATGGAAAAAAATACAAACTTTTACTTAAAAACATAAAAAAATTATTGTGATGTAAGTTTCGGCAAAGAGTTCTCAGACTTGATTCCAAAAGCATGATCTACAAAAGGAAAAGTTAATAAGCTGGATTTCATCAAAAACAATTTTTTAAAATTGCTATGTGAAAGACCCTGTTAAGAGCATAAAAGACAAGTTGCAGAGATGGAGAAATATCTGCAGATCACATATCCAGCAAAAAACTAGTATCTACAATATACAAAGAGCTATTAAAACTCAATAGTAAAAAAAAAAATGGCATGCAATTAGATAACGGACAAAAATATGACAAAAAAACTCCACTGAAGAAATAGTACAGATGACAAATAAGAAAACTGAATGATGCTGTCATTAGCCACTAGGAAAAGGTAAATTAAAACCACAGTAAGATATCACTACTTACATAATTATCAAAATGGCTAAAATAAAAAATAGTGACAATACCAAATGCTGGTGAAGATATGGAGAAACTGGATCACTTATCCTACTGGTAAGAATATAAAATAGAGCACTCTGGAAAATATTTTGTCAGATTCCTTTAAAAATTAAACATTCAACAACTATACAAACAAGACATTTCATTTGTCAGAGAAATAAAAACTTATGCACAAAGGGCTGCAGAAAGGGAGGTGGGTGGGGGGGTGGGCTCACTGGGTGATGGGCATTGAGGGCACGTGATGTGATGAGCACTGGGTGTTATACACAACTAATGAATCACTGAACACTATATCAAAACTAATGATGTACTATATGTTGGCTAACTGAATTTAAATTAAAAAAAAACACAGAACTTATGCACAAAGACATGTATGGGTATGTTTATAGTAATTTCACTCATAATAGAGTAAAATGGGAAACAATACAGATATCCTTCCATGTTTGAGGAGTTACACTTCGGTTCGTTCACATCATTGGAATACTACTCCATAATAAAATGGGATACTGTATTATTTCACACACTAGCCTAGATGAATCTCTAGAGAAATAAGCTGAGTGATAAAAGGCAATCCTAAAAAGTTATACATTGTTTGATTTATATAACATTCTTGAAATGGAAAAAAGAAATCTAGAGATTAAGAGCATATTAGTCATTGCCAGGGATTAAGAGTGGGGGAGAAAGAGTTAGATGGGGACATGAAGGATCCTTGTGTTGTCAGAAATGTTTTATATTTTGACTATAACAATGTGATTATCCTGGTTGTGGTAATGAATTACCAGTTTTCAAGATGTTTCCCATTAGGGAAAGCTGGGTGAAGAATACAAGGAATCTCTTTGTGTTATTTGATAGAATTGCATATTAATCTAATTTTAAATAGAATACATTTATACCATTTATTTCTATTTTCTAAGCTTATTGAATCTTTGTATTTATATCTTTTGCCAACTATGGGGAGTTTCCAACTATTATTTGAATATTTCCTTAACCAAGCCCTCTTCCCCTTTCCTCGAAAGGGCTCCAATGACATAAACATTAGATCTTTGGTCATAGTGCCATGGTTCTCTGGGCCTTGGCTCATTTATATTTTCAGTCTATTTTCTTGGTTATTTAGACACTGTGTTTTCCGGTGTTCTATCTTGTAATTCACTAATTCTTTCCTCTGTCCCATCCATCCTGCTGTTCAACTCATCCAATGATTGTTTTTAAAATTTCAGTTATTGTATTTTCAGTTCCATTTGGTTCTTCTTTATATTTTCTATTTCTTTGCTGAGACTTCTTTTCCCCTTCATTTGTTTCATTTGTAATTGTTCTTTGAAACATTTTTCTTTTCTCATGGTTGCTTTAAGACCTTCGTCAGATAAAGGTAGCGTTTCCATTATCTCAGTGTCATCACCTTTCAGTTGTATTTTTTCATTCAACGTGAGATCATCCTGGTTCTCACTATGACAAGAGATTTCTTAATTTGAACCTGGGTATCTGGGGTATTATGCACTGAATCTCATGGACACAGTGTCAAAAGATGAGATGCGTAAGATCATGATATGCAATTGTCATGAATTTCAATTATCTATTTAGCTTAATTAAAAAACTCAAGAAAGTTTTTCAAAAAAACCTGATGAGTAGATTTTAAAACATACATATAAACATATAAAGGGATAGGAATTCTTTTTTCTTTTTTTTTTAAGATTTTTATTTATTTATTTGAGAGAGAGAGAGACTGAGAGAGAGGGAGCACATGAGAGGGGGGAGGGTCGGGAGGGTCAGAGGGAGAAGCAGACTCCCTGCCGAGCAGGGAGCCCGATGCGGGACTCGATCCAGGGACTCCAGGATCATGACCTGAGCCGAAGGCAGTCGCTTAACCAACTGAGCCACCCAGGCGCCCCAAGGGATAGGAATTCTTGAAGCATCATTAACGGAGAACCAAGTGAGCATCCAAGGCCCACCAAATATCAAGACTTACAAACCTATAGTGATTTAGATACACTGATAGTCACAGGTATAGACAAACACACAAAAAAAATAATGGAATAGATTTAAAATCTATAAAGTAATCCAAAAATATATGGAAAATGGTATATGATCCATTCATTTACACTTTTTTCCTAGTTGGTCAAATATTTTTTTAATTAAGCTAAATAGGTATTTGAAATTCATAATTGCATATCATGATCTTATGCATCGCATCTTTTGACATTATATCCATGAATGTTTATTTATCTAGGTCTTCTTTATTGTATGCCAGTACAATTTTAAATTATTTATATCTTTTACATCTTATAATGGATTTTTTTTTCTATTTTTTATTATATTTATAGTAAGTAGTATTTTTAATTGCATCTTCTAACTATACATGCCTTATTGACATACAGTTGACTTGTGTATGGATCTTATATCTAGTCTGCTAAACTCACTTAAATTATAAATTTATATAATCATATTACATACATTCTTGAATGTCATAGAATCTAAATAAATCTTTATAGAATACCATTGTGCTATTTTCCATGTCTTTTCATCTTTCCTAATTTATATCTCTATTTTGGCTAATTTTCATAAAAAGATACATTAAAATTCAATGACCTTCTTTTTAGAATCATTTTTAATGATTAAACATTGTTTAATCTACCCATTAAGCCTGAATTATGTATTTTAAAATTTTAGAAGTCTTGTGTAGTTCCTATTCAAATCTAATTGAACATATTGGTATTCTCTGGTCCTTAAATTATTTTTTATTACTTTAATCATATTAAATTTACTTACGTTATATTCTGCATGTGATTTGTCCTATACCCAAAGTTTTGGTGGGATTGATTATGAAAGCTTTTGGTACTGTTACTCTTAGTCATGGTGGCTTGTTCTTTCACATATTTAGTGTTCCTTGTGATTTCATGCTTCTTGAATTTTATCTGTGGCATTTTTTTCTTTAGGACTAGCTTTAAAGTGTTAATTTGCTTCTACCTGCTGCCTATGAAAAATATTGATGTTGGACCTGTTTACAATTTTTGCGTAAGGTTTTCAGACAATATAGCTCACGGGATTCTTTCCCCAAAAGAGCATAAGCATAGGCTAGTTGTTAGGAATTTTCAAGGGAAACTTCTTTTTGCTGCCTTCAACTAGACTCAGTGCCAAATTAGGCAGACATTCCACTAGATACATCTGCAGGGTATGTTCTTCATGCTTATAGTTGTATAGGCACACCTTCCTCTCACTTGTTACTAGCAAAAGTTTATAATGACCACACATAGATTTAATGAATATCTATATTTGTATATATAGTTTATTAAGCCATATTGTTATCTATAAAGAAGTTCTGAATTTTCAACAATATTCATTTATCTTAAAATGACTATGTTTGATTTTGTTTCTACTTAACTTTGTATTTGACTTTCTTATTAATGGCTGGTACTAATGTTAATGGGTCAAATATTAAAGTCAGAAATGATTCTAAGCTCATCTCTTCACATATATTCCGGATTACAAGATTAAGTGATGTCTCCTAAATGTCAGCCTCATACTCAGCTTTCACTCTATCCTCTTCCCTCAGTCTGAAATACCATCCTACCCCATCCTCCACCCAGTCTCATTTGCTGAAGATTTACTACCTCAAAGCTCAAATGAAATATGGAATTCAGTAAGCACTCTCTTACTGTCTGCTCCCACAACCATACCACACTGTCATGGATTATTTGTCTATATATTTTGAGCATTAATAAAAATTCATTAATCCTGAGTATCAAATCTATAATTAAAGATCTAGCTAGAGAAAACTTAACCTTCCTTGCTATATTGCTAAAGTAACATGGAATAATATGTTTCTTCAAATGGGAGAAGTCAGAACTCAAAATATTACATATAAACAGAATCTTTATTTCAAAGCAATGAAAAATGACTAATGGCACAAAAAGGAAATTGATGAAGAGTGATTTCAAGTAAAAGCTATGTAACTAAAATTCTCAGGGCGCGCATTTGGGGAGATTTTTTTATGCAATGCAGTTTTGAAGTAACAAAGAAATGAGACTTGGAAGCAATTCTTTTCAACTATGGCTTTGAGATGTACACTACTTTGAAAGTGGAAAAGTTACATTTTAGTAATGGATTAGAAAAACATATGAATTAGCAGATCTGATAGAATTAAGAGATGTTAACACACAGAAGTAAAAACCAATAAGTCACCCTTCAGAGGGTTACAAAACAGAGCTCTCTCACAACTGTGTATTTGGAAGGTGAATCATGCAGTACACAAACACCTGAAGGAAAAATAGAAACTGGATGCAGTTTAATTGATTATACTGATCTCACCAGGAGAAAGAGCAATGGCCTTTCATTAACATGTATTAAAGAACCACAAAGGTTACAAATAGTTCATGGCTTTAATGTGCCTTCATTACTTTCTTCTTCACCTTCTTTTTCTACTTCCTTTATATTTTATTTTATTTATTTATTTTTAAAGATTTTATTTATTTATTCATGAGAGACAGAGAGAGTGAGAGAGAGAGAGCACATGAGAGGAGGGAGGGTCAGAGGCAGAAGCAGGCTCCCTGCTCGGCAGGGACTCGATCCCGGGACTCCAGGATCATGACCTGAGCCGGAGGCAGTCGCTTAACCAACTGAGCCACCCAGGCACCCCTACTTCCTTTATATTTTAAAACATGTTCATTTAGCATTCAGCCAAAGAAACAGCAGGACCCTCTTGAACCTGCCACCAATGATTTATTAAGCTCATTTTCTATTCATTTGTTTATAGATCAAACACAGAAAGAAAGGCTCAACAATATTGAACATATTTAATAAAAAGCACACACACCAAGTATTTAAACTTCGTATTGTGCTAGGTTAGATATTTTGGAAGAAAGACAATAATTACACATAGGCGATTTCTTTGATGGAGCCTCTCAAATCAATACAGCTACTTAGTACAAGGTAGGCATTTATGTATGTTTAGCATTAGCGCTCTTTCCAGAGTATGACATTTCAGGTAAATGTGCTTTATTGCAGATCTGGGAAAACAGATCAATGAACTTCTCATTGACAGCCTCTTTCTCACTTGCTAGCCTCTGTAAATAGGATGTCATTAATCTCCCATTCGCTACAACAGCAGTCTCTAAATTGGTTGACTGTGCACCCCATTAGTAAAAAGTTTTTGTTTTGGCTACTCTGCTTTATTATTTATAAATAATAAAATGTACTGCTCTTATGAGAATATAAAATACACAAAAATTTCTAAAAGCAGAAATTTTAAATAAACACTAGCAAAAGAAAAGTTGTAATATTCTCTTCCTGTACTTTATGGATCATCTTGCTCTGTCCCTGAGGCATGCATGCATCCTTTTGGAGACCACCATTCCAGAAAACCTATGTGTCCTGTGAGACACAGCATATAACTAAATAAAATAGATATCTGCAGAATGTAGAAAACTACAGTAAGTGCTCTTCTGATAGTTTCCCACAGAATCAGGAGGTTTTCATTAAGTAATAGTCATGTTTAGTGAAGATTATGAATCTTTAATATCATTTCCCCATAATACTTTTATTTCCCAGTCATAAGAGCAAATGTCTCACCAATAGATGGTATTCCAGAGTGAAAAGATTAATCTTAGGTCTATCATAATTATGGGATATTCACAGTCTAGCTTATTTTTTTTTATTGTACCAATGGTCTTTAAATGATTTATCCATTCTAAAAATAAGCATAGGATATATTATCAAGCTGAACCCCCTGGTTCTGGTATATTTAACATTCATGTGTGGGAAATGAGTATCTAAGCTTTGCCATTTATGTGGTTTTGCTATTGGTTTCAGTAGTCATAGTTTGTTCCAATGTGCAAAAGTGTGATGGGAAACAGTGGTCAGCTGTATTGATTTCCATTTAGTAATGAGAACAAAAAGTAATACTATAGAGTTGAATAATTTTTTTCAAGATTTTTTAATTTATTTATTTGATAGAGAGAGAAAGAGAGGAAGAGGGAGTACAAGCAGGGGGAACAATAGAAGGAGAAGGAGAAGCAGGCTCCCCACCATTGAGCAGGGAGCTCGATGCTGGACTCCATCCCAGGACCCCGGGATCATGACCTGAGCTGAAGGCAAATGTTTAACCAACTGAGCCACCCAGGTGCCCCTATAGAATTGAATTATTATAGAAGTATACCGGCTTAGAAATAAGTTTAAGAATCTAAGTTATTTAAATTATTAAAATAAGGGGCCTTTAGGGGACAGCTGCACTTGCACTAAATCCCCTGTAACTTTGCATTCCTAACGAGTAGTAGAATGATGAAAGTGGGTGGCATTTAAAATACTCCCACATTTTAAACCCAGTGTCCTGTGTCAGGGTTTCATGTTCATAGTGTTGCTTTTTCATGATAAGGTAGGTCTATGATTTTCTGCAGGTCGTATATCTTCTCAAAGAAACGAGGATCTATCTGGTGAGTATTTGATACTCAAATACAATTACGAAGTCTGTATGATTACTAAAATATACAGTTTAACCAGGCAAAGTAAGGTACTTTAGCAAGAGAGAAATACTAATTTAAAACTGCATTTTGACACCTACAATGTAAAGTTAACCAGAAAAAGGAGGGAGCATAATTTAGGACAATATCATCACTGTATTCACTAAAATTCAATGATGACCCCGGGATGTTGTTAGGCACCCACATAGGGAAACGAGGTACTGCACTGGACACAGACAGATGTGCAAGTTAATTTTAAACCTCTGGGGGCAATATGAAAAACAAAGACACAGTGATTTTAGGATGTAAAAAACAAGATGTGATTATGATATGTGGCCTATGACTTTTTTTAGGGAACACCTAGAATTGTAGAAAGTTAGTGGGGTGCATCGATCTAATTAAACTTAAGGAAACTGAGAGCAGTGAAATGTCTCACTCAGAGTTGCAAAGTAAGATAATGCAGAACCAAGACCAAACCCTGCCATCCTAATATTATTTTAGACTATTTACCCCACCTACAGCACATTTCTTAGACTATTAAGGACATTATTGCATAACTTAAAAGTAATTTTTATTTCTTTTAACAATGAAAAGCTACTTGAAGTTCATCTTGGGAAACAAGGCTGTTTTTAAAAAATATTGCTCTAACTAAAAATAATGAAAATAATTTTTTTCATTATTCTGAGAGCAGTTACAAAATGTTTGGATCAACAGAAGGAAAATATATATAAAGTAAAATGTAATATATAAAATTAAAATATATAAATTAAATATAAATGTATATAGAAATTAAAATATATAAATTGATAGTTATATATAAATCTGTATGTACATATACACATACATATATGCATTCACACATATACAGCATTCATGAATATTAAATTGATTTGATTAGCATATTTTCAAGAATTAGGTTTTGTTTTATAATCATTGCCTGTGAAATAAAAAATAAGTCTGTGACACATTGAAACACAGAAAAATATACAGCAAGGCAGATTAGATAATTATTCATAAAGGAGATTTTACCAGAGAGAAAAGGAGGAAAACTGATAAAATAGTAGATTCTCCTCCTGATCAGCAATATAAGAATCTCAAAACTTTTCAAATGAAGCAACTCTGGGAGGTCTTCACTATACTGCAAATATATATTTTTTTAAATTTTGTAACTACGATTTGTGAAAGCCTTCTTGCCAACCATAGGCAAAATAAGCATCTTTAGCAGATGTATAGATCTCTTATAGGCATAGCAATTTTGAGGAAACATGATTACAGTTATACACAGTTTATTTCACTATGTTTAATTTAATAGAATTTTATTTTAATGTCTGCTTTGATCCCGTCTTTATATTCCAGTTAAATTCATGGCTTCCTTGTAGGAAAGTCATATGTTTTGTTATCATCCCACCTTTGAAAATTAAAAATATATTGTTTCAGTTGGAAACTATCAATAGAAAAGATTATGAAAAAAATACTGTATACATATATTGTGTGTCATAGGGATTGTATCAGAAAAAAAATGATTTGTAAAGAAATCTAGGTTCTTCAGGGGGAATATACCATCATCTTAATCTAAAGACAAAATTTCCAACAGATGAATAAAGAACATAAGTTAGCCTTACAGCTTTTGCATTCTAACATTACACAAAGATTACAAAACAATAGACAGCCTTATCAAGGAAATAATATGTCCCTCCGTGAAAAATGAACACAACAAGGAAGTGCTATAAGGAGGGTGAGAAAATGCCAAATCTTTCCATGACACTGCTTGTTGACGTTTTCCTCAATCCATTTTGCATGGTCTCTCAACATTTAATGTGCAGAACGTTCACATTTGCTGGCCTAGTGCTTTTCAATTACATCCCTTTGCTTGGCCTGATACTTAACTTGCCACAGGGTGACAGGCAGAGCAAGATGGAAAAGACTCTCATATTCTCTCTCCCTTTTCCTCACCTGCCATGCTTCATGCCGTTCCCCCTTTTCAACACTATTTTATGCTAGGAAGATCACAATTATTGTGGTATATTGCCCAGGAATTTCTTCAAATATGTCTCAGTCCCTAGACTGTCCTCCAGTCAAGAAATATATATCTCCTCTTCCCCCAGTGACATAGATCTTTAGTCCTTTTATACATAATTTCCACAGAATATAATCAGTACCAGGAAAATGGTTAAATTAGCAAATGATTTGAGCACTGCCTATAACATCAGCATCAAAAGTAATACCCTGAATTCAGATGATCCAGATTTTCAAGAAGGGATTACATGGGCTACATATTCTAGTCAGTCATTCTGTTGATTTTTATTTGTAAAAATTTAATAGGTAATTTCACATTTGACCTTTTAATCAATGAGCACATAATTTCTGGTCATGGATTCTTTTTCCCTTGGGAAAAGAAAAATTATGGTACACAAAAATCATCATCATCAAAAATATAGGAATTATCACTGCACTACCAGTGTAACCAATTATTTGTATATTTATGTGAGAAATAAATGTTACTATTCACATAGCCCATATTAACTAGAAAGTCAGAAGATTAAATTGAGATTTATTTTACCTTCGGTACTAGCCCTGATACCAACATATGGAAAAACTTTAATTTTATGGTTTGCAAAGCTCTACTGTTTTACTTGAACATAGTAATACCAGCCTGTTTGTTTTGGGGTTGTTTTTTTAAGATTTTATTTATTTGTGAGAGAGCAAGACAGCAAGAGAGAGTGAGCGAGATGAGGAGCAGAGGGAGAAGAGCCAGACGCAGGGCTTGATCCCAGCACTCCGGAATCACCACCTGAGCTGAAGGCAGCCACTTAACCGACTGAGCCACCCAGGTGCCCCCAGCCTGGTTTCTGAACTGGGACTCTAAAGTTACTTTCTTGCTGAGGAACTATCCAAAGTTCACTCTTAAGGTATGATATTTGTTATTTCTCTGGGGGTCTGCAAGGATCCCCTCTAATGAATTAGAATTCATTATATTAGGGATTAGGAGACAGTGCTTCCTTTCTAAACAAGTTATAGAAATCCCAGACTCCTTGTTCTGTAAGTGAAAATACAGGGGACTCTATAGCAAACTATGGCTAAGATTTTTAAGTTGTAGAATATTCTTGCTTTACACTCACCTTTATGGCACCATAAGGAATCTTTTTTCATTTTTTTAATCAGAAAATGTTCTCTGACCGTCAATGGGATTTGGGAGTCACTATAATCAACAGACAATGTGGGAGGTCCTGACTAAGCCTTTGGAATAGTGGAGAAAGGTGGGAGATAAAACACACCAGGCATTTGTTAAAGATTTTTTTTTCCTTTATTGAAATGCATAATTGCCTTGTGAAGTTTCTAATTTGTTTTGCTTTACAAACACACTATAATATGTATTTCTTACATTTCACTTTTATTCTCTGTGAAATTCAACTTTAGATTAATTTCTAAAATCTAAGCAATTGTCTTTTTGTTTTATATACTCTCATTTAAGATGATTTATAATTAAAGTTTTATTACCAGAAGATTTTGTAGCAACTTATTCAAAATTCTGAAAAGCCAGGATAATTTGGAACAATGTATGCAGAAGGATCTAATTAAACAAAAAAAAATATATTGGAAATTCAAATTCTATAACCATCAACTAAAAGTTATGTAATATTCTGCTTAACAAATTGGTAAAATTAAATAAAAAGTTAGTTCACAATGTTAAATCAGTGGGAATTCTCATACATTAAATATGAACTCAGCAATACTAAAAGTTAAAAAAAAAATGCCCACATGACTGACTGAGAGGTAGAACTATGGGACTTTTTATTTTCATTTTCTGCTTCTCTGTGCTTACAAAGTTTTAAAACATTAATAAATTAAGTGTTATTTTAAATACAATATAGTTGTTATAGGGTAATTCCTTGATTACAAAGTCTTCCTGGAATAATAATCCTTTTGGCAGGAATAACCAAAATTCTGAAAATCATCTTGAGGCAGTATAATAAGGTACATCCTCCTGTGCCCTCTCCCCACTCTTTTTGGTCCTTGATGCCCTTCTGCTCCTAGAAGCCTCTTGATCTTGTAATGAAGATAAATTGGACATGTTGGTAACCAAGTGAGAATTTTTCACTATAAATTAGTTCCAGTCAAGGTTCTATCTCAAACAGGTATTAGGCCTTAAAACAAAACTTTCACTTTTAATTCTTTAATTTCTCATTATAAGATGAAAGGAAAGCTCTCCCATTGAAGGAATTTGATAATTGTCAACGTCTAGTGCGTTGGGGTCCCTGGGTAAGGGTCTACGAAATCACCAGGACACAGGGGATGCAGAGCAAAGGCAGCACTTGCAACTGCATACTGCCGTTTATTTCTTACGTAGCTATATACTTGCAGAGATCAGATAAACATAACAATGTATACTTAAAGTATCAAGCCAACATCCGTGAAGTGAAATATACACGAAATTCAATAAGAACAAAATACATCCTGTTTATGCTTGCAGAATAAAGAATTCTCTTAGCCATCCTTCCTTTGGAGACAACATGTTCTTTGTCTTTAGAAAGAACACTTCTGATTAGAAAGACACACTTTAAGCGAGGCAAGAGCCACTTCCTGCTGATCCAGGCATTTAGGACTTGCAACATGAGATAAGGGGAAGAGAACATTTTCTCCTCCTGGCCTAGGCCTGCCTGGCCGTCCTTAACCTCAGTGCAGTCCTCAAATGATCTGGGCCTGCAAGGGGCCTACAAGCCTATACCATCTCAGATAATGAGCTCTGCTACAAAAAAAATGTGTAAGATAGTGTTTCTACCTCAAGAAATTCATGCTCTAGGTAGAAAATCAGATATGGTAATCAAATAATGACAAAATGATATGGAAAACACCCAAACAATGTCTATTTAGAGGTGCTAAGTGAGCACAACAAAGCAAATCATTTTACTTGGGGAGTCTGTGTAAAAAGATGACATTTAGGAAACAGTAAATATGAAGTGGAGTGAAAGAAGAAAGCCAAGGCAGAGGGAACAATCCAGGCAAAGGCATAGAGGCTCAAAAGCATGGACCATGTCTTAAGGAACAGCAAAAGTTGTATTGATTAGTTTGGTGGGAGAGGAAGTTGAAATCTACCTTGGGATTAGCTTCTTATAAACTGGTAGGTTGACTTTTGTGGCTATTGATAAGAGAATAAAGGTGTATCTCGGCACAAGACCCCTTGAATTTCAATACTTATTACTATATGAGGTTTTCGTATTTAATTGAAGTCTTTTAAGGTATTTGAGTGTAAAGCATCGGAAGGGACAGGTCTGTAGTGGAGACTAGCCACAGTTCTCCAATACCTATTATCCCCATCTCCATGTAGCAGTAGACTCATTTGTTCACAGAATCCTTGCTCTTCTATGATAAATGAACTGAGATTAGGCAGCTGATGGTAACTGCAGCAGAACCTGAAGCCTCCCTAGTCCTGGGGCACATGTGGTTGATCAGTCCATTGTTTTTTGACTCCTACCTCCTGGGAGTTGCTTTCAATACTGTATCCCAAGGTAACCAAATAATTTATGTTTTAATAATTTGATTCCTTATTTTGGTTAATATTAAATGTCATTTTGCTTAAAGAATTCCAGCAAAGAGAATATTCATATCTCTATTATACTATTTCTATCACAAAAGGAAATAGGGCCTAAAAACAGTATACCTTTCATTCAGAGTTGAAGTATTATTTAAAGATATCAAAGAGGGAGTGCCTGTGTGGCTCACTCGTTAAGTGTCTGCCTTTGGCTCAGGTCATGATCCTGGGGTCCTGGGATCAACTCCCGCATCAGGCTCCCTGCTCAGCGGGAAGCCTGCTTCTCCCTCTCCCACTCCTCCTACTTGTGTTCCCTCTCGCACTGTCTCTCTCTGTCAAATAAATAAAATCTTTTAAAAAAAAAAGATAAAGAGAAACTCATCCAATTTTTGTTTTGTTTTGTTTTTTGACTGTGCCATTAGTAGTTGAAAGTAATTTTCAAGGTTCTCTTTAGCCCTATTTTTCTTTGATTGTGGGTATTAATGGACATACATAGACATAGACATATATATGTAAATGTATATACACATTATATATCAACAAACAATTGAATTGACTGAATAAAATCACCTTCTTCCCCTCCTACCCAATGTTATTAATTCATTCAAAAATATTTATTAAGCATTATTCCAGGCTAGGTAATTTTTCACAATGGAGAAACACCAGTGGACAGAATAAAATCTCTGCCCACCTGCTGTTCTAATGAAAAGGACAGAAAACGAACAAATGCACAGATGTATTACATAATACATAGTTTTAAATGTTATGAAAAAATTAAAAGCAGGATTAGGGAATCAGCCATGCATTGCAGAGAGGATTTTTTCAGATTGGATCATCAAGTAAAACTTCTCTGATGAGCTAACATTTCAACTGTGCCCTGAATGACCCTGTTTGCAATTTTTTTTTTTCAGATAATTGACAGCAGGAGAAAAGAAAAAGTCACTAAGAGCATTTACAGAGAGCAATTATAATGCTGAACTTTAGAATACATGATGGACAAGGGAGGTAATTTAGGAACTCTTAGAGGGGGCTGGTTTTGATAATGAAAAAGTGGTGGAGGCCAGGGATGGGATGTCTGAGAATTACTGGAAACATGGTAAGTTAGCTAGAAAAAATGGGAGGTGCTAGAGTGGTTGAATTCAAGATGTCAGAGATAGTGTTATTATTGGTAATTGTATTAGTCAGGTCTCCAGAGAAACAAAACCAATAGAAGATAGACAGATACAGATATAGACATATAGAGACAGAGATAGGAGAAGATTTATTATAG
The DNA here is from genome assembly GCF_029215605.1 of Mirounga angustirostris. Lineage (NCBI taxonomy): Eukaryota > Metazoa > Chordata > Mammalia > Carnivora > Phocidae > Mirounga > Mirounga angustirostris. Next base: position 38,743,625 of record NW_026991720.1, read on the forward strand.
GAATTGGCTCACACAGTATGGAGGTTAATATGCCCCACAATCTGCCATCTACAAACTGGAGAACCAGGAAAGCTAGTGGTATAATTCAGTCCAAGTCTGAAGGCCTGAGAATCAGGGGAACCAATGGTATAAATCCAGAGTCTGAAGGTTTAAGAACTAGGATCTCCAATGTCCTAGAGCAGAAGAAGAGGAGCTTCCCAGTTCAAGAAGAAAGAGAGAATTTGCCCTTCCTTCACCTTTTGTTCTTTTAGGGCCTTCAGTGAATTGAATGATGCCTGGCCACATTAATGAGAGTAGATCTTCTTTACTTGGTCTGCTAAATCCAATGCTAATCTTTTCCAGAAATATTCTTTCAGACATACCCCAAAATAATGTGTTCCTAGCTATCTGAGCATCAGTAGCTCAGTCATGGTGACACATAAAGTTAACCATCACAATGAAGTGGGAGAGACTACCCAGAGTTCCCCCAAATCATTATCTCTTTCTTGTAGGAGATGCTCTTTCTTGTAGGAACAGACTCATGCCAGTTTCATCTAGGCAGATGAATGTCAAGCTACACATTATATGTCTGTACCCTCTCTAAAGCTACCTGTGGCTACAGAATTGATGGGTGTTACATCTAGATAATCTCTATAAGAGAAAGCCACTTTCCTGTACTCTGTATTCTGCCCACTTCAAAAATTAAATTTCCACTGTCTACAATGCGGACATGTAAGATCCAGCTCCCATCTTGAGGATGAGGACATACCTATCGAGAATGGCTAATGGCATCATCGAGAAACCTGGGGTCCCTGAATGATCTAATAGGCAGCACTATCCCTCCAAACTAGATTGTCTACCTCTAAACTGTTACATGAGAAAGAAATGACTTCTTTTCAAGCACTGGAGATTGTGGTTCTTTTATCAAATCACCTACTAGTATGTACAACATCTTGTTACTCAAACTATGGTCCATGGTAGCAGCACTGGTGCCACATGGGATCTTGTTAGAAACACAGACTCTAAGACTCCCCTCCAGACTAATAAATTGGGCTACATTTTAAACAGCTCTCCAGGTAATTATTATACACCTCAAAGTCTGAGCAGCACTGCCTAGTGCTTAAGATCTGAATATAGAAATCTAATGCTCAGGATCGAGGTATCAACATGGCCATGGAGTGTTCAAGTGGGGTGGATGGAAAGAAAAATTAAAGGGATTAATAAGAAGCTAGGAGGTTAGAAATGTATATATGATGGTGGATAAGTGATCACCTAGAATAATCACCTAGAATGATGAGAAAAAAATGTTAGAAAAAGAGTGAGCCAGAGCTAAAATGTTTGGTTAGGTGAATGTGATGGTTAATTTTACATAGCAACTTCACTGGGCCATGAGTCATCCAGACAATTGGTCAAATATTATTCTGAATGTCAGTGAGAACGTTTCTGGATAATATTAACATTTGAATTGATAGACTGAGTAAAAAAGATTGTCCTCCCTTTTGTGGGTGGGACTCATCTACTCAAAGGAAGACCTGAACAAAACACAAAAGCTAAGAGGGAACTCCTCTGGCCTAAGTACTTAAGATGGAACGTAGGTATTTTCCTGTCTTTGGACTCAAACTAGAACTACACCAACAGATTGGGGGTCTCCAGCTTTCTACTGCAGATCTTGAGACTTCTCAGTCTCTTTAAACAAACACATGAGTCAATTCCTTATAATAAATCTCTATTGGTTCTGTTTTTCTAGAGAACTCATGCAGGGAGGGAGTCACCAGGAAGACACATGTGCAAATGACAGTAACAAGGAGGGGTAATAAGAGGAAAATTTTGAATATACCCTTTTTTAGAAGAGCTGGGATTTTTAAGGTGTGGAGTAAAAATTACTTAAAAGCAGTAATGAAGAACAAAGATTTTTGATTACCACCAAATTATACATTGGAGTAATTGTGCTGTTAGTGAAAAACAAACAAACAAACCCAAATACACCTTGAGATAAATATAGGGGAAGAGTAATTTCAGGGGAGAAATATCTTGAGGGTACAGCAATACTTAAACAAGAGCATATAGGTGAAGATAATATTAATAGAAATAGTTTAAGAGGGATGCCTGGGTGGCTCAGTTGGATAAGTGTCTGCCTTCGGCTCAGGTCATGATCCCGGGGTCCTGATATTGAGTCCCGCATCAGGCTCCCTGCTCAATGGGGAGCCTGCTTCTCCTTCTCCCTCTGCCATTCCCTCTGCTTGTGCTCTTTGGCTCTATCTCTCTGTCAAATAAATAAATAAAGTCTTAAAAAAAAAAAAGAAATAGTTTAAGGAATAGGGCACATTGACAATGAAAAATCGTAGGTCTGAAGAGCACCATAAAAGGATTTAGGGGTGAGGAAGAAAGTTGGATGGAAGGCAAGGCCAGTGATAAATGTTCATATAATGATGGATAATAAAAGAGAGACTTCTGATAAAAGTTGAAGGGAACCTAGATATTAAGGATGGTGCACCTCCAAGAAAACTCTCGGAGGATATAAGAAAACAATTAAAATATAGATGTTTTAATTGGAGAAGATGTAGTTCAAAGTGATAAGTAGACCTAGAGATGGCAAACTCTCTTAGGAGGCTGCTCAACACTTCCCATTGCAGGAGACACTGAAGCAGCAGGGATTTACCTGTAATCAAAATCTTGTGGTGACATTGAAGCACTAGGAGAGTTGAAAGCTTAAGTGAGGCTGAGGATTCTAATGTTATTGACAAGTGAACTAACATAGGTAAATACTTGATAACCTTTGCTCTAAAAGACGACACAAGTGTACTTGTATTATTCATAAAATATGTCAATACAGAATGATTTAATCCTGAATAATTCCTGATAGCTATTTTGCTCTATGATACATCAGTAGACACATCTCCCTATAATCACTCAGCAAGTAAACTCTTAGAATGTACTATGACTTAAGGAACTTCATGAATTTATGAATGGATAGAGAACCATATAAACATCCCAAATCACATTGCTGCTTTGCCAATTCTTTGAATTATGGATAGGTAGTTTGGCAACTATTTTCTTATATCATAAAAGTATATTTTAATTGGAAGCTAAAAGCTATCACTCAGTCTTGGTAAATGTAAGATGCCATACAATTTACTATTCATTTAAACTAACAACTTTGAGATATTTATAATAACAGTACCAAAGTCCTGACAAAATCATTTTGCTCAAAACTTTCAGCCTTTATTTATGTTTAGTCTCATACAGGATTTCTGCAACAGATGGAATTTTAAAATCATTATTATTGATTTCCCAATCTTCCTTAATATTCAGGTGCTAACAAAAACATATTTCTGACAAGGAAAATAAAGCTTAAGACTAGATGAATCTTTTTGCTTCCTTATCTTAGATATCTCTCATCTTCTGAACCTCACCTAGGTCTTGTTTTCTGTAATTTAATATTCAGCTTAGTGACTAGTGGCAGAATACAAACCATTGAGTAGTTTCAATTCATTAAAAAGATTATCACAAGGTTATTGAATTAATTGTATGGTTTGAATTTATAAAACACCACTCAAGGCAACAAAAAAATGAGTTAACAATTCTAGTTTGTAATGAAAATTTCAAATATTCCCATTTATGAACAATGAAGCATTGAAATGTTCCTTCAATTCTCCACTCTGATTATAATTTTATTGGCTCTCAGTTTAGAAAATAGTTTGGTTCTTCCCCTTGATATCCCCAATACATAACTTTATTTCAGTAAAACTACTGAGATGTTTTCATAGTGAAATTTTCTGTTTATTATCATTTCTTTCCACTTCTCTTGCTACACACACACACTCTCACAAAGAGAAACAAATAATTTCTGTTTAAGAAAAAATTTAAGATGAGACATAGGTTTATTTTCTCCTCTTAAGGCCCCATTATTTCTTCCAATACAGTGTGTAGTTTGACAAAACAAAACAAAAACATTATCTGAGAAGTCTGATTGATTTGGGTTCAACTTTTGGCTACATTCTCAATAACAAAGAGTTGGATAAATTTTAAAACTACTTAGAATTTCAGTGTTCTCCTTTGTAAAATGAGAATATATATGACTTTCTCTATTGATACTTGTGAAGAATAAACTGTCCAAGGCTCTCAACTTTTCCACTATGTTCCTCCTAAAGGGAAAAGAGAGTAAATGGACCTCTGAGAGTTAAAAATGAATTCAAAATACAAAATTTATTTGAAGTTTTACATTTTTTTACATCAATATTGAAGAATAAGATATTAGTTAATGGGAGTTGTCAGCTACTATCTTCACAATTTTCTACTTTTTGATTATCACCTCCCCTGTTCTATAAGGAATAAGAGATTTTATAAATATAAAATACCTATGAGGAGTATTTTACTTGAAAAACAATCAAAACAAAGAAATACTATGTCAAACCTTCTGGGCGCCTGGGTGGCTCAGTTGGTTAAGTGACTGCCTTCGGCTCAGGTCATGATCCTGGAGTCCCGGGATCGAGTCCCGCATCGGGCTCCCTGCTTGGCAGGGAGTTTGCTTCTCCCTCTGACCTTCCTCCCTCTCATGCTCTCTGTCTCTCATTCTCTCTCTCAAATAAATAAATAAAATCTTTAAAAAAAAAAAAGAAATACCATGTCAAACCTTCATTTAGGGAGCTGCACAATGAAGTGTAAAATACTGTAGGAAGCATATTATATGCTTGAAAGCATAATTTTGAATGGCATGAAAGAGTTGACAGAGGTACAGATAATGGGGACACAGTGGCATGAACAAAATGATTCTTTGAGTCTGCAACTCCCTCGAGTTTTAAGATGCTAAAGCACTGGAAATGAGCATACGTACCTAGAGTAGTAATGATGTACTAATGTAATGTTGTACGAAGAGCTGTGAGTTTGAAACATTGCTACAAGACTAAACCACAGGTCTCATGGCTTTGTAAGCTTATTAAAACACTTAACGTATATTGCAATGCACTCTACTATATATCTACTTTTATTTTAATATAAAAGCTGTGTTTATTCAGATAAGCCTTGATAGGAAATTGATATCACAGGAAAGTCTATACTGTGATTTCAAGGGTCCAGCGTCTCTGTTGGTTAAAAACAAAACAAAACAAAACAAACAAAAAACTATCTTACCTGCTTAGCATAGTGTTTGCCATGTTGTAGTGGATTAAAAAATATTAGCTCCTACTCTGAGTCTATATTTGTGATGATTAATTTTATGTGTCAACTTGGTTAGATAATTGTGCCAGATATTTTATCAAGCTTTATTCTGGATGTTTCAATGAGGGTGTTTTGGATGAGATTAACATCTAAATCAGTGAACTTTGAGTAAAGTAGGTTGCCCTCCATAATAAGGATGAGCTTCATCCAATCAGTTAAAGGTCTCAATAAGACAAAAAGATTGATCTCCTCTAAGCAAGAAGGAATTCTGCAACAGAAGGCCTTTGGATCTGAATTGCAACATTGGCTTTTCCCAGGTCTCCAGTCTGTTGGCCCACTATGCACACTTCGGATTTGCCAATGTCCATAATCACGAGTCAATTCCTTAAAAATCTATATCTATATATCTATCTGTATCTATCCTATGTCTATATCTATCTACACATACATATACATCTTACTGATTCTGTGAACCCTAAAGTAATACATTTAATGATAAAATCATTTACTTCATCATGGATGAAGACATCAATCCAGTAAGCTCATGTAATTTTAAATACAGAACTCAAGTAGAATCAAAGGCTGCTGAACACCACTGAATTAGCACAGGGACCTTTTAGAGACTGAATTGTGTCTCCTCAAATCCATATCCTCCTAGTACCTCAGAATGTGTCTATATTTGGGACCTTTAAAGAGGTAATTAAGGTAAAATGAGGTCAATGTGTGGGCCTGAATCCAATATGACTACTGTCCTCATAAGAAGAGAAGGTTAAACATTGACACACACATAGAGAAGACCAGGTGAAGACACAAGGAGAATTTAGCCGTCTACAAGTCTACATCTACAAGAGAGGCTTTAGAAGAAATCAACCTTACTGATATCTTGATCTCAGATTTCTGGCCTTTAGAACTGTAATAAAATAAATTTCTGTTGTTTAAGCCACCCACTTTGTGGTACTTTGTTATGACAGTCCTTGCAAACTGATAAAGAACCCAAACTCATTTTGGGTGACAGGACAATTATTCCTTGAACCATATCACAGAGCTCCATATTAAATTAAATCAGCAAGAGATGTAGATAATTGAGTAGATCTCTTAATAAATAGTAGATTGTGAGGCCTTTTAAATAAATGACATTAATTTAAGTAATAACATTTTAAAGCATACAGATTTAAAATTAAAGCATTAGAAAGCACTCCAAAAATGTTATGATAACCTTAATCAAATAGAAACTGCATGTAGCCTCCATTGCCTTCTCTTTCAAAACATGATCTTGCAGTTGGACTGAGGTAGTCAGGCAAGGCTCTTGAGAGAACTATAGAAAATGACCCTATCTTTATGATCTGCTATTTAAGGGACTGCTATTTATCAGTCCTGAAGCAGCCAGTCCTTTTCCCTTTAAGATGAAACAGTAAACATTTGAATCACTCTCTTGATAGCCCTCCTAATATCAAAATATCTTTTATTTTCCCTGGTTACCAGCCCTTCTAAGGCTTATAAAATGTTTTGAAGCATTTAAAGGCCTCATATGGAACATACAAGTTGCTCATTTATTGAATGCACCTAGGAAGATAAGTGATACATCACTGTAACATTTTTATAGGAAGATTATTTATTTAATGAAAAGGCCCTGAGTGTAAGAGTTTCTCATACACACACACATCTCAGTATCATAAGCTGTAGTTCTAAAACCAAATGATCTAAAATCTTCTTAGTGAAAACTTTTTTTTCTCATGAGCTTTGAGCTTTCATTTTACTTTACCATTGAGTAAACCTGCAATCTTATGGAAGTTCTGTTATCATTTAACAGTGCTATTTTCAAATAAAGCCATATACAAAATACAGAACTGAATGTGATTCCTTCCCAGTGGTCTTTCAAAAACACTTCTTTATGCTTCAGTTCTGCAGGAAATCAAACTAATTTTCAAATGCTGATATAAATAGCACATAAAATATATCCCATAAAATCGATATTTTCTGTGTATTAGAAAATATATTATATACCAAATTTATACTTTATTTTTTTAACTAAACAATTTTATTTTCACTTTGATTAACCTTTTCTGTATTTTTCTAAAGTTAAATTTCTCTTAAGAAGATTATTACTTTTCAATATTCCTTTCCCCAGAATTTTGTCTCCCATTACATTGTAGTCTCTTCAGAAGGTTAGCTCTCCAGTTCCCTCTCTGTGGTTTTTCAGGTGGAAAAAAAAAACAAAACAAAACCATGAAATACATAATTTTATTTAGATTTTGCACTTATGTTCAAGACATTTAATACTGTTATAATAAATTTGAAATGATACTCACAGTTCTTAATAGTCATTCTAAAGCAGAGTTAGAAATTCTAACCTTTATAATCTGGTATTTACTTAAATGTGTCCAAACTGCTAGACTAGCTTCTTCAAGTCCTGTATATAATCAGCAGTTTCAAATGTAATGCAGGAAATGACTCAGTTTACAAATAAACTATATTGCCCGGGCTATTATACAGAATTTCTCTTACTTTATTTTTGATACTTGCTGATGTTAGTTACTAATTATTAGCTTTAAGAAATAAGATCCAGTGCTCAGCAGCTTTATTTGCTCTTTTGTGAACTTACTGAACCATTTCTATTAAACCACTTAACTTCTCTGTGCATTTTGTCTTACTTCCATAAGAAAATTCCTTAAATATATTAAATAAATGGGGATGATATATTTTAAGACTGTTGAATAAAATGTACCAATTAATAGTATGCAGAGTTTATGATTAAATGTAATATAATTTAATGTCTTGTATTAGCTCAAAGAAAATCCTGTGAGCAAAAATCTATTATGGCTCTTGCCTCTAGATTTCCAACCAGTAAAAAATTTTACATTAAAGATTGACTTATGTAAGTGCCTTTTTCAATCCCTATTGACTTCTCAGAAGCCAAACACAGTACCACTAGTTTTGAAAGTTGTTTTACATCTGTTATAAAAATTAATCCTACAAAATACTAATAATGCAGATATTACTATATTTGTTGAATAAATGATTAATACATGAACTGACCCTCAAGAAAGAAGTGGAAGAAATGTAGAACAACTAGAGAAATGAAAGTTAGATTGGAAGTAGCATTAAAGAGACCAGTAAGGGAAATGGTGGACAGAAATGAAAGAAAAAGAAGAAAAGCTAAATTCACATGAATAATTTGGAATTATTTGGAGGATAATTATGATATACCAAAGATGTCATGGAAAAAATTCCAATGTATTCATAATTGTAGTTAGGAGATAATTATATCGATGATAAAAATATTTACAGTTATAATTAAAGAAAATGATCCAGAAATGAAAGAAAACATGAATCTACTGACTAAATAAAATACTCCATGTGTCAGAAAAATCTGACCACAAGGCCTGTCAGAGAGAAGTTGCTGCCATGTTGAGAGAGTAACAGAAATAGTGGAGGTTGTATGGGAGATGTTAAGGTTTCATTTTGGAAATAAAGAGATTACTTTTCTTGATCACAAGACATTTCAGCAAAAGACTCGATTAAATCCCCTTGTAAACATGCTAATTATATTATTTCCAGGAAAACAGAGAGTGGGAAAGCCCTTATCTGTGGAATACATTTAGCAGAATGTACCTAGGATGTACAAGGCTCATAAAAAACAATGCCGAAATCTATGGATTTATGGAAGATGATTTCTTGGAATAATACTGCTTAAGATTTGTAATTATTAGAGAATAAAATGGGGGTGTTTTATGACCACATTAGTTCCCTTTTATGTGACACCTTTCATGTATAACTTAGAGACCCTGTATATTAAATCTAGGCCCAAATTTATTCTAGAGCATCAAGAAAGAATCTAGAGAGAAGCACTGGTAGACCAGGGCTTCTCTATCTTCTTTTTTCAAGCACCTATATCCTTGAAATGATTAAAGCTGTTTGATGCGGGATAAGATCCCTTATCTATGTGAATCTGATTCAACAAGCCAGTCTTTGTGTTCACTCCAATTGGCACTGTAAGCAGAAGTTTCTTTCAGTCTCAGGAATTGTAATGGCTAGGCATTTTTGATAAAGAAAAGGATGAAAACATGAAGGTTTGATTCCAGGATGGCTATCTAGATATTCTTTGTTTAAAGTAGCAAAATCTTTTGTTTAAAGTAGCAAAATCTTTGTTTAAATGGGTAGAATATGGCAACAAGTTTTTCCACCAGGATTTTGAGGAAACTGACCTAGAAACATGGCACTGGCGTATTGGATATTCAGAATGCGTTAGGCAGAGGGAAAGTTGGTGAAAACTTGTACTACCTGTCTTTTGCTAGCATTCCTGATAAAACCTAGACCTCAAAAGTAAGAAGCTAAAGTAGTGGGGGAAAATAACAGTAAGGGCAGTTTTTTCCATCCCTGGAAAGTCTTTTCATGCTTCAGTGGCTAGCTGGGCAGATATTACTTTCACTCACTTTCACTGAAGACCACTGATTAATTAAAAAAAAACAAGAAACAAAAAACAACCCTCCCCCAAACCACACACACATTGTACAGGTTGTGGGAACCCCAAATACCCATGACATCCTGAGAGTACACTGACGTTAGAATACTTTACAAAAGATATCAGCAGAAATTTGACTAATCATTACTGACCCAAGTTCTTAGAATTAATGGTTGAAGAGATCATCGCAAATTTTAGAGACTGATAAGTGACAACAAACTTTTGTGAGCAGATGCTTCTGATGGCATGATAACCAACTTACTAAAATGGGTGAAATAAGGAGTTTGGCAGCCTTGCCCTGAGAGAGTTAAGTCCCACCCACCATCAGCTCAGTAATGGAATAATCTTTCCAAAGTAGTAGGAATATCATGAATGCGGGTGACCCTGCACTACACCTTTATGATAACTTAATGCCCCTCATGCTGACTATGATAGATACTATGACAGACAGATTTGTAGAGTCACCTACCTACCTCAGTTCATGAAATACGTAAGCTGGTGAGTGCTTAGTCCATGCACCAATAGGAAAAGAGAGGGCAAACTAATGTGACAAAGAACTTCTCTCAATGGGAAAGTGTCAAGGGGAAAACAGTTGCTTGGAAATGACTATGAGACAAATTTCCCATGATCAGAAAATTGGCATATCCGGCGAGTGAATTTTGTTGCCCTTCTACCACTAGGTTCAAGTGACTACAAATTGGTGTTAGCTAGGAGAAACATTGTACTCTAGGCTTTCCTTACAATGTGCAACAAAAGCAATCTCAGAGAATATTGTCCAACTGTATGTATCACTTTTGATGACAATGCATAATTCATTGCTACCACTGGACATAAATGGACAATAAAACACATTACACAAATATACCATGTTCCTTTTCATCATCAGAGCAGTGGTCTCAATGAAAACTGAAATGAGCAACTGTAAAAGTTATAAAAACTGGAGCTAAAAAAAAAATGGTTTCGCTTCATGGTTTAAATGATTGTCATTAGGTTGAATACAAAGGGAAGTAAGATAGGAACTCTACTGATGAGGTTTCTACGATTAGGTGGTGGAAATGAGGGGTCGGGAGGATGCAACTGCACAGCTTTATTTTCAGAACTGATAAAATTTTTCTTTGGTTTGGTCTGTTTGTTACAGGTTACTCAAAGAAGGCAATTTAAATGGTCCAGACATAGTATTCATACCATAAAATTTGACATCAAATAATCATAATGTATTTTAGGATGTCAAAACTTTACTCTTTTCACCAAATCAGGACAAATAGTGAATTTAGTCCATCACCAAGCAGTAAGAAACAATCTTGTGGATTTTCCCATCGGATCTAATATCAGCCCAATGGTGAGGCCAAGAACTGATAATGAGTCTGCTGTAATTGTAAACCCTATGGTTAAGCATTATGCTAAGCTAGACCACCTGATCATGAGAGAGTAAGTGTGGGTCAAATGAAAATAGGCTGATATTGTAGCAAACAGAAGAGGAGTTTATAAGTAGATCATGATTCCAGGGCAGAATGAACCCTCACTATTTCTATGAGAATGTTTCAGAGTAAAAGAATAATACTTTTGGCTAGCTTTCAGATCTGGCAGTGATTATTCACCAAGCTCAAAGCAAAACAAAATAAGACAAAACAACAAAACAAAACATCAGATCTGTTTTCTTCAGAGCAGGTGACCAAAACTCCTACTACTCATATATTAAAAAAAAAAAATTCATATGTAGTATTTGAAGAGGAATGACTCAATTATTTCAATAACTTTTAATAATTCAACCTACTAGTAGCCAAATACAGCAATCATTAGACAAATATTTTATAGGCTTTATGATTTTTCCAGATGACCCAAGAGAAATATTACCAGTGAATCATATAACATGGTAGATATTGAACAACAAAGTTTTTGTACTTTATCAAGTCATAAATTATGATGATATGTAGCTGAACAGTAGCCTGGTAGTAATAGGAAGTAAACTGCTGCTTCATGCTCAATGTCAGAGCTTGATTTGCTCCTTTTCATGTATCAAATGTAGATGAGGATGGAATGCATTTAAGGAAGATATAATATCTACAACACATACTAATAGTTTTTAGTAACTAAGGATGATGGAAGAAAAAGAATAATTGAGCTGGAATTTGTGCTCTCCACTGAATAGTTCAAATACTGATTTTTAACGGAATATTTGTAAGATTACTCTTTCACACAAAATGTTTCAGAAAATGGTGAAAAATTATAAAAATAAATCTGAGAAATATGCAGCAAGGAGATATTGGCACAGGTAAGAGTTTAGACTTGGAAGGATAAGAACAGGGCTGGAATCTATTCTCTCCCTTTACTGGAAGACACTTGGATAAGAAAGAAAGATGACTCAGACCCCCTGTAAACACGCTAGTAACAGAGAACACCTGGAGACAAACTAATGGTAGGGACTAGCAAGAGTGCCCTTATCTATGTAATGCTTAAATAAACAGAATGTACCTGAGTCCAGGCTTTTAGTAAATGTCACATAAGCTATGTAATTATATAAGGAAGATGTTTAATGACTGAAAGGCCTCCCTTTTATGTAAGTGATGTTCAGCATATGTTATGCAAAGACCTTAGATGTAAAACCCAGGCCAGAGCAATTCTAATGTACAAAACTGGATCTGAGGAACTCTGTTACGGTCCCAGACATCCTCATGCTTTATTTATGTCTCACATTACATGTATCCTTAAAATATTAGGAAATTTTGATACTTTGTGAGATCACTTTTCTTGTGAGTCTGATTTGCCCCTCTGATTGTCAGTGTTATATAATGGGCCAACCAGAGATAAGAAAGGTCATGCCTTGGATAGAAGGATCATGCCCTAGAGTAAGGACTCTTCTAGGCTCATTCTTCCAAAAAGCCTACAAAACTTAGTTAAAAGGAGTTATTTATTAGTTATAAGAATTTACTGAATCTTGTGAATACGAAATCAGGTATTCATAAGAGCCTTTTTAAGCCATATATTTTGCATCTTATTCAGATGTTATGGCTAAATGACATTTAAAAAAAAATCAGTTCCCTGGTGTATTATTTTATTTCTACTTATTTAATAAAATTTTTAGAGAAATAATGATACCACTATTATTTTACCTGAAAATCTGTTAAAGATATTTTATAGCAGCTTTCTTTCTTCTAGACTTACTCAGGATAAAATGTTATATTTTAAGCACCATAAGGCTTTCAACAGCTCTACATCCTTTAGGAGGAAGAAGTGGCACATTTAGCCTAATGCTATTGATTCACTTAAACCAAGAGAGCAGTGAATCTTGACTTAACTTTATGCCATGGCATATATCCCTGCATTATATTAGCACCTTTCCGCCAAAGGCATAATCCCTCCAACCCCTTGGCTCCTAGACAAAAGGCTCTACAAACACTTTTATCTACCTAGCAGCTGCTCCCCATTTGAGATTGTGGACCTCTGGAGTTTATGCATGCTGCCACACTTCCTCCCGTAGCACAACAAACAGAGCTGAAGTGCCTCAGAAGGCTCTGTGAATAAGGCAGAATGCAGCTGTTTAGAAACAAAGGAATAACTGCTGCTTTGAAAGGGACAATTAATGATCTCCCACTGCCATGTTATATTAATAAGCCCACTTGCTTAAATAAGTATTAATTTTAAAATGACAGTCCACACCTCTTTTATTATCTCTCCCCCTGCTTCCCATAACTGGGAACACAAGTCCTTCTACTTGTTATGGAATATTCCTGGCTTTCAAGTGGTTTATTCTTGGTTTTAGCATTTATGAAGAGCCTTTAGACATATACAAAACAATCATTAAAAAATGCAACAGTAACAATTATACTGGGTATGGTGTTCTCTAGGTTTCCAAACCAAGAGTGATCTACTTTATCCTCTGTATACAAACCCCCCTCCCCCCACCTCTTTTTTCCAGAAATTCACTCAATTAGGCCTCAGATTTTAGTCACAACTTTAGTTTAGTGTGTCTTGTGTTGCAGACACAAGCTAACTCCTCACACCAATTTGGCTAACAACCAATTCACTGAAAGATCAAGTCTGAATTATGGTTGATTTTTTTAAGTACATCTATGTCACCAAAATAACTTAGCTGGAGATTTTTCAATCCAGCTTGACTTTAACTTCACATGTATTTTAATTTTAGACTCTAAACTCTTCTCAGATTCAATGCCTTTCATGTGGATGGATGGGGTTTCCCTTGGAATCATGTTACCATTTCTTTCTATTTTTATAAACCTATATCTTAATCCTCCCTTCTGGTGGCAAAATCACTGTGGTTAACCACCTTCAATCTGAGTGTAGGTCTTTGTCTGCAATTTGTGTGTGAATATCATTTGAACACTGGTCAACTAATCATTGAACAAATATATATTCAGCAAACTGACACAGAGCATGATGTTTGATATTACCAAAGGCATATATTAGATTAGTAGATTACATTGTCAAAGAGCTAGATGGGACAGAAATAATCTTCCTTGAAAAAAAAATAGGATATATATATATATATATATACATATATACACACACACATATATATATACATACATACATATATGGCTACTTTTGGAAGACAAAAGTCTCTATAACTTAAAAACATATTGTTATATAATACACATAAAATTTATCAATTGAAAGTAGACAATTCAGTGTTAGTATATTCACAAGATGAAACATCACCACCATCTAATTCCTGAACATTTTCATTACTCTAAGAAGAAACCCTTTACCCATTAGTAGTCACTTCCCATTCCCCCTCCACTAACCCCTGGCAACCACTGATCTCCTTTCTATCTCTATGGATTTACTATTCTACACATTTCATGTAAATAGAATCATGTAATATGTGACTTTTTGTGACTGGCTTCTTTCACTCAGCATAATGTTTATAAGGCTCATTAATGTTGTAGTAAGTACAAATGCTTCATTCCTTATTATGGCTGAATAATATTCCATTGTTGGATATATTACATTTATTTATTAATCAGTTGATGGATGTTTGTATTGGACCGTTTCCACTTTTTGGTTGTTATGAAAAATGCTTCTATGAATGTTTATATATAAGTTTTGTTTGACCACCTGTTTCCAATTCATTTGGATATATACCTAAAAGTGGAATCACTGGGTCACCAGGTAATCCATATATAATTTGCTACAGTTGCACCTCTGCATATTCCTTGCAAAGTGATGTCTATTCCATTACCACACTGTCATGGTGACTATAGCTTTGTAGTGCATTTTAAATTGCAAGGGTGAATCCTAGTTCCAAGAATGTTTTGGCTATCCTGGGACCCTGTTTATGGGTCAGACTTTCTTGTTTCTTTGCATGTATCATAATTTTGTTGGAAACTAGACATTTTAAATAATATAATGGGACAGCTCAGGACATCAGATTCCCCCCCATCCAAGGTTGGTTTGTGTCACTACATACTGTAATTGTTGTTTGTTATTTAAGTGACATTTCTGAACAAATGCTACAAAGACCCTATATGTCAAGTATGGCTACTAACATCTGTCCTCAGCTTGCTTAGTGGTCAGTTAATAATTGAACAGAGATTTCCTTAAATATCTAGAATCAGTGAGTCCCTGAGTCTTCACCAAGGGCTTCTGAGTGGATGCTGGGATATGCTTTCCACACTACAGGTAATCTACAACTCTTTCTTAGTATCCCTCTACTTCCTGCTTGTTAAAGATCACCTAGGTCAGTCAGAAGTAAGAGCTTAGGGGACGCCTGGGTGGCTCAGTTGGTTAAGCGACTGCCTTCGGCTCAGGTCATGATCCTGGAGTCCTGGGATCGAGTCCCGCATCAGGCTCCCTGCTCAGCAGGGAGTCTGCTTCTCCCTCTGACCACCCCCCATGCTCTCTCTCTGTATCTCATTCTCTCTCTCAAATAAATAAAATCTTAAAAAAAAAAAAAAAAAAAAGTAAGAGCTTAGAACTTTCCCAGATCTTTCCTGAACATATATACAAACTTATACATGGACATGGCCTCTGGCTTCCCAAGAAGGGATTCCCAAAGCCCTTACCAACAGATCATCCTTAGGTTTTCCCTTTTAGTCTTTTTAGTTAGTCCATTGTTTGCCCCACGGCCTCAGAAGGGCTTAATGTCAAAACGTTCAACAAATTCTCTAGGGGAAGTTTTTAATACTTGGTGAATTGAGGGAAGCCAAATAAAAGCAGTTTTTTCATATGGAATCTTTCAGAGAACCACAAATAATGGTCAAATAATGACTCCTTCCTCAGAATAAGGCTTTGAAACAGCTCCAACTGTGTTCTGCTCCTTCCAGGACTGCAAATATGGTCTGTTGATTTTTCAAGGCTACTGCTGTGCTGAGGAGCAAGGCACTGGACTAACAAGTTAAAACACCACAAAACTCTTCTGATTTGACCAAAATTCACCCAATTTTTTAAATTAAGTGCCCCCGGGTTGCTGCAAGCCTTTAGTTAATATCTAGAGTTCCCTAAAAACTAATACTCATTTTTGCCACTTTATTTGTTGTTGCACAAATGAGTGACCTGACATCTCTGCCTTGCCATTTTCACAGATGCCACTATGTATTCATTAAACAATGTATAGATTGTAATCTTTGAAATCAAATATTCACCTCTTGGTTAGAGACCAACTTGAAGGATGTCAAAGTCTTTGTGAGTGTATAGTATACACAATTAAAAATGAATGTTTTTAGGAAATTTTATTTAAAAATAATTTTAAAAGTCTAACAATTTCTATTAGAATTGTCCTCTGAAAAAATCATCTATATTCAGACTGAATTTGGATGATATATTCAGCAATTCTCAGTGATATTTTATATAAGATGTTTATTTAGTAATAAATATTTTATCAAATCCAGGCATGGAACTTTTAAAAGAGGTGCAGTAGAGTTACATGATTTCCATAGGGGACTCAGAATCATTTAAGGGTAATTTTGTCTGACATTTTCTCTGTCAAGTTATTATGTATGCCAGATGACTGAAATATTTTACATCCATATGGTCCTGATTTTTTTCAGTTCTGAGTTATTGCATACTGAAGTAAATCATCTTCTATGCAAAAGCCAATCATGTAAGAAGTATAAAAACTGCATGCAGAACCAAGGGATTTTTCATACTTATAATTGACATATGTATATTGATAATCTTGTAGAAAATCCAGTTCAACATTCATGTCTCTTCCTCTAAATTTAGGCACTATGCTGTATGCTGAGTAAGTAAAGATGACTGACATAGGTGATACTCTCTGAGAGCTTCTAGATGATGGAAAGACAGAAAAATAATGTCATTTAAATGTAAGTAATTTATTATAGGCATTCACTAAATCCTAGCTGATGGCAGAGGAAGAAGTAAGTAACTTGAAGTCAGGAAAGATAATACAAGGGAAAGACATTTAAGCAAAATTTTGCAAAATGAAGAGAAATACATTATCTAAAATTAAACCAAGTATATTCCAGAAATAGGGAACAATATACATTTACAAAATACTATCATTTTCTTATGATGCATCCATTTCTCTCTTTTCCTCCTTAAAAATTGATTTTGTTTTCAGATACTCTTCCATCTCCACATTATTTCATGGGAATCTGAACTCACATCTTGAGAAATGGGTCTAGTTGGTCTAAGTTTAATGAAACAGAAATGTGTCCCAATTCTGACCAATAAGATTTGAAAGAAAGTTTAATGATAAGTTTATCAAAAAAAGTTTTGCAGTTCCAAAGTGAAAATCGAGGGTATAACATTCACTTTATTCCTCTAGAAACTGTCATATCTGAAACTAATGCTTGAATTTATGCAGCATCTTGCCACACATTGAAAATTAAAGCCAACGTTGAAATTGACTAAATTGAGAATGGTAAAATACTATATTCTTGATATCACTGAGGCCTGAATCAATGTTGAAGCAGTGCTACTTCTGGACCTCCACACCTATACTTCTATATCTTCCTAACTCCTACATAGACTCTGGAATACATGTGTGCACATATGTGTGTGTGCACAAAGGAATATATATATATTTAATGATATACATGTATGTGTACGTGAGGCAAAATTAATGGTAATAATTTTTCACCAAGGTGATTTGATTTCACATTGAGCAGAAGCTGTAATTAATTTCAACACAATTTTGAATCAGTATTGGAAAATCTCAGCTGAAGTACAGCTATGCTCCTCCTTTGTCATGTGCTCCCAGCATCATGCCATGACATATAGAAAATTGAAGATTTCTACCACTGTGCAGAGGACAAACTTCAAAAAATGCACCATCTAGGTTATGCATGAGTAATTATTCGATAAAAATTCAAAGACCTATAAAACCCTTGACTCATACCTCCAAATATCTTAAAATTTCTGTCATAAATTTAAAACATTCAAGTATAGACTAGCCCCAGAAGTAAAACACATCCCCAAATCTGTCTGATCATAACACTATTTCCTAGGGATATGGTGACAAAATACATGCAAATAATGGTACATGTGTTACAACGCTTTTCATTTGGATAGATTAATTAATTAATTGGTTAATTAGATAATCTCTTCTGTGCTTCCAACAGACATGTGGCGTTTTTGCTAGGCACTGGTAATAGGGTTTTGAATAAGATAGTAAGATCTGTGTGCTTATGGATTTTAAGATCTAATAAGATAATCACTAAATGAATAATCACACAATTATTAATTACGATAGTCATGAATATAATGAAGGAATGGTAAAAAGAATTTCAGAGCATACTTATGGTCATGTAACTAGAAAGGTAAATTAGTTGAAGAAGAAGAGAAGGAGAAGAAATTTTCTATTTCCAGAGTCCTTCAGAGTTATACAGCATGAAATATAGCATAATGACAGCTACAACCTACGATGACATCAGTCCCTCAGGGAGACTTCTTCTAACCAATTTTTAATATTTTCCTAGCTCACAAGTTGTTTATGGAGGAAAAGATGGAAGTATTTCCCTGGACCCAGGAGGTATCATAAGTTTTATTAAAATTGCCATTTGTAAAAGTGAAAAATGATTTACTATACTCTTGGAAATAAGTAGCAAAAAAATTACCATGTGGCATCCTTCCAGTTTGCCAACAAAGTAGTAAAGTTAAATAAAATTAGTCTTCCAGTTAGTAATTTTAAATAAATCACTGCTTACTATAGTCCAGATACAAGTGGACTATAAGACAGTTCAGTTAAAGAACTGATTAAAATTTACAAAGGAAATGAATGAGAATAAAAAAGGTAGTTTTGGGGGCGCCTGGGTGGCCCATTCGTTAAGCGTCTGCCTTCGGCTCAGGTCATGATCCCAGGGTCCTGGAATCGAGCCCTGCATCGGGCTCCCTGCTCAGCAGGAAGCCTGCTTCTCCCTCTCTCACTCCTCCTGCCTGTATTCCTGCTCTCACTCTCTCTCTCTAATAAATAAATAAAATCTTAAAAAAAAAGGGGTAGTTTTGTTTGTCTGTTTTGGTTTAACAATAAAGATTTTTCTGAAACTTATCTGATACCAAAATTTTTATCAGGTCTTTTTGAAGTAGGGCTAATGGCCTAAAACAAGACTACACACACACACACACACACACACACGTGCAAATGTTCATGTTAACTCATATGGTCTAAGAAGTAATTAAGATAACTATTATTCTATCTTTTAGTGTTATTATCAAGGCTATTCCAAACACAGGTTAGAGATAAATTAAGGCAAGCAGAGACTGTGAAAGATCTCCCAGTAAACTGCCTCTGTCTTGCTTTACAAGCTCCTGTAACATTTCTCCTTTGTTCTTTATTGAATTTACCAAACTTCTTATGACAAAATATTTTGTACTTTCAACGCATTTCAATGTCTACTCCAAGAAATCAGGTAAAAGAGGTTTAGCTGTTTCAAATAGGCACAGTATACAGCCATATACTACTTCTCTTGTACATTTTCACCTTTTCTTCCAAATTCCTCTTCCCATCTGATTCCATTAAAATAGGCTTCCTATAGAACTATGTAATTGTGATCCAAAGGCATACTATCCAGAAATGATGGTCTGCCTCTCTCAAGTGAGTACCAGATCCCAGGTACTATAGAGAAGAATTTTTTATAAAAGATCTTTAATCCAGGCGCCTGGGTGGCTCAGTTGTTAAGTGTCTGCCTTCGGCTCAGGTCATGATCCCAGGGTCCTGGGATCGAGCCCCGCATTGGGCTCCCTGCTCAGCCTGGAGACTTCTTCTCCCTCTCCCACTTCCCCTGCTTGTGATCCCTCTCTCACTGTGTCTCTCTCTGTCAAATAAATAAATAAATAAATAAAAATCTTTAAAAAAAAAATACCTTTAATCCTCCAACTCACCCTAGATTACATAGTATTTGCCTTCATTATGTAGATGGCATATCCAAATATTCAAAAAAGCAAAATAACTTACCCATGGTCACACAGTATAGCACAGAGAAGAAAGCCATATTTCAAATCTAGGACTCCCAAAGCAAAGTCTCAAAAAGTAAATAGAGGTAACAGTTTCATGCGGGGAAAAAAATAAGGATAGATTTCTATTTTTAAAAAAGCATACATATCTCTAACTCATTAATCACATTTTTGATGTAATGGAACCTTTAAAATCTATCAGAAGCAATTGCCCAAGAAATATAGACTATTAATTTTTAAAAAGTGTCTGAAGTAAATAAATGGCAGAGAATGTAATATTCAGAATGAGAGGGAGCTAAAAGGTGGAGGAAAACATTTGTTTGATTTAGAAAGAGTGTAGCGGCAATTGTGAATGAGACTGGGGATGCTGGAGGAAATGAGAGAAGCTTTGGAATTAGGAGGAAACATAGGTATACAGATGACATTGGGAGTAGCTATTTAAGAATGTGGAAAAAATGAAAAGGTATCTTTTAAAAATCAGAAATATGAAGTAGATATTGTTTATCCCCCTCCTCCACAAGAGGGACAAGGGCAACAATACTTGGTGTGGTAGGAAACAGACAACTAGTGCAGAGTGAGAATTGCAAGCACACGATGAAAAGAGGCAAGTGGAAGAGCTAACATCTGACAGAAGCTGGAGGTTCCTCAAAAAATTAAAAATAGGGCTACCCTATGACCCAGCAATTACACTACTGGGTATTTACCCCAAAGACACAGATGTAGTGAAAAGAAGGGCCATATACACCCCAATGTTCATAGCAGCAATGTCCACAACAGCCAAACTGTGGAAAGAGCCGAGATGCCCTTCAACAGACAAATGGATAAAGAAGTTGTGGTCCATATATACAATGGAATATTACTCAGCCATCAGAAAGGATGAATACCCAACTTTTACATCAACATGGATGGGCCTGGAGATTATGCTAAGTGAAATAAGTGAATTATCATATGGTTTCACTTATTTGTGGAACATAAGGAATAGCATGGAGGACATTAGGAGAAGGAAGGGAAAAATAAGGGGGTGGGAATTAGACGGGGAGACGAACCATGAGAGACTATGGACTCTGAGGAACAAACTGAGGGTTCTAGAGGGGAGGGGGTGGGGGGATGGGTTAGCCTGGTGATGGGTATTAAAGAGGGCATGTTCTGCATGGAGCACTGGGTGTTACATGCAAACAATGAATCATGGAACATGACATCAAAAACTAATGATGTATTGTATGGTGACTGACATAAAATAAAATTAAAATTAAAAAAAAAATCTGACAGAAGCAAGAGTAGCCAACTTTGGTGACACCTTAGAATGTAGTCAATACATACACTTCTGAAGTCTTAGCAGGAAAAAACCCCAGAAACTTGTAAGCAAAGAAAATGTTTTAATCCAAACTCTGATTACTGTCCCAGCAGAACTTGTAGATCCACTACTAATTCTTTCAGTCTCATGTACACTAGTTATAAAACAACTATAAATCGCTGCTAAATATTCTTAAAATTCATAATGAACCTCTAGGCACCTTGACAAAAGGGCCATAACGGCATACAGAGTGGATGAATACTTACATGATAGGGAAAACAGCAATGACGACTACTCTGAAAGCTGTATCCATCAAGAGGTAGACAGGGCTCTGTAAGCTATGCTCCATTTCAAGAGCAATGTGACACTGAAAATCCTCAAATTAAAATTCCAAGCATTTAGCAGCAATTATCTAATGGATTTTCACTTCCATGAATTTATTCCAAATTCCTTATTTCTAAATGAGAAGTGTGCAACATCATTTCTCTTTGGGAGCCTGTGTGAAGTGGGGGCCCATGCTGTTTGCTTCTTTGAGCAGAGCTCAAAGAAAAGCATTTCACAAAATGATACAGAGGAGAAGGTGGAAGTGTGCATGACTATCACTTGTTGTCACCTGAGTTGGATTTTATGTATTAGCTGTGCTGAATAATACATGAATGGAATACAATTCACACTAAAATTCTTATGAAAGGCACTTACTCCACATACATACAAGCCACATTTCAAGTTAAATTAACTGCCCCTCTTTTTTTATTCCTAAGCAGAAACCCTACAGATTGAAACACGTATTAGTATGATATATAAAGCATACATTCAATTCCAAAGAGGTTTTTTCCCTTATTAATATTAGAAGCCTTCTAAGCTGACTATATTTGGTTTTCTATTTTTAAAAGAAATAGGAAATAGAAAATTCACAAACCCGCATTAGTCCCCTCTCTTGTTAAGAAAAACTGAAGCTTTAAGTTTGAAAATGATCTTAGCTTGGGTTTCTGGAAAACAGAGCTGGAAGGGAGCATGGGTGCACTGACACTTTATTCAGAAAGTGTAAACCCAGGGCAGCAAGATTGTGGAAAAGGAGAAATGAGGTAGGGGGAAGATATGAAAAAATGTGTGGTTAATAAACTACCATACTGGCTACTTCTTTACAGTGAGCCATGAAGGAGGGCAGAGCAAATCACCCAGCAGAGACATCCACTTGGCTTCGGAGTCATCGATGAGAAGAGAAAAGAAATTGTACTTGTAGAATTGCATTGTATCTACTGATTCTCCCAACCTCCTGTTTCCCACTGGTCCAAGTTGATACCAACAGGAAGTAATTCCCTTCAGCTTCCTGTTGTCTCACTGGGCCCTGTCAGATGTCTTCTCAGATATCAGACTTCACGCTCTATGGTATGTCATTTCATCCGGATTCAGAAGTGAAAGGTGACCAAACCTCTGGGCATGTGGCTGGCCCCTGTGGCTACATGGTGATGGCCAAGAATAGCCAAGCATTTCTAAGGGAATGACTAGTCAGACCAACATGGTGGAAATCTGTGGGCCCCAAGGAGTTGATTAGGGACTTGAAGCAGAGCAAGTAGCTGAGGAGATGCCAAGGAATTTCAGAAAGTGCATACAATTCAAGTCTGGTATAAAGACCAGCAAATGACAAACACAAAACATTCTCTGATATTAACAAGGACTTGTATTTGGTGAATAACACATAAAATAGAACCCAGTATTGCTGTTCTTTAAGGATTTGGTGACTAAATGATCAGAGTGAACAGACACCAGGAAAAATGCTTTCTGCATCAGCATTGAAAATAAATGATTTGCTAACTGTTTTGATTAGATTTGTAGGAGTGACAGGTTTGCAATATTATATTTGTTTTATCTTCTGGAGCACAGGTAGTCTGGTTGAAATATTTAATATAAGGAATCATGAGAAAGGATAGAGGGTAACTATCACCTCATGGAAAATGATAGTTCTAAGTAATTCAACCGCAGCACAAATACCACGTTTCTACTTGATAGCAGATAGTGAAAATAAAAAGTGGATAGTTACCAGAGAAAATCTGTTATAAAAATTCCTTCATTTTCATCATTCAACAAAACTATGTTGAAATAAAAAAAAATCTGCCAGGTTAAACACTTCACATAATTCTTTCAAGTTTTGGCACTGTGTTGGGATTTTACTTCCACATATAAAGTTAGTTTTGTTTTCTCTAGTTGTCTATTTCTCCAGAGATAAACTTAGAAATAAAAAACAATTTATAAAAACCCTCACTTGGCTGGCTCTTATATTGAGCTAAAATATTAAGCACTTTCAAAACATATATTTATACTTTTATTTGAATATTTTGGAGGCAGGGGACAGAACTCTGAGGAAGTAGACAATATATCATTACAGCTTCTAACACACAGTAGAGCCTCATTATTCACAGATCCCATATCTGTGAATTCACCTACTAGCTTAAATTTATTTATAACTCCAAAATCAAAACTTGGGGTACTTTTATGATCATTTGTGGGTATACACAGAGTGGCAAAAAAATTTGAATTGCCTGACGTTTACTTTCCTAGCTGAAGTCAAACAAGGCAATGCTCTGCCTTCCTGTTTCAGCTTTCATTCTATAAATGTCTGTCTCATGCTCTATTTAGTGCCACATTTTTCACATTTTTTTGTGCATTGTGTTGGTGATTTCACTGTTTTAAATGACCATGAAGCATATTGGTGACCTGCCACCTAGTGCTATTAAAGCACAAGAAAACTATGATGTGCTTTACAGAGAAAATATTCATGTTAGATAAGCTTCATTCAGACATGATTATAGCACTACTGCCCATGAATTCGACACTTATAAATCAACAATATATATTAAATAAGGTGTCTTTAAACAGACACACACAAAACAAGGTTCCATATTGATCAGTTGGTCAACATGGTGCCACAGGAGGAACTTAACTCTGTATTTCCTATAGGAGCCATGATTCAGTATTTACTAATTCAGTGTTCTTGGTGACTTTATAGAATATAATTTCCATGAGTCATGAGAATTGACTGTATTTAGTAAAGAGAAACACTAAAAATCATATTAAGATATTCCAAAATCTACTTGAGTTGTTGAAGACTTGATTTGGGGGAAGATCTGACGTTGACAGATTGCAGGATAATAGAGAGCTCAACTTGCCATACGTCCTTTCTTCAATTCCATCCTTTCTTTGTTCCTTTTCTTACAAAAGAATTCATAAGTGTAAGTTGTATTTAAAACAAACAGATAAAAAATCCTCAATTTCATCTGAAATAGGTAATTGGGCCAGACAAGATTTGCATAATTTAGCCCAAAAACCACTTGTGATGCTCATTTTTCAATGTACGGTTTAGTACAGATTGGAGCAACTTCTCAAGTGAAGAAAATGATTATACTGAGCAAAAAGAAATCTGTCCAACCATTACTCTTTTTGAGCTGGATAGGAATTTTGATATTAGTAGACTCTGGAAGACCACTGAAATTTAGAAAGAAATCTGTTTATTAAATCTATTAAAATGTTATTAGTAAGAATGAGTTAAACTGAATGTTCTTATAAATATTTGGTAGATAAAAATCTGTTTTTATGATTTTTTTTTGCAAAATTTAATTGAAATACTGAATTGAATGCAGACATCATTCCCTCACTGCATTGTAGTGATGACTCTGTGGTAAGGCAAGTGATCTTATTAAGTGTGGGACTATTTCTGTTCTCTCTATTCAGTTCCAGTGTTCTATTTGCTTGTGTTTACACTGAACAGTTTTAACTTTTATATCTGAATATATAAGTATCCTACTTTCATTCTACTTCTTCAAGATGGACATTTTGCCCCTTGAGTTTACATATGTATTTTAAAATTGACTTTTCAATATAACTAAGGTATAAGTAGTCTTCTGGAGTTTTGATTACAATTGTTTAGAATTTATATTTTGATTTTGGAACATCTGGAATATTTACATGATTCAGTGTTTCTACCCATGAAAATGAAATATTCCTTTATTTAGGTGGTCTTAAAAAGTTTCTCTCAAGAATATTTTGTGGTTTTTATATCTGCTATTCAATTTAGCCCTAAGGCTTGATATTTTTTGATATTACAATTGGTATTTTTAAAATTTTACTTTCTATTTTTCGTTGCAGTAGAGAAAACACATTTACCTTTTTACATTGTTCTTGTATCCATAAATCTTATAAAATTCAAGTTTTAATCTTTAAACTCTCTCTGTAGCTTCTTTTAGTTTTATGTAGAAAATCGTATTTTCTGCAAAGAATGACAAGTTTATTCAATTCTTTCTAATCTTCGC
This sequence comes from Mirounga angustirostris, assembly GCF_029215605.1. Classification (NCBI taxonomy): domain Eukaryota; kingdom Metazoa; phylum Chordata; class Mammalia; order Carnivora; family Phocidae; genus Mirounga; species Mirounga angustirostris. The sequence goes on from NW_026991720.1 coordinate 38,769,198, forward strand.
TTCTTGTCATAATGCAGTGACTAGAACTTTCAGTACAACTTTGGATAGAAGTAGCAATAGTGGACATTCCCACCTAATTTATATCTAATTTATTAACTCAGAGAACACTTACAATTTCACTGTTATGTTGGAAATTTTCCATAGAATTGTGTAGGTAGACCCCTTGGAAGGAATTAGGTAGAGGAGCTATTCTGGGATTAATTTCTCTCCCAGTTCCCTGGAGGATGGGTGATGCACAATAAACAATATTACAAAGATAAACATATCCTATAATGTAAGGACATTACTGGTTTCAGACAACTTATTATGAACTAAACTATTATTTATAAATTTATGAGACAAGATCCCTATAGAATATCATTTAAGCTCTAAACCTCTGAGGTATGATATAGAGATATTTCATAGTCTTCCTGCTCGGAGGGGTGCCCATTAAAATTATTTAATATATGAAGTTACTCCTCCTCCTTCATCTGAGCCTCTTCATTGCTTGTATACTTGAAAATTTTTGGTACTAGATAAGGTTTCTTATTAATGTGAGTATAATCTGATTTTGCTTCATGTTAAAATGGTTAGACAAAAAATTATGGCTGTCATAGTTGATACATTTTACCATAAATTACTTTTTCTATCTCTTTTGAGATAATCATGTGGGCTTCCTTCTATATTCTGCTAATGAGGTGATTTACACTGAGTGGTTTTAAATGTTAAACTGACCTTACATTCCTGGAATAAGCCACATCAATTGTGATATATGTGTGTGTGTGTGTGTGTGTGCAGTTCATTATAGTCTGATCAGTCTTTGTCTCAACTGACATATTTGTTAATATTTAATGTAATAACTGATATATTTGGCTATATATTTGGGTTTAAATCTTCTATTTCATCATTGTTTTCTATGTCCATATTTTCTCTTCTTTTTCTCTTTCCTTATTTTGGATTAATCAAGTTGTGATCATCATCATCACCATCATCATTGTTATTTCATTTAGTCTCTCTGTGAGCTTCTAGTTTTATAACTTTTTATTATTCCTTTGGTGGCTGCTGTAGATATTTCAGACCATAACCTTTAACTTATTAATTCAAATTAATAATTTAAACACTTCTCATACAATGTAAGAGTATTACAGCACTTTACTCCATTTACACAATTTCTACCTTATTGTTATTATTGCCACATATTTTAATTATATATGTGTCTTAAACTCAGAAAAGACATACTGTTAGTGTTTGAAACAGCCAATATTCATTTTGAGTTAACCCTATATTTACTCTTGCTGTTTTTATTCCTTACTACATTTCTATGTTTCTTGCAAGGCTCAGTTTCTTAACTGAAAAAAAAAAAAATCCCTTTAATATTTAGTACAATCAGGTTTTCTGGCCTGATACTCTTTCAGTTGTTCTTTGTGTGAAAACAGAATTAAAGGTTAGATATTATTTAAGTGCCTTAAATATGTGATTCCATTATCTTCTACCTTGAATAGTCTGTTATTAGTCTGATTTTACTTCTTTGAAAGTAATACTTCAGATTTTCTCTGGCTGTTTTTAAGATTTTCTGTCTTTGGCTGTCAATAATAAATTCTGGATGCCTAAATATGTTTTTTTCCCTATTTATTCCACTTAGGGTTTAAACCAGTATCTATGGATTGATATATTTTATCAGTATTAAAATTTATCTTTCAGTATTTATTAAATATTGATTCTGTTAAATTATGTCTCTTCTTTTCTATGATCTCAAATATAAGTTATAAATATTTATGAAGTCCCATATGTGTCATATATTATTTTTGGTTTTGTTTCCTCCTCATTTTTTCTTGCTTAGATATTGTAAACTGGATATTTTTTACCAATGGAACTTTCACCTCTCTATTATCCCCGGTCACATCCAATATGCTTTGGAGCTCCTTTATAAAATTCTTAATTACATTTATTGTATATTTCAATATTTCAAATATTTCAATATTTGAATTTCCATCTGATTCATTTCTTAGTAGATTATAGTTCTTTGGGAAAAAGTTCCCTCTTTTCTTTTTCTTTTTCTTTTTTTTAAAGATTTTATTTATTTATTTGACAGAGAGAGACACAGCAAGAGAGGGAACACAAGCAGGGGGAGTGGGAGAGGGAGAAGCAGGCTCCATGCAGAGCAGGGAGCCCAATGTGGGGCTTGATCCCAGGACCCTGGGATCATGACCTGAACCAAAGGCAGTTGCTTAACCGACTGAGCCACCCAGGCACCCTAGTTCCCTCTTTTCTATAAATTATCATAGTTTTATTAAATGTCTGTGTGATGACTTCAATATCTAGGTTTCTTATATCTCTCTTTTTTTCTTTTTATTTCTCTTTGTTTTGTAATTTTGGTCTTGTTTATTGGTAAGGCTGGTAATTCTTTACTGAATATTTTTCTTGGTGTTCTTTATTTAATTCCCACAATATTGTATAGGAAAAATATTATAATATTATAAAATCTATAAAAATATTATAGAGACTTTTAATGATATTATCTTCCTTTAGATAGCATTAAATTAACAGGGAGATCACTTTGATCTAGTTGAGGCTGGATTTTAGCCTCTTATTGGGCTACACTTTTTCCAGTTCACACTATTTAATGTTTACTCTTACTCCTAAGACACAGTAGTTACTGTTTGAGCAAAGCCCTCTGTGCTCTCAACTAAAGCCTGTGTTATTTCATGGGGCCTCCATATTTTGAATGGTCCTGAAACTCAACTTATATATTACCAACACTGTGAGGTTATTTATATATCTGACCATATCTTTATCCACATAGCTGCTGCTTTCTACTTATTTTCTTATAGTTTCCCCTTACATATGCAGAAAACAACAAATATATTAGGGGAGATTGTGAACAGTATTTTGTTCTCATTTCTATACAGTTTCCTCCCTTCTGAGATCTTAGCCCTTGAAAATCCTGGACACTTTGACTGTCCAGAAACCCATGCTCCTATCCCATATACTAGTAAGAATGCTTCAGACCTTAAACTACATGCTTTTGGACTGACCACTAAGAACTGTCATTTTCCTAAGGGAAAAGAATATATAAATAAGGAACCACTCATTGTATTCTCTTCTTTCTAGCAGAGAAGAAACCCCTCAAACCCTAGCTGCCTTAGTCAGTATCTTATGCTTTCAAACAGTTCTTTTACAGTTTGTATCCTGCTGTCCTGGTTTACCTTTGTGAAAGACCTAATATGATATAAACCATTCTGTCATGGCTGGAAGCAGAAGCTCTTATTATATTTTCACTGTCAAATTTATTCTAAATAGTAATACAACCAATAACCTCAAATTTGTTTAATAAAATTAAATAAGACTCACAGGGAAATCTATAGAAGGTGAAAGTGATTTCTTATTTTTCATTACTTTTATACTATCTGATTTCCCAAATATCTAAATTAAATTGATGCTTCTGATCTGAGAGTTATAGAAATAAAAGAGACCTAATCTTTACCAATCTGACATCATGTCTATTTCAAAAAAGGTCACATTACTGTAGGATTTACATTTGTTTGAAATATTCAAATTAGGTAAATATATATAGACAGAACACAGATTAGTGGTTGCCAGACACTGAAGGGGGGGTGAAGTGGGGTATAACTACTTAATGGGTCTGAGGTTTTATTTAGGGGTGATGAAAGTGTTCTGAACTAGACAGATGTGATCGTTGTATAACATTGAGAATGTACCTAATGTCACTGAATTATTCCTTTTAAGATGGTTAATTTTATGTTATGTGAACTTTGTCTCAAAAACTTTATATATGGGCATATATTAAAGCTGTTATTACTTTAAGAAAATCTAAGTGAGTTCTTTTAGGAGTAATAACAATATAGGACCAAAATCTGAAAAGCTACTGTAATCATAGAACCATAAAGGAAATATACAGGGGAAAATTTTAAATGCATTTGGTTTGGGGGGAAAGAAAGCAAAGATCAGCAGGGCAAGGTATGTAGAAAAGACTTCTTGTGAAGAAAATAACAAGAGCAATATTAGCCTGCAATAGAACCTTGGATTGGTACTGTGGGAAGCATAGAAAAACATCAATATTTAATACAATTCTGAACCTTATCAGTACTTGTAACTCATTACAAAAGGACAGTTAAGATTTTCCTTAAATCCCTGTTTAAGATACAAAATTTCCAGATAAAAAGGAGATAGCACGTGTGGCTTTATCCATATGTAAAATGTCTTAGTAAAAAAAAAAAATGACAGTAGAAAAATAAGAAGTGATCACTGAAAATATTCAATCAACAACTTCCACAGCTTCCATATTCCATTTGCTATCCCCAAATTAAAACCCCAGCAACTCACAGTCTAGGCTTCCCCAATTACCTAGATTTCGTGAATACTAACATGATTTTTACATCTAACTGTATGCATGATCACACAGGCACACAATCACAAAGCAGCAACATTCATTCCTACTGAAGAACTTTCTAAACACTATACAAATGCACTACTTGACTACTTTCATCCAAGAAAAAGTATTAAGTCAAACTAGAAACTGGCACAGATGAAGATAAAACAGTCAATCCAGAGACGATGTATGAGAAGATTTAGGTTAACTCCCTAGAGAATTAAGCAATATCAATTTTAGACTTCTGCAGAATGCATTAGAGATATGTCAGCCATCGGCAGATGCTTTTAAAATGAAAGGATTGTTCAAAAATGAGGAATCTGTGTGATACTAAAAGGATGCCAAGTAATACCAGTATGTCCTGAAATTATAGATACTACTTTTATCTCAACGGTGGGAGCAGTTGGCTTCCTGGAAGATCAGAAGTTTTATCAAAAACATTGTTTGAAAATTATGGGGGAAAAAAGAGAACAGTACAACATATTAATGCTCACCATATGACAAACCATATGCTATCCAAATTCCTCAAACCATATTTCCAAAGAACATTGGTAGAAGAATTAATAGAGAATATTTCAGTACATTTTATTTAGAAAAACTTATAGAACCAAAATTTTAGTTGTCACTATAATATTCCAACAAGGCAGAGCTATTCTGATAATAATCTACTATATTAAGTATCTATTGAAAATTCTAAATATTTTACACAAAAAAAACAAGCTTTGTCATGAATTTTAAGTTATAAAAGTGAGATTTAAAACTAAAGGAAAAGACCACCAGAAAACAAGTCGTCTGCTTTGAGTCCTCATTTATTTCAAATTCTCACTGAAGTAAGTAAAAAAATTAAATACCAGAGAAAACTCTGGAGTGCCAATCTAATCTGAGAAAGGGGACTAACCATTCATTTTTCAAACACTTGGAGTATTATATTAGTTTTCCATTGCTGTGTAAGAATTCACCATCAACTTGGTGGCTTAAAATAGCACCCATTTGCTCTCCTATAGTTTCTGTAGTATGAGTCCGGCTAAATGAGATTCTCTGCTTTCAGTCTCACAAGGCTAAAATTAAGATGTCAGCTTGTCTCTATTCCTTTCTGGAGCTTGTGGGGTTTTTTCCAAGCTTATTCAGGTTGCTACCCTCCTATCCTGGATCCCTGACCTTCCCTACAGGAAGTTTATAAAATTTCACCACAAAGCTGCCCCTTTCTTCTGGTCAGCAGGACAGTATCTCTCTGCGTCACCTTCCTCTAAAGGGCTTGACTGGTGAGTCAGTCTCACCCAGGTTAATCTTACTTTGATTGACTCAGAGTGGACTGATTAGTAATATTGTCATAGAGTGATATCTCATCATATTTGCAGGTTTTGCCCATTCTGAAGAGGAGACAATTTTATAGGCTGTATATACCAGGGGGTGGGAATCCTGGAGGACACCAAAGAATTCTGCCAACCACAGGTATTACTGAAGAGTAAAGAGTAAATGCCACTTAAAACACTTAAGGAAGGATTAACCAGTCTCAGATCCATTGTATTTAAAATAAGTAGAATGAATAAGTAGTGGTATCCATTAAAAAATGTAGGTTGGCACATAAGGAACCACATAGGAGAATGTCTTGTGGGGAGTCATCAAGAAGTATACCGCACGCTAGAGTTCAAGTACATAGGGAGAGGGGATTCCCCAGGACAGTTCAGTTTTTACATGACACTGGGGCTCCATAAAGAGAGATAGGGCTGAGGAAGATGAACTACTTTAACACATTCTTCTTTCTTTGCTTAACAACTGTCCACCAACCGCCCCCCCATGACAATTCTAAGAACCCCAGAATTTTATGTCTTAACTTTATCAACAATTTTCTTGCCTTAACTTGTGCAATTACCCTGGCAAGGGAATGTATAAAAGTGATGATCCATCTTTGGTCCATGTATTCATTGGTATATTATGGTGAGACTGAACGGGTGAATAAAGATGATTGCCTACTAGGGTTAACTCTAAAATTTCCTTGTTCAACATGTCTCTATAAATGTTTTATGGCTTTATATTTAGAAGGATTGATTTTCATACTAAGCCTATTAAATGAGCCTGGCCCTTAAACAAGTTAAGATCCAATTAGGTATTTTAACTAACTGAATAAATAGAATATCAGATCCCAATATATAAATGTATTATTAGTGCTTAACTTGAGAAAGAACTAAGATTTATAAGTAAATCTTATTTATATTAAAACCTTTCAATCATTTCCTTTGGAGAGGAAAAAAAAAGCCTTTTTTCAACCATCTTATAAATTCCCTTTAGAAAGCAACTATTTGAATTGCTAATCAACTCATTTTTGTTTATAAATACTTCTGTAGAAAAATTAAAGTAACAGAAGGATAATATAATAACCTATTGCTTATATCATCACATTATAGAAACATAACTATAGTTCGGAATTATTAAAAATAATCTACTTCAAATTTCTCATTTGCTATAAAAATTTAATACTTGAATAATGAAGGCACTGAAATAAGATCAGTGCACATATACAGAAATACATATATATAATTTATCTAAAGGAAGTAATCTTACAATTACCTAAAAATCAATAAAACATCTTAAACATGTTGATTCCATCTTATTATGATCATCTATTATGATTTAATGGGGTGCCCAGATAGCTCAGTCAGTTAAGCATCTGCCTTTGGCTCAGGTCATGATCACAGGGTTCCTGGGCTGAGTCCCAAAGTTGGGCTCCCTGCTCAGGGGGAGTCTGCTTCTCCCTTTCCCTCTCCCCCTGGCTTGTGCTCTCTCCCTTTCTCTTTCTCTCCCTCTCTCTCAAATAGATAAAATCTTTTACAAAATTATCTTAAAAAAGAATTATGGTTTACTAATACCATTTGGATACGGTCTTGGGAAATCTGACACAGTGAAATGTTCACAGCAGAGAAGAAAAACCTGGTTTTTCATAAGACTTTGCCAGTTTGGCCTTAGCATTCAATAGCTCTCATGAGCAAGAAGAAAATAAGAATAAGTAGAAGACTGAGAAATCAGCACAATTCCAGCCTCTTAAGTAGTGGCATAAGTATATATTCGGGGCAAACGAGTAAAATTTTGCCAAAGCTCCCCATTCCCCAACCCTCTGGCCCCAGAGTTAATCCTGCCAGTACCTCAAACACTCTGGGTCTTGCTGAAGGAGTTGGGCCCTGAAAGGTCCTCTCATGAAATAATACGGCTTGTAGTAATTTGACTGCACTTGGCAGAATGACAATTCTGTAAGACATAGTTAGGGTGCCACACCACAATTCCTTTACTCCTCAAAGGTTATCGGATATCCTTCAGCAATGCCATGGAAAGATCATCAGTAGTAATCAAACTAGAAAGATTATTCTTGACTTTATAGGAAGGCTCTATTTCACTTTCATTCCATTTTCTAAATAAGAATCTATAAGACTTAGACAAAGTCAACTCTTCTGAAGTATTAGATTCTTTTTTGTGGTTCTTTATTGAACTCCTTTTCAAAAGGCTGTTTGATTTCTAAGCCACAGTTTCTGTATGGTTGTTTTTAGGTGCAATGATTTATCAGCCGCCATGTCCCCCTCCAATAAATTTACAAACGGTTCTCCATAACAGGCTAAGCCTTATTTTTAACAGAAATAATTGAAAAGGCACTGGGGGCTCCTTGAGAGCTCTCCCTGTGGCACAGCAAGAACACCATTTCCTGAATCAAGTTAATAAGAGAGCGGCAAGAGAAATAGATTCCAAGCAACAGAATTTTTTCAGGAGAACAAGTAGGTATCAGGTAATATTTGGAGAGTACTCTGTGATCTTCGGAAAAGTGGAAATACATTAAATGTCTCCCGACCCGGTCCAGCTGTTTACCAGCGTCATTGTAGGACTCCATCTGTCTGCTCATGATTCCAATTATCGTAGAATAACTAATGTACTGCACGCTGGAATCCCTTGTTTTAGTATATAGTGACAGCATTATCTGTCCTGCCCAATATCCTGCTAATCCACGCTGATGGATGGGACAATGATAACTCCCACAGAACAGGGACTGGGCTTCAAGCTGCATTGCAATTACTTCAAAGTACACATATGTGCTTTTTATGACTCCTTTAGTTCAGCTATTCAAGTAGGCAAGCGTATACTCTAGGATGAGAATGAGTTTATCTGAATGAAAACCTAATGTTTTGTAACAAACAAAACAAGATAATGAGTTTGTTCTTGCATATTTAGCTATTTATGGTAAAGAAAAATGTGCCCTTGAGAAAACTGGTAATGGGGGCAGCAGGTATAAGTAAGACAAGGGGAGCATAATTCCAGAGCTGCAGCTTGGGAGCATCTGGGTGGCTCAGTCGGTTAAGCATCTGCCTCTTGATTTCAGCTCAGGTCAGGACCTCTGGGCCAAGATCTCAGGGTTCTGAGATCGAGCCCCAAGTCAGGCTCGGCCCTAGGCATGGAAGCTACTTTAAGATTCTCTTTCTCCCCCTCTCTCTACCCCTCCTTCACTGCTTGCATGTGCACACACGCTCGCTAACAACAGAAGTAAAATAAAAAGCTGCAGTTTGAATAGCAATTGTTTTTACTGACTCGTGCATAAAAAATATGTAGATTGCGATTTGCTGAAGACCATGCCTCATACCACTTGTTCTGTCATTCTAGTTCTTCACTTCTCTTCCTTTCTCCCTTTATTCCCCTTCTCCTACCTATTTCACTGTAAAGCCTTATTACAGGGAAAGGAGACTGTAAAATGAAAAGTGCTGGTGAGAGTGAGAGTAAGATCCTTTTTCCTTCCTCAGGCTGCACTGTGACTTCAGAGTGGCTTAGTAGAAAAACCGAGGAATACCTTGTCCTAGTTTTCTAAGAAAATTGCTTTGGAACATTTTGTAAGACCAATTCATTAATAGTGCAGCTTATTAAGAAAAGACTTTGCTACCTTTAGTCCATATTCTTTTAAAAATACAAATGGAATGACTTGTCTGGCTTTTTAGTGTTTTTTACCAGATAAAACTGATGAATTACAAAGCTTCTTTTTCTTTGCTAATCTGCTTTTGCACAAACAACCTCAATAAGAATCGCTTACTGAGGACGTCATAGTTATAACATGTCCACTGGGGCTCTGAAAATAAAAATTCCCCAATTATTTAATAGTAATCACCTCTGAAATTATACTATTTTATCCTGTTAAAGCTGTTGCAAATTGGACAAATGTACATTTTATTTTTAATAGCATTAAAAATGTTGCTTTTTAATTGATAAATTTTGAGGGTTTATTTAATTCCTTATAATGATCCCCTGGACATTTTATCACTCCTGAATTATTCATGCAATTTTATATACAAACAAGAAATAAAATGGATGACAAAAAGCATATTAAAAAGACTCCAAGTGACTTCTTGGATATGTAAATAGACAGCTGAACTAGTTTCTGACCATCACTATGATAAATGATGTTCTCATATCAAAGTCTTTAGGTCAAGTAAACAAAATTCTGTTGGCTCCATTTGTTCTCGCACTTTGGCTTCTTTTTCATAAGTCGTATGTCATGTTATTAGAAGAAAAATTAAATCATTCCTTAGAATCTAAATTAACCAAGTTATAAACTGCATTTTGTCATGAGTTTTCCAGGATTCTCATATAGATCTAAAAGTATGTTTTTTTACATATTCACTTTTTAATCAGTTATATTTATTATTTTTTGTTGGTAATTCTCTTTATTATAGCAATAACAACAAAATACCTTTTCTTTTTCTTACCAAGTTAAATGTCTACTTATGCTGTTTTTCTAAAAAGCTGTGCTTAAACTCAAATTCTTAATAATTTGCTATTAGTTAAAACAACACTAGTACTGGGGTGCCTGGGTGGCTCAGTCGTTAAGCGTCTGCCTTCAGCTCAGTTCATGATCCCATGGCATCAAGTCCCATGTCAGGCTTCCTGCTCAGTGGTAAGCCTGCCTCTCCCTCTCCCACTCCCCCTGTTTGTGTTCCCTCTCTTGCTGTGTATCTGTCAAATAAATAAATAAAATCTTAAAAAAAAAAACACACAAAAAACAACACTAGTACTAAAACAACCAATATAACATATTTCATGTAGTATATAACAGATATCTATGACGTCTCATTTGAGCCTGATAACAAATACATAACAGGAGTAATTAGATATTATTATTATACCATTTTATGGATAAGAAAACTGAGATTATAAAAGGTAAAGTTATTTTTCTTAAGACCACTGAGCTGATAAATAAGTAAATAATTAATTAATAACACAAAGGCAGGTATTCAGACTCAAAATTTCAATATGCACCAGTCTCTGATAAGATCTGGAGACATAAAAATGAATGAGATATGTCTTGCCTTCCAGGACCCCACAACCTACTGTTACAGAATTATGTTAGTGTTCTCTGGGTGGGAACAAATAGTAGGAGCTTTTAATTCATTTTGACCTGGTCTGATAAGATTAGTAAAAATGATTATCTGAGTCTTGAAGACTGAATAGGAGACAACCACATAAAGTCTACAGAAATGGAATAGGAAGATTCTTTCCCCAAAGAAAAAACAACATGGTGCAAGGGGAGTAGACCCAATTTCAAATGATAGAAGAGGTGTGAAACAAAGTGTCAGTGGATAGGCTAGAGAGTTAAGGTAACTGGGGACTGTGAGTGATTGGGTTTTGATCTGGCATGTTATAAGTAACTACTGAAGGGCTTTAAGGGAAAAAAAAAAGTGTGATATACAAATCTTTTAGAGAGATTTCTGGCACTGATGCGAATATACTTGACTAAAATGAGCCTGGAGGCAGGAGGTCCAGTTAGTTGTTTGTAACAATTATCCAGTAAGAGATGATAAAGTCCTAGAACTAGAATTGGATAGGAAAAGGTAAGTTTGAAGAAGATTAAGTGGTAGGAGTTTACAAATGATTGGATTTGGGGATGGGAGACATGGAGAATTCAAGGTTGGTAGACTGAATGGAAGATAATGAGATCCCCAAATGAATGGAGGAATACATGAAAAACCAGTGTTAGAAAAGGTGTAATTTGGTGATGTCAAACAAGTTCTTATGAATACAGACCTTCAGAATAGCAGGCGAAAGATTGGGTATGTAGATTTGGAAGTCCCCTGAATATTTGTGAACACTAAAAATATTAGTAAATTATATCTTTTTTTTTTTTAAGATTTTATTTATTTATTTGACAGAGAGAGAGACACAGTGAAAGAGGGAACACAAGCAGGGGGAGTGGGAGAGGGAGAAGCAGGCTTCCCACAGAGCAGGGAGCCCAATGCGGGGCTCGATCCCATGGGACCATGACCTGAGCCAAAGGCAGACGCTTAACGACTGAGCCACCCAGGTGCCCCGTAAATTATATCTTTCAACAACTGCATGCCACATGAGATGGGCAATGAACAGAAAAACGAAATTTGAAGAACACCAAAAATTAAGGATCAGTGGGAAGAAAGGTTCAGAAAATAAGAGGAATAAATAATAAATACCTGAGGCATGGTATCAGGAATAGAGTTTCAAAAAGAAAGGGGCGATTAACAGCTACAAATGCAGAAAGAGCTTCGGTAACTACAAGTGATACTAGGATTTGGCAACGGCTAGACCTTTTTTTTTTTTTTTTTTTTTGGTGAAAAGTAATTTGATTGAGAGGTTTGTTCTTCCTTTGAATCCTCTGGGGAAATGTGGGGAAATGCTTCTTTTCACTAGTACTACAGAATCCTGATTGTTTTTCCTTTATTAATCCTTCAGTGAGGTGCAGAAAATGACAACAGGAAGATGAGGATTCCCTGGCCCCCACATTGTAGACTTTGGCCTTGGCAGCTTCCACTTTCAGTTTGAATCCTTGAAGGGAATCAGAATGCTTGGTAAACAACCTCTGACTGAAATTTTTAAAGCAAGCTAGTGAATCAGATGCAGTTTGTAATTCATCTCTGTATGAACTGAGAACTACACAAACATAAAACACACTGCTCCAAGAACCCCACTTGACTTTTTGTGACAAGGTTCTCCCTGTGTTCACCTGTCATCCTAGGAAGTGTTGCCATTCCATTAATACCTATTTCTGTTCTTGGTGGCTTGTGTAGTGAATATACACTATCCCTTTATTGTATGGAACCTAAAACTCCTCTTTCGAATGGGAGTCTCCCAACTTTGGAATCCTGGTGATAGGCAGAGCTCATAATTTCTGTTGAAGTTGACAGTTCCAGTTACTTGCTTTCCCAGTGTTCAGATGACTTCCCTGTTTTCTCCCCTTCTCTGCTCAGTTCTGTATCACAGGAAACTACAACAGACTTCTGGAAAGGTTAGATCAATGGAAGGCAGTGGAGGAATAGAGAAGGTAGTCAGGGTACTGGTCTCTCCGTTTCTGTCTCAGGCAGCGTGTGTCGCATGTCCTCCACGACTCTATCTCCTGGGACACTTTCTCCCTCATGGTCCCAACATTCTCTAGGCATTCTTTAATTTATTTTTGGTTCCAACCAAATCTCCCTCTTCTGGGCTCTGATGACACTCATTTCTGCTCTAGCCCCAGAAGTGTTAGTAGCTTCCTCTTATTGCTAATCTCTGGATGGTTTTAACTGTCCTCCATTTGGCTACTCAGTTCTTCCAACACCTACATTACCAATCCACAATGTTTTAAGACCAAATGGTTTCTTGGTCTTACAAACTCGACTAGACCCTGACCACTTCATTCAGCCTCCTTTGTAGCTGGGGTGGTCTGTGTCTCAGGACTCATCAATGATATGCACTTAATATGGACTTTGGAAAGGTTTCTGTTGCCATGATAAATAGAGAACTGGACCACAGAGAACACTTTCTGGCTGTTCTATGGGTTTCAGCGTGGGTTACAGTGCTAATGATGTTAGAGCTGGTGGCCACTGCCCCATCCCATTACTGTCAGGGGTACAAGCTGCAATGTCCAGTGCTAAGTGGTAGCAGCAGTTTACAAGTGTGGTTGGGAGCACTGTGGCCCCCTCACTAAGTTTCTCAGCCTTCTAGGAAATTCTATACACGATGCTTTTAATGTAGTCTTTACCTAAAACAAGAGAATTATTTCTCTTGCTTGCCACTAAGAACACTGACTGAGAGGTATTGAATCCTAGAAGTTATAGTCTTGAAACCAATATAGAACAAGAAAATGCTAGAAAGAGAGATTTGTAAGGAATGAGCCTGATTCTGGCCAGTTCAGAGAGTTCCTATGCAATTCTGCTTGACAACAATCCTTGAGTCCCAGATTCAGGGACAGCAATTTGGAATGTTCTAGATCAGAAGGTGGAGCAGATATAGTACAGGGATGTCTATAAATCTCTCCAGATACTAACTCAGTTCTTCTCTTCAGTTTATAGCATTGTTGCTTGGATTTGCGTATCTTCCTCCAAGGCTATTGCAATGGAGTCTTAGGAGATGGCTCGGCACTGCTCACTAGCCAAAATGTCACTGGAGTGCCCACTTCCTGTAAGTCATACTGCAATTGATTGTTTATTTGCATTCTAGATGAGACAATGAGCTCCTTAACAATAAACACTGTGTCACTTTCCTCCATATTCTAAGACCTAGTAGAGAATAGGAAATATATTGTCAATATTTACTGAACAAATGAATGAATTCCTGAGAACCAGACTCAGAAACTAAAATTTCATTCTGTTTTATTTCTGCAAATATAATCAGGGAATTTAGAACATTGTGTTTGGAGACAGTACACAATGTTATTTAGTTCCGCTATTCTTCAACCTCCTCCAGATTTCCTCTCTCACATCTCTTTATAATATTCCTCTGTGATTGTTTACTAAAATGTGATCTCCAGGAAGGCTCCCTTGTAAAGAAAGCACCAGTTATTCCTTCCTGTACGGTACATCATTTTGCAGTTATGTTAATTATAAGAATTGCTGTACTGGGCGCCTGGGTGGCTGAGTTGGTTAAGCAACTGCCTTCGGCTCAGGTCATGATCCTGGAGTCCCGGGATCGAGTCCCGCATCAGGCTCCCTGCTCAGCGAGGAGCCTGCTTCTCCCTCTGACCCTCCCCCCTCTCATGTACTCTCTCTCATTCTCGCTCTCTCAAATGAATAAATAAATCTTTAAAATATATATATATATATTTAAAAAAAAAGAATTGCTGTATTGCACTGTAGTAACTTGTCAAATTATCTGTAGCCTCATTAGACTTGAAGCATTTCAATGATCAGAACCATGATACAGAAACTACACTGATCCTTTGCATGATATCAGGGACATTTAAGGACCAAGGCTCTTTATAGATAACTTGGAGGGATTCAGTGAATCTAATTTTTTAATGCATGCAAAGTTCATGCAAACACATGCACTTTTTCAAAGGAAAGGTCCATAGGTGCTTGAAAATGTTGAACTTAATTTGATCAAACTATACATTAAATATATTTTTATCTTACAGTATTTTAATTTTTTGTAATAACAAACTGCAATACGTTACATCATCATCAAATCTGATATACTGCTGTTTCCAGACACTCTTTTCATAAAATATAAAAAGTTGGGATATGGGAAGAAAAGGATAAAGAGAAAATAATTTGTTCTCTAGAGAATGAATGTTTTACCCCATCTCCTTTTACTCCACTAGGCAAGAGATTTCTTTCTCTACACTCTCTGCTGAGATGTTACCTATTATGAAATGAGAAGGAAAAAAAAAGATAAAGTAAAAAAAAGATGTAATAGTTCTGACTTGACTCCATTGAGGCATTAAAGTCACATCAGTTAAATACTCAATTTAAAAATATATTGCTGATTTTTCTCACCAGATTTTTTTCAGTCTGCTGTCCTTTATTTGAACTTCTTGGGGTCAAATGGGCTTTTAAATATTAGAATTTTCTAAATACTAAAAAGGTAATAAAATGCATTTACTATTACATATTAAACAGCACCCTAGCAGAATCTGGGGTAGCATCCCAAGATCCAACACACTAATAATGCTACAGGAAACTATATGGATATTCAGAGAAAGAAGGATAAATAAAGACTAAAAATAAACTGGTGTCATTCTAGTCAAATTCTGAAGCCAAATAAATAAAATTAGGTCAAGTTTTGCTGCCAAAAAAAAAAAAATCAGTTTCAAAATTACTTGGATTTTGGAATTCTACACTTCTATTTACCTTTCACAAGCGGGCTCTTTAATATAACTTTTGCACTTGACTTCTTTGTCTTACACTATAACAATTTTAAACTCAGAATGGAGCTTAGGAAAAGTAATCACTACCAAATAAGTAGTAGGGGAAAAGTAATAGGTATAGGGAGTGTGGAGAAAAGAAACCCAAGCATCTTAAAATATTATCTACTAAAAATAATTTAGAGTTTAGAATTTATGTCACATATATAAACATAAATATATGTATGCACACACCAAATGAGCAACAGCAAATACAGAACACTAAAAGTTACTTTGGATGCAAATATGTGTTAAAGGCTGAATGAGAAAGTATGGGGCAAAAATGGGATATGCAATGAGATTGTCTTGACCTCTTCCTGACCCCTTCCTGATACTTACACTTCCCATAAGGAGATCAGATGTACATTCATGGAGCAGTTAAAAAAAATTGAAGGACTAAAACTTTCTGTCTATAGTGGTATTTAGAAAATATCTACTCAGTGTGGACTTAGTGGTTAGACTGTCTTTGGCAGAAAGTTAAGGTGTAGTTTTATGGATCAGACACTGTAGTTAAAGCCTTTTCCCCTTTGTATTTAACAGGAGGGCCTGCTCTAAATGACCTTTTCAAAAATTATTGGGAAGTGAGAGATAAGCAGTATTAGCATCCTATTAAAAAGTAATTTCAGATGACTAGCAACAAAATATACTTAAGATGAAAATATGAAAAAAAGCATTCTTTCATGCCTATCAAACACTATATAAAGTCAAAATGCTTTTTAAAAAAATACTCATAGTACTATAAACAGTAAGAACCTTAGGAGCATATTAATCAAAACATAGGAACCTAGTTCATTCATTAAAATGTTTCATTATTAAGATAATGTGTGCCATCTATCAATTATTGTTAGTTATAATTTATAATACAGATAAAACTTGCTTAGTCACACATTTAGAAACCAGGTTTACACAGGGGAAGGGAAGGAAAAATAAAATAAGATGAAAATAGAGAGGGAGGCAAACCATAAGAGACACCGAACTCTAGAAAACAAACTGAGGGTTGCTGGAGGGGAGATCGGTGAGGGGAAGGGATAACTGGGTGATGGACATTAAGGGCACTTGATGTGATGAGCACTGGGTGTTATATGCAACTGATGAATCACTGGATTCTACCCCTGAAACTAATAATACACTATATGTTAACTAAATTGAATTTAAATAAAGAATTTAAAAAAAAGACAACCAAAAAAAAAAAAGAAGATCAGGTTTAGCAAAGTCATTCTTGGTAATGATGTTCTTATGAAAGTATTTCAAAATCATAAATTATATATATATACATATATATAAAAGAAAATGAATTATATATAAATAAATACAATAATATATATCCATTCCTTCAATGGCATCATTTGCCTGAACTCAAACTAGCAGCTAGTGCATGGGACATAATCAAATTCTACTTGCTCCTTACACAGAGCAGTGACATATATCTGAGATGCTGGAAACTACATGTTCCCCCGATTGATAGAATATCCCCTAAAATATCCACTCATGAGTTAGTAAAAGAAACCCCTCTGGGGGAACAGCAGTACCTTTCGGCTCACTGATGTGATAGCTCAGGAAGTGACAGATGGCACATGAGCTTTGCACATTCTCAGAGGAACATAATTATAATTGATGATTGTCAGAGCTTTCTCATTTTCTCCAGGGACTATTTCTTTCCTCCTTTGACTTCTTTTCTTATTTGCTCCAGTCTCTGTAATTTTTACTTTTAAAATTCTCTGACTTTCCCTTTCTCCTTAATTCCATACCTCTTGTTCTGTCCGCCTGCCATGGAAGTCTAGTCTAGAGCAAGTACATTAGAAAGGGTTATTTAAATACAATGGTATTAGAAAACAAATAAATACAAGCATATAGCCTCTTAAAATAACAGGATGCTTGATTTAGAAACATTCTAAAATATTATGCAGCTTACTAATTACTGTAATTATGTTGTTTATATACATTAATACATGTATAAATATGTGAAAGACTTTAACTGAATTAGGGTTCACCACAAGCAAATATTAGTCAACACTTATTCATCTGACTTCCTTCATTGTTTTGGTTAACAGTTCAGGTTAGTCATGTACTATTGATCCAGCTAATTAAAATTTCTATTAAAAAGAGTTGTATTAAATATTTTCAACCTTGAAATAAAAATTAATACAAGAAAGAGACTCAAGGAAAAGAAAGGAAGGAATATGA
The DNA here is from genome assembly GCF_029215605.1 of Mirounga angustirostris. Taxonomy (NCBI): domain Eukaryota; kingdom Metazoa; phylum Chordata; class Mammalia; order Carnivora; family Phocidae; genus Mirounga; species Mirounga angustirostris. The sequence continues at coordinate 38,786,900 of NW_026991720.1, forward strand.
TGGTATTTATAAAGAAAAGAGTATCACTGAAATTGTTACTACATCTTAGGATTTTGAAATTGTAGTAAAATGCCACTGAGGACTCCACACCCATAAGTCTGGAAAACAGAAATATTATGGAGCTTTTTGAAGTAAATGCATGTAATACTGAAGCCTTTGAAAATTTCTCAGTGGGAATGGTTATATGGAACTGGGTGCTAGTAGTTGGTCCCAACTCCCATCCTGCCCCTCAATACACACATACACATACATATAATCTGAGGTGTCATTCTACCACATTATAGCATATCAAGAAGCCATTCTTTGTAATTAAAACATATAATTGAACTCTTTTATTTTTTTAAAGATTTATTTATTTATTTGAGAAGGGAGAGGGGCAGAGGAAGAGGTAGAATCTCAAGCAGACACTGTGGACAGCATAGAGACTGACGCAGGGCTCAATCTCAAGACCTTGAGATCCCGCCCTGAGCCAAAACCAGGAGCTGGTGGTTTAACTGACTGCACCACCCAGGCGCCCCTGTACTCATCATTTTTTATTATAAAATAATTCATCTCTCTTCATAGAGTTTCTACACACTCCCATGAAATTTCTATGCCAAGAATTCAAGAACTTAACAGATGACTCACTGATAAAAATTGAAAAGAGAAGGTAAAATTTACTTTAAGAAGCATGAAAAAAATACTAGCCCAAATTAACTATCTACTGCAATCAGGTTCAACTATTTAAATAATACTTAAAAATTTTACAATTTCTATTATTAGGATTAGTTTCCTTATGTAAACTCATAGTTGTTCTCCTAAGAAAAAGGTTTGATGTTAGTGTATATGGTTCACAGAAGTGTTTTCTAACAATTCAGAATTTGCATATAAATATGCATAGTATTATAATGCTTGGGAAAAGGGAAGGTGAAACTAGAAAAACACCTACCAATATTCTTCTTGATACAAATCTCCCTAGAATTACATATTATCTTACAAAATGATAGATGATATGCATCTGAACTTTTGGCAAGGTCTATAGGCAACTGAGGGGGTAGATCAGAGAAAGTTTAAAGTTAGTCTAACCCTGATCATTCTGAGAGTTTGGTTGTGACTGATGCTATGTAGATTCCACACAAGCACGTGAAAATGAAGTGATGTGGAATATGTCGATAAATTGTCATGAGAAAGCCCATTAGGGGAAAAAAAAAAAAAAGATCACAGTCTTAATAAACACTGACCCCAAAGGAGGGAATTTAAGAGGAAATACAAACCTTCAAGTATTTGGACAAGTTATAGGTCAAAGTTAATGGTATGTTGGATGAATGTAAATAGGCATCACTACAAGTAAGCAAATTTTATCCATTTAGCATAGGATTTTGAAGTCATAAAAATTGAATAGTAGGTATTGTCATTCCTGGATGAAATTATTCCTGATACTAAGGAAAGTGAACTGAAGTTTTCAATTAGAATTTGTTGAAGCATCTTTCATTGTTATATAACAAACTCCAGTTGATCCTTGAACAATAAAAGGGTTAGGGGACTGACCCCTTTTGCAGTCAAAACTCCACTATAGGGGGTGGGGGCGGAGCAAGATGGTGGAGGAGTAGGAGACCTGGATTTCGTCTCCTCTAAGGAATTCAGCTGGATAGGGATCAAACTGATCTGAACACCTACGAACTCAACAGGAGATCGAAGAAAAGAAGAGCAACAACTCTCTCATCAGAAAAGCGACCACTTTCTGGAAGGTAGGACGCACGGAGAAGTGAATCCGAGGCGATATTCGGGAGGATAGACGGCGGGGGAGGGGCCTCCCTCGGCTGCTTCTGGCAAGTGACAGAACCACGGAGCACAAAATCCGAACTTTTAAAAGTCTGCTCCGCTGAGGGACGTCACTCTGGTGGCTAAGCAGGGGGTGGAACCCTCGCGGGACAGTGTGGTCTCAGGACCCTTGGGGTCACAGAAAGACCGGGGGTGCCTGAGTGCGGCAGAGCTCCCAGATATCGGAGCGGGGAAGCCGGCTGCAGAGACGGAGCCCAGGTGTGGGCTCTCAGCTCGGGGTTGCCATAAACCGTGATCCACGGCACAGTCGGGCCACTGCTCCTCCAGCAGGGACCCAACAAGCGGCAGATCTGGGGAGACTCCCCTTCTTCCCCTGGAAGGAGAGGTGCGGGAGCTCACCGCAGGAATCTGCTAGGTTTGGAGACTCCACCTGGGGTCAGGTGCCAGAGATAGAAACGCGCGGTCACAGGCTGGGTGAGCACAGAGTGCGGCCAGAGACCAGGGAGACGGGAGTGACTGACGGCTTTTCTCTGGGGGCTCACTGAGGAGCGGGGCCCCGAGTTCTCGGCTCCTCTGGGGCAGAGATTGGGAGGCCACCATTTTCACTCTCCGCCTCCAAAGCTGTACGGAAAGCTTGAAGGGAACAAAAGCTCCGGAGAGCAAACCCGAGCAGATTACTTAGTCGGGACTGGGGAAGGGCAGGGCAATTCCGCATCTGGCAAAGACATTTGGAAACCATGGCAACAGGCCCCTCCCCCAGAAGATCAGCGAGAACAGCCAGCCAAGACCAAGTTTACCGATCAATGAGAAAGGCAGAACTCCAGCGCTAGGGGAATACTGCACATAGAATTCATGGCTTTTTTACCATGATTCTTTAGTCTTTCAAAGTTAATTTTTTTTTAACTGTCTTTTTTCTTTTTTTTTTTTTGAATTTTTCTTTTTCCCTTTTTCAACCAACATCTTATCAATCCCTTTTTTAAAAAAAAATTATTTTTCATTTTTATTTTTCATTTTTAGAGTCATATTCTATCCCTTCATAGTAGTTACCCATATTTTTGGCACATATATATAAGTTGTTCTCTTTAAAATTTCGAGATCGTTTCTTCTAACAGATCAAAATATACCCTAAATCTCTATTGTATGGTTTTTTCCTACTCCCCTGCCTGATCACATTCTCTCCTTTTTTTTCTCTCTTTTTTTAAATCCTCTTCTTTCTTTATTCAAACAACTTATCAATTCCTTTTATAAAATTTTTTATACTTTCCATCTTTACAGTCATATCCCATCCCTTCATCATATCAACCCTTATTTTTGTACATATATAAGTTTTTCTTTCTTTAAAATTTTGGGAGGCACTTTCTTCTAACAAACCAAATATACCCAAAATCTAGTGTGTGGCACTGATCTATACACCAGCCTGATCATATGTGATCACATTCTAGTTTTTTTGTTTTGTTTTGTTCTGTTTTTGTTTGTTTTTATCTTTATCTTTTCTTTTTCTTTTCCTTTTTTTTTTCTTTTTCTTTTTTCTCTCTTTCCCTTTCTTTTCCCACTGCTTCAGGTCTTTTCTGATTTGTTTAGAGTATTTTTTCTGGGAACGTTGTTACTCTGCTAGCATTTTGTTCTCTCATTAATCTATTCTCCTCTGGGCAAAATGACAAGATGGAAAAAATCACCTCAACAAAAAGAACAAGAGGTAGTACCGACTGCCAGGGACCGATCAATATGGACATTAGTACGATGTCAGGTCTGGAGTTCAGAATCATCACTTTAAAAATACTAGCTGGGCTTGAGAAAAACATGGAAGTTATTAGAGAAACCCTTTCTGGAGAAGTAAAAGAACTAAAATCTAACCAAGTAGAAATCAAAAAGGCTGTTAATGAGGTGCAATCAAATATGGGGGCACTAACTGCTAGGATAAATGAGGCAGAAGACAGAATCAGTGATATAGAAGACCAAATGATGGAAAATAAAGAAGCTGAGAAAAAGAGAGATAAACAACTACTGGATCATGAGGGCAGACTTCGAGAGATAAGCGATACCATAAGACGAAACAACATTAGAATAATTGGGATCCCAGAAAAAGAAGAAAGAGAGAGAGGGGCAGAAGGTATAATGGAGCAAATTATAGCAGAGAACTTCCCTAATTTGGGGAAGGAAACAGACATCAAAATCCAGGAAGCACAGAGAACCCCTCTCAAAATCAATAAAAATAGGTCAACACTCCAGGAAATTAAAGAAGAATTAAAAAAATTCATGGAAACCAATAAAAATGAAATGAAAATGAAAACACAACTATTCAAAATCTTTGGGATGCAGCAAAGGCAGTCCTAAGAGGAAAGCATATAGCAATTCAAGGCTTTCTCAAGAAACAAGAAAGGTTTCAAGTACACAACCTAACCCTACACCTAAAGGAGCTGGAGAAAGAACAGCAAGTAAAGCCTAAACCCAGCAGGAGAAGAGAAATAATAAAGATCAGAGCAGAAATCAATGAAATAGAAACTAAAAGAACAGTAGAACAGATTAACGAAACTAGGAGCTGGTTCTTTGAAAGAATTAACAAGATTGATAAACCCCTGGCCAGACTTATCAAAAAGAAAAGAGAAATGACCCAAATCAACAAAATCATGAATGAAAGAGGAGAGATCACAACCAACACCAAAGAAATACAAACAATTATAAGAACATATTATGAACAACGCTATGCCAGCAAATTAGATAACCTGGAAGAAATGGAGGCATTCCTAGAGATGTATCAACTACCAAAACTGAACCAGGATGAAATAGAAAACCTGAACAGACCTATAACCACTAAGGAAATTGAAGCAGTCATCAAAAAGCTCCCAAAAAACAAAAGCCCAGGGCCAGATGGCTTCCCAGGGGAATTCTACCAAACATTTAAAGAAGAATTAATACCTATTCTTCTGAAACTGTTCCAAAAAATAGAAATGGAAGGAAAACTTCCAAACTCGTTTTATGAGGCCACCATTACCTTGATCCCAAAACCAGACAAAGACCCCATCAAAAAGGAGAATTACAGACCAATATCCCTGATGAACATGGATGCAAAAATTCTCACCAAAATACTAGCCAATAGGATCCGACAGTACATTAAAAGGATTATTCACCACGACCAAGTGGGATTTATCCCTGGGCTGCAAGGTTGGTTCAACATCCGCAAATCAATCAATGTGATACAATACATTAACAAAAGAAAGAACAAGAATCATATGATCCTCTCAATAGATGCAGAAAAAGCTTTTGACAAAGTACAGCATCCTTTCTTGATCAAAACTCTTCAGAGTATAGGGATAGAGGGTACATACCTCAATATCATAAAAGCCATCTATGAAAAACCTACAGCGAATATCATTCTCCATGGGGAAAAACTGAGAGCTTTCCCCCTAAGGTCAGGAACGTGGCAGGGATGTCCACTATCACCACTGCTATTCAACACAGTATTAGAAGTCCTAGCCACAGCAATCAGACAACAAAAAGAAATCAAAGGCATCCAAATTGGCAAAGAAGAAGTCAAACTCTCACTCTTTGCAGATGATATGATACTTGATGTGGAAAACCCAAAAGACTCCACCCCAAAACTGCTAGAACTCATACAGGAATTCAGTAAAGTGGCAGGATATAAAATCAATGCACAGAAGTCAGTGGAATTCCTATACACCAACAACAAGACAGAAGAAAGAGAAATTAAGGAGTCGATCCCATTTACAATTGCACCCAAAACCATAAGATACCTAGGAATAAATCTAACCAAAGAGGCAAAGAATCTGTACTCAGAAAACTATAAAATACTCATGAAAGAAATTGAGGAAGACACAAAGAAATGGAAAAACGTTCCATGCTCATGGATTGGAAGAACAAATATTGTGAAGATGTCAATGCTACCTAGAGCAATCTACACATTCAATGCAATCCCTATCAAAATACCATCCACTTTTTTCAAAGAAATGGAACAAATCATCCTAAAATTTGTATGGAACCAGAAAAGACCCCCAATAGCCAGAGGAATGTTGAAAAAGAAAAGCAAAGCTGGCAGCATCACAATTCTGGACTTCCAGCTCTATTACAAAGCTGTCATCATCAAGACAGTATGGTACTGGCACAAAAACAGGCACATAGATCAATGGAACAGAATAGAGAGCCCAGAAATGGACCCTCAACTCTATGGTCAACTCATCTTTGACAAAGCAGGAAAGACTGTCCAATGGAAAAAGGACAGTCTCTTCAACAAATGTTGGGAAAATTGGACAGCCACATGCAGAAGAATGAAACTGGACCATTTCCTTACACCACACACAAAAATAGACTCCAAATGGTTGAAAGACCTCAATGTGAGACAGGAGTCCATCAAAATCCTAAAGGAGAACACAAGCAGCAACCTCTTCGACCTCAGCCGAAGCAACTTCTTCCTAGAGATATCGCCAAAGGCAAGGGAAGCAAGGACAAAAATGAACTATTGGGACTTCATCAAGATAAAAAGCTTTTGCAAAGCAAAGGAAACAGTCAACAAAACCAAAAGACAACCGACAGAATGGGAGAAGATATTTGCAAATGACATATCAGATAAAGGGCTAGTATCCAAAATCTATAAAGAACTCATCAAACTCAACACCCAAAGAACAAAGAATCCAATCAAGAAATGGGCAGAAGACATGAACAGACATTTTTCCAAAGAAGATATCCAAATGGCCAACAGACACGTGAAAGAGTGCTCAATATCGCTCAGCATCAGGGAAATCCAAATCAAAACCTCAATGAGATACCACCTCACACCAGTCAGAATGGCTAAAATTAACAAGTCAGGAAACGACAGATGTTGGCGGGGATGTGGAGAAAGGGGAACCCTCCTACGCTGTTGGTGGGAATGCAAGCTGGTGCAGCCACTCTGGAAAACAGTATGGAGGTTCCTCAAAAAGTTGAAAACAGAGCTACCATATGATCCAGCAATTGCACTACTGGGTATTTACCCCAAAGATACAAAAGTAGGGATCCGAAAGGGTACGTGCACCCCGATGTTTATAGCAGCAATGTCCACAATAGCCAAACTGTGGAAAGAGCCAAGATGTCCATCGACAGATGAATGGATAAAGAAGAAGTGGTATATATATACAATGGAATATTATGCAGCCATCAAAAGGAATGAGATCTTGCCATTTGCAACGACGTGGGTGGAACTGGAGGGTATTATGCTGAGCGAAATAAGTCAAACAGAGAAAGACACGTATCATATGACCTCACTGATATGAGGAATTCTTAATCTCAGTAAGCAAACTGAGGGTTGCTGGAGTGGGGGGTGGGGTGGGAGGGATGGGGTGACTGGGTGATAGACACTGGGGAGGGTATGTGCTCTAGTAAGTGCTGTGAATTGTGCAAGATTGTTGAATCTCAGATCTGTACCTCTGAAACAAATAATGCAATATATGTTAAGAAAAAAAGAAAAAAGAAGAAGAAGAAGATAGTGGGAGGGGAAGAATGAAGCGGGGGAAATCGGAGGGGTAGACGAACCATGAGAGACGATGGACTCTGAAAAACAAACTGAGGGTTCTAGAGGGGAGGGGGGGAGGATGGGTTAGCCTGGTGATGGGTATTGAGAAGGGCACGTTCTGCATGGAGCCCTGGGTGTTATGCACAAACAATGACTCATGGAACACTACATCTAAAACTAATGATGTAATGTATGGGGATTAACATAACAATCAAAAATAATAATAAAAAAAGAAGTGTGTGTGTGTGTATACATACACACACACACACACACAATGGATTATTACTCAGTCATAAAAAGAATGAGGTCTTGTCATTTGCAACAACATGGATAGGCCTAGAAGGTATTATGCTAAGTAAAATAAGTCAGAGAAAAACAAATGCCATATGGTTTCACTTATATATGGAATCTAAAAATACAAAATAAATGAAAAAACAAAAAGCAGAAATAGACCCATAAATACAGAGAACTGATGGTTGCCAGAGGGAAGAGAGGTTAGAGGATGAGCAAAGTGGATGAAGGGGAGTGGGAGGTACAGGCTTTCAGCTATGGATGGAAACATCCAAAGGAAATAAGTAGAAATATGGTCAAAGTGTTACTTATAATTATTAAATACTAGAAAAAAATTAAACATTTAAAAACAAAATCACTAAATAAATGATCGTCCATAAACTAAATTATTATGTGGTCATTAAAATAGTATTTCTGAATAATATTTATTGGGATAATGCCTAAAATAAAATGTTAATCCTAAATAACACAATAAATATTATGAATATTTTTAAAATAAGTAAAACCAGCATGTACATTTTTATTATTTGGTAGTAAGATTACTGTGATTTTAATTGTTTTGTTTGTTATAACTGTAGTTTTCAAATTGCCTGTTACAGGTACATTACCATGGTAATTGGAAAGATTTGTCAAAATAAAGCAACAAGTGTGAACGTGTTGGTAAGAAATTCACAGAATACAAGGAAAAAAAATTTTTTTTTCATTTTTGTGGGTTTGAAATTATTATGAAACACCCAACTTCTTAACTCAGAAAATGTCTTCTCCTTACTTTCTTTTTCTGAATGTTAGGGAAACATCTCCATCAAACTCTTGGTCAGAAATAAACCCCACATTATTTCTGAAAAGCTAAAATGTAGTTATTTGATTAATATAAATGTTGATGCTCTCAAAATAATAAAAAATTATCTACCTAAAAAAAAAAAAAAAAAAAAAAACTCCACTATAGGGGCGCCTGGGTGGCTCAGCTGGTTAAGTGACTGCCTTCGGCTCAGGTCATGATCCTGGAGTCCCAGGATCGAGTCCCACATCGGGCTCCCTGCTCAGCGGGGGAGTCTCCTTCTTCCTCTGACCCTCTGCTCTCTCTCTCTCTCTCATTCGGTCTCTCTCAAATAAATAAATAAAATCTTAAAAAAAAAAAAAACTCCACTATAACTTTTTTATCAGTACCTTACCGATAACATAAACAATTAACACATATTTTATATATCTTACGTATTATATACTGCATCCTTATAATAAAGTGAGCTAGAGAAAAGAAAATGTTAAGAAAATCACAAGGAAGAGAAAATACATTTACAGTACACTGTACTATATTTATAAAAAAAAATCCACATATAAGTGGACCCATGTAGATCAAATCTGTGTTGTTCAAGAGTCAACTGTAGTATCTTTTCTTTTAATCTCTCAGCTAAACTCAAGATCCATGTACTTACACATTATCTTCCACTAAAAACCTATGCCCCTTCCTCTGCTTTTCCATATACCTTAAATATTCACCTTCGCTTTGGGCACTATCTTTGTGGACCACGACCCCACGCCACTCCCTCCCTATGTTTCTCTTTTAGCAAACTCTGCCCTGTCTTATATATCTATACCAAATGTTTGAAGTTTTCCACAGGTTTATATTAACTAGAAAAGAATATTCAAGACTGAACATTTGAAGAAGCTACACAGTTACTAAAAATAATAAAGTTCATAAATGAAGCTAGCTCATTATTTCCTTCCTTCTCCAACAGCATCTTAATTTATCTTGGAGCTACTCCCACACAGCACGTTTCTTTCTCTTCACTCACAGATGTTGCATAGTTTTCCCTATATCCCTAGGTTTGCACCCACTTCTCATATTCTCCCCCTTTTCAAACCAGTATATTTTAAGGTTTGTTAACAGTTACCAAAGACATAAAGGATAATTCCACATTTGGATTAAAGATCTTACAAATTTCAGCATCACCTTTTTGCAGGAAGGGACAGACCTCTAAGGTCATTCCAGCAAAGATCTTCTGATTCATTTCATAAAGAAGAGCAGAAAAAACTGCCCTCTAGTATAATCTAATCACTAGAACTTCTACTTTCTTTAATGTCATCAGAAAGACCATGGGGGAGGGGGTATATTACATTCCCATGACTTATTTATTTCATAACTTCAAGTTTGGTACAAACTTTTAACCTCCTTTACCAATTTTGCCCACCCCCCCACCTCCTGCCTCTAGCAACGACGGATCTGTTCTCTGTATCTATGAGCTTAATTTTTTTTTTTTTTAGATTTCCTCATTTAAGTGAGATTATACAGTATTTACCTTTCTCTGTCTGACTTATTTTACTTAGTATAACACCCTCAAGGTCCATCCATGTTGTCACAAATGGCAAGATTTCATACTTTTTTATGGCCAAATAGTATTTCATTACATATATATACCAGATCTTTATCCATTCATCCATCGATGGACACTTAGGTTGTTTCCATATCTTGGCTATTGTAAATAATGCTGTTAACATGGTGGTGCATAATTACTGGAACTTCTATTTTCCTCATTGTCATCAGAATGACCATTTAACAAACCTGAGCTTAGCTAAAAATTTTTTAAGTATGGAAAAGAAAAAAACATTAACAAACTTGGAAGCAACCAAAAAAAAATAGGCATTGCTAACTTTATAAACTTCAAATGAGAAAAGAGAATATAAAAATTTTCATATACTGAAATGTTTCATATTTAAAAAACAATTTCTATAATATTTTTAAATTGAAACTTTTAGACTTAAAAAAATCAGATATGCCAGTAAAGTTTAAATATCATTGTTTTCACTTTAACTAGATAATAATCCCTCTAAAGAGTCTCTTAATTTTTCCATTCAGTAGTATCATTTTAGGTTATTAAGTTAAAATCACTCCTTTACATAAAATTGGTTAAGAAAGGAGATTATTAAAATATGGGATAACTCATGCTCTTTATAAGTGTAAGGAACAAACAGAAAGAAGAACAGGATAAAGTTTGCTTAGAACGTGAAAGAGTTGGAAATTATGAAGAGACTTGTAAGGGATTTTAAATCATACTATAAAAGGGAGCCTGGAGTTAAGAAAAAATTCAAACTGGTTATCCTATTAGAGATACAGTATAGGATAAAATTGAAGATAGGGCAAATATTTTATTCATAGCATGCTAACTAAAATTTTAAAAGCTGAAGTAATATCCTGTACACATGCTCCAAAGATAAATATTAATAATAAAATAAATTTCCATATTGGCAAATGGGAAAAAAAATCTATAGTAGCAAATCAGCCTGGTTTTTGTTGTGCTGTTTCCTTTTCTTTGTCTGCTCTGTGACTTCAATAAAAGTAGAACTCTCTGAGCATTTTCCCTAGGCTCGTGTTTTATGACAGTTGCTAAGTAAAGTGCTGCTTGCCCGCTCCCAGTTCACAGCCCGTCGATCACACCAGTGGATCTACAAGTCTTTCTTTGCCTCACACATGGGTAAAATCTCACTCTTCACTGGACCCACATGGCAATTTGTTAATACCTTTCTAATGTACTTTCTATACCTCTTTAATTTTTTTTTTTTAAGATTTTATTTATTTGCGAGAGAGAGAATGAGAGACAGAGAGCATGAGAGGGAGGAGGGTCAGAGGGAGAAGCAGACTCCCTGCCGAGCAGGGAGCCCGATGCGGGACTCGATCCCAGGACTCCAGGATCATGACCTGAGCCGAAGGCAGTCGCTTAACCAACTGAGCCACCCAGGCGCCCTACCTCTTTAATTTTTTATATATATTTGTCACATATCCTATCCCTTGGTATTCCCTACTGCTAAGAACAGTGAATTTAATTTAGTAACACTCAGTGCTTAAATAAACTGACTTTAATCAAGTTCCGATTTATAAAATATCACAGTCCCTTCATTCACTGAATGAGGTTATGTGTAGAATTTTGAGATCTCATGCAAAATAAAGTCACAATTATATTTCCTATTGTATATTCCTAAAAGGAAGCAATCTCAATGATAAGAACAGAGATCAATTAAGAACAAGTGTCAATGCTTGAGCAATCAAAGTGAGAAAAAGTGTCACAACCCCTCATCATTTATAATGTAGTCTGGAAATTATGTTACTATTAAGAAAACATTTATTTTTAAAGATATATTGCCTGGTAACAAAGTATGTCTGATTAAAAGTGTTCATATTTTCGGGACACCTGGGTAGCTCAGTCACTTAAGCGTCTGCCTTCTGCTCTTGGGATCAAGTCCCGCACTGGGCTCCTTGCTCAGCAGGGAGTCTGCTTCTCCCTCTGCCTGTGTTCCCCTCTTTCTCTCTCTGAATAAATAAATAAATAAATAAATATCTTTTTAAAAAAAGTGTTCATATTTTAGACTCATGGTGATGGATTCCAAAGTAGTTTATAAAGCATTCTATTTTAATTTAGTAGAATAAGAAAAATTTAAAAGTTTAAGATGTGTGCTCCCCAGTTGCTGTGTTTTATAGGGAATGAATCATGATACTTGGGTTAAGCTATGGGATGAATGAAAATTTAAAATATCATTTTTGATCAATACCTTCTCTTTATAATCCTTTTTGCCTAGTACAGACCATAGTTTTTTGGTCATAGTAGGTACTTTTAAATATTTTAAAATTAAAATCTGTTTAGGGAGTAAGAGAGGTTCATTTATTATAAATGGTCAGAGATGGAGTTTTTATAGATAGCCTGTGTATCTGTGTGCCTGGGAAATAAATCATGCGGAAAAAATTAAAGAATAACAATAAAAAATACTTTCCTGGTAGACTGATTATTTACCGAAAGGCAAATTTTACATACTCTGCTCTGTGACTCTAGGGTTGAGAATATACAAACTATATTTCCCAGACTCTCTGGAAATAGGAACCACTTGAAGGAATGTTGACTTTCTTCCCATAGTTTAAGGTGGCTCAACAAAACTGTTTATATTTCATCCCACATTAAAGAAGAAAACGGGGGCACCTGGGTGGCTCAGTCAGTTAAGCGTCTGCCTTTGGCTCAGGTCATGATCTTGGGTCATGATTGAGCCCCATGTTGGGCTCCCTGCTCAGCAGAGAGCCTGCTTCTCCTAGTGCTCTCTCTCTCTCTCATTCTCTCAAATAAATAAATAAAATCTTCAAAAAAAAGTAAAGAAGAAAACTTCCTTTTAGGGACTTGAAATGCTTTGCCTATTTTTGAACTTTATATAAATGGAAATCTACTTTCTGTGTTTTATGTCTTCTTTAGTTAAATATTATAAGATTCATCAATCTTGCTTTATGTAGGTCTACTGTTCATTTCTATACAATATTCCATTATACGAATATATCACAAATTATTTATTCAGTGTAATGTTGATGGCCATTTGGGTTGTTGCCAGTATTGGAATATTCCAAAGATTACTTTTGTGAGCATTTATGTTCAGTGTTCTAAAGATATATATCCAGATGTTGAATTATTAAATCACAGAGTATGCATATCTTCAAGTATTCTATGTAATAGCAGACTCTTCTACAAAGTAATAGTACGAATTTGCACACCAACCCAGAAACACATGAAAGTTTTAATTGATCCACAAGCTCTATAAGACTTCCTAATTTTGGTCAAATTTATGTTTAGAGTTACCATATTATAGTTTTAATCTGCATTTCCAAAAATTAAAAAACTTTTTAATCTTATGTAAGTTGCAAGTTCAAGAGGACTAAATATATTAAGCATGTTTAAGATTCTTGAGTTCTCCAGGAAGAGATAAAAGTACTAACTCACATTTGATAATTCAAGAATGCATATTGTAATTTCTGCTATGGTAAAAAGATGCAATTACTTGTCTGCTAAAAGAAAAATAGAATGATAAAAATAATCAATTTAAAATAAGTAAAGAAAAGTGACAAAAAGGGACATATTACATGTGGGAAAAAATTTTAAAATAGTACCATCGCACATTTAGATTCCAAAATATTAATTATTCTATTAAATGTAAACTTCTATATATTCTAACTAAATGAAACATATTAATAAGAATTTATTAACAATTAGTGAAAAATAGTTTCAGGAGACATACAAAATGCATGGATTTAAAATTTGAGAATAAAAGGATAGAAAAACATATACCATGCATAAACTAACAAAATGAAAGGTGGTATAGATATACTAATATCAGTGAAAAAGTTTTAAAGTAAAAAGGTAATAATAGATATTTAAAAAATAAATTTTATAATGATATAAAGTTCAATTTAGCAAGTATACATAATATCCATAAATTTGTATGAACCTAATAGCAAAGCCTCAAAATATGCAAAGTAAAGATAACAGAACTAATACATAAAAAATTGCACAATTATACAAGGTATTTTAACTCATGTTTCTCCATAATTGATAGGACAGTAATATCAATAGTAGTAAACATATAAATTTTGAATAGTACTATTAACAAACTTCATCTAATCAACATAATATAGAACACTGCTGGTAACATCCTCAAAACAAAATTCACTGCAGAAGAAAATATTGTGCAGAACAGAACTTCTTGCAAACAAAATTCTCAAGTGAACATTAAATATTTATCAGATCTTAGCATATGACTCACCAAAAATCAAGTCTCAAGAAGAACTAATGTGTTGAAATCATCCTGAGTAGCTTCTCTGACCAAGTGCAAAGTTAGATAATTTTAAACTCCTCACAAATGTGGATATAGGGGCGCCTGGGTGGCTCGGTTGGTTAAGCAACTGCCTTCGGCTTAGGTCATGATCCTGGAGTCCCGGGATCGAGTCCCGCATCGGGCTCCCTGCTCAGCAGGGATTCTGCCTCTCTCTCTGACCCTCCCCCGTCTCATGCTCTCTATCTCATTCTCTCTCTCAAATAAGTAAATAAAATCTTTAAAAAAAAAATGTGGATATAAGCCATGCAGTTCTAAATAATCTATTGGGTTAAAGAAGTCATGACAAGGAAGAATTAGGAAATAATTTTAATCAAATTATGCCATTTTCCAATGTATGTAGGTGTGTGAAACCAGACTGGATATGTCATTCAAAAATAAAACCAACCATAATAAATATTTTGGGATGAATATGGATCTTTAAAATGAATATTATATTTGACAATATTATTAAATAAAGAATATGGACAAAATTATTTCTTGGAGGTGATATTTCAGTTAAATAGGAAAAGGTCCTTGTTATTAGGAAAACAGACCTTTAATTTTTTTCAGAGAACACTGTCATGTTATTTAAAATTGTTTTCAAATGGCTCAGAAAATACTGAAGAAAGAGGACAAATAAGGCAAAAATTTAACGATTTATAAATGTGCATATCTATTTCTTGAACTATTTTTTAAATTTGTCTCTATCTCCACAATTTTTCAAAGTAAAATTTTAAGAAAAATTTTGAGGGATGAAGCTCAAGCTGTGCTCAGAGGCAAATATATAGTCTTCAAATGGACATACTGATAAAGAGTAAAAGGTAAAAATCTTAAAAATGAAATTAACAATCTAGAGAAAGAAGCAAATTAGACACAAAACAGAAGCAGAAATCAATAATTTAGAAAGCAAATATCCAAAGAGGGAACAAAGCCAAAGTATGGTTCTCTGAAAAGACTAATGAAATTGAAAAACCTGTGGCAATGTAAATAATACAAATGTAAAGTGTAAAAAGTAAACCACTTTACAAATATAAAAGATACTTCTGCATATCTTATAGATATTAAGAAAAGCATTAAAGATATTCTACAGATATTAAAAAATAATATTGTTGTGGACTGAATTGTATCCCCTTAAATTCATATGCTGACATTTTAGTCCCCAACACCACACAATGTGGCCTTATTTGGAAAAAAAAAAAGCCTTTGCAAATCTAGTCACATGAAGTTGTTAGGGTGCACCCTAATACAATACTATTGAAGTCCTAATAGGAAAGGGAAGTTTGGACACATAGATAGATACTGAGAGAGGGAAAAATGATACGAAGCTAGAGAATGCCATTTACAAAAACAAACTAACAACAACAACAACAACAACAAAGCAACTGAGGTCAGTAGCATCCTCTAGAGTGGCATGGAACAGATTCTTTCCCAGAAGAAAACAGTATTGATAATACCTTGATTTTGAACTTCTAGCATCCAGAAATGTGAGAAAATAAATTTCTGTTCAGACACCAAATGTGTGGTATTTTGTTAGGACAGCCCTAGCAAACTAATACTTATTGTATAAACATTTTTGCCAATATATTTAAAATGTTGATAAAGTAGGGGAGCCTGTGTGGCTCAGTCAGTTAAGCATCCAACTCTTGATTTCAGCTCGGGTCATGATCTCAGCATCGTGAGATCAAGCCCTGAGTTGGGCTCTGTGCTGAGTGTGGAGCCTGCTCAGGTCATGATCTTGGGATCCTTGAGATCAAGCCCTATATTGCGCTCTGTGCTGAGTGTGCAGCCTGCTTAAGATTCTCCCTCTCCCTCTGCTCCTCCTGCTCTCTAGCTCTGTCTCTCAAAAAAAAAAAAAAAAGTTAAGGAATTTAAAAAATAAAATGTTGATAAAGTAGACAAGTTCCAAGAAAGATACATTAAAAATAAAACAAATATAAAATCAGATTTTTCATAATTTTAAGGAAAAGGAATCCATAAATAAAACCCTTCCCACAGAGATATTTCAAGGTTTATTCATTCAATGGATGGCTTCAGTAATAAATTCTATCAAATATTTTAGGAAAAACTTATACCAGCATTATTCAAATTTTTGGTTTTCATATGTCATGTGATTTTTCTTCTCTAATATGTTATTATAATTTTGACACATGTATCAGGCTTGAATTATCAAGATAAGTCCCTCTTTGCCATAATATATTATCCTTTATATATTATTCAGTTTGATTTGCTAATATTTGCAAAGGATTTTTACACCTAAGTTAATGCCTTCATTGACTTGTAGTCTTTTTTTGTAACATCTTTGTTTTGTTTGGGTTTTGGCCTCAAAAAGATTAACTGGAAAGTGTTCTCTCCCTTCCTGGACGTGTTGGACATGTTAATGTAGAAATAATAATATTTCTTTGTTGAATGTTCATTAGAACTTTCCAGTGAAGACATTTGGGCCTGAAGGTTAATTTATTGAAAGACTTTTAATTATTAGATTTAATAGATATAAGACTATTCACATTATTTAATCTTGAGTAAGATTGGCTAGTTTGTGCCTTTCAAGGAATTTCTTTCATTTTTATCTAAGTTAAATTTATGGGCATAAAGCTAACTGTAATATTCTCTTATTATCCTTTAAATATCTATAGGATCTGTAATAATATCCCCCTTTCATTTCAAATTTGAAACTGTTGTGATTTCTCTTTTTCAAGGTTAGTCTTGCAGAATTTCATTAATTTTTTAAATCTTTTTTAAGAACCGGCTTTGGTTTATTTATCTATTTGTTTTCTGTTTCCAATTCCATTGTTTTATTTTTATTATTCCCTTCTTCCAGCTTGCTTTAGAATTCATGTTTATTTTCATTCTTCTCATCCTCCAAATGGTGGCCCCATCTTCCTTTCATGATCCCCTGAGGTAACTCAATGCTCACATAATCTCTCCCCCGTAAGCACCAGTATTTACTTATATATGGTAGTTGCCTGCCTGATACCTCAGTTTTCTCATGAGTTCAAAAACTTACGACTTTTCAGATTATCTGTAGTGATGCTCTTTCCAGCTTTCTACAACCTGAGTGGAAGCCAGAAATTCCTTTTAAAAATATTTTTCTCCATCGTTTTCAAATTGGATAATTTCTATTATCTATCTTCAGGTTCACTGGCTCTTTTCTTTGTAATCTCCATTATTCCATTATGCCCAGTGATTTTTTTTAATTTCAAATATATTTTTCAATCCTGTTTGTTTTTTATGATTTCTTTATTATAATTCCTGTTTCTCAGCTGAGATTTCCTATCCATTCATTCATTACAAGCACATTTTCCCTTACCATATTAAGCACAATTTATGTTTATTTGTAATATCACCATCTGGGATCTCTAAGGCTGGTCTCAGCTGATTTTCTTCTCCTGGTCACATTTTCCTGGTGGAGGTGGTGGTTCTCCTTCTCCTTCTTCTTGTTTATTGGCTTTATTCAATGATTCATGAATTGGGCAGCATCTCATCTAGCAAGTAGAAATAAGCTCCTCTGGGTTCTTCTTATATTAAGTAATTTTGGAATTTATTTTGGATATTGTGAAAATTGTGTGGTGGAGAATTTGATATTGTTGTATTCCACTAAAAAGCTTTGGTCTATTTTTAGCAAACAATTCCTTTGACAAGGCTCAAACTGCAATTTCTGTCGCACCTGAAATAGGTAGCCACCCAGTTCTCAGGATGATTTTTAGCCAGGATGCTTGCATGTGCTCTTTATAGGTCAGGTAGAGGCTTAGGTAGGGATTATACACAGAGCACTGTATTCTCTCCTTTCTGGGAGTCTCTTCTTACCCTCTAGCATAGGCCTTGGGCTTCTTATTACAGCTTCAGCTGTCTTTGCCTGTGCTGTGAGCATGGCCCACCCTCAAGCCCAAACCCACAAAAATGGTTCTCACGTATGCCAGTATGCCTTCAAGCTTCAGCTTCCTGCCCAAATCAGTCTGCCCTTGTTCACTCTCTGGAGTTTTCAAGTAGTTGTCGTTCTTGTTTTTCAGTTTGTTTGTTTCTTGCATTAGTCCAGGGTTTATTCATGTTATATTTGAACAATTAGAATATCAGAGGTTTACCCTGCCAAATGATCATAGAACTTCACAAATTCATGTTATATTTGAACAATTAGAATATCAGAGGTTTACCCTGCCAAATGATCATAGAACTTCACAAATTCTTTTTTATTTAACCCATCAATTGCATTCTAAACTTTGATGATAATCTCTTTCATTTCCAAATCTTTTATTGCTTTTTCTTGTTATTCTTTTACAACTGGTCTGATAATTTTTTACAGTTTCTTACTCCTTTTTTTGGTTACAGTTTTTAAATCTGTGTTTTAATTCTTCTGGCCATTTAAAAACAATTATTTTATATTCTATATTAAGTAATTCCAATAGATTTAGAAATCTAAATACATTGTTAATTTTGTTCACTTTCACTCATGGGGGCTTTATTCCTTATGTATTTGCTAAACTTTATTGTCGCACTCATATTAGGATTTTTTAAGGGAGATTATTTGAATATGTGTCTGTCACATATCTTCCAGTTCTACAACAAGTCTTCCTCAACTTTTCTGTTCAGAGTTTTTTGAACCTTGAAATTAGAGTATATTTAGATTACAATTAATGTGAGGAAGGCCTATCGTTATAAATTCTCAGCAAGGGTTTTTTGGTTTCCCATTCTGAATGTGCCCAAAATAGACAAATTATCTTGTCATCTTCTTTTGCTCACAGATTTTCTATCACCCCTTCATTGACACTGTAGCTCTCCAAGGGTTCTTGCTTTATATGTGGGTCTAAATTCCAAACTTGTCATTTTGTAAGAACCCAAGATATTATATTAATTTCACCCCAGAGCCTTCATTAAAAAATTTTTTTTTAAAGATTTATTTACTTTACAGAGGGCTGAGCAGAGGGAGAGAGAGAAACAGCAGTGGGGAGGGGAGTGGGAGAGAGAGACTTCAGCAGATTCTGCTCTGAGCACAGAGTGCAGAACCCAACACGGTCTTGATCTCAGGACCTTGAGATCAGGACCTGAGCCAAAACCAAGAGTTGGTTGCTTAATGGACAGCATCACCCAGGCACCAGAGATTCCATATTTGTTTACTCTTTTCGTTATGTTTCTCAATATGCTTAAGCTCAGCTATTAATTTTATAGCCTATTTGCTTGAATTTTTCTGCACCTGCATGATCTATAATGATAGTATTTTTCAGAATATCTAGCTCACTATATTGAGAGAAGTTCTATACTTAAGGAACTCAGGATTCTCTGCCTATTCTTTCAATTTAGTATTTTCCTTATTTCCTTCAAATTAATATCATGAAACTAGACAAACTGGTTTTACTGCAAACTCTTGCTAACTCATCAATGATTTATTCATATCCAACTGATTGCCTTTTCTACTTTAAGTTCCCCATTCCTTTCAGCAGAAAATCCTGTCTACTATTTTCGGAGGCCATCCAATATTAATTGTTTATCCCCTTCCACTTTCCTGTCTTAAAATATCTGTATTTTCACATTTCTCTTTTCTTTACCTTCAGTCTACAAGATTAATTCTGATACTTGTGCACTACTTTCAGCCTTCCTGTCATCTTCACAACCATTATGCTTTAAGATTATTTTCACCATGCTTTTGAATATTCAGTCTTTCCGTGCTATCTCACTGTACAATACAGTTTTCTCCCTCCTAAATCTTTTTCCCCCCTTTTTTATCCAAATTCCTGCTAGTTAACATACAGTGCAATATCAGTCTCAGGTGTACATTTTAGTGATTCAACATACAACACCTGATGTTCATCACAAGTGCGTTTTTTTTTTAAATATTTTATTTATTTATTTGACAGAGAGAAAGACAGCGAGAGGGAACACAAGCAGGGGGAGTGGGAGAGGGAGAAGCAGGCTTCCCACTGAGTAGGGAGCCCGATGTGGGGCTCGATCCCAGGACCTGGGATCATGACCTGAGCCAAAGGCAGACGCTTAACGACTGAGCCACCCAGGCGCCCCCACAAGTGCGCTTCTTAATCCCCATCACCTGGGTTTTTTGGGGGTTTTTTTTAAAGATTTTATTTATTTATTTGAGAGAGAGAGCATGAGAGACAGAGAGCATGAGAGGGAGGAGGGTCAGAGGGAGAAGCAGACTCCTTGCCAAACAGGGAGCCCGATGCGGGACTCGATCCTGGGACTCCAGGATCATGACCTGAGCCGAAGGCAGTCGCTTAACCAACTGAGCCACCCAGGTGCCCTCCCCATCACCTGTTTAACCCATCCTCCTGCCCATCTCCCTTCCAGTAACCATTAGTTTGTTCTCTATAGTTAAGAGTGTTTCTTGGTTTGCCTTTCCTTTTCCCCATCTTCATCTGTTCTGTTTCTTAAATTCCACATGAGTGAAAGCATATGATATTTGTCTTTCTCTGACTTATTTCTCTTAGCATAATACTCTCTAGCTCCATGCACATCATTGCAAATGGCAAGATCTCATTCTTTTTTATGGCTGAGTATTATACACTGTGTGTGTGTGTGTGTGTGTGTGTAGACATACATCTTCTTTATCCATTCATCAGGTGAGGATGTGGAATAAGGGGAACTCTCTGTTGGTGGGAATGCAAACTGGTCAGCCACTCTGAAAAACAGTATGGAGGGTCTTCAAAAAGTTAAAAATAGGACTACCCTACAATCCAGCAATTACACTACTAGGTATTTACCCAAAGGATACAAAAATATTGGTTCAAAGGGATACATGCACCCCAATGTTTATATCAGCACTATCTACAATAACCAAATTATGGAAAGAACTCAAATGTCCATCTCCTAAATTTCTTCTTGAATTTACTGCCCCTCCAAGCAGTACATTATATTTTTTTTGTGGCAGGGGAAGCCTTCCCTTCACCATCACGCACTTCATTTGAAATTTTATTGATACAATTTCACCAACGATTTGCTCATCCCAGTCCTTTGACCTTTTCTCATCATCTTAACCTTGCTGCAAAATACGCTGAAATTATCTTATATAAACCTCATCTCATTAACTCTTCTTCCTTTGGGAAATCTCCTTTTTACTAATCGATTTTCTCATTCTTGTCCTTATCTAAAATGTAGCCATTCTTCAAGGTTGCAGGTTTTGCTGTTAAGCTTCTATCCCCATAACTCTCTACATTGCATCACTTATTGATCTCTTCTCATACCATGATTCAAAAATACTACCTCCACGAAATTAATTCCTAAATGTACACCCCTAAGTCCCTCCTTTTCTGGCAGTCATTTAAACAGAGACTGTTGGAGATATTCTTTATTCCTCCCTCTTTATCCTGGTCATCCAAGCAGTTGCCTCACTGAGATAATTTTACTTACACAAATTATTTTTCATCCCCACTGTCATCACTTTGCTTCACAATCATTATCACCTAACTAGTCTCTTAATTTGTCTACTTGACTCTTCCCTCAATCCATTCTGCACACTGAAGCTGAGTTAACTTTTCAAGTATACAGCTCTGATCATGTCCCTACCATCCTGCTTAGAAACTTTCTTTTACAGTTCCCTGGGTAGAAAAACTTACTGGTATCAGGGAATTCCATAATCTGAGCCTACTTAACCTCAAGAGCAGTTCATTCTAATTCACTTAAGGTACTCTGGGTACTAATCAATCTAGACTCACCATTTGATAATATCTTAGTCAAGACTCTGACTTCCAGAAACAGAAACCAACTCAAGCTAGTCCAAATAAAGGAGAATCTATTGAAAGGGCACAGAAACTTTAAACAGGACCAAAACAGAGTTAAATCACATGAAGCATGGAGATGAAACTTAGGAAACTATTAAAGATTAAAGCAATCTCCTAAAATGTTCTATGCTTCTCAGGAGCAAATCTACTAATTGTATCTTCCACTGTCCTGACTCTATGTGATATTTCTATGAACCTGTCTCTACCATTGTATCTCAGTGCCTTTGTTTCTTTTTTCTAAGTTTTGAAAGACAGACTACTATTGGCAGCTAATGAACGAACAAAATGACTCTAGGTCCAGAGAAGGAATCTTAAGGTAGGCAGGGAATCAAAAATGTGTTAACTTGAGAACATAAACTGTGTTTCCTGTTTTTGAGCTATTTTCATCTTATACGTTCTACTTGTGATTGTATGTACTTCTCCCAACCCCTCCATCTTTCCAAATACCCCAAATTACTCATCCTTCAAGACCCCACTCAAATGCTACATCCTCCTTAAAGTTTTTCCTGACTTCTCAACTGAAAGTAATCTCTCCCTCCTGTGAATACCCATAGCTCTTCTTTTGACTCTCTGCAGTGTTAAGTCTTATCTCCCAAATTCAGCTGAAAGCAGAAGCTATAGTATTCCCCTACAATGCTTAGGTCAGTACAAGGAACACAGTAACCACTTGATAAATGTTTGCTGAATGGCAAATAGGATTCTAAAGAATAATTAAAGGCAGGAAGTATTTCTAAACCTTAAACTGAAGTCTTTTTCAGAAAGTATGTTATATATTTTCATAAATACTCCTACAAGAGAGGAAAGATTGATGAGCATTAGGACATATCTAAAACTAATTCAATCTCAGTTAAAAACAAACAAACGAACAAAAAACCTGACACTGCATTTATGGTCCAGGTGGTAGACCCAAATGATAGATTTACTTTGAAGAAGAATAAACAAGAACAAACAAACAAACAAAAACTATCTAAGCATTTAGTAAGAATTCACTGTAGACTTAGAGGGCTCTACTCCTATGTTAAAACCTGCTGCGGTAATAACTTTGTTTCCTAGCAACAAGACTATCATTAGTTAACCATTCTATTACTTTCCCCTAAATAGAAGAGTTGTTAAACTCCTCTGTTTGTTGGATTGCTAATCCGTGTATTAGCTTGTGCAGAAAGGAGTGATGCAAATGCAAGCCAAAGATAAATATTGCAATTCCTTAGTTTCCGCTAGTCTTTTAAACTCTAAATTGTACGCGCTTATTATTCTGATGATCTAAGACGAGAGATCCTGTGCTAGACAGGGACTGCAATCTAACAAAAGAAAGGGCTGTAGAGCTACTAAAGCATCTCTGCACCAAAATGCTAGGACTTATTAAAGTGTTAGCTATTACTGTGCATGTGAATGGAGGCAGAAAACTTCTCTTTAAGACAGTTGCTCAGTTCCTCTATAGTGCACAGCTGACAAGTACACCTGAGTTTGATGGAGTATTCTGTTGGCTTTTAGGATTAAGATTCAGCATGACTTGATCTCTGCAAAGTTCATTCTGCTCACTCTGATATTTTTACTCAATATATTACCTCCATATCAGGTCCCTCTCTCGCTTATTAGAATAGTTTATCTTTCTCACATATTTTGAATACTACTTTTGAACTGGACACAATAAATTGTATTTGTGGTCTCTGTACTCAAGGGCTTTAATTGTGAGACATCTTCTGTATGATTCTTAGATAAAGAAAAGATAAGTGGCCTTTCAGGGTATCATTCATTTATTTATAGTAGTCCCTCTGCTTCTAGGAATTCCCAATACATTGATACTATTTTCTCTTCTTGTGATAATTTTGCTGCACATTTGTTTCCTAGTCCAGACTAAAGCCTTTTTTAGCGGAATTATTTTAGGTGTTTGTGTTTTGCCTAGCCAACATTTCACCATGGGATCCTTTTAATCGGATTTGTCTTAGACCTGTTGACATTCCAGTGTACTTTTTCTTTAATGTTTTTTCCCTAACTAAATGTTTTGGTCATAGTCAGTGATGTCACCAAGAGATGGCTTTAACCCCATAAACCTCCATCAGCCTTTCCAAAGTTCCCTCTCCCAAAATAAGCATACAATATAAGAATAAATGACAGTTTTGCCATGCAAATACAGTTCTAGAAACAACGCCTAGTGATGCTCCCTTTCCAATTAATTATCCTTATCCCCCTCATATTTATGCATCTTTTCCTAATACTGTTATCTATGCACTCTTTCCTTTGACAAATGCAAACAGACAGCATCTTATCCAAGTTCATGCTTATCTTTTAGCATCTATCAGTGACAAGCACATTTACCAGATATTCAATAGCAGTATGTTGAACAAAATTATTTTTGGAGAGGTTCATTTTTCTCTTTGGGCTGAAAGTTTTTATATAGGAGATGGTTTGTATGTATGTTGTCAATTTGACCACTGGCTTGTACAATTAGATTTCATTACAATTTGATTCAATTACAACTATGTAGCAATGTATGTAATTACACATAAAAATTTTTTAAATTTTTCCTTTCAAAAATGCTAAACTGGGTGGCTCAGTCTGTTAAGCGTCTGCCTTTGACTCAGGTCATGCTCCCAGGGTCCTGGGAGTGAACCCCATGTTGGGCTCCCTGCTCACCGGGGAATCTGCTTCCCCCTCTCCCTCTGCAGCAACCCCCCAGCCTGTGCTCTCTCCCTCTCTCAAATAAATATCTTTAAAAAATGCTAAAAGTGATTGTTTCCCCTAAGAATAGAGCATATAGGTATTGGCCAGATGTAGCATCTTTTCTACCATTAATACGTAAAGATACCGGTGAAACTGTAAGAGGTTAAAAAGGCATGTCACGTTCAGGATTAATGCTGTTACACTGCAGCTAGTGACTTAGGGTCATTAGTCCTTTAATTTTTCAGGTTGGGTCATGGTATAAACCTACACGGATGCAAAATAGAACCTCGGAATCCTGATACCTCAAAAAATAAGAATTCCACTGCCTTTGTTTGACCCAGTTGTTACACATGTATTATTCTGTATTTTTTATGCCTGACCTTTCCTTTGTGAGGAATAATTTAACCATCCAGGGGCACCTGGGTGGCTCAGTCGTTAAGCGTCTGCCTTCGGCTCAGGTCATGATCCCAGGGTCCTGGGATTGAGCCCCACGTCGGGGATCTGCGGGAAGCCTGCTTCTCCCTCTCCCACTCCCCCTGCTTGTGTTCCCTCTCTCGCTGTGTCTCTGTCAAATAAATAAATAAAATCTTTTAAAAAAAAATAATTTAGCCATCCCATATTTGTATATTGAGACCCTGTCTAAAAAACACCCACTCCAGGGAGACTTTAATTCTTTATTTTCTTCTCTCCTTGTCTCACACTCACCGAACTGTGATAACACATACATATATTTTGCTAAAGTTGTTTTAGGTATCTGTTTTATTAAACCAGAAGCTTATTGGGATTAATAACTTAGTCTTATTGTCTTTGTATTCTTACAGCCTCAACTAATACCTGGACAACAAAACGAATGCAAATACATGTTGTAAGCATATCATTTCATCTGTGATCATTTTGGAAGGTTGAGCTAATATGGTGTGTACATTTAAAGCATACACATATAACAGTGATCTTTTCAAATGCCATTTTAGAACTACCATGACAATAAGTGTCAATGGTAGATTGCAACTTCACAAGTGATTCCTGATTTTAGTAAGATCATTCATCCTTGTCATTGCAAGGTAATTAATGTAAATTTCATTTGCATATTCTTGGCTTCATTTCTTTTCATTCTTTAATCTTGTAATCACTCCTAGTAATACTCTGAAAAGATGACCTTAAAAGCTATTAACATATTTGTTTAGAATAGAATAATTGCTTGTTTATTAGTGTAGTGTTTGAACAAACAAACAATAGATTAACCTAGGAAGAATGTTTCTCAAACTAGACAATTGGTGGACAATGCTAATACATGTCATATTTTTAAAGACCAAGTAATAAATTTATCAAAATATTAAAGGAATCTAAGCTTTTGGTAGATACCGATAGACATTTAAGAGTTAGACTTCAATAATATCATTGCTTTATCATTTCTTTGTTTCCTTATAGTTTTCCCTCTGTTTTCTTCCTTGATTTTTGATCTTTTTTTTTCCAGAAAATACTCATTTATGCCTGAGGCTCACCCGTGTGCTTTATCAATGTCTTTTGTTGTAACACTTCCTGCTCCCAAAGGTTCTGCAATCTCTCCTTCCATCCTTTCCCTCTTTCTCATTTCTTCTTGGCCTAGTTCTTATGAATTCTTCCTCATTTACACTTACTATAATGCTTTTCATTTTTTCTGGCATCCTCCACATTACTTGTCACATCTTTTTCTTGTTCCTTCAGTCTCCCACTCTTCAGCAGAACTTGTAGCTCTTCCTCTATCTTGTATCCCTTTCTGTTACATTGGAGCTTATCCTTCCTCAAAACTTCTATTTTTAAAGTACAACCCTAATTTGTTTTCCTGCTCTTTGAGAGGCCACATGTAATTGCACCTGTTACTGCCATCAGAAGAGATTGCTTTGCATAGGAATCTTTTACATTTTCACAGATTTGAGCTTTCTCTCCATTTCTAATGGAAACTCAGTTAATGAATTTAAGATTAATCTAAAATTGATGGTAAATGTCCTATTTTCAGTAATTCCCTATCCCATCTTAATCATTTTCATTTTAATGCCCAGAATAATCCTAAATACGGAGTTGATTTTTTTATTTTACATTCAACAGTAAAATAATACTAGTTAACACTAACCAACATATGCTGGACCTTTTTTTTTTTTTTTAAGATTTTATTTATTTATTTATTTATTTATTTATTTATTTATTTATTTGAGAGAGAGAGAGAGAGAGAGAGAAACAGCATGAGAGGGGATAGGGTCAGAGGGAGAAGCAGGCTTCCCTCCAAGCCGGGAGCCCGATGCGGGACTCGATCCCAGGACTCCGGGATCATGACCTGAGCTGAAGGCAGTCGCTCAACCAACTGAGCCACCCAGGCGCCCTGGACCTTTTTTTTTTTTTTTAATTAACAGCGTATCTACTTTTATGAAAATCCAAATATCAGGATCAGAAACACATAGTCAGGTATACTCTTCAATGTCCAAACTGACATCATTTAATTCTTCTCAATAGGCTATAACATGGCAATAGTTTAAAAAAAATAATTGACTTTAATAGAATATGCACTCCTTGCCAGGTGCTTCCTAAGTCTTAAATGTATTAACTAAGTAAGTCTTCACTACAACACTATATATTATTTTTATACAGATAAGAAAACTGACACACAGAGAGCCTGAGTAACTTCTTCAGGGGTCATTCAACCCAGGCAACCAACCCAGGGTCCTATCAGATCCAGACAGCTTACATTCAGAGGTTGCACACACAAGATGTTCAAAAACATGCCTGGCCTCCCGTGTAGTCTATAGAGGTTGATAGGTACTCTTTGTTCAGTGAATACTCAGTAAATGAGTAGATGGAATAAGTTACTAAAGTTAAGTATGTAAGTTGCCAGAAAGAGGCAGAATTAGTTGGTTTTGCTTTTCTCATAGTTCAAGATGGCTAATTATCTCTCAGAGTACTAAAAGAAAAATGTTCACGTTTTGTGTGAATTTGACACAAATCATGTAAGCATCATATAAATTAAATCGGCCAAGATAACCAGTATGTACCTAAGTTTTAGTCATATACTGATTCAATGAAAATGTTACCAACAAAATTATAATCTTGCATTGGTTATAATGAAAAATGATTACATACACACATTTACATACAGAGGATTTTTCTGCATTAATATTTGAGTCAGGTTCTTTAATAGATCAATCGTGAGGATTTCTAATTTTAATTATGTGTTATATATTTTGGATTTTATGCAATCCAATGGATATCTAATTCAAAATAAAATACATTATTCCTCACTGATGAAATATAACTGAAGACACTAAATATGGAAGCTTATACTTACCACAATATATTTATAAAACTGATATATCTGAAGGGTTTACTTATACAAATACAGATTTTTAAATTATTATATCATAATAATATAACAACTACAGCTAATATTCATGGAATATTTACTGGGTACTAAACATTATACTAGTTCTTTCCATGCATTATAGAATTTCATTCCATTCCTAAAAAAACCTTTTTTGATAGTTCCATTATTGTCATCACTAGAAGGAATATTCACAATATTAAATAAAAGCAATAAATAGCAAGAATATGGACCATTCAGAATATAAGCCAGCATGCATGATGGAGTAAAATTCTGAAGTCCAGTCCTATGCTGGGGAAGATCTGGGGAGGACATTCTGGAGGAAGATTCACGTAGCCAGGATAGTAGGGGGGCACTTAGAGGACTCCAAGCATTCATTATTTACCAACTGATATCCCTCATGAAATGATTTTAATGTGTTCATAAAAACCTTGCCATTAGTTGCAAAGATGTTAATAAAATATAAATAGTTCCATTAATCTTTTTTTTAAAGATTTTATTTATTTGACAGAGCACAAGCAGAGGGAGTAGCAGGCAGAAGGAGAGGGAGAAGCAGGCTCCCCGCAGAGCAGGGAGCCTGATGCAGGACTCGATCCCCGGACCCTGGGATCATGACCTGAGCCAAAGGCAGACGCTTAACGACTGAGCCACCCAGGCATGCCAACAGTTCCATTAATCTTAATGGAAAAAAATATGGTGCATTTCATCCCAACTCAAGACACTCAAGCAATGTTCAAAGATAGAAAAATCAGAACATCTAAAAAACACGCAATATCATGATAGCTTATTATATTGACCAAAGGAGGAAAAGATGACTGAATAGCAGGTGGAGGTAGGTGGTAAAGGGTACAAAGACATCATACTAGGAAAGGAAATACAAAAGTAAAGAGCCAAGTGACCGACTTTCAGACAGGTAAGCCTTTTGGGAGGTACATGGTTATTCTGCACTCAAACTCAAATTGCACTTGAAAATAGTTATAGCACAGGAAAAAAAAACTTGAAGCACAAAATAAAGACAAAATCTGAGAGCACTTCAAAATAAAATTAGTGTGTGCTCACAACAGACTGAAGTGTCAAAGAAGCATCTACCTCTTTATACCTCTCACTTCTAAGTACACAAAGCAAACATGCTAACACAGTGATTGGAAAATGTTTTGTAGAGTATTCTCTAACGAAAAGACAAGGTTTTGAAAAAATATGTCCCTGCCTGAAACTGAAGTGTCAATATTTTGTTTAATGTAGATAACTTATTAAGTTGTAGAATGAAAAAGTACTATACTGAAACAAAGGAGTCACCTGAAAAGCCCTGTAACTTTTTAAGAGTCATTATGACTCTTAAATAATTGAAGAGTTGGCAATCAATACATCCATATACATAAAAGCTGAGTATCAGACCTAATCATTCCCATTTTCCACTGAGGCAAATAAGATTGTGCAAGGTTAATTAACCAAACCTTGGTCATAAAGGTAGTAAGATACAGTCAGTACTTCATCCCACTCTGTTTCATATCAAAGCCTGTGTTCTAAATAATTGTGCTATGCATCTAGAATTTCCTTATGTCTATTGCCAGCATTTGAATGATAAAAAGAATTACACAATTTTCTATTAAAAAGTATAAGAAAATGCTCAGTTTTGCAAGGGTCTTCTTTATGTACAGGTGAAGTCAGTTAGAGCTTATCTGGTGAGCAGATGAATACCAAACAGATCTTTCTTACAGTATTTTCACAGCTAATACACTCCTGCTAGTGACTGAAATTCTTCCACTTGATAGTCTTCTAACTGGGTTTAGAAATTGTCCCCAGTACAATGTATTCTAGGATAAAAACCGAAGGACATTTTTATCATACATAAATATCACATAAGATTTAACTAACAAATACCTTTCCAAAGTAAGGCCATGGAAAGAATGCTGACATATGCAAGTGATAAATTATTGAACACTACATCTGAAATTAATGATGTACTATATGTTGGCTAACAATTTAAAAGAAAAGAGGAAAAAAATAATACTGAAGTATGAGTCAGAAGACAGAAGACCTGGGTTTTATCTACCGTGGCCGCTTACTGATTGGCATTGCTTAGGTCACTTGACCCTTCTGAACCAAGGTTACTTATGTACGGAAGGTAACAAAGTCATTCTAACTACATTGTAGCACTGCTGCAGAAAATTCCATTTAATAATGCAAGTTAATGTATTCTTAAAACCTACTTGTCCCTTCAACATGTAAGCTCTAGTTTTCTAATTTTTTTCAGATGGAAAGGGAACAGATTCATATTCCATACATAAAAGCTTTATTTGAAATACCGAAATAAGGAAAAGCAGGAAAGGGTCTGCTCAGGGAGGGGAGCGCAGAAACTGAAAGAGAGGTGCTAACAGGCAGAGAGGAGAAAAGCAAATTTCATCTAATTTACAATTTTGTTTCTAGATGGCCATGAGATTTAACGTACAAGAAAAGAGAAACAAAACTTACTAAATGAAAAATAAAATGCAAGTTCTTTTTCATATGTTGTCCAGAGCTAATTCTCTTGTTCTTATTCTAGAAATGTAGATTCCTTTAAAATAGAAATCATTCTGGGCGCCTGGGTGGCTCAGTCGTTAAGCGTCTGCCTTTGGCTCAGGTCATGATCCCAGGGTCCTGGGATCGAGTCCCACATCGGGCTCCCTCCTCGAGGGGAAGCCTGCTTCTCCCTCTCCCACTCCCACTGCTTGTGTTCCTGCTCTCTCTATCTCTGTCCCTGTCAAATAAATAAAATCTTTAAAAAAATAAAATAAAATAGAAATTCTTGCATATTTTTTACAAATAAAAATCATTTCTAAGATATACACTAGGTTGGTTCTAGAAAGAGAGAAGGGGAGAGGGAAGGGAGGAAGGAGAGAGAGAGGGAAGGAAGGGAAAAGGGAGGAAGGAAGGGAGGGAAGAGAAGAGATTTAAATATGAATGCTTTGAAAGGGGCAATTTCTTGTTGAGAGTCCCTGCTGTGGACTTTGGCTTTAAACTTCTGCTGTCACATTATTCCTCTTGTGTTATGGGATTTTTTACTTGCCAACATTGATCCCAAATGCTGAGCCATTTAAAAATCATTCATTCATTCATAGCTTCAGAAGCAAATAAGGTCAGAACATTTTCAGACAGATAGATTATGACTACCACCTTACCACAGTTGTCTTGGCTGGGCTGCTCAATGAATTTAAATTAATCTCAGTCAGTTTTAACCCACTGAAGATATGACCCCTAAGCTTTTCTTCAATGAAAATCAGTTGCAGCAAAATAACTTTGCTTCATCAGTGAACAGTCATAAGTTGACCACTATGTAGCTGCTAGTTAATAAGCAGTGAATTGTCCTAAAGGTGCCCAGGGCACAAATTATGAAACACTGTAATGTCTTTCTTCTAGTTTTATTTCAACATAAACCTAAAGTTAATGTAAATCTTAAGAAGACCATGTAATATGGGGCATCTGGGTGGCTCAGTCGGTTAAGTGTTTGACTACTGGTATCAGCTCAGGTCATGATCTCAGGGTCCTGAGATCAAGCCCCAAGTAGGGCTCCACGCTCAGCACGGAGTCTTCTTGGGATATTCTCTCTCTCTCTAAAAATAAAGAAATAAATCTTAAAAAAGGGGCCATATAACTCACTAACATATCTATCACTGTGTTGTATTTACTACAGTTGATGCTTAAACTACTATATCAAATATATCCCTTAAACTTGAGAAATGACAATATTTTTTTAAATTATGAAATGTTAAAATATCACCCATACAAACTCATGATTCCAGTGAGATATAGGAGAATATTCTAGTCATTATTGTACCTCCTATTTGTTATTTATTAATCAACCATAATTTTAAATGTCTGTAAATATTTATACTTGTGAAATCTCCCACTACTTTTTTTTTTCTTAATTTCAGTGAAAAAAGCTTACATACCTAAACATAAAATAAGCTTTACTCTTCCAATTTAGGCCACATGAATGATACTTTGAGAGAGAAACTGAGAGCACTCCCTATAGCTAATAAATCATACTGAAATTTTGATAAACTCCTACATAGTTTTTGTTTCTTTAGACAGGAAGAAGACAGATGTGAGTGAAAAAGAGATATTTTGTTGCCCAAAGGTATCAGTTAAGATGTTGTATTAGTAATGAATATATGAAACAGTAATTGACTAAAAAGTGTCTATTCCAAAAAGTGTCTTTACAAGATCCCCAAAGCTAAAGAATGCTAATGAAGGCCTGGATCCCAGGATATCCATTGTATTCATACTTAACCTTTCTTGTCTCACCAGCCAAAAAAACTACCAAAGCAAGCAGCAATTAAGAATACATGTGGGGCACCTGGGTGTCTCAGTCATTGGGCGTCTGCCTTCTGCCTTCAGCTCAGGTCATGATCTCCGGGTCCTGGGATGGAGCCCTGCATCGGGCTCCCTGCTCAGCGGGAGGCCTGCTTCTCCTGCTCCCACTCCCCGGCTTGTGTTCCCTCTCTCACCGTGTCTCTATCAAATAAATAAATAAAATCTTAAAAAAAAAAAAAGAATACATGTGATGTGTTCTTTCTCTTAGCACTCAGACTTTACCTGCCGATTTGTATCATTGTATTTTCAGGAGGGAGAAACAAAAACTCATTGGTGGCACAGTGACAAAATCCAGAACCCCTTTGGAACATGTTACATAACTCAATATGAAATTTCGTTTCACACAAAACATTTCTGAAATTATGGACTTCAAAGGAAAAATCTGAGTTTGCTGCGGCGCCTGGTTGGCTCAGTTGGTTAAGCAACTGCCTTCGGCTCAGGTCATGATCCTGGAGTCCCGGGATCGAGTCCCGCATCGGGCTCCCTGCTCAGCGAGGGGTCTGCTTCTCCCTCTGACCCTCTTCCCTCTCGTGCTGTCTCCCATTCTCTCTCAAATAAATAAATAAGATCTTTTAAAAAAAAAAGAAAAATCCGAGTTTGCAAATATAAAACTCATGTTTAATGGCCTTTCAATCAGATACATGTATACATGTGTATTATGTGTGTGATACAAACAGGTATAGTGTAAAAATGTTATGTTACATGGGTAATTTTTATGATAGTGCTTTTTTTCCATTTTGATAGAATTCAAATTAACATACTTGATTGCATAACATGTACAGATATTATGCCTAACATGATCCAGTACTAAGTGACTTTTTTTCCAAAAACAATGAAAAGAATGAAAGTTAACAGCTTTGCAAATATGCTTATCAGGTCTCAAGCTTGTTTAATACGTATTTTTCTGCTAAAATTTGGACAATAGGTGGTTCTCATTTTTCAGTAAAAAACCTATACAAAATATATTTAATCTTATAAATGTCCCTGTGCTAAAATGGTACCTGGTATACTTCATTTTCCAGAAAGCATCATGTTTTAGCCAGGGAGAAATGGACACAGATGCATGGAAGGACCTATAAGGAAAAATGCCAGTTATGGGAAATTCAGTCCCTGTGGCAGTATCAGCCAGGGGAAATATTTCCAATATGTTTATATGAAGTCCTTTTGGCACTCTCAAGTGGTAACTTCCGTTTCTTCTTTCCCCTAGGATATCCTGAAAATATCCCTCAGAAGGGATTATTCACTATTAATATAAATTGTTTTCAGCTATGAATATTTAATTATAAATAATGAGCAGCAGAGATGGCACGAAATGTCTCTTACTAGTGAACCAGAATATGACTTCGGTCTGGTGTCTGACAAAGATAGGTAGAATCAAGACCAAATCATCAATTAAATATTTGGTAGGATAATTTAAATAAATGTCCAATGGAAGTTAAAACAAAAAGGACTGCTTCAGCTATAGAATTTAATTGGATATGTAGTTAGGGAAACTGAAACTCTAAAGAAGCTCTCACAGGATTACTATAAAGGTTTCCTTGTCGGCTGGCCAAGTAAAGCTCCTGGAAGGAGTACAAGACCTATGTGGTGTGTTTGCACTGATAGCTGGAGGACCAAGGGATCCATCCAGGTTGACAAGGCATTGACAGTGTGTTGGTAAGGTATGGTATGTGGCACCACAGGCAAAAGAAACACACGGTACCAAACATCATTTGAAAAGGGCAATGATAGATGATATTATATGTTATTTATGAATGTACATATATGTGGTAAATGTTTAAAAATATGAAATAGGAAGGACAAACCCCAAATTCTGAATAGCAATTACTCCTGGAGAGGAAGAGAAAGGATATGAAAGAGGAATGGAGTTTCTTCACTATATTTACAATGTTTTACTTAAAAAAAAAAAAAAAAAAAGGATCTCATGGAAGAATGGCAGAAGTGATCTGAGTGATGATGGGTAAAATAGCTCTCTGAATTACTGTGTATTTAAAATTTCTGAACAATAAATTAAAAATAGAGAAGTATGGGCGCCTAGGTAGCTCAGTTGGTTAAGTGGCCAACTCTTGATTCTGGCTCAGGCCATAATCTCAGGGTTGTGAGATCAAGACCCGAGTCAGGCTCCCTGCTTAGTGGGAAGTCGGTATGAGATTCTGTCTCCCCCTCTCCCCCTCCCCTTCTCTAAAAATAAATAAAGAATAACTAAATAACTAAATAAAAAGAGGTTTGATTAAGAAGGGGAACAAAGAAAGGAGATAAATTCTAGAGTTAGCAAGATACTAATTGTTCTACCAAATTAATGCCATTCCTTGAAAGCATTCCACATTTTCTACATCTCCTCTATGCCAATGTTTTTCTGAAATTGTATTGTCCACCCACCACATCTCTGCCAAAAGAAAAGAATCCCACATTTCCTCAAAGCCAACTCAAACATTAATTTCCATATCGAGCCTTCCCTTAATGGCTAAGAAAAAAAAGAAAGCATTTTTCTCTCAACACTCTATGTACTTCCTCTGACCCAGATTTAATGGCACTGATAAAATATTACTTTTATTTACTATAGCAATATGTATTCTTATCCCCAGCCAGAATGCAACACATGGTAAAAACCTGCATATGCAAAGTACCCCATGGATGTTTTTTGAATTGAAAACTTTGTTGTATTCCAGCACAGTTTTCTTCACTATTTCAGTTTTTCAGAACCAGTCTCTTTTTTAAAAAATTTAAATATATGTGTCATCTGTGAATATAAATTTATGAAAATAAAATATGATAATCAATATAAGAATATGGTATGTGAAAAAGAAATGAAGATACAACCAGGCACTCTAGTTACAAAGACGATCTCTTTTAATCTTCAAAACAATGACTAAGCATAAATTTTGTTTATTTCTCCATTTTATAATTGAGGAAACTAGGACTCACTGAGAGTAATTACCAAGTTTCCACAACTTGTTTGTGAAGTTTGAGCCCAGAGCCTTTGCTTTCTGTCTCCCCGCACCCCCCCCCATATCCTGTTGTACACCTCTTGGTCTCTTTAAAGAAAAATTAGAACTGATTTAAAAAAAAAAATTTGGAATATCTGATCAAATACCTGATTTCACTAAAGAGGGAGATTAAAATTACTTTACATCTATTTAGTGCTTTAATATCGTTTCAAATTTCTCCATGTCTATCATTTGATTCTCACAAGTTATTAAAATTATTTACATATAATACATATTAATGATTCTCCAACAAAGATCAATACAAATCCTTCAAACATTGCACAGTAGTTTCTAATTAACTCAACACAGACCTGTGTCATTGCTTTGCCATAATTTATTTCATCCTCCTTTATTACATCGTGTGTTTTACCTTTTGGACTGTTCTGTAGAGTTCATGGCATATTCATAAGGTTTATATATTTTTGCTACTGGACAGAGTCTGTATCTTCAAAGTATTGGTTCTTCATTCCTCACCCTTTCCTTTTCATGAAATCAAAGAAATTTTCCCAGAACTGTAATTTACACATTTTCTCCATGATCTCGGATAGTTGGCTTTAAAAGCTTTTAAAAGCCTTTTGAAGTAGCAAAGTCAGATACTAAATGTCATGGTGTCAATTCCTCTCTATATCCTTCATTTAGGCTAAGATTGCCCTCCCAATGCAAAACTTCTGTTACCTTCACCCACTGCTCAGAGTGGGAGGCAGCACAAACAACGAAACCTTTGCTTTATTTTAGTGCTTTGAAAAGCGCCTGCCTAGTAGGGATATTGTGAAGAGTAAAATAGCACATATAAAAATATTAGAGTAAGGCTGGGCACGCAGTAGGTGCTCAATAAATAGTGACTATTAATTTATTATTGTTGCCTTATAATTGTATTTTAATAACTTCATTTATAAAACTTATTTTCGTATTTATAAGCACAGTCATATTTTATATTTTTCTGGGTAACAACTTTCTGCCTTCTCACGCTTTTCAATCATTCAGGATTAAATATCCTTATAATGTCTTTTTCATAGTTTGGCTTTTTGTTTTAAAATGTTACATTTAGGACACTTTACTCTTCTATTTCAGTAATAGGAGGAGGAACATGAACTTGAGC
Organism: Mirounga angustirostris; assembly: GCF_029215605.1. Lineage (NCBI taxonomy): Eukaryota > Metazoa > Chordata > Mammalia > Carnivora > Phocidae > Mirounga > Mirounga angustirostris. The sequence continues at coordinate 38,823,243 of NW_026991720.1, forward strand.
AATCACTGCCTTAAGTTTTCTGCCTTAATACTGAAAACCAAAACATTACACCTTAAAAACAACTCTGTCAGACCAAGCTTGCTTTCTTCTTGTGAATTTATCTTCTAAACTGCAATTATATTCCACAATACCTACAAGGCCCTGAGAGGATACAGGATATCCTGGAACATGAGGATTAAATCAGATGTTGTACATGAAATGCTTAGGATCAAACCTGGAACATAGTAACTGCTCATCAAAAGTCAGTGCTTTGTTGTGGTATCATTACATCTGAGAAATGACATGGATGGAGACCTCAGTGCCTAGAACCAGCAATACTTCCAGTACTTGGGCGGGTGTCTATAGAAGAGCTTTTCCTTTGAGCTCCAAGAATAGCCAAAAATATGTCCACAGTAAGTAGGAGAGGCAAAAGACAGAATGGCAAACAAGAAAATACGAGATGCCAATTGTAGATTCCCAGAATGATTTGGGAGGTAGTTAGCCTTACTGCAAAGGCCTGGATCCTCCACGTGATGCTCAGGGGCTCTGTCAAAAAAAAACTGAGTTCTGATAGTTATTGCTTTTATTCCTAGTCTCAGGATTTATTTTTCTTGAGGTAGCATAGTAAGCATCCTGCTTCGTTTTCTCCCTTGACAGTTTTGATTTGTCCTAAATTTAATAAAGAAGTGCATCTTTATTGCACTCTGCCCCTCCCCCAGTTCACATACACACTCTTATATTTTTTAAAAAGAACTGCATCTTCTGTGTCAGTCCCTCTTCCCTTTCCCCCAATGTAAGAGAAGTTCTAGAAAAATCTTTAATATCTGCCTGCAAATGCCAGTGACCCAGTTTCTAATATTTTCTATCATTATTATCAATAGCATGCCTTGTTTAATAGACTTTGCTTTATTGTGCCAGAAATTGCATGTTTCTCACATGTGCAGTCAAAGGTCTTTTCCAACAGGCCTTATGATTTGGGTAGAGCTTTGCAGTGGGGCCAGAACCTCTAGGCCCCACATTGTGCTTCCACAGCTATCACCCATGGCTCAATCCCTGGGATGCACTATCTTTTATTAAATTGTCTATGTCTTCACCCTTTGGTTAACACAGTCAGCTATCCTATTAAATCCCTGCCTTGGTCTCGCAGAAAGAGAAAATAAATATTCTTACTTTTGTATCTGCAAGAGCTCTATAAGGAGTTAAGTTTTCCAAAATTTCTTTTTCATTGCCTTCTGAACCTAGCTGTTTCTCCTTCAAGTTTCACATTATCTTATTTCAGTCATACCAACTTGGATAGGAGTTTGCCTTTTCTTACATCTCTGATCACTTTGCCCTGTCTCTGTACAAAGATTTTTTTGGGTAGTTTACTTTTTTCAATTTGTTTCTGAGTATACACTTTTCATTAATTACTTCTGTAGTTGTAAATAACTATTTTACTATCTAAAACTTTTTGGCTTTATTTCTTCCCTTGAGACTTCATGGTTTAATTTGTCTTGCTATTCTAACCTCTTCAGAAGTGAGCAAAGAGAAACATGTATTTTATTTTTATTTATTTATGAATAACACATTTTAAGCTTGAGTTATAGAAATGCCACCTATAAGATCTCTGCTTTAAAAATTTTGTTATGATTTACTTTATAACAAAGATGACATATATTCTTGTAAAATTTCCATAGACACATGAAAAAAGGTTTATATTCTTTCAGTAGGAAGTACATCTCCCTCTCTCTCCGTGTGTACGTATAATCACACACGCGTGCACGCCCCCCACAATACTAATTCATAGGTTCCCTTTATACTCTTTTCCAAACCGCATGCCATTCTTGGGAGTTGGAAACATACCAAATGTCTTGTGCCTAAGAATCTGAGCTTAAGCAAACACATCTCTTTGGCTCATCTTAATATAACCAATTATCAAGTTTCTACCCTATATACCTCTCCTAAGATGATAGCACCTCTTATAGGAAAGAGAATGAATTATAAAGGGAATTTTAGTGAGGCTGTTCTGGTCTCTGTTTCTAAGAAAGCTCACAATTTCTAAATGGACTAGTAAATGGGCCCCACAGGAAGATGACTTGGTCCAACACTAGGAAGGATTGGAGATTAGAGAACTATACTATAATGGAATTATGCAGTTTTAGTACTTGAAAATACCTTAAAGATCACCTGGTCTCTCGCTCGCTGTTTCTTTCTCTCTCTCCCTCTCTCTCTCTCTCACACACACATACACACACACATATTTTACCTCCTCCTCTAGACTAGGGGAATCATGCAATTTTTCTCAAGATGTTTTATCCAAAGTTCCACAGGCCACCAATATGTGTTTTACAGTGTACAACATGAAAATGTCATTTTCCCTAAATATAAGTTGTCCAATTTAGTCATGTTATACTTGGTAAAAAATATGTGACAAAATAGCACCATATGTGTTTAAACATAAGAAGGAATCCATCAAAATTAGGTCTGGCAAAAATAAGTAAAATACATAAGGGAGGTAAATCTATGCCATAAGAAAAAATATTTTGTAAAAGTATTGTGGGCATTATTTGTAAGTGTAGCGGGAAAGATGGATGATACTATCTAGTTGCTAATATTTGAAATTGAGGTATCTAAATGAGCCATAGAAAATCTGTATCTACTCACTTGAATTGCTAAAATGCAATATCTCAGGGGATTTATAGAATTAGATTGACCTTTATACAAATCAGAGTATAATACATATGAGGAAGCTACATCAAACCCTTCAACGTTTCTTCTTTGGCTTTGCCAAAGAAATTAAGCCTATGTTGTTTTTAAATAATGGAAGTAAATACATGTGAGACCACAATATAATCTTAAAGAGAAAACATTTTCTCCTCAGCAAGATACATATATTAAAGTGAACTGGAATGCAGAGAACCATCCCCTGAGTTAATAAGATACAGCTGGTTCTTTTGGAAACAGAATGATGGCTGAAGACACCTGTGTATGTGTTTGGCATCAAACATCAGCCATTATTCTATCCTATCTATTTGGTCAGTGAGCAAGAAGTCTCACAATTTTTAATGAAATTGACCAGATCAGTTCTTTATCAAAACTCTGATACAATATACTTGCTAACTTATAAGTCACCTCTTCAATGCTGCTTTCACAACTGTGTGGTTTACCATGGAGGTACTTTTAGTAAACTAATCTGGTGAGTTAAAAGTTGAATTTCAAAAATGTGAAAACTATCTACAGCAGAATACAGACTTACTTGTAAAAGAAAACAGTCTTAAAGATGTTCACTTTTATGTTTCATAGGTAAAGGTAAAATCATGAAAACAGAATAGACTTCCATTTGTGATAAATACATTTTCAGATTTCTATGGATCCTTCAATATGAATGATATATTGTCAGCAAAAAACACAGATCAGTAATTGAAATAATAGTTTTTTTTCTAGTATCAGAGATGGATTGTAGGTCCTAAAAACATTTTAAATTTAGCTGGGAAAAAAAAAAAAGATTAACAACAAAAGAAACAAACCAACAAAAACCCTACATGTCATTCCTACATACCTTACAGAACACAGCGTTATTTTATCCCATAATCCATAAAACTATACTAGTCTTTAAGACCATAGCTAAACTGAGATATAGTTAATTTTTTCTCACCCACCTGGGAAGAGTAGGCAGAGTAAAACCGAGACAAAAATTCTAATGAAGATCAGTTGCAGAACCAGTGCCTCCAATTGCCCATAAAGGATGCACATAAAAAAACAAAAAAGAGTCTGGCTGCAAGCATGATTCTTTCACTATAGCATCAGGGAGTCATCCTATGAGCCAAGTTAAAGAATCTAACAAAGATTCTCATTTAAAAATAGACACCTGGGCGCCTAGGTGGCTCAGTCGTTAAGCAGCTGCCTTCAGCTCAGGTCATGATCCCAGGGTCCTGGGATCGAGCCCCATATCGGGCTCCCTGCTCAGTGGGGAGCCTGCTCTCCCTCTCCCACTCCCCCTACTTGTGTTCCCTCTCTTGCTGTGTCTCTGTCAAATAAATAAATAAAAATCTTAAAAAAAAAAAAACCAGACACCTGGGGGCGCCTGGGTGGCTCACTCCTTAAGTGTCAGCCTTTGGATCAGGTCACGATCCCAGGGTCCTGGGATCAAGCCCCGCATTGGGCTCCCTGCTCCGCGGAAGCCTGCTTCTCCCACTCCCACTCCCCCTGCTTGTGTTCCCTCTCTCACTGTTTCTCTTTCTGTCAAATAAAATCGCTAAAAAATAAATAAAAAGACAGATGGGCAAAGAACATCACTAAAAATTTAAGAATAAGGAAATCCAAAAGGCACATCAATACAATTGGACATGTTTAAATTTATTGTAATTAATTATAAATAAAAAATAAAATATTGTTTCTTCTCTTCCAGATCAGCAAATATGAAAGGACTGAAAATACCTAGCATTAGAGACAGCATGAAGAATATCTATCCCACATAGTATCAGTAAGAAAATAAGGCAACTTTTATTCTGGAAATTCCATTACTAAAAAATATATCTTAAGGAGGTGTGTGAATAAGTACACAAAGAATTTTAAGCAAGAAAGTTCAGAGAAGCATTTTTAATATCAGTAGTTTGAAAACAATCTAAATTTCTATCAATTAAGAACTCTCCTGAGTTATCTAAGCTCCATATTAAAGTGATCAAGAATATCGATGTTGATTTGAGTCTCTGAATTTACTGTTCCCCTTATAGCCATGTGCCCCCTCCCCCTACCTTCCTCAACACTCTCTGTTAAGCCAGGGCATGTGACTACTATGAATAATGAGTGTTGAGCAGAGGTGATGGGTGACACGTCTATATTGAAGTATTTAAGAGCCAGTGTGTGAACATTCATCTCCCCTCTGCCCCTGACCTAGAAACTATATTTCTAAATAGCATATCTGCAAGGCAAATGCTGGCTGAAATATCGAGTCACCAATAGGAAGACAGCTACTGGAGCCACAACAGACTTTATGAGATCAAAAAACAAACTTATGTGTGTTGTTTGGGAGATTTGGCGATTTATTAATCACCATCATAGAGAACAGCCTACCCTAACAAAAGCATTTCTAGCAAAAGCGGGATACTGTTGTAAAAAATATATATATATGGCATTGGCTTAGTCATCAAGTGGAAGGTAGCAAGAAAACTATTTCCAAAGACCAGTGAAATATTATATTCATGCTATGTAGTACCAAAACATTTGATAAAATTGAAGACTTGATAACTTGAAAGAGACTCTATACCTAATTAACTTGCAGCCCTGGGCCGATGACTATGATGACTGCATGAACTTAATAGCGTGTGTTAATTGTTATTGGTGGTGTTTGGCAAGTATTACAAGAAAAGTGAGATCAAGATAGAATTAGTACCAAGGAGGGTACTGGGAAGCAAGCCCTCAAAATGAAATCTTAGAACAATTATTTTTGTCCTTGAAAACAGAGCTGGGATCCTTGCTTATGGCAATAGGATGCTAGTAATCCATGGTGCTCTGTGGTATCATAATTAAATCATCACCTGTGACTGATTGTGAGGGTCTGCCAATTCAAGTGCTTTGAGATACTGAAGGGTCGGTTTCTGTTACATAATTATTTAAAAACATTGATGAGGGAGAGATACTTCTGCACTACAGAGTTTGCAGAAAGAAAATGGCAAGTTTGGGTTTTGAACATTCTGATTTCAAAGCAAAAAAAAAAAAAGGATTCCTAGAATATTAATGGACAATTGGCACTGCTTAACTTCCAATGAGAAGGTAGTGGTAATTACTGTAATAGGACATAAGCATGAAATCATAACCTGAATGTTAAGAATGTGGGTTTTTTGGTTTTTAGTTTTTGATTAGTGTCTAACCAATCATAGGGTCTTCAGAAATAAAATATATGAGCAGCTTACTAAATATTACTTGTTACAGTCTGAATGTGTCTCTCCAAAATTCATATGTTGAAATCCTAATGCCCAATGTGATGATATTAGAAGGTAGGGCCTTTGGCTGAAACTCTCACAAATGACATTAATGCCCTTATAAAAAAGGCCCAAGAAAGCTCCCTCGCTCCTCCCACCATGTGAGGACACAATGAGAAGTCTACTGGAAAAGGGTCTTTACCAGAACCTAAGTATCTGGCACCCTGATCTAAGATTTCCAGCCTCCACAACTGTGAGAAATAAGTTTGTTTATAAACTACCCAGGTATTTCGTTAGACAGCCCGACTAAGACATTACTTTATATAACAGGGAAAAAAAATAGGTCTGGTGACCAAACAGACTTGTGAAACCACAACTGAAGTCATAGCTGCTTAGCCAGTATTTATAGATTCAAGAGTTCACAGACCCAAAGTGCTTGATTGATGGGGAGGCTAGTTCCCCTGGAGGAAGGACCCTAAATAACTGCCACACATACTGTAAATTTTTCTCCTACTCTTCCCGAAGGTACTTACCACCATTTTCTTTGGTGACTGGTATGTGGGAAAGACGAGACAGCCAGGCCTTTAAAAATGTACTAAATGCAGGCTCAGAATTGGTATTCATTCTTGAAGGCCCCAAAATGCCACAATATTCTGCAAGTCAAAATGAGCATATAGTGATATTTTGATAAACGGCGTTTTCATTCAAGTCTGTATTACAATGAACCCCGTGGGCCCAAGGACCCATCCTGTGATTATATTCCCATTTCCCAGATGCATAGTTTAAGTAGATCTACTTAACTGGCAGACACCGGCTCCCTACCTCATGGAATAGGGGCTATTATTATGAAAGGCAGGATCAGGTGGACTCCCATAGAACCTCCTCTCCCTCTACCAAACAACCTAGGGAAACTGGAGGTAAGAGCCACCAGCAGAAAGCAGGTGGATCTCCACAGATAACTATGCACTGCCATAAACTTAATCAGGTGATCCACCAATTTCAGCGGCTAGTTTAGAAACGGTATCTTTACGGAACAAATTATCAAAGCCTCTGATACCTGGTATGAGCCAGTTTCTCTGCATTCTTCTTCCAGAATCTGGATGGTGGGGATGCATGAAGCCACTGAGGGCAGTAGGACAAGTGACACGAGGGAGTTCCAGGTGTGTGCACGCTGATGTCTGAGAAACGTTTACCAGCTTCTTCTGGTGCCCTGGCTCCTCACAGCCCGACTGGGTCTCGGAGGCCCTAAGGCTTCCTGGGGCAGAGCCAGACTCCTTGCTGGGGAGGCCCCCCCCCAGGCTACAGTGCATCATATTCCTGCGCTCTCCCCACAGTAGTCCAGAATATACCTCCCCTAGTGCCTTCTGCTTTTGATGACGAATAGTACGCCGACATGTAGTTGACTTCTGCTAGAAACCGGATATACCCAGAGTTTAAATCGAGTACGGCCAACATTGTGTCAGAGGCAGAGGAGGCTGCCCGCGAGCGAGTAAGGCAGGCTGGCGCAGTCCGGGACTGTGGACTTCATAGCTGGGAATAAAGAAGGGCTGAAGAGGACGTCCATGTTGGGGTTCACCGAATGCTGCTTCGTAACCACGATGGGTTTCTCATTTCCAAACGTGTCAACTTCACTTTTCCGTCCCCTGACATTTAATACACTGATTTAAACATATATTGTGCATGAGTTACAAATCCTCACTTCTGCCACTCTGCTAGAACTTTTCCAGAAAAGCCTCCATTTCTTCCTTGATCCCCTTTCTACAAGTAATGCGAAGTTACTGTCAGTGTTTGGAGGCTGGAACTGACGAGCTGCTGGTCGGTCATCCTGGGCAAGCAGCGGGCAAGGCCGGGGGAGGTGGCGTGGAAGCACCGCGGAAGGGGAGGTGGAAACCCCCACGGAGTCACAGCGGCGGCACGAGGCCATGGCGAGGTGGCGCGGGCGCGGCGTGGCCCCTTCCCACGGGAAGAGCGAGTCCAAGTCTGTCCACTGCAAGACAGGAAAGCGGGCGAGCTGCTCCCACAGCCGCGCGCTGAAGTTGTGCAGGAAGAGGTCTCGGCCCCTCCCTGCCACGCGCTGCCCTGCCCACAGGTGGGCCCACAGGTGTTGTGGTCCTGGTCTTCGTTGCACTTGCCCCCACGCCCGGACCAGAGCAAGTGAATGTCGAGAGGCTCAGCATGCTTTTGCTGAGGGGCGCAGGTACCTGTATACGGCTATTGACAGGACAATTGCTTTTTTTCCCTCTTTAACAATTGTGAAAAAACATGAAGAGGAGTCAGCTTTTACCTAACATAGCTGAAAGTTGTTTAGAACCCAGTTAACTCTCCATTTCTCTACCAAACTCCAGTCTGGTTAGGTTTGCCTCACAGTGAAATCCTACAGAATAGGACATTTCTTCCACTGCCTTGATGACATCATGAAAACTGGACCAGATGAGCAGGAAGCAGGGGTTGTCTTGGACGATTTAATAAGATACACAGGAAGCCAAAAGATGAGAGAGATAAATCCTATCACAATTCAAGGGCTAATCACTGCAGTCATGTTTCTGGGACCTAGTTGTTGTGACATTCTCTCCAAAGTGAAAGATACTTCATTTTCACTTTTTACTTTTAAAAAACAAGTACAGTGGCTGGAGGTCTCTGAATTCTTGAGACAATTTATACCACTTTGGAGTGTGCTATTCTTACTAATTTATGGAAACCCATACAGTTAAAAGTTTTTAGAGGAGCCTGGAGGTGGTCCAGGTTCTAAGGCAAGCCAGTCTGCTACTTGAGCCTATTCACACATCTGATCTAACAATGCTTACTGTGTCTGAGAAAAATGGGAATATTATGAAAAGTTCTGGCAATTTCCAATAAGAGAAATGCAGTGCAGATACACAGGGATTGGGAATTGGGAATCAAAGCATTACTCCATGTTTCTCTTACACAGAAAATTATTTTTTTTGACAATTCCTCCTGCATTACCTCTTCTCCATGCTACATCTATTTCTTCATGGAAAATTCCATTGACAAGTTGACTGAGGAGAAAAAAAAACTCAGACTTTTATAGATGGTTCTGCACTATATTCCTGGAACCAACAGGGAGTGGCCTTTTATAGCATCACTGTTCTATTCAGGAATGTTCTTGAAAAATAGTACTGAAGAGAACGTATCCCAAGAGAAGAATTTCATACATTTCATTTTCCAGTTTGTCTGGACCAAGAGATAGCTCCTGAAGCACTGGCAGTGGCTAATGGTTTGACTGGATCGAGAGGGACATGGGAAAAATTGGAATATTGGTGAGAAGAAGATCTGGAGAAGAGATGTGCAAATGAACTTTTGCAATGTGCACAGAGTATGAAGATCTTCATATCCATGTTAATGTTCATCAGCGGACATTCACCGTAGAGGACAGTTTCAAATATCAGATGGAAATGACAGCGCGTTCTATTCCTGTCAGTCTTATCCATGGACACATAAAAAATGTCCATGAGACTACTCTGCATGGGTCAAAAAATGGACTTCCCCTCATCTGATCCTTTTATTGATACTATTGGGCACTTAATCTGTCAACATCAGAGACCAAAACTACCATTCTTCCTTGGGTGTGGCTGGAGGACTGGCTTTTGACAGGCTGTTTACATTACACTTTGCTCTTTGATGCTGGAGCTACAACCTCCACCAACAGGGGGAACTTTAATTAGAAGGACGCTTTAAAGCATGAGGATGGAAAAGAGATGTGCTCCATTCTAAATGCTCCCTATTCCTGTCAGCATCATGCCAGCCATGGTTCTTCATCTTAGAAGCAATAGTTAGTTCACAGTCCTTGATTTCTTTTGGCATTCCCAGGACCGGCTTGATCACAGTCCATCAGATATGTCAGCAGCAGCCAAAGTGTCTCCTTCCCAAATGTGTCAGGCCTCTCCTCCATGTTTCTAACTCATTATCTGTATCCTCAGCTTCTGCCTGTGGTTCCTCAGTCCTAGAGTTGACAGCTTCCTCCCACAATTATTATCTCTGTGGTATGTCACTATTCCCTTTTGGTTTCTCGGGCCCCTCAATACCTTTTTGACCCATTCCCAAAGTCTTGAGAATTTTCCATTTGACATCCCATCTGACTTCAAATTAGCAAATACACATTGGAGAAACCTTATGAATGTAAGATGTATATGGAAAAATCTGCCAGCAGTCAGTCCTCAATTTTATTGCATACAGAGAAACTTTACGAACATAATGATTCATTTGAACACACATGTCACTTTATATAAGAGACTGCACACAGGGAAGAAAAGTGATATAAGCATTAAATGTGGGAATGTCTTCAGCAAAAAGTTCCATGTCACTATTTATCAGAACACTCACACCAGTATCTTTAGACCTATGAGACTGGTATTGCTTTCTTGAGTGTCACAATTTGAAAGGCCCATTTTGGCCCTCTTTAAACCATATCTCTTCACAGGGCACTAAGTCCAGAACCAAAAGAAGGACCCAGCCAAAGCCCTATGGCATTCCTGCTTAAACATGCTCCTTGTACCACAGATCTCATAACTTCCTGTCCAAATAGCTCTGGGGCCAATTAGAGGGCCTACATGAGCCTGTTCCTCAGATTTGTTGATCAGCAAGTGTGGAAACACTTCAGCTTGTATGGTACACAAGAGGTGGGCAGAGGAAGGGGCTTGGCTGTACACGATGAAGTGCCACACACCCTCAATCAAATGCTCCTCACAGTGCAGGATGATCCTGAATATGAGAAGGGGGGAGTGGTAGGCTCCAGGCCCAGAGGAGTTCAGTCATATCTGTGATAATGCCCATGAATTCAAGAACCAAAATGCAAGTACTCATGAAAAAAAGAACTAAAATAGGAATGAGATGTTGTGAACATTTGAAAGTGTGCATGTGTTCAACAATAAATCAAAACTTATTATATATCAAAGAATTCACACTCAGGGAAAATCTTATCAAATATGATATGAGGAAATAAAGCTTTTCTCTTAGATATAACCGTATAAATCATGTTTCAGATGTGATACCAAACATTTTATAGAAAAGATTACAGAATACTTTTTTATTAATAAGTTCAGTCAATGTGGAATACCTATTCAAAGCTATTCAAAAAGCAACTGAATAATTTTAATAATCAGACAATGTACATTAAGCATATACACAAACTTTCCCTGAGATAGAAAGGATTTATCTGAAAATGTAGAGATACTGGACTTTCTTGTTAATCCAACATAACCATGACCATAAAATTAATATAGTAAATGATGCCATAACTAGAGTACATTTATCAAGATTTTCTACATTAATACCACCAGTATGGCATAATACACAGTGGAAATATAATAACCCTTTAGAAGTTTAAACTATCATACCACAAACCTTTTCTCCTATTATTTCTTGGAAAATATAAATAGCTTTTGACATTTGTAACTGAATTGTCCTTTCAATAAAAAGCTATTATTTTGGTTATGTTGCAAAAAAGGACTATGTGTGAAAAATGCTCAGTAGAACATATCAGCAGATTGCAAAATTTCAGGGCTAAAATTAGGTTAAGGGCATTGTCAGAAAGTGAATATTTTCATGTTAAAGTTTTTGAAACATATTTTACTGCAACTTGGGTTAAGGAAAAGCCTTGGAAGTACAAAGATAACTGCATAAACGATCTACCTCAGGGAGGATTTGAGATTCACCTCCCTAAAGGTACGTGTTGTGTATCAAAGGGGAATGCAACCTGGGGCCACAGAGATATTATGGGGGTTGTAAACTGGGAAAGACTGCCTAATCCTATTCCCATACCTCTGGATGTTTCCGTACATTCCAGAGGGTAAGAACCAAGGAGGTTTGCCTTCTCTTTCCAAGAAGAATTTGTTTACACAAGGGAGTAAAGATTACTTTCCCTCTCACAGGAGAAGAGAAACATTTGTCCTCTTATATAAATGCTCAGATTCATATTTTGGGGGTTCCTCATTTAGAGTAGAGAGCCAGGTACATGTAAGGTCACATCTATCTGGCTTTCATCACATGACCCAAGAAAGGGGAAAAAATTGAGACAAAATGAACTAATGCAGCTATTGATATGAGTAATAATGCGTCCCTGACTCAGAAACCTTATGCTTATTTTTAGAATAATGCAAATAAATATAAATATTGAAACGTAATAGGTATGACCTTTCCACTTTCTAAACTCACATTATATACCATTAAATTGAGAAAGACCTTTGAAGGCAAGAAAGGAAAGAAATACAACAGATGGAAGGGCTATGTCTAGAAAAGAATTATAGATGAGCTTATTGGCACATGGAAATGAAAATAATTGGAAAGATAGGAAGCCTTTTAAGACTATGAGAGAGTCATACTGCCAAAAAACCATAAATTTTTGCCTTTAAAAGTCTGTGATTGTTCAGTGCTTAAAACAACCCTTGGCTCCACAGTTCTCCAAGGTCAGAAATTAGACTGAAAAAGCTGTGCAGCCACCAAGTAGAGCAAAACCTAAGATGCATTTTAAATGCGCCCAAGAAGGACAGAAAGGAGAAACAACAACAACAACAACAAAATGAAACAAAAACTCCCTCATGATAAGTGGAGCCTGAACCCTCAGATTCAAGAACAACTTTGGAGCCTAATCACCAGACTCCCCACATTCCTAGGGTAAAGAATTCCATAGTACTTGCCAGTAGAATTCCAGAATTTCTCTAGACCAGTGAAATCTGGTGCCTAGACGTGAAGCAGAAATATTTAATGGTCACCAAATATCCATGTGCTCTCCTACTTTCCCTAACTGCTTTGCAGTTAAAAGAAGTTGTGTTAGGAGTTTTATCCAACAGACTTTGAGCAAAAGTGACCTGAGTCACTCTGGCACAGAAGCATTGAGATACAGTTCTCTCTTCCCTGTAAAGGTTACCTGAAAACTAGGTAGTAGTGTTTCTATATGATACAAGCCACCTGGATCCCACAGCTTAGAAGGAAGCTTCCCTTGAGAACCACTGGACTCCTGCCGATTTTGAGTGAGAAATAAGTTCATGTTGTTAAACTACGGAAATTTGGAGGGCTTTGTTACTACAGTATTATGTATCCCAGCAGTGCTCAATCAGGGGTGATTTGGGCCCTACTAGAGATATCTGGCCATGTCTGGAGGCATTTTTGGTTGTCACAATTGCGAAGGGAAAGCCACAAGCATCTAGTGCGTTAGAGGCCAAGGATGCTGCCAAACATCCTGTGATGCACAGGACAGCCCCCCATACAGAGAACCGTTTGGCCAAAAATGTCGATGGTGTCACTGTTGAGGAATCCTGGCCAAGCCTAACCGGGTCCACATGACATTTAAATGGCCCACGATATACTGTTAAGTGAAAAAAAATCTCAGATTTATTCTAATCATCTTTATGCAGCATTTTGAAATGGTGTGAATCTCCCTGTATCCACTTGTGCCTGTAATCTATTCTTTCCACACTCTCCAGAGTGATCTTTTTAAAAAATGTAAAGCAAATCACATCACTTCCCTCCTCAAAACTTCAAAGGCTCCAGTCACACTCATAATAAAAACTCTACTCTGTACCTTGGCCTATGAGGTACCTGCCCTCCTACCAATCCAATGTCATTGCTATCCCTTACACAAGGCCTTATACTGTCCTTCAGATTTGCCACATACATTCCTGCCGTGGAACCCTCTTCCTGATCTGTTTATCCTCTAGATAACTGATGTCTCTGCCCTCAGTGGAGGGCTCTGCTCCAAAGCCTCCTCCCCAGAGAGGCTTTCCCTGATTACCCTACCTGGAATAGATTCCACTTCCAGTCATTCCTTATCCCCTTACCCTGCTTTATTTCCCCTCACAGAACTTAGGCATACCTGAAATTTGCTGTGTATTTCTTTTTTTTTTTTTTCTTCTTTTTTTAAAGATTCTACCCATCCATTTGACAGAGAGGGAGAGAGTGCACAAGCATGAGGAGCTGCAGAGGGAGAGGGAAAAGCAGACTCCCCGCCGAGCAGGGAGCCCGATGCGGGACTCGATCCCAGGACCCCGAGATCATGACCTGAGCCGAAGGCAGTCGCTTAACCAACTGAGCCACCCAGGCACCCCTGCTGTGTATTTCTTTGTTTGCAATCTCCCGCACCAAAATTAGCTGTATCAAGTAGAGGTTTATTATTTTCTCCACATCTCTAGGCTTAGAATCATGGCTAGATCTTAGAAGTACATGATAAATACTTGTTGAATAAATGACTAAATGGATATAAATGCATTAAGGGATACCAGGAACTATGAAAAATGTTAATATTGTTCACCCTTGGGTTGTACAATTTCAAAGGATTTTCATTTCTTACTTATAACTCATTTCCTACCTCTGTTACTTTATACACCAATTTTTATTTTATTAATGTGAATGTCACATGTAAGACGGTTGAGTTTTAGAGGCAATTTCTTCATTGTATCCATGAAGAGAGGAATTGTGTAACAAATCTACATTTTGGCTTGTTATACTCTCTTGGAATCAAATGGCACAACCCAGATTCCCCAAGTTTTGTATTTTATTTTTATTTTTCTAAAGAGTTTTTTATTTATTCATTTAACAGAGATAGAGAGAGAGAGAGAGAGGGAACACAAGCAGGAGGAGCAGCAGAGGGAGAGGGAGAAGCAGGCTCTCCACTGAGCAGGGAGTTCAACATGGGGCTCCATTCCAGGACCCCGGGATCAGGACCAGAGCCAAAAGCAGATGCTTTACCCGCCGAGCCACCCAGGTACCCCTCCCCTAGTTTTGTATTTTAATAAAGACTTTTCTTTTGGTGGATATTAAGTCCATCTAAGGAAATAAAGGAATAAGAAGAATTTCCCTTAATGCCTCAAAGGATTTCAATTGAAAGTACCAGGATCAAATTAAAGGAGAGTTCCACAAATAACATGTTATAAGATAATAAGACTCCGGGGCACCTGGGTGGCTGAGTCAGGTAAGTGTCTGCCTTCAGCTCAGGTCATGATCCCAGGGTCCTGGGATCAAGCCCCCCATCAGACTCCCTGCTCAGTAGGGAGCCTGCTTCTCCCCCTCCTGCTCCCCCTGCTGTGCTCTCTCTCTCTCTGTCAAATAAATAAAATCTTAAAAAAAATAGTAAGATTCCTATCCAATCTCAACCTTCAGAACAGCTCTTAGAAACTAAGTACACTCCTACATTCATCACGGGTGAGCTCTCAATGAACTGAAAAACAATGATAAAGAAAATATGAATTTGTTCTAATGAGAAACTCTGGGTACAATCCACATTTGAGATAATTAAAAAATAACGGACATTGAGTATTGAAAAGGATATTAATCTTCACTAATGAATGAGACTGTATTATGATGTTATAATTAAAATGTCTGTAGTTTCTTTTGGAAATGACAAGCATCAACAAAATAGGAAAGATTTAAGATGAGCTTAAGAAAGTCTAATCTGGGTGTATCTCTGAAGACAAACCTATAGTGAATATGGGTATAGTGAATATGGGGATGAACAAAAAGAACAAGCTCTTTTCATATACTAGAAAGAAAAATTTTCAGGGTGTAAAATCCAACATTGAAATTAAAGTGTTTTGTTATCAGGTTATAAACTGTTTTAATAAAAATGATATCCTTTTTTTTTTTTAAAGATTTTTTTAAAGATTTATTTACTATTTGAGATAGAGAGCGTGCATGCTTGGGGGGAGGGGCAGGGGGAGAGAATCTCAAGCAGACTCCCCACTGAGTGTGGAGCCCAACACAGGATCTCATGACCCATGAGATCATGACCTGAGCTGAAACCAAGAGTTGGACGCTTAACTGACTGAGCCACCCAGATGCCCCAGTAAAAATGATGTCCTAAATAATATCATAATGAAAACTTTCAGCTAGCATTCTTCAAGTATCTCAAACAGTGCATTGGTGTTTTCACTATGTCCAATAGGAGAGGAAAATACAAATGGACAAGTGGAAAGTACTTCAAGTTTAAAAAATTAGATACTGATGACAAAATTCATACAAAGCTTTGGATAAATAATATCCACACTGGCACAACTATTTGACTTGTGTCTTAAAGAATAAGGCTGACTAAAATACTGAGTCATTTATTTAAAAAAATCCAAACCACATGTACCTTAAAAAGATAGATACCTATTGATATAAATGGTAATTCAATCAAAATAGCACAAAAAATATTAAGATGATATATCCAAGTATCTGGAGAGTGGGTAATGAAATCAAGAGCAATAAGCCAGTAATGTGGCAAAGTTATACTTAATAGATATTCTTTTACTTAATATCATTATCCAATTGAAGATGTGACTATGAACAGAATACAATAAATGTTTTATAGTAAGGTTTTATTAACCATTTTGACATGATACCCCCTGATATTTGACTTCCAAAATTAATACAAATTGGTTTGGATATGAACACGATCCTGTAGACAGGCAATGGATTTTTAGGTTAAGCAAAAGTTAACCACAGATTAATATTAACGGAGCCCATTGGATAAGCCTCCAATCAGTTAACATATCAGTGAACTTATGCATTGGAAGGCACTGAGTTTAATGGTAAACAAAGTAATTGAGTACTTACTAATGAGTAAAAAATGAGCTTTAATTACATTTGCTGATTATATGAAAATGGAAGAGTAGTGAAGAATGACAGTGTTACGCGGGCTTTAGCAGGAATGAGGTTGTAGGTGTGGGGAACAGGTGCTTTAGAAACAAGTATTACTCGGGATTCCATCTTAATGAGTTGATATTTGGGTGATTTGTTTATTCGTTTCTCCTAAAGCAGTGACTTTCTTTGCCTGAGAAAAGCAGCAACAGTAAAAGAGTGGGCAGATTTGGGGATTCATGGCTGATTTTAATTCTGTATTTTATAAATTCACAAAAATTATTTTAACCTTTGGAAGCTGCTTGACAGACTGAGAATGGTCAAAAAGGATAACCATGAAAAATATGAAATTATAATTTGATAATTTATTCATTTATACATATTTATTATACTCTTCCTCTGTGCCAAGCATTGTTCTAAGACTTTAGAGTGTTTGTGAATAAAAAAGATTAATTTTTGCCCCTGTGAAATTTACACTGTAAAAAAATTGCTTCCTTCTGGATTTCTTTTCTTCCCTCAGTGACACTATACAGGGTTTTACATGAAAGCAAAGTATCTGTTCTCCATGCTATCAGAGAATGGGAGAATAGACTCAGCATTTATGTAGTACCTACTGGCTTTCTGTGTTGCATCTCAGGGGTACAGAGATGCAAAGCATCTATAGCTACTGGGAAAGTATTTAAGGACAAAATATATTAAGAGGTATTACCTGAGACTCGATGAAATTTTTTAGACACATAAGGAGAGACCTGGACGGAGGGGGTGGCATGTGAAAGCGTGACATGTTTTATGAATGTAAAGAAGAGTAGGAGAATAAAGGCCAGATCATAATGAATTGTGTATATCATGCAAATAGGTTTAAAGTACAATCATGGGGAAAGGGGAGTCACGGAAGGATTTGCAACAGGGAAATATGATCACATGTGTGTAAGGCCCACATTAGTGAAGAGGAAAATGAGCCCAGGTACAGGGAAACTGAGGAGTCTATTGCCATAGCCATGGGGACAGATGAAGAAACTGTGCCATCTAAAAGTGCTGATTTTCAAGATCTATAAAGAACTTCTCAAACTCAACACCCAAAAAACAAATAATCAAGTCAAAAAATGGGCAGAAGACATGAACAGACACTTCTCAAAAGAAGACATACAAATGGCTAACAGACACATGAAAAAATGTTCATCATCATTAGCCATCAGGGAAATTCAAATCAAAACCACATTGAGATACCACCTTACACCAGTTAGAATGGCAAAAATTGACAAGGCAAGAAAAAACAAATGCTGGAGAGGTTGTGGAGAAAGGGGAACCCTCTTACACTGTTGGTGGGAATGCAAGTTGGTACAGCCACTTTGGAAAACAGTGTGGAGGTGCTACCCTATGACCCAGCAATTGCACTACTGGGTATTTACCCCAAAGACACAGATGTAGTGAAAAGAAGGGCCATATGCACCCCAATGTTCATAGCAGCAATGTCTGCAATAGCCAAATTGTGGAAAGAGCCGAGATGTCCTTCAACAGACGAATGGATAAAGAAGATGTGGTCCACATATACAATGGAATATTACTCAGCCATCAGAAAAGATGAATACCCAACTTTTGCATCAACATGGATGGACCTGGAGGAGATTATGCTAAGTGAAATAAGTCAAGCAGAGAAAGTCATCATATGGTTTCACTTATTTGTGGAACATAAGGAATAGCATGGAGGACATTAGGAGAAGGAAGGGAAAAATGAAGAGGGGGAAATCAGAGGGAGAGACAAACCACGAGAGACTATGGACTCTGAGAAACAAATTGAGGGTTTTAGAGGGGAGGGGGGGTAGGGGAATGGGTTAGCCCGGTGATGGGTATTAAGGAGGGCACATACTGCATGGAGCACTGGGTGTTATATGAAAACAATGAATCATGGATCACTACATCAAAAACTAATGATGTACTGTATGGTGACTAACATAATAAAATAAAATTTTTAAAAAATCATCAAAAAAATAAAAAATAAATAAAATGGGAGCACCTACTCACAGGTTCATACACAAATAAGTTGAAATTAATTCAAATTAAGTAGAATTACACATTCAGGTCCTTAACCATACTAAGGATGTTTGAAATATTGGATCAGATGTGGAACGTTCCCATCACCCACAGACATTCTATGGCGGAGGTGGCTACCTAACTGTGGACAAGAGTCCCCTCCTCTGGGGAAGAAGTGAGATTAGACTGAGGGAGGAAAGGAAGGCCCTTTAAGGGGAGAAAACTAGATTATTCAGTGTGTCTCTACGTTTTTATTTTTTTACACCAAGAACGTAATCATGTGCCACTTGTGAAAACTGAAAAAAAAAAAAAATCAAACCCTAAACTTGGTAGTTACTGAGGGGATGAAAAGGAAGGAATAGGCAGAGAGGTAGACTAAATCTTCAAGTTCTGTTGCTTATTTTTAGCGCTATTTGACCTTGGCCAGAATTTAGGGAAACAACTCCTCAATATGTCAAAAACTTACTAGTATTTAATATAGAATATTTACATTTAATAAGAAAACTATTTGATACTATATGATACTGAACTTATATTTATTACTCTTATTACTCTTATTATTTACAGGGAAAAAAGCATCACTCAAAGACAGGAAATTACACTCACCCTGAACTATACATGAAGATTTGGATAGACGACAGAGGACTTTCTTTTAGTCAGGCATTTCATCCACCTAGAAAGACTGTTGAGGTCTGAGTAGGAGACTGGTAATAGAGGTAGTTTTGCCATTGAAGAGAGACAGATACACAGCACTACATAGTAGTGACCAACTGAGCAGGGTCATGTTGTATATAGAGGATGATCCTTCCAGGGCTATGGGAGAGAACATTCGTTATGAACCTGGTGCAGGATTAGAGTAGAAATGTTTGGCAGACATAGTGATTGGCATTCTCTGGTATTTTGATATTTAAATGCTACTGATCAAAGATAGAAAAAAAAATGAGAGAAAATCAGAAAAATAACCTCCTTTGAAATAAGGAAAAGAAGAAGAAAAATAGGGACAGAAATATCTTTTCACATCTAACAATCCTTGCTACTAGATTTTGAATGAAACTAAACCTACAGTAAATGGTAAAGGAGGTAAGGTTTTGTTAGTAGTCACTGTTGTTTATTAGTTTTTTTTTTTCTTTACTTCCATGTCCTTTTACCCATACCCACCTCTTTATCTTATGTAATGAAGGAGAGAAAAACACAATTCCTGTACTAGGCTGCAGTCTTTTAGAATGTGTCTTTTGCTTCCTGCTAAGGGGAAATCAAATGCAAAGAAGAAAGTTTCCCAAATTACTAGCTCATCACAAGTGAATGGAAAAAAAAAATAGAAGCTTTTCCTTCAAGTACCTAACATTTATAAGCAGAAGGATAAATTAACAGAATGACAGGTGTTGGGAAATGACAAAAGGCAACTGATGGGAATCAAATTACTTAGTCCTCAGTTACATTCCAGGCATAAATAAAGTAAAACAATTAATCTCTTATTTCTGCCACCTGTAAATCTGCCAGGCATTCCATGCTCAATAGCATTAATGAATTGCAGTGGAAAGACAGGGCCTAAATTTTCTCTACTCCATAACTTCAAAACCATCATATTTGACAGCTGGAATCATCTGCTGTAAAGCCTGGATGTCAGTCCACAAGGCAGAATGGCTTATATCCTGAAGAGTCCTCTCATTTCATTGAAAGGGGGTAGAATGCTTTAACATTCATCGGGATGGGCGAGGAAGAGTACATGATCTCACCCCTAAGTTGTAAGCACTAAGATGTGGCTCATTTCTGGATTGCAAGACAAGAGTAAGGATGGGACACTAGAAAGGATGAACTGGAAAACAATTGATTTCTGTAGTTTCTGCTTGTTAAGAGTTTAGTAAATATAATGATTTTCTATTACCATTTTGACATTTGAAAAAAATACAATGAAGAAACAACCAACCATTATTTGTGGCATATGCCCCTAAATTTCCACACTTTTTCTGGATCTCTTAACCATAATTATGCAATTATGCTTTTAGAACTATGTCTTCATATTGACAGATGGAAAAACCTGAGTAGGCCCTGGAACATGGAGAAATCCTAAGGTGATAACATTTTTGTTATTATAAATTAGCCTGGAAGAGTCTGATTGCAGACCTATGGAACAATTCCTACCCTAAAACCATCATGTATCTAAGGACATTCAGCCAATTTCTAGGGAGAGCTTGTGGTATTTTCCTTTTTCCTGATACCTGACACAAATATTCATCCTCTGTATACTTTTCTCTGATACATGCTTGGCCCCACTAAGTAATTGGGCATCCCCATTTTTCCTTACTCTGTCTGAGGTTATGTGGAAATGCATTGGTAGAAGACCTTGTGTAGACTCTGTTAAACAGGAGACTTCCCCAATTTTTTTAAGAAAAATTGGTTCTTTCTAACACAAGCATTCTTTTCTTTCTAACATCTATAACTCAAATGCAAAAAGACTGCTTGTTTATTTACTTGTCATTTTCTCCCCCAACACTGTTACCCAGCACATTTATTTCCTTTTAGGTCATCCTTTTTTGAGTGACTTAATAGTTAATCATAAGTCTTGTCATGATTACTGCAAGGAATTGGATTTCGTGTGTTTTTTTTCTTTTTTTAAAGATTTTGTTTATTTATTTGAGACAGAGAGAATGAGAGACAGAGAGCACGAGAGGGGGGAGGGTCAGAGGGAGAAGCAGACTCCCCGCCGAGCAGGGAGTCTGATGCGGGACTCGATCCCGGGACTCCAGGATCATGACCTGAGCCGAAGGCAGTCGCTTAACCAACTGAGCCACCCAGGGGCCCTCATGTGGTTTTTAATGAAGCCTTGCATTGTGATATTTCAGTTTCATTTTTGGCTTATGGTAACTTATTTGCAAATACAATGAGGGGGAAAAGAGGAAAAAGAGAGGGATAAAAGCTCTGGGGTCATTCTGGCTTATTCCAGTGTTTAAGTATATTCTCAGCAGTTGTATCCTCCACATCCCCGTAAAATAACTGAAAGCTGAATATTGCCTAGATATAAGAAATGTGAATTGATTATGGCCTCTTAGAAATTCCATACCCTGTGGAGCTGCCAGTGGTGTTTTCATCTCTTTAAAAATGTTTCCACTTTGATTCCTTTTTTTTTTCTTTAGAATCAAGCTTTGTAGTTAATTGCTGATAACATCCTTTTTTTATTTAGTCTTATATTGAGCAATCAAGTCTGCTTTCTTCTCTATCTAGTTTCCAAAAATCTTGGCTATTTTAAGGATTCTTCCCTCTGAGGTTAGCGAGTTTCCTACAGCTAACAACAAATGCATTAAATATCCATCCCCAGAAAAACGGCAATCTGAGTTTAAAAAAAAAAAAAACTTCAAAAATATGTTCTCCAACTGAGTTTTGTAATTACGACTCTGGAGAATAACTTACCCTGTTTAAATCACCCAGGACATTTTCCCCATGTGTTTACACATTTTAAGATGCTGACTAAGACAATCTGAACACAGAAGCAATGGGTATTTGCAGCCTCCGCTTGACCTAGGACAGCTGTGTCCTACTTCATGTATTTATAACATACCATCTACTTCCATCAAAAATCTTTTTTTTAATCAAAATAAGTATTGGTTCCAAAAGCTATATAAATGTATGACTTGGGCCAGGGAAAGAGGCGTAGATATCTTCTAGTATAGCCCGATAATGAACTTGTTGATTGTGACCTTGGGGTTTTAAGGGAATAGCAGAGAATAGGTAAATGCTGGAGAGGGGACGCAGGTTTGGCTGTGGAGCAATGGCCCAGGGTGTCCAGGGTGCCAATGAGTGAAATGGCCTAAGTGCTGGCGGATCTAAAAGGTGGAGTGTGGTTAAAAGTGGCTGAACAGTAAAGAACATGGCAGAACCAGCTGGTTAATGGTCAGCATCACATTACATTTACATTTCCCTTTACCATCTCTTTTTTGTCTTTAATCTCTAGTCAATCACTTCTAGCCTCTCCCTTGTGTCTCCCCGAGATGATTAAATTAAAATAACAAAACAAAGACACATAAACAAGGGGAACATTGGCTTCAACAGAAGAACTGAGTAGACAACAAAAATCCCACATTTCTTCTAAAGAACTAGAAAATACTCAAAGCCTTTCTATCTCTTTAAAGTAAAAGCACAGGCCCTCAGAGAGATGGGAGCATTACAGCAGACATTAAATAAAGCAAGCACAGAGCACATCCACTAAACCTAGATGGTTTAAGCAATCTTAGGAAAAAATAATAATATCTTTAATTTTCTACTGTGCTCATTTCCCTACATTTTTAAACATAGTTTTAGGGCAATATAAATGGCTCTGTCATTATTTTCACCATTACTAGTAGAAGTCTTTTGGAATTTGGAAAATTATCTCAAGCACAGATAAACTTGTCAAGTCGTTTTTGGTCTTTTGGACCCTGCTTCCCCTAATTTTTAAACCATTTACCCATTGTGCAGTGCCTATTTGCCAGCCCTCCCTTGGTGCCAGTGAATTCATCCTTTCTCCTTGTTTCCCATAAGGGAAATACCTGAGTTACATTTATACCAAAAAAAAAGGAAATAGATGATTTGTGTTTCAATTCTTAAAATGTCTACATTTTAAAAGGGTCCAATCCATGAGCTAAATGAATAATGCTTAGATAGTAGACTCTTAAGGGCCAGTGACAAGATGACAGATGGATTCCTCTGGAAACCAGCCATTGTAGGTATGCATTACCACATTTGATTGTTAGGCAGACAATTCTTGAGGTTGTCAAGGTCAGATGAGATTGGTTGAAGTTTAGTGTTTTAACTACCTTCTTATTTGTAGATGGGAGAGTATTAAATATTCTTAATCATACCTAATGATCAAAGGTGTCAATTTCTAAATTTGTTCTCTTGAAAATTGGGCCTTGGAACATTCTCAAGAAAAAGTTGCAGACTCCAAAGAGGTATAAGGCATATGTCGCTTTTTTTTTTTTTTGACTTAGGAATAAAAATCCATTCAGCAATCAAAAGCAACATTCCAGTTCTCAATCTATTGTGTGGAAATCATTAAAAAATGGGACAGTCAATATGCATATTCCTGTCAGTTTTAGAGAGCATGCTTCTAAAGGCATAGAAAACTTAGTTGAGGTAAAAGCCCACAGAAACAAATGTGCCCACTTTTTAAATATAACAAGCTAAGTATCTGCAAATTATAGGCTTGAAGTTTTGAATCTATCTCATTGTTAAAGTTACTCACACCTCAAGAAATTTCATTGCAATGTTCTTTGAAGAGATTTTCTAAATTTAGAATAAAATCTCTTTCACGAGAAAGTCTTGCAAAACCCTACTATGATCATTCAAACGTGAAAGGAAAATAGAGGTGAAAGACTCAGGTGAAAACACTCTTGATATGTTATCAACATATTACACCTATTTTCAAATGTGTTTCAACAATTTGGAGTTTTTCAACAACCTGTTGAGCCACACCCATTAGACATTTCCCCTTTGACAGTTAGTACAATGCTAGACTGTCCATTGTAGCCGCCAGAGAGACATTTCAAGGCACTAGCCCTAAAAAGGCACTTCATGTCTAGGTCCTGATCTTCTTCCTTTATTACTCAGCAAGGGGGCCCAGTGGCATGCACAAACCAATTCCAGCCATACTCTCAGTGTGGGAGATCATTTCTGTCACATAGTTCCAGCCATGTTCTCAGGCAGATGTCTTCTCCACCCCACTGCCTCTGACAAGTTTTTTTGCCTCAGCATACTGGATGTTCTGTCGTAGCCATACCCTCTTTGAAGAGATCTGGACTCACCCTCAGGAAGAAGTTCTTCTAAAAGTTCTCTGTCCTTTTAGTCTGTTTCCTGACTGGACTCTGACTGATATACTAATTCTACTTTTGAAATAGCTTATTATCACGTCATAGAAAAAGGAAAACTGCCTCCCATTCTACATTAAAGAAATGATATGATCACAAAATCATATGATCACTAATTATCTTAACAAATAGGAAATCTACTAGCAAGTCATTGAAAACTGCTAAGAGAAAAGTTGTATTAAGATAGACCAATGGTATTACTAAAAATTACATATATATTTGAAATTATTACATTTTATTACTATGGCTTAGAGAATAAATGATTTTTAAAAGTGAATTCTTATGAGAAGATGATATTCCCTATTCTGAAATAAGTATAAATTATATAATGGTTACCATATAAAATGATTACAAAGTATTATAGTTTATAATATTATAGTTTATAGCAGGGTAAAATAAGAATATGAGTGTGAGAGACTCAGTTTTATCAGCTCTATGGCAAGAATCATAATATTTAGCTCTCAGGCCATTGCGAGTGATTATGATAGTGACTGTTAAGGCATCTAGTGCAACACCTAGAATATAAGAGACAATAAAAGGACCGAATGATCCATGTGAGAGAAGGTTCTTTAGAATCTCAATTCACCTTATTAGTGATTGGTACAACCAAGACTGCAATTTGCAAGATTGCAACTCTGAAGCCCATACTCTTGCCAATATAGTAAGTATAATTTGGAAATGGACAGTAGAATCGAAAGATGCACATGGGAGGCAAGTAATACAGTGTATTGATGAAAACATCCTGTCCTCAGCAAGTCTGAGTTATTTTGATGTGTTCTGATGTATATCTTGTGTAACTGTAAACTAATATTACTGTGGAGTGATTTAAAAATACCTGGTACATTCCTTCTTTGCTATCAATCACACATACCCCTGGCCCCTGGCCCTTCCCAGTCCAGAAGCAGCTAAGTTCTTTCCAGCACAATGCTGGCAGCCAGTACATTGAGATCAGAACTGACTTCCAGAATGAAACATATTTGCCATCACTGCTAGATAGTGACAAGATCTTGTCACCTTTTTACCAAGTGTTCTACTAGATAAAAAGGAGAAGATATTGGGGCAGAAACTATGAGGTAAAGGGATATAATAAAGCCATTTGAATTCAGCCATGGCTTATTTAGCATAGCTAGAGTCAGAAAGTGCTGTAAGCTATGCTAGATAGGAAGGGCTAGATTTGAAAGCTCTATAGTTAATAGAAAGGCAAATAAGAATAAAATCAGAATAGCAGACATTTGATCCCAGCTATGGTGTAATAGGAAGAACTTGAAATCCTATTATAGCAGACACATCAAAATGAAAATTAACATGCAATAAACACTGTCTCCAATGCACAGCTGATGCCTTGAAGTGTATCTCAAGGAGGCAGTGATGAAGAGAGAACTAAAAACGGAGCAATGTCCTTCTAGGCTTACACGGTGGCTGCACTGGGTGAAGTTATATGGTTATGGATTATCTTTCAGGGATGTCTAGGTCTTTCGGATAAGATTCACACAGACATGAGTCAAGAGTTTCAAGAAATGAATGATGAAGTGTTCAAATAGAATCATGTGGCTGGGACTCATAAAGAGAGACACACTCAGTAAAAGGTTGCACTAGGGAAGAACATGTGCCCACTGCCATAGTGAGGTGCAAGAATGTTTTAAAGTCAGCATAGGCTGTATAAATCTGAACACCATATCCCGATGTAGTTCATGTCCCTATTTATGCATTTGTGAGTGTAACTTTTTATCACTTTTACCCAAAGTTAAATGAAAAGATCCTCCATCTATGTAAATTAAAACAATATTCTAAGTAACTTATAGTTTAACAAATTCAGAATATGTCATAACTAGAAACAATTTAGTACTAATAATGAAAACATAATGTATAAGACCATACAGAATAAAAGTAGCTCTTGGAAAAAGGTATAGCCTTTAATATTTATATTACAAAAGAATAAAGTCTGAAAATTGTTAACTATCTGAGTCAAAAAGTTAGATAAAAGTCATATAAGCAGGGCGCCTGGGTGGCTCAGTTGGTTAAGCGACTGCCTTCAGCTCAGGTCATGATCCCAGGGTCCTGGGATCGAGTCCCACATTGGGCTCCCTGCTCTGCAGGAAGCCTGCTTCTCCCTCTCCCACTCCCCCTGCTTGTGTTCCCTCTCTCGCTGTGTCTCTCTCTGTCAAATAAATAAATATAATCTTTAAAAAAAAAAAGTCATATAAGCAAAACATTACATCATAATGTTGAAATTTATAACCATTCCCTTTAGAGTCTATTTAACATTGTACTGCATGTGTTAATCCACATGGTAAAATGGGAATAAAAATATTTGAAAAGAAAAGCATACACATCGCATTTTTTACTTAAAATATGATTATCTACATAGAAAATTCAAGAGAATCTTCAAGAACTCAATACTAATTAGCATTAGTAGCTTTTAACAAAGGTGATAAGTTTGTTACAGAAAATTAATTTGACCCTACACATAGTCAATAAAAAGTTTAAAAAATGTATTCTTATGATAGCATTTGATGAATTCACAAAATATATATGGAATAAAAATGTGGAAGATCTTTCTGGAGAAAAAATATAAACCTTTAATGGAAGGCATGATAAGAAGATCTAAATAGGGACAGAGTCCTCATTCATGGATGGGAATACTCACTAACATGGAAGTGGAAGAGATTTCCTAATTTTCTATGAATACAATGCATTTCCCATAAAATCACCAACAATGTTTTTCACAGAAGTTCGATTACTGAACAAAATCTTACATAGAGAGACAAAGGACCTCGTATAGTTTGGCAAATTTTTTTAAAAAGTTGGTAAGGGAAACTATACTCACACCTAAAGATATTCATTCCACTAATGTTCACTGAAAACAATTCATGTACCAAATGTTAAGAGCTTATAATAAATCAATGAACAAAACTGATGGAGATCTCCGACTTCATAAAGATTCATTCTACTTGGAGAAATTGTAAGGTAATTAAGAGTGTTGTATTTTTCAGGATTAGACATGAGAACAAGGGATAAGAACAGAGTCCAGAGATAAAGAAATACATATATGGAAATTTGCTACATGATAAGTGGAATAGTACATATTAATAATTAAATATTTAATAAATAATGCAGCAACAATAATTTATTCACATAATAAAATAAAATTAGAACCTTACTTCACATTATAAATAAATAAATTCTGGGTCAATTAAAGATCTAAACAAGAAAGACTATATTGTATTGATTATTGGAAAAAAAGATGTCATAGGTAATTTTTATACATTGGATTAAGAGATATATTAAATATGAATAAGTACAAGCCAAAGAAGGAAAATATTGATCCATTTGACTATACAAAAAGACAAAAACAAAACAAAACAAAAACTACAAAGTGCTTAGGATATCAAAATAGCATTAAAAAAATGAAAATATAGACCATAGACTTGGAGTAGATACTTGTCACACATTTAATAAACACAGAATAGGTATCTGGAATATATAAAGAACCACTAAAAAGCAATAAGAAAAAGGCAAACATTTCAATTGAAAAAGATAAAGGACATTAGCAAACATTTCACAGAAGTGAAAACCCAATGGCTAATAAACCTGTGAACAGATGTTCATTTTAATAGCAATCCATAAAATGCAAATTAAAACAAGGCATTATTTTACATCCATCAGATTGGTAAAAACAAAATGTCGACAATAACAAATGTTTCTGAAAATGTCTAGCAGAAAAAGTTCTCATCACATGCTTGTAGGCATCTGAATTGTTGCAACCATTTTGAGGAGCAATCTGTCAAGATCTGGTAAAAGAGAAACAGAAATTACTCCATTAGCAATTATCTCATGAGAGGGCTCACTTTCTGGGTCTGTACCTGTAGGCATACCATGAGACATGAACAGAAAAGCTTTTATTAACATGATTTTTAACAGGAGTAAATGATAAACAATCTTAAGTATCAATGAATAGAAAATAAATGAAAGTGAATGAATTGTGATGTTTATATAATAAAATACTGTATAGTAGGTAGTGAACTAAGGTTTCGTTTATTGACATGAATGAACTACGAAACATAATACTTAACAAGTACATCAGAATGTCCAGTACAAAGTGATACAATAGTTCAAAGTTTAAACGTGCAAATAATTATTTTTACTAATATATGCATATATATATGTACATGTATAGAACATATAAAACACCATAGTCAGATTTTCTCTGCATATGAAGGGGAAGAACAGGACTGGTGAAGGACAACTTCTAAGAGTCTGCAGCCTCTATGTAGTATTTTTACTTTATCAAAAACTATATGAAGCGAATATGGCAAGATACAATTTGATAAATTTAGATGAGTATTCAGATATTTATTAGTATTCTTCTTGCTTAAAATACTTTCAAAATTTTAAGAATATCCTTTAAAAAATTAAAGAAGAACATTCACGGATTAGGATGCATTTTAATTCTTAAGAGACTCAGGCTAAGAGTTAGGAACTGGCCCCAATGCCCAGCCAGACAATATTTAAGAAGAGATTAGAATATATATTTTGGAGAGAAAATAGAAAAGTCTTCAGCATCTCCTTAGATCTTTTTCCTGAATGATGATAAATAACTTTAAATATATGAAGGTTTCTAGGAAAGCTTCAGCTGAAGGAGTCAGAGCCATTTCTGGCAATGCCAGCAAAAGGCAGAGAGAAGAGGACAATTTTACTAAAAGTTAACTGTGTACTACTCAGGGCAATAAGTGCTCTGCTCAGGTTATTCCTTTTTTTTTTTTTTTTTAAGATTTTATTTATTTATTTGAGAGAGAGTAGAGTGAGAGAGAGAGCATAGCAGGGGTGAGGGGCAGAGGGAGAAGCAGACTCTCTGCTGGGCAAAGAGCCCAGTGCAGGATCCCTTGATCCTAGGATCCTGGGATCGTGACCTGAGTGGAAGGCAGACGCTTAATGACTGAGCCACCCAGGCTCCCCAGCTTATTCCTTCTTATTTGGCTAACCTGGAGAGTATTTTTTTCCTGTTCAATGTCTGATGGCAGCAACAAGAATGGTCACAAATGCTAGGATGCAAGAAGGATAGTAGAAAAAAATCCCTGACATGCAATTTCTTATAGATGTTGAGACCTAGTAAATGCAGTTGCTTTGAATTACACATCAAGCCAGAAAAAAATAAATGAGGAAACTGAAAGAGGCAAGGAACTAGGAAGCAATGAAGTTTTCATCCCTGGCCTGGGAAATAGGATATTTGGAACCTAGTCTACTCTACTCTACTCTGTTAAATACTTGTTTTTTCTTAGGCAAATACCCTACCCTTCTGGGGTTTCAGTCTCCTCATTTATAATAGGAGAGCATTTGGGGCGCCTGGGTGGCTCAGTTGGTTAAGTGACTGCCTTCGGCTCAGGTCACGATCCTGGAGTCCCTGGATCGAGTCCTGCATCGGGCTCCCTGCTCAGCGGGGAGTCTGCTTCTCCCTCTGACCCTCTTCCCTCTCATGCTCTCTCTCATTCTCTCTGTCTCAAATAAATAAATAAAATCTTAAAAATATATATATAATAGGAGAGCATTTAATGTTAACTCTCTTTTAAAGTCACATATGCTTAAAAAGTCTAAATCTCTACTTGGAGATTACCATCTTTCTGACCTCTGAGAGGAATGGATAACTATTATTCCTCACTAACATTCCCCAAATAAGCTCCTTGTTGGTCCCAGCCTCGTACTTCCAGTCCTTAGCACTGGACATGGCATAGTACTCCAGTGGCATTTATTAATTCACTGACCTTCCTAATGAGGTAGGATCCCTACGGTTACCTCTATTTCCCAACAGTGTCAGGCAGCCAGAAGTAGTTACAGGTGTCTGCTGCTGGTTAATTCACTGATTATAGAAGAATCTGGTATTTGGATTTCTTTTAGAGTTTTTATTTAAATCCCAGTCAGTTAACATACAGTGTAGTAATAGTTTCAGGTGTACAATATAGTGACTCAGCACTTCCATACAATACCTGGTGCTCATCACAACAAGTGCCCTCCTTAATCCCTATCACCTGTTTAACCCACTCCTCACTTCAACCCAGCTCCCCAAGAATTTGGTATTTTTTTATGATTTTTAAAATTTATTTATATGAGAGAGAGAATTAATGCATGGGTGAGCAGGGGGAGGGGCAGAGGGGGAGGGATAGTGATGGGGAAAGAATCTCAAGCAGACTCCACGCTGAGTGTGGAGACTGATGCAGGGTTCGATTTCACGATCCCTAGATCATGACCTGAGCCGAAACCAAGAGTCAGACGCTTACCCAACTGAGCCACCCAGGTACCCCCCCAAAATTTGGTATTTGAATAAAACACTGTCATCGACGTTTATGGCAACTAAGACATTTCCTATTGCTAATGCCCTTTTGACAATTGCTGGAGTGTGACAGATTCAGGAAGTCTCTGCTTGGTGCATGTTTTACAAGAACCGAGCGCACTTTGTAAATTACTGCCTCAATCTCAGGCCTGACCCTTCTTAAAGGAGGCACTCTGAGGACAGATTTCACTCCTCTCCGCTTATTATTATATTGAATTGAATTGTACTTATCTGTTAAATTGTTCAATGATATGGCAAAGTTTGCATCTAATGGTTCTCCGGTCAAACTAAAGACTTCAGAGTTCCCTAAGATAAGCCACATCAGACTTCTATCTGTGAAGCCTCTCCGTGGGTCACATTTCAAATCTAAATTATATGAATGATCTGACATCCTGTGTATCACCTCACTAATAGAAATGTGCAGGGATGTATCCAGATGTAGTTGGCATCTTAGTTTTGTGTCTAAGTGATATCTGTGCTTTACTGAAGCTAAACACTTTTCCACACCAAACTGCACAATGATGATTGCAAACCGGGGAGCAGTGACTTTGGTAAATGAAAGCAATACTAATGGAGTTCAAAATGCTCTGTTAACAGTTCACTGATCATTTTATGGGAATCACATCTACTATATGTCTTCCTACTGTGACAAGGAAGCTTTCCTCACTGAAAATTAAGGCTAAACTCATCAGAAAGAGGAAAGAAACACTATAAAGACAGAATAACAAACACTTCGGACTCCAGCTGATATACAACTTGGTAATACCACTATTACAACAGTCAAAATTTATCCAGCACTTATTATTATTTCCAGGCCTTTATTCTAAGTCTTAAGATGTGTGTTCTCACCCTACACTCACAGCAACTCTACAAATTAAGACACTATTGTTATCTCTTTTACACTGATAAAGCAAACCAGAACAGTCCGGGAATTTGACCAAGGTCACACAGATAGTAAACCATAGCACAAGGACATGATCCCAGACAGTCTGGGGTGCAAGCTAGCACTCGTGTACAATTCCTAGACACTTGTGTTGAAAAGCAGTATTTGTTCCCCTTATAAAAAAACAAATATTGCTAGCCACACAAGCCAAAAGAAGAGTTCTTTGAAAATAAGATTATTTTATGTATTTGTTTTTCTGCTTGTTTATGTCTCGTGAAATCCTATTGGAAAAATGATCAAACTATGAAATCCAGGTAAAAACCTTTATTTTTGGCATGTCTTTTACAGTCACATCCAATTTCAGACAACACAGTCCATCAGCCAATTTTTTCTTCCTATCTGATTTCCACTGAATCTACAAGTTAACAAAATTATGACTGAAAAACAATGGGCAAAAGAATGCATTATGGTTTAAAAAAATCTCAGACCAGAAGTTTCCCAGCTGTTGGGAGACTTCCTAACACTGCTCCCTCTCAAAAGGCCGTAGTCCTAGATTCAAAGTCCTTCCCCTACATATGTTCTATTTTCCCTTTTGTCCTGTTCAGTAGAACATGCACATTCTCAGAATTCAAAATATTCTCTATTTTAATGTGAATCTTACTGTGGGCATAAATTTTGCAAGATGTCCTCATTCTATACATAGGTTATTATACAAAAGTTGTTACAAAGTTTATAATAGGAATAGCTTTCCTCATAGAAATAATTTTATAAATGGTAAAAATATTTTCAAGGCAGGCCATAAAGGGTATTTAAACTAATGTCTATTGAGGTTTCTTGCTAATGGTATAATCTACTCACAAAATTGTCTTTAACAGCATCTCGCAGAAAATGCATTTCTTACATGAAGAGGACACATCTTCCTTCATTGGTAATGGTGAGGGTACAATCAGACAGACTGACATGAGATAGACTTTACTGGCACTAGTAACAAGTTAAGGGGTCTTCTCCCACTTAGTAAAACAAAACAAAACAAATGACAATAGTAACAGAACAAAATAAATGACAGTAGTAAACCATAAGTGCTCTAAATGTCTGTCTATTCATCTGTCTATATTTCCATCTATATATACCTGATACTGTTCTAAGTGTTTTAAACAAGTTTACTCATTGGAACATCACAACAACCTGATGGACTAGATTCTTTTATTATCTGCATCTTACCGATGAGGCAGCAGAGATACTGCTAGACTACACGATTTGCTCAGATTCACACAGTTATGAGTGGTAGAACTGGGATATGCAGTCAGACTCTAGAGTTTGTATTCTAACTATGCATCTGCTACATGATCACATTAAAATAGAGCTAGCTACTCATGCAATCCATTCTGACATGGGTGGGACTGAGAGCTTCAATTTAGTTACTCCAACTGTTTCTTTTTATAAGGGGAATATTTATATGTTGAGTATTCAAAGCCTGGGATTCTCTTTATTCATTAATATATAATCATGACTCTTTTCCTCATTTCCCCTATCCCTTGTTCTGTTCATTTTTTCTGGCCACAGAGAAAAAGTCCCAAGTTCAAAATGGCTCTCAAAATCATCCAGGTTTTCTTTCTGGAACTCCCAGATTTTTTTTCCCCAAAGAATTTTTGTGAATGGGCTCTCTTTCTCTCTCCGTACTCTAAGAAGTTTCAAGGGGTCTGGAAACCCCTGGAGTTATATACATGTTTCTGGGAAAATGGTCAATGACCAAACTGATTATCAGAGTAGTTTCTTGATCTTATCACCTCAAGACTGATCAATATGATTTAAGAAATGATCACTATGCTTGTTTGCAGTCATCATAACTGAAGACAAGGGGGAGGGGCATGTAGACTAACTTATCAAGCAATTTCATTTTAGAGAATGTCCATAGACATAGTATTGTTAGTTAGCAGCAAGTACCCACAGAACACTTATTTCTCTAATTATGTTCTATGGAACACTTGTGTTTCTCAAGATGTTTTACATATTCTAAATATACCTCCATACACACTCACTTACCCACAAATACAGACCCTTATAACAGAATCATAAGAGGAATTTTCTACTATATTCTCCTCTCAGAAATTCACAGCTAAAGTCTAAAAAGCCTCATGCAGCAGAAATCAATTTAACTAATTTAGCAATCTCCAAAAGTATTTGATCTATACTTCTTTGTGAAATAATTTGAAAAATTCTCTTCTCAACTAGAATAATTACATATAAGGGTTTGTGATATATATTTTAATATGTATAAGCTAGAATATTTCAAAAATTGTGTTTGCTATTGTTATGATGGTAATATTTGAACCAGGTACAGGAACACAGACCTCTCTACAATTATTCAAGTAAAAAGGTATCTGTGAATAAATGATCAGCAAGAAGAAAGTAGCATTTCCCTTTACCTATACTTAATTGCTGATCAGGCAGAAGTGGGCACTTTTCAAAATGCTCCTGTATGCAACGGCTGTGCAATCATTCATTTTAATTAAATCATTTCTAAAAAGGGTCCTTAGAAAAATCACATAACACCCTCTTGAGTATTTTCTAAGGATCAGGTCCATTGTGATGAATGGTGTGCTCACATATTCACTCCTTATCTAGTTTACAGGATAACAAAATTCATTCATCAGCACAAAAATGTGTTGGAGAGCAAACGACGCTGGAAAAAAAATGAAGTTTTATCATCTTTACATCATTTCTAGATGTTGGAGAGTTGTTGTTTTTTTTTTCCCCAGCATCTTTTCATTGCTACATTTTTTTTTTCATTTGTCTACTAAGAAGCATTTTATTTTTTTTTATTATTATTTTTTAAAGATTTTATTTATTTCTTTGACAGAGAGAGACACAGCGAGAGAGGGAACACAAGCAGGGGGAGTGGGAGAGGGAGAAGCAGGCTTCCCGCTGAGCAGGGAGCCCGATGTGGGGCTCGCTCCCAGGACCCTGGGATCATGACCTGAGCCGAAGGCAGACGCTTAACGACTGAGCCACCCAGGCACCCTACTAAGAAGCATTTTAGAAAGGCTAAGCAGCATCATAAAACCTTACTGCTTGAAGCTCTCCTGGCTTCCCATGGCTCCAGAGTCTTCCTTGCAGAGTCACTGTGAGGGAAGGCCTCCCTTCACACCCTCCCTAGAATCGGTTCCATTTGAATAGATAATCATTCAGCTGTAGCCAGCAGCTGCTGCCTAATGTAGTCTCTAAACCTAATGCAGATTCCTAAGGGACTTACAAAGTCATTTAAGAATCTGTCTTGGTGGAGCATGTGAGAGTTGCTCAAAGACCGGAGTGTGTACAGAGGCGGCACACTGCCTCTCCCTTCCTCATGACCATGCCCCTGAAGTACTGTCACTATTTTAGTATTCAGATAAAGTTGGCTTTGTGCATCTTAGCTCTCAGCATCAGCTCACAGAGGGGGAAAGCAGGCCACGGCTGTGCCCCCACTTCTGTCTTGTGTGCCAAAGGGTGCCTAGCACATGATATTCTTTTAGCAATGTCATCAGTTTTGTCAAATAAAGTCTTTGGTGGAACACAAGCTGATGATAAACAGAACTGCCCTGATAGAGCAAAGGCTTGGACACTGAAAAAAACCTACTTACCTTTCCATATATACCCAAGCCTACATGGAATTCCAAACATCTGAGAAAGAAAACACTTTAGAAGGTAGGTACCTAGAAAATTTCACTACCTGAAAACACAATTCCATTATATTCTTTTACATATAAAATTGTATCCTTACAGAATATGGCAGGACAAAAATTAATGAGAAATGTTAATCAAATTATTGTTTTGACTGAATCAACTTTGTGACACTCCTTTTACAAAAGTAGGCTGAATCTTCTAAGACTCTAGAACCCAGAAACCATGAAAATATGGTTTAAATGTGTGACCTTCAGATTATAATTTTTCACTTAGTTCCTTAGTGACAACAAACTTTGCACTATTGCTAAAGCATACAGTTAATATCAAGACCTCCATTTTTTGTTATGTGCTTTCCCTTTGATTGGAATACCTTAAACTTCTTCACTTGGTAAACAATGGTTTATCCTTAACATAAGTTTCACCTAGCTGATATACGATCAAGGGAAAAGACTCAATGTAAAACGACAACTGCTATCATTGACTAAACTATCCGGTCTCCTTTACAGGAGAACTTGTGGGTTTCTCATTTTACTATGACTGACTGATTTTGCATATTTGTTTAGTAATCCTCATAATAGCTGTAAGTAGCTGCATAAAAATGTGATTCACATGAAATGATACATAGTGGTTGCCAAAATGAACAGACAGCCTAAGGTTTCATAAGAGAAAAGAAGAAATATAACTGGCTATATAAAAGCATACCTGTGTATACCTGTTTTTCAAGTGAAGATATACATGTGTATCAGTATTTAAAAGCCACAACTATGGAAAAGAAATACACGATGGACAGTAAAATCATTTCTAATTACTGTAAATTAGACCACGGTAATTAAATGTAAAATGCTATTATATTTGTTATATGATTTCTTCTATATTTTAAAGTCATTATTATATGAAACATTGGGTTTCCACACTAGATGGAAGATTCTCCTGCTACAAAAACTTAAGAAAGTCATTATTAGCAATGCCTGCATTAAATTCCTCCATGCTTTTATTAGTTATCTATATAATAAGTAAGTTATTATAATATCCTCCCTGATTTCTCTCTGAAAACCCTCTGAAAGATAAGCTGAATTTTAATCCAAAGTGCATCATTGATTAAGATCAAGCAATGAACTCACAAAGACCACAAAGTAACAGAAGAAGCATGTACCCGTGAATATGGTGAATGTTAAAATTGTCTGCAAATATTCACATCCTCAGTGTTGTCCCTGCTCCACTGATGATGTTTTTAGCTATTATGACTTGCAGTTAGCCATAGGACAAACTGATTGCTTCCACTTTAAAGCAAAGACTACAGGGGCAAGGCAAGTTCCTGCCAACTCTCCCCTTCCGCTTTCCATCATACGGAGATCATGTTCCAGACAGTTACACCCTCTGATTCCCATAATGAGAAGACATTTGGAGAAGACTGAAGGTAATATCCTAGAGCAGAGCCTCAGCAAACAGGAACAGCCACTGACAGGCACTGCACCAGAGACATAAATTGATCTGCTGGGCAGAGTAACTAACACATACTAAGAACTCAAGAAACTTCAGCTACCATTATCATTTGGCTACTATCATTGGAGAAATAATCCAAATACGTAAGAAAGGATCCATTACATAAATTATTGTGGTTTAGTATGAACCATGAGACAGACCAGAAAACCCAGAATTAGACTTTATTACAAGAAAACTTAAGTATTTGATGAATTCCATATAACAAATCAATAAAAGTATTTGAAAGAATATACATTAGAATAAAGAGAATTTTGCTATAAAACTAGCAAAATAAAAAAAACAAAAAAGGTAACATTTCTAGTGAGCATATATTAAGATAGCACTTTCATGCATATTTAACATGAGAGTAAAAATTTGGTATAAAAAGCAATCTGTTGATATGCATCAGCTATCTAATCATTCAATTATGTTTATAATGTGAATAATATTTGCATAATTTCAAAAAAGGATGAATTCAATAGCTCTTTTAATAACAAATATATAAACAAAAAGTTGTCTAAAATGTTTCAGTAAATCTCTATTTGCAATTATATTAATAAAATATTTTCTAAGAATAGCTAAGAAATAGAAATCACTCATAATGACAAAAAAAATCCATGATATGAAGCTGACTATAATGTGTGATCTAAATTTTATAAAACCTTTGATAGATACAGCTGTGGATATCATATAGACAAACATTATTATAATGACTAGTCCCAAATAATATAGTGTGATTAATAATTTCTGAGTGGTAAAGTTCATATATATTTTTTCTTCATATTTTAAATTTACTCCACTTACTGTTTATATGGTAAGAAAAACCATATTAAATAAAAGGAATAATCTTATGTTTTTAAATAGTACTAGATAGGGGCGCCTGGGTGGCTCAGTCATTAAGCGTCTGCATTCGGCTCAGGTCATGAGCCCAGGGTCCTGGGATTGAGCCCCACATCGGGGTCCCTGCTTGGTGGGAAGCCTGCTTCTCCCTCTCCCACTCCCCCTGCTTGTGTTCCCTCTCTCGCTGTGTATCTCTCTCTCTCTGTCAAATGAATAAATAAAAAAAAAAATCTTTAAATAGTACTAGATATATATTTCCATCAAAAGAGTAACTATTAAGATAATAGGGAGTAAAGCTTTAATGACTTTTACTAAATATTTTACCTCAAATTACAATTTCAACTTTACATACACCTATCTGAATGTTGTAACATTCTACTGCAAAATTTTGTCTCTGATCCTTTATTCCGTAACTGCTTAACATTCAAAACTTATAGTTTTGCAGAACACAGATCTTTCCATGTTGATAGGAAAGAAAATGCACTTGAAATCAGAATACTTGAATTGCAGTTGGTCTCACTTGATACTTTGCCCTAATCATGGTTACTTTCTATGTTAAGTCAAACTTGAAGAAAAAATACCTTGCAGCTCATTTTTTTCCAATAAATAACAAATTATTTCTTAAGAATTTCAAGATGATTAAAGATTGCTCAATGTTTCCCAGATCATAGAACATCATCTGAAAATCATTGCAGCCATCTGTTCCCAATCACAAGAGATGTGAAAGAACAGTTAGTAAAGAAACACTGAACACCCTAGGCTGTAACAACGAAATACCTCTACCTAGTCTAAAGACGACTTATTTCATTGACTTAAAAACCATTCCATTTTTATCTACAGTATAATCTACATATTCTTTGTCTCAATTTATTATGGCTAAGTTGGGCTGTGATAACATTAAACCCCTCAATGATTTGCACCAACAAAGGTTATTTCTCTTTCTTCTAACATCTCCAGAATGAGTCTCTGCAATCAGGTCTTTACTTCAGGACCCAAAAGTAAATATTTTAGGTTTTGTGGGTCATTTGGTCTGTGTCACTATGGTTCACCAAAGTGGTTCACCAACTCATCCTATTCTGATGTTATAGTGCAAAAGCAGTCATACGCAAACAAATAGCATAGCTGTGTTTTAATGAAACTATATTTACTAAAATAGGCAGCTGAACCCGGAGCCACAGTTTGCCAACCCCTGGACCAGAGAATAAATCGGTGTGAGAGGCTTCTTTATACCGGACTGTCAGGGAAGACTTTTCACAGGAGTATGAATTCTAAGTGACCAGGCATGTGAACAGCTGGGAAGTAGAGTACACAGGCAAAGGGTACACCATGTACAAAGGTCCTGGGGTGAGAAAAACATTGTGTTCTTGCAGAATAGAGAAAAGGCCAGTCACTAGAATACAGTGTGTTAGAGTTCGCTGTTAGGAGCTAAGAGAGGTGCAGATTATAAAGTTTCATAGGCCATGTTAAGAAGTTTGAATATTATTCTAAGGGGAATTGGAAGGCACCTGAGTCTTTGAAACAGGGGAAAGCATAATTGGATTGACTCTAAAAAATGATCACTCAGGATGCTATGTGGAGGAAAGACTGAGGGGGAGGGCAAAAACAAGGAAGGAGGTCACTGTGGTTATGTAGGAGAAAGGTAATGGTGTTCTGAACTAGCCACAGAGATGAAAAAATTGAATAGATTCAAGAAATTTAAAGCTGGAATGGCTGAACTGAGAGTATAGGGAAGACAAGAGACATGTAGGCCTCTAGAGTTTTGGATTTCAGCACATGGGTGGGTGATGACACCTTGCAGCTTTTCCTACTCATACAAAATAAATATGAAAGTATAAACAATTACCTGGAGATGTTAAGCAAAAAGAGCACTTCTATTCAAAATACAGTCATGATATATTCTATGACTGCTTCACTTCCCTATTTGATTTTGCCTTTTTGTAAGTAAAAATTAAATCCACTTTAGCTCACCAGATCTCCGACTGGCAAAGACTGGTTTCTGACTTCAGAAACAAACAGGTTTCCAAGACAGATAAAACTGAATATTTTTTAATGTACACTCCAATCAATGTTCGTATATGTACCCCCCAAATCCAAGAAGCTAGTGTTTTTGCCATTTTTTCTAAAGAGTAAAACATCCAATAGCTTATTTATTGAAAGTACTGTATATGCTGAGAATACAGTGGTGCAGCAAAATTAAAGCCCATACATGGACTTTATACTGGGGGAGTTGGACAATGTTTAAGTCAAGTAATGTGTATTAATTGTGATTAACATTTACTGAGGTTAACATTTACTGTCCAGTAACAATTCTTATTTCTGAATTTCTAAATTTTATTCCTTCTACATATGTCCCCTCATTTAAACCCATTATAGATTTCCCAAATACATTTGTTTCTTCTACCCCATTCTTTATGATCTGTATATTATTAGATATTAGGTTATTATAAAAATGAGGAGGGGGTAAAACCAGTAAAACATTTTAACATGATCACACTTCCTCAAATGGAGAAATTTTTGGCCCTGGCTGACAAGGCTGTATTTGTTGAAAAACCTCAGGCAGCAGACTCAAGACAATAAGAATACACAGCACACAAAGTATATAATGCTTAAGTTATTTCATTTTCATTATACTGTCATGGTCAGTTAATTTATTTTCCCATTTTTAATAAGATTTCTGTATAAAGAATAGGTGTTGGAACAATTTTTCCACTAAATTGACCACTTTAACAGTTTAATAATTTCTCTCTTTCCAAAGTAATTTGCTGTCACAATTACTGAAAACTGATGTGATAAGCAAACAGATATTTATTTTCATTACAATTATCATATGATAATGTTTTTAAAAAAATGAAAGAAAGCTATGAAAGTTGAGAGTCCTAGAGCTAAATTTATGGTTGTGAATAGAAAGCCTTTGAGAGAGAATTTTTTTTTTCTATTTTGAAGTCAAATGGAGAATATTGAGGAGATTGAAATTTGAACTGGGACAAATGGAACTGAGCAGAATAAAAGTGGAAACCTCAAGCATCTCTTGCACTGACATGCTATTAATCAGTAAATGTGAAATTCAGGTGAGTAATACCTGAAAGATTTTCTTTCCCTATTTCTTATTGCCTCTTTCTCAACCTTTCTATCCATATGCATTTATTGTACCTCTTATATCTCGTTTACTTTTTCTTTGGCTTGTATTGTATCTTAAAAATAAGTTACAGCACCTCCTTTTCTCTAAAACAAGACCACACAAACAAAATCAGTGTTCTGTGGGTACTATACCTCTATCCACCGCTTCAGTCTATTAGCATGATAAAATTCCCTGTTTGACAACTCATACTACCTACCAATTAATTGGAA
Source organism: Mirounga angustirostris (assembly GCF_029215605.1). Taxonomy (NCBI): domain Eukaryota; kingdom Metazoa; phylum Chordata; class Mammalia; order Carnivora; family Phocidae; genus Mirounga; species Mirounga angustirostris. Next base: position 38,864,103 of record NW_026991720.1, read on the forward strand.
CAACCCTACGAAGAGGTGAAATAGAAATCAATATGACAGAAAAATGTTGATCTGTTAAAAAAAATAATTGACTTGTACATATATTAGCACTCATCTAAAAAAGTTACACTGAAAAAATTTAACTGAACAATGTACCTAACAAGTCACTTAAGCATTTTGGAAATCAGAATCTTTTTTTTTTTTTAAGGATTTTATTTATTTGAGAGAGAGAGAGTATGTGTGTGAGTCCTTGAGTAGGGAGAGGGGCAGAGGGAGAAGTGGACTACCGTCTGAGTTGGGAGTCCTCTGGGGGGCTAGATCCCAGTGGCCTGAGATCATGAACAGGAGGAAGGTAGGCGCTTAACCTACTGAGCCACCCAGGCTCCCCAGAATCTTTTAAATTATTGTTTTTATGTTACATTTAAAATTCATTTTCCCTTGAAGAAAAAATACAATTTCCCTTATGCAACATAATGAATTTCTTCCTTGTTAAGAATTTTATTTTTTATTTATGAGAACCCTTGTTTTAACCAGAAACAGTTTTGGAGAACTAAGCCCCCTTCTCCAATGTGCATGCACACACACTCCACTGTAATTAACATCTGTTTGGTACTAAATCAAATTAGCATTTGATAAGCACTGTATTTCCTGACCCCAGTTAAAATACATTTATGAAGGCAATACATTTCTCCATGTTTATTCCCTAGCATCCTCTATATGGTATTTCCCTCTCCTTCAAACCCTCTTATTCTTTTCTCACTCTCTATACAATGTTCAGGTTCTGATCACTCCTATATTTAGATACTCACTAATTAAATGAATCTCCTGAATGTAAAAATTTTCCTCAAAAATCTGACTGAAGCAAGTAAGAACCCGAGTTTTGTCTAATACATAAAGAAATAGATTGCAGTAGTAACAGATAATCACATATGTAATGTTTCTTTAATATTACCATTCTCTATATATTCATTAATAAGCTATTAGAAAAAAAATTAAGACAGAAAGATTCAGATTTTTTTTTCTTTTGGAAGGCAAAATTTTATTTTCTCCTACTAGATTATACAAAATAGTCTAATTCCTCTTCATAAGGAAACAAATCAATTTCCCTCTCTCTCTCAATCTTATTTTGGAACAGCATCTCATGAATTAAAGGGATAATATGTCAATATTTGGTTAAGTAATTTCAGTAGAGTATGGAATAAAAAGTTACTGAGTGCCTATTATCAGCAAGGTTCTTTGCATATATAACTTCATTTAATAATTGGAAAAGCTTTACTAGGCACTTATTATCTGCATTTTGCTAATGAAGAAACTGAGGAGCAGAGAGTTTATCTAATTTGTTCAACAACATTTCAGGTAATGGGAATTCATCCCAGATCCATTTGTCTATAATGGATTTGTCCTTTGTTCTTATTCATAATTCTGCCCCATAAGAGATTTGTTATTAAACTTTATTATTTAATTTCCTCAAAATTGGGGCTTTGGAACTTTCCCCCCCTCTTTCTGGAACACTTTTTTCCAAACTTCTGAGTACCTCCTTTTTAGTATTCTGGTCACACCTCAATATAATTACCTTAGAGGCCTTCCCTCCCTAACTCATCTAACTTAGGTTGGACACCCAATGCCCTTTTTTCTTTCCCCCACCCAGGGTTTACTGAGATAAAATTGACATATAACATTTATATAAGTTTAAGGTGTATGACACAATGACTTAATTAAGTATATATTGGGAAATATTTCCCTCAATATGTTAGTTAACATTCATCACCACACAGTTACAAATGTTTTTTTCTGAGATGAGAACTTTTAAGGTCTAATCTTAGCACTAAACAATTTTTAAATATATAATATAGTATTGTTTACTAAGTCACCATACTGTACATTACATCCCCCAGAATTTATTTACTTTATAACTGAAGTTTCTACTTTTTGATCACCTTCACCCATTTCCCCAACCCCCAACTCCCCATCTCTAACAACCACCAATCTGCTCCCTGTCTCTATGAGTTAGGTTTTTAAATATTCCATATATAAATGAAATCACACAGTATTTCTCTTTGTCTAACTTATTTCACTTAGCATAATACCTCAAGGTTCATCCATGTTGTCACAAATGGCAGAATTTCCTTCCTTTTTATGGCTGAGTAACATATTCCATTATATATAAACATTATACACACACACACACACCTCTATATACATATACATACATTATATGTCACATTATGTATATATATGTATGTGTGTATATATACATACATATGTATATATAAACAGATACCACATTTTCTTTATTCATTTGTGTATAGACATTTAGGTTGTTTCCATGTCTTGGCTATTATAAATAATGTTTCAATGAACATGAAGGTGCAGATATTTCTTTGAAATAATGATTTTGTTTCCTTTGAATATATACCAGTGGAATCTCTGGATCATATATATTATGGTAGTCATATTTCAAATATTTGAAGGTCTGTTCTGTTTTCCATAATGGCTGCATCAATTTACATTCTCACCAACAGTGCACAAGGGTTCTCTTTTCTCTACCTCCTCACCAACACTTACTTCTTGTCTTTCTTTTTAAAGAAAAGAAAACAAGAACAAGCAGGCAGAGGGAAAGAGGAAGAGGGAGAAACAGACTCACTCCTGAGGAGGGAGCCTGATGTGGGGCTTGATCCCAGGACCCTGAGACCAGGACCGAGCCAAAGGCAGACGCTTAGTGACTGAGCCACCCAGGTGCCCACTTCTTGTCTTTCTGATAACAGTCGTTCTAACAGGTGTGAGGTGAAATCTCATCGTGGTTATGATTTATATTTCCCTGATGATTATCAATGCTGAGCACCTTTTCATGTACCTGTTGGTCATTTGACCATCTTCTTTGCAAACATGTCTATTCAGGTCCTTTGCCCATTCTTCTATTAGATTATTTTTGCTGGTGTGCTTGAGTTGTATGAGTTCTTCAATTCTTAAATATTTTGGATATTATTACCTCTCATCAAATAGGTGGTTTGCAAATATTTTCTTCCATCCCATAGGTTGCTTTTCATTTTGCTGATAATTTCTTTTACTGTGTAGAAGTTAGTTGGCTGTAGTCTCACTTGTTTATTTTTGCATTTGTTGCTTGTGTTTTAGGTGTCATTTCCAAATAATCATTGCCAAGACCAATGTAAATGAGCTTTTTTCCCTAGAAGTTAGTTGTTTCAAGTCTTACATGTAAGTCTTTAATCCATTTTGTGTCAATTTTTGTTGGTGGTGTAAGATAGGGGTCTAGTTTCATTCCTTTGCATCTAGTTTTCCAGTTTTCACAGCACCATTTATTGAAGAGACTGCCCTTTGCCTATTGTATATGCTTGGCTCCTCTGTCATAAATTAATTGACCATATATGTGTGGGTTTATTTTGGGGCTCTCTATTGTGTTCTGTTGATCTATATGTCTGTTTTTAAGCCAATACCATACTGTTTTGGATTGCTAGAGCTTTGTAATATAGTTTGAAATCCGAGAATGTAATGCCTCCAGCTTTGTTCTTTTTTCTCAGGATTGTTTTGGCTATTTGCAACTTTTGTTCCACAAGAATTTTAGGATTGCTTTGTCTATTTCTGTAAAAAGCAAACAAACAAGCCATTGGAATCTGGACAGAAATTTCACTGAATCTATAGATAGCTTTGGAATAATATGAACATTTTAACAATTCTTCCAATCTATGAACATGAGTATCTTTCCGTTTATTTCTGTCTTCTTCAATTCTTTCATTAGTATCTTACAGCTTTCAGTGCACAAATCTTCCATGTCCTTGGTTAAATTTCTAAGCATCTCATTGTATTTGATGCTATTGTAAGTGAGATTGTTTTCTTTATATCTCTTCCAAATAATTGGTATTTAGTGTATAGAAATGCTACTAATTTGTAAGTAGATTTTGTGTCCTGCAACTACACTGAAGTCATTGATAAGATCTAAAAGTTTTTTGGTCGAGTCTTTAGGATTTTCTATATATAAAGTCATGTCATCTGCAAATAGATAATTTTACTTTTTCTTTTCCAATACTGATGCCTTTTATTTCTTTTCCTTGCCTAATTACTCTGGCTAGCAGTTCCAATATATAATGAATAGGAGTGGTGAGAGTGAGCATGCTTGTCTTGTTTCTGATCTTAGAGGAGAAGTTTTGACCTTTCACCATTGAGTATGATGTTAGCTGTGGGCTTGTTATATATGACCTTTATTATGTTAAGGTATGTTACCTCTATACCAGTTTGTTGAGAGTTTTTATCACAAATGGATGTTGAATTTTGCCAAATGCTTTTTCTCCATCTATTGAGATGATTATATGATTTTAATATTTCATTCTATGAAAGTAATGTATCACATTTATTGATTTACATATGTTGAAACATCTTTGCATCCCACAGATGAATCCCACTTGATCATGGGGTATGATCTTTTTCATGTGCTGCTGAATTTGGCTTGCTAGTATTTTATTGAGAATTTTTGCATCTATATCCACCAAGAACATTTGCCTGGAGTTCCCTTTTCTTGTAGTGTCCTTATCTGGCTTTGATATCAGGGTAATGCAGGCCTAATATGAGTCTGGGAGTGTTCCCTCCTCTTCAATTTTTTTGGGAAGAGTTTGAAAAGGATTGGCTTTAACCCTTCTTTAAATATCTGGTAAAATTCCCCACTGTAACCATCTGGTCCTAGACTTTTCTTTACTGAGAAGTTCTTGATTATTGATTCAATCTCCTTAACTCATTATTAGTCTGCTCAAATTTTCTATTTTTTATGACACAGTCTTGGTAGGTTATTTGTTTCTAGGAATTTGCCTATTTCTTCTAGGTTATTAAATCGTTGGTATATAGTTGTTCATAGTAATCTCTTCTGATTCTTTGTATTTGTGTGGTATTGACTGTAATGTCTCCTCTCTTGTTTATGATTCGGGTACTCTCTTTTTTTTCTTAGTTAGTCTTGCTAAAGGCTTGTCAGTTTTATCTTTTCCAAGATCCAACTTAGTTTCCTAAATCTATTCTATTGTTTTCCTGTTCTCTATTTTATTTATTTCTGCTCTAATCTTTATTATTTCCTTCCTTCTGCTAACTTGGGTTTAGTTCATTCTTTTTCTAGTTCTGTAAGGTGTAAGGTTAGGTCATTTATTTGAGATCTTTTTTGTTTCTTAATGTATGTACTTACTGCTAGAAACTCTCCTCTTAGAACTGCTTTTGCTATATTCTGTAAGTTTTGTTATGTTGTGTTTCCACTTTAGTTTGTCTAAAGATATTTATCTTTCCCCTTTTGATTTCTTTGATTCTTTGTTTGTTAAGGAGTGTGTTGCTTAATTTCCAGGTATTTGTGAATTTTCCAGGCTTATTCCAGTTACTGATTTCTAATTTTCCACCGTTGTGACTGGAGAAGATACTTGATATATTTTCTAACATCTTAAATTTGTTAAGACTTATTTTGTCCTCTAACATGATCTATCATAGAAAATGTCCCATGTGCACTTGAGAATAATATGAATTATTCTGCTGTTGGATGAAATGTTCCGAATATATCTGTTAGGTACATTTGGTCTATAGTGTTATTTCTTATTGATTCTCTGTCTAAATGATCTATCCATTGTTGAGAGTAGGGTATTAAAGTCTCCAACTATTATTGCTGTTTATTTCTCCTTTTAGTTCTATTAGTATTTGCTTTATATATTAGGTGCTCTGATGTTGGGTACAAAAATACCTACAATTGTTGTATCTTCTTGATGGATTGACCCCTTTATCATTACACAATGACTTTCTTTGTCCCTTTTGACTATTTTTCTCTTTAAGTCTATTTTGTCTGATGTTAGTATAGCTCCCCCTGATTTCTTTTGGTTACCAAAAGAGCTTTATTAGTTTCCTTTGTTGGTTTCATGTCTATTTGATTCTTTGTGACCCTTGATTCCTTGCATTGGTATTTGCACTTTGAGTAAGTAGTCTTGTCCTCCAGACTCCAGCTGAGCTCTGAGTTCTGAATGGGTAAGCTAGTAGCATCCTTGGGCAGGTGGGGTTTGCTATCAGTTTCTCTATTTGGGTTAGGCCACTGCTCATGCTCTAAGATCAAGGGACATGCCACTGGCTGGAAACAGGAGGACAGAAGAGCTGGCCTGATAACTTGCTCAAGTGTCACCATATGATGGGCTCTCTGGCTGCCCACATGCTTTGGTCAGGCTTTCTAGCCAGCTGGGATGGGATGTTGTATTCAGCAGTTGGGCAGGGCTGCAAATGTGCTTCCCTGTCCAGGTGGAGCCATAGAAAGGGCTACACAGTCATTATGGTTCAATGGCTGGGACCCAAATGTGGCAGAACTGTCCACCCTGCTCTTTAGCCAAATGGGGCAGATGATGCAAGTAAAGCATACAAGTAAAGCTATATCCTACAACAGCTGCTGTGATTTCAACTCAACTTGAGAACTCTTAACTGAGGCAAGACAATTCTAACTAGCTATATATTAAAGGTCCATAATTTTGAATCGTTTATCACTTATATGAGGCAGTATAACACAGGGTTTAATGTGGATGCAAGAATAATTGTCACTGATGCTTTTAAGTGCTTACTTCAGCAGGCAGCTAAACAAACAGGGATAGAACAATATAGGCCACAAACGTATATAACAATATTCATTACCTCTTTTTTTAAACAAAAGGTATTTCTTAGAGATATTTTTGAATGTTTTTTTCCCAACTGTTTGTCTAATTAAAATTATACCTATAAAAATTACCTTATAATGAAATAATTTCTTAAAGAGTTTAATTCAGCCATGAAGTTAGATTGGAGACACCATTTACCTAATATCCAGAAAATTCACTATATTCCACCTTTTTTTCTATCATCATAATTTTGCATATATAAATTGCACCTTGCTTACTTTCATTCTGGTTATGTCCGTATCATATGATTAGGCTGGCCAGAGCATGATTAATTTAGAAATTTCAGTCACATTAATAAACCACGTATTAAAAGATATACTATTATTATTTTAATATCTTATCCATATATTACCTATCTATCCATCTAACTGTCTTTCCATTTATCTATCTATTCCAAAGTTAGCATAGTTATGCTCTCAATTGAACATCTTATCTTTGTTTTCTTTCTTTTGGAAAAACTTCTATGACATATAGTATTCTCTACATGATTTACAGTGGGATACTAGATAGGCTGTATACTTGGAACTTTAAATAACATCCATGCACAGCATCCAGGTGGAAAGATGGACTAGGAAACGGGTATCCAACTAAAGGTTGGGGAGTGATGATGAGGTCCTCGGATAATAGATGTGAAAAAGGTAAGGAATGCCACATCTGCCCAAGTTTGAGCAAGATATGATCTGCAAGCGGCAGGGAAGAACTAGGAGAGTGCAGTGTCATGTCCTGATTAAGTGCTACACAGAAATAAAAGAGTGAACCATCTCCACTCAAGGGGGATGGAAGAGGAGGGCCAAACTTAATTTCTCCTGCTACGATTTGTATTTCCATTCTCCTTCCTGCTTTTTACAAAACAGAATTTATGTTTTGAAAATAGAAAATCATTTTAATACCTAATACAGGTCAGCTGAAATCTATCACATTCACATAATAAGAATTATCATTATTATTATTAAATGCAAACACTTAAGATGTATTTTACTTAATTCTTGCCACAAGCCTGGAGAAAGGCACAATTTTTACTTTCACTGTATGAATCAGGAAATTAAAGCTCAGAGTGGTTAAGTGATTTATCCAAAATTAGTTACCGACCTGGCTGGGATTTGAATCTAGGCTTATTTGTATCTATATTTTTTACTCTTAGCCAATTACTTTGATCTCAAGAATGGTCAAGGATAGTAACTTTTCCTAAGGAAAAAGAAGTACTAAGAAATATTGCCTTAAATTTTACACAGTAAGCTTTAGGAATCCACTAGAAATTGTACAAAAAAAAATGTGAAGTGGGGCACCTGGGTGGCTCAGTCCATTAAGCGTCTGCCTTGGGTCAGGTCATGCATGATCTCAGGGTCGTGGGACCAAGCCCCACATCTAGTCAGGCTCCCTGCTCAGTGGGGAGCCTGCTTCTCCCTCTGCCCTTCCCCCCACTTGTGATTGCTTGCTCAATCTCTCTCAAATAAAATCTTTTAAAAATGTGAAGTAATTTCTTTTCTACAAAAAAGTTGGAAAATTTTATAGGAGGCACTTGACTGAAGAGATTTGAATTTTAATTCTAATTTCACCACTAATTATTTGTATCATGTAAGTCACTTAACTTCACTGTTAAGTGGGTCTCAGTTTCGCCATTTATAAACTAAATATGTTTTCCTGTGATATCTCCAAAAAGCTTTCTAGCTCTCAAATTATAAGATCTCTAAAAATGTTTGTTGATTAATTTATACTAAGAGTAGGAAAAAAATCCATGTAAGGTCTTTACTTATTATCTAACTTAATATTTATTTTTAAACAATTTGTATAAAATTTATCTTAAAAAAGAATGACTTTGCAGTTATGAAAATAATTAGAAATAAATCTATATGAGATTTTACTAGTCATAAGAACTGAGATATTTAACATCTAACATCTTAAAATTATTTTTCACAACACTTTTTACCTTATAGCTATTGATAAAAAGATTTCCATTTTAGCATGACAAATAGATTCCATTTTTGCAGTACTGCATAGGTTGAATGAATGTTAATGTAATTATTTTATAATACCGTATAGGCTTATCTTTGAAGAATTCCAGAAGGAACACCCTGAAAACCAAGAAACTGAAATGACTTACAATTCAACAGAGGTTATCTTTTGAAAATTTGGACCCATTCATCTATCTGCTTTGTTTCAAACAGAGTTACATAAAACTTTAGCAACTAGAATGTATAGTTGAGGCTTATCCTTAATATTTGGAATTTTAGTGCAAACAAAGAGCTCCTCAACCTGGGAACAAACTGCATAATAGAGACTGAATTAAAATATAAAATCATAGATTCCTAATTTGGGGCCTTGTCCCTTTTAACTTAATTTTAACATGTTTTACAAAATGTTCTAATATTAACTTAACAAAGCTCTACGTAAGTAAAAAGTAGTTGCTAACAGCCTGACATGAATTATGACTTTATCATTTTCTAGCTTAGCTGGGGGGTTGGATCATCTTATTTAGGATAACTGCCGGAAGCATAACAGAGGTAGACTGGCTACAGAAGAAAGGCTTCCCAAGTCAGCCTGAGTATTTTTCAATCCATCTTCTATGACCGCCACTGATTCTTCAGATCATATAGTAGTTCCCTTTCTTTTTGTTTTCCAAAGGTTTTGCGTAGTCAACTTTAAAAAAAGGTACTTGTAGTTTAGTCTCAGTTCCTATAGAAAAAGGCCCTTTCCTTTGCCTCCCAAATAGTATCTGCAGAGTTCCTCCAAAGATAAAGACAATCTCCCCTGCTACTGACTCTAAATATAGAAAAAGACTATATGCAGAGTTTGGGAGACATTCCTAAATTCCTTTTTTCCAGCCCATCAAGAGTGTTGGGGGATGACCTGTCATCTCACTAAAGTCAGAGAGAAAACATAAACGTTGTAAGTTGTGGGTTTTGTCCTATACTCACTAGGTGACAGGGTTCAGATGACATTAACTTGGATGTCTGAATTTCCATCTGCAAAAAAGAATAATCCAGACATACTTTAAACACATAATAAATCCTGGATATCTAAAACTAAATGCTGAGATTGGTTCTTTTGTCCCAGTGAAACTGCTGAATGGACATTGTGCAAGTACAAAAGAACTCATAGAGTAGAATAGTACTGTAGACTGAAAACTTGTCTCAGATGGCATCGTGACAGCTGGAGAAGTTTAGATAAGGAAAAATGAAATGTCAAAATTCTTGTCTGAGAGGTTTACAGTATGATGGCATATGCTTCTACTGAAGCTGGAGGCAGCCCTGCCTTAATCCAATTGTTGCAACTGCTGGTTGAAGAAAAAAAATACACAATTTACTTCCTACTATGATGTAAAAGGTTCTTACTTAAAACTGTAAGACCACAAAGAACAGTTAGAGGATTTATATTCAGTTTTTCCAGTTTAGAAAATTAGAGGAGGAAACCATCTACGTAGTACTCAAAGAAAAAGACAATTTAAGAAAATGTATGCAGGCTATTTTAATGTTGAGAAAGAGGAACACACACAAAAAAACTAAAACCCTGGGCAGTGCCTGGCTGGCTCAGTCGGTAGAGCATGCAATTCTCGGGGTTGTGAGTTCAAGCTCCCATGTTTGGCACAGAGCTTAATTAAAAAAGAAAAATTAAAAACCCAACAATTCTGCCTGTGCTATGTGAAAATACCACTGCAATGCCACCTTTATTGAGGCTTTTCAAAGACAGATATGGATGAGTGCTACCACACTGCCACCTGGTGATTAGGCAGGTAGGAGGGATTTGAATTAAAATGCCCGACAAAAATGTCATAGTTTGACAGTGAGTATTTCGTATGCAGAGTTTCTCTAACACATCCAAATTTGCTAGTAACACAAAAAATGAATTAATGTTAATGTAATTATTTTATAATACTGTACAGGCTTATCTTTGAAGAATTCCAGAAGAAACACCCTGAAAACCAAGAAACTAAAATGCCTCACAATTCAATAAAGGTTATCTTTTGAAAATCTGGACCCATTCATCTATCTGCTTTGTTCCAAACAGAGTTACAAATAATGCTAAATCCTTTTTTATTTATTGTTTGTTTGTTTGTTTTGTTTGGGTAAAGTAAATGCGCAAACTCTTCATAGAGGTTCAAGAGTTAGTGACCTATTCCTGGAAATGGAAGAGGAGAAGAATGCCATGACCTAAATTTCTTCTATTTCAAATGGTGCATTTTATGTTAGCAATCTTGACTCGCACTGTCAAACTACTCATTCAATTTAGAGTTATTCATTGATTTTATAATACTGCCTTTTCTTTTATAAATGATTTGGCCAAGAAAGAAATGGCTTCCGCAGTTTGAAGTTGAATGTCAAAAGCAACAAATGCAAAGAAATGGAGGGGAGAAAAGATGTCAGGATTACATGAAGGTGAATGTTTTATGTTATCTTTTTTTAAACTGTTGAGAATTAAAAACAATTTCAATAAGCAAATATAGGTGTTGAGACAACTAAATTGTAAGACAACTCATTTTTTGGACAAACCTGTATCATTTATCTAGTCACAGGTATGGAGATGAAATTTAAGATTTACATTTATTTCCCTGTTTTCTAGGCTCATACTGACTAAACTGTAAGAGAATCTATGAAGAATGTGGGGTGGAGCAAACCAAAGGAGAACCAATATGGCAAAGCCAACTACAATGAGTCAGCTCTTCCTCAACAGGTCAAAAATAATTTCAGAAATTTGAGAACTACAGAATGGGTAGAGTTCCAATCAGTGTTTTTATGTACATAGCATATTCTTTTTTTTTTTTAAGATTTTATTTATTTATTTGACAGAGAGAGAGAGAGCAAGCAGGGGGAGCAGCAGAGGGAGAGGGAGAAGCACGCTCCCCACTGAGCAGGGAGCCTGACGCGGGGCTCGATCCCAGGATCCCGGGATCATGACTTGAGCCAAAGGCAGCCGCCCAACCAACTAAGCCACCCAGGCATCCCTATACATAGTATATTCTTAGTGATTGTGATAAATCATGAGAAAGTAGTTAACCACTAATATGGATGTCTAGATGATTTAGATCATCTCTTTTCAGACCCCTATTCAAACTGTCAAATCATCCAAGCTTTCTGTTAAGAGATAAATTAATCATTTACTTCCAACCACCTTCAAGTATGCATGCTTAAAGAAACCCCACACTGCTGGTGATACAGGCATACTGAATAGTTTATCTGATCTACATTCCATTTTGTAGCTTCACTATATTTATAAGAAGCTGAACATGTGCTTCTAGTTACTGCAGAGGGTGAGATCTTATCAGCCTATATATGGAGCCAAAAAGGCTATATCAAATGGTGGGTGACAAATAGTGGAAACAGTCCCTTGGTGAGGGATGGTGGTGGGAGTTGTGATGTTTATCTGCTGTACTCATATCCTAAAAAAAATATATTTTCCTATCACTCAATTTTCATCCACTCATATTTTTATTCCTCATGTTTTCATGTTAGTGCATTAACTTATTGACTCAACTAGGCTAAGAGTCAAAATTGGAAAGCTAATTTATTTGAGCAGGAATTTGTTCATTGTACTTCAGTAAGAAAAAAAGGCATCATGAAAAGCCCAAGGGAAGAGTATTGAATAAAATATTTAGAAATAGAATCTTTTCCTTATAATTGACAATCACACATAAAATACTGTGGGCAGTTCTATTCATTGCTCTTTTGAAGGACAATGAGAGATGGACTATTTATTCTGTCCTGAAACTGGGGTATGCCTGTTCCCATTGTTTCTCCCCAAGGCCCATAGTCACAATACTCAACCAGGAGCAGAATTTCAGCTGAACAATTTCAGAAGCACTTAAGTAAGTGACAAACAGAGAAAGGAAGTGAAGAGAAGAATCCTGCTATGTTCATCTGTGCATAATAAACAGGTAGTGAAGTTCATGATCAGCAGATAGTGGGCATTAATAAATCTTAGTTTGACTGAAATTTCTAAAAGTGCAGTCTAAAAAACAAGTTTTTCAGTTTGGAAATAGGAAAGCTAAAAGAATGTGATTTATTTCTATAAAATCACAAACAGCTAGTTAGTCATTTTTACCAAACTTTAGGATCTCCCTTAAGCACGATGTTTGTGGGCAGAGTGCTTTAATAGCATACAAAGCACTTTAATATTCTTTATCTTATATTCTTTTCCCAACAATACTGAAAGATACATAGGATTCTCATTATAGATTTGAAGAAGCAGGATCTTGGGAGATCTTGTAACTCAAAATCATTCGTTTTCAAACACGCTGCAAGTGAGTGGAGATTTTTAAGACAAGTAAAAAAAATCGTACTTTACATACCACATTTTGCATTCGTTGATGTGAAAATGTTGGGGTTCAGAGCAAATGGTCAAGAACGAATTCTTGAGGCATCTTCAATGCAAAAAGGGTGGTTTTATTAAAGCACAGGGACAGAACCCATGGGCAGAAAGAACTGCACTGGGATTGTGAGGTGTGACTGATTACATATTTTCAAATTGGAGGGGGGCTAGGGAGAGCATAAGTCTCCAAGGAATTTGGAAGCAAGGTTTCCAGGATCTTGAGGGGCAAGCTATTGTTGGGAAAAGGTCATTTATTACTGTCTAGTAAAGACTTAGTCATGAGATCCTTCAGATGTGTATCAACGGGCCATATGCTTGGAGGATGATTGCTAACATATTTCTTGGAGGCGGGTAGAGATAAAGGAAGTTTCCAAAGGGAGTTTACAGGATCCTGGAGATCTGGCTAATGTCAAGCTTAGGTTGTCCTATTTTGCCTTTAGCTAAGTGGTTAACACCTGGAGGTAGCTAAGCTCCTTGACGAAGGTCACTCTGCCTGTTTCAAGTATTTGTCAATGGACTGTTAAAAGTTTAATTCTTTTTCGCCTTTCTCCACATCATTATTACTTTGAGAAATTATTAGGTACAAAAAGGAATTAATCCAACAAAGTTTTATAGATAATAGAGCTCTATGATATTTAGGGTTATTAGAGTTGTTTAGTCAAAACTTCTATTTTGGGATTTAAAACATGGAGGGCAGATTCCCACATTAAAATATATGTTTCTTGATAATCCTAAGAGTATATATAGCTTTTACTCTCTAAGTCATGAAAAATTTGTAATGATTAGCTTTTCAAAAAAGGGAATATGATACTAATTAATAAGAGCCATAACCATAATATACTTTTTAAAAGGCATTACTCAACATTTATATTTTGAGGAAGTAACAAGTATAATATTGACCCTTCTATAACGAAACACTGTGCACTATTAAAAGAATATCAAATAAAGATTTAATAAATTTTATAATTGATCTTTTAGATATTAGAGCACAAGGGGATTTATTTATTCCATATTATGGTAGAATGCAAATCAAGGAAAACTGTTCAAAAACACTATTATGTTTATCCAGCTTTGCCTCTAAAATAAGAAAAGCAGTTTGATTTTTTATTTTGTTCTGAATACATGTACTTTAAATTATTTTAGACTATGTACACAAGACTTTGGCTAGGGAATAAACTAAGGTAAATTATCATAGGGAACAATCTATATTACTGTTCTCTTTATTCTTCAGCCTCTTTTAATTGGTGGGCTTTGTTGGTTGTATCCATCCCCCAAACAAAAGGAATGGAAAATGAGTGACTCTTAAAGAACAGGCCCAAGTCTCCTGGGTCTTTTAATAGGTAAGCTTCTCTCTTGCCTTAAGTTTTGCACGTGTTACATATATAATAAAGAAGGAAAACAACTGAATCAGAATTAGAGTCAAAATGTGTTTTGTAAACTCCTTTTATACAAGTTCATTCTCTAATCTTTATTTATAGAAGAAAGAAACCAGAAGATGTGCACATATGAAAATGATATGCTGGTAACTTGTGTAAGCTTTTGTGCTATATACACTTTTTCTTTTATATACATAGAAAAACTAAAAAAAAAAAAAATTCCTTTCTGAGGGACACATTATCTTTAACATTACAGAAGTAATTCAAAACCTTTAAAATATATTGTTAAATATTATACCTGGAGACAGAATAACAGACAATGTTAGAACAATAGATAACTAGAATAACTGGAAAAAAATAGAACAATAGATAATTAGAACAATGTTAGAATAGATAACTAGATAACTAGAAAAAATTCTTTTTCCTCTATTTCTTTTCATATCTGTCACCTATACAAATATAAGATAGAATATTAACAATATTTTATGTCTTTTTTTTTTTTTCCGATCTAGCCAAAGGTTTGCAAGTTTGGTTTATCTTTTCAAAGAAACAATTTTTGTTTTCATTGATTCTCCCTATTGTGTTTCTATTTTCTATTTCATTTATTTCCTCTCTAATCTTTACTCTTTCCTTCCTTCTGGTAGCTTTAGGTTTAGATCGCTCTTCTTTTTCTAGTTAAGGTATAAAGTTAGGTTATTTATTGGGGATCTTTTGTCTTTTTTAAGATATAAATTTACCACTATAAATTCTCCTCTAAACACTACCTTCACTGCATACCATAAACTTTAGTATGCTATGTTTTAATTTTTATTCCCTAAGTATTTTCAAATTTCTTTTGTGATGCCCTCTTCGACCCACTGGTTATTTAAGAGTATGCATTTTGATTTCCATATATTTATGGATTTTTAAGTTTTCCTTCTGTTATTGATTTCTAGCTTCATTCAGTATTCTACGTTTATGGTCACAGAAGATAACTTTGTATAATTTCAATCTTTTCAAATTTATTTAGACTTGTTTTGTGGCCTAACATAGTCTATCCCAGAAAAGGTTCTGTGTGCACTTGAGATACTGTTCTACTCTTATTGGGTGGAGTGCTGTGCTTATGTCTGTTAGATCCAGTTGGTTTCTGTTTTTTCCTCATATGTATGGAGATATAATTGATATGGTGTAAGTTTAAGATGTACAATGTAATGATTTGATATATGAATATATTCTGAAATGATTACATTAAGGTAACACATCCATCATCTCACACAGTTAAACAATTTGTGTGTTTAAGAACTTTTAAAATCTACTCTCTTAGCAACTTTCAATATATATAATACAGTATTGTAGTTGGTTTATAGTGTTGTTCAAGTCCTATATTTGCTTACTGATCTTCTGTCTAGATATCCAATCCATTGCTAAAAATGGGGTATTGAAGTCTTCAACTGCTATTATAGAACCATTTCTCTATTTAATGCTGTCAATGTTTGTTATATTTCAGGGGCTCTGTTGTTTGGTGTATATATATTTATTATTGTTTTATCTTCTTGATGAATTAACACTTTTATCAATATTTAATGCCCATCTTTGTCTCTATTTTTTTTTTTTTACTTAAAATCTGTTTTTTCTGTATTAGTATAATCATCCCAGCTCTCTTGTGGTTACTATGTGCATGAGTATCTTTTTCTGCCCTTTCAATTTTAACCTACTTGTATATTTGGATCTAACATATCCTCTCTCAAGAGAATATACTTGGCTTTCCGTGCCAATAGCACTCTTGCAAACATGATGAACATTCCTAAAACCCGCTGGACTTTCTGCAAGAAGTGTGGAAAGCACCAGCCCCACAAAGTGACACAGTACAAGAAGGGCAAAGATTCTCTTTATGCCCAGGGAAAGCAGTGTTATGACAGGAAGCAGAGTGGCTATGGTGGGCAGACTAAGCCAGTTTTCCAGAAAAAGGCTAAAACTACAAAGAAAATTGTGCTGAGGCTTGAATGTGTTGAGCCCAACTGCAGATCTAGGAGAATGCTGGCTATTAAGAGATGCAAGCGTTTTGAACTGGGAGGAGACTAAGAAGAGAAAGGGCCAAGTGATCCAGTTCTAAGCTTCATATTTTGTTATATTATGAAGACAATAAAATCTTGAGGTTATGTTCACTTCATTTGGTTGCAGTTGGTCTTTTAAGAGGGAAATAAACTAGTGCCATCAATAAAATTCCCCTTGTGGGACAGTTTATGCTTGAGAAAAAAAAAAGAGAGAGAGAGAATATACTTGGATGATATCTTTTTATCCATTCTGCCAATCTCTGCCTTTTGCTTGGGGTGCTTAATTCATTTATATTTGATGTAATTGCTTATAAAAAAAGGACACACTTCTGCCATTCTTAAATTGTTTATGTCCTACATAATTTTTTATTTCCTCCATTATTATCATCTTTTGTGTTCAGCTGTGCTGTTTTTTGGGTTTTTGGGTTTTCTTTTTTTTTTTTTGGTAGTGCTGTTGTTAGTTCATTCTAATTTTATGAACAAATTCTTTTTTGCATATTTGTAAGATATTTTTTCATTGGTTACCATGGGATTATAATGAACATCCTAAATTTATAACAATTGTGTTGATACCAACTTAGCTTCAGCAGTATTCAAAAACTCTGCTCCTATATATCTCTGTTCCCTCTGCCTTAATGTTTTGTTATCACAAATTATATTTTTATATATTGTATATCCAGTAACAAAGATTTATAATGATTTTTATGCATGTCTTTAAATCATACAGGAAATAAAAAGCAGAGATACCAAACTAAAACTGAAATAATATACTGGGTTTTATATTTACTATCTAGTTACTTTTACCAGTGATTTTCATTTCTTCATATGGCTTTAAGTTACCATCTAGTGTCCTTTCATTTCAACATGAAGGACTCTGTAGCATTTCATGTCGGGCATCTACTAATACAATGTAAAGGGAAATGTTACTCCCAACCTTACAGAAACAAAAAAGATTATGAGAATCCTATGAATAATTATGAGCCAACAAATTTCTAGATGAAACAAATTTCTAGAAACAAAGATTACCCAAATAACTCAAGAAAAAACAGAAAATCTCAAGAGACTATAACAAGGAAAACATTAAATCAGTCATCAAAAACCACTCAAGGAAAAAACCTAGGATCAGATGGCTTCATTAGTGAAATATACCAAATATTTGAAGAATTATCACCATTCTCAAACTCTTCAAAAAAAAAAAAAAAGAAGACGACAAAGGAACACTTCCTAACTAATTATTTGAGGCCACTATCACCCTGATGCTAAAGAACTATTCATGGAGAAAGAATAGTTTCTTCAACATATGGTGCTGAAATTAGATGTCCTCAGGGAACATATGAAAAGAATGAAAAGCTGGATACCTACCTCTCCCCATATTAAAAAAAAAAAAAAAACAAACTCAAAATGGATCAATGACTTAACTATAAGAGCTAATACTATATAACATTCTTAAAAGAAAACGCAGGGGTAAATCTTCATGACCTTGAATTTAGTAATGAATTCTTAGATATTCTTAGACACCAAAAGCACAAACAAACAAACAAACAAACAAAAAAACAGGTAAACTGGACTTCATGGAAAAAACAAACCGTTCATTAAAGGATATCATCAAGAAAGTAGAAAGATAACTACAAAGTAGGAGAAAATATATGGAAATCATATAACTAAAAAAGCTCTAGTATTCAGAACATATAAAGAACTCTTACTCCTGAACCACAAAGGACAACTCAATTAAAAAAATGGGCAAAGATCTTGAATAGGTGTTTCTCAAAAGAATATATACAAGTGACCAGCAAGTACACTAGAAGGATGTCCAACATCATTAGTCATTAGAGATATGCAAATCAAAACCACAACCAGGTATTACATTATATCCACTATAACGACGATACAAAAAAAAAAAAAAGGGAAATAACTAGTATTGGAAAGGATATAGAGAAATTAAATTACAACACTTGTACACTGCTGATAAGAATGTAAAAAGGTTCTGTCACTGTGGAAAATTTGTTGGTTCCTCAAACAGTTAAACATAGAATTATAATATGAACCCACAATTCCGTTTGGTTATATATTCAAAAGAAGCAAAAATGGATATTCAAATAAGCACATGTACACATATGTTTACAGCAGCGCTATTCACAATAGCCAAAAGATAGAAACAGCCAAATGTCCAGCAACAGATGAAGAGATAAACAAATTGTGTTTACACGGATACATTATTCAACCATAAAAAATGAAGTAGTGATATATGTTGCAATGTGAATGAACCTCAAAAATATTACACTAATTGAAAGAAACCAGACACAAAAGCTCATATATCATAAAACTCTGTTTATAAGAAATATCCAAAATAGATAATTTCATAGAGACAGAAAGCAGATCGGTGATTGCCAAGGGACTGTGTGGGAAGAGAGAGAATTGGGAAAAAAGTGCTTAATGGGTAAGGGATTTTTCTTTGAAGTGATGGAAATGTTTAAGATTTTTTAAAGACAAAAATATCTTGCATCTATATAGAAGCAAGACAACTCTGACAAGAGTTAGAAGGTCACAGCTCCATTCTTTGCACAAACCTTATGAATTCCTGAGAGTTGGGCTGAAATCTGGAATTAGCCACTATCAGAGGAGAAGAATGAAATAGATGAGAATTGAGTGATATAGCTGCTCTTTTGAGTAATTCATCTTCTCAATGCAGGAGTACAGCTTGGCAACTGAATTATCAATCCTCTACTTCCCATTTATCCACTTTGTAATGGGCAAACTGCATTTACCATATTAAGTATTTTTAATTTGATATATACTTTTTTTTCTAAATTTGGCATAGTTATTTAAAGGAGTTTAGAAATGGATATATCCTAATAAAGGTGAAAATCAAAATCAGCAAAGTAGTTACAAGATTCTTAGACAAGTCCAGGTAGAAATCAAAAAGAATATAATAAGAGAAAAAAATACAGTTACATTCATTTTAAATCATTCCTCACTTTTGGCATTCTTCTTCCTCTTTTAATTTTTTTTTAAGATTTTATTTATTTGCGAGAGAGAGAATGAGAGACAGAGAGCATGAGAGGGAGGAGGGTCAGAGGGAGAAGCAGACTCCCTGCTGAGCAGGGAGCCTGATGTGGGACTCGATCCCAGGACTCCAGAATCATGACCTGAGCTGAAGGCAGTCGCTTAACCAACTGAGCCACCCAGGCGCCCTTCCTCTATCTTTTAAAGAGTGATTTTCAGTGTTTTACACATAGGCAGGATCTACCACTTAAGAGTCTTTTTTTTTAAATTGTGAAACCCCATGTGTCCTCTACCATCCTTCCATTAAATGACAACCATGTGGCAGAGAGCTTGGTGGGAATACAGGTATCATAGAATAAATTGTCACATTCTAAAGATTACTAAAATAATGATGATTCATTATTTTATCACATATCATATTTACACCTGTACTGGAAGAAGTATCCAAAGTGAGTATTTTCATGGCAGAGTTCAGCATCTATTACAGTGTATTTGAATTCATAGATTAACAATGACACCTAAAAATTATACTCAACTAGCACATGGATTAATTAGAGTGGTATACATAGTGAGTAAAAAGCACTATTTCCTACCTTAGCAATTAACTTAATATTATAATGTTTATAAGCAAACTAAAAAAATGTCAAAAATTTTAGCCACATTTTATATTTTTCTTCAATGTATCTTCTTTTGCTTCATAATTTTACATATAATTACATACTGCAAAATGGCAAGTATTTATTTGTATTTAAATTGTCTTTTTGACATTTTTGAAGAAAAGGCTCTAAGCCTTTCTCTCAAAGTGTTTTATATTAATTTTGCAATTAAAAAGATAAAGCATATGAAAAGATGTTCTACATCATATGTAATCAGGCAAAAGGCAAATTAAAACAACAGTGAGATACCACTACCACCTATTAGAATGGCCCAAATCCAGAGCACTGATGAAGCTAAATTCTACGAAGGATATAGAGTAATAAGAATTCTCATTCATTGCTAGTGAAAATACAAAATGCAACAGCCAGTTTGGAAGACAGTTTGGTAGTTTCATTTAAAATTAAACGTTCTCTCACCATTTGGTCCAGCAATCGTTCTCTTTGGTATTCACCCAAATAAAATGAAAACTTATGTCCACACAAAAACCTGCACACAGGTGTTCACAGCATCTTTATTCATAAGTGCCAAAACTTGGAAGCAACCAAGATGTCCTTTGGTAGGTGAATAAACTGTTGAACATCCTGACAATGGAATACTATTCAGTGCTAAAAAGGAATGAGATATCAAGCCACTAAAAGACATGAAAGAAACATAAATGCATATCACTAAGTAAAGAAGCCAATCTGAAAAGGCTATGTGCTATATATAATTCCAACTACAAGACATTCTGGAGAAGGCAAAACTATGGAGACACTAAAAGATCAGTAGTTGCCAGAGATTGGGGGAAGAGGTGGAGGAACAGGTGGAGCACATAAGATTTTTAGGGTGGAGAAACTATTTTGTATGATACTACAATGGTGGGTACCTGTCATTATATTTGTGCAAGCCCACAGAATGTACAACACCAAGAGTGAACCCTAAACTATGGACTTTGCGTGATTACTATGCATCAATGTAGGTTCATTATTTCAACAAATGTACTACTCTGATATGGAATGCTGACAATGGGGGAGACTATCTGTAGGGACAAAGTACATATGGAAATCTCTGTACCTTCCTCTCAATTTTGCTGTAAACCTAAAACTTCTCTTTAAAAGATAATATCTTTAAAAAAAAAGCAAAAATTGATCCATAGACCACATTTTGGTTAGTAAGGCTTTGAATAATTCATGTTTTGTAATGCCACCTGCATCAGAGAGCCACAGAAAAAAATATATGTGACTAGAAGTGGGGAATAGGGAAATAAATTTAGGAATAGTTTTGAAGTGCCTATCAAAAATATTTTCAAAAAGGGGTGCCTGGGTGGCTCAGTTGTTAAGTGTCTGCTCTGCCTTCGGCTCAGGTCATGATCCCAGGGTCCTGGGATAGAGCCTCACAGAGGGCTCCCTACTCAGTGGGAAGCCTGCTTCTCCCTCTCCCACTACCCCCTGCTTGTGTTCCTTCTCTTGCTATCTCTCTCTCTGTCAAATAAATAAATAAAATCTTTAAAAATATATATTTTCAAAAGAATAAGTGTTCAAGAATTTGCAAATAAAAATGTTTAAAAAAAGATAAATAAGTAAAATATATCATTGAAGAAAGAGTTTCTCAAACAGGGGCGCCTGGGTGGCTCAGTCGTTAAGCATCTGCCTTCGGCTCAGGTCATGATCCCAGGGTCCTCAGATTGAGCCCCACATCAGGCTCCCTGCTCAGCGGGAAGCCTGCTTCTCCCTCTCCCACTCCCCCTGCTTGTGTTCCCTCTCTCGCTGTGTCTTTCTGTCAAATAATCTTAAAAATAAAATAAAATAAAGGAAGGCACTGTCAGTTCATCAGAAAACCAATTCTGCCTAGTTACAAATAATTAAAGATATGTGTCCTTTAAAAAAAAAAAAAAGTTTATCAAACACTGAAAATTATGTCTTTGTATTGACCAAAACTCAAAAATAGGAAGGTTTAGTATATTTTAGCATATTACAAGGAGAGTAAAAGATAAGAGCAGAGCAACTAAAAAGGATTAGCCAACCTAATATAAAAATTGTAAGCCCCAGATAAAACATTAACAAAACTCAACACTTGAAAGAACAAAAACTCCACTGGGGACAAATGGAGTTACAAGGTTTTTCACTTAAAGGAAATTGAAACTTAAAATGAAATCTACCATTTTACTGGCTGAAGAAGTTGAAGCTTTGTAATAAAGGCTTCTAGATTATTTGGAAAATGAAGGGGTTAATCTTAGAAAGGAGGGAGTCACAGAAGAGAAAGCTCCAAAATCTATGTATAAATTCCTCCAAATCTTTGTATGATCACAGAACTGTCCATGTGCAAGGAAGAATCCAAGGTACCCAGTGAAAAGCAACAGGTGGATGTTGGCAAGAAGGAAGTTTCAGCTGCTGACAATGACAGCAGTTTGGAGTCAAGCCAATAAAACTGTTCACTAAAACAAAAATCAGTGTTATTCAGAAGAAAGGATTAACTAGCAGAATCCGTATCTTAAATGCTACCTTCAAGCTCATGAACAACCTGTGAGGCATTCTGGATACGAATCCTCACCATGAATGATGTCACAGCTATCCCTGACTTACTGGAAATCTAAACTGCACAAATGGGCCAAGGTTTGCAGTCTCTCCCATTCTTCAACTTTGCGAGAGTCCTCAGCAGATATTCCTGTCAGAAACTACTCTGTTCCTAACTTTCTGGTCTTCTTAGTAGACATGACACTCATTCTCTCCATTTAGGTCCAAGGAACGTCCTGCCATGAGAAAGACTGATAATCTTCATATTGACTTATAAACCTGTTAAATATCTAGAACTAGAAAATGATCCTTCTTTGACTTGGAAGACTATAAAAACCAGGTGCTTTTGGGTTGTTCTCCTCTGGAAACTACTTCATGCCACACCCCCCCAGTTGGTAAAAACAAAAACAAAAATAAAAAATCCTGGTATTATTGAAATGACTTCACATTAAGACAGTAAACCTTCATTTTGAGATGGTAAAATAAAACTCCATGAAAACAATATGTAAAATGAACTATGTCCACTGAATCGTAAATTTCAGCTTATCTAGGGGCATGTTTTCCAAACAGTAATCTTGAATATCATATTATATCCATAATTAAATATTATGAAAACTGTCCTCAAGCAGAAGAAAAGTGTGGGCCTTTAAATTTCAGTGATTTTTTCCCAAGGTTAGGTTTATTATTTTTTTAAAGTGCCCGTATTTTTTTAAATAAAACCAAGAAGTATCTAGAAAGTATATTTAGAACAATAAAAAGCTATCAGTGATGGAGAGCTAAATAAAATCATGCTATTTTGCTTTGTTAGTATATTAGTGACAGAATCTTGATAATGAACCTATTTCAACAATTCTAGTTCAAATGTCCATTTTTAATTTTTCTTCTATAAGTCTTTTAAGTATTTGCATATGCACATTTGACTTTTTAGGAAGGACAATGAAGAACTGAGAATGATGTTAAAAGATCGCAGATAAGATGGGGGAAAGAACCAAATATATTCTAATAGGAGAACAAATGAAGAACAGTGACTTGGCCAGTCAATAAGTATTTGCTGAGGGGCACCTGGGTGGTTCAGTCAGTTAAGCATCCGACTCTTGATTTCAGCTCAGGTCATGATCTCAGGGTCCTGAGATCTAGCCCCACACCAGGCTCTGTGCTCAGCAGGGAGTCTGCCTAGGGATTATCTCTCTTCCTCTACCCCTCCCTCTGCTCACCTCTCTCTCTCAACTAAATAAATAAATCTTTAAAAAAAAAAAAGTATTTGTTCAGTGCCTAGAGGTATCTGTTAAAACACAGGAGTGTCATTAAAAAAATTCAGTAACAATAAAGAATGACACCCATCGACATACCCAACATCAGTAATTTGCTAAAGCTAATATCTGCATAAATCATGTAAGTCCAAAGAAACAATTATTTATTTCAAGGTGATTTCCCCCCTTTTGCTCTGCTTAGATCTGTATCTTTAAATAAATGATAATAATAACAATAAATAATAATTTTAAAAGTCACTATATTGCTTCCATGAAAATACTTAGAGGAGTACCAATCTATACATTTAGACATGGATGATACAAGCTCCATATTTACTGACTGGCTATTTCCTTGTTAGCAGTGTGTAAATATAAATATTTTGTGAGATGACTAGATTTCTATTTACTTATTTTGCCATAGTAGGTGGAATATTCAAACCATTTTGCACTTAGATTAAAAGTTTGAATTGCATCTGAAAAAAAGTTTCTACGTTATTTCTAGAAAAACATGTCCTGAGTTAGTAACTGGCCTTACTCAGAATAATCTATTGATCTGATGAATTTGTTTGATAACAGTGGCTTATTGTGAAGGCTTCAAATTTGCAAGTAACTATAGTTTATCATATGTATATCTGGCAGAGTGAAATATCTAATCATTGAGCGTCGTTCCATTGTCTTAACTTCACAAAAACATTTAAACAGGCACCCATGCACTTAACTCTTTTACATCTGGATTTTAACCAATTTAATTCCAGGAAGATGAAAAAAATGCTGTAGTTTTCATGATATGCATAAGCAAATTCTTTCTACTTATATTTTCTAATTTTTAAAAGTTCCCTATTTAATAAAGAATGTGAATTAGTATTTATCACAATTTTTAGAGGGAGGTGTTAAAGTCTACAACTGTAAGTGTGGATGAATCTATTTCTTCTTTTGGCTTTAATAGTTTTCACTCCATATATTCTGAGACTTTGCTGTTTGCTATGTACATATTTAGGATCATTGCATCTTCCTAGTAGATTGATTCTCTCATCATTATGTAATGTCCCTCTTTGACTCTGATCATTTTCTTCACTCTGAAGTTTATCAAATACTAATAAAGTCCCTGTTTTTTAATTATTTTTATTAATATTTGCATGACATAACTTTGTCAGACTTTTATTTTCAACTGTATTATATCACTGCACTGGAAGTGAGTTTTTTGTAAGCAGCAAAGAGGTGGATCACTTTTTTTTTATTGGCTGCCAATCTTGGTCTTCTAATTGATGTATTAAGACTATTAAGACCATTTACAATGAATATTGTTATGTTTGCAATTAAGTTTTCTATTTTACTATTTGTTTTCTATTTGTTTCTTCTGATTCTCATTTTTCTTTTTCTTTTATCTATATAGGGGCTACTTTACTATTTCATAGGATCCTATCTTAATTTATACTTAGTGTTTTTGAGTGTATCTCTCTGTATATTATTTTTGGTGGTTGTTCTGGGGTTTATAATATACATATTTAACTTAGTATTTTACTACTTTGAATGAAGTGTGAAAACTAACTTCCACTTAAACCTTTTTATATTCCCAACTTTCACATATCATTGTCTTGAGTAGCAGCTGGTATATTATTTTGCTAGGTCAGCTGTTAACAGGTACCACAAACTAGATGATTTAAACAACAGAAATTTACTTTTCACAATTCTGAAGACTAAAAGTCTGAGACCAAGGCATTGGCAGAGTTGGATCCTTTTGAGGGCTGTGAGGGAGAATTTGTTCATGTCTTTCTCCTAATTTCTGGTGGTTTGATGGAAATCTTTAGCATTCGTTGGCTTGTAGGCATATTACCCTGATCTTTGTCTCCATGTTCACGTTGCCCCAGTGTCCTTTTTTTGCCTGTTTCATTCCTTCCTACTCCTGCCCCACTGTCTATGGCAGGGTAGGAAAGACTTAGGGAGAAAGAAGCATCTGGCCCGGGCCTCCTGCGATGATTGAGTCCCTCTTGTTGGTTCTGCCTGGCTGCCTCCGTATCCCTCAATAGAAAACAGAAGTCTGGGGCCTGATGAATATAGAAAATGCTTCCTTTGCCTTCCCATTTTTTAAAAAATTTTATTATGTTATGTTAATCACCATACATTACATCGTTAGTTTTTGATGTAGTGTTCCATGAGTCATTGTTTGCGTATAACACCCAGTGCTCCATGCAGTATGTGCCCTCTTTAATACCCATTAGCAGGCCAACCTATCCCCCCACCCCCTCCCCTCTAGAACCCTCAGTTTGTTTCTCAGAGTCCATCGTTTCTCATGGTTCGTCTCCCCCTCCGATTTCCCCCCTTCATTTTCCCTTCCTACTATCTTTTTTTTTTTAAATATAATGTATTATTTGTTTCAGAGGTACAGGTCTGTGATTCAATAGTCTTACACAATTCACAGCACTCACCATAGCACATACCCTCCCCAATGTCTATCACCCAGCCACCCTATCCCTCCCACCCCCCAACACTCCAGCAACCCTCAGTTTGTTTCCTGAGATTAAGAATTCCTCTTATCAGTGAGATCATATGATACATGTCTTTCTCTGACTGACTTATTTCGCTCAGCATAATACCCTCCAGTTCTATCCATGTTGTTGCAAATGGCAAGATTTCATTCCTTTTGATGGCTGCATAATATTCCATTTTATATATATACCACTTCTTCTTTATCCATTTATCTGTCGATGGACATCTTGGCTCTTTCCATAGTTTGGCTATTGTGGACATTGCTGCTATAAACATCGGGATACATGTACCCCTTCAGATCACTCCATTTGTATCTTTGAAGTAAATACCCAGTACTACAATTGCTGGGTCGTATGGTAGCTCTATTTTCCACTTTTTGAGGAACCTCCATACTGTTTTCCAGAGTGGCTGCACCAGCTTGCATTCCTGCCAACAGTGTAGGAGGGTTCCCCTTTCTCCGCATCCCCGCCAACATCTGTCATTTCCTGACTTGTTAATTTCAGCCATTCTGACTGGTGTGAAGTGGTATCTCATTGAGGTTTTGATTTGGATTTCCCTGATGCCGAGCGATATTGAGCACTTTTTCATGTGTCTGTTGGCCATTTGGATGTCTCCTTTGGAAAAATGTCTGTTCGTGTCTTCTGCCCATTTCTTGATTGGATCATTTGTTTTTTGGGTGTTGAGTTTGGTAAGTTCTTTATAGATTTTGGATACTAGCCCTTTATCTGATATGTCATTTGCAAATATCTTCTCCCATTCTGTCAGTTGTCTTTTGGTTTTGTGGACTGTTTCCTTTGCTGCGCAAAAGCTTTTTATCTTGATGAAGTCCCAATAGTTCATTTTTGTCCTTGCTTCCCTTGCCTTTGGCGATGTTTCTAGGAAGAAATTGCTGTGGCTGAGGTCAAAGAGATTGCTGCCTGTGTTCTCCTTTAGGATTTTTGATGGACTCCTGTCTCACACTTTGGTCTTTCAACCATTTTGAGTTTATTTTTGTGTATGATGTAAGGAAATGGTCCAGTTTCATTCTTCTGCTTGTGGCTGTCCAATTTTCCCAACACCATTTGTTGAAGAGACTGTCCTTTTTCCATTGGACATTCTTTCCTGCTTTGTCAAAGATTAGTTGACCATAGAGTTGAGGGTCCATTTCTGGGCTCTGTATTCTGTTCCATTGATCTATGTGTCTGTTTTTGCGCCAGTACCATACTGTCTTCATGATTACAGTTTTGTATAGAGCTTGAAGTCCAGAATTGTGATGCCACCAGCTTTGCTTTTCTTTTTCAATATTCCTCTGGCTATTCGGGGTCTTTTCTGGTTCCATACAAATTTTAGGATTACTTGTTCCATTTCTTTAAAAAAGTTGATAGTATTTTGATAGGGATTGCATTAAATGTGTAGATTGCTCTAGGTAGCACTGACATCCTCACAATATTTGTTCTTCCAATCCATGAGCATGGAACGTTTTTCCATTTCTTTGTGTCTTCCTCAATTTCTTTCATGAGTATTTTATAGTTTTCTGAGTACAGATCCTTTGCCTCTTTGGTTAGATTTATTCCTAGGTATCTTACGGTTTTGGGTGCAATTATAAATGGGATCGACTCCTTAATTTCTCTTTCTTCTGTCTTGTTGTTGATGTATAGGAATGCCACTGACTTCTGTGCATTGGTTTTATATCCTGCCACTTTACTGAATTCCTGTATGAGTTCTAGCAGTTTTGAGGTGGAGTCTTTGGGGTTTTCCACATAAAGTATCATATCATCTGCAAAGAGTGAGAGTTTGACTTCTTTGACAATTTGGATGCCTTTTATTTCTTTTTGGTGTCTGGTTGCTGAGGCTAGGACTTCTAGTACTATGTTGAACAGCAGTGGTGATAGTGGACATCCCTGCCGTGTTCCTGACCTTAGGGGGAAAGCTCTCAGTTTTTCCCCATTGAGAATGATATTCGCTGTAGGTTTTTCATAGATGGCTTTTATGATATTGAAGTATGTACCCCTTATCCCTATACTCTGAAGAGTTTTAATCAAGAAAGGATGCTGTACTTTGTCAAATGCTTTTTCTGCATCTATTGAGAGGATCATAGGGTTCTTGTTCTTTCTTTTGTTAATGTATTGTATCACATTGATTGATTTGCAGATGTTGAACCAAACTGCAGCCCAGGGATAAATCCCACTTGGTCGTGGTGAATAATCCTTTTAATGTATTATTGGATCCTATTGGCTAGTATTTTGGTGAGAATTTTTGCATCCATGTTCATCAAGGATATTGGTCTGTAATTCTCCTTTTTGATGGGGTCTTTGTCTCGTTTTGGGATCAAAGTAATGGTGGCCTCATCAAGCAAGTTTGGAAGTTTTCCTTCCATTTCTATTTTTTGGAACAGTTTCAGAAGAATAGGTATTAATTCTTCTTTAAATGTTTGGTAGAATTTCCCTGGGAAGCCATCTGGCCCTGGGCTTTTGTTTTTTGGGAGATTTTTGATGACTGCTTCAATTTCCTTAGTGCTTATAGGTCTGTTCAGGTTTTCTATTTCTTCCTGGTTCAATTTTGGTAGTTGATACATCTCTAGGAATGCATCCATTTCTCCCAGATTATCTAATTTGCTGGCATAGAGTTGCTCATAATATGTTCTTATAATTGTTTGTATTTCTTTGGTGTTGATTGTGATCTCTCCCCTTTCATGATTTTATTTATTTGGGTCCTTTCTCTTTTCTTTTTGATAATCCTGGCCAGGGGTTTATCAATCTTGTTAATTCTTTCAAAGAACCAGCTCCTAGTTTCGTTTATCTGTTCTACTTTCTTTTGGTTTCTATTTCATTGATTTCTGCTCTGATCTTTATAATTTCTCTTCTCCTGCTGGGTTTAGGCTTTATTTGCTGTTCTTTCTCCAGCTCCTTTAGGTGTAGGGTTAGGTTGTGTATTTGAGACCTTTCTTGTTTCTTGAGAAGCCTTCCCATTTTTAGTGGAACTTTTAAATGATCCTGCTTGATAGTGGTGTTGGGTCCTCCTGACACTGTAAGTGACACCTGTCTGGTCAATGGGAGAAATGAGCATACCTGAGCTGTCTTCTGTTGATCAGATAAAGGTCAAAAAGTGTGAGGTTTGGGTGGCCTCGTTCTTTTGGGTGATCATATGCAAGACATCCCACTGCTGTGCTGTTTCCTCCAGTCCTGGGATCCCAAACGAACTCACCTCCTTACTACACTGCAGAGTTCTCCTTCGGTTGTCCCTAACATTTTCAGGTTTACAATTGTGCTTAGCAAAGAAGAGCAGGGAAAAGGGGTCTATATTACCTTTTCTGCATCAGAAGTCTTAAATTTCTAAAAGCCTATTTTACATAAAAATATATTTTTATCTAGAATTTTTGTTTCTAGAATGTGCCAGCCTAATCTAACTGAATTTCTTTAAATAGCCTGCAATTATTAAAGGCTAATAATATACTTTATTTTAGCCCACTTTCCCCACTTTATGGGTCTTAGACATAGCATTAAATATTATTTATGCAGGGATGATAGGTGGGCTTAATTTTGGATAGTTTTATCATTTATTTTTGTTTCCTTCCTTTTCACTGTTAGATAATCACTTTCAAAGGTCAGCGAATAGTCACCATGAATACAAACCTCTAAGAAAGGACTCCAGGAAAACACTGTTGTTACTGGAATCTTCAGTCACATTCATACCCACAGTTACCAGCACCATTAGTAGACTTGCTTTTGATCATGAAAGACAATGGTAAATAAGAAAACACATTTAGCCATCATGCTTAGGCAAAAATCTTGTCTCTGTAATTGCTTACCTGGAATGAAAATTACCCCTGGTTAAAAATATATCTAAAATGGACTCATCCACTTTTGCCTTGGTGTGTAGACTATAGTGATTATATTTTTTCCTTTGAGGTCACAATATTATATAGTCATTAGGAATGCGGGTTTAGTATCAGGCAGTGCCAACTGACTCCAAAAATTCCCAACTGTCAACTTTGGAAAATTTGCTTAATTTCTCTATGTATTTCATAGCTTTGTTCCTGTATTCTATCAGATAATGCTTAGAAAGTTTTTAAAACAGTGACTGGAACACAGTAAGTACTCAATAAATATTAGTTTTATTATTTGAATATTGTCATTCTCTTTCTAAGGCTCATCGTTTTAGAAAAGACTGTGTGAAAACTAGCATAGGATAAGGCTGCAAGTTTCTTGGAAGTATCTTTAATACGAATTTTCGACTTCTGGTCTGCTTAGGGATTTTTGTCTTTTGTTCCTATCTCCAAACATGAATAAATGAGGGCCTAAATATTCCTAAAATATTTAAGAGTTCAGTTTGTTTCTAATTAGTAAAAGTTTTATCAGAAATGGTCTATATTAATCATCATTATATCCACAGTCCAATTATATAACCCTATTAAATCAAAGTGATTCAAAACTTATTTATTTAGTTCTTTTAGTTAGGCTATTACATATTGAGTACATATTGAGTAATAATATTACATTTTGTGTAAAACCTATAATTGTTTGTTTCTAACTTTTGTCTTCAAGTAAGTGCATATATAATGTAAATATTGAGATGATTTTCATTGAATGAGAAAGTTATAGATGCTTAAACAAGTAAGACAGTAATTGCATTTTGAGAGAAGTCATTGATTTCATTTGTCCCTTTGGCCAAGTCTACAATGCACACCATGATATCAATTAAACAGATACTTATCAATCATCTATCAAAGTCATCACTGTATCAGGCATGATAACAATAGTTATGGTTCCTACTTCAAGTGGTCTAGTTGATGAATGAATTCTGAAGAGATGACAAACAAATTCTCTGGAATTAAGTGTTGCATTTCATGGTCTGCTTCTACAAATGAACTAGAAGAAGCAGGATGATGTTTGCAGCTTCTCTGAATGTGTAGATGAACATGGTCATTATTTTATGGTGAAACCTATAGTACCATCAAATGGGGGAGGGGAACATACTGTCTGGCACTTAACAAACTGATTATAAGATTAATGTATGATAACTGAGAGGACTGTTGCAACAAATTTCAATGTTAATCTGTGAAGAAAAAAATATATAATGAATTCTCCCTATTTAAACATTTTAGAGACTGGGCCACTTGTAAACGTTTGATGCTACAAACTGTTAAGTGCTTACATGACTTACGAAGTTTTCTATGTTCCTTGACCAACAATTTACCTAACTGTACTCTGAGTCTCATAGCTATATGACATATGAAAAACTAAAAAAAAAAAAAAAAAGGAAAAAAATGCAGCCAAATAAGTCATATATAAATCTGTAGAATCTGAATGTTTTTGGTGTTATTTGGATATAACCTATTAAATTTAAACTTATGGCCTTGAAGGGCTATGACTGCACTATGAATATTCTCCCAGTAGTCATATTTTACTTTCATAAATGAGCCATCAGGTTATTCGGTAATTAAAAAAAAATAAATGGCAAATGTGAGGAATCAATAGCATAGGGAAACATGCATGGTTTCAATGTATTATAGACAATTCATACAAATTTCCAATATATACTAAATGCCTGATACAGGTCCATAAGGACTTGATAATTAGTCATATATTAAGAAGTTGCTTTTCTTTTCAATTAGAGCAAATATAATTGTATGCTCAGAAATATGGATACATAGGTGTATCTTTTTTTTATCTGCCCTTTTTACCCCTGATAAATCATCTCTACAATTTCTTTAAAGATTTTATTTATGTATTTGAGAGAGAGAGAGAGAGCATGTGTGCACACAAGTTGGGGGAGCAGCACAGGGAGAAGCAGCAGACTCCCTGCTGAGTGGGGAGCCCAACGCAGAGCACGATCCCAGGACCCCAAGATCATGACCTGAGCTGAACTCAGATGCTTAACTGACTGAGCCACCCAGGCACCCCTGTCTACATTTATTTCTATAATATGGTTGACTCCTGAACAACAGGGATGCCGACCCCCAAGCAGTAAAAATCCATGTATAATATTTGACTCCTCCAAAACTTAACTACTAGTAGCCTACTGTTGACCAGAAGCCTTACCAATAACATAAAAAGTCAATTAACACATAAATTTTGTTATATGAATTACATTTTGCATTCTTACAATAAAGTAAGTTAGAGAAAAGAAAATGCTAAGAAAATCATAAAATACATGTACAGTACTGTACTGTATTTATTCATCCACACACATATAACTGGACCCACGCAGTTCAAACCCATGTTGTGCAAGGGTCAACTACATTTACTTCCATCAAAGCAGACTATCCTCTAATTCTTATGCTACAAAAATTTATAACCTAATCAAAAGCTTTTTCTCTGAGTCCATCATTATCAACTATAAAAATGATCGCTGAGGTTTCAGGTCAGTGAGTAGAGACTCTTTGGTTGTGCCAAGTTTTAGATGACTAACTCAGTTTTATCTGCACCTCCCCATGAGGCTAGGGCATTTCTGGGAATACCAAAACAAAGCCAAAACTGGTACTAGAGTTCTAGCATGCAAATGCAGAAGCAGGTAGGGCAAATACCCAACTATATCTGAAGCCAGTAGAGACAGGTGATTTGTGGGAAATCATGCTTTGCAAAAAGTATCCAAAAATGGTAAAAGAAAAAAAAAGCTGTATCTCTCATTTAGCCAAAAGATGACAGTGGGGCCCCAAATCGAAGTAGAAATTAGAGGTCAGAAGTCAAGCAAATACTGGGATGGAGCAAAGCAGGAATGAGGGAAGAATGACCAACGATTTTTTCTTGTAAAGCTAACTCATCCCAAACTGCCTGTTAATGGAGCCTTGGTAATGAGGTGTTTTGTGTAGATTAGCATGTATCAATGGCACAGATCAAGGGAATTAAATTACTACTAGGATTGATAAACATTATGCACATTATGTACAAATATATAAATATATACCCTAAGAAAGTTTGAGATGAAGTTCAGTTTGGCAAGACTAATATAACAAATGCCTAAGTGGGAGTTTGGTTGTCTCAGTTTTGATACAATTCTCAAAATCATAGTTCCAACTACTTACACTACAAAAGATGAAGATGAAGTATGGTTATAAAGTGGTTTTAGATTTGTCCAAGAACACTGCCTGGAGGGGAAAGACCAGAAAAGAAAGAATTTAGAAGTATACATAGGGATGTAGAGGGATCAAGAAGATTTATTTGCACACATCAAAGAAAGTTCAGTTTGGAGTTCTCCATTGATTGGGTAGATGGCTTGTCTTCAAAGCATCCATAAGGGCTCCAAAAGAGAAAAAGTCAGTTTAAACATCTGCCAAGCCAGGAGAGTACATCTGGTAGACCACCACGAGAGTACTAGTCAGCCTCTGCTCTGAAAGATCGTAAGATATCATAAAGAAAAGAGAGAATTAGAAACTCAAGGTAGAGGCGGAGGAAAGCTAGGACCACACATTCCTTTCCTACTGCTGGCATCCAGCTAGAAACATGGCTGAGCTGAATAGAGACAAATTTTTGTAGTGGTTGCTCTAGGTGTTACGATATGCATCTTATCAC
Source organism: Mirounga angustirostris (assembly GCF_029215605.1). NCBI lineage: Eukaryota > Metazoa > Chordata > Mammalia > Carnivora > Phocidae > Mirounga > Mirounga angustirostris. Next base: position 38,897,841 of record NW_026991720.1, read on the forward strand.
AATGTACTTCAGATAAAATATAGAAACTTTTCTCTAATACACTGTATTTCTCCTCCTTCCTTAGTACTATTATTGTTATTACACACACACACACGTATTTATATGTATGTATATGTATAAAATCTTTGTTTTTCTCTCTGTTCTGCAACTGGATAATTCCTATTGATCTATCTTTATTGATTCATCTAACCATCTTAAATATACTTTTGAGTCCATTTAATGATTTCTTTTTACTTTAATAAGTTTTATTTTAATAAATAAACTTTATTTTCTAGAGGAGTTTTGGGTTCACAGAAAAACTGAGCAGAAAGTACAGAGGATTCCCATATATCTCCAGCTCCCACACATGCACAACCTCCCCCAATACTCTGGCAAAAGAGCAGTACATTTGTTACAACTGATGAACCTATAATGACACAGCATAATCATTCAAAATCTATAGTTTATATTAGGATTCATCTTCGTGTTGCACATTCTGAGTTTAAAATGTTTACAATGATGGACACGTATATATCATTATACTATCATATAAGATAGTTTCACCTAAAAATGATCTGTGCTCTGCTTATTCATTTCTCCATCCTCCCTAACACCTGGCATCTACTGATCTTTTTACTGTATCCAAAGTTTTGCCTTTTTCAGAATGTCATAAAGTCGGATCACATAGTAGGTAGCCTTTTCAGATTGGTTTCTTTCATTTAACAATATGCAATTAAGGTTCCTTTATGTCTTTTCATGGCTTGATAGCTCATTTCTTCTTTGTGCTAAATAATATTCCATTGTATGAATGTACCACAGTTCATTTACCACCCTCCTACTGAAAGATATCTTGGTTGCTTCCAAGCTTTGGCAATTATGAATAAAGCTGCTATAAACATCCATATGCAGGCTTGTGTGTGGACATAAGTTTTCAATTCAATTGGGTAAATACCAAGGAGAATGACTGCTGATCATATGGTAACAGTATGTTTAGCTTTGTAAGAAACTGTCAAACTGTCTTCCGAAGTGGCTATACCAATTTGCATTCCCACCAGCAATGAAAGGGAGTTCCTGTTGCTCCATATCCTTGTCATCTAGTGAATTTTTAATTTTGGTTATTACACTTTCAACTCTGTATTTCTCATTTTATCCTTTTATAGTTTGTATCTATTAAGATTCTTATTTTTGAGACATTGTTCTTTATTGTCCTAGAATTCTTAAAACCTTTTCATAATAGCTACATTGGAATATTTGTTTGCTAAACTAACATCTGGGCCTACTCAATTTCTATTGCATGCTTTTTTTTTTCCCCTTCTGAGTCTAGATCTCAATTTCTTTTCTCTTCCCACGTATCTTCATTTTGTGTTGAAAAACGAAAAATTTAGATACTATGTTATAGCAATTCTTGATTCTGATTTGTTTCTTCTGAAGGTTTTAACGTGTTTGAATTAAAATTATGTTTTCCTCATGGTGTGCAATCACTGAGGTATTTTTTCTGTTTTGTCATTTTTATTTCACTTTTATTTCTAGTGGTTGCTCTTGTGTCTACATAGAGAAGTGATCAGCCAATTATTTTAAATAGACTGTGTCAAAAATCTCGAGCCTATAAGGCTCTGACCCCTACGTCACTGGATTTGCGTGTGGGCTTGTGAGCATACCTAAAGTTCAGATATCCACTTTAATGTTCACTTTCTGTGGGCCTGTCACTGATCTGCTCTGTGCATGTACATAATTTCTTAGTCAGCTATGGATATGTGGAGAACTTATCTATCTGTTGCATGGCTCTCTCACACTGAATCTCTCCCCAAATACCTGGTGGCTCTCCCATCCCCACAACCAGTACTATAAAATCAGGACAGCATAACAGTGGATTTTTCCTATTTGTTTTCTACTGAGCTTGCAACTTTCACCAACAAACCACCAACATGGGTTTTTACCCTCTGCCCCAAACCAAATCTACTAACTCTGGAGCAGGACTGCTGAATCCAATGGCCAGCCTTGTCCTGGGAACAATACAGACCTGGAAGGAATGGGAGAAAACTCCAGGCAAAAAGACCATAGTGCCCTGCTACTCATAGTGGCTTTCATGACAAAAGATTTTTATTTTTTTAAAAGATTTTATTTATTTATTCATGAGAGACAGAGAGAGGCAGAGGGAGAAGCAGGCTCCCCGAGGAGCAGGGAGTTGATGTAGGACTCAATCTCAGGACCCCGGATCATGATCCGAGCTGAAGGCAGACACTTAACCATTTGAGCCACCAGGCACCCCACGAGAAAAGATTTTAATATTTTTTTTTGCTTTTAGATAATTTTCAGAGGACTGAAATTGTTGTTTCTAACCATTTTGTCCAGATTTATACTTTTTTGGGGGGAGAGGATATGCTAATCTCGTCAGGAAGCTGCGGCAGAATGTCTCATAGTTTTGCAAGGTTTACTTAACATTAGAAAATCAGTTATTTTTCTGCACTAACAGTTTCCAGTAGAAACAATAATATGACTATGTAGACAGATACAAATTTAATACAGATAAAATTTAATCTATATTCATTAATTTAATTTCTTAATACTAGAATGAGCCAGAAACTCCCTTAAATTAAAACAACAACATTGGGAAAAAATAATAGTAGCAATAATTATACTTATTTTGAAACACTGAGAACATTCATTATAAAGGCAAGAAAAAAATGGTGCTAGCCAGCACCATTTCTATTCCACATTTCTCTGAATCCTAACCAATGAACCAAGAACAAAAAGATAAGTTAAATAAGGAATAAAACTGTCATTACTTAAAAATGGCTTGATATGTGAAGAAAACCCCAAGAATTTACAGATAAATTATATAAGAATTGATAGCTGAATTCAGAAATGTCAAAAAATCAGAAGCACAGGAAAAAATATGGAGAAAAATAATCATTAAATTTATATAGAAAACTGCAAAAGATATTCATTCATAAATAGAGAAGGAACATCTTGTAGCACATTTTATGAGTTCAACATTTCAAAATACTACAGACCACATACACCAATTTTGTGTCTATGTGAATATAACTACAAATTGTTTAACAAAATATTCGCAAAATAACTCCAGTTACATATAAAAAAGAATGCAGCTTGACAGAATGGGGTTTATCTTGGGAATACAAAGATGGTTTCCATTTAAAAGACAATATGCTTCACAATACTAATGGAATAAGGGAGAAAAATCCAATGGTCATTTAAAAAACATTTGATTAAATTTAACACCCATTTAAAAGCTGGTAAAAGTAACCTGCAAAAATCCTACAGGTAGCTTTACTTTTTTTTTTTTTATATTTTTTTTTGGTTATGTTAATCACCATACATTACATCATTAGTTTTAGATGAAGTGTTCCATAATTCATTGTTTGTGTATAACACCCAGTGTTCCATGCAGAACATGCCCTCTTTAATACCCATCACCAAGCTAACCCATTCTCCCACCCCCCTCCCCTCTAGAACCCTCAGTTTGTTTTTCAGAGTCCATAGTCTCTCATGGTTCATCTCCCCCTGATTTCCCCCCCTTCATTCTTCCCCTCCTGCTATCTTCTTCTTCTTTTTTTTTTCTTAACATATATGGCATTATTTGTTTCAGAGGTACAGATCTGAGATTCAACAGTCTTGCACAATTCACAGCACTTACCAGAGCACATACCCTCCCCAGGGTCTATCACCCAGTCACCCCATTCCTCCCACCCCACCTCCCACTCCAGCAACCCTCAGTTTGTTTCCTGAGATTAAGAATTCCTCATATCAGTGAGGTCATATGATACATGTCTTTCTCTGTTTGACTTATTTCACTCAGCATAATACCCTCCAGTTCCATCCACATCGTTGCAAATGGCAAGATCTCATTCCTTTTGATGGCTGCATAATATTCCATTGTATATATAAACACATCTTCTTTATCCATTCATCTGCACGTAGCCTTACTTTTAATGACAAAATACTGAACGCTTATCCTCTTAATTGACAATGAAGTAATAAGGATGCTTGTTCTCACCACTCCCATTCACTATTTTATGCAGGAGGGAGGTGGGGAGAACACAGTTCTTACAATATGGGGAAAGAAAGAAAGAAAGAAAAGCCATATACATGGAAAATGAAGACATAAAACTTCGATTTTCAGCGAACATGAATGTTCACATAGGAAATCCAAAGGAATCTACAAAAAAAAATTACAAAAACTAATAAATGAATTTAGCAAGGTAAATGAAGAAAGGTTAAATTACAAAAGTATTGTTACGTGATGTACTAGAAATAATTTTAAAATAAAACATTGATAAAAGTGTTGAAAATATAAAATACTTAGGAATAAATTTAGCCTAAGACAAATAAGAGTTTTACTCTAACCACCAAACACAGGTTAGAGAATTAAAGGACCCATAAATAATGTTTATAGATCAGAAGGCACAATATTTTTAAGATGTCAGTTTTCTCCAAATAGATTTTAAATTCAATAAAATCAAGATAAAAAGTCCAACATGCTATTTTGGAGAAAATGATGAGCTGATTCTAAGTGCCTATAAAATTTCAAACAACCTTGAATAGCCAAGGTCATTAAAACAATAGCAACAATAAAATCTAAGTGCTTAGACTACTTGATTTCAAGAAATAACTTATAGTACTCAAAACTGTAAAAAGATAGGAGTTTATTTCAATGAAACAGAATAAACAAGTTTAGAAAGAATCCATGCATATGTGGATATTTCTATTAAAAAAAAAAAAGGAACCATCAACCTTTACCTCACATATTGCACAAGGGTCTATCAATCTTGTCACTTGTCATTTAAGATCAGATATTCTTTGCTGAAGAGGTTTTTCCTATATATTTTAAGATGTTTGCCTGGCCTCTCTCAAGTAGATTCCTATAACATCCTCTCCCCAGGTATAACAACCCAAAAAGTCTCCAGATATTGTCAAATGTCTCCAGGGAGCAAAATCATCTCCACTGAGAACCACTGCCTTACAAAGAAACTAATTTGAAATGGACTCAAATGTAAACATAAAATCCAAAACATAAAATTTTAGAGAAACATTTAGGAGAATACCTTCATGATGGGATAGACGAAGACACTTTATACAGGAACCAAAGAGTATGAATACGAGAAAATATGATTAACTGGATTTTATCAACATTAGAAACTTACTCTTCTATCACATTTTCAACCTTTCACTGACTGTTCAACAAATACCACATGGCAAAGAAAAAACCAAAAGATCTAATTATCTCAGCAAATTTTGTTCATTACTGCACCTGTGAATTTACATATATATTATATATTATATAGATAAATGTGTATGCATATATATAATAACACACATACAATATGAAGAGCCAAGAATAGCTTTATCTTTAAAAGGAATAAATTTATAGAACTTACACTACCAGATATCAAGGCTTATTAAGTAATTAAAACAAATTGGTATTGGCACAAGAATAGACCAAAGGAGCAGTGGAACAGAATACAACCCACACACATACAGTAACATCATGACAAAGGGAAACGATATGAATTTGTAGATTCAAGAAATTATGCAAATCCAAAAGAGATAAATGCCCAGGTAATGATAACACAAATCGAAAGAAAGCTTAAAAGCTGTATTAATATCAGATTAAGTAGACTTCAAAAAAAAGGAATATTATCAAGGATAAAGAGGGACATCACATAATGACAAAAAGGGTAAATTCCCCAAGAAGATAGAGCAATGTAAATTTTTATGTACCTAAAACAGAACATCAAAATCATAATGCAAAAACTGGCAGAACTAATAGAAGAAAAAGACTAACCCGTCATTATGGCTGAATATTTCAACTCTTCTTTCACAGTAATCAATGGAACAATTATAGATAAAATAAGGAATGATATCGAAGACCTGAATAACACTATTAATCAACTTGCCCTAACTGACATTTATAGAACATTCCTGCCAGCAATAGTATAATAGACTTTATTTTCAAGTGCATGTAGACCATTCATCAAGATAAATCATTTTCTGAGCATAAAACAAACCTAATGAAATTATACAAAGTATAACCTGTGAACACACTGCAATTAAATTAAAATTTGTTAACAGAAAGAACCAGAAACCCTCAAATATTTGAAATCTAACAATACACTCATAAATAAACCAATGGTCAAAGAGGCTATCACTGGGGAAAAATTTTTTTAATTATGGAATAAAAATGAAAACAGAACTTTGAAAAACTGACAGCTAAAGCAGTATGTAGAAGTAGGTGATAGCATTAAACTCTGGTTTTAGAAAATACACAAATCAAATCAATGAAATAGGCTTCTACTCAGAAAATTACAAAGAGAGAATTCAATCTATACAAAAGGAAAGAAAAAGTAAATGCAGACATTAATAAAATTGAAAAGAGAAAAAACTATTGATAAAAATCAATGAAAGCACAACTGGTTCTTTGAAAAGATCCATGAATTTGATAAATCTCTAACCTACTGACTACGAAAAAAATCTAACAGAAACACATTACCAATATCAGGAAAGAAAAATGGGAGAGCAAGACATTAAAAGGATAATAAGTAAGTATTATACACCAATTTATACCAATAAATTCAACCTCAGCTGATTTTTTCATAACTTATTAAAAAATTAAGTCAAAATAGATCATAAGTCTAATGGTAAATGTGTAATGATAAAACTTCTAGAAGAAAACATAGAAGGAAATATTTGATCTTGGCTTAGGCAAAGTTTTCGTAAATACTACCTATATGTGTGCATGATCCGTAAAAGAAAAAAAAAGTGATAAATTAGTCTTCATCAAAATAAAGATCTGTTTTTTGAAAAACACCTTAAAAGGTTTAAAGAACAAGCTATAGATTAAGAGAAACTATTTGCAAACTGCACATCAATGAAAGGACTTGTATCCAGAATAAATGAAGAACTCTCAAAATTCTGTAATAAGAACCAAAAAAAGCCAATTTTTTAAAAATGGCAAAAGATTTGCAGCCACTTCACCAAAAAAAGAAAAAAAGAAAAAGAAAAAAGACATATGGATGGTAAATAAGCACAGGAAAAGATGTTCAACATCATTAGTCATGAGGAAAATGAAAATTAAAATCAGACATGCCACCACTCACGTATTAGAATAGCTCACCACACATACACAAAACAACAATATGCAATTCCAAGTGCTGGAAAGGATATGAAGTGACTGGAACACTCATACCTTGCTGGTAGGAATGTAAATTGGTGCAGCCACTATAGAAAACTGTTCAATAGCTCCTCACAAAGTTAAACATGTCCTTAATACATGACCCAGCAATCCCACTGCTGAGTCCACAGAAAGGAAAACTTATGTTCACACAAAAGCCTGCACACAAATATTTATAATGGTTTTACTCATAACTGCTAACAAATACATACAACCTAAATATCCTTTACCTTAAGAGAAAGGAATATAAATTTAGTAATGTTAAAGTAAGATTTTTTTCTTCATCAGAAGGTGAAAAGACAAATTGAGAATTCTTCATCACATATAAAAATGTGTTCCAGCCAATTAATAACCAAATAATTACATATTTTAAATCCAAAGTGAGATAACCATTTCACATTCAACAAATTAGCAATAACTTAAAAATCGGGTATCACTAACTTTCGGCAAGAAATTGAAACATTCACAACTTTCCTCTGCAGGTGCCAAGTGTATACTGATAGAACATTTTAGAAATCATTTTGGCAATTCATAACAAAGCTGAATATGTGTTTATCCTGTAGGCCAGCAACTCTGCTACTAGATATACACACTAAAGAAACTCTTTACACATGTGCATTGCGGGACACAGATAAGAATGTTTGTAAGCAACACTGCTCACTTAATAGCAAAACAGAGAAATGGGGAACAACTCAAATATCTGTTAATAATATAACTGATAAATAAGTTATGGTTTATTCTTGCCATCATATATTAAACAGCAGTGAAATTGAATTAACCACAGATATATGTATTTACGTGTTTGAGTCCTAAGAACATAACATAAAAGGAAAAATAAAGTCACTAAAGGGTATATAGCTATACATTAGCAGACACAAAATTTAATAATTTGCTTTTTGGGAGATGTAAACAGGTATTGATTACAGCCAAAAGCAAAAGAATGGTTTACACAGAATTAAGCAGAATGGTTATCTCCAGGTAAGCTTCTGAATAAGGAATATTCTATACTCTGCTTGGGTTATAAATATACAGATGGTCATTTTATTGTTTTTTTTAAAAACTCCCTGTATAAGTTTTTATCCTTTCTTTGCCTGTGTTTTCTTTCTTTCATTCTCTTTCTCTGTCTCTCTCTCCTCTCTATCCTCCCTCCTGCTCTTGTTTAAGATAAATGATCTAATCTGTCCTTCAGGTTTGTGGGTAGGGTGCCTGAATGGAAGGAAGTGTGTCTTCATTTCCAAATGAGTTAGAGAACACCTGAAAAAGAGCAGATTGGTGGGGAATATAACTATCTCAGTTAAAGCCAAGTGACTTAGAGCAGCTTACATAACATCCAGGGAGAAAGGATATCCAGGAAGTTGTACAGTATGTCTGAAACTAAAGACAAGGCTAGGCACTATTAGCAAAATGTGATATTTAAAACTGAAAGTAGTCAGTATTTTCTAGGAAAAGTAGGTGGTGTGAGAAGAGTCATTACTGAAAATGAAGCCCTGTGGAATACTAACGTTTGGAGGGCAGATATAAGAAAATAAACTGATAAAATAGACTGGGCATATATTTGTCCTCAAAGAAACAGTGTTATAGAAGCCAACCAAGGAAATGGTTTAAACCAGGAGGGGACTATCAACAATGCAAAGTGATACCAGGACAAGTAAATGAAGAACAGAAATACGATTGTGGGATTGTGTACAAGCTACATTTTCTCAGCCTGCTTTTCCTTGTCTCAATCTGAAGAATGGGGAAGGAGTAGAGGAGGGAACTGAGTATCAAGAGTTACTGACCCATTCAATAAATATTTATTAAACAACAATAATTATTGAGTACTTACTAAGATCCAGGTAAGAAAAGACTCTCTTCATCATTTGTTTTGTTTTGTTTTGTTTTCTAATGAAGTGTCAAGAATTGGTGAAGGGTAAAAGGACAGAAAATTATGGGGTAATATTTACCCAGGGTGCTCAGAGAAAGCTTCCCGGAGAAGGTGCCATCGACAGAGACCTCAACAATGTGAGTCCTGAGAATATCTAGGGAAAGAACTTCCCAGAAAATTAAATAGCAAGTTCAAAGTTCCTGGGTTGGGAGCTGTCAGACTGTCTCAGCACATTAAAGGAATCAAGAGGTCAGCATTGCTGAAGTGCAGTGAACCTCAGAGAGAGGTAGATCATATCAAAGAAGAAGCAGAGAGGGAAGCCAGAGAAGACTGGGGAATCTGGATTTGAACCCAGCCAGTTAGGCTCTTGAGTTCCCATATTTACTGTCTAACTGATACGACCTCTCTGCTTAGAAAAGGGTATCTCCATTCTGCAAACCATTTACAGAAATTGGGATCCTCTGCACTTTGGCAGAGTCTATATTTGTAGGTCAACAGAACTCCCAGTTCGGCCCTGAGGGACATGTCAGTTCATGAAAGAATTTAACTTCTGAGCACAGATTCCCTTAGACCATCAGCCTGGTCTTCCTTAGAAGCCAATTAAGAATTTCTGAATAAGCAAAATAGCATGTTCCTTAGATTAGATTATACCAATATATAATTTGCTATTTCTACTACTAATATTGCTACTACTACTATTACAAATAATAGAAATAATAATTATCTCATTAGTTTCTTATGAAAAAAATGGTTATTAATTCTTTACAACAAGGCACATATACCCTCATAAATTCAACTACAGGTTATGAGGTAATATGGTAGGAAAGATGGACTAATTGGCATTGCATATTCATTAGGAACAAGAATTCAGCCACCCTGGGCTAGGCCTCACCAAGAACTGACCCCAATATCTCTTAGGCAAGTTAGAATCTAATACTAAGACAAGTTCAAATAGGCTCTAAAGCTAAGATTAACAAAAGGTTGATTTCAATTTTATTAGGTAGACACACACACACACAAATAAATCTCTCTTAAAAACAAACAAAAAACTTGTAAAGGATTTCAATTTTTTACTACCAACTAAAACCATCCATACCATTTGTGTCCAAAAATTTTCAGCTGTCAGTCACTTGTGCTATTTTCTCCTAATTTAGATAGAGGATAGCAAAGGAAAATGACTAAATCTAGATGATAATCTAAGCCCCATTTGTGAAAATAAAGCCCATCACCAGCTTTTCCGGTTTTATTAGCACTTGCAATATCTGCTATATAAAGAACAAAGACATTTCTGAATCATTTACTTTCACTCCTTATGCACATATCTATAGCTACTTTCCATACTTACCTTTCCTTAAATTTTAATGATTCAAACTTATACCAAACTTCCAGTTTGTCTCTCACTACACTATTTTATCAAAAAGTTAGTGCCAAAAAGGTCAGAAGCATTTCCCCACATACTTTTATCCTTCCTCTAGGATTCATATGTCATTTTCTTTATATATGTATTCATGGCAAACTGAGGCACAGGGATTTAGGCTCTATTTCTCAAGGACAACTCAGAGGTATAATTCTGTCCTTGCAGATTTTCAAAAGCACGAGAAAAATGTCCCCATTTCCTCCAAATCAGTTCCCTTTCTCTGCATACACTGTACTGAACAAAGGTGAAAAACTCCGAAGTTCCAGTCTCATGTTATTGATAGCACAGAGTGTTATAAGCTGTGTTCCTTAAGCTGCGTTGGAGAACTACCACGAGGACTCATAGCTTGGACCATCACACGGTCTTTAAAAGTACCAAGCTGGCAATTATTGTGTTAAAGTATTTACCATATTAATAATAGAATTTAAATAAATAGGCGGGCAAATAGGTACGCAGATAGGTAGGCAGATCATCTACTTCACAATTGCCTTCCAATGAATTGATTACATTAGAGAAATGTCTCATGAAAAAAGAGATTTATTTCCACTAGGTTTTCATCCATTTTGCAATTTGAAAATAAGAATGGACTCTTTTTTTTTTTTTAAGATTTTATTTATTTATTTGAGACAGAGAGAATGAGAGAGAGCGAGTACATGAGAGGGGGGAGGGTCAGAGGGAGAAGCAGACTCCCTGCCGAGCAGGGAGCCCGATGCGGGACTCGATCCCGGGACTCCAGGATCATGACCTGAGCCGAAGGCAGTCGCTTAACCAACTGAGCCACCCAGGCGCCCAAGAATGGACTCTTTCTGTTTCACAATTTAAATTAAAGTACTCAGACAAGTAGACATATTACAGTGAGCCTAAAGAGATAAAAAACGTTTCTTTAAGATGCTGCCACCCTACATAAAAGGAGAAGCACATTTCTTGAATGGGAGAACTTAATATCACGAAAACATCTGTTATTACCAAATGAATATACTGATTTAACACATTTTTGATCACAATAAAAATTTTTGGTTTTTGGACAATTTGAGAGAGAGAACTTGTCAAAATTATTTTGAAATACATTGTAAATGTTTGAGAAATGACAAGAGATATTTGCAAAGGGATAACAGAAAGAAGCTTTTTTTACCATGCCAGATTCTGAGACAAATCTACTGTAAATAAAAAGTACATTGTTTGTATATCAGTATGCAAACTGAATGAATGAATCGAAATACTGAGTCTAGAGATGGGCCCAAGGATACCAGCATAAAGAAGATTACACAAGAGTACTCCTACCATGGTCAATTTTAAGGTACCGATGTCATGACAATCAGCATGTGAAATCCCTGAAAATTCAACTGGCGTCTGCAGCACACTACTGGCAAGGGTGTTGGTTCAGATCAGCTGGAAAATCGTATTTGCTTAATAAATAGAGCCGGAATGACAGCCTATGCAATTTAAAGGAAATACAGCTAAATGCTTAACACATTTTACGTAAAAATAAAATCTCTATTGTTTTGTTTTTTTTTTTAAGATTTATTTATTTATTTGAGAGAGCGAGAATGAGAGAGAGAGAGAGCACATGAGAGGGGGAGGGTCAGAGGGAGAAGCAGGCTTCCCGCGGAGCAGGGAGCCCGATGCGGGACTCGATCCAGGGACTCCAGGATCATGACCTGAGCCGAAGGCAGTCGCTTAACCGACTGAGCCACCCAGGCACCCAAAATCTCTATTGTTTAAGGATCCACATGAAAAATACCCGTATTCTCTTGCATGAAAAATTCTGGCAGATAAAAATGCAAATATACACTGAGAAAAGATAAAAGAGAATAGGCTAGGAAACAATTTGAAGTATTTATTGAAAACAAAAGTTAATATTCCTCAGACATACATATATACATACATACAAAAAGCTCTATAAATTAAGAACCAGGATAGAACTTCACAAGAGCACTGAAAATTAAAAAGAAGAGGAGAAGGAGGAGAAGAAGAAGAGGAAGAAAGAAGAAAGAAGAAGAAGAAGAAGAAGAAGGGGAGGAAGAAAAAGTATTCTCAACCTCATGGTAGATAAATCAGAGTAAAATGCCATTTTTTAATGTATCAGATTAGCAAAGTTTTAAAAGATTAATGATATTTAGTTTTAATGGGGAAATGTGTACACTGGAACATTTTGTGACGAAATGTAATCTCACATATTCTATAACAACTGTGAGTTAAAAATATACACAACTTAACCTAATCCCATTTTGGTGACCGTGTTTGGGGGAGCCATTTCTACAGTAAGGAAAGACCAACCAAATACAAGTAGAAAAGTATAGGTCTACAGAGACTTTTGAAAACATAGTCATAGTAAAAGATTTTGAAAGAAGATGCATATATGCCAATAGGGTAATGTCTGAATTAGTTATAAAATATTAACATCATGAAACATTGCCCAGCTACTAAAAATTAGTTATATATCTTACTCCTGACAAGAAAGGATATAAATGATACACTAAAGAAAAAAATATATACTGTGTCTTTTTAAAATCCTATTTTTTCTTTTTTTTTTAAGATTTTTATTTATTGATTGATTGATTTGACAGAGAGAGAGAGAGAGAGAGAGAGACAGTGAGAGAGGGAACACAAGCAGGGGGAGTGGGAGAGGGAGAAGCAGGCTTCCCGCTGAGCGGGAGCCCGATGCGGGGCTCGATCCCAGGATACTGGGATCATGACCTGAGCCGAAGGCAGACGCCCAACGACTGAGCCACCCAGGCGCCCCAAAATCCTATTTTTTCTTAGACAGTAGTAATTAAAGAACCTACATATACCTTCGTGTTGGCACACTTGTCTTTAAACATGAAGAAAGTTATGGGATACCTTCCACTAAAGATAAATTCAAGGAAGCTGTATTTGGAGGGGGGTTGACACTGTCACTATTTTACTTTTATACCTTAACAGTATTTGACTTGTTAGAAAGTGCTATATGACTCCTATAATTTAAAACAAACTGAAAGTTTGAAATAATTGGCTAATCAATTATATTAAATTGGAAGACTGCTATGACACATGATATGAATAAAACAAAATGAATAGTATGACGAACAAATAGGGCCTATTTAAAAAACAAAAACAAAAGAAGTGTGTATGTGTGTTTAACGTACATGTTAATCTGAATTTATTATTATTATTATTATATTTCTGTTTTTTGAGTGGTACAAAAAGCATGATAGAGAGATTGAAAAAAACATTCTACTCTTTTATGGTATTTGTGGGAATGTAATTGATACTAGTAGTCAGGGGATAATTAGGCAAAAAGATATGAAAAGGCTTAAAAATATGTATGCTTGTTTCCCAGAAATGCAACTTGTAGTCATTTATCCTGAGGAAATAATTTAAGTATTTATTCATCAAATAAATTTAGCAGAGATTTAGGCATGTCACAACTTAAATATTTACCAAGAGGTTTCTGACTATATGCAATGTTGATACCACCAAGACTGATAGGCAGCTGGTACTCCAGCAATCCCAGTTGTTAACACTGGCATCGATTTGTTATTTGCTTTATGGCCATTGTTTGATGGCTGGTGCCCACAACATATCAGGTATCAAATGTTCTAAATATTACCCCTGATTATAACCTTTTAGAGTATAATATATAACCATTAAAAGTGATACAACAGAATGTGGTTTTCCAACTTTAGTCCTATGCTAGTCCACATTTAAGATTTTTGCCATATGTATGTGCCACTCGAATTAATATTTTCTTAATATAGTTCCCTAATCTACTAAATATCTTACCAAAAGTAGAAACTACTTTCACGTACATTAAACATATTGTTTAATATAATTAAGAGTAATGATAAACATATTGAAAACAGTATTATTAATTTTGAGCTGGACAAACCTATTAATGCACTTTATAAAAAGGTAATTAGCAAAAATTAGTTATTTAAGTCAGACTAAGACCTTATTTATATTATCAGAATGATCAGAATGATTGAAATAACATAGAAAGTAGAATAAAGTTTTTGCTATAAGATTTAATATTATTCAATACCTTGTCCAAAAACAACATGAACTAGATTTTGTAATAATAATAACATCAGCGGTGTAGATCCTATATTTAAGGAAAAACTGAGGCGTATTTGGCATACAGAAAACTCAATCACAATGACTTTAATAATTTATGTTCATTTTTCTCCAAATAAACATAAAACAAAGGAATCTAGAGGTAGTAAGTGCTGTCCTAGGTTCAGGGATATTATCTCCATGATCTTCTTTGCCTTTCTCTCATGCTTCCAAGGTGGGTACCTGGCACCAACCTTCACACCTAGAGACAAGTCAGAAGAAGGTATGGGGAAAGAAAAAAACCAAGCCAATTGCACCTATCTTATTTAATCAGAAAACCACAACTTTCCTGGAACCCCTTCAACTCTCCTCCCTCAAACCTTACTGGTCTGATCATGTGCTCACCCTACATGGTAAGGAAGTCAGAAAATTAGAGAACAGGATCATCATAAATGCCTTGAGCCAATTCCCATCCAGCCTCTTAAATTTTATAAATACAGTGCTGTTTCACACTGTATCCGGTTTAGCAGAAAAAAAGGGAGCGAATGTTAGTAACTAGGTTGTGGGTAACTAACAATTTCTACTATAATCTGCAAGGTATTCATGATATATTTTAAAATTTAAAAAGCAGTTTACAAAAAATATGTAGAGGTTTTTTTCAAAAACATTTAATGCATCTGTGTATGTATGTATGTGTATATACACACGGGAGTATTTATAAATGAAAATGTGTTTCTTTGTGTTAAAAGAAATGATGGGTGATCATTTTTTTAAACTTAACTCTATTTTAAATGCTGAATTTATGCTATTTAAAAAAATAAGATCAAAATATTTTGTTGCATCAGATTGAGTTAAATTTTAGAAAATATAATCCTGGTCTTTTGAAAGGCTTTGGTCGGCTCACCCAGGATCTTAGTATCCCAACTACCAAAATCTCTGTCTCCTGCCCATAGTCCTGAGAGTTTCTTAACTGGGGTAAGAGACATTACATGTTTCTTGCTCAGCAAACACATCATTTCATTTGGGAAAGTTTAAACTGTAGATAGAGATCTGACTTTCACCTTCTATTTATCCCTTCATAGTAGCATAAAGGGCTGTGAAGCCAGTGTAGGGCTTACAGTTTTGACACAAGAGCTTTCTCTCTTATCTAATTCTTGCAGAATCCAGATTTGGTGGCCTTTAGACACAATGTAAGCTACATCTGTTTGATTTAACAATTATATAAATTTTATTACTGTTGAGACAGAAAGTAACCTGCAAGAAAAATAATGGCTTTCCAACATCACATCTGTGTGTATTTATATGAATTGCACAGCTCTGTCGTTTTGTTCAGCTGAGTGGCTGTCTGGCTGAGGGTGTCCTGGGATTTTAGTGCTTTTCAAACATTCTGGCACAAAGCAAGGCTTTTTCTTAGCCATGAGGGTTTTTAAATACACACACACACACACACACACATTTTAAATTAATGATTAACTGCAATGATGATTCATCTTAAAATCAATTATGCACTGAATAAAGATTTCTGGAAACCCAAGAGATAACCCTCATGCGTATGTGATATTAAAAACAAGGTCAGAGGCCCCTGTCAGTAGTTACAGCTCAGTCCAGAGTCCATGAGTATAAAACGCCACTTGATCTGGCACAGGATTGCTACTTATTTAATGCTACTTGGTTTTCTCATTAAGTCTTTTCTGAAATTTTAAACAGATATAAGGCCAACTTCAAAATAATGGCTGTCTTGGCAGCTCTGCTGACCCGACCTTATTTATTACTTACATAATGCAGAGATGCATGCATATATATATATATATATATGCAAACAGTCATGCAGGTAGAAAGAAAAGAGGTTGTCTATGCCATTGCATTAAAGGCTTTAGCACAGTCTGACTATAAGCCATAACTACAATTATTTGAAATTAAAAATTCAAAATAAAACAAACTTTGTCTTTTCACACACCTGCTTATCCCAGGGGAACATCTGGACTCAGTATTTAGAAATCATTATATTAGTAAATTGAGAGCCAAGGCAGCCAGCACGAGGGAGATAAGATCCAATGAATCATTCGTATCCGAGAATGGAGCTGATTCATTTTGGAGGCACTGAAGTGGACACGGAGCTTTTCATAGAAGACCAGCATAAAATACCTTCCAGTTGTCAAGCCAGATTGAGCAAAGAAGCAAATTATCTAAGCATCATTTCAGGAAGTGTCAAAAGAAATGCCAACTGAGTGGCAGCAGAGATTTTTGAGTTTCTAAACTGCATCATCTGTCATGACAGAATTTTAACCATTTTATTTTTTACAAGGTATTCCAAGGATGCAACTATTATTTCTCCCTTATGCTGACATTTAAGGGATATGTATGTATAAATATGTGCTTCTTCTTTATATAAAATAATGAACTCCATAGAATTTAGTTGTGAATACGATCACTGAGGTATAAAGTTTCAATGAAAGGAAACGAGCACAGGTAAGAATTGGCAAAGATGACCCCAGATAGTTTTGTCAGGTTGCCTAGAAGGAAGCAGGCTGTAGTGGGAGATTCATACTTCCCTGTCTGCATGCCTTGTGCAATCCCCTTCCTCTAAGTGTGGGGTACACAGAGTGACTTGCTTCTAACTAAGAGAATAATGACAAAAGTGAGGAAATATCACTTCCATGATTAGGTTACAAAAGACTGTGACTCCCCTCTTTCTAGCTCTCGCTCTCTCTCCCTTGCTGAAACCCTTACTCTCTTGCCTTTTGTTTTCTGTTGTTTCCCTTTTTCACTTTGCTGAAGCAAGCTGCCCTATGGAAAAGGCTCATGTAGTAAGGAGCTGAGGGTGCAACCGCGCCCAACAACTAGAAAAAAAATAAATCTAACAGCCTACAATGGACTGAATCATGCCAATAACCACTGAGTGAGCATGGAAGTGGATCCACCCTATTTAAACCTTGAGATGACTACAACCTGGCTGATTTCTTAATTATAGGTGAGAGATCCTGAAGCAGCAGCCCCAGCTTAGTTGTGCCATAATTTCTGGCACACAGAAACTGTGAGATTATAAATGTGTATTATTTAAACTGTCAAGCTTTGGAGTAATTTCTTCCAATAATAGGTAATTAATGCATCCACCTAACCTCTCATGAGTTCCCCAAGTCTCCAAGTGCTCAACAGCTCCTATCTCACAACGGAAAATCACTGACAGTAAATCCAGATAGACCAGTGACCAAATAAATGTTAGTATAAGGCAGCTTTCACTTTTTTTTTTTTTTTAAAGATTTTGTTTGACAGAGAGACAGCGAGAGAGGGAACACAAGCAGGGAGAGTGGGAGAGGGAGAAGCCGGCTTCCCGCGGAGCAGGGAGACCGATGCGGGGCTCGATCCCAGGACCCTGGGATCACGACCTGAGCTGAAGGCAGACGCTTAACAACTGAGCCACCCAGGCGCCCCCCCCCCCAGCTTTCACTTTTGACTGAGGTTTTTGGTCAAGTTGTCTTGACTAGAACCAGATCCTGACCTGGGCTAAAGATTCACTAAAGAAGTCCTCCTGGAGACACATGTAAAGGAGTTACAGAAGATGAAGATCAGACAAGACATGATTCCAGGCAGAAAATGGAGAAGAGTAGCTTTAGCCTGGTCCCACAAGGGAACCAGGGAGTATATGTTACTCCTCACATCTTTTGGGCATAAAGTCAAGAGAGGTGGGGGGGGGGTGTATGGGTGGTGCAGTCGGTTAAACATCCAACTCTAGGTTTTGGCTCAGGTCATGATCTCAGGTCATGAGACTGAGCTGAGGCATTAGCTCGTACTTAGCACAGAGTCTGCTAGAGATTCTCTCCTTCTCCCTCTGCCTCTGCCCCTCCCCTTGCTTGCACTCTAATATAAGTAAAATCTTAACAACAACAAAAACAAAGGCAAGAGAGGTGGGCTTTCATACTTTCATATTCTCACAGCTGTTCATCATTAGCTAAGGGTGTCCCAGTTGAGGAGTGGGAAAGTGTAACCTGCCAGTTGTGCTTTGCTCCTTGTGATTATGGAAAAACAACTCTAGTAGCCTTGAGGGCTGTGTGATAAAGAGAGGGCTCAGGTACAGGCCATTAGAGGCAAGAGCACTTTAAAGCTGAAGATGGAGAGCACTGAACTCATAAAGCCTATCTGAGGAGATCTGGATGGAGTTGCAGCTGTGTTCACTACCACAGCCTGTAAACTGTAGTGACGCATAGTATGGCTAGCTCTTCAGTGGTGCAAGCACACCCTCCTGCAGGGCACTGAGAGATGGGGGACCCTGTGCACTCACTACTCTTCTCCTTGCGACTTCCAGCTGGTGTAAGTGAGGCTGTGTTCTCTTTAGACCTCAAAACGTGACAGAACTTTATACAATGCCTTGAATTTATTATGAAGTTTCTTCTGGGCAGCAACTTGTGAGCTGAGGGGATAGGTGCAGGTGTGGGAGCAGAGCCCACCTGCATTGTGCTTCTATAACTCCAAACATCCAGATCCCTTTACGCAGCTTTAGAACCAGCGGATTATATCTAGTCCTTTCCTCAAAATCATTATATTCGTAATATGATTACTCATATTACGATATTATATTCATAATTGTTATATTCATAAATGTTACCCTTATTTCAAGCATGGTATATGTGGTCATCAGTCAGTGGTTCTTTTAAGCTTCATAATGGAATTTAACTAAGTAAAAAATTCTCTGATAGACACAAACGCCATGTAAAGTGAGTTACATGGATCTCCTGAACGTCTATGTAGTTGGCTTCCCACAGTCCCATAGAGCTCAGTCCCTTTAAGATTTCAGGACCCAAGAGACAAGGTTCCTCCCTGCACTCCAGTCACAGCATGTCAAAATTAGAAACAACCAAAGCCAGCAAGTAAAATGAAACAACAAATGAACCAAAGCAGAGTGATATCAGGACACTCTAGTGGGTGAGATGTCACCCACATTTGCCTTCATCTGGTGCCAATCTGCAGGTTGATTCTGATGCACAATATAATCACAGGTGCTGTCAAGCTACCGTCAGCCCCTGCCTGTCCATCTGTCAAAAGAAGTCACCTCTGAGTGCAGAGAATGGCTGCACAATCTTGGGCAGACAACTGATGTCACTGAGGGGAGGACAATCAAAATGTTTAGTAGATCAAAACTGACAATCATCCACCACTCACTTGCTGGCTTATGAAGGAAGAACATTCAATATAACTTTGGCCAATTAAAGGGGGTTGGCAGTGCTCTCTGACAGATTAACCCTAGGGAACAAAATTTTCCGGCACTTTCCCAGAAAAAATGAAGTGAAACTTTAGAATTGCTAACCTCCCAGTTTGACATTCAAAGTGTACAGAATGGTCTGACAGATCATTTTAACACACCACCTTTCAATACATTGGCAAAGTTTGAGTAATTTCATTTTCCTTTTTTTCTATATATCATACTCAGAGGAGAAAAACTGGGAGCATCCCAAGAAGCCCTACGTACTAACTGTAAGTTCAAGAATAATGAGGGTGAGCAAAGGACAAGATAAAGGAGAGTGTATCAGTGCACTTAAAAGAGTATAGTTTACATTCTGAATATTAACGACTATAAACACTTCTGGGCTGGCCCAAAGCAGTCCTAAAACTTCACAGAAAGGCACCTACGAGAACTTTCTTTTACTTAAAAAAAATTGCTTTCGGGGCACCTAGGTGGCTCAGCTGGTTGAGCATGACTCTTGATTTTGGCTTAGGTCATGCTCTCAGGGTCCTGGGATTGAGTACCCCCGCCCCCGCCCCCCAGGCTCCTTGCTCAGTGTGGAGTCTGCTTGAGGACTCTCTCCCCCCCCACTCTGTCCCTCCCCCTGCTCACACACACGTTCTCCCTAATAAATAAATAAGTCTCTAAAAAATTGCTTTCTTTTCCCTTTTTTTTTATAATCTCAAATTGAAAAGCCTTCAGATGTTTTTCAGGAGGAAGATTTTGGGGTAAAAGGCCAATATGCATTGATTTTTAACGGACCTTCTCATAGGGATTTTTCTACCTGGAAAATGAATCAGATGAAGATTGAAGATTAGTTTACTGCCATCACAGGCATTTCACTTGCTCATTATCAGCTTCTCTGGGCTGGCTTGACCTCTGTTTTCCCTAGGCTTTCTGGAAAAGCATAGCCTCATTATTTTGAAGCACCTAGTCAACTGTTAGCTTACTACAATCATTTGCCTGCCATCAGATTGTCACAAGTCTTTAGAACATGCAACTAATATTTTGAATGTTAATACTAATTCAGTAATATATCATTTATTTATAGCTATGCATGAAATTTTCACTTTTTAATGGGCACTATAATTATGTGGTTTTTTTCATTGCAGATTATTCTTTTCTAATCCAGTTCTTCAGATCATCTTGTCTTTGAACTAACATTCCAAATTGAAAGAGTAGTTTAGTAAATATAATGAAAAGGATTATTTTATTATCACTGCAATGGTAGACCCTGTATTGGGGAAACAATTATTGATTCTACCTACAACTAATTACCTGAGAGACCAAGGAATAAATGATAAAGCAGTTCTGGGTTATTAGTGTGTGTCATCTGTGGGAGACTCTATGGGCTCCAGGACTGGACTTTTCTTTGAAGAAAACAGCCATCAGTGATATCAGCCACAGAGCTTCCCAAGGAAAACTGTACTCCATAATTACTTTTCCTAAATTCCTGCTTAAAAAGGGTTGCCAAAACAAATTCCATCAGTATTATATAATTGAAAAACTCTCACACAAAAACTCCCCATTAATTTAGCATTTGTCTTAAAATTGTACAGTGTACACTAAGATATCTGTACTGATATCTAAAGATATTTTCCAACACTTAATTATCCTCATTGTATTTTAAAACTAAAATTCTACATGATATGTCAAAGGGAAAAATTAAACATATCTTTATATTCTTATTTTCCACCTATTAAAAGAATTTACCTGTTTATTACTGCAAAAGAATTCCAAAAAACATACATTTTTTTCTTACATACTCTTACTGTATCATATTTTCTGTATCACTGTGGACTTTTTCTGTTTTATTCACAAAATTCAAGTTCTAATATTTTTCAATCTGAAACAATCTATGTAAATTTTAATCTTTAGCCCTCTGTGTGGACAAAACTATCATCAGTATCAATACATCAATTGCTGCTTGGTTAAGTTACTGTTTTAAGATTAAAAATTCCATTTTAAATGAATTAACACATTTTTATATAGGAGGTATAAGGTACTGTTGTAGGCAAAAATATTAATTAGAACAGTTTTTATCTTCAAGGAGTTTAAGAAAGCAGCTGTGGCAACAAAATCTGCAATACAGTATATGTACAACATCAAAGGTGTGTCTGGTGATGATACATCAGGAGGAAACATCAGCTGTGCCTGGCTAAAGTCATCTGTGGATGGCTTCACAGAATAGACACTTGGGCTGGATGTGAAATGGGGGAAAACACCTGCAGAGAATGAGGGCTAAAATATATTCCAGAGAGAGGAACCAGTAGGTTCAAAGACATGGCACAGGCCAGGTGACTTAGTAGGATATTTCAGAAAGGGTCTAAAGATTAAATGGGGGCTTAAACTACTTTGATCTATAAAGTACCCACCAATCCCAGAATCAGTGGCTAATTAATCTATCTCTGAGAAAACCATGCTTTTTTCAGTATGCAATACATCAGTGAAATCTAAATATAAGCTCTTGTTAACACAATTTAGACATGATGGTAGTAAACAATATGATTGGAAAGATGATAGCAATCTTGATCAAAGAGAAAATAATATTCACTTGATTCTGTGGCAAAATTTATTCTGCTAAAAAATTCACCTGAGGAGTTATAAAAGTATACATTCTGCATACAATACCAGGAGTACTGAATAAAAGTTTGGGAGGATAAGAAATTACATTGTTAATAAACATTCTGGTTGACTTTGGTCATTTCATCCTTGGAACATACTCTGAGAAACTCCGGTCTAAGGAAAATTAACCAAAAAATCAAACCAAAAACAGACACAAATCAAAACTATAATGAGACACCTCCTCATACCCATTAGGATGGGTAGTATCAGAAAAAAACAGAAAAGTATGTGTTGGCAAGGATATGGAGAAAACTGGAACTTTTTTGTACTGTTGGTGGGAACATAAAATGGTACAGATGCTGTGAAAAATATTATGGCAGTTCCTCAAAAAATTAAACAGAATTACCATATGATCCAGCAATTCCACTTTTGGATATATACTCAAAAGAATTGAAAACAAGGTCTTAAAGAGATATTTGTATACCCATGTTCATAGCATTATTCACAATAGCTAAAATGGGGAAGCAACCCAACTCTCCATGGGCAGATAAATGGATAAACAAAATGTAGTATATATACATATAATGGAATATTTTTCAGCCCTAACATTATGCTAAGTGAAATAAGTCAGTCACAAAAAGACAAATACTCTATGATTCCACTTATGTGAGGTACTTAGGGTGGTCAAAAATCACAGAAACAGACAGTAGAATGATGGCTGCCAAGGGTTGGGGGGTGGGGGGGGACAGTGGGGAAGCAAAATGAGGTGTTACTGTTTAATGGGTATAGAGTTTCAGTTTTATAAAATGCAAAGAATTATGAAGATGGATGATGGTGATGGTTGCACAATGATAGTATGTATTTAGTACCACTTAAAAATGGTTAAAATGGTAAATTCTTATTATGTGTATTTTACCACAATAAAAAAAACTGAGGGAAAAAAAACAAAAAATAGGAATGATAACAAATTGTTTACATGCCAAAAACTAATTCAACATCATCTTTTCCATAAAGCTTTCTGAAACAACTCGAGCCAGAGTAATTACTCAATCCCTCTTTTGTACTCCCATATTATTCTATTCATACTGTAATTATTGCTTTTATCATACTGTATTATAATTACCTTTTACTTGCATATCTGCCCAACTATGTATTCCTTCAATCCAGGCTTATCTTTTAAGTCCAGTCCCTAGATTAATACATAATGCATAGCTGGTACACAATAAACATTTATTAAATTGATGGCCAATAACTGTAAATTGCAATATAAAGACTGACAAGAAAGAAAAAAAAACAGTTGAATGAAGAGAATGGGACCATAAACAAGCCTCAAAGAGAAGCAAATTACTTTCTCCTCACTGTTCCAACTGCAAAAACGCCAAAAATCATTTTTAAGAAACCACTGCTATGCTTTCTATGATGTAGTATTCAATTTTAGTATGGTCAAAAAGAGTTAAGAATCAAATTTTAGCTGTCTGTAGCAAATTAAATATAAATATCAGGGCACCAATCAACTTTGCAAAATTATACCCTTGGAGTTTCATCAGTAATAATTATGTGTGAATGGAAGAGTGAATATCTACTTTTAGATAAACCACTTGCTAGATTCACAGTGGATAATTTCCTGAGAAAGTGTGAAAAAAATGCTTTACAATAAAATACCTTAAACTCAACAGTGTGGCATAATACACAAAGAAATTGTGCAAATTAATTTCCAAAGTAATTTCCAAAATAATTCTGCAAAGAGGATAAATAACCTTTTGATCACATGAATATTTTCATGTATCTACTTTGCTTAATGGTAGAATCACCTCTCTAAAAGGTCAACACTGTACTGACAAAATTGCCTACAGGTGGTTTCACCAGATCAGGGATAGTTTAGGGCAAAAGAAGGGTCAGAGGCTAAAATATAAAACAATTTAAAGCAAAGATAATCTCTTAATATGAAGCAGTAAACGTTTTTCTAAATGTTGGCAATAAATAAATGAAGATGAGAAATTCAAAAAATCAATTTTAATGTATGATACTGCTAAAGTGATCTCAACTTTTCCTTGAACATAAAACAATCATTTCAACAAACTACATTAACACATAATTTAAAATCTTCCAAAACCAAATTCCTTAAGAGCTAATGATGACCCTGTTTTCCTAGATATATATATATGTATATATTTAATATACATACACACACATACACACACAAACACACACACACACACATATATATATATACCCATGGAATCAATTATTTCACCATGTATTAAGAAAAGAAATGGATGTCTAGAACAGACTGAACATATAAAGGGAAAAGAATATAAATGTGACTACCATCTTTATCAGTGGAAAGATACTGGTATGAAAAATTACCATTGTACTTGCTTCAGTCCCAAGCATGTAAAAATGCAGTGTTAAAAGAACCACTGAAGAAAAATTCACAATATATGTTAAATTAAAATATTGAGGAATTATAAAGTGAGTGATTGAGAACAGCATAAGTCAGAAAGACTAACAAATAATACATCTCTAAGGACAGAACCTCATAATGCTTCCTTATACACACTAAGTGATCAGTGCTAACTAAGAAATGAATGATTTAAAAGGTAACATTTTTATGCTTGACCATGTATTTGAAAGTAAGGTAGTAAAATAAATGAGAAATGAAAAATATATATGTAATTATAAAACAGGAAAAAAGGCAGATATGTTTAATTAAATTTACTGTTTTATGAATCATTAAAGAAAATTAGATGCGTCTACTTCTAAACTAAGAAGTAGGTAAGATAAAATTATTGAAAACTTTAAGGGGTGTGGTCAGTCTCTAGTAGTGTGATACAACATCTTTTTAACTATCTTCTTAACTTAATGAGGTTTTTGAGGTTTCTCATATGGCATTATCAATGATGGTCATCTGTATTTAGACACACCAGTTCCATATGGTCTGTTTAAAAAAAAAAACAAACTTTAGGAAATCTTCAAAAAAGGGTGTCGAGTTCTTCATATTAACATCCAAAATACTCAAGTATTTATCTAATGTCAGAAAACCAAACACTGAATATAATTTCCATTCCTGACTTTTAATAAATGGCATTCTGTCTAAACCAATTTTAGTTAAGGAGGGCTGTTAAGGACAGCCTGAGTTTTATGTGTCTGCAAATGTGTTTAAATTTATTACTACTCTGTAGTATGAAATAAAAAAATCTGGCACTACAATACATTTAAAATTTTCTTTGAGGCCATCATGTCCACAGCCCCTGAGGCAGTTATTCATTAATTGTAATAAACTGAGTTTTGCCCTATTGTCACAAATATAAGATGACACAAACCAGATTATATTTGTTTTGATTTTGTAGTGTTCACATAGCAGTTCTAATTAACAATCAAACAGTTGAGATTCAACTCTCCTCAGGCAAACCTACAAAATCTTTGAGGGAAGAGAAAGTTGTTAGTTGTCACTGAAGTTTGCTTTTTATTTTTTCCCTTTGCTCTCTCAAATGTCAAAGTGATAAATCAGAAATTTGAAAACCATATCGAAAAAAGGCAAGCACATGTTGTGGCAGGTTTGTGCCAACACCTCATCAAAATTCACACCAGCATAAAGACTCCTTGACTGAGGTGCTGTGCAACCTACCGTTGAGATGCAAGGCACTGACCCGCTCTTCCTGTCATTTTCAGTCACTCATTCAGGTTCAGCAGGGATGCATCAGATATAAAGATCAAATGACAAAATAAGCCTCTATCATGAGTTGCTACAGCACGGGAGCATCACTATGTCCACTGTATGTCATTTTGACAAGGCTTGTCACACAAAGCTAAAGACTGAGATTAAGAGACACACCAATAAATTACTTTTTAAAAAGGTTATCCACTATGTACTTTCATAGGAGAGTATCAAGGACAAACAAAGGTAAATCATTTAAGGGAGTCTGGGTGGCTCAGTTGGTTAAGCGACTGCCTTCAGCTCAGTTCATGATCCTGGAGTCCTGGGATCGAGTCCCGCATCGGGCTCCCTGCTCAGCGGGGAGTCTGCTTCTCCCTCTGACCCTCCCGACCCTCCCCCTTCTCATGCTCTCTCTATCTCATTCTCTCTCTCTCTCTCAAATAAATAAAATCTTTAAAAAAAAAAAAAGGTAAATCATTTAAACTGATACAACAAAAAGACTGAGTTGAAAACAAAAGATTTAAAAAAAGAAATCTATGAAAGTGATACCCTTCTTCCGACCTGTCCCCTTAAAAACTCCTCATTGAGGGCACCTGGGTGGCTCAGTCGGTTAAGCGACTGCCTTCGGCTCAGGTCATGATCCTGGAGTCCCGGGATCGAGTCCCGCATCGGGCTCCCTGCTCGGCGGGGAGTCTGCTTCTCCCTCTGACCCTCTCCCCTCTCATGTGCTCTCTCTCTCTCTCTCATTCTGTCTCAAATAAATAAATAAAATCTTAAAAAAAAAAACAAAAACTCCTCATTGGTGAAAGCAAAGGCAACATCACAGATGTATTTTCATGTCAGGGCTCCTGAACTGAAATCACGCAAGCCTGTTTGCATGTCTGTCCTGTGAATCATCTATTACTCAGTCTTGTGTTCCATTTTGTTTCTTTCCCCCTTCCTCGGTATCCACTGAGCTTCAAAGGGATAAAGGAAAACAAAGCTGAACATCAATTTGGGTGCCAGCTTTTCTTTAAGCAGTGTAAGAGGCATAAAAATCTTATTCATGTGAGAAAATGGCTGAAATATTTACATGGGATTAGAATCTCCTGAGAACCAGTCTTCCTGAAAACTCCTTGAAAAGTGCACATGCATTTGCATCTGTCTCATCACTGTTTCACATTTACTATCATTTATATCTACAGGAATAATATGGAGCTTCAGTGGGTTCTAATCAGCCAGATTTTTTTTTGTAACATGCTGTATGGAACTCCTGTATTATGTGCAAGATAAGCAAAAAATAGTCATCAGAGCCAAGAACAGAAAAACCTCAGTCATTAAAAGTGATTTAAGGGGTGCCTGGGTGGCTCAGTTGGTTAAGGGTCTGCCTTCAGCTCAGGTCATGATCCCAGGGTCCTGGGATGGAGCCCCACGTCGGGCTCCCTGCTCAGTGGGGAGTCTGCTTCTCCCTCTCCCCCCTGCTCATGCTCTCTCTCTCACTCTCTCTCTCAAATAAACAAAATCTTTAAAAATAAAATAAAAAATGATTTAAGTTTCAATAATGTAGGGGGTTTCAAAACAAATTGCCCCATGATGCTCCACTTTGGCATGTGGATTATTTCGAGCTGAAAACAATCAAGGCCCAACAGACTCACGAAGAAACTTTAACCTTCCCCCTCTCTGCCTAAAACAATTTAGATAAAGGGCCTGCTCCAGGAAGGGACCTATCCCCAAAATAAATACATTATGAGATAGGTGTGGTAGACAGGGAGGAATTTAGTAAATTCTGTGTGTTAAAATTCCTCTCTATATTGAATTGTCTCTGTGTGGGCCAACAAATATTTGTTTGTCAGATATTTACTCTTTTTCATCCTCTTATTAACTGTTTTCCATCCCTTTCAAGTCCTGGACCCTTATACCCTTTTCCTTAGTTCAGGATGATATATACACCTCATTTTGCCTGACTTGCCTTTGGAATCTTTCATGTTTATATGGATTCCCTGTACATACATATTAAATTTGATTTTCTCCTGTTAATCCATCTCAAGCTAATTCTTAGAGCAGCAGAAGAACATCCAAATATAAAGAAATATTTCTTCCTCCCCAACAATAACATGCTTCCTTAAAACAAAAAATATAATAATTTTAATACCTATTACTACAAAAATTTCTTTAAGTAAAAATCAGTATCAATCAACTAAGAACAGTGTGACTTCACAATGATAAGAAAATAAAACTATACAATATTTAGATTGTACATGAAATTGCTGATATATGACTGGTTTTTACCTTAAAAATGCATTTCATATGGTTTGATATATTAAAATGTGCTCTATATGAATAATGTCTTCACAGATCTTGTATGCATCATTTATGTTGTAAATAGGATTATTCCTTTTCATGACTAAACATTCAGGTAAATCATTATTCTTCAAAATCCTTTCAAAAAAAAAATCCTTTCAAAGTAGGAAACTTTATCAAATTATCTACAAAACTGCCTTTATTTGTCTGCCCTCCTTTCACATTTGTGTATCTATAGAAAAGCTTGGTAGCATTTAGAAAGTGCATCCAATTCATATAGTATACCACTTGTAGAAAAGAAAAGTCTATTTTTACAAGTTGAGTAATAAACCTCAGTTTGGTTGAGAATTCAAACATTGTTAGTGGAGGTTTATTTGCTAGAAAACAGGTAAACTTTCCTCAGAAGTCAAAACTTGAGCCAATTATGCTGGAAGACACAACCTTGTAACCAGAGCAGTTACAACTGGAAAATCATTAATAATTCTAGTCTATGAAATCCAGCTCAGTGGTTAAAGTAGGGCTTGCAAAGATGCCTTTCTGACACCCAAATCTTTTATTACTTCGCGAATAAATGTTATCCCCTTGACAAGAGTGACAGGTGTATGATACCTTGTGGATGGGGTTATAAAGTAGTTACAGTTCACAAACAATGGGATTTTCTGGTCTCATGGCAAAACAAGCAGGGTTAAGAATAAGTTACAAGTACACATATCTTTGTAGATAAATGTCACATTATAACAAGTGCTTAGGTACTTGTAATGTAGAAATGAATTAAAGATTATCCCCCCCTTGCTTTGCTTTAGGCATATTTTCAAGGTCTTATGAAACTGGATCAACGTTGGTAACTTTTTACAATATAGACTTGTCAATTACCCATCTAGATAGTTATTGTGAAAAATTCTCTCCTTAAGTTTTTCATTTTCACATTTATTCTCTGGAAATAATAACACAGACTTCCACGCACCAAGACCCACCTATCTATGGCCACCACTGAATGCCCAATCTACCAGCAGCAGAGACCAATACTGAGTGCCTGATATGGCACCACTGTCCAAAATAACCAACCAGCTACTTGGTATCAGGTTGATTACACTGAACCACTTCCAACACGGAAAGGGCAGTTTTTTGTTCTTCCTAGGAAGGGACATTTACTCTGGAAAGGGATCTCCCTTCCTCTCATGCAATGCTTCTGCTAAAACTACCATCCACAGACTTACAGAATGCCTTATCCACCATCATGGTATTCAACACATTCTTTTTTTTTTTTTTTTTAAGATTTATTTATTTATTTATTTAGAGAGAGAGAACGTGCATGAGTGGGGGGAGGGGCAGAAGGAGAGAACATTCAAGCAGATTCCCCACTGAGCGCAGAGCCCTATGTGGGGCTCAATCCCATGACCCTTGAAATCTTGACCTGAGCCAAAACCAAGAGTCAAATGCTTAACCAACTAAGCTACCTATGTGCCCTTCCAATGCATTATTTCTGATCAAAGAACTTACTTCACAGTAAATGAAGCAAAGCAATGGGCTCATGTTCATGCAATTCATTGGTTTCACCATGTTCCTCATTATCCAGAAGCAGCTGTCTTGATAAAATGGTAAAATAGCTTTGAAGATCAGTTACAGCACCAATAATTTGCAGGTTGAGGCAATGTCCTCCAGAATACTGTGTATGTTCTAAATCAGCATAACAGTACTTTTACTCTCGTACCTAGGATCTAGGAGTCCAGGAATCAAGTGGTAGAAATGGGAGTGGCTCCATGGATTTTTAGCCCCAGTGATCTACTGGCAAAATTTCTGCTTCCTTTCCCACCACCATGGGATCTGATGGTCTACAGGCCTTAGTTCCAGCGAAAGTAAGGCTACCACCAGGAAACACAATGATGACCACTAAATTGGAAGTTGAGACTGCCACTCAGCTACTCTGGGCGCCTGCATGCCTCTGAACCAACAGGCAAAGGAGAGTGTTAAATTACTAAACTGGCTGGGACAATTGATTCTACCAAGAGGAAACTGGGTTGCTGTCATACAATGGAAGTAAGGAAGAGTATGTCAGGAATATAAGATATCCTATAAGGTGACTTACAGTGGTATCATTTCCCATGACTAAAATCAACGGAAAACTACAACTCAATTCAGGCGGGACTTTCAATGATCCTAAACCTTCAGGAATGGAGGGAGATGTGAGTCACCTACCAAGCAAAGAACTACAACCAAATGAGGGTAAAGGGAATATGGAATCAGTAGTAGAAGGTAGCTATAAATACCAACTATATCACATGACCAGATGCAAAATGAGAACTAATACTTATGTGCAATGGCTAATTTTATATGTCAACTTGGCTGGGCCATGGGGCCCAGATATTTGGTTAGGCTTTATTTTAGATATTTCTCTGTAAGTGATTTTTGGATGAGGTTAACATTTACTATTTTGAATAAAGCAAATAAACTCTCCATAACATGGATCAGCCTCATCCAATCAGTTGAAGGCCTTAATAGAACAAAGATTGACCTTACCCAAGCAAGAAGCAATGCAGCCAGCGGACTGCTTCTGAACTAGAACTTCAACTCTTTACTGAATCTCTCATCTGCCAGCCCATTCCATCAGATTTGGGACTCAGCAAACCTCCACAACCATGTGAGCCAATTTCTTAAAATAAACCCCAATCAATCTCTTTTTCCCCTCTCCCTCTTTGTCCCTCCCTCTATCTCTTCTCTGGAGAACCCTAATACATTATGAATATTTCTTTTTTTTTTTCATTATGAATATTTCTTCCTTATTTTGTTTGAATATATCTAGTTATATATATCAACACAATATTTTATTTTCTCCCCTCTCTTTTTCCCTTATCATTTAACATAAGATACATGAATAGCAGCTAATTTGATATCATAAAACTGAAGTTACTAAATATCAATGGAAAAGAATGAATATTATGTAAGGTCTTTGCATCCTCTTATGGAGAAAGGATTAGTATGTCTTTAGTTGTATGCAAGATAGCTATATCATGTAAGGCAAAAGTATGATATCATTATCTTTATTTAGGGATTAATATAATTTAGGGAGATTTTTGTATGGATGCCAAGTTGACAAGGGTTGGACCATGAATGTCAGTTTTGTGTATCAACTTGGTTAGGTTACAGTCCCAGTTATTTAGTCAAATATCAATTTCATTGTTTCTGTGAAGGTATTATATAGATGTGGTTAAAGAACAACTTGAAGTAAGGGAAATTATCCTAGATATCTGGATTAATCTGATTCAATTAGTTGAAATTTCTTAAAAGCAGAACCGAGGCTTCCCTGAGAAAGGAGAAATTCTGCCTGGGATTAGATGCTTCAACTTGTGCCAGAGTTCCAGTCTGACCTTTCTCATGGCCTGCTATGTGGATTTTGTACTTGCCTACCCATCCCCTACAAAGCATGAACAAACACTTTGAAATAAATCTCTTAATATGCATTTCCTAGCAGTTCTATTTCTCTGATTGAAGAGAACCAGCAGGAAGTTTGTATTATTTCCAATGGATACAATGATAAACACTGAAACAAATGGAAGATAAGGTGCCAGTCTTTAAAATGTTCAATCTAAGTATTATGAAAATCTCAAATCATCATACTATTTGAAATTCACTTTTATTCCTTAAGATGTGTTTAAGTGGCTGCTCATATTTTTTGACAGTGTTTATCAAGGTCAATTAATCAGATGCTCCCTTAGCAAAAGTTGAATATCCCAGAACCTATATTACACAGTACTTATTCAGCCTTATTGAACTACCTAGGGCATCTAATGCAAGGTTGAATAGAAGTGATGTGAGCAGACATCTTTGCTTTTAGTTGAAAATCGTCTCCTTGAGGATTTCCATAAATGCTCTTAATCGGGTTGAAGAAATTTCCTTCTAATATATTAAGAAGTTCTTCCGGTCATGAATGAATATTGAATTATTACGAGTGTTATTACTCTTATTAAGGTGATTATACAATATTTTCTCTCTATCCTATTAATGTGATAAATTATATTGAGTTTCAGATATTAAATCAACCTTGAATTCCTGGTACAAAATCTACTTGGTCATGAATCTTTTAATATGATCCCAGATTCCATTTCCTACTATTCTGATTAGAATTTTGTATCTACATTTATGTTCCTTAGATACTACATCATCCAATTCCAAGCCACTGTATTCTCCTTCCACCCCATCACATCTCTTCGCTTCCAAAGATAACTCCTATCCTAAGTGTTATGGTAAATTCCTTGCTTTTTATAGATCTGCTACATAAATATGTAGATATAAACAATATATTACTTAATGTTGCCTATACCTAATTTCTATATATGGAATAATGTGTATTTTTCCAAGACTTTTTTTTGCTTAATGTGTTTTTGAAATTCAATCTTTTTATCTTATGTAGCTACAGTCATTCATTTCCAATACTATGTAATATCCTACTGCTTGTGCACATCATAATCTATTATTTATAATACCGATGAAGATTTGGGTTGTTTTGCTATTGCTTCTGTAATGAATATGCTGTAGGTCCCCTGATACATGTGAAATGATTCCTCTAGGTTACATATCTAAGAGTTGGATTGCTGGAAACCAATGATACACATGTTTAAAATTATAATTAATGCTAAATTGTTTCCAATATGGTTACCAATTTACAGATTCACCAACAATATGCAAAATCCAATATATAAAATCAAATTTTATTGAAACTCTAATCACATCTATGTTGAAACTTATCCTTCTATGGGTAAGTGAATGATTCCATGTGTTCCATGACTGCCTGCATGCTGATCAATTATTTGCATCTATCTTTGAATGAATTTATACTTTCTTCATTTGAGTTTAATATGCTGAGTAAACCTATCCACTGAATTTCTATTACCAATTATACACATATATAAATGCATTTCACTCTTGAAGTCCTATTTGATTTGATTCTTTGAATTCTGCCTCTTCTTTCACTTTTCACCATCAATGTACCTCAATTTTATTATCAAGGGCCTTCTACTGATTATTCTATATATCTTTATCAGCTGTTTTTGCTCTAAATTGATTGCTAATTCTAAAAAAAACAAAAATCCTCCTTTTCTTTTGTCTTTTGTTCTGCTTTTAATATGATGTCAAGAAGGTAATTTGGTACTACTTTCTCTTTGTTAGTAGCCTTTCTTAATTGCCTCTAATATTTTGTCAAGTACCCCTATTCTCACATTTTCTCACTAGAATTTCCTACTATTATTATTTAGTAGTTTATTTATAAAATATTGTTCATTACACTTGCTCTCAAATTGTAAAACTTTGAAAAAAGTCTTCATCCCCTTTAAGCTCCCCATTTCAATTTAGTTAATATAAAAATAATCAGAAAAAAAGAAAAAAGTCAGACATCTATAAATATATAACTTTTTAAAAAAATTTAGAATCTGTTCACCATTTTCTTCATTCCTGATATGATACCAGAGTCTAGAGGCATGACCTCTAAAAAAAAAAAAAACCCACAAACAAACAAACAAAAACTCTTCTAAAGAGTCTCATTTCCTTTCATATGATTCATCTAGAAACAATGCTATACTTTCCTAACAGTATCCAGAACTGGTAAGGCTTTGAAAGATTTGCCATATCACATTAAAAAAAAACTGACATATTTTTAGGCAGGCAAATGTTCTGCATGTAACACTATTCTGAGTAACCAAATACGACATAATGTGACACTGAATAATATCTGCTCCTTTTTTGAGATAAAAAAAAAAATATTGCCAATGAAGGTAACTATAATGGGTATGTTGTGTCTGTGCTAGGTATTTTATAAGAGATTAAACATGAATGGATGGGGAGAGAAAAATTAGAAATTTAAAACAACAGATTTCTAGGATTAATAACAATCATTTGTTATTGTTCCTTGGAAACAGTAAAACCTAATAGATCCCTTCACCTTTCACTGTTTATTAGTCAATATGGTTCACAATCCTGAAACGTAAACTGGTATTATGATAGTTGCATCAATAAAAGTTGCATTAAAAATGAACCTCAAGGGGTGCCTGGGTGGCTCAGTCGTTAAGCGTCTGCCTTCAGCTCAGGTCATGATCCCTGGGTCCTGGGATCGAGCCCCACATTGGGTTCCTTGCTCGGCAAGGAGCCTGCTTCTCCCTCTCCCATTCCCCTACTTGTGTTCCCTCTCTAGCTGTCTCTCTCTGTGTGTCAAATAAATAAAATCTTAAAAAAAAAAAAAATGAACCTCAAATGCATAACTCAGCAGTTGATCTGCCAGCATGTTAATTCAAAAGTTCATTGATTTGAAGCAAACTTTCATATGTGATTGGATGACAGGTGTTTGCTATGTAAAGTGACACTATTTTTGGTGAGGGTTATATGAATCTACACTGAGAATCACTAAATGTCCAAGGGAAAAGAAGACATGAAAGCTATAATAGCAGCAGAAGTTCAAAATGTTGCAATTTAATCAAGTTGTAAACTTATTCGTTTGCTGGTTTCCTTCCTTCCTTCCTTCCTTCCTTCCTTCCTTCCTTCCTTCCTTCCTTCCTTCCCTTCCCTTCCCTTCCCTTCCCTTCCCTTCCCTTCCTTCCTTCCTTCCATATCCCTTCTATAAAAGTAGCATATCTCATTCAGGCAGAATAATGGACAATATCATGGAATATAAACTACAGTTTCCATAGGATTCTATGATATTATTTGTTAAAGATGCATGGGGTACTCTTCCATACTTTTATTACATTGATTAATGGGGTCACTAGTACAAGCAACTTATAATACTAGTTATGCTCAAATGCATAACTTAATATCTTCATGCTTATATTACATTTTAATACAGTGGGGTGAAAATGCCACACTCTTCCCTGAACTAAAACCACAAATTAATTAAAATCACAAATAATTATAAGCAAAGGCAGTAAGAAACAAGTCAATCTGCTCTGCCTTGATATGTCTGATTACTACTAAAGTTGTTTTACTATACAATAGATCACTTATTAAAATATTTTAAATTACTCTTCATGATTCTCAAATGCATGTTTATTGCAGACATTAATATCTCTGTCTGGAAACTTACCATATTTTTCCTTTTGACTAAATTACTTCTGAAAATAGAGGTGAGTTACTCATGAAAGCTCAAAGTTTTCTAGTAGGCTGATCAAATTTAATTTAGATAACAAACTCTAAAATGTTTATAAATACTATTCAAATAAATATTTTACACATGGTACCTAGCTGGTTTAATAAAAGTCTGAGAATTAAAATCATTTTGAGAATAAATTCCATTTACATATTTAAACTTAAAATATTAGGCAATTTCTACAGGGGGAAAAAGTCATATATTAGTAAACACATTTAGAGTTTTTACTTGCACACAGAGGTTCATATTTTAAAACTCTGCCTCATGTTTGGACAAGTTAGTACAAGATTGAGCTGCCAATCTCCACTGAGATGTCAGGGGCTGAAATAGGAGACATTTTGTATGTCAGTGTTGGACTACTGTATCATGACCATGGACATGTTTGTGTATTGCCAGCCCATACGATCTATTCTTGGCACCACTGAATACAATAAATCTTCACCTCAGAGACTGTAAAATGCATTATATAGCTTCTCTTTAAAAAATACTACCACTGCTTCCTATAAAACAGAACTGCTTGTAAAACCTAAATGTTGCAGCAACAATAGACTTCCTGCCAAATAACGTGTGACCAAGAAAAAAGTAATTGACTTTACTAGCAATGCTATGAGCTTTAGATGAACTGTATTTGTATAAAACATACGAACCTACGAACATACGAACACATTTTACCAAGTAAAGTTTAATGAAGAAATGCTTTTATTCTGATAACCTAGAAAAGACTCTTTTGATATTCAAATAAGGTTATCTAATATTTAGAAAGTAAATTTTACTCCATTCTGAACTTTTAAAAAATGCCTTCATTTTGGCACCCTCTGACTACATAATTATGTTAAAGTGTGATTGGATCTATTATGAATGCCTACTCTCAGGCTTAAAAATGTCATGAACATCACTCTGATTAATATGTAGAGAAAAATTCCCTATCCCCATTCTGGAGAATACTTTTCCCTTCACTCAATCTTGTAATCCATGTCTGTCACCAGGTTCACTCAGAAACGACAAACTTTAACATAAGCTTTAACATAAGTTAAAGCTTTCTTCAATTCTTATCCATTTCTTTTTTATAAGCATGTCTATCATTACCACTATCCAAACCTTTTAGGGATAACATGTAACTGGCTTAATAACAGGTGTATAACTTTAAATATATATATATTCTTCAGTTTCTATAACACACAGTTCTGTATTTAAAAGAGGACCCCAATAAAAAAATTGTATCCTTCAAAAATGCAAGCTTCCATCACTAATCAGTTGTACATAATATATTTAAACTTAAGCCTCATTATGATGCTGTGCTTCAGGTTTGAGTCAAGGTTGCTCACCACAGATAAAATTAGACAGCACCAGGGAAATTAATAATGATGTTTTAAAAATTCTATTCTCGGGCGCCTGGGTGGCTCAGATGGTTAAGCGTCGGCCTTCGGCTGGGGTCATGATCTCAGGGTCCTGAGATCAAGCCCCACATTGGGCTCCCCGCTCAGCAGGGAGCCAGCTTCTCCCTCTCCCTCTGCTTCTCCCCGCTTGTGCTCTCTCCCTCTCTCAAATGAATAAAATCTTTTAAAAAATAAAAAATAAAAATAAATAATAATTAATTAATTAATTCTATTCTCTGACCAGTAGATACACAGCAAATTTTAAGCATGCCATTCTGGTGAAATAGAAGAAAGCCTTTTGAGATATTTTCCAATTATTACATCTTGTGCCACATATGTAAATATTGGAAATGTCCAGGAAGAAATTGAAGAACTGTTTTCCCCTTTAAGGGCTGAACTATAACCATCATGTGGCCCAAAGACATTTTCAGGTGTTCAGAAGGGGTATATATTTGACGTACTGAAACTACTGTGTTAGATTACATTAAGTCAGGGAATTCATGTAATGAAACTCAACATAGGTTATGTATTTTTTCCCAACAAATGTTAGATTAACAGTTGATAATACACTATAATAAATATTTGAGGGCAAAATGTGGGATGGTAGTTGACAGTTGCAATGCTCAAGATTTTGATTTCAAGTCAGAATGATTGGCAACGTTTTTTGGATGCCAATGTTAACCTGAACTTTGAGAATACCTAATTATCAAAACAATGGCTGAGTCTAACAATTTTTAATAGAAAGAAATGTTAGTGCAAGATAGGTGCAAGATAATATTCTTGGCAGTTCAGGCACTAATTTTCTTTAATTACAGCCAATAGCAACATTTTTGTTAAATAAAAAATATTTTATCACTTTTCTTGGTTGAACTAATTTAGACTTTTTTTTTTTAAATAAAGGTAATTACAAGTGTTAATCTCCCAAATGAATTCAGAGATAATTTGCTCTTGAGAATTATCAGTCAGAAGTGATAATTTAGCTCCATTGGATTTGATGACACTGAATCCACTGGTGTTTCACTAATATTTTAACAAAAGCTGGGAGAGTAATCTATACAAATTAAAAAAGAAGAACAGTTCAAAATAAAATGATATTAGGGTTCTAGGAAGGAAATCATATTACAATACAGTAATCATTAAAGAATTATAAATTGGGACTATTTTGGTGAGAACTAAACAAGTTCTCTAGTTTTTCAAACCCAATGATGATGTATAGACAAACAAAATGAACTTGGTATGTTATTGTCTACATTCACTTTTTACTTTTAGGTAGAAGTTAGGTAGAAAGAGCAGGTATTGAAATCTCTGGATCAAATTCTGTCCTAGTTGCACCTTTCACATTATTTTTCACTTTGAGCAAGCAACTTACCCATATAAACCCAATGGTCAGTTTCCTCATCTCTAAAGAAGAGATAATAAAGCCTACCTCATTATATGAAGATTTCAGTTCAGTTTCAGAAATGCTTTTTAACCCAGGTTATCAGTATTTGAACTATTACTGTTATTATTATAGTTGCCAATTTTATACTTTATTCAATAATGAAACACAGGTGGGCAGACATTATTGTTACTCCAAAAGGAATTGTTAAAAACCATTCTACTCACAAATTTTAAAGTGACATCTAAATTTTAAATCTTAAGTACAAATAGTTGAAACTATGGCATTATTTAAGTATTGATACCTATGAAACAAAAATACGACAGTAAAGTAATATCATTTCCATTCCTTTATAAACACACAAACAAGCTATATTTTAATAGCAGGAAATTTTATACCATTAATTTTCTCTGAACTTTTATTCTCATTCCAATTCTCATTCTAATTCCATTCAATTAGTGATCCTAATGTAATAATGATTTTACACTTGAAAGTCTTCTATTGAACACCTTATCATTCTTCTCCACAGGTATTTATTTTTAAAATTTAAGTTCCTGCAACATAAGGCTCTATGTATCTTTTAGATTGACCCTTTATTACAAGTATTATTAGCATTTTATCTAAAATAGCAAAATATATTATGAATTCCAATAAATAATATTTTTATAAAGCATAATTTATTTGAAAAAAATTTTAATGAAATGACTGTAAATGACTTGCTTGAAGCAATTGTGGAAACATTCCTTTATTTGTTATTCTGGACATGTTTACACAGTAGGCCAGGCACTGATGTGAGTTTTAAGTTAGCCATTTGCCTTTTTTTTTTTTTTTAAGGATCATTGCTAAAGGGGGTGATGGGAAGGGAGAACCTGCAGGGCAGACAAGTTTTCAGGCTGATCAATCTTGTAAGAGAACAGACTACAAATAAAATTTAATAATATGATATCTAATTTTTTTTATGTTCAGTTAGCCACTGTATAGCACATCATTAGTTTTTTATGTAGTGTACAATGATTCATTAGTTACGTAAAACACCCAGTACACATCACAACTATTAATACTTTCACAGCCCTTTTAATAAAATTTTGGGGACTGTCAATAGTCCAAATTTCGGGTGGCTGGGTGATGGACATTGGGGAGGGTATGGTGAGCACTGTGAATTGTCTTAAGACTGATCAATCACAGACCTGTACCTCTGAAACAAATAATACATTATATGTTAATTTAAAAAAAGTACAAATTTGAAAACCATTTTTCTAACATTCAGTTGCTCCATCATAAAAAGACACCCCTCATGCCCTATATTGACTCTGGTCAATAATCTTTCCAGTCTACTTTCATGAATGAGTAAAATGGTCTCATGTGTAATTGAAAAAGAATAATGTAATTCAAGAAAGGTTAAATGGACCTAGTTAAGTTCAACCTAGTAGAACCCAATCAGATTAATCATGGAGAGAACATGTGTGTTTCCAAGCCCCAGCCATTCTAATTCTAATTTCGATGTTTTTAAGTCTCTGAAATAGAGAGATGGCAAAAGCCACCATTATAATTAACAGAAAACAGTACTTATTGAAAAATTTACCATACAGGGGGCTTGGTAAGATGCTCTAGAAACCCTTCAATTTAAATCAATATAGAATGCTAAGGAATTGGCTTCCATAGCATTGAGCCCAAAGAGCAGGCCAAGACAGAGAAATCTCTGACAACATTGTTGTGGGGGCCTCCACAAAAATTTTGTAATATGATAAAGATAAGATTAAACTTAGAAACACATACCCATTAGAGAACACTTTAGTTCTGTTTGTTTTTTGTATAGCTCAAGTGGAGATTTTTTTTTTTAATTGAAGTAGAATTGACATACAAGATCCTATCAGGTCCAGGTGTACATCATAGTGATTTGATATTTTTATACATTACAAAATGATACCCACAGTAAGTCCCGTTATGCTTAAGCGTAGTCACCTTTGCAGAGGGAGCAGGGATGAAGGGTAGAGTTCCTGTGTAATTTAAAAAGTATTTTCAGAGCTTTGCTTTTTATAAGACCTTTGAATCACTCTAATTAAAGGCACTATATGCTCTTTTGTGGCTCTTGATTTATATCCATAGATTTTTGGGTGAAACACAGGAAATAAATGAACACCTAAATGAACAAGTCTCATTTGAAGAAAGATAAAACAGTAAACGTGCAACAGCAAATGCCATTTCCAAAATCACACAACTAATGGCAAA
Source organism: Mirounga angustirostris (assembly GCF_029215605.1). Lineage (NCBI taxonomy): Eukaryota > Metazoa > Chordata > Mammalia > Carnivora > Phocidae > Mirounga > Mirounga angustirostris. The sequence goes on from NW_026991720.1 coordinate 38,938,158, forward strand.
CTCAATTTAGAACATTAAAACTTTTTCCCCTTGTCTTAATGCTAAACTAATAGTTCTCAAAGTGTGGTCTCCAGACCGGCAGCATCAAAACCAACTGGGAGGGTGCCTGGGTGGCTCAGTTGTTAAGCGTCTGCCTTCGGCTCAGGTCATGATCCCAGGATCCTGGGATCGAGCCCCACATGGGGCTCCCTGTTCCACGGGAAGCCTGCTTCTCCCTCTCCCACTCCCCCTGCTTGTGTTCCTGCTCTCGCTCTATGTGTCAAATAAATAAAGAAAATCTTTAAAAAAAAAAAAACAAAAACACCAACTGGGAACTTGTTAGAAATGCAAATTTTCTGGACCCACCCCAGACTTGCTGGATCTGAAACTCTGGGTCTGGGACACAGTAATCTTTGTCTTAACCAGCCATCCAAGTGATTACGATATAATGTTTGAGAACTATTTTAGAAAATAGAAACGAAGACTATAAAAGAATTTCTAACAATGATGTCTTATATGGCCGTGGCTTTAGTACATTAAGGTAATGTCTATGTCCTGCCTTTGGAAGGCCACTGGGCACTATCTTGTCACAAAACAGATGTGCCATGTAGTGTTAAAATGCTGACCTATAACCATTAGTTGCTAAGTCCATCTCTCATTCATTTCAATTTTATACTGTTTTGATTAAAAAAAGATACAGAATTTGAATTTTAACAATGCCTTTTATGTTTATTAAAGGTCTATATAAAGAAGAAATGATGTGAGCAAATAACAGCCAGAAGGCAAGGAGGACTGTATCTTAACTCTGAACACATAAATATAACAAGGTATCTTTTATATGTGATACAACCAGAGACTACCTCTACCACCAGCCCTTCAGGGACAACCTTATACTCACAAGTGAGAAATATTTCAAGAGGCTATTTTAAGGGGAAAATCTGATAATGTATATTTTCAAATAGATTAAATTTATGTTTTTTAGAAGTTATATGTACATTTGAAAAACAAAACAATTATAGTAACTGTTCAAAAGAAAGAAGGTGAGAATGATACTGACATTCTACAGAGATACTGATGTGAGAATTAAATTTTTGTTTTTTAAAATATGTGGCATATAATGGTTTAATTATGCAGGAGCTAATTTCCTCATCAGTGCCATGTGTACAATACTGAGAGAACAGAATATTTTAAGGTATGAACCTTATGTTTATGTAAAGTGTAATAATCTCTACTACTCTATATAATCTATAATCATATTTATAATCAAATAGAAAATTTAAATTCTTATTTACAAGTGCTTATTTAACTTATTAAATTATTGCTCTCACTCAAAACACTGTCATATTTCATAATATAAGCATAAAATGAGTATATAATACAAACTATCAGTACATTAAAAATGATATTCTTTAAGATGTTAACATGTGATATTTAAATGTCTTCTTTATAGCCAAGAAATTCTGATCATGAAACATGTTTAATTGAATGAGTAAACTACCTAAAAATGCTTTTAGGAATGAACACATCCATACACCTTTCTCATTCCTATTTATTTTTACAACTCAATAAATTTAAGGACACAAAGAAAAAATTAATACTGGCTCTTTAGATATCTTTCCCATACGCTTCTAATATACAATTTGTAAGTCAAAAAGAGTGGTTGGTAGCTAAATTACTGAATATATTTTCTTGCAGTAAAAAGAAAAGTGCCTTTGTAGAAATACTGTGGAATTTTCCTATTAAACATGGAGGAATAATTTCTTACCATCTGTAGCATTTATTTAAAAAATGTAAACAGTGGTATATTTGCCATCTGTTGGAGAGACTTTTTATGATACTTTGAATCTGTCATTCAATGATATCGCCAATTTGATCATCTAAGGATGATGCTTAAAACTATGATCAATGACATTTTTGGTAGCCAGACATGCATGCTGTGGAAGTGAAGCAGCAAAGGGCTATAAAGATGGCCACTAACAGCCCTAACAGTTCTGTTAACACCAATAAAACAGTACAGTTCTGTTAACACCAGTAAAACAGTACAGAATAGGTATTTAAAAGCATTTAACATCTTGCTGAAGATGAAGAGAAGAATATCTGAGGAATGACAAATTTAGAAAGGCAGAAAAGCAGAATAAACTATGTGGTATTTAATTAGAATTGAAGGTATTGATATGAACTTGTGGTTTTCAATATATAAATATATACGACCAAAGAAATAATTGTGTATGCATGTATGTGCGTGCATGTGTGTGTATGCACCTATGTCTATTTGGAAGAGAGAAAGAAAAAGAGATGGTTACATTGTATTTATGTGGAAGAACATTCTTTTTTTTTTTTAAGATTTATTTATTTATTTGAGAGAGCGAGAATAAGAGAGAGTACATGAGAGGGGGGAGGGTCAGAGGGAGAAGCAGGCTCCTCGCTGAGCAGGGAGCCTGATGCGGGACTCGATCCCGGGACTCCAGGATCATGACCTGAGCCGAAGGCAGTTGCTCAACCAACTGAGCCACCCAGGCGCCCTATGTGGAAGAACATTCTTGTTAGTAGGAAGTACATAAAGAAATTAGAAAGTGGTGTGCCTGGGTGCTCAGTAGGTTGAGCAGCTGACTCCTGATTTCAGTTCAGGTTCTGATCTCAGGGTCCTGAGACTGAGCCCTGCGTCAGGCTCTGCGCTCAGTGGGGAGTCTGCTTGAGGATTCTCTCCCTCTCCCTCTGCCCCTCCCCCTGCTCTCTCTTTCTCTCTCCCTCTCTCAAAAAAATAAGTAAATCTTTAAAATAAAAAAGAAATTGGGAAGTGATAGGGTCCTGGGTCAATAGCTTACTTTTTAAAAATACATTTAAAATATCTGAGGGGCACCTGGGTGGCTCAAGCGTCAGATCTCTCTAAACTTAGAGCAATGGTGAATGTTAGCCAGCATGTCACATGCATTATTAATAAAACTGCTAGTTTATGCAGACACTTTACATCTTCTTTCAGCTGTGTTATAATTATTAACTATTATTCTACTGACCAAACATAAATGAGAGCTACAATTTGAAATTTCATAGTTTGGGTTGATGGATTTACCTAACACTAAGGATAGCTTTTTTTTTTTTTCCTTCCATTTACCAGGGAATTAACAGCAGGCATAATGGAGACAGGTTAAGAGCAGAAATTGTGGGTCCAGTAGTAAATAATTTGAAACTCTAACTCCCCAACTTAGCATCTATGTGATGAGTTTGAAGAGGTAAGCTAATCTCTCAGAGGGGTCTGTGAAAGAACTAAATCTGGTAATATATCTTACCTATCACATGGTAAATACCCAATAAAATATAGTTATAAATTATGATCTCTGTATCACTCAGAGAAGGCTAACTGCTCTAACAACCAACTGCAACACTGCAGAGGTTTAACAAGAAAAAAAATATATGATTTATGTACAGTCTAATGAGAGTCAGAAGGGAGCCTCTGCTCAAGTCACCCAGGAACCTAGACTTTATTCACTGTGTGTCTCTGTCATTTTTGAAGGTATTGGATTCTTTGTACCTAGTTGTCACACAAAAGAAAAAAAAATGTGGAAGGTTTATCCCCTAATAACTTTAGCAAGTGTTAACACACATTATTTCAGCTCATAGTCCATTGATGAGAATTAATTACATAGCCCAACATAGTTGCAAGGAGTCTGGGAAATGTAGTTTAGCGGTAAATGCAGGATGAAGAGAAATAATGGATATCATTAAGCATTTATGGTCTTTGTTACAATCTGCCTTTCTGGTCTCCAAATATCTGTTAACATCCTTCTTTGCAGAGAAGGCACATCTAGCTATCCCTAAAATAGACAATTCCAAATCACACAAAGTCACTATACCAGTTCAAAGTCCAGGATTATTGAGAGACAATTCTCTAGGAGTCCTTCATGTAGCTGTACAGCTTGCTTCAGCTTTTGTTCCAAACTGTCAAGGTTGTTTGTATAGGAAACAAGTTGGGAAGACAGAGAAAATACCTCCCTCCAGGATAAAAGGCACAACTGTTTGTTACCCAGAAGAATAATATAAGTAATTTTTTTTTTTAACAAAATCTTGGCTAGTATTTATTTTTGGGTAGCCGTTTGGCTACTGATAGTTTTCTATTGCTTGAGCTGAATAAAGCAAATAGGCGTTAGTGTTATATTATTTTGTAAGAGACCTACATATTTATTCACTCTTATGTAAGCATGTATCTAATTTTCCAAATATAAAAAATAAAAAGTACAGGGAAAAAATATACTTCTCCACAAAGGCCTATCAATATACTACACTATAATCCACTAGTTAAATGGAGGAGATCCACAAGTTCCTATCAATAAATGCAGAAAAAGATGTTGATAATATTCAACCTTTATTCATGATAAATTAAAGCCTATTTATGAACTAGGATTAAAAAAAGATCATTCCTAAATCTATTAAGGTTATTTCCCAAAAACCTCAAGCGAACATTATACTTTAATAGTGAACTGTTGGAAGCCTTTAAAATCAAGAACTGAATGAGACAAAGATATTGCCGATCACTGCAAATATAAATATCATACTGAAGGATCTAGTTAAGGAAATTAAAGTTAATAGATAAAAAATTAATGTAAGTAAATTATCTGCACTTCTTTATATTGGCAAAACAGAAGTGTGATTTTAAAAAAGGGTATATTTCACAATAATAGATTAAAATAAAAATATGTGCCTAGGGTTAAATTTAACAAATAATGTATGTGAATTCATGAAGAAAATAATAAAATTTTAATGGAAGACATTAAAGAAGCACAAATAAATTGAGAGATGAACTATTAAGTTCAATTAGATGAAACTGCTATTTTCACCAGTCAAAAATGGTCAAACATCAGCAATTTCGCATAGTTCAACTAAATATACACATGAAGAACAATGTTATGAATTTGACATTTCTCTCAATATTAATTTATATGCTCATTTCTGTTCCAATCAAATCCAACACAAGGTAATTCTAAAGTCTACAAAGTTTCAGGGTGCCTGGGTAGCTCAGTTGGTTAAGCATCCAACTCTTGATTTTTGGTTCAGGTCATGATCTCAGGGTTGTGAGACTGAGCCCTGCATTGGGCTCTATTCTGGGTGTGGATCCTGCTTAAGATTCTCTCTCTCCCTATCTCCCTCCCCACCCTTCCTCTCTCTCGCTCTCTAAAAAAAAAAAAAAAAAAAAAACAAAATAAAGTCTACAAAGTTTTAAGACTTTTTAAAAAAAGATTTATTTGTTTATTTTGGAAAGAGAGAGAGCATAAGCGGGGGGGAGGGGCAGAGCGAGAGGGAGAATCCCAAGTAGACTCACCACTGAGTGTGGAGCCCCGTGTGGGTCTCAATCTCATGACTCTGAGATTATGACCTGAGCTGAAATCAAGAGTCTGACACTTAATCAACTGAAACACCCAGGCACCCCAGGAAAAGACTTTTCTTAATAAGAATGTAAAAGGACATTACCCTTTACCCCACCAGAAATAATTATAAAATTAAAATAATAACTAAGGAGTAGCATTGGTACATGGATAGGGAAATAGCCAATGGAATAATATTAAGAGTCCAGAAACAGACTCCCCAGTTTTGCTATTCTTAATATAAAGCCAAATTGCCTCTGAATATCAACTGCGGGAAAAAATGGACTGTTCAATGAAAAATGGTTGGGCAACTGGTTATGTATTTGAAAAATGGTTAAGTTTGGATACTACTTCACATTGTATGCAAAAATCAAGTCCAGATGACAAAAATCTGAAAATATGAAAACAGAACGTTAAAGCTTTTATAAGTAAATACAGGAGAAGATGTTATGAAATTAAAGTAGGGAATAATTTATTAAACAAGATATAAAAAGTGTAGCTCATAAGGAAAAGATTTATACATGTAAAGCCTTCTATTCATCAAAGGCACCATTTTAAAAATGTAATTAAAAGCCACAAAATTTTAATATATAAGACTGGCAAGGGATTTATATACAGATTAAATCAATTATTCTTACAAATGAGGGAAAAAATTCAATCAAATTAAAAATTAGGCAAAAACAAGACCAAACATTTTAGATGAGAAAGGCACACATGACGTAAAAATATGAAAACATGCACAACTTTATTTGGCGATGGGAAATACAAATCAAAATAATATCAAATTACCATTTCAAATTAATAAGATTGACAAAACTTTAAATATTTTGCCTATTTCATGGGTTGTTTTTTGATATGGTGCATTGGGAACTATTACCCAGAGCTAGCAAGAATGTAAATTGGCAAACCACTTTATAGATAAATTTAAATTCAATCAGTGAAGTTGATGATATGAACCTAATGGCCCAGCAAGTTCATTCCTACGCATATACCCTAGAGAAATTCTTGCCCACATGCCCAAGGAGTCATATAAAAGAATGCTCATAGCAGCATTATTTATTATGTCCTAAAAACTAGGAATACTCCAAATGTCCATCATCAATAATGCCTTTCACATAAAGTTAAGAAACATGCAAAACTAAATAATGTATATTTTAAGGATACACACACACACACGAAGCAATTCTTCAAAAAAGCGACTGCGTGATAAACGAAAGTGGGGATCATGATTATCACACAGAGGGGAAGCAAAGGACGAGGGCCAGGGAGGAGTACACAGAGAGTTTCCCTAGTACTAACAATTCAATAACTTAGGTTGTATTATTATCTATACCTTATAAAGGTATTAAAAGATTCCCATTTATGAATAAAATGTTTCATAATAAATTCTAAGACAGAGAATGAATTACTGCCCAGAAGCCCAAAATGAGTTAGGAGACAACAATCTCAAATCACTTTAAATTAGTTAGACATTCTTGGATCTGATAAATCCAGCCCTCTTTGAGCATGATTTAAAATCTAGGCCTGCCCTGTCCCTGACATGACACACAGAAATACTCATATATATTTTGCTCCACCAAAAACTCTTGAAATATAATTTTAAAGTAACTTTGTCTGCCCAACACCTAAAGGAGCTGCAGAAAGAACAGCAAATAAAGCCTCAACCCAGCAGGAGAAGAAAAATAATAAAGATTAGAGCAGAAATCAATGAAATAGAAACCAAAAGAACAGTAGAACAGATCAACAAAATGAGGAGCTGGTTCTTTGAAAGAATTAATAAGATTGACAAATGCCAGGCCAGACTTATCAAAAAGAGAAAGGACCCAAATAAGTAAAATCATGAATGAAAGAGGAGAAATCACAACCAACACTGAAGAAATATAAAGAATTATAAGAACATATAATGAGCAATTATATGCTGACAAATTAGACAAAACCAGACAAAGACCCCACCAAAAAGGAGAATTACAGACCAATATCCCTGATGAGCATGGATGCAAAAATTCTCACCAAAATACTAGCCAATAGGATCCAACAGTACATCAAAAGGATTATTCACCACGACCAAGTGGGATTTATTCCTGGGCTGCAAGGTTGGTTCAACATCCGCAAATAATCAATGTGATACAATACATAAATAAAAGGACAAGAACCATATGATATTCTCAATAGATGCAGAAAAAGCATTTGATAAAGTACAGCATCCTTTCTTGATTAAAACTCTTCAGAGTGTAGGGATAGAGGGTACATACTTCAATATCATAAAAGCCATCTATGAAAAACCCACAGCGAATATCATTCTCAATGGGGAAAAACTGAGAGCCTTCCCCCTAAGGTCAGGAACACAGCAGGGATGTCCACTATCACCACTGTTGTTCAACATACTACTAGTCCTAGCCTCAGCAACCAGACACCAAAAATAAATAAAAGGCATCCAAATCCACAAAGAAGAAGTCAAACTCTCACTCTTTGCAGATGACATAATACTCTATGTGGAAAACCCAAAAGACTCCACCACAAAATTGCTAGAACTCATACAGGAATTCAGTAAAGTGGAAGGATATAAAATCAATGCCCAGAAATCAGCTGCATTTCCATACACCAACAAGAAGAAAGAAGAAAGAGAAATTAAGGAGTCGATCCCATTTACAATTGCACCCAAAACCATAAGATACCTAGGAATAAATCTAACCAAAGAGGCAAAGAATCTGTACTCAGAAAATTATAGAATACTCATGAAAGAAATTAAGGAAGACACAAAGAAATGGAAAAAGTTCCATGCTCATGGATTGGAAAAACAGATATCGTTAAAATGTCTATGCTACCTAGAGCAATTTCCACATTCAATGCAATCCCTATCAAAATACCATCAACTTTTTACATAGAACTGGAACAAATAATCCTAAAATCTGTATGGGACCAGAAAAGACCCCAAACAGCCAAAGGAATGTTGAAAAAGAAAACCAAAGCTGGTGGCATCACAATTCTGTGCTTCAAGCTCTGTTACAAAGCTGTAATCGTCAAGACAGTATGGTACTGGCGCAAAAACAGACACATAGATCAATGGAACAGAACAGAGAACCCAGAAATGGACCCTCAACTCTATGGTCAACTCATCTTCAACAAAGCAGGAAAGAATATCCAATGGAAAAAAGACAGTCTCTTCAACAAATGGTGTTGGGAAAATTGGACAGCCACATGCAGAAGAATGAAACTGGACCATTTCCTTACACCACACACAGAAAGAGACTCAAAATAGATGAAAAACCTAAATGTAACACAGGAATCCATCAAAATCCTTGAGAACACAGGCAGCAACTTCTTCGACCTTGGCCTCAGCAACTTCTTGCTAGACACATCTTCAAAGGCAAGGGAAACAAAGACAAAAATGAACTATTGGGACTTCATCAAGATAAAAAGCTTTTGCACAACAAAGGAAACAGTCAACAAAACCAAAAGACAACCAACAGAATGGAAGAAGATATGCACAAATGATAAAGGGCTAGTATCCAAAATCTATAAAGAACTTATCAAACTCAACACCCAAAGAACAAATAATCCAATCAAGAAATGGGCAGAAGACATGAATAGACATTTCTCCAAAGAAGACAGCCAATGGCCAACAGACACACGAAAAAGTGCTCAACATCACTAAGCATCAGGGAAATCCAAATCAAAACCACAATGAGATACCACCTTACACCAGTCAGAATGGCTAAAATTAACAAGTCAGGAAATGACAGATGTTGGTGAGGATGCAGAGAAAGGGGAACCCTCTAACACTGTTGGTGGGAATGCAAGCTGGTGCAGCCACTCTGGAAAATAGTATGGAGGTTCCTCAAAAAGTGGAAAATAGAGCTACCCTATGACCCAGTAATTGTACTACTAGGTATTTATCCCAAAGATACAAATGTAGCAATCCAAAGGGGCACCTGCACCCCAATGTTTATAGCAGCAATGTCCACCTTAGCCAAACTATGGAAAGAGCCCAGATGTTCATCAACAGATGAAGATATATATATACACACACACACACATACACAATGGAATATTACACAGCCATCTTTTTGACAAAATGAAATCTTGCCATTTGCAACGACATGGATGGAACTAGAGAGTATGATGCTAAGTGATATAAGTCAATCAGAGAAAGACAATTATCATAGGATCTCACTGATATGTGGAATTTAAGAAACAAGGCAGAGGATCATAGGGGAAGAGAGGAAAAAATGAAACAAGACGAAACCAGAGAGGGAGACAAACCATAAGGACTCTTAAATCTTAAGAAACAAACTGAGGGTTGCTGGAAGGAAGTGGGGGTAGAGGGATGGGGTGGCTGGGTGATGGACACTGGGGAGGATATGTGTTGTGATGAGCGTTGGGTATGTAAGACTGATGAATCACAGACCTGTACCCCTGAAACAAATAATGCATGTGAAAAAAATAAAATAAAATAAAATAAATAAATAAAATGAACTCAGTGATAGGATATCTGGGATGTGCTCCAATAAATCCAAAGGTGGCAGCATAATTGAAACAAGCTGGTCATAAGTTGATAACTATTTTAATTGGTTAGAGTGCACTATTTATACATTTGAAATTTTCCAAAAGAGTTTAAAAAATCAGTTCAGTGGCCAAAATATTTCCTTGCATATACACAAAAACTAAGTCAATCCACTGGCTTTTCTGACCACTTGGGGTAGTAAAAAGTAAATGATCACTTTTACTAATTCAATTCAGAAATTATACTTCTGGGGCACCTGGGTGGCTCAGCCATTAAGTGTCTGCCTTCGGCTCAGGTCATGATCCCAGGGTCCTGGGATTGAGCCCCGCATCCAGCTCCCTGCTCAGCAGGAAGCCTGCTTCTCCCTCTCCCACCCCCCCTGCTGGTGTTCCCTCTCTTGCTGTGTCTCTCTCTGTCAAATAAATAAATAAAATCTTTAAAAAAATAAAATAAGAAAGTATACTTCTAAGACCCATATAATGATAAAACTCATATTATAAAATTAAATCTTCATCTCCCTAGTTATGACATTCTGCAGGCAAGAGGCCAGCAAATAGGGTAGGGTAGTATTCTGTGTTTTTTCTTTTCTATTCATGTGTTCATTTGCAAAAGAGGATTCTGATCTCCCTCAGGTTTGAGTCTAGGGATGAAAGAGTAAAAGGAAACAGGAAAATTATTATTCAACTGGTGCTGTATTTAGATGGTTTTGCAGTCCCTGGCATTGCTAGTGTTTAAAACCTATAACACACTTTTTATGGGCTTTGTGGAGGTCCCACTGGGACCTACTGCACTGCCCATGAAGTAGACGGATGCATTTTCCTCTCGCTTCCACTCCTCACCTCACCTTGTTTTTTTGCTGGTCCACTCTCTCCTATACAGGCCCTTTCTAGCTTAAAATGCTACCAGGTTATCCCTCACTCCCTTGTAGCCCACCACTCCTTCCGGGAAATACTCATGTATCTTTTGCTCCAATGAACTCTGAAAGTACATACACCTTTGTTCAGCTCATCTACCAGCCACTGCCTAGATCATGTATAATCCTTATATTTTTCAGGAGGAAGCCAAACAGATATCCACTATTCAACATTGTAGGTTACATTACTAAACTTTCTCAACAGTTTTGTTAAAGGTCTACTCACCAGGCTTGATTATTCCACCCTTACTCTACAGGTCTCAAGAGCATAGCTGTCTCCAAAGAAATCTTTCTAAACTCACCCTTCTTAATCCCAATAACATGAACAATAACTTTAGGGCTGCAAAACTTATTTTGGGAAAATTTCCACGTTGGGATGTCCCCACATTGATATCTGGTCTCTTTCAACTTACTGTTCTGTTAAAAACTATCCCAGGGGCTAAAGAGAGACATGTTGAAGCAATCTTAGAGTGCTGAGCTGGAAGGTCTTTGAAAGATGACTGTGAATGGAAAGTAGCCAAAAGAATTAAGATTATTAGTAAATATCATGATTAAGAAAAAATGAACCTTCTGGAAACTAAAGCTAAGTGGTAAGAGTTATGTTGATTTCTGGAATTGCTAGAATGGATTATCAAACATATTTTGATTAATATTTAGGCAATAAAATAATGAGAATGAGGAATCAAAGTGTTTACTATTAACAAATAGAAAGGTATTCGTACATATTGATCTAAATATAAATCACTGCCAATAAAAACAGTTATAGTTATAAGATTAGTAAGGCATTTAGTAATTTCTTTGTTACCAATTTTCAGATTAGGCTTAATTTATGGGCTGAAAAACAGTGGTATGAGATTTTAATTGACTATTATGAAAAAATATTAGTTATTAATTATGTCGGTATAGAGGGAAGTCACCCATGGAATACTTTAATACTCTCTCCTATTCAACATTTTAATTGATTAAAAATACATGAAATGTGCAAATACTAAGTTAATATATTAATATGTTTATTTTTATATAATGTGTAACTTGCTTCACAACTAAATTACCAATTAAACTTCATTTTTCATCATTTGCTTAGTCCTTGATTTTTGAAACTTACAATTTAGAATAGCAAATTACCTTAAACAGCAACTGCTGACTGATTAGTTTCACACACATTATTATTTGATTAGTCAATTTTAATAGACAGCCTGTATTTCTCAAACATTCTGGAAATCAAAGGTTTAGCTCAATTATACAACAACAAGTTCAAATGTCTGGTGGCACAGCAATCAAGATTAATAAAAATGAAATCCAGGGGTGCCTGGGTGGCTCATTCAGTTACGCATCTGCGCTCAGCTCAGGTCATGATCTCAGAGTCCTAGGATGAGCCCTGCATCAGGCTCTGTGCTCAGCAGGGAGCCTGCTTCTCTTTAAAAAAACAAATGGCGGGGCGCCTGGGTGGCTCGGTCGGTTAAGCAGCTGCCTTCGGCTCGGGTCATGATCCCAGAGTCCTGGGATCGAGCCCTGCATCGGGCTCCCTGCTCAGTGGGGAGCCTGCTTCTCCCTCTCCTCCCCGCTCAGTGTTCTCACTCGCTATCTCTGTCTCTCGCTCTCAAATAAATAAATAAAATCTTAAAAAAACAAATGGCTAACTGAACATAATAAAAAATAAATAAACAAACAAATGAAACCCTGAAAATGAGCCAGGTATTTTAATGAAACGTGTTCCTTCTGGAATTTAAGGTACATGGTAACCTGGAATGCCATGTTACACAAGTTCTGTCAAGGATAAACCAAAAGTAATCGATGATACTTTTCCCTTTTGTCAGTAAGGTGTTTTTTCAAAGGTGATCTTACTCTAGCAAGTTGAAGACCATATGGCATACAGACCACCAAAGCTAGTTAATTTATTTTTATTGCTCTGCTATGAGCAAGACTAAGCACGTTCTTTGACTCCAATTATAAGTTCAGACAAATCTTAGGCATTTTTTAAAACTGACATATCAGTACTTTATATTAAACAGATTTTTAGGTGGAAAAAAAGGACCACCCTTATTTTCTCTTATCTAATTAACATTATTCCATGAAACCATGCTTATCTTTTGATTCTACAGAATTTAAAGAGTGATCAGGAAAAAAAGCAAGAGAAAGAGAAAAGTAAATGCAAAAATAAATTTAAAGGCAGAAGTGACAATAAGAGAAAAGGCATAGAAAGGAAAGCATTAAGAGTAAAATGCTCAATTTATTGATAAAAATTGTGAGAAGTATCAAAAGAAGAAGAAACAAAACAGAAATGTCTTTGCTCTCCCTGTCTTTGCTCTCCCTTTCTCTTTGTATCACACCCAAATCACACAGCTGAGACACTGCTTCTAGATGAACATCACAAGGCACTCTTTTGCCAGATTACCCAGCAACTTGTGTTGTTCTTTTAAAGGGTGGTAATTGTGCTTTTTAAGGCAGCAGACTATATATTCAATCATGTTCTAATCTAAAATGCAGTGTCCAAAAACACCTCACACTGCATACTTTTTAAAAATGGAAGAATATTATACAGTGAGATCACAGTTCAATTAACACTGAAAAGTGGTATCATTTTAATCAACATTTTCCATCTATCAAAGGGATACGGCTGTGTGTCTATATAAGTATATATATCTATGTTTGTATGGTTGTCATTACCTCATTGCATTGCTTAAATAGCAAAAACAAAAGAGCTAAAATCATATACACTTCAAAAGTGCACTTAGCTCAAGAATAGAAATTAATTAACTTAAATAATTCTTATGTCAGAATACTGCAATACCTTTGAAAATCCTAGTCATAGGACCATAACTCATAGCTATAACTTTGGGAAAAACAAAAGAATTACACTAATTAGATAAAAGCCAATATAATCTCATGCAAAGAAACATCATGCAATGCTATAATCTGGGTAAGAGCTGGGAATTGGAATCAGCAAGAGTCTTCATGGGGTAAAACTAGCTCTAAATATATTTGTAGGCTGACCAAAATAAAATACGTTTGTGTTAAATTCCGCTTGACAATAAAGTGTATTACAGAAATTTTATCACTAGACAAAGGAAATCGTTTTGAATTTGTTTTTGTGGATTTGAAAGTTCAAAAAATCTACCCCCAAATGTGCAGAACAATAGATAAGAATGAAGTATCCAAGTAAGATGTTATGTGAAAGATTAATATAATGATTGAGAGATTCAAGTTTTTACACCATAAGATTGTTTGGAAAGCCAAATCTACGATGGGATTAGAGCACGGGGCCTAACTGTCAAAGTTAAATTAAAACAAACAACTTTAGTAGTGTAGTCCAGGTGAAGCAAATGGCCTAGCAGACAATAAGAGTGTTAAAAAATGGGGTTTAAATTTCCCAGTCCCAAAATTCCCTGAAATAAAAGAATACGGAGACAGAGCCTGGGTAAAACCATTAAAATTCATTTCTGCACTTAATTTTGTGATGAGCTTGGGGGTGTGGGAAGGAATCTCTGAATGTATATTCTTGGACACATAATACTGAAGAAAGACTTCATGAAGTACTCCTCACTGTGATAGAGTATGATTCTGCTTTTGATACTTCACTGCTGGCAGCTTTCATATCCCATCATGCCCCCTTTATCTCTTACCTCCACCTGGGCAAATAAGAAAGCTCCCTCGGGCACCTGGGTGGCTCAGTTGGTTAAGCGACTGCCTTCAGCTCAGGTCATGATCCTGGAGTCCCGGGATCGAGTCCCGCAGCGGGCTCCCTGCTCGGCGGGGAGTCTGCTTCTCCCTCTGACCCTCCCCCCTCTCATGTGCTTGCTCTCTCTCATTCTCTCAAATAAATAAATAAAATCTTAAAAAAAAAAAAAAAAGAAAGCTCCCTCATTTGGAGCCCAGAGGTGTGAGATTTCAAAATCCTCAAGGCCCAGGCTACTTGTGAGAATGTTTTCCACATCTCCACACCATAAACACCTCAAGTCATTTTTAACCTGTGTGGGAGCTGCTCTGCTCTCCTAGAAAGCCTATCATGTCAGTAATTATTTTTGCCACTTTCTTGGAACCAAACTTGGGGGCCATCCCATCTCTTTAGGGTGACGACAGCATTTATCTAACTATATGTGATCAATTTCTTATTTTCTATTCCTTTTCATGCTATTTCATTTATAAGGTTACTGATCATAGGGGCGGCCTGGGTGGTTCAGTCGTTTAAGCAGCTGCCTTCGGCTCAGATCATGATCCCAGGGTCCTGGGATCGAGCCCCATGTCAGGTTCTCCTGCTCAGCGGGGAGCCTGCTTCTCCCTCTGCCACTCCCCCTGCTTGTACTCTCTCTCTCTGTCAAATAAATAAATTAAAATCTTAAAAAAATTAATAATACTGATCATAACCCTCTACACAGATTATACAACCCACTAATTGTAGATTTCAGTTGAAAATTCTGGTTCAAGATAAGGAAAGCACAAAAATTCTGATTCTAAAGGGTTTCTGGTTCTGATTTTTAACATATTATATGAGTGGATAATAATAGCAAAACCTGGCATGACAAACATATTCTAAGAATGGCATATCTAAGCATAGTTAAGACTCCAGCTCTGCCTCACTTCTGTGACTCAAGCCGTATTATACATACTATGAAGGTGATATACAGCAGTGCTTCTCAAAAGTTCATGATATACCAATTACCTGATGATCTTATTAAAATGCAGATTTTCAAACAGTAGGACTGGAGTATGGGCAAAACTTCTGCATGCCTAATAACTGTCCAGCTAGTATCAATATTGCTGGTCCACGGAGCAAACTTTGAGTAGCAAGGACAAAGAGAATAGCTATGGAACTGTAGACATTTGCATTGTCATTCCCCCTATTTCTTTGTCCATATGTACACATATATCATCTGAATCATTTGACAGTAAGTTGTAGACATGATGCCCCTTTACCCCTTAAATACTTCAGTGTATAGTTCCTGAAAGTCATGAATATAACCACAATGTAATGATCCAATTCAGGAAATTGACATTAAAACGGCACTATTATCTAATTTACATTCCTTATTCAGAATTCAATGTCCCACTAATGTTCTATATAGCAAAAGAAACAAATTTCTGGTCCAGGATCCAAGCCAGGGTCACATGTTGTGTTTAGTTATCATTCCTCATTAGTCTTTTATCTAGAACAGTTCATTGGTCTTCATTTTTTTTAATCAGGTCTTTGACATTTTTAAAGAGTGCAGGTACTTTATTTACAGAATAAATTCAACTTTCTCTGATGTAGTCTCATAATTCAAGTTACACATTTTGTCCGGGACACCAGAGAAGACGTGTACTTTTGATTATTCGTTCTTTAGGAGGCACATGATACCTATTTACCATTACTGGTAAAGATAATTTTGATTACCTGGTTACAATGGCATCTTCCAGGTTTGTACACTACAGAGTTTTTGTAATTAATACGTATCTTGTGGGGAAGTATTGGAGATTTCTGTTTCTTATAAAACTTCCATCCTCTCAATTTAGTATCTATTGATAACTCTTGTCTAAATAATTATTGTGGTACCAAATGCTATTTTTTAATTTCATGTTTCCTCCTGCTTAAATTGCTAACAATGCAAGAAATTTGAAAACTGTCTTTAAATTCTCACTTTCTCTCATCAATTATACCATTTAATCATGTAGTAACTGCTTGAGAAATGTATAGCACATAAAGATGGTAAGTCACTAGCATTACTATGAAATCAATGTCACATGGAAAAATTTAAATGCCTTTTATGAAATCACAGGGCAAAAATATTTAAAAACAACTACAATAATAAGAAACAAACCAAAAAAAAAAAAAAAAAAAAAACTCCAGGAAATGTATGGAGTGATTTTACACTATCAACCACCTAACTGAGAAAACCTGACACTTTAAGCAGCTAGAGTCTTAGGATCTACAAAACAAGGTCATAATGAGGGGGTTCAAGAGTCTGAATCCTTTTATCCAATTATATGCTGCACACAGAGTAGCCGTCCTTGTCTACTGTGGGAAGGTCATTAGATGGGCCCAGAGCAATGCCTTCCTTTTTAACACTAAACTAAGTGAGAATTGGTTTTACCAAATGTGTGTAATAATTTGTGAAATGCTCAAACCTTCATATCACTGCCCCTGGAGTTTTTCAAAGAATAAAAATCATCCAGCTCCTTGTTGGACGAGAAAGAATCTTTGTTGGTTAACTTAAAAGTAAAAATATCTACCTCACAGATACCCCAAAACAGCCATTGCCAAAGGGAATATCACTTAAAAGTTACCAGAATGGATATTCTCTCCTCATCATTACTATTATATGCTTTACTGATTTAAAAACCATCCTCAATGTTTCCTCCAGCAGCTCACATAAAACGGCCACAAAACTGTAATATCTGCTTGGCAGTATTAACATAATACATTCAAAAATCGAGTTTTATCAGAGGCATTTCACTCTACAGCTGCATTGTTTTTCTTGTTAATGTCCTATGGCTAATGTATTATTTCATCTCTAAAATGCAAAGCTCAGGTTATCTGATTAAGTTTGGCACCAAGAAGAAAAATGACCTGCATTATCTTAAGACATGAGTGATATATTTGCACACAGACAGAAACCACTACTAATTATGTACTTATTAAGGAAAGCAGTACTAGATAAGAAACTTTTTTTTTCTGCATATAAAAAGATTTTAGAGATTGGAATATAAAAGTTATGGATAATGACCCCAGATCACTACTAGGCGAAGGGCCAGAAATTAATATTTTGATGTCTGTTGGAGGGAACAAAATGATATATTTCAGGAGAAATCTATGTGAAATTATATCTATATATATATATAATTTCAATGTTTAAACTCAAACACATCCACATAAACATCCTTAGAAACAGATTTCTCCCTTGTGTGAAAGGTAAGCAAGTCTACATATTTCAATGACTACTGAGGGCATTGCTGTAGGGATAGTAATTCGTTCACGATTATACAGACTTAGCAACAAAAGGTAAAACCATGCTTTCGGTTTTCTGTACAAGAAGGCAAAGGGGGTTATGATATATTTAGAAGAATTTCCTTAAAAATATTTTTAATTTCCAACATCTGGAAACTGGAAACAATCATTCTGTCCAAAAAAGAGAATGTTTAAGTATACCATTTTTTAAAAAGAATGAAAAGAATTACAGCAAGATATCAAAAGAGGTTGTTTATAATCTTTCTTGTCTTTCATTCCTTTTTAACTTTCCGGTATTTCCTCAATTTCTATAATCACCTGACTAAAAATAGCATCCATAACTCTTATCTTTGATAATTTGGATGATGACTTATTAATGGGATACAACACAGCAGACCAAAGTCAGCACACCTTAATTTCCAGAAAACCCTTCAGTGAAGGAAGTTGGCATACTGTCCCATAAATATTGCAGCATATTGCTTTGCTAAAATATTATAAAATAACTGTGAATAGGTACATTTAAAAATCCACATGGCATTCACGTATTAAGCATTCATAAAAAAAATATACCTGATCATATGCCATTAACTATGAAGACTATGTTTAAATTATACATGATTATGTTCCATTTACTATGAAAACTATATTGGGAATTGAAGTAAAACTGAGCCTTATATAATTCTGATTTTTTCTCATTCCTTACATTACTGCCAACAAAAAAAATGAAACAAACTGGCCAAAAAGCCTTCATTATTTAATCATTAATAAATAAGAACAAAACAAACATAATAAAACCAGGGACAGAAAAAGCTCTAGCTAACCAGAGTTCAGGAGGGAGAAAAAGATGGGTAATTGCTTTGCTTTCAAAATATTTTAAATTAATGATTCAGTGCCTGATACTTATGAGACAGGGAAGCAATTCTCAGCTATAATTGAGAAAAACTTTTCAAATAAGCAATAGGCAAAGAGAAAATGTATAAACATTTTATTTGTAGTAAACATAAAGGACAAGACATATGCAAATCTTAAAATCTGGTAAGAAAAAGGTAAGGTCTGAATGGTAAGTAGGCAGAGGATCTGAAGACAGAATTCACAAACTGGTAAACAAATTAGGTAACATGTGTTTCTTCATCAAGTATCATCAAGTACTGATTTGTAGGAGTGTGGATTTGTAAAATGCTTTTTCTCTTCCTTCATTTCAGTCATCCTGACCTCCATCAAGCTCATTCTCAAGGAAAGTCCCCCTGGATTAAATTACTTTTAAAAACTATTGTACTTAATAATAATAATAATAATAATAATAACAATAATAAAAAAAAACCCACCAGTTAAAGCAAATGCAGAAAAACATGAATAAGTAAATCATAACATTGCCTATAACAAGAGTAATTTGAAAATTACCTAAAAATTTAACAGTGAAATAATTAAGTAAATTCTACTATCATCACACAAGTATTAATTTCATGTTTAAAATTATGTTCAAAATAAACAGCACTGCAATTTTAGAAAGTAAGGGTGTGTGTGTGAATTCTGTTACTAAAAGGAAAGAAAACTGTAGAGTAAAAAGTGAGGAAAAAGAAAAAATATTGAAAAAAGAATGAAACACGTCAAAAGACTCATTTTCTTGGGATAGATGACTATGAATTTTTGTTTTTCTGTTATTCTTACGTTTTCTAAGATTTGTACAATCATATAGTAATGTTGGAAATAGCATAAAATATTTTCATAAAGGAAGGTGAACCACCATATTGTTTGTTGTTACAGAACAGAATCAGCAATAATATCTCAGAGACTTCCAGGATTATGAGAATAAAACAGCAGAAGACAAAAGAAATAAAAAACACATTTTTCTAATGATTTTTCCCTCTCAAAGTGTTTACATAGATTTAGGCTTATTTACCCCTAGACAGTAATTTCACTCATTTTATAAGGCTGTATCAGGCGCATTTTATAGATAAGGACCTTTAGATAATAAAATAATGTACATAATATTTTATAGCAGAGTCCAAAGAGGAATTCAGTTTTCTTGCCTTTGTTCTCTTTTTATTACGAAACCAATCAAGATTTCTGACGATGTTAGGAATGATAAATTAGTTACTATTTGTATTTGAAACCAGATGTAGATTTGGCTTTATGATTTAATCAGACACAAACATTCCTAAATAACTTTTGGCTCATTCTGAACTAAGTTTCTTGTCCATAAACCCATCCGTTTCCATTCTTTTTTCTAGCCTATATATTCCAATTTTATACCATGGATCTTTGCAACTAAACCAACTAGGGTACATTTATAATATCAAAAATCCGCCTGTATTTTGAAATTTCTCACTGATCACTACAATCAGTCAAAAGTTTTAAAAAAATGTTAAGGTCAGTAGCCAAGAAATCACTCCAATTTTTGTTAAAATTTTTCCTCTCTCCCTCCTTTTCTTGCTCTCACTCGCTCAGTCACAGTTAGAAGATGCCACTTACTCTTGGCCATTCTTAGCTTAGGATGACACAGGGAAAGATGTTTGCAATTCAGAACAGTATTCCTACACAGAACCCTGTAGTAGCTATTATCATTGCACAGAATCTTCCAGACATGACCCAAAACACAACTGACCATCGATAAGGCTACTATCAAGCAGTGATTTGCTCGGGCGTAGAATTTTGTTCCGAAAACACATTTTCTCTTCTCACCTTTCTGTCATCCTCCTCTCATTCGAGTTCATTCTCCAAAAAGTCCCCCTAGATTAAATTAATTAAAAAAAAAACGGTTGTATCTAATTCAGTCCAACTAAACGTGGGATAACACGAGGAGGCTCCTTACTGGTAAAGTTACCAGACGCCTGCTTTCCCAAGACAAAGCATGTACAACTGCCATTTCAAAACAAAGGAGACCACAACTGATTTGTACCGTAACCAAAATTATCTAGGAACTAGCTGCTTGTATGCATCTATGAATCAGTCTTACAAACTTACAAAGCTTCTGTTCCTGTGTCAGCCACAACGCCTCCTCCAGCCACAGACTCGAACAGCTTTGCTCTTGAGTCAGGATGGCCTGACGTTCGCAAAAGAGGGAAGACGACTAGCACCTCCAGGCCCGCAGCCTTTCTTCAGCAGCTGCGGTGGGCAGACGCCGCCGAAGCGCGGCGCTCCCTGCGGGCAGGCAGGCCGGGCAGGCCGGGCGGCGCCGTGCAGCCGCAGGAGGCGCCCGACGGGGCTGTGCGAGGACAGGGTCCTTGCCGCCGCCCGCGGGAGCCAAGGAGCCCCAGCAGGTGAGACGCGAGCTGCACGGGGACACGGGCGGCACGGATCCGTCTGGAGGCCGGATGGGCCACGGAGGCATGAAGGCCTCTGAGCAGAAGCACCAGTTCTCCCGGTGGAAGGGCAAAGATCCCCAGTTCTACAAGTTCCTGCAGGAGAACGACCACAGCCTGCTCAACCCCAGCCACCTGGACAGCTCTGAGGAGGACGACGAGCAGTTCCATTCCCTGCCCGACATGCTGGAGGAAGCCAGTGACGGGGAGGAAGATGAAGAGAACGAAGACGGGTCCCCGGAGGTCTGAAGGGGAAGAATGACGCTGCCCTCTGTGACTCTCGCCTTGGTCAAGAGATGGCAGCAGTTGGCCAAGCTGCGCCTTACTCCAAAGCTGTTCCACAAAGTTTTGCGCAAGTCTGAGCACCCAGAGAGACCAGAAAGGCCAGCAAATTCCAGGTCACTGACAGTGCTGTGTTGGACGCTCTGATCACCTTCTACATCAGAGACCTTTTGGCTGCCTCCAGAAGCGGCTGTTTCCGAAGGCCCGGAAGGACAGCAGCAGGATGCTGCAGCTGTCCAGCAGCCCCCCGGGGGGAAACTCCAGCTGGACATCAAGGGCTTACCAGAGCTCTGTCATACAGCTAGTGGCCCGCACGGCAAAGGTCACAATAGCAGCAGCTGTCTTCCGGCATGTCGGCAGCTCGATGCTCTACCATCTGACCTTCACCAAGCAGCGCTACATGCAGCTCAAGAGGGCAGTGGTCCTATGGAGCACAGGTGAAAAGACGCTGTGAGTGCCGGACTTCCTGGTTCTCATCAGAGTCTGCTGGCACAAGAAGGATGCTGTCCTGAGCTTGGTCCTCAAGCAAATATACATCACCTAAGTGAGAAACTGCAGTTCCCTCCCCTAAGGCCTGCCCCTCATCAACTTCATGTAGCAGACCCTGATGAAGCTGCTCATCGTGGACACCTGTGTCACCCACCAGCAAGCCTGCTGCTACATCCGCCAGTTCACCATCCACCTGAGGACCCCACTCACCAAGTAATACAGTCAGGGGCGGAAGCCAAGGAACCAAGAGATCCACCTGGAGATCACTGACAATTAGTGGCTAGAAGACTGGAACTTCCCAGAAGTAAAATGGCAGAAGGTGGAGGACAGCAGGGAATTCAAAAACTCTTTGACCTGGAAAGTGGCAAGGAGGACAATACCAGTGACTTTCCATAAAGAAAGGGACAGCTGGGTCTCTGAGAGCTCAGCAGGGGGAGGGGGGAGGAGGAAGTAGAAGGCAGCAATAGCTTCTGAGAGGGAGAATTCGGCTACTTCGGGGATGAAGGCCCAGAGGCAAAGGCGGGTTGGACCCCCGGTGAGCTATGGCGGCTTGCCCTAGGGCCTGAAGACAAGTAGAGGGATCTACTTACCTCAGAGGACTGAAAGCTGCCCGCCTGGGGGCCTGCAGGGGCTGCTGTGCAGTGTTTCCACCTTGCGGTCAGCCAGGCATGCAGCTTCCTGGCCTGCACTGAGCCCAGAGGCCCTGAGTCAACACCCATGAAGTAGAGGAAGGGCAGTAGGGTGGTGGACAGGTCTTTTATAGCATAGAAGACCAGAAAGTAGGAAGAGCTTTGCCCATCCTTGGAACAACTGCCTTGGGGTGGAAACTATAACCATGGAGCCTGCCTACCGCAACATCCCATAGTAGTGAGTTAAATACATCAACCTTGTCAGGAAAGCTGACCCGAGTGGGGCTCTACCCTGACCCCTTGCCTGATGTCAGGATGCTGAAAACCTCGCAAAGAGCAGCCTCCCTTCCAGAGGGAGTCAGTGGGCAAGGCCAAAGACAGCCTGGTGCCTCTTCCTGTCTCTTTGCCTCCTTTGTTTTTGGTTTTCTGCTCAGGATGCAGAGCCCCTGGGCCTGGGCCCAAGTTTGGGTCCCCAGGGCCATCTGCACCAGGCTCCTAAAGTGAACCCCAGAAAATCTTTGGACACTTGTTCCTTTCCTCTTAAGTTACATGTTTTCTTTTTGAAATATTCTTTTTGCATCCAAAACCAAAAGGAGAGGAGGGGCCCTTGCATCTGAGTGGCCAGCACTGAAGAGGTTCAGGGATCTGAGCTGCCCACCCACCAGCTTAGCAGAGGCTGGGAGGGGTCTGTTGCACCTGGAAGCAGAGCCATGTTCCCATTCTCTTGCTTGGGGGAGGAGGCTCAGCCAATAGGGAGTGCCCCCCCCCATAAAAGGAAGTGGCCATTGCTGGGATGCTCCCCCATTGTGAGCTCCTCTCTAGTGCCTGTGGCTTCAGCGACAAAGCCACTGGGAAGCTGGCCATGTGGAAGATGTGACTGGGCACTTGGCCACCTGTGGAGAGATGGGCCTGGGTGGGGGTCTGCCCAACTGCTGGCCCAAAACCACAAAGAGGCTCAGTGCTGCCCCTTCCATTGTCTGAAGACCACCACCTCCAGCTGGCACTCAACTGGGCCCAGATCTTGAGTGCAGCCCCCAGCTTCAGCCCCATGGTGATCAGTTAGTGTTCCTTCATTACTTCCTGGGCTCAAGGTCTCCCCATGGATCCCTTGTTCTCTGAAGACTTTGTCAGGGGAAGGGGTTAGGGCCTAAAGGAATAGTGCCTGGATCCCTTCAGTCCAGCAAGGGCTGAGTACCTTGGGTGGCTCAAGGCTTTCCAGAGAGAGCAGAGCCAAGAAGTGCTGATTGTGCAGCTTACAGGAAAAATTTTCGAATGACAGAAAGATCTTTGTGTTGGGCATATGCCAGTCTTGAAGGCAAAAGGGGTGTGTTTGGGGGGGGAAGCATACAAACTGTCCCTCCATCTCCCCATGTAGTTTGTAAGGAGGGGAAATCTCTGGTGCGGAAAGGCACTGAGGAATGGTGCCGTCCCATCTATCCCCTCCTTTCCAGGGAGAGATCAGAACCATCTTGCGCAGGTATCCCAGATCTGCCCTAGGGACATGTGCCCCCACCCATACACCAGTGCATATTGTCCACAGCCAAAAAGGCCCCTACAAAGCTGCAGACATCATCCGCTATCCACTTGCTAACATCCTTGTGGGCTGTGGCCTCCTTTCCAGCCAGGCAAAATCTCTCAATGGCTCCTGGGTTGGGGCCCTGGGAGTGGGGAGGTTGTTACTAAGACTGTGGCTGGTTCTTTCCTTCGCTCCCACCCATCTGCCTACATTTGCTTGCCCTTCTTTTTTAGAGATGTTGGATGATGACTAAAAGGGATTTTTCTCCCCAAGGACACCTCCTTAAGACCTCTGATTAGGGGGAGATGAGGTCTCCTTCTACCCTATGGAGGATCCAAAGCATGGAGAGAGCTGCCCACCCCAAAAACATATATAAACAAGGGGAAGGAGGTAGGTAGGTTTACTCACTAGCTAAATGTGCTTATCACAAATAATGGGGGGAAAGTTTAAATCTGCAAGTGCGCCAAGGTAGAATAGTCTACTAAGTCCACTAAGACCAGTGAGGTCGTTATTTTTATATCTTTTCAATGGATAATTAATTAGCTATAGACTAAATATATTTCTGAGTACATTGCCTTCTTTTTGAGTCTTGGCCTGTTTTTGTGACAACATTTGGTGCACGGACATCCTTTATTCTAAATCAGTCTCAATTTTCTTATCCAGTTAATCACAAATGTCCAACTTCCATGAGAAAGCACTTTACCTTTCCTTAGACGGCTTTTATTTCAAACAAGGTTTTACTTATTTAAATGTAGAAAGTCAGGATTAAGTGATTATCGATAAAATTTCATCAGAATAAAAAAACTTACTGTAATATAATTATTTGCATCAATAATTTTTTAGTCTTACTCTACCACACTAGTCAAGATGCTTTGTTTTTCTTCAAAAAACATCTCAAAAGCAATTACCTATAAAATTTGCCCTTGAATGGACCTTTAAAATGTAAATATTGAATCTTTACCCAAATTACCTTTTAAAAAGGGAATGAGAGGAGGAGAAACCTAATGTCATAAGAATCTAGCCTCTTACATGCCACATTCTCTTTTGGAGCTTTTAATAAAACCCGAAAAACATACCCAATGAGGTAGTTACTGTAAATCGCATTTTACAAAATAGTAAATGAGAAGAGAGCTTAGATAATTTGCCAAGCCTCTGTTTGCCTTCTGCCAACCTTGTATTTTCTTTTGACCACAGATTTTACTTTTTGAGATGAACTTAGCTTCAAATCCTGCTGCTCTGTTTAAACACTGCATTACAAAAGCAATGTGTGACTAGGAAAAATTACCAGATTCAAACCTCTTAGTTTGGGAGGGAGGGGCACCTGGGTGGCTCAGTCCCTTAAGTGCCTGGCTCTTGGTTCTTGAGGTGAGATTGAGCCCTGCTGCCCTTCGCCCCTTCCCTGCTTCTCTCGCTCTCAAATAAATAAATAAATCTTAAAAAAAAGAGAAGGGGAAAAACTGATAATAAGCACATCCAACTTGTATATTATTTAAATGATGGTGCATTCATTGGCTTGCCTATTAGTAGATATTTGAAAACTATTAACATTAAAAGCATAGGCCATTTTAAATCTTCAATAAAAAGTATTACAACCAATTTAGATATTTAAATGCTCATGCATTAGTGATCTTTTGCACCTGAGAAATCAATCAGACCTTTAAAAAACCTGATTTCATGGTATGAATCTAAATGTTCAAATTCTTACACTTAAGTCCATTTATCCTTTCAAAGACCAAGTGGGGTGTAGGGAAGGAAAGAACACTGGCTAAAAGTCAGGACACTTGGAATTCCTGTTCTGAACTTTCCTCTAACTACAGTGTAAAGAAGGTCATGGAATCTCTCATGGCATTTGTCTTCTCATATGTAAAGAAGTAAATGAATGCTAGAGTATTTCTAAGTACTCTTTTGGTTAACACATTATGTGAAATTATTGGAACTAAGTAAATGAACATCTTTGTAGACCAACAATATAACTTCACAAATTTACAACAAATCTACAACAAAAGGATAAACTACGGAGTTCCTTTTTATGTCAACCTCCAGTATAGCCCTTACTTTATTTATAATCTTTGTGATTTAGACACTGTTTTTTTATATAGCTATCCATCAAAATACACCTGTTGTAGTTATAATGATAATTCTGCCTGTTTTCTTTTGACAAAGAAGCTACATGATATGATTGCTAAAATGACCTGAAGAGAAATAGAATCAGATTCTCACATCTTCCTATTATTCATGACCTGCTTCATGAATTAAAAGAAGTCATTTATGACATTTTGCTGAAGACTACACTTACTGCACCATTTCCTCCGCTTGGAATATGCTCCATTTCCCCAAAATGAAATACAGTAACAATCCTGTGAAGACAAGGAACAGTGGCTAAGGATAATGAATCCAAAAGCAAGATATGTGAGAATATATCTGGGAATTTTTCTCTTTCTGATTTGAATATGGACATTTTTTCACTAGTCTGCAATTACAATGATAGACTCTAGCTTTTGGGAGGCAGAGAGGGAGGTATTAGGTGAACATCAGAAAAGGGTTTCAGGTATAGAAAGTGCCCTTACTCAGGATGGTGTAGAGGGAAAAAAAAAATTTTTTTTCTACCCTTCTAGGTTCTTTTGGCTGGTCTGTTAATTAAATTAGTATAAGACAGATTAACAGGAAAAACCAATTATGTTTATTTAATTAATTATGTATGTGTGGGATCCCCATAAGCATATGAGACCCACAGGTAGTCAGGCAATTGAGACTCATATGCCATCCTGAGCTGAAAAGAAGGGGGTAGCGGTCAGAGACTTCAAAATGGAGGAAGACAATTCACAGGAAGATGGGAAGAACAAATGTTTGGTAAACAAATGTTTGCTACACCATACAGAGATAATGGGACATAGAGAGGAATTTGATATCCAGGTCCCCCAGCTTACCACACCTGGCCCATATTCTTTGTAGTTATCTCTGATGATAGCTCTTTTCCTGGACCAGACCCTCTATCTAAATTCTTTTAGGCAGTAAAGGGGGAGGTAAAAGCTCTTCCGGAGACTTTTAGGCCTTGATTGATTTCAGCTCAAAGTAATCCACATGCCAAAGCTCTTCCAGAGACTTTTAGGCCTTGATTGATTTCAGCTCAAAGTAATCCACATGACAAAGTGGCACATTTTTGGGAGGCTTGTTCTGAACCCCTTCAATGGCCAAGAACCAATGTTGACCTTAACATTTTTCGTGAAAGGAGACTTATTTTGTGATCACCAGTTGTAGGCTATTAGCTAGAACACTGGTTAGAATCACTGTAGGACATCCCAGTCTGATGGCTACCCAATCCCTCCCCCTGCTACCAATTAAATCAGAAGCACTGGGTTTGGGACCTAAGTAGGGGAATATTCGAAAATGTCATCAGGTGATTCTAATACACACCTCGGGTTAAGAACTAAGGCCCTAGAGAAGTGGTTTCCAGACTGAGTTGTGTATCAGAAACAATGCTGAGTCCATCCAGTAATTCTGGTGTGTTGGGTATGGCCAAGGAATGTGAAATTTTGACAAGCATTCCAGGTATTTCTGATGTAGGTGGTCCATGGACAGCAATAAAAAAACACTGTCCTAAACAGTAGTCCCTAATGCATGCTCATAGTGAGGTGAATTTCTCATAACGGTCAATTCCTAGATAGGCAAAATTACAGAGTTGAGTAAAGCTGGATAAAAGAACAAAGTACAGTTCATTATTATAAATGCAGATTCCTGGAGGGGCACCTGGGTGGCTCAGTCAGTTTAGTGTCCAACTCTTGATTTGGGCTCAGGTCATGATCTCAGGGTTGTGAAATTGAGCACGGCTTTGGGCTCCATGCTCAATGGGGAGTCAGCTTGGAAATTCTCTCTCTGCCTCTCCCTCTGCCCTTCCCCTGCTCATGCACATGCATGCTCACGCTCTCTCTCTCTCTCAAATAAATACATAAAATCTTTTTTACAAAATGCAGATTCCTGGACAATCAGCTTTTGGGTGTTTGGGGCTTTGGAATCTGTATCTTGTAAGTTTCTTATGTGATAAAAATAAGCCCTGGTCTGGCAGGTATCTCCAATGCTTTCTCTGAGATTCTTAAATGCCTTTGTGACTAGTTTTAAGGCAGGAACTAAGATGGCTAGTCTCCCTGCATGAGAATTAAAAAAAAAAAAAAGGCCATAGGGCCAGATACATCTTATTTGAGATCCCTGTTTTTATAAATAACCTAAATCCTGAAAGTGACTTAGTTATCTATATATACTGGTTACTAGCTATAGGGCCAGTAAAGCAGACGTCTGTGCTTGAGGAGATTTGCCAGTAGGAAGATCTAAGGATAAGAGAAGGGACAATACAATTCTAATACACTGTCAGGTCTTATTGGCCCAGTCCTCCTACTTGTATTTGGCTATTAATTTCAAGGGGTTATATCAAGAGCAGGCATTCCTTGGCTACCTCACAATGTCAAGGCTAATACTTCTAAAATTTGAATGTATACATGAATCACTTTGGCATTTGGTTAAAATGCAGATTCTGATTCAGTATGTCTGGGATGGGGCATAAGAGTCTGAAATTCTAACAAGCTCCCAATTATTGCTGATGCTGCTGATCCAGGGACTGCTCTTTGAGTTGCTAGAATCTAGGCAATTTCTGTGATTCTGACACCAGCCTACACTCTTAACCCTTCTCTTTTCCTATAAATCAAGATTATTGATCATAGGCCACATTGCTCTGACAGTATATGCACGCATTGCTGCCAAGCCATCACATCAACGTCTCTTGGGTTGGACTCCTGTATATTCCTCAACTCTGGGAGCTCCCTGGTATTTCAATATCTTAATAGCCATTTAAAATACTTTATTTACAAACACTGCCGCATTTGTGATTTATAGAAACCATGTCAATGTTACTTTATCAGCTTTACAAAAGTAAAACTGCTGTTCCAGGTAGGTTTCAAAACTTGCCCAGGGAGGTTCCATGGCTCAACTCATAAGATCATAGGGACTCACCTCCAAGACCCCTAATTTATCAAAAATTATTTTTTTCTAAAACCGCAGTTTCCTGTGTGAATCATGACGTCCTGATTCTCCTTACCTATTTGGACAACATATCAGCAATATAAATAAACAGGACTCCCATGCATAACTTTATAGACTTGGATATAAAACTCTCCATAAATTTTAACTAAACCTCACACCCATATGAGATACCATTATTTTCACATTAGTATAGAAAGGGATAAAACAAATTAAAATTACCTAGTTTGACTGAAGCCAACAGAATGTGGAATACAATTTATGATAAATTCAACTGAGTCATCACGTTCCATAGTCACACATGGCGTAATTGGTTCGCAGAGGGATACCTGCAAAGTCATTCTATGAGTTACCTGGAATGCTAACTTACCTAATGAACCTCTTTCAGAAGGAGCTGGTCATCTTATTCAGTAAGCAATAATGTCTGTTGCACATTACTAACACAAAAATTAAAACAAAACATTTTTTATAAAAAGTAGCACCTTTGCAATATCATTCCTAGTGACTTCAGAATAAAATGTATTTTTATTTCTTTCTTTTCTTTTCTTTTACTTTTTTTAAGTAGGCTCCGTGTCCAGTGTGGAGCCCAATGTGGGGTTTGAACTCACGACTATGAGATCAAGACCTAAGCTAAGATGTTAAACCGACTGAGCCACCCGGTGCCCTAGAATAAAACGTGATTTTAAAATATCAATACAAATTTAAAAGAGAAATTGTTCTCCACATTTTAATTTTTGCTACATTTATAAAATCAATGCAAATGCCATCATTTGACAAACATTTCCCTCTGTAATAATTATCCCTGTGACCTATCTTGGGATCGCTACTTCTCCACTAGAGGAGAAAACACGCTGAAAGAAAAAGAGGCACTTGAAGGCAGTGGGCTAGGATGAACTCAGTAACTCTATACAAAATTACCGTGGAGAAAAGAGACCTCAATGAAACCTTCTCACCAAATGATTTTACAATATATCCTTTTTATTTATTTTATTATTTTATTATTTTTTAAAGATTCCATTTATTTATTTGAGAGAGAGAGAATGAGAGAGAGAGCACATGAAAGGGGGGAGGGTCAGAGGGAGAAGCAGACTCCCCGCCGAGCAGGGAGCCCGATGTGGGACTCGATCTGGGGACTCCAGGATCATGACCTGAGCCGAAGGCAGTCGCCCAACTGACTGAGCCACCCAGGCGCCCTACAATATATCCTTAAGCCAATGATTTCAAGCACAGTCAGTGATAATGATAATATGGTGCATTGATGGTAATTTCTACCATATCTTGCACAGTCACCTAAGTGTCTCTATATGGATGAGATTTCACATACTGACTACAGGAAACCTTAATGACCAACTTTCTCAAACACCATTCACGCTGTTTGAGGCTTATTGGCAAGGACTTCATCTTTTCAGGAAAGGGAAGAATTACCCATTTTCCATGCCTCAGTGCATTAACCTCCAATAACTTTCTTTCATATGTAGTGTTAATATTATTATCTTCAGATATTTTGTTTCACCTATATAGTGGACTTATTAAATTTGAAAATTGGAAAACATGGAAAATTATCTGAGACAACAAAATCAGAGAAGGATATATTGCATAACGTGAGCAGCAGTTTGGGCTGTTAAAAAAAGACTGGCTATTGTGTATCCTTAAAAAGTTGGAAAGGGAAAATATGTGTGATATCTGGAAAATATTTTATACTATATCTGGTATTATCATTCTTTTTTTTTCCTTCTGTTTTTATTTTTGTTTTTACTTCACTCATTTTACTTTTCTTTTATGCTAAGACTAGTTTTTCTCTCATGTCAATAAAAACTTTTAGTTGAAAAATTTAAAAATATATATCATCACAGTTACATTACATTGTGTAATTCAAACAAATTGCTTAATCAAATTCAAGCTGCTTTCTTCCTGAATCATTTCGTCAAACATAAGGAAGTTAACCTGGCAGAATTGTACTTTATTTATGGTTTAAACACAATTGAGACACATTAACATTATCAAGCCTGTGGAAAAGATAATGAATTTTTCTTTGTTATGATGCATTTCACTTCCAACTTCCAAGGACAATTACTGTGCACTTTTGTTTATGAGGTAGAGTATTGTCTGTGACACTTGGCCATTTAGAACACTACATTAAATTGAGTATTGTAAATTACTTCCTTTTATTTAGAGGAAAGAAAAAGAATGAAAATAAAATGTAGAGCTTTCTAAATAAAATGGGACTTTATGAGTTTGCTTCCTGTGTTCTGAATTTCTATACTTTTCTGTTTCATTTTAAAAGAATTCTTCATTTGAAAGAGTCAATTCCACTTTCAAAATGGGTCTCTGGAGCCATAAGAAGCAAAATATCTTCATTACCTGAACAATGGCCAAGTATGAAATAGCAGCAAAGTATAATTATATAGATATACTATCAAACATATTTCTAGATTGATACTAGTTTAGGGTAAAATAAAATTCCCTAGACACACATACCTTTGTATTTCATAGACTTTTTAATATGTTCCCCACCAATTTTATATTTGAAGAATGTATATTTGTTACTTTGAATTTAATGCACATAAATACATTTAATTTACGATGTCATTAAATTGTGTATCAATATGTTCTAATACTACAAGAATTCAGAAACTTGAGGTGGTATAAGGAAAAGTAAATGCCACATTACCAATCATCTACAAATGGCTACCTTTCTCCTAACACAATAATGAATGTATTACAAGTAAAAATAATATTTTGTGCTAAGATCATTGTCAAAACAACTTTCTGAAAATCTCAAATGACATCAATATGGATCATGCCTCCAAAAGAAGGGCGTTCGCTTCCAAATTCCTGGTTGCAAGCGCACAAAGCATACTAATATACTGTTAATAGCAAAGGAAGATAGAGGCCTTCTTAGAGTTTTTGAACAATGCAGGCAGCCAAATTTATCATGCCAGGCCCCAGAGATATTTGTGGGAAATTTTTCTTTTTCTATAAAATTCTAAATGATTTTTTTTTCTGTGAACGCCAGCCAGGTCTAGATATGCAATTGCTAAAATGATTGTAGTGCGAGGCTTCTCTTTTCCTTACAGGTGACACAATTTCAGTGTTGTCAGGCCAGCAGACATAGATTAGGTATAGCCTCTCTCAACTTGCTAATAAATCACTATAAAAACCAAATATCATAAAAAAATCTAATATGAAAGAACAGATACTGTCTTGAATATTGGAGGACTTTACACAAAGACATATGGATCTGGATTGAGAAAATAATTTTCAAAACATAACCATAAATTTTTTCTTGTGGTACACAGTTTCTACATTAAAAAACAGTTCTTCAGGGAAAAAAAAAAAAGTCTAAGTAAAACACTCTGATCCTCTTCCTTTGTCTTTCTTTCTCCTCTGACTCACAGAACAAAAATATCTAACAATAAACCAAATGGGGCAACCTTTTCTACAATGTGTGAAAACTGATTTTTGAGGCAGGAAGAGCCCATGTGCAAAAGTGATTTTTATCATCCAGAGTTTGAACCATATGAAATTTCTAATGTATAAATGTTCATTGCCACTGATGGCAAATTAATTCACTTTAATCTATTATGTCCATTCAGAGGCAGCAACTCCCAAAAACCACAGGATGTGAAGAAGAGTAAATGCTTATGACTATTTCATCCTGAATGAGGTAATATCCTTGAGTTTTGTTGGGAGTAAAGGTTTTCGTTTTTTTTTTTTTTTCCCCTAGAAATTTTATTTTTCTGGAAGAAAGTAGAAATTCATAAGATAGGAAACACTACCTATACTTTGTAAATTATAATAAATAACTCAAATCCTATTTATTTTTAGAAACAACTGACAATATAGCAAACCATGTAGCTAACCTAATCAATAAAAAAGTGAGAAGGCAAAAATATGCATGGGAGATATGATCTTTAAAACACACCAAGAATTAAATTATGACACTACTTTGCAGACCTCTTTGCAATGAAATTGAAAATTCTAGACTAATTGGATAATTTAAAAGAAAGATACACTATTTGTCAAAATCTACTTCAAGATAGTTCAAACAGACCAATTTCCACTGAAGAAAACTTCATTAAAGAACTATTTATATAAAACATCAGACCCAAGTAGATTCAGAAGGAAATTCTTCTATTCCACCAAAACCAGATTATTGCAACTCTACAGAAGTTGTTCCAGAGAATAGAAAGTGAAGGGAAACTTAGAAACTTTCTTTTAAAAATGGGTGAAATAAAATGAAATTGTGATAGTACCAAAAAAATAATAATCGGCCAATATCATATGTGAATATTAATTATATATATGCATATATATATATATAATATCACAGCAAGAAAGCAATACACTCTGACAATATGAAATTTATTTCAGGAATTGAAGGTTAGTTCTTAATAGGAAATCCATTGGTACAATACACCAGAAATCAAAGGCCTCTCTATACACAAACAAAAAATATATATGATTATAGCAAAATTACCATTTACAATATCACCAAAGAAGCTGAAATATTTAGGAACAAATTTAATAAGTGATCAAAACCTATGTAAAGACAACTTTAAAACACTCATGTAAGGCATTAAAGGGTATTTAAACAAATAGAAAAATATTCCTTGGTTCTTGGATAAGAGGACTCCAAATCGTAAAAGAGTCAGTTCTCCCCAAGCTAACTTACACATTTTACACAATCTCAATAGAAATAGCATTTAAAAAAAAAGACAGACATTGATGCTACAGTTATTATAGAAAGCAAAGCACACAACAATAACTAGAAAAACAATGAAAGAAAAGCTATGGAAAAGGGTAAGAGAGGACTAGTCCTGCCAGATATTAAAGCATTTAAATCCTTAAATAATGCAGTGTGGTACTGATATATGAATACACAGACAGGCCAGTGAAATAGAATAAAATCCATAGAAGACCCACATATATATGCAAATTCAATAAATGATAAAGAAGCTATCATAGATCACAAGGAAAAAGATGAGTGTTTTTTTTTTTTTAAAGATTTTATTTATTTATTTGACAGAAAGAAAGAGAGGGAGCACAAGCAGGGGGAGCAGCAGACGGAGAGCGAGAAGCAGGCTCCCTGTCAGAGTCCCTGACATGGGACTCTATCCCAGGACCCTGGAATCATGACCTGAGACAAAGGCAGACACTTAACCAACTGGCCACCCAGGTGCCCCAAGATGAATGTTTTCATAAGGGTCACTGAGTCAACCAAACAGCCACTTAAGAAAAGAGCAAATTAAAATCCCTGTCTCACAACATATCCAAGAATAAGCTCCAAATAGGTCATAGATCTAAATGTAACAGATGAAACCATACAGTTCCTAGAAGAAAATATGGGTGAATTCCTCTATAACCCAGGCACTGGAAGGGCTTCTAACTATGACCTAAAATCCAGGCGGACAAACAAAAAATCAAAACATTGGACTAAATTAAGAAATAAAAGATATCTTTGCATTGAAAAGAAAAATAACCCCGGGCCAAACCAAGAGACACACTGACAACTTTGCAAAGAATATTTACAACTCGTATCACAGGAAAAGGTTACTATCCATAATATACATTTTTTTAAATTTAAAGTATAAGTTAAAAATCCTATAGAAAATAATGGGCAAATGAAATTAACACATAATTTTAAGAAACAAATATTAACATCACCCATAAACATGAAAATATATTCACCTTCACTCATAATAAGACAATACAAATTAAAACCGCACTGAGATTTCAGTGTTTTCCCACCAAAACTGACAAAAAATAAAAACAAATTAAAAAAAACAAACTTGAAAATACCTTCTGCTGTGGGGAAAGAAGACCTGTGACATATTACTGGTGGGAACATAACATGGTACAAGCTTTATGGAGGAGAATTTGAAAATATCTTTTGATCCATCAATTTCTTTCCTAGGCATTTGCTCTAATGATTCACCCCAAGAGATTACTAAGAAAATACAATTACCCAAGACAATTGATTGAAGCATCATTTATCATATATTGAGGATCATGAGAGCTCGGTTTCTCACAACTGGAGAAGAGAGTTACTAATACAGTCACAGAAATGAACTGTGGGGTGTTAACCTGGAATTAGTAGGAGCTCATGGTTTAAGAGATGATGGATAAACAGGTAACTAATACATGTATATATCTCTTATCTCTATCTTCTCAAACAGCCTAGAAACAAAAATATCACAGTAGCAATGAGCATAAAGTTCTCAGATCTGTCTCTAAATGGAATCAGAGCCCTTTGAAAAAAAAAAATTGGTGATTCTAGAATTGCAACAGGAAAGTACAAACCGTTAGAGGTTAGCTGGAAAGAACAGTCACTTAAATACACTATGAATTATTAAGTAATGAGTAAACAAACAAAACAAAGCAGTCATCACAGGAGAATATTTGAATTAGTGATTTAGGAAAGTATGCAGCACATATCCTAAAATAACATTTTATTTAGAAAAGAAAAGTAATCAAGAGAAAAAAGAATGAGAAAAACATTTGGCCTATGATTTCTCCTTAATAACAATGCTAAGAGAAAATGTAACAACATTTACAATATTTTGCACATAAGGTATGGCACTCCTAAGGTAAAAACCACCTTTCAGTTATTAAGGAAAGAGACTCTTACCAAATTCACCCGTCTATTAAGACGGGGCATCACAATAACCCTATTCATGGCCAAAAATAATTATTTTTCACTTGGTTTCAACATTGTGGTTGTATCAACCCACCATTATTTGGTTTCTTTTAGTGGAATACACATTATATAATAATCCTAATATGTTAAAAGTATAATAAAAAACAAAACTCCATGAAAACAACAGCAATGTTTTATTCAAAATGGAGTACTAAGATATTTTTTTCTTAATTAAACCTTTCACCAAGATTTTTTTTTTCTTACTTACAGTTTTAATATATCTCTGCTTTCTAAGAGATTAGATTGGTCTCTCCCTGGAGGGCAAGGATAGCAATTCTGAACAGGTCACTAAATAAAGATGCTTTTGTCAATCAATAAAATAAAAATAGAAAAAGGAAAAAGGAAAGATGACAATAATTAAAAATATATGTGGCAGATATAATTTCCTTAAAATATAATATTCCTTATTAGATAACTTTATTATGAAATAACTTTAATTAAAATCAGTAAGATCCCTTTATTATTTAGCAAAACATAATGCAGAAATAAATGGTGTGAAAATAAGGAAGTAATGATGTAAAGAATAAATTATCATCTACCCAAACAAGAGAATCATTTAGCAAAGTGTGAGAATATTGCTGAATTCAAGAACTTCCTACTTACCAAACATCATCAGTAGAAAATATAATTTAAAATATCCCACTCATAGTAGCCACAAAAATATAGACATTGATAATAAGAATAAATGTGCAACACTGAAATGGCAAAAAAAATCGACAAGGAAATAACACAAATGCAGGATGTATAAGACTCAGATAGATGTAGAAATATAGCATATTCATGGATGTGGGTACTTAATATTATAAATAATTACACTTAATTTTATAAGTAATATTGTAATTATCCTCCTTAATATTATAAGTAAATTATCTCCGCATTCAATGTATCTCTATTCACAAATTTTTTATTTATGGATGTTAACAAAGAGAAGCTAAAATTCATATTGGTAAATGTATACAAAAATAGCATTTGAAAAAGTCATAAAACAAAATGTATCATGAAATTTCAATAATAGAAATACAATGGTATTTGTGTATGTTAGGGAGATAGATCATATATACATATATACATACATAGAAATTCATTATTTAGAAGTGTTACACTTCATTTGAGAAAAAACAGACTATTAAAAAATTATGTTGAGACACTTTTGCCAGATAAATTCAGGTTCTAAATATAAAGAACAACACTATAAAGTATTAGCAGCAAATATAAAATAATACCTGTAAGGTATTACATGAGGTAGGATAATTTTTTAAAAAATAAGACTGAAAAAGCAAAATCTAAGAATAATGATAAATTTAGCTACATCAGAATTTAATACAAGTCCTATATATAAAAAAGCACTGTAAACAAAATATTTTTTTTAAAGACTTTATTTATTTGAGAGAGGGAGCACAAGCCAGGTAGGGGAGAGGGGCAAAGGAAAGGGAAAAGCAGACTCCCCACTGAGCTGAGCAGGAAGCCCTACCATGGCTGGATCCTGGGACCCTGGGATCATGACCTGAGCCAAAGGCAGACGTTTAACTGACTGAGCCACCCAGGCGCCCCAACACTATAAACAAATATTAGCTATAGACTTAGAAGACAATAAACTTGAATCCATAATTTATTTATTCATAGCTAAATTAAAACAAATAAACAAATAGAAAACCTGCTGAGAAATAAGAACAAGTAATTTGCCTATAAAGAAAACAAACATATGAAAAGTTGCTCAACCTAACTAAGCAACACAAACGTGCGAATAAAATATCTATAAAATAATCTCCCTAACCTATCATGTTGGCAAAAATCATAAAGCTTGAGAATGTAAACTGTAGATAAGTATGTAAAGAAACGAATACATCGTCTCTCCTGGTGGCTGTGTAAATTTATGCAGTCACTCTGAAGGGCAGTCTGGCAATGTTTAAACACTTTTTTTTTTTTAAGATTTTATTTATTTATTTGACAGAGAGACCGCGAGAGCAGGAACACAAGCAGGGGGAGTGGGAGAGGGAGAAGCAGGCTTCCCGCTGAGCAGGGAGCCCGATGTGGGGCTCGATCCCAGGACCCTGGGATCATGACCTGAGCCAAAGGCAGCCGCTTAACTGACTGAGCCACCCAGGCGCCCCTGTTTAAACACTTTTAATACGCATGCTTTATGATGCAACAATTTCTTTCAATTTTTTCTACTCCAAAGAAATAGTCACTTATATGTTCAATGAAGCATGTATATGGATATTAATTTTAAACAACCCAAATTACCATCATTAGGGAAAAGGCTAGCCAACATATGTATTTATACAGTGGAATAATATGCAACAGTTAAAAACAAGAGGTAGATCTGCATGTACTTACCTCTGCATGTACTTACAGCAAAACTTCAAGATATTGCCACAAACAAAAGGGAGGTTGAAGGGCAATACATAAAGAATAATGGTATTTATGAAAAACAAAAACCATAGCATCTGTTTGTGTGTGCCTGTGTGTTTGTTTGTATACGTGCATGTATTAAAAGAAAGGCAGTAAAAAACCCAGAACTGTGGTTGGTGATCTGAGGGGAAATATGCTTTATCTGTAATATTTTACTTTTGTAGTAAATACAGTAATTACTCATATATTACTTACATATGAGGGACAGGAAGAGATAGCATACAAAAATAGAAATATGCATGTTTTTAATCATATGTAAAATATGCTAAATCACTCA
This sequence comes from Mirounga angustirostris, assembly GCF_029215605.1. Classification (NCBI taxonomy): domain Eukaryota; kingdom Metazoa; phylum Chordata; class Mammalia; order Carnivora; family Phocidae; genus Mirounga; species Mirounga angustirostris. The sequence continues at coordinate 38,976,468 of NW_026991720.1, forward strand.
TACTTAGAAAAGTGCAAATTGAAATACCAGTTCTATACTAAGGTCTCTTTTGCCCTATTGCAATAGTCCTGAATTCAGTCTGCTTTTACTACTTTTCACTCCTGTCCAGCTCTGGTTTTCTTTGATAATAGGACACGTGCGCGCGTGCGCACACACTCACATCCACACACACACACACACACACACACACCCAGGTGGAAAATGTAAAAGATAATCATCTCATTGAAGTATTTAGGGATCATTTTAATTTAAAAAGATGGGTGGAATAAGTAAGAAAGCCTGAAAAGCTGACTGAAAGAAGACATGTTAAGCCATCACACCCAGTCCAGCTGGCCCAAAGGTGGTCTGATCCTTGATTCCATTCTGAATGGTCAGTGTCTAAGCATATTTTAATATTATCCTGACTTAGAGTTATATGAGAAGACCTAAGTAAACGGAGAGACAGGAGGAGAAATATTTCTGTGTGTAGTTTCTGAAATGTTGACTCATTAACTTATGTTGGGGGAGGAGAGGCTGACCTTTTGGTGGGGGTCAGGGAGGGATCCTGCCCTCAGAAGGAACCCTAATCTAAATTTGTGTTTCATTTTAGAGCTAAATACTATTTTAAACATTTAGGGTGAAAATTTAATATTTTAGAAGTTGGACACGGCATTTGTCTTATGGGGATAAAAAGTGTCTTTTTTTTTTTTTTTTAAGAAAAATATCTTGGTAAGTCATTTGCAAGAGGGTAGCTTGGGTGTTTGGCAGCCAAAGTAAGTAAGGCAGTCACCAAACAGCTCTCCTTAGCAAGGAAAAGGGAGAAAACAAAGGAGAGATAACAAAAGAAAACACGACAGCAGGAGATGAGATAGCAGTAGGTTGGGGTACTGTGTAAGAAATCTATTGTGGAGCCTGGGTGGTGCAGTTGGTCAAGCCTAAGACTCTTGGTTTCAGCTCAGGTGCTCTGGTTGTGATCTTGTGATCTCAGGGTCATGGGATGGAGCCCTGCCTCAGGCTCCGCGCTCAGCGGGAGTCTGCTCGGATTCTCTCTCCCTCTCTCTCTGTCCCTCCTGCTCGTGCTCTCTCTCTGTCTCTCTAAAATAAATAAATCTTAAAAAAAAGAAAGAAAGAAAGAAATCTATAATGGCTGGGGCTAAAGAGGTTGAGTGCTGCTAGCCCAAGGAGTGGTGGAGCTGACCCAAGGGTAGTGTAGAAACAGCAAAGGTCCAGAGGTGCCAGGAATTATCACGGGGAACGCATCTAAAATAGCAGTTTAGATACCTGGACTTTCAGAGGTCTATCAGCGGGAGAGGACCCCTCAGGCACACCATCATATATATGGGAGACAATGAGACCCTAGTTTCAGCCCCAGCTACTTTTGTACTGGGTTACTCTGATTTCCATAAGTCTCCACACCTTGATGCTATTATTAACGATAATAACAATACATTTCATGCATTACCAAAAAGTAAAAGATTGATGAGATAAAAGCTAAATAAAAGTGACCATCTTAAAAGCCTGCAATTCTCTGACCAGTGAACTGAGTCTGTATCAACTCAAATTGCACAGAGGAAAGTTCATCACCAGAAAATTGAAGTCCAGCCTACTCATCTGCTCTGTTTTGCCAGGACAGCACAAGTGTCAACAGTATGGCAAGAAGGACATGCAACAAGCAATACAAAAAGTAAACAAGCAACCCTAATGGAATCAAAGTAATCATAAATAGCTATATTCTCCAGTTAACAGTGGGTCAGTGAGACAGTGAAGTGGGTGTGTCTCGTGTGTGTGTGTTTGTGTGTGTTCATGCACAGACATGGACATAAGCACAGAACAGGCTGGGAAAATTCAACCATTGAGGGACATTAAGTGACAAAGTACCGCTAATTGTCAAGACTTATTTTTAAAAATTGCATATGCTCTATTGATGTAGGACGTTCTTTCTTCATTCAGCCTTGTGTTCCTTCTTCCCTCATAAATATTTATCAGAAACCTATGATGTACTATTTCTAAAACAAAAATTATCAATATGAATTCATCAGAAATTAAATAAGCCACAGTGCCCAAAGTTCCTGTCCTCATAGATTTTACAAGAGGTTTCAGGGCCTTAAAGAAACATAATTCAGGTGTTTTGCAGCATAAGGGGGAATGACCTCTGTTTTCACTTAGCCACACACATCTACATACATTATGGTAATGTGGTTATGTAAACACAACATTTTTCAAAATGGATTAAAATGATGAGGACCTCTTTTGAGATTAAGAATATAGGAGCAAAAAAAGCAACAGAAGCATATATGTTCTTTCTCACAAAACAGGAAGAAAGCATGCTATAATCCCCATTAGCACAAATTTAAATGAAATAATATAGTAAGAAACACTGTTTACATTAAACATCTCCAAATAAAGGCAAGTGCATACGATTTCCTAACTATGTGTATGTACCCATGCACATGTTTGTGTGAAGGGGCAAGAAGAGAAGAGAACCAGCCTACAATGAGCAATGCACCTACACCAAGCACAACAGACATGCTCAGAACAATTCTGTGAAATAAAATGCATTATGTACATTTTACAGATGATGGAACTCTTCAAGAGGCTGTAAAGACACTGGTGGTTTTACATTTCTAAATTTTTTTGCTTGAAAATGACTTTGAAAATATGCTAAATATTTTCCTGTGAGCTTATAAAATCTGTTAACTGCAATACTGCAGTTATAGGGTGGTCTGAATTTGAAAGAAAATAACACATTACTGTTTGACTCTCCTTACTGCTCTATTTCTTAAAACTTTCACAAGTGGGAAAGGCCTGACAGGCCATACAAGGTAAAGTATGGGAGGAGTAATTGTTGGAAGGATTAGTAAAATAGCGTCCCCAATTCTAAAAGGCATCTATGTTCCAGCAAAACAGGCAGTCATATACATAGTAATTTGAGGTGATTTCAAGGATTACCTAACCAAAACCAGAGAAGGAAGGTTTTCAAGTATCCCGATATTATTGTTCAAAAGGTTCTGAAAGCATCTGCTTTTTTTTTTTTTTAAGATTTTATTTATTTATTGAGAGAGAGAGCACAAGCAGGGGGAAGCGTGGAGAGGGAGAAGCAGGCTCCCCTCTGCACAGGGACCCCAGTGCAGGGCTCGATGTGGGGCTCGATGCCAGGACTCTGGGATCATGTCCTGAGCTGAAGGCAGACACTTAACCAACTGAGCCACTCAGGTGTCCCTGAAAGCATCTATTTTTTAACTGATTTAATATACCTGGTTGCTTAAGGCTGGTAAAAATCAGACCAAGACATTAGGCAGACTTGAAGTTTTACCCTTGCCCATCTTCTTAGCAGAAAGGATAGGCTTTAGGAAATGAGTCACTGGTTTTGACAAGGGATAGTGATACAAAAATGTTTCATGAAATGCTACCCAGGCACCAGCCAAGAACAGTGGCAACCAGTTAGCAATCTAAAAGTGTAGAACACATTAGATAAAAAAAGATAAAGAAAACAAGGACAGGTTAAAAGAGGCCAAAACAGAGAATTCTCTCCAGGACAGTCTTAGAAGAGAGAAAGATTCAGGGAAAGGTGTGCTAGGACGAAATGAGATACAAAAATTTTGAGAAGAGGCTGATTATAGTAAAAAAAAAAAAATCTTTATAATGGGATCTCTGAGGAAAAAACAATTGGATTTTTTTTAAATAACTGAACATAGGGGCACCTGGTGGCTCAGTTGGTTAAGCAACTGCCTTCGGCTCAGGTCATGATCCTGGAGTCCCGGGATCAAGCCCCACGTTGGGTTCCCTGCTCAGCAGAGAACCTGCTTCTCCCTCAGCTCCTCACCTTGCTCATGCTCTCTCTCTCACTCTCCCTCTCGCTCTCGCTTTCTCTCAAGTAATTAAAATCTTTAAAAATATATATAAAAAATATAAATAACTGAATGTTAGAAAATTTGCACTTATTGTAAATGAAGTAACTGGAATCAAGCAATCAAACCTTTTTTGGCAGGTTTTCTTAGAGAAATTTTTTAAATTAACATATAAGAATGATTTCCAATTAAAATATGATTGTCTTAGTAGGAAAGTGGGAGATTATATATTATTTGATGGCAAATGAAAAGTTCCAGCTGCAAAGCATTTTAAGAAAGCCCCTCCCAACAACAACCTACGCTTGCTATTAATTTGCTTATTGAATTTTTCTTTAGAGATATTCTGAAGGAAATACTGGTTAACCTCCTCCAAAATTATGAAAAAATATAAGCCACTGAAATCCAAATTAATGAGCTTTCACTATATTACATTTTTTGACTCAGAATAAAAAGCTACTTAACTGCTCGAATAAGCAGAGAATGGAATAAACATAGTAAGGCTCTGGATATTCCACTGGGTGAGCCATGCTAAAAAACATTTCCATCTTGATCGGCTGGGCCAGCGCTCTGGCATTGAACTCTAGTGGCTGGATTAGTGAACTAACACATCCATAATAGCATTTGAGCTTTCAGTAAGGCACAGAGTCTTTTAATCACTTCATTTGTACATGCTGGGTTGCGAGCTCCGTGGTCCATAAGCTGATGCTCAGCTGGTTAATTAGACATTTTTCTGTGAGGATTTTATATTTTCTCAGGAAAAAGCTACTGCAAAATTTCGTGGGTGTCATTACTTACATCATTTCCTCCATTACCTATTTTTCTTTTCTCTGAAACTTTGTGCGGTAAAACAAACTGTGAAGTTTTCAGCTGCATCTCTACTGAGACAGTTACCAAAGCAAAGAACAATTTTTAGTGTCTGCTTTGGTGACAGTACCATATTGGTCTCTTCTCTTTTTCCACTTGCATATTTGCCAGCTCTCTACAGGTTTCTTTTCAGAGAGACCTCGGATACACTGCAAAGTGTCTCTTCTTTGTAGTTACTGGGCATGTTCAGCACTCAAGGTCATTTTTGAGTTCCTCCTGGAATCTTAAAATTTTAATGAAATATTCCAGATAAACATATTTTTCTCTTCATTTGCACATACCCTTTTTTTTCCCCAATGATTCCTCCTGGGAAATAGACCTAATTTTTTTTCCTTTTTTTTTTTTAAGCATATGAAAATTCCCTCCTACTTTTGTGAGACATTTTTCCCCCAGTCAAGTAAAGATTGAGCCCTTCCCCTTTTCAGTGGGAGAAATGGAAAAAAGAAGAGGGGAATGTAGTAAAGTAAAAAATACTAAGGACTTACGTCATGAATCTAGGTAGAGCCTAGTAGTGAAGTTTGCTTCACTTCCCCATGAAAAACTGCATTAAATTAGAACCCTAATTGTCACTTTTGATATTTATTTATTTAGAGAGAACGTGTGAGAGTGTTGGCGGGGGGCAGAGGGAGGGAGAAGGAGAGAATCCCAAGCAGACTCCCCACTGAGCACGGAGACCAACGCAGGGCTTGATCCCACAACCCTTGAGATCATGACCTGAACTGAAATCAAGAGCCAGATGCTTAACTCACTGAGCCCCCGTTGTAATTTTAAAGATCTAGTAAAGTAGATTTTATATTAAGATGTCACATGCATCAACACTCAAGTATCAGTTGGTGAAGGGTGACTAACAATCTTAAAACACTGAAGTGTATTGTATTAATCAAATAGTTTTCTTAGGTTTTTAGTGAGTCAACTTTTCCCTAAAGAACAGGAACTCATGCAGCAGTTTGCAGATAACTTACTTGCTTTGCAAAAAGGGACAATTTGAAAATGGGTATCCTAACTTGTATCATAAGATTTTAAATAACAAGATTGGTTTTCACATGTACTATACAGAATCAATTTCTTGAATATGAATGAGATACATAACTCTAAAAAAATCTTAAAATAACAAATACTACAATTTTCTAAATATCTGTGCAAAAACATTTTTAAAAGTATAGCAATTTATATTCAATAGGTGAGACAGGAGCAGAGAAGTAATCTGGAAGGACACAGAAGTGCACTGAAGGATGGAAAAAAACATGTGCTCTGGAAACAGAGCCATCTGGGGAAACGGGGATTTAACTTCTGTCTCTGCCACATAAGGAACGTGGGCACCTGAACTCAATTTCCCAATCTTGTACATAGGGACAGCACTCCAATTCATGGCATGGTTTTCCTGGTCTTTTTAAAATGCTTTAGGGATGCCTGGGTGGCTCAGTCGGTTAAGTGTCTGCCTTCGGCTCAGGTCATGATCCCAGGCTCCTTGCTCAGCTTCTCCCTCTGCCTGCCGCTCCCCCCTGCTTGTGCTCTCTCTCTCTCCTTCTGACAAATAAATAAAAATCTTTTAAAAAATGCTTTAAATAACTTAGTATCATTTCAGCAGTGCCTATATTTCACAACATTGATCTGTAGATAGTAGCATAGAGAAAAAAGAAGGATCCTCTATTATGATGTGTGGTAGAGACCCTGGTGGGGCCTCACAGAAATCCTGTAAGAGAGTTAAGAGCCATATTGGGGAATGAGGATAACACGAGAAAAGGCAATTTGATGGATTCAAGTCATCTTTAATGCCAAACTCAAGTCACTTCCTTTGTGAAGCCTTCTCAGATCTTTTTGGTTGGGTTTATTTGCTTCAAAGTAAATGCTTGTTAAATTGAGTTGAATTGACATCTGAAACTGTTCCCTCCATCTAAATGCAAGTCCAGGCCTCAACTTCTAATTCTCATGATTTTTTCCTCTCTGATTTCTCCCCAAACTTTATTGGTGAATATCTGTTACTAAAGTCCCAGAATGTATACACAGGCATATCTTCATGTGTATCAGTGGGACTTTAGGTAACAAATGTTATCTATTCTGATGTCATCTTCAAAATTTAAATAAAGGCATATGGGAAAGAGCATGGACATCCCTGGAGAGATGAACATCACTGAACTGGAGTTCTATTTTACTCTTGAGGAGGGAAAATATTAATGACTGTGATGGTACAGATTATAAACCCTAGTCTGCTTTTGTTTGAGGTTTATTTACTGTGAAGTTAATGTAGGGGAGGGAAAATTTTTTCTCTGTCCTCCTAGGTTATTTTAGCTGGTCTATTAATTAAATTGACATAAAACAGATTAACAGGAGAAAAACAAATTTAACTACACATGTATGGGAGCCCCATAAGAATATGAGACCCAAGGACAAGTCAAGTAATTGAGGCTTATATGCCATCCTGAGCTAAGGAATGGGACAAGGGCTTGAGGTTTCAAAGGGGAGCACGGTAATTCATAGGACGCTAGGAAGAGCAGATGTTTGGTAATTGGATGTTTGCTCTGCCATACAGATAGGTTTTTCAAATAAAAAGTTATCTCTGGTAATAGCTCTCTTTCTGGGCCAGGCTCCAGATCTAAACTCTTTTGGGTAGTTAGAGGGAAGGTAAGTTTCTCTTGGATCTGTTGGGTCTTGATTGCTTCAGCACAAAATAATCTACATGCCAAAGTGGCATATTTTGGGGTTACACATTTTGTTCCCCTTTACTAATAAAGCCTAAGCTTCAAGGCTCTTTAGCTAGCCTAGCTTTTTCTAAGGCTCTGCACCAAATTTTGTTTTTTCGTAGTTTTTTCTTAAAGAAAACACTCAAAATTATGTAAGCTTCAGGCCCTACAAAACCTGGATCTCTACCAAATACCAAATAAATGGTGCTTTTTCTGAAAAAGATTTCAGAAGCTTCTATTGCTGAAAATGACAGTGATCATTGTAATAATAATTTTATTATTTCTCATTATGTATTTCTCAGGCCCTTTCTTTTTGCTAAGTACTATATGGATATTTTACAAACATTATGCTTAACCCTCAGAATAACTGTGCAGTGTAGGAAACTAGGGGAAATGGACAGTAATACTTAAGGGGCTGGCAGTGATTTAACCCATGGTCTGCCTCACTTCAAAATATTTTCTAAGTTATTCACACCACATCATTCCTCAATGTGGTAAAAGTGGCTACTTTTAAAAAATTCTTTTACATGTCCACTAGGCACTAACTAAAAATCAATAGCAAAGTGAGTTGGCATATGGCTCTTAAATTGTTTATTTAGTTATGTCATGTTATGTCAAATCACATCCAACTTTAAAACACCAAATAATCCATTTACAAGTAGGATAATAGTCTGTCAAGTCTGCATGCTGGAAACATTAGTGGAAGATGAATTAACCAATCAACAAGGTAGTTAAATGCTAGTAGCTATAAGATCTGAAAGGGTGAGTGTTAATTCAAATAATGTTAAATGGTATTCATAGGGTAAGTGAACTATGCCTAACACTTTAAAAATAACTCAGGTATGGAATGGTTCAAAAATGCTTTCTTGAGGATATTTATAGAGACACTATAGTTTTATTTCTCAGTTGAGCAGGCTTTCCATTCAAGACATTACACTTAATGTGTATGTGACCATTTTGTGAATCTGGCCAATGGAAAGGATTTTCTGTACATTTTTGAGTGATAAAAACGCCTGAGTGTATACAAATCTTAGTCTTGCAGGCTCAGAGAACTCAGTAGTTTGTTAGCCTACTCAGAGTGGCTCCATATATCTGAGCTGAGGATACTGATATATAAAACTTGAATGCAAATTAAATATGTTGCAATGGAAATTTAAATGTCAAAATGGCTCCTGCAAACACATGTTCTTTGGCTGGCCCATTTTTCTCCATGGGAAGGCTACATAGAATCCAAATTAGGAATAAAAAGACAGTGAGTAAGCATGGTATCAGAAAATAGGTAGCATTAGATGATTCTAAAGTCTAGACTTAAACTTCCTGGCACTTGTTGCACAATAAACTTCTTGGTTGAATGAATGAATGAATGAATGAATGCACTAAAATAATCTGTTTTCTGTTGTGGTCTGTGTTTTGTTTTGTTTGGCCACATGGATTCCCCATCAGTCAGATAATGAACAAAAATAGGACACCTTTCCCTGGAAAGTAATGTCAAAGTCATTATCCATACACATGAAGGGAAGCAGAATTTGCTACCCCAAAATATGCCTTTTTTGGTATAAAGATTATCTTGAGCTGGTTATTTTTAAGCAGCAGACATAGAAAAAGCTCTGAAAATATAGTAGAAGTCACTCTTTTGTGAGAGACATTTACATTTATAAGGGAAATCTCCATTTGTAAGGGTGTCTCCTTCTCTGTACCAGGAAGGATGACTAACTCTAGAAATTCTATCTGCACAGGAACCATAACCTCATTTACCATTCTTTGCCTGAAAAAAGGTATTACTCCCATTACTGCCCCCTCCCCCCCCATCATCTTCTTTTATCTTTAGCTGGAGATGGTACTTAGATGATAGCTTGGCCCATTTCAGGGAGTTACTCCGTTTTCCTGGGTATCTCCAATGTATGCAGGAGGTATACAGGTTATTAAACTCCTGCTTCTTACTCTCTTGTTAATCTGTTTTTTATTCATGGGTGTCTCAACCAAAAACCTAGAAGGGTAGAGGGAAAATTATTTTCATCCCCTACAAATGCCTCTCTGATTTTCTTCTTGTAGCTTCAGGATGTACTGACTTCCCTTTGGACTGCTGCATTCTTTATATAAACTTTATATATACTTCTCCCAAGTCAGCCCCTCCTCCTGCCCAACACTGGTGCTGTTACATATTCTGTTTCTCTTTTCATTTTCAGTTGCAAGCCTGAGAGTCATCTTTGCTCTTTCTCTCTCATCTCCTCCATTTAATTTATCCCAAAGTTGTATACTTTGCTTCATAAATAGTTGAGGTATGTTCACTCTTTTTCATCTCTACTACATCTGACCACTACTGTCTTATCTAAATTACCACACTGGCCTGCTAACTAAACCCTCATATATACTCTATCCCTCTCTATTTCACACCACCACTAGAGTGTCATATATTTTTCCCCAAAGAAACTGAACCATGTCAAGACCCACCTTTCTCTTTGTCCAGACACTTTGATGGCTTCATTTGCTTTTGGATAAATGCAACCATTTAAGGTAGCCTATAACATTTTGCATGGGCTGGTCCCTACTTGGTACCCCCATTGCAGATTGCACTTCACTCCTCCTTTCTCCGGGGCCCTAACCTCATTGACCACCTCCTTCTCCCTCAGTGGCCATGATTCCTTTAGTTACAAGGCTACCTTACATTCTGTAGGAGCCAGCCACCCACACACACACTCACCTGAAATTAATTACCTATTAGAAAGGCATTCCTGGGCTGTAAATCTTTTAAAAAGATTTACATATCAAAGGGGAGAGAAAGAAATTACCATCACAAGTCTTCAAAGTAAAGCTCTAAGAAAAGGGAGGTCAGGGGCCTAGAGACAGGAAGAATCCTAAGTTTGGTCAGCTTGAGGGGATAGGGATAGTTAAGACCAATTTGATCAATTTGTTACTCCCCTGATTAAATTGCCCAATGGCTTCTGATAATACTTTAAATTCAATTCAAAATACTTACTATATGCTTTAGTCTGCTTAGGCCACTGTAACAAAAGACCAGACTGGTTGGCTTAAACAACAAACACTTATTTCTCACATTTCTGAAGGCTGGAAGGCTGATCTGAGTGCCAGCATGGTGGGGCTGCAGTGAGAACTCACTTCCTGGCTTGTCGACAGCCACCTTCTTGCTGTGTCCTTGTATGACAGAGAACAGAGAGACAAGCACACTTTCCTATCTCTTCTTTTTTTTAAAAGATTTACTTATTTAATTGAGAGAGAGAGATCATGTTGGTGGGGAGGGGTAGAGGGAGAGAATCTTAGGCAGACTCCACGCTGATTGCAGAGCCCAACACAGGGCTTGATCTCACAATCCTGACCTTATCAGAAACCAAGAGTCTGACCCTTAACCGACTGCCACCCAGGTGCCTCTCCTATCTTTTCCTAAGGACAGTAATCCAGTCACGAGGGCTCCACCCTCATGTACTAATTACCTTGCAAAGGCCACATCTCCAAATTCCACCACAATGGGGATTAGAGTTTCAAGATACGAATTTTGGTCTGACATATACATGCAATCCATAACACCATGCCCATGGGGCCCAGGAGGAGTCACTGTCCTCATCTCCTCCCATTTTCCCATTTGTTCTTTAAATTCTCATTACACTGGCTTTTTTTTATGCTCCATAAACATGCCAAGCTCATTCTATTCCTGGGCCTTTTATACTAGTTGTTCTTTCTACATGGGTTCCATGAGGGCAAAGACTTTTATCTCATTTTCATTTCTGTACCCTCAGTACTCTGAACAGTGCTGAACACATAGAAGGTGCTTAATAAGGTCTGTTGACTGAATAAATGAGTGCCTGAATAAATAAATGAGTGAATGAATTCAAAAGCATTACAATCAAAATTTGCTGGCTTTGGAGCCAGTCAATTATCAATCTTTTTTATCATAACTTTGAATTATTTGGCTATTTTAATTATGAATAGATATTACAGTTCAACCCTCACTTGAAAATTGTATTTTTGTTTTTTAAGATTTTATTTATTTATTTGACAGAGAGAGAGAGAGTGAGAGCAGGAACACAAGCAGGGGGAGTGGGAGAGGGAGAAGCAGGCTTCCCGCGGAGCAGGGAGCCCGACGCGGGGCTCGATCCCAGGACCCTGGGATCATGACCTGAGCCGAAGGCAGACGCTTAACGACTGAGCCACCCAGGCACCACCTGAAAATTGTATTTCTTTATGCTCAAGTTTGTTGGTGAAATCTCACTTTAGTCTCTAAGCAGTAAACGCAATCCTATTAAGAGTTAAGTACTATTAAAGACTGCATATAGGCAAAACAAGAATGCAAGCACAGACAAATAATCATATTGTGTAGTACATAACAAACAAGCATCCTGGTGCCTGAAGATAGTGAAAGTTGGAGACGCCAAGAAACCACCGTGGTTGGAGGCAGAAGGTGCAATGGAAGTCAGAGAAGAGGCTGGAAATGCAAAGTGGCCCACAGAGAACATGGATTCTACGGTACAATAGATTCCACTGTGTGTGCTCAATGGAAGAGTACCATTAGGAAGTGGTACCCACTTCCATACTTTAAGAATCCTGTCAGGTATATTAGAGAATGAGAACACAGCATCCCTACCCTTCAGTGGTGTCTCCACCAAAAACAGCAATAAACCATGAGACCTAAATATAGGTTCTAGCATTTAACATCTGATAAACTTTTTACGGATGACATAAGTGAAATAAGTTATTTTCTGGTTCAAAAAAGTGCTACATTTATCAACACATTCTGTTTTCAGAACATTTCTGTTATAAATATATTGAACCCCTTAGAAATTTGAGGTGAGAATAATCACATTAACAACTTGAACTTAATCATTAACCCAATAAATCAAAGGCTGATTTAATGTATGGAATATTGGTTTTTCTGACTCCTTCCAAATATTATACCAAGGACTATAGACTATATTTTTAATTTCTCAAAAGAACTACTGCTTTCCTGGTCATCTTTGGAGTGAACTGATATCAACAGAAAGTGGAACCATTAATAGAATTAAGACTGATCACTGAGCATGTTGGGTCTCTACTGTAGCTTTGAAATCAGTCACCCAGAGAAAGCTTTTCTAGAGAGAACTATTGCCTAAAAATGGAAGATTCAGGTCAATTTAGTCTATACCTAACACAATTAAATATGATTGGGTAATAATATAAGTATTCTTATACATCCTTATACACTTCTTGGATTAATCCAAGAGGAAAAAGACAGTATAATCATTACATGAAATAGGGCTATGAAGGGCTTAAATGATCTAGCCAAAATACAGCAGACATATCACCCCTCTGACTTCATGTTTTTTGATTTCAGACAACCCATCCAAATACCATGAAAACAAAGCATAAGCATGTTTGCTTATGAGAGAGTTCAAGGATTGACTAGGACTGACTGCACATTTCATTTTATGTAAGTTTTTCCTAAAAAGAAGATAAAGATTCTACTGAAAGCTTTACATGATGAAGAACTTGCAAGGAAGTATAATGATGTCAGCAGCTTACCTTGAATGCATTGAAAAACTGAGATGGATTAAAAGATGGAAAGAAATATGAATAGATGGCTAGATATGCAATCAAGCAACTACAGTAAAATGTTAATTATAGAATGTATATGGTGGTTATTGAAGTGTCCACTGTAAAAGTTTTCAAAGTTGCTGTATGTTTGAAAATTTTCATAATATGTTAAAAACATTAAAAATGGCATTATAGTTACTCTTAGGACATTGACTAGAAGAGGCACAAGAGAGCTTGGGGAATACTAAGAGTATTCTGTTTCTCGATCTAGCTGCTGGTTGCTAGAGGTGTTTACTTTGTGAAAACTTAGCAAACTGCATATGTATGATGTTTAATTGCATCTGTATGTATGCTCTATTTCAACAAAAAGTTAAAAAAGATCAGTATTATTCTGAATCCTCTCATAGCAAGTAACAGAAACCCAATCCTACATAAAGAAAAATTACTCACATGGTTGATAAGTGCTAGGACACAGCGGGGTTCAGATAAATCTGGACCAAATGGCATTGTCTAGGCTCTGTATTTCCAGGTTATTGACCTCTGCTTTCCTTACTGGGCCCAGGTGCTGGTATGTTGTCACAAGGGCTCCTCTCTCTCTCTCTCTTTTCTCTTTTTCTTTCTCTCTCCAACCCTTAAAGGACAGTCTCTCTTCTCTTAGCAGGCCACATTGCTGTCAGTGGCCCCATATTTATATAACACAAACTTAAATACTTTGGGTTAGAGTGATTGTCTATTCTGATATTTGACTGGTAAGTCACAACAAAGACTAGCTTCAGTCACATATCCTCACTGAAATAATCGATGAGGATGATGAGGTTCTTTTATTCACCGTCCATGATCATATACCTGCATTTGCAGCTAGGGGCATGAAGATAGGCTTGACAATTTGACATCACAGTGAGTTTATCATAGGAAAGAATCAAATTAGTATCAGGAAAAAAAAATGAACAAGGACACACACACACAGAAGAGATATATCAACTATATTCATTAATCATCGTGATATTAAGGTAAAACTCTATAATGGGTATTGAGCTGGGGCAGGAAGGTTAGAGAGAAAGGAAATATGGTTTCTGGAGCCTCAAATGCATCCTATAATATCACCATGGTGAAATAAAACTAAAACAAAACAAAACCGAACTAAACCTAGGTCATGATTGTTCCATGCATATTATATATGTATATATATATACAGACATATATAATAATAGTATATTGCTATATGTGTGTATACATATGTACGTATATATATACATATATAACATATATATGCATACAATATATACATGCATACAATAATATATACATTCATACAACACATGCATACAATAATATATATTATCATTATATGTGTGTCTATATATAGTACAAATATAATAGGCACTACTCTTGTATTTTCTATATTATCAGAATCACTCTGCTTATGGACATGATAATAAAACTGGGATCTGTAGTTTGCTAAATAAAGACTTATGCTTTTTTTCAACTATATGTCCTAAGAGTCAGGGTGGAAGGGAGACTAAAGAGCCTTAAAAGCAGATTCAAATCTAGAAAGACAGTGCAAGCTACAGAAGAATTTGTCAACCCCCAAATGAATAATGGTTGGACTTGAAAATACTCTAATTACCTACAGAAAGAAACTGGAATAAAATTAATGTCTGTAGAAAATAAATAATGTGACTCCTTCAAAAGGACAGCAATACATCCTGGGATTTACAAATTAGACACAGTTCAGGCAGTTGGGCTGAAGGAAAAAAAATACTGTTGCCAAATCAATCTTGAGATGACTCTAATGATTTATTCTTTCATTATACAATGAAAGCCAGATAATATTATCATTTCCAGAAAAGGCTTATGCAAGACAGAGGAACTCTTAGCACTAGAGAATCTATGTTTTTCTTTTTCTTTATATTATCTTTCATAGGTATACAAACAAATATAAAGTACATAAAAACTACTCATCATCCAGGTAAAGAACTTATTAAAGCAACTATTTATGCCCCATTATACCATATTAAAGTTGTTTTTAATGTTTTACACACACATACACACACATATGTAAATAATACCATATTTGTCCTTCAGTAACTTATATTGTTATTCAACTTATAGCTCTAGTTCATTTCTTTCCACGGCTCTATAGCATTCCGTTGTGTGGATATTCCATAATGTAGTTGTTCCTTATCATGTTTATTAATATTTAAGGTGATTAAGATTTTTATTTGACATTAATAGAAACATGCAGGTTTTATTTTGGTTATTATATACCCAGTACATATTTTTCCATACTTTCAAATTCCCTTTCCCATTATGTTTTAGGTGTATATATAAACAACACATGGATGGAAGATTTCTTTTTCACAAATGCATTCTGACAACAACTGTCATTTATACAGGCAACTTTATTTCATTATGGGCACTATATGTTTGGAATTCGACAACATATATCTGTGATTTTTATTTACTTTGATTTTTTTTATTTGTCATTTTTCACCTTTTTGTACATTGCTTTAGATTGATAGAGGGTTTTTTCTTCTTTTTTATCTTGATGATCTGGAAATGATACATAATGCCTCTAATATTCTGATGATTTAATCTGATTACCACTTACCAATATTATATGTTATTTAAAGTGACCTCCTTTTTTTGGAGATATCGATGCAAGTTTCTTTGGTTTGATAATGTTAGCAATAATCCTTCTGAATTCTGAGGATCTGAAAATGTCTCTATTTCTAATCTTCTTGGAATATTTTACCTTGATAGAAAATCATGCATTTTCAGTTATTTTTCTCAACTCTTATATATTTTTGTTTTGCTGAAATTCTATCCTCAGTCTAATTGACATTCTTTGTCATGGCATTCTTTTTTTTTTTTTTTTTCCCCTGGTTTCTTTTAAGATCTTTGCTTTGTCTTTAGTGTTCGGCTGAACCACTACAATGTGGTGTAGGTTTATTTGTTAGAATCACACTTGACATTTTGTGTGCTTCTTAAATCAGATGCTTCATTTACTATTTCCTAAATGTCTTGCTGTCTAATGTTGTTGTTCTCTTTAACTTACACTGACAATCCCTATATTTCCTCATATATCCTTATAATTTTGGATTGTTTGTTAAAGTTTGGTGGAACCTCATATATCAGAATCTCATAATGCATTAACTGAAGGTAAGTTTCTCAATATAAAATTTAATCTTTTTTTCTACCAGGTAGCAGGGAAAGTTACTACAAAATATTTGGTTCTTATTTTCATTTACCATAATAATATAAGGAGTGTAAATTTAGACACCCAGTAGTGTATGAGGGCAGGTCTGTGGTTTTGGTTTCTAATGAGACATTATTGTTTCCCAGCCAGAGTTCGAGACAGAAAAATAAAAACAAAAACAAAACAACAAAGCAAAACAGAAATTGTTATCTCATCTTTGTATATGATTGTGGATTTTTTTTTTCTCATTTAGTCTCTTATTATTTGAGGATACCAATGTTAAGCCGTTGTTCCAACTCTCTAGTTCATGCTGGCCAAGGTCTTTACTGCTGTTCCTGGGTTAGTAATTAACAGTTAATAATGATTAATTGTCAATACTGAAGGTCTATTTATGACCAAGGTTGGCAAATTCATTCAATATGACTAACAAAGCACTCTTATTTTAAGCGAATTCTTTTTTCAATCCCTGGAGATTTCCTTAATTCAGTACAAAGTAACAGCATTTGAAAGAAACTTCTCTTTATTTTATCCAGAATTCCTAGGTTTTTTTTTTCTCCCAAGTAGCTGAGATGCCGCTGCCAGAAACTAAGCTCTGTTTTTATATTTTCTTTCTCTGAATAATGATTACGACCTAAGAGGATTTAAAATTCTATTCATTAAAATAATTCAGTTCAATTTCTTGAATTATAAAGACATGATAAAGTTCTTAAAATGAACTTTTATATTTACATGATATTTAAAGCCCTGTGAATTTATGAAATGAAATGTAAAATAAAAATCAAAATACAGTATCAAAAGTCTGAGTTCTGTGTCACTGGATTCCTAAAAGGAGAGGAAAATTTTTTTAAAAAAATTAGATATAATGAACAAAACTTCCCAAATTTGATATTGTCATAGGTCCCTGAAAAGTTTATTTTGTTCAATATGTTTTTTCTCTCTCACAAATGGATTATTTCTACTTATCTGTCTTTAAGTTCTTTGAATCTTTCCTCTGTCGTCTCTATTCTGCTATTATGTCCACCTAGTGAGTTTTTAAATTTCAGATATTTTACTTTTTAACTTTGAACATTTCCATTTGGTTCTTAATATAACTTCTATTTTTCATTGAAAATATTAATTTTTCATTCGTTCCAAGGCAATTTAATATTACCTCAATGGTTGCCTTAAAGTCTTCAATAACTTCAACATTTAGGGATTTTTATTTGTGGCTTCTTTTCCCTTGTGAATTGCTCATATTTTCCTGGCCCTCTGAATGTTGAGTAATTTTAGATTGTACCACAGCCATTCTGTATATTATCTTGTGAAACTCAGTTTCTGTTGAAATCTTCTGAAGAAAGTACATTTTGTTTTATTTTGTTCTTGCAGACAATCAATCTAGTTAGACTCTGTCTCACCTTCTAGCTGTGGTTCCAATGTAAGCTCAATTTTCAAAGATTTTGCTTCACTGTTTTGGGTCCATCTCATGCATGCACCTTTTGGGTGTCAGCCTGAGATTGGATTTCAGTTTATATAATAGTTTAATTCTCATAGCCTCTGATATTTTTGGTCTGTTCCATGCACTGCCTTTCAGGGGTGAATCTGGAACTTGTTATTTCATACACAGAGTCAGGGAATCCTCTTCTTTGGCTATCTTTTCTAAGTGGATTTCTCACACACTTAAAAGCTTCCAAGGACCCCTTTTACCTATCCTTCAGACAGAAAGACAGAGCTTCTCTCAGAGTTTCAGCCACCTGCTCTGCTGCTCATTTCTTTTTTTTTTTAATTTTTTTTTTTTTTCCTGCTCATTTCTGTATGACTGGATCTTCCTGGGGCAAAACAGTGATGGAAGAAAAAAAAAAAAAGAAGTCCCTGTCCGACCACTCTTTGGACATCGTGGTCCCCTTTTCTCTGGTCAGAAAGATGGGTTTTCTCTTAGGATTTTAGATCTGTGGCCACTACCACATTGTCGATCTATGGCTGTGGCTCACCTTGTGGCAGAGCTGGAAGAGGAAAATACGAAGAAAACACAGCGATCCTATCCCCTACTGCTGGTGACAGCTTGCAGAAGTTCCTTATCCCTATTTTCTGGCCAGAAAAACAGGGGTTATCATAGAATTTCTCTTCCCACACTTGCTTTGCAGTCCCATACTAGAGACACCCTCCAATAAAGCGGAGAGATAAAAGAGAAAAGAAAAAAGAAAAAAAAGAAGAAAACTCAGTCTGGTTACAGGTTATTCTTCAGGTTGTGGTTCTCTTCACTAATCTGCCCACTATTTTTTAATTAACATAATAATGTATTATTAGTTTCAGAGGAAGAGTTCAGTGATTCATCCGTCTTATATAATACCTAGTGCTCATTACATCATGTGCCCTCCTTAATGTCATCACCCAGTTACCCAATCCCCCTGCCTCTCTCCCCTCCAGCAACCCTCAGTCTGTTTCCTATGATTAAGAGTCTCTTATGGTTTGTCTACCTCTCTGATTTCATCTCGTTTTATTTTTCCCTCCCTTCCCCTATGATTCTATTTTGTTTCTTAAATTCCACATATGAGTGAGATCATACAACTGTCTTTCTCTGATTGACTTATTTCACTTAGCATAATACCCTCTAGTTCAATCCACATCATTGCAAATGGCAAGATTTCATTTTTTTGATGGCTGCCTAGTATTCCATTGTATATATATATACTACGTCTTCTTTATCCATTCATCTGTCGGTGGACATCTGGGCTCTTTCCATAGTTTGGCGATTGTAAACATTGCTGCTATAAACACTGGGATGCAGGTGCCCCTTCACATCACTACATTTGTATCTTTGGGGTAAATACCTAGTAGTGCAATTACTGGGTCATAGGGTAACTCTGTTTTCAACTTATTGAGGAACCTCCATAGTGTTTTCCAGAGTGGCCGCACCAGCTTGCATTCCCAACAACAGTGTAGGAGGGTTCCCCTTTCTCCGCATCCCCGCCAACATCTGTCGTTTCCTGGTTAATTTTAGCCATTCTGGCTGGTGTAAGGTGGTATCTCATTGTGGTTTTGATTTGTATTTCCCTGATGCCGAGTGATGTTGAGCACTTTTTCATGTGTCCGTTGGCCATTTGGATGTCTTCTTTGGAAAAATGTCTGTTCATGTCTTCTGCCCATTTCTTGATTGGATTATTTGTTCTTTGGGTGTTGAGTTTGATAAGTTCTTTATAGATTTTGGATACTAGCCCTATATCTGATAAGACATTTGTAAATATCTTCTCCCATTCTGTCGGTTGTCTTTTTGTTTTGTCAACTATTTCCTTTGCTGTGCAAAAGCTTTTAATCTTGATGAAGTCCCAATAGTTCATTTTTGCCTTTGTTTCCCTTGCCTTTAGAGACATGTCTAGCAAGAAGTTGCTGTGGCCGAGGTCACAGAAGTTGCTGCCTGTGTTCTACTTAAGGATTTTGATGGATTCCTGTCTCACATTGAGGTCTTTCATCCATTTTGAGTCTCTTTTTGTGTGTGGTGTAAGGAAATGGTCCAGTTTCATTCTTCTGCATGTGCTGTCCAATTTTCCCAACACCGTTTGTTGAAGAGACTGTCTTTTTTCCATTGGACATTCTTTCCTGCTTTGTTGAAGATTAGTTGACCATAGAGTTGAGGGTCCATATCTGGGTTCTCTGTTCTGTTCCATTGATCTATGTGTTTGTTTTTGTGCCAGTACAATATTGTCTTGATGATTACAGCTTTGTAACAGAGCTTGAAGTCCAAATTGTGATGCCACCAGCTTTGGTTTTCTTTTTCAACATTCCTTTGGCTATTTGGGGTCTTTTCTGGTTCCATACAGATTTTAGGATTATTTGTTCCAGCTCTGTGAAAAAAGTTGATGGTATTTTGATAGGGATTGCATTGAATGTATAGACTGATCTAGGTAGCATAGACATTTTAATAATATTTGTTCTTCCAGTCTGTGAGCATGGAACACTTTCCCATTTCTTTGTGTCTTCAATTTCTTTCCTGAGTGTTCTATAGTTTTCAAGTACAGATCATTTACCTCTTTGGTTAGGTTTATTCTGCTGACTACTGTCAACAGTTCAGAGTCCTTGAGAAGTGGTTTTTTGTTTTGTTCAGAGTTTTAGTTGTAAACAGTGGAAAAGATAGGCAATAATGGGTTTTTGGAGGCACTGGAAGTTCCTTAGCGAGCAGTGTTAATTCCTGTTCCAAAAATAGATGCAGATTCCCAAACGCACCAATATCCCAAACCTGAACAATGCATTTAATGTTAACTTCCAGTGACCATTACTGATGCAGGCAAGGTTTGCATCTTGCTTAAAACTAAATTATTTCTATGTGATTCATACTTATGCTAGTTTGAATTTACAAATTAATTACATACCAGAATTTCTGTCATTCTAATGTTTCCAAATGTTCATCAGAAAAAAAGCCTCCTATTGACTGTGTTGTTGGAAAGGAGTTCACAGTAACTTGTGAAGACAATGTGATTAATTATAAGACACAGAACTTCTTTTAAATACTAATGATGAGGATTCCTTACTAACCATTTTCTCTAAACTGTGGGGAAATATTTTGAGAAGCAGAAGCTAGCATTTTCACATTTTGCATTTCTCTACTTTAATTCTATCGAAATTGCACTAAATACATTAATTCCAAGTCACTATCATGCCTAGAGTTCAATACCCTTCCTTGTAGCTTGATGAAGAGGCTATAAAGCTTTCCACCTGTTCTTTTATTTTCAGCAACTTAATAAAAAGCTAGTGGTACCTGCTTTGTGTTGGTTTCCTTATTTTTTTTTAATGTTCACCAAGGAGATTGTCTCTTTATACTTTTCTTAGAGATTTATAAATGAACACAGAATAGAAAGGAAATAATTAGAGATGGCTTGAATACTAAAATTCATGCGTACAATCCAGGGGCTAGAAATCCCCATTCATCATTTGGGCAGCTTTTCTCCAGAGGACTCCCCAAGAATCCACTGAGTTAGAAGTGACAAAAATAATCAGTTAGTCCAGTTTTACCTTTGTTGCCCCAAGTGATATGGTACCTTGTGAATTAAGCAACCAAATCAATCACTTACTTTCCTGACACTAAAGCCATTATTATTCTACTATGAATATTTCATATATGAAATAGAGGGACAAATTCTGATTTTCAGTTTATGCTCTTTTTCTAGACATCAAAAAATGAAGGATTGGGGAAAGCTCACTTAACCTGGTTTCTGCGCATATTTTCTTTTTTTTTCTTTTTTTTTTTTTTTAAGATTTTATTTATTTACCTGACAGAGAGAGACACAGCGAGAGAGGGAACACAAGCAGGGGGAGGGGGAGAGGGAGAAGCAGGCTTCCCGCCGAGCAGGGAGCCCGATGCGGGGCTCGATCCCAGGACCCTGAGATCATGACCTGAGCCAAAGGCAGACGCTTAACGACTGAGCCACCCAGGCGCCCCTCTGCGCATATTTTCACATCTCCTTTGCACTGCTATGTACTTATCAGGTTGAAGAGAAATTAGTCAAAATCATAACTGTCATCAAAATAAATCATACACAAAAAAATCACTATTATCTTCCAAAGCAATAATTTTTGAGTGGCAATTTGGTTCAAGAAATAGACTTCTGGAGTAATCACAGTTATAAAACATATCACCCATGCTTAGGAAGTTGTGATCTCTTGTCATTTGTTCTGGAGAAAAACAATAATGTTAGATTTCCACTTTAACTGCCTCATCAAAATAAATTGATAGATCAAAGTTTTGTATAAAAAATACAAAACTCTAAAATTCCTTGAAAAAATTTGATTTGAGTATCAATGTTGAGTACTTTTAAAATATACTGTGGCCAAAACCCAACATTAGAAACAAGGACTAAAGGACAGAGTTAAAGTAATTACACGTATCAACTGGCATTGGACCAAAGGCCTTAATATTTTGTAGTAGTTTCTTTTTGCTGCAAGACAAATTACCACAAACTTGGTGGTTTAAAACAACACAAGTTATTCATCTCATACTTTTGGCATTAAGTACAAATATGGACCTTGCAGGTTAAAATCAAGATGCCAGTTGGGCCACATTCTTTCTGGAAGCTCTAGGGGAGAATCCATTCATTGCCTTTTCCAGGTTCTAGAAGCTGCCCACATTCCTTGGCTTATAGCTCTCTTTCACTCAGACCTCTGCTGGCATCATGTCTCCTTCTCTGACTTTTGTCTTCCTTTTTTAGGACTTTGATGATTACAGTGGACCCACCTAGATAATCCAACAGAATTTTTCCATGATCTTTAATTTAATCATATCTGCAAAGTCTCTTTTGCCATGTGAGGTACCACATTTACAGATTCTGAGGATTAGGATGCAGACATCTTTGTGGGGGGTGATTACTTTGCATACCATATATGCTAAGGATTCCTTTACATCAATAAGAAAGTGAAACAGCTGCATATAAGTATAAGAAGATGAGAAACAGTTTATAAGACAAGATGTATATAGGCTGTTGATGTTCACTCATAAGTGAAAAACTGCATGTACTACTTTTTTCTATCACATAATACCACATGTTGGCAATGGTGTATTTAAAAAAAAAAAGGCATACAGAAACACTGTAGGTGGGAAGTATAAGTTCGGCAATTTTGGAGATTTTGGCAAAAAAATACACATATGCTTTGACTAAACTATTCATAGAACATTATTTGCAACTGAATAAATTGGGGGAATACTCAATTGACTATCAATAGAGCACTGGTTAATCACATTCTATTCAGTAATCAAAAATTGAGGGATATAAAAATGGTAGTATATGCAATATTTGTCATCTTATTTATGTAAAAGTAAATATATATGTATGTTTGTGAAAACAGAAAATAAGGAGGCTTATATTCTTTAATTCAGACATGATTAGAAAAACAAAGGAAAACACAGAAGTCATAAATCTCAGTTAGCAGTCTAATGAGGAATATTTGACAAATGCGAAACTGTTGATGTTGGTGTTAAAGAATATTAAGCACTTCTCTGCCTCTTACAGTTGTCTTACTAAATATAGGAACAAAAACGGCAACTAATTCATCACATTGTTGATATAACTAAATGGGTTAATATATGTTAAAGTGATTATAACATTGCTTTAATATGCAGACAAGAAAAGGTTTACTGAATATTTATATGACACTATATAAATTTTGTATAAAGGTAAATTACTATCAACATCTGTATGCTAATAAGGGCCAGGATCTTTCTAAAGCATTAAAAGTTTTGTTTTAACTACTGTATTCTATTTTTGACCTATAACTGTGAGATAGCCAGCCTTTAAAAGTTAGTGTTATCTCCTGTGGAATGTAGCTATTAATAAAGGAGGTTATGTTATACATGCTTGGATTTTAAAGAAAAATTGTTAGTGTATTGTAATAGGAATCTATGTTTAAATATTTTTTTAAAAAGTTAATCACTTGAAGTCACACAATTATGTGCTCACAGAAAGGTGATACTTACCTACCAATCCTGTGATAACTATTATTGCACTGTCGTTAACCTGAAACCACAGGATTATATCAGTAATTTGATGTGTCTGTGAGTTAGCATGGCAGAGTCATTTACTGCTAGGTGACTAGCACTGTGCTTTCCAAAATATCCCAGCCCCATTTATTGTAAGGCGTAGCACCTTAACCAGTGCAGGCCAGCATGCTAGAGAGGGAAGTGAAATGTGCCACTTCCAGATTGGAGTTTTAAAAACAGCCTACTTGTTCCCAGATGGTACAACTACAGAATTTGAGTGTTTATCAACTGGGGCCCTCGAGTGACTTTATGGAGCAGAGTTTCCACTAATTTGAATTATACCTGTAACCTAAGTGAGAAGCAAACCTCTCCCCAAACATATTCCTTTGGGGAATATGTTCTTATCACAACCTGAGAAAATCTAACAGGTTTAAAAAAGTTTGAAAAAAATAATATCCATTGTTTTAGTACTTCCTCAGAGTCATTTGTCACAAACACAGTAATTCTAATTAAATTATTTCTCAAAGGAAACACAGATGTAAGTTTCATCATATATGTGTTACACATATACACACATGTACACAACCTCACCAATACATAGTGAAATTTTAACAGTGTGGTCAGTCTGGGGAGTAGGCTAGGGTAGAATACATAAAGGGATGTAATGAGGGCATTTCCCTTTTTTAAAATACTTAAAACCTCGTATATAATTTGCATTTTAAATTAAAAGCAGGGTCATTTATGATTTTATAATAAAAACAAACTAAAAAAATAAGACTGTATATTCCCTAAAATTCCCAGACCTCAGCTCAAATTTTGTTTCCTTTTTGCCTTAAAAAAAAAATACTTCTGGTGCAATTGTAAATGGGATTGTTTTCTTAATTTCTCCTTCTGCTACTTCGTTGTTAGCATATAAAAATGGACCAAAAGTAATAAAATACCTATGAATAAACTTAACCAAGGACATGAAAAACCCGTATTCTGAAAACTATAAAACACTGATGGAAGAAATGGAAGATGACACAAACAAATGGAAAGATATTCCATGCTCTTGGATTGGGGGAACAAATATTGTTAAAACATCCATACTACCCAAAGCAATCTACACATTTAATGCAATCCCTCTCAAAATAGCAACAGAATTTTTTACAAAACTAGAACAAATAAACCTAAAATTTGTATGGAATCACAAAAGACTTCAAATAGCCAAAGCAATGCTGAAAAAGAAGAACAAAGCTGGAGGCATCACAATCCCAGATTTCAAGAGATTCTACTGCTACTGTAGTAATCAAAATAGTATGGTACTGTCACAAAAACAGACATATAGATCAATGGAACAAACTAGAGAGCCCAAAAATAAACCCACAGTTATATGGTCAATTAATCTATGACAAAGGAGGGAGGAATATGCAATGGGGAAAAGACAGTCTCTTCAACAAATACTAATACTTTTTTTCTCCAATATAATCCTACCCTAATTTATCCTCTAATTAATCTTATTAAAACTCTAAAAGTATTTCTAACACCAAGACAACTTATCAATAGAATGGGATGGGTAGTAGAAAATTAAAGTGCTTTTAATTATTGAACAAATTCAAAAAAATACTTTAATTTGTTTACATTTCAACTGGCTGTATCTGAATCAACTGAATACAACCAAAAGATATTTAAGTAAATACCAGAATGTTTTTGTTAGAAAAACAGAACAATAACAGAATGATTTTACAAGAACCTCTTTAGTTCCCATTTCTAGATGTGCACTTAAAATGCTATTGCTTATTCTTTGTTATGGATTGTTCCTCCTAAAAGATACGTTATAGTCCTACTTCCCAGTACCTCCAAATGTAGATATAATTAGTCAAAATGAGGTCATACTGGAGTAGAGTGGGACCTTAATCTAATATGACTGATGTCTTCATAAGACATATGAAGACAGAGATTTACAGAGAGAATAACATGGGATGACAAAGGCAGAGATTGAAGATAAGTAGTTGCAAGCCTGGGAACACCAAAGATTACTTGGAAACCACCAGAAGCTAGGAAGAGGCAAGGAACGATTGCCCTACAGATTTCAGAGGGAAGATGGCCCTGAAAACACCTTAATTTGGGACTTTTAGCCTCCAGAATTATGACCGCAGAAGTGTCTGTTGTTTTCAGACACTCAGTTTGTGGTACTTGGTAACAGCAGCCCTAGGAAACT
The DNA here is from genome assembly GCF_029215605.1 of Mirounga angustirostris. Classification (NCBI taxonomy): domain Eukaryota; kingdom Metazoa; phylum Chordata; class Mammalia; order Carnivora; family Phocidae; genus Mirounga; species Mirounga angustirostris. The sequence goes on from NW_026991720.1 coordinate 39,002,203, forward strand.
AATATACTTTTCATGTGAGTAGAAAGGATTTCTTTGTAGGGTGTTTCTCAAATAACTTGAGCAGAGACAAGTCTATTTTATTTGTAGTATAGTCACATATGGTAAAATATAGTAAACAAGAGCATAATATTTAAACATTTTTCTGGAAGTTGCCTCTATTCTTGAATGTAGTTTTGACACTGCACTCATAAAAAAATCCTACAATCATTGTATACTGGCATGTAGAAGAGGTGCTAATTGCCATTTATTTGCTTGTGTTTACAGGAAAAAAATTCTAAAGCAATTTATTTGTATGACATTTGTTCACATAAATTGGCATTATGAGTAGATTAAATTTCTTTGGACCTGTGAGCAGGAATTACTAAATCCTAGCCTTTCTATTTCTAGGTGAATATCATTCCTCCATTACAAAAAAAAAAATATATCACCTAGGTATAAAGAAAGCAGATTTCATAGCTCTGTCTGCAGGTTGTGCTAATCTAAGTCAGCTCAGACAAGTAAATATTTAAAACAAGGCCATGGTCTTACTAATACTAATGATAAATTCTTCATCTTGCACTTTAAGCCTATTCCTTGTTCTGTCCTTGATTGTAGAGAATATCCAATCATGCAGGCTTTGTACATAGTAGTCAAACAGTAAATATTTAGTAAATTGAAAATAGTGCCTCTTTATTTGAATATCATATATACCCATTTCAATGTGTTGACACAGTTCTAAATATTACACACCCTTTTTATCTAAAAGAAAGCATAGCAGCATTATATAAATGAGACAGAGAAATGTATAACCATTAACAGTGAAGTACAGTTTTCCTCTCATTTTTACAAGGAAAACACTTACTCCTTGTGCTGGTTGTATTTTACTTGGCACCAGAAACCTGCTCTTTACCTTTCTCTGCTCTGCTCTGAGTCCACAGTGGCTGGCCCCTGCAGATTACTGACTGGTTTGCTATGTGATTTGGCCAATGGGAAGTACCACAAGACATCAAAGGACAGGAAGAAAGGGAGATTAAGAGTATTACTGTTCTCCTTCCTCCTTGCTTTAGGACCCTCCTTTGGTAGTTGCTGAATTCCTAAATGACTACAATTTCTATAGGGAGACCCCTCCTCCATGGCAAGTGGGTCTGCATGGTAACAACTTCTGATGGTTACTACTGACCACAGTGGATTAGAGACTGCCCCATTTAGATAGTCATGCACTCATTAGTTCCCACAAGGCATGTTTCATTCTGATACACTATTTGTCTGGTCCTTATTCACATTTGAGTATGCAACTCTTGCTTTAGATGATACGAACTCTCTAATTCTAGCACATATAATCAATCTTGTCAATCCATCCTACTATAGAGTTCCAAAATAAAAACTTATTTTTCTGTTTGTTTAGTCTGTGGAAGCATCAAAAGAGTTCATACCAATGACTATTTAAGATAAATATTCAGGCAACAAATATTTTTTACAATCAGCTAGTTTCTATGACTTGGGTACGTAGGACGTTCAAAAATTGAATGAGACATTATTTCTAGTTTTGGAATTCAAGATCTATTGAGGGGAGATACTTTATATTCCTACCTATTCAACATTCAATTCAAAAAGTCTCTTGTTCTGTGCAATATTATCTTTGTTTTATTGGAGGACTTATGGGATAAAGGTCCTTGTATTAACTGTATAAGCCCATCACTATTCATATCACCTTCGTAAGAACAAATCTTGGTTGTTTAATTGACATGTATTTTTAATTTTATCAAATTCCCTTGTCTTCTAATCCAACAGAGGATCTTTCTCCTACTTGAAATATTTTTATTTTTGCCTTTTAATTTAGAAGGACTTTGTATGGATAACATTTTATAAAAAGGTGTTCACCCTAATTTCCACTCAACTATGAGACATTTTTGAAAAAGGAATTTCTCACTTAATCCATGAGGCTATCAAGCAGGACACTGGTTGCCTATGGTAGAGCAGGCTAGGCAGAAGGACTGGAAAGGGCATGAGGGAATTTTCTAGGGTGATAAAGTGTTCTGTATCTTATTTGAGATGTCAGTTACACAGGTATATGTACTTGTCAGGACTCAACAATCCACATATGAGATTTACATTACTGTAAGTAATTTTAGTGCAATAAAATAACAAAAAAATCATTTCTTATTTTGTATAAATAGGTAAATACTGTTTTTAAACAATGGAAATAATATATCATTATTGCCAATATTGTGGGCATTGTATGAGTTACTTTACATACAATCTTTAATTTTTTATTCATTATTATAGGTTTCTCCACCCTATTTTTTTCTTAATAAAAACAAAATTTATGTTAAAAAACAGAATAATAGTTTTGAATACATATAACAAACTCAGACATAAGGCAAAAGATGTATCTTTGACCAGCCACAATTAAGAAATTGCTTCCCCTCATCTATTTAAGTAGTCAGTATAAAATAGTTACATAATCTATCAAACCTCTTAGATTTATTTTTCATTCTATACATAACATTTTCATAACCAGTCTGAGCAAGAAAAACTAGGACCTTTTGGAGATGAAAAATTTTACTCTGCTTTAATAGAATCTCTTTTGCTAATTTGCTAGTCAGATGAGTCATAGTCATTTTTTCTAGTGATGTAGAATGTTCAAAATTTACTGACTAGTTTTTTTTTTTTAACTGTGGGATGTTAAATTGTCCTTGTTTAAGGATTTTAGGTCTAGAATATTCTCTCTACACTGATGTAACATGTCTTTATTAGCTCATCAGATCCAAATATTTTATTCTCAGAATACCCTAAGATGAAGATAATGGGGATAATTTCCTTGGGGGATACTTACTTTTATGTTGCATTCTGTAGGTTTCCCAAGACTCTGCTGCATTTACTAACTTCTGTCCCTACCAAGATTATGATGGACAAGTCACCATTAGGATAAGAGATTTATTCTTTCTCTGAAATCTGCATTAAGTCTTGGAGGCAACCAGTAAGCCTCTTGAATTATGGCAGATTTACTTCCCAACTTTTCAATAATCCATAGAGTACACATTGGCCATCATCTGCCTCGCCTACTATTCTCTGAGCTACAATAACCCTAAACCTTCAACAATGTTGCTGGTAGGAAGAACTTTCATATAATGCTTCCTTTTTTTTTTCTTTCTCTGCAATAGTTTGTCTCCATCTCCCAGGAGAGTTTCAGCACAGTTTCCTATCCCTATAGCCCCTCTCACAACAAATGACCATAAAATCTTACTGTTTCTGGTTTACTGCTACATTAAAATTGTATGTCCAGGCTTTACAATACTGTGCATAAAAATTATGTATTCTTACAAAATGTTAGATAAATGGAATAACAAATAAATGAATATATGGAGCTCTAAGTAATGCCCGTTTTTAGTCCATTCATACTCAAAAAGTTAAAAAAAAAAAATTCAAGTAACCAAACAGATCATGCCTCTTAACTATGTGAGAGGTCTATGTAATGTTTATGTGTAATGTTTATAAGTCCCAACATTTCACAAACATAAAAAAGAGAAAGTAAAGTGATATAAATAACATTGAATATATTATTTCTAGGCCTTTATCTTTCAAGGCACACAAATAACTTAAAAATGCACTCATTTCAAAAAGCTACTTTAGGTAATGGGATATAATTATTATTTTTCTTTTTTATTGTTATGTTAATCACCATACATTACATCATTAGTTTTTGATGTAGTGTTCCATGATTCATTGTTTGTGCATAACACCCAGTGCTCCATGCAGAACGTGCCCTCTTTAATATCCATCACCAGGCTAACCCATCCTCCCACTCCCCTCCCCTCTAAAACCCTCAGTTTGTTTTTCAGAGATATAATTATTTTTAATGTAAGTTCCCTGAGGGCAGTAGTTATTCCTTATTCATCTTTATTTATTCCCTCTTCATAAGAGAGTTTCTTGTAAAGTGTAGGTAATTGTTAGTTGAATAAACATAATTGTCATTATTGGTACTCTCATTATTTATAAACAACACATTTATGGTCCTTTATAATTTTCAAAGCACTTTTGCATTTAAATTTCTCATATGATGATTGAATTAACTGATTCATTAAAAAATAATTATAGAATTGCAATTACAAACATAGTTACAACAAGCTTAGAGTCCAGAGAAGAAAATGGACATGCAGATTATTATAATACTGAATGATGCAGTATGGGGCATATGGCAAGGAAATAAAATCAAGTCTCAAAGATAAGGGAAATCCTCCTGAATGAAGAGACACCTATAGGATGATTAAAAGTTAGCTTGAGAAAGAGTACTAAGAAAGTGGAGCTTCCATGAAGAAGAAACAGCATATGCAAGGCCTCTAACCAGAAATGCTACTAGGAACTATAATAGGTTTTCTGTACTTTGATGCCTTTATTTGTAAAATGGACATAATAACAGCACTTTCTAAATATAGTAATAGTGAGAATTAAAAGAGCTTATATATGGAGCGGGACCTCCTGTAAGTGTTTGTCAAAAATTAATCAATGGATAAGTCAGTCAATGTATGCCTGGGTTTTAGGACATAGGAGGGAATGGAGACAAGATAATCAGATGCCAGATAGTAAAATAACAGTACAGTAGGTCTGTTGTTGGTTAGAACTCTGAGTGAGGAAATGGGATAGAAAGACATGTTTGATAGGTATTCAGGAGATAGAGATGATGGAATTTGGTAATAGAATACTTACATAGAGTGAATGATAGGGAGAAATGAGAATGACTTGCAGATTTTGACTTACGCAATACAAAAGAAAATGGTAATCACAAATACCCTCATGCCCATTTCCTATTCATCTCTCCAGATTTGCTGTGTCTTAATCTTCCTCTGACTTTTATCATATCAACTAAATGGACAACTACAGTATCAATTCCTGGAGAAGCCCATTTTCCCCCCTACTTTGAGTTTTTACATATGTGGTTTCCCATCCTTATATACTCTTTTGCTCTATTTTTTTTTTTTACCTAATTTCAATTTAACGTTCACATCTCAGCTTATTTATCAGTTCTTCAGAGAAATCTACATATTCATCTTCTCTTTCAGTAATAACCTCTTTTACAGGACACTGGATAACTATAATCATTACTAGTTGTTTATTATACTGGGAAGTTGCCTTCTCTACTAGACTGTGTATTACATTAGGGCAGAGGACATTTTGAAATATTACCATCACTGTATCACTGGTATCTAGCACAGTGCCTGGCTATAACATGTGCTAATAAATATCAAACTGTTTACTGACTGATTGCCTGTGATAGAGAACATGGCAAGGGGGGAGTGTGGATAGAGACTGAAAAATTCAGATTTGGACCTACAAATATTCAGGAGTCCTTGGGAAAGCCAGTGGAGATAACTGGAAGAAAACAATATATTCATGTGCAGGGCTCTGGATAAAGATGAGTATATATAGTTAATCCTCACTTTGCATGATATTGTGTTAACTAAAACCCATGCATATAAGAAACATGTCTTTGCATGATAACCATGTGAAGTGCAGACATGGTTCCAGTGTGCACATGTTTCAGTCAACATGGTACCATGAAAAGCAAAGACTGCCTACAATTTATACCGTAATATAAAAGGCATGGATGTGGATAAGATTGTCCGAGGAGAATGTGCAGAGTGAAATCAATCAATCAATCTATCATCTATCTATCTCCTATTCAAAAAGAAGATCAAAGGGAAGAGGAGGTAAAGGAGAATGAAGAAGAATAGAGAGATAATCAGGATATTGTTCTTACGGAAATCAAAAGAAAAAAGGTTTTAGAGGTGATGCCAGTATGGAAAAAAAACTGTGGATATGTAAGTGGAAGTTAGATTTCAGTGTAGGGGTGGGAAGTAAATTGAAAAAGAGAAAATAAAGAGTGACTGTAAATAACATAAGAATCCGGGTTATTAGAGAAAGGGAAAGAAAGAATGACCCGTGAAGGACAAAGGAGGAACATTTTATGTGTTAGTTTATTGGATTGTTTGGATTAAAGACTGATGAGATTTTAAAGTACTTAAATAAATGAGTATTTACCTTCCTAGGCAGAAAGAAAAGAGAGAAAATAAAGAGGATTGCCTTAAAAAGAAATGAGCTTTCAAGCCATAGAAAGGCAGGGAGGAAACTTAAATGCATATTACTAAGTGAAAGAAGCCAATCTGGAAAGGTTTCATACTGTATGTTTCTAACTATGTGACATTCTGGAAAAGGCAAAACTATATAGATGGTAAAAAGATTAGTGGTTGCCAGAGGTTGGGGACAGGGACAGATGAATAGAATAGGCAGAGCATACAGGATTTTTAAGGCAGAGATACTATTCTGTATGGTAATATATTAGTGGATACATTTGCCAAAACCCATAGAATGTGCAACACCACGAGTAAACCCTATTGTAAACCATGAAGTTTGGATGATAATGTTGTGTCAATGTAAGTTCATTATTTATAACAAATGTACCACTCTGATGCAGGATATTGATGGTGGGGGAAGCTGTGTGGGTGTGGGGGCAGAGGGTATATGGGAAATCGCTATACTTTCCGCTCACATTCTTTTCGAGCAGTGAACCCCAGACTTCTTTAAAGAATAAATTCTCTTTTAAGACATGAAGAGGATGAAGCTATAAAACAGAAGAGGGAATCTATAGGTTCAGGTCACTGAAGAAGCAGGAGATGAGGAGATTTGAAGCATAGGTAGAGTAACGTCAACTTTCCCGCTATGTCAGATAAAACTGGGGAAACAGATGAGCTATGTTGTAAGTAATTTTGTAGCTATAAAATGTTTATAAAGGTAAAATTTTGGGGACTTCCTTTGTGGATGTTCCTACTTTTTGTTAACAAAGAGACAAAAATGAGGAATAAAGGGGTTATCTGAGAAAAGCAGACATAGCCTGGACAATTCCCCACCCAGGAAATAGAGATTACTGGACAGGGTTGGAACCCAGCTGAGGGTGGAAGACACAGATTTATGGCAGCACCAATATGTTATTTTTCTCCAGCAGGGCTCCACAGTTGCAGCTAAGGAAGAAGGAAGGGTAATAGCTGAACTAATCCAGAGCTGAGGATTTAAGAGCTAGCATGAACAGTGGATTCAGAGGACAGGCAACCGAGGACACTTACAAAACATTGAAGACATTGAAGAGATGGATCATAGGAAGATCTAAAGGACAGAATGAAAAGTAATGACTGGTAGAGACAGAGGAGAGGAATTAGGGAACTATTTGTCCTGCTGACGTGACATCCCCCAAAACCAAATGTTCTGTTCCCCTTAACAGCCCTGTGAGGTAGGCAGAAATAATATAACTAGTTGTTGTGCTAAGGAAGAAACTAAGGCACTAAGAAGATGTAATCTGTCATTCAAATCTCATACAACACAGTCTGCTTGACTTGTAAATGTTATACTCAGGACTGAGCCCCAGACCTTCTTCTGCCTCTCGGCCTAAGACTTTCTATTTCCCCGCATACTGAATCTCTAGCGACAATTTATGGGATTACATTCATCTGACGCAGAACAGTTACATCTCTCACTATTTTCTGAAGCCTCTGAGGTGTGACTTTCATCCTTCAGATCATTATCCATGTTCTCACACTGGAAACTTAAGTCTTTGCTGGGCATGATGCTGTACATTCAATTCTAACATTTCTTCCATTTTTTAGGTGATATTACACACTCAAAATGTCAAATTATTCTGAAGAATAGAATTTCATGAAAAAAATTAAAAACATGATATTGATTAGCTACTAAATTCCTAATTTCAAGTGTATCTCTATAAAGTGTGTGCGAAGTGTGTCTCTTTAAATAAAGAGCACAGCATATGAGAAAAATATACTTGAGGGCTGATTCCAAATCTGCCTGGAACCAATAAGGATGAAGGTGGCAGCAGTGGGAGCTAAGAGGAAGAAGGAGAGGGGGACAGGGAGGGGTAGGTGGTGTTCTTTAAACTCCATCTGCATTGACTGGTAAGAGAAGGAAACGAGGCATTTCTAGTAGGTATAATGGCTCAGTAAGGACCATGGAATATGTTCTATTACTTCAGGCTGCCCTGGAGACAGAATTGTGAAGTCCTCTCTTATTTTTGGCTAAGTGAATTGGTCACTGATTTTTATTGGGGGATTTAAAGTTTGAGTTTAAAGGTTGGTACATGTAAGGTAATATTTCAAATTTATCTTTTATGGCCAGATTTCTCAAGCTTTAAGATTAGTTAATTTGCATTTAAGCACTATACTCTTGCTGTGTCCATTTGTATAAATGTTAAGGCCTGCAGGTTTTAATTAATTTAGATAACTAAAGACATCAAGTTGCATTACAATGTGGCATTTGCCAATACTCCACCCAAAAGACGGCCTTATAGTGAGATAGATGAAGATCTATACTAGAAAATTCTCCTTAAATCTTTGTGGAAGTTAATAAATTGCAAAATTTCTTTTCACAAAGTGCTAATTGGTGTTAAATACTAGCCAAAAAATAAACAATGAGTGAGTGTAATTTCAATGGTTAATAATTTGTGAAACACTATGTTAAATGGAATTAAGCCGGACACTGTACTACGGGCTTACAGATTCTTCAATAGCCAAATATAATGTGTGAACTACCAAGAAAAGAATATAGTTTGAGAGGATGCAATATTTCCCAAGCCTAGTCTCTCATATAATATTTTTCCTCAAGGAACATCTCAAGGGACCAGGTCTCTAAGGAATGTATCATGAAAAATGCTGCCAGCATACTCATTTTTTCTTTCCTAGATAGAAACATTTTCTGTGCTTCCTGTTCAAATAAAGGATGTAATAGGAACATGAGACTGCACATGCTTTTAGAGGCAACATAATCATAAATTTGGGTCAGTGTGCAGAGAACTAGTAGCAGCAGAAATTCAAGCCCTGAGAGGATCCTTCCCAATATTCTGGTCAAATCCTTTTCCCTGCCCTCCCCCGCCGCCCCATCCTGGGTCTGAGGAGTCCACACCTGCTGCTCCAGCATGTGACTGTCTCTTAATTCCTTTCTTCAGACTCCACTGAGCAATTATCACTTCTTTTCCACTCCAGTTTCATCTCCTACAATTTTCTATGCCCCTTACATTCTCTAAGTTGCTGTTGGTGGCAGTAGCAGCTTACTGTGCTGACTAAAAATTTTGCATTTTGCATGTATTAACACAACTAATCCTCACAAAAGTCCGTGAGGCTGGTACTATTACTATCTCCTTTTATCAGATAAGAAACTTGGAGGAGCTAGAATTTCAGTGACTTAAGGGTCTTTATCCTTAATCACTGTACTATAAGATTTCCTTAAAGTTAGGACAGGCTGCACAAAGTAATATTTAAACTGGGTACTCAAGGCAAGGGGTCAGAAGGTAGTTCCAAAACCAAAAAGAGCATGCAGAAAGAATTGGAAGCAGAAGCTCAGATGCATCTGGACTGCAAATGGTCAGTGTAACTGTTTGGAAGACTGTGGGCTTTCAGAGAGGAAAACTGACCAGAGATGAGCCTAGAAAAGCACATGGCGATCAACTGATGAAGAGCCCTTTATACCAACCAACACAAGGGTCTGGAATGTATTCCGTGGCCAACCGGGATTCAACAGAGGAGAAAGAATCACTGTAAAATTAATGAAATGAAATGAATAAATGAATGCATTATGAATAAATGGGTCAATACGGTAGAGGCATTACAATTAGAATCTCTCTTTTTTTGTGACATCTTCAACTTGATGATTTTGTGAACTAATCAAAATTTTTGTTGATATATTTCCCAGGACTCTTCCTTCAGCCATGTAATCATTTCGTTTATATCATCGAGTCACACCAACTTGATTTACACATATTCTTCATGCACTATATTCGAAATCCTTCTCGTCATACTGGAAAACTGTGTATCCTTGTTTCTTTACCACTAAAGTAAATATGATGGCATATTTGACCATATATTATGTATTTGTTAATAATTTAAGCTCAAATGTTTTTTTTTAAAAAAAATGTACTTTATACAAGTCTAGAACTTATGAAATAAGGAGCTCCAAAATTCTAAAGTCTAGATGCTCTTCAAGAAGTACAGTCACATTTTCTGATTTCATATTAAATAATTTATTTTTCTGGACTTGTCTACTTTATTTAATAAGCTGCTTCAGTCATCCTGCAATTATTACTATTATATAAAAATCTATTTAGACTCAAGCTGAGATAATGCTATCTCTGACCTTTTGCTTGCATTTTCTGCAAAACTTGCTCTCTATATTATAAATGACAGGAATGTTAGATGCTGCTAATTGGAAATAACATACAGATTTACATTTAAGTTATTTTTTTTTTAATTTCATAACTCACTGGAGAACATCCCAGTTATCTTTTATATACCTAAACCCAATGTCAGGATAAAATGGTTCATAAATCATTTGCTTTGTGTGTGACATCCTTCAAGTATCAAACTACATGTGTTCTTAGGAATGTCCACAACATTCAGAGAACTGATTTCAATTCAGTAATATTTAAGGAGAGTCAAGACCTGACTTCCTGAACAGTGTACTAAGGACCTCTGAAAATTCAGTCCTTCATAAAGTCAAGGACATTTGGCAAAAACTGTCAAATCAATTTTTCAGAACTCTGGACATTAACTAAAGAATTACAACAATTTGAGGAGAGTTTATTCAACAAATATGGCTAAATTTCAGTATGAGCAGTAAGCAATGCTGCATTTTAATTTGCTGTAATTCCATTGATCTCTCCCTAGCTCTGTGGCATCCTTACAAACCAAAAGACTTGCAAACAGGTAGCTATGAAAAACAGCAACTTGGCAGCCTGGATAGAGCAGAATGGGCCTGGAGTTCCTAAAAGCCCCATCCTTAGAGAATGGTCATCATTTGACCTGTCCGAAAACTCTGAAAATCTCCATTCTCTTTAGTTGAACTAACTCAGGACTCACTTTATGTGAACAGCCCTAACCATAGAGTAATGGTTAAAAAAAAAAAAAAATCAGGAAAAACTGAAAAGGCACTGTTAAAAAATTGAAACTAACAAGAAACTTACTAAAAAACATAAAAGGACATAGTGAGTAATGAGACATCCATAGGGTCCTGTAAAAAAATCTCTGATAATATTGGGAATCTATAAACCTATGCATATGTGCAAGGTTGTGCACATGCCCAGAACAGTCCTGAGAGGGTGCTAACTTCATACCTCTGGCTGACCTTAAGGCTCTGCACAAGCAGGAAGTGAAGGATAAGGCAGAGTTGTACCTTGCCCATTGAAGTTTTGAAGGCTTGCCCCAAAACATTCACTAAGTTTCTTAGCAAAGGCTGGGAGACTTATTAGTTTAAGGCATTTAAGGAAATTCTGTCTGATCACTGTTAACTATTAAGTTAATAGTGCAGAGACTTCAGTAATGGGATACAATAAAGAATATAGAATTTAATGATTTAATCCAGGAAAATAACTAAACAAACACCAGTAGCAGCACAAGAGTGACAAGCAGTAAGAGCAAATATGGGGCAGGGGATATAAATCTGATTTCCAGAGCTGACATATTATTTAAAATATCCAGTTTTAAACAAAAAGTTATGAGATACAACAATTAAACAGAATAGTGTGGTCCATACAGGAAAAAAAAAAGCTATTAATAAAAACTGTCTCTAGGAACACCAGATGCTGGACTTAATAGACAAAGACTAAATTTTTAAAGTAAAGAAATCCATGCCTTGAAAGTCAAGAGAAAGTCTGAGAATGATGTCTCACTACAGGGAGTATTAATAAAGAGGTAAGAATAATTAAAAGCAAGCAAACAAAGAGACATTCTGGAGTTGAAAAGTATACCTGAAATGAAAATGACACTAGAGTGGGGATTTCAACAGATTTTAATTTTAATTAGACAAGAAAAAAAATCAATGATATTGAAGAAAGTCAACTGAGCTTTTTCAGTCTGAGATCTTAAAAAAAATAATAATAATGAATAATGAACAGAGTCTTAGAGAACTTTTGGATGCCATCAACAATACCAGTTCATGCGTAATGGGAGTCCAAGAGGAGAGGCAACAAAAGAATATCTGAAAAATGGGCAAGGATTTAAATCGATATTTCTCCAAAGAAGATATACAGATGGCCAATAAGCACATGAAAAGGTACACTACATCATTTGGCCATTGTCAAAACCACAATGAGCTACCACTTCACACCCAGTATAATGACTATAATAAAAAAAAGTCAGAAACTAACACATGTTGCCAAGATAAGAAGAAACTAGAAACTTCATATTGCTGATGGATATGTAAAATGGTGTAGCCACCTTGGTAAATATTTTGAAGTTCCTCAAAATCTTAAACACAGAGTTACCATATGGTCCAACAACTATACTTATCGGTATATACCCAAGAGAATCAAAGACACACAAAAGCTTTTACATAAATGTTTAGAAGTGTTATTAATAATAGACATATAGTGGAAATAACCCAAATTTCCATCAACCAATGAATGAATAAACAATATGTTATATCCATACAATGGAATATTATTCAGCTCAAAAAAGAAATGAAGTTACAGTACAATATGAATGAAGCTTGAAAACATCATGCTAAGGTTGAAAAATGCCAAACACAAGAATTCTATTATTTGATTTCATTTATATGAAATGTCAAGAATAGATATATCTCTAAAGACAGAAGGTAGGTTAATGGCTGTCAGTGGCAGAGGGCAAGGGAGAGAAAGGTGTGACTATAATGAATATGGAGTTTCATTGCTACAGTATAATATTTGATATACACTTTTTTCTTTTGAAGAAATTTACTTTTAGACTGAAACCTCTTAATAGAAATACAAAACTAAAAGAAAGGTAACATATTTCATCACATTGACTTTATTTGTTGTTATTTTTTGAGAAAAGAAAAAATAAGCTCTGAGTTTTCCTTTCATAAGGACAGTTATGACACTATCCCCACTTCCCTTGAAATCCCCATAAGCAGGAATTTGGTTAACATTTTTAAGTTACTTCACATATTTCTGAATAATATTCAGTCTTCTTTGTGTAATTTTGATTTACACAAATGTAATTATACTATATATTTTTCTAAGAGTTTATTTTTTCATTTCATATATTTTAGAGATAATTATATCTGAACCATAAACCTAATATTCATACTTTTTAAACTGTCCAGTAAAATTCACCTCCATTCTACTCCATCCTGCTTTGTGCACTTGAGAGCCTGACTTCCATGGACCATCAACAGAATCTGGCTTCCTATTGAGATCAGTCAATAGCAGGTACAAGCAGGAGATCACAGTGTTTATTTCCTCATATTTCTTTCCATGACTCATGATGGGATGATGTGACCCTCTATTGAAACCACGTCTTCTGTGAAGGGTCGCTCTCTCCAAACAGCTATATTGCCCATATTTTGACAACTGCTCTTCCACAGGCCCATCCAGGGGGATGTTCCCACCTTTGCTAGTCCTGGGATACTTCACTATCCTTTGTGGTTTTCCTAACCCTGCTCATATACTTGTAAAACTTTATTAAACTCCTTCAAATTTACCCAACTTGAGTGCACTTTCTGTTTCCTGCTGCTAGCCTGATATACCAGAAACTTTTTTTCTTTTGTTTTTATCATCTCGGTGAATATTAGTTCTATTTACTGACATAACAGAAGATATATTGGAAAGGAAGTAGATAGGTAGAGGGAGGAATTGGGTGGGGAAAATATCAGGGCTTCCTTTTTGGAATACTTATATTTGAGATGTCTGTGATACATCAAAATGGAGATGTCAAAAGGCACTTGTGATGTGAATGTGGAACTCAGAGGACAGATGACATATATAAATAAGGGAGTTATCATCATAAAGTTGGCATTTAATGCGTAAGAATAGATAAGATCACCAGAAAGATCATATAGAAAAAAGACCTGAGAGTTAAAATTGAGATTTTATGGTTAATTGCACAACTATGGAAAGATGAAAAGACAGCAGCAGTTACAAAATAACACTAGGTAAAATATGATAAAGTTATTGAATGAAAAACAGTATCATTTATATTAATAAAGTGTTCAATTTATAATAAGCCTATATCCCTTAAACTTTCACATGTAAGCCTTAAAGCATAGGAGAAAAATTAATAGAATTATAATATTAGAACAATTTAGCTTATGATTTTTAGTCTTGATGTAATCAAGTAGACATAAAAAGAGAACCTGATTCCCATAAACTGAGATTACAACTTTCTCTAAATTAGTATGTGTAATATAAGAGTAGTATAAATGTGTAATATAAGAATAGTATAGTATATATTTTAGGGCCAATACAAACTAGAAATCAATAGTAGAAATGCTGAAATGTAATTCCAAAACTTAAAAACCTTCAAAGGTTTTCTATGGGCAGTAGAAGGACAATTTTTAAAATATTGCTTATCCGTAATCAATGAACTTTAAATATAACCATATATTTTTTTATAAAGTTTTTTTTTTTAATTGACAGAGAGAGCATACAAGCACACACATTGTGGGGGGGGGGGCAGAAAGAGAGGGAGACAGAATCTTAAGCAGGCTTCATGTTTAGCACAGAGCTGGACCTGGGGCTCAATCTCATGACCCTGAGATGATGACCTGAGCCGAAATCAAGAGTCCAACATTTAAACAGATTGAGCCACCCAGGCACTCCACCACACATTTTTTTTTTTTTAAGAAAGAAAATCTAGGGGCGCCTGGGTGGCTCAGTCGTTAAGCGTCTGCCTTCGGCTCAGGTCATGATCCCAGGGTCCTGGGATCGAGCCCCGCATCGGGCTCCCTGCTCAGCGGGAAGCCTGCTTCTCCTCTCCCACTTCCCCTGCTTGTGTTCCCTCTCTCGCTGTGTCTCTCTCTGTCAAATAAATAAAATCTTAAAAAAAAAAGAGAGAGAGAAAGAAAGAAAATCTAGAAAACATTTTAATATCAGAACTACCTTCTTGTTACTCCTTTTTGGATGAACCCTTATGGTAAATCTCTTACAGTTTTTTTCTATATGGATCCCTGAAAACTCTAATTTTTTAATGGGAATTATAACTCCAATCCTGCAGAGCATTACCAAGAGTTACTTCTCCCAGTTTCCTGACATGTTTTTTGTTTGCCTGTTTGATTGTAGCAGGGATCTGAAATCTCTTCCTGCATAATAATGACTTCAGAGTTAGGGGAGTGAAGAAAGGCTATATTTTGCCCACTACACAACACATCCAAAAGGGAGAGACAGAGGTCAAGATCTATTATTGGGCTCTGGGTTTCTGAATCAAGATTCCAATGATAATGTCACAAGGTGGAGACGTGTTACACAGTGCTCTCCTCATCTTTGCCTAGGCAGTCTCTTATCTTTATCCTGTAAGAGGAAGCCAGGTATACCTCTAGCAGGAGTCTGTCACATACCTACCTCTCCCAGTCACTCCCCCCAAAACATATTTATCATCTGTCTTATAATCAGAAAAAGTTCCATTCATTTTCTATTGCCTGGGTTTTATTTTACCTGTCTTCATTTGTGACCTTTAAAATCTTGTTCTGTATCTTCACTTTATTTTAGTGAGAAACTGGGACAGGACAGCTGAGTGATGCCATTTTGACCTAGTCTTTTTTGAGTTGTAAAAGATGTGTACTGTGCAGTGAAGGACATTCTAGGAGAGGCACAAGTAAAAAGTTTTAGTAGCATTAAAGACCCTGGAATGTCCAGATCACTCTGAGAAAGAGGATTTGTCTTACTGCATCACAGTGATAAATGGGGGAAGATGTGGCTGAAGATAGGCAGGCCACCTGCTTATGCTTTGCAAATTTGTGAAAATATATTTTCCACTTTCAAATAGAACACCAACTAGGTAGAACTGTCAATCTTGCACTATTGAAGAACCATACCAATTATTCCACAATTTCAGCCACAATAGGACTAAAGTAGATCTACTTATTTAAGGAGGAACTTTGCGTAGACTAGAACTAGAACTGTTCTATCTGAACAATTCCTGAGGATGTAGGATCCTCCTAGATTCTACTGATTTGAACTGGTTTGCTAGTTGCTCTATCTAGACTAAGCTGCTGAAACAGTAGTTCATAAAATATTGTACTGTGCTCTGATGTTTGCTTAGAAAAAGCCCAATCCTGGACTGTGGAGCTCTATGAAAAATAGGCAAGATTACAAGCCCGTAAACACTAAGCTATTTCACCTCAGAACACAGCAGTCTAAGTGCAAAGACTATCATGGAATTCACATATTGCCATGGCCACTTCGCTTTAGACTGATTTCTTGGGAAATGAGAATTGATTTCTCACAGTCTTCTTTGGATCTCTATTTATCCTAGTTCCATGTCACAGTGATTATACTTTCCCCAACTCATTCCTTATCCAAAGCAGCATTCTATAACACTTCCTGAGTCTTTACTATGTACTGGACATTGTATATAACCATCCCTTCAGAAAGTAGCTAGTTTGTAAATACTCTGCTTAAGAGCAACTAAAGTTAAGCCAAGTAAGCCTAGCTATTAAATGATTCAGACCCATGTCTCAATAAATGTCATCTGAATTGGAATGAAAAGACATGCTGCTACTACAGTCCTCTCAAGATGATAGATCTCTTATCAACCTGTCTAAAGAAACTTGAATAAGTAAAACACTTGACAGCAAACACTATGCCAGCTCTTTTCCTAATTGATGTTTTAAGGAAACTCCTCCACTCCTAAGTAAAGGACACGTTAATAAACAGACCTGACAAATTTTTCCATCATAAAAGTTGCTGTAGACAGGAGGAACATACTGTAATAACTTAATATATTTCCTTAACTCACAGGTTCTTTAAAGACATTTTTCAAATATTAATTCATAAATCCTATAAATATAACCTGAAATATCATAGCCTCAACAGTATCCGTCAAATAATTCATTTTAAAGTTTATAATAGGGCAAAATTGAAGCTCCTGATAACTTTAAACTCACCACATTAGGTTATAAAACTTAATTACGATTTCATTTATGATTATGTACCTTTTTGAACTATCAATATCTACTTTGCTTTTGGCACTTTTTGTTTTATCTTCTTCTATTTCAAATACACTGATTTGTTTTTAAATAAAACCTCTTGATACTAGTGATATTATCAAGGTGAAAAAAAATTAGAAATCTTGATGTCCATGCATTTTGGTTTTTTTTTTTTTTTTTAAGATTTTATTTATTTATTTGAGAGAGAGAATGAGATAGAGAGAGCATGGGGGGGGAGGGTCAGAGGGAGAAGCAGACTCCCTGCTGAGCAGGGAGCCGGATGCGGGACTCTATCCTGGGACTCCAGGATCATGACCTGAGCCGAAGGCAGTCGCTTAACCAACTGAGCCACCCAGGCGCCCCTGGAGGTTTTTCAACATGCATTTGTAAGAAGAGATTATCATAACATTTGAAAGCATTCACACTACTCAGGGTATTAGTAGTAGAATGGGTTTCTATCTTAGGATGTCAAACTCTGGGTCATGACCTTACCTATTGTTTTATCCTGTCCATTACTAGCTCAGCTACTTTGTGCCTGTTATTACTGCCTCAGAGTTTCCATTTCCCCATTTATAAAATGGAGATAAAATAGTACAACTTCAGGTCTGTGATATGATTGAAAAAAGATAAATCAACCAAAGTGCTTATCGGACTACCTGACACATAGTGTTTAATAAATGTTAGCTATTAAAATGGCAGAGGCATCTGATAAATAATAAATATGAATTTAATCATGTATCCTTGGTAATGTGGCTTCTTAAAGCCACCTTAAAGCACTGGCTTGAACTTAATATTGTCCAAATAATAAATCTCTAAACATGGACCACTGAAAAATGGTATAGCTAACTTTGTCACTAAGCAGGGATGCTGTCTCACATTCGCTGAAAATGATTTTATCTTGAGAGGAGAAAACATGGAATTTGCACTCCATCTTATACCTTAGTCTTCTTTGTCTTGTTAAATTTAGTTCAATTCAATAAATAAGCAATTCAATAAATAAGCTTTTAAGGTACCAAGTTGGTGTCCTATAGATATACAAGGGTAGATAAGACCTGTCCCTGTCCTTAAAGAATTTTACCATCTAGTGACATAGAAACATACCTGGATAAATTTAAAAATTGGCTGATTATCTTTTATATAGTGGAAGTGTAAACACAGGATACAGCAACAAAGGATGGTATTACTCATTTAGACTGAGAACAAAAGGGGAGGATACCCGAAATAGATGGCATTGGAACTAGGCTACCCCATGAATAGGTAAGAAAAAACAGAAAAGTGAGAGAGAAGTGCTCAAAGGCAGAGAGGCAAGCAAGAATGTTCAAGAACACCAGCACATTGTTTGAATTTGAAGTGCATATAAATATAATGTGTACATTTGAAAACACAGGATTTAATGTCAATATTTTGCCTTAAGAAGAGATGCCAATAAACTGAGACATATTTTCCTGAATAAAATTTGTTTTTATAATTATTTTAAATTTTGCTTAACAAAAGGAGTTCAAAATGTTGTATATGTTTTACTACAGCTCCTATGTTTTTCAAAATCATTTATTACTTACCAATGACAAAGGAATTTCTAGCCTTTTGAAATATAATTATTTAATATAATTAAGGTATTTTAAATTCGGAAGCCTCAAAGTGTACCTTTTTTTTTTTTTCTTTTTTTTTTTATTTCAAGTTCCTAGTAGGAATAGGAATACGAATTCCTATTTTTGGCTTAGCGCCAAGAGTAATTTTATTAGTCAAATGAAGTTAACACATTTTCATTTAACTAAGGGCAATTTACTTCCTGCTGGTCATTTACAGTTTCCTCTCTTAATGACTGACTTAGTAAAAGCGAAAGATTGCCTAAGGTTGCTGCGCAGCAGGTTATTAACAAGTTGTAAATGAAAGGGACATTTAGACCATCACTTCAATCATATGTGTGTATCTATATTTAAAAAAATAAAATTTAAAAACTAAATTGTATTAGATCATGAGAACTCTTACCTGAAATACCTATCCCATTCCCAGCTGCATGACACCCTACGGTCCAGAAAACCTAAACGATATTCTGGTGTGGAGTAAGGTTTAAGATTGTGTACTTCTTGTTTTGTTTTGTTGTATTCATTGCTTTATCACAAAATGAATCTCATGTAACAGTTAGCCATATCAAAAAAAAAAAAAAAAAAAAAACAGCAAATGGAACCCTCAAAAACCCACTCCTCATATTGCCCTACCTAAACCACTTTACCCTCCCTTCCCATCCTAAGATAACCACTAACCTGACATTTAAGGAAGAGCTCTGGACTTTTCTTCATAAACCCTGCTGGGTCTTTAGATGCCAACCAAGTCTGTGTCTGAACACTGTAGTTGAGTTTCTCCTCATTTTGAATGTTAAATATATAGAATACATAGTATTTATATTTTTTGTTCAACATTGTTTTATGAGATTTAACTATGTTGTTGCATGTAGCAGTACTTGTTTCTTCATTGTCATTGCTGAGTATTATTCCATTTTACAAAAAATCTGTTTATTCATTTTAAATATTGATGGACAATCCAATTAATGCCAATTACGCATACTGCTGCTATTGGACAGTTTTTATATACCTCTTGGTGCACAGGTGCATGAATTGCTGTTAGTGATATATCTAGGGTATGATTTTGGCTCTTACAACACGTGCAGCTTCAACTGTAGTACAGAGTGCTAAACTTTTCTCACATACCAGTAGTTTATGTGAGCTCCTTAGGCTATTCACCCTTACCCACATTTGACATAAATCAGACTTTTAAATGTAATGATTCTGGTAAGTGTTGTAGAGGTGTATCTCATTATGGTTTTAACTTTCATTTTCCTTCTTACTAATGAAGCTGAGTATCTTTTCATAAGATTGTGACCATTGGATATCCCCTTTTGTAAAGTATCCATTATGTCTCTAACCCATTTTTCTTTTTGTATTTCTCTCTTTTTTAAACAATTTTTTTAGGATTTTATTTATTTATTTGAGACAGAGAGATACAGAGAGATAGAGAGCATGAACAGGGGGAGAGGCAGAGAGGGAGAAGCAGACTCTCCACTGAGCCAGGAGCCTGATGTGGGGCTTGATCCCAGGATGCTGGGATCATGAACTGAGCAAAAGGCAGACACTTAACCATCTGAGCCACCCAGGTGCCCCTCTTTTTGTATTTCTTAATGAAAACATAGTAGTAGTAATGTATATATCATTAATTCTAGGAATACAAGGTTGTATTAATATTTTCTTTCCATTTCTTGGTTTATCTTTCATTCCTTCAGTGATTTTTTTAAATTATTCTTTTTTTTAAGATTTTATTTCTTTATCTGTCAGAGAGAGAGAGAGCACAAGCAGGGGGAGTGGAAGGCAGAGGGAGAAGCAGGCTCCCCGCTAAGCAAGGAGCCCTATGTGGGACTTGATCTCAGGACCCTGAGATGATGACCTTAGCTGAAGATAGATGCTTAAATGACTGAGCCACCCAGGAATCCCCCTTCAGTGATTCTTTTAAAGAAAATAAGTTTTTAATTTCAGTGTAGTCCAATTTATCCACATTTCCATTTCTGGTAAGAGTTTTCTGGATCTTACTTAAGAAGTCCTCTTATACCCAGAGCTCACGAAAATGATCTCTAATTATTTTATAGAACCTTAATAGCTTTACTTTTTGCATTTAGTTCACTTTCCCCTCCTCCCGCTTGACACGATTTTGTGTTTGGTATCTAGGGAGGATCAAGTTTTTGGTTTCTGTTTTTTCTTTTTCTGGTTATCCAGTATCTTATTGTTCAATACTATATTGACGATAATGTTTCTGCCCTACTGTCAGCAGTAATATTGTTTTAAATCAAGGGTCCACATGTGTCCAGAGCTGTTTCATAGTTTTTTACTCTGTTACACTGATCTGTCAAATTTATACCAGTACCCTTTTTCCTTCTTCAAGAGTGTCTTTGCTATATGTGACTCTTTGAGTTTCTATGCATATTTTACAATTAGCTTTCAAGTTACACTCATACCTTCACATAAAACCTACAGAAATTTTTAATGGAATTATATCATTGGATCTATAATTCAATTTACAGAGATGAACATCTTTATGGTATCATCTTCTAGTTCATGTACAAGGAATCTCCTTTCATTTACCTCATCTTTTTACTTTCCTTTTATTAATACTTCATAGTTTTCTGAAGATGTCTTAGGTATTACTCGATTTGTTCATATATACTTGATTTTGATGGAGTCATTTTAGATGGCACATATTTATTTTATTGTATGTTTGCTGATGGTATAGAGAAATGTAGAGGAGTTTTGTACATTGATCTGGTATCTAGCAACTTTTTAAGTCACTGTAATCCTATTCATTGATTTTTATTTTCTTTTAAAACCTTCTAAACATAATAATATCTTCTGAAAATAACTTTTTCTTGCATGAAAATCCTTATAGTATTTGTTTCTGTATTTTGCATGTCTCAAAGTCAGGAAACAAAATATTATAAAGAGTTGGTAAGAGCAGGCATATTTGTCTCATTTCAGTACCAAGGCAAAGTTTTATTTTTTTCCCTAGAATGGATAACAAAACTCATACAATGCTTTTTATTCATCTACTGAGATGATCTGTTTTTTTCTTTATTTTGCTAAAATGTGAATTACTTTGTTTTTTAGAAAATATTTTTTTTAAAGATTTTATTTATTTATTTGACAGAGAGATAGACAGAAGAGCACAAGCAGAGGGAGTAGCAGACGGAGAGGGAGAAGCAGGCTCTGCACTGAGCAGGGAACCCAATGCGGGACTCGATCCCAGGACCCTGAGATCATGACCTGAGCCGACGGCAGACGCTTAACCATCTGAGCCACCCAGGCGCCCTGTTTTTTAGAAAATATTAAGACAACCTTGTATTCCTAGAATTAATCCAACTTTTCCAGAATAATTTGTCCTATTCATGTACTGGTAAATGTGGTTTCTTAATATTTTCTTTAGGATTTTTTGTAGCTAGGTATTTAATGAGTTTGACTTGTAATTATACTTTTTTGTATAATCTTTTCAATTTTCATCATACAGGTAATGCTGACATCAAAAAAATAAACTGTGGCACATGTATAAAATAGACATCTCTATGGAATAAACTAAGATGTAGACAAGTCTCCAAAATATAATCAAGAGTAAAAAAAGAAAAGCTAAGCTGTAGAAGGGTCCACAAAATATGACACAATTTTCTAGTGTTTAAAAATATAAATAATCCAATTATGGAAGGGTTATTAAATATAAACATGTGATTAAAGTATAAAACCAGGGGTGACTAGGTGGCTCAGTCGGTGAAGCATCCCACTCTTGATTTCAGCTTGGATCATGATCTCAGGGTTGTGAGATGGACCCCCATGTTGGGCTCCAAAATTTTCTCTCTCCCTCTCCTTTTGCCCCTCCCTCCATTCGCTCTTGTGCTCTCTCTACAAAAAAATAAAATAATAATAATAATAAATAAATAAAGCGTAAAACCATACACAGAAAGGATAAACACTGATGGGGATGGCAACCTCTGGGTAGAGATGAACAGAAGTGAGACTAGAGAGAGAGCCCTTAGTTTTTTCTGTGATATGTAATTTATGCTTATGTTTTAAAATATTAGAAGCAAATATGTTATAAAACTGGTAGTACATATGGAGTTTTCAGTATATTTTTATATCTACATTTAAAATATTTCTAAATAAGTAAACTAATGAAAAACAAATTTAAGAAAAATAAAATTAAGAACTTCTTTGTATGAAAGAAATTAAATAATATATGAAAAGCACCTTCTTCAGAACCTACCATATATTGATTGCCAAGGACATAATCACATGACAGTTCCAATAACATTATTCTCTTATGAATCCATATGATAATCAAGAACAGTAAACTAACGTAAAAATCTTTTACATTTCTTCAGAACTCCTAGTGATATATAACTAACTTTATGTAAATGATTTGTGTTAAAGGCTTGAATTCTTTTTGTTTCTAAATTGAGGAGCTCTTAATCAAGGATTAATGAGGACTCATTCAGCTGTAAGCTAAGAGACTAAAATAAAGCCTGCATAATTTATAAAATTACTGGATTATATAATTGATAAGTCCAAGTATTACTTGTTTTTCAACACAGCTTGATCCAACAGTTGAAATGGCATCAGGAATCTGTTCTCTCCTCCTCCTGGCTCCGTTTTCCTCACAGAGACTCAAGGTGGCTCCAGGATGGCCCAAACTCACATACTTAGTTCTGACCTCTGTAACAAAGTACCATAAGTTGGGTAGCTTATAAAGAACAGAAATTTATTTCTCACAGTTCTGGATCCTGGATGTCCCAGATCACGGAGCCAGCATGGTTGAGTTCTGGTGAGCCCTCTTTTGGGTTGCAGATTCCTGACTTCTTGCATCTTCATATGGTGGAGAGCAGAGAGAGGAGACAACCTCTCTCTGACTCTTACATAGGCACTAATTCCATTCATGAGAACTCCACCCTCAGGACCTCATCTAGCCCTAATTACCTTCCAAATGCCACACATCTAATGTAAATTAATTGATTCCTCTTGAAATATACTACTTCGTAAATTTACAGATATAATTTCTTAGGTAATCTGAATTTAAAATTTTTTAAATGCCCTTTCAAAATATGCATTAATTTTATAATAAATTCCCTTTATTTGATCATTAATCTAATGGTTAATAACACCAATTTTTAGGTCCATATACTGACAGGAATTGTCCATTTGGAAATTTTGCATATTTGCTTGCTATATAACTGTTTGAGTTTTTTCTTATCATCTGTGTCAAAATATTGAAAAAT
The DNA here is from genome assembly GCF_029215605.1 of Mirounga angustirostris. NCBI lineage: Eukaryota > Metazoa > Chordata > Mammalia > Carnivora > Phocidae > Mirounga > Mirounga angustirostris. The sequence continues at coordinate 39,025,934 of NW_026991720.1, forward strand.
GTGTAACAGATGCATCATTGAAACTTCTTTAAATAAAAAACAAACAAATGCATTTAAATCACATCTAACTTTTTTATGATGTAATTGTGAATTAGGTCCTTCTTTTATTGGTAATTAGAGTGTGAAACAGATGGTGTAGACTTTGGCAAAAAGTGATAATCTCTCCAAACTAACATGTTGTCAACTGATTATTCATAAAATAAAGATCTATTCCCTTGATCAAGAGTCTGTTTTAAAGGTTAGGAAATAAGAAATATGTTTCAACTATGGAGACACAGTATTTCACAAGCAGAGAACATCTTCCTGATGCTATGAGTCTTTGGTATTTTCTGTTAGTTGCCATTCATTTGAGAACTGCTTCAGTAAGTCCTTGACGTGATCATTTTAATAAATTTCTCCATTACTGCTAGCAGACAATTGCAGCAATCTATCTATCCAACTATTCTAATAATTCTTAGTAAGCACAGGAAGAAATCCCCGTTTTTGTCATGCATTTCCACCAAACTATTCTTTCTTTGAGTTCTTCAGAGAGATCGTTAAGGGTCTCCAGGGACTCTGAGGGTCCCAAAGACTTTACAGGGAGCCAGAACACCTCATCTGGCCTATGGAATTGACTCTATTGCAGCTGCAAAAGTAGAAGATAATCCAGGCATTCAGGAGGCCCAGGCCAACTTCTAGAGCAGGGATTTAGGCTATATTATAAGCCCAAGGTGATGCCCAGAACCTATCTTTTGACAGACTGGGAAAAGTAAATAACCAGGTAAAAGGCTAAAGGGAACAGTGTGCCTTGGTTCTTAAAACTGAAAGCATAGTTCTAATACTCCAGGGCTTTCTTTGTCCTGACCCTTACCTCACCATTCCCGTACCCATGTCATGTTCCTATCTGTGGTCTATATACTCCTGGCTAATAGAAGTCAAAATCAATGTAATCCCAAAGACATCTTGGTCTTTCTAACTCATCCAGACTTCTCTACTGTACACAAAGATAAAGAGAGAGCAAGGGTGATAAGGAATGTATACATAAGTGTATGGAAAATGAATATATGTACAAGCTGATAAGCAAGTATATGAGTATCAAATGGAGGAACTGAGTGTATGCTAGTTGGCAAATTCAGGGTTGACAATTTTGTTGAAGCAAAAAAAGCACTAAGAGTCACCTTCATATTCAAAGAAGCTAAAATCCTTGTGTCTAGAGAATTGCCAGAAAAGCGGAACGTTCTAGTCTTTAAGAGATGCACATACTAGGTGAAGAAGATCGAAGGTGCATTCAAAAAAATGGAAAAATGCTGCAAAATGCTACAAAAGGACCCATTAATTGCACAAATGGGTATTTAACCAGAGAACATGAAAACATTATTTTGAAAAGATACATGCACCCGAATGTTTACTGCAGCATTATTTACAATAGCAAAAATATGGGAGCAGTCCAAGAGGTGTCTATAAACAGATAAATAGAGAAAGAAAATGTGGTATATACATACAATGGAATATTACTCAGCCATAAAAAGAATTAAATTTTGCCATTTGAAAAAACATGTATGGCTCTAGAGGGTGTAATGCTAAGTGAAAGAAGTCAGTCAGGGAAAGACAAACACTATCACTCATATGTGGAATTTAAGAAACAAAACAAATGAACAAGAGAAAAAAGAGACACACAAAAAAGCCAGACTCTGAAATATAGAGAACAAACTGGTGGTTACCAGAGGGGAGGTATGTGCAGGGATGGGTGAAACATGTGAAGGGGATTAAGAGAACATTTATCTCAATCAGGACTATGTAATGTACAGAATTGTTCAATCACTGTATTGTACACCTGAAGCTAATATAACACTGTATGTTAATTATTTTTAAATATATATTTATATATATATAAATATATATATATATTTAAATATATTTAAATAATTTAAATATTGTTATTTTTAAAATAACAAAAGAAAAAATATAATGACTAATTTAAAAAAGATAATATTAACAGTTGATTATATAAGAGCAGACTGTCATAAAATTATGAAAAAATATCCAGATATAAATTTTACAAACATAAAGAAGTATATCATAGGTTTATCCTTTCTGAAGGTATAAGTAACTCAGAAGAAATAGTTAATGAAGGCATAAATTAATGAGAAAAATTGTAACATTAGAAAATACAGATTTGCTGTCCAAAAACCGTTAAAGAAAGATTCTTAAATAATTGTTATAGACATTAAAAATATTTATGTCAAAATAATTTCTACAATCAAAATATGTAACATTAAAGATAAAATTGCTAATCTGGGTCTAAAATTCCAAAATGCATAAATGAAATAAGAAAACTGCTGTGGGAAAAATGACAAAGAAGTAAAATTAAACTTATAAACTTTATCTTACATATGAGATATGAAATAAACAACTTTTTCACACCTAGTAATTATATAATGTATTTTGAGCTTAAAGGTATTTACTAATATAGAGACATTATCTATGCCTTTACAATTTCTCAAAAATAGCCTATAAAGTATACTTTATACTAATGAAGAGAGTAAAAATAGAAAACAAAGTAGATGATAGACAACCAAAATAACACTTATGACAACCATTATAAATGGATTAAATTTCCCTATTAAAATTCAAAGACTGTCTGATTGCATTAAGAATACAAAAAATTCATGCTTTTCTAGAAGCGGTAAACCTAAAGTTATGTGAACAAAATGGATTTAAAAAATGTGTGTGTGTGTGTGTGTGCGTGTGTGTGTAGTGCCAGTCAAATATAGGGGTCTATTAGATATATATTTAATTTTATATCCTAAGAAAACTAACTTTTTAAGTCCCTATTATATTTTTTAAGAATCACATAATCTTCCATATTACTAGTAATACTTTCCCTCATGCAGAAATCATTAATAATTTTCCTAGTGCAGAAATGTGCTCAAACAACAACAAAATAAAATTAGACATTATCCATAAATATTTATCAATAAAAAACACAATACTGGGTGTGGCTAGCACCCTATATATGTTTACATCTAAACACATTGATACCATATGTTTATCTCCTTTCCCTAACAAATAAATATATAATTTTAAAAGATTTTATTTATCTATTTGACAGAGAGAGAGAGCGCAAGCAGGGGGAGCGGCAGGCAGAGGGAGAGGGAGTAGCAGGCTCCCCGCTGAGCAGGGAGCCCAACGTGGGGCTCGATCCCAGGACCCCGGGATCTTGACCTGAGCTGAAGGCAGACGCTTAACCAACTGAGCCACCCAGGCATCCCTCCCTAATAAATATTAACTAAAATTATAAAAGGAAAAAAAAAGAATTTCCAAAAAAAGGATAAGAGATTGGGGGGAATAACTGAATAACAGATTTTAAAAAGATTTTCAAATAAATAAATGAAAGTAAGAAGGAGAGGAAGAAAGGGTTTGATTTCCAGAATAACCAAACAAAAAAACTCTGGATGCAGGGCCACCAAGGCAGATGGAGAGCAGAAGACTTAAGAAAGGAGGCTTTATGAAAGTCTGTTTTCTAAATTTAGGACTTTACAACAACTTTCTCTGTTCCCTTCCAGAAAGGCATCAGCCAGCCCTAACATAAACCACCCAACACTCCTCCCATGTGCTGGATACTATCCCTGTGCCAGGTAGGATATCCTTGCATGCCTCTGCATCCAGGCACACAGATGCCTTCAAATGTGTCAAACTGAAGCACTAATCATGTAAGTGGAAGATTAAATCACATTTTTAAAGCTTTACTCATAATTCTGAACAGATATCAAAAATAACGAGACATGAAATAAAATCAAGAGATGAATGGAAATAAAATCGGAACTCGATAGTAAGTGAAAAACAGAGATAGTACAGAGAGCAAAAGACAGATTCGATTGCCTATAATTTACACTGTAGAAAGTTAAAAATAAAATTATACACTCATAATCAAAAAAAGGATATAGTAAAGAGGAATAATCAGAAAATAAGAAAATTCATGAAAATTAAAAATTGAGGACTCTCACAGGATGTAGAAAATAATAGAAGGAAAATAACAAAAAATGGTAAAAACAATTATGAACAATTTTTAAAAATCCATTTGTCTATCTGCTCCAACATATAAAGAAGCTGTTATTCCTATCCTTACATCAAAAAAAAAAAAAAAAAAAACTGTCCAAACTGAAAATTAATGACTTTTATTAAACCCAAGGTAAATCACCACTCAGAAATCTGGTAAGACAGACACTTCATCTGCTTCTCAGAGAGATGCAGCTACGATCTGATTATCTGGAGCAGAAATTGATGGAGTCACAAACTGGTATAAAACACTTAAATGTCTACTTTTGACAAACTGCAGGCATATGAGAGTGAAAAATTCTCAGGTCATAGCCTTAGGGGAGACTCCTCTACTTTTATGGGATTTACACCTCCAGGAGACCCAAAGTTTCTAAGCATAAGGATCCAAGAAAAATCCCATTGTGGTTCTGGCTGAGTATTTTTTTTTTTCGCAAAGATAACAGAGTCACACCATTTGATTCACTAATTCCACAGCTAGGTTTTTACCCTAGTTACTTGAAAATGTGTGTCCATAAAAATACCTGCATTAAGAATATTTATAGCAGCTTTATTAATAATCACTAAAAACTGGAAACAACCAAAAGATCTTTCAACAATCCTTCAATGTTTGGATAAACAAACTTTGATACATCCACACAATGAGATACGATTCAGGGTAAAAGAGAATGAACCAGAAGCTTTGAAAAGATGAAAATGAATCGCAAATACATAATATTAAATGAAAACAGCTGATCAGAAAGGGCTACGAACTGCACTAGTCCATTTATATGACATTCTGGAAAAGGTAAAATAATAGAGGCAGAAAGGAGATCAATGGATGTTATGGGTTTAAGGAGGAGGGCCGACTAAGTGAAGTACAGAGGATATTTTAAGGTAGTAAAACTATTCTGAATAAGACCGTAACGTTAGATGCATGATGCTATGCATTTTCAAAATCCACATAACTTTACAACATAAAGAGCAAATCTCAACGTATATAAATTTCAAAAAAGAACAAGAATCATTGTGGAGGGCGGGGAATCCCAGAATGGAATGCAGTGTGACCCAAAACTGTAGAGCGAATGTATGAAACAATCTCACTAAAGGTGAAAAGTGGCAACTTAAGTAATTTTGGTAATACATGGATTCCTGAAGAATAAAGGAAAAAAGAACCACGGATATTCTGTATTCTGGTTGATAAATCTGTTTCTCACATAGGCAAGGGTTAACAATTCTGAAAACACTGTACATGGATACTCTGAATTGAACAATTAAATAAATGAATGGTGGATAGTGAGCGCCAGGCTTCTAACTATTGGGGTGGTTACAGATAAACAAGGGGAGAAGGCTAGACTGATCTATCTGGTAATGGATAGGTTGGAAGCATTAATATTAACTCCTGTTTAACTTACTATAGACACATATGATTGTATATAGAAGTATTTATAAGTAAGTGTATATATATGGGTTAGTACACACACATGTATTTCCTTTTCTGTCGGCTGAAAGGGCCTAGAAACAATGATACACCAATAGCAACAGCACTTAGTGCTCAGATTCTGGCTTCTAATACCATTCTCCTGTGAAAGGAACCAAGGTTCTGGAAGAAGTGGCTGATTCCAGGACTGGGGCAGGAAATACATGAGAGGAGCCTGAAGCATCTTGTAGTGGCAGAAAGTTAGGAAGTAGTCAACAAACTTTACAGTGAGTGGGTACACAAAGGGACACAGGAATCCATAAAAGAGCTTCCTAATGCCAAAGTGGTACAATTTGAGCAACACATTAGACAGTAGATTAAAATCTCAAGTATAAAATATATATCCCTGAGCCCATACAGATACCAAAACATTTTGAATAAATATATCAGGAGAATAGACAAACTGTTCATGCAGAAAAATTCCAAATAATTTATGTAGATACTCTTCACTCACAGAGGTGGAGAGTCACTCCCTACTCTTTGTGGTCTACTCATACTGACTTTCTTTCAAATAGTATGGAATGTAAAAGGAAAAAAAAAATTACAGTGACAAACACTACCTTAGTCAGGTGATCACAATTAAACAGTAATAAGTCAGTCATGTTGACAGTATATAGCTTTGATATGATGCAGCAAAAATGACACTTCTCCACAGTGGTCTTCCTTTAAAAAAAAAAAAAAAAGATTTTATTTATTTGAGAAAGAGGAGGAGAACACGAGCAGGGAGACAGGGAGGGGCAGCGGGAGGAGCAGTGAGAGAGGCAGAGGGACAAGCAGACTCCTTACTGAGCACGAAGCCCAATGTGGGGCTCGATCCCAAGACCCTGAGATTGTGACCTGAGCAGAAGTCCGACACTTAACCAACTGAGCCACCCAAGCGCTCCCACAGTGATCTTCCTTAAAAAGACAAAAAGAAAAATAACCCCAGGTCTAGTCATGAGAAAAACATAACAAAAATCCCATTTGAGGTACACTGCAAAACTACTTGACCATTACTACTCCAAACTGTCAAGACATTCAAAACAGAGGAAGTCTGAAAAACTTTTAGAGCCAAAAGGAGACATGACAACTAAACCTTATGTTGTGTCCTAGATGGAATCTTGGAACAGAAAAGGGGCATTAGGTAAAATTAGGGAAATCTGAATATAATATGAACTTTAATAATAATGTATCAATATTTGTTCATTAATTGTGACAGATGCAACATACTAATATACAATATTAATAATAGGGAAGACTGAGTGTGTGGTATATGGAAACTCTCTTTACTATTTTTGTAAGTTTTCAGAGGTTTAAACCTATACTAAAATGAAAAATTCTTTGAAAAATAAAAGAAAAAGAAGCACCAAAAAATCCCACCTGTGACAAATACAAACATTGAGATTAAAATACATTTATCTTCCAACATAATTAATACAATGTCAAAAAAATTTGCACTACAATAGTTCATTGCTGAACTTAAGAACACTTGGGAGGTAAAGAGAAGGTAATGAAAGTTACCTGAGAGTAAGAGCACCCCCCAACACACACACATTGACAACAACAAACAAGAGATTGGATTTCAACATAGGAATAAATACCAGAACGGAATCAACTTCTTCACAGAAATATATTTCTTAGCAGAAATATATAAAAGACTCTGATGAAATATCTTCAAAATTTGGAAGGAAAATTATTTTCATACTAGTATTCTATACAAGTTATATTATTATGGCTGAAGTTAGAATACCAAAATAAATAACTAAATAAAGAGATAGACCCCAATAATCTACCTAACACATTCAGTTTCTTAGGAAGTTGTTGGATGGGCTGTTGTAATAACAAGGGAGTAAATCAAATAAGAGAATCATTGCTTACTTGAGCAGAAGAGCCATCCATTTCACTGCATTTCTGAAACAATTTTAACAAAGTGTTAGAGAATATACCCAGTATTTTACCAGTATCCTGAACATATGTAGAGAATAAAACTTAATCATTTGTTTTGCTTGGTGTTCTTATAAGCTTTAAGTAATAACTGAATAAAAGGAGGAGATTTTTCTTTTTAAAAGAAAATGTGATTGTGTGGGGTTTACTTTAAGTCATGTTGGTGTTTTCAAATAATAAGAATAAATGAATTCATTAAATGAAGAGCAAATATTTTTAGAAGGGTATATAATTTATTAGATTTATACAAGATTCTCCTATTAGAGTTAATCAGGCTCATTAATATTGTAAAAAGGATGTCAAAAATTAACACGTCATATATATAAATTCACACTGATTGCCCAACTAAAATTAAGACATCTTATTGCTATTTTAATACATTTTAGAAAGATAATTTCAGCCATTTTAAAAACTACCTTCCGAATAAAGCATACAAAGCTTCTCAGTAACCTAATCTTAAACTGCTTCTTCATCCATATTTGAAGTACTCTTTCTGCAATAATGGGGGAAACACCCTTTGTCTACCTCCCCAATAAAGATATACATAAGAACTTTTTTTCTTTTTTCCATTTTCTTCTCTGTAACAGCTGTGCCTTCTCAAAATACCCCACAGGAATGATTTGAGCATGATAACAACCAACATGTTGCTGCTTTGTATTACTTTCCTAGACTAATTACAACAGAAGCTGGAAAATCTGCTTTGTCTCAAACTTTACACATGAAAAATAAAATAGGTTCAGAATAAACATTTTACACTCTTATTCTAAGGAAAAAGGGTGGGTTGCTGAGTTAATGGAGCTACAATAAACAATGACTACTAAGAGAGGGTCTTTTAAAGCTCTTATCCACTTCTAATACACTGTGCTACAGAGGAATTTAGGAGAAAAGTTTTGTAAAACTAAAAAAAACTTGGTTCTTGAAAGAGGTTTAAATAGAGAACACAGATGACGATAATAAAAAAGCATAGTTTGTAAATCCATAAAAACTCAGGTGTGGAAGAGTTTCAAAGTACTTGCATATTAATTTCATAATGTTTTCAGAATATTTAAATTTCATGTAAATATGATAAACATTTTGCTTTCATTATAAAATATTTTTCTTTATCTCCTTCAAATTACTACCATCACTTCATTTAAAAATACTTTTAAGTTTTCCCACATTATGATGCACAATAAACTATATGATGTTCATTCTACTAACCATTCCTTAGGTATGACTAGGAAAATACTTTTATTACTTCTGATTCATTATCTTCACTGTTTGTTGGAATTATTAATTTTATATCTCTAGCTCTGCTTTGAAATTATCATTTTTTTTACTGAGAGGAAATTTTACCTGGGATTGCATGTGAAAAAAACTTTTTTTTTCATTTTTATTACTGGGACACTTTTCTCAAATACTCATGTTTCCATTATTTTGTTGAAATTGGATGGTGGAAGAGGATGTGTTGTTATATTAAAACATTCTCAATGTAAATCATGAATTATCTGTTATTAAGGCCCAGGTATAAAATGATACCTTTAGATTTTGATATAGATTTAGAAAGGATACAAATTGTAAATTATAGAAAGGGTAAGATAATAGAGTAATAAACTTGCACATTCAGAGCACAAAATATTGCTCATTCTAGATAAACATAATTCACTAGTAGTATTTTCACACATCATTAATACATCATTTATGCACTAATTTATACACTCTAAGATAGTTAATAAAAAGCCTCTGGACATGAACTAAGGAATAACATAGTATGGCCTATGACATCTTGAAAAAACAGTTGACTCTTGAGCACATGGATTTGAACCATGTGATCCATTTATACACGAATTTTTCGTGATAAATACAGTATTGTAAATGTATTTTTCTTCCTTTTGTTTTCTTAACAATTTCTTTTCTATTTATTGTAAAAAATACGGTATGTAATGCATAAAAAACAAAATATGTATAATTGGGAAGGCTTCTGGTCAACAGTAGACTATTAGTAGTGTTAAATTTTTGAGGAGTCAAAAGTTATAGGCAAATTTTCAACTCTGCCAGGGGTCAGCACCCCAACCCCCATGTTGTTCAACGGTGAACTGTAGTCAGCAGTCTAATTAACTCATATATTAGCCCACTCCAGGAGAATATGTGGGGTGAAAATGAGATGAATAGCAATAATTATTCACACCTATGAAAATAAAATTTTCTTGCAAAGACCATGAGACAGATTACATAAAGGCAATGAATGGAACTCAAATTTACAAACAACATTAACCCTTTTCTCATTAGAATTTAGAAAGCATTATAGATTTATGTTTTGTTTTATAATCTTTGTGTTAGCTTTCCTTTCTTTGTATTATTTCCTCAATAAAGTCTTTTTGAAAATTTTTTATTAATTTCTCCCTGTTTTCTCTAAACTAAGCGGAAAAGAAGTGAGACATTGTTATTCATGGCCAACCCTAAAGAGTAAAGGGAAAAATTAGCCCTAAAGATCAGAAGTCAGAGTCATGAGGAGGCCACTATTCAGAATGTTAAACTCATGGCAGAATCACAAGGGCCTGGTGGTGGGGACCACTGTCTCTCCATGAGCTCTTTGTGCCAGTTCATTGAGGATATTTGAGTGTGTGTGTGAGTGGAAATACACATGATTTCTTCCTTCTTTCCTGAGGCTTTGAGGACTGACTTGGACTTTAATGCTGGTCATAATATTTATTAAGTCCAAGAAAAATGTTAGTTTTTTTTACATTCGTAATTTCATTCTCACCTCACAACTAATTGAAATACTATCTTAGTATGTATATTATCCTCATTTTACATATTAAAAACATCAGATGTAGATACATAGTCCTTTGTTTAAAATAGTAAAGCACACTAAGGTCTCACTGTCTTCAAGGCAATATATTGGTCTATTTCCAGACACTGCACGATTGAAAAATATCCCACAGTTCATATTTCTTTAACTCCTATTGCTCTTTTAATCAAGTGCCTAGAAAAGTCACATTTAATAAACTTCTTAGCATAACTCATGTAAACTTATAATCAACTATGAAAATAATTTTAGTTTAAGGATTCAATTTTAAACGAAGGTCAAAATAACTTGTCTATTAAAGTATGTGTCTAAACTTCCAGAGTATTGATTTCTAACAGAATTGATTACATTTTGTATATTAAGTCAAAAAGATATTTACCTGCTCAAAATTCTTCTCAACAGCTCAGTGATCATTTTCTGGATAAATAGTAACGAATCCCTTTATTTTTTCCAAATAAGCATTGTTTCCCGTGATTTGGTCAACAATTTTAGAAAAATTTAAAGATTACTCTTCTAGAAGTAAATTTTCTGCACTAGTCTATAAGACACTCTGAGAAGTTGGCATTACCAATTTAAGAATTTATACACAACTAGAAATGTGTTTAATTAATTATTTGTTTAACAAACTAATTGTTATTAAAAACTGTGAAACTGGGAATTTTGAGGACTAAAATGGAGTATTTTGACATTTAAATTGAGATCATAGCATAAGTTGAGGATAAGTTGAGGAATGGAATATGAAGAGATAGAAGGTCACTCATTCATTTATTTGAGAATTATTTATTTAATACGGTCTACGGATCAGAATTTTTAATTTTTTTAAGTCAAGCTCTACGCCCAATGTGGGGCTTGAACTTACGACCCTGAGATCAATAGTTGCATGCTCTACCAACTGAGCCAGACAGGCGCCCCTGGATCAGGATTTTTTTTTTTAAGATTTTATTTATTTATTTGAGAGAGAGAATGAGAGAGAGAGAGCATGAGAGGGGGGAGGGTGAGAGGGAGAAGCAGACTCCCTGCTGAGCAGGGAGCCCGATGCAGGACTCGATCCTGGGACTCCAGGATCATGACCTGAGCCGAAGGCAGTCACTTAACCAACTGAGCCACCCAGGCGCCCAGGATTTTTATAGTTTTATAGTTTTTGAGTATATATAGACAAGAACCACAATTCTAGGCCTCAAGAAACTGGCAATAGAGTAGAAAATAAACCAATAAGTATCATGAGTTTTGGTAATAAATTTAAATTAGTTAAATACGTCATTAAAACAAACAACACCAAAATTTAGACAAATACTATTTCCACAAAGATCAAAAGAATTAAGTAAAAACAGAATAAAATCTACACAAGCCAAAGGTTTTTTAAAAAAAGCAGAAATCAAAATATAAATCAAAGTAGACTCTGAAATGAATCTACTAAATGGAACTTTTATTACTTGAGAAACAAAAGTTATGATAAAGGATAGTTATATGTAATTAACATATGTGAGTCATTTAACTCATAGAAAACATCAAAAATTTTAATACTGTTTCCTCAGTATCAAAGACAGATAAATTAAGTTAAATAATTAAATGTTAAAGATGATATAATAATTATATTTCAAATTTTCACCTTCTAATGAAAGGATAAAGCTTTTTATATATCATTAAGCATTTATAATAAATTATCATATGGTTGACCTTAGAGAAAATTTCTGTAAACTCTGAAAATCAGAAACTCTGAAAAACAAAGCTTTTGGGAAACAAAAGAAGATGAGCAATCAAGTTAAACACAGAAACTAATGAATTATAAAAGCAGTGAAACAATAAAATGAGTAAGTAACTCCAAGGGCTATGTCTTTGTTAAGTAATAAATTAGACAAATAATATTCAAAAGTCAATGAAAAATGACATAACATGAGTACATATAAATTCAAAGTATCTAGATAATATTATAAGAAAATACTGTGTGCAATTCTAAAACAAACCAAAAAAAATGGAGCATAATTTTTCCATGAGAAAAATAAGGTAAAAAAAGAAACCTCTAAAGCTATAAAATTCAAACTGTTATATGTAAGAAATAGTTTTCTTACATACTTATAATACTATTACACTGAAAATAGTCATACAAAAATCAGAGCATTCAAAAACATTGGAATAAACTTAAAATGATCATTGATTTACAGAATATAAGAATCAATAAATTTTAAAAGAATTATAAAGGAGAATTGAATAAATATATAAAAAAAAAACCTTCATCCTTTCATATGCAATTCAATATTGATGCTGTTTTTTCAAGTTAACGCATATATTCAAAGCTATTCCAGCATTATAATTTTTGAGATATTTTAAAACATAAAAGAATTTGTTTTGAACAAAGAGTAACAAAATGCAGAAACAAAAAAATAGCCATTAAAGACACTGAAGTGTTTTTTTGATAAAGTTGGAATTTAAATCAGTAGAGAGTTATTATTAAAAACTGTAATTGGTGGCACATTTGGTCAAATATTTTCAGAAAAAAATCATTAGATCCACATTTCTCAAAGACCAAGCAAATAATTCCAAAATAAAATAGAAATAGATTTGCCTGATAAAATACAGTACACACAATTTAATTAGAATTTCTGAAAATCAAGAGAAGTTTTCAATATAATATATCCTATGCAAAATCTCTAAAAATTACCAGCTTTTTATCTGAAGATTTAATTTAACAGTGTCTTATATTTTTATTTTCTAAATCTGGCAGCCATAGAGACAAGTTAAAAAAAAAGCAGGCATTATAAAAGAATCAGAATTTTAAAAAACTAAAGAATAAAAGCAAGAGAATAATGCATGAAAGTAATATATCTGACCACATAATCATTTTATAAGAAACATCTTTAAGAGGTATATCCTATATTTACTGAGCAAGAAAGCTAATAATCTAAATAATTTTTAATGTCACTCTTTCAAATAATTAAGAAAAGTGTCCAGACAAAAGAGATGACAAAACAATTCATTAAAAAATATTAAATTCTAATTAATATGATTAATCTTCCATTTCATTCATAATTGTAGAAATCAAAATTTATTTTTTAATTTGAACAACTGTATTACTGAGGCACAATTTATATACATTAAAATTCACTGATTTTAATTGTACAATTCAACTAATTCTGACACACGGTCATGCAACCACCACCACAATCACGACATAGAGCAGTTCCATCACCCAAAAATTTCCATTTGTCATTTTACAATAATTCCCTCCATCCATCCGGCTCTGACTTCTGGTAATCACTGATCTGCTTTCTGTCATTGTGGCTCTACCTTTTCTAGAATTTCATATGAATGGAATCATACTTTATGCAGAATTATGTTTTTGGATTCTTTCAGTTAGCATAATTCTTTTGCAATTTATACATGTTGGAATGTATGTCTGCATATCATTCTTTTTTATTTCTGGGTAGTAGTCCCTTGCATATACAACAAATATATATTGTTCTATTAATTAAGAAAGAGCAGTGAATGTTATGTAATGACAGTTTGTGGAAATAAATTATTCAATTACCCTTTCCATGTATTATAAATAAGGAATAATATCATGTAGCACAGTAACAAACTACTGTATATCAATAGTAGTACTTGGTATATTTAATTTTGTTATTTTAAATTACAAAATAAGTAATATACACATAGAATTCTGTTTCATATTAAATTTTAACTAATTTGGCAATTCTATTATAATAATCTATGTTACTTAATAAACATTTCATTCTGATCTCCAAATTTAGAATCTCTTGTTATTACCTTTAAAATGAAAGGCAATTGCACTACTGGGTATTTACCCCAAGGATACAAATGTAGGATCCGAAGGGGTACGTGCACCTCGATGTTTATAGCAGCAATGCCCACAATAGCCCAACTGTGGAAAGAACCAAGATGTCCATCGACAGATGAATGGATAAAGAAGATGTGGTAATATATACAATGGAATATTATGCAGCCATCAAAAGGAATGAGACCTTGCCATTTGCAATGGCGTGTATGGAACTGGAGGGTGTTATGCTGAGTGAAATAAGTCAATCAGAGAAAGACATGTATCATATGACCTCACTGATATGAGGAATTCTTAATCGCAGGAGACAAACTGAGGGTTGCTGGAGTGGTGGGGGGTGGGAGGGATGGGGTGGCTGGGTGATAGACATTGGGGAGGGTATGTGCTATGGTGAGCGCTGTGAATTGTGCAAGACTGTTGACTCACAGACCTGTACCTCTGAAACAAATAATACATTATATGTTAAAAAAAATAAAAGAAGATAGCAGGAGGGGAAGAATGAAGGGGGGAAATCGGAGGGGGAGAAAAACCATGAGAGACGACGGACTCTGAAAAACAAACTGAGGGTTCTAGAGGGGAGGGGGGTGGGAGGATGGGTTAGCCTGGTGATGGGTATTAAATAGGGCACATTCTGCATGGAACACTGGGTGTTATACGCAAACAATGAATCATGGAACACTTCATCTAAAACTAATGATGTAATGTATGGTGATTAACATAACATAATAATAAAAAAAAGAAAAAAAAATGAAAGGGTAATTTCAGATTACAAGATAAGCCATTGAAAAGTCTTAACCATTTTCAACTCTTCAACTTGTGAATTATTATTTGGGTTTTGTGCAACTTAATTAACTATAGAAATATAAAGGTTGTTAAGACCAAAATAAGACCACAACACTCAAGTTTAGGTTTATTAAAACAGCCTCATTATTTGTGTAAGTGGTAATTATAATAAGGTTTATCTTTAAATTCATAGGATAAATTTATTTCAATAACCTACTATTCTCTATATTTAATTTTTAAAATTTTTTTAAAAGATTTATTTATTTGAGAGAGAGAAAAAGAAAGAGAGAGAGAAGCACGGACAGGGGAGGGGTAGAGGGAGAGAATCTCCATCAGACTCCCAGCTGAGGGCAGAGCCCAATGACAGAGGACTCAATCTCATGACCCTGAGACCATGACCTGAACCAAAATCAAGAGTCGATGCTTAACCAACTTGGCCACCCAAGTGCCCCTACTCTCTACATTTTAAACTTTGATATTTTTGCATAGGTTTTCTTTCTAACAATAGCAAATAACCATTATCATATTTTAAAATCTTAGGACCTAATAAATCCATTAAATCTCAGTAACCCATATCTTTGCTTAGCAGGATCCTGTCTACATTAGTATCTATTTTTAATTCTACCTCTACTTTTTTTTTAATTATAAGTTCTTGTAACCTGACCATAAATGTTTGAAAATAGTCTTGTCATGACACTCTGAGTTGCCTGGACAACTACCAAGCTGAGATCTGAGTAGCCTGTAGGGTGGGGAATGGACCTCCAAGCCTCCCACAGGAGGGTGGTTTCTTCTTATCACAACAGAAACTTTCCATCAGCCAAAATATGCTGGTCTTTGCACAGAACACCTCTAAAGTGCCTCGCAGATCCAGGCTGCCAGCTGATTACTCCATTGACAAGGGCCTGCCCCATTTGCACTCCACAAAGGAGAGGATTTGTCACCAGAACAGACACCTATTCTGTGATTCAGTAGTGCCCTGGGGAGTGTGGTGTGGTGGCACTTTTAAAATGCAGATTCCTAGATCCTCTTAGACCAATTAAATCAGGATATCTAGGGATGGGACCAGAATATCAGTGTTTTTAAAACCTCTCCTAATAATTCTAATGTGTGTCAGTGTTGAGCTCCTGACAAAGGAATAAAAATATAAAAAACTTTCACAAGGTGCCTTCTGAAACATAACATGTATGAGAAAAAGAATAATGGACATGAGCATATGAAAATTGTCAAATTTTATATGATAAAATATTCTGGACACATTTCCAGTGATCTACACTGTAGAAAGTGTTGAAAAAATATTTAAAGACAGGGGCACCTGGGTGGCTCAGTCAGTTTAGCATCCAACTCTTGATTTTGGCTCAGGAAACGAACTCAGGGTTGTGAGATTGAGCCCATCGGGCTCCACGATGAGTGTGGAGTCTGCTTGGTCTCTCTCTTCCTCTCCCTCTGCCCTTTTCCCCTCTCGCCTCTCTAAAAAAAGAAAAAAATATATATATGGAAATTAAAAATATTAAATATATATATTTAAAGACAAAGGGTCAAGGACCTTACTTTCAAATAATTTCTATAATATTTTAAATAGGAAAAGAAAAACAGTATAAAAGAAAAACAGCAAATGGTCTGAATGAAAAATTTATCAAACATTACATGACCAATGAACACTAAATCTCAGGAATAATCCAGAAAATATAAATTAAAATGAGAAAGTTCTTTGCCATGTAAAGAGATTCATAATATTCAGGGTAAGTATCCTGAAAATGTTGGTGAGTGCACAAATTGTGTTTTTTCGAGACAAATTTAACACTTTCCACACAGCTTAAATATTTGGCCCAGCAGTTCATATGTACAAAGATAAATGTAGAGTGATAGTCACTGAAACAGTGAAAGAGTAAAAATTTGGAAATGAAATAAATGGCACACACAAAATCTAATGACCTAATAAACAACTGCAGCTTTTATTGTGTCTGGATAGGAAAGGCTATGGTGTAGTAATAAACATCCCCAAACCTTAGTGGCTTTTAACACAAAGGTTTATTTCTTACTCATGCTCAAGCCTCCGTATCGCCTCACTTCAGCGCCTTTGCCTGATGGAGCAGCTGTTCTTTCAAACCTGCTAGTCGCTGAGGCAGAGGGAACAGACCTAGAGAATCTATCACCAGCAATTACATATCCTGGCCAGGGGCACCTGGATGGTTCAGTGGGTCAAGCATCTGCCTTTGGCTCAGGTCATGATCCCAGGGTCCCATTGGGCTCCCTGCTCAGTAGCGAGTCTGCTTCTCCCTCTCCCTCTGCCCCTCCCCCTGCTTGTGCTCACTCTCTGTCTCTCTCAAAGAAATAGATAAAATCTTTTTAAAAAAACCAAATCAATCAATCAATCAATAACCTGGCCAGGAGGTGGCACATGTTCATTCTGCTAATAGAATGTGGTGGCCCTTTATTTACAGTGAAGGAAAAACTGATAAAATGCTAAACAATATCAATTTGTACAAGGTGCATAGCACAGCAATAGGCTATTGCACTTTGTGCGTGCCTGTGTGTCTGTGTGTGTTGATGTGTTTACATCTGTGGAACACTGTCCTGGGTGGCTCATTTCCTGCTGTCCCCCAAATGATGGCTAGGTCCAGATCCCTCTCTTAGTCTTACAAAGAGGACAGGGGAACGTAACTCTGAAAATATTATCTCCACTCAAAAATCTTCCCCTGAACCTTGCCACACTTGCTCTATAAGGAGAGGACCAGGGCTTTATGGGAAAGATGGTTTTAGTGATGGGAGGTATTAGGGGTGAGAGGGTACCTTCTTCCCTCTCAGCAGGGGAGGGTGTTGGAGTCCCACTTCAGTCAAAGCCAAATGAGGGGACAGCTCTGAAAACTGGCTGGTGGATACCGAGAGTGGTTTTCTCCTGAGACGAGCACCCATCTTCCCTCCCGCTGCCTGCTTATTCAGCTGCTGACCCAGGCCTCTCTATTGTGGCCCAAACAGTAAAAGGTGGTGACGAAGTTTCTGCAAAAACTGGACCTCTGTTTCTGGAGTTTGGGAGTAAGTATGAATTTTGAGACTGGAGACTACATTTTGTGTGAGGTTTCTGAAGGCAGAGGCTTTTGAGAGTAGCCACCAACAGGATGAAAAAGATCTTTGGGATAGTATGCCTGAGAGGGGGACAACAGGCTCCCATGATCAGTCTCTGCACTTCCTGGAGAAGAAATAGGGTTTTAGAAAGAAGCATGGAGCCTGAGGTAGGGTGGGAGCTGTTCATGCCCAGGCCCTGTACAGAGGATACGGATGTCAGTCAGGACCAAAACGGACCAAGGTTGTTCTCCCTCAGGTGTTTCTACATGACATGTAGGACTGTAAATGAAGTTAAAACCCTTCTCAGGAAATCATATGCATTGTAAACTCATAAGCCATAAACCACTGGTTTAAGGGAAGAGGTACTTGACAGAGGGGATGTGAACACATTGTTGATGAAGATAGAAGCCATAAAACTAAAACCACATTATGTTTTATCAAATGAATTATGACCCTTCAATAAATGGGTTACCCAAAGGTAAAATGATTACATGTTTCAATGTTCATGTGAAATATCTTGGCAAGTTATATATTAAATTGTTAACAGTGGTTGGTTATCTCTACAAAGCAAGATTGCAGAGAGTGGTATTGTAAAGGCAAACTTCTCTATCTTCAGATTGTAAGATTGTTTTACGACAAAATATACTAAAATACATTAATTTTACAATTGCAGATTCATAGAAAATGACTTCACAAACTCAAATGCATAAAGTTCAAAACTACTGTATGCCCATGGAAGGAATGGAATAAATTCTGTCTTGCTTTTCAGAAACAGTTGGGTTTCTTTACATTTAAATATTCATTAGTGTAGTAGAAAGGGGATAATCTACAAACTAAAACTGGTCATGTCTTAGCTAATACATTTTGCTTCTACTGTTTATAAAGGACAAGAATTTTTGCTTATAATTGCCTTGTCATGAATGGCCACCTCTCAATTATATGTGGTAATGACAGACAAAAATTACATGGATGATTAAAAGCCACAGAGAATACCCTCATGTAATTTTAGGTAGTATTTTCAATCTTTCTCTCCATGTAAGCTCTTAACAGTAGTATTAGCAATTACAAATACAAACCGGTTCAGGTTTTACAGCCTCTCTGTCATCCTCCTCCTGCACTGTGATGGACCTATTGACACGAAGTGAAATGAGTGAAAAGTAGTCATCAACAGAGAGGAGGAGGAGAAGGGGGGGGCTCTAGGAATCCAGTGCCATGTCATCAGGCTATGAAACCCAAAAGTGAACTATAAAATGTTAATTGTCCTGAATTTATGGGACTCTATTTCTCAAATAGATGGTAGGCAGATGCCGATAGCTCACTTACATTTTATTACTAAGGTGGTTCTCTATTTATCCACAGCTTCTCAGATCCCTGTTGTCAATTATGGCATTATACTGCATGAAGATGTTTTAATGATGGCAAACTTGATAAATGGATACAATTTTTATTATTGCCTATATCTTCCATCAATTCACTTATACCAATTCCGACCCATATGAAATCAACCATGGGCTGTTAAAATGGCTTTTTAAGAGAGTGGCATATTCAGTGAAATGAAAACAGTGTCCTGATAATTGTCTCTTAGCACTAGATCATTCTTTTCTAGTGGTGGTAGCTGCTCTCTCCTTCTGTCTCTTACTCTTTTGACTAACTGGGCTGAACCTAGTGGCTAACTCATCTACCCTCTCTGGCTTCTCTTCCTCACTTCCCAGTGCTTACTGGTATTCCCTGTCCTTTGTTTCTCATTCTCTTTTTGCATGTATTAGAAATATTGGGGTTCTATTTTCTTCAGTTCCTCATAGAAATATAGTTATCTTTCCTACTTTGGAGCATGTAAAGAGGCCACTCTCTTCCATTTGATGTGCTTTCTTTTAAAAATCCCAGCCAACTAATTCTTACTCAACTCTCCAGTAAGGTTTTGATTCCCCTCACTGCAACCAAATGTCATTTTACAAGAATATACTGCTGTCAGGATTAACTCAAAGTCTTATCCTTAGATACTAATGGAGCTAAATTTTAAGGTACTGCTTTCTCTTATTTCTTGTGCTGTCTTGTCAACCCCAGCCTGAACTCTGTTGGTTGGAGGGTCCAATGTATTGCATTTAAATACCCTATCCCATTCAACTACCATATGTTTCCAAAAAAGAACAAGTCACTTCAAAAAATTACTGATATTTAAGGAATAAATCTCTTACTATTCTATCAATTGCAAAATAAAATATTCTAATAAAGTGTGGTTTCCAGGAAGAGTGATCATCTGCTACAGTCCTTTCTAAATTTTGTTTTATTTTTAACGACCTTTCCTGATCAACTGATGTGTGAAACACAAGAGATAATTCTCCAACAGCATATTTTATCTAAATAAACATTGGTGTAGCCGTTTTGTTGAAAAAGTATACCCTATGGATATAAACAAAACATAATTTTATTTTTAAATTTTATTCAGTAGGGCTGCTTATTTTTCCTTCCACTGGATGAAAATGTGTGCTCTATGACTTTCAGGCTGAATCTAGAGTAATAAATTGTTCAAGATTTATCTCAAGTTATAAAACATGGCCTCAATTTAGAGGTTAGAAGTATTCAGTGTAAGGTATTAATCAATATTTCAATCTTCATTCAAAGCGTGACAACAGTTCTTTCACACATACATACACACACACACACTTCTTACAAAATCTTTTGCTTTCTCCAAATCTGATACCTTTTTTATGCCCTTGCCTGAGGGGCTCCTGAGAATCTTGGATTCAAATCTTTTTCTTTCTCTTTGTAATGCTGACCTGATGCCTTCAGTGGTAATTACTGCTTCCTGGTGCCTAAGTCGAAGTTCTAGTTTTGACATTCCCTTACGCTGACATTTTTAATGGCTCAGAAAAACTCCTTCACAAGTACACTGTTCATATCTCAAATATCAAGAGAAACTTTCCTTACTTTCCTTAATACAAAGATATAACTCATATCAACTTAGCAGAAAAGGTAAATGGCTTATGAAAGAAAATCTAAATTTTAATTCGGGTATACCAAATCTTTCACAGATTGTCCAGAGTTATATATTAGCTTCACATTCAAAAATGAAAACTACATATTTGGCCTGAGAACAAGCTGTCAAGAGGAAATGACCTATATAAATGTTGAGAGAAAGAAATTCAGATACATGGCTTGTGATATGTCAAATATTAAACAAGAACATATTAGGAAAATTAGTAGAGGGCTTGACTATCTAAATTGAGCAAAATATCCTAAAGCAGCCACAAATTCTAGGTGGACTACACTGATGAAAATGTTGGTACAAGAGTCAACCAGCCTTCTGAACTTGACGTTCAGAAAAAATATAAAATAAATACTACATACCCGAAGGCAAAATAAAAATCAATGTTGATCAGTTACAGATTAAACAAGGTTTGCCTTATAATAAGGATTTAACAATAAAAAACTCAGAAGTTTAGTAACGGAAGACTTCTTAGTGAAGAACTACATAGATCAGTACAATTGGACCCAGATATATGTTTTCAGACACGAAAATGAAGAGAAGAACAATTTTCCAATTGCTACTGAAGCTTTTTAAACATTAGACACTTGATAAACTGATGTGTTCATATTCTGGTATGAGACAGAAAAATTTTTTAGTAAATGAGCTTGTTTCAGCCAGGGTCTTTTTGGTTTGAAGGAAAAAGATATGTCATTCGAAAAGGTTCTAGAGGGGAGGGGGCTGGAGGGATGGGTTAGCCTGGTGATGCGTATTGAGGAGGGCACGTTCTGCATGGAGCACTGGGTGTTATGCACAAACAATGAATCATGGAACACTACATCTAAAACTAATGATGTAATGTATGGGGATTAACATAACAATAAAAAATTTAAAAAAAATTAAAAAAACTAATGATGTAATGTATGGTGATTAACATAATAAAAAATAAATAAATAAGTACACAATATTACATATCTTTTTATAATCATCACAACAAGTAGATGTTATCATCACCATTTTACAGCTGAAAGAACAGTTCCACAAAAAAGAATTCACCTGCCCAAAGTCATTTGGCTGGGAAATGGTAAAAACAGCATTCCAACCCAAGTCACCCAACTTCAGGGTTTTTTACTCCAACGTGGAACAAAGAATGGTCACCCATGTCCTTCTCTCTCAGCTAGTGTGACTGTTAGACTTAGGTGCAGACCACCTTGCCCCCTACCTCGGTGAGTCACTGGCTGGTTCTACAGGCTCTTTAGATGATCAGAGACAACACCAGAGAAGAAAGAGAAGAGCAACTTGTGTGCGGGAAGCTCAACGTGTGCATAAAGCAAAGACTACAGTGTTCATAGTAGTACCGAATGCCATGTATATTACCTGTTTTCAATCACCCTCTCTTTTGTACTCAGCAGGACTTGTGAACAGTTTATACCTGGACGTTAGTACTTTCCTCCATGTTAAATTAATTGTGAATTCTGGGTGAAATCTCAAAAATACTTTTATCTCTTAGCTTATCTTTGTGGTTAAGCTGAGAAAACTGGAAGTGATAAATTGGAGAACAGCACGAAAAAACAAACAAACAAACAAAACAACAACAAAAAAGGGTAGGGCGGTGTTTTTGATTTTGTTTGTTTGTTTTAAGACAGAATCTCAGGGAACCCAGGAGGAGAAAGTTCGGGCTTCAGAAAAACTGGAACCGAGGCATGGCAAGCCTGGTACCAAAGAACTACATAATAACTTGAATTTCTGATCCTCTTTTCAGGTGCGTGCCATTCTTCTTGCTCATCCAATTAACTGTCTTCTTTTGCCCTTTGCACATGGACCACTGTAACCACTGGTGCTGACATTAAACTACTGCGCCTCTGCTGAGAGCCATTCATCTCCCCAAGAAACTTTCTGGTAGGTTCATCCTAGTGCCTCTGGTCCAACCTGCTATTGACCAAGAGACAGGTTTTGTGATACAGTTTCCCCTTCTAGGAATTTGGCTATTATTGCTTTGATTCTGAGCCAGGGGATACAGCAGTGTTTAATCAAATGTTATATACTGTTAGATTTGAGGAAGATCTCACAATGTAATTATTTCAGTCCTTGTCTCTTACTGCAATAGTCCTAGGATAACAGTTTCACAAATGCACATTAAGGAATAGAATGCAAAAGACTAACATGCCACTTGTTTTACCAATACCCCTCTCTGTTCTTTTCTGGAGCAGCTCTGATTTTAAATGTGCATCACCTCTCACTCAGCTAGGGTTGAATAGGAAGACTGCCTCTGGACAGCAGAAGTAGACTCTCCTTAATCCAAGAAGAACTGTTCATGTAAAACAGTTTTTCCAGAACCAACTGAAGATAAGAAAGATTAGTCCTGATACGTTGTTACTCTTCTGCCTAAATTTAATACTTAGGATTCTCCTCGTTAAATTGATACAGAAATGAGGAAATGCATATGAGGGCCTTTACTACACATAGGCCTCAGTAATAGGTATTTAGAAGATGTAATTTGAATTAATATGATTCTACATGGCCTTGGACATTATCTCACCTTCTCTTCAAACCTCAGTTTCTTAAATTGTTTTTCCATATGACCAATGCCTAGTATGTCCTTTATTCCTGCTATCCATCTCTGTGTTTTTCCCTATGGGGTATGTTGTAATTTGAAGACACAATTCCATTTAGCTTTAAAGAGTCTGTCTCTCTAGGCTACACCGGGAAAAGCTGATCTATTGGGGAAGTGAATAGAGGGTTTTTAAGTGCTAGGTCACTGAACCAAAACCCTGCTCCTTCCCTCTCGTGTCCATTTTCTGAGCACCATGAGCATTCCCATAGTAAAGAAACATCTGCTTTCTGGGTACATTTCTCCTCTTGCACTCCCCTTCACTCAGTTATTAATAATTCATGCCTCAAGCTCTGCCAACCTCCCAATAATACCCCAATCATAGAGTCATAGCATCTATAAAAATTATATTCAAGAGACTTTTATCTACCTAGGTTTTATTAAATCTGTTTGTGTCATATGAAGGCTGAGAGGTATTGATTGCTGCTTCCAGAAACATATCTCCTTTCAAAAACATTCACATATTATTATAAACAAAACACATCAGGCATCAGGACTTTGGGTTTAACAGACCAATATTAATCCATAACACCACTGTCCTCTTTTCTTTGGAGGGATAAAGTTTTCGTCATCTTAAAAGTTTCCAACAAAATATATTTATTCCCCTCGGCACTGATTCTGCCTTAAAAAATGAAATCCTACACTATTTAGTTCATTAATTCAACAAATATTTGAGTTGCTTGGAAGACCAAGGAGAAGGGAAAAATATGAATAAGACACTTTCTCTGCATTCAAAGAGTAGAGAAGACATGTAACAAATAATGGCAAGACAGAATAATATGTGCTAGAATAGAGTTTGTACTTGACAGTAAGTGGGAGTATAATGGATAAAGAGAAAGGCTCTATCCAAAAGCTTCTGATCAGCGTGTATAACAAACAAATTAGATTACTCACAAGTACTTAAGCTACTTTCTTTAAAATATGAGTTAAGTCCTCTCTGGATATGCTTTAATTACTTCAAGTCCCTGAGTAACAATCTATCATCAATTAAGTATTATCTCCCACATGCAAAGCATGGTTTTAGAAGCTATAGAAGACAAAGAATATTTTCAAAGTACAATCTCTGTCCAAAAAAGTTTATATAGTCCAGCACATTCAGTAAATTAAAGGATAGTTATATCAATTGGGAATACGTATTTCTAACTCAGGTGGCCTGGTTAGATTTCTTTGCTTAGGAAATGATTACAATAGGAACATACTTAGATTATTTTAATTTGAATATTCTACTTAGCTTACTGCCAGGTATCTTGGCCATGCTCTACTTGAAAAAGTTCCCCTTAAAACTCACAAATGCTTTTAAGCTAAAAAAACAAAAACAAAAACAGGAAGAGGGCCAATGATCTACTGATCCAAACTACTCTATATAATACCCAGCCCATGTTAGTAAGGAAAAAAGAACAGAGTGGTATACACAGAAAGGTATCAGAATTTAGAGAAAGCTAAATAAGAATTATGGAATAAATTAGAAAAAAAGATGATTCCACCACTTTATGTGGGTAAGGATTTTTCAATAATCTCAGGAAATGGAGATTTGGAAAATTCTATCAGAGACCCACAGCATTTTATCTTTTGTAATAATGCTAGTAGTCACAGCAACTTCAGTTACCAACTTTGGAATGCCTACTACATTCCAAACTGGGAATTAGCAGGCAGCTAAATTAGAATTGTGCTTTAGAAAGATCTGGTAGGAACCAGACTATAGAAAGGCAGGATGGAGCCAGAAAAAAACATGAAGAAATTTTCATCATTAAGAGCGAACAGTAGCATGGAGTAGGAGACAACAGTTGAGTTGGAGGAAAGTGAACAAGTTCAAGAGATGGCTAAGAGGTAAAACTGAAAATATCTGAATTGATTAGTCGTAGTTCCCCATGGCATAGAAAGAGAAAAGATGGCTTGCCATAGTTCTGTCTTGAGTAGCTGTGTAGATGTTCTATGAGAAAGCTGAATGAGAAGTCAGTAGACAGCTGGTATGTGGATCCTGAGCTCAGGAGGCACTTTTGGATATGAGCTTTGAAATTCATCATTACTTAAATTATTTTTGATATTAGGAGAGTAGACCAGACCACTCAAGGAGATGATGCAAATAGGGTAAAAAGAGCTCATATAATTTTATTTCATCTTGAAGGTAATCTATGAAGTAGGTTTATCAGACTCATTTTGCAGTTAACAAACTGAAGCTCTGTTAAGGTTCGTGAGTTAGTAAGTGATTAGTTTGGGACTTGATCCCCATGTATATTTGATTCCAAAGCCCACAATTTCATCCATAAATTAGACTACAATTTAATGCTTATAATTATGATTGTTAACTTATATAGTATAACATGTATATAGTCCTTATGCTATAGTTTATAGTCTATAAGTTTACACTTAAGTATTTTCTTTTCATCATAAAGTTTTGAATAAAGACTCAGGTTTTATATAGCTAAATATCTGACCTGAGAATTTATGCCTATTTCAATAAAATTATTAGCGCCAAGATAGACATAACCACTATTACTTTAAAAGGATTTATTCCATCTCGGTATGTTGTACTCTACATGTTGAGCCCCCATACAGATACATACATCCACAACCACCAACTCTGCTTAGATTAAAAAGAACGAAAGACTTTTTCACATAAGAAATCTTCACATAACTGGAAGAGGTAACTCTTACAAAGAAGTACTGAACAAACTCTTTAACAACTGACCAGGATGGTGTTAAAGTTCCCCTCTGCTTGACTAAAGTTTAGACAGGTTTCTTCCTGACTACAGACCCCTGACTTCCCTTTTCTTAGTGCATTTACTTCATAAAACTTGCAGTTGTGACATCTTTTTCTGCCCCTCTGAATTATATGTAAATCCTCACCCAGCTTTTTGACAGTTTTACAATCCATGAAATATCTTTGTCAGGAACCTGGGAAACATCTCTTTAAAATGTAAACATTGGGGGTGCCTGGGTGTAAGCATCCATTACGACTCTTGATTTCAGCTCAGGTCATGATATGAGGGAAGACAGAGCTCCAAGTCAGGCTCCGTGCTCAGTGTGAAGTCTGCTTGGGACTCTCACCCTCTGCCTCTTCCCCTCCCTGTGCTTGCTCTCTCTCTCTCAAAATAAATAAAATCTTAAAAATAAATAAATAAATAAATAAAAAGTAAACATTGAAGGAGAGAGCACCCCTCTCCTGTAGTCTCTGTGGACTAGTAATGGATGTTGACTGCCTAACACAGAAAACCTAATCACAGATAAAAACATTCGCAAACTCAGGAACTCAACATGCTCTACACATCCCAACCCCCACCCTCCCATTCCTGTCTCCCATTTCCCCTGCCTCCAGTATTTTTCCACTAGCTCATCCAGCACTTAAAAACTCTTAGTCTCTCTCTCTTATTTCAATAATCTTGAATAAAGTCTTCCTTACCTGTTTAACTTTGGTGCAATTTTTATTTTGACATGAAGTTTTAAACAGAACTGCAGACCAAGGATGACAGCCGGAAGAGTCAGAGAGGCCCTACAGGAGAGGGGAGGGCTGTGACAGCCCTCGAAACCTAGGGGAGATTTAGCTTCTGAAACAAAAATGGAAAGCACTGCCTAATTAATGAAAAAGATCTAGGTAAAAGTACAAAGGTATAAACGAGCAAGCCAAATCCACATTCTGAAGCAGTGAGGTGCATCTCCAATCACTAGATGTCAGTAGCACTCCCCCAGTTGTAGAAACCAAAAACGTGTCCAGATGTTGCCAAATGTCCCTAGGGAGGCAAAATCACCCTGTTTGAGAATGACTAGAACAGACTGAAATAAAACCTATATATGTGCATAGTTACTGTGTTCCCTCCAATGGTTCCAATTTTCATAATGAAGTGTTTATACCTCACAAAGCCTAGTAGTTCTCCAAATGATCTATTTTTGTAAGTAATATATGGCCTATGGAGCACACAAACATGAAGTACAATAATTACTTAATTGAAGTTTATTAACCAGTTGGAACAGTCAAGAAAAATAGAGACTTGCCAGTTATTTCATTCACTCATCCCTGTGCTCAAGAAAGCAGGTGACTGGGTCAAACAAATATATTCACGAGTTCAATGTGAGTTTGATTTTGTTTGACTCTGGGCCCACAGAGTCAGAAATACTTCCACACTTGAAAACTTATCAGAAAATACGTGTATAGAAGAAGTGAGTTTATAGTTGTTGAAGCTCTACAAATTTTTTTCATGGATTTTTGCCATCGCTTTTTCTGAGTCACTTATTTTTACTTTTGAGATATTCAGGCTCCATTCCTAAGTCCACACCTTATTCCCCTAGGATACTTTCTTTCAAATTAGACAGTCAGCTCGGTATAAAGAACATCCTAACGGTGATTTAACTTTGCCTACCATCTTTGTTTACCAGGATGGCTTAGAAAAATCTCAATACCAAATGGTTTGTCTCTGTTATTTTTTAATCTTCTTGCCCTGAAACACTGGTTTATCAGATAAAATATATCTATAAAATGGTTCTATATTGCTTTAACAAAGTTTATCTGTAAACTTTTGAATGACATCAACATTTCAGGCAAGCTAAGAATAAAAAACCTCAGATATTTGTAGTTCAAATTTTGATTTTAAAAGATCTCCTTCTGCTAAATGTAGTCTACAATAATGTTTCACTCTGAATAATAGCTTAACCTTTGTCAGAAATTAATGTCGATGTCATTAAATTGGCTGTACAGCTAACTGTGAAGGAGAATTGCTAATTATTACAAAAAAAGGGGATGTAAATGCAAATAATATGGAGTGTTTGATCTCAGCTAGCAGAACTAAAAATAATCCAACAACAAATAATACCACCTCAGCAGCTCTTAGGTGTGATTTTTGGCTTCCACTACAAATGCACTTTGAAATTTTTCATATGTAGTTCATGGGATGATACAATTCCAGGACCAATAAGGTCCTTTGCACTTAGGGAAATGATAAGCTTTTTATTTTTCCAATGTTTTGAAATAAAAACTGTATTCCCTGCTACTTGTATATAAATTGTTACTTTTTTTGAGAGAGAACAGTTAGGGACAGAACTGAGAGAGAACTGTACATTATTTTTCAGGGCAAATGAAAATTCATGTCTGCCACAATGGCCCCTTAAATCTTGATGTACCAAAGTAGGAATTATTAGTCCTCTCCCATGCAATGGAAAATGAAGTTTCCATGAAAAAAAAAATCATTTATAAAGAGCAGTTTCTTTGTGCATGTTCTGAAATGACTGACCTTAATCCTATTTATTAAAATAGAGTTTTATGTTTTCAATTATTGGGGATATCATGAAAATGAATAAAATGGAGGGCACATTTAATTATCAAGATTATATTCCTTAACAATTCATGGGAGAAAAAATTTCGTATACCAAAAAAAATGAAAAACCATTCAATCCCTAAATAATTAGAAAGGTTGGGGCACCTGGGTGGCTCAGCTGGTTGAAAGTCTGACTCTCGGTTTCAGCTCAGGTCATGATCTCATGGATTGTGGGACTGAACGCCTTGAGGGGCTCAGCGGGGAATTGGCTTGAGAATTGTCTCCCTCTGCCCCCACCCCGCACACACACGCTCTCTAAGACAAATACATCTTTTTTAAAAAAATAACCAGAAAGGCAAATTAAAATTTCTCACCTATCAAAGTGGAAAACACTTTTAAAACCATAATAACTATGTGGAGAATGTTCAAGACATTTTTCCAAAGAAGACATCCAAATGGCCAACAGACACATGAAAAAGTGCTCAATATTGCTTGGCATCAGGGAAATCCAAATCAAAACCTCAATGAGATACCACCTCACACCAGTCAGAATGGCTAAA
This sequence comes from Mirounga angustirostris, assembly GCF_029215605.1. NCBI lineage: Eukaryota > Metazoa > Chordata > Mammalia > Carnivora > Phocidae > Mirounga > Mirounga angustirostris. The sequence goes on from NW_026991720.1 coordinate 39,055,160, forward strand.
ATTAACAAGTCAGGAAACGACAGATGTTGGCGGGGATGCGGAGAAAGGGGAACCCTCCTACACTGTTGGTGGGAATGCAAGCTGGTGCAGCCACTCTGGAAAACTGTATGGAGGTTCCTCAAAAAGTGGAAAATAGAGCTACCATATGATCCAGCAATTGCACTACTGGGTATTTACCCCAAAGATACAAAAGTAGGGATCCGAAGGGCTACGTGCACCCCGATGTTTATAGCAGCAATGTCCACAATAGCCAAACTGTGGAAAGAGCCAAGATGTCCATCGACAGATGAATGGATAAAGAAGAGGTGGTATATATATACAATGGAATATTATGCAGCCATCAAAAGGAATGAGATCTTGCCATTTGCAACGACATGGATGGAACTGGAGGGTATTATGTTGAGTGAAATAAGTCAAACAGAGAAAGACATGTATCATATGATCTCACTGATATGAGGAATTCTTAATCGCAGGAAACAAACTGAGGGTTGCTGGAGTGGGGGGTGGGGTGGGAGGGATGGGGTGACTGGGTGATAGACACTGGGGAGGGTATGTGCTATGGTGAGTGCTGTGAATTGTGCAAGACTGTTGAATCTCAGATCTGTACCTCTGAAACAAATAATGCAATATATGTTAAGAAAAAAAAAAAAGAAGAAGATAGCAGGAGGGGAAGAATGAAGGGGGGAAATCGGAGGGGTAGACGAACCATGAGAGACAATGGACTCTGAAAAACAAACTGAGGGTTCTAGCGGGGAGGGGGGTGGGAGGATGGGTTAGCCTGGTGATGGGTATTGAGGAGGGCACGTTCTGCATGGAGCACTGGGTGTTATGCACAAACAATGAATCATGGAACACTACATCTAAAACTCATGATGTAATGTATGGGGATTAACATAAGAATAAAAATAAATAAATAAATAAAAATAAAAATAAATAAATAAATTATGTGGAGAATGTTCAGAGATGGGCATTTTTTTTTCTTGCCACTGTAGTAATCTACACTAACCTCTTGATCCAGAGATGCCATTTCATATACATTATTGGAAACCAATCAGAGATTTAGGCAACAATTTTTGCAAAAGATGACTGGGATAGCATTATTAGTCACAGAATATTGAAACACATTTAGTTCATGTTTTGGTAGTATATTATTCACCCATTAAAGTCATGCATTCAAAGTATATTTAGTAATCCATGAAAATGTTAATGACATAAGTTTAAGTGAAAAACCTGAATAAAGGCCTATGATTCCAAATTTTAAAAAGGAAATTCACTAACATTTTATAAACAATAACAATAAGGAAAATAAAAAGAAATACGTTTGAAGGCTAGCGGTGTTTATATTTGGTTAATGAGTTAGGAGGTTTTTGGTTCTTGTATACTTTATTTCCTAAAATTTAGGAAATGAACTTATTATTTTTAATAGTAAAAGTAAATATTTGATAAGAAAATTGTCTCAGTGAAAGTCTATTTTGTATTAAGGAAAGTTATACAATTTTCCAGGAGAGATTTAAACTTGGGTTTTTATAGAAGCTAATTTCAAAGTCTTCTGAGAATTGAAGGCTAGACTCCCAATAGGAGTAGGTTCCAAGAATAAACAAACAAAAACAGTAACAGCCTACTCGAATGTGTACCAGTTTTTATTTGTTTATTTGTATCTGTAACATGTACCTGAGGAGTGTGTACAGAGTCTCAGTGCCCGTGACATTTCCATATCCAAAGCTGATAGACTGTTTTTATTTGTGCACGTGTGCGTGCTGAAGAACACAGATCACAAAAATTAGCAGTTGAAAACGGAAGACAGTGTTATAGCACTGTCATTCAATTACTGTCAACAACTTCTCAGTTGCATGCCAAAAATTAGTTATTTTTCATGAAAAAATATTTTTAATGATCAATCAGCTAATAAATCAAGTCTTTTCTCAATGTTGTTAAACAAAGAATTAGAAACCAGATAATATAAAGAACTGGACTGTCAAATTAGAGTTACCTGAATCACAGGTCTTATCCAAAATCAAATTTTCCCCATAATTTCTAGAACAGTTCCCATACACAAAGCTGGGGAAGTCCTGAAGCCGTGGAGCAATTCCCCAGACTCCTTCTGGATCTCACATTCTCTGGAACAGATTAATGTATGAGGTTTGTATGTAAGGTTTATGGTCACTCTGCTTACATAAAAAAAATAACTATTTGGTTCATGCAACATTTCCATTTTATACTCAGATAGTGCATACAGTTAATGTGCCATTTTTCTAGACAGCTTTGTCCAGTAAATCCATGGATTGCTGGTTTGTCCTAAGGAATCCTAGACAACCAGGAATATTCTGCCAAAACCATTCCATAGTTAAGAGTTCTCCTGCTAACAACCCATATTTAATTAGTATGCAACAAGATCTGTTATCAGTATGTTCACAGAGAAATCAGACTGGTTCACCTGCTTTTTGTATTCCCAAGACCCATCCACCCTAGCTCTGTAAAGGAAGTGAACAGACTCCAGACTTTGCTGCAAAAGTGAAAAAATGTCTGATATATCACATAATAGTAAAGGCCAATTCTCAAAGAATCAGTCAAATTATACTTCCTGTCAGGAAAAAAAAAAAAAGTTTTACTTCCTTTGTCAATCAAACATGTTAAAAGCATTCACTTTCATTCACTTTTCCACCATCTCATTTCTAAATGCACATTGTAAAGATGCAAGTTTAAGGTCTTATATTTAATCATATTTGCCATTTTAAGGGAATATCCAAAACTCATGTTAATCTGGACTTAGTTTTTTTGCAACCAACCAGTTTCCAAATTGTAATAGAATTTAAAATGTGAATATCTTAATAAAGCTACTTTAGGGCCTCATCACTATAGCATCCTCACCTTTGGAGATAAAATATCCAAGGTTTTGAAAATCCCCTCATCAACCATATTTGCAGGAAGTCTTTCAAAGCATGTAACAGATTTGACACTCTTTAAATAGAGAACAGTATAAAAAAAATATGACTAACTGGCTGTGATAGGAAATATCCATGAACTGATCAAACTAAAAGATCTATATTTTATGTACCCCAAAATTTGTCACCATCTGTCATGCAACTTCTAAATTTTTATGGACTCCATGGAGTAACAGTGGTGCCTTTAGGGAATATGTAATAGATAAGGAAAGACATAAAACCCTAACCTGGCTTCTTGCTACCTTGTTATAAAAGGCTCAGGTGACATAGATATTTTGAGTTATCTTTTTGTTGTGTACTATGGAAATTTATACAACTCTGGGGATTGCATCACATTAATATTAAAGACAGATGAAAGCATGTTTTTTGTTTTTTGTTTTTTGTTTTGTAACATGGGAGAAAAGAGAATATGAAAGGGAAGACAGAAAAAGAGAATGGTCAAGATATCTCCATCATAGGTATTCTTAGGTAGAGCAGTTTTAGGAAAGAACACATAGGGAAATTCATAAAAATCTGTCCACAACTATGTAATCTGTGGTCTGACTTACCATAAATCCAATGACACAGTTTGATGATCACTGTATTAAAGCATTAGATTATCTAACAAAATATTTTAAAATGTATGACTAGGTAATGCATGACTGTTAGCATCTTCACAAATATTACTCTGCTACTTATCTAGCAGACAGCAGAGCTCTGATGGGGTTGTGATCTCACTGTGAGTACCTACAATGCAAGGGAGAAGGACCAAAGAGTGAGGAAAAGCACCTGAAATGAAGATGTATGGTCTAAATTACAAATTTACTCTACTTTCGGTCTTTTTCTTAGGAGACTAAAGGTAGTGGAGACTTCAAAATTTTTTGAATGAAGTTAAATCTTGGAGCTCTTAATCTTAGTGTCCAATATTACAAAATAGAAAAGTGCCAGTGTTTGAACTCTTGATTACTGCCCAATATCCAAAAGAAATGTGAAATACTCTTTTATATATTCTATGGACAATTTCTAGATATAATAATATCTTTTTTTTGGTAAGATAATTTGGTAATTACTCTTTCAATTAAGATTTTTGTCGAGCTCCCTGTCTCTCTCCAAAAGATCTTAAATTATTGGATGCATAAAAATAATTAACATGCAACATTTTCTATTTATGGTATCAAGATGAGGCCAAGATTAAAATATGTAATCCAGTACCTTTAATTGGAGAAAAAATTACATATTAAATTAAGTGATCTAGATTGTTGCCCACTTTAAACAACTTATATTTATATTGCATGTTACAAAGAATAAATTTAAAATTGTCCAAAGAAGAAAAATTCCCGACTTTTCTATGCTAACAATCACTATTTTGTTTCTCGTAGAACTTTCAAAGAAAAAGTTTGCTTTTCACAATTTTGAAGGATTCTGCTATTTTCTCTACCCACAGAAAAGAAGGATTTTTGTGTTCAGAATCACTGATTGAAAGGAACTGGCTTCTGTTTTCTTCAGATTAATCTTACAATAGTTATCTCCATGAGCAGCCATCAAATACATAATATTAGCACAAAACCATAACTTTTTCACTTTTGCCAATATTAAGACTATGCTGCCATCTGATTCATAGGTCGGTTTACAGGCATTCATCAAGTTAAATATATTTTAGACTCTAAAAATAAATTACTCATCAGCTTTTTATTAACTCTATGTCATGTATATTCAGACACAGACACATGATCAAGACAGACATTGCTTAATCTTACAGGAACATGGGGGAATTGAGATAGAATTTGTGTAAGATTCACAACTATTAAGAAACTGTTAGAGGAATAAAATACAATTCTGAAAAATAAAAGAAAATATGGTCAGGGGATAAGAATTTAAACATCCATGCTTTTTGTGGGTAAAAAGTTGATAAGTGATTAAATTGATGGATAAACTAAGTTGTGATGAGAATGGACACATATATATTTATTCTATGCACATAATAAAAAGAGATGGAAACTCACTCAGGAGTCTTCTGAAATCTGAGCGTGCCTTAACCTTTCCTAAGCTATGAGGTTGTTTCCTTTTGCACATATGTCAATAATAATAAAAGTATCATGGTAACTCCCACTTTTGAATAACATTATTGTTATTAAATGCACTAGTTATAAAGATAAATTTTGTAAAAAGATACTCATTTTTAAAATGGCAATATTTTATGTAAATTGGAAGATACATCACATTGTCAGGAGATCTACCTGATTTAAACTATGCTGTCATTTTTTCCTCATCTGAAAAGGTAAATGAGAGTATATGAAGGAATTAATTCATTTGTTAATTTAATAACATGCATCTGGTGTCCACCAGGCACTCTTCTAGATCCTGGAGTACAAACAGATAAGATTCTGTTACTTACATTCCATTGGACAAGAGAGATGATAGACAAATAAACAAACGAAATTTCAAGTAATGATAAATGCTACAAAGAAAAATAAAGAAAGCAAAGGAGTGGAGAATAAAAAGAGGTGCAATTTTAACAGATGGTCAAGGAAGGCCTCTCTGAGAAGGCGGTATTTTGGCAGAAATCTAGAAGATGTGCTAAAAGGAAGTCATGCTACCATTTGGGAAACTTCCAGAAAAAGCAGAAGAGGCCCTGCGAGGAGAAGCATGTCTGAGGAGTAGCAAGGAGGTGAGTATAATTGAAGAACATAGAGAGAAAGAGAAGAAGGAAGAAAACAAGGTAAGAGCAGTAGCCAAGGGTAAGATCATGAAGAGTATTATAAGCCATGGAAAGGACTTCAAATTCTGGAAAGAGATCATAGGGAGAGCTTATATTTTAAAGATGAAAGGTAATCCCCAAATAAAAAATTCACAAAATAAAGTGCAATAACTATTTTAAAATAATTTTCACTTAATGTCCTACTCATTCACATGGTGTTGAGTGCATTTTGTAAGTTTTTAGAACCAGATTGATCCATATCTATTTAATACATGGAGATATAAGGTGAATAGGATAGTCAGCCATGTCTTTAAATGAAACAGCATTTAAAGAAAAGCCAAATCAAAAGTCATTTGCCAAAAACCAATACAATTTTGTAAAGATTAATTAGTTGTTTTAAACTGACTCAATTAAACAGAAACCTAGACATTACTAAAAGAACTGTCAGCTAAAAAGCATGGTAGACGATGTTTCATAAGGAGAGGTAGCAGTTCCAAAACACCTGCCCAAACTTCTGAAAATTACCATGAAGTTCAGACAGTAATCACACAGGATTAGGACATGTAAGCGCAATCTGCCCTCAGTAATAAAACAGCAACTTACTGTGCTGAGGAAGCTGTTGTTTTAAAAGTGCACAAACCTGGGATACCTGGGTGGCTCAGTGGTTAAGCGTCTGCCTTGAGCTCAGGTCTTGATCCCAGGGTCCTGGGATCAAGTCCCGCACCAGGCTCCTTGCTCAACGGGGAGCCTGCTTCTCCCTCTGCCCACCACTTCCCCTGCTTGTGCTTTCTCTCTCTCTCTAATAAATAAAATCTTAAAAATAAATAAATAAATAAAAGTGCCCAAACTTCTTAAGCAAGAAATACATACTCTGGAAACAATAAAAATGTAAATTTGATATAAAATTAATAGAAGATTCTGAATGCAATACCAGAATGTGAGTGATAAATAGCAAATCTACTGCCCCCAAAGCTGCAATCACCAAAGTGATTCCACTCAATAAAAAAGTGAAAGAACAATTAACATCAACATCGTATCTTGTTTCTAGAATACAAAATTTAACTGCTATTTTTATAGCAAGTCCAACTATGACATATACAAATTCTTCAGGAAAAAAAATGACTTTCCATTTTATACCTTGAAAAACTGGAACAAAACACATTGATGACCCAACTTTTAGTATCTATGTGAACTTTAAAATGTCATGTTTTGGACCCATTTGAAGAATTGACTGCTATCTATAGTATCTGTTACAGTTACATGAGTGTATCTCAATAATTAGCCCAGATAACATAATATCACTAACCCAATAAGGTTTTATAAAATACTTTGATAAATGCTATTCTAGACTACAATCCTACTAACAATTTATTCACTTTTTTTTTTTATCAGAACATTGTTTTAGGAACCAAGTAACAAAGTCAAATTAGTTGCCTGATTATGGTCATTAGCTATTCTCAGATGTCTTATGGAAGGAAGTTCCTTGTTTTCTGTATTCCATTTTTATCCCAACTTGTTGCTTTTATCTATTTTGTTTAGTCTACTGAATACCCAAATCTTTTAGAAGACAACTATAAATGACAGGTACTATTAGTCTGCCTTGATTAAGAAATCTATTGGGTGTTAATGCACTGTCCTAAGTACAGTGCCCAGGATTCTTTTTTTTTTACTTTCAAGTTTTTATTTAATTTCATTAGTTAACATATAATGTAATATTAGTTTCAGGAGTAGAATTTAGTGATTCGTCACTTACATAGAACACCCAGTACTCACTACAAGTGCCCTCCTTCATCCCCATCACCCACCGACCTCCCCTCCAACAACCCTAAGTTTGTTCTCTATAGTTAAGAGTCTGGTTTATGGTTTGCCTCACTCTTTTTCAACCACTAGGTTCATCTGTTTTGTTTCTTAAATTCCACACATGAGTGAAATCATATGGTATTTGTCTTTCTCTAATTTATTTTGCTTAGCATAATGCACTCTAGCTCCATCCACATCATTGCAAATGGCAAAATTTCATTCTTTTTATGGTGGAGTTATATTCCATTATATATATATATATATATAATATAGATAGATATAAATATATATATGTATATATGTAATTCTTCTGCTTTCAAATCTCACTGGGCTCTTTCCATAATTTGACTATTGCTAATAATGCTGCTATAAACATCAGGGTACATGTGTCTCTTCGAATCAGTATTTTTGTATCCTTTGGGTAAATACCTCATAGTGCACTTGCTGGATCATAGGGTAGTTCTGTTTTTAACTTTTTGAGGAACCTCCATACTGTTTTCCAGAATGGCTGCACCAGCTTGCATTCCCACCAACCATGTAGGAGGGTTCCCCTCTCTCCGACCGTGCCCAGGAGTCTTATTAAATCTTTGCAGCTACAATGTGAGTTGTAATACTATCACTGTCTCCATTTAAGAGAGGAGAAAACTGAGGCTGAAGAGGACAAATGACTTGCTGATGGTCAGAAAAATCAGAGTGTACGGTAACAGGATACAAACCCTGGTGCTCTGAACTCTAGAGCCAAAGCTTCTAATTGCCATTCTAACTGCTTATCAGTGAAACAGGGCAGAGATCCTGGGTGGTAGGGTTGGTGAACGTTTGAATCTCCATCATGAGAGCACAGAAGTTACTCTCAGTAGACACATACAATTTATTTCAGTAATGAACTAATTGCTTTGATGATGAATTAGCTAAGTCCTAAGCTCATTATGATATAATTATATTAAATTAATAGATTATAAAAATAAAAATGAGTGTTGTCAGAGAAAACTGCATATATTTGGGTCAAAGATATCAGGGATCTTATTTCTGTCCATGAAGATTAATAAGTGAAGATTAAATAAATTATTAGAATAAATAAGATTAATGAATGAAGATTAGGCTGAAATTTTTCACTGTTCAGGTTGTTTGTTACCTAAATAAATATTTGGACTCTGAACTATTAGAGACAGTGTTTTCTTAGTGATTACCTATCTTCCCTTTACAAATCCACCCATGATTAAGGGTTAATACATTTCTTGATTTTGAAAAATCTCTCCTTAAGTGTATCCTATAGAAAATACATAAGAACATCTTCACAAAATATAGAGGAATCCAAAACAGAGGTAATTACATGTTTAATGTTTAACTTGGTTTTAATTGAAGTACTTCTTATCACACAGCTGGGTGCTATTAAGAAGAAGCTCTTACATCTGAGTCCATTCACTCTCTAGTATACAACTTTAATTCTATTAATTTTAAACACCAGTTGTGCAGTGGTTTTGAAGAATGCTGAATGTATCCCATAAAACTGTCATACTTATTTCAGAAACGATAAAGGGTATCAAAGACTAAAAGCCTACGCTGGTAGACACCAGTTAGTCGGATTCATTCTTTTCATATCTAACCATGTTATCTCTTTCAAAGCAAAAGGCCAAATGATACATTGAGGGATAATATAATTATCATCACAATACAAAATTACATGGAATAATTTTGATTTTATTATGTCAGTATAATTCTGAGTTTTCAAATCTCATCAGGAAGATCAGCCATTTTTAATATTCCCATTGTTCCACATAAAATACAGTATTTTAATGGATGCTATCTCTTAGTTCAGTAAAAATGATAGCACTAGAGATCACAAGCAGAGCAGTAAAACAATGCATGGAAGAGTAGGTCCAACTGCAAATGTAAATGTGTAATTTGAAGGAAATGAGAGCATACTGAAGATAACATCATCAAATGCAACAGGGTTTTAGGTTTTATGCAGAAAACTATGTCAATGTATAGACAATTTCACTGAGTCACATAAAACCAATTGCCACATCAACATGCTATAAAAGAATGAAAGTACACAAAACATGGCCAGATTATAAAGCATCTGAACAGGATTTAAATATGAATCAAAATTATGTATTTGGCACATAGTAGGCACACAATACATATTTGTTAAATGAATAAAAATGAACGGTAAAAACATATATAATTATTTTTCTCTCAGTCACTGGACAGTATTATTACTCCAGGGATTGAGGCCCAGAGGTTAACTCCCAAGAGGCCTCACAGGGGCCCTTATTGCCTTAGTGAATTCCCTTTGATATAGGACCCAATGGTCAACTGTGAAGACTCTGCAATCTAAATATTACAAGATACTGAATGCCATCAATCTCCTCAGAAACCAATTCCCTTTAACCAAGATAATGAGACTTCTTTGTAAAAGACAGAATGTTGATTTATTCATTTTAAAGGGGACACTTCATCCCATAATCTTTACATTTTCTGCCTATAGGTAGATCTATACAGGAAACCAAATCTTAAACTGAAGGTTGATTGGTGGCCCTTGAATAGAAGAAGCAAACTTTAATAGCTTTGGTCTACAACAGTATGATATGTCCATTTTATAAGCAGGATTCTCTGGCTTAAGGGACTGACAGTTGAGAACTACGTCAGGTAAAGCACCCTCTCTTGAATATTACTAGCATTTGCCACTACAAGTCGTTTTTTTTTTTTTTTAAGATTCAAATAACTACTCCCATTCTGATTAACAATTTTTCATTAAATGTCTAATGAGTAGTATCAAGCATGTTTATCTCATTACCCAACAAGAGGTTTGTTCTGATCTATTATGTCTTGTACCTGCAACTTGAATTTAAGGTATATCTTCATTGACTCTAAAATACATCTTGAGGAAACTCTTATCTTTCTCAGATTACCATATCTATCTGAAAATGGGCACATTTCTACCATAGCACCATGTGGAATCATTTGCTCACCTAAAACTAATGATGTACTGTATGGTGACTAATATAACATAATAAAAAAATAAAAATAATAATAAAATAAAAGTTTCTGCTTTAACTTTTAAGGACATAAGCATAATGGGAAGGAGAGAATACATGATTTTAGGATTCACTGACATCAAAAATTCTTGCATCACTGGGTACTTTAAAATGACTGCTGGATATTGCCATCTTCTCAGCAATCCCAATAGCTTCGGAAAAATAAAAAGAAAACCATCTCTGCCCAGTCACCCATACCCAGAGAAGAAGTAGAAGGAATACTGATCACTCCCTAACAGACTGATTGTTACATGTACTATTCTTCTTTGGCATAAGTATCATCAATATTTTAAAAATTATATTAGGTTGGGGGTTAGATTACCCACAATGAGGTCTTTCATATCTCTGTCAATAGTTAATTGTATAACATTTGGCACCTTATCTAATCTCATTTGTAAATGGAGTTACATAGTTATCAGTTCTTAATGCCATCATGTTTGTGGCATTGACACAATCCTATCAGTAATTATGGCTAATTAACCCAGTGACTCTTGAATGGGTAGTGGAAACACAATCAAGAAAAGGAAGACATATATTAGATTTTCACAGTAGAAGGAGAAAACATATATATTTTTGATAAACCATTAACTGAGGAAGACTGGAATAGATTTCCAACTTTTCTCAAATACTAACGGTTGCTAGAACTCTCTTAGGTCACAGAATTCATAAGGTCTTTTAAATCTGAAAGGTAAAGAAAAATATATGCAAGTGGATATCAAGAATCAGTAGACTATGGTCTCTCCATTTTTCCCCTATATTTCTGCTTAATAATTGCTGAATACAGAAATGATTGCTTGATGTGGAATCATGACTTCTTATAACTCATGGGCTAAAATATGTGGAGGTATGAAACAATGTGTAATGATGTGACATCAAATTTAATTTGGGTTAAAATTCCACCAAAACATTTTTTTTTCTTAAGGTGTTCTCGTTCTTACGACAAATAGATGAATTAATATACATATGTAAACACTTTATTGGGAAAGAATAGGCATTTATTTTTTCCATTATTATACTTATGATTTTCCATTATTATACTTATAACTGACTTCAAACATGGAAGAGAGTCACATATGAGGCAATGTGGAGTTCAAGTCACAGAACAAATATTTTCCAATTTTTTACATCATTTTACAATGATGTATTTACATTTCCAAATTTTTTACATCAAAGGTCAATCATTAACCTCGTTTAACCTTTGTTTATGCATCAGTCAAATATGGAAAAATTAACAAGTATACAAGGAAATGTGATGCTTTCTAAATTGAATTAATATTCACAGTATTCATAATGTATGTGAATAATGGTTGGCAGACAACCAAAATGGGGGGCGGGATTCTTTTCCTTCTTCCTCCTTAACTTCTTCTTCTCTTCCTTTTTCTTCTCTTTGTTTCTGCCTTCCTTCTCCATATTATTACTAAAGTCTAATATACCAAATTGGGAGTTTGGGTGGGAGGAAGAAATTAAACTCTAATTCATGCCATAATGTCTCTACACATGCCAGTTGGATAGGAAATAGTATTCCTAATTAAAGTAAGTGGTCCCATCTGGATAAATAATAACAAGTGAATAATGAAAAGCATATTGTGCATCAATGACTCGCATATATGAAAATATCTTTCACTCCAAATTAGCTCCTATTTCTGACTGTCCACTTCTGGGTAATGGCATAAAAATCTTTCTGTCACTTGGGATTAAAACCTCAGGTTTATGTTTGTTTGTTTCTTTACTTCAGCACACTCAATTACATGTAAGTCCATAATAATTAACATGAATTAAACCTACTATCCTTTCAGATCCACAGCTACTGTCCAATTCTAGTTCTGACTTTCTCTCATGTGGACTTTTGTAACAGCTTCCTAAATATGCTGTGTTTTAATAAGCATTGACATCCTCACTTCACATCTTTGTGAGAGATAAATCTGAACTGGACAATAATTCAAAATGATAGATAATTAACTAAATAGTTAATTAGGGCTTCCTGCATGCTAGGAATTATTGTTTTTAATCCTTAGTAAAACTTGGAAGATTTCTAGTAGTTTAGATTTACGTGGCTAATTTTTACTGAAGAAATTTGTAGCAATAAAAAAAGTCTTGCCAAAGATTAGTGATGCTAAATAAGTGTTTGCTTAGTGTCAAAAAGAATTTGTACTATTAATCTGTGCATACATTCATTCATGTTTTCAATTTTTATATCCACTCTGTCCTCAGCTCTTGATTTCCTCTGTTACTATTTCACACTACCTTCCAAGTTCTACTTATTTTAATGGCATCACAAAGATAGAAAGTGAAATTTTTATGTAAAAATTTTTATAAAAGTTATAGTTGACTTAAAGCTAAGACCAGCAATTTAATTTAGAGGGGAGGAGCCCTCAGCTGATTATAAAGTAATATATTAGGTTTCAACAATTTGATTTCAGAAATCTCTTTACAAAAAAACAAAACAAAACAAAACACTGGCGTATAAACAGAAGAAGAGCTAGGTTGGTGATAGAGGGTCTAGAAATTATATGAAGAACAGAAAATTTCATATCATTATAAAATTTGAATATCTAATAATTAAAACCAACCTATTAGAAAGCAATATTATGAGGAAGTAATCGTGCCATCAATGGAAAAAATACTTCTCAGTGAAAGGATAATCATCTTTGTGAAGGTAAGGAAGGAATTTCTACACTGGTAACATACTTAATTGATGACTTTGGTCTCTTTGGTCTCTCCTACCTTTAAGATAGCTGGGTGAATCAGTGACTGACAAATAAAGGTAAAATCCCACAAGATATATTTTCCATTGCATTTCTTAGATTTCAACAGCAGCAAGTATTCATAGCTAAAATATTCACCTAATTTCAAAGGATTTTAAATTATTCAGATAGCTAGAATTTTAAATTTGTATTCTACCTACTTCTAAAAATGTTTGAAGCATACTGCAAAAAATAAAATCTACAATATGTTTTCAAAAAATAGTAAATTATGTACTGGATGGGAATAATCTGATTTGACTCAGTAACTGAACATCTACTATGCACTGGGCTCTTAGATATAAAAATGAATAAGACAGAGTCTTTGCCTTCTAATTTACATGGTTTAAATCAGGAGATGGACACATACAACAATTACGATGCAGTATATTGCCACATGTATTAATTTAGGCTACATAAGAAACAATTTTAGATTCTCAGTGGCTTAAAAAGTAAGAAACTATTCCTTGCACATAGATTCAGCGGATCTAGCCTTAGCTGGGCTTGGTGGCACTGCTGCAGCCTTTGGAGCATCTCCAAGCCATGGACTGGAAAGAGATCTGTTCTGTGTTTCTCCCATCTTCTTTTTACTAATGGCCACCTGGGGCATTTTCTTTTCATGGAGGATGACACTGGTACAACAGAACAAGCCAAACTATGCAGGGCACATTGAAACCTTTGTTTGCTTCAAATCTGCTCATACCCCTTTGGCCAGAGCAAGTCACATGGCTAAGCTCATGCATACAAAACTCAAGAATGAGAGACAGAGACGAGTAAATGTCTGTCTATCACCAACCTAGCTCTTCTTCTGTTTATACGCCAGTGTTTTTTTGTTTGTTTGTTTGTTTGTTTTGTTTTTGTTTTGGTAAAGAGACTTCTGAAATCAAATTGTTGAAACCTAATATATTACTTTATAATCAGTTGAGGGCTCCTCCCCTCTAAATTAAATTGCTGGTCTTAGCTTTAACTATAATTTTTATAAAAATTTTTACATAAAATAGTCGTCTTTTGTCCAGAAAGCTCTAACAGGTTTTTCTTACTCATTAGCATCAGTGAACGTTCCTTTTCTTCTGGGTTTGAAATGATTTAGTTACTACTTCTTCTGAAGATTCAGTTTAATGTTCTATATATGGAACCTCATTTTTGTTTTAATTTCAGTCTTTAGTTTCTCTCCTCATTCTCTTCAGGGTATCTTGCTAATCTAAAAACTGTTGAACATTGCTCAAAACATTTTAAATTCCAGATTTTGTTGTTTTGTCCATCTTCTTTACTAAATTTTCATCCTTTCTAGTCAGCCAAATGTAGAATGCCATTTCTCAAATTACTGCATATTTTTCTTTAGACAATTGATGGCTTGTATTTATGACACTTGTGCTTGTTTACTAACAAACACCATAGATCCCACAGGCTGTTCATATAAGTAGACATTTTCTGAGATTTTAAGATTCGTATTTTTTCCTCTTCATACTTCATCATAGACTTTCTGTTCTTTGGAAATTTCTGAGAAAGCTGTCTTTCGTTAATTTATTCATCCTTCCATTCTTATATTGTATATTTTGTCCTGACCACAAAATGCTAGACAGAGGTACAAAAAGATAGTGAGGAACAGACATTACACTACAGGAGATCACATCTTAACAGAACACAGGAACTTTTATAATAGTAAGTCTGTGTGGCAAATGTTACAACAGAGATACATACAAGGGAAAAACAACAGGGTCAAGGAAGGCTTCTCAGTAGAGGAGGCCATTGTCTCTGAAAAACAAGTCTGTCAGGCTATAGAAGGAAAAAATGTTCAGGCAAGCTAATCTACATTTGCTTAGTGTTAGCTTTTTTCATACAGCACACTATGAACTTTTAAAATAATATTCTAAATGCCTTGCTCTCTTGCTTTGTATTTAGTTATAACAGCTCTGGCCCTTTTCTCTGGTGGCCTATCTTCTTATACTCAAACAAATGGCCAGGCATTTCATATATTTTGTTGAATTTTTTCAATTTATTTCATATCACCCAACTCAGAATATCATAAAGATGCCTGTCATATCAAAGATAAGCATGAAAGATGTTCAACTTGTTTTAAAGAAAGGAACTGATTTTAGTTCGGCCATAGTTGTAGACAACGTAGTATAAAGAAGGAAAGAAATTAGGAGAGTGATGTCAGTAATATGGTGGAATAGGAATTTTCAGTGCTCGTTCCTCACAGAAAAGTGATTTTGACAACCACTCACAAATGAAAGTACCATTTTTGCAGCTGGAGAATCTAGCAGAGGGGCCATAGCACTCTGTTGAATCAAAAAATCTGAGAATAGTTGCATTGAAGAGGATAAGAAAGAACAATTTCAGTTTACGTACCTCACCTCTCCTCCAAGAAGAGAAAGGTGTGAAGAGAGACTCCATCAACCCAAGATTTTTCCGACAGGGAAAGTGAGAGTGTAGTGAGTGCCCAGCTTCTCCAGCCATATGGGACACTGCCCAAGAGACCCACTTCTTTCTTGCCCCACCCAGAAAACTGGGGAATCAGCAGGCTGGACACTCTAGGAGTAGTGTGGAGCAGGGAAAAGGAGTAGGAGCTCACAGCAGCTGGGGTACAAAACAGAGTTTTGGTTTCTACTAAATGCCTTATGGACTCCACCAACAGGAGGGCTTCCCATATCATCTGCGGACCTCTTTACAGGTAGCCCACACATGCCTCCAGCACTCTGTGTGCCCCTCCACACTGTAATCAATACCCCAGCAGAAGGCATCTGCAAACCTCTACCGACTATACATAAGCACATGCAGAGAGCTGTTTGACTCTGCTGGACTTGGAGAAAACACATAACCTTGAACACTTCAGGACAATGGTCAAGGGAAATTAAATGTGAGGTTCTCAGCACCTAGACTGGCTTTATGGGATTGAGAGAAGGTATATAATCCTATATAATTCATTTCTGGATATATATCCAAAGGAATGAATTTAGGATCTTAAAGAGATATTTGTACTCCCATGTTCATTGCAGCACTGTTCACAAAAGCCAAGATTTGGGAATAACCCAAATATCCACTGCAGATGAGTGAATTAAAAAATGTGAGCTATGGGGCAGCTGGGTGGCTCAGTCATTAGGTGTTTGCCTTTGGCTCAGGTCATGGTCCCGGGTCCTGGGATCGGGACCCGCATTGGGCTCCCTGCTCGGCAGGGAGTCTGCTTCACCCTCTCCCACTCCCCTTGCTTATGTTCCCTCTCTCGCTGTGTCTCTCTCTGTCAAATAAATAAATAAAATCTATAAAAAAAATGTGAGATATGTAGACATATCTAGGTCTATAGAGATATATAATGGAATATTACTCAGCCTTTAAAAAGAAGAAAAATTTTGTCATTTGCAACATTGATGAATTTTGAGGATATTATGCTAAATGAAATAAGCCAGTCACAGAAAGAAAAATATTGTATGATCTCACAGCTATAGTTTAAAAAAGTCAAACTCATAAAAGTACAGAGTAGAACCAGTATTTGCCAGGTGCTGATAGTTGGGGGACATGGGAAGATGTTAGTCAAAAGGTACAGATTTTCAGTTATGTCAGATAAGTTCTGGAGATCTGATGTACAGCGTGATGACTCTAGTTAATAACAGTGTATTGTATACTTGAAATTTGCTGAGAGTAAATTTTAAGTGTTTTCACCTCCCTTCCAACACAGTAACTATGTGAGGTGATTGACATGTTATTAGATTGATTACTGCAACCATTTACAATGTATACATATATCAAAACATCATGTTGTACACCTTCTATATATATACTTCTAATTTGTCATTTATACCTCAAACTGGGGAGGAAGCAAGAAAAGAGAGTAAGACACTGCAAAAAGTTTATGTTTTTTAAAATAAATATTTCCAAAGTACTTGATTCTCCTCTCGAAAGTCTATGCTAAGGTACATATTTCTTTTATTTTTAATGTAGTTGTTTCTTGGTGGATGAATTATGTCTGTGAAGCTGAGTCTACTTAACTGAGTTGTTCCCACACCATAATGAAAGAAAGGGATGCCAGTACACTGGAACTAAAAAGCCTGCCTTTGAATGTTCACAACAAAACAAAAGCAACAAGAAAGCAACATCAGCAGAACATACAAAAGCAGCAAAAAAGACTTGCCAATCATTCCATAACCTTAAGGAAATTTCCTCACTGAAAATAAAATGAGAATTCATCCTTAGTGCTTACAGAAAAGAACAGTGCTCAAATTTGGTCCCCCATTGGAATGAATGCTTTCTCGACAGGATAACAAATGAAAATTGGATCAGGGACACATTTTCAATGAAAAAGACACACTGCCAGATGGTTTCTTGGCAAAGGAAAGGGAAGAGTTGATTAAACTGTCATGTGATGACTTCAAATTCAGCAAAGTGCAGTTTAGCAACTTTTCGTTGAGAAGGATAAAGGAGGACATTCAGGTATGAGGCTTGTTTTTAACAATAAGGTTTAAGATTACTTTGCAGCTTCATTGGTTTTCTGTCATTGCTCTCAATAAGGGAAAACACAAAATTAATCTCAACCAAGAACAAAATTTCTGCTGAACACAACCTGAGTTTCTCCAGAACTAATTCTTTGAAACCTTGGTGCCAAAGACATAAAGCACGTTTTACTTTTCAAGAAAAACATAATGTGCCTACTCATTTACAGACACTGCTACCTACAGGTGAATAAGAATTTCACACCTCTTATCAGATAAAAAGGGGGTACTATAAAACTTGTACCAAAATACAAATATGTCCCCTAAGGACTTGTTATCCTGTTCATGTAGGGGAGGAAAAATAATTTTCCCTCTACTTCTCTGGGCTCTCGGCTGAGAATCCCTATAAGAAAAGACAGATGAACAGAACAACAAACAGAAGCTTAATAACATGTATACCCCCTGTATACAAGGAAGATGCCCAGAAAAACTGAGTAACTCTCAAAAATGGCCCAAACAACCACTTTTAATTTTTGAAGATTTTATTTATTTGAGAGAGAGAGCACGAGGGGGAGGGAGAAGGGCAGAGGAGAGGAAGAAGCAGACTCCCCGTGGAGCGGGGAGCCCAAGGTGCGGAGCTCCATCCCTGGATCCTGAGACCATGACCTGAGTGGAAGGCAGACGCTTAACCAACTGAGCCACCCAGGCCTCCCAAGTCACCACCATTTCCAGATAAAGACAAAAGATGCTGGATTGAGGGAGGCCAGGTACAGAAGGTTACCAGGAAAGGCACAGTAAATGAGGTCATGGCTGCTATGTAGATTTAAGTCCATGTCTTCTCCAGTGATGACCATTTCTAGAGATTTAGTCATCATCCTCTTCCTAGTGTGGAGAGGGAGACATACTTACAAATGGAGATTTCCCTTATAAAAGTAAATATCTCTTACAAAAGGGTAACTTCCACTCAGAGCTTTTCCTGTGTCTGCAGCCTCTCAAAAATGAGCCGAAAATAATCCTTATGCCAAAAAGTGTATTTGGAGATGGTAAATGCTGCTCCCCTTCACTTGCCAATCATCTTTCTCCTTTCTTCTAATAGGAGATTACTAGTTTGCTTCCCTAACTGTACAGGCCCCCACATGCAAGAGTTGTCAATTAGATGGTTTCTAGCTCACCTGGCTTCAGAGGGCCAACAACAGTACACGCACTTGGATTCTGTGCTTGGTGCAGCGTTGGGCATATAACTCAAGCAGAGCAGTCAGCATCAATTTTGGAACTAGAATGGATGTTGGGAGAAGGTATCTCTCCTGATGCTCCTGGATACTAAAAGCATGCTAGACAATTGCCGCCACATAGTGAAAGCCTGCCCAAGAATAAAAGAACACACAGAAAGCAGAGACAAAAAAGAGAAGAAAAGCCAAACATACTTCTGATGGCACTGTTTCTATGCCAGGCTCCTGCTTTGCTTAAAAGCACCTCTGATCTTATATTTTTCAATTATAAGCCACTAATTTTTTTTCTTTAATTATAGGGATTCTGTCTTTAAAAAAATAAAAGAGTGTCTTGACTAATACACTAAAAATCTGTGTTTGGGAGGTGGATCACCTGTATATTCGTTTAAGAGAAAAGATATTTACATCAAACTAAGTAAAAAGCATCCCAGAACAATTTCTCTAATGGACCAATAGTGTGCAGAGTCACAGATCTTTGAGGTAAGACACCATATCATACACAAATCTTTATCTCCGCATAGTGTAGGGCTCATAAGACTTTTCGAATCTAATTGAATACTGGATTCTCTGCCTATAAAATATTATATATGAACTCATCAGAGAACACAGTTTGTACCTATTAAACTCATGAGTAAATTATTTCTTATCCCACTGCAGTTTATTTTTGCCTTTAAGCGTTTTTGTTTGTTCTCATGTTCTTGTCTGACTCCATAATAGCTGACACTGGAGAAATAATAATTAGATATTCAATTAGAGAGTGTCCACAAACTTAAATTCTTCTATTTATATTCTTCCAGAGAAAAGTCCATAAAAACATAAATGAGCATTTTCATTCATACTTGTAATAATTCATGAACATTATCGAAACACTGTGCTTTTTCTTAGCATCTTCGCACAGCGTAAAGCACTTTTATGTGTATTATTTCATTTGCCCTCTCTACCTCCTTTTCAAGGAACCTACTATGTTATTACACAGTTGAAAGAACATCACCTGGCCACAAAGTCATCAACAAACAAACCTCAATCAAATAAAAAATGCCCTCACGGTTGTTGTTTCGGTATTCCCCAGAAGTATCAGTGATACGTGTTTTACTGAAGTTTTCATAGCAGAGATGGAGAAAATTTACATCACATGACACTGCAATTTTCAATTAAGAAAACCTAATTAGACATCTTTTCAATTTTCAATTTTCTGTTTTGAAGTCACAGTCTGTTCTCCCCTTACATGGCTTACTTTCCTTAACTCTTGCCTCACCCTGGCACCTCTGTCTCATACATAAGCAGAGAAACTTGGCTCTATCCCCACTCCTACATCCTTCACCTCACTCATCAAAAGGATCCAAATGTCTTGGAACATACTTCTCAAAGCTTAAAATGCACATGCATCATCTGGAAATCTTGTTAAAATGCTGATTATGAGTTAGTGGTTTGGGGAAGCAAACTGTCTGGGATTTTGCATTCCTAAAAGCCCAGATGACACAGATATTGTAAATCTGAGGAGGACCCTTTGAGTAGCCAGGCTAGAAAATTGAGGATGATATTAATTAGCAAAACCTGTTTTCTCCCTTTCTATCATCAGTTTATGCCAGTCTGTTGTTAAGAGGCACAATTTGCTCATCTATAAAATGGAAATATGTATGGTCATTGGTACACAATAATTGTGAAGTTTAAATAAGCTTTTGTACTGAAAGTGCTTTGGAAACTGTGAGCAAAGACACAAATGTAAGGTGTTATGGTATTCAAATTCTATGCATCTGTGCCATTATTCACCAAATAATTATAGAGAGTCTCCTAGTGCAAGGTCCTTCCTGTGTTGGGTAATGAAATCACATCAATGAACAATCAAGACAGTCTCCTGTTACAAAATTTAGAATCTGGTAGGAAAGCAAGAGGTTAGGATATTACAAAGTGAATAAGTTAATTACAAATGGTGATCTCTTCTAATAAGAAAAGGTGTATGACAGCACGTTACAGTGACCCCGACCTACTCTAGGAGTCACATTTGCCTGATTTTAGACATTTCAGCAATAATTAACAAAGAGAAGAACAGGAAGTAACCGGGCAGAAGAAACTAAACAGGCAAACACTATGCAATAGAAATCACATGGTTTGTTCATGGAATTATTTTTATATTCAACCCATTGGGATTTTTGTTTCTTTCACGTTTATTATTATAATGTATTGTGTAATTGATTGATTCTTATTTCATTTTATTTTTAGGGAAGAGAAACTGAAGTTCTTTTACAATCAAAACTACAAAATGGCTCCCAAATCTTAATTCATAGTTGGTTTATTGACTACACAGGGGTACAACCTATAACCTACTTTCCCAGATCTCTTTTAATGTCAGATCCATCTTGTTATGATAATTCACTGTATTAGAAGAGTCTCAGAAGCACCTTTTTTTGTGGTCATAATTCTAGTTTTAAGTTCAAAGTTCTTAAAAGTTTATTTTAGGAACAAAGGAAGGGGACATGAAAAAGTTGGAAGAAATAAAAAGATTTATTGGGGGTAATTCATATGAAAGATAAAGAGGAGAGAGAGTAAAGGTAGGTAGGGAGCATTCAGACCAAAATGGCCCTGGAAGACTGTGAAAGTAGGCAGAAAGAAGAAGAATTTTTTAGGAAGAAGAGCTCTGAGAAAGACTCTACTAGCCTGCTGGAGAAGGATGATACAAACATTGCTTCTGTACTGGGCAGAAGTGATGAGCCCTTATAACATGACCTTGCGCAGTCATTGCCTGGGACTGTGAGGAGGTACCTGGTAGCAGAGATAGATCCAGAAGACATCTTCAGAAAGAATGAAATCTTGCCATTTGCAATGACATGGATGGAACTAGAGGGTATTATGCTAAGTGAAATAAGTCAGTCAGAGAAAGCCAAATACCATATGATTTCACTCATATGTGGCATTTAAGAAAGAAAACAGATGAACATAGGGGAAGGGAAGGAAAATAAAATAAGATGAAAACAGTGAGGAAGACAAACCATAAGAGACTCTTAACTATAGGAAATAAACTGATGGTTCTTGGAGGGGAGTTGGGGGGGGGAGGGCTAACTGGGTGATGGGCATTAAGGAGGGCACGTGATGTGATGAGCACTGGGTGTTATATGCAACTGATGAATCACTAAATTCTACCTCTGAAACTAATAATACAGTATATATTAAATTGAACTTAAATAAAATTTTTAAAAAAGAAGGCACCTTCAGCTACAGGTTGTTAGCTAAGTAACCTCCTTGTGGAAGGATTCACTCTTGAAAAGAGATCTGAATGGCAATGCCTCAGTGACTACCACAATCTCTTTTACCATTTTCCTTAATTGCTTTTTTCCTCACCAACTTTATGACTTTGGTTGCATTTTGAATAGTGCCAAATTTTTGTCTATTACATTTTTTTCCCTCAAAACTATCATTTGGCTTCCTATTCTGTGTATGATGTTTTCATTTTTTTTTCCCCAAGCATTTTGTTTTCATTTAAAGCTTCCGTGCTTCTAGTCTTGCTTAAGAAAAATCTCACTTGCCCCCAAAATATATAATTTTCTAATATTATTACTTATAAATTATTAAAATCTTTGATTTATTAAAATTTATTATTTTATGATAGAATTTATATTTGGTAGACAATTATTTCATTTTGTTCCTTCCAGATGGATAACCAGTTATACCACTAACAGGTAAAAACTATGAAACTACCTTTTTCTCATTCTTTTTAAACAACACATTGTTTTTACACATTTTCCATATTGATTTGGGTTCTTTTATGAATTTGTACTTATAGACCTGTAAATTATTTCTATTCCAGATTAATACTGTATTCATCAGTTACCGTATTGTAAATTGAAAATACATAGTTATATCAAGTTTCCACTCAATACTCATTTTTTTTTTAAAAGTATGTGACAGAAAGGAGAAGATGATAAATCCCTTCCCCCCCCCCCCAAAAAAACTATAAAATTGAGCAAAATATGCAAAAAATAGCTCTGGAAATTCCTAAAGGCAAACTCTAAGTGGGAGAGTCTGTATTCATGAAAAGTTGCCAGAACACTGGAAAAGGTCCTTAGGAGACAGTGGCTTTTTTGCCTGGACCTGTCTTCAGAGCCATCCGCAGCTTGGTGAGTGTGTGCTGACCATGTGGGGTACGAGCTTCACTGCCCGGGGGGTGCTGTCATGACTTGTGGCTGGGGCAAAAGCTTAGGCTGAGCGCACTGTCAGCAAAATAGCACACTCAATAAAAAGGAATGGGGAAAGCCTTCGCTTCTGCCATTCTTGGGTTGCAGTTTCATTTGAGGCTATCAGTCGACCTGCTATCTATTTTAGAAGGAAACTAAAGGAACAAAAGAGCATTGGAAGCGTGAGACAAACTCTGGCTGACTGGCAGGCTGCATGTACATGGACGGGAGATCCAAGAGGACAGAGTGGAAAGCAAATGTCAAAAGAGACTTGAAGCTGTCTGAACTTTACATGTGCTCCCTAACTAAACACAGATCTATCTGCAGAGGGCAGAAATCATACGGGTTCCCAGTGTTTGAGCACAACTTCTAACCAATCACTAGCTGATCACTGGGGTATGTGGATGCATGAACCCCAGGAAGCAGGGCTAAAATATCAAAAAGAAGAAAAAAAAAAAAGCAAAACAAAACCAAGCAGAGACATTAGCTACTGCAGAATCTACACTAGGTACAATATATTATCTAACATGCCAATTTTCAACAAAAGACTATGAAATATAACAAGGAAACAGAAAATGTGATCTACACTCAAGAAATAAAGCAGTCAATAAAAACTATCCCTGAGTGGGGACAGATGTTGACTATAACAAAGACTTTAAAGCAGAAATTATAAATATATTCAAGAATTAAAAGGAGTCATGTTTAAAGATTACAGAAACATACGTGGTCAATAAACAACACACAGAGAATCTCAATAAGGAAACAGAATCTATTTAAAAGGAACAAAATGGATATTCTAAAGTTGGAAAGTACTGTAACCAAAATAAAAATAGATTGGCCCAACAACATATTTTAGATGGCAGAAGAAAGAAGCATCAAAGTCAAAAATGGGTCAATTTCATTTATCCAATCTGAAGACAGAGAGAAAAAAGATTTTTAAAAAAGGAATAGAGCCTCAAAACCTATGGAAGAACATGAACATACCAACTTACATGTAATAGGAGTCCCAGAAGTAAAGGAGAGAAAACTATTTTATTTATTTTTATTTTTTTAAAGATTTTATTTATTTATTTTGTGAGAGAGACACAGCGAGAGAGGGAACACAAGCAGGAGGAGTGGGAAAAGGAGAAGTAGGCTTCCCGCTGAGCAGGGAGACCGATATGTGGGGCTTGATGCCAGGACCCTGGGATCATGACCCGAGCCAAAGGCAGACGCTTAACGACTGATCCACCCAGGCGCCCTGAGAAAACTATTTTATAATGGCCTAAAACTTCCCAAATTTGATGATAAACATTAATTTACAGAGCCAACAACCTCAAAAAATTTCACATGGGACAAAGATATATCTACATCTGGACACATCATAGTCAAACTGCTAAAAAAATAAAGGTTAAAAAATTGTGAGAGCAGCAAAAGAAAGATGACTAATCATGTACAAGGAAACAACAATATGATTAACTGCTAACTTCTTATCAGAAACAGTGAAATCCAAGAAGGTAGTGAGATGCCTTTTTCAAAGTGCTGAAAGAAAAAATTAAAACTGTCAATTCAGAATGTATACCTAATAAAACTATCATCAAAAAAGAAAATAGGACATTCACAAATAAACAAAGATTAAGTAAATTTATTGCTAGCTGATATGTTTTAAAATATATTAAAGGAAGTCTTTCAGTCTTAAAGAACATGACATCAGATGGTAACTCAAATCTACAAAAAATTAAATAAAGAGCAGGATAAATGATGAAAATGTGAATATAAATGAGTGCAAATATATTTTTTCTCTCTCCTTAAACAGTTAAAGAAAATACTGAAAAAGCCAATAAGTATAAGACTATACTGTTGGATTTATTATATACATAAATGAGATATACAAGAAAATAATAGTACCAAAGAAGGAATAAAATGTAACCATACTGGAGAAAAGCTGCTATTGATGTATTAACCTGAATTTAACTAAGCATTAATCTGAAATTGATTACAATAATTTAAGATTCATATTGTAATTTCTGGATCACTAATAACTTAAAAAAGAAAAGTGCTAAAAAAACAATAGAAGAATTAAAATGGTAGAATAAAAATTTGTAATAATCACAAAACAAGGTAGTAAAGAAAAAATAAACAAAAAAGACAAGACACATAAAACAAAGAGCAAAATGGCAGAGGTTAATCCAATAATATCAGTAATATCTTAAGCATGGATAGATTAAAACTCTAATCAAAAGATAGAGATTGTTAGACTGAACTAAGGACAATATTCAATTATAGCCTATCTGCAGATCTACATTACAAATTCATAAATACAGATAGATTGAAATTAAAAGGATGGAAAAAGTTGCATCATGCAAATAGTAACTATAAAAGAGTTGCAGTGAATATATAGACAGAACAGACTATAAAACAGAAGATATTACTAGAAACAAAGAGGGACAGTTCATGATGACAAGAGGATTAATATATCAGGAAAATATACTGCCATTAATATATATGAACCTAATGACTGAGTCACAAGGGACAAAAGAGCAAAATCTAAGCAAACTGAAAGTATAAGTAGGCAACTTAAAAATCATAGGTATAGATATTGGTACCTATCAACAATAGATTGTTTTAAAAATTAGGTAGAAAATTAGTAAGAATATACATGATCTGAACAACACTAACAGCCTTAGTTGACCTAACTCGTATTTATACACTATACTATCAGGCAAGAAAAGAATATACATTCTTTTCATATATACATGCATTTACAGATAAATCTTAGGCTAGACCATAAATCAAAAGTCAATAATTTTAAAGGATTAAAATATTTAAAACTACTGAATCAGAAATAATAGAAAAAGGTTGGGAAAATTCCCAAATACTTCCAACAAATAATACACGCATCAAAGAAGAAACTACAAAGGAAATAAAAAATATATTTTTAATTAAATGAAAATAAAAACACAACATGTGAAAATTTACAAATGTAGGGGCACCTGGATGGCTCAGTGGGTTAAGTGTCTGTCTTCGGCTCAGGTCATGATCCCCAGGGTCCTGGGACTGAGCCACTCATTGCACTCCCTGCTCAATGGAGAGCCTGCTTCTCCCTCTC
Source organism: Mirounga angustirostris (assembly GCF_029215605.1). NCBI lineage: Eukaryota > Metazoa > Chordata > Mammalia > Carnivora > Phocidae > Mirounga > Mirounga angustirostris. The sequence continues at coordinate 39,081,271 of NW_026991720.1, forward strand.
CTTCTGCTGCTAACCCCTTGCTCATGTGCACACACTCTCTCTCAAATAAATAAAATCTGAAAGAAAGAAACAAAGAAAAAGGAAAGAAAGAAAGAAAGGAAGGAAGGAAGGAAGGAAGGAAGGAAGGAAGGAAGGAAGGAAGGAAGGAAGGAAGGAAGGAAGAAAAAGAATTTACAAGTATAGATAAATCAGTGCTTGGAGGGAAATATGTAATTTTAAATGCCTATCCTTAGAAGGGATATCTCAACATGCCTCACACCACTCAGTGGCATTTACTGCGTAAGAAGTATTCACAAACAAAAAAGTGAATTGAAGGTATATTTTCTTAAATATGGAAGACATGTATCAAATTTAATTAATAGTAATGATTTAAGCTCATATATTCAGAAGACATTTTCCAGTTCAGCCAGATGATGGGAAGAGAAAAAAGTGGGAAAAGGCAGAAACTTAGAATACATGGTGTTCTTCCTAACCACAAAAATGAGGGGAACCATGAGCCTCAAGGATTCAAAACAAATAAAGTTACAGATGGGAGTCAAATCTGTGATGGGATTTCACCACTCTTGCCTGCCATGGGACTGGAAACACCTTCTTAGGGTGCTAATGTGGTGAGAAAAATAAATGAAAAACTCAGAATATTTTGAGCAGTATGACTCTGTCTTCAAATAAGTCCTTCGTTGATGTTCTGTATTTGATGAGAAGAATGGGAAGCTGCTCTCACAGAAACAGAGACGAATTAGAAGCTCAGAAACCTCTTGGGCTTACCTCTGCCTTTCCCCCGTAGCTGCCAAGACACCATCATAAAACCCCTTGTCTGCTCCTTTAGACTTCCAATTACATTGCATCTGCTAGTTACACTAGAATTCTTACATATTTTTTTTTTAGGTGCAAACACCAAACATTATTAAAAGTAGAGTAAAAAAAAAAAAAAAAAAAAACTTGTCTTGTTGCTGACAATGTCACATGTTTCATGAGTTTAAATGATTCCTGAATTTAGATGAAAGACAAACATGAATCATAAATTACTATAAACAGGCAAACAGTATACACTTTACCTTCTGAGAACAATGACTTTCCCAGAAATGATCACTATTTTTTGCAGACTTAAGTTTTCTGCAGCTGCTGTTAGGCCTGAGCCCTGTGTTCGAACCCATTACCAGACAGCCCTATAACCTTTGGGTTGTAATTATTTACTTTCTCATCTTTTTTTCCTTCTGACTAGGGAATTAATTTTATTTGAATTTCTGTCTACTCTCCTAGCCTGTGCATTCCGTGAAGGTAGAAAATGTATTTATGCATTTCTTGTACCCCAGAGCCTAGCAAAAAGTCTGATATGAAGTAGCTGCTCAATCAATATTTTTCAATAAAAACTGAAGCCCACAAAAGACATTTTTCCTTCCTCCATAAAAATAAAGCTGGTAATTTTACAGACATATTTTCAAAATGTCTTATTTTTTATGATTGTGACAGTTGCTGCATATGTCCCAGAATTTTTTTTCCTTTTTACAAAGGAAGAAATAGCTAACTGCTCTTATTATATAAAGTACTCTGCCATAAAATTTGAAAATAGATTGATTTTCTTACCTTCCCGGGGCTTGCTCCAGGTATGGAAGCACAGATTTTTAAATAAAATACAATTAGTGATTTTCATAAAGGCAGAAACCACTGACTTCATTTTATTCTCCTGTGTGAGCTGATGCTTGGTGACAGTTCCAATCCTCCATGGACTTGTCTAACAATTCTGACTAGGCAGCACTATATTGGAACAGGGTAGGAATATAATTGTGCTCTTGTTAAAACATGCTGTAATGTCAGGCACACTGAATTTTAATTCCCATGGTGGATCCAGATAATCAGGAAATTCTCCAACTGCAGGAGGATTTTGAAATAGCATGTGACATTTTTACAGCTGGCCATAATTTCATGCTTTGCCACCTTTGATCAAAGTGTCACCTTAAATGAAGGCAAGAAGACAGAAAATGCTACTGTGAAATCCACAATGTACCCAATCCACCTGAATCTAAAGGTAAAACCCACATACAGTAATAATGCTCTCCCCAAAACTCACATGCTGAGGGAAGCCAATTAAGTTAGAAAATTCCTATAGCTAACAATATATTTTAAACTATCTCTAATACTATTTTATAACTTAAATCTATCACAAGTAAATTCAAAGTACAGAAATTGCAGAGAAGGCATCAAGTTAATAGAAAAATACAAATTATTTATATAATGAATTGCTCACATGAGGCATAAGAAAATATAGCTTCTGTGATAAATAATATATAAGTAAGCATTCTCCAAACTACAACTGTTATCTAACAAGCCAACACATGAGAAATCAAGTAATACGTATTGACTCCTTCCTGTACAAAAGTACCTCTCACTGGGAAATCATCAAGGGTCAGTTTAGGAGGATGAAATACTTAGGAGAGTCAAGAATGTTGTAGATACTATACTACTTGGTGTTAGGGAGGAAGTCATCTGCCCTCAAACCTCCGAGGTTTGGTACCATAAATTTAGCTGTGACACATTAAAATACTTGCAACCTATCTTAGTCTGTTTGGGCTGCTAAAACCAAACACCACAGACTGGGTAGCTTATGAACAACAGAAATTTTTTTTCACAGTTCTGGAAGCTGGAAGTCTGAGATCACAGTGCCAGCCAGCATGGTTGGATAGAGGCCCTCTTCCAGGTGGCAGACTTCTCCTTGTATCTTCACATGGTGGAAGCGGCTAGGGAGCTCTGTGAGGTCTTTTTCAAGGAGCAAATCCCATTCATGAGGACTCCACCATCACGACCTATTTACCTCACAAAGACCCCTCCCGCTAATATCATCATATGGGCGTTAAGATTTCGACACATGACTTTTAGGGAGACACAAACGTTCAGATTATAGCATGACCTAATAACTGTACCATAAATTTTAAAACTTCATATATTCCCGCTGCCTCCACATCTCCCAAAATAGACCGTGAACGCCCCATCCAAGTGACCAGGTGTACCCATATGATGAGGCAGCCCCTGCCACAAGCTCTCCTTTTTATCTTCCCTTTTCTGTGACCTAATATCCTCAAGGGATATCCCATCACGCCTTTTGCTTGTGTACTCCACCCGGACCCCCACGTGCCCATGGGTCCTGCGCTCTCTGCTCCCCACCTGCTTGTTTGAGGCCACTTCCTTTGCGCTCACCCCATGTGGTCCCTCATGACTCTGTGAGTATATTAAACTTAGTGTTCTTGTACCTCTCCTTTGTCCTCTCTTGTGGATGCATCTGACCATCTCATTAAAGAATACAAAACAATGATAAAAAAGGAACTTAGAGATTTTTCAAAGAGATCCGTAAGCTACCTATGGATAGGCAATCTGATGAGTTAATTTGACAGACGAAGAATTCAAGACCCACAAAAGCAGTGACTTGATCAAAGTCTCCAAGATAATGAGTGGCAGAGTAAATGTCTTATCTCAGGTTTTTTGATAGAAAACCTAGTATTCTCTCTTATAAATACAACATGCTGAGGCTCTAACTATCCAATTTTCCTGCATCCTTTCGTGATTTTTACAACAGGTTAGCTCTATAAATTAAGATAGTAAAGACCAATAATTATTGCAAAGATTATTCACACATTAATAAAACTCTGGGTCAATTAACCAAGTTTGGATAAATTATTTTAGGATTACTATCTTAACAGTTAATATGTTTAAAACCAATGAAACAGTTGTGTATGCCAACTGCAATTGGCGAGGAACTCTTTTCCTTCACCTCTGCATGTTTTTGTTGTCTATTACAGTGTAAATAGCTACCTTACAACTTAGTATTCTAAAACAAACAAACAAAAAAACCCCACGTTATTATAATTCATAATTTGGTGGGTCAGGAATTTGAGTCAGGCTCATATGGGAGATTCTTCTGCTTTAAATGGCATTTACCAGGGCCATTCCATGGTATTCAAATGGTAGATGGATGGTGGGAAAGTTGGTCTCAACTGGGTCACTTTCTTTCTCACTGTAGCCTCCTTAATCTTACACATTATCAGCAAAAAGGTTATATTCAAATACCTTTAATAATTGTATTCTTTCCCTTATTCTTCTGATTTAGAATTTCTAAGCCTTCTTAATAAATGTTTAATAGGAATTTATATTAGTCTTAAGACATTCTAACTTAGCCATGTTGAAATATCACTAAAGCTGCCTTTTTTATTTTATGTTTGCAAACTGTCAGATACACTTTAGTTTTATTTAAACTTCCTACTTAACAAGATTCACATTTTCGGTTTTGCTGTTTTTTGCTATATGGTAGGGTTTTGATATCATCGAGACTCAAATTCAGTTAAATTTAACCTGAAAAGCTTTTTCTCCCCCACTACTTGTGTTTATTGAATATTTCTAAAGTGATTTTATGAGTAAACCATAGATAGTATGACTACATCATCTTAGAATGAAATTGACAAGAAAGGGAAAACAAAAGTATTATTTATAAGCAGCGATCCAATGCTAGGTATACGGATAGAAATGTAGTAACCACTGGTAGGTAATACACTTTATTTAACTGTGGTTAACAGCAGTAATTGGTATTAATAAGTATAATTAGCTGGATTTTTACCAATGAAAGAATGTAGCCTAAGTTGGGAGAATGACAGCCAAACCTGGAAAGGTATGCCTCCAAACTCAGAGTTTTTGTACTTCATGGCATTGGGGTATAATCTTGATTGGGTATTTATATGTACTTGAGTCCCCAGTTCACCATAAAAAATATTAAATGGATATGAGCACTTGGAAAGTTCATATACTCCATAATCTATACGTAAAATTGAGGTTAAAATAGGAATAGGGTTATGCTTATATTACAGAGTGGTCTGGATGCTAAATGAAATAGAAAGATCAAATATTACAAACAAGTTTCAATGTGGGCTCACTTTTCAAATGGATAGAGCATTTTTAATTAGTGGATATGTAATATGTACCTGGATAGATATTTTATTATACAAAAACTCAAACTCTATGTATGATATTTCTCTGACAGAAGAGAACCCTGGAAGCAGCAGCTGTAGCCAAATCATATTTTCTCACACGGAAAAATGTGAAACCCCCAGAGATATTAATAATATCCAAGAAAGGAGCCAGGTGATTACTAAAGCTAATTAGGATTTCTAAGGACTCAGATAAATTTGAGACTATAATAGGATTACATTCTCTGCTACTCAAGCCATTGATATTTGCATATTAAACTGGTAGGGTTTAGAAATTGGGATGGTTCTACTAAGCCCAGATTTGTGCCAGTAACAGAAGACAGAACTTTTCTTGACTTCCCTTTCTGCAAAGAAATAATAGGAGAAAAAAATAAGCCCCCTTCTAAGTAGTTACTTTGAAATCTCATGATTCAATGAGACAGTCTGTTATCAAATCAGGGTGGGGGGAGAGAAACTCATTTCAAGTGCTAATTATAGGAGATTAAAAATTCAGAAAGCGTAGAATACTTTACTTTTATAAAACTTACCTTTTAAAAAGGTTCCACTATTAATGAATAGCTTATAAAATGTTAATACATAATAGCAACAGAACAGAAAGCATGAATTCCTCATAGTTAACCAATTAAATTACAGTAGAGCAGAATCATGTACTATTTTTGACTGATAATCATCTAAATGCTAAGTCTGATCCAAGAGAGTTGACTGACTTGACCTGCCAAAATAGATCAAGGTCTCTAAGCAGTTCTTCAGTAGGATGTACTACATTGTTCACACAAAAATAACCATTTTACTATATTTTTAACTCTTAAGTTTAAAAACCACACTTCCTTCCCCCAACCCAGAGAATCATTTCTAAATACATGAAAGAACTGTAGCCTACCCTCTCCATTAAGAGAGTCACTAGTCTCATGTGGCTATTTCAGTTTAAACATAGATGAACTTAAAATGAAGTAAGGGTGCCTGGGTGGTTCAGTCGGTTAAGTGTCTGCCTTCAGCTCAGGTCATGATCCTAGGGTCCTGGGATCAAGCCCCACACTGGGCTCCCTGCTTGGCAGGGAGTCTGCTTCTCCCTCTGCCCCACCCCCCGGCTTGGCCTCTCTCTTGCTCTCGCTCTATCTGAAATAAATAAAATCTTTTAAAAAAATTAAAAAGTCTGTAGTTCCTCAGTCACACTGGCTCCATTTCAAGTACCTTACAGTAACATGTGGCTCATGGCTACCACATTGGTCAGTGTGGATATAGAACCTTTCCACCACAGCAGAAAGTTCTGTTGGACAACACTGATCTAGACAATTTCTTTGGTTGGAATTAAGCTTGTGTGTAAAATATTAAGGGTTATCTAATTAGTAAGCCTTGAAAGACCTTTCAAAGACACAATAATATTGAACAAAAGATTACTGATATTACCATAGCTATTACTTTCTATAAATGGACAAGTAAAATATAAATAATAGATTTTTTTCTTAACTGGCCCAGAATAAAAACAGGCAGCAGTCTAACTCATGGACTAGAATATGAAAATAAGCACAACATAACTAACAGTCAAAAAGAAAGAAAGAAAGAAGAAAGAAAGAAAGAAAGAAAGATGCAATTATCTGATGCAATTATATTGCATCAGAAAACTGATGCAATAATAATGACTGTTTTTTTAAAAAATCTATAAGATTAGCTAAACAAAAAAAGTGGCTGTCTTCATTCTTGGCTGGGATGAATGTGAATTCGGCAAGTGATCTGATATTATTTTGAACTGTTAAAAAATACACATTTTGACCCACCTTTATGAATCTATCCAATAGAAATTAAGGGCTTGTAGTTTATTTAGAATTACTTATAGTGGCAAACCTTGGAGACAACATTAATGTACATCAATAAAGGGATAGTTTGATAAGTTATGGTATACTCATCATATAAAAATTACACAGTGATTTTTAAATATGTTTTAAATATGATTTTAAATATGTTTTAAATATGATTTTCCTTCTTTCATGTGCAGAGATCACACTTAAACTACACAAACCTGACATACTTTAAAGAAGTGAACCATAGAACAAATACAGAAAAATAAGAATATGCATTAGGAGAAGAATAATGAGGAAAGACAAAAATAATTACCAAATATAAAACCAAAAGTTAAATATATGTGCACACCCATGCACGAGCACATGCACACATGAGCATGAACAATGTTGTGGATGGTTCTACACTGGGCTTTTAATATGACTCGTCTCTGAGAGTTAAGAAAGGAGTTTATAAGAAAGTTATCAATTTTGTCCTTACAAATTCTTTCATTGTTTCTCTTCTTCAAAGGAGCGTATATTATTTTGCAATTTTAAAATATTTAATTAAAAATAATTCATTGGGTACCTGCTATAAATAAGCCTATTCTGCAAATCAGGAATACAGTAATAAATATTAATAGATTAGACTTAGATAGTACTTCATAATTTGTAAAGTATTTTCATACATATTTGATCCTTACAAGGACCTCGTCAGTGTGGTTGGGCAGCAAATAGTGTTCCTTTTTGAAAATACATCCGGTTAATAAATGGTGGAGCCAGAATTAGCACCAAGGGCTCTGAATCACTACTTCTTTCTCTTTCTACAATATCACAGCACCTCCAATGAACATCCACAAAGAACAAATTTTACACATGGAGAAATTGAGTCCTAAAATAGTTCATATGTCAAGTCTTTCCAATTCTACTATTTTAGTACTTATCTTAAGCATCATCCTATCTTCTGCAACTAAAATCACTTTAAACACTTCTACAAAAAGAGAAGTTTATAATTAGGATAAAAAGTATGCATGCGAAGAATCCTAACTTGCTTATATCAAAGATATACTTTATGTATAGAAGAATATTTAAATGTTGGAGAAAATTATTTTTAACTGAAGTACAATGTTCCTTATTTTATTCATTTGCAACAAGGAGTAATACCCTTTTGAAGAGATGGTGCACAGATAAATTTCTGTGTACTGTTAAAGCTGGAGAGATCCTTAGACATCAAGTATTGAGGAAAGCACAGCATCTCTTTCAAATAATAAAGATAAAAAGGGAAATGGTAAGCACTGGTAAAGGCAGAAAGGCAAGGGTACAGAAGGAAGTGGGAGTGGTGAGCCGGATGGCTTCATTTTTGCCTTTACTTTTCAGGTGAGGAAAACCTGTCCATGATAAGGGAACTTAACTTACAAATAATGTGGTCCAACTGTATGAGGTACTACTTTGTCATAATAATGAGTAAACTGAGGTAGATATATGTAACATTTATCCAGAATGAATCAATTAACATTTTAAAATAGTAATGAGTGAACAGCAGTAGAGGCATATATAATCTCACACAGAATGAATCAATTCAGATATGAGAGAGCTTTCGTTGTACATTATGCTAAGCCGCATGGGGTTATCTGATGTCTGTTTTCAGTATTGATAAATATTGTGATTTTTTTAAACTGGCATCTTTGCAAACAAAGAACACTGCATAACCTGTTTAAAACTTCAGTTGGAAAGGACTGTGCAATAACACTGTATGCTTTCCCTACTTAAGGCTGCATTTCAGTTCAGCCTCTGTCAGTTTGTTTTCAGTTCAGGTTCTCATTTGCTTTTAGTCTCCACAGTAACTAGGCATATTAGGGAGCTCAGACACTTATAAATATCATAAGCCAGCTGCTCTCTTGCCCGTAGGATTTCTGAAAAACTTCCAATGGGAAAAATGGGCTGGAATCCAGAGCCAAAATCCCCAAGTCTGAAATGACAGAAATAGAAACTAAGACAGAAAAAAAAAAAAAAAAGAAAGAAACTAAGAGAGAACCAGGAGGAAAAGAAAAATAGGAGATTTAGTAATCAGCAACAGTGATTACTAAATCTAGCATCTTTGATTTTTTTCCAGGTGACTGGTACCATTCGACACTTGATACATGAGTTTGGGTATAAACTTTTGTTCAGACATCTGTTTTCAGCGATGGATATAACTCACAGAAGGCATTTTAAAAGAAGTACATCTGTTGGAGTTGAAAAATAAAAAGAGAGAAATGGTGATCTCATGAATAAGAAAGGAAAGAGTAATTTGCCAAAGGAATATCTGATTAAGCTCCAAAGAATGCAAGAAGATTTGAGATTTTCACATGTGTACAGACAAACTAGTGTGGGCTCCTCACTATAAGAAGGACACATTTAGGGGGGCACCTGGGTGGCTCAGTTGGTTAAGCGACTGCCTTCGGCTCAGGTCATGATCCTGGAGTCCCGGGATCGAGTCCCGCATCGGGCTCCCTGCTCGGCAGGGAGTATGCTTCTCCCTCTCCCACTCCCCGCTTGTGTTCCCCCTCTCGCTGTGTCTTTCTCTGTCAAATAAATAAATAAAATCTTTAAAAAAAAAAAAAAGAAGGACACATTTAGGGGCGCCTGGGTCGCTCAGTCGTTAAGCGTCTGCCTTCGGCTCAGGTCATGATCCCAGGGTCCTGGGCTCGAGTCCCGCATCGGGCTCCCTGCTCAGCGGGAAGCCTGCTTCTCCCTCTCCCTCTGCCTCTGCTTGTGTGCTCGCTCTCTCCTTCTCTGTCAAATAAATAAATAAAATCTTAAAAAAAAAAAAAGAAGGACACATTTAGAGGGATGACTTATCTCCAATTCCAAGAAACCCAGTATCATGTCCTGTGGAGCCAGGTAACTAGCTACTATAGATTTCCAAATTCAGATGGGAACTCTGTAGGTGCCAGTAGCCAAGTGGAAAAGACACAGAAATGTTCATACAGATTTTATAAAAAGTTATTTAGAGATGTCATTTAAAATGCAAGAGAGGTGTGGCCCTGGTGCTCGGCCAGTGAGGAGGCGGCTGCAGTGAGAAGTTCCAAGAAAAAAAAAAAATGCGAGGAAAAAGGTAAATTTCAATATCTCATGTGCTGAATTCACTGCCAAATTTTTATTTCTATATGCCTGGAAAATAAGTTGTAAGGTTTTACAAAAGCATACAAATATTTTGCTAAAAGTTTGATATCTATAGAATTGTCAGTTAATTCATACTAAACATACAGCAAGAGCATTAGATACTTATTAAAACCATGGAAAATGTAATCAACACCTTTGATTTTAACAGCAAGAGCTGAAACAATCTACACTCTAACCTAATATTCAACACAATTCTACAGTACCTTCTTAGTGCTTATCGTTATAGATGTGAGGGTCCATTCTCCCAAGTTCATTGTTTATTGGGTCCCGGATGTAGTTTGTCACCACTTGAGAGAATTTGTCCACTTCAGCTTAAATATTCTGAGCAGACTCTGTGGCTAGCTAAACTGTTCTGGACTATGGTTGCCATACTAAGAATCTTCCAAGGACTGGGGTTGTTGGCCCTGGAGGATAGTGGAGACACTAGAATCTATCCTCTGCCTCTCTTCTCCCTGAGACTGAGTTGTTGGTCAATTCTCTGGCAAGAGACAAGTCTCACTTCTCCTCCAAGTCATTTCTCTTTTCAAGTGAATCTAAGAATGCCTATCTCCTATGTTGAAAAACAGGGTAGGGGGAACACAAGAGTCAATCTGTCAATAATAATTATTTGTGTTATTATGAGGCTTTAATGTGTTTACATACCTGGCAATTGCAGGTCACCTTACAAGAAAAAGAAGCAAAGTTTGAATTGCTTTGTTTTTTACTGCACTGTTAATTCAACTGCAGATATGAATTAATTCACTTTTTTTAATTTTATGCTTTAATTATGGAGGCAAGCTATACACATATGGGTAAAATAACAATCTAATGCACACTTTCCAAATGTGCCATAGACTGGAATTGACAGTTATTGATAAAGTCTATTAAAATAGTCTGATCAGTCTAATTTCCTAAGTATCATGATCAACATTTAAAAATATATTTTAAAGTTATGCTTATTATTTATTTCCTATACCCTTTATTGTTCTATAATGACAGAAGCTTTTGTTTGTCTTATCCACTGCCAGGTAATACTATGTATTCAAGAAATATTTGTTGGGGCACCTGGGTGGCTCAGTGAGTTGGGCGTCTGCACTTGGGTCATGATCCCAGGATCCTGGGATCGAGCCCTGCATTGGGCTCCCTGCTCAGTGGGGAGTTTGCTTCTCCCTCTCTCTATGCCCCTCCTCCTACTCATGCTTTCTCTCACTCTCTCTCAAATAAATAAAAAAATCTTTATTAAAAAAAAAGTATTTGTTGAATGAATGAAAAGAAGGAAAATATGAGTGTGTTCTACAATAAGAGGATAGAACGTTGTAATAAAAGCAACATTTGTGGGGAAAAAAAAGAATGAAATTTATTTTAGCTGGAGGGATGTTTAACAGTAAAGATAGGAAGACAGAAATGCTCATGGTATGTTCAAAAGACCATGATGAGATCAATCTGACTTAAGCAGAAGTTTCTGGAAAAGAGCATAAGAAGACAGAGTTGAAGAATCAATACAGAGCCAGATTACCAAGGGCTTTGAAAGTTAATTAATTTATTTTTTTAAAAGATTTTATTTATTTATTTATTTGACAGAGAGAGAGACACAGCAAGAGAGGGAACACAAGCAGGGGGAATGGGAGAAGGAGAAGCAGGCTTCCCGTAGAACGGGGAGCCCAATGCGGGGCTCGATCCCAGGAGCCTGGGATCATGACCTGAGCTGAAGGCAGACGCTTAACGACTGAGCCACCCAGGCGCCCCTGAAAGTTAATTTAAATAATCCAGATTGTATTCTGTAGAATTAAGAGTAAAGGAAACATATGGGCCAACAGAAACATCTCCCGGTTTTGGTAAAATGATTACTAAATATATAATACTGCTCATGAAGCTGGTAAGAAAAATAACTCTTGTGCATAATCCTCCCCTTTATGAAACCCTCTAAATTGGGAGCCACAAATCCAGATTCATAAAAAGCCAAAACCTTTTAACAAATTTTCAATATCTTGCAGCAGTAAAGGTAAAACTTCTGGAAAAAAAAAAGAAAGAAAGAAATGCATCATTAATATTTTCATATCATATTCCATGGTTCACCACAGACTTATCGAAGTAGAATCCATCTCCAGGTGGAGTTCAGAAACCTCCACAGGCATTAAAAGTGGGTTATGGAATCTGGGGCACACCACGCTAGGGATGGTTGTGACCTGGAGATAAGGCATCAGGGAGGGTGTCAGCAGCACAGGGACAATAGACAGAGTCTAATATTTACTGAAGGACGTTATGTGCAAAGCCCTGGGCTTTCAAAACACAACGTCATTAACAGGCATTTGATGAGTTCTAGGCAAGGAGGAACTATGCTACAAGGGTAGGAGTAATGGAGACTCGGGACATTTCTACAAGCAAATAGTCAAGACTTGAACTAAACAAGTCTCAAGTATATAGTGTGAGAGAAGACCACAATAAAACACTCCCAAGAGAAAACGGGCAGCTACTATCTGCCTACCATTTTTCTTGAGCACAAACTACTGTCCTCCAATTAATTCTTTTTTTCCAACAATAATGCACATTTTCCCCAAATTGTCTTATGTCTACATCTGAAGTGACTATTAAATCTTTCAGTCATTCTCAGCCACATGGCAATTGTGACACAGTGGTCAAGTATACGTGAGTGAACATGGTTTTTAATGGAAGTTTGACTAGACCATTGTGATTACTTAACAGTTGAATCAAAAATCATTTAGGAATCAATTTAAAGAAAGAATGTTAGCCATAGTTATAATTCTGTTGATAACTTCCGATAAAATTTTTTTATTTTATTTCTAGCACCCACACTGGAAAAATAAGTCACTGGTTGGAAAAATAAACACACTGATCCAATAGCTGAATATTCTTTTTAGCAATGCTTGTATCAGAATGCTGGTAGAACAGAAGATGAAATTGTGAATAGCAAAGATATTAAGAAGAGCCAAACTCAGAGTGTTTAAAAGTTTTAGAAATGCCTTCATTAATTTATTTTGCTTATATTTTCTTTTAATGCATGCAAATAATGCAAATAATGGATTTTATATATGTGTATATATATTTAAAAGAACTCTTTCAATAAGTATAAAGTGAAATGTCTGAGTGATTACTATTGAGTTACAGTGCAATTCCTCTTCTTCCCACTATAAATTAAATAATCATAGATCTTTAAATCAATGGCATTTTAGATTTGATGCAGTTATGTTCCAGAAATTGTGCTAAGGGCTCTATAAGTAAAACTTTACTATATCCTCACATCTTGTCTATTCTATGGTCTATACTATACTCCAGATGCGTAAAATGAACCATACACGCTAAGTCCATTTCCATCATCCTACATACAGTAAATAGCAGTTTCATTAGAACCTATTAACATCAAAAACAGAGATCAGTCTTGAAAATTCCCTGAGCAGACAAAACCAGTTTATTTAAACAAAGCATAATTTAGCTTATTTTGTAAGATTAACTTAACCTGGGTCATTTCTTGCTTATGTCTCTGAAAATCATAAGCAAAACTTAAATTATTTCCCAAGATTAATAAGAGATAGCCACTGACCAATTCCCTATCATTTATGAAAATTCGAATATTATAACCAATTACTGAGAATAGCCACTGCCTTCTCATTATTATAAGCTTCTTTCTAACAATACACCCCTGAGTCTCATTCCATGTTTTGATTTAAGTGATTCCTGTTTATAAACTATCTTTTAGGTGTGTGCACAATATACTTTCACTAAGTACTACTTCAGTGATTCACTGGTTTTGCTTCAGCTATTTCTGAACTTTTTACAAACCCCTGTCTAATTCTGAGATTTGCTCTGAATTCTGATGGCAGTGGATTTCAAACTTCAGTATGTTTACCCATCAACCAGTGAGTTTGGTAAATATTTAGATTTCCGAACTAATTCCTAAGATACGGTGCTTCAATGCATATGGTATAGACTGGAATATGCATTATGAATACACATCTAAATTGATTTTTTAGCAAAAGGTTTACATAACCTCACTAATACTCTTCTCTAATGGCTGACGGTGAAACATAAAAAAAGGAACCTAGTCAGCCAACTTGGGGCATACAGTCAGTATCAGATCACAGTAAGGCAAATTAGAATCTACTCTTCCAAGTTCCCTTGGTGATGATATAAGATAGACACCAGATCTGGGGGAAAATAGGAAAGGAACATGTAAACACTGAATGGCACCAGCTCTGAAGGTTAAACAGCTTCAGGGGCAGACAGCCAAGCAAGTAACTGTTCAGCAGATACAGGCAGGGAGTATAAATTACTTAACCAAGTCCTCGTGCATCTGAGTTGCAAAGATACTAAGAATAGTAAGTCTCAGAATATTTAGAAATTATCAATTTGTTTTGTTTACATTTATTTTAATGTTTATAAATAATGCAATATGATTATATATGTGTGTGTACATACATATATGTTTAAAAAGTTCATTCAGGGTGCCTGGGTGGCTCAGATGGTTAAGCGTCTGCCTTCGGCTCAGGTCATGATCCCAGGGTCCTGGGATCGAGTCCCGCATCGGGCTCTCTCCTCCTTGGGAGCCTGCTTCTCCCTCTGCCTCTTTCTCTCTGTGTCTCTCATGAATAAATAAAATCATTAAAAAAATAAAAAATAAAAAATAAATAAAAAGTTCATTCAATAAGTATAAAACAAAATGTCTACATTTCCAAAGATGGAATTGATGACACTAATTTCCTTCAGAAAGTAATATCCCACGTTAAATCTTCAGGTTAAACAACAACAATGCTTAAAAAATACTGTAAACTTTCAGGTAAGATAACGTATGAACATACTTATCTAGTTTCATTGGCTCTACTTTTTTTTTTAACTTTTTTAAAGATTTTATTTATTTATTTGATAGAGCACTAGCATGAGGGGCCGGTGGGGGGGCGGGCAAAAGGAGAGGGGGAAGCAGACTCCCTGCTGAACAGGGAGTCTGATGCAGAGCTCCATCCTAGGATCTGGAGATCATGACCTGTGCAAAGGCAGACACTTAACCAACTGAGCCACCCAGGCACCCCCTCATTGGTTCTACTTCTTAAACAAACAAACAAACAAAAACCCTTCATTCATTAAAATTAGATTTTAATAAATTCAAAAGGATATCAGAGAGATATCCACAGAAGAATTTTGATTAATTTCTCCCAGAAACAGTATGGACATAACCAGGTAGAAGAAAGGAGATACTCTATCTCCCTCCCTCATCATACAAAGGAACACGGAAATAAATGGGAGGAAACCTGGAAAAGCTTTACTTAGAACCCTTACCAATTAATAAGAGCTGGAATCAGAAACAGATTATGGGACATATACAATGTAAACATCTCCCTCAGTCACCTTTGGGAAGCACACCAAACAAAGGCAGTCACACTGAATTTAGATTTTGTAGTAGTGTTTGAACAAGCTTATATATTTGGCATGGATAGAAACACAGATTCCCTTGCTACCATATAAAATGCAAAATACAAAATTAATTGACACGGAAGTCAAGCTAATATTGGCTTCTACTCTTTTCCCAACAAGTTTCTGTGTTTCTAAATTAGCAATGTAAAGTTATGACCAAGCTAAACATTTCTTTGTTTTTTTAGGACTGAACTATTTGAACATGTTAAAACAGACACTCGGACAGAATACAAGCAAAAAATTATCTCAATTTTCAACTGGAAAAGAAGAAAATTCTCTTAAACATGTTTAATGTCTCACTAAACGAGAAAAACAGTCTCTAAATAAAAATAGGCCTTTTTAGAAACTCTCGAATTTCTTCTTATGAAACAGAATAAAAAAAAAAACAAAATAAATTTTAGAATATTTGTAATTTTATTCTCAGTGATATTCAAGAAGAAACTGTATCTATACAACTTGATAAAGAAGTCCTGATTAGGAACAACTTCACTGAGGGAAAAACTAAGTGGAATTTTTAGGAGAAGTTAAAACCAAAATGGAATCAGAGAATAACAGATTTGAAATAATAATAATAATAAAAAGCTACTGTGAAATAGCAGTCAAACCTAAAAGTTTTTCCATAATGAGAAGAAAAAGGAATAAAATAATGTGATAAGGGACAAGTTTTAAGAAGCATTTTTGTCTACATTAATATAATATGGCTACCAGGATAGGAATAAGAAAAAAATTTCCTTCAAAGCACTGAAGAAATGGAAAGTTAGAGTTTATCTGGCCAAAGTCTAGTGGAGACTGGAGCTGTAAGGAGAAAAATGAAGCTAATTTTTCCCTGATGGCATTTACCAAATACTGACTCTCAGATTTTCTCATTTTTATGGGGCAAGAGGTATTAAAGATACCCCCCCCCCTTTTTTTTGCCTACTATAACTTCCTTATTCCTTCTCCCATCTGCTATAAAAGTCTTTCATTTTATACTGCTTGGTTATTGCAAGGTTCCTTTAGGGGATGACACGAGTCTATTAGGCAGATTATCTAATTAGTGCTGATCAGGCGATTCCTGATTGACCAGTTTAAGATTCCATTTCCAGGAGAGCCAATACTAATTGAGTCTTGGATTGGTGATGTGGGGCCTAGCATATGGTATTCCATCTGGGGCCTGTTGTTTTACTTGTAACAGATTCTAGGAAAAAAAATAAAAAGTCATCCCAGATGTAAGGGTGGAGATATAGGAAGGACTGGGCAGTGAGTGCTTTCTATTCCAGGAATAACGGGACAAGTCATAAAACAACTGAACAAAATATTTAAAAACCATCTCATTTAAGCCATCTAAGAGTAACTTAAGAAAGATGAATTTTTAAGCCAGTATTTAGGAGAAACTGGAAGTCAGAAGAGGTAAAAATGACATTGGGTGCTGTTTTCCCACCATACTGACAAGCAGTATCAGAAGCTACGATGGACAGCAGAACTTTCCATAGTCTCACAGGTTGGGGGTGGGGGAGTGCAAATCAGGACCTGCCAGACTGAGGTTTGGGAACCTAAAGGACTACAAAATATAATTAAAGTTAAACTGAAAATAAGCCAGAGAGTAAAGACCAGCTGAGATCATTTCAAGGGCTAACTGTATTAATTAGAGTTGTCATATGCCTGCCAGAAAAAAAGTCAGTCCTCCCTGGAGAAAACATTATCCAGAGCTCAAATGATCTTGAAAATATTTTTCACGCAATTTTTTCCTTACTACCACTAGGTATATAACAAGATACAATTTGAATAAAAACTAAAAACAATGACAGACAGAAAACAAAAGAACCATAGAAGCAAAAAGCAAATTACCTTTAAAAACAAAAGTATGAATAGTATTGTCAAGATATAAATGCACAAGATAGAAGAATTTTGGCAGAGAAATGGACACTATACATAAAAACCACATAAGTGTATTATAAATGCGTGAAAAAAATCTCACTGAAGGGATGAGGAGAAAAGGTGTTAGCCCAAGTAACTTTGGAAATAAGTGGAGTCTATGAGACTAACGGCAATGAAACTTTGCATAACATTGTACTCTAGCTGATAAACTTGTTTTCCTGGGGGTACAGATTAACAAGTCTAAAACCATATATATTTATACTGTAATTAAACAAGTAAATGGATGGTGGATATGTGAGCCAGGTTTCTCAATGTTGCAGTGAGCAATTACAGCTAAGGAAAGGAACATTAGATGTGATAAAAGATTAGAGTTGGAGATATCAAAATGAACTCATGATTTAGCTTAATACAGATACAGATGTTATAGAAATATTTATAAACATGTGTTAGTACACAGCGGTTAGTACCCATGCATATATTTCCTTGTTCTGTCAGCTAAGGGGGCCTAGAAGCAAGAGCACATCCACTGCATAGATTGCTAATGCCATTCTCCAATAAAAGGAACCAGTACTTGGAAAACTGGATAATTCTAGGACTGGAGAAGGAAATATACAAGATGAACCTGGAGCGTCTTATAGGGCCAGAAAGTATGGATATGCATCTTTTCCCCAAAAACATTATGTATACAATGATGGGGATTTGTCAAAGGGACATAGGAGACAACTAAAAGATCTACCAATAGCTAAAGCTAGAACAATCTGAATAACAAAATAAATAAATAAATAAATAAATAAATAAATAAATCAGAGTTGAATTATATCCTATAGTATATCTGTCTCAATGATATAAATATAAATATATATATATATAAATGATTGAATTAAAGAAATAAATGTGGGCAAATAGAACACATTCTAAATAATTTTTTGTCAATACTCGGCTCTCAAGGAGGTGGTCACTTCCCACTCATTACGTGTGGGCTGTACATACTGACTCCCTTCCAAAGAGATCAATATGGAAGCAGGAAAAAAGTAACTTTACAATGGAAACACCCAACAAGCACTACCTCAACCTCAAGGTTAACATCATCAGTAATAAGCCACGTTGATAGTATGTATCACTGATATGATGCATTGAGAATGGCAATTTTCCTTTCTGGCCTTCCTCCCTAAAACATAAAACCACAGTCTAACTATGGGAAAAGCATGTGGAAAATCCCTCATGGGGGACACTCTACAAAATTACTGGCCAGTACTCCTCAAAATGTAAAGGTCATTAAAACAAGAAAATTCTGAAAAATTGTCACAGCCAAGAGGAGTCCAAAGAGACACAATGACTAAGTGTAATACAATATCCCATAACAGGAAAAACTGGTAAAGACTACGGACATCTGAATTAAGTATATAGATTTACTTAATAATAATGTATCAATATTGTTTCATTGATTGTTTCACATTTACCACTCTAATATAGGATAATAACAATGGAGGACACTGTGTAGGGTATATGGGAACTTTCTGGACTATCTTTACAATTTCTCTGTAGATCTAAAACCTAAAAGTTCTAAAAGATTTTTTAAGTTTACTAAAAAACAGAATAGGTGTGACACCATTTACATTAGCACCACAAAAGAATAAAATACTTAAGTATAAATATAACAAAATACATATAAGATCTATATAAGGAAAATTACAACACACTGATGAAAGAAATGAGACAATGTAATTGATAATATTAATAGAATAAAAGAAAGAAATCATATGATCACATGCAAAAAGAAAGCATCTACTTATGAATGAAATTTTCCCAGCCAACTACAATTATAATAGCAATTCTAAAAAAAGGCAGCAAAATCATTCTTAATGGTTAGATGCTGAAATGTTTTCTCCTCAGATTGAGAATGAGACAGCGATATCCTCTCTCATCACAATTCAATGTTGTATTTGGGATCATGAAAATCAAAACATTGTTGAAAAATAAATATTGTTCAGGGATGATATAATTATGTAGACAGAATATCTAAAGGAAATTATAGATAATGTATTAAACTGTAAATCTATTCAGCAGTGTTGTATGCAAGGGCAACCAATATATAACTTTTTTCATGATTACCTTAACCACAAAGATTGTGATACATCTTCAAATAGCAGCACTGCAAAAGTGAAAAATAAATTTGGTTTTATTAGGGAGTAAGTTAGGGAATATGTTAAAGGTTTAATTATCTTGAGGCCAGAACTAGACAGACTGATCCTGTTCTTTGTTTTGTTTTGTTTAATCTTGAGGGAAAAGTGTTTTTGTTTGTTTGCTTGCTTGCTTCTCTTTTGATTATGAGATATATGTATGCATAAAGTTAGAACTCAAAGTTGGTTTTATTAGGCAGTAAGTTAGGGAATATGTTAAAGGTTTAATTATCTTGAGGCCAGAACTAGACAGATTGATCCTGTTCTTTGTTTTGTTTTGTTTAATCTTGAGGGAAAAGTGTTTTTGTTTGTTTGCTTGCTTGCTTCTCTTTTGATTATGAGATATATGTATGCATAAAGTTAGAACTCAAAGTGTCAGGTTTTTTTTTTTTTAAGATTTTATTTATTTATTTGACAGAGAGAGAGACACTGCGAGAAAGGGAACACAAGCAGGGGAAGTGGGAGAGGGAGAAGCAGGCTTCCTGCAGACTAGGGAGCCCAATGTGGGGCTCGATCCCAGGACCCTGGGATCATGACCCGAGCTGAAGGCAGACGCTTAATGACTGAGCCACCCAGGTGCCCCTGAAAGTGTCAGTTTTGATTCTACAAGGAAAAGGTGTTGACATAACAAAAAGAAATAATTTCCTCAAATAAACAAAAAAGTAACAAACCCAAAATAAAAAATGGGCAAAGAAAAAAAAAGAACAATTTTTATGAGAAAAAATCCGAACTGGCAAATCAACACTTGAACTATGTTCAACTTCATTGGTAATCAGATATGTTTAAATCAAAGCTATAGTGAGATACTTTTCACACATTATGATTGACAAAACTTAAAAACAAGGGATATGAAATGTGGCGAGAATGTAAAGCAATGGGGCCTCTAATACGCTGCTTGTGGAGGGAAATTTGACTGTCTATAAAGATGAAATTATAAAACAATTACTCAGAAATGTCTCTTCTAGATATAGCCCCCATTAAAAGTCTCACATATATGCATAAGAGACATATATGAGCATTTACAGCCTCATTGTTTGCAGTCAAAAAATAAAATTCTTGGGGTGCCTGGGTGGCTCAGTCATTAAGCGTCTGCCTTTGGCTCTAGTCATGATCCCAGGGTCCTGGGACTGAGCCCCGCATCGGGCTCCCTGCTCAGCGGGAAGCCTGCTTCTTCCTCTCCCACTCGCCCTGCTTGTGTTCCCTCTCTTGCTGTGTCTCTGTCAAATAAATAAATAAAATCTTAAAAAAGTAAAATTCTTGGTAATGCGTATTGATATATTCATAAAATAAATTTATATAGAAATTTAAATAAAAATACTAGAACAAGAGATGGATGGATAAATAGATGGATAGATGTACAGATCACAAAACATGAATTTAAAAAGTAACAGAAGAATACACAGACTATAATACCATTCATAAAAATTAATGAGTGCAACAATATACATACTGTGTAGGGTATGGTTTGTAGGTATCAGCTTGCCAGGGATCTAAATGAATCAAATAAGAACATTAGAAAAATAGAAAATATGTGAATGTAATGTGATACATTAAGAATTATAATTCAAGGGGCGCCTGGGTGGCTCAGATGGTTAAGCCTCTGCCTTCAGCTCAGGTCACGATCCCAGGGTCCTGGGATCGAGTCCCGCATCGGGCTCCCTGCTCAGCGGGGAGCCTGCTTCTCCCTCTGCCGCTGCCTCTCTCTATCTCTCTCTCTGACTCTCATGAATAAATAAAACATTTTTTAAAAAAAGAATTATAATTCAACTCTTTATATGTAATTCTAAAATTACTAATACAGAATTAAAGGGCAACTTTATTAATTAATCCATCAATATTGGGATGCAGAATTCAAAACTGCCATTATTTGGAACCTTTGAATACTGTGGGAATGCAAATTACTGCAACCACTATGAAAACAGTATGGATATTTCTTTAAAAATTAATAATAGAACCACCATATGATCCAGTTATTATTCTATTGCTGGGTATCTACCTGAAGAAAATAATTGAAAAGATACACGAACCCCTATGTTCACTGCAGCATCATTTATTTTACGTTTTTTTAAAAATTTATTTATTTATTTATTTATTTATTTATTTATTTATTTGATAGAGAGAGAGACATCAAGAGAGGGAACACAAGCAGGGGGAGTGGGAGAGGGAGAAGCAGGCTTCCCGCAGACTAGGGAGCCCAATGTGGGGCTCGATCCCAGGACCCTGGGATCATGATCTGAGCCGAAGGCAGACGCTTAATGACTGAGCCATCCAGGCACCCCAACAGCATCATTTATAATAGCCAACATATGGAAACAACCTACGTGCCCATCAATGGATACATGAATAAAGAAGATGGATACATATGATTTCACTCATGTGGAATTTAAGAAACAAACAAGTGAGTAAATGGAAAAAAAGAAAAAAGAGAGAGAGAAATAAACCAGGAAACAGACTCTTAACTATAGAGAACAAACTGATAGGTTACAAGAGGGGAGGTGGGTGAGGGGTTGGTTAAACAGGTGATGGGGATTAAGGAGTGCACTTGTTGCAATGAGTGCAGGGTGTTATATGGAAGTACTGAATCACTATATTGTATACCTGAAATTAGTATTAAACTGTATGTTAACTAACTGGAATTTAAATAAAAACTTATAAAGATGTAGCTCTCACACACACACACACACACACTCACACACACACACAAACAAGCAGGAATATTACTTAGCCATACAAAAGGAAATCTGGCTATTTGTCACAACATGGATGGACCTAAAGGGCACCATACTAAGTGAAGTAAGTCGGAGAAAGCCAAATACCATATTAATTTCACTTATACGTAAAATGTTAAAAACAAACAAAACAAAACTCACAGATACAGAGAACAGATTGGTGGTTATCAGAGGTGAAGGGATTTGAGTGGTGGGCAAAGTACATGAAGGGGGTCAACTGTATGGTCATGGATGGTAATTAGACTTATTGTGGTGATCACTCTGTAGTGCATACAAAATTCAAATAGTTATGCTGTACACCTGAAACTAATACTATGTACTAACTTTACCTTAATAAAAAAATATTGCAGGGTGCCTGGGTGGCTCAGTCAGTTAAGCCTCCGACTCTTGGTTTCGGTTCAGGCCATGATCTTGGGGTCGTGGGATTGAGAGCTTTGTATCACCCTCAGTGTGGGGTCTGCTTGAGATTTTCTCCCTCTCCCTCCACCCTCCCCTCCACTTGTGTGTGCTCTCCCTCTCTCTCTCTCAAATATAAATAAATAAAATCTTTTAAAAAATTGCAATTGTCTTGAAACATGTCAATTATCTACAGTGAAAATACAAGAAAATAAATTTATTTTTAGACATAAATAAGTGGCCAAATTACATAAAATTAACCTACGTAAATCATTTTTCTACCTATGTGTCATTTGTATCAAATAGAAAATGTAATGAAAAAAAGGGGGGAAAAGTGCCCCATATACACAAAAGACAAACATACAAACAAAAAATTAAAAAGTGGTCATGTCTAAATGAAAAAGAAAAACTATAAAGCTTTCCTAAAAGTCATAAAAGAAGACCTCAATGAACCGAGAAAGAGTATTTTCCTATAAGAGAGAACTCGCCATTGTAAAAATGTCATTTCTCCTTCAATTACTCTATAAATTCCTACAAGACTTCCATGAAACTTATCAAACCATCTTGAAATGTATCTGGAAGTGAAAATGTGCTATTATTATAGCTTTGTACATTTTGAAAAGAACAATGAGCAGAGACTTCTCCTGAGAGATACCAAACATACAATTTATAGTATTTCAAACAGGGTGGTATTATCAAAGATATGTATGGTCCTCATCTTCCTGTACCCTATACATGAATAATGTTTTAAAGTATTAATTTTTACACTCATCCCTTAAACACTCAGCTGCTTTACCAACAAATGCAAGTAGATACTTTGATCAGCCTCAAACTTTAAGTCTTTGTATGGTATCATCCAAAATATAAGCATTATCTTTTTTGGTTTTTTTTTTTTAACACTTATTTGCTTTGTTCCCTCATTCTTTAATTCTTTGCCATATGCGAGTTCTCCATTAGGAGCCTGTTGTTTTGGGGTGCCTGGGTGGCTTAGTCGGTTGAGCATCTAATTCTTGATTTTGGCTCAGGTCATGATCTCAAGGTCATGGGATTGAGACCAGCATGGGGCTCCACACTCAATGCAGAGTCTGCTTGAGATTCTCTCCTTCTCCCTCTGCTCCTCCCCCTGCTCGCTCTCTCTCTAAAATAAATATATAAATAAAATCTTAAAAAAAAGGAACCTGGTGTCTTCATTTTGTGCATTTCTTCCCTAATTATTATCAGAATCCTAAGAGAGCTTTTTCACCTAGAGATGTGGAACACAACAGTGCAGTGAAATTCTGAGAAATTAGGCATCTTAAAGAGGTCTAATCTTACAAACTTCAAGTAGTTTTGCATATTTACTAAAATTCTGTTAGTGCCAGCTAGCAATGGCCTTCCTTTAATCAAAATTGTGCTGCTAAGAATGCAGTTTGCCAGTTTAGAATCTTAATTTTACACAAACTGTCAATAAAACTATAATCTAATCATGGATTCAACTACGTAAGGTTTTATATAACCAAAAGCATCATAAATAAGGGTCATAAATGACACAGATAGATTAAATGTTTACAATATATAAAAGAGATCAACATCCTTAATATATACGAAAGTCCCATAAACTAATCAGGAAAAATAAATTACCAATGGACAATGTTTCAATTAGAAAGAAACAATATACAGAAGAAATACAAATCGGCAATATAAAAAAATCCTTAAAAATCTATCCTTAACAAGGATAAGTACAAGTACAAGTAAACTAGGTAATAAAAATTTTTTAAATGAGATTCAACTTTTAACTGACCATATGAGAGAAAAAGGAAATTGTCATGAATAATGCTGATAAGGATAAGAAATTCGGTACATTCCTACACTATTATAATACTGCCATTTCATGCATATATTTGGAGGCCCATTTGGTAAAAACTATCAAAATTTAATGTTTTTATAACTTTTAAACTAGCACGTCTCAGGATTTCTAAAGCAAAGATATGTGTGCAATGATGTTCACCGGTACATGACTTGTGAAAACAAAACACTAGAAACCATCCCAAGGTCCGTTAATGAAGCAATTGCTAAATAAACCATGGAACCTCAGTACCATGGATTACCATACAGTAATTATAGATAAAACAGAACTACAGGGTGCCTGGGTGGCTCAGTCATTAAGCGTCTGCCTTCAGCTCAGGTCATGATCCCAGGGTCCTGGGATCAAGCTCCATGTGCGGGCTTCCTGCTCAGTGGGGAGTCTGCTTCTTCCCCACCCTCTCCCTCTGCCCCTCCCCAACTCATGCGCGTGCACGCGCTCTCTCTCTCTTTCTCTCTCTGTCATAAATAAATAAAATTTTTTAAAAAGGGGGGGGGGCCTGGGTGGCTCAGTCGTTAAGCGTCTGCCTTTGGCTCAGGTCATGATCCCAGGGTCCTGGGATCGAGCCCCACATCGGGCTCCCTGCTCAGCGGGAAGCCTGCTTCTCCTTCTCCCACTCCCCCTGCTTGTGTTCCCTCTCTCGCTGTGTCTCTCTCTGTCAAATAAATAAATAAAATCTTAAAAAAAAAGGAAATGAAATAGAACAATATATACAGAAATGTACACCATGACGTTATATTCTCAAGTGAATCTCTGAGGAGAGAACAGTGAAAGCAGATGCATACGCCTTCCATGGAAGCAACTGTTGTGGTGGTTAAGAGCACTAGCTCTGGAGCCAGATTATCTAGGTCTGAGTCCCACATTTGCTGCTTACTTTAGAAGTGCTCTTGGGTGGGTCACTTTAACTTTCCGTGTCTACTCTTTCAATCTGTATGCCCTGAGGGAAAGCCTTTACCAATGTTGGTATTTCCTTTTTGGCTCATTTTAGAATGTAAGATGGTACTAAAGAACTTTTGTTCAAAGCTATGGACACTGGACAAAATTCATGGACCAAAAGAAAAGACCTACGGGGTTTAAAAAAAAAACAACAAAAACGGTCTTGAAACATTACAAACTGTCTTAAACCATTGTAAGTGGTTCTCAATTGAAAGAAGTTTCAGATTAGAAGACAGCATAAAAGAGATACCTGATTGTTATTTTTTTGAGTCTGATGTCTTTGGATTTAAAGTATGTATAATCAAATACTGTGTAATTTACATAGATTTTTTAATCAAGGAAGAGAAACAAAAATAACAGGAAGCAAACAAGATAGTTTCCTACTGCAGGACGTTTTTGTTTTCTTTTGTTAGCACAGCACTTTTATGTTTGTTTCCAAGTCCACTTCAAGCATATCTAGTCCACTAAATAAATGTTGGTTAATTAATTCATCATTTCACTAGTCTACAGAATTTAACATTTACAGTTAATTTTTTTGTTCTAAATGAAGAGGGCTCATGACTTTATATATATTTGGAAATCCAACTTAAAAGATTGCTGGCTAGTTGTCTCTTATATTTATAAAGGGTCAAATGATAAAAACTAAAGTTTCTTAAACTCTAAGGGACCGATGAGTAAGTTTTATTAGTGCTCATTTTTTTTTTTTTTAAGATTTTATTTGTTTATTTGACAGAGAGAGAGACAGCGAGAGAGGGAACACAAGCAAGGGGAGTGTGAGAGGCAGAAGCAGGCTTCCCACAGAGCAGGGAGCCGGATGCAGGGCTCGATCCCAGGACCCTGGGATCATGACCTGAGCCGAAGGCAGCCGCTTAACGACTGAGCCACCCAGGCGCCCCTATTAGTGCTCATTTTAAAAGATTTTTTTTGCAAATATAGACATTTTTATATTTTGAACACTTAATTGTCTGATAAAGGTGACCAAAATGTATTATCCAATTATACTATATAGGTATGTACTAGGGACTTATTTCACAGCACTAGTGGATCAGAAATACAAAACATTTCCTATTATATACTGAATATTATTACATGTTTAAGTTAAAATTTTAAGTTTCCCAATGAAAAACAGTTTTTGCCATTTTTATCCCCCTTGCAAACATGTATATGATTACCTTGTGGGTTTTTATTAACACCCACAGTAAGGTATTACTGCATTTAAAACTGCTTTTGAACAAATTAAAGTTATAGCAGAGATTATCAGTACAAACATATTAGTACACATTAATGTATTTTAAAAAGCCCAAAATAATATAGTCTTTTGGGAGAAAAACATTAAAATGTTTTGTTTCATGCAGTACTTGGGTACAGCAAGCAATGTAAAATCCTAAGATATCAGAGCAGTTTCTTTTTTTTTTATTATTATTTATTTGACAGAGAGACACAGCGAGAGAGGGAACACAAGCAGGGGGAGTGGGAGAGGGAGAAGCAGACTCCCCGCAGAGCAGGGAGCCCTATGTGGGACTCGATCCCAGGACACTGGGATCATGACCTGAGCCGAAGGCAGTCGCTTAACCGACTGAGCCACCCAGGCGCCCCAGAGCAGTTTCATAAAAGCATCTGAAAACTGGAAATTAATGAAGATTACAACTAATGACATAAAGATATAATATAGTAAGACATTATCTTTCCAAAATGTTTACTAAATTGATGATGGTTATATATGATTAATAAAATTATAAGCTCATCTTATAATGGCATTTGGCTTCCTACTAAAATAATGAATATGAATGTGTAAAGATGCTAAAGTATTTCATCACTTTTAAGTTAATGCATTGAATATTATGCTTTTTACATACCTATCTTTCTTTAATATATTATTTGAAAATTTATTATTTTTATTCATTTCTGTCTACCATTTTAATTCCATTCACCTACAACCTCATGAAGGCAGAAGTCTTGTCTCTCTTGTTCACATTATCTCTAATGTCTGCCATGGCCAACATGTGCCATATATTCAGGATATATTAATTGCAGGAATAAATATTTTTTCTTACTTTTATTCCTTTTTTACGTATTTTAATTCTATTCACATATCCCACTTATTTTTTCTGATTCCTCTAATATTCAAATTTATTAATAAGTGATCTGACCCTAACTTATCACCAGTTCTGCTTATTTCAACAACTTTAATTTTATTTATTTTATTTTTATTTTTTTTAAAGATTTTATTTATTTGACAGAGAGAGACACAGTGAGAGAGGGAACACAAGCAGGGGGAGTGGGAGAGGGAGAGGCAGGCTTCCCGCTGAGCAGGGAGCCCGATGTGGGGCTCGATCCCAGAACCCTGGGATCATGACCTGAGCCGAAGGCAGATGCTTAACAACTGAACCACCCAGGCGCCCCTCAGCAACTTTAATTTTAAAGTCCATGTCTATTTACTGACATGGTAGCATTTTTTTTAGTCATTCTCCACTAAATCAAATCTCTAGACTAACCCACAGCCCCCGTTCCCTCCATGAAACATACTGACATCTGTCTGTGGCCAGTCCTCCAGAACATTTCTTCTCCCACCATTTCCCTGAAGTCACACTTGTTCTCAAACAAAATTATGTCATATTCTTGTTAGAATGTTCTAATGTAATTTTATATTAACCATGAGTGTTAAAACAGGGAGTTTTTTTCCCCCCTAGCTAAACCCATCTTTGATGTGCTTTGAAAGCATCAATAAAAGGATTGCTAAAAATAATTTACTGTAGAGTTACGGTTGAGAGAGATGTAAGGCAAAAAAATAATGATCTAAAAAGATTCTGCATACAATTTATACCACATAGCCTCATTTTTCTTTTCTTTAAAGAAAAACAAATTTGGAAATCACAAATAATGTATTTTAGGTAGGATTTATGAAAGCAAAACAATAAAAAATTCTAACCACCTTATCTATTATCAAAGAAAAGGACTTGTCCATTTATTAAACACTTTATGTGTACAACACTATATGCATAATTTTTGTACTTCCAACTTTATCCAATATCTAAAAATTATGATCAATTACAAGTGAATTATTGTTCCTGACTACACTGGTAATAAGCTTCTTTATTACACTGAAAACATGTTCTTCAAATCTTCTACAAAATGAGTATTTCCTCTACATGTAGTGTTGTTAGTGATGACATTTAATTCAATAGCCTATGTTTTTAGTTACTAAGCTCATCCCCTTCAACTCCATTATCAATACTAATGCAAAAGAATTAGGTCTATTCCATTAAGTGTTTTAAAATAAACTTTTTTAAAGTTACATTTAATCAATAATAATTGATTAAAATGTAAAAAATCAAGGAGGCATTCAAATCCTTGAGAAAATCTTGAGAGTTGCTTACTAACTATAAAAAATATGTACAATAATGAAACACTGTAGCATTGGCATAATACTGGACACATAAGTCAATATAAATGAACTTTCATTCTGAAATTCAAATGTATTTAGTATTTAATATACAGTAATGCTGGATTTTCAAGACAGTGGAAAATAAGGATAATTTAATAAATATTCTTTGGGACAATATCCCTGGAAACAAAAGAAACAGGTAATACGAAAATTTAAAAATATGCAGATGTCCAAAATCTGAACAGATATTCAATTTCATTATCAATCAAATAGATGAGAAGTAAAACAACCATAAAGTACTTCTTATGTACTTGTGTTGGGAGTCCCCAAAGCTACCACCACTAGACTCAAGGATTTTCTAGGAAGATTCACAGAACTCAGCATATAAAGTCATCTCACAGCTATGATTTATTACAAAGAAAAGGATAAACAACAAAATCAACAAAGATAAGGAGCACTGGGTGTTATATACAAACAATGAATCATGGAACACTACATCAAAAACTAATGATGTACTGTATAGTGACTAACATAACATAATAAAAAAAATATTAAAAAAAGAGTACATGGAGGGAAACGCAGAGGAGACCAGGTGCGAGATTCTAAGAGCCCTCTCCTACAGCAGTTATACAGGACATACTTAATTTCCCAGCAAAAATTTGTGACAATTTGTGTGAAATATGGTCTACTGGGGAAGTTCCTAAGAGACTACGTACGCAGGGTTTTCACCAGGAACTGGTCACATAGGTACCCTCTGCCTAGCACATATCAAAATTTCAGACTCCCAGAAGGAAAGCAGGTGTTCAGTATAAACCATATAGTTTATACAAAACAGTTTAGGCACAGCGAATCATTCTCATTAGGAGTTGGGAACCCAGCCCAAATCCAAGTTTCTAGACACAAACCAAGGGTCAACCTTGTGATTATACAAAGATAATGTGAATAATGTTATTATTCACATAGTAAAAATAAAATGTATGTATTTCTAAACTCCAGGGGATGCATGCCAATGTCTCCCAAAGAGTCTCTCACCCCTCTTGGGCTTACAAATTTCTGGTATTCAGTAAGCCTTTATCTACAGAATCATATGCCAATGTTTCTTCCTTTTAGGCTTTGCCAATCTGGATAAGAGATCCTTTTAGCATTGCCCCAAGCCTTTTCCCACCTCAAACACACATGTTTTTGACTTCCAGGGCAAAGAAGGACATATATTTAAAGTAAATAAAATATAGTTTTTAATATGCACTTCACTGCTGTACAACACTTCTCGGTTCAAGTCAACTTGGTGCTTTTCAATGAAACTTATATTGGTGAGACCTTACTTAATGTTGGACAATGTGACAAATCAAGGTGAATAAGATTTATTTCCTCCTCCAAAGATATTATTTCCTCCTCCAAGGAATTTACAGTTCAACAAACGTTATTAGAGTAACAGTCTTTCTCTAGAAATTTTCTGGTGAAAACAATGGTTACTATGCCAAGAAGCAAATGTTTATGATGAAATGTTCAATTTTTCTCTCTAAGCAAGATAAGGTATTTTCTTTATTTAGTCTATCTCACTCATCATTTTGAATGTCTTTGTGTTTCCACACTTACCTGTGGAAATTTGGGAAAGTTCAGTTTTGTGTACTTAAATATTATTGTTGTCTTCCTTCTTTTATTTCTTATTGAGATATAATTGACATATATCATATTAGTTTCAGGTGTAAAACGTAATGATTTGATATTTGTACATATTGCAAAATGATCACTACAATAAAAATAGTGAATATTCATCACTACACAGTTATATTTTTTTCTTGTGATGAGAAATTTTAAGATATACCCTCTTAGAAGCTTTCAAATATACAATATCATTAATAGTCAATATGCTGTACATTTGCATGCCCAGGATTTATTTTAATAACTAAAAATGTATACCTTCTGATCAACTTCAACCATTTTGCCCACCCCCAACTCCTGGTAACCACCAATATTTTCACTTTATCTGTAAGCTTGGAGTTTTTTTTGCTTTAGGTTCCACATATGAGTGAGATTTTATGTAATTTGTCTTTTTTCTGTCTGATTTATTTCACTTAGCATAATACCCTCAAGCTCTATCTACGTTGTTGCAAATAGCAAGGTTTCCTTCTGTTTACGGCTAAAAAATATTCCATTATGTATATACCACATTTTCTTTATCAGTTGATGGACACTTAGGTTCCTTTCATATCTTGGGTACTATAAATAATGCTGCAATGAACATGGGGGTGCATATATATTTTTATGTCAGTGTTTTCATTTTTTCCAGAAAAATGCCCAGAAGTGGAGTTGCTGGATCATCCTCCCATTTCATAGGCTGCCTTTTCATTTTTTTGATGGTTTCCTTTGCTGTACAGAAGCATTTTCATTTGACGTAGTCCCACTTGTTTATTTTTGTTATTGTTGCCTTTGCTTTTGGTGTTGAATCCAAAAAATTATCACCAGGACCAATGTCAAGGAGCTTACTGCCTGTTTTCTTCTGAGAGGTTTATGGTTTCAGGTTTTACATTTAAATATTTAACCCATTTTGAGTTGATTTTTGTATATGGTGTAAGATAAGAGTCCTGTTTAATTCTCTTGCACGTGATGGTTCCATTTTCCCAACACCTTTTATTCAATAGGCTATCCTTCCTTGATCATACATCCTTGGCTGCTTTGTTGTAAAATAACTGTCCATATATGAACTAGTCTATCTCTTGGCTCTCTACTGTCCTAATGACCTAGGTGACTTTTTATGCCAATACCATACTGTATGATTACTACAATTTGTAACAGTTTGAAATCAGAAAGTCTGATGCCTCCAGCTTCATTCTTTCTCCAGATTTCTTTGGCTATTTGGGATTTCTTGCGGTTCCTTAAAAATTTTAGGGTTGTTTTCCTAGTTCTGTGAAAAATGTCAATGGAATTTAGATAGGAATTGCATTGGACCTGTATATTGCTTTAGATAATATGGAAATTATAACAATATTAATTCTTTCAATGCATGATCTCAAAATATCTTTCCATTTGTTTGTCTTCTTCAATTTCTTTCATCAATGCCTATTAGCTTTCAATGTGTAGCTCTTTTACCTTATTGGTTAAATTTATTTCTAGGTATTTTTTTTTAAGATTATTTATTTATTTGACAGAGAGTGAGAGAGCAAAAGCAGGGCAAGCGGCAGGCAGGCAGAGGGAGAGGGAGATGCAGGCTCCCCGCGGAGCAAGGGGCTGGATGTGGGGCTCAATCCCAGGACCCTGGGATCATGACCTGAACCAAAGGCAGCTGCTTACCCAACTGAGTATTTTAATTTTTTGATGCAACTGTAAATAGGATTGTTTTCTTAATTTCTCTTTCTGATACTTTGTTATTAGTGTATAGAGATATAACTGATTTTTTATAGGGATTTTGTATCTTGCAACTTTACTGAATTTATTACTTCTAACGTTTATTTTGGTGGAGTTGCTAGGATTTCCCAAATATAATATGTCATCTGCAAATAGAGACAGTTTTACTTTTCCCTTTCCAATTTGGAGGTCTTTCATATATTTTTCTTGCCTAACTGCTCTAGCTAGGATTTCTAGTACTTTGTTGAGTAAAAGTGGTAAGAGCAAGCATTTTTGTCTTGTTCCTGATCTTAGAGGAAAGCCTTTCACCTTTCACAATTGAGAATTTATCTACTCCTTGTAGATTGCCCAATTTTTGGCATATAATTCTTAATAGTAGTCTTTTGTGATCCTTTGTATTTGTGCAGCATTGCTTGTAATATCTCCTATTTCATTTCCAATGTTGTTTATTTAAGCCGTCTTTCTTCATTTCTTGGTAAGACTAGTGAAGTTTTGCCTATTTTGTTTATCTTTCCTAAAAAATAGCTCTTAGTTTCATTGATCTTTTTTCTTTTCCTTTTAGTCTTTATTTCAATTATTTCTGCTCTGATCTTTGTTATTTCCTTCCTTCTGCTACCTTTGGGCTTAGTTTGTTCTTCTCCCCCACCCCCCCCAATTCCTTGAGATGTAAAGCTAACAAGATGTCTCTTTTAATGGAGCTTAAGTTAATAGGGATGATAGATAATAAACATGCAAAGAAAAAAAGAAAAAATGTCAAACAGTAACAAATGTGAAAGGATAATTTACAAGGAAGGTAGGGAGTCAGGCGATAGCTTTCTAAATGACTGGCAAAAATAATCAGACACATGAAAACCAACATAAAAAGCACTCCTAATAGATGGAACAATTGGTGCAAAAACCCTAAAGTGAGTTTAAACTGGGCATCTTTGAGAAACAGAAATAACAGCAGTGTTACTAACGCAGGCGAGAGAAGAAATGCTATTCATGGCACCAGGGAAGTAAGCAAAGGCTATTATCACACAGAACTTGATATATGAAAGAAAATAATTTGCATTTTATTCTAAGTTACCCACTGGAAACCCACTGGAAATTAATAGTTTACTATTGTTCTTCGAAGAAAGATAAAATTTCTTAAACAGATTTGATACTTACGTCTGTTAAAATGTTAAAATGTGTTGTATTGTTATATCCTTCAGACTCTTTTTGCATCATATTCTTCCTTGGTTTGGGGACTGCAGCATAGCTGGCTAGCTATCCGTCTGCTGAACTTCAAGACTCCTTGGACCACAGGGCATTTGACGGTACTGCTTCTTTTCTCTGAGACTGATGAATTTTTAAATAAATGGGCGGATAACATTTAGACATTGTAAGAAACCAACTCATACCTAGATTTCTGAAATAACAAAACAACTAAAAAGGAATACAATAGGGAACCTCCTCCCAACTCACTTCTCACTTCCACACTAAAGCCTTAGTGTCTGTACCACCAAAGTTTCTAGGTCAGCCTTCCTCCTGATGGGAGCCTCTATGTGTGGCTCGAACCACTTCTACTCTCAGTCTCAGTACTTACATATTATTCGATCAGACAATTCTCTGTAAGACAACACAGTCTTCAAAGGGGATCTGTGATGATGCATTTTATCCTGAGTTAAGTCATGTAAAGTAAAAATAAGATGAACACAGAGAGCTGGACTTTCCAGAGAGAACATTATTTACATGCAAAAGAAGACCGATAGGTTGCTTTAAATTATGACAGGAGCCAGGGATGAAAAATGTAAAATTCTCACCTCGGGGCAGCAGAGCTGCATTACAAAAATGCGTAATATCAAGTAAAGCCTATTTAAGAATTATCTAAATAATGTAACCTAAAATTTTAGAACTAAAGATCTGTGGAAATACAGAATATAGACACATTGTCAGTTAGCAACCTCTGGTCAGAACAGATCTCTACTGTTTCAAGACTGCATAAACTGGGGGGAGACGGAAATAAAAAAAAATAATACTGAGGTTGGGGCGCCTGGGTGGCTCAGTCGTTAAGCGTCTGCCTTCGGCTCAGGTCATGATCCCAGGGTCCTGGGATCGAGCCCCGCATCGGGCTCCCTGCTCCGTGGGAAGCCTGCTTCTCCCTCTCCCACTCCCCCGGCTTGTGTTCCCTCTCTCGCTGTCCAATAAATAAAATCTTTAAAAAAAATAATAATAATAATACTGAGGCCTATATGATACTTTACAACACAAAAGCATGGAACCAGTTTCTTAAAATAGGCAGAAGGAAAGTAAACCTATACAAATATTTACTGTAAGAAACAATAGGACATGTAAAACTATATTCATTTTGAGTTTCCAGAAATATTAAAAAAACACAGTCCAAGTGAAATAAAGTATTAAAAATTAAATGAAAAGGTAGCTAGGACATATAAGCAACAAATGTTTAAAAATTACAGATGAACGCAGGAAACATACTTGCATGATTGAAGAAAGAATGGAATCAACCAAACATAAATTCAAATCTGCAATTTGGAAATCAGACTAAAAATATACCTCAAATATAATAGCTATGAAAGATGTGATGGCTATCGAAAGCAGAGAGTATATAGTAAATATAAAGAGAATATAGTTCTTTCATGAATGGACATTTCTAAAAAAGCTAACTAGAACAAATAAAATATTTAAAAAGCAGAAAAAATATTCTCAGCACATAGGTGTGGGTTTCTGTGTGTGCTTAACCTATTGACCACAAAAATTTACTACATTCCAGGTTCAAACAATGCAAAAAGAATCTCAGTTTGACATACTCTGGAAAAGTTTTAAATCCTGATAATAAAGAAAATACAATCATAAACACCCATGCTTATAAAAATAAGTGACCATTTTTAGGGTAAGTTATATAATTCTAGTTTATTATTACACTTGCATAAGCTGCTATCAATGTGTAAAGACAACCTAAAGAGATTTTTGGATATGCAAAATCAGAACATGGAGTAAAAGATGACCTTTATTACCTATGCCAGAATGTATTAATTGAAAATATGAACTAAAATGGAGAAGGTTATATTTATATTACAGAATAAGTCCTGCTTCTATCTCATATCATCATCTCTGTGATAGCTATTCTATATATTTAAAATTAAGTTTAGATCACTCATTAATTCAGGATACATTTTTTGAGCGTCAATATGCCAGGGACTATGCCTGGCAACAGACTGATGACAAAAGAATTGGGGCCAATATGGTAACAAAATTGCAAAAAGAAAAGACCAATATTGATACTTAAAGGATGATATAAAAATTAATAATAATCATACAAGTATATGTATACATGTAGATTTTATTGCATTGAGAGAAACTGGGGAGTGAGAGAGTATTATGCTAAATTCTTCATTTTACATTAAGGAGTCATCAATAATGAAATTGTTCTTGAGTACGACAATTTTGAAAATCATCAATCTAATTGCATGTATTATTTTAAACGTATTGTATAAGCTCTAAATCATTTACAATAAATGTCAAAATAAAGATATGCATATAATTAATACTATAAGTAATGAAAATAATTTAGATATCATGAAAATACATAAAATGACATACCACATATTATATTTTAAAAAATTAAACTCCCCATTAGGAGGAAATATCTATTTGATTTGGATAAAAGCAATAAATTGCAAGAATATGCTATTTATTTGAAAAATACCTAAAGCACAAGAGTAAAAAAGTAAAAATGTGAAATGATATATGAACATAGTTTTGAAGATAGAGAATTGTACATGTTTTTGTATATGATGTATATGAGAATGGGTACAGGTAAATCATATCCCCAAATATTTGTACTTGTTAGCACATAATGAATGCTGTATGTGCTATAGCATTATAGATTTTACAATCTGTAATTTCTATGTTTCTCAGGTTTTTTCTTAAAAGGTATATACTTTAAGTTGGGAAAAAGCAGGTGAAATTTTTATGAAAAAACAAATATTTTTGGCTTATTTACTATTTCATTTTCTACAGAATACTTTTCATCTTCCTTGCCTAATTAACTAGCCAGGCCAGTACTTTGTTATTTTAGCAAAGATGAATAAATCTGGGAATTAGTGGCTATCAACAGGGAATATTCTTAAAATCATGACCTTGATTTTAATGTGTCTCTAGAAATATGAGATAGTAAATGAGCTGGAACTCATTTATTTTTCATCGTTTGAAGGAATATTTATTCTTACCTGATATGCCTGCCCCCAAAGCTCTTGAGATATATAGTTCTACTTTCCTATCAATTGAGAGCTTTGAAGTATTTATTTCATTCGAAAAGTTGTGCATACACTGCAACTGCTCATTTTATTTTTTTTAAAGATTTTATTTATTTATTTGACAGAGATAGAGCCAGAGAGCACAAGCGGAGGGAATGGCAGAGGGAGAGGGAGAAGCAGGCTCCCCGCTGAGGAGGGAGCCATTGCAGGACTCAATCCCAGGACCCTGGGATCATGACCTGAGCGGAAGGCAGATGCTTAACCGACTCAGCCACCCAGGCGCCCCGCAACTGTTTAAATAGAGAAAAAAAAATCATCATGATTCCAACTTAAAGTACAATTTAAATTTTAAAATTGTTAATCATTTTCATAAGCTACTTTAACCAGTCATCTGCTCCCCGCTTATCCTATAATTCCTGTGCCCAGACTGCAGTATTTTTTATTCCTGGAAAGTGTTCTCCTGTCCCAAAGGATTTCTGATCATTCACAGGCTCACATACCCAGAGCTAATTTCTTAAAAATCCCTTACACATTTTCCTCTTGTTTAATTCCACCTTGAGATACCATTATTAGTGATTTACTTTCACTTCTTCTCCCCTCTCTGTGTGAAAGTCTTCCTGGCTCTTTTCCCTTCCATTTAGTCCTGAGATCTTTTAATCCTTCCTCTCTTTTTAATGCTGGAAGATTAAAATCAGTCCCAATTTTTCTCCACAGACATGCATATCCTAATTTATCCCAAAGCTCAGCAAAGCAAAAGGGCTTCTAAGAAACAGGAGTCTCCTGAATTAGAAGGCATTTTATTAAGCATTCATTTTAGAATCTTATTTCCCTTCCCCAAAACGAGTATTTCTTCCTAATACAAAGCATACTCTCCCCAAAGGGAATCCAGTGAATTAGGATTTTTCTCTCTTTCCACCACCATAACATAGCTTCTACCACTATAAAAATGTGGTCCCTAGACCAGCCTCAGCAGCCCTGTGACCATGTTAGGAATGCAGATTCCTGGGTCCTAACCCATATTGAAACAGAAATTTTACTTTTTCTGGTGATTCTGAGGTATACAAAAGTAATAGAATCTGCAGCAACATGAAGAAAAGGTAACATGCATGCTCTCAAATACATATTTCTATGTGATCAGGTCATATTAAGAATGGCAGAATAGGGATGAGAATGGGGGTGAAGCACTGAGAAGATACCTGTACATTCCAAACAGACTAGTCATGCTGCTCTGAGCGTGTCTCATCTCTACCTTCAATACTCAACAGCACCTTTGAGTCAGTTTCTTCTACCCCCAACTGCTTCCTCCATCACATAGCCTACATTAATTCATTGCTAGGTTCCTACACACCTGGCTAGGATCCTAACTGTTCCAAAACTTCCCCTGTGCTTTCCACCGACAGAGCTCACCATCTCTCCCAAGAGACTTTCTGACTGTTCAAGGCCTTCTTGTGTCCTTTCCCTAATATTCTGCTTCTACAGCCCTGAGCTGCCTGATAATTTCAAAGGTTTGGCATAATTTAAGTAATCCTAATAAGGAATCTTACCAATGAAATAATTCCTGCACGTTTGAAACTAGTCTCCTTTTGCCAGTTTAATCAGAATTGGTCTAACCAATGAATAATATAGTATGAATCCAAATTATTTTTTTTACTCCAAATTCTTAACTAATTATTGAAATTTTTAGGTTTTCTTTTTCTCCCTCTAAGATTCTAATTATCATTACTGAATGGTAGATTTGTGACAGATTGCAAAGA
Organism: Mirounga angustirostris; assembly: GCF_029215605.1. Taxonomy (NCBI): domain Eukaryota; kingdom Metazoa; phylum Chordata; class Mammalia; order Carnivora; family Phocidae; genus Mirounga; species Mirounga angustirostris. The sequence continues at coordinate 39,119,250 of NW_026991720.1, forward strand.
ATCTTGAAGATGTTTTATCCTATACACAAAGATAACAGTGAAAATTTTAATGAGATTGGAGGGGACATGCCCTAAGGGTGGAAAGACAAGGACTACCTGTGGAGAAACAAGGTAGAAGGCCTTGATAAGCCTGAGTGAAGAATTATGATAATAGTTTGATCTAAAATCAGTACAGTAAAGCTTCAGGCAAGCAGAAAAACTCAAGGAAAATATATGGCACTTTGAAATAGATAGAATGAGGGGGGTGGTGAGAAAAGCAGTTATCAGATGTCTGTCTTGCATCAGTAGATGGTGAGGGAACCATTCAATAAGCCAAGAAGTCACAGAAAAGGGCGGGTGGGGGTGGATGTTACCTATTTATCCTTCTACAATAATCACCTAGCAGATCTTTTTGTTTCCTTTCTCACCTCTGTATTGGAGAGAGAGGCAGTCATAATAACCTTTACCGATTATTTACAATATGCAAAGTTTTGATGTGTTAAAATATATGTATGTATATATATACATACATATGGATATATATATATATATGAGAATATTACATATTGAGACTATTACATATTCTCACAGAAGAGGAAACTGAAACACAGAGGTGGATGGCTTATTCAGATTCACATAGTTAAAGAGTGGCAGGAATCAAATTTTTAGAGTTCAAACTCTGAGCTTTTGCACATTTGCCTACTTAAATATTCCTCCCTCCCCAAAACTGAGAAGTGATACATATTCATCCCTGATCAGGCTCTTACTAGACCTAACTCAGTCTAACTGTAATATTGGACTCTTTCCTGTGGCAATCTTTCCTAAGAATTGCTTCTTATTAGCAGAATCCCAAATCAGATATATCTCTCTACAATGTTCATTCTATTAGATTCCCTCATACTGGACCTCATCATAAACAATAGGGCATAAATTTCTGCCCCACAGTTTAACATCTCTAAACCAAGGTGTCTTAAAATTCATGGAATAAGAGAATCTTGGCATAATTTAATTGGCACACATATTTTTCTTCTTAGTGGCACATACATTGGTACATCTTACAAATAAAGCCATCTTAGATTCTTAAAAAATTCTCTATTTCCTGATTTTGTATCTTTAGAGAAGCTCATACATTAATATTAAATAAATTGATATGTGATTGAAATACTGTAAATTTAAGTGGCCCTAATACTACCTAGGCAAACTATGTTTTCCTAATCCAACCACTTACCTACTCTTCTAGATAGTCATTTCATATCTTCCCCTCTCCTCAAACTTCCAATACTATGTCTTCTATGCTCTTCCAATTTTAGTAAGAAAACAGAATGAGTATTCTGAAATTATTGGACACAGTGCTCTGTGCATATCAAGTACATATTTTGTTAACTGTGGCCTATTACATTCATTAGCATTTCTGTTTGTTCTATCAATTATTGAAGAAAATGAGCTAAAATCATCAGTGATAGAAAGTTGTAGATGTTTCCATTTCTTCTTTTTATTCTGTTAATTTTTACTTGAATTATTTAAGACTATGATTTTACATGTATATGCTTTTATATTCTTATGTATCAGAACATATCAATTTTTATTTTTAGTATTTATGTACATTTAATGTAATTATTGATATGATTACATTTTAATCTATCATCCTGTTATTTTCTACTTTTTTTAACCTTTTTTTTTAAAGATTTTATTCATTTATTTGAGAGAGAATGAGATAGAGAGAGCATGAGGGGGGGAGGGTCAGAGGGAGAAGCAGACTTCCTGCTGAGCAGGGAGCCCGATGCGGGACTCGATCCCGGGACTCCAGGATCATGACCTGAGCCGAAGGCAGTCGCTTAACCAACTGAGCCACCCAGGCACCCTATTTTCTACTTTTCTCATCTGTTCCTTGTTCTTTAGTTTATGCTTTTCCACTGTTAACTGAATATTTTCTATTATATTTTTCACTATTGGCTTTTTATACCAGTAGCCCTAAAGATTACTACATAACTTAGCATACTCTAATTTTCAAATACAAATTCAAGTAAAATGTAAAAACCTCAAAACTTCAGAGCTGTCATCTTTCATGACTTTGGTTTTTAATTTTGATTCTATCTAGAAATCCATAATTTTCTAATTTTCTAATTCTAAACATTCTGGAACATTTTCATAAACCAGATTCCCTAGAAGGAGTGCCAGTGCTGGGAATTCTGTGAGTGTATGATGTTTGGAGGGAGAGCTCTCAGGAGAAGGGGGAGAGCTCAGGAGAAAGGGCCTGAGGGAAGCAGGATAGGAATAGGGAAGAAGAATAAGTCAGGCAAGGATGTGGTTTCGATTAGAGGCTAGCTGCAGCCTGGTCCCATAAGATGCTCTGGTATGTGAACTAAATCACAGAGATGTTCTCTACCATGAGGCAAGGGGGCCAGGTTTATGATCCTCATTTCAGTCAGTCATTGACTGACGGCTATCCCAGGCAATGAAGGTAGACAGTTCTGGGATAGGATATATAACCTCTCAGGTAGGTTTGCTCTTATTGAGCTGAAGGAAATTCTCCAGTGAAAGCCTTTAAGCCTTTAGTTGCAAACATTCATCCTGCTGGTAAAAGCAACTGGAGTTGGGAGAAAAATTTTTTTTAAAAAAAAGGACCCACTACAGTCTTAAAAATCAAATAAATAATATTTGGATATAATAAGTATAAACAGAGGCTAAATAAAGGCAGCATTAGGACATAGTTTTAGCTACTTTTTATAAGAAGAAGCCTTGTCAGTTTTAGACTTATTCTATAGAGTTGAGTTTGTTGAAAAAGTAGAATGTTACCACATATCTAGCAAAATATATTTTTGCAGGTCTGCCTATAAATCACATCTCTAATTAGTCTGAGAACTTCTAAATTATTCAAGTTAAACCTGAATATTTTATCTTGGAATGTCTAAAATATCTAATGTTTAATGTCAGTTACCTTTGATATCAATAGAAGTTTTATATTTCTACTTAAATTGAATAAAGTTTTGAATTTGAATAATTTCCAATTCAGAGGTGAAAATTCCAGAAAAGAACTGATAACTTTGATACCTCAAAATTAGCAATTCACATTTGTACAAGGATAGAATCATCAATTTTCTTTATATATAAACATATATTCTCTTTGTAAAGAAACAGATCATCTCCAGAGACTTCTTTAAGTCATTTTGTGCCTTCCTACAAGTGGTATATAACTTGTTCCTATTAGTTTTGACAAAATGATTATCATCATTTTTGGTAATATTTACAATCATCTGCTTGTCTTCTCTCATGTATTTAGAATGCTTATGAGAGGAAGTCCTTTTTAATACAATTTGGTAAAGAATATTTTTAAAAATTCCAAAGTTGAATTTGTATACCTGACACCACAACAATTAAAAATATTTATTCAGAACAAGCTTGTTCTTGATGTTTAGTAGTTACTGAACATTCATCATGTTGCATGCAATGCTCTTTTGTTTTCTTTTCCTCCTCCAAAGAAATGGAAATCATTTTATTCAGCTCCAGCCAGCAAAGAATTCTCACCAAAGATATATGAATTTAGGCACACTTACAATTTTCTGAGGGTGATCTATAATACCTGTTTTCAATTAAAGTGCAAGAAATACCCTGTATAATGCATGTTCTGTCAGAAAAGCAATATGGGAAATGAACACTAACATTTCATGAGGCTGCTACCTCACTTCATATAGAAAAGGGAGGTCAATCAATCAGTATTTGAAATAAAATTGTTGGTATGCATTTTATGTGAAATACTGCATTACATGTTTAAAGACAAAATATATTAAGAAAACCAACTTCTCAACGTTTTTGCATTACAATTGGTAGCACCTTAGTATGACAGGAGCCAAAAAGAAGAAAACAAATTCTTACTTTCGGTACCTGAGTGGGAAGAAACAGTACTGATGGAATGTGAAATTAATGAGGACTTGGAGTAAAAGAAAGAACACAAAAAGAAGAAGGGATGCCTTTCCTTATAGGATATAAGCAGAGGTGTGCTTCATAGAGTAAATAATTCATAAATCTATCAATGATGGGAGGGGAAAAGCCTTAAAATAGGTTTCACAAAATTAGCAAATCTTTGCACACCTCCAACCTTGGAAATAAAACCTTAGGATCTTTCAGAGAAAAATGTTGCAAACCTTCTAGGAGGATTCTTAGTGTTAGCCCTGTAGCCTCTGAGACTTATATTGAGAGCCTTCTGTGAACATTAATTCACTTCCCAATGAGTAGTCTTGACAGATTCAAGAATAAAAATCAAGGATTGGTCAATTGCCATTCTCTTGCCTTCCCTGGCAATTCATTTGGCATTGTGCAGACCTACATATAGAGCTTAGCATGAAAGACTCTGTGAAGAACACTTGAAATTGAAATGTTTGAAATTTCAAAGGACTTAAATTAAGTTGGGTTATCCTGGCCTCATTTTCCTGGTCAGTGAAGGCTTTTCAGAGAGTGAAAGCCTACATTTTAGCAGTGTATTCTACATAATTAAAAGAATCTTCACATAAGACATCTGTTTTAATTAAAGCTGGAAAATGGAATGCTTCGTTGGAAAAATAAAGCTCTTTTCTCAGCTTTCTGGTCTGTAGGTACTTTCCTGAATTTAAAATCAGAAATGTTTAAGTGGTAACAGCGATACATTGGCAGATCTCCCCAGCCCTCTGAAATATCAGAGTCATTTCCATTTGAGTATGCTCACAGAATTAGTGTTCAACCCACCATCTATGGAGCTGGAGTGTCTATGAATTCTGCCAGAAATAAAACACATCATCATTTGTTAGCTGTACTATGTTTTATGCCACTAACAACCAAAAACTTTCCCCATCTGGGGATTTGAGTAGACTCTGCCAGGGGTCAACGACAGGTAAAGAGAATGAACTGGAGCTGGCATCCCACTCATGGAGCTAGGAAAGAACAGTGATGGTACTCAGTCAACATTCGTAGAGAACACTAGTGTTAATTCCAGAAACACAAAACCAATGTATAAACCTAAAGGCTGGGAGAGGATTAGAAAAATGCAGATACAGCCAGGCCAGGCTCTCGGAAATAGGAAGAGGGTAGTGGGATGAGTATGAAGCAAGGCTGACCCAAAACAGCTACTGAAAGTGTTCTGGTTACTGTTCTTTAAAACTTTGCAGCAAGTTTCAAAGGGTGAGGCTGGAGCAGAGGTGTGAGGTCAGGATAAAGAGGTAACAAGCTAGACCGAAATCTATAAAAATGAGATAATGCAGTAAAGGCTTCAGCTATGATACATTATATATTATAGTGAGAAAATTCACATTTATTGCAGTGCCTGGTATAGAAAAGGTATCAGAGCATTTTGTTGCCATCAAAATCCTTGCTTGCCAAACTCTCATTATATATCAACCTGCTTTTGTTACTTCAGTTACATGTTTCATTTAACAATAAGTAGTATTCTTTAATATGTCCTACACTAATGCAACTTAGCCTGATCTTCCACAATACCCATTAGCATAGCGGGCATATCTGTTAGGATAGATGACTGGCCTCTTGGATATGGTACCTATATTGCCATCTACTGGAAACTACTACAAATTACAGATAGACACCAAGATGAGCAAGGATGCTGCTAAAAGAACTCAGCTCCATTCTATATACAGTGACATAATTGTGAAATTTCTGATGGATAAGAAAGTACAAATAAGCACTGTGTGGTAACTTGGCTTTCATTTCTAAATGACCATAGTCTGTGTGAATTTCTTCATTCAACGTGTCTTACATGATTTCGTTGGTGCAATCAACACTTCACCTGATTGTTCTAAATGTTCTGTTTCTGATACACAGGGATGTTTCAAACTTTTATTAAGAAAAAAAAAGTTTGAATTTATTCCATAAGGAATATTATCAGTACTTCTTAAATTCATTTGCTATTCTAAACACTGATATTCTGATATTGCATATTCTTAGTATTCTTTTCATGATGTTTACTCAAAGGAAATAGAAAAGAAATGCCATGTACCATAAAAAGTATAATTTAAGGCAAATAGCACAGATATTTGAAAACCAAGGGAAATGTATTATAATCCATCAAAATATAGACTTTAAAATTTCTTTTATTATACAGCTGATAAATTAGGCCCAGAAAGACTGGGGATAAAAATCACAATCATGTAATGGTAACATTTAGAACGATACCACACCTATGAAGGAGTATGACTTAATTTAATCATTACTACACAAAGCCTTTTTAGAGGGTTCAATTTTCATTACATTTTTTTAAAAGATTTTATTTATTTATTTGAGACAGAGAGAATGAGAGACAGAGAGCACGAGAGGGAAGAGGGTCAGAGGGAGAAGCCGACCCCCCACTGAGCAGGGAGCCTTATGTGGGACTCGATCCCGGGACTCCAGGATCATGACCTGAGCTGAAGGCAGTCGCTCAACCAACTGAGCCACCCAGGCGCCCAATTTTCATTACATTTTTAAAAATAAGATCTTGAGGATCTGGAAAAGATTTTTTAAAAATCAAATTAAATATTTTGGGGGTACCAACAATGTATGGTATTTGTCTACAAGAGAAGTGGGATTTCTTATTATTTCAAAAGTGTGCTGATTCCAAATAAAATGTATCAAAAATTATGTCATTATTATATTAGAAATTGTTTCACATAATAAAGTCCAATCATCAGAAAGCTTATTGTATTGGGAATTTTACATTCTTCATCAGAAATAAACAAATGTTAAGAAATGAAAAAGTTCAATATCTACATTTATCAATATCTGTAAATATTGCAGAGGTGATTTGTATTCACAACAATGTACGTATGCCTCTGCCTTCTGATCTTTGAATTACACTTCTTAAAATATATTGCATCAGTCTTGTAGAAATATATGACAGCAAAGATCCTTGAAAGCGTATCTGATTCATCCTGTTGACTTCAGCTGGAAATGCAAGAGTCATGCTACACAGGTGAGTCTTATTATTCAATAACTACACAGTAGCAAAATCCATGAATTCTCTTCCAAATAAGTCCATTCTTGAATTCAATGACCTTTTCTATCAAAACAGCCCTCGATACATGTGCCTGAATTTACGCTGCCATAGATTAAATTTATTCCCTCAGTGGAAAGAGAGAACAACATGACATTGTACACTTAGGATTTTATCAGTGAGTTCCACGGAATGACAGCTAATCACAAGAACCCTTGCTAAAAATCCCTTTCTTGTCAAAATCAATGTTTAAATATCAGATTTATATTATATGCTAGTCTCAGCTTTCTCTTTTAAGGAATAAATTTGTTCATTTATCCACACAGATCCCCTTCTATATTACAGGGTCATTGTTTTTAAGCTTAAGGGAAAGTTTCAGTATCCTGTTTGAGCTTTGACATTTCTCAAGAACAAATTATGAGTTCTTTACCTGGATTTCAGTATATTGATTTTCTTTAGTACTTTGGATTCAATTCTTTCTGTAGCAAGAGAACAATAGACTCATTACCCCAGGAGATTTACCCTTGGTCATACATTAGTTAATATGACAGAGAAACACTATAGAGAGAATATACATCCAAAAAGTTTGAATTAGAGAGAAAGAGGCTGTAATGCTTTTCCGAAGTCTCCACTCCCCTTCCCTAAAGTCCAGAAGAAAGACAGTCTCTTCAGTATTTCCCACTGCCACAGAACACTGATCCGGAATAGAAGTCTGCGTTTATCAACTGTAATACCTCTCTCCACCTTAAGAGGGAGATTCAGGTTTAATGACATAGTTAACTGTACTGAACCATCATTGGAGTTTGTGGTATCTTCTAGGTACATCCAATCAAACCTATCACTGGTACTTCTGTCTACACAGTCTTTAATAGTCTTCTTCTTTTTTGATTTAATGATTTCAGTCTAAGAATAACAATGTATCTTCCCGGACTAAATCAAGACTCTGAGCTGGCCCGGCATATAGAAATTCATTCCCAATGATGATCTCTTTCAAGAGACCAATAATGTCATATAGTTTGTAACAGATTCTTTTTCATTTCATTCTTTCCTCTTCTATCCCCTTTGGTTTAACTGCATCTACTCCAAAATGGAAAGGTTCTTAGGAAGAATAAATTTGGCTAATATAGCAGATCATCCAATTAGAATAACAGAAATCACTCACTAAAACAATTAATGGATTCATCCAGTCAGCAAGCCTTTTTACAGCTATGTTATATGCAGTGCACTTTGCTAGGTGTTATAATTTCATAGGTAAATATGTTCCATTAAGAGAAATATGTATTTTGGGAAACAGTTTATTCTGAAATATATACGTTTGGTCCTTTCAATCTTAAAATACACAAGATTTTATCTGTGTATAGCATATTTTAGTCAGCATTATGTTATACACTCCACCCATGTTGCATGTGTAGCTGAGGTTTGCTGATTTTCAGTGCAATAGGAGGTTTCATTGGATAATCATACCACAATCATTTACCCATCCCATTCTTGATGGCCATTTATGTTACCTACAGTTTTTAGTAATTACAAGTAACACTGCTATGAACGTTTTTTGACAAGTCTTGCTGCACGTATGCACCCACATGGAAAGAGTGGAATTTCAAAATCATAGAAAGTTAACACATAATGGCAAAGGGTTTTCCAAAGCAGTGATGCTAAATTTTACTTCACCAGAAGTGTATAAGAGACCCTGTTGCTCCAAACACTTGTGAAAACGGTACTGTCAATCTTCACAGACATTTAGGACAGTGTTTAGTAGTATACTGTAGTGGTTTTGATTTGCATTCCTACAATGATTAATGAAGTTGCACGCCTTTTCATATTTTTATAAGTCATTTTGATATCCTATTTTGTGAAGTGCCTGTTCACATCTCCTTCCCATTTTCTTTTGGATTCTGTGTTTCCTCTATTGATTTATACTTTTTATTCTGGATGGGTCTTTTCTAATTATATGGATTGCAAATATTTTCATTCATTGTGTCTTTTCTCTCTTTTTTAAAGATTTTACTTATTTATTTGACAGAGAGAGACAAAGCGAGAGAGGGAACACAAGCAGGGGGAGTGGGAGAGGGAGAAAAAGGCTCCCTGCCGAGCAGGGAGCCCGATGAGGGGCTCCATCCCAGGACCCCGGGATCGTGACCTGAGCTGAAGGCAGACACTTAATGACTGAGCCACCCAGGTGCTCTGAGTGTCTTTTCTCTCTTAATGGTGATTTTTGATACAAAATTTTATGTAGTTTAATTTTTTAATCATTTTTATTGTTAATGCTTTTAGGAGTTCTGTTTAAGGATATTTTTCTACCCAAGGTCATAAAGATCTTCTTCCATGTTTTCTAAAACCTTTCATGTTTTGCCTTCCAAATTCTGCAGTGTACAAGCAATTGTTACTTTATGACATGAACAAAGGTCAAGTTCTTTTTGTTTCTATACAGATATCCAATTAGCACTGTCCCATTTGTTGAAACAACAATCTTTGCCCACAAATTTATAGTGGCACCCTTGCACCATATAAAGCTTCATATATTCATGATGCTGTTCTGATATGTTTGTTCTGTTCTATCGATGTATTTGTTTATCTTAGCCAAAACCGACTTTCATAATGATTGTTGCTATATGACAGGACAAGTTCTATCAACTCATATCTTTTCAACAGTGTCTTGGCTTGGAAATATCATTTGCACTACCAAATCAGTATCACCCTACCAATATTCACATAAAAATCTGCTGGTATTTTTACTGGGATAGTACTGAATATAACAATCCATTTGGGGGAACTAACATCTTTAAGTTACTAAATCTCTTCATCCTTGTACCAGATAAATGCTTCCATTTATTTAGGTCTTTTTTTTTTTCTTCAAATTTTTAATTTAAATTCTAGTTATTTAACAGATAGTATAATATTGGTTTCAGGAGTAGAATTTAGTGATTCATCACTTATATACAACACACAGTACTTACACAACAAATGCCCTCCTTAATGCATAGGTCTTTTTAAATCTATCTTAATAATATTTCTAGTGTTTTATGTGGCAATTTTTCACAGGACTTATTCCGATGTATTTGAAATATTTTGATGCTACTGCAATGGTCATATGTATATACATATAATTTCATTTCTACCTTTTGACATCGTTTCCAAAAACTTTGTCAAATTTGCATGTTAATTATAATAATGCATATGCAGATTCTCTCTTCTTTTTCTATGCTTTTACCCTTTCTTATTTCTTGCCTATTGCACTATGATTTCAGTAGAAGTCCTAGACATCTTTGTTTTAATCTCTGAAACAAAACATTCAATAGTTCACTATTAAATATAAAGCCTCCTCCATGTTTTCTGTGCCTATCCATTATCAGATTAAGGAAGTTTCTTCTATTCATAATTTGTTAGAAGTCTTAATTCATAAATAGATGTTTAATTTTACCAAATATCTTCTCCATACTGATTTAGTGGATTATATATTTGTGCTTTATTCTGTTTATATGAATAATTTAACAGGCTGATTATTGAAGGTTAAATCAATCTTACATTCCTGGAATAAACCTAATTTGATCATGATACATCATCTTTTTTATATATTACTGAATCTGATATGCTTTTACTTTGCTTATAATTTTTTAATCTGTGCTTAAAGTTGGCCTCCATTTTACCTTTCTTTTAATGTCATTGGTGGGTGTAGTTTCAAAAAGTATCCCTCCCTCATAAAAATATTAAGAGATCTCTCTTCGTCTATCATAGGAGTGTTATTTTCTTCTTAACCATTCTGTGGAAACTGGTAAAACCAGTAAGAACTATAGTTTTATTTGTTGGAGGAAATTAATTATATATTCCATCACTTTGAAACTCCAAAGATTAAGGAGGTTTACTACACACACACACACACACACACATACACACTCTCTCTCTCTCTCTCTCTCTCTCTATATATATATTTTTTTGCTGTGTCAGGTTTACAAGCAGTGTTTTCTTGTCTACTCTTTCCTTTTGCGTTTCTATTCGCATATATGATAGACTACTAAACTACTGTCCCCATGTTTATAATTTTCTCTTCTTTCCATCATTTTGGGCTTTCCTCTAGCTATATTCTTCTGATCCTTCTTCCAACTTATTAATCCCCTCTTCAGTTATAATAAATATGAAGTTAGACTAATCTATTTAGGCCTTAATTTTAGTTGTTTTATTTTTCAGTTCTATAGTTTCAATTTTGTTTAATATATTTTTGTGTATGTATGTTTATACACACACACACACTTCTTACATATTCTCTACTAATGCTCTAATTCTGTGCTTTATTTGCTTGAATTAAGAATAGTGGCTAGAGGGACACCTGGGTGGCTCAGTCGGTTAAGCATCTGTCTTCGGCTCAGGTCATGATCTCAGGGTCCTGGGATCAAGTCCTGCATCCAGCTCCTTGCTCATAAGGGACCCGGCTTCTCCTTCTGCCTGCCGGTCTTCCTGCCTGCTCAGTTTCTCTCTCTCTGACAAATAAATAAATATTTTTTTTAAAAAAAGAATAGTGGTTAGTTTGTGTCTGAGAAGTCCATAAAATGGGCTCTCTGAGGATCCTTTTGTATCTCTTTTTTCCTTCCCTTCATCTTCATCCTCCTCCTCCTTTTCTTCTTCCTCTTTCTCTTCTATTTTTTTGTTTTGTTTTGTTTTCTACTTTCTAATCTCATCTCATGTGCCTAGGAAGTCTTAGTGATTTCACAAAATAAAGAAATAATTTTAAGCCTCAGAAAATATATTCACACAAAGAAGACTTTGCTTTAAGCTACTAGCAAGTAGGCAATAACAAAACAATTCAAAACACCTTGATCTAATTTTGGGATTGAGAAGGTCCAAAGCTGAAATATTTTTAAAGGTCAATCTCTTCCACAACACCCTTACTCAGGGTGTATGGGTATTCATCAGTAGCCTCCCTCGGTGATATTCTCTAAAGACCAATTTTTGTCTCTGAATCTTGTGAGGTTGTAAAAACTCTTCATATTTTTGAGATTTATCTGGAGAAATCAGCCACCCCAAATATGGGGCTTACCTCACTGGGTTTCTTTATTTTCCCAGATCTTAAATCTGTAATTCTTTACTGCCTTGATAGCTCTTTAATGTCTTTAAGCTTAGTATTAATAAATTTTTCTTTTAAGTCTGGAAACTGGTCTAATTTCCTAGACTGCCATTAACCTAAAGTTGAACATAATTTTTAAATAGATAAAAGGAAGAGGGGTAGTAAAAAAAAAAAAAAGCAAACCATCAATAAAAAATTCCCCATAAAATTATACTCTTAAAGGACAGATGCAAACCAAGAAACAGACTCTTCACAATAGAGAATAAAATGATGGTTACCACAGGAAATGTGGGTGGGGCTCCATTAAATAGGTGATGGGGATTAAGGCATGCACTTGTAGTGATGAGCACCAGGTGTTTTATGGAAGTGTTGAGTCACTATATTGTATACCTGAAACTAATATTACACTGTGTTTTAACTAACAAGAATTTGGATAAAAACTTTAAAAAAATAGTATTCTCTACGGCATGACTTATTCTTGACTTAAAGACGTATTTTGTCAATGTTCTTATACCTAGGGTCTCCCGGGTGGTTCAGTCGTTAAGTGTCTGCCTTTAGCTCAGGTTATGGTCCCAAGGTCCTGGGATCAAGCCCTACATTGGGCTCCCTGCTCAGCAGGAAGCCTGCTTCTCCCTCCCCCACTCCCCCTGCTTATGTTCCCTCTCTTGCTGTGTCTCTGTCAAATAAATAAATAAAATCTTTAAAAAAAAAAGTTCTTATACCTGAAAATTAACCTTACAAAAATGCTAATTGGTACAATTTCCTAGAACTGTTTCCCAAATTACATTTTTCAATAAACTCTTTGTGGGAGAGGAGAAGTTCATAGACAAGTTCTCTTAATCTACTTCTATTTAATGGATTTGCCACTGACTCTTCACTGTTCTAGAAGATATTCTGACTTATACACCAGTAGGCTGATTATTTGTGGATGGCTCTTTGAAATGTGCCTCTGTATTTTTGCTCATACCCATCAGGTTGGATGACTTGTCTACACCATAAACTGCTGAAGTGTGAGGGACGTAAATGTCACATTTATTCAACATTTATTGCTGGTTCAGCAGTAGTCTTAAGAATTTTTTTTTTAACTTGGCGATAGGCATTTATTGTGAATAAAAAAAATTTCCTTCAACAACAGATACTGCACATGGGGGGGCCAGGACTCATGCCTGATGACTCATCTTTCAATACTCAAATATATGCAGCTATTTGGACCCTGGTAAGAACCACTCACAGCCCCCCAGACACACTCCGCAGCTTTCCTCCATCCGCAGATAAGTTAGCACCCAAAGTACCAGTCTGCCTGGGATGCGCATATTTCTTCTGGCTTCTAGAGCTAAAGGCAGAGTTCCTCTTCCTGCCTTACGGAGGGTGTCGCCTGTCCCCTCAGCCCGCTGAATAGCAGGCATAACTACTGCTCCAGGGTCACCACACCTGGCAGGACTGGATCACCTCCTTCAAGGCCTTCAGCCCCTCCACGCTCCTGTCCTTCACGGCCATGGCCAGGAGGACCGCTCTGTTTCAGCTTCCTGAGACACAAATGTCATCAGGTCCTTTGCTAAGATATGGATGAGAGGCTCGTCCTGCCCAAGAAGGACTTTTGTGGTGAGCACGGGCTTGCTGATGTCACTGGCCATGGTGCTGGGCTCCAGGGAGACCAGGGTACCCATCTTCCCAAACTGGGTCACCACCACCGATGTGAATGCTGAAGGCTGTGCAGACCACCTGCGTAGGGACCCCACACACCACTTCCGTCTTCTGTTTTGAGATCAGCAAGGGTTTGCCTTCCATGGATGGGTCTCTTCAATGGCACGCGCCGTGCCCGGAAGTCAAGAATTTTTTCTTAATGCTTATGTGGATTCACTGTCTTAGTTTCCTTACAAATACTGAGAATAAAAGCAAGCTTGGCAAATGCTTTTTATGTCTTACCTTCAAGAAATAATCTGATGGATTTATTCTTATTATAATTCAGGGGTAAACTGAAGAGAAAACACCATAAGCATGTCAGTACATACGTGTACACATACAAACACACACATACATACACTTTATTGTCTAGCACTACCTTATTTTTTCTTTTTTTTAAAGTGGGTACCATTTTTTTGTTCCTGACTTCCCAAAGGAATATTTTTAGAACATGTTTTCTTTTTCTATGTATTTTATTATCCTGTGTGCATATACATGAACCTTAAAAAACATTTTTTTCAAAACAATATAAGAAGCATTTAGAAAGACAATTTGGGAAATTTTATATGTAAACATATGAACTGATAACAGTTCTCTAAAACTTATGTTTCCAAATATTTTTTCATACTGTCTCACTAAAACCATGTTTAAAAATATACATGATTCAAAAAAATAAAAGTATACATGGTTCAGAACAGGTGATTTCCAATTTTTCTGAAAATCTGAAGCTCACATGATAGTTAAAAAGTTTTCTACCTTATCCATTTAATGATTTAAGTTCTACTCTTGAGAAACCCACTGTGTAATTTTATGTGGTATAGAGTTAACATTTATGGTAAGATTCAGTGAAGCTATATTAAAAGTAAGTCAACCTTCAGAATCAGAGGTACCTTATTTCCATCATCCATTATGTGGATGATGGTCTTCTTTCTCCCTATAAAATGTATTCTACATTTTCCTTCACCATAAAAATACATTAAAAACTAATAATTATGGCACTAATGATGCCTTTTAAATAGTGCTAAAAAGTTTAAAAGTACAAAACCTCTCAAAAGACTTATATAATATGCAAAATAAATTATTATGCCACTTCATTTAGTGAATATTAAGCTTCCTTAGCTACTTTTGCCATCAGTTTATTTCACTCAGCTGAATAGTCTAATAATATTTTCATTAAATATTTATATGAACAATCAAACACTGCAAATGAAGAGCATATCCCTTGACATTCAAGATGGTTTCCAGGCTGATATCAGCAGTTTGTTATGTTGGTAGGGCTCATTTGCTATGGCTTAGAATGATGTTTTCCATTAGCGTTGAGTATCTTACATCTGACCTTAGAATAAAGGCTATTCATCATGTCTTCTAATTTCTAAATTTTATTTCTTCATTGAGAAAGTACTGATGATAGAAAATTAAGTGTATTTAAAAGCTGGGGTCATGTTATACTAATTCAGCCAAGGAAATTGATTAACGCAGATCTTAAAGCAGTAGAAAATATACTCTTTGGGGGCGCCTGGGTGGCTCAGTCATTAAGCATCTGCCTTTGGCGCAGGTCATGATCCCAGGGTCCTGGGATTGGGTTCCCTGCTCCACGGGAAGCCTGCTTCTCCCTCTCCCACTCCCCCTGCTTGTGTTCCCTCTCTCACTGTCTCTCTCTGTCAAATAAATAAATAAAATCTTTAAAATATATATATATATATATATACTCTTTGGTTTTACATGTTTAATACCATCCTGTTCATACAACTTATATATCCATTAAGTAAAGGTGAATCTAGTATCTGACTTCCAATTTATATATGATTTTTTGATTTATGAACGCATGATAGCATGGTGACTGTTGTAATATTTAATTTGAAATCCTCCAAATGTCATCATATGCTAACTCTACATTTCTCCTCCTGAAATATTTGTCTCATTTTCATGGATACTATTTGCGATTACTGGAAGTTAATATCAAAATGATCCTGTATATGATTTAGAATATAAATCCAGAAAATATATTCAAATAAACACAAAACTTTTGGGGTGGCCATTTTGAGTACTTAAAAAGTTATAAGTAAACCTTAAAGAGGTAATAAATAATTATTGGCTTTGTTATAAATTTCTATAAAATGTGATGTTAGAACTCTGTACCCACAAACTTGGATGTACACAAATAATTTTAATTTTTTTTATTTATATCAAATTAAATATGACTTACTTTCATCCTTTGGGGTTAATGAAAAACTTAATCTTGATCATTACTAGGGCTGATGTGGCTCAGGGCCATGTGAAGGCCCCAGCTGTCTTTCATAACTTCAGACTTCAGTATTCTCTGTTTGCTGATTTGGAGCATTGTCCAAACCTGCATAGCCCCTGTGGTCTGACTGTTTTGCTCCTTCCATGATATATTTGGACATAGGGAACTTTGATGAGGACAGAAACCCTGGTGTCTAGCATCAAGCCTTTTAGTCACAGTAAAGAAGCAAATCTCCCAAACTCTCCAGGGTATTACAAGGGCCAGAATCATTATCCCTACTTGTTCTGGAAACCACAAACCTTAGACCAAGCCCTATAGTTGAAAAACCTCTTCCCTATTGGAACGTTTCCAATTTCCCACCCCATAGTCACCAGTTCATCATGTTCTACATAATTCTTGAGAACACAAGTTCTCAATAACTTGTATGTTTTGGGGGGGCGGGGGGAGGGGTTTGTTTCGTTTTTGTTTTTTTTTTTCCTTAAAGATTTTATTTACTTGAGAGACAGACAGAGAGCATAAGCAGGGGGAGGAGCAGAGGTGGAGGGAAAGAGATAAGCAGACTCTGCACTGAGCATGGAGTCCAATGCAGGGCTCGATCCCCAGACCCTGAGATCATGACTTGAGCCAAACCAAGAGTCAGATGCTTAACCGACTGAGTCACCCAGGCACCCTTTTTGGTATTCTTAATGACTGAAACAAAAAAGATCTAAAACTGCAGCTTCTGGAAGAACCATTTATGTTTTTATAATAGCTTGAATGACCATATAATTTGTCATTCAAACCAGAACATTTTGAGAAAGGATTAATAATCATGGCAATGATAAATGAGTGGGGAGGTAGAACTGTGATAGGAAAGGGTGCCTGGGTGGCTCAGTTGGTTAAGCGACTGCCTTCGGCTCAGGTCATGATCCTGGAGTCCCTGGATCGAATCCCGTATCCGGCTCCCTGCTTGGCAGGGAGTCTGCTTCTCCCTCTGACTCTCCCCCCTCTCATGTGCTCTCTCTCTCTCTCATTCTCTCTGTCTCAAATAAATAAATAAAATCTTTAAAAAAAAAAAAAAAAGAACTGTGATAGGAAAGAAGCCAAGCAAGAATGCCACATCGAGTGAAGTCCCATAGAAGTTGGGGCGGGGCGGGGGGCGGGTACCAGATCACGTACAAGACATCCAGTTACATTGGATTTCAAGTTGAACAAAATTAATTTTTTGGTGTATGTATGCTCAGAATATTGCATGGCACATACTTAAATTAAAAACAAGTTCTTCCTGGGCATCCTGTATTTTTATTTGCTATACTTGGCAACCCTACCTAAGAGGTCTCTAGAGAAAGAAAAAGTATGGGTCACACTTAAGAGAGCCAGGAGACAAGGGAGCTAGAATATTTAAACCCTTGTACCCATCAGTCATTAAGTGAAGTTCTAGGTGATTATAAATTCCCAGGTACTTCCAGCTCTCTGTGTGCTGCCAAAGTGGGTCACAGGAGTCTGAGAGTAGCCCTCCCACAAAAAGACCCAAGTGCTCACTACTGGGAGAGAAGCCACACTTCCATGAAACAAATCTGAGGGGGTATATGGGCAGAGCCCTGACAGCATCTGCTGCCCTCATATTAACCCAGGAAAACGGATGTATGCGGTCATCCTAACATTAGCTAGAAATCTATACTTACAGCTTGGAAGAGCTCCTAAAACACAAAGGAACACTTTTTTGGAATTGAAGGGTAAGGGGTTCTTCCAGAACACTGGAAAAAATAGCATACCCTCCCACATACTCACAGATTTACATCTCAGTAAATTACCTTGCCACAAGATTAATCAGGACATACACCCTCCATTTTCTAGATATGGAAATCAATTTATTTCCTGAAGACTATTTTAACTTAACAGAAATCAAAAGGTCATGAAATGAAGCTTCTTGCTTTATTTTCACACAAATGTAGCCATTTGTGATATATTAGTATCCCCTAAATGGAGCTAACATGCACATATCTACCTGAAGATTTATTGGAACTTCATGTGGTACAAAACGCAATGCCATCCCCCAATTAAAAGTGGAAAAACTCAGAATATAAGACACAACTTGGAAAAAGCTTCCACTTCCTTTTAGGTTCTTTTGGTAATTTTATATCATAAACTTAATGTATAGGCATCCTAGATAATTAGGATGCTAATTACTATTGGAGTTTTCTTCTTACCCAAAGGACTTGTACAGTTAAATTATTCTAAAAGTTAACTACAGTCTTCTGACTCCTTAGGGTGAGTCGGAAAGTCGCATAATGAAAATGTGCCTTGAGGTTAAACAAGGCCTTCTCCTGTAATATATACTGCCTAATTATTCAAGACAGAAACATTACTGTTTCACATAGACAATTCACAGTTTCTATGCTACCACTGGACTTGGCCCTTAATTACCTCATTGAATATGTTACTACATGCATGTAAGTATGAATGTAGTAGATAATGGTACATGAAACAGTTAAATGGTAAGGTAATTAGGTTGACATCCTAGAGACAGTGCTTAATAGTACTACATAGCCCATCACGGCATAATTTAAGAAAATAACAAAAGTAACTTTAAGTCCAGAGCCCTAATTGGGAGGTATATATACTTTCCGGCAAGCCACATTGTATAGATCCTGCTCTCTTCAGAGCCATGGGACCAAAGGTATACAATGCAAGGTATTGAATCCTTCTGTATAGAGAAATAAGGAACAAATTGTTCCTTAGGCAGAAAAAAACATGGTTCGTCCTAATTTGATTACATCCATGTTCCTTTAGTTAGCCTCCAAGGTTCACCTTTACCTGGCTCCTGCCTCCTTCCTAACCTCACCTCCTACTGGTCCCCTTTTTAGCACACACTATTATAGACACATGCAAAATTAACACTGTATCTTCCCTTCTTCTTTGCTATATCAGCTCCATCTCACTGGAATGTGGTCACTAAATCCCTTCCTCTCTTTCCTTAGCTAATAGCTACTTATCCTTTAATATTCTAATCAGGGAACACACTCCAGAAAGCCTTCTCTGTTCTTTCATGACTTGGTTAGGTATTTGACTAAGTCTCCCATAAAGTACAGTATATATATTATCTCCACAACTTGATGCATTGGTATACTTTACCTACTTATTTATCCCATGAGAGGAAATTTTTTAGAGGAGTAGGTGAGACCTAACTTCTTTACTTTCTCTAAATTTAGCAGAACATCTAGAACACATAGGAGGGTTTCAATAATAGTCTGCTGAACGAGTGAATAATGGATGAATGAATGACAAAGACTCTGGCTGACGATGAAAACTGAAAATCAATAAACATGAATGCAGGATAAGATGTCAAGGCTTCTGTTTAAATATAGGCCTAGTTCATTCTAAGTTGACCCTTAAATAGGGCTACAATGCAGATAATTATTAGCTGGTAGATTTAGGAAATAATGTATTAATTCCATAGTTAAATTAAAACATGAAATTCACTGTAGCGTTTTTTATAGGTCTATCATTAACGAAGAAACAGTATAATATACACAAATTCTTCCATCCTATTTTAAATAATTGTTTTTCATATTTGTACACAGGTATGCATATATATGATAGTATAAATTTATAAATATAAATGATTATACTAATTTTACTCTGAAGATAAAATAGTAATTATTCATATATATATGTCTACATCACCTTATGCCTTAAGAGTTAAAGAAGAATTAACTTCTTAAGAAAGACAATTGATTAGTTCTATCAAAATCAATTGATAATGATATTTAAAATGTCAGACCAACTCCAAACCCTCTCATTTTAATCTTTTTTAATTCCCATGAAAAGAAAAATTTCATTTAGTCTCATCAGAAAAAATAGAGATAACCTAAGACCAACAAACTTAGAACTGGATTCTAGTAATCAAGGACTCTGCCTATCATCAAAGCATTAGACCATTACTCTCTCTTACTATTTAATCAGAATCTAGTAATTATCATTTTACACATAAATTAAATTCTTTGAGGCATATTAGATGATACCCTAACATTTAAAATAGTGCTTTTCATCTTTAATATAATTTATAAACATGAATTAAGTAATCCTCCAAAGTGGCTATTTGAAAATTTTATCTCCCTTGAAAGTAATTATGCCTAAAATTTCTACTTAGTGGCATTGTACTTAATTTTGCAAACATTACACTTCATAACTAAACTAATCCATCACCTTCTCCACTTTGATACTAAATGAGATAATCATTAAACACTTAAATAGTAATTTTATCAAGGACTTAGACCAGTGAACAGTTTTATCCTTCATATTCTAGCTCTTCTGCTTCTGGGGCTATTCTCAATGGTGCAGTTCAATTCCTTGGAAATAAAGTGGACAATGGTCTTTTTTACCCAGTGCTTTAGGAAGAAAAAAATGTTTACCACTAAAAGTATCACTTAGGTGCCATATTACTGGTGAAATGAAAGGGAGAACTGTGTTATGTAGTATCTACCTGTTTGCACTGAATGGACAGAGACATTTTGGGTAATCCAAGTAATACAAATTTATCAAGAGGATATACTGGGCAATAGGAAAGAAGAAACATGTCTGAGAATGTCACATTCAAAATTCCCCAAAGAAAGATTATAAATGCCCCTTTTCCGCTTAGTATATCCCCACATTAAGCCATAAGCTACTAGCGCTTTGCTCAGTCAACTGGTTACAGACCAATTAAGTGCTGGTCAAAATGGCAGGGTCTCCTGTGGCAAAAGGTATGGTGATCTTTAAATAAAGATTTTCTCAGTGATGAGCTGAACAGCCATCATATTCTTAATAAATATCCAAAGGGGACAAAAGAAGTAGCAGGTACCTGAGGCTTATCAGAAGAAATGCAATGCAACTATCAGTGATGGTGAAGCTTCAGAGTTTTTCCAGTATAAAAATAATCATTTATGGAGTAATTATTTTGTGTGATGTGCACTGTCACACTGCAAATACTAAATTATTTTATTTAGTCATTATTAGGAAGGTAAATATTGTTAGCCTTATGTTACAGATGAGGCCCAGAAATTTAAGGAACTTGATCAAATTTACACAACTAAGAAGTACCAAAATGAAAATATCAACTCAGGTTTGGCTGACAGTAAACCTAGTTCTTTCCTCAATTAAACCACACTGCCTTTCACAGTAATTATTATAAAATCAATTAATGGCTATAGGTTGATTCTCATGCTGATTAGTCATTTGCATACACAATAATTTCTCATTCTTGGTAACTTCTCTCCTATTTGGGAAAGGGAAAACAAAAATGTTCATGGATATGAAAAAAAACAATTCTTTTTCTTTGGCTCAGAACTAATGGGAGGCAAAATTCAGGGGCATTCAACAAAGACAAGATCATTAGGAATAGTCAGGGAGTACCTTATCCCTTGTCCTCTGTCTCCCAGGATGGTGCTCCCTGAATGATGCCAAGCTGGCTCTTTGCCTGATGGTCTTTCCACTGGATAGCCAGCCCATTCTTTTTATAGCTAGAAGAAAAATATTAATAGTTCAAATCACGGGTAAATCAAATATACTCCAATATGCTGCACATAGCATTTTGTTCTCTATAGAACAAATTCTGTGTTCACAAATAACTCTTAGAAAACCACATATAAAGCACACTGACTCCAAGAATTTAGACATTTGATCCTAGCATAGAATATGTTGAATACTAAAAAAGGTTGCTCACTAGAATTCAGCAAAACAGTCGTAAAATAATAATAAAAAGAAGCCTTTGATTTCGCTTATTTTGAAAACTCCATGAATTTTCCATATTGTAATCAAATTTTTATTCCATATGAATCAATGAAGATGGTGATGATAAAACAGAAGAAAAAACTTAAATAGCAAAATATTTCTGAAGCATATCATGTTCTTCTTTTACTGATACAAATTTTGAGAAGTATCTTTGAACCTATAAATTGAGCTACTTGGAAAAAATACATGATAATAATGTGATTTGTGAGCATTAAGGCTTTCAAACCAACCTCTATCCCTAAAAAAGCCTTGCTTCGTGTATTTATTATCTGAAAAAGAGGAAGCACTTCTAAAGGAGTTTTTACTTCTTTTTTTAAAATATCTATGTTTTTTATTTTCTCTGAAACCTGAGAGAATACCCATAAAATTCAAAAGACTGTAGGAAGCGCTTGCTCTTATATAGACAATAAGAATTCTTGTTTTGCCCAGAGGCTAGAGCAAATCTTGTTCTTTTTAAGACAACTTGCTTTCTTGGCCTATGGAATTCTGTTTAAAATGTGTTTTGCCTTATAAGCAATGTAGTTTCATCTACTACTTCTAGCTATATAAGGCACTTTATTCCTGTGATGCTAAACAGCAGTATTAGTCACTCGAGATTTTCAAGTTATCATTTCTCTGGATCCCTCTGGTTAATACCATTCTCCTTTCTTCTCTTCCTCCCCTAGAAAAGAGAGTTTCTATTTAAACAAAACCATAAAGTGGTAAAAATCATGTATTCATTTCCACGAAGGAAGTTAAATGCAAATATGTTCTCTCTTGCACAAGATAAGGGGTCAAATGAGTAAGATAGTCTAGCAACACCTCAACTACGAGAAGGTCTTTAGAGTAGAGGCTACTAACTCAGTAGCATTGCATGGTTACATGGCTGACACAGACATTGCTTCTGCTTTCACACCATGCAGGAGAAGGGAAACTCTGGGATCTTGCTGCATTCTTGGCCCCATCACACAACAGTGGCATGAAGCTTCCTCTGATCTAGCTGCCACAGGGGTTCTACCATCTCTCTCCTGGGAACTCTAAGACACACTAGCTTTTAATCTTTAGACTTTCCTTTCATTCTCCTCTCTCTTTCATCCCAGTCAGGGCAGAAATTTTAACCTTAGGAACAGAAAAAAAACTGACGTTGACTGTTCAAAAAAATCTAATCCTTCTGCCATATGGAATGGTTGGAAATATCAAAAAAAGAAGCCTCCATCTGTTTATGTCTCAAAACATTATCCTCACATACTTATTCAAATTGATGTCTTTTCAGCAGATATCTTTGCCTGCTAAAGACAAAAATGTCACAGAAATTGGGAACATTTGACATCTCCTTATATTGTAGATGCTTTTTAAAATCATGGCTCGAATCTTTCAAAGCACTATATAAAGAACCCAGGGCAGTTCCCGAGACATAGTAAATATTCCATTAATGATACATTATAACTCTAGGTTTATAATTATTTTGAGTAGGACCTGCCACCAGGGGAATGTGACCCAACTTCAAACTCTGTTTAGGTTGACCTACTTCCCAAGGTATCCCAGCTCCAAAGTTACCATTCTTTCATTGTTGTTAGTCTTTTAAACTAAGCTTTAATTTTCTCACTCATTCATAGTCTTCATTCAGCAAAGATTCAGTGAGGTGGCAAGCACAATACTAAATAAAGAGAATAAAATAATAACATATTATTGTGTTACTAATAATGAGCACCGCCCTACCTTCATAAAACTACAGTCCGGTGACAGAGATAGTCTGTCAACCAAGTCATTACCCAAATTGCTATTATGTGTTAGGAAGGAAAACTGCAAGACATCATAGTTGTCAGGGAGGTCAGGGAAGGTTGCATTGCATGATCTGAGACCTAAGAAATGTCTTAGACTCCTTATTCTGTTAGGAACTGGATCAGAAGGGAAGAAACTATGCTCCGGACAGTGAGGATAACATATACAAATACCCTTGGGTAGAAAAGAACATGATAGGAACTATGGATTGTAGGAAGGTAGAACAGAAAGGACAAGAGAACATGCAAGGTGAGGTTGGGCAGTTAGATATGGGTGAGGTCACTCAGGCTCCTAGGCTTTAACATGGACTTTAGCTTGACATTCATAGCACAACTTAGGGTTGAAAACATGAGAGGGACATGGACATAATAGAAAATAAATTGGGGAGGGAACAAGTTCAAGTAATTGCCCTGGGAAGTGGCATTTTCACTTGTACTGAAAAGATGCAGAGAAAGGAGATGTCAGATTGCAGAGGAGCAGAATGGCAGCAGGGAGAAAGGAAGGAGTCTGGAATATTTAGGAAGTGAAGTCAACATCATTGCTAATGGATTGCAGGAGAGGGAGGTGTTAAGGATGACTAACAGATTTCTAGTTCTGAATTGCAGGGAATAGGTTGGCAGGAATTGTTTTAAAACAAGAGAATGATGTAGGCAGTGCCTTTCCCTTCATGGCCTTGGTTTACTCGTGTGTAAAATAGCTACTACTCAGATGGCAGGTTGCCTATGATTTTCTCTATATTTATAATTATTCCTCTACCAGAAAAAGTACAAAGTTTAGTTTGACTTGATTTTCTGTCCCCACCCCACATGATTATTACAGAGGAGTAAGCCAATCCATTCAATAAAATCATATAATGTTAGCAATTTAAAGGATTTTAGGAAACTTGTGCCATTTTGAGAAAGGAAAAAATTAAGTCTACAAATAGTAGTAAATTCTTAATATGTGCCAGATACTTTCTTTTTAACATGAAAAATAAAGACATATGACCTACCAGGACTTTGGAAGACAGGAATACACTAGAATGTATGGCAGTAGTAAAAATTCATCATTTACACAAAATCCAATGTGTACAGATTAATAAGTACATGATTATCCCCAACCCTCTAACATTTTGTATGGACTGGATTTCTATTAGTATTGTACTCTAACTCAATTCCACACCCTCTAAAGAAGCACACCTAATTTTAAGTTATTGCTTACATTCACTGTCATAGCATAAGCTGTATAAAAGCTTGACTGTGGCCCTATATCCAGTATCATAATCCCATGTTAATATATGTAACTTAGTTCACAGTAATAAAGATGTCTTTTACTAGAAAATAGTGAGCATAAGTGATTCCTTCCAAAATATGTTAATAATTAAATAAAAATAATGCTGTTTTAAAAATCAATAAATACATATTCCATATATATTCATAACTTTACAATAGTGTAATCCAAGTTAAACCCCATCTCCAAGTTTCACCAAGCATACGTTCTTACTTTATGAGCACATATATATATGACAGTTAAATTATGTGTTTATCATTTTCACTGAGAATATTTGACATTTATAGGTTGTGGTAAAAACAAATTGGGTAATTTTGCTGCCTTAAAAAAGACAAACCCACTACAAAAACTGGATGATCTCTGCTTTCAAAGGAGGATAGATTCTGTTTCAAATGGGGTTTTTAGATTTTTTCTCTTATGTACATAAAATAAAAAGAATTGTAGACATTGACAGACTTTGTCAACCAATTTTTTTTAAGTGGGATACATTAATTCTTGGCTAACAACAATTTAAGAGACAAGACATTTACTGACTTAAATGAAATAGAATCATGAAAACACAACGGTTCTCTTGTGTTGTTATTCCTGGGTTGTTCTGCTGAAGCAGATTTAGTTTGTATTGTATTTTATGACCAAGGTTAGAAGGGCTCTCTGAAAGTACAACTAAGTCCTATCACCCGACCAGAATTCTTCTGCACCTTTTCAAGGGCATTAGAGTAGAATTTTGTGTGAAGGTGATTGCCATCAGGAAGGCCTAGAAGGCCTAGTTTTCTCTTTACCTTCTAGGCCAAAAAGAACAGCTTGACTTTCAGGTCTCCACCTCCTCTTTGTGAAAGGAAGGTATGAATTAGATTCCACAGAACCTTCCAGTCACAGCACTTAAGCTATAGAATGCTTCCTAGAGATTCAGTTTCTTAATTGCAAGATAGGGTATCTGTAAGATCTTCTGTGCATTCTCAAGGGAATAACCCAAGCTTAAAAGAGAGAGGGGATTCCTCAGTTACAAATGAAATTATGTTTGTAATTTTGAATTTTTTATTATTCATCCTGTAATCAAAGAAGCCCTAAATGATACCTTCTCTTCAACAGATCATTAAGACAACATATTGTGACAGTATTATTTAGTGTCCAATTTTCAGATTCCATGCCATCATGATGTAAGACATTTAAATGGGGAAATAAAAAAAACAAAATGGTAACTAACAAGCACTGCAGTTTTATGGCAAGATGGCATTGTCTGTGACTCAAGGCAAGAAAATCTGAAAAGGCAGTGAGGCACCTAATACAGCAGGGTCCTCTGTTAAACTTGTCTCCATAAACTCCACCATTTCCACTGCCATCTCTTACTCTTTTCAAGCTATACATCCCACCAGAAGGGTGGATGATGCCACTTCTGCTGGTACCTCAGGCCCTTGTGGGCCATTTAATCACATCCTTTCATTTACATGAAATACATTAATTCTTTTTACATGTACCTGAAAAAAGAAATACTTGACATATGAAAGAGGTAGGCTTAATTTTAACTTTCACTCTTATTTTTCCATGATGTATCCTGTTATTAAATAACATAGAATCCCTTTTCATTTTTCAAAATGTGGACAGAAAGGTATACTTCTCAGGTTTGTTATAAGAATGAAATGAGACAGCAGGATATATTAGTGGAATGTCCAAAACATTATAATCTTGGGGTGCCTGGGTGGCTCAGTCAGCTAAGTGTCTGCTTCAGCTCAGGTCATGATCCTAAGGTCCTGGGATCCAACCCCACGCCCCCCACCCCCTGCTCAGTGGGGAGTCTGCTTCTCCCTCTGCCCCTCCCCCCCAGCTTGTGCTCTCTCTCTCTCTCTCTTGCTCTCTCTGTCTGAAATAAATAAAATCTTGGAAAAAAAAAGAAATACAAAACATTATAAATTTCAAAAAAGGAGAACAGAGGGGAATTTCCCTAATGTCAAAACTTTAAAATATAAAAAATCTCTCAAATAGTTTTTGGTTTAAAACCAATACAGACTGCCTAGAAATGGGTAATAATGAAAACATTACTTTAATAGCCTATTTAACACATCTAAAGCAATGCTTAGAAAAATACTGAGTAGTCTAATGATTTATATTACTAAGCAGAAAAAAATATAATGAATATCCAATCTAAAAAGCTAAAGAGCAATAAGGAAAGCAGAATAAATATATAGAAAAATATGTAGGATATAGTTAAATTCTGATAAATGAGTCTAAAGGTAAAATAAAGAATAAAACTGATAAATCTTTAATAACTTTTCAAAAGGGAAAAAACCAAATACACCACAAACAAAAATAAAAGATAGAAGATGGCATTAAAGAATTATAAAATATTAATTTGCAAATGTAGATAAAATAATCAAAGATAACCCACTCAAGATAGCTACAAATTGAAACATACAGATTACCATAGAAGAAATAGAGAAGTCTGTGAAAGAACAACCTCTCACCTCCCACACCTCTGGACACACAAACTAATCCAAAACAAAGCACTAATCACAGATACTTCAGGAAATTCATGGAATTCTACCAATTACTTAAGCAACAAAAAATTTATGCTATTTAAATTGCTCAAGAGCACCTTTAACGAATCTGAACAAAATGAAAGACAAGCAAAGAAAAGAATAATACATTTTCACTTACTGGACACAAATCCTAAATTAAATATTAGCAGACAAAATATAGGAGCATAACACAATAATTATTACTAATTAAAATCTTACTGGATTCAGTTATAATTCAATATTGAAGGAATCTACTAATATAATTTGCACAATATAGATTTAAATATAAAATATTTGTAATCACTTCTTATATGTTAAAAAAAGTGATAAAAATTTAACATCCATGTTTGATTTAAATAGTACCAAAAAGATTAAAACATGGATATTTATTTGACATTAGGATATAGATATAAGTTTAAACATATATTCAGATCTAAATCTAGAATTTAGAAATTAATATGAATGTAGATTTTCATGTACAAATCAGTGCTCTTGTTAAATTTAGAAACACTGCAAGGATATTCACTATCACCACTCCTGTTTAACACTGATTTGGACATAATAGCTTACATGATTTGACAAAAGAGAGAAATAAGGTAAGAAACAAGCAAAACCATCATTATTTACCCCAAACAACACTGTGTGCCTGGAAAACTAAAGTAAACCAACTGAAAAACTATTTTAAAAAATAAGGGCAATCTCTTGGGAGGTTGGAATTTAAATTGCCTTCCTCTATCAAAAACAAAACCAGTTTGACAAGCATCCATTTATAATAGCAACAAGAAAGGATTAAGCCTACAGAAATATACTTAAAAAGTAATGTTCAAGATTCATATGAAATAAATTTTAAAACTCTCTTGTGGAACATAAAAATAAAATTTGAATCAATTAAAAGGCAATATGCTGTTCCTGGTTAGAAACGCTCAGTAAGATAAAATGTTAAATTTTCTAAATTAATATATAAAGCATAATCTGTTACCAATAAAAACCGCAATGTAATTTTTTTTAAACAAGTGAGTTCTAAAGTTTCTACATATAGACATTAAAAATGACAAGAAGAAAAAGAATAACAACAATAGCAACAGTAAAGTTCTAGAAATCCTATTATTCTGGTACTGATGCAAAATTAGACAGAGAAACCACAAGGAAGGAGAAAATAAATAGTCCTAAACTAGACCTTTATTACCACACACACACACACACACTCACAGGACTTCTGCATATAAATCAATATTTTTTTATTATCAGTGAAAATAATGGATTATTCAACGAACAGTGTTGGAAAAATTTGTACGTCTTGAGAATATATAAAACTACTATCTCATAGCTTACACTAGAAGTAATTCCTGATGGGTTCAAGATTTAAACATGAAAAATAAACTGCAACTGTACAAGAAGAATGTATATCTTCAGTGTGAAAAAAAGTCTTCCTAAATTTCACATGAAACATGAGAAGCCATAAAAACGGTATGTAAATTAGAATAAAGTAGTCTCCTTGGCAATATATATTATTACAGAGTCAAAAGCAAACATCAAAGAGAAACAAAGCAAAAACAACAAAAAAGCAACATCACCAAAAAACATCTGGTAACAAATGGGTGGTTTCCTTCAGAGTTCGTTCAAGTCCACACACACACACACACACACACACACACACACACACACACACACACACTAACACACACACACAAATTAATTGATAATTTGTAAAGGGTACAGTGACAGTTCACAGAAAAAGACAATAGTATGAAAATATATGAGAATAATAAAAATAAGTTAACCTTGTCTTTTATTCCAGTATCATAGTGTTCTACTGCCCTCTGAAAACTCATAGATACTGAATAAATTACAATAAGCATATTTTAAGATGCATTTCTAAGTTTGTTTAAAATGGGGGAAATTCTGAAGAACCTATTTAGATTAACAGAGGTGGTAAATTGAAGAAAACAGTAAATACTAAAGAAGGGACAAATATCCAAATCAGAAAACCAGAGCACTGAAAATTAAGATGCTTAACTCTCAAAGCTCCAGTTAAAGGACCATTTGAGAAAAAAGAAATTATTCTTGGTCAATGAGGGGTGAGAGTTCTCAGGCCCTCCAGCAGTGCCAACCAACTGGACCTCCCATGTGGAAGTGTTTCCTACTGTGCTACCGATGAGGCTATTGAGCACTTAAAATATGCCTAGTGCAGCTGATGATTTAAATGGTTAATTTTATTTAAGTTTAATTTACTTTTTCTTTTTTTTTTAAGTAGACTCTATGCCCAACATGGGGCTCAAACCCTGACCAGAGATCAAGGGTCCCACACTCTACCTAATTTAAATTTTAAAAGCCACACAGAGCTAGGACCTATGGTATTAGACAGCACAGGTAAGGGGCCTTGACACCAGTAAAAGACTGGGCTACACAAGCTTTCTTTCTATGCAAAATGGAGCTAACAATGAAACTTAAACGATTATCTTTAGAACAACACTGTATAGAAAAAGAGGAAAATAAATATTGGGTTAGATATACATTATTTATTGGTTATGGGAATACTAAGTCAATATATTAAATTAGATACATTTTTTAATTAAAAATAAACTTACAAGAACTAAATAGCTGGATGTTAAGTCCATGTAAACTGGGAGGGAGGGTGTGTGTGTGTGTGTGTGTGTGTGTAATCAAAATGAAAACATCCTAAGTTCAATGAATTATTTAGAAGGAAGTTAGACACTGATTAACCCTAGAAATAGTAATAAAATTCATAGTTGTATTTCAAGTATAACTAATTAAGAATAGAAATGGAAAGAAAAATTTCAAATCTAGTACAAGGGAGAAAAACTGAATGGAAAAAATGTTGATAAAGGAAGTAAGAAAGGAGAAAAAGAGAGAAAAAAGGAAGATGACAAGAATGTTCAAATACATTCAAATACATTTGAAATTATCTCAATAAATGTAGTAAAATGAGTCAACTGAAAGACATAGATTGTTGGGCTGGATTAAAGATCCACTCCAACATTTTTGATCATGATAAGATGTTTGTTCCAAACATAGTAACACAGAAAGACTGCAAGGGATGGTCTGAAAACACATACAGGAAAATGGCAAATGAAAGAATGCTGAAGTAGTGTGATTAGGATAAAACAGAGATTTTAAGGTGAGAAGAATTACTAGAGATAAAAATGGTAACTATATAAACATAATAGTTTTAATTGATTAAGAAGATATTAAAATTCTAAGTTTAAATGCATGTAAACCTCTTTTGTTATATAGAGAATAACAGAAATTGATGAACCCATGATCACAATGGGTATTACAAGATGCCACTTACAAATTACTAAGAATACAGCATAATTTAATGAACGTACACAGAATTGTACTATCAAAAATTACAGAATAAACAGACACAGAAACTTAATTAAAAATTAAACTCACAAAGTTTCAAAAATATATTTTATAGATTATGAAACCTTTGACCAATGCAGTGAACTTAGAAATCAATTACTAAAAGATAACTAACGCTTTTTGTAAGCAAAAATTTATTCCACATGCATTAAAATTAAAAATGTGAAGAACATGACCTAAAAGTTTTAGAAACAAATATCAGCCACATCTTATTTATCTAGAAACAGTAAAATTATTTCTTAAATCCCCGAAATGTATATGTAATTTGAAAAGTTGAAAACACTGATTACATTAAAATTAAGAACTTCTGCTTAATAAAAGACCCTCAAATATGAGAAAATACGTGTAACAAAAATGAAAAAAACAATTTCAACCCAAATTGCAAAAATAGCTTTTATTAATAATTAAGAAAAATATATGCAACTGAATAGAAAAAAGTATATATATATTGGTGTTTCCCAGAAAACTAAAGGACCAATAAGTAAAAAAAGTTTAACAATGCCAATTTTTGGTAAAGATATGGAGTAAAGATCACTCTCACAAACCGTTGATAAAATATATATATACACACACACACAAAGTTGAAAAACACCATAGCAGCATCTAATAACATGCAAATAGACTGAAATGTACTACCTATTGATAAAAATAATTGTAAACACATTGGAAATATCTTAAGGCTTTTTTTCTCATATCTATGATTAAGTTCTATAAGACTAGAAGTAGAGTAAACATAAATCAAGTCAAAAGTCACTAATGAAAATGATATTAACAAAAAATAAACAAAACTGAATGCATGGCTTGATTAAAAGATCAAATATAATCATTCAAGTTCCATAAGAACTATACTAGCAATTACTTGAATCATATTTCAAATTATTAACAGACTTGGCCTCATTTGTTCAAAGACTGAACTATTAAGGTAATAATTAAACATAAAATTGAATTCTTTATTAATATCTTTTCTATAGTGAAAAAAAGTTTTAACGTGTATTTTAGAAATTTAGCCCACTGAAGCTCAATTCTTACAAAGAAAATACTTTTTTATCAGTAATTCAATCTGATAAAAAATATGCCAATTTATACAGAGAGATAGCAGGTATTAAAAAGTTATGAAAGTTCTTAAACTTATTCCCAAACCTGTTTGATTTTGTTTTGTTTTGTTTTTAGCATTAAACAAAAAAATGAACATACGAAGATAACTTAATGAACAATCTGTGCTCCTGAAATGGTGAGTCCATAGTTCTTCCTGAATTATCAAGAACCTGTCCAAATAAAGTAATTTCTGTACTGTTTCAGCACCCTTTTTCAAATTCCCATTGCTCTCAGAAACATTAGGCTTCTATCAATTCTCTAACACTTTTAAATGGGAGTGGGGCGCCTGGGTGGCTCAGATGGTTAAGCGTCTGCCTTCGGCTCAGGTCGTGATCTCGGGGTCCTGGGATCGAGTCCCGCATCGGGCTCCCTGCTCCTTGGGAGCCTGCTTCTCCCTCTGCCTTTCTCTCTCGCTCTGTCTCTCATGAATAAAAAAAAAATAAAATAAAATAAATGGGAGTAATTTAAGTACTCCAGTATAAAAATATGACTATGAAAACACACTCTCTCTGTCACACACACACACGCAAGTTCTCAAAAAGCTTGCCATATAACACATTTTAGAAATATTTAAAATGACTTTTTGTTCCTTCTCCTAAATCTGCCTTTGTCTGTAGATTTTTAAAACCATTTCTCAAATATGACATTTCCAGAAGCAGTTAATTTTTTTTTAATTATATGGTGCATATGTACCAAATGGGTATTCAACTTCCTGACATTCATCCCATCTATACTTGATGAATGTCTTTATTTGCAAAATGGTCACTAGGTTTCTTTATTTAGCACTGTATTTCATGGAAGATTAAATCTTCCCATTGCCTTGAAGTTACTGCTCTGAAGTTTGATTAGTGATGTTGTACATGAAGATTTTTCAGACAACCTATTTTCCTTTTCATATTACAGCAGTAATCTGAGGTCATATAATGGTTAGAAAAAGGTTAGAAACTCAAAGTTAACCTGTTTAGATCCAGTTAACCACTGTACATAAAGTTTTGGTGCCTAGAGCAGACAGGTGAAGTAATCAATATTCATTAATAAGTATTTCCATATATTTTTGTCTTATTTTACATCTTAGAAGAATTCTGTAATTTAGGACTCAATTATTCTAGAAACCCCTTCCCTTTTTGGCTCACTGAAAATTCTGCCCCTCTCGATATTGCTCTTTCTGGCCCATCACTCCTTACTTTTCTGTTTGGCCTTCTCCTTCTCAACCTAACCTCTGAATTCTGCAGTTTCTTTTCTATCTGAAATGCCCCCCTACTAATTAATAAATTAATTAACAAATGTTGACTAAAGACCTTCTATAAGCTATATATGATCTCATTGAGTCTTGCTATTTACAGACTAATTATGCTTAATTTCATATTTTAACTTAGTATTTCTCTTTGAATTCCTTTTTTGCAGTCTGCCTGCCTAAATAATATCTCTACTTTGATATATAATAGACCTCTCATTCTCAGTATATCAAAGTGAATGTTAAAATGAAACAAAATATAAAACCTAAATAAAGAGAATTTATATATATATATTTTTAAAGATTTTATTTATTTATTTGAGAGAGAGAATGAGAGACAGAGAGCATGAGGGGGGAGGGTCAGAGGGAGAAGCAGACTCCCTGCCGAGCAGGGAGCCCAATGCGGGACTCGATCCTGGGACTCCAGGATCATGACCTGAGCTGAAGGCAGTCGCTTAACCAACTGAGCCACCCAGGTGCCCCAATAAAGAGAATTTATAAATGGGAGATGACAACTATTAATGATTTGACAACCTTAGACCTGAAATTTTTATTTCTATCACAAAATGTTCGTGCATTCATCTATTTGCATTACCATCCATTCATTGTTATTGACCAAATGTTGAGTGAAAAACTGTAATAGAAGATTATATATCACTTCAAAAATACAAAGAACATGTATAAAGGATAACTATGTAGTAGGATCCAAATAAATAACCAAAATATAAAAAAAAAAAAAAAAACTACACAGATCTTATTCCCTAACTAAAATCACCAAAGCTGGAAAAATCTAACTAAACAACAGAAGAAAAATGTTAGAAAAAATTTTAAAATATTGTAAATAATTTGGGCACCTGGGTGGCTCAGTCGGTTAAGCGTCTGCCTTCGGCTCAGGTCACAATCTCAGGATCCTGGGATCGAGCCCCACATCGGGCTCCCTGCTTGGTGGGAAGCCTGCTTCTCCCACTCCCCCTGCTTGTGTTCCCTCTCTCACTCTCTGTCAAATAAATAAATAAAATATTAAAAATATATATTGTAAATAATTATGTGTCCCAGAAAAAAAGTATATGGAACTTAGAAACATTTATAATAGAACAATAATAAAAGCATTACATATAAAAGTTGACTGATGCACATAAAATATTGCTTATAGGAAAATGATCAGCAATAAATAATTATGCAAGAAAAGAAGAAAATGGAATTAGCCCAGTATCCAACTTGCAAAGTTAAATATAATTAAAATGAGAGTAAACCCATAGGAAGTAGAAGACATAAAAAGAGCAAAAAAAATTAATGTAGTGAAAACCAAGAAACTTTACAGAGAACATAAACTGCAAAATGGTCCTTTGAAGATATTACTTTGCTAGATAAACACACTGGATGAAAGAAAGGAAGAAAAATAAGGAATAGCAATGGAAAAGGTCATATACTTACAGATATAGTACAGGTCTGAAATTACAGTAGTATTTTAAGTCAGTTACTAATTTCATATGTAAAATCATAAAAAATGAGAATTTTTACAAAAATAGAAATTATTAAAATTGATTTAATAAGCATGAAAGATCTAAAATAGAGAGATTAAAGAAACTGTTAGTAGTCATACCTCTAGTTGAAAACTACCAGATTTATATTTTTATATAAATAAGTTTTTGTCAAAATTTCAAGGAGGGGACAGAGGAAAAGATGGCGGAGGAGTAGGGGACCCTATTCCAACTGGTCCTCGGAATTGAGCTGGATATCTACCAGACCACTCTGAGCACCCACGAAACCAGCCTGAGATGTAAGAAGATCTGGATCTCTACAAGCAGAATATCACAGGTGGTTGGTTTTGAGATACGAAGCAGGGAGCCCTGATTCTGCAGGCAGCTATCGGAGGATAAATGGCAGCAGGAGGGTGCCTGGCTGTGGGGATCCTACACCGCTCAAGACTGTAGTTAGAGACACAGAAGGACACTATATCATTCTTAAAGGGTCTATCCAACAAGATCTAACCATTCTAAATATCTACGTCCCCAACATGGGAGCAGCCATCTACATAAGCCAACTGTTAACCAAAATAAAGAGTCAGATTGATAAGAATATGTTAATTGTAGGAGACCTCAATACTCCACTCTCAGCAAGAGACAGATCATCTAAACAGAAAATCAACAACGAAACAAGAGCTTTGAATGACACACCAGACTAGATGGACCTCCTGGATATATACAGAACATTCCACCCTAAAACAACAGAATACTCATTCTTCTCAAGCGCACATGGAACTTTCTCCAGAATAGACCACATACTGGGTCACAAATCAGGTCTCAACCGATACCAAAAGACTGAGATTATTCCCTGCATATTCTCAGACCATAATGCTTTAAAACTGGAACTCAATCACAAGGAAAAATTTGGCAGAAATTCAAACACTTGGAAGCTAAAGACCACTCTAATCAAGAATGTTTGGGTCAACCAAGAAATCAAAGAAGAACTTAAACAATTCATGGAAACCAATGAGAACGAAAACACATCAGTCCAAAACCTATGGGATACTGCAAAAGCAGTCCTAAGGGGGATATACATAGCCATCCAAGCCTCACTCAAGAAAAAAAAATCCCAAATTCACCAACTAACTTTACACCTTAAAGAACTAGAGAAAAAGCAACAAACAATGCCTAAGCCACATATTAGAAGAGAAATAATTAGGATTAGAGCAGAGATCAATGAATTACAAACCAGAAACACAGTAGATCAGATCAACGAAACTGGAAGCTGGTTCTTTGAAAGAATTAATAAGATCGATAAACCACTGGCCAGACTTATCCAAAAGAAAAGAGAAAGGACCCAAATTAATACAATTATGAATGAAAGGGGAGAGATCACAACTAACACCAAGGAAATAGAAACAATTATTAGAAATTATTATCAACAACCATATGCCAATAAATTGAGCAACCTGGAAGAAATGGATGCCTTCCTGGAAACCTATAAACTGCCAAGACTGAAACAGGAAGAAGTTGACAACCCGAATAGGCCAATAAACAAGAACGAGATTGAAGCAGTGATCAAAAACTTCCCCAAAAACAAGAGTCCAGGGCCTGATGGATTCCCTAGGAAATTCTACCAAACATTCAAAGAAGAAATAATACCTATACTCCTGAAGATGTTTCAAAAAAAATAGAAACAGAAGGAAAGCTTCCAGACTCATTCTATGAAGCCAGCATTACCTTAATTCCCAAATCAGGCAAAGACCCCATCAAAAAGGAGAATTTCAGACCGATATCCCTGATGAATATGGAATCCAAAATCCTCAACAAAATCCTAGCTAATAGGATCCAACAATACATTAAAAGGATCATCCACCACGACCAAGTGGGATTTATCCCTGGGATGCAAGGGTGGTTCAACATTTGCAAATCAATGTGATAGAACACATTAATAAGAGGAGAGAGAAGAACCATATGGTCCTCTAGATTGATGCAGAAAAAGCGTTTGACAAAATACAGCATCCCTTCCGGATTAAAACTCTTCAGAGTATAGGGATAGAAGGAACATTCCTCAAGTTCATAAAATCCATCTAAGAAAAACCCACAGTGAATATCATCCTCAATGGGGAAAAGCTGAGAGCCTTTCCCTTAAGATCAGGAACACGACAAGGATGCCCACTCTCGCCACTATTGTTCAACATAGTACTAGAAGTCCTAGCAACAGCAATCAGACAACAAAAAGAAATAAAAGGTATTCAAACTGGCAAAGAAGAAGTCAAACTCTCTCTTTTCGCAGATGACATGATACTTTATGTGGAAAACCCAAAAGACTCCACCCCCAAATTACTAGAACTCATACAGCAATTCAGTAATGTGGCAGGATACAAAATCAATGCACAGAAATCAGTTGCTTTCTTATACACTAAGAATGCAATGGTAGAAAGAGAAATTAGAGAAATGATTCCATTTACAATAGCACCAAAAACCATAAGATAACTCGGAATAAACCTAACGAAAGAGGTAAACGATCTATACTCTAGGAACTACAGAACACTCATGAAAGAAATTGAAGAAGACACAAAAAGATGGAAAAATATTCCATGCTCACGGATTGGAAGAATAAACATTGTTAAAATGTCTATGCTACCCAGAGCAATCTATACCTTCAATGCCATCCTGATCAAAATTCCAATGGCATTTTTCAAAGTGCTGGAACAAACAATCCTAAAATTTGTATGGAATCAGAAAAGACCCTGAATCGCCACGGAAATGTTCAAAAAGAAAAAACAAAGCTGGAGGCATCACGTTCCCTGATTTCAAGCTATATTACAAAGCAGTGATCACCAAGACAGCATGGTACTGGCACAAAAACAGACAGATAGACCAATGGAACAGAATAGAGAGCCCAGATATGGACCCTCAACTCTATGGTCAACTAATCTTCGACAAAGCAGGAAAAAATATCCAATGGAAAAAAGAGTCTCTTCAATAAATAGTGCTGGGAAAATTGGACAGCCACATGCAAAAGAATGAAACTCGATCACTCTCTAACACCATACACAAAGATAAACTCAAAATGGATGAAAGACCTCAATGTGAGACAGGAATCCATCAAAATCCTAGAGGAGAACATAGGCAATAACCTCTTTGACATCGGCCATAGCAACTTCTCTCAAGATACATCTCCAAAGGCTAATGAAACAAAAGCAAAAATGAACTTTTGGGACTTCATCAAGATAAAAAGCTTCTGCACAGCAAAGGAAACAGTCAACAAAACAAAGAGGCAACCCACAGAATGGGAGATTTTTGCAAATGACACTACAGATAAAGGGCTGGTATCCAAAATCTATAAAGAACTTCTCAAACTCAACACCCAAAAAACAAATAAACCAGTCAAAAAATGGGCAGAAGACATGAACAGACACTTCTCTGAAGAAGACATACAAATGGCTAACAGACACATGAAAAAAATGTTCATCATTAGCCATCAGGGAAATTCAAATCAAAACCACATTGAGATACCATCTTACACCAGTTAGAATGGCAAAAATGGACAGGGCAAGAAACAACAAATGTTGGACAGGTTGTGGATAAAGGGGAACCCTCTTACACTGTTGGTGGGAATGCAAGTTGGTACAGCCACTTTGGAAAACAGTGTGGGGGTGCTACCCTATGACCCAGCAATTGCACTACTGGGTATTTACCCCAAAGACACAGATGTAGTGAAAACAAGGGCCATATGCAGCCCAATGTTCATAGCAGCAATGTCTACAATAGCCAAACTGTGGAAAGAGTTGAGATGCCCTTCAACAGACGAATGGATAAAAAAGATGCGGTCCATATATACAATGGAATATTACTCAGCCATCAGAAAGGATGAATACCCAACTTTTATATCAACATGGATGGGACTGGAGGAAATTATGCTAAGGGAAATAAGTCAAGCAGAAAAAGTCAATTATCATATGGTTTCACTTATTTGTGGAACATAAGGAATAGCATGGAGGACATTAGGAGAAGGAAGGGAAAAATGAAGGGGAGGAAATTGGAGGGAGAGATGAACCATGAGAGACTATGAACTCTGAGAAACAAACTGACGGTTTTAGAGGGGAGGGGGGTGGGGCGATGTGTGAGCCCAGTGATGGGTACTAAGGAGGGCACGTACTGCATGGAGCACTGGGTGTTATACGAAAAGAATGTATCATGGATCACCACATCAAAAACTAATGATGTATTGTATGGTGACTAACATAGCATAAGAAAATAAAAAAAAATTTCAAGGAATAGAAATTCTTAGACTATAAGGAAAAGATAGGAAAAGGTAGAAATTCTTTAATTCAACTTTATCTAGTAAAGTTCAAGATACACTTACCTATGACCCAGAAATTCTATGCTTAGGTATATGCCCTTTTTTATAAAAGGCCAAGTAGTAAATATTTTAGAATTTGAGGATCATATTGTCTCTGTTGTAATTACTTAATTCTACCATTGTAGTATGAAAACAGCCAAAATATAAGTCAAAAGATACATAAATGGGTGTGGCTGTGTTCTAATAAAACTTTTTAAAACCAGGAGGTAGACTGGATTTGGCCAATGGGCAATAGGTTGTCAACCTCTGCACTAGAGGATGAATTTAATTCAACCCAATGATGACTAGGAAATTTCAAGAAAAGAAATAAGCATGTTAAAATATGTAAATGTATGTATAAAACAAAGGTGTAAAGACCAGTGACTAATATACAAATGTTGCATAATGTATTAAAAATATCAGCCAATTCAATTAGACAATAAAAATCAGAGCCACAAGAATAACTAAAATACTAGTATATATAATTAACACAAAGAATAAAAAAATTCTTCTTGTACACACATAAGAAACATGACATAATGGTAAAGAAAACCCTTTTATAATAACAATACAAAAATCAATACTTAGAAATAAATTTCAGGAGAAAGATACAAACCTTTACGAGTAAATTTTAAAACATTCTTGAAAGACACCAAATTAGATTTGGACAAACAGAGGTGGGGGAATCCCTGATTCTTGGATGAAGTGAATTATACACAAATATATGTGGCAACTTGTTATATGACAAAGAAGGCACCTCAAATCACTACTGTGAGGATGAATTTTTAAATAAATGGTACTCTGGCAACAGGATAATATTTAGAAAAAGATAAAATTAGAATCGTATCTTAATAATAAACTAAAGATTAAGGATCTAAATGTTAAAAAAAAAAATGAAATAAAATAGAACTACGTGAGTACCAGGAGAAAACATGAATGTTTTCTCTTTAACTTTGGTATAGGGAATGGCTATTCACCTAAGACATACATCAAGATGTAATAAATGAAAAGACTGATAAATTTGACTATGTAAAAAATTAAAAATACATTAAATGATACAAACAAAATTTAAAAACCTGAAAAACGGGGGGGGGGGGTTACAACATATAACATAAACAAAGAGTTAATATTCTCATACATAAAGAACTCTTTAAATTGAGGATAAAAGTTCAAAAAAAACTAATAAAAATTAGGAAAAAGTACAAATAGGCAAACGCTTAACTGACTGAGCCACCCAGGTGTACTAATTTGCCAAATTTCTAAATAATCATGCCCTCTTTATCTTACCTTTTTTTTTTCACCCATACCCCCCACCTTGGCAACCAGTGATCTGTTTCTATGAATTTTTTTTTAATCAGGTTCTACAGATAAATGAGATCATACAGTATTTGTCCTACTCTGACTTATTTCACTTAGTGTAATGCCTTCAAAGTCCAACTATACTGTTGCAAATGGCAGGATTTCCTTCTTTTTATGAGTAAAGATCACTTGTGTGTGTGTGTACCAAATTTTCTTTATCTAACCATCAATAGATACTTGGGTTGTTTCCATATTTGGGCTATTGTAAATGATGATGCAATGAAAATGGGGGTGCAGATATTTAAGATAACGATTTCATTTCCTTCAATATATGCCTAAGAGTGGAATCACTAGATCATATGTTAGTTCTATTTTTAATATTTTGAGGAACCTCCATACTGTTTTCCAAAGTGGCTGCACCAATTTACATTCCTAAGGACTGCTTTATCTCTGATTCTACATATTAACAGAGATGTGTATGGCATTTTATGGTTCATTAATATGTTCATCTACAAAATTTTACTTGTTCCTTAGAAAAATATGATTTTTAAATGAGATTATTATCTTCCTCCTACAGATATTTTTAAAAAGAGAGATCCAGAGAATGATTTGCTGTCCTCAAAATGCTGGAATGTGGCAAAATTAGAATTCAAACTTATGTTTATTGGCACCAATTTCCTTGATCTTTCTCTCTATATATATACACATTATATATACATTAAATATATATATTACATTACCTCTTGCAAAATTTACCCATGATTTTCACTTGTGAGCATACAGTGAATATGGTTAAACTGGCTAGCCATTGATGTTCCGATCCCTAAAATTCATTTGCTTTCAGGATGGAAAGAAAAACAAAGAGAAAAATGTTATTTTTCTAATTTGAAATAAGGTAATGACTACTCCTTAAATAAGGGCATTTGGGGGGAATCAATGATGAGAGTACTAATCAAAATAATTCCCCAAACAGACCATTTCAAATTTCCATTCAATGAAAGTCAGTAAAAACCTGAATTTCAAGGATAAGTTATCCTTGAATCTACAATTGTTATACTTCAATGTTGTTATACATTTTGACAGGCATTTCATTAATGTTGACAATATACATCAATTGTATAAGTAAAACTTTAAAGAGTAAATAGAAAGAAATGTCTTTGTGTTAGAAAGTTACATTTGCTTGTAAGAGAAAACAAAGTAAATGCAATGTTTCTCTAATCTTTGATTCATTTCTTATTAAAACAGTAGCTTACATATCTGAATGTCTGATTTCACAGACAGTACAATTATTTTGAATTATAAAAGCCTACACAGTGTCTTGATTAAATCAAGATGTTTTCCAGCATAGGACAATGTGCCACTGATTTGTGTCCTTCTAATGTGCTAAATTGCCAGAAAATTTAAAAATGACCTTTTGTGCTATAACTCATTAGCCTTTTTGTGGCAATTTAATATATTTTTTAGCTTATAAGGATTATATACTCCATGTAAATTTCTATGAGAATAAGTGATTCATTTTAAAAAATCATATTTTCAAGGCTGAATGAAAGTAGCTATATACATTGAACTATATACTAAAATGTTATATAAACAACTGTTTTTTTTAAAAAATATTAGCTATTTGAAATATGTGAAAACTTTAAAAATATTTTATAATAAAGAGAAGCATTTCAGATCTTTTACACCCATCATATAAATGAACATATGGTGCTAAATTATTTTTCACAAGCAAAATATACTTTCGTAAGTTTAGACAACTAGTACACACAATTTATTACAGAAAACCATATGGATTAGTAAAAGTGAGGCTGTGTTCTGGATATTTTGATTGTTCTGTGGCAAATGGAATTGGTTTGGGGAAATGCCATTTACATTAACTACCATTCTGTTCCATAAACAGTTCAAAAATAGAGCACCTGACTTAAAAATGATAATGGAAATATTGGAAATAGTGGAAAATAACAGTATTTGAATAAGAAATTCAGCAATACCTTAACAATGTAATCAATGTGGTCAAATTTGGCCTTATGGACAATTATAATGTTAAGCACACTTGATTAACTGTTCCATAAATAAGGAAATATAAGTTCTGTAACACTACCCACTTAAAATCACC
Source organism: Mirounga angustirostris (assembly GCF_029215605.1). Lineage (NCBI taxonomy): Eukaryota > Metazoa > Chordata > Mammalia > Carnivora > Phocidae > Mirounga > Mirounga angustirostris. Next base: position 39,161,407 of record NW_026991720.1, read on the forward strand.
TCAAAGATGAGCCATTTAAAAAATAATAAACACAAGAGGGGTGCCTGGGTGGCTCAGTTGGTTAAGCATCTGCCTTCGGCTCAGGTCACGATCCCAGGGTCCTGGGATGGAGCCCCTCATCGGGCTCTCCACTCAGCAGACAGTCTTCTCTCTCTGCCTCTACCCCCTCGCTTATGCTCTCTCTCTCTCACTTACTGTCTTTGTCTCAAATAAATAAATAAAATCTTAAAAAGAAAGAAAGAAAGAAAGAAAAAAACACAAGAGAGAATGAGAAGTCATGTATGCAAGCTGTGAAGCTTTTTTTTTTTTTTTTTTCACATTGGAATTGTATTCAAGGTTTAGAAGAGAGAATGAAAACACATTACAGACTCAAATACATGGTCTACTGCTAGGCATCATTTCTCCTGTCTGGGTCCTTTGCCTCCTTTTGTGATTCACTTGTGCTCTAAACCTCTCTGACAGATAAAAGAGGCCAAAAAAAAAAAAAAAAAAAGACAGAAGGAAAGGAAAGGAAAGAGAAAAAAGGGGCAAAAGTCTGTATTTTTTACAACTAGTCCAACACAAATTTCCATGGTATCTAGGGTTTTTGTGTACACTTAGGAGCTCAGAGAAGGGACTTTATAAAGAAATCTAATAGGTAGTCATTTTATATAAGTCTAATAATTCTTAGCATTAAAAAAGAAATTTGTTCTCAACCAGAGGAGTACTAAAATGGCTTTTCTCTGCTGCTTTGTTTACTCCTCTTTAGGGTTTTTTGAAAAGTATGATGCTTCCACCACATACGGAGAGTTAGGCAATGGGCTTTTGGACCCAGGACCTCTGATGGGCCCAACCCTACATGCAAATGGCAAAGAAACCTGAGATTCCACAAAGTTGTTCTAGCACAGGCACCAGCAACTGTCCAATAAATTGCTGCCTCACCCCATTTCAACACAAAAGTAATTCCTAACCTCCCTAACTCTTCATTTTCATTGGCTTTGAATACGGAGAGAATTATATAGCACTTTATGGCCTCTAATACTTTCCTCCATTGGAATTTACTATCTTCTGTTGCTATATGCTTCTAAAGACATTTTTTACACAAGCTTCTGCCTCTTGACAAGCTTTTGCTATCTCATCTGCCCTTTTCCAGTTGTATGGGCTCTCTGGTTTCATCACTCTTCCTGATTGGCAAAATTCTTTGAGAACAGAACACCCCATAACATCACAGCCTAAGTTCAACAGCAGGAATGGGACGGGTTAAGTGAAAATGTCAGCTTTCTGGTTTGTCACTTCTTTCTATTGTTCCTCTGCCTCCCCATGGTCTTTTATTTGTCCCCTGGCTTCAGAAGGAAGATTTCCTTAGACATCTTCTTTATCCCTCTTATTTATGAAAGTTTGTTCTCAGTTGGCTAGTTGTCATTTTGGAAGGTAACTGACAAATGATTTAATCCTCAAAAGTCTGACTTTGCTTAATTAAAATGCTCCCTGCCATCATGAACAATGCACGTACTAGCTGCAAAATAGCATTGATAATCCTGGTAGCTAAAGATTTACTTTCTTTAACGGTTATGGTGACTATTTAGAAGACCAGCGCCTTCTTACAAGCACATGTATCACATCAGGGAAGTACCTTCTCTACTTACTCTGAAGGCTAGATTTTCTAATTTTGTTTTAACAAACTTTTACCATCTTTCCAGACTTTCACCAACGTGGAATAAAGTATGCAGATGTGCAGACGTGCCAGACTCTAAATACATATTGGGAATTGGCTGGAAGTCAGCTATGTTTAGATGTAAGCTCCTAAGGTTTAGTCTTATTTTGCATGTCTTAAAATCAAGGGGAAGATGGTCATATTTTCTTCTTCAACTGTGAATTCCACATTCCTTTAAAGGAGAATATGCTTGCTATCTTTGAGCATGGTAAACAAAATTCAGAGTAAGTCTATAACCTTTCTTAGGTTAGGAGCCATAACAGCACACTTCAGGGCTACAGCCCCTAACATAGCTCATGTATAAGCATATGGTAGATGCCAAATATGTATTTGTTAATTGTCAGGTGTAGTACCAAATGATGATGACAATGTAGCTGAAAGTAGATCATTGACTTAGAATAACTAGGCCTAAAAAAAGATTCCAGAATATACAAGATACTCCCTGAGAAGAAGCACCAGTAAGGAGTTGACAAAAACTTACCTCATTAACAATTAAATGGTTATTATAATTTAGACAGTATGATACTTGCACAAGGTCAGACAAATTCAACAATGGAACTAAATAGAAATCTGACCAACAATCCACACATTTGGACACTGTCTTTGGGGTGATCCATGGTGGACATTTTGAGGGCAGCTGACCCGCAGCCTGCACGCCCCGGACCGCCTCCTGTGGAAGCCTGAGCCGGCCATCTTTCTCCCTTTGTCTCATAACCATGTCCACCAACAAGAATGCTAATTCACCAGCTGCCCGCCCTAACAGATTCAAGAACAAGGGGAAAGACAGTACAGAAATAAGGCAGCACCAAACAGAAGTTAATGTGGAGCTAAGGAAAGCTAAGAAGGATGACCAGAAGCTGAAAAGGAGAAACGTAGGCTCATTTCCTGATGACGTTACCTCTCCACTGCAGGAAAACCGCAACAACCAGGGCACTGTAAATTGGTCCGTTGATGACATTGTCAAATGCATAAATAGCAACAATTTGGAAAGCCAGCTCCAGGCTACTCAAGCTGCTAGGAAACTGCTTTCTAGGGAAAAACAGCTCCCCATAGACAACATAATCTGGGCTGCTTTGATTCCAAAATTTCTGTCCTTCTTGGGCAGAACTGATTGTAGTCCCGTTCAGTTTGAATCTGCTTAGGCTCTCACTAACATTGCTTCTGGGATGTCAGAACAGACCAAGGCTGTGGTAGATGGAGGTGTTATCCCAGCACTCATGTCTCTGTTGGCATCTTCCCATGCCCACATCAGTGAACAAGCTGTATGGGCTCTAGGAAACATTGCAGGTGATGGTTCAGTTTTTCGAGACTTGGTTATCAAGTATGGTGCAGCTGACCTGCTATTGGCTCTCCTTGCAGTTCCTGATATGTCATCTTTAGCACGTGGTTACTTACATAACCTTACTTGGACACTTTCAAACCTTTGTCGCAACAAGAATCCTGTGCCCACATTAGATGCTGTTGAGCAGATTCTTCCTGCCTTAGTTTGTCTCCTGCATCATGATGATCCAGACATATCGGCAGATGCCTGCTGGGCCATTTCCTACCTTACTGATGGTCCAAATGAATGGACTGAAATGGTTGTGAAAACAGGAGTTGTGCCCCAGCTTGTGAAGCTTCTAGGAGCTACTTAATTGCCCATTGTGATTCTTGCTCTAAGACCCATAGGAAATATTGTCACTGAGATAGTGAACAGACTCAGGTTGTAATAGATGCAGGAGCACTTGTTGTGTTTCCCAGCCTCCTAACAAACCCCAAAACTCATATTCAGAAGGAAGCTACGTGGACAATGTCAAATATCACAGCTGGTCACCAGGACCAGATACAGCAAGTTGTGAATCATGGATTAGTCCCATTCCTCGTTGGTGTTCTCTCTAAGGCAGACTTTAAGACACAAAAGGAAGCTGTCTGGGCTGTGACCAACTATACAAGTGGTGGGACAGCTGAACAGATCGTATACCTCGTTCATTGTGGCGTAACAGAACTATTGATGAACCTCTTAACTGCAAAAGATAACCAAAATTATTCTGGTTATTCTGGATGCCATTTCAAACATCTTTCAGGCTGCTGAGAAACTAGGTGAAACTGAGAAACTTAGTATAATGATTGAAGAATGTGGAGGTTTGGACAAAATTGAAGCTCTACAAAACCACGAAAATGAGCCTCTGTACGAAGCTTCATTAAACTTGATTGAGAAGTATTTCTCTGTAGAGGAAGAGGAAGATCAGAATGTTATACCAGAAACTACCTCTGAAGGCTATACGTTCCAAGTTCAGGATGGCACTCCTGAGACCTTTAACTTTTAGATTGCACAGCTGAGGCAGAAAGTTGTTTGTTGTGTACTCTGTTTGGTAGAAGTTTGTCTTTCTGTTTCTCTACTAAGAACTCCTTTTAAATGTGTTCTGTTATTGTAGCACTTTTTACAATGAAACTCTACTTGACCAGTTCCAAACTGTACAACCTGTGTGAAGCTCCTCCTCTCAGTGGGTTTCTTATTTCTAGGTGGAAGCTCCTCTCTTGCAGTGTCCTGTAAATAAAGATTAAATTCCACTCTTTTCTTTAAAAAAAAAAAATCCACAAATTTGGAAACGATATATGTAGAGGTGGCACTGTATAACAAATTCCCTTTGATTTCCTGGGTGATAGGAGTATCTTTTGTTCTTATGAGGCAATGTTGGTGGGCTCCTGAATGGGGGCTGGTCACCAGAAGGACTAAGCTATGATTAGAAGCTTGGAAATTTCAGCCCCATCTTTTAAATGTTTAAGGTGTGATATATGGCCCAGAATGTACTCTGGTACATTCTTGGCAAACGTCCCATGTGAGCATGAACAGAATGTGTATTCTGCTGTTGTTTGATGAATTCGAATTGATGATGTTAATTATATCCAGTTAATTGATGGCACTATTGAGTTCAACTATGTCCATACTAATTTTCTGCCTCCTCAATCTGTCCATTTCTGGTGGAGGAGTACTGAAGTCTTCAACTATAATAGAAGATTAATCTACTTCTCTGTGTAGTACTATCAGTTTTTGCTTCACATACTTTGATATTCTATTGTTAAATATGTATTTATTAAGGATTGTTTTGTCTTCTTGGAGTATTGACCTCTTTATCATTATGCAATTCCTTCTTTATCCCTGATAACTTTCCTTGCTCTGAAGTCTGCTCTGGCTGAAATTAATACAGATGCTCACTCTTTTGATTAGTGTTAGCATGGTATATCTTTCAACATCCCTTTACTATTAATCTAATATGTCTTTTTATTCAAGTTGAGTTTCCTGTAGACAATATATATTGGGATCTTGTTCTTTGATCAGCTTTGACTACTCCTGTCTTTTAATTGGTGCATATAGATCATTAATATTTAAAGTGATTACTGATATAGTTGGATTGATATCTACCATATTTGTTACTTTTTTCTTCTTCTTGCCCTTTTTCCTACTTTTGTCTTCCACACTTTTTCTGCCTTTGTGGTTTTAACTGAGCATTTTATGTGATTCCATTTTCTCTCCTTTTTAAGAATATCAGTTATACTTTCTAAAAAAACTTTTTAAAAGCATTTGAAGTGTTTCTTTTTTATGCTGATGCTTACCCCTGTGTCTTCTTTCCTTCCATTTTGTGATCTCTGATTATAAGCATTTCTTTTCTTGATCTTACTCTGTGGGAATTCTAAGGGCCTAAAAGTGAGATACTTTAAACTATAAAGGATTTCTGTTTGCTTCTGCTATGATCCAAGAGGTTCTGGTAACTACTTGGGGCTCTTTGATCCCTCCTGGTTAGGCTCCTGCACACTGTGATACACTCTCATAATAGCATCTAATCTCAGGGTTAGTTTAGCATGGGTATTTACACCTTGGGCCAACTCAGCTTCCAGGTTAACTTACTCTTCACTGCTTCTTGCTAAGGTTTCACCTTATAGCTTTGCTGTTTGCTTGTTGGGCCCTCGAAGATTTCGCTTATTTCTTGGAACTCAATGATGCATTTTCAATGTAAAGAGGAGAGCTCTTCTGAGTATCTAAATCACTACTCTGCTGGTAATGGACATGTTTGAAACATTTTTTAGTTCTATGAAATTTTAAGTGTTGATTTTTTTCAGTCAAAAGGATTACATGCATCTCCCTCAAATATTCTTTAGACTTGGGGGGAATATACTACCATCAGCACTTTAAATTTGCAACTTCTAAATTAGTTCAAATCCCTGTGACTGAGAATGTATTCTTTAAAATGTATCATACAGGGGTGCCTGGGTGGCTCAGTCATTAAGCGTCTGCCTTCAGCTCAGGTCATGATCCCAGGGTCCTGGGATCGAGCCCTGCATCGGGCTCCCTGCTCAGTGGGGAGCCTGCTTCTCCCTCTGCCTGCCACTCCCCCTGCTTGTGCTCTCTCTCTCGCTGTGTCTCTCTCTGTCAAATAAATAAAATCTTTAAAAAAATTAAAAATAAAAAGAATAAAATGTATCATACTGACGATTTAAGCCATTCTCTAATCACATAAGTTAAAATACGAAAAAGAGTAAGATAAGTACAAGCTATTTAAAAATGACTTTCAACATGTAGCCAGTCTATAAGGAAAAAAACAAAGAGAGCAGTTATCTCAATCATACATCTATGCCTTTCCTGTTAGGTAGCGTTCCACTGATTATCTGCATTTTCTATGTTGGGCATTTGGCACCATAAATATACAATCTATTTTGCTACAATAATAATATCTTCTTCAAAAAACAAGACTTACAAAGTTCCATGATTTAATATTCGCTTAGCTATTTCTACTCCATTCTGTTACACACTTTCTGGATATTAACAGAGTTTGCAAACACCAGAGTCTGAGTATCACTATCAATTTGCATTAACATAAAACTCTTCTTCATACTGTCTGTAATTATTTCATGCCTCATAAATCCAACTTGGTCCCTGTGTATTAATTTACCCGTAACTCTTCCAAGTCTTGTCGCCAAAATCTTGTCATATATCTTTATAGCACATTTAGTTATTTAAATGTGCCTATAATTTTCCAGACTGTTATCCCTCCCTTTTCTAAATTAGTAATAGGTACTTTGCTCATAGCTGGGGAAAACTCACCTTGTCCTGTTTGCTCCACAAAAACTTATCATACAAGGTGGTCAACTTCATCCTGAAATTATAAAATGACTCACTGTATAGCCATATTCTCCTGTTTTTTGCCCTTAGCAAGTTTTCAAATGTCATTTAGAGAAAATTAATTTGTCTCCACAGGACGTTCTAATCAGTGACATTGAGGATATATTTTCAAGCATTTCTTAGCTTTTAAAGTTCGCAGGAAATAAGTCCACTGGAGTTATGACACCACTTTTTTCCCCTTTATATAAAATCAACGGAAATGAGAAACTATTCTCTGCCATCACAGCACTCTGAGCCTGTTTTCCCTGGGGCAAAACATACTTAGATATAGGACAGAAAGTAGGGTGAAACACTATGTTTGAGTGTTAAGGAAATTGTTCCTTAGAGGCCTGAAAAGTTAATGTGTCTCATTAAATTACGACCATGGAACAGTACCAGGTCGCACAGAAAGAGCTAGAAGAGGCTGAAGAAATCACCTAACACTACAAAATCAATTTCTAGGTAAGAAACTAAGGACCAGGGTGCCTGGGTGGCTCAGTTGGTTAAGCGACTGCCTTCGGCTCAGGTCATGATCCTGGAGTCCCGGGATCGAGTCCCGCATCGGGCTCCCTGATCGGCAGGGAGTCTGCTTCTCCCTCTGACCCTCCTCCCTCTCATGCTGTCTCTCATTCTCTCTCTCTCAAATAAATAAATAAAATCTTTAAAAAAATCAAAAATAAAAAAAAGAAGTTCTAGCATCAGCAATCAGAAAACAAAAAGAAATAAAAGGTATTCAAACTGGCAAAGAAGTCAAACTCTCTCTCTTCGCAGATGACATGATACTTTATGTGGAAAACCCAAAAGACTCCACCCCCAAATTACTAGAACTCATACAGCAATTCAGTAATGTGGCAGGATACAAAATCAATGCACAGAAATCAGTTGCTTTCCTATACACTAACAATGTAACCTTAGAAAGAGAAATTAGGGAATCGATTCCATTTACAACAGCACCAAAAACCGTAAGATACCTTGGAATAAACCTAACCAAAGAGGTAAAGGATCTATACTCTAGGAACTACAGAACACTTATGAAAGAAATTGAGGAAGACACAAAGAGATGGAAAAACATTCCATGCTCATGGATTGGAAAAATAAACATTGTGAAAATGTCTATGCTACCCAGAGCAATCTATACTCTCAACGCCATCCTGATCAAAATACCAATGGCATTTTTCAAAGTGCTGGAACAAACAATCCTAAAATTTCTATGGAACCAGAAAAGACCCGGAATCGCCAAGTAAATATTGAAAAAGAAAAACAAAGCTAGGGGCATCACATTCCCTGATTTCAAGCTATGTTACAAAGTTGTCATCATCAAGACAGTATGGTACTGGCACAAAAACAGACACCTAGACCAATGGAACAGAATAGAGAGCCCAGATATGGACCATCAAACTCTATGGTCAACTAATCTTCAACAAAGTAGAAAAAAATATCCAATGGAAAAAAGACAGTCTTGTCAATAAATGGTGCTGGGACAACTGGACAGCTATATACAGAAGAAAGAAACTTGACCATTCTTACCCCATACACAAAGACAGGAAACCACCAAAATCCTAGAGGAGAACATAGGCAGTAACCTCTTTGACATCACAGCCACAGCAACTTCTTTCAGGACTTGTCTCCAAAGGCAAGGGAAACAAAAGCAAAAATGAACTTTTGGGACTTCATCAAGATAAAAAGCTTCTTGGGGAGCCTGGGTGGCTCAGTCGTTAGGCATCTGCCTTCGGCTCAGGTCATGGTCCCAGGGTCCTGGGATCGAGCCCCGCGTCGGGCTCCCTGCTCAGCGGGAAGCCTGCTTCTCCCTCTCCCACTCCCCCTGCTTGTGTTCCGTCTCTCGCTTTGTCTCTCTCTGTCAAATAAATAAATAAAATCTTTAAAAAAAAAAAAAAGGTAAAAAGCTTCTGCACAACAAAGGAAACAATCAACAAAACCAGGAAATTAAAGCTTTTAGATTGGAGCATTTCTAACCTGAATAGCACAAAGTTACACACCAAAATCATGAAAAGGCAATGAAAGATTTAGAAATTTGGTATTTGTCCAATATAACATGGAGAGTTCTGCCAACAAGACATGGCCATTGGATCATATTTGCCCTCTGAGCTTATTCAAAATCCACTTGACATCAGACACATAATGAACTAAAGTTTGAAAGCATTGTGTCTATTGGTGAAGATGAGTAGAATATACAAAACATGAAGAGAGATTATGAACTGAGAAAGAAATGTGGGTATAAATTCTTTGGTATCTTTGTAGCAGCACAATCTTGACAAATGTCCTATACTAAGCAGGATTAACAATTAATGGTTCCTGCCATAGACTAGATCTCAGATTATAGGGAAGTAATACACTGATGATTACTAAATTGGCATTTCAACACATTCAGTCTTAGGTCTTTGTAATATCAAACGTACATCTCTGCTCCCTCACACATTATCACTGATGACTTCATAATTTCAGCAACTTTTTATTTAAATGAGAACAGCTTGTTAACTCAGTGAGCAATAACACCCAAACTTTGGTGTCACCTCTATAGAGAGGCAAACTTTTATCTGCTTCACCTGTCAGTAGGCATGTCTTTCTTCCCTCCCTCCCTCCCTCCTTCCATTCTTCCCTCCTCCTTCCCTTCCTTCTTTCCCTCCCTCATTCTTAATCATAACTACTACTGAGCATCTTCTGCATGCTAAATGACTTTCTAAGTACTAAGAGGTTGAACTTGTCTCTGTAAGCAGAGCATTTAATTCTACTAGAGAAAGACTGATAGTAAACAAATGAATTTGTCATCTTTTAGATGATGATGAGTGCTATGATATAATCTAAAGTAGGGTAAAGGGGACAGACAGTATTCTTGGCTGGAGAAGGACAGATGCTGTTTTATACACACTGATTAGGAAGGCCTCTGGCAAAATGATCTTTGACCAATGACCTGATCAAAGAAAAGTGATGAGACCAATGGCTTTCTGGAAGAACATCCAAAGCAGAAAGCACAATAGATTCAAGGAGAAGGCCTAGTTTATTCACCTTTCAAGTAGAACAAAGGTTTATAAGGATGAAATTGAGATGATAGAGTTCTGAGAGATGGTACACAGAACATTCCTTTGCTATTTCCCTGTGGCAGCTGGGGTGGAGTTTTTGTGGGTTACATTTCACAGTATATACCTTTGTGGTTCCTGGCCTTCTCATGGCAACTCAACTCCTGCTTCCTATACTTCTCGAATCAGTGGTCAGGATTAGTATCATAAATCAGGAGTACAGAGCCCTCAGTTAAAGCCCATATCTCGTTCCAATTTCCCTATGGGCATCTTGGCTTGGTGTCTATTAGTGTTCTTTCTTTGCTTTTCTGCTTCATTTCAAATGCTTGTGGATTCTTCCATTTTTTATTTCAAGCTTAGCTATGCATTTATTCAGCTATATGTTCCATATGTTTGAGGCATAAAGTGGATTCCCTGTGATATTACATACCATCATATTTACCTAAAAATTACTGTTTCTTCATGTCAGCTGACCAGTGGGCCCAACTGTTTGACCAAATTGACTATATTCATAAAAATACATTTTTTAATGAGACAAATTCTCATATCTAAGCCTTACTCAGGAACTTAAAGAAAATAAAGATATCTGGTAAATTCACAGTTTAAGCTTACAGAAGACACCGTTTGTATCCTGCTTCTTTTTCCTTATTGATATTCCATAAAATGTTAAAATTTATATAATGTGGGCCAATATAATATGAGCAAGATGAAATGTCTGGCAGCCAAATGTCTCAACCTTTTAGCCTAAAGTGTAGTATATATTAGATCGTGTCAATAAATACATAAAACAGGGTACAAAGTATAAACAATTTTAAGTATGAAATATAAGGAACATTAAAAAGAAACTAGCCCAAATTTATGCCACCATTCCATAGTGAAAATTCAGTTTCCTATTTTATTGGAAATATAATAGTTATAACTACATCTTCAAAGTCCACACTAAAGGAAAAGTGGTAAATAAATCAATGAAGCTCAGACTATGTCCTCACAATTCACTGAATTAAGTGCTTAATTTCCTCTACCAGACTCCACAGAAAATGAAACCTAATTTTATCAGAAACATTTACAGATTCACCTAGCTAATTCACTTAATAGTGAAGACTGGATTATATTTCAATAATTGGTACTGGAGGAATATAAATTTGGAGATCACTAAAGAAATGAAAACATTCACAGGTAACAAGTATTGACTTGCTATCAGGTAGCAATCACACAAATAGCTGGTAAACAATATACTAAGTGGTTGTAAAAACACTGTGCTATTTATGCCCTTTGATGAGGGCATGAGAAAGTAATAACAAGTTAAAATCATGCTTTTATTTGGCAAAACAAAGGTTCATTTATCCAACATCCATCCATCCAAATTTCTAATTACTCAAGACATAGTCTTCTCAATGACAAACTCCTGATCTGCCACTTATTCACTACTGACCCAGGGCCAATTATTTAACTGTCTCCTGGTATCCTCTTGGTATCCCCAACTACAAAATGCAGATTATTATAGTACCCCTTCATAGGTTATTTATGGGGAACAAATAAAATATATAAGGTGCTAAGACCAGTTTCTGGTACAGCGTAAGAGTTATAAAAGTGCTACCTATTATTTTTGATTGCCTTATGTGACAGGAACTGGATTGTTTGGAGGCAGTATAACTACTTGTATAGGCGTTGTATAAGATAGATGATGCGGGGCTTCTCAAGCCAGGTAACATTGTCTACAAACTGTATATAAAGAAAACATGTGAGGGGCGCCTGGGTGGCTCGGTTGGTTGAGCGACTGCCTTCGGCTCAGGTCATGATCCTGGAGTCCCTGGATTGAGTCCCGCATCAGGCTCCCTGCTCGGCGAGGAGCCTGCTTCTCCTTCTGACCCTCCCCCCTCTCATGTACTCTCTCTCTCTCTCATTCTCGCTCTCTCAAATAAATAAATAAATCTTTAAAAAAAAAAAAAAAGAAAAGAAAACATGTGAAGGTCACAGACCAGAGACATGGGCTCACTAAAAGACTGAGATTGAATAAGATTATTAAAGACTTCTTCTCCACCATACCTTCTTCACCATACCAACAGGCTACAGTAAAGTCATACTGGATTATAGCTGAAAAAGCTGCAAAAAGCAAATGCTCTCTGGAAAAGAGAACTTAAAAAAGCCCTTAGTTAAGAAGAGACAAAACCAAGGACACTAGAGGAATGTGGAATATCTAGCAACTACAACAACAACAAATTTTAAGTACAGTCAAACACCTACCCATATTAACATAAATCTTCATACTAGAGGTCCATTTATCTCAGCTATTACCTAAAACAACACGTCTAAATTTCAAAAAAAAACTAAAAGACACACCAGAAGACAAGAAAAAAGATGGACTGTAGAAAAAAAAAAAGCGAACATCATAACCAGATTCAGGTATGCCATAGATGTGGGAATTATCAGACAAGGAATATAAAATAACTATGATAAACATGTTAAGTGCTCTAATGAAAAAAAAACAGGGGCGCCTGGGTGGCTCAGTCGGTTGAGCGGCTGCCTTCGGCTCAGGTCATGATCCTGGAGTCCTGGGATCGAGTCCCGCATCGGGCTCCCTGCTCGGCGGGGAGTCTGCTTCTCCCTCTGCCCCTCCCCCCTCTCATGTGCTCTCTCTCTCTCATTCTCTCTCTGTCAAATATAAATAAAATCTTTAAAAAAAAAACAGATAAACATACAATAACATATGGATATTGTAAGCAGAGGTATGGGAATTTGAATTTAGAATCGAAAGAAAATACTGAAACAAAAAAAATTTAAAAACATGATCTAGAAATGAAGAAATCTTTAATGGATTCACCAATAAACTTGAAATGGCTGAGGAAAGAATCAGTGAGCTTAAAAATACAGCAATAGAAATATCCAAAGCTGAAATGGAAATAGAGGGAAAAAAGAATGAAAAAAAAATCCAAGAACATTGAAGACAATTTCAAAAGATGTACCATATAAATATTTGGAAAACCAGAAGAAGACAAAACGTACAAAGCAGAAGAAATATTTGAAGTAGCAATGGTTAAGAGCTTTCTAAAATTAATGATGCACATCAAACCATAAATACAGAAAACCAGAGAACACCAAGCAGATAAATAGAAAAAAAAAAAGCTGGATATATCATATTCAAATAACAGAACACCAAAGACAAAGGGACCACTTTAAAAGTAGGGGGTGGAGGGATTACCTACAGAAAAACAAGTTTAAGAATTACAGCAGACTTGGGCACCTGGGTGGCTCAGTTGGTTAAGCTACTGCCTTCAGCTCAGGTCATGATCCTGGAGTCTAGGGATCAAGCCCCACATCAGGCTCCCTGCTCAGTGGGGAGTCTGCTTCTTCCTCTGACCCTCTTGCCTCTCATGTGCTCTCTCTCTCACTCTCAAATAAAATCTTAAAAAAAAAAAAAAAGAATTACAGCAGACTTCTCTGAAAACATGCAAGCATGAGAACAGTGGAGTGAAATATTTAAAGTTTAAAAAAAACTAATTTATAAGTCTGTATTGGGCAAAATTATCCTCAAAGGTGAAGGAAAAATAAAGACTCTCAGGCAAACAAAAGCAGAGAATTTATCACTAGCAGACTTGCCTTGTAAGATCTACTCAAAGAAGTTATTTGGAAAGAAGGAAAATTAGGTCAGAAGCTGAGATGTACATAAAGAAAAAAAGAATAGTGGGAAAGGAATAAATGAAAGTAAAATAATTTATTTTTCTCATTCTTTTTTTCTAGCTTTATTGAGATATGATTGACACAGAACACTGGATTAGTTTAAGGTGTATAATGGGGTAATTTGATATTACAATATTGTGAAAGGATTAGCATAATAAGGTTAGTTAACACATCCATCAGCTCAGTTACCCTTTGTGTGTGTGTGTGTGTGTGTGTATGTGGTGAAAACTTTTAAGATCTACATTCTTAGCAACTTTTCAAGTATACCATACAGTTAACTATAGTTATCATTTAGTACACTGTATCCCCAGAACTTATTTATCCTACGACTAAAAGTTTGTATCCTTTGACCACTTTCATACATTACCTCCATCTGCCTGGTCTTGGCAAGCACTGATCTACTCTCTGCTTCTGTATGTTTGGTTTTATTAGATTCTACATATAAGTGAGATCATACAATATTTGTCTTTCACTGTCTAACGTATTTCAATTAACTTAGTGCCTTCAGGATTTATCTACGTTGTCAGAAGTGGCAAGATTTTCTTCCTTTTAATAGCTGAATAATCATCCATTGTGTGTGTGTGTGTGTGTGTGTGTATGCCACATTTCATTCATCCATTCATCCACTGATGAACACTTAAGTTGTTTCTGTGTTAGCTATTAAAACAGTACTGCAATGAACTAGGGGTGTAGATATCTCTTTAAGATAGTGATTTCATTTCCTTCAGATAATACCTAGAAGTGGAATTGCTGAGTCATATGGTATTTTTAATATTTTGAGGAACCTTCATGCTGTTTTCCATAGTGGCTGTACCAATTTACATTCCCACAAACAGTGCACAGGGCTCTCTTTTCTCCACATCCTCATTAGCACTTGTTACCTTTTGTCTTTTTGATGATTGGCCATTCTAACAGGTGTGAGATGATATCTCATTGTGGTTCTGATCTGCCTTTCCCTGATGATTAACAACCCCGAGCACCTTTTCATGTACCACTGGCCATTTGTTTATCTACTCTGGAAAAATGTCCATTCAGGTCCTTAGCCCATTTTTAATTGGATTATTTGGTTTGTTTTGGGAGTTTTTTCGCTATTGAATTATTTGAGTTCCTTATATATTTTGTATATTAACCTTTTATCACATGTATGTTTTGTAAATATTTTCTCCCATTTTATGGGTTTCCTTTTCATCTTGTTGATCATTTCTTTTGCTGTGCAGAAATTTTTTAGTTAGACGTAGTCTGACTTGTTGATGTCCAATGACAAGGAGCTTGACAAGAAGACAGGGGTGTCGTCTAGGAGTTTAACAGTTTCAGGTCTTACATTTAAATTGTTAATCCATTTTGAGTTAATTTTTGTGAATATTGTAAGATAAGAACCCTATTTTTCTTATTCTTAATTGATCTAAAATGTAACAGCTGACTATTCATTCTTCTCAAGTTCATATGGAATAGTCACCAAAATAGACCACATTTTGGACCATAAAAAACCTTTAACAAATTAAAAGGAACATAAACAATACAAAGTATGTTCTCCAACTACATGGTATTAAACTAGAAATCAATAACAACAACTTAGCGGGAAAATCACTAAGTATTTGGAAATTAAATAGTAAATTTCTAAATAACACGTGGGTCAAATAAGATGTCTCAAGAGGAATTAAAATATATTTTCAACTAAATGAAAATGAAAATACAACTTATCAGAATTACTTTCATGCTGTGAAAACAGTGCAGTACCTAAAGGGAAATGTATAACATTTACTGAATATGATATAAAAGCAAGATTTAAAATCAATAACTTAAGCTTCCACTTTAAAAGACTAGAAAAAGATTATCCGTTTAACTCTAAAGCAAGTAGAGGGAAAAAAATGAAATTAGAGCACTAAGCATAAAATTGAAAACAACAGAGAAAATAAATAAAACTAAAAGGTAGTTCTTTGAAAATAGCCATAAAATCTACAAACTTCTATCCAGGCTAACCAATAAAAAAAAGAAAGAAGACACAAATTATTAATATGAGAATTGAATCATGCTGATTCCATGAATTAAAATGATAATAAAGGAACAGTTCTATGGCCACAAATGTGCAAATTTAAATAAAATGGACCAATTCCTTGTAAGACACAAACTACCAAAATTCACACAAAAAGAAACAAATTACCTGAATAATTCTATATCTATTAAAGTTGAATCATAACCAATAGCCTTCCAAACCAATAAATCACCAGATCCAGATTATTTCACTGGTAAGTCTAACAAACATTTAAGGAAAAAACGGCACCAATTCTCTAAAATCTCTTCCAAAAAAAAAGGTGTAGAAGGGACACTTCCTAACAATTTCTATGAGCATAGCATTGCCCCAAAACCAAAACAAATAAAGACTTCACAGGAAAGGAAAATGACAGATCAATGTCTCTCATGAACACAGACACAGAAATTCTCAAAAAAAAAAAAAAATCAAATTGAATGCATGAATGTATAAAAAGTGTCATACACCATAACTAAGTGAAACTTATTCCAAGGGTGTAAGGCTAGCTCAACACTTGAGAATTAATCAATATAATCAATATAAAATGAAAAATCATATAATCATATCAATCAATTCAGAAAAGCATTTAACAAAATCCAATGTCCACTCATGATAAAAACCCACATAAAGACTAGGAATCAAGAGAAATTCTTCAATTTGATAAAGAACATCTACATAAAACCTACAGCTAACATCATACTAAATTATGTGTACACTTTCCTCCTAAGATCAGGAACACGAGAAGAATGTTTTTTCTCTCCATTCCTAATAAACATTGTACTGGAAGTCAAAAAACAATAACACAAGGAAAAGAATAATACAAGAAGACAAAAAAGAAATAAAAGATACACAGATTGAAATAGAAGAAATAAAACTGCCTCTATATACAGAGGATACAATTGCCTATTTAGAAAATTCCATAGAATCCGTTCCTCTTAACAACTACAAAAATCTTCCCAGAACTTTTTTTTTAAAAAAGCAAGCATATCAAAGCTGCAGGTTATGTCTATATATTATATTGTATATTACTGTATTATACAATATAGTATATAATATATTGTATATTATTGTATTTATATTATAGCACATCAAAAAATAAAATACTTAGGTATAAATCTAATAAAATATATGCAAAATCTATATGCAGAAAACCTCAAAACACTGAAAAAAAAAGAAGACATAAATAAACGAAGATATTTTGTGGTCACAGATTGAAGACTCAGTATTTTTAACGTGTGAATTCTTCTGAAATTGATCTATGTATTCAACACAATCCCATTAAAATCTAAGGAAGCTATTCTATAGATATCAACAAATGAATTCTAAAGCTTACATAGAAAGACAAAGTTCCTAGGATAGCCAATATAATACTGTAAAAGATGTACGAAGTTGGAGGACTCACAATGCCCAATTTCTTTTTAATTTTATTTATTTATTTATTTTTAATTTATTCATGAGAGAGGGAGAGAGAGAGAGAGGGAGAGAGAGAGGCAGAAGGAGAAGCAGGCTCCCAAGGAGCAGGGAGCCCAATGCGGGGCCCGATCCCAGGACCCCGGGATCATGACCTGAGCCGAAGGCAGACGCTTAACCATCTGAGCCACCCAGGCGCCCCAACAATGCCCAATTTTTTTTTTAATTTCTTTTTAGAGATAGAGAGCTCAGGGTGGAGATGGGGGTGGGCAGGGGAAGGGGAGAGGGAGGGAGAGAGAGAATCAAGCACACTCCACACCCAGCACAGGGCTGGATCAGGACTCGATCGCACTACCCTGAGATCATGACCTGAGCCGAAATCAAGATACATTTAACGGACTGAGCCATCCAGTCACCCCTTGCAATGCCCAATTTTAAGAGTTACTATAAGGCTACAGTAATCAAGGTAGCATGGTATTGCAAAAGAATAGGCATAGATTAATGGATTGTGGGAGCCAAGCGATAGAAGAGGTGTGATTTAATCCCACTGAATTTTAGGAGGCTGAATCACAGAAATAAAAGCAAATGCTGTGACTGCACTTTTCATTATAAGTTGACCAAAATCCACTTTTGAAGTAGGAAAGAGTGAATAGCAAATAAATAATGAATAAATTGAAAAACCACTGGTAGGAGTTTAAAACTATTGTGTTTATTTTAGCACCTGCCAAAAAATTTTTCCTCTTCAATCTTATCTATAGATTTACCAATGTGGTTTTTTTTTGGGGGGGGGAGGGGTTTGTTGTTGCATTTTCCTATTTCTGAGAAAGGTATATCCCTTTAGGACTATGGTACCTGATTCAGGCACCAGACTTTTCTGCAGGTGCTACTCTAGTTTCCCCTTTCTCTCTCCCCTCAGTCCTTCACCTACAGGCAAGACAGGAGTTTGTGGAGGGCGGATTACAATGTAGGCCTGTAGTCAAAGGGAAATAGGTTTAAATCCATTTGTGTCTCCAGCTAAATGTCAAATGTCAGGCAGGTGTTTAACCTGTGTGAATCAACCAATATAATTTTTCTTTCTTCCCTTTAGCCTACAAACATATTCAAGGACATTCTAATACAATCTTCCTTGTCCCTGTCTGCCCCTCCTGGAGCCACCACTGAGAACAATTTGCAAAGAGATGCCTGCATATGCTTCCTCTTTCCTCTTACTTTCCTATCCTCAACTCCCTGTGGATAGCTGATCACTCCTGCTGGTCCCTCACATTATTAAAAAAAAAAAAAAAAAGGAAGAAAGAAAAAAGTTATTAGTAACTTTCCATTTTCAATTCCAAAGGCCACTTTTCAGTTTGGCTTGTATTTATTCTGAGATATTTTTGCTATTTTGATTCAATAAACAACTTTATTCCCTAAATCTCTGAGTGAAAGAATATGAAAGAACGCCATTGGTTCTTGTTGAATGAAACATATACTAAAACTGATTCAATCCATCTGACCCCAATTGATAATCCAATGTAATTTAGAATTACCATGACATGAGCTATATATATGATTCTTTGAGAAAAATACAAACATCTTGATTTAAAAGAATTTCTGGGTTATATATTCAATTAGTTATTCTAGTAAAACACTGATTCAATGAAAGTAAATTCTTCAGTTCAGTAAAAAGACTTCCAAAGGCTTAAGATTCCTTTTCTTCTTAACTGATTCAGCATGTTGTTGTTTTTCAGACATAAATGCACTCAATGCAAAGTTCACTGGAACTGCTCTACTTGAGGATTAGGCTGACACCAAAATTAGTTGACTGTTATCTTTGAAGCAAAGGTAAATACTAATACAAATGTTTTGAAATAATCTTAATGGTAATGTCACATTTATGAGAATCACTCTTTTACAATTAACTGCAAAAAGAAGTAAAGGCAAATGAATATTAGTAGAGACAGAGGTAATTTTTAATGTTAGAACATGAGAATATTAAATAGTATTCAAAGTGAGATTTTAGCATTGATCATGTTCAAGGGATTCTTGTCAACATAAGTAACTGTAATGAAACAAGAGAAAACACCTCATTAAAATATCCAGCTTCACATGTGGTAAGCAATTTGCCAAAAACTATGTTAAAATCTATTCTCTCCATGTTTTTTTTTTTTCGGGTATATGAATATTAAACATTTTTAAATTATTTACAGCATGAACATTATACAATTCAAGGTCAAATGTAAAAGTTGAATAATCCCTTTGGACACATTTTTGAACTTGCCTTATATGCCCAAACAAATGTGTGTTAAAATTAATCCTTATAATAATTATTACTGTGCCAGTTCCAACTGTCATAAGCAGAGAGCCCTGTTCCAAGGGAACCAGCTCTTGTCGCAAGCGAACTGTGTGCCATTTCCAACAGAACCTTTTCCTATATTTTCCATGTAATCCTCTCAAAATCCCTGGGTAGCAGCTACTAATAACTCCACTGAGAGAAGAGAAAATTGCCTGACTTGCCCAAAGTCAAATATCCAGTATTAGCAGCTTTGAATTCAAATGAGGCTGGTGCAACTTCAGAGTGAATAGGTACACAATATATTCATTTGCTGAAGAAATGAGAAATCTGGGGGTTAGCTTGTGTGACAAGAAAATAAATAATTCACACTTCTCCTCTTTGTCGACTAAGGAGAATTCTGAATCCCTGCACAATTTCTGTTTCTTCATTGTTTTGAATCAGGGTGATGATTGGGAAATTTTAGAGGCACACAATCAACTTCATTTTGGTTTTTTTGCAAAGTATGGAAAGCCACTGGTGGGGTTGGTGCCCAAAAAGGGACTGGGGGAAGGAGTGAAGAGAAAATTTGACTCAGCCTAAGTGGATGAAGAATTTTCTGGAATTTTAGCACAAGAAAGGAGAGGTTTCAAAGAAGTATCTGTCAGACGCCAAGAGAAAGAGGTACATAAGGAAATAGAATTTTTTGGAACTTTTCCTTTGCATTAGGAACTTTTGTATTGCGTTGTTGTTTTCTCAACATCTACATGTTTGTAAGATTACTTTTAGATATTGAAATTTATTAGACTAATACATACTGGGTGAAAACTGGGTCAATGTGGAAACTGACTTTATTTTGATTGCAGGAGACTAACTAGCATTGAGATGGAGCTTCACATTTTAAAATGCCCCTCCCTTCCTTTATATTACAACCAAAGCCTCTGGCAATTAGTGTAAGTCACTGAGCCTAAAAATGACTTTATCCTCAATGGCTGCCTCCCCGGGGCCTTCTCCGGAAAGTTGATCTTTTTCTTTGGGAAAGGAAGTTTCTAACCATCAAATGGTCCTCCAAGCCTTAGAGGTTTTATCTAAGAGGTCAGCTGTCTGGCAACAGGTGACAGCAGTCCAAAGAAAAACTTGAAAGTTTCATTTCAGCCAACCTGGAGATAGAGAAGCAGCCCTTTTTTGAGGACTTTGACAGTTCTACTTCTTATGTATCAAACAGGGAAAATATTAAAGAAGATGTTTTAATCTTCTGGATTCTAAAGTATAATGGGACATCACCTTTGGGAATTATTTCTTAAGGGAAAATTTGCAGTGATCCAATCTAGTCAGAAACTAACTCAGATTGATTGACAGGAGTCCCTGAGATGTTGGTAAGACCCGGGATATGAACGTTCATCCAGTCTGGTGAGGTACTACACTGCCTCCGTGTAATGCAGCCTGGTCAAAGCAATGCACAGGATCCTCAAGGATGTATGCAGCCTGGTCAAAGCAATGCACAGCATCCTCAAGGATGTGGGATATGTGATATAGGAGTATGTGCTCCACCTGTACTAAATCAGCCTGAAGGACCAAAATACCTTCTTCTGAGCCCTGCACCATCTCACATCAGCTGTCCTCCTACCTACTGAGAGACACTTTCCTCTCTGCACTACAGAATTATGTTCAAGTGCCCATTTCAATGATACCCTAACAAGAAAAAGACAGATATCCTCCAAAAACGGATGCACTTCATCCTCTGTGCTGGCCCCTCTCCATATGAGCAACTGTCCATATATCCATAAACAATGCTGTCTCTATGGGATGCCATGTCACTCATGTCTAACTTCCATCTCTGAACTATTTTCAAGTATTGGAGAATGCTCTTAACCACAAACTTATGTTTAATTAAAAATCTAAATTAAGTCCTCTAAAGGAAAGAAACTCAGTTCTATAACAATGGAGTCTGGCCTACACTGGAAGTTGAGGCCAAGAATTCTTAAAGAAGCGAGTCTTGGGGTGCCTGGGTGGCTCAGTTGGTTAAGCGACTGCCTTCGGCTCAGGTCATGATCCTGGAGTCCCGGGATCGAGTCCCGCATCGGGCTCCCTGCTCAGCGGGGAGTCCGCTTCTCCCTCTGACCCTCCCCCCTCTCATGTGCTCTCTCTCTCCTCTCATCCTCTCTCTCAAATAAATAAATAAAATCTTTAAAAAAAAAAAAGAAGAAGCGAGTCTTGAACAAGATCTGAAAGATGAGTGAAACTATCTAACGAGGTGAGGGGACAGGTATGCTGAGTAAAAGGTTTTGTGGCAGGGTCATATTTTTGTGTACATTTACCCTCAGGAACACAATGGGAGGTAATAAAATGCTTCAGAGGGAAAACAATGATGCATAATTATAATTTAAGCTGTTTTAGGGCTTTTTTATACCCAGGGACCTTTCAGACATTATCATTTTTTCTTTTTTTTTAATTCAAGTATAATTAACATAGCGTTATATTAGTTTAAGATGTACAATACAGTGATTCAATAATCTATACATTACTAAGTGCTCATCAAGATAAGTACTCTTAATCCCCTTCACCTATTTCACCCATCCCCCACTCACTCCCCTCTGGTAACCATCAGTTTGTTCTCTATAGTTGAGTTTGTTTTTTTGTTTCTCTCTTGTTTGTTTTGTTTCTTAAATTCCACAGAGGAGTGAAATCATACGGTATTTGTCTTTCTCTGATTTATTTCACTTACCATTATACCCTCTAGATCCGTCGATGTTGCTGCAAATGACTTTTTTATGGCTGAGTAATATTCCTGTGTGTGTGTGTGTATGCTTTCTTTGTTCATTCATCTATGAATGAACACTTGAATTGCTTCCACATCTTGGCTATTGTAAATAATGCTACAATAAACATAGGGGTGCAAATACCTTCTCAAATTAGTGTTTTCATATTCTTTGGATAAATACTGAGTAGTGGAATTACAGGATCATATGGTAATTCCATTTTTAATTTTTGCAAAACCTCCATACTGTTTTCCACAGTGGCTATACCAGTTTGTATTCCCACCAACAGTACACAAGGGTTCCTTTCTTTCACATCCTTGCTAATACCTGTTGTTTGGTGTGTTGTTGATTTTAGTCATTCTGATAGGTGTGAGGTGGTATCTTATTGTGGTTTTGATTTGCATTCCCTGATGATTAGTGATGCTGAGCATCTTTTCATGTCTTTTGGCCATCTGTATGTATTCTTTGAAAAATGTCTATTCATGTCATCTCATTTTTAATTGGATTGTGTTTTTCTGGTGTTGAGTTGTATAAGTTTTTCATATATTTTGGATATTAGCTCCTTATTGGATATATCATTTGCAAGTAACTTCTCTCATTCAGGAGGATCTTTTTGTTTTGTTGATGGTATCCTCTGCTGTGCAAAAGCTTTTTATTTCGATGTACTCTCAATAGTTCCATTTTGCTTTTGTTTCCCTTGCCGTAGAAAACAGAACAACAATAAAAAAAATGTTTCTATGGCTGATGTCAAAGAGATTAACTGCCTATGTTTTCTTACAGAAATTTTATGGTTTCAGGTCTCACATGTAGGTCTTTAATCTATTTTGAATTTATTTTTGGACATTATCATATTTGATCTTCAAATGCTCCTGAGATAGGCAGGTAAGTATTCTTATCCTCTACCTTATGGATGAGGCAATTGAGGTATAGAGGATTCATAGAATGAGTTCATAGAGGGCTCATAGTAGCAGCGTCCTGATTAGAAGCCTGATTCCCGAAGCCCAGTGAGATACTTAAAGACAGATATCTCAAGATAGTTCCTTTCTTTTCCTTGTATACCTCTGGCCAAAGCTCAGCCTCCTTTGCAGACTCTTTTTTTTCATCTAATCTTTAAATGGTTCTTCTACGTTTGACCGTATGTGCTAGTCTCTGTTCACTCTACACTTTTTCCCAGGCAAACTCATCCACTTCCATAACTTCAATTACCCTCTGACATATAATGACTCACACATTGATGCCTTTAGCTTTAACCTCATCTTCAAGTTGCAGAGTCTTAGAGCCATCTCCCTGTTTGACATCTCTATTTGTAGAGGCACTGCTATCCTTCTCTATATAAAACTTAGATCATTGGGCGCCTGGGTGGCTCAGTCATTAAGCATCTGCCTTCAGCTCAGGTCATGATCCCAGGGTCCTGGGATCAAGCCCCGCATCGGGCTCCCTGCTCCATGGGAAGCCTGCTTCTCCCTGTCCCACTCCCTCTGCTTGTGTTCCCTCTCTCGCTGTCTCTCTCTCTGTTGAAAAATTAAAAATAAAAAAACAAAAAAACAAAAAAACAAACTTAGATCATTATTTCTTCCAAAAAAAAAGATCAGGGCGCCTGGGTGGCTCAGTTGGTTAAGCGACTGCCTTCGGCTCAGGTCATGATCCTGGAGTCCCGGGATCGAGTCTCACATCAGGCTCCCTGCTCAGCGGGGGGTCTGCTTCTCCCTCTGCCCTCTTCCCTCTCATGCTCTCTGTCTCTCATTCTCTCTCTCTCAAATAAATAAATAAAATCTTTAAAAAAAAAAGATCAATAATTTTATATCCTCTATTTGAATGACTGGAACTATTATTATCCAGTTATATAAGAGAGAAACTTGATTTCTCCCTCTTGCTTACTCCTTATATCCATCCAAACACTATATCCTGTATCTACACTGCCACTTTCCTCAATACTGAAGTAGTTTCCACACTACTTTCTTTAAATTCATTCTTGTCCTCAACCCAACACATTCTTCATAGTACTCTTTAAAGATAAATCTATTTGTGACATTCCACTGATCAAAGACTTTCAATGGAATGCTCATTCTAGTAGGATAAAACATGAAATCTTTAATATGGTCAAATCGGATTCACAGGAATTGACCCGTCTACCACTCTCTGCCTTCCAGTCTCAGAGACTCCCATTCATAACTCAGTTACTCACGTTCATCATGTTCATCATTCTGCCAGAGATATCCACAAAGACAGCTCTTTCTGACTATTTATCTATCCTTCTCCCATACATTTTCTAGAAACTTCTACATACCCTTTGTATAATCCTCAAAGATACATTTCCAAATGCCCTAAACTAAATTAGATACCCCCTCTGCTGTGCTCTTTTTACACTCTGAAAATTCTCTTTGTAGTAATCTTGACAATTATATTCATATAATAAACTGTGTAATTGTGTAATTAGGTTATTAAAATTTGTCTCTCCAATTAAGATGTGAGATTCATGAGAGAAAGAATCATATTTGCTTCTTGCAGGCTGTATCTCCAGTGCCGTTCAGAGAATGGGTAATAGACACATACTGGTCAAGTTAATGATAAACTGTTGTTATGCCTAACCAAAAACACAACTGCTCCTCATATCCATCTATAATGATTTTTCACTGTCCCTCATCAAAAATATCCTTTTTCATAATAACAATGGATTCCTTTCCAGTTCCTGACAGTCTTTTGGAGAAAAAAACACAATCCTTGTAAGTTCCCTGAGGATCTCTAGAAAAACCTCTGCTTCACGAAATTCTACCAATGAATATCCCCCTTGCCTTACTCTGCTCTCTGCTTATGCAGCAAAGGGATACTAACTGCCCACTCTGCACCTCAAGTTGTAAATTGATGACCCAGGATTGGAAGGGAGTGAGCTTGTAAGATGTCCAACCTGTGAGCCCCAGGATGACATGGACCGTTTCTATTCTGGCTTGTCCTCAACATCTAGTACAGCCCCTGGCATTTGAAAAACACTCATTTTTAATCATTTTTAAAAATTTTAATAAAGTGGTAAACGAAGTGAGTGGAGAGGCTTTCGTTAATGCCTTGGCAACTGCACTCCTCAGGGATCATTTCTATAGTTCGCTAGTTGGAAAGTCCATCCCTACAGGAGCACTGGTCAGAACTCACTTCTCCAAAGTAGAATATATGAAGGCATATTTAAACCACCCACTAAGACAACCTGAAAAAAATCCATCCCCACCTTACTTGAGATTAGGGGTTCCTGAAGAAGGGGTAGCATTTCAAGTATGTTTACTGCCCTTAAAAACATATTTTGCTGAAGGCAGAAGGCACAGAAGTCTGTAAAGAGAACCTCTGATAAAATTCTTTTGACACAGAGAATTCCTCCACATTATCCTTTCCTTGGACAAGAGCTCTCATCAGAATTATACATTTGTTTCCTCGATAGTATCTGGATTTTTCCTCAGTTATTTGTTCTGTTTGGCATTCAATTCTGGTTTCTCCGCAAGATGATATCCCTCTTATCATCCCTTTATTGACATGTACCACAGCCCATATGAAAACCCTTTCTGCGGCTCTCCCCCAGCCCAGGCTCCTGGAACACCACATCCCTGGAAGCACAGGTCAGACAACGTTAATTTATATGCCACCTCTTTCCACAAAGGTATTGAAACTAGATTTATCAATTTTATGACTATTTTCAATAGTGCTTAGGTAAAATCATAGAAATAACATAGGTTTGAGTATAAGAATATGAGGAAAGGAAGAAGTGGAAAAAGATGTTAAGACCCTAAAAAAGGCTTGTTTGATGGCTGGAGTTGAAATTAAGTACTTGTCCAGCTAGCGGTGATCTAACTGCTCTAGAATTCCCCCCAAATGTAAGAGAACATGAACTGAAAATTCATGAGCCAGATTAGGATGAGATGAAGGAGGAACCAGAGGACAACTGTCACTTGCTGAAATAGTTTGTCTGAAGAATCCACAGCACAGCAAAGGGCTGCTTTGACAAGAGTTGTCTTGGGAATGGAGCACTAATTTGGAATGTGGCATGTTCCACAAGAAATGATGGGATTGGTACTGAGGAGTCATAATAAACAGCTCCTTGGGGAACATACAATTTATGAAAATGTTACATTCTGCAAATGCCTCCTACCCCCATTCCTCATTAATCACCCTAACCATCCTGTCACTGTGTGGTTAACAGCCACCAACTCAACATCACACACATTCATAAGACAATGTCATGCTCTGTCTTATCAGTGTGATTCAAAAAAGTCTGAAAATTATGAAGATTGTATCAGGTTTATAACATATATATATTTTTCAGAGTGTAGAAAGACAATATTTCCTTTGGTAACTGCTATCTGATAATTTAGATTTTCTTTGTTAAAATTTAAAGAAGTTCTAATTACTATTATATAATGTTAGATTTCTCTATAATAATATCCAGGCCATAGAAAGAAGATTCTATATTAGGGAAGAATAATGTTGTTTTTTCCCTAATGAGTAAAGTGTACTAGGTACTTTTGTATTAATTCCATTTTTATTCTATTATTTCTGTATCTTACAAGTATACAATTACAAATATTGTTTCAGATTATATGTACCTTAAAGGCAAGAGGAGTGCCAATACAAATACAATAAAAATGTTTAGAATAAATATTAAAGGGGCCTTTTTTGGTATTCTGAGACTCAATTTCCAATGTGGAAGGGGGGGGTCCCCTCACATCAACAAATAATTCTGACATCAGCAGGGCTGAGTTGGAGAACTCAACTCATTCCTTATACTAGCTACCCAGAGATAGCATCAGATTTCCACAGGTAAATGACTGGCCCTACACACACACACACACACACACACGTCAGATGCCAGTTGCAAGGCCTGCTTGTCACCTGTACTTCTGATGGACTGGCTGTAAATCCTGGCCCAGGATCTCCTTGGGTTCAGTTAACTTGGTAGAGTGGCTCACACAACTGAGGAAAACATTTTTCTTACTAGATTAGCAGTTTATTATGAAAGGGTATAACTCAGGAAGAGGCAGATGGAAGAGCTACCCAGGACAAGGTGTGGAGAAAGGGCACAAAGGCTCTATGCCCTCTCCAGGGCACCTCTCTCACTGAATATCCACATATGCACCAACCTAGAAGCTCTCCAAATCTGTTCTTTTGGGTTTTATAGAGGCTTCATTACATAAGCACCATTGATTAAATCACTGGCCATTAGCAAATGAACTCAATCTCCATCTCCTCTCCCCCCACCCAGGGGCCGGGGGGGGGGGGGGGGACTGAAAATTCCAAGCTGCTGCTTCTTTTTTTTAAAGATTTTATTTATTTATTTGAGAGAGAGAGAGAGACAGAGATAGCGACAGAGCTAGCCAGAGAGAGAGCAGGAACGGGGAGGAGACGGAAAAGCAGGCTCTCCCCTGAGCAGGGAGCCCGACACAGGGCTCAATCCCAGGATTCTGAGATCACTTAACTGACTGAGCCACCCAGGCGCCCTGAAAATTCCAACCTTCTAATCACATGGTTGGCTCCCTTGGCAACTAGCCTAGGTCTTTAGGTGCTTTCCAAAAGATACCCTATTAACATAACAAAAGACACTTTTTATCACTTTCCAAATTAAAAATTCCTATGGTTTTGGGAGCTGTGAGACAGGAACTGAGATCACTTAACTGACTGAGCCACCCAGGTGCCCCATACTTCTTTTTTTTTTTTTTTTTTTAAAGATTTTCTTTATTTATTTGAGAGAGAGAGAATGAGAGAGAGCACATGAGAGAGGGGAGGGTCAGAGGGAGAAGCAGACTCCCTGCCGAGCAGGAAGCCCGATGCGGGACTCAATCCAGGGACTCCAGGATCATGACCTGAGCCGAAGGCAGTCGCTTAACCAACTGAGCCACCCAGGCACCCGCCCCATACTTCTTATATTTGGTTTTAAGAAACCAATTTGAGATCTACTTTGATAAATAAGTTATTGACTCTGGCCCTGTGATATTGTGATTATAAGAAATCATTCAGATGGCCAAAATATATTTCTCATACATATTTCATCATACACAAAGATATTTTGGCCATCTGAATGACCAAATATTTATTTCTTATAATCACAATATCACAGGGCCAGAGTCAATAACTTATTTATCAAAGTAGATCTCAAATTGGTTTCTTAAAACCAAATATAAGAAGTATGGGGCGGGCGCCTGGGTGGCTCAGTTGGTTGAGTGTCCAACTCTTGGTTTCAGCTCAGGTCATGATCTCAGGGGCATGAGATCCAGCCCCACGTTGGGCTCTGCACAGGGTCTGCTTGGGATTCTCTCTCCCCTTCCCTCTGCCCTTCCCTGTGCTCACGTGTTTTTGCTCTCTCTCCCTCTCAAATAAATAAATCTGTAAAAAAAAATAAGTAAATTATACCATTTGACAAGTTCATTGCTTTTACTGACCACTTCCCACCATCCTTCCATTACCTCCTTGCCACATATTGCTTTTCTTATAATTAGATTGACTAGTTTTAAAAACTGATTAGCAGTTATTACAAGCTCACCTATCTACTACTCAAGACGAGGTCAGCTACAATATCAAGCATTTGGACTTATTATTTGGACTTATTATTATTTGAAGTCTGGTTTTTCAAAGAATTAAATATGAGAGAACTGATAGTAAAATATAGGTTGACTATTCTGGGTCCCAGTTAGGTATGTGTGTCTAACTGTGTGTGTGTGTGTGTGTGCACGTGCACATGTGTGTACAGGTGGACAGGAGAGGAAAGATAAATTTAAAATATTTTATAACTGAATTGTGCAAATTAATTACCAAATGTAAGACAGAGGTTTTTTTTAGAAGATTCTGATAGCCTGATACATTAGAACATGGTTATATTCAGTCACACCTTGCAGTTCATGTTATAGGGAAGTTCCATGGCTTGTTGGCTGAATCATCCAATTTAGAGAGCTCACTGATCCCAGGGGTTGAGAATTTCTTTAAATGCTATCCCATCATTTATGCTGGTCCAGAATAAACATTTTTAACCTAAACCATATATTGCTTTGAAAGTCTGGGAATGGTAACTTTTTTGAGCATAAGCATTTCATTTTTTAGATACCAAACTTCATAATCTCATTATCACATTCCTTTAGATGATTTGTATTTACATGAGTAACAAAATGACTAAAATAGGATTCCTGTGTTAATAGGAATAATAAAAAAATCAATTAACAAACATGTTTATTTCTGAAGAATGTCTAAAGTAAGGGGAGAAAAAGTATTAATTTACTGCATTTCATTCACTTTCATTTTTTCCCATCATCATGAATGAATCTGAAACATTGCTGAGTAGTAATCCACAACAGCAAATGAAAGCCTTGATTATTATTAGATTAATAATCACACTTACCATTCCAAATTTAGAACCAAAAGAACTTAGCTCAGAAGGTTGGCTTTCAAACAGACTAAATTTTTTCTTCAATGTTTAAGCAGTGTATTAACATCTTCAGAAACAACCCTTGAAAATACTTCCCTGGTTTTTTAGTCATTTAAACTGCCATCATTCTTAAATGACTCATTTTAGCTGTTGTCTCAAATGAATTTGTGATGAGGGCCGGTGGCATTCACATTTGCCACCTTGTCACGTTACCTGCATTCAAATGAAAGTCCTACGTGTAAGGACTCCTTCAACTTAGGAGGCAAAACTTCCTCCCATACAGAAGTCAAATAATGTCTCACCTTGCCAGAAGCTTGGATTGAAGCACTTACTTCTGAGCTTTAATCAGAAGCCAGTGACGTGAAGAAGAGTCACACAGAATCCATTCTAGGAGAGAAGGTGACAGTGGCAGGTGCATCCTCTTTGCTCAATGTTAAGAGTGTAGCAGTTGATACGGCAGCCAGAATCCAGAGGCAAATGTCATTGGGGGTATCAGAGGCACTGTTGGGATAGGCTGTGGTATCCGAATCCAGCTGCAAGATCAGTCTTAGGGCCTCATCAAATTGGAAATTGTTTCTTGCTAATTACCCTTAAATTCCAGCTCTCCAAATCCCTGGAGGTTCCTGTTACCATCCACAGAATTCTTTTTATAACTTCTCTTTAAAGTGCTTTTCCATTCATATTAGCGACAATTGATTTCTGTTATCAATATTAAGAGCCCTGCCCAATATATTTGTGATTGAATAAGAGGGCAGGAATGAGAATAAAAGTACATTACTAAAGATTTTACTAAGCTGTCTCCTGCTCTTTCTTTTGGCATGACCCCAGAAAATGTTAAAATTTGTATTGCAGACTAGGACTTGAGGCAAGGCCGCTCATATCTGGCAGTGACAGGTCCGGAAAATCCATACACTTTACATAAGGGTTGAGAAGATAAATAACTCGGTGCCTCTGTAACCTTTAACTGAGAACACATTATTGCAATTTTATCCCTTATTCTATCTCTTATTTTTGCTTGTTGAATAATGAAAAATAAATTCTACAAAATACCCTTATAAAAAATTTAAAAAGATTTTACTATGAAAATATTAGAAAGAGAACTGTAAGGAGCATCTAGTTTAGAAACACACACAAACACACATGTGCACACACACAAACTCTAGGGAGGTCCTTTTATTGATATTTATGTAAATAGATTAGAATTAAGCACACCCTTGTGACCTTTAATACTTAAGGCTACTCCCATCAGAATCCCTAATCTAAAGTATACAATATAAAGAATTCACAGGACTCTAGATCCACTTAATATAAACTAGTATAGTTTCACCAAGGGGTTATTAAAAATCTATGAAATCTGGGAAATGTTCCAGAGTCCAACTAGAAAGTCTTGAGTCTGAAACATTTATTGGAAGTATAATATGCTTAACTAGCATGCAAATGGGTCAAATGGGTCCCACACAGATTTGGCTGAAGGATTTGGTCAGCGTATTCTTTTTTTTTTTTTTTTAAGATTTTATTTATTTATTTGATAGAGACAGAGATAGCCAGGGCAGGAACACAAGCAGGGGGAGCTGGAGAGGGAGAAGAAGGCTTCCCACTGAGCAGGGAGCCCGATGCGGGGCTCAATCCCAGGACCCTGGGATCATGACCTGAGCCGAAGGCAGACCTTAACGACTCAGCCACCCAGGCACCCAAGGTCAGCGTATTCTCAGAATACAATCCCTGAACCTTTGTTCTTGGGCTTTGTTATAAGCAAAAGATATTTTGGGGGATAACAATAAAACAAATGTCTTCATGAGTGAGGCAGGTAACTTAACTGGCAGTACCAGTATACTTATTGTGTTTAATAAATCAAAGAATGTCCCAGCATTGGCCTAGAAATTTAATTTCAGTGTCCTCAACTTTGAAGTGAGAATCGTAACAGTGCCTACCTATGAGAGTTACCTCTTGTGGAGTAACAAATTACTCCAAAACTTAGTGGCTTAAGGCAACATTTATTATGGCTCAGTTCCTGTGGGTGGGGAATCTGGGTGTGGCTTAGCTGGATCCTCTATTCTCTGGCTCACAGTCTCTTTCTCTCAAGGCCTCTATCAAGGTAATGGCTGAGACTATGATTTGACTGCAGAAGCATCTGCTTCTGAGGTCACTCGGGTGGTTGTTGGTAGAATTCAGTTCCTGTGGGTTACTGGCCTGAGAGCCTCAGTTTCTCCCTGCTGGCCAGAGGCTGCCCTCAGTTATCAGCCACATAGGAAGAGCTCTGCTCAGGGCAGCTCACAACATGTAGCTGACTTCTCTCAAACAGGTGAGTGTGAGCAAGCGACCAAGAAAGATGTCCCAGTTTCATGTTGCCTAATCTTAGGACAAATATTCCATCACTCATGCTTTATTCTATTTGTTGTAACTGAGTTCCTAGGTCTAACCAACACTCAAGGGTTGGGCATTACACAAGAATATATCAAGAGGTGGAGATGATTGGGGGTTATCTTAGAGATTGCCTATCATACTGCCTTAAAGAACTTGTTGGAAATTCAATGAGCCAATACAGTATATAAAGTGCCTAGAACAGGGGCGCCTGGGTGGCTCAGTCGTTAAGCGTCTGCCTTCGGCTCAGGTCATGGTCCCAGGGTCCTGGGATCGAGCCCCGCATCGGGCTCCCCGCTCGGCGGGAAGCCTGCCTCTCCCCCCTCCACTCCCCCTGCCTGTGCTCCTCTCTCAATGTGTCTCTCTCTGTCAAATAAATAAATAAAATCTTTAAAAAAAAAAAAAAAAGTGCCTAGAACAGTACTTGGATATAGAGCATTATGTACTAGATTTCATTCTTATCTGTGACTATAATGCCATAGGGAAAGCTAGATCCTCTTGGAACTAGAGAATGCATGTACCACTCAAAGATATTCACGGTCATATACTATTTAAAAAACACGCTTGTCAATGAAATATATCCATATGATTTTTCAATACTGGAGGTGCCAGTTTATCACACCCAGCCAAGGTAATAAGACGTTTTAGTGAGACAAATATCATATTTCCTAAATTCTAATATAATATCTTCAGGGTTTTGAAATTTTTATTTTGAAAGGATTTAAAATTTTCAGATGTTGCAGAAATAGTAAAAGAAACCCAACTCATAATAATAATGAATACATGTCATTATACATTTGTCCAAACCTATAGAATCAACAGGAGTGAACTGTAATGTAAATTATGGATTTTTTTGGCAATTATGATGTGTCAATGTAGGTTCATCAATTGTAACAAAAGTCCCATTTTGGTGGGGGATGTTGACAATGGGCAGTGGGTAGAGGCTATGCATGTGTGGATACAGGGAATATGAAAAATTTCTGTATCTTCCTTCCTTCTAAGCTGTGAACCTAAAACTGCTCTAAAAAATACAGTTAAAAAGAAAGAGAAGAATGTCAGTATACACGTCATCTGCATTCACCTTTCACTTTATTATTTGCTCTTTTTGTGTATTTGTATATATAAAAATACATCTGTCTATATAAATATATGTGTGGTCATATATATCATTTAATACATTTTTATTTACCACTCAATGAATTAAAAACAGAATGATCCCATTATTCCTTAGTACTTCGGTTTGCATATACTAAAAATAACAACTTTTTCCTACAAAACCAAATTATAACCATCAAAATCATAAAATTAATGCTGATGCACTAAATTATCATTCAATCATAGAACCCACTCAATTTTGCTAATGATCCCAGTAAGATTTTTTATACACCTAGGATCACATGTTGAATTTAGCTATCATGTTTCTTTAGTCTAGTTAAATTGGAACAGCTTTTCATTGTTTCCTTGTATTTCATGACTTTGACATTTTTATTGAATACAGGTCAGTAATTTTATAGAACGTCGCTCATTTGGGGTTCTTCTGATTTTCCTCATGAATAGATCATTCCCCTTTTTTTTGGAATTCAAGGATACACTGTTTTCTTCCCAATGTATCCTATCACAGGGTACACGATGTTGCTCCCTCTCATTACCAATGATGTTAAGTTTTATCACTTGCTTAAGATCATACCTGCCAAGCTTCTCCATTGAAAGGTAATTAGTGGTATTTTATATTCAGTAA
This sequence comes from Mirounga angustirostris, assembly GCF_029215605.1. Classification (NCBI taxonomy): domain Eukaryota; kingdom Metazoa; phylum Chordata; class Mammalia; order Carnivora; family Phocidae; genus Mirounga; species Mirounga angustirostris. The sequence continues at coordinate 39,194,885 of NW_026991720.1, forward strand.
TCAGCGAGTAATTATTTTATGTGGAGATACTGTAAGGTAGAGCTTCCTTTCTACTGAATTTATTTAGGTATTCATTATTTATTTATATAAATATGGGTTCAGGTTTTCCTAATGTGCACATACTTCAGAGGTACTCAAAGCAACCATCAGAATGTGGGGGAATAATATTAGACCTAATATTTATTTGACATTACATTTATTTTAGCTATTCTTTAAAAACTTCTACTTTTGGTGTATTTTTTCTAACATTTAATATATTAGTAGTACAATGATGCATACATATAAGGAACAAACAAAACATATATTAGGGGATATGCTAAAAAATTAACTGATTTAAGTTCTCAATCAAAAAATTTTATAGAATGTTGCCTTTGAGAACAGCAGAGATGCTTTCAGCTTGAGAAAAAAGTTAGGCATGATGTCATCCACCAGAGTAACAGGAAAATCTCATTCCGAGTTAAGAGCTAACAAGCATTGTCTCCTAATGTGTCTACCAGGAAAAATCTGAAACTTCTAGATCTGCACTGTTCAGGAAGGTAGCCACTAACCACACATGTTATGGGTTACCAATAGAGAAGGAGGAAACAAAAAATGTCCCTTTACTGGAATTCGCTTCATCACTGACTTCTTTAAAACTAAGCCCAGAGGAACGGCTACCTTCTCACACTCTAAACCAACTATTAATTATCCTGTCCTAGATAAATTCTGATAACCTTTCCTAACATAATCCCCGACTGCATGATATTTTATAGAAGGTAATTGAGGACCTCTATTTTGAGGTCCTTACAAACACACAATTTCAGCAATTCTCTAAAAAGATTCGCAGGACTCAAATTCAGTGGCATTCACAGCTATAGTTTATTACAGCTGTCTGCAAGGGAAAAAGACACATTAGGTAGAATCCAGAGGAAATCGTGCACAGGTTTCCTACGTTCTCCTTACTCCAGCAGCAAAATGTAACAGCACTTGTTAAGTATTCCTGCCCAAGTAAGGCCACTTAAAACTCCGAGGTTGTTACTGTGAACTGATAACACAGATATACTCTGCCTTTGTGATCAGCCACAAGCATTGAAATCCCAGACTCTCAGAAGGAAAGTAAGAGCTCACCATTGATCACACTGTCTATATACAGTCTAGACAAGCTGGACAACAGAATTCACTGTCCCAGGCATACAGAACAACTTATTGCTTGGAGACCATTTCAAAAGCCAGCCAAGGGTCACCCCTGCAAGCAGGCTCTTCTAAGAATCAGCGCTTCCAAGTTAACTCTTTCCTGCACACCTGCTAAGGTACTAGTTGTTACAAAAAACACCCTGCCCCTTAGCATTACACTCCCACAGATCTGTAGTACATCAGATATGAAAACACAACAAAATCATCAGGTTATTAATATTTACATGATTTTGAGCTCCAATTTTTTAAGGAAAAGCTTTCAAAATTAATGTTCTGTAGAGAACAATAAAACAGATACATCCTTCAGGAGAACTTATCATGGACAAATTTAAGAATATAAAATAACTCATGATCATACAACTCAACAGCAACACAACAACAACCCATAATCCAATTACAAAGTGGACACAGGATCCGAATAGGCATTTTTCCAAAAAAAGACATAGAGATGGCTAACAGGTAGATACATGAAAAGGTGCTCGAAATCACTAATAATCAGGGAAATGCAAATCAAATCCAAATGAGATTATCACCTCTTATGTGTTATGATGGTTATTATCAAAAAATAAGAAATAACAAGTGTTGTTGAGAATATGAAGAAAAGGAAACCTTTGTGCACTGTTGGTGGGAATGCAAACTGGGGCAGTCACAGAGGAAAACAGCTTGGGCAGTCACTGTGGAAAACAGCATGCAAGGAATGCAGAATGGAGCGGGCCTAAGGAAAACAGCAATGGAAGCACCTTATGATCTAGCAATTCCACATCTGGGTATTCATTTCCATGAAAACACTAACTCAAAAAGTATCTGTACCCCATGTTCACTGCAGCATTATTGAAAATAGCCAAGACATGAAAACAACCTAAGTGTCCATAGATGGATGAATGGATAAAATAATGTGGCATATACATACAATGGGATATATTATTCAGCCATAAAAAAAGGCAATCCCGACATTTATGACAACATTGATGGGATCTTGAGGGCACTGTGCTAGCGAAATAAGTCAGACAAAGACAAATACAGTATGATCTCACTATATGTACACTCTAAAAAGCAAAAAGAACAAAAAACAATTAAAAAAAAACAAAACAAAAAACCTCCTTACAGATACAGAAAACATGCTGGTGGTTGCCAAAGCAGGGAGTAGGGGGCAGGGTGAGCGAACTGGGTAAATGCAGTCAAAAGGTATAAACTTTAAGTTATTAAAGTCCTGGGTATGTAACATATGTCACCATGACTATAGTTAACAATATTATATTGTACATTTAAAAGGTGCTGAGAGTATAGATCTTAAAAGTTCTCATATCACAGGAGAAAAAGTCATGATGTACACCTGAAATTAATAACATAATGTTATATGTCAATTACATCTCAATAAAAAATGACGAGTATTTATAATAAAGCAAATATTTACTAAGCCTTCACTTTGTGCCAGTCACCAAAGTTAAGCTAAGCCCTTTATATCACAGATTTTACTTAATTGCCATTGAACCCTGCAAACCAGTTACTGTTCTTTTCTCCATTTTACCAGTGGGGAAATGATGTTTAAGGGATTAACTCCTATACCGACTGGAAAGGATAGAGAAAGCAAGGCAGTTCGATTCCAGAGACTAAGCATATACCCATTAGACAATACTGCCTCACTTGTTTGAATTAATAACATAGCCATATTCTCCTATAACTCAGTTCTTACTATCTTTTCTTTCCCATTTATATACTTTCTTCAATCTCTACTCAAATCAGGGACTATGAATTATTCTATATGACCAGTCCTGAGAGTGAGAAACATGTATTTGTCATCAGCTATATTTTTCCCAAAGAATAATATGTATTCATAATTTCATAACCATGTTTATACCTATTATTAAACATAAAAAAACCTCAAGAATATTAATAAAAATCAAGGAATTGTAAGCTAACTATCTTCTTCTGATGAGTATTTCTAATATAAGTAATCATATTTATATGCAATATGCTTTAAATTCATTTGGTAAATGTAATGATCGAGTCATAGTTTTAGTTTGCTTGCCACATTTTTCTAAAATACAGCTGACCTCCTTTTAAATTCATCTTAATTTCTAATTCCCAACATAATTTTGTAAATTGAGGTATGGGTTTGGGTTCAAAAAATTAAAATGCAGCAAAAAACAAGTCTGCAGTTGCTAAGCAGAGAATTAAAGTACTCTTCAGGAGGAGACAATAAGAAACTTAAAAGATCAGTTATGTCTGTAGGGGGTAAACTGTACTTGAAAGAAATAAAGGAAGCATAAAGAGGAATTTATAATATATCTCTGGGGTTCAACAATATTAATTGTCTTAACCATCTTTGAAGTCCGGACCACAGTGATACTTTCCTAGGTGCATTTTAATTAGCATGATACTGTCTCAATAAGCTACCCAGAATTCAGCAGAGAACAAACCACTATCTCAAAAACATTTGTCATGGAATATATTACAATCTCAAATTAATAAATTAGTGCCCATATGAGAACAGAAAGTCTAGTGTTTGAAAAAGTCAGAAAATTATTTCGATGGTGGTTCACAATAACCTCAGTGATTTTCAATATATATATTTGTAAAAAAAAAAAAAAAGAAGCAGCAGCAGCATTGAGAAGAGGTGGAGGAAGTATTTTCCCATTAGTGTCTTAACTGTTGGGATTTTATATCAATATAAGGTGTTCAACAAGCTGGGTGTTGTGTCTTTCACCCCCAAAGTCCCATCTTTTTCATCATTTTAAGTACTGAATCATCCTCACTTGTGGATAAGCCATCTGCTAGAGGCAGTAATTTTAGGAACAATGTCCCAAAACAGCTTCCCGTACATAGCTGCTGGCAGCTCTGGCATTTGGGAGCATAATCCTTATAAATTGAAATCTACCCTCATAGGTACAGGTTTCCAGATCCTCAAAGCATCATGAGTTCTTTATACTTGTGATAGAGGTCAAATTAGAGAAAAGGACATTTAAGCTGAAATTTAGCTGATTTTCTTTCTCAACTGTGTCATTAAATTTCAAAATCCAAATAATCAAGAATATGCTGAAATTCTTAATGAAAACCTAACATTAATCTTTTGGAAACTATTAACATCCATGATTCATGAGAAGCTGAATGAGCCTACATTCCTAAATCATAGATGAGTAATCCATCTTCTCTACGCTTACATTTTGTGTTTCAGCTTGATTTTCACACCTCCTCTCTTCCAATGCACATTTAAAATACTTGATAAGCGGGTGCCTGGGTGGCTCAGTTGGTTAAGCAACTGCCTTCGGCTCAGGTCATGATCCTGGAGTCCCGGGATCGAGTCCCACATCAGGCTCCCTGCTCAGCAGGGAGTCTGCTTCTCCCTCTGACCCTCCTCCCTCTCATGCTCTCTGTCTCTCATTGTCTCTCTTGCAAATAAATAAAATCTTAAAAAAATTAAAAAGTTAAAAAAATAAAATAAAATACTTGATAAGCCCTTACCACTGGGTAATGCTCAAAAGAGCATTGTACAGGGTGGGAAAAATACCCTAGAGTAAAACATTTTGAAAACTTATTCTCTCGTAGATATTGGAAAAGTCACATAAGTTTTACAAAGTAAAAGGAGTCTCCTAAATGATTTATTAGATATATTTAATATATTTAATATTAAAGATATTGTGATGTAATTCCCTATTTGTCCTGTCCAATAATTATATTTATCTTGTCAAATGAGATCATTCAAAGGTCTAAAGCCAAATGATTGGTAAATCTTCACCAAGTTAACATCCGACCATTAGATTTAGATGTCTAAAATTTACTATACTTTGTGGGATAAACCAAGTAGAGAAATACACTGAATCTAAATGCTTTGGGCAGAAATGTGCTAAAAGAATAGGAATACTTTGACCCAGGACTAACCTAAGTTCATTTGTTACAGATTTTTAAATAAAGCTTCTTTATTTAAAGGGGTAAGGGATGCATGTAATGAAACTGATATAAGCAAGGTGTACCTACAGTCAAAAATCCATTTATTCAGAATATATTAATTTTTTGCTTAAAATTTTTGAAAAAACCCATTTACAAGGAAAGAATACCCAAAGATGATGAAATTCCCTCTGATCCTCCTAATTTTTGTCTATTAGCTGAATTTTTTCCTTTGGTCACAACACAAATAATGTAAAAGAGACAGTTTTACATGGTTATAAAATAATTTTAATGATCATGGCTGGAGAATTCTTCTGCATATATTCATTTTATGTTCTGACATCCTTACAGTAAGAGCAAGTTATACTGATAATATGACAACTTGTATAGGAAAAAGGTTTAGAAACACCAAAGTTACCACTTTGAATGCAATCATAAGAGAACTTTAATTTTTTTTAAATTGTGCATTAGCTCTATAGTCAAGGATATTTTATCGACTCTTTATACTACAGAGATAGGAAGACAATCTGCATCTAATAAAACATAAATTTTCAATAATCAGGAATTTTTAAGTGTTTACTTTCTTAGAATAACACTAAACATTCCAATTTATGTATTACACACAATTTTTCTTTTCATGGATAAACTTTAGCCTAATAATTTGTATATGTAAATATATATTCTATTTTCACAGTTTTTGCCTTCTCTGAGTTTTTAACTACTAATAAATTATTTACAATTAAATATCTAGAAAATCTAAACAGATAATGAAATCTTTTACATAATTTTGATAGAGGAAATCATTTTCTTCTAGCATTCCTATTCTATTATATCTGGACATTTTGGAAGGACTGGAAAGAATAACTTTCAACCTCTCTCCTCTTCCTCATTCACTTATGATATCGGAAAGACTTAGCTGTTGATTTTAGGGAAAAAAACTGAGCATGTATGGGTTAGCCTTTTCTCTTTCTTTTAGAGAATCAGTATTCAGGACACAGAACATTGGCATTCCATGCTCCTCTATTTGATCTGTGAGAGACCCTTCATCTGCAAGGTGAAGAGCATGCAGGATGGAGTGGGTAATTTCAATTTATACATGAACAAAAAAGAAACTGTGGCCTAATAAAGCAGATATGTTATTTTCCATTTACATTACTTTTCTAATTTCTCTGTTAGTTTAGACCTCAGAAAAGAAAGATTTGCAAATCACCAAGATTCATCAAAAAAAAGTGAAGTAAAAATTGCTAAGAAGATATGAATAAGATAGACCTTGATACTATTAAGAATGGAATTATCTTTTCAGAAAGAAGTTTAATTGACTAAATTTAGGCACAATTAATCAGTTACCTCAAAAAAAGGTCAACTCCCTTTGAAAATAATCATTACACATTATCATTATCATTTAGAGCACATTTCTTTGAGAACTTAAAAATGCCCTCCATGTGCTGTTAATTAAGTTATTATTCCTTACAACATATTTATGAGGTAATAGTGAATGATGGAGAAAAATTGGAAAAGAGTATAAAACATTCAAAAAATGTAAAAAAAAATCATTTACTTAAGCTAAAAATTATTGGTTCTTACTATGTGCCTAACCATGTACATGTTTTCATATACGTTATTTCAATTTCCTACTTTTTTATTTAACAAGATATAACCATAAATATTATCTGAGAAAAACTTAAGAAAACTGGTAATATTATTCTAAGGATACTATGAAACCGATAATAACTCTTACAATTTTTAAAGCTATAGTTGAAAATAAAAAGGCAAAGTTGACATGACCTTCTAAACAAAGAAAATATCAAAAATATTCAGGTGAAAAAAAAATATTCAGGTGAAAATTATCACACAATTTCTGCTCTTTTTTCTGGAAACCTAGAAATAACCCAATAAAATTACATCACAATTTATACATCTAGCTCTGGAGAATTTTAAATCACTCAATAAAGTTTATTAACAATTTTCATGTGGTGGCTAGTCTCCCAATATGATTTTCCTATTGACCACATCTCCTAGTGATCATGTCCTAGAGTAGTATTTTTTCCTATATTCTGGGCTGGCCCTAGGACTTAGTCTTGACCAACAGAACACAGTGAAGCTAGGTCATAAGAAAACTCACAATTTCTAATTCGATCTCTTGGAACACTTGTGATACAGCCTCTAGGACCCCAACCATGATTCTGTGCAAAGCTCAGGTGAAAGAGAGATCACAGTCTATAGTCCAACAGAATCACTTCAGTCTATAGTACGTGCTGAGATCAGAGCCAAGAACCAGTAGTAGCTATGTGTGTGATGCATCTTGGGACAGTCAGCTTAATTAAGCCTATCATGTCCCCAACTGTTTATTTAATGGCAACTGCATAAGAAAACCCAAGTGCTTACTTAGCTGAACCCAGTCAAGCCACAGAGTCATGATAGGTAATTACTTTCTTAATATTGTTTTTAGCAGTTAAGGTTTCAGATGACTTGTTATGAAGCAGAATTAAGGGGAAGATAAATCAGTGCCTAGAATGGGGTATTACAACAGAAAAAAAACTTAAACTAAATGACATTAGCTTCAGGATTGGGTGGCTAGTGGAGGCCTGAAGAGTATCAAGAAGATTATTAATGGAAGCTGCAAGGACAGTAAGAAAATTTTTCTTGGAATCTGGAGGAAAGATGATCTCTATTATATAACAGTATATATGACCTCTATAAACTGTTGCCTATGATAACAAGGAAAACAAAATGTACTAAATAAACTGGTACATTTGGCCAAGATTTCCACCTGGTTGCAAGTACCACCTGGTTTTCTGTAGCTGTATATGATAAGGTATGGATAGAGAGGAATAAGCAAAAAATAGTTTCATTTTCAATAAAAATTTAGAAGAAATAAAAAGAAGTCAGGAGTTTCTGAATATTTTCAGAAAGGCATTATATTCTCTCAGCCTCTCTAAATGGAAAAGGAAGGTTCTCAGAGTAAGAAATGTCCTGAGGCTATGGACCATTTTAACAGCATGGCTGTAGAAATACTTATTAAGACTTTAAAAAGATTTAAGGGCCATCCCACAGGCCCTCTTAAGTAGTCATAAATGCTTCTAATACACACACAAACACACACACACACACCCCAAATATGGAATATTATTCAGCCTTAAAAAAGAAGGAAATCTTGCCATTTGCAATAATATGGAGGACACTGGAATAAGGAAAATAAGCAAGACACAGAAAAAGACATACTGTATGATCTCACCCATATGTGTAATCTAAAGTAGCCAAATTCATAAGAAGTAAGAAGTAGAGTATAGGATGATGGTTGTCATGGTTGGAGGGTGAGGGAAATGGAGTGATGTTGATCAAAGGGTACAACATTTTAGTTACACAAGCGGAACAGTCCTGGAAATCTAAAGTACAGCATGGTAACAAAGTTAACAATATTGTATATACTGTATACTTGTAATTTACTAGGAGGACAGAGCTTAAATTAAATCTTCTCCACACACACACACACACACACACACACACACACAATGGTAACTGGAGAGGAAATGGATATGTCAACTAACCTGACCGTGGTGATCATTTCACAGTGCTTGCATATATCAAAACATAAAGTTGTATGCCTTAAATATATATGATTTTTATGTCAATGATATCTTAATAAAGCTTTAAAAAAAAAAAAGAAGGCTGAATGTGCTTCCTCTATAACAACCTAACAGCCTTCATCTTCCCCAGTCTCCCTGTAAAGTTGAGCCTGCTAATCAGTGGCACAACCCATGAGCAAAAGCCATCTCTGTACTTGTACTAAATTAATTCATTTAGGAAAGCAGGAAAAAATGCTTCTAAGAATTTTTAAAGAATTGCTCCAATACATTCTGACAAGGAAAGGCTCTGTCATAAAGAGATTGTTAGCCATGGCTTTTGTTTAATGAGTAAATCTATGAAATTCACAGGGAAATCACAAAGGTTTTAAGAATATAGTATTTGAAAAAACACTGTTAGCCTGCACCAAAATGGACAGAGATAATTAAAAATTGAATAAATCCTTTGGGCCCTGAACCATTTATAGAAAGGAATCAGGCTGAGGAAGCTACCATTTCTTGTAAAAAAAGAAGGTTGATTGAGAAAGTGGAGTCAAGAGTCCAGACAGTAAAATTAAGAGCCTATATATAGATAATAACCAGCTAAGAGCCATGGAGGATAACTTCCAGGAAAAAGTACTGAGATATAATCAAGGAAATGGTACCATGTCTGGCTGGATTTGAGAATTGCTAAGCACAGGTTATTTGCTCTGTGCTCTAATTCCAACCACTCTTGAATAACAATATCCTATCTCCATATCACCATTGTTTGTTGGGACATGTCTTTTCATTGAGATGAATTCAGATTGAGAGAAATACTATTCTAGAAATAACATGCCAGAAACCATTTGCATTAGGCTGAGTAATGTCTCTCAAAGATGACTATGCCCTAATCCCCAGAACCTGTGAATACATTACCTCACATGGCAAAAGCAACTTCAAAAATGAGCATGAGAATTTTTGACGTGGAGAAATTATCCTGACATCAGTTAGAGCCCAAAGTAATCACAAGGAATCTGGAAGGCAGAGAAAAGAAAAGACATTATGCTGCTGACTTTAAAGTTGGAGCAAGGAACCCTCAAGCCAAGGAATGCAGGTGGTCTCTAGAAGCTGAAAAAGACAAGGAAACAAATTCTCCCTTAAAGCCTTGAGGATGCATGCAGCCCTTCCAACACCTTGATTATAGATTTCTGACCATCATAACCATAAGAAAATAAACTTGTATTGTTTTAAGCCACTAAATGTGTAGTAATTTGTTACAGCAGCAATAGGAAACCAATCCTCCTACTCTAAGGAATTGCATTATTGCCATCTGAATATTATTTGTATTATTATATCCTGCTTAAAACTAATACTATAATGGAATCACTCTCTGGGTATCTTGGGAGGGGGATGAGAATGTATTGCAAATAGAATGGATATGATCAGGGACTGGGGGAAATCAGTACCACCTATTCTCCAAAGATGGCCTCAGTAAACTACAATTTCTGGTATGTGTGTCTTGTGTAGTCCATACTTCTTGAGTCTGTCCTGGTTGTGACTCTTTTTGACCAAGAGAATACAGTGGAAGTGAGCCTGTGTGATTTTTATAAGAGGTTTTACAGCTTCTGCTTGGTTCTCTTGGAACGTTCACTCTTGGGATGATTTCTCTCAGAACCCAACCCATGCTTTGAGGAAACCAAGGCATGTAGAGAGGCCATGTGTAACATGCATATTTGATGTCATCCATCAAATGTAAGACATACAAGTAAGCCATCATGGATGTCCAGATTAACCAAGCCTCTAACGACTGCAGCCCTAGCCACTATCTACAAGCACATGAAAGATACTAAATGAGAACTTACCAATTAAGTTCAGGCTACACATAGAACGTTGAGATATAATAATGAATTATTTTAAATTACCAAATTTAGGATTGGTTCATTACACAACCATATATAACCAGAACATTTCATTGTATTATAAGACTTTAATAAATCACCACATTATAATTTATTGAAGATTAATATTAAGCTTTCTTTCCCTTTATAAACAAGCAAGATATCAAATACTAAGTGGGTAAAGTTTTACTTAAGATATTATAAAAATTAAAGATTAACAGGAGAGAAAGCCATTCTTTCCTTATTTCATTATTTCATTAGTTAGTACCTAAACTTATATAGAGGTATATACAAAGGCCTATGAGCAACCAGAGGAGGCATACCTAATCAAGAAGAACTTTCAGAAGAAATAATGCTTAAAATAAAACAGAAAATATGAATTAAACCTAGATTATGGAGAGAGCAAAGGTTGTTCAAACCTATTATGAAAGACAAAAGAAACAGTACACACTTGAACAGAGACTGAATGAATAAGAAAATAAACATAAAGAAATTACAAAGAATGCAGAACAGGTGGAAAATAAGAGAGTTAAAAGAGTAAGATGGTCTAACATGCATATAATTAGATAATGAAATAGAACCATTATTTGTATATACAGTGAATCAGAAACCCCAGATTTAATAAAATACCTAAATATCCTTACTTTTGAAATGCAAGCAGTCAAGCAAGTTTGAATAAATAACATACATAAAGAAACAACACAATATCACTATGAAACAACAAAAATAAAGAGGAAATCTTAAAAGGATCCAGAGCAAAAAATGGACTGCATAATGGATTGAGAAATACACTGAGAACAGATTTCTCAACAGTCAAGATGTAAGCTTAAGATAGTTGAAAAATATCTTAAAAGTGCAGAGAGAAAATAACTGCAACCCTAGAATTTTATGTCAAGTCTTAAAAAAGCAAAATCAAAGCCATTTCAGACAAATAAAAACTGAAGGAGTCTATCACCAGTTAAATCCCACTAAAGAATTGCTAAAAGATGTATTTTGAGAAGAACACTGAAACCAGAAGGAATGATTAAGATACAATATGAAATTATGAACAAAGATATTGGTATGCATGTAGCTAAAGATGAACCAATAAGTACATGAAATTAACAATAATAATAAATGTGGCAGAATAAAAATAAATTACTATTGAATTAACATGCTGAACAAAATGCCATGGAAAAATAGAAGGGAAGGATAAGAATAAGAGAAAAATGGAATTTAAAAAAATAGTTCATTCAATCCAAAGGAAGATAGAAAATAAGAGAGAGACAGTATAAAGGATAGAAATAAAGTATGATATATTATCACTGAAATAAATTCTAATGTAGTAACCTCCCTAGTCAACAGAGATTAGTTTAACAGAAAAAAAATAAATAAAATTACAGTAGTCCCCTCTTATCTGTGAGGGATACATTCCAAGACCACCACTGGGTACCTGAAAGTGTGAATAGTACTGAACCCAATACATACTATTTTTTTCCTACACATACATACCTATGATAAAGTTTAATTAAAAAATTAGGCATAGGGGCGCCTGGGTGGCTCAGTCGTTAAGCGTCTGCCTCCGGCTCAGGTCATGGTCCCAGGGTCCTGGGATCGAGCCCCCGCATCGGGCTCCCTGCTCCGCGGGAAGCCTGCTTCTCCCTCTCCCACTCCCCCTGCTTGTGTTCCCTCTCTCGCTGTGTCTCTCTCTGTCAAATAAATAAATAAAATCTTTAAAAAAAAATTAAAAAATAAAATAAATAAAAAATAAAAATTAGGCATAGTAAAAGATTAACAATAACTACTAACAAAATACAATAATTGTAACAATATACTTTATAAGGATTATGAGAATATGCTTTCTCTCTCAAAATATCCTATTTTACTTGTAGTCACCCTTTTTCTTCTGTGATAATGTCTACATGATGAGATGAAGTGAACGGTGTAGGCATTATGCTGTAGCATTAGGCTACCACTGACCCTCTAATGATATGTCAGGAGAATCACCTGCTTCCAACAAACCACAGAAAGCAAAACCACAAGTGGGGGGCAGGGGATGGGAGCTACTGTAGACGAAAACACACAGTTTACATGAGATTCCAGGGCTGACAGCTGACAGCACCTCGATCTGATTATAAAGGTGGCAAAACTGCAAGGGAGAGTTAATATGCAGGCCCCTGTATTACATTCTAATACAGTAGCATAATAGGTCTCTTCTGTTAATGGCAGGCCCTGTTAGGGAAATAGTGTGATGCTGATACTAGGGATGGAGACACTGGCTGGCTGAGTTTGTGAATTCTAAATCTCTTAATGTCCCTGGCCTGTTGGGCCAGAATTCCATGTCTTCCAGCGCTGTTCGATGTCCAGTTCAACTTTCACTCTGAAAGCATTCATTCTCTGTAAACATGTGATAGTTTTATCCTAAGCATCTTAGATAGCTCATCCCGAGCCAAGGTTGTTCAGAAGTCCCCTACAGAGACTTCTGGCCATATGCACAGCTTCCTCCTCTACCCTGCCCCATTCCACAGATTCCAGCTTGCCTCTACTGCCCTGGACTGCCATGTCTGTGTCCTCAGCTCAGTGGGGTGGCTGTGATCTGCTTGGGCTCCAGCCTGCTGATCCATGGTCAGGATACTGTCCTCAAGGAAGAAGCTATGGTCACTATGGGGCTTACTACATGAGTTCCCCTTCTCTCATAGATTGCATTCACAGGGTGTTGTTCAAAACCTGAAAACTGGGGGCTCATACACTGTATCAGTTTTATGGTTCTTTACATTGAAATGGCTAGTCTGGTGGCAATTCCTCTGTCACTGCCAGAAGCAAAAGGCCTTTGTACTTCAAAATGAATATTAAATATATTTTTTAACTTAAATTGTACTAAGTATTGTACCTTAACTTAGGAGATGAAATTAAGAGTTATCACACAATAAATCTTCCCATCCAGAAAAATAGTATCCAGAAAAATATATACATATATATTTTAATAGAAACTGGAGTTGCCATTTTCTGTACTTGATATACCAGGTATATCACGCAGTATGCTAAAGATAATATATGCGATCGATGTAATGATGTATAATTACTTCCATTTTACAGATAAATCTAAAAGAATACAGACATCTGAAATGCCTAAAAGCATGGACTTTGCAACCATGTTTTTCTTTGCATCTAGCCTCCACAAGTTATTAGCTATGATCTTAGGTATATTATTTTAATTTTTCTGTACTTCAGTTTTCCTCATTTGTAAAGTGGGTATTCTATTACCCAATTCGTAGAGTTCTTGAGAAGATTAAATCATTCACATAAGTGCTTATAATAGCATCTGCCTCAAGAAAGTATCAAGAAATGTTAACTATTGGTGGTATACTGGAGATTCAAATCCAGGTCTGCATGTCAAATTCTCATATTTAACCACTTGCAATTATGTTTCATCTTTTACTTTGGTTCCTGGATAGATTTAATTTTCATTGCCATTGTGAAAATTATCTTATTAAAATTCCATTTTCAAACCGGTTATTTCTGATCTATATAAAATGAATGTATAATTAGCCCTTCCTAAACCCTTATTTCTAATAGTTTTCCTGTTGAATTCCTTAAGTTTCCTCGGCAAGCAATTATATAATATGCAAACAATAATAATCTCCTTTCTTCTAATTCTTAGGTCTTACTTCTTTGTCCTGGATGTTGAAATAATTAAAACTTCAGAACTGCTTAATAGAGATGATAATTAAGAACATATTTGTTTTGCTCCTGATTTTAATTAAGATGACTCTAATTTTTCACTGTTGAGTATGATGCTCATTCTTATTTTGAAATAGATATTATAATCACATCTTTATGCCTAGTTTGTAAAGTATGTTTAACTTATATTCATACATACCAAAAGGGATGTTGAAATTCACCTTATCCCATACATATTTTGAGCAGTAAGATAATCACATGGATTTGGTTTATATAAAGTGAATAAAGTTTTCCATATTCTTATTGAACCTTCCTTACTCACTGTTTGTACTGGCATCACCATCCAGCAAATACACAAAACCTGTTAATAATAATGATAATCATAGGAAATACTAAATCTTTTCCATAGCCCAAGCATTCTTCCAAGTATTTTCACACTCATGTTGTTTAGTTTCTACAACATTCCTATGAATTTGGGACTATTATATTTCCTACTTTAATGCTGAGCAAACCAAAGCTCAAGTGGTTAAGAATCTTCCCCAATTTCACTCACCTGGCAAATCGTACAGGTGAAATTTCAGTTAATCACATTATTCTATAACTTGAGATCTTTAAAATCTCATTCTATTTTTAATTTTCATTGCCCAAGTATCAGGGAGCTAAGCCATCACTCTTTTTTTTTTTTTTTTAACAATTTTATTTATTTAGTTGGCAGAGAGAGAGAGAGCACAAGCAGGGGGAACGGGAGAGGGAGAAGGCGGCTCCCCGCTGAGCAGGGAGCCCGATGCAGGGGCTCGATCCCAGGACTCTGGGATCATGACCTGAGCCGAAGGCAGCCGCTTAACCGACTGAGCCACCCAGGGACCCCAAGCCATCACTCTTGGAGTGGCCAGGTGTGCACCTTTCTGCAAATGTTTCCCAGTATGTCTCAGAAGGCATCTCACACATATCCTCCAACACCCCTGGCGTCATCACACTTACTATGCAATGTCTACTCTGTTGTTGTTGTTGTTTTCTCATTTATATCTCTTGTTAACAAAACCATAAGAAAAAAACAGATTTTAGTTAAACCTAGCAGAATGAACGTACGTGTGTATCTGTATTCTCCTTGCATGGGAGATATCAACACATTTTTGGAAGCTGATGGAAAAGTGGTAACTGATGAAGCAAACTAGAAAAAAAGTAGAAATCTAAGTAACTGTGGTAAGTGGCAGTCGGTGTGTGTGTGTGTGTGTGTGGTGTGTGTGTGTGTGTGTGTGGTGAAGAACAAAGTGCAATAGGAGCCAAAAGCCAGATTTAATGCAGAAAACCCTAGAAAGACTTAGAGGCTTAAGGACTGTAAAACTTTCTAGAGTTTATGACCCTAGAAAAGTCCAAAAATTGAAATAACTGTTTTTCTTTAGACTTCCTTCTCTTGTTTGCAAATTGAAATAATT
The DNA here is from genome assembly GCF_029215605.1 of Mirounga angustirostris. NCBI lineage: Eukaryota > Metazoa > Chordata > Mammalia > Carnivora > Phocidae > Mirounga > Mirounga angustirostris. The sequence continues at coordinate 39,210,482 of NW_026991720.1, forward strand.
GTTTTTGCTCACAATCCATTTTCCTGTACTTGCTTCCTCTTGTTGCCTGATATGTTCTTTCATTGGCCTTTTCCCACTGTTGTAAAGACAACAAAAGCACCTTATACATATTATCTGTGTTAGAGGAGTTAAGGTAAAAGAAAAAAGTGGCTTCGTGGTTTGCTTTGTCTCTATAATACTGTTCTGCTTCTACCTAGGCAAAATAGAACAAAAATCGAAATGAGTATGTTTAGTTTACTTAGCTTATTAAGAGATTATATTCACGAAAAAAATCTCATTGTAAAAATCTCAGATTATTCCTTTGATTGTTTTTCTGTTTTCTAGACATCTAATTTCCTCTGATATTTCTGAAAAGTAACTGTAAGAAGGCCAAATACTAGTTTGAAATATTTGAATACTGTCATCTGCTTTCCCTTCTTATTCTATCCCCAGCAACACAGACTTGTACATAGTATTCACATATGATTTTCTTATGTTTTTCCTGAATCTGTGGTTATGTCCTTTTTCTCATAACTAATTTTGTGTTGGGGTGTTTATTTTGCTATGTTGGGCTACCTAGAAATTTCTTTTTTATTCTCTTGTGTTTGAAGAATAGCAGAAGGCATTTTTTAATCATTTCCATTCAACTGCTGGGATGTTTCAAAATATATTAATTACTGTTTTAGTTTTTATTAATATATTAATTTTTTATTATTTCCTAATGTTGAAAGTTACGATTAGTCCATTTATTTGCCTGCTGCCTTTTTTAGTAATGAATGCATTTGTTGCTAACATTTACCTCTGATCATGTCCCCTCTTACTCTGTAATCACTGCTGAACACATCCTTATTATTATAAAATCAAGGAAAACATGTTTCACCATCAATTTATTTTCAATCACATCAGAAATATAGTCCCAATGTCTACTGTATTACATTAATGTTTGAAAAATTATCTCATTTGGCATGACTAAATATTTAGACACAGTATTGTAATCAGTCCATTCTATTTCTTAGCATTAGGAATACAGAGACAATGGACAGTCACAAATAAATTGTCTTATAAGCTCCAAATATTTCCAAAACTGTCATTTATGCTATGGCATTGCTTTGGTACTTTAATATTTAATGTTTGGCTCTGTGTAACTAATTTTCAGAAGGCTACAAAATCCATTGTACAAAACAAAGGTATATACTTTATGTGAGATCCAGATCACAAATACAATTTTTTATTTAATATACATTATTCAAAAATAAATAAAATCTCGGGGCACCTGGGGGGCTCAGTCGTTAAGTGTCTGCCTTCGGCTCAGGTCATGATCCCAGGGTCCTGGGATCAAGCCCCGCATCGGGCTCTCTACTCTGCAGGAGGCCTGCTTCTCCCTCTCCCATTCCCCATGCTTGTACTCTCTCTCTAGCTATGTCTCTCTCTCTGTCAAATAAATAAATAAATAAATTTTTAAAAATAAAACTTAAAAATAAATAAAATCTCTAATCAGAGTAATAAAAAAAGAATAGCATACTAAATCCATTAGAAACATGGGAGTCACAATGACCTAGGTATATTTTGGAGTCTTTCTCACTAATCCTTAATTCACTATTATCAAATCCAACCGTAGTTCTATTGTGTACCCCTGGTGTTTTCTACATGCCTGACAGACCAAGGATTCTCAACTCTGGCTGCACCTTAGAATCTTTTAAATTTTTTTAACAAGGAACTTTTAAATGTAAATTCCAGACCCAAGCTTGGACCAATTGAATGAGCATTAATATTTAATTCTTTAGATGATTCTAATATACCACCACGGTTAAGTATCATTGTTATACCTTTTATGGGTAGTAGGCTTTGAGCTGTTAACTATAATCTCTAATGCAAAATATATTAACCAGTATTCAAACAGAGAACTTCACATATACATACAGATATATATGTCTATCTGTGTGCATGATGTGATATTATATGGTAATAGGAGAAGCTGAAAAGAGTATTATGTTCCCAATATTAAAGTAATGAAATGAAGTAATATTGGTGAAGTAAGAAGCCCTTAGTAGAGCAGAAAATCTCAATGAAGCTAGAATATTTCACTTAGAATATGTGATATCATGAAGTACATGGAAGTAGTACATGATAAAGTCATGTCCTCAAGAAGCTTATAACTTAGATTAAGATACAAACATAATATGGAAAAAATCATCACAAAGTCAAATTTTAAATGAAAGACATTGTATAAGGCTAAAAAATAATTCCAGATAAGTAGAAATTCAGAGTTAACTTTAGATATTGCTGAGGGACTTATGGAAGAAGCAGCAGCATTAATGAGCTTGAAGGATCACCAGGTTTTAAATATATACAGAGCAGGAGGAAGCACATTCAAAATAAGGGGAACAGTAAGATTTCTGTGTATACCAAGGAACTGGAGTCATCCCTGCTGTTATAGATTGTGTACGTTAGGGAGTCCTGAGACAAACAGGGAACTGTGATATAAACACAGAGGCAAAATGAAACTGAAAATCTAATTATGTCTAATATTTGTCACACTGATTTTTTTTTACCAGTTTATTCAACCATTCTGAGCCCCGAGTTACTCAAAAGATTTTACATAGGGGCAATAATATATATTGTATGAGACTGTGATCCATTTAATATACATAAAGTGAAGCAGTGTTTAATAATAATTATGTATTTAGTAGTTTTATATATAGTATTTCACCTAAATACTATAAATATAATGCTTAATATGGTATCAAAATAATTGGGAAAATTATAACAAAACAGTGAAAGAGGTGGTTAGAATGAGGGATACTGTGAAGTTAATTATGGCTGATAAGAAATGTCTTGGAGAGGGGAACACTATTTCATTATTTCATAGGGATTAAGGTATACGTTCAAGTTACAGGACAATGATAGCGGGCTTTTGGAAAAGCAATAGAGCAGCATCATAAAGAATAAATAGAAGAAAAGAATGCAGAAAGTCAGGAAGCTATTAAAAACTCTGGTGGGAAAGGATGAGAGTTTAGATTAGGACTTTGATGAGGTCTGGATATGAAACTCCATATCACTTATAAGGATTCCTGGACTTTCCCTTCAAGCAATTTAAAAAAGAACAAAATTGAAGGACTAATACTATCTGATATTAAGGCTTAGAATAAAATCTCAATAGTCAAGACAGCATGGTATTGGTGAATGGATGTACATGGAAATCAATGGAACAGAGAGGCCAGAAATAGACTTTCATATATATAATCCATCATCTTTTTGGTCAAAAGTATAAAGACAATTCCATGGACTAATGATAATCTTTTCAAGAAAATATGCTACAACACTTGTACATCTATATGCAAAAAAACAGATCATAGATCTAAATATAAAACCTAAAAGTACAAAACTTCTACAAGAAAAATTAGAAGAGAAAAATGTTCGATCTCAGGTTGAGCAAAGAGTTCTTGTGTATAACACTGGAGACAAAATCCGTAAAAGCAAAGAAATGCTAAATTAGAATTCATCAAAGAAACCTTATGCTATATATATATAACATTGTTAATAAAATGAAAGAAGAGCCATAGACTGGGAGAAAATACTTGCTAATCACATACCAGAAAATATATAAAGAACTCTTCATTTCAGTAAGAAAACAACAACCTAATTTAAAAAAATGGGCAATATTTGGCCATTTAACCGAAGAAGATATATAGATGGCACAAAAGAACATGAAAAGATTCTCAATATCAGTGGCCATTAACTAAATGCAAATTAAAAGTACAAGAGATACCACTTCACACTTACTAGAATGCCTAAACAAACAAACAAAACACCTGATGATACCAAGAACTGCTGAGGACATGGAGAAGCTGGAACTGTCCTTCATTGCTGGTGGGAAGGCAAAATGCTAGAGCCACTTCGGTGGTTCCTAGGAGAGTTAAATATACACTCACCATATGATCCAGCAATCCCACTCCTTGGTATTACCCAAGAGAAATGAAAAGTTACGTTTACAGTAGCTTTATTCATAATCACCAAATCTGACTACCTAATATATCCAAACAATGAAACTCTAGTCGGCAAGAAACAGGAACTATTGATTAATGCAATAACATGTATGAATCAAAATCATAAAGCTATTGAATGAGTCCATTTATATGACAATTCAGAAAAAGGCACAATGCTAAGACAAAAAAAAATATCAGCTGCTGCCAGGGTTTGGTGGTATGAAAGTAGCAGCATGAGGAAAGTTTTTGGGTGATAGTACTATTTTGTATTTTGATTGTCATAGTATTTATACAACTTATTCATTCGTCTGATCTCACGGAACTATATATGAAAAGGAGTATATTTTACTAAATGAAAATAAAAATGTAGGGACAGCTGGGTGGCTCAGTTGGTTAAGTGTCTGCCTTCAGCTCAGGTCATGATCCCAGGGTCCTGGGATAGAGTCCCGCATTGGGCTCCTTGCTCAGCGGGGAGCCTGCTTCTCCCTCTGCCTGCTGCTCCCCCTGCTTGTGCTTTCTCTCCCTCTCTCTCTCTGACTAATAAATAAATAAAATCTTTAAAAAAATAAAAATGTGACCAAATTTCATAAAAGTTCCACTGAGTAAAATGCAAAAGGAGAGGGAAATGTCTTGTTTTTCTAAACTAGATCGTGTCTCAACATGGTATCAAGATAAGGAAAACAGAAAATTAAGTTCCCTGGCATTCATCTGGCTGGTAATACTTCACTGGCCTATCACTGAGATAAAATTGTACTAATGATAATCAAGCAAACAATGTCTTTCTTCCTGACAGGCTTGCAGGAAACAGTCAAACTTTCTGAAGATACATCTTAAGAATTTCAATCCTGCTATAGAAATAATTCTCAAATATCAGAGTACCTTCAAACAAACAAGTGATTGTATCTTTCTCATCTAAACAAATAGCACCATCAATGCTCCTCTCCCCAGCCTGTTGTTCATGCCAAAGAGAGGAAATCACACGATTCTTCCCTTTTCACTTATCTCCCCCAATAAATGTATCAGTTGCTCAGGTAGGTTTTATCTCCAAAATATACATCGAATTTTTACCCTTTTTTCATCTTCACTAGTGTCTGGGCCAAGATACTATTATCAGTCTCCTGAAAAATTGCAAGCAGCTCTTTAGCTGGTCTTCTTGAATCCACTGCCATCTCCCCACAATCTAGGGACCAAAAAACATGAATCAAATCACATCACTTCTCTGGTCCAAACACTTCACTGGCTTCCCACTACATCTATACTAAAACTAAAAAATTCTTGACCTATAATGTCCCTCATGAGGTTGCCTTGTCTTCTCTCCAACTTCACAGCACAATATACCCTGATCCTGCTCTAATTAGACTGCCATCAAATTGCCTTCCTTTCTGTAACTCTGCAACTTAAACATTTCTTATTCCTAGAGCTTTCTCTTTTGCTGTTCCTGTTCTTTTTCTCCCCCTTACTACTTTTCCCCCTGTTAGCATCATGGCTAAATCCTTCTCAAAGAGGCCTCCACTGATCTCAATAGCAGCAAATGTATCACAACCAAAAGTCACTACCTCAAGTCCCTACTGGTTTCTTTACAGTGGTCAGAAGGATGGGTGTGTATTTGTTTCCACTACTGTGTTTGTCCATTCTCTAAACTGGAATGTAAATACCAGGAATACAGGAACCAAGTCTGCCTTGTACAGCACTGAGTGCTCTGAGCCCAGCACAAATCTTAGCTTAAAGAGATAACCTATAAAACGTAGTTAAGTGGATAAATAAAATCTGCAATCACTTATCCATCTTGACTTTTCAGAGTGTACCAACACCATTTTATTTCAAGACCCCCTTTTTTTGCCCTGAATTAATGATTTAAGAATCTATATCAGACATGATCCAAGTAAATTATCCACATTCCACATTATTCCATGACAGTAAAGGAATATACAATCTTCTTCTCATGGCCTACTCCCCTGTTAAGCTGTTTGCCTACGTGTATGTGAAGCTTTGGAGAGTCCAAAGGACAGACTGTCAGGATAACTCCTGAGTGAAGCCTCTTTCAACATGCAACAAAGCTCTCAGATCAATGCTCTTGTGAAGACCTAATTTAAAGTTGAATATTATTGAATTAAAACCTTTAAACTATAATTGAAATGTAAAATCACAATTACTATTTTAACTGTGAATTGCCTCTGATTTCAATAAAAATATCCCCATTTGAGATAAAAGAGGGATGACTGTGGCAAAGGAGGGTGACACATACAAATGTCTACATATACAGGAATAGAGATTTTTAACGTGATTTCCTGCTTTACAACAATGTGGTTTTATTGTTTTAGATTTTATTTTAAATGATCCTTGAAGTCTGTAAGTGCCACATTAAGAACTTTATGCCTTCAATGATTGTTACAGCAGAAGTAGAAATAAATTTCTTAAGATATTCCAGAAACCCCTCCAGCTTTTACTCTATTATTGTTACTAATATACTACTTAGAATAGTTTTACCACTCAGCTGGGAGTATAAGGAAATTGAAAACAATATGCATGCCTTATTTGTTAAATGAACTGCAATAAACCATGCTACAAATCCTGACCACCCTAGTAAATCAGATGTTAATGGGTTTTCCTATTTATTAACGTTATAAAATTGCTTTAAACGATCCTCTCAATTTGAGGAATTGAAGGTAACTTTTGCTCCCTTTTATGATCTCAGAAAAATGTAATTGAAAAAATATAATGTAATTGAAAATTTTTTTCAAATACAAAAATTGAACATTTCCAGAACAAGTAAATGGGCTTTTTAAAGATCATATTGCCCCAAACACTTCATCAAATGTAGTTATATTAACTATTTTGAAATTACATATGTACACATCAGAGGTAGTTTGTAAGGATGTATTGGACAGTTGTTCACACTGACAATGAAGTTCAAGACATTTGTTTGTTTTGCTCTGTTTTTTGCTAGTTGTTGCTGCTTTTCATGAAGGCCTATATAGGCTCATGCAGAAAGAAGCAGGGATCAATAGCATATATTTTATCCATTGCTCCAGCCAGCTATCTAATAGAATAATTCTGCTGATTAGAAGGGAATATACTGAATAAAGATTTTTCAAATAATCATTTATGAAAGAATAACTCAAAACCAATATTCCTACCTAGTGGCCCATGACTACAATAGAGATGGCTCTAATTAGAATGTCTAATTATTGGCATTTTAAAATCTAAACATTTGAGGTGCCTGGGTGGCTCAGTTGGTTAAGCGGCTGCCTTTGGCTCAGGTCATGATTCCAGGGTCCTGGGATCAAGCCCCGCATCGGGCTCCTTGCTCAATGGGGAGCCAGCTTCTCCCTCTGCCTCTGCTGATCCCCCTGCTTGTTCTCTCTGTCAAATAAAATCTTTAAAAAATAATAATAATAATAAAATCTAAACGTTTAAGTTGTGAAATGTCTACGACTGTATATGCATATGCATGTTTTCATTAAATTGAGAAAATATTATTTTAAAAAATATAGCTATTATTGTGCTCCTAAGAAGATACAGTTTAAAAAAAATAAAACTTTGGACCATGTGGGTGGCTCAGTCAATTAAGCATCTGACTGTTAATTTCCAGTCAGGTCATGATCTCAGGGGCCTGGGATCAAGCCGCAGGTCAGACTCTACCCTCAGCAGGTAGTCTGCTTCTCTCCTTCTCCCTCTCCCTTTGCCCCTCCCCCTGCACGCCTCCGTGCACACGCTAATAAACAAATGATTAAATAAAACTTTACTGATGTTAATGCTAGTGGAAAATTCTAAGGAAACATTTTTATGAGTTTTAGACATTATTTTTACACCTTACCTCCTTTGCATAATCATAGTTAAGAATCTACAAAAATCTAAAATTCTAAATTCCACAAAAGGACTACAACTTCCCATCATTTCAATTCTTTACATCCCTTACTCTACTCCAATTGTTTCTTGCATCCTTCAATTCTTCCCATGCCTTGGTCTCTGACTTTTCCCTCCCAAGCCTTATTTGTCCCCTAACACTCTCTATACCAACACTACTCTCTTCCTTCTATCTCAACTGTTCTTTTCCCTCTATTTAAGGTTCTCCAATTCTCTTCCTTTCTGGCTACTCAGATCCTGACTCACTCTCACAATCATCTTTCCTCTTGGTGACAGAGCCCTGTTGGAGAAAAGGACATGACCCCCAGAATTCGTGAAACTAAAGATGCACAGTCTCAAAAATCAGCTGGACAGTCAAAATTGCAACCAAAGCTATATTCATTCATTCACTTATTCATTAAACTCATCATTAACTTACCATCACTCTTTGGCCAATAAATCATTATTTAGCCATAACCACTGACTAGGCACTGGTGACACTATGGTGAACAAATTTAAGTCCTTACTAATAGATAGCCAGATGGAGATAGAGATACCAAATATATAATAATTACAGGAATTGGCAAGTTCCAAGAAGAAAAATTAAGTGGTGCAAGGAGACATTTGGATTGAATATTAGGAAAAGGATCTCTGATAAGGTGACACCGTACAGAGACATCTTAAGTGTGAGAGAGAGGCATATTTAGATATTGGGGAGGAGTTTCCTAGCAGAGAGAACAGTAAATTCCTCTGTAATTGCTTCCAAAAAAGTCACCAATAATCGTAATTATTAGGAGCATAGGCTCTTGAGTCCTACTTCCTGAGTCTGAACCCAACTGCATCATTTACAAGCTGTATGCCCTCAAAGAAGTTAATTAACTTCTACTTTTATTTGTGAAATTTCAGTAGTATTTGTCTTTATCTCTGGGGGAGGAAAGTAATTGTGAGGATTAAATGAGTTAATATATGTAAAGCACTTTGACAGGTCCCTGAAACATAGTAGGTACTCAATTTATTTTAGTTCTTAATCCCACTGGAGATCATTCATCCTTACCAAACTGGACTTTTCTGTAGGATTTATCCCCTTCGTTTACTTCCATAGAAACACTGTTTCTTGGATTTCTACTTATTTCTTTATATAACTACAAAGATTTTTTTCCCTTCAATTTTCCAACAAGTAATCCCTAGGACAAATACTCTTTTAGAGGGTATTACTTTGGTTAACATGTATATCCAAGAAATTTCCTGTCCTCAGCACTTTTCTCTATTTGCCCTCACAGGATAGGTAATTTCTTTCATTCTTGATCCCACAGTTATATGCATACTTTTCATATGCCCATGACCCTCAAATTTGCATCTGCATCTTAGACTATTTACCCTGAACCAGAGACTCCAAATCCAACTGCTAACTTGACATCACCATTTGGACCTATGTCTAAAAGACATTACAACATTAAGATGGCTAAAACTAGTACTGATTCCCCACACCTTCTTAAATCTGTCTAGGCTTGAAGTCTTCCTTATGCCGGTAGAGAACTACCACCATTTATTTTAGAACTAAATTATTGGAATCACCCGTGATTCTTCTCTTTCTTCCCACCTCAAAACCAGAACATCAACAGAGTTTTGTAGCTTTACCTCCAAAAATAGGCAAAATTTAACTCAAATCTCTATGCTGTAATCATAGACTGAGACTACTGCAATAGCCTTATATTGGCTACTCCGCCTCCATTGTCAACTCCCTAACATAACACAACTTCTTCATAAAACAGAAAAATAATTTCTTAACCAAAAATGAGATCATTATACTTCTCTGCTTAAGAGAGCCTTCAAATTGCTCTCTATTGCCACTAAAATAAAATCCAAACTTCTTACTATGGCCTGCAGTGCCTATAAGATTTAACCCTTACCTAAATGTCTAAGCTTATTGTACACCCCCCCCCTTCACTATATCCAGCCACACTGGTTTTTATTGTGTCCCTTAGACACATCAAACCTCTTTTGGTCTCAAGGTCTTTTGACTTATTGTTTCATCTACTTGGAATGTTCCTTCCCTGGAGCTTATATGGCTGCATCCTTCTCATGATATAAGTATCAAAGCAAGTGAAGATAGTCATCTCCAAGCCAAGCATACACTTAGCAGAATTTTATATAGAGATATATTTAAGGGCTTGGGCTTTGCCAACATTTCCTGGACTCAAATCTTAATTCTATTATTTACTTATGTAAAGGCACATAGAAATTAAAAATAAGAAGCTTAACTCTTCCTGTTGAATAAAAGGGGAAGCAACCTTTCCCTTTTCTTAGCGCATTTACTTTAGAAAATTTAAACTTGTAAGTTCTTTCTCTGTTTCTTAAAACCTATGTACTTTTTTTAAAAAAAAAGCTAAATAAGCCTTTGCCAGTTTTACAACCTAGGTATGTCTTTCTCAAGAATCTGGGGACCATCTTGTTGATAGGCAATCATTAAGGAAGACAGTGCTCTTATCTTCCAGTTTCTTTGGAAAGTTAGGAGCCTAATTTTGACAGGTGCCACACTCCAAGACGTAAAACTAACTCCTGTCATAAATATATATTTATTTTTCCTTTGGATAAAGCTAATAAGCTAAAACAGATGGTCACCTCAATTACCAGGTGAATCTATAGTGAAGTATGCATGACAAATGGTGCCATCAAGTCTCTTACTCAAGGACTATTGTTTGTCTTGAAAACATGTCATGTAATGGGTCGTATTCTGCTTAGCTATATACAAGGTGAGATTTCTTTCTGTCTTCGCAATCTCTTAACAGATTGCCTGTGATGCATTTTGGTTTAATACTTACTCAATAACAAAACTGTTTTCTTTCTCTTCTACTTTTGTGGAGAGGTTATCTGGGTTAGGAGATTTCGTTTTAAATTATTTTCTCAACACTTGCTAGCTATGAACTAGCAAGTTACCTAACATTTCTGCCCCACTATCCTCATATGAAATATAAGGAAAAGAGGAGTAATAAGGAGTAATAACACCACCTCCTAAGTTCCTTTAGGAAGACAAATTAATTAAATCATGTAAAGAAGAGTATCTGGTACAATGAAAGTGTGGTTGATAATTATTAAGTATTGTTAATATTCTAACAGCATAATACAAGCCTGAGCAATACGAGAAGTCTTTATTCCTTTTTTTTTTTTTTAAAGTTTATTTATTTATTTGAGAGAGAGAGAAGGAACACAAGCGAGCAGAGGAGCAGAGGAGGGGAACAAGCAGACTCCACGCTGAGCGCAGAGCCCGATGTGGGGCTTGATCTCACCACCCTGGGATCATGACCTGAGCTGAAGGCAGACGCTTAACCATCTGAGCCACCCAGGCGCCCCTCTTTATTCCTTTTTAATGTTCACCAGTTTATTATGTCTCCTTCCTCAACAAAGCTTTGACTATTTCTCCGTTTCCAGTGCCTTCTTTTTTTTGTCTTTTTTTTTAAAGATTTTATTTATTTATTTGAGAGAGAGAATGAGAGAGAGAGAGCATGAGAGGGGGGAGGGTCAGAGGGAGAAGCAGATTCCCTGCCGAGCAGGGAGCCCAATGCGGGACTCGATCCTGGGACTCCAGGATCATGACCTGAGCTGAAGGCAGTCGCTTAACCAACTGAGCCACCCAGGCGCCCCTCCAGTGCCTTCTCATAAACACCAATTAATATTTATTTACTGATTGACTAAGTAAATTTTAAGAAACAAACTACAGGATGACAAACATTATTAAAAGGGAGCTGTTTCCTCTGCTTCCTTTTTTGCAGCCTGTTAGTAAGAGGCCATAAGAGGCCATATTTTATAAATATTTATAAAAGTATTTTATATTATATATAAATATACAAAAATATATATGAAACTTGAAAAGCATGCCTTTGTAGCCATTTATTTTTAGGGAAAAAACCTTCAAGTTTTAATAGCTTATGAAATTTATGTCTTTGGATCATCAATAATAGAATAACATTCAGTATACTTGGCTTTAAAAGAAGTTGTAACATCAAGCAACAGTAATATTTTTAAAGTTTCAGTGCTAAAGAGAATGTCTCATTTATTTGGAAGATTCACTTCAATGGGAAAATATCTTATTTCAAATAAAAAAAATAAATTGGGTATTAGATGTTTTATTTGCATGTTTTTTCCCTTAATTACAGATATGCACATGTCTGTATGTATACATGTATAGATGTCTATTAGTAAATGCATTGAGTTTTAAACACAAGAAATTTGGGTTTGTTATGTACAAAACAGAATCAAATTAAAATTCTGCTCACATTGCAGTGATATAGTCTTTACAGTTTAATGAAAATGCAAATGAGTTAACAGTTTAGATGAATAATACATGTTCCTGTATGCTGTATGTACTAAAAAAAAAAAAAAAGCCTCAGATAAATGAGTTATAAATTTCAGCTCATTTTCAGCATTTGGTGGCACAGAATACCCTTTATGGGATATAAAAATTGGTTATTGTCTCGTACCAGTTAAAAGGCCCCATTTATAAACAAAATATTAACATAAAATAATTATTGTTAGTAGCTGTTTCAGAATGCCTCACATATTCATTCTATTATTCACATAAGAGAATTTTGAAATAGTCGTCACTTCTAGAGTATAAACCCAAGTACAACAAATTCCTATTTCTCTTCTAATAAGTCTTTTTTCCTCTGTCAAATGCATAGATCATTTTCAATTTTTGAACTACTTTTACTAAGAAAGTAAATAAGGAAAGGAGGTAGTTAAGTGGAAAAATAATTTTTTAAAAATGTAACACTGAGAAAAATCTTGACTTAAGTAAAACAGTTAGCCTTTGCTTTCACATGAGCTTTTGAGGTTTTATGCTGCTATAGTCAGCAGAGAGATACAGGAATTTTCATTTCTTAGTTTGATTTCCTTTATAGTAGCTGTGTTAATTAAGAAAAGTCAATGTCCACCTTCTTTTGGAGATACACATTAAATCTCCTCAAACATCCCTTACTCAAAATGACTTTTCATGTCCCCCTGAAAGCAGGTATGTACCTGCTTCAGACAGGAGTACTTAGGTATGCAGCAGCTGCGGCGGCTCATGATCTTATGCCCAGTCCATCGTGTGAATTAACACGTGTCTTGTTACCTGTATGGTCACACCTGATTCAAGGCAAAGTATGAAACCCACATACCTTACTGAAGGTCGTATTTTTTATTACATAGACCTAAGTGCAATCCCTACCACAGCTAATTGGGCCAAAGTCTTATCCCTTCCAAAAAGCTTGGTTTGAAAAAATAAACTACACTTATGAGATTCTCTCTCATTAATTTGAACAGAAAACAAATTAGCAGATTAGCAATGGGTGTTGGAGATGAAAGACTGACTTGAAGGTAGATTAAGGGTTACGGTAAATTAAAGTCAAGTATACAGAGAAGGATGAGAAGACAGAAACTATAAGTAAACACAGGAAGAAAATAAATTAGAAAAAAAGCTCATGTGCCATATTAGGCATGTCCTGGTTCATGTCCATGGTAGGGGACCCAAGTTGAGACTGCTATGGCTGGGTCCTTAGCATAGCTCAAAGTTCAGCATTAATATCCAGGCTAAGCTTCATGAGAGTTGGCTTCATAAAGTCTCTTCTTTGTGGATTTCTATTATATTCTACTTATATCTTCATGATAAGTAACACTTAGCTAAACCTAGCTTCTCTGGTCCTTTCTTCCTGGAAACAAAAATATCTAGAGAAGACACATGGTCAATGTGGCATTTCAGCTCAAAGTAAAATGCATCTTTTCAAGCAATTGTGGGACTTTCAAAAAGTCTTCGTTTGAAACTTATCACTGTCCATGGTATATAACCTCAGGTAGTATTTCATTATGTCTTTGAACCACAGAATTTTAGGTCTACAAGTGATGCTAGATATCATCTATTTTTATGTTATCATTTTAAAGGACAGAAACTTAGAATCCCAAGTACCTTTTGTCATTTGCCCAGAGTTATAATGCTCTAAATCAATTTAGCAGAGACTAGAATTCAAGTATTCTAACATCTACCAGAGAGGCAAGAGAGGTGGAAGGAATGAAGGAAAAAAAGAGAGGAGAGAAAGAAACAGAAAGAGAGAGTGAGAGATTGAGACCATAAATATGTAATATTAAAAAAAAAATCACTTGGAAAATTTATCTTAGTGTCTACCTATTTAATTTGGGTATTTCTTTGTTACCAATAGTACCAATTTAAAGATAATACCCTTTTATTCTGATAGATGAAACAAGGAGGACTTTGACATTGGGTGTCAATATTATCATGGTAGAAGAAACAGCAGTCTTGTCAAAAAAACAGAATACAATAAAAAGAATATAGATTGTCTTGGATAATGCTGGAAGACAGTGATTGCTAAAAACTAAACATTAGCAAGACTGTAAAAGTCTTTGTGGACCTTATAAGAAGCACATGTGCATATCAAATATTTTTACACTGCATCATTCACATTATTGTGTATATATAATTAAAGTAGATGCCTATGAAGATCAAATCAATTTAAAGCTACTCAGCATTGTCCCTACCTCAGAGTAAGAGCTCAATACTCATCAAGTGATTTTTTTTAAAGAATATATATATAAAGAGAGAGAGAGAGAAAGGGAGAGAGGGAGAGAATGTGATTATATCTTCACTCTTTATTGTGGTACAATGTTACAATGGGTCCCATTTCTCTAACTATGTACTTTGTTTTTTCTTTATAATTTGTCTATTCACCTTCCAAATTGAATAATTTTTTTCACTAAAGAGCTTGAGCTTTAAACAAATGGATATATTTCATTCCTGAACATACTGGTCTATTGTTCCACATAAATTGTCAGTTTATAAGTTTACTCAAGGCAGTTTAAGGAAAAAAGCTAAATTTCTGGTGATGATAAAGAGGTATCACACAGAATCAAAGACAGCAAGTACGGCTGGATACTATTAAAACTAATCAAAATTCAGTATCAGAAACCCAGATTATTAATGATAATATTAATATGTACAATAATTATTCTGTGATTTTCGCTAGATATGAACAATTATTAACTCTCAGAGGAGCCAATATAGATATACAATTGGAAATTTTCATTTAAAAAGTTACTCTTAACATTATATATCTATTAAGTATCATTTCCCATTGGCCACGTCCATTTCAGAAATACAGTGTCAAAAATCTTATCAGCATGTATATGAAACTAAATACATAGTTCTTTATTTTTTCTCATTAGCGCTAAGGAGGGTTTTCTTAGAATGTACTGTAAGGAGGGGAGATGAGGAATACACACCAGAGAAGATTTTTAGCAAAAGAAATTTTTTTTTTTTAGATTTTATTTATTTGCGAGACAGAGAATGAGAGACAGAGAGCATGAGAGGGAGGAGGGTCAGAGGGAGAAGCAGACTCTCTGCTGAGCAGGGAGCCCGATGTGGGACTCGATCCTGGAACTCCAGGATCATGACCTGAGCCGAAGGCAGTTGCTTAACCAACTGAGCCACCCAGGCGCCCTAGCAGAAAAAATTTAATAAATGGTGCCTTTCTATATATCACATTATTGTCAGAGAAGGATTTATATTTCAGGGGAAAGCCAAGGTACTTTAATGTAGAAGACTGGGGAACAGTAGGAAAGGATGGGAAAGCTCAAACTGAAGATAGCATTTATAAATTAATGGTTGGGTTTTGATGATCCAATACGTAAAGTTTTGATGATCCAACATGTAAATCTAGTTGTGAAGTCAATTTATTTAGCTTCGTGGTCCATTCCTATTTGTTATTTATGCTTTTAATTTTGGCTTAGACAGCAGCCATAAGTTTACCAAAAGAAATAAATATAAGAGACTCTCTGGGTTTGCCTTAGGGAATCAAACTGATTTCATACATCTTTTCCTTGAACTGGATTAGACCTTTTGAAGATAAATATAACTGTGGAATAGAAAAGAAACTGTTGAAGGCCTAATGTGATTAGTCTTATCTTCAAAACAGTTATCTTTCTTTCTGAGGTAAAAATGATTTACTTTTGAAGTTCACTGGAAAAAAGAAAATATCTTCTGTAAGCGGTACTCAAAGTTTAGTTGTAACAGTTTTTAGGGATTATATGGAAATCCTGGGGAAGAATAATCAGAAGAGAGTAAGCAGAACAATAGCTCCTTGAGTTTGGGCTTTAAAAATAAACTACAGAGTTTATTTTCTCCGTTCTTGAAGATACACACATTTCCTAAAACCACCATCAGGAAAGTATACTGACCAATCAGACTACAAAACCAAGTTTTGTTATTTTCAGGATCTAACTAGATTTCCAGTTAGAAATAATGAAATAATGGAAAATGGAAAAGTGATGGAAAAAGAGTATCAAGAGAAAAATGAAGTGAAACACAGAAAGAAGTTTCATGAACTGTGTTAACTGCTACTGATAATGAGTCAGATAAATTATAATTTCATGGCACAAAGTCAGCCTTACTATTATATAAGACTTAAGATTCAAAAGTGACTTAATCTCAGGAAACAAACTGAGGGTTGCTGGAGTTGGGGGGGGTAGGGATGGGGTGGCTGGGTGATGGACATTGGGGAGGGTATGTGCTATGGTGAGCGCTGTGAATTGTGCAAGGCTGATGAATCACAGACCTGTACCTCTGAAACAAATAATACATTATATGTTAAAAAAATTTAAAAAAGAAGAAGAAGATAGTAGGAAGGGAAAAATGAAGGGGGGGATATCAGAGGGGGAGACGAACCATGAAAAACTATGGACTCTGAGAAACAAACTGAGGGCTCTAGAGGGGAGAGGGTGGGGGGATGGGTTAGCCTGGTGATGGGTATTAAGGAGGGCACGTATTGAATGGAGCACTGGGTGTTATACGCAAACAATGAATCATGGAACACTACATCAAAAGCTAATGATGTAATGTATGGTGATTAACATTAACATAATTAAAAAAAAAACTAATGATGTAATGTGTGGTGACTAACATAATAGAATAAAATCTAAAAAAAAAAGTGACTTCAAAGACTACATATCCAGTTTTTAAATACTCTGTATGACTCATTTGCAAAGTAACAAAATTAATGCATTCAAATAGGGGGTTTCAACCCTAGATACACATTACAATGACTGGGATCTTTTTTTAAACAAAACAAAAGTAACAAACTACTAGCTCTCAGCCACAGAAGTTCTGATTTAATTTTCCTGGAATGAGACTGAGATTTGCTTTAACATACAAAAGATAGACCAGTGCCTGGAGTCAGGCCACTGCCACAGGTACAGTCTAAGGTTCCCATGGTGAATACATAGACCTACAAAGGCAATCTGTTTGCTTGCTTGCTTTTTGTGTTTAACTATGGAGATTACAACATCCTGGTGATATTTTTAACCTACTACCAACTATAACCTCTAGACATTTTTCACACCTTATAAAGCCATTTCCTCTGTTTTGCTCCTTTCTGTCTGGTTTTTGGTTCCAGTTATAGAACTTTCTACTGGATGGACCTCCCCTAAATTTCATCTTGTTGAAATTAAATCATCATCAAATGGAAATGAATATAATTGCATTCCTTGACTTATAAGTATCTTAATATACATCGCCTCATTTGAACTTCATGACAACATGACTCCCAAGTTAACTGCTTTTTTGCTATATATTTCATTTTTCCTCATTACTGTTTGATTTATCATTTTCCCTATTGCAGATTTAAATATTCTTTAATAATTCAGCAAATATGCATGATAGTCACTATATCTGATATTGTCAATGAAAAGATCAGCATCAAGAACAGGGCTCACTGTATGATCGCATGTAATACCATGTGTGCATGTGTATGCATATAGGCCAATATAAGAAGAGCAAAACATAACCTGTAAGTACATGCATCACTCTGTCAACCACAGTCATCTGTAGAAATGAGAGATTTTTACTTCCTATTTTCATACCTCTATAATGTTTTTAAGTTTGTTTTTTAAATCAAACAGAAGTATAAAAGGTGTTTTTTAAAACTAGGAAAAAGGAAGAGTATGGTAGGACCAACTTCTTCATTGTGTACAGCAGGCTCAGTGCCTACAGCCTGTAATACTTCTTTTTTTTTTTTAAGATTTTATTTATTTATTTGAGAGAGAGAGCATGAGAGGGAGGAGGGTCAGAGGGAGAAGCAGACTCCGCGCCGAGCAGGGAGCCCAATGCGGGACTTGATCCCGGGACTCCAGGATCATGACCTGAGCCGAAGGCAGTCGCTTAACCAACTGAGCCACCCAGGCACCCCAGCCTGTAATACTTCTAAAATCCATGAAAACATCTTCATTCATTTGTAAATCAGAAGGAAAAACAAAATTTTAGGTAAAAAAAAAAGTATATAATATTAATATATTCATCTTTATACCACTACAGTTATAAAATATGAGTTTTAATATATTTATGGAACAAAGGGCCCATAAAAGTCATAATTCAGCCCTGGGTATGGGCTACTCTTAGAGTAGGAAAATGCTGTGATGTTGTTACCTGTCATGAATACTATCACGCATTCCATCCTAGAAGTCACAGTATAGAAAGACTCCAGATAAGCTAAGATGCTCTATCACATAGGTTATTGAATGAATTTCAAATATACAGGAAGCAATGTAGGTTAACACACTTATGGCAGTGTACCAGTGGGATAGATCATACTACTCAATCCCTTCCTCTGTCCCTCCTTCCTTTTCTACCATTTGCTCTCCTGCATCAGCTTTCCCCGCTATAATATGGCTATAAGGACCAGCGTTGAATGTAGTCCAAGTGGCTTAGCAGAAGGAAGATGTCTGGAAATAACACACAGGCTTATTTTATGGAAAGGATGCAAGGGCCAGACTCCTGGCCAGGAGTTGTAGCTCATTTAACTTGCTTTGCAGCTATGACTGGTTTCTACAGTCTCTTGATAGAGGCTACATAGAGCCACATGGGTGACACAAATGGGTACTTGATTTAAAGGTGATATAACTGTCATAAAATTTGGTGCTTCTTGAATATGTGATACTTGTTCATTCTATCTCCTCCTCTCTGTGTCAGCACACAAATGATTTACTTTATCTGTATCTAACATGTTTCAGAAGCTTCTTGCTTAACACCTATACTTTATTTTACTATCTTCTATTGTTCATTTCTCTTGTTCTCCTCATACAATGGACTATTCTTAAATAAAATCACAAACATACAATAACGTCACCTGATCTGATCACAATAAAATTAAACAAGAACTCTGCAATAAAAATTTAACTGAAATAAAAATAAATGGAACCTTTTTAACAAATCAAAAATATTTAAACCTTCAAGTTTTTAATAATAAAAACAACCATAACAAAAATCCTGTCACCTTTGAAGGGTGTAAGTGAACCAACGAGTATTTTGAAAAATGGTAAATAAAAGTAATTAATCTAGTACCTTTTCTCTTTTATATAAAAACTGTTCACCATGATAACTCAATTGTTCATGAAGAAGGTTCCTCTTTGCAGAAGTGTCACAGCTAAAAAGGATTATTAAACTATCATCTCTTTGTAACCCCCAGTGAAGAGAAAGATACTGGCAATACTCATCAATTGCTCTAAGATCACAGAGATAGATTATTTACTTCTAGATATAAGTATGAAACACTATCTATGAAGTGGTTTTGTTGAAACTTTATACCTGATTTTGATCAAACGTCTAAGTCTGCCTCCCAATTCATAAGGGAAAGAGTAGATAAAAGAAACATGTTAATAGACATATGGGAATGTAATCAGCAAAATTCAGATTAAAACTTTCTAAGGATATGCCACCTGGTTTCTTCAATAAAAAATAAATGCAGGGGTGCCTGGGTGGCTCAGTCGGTTAAGTGTCTGCCTTCAGCTCAGGTCATGATCCCAGGGTCCTGGGATTGAGCCCCGCATCGGGCTCCTTGCTCAGCGGGAAGCCTGCTTCTCCCTCTCCCACGCCCCCTGCTTGTGTTCCTTCTCTCACTGTGTCTGTCTCTGTCAAATAAATAAATAAAATCTTTATAAAAAAAAAAGTAGGAAAAGAGAACTATTCCCTGAAGATAATTCTGACCTTCTATTTCAAATTAACAACTAGATTCTGTCTCCTTTACATTGTTGGTTTTCTATTTTATTCTTTGTCTCCATTGTTATAGTGCTTATATTTATTTCTTCCCTGAAAAAATTTTTATATTAATAATTATTAGTTTTCAGCTTCAGTCTCTCTATATTTATTACTGAAATTATTCAACAAAGATACTGAAGTTTCTTTCAATTTCCTTCTAAACAAAATCTACAGCTTTTTGAATAACTAAATTCACTCTAAATTTATGTATCAAATATTTGAGTATCTATTATGTGTTTAGCCCTTCATTTATCTCTCTGGTTCTATTTCTCAATTCTGTATTTATAACAGCAAAAACAAAGCAAAGCAAAAGAAAAAAAAAATAGAAACCCCAAGAACATAAATAGGTGGATTGTGTTCTCACCCCCTCCAATGCTTATCCTATTTTTATTGTTTTCTTTATACCCCTTATAATCACTTGATGTATACTGCATCATTATTAGTTCATTGGCTATCTCGCTTTATAGATAATAAGCTCTACAAAGTGAGGGCCTACAAAGTTTATGGTCTTTACTGATGAATTCCTGGGACCCCAAAAATACCTGGCACATATAGGTGCTGAGTTAATACTTGAAGAATTTCAATAGATATGTAAGAAGTAAACCATGATATATCAAAAAATCCACGGGATATTATCATGATAATAAAAATGATAATTACAGAATATACAGAAATAGTTTTAATTATTCTTTCAGAAAATTTACATGAAATATGAAATATTTAAGTATTACTATATAAAAAATTTACAATAGCAACACGAAAAACTGAATAGATAAAACAGCTGAAAGGAAAAATGTCACAACATTCTTATGCCAATATTAACATGTTAATAATATTCTTATATCAGTGATGAAAAAATGTGACATTCCGCCTGCTTTCTATTTTTTAAATTTCCTGTGAGATTTAGGAACTGTTTGTAATATGAAAAATCAGAGGATATATGATATATTTGAAGTCATTATACTTCAGCTTTTGTTTTCAATTAATACACTGATTTTCTTTAAGTGGAATACTTTCTGGTTCTTTGTTGTCATGTAAGGTCTATAGATAAGGCAGGTTTTATAGAACATGTGCACAATAAAAGAAACCAAAGAACATGAATGTAGTAAATATTTACAATGAAGCCTAAACAACTCCATGTCTCAGGGTAAATAAACATTAAATAGTATCCAAAACTAGAGTTACTGTTTTAATCTCTTGTGCCATCCAGAAGTTTGCTCTATTAAGGATGATTAACAGCACTGCTTTAATTTCAATTTAAATCATAGATTTTATGATCCTCTTACAGGAAAAAATAATTCTCTAAAGAGAAGAATGCTTTAATATCAAGTTACAGTGACAGCACATCTATGTAAAAATACATCGTGCTGATGTTCATATAAATCCTAAATTTAAGATTGCTCAATATCCGAGTTAGCTGAAAATTATCCACATTTGTTCTATTGTATAGAATTTCAGAGAAAACATTATTGAACATAAAATCCTAGCCATTCTAAATATAGTCTTTTTAAAAGAAATCAAGAAGTTACAATTGTGACAAAAATATATGTAACTATATATACTCACAACAGGTTATTTGGTTCTTTTTGTACTAACTTGTTATACTTTTATTGGCACACAAATATAAAATTATATTAGTGACTTTTTCACTTTTTCATGCATTCCTTTCTCAAACGTTTTTAAACACTATCTCTTGCCTGGCCTGTGGCCATTTTAGGAAAGGTGGTCTCTCTGAGAGGGTTTCATTTGAACAGAGACCTGAATGAGATCCTAATAATATGTTGTTATTTTTAAGTGAATTATTTAATTTGCTTTCAATTCATAATAATCATAAATTTTAGAACTGTAATTGACTATAAATACCTAGTACTATTCCTTCATCCGATACACTGAAATGAAACCCAAGATTTTATACAAGTAAGCAAGAAGGCCAAATGGTGGGCGCCTGGGTGGCTCAGTTGGTTAAGCAACTGCCTTCGGCTCAGGTCATGATCCTGGAGTCCCGGGATCAAGTCCCGCATCGGGCTCCCTGCTCGGCGGGGAGTCTGCTTCTCCCTCTGACCCTCCTCCCTCTCATGCTCTCTGTCTCTCATTCTCTCTCTCTCAAATAAATAAATAAAATCTTTAAAAAAAAAAAAAAGGCCAAATGGTAATTAAGAAAATTGACAATTTTAAAAATGTTAAAAATTTTTAGAAATTTTTTCCAATAATTAAATTAACTATACGGAATGTTTCTTGAAAGGATACAGCAATTGTTATATTTCTTTGTATCTTCCATACAACATGGCACTGGCCCATTACACTATAATAATTAAAGTCAGGGAGCCCGATGCGGGACTCGATCTTGGGATTCCAGGATCATGACCTGAGCCGAAGGCAGTTGCTTAACCAACTGAGCCACCCAGGCGCCCTAAAGCCAGATTTTAAAGTCAAAGAAGTGGGTTTAAATTCAACTTTTGCCCCTTATTAGACATATAGCATATAATAAATAAATTAGTTATTTAACTAATTCCAAAATTCAGTTTATCTGAAAGATAGGGATTAAAACTCATAGTAGTTTGTTTGTTGTGAGGTTTAATTGTAATAATGTTCCTATAAGTATTTACTACTGTTTAGTAAATAACTTCTTTATTAATTTAGTAAATATTCAATAAAAACTTAGTAAGAGGGGTGCCTGGGTGGTTCAGTCGTTAAGCGTCTGCCTTCGGCTCAGGTCATGGTCCCAGGATCCTGGGATTGAGCCCCGCATCGGGCTCCCTGCTCAGCGGGAAGCCTGCTTCTCCCTCTCCCACTCCCCCTGCTTGTGTTCCCCCTCTCTCTCTGTGTCTCTATCAAATAAATAAAAAATCTTTAAAAAAAGAAAACTAACAGATTATCACTAGAAGATCTAAATTATATAGCTTATGTAAATTATTTTAAAATAATATCTTATTTATATTTTATATTTATAATCTTACAAAATTATTTGTTATATATATTAATTATAAATATTATTCCAATAATATACTAGATTTTGCATTTTGAGAATGGCATTAACATTTATTAACATTTATTAAATGTTAATAGAATTAACATTTATTTTAAATAAGATCAGGATATAAATACATGGTATATATTTAAGATTTTGTTACAAGATTTCAACTTGAAATACAATACCTATAAATGTATTAGAGTTATAATCCATGGATTAAAAACAAGAATAAGGCAATTTTTGATGTGATATATAGACAATAAAGGACATAAAACAAGATACAAATCTTTAATGTGATTTTTCTACAAAATAGCCCCAGGGCACTTCTTACTACAGCCATCATCTACGCTGTTACTTCTTATCTTGGCATCTGAAAATCCTTCCACAATGAAATTCAAAGATGAGCCTTAACTGCATAGATCCCAAATGGCAGGAGCTATTTATTCTTAGGAACAGCTCAGAATTATTATGATAAATTATATTTTGATCACATGGCATTTGAGGCCTAACTCTCTCTTTGGTAAAATGGGAAATCTTAAATATTTTTCTTAATAAATACAGCAGACATATGAATTAAAATTGAGAAAAAAATATATAAATTTCTCTAACAGGAAATCATAACAGACCAAAAATATTCATATGTTTTATAAATGACTAAGACACTGGAATTTAAAGATGGAGCAATAGCAGTTCCTTTGGTCAAAGTCTAGTGCTTACTGAAGGGAATTTTCTTTCAGTGTGAGATGTTTCTCACTAAGCATTACATTCTGTGCTGTCCCCCCTTGAAATATTTTTCTCATCTTTTTTTTCCTCTTAATTTATTTTATTTTACTTTTTTATTATTATGTTAATCACCATACATTACATCATTCGCTTTTGATGTAGTGTTCCATGATTCACTGTTTGCATATAACACCCAGTGCTCCATGCAGAACGTGCTCTCTTTAATACCCATCACCAGGCTAACCCATCCCCCCACCCCCCTCCCCTCTAGAACCCTCAGTTTGTTTTTCAGAGTCCATAGTATCTAATGGTTCGTCTCCCCCTCTGATTTCCCCCCTTCATTTTTCCCTTCCTGCTATCTTTTTTTTTTTTTAAACATATTAATGTATTATTTGTTTCAGAGGTACAGGTCTGTGATTCAACAGTCTTACGCAATTCACAGCGCTCACCATAGCACATACCCTCCCCAAGGACTATCACCCAGCCACCCCCATCCCTCCCACCCCCCATCACTCTTTTTTACCAGAAAGAAAACCTTATTTAAGAAAAGGACTACAGCAATTGCACTACTAGGTATTTATCCCAAAGATACAAATGTAGTGATCCAAAGGGGCACCTGCACCCCAATGTTTATAGCAGCAGTGTCCACAATAGCCAAACTGTGGAAAGAGCCGAGATGTCCATCGACAGATGAATGGATAAGAAGATGTGTATGTAGATACAATGGAATATTACTCAGCCATCAGAAAGGATGAATATTTACCATTTATATCAATGTGGATGGAACTGGAGGGTATTATGCTGAGCGAAATATGTCAATGAGAGAAAGATAATTATATAGTTTCACTCACATGTGGAATATAAGAAACAGAGCAGAAGATCATAGGGAAAAGGAGGGAAAACTGAATGGGAAGTCATCAGAGAGGGAGACAAACCATGAGAGACTTAACTATAGGAAACAAACTGAGGGTTGCTGGAGGGGAGGAGAGTAGGGGGATGTCATTGGGTGATGGGCATTAAGGAGGGCACGTGATGTGATGAGCCCTGGGTGTTATACGCAACGATAAATTATTGAACATTACATGTACTATAGTACTATGTACTGTATGTTGGCTAACTGAATTTAAAAGAAAAAAAAGGAAAGGACGGGCGCCTGGGTGGCTCAGTTGGTTAAGCGACTGCCTTCGGCTCAGGTCATGATCCTGGAGTCCCGCCCGCATCGGGCTCCCTGCTCAGCGGGGAGTCTGCTTCTCCCTCTCCCACTCCCCGTTTGTGTTCCCTCTCTCGCTGTGTCTTTCTCTGTCAAATAAATAAATAAAATCTTTATAAAAAAAAAAAAAAGGAAAGGACTACAGAAAAGCCTTGATATTGAAGTAGAAATAGAAAGCTCTAGAGGCATTTTTACTTTAAAAAATATATTTCCTTTTTTGAGTTATGGATACCTAACTAATCTTCAATTTCATAAGCAAATTCAGCATGATTTTTTTATACTAACCATTTAACTTAAGATATTTGAAACTAACCTGGCTCATCTGAGCAACACCCTTCTCTTCCACTCATTATTACTGTAGCATTTGTCTTCAGGATAACTGACACATTTAGCTACAGAATAAATATTGCAACTACATAGATAGATAGATAGATAGATAGATAGATAGATAGATAGATAGATACATAGATAGATAGATACATAGATAGATAGATACTTAGAAAATAACCTCTACAAAACCTAAATATTTAAGTTAAATTATAAAAGCTTCAATGACTCTTTTGATGCTAAATATACTCTTAACTATGCTGTTTAAGCTAATTATTATCATTTCCAATTTCAACGACTTCTTTGCTTTGGAAGCTGTTTATTTTTACCATAGAATAAATACATTACCACTTCTTTCCTTTTTTGACTTAAAGCAAAAGCCGCCCTCCCATGACAAAAAATGAAACAAACAAAAACAAAAAAACCTTTAAATTTAAAACAAATGCCCTAAATATAAACTGTTAAACAAGCTCCAGCCCCTATGCAAATGCAACCAAGTTAAGTATTCACATATTCTCAAAGTCAGCTCATTCTGCTCTGTTTTATACCTTACACCGTTTTTCTGAGAATGCATTCTACCTATTTTATACGAATAGTTTTGTGATGGCCTTTGGCCAAAATTGTAACCTAACACATCTGACCTAAATTACTTAACTCTATTACTTATTGCTTTAAATTGAAAATAGATCTGATGGTAAGATTTTTTAAAAAGAAACAGCATTTTACACAACCATGTTAAAATATTTTATCCAAACAATTATTAAGTACTTTCTAGGCAAAAAAAAAAACAACCCTTTTTCTCTTGAAGCCAACTTCAACAGGGAAAGTGATTAGAGATCTTTTTCACTACTGGAGGCTTCACGATGCTAATCACCTACTGATGAGGGTAAACTAATTTCTTGGAGACTATAGCAAAAGCCTTTCCCTCTATTTTCTATTTTAGTGATGCTACAGTCCGTATCTGCCAACAATGCCCCTCACAGATAGGTTCATGTGACTCATAAGGGTCATGCAGAACTTCTAATAAATTTTTGGAGAAAAAAATGAAAGTCACTCAAAGCCAATTGTAGTCCCATCTGTCCTTGAAAGTGAGTTAAGTTTATATAGATGGCAAGTTCATGTTCAACTGAAATTATAAATCAAACTGTAAGAAAACATTTGTGTGATATTATGGCCCTGTTTTGAATGAGATGATCTGTTCATTCTTTTTTGCCAAGGTCAAAACTGAAAATCAGTAATTTTGAAAGCATGTATCTTCTAACTTGGAATAGGATTTAAAGACATGCTTATAGCTGACAGTAATCATACAGATGCCTGACCAAAGTCAGCACTCAATTAAACATTTCTTTCTTTATAAATGTATTATAAAAATGCAAAAACTGAAAGACCAAAAAAAGCATATAGTAGTCAAAATATATAAGGAAATTAATATTTTATACATAATTTTAAAAATTCAAATATTACAGAATTTCTAAACTTCTCCAGCTACGGAGTCCCTTATTTCAATAGCCCATGAGTCAAGTAATCTCAAAATTTTAAAAACTTTCTAGTTAAAATTCACTTTTGATGTTTCAACATACACTTTTCCAATAACGGGAGTAAAGCTATATCCACAGTAAGCTAAAGAAGGAAAATCTGGTTAAATATGAGACTACTTTGCCTTTCAAATCACCTCTTCTCACATGCCTTCTCTGTCACACATGAATTCTAATTGTCTCTGCCATTCTCCTGTTTTCAGAGGTTCAAGGAATAGTGGTAAGAATATAACTGATTCTTTCCTGGATTTATGTGGAAACCAAGAAGTAGTTATATATAAAGAAGATACATATCTACATATACCCATATCTATATCTAGATCTACATTCTTCATTAACATTCCTAATTATGACAACTCCTTCAGGATAGATCTTTTCAAGACAGATCTTTTCCTCTCTTGTGTCCATCTAAGATTTAAATTCTGGTTTCCAAATAATCTCTATCTTCAAGCAAAATCTCGCCTTCTCATGGAATGAGGCCACAGGACACTCACATTCGAATGCATCATAGATAACTTTTTAAAGATACACACATATTGAAGATAAAAAGAAATGTTTTCTAATTGGCTTCTTTCACTGCCCCTGTGGAATGAAGTTATTTACAGTCCATTTTATAGAGGATGTATATGTGGTGGATGCGTAAGAATGAATTCTAGGATTGCTAATTACTCAAATGTCCTTTCCTCTGTGGCTTCTTCACATCATGTGAAAACTGCCAACCTGTAGTTAAGGAAATCTAGAAACTGACATATTCCAGAGCTTGCTAGGCTCTCTACTCACTTATTTGTTTAGTACTTCTCAACTCTGACTTCATATTAGAATCACTTTGGAGAATTTTTAAAATACTGATGCCTGGGCCCTACACTTAAGGGATTCAGCTCAATATTCTTGCACGAGGCCAAACTTTGGTGTTTTGAAAAACTTCTTAAATTACTCTAATGTACAGCCAGAGTTGACTGGTTTAAGTAATGTAGTTAGAAGAAATCAATACAATATTAGAAATAATACAAATAACTTATATATGCATACACATTGATTATCTTATATTATACTACACTACACTATACTATAAAATACATATGTTCATTCAACATATGGTCCACTGAGGGTATTCTTCAGTAACCTGAGACTAACGCTACAATACAGAATTTACTAGAGGTAGATTCCTTTAGTCTATGATTCAATCTCAAAATAAAATATAGCTTGTTGTTATTTTTTGTGGTAGTAACCCAGATTTAGCATTGATTAAAACTGTACATACTGGACAGAAAATAAACTGAAATGTCTCATTTGTTCAAAGGATATTTCAAATTGTTTTATTATATATATATCTATTGTGTTTTTTTCCAAATCCTCAATCAGCTGCTCACCTCCACAAGTAACACTGTTTTGATAGTAAAGAGTGAATGAACAGCAGAACATCTGCATTGAAACAAACTCATTGTAGAATCATCAATATGAAACCATGGTATGTTTCCAATTCCATGAATTTGGGATAGTAAAACAATAAGTGCTTTCATCTTTTAAGTGAAATTCAGACAGGAAGACTATCATTATTCACTTTATTTCTAAAGTAAGTATTTATATACCACCACAACTGAAGCGTATATTTTTATTTTGTAGTGTTTTTAAAATAAGGAGAGCTATACCTACACTTATGTCCTCTAAATAGGCAATATTGAAAGCTTAACACTAAAGGACATAGTCAGTCATCTGGATACTCTTTTCAAATAAAGGATCTTTCAGAGCTATATCTTTTCCAGTGACTTTCTCAGCCTGGGTGGCTGATAAATAATGGGAGCAGAGTGGAAGATGTCTCCGGATGACAAGAGTGTCAAAGGTGGAAACTATCACACAAATAATTGTTAGAATCTGAAAAGGTCACGGTTGTGGCAAATACAAGAGGGAATACAATAGAACAAGGACCCGAAGCCAGTAAATTAATAGCTAGGAAGAGAAAGAGGTCACAGTCACCTAGATGTCAACTTAAAGCAGAAGCAAGTTAAAATTTTGAAGAAGTACATAAATGAGTTTAATTTACCTTTCTCTTTTTGATAGCAGAGTGTTACCAACTGTTAGAAACTTAAAGCATCTTTTTTTTTTTAAGATTTTATTTATTTGACAGAAGAAACTTAAAGCATCTTAATTTGAGGAAGAGTTGGATTTAAATAGGAAAAGTTAGAATACTAGTCATCTTTAATTTTCAGTCAGCAGTTTTGTCTAAAGTTTCCAATTTTCTAAGCAGTATTTCACCCCATCTCCCTCCATAGGCTTTCAAGATTCTTCCTAAAAGAACACAATAAAATTAGCATTTTTGCAATACAATCATTGAGAGTCAAAGGCCCTGGGGAAGAAATTTACGGAGTGCCAGTGGTGCTACAATGACTCTCTCTTCAGGCAAAAATAAAACAAAAGCATAGAGGTAGAGAGGAAGTGTACAAGACATGTAGGTAAGAGCCAATAAGATATTTCTCACACACACACACACACACACACACACACGGAATGTCAGCTGTCGGCCATCATGAGAAGTCACAATGTGAGTAGCAAATGACAGTAAATGACAATGTAGCTCAGGGAGCCAAGGGATGCCCATACATGCATAGCTAGAGAGCTATGAAGACCACCCACATAGCCGAGACCCTAGTAACACAAATACTCATATATTCATCAGGAATCTGCTGAATTATTACTAAGAACAGAAATCTGATGGGCACTGGTGATACAGCAGTTAAGGAAAAAAAATGGTATGATTCCTACCCTAATGAAGTTTAAAGACGCTCAAGGACCTTAAAAAACATTCCATCATTAAAAAAACAATGAAAACAAACAAACAAACCCCTTCCATCATTAAGTGTAGGAGAACATCCATGTATTACAATTTTGGTGGCATAGGGCGTAGTTGCATAGAGTGATCTTGGAGAGTGCCTGAGGTTTCAGCATAGATAAGCATGTAGAGACTAGGCATACTGAGATTTTAAATAATACTATAAATTTGACCTCTTCTTATCACAACAGGTAAAGCTTAGATTATATTGGTTATGTATAACAGTGGTATTAGGGAGAAAACAAAGGAATGTATGGCATCGATAAGGATCATAAAAGACACTTGTGGGAAGAGGGTGGTAAACCTTTATGAAATCTATAAACATTCTGGTTGGTTCTTGGAAAGGAGAAAAGGCAGGGGTTTTAAATGATCAGTCAAAAATTTTTTTAAAAAAATTAGAAAGGCAAGGGAGAAAACAGAGCAATAGAGGCAGAAACAGATAAAGTCTTCGAGACAGAAGACTAAAGAACTCATTTGTGAGAAGTGCATGCCTGGAGTGCAGCCAAGGCAATCCAAGATGTTACAGATCAACTCAGAATTTGAGTTCTAAATCTAAGGGAAAAACAATGAAGGAAGATTTGTAGGTACAATCCATACTTGCCAGCAATGCCCATAGTCACTGACTGCCTTATACTACTAAAAGACTATTCTGGTTCAGTAAAAGCCAACAGAACCAAGTTTTTGTCCTGAAGCCAAGGAGGACTGGTTTAGAGAGATAAGGATTTACTTCCCCTATGGAATGATGAAAAAATAATATATCATGTTTATGGGTGGAATCAGGAAAAAATTAATATACGTAAAAGTGTGCACTACTTAGAATTTGTGACATGCTAAAAATAGAGCCTAATAAGGAAATTAAATCTCAAAATTATTTAAAAATAAATCTGTGTCTATTTTATACTACATATATAATTTTTCCTACTTTAAGAAAAACAGTTGTGGGGATGACTAAGTGGCTCAGTCAGTTAAGCATCTGCCTTCCGCTCAGGTCATGATCCCAGGGTCCTGGGATTGAGTCCGCATCGGGCTCCTTGCTCAGCAGGGAGCCTGCTTCTCCCTCCACCTGCACGTTCTCGCTCTCTCTCTCTTTCTCTCCCCCCACACACTCTGGCAAAATGAATAAATAAAATCTTTTAAAAAATAAAAAATTTTAAAAATTTTAAAAAAGAAAAACAATTGAGTACAGAAGCAGAGTCATTATGAAGACATTGGAAGTTCACTGTATAGGAGTGATTCACCTATATGTTCCTCATTCCTTTTATAGTCATTAAAATATTTTCAAAAATTATTTAACAAATGTGGATACTCATTTTCACATGTATGAATACTTATAGGTGTATAGTGAATGTAAAAACAAAAGAGAGGAACCAAGTATTTAAAATGATTTAGTCCATGACTGATCTGTATGTATGTATGTATGTATATATACACAAACTAAATTTGTCTCAAAGTTCCTCATTCATTAATGTGTCCTTTTTCTGTAAGGAAAAGACCCCTTTGAGGTAGGATGGTTTCAAACACAGTTGCATAGTCCACTTAGTTCACAAGGATTAAATCAAAACAAAATATATGCTATTAATAGTACCTTTGATTTGCTAATCCCTTGCCCTGGACTGAACCAAATATGGCTTTAAAAACTCTGGATACTTTCTCCTATAATTTTCATCAGCTAAAATATGGGATCTATGAAAATGATGAAAACTAAAATATGTGATCTTGTCATCATCCTCAATAAAGTAACATTTTCAAATTCCCTTAGATATTGCATTTACAACAGAATACAAAATTTGTATGTATTCACAATTATATGTATTCACAAAGAAAATAATAGAAAACAAGTACTCATCAGACATAACTGCTTTTATGTGTTGTCCCTCATAAAGAATGGTAAGTCAACATCCAGAAAGTGAGTATTAGCCAACATCAGCTTTTGAGGCATTTTGGTAACCAATTTTCTGGTCATTAACTCAGACCCATTGTACTAATCATAATCAACCACAGACATAATAAAAAATGACTACAAGTAAAGAGGTCTCTATTTTTTTCAACCCAACTTTAATAATCTCCATTTCCTTTTAAGAAAAAAAAAAAGCATTGCTTCAATCAGAGAGAATTTTACTTTAGCTCAATGGAATTTTTTTTTCAGATTCTTGTGCTAATCCATAGCTTTATACTTACATTCAATGAGAGACTTTTAAGACCATGATTCCAGATTTTTCAAAACATTATTTGAGAATAGCTTCAATTTTCAGACTTTACTTCCCAGAGGCAGAAACTCAAATAGTCCTAAACACAATATCAAATGAAAATTGGCCAAGCAAATTCAATGCCAAAGATGCTGAGCAAAATTGCAGCCCAGAAAAGAGGTGAGTTTGCTAGGGGGTGAACAAAAGGTGGGAAGAATGAGTTCTTATTTGCCTTAACGATTCGATTCATTCCTCCAACAGGAGAAAGTGCCTACTGCCCACCAGAGTATTGGGAATTATTTACTAGCTCTATCAGGCTGGTTTTACAGAAACAGGCATCATTAAGGGAAAAAATGAAGTTTGGACTATAGCAAAATTTACTTTGGCAATTTAAATGAAATGATACCACAGTTCACTCTAAAGATAATTTTGTTGTCTTTTATTTCTATTCAACATCAAAAGAAAATGTGAAAAGTAAAAACACATTAATATAAAACAATGCAGTTCACTAGTTAAGTTAATTTACCACCTACAAAAAAACTAGTTTATCTATTTTGTTCTTGTTTGGTTTTTTTGTCCATTTCACTAAATTACTATTAAATGTAGGCTTGAATGCATCAAATGAAACAATCTCATTCTCAGAATATAAAAGAGTATGTTATTTAATTGCCAAGTAATGCCCCTAACAAATTGAAATTATGTCTAAAGATAAATCCATTTCCTTTATAATGCTGGTTTATTGTCTCCCTGAGAAACAGAAACAAACAAAAAATTAAGTAGATACAAAGTAAGCCCCAAACCACTCTTTATTTACATGGTTTTGAGATCATTCTTAGTAACTAATAAATTTTAATATTTACATTTTCTTAAACTATATGTTTACCTTCACCCACACACAGCCAAGTTGTTTTCTTATATTACCCTCATGTGTCACTGTGGGATATACTATGATAAATGAGGCTTCCTCTTAAATTTGTATCTTTTTTTAGGGAGTCATTAAAGCATCTAGTGCATAACTATTTTTTTCCTTACTTTCATATTTACATTGCACTTTATTCCCTCATTTAATCATAAATTTTTAAAATAGAGACTGTTGTAATTGCTTAGGTCAAATAAGAAACAGGCACTTAAGTCTCAAAGGACATTTACAGTGAATATTCAAAGTTGATATGAACCACCAAAATCTCCAATCTGAAGGATGCAGAAATACAACTTAAAGAAAATGTTCACCCTACCCTTGAAGGGAAATTTAAAAATTCAAGTCTGTTATCATCGGGGCCTCCAAAAAAAAAAAAAAAATTCAAGTCTGTACTATAGCTAGAAAAAGACATAAATGTGCAATCATAAAATTTTGGAAGCTAAAGGTCATCCTTCAAATTTAAGGAAAATATATAAACCTATTATTTGTTTAATCAAATTCATTAATTAAATTATAAGAAGCTGCTTAACTGCTGAAACAAAATGTAGTGATAATACATTAATAAAAATCACAACATAATTTAAATCTTTATCTCTAAGTATAGCTTAAATATCATTCTGTCTAATTATTCTTTATTTCTTTTGTATTAATACCCTGCCTTGGATTTCCATCACTATATTAAATAAAAGTGGTAAGAACGGACATCATTCATTTCTTCCTGATTTTAGGGGAGAAAGCATTCAGATTTTCACCGTTAAGTATGATGTAAACCAAATGTTTTTTAGAGAGGTTTTCTATGACATTGAAGAAATTTCCTTTCATTCCATATTTGCTGAAAGTTATTATTAGGAATCAGTATGGGTTTTGTCAAATGATTCTCCTGCATTGCTAAAACCAGAAGCGTTTTCTCCTTTAGTCTGTTAACAAAGGTGCATTACATTGACGGATTTTTTTTTTTAATATTGAAACAACAGTGTATTCCTGGAATGAACTCCATTTTGTCATGGTACAGATGTTTTCATATGTTGCTGGATAAGATTTTCTATTATTTTGCTGAGGATTTTTACAACTATGTTCATGAGACAGCCATCAGCAGTTTTCTTCTACTGTCTGTGGTTTTGGCATCAAAGTACTGTTGGCCTCATAAAATTAGTTGGGAAGTACTATTCTTCTTTTTTTCTGAAGACAGATGTATAAATTTTGTTTTCATTCTTACTTAAATAAGAAACCCACTGGGTGAAACCCACTGGGTGAAACCCAGTGACACCATCTGGGCCTAGAAATTTCTTTTTCAGAACTTTTTTTAAAAATTATGGATCTATACAAGTTATCTACGTCATTTTGAGTTACTTTTGGTAGTTCCCCCCACCCCGCCCCCAAAGGATTGGTCCCTTGCATCTAAGCTGTTAAATTTATATGTGTAGAGTTGTTTGTACTATTCCCTTAATATCCTTCCAATACCTCAGGGTTTGTGGTAGTATTATCCTCTTTTATTCCTCATATTGGTAGTTTGTATCTTCTTTTTCCCTTTGTCAATTTTGTTAACTGTTCATAAATTTTATTTTTTTAATGAACTAGCTTTTAATTTCATTGATTTTATTTTTTATTTTATATTTCATTCATCTCTGCTCTTATTTCCTTCCTTTAACTTGCTTTAGAGTTATTTTGTTTTTACTTTCTTGAGGTTAAAGCTGAGATTATTGTTTTTAGACACTCTCACTCTTTAAAATGAGCATTTGGTGCTATATATTTCTCTGTAAGCACTGCTTTGGTGCATCCCACAAGTTTTTGTATGTTGTTTTTTTGTTTCTATATAATTTGCTGGTGGTTTATTTTCCATGAGATCTACTCTTTTATTCAGGAATTATATAATAGTACATCATTTAATTTCCATGTTTGAAGATTTACTGGATGTCTTTCTGTTATTAATTTCTACTTTGACTCCATTAGGGAAATGGCACATACTATGTATAATATTAATTATTTTAAACATGT
Organism: Mirounga angustirostris; assembly: GCF_029215605.1. NCBI lineage: Eukaryota > Metazoa > Chordata > Mammalia > Carnivora > Phocidae > Mirounga > Mirounga angustirostris. The sequence goes on from NW_026991720.1 coordinate 39,245,059, forward strand.
TGATGTTTATTTTATAACCAAGGGTATGGCCTATTTGTGAATGTTCCACAAGCATATGACAAGAATACATATTCTATAAATATTTGATGGAGTGTATTGTAAATGTCAATTAGATCCTCTTATACCCTTGCTAATTTTCCAGCTGGTCATTTCTATCTTGAAAGAAGGGCCCTGAGGATCTCCCCTATAATTGTAGATTTGTCCATTTTTCCTTTGCATTCTACTGATTGTTGCTTAATATATTTGGAAGTTCTGTTGTTTGGTGCAGACACATTTAGAATTATTACGTCCTCTTGTACTGTGTATTGACCTTTGTGTCATGTAGCATTTCTACCTGTCTCTAATAATTTTCTTTGGTCTGAAATCTATATGATCTGATAGTAGTATACTCACTCCAGCCTTCTTTTGGAGTTTGATTGGTGTTTGCATGATATATTTTTTCATCCCTTTCCTTTTAGCTTACCTTTGTCTTTATCTTTGAAATGAGTTTCTCGTAAAACATATAGCTAAGTCATATTTTTTTAATCCATTCTACCAGTGGGTATCTTTCTGTATTTAGACCATTTATATTTACATTTAATGCAATTACTGATATGTTAGGAATTAAATATGCCATTTTATTATTTGTTTTCTGTTCATACACTTTATTTGTTCTGTTTTTCTTTTCCTGCCTTCCTGTGAGTTACTTGATCCTTTTTAATGTCTCCTGTAGTTTTACTATAGTGTTTTAAGTATATAACTGTATAATTTTTTTGGTGATTGTTCTAAACACAAAACACTGTTAACTTATATTGATATTTTAGCATTTCAAGTGAAATGTAGGAAATTTAGCACCATTTAGATCTTTTTATCCTCTTTATGATTAGTTGTCATAAATATATCATTTACATGCATTGATGACTCTGTCAGACAGACAATACAGTAATTCTGCGTTTAAGCAATATAATTTTGAAAACTCAAATGTTAAAAAGTATCTTTATATTTACCTACATCTTTCCCTATATCATTGTTATTTCTCTAGTTCTGGTATTTCAAGTTTCTTTCTTTTGTCATTTCCTTTCTTGCTGAAGAAGTTTCTTTAACCATTCTTTAGGTAGTTTGTTTTATTATTTCGGTCCATTGTGTCTAAGCTGTCAAATTTATATGTGCAGAGCTATTTGCAGTATTCCCTTATTATCCTTCTAATGCCTTCAGGGTCTGTAGTAATATTTCCTCTTTTATAGCAGGACTGCTAGTGACTAATTCTCTTCATCTGAGATTGCCATGGTTTCTGAAGGATATTTTTGCTCTATAAAAAATTGTGGGGTAACTTTTCCTTGCAGTAATAGAAAATTTTGGGGCTGCTTCATCTGGTTTCATGGTTTCTGGAGAGAAATCTGCTGTCACTTGGATTATGTTTCCTTATAGGTAATGTTTTATTTCTCTCTGGTTGCTTATAAGATTATTTATTTCTCCTTAGTTTTGAGACATTTGATTATGATGTGTCTGGGTGTGTATTTCCTTAGTTTTATTTTGTTGGTGCTTGCTGAGCTCCTTAAATCTGTATGTAGATTTATGTGTTTTGCTATATTTGAGAAATTTTCAGCCATTATGTCTTCCAATTAATTTATCTCCCTCTTTTTTTTCTGTTCTCCTTCTGGGACTCCAATGACATGAATGTTCAATCTTCTGCTATTGTCCACATGTCCCTGAAATTCTGTTCATTTTATCTTTCTTTTTCAGATAGTATAATTTCTATTAGTTGATAGTTTCTAAGGTTGATCTATCTTCAACTTTACTGAGTCTTTCTTCTCTAAACCTAATTCTGCTATTGAGTCCTTCCAGTGAGTTTTCATTTTATTATATTATTTTTCAGTTCTAAAATTTCCATTTAGGTCTTCTCTATATTGTCTGTTTCTATATTGTCTGATGTGTGCCTCCCATCGATTGAAAATAAAGTATATGATTTTGTTTTCATTTTGAAAACTATTATGATTACCAATGTTGTTTCATTGTTATTAACATGCATTTTGGGGGGCCTAATATATGATATGTAGTTATTGTGTGTCAAGTCCTATTCTAGATGTTTTATGAACATCTCTTTTAATATTCAAAATACTTCCTGGAGATTAGATATTATTAATTCCATTTTTAAAAGACTGAAGATTCAGAGAAGTAAAACAACCTGCCTGAAGTATTTCCTTTTTTGCCCTTGAAAGATGGAGTCTTGTTCTTGTTAGCCCAATTCCCTTCTCTTTACTCTTCTGTACTTTACTTATCTCCCAACCTCCCTATAATTTCCCAACCTCCCAATTCTCTCCTGATAATTCCTTACCTAGAACAGTTTGGCAGTCTCCACTTCCTTCCTGCCCCCCCTTCCTGTGTTCTCCCAAATTATACACTCAGGCTCCAATTTTCCAGATCTAAAGCCATATGTTTGAATAAAGTAATTTCCTGAAGTAAAGTCTGTCCTCTCATTAAGTGTTCCCTGATTTTATCTATACTCTAGAGTATCCATTTAGCTTACTGTCTATGAGATTGGTAAATATAATTCAATATGTGGGAAAATATTTGTCCCAATTAATTTGCCTCAACTAATTTAAAGGTTCTCATTTGAAAGATTATGCCAAAAAAAAAAGAAAGATTATGCCTATAGCAATGTGTATTTTTTATTATTTGATTTACTTAATTTTATATATTTTATATGTATAACTTTTAAAAATAATTTTTTTTAAAGATTTTATTTATTTATTTGAGAGAGAGAATGAGAGACAGAGAGCATGAGAGGGAGGAAGGTCAGAGGAAGAAGCAGACTCCCTGCCGAGCAGGGAGCCCGATGCGGGACTCGATTCCGGGACTCCAGGATCATGACCTGAGCCGAAGGCAGTCGCTTAACCAACTGAGCCACCCAGGCGCCCTTAAAAATAATTTTTAATGATTACCAGTACTATGAAGATGATACGCTTAAGAAATGTAATTAGCTAATAAGATTAGTGAAGTGGTAAATTAGTCAGCAATAGATGAAGTATTTGACACCTATCCTCGAAAGAGGAAGTTATTTTCTAAAAAGCATGTCAGCTTTAACACTGTCATGGTCTCATGGAATAGAATTTGAAAGCTCAAAAGTACCTTTGAGATGATGAAGCTGAGGCTTATTACTTCAGGACTGAAGATCACTTTCAGGGCAAGGCTTAAGTACATCAGGCACTATTTAATATGGTCTCAATACATAGAAAATGTTCATAAACTTTAACCCATGATTTTTCAAGTTTTCTGGGGAAAAGCCCAATATTTCTCAATAATTGCTACAAAAAAATCAGCATTTCATTAAATACAAAGTAATGAAAATAAATTTAGTATGGTTTTTATAGTTTTATGAATGTAGAGTTTATTATTTGCCTGAAGCAATCTTAAAATCAGCAGAGAAAAGAAAAATGAAAGTCTAGGCATATTCTCTGTGCACATGAAATCTTAGTTTCTCATTTTTTTATTCCTACCCTTCTTTTTCCCCTCTTACTCCTTGCCCCTGCCTCTGGTGTTTTTCTCTGTCCTCTTTGTCTTCTCTGTCTTTCTGTCTCTCTCTGTCTCCATGTGTCTCTCACTGCAAACAATTCCATTGAAATTCAGTACTTCACTGAAGTTGTACCATTTAGAATTCATTTTTAAAAAGTGCCAAGTGAACTGTAATCATTAATTACCTTAATTAAATAAGCATGTATTAAAACCTCACTTTGTGCAAGTGTGGTGAGCACTGGAGGCTCATGGATATCTATGATGCAACTCAGCTCTAAACAAAGGAGATAACATACATTTATCATTGTCCAGATATTTTAATTCTCATGCACATTACTTACTATATGCTTATAATTCAGGGAAAGCTTGATTCTGCCTTTATATTTTATTTTCTCTTTATGCTTTTTAATGCCATGTAAACGAACTGATTAAAAGCATTCAAAATACTGCATTTGTCAAGTTCTATAATATTTCCCAACCAGAAGAGAAAAAAGAAACTGTCACCAACTGAAGATATATTTAAGTCACAGAAATATGAAAGAAAGATTGATTTTTGGGAAGGGGAAGGGGGAGGGGAAGGGGAAGGAAAGGAAAGGGAAAGGGAAAGGGAAAGGAAAGGGGAAGGGAAGGGAAGGGAAAGAAAAAAGGAAAAAAGAAAGGAGAGGAAAGGAAAATTTTTTAGCACCCAAGGAAAGGAAAGGAAAGGACAATTTTTTAGCACCCAAACAGCAAGCAGAGGCTACTCCTGTTCATGTTGCAATTTTAAATAGAGTAACTGAATACACTGCAATGAGTCTACTATACCTCAGCTTTGACAGGTGAGGCTTATGATATACCTTGATTTCAACTTTGTTTCTACTTCACTCACCCGCAGGGCTCAAATAATCCTTTTACCTATATTTTTTCCCCTTTTGCCTATTTAATTGGTGCTCTCTTAACATCCCAAATGAGGTTTGTCTTCTTGGAACAGAACTGAATTCTAAGCAAATAATCCAAATGTTTGATCTAGTCTTCTAGTTCAGCTAACATAAAAATATTCCCAAGTTGAGCTACTAAAGAAAAACTCCACAGAAAACAGACTTACTTTAAGCTAATTATAAGCTCATTTTAAGGCAAAACATTATAAATAAAAATCATTTTTCTTGTATGCACTTCAAAAGACACTGAGTTTGGGTTGGAGTTTTTCTGGTTAAAATATGATTATCCAAAGTAAATAATCTCTAGATCTGGCTTAATCAAATTTGCTTTTGATAACTTTGAAAATATTTTACATGCTGCCTGTTATATTCCTACTGATTAAAAAACTGAATATTAATACTGAATATTAATATCTTAATATTGAATTCCATGATTCATTTGATTTCCACAGAGAAATAATTTTAAAATACAATAAACTTATTTTGACATTTATACTTACTTTTCAATACTAAAAATCTGTTTAAATTTATCTTATGATAGGGCACCATGTGCCAAATGTAAGATAAAAAAGAGCTTTAGATTTTAAGAAATGTGCCAAATTGAAATAAATAAAAACCTCTATTACTTCCTCTTAATATTTTTAGGATTCTAAGAGACTCTAGGCTTTCCTATAGTATTTTCTTTTACAAGCGGCACTACTTATTACTTATGCAAGGTAAAATTACATTATTCTAACCATTATTAATTCTAGTGTGATTATTTTATATAGAAGACAGAGGAAACTGACTTCTACATAAAATAACAAAAGCATACATACCTTTTTGTAAAATCTAAAGAAAATAAAATGATAAAGAATTATTATAGCACCATGTTTGAAAGAAATTTCTTAAAAAATGTATATTGATGACAGGAAACATGAGTTTCAATACATGTCAAAAATGAGAATAAATTCAAAATTGTAGAATATATTTCTTAAGTTTGGATGATGCCTGTTCTGGTGATTATTTATAAAACAAAAGAGAAGGAGGAGAATGAGAATGGTAGGATTTTAAAAGTTCTTATATTTTCTATTTGTTTTACATCTGGAGTTATGTGATGTTCTTAAATATTTATACTAACACTCCTAGGAACTGCTTTTTGAAATGCAATAAACAATTATCTCTTGCTGTGAGGGATATATTACTGAACATAATAGGTTATACACTAAAATTTAAATTATTAGTTTCTTGTATTACAAAAAATATGGTTCAATACTTAAACAATGCTCTTCATTCATAATTAAAGCCCTTGCCTCAACATTTGACTAAAATTAATTCTGAGTCCTGTAACACTATAATAACATTTAGTGTCAATCATTTAAAAATTGTTCTGTGTCATGAGGGAGAAAAGCTATTATCAGGCCTAAGAATTAGTAAAAGTGTCAGGCAAGTAAATAACCTGTCATACAGCTGTTAATATTGATTAATCTCTGAAGCACCATCTCTTTCGTAAGTGAAGAAGAAATGTAGAGGCCAATGAGAGTAGCAAACACTCACAAAATATGCAAGGGCAGACTAGCCTGGTCCTAATCCAAATTTCACTGTTGTTGCTCTGTGAACAAGTTTAACACAACGAAACAAAGTAACAAGAAAAAGAAAACAACTGTCCTACCGGCGGGGATATTGTTTTTTTTCATTTCAAACAGAGAAAGATGAAATAGATACATAGAAAAAGAATTTTAAAGAAAATAATGTTTTTCAACTGGCAATTCAACAAGATTATCTTTTCCTACAGATTTCCTAAATTTAATTTGTAAAATGATGTTTCATTTATGAATGGTATTCTATCACAAGGATATACCTTAAATTCTTCAACTATTAAGAGCTACATTTAAGAACTATAGTTAGTTCACTGTGGTTTTCTACAACTGTAAAATCTTTCCCTGCAGCTTTTGTGATATATCTAACTGATGGTTCCTGAAATGAGTAAGAAGCATCAACCAACCTGGTTCAGTGACATAGCTCTCTAAGGAGTACAGAGTGAACAAGGAAAGGTGAGTAAAATAGTAACCACTGACAAGCTGTCTATGCAGAATTGGAGAAGCCCAAATAGCATTTTTAAAGTAAGTTTTTCAAAATTGGTCCTTGACTTCAGAATTTAAATTTAAAACCCAGGCATGTCATTACAATATAATTAACAAAAATAAAACCGTATCTGAATTTTTGTGTTATAAGCCTTCCAGCCAAATGTAAAATATAGAAGAACATAAGTAAATAGACAAAAACTAGTATTTGTTTCCAATACTCAATATGGGGACTACTTGGGGTGCCTGGGTGGCTCAGTTGCTTAAGCATCTGACTCTCGATCTCAGCTCAGGTCTTGATCTCAGGGTGCTAAGTTCATGCTGGGGTCCACACTGGGCATGGAGCCTACTTTAAAAAAAAAAAAAGATGGTGACTACCTAAGGACTTCCAGAGACTGCTGCATTTACTCTCAGAGCTGAACTTGGTCTTGCCACATATTCCATGCCCACTGTTAAATAAAGTGGTAGAATTCTCAGCAGCATGCTCTAGAGGAAAGGGCTTAGGTTCTAAGGTCAACTACGCAATTAATATCACAAAAATATTCTCCTCTTGAGAATATTACAAAGCATTCACTCCACAGTGATTCTATATAATCTTGTAATATTCTTGTGAGGTATGAATTCTGTTATGTTCAAGAGAGAATTTTAAATATATTTTTAAAATAAACTATAAATTGAGAAAAAATAAATTGCCTAGGGTATCATCTGTTTTACTCAACATCATGCTATCATAAATAAAACAGGTGAGCAGTGAGAGAAATGAGGGTGGGCAGTGGGAGGGTAGTTCTACATGGATGCTTTTCTAAGAGAAAAATGTCCATGGGTTTTATAATGACAAATTCTCAAGCCAATTTGTAAACAGTCCTGAAGACCACTGTTTGATGAACCTTCTACCAAAAGGTGCCCTTTGAATTCCCTACATGTGTGTGAGTGAGTGGAACTCAGAGCCAGAGGGCCAAATCTAACCAGAGCAGTTCTACTTTAGCCTAGTTTTCATGTTCACTTTCTTTTCTTTTTTTTTTTTTTTTAAAGATTTTATTTATTTGACAGAGAGAGAGGGAACACAAGCAGGGGGAGCGGGAGAGGGAGAAGCAGGCTTCCTGCAGAGCAGGGAGCCCAATGCGGGGCTTGATCCCAGGACCCTGGGATCATGACCTGGGCCGAAGGCAGATGCTTAACGACCGAGCCACCCAGGCGCCCCTCATGTTCACTTTCTTAATACAATTTTGTTTAAACGGATTCCTTAGACTTAAAGGCTTTTAAAACTGCCATTTCTGATATGGTATATTATAACTTTACTCCATGATGGTGGTTTGGAGAAAATTGACGAGGTTGATCTAAAGGTATTTAGGTTTCATGATGCTGTGTTTAAGGAGAGTTCTTAAGTGTGCAGATGTAGCAGTGTAGAGACCAATCCATTCCATTCTTCAGTAGCAGACCAAGTAGGAATCTCATGTGAAAGGGAAGGGATGTTCAGAAATACTCTATAAATGGTGAATGTGTCAATTATTGGAAACCTCCATTAAGATAATATGAAAATGTGATGCTTAAGGTTTCTTTTTTTTTTTTTTTTAGTTATTTATATGACAGAGGGAGACAGTACAAGCAGGGGGAGCTGCAGGCAGAGGGAGAGGGAGAAGCAGGCTCCCTGCTGAGGAGAAGCCCAAGGGTGGGAGGGCTCGATCCCAGGACCCTGGGATCATGACCTGAGCCAATGGCAGACACTTCACCGACTGAGCCACCCAGGTGCCCCTTAAAAACATTTTCTATTGATTTCCTATTTTCAATCTAATATTTCCAAGTCATTAACTATTCTGTTTCTCACCAGAGAATTCCGCATCAAGAGGTAAACTTTATGCTTTGAGAACTGCAGCATCTAGAAATGATTCAATATTGGAAAGGTATTTCTTAATTTCCCTTTCCCAACTTGCTCTAGCACCTTGAAAGCATGAACCAAGTTTCTCAACTCCAACCTTGATGGATGATTATCTCATATTTCTAAATGCTTGATTCTCTGACATCTTGAATGAGGCGATTAGATAAGCCACAATTTTCAAAGGTATAGAGGAAAGAAAAATCATATTAGTATACTGTCACCGCTCTGTGAATTTAATTAAAAGTTTCACAATTACTTTATTATATGATGTTAATAAAAAATTTGCTAGAGGCTTTCCAGTACACTTAAGCTTTAAGTAAATAATTACTTGAATCAACATTTTTATTAAATTAAGTCATTTATAATTATGAATTTGACTCCTCAGCAATTTTTCATTAGAATATTAACATACTCATAAATTTTATAAGGATAAAAAGCCCCTCAGCAAATTTGTTATCTGTGAAATTCCAAAATATATATAGCTCTAACTTCATTATTACTTATAACTATGAAGTTCCTTTACACGAGGCAAAAAACAATCACAGGTAAAAGCAACCAAAATGTTTCCATATTCCCTAGAAACTGAAGGACTAGCACTAACTTCAAACTTATCAAATACTTACAAGCCAATTAGGTATTACATACAATATGATTTTTACAAAACATAAAAATAAAACTAGAACAGTGATCCAGCCCGGCCAACTAGTATAAACCAGTTTGTTCATATTCCTTCCAAGTCAATCTTATCCATTAGCTTCCTGAGTGATTCTGCTGCCTGCAGTCCCAAGTTCTTGGATGGCAGTATGCCCCTATTCTAGAAGAAATATGATTATTTGAACATATTGCACATAGGTCAAAGGATAATCTCTAAATTGAAGTGATTTAGTTAACAGCCAAATAATGAATATGTAGGTAAGAAAATGCATACTGTCAAGTTATCTATACTTGAGTTATTGTTTTGAATATTGGATGGTATATAAATGGCAGGAGGGAAGAAAGAGAAGGAAAAAATTAAGCTACAAAAGAGAGAAGATCATACATAGTGCAATTATATGTATATAGGAGGCCATCAGCATCTACATAGGAAAGATTATAGACAGATATGCCTGTTAGCAAGGGAAATTCAAAGATCCATGAAAGTGAAGGAACAGATGGTGGGAATTAAATAACAAGTCATGAGATAATTTAAATACATAAACACTTGCCTTACTCAGCTCTTATTAGGAAGTAACCTATGTGTGAAAAAAAATAGCTATTTGCTCTACTTTCCTCTCATCTTTTCATGCATGGGCAGGAGAGAAGGGAGAGCAAGAGAGATGATGGAGAAGGTGAATGGTGATGGAAGGGAGAAGGGACATGGAGGAAAAGGAAACACTAGACAGAAATGGTAGATGCTAAACAAACCTGGGACTAAAAGAATGAAACATGTCAAAGTTGACAGAGTGTTGCCATCACAGAAATAAATCCTGACACCCTGACTCTAACAATTAATAATTATGACACATATTTTTATGTGTCTTAATTCTATGACATACAGAAAAGCATCCATGAAGAACTACCCCCCCCCACACACACTGCCCACCCATCACATGAGATGCCCACTCAGGGTCCTAACCCAATTGAGGCAAGTCTTTTTTCAGAATCCTCCGCTTCCTTTCCTTTCCTTATTCTCAAAGGCCTTCCATTATGTCAGGTCAACGGGTTCGACCTTCTGGCAAAGTGCACCTCATTCCAAAATTTTCAAATCTCCTTTCTAACAAAATAAAAAGAAAGGTAAAAGAAAAAAGAGACAAACAAAAAACTTCCATTCTCTGAAGCCAATCTCCCACAAATGGATTTCAGTAATCCCCAAATGAAATTCGTTAACCCCAAAGATGGCACAGTGTCTAAGATCTAATGAATCTTTCCTTTTCCACTCAAAGCTGGTCCCTTCTACAGAAAACCTCATCAACTATCACAGACCTATTTCTTTACCCAGATAATATGGAAATAGAAGAAGCTAATCTGCAAATTACCTTCCATAATTTTATGACTATTGAAAGAATTTGTATTTAAGTGTGTATATAAATAGTTGTCTCTAAGAAATGACATTAAAATACAATGATAGTGCAGAAGATACTATGTGTTGTCTCATTAATGTGTTCTTAGGATGTTAATGGTCAAATCAGAGGCATGCAGGAATTATAAATCTGCAGTGAACAAAGAAAACAGAAAATAAGTAGTGAGAAAATCAGAAGAATTACCTAATTCAATGGAGTATTATTTATAAAGATTGCTGAATAATTCCTTTTTCCCATTAGCTATTAATTTATCAGATGTTGTACCCATATTTTACCACCTTCACTTCTAAGTAGAAAATCAGAATCTTCCCAAAATATGAAGATGAACATATGAGAATATTCCATATATATCCACTGACAGTAGAATTTCAAGTTTCTCAACCCATTCATCTATCTTCCTATCTATTCAGTTACCTCCTATCTATCTATCAAATCTATCTACCCTATTTATCTCTATCTATCTAGTTTTACCATGTTTGAACTGAGCATGACTTCATTCGGATTCCTCACTGGAAGTTTTTTTAAAATAATTACTCCTGCAAAGGATTGTCCTGATATCCAGAGAAAACTTGACAACAGTTTCAGGATTTCATCAAAGCCTACCCAAAGGTCTGGTAGATATACAATGTAAAGGTTGGCACTCAACTGGCTTTGACAAATGGATGTTAATGCCAAGTGCCAAATGACCGTTTCCAATGATGATGACCAGGGCTCCAAAGAAACGGGAAAGACTAGAAATAGGATTGGTCTGCAATATGGGGAAGTCTTCAAAATGAAACAAAAACATGCTTTGCTAGTTTCGCAAAAATAACCATCCAAGTTAACAGTTCTAATTTTACTCCTTAAGAGAGAATATGCACCTTTGTCACACCCCACCAAAAACAAGTAGCTCCGTTCTTACTAAAGTTCCCAATCAGCTTCACACTTGCTGTCCTCATAGGGATTAAGTGGGCCAGCTTAAAAATAAAAAAGTCACCAATTTTAACATAGAGAAAAAAGTGTTTGTAAGAAAAGCGTTTGTAAAATATGTACCTGAGTTAGTCAGAAAGACAGCATTTGACAAAATCTCCTTCCTCCTTTGGAAACTGATCTTTGGTTTGAAGAAAATTTTAAGTTGATGTACCAATATCTTGATTATACCAATTGTGTCATATGTGAGATGAATGAAACCATGTATACTCTTCATAACCAAATATATATCAATGAATTACTGAATTATTTAATGTCTTAGTTTTTTTTTTTAAGATTTTTTTTTTTTTTTTTATTCATGAGAGACAGAGAGAGAGAGAGAGAGAGGCAGAAGCAGAGGGAGAAGCAGGCTCCCAAGGAGCAGGGAGCCCGATGCGGGACTCGATCCCAGGACCCTGAGATCATGACCTGAGCCGAAGGCAAACGCTTAACCATCTGAGCCACCCAGGCGCCCAATGTCTTAGTTTTTTTAAAACAAAATATGTACACTTGGCGCACACATTGTTCTCATTTTTGGTGTCTTATGTTTGATCTCTTGTCTTTGGAGCTCCTTCATTTTTCTTGTTTCTACCATTCCTGGATTGTTGATATTCCCATGTCTGTCTCTTAGGTAAGGAATGCCAGTAATTACAACTAAAATTAGAGTCCTGCTTTAAAAATATAGATGATCTGATATACCAAGAAATAATTTCAAGTTCTGGCACTTCTTAATTAAGAGATTTTTTTCTGGGATATACAGAAAGAGTTAGTGACTGTACAATTAATGTTAAAATGCATTTTTCAAGGCCATATGTTCTCACAAGCTTTCACTTTCATTAACAGTGATTTTTAAAAGCATGCAGAAGTATATTTATATGCATTCTTATTTTGCATTACAACCATAATTTCACAATAAACTTCAGCAGAGTTAGATCCCTAATACCTTAAAAAACAGATTGCTTTAAGAATCACAAATTATACATTGCACATTTAATAATAAATAAAATGGGGGCGCCTGGGTGGCTCAGTCATTAAGCGTCTGCCTTCGGCTCAGGTCATGATCCCAGGGTCCTGGGATCGAGCCCCACATCGGGCTCCCTGCTCAGCGGGAAGCCTGCTTCTCCCTCTCCCACTCCCCCTGCTTGTGTTCCCTCTCTTGCTGTGTCTCTCTCTGTCAAATAAATAAATAAATAAAATCTTTAAAAATAATAATAATAAATAAAATGTCCAAAATTATACCATAATTAAAATTTCTCTCCTTTTAGTATTTTAGTATTTTCAACTTTGGGTCAAGCTTTGGATAAAAATCATGTCAAAGAAATACGAATATTGGTAATTTATACATGTAAGGAATGTAGAAGCCATCATAGCCTTATGATTTAGACCTATGTTCTGCAGAAATTCTGTGTATAAAGAGAAAAAAAAAAACCACAGGTTTTTCTCTGAATCATCCAAAGCTTTGCTGTACTTTCTCACTGAATTGAAGCTATTTAGGGAAGCAGGTGTTTAGTCCATACAAAAGAATCTGGGAAAAGTTTTTATTTTTTTAATTTATTTTTAAAGATGTTATTTTTATTTATCTGAGAGAAAGTGAGAGCGAGAGAGCATGGATGGGGTGGGGGAAAAGAGGGAGAAGCAGACTCCCTGCTGAGTAGGAGCCCTATGCAGGCTCCATCCCTAATGCCAGGACCCTGGGATCATTACCTAAGCTGAAGGTAGACACTTAGCTGTTTAAGAGAATGAGCCACCAGGCGCCCTGTATTTTTTAAAATTCTGTCTTTCTAGGAGTGTCTGGCTGGCTCAGTTGGTAGAACATGCGACTCTTGATTTCGGGGTTGTGAGCTGGAGTCCCACGTTGGGCTTGGAGCCTACTTAAAAATAAAATAATATAGGGGTGCCTGGGTGGCTCAGTCAGTTAAGCATCTGACACTTGATTTTGGCTCAGGTCATGGTCTCAGGGTTGTAAGATTTTCTCTCTCGTTCTGCCTCCCACCCCCTGTATAATTAATTAATTAAAATTAAAATACTGTCTTTCTTTTAATGATTTAGTGTGTTTCCCCTAGTTGAATAAACTAATTTCCAAAAGCTATAATGGGATTTTCTTAAATACCAATAGTTAATCTGAAAAAGTTAACTGTGTTGCCTGTTCACATTAAGAATGAACAAGAGATTTTAAATTATCTATTGTAAACGCTTTAAAGGAAAATGACCAATATACATGGCCTAGGTAGGTTTATGCTCTCCTAGCCTGGTAAATGTTTCAACTAAATATCACAACAAAATTATATTCTACTCAATTCTCACTTAACTGAATGTTTACTCCTTTGTAGAGCTCAGAATGACCACAAGCTCGTTGACTATCTCCTGTTTCCTCAGGATGCTTTGCTTCCAAATATTTTTTTTTTTGTATCCTTGAATTTACCCATATTCAATGTAATTCTAAAATCAGGTAAAGGATAATATTTTATGTATCTGTAGGACTTCTTATAGAGCACCCCCACCTCTTTTGCTCCTGAGATGAACTGGACTGAAGACTCCCTGAGTTCTGCCACTCTGGGCCCTGATAAATTAGACTCTCTAGCAGCGAGTATAGAGTTAGTAACTATGAGCATAGTTCCAAATTGCTACATGTATTAATCATCTGATTGTATTTTAGAAATTACCTCTTAGGAATGAAAAAAATAAAGCACTCCTAGAACATAAGACAAATAAAAAAAACATATAAAAATGGAACATAACTGGGACGCCTGGGTGGCTCAGTTGGTTAAGCATCTGCCTTCGGCTCAGGTCATGATCCCAGGGTCCTGGGATCAAGCCCCGCATCGGGCTCCCTGCTCAGTGGGGAGCCTGCTTCTCCCTCTGTCTGCTGCTCCGCCTGCTTGTGTTCTCTCTCTCTCTCTCTGACAAATAAATAAAATCTTAAAAATAAATAAATAAAATAAATGGAACATAAAAACCCCAACTTTTAAATAGCCTTCTTAGAATAGATATAATTTGTTTACTGGAAAACGAGTTTTAGATCAGGAAACTCACCTTTCAACATTTTCTCATATTCGTGTACTTTGCCACTACATTATTCTTTAAGGCCTCATTTATCAAAATATCAAACCACCAATTAGAACAATGATCAAAAGTTGAAAAGGTATATAAATTTTGTTTTTTAAAATTTCAAAGACTTTGTCTAAAGACGTTTATTCTTGGGGCACCTGGTTTACTCAGTTGGTAGACCAAGTGACCTTGATCTCAGGGTCATGAGTACAAACCCCATGTTGGGCATGGAGCCTACATAAAGACATTAACTCTTCATTCCTCTTGAGATTACAAATCCTGTCACACTGTTAGTTTATCAGCTGTAGAAAATAATACATGTGAAGCTGCTACATTTCCTTGATATGGCAGATGCTGTTCTTGTTGAACCAATATCCCCTCCCTCAGCCATTTACCGTTTCCTTGCTCCCAGGACTACATCCAAATGACAGCATCACATCTCTATGCCCAAGCCATTTATTTTGTTTTTGTTTTTGTTTTTTTTTCACTGATTGTCTAGACCTGCTCTCTCTCTCTGCACAATCAGGACAGAAGTGCTAGGGAAGAAAGGCTACCCAAAAGTGTAGCTCAACTGATAACTCACATATCTTGGAGAATGTTCTACATCATTTCCCAGAACCTTTCAGTGATACTAAGCTCTATTTGCTCACAGAGGTAAATTGCTTGATGAAATACTCTTTATTGGCCTCCTTTCCTTTTTTGTCATACTTCCTCATTTCTCTACTGGCATTTCCAGGGATTACCTTCCAAATAAATTACTTGTACTCAAAAGCTTTTCTCAGGGTCTGTGCCTGGAGAAACCCAAACTAAGATACTTGTCTTTAAAATGCTAAAATTCCGCATATCTTAACATCTTTGAAATTGGGATATAACATTTATTTAGTACCTATATGTAGGTTGCTTCTTGGTTCACAACAAATCTTTCAATGGCCACATCTGTGCTCCATGATTCTTCTCTCCCCACCATAGCTGACTGGCCCAGTAACAGAAGCATCTGACCCAAGGTGGGTCAATACTATCTCTACCAGGGAATTAAAACCTGAATAAAGGGCCAGAGAGACTGGAGTGGCTCAGGCATATTAGAGGACATGTACTATAGAGAAAAACTACAACTTCTTTGTTGGGGTCCCAAGCTCTTCTTGTTCTCTTCTTTTCCAAAGGTTGGTCCTGTCCTTCAATACTATGATGTTATCTCAAAACGCTCCAATAAATTCCCCTACCAGAATTGTTTTCTGTTACATAAAATGCCTCTCTCAACCTTTCCCTCACCACAAAAAAAAAAAAAAAAAAAAAAAAAATACTCAATGCTCAAAAGCCACAAAATTCCTGATCCATTTATTTCTCTCCTATCACCAAGAAACTCATTAACACTCTTAATTTTATTTTGCTTTTAATTAATACACAAGTTAACAATATCAGCCACACTGAATCTTTACTGGAAGTATGATATACATTTTGGATAACGTGTAATCATCAAAGAGAGAAAATACTGTTTCAAGTCTGACAAACACTATTTAATTATCAGCTAATAAACAGAAGGTTCATTTAAAAGATTTTCACCAAGTGCCTGTTTTACGATGGTCACTGTGCTGAGTAAATGTCACAGAAATTAAGAGTTTATCTGCCTTATCCTACTCTTGCTCTGTAGAATTATTTTTTGGTTTCTGAATATTTACTTACAGTGTATAGGTTAAATCTTCACCTTCAAAGTTAACAGACAGACTAAACTATCAAAGTTTAGTTCCAATTCTAAATTCCTGGATGAAGAACTCTGACAGACCCAGCTTTTTCAAATGTTTACCCCTCAAGCAACCAATTAAGGCTGGGACATAAGAGTAATATTTTACAAAAATGGTTGCTGAAGGCTCATCATTGCTATGAGGAGGAAGCAGGAAGTTCCTAGCATGTGGGACTGCCAATAACTTCCAAGAGTTATCTGCCCATTTTAGGTAGGGTGTTTATGCATTTTTGTTTTCCTGAGGCATTCCAGTTTATGCCTATGTTATAGGTATAATTACTAACACTATCTGTCCCCTTTTGTTTCAAGAGTTCTCCCTTGGATGATACATACCATCTTAATTACAGAGATCACTGAGGGCAATGCTGTTCCTTTACTTGAGAGTACAACTGAGACCTAGAAAGATTAAGAGACTTTTTGGGCGCCTGGGTGGCTCAGTTGGTTAAGCGACTGCCTTCGGCTCAGGTCATGATCCTGGAGTCCTGGGATCGAGTCCCGCATCGGGCTCCCGGCTCGGCGGGGAGCCTGCTTCTCCCTCTGACCCTATCCCCTCTCATGCTGTTTCTCTCTCTCTCTCTCTCAAATAAATAAATAAATAAAATCTTTATTAAAAAAAAAGAGACTTTTTCAAGGACATCCAATTAGTACTAGCTCTAATAGTAAAATTCAATGTGCACTATAGTATTCTAGTTATTAGTTTATATTGTTGAATCCCTTCTCTTTCATCATTCCACCTTGTGACTGACAGCATAGTATTATGAAATGATTGGTTAAAATTCAGCTGAATTTAGTAGTCAAGGAACAGAGCAACACCAACTCAATTCAGTAACACCAGGATCATAATTAGCATCCTAAACAAGGAGCCATGCAAAGATAACATTATTTTGCAGAACTCTTACTGGCATGCAAAATGCTATTAAAAAATAGAGTATAATTCCACGTTGCTTTTTGTTTCCTTCACATTGGCTGAATGGGACCTGATCTTGACTCTACCATTAAGGGTATTTATGCTCTTTTTAAGATAACATTCAGCCTGAAAGTTTAAGCACTAGCAAAAGACAGCTTCCCTTCCAGCTGGCTAAAAGAAAAAATCAGAGGATAACATCTTGAAATGACTCTTCTCTCAAGACAGACATCTTTACCATGCCAAAAAATATCAGAAATGTAGCCCTTCAGGGAAAATATCCCACTCCTGGGGAAAAGGCGTACTTCTGAGCTTAGTGTGAAACAAATTTGTGAAGTAGGCAAATTTGGTAACATTTTAATATTCTTAAACTGTTTCTTCTCTACATCCTTGGTGATACCATTTCCCCCTTCCTCCCCTCTAATCTCTGAGTCTTTTTATTTTCTCATCATTTTTTACTTTGAAAATTTGTTATCTGGAAAGGAATTTTCACATTTCTATGAAGAACAGATAACCTTTAGATATTCAGTATATTTCTCCCAAGATTCCTGTACCATAAAGTCTTATGTATAAAACTCAAATGTTTGGAAATCTAGGAATTTAATTTTTTAAAAAAATATTTTATTTATTTATTTGAGAGAGACAGAGACAGCAAAGAGAGCATGGGGGGGGATGTCAGGGAGAGGAAGAGCAGGCTCCCCTCTGAACAGGGACCCCACAGCCCACCATGCCAGGGTGCAGGATCCCAGGACCCGGGGTCATGACCTGAGAGGAAGGCAGACGCTTAACCCACTGAGCTAGGTGCCCCTAGGAATTAAATTTGGGGCATTAGCAAACCGCAATATTTTGGAGTAGGTGGGACTTCCAACTCCTCAAACCATGCCAAGTGAGTGGCCCCCTACTCCACCCACTTCACCTAATAAAAGTCTGGTTCTGCTTTCTAGTTTAAGTTTTATAGCAAAGCCTGAATGAAGTCCCCTTTCAAAATATTCCAAATTGGAAAATTAAGTTCAGAGATTTCTAGTTGCAGAAGCACCCTAAAAATATGTCAGTATGATCAATAACTACTATATATTTCAATGCCAGGAGCTGAGAAAAAAATCACAGGCAAAAGATGGAATTTAGATGAGTTCCCTAAGGGAAAGCTTTAGATTTTTGCATCTTGAGTAGGTGATTTTCAGAGGAAGCTGAATTATGACTTTTCCCAATCAACTCAAACTTAAAAACGTCAGCAGCAGCACAATACATTAAACATGCTCACTTAAATATATGCCAGCTGAAATTGTGAAATGGATGAGCTGGTGAGCAGGAACTTAAGCTGGGAAGAAAAGTTCTCATACGTTTTACACGATATTAAAAATAAGAAAAGTAAAAGAAACATTAGGACCCTGGCTTCATTTCTTGATATGAATTACTAAAGCACAAATTCAAAGATGTTTCAATTTCCTATAGCTAACTGTTGTGTTTTGTTGCATTCTGAATAGCAGAATGCTGTAAAAATCCTCAATAAAATATTAGTAAGTCAAATCCAACAATATATGAAAAGAATTATATACAATCACCAAGTAGGATTTATTCTAAGTATACAAAGCTGGTTCAAAATTCAAAAATTAATCAATGTAAGCCACCCCATCATCAGACTAACATAGGAAAATCATATGATCCCATCAATTGTCAAAGGAAAAGCATCTGACAAAATCTAATACCCATTCATGATAAAAATTCTCTGCAATTAGGAATAGAGATAAACTTCCTTAATTTGATAAAGAATATCTTCAATCTACTGCTAACATCCTACATAATGGTGAGACTGGATGCTTTCTAACTAAGATTGGAAGCAAAGCAACCCCTTCCCACTCCTTCCCACTCAACGTCATATGGGAAATCCTTGCCAGTGTAGCAAGACAAGAAAAGGAGATCAAAGTTACACACTTTGGAAAGGAAAAAATAAAATTATTGCAGAATACAAGATTAATATACAAAAGTCAATTTCTTTCCTATATACCAATAATGAAAAATTTGAATTTGAAATTTATAACAATAAGTTTTAATATAGCACTCAAAAATGAAATATGCATAAATCTAACAAAATATTTACAGAACGCAAAAAGAAAAGTAAAAAACACTACTGAAAAAAATCAGAGACCTCACTAAATGAAGAGATATTCTATGTTCATGGATAAAGGCTCAATTTTGTTAAAATATCAATTCTTCCCAGTTTGATTTATAGAAGCAATGCAACCCCAATCAAATTCCCAGAAAGCAATTTTGTAGATACTGACAAAGTGATTATAAATTTTACATGAAAAAGAAAAAATTCTAGAAGAGCCAACGTAACACTTATGAGAAGAAGCTGGAGAACTCCCTCTATATGATTTCAAGTCTTACAAGGCTACAGTAATCAAGACACTGTAATACTGACAAAGGAATAGTCACAGCCGTCAATGCAACAGAATAGAGAACCCAGACACAGACCCACAGGAATATAACCAACTGATCTTTAACATAAGAAAAAGGGAAATTCTATTCATGTCTTTCCAACAAATGGTGCTGGAACAACTGGATTGTAATATACAAAAAAAAAAAAAAAGAACCTCGACAAAGACATTACACCTTAAATAAAAATTAATTCAAAATGGATCTCACACCTAAGATGCAAAACTATAAAATTTCATGAAGACATAGAAGAAAATCTGTATTACATTGTATTTGGTGATGAGTTTTTAAATGAAACATCAATAGCTTGAACCATGAAAAAAGCTAGGTTGTATTTCATTAAAATTAAAAACCCTGTCCTGCCAATCACTACTAAGGGAATGAAAAGACAAGCCACAGACTGTTAAAATACATTTGTGAAACACATAACTGACAAGTGACTTGTATACAAAATATAATAAGAACTCTAAAAACATAACAAAAAGAAAATAAAACAAAATTTTTAAATAGACAAAAAATCTAAACAGATACTTCTCCAAAGAAAATACAAGGAAATATCAGCTTACACCTGTCAGATGGCTAAAATAAAACTTAAAACAACAACAACAACAAAAAGAAATAACAAGTGTTGGCAAGAAAGTGGAGAAAAAGGAACGCCCACTTGCACTGTTGATGGGAATGTAAATTGGTACAGGCAATGCGGGAAACAGTATGGACGGTCCTCAAAAATTTAAAAATAGAAATGCAATATGATCCAATAATTTCATTCTGGATATTCACCCAAGGAAAACAAAAACAGTAATTCAGAATGGTATGTGCACCTCTATGTTTATTGCAGCATTATTTACAATAGTCAAGATATAAAAGCAACTGAGTGTCCACAGATAGACAAATGGATAAGGAAGATGTGGTGTGTACACACACACACACACACACACACAGGAGTATTACATGGCCACAAAAAAGGATGAGATGTTGCCATCTGTAACAACATGGACGGACCTAAAGGGTAATATGCTAAGTGAAAGAAGGCTGACTGAGAAAGATAAATACCATATGATTTCACTCATATTTGGAATATAAAAAACAAAAGAATTGGGGTACCTGAGTGGCTCAGTTGGTTAAGCGTCTGCCTTCGGCTCAAGTCATGATCTCAGGGTCCTAGGATCAAGCCCTGCATCAGGCTCTCTGCTCGGTGGGGAGTCTGTTTCTCCCTCTGTACTCTCTCTCTCTCTCCATAAATAAAATCTTAAAAATGAATAAATAAATAGTACTGGATTTATAACCCAAAGTATAAATTAAACAGCTCATACTGAAATAGTTGAATAAATAAATGGGGAAACTAGACAAATTTCCTATGCATAAGAATTCCAAATAATTAAGGCAGATACTTTATGCTTAACCAGGTGGAGCATATCTACCTTCCCCTTAAGTGTGGGCTGCACATTGTGGCCTCCTTCCTGAAAGTTCAGTACAGAAAGGAGAAAAAACAGCAACTTTATGGTGGGGAAATCTGACAAATTCAACCTCAAAGCAGGTGACCAAGCTTAACATCAACAGTGATAAGTGGTTTGTTTAGATAGTATGTGACCCTGATATGATGTGATGAAACTGGCACTTTACCTCTGTGGTCCCTCCCAAAAACACATAATCCTGATAAAATCATGAGAAAAACAGCAGGAAAATCCCCACTGAGGTACCTTCTACAAATTACCTAACAATTCCCAACAGTTGTAAGGTTCTCAAAAACAAGAAAAGTCTAAGAAATTTACAATCAAGATAAGCCTAAGGAGACATGATGGGGGAAAAAAAATGTAATGTGGTATTCTGGATAGGGTTTGGGAGAGAAACTAAAGAAATCTGAATAAATTATGTACTTTAGTTAGTAATAGTTTATCAATAATATTTAATTCATTGTACAAATGTACCAAACTAATTTATTAGCAATAGGGGAAACTTGATGTGGTATATATAGGCACTCTTTGTACTATCTTTGCAATAATTCTTTAAATCTAAAACTCTCCTAAAAAAAATTTAGATGTTTGTCCATGAATACACACACATGAAAAATATTTTGCTTCCAGTCAATGAAAAACTGACCTAGTCTTTCTAGTTGTCTCAAGAACCCTTATGTCCTTCATATACTGATTCATCTAGAAAAGCAAAGCCCAGAGATTTATTCTTTATTTTCTCTTTGTAAAGGATATTATGAGAACCACAATGACAATCTCACTAAATATCATCAAAGTGCAGAACACATATTACCCTATGATAAACATAAATACCTCATCTGATCCTCCTAATAAGTCCACTGTACAGATTGAATAGGTGTCATTCCTATTTCACTGATAAGAAAACTAAAGTTCAAAAAATCTAAACATCCATGGAGTTTCCTCAGTGACCTGGGATAAGAAGGCTTTTCAGGGGATGCCTGGGTGGCTCAGTTGGTTAAGCGTCTGCCTTCAGCTCAGGTCATGATCCCAGGGTTCCGGGATCAAGCACTGCATCCTGTTCCTTGCTCAGCAGGGAGCCTGCTTCTCCCTCTGCCTGCCACTCTCCCTGCTTGTGCTCTCGCTCTCTCTGACAAATAAATAAAATCTTAAAAAAAAAAAAAAGGCTTTCAGAAGAGCTAAATTGCCCCCTGCCTTACAGATAGGTTTCTATATAACATTTAGTAAGAAGGTATCCTTATAACTCAAAAATAGTTTATTTGCTCTATATTATAAGATCTATTGGGACTAAAATTATTGAATATATTAATGGAGGAAGTGAGACACACAATACTGTGGGCAAACCAAAAACAAACAAACACAGAACAAAACAACAAATTTATAAACCAAGATCTTCCATAGGCCTAAGGAATAAGAAAGTTAAGGGTGAGCATTAGGCAATTTTGCACATCCCTAGAACACAGAATAAAACACATGACTTTGCCCCTAGGAAATATTTAAAATGGACTTACTTGGTAATATGTCAATAGGTTGTACTAAATTTTGGCTTAAATTCTGCTCACAAAGTATGATGTAATCCACTTGGTTCGGTTTGGTTAATCTGAAATGAACCTGCAAATCTTGTGGATCCAGACCAATAAAATAAAAATTACTAATTTTTTTTTTAAAGATTTTATTTATTTATTTGAGACAGAGAGAATGAGAGACAGAGAGCATGAGAGGGAGGAGGGTCAGAGGGAGAAGCAGACTCCCTGCCGAGCAGGGAGCCCGATGCGGGACTCAATCCCGGGACTCCAGGATCATGACCTGAGCCGAAGGCAGTCACTTAACCAACTGAGCCACCCAGGCACCCAAAAATTACTAATCTATAAACTATCCCAATTACTGTACAATATTAGAGGGAAGAATTAAATTTTTCTCCCTTGCAAGTATCTACAAAGTACAGCTCTCTTTAAATTAAAGTCAGTTGGGCAATTGTAGAAGTTATCTGTTCAGTTTATATCTATATTTCAAATCACACACACATCAAATGTGCATACATACTATTTTGGGTGACATCATTAGGCAACAACTCATTTGATTTCACTGTTGAGGCAGTGATTTCTAATTAGATCACCCTGGCCAACTCTGTATTTATAATACTCTGTATTTATTCTGGACAGATTTATGAAAGCTGTTTTAAAATCTTAACATTCTTATCCCACCAACTTTCATTTCTTAATCTTTTTCTACTGATTAATTTTTTTCCTGACTGTGAATGTTTTCCTGCTTTACTGCTTATCTGGTAATTTTTATTTGTTGCAAGACATTACTAAATGTTATGTTTTTGAGTGTGTCTATTTTGTTCTCTCTTAAAGAAGAGTGTTGAGCTCAGAGGAGATAATTCGTTTACTGGCAGATCCCATACCATTCATTACAATAATATCAAGATTTCTAAAGGTGAGTCTACTCATTTAGAGGCATGTGCTCTTCAACTCACCAGGATGCTCACAGGGTCCCAGAGGCATTTAAGCCTAGGGCTCTTGATCTATACAATGTCCATTTAGCTTGTTTTTCAAGCTTCCATCTCACTCACCTCCCACTTTTCCCTCCTTGTAGTCCCCACCCTTACTCTATCTATAAGAATAAGGTCGCTGGCATCCTGCATTTCTGTATGCTTGAAAAATGTGTAATTGTTAATGTTGAGTGGCCTAGAGAGCATTATTGTAATCCTAGAGTATGTGTAATACAAATAAGTTAAAAAAAAAATCTCAAAGAAAAAACATGTCAAAATCTTTCATTCTAAGCACTCAGCAACTCATTTCTTTCTTTTTATTTAGAAATTACTTCAAATGCCAGGAAAAACATATTAGCAGCTACAGGGCTGCTTTTCTTCTCATACAAACAACAGTGAGAGGAAATTCCCAATTGGGCTGGATTATTCAAATTAGCCATAACTCAAAATCCTTCAAAATGAGCTCAGGAATTTATTTTATGTTTTATTTTGCAACTGGCGTATCATATTTCTAATTAAATTTTTTTTAGGCTAATGCTAAAATGAGTTCGCCCTTCCTGAGAAATCCCACGTCTCACCCAGTTCAACCAAGTACAGGAGTGCAAAAAAAAAGTGATGTAAAACTTATAAAACTAAAGATTTTAGTTGGTAAACAAGAATTTTATCAAGAATAGGTCATTTTTGCCATTTCCAAAAGGCCACAGCGAATATCATTCTCAATCGGGAAAAACTGAGAGCTTTTCCGTATTAAGGTCAGGAACATGACAGGGATGACCACTCTCCGCACTTTTGTTCAACATAGTACTAAAAGTCCTAGCCTCAGCAATCAGACAACAAAAAGAAATAAAACCAAATTGGCAAAGAAGAAGTCAAACTCTCTCTCTTCACAGATGACATGATACTTTATGTGAAAAACCCAAAAGACTCCACCCCCAAATTACTAGAACTCATACAGCAATTCAGCACTGTGACAGGATACAAAATCAATGCACAGAAATCAGTTGCAATTCTATACACTAATAATGTGACTGAAGAAAGAGAAATTAAGGAATAGATTCCATTACAATAGTACCAAAAACCATAAGATACCTAGGAATAAATCTAACCAAAGAGGTAAAGGCATCTATACTCTAGAAACTACAGAAAACTTATGAAAGAAATTGAGGAAGACACAAAGAGATAGAAAAACATTCCATGCTCATGGACTGGAAGAATAAACATTGTGAAAAAGTCTATGCTGCAAAGAGCAATCTACACTTTCAATGCAATCCCTACCAAAATACCATCGACATTTTTCACAGAGGGGGAACAGATAATCCTAAAATTTGTATGGAACCAGATAAGGCCCCGAATTGCCAGGGGATTGTTGAAAAAGAAAACCAAAGCTGGGGGCATCACAAAGCCTCCCTTCAAACTATATTACAAAGCTGTGATCATCAAGACAGCATGAAATTGGCACAAAAACAGACACATAGATCAATGGAACAGAATAGAGAACCCAGAAATGGACCCTCAACTCTATGGTCAACTAATCTTTGACAAAGCAGGAAAAAATATGCAATGGAAAAAAGACAGTCTCTTCTATAAATGGTGCTGGGAAAATTGGACAGCCACATGCAGAAGAATGAAACTGGACCATTCTCTTACACCATACACAAAGATAAACTCAAAATGGATGAAAGACCTCAATTGAGACAGGAAGCCATCAAAATCCTAGAGGAAAATATAGGCAGTAACCTCTTTGACACTGGCCACAGCGACTCTTTTGAGTCATGTCTTTAAAGGCAAGGTAAACAAAAGCAAAAATGAACTTTTGTGATTTCATCAAGATAAAGAGCTTTTGCACAGCAAAGGAAACAGTCAACAAAACTAAGAGGCAACCCACAGAATAGAAGATATTTGCAAATTACATATAAAGGGCTAGCATCCAAGATCTATAAAGAACTTCTCAAACTCAACACCCAAAAAACAAATAATCCAATAAAGAAATGGGCAGAAGACATGAACAGACACTTCTCCAAAGAAGACATACAAATGGCTAATAGACACATGAAAAAATGTTCAACATCACTAGACATCAGGGAAATACAAATCAAAACCACAATGAGATACCATCTTATACCAGTTGGAATGGCAAAAATTAACAAGACAGGAAACAAGAAGTGTTGACGAGGATGTGGAGAAATATGAACGCTCTTACACTGTTGGTGGGAATGCAAGCTGGTACAGCCACTCTGGAAAACAGTATGGGGGTTCCCCAAAAAGTTAAGAATAGAGCTACCCTATGACCCAGCAATTGCACTTCCAGGTATTTATCCAAAAGATACAAACATAGTGATTTGAAGGGGCACATGCACCCCAATGTTCATAGCAGCAATGTCCATGATAGCCAAACTATGGAAGGAGCTGAGATGCTCTTCAACGAATGAACAGATAAAGCAGATGTGGTTCGTATATACAATGGAATATTATTCAGCCATCAGAAAGGATGAATACCCACCATTTGCATAGACATGGATGGAACTGGAGGGGATTATGCTAAGTGAAATAAGTCAAACAGAGAAAGACAATTATCATATGGTTTACTCATATGTGGAACGTAAGGAATAGCATGGAGGACCACAGGGGAAGGGAAGGAAAAGTGAATGGGAAGAAATCACACAGGGAAACAAACCATGAGAGACTCTGGACTCTGGGAACCAAACTGAGGGTTACAGAAGGGAGAGTGGTGGGGGGACGAGATAACCAGATGACGGGTATTAAGGAGGGCACGTGTGGTGATGAGCACTGGGTGTTATATGCAACTAATGAATCACTGAACACCATATCAAAAACTAATGATGTACTATATGCTAACTAAACATGATAAAAAAAAAGGTCATTTTTTTTTTTCAGATCGTAGCAAAGTCCAATGTTTTAGAAAACTATTATTCTCCTTTTATGCCTTTTAAATAAATACATCTACAGGGCTGTATATGAATAACATTAAGATAATATACATTCCCCCTTTTAAAAAGGAAAACACCACCACTCCCTCTATATTGTTTAACAAAGTTTTGGGGGAAATTCAAGTGAGCAAGAAGAGCATATTGCCTTTCTTTCTTTCCCTCTCTCTCTCTTTCTTTTTTGAATCAACATAAATCACCTGATTTTTTTCCATGACTTTTTTTCCTCAAAAACAATCCTTTAACCTGCTGATTTCAACAAACTGCTATAGAGGACCTTTCCATGTTATGAAAATATCCCTGAGAAGTACAGAGTTGGCGGAGTCACACACCTGGAGGTCCACGAGGTCAGAGGGCAAGATAGTTTTTACAGCTCACACAATGGAGCACACAGTGCCCTCACTTCTGCTAACCAGGACTCTAACCAGGGCTTCTACATGCAGCTAATTCGAATTACAATCATCAGGTCGAAAAATTCCTGACACTAGCAGCATTAAACCCTAAAATTCTATCTTAAAACTATTTTATCATGGTGTGTGTGTGTGTGTGTTTGAAAAAAGAAATGTTAACTCAAAGAGTTGCTTCTAAATTTTCAGGAACACTTTACCCCCTGGTTTCAATACTTGCTTCATCCATTAACATAGTAGAGAAAAAAAGTCTCCAGATGAAAATTTTTTCGAAGATAAGAAACAATGCAAAGTTTCCTAAAGGGGTGAACCCTCAGAAACAAGCTATTTCCATTTCTACTATGGGATAGAAATTTCCCCAGAAAGTAACAAACTTTACACACATTTTCTGAAGAAGTGGTTGTCAATATCAGTTTTTGCTTCCTTATTCCCCACAAAGTAGCAGGCAACAAGCTCAAATTGAGTTTTGCAACACCATGGAAGAAAATGTCTTGGCCCCTTTTCCTAAATAGGTAAAGTCTGGGAGATACTTTTCTATTTTATAAACAAAATTTTGCCAATGGAAACAATTAATGTAATTAAAATTATTTATTTAAAATAAGTCATAAAGTCACTCTATATGAAAAACTATGCAGTGTGTTTATGTGCTAGTATTACCAGAAGGGAAGACAATAAACTGAAATGAAGAGTGGTTTAAAATATTAAAATAGCAAACATCATAACAGAATCGGGACATCTCCCATAGCTGAAGAGAAATCACAAAATTGGTCCATTTTCAAAACATATATCTCATACCATCTTCCACCTGCATGATACACACATTAAAATCCTCTAAAGATAGGACTGTGCAATAAATAAAACATCTGAAAAACCTAAGCCCTATCAATTTCATTTCAACCTTTACCCAAGGAATAAAATTGTTCAAGATTTCCTCCCTGACTTATTAAAAGATTTAAGTAAGTTCAACACACATTTATGAACACAATTCAAAAACCCTGAAGGAAAAAAAGAAGTCCAATATATGATCTGAGGATGGGGCTCTCTGTAAGTCATTATTCTTCTTCCTAAGTGATCACGACTTTTTTCCCATTTCAGACTACTGGCAAAGCTGACCTACTGAGCCTTGGCTGAGGCTACCAGACTTCCAGGAAACTTGTAGCCCCAGCTCCTCTCTATCAAACAGAGAGACTTCCCGAAAGTCCTTGATTCAGTTTATTTGCTTACAGACTAGATGAGCTAATTAAAAGGAACTTGTTTTCCTTTCACCTCAGAGTTTAAGCCTTTATAATTGCGAAATGCCAAAAATACCCAGCCTGGATAATTGCTTCTATGACCCTAACACCACTGCCTATTAATCCAGTTGAGCTCAGAAATAGCCCCCGACCCACTCTTCTTCCCACCCACTACTGTACACAAAGGACAATTTAACTGAGTGCCTAGGAAAATCCCCTGCAAAAGCGGAGCATCCAGACTTACTTGGACTCTGAGCATTTGAACTCAATTCTCAAGCAACTCAAAAAAATTGAAGTCATTCTTTGCACAATTCATTTTCAACAATATGACCCCAAAACTGCCCCAACCCTATAGCAGTACTTTGAGTACTATCAATTCATTGGGCTGCATGTGAGAAAGACCACCTTAGATCACATGATTGAGACAGGCTATTATGTAGATTATGAATTACAATCCACATCTAATACACTATGCCAGTTGGTATACCTATGAGGCCCAAAACTTCTATGCAAATCTGGTCCCTAGCCAGGTGAGCATTTAAAAAGAAGCCTGTAGGCAAAATGTACAAGAGGACTTAATGTAGTATAGGGAGGCCAACTACAGTTTTTCCAGGGACTGATACTGGGAGAACAAGTAGGAATTCTGGCAGGTTGGGGCAGAGAGAAACTGCCCAGAAATTCTTTTCTAGCCTGAACTCCAGCAACTACCCTAAATGAACTCAATGATCCAATCAAGCTAGTTTATTTGGTATCACTTGAAAATGCTTTGAGCCTCTACTGATATGGACCAAACTTTAACTACAGCTATCAAATTAACGAGCAGCTTTTAATATGCAGCACCAGTGCCACCTTCTCCAAGAAGCGTTAACCGATTTTTCCAGTTGAGTATGACCTCTCCTTTTCTAGTAAGTTTTGGCTATTTTGACTTTTCATAAGAACTCACAACGTGGGGTGTCTGGGTGGCTCAGTTGGTTGGGCGTCTGCCTTCAGCTCGGGTCACGATCCTACAGTCCTGGGATCAAGTCCTGCGTCAAGCTCCCTGCTCAGCAGGGAGTTGGCCTCTCCCTCTGCCTCTCTCCCCAGCTTGTGCTCTCCCTTTCTCAAATAAATAAATAAAATCTTTAAAAAAAAGAACTTACAACTTAAGTCAAGCTTTAAAGAAAGAAAGCAATGAGCCGGGAGTGGTATTTTTATACAGTATTTTACTAAATAAACAGTTAATAGTTCTTACATGTAATAGGTTCTCAACTAATATTTGTTGAGTGAAAAAAACAAAATTGACCTGAGAAAGCTTGCTATCTAAAAGAATGTCAAGATGCTGAGGGTTTAGACGATTCTTTCCTGCTAGGACAGCAGCAACAACAACAAAAACTGCAGCTCTCCTTTTAGCCAATTAATTTATTTCAAATTAGCTGAAGTGGCTAAGTTAGCCAATATTGGTTGTCACAGCATGCATCATATATTGATGAATCTAGAATGCATAAGACAGAATCTCCTGCCTTCAAGGATGTGATAAATACAACTTTGCCTCTTAGCTATACTGATATTTTTCTTTCCTGATATGCCTGAAGCCTTGTAAGATGGTCCAGTTTTTTTTTTAATTATGTTATGTTAATCACCATACATTACATCATTAGTTTTTGATGTAGTGTTCCATGATTCATTGTTTGTGTATAACACTCAGTGCTCCATTCAGTACATGCCCTCTTTAATACCCATCACCAGGCTAACTCATCCCCAAACACCCTCCCCTCTAGAGCCCTCAGTTTGTTTCTCAGAGTACATAGTCTCTCATGGTTTTTCTCCCCTTCCAAACTCCCCCCCTTCATTGTTCCCTTCCTGCTATCTTCTTCTTTTTTTTTTAACGTATAATGTATTATTTGTTTCAGAGGTACAGGTCTGTGATTCAACAGTCATACACAATTCACAGCGCTCACCATAGCACATACCCTCCCCAGTGTTTATCACCCAGCCACCCCAGCCACCCCACTCCCTACCCGTCGAGCAAACCTCAGTTTGTTTCCTGAGATTAAGAATTCCTCGTATCAGTAAGGTCATATAATACATGTCTTTCTCTGATTGACTCATTTCGCTCACCATAATACCCTCCAGTTCCATCCACGTCGTTGCAAATGGCAAGATGTCATTCCTTTTGATGGCTGCGTAATATTCCATTGTGTATATATACCACTTCTTCTTTATCCATTCATCTGTCAATGGACATCTTGGCTCTTTCCATACTTTGGCTATTGTGGACACTGCTGCTATAAACATTGGGGTGCATGTACCCCATCAGGTCACTACATTTATATCTTTGGGGTAAATACCCAGGAGTGCAATTACTGGGTCATATGGTAGCTCTATTTTAAACTTCTTGAGGAACCTCTATACTGTTTTCCAGAGTGGCTGTACCAGCTTGCATTCCAGCCAACAGTGTAGGAGGGTTCCACTTTCTCCACATCCCTGCCAAAATCTGTCGTTTCCTGACTTGTTAGTTTTAGCCATTCTGACTGGTGTGAGGTGGTATCTCATTGAGGTTTTGATTTGGATTTCCCTGATGCCGAGCGATGTGGAGCACTTGTGCTGTGTCTGTTGGCCAATTGGATGTCTTCTTTGGAAAAATGTCTGTTCATGTCATCTGCCCATTTCTTGATTGGATCATTTGTTCTTTGGGTGTTGAGTTTAATAAGTTCTTTAGAGATTCTGGATACTAGCCCTTTATCTGATATGTCATTTGCAACTATCTTCTCCCATTCTGTCAGTTGTCTTTTGGTTTTGTGGACTGTTTCTTCTGCTGTGCAAAAGCTTTTTATCTTGATGAAGTCCCAAGAGTTCATTTTTGCCCTTGCTTCCCTTGCCTTTGGCGATATGTCTAGGAAGAAGTTGCTGCGGCTCAGGTTGAAGAGATTGCTGCCTGTGTTCTCCTTTAGGATTTTGATGGACTCCTGTCTCACATTGAGGTCTTTCAACCATTTTGAGTCTATTTTTGTGTGTGGTGTAAGGAAATGGTCCAGTTTTATTCTTCTGCATGTGGCTGTCCAATTTTCCCAAAACCATTTGTTGAAGAGACTGTCTTTTTTCCATTGGACTTTCTTTCCTGCTTTGTCGAAGATGAGTTGACCATAGAGTTGAGGGTCCATTTCTGGACTCTCTATTCTGTTCCACTGATTGAAGTGTCTGTTTTTGTGCCAGGACCAAACTGTCTTCATGATTATAGCTTTGTAACAGAGCTTGAAGTCGGGAATTGTGATGCCCCTAGCTTTGCTTATCTTTTTCAATATTCCTCTGGCTACTCGGGGTCTTTTCTGGTTCCATACAAATTTTAGGATTATTTGTTCCATTTCTTTGAAAAAAGTTGATGGTATTTTGATAGGGATTGAATTAAATGTGTAGATTCCTCTAGGTAGCACTGACATTTTCACAATATTTATTCTTCCAATCCATGAGCATGGAACGTTTTTCCATTTCTTTGTGTCTTCCTCAATTTCTTTCAAGAGTATTTTATACTTTTCTAAGTACAGATTCTTTGCCTCTTTGGTTAGATTTATTCCTAGGTATCTTATGGCTTGGGGTGCAATTGTAAATGGGATCGACTCCTTAATTTCTCTTTCTTCTTTCTTATTGTTGGTGTAGAGGAATGCCACTGATTTCTGTGCACTGATTTTATATCCTGCCACTTTACTGAATTCCTGTATGAGTTCTAGCAGTTTTGGGGTGGAGTCTTTTGGGTTTTTCACATAAAGTATCATATCATCTGCAAAGAGTGAGAGTTTGAATTCTTCTTTGCCGATTTGGATGCCTTTTATTTCTTTTTGTTGTCTGATTGTTGTGGCTAGGACTTCTAATACTATGTTGAATAGCAGTGGTGATAGTGGACATCCCTGCCGTGTTCCTGGCCTTAGGGGGAAAGCTCTCAGTTTTTTCCGCATTGAGAATGATATTCGCTGTGGGTTTTTCATAGATGGCTTTTATGATATTGAGGTAATATACCCTACCCTCTGAAGAGTTTTGATCAAGAAAGGATGCTGTACTTTGTCAAATGTTTTTTCTGCATCTATTGAGAGGATCATATGGTTCTTGTTCTTTCTTTTATTAATGTATTGTATCACATTGATTGATTTGCAGATGTTGAACCAACCTTGCCGCCCAGGGATAAATCCCACTTGGTCGAGGTGAATAATCCTTTTAGTGTACTGTTGGATCCTATTGGCTAGTATTTTGGTGAGAATTTTTGCACCCATGTTCATCAGGGATATTGGTCTGTAATTCTCCTTTTTGATGGGGTCTTTGTCTGGTTTTGGGATCAAGGTAATGGTGGCCTCATAAAACAAGTTTGGAAGTTTCCCTCCATTTCTATTTTTTGGAACAGTTTCAGAGAATAGGTATTAATTCTTCTTTAAATGTTTGGTAGAATTCCCCTGGGAAGCCATCTGGCCCTGGGCTTTTGTTTTTTGGGAGATTTTTGATGACTGCTCAATTTCCTTAGTGGTTATAGGTCTGTTCAGGTTTTCTATTTCTTCCTGCTTCAGTTTTGGTAGTTGATATATCTCCAGGAATGCATCCATTTCTTCCAGGTTATTGAATTTGCTGGCATTGAGCTGCTCATAATATGTTCTTATAATTGTTTGTATTTCTTTGGTGTTGGTTGTGATCGTTCCTCTTTCATTCATGATTTTGTTGATTTGGGTCCTTTCTCTTTTCTTTTTGATAAGTCTGGCCAGGGGTTTATCAATCTTGTTAATTCTTTCAAAGAACCAGCTCCTAGTTTTGTTGATCTGTTCTACTGTTCTTTTGGTTTCTATTTCATTGATTTCTGCTCTGATCTTTATTATTTCTCTTCTCCTGCTGGGTTTCGGCTTTATTTGCTGTTCTTTCTCCAGATCCTTTAGGTGTAGGGTTAGGTTGTGTATTTGAGACCTTCCTTGTTTCTTGAGAAAGGCTTGTTATTGCTATATACTTGCCTCTTAGGACTGCCTTTGCTGCATCCCAAAGATTTTGAATAGTTGTGTTTTCATTTTCATTGCTTTCCATGAATTTTTTTAATTCTTCTTTAATTTCCTGGTTGACCCATTTATTCTTTAGTAGGATGCTCTTTACCCTCCATGTATTTGAGTTCTTTCCGACTTGTCTCCTGTTATTGAGTTCTAGTTTCAAAGCATTGTGGTCTGAAAATAGGCAGGGAATGATCCTAGTCTTTTGGTACTGGTTGAGACCTGATTTGTGACCTAGGATGTGATCTATTCTGGAAAATGTTCCATGGGCACTAGAGAAGAATGTATATTCTGTTGCTTTGGGATGGAATGTTCTGAATATGTCTGTGAAGTCCATTTGGTCCAGTGTGTCATTTAAAGTCTTTATTTCCTTGTTGATATTTTGCTTAGATGATCTGTCCATTTCAGTGAGGGGGGTGTTAAAGTTCCCCACTATTACTGTATTGTTGTCGATATGTTTCTTTGCTTTTGTTATTAATTGCCTGATATAACTGGCTGCTCCCATGTTGGGAGCATAGATTGATACAATTGTTAGATCTTCTTGTTGGATAGACCCTTTAAGTAGGATATAGTGTCCTTCCTCATCTCTTATTATAGTCTTTGGTTTAAAATCTAATTTATCTGATATAAGGATTGCCACCCCAGCTTTCTTTTGGTGCCCATTAGCATGGTAAATGGTTTTCCACACCCTCCCTTTCAATCTGGGGGTGTCTTTGGGTCTAAAATGAGTCTCTTGCAGACAGCATATCGATGGGTCTTGTTTTTTTATCCAATTTCATACCCTGTGTCTTTTAATTGAGGCATTTAGGACACTTACATTCAGGGTAACTATTGAAAGATGTGAATTTAGTGCCATTGTAATGCCTGTAAGGTGACTATTACTGTATATTGTCTGTGTTCCTTTCTCATCGATGTTACTTTTAGGCTCTCTCGTTGCTTAGGGCACCCCTTTCAATATTTCTTGTAGGGCTGGTTTCGTGTTTGCAAATTCCTTTAGTTTTTGTTTGTCCTGGAAGCTTTTTATCTCTCCTTCTATTTTCAATAACAGCCTAGCTGGATATAGTGTTCTTGGCTGCATATTTTTCTCATTTAGTGCCCTGAATATATCATGCCAGTCCTTTCTGGCCTGCCAGGTCCCTGTGGATAAGTCTGTTGCCAATCTAATGTTTCTACCATTGTAGGTTACAGATCTCTTCTCCCGAGCTGCTTTCAGGATTTTCTCTTTGTCTCTGAGACTCGTAAGTTTTACTATTAGATGTCGGGGTGTTGACCTATTTTTACTGATTTTGAGGGGGGTTCTCTGTGCC
Source organism: Mirounga angustirostris (assembly GCF_029215605.1). Classification (NCBI taxonomy): domain Eukaryota; kingdom Metazoa; phylum Chordata; class Mammalia; order Carnivora; family Phocidae; genus Mirounga; species Mirounga angustirostris. Next base: position 39,279,368 of record NW_026991720.1, read on the forward strand.
TCCTGGATTTTGATGCCTGTTTCCTTCCCCAAATTAGGGAAGTTCTCTGCTGTAATTTGCTCTAATATACCTTCTGCCCCTCTCTCTCTTTCTTCTTCTTCTGGGATCCCAATTATTCTAACGTTGTTTCATCTTATGGTATCACTCATCTCTTGAATTCTGCCCTTGTGATCCAGTAGTTGTTTCTCTCTCTTTTTTCTCAGCTTCTTTATTTTCCATCATTTGGTCTTCTATATCACTAATTCTCTCTTCTGCCTCATTTATCCTAGCAGTTAGAGCCTCCATTTTTTATTGCACATCATTAATAGCCTTTCTGATTTCGACTTGGTTAGATTTTAGTTCTTTTATTTCTCCAGAAAGGGTTTCTCTAATATCTTCCATGCTTTTCTCAAGCCCAGCTAGTATCTTTAAAATTGTCATTCCGAACTCTAGTTCCGACATCGTACTAATGTCCGTATTGATTAGGTCCCTGGCAGTCGGTACTGCCTCTTGCCCTTTTTGTTGAGGTGATTTTTTCCATCTTGTCATTTTGTCCAGAGGAGAATAGATGAATGAGAGAACAAAATGCTAACAGGGTAAAAACGACCCCAGAAAGATATACACTAAACATGATCAGGCTGGTGCATAGATCAGTGCCACACACTAGATTTGGGGTATATTTTGGTCTGTTAGAAGAAAGTGTCTCCTAATATTTTAACGAGAGACAAACTTCTATATGTACAAAAATGTGGGTAAATATGATGAATGGATGGAATATAACTGTAAAGATGAAAATTACAGAAGATTTTATAAAAGGAATTAAGATAATAAGTTGGTTGAAAAAACAAAGAAGAGGATTTAAAAAAAAAAGGGAGAGAATGTGATCTGGCAGGAGACTAGAACAAAGCCATACACTAGAGATTTAGGGTATATTTTGGTCTGTTGGAAGAAACTGTATCCCAAAATTTTAAAGAGAGAAGAACTTTATATATATATATACCAAAAATAAAGTTAACTACTAGGAAGGGATAGAATATGACTCTAAAAATGAAAAATAAAAAAGATCTTTTTAAAAAGGGATTGATAAGATGTTGGTTGGAAAAGCGAAAAAGAAAAATTAAAAAAGAAAAAAAGAAAATTAAAAAAATTAACTTTGAAAGACTAAAGAATCATGGGAAAAAAGCCATGAATTCTATGTGCAGTATTCCCCTAGCACTGGAGTTCTGCCGTTCTCATTGACTGGTAAACTTGGGTCTTGGCTGGCTGGTCTTGCTGATCTTCTGGGGGAGGGCCCTGTTGCATTGGTTCTCAAATGTCTTTGCCAGAGGTGGAACTGCCCCGCCCTTGCCAGGTCTGGGCTAAGTAATCTGTTCGGGTTTGCTCTCGGGAGCTTTTGTTCCCTGCAAGCTTTCCGTACAGCTTTGGAGGATGAGAGTGAAAATGGAGGCCTCCCAATCTCTGCCCCGGAGGAGGAGAACTCGGGGCCCCACTCCTCAGTGAGCCCCCAGAGAAAAGCAGCCAATCACTCCCATCTCCCTAGACTCTGGCTGCACTCCGTGCTCACCCGGCCTGTGACCAAGCATTTCTATCTCTGGCACATGACCCCATGTGGAGTTTCCAAACCCAGCAGATTCCTGTGGTGCACTCCCGCGCCACTCCTCCCGGGGGAGAAAGGGGAGTCTCCCCCGATCTGCCGCTTGTTGAGTCCCTGCTGGAAGAGCAGTGGCCTGTGTCATGGATCATGGTTTATGGCAACCCCGAGCTGAGAGCCCACTCCTCGACTCTGTTTGTGCAGCCGGCTTCCCCGCTCCGATACCTGGGAGCTCTGTCGCACTCAGGCACCCCCAGTCTTTCTGTGACCCCTAGGGTCCCAAGACCACACTGTCCCGATGAGAGTTCCACCCCCTGCTTAGCCACTGGAGCGACGTCCCTCAGCAGAGCCGACTTCTAAAAGTTCCGATTTTGTGCTCCGCTGCTCTATCACTTGCCGGTAGCAGCTGACGGAGGCCCCCTCCCCCGCCATCTATCTCCCTGAATATCACCTCGGATTTGCTTCTCCGCACGTCCTACCTTCCAGAAAGTGGTCACTTTTCTGTTCAGAGAGTTGCTGCTATTCTTTTCTTCGATCTCCTGTTGAGTTCGTAGGTGTTCAGAATGGTTTGATCCCTATCTACCTGAATTCCTGGGACCAAAGGAAATTTAGGTCTCCTTCTCCTCCACCATCTTGCTCCTCCCCCGTAAGATGGTCCAGTTTTAGGAGCAATCACAGCCCTATGACTGTTGGTATACAGGGCTATTTGACATCAGAAATGATATCCCTAATACAAGTTCACTATTCTCCCACTTTTAGAATCTGCAAGCCTAAAAGACCTCAAGAATTCATTTAATCCACAGGCTGACTTATCAATCAAGATCTGACCGATAAGCCTATCCTAATTTTTAAGGCAGCTAGAAAAGCAAATTTCACAGTGTCCCATGATAACTTATTTTAAGTCTTCACTACGTAGAAAAGGTACCTTCCTTATATTGAATCAAGAAAAAACACAGAGGAAATGAAGAGGTAAAGAAACTATAATAATTACATTCAACATTCAAGGTAGAGTACTAATGGCTTTGCATGTGTATATTAAGTAATCCTTGAAAAAGCCAATGCATTTAAAATTGGCACTATTATGCCAATTTCATAAATGAGAAAATTAAGAATTGAAGAATGTATGCATCATGCTGAAAATTATGCACCCAAGAAAGGATAACTTAAATTCTGTAAAGAAAATTATAATGTTCAAAGAAAGGGGTACGGCAGAGTCCTCAATTCAATTACATTTTTCAGAAACTATTTGAGACTTCTCTCTTGTGCATCAACAGTAAGTTCAGTCACATATTTCTCAGCAGTCTTCCCAAATGTTCTCCCATTTCTCCTTAGGAAACCCACAGCCTGAAAGAGCCAACTCCACTTATTCATCAACTTATCTATGTACTCAAGAAAATTTATTCAGTGCTAATTACATATCTTAACTGCAAGAGGCTCTCATCGATACATTGATCAATAAAATCTTCAGTCTTCTCTTCACGAAGTTAAAGACAAGCAGGGAGACAGACATAACAGAAGTAATTCACACTAAGATATAATTGCTAACTGTGTCAGGCAACAGACTCTCAAGTAATATAACAAAACAATGTTCTTAAGACCGGGAGGTTAGAAAGGGCCTCCTAGAGAAGATAACATTTAAACTGGAGAATAAGTAAGAGTTAACCTGGTGAAGAATGCAGGGAAAGGGCTAAGGAAGGGAAAATAAACAGTTCAAGTATAGGAAACAGAAAGTATAAAAACTCTGAAATAGGAAAAATCAAACATAATAGAGAAATAGAATAGAGGTCAGTATCTAAAGCATACTGATCAAGACAGAGTGGTACAAAATATGACAAAGAAGCAGACAGCTGGGGCCACACAAGTAGAATTGTGTGTTCCATTCCAATAGAAGAGGAAGCCATTGATAGGTTTTGAGCAGAGATGTGACCTGGTATGATTTATGTTTTTAAAATGACTGCTCTAAAAATATGGCTGGTATTTATCCCTAACCTCTACAAAAACAACAGTAAAATATGTTTTTAAAATCCATAAACACGTAAGTACAAAGAACAGGAGAAAAGGTGATAGCAGCAAAATTTGAAATCTGGAAATCAGGGTAAGTGATGTCTGGTTTTGAACAATGGAAAACTAATTCCAACTCAGAAGGCACGCAAAGTGAGAAGCAATTTGGTTTGCACTTTAGAATTCCCCCAATATACTCTGATACCTCTGAAAGAAGTATGAGAATGAGGCCGAAAACAGGAAAACATGTTGAAAAATAACTGTCCCACTCCCAGCTCCCCCTAGGACCCTGCTTCAGTCCTCTCCCTCACTAGAAAAAAGCAGGCCACTAGCACACCTCCTACCTCACACTCAGCCAGAACAGAAAACGTATTCTCTGAAGAAGGAATTTCTCTCTGAACTAGGAGATAACAGCCAGAGTGCCATATGGATAATAGGAGAACTAATGCAAGTTTATATATGGTTTTATATGGAGTATCAAGACTATACCTTTCTTCCTTTTTTCTATTCCTTGAGTTCTGGGCGGGTAATTTGTTTGCCACAGTTAATAAGAGTAAGGCTTATACTCCTCTCCAAGTGACTGAAAGATTCCTCTCTGTGGCATCAGAGAAAAGATTTACAAATTATGATAATGGAAGTTTTCCAATGAAAGAGTCCTCCTGACTCACCCTATAATGAAACCCTCAGATGACAATTCCATCATATGCAATCCTTCAATGTATGACCAGAAAGCCAAGAAGCACTAGACTTCCTAAGAAATCTTCTATTATGAAAGACACAGACAGACATCACAAGCAGAAATAAGTTTGGAGCAAAGACAAACTTGTGGAGAAGGCTTAAACACACATACGCACACATGCATATACATACACACATAAAGAGAATAATACCCACAAAACAGTAACTGAATGCTATACAAATTGAAAATCAGAGGGAAAAAAAGAGATCATGGCAATGAATAATATGATAGCAGAAACAAGAAACTCAATAAAAGTGTTAGAAAATGAAATTGATTAAATCAAGTAGGAAAAAGAACATTAAGAAGAGGAAATAGAAAATTGGAGAAAATATAAGAAAATTGGTTCATTAATCAAGTATGTCCAACATATGAATAATGGGAGTTCTATAAAGACATTACAGGGAAAATAGCAGGGGAAAAAATTAAAAAGTGATTCATGAAAATCTTCCTGGGCCAAAAAAATTTCCTCATTATAAAAAAAAAGTTTACCACATATCCAGAAAAAAGGATGGAAATAGATTCTTGTTAAAATACATGATTAAGAAATTTCAAAACAGTGGGTCAAAAATAAAATCCTAAAAATCTCCCTGTGGAAGATATCATAATTTAGATTAGAATGGTTTCAGATTTCTCAAATACCTGTGAATATAAAAAACTGGTGTATTTGTTTTCTATTGCTGCATAACAAATTACCAAAACAAAGCAGCTTAAAACAACACTCATTTATATATTACCTCACAGTTCTTTAGGTCAGAAGCCCAATAAGGCATGTCTGGACTCTCTGCTTAGGCTGAAATCAAGGTGTCAGCTGAGCTGAGTTCTCATTTGAAGGCAAAGGGGAATGATCCACTTCCAGGCTCACTGTGGTTGGCAGAATTCAGTTTCTTGTGGTAGTATTGACTCATTTGATTGGGTCAGGACCACCAAATAATCTCCCAGTCTTAAAGTCAACTGATTTGGACTTTAAGTATTTCTGCACAATTCCTTTGTAGCAGTACTTAGATTAGTGTTTGATTAAATAACTGGGAGATAGTGTTGTGAAAGAAAATGTTTATTCACGACACTTGTTAAAGCAGTAAGGCATACTTTATTCAGGACTGTCCTGATGGGTATAGGGACCACTACAAAGAGGTTTAGCAGTATAGGAGAAAGCTGGGCTCAACTCTGATACAAGGAAAAGTGAGAACGTATGGCCAAGGAACCAGTTGGGGGTGAGTGGATGGAAAATTACTAAGAGGAAATATCAGGGGTAAAGGGGGATTCTGGCTAAACTGACATGACAAGATTCTTGCTGAAGGAAGGCCAGGGTGATCAGACATCACCTCAGAGATGGTGGGGGATGAGGAGAGTGATCAGATATTGAGGGTGGGGGATTTTGGCTCAAGATCTTAGGGGATCACCTTAGAATTCTGCCTACCACAACTGGAAAAAAATGATACTTTGACATTTCTAAGAAAAAAATATTTCTGAAACCAGAATATATACCCAAACTATCAGCTAACTGTATGTAGGTATATACGAAAGCCATTTTTAAGACATGTGATGCCTTAAAAAATTAACCTTCCATACATTTCTCAGGTAGACACTGAAAGATACAACTACAAAGCAATCTCAATAATTATACTATGAATGAAACATCCAGCCAGCATCTATTTTTTGGAATGCTTTGCAATTTTCTTTTCAATTTATCATTTAGCTAAGCAAATAAATTACTGCTAACAGCCTGAGTTGAGGATAACATGTATTCATGTGACAATTCTAATTAAAACTGTGGGTTGACTCTCAGTTATTTTAAATGTCAAATGACAGGTAAAATACTGTTTTCTGGATAAATATAACACATATCTAGAAGATCTTTTAAAGCACAGGTGTCAGCAATGGTAAAGTCTTTGTTGGTAACCAAAAAAGAGAACAAGATTATCTATACATTATTTTAGGAAATACTGACAGAACAAGGTTATTAAAATGAACAGGCAAAGAAAAAGAATTCTCCTTATTCTCTCTTATTTTCATCCACTTAAAATGAGTTATCTCCATTTCTATGTGAAAAACGTTAAAGTGCCTATAAGAATTGATTATACAATAATACAGACATCACAAATCAAATATGGGATATTTGGTAAATAGATTTAGAACAACCAGCTTGCAATTTTAAGAAAACCAACTTATACTTTATTTTATAGGTCAAATTCAATTTAAGATTAATTACTCATTTGATATTTGAAAGATTATTCTGCTATGATTGTGGAAAATGGACTGCATAAAGCTAGAGAAAGCCACTAGTTGGGAAACTAATAAACAGACAATGAGAAATGACAAATGAGAAATAAGGGGTAAAAAAGATGAGACAGATTCCAGAAAGGAAAAAAAAAAAACTTGATGGTAAAGATAACTCTGGAATATGCAGTTTTAGACTTTAGAAATGTAAGTGGATAATGGTCTTCTACACTGAAATCAGACTATGTGAAGAAATGCTTATGGAGCAAAGTCTTTAAGTTCAGCATGTGACGTATATGATCCCCAGCCAGGACTGGAGTTGATAATAACAGTCTAGGATGGAAATGCAGAATTAGTAGACTTCTCCTTCTACAGTGTTTGAAGCCATAGGAATGGATGAAATGACTCAGGGAGACGATGCAAGTAATAAGAAAGGCAAGCACAGAATCTCAGAGTGGTGACAAGATTATAAGCAAAGTACTGTACCTCAGAAAGCACAGAAGAATTGCAATAAGGAGTATGATGTCAACGATATGAAATGCAGCTGAGAAAACTTAGAAGATATCAAATGCACTGAAATCTCTAAACTGGGCAATTAAGAGGCTATTGGAAATCTTAGAAAAAAGAACTTCAAAGGAGAATAGAGGAAGAGGCCACATGGAAGATAGTTTGGGTATGAGTGAGACGGGAGGAAAAACCAGTTTCTAAACTTGAAACAAAAAACAATTTTAAGATTTTCCCATGTGATACTCTTTGAACTTTCACTTATCATAGGTCACTATATATTTAAATGGCATCAAGTCTGGTCCTTTAACTCATGAAATAATCTAATTTTACTCCATAATTCAAGGGTCCTTAACTTTGTTTTATTTCCCAGAAAATACCAATGAATTGTCTGATCCTATGTTTGCTTGGTAGCTGAAAATATTGCTATGTCTATATATGGATTCTGGTAACATGAGGGTATTTCATTGTTTTATACTTTGCTGATTTTGCCCTTAGGAAAAAAAAATGGGGGACATTTTAAAACATCTTTTTTTCTCCTTAAGGTAAGATAAACTATCCTTGAAGTGTCTCCATTCAAATGTAGTAAGCATACATAAATCACACAAGAAATAGGAGTTAAAAAATAAGCTAGCAAAAATAATGAACTGATTGTTTCTTTAATATGATATTGGTGAGCCAAAGACCGTCACATTCTAGAATTCTTGTTAGAAAAGAGAATCCTGATTGATCAGGTGGGACAATGGAACAGTCACAAAATATCGTCTGATGAGATGTCACTGGAAAATACCCAACTGAGATATGAAGAACTGCAATGCCATGAAATTCTATACCTTTGAAGATTTGCAAGCATGTTGAAATCATTCTGGTTTAGAAAATTATTTAGTTAAGAAGCAAACTTAGTAAAGACAGTCCCCTAGCAAAATCAAAATTCTGGAATTCTAAATACATACTACAAATCATATCTGTTATTAGAAATTCACAAATGTAATTTAAAATAATTTGCTGCTGTTTGATGATTTTCCCATGAAAATTACCTAAGCTAGAAAAAAAGTGGGTGGTGGGGTGGCACCTGGGTGGCTGAGTCGGTTAAGTGTCCGACACTTGATTTTGGCTCAGGTCATGGTCTCATGGGTCATAGGATCGAGCCCCATGTTGAGCTCCACGCTCAGCAGGGAGTCTGCTTCTCGCCTTCTCCCTCTCCCTCTGTCCCTCTGCACATGCTTTCTCTCTCTCTCTCTCAAATAAATAAATCTTTTAAAAAATCCTTAGAAAAAAGGGGGACAATAAAAATAATGTGATAAAAATGGTCTCATTTCTCTAGCATAAAATGAATAGTTTACTTCAGTAAACAAGGGGATCAGCTTCTTGGGTGAGGACCAACAGTTCCTATAGTTAATAGCTTTCCAAAAAGTCAAGTGTCTCAGATTCGGAGAGATATAGGAAGATCTTAGAAATTATTCATATATATTATATCTAAGAGAAACTAATTTAAGCGATGGAGAATTCATAAGAGAGTTAAGGAGAGTTGATGGAAAAAATGACCCATGTGAACACACACACACACACACAGAGTATTTTTTCTTTATACCAACCATTGCAAGAACTATAAAGTACACAGGAGTTAAAATGCACATACATGATTTCACTACAAAATTTTAAACATTCTTTTAGTGGCCGCACACCATACACAAAATCAACACCATATGGAAGATCATTTTACATGTTAAATGTTTATAGGTCTGTTAGATCAGTGACCAATTCATAAGAAAGATAATGGATTACATTTTGCTTCAGGTTTCCTACAAAACCTTCATGACAGCAAATTATGAAAAAAAGCTGCTTTAGGTAGTCACTATACTGAGCGCAACAACTGTTGAGGTACTGATCACACCCTCTACTTAACTGGCAAGTGGAGATGCCATTCACAAGTATATACAGTTGACTCAGCCTGGTAGGTCCTCTTGTTTATCTTGCGCTCATCTCTCCATTGAAGTGGTGACTTCCTTCTTTTTTTTTTTTCTTTAAAGATTTTATCTATTTGAGAGAGAGAATGAGAGAGAGAGAGCATGAAAGGGGCGAGGGTCAGAGGGAGAAGCAGACTCCCTGCCGAGCAGGGAGCCCGATGTGGGACTCGATCCCGGGACTCCAGGATCATGACCTGAGCCAAAGGCAGTCGCCCAACCAACTGAGCCACCCAGGTGCCCTGAAGTGGTGACTTCCTTCTGGCAGAACTTATGCTTCCTATATTTTGTCTTACTAAAACCCAAATAAGGGGCGCCTGGGTGGCTCAGTTGGTTAAACGACTGCCTTCGGCTCAGGTCATGATCCCGGAGTCCCGGGATGGAGTCCCGCATCGGGCTCCCTGCTTAGCAGGGAGTCTGCTTCTCCCTCTGACCCTCCTCCCTCTCATGCTCTCTGTCTCTCATTCTCTCTCTCGCAAATAAATAAAATCTTAAAAAAAAAAAAACTGTAAAAAAATAAATAAATAAATAAATAAAAGCCAAATAATTTTGCTTATCTTGATAAAAGGGAATATTATACTAAAAGTGAATTGGAAATACAATGGCATTATGGGGAACTTATGACATGTCAAGAATAATACATTTAAAAGGAACTCTAGAAAAGAAGTAAAACAAAATAACAATCTATGGTCAACTTGCTTTTATGAACATACTAAGGGCCTAAAAACAAAACACTGTTGAGAGTGACAGACACTCTCAACAACTCTTGAGCAAAAACCAAAGGGCAAAAATAAATCTCATTCCAAACTGAATTTTCCCCTCTTGTACATCTTTTTTTCTCTACCCTTCTGATCTTTATCCACAAATTATACCACTTCCATTCTTTCTGCTCTTTCCCTTGACCCCCTAAATAAGTTACCCTTTCCTTAGAGTATTTCTCAAATAAAAAACACAATGAGATATCACCTCACACCTGCTAGAGTAATTATTATCAAAAAGACAAAAGATCACAAGCGTTGGTGAGGATGTGTAGAAAAGGTAATCCCTGTACACTGTTGATGAGAATGTAAATCGGTACAGCCATTATGGAAAACAGTATGGAGGTTCCTAAAAAAAATTTGAAAAGAGAACTACCATATGATCCAGCAATATATTCAAAGGAACTGAAATCAGTATCTCAAGGAGATATTGAAACTTCCATGTTCACTGCAGCATTATTCACAATAGCCAGGACAAGGAAACAATGGAAGTGGCCATCAACAGATAGTGGATAAAGAAAACACAGTGTTCAGCCATAAAAAAGAAGGAAATCCTGCCATTTGCAGCAAAATGGATGGAGCTAGAGAGTCTAAAGCTAAATGAAATAAGTCAGTCAGGAAAAGACAAAGATCATATGATTTCACTCAATGTAGAATTTAAGAAACAAAACAAATGAACAAAGAAAAACAGAGACAAATGAAAAACTAGACTCTTAAATATAGAGAACTGGTGGTTACCAGAGAGGAGGTGGGTGGGAGGATGGGTGAATAGGTGATGGGGATTAAAAGTACACTTATCATGATAAGCACTGAGCATTGTACAGAATTATTAAATCACTATATTGTACACCTGAAGCCAATATAACACTGTACGTTAATTATACTAGAATTAAAAAGTTAATTATTTAAGGTTTTATTTATTTATTTGACAGAGAGCGAGAGAGCAGAAGCAGGGGAGCGGAAGAGGGAGAAGCAGGTTCCCCACCGAGCAAGGGAGCCCGATACGGGACTCGATCCCAGGACCCTGGGATCATGACCTGAGCTGAAGGCAGATGCTTAACCAACTGAGCCACCCAGGTGCCCCTAAAAAGTTGATTTTTTTTTTTTAAAACATGCTGTTTCCAGAAACTTATGAGGCAAAAGAAAAATCTACATAGGCAAAATAATTACAGTAAACTTCTATGTTTCCAGATTTACTCTACAAACTTTTACCTAAAGCTTTTCAACACCCTCTTAAGCTGAAGTGGAAGAATATTTTGAACCAGTCATACCCTGATTAATGGATGATAGACTATCTTTTTATCCACCCCTAGAAATGCACCAATTTCACCTAATAAAAAGCCCAGTGGCCAAGCATCTACATTTCTTCCAAATTCAGTTAGTAATTCACAAAAACACTAATTCCTTATTTCCCATTAGTACCTAACCCATATTCTCCTCAGTGCCATCTGAGGCTAAATTCTTTACATTAATATATCTAAGCTCAGCTTTGATTAGAGCCCAAATTGATAAAAAAAAAAAAAGTCAATATTTATTTGCTTTCTCCTGGGAAAATCAATAATCCATCTGAACAATTATATACCTAGGGATTTAATGAAAATCTATCCTACTTCTCCCAAGTCTTGATAGAAGATCTTAAGAATATACAGATCATTTGTGGACTAATTCTAGTCCAATAAGTAGGGATCTTCCATTAAGTAGATCTCCCCTTAATCTGGAAACTCAAAAACTGACTCTATACATCTACTCATCTAAGAAGGGACACCAAGCTTCTAAGAAAATATTCTAACTCTACAAAACAACAGTTCATTCTAGCCCATGATCTAACAACTGAATGAAGGGAATTATTCAAGGGAAGATTACAGATTGTCCTACACTTCTCAAGATGAACAACTAAAAGACAATTAAGGAAATTTCTCATATTAAACAGATATTGTACATAACAGATACCAAAATTTTCTGAAATAGGAATTCTTTTTTTAAGATTTGTTTGTTTGTTTGTTTGTTTGTTTATTTTATTTGACAGAGAGAGAAAGAGCACAAGCAGGGAGGGAGCAGCAGGCAGAGGGAGAGGGAGAAGCAGGATCCCCACTGAGCAGGGAGCCCAATGCAGGACTCGATCCCAGGACGCTGGGATCATGACCTGAGCTGAAGGCAGACACTTAACCGACTGCGCCACCCAGGCGCCCCAGGAATGCTCTTTTGTAATGGGAGTAATCAAACATCTCAGAACCACTCCATGGGTCACAGAAACTGAAAAAGCCTTAAGTGAGCTCAAAGTATCTCTTCAACAACCACTTATATGGTCCTATCAAATCATTATTAATTTTGTCTGCACGAGAAAGGTTAGGCCATGCTCTAGGGCATTAACTCAACAATGTGGCACAAGTCAAAGGCCACTGCTTATAGCCTAAGTAAATAGGCTATAATAAAGGCATATCCTCCTTTATTGGAGGAGTGCAACCTCTGTGCAACCTCTGATAAGTCAGAAAAACTACTTATATCTATATGAAGACCTGTACATGGATGTTTATAGCAGGTTTATTCACAACTGCCAAAACTTGGAAGTAACCAAGATATCCTTCAGTAGGTGAATGGATAAACTGTGATACAACCAGACAATGGAATAGTAATCAGTGCTAGAAAGAAATGAGCTATCAAGCCATGAAAAAAAATATGGAGGAACCTCAAATGAGTATTACTAAAAGAGAGAAGCCAATCTAAAAAAAGACTACATATTGTATGATTCCAGCTATATTACATTCTGAAAAAGGCAAAACTATGGAGACAGTAAAAAGATCAGTGGTTGCCAGGGGCTAGTGGGGAGGGAAGGATGAATAGGCAAAGAACAGAGGATTTTTTAGGGCAGTGAAAATAGACTGCATGATACCATAATGATGGATACATGTTATTATATATTTAATGACAAAACCATAAAATGTACAGCACCAAGAATAAACCCTAATGTAAACTATGAACTTTGGGTGATAATGATGTCTCAATGCAGGTTCATCAATTATAACACATGTACCATTCTGTCAGGAGATAATGATAATGGGGAAGGCTGTGCCTGTGTGGGGGTAGGGGATATATGAAAAATCTATGCACTTACCTCTCAATTTTGCTGTGAACCAAAAACTGCTCTTAAAAAACAGATCCTTAAAAAAAAATCTATTCAGTTTTCAAGATAGAATCACCCTCAGATTTGAGGGCATCACATGCATACAATCTCTACGGCTAACTGAAATCATCTAAAAAAGTTCTGTTTAAATGATATCTAAAATATAAATATATAATATTCATATTTCTCTTTCTCATAGTAAACATACATCTAATCTCTCAATTAAGCAAGTTTAACATCCTTATTTGCGGGAAAATCTAGTGATTATGTTTCTATAGTTCAAAAATTATCCACTTTCAGAACATATTTAGAAATTCTCTTATAAAATCCTTACTTGATATGTCTTATCTCACAAATGAAAGAGGAAAATATAAGGTTGGTTACTGAATAACTACTGCAGATTCTCTTACAGAATCCAGCTCCTTACTGGAAGAAATCAACTCAAGTGACTAAACTTATAGCCCTCTGTAGGGCATGCCAATTTGATTAATATAAAAGGCTAAATATAATCACAGATAGCTGGTAGGTTTTCATAATTAATGACTTTGAAATGAACTATGAAAACAAAGATGATTCTTACCCTCTTCAGGTACTCCTATATAAACTGGACAACAAATATATGAACTGCTTGATGTTTGATGCTGCCTGATGAAATTATGGTTATAAAAGTACAGACCCACCATAAAAGACATAAAAAATGCATCTAGAAGAAATGCTTACTCAGGTCATTATGCGTAAGCCAGTTATGCTGACTAGGGTCCTGCACAAAGACCTCTTGGAAAGCAAATGAAAAATCTATGGAGAAGTTTAAAAATTCCATTTACGGACACACAGAATTTGGCCACTAGTTCTGAAATAGAATACTGAGAATGACTGGGATGTAAGATAAGTAATAGCGAAGTTAGGCTGGCTGAACAGTGGCATAAGGTAACCTCAAAAGGACACTGCTAAAATCCTTCAGGAGATAACCCATGATAAAAGAACAAACTGTCCACAATATTAATCAAACACTGGTGGACAAATTCTTCTTAGTATCAGAGGATATACCCAATTCATGTCTTATCTACAGCCAACACAATCCTGAAAAAATGGAAAGACTGGACATAGGCAAGAATTGTGCTCTAATGGACCTCACTGAATATCTCCATATATATTTTTATACAATTGCCTTTCCCTATGAATTATGAGTATGTTCTAGTGATAATATATATTTTTTTCTGAATGTACAGCCTTCAAGCCCCAAATGCTACCACTACTACCTCATTTCCTATAACCTTCAATTGTCTTACACTTCTCTAAGAGCAAGGTTAGATGGCATACATCATACCCACTTCAGTGGGAGACACAGCAGCTCTAAGGCCCAGGTGTGACTCAATTAGTTCCGTAAGTCCCATACTTTCCTGATACCCCAGAGAATGTATGTAATACACTACAAAAGAGTGAGTGAAACACTAGGGCCCAAAGGGGCAAACTTTAACCAGTGAAAGAAAGCGCAGGCAGATAAACGGTCTTCTTTTCCTTCCCTTGATGGAGTATTCTAAGACTTCCTTCCTCAAATGGATTACTCTAAAATGCAGTGATTAAATATGACCTCTCCAGATATATCATGTAGACCTAGCCACCAGCTATGTACTCTTCCGAAGCTGCGGTCAGCTCTATAATACATCATATTTATTTGATTTTCCTCTATTACTGGGTTGCTTTCTTTCTCCTCACTTTTGACCCACTGGATGGAAGATTTATTTTAGCTTCTGTTTTCTAGGAAATCTAGGCTAAGGCAATTGACGCCAGAAGGAACCCAGTAGACCATCAGACATGTAATTTGACATTGCATTGTCAGAAAGCAACAGGAACCCTATTGTTGGTGATAACTGAGGTAGTATCAGTCCCTGAAATGTAGTGAAACCACAATTACTAAAGCCCTTATCTATGATTAATTAGCATAATGTATAGGTAGAATGCAAGGAATCAGAAGATCAAGAGATACTATTCTGATCAGTATGTTGTAAGGATAATTACAAGGAATCTGGTGTTTGATGGCTTCTTTGAATAGCATGGGAAGTCTTGCAAAAAAAAAAAAAAAAAAGATGGGTTCCAAGTAGCTATTCACCAACAGATGTCATACTATGAAACCAGAGTTTCAATGGTAGCTTTAAAGAAGACTGCTCTCGTATAGCCATAGGGGAACACTGCTAAAAATTTATCTGATTATAAGGATGCAGTACTGTAAAGGAAAATGATGGACAATGACTGAGGTCTTCAATTGTCAAATAAATGTCCTAATTGTGAAAGAACAGGCCCTGAGATCTGGGGGTTAGGAAAACTGAGTAATTTAACTTCTCTATCTCCTTTAACCCTCCTGGCCAAAAGCAGTCACTGCTTTCCTCGTGTTGTGGTAGTTATTCTGCTAATACTGCCTGAAACTGTGCAATAGCTTCAAATGGAACCATTGTCTCAGGAGATGACAACTATTCTCTTCAATATCTGCCACCTCATTTCCACAAGGATGATAATCATAGTCAGGTCTCAGCATAACCTGAGAGGGGTAACCTCTGCTCAGGGAAGAAATCACATACTTGCCAAAGGAATTGTAGAGACTAATAGATATACCAGTGAAAGCAAGGACAATACGTGTGGAAGTGGATCTTGATAGTGTGGCAACCCAGAGAAGTGTGATATACAGCTAGAAAGAGGAGGGTTTATTTATTTTGAGGGAGATGAAAACAAAAGAGAGAAAGAGATTACAAATGGCACTGATATCATTTTCCATGATAAAGAGAAAAAAATATTGAAGACATTTAAAGGAACTGATGTCCCCCCTAAAAATCTGTCATCATAGGTATCAATTCATAGTGGAAACTCACAAAGAACTGCCACCTCCCACCACAGGACAGGATAGTACATTGGAAGCCATATCCTCAGAGAAATAGGGAAGATCAACTCCACCATCAAAGACTTGAGTGTCACAGGAGTGGTAAATTCTATCCTATCTCCATTCAATTCATCTGTGTTGTCTCTGCAAAACCAGATGAATCATGGGTGATAAAAGCCAGGTGGAGTAAAACTAATCAGATCATACTCCAAATTGAAGATGCCATGCCATGTGCTGTATCTTTACCAAAGCTTATCAACATAGATTGTCAATTGTATATGGTTATATTCTGGAAGACTTTTTTTTTTTTCCTCAACCATAAAGAGTAGAGAGAATAAAAATTCCTGTCTTGCTTCAGGACTATAGTAAGCCTTAAAATCTTTGTCCAAATATAGTCCTCAAGAACTTCGATCATCTTGACATTTCCAGTGAAAAATCACACCAGTTTATATTATTATGACATTAAGCTAAAGCCTGACAAGTATTCTAGATGCTCTGGTAAAATACATGCATGACAGATGTGATATAAGCCTCCCAAAATTCAGGGAACTGCTACAATGTTTAAGTTTTTGCAATAAATTCCACCTAGCAGCAGGCATCTATTTGTTCTGTCTAGAATTATTTCATACTGCAAATATCTCTTTGCTCCCCATGCTTGCAGTGACTTTGATACCATTAGTATACAAGAACTTACAGATTTAATTAATTTACACAGTATTGTACATAATACTTCCTTGGACTAGGAGACACATTTTATGGCAAAAGAGATGCAACACATGATGCAGGACTCACCATTCTGACACTGTACTCCATCACCAGGCATGGGCAGCCTGCCAATACATTAAAATGGCCTGTTGAAAGTCCATCTAGGGTATAATACTTTCAGGATGTGAGTGCTGTCTTCTGGGGTGCAGTATATATACTGAACCAATGGCCAGTATAGAGGACTCTCTCCCAATAACCACAATCTACAGGGCCAAGAAGTAAAAGGTGGAAATCAGAATTGTCTCCTCCCACAATCACTGCCAGTGATCCACTTGATGAGCATTTCCTTTGTATTCATAAAACCTTAAACCCTCTCAACCTAGGTGCCCTAGTTGCTAGGGGTAAACACCCCTGTTGGGGAACACAGCAAAGTTTCCATTAAACTGAAAGCTGCAGCAGACACGTGACCACCTGTACTTTTCACACTACTGTACCAGTGGGCAAAGAAAAAAGTTGCTGTAATGATGAAGTAATCATGAGGCTCTAGGTTTGTTACTAAACTATGTGGAGAAAAGAGAAAAATATTTCTTGAACCCAGGTGATTTACTGGGTGTCTCCAATGCTTCCATGCCACATGATAATGGTAAGTGGACAATTAAAGCAAACATGGCTTCAAAAAGACAAGGGAACTAAAAGCTCAGGTATGTTGAGGAAGAAAGTTTGGCTCAGGTCATGATCCTGGGGTCCTGGATTGAGCCCCCACAGGCTCCTGGCTCAGCAGGGAGCCTGCTTCTCCCTCTACCTCTGACTCTCCCCCTGCTCGTGCTCTCTCCCCGTATCTCTCTCAAATAAATAAATCAAATCTTTAAAAAAAAAAAATGTTGAGGCACCTTAGTGGCTCAGTCGGTTAAGTGTCTGCCTTTGGCTCAGGTCATGATCTCGGGGTCCTGGGATCAAGCCCCACATTTGGCTCCCCACTGAGCAGGAAGTCTTCTTGTCCCTCTCCCTCTGCCCCTTCCCACCACTCATGCGCATGCACACGCTTCCTCTCTCTCTCTCTCTCTCTCTCTCAAATAAAATCTTTTAAAAAATAAAAAAACAATGCTTCATCATTTCGTGGATCAGGAATTTGGGAAGGGCTTGCCAGAGCAGCTCATCTCTGCTCCTCACAGCATAAACTAAAGAAGCTCTATAGGGGCTGGGGGAGCTATGGACAGGATGGCTCACTCACAGTGCTTGCAAGTTACTGCTGGTTGTTGGCTGGGAGGAAGTAAGAGCTAGGTGTCAGCTGGGAACTAAATAGGGCTTTTTACCCATGTGCTTCAGTTCCTCTCCATGGGGCTTCCTGGGCTTCTTCACCATATGCAGCTGTGTTTTAAAATCAACTATTCCAAGAGATAAAGATGAAAGCTGCAAATCTTTTTCTGACATAGGCTCAGAAGTCCCAGAAAGTTGATTCTTCTAAATTATGTCAAAGATATTAATGACACCTGCCCAGATTCAACAAGAGGGCAACTGAACTCCACCTGTCAATGAATGGAGAAGCAAAGATTCTGTGGCTGCCTTTAATCTCAGGTCCCTAGATCAGTCATCACAAAAGAAACTGCACGTTGATTTGATAATCCTTTTAAAGCCATCTTTAAGCCAATTTATGCTTCTTCCCAAGTATTTTTTTTAATTCATTTATTTGAGAGAGCAAGCAGGGGGGGAGGGGCAGAGGGAGAAGAAAAAAATCTCAAGCAGACTCCCCGCTGAGCGCATAGCAAGACCCAAGGCTCAATCCCACAACCCTGACATCGTGACCTGAGCTGAAATCCCACAACCCTGAGATCATGACCTGAGCCAAAATCAAGAGTCGGACGCTCAACCGACTAAGTCACCCAGGCACCGCTGCTTCTTCCCAAGTATTTTAGTCGTATCTATTCTTCTGGGTCTTGCCCAATTTCGTGTTTCCTGTCTTGAGTAGCCCCTGTGGAAGATCCAGTCATTTCCATCTACATATTCAGATCTGCCTTAGGTAGAATTGCTTAAAAAAAATTTTTTTTTTCAGAAAACAGTTTTGACTGTATATCCAAGAAAAGTAAAGAACATGGTAATTTAATAAACCGCATAGAAACTCATGCTGCCTAAGAAATATCACTTTAACCAGAATATCCTACTTTTCTCAGAAAATTCAGAATCCTTTCCCATAAAAACATATTGTTATGAGGTATTAGCTAATACTGAATTCTAATCAGCCCCTAACCAAAAATTTTGAAGCGTTTATTGCCTTGTATGTTTCCTGCTTTCTAATATTAGACAGTCACTCTTTCAGAGAAGAGTTGCAAATCAGGCTTTGCCATAAATAGCAGTGGGCTAATACATTATTAAATAGTGTTGTGCTAACTGCATTTCATCTGGAAAGAAAACCGTAATGTGTTGTGGAATTTACTAATGTGCTTCACTGTAGTTTCTAGGACAGCAAAGCAAGCTCAAGTTATTCCATTATACTAATAATTAAATGGTGGCTCATTTTTTTTAAGTTTTTAAGTTCCAGGTAGTTAATATACACTGTAGTATTAGTTTCAGGTGCGCATATTTAGTGATTCAATACTTCCATACAATACCTGGTGCTCATCACAAGAGCACTCATTTAAGTGATAGTAAAGAACTCATGATGGCACTGTGTCATCAGTCTTTGTATCATCCACACGGCAACATTCTAATAATCTGCTACTTAGACAGCTCGTGGTGAAATGTTAAATAAATTGTTTTGGCTCTTAGCACTGAGAATCAAGCCACCCAAGGAGGTGGTGTGGGAGCTCAAATAATTGAAAGACTGGAGAATCAGAGATCAACTCCCCATCTTTCAGATATTTCAGACACTGCTCAGGAGTCTGCCTGAAGAATGCTGTACCCCTCACTCCTAATTCAAAACAACTAGGTGATATCCAAGAAGGAACCAAAAATATTCCAATAGAGAGCAAATCAGAAAATCAGTTAAACTTACAACTGCCCCAGAGACATGAATTGATCTCAGGATCCAGGTGGCAATGTGATGTTTAAGAACATATGTGTCAGTGTAACAAATGGTCAGTTCTTCGGGGAAGCTTTGCAAATTTTAGATGAATTCTCTGAAGGTGGGCCGTTTTCTCAAGATTCAGCTTTCAGAATTTCAGACTGGATTCAACTTGTATAAATGTAATTTATGGCAAAACACTGTGATGTTGATGCAAAGGTCACAGTCCTAATAAAAATTGCTAATTACATAACATTGATGTTCATTACCCATTCTTGGCATACTTCTTTTCCTTTCTGTAACCTATATAATTTATCTTCATTCTCCTGTGATTCCCAGGCCACCCTTAGCTATGGAAATTTTATTCTAAGAATGATATGAATGTGACTTCTATGGTGGCAGGGATCTTTGCCTATTTTATTCAATGATAAATATCAAGTACATAAGATAGTTCCTAGAATGTAATTGCTGCTCAGTAAATATTTGTTGAGAGAACAGAAGGATGAAAGTTAAGAAATGCATAATGGAAAAAAGGACAAAAGTTTTATCAACCTATTAATTATTTTTATTCATGTACCCATAGTGTCTTTTTAGCAGCAATATATCAGAAAGATAAGTTAAAATTAAGTTATTTTACATTTAGATATTTAAAGATAATTTTGACAACATGATAGCCAAACAGAGTTTGAGGCATATTTAATATTTCTTACAGTTATTTTAGGGTCTTTCTGTCTGCCATCTATAAAGATTTACATAGGAATTAAAACTACATCCAACCAGTCTCAGTAGAATATGAAGACATTCTCACTGGGGTCTTCCTTTTGGAAAGGTACATGAAGTCAGGTTGGTACCCAGGTTAAATAAAAAATCAACAGCAGATGAGGCTTTTACCATATACCATCATGTGGTGAAGAATATCTAAGTAGGCTCATTAGGTATGAGGATATTACTGCATCTGCTGCATTAATCCAACAGGTGACTCTGAAATACCACTTGACAAGAAACAAAACCAGACTTAAGCTATATGCCAAATTCATTTCTCATCAGTTCTGTTTAGCAGAACATTTTTCAAAATGATGCCACACCTACTATGTGAAAATGCTATTCCCCCAGTAAAAAAATAATAATAATTTATTAACATCATGTTTACAAGAATTACAAGGCATATCTTTGGGTAGGGGGTGGCGCACAAATGAATGTTTATCTAGGCCCAATCAAAGAAGGAGAGAAAAATAAAGAAATGGTGAGTTTTGAAGTTTTAAAATAAGATTGACATGAAATTCATCTATATGTGTATTTAAATAAAGTATAAAAATGTTATCAAAAAGATTACAGTGAAAAAAATACTGGAATGAATAGATCTAAACCACTGGTTTTAAGTTTGCTGTTTTCATAGTTCAAGGGTCAAAGCAGCTTATAACATAAAAGCAGTATAAGGTCAGAATATATAACCTACAGTGAGTACAGGCACAGTACCTCCATTCAGAGTGTCTGGCTTTGAATCAATTCCCCCATTTTCTGGTTGTGTGACCTTGAAAAACCTTTCCACCCCAATTTCAATATGCTGCACAAAAGAGAGAGGAATACACTTAATCCTTAGATTTGAGAGGACTGAATACATGTAAAGCAATTGGAACAGTGCCAGGCATAGTAGTTCATAACCACCAACGTATGGCTCACAGATTGGGAGGGAAGTCAAACTGGAAGTAACAAAACTTTGTGGAAGGCCACTGCAGAATGCTGGCAATGAACAACTACAATGACAATGTGAAAAAAAAGAGAGGGCTGGTCAAGAACTACTAAGGAGTTTGACTCTGCAGGACTTGACAGCTGTTGGAAATGAGTAATGTGTTAAAATGACGAAGGATGATTCTTAGATTCCTAACTTGGACAACTGGGCTGATGATTAGTACCAGCTGTGTATACCAGAATATTCTAAGAGGGACTGGTTCAAGGAGAAAGCAAATTTTGAGGTATGTTGAATATGGAATGCACCTAAGATGTACAAGTAATGATATCTGGGAACAGTTGTTTTATGCACATAGAACTCAAAAGATAGTCCTGGGCTAGAGATAGAAATTTGGAATCGTGAACATGTAAGTAATAGTAAACCCATAGATATCTGTGAGATTACGGAGACTAAAAATAACAGAGAATCAAGATTTATTGGGTTATGACAGGAATTTAGTCAGGAATAAAAAATGCTAAGGAACAATTTTATCTAAGGTTCTGAAAGAGGGTTTCATTAGCAATGCCAAAAGTGTCAGGATGGTCAAGTAAAGTAAGACCTTAAATGCATCCTCGTCCTCTTTCCTGGGCATAACTCTTTCCAATTCCAAGCTATAATGTTCTGCCTAGATGTCCACAAGAATCACAAACCCAGCATCTCCCTAAAGGAACTCCAGAAGCACAGTCTTCACACCACTGAGGTAGCCTTTATCACACTTTGTATTACACATTTATAGGGCCCTCGCTAGAATATAAAACCTTTAAGGCAGGATCTCTTCTTTCTTTCACTTACTTTCTTTTCACCATTTCTTTTTTTATCTCTATACACTAAACCTTGTACAGTGACAAGCACAAAGTATACTTGCAAAGAATGTGAATACAAGAGATGAATCCTAATCTTTATTTCCCAATCCATGTCTCCCCATGTCCAACAATGGCTTTCACATCTCAGACCTTCAAAATTATTTTCAGCCCTTTACTTATTATTTCTCATATCTAAATCATTTGCTAAGTCACACTGACTTCATCTTTGCAATACCCTTTATGCCTCCTCTTCATTTGTAATTGCACTATCACAATTTTATTTGAAGCCAACATTTCCTCAAGCTTCCTAACTTTAATTTCTTCCTCCTCCTTTCCTGCCTTATGCTATTACTGCCATTAGTGACCTAAAGTGGAGTTTTGATCATGTCACTTCCTTAACTTTCAAAATTTACACAGTACATTTTTTAAAAACCTCTAAAATCTTAGAAATTCAAAACCTAACCCGATGTAGGCCAATCTACCTTTCAAGGCTTTCCTCCCACTGATCCCTAAACAAATTTTGTCACCTTTCTTAATACTTACCATTACCCAAATATGCCTTCGTAATTTCTGTTTCTTCCCCCTTTCTTCATAAAACTCACAGGATCCACAATATTTTCATTTTTTCTTAGTACTTCAACCAATTAGAACCTATACTATTTTTTTTAAAGATTTTATTTATTTATTTGAGACAGAGAATGAGATAGAGCATGAGAGGGTCAGAGGGAGAAGCAGACTCCCCACTGAGCAGGGAGCCCGATGCGGGACTCGATCCCAGGACCCCAGGATCATGACCTGAGCCAAAGGCAGTCGCTTAACCAACTGAGCCATCCAGGTGCCCAAACCTATACTATTTTCAAGAGCAATTTAAAATTTCATTTCCTTGTTGAAGTATTTTTGGACCACTTTACCAAACTTGCAAATAATCGCTCTCTAACATATTATCCTTCACATGACTGCCTCCTGACTCTAACGAGTTGACTTCTTGGCACCTCAGCACATCATTTTCAGTACCTAAATCATTATATCATCTTCTGTGCCCTCCTCCACCCCTTCCTCTATTCTCGGTCTTCATTATCAGCAAGGCAGAAATCTCGATTTCTCCCCTTGCTCTCCACAACCAATTTGATCTAAAAGCTCTATGTATTATACCCTCTAAATAACTCAAATCCATGCCTTCATCCCTGTCCCCCAACCCCTTCCTTAGTGCATGTCTCAGTCTTCTCCAATCTGGATTAGCTAATTAAACTCTTCCAATGAGTGCTCACTGATCACAGAATGAAGCCAAACATCTTTAAAACAGGACTTTTTCACCATCTGTCACCAGCCCATCCTATCAGTCTCACCTCTAAATGCTTCCCATCTTCACATCCTTTATTCATACAAGCTGAACTACATTTCATCCCCAAAGATACCAAGCTTCTTCGTGCCTCCACATTATTTCCTATATTCTTCCCTCTTCTACAGCCCCTTTCTTCATCCCTACTCATATTTCTTAATACCCAGTTAAGATGTCATGTACTTAGAAAAAAGCCTTTCCCCTTCCCAGACAGAAACATTTTACTATTTTTTCTACCACAGCCTTGTAATCATATCCTTAGCATTACTTTCTACATTATAGTTGAAGTATATATTTACATGTCTATGTTCTACACTAAAATGAAGACTCTTTGAGGGAAGATGTCCTCAAAATTCCCTCACTGGTATGTCCCCATTTATCAATACAATGCATGGCATACAGTAATCACTCAATGAGCACTTGTTGATTCAAAGACTATAAATAACCTTGAGTTAATCTAGTAGCTTTCTGGACTACCCCCAAAGATTATCAGTTCACTCTTTAAAAACTGCAGATAATCATATTATAAAGGGAATGGAATTGGTATTTTCAATCTAGAAGAATAAGGATTAAAGAAAAGTTTTTATGAAGGATAGAATTATTAGAGTTGTTGAGAAAAATCCTTCTTGACAGAAAGAAATATATGAAAGACTTTACATTGTGTTGCTTCTTTCTCCTACATATTTTTAGCTCACTCCAATTTCTGAAGTCAATACCTAGTTTAAAACCAATATTAGATCATTACTAAGTGTACTGTGTACCAATTTTTACTTAGAGTTAATGAACACCAGATAAAATTAAAATAGCACATTGTAGAAAATGAAAAATAATTTAGGCTAAATTTTTATTATACTCCTTAAAAGAATAAATTACAATTCATCATAACTGTGATTCTAATGAGTATAATTACAAATTTTATTAAAACATGCAATTTAAAATAATTCTTTTCATAGGTTCATTCATGAGGAACTACACAAATTTCCTATTAAATCCAGGATGGGATTTATGTACTTTGGTCCAAGTGATTACAATATATTCTGTAATTAAACAGAATGATCTGTATAAAGTATCTTCTGGTGATTACATCCAAAGGATGTAAAATCTTAAAAGATAACCCAAGAAGATATTAGAAGCTGAATTTCACAAGCTTACAACTTATATCAAAGTCACCACTAATACCGCTAGCAATTCATTTCAAGATTTCTTCATTAATTCATGTATGTATTCATCAGACATTCGTTAAGCAACTACTTTATGACAGTTTCTGTACTTAAAATTGGTGATATAAATACAAATAAGATGCATAAAGATAGGTACATGACAGAATAATGATGAAGCTTATAGGATATGCCAAGAAACTGCAGAAAAGGGAGCACTTATCTTGGTCCTGGGTGGTGAGAAAGACTGAGCACAGAAAGTAAACATCCCAATCAATTTTAAAGAATGACTAAGAATTTGCCATATAAAATGAACTCTGAGAGCTTATTTAGCTCTAAAATGTGATGACAGAAATGCTTTTGGAGTGAAAATATCCCTCATAGCACTATATCTTGTCCTCTAAACAAAGCAAAGGAAAAGCAACATGCAAAACTGATATTAGATTTCTTCTAAGTTTTAGCTAGTGTTCCTTCTACTGTTATGTCCCTGTTGTTGTTTAAAGCAATGTCCAACTGAACCCTTCTATTTCATTAAGGCAATTTATAATTTCTGAAAAATACCATTCCCCAAATGTATGGTTACTCCAATCTACTATAAATTATTTCAAATTTATCATGTTAAGCATTAAAATAGAGCAGGTGTGTTTTACGATATCCATTAATAAGCTCAGTTAATATAATTAACATTTTATAAGAGAAAAAGCCTGTGACCACAAAAAACAATTACACATAAACTTCAATGCTTTATCACCATTAATAGAGCTTTATTTTCCATTTTTTAATTACATTTAAAGAAAATGACTGAACTCATCACTGGGTACTGTGTCCACAAAAGGGCATCTGCATCTAAGGGAAGGTGGCAGTTTTACTGTTGGGATTTTTCAATAAGCCCGCAATACAGGCATGGAGTTTCAATGTTAATTCTATCTTAATCAAAATGATTATAAAGAGTCATGCAATGGAAAAAGAACTGATCAAATGCAAATAAGAAAATCAAGATTTTTTTCACTATTGTAGGTTTCATTGATACTATAAAGAACATTTTACTCTGTGTATAACACCAACTTTAAAGTTCAAATGAGCTATACAAATCAGACTGACAAATTTACCATCGATGATGCAGTTGAGATCTCAATTTCCATATAATATAATAAACTTAAATTTTGAAATATAGGAAGCTGTAGAAATATAACTTACATAACTTCTATAATTAGCATATAAACTCCTTTCCACAGCTAATAAGTACAACAGAAGTGAGGGAAGGGCAAATGAATATGGGATGGAGTCAAATAAGCAAGTGTCAAAAGTGTTGATACAATGACAAACAAACTTGACTTCTCTTAATCTATCATTTTATACTTTGAAGGTTTGGCTCTTAAAAAACTGGCATTATTTATGGTTGACCCACGATAGAAAAAAAGGGAATGGGGTAGAACAGAGTATGCTGAATGAAGCTTTGTGATATGATTAAGTTCAAATTTTAACAAAATGACTGGCAAGGCTGGTCTAAAAGGAGGACCAACTCTATATCTAAAAAACAAAGCTAAACTTTCAAACTTCTAAAAGCCAGCAAATTATATAATTTACATGCATCCCCTCAATAATTCTGTCAATATTCTTTACATGTGTCCCTTAAAAATGAAAACAATGTTAATTGGCTATGAACACATGATCCTGTTTTTTCTTATTTATTGACTAATGATTTGGGAAAACAGGAAAAATGCATGACAATATTCTCATTTCTGCTTGTCTTCTTTCTCTACTGCTGATCCTATGACATGAAATCAGTCTTAAAGAAACTCTTTCAATTTGTATAGAACAATGGTTTAGTCATGCATACAAATAGTGACCACATCTAATCATGGAAAATAACACTATGGTTGTTTTTGTATATAAACAACTCAGAAAATTGTAACCCACATTTGGGATAATGACAATAATAATGGTTAGAAAAAACAGTCTTTGCTAATTTAACACACTAGTAATTAAAGAATTAAGTATCCTATTTTCTAAGAGGCCTTTTGTTCTGACATAAGCAAATAAAATACTTTCCTTTTAGAAAGCACGTTAGGAACAAGATTGGATACAGTTAACCCTGTTAAATACCGAGAAGTCTTAAGAGAGTTATTTCAAGGGGCGCCTGGGTGGCTCAGTCGTTAAGCGTCTGCCTTCGGCTCAGGTCATGATCCCAGGGTCCTGGGATCGAGCCCTGCATCAGGCTCCCTGCTTGGCGGGAAGCCTGCTTCTCCCTCTCCTGCTCCCCCTGCTTGTGTTCCCTCTCTCACTCTCTCTCTGTGTCAAATAAATAAATCTTTAAAAAAAAAAAAAGAATTATTTCAAGAACAATTGATGTGCTTAAAGTTTTCTAGTACCAAATATGCATTTTCATAATCAGTGTATATTTTAAATATTTCAAGTAATTGCTTTTATCATACCAAACTATAAAATTACACTGAAGTGTAATATTCCATGCCTACCTGACTCTTAGACAAAGAGTAATCATTTTGCATACTCAATTCATTTTAGTTTATATTCTCTCCCTTCTGAGTTTATTTATATCCTTGTTTTGGAAAGATATCGAATCCACTAAACAAAATTAAGTTAAACATTTTTCTGTAATGTGTAAAAAGACAATGATATTTACTCTGGGCTGAAAAAAGAGTACAGCAAGTTGCTGCACCTGATTATGAGATTCTAATCTACACCACAACCCTTCATTTCAGTGCTTGTTTGAAATCACAGCATCTTCATTAACATATAATAAGAAACGATATATTACTTAAAGCAAATGAATTACAACTTTAAAGCTTTAAAACTGTATAATGTCTACTTTAAAACTATCTCATGATGCTGATTTGATGAAAGCTAAATTCTATTTGCTGTGGAAGTAATTTTTACCTTAAAGTGACTGCGGTCTAAATTTCAATCATTTTAACCTCTGAGAAGTGATTTACACTGACTGGGTTAAATAGCATCATACTTACAATCAATTCAAGTACATTTTGTCATACTGAAATGAGATGGATGATTCTAAAACTGACTTAGGTCCATTCAGACTTATAGGTAAGATACCATTAATTGTTCACATCATTTATAATGTAAACTGTGTCAAGAACATCATAACGAATTTGCAAAAGGAAAAAAATTTGAGACAAGAATCTTTTCATCTAAAAAAATACAATTATAATACAGAATTATTTTCAATGATTTGCCTTTTGTTTCACCAATCATATAGAAAACTCATAAATTACACTTCTAGAATTTAACAAAAACCAAAGAGAATGTAGACTGTCTACTCAGATCGGATTTTAATAGCTCAAAATAAATTCTGTAGGGTGCCTGGGTGGCTCAGTTGGTTAAGCGACTGCCTTCGGCTCAGGTCATGATCCTGGAGTCCCGGGATCGAGTCCCGCATCGGGCTCCCTGTTCGGCGGGGAGTCTGCTTCTCCCTCTGACCCTCCCCCCTCTCATGTGCTCTCTCTCTCTCATTCTCTCTCAAATAAATAAAATCTTTAAAAAAAAAAATTAAAAAATAAAAAATAAATTCTGTAAATAATTTTTAAAATCACAAACATCAGAATCTGGGTTGAATCTCATTACATGTTCCTTAAATTTAGTCTGCAAATTAAAAGTTTACTCAAACTAAGGCAAAACAGACACAAAATCACATGTAATTAATCACCACTTACAAAGGTTAATTTGCCTACATTCCTTTGGGAAATACGGGATGCTCTGGGCTATTGCTAGAACTCAATTTACATCTGTGCTTTTGAGCTCTCTGGGAGAATATGTGAGGAGAAATTTGGGGTTGTTGCTAAGTCCCAGAAGATACTGAAGCAAAGATGTTTCCAAGAGGAAAGACAGAGCTGAAGCTATAACCCAGTGTGGGAGACCAGGAGATAAAAGGAGAAGAAAGGAGTCATGGAGTAGGGGCTGGGGAGGGGCAGTTTTGAAAAAACTGTTAACCAGGAGCTAATAATGACTTATACTGGTTGCATATTAGAAAGAGCAAAATGTTAAGCAGGTTCAATGAGTATAACACAGTGATAAGCCATATCTTAAAAGAGCTTTGAATGAAAGGATTTCTGAAGGGTTGTCTTTGAAAGAGCCATTGTAGCTCTAGCATGAACATGTGTTCTAATCTGTCCCTGGACCACTGATGTTTATATAACCCTTTCCAGCATAACTAATAATAGCATACCCATTCATAATCAAATCTGTTTCCTGGTTTGGATAATTAAACTATATAGTTATGGTTAGTCTGGAGTGAAAAGCAGACCCTGAGAGAATGTTTTGTATGCCAAGTGATTTATTAAAGAAAAGCTCCCTGAGGAAACTGGTAAGGGAATAAGAAAAGCAAAATAGGGAAAGAGAAGAAGCCATGGAGGGTATGAGTTCATGTAAAGTCCTAGTGAAGGTGGCTTTACCTTGTTCCCTCAAGGTACGTCTGAGTGTCAGTCACACCTCAGAATTCATCCCAGCCTGACACTGGTAAGCAGGTGTTCGTTGCTCCCAGGGGCTTCCGGCTCTCTGTAAGAGTGGGTGAAGTGGCGCTGGTGCCTGAGGACAGCTCTCCAAGAACAAGCAGGCAAGAGCGGCAGTACTGGATGAAAGGGCACAGAGAAATAAAGTAGAGACAGGGGGTCTGGACAAAGCACCAGCAGTGTTCACTACAGTGCCCCATGTGGGTCTCACTCTGACCCACCCTGCAGAACGCTGTTTATAAAACTGGGTTTCATGGATGACTCAGGCGAGTCAATCATACCTCTGAAAATTATATGATTGATTTTTTTGTATCTGCCTATCTGTGCATTTTCCCAGAGAGAATAATGGCTTTTTTCATATTATCAAAAAAGTCCAGGATCCCAATGAGATTCTGTAACTGTTGCAGGAGAAACTGCAAGAAAACCAGTGTCTTGTGTGTAACTCTTTATGCAAAGAGAGGACTGGTTCAATTCCCCAGTAACTTCATGCGGGAAGAAGAGATTTTTTAAATTTTTGTACATGCCCTGCAGAAGCAGAAATACATCAGACAGGAAATCTAACGGTGTTGGAATCTCAGAATCACTAAGCACCAGCTACAGTGATGCTGAATTTTAATCTAGACCCTCCTATTTCTACTGTAGGATTTATCTGGGCAAATGAACATTACGAAGAAATTGTTCTTTTTACCTTGCCACCCTATCAGTGGACTCCACATTTAATCAATAATTATCAAAAAATTATCAGAAGAACCTTTGTGAAGTTGTGGGAAGTAAGAAATTAAGCTACTTTCAAAGTGAGCTACCAAACATTTACATTTTCATTACTATACGCACAACCACACTTTGGGTAGCTCCCTGGAACACAGTCGTGCAAAATAACTCCTAACTAGGCCAAAAAATGAATAATTTATTACTTTTCTGTTCACAATGCTCACCACTCTCAGCACTAGTACTGCTGATACCTCCCAATTTTTGTGTCACCACACCTTAAAAGTGTGAATTAGCGTTCGCTCATTTATTTGAGACACTTAGCAACTTCTGGGTACATAAAAGAGCTACAAAAATGCACTTGCTTTTTCAAAGTGGAATCTTTAATTTTCCTCTCAGATGGTTTTCTTTCCACTTTGAACTGTGAAATATGTTATTCTTAATTAAAAATTTTCAATGTCTAGTTTTAAAGGTATTTTCTATCTAGTCATTCTTCTCTGAGTTTTCATTACATTACTATCTTTCTACATCGTGTAAGGAGAAACACAAGGCATATTCAAATGAGAAAATTGACAATTAAGTTGAAAAGAAATACAAAAATTAAATAAGATATGTCTGCCAAAATAATTTTGAAAATTGATTTGTGGGTTGAAATAATGATCAAAACAAAAAGCTACATTTTTTCCCTGACATTTGCCGAAGATGTTCTTCATGTTACTTTATTTTTATAATCATGTTTCTCTCTCATCACATTCAAACTTTTCATGATTCTCAATACCCTCCATAATTCAAACTCTATGTCTGCCATCATTTCCTAACATGCCCCATCTGTAAAAGTTTCTATACACAGATTGGTTTAATACCCTGTTTCATTATCTTCCATATGCCTCTTAAGGTCCTAGACCCTAATTCTTTCATCCATCTTTTCTCTTTGGAGCAATTTCTCGGAAACACTACTTATACTTCAAAGGTCATGGTCTAAAAATCAGAAGTAACCATAATGCCTAGTTAGATCAAAAAAAGTCAGTAAATGAGGGTGTGTTCTACTTTTCAACTTTTAGGTCAAGAGTTGCACATTCTAAACATTCTCCCGCATTCACCAGCCCCACCCCTCCTCCAGTCTGAATCTAGATACCATTATTAAAATTAGTCTCTGTCTGACAACCAAAGAAGCATGGAAACAGCTGGGGAAACTGAGGATGGGAACCTGAAAGGTATCCCACGCTCTCATAGTGTTGTGCTTATTAAGAGGTGATAAGCACTCCTTAATGCTGGGTCTTAATGTTGCTCTACTCTCTTCCTCCAACCTTATTTAGTAAGATGAAATAGTTAGGAGGTAAACAAAAATCATTACGAAATGATCAATCTTCAGGACACAATTCAGAAAAGCACTCAGAATTTTTCTAACTCTCCCTGGACTCGTGCAGCAAGTTGCAAAGTATTTCTAATGCCTGCTTGCTATCATGTTTGGCAACAGACAGAAAGATGTCTGATATACTTAAATCCCAATAATATTAAGGGGTTGCTATATTCATTTCACATGTTGCTTGCTTTTTAATGTAATATTGAGAGTGGGTTCTATGTAAGTAGTAATTATTTTCCCTGATACCTATGATCCTAAGACCAAGAATGAAATTAAGGAATACTCTTATAATAATATGCAGATCCGATATTTTGGATAGAGAATTTGGTGAGAAGTCAAAGCACCAATACTCTAATCATAGAATCCTGACTTAGTCAAAACTCGTTCATCTTCAGCCCCCAAAACTAAATTAATATACAGCCAAGGTGAATAATTAAATAATTTTTCTTTTTACTATAACGCTAAGAATTCTGTCCCATTTGCTACTTTATCACCAAAATTTTTGTTCATTTTTCTACTTCTGTATTGGCTAGCTTATTTGTGTACTTGGCCAAGTATGTTTGGGTGTCTCTCTCAAATATATTTGTATCACAAAACCCTTGCTGTTTAGTAGACATAGGAGACATATAATAAGCAAGGTATCAGCCCCAAATGCTAGCATCTTAGACTGTGGATATCTTCAATTGAAGGAAGAAGAGGGTCATGAAATGCTAGTCTATTCAAAGGTATTATTCCAGTACCTAGAACCAGTCTTTTGCAATCATCTACGATTGTGTTATTTAAACACAATACAAACGAAAAAGGGAAATGGATTTTCTGACTTTTTGGCTTTTTCAAGAAATAAGACTAAAAGACATTACATGACAATACCAAATGCTGGTGAGGATGTGGA
This sequence comes from Mirounga angustirostris, assembly GCF_029215605.1. Lineage (NCBI taxonomy): Eukaryota > Metazoa > Chordata > Mammalia > Carnivora > Phocidae > Mirounga > Mirounga angustirostris. The sequence continues at coordinate 39,311,292 of NW_026991720.1, forward strand.
GCAAAAGGAACTCTCATTCATTCCTGGTAGGAATACAAATGGTACAGCCACTATGGAAGCAGTATGTTAGCTTCTTATAAAACTAAGCATACCCCTACTATATGATCAAACAATTGCTCTCCTTGGTATTTACCTAAAGGAGGTGAAAACTTATGCCCACATAAAAACCTGCACATGAATGTTCATCTTCATCTGAGCTATATTTATAACTGCCAAAACCTGGAAGCAACCAAGATGTCCTTCCATAGGTGAATAAATAAACTGTGGTATATGCAGACAATGGAATATTATTCAGTGCTAAAAAGAAATGATCTATCAAGCCATGAAAAGACATGGAGGAACTTAAATGCATTTTACTTAATGAAAACAGCCAATCTGAAAAGGCTACATAGTATGTAATTCCAACTATATGACATTCTGAAAAGAGCAAAACTATGGGGACAGTAAAAAAAGGCACAAAAGATTTTAGGGAAGAGAAACTACTCTGTATGATATTATAATGATGGATATCTGTCATCATACATTTGTCAAAACCCATAGAATGTAAAAACTAAGAGTGAACCCTAATGCAAACTATGGACTTTGTGTGATAATGATGTGTCAGTGTGGGTTTATCAGTTGTAACAAATAAATCACTCTGATGAGAGATGTTGCTAGTAGAGGAGTCTGTGTATTGGGGGGAGGGGAGGGAAAAGTATGGAAACTGTACTTCATTTTTTGTTACTGCTCTAAAAAACAAATTCTATTTTAAAAAAGACATTTCATTTATTTTTAAAAGTGTTTACTAAATAAACTTTAGTAAGTTTTAAGATGGTATGCCCAGTGGGTAGCAGAGAGCCTAGTACTCACATTTATAAATAATAGTGAATGGAGACATGAAAATCGAGAAAGAAGAAATGTGTTATTCAAGATGGTAACAGTGATTTTAAACACCATTTTTCAAGTAAGTTTGGGAAACAATTGATTTCTTTATATCAAGCATTTATCATGGCTTTCACAATGTTAATACATCTTATAACTATCAAATGAGGTATACATCATGCAATATTCTACAAACTTATTTGATAATAAACTTGTTTTTTTATAAGCAGTTCTTGAAACCAGAACTGGCTGAATATGCTTTTGGAAATGTTCTCATTCACTGTGCTGTTTCCATTTCGTCATGAGAACTGTCATATTTGATAGATAAAATCTGCTCTGCCAATATTGTTGACCATATAAAGACAAATGAGGCAGAATTCCTACCCTCAAGAACTTTATCCTCTGCGTGTAGATGGGGGAGAGGGCAAACATACACCATAAAGCTTAGAAAAATCATGTGCTATAGACACGGAGTACATATTTATGAAATACATATGAAGTTATCAATATTCTAAACCTCAGGTCATCTAACTACAGACCATGGGCGAGATCGATCTTGCATTGCCTGTTTTTATAAATAAAATTTTGTTGGAACACAGCCATGCACATTCGTTATGTATTTGTTTATTCGTTTATTGTCTATGGCTGCTTTTGCAGAGTTGAGTAGTTTTGACAGGCCATCTGGCCCACAAAGCCTAAAATATTTATTATCTAGCAATTTACACAAAAAGTTCACCAACTAGATGGATGTAAAAACACACTTTTAGCCACCAGTGTTCTAACTGGCAGAAATATACGGAGCCTTATGGAAAGTTTGCTAATTAATAGAGAATATTATGGTTTCATCAGAAATTTTGTATGTTCCATAAAACACAGCCAATTATTGATGCATTCTAATATGCTAGGATGAGCCCCTGGTCAGATGTTAGGAAACTCACCTTCTTGTTTTCATCATGTAAAATCGGCTATTGGATTATAGAATCTAAATTTTCTGCTAGCTCTAAAATGTTGTATTTATGTTCATTTCAGACCGACCCTGGCTAAAGCTTCTATGCATCTATTATAGCTACTTGAATACTGAATTTTTATTTTATTGAGGGCAAATTATTAACAGTTTTACTCTGCATGGAGAATTCCAAAAATAAAAGAATAAATACTAGACTAAAACTGAGAAAGATTTTAGACCCTACAACTTTTTTTTTTTCTTTTATCTTGTAGGAAGAAACGTGTAGAAAATAATTCTTAGGTAAAGGGCCAAAGAGACTTTTGGAAACTTTTGTACAAGGGATTAGAAGAATCTTTAACTAAATCCATTAATTCTTTTTTTTCTTTCAAATAGCAATGAGGGATTTCTCCCCCTCCCTGAAACAGTCAGACTCACACAGTTTTCAATAATCACAAATACCAGTTGAGTGACACAACTGGTTTTATTTACTGAACTTACTGGCAATTGCACTGAACTGTCCATTTGTTTAAAGAAATTACTTTGGCATCACAATACTAAATCTGTGTTTTCTCCCTTGGTTGTTATGCTGTCAGTATTCATTTACTTCCTCTAGATTCAAAGGATCATTGTAAAAGCATGAATAATGCAACTTCATCTATGAAGGCACTCGGATTCTTTAATTAAATTTATTTGCCTGAAGCATACGATATGTTTTAAAATATCAGTAGTAACAGCATTCCACTTTAGGATAATCTAGTGTTTTAATTTTTCTTCTTTCATTAAACACCTCATGAAGGAGGAAGAGATTTTCTTCATATAATAAGCTCAAACTAATTTTAAGTCACTATCCAAATAAAGAATTTTTAAACCTGCCTATCATGTCTTTTTGAAAGATTTATTTCAATAAACACTTTGCTTTAAAAAGCTAAAACTTAAGGTTTAAATACAGCATGTTATTCCTATTTTCACCTTGATTCCAATTATTGTAAAATTAGAGAATATCTGCCATTCTAACTATAGCAAAATATTAATAAAGACTGATAATATAATTCCTATTTCATTCTAGTGTCTTCTTTATAAAATCCTACTCAAGGCCTAAACTACGCTCCTTGGAAAATAGCAGTAATATAGTGATACATAGTAACACAGAGTGATATAGTTAGAACATCCAAGACTGCAAATCCAGTCTATCTTCTATCTATGCTTTCCTATCATGCCTTGGTAGATCACCATAGTCTCTCGGGGTCATTTATGTCATCTGTTAATTAAATAAATTTGATAATATCATATATTTTAAAATCCATAAGCCTCTCAGTGTTGGGGAACTTTTTTCACAGTTCACTTGAGGTTCTGTATTGACATGATTATGCATGCAAAATTCTGTAATTACATATCTTTCATATCCATTTTCTTACAAATGTATTCTGAATAATTCAAGTTATTGCTTAATATTTTATAGCAATAATCCCTATATGTTCATCTATAAGATATATTTTCTCATGATAAATGTGAACTGCTTAAGCATAGTTTCAACTGGCTCTTATCCCTTTCTCCTATCTCAAGGTTCACCTCAAATAAAGTATTGTAAGGTTATAGATATACTTTCTCATGATTTTTTCCTCTTAAATAGGCTGTAACTATCAATCATTTTTCTCATTTTGCATGAACCACTTTCTATGCTTGATAAAAAGATACAAATGCATAAACCCAAGAAGTTCAACATATCCCAAACAAGATAAAACAAAAATCATGCCAGGCACATTAAGGTAAAACTACCAAACACCAAAGATGTAAGACATAAGAAAATTCTAACAGCAGATGGAGGAAAAAGGACACCAAAATCCAAGAGAATAAACATGAGAATAAATGCTAACTTTTCATCAGTAGCAACACAAACCAGAAGGCAATGGGACATATCTTTAAAGGAGAACTGTCAATTTAACACAATCTATCCAGCAAAAATATTCTCCAAAAATTAACATAAAACAAAGATAAACAAAGGCTGACAGAATTTGGCAACTGGTTCTTCAGTTTAAAGAGAAATGAAACCAGTTAATAAACATGTATGTAAAACAAGAATTGAAGATCATTTAAAATGATAAATATTTGGTTAAATATAAAGGAATTTCATTATTTTCACTAGTTTCCTTAAAAGACCTTTGAATTTTAAAGCAAAATCACACTGTATTATAGGATATATAGCATATGCATTTATAAAATAAATGAAAATCATACCACCTAGGATGGGAAGGGGTCAAATGAAAGTAAACCATTGATAAGTTATAGCATAATTCATCAAATGCATCAAATAATATAAAATGTTGAGTTAAAGATACATGTAATCCCTAGAGATTTATCTGAACACACAACACTTAAAGACACAGACAAACTCACCAAGATGATTAGATTCAGAGCCAAGAGAAAAGTTAGTATTATTTGATCAAAACAAGAGAAGTAAGGAGTACCAAGGGAAAAACAACAGAAGAAACAAACAAGATAAACCCTATCAATAGCCCAACCATGCCAATAATTACAGTAAATATAAATGATTAAGAAATCTAATTAAAAGTCAGATATTATCACAACGAATTAAAAAGAAACAAGATCCAGCTACAGATAGCTGAAAGAGTATACACTTATATAAAGATACAGATTGTTTGAAAGTAGAAGAATAGAAAAAAATGAATGCAGAGTAAATACTTATCATGAGAAGGCTGGTGTGTGTGTGCATATTTAAAAATAGAGGCGGGGCGCCTGGGTGGCTCAGTTGGTTAAGCGACTGCCTTCGGCTCAGGTCATGATCCTGGAGTCCTGGGATCGAGTCCCGCATCGGGCTCCCTGCTCAGCAGGGAGTCTGCTTCTCCCTCTGACCCTCCCCCCTCTCATGTGCTCTTTCTCATTCTCTCTGTCTCAAATAAATAAATAAAATCTTTAAAAATAAATAAATAAATAAATAAATAAAAATAGAGGATATAAACTTCAACTCTGGGAGTATTATCAGAATAATGATTGATATTTTATAATGACAAAACGGCTAATTCACAAAAAGTTCTAACAATTTTAAATGTGTGTACTCAAGACAAAACTTCAGAGAATGTGAAGCAAAACTTGATACAACTAATGGAAGAAATAGGCAAACCCATGGTCATGGTGAGAGAAATTAACACATCTTTTTTATGAGTTGTTAGACTGACCCAAAATTGTTAATGATATAAGAAAATAATATTATCAAACAACATTGCCTAAAAGACATTTATAAGACACTACATCCAATACAGATACACATTCTTTTTGATTGTACATAGAGCACTGTCCAAGATAACCATATTCTAGCCCATAAAACAAGTCTTGACATACTTAAAAAGGTTAAATAATATATAATACATCCTCTGACCAAAACATAATAAATATATAATTAAAAACAGTAAGATCTCTAAGAAAATCTCAAAGGATTAAAAATAAATAAGTTCCAAATAATTCATAGATCAAAGAAAAAAAATCACAAAAGAAAATTTTAAATATTTTTAACTAACTGATAACACAATATACCATATCAAAATTGAGAAAATGCTGCCTCACAGGTGCTCAAAAGAAAATTTACGGCACCAGACGCTTACACAGCAAATTTAGATAGATAGACAGATGATTACCTATGCTTTTCAATGCCTTTTTGGGAGTATAATAATAAACAAAACTCCTTGCCCTCCTAGAGTTTACTGCAGAATACAGACTAAAAGAATAAAACTAAAAATGTATATGATTAGAAAGCAATAAATGCTATGATCTAAAATAATGGATAAAGAGGATGTGGTGTATATACACACAGTGGGATATTATTCAGCCATGAGAAGGAAGGAAATCCTGCCATTTGTGACAACATGGATGGACTTCGAGGGCATTATGCTAAGTGAAATAAGTCAGACAAAGAAAGACAAATACTGTATGATATCACTTATATATGGAATTTTAAAAAGTCAAATTCATAGAAACAGAGAATAGAATGGTGGTTGCCAGGGGCTGGGAGATAGGGGAAATGGGGAGATATTGGTCAAAGGGTACAAACATCCAGTTATAAGTTCTGGGGATCTAAGGTATAGCACGGCAATTATAGTTCATAATGTATTTTATATACTTGAAAGTTGCTAAGAGACTAGATCTTAAATGTTCTCACCACAAGGAAGAAATGGTAATAATGTGATGAGATAGAAATGTTGGCTATAGTGGTAATCACTTTGCGAAACATAAATGTATCAAATTGACATTACACCTTAAATGTACCCAATGTTATATATTAATTCTATGTCCATAAAGCTGGAAAAATCATAAATCCAAAACACATAATAAACAAACACACAGAGGAGGGGAAAGATAAGGGTCTGGAGAGCACTGCTGTCTTTTAAGCTTTTAATAAGGTATCAAGCAAGGTCTCAGTGAAAAGACCTAAAGGAATGAGGAAGGGGGTATGTGGAAATATGGGGAAGAGCTTTCCAGGAGGGTAAACAGCAAAGGCCCTAAGCCAGAAATGGCTTCAGCTGTTCAAGACCAGAAAAGGGACAGCTGTCAGGACAGGTAAAACAAGAGGGAAATAAGTTAAAGTACAGTCAAGTGGGTCAAGAAGCCTAGAACCTGCAGGGTCTGTGGGCCATTCTGAACTTTTAACTCCGAGTAAAAGGCAGAACCACTGGAGGCTTTTAGGTGAAACTACATGATAGAAACTAGTACCATTTGTGCTAAGAATAAACTGTTATCGGGTCAATTGTGGTAACGGGAAGAAGGTCATTCAGTAACCAAAGTTAGAGATGATACGGCATTAGACCAGGGTGATGGTACATGGAAGTGGGGAGAAGTGGTTGGACGCTGGAAAAATTGTGAAGGCAGAGAAAACAATTAACAGAGGGAATCAAGGGATAGTGTGAGAAAAGGACACTGATTTGTGGAAAGTGATAATCCATGATTACCTTGAAGAGTGTTTCCTGTAAAATGGGACAGCTAGAGAAGCAGTAGCTGAGAGGGAAGGTTTTTGTTTTTGTTTCTCTTCTTTTCTAAAATGGGGGAAAATAAACGTTTGTATGCCAATGAGGAACATCCAGTATGTAGTAAAGAGTGAAATACTGATGAGGCAGGAAAGAGAAAGAGGGGCTAGGAATTCTTTGAGGAGGTGAGAACATTGGGATATAGAACACACACAGAGCAGGTGTCCTCAGAGAAGCATGGAAAATTCCTTCATAGTAACAAGAGGGGGTTAGCTCATGTGGTCACAGAAGGAGGCTGATGTGGAGCTGGGGATGTTCTGTTCTGATGGCTTTCTTTTTTCTTTTTTTTCCTTTTTTGGCAAATAAGAATCAAAGGTCATTATCCCTAAACAAGAATGGAGGAAAGGGTGTCAAAAATTTTAGAGTGAGGCTAAAGCATGAAAACACCATCTGGGAAGGCAAAAAGACTAAGCATATATTGGATGATGATTGGGCAGCATTAATGTTCCACATGAAAGCAATGATCAGGAATTCAAAGTAAGCTTACTCGTTATTTTTTTAAATTTTCTCCATGCGTACAGAAAACTGAACAGAAAGTGGAATTAACCAGAGGAATCTCTAAGTAATCTCAAAAACTTTCTACAAAAGAAAATGGCAATTTTGAGTACCTCTTAAGCCTGGAAAACACTATGGCCATATCATGCAAGGCCATGCCCATTCTTCCTAATTCTCTCTTAGCCTGACACTGGAGGGGTCAGAAACAGCAGCCAGCAAATTAGGAGGAGATGACTATGGGCTGCAAAGGAAACCATATTTCCCCTGCTACCACCCATGACTTCAGGCTTTCAAACTGAAATAGGCCTTAGATAGGGAGAAAAGAGTAGGTTTAATTTTGAGATAAGTTAGGAATTATGCTATTACATTGGACTGCACTGAGTAATTATTCACTGGAAGTTTTTAGAATGACAACTAGAGCTTGGCAAAACTTGGGCACACTCCCAGAGCAGAGCTGAAGGGATATTGGATGAAAACATCTTACTTAAAAAAAATTGGACCCCACATTTCAAATATTCGGTTATTTGCAAGGGATTGCAGTGGGGAAAATTCTGAAGATTCCCTCCCCTCAACATTCCCTTCCACTGGTTATTCAAACACTAATATTATCTAGTGCTACGAAAGGAATTTGCAAAAGTAACAAGTCCCAAATCAGCTGACTTTCACATCAGTCCTTTAAAAGCAGGGTGTTTTCTCTAGCTGGTGGTAGAAGAAAAAGTAAGAGAAGTAAGAGAGATCAAAACATGAGAAGGACTCAGTTGTCACTGCTGGTGTGAAGATGGAGGAACCACACAAGATGGCATGATGGTGACTTCTAGGAGCTAAGGCAGTCCCCAGCAAACAGCAGACCCAGAAATGGGGACCTCCGATCTAAAGCCACAGGAAAACAGGTGTGGTTTTGAACTACTAAAGTATTTACTACTAAAGTTTAGCTACTAAGTTTGAAAAGTTGGCTAAGTGTGGTAAGTTTGTTAAGACAGCAAGAGAAAATAAATGCAAAGATACTTTCCTTTTTCTCACGGAAAGGAGTTGATTTGAAGGCTAGGAATATTTTTTCTTTTATTATAGTGGAAAGAGCAGCAGAATTTGGTTTGAATCTCTGTCACACCATTAACTAGCTCAACCTTACCTTGAGGCTCTTTGTCTTGGTTTCTATTTGATAAAACATGGATACTAATATCTATCTTGCAGCATCATGGTAATGATAGATAAAAAGTAAACACTTCACACAAAGCCCTAAACACAAAATGCAAACAGTAACATTCATAACTATTAATAATATTAATGATATTATCATGTCCTAGAATAATACATTTTCTATCTCCCCTAAATATCTCTTCAAATCCAGTGTTTCAACTCAAGCAGAAGCTCTGGTGTTCCACATTTGTTTCAAGGATTCCACACCCAGTCTAATAACACTGAAACATGCCTTTTGTCAGCTGGTCTCTTAATACCTTTACTGCATCAATCATTCTATCTTTCCACTTCAGTTATTTAATATCTTCTGAGCTCTTTGTTAATCTTCGTTAGTGTGTCACTGACATTCATAACCAATTTAATTTAGATTTTAAATATGCCAAGGCTTCCAGTGAGGACACTGATATCTTTTTATCTGTCCTTAGTGTCTTTATAGCCAAAATCTCATCAGGAACTCTGCTATGAAATTTTTTTTTAATGTTTTTCAGTTAGAAATTTACATGGCTAACTGAATGAAACTGTCAATTGTGATGTACCTTATTTTCTTAATGACTAAATCGTATTTATTGTAGGACAAAACTAGTCAAAACTTCTGTGATGAGACATTCTCAAAGATTCAGCAAATCATATATTTTGATGGCTTATTTAATAAAACTGTATATAATATTCATTTTTTTCTTTCCCCTCATTATTCCTTATTGGATCCTTTCACAATTCAGTCAACACAGTCACATGATCTGTGGACTGAAGATCCAATTATTGTTCAGTGTTGACTTTACCACAGGGTATGTGGAAATGAGTATCAAAATACAATTTTGATTGGAATAGCAGTATTTGCTGATCCACTGCAAGAAGAGTTAACATTTTAAGCCATGGTTTTGAATCTTAGGTACCCTGAATGTAATTTCACAGTCAAATTTACTGGCATGGTAACTTCTCAGATCAGATCAATAGCACCAGGGAGAAAAATGAATTACAAGTGAAAACATCATTTTCTTAGCAAGTTCACAGTATAAATTTGCCTATCCAGACAGTTAAAGAGGAGATATTTGTTGATTTGTTGTTCTCTTTCATTCGCTTGCTATTAACTATCAATTCTCACTCTCCCCCCATCTATCTCCCCATCTATCTCCCTACTCTCTCTTTTTCCCTCCTCCAACCCTTTGTCTTTCTATTGCTCTATCTCCCTACTTCCTTCTCCCCCACTTCTCTCACTCTGTCCACCCCCACCACTTCTGTCTGCCTCTCTCTCTCTCTCTCCATCCCTACCCTTTTCTTTCTCTCTTCCTTCTCTTCACTTTCAGATTCATTTTCACCCTGTGTAGAAGAGCTTTGCCAAGCCTGTCTATCTCATGTTTTATCCGTGTGTGTCACCAACTACAACCTGAATATATGACTTTAAATCATTTAATGGATTCATCTGTTTAGCTTCTTGACTAAGATAGTAGTAAGGAATCCTGAAAATATATCACCATGTATTGTTTTGCCCCCCAACCCCAAGGCTCTGAGGTACTGGCTGAAGTAGTTTTACAGTGGGGTCTATATTCCCAACCAGAACTATACTAAGTTACTGTGGGATCACCTCCTTCCTGGGGTGAGCCATTACTCATAGTTTCAAAAGAACCCATTCTTGCCCTAATTAAATAATTGTTGCTTAAAGAGAGGCCTCCATTCTCCAGCTGAAGGCAGTTTTTTTCTAATAGTGTATTTTCAGAACTGTGAAGGACCTAAGATTTTATCCTCCTTGCAAGCTAGCAAGTTAGCCTGCTACAGGATCATGAATGCTGGCAGAAAACTGAGACTCCCACGCCAGCTATAAAGGCCACTTCACTATTCACAGCAAGAACAGTAGCCAGGGGGCACCTGGGTGGCTCAGTCATTAAGCGTCTGCCTTCGGCTCAGGTCATGATCCCAGGGTCCTGGGATCTAACCCCACATCAGACTCCCTACTCAGCGGGAAGCCTGCTTCTCCCTCCCCTCCCCACCTGTGCTCTCTCTTGCTCTCTCTCTCTCAAATAAATAAAATCTTAAAAAAAAAAAAAAAAAAAGAATAGTAGCCAGACTATCAGCATTTCTCTGAGTTTCTGAGCCCCAATTCCCACATAGTAATGTAACACACACACATAATGGATTACATTCCAAAAGGGGAACTCTGAGGTTAAGGATCCTGAGTCTTTTATCATGGGCAGTAACTATGCCTTTTCTTCGGAAGAAGGTACTATCTCTATCTCTATATTATTCAATATACAAATATCCTTAAAATACACTCCAGACCAGTGATAGTGTCTCTGCTCCTAAGATATACAGAAACATGAGAGCCTTATAGAGAATTGTCACCCAAAGTGTACTGAGGTCAAAGCCAGGGAAAAGAAATAAAAGTCCATAATTTTAAGCTGTTTTTGTGTATCAAGCAATTCTTCTGAAGAGGTGATTTGTTTGGGGAAAATAATTAGATGCACATTCAATATTTACATCATTCTAATCAAATTTCATATTTTTTTGAACCACATCTCAAGTCACTACAATTTAGCATGGTTTTTGAGAAATTTCCAATTATTAAACTCTGGATGCCAAACAATGGTTAAAAATATTAGTTCAGTATCTCAGATATTTGGCCTTTATAACATAGACTATAAAGGTTTTTAGAAAAATAAAAAATACAATTCACTGACTTAATTCTTCAGCATTTGCTTGCCATTATGATGAGTTAGTCCTGACTCACAGAAAATGATAACAAAGTGATCCATATTGCCTACACCATGGTCATAGTCTACTAGAGAAGGTTGGTGTCTAGAAAGATAATTTATGATTCCCTTGTAGATAAGTAGTAGATATGTTATAAAGACATCAAGAAAGAGATGGGTCAGAAAATGCATTTTTGAGGAAATGGTAACTGATCTACATCTGAGAAATAAGTATTATATTAACCAGATAAATTTAGAGTGACTCTTTGGTCATGACAGTCTACTTATAAACCCATCAAAGAACTCTTCATTTCTTTTAGTTTTCTTTTTAAATATCATCTCTAGCATTTCATTTTGATTCCTTTTAGATTGAAGAGGACCCTCACCAAAACCTAGATGGTACCGACACCCTGATCTTGGACTGATCTTGGACTTCCAGCCTCCAGAACTGTGAGAAATAACTTTCTGTTGTTTATAAACCACCCAGTCTATGGTACTTTGTTATGGCAGCCTGAACAGACTAAGACAACAGCTTTGTCTGTGATAGCCAAGGGCGGGAAGCAACTCAAATCTCCCTCAGGAGGTGAACGGATAAACAAACGTGGTATATCCATACCATGGAAAACTACTCACAGCAAAAAGGAATGAAATATTAACAAACAACTTGAGTTCTACTTTTTCCAGTATAGCCCTAAATATATTAATCATAGTTATTCTAAATTCCCTGTCTGGTAATTCTAACACCTTTGCCGTATCTGAGTCTGGTTTTCTGATGACTGTTTTGCCTCTTCAGACTGAGGCGTTTTATTGCCTTTTGTTATGCCCTATAATTTTGCTGAAAGCCAGACATGATATATTGGGATATACTGGGTAATAGGAACTGAGGTCTTTAGCATGAGGTGTTACGTTAATCTAGCTGAGAGCTGCATGGTCTTTAATGTCTGCTGCAGCTATGGGTTCCAGGGGCTTCAAATTCCTCTAGCGTCCTTGTTTCTCTCTCATCTGCTGACTTGGGACACTGGCTAAAAATGGCCAGGAAGCTTTTATTCAAGAGTATTACATTAGGGGAGAGAGTTCGAACTCAAATGTCCTGGAAAAAAAGGCAGAAGGATGTTTAAAAGCTGGGGTAAGAGAATGGAAAAGTACTAGAAGACCCTGAGGAGGGGGCGAGGTTTGTCAATGTCATTAAGCTGTCTGTGTTTCCTACTTGTCCCTTGCAGAAGCTGAGCTCCTACCCTCACACAGAGACTAGAAGACGGAAGCTCTATCTTTCTTAAGGATTACCTTACAAAAGGATGGACACAAGTTCCTGGGTTGCAGAAGATTTACATCTCAATAGGGCAGAGAAAGACTTATAATTGCAAGTTGTATAAAGTCCCTAAGAAAAAGGAGGTCAAGGGCTTTAAGTCAGGAAGAAACCAGTCTAAAGTTTAGTCACACAGAAGGGAACAGTAAGGCCACCTTCATCAAAAGTTACTCAAGAAATAGAGGCTAAAAGCAAAATAAGAATGAGACCTTCTGAAAATAAATAATGTAATTTGTATTTTTGTATTTAGATCTGCATTAGTAAAATACCATAAAGGAAATGAAAACACATTATTTTTTTATAACAGTGAGAAAGACAAATGCCAATAGGAAAAGAAAATGATCACCTGATTTTCAATTTACAAATTCTGCAGCTACTAATTCACCTTGAAAGACTTTAAGCTTAAGCAAACTTCAGAAATATGCAAAGCCTGGCACTGTGTTCAAACAGGGAGACAACTGTTCCCTGTGTCCATGAGGCAGAAATAGTTATTTGACATAATCTTTTCTAATTATTGGAGTGGATTTTCCCAGTCTAATCATATACCTTCTGTCTCCACTCCAAGTGAGCACAGATGATTTGTACAGTGAGACTGTGACAGAGAACAAAGGAACCAACTAGACAGAGGTAGTTAGCCTTACGTGAGAGGAAACCTCTGCTGGCATCAAAATTAATGTAAAGTGCAACATCAAGCTAATCGCTAACTTAAAGGGTTTTTGCATTTTGTAATGGCAAACAATATTAATTTGCCAATGTTTTATTTTAATTTCCTAAGACAAGTTGCTATGTCTTAAATTGTGTCCCCCTCAAAAAAAGATATGTTGCAGTCCTAACCCCCGTACCGCAGAATGTGACCTTATTTGGATCTTTGTAGAGGTATCAAGTTAAAATGAGGCCATTGAGGCGCCTGGGTGGCTCAGTCGGTTAAGCGACTGCCTTCGGCTCAGGTCATGATCCTGGAGTCCCGGGATCGAGTCCCGCATCGGGCTCCCTGCTCGGCGGGGAGTCTGCTTCTCCCTCTGACCCTCCTCCCTCTCATGCTCTCTGTCTCTCACTCTCTCTCTCTCAAATAAATAAATAAAATCTTAAAAAAAATAAAAATAAATAAAAATAAATAAAATGAGGCCATTGGGGTGAGCCCTAAGTCAAAAGGACTGATGTCCTTACACAAAGGGGTAAATGTGGACAGATACAAATGGGCATGGAGGGAAGACAATGTGAAGAGACACAGGGAGAAGACAGCCATCTACAAGCCAAGCAAAAAGGCCTGGAACAGATCTTTTCCTTGTAACAAACCACCCTCAAAAACAATCAACCCTGCTAGTAACATTTTCCTTCCAGACTTCTAGCCTTTAGAACTGTTAGACATTAAATTTCTGTTGTTTAAGCCACCCATTTGTGGTTCTTTTTTACAGCAGCCCTAACAAACTAATACAAGAGTGTCAGGACTGAAAAAATTGTATTTTTTTTTAAATTTTTGAGTTGCTATTTTCTTACTAAACTGTAGTTTGAAAAAAGTTTTGCTTCTCACTTCTATTGATCTTTGTGCCATTTCTTATGTCTACTTACTTTAATTCAATTAGTCATTTATGCAAAACAGTTTTAATTCAGTTTCTAAAAATGAAACTGTCATGATTTGTGGGATTTTGTGTAAATAAATATTTACTGGCAGGCTGAGTCAGAATTCTAAATCCTTTTTAATTGGTTCAATAGGAACTTGAGTAATATACACACACGTACACCCCTCTAAATTGTTAGTAAACAATAAATATGCCCAGGTTCACACAAAATAATTAACTTTTCTACCATATGATACAAAAAGCCTAACACAAGTCCTCTTCTAAATGTGAAAACTCTCATCCTAGAGATACAGGTATGCACATTTAAATGTTTATCATCATTGAGAACCAAAGTAAGCCTAGGTATGAAGTATACTCAATAACTTTATAAAGAATACGGTGATCTGAGTTTGAATTTCTGAAATTGTAAAAAAATAAAAAAAGAAAGAAAGAAGAAGAATATATACATGTGCTTAATTCATATAATGTACATGAATTTATGAACACCTTTATATTTAAAACTCAAAGAAAAATTTTGCTTAATACATAAAGGTATTGAAAAATATAGGTTTACCTTTAAAATAGCTGTCAAACCAACTACTGCATTTTTCATGATGCAATCTAATTTTTATTCCCTATTCTGAATTTGAAAGATTCACAAATTATTCTAGCTTGTTACCAAAAGAGAAAAAAAAAAATCCACTAGTACTAAATTATGGTACTAATCAGTCCTACGAAAAAAGTCTAGAGGAATGTATTTTTAATAAACAAAATGCCAGGTATACAAATTGTTTAATATTCAAAGTCCCAATGTTATATTTCTTTCATAAATGATACTGCTTTCAGGTTTATCTTACTTCCTAGTGTTCTTGTTGGATCCTAAGGATACTGCAGAAACCTAAATTTTGAAATCTTTAAATAGATGAAAACCAATCATAAATAATGCATTTTTGCATTTAGATAAGAGATTCTGCTTGGCCAATTTATAGTTAAAAAACAGGATCTATTCTGCTTAGGTGTTTTTGCAACAAATCAAATACTAATCATCATTTTCCTTATATTTTACTATTTGTCATCAGGACTGCCCTACCATAAAATGATATACAGTAACCTCTCTCAGTGACAGATTAATTGGTTTTCTCTGTGTCTCATTTTAGAATGTTTAAAGTGCCACACTGGGCTAGAAATCCTAGTATCTGTTCTCGGACAGTGCTTCCAAAACATATTTTATAGAAGAGTTCTGAGAAGCTGAGGCAGCTTCTGTATACACTTGTGACCCCCTCTTTTTCCCAGTTCCCTCTAGGGAATAAGAGAACAACCAACCCAGAGGTGATGTCACAGCCTGCATCTCTAGGAAGGCAGAGGCTGCACTTCCTTGACCTTGGTGCCAGGGAGGCCATGTGCCTTCCTTTGTAGCCTTAGCTTCTGCTGTTCCCACCCATGGAATGTTCCTCCCTAGAAGGTCACTTGGCTTAATTTCTCAATTCCTTCAGTTTCTTTCTCACATATCTCGTCTTCAAGGAGAAGAACTCTAACTGCCCTATTTAATACACCAAACTGTCTCTCTCTTCCTAGCATTTGAGGTTTCCCTTATCCTCTTTAATTTTTCTTCTTCTGATATCATTTTTATACTTATGTTTTATCACCCTTAAGCCCTGATAAAAATACCTCATGCATTAGGAAATCTTTTTCTGTTTGTTTCCTGTATATTCTATGTGCTAGGAATACTGTCTGATATATAGCAGACATTTACTAAGTATCCATGAATGACTGAATAAATGAGCAGCTACAGAGGAGAGTACCTGCTATTCCTTGCTGCCTAGATGAACAAACCAACAATCCTGACCCCACCCCATGAAATCTTTGAGAAGGTAGGAGTCTGCATGTGCCTGCCTGCTATGAATGTAGAGAGAAGCTGCTCCAGTGAGCTGAATAGCTCCCAGATCCTGCAGTGGAGCCAACTGCTTCTTGCCCCTCAGGGAGACCACAGAGGGACTGGACTTCCAGTTCACTGGCTTCAGTCCAAAAGAGGAGAAACTGCTTTGCTTTCCACTATATACTGGTTTCCTGCTACGGGAGAGATGCCAAAAAGCCGAACTTCATGGATTCCAAAAAATCCCCAAATTATGAGCCAACAAATTAAAAATGCAACTCATTTAAGGATGTTCAGTTACCTAAGGGAGGAAGACCGAACTGAAAATCAGTGATGGGGCAGTTCCTACTGAACTGAAACTGGAAAAGAGGCAGAAAAGAATATTACAAAGCAAGACAAACAAAATAAAGAGGTCACAAAAAATGTCAAAAAGCAAAACCATACAACTAGACTCTACCCATACTCTTTCAGAAAATAACAAAGATTTCCCTCTCATTTTATAAGTCTGCATTACCTTCATATGAAAGCCAGCAAAAGACATGACATACATTAAAAGAAAAGTACAGATATCCCTCATGAACATAGACAAAAAATTTCATAAGCAAATGTTGCAAATTAAATTTAATCATATGTTAATAATATGCACCATGACCAAATCAGATTTATCTCAGGAATACAGATTAATACAACATTCAAAGAGCAGTGAATGTAATTCACTGTGTTTTCAGACTGGAAAATTAAAAAAAAAAAAGAAAAAGAAAAGAAAAACATGACCATCTCAATAATTGTAGAAAAAGTATTGACCAAAATCCAACATCCATTCCTGGTTTTTAAAATTTCTCATCACTCTAATAATAGAAGGGGACTTCCTCTACCCAATCAAGATCATCTTTGAAAAAAACAATGCTAACATTATATTTAATGTTGAAACATTGAATGCTTACCTGTAACTTCAGGAACAAGGTGAGAATATCTGCTCTTACTACTTCTATTCATCTTAATAATAGAGGTCCTAGGGCGCCTGGGTGGCTCAGTTGGTTAAGCGACTGCCTTCGGCTCAGGTCATGATCCTGGAGTCCCAGGATGGAGTCCCACATCGGGCTCCCTGCTCGGCAGGGAGTCTGCTTCTCCCTCTGACCCTCCTCCCTCTCATGCTCTCTGTCTCTCATTCTCTCTCTCTCAAATAAATAAATAAAATCTTAAAAAATAATAATAATAATAGAGGTCCTAGCCACTGCAATAAGGGAAAAAAAAATGGAAGAGAATATCATAAATATTGGAAAGGAAGAAATAAAACTGTCTTCATTCACAGATAACATGACCACACCCAAAGTAAATTATAAGGAATGTGCAAAAAAAGCTATTAGAAGTAATGAGTAAGTTTAGGGAGGTCAAATATTCAAGGTTTATGCAAAAATTAACTTATTTCTATATACTAACCATAAAATTGGGAATTGAAAGGAAAAAATACCGTACTACTTAGAGATAATCTTAAAATATGTGAAAGGGCTATACAATGAAAACTATAAAATGTTTTAAGAAAATTGCTAAAAGACCAAAAAAGAGTATCACTTGAATGGAAAAATACATTAAAATGGCAATTCTCCCCAATTTAATATACAGACTTATTGCAATCCTTTTCAAAATCATATCAGGGGTTTTACATAAATCAGCCAACTGACTCTAAAATGCATACTAGAAAGCAAATAAACTGGAATAGCCAAAATAATATTGAAACAAAAATCTAGGTCTTATACTTCCCAATTTCAGAATTAGTAGAAAGCTATTATAATCAAAAAGTGTGGTTTTTAACAAAAGAAGAAACACACAGGATCAATAGAAGAGAACTGAGAATCCAGAAAAAAAGCTCTTAAATTCATGGTCAATTGATTTTTAACAAAGACACCAGGGTAATTCAATGAATAAAGAACTGTCTATTCAACAAATGGTGCTGAGACAATTGCATAATCACAGACAAAAAGATAAATCTAGCCTCTTAACCCTCAACATATGCTAACATTAACCCAAAATGGATCAGAGACTTGTACATGTAAAATCTAAAACTATTTTAAACTGGGCAAATATGTGAATGGATGCTTTACCAAGGAATATTTACAAATGGCAAATAAGCACATGAAAATATGTCCCACATCCTCAGTCATCAGAGAAATAAAAATTTAAAAAAATGAGTTACCACTAAAGTAATTTAGAATGGTTAAAATTAAAAAGAACTAAAATACCAAGTTTTGGCAAGAATGTGCAGCAACTGCAACTCTCATACTTTGCTGGCAGGAATGCACTATAGCCATGTTGGAAAGCAGTTTGGCAGTGTCTTATAAAGTTAAACAGGCCTTAACATACAACCTAGCTATTTCACTCTTTGGAAAAATAAAATACCTGTCTACAGAAAAAAATTATACTTGAATGATCACAGCAGCTTTATTCGTAACAGGATAAAACTGAAAACTGTCCCAAGGCCTATGAACTGGTGAGTGGGTAAACAATGGTGAAATATCCATTTAACAGAATCAATCAAAAAGGAATCAAAGCAATGAAAGAAACTAACTACTGAAACTAACCACTATTATACACACAATACATGAGTATTTATAAGGATAAATCTTAAAAGCATTATGCTAAGTGAGAAAAAGTCAGACTCACCAAAAAGCATATATGATATGATTCTAATTATATGAAATTCTAGACAAGGCAAAATTGTAATGACAGAATAAGCAGATTAGGCGTTAACTTGTTCAATGGGTGGGGGGAAAATGAATTGTAAGTGGTACATTTAACTTGAAGGAATGATGCATATGTTCTTAAACTTCCACAAATTTTTGAATTACATTGTGTCCAAATTATAACCCATAAAACTGATTTTGAAAAATTTGGAAAATGCAATGGAAATATCCCTCCTGGTCCAAACTCATTATATGAATGTAGGGACCTGCATTCCACAAAGAGCTACTTTCTGAAAAACCAGGAGCAGAAGAACACCAGCAACCTGGAGAACAGCATCTCTGAGCCAAAAGGCCTTGGGGCCCAATCGGACTGCCAAATTCTCCGGTTTGCCCTGGGATATTATAGCAAATTATTTGTATGTTTAATGAAAATAAAACATACCTCGTGGCAAAAAAAAAAAAAAAAAACTTTTATGGCGATAGGATCTTTTTTTCCCCACTATTCCCATTTACTGTTTGAAGGGGTAGGTAATCACAAAATATTAATCAGTGATAATTCAAATCATTCATATATTCAGATAATACATTTATAGTTTATATATTGAAAAGCAATTAAAAATTTGTTAAAATGTTCTGTATAGGGGCGCCTGGGTGGCTCAGTCAGTTAAATGTCTGCCTTCAGCTCAGGTCATGATCCCGGGGTCCTGGGATCAAGCCCAGAGGAGGCTCCCTGCTCAGCAGGAGTCTGCTTCTCCCTCTCCCTCTGCCCCTCCCTCTGCTTGTGCTCTCTCTTTCTCAAATAAATAAAATCTTTAAAAAAATGTTCTACACAATCAAATTGGGATTTTAAAATAAAATAATACAGTTCTGACTGCAAGTATTAGTCATGGTTGAAAATTAATCATGAATGTTGGCATGCTTGGGTGGCTCAGTCGGTTAAGCATCTGCCTTCAGTCAGGCCACGATCCCAGGTCCTGGGACCAAGTCCCGGGAGCCTGCTTCTCCCTCTGCCTGCCACTCTCCCTGCTCGTGCTTGCTCTCTCTTTCTCTCTCTTTCTCTGATGAATAAATACGTAAAATCTTTAAAAAAAAAATTAATCATGAATGCCACCCAAAAATAAGTAATCAATAGATGGCTCTTTGTAGTTCATACAAAGCTTGTTCTAATATATATTTTTGCTGTCTTCAAGCATCTCCAAGCTTCTAATAACCTGTAGATACATTTAGGTTTGCATTAAGTAAGGAGGGATAGTTGATGTTAAGGAAAAATAAACTTCTTAGAAAATATAAAGCAATTTTAGTCCACTCTCAATGAAAGGAAAAACTTGGTTCAAGTACAAATGCCAACTGTGAACAACATTCAAGCTTGTTCATGTTAGTTCTCTACCACTTCAGAGAATAAAGTGAGTTGTGTACAGTCTTGCATTTATAATAGTGACCCAGAGAATACGTTTAATCTCACCAATCAGAATTTCAGTTCAAATTTGACATCTCTCATTTCTTTTTATCTATCATGGCACCATTTCTGTGTAGACTGTTCAGTTTCTTTCAAGAATAAATTCTGCATTTGATCCTTGTTTATGAAAGCAGCAAAACTGTAGTTAATATAAACCTTGAGTTAGATTCTTTTTCCATCTAAAACACTGGCCTGGAATTTCATGGAAAATCATAGACAACAACAAGCACTGCACGAAAATATGAAGTAAACCACTGATAATTATCAGTTCATCTCATATAGATCATTACAGGGTTGGTATACTGAGTTTGTGTCCTCTATTTCACAGATAAATACATGGATAAAAGGGACATTTTATAGTAAAAGTTCCCAGAAAAAAAGAGAACGAGCAGAAATCATGCACTCAAAAGCATTTCTGTTGAATAATTTGGTATTATGACTAGCATCTTCAGCCTATTTAATTAATAATGTTCAAACAATATTAAACACATTCTTTAAAAAAAAATACTGTTTTTTAACCTGCCTATTAACACTCATTTTGAAATTCACCCTTCATAATTTTCCTGATCTCAAGGGAACCTCAGCTCCTCTTATCTATACTCGCTAGTGCGGAGCAACTAACATATATCCCAGCAGCTTAGATTCTGTTTGACTGTGATTATTTTAAAAGTGTCAGGGGACTGAAACCATACTCTTAGAAAACAGGCCATGACATGATGAAACTGTGTTTCTAAAACCATGGGCATTCTCACAGTTCAACTGGTTTAAACTGTGAGGCAGTTCTCCAAATATCTTTACCCTAGTTTATGCCTACCATGGATTTAGTTATCTATTCTGTACTGTATTACTTTGACCTGGAGATTTAGCAAAGCACATAAGAAAGAGACTTCGAAAGTGAAGGGGATAAACTGGAATAAATCCTCAGCCTTAGGAATTAGAGGGTTTTAACAGAGAGATAATGTGGTTCAAACACCACTTTTTGCAGATAAACAGAATTCTAATTTAGTTATTATCTACTCTATCATCTATCTAATCCACCTATGTATCTACCTAACTAGTTATCTATCACTATGTAAAAAACTACTCCAAAATTTAGTAGTTTTCACAATCATTTTATATCACACTGTTCTATGGGTCAGGAAATAAGGCAGGGCTTGGTTGTGCATTACTTCTACTATGCAAGGCACTGACTGGATCACTCAATGGTATTAAGCTGGCGGCTGAGCTGGTCTGAGGAATATAAGATGGGTACAAGCATATGCCTGGTAACTGGACAAGGGGGCTGGAAGGCTGGAGACAGCAGTACTTTTCTTCTCTATGTAGTATCAGGGACTCTTTTTGGGTTCTCCCCAGTAGGGTAGTAAGACATTTTATATGCAGGCTGAGGACTTCCAGAGACTAAGGAAAGAGTTGCCAGTTCTTTTTAAGACTAGGCTTAGAATCAATATAACATGATTGATTAGTTTATGAGTCAAAGCATTCATATAGAAACCTAGATTTAAATGGTGGGGAAATATACCTCACTGTTCATTGGAATGACTGACACAGAATTTTTGCCATTTTTAATATGCCTTAGTTCCCACTTTGGCACAAATTATTTTCATTTCTCCCATATGTAAAATACACTCAGCTCTTCCCAAGATCCCTGAAAGTCTTATCCCTTTTCACCACTGACTTGATGTTCAATATCACATCACCTAAATTAGATCCAGATGTAGATAGGATTCCCCATATAAGATTCCTTTTAATCCAAAGATCTGTGAATTAAAAAAATAAAGTTATGTGCCTCCTTCCATATACGTACATAACACAGAATGATATAGAAGGCATGGGGAAATATTAATAAACATTCCTTTTCAGAAAGGAGGAACAGAAGACATAAGTCAGTAGTCTATAGAAATTCTCAAATCCATATGGCCAATGTCCCTAGTCCACTGGTTAGAGCCCAGTCCTTCCTGGGACTGATTCTCTGCATGTCTTAGCTGATACTTCTTAAATCATCTTATCTTTTCCAACTCAGCCTTGATTTGCTTCTGATGTTGCTGCAGAAAACCCTAAGAGTCTTAAAGACATGGTGTGCAGAAAAGAGGGTCTGAATTCTTACGAAAGGTTGTTAGAGCCTTACACCTATTCCTAATATCATGCTTTACTGCTCTGGATTTATCTTTGACCTGAAACAACTACTTCATTTGAGAATCTTTTGCTGTTTAGAAAAACTGTTCTGAATACTCTTTATTTCATCAAAATTCAACTGGAAAACTCAACAGTTTCTTCCTTAATACATCTGTAAGAAGCCACTAGAACTCAGGTGGCCCTATATAAATTATGCCTGGAAATCTGCTTATTTTTTTTACTCTTCTTTTTAAGTAATCTCTACATCCAACATGGGGCTTGAACCCACAACCCAGAGACCAAAAGTCACACACTCCACCAACTGAGCCAGCCAGCCACCCCGAAATCGGCTTAGTTGAGATCATTAAGCCATTAGGTATAGTTCCAATCTTCCATTTACTATTGGTGACAGCGTTGCTAAACTTTCTACCACTAAATAACAAAGACCACTTTTAATCCAGCCACCAATACACTTCCCTAACTGTCCTTCATCTACTTTTAAGCTTTCACTATTGGTCTCCTTGAATTCCTCCAAATACCTATCCACTTCTGTCCAAAGCCAATGTCCTAAGTTTTAGGTTTTTGTTAGGGCAGCACCCCACTTCCAGGTAACAAATTCAATGCCAGTTATCTATTGCTGCATCATAAACTATTGGATACTTAGTGGCTTCACACAAAAACTTTATTTTTACTTCTCATGATTTTGTGAGTCAGCAAAAGCCAGTCTGAGCAGGAGTAGCTCTCTAAGGACACTTCTGTTAAACAGATTGCTAGTGTGACTAGCAATCCTATCCTATTTAAACAAAAATGATTAAACAATGTAAAATGTATTCTCTTAGAAAAGAGCTATTTGTACAAAACAATCCAAGTTGCCCAGTGGGCTAGGCAATTCTCCTTCATACGCCATCCACTGGGCTCCCTAGTGGTATTTAGCTGAGCGGAGATGGAGGGTTCAACAGGGCTTCAATCACATGCCTGCACCATTACAGAGATAGTTAGCTGGGCTCATACTGGCCCTTTTCCCTCTTCATGTATTCTCAGGGATATTCCATGTATGACAGCGTTATTCTGCCATATTCCATTGGTTATATCCACCACAGGCCAGCCTAGAAGCAAAGGTGGAGGAAAGGACTCACTGCTGAGTAGGAGGAATGTCCAAAAATTTTAACAATTTTTGGGGGGGATTTGTTTTGTTTTTATTCCTCATTTTATTCTCTCTCTCCAGACTTGCATGGGTTATGAATCAAGTCCTCGTTGTATACAAACAAAACACATGGAGTTTGTTAAATACAATACCATATAAAATTAGAATGAAATATTAAAAATCAACTGTTCACTTTACATACCAGATACTCAAATTTTTATTTAATATTTTACCACTTATCTGAATGTAAGTGCTTTGTAGTGTTGGTGTTATATCTGTTACACAAACCACCATGGAATGATTCTGTCCTATTAGAAGCCAGAATTTGTGATAATTTTTAACCCAGTACAAGCAACTGACCCAAGACCAATTTATGGATTGGTAGAGTAGCTCAGATTTGGAATCAGGTCTTCTGGACCTGAATTTTATTTTGTAAATGTTTACATTGCCTTCGGATATAGACTGCTCTTTTTTCTATCACCTCTTTTCTTCTTTAAGATCAATTTCTGCCGCCTCCCTTTTTTGATAGTACTTCAAATTACTATTAATCTTTCACAGCCGGAGATGAACAAACTAACATTTCATGCCAAGGTCTGGAGATACAAAGGTGATCAAAATATAGTCTCTGGATTAAAGAGTCACTCAGTATTTATTTTTCATTGAACTATAGTTAACACATAGTGTTATATTAGTTTCAGGGATGTAATGTAATGATTCAACAATTCTATACATTACTCAGTGCTCATCATGATAACCCTACTCTTAGTGCCCTTTATCTATTTCACCCATGCCTCACCCCCACCCACCTCCCCTCTGGTAACCATCAGTTTCTTCTCTGTATTTAAATGTCTGGGTTTTTTTGTCTTTTTTTTTTGTTTGTTCATCTGTTTTGTTTCTTAAATTCCACATGAATGAAATCAGATGGTATTTGTCTTTTTCTGACTTACTTCACTTAGCATTAAACCCTCTATATCCATCCATGTTGTTGCAAATGGTAAGATTTCACTCTTTTTATGGCTAAGTAATATTCCATTGTGTATGTAAATACACACACACACACATCTTCTTTATCCATTCACCTGTGGATGGACATGTGGACTGTTCCCACATCTTGGCTATTATAAATAATGCTGCAATAAACATAGGAGGGTATATATATTTTTGAATTAGTGTTTTCATTTTCTTTGGGTAAATACCCAATGGTGGAATTACCATGGTGGATCATATGGTAATTCTGTTTTTAATTTTCTGAAGAATCTCTATACATGGAAAAAAATGAAACTGGACCACTTTCTTACACCATACACAAAAATAAACTCAAAATGGATCTAAGACCTAAATGTGAGACCTGAAACCATAAAACCCCTAGAAGAAAACAGAGGCAGTAATTGCTTTGACATCAGCCAAAAAAACATTTTTGTAGATATGTCTCCTCAGGAAAGGGAAACGAGCAAAATTAAAATACTGGGAGTACATCAAAATAAAAAATTTTGCACAGTGAAGGAAACCATCAACAAAACAAAGACAACCTACTGATTGGGAGAAGATATTTGCAAAAGATACATCCAATGAGGGGTTAATATTCTCCTGGCATTTTTAACATGCAATACCCCTTTTGTCTACATTAAAAAAATGTTTATATTAATATATTTCAGCTAAATGAAATATATATATAAATAATACCATGTGCCCAGCAGTCACTTAGAGATAAAATACTACCTATATATTTAGTCTGTGCACCTCCTTTTGATCTCCTTCTCCTTCTCCTGAGCAAACGCTACAGTAAATTGACTATACCTGTATGTATGTATACATGTATATATCCATATACACATCTATGTATCTATATGCAATACTTTTTTCTTCTGTGCACTGCTGTTCTGTATCTTTCACCCATTTTTATATGCAAATCTTGGTTGAAGGGCTTTTTTTTTAATTTATGTATTCTAATTATTATTGTTAGGCATCTGTGCATCTTGCAATTAACTTTTCCTGGACCAGGGACCACTGGATTACCATTTCATTTATTTTACTGTTGTCTTTTAGAAAACAGATGTTTCCAATTTTAACAAAAATTTTGTTTTTCCTGATTAGATTTTTGATCCCTGTAGAACTGGTTTCTGGGCATGGTAGGGGGTAAGCATATATTTTATTTGTTTCATATGGATAACCTGTTCCACCATCATTATATATGTAGGAGTTAATTCTTTCCCTCACTGATCTGTATAGTGCTTCACATATTGTAAAGCAAGGTTTAAAATGTGTTTTCTCTATTCTGTTCCATCAGTCCATTTCTCTATCTCCCTACACAAATACCACTACTTTATTATTGAGATCTGGAGGGCAAATACCCTCAGCTTACTCTTTCTCTTAAATTTTCTCTTAGTGATTCTTGGCCACTTCAATAACCTTGTAAGTAATATAACCACCTGTCAATTCCGTAAAAACTATGGAAGGATCTTGATTGCCACTGCATTAAATTAATGTACCAGTTAGGACTGAATTACCCTATACATACCATTA
The DNA here is from genome assembly GCF_029215605.1 of Mirounga angustirostris. Lineage (NCBI taxonomy): Eukaryota > Metazoa > Chordata > Mammalia > Carnivora > Phocidae > Mirounga > Mirounga angustirostris. The sequence continues at coordinate 39,337,162 of NW_026991720.1, forward strand.
AGACTTTTCAGCCATGGAGGGGCACCTAGGTGGCTCAGTCGTTAAGTGTCTGCCTTCAGTTCAGGTCGTGATCCCAGGGTACTGGGATCGAGCCCCACATCGGGCTCCCTGCTCAGCGGGAAGCCTGCTTCTCCCTCTCCCACTCCCCACTGCTTGTGTTCGCTCTCTCGCTGTGTCTCTGTCAAATAAATAAATAAAATCTTTAAAAAAAAAAAAAAAAAGACTTTTCAGCCATGGATATGAATACCTCTATATTTAATTATTTAATGCTTTTCAATAAAATTTTGTAATTTTCCCCTAAACATTTTATATATTCTTTATATTTCTTAGTGTTTACAGTTTTTATGGTTTTTATGTTACCTTATTTGTTGTTGCTGTGTATAGTAACACATGGAGTTATGATTTTATATATTACTGTTGCTGAACCCACTTACTAATTCCAAATATTTCTCTCAAGTTTTCTAGGTATACAAAGGCATGAGTAAGTATATTGATGATTGTTTCTTTTGAAATCTTACAACTTTTATTATTTTTATTGTGTTCCAGCACTGCTTAGGGCCTCAACCACAATGCTGAATAAAAATGGCCAGAGCAGGCACGCTTGTCATTTTCCTGATTTAAAAGAAAACACTTCTACCTGTCACCACTAAGTGTGATATTTGCTGGAATTTTAAGAGACATTTCTCTAGTTAACTCCAAATTTACTAAGAGTTTTTATTTTTTTCCTTAATCATGAATGAATATTGAGTCATATAAAGATATTTCCGTGTGATATGATGCATATATTGTTACATAATTTATGTATAATGGAATGTACATAAAATATAATTTATATATTACTTTATTTTCAAATATTAAATACTTCTTGAAATACCAGAATATGCCTTACTCAGTCATGTTTTCTTTTAATACACTAGATTTGGTTACCTAATATAATTTAAAGTTATTTGTACATTTACTCATGAGTGAAATTAGTATAGTACCTACTTCAGTTGGTTGGTAAAAGATTAAATGAGTTAACATTTATAAAGTCCTTAAAACAATGCCAACCAACTAGTACATAAGTACTACATGAGATTAACAAAAAATAGCATGGTGTATTCTTATTTGTTTTCATTACTAAATATATATCAACCTCCTAAAATGAAATCAATAAGACTAATGTTCTACTTTTGGAAGAATTTTAATAGGATGTCAATTATCTATTAATTGAATATTTTAACAATGGACCTGGTTTGGAGTTTGTTTCTTCGTCTGTGTGCTTTTTTGGAAGTGGGTATATGAATTACTATTTCAAGTTCTTATTTCTTGAAGTTCTATTCAAGTTTTCTATTTCTTCTTGTATTGTTTTTGATAAAACAAGAAAATACAGGCAAAGTACTCCTACCTGTGGAGCTTCCATTTTGTGACAAGGAGGCAAAGAATACAAATGCCAAGAATAAATAATACAAGGATAGGGTAAAGAGTAACAAAATCATAGTGTTATTTTACATCAAGTTCAGAGTGAAGTCCTCTTTGTTTCAATGTGGTAAGAGTTTCCTAGGGTATTGTAATGAAGTACCACCAACTAAATAGTTTAAAAAACAAGTATGTTCCCATATTTCTAGAGGCTAGAAATCGGAAATCAAGGTGTCAGCAAGTTAGTTCCTTCTGAGGGCTGTGAGGGAAGAATCTGTTCAGGCCTCTCACCTTGGTTTATAGATGCCATCTCCGGGGTGCCTGAGTGGCTCAGTCAGTTAAGCGTCTGCCTTCGGCTCAGGTCGTACTCCCAGAGTCCTGGGATCAAGCCCCGTGTCAGGCTCCCCAGGGAGCCTGCTTCTCCCTCTCTCTTTGGCTCCTGGCTCTCGCTCTCACTCTGTCTCAAAATAAAAAAAATTTAAAAAAAAAAATTAAAAAAAAAAATCTTTATAGATGCCACCTCCATGTTCAGAGGTGCTCTCTTTATATGCATGTCTGTGTCCAAACTGCCCCTTTTTATAGGAATACCAATCATACTGAATTAGGGCCCATCCTAATGACCTCATCTCAACACAATTAATTACATATGCAATGACCCAATTTCCAAATAAGATCACATTCTAAGGTACCAGATGTTAGGACTTCAACATAGCAATCTTTTTTTTTTTTTTTGAGTGGGGGGCGGGGGGGGGGGGCAATTCAACCCATAATAGATGATAATTCAGTAGAGATCTGAATAAGGAGAGACAGTATAAGAATTTCTGGAGAAATGAGTGTTCCAGGCAGAGGGAGTAGCTAAAGGCCATGAGATAGAAGCTTCCCCAGCATTTCCCAAGAAAAGTGTATGTCCAGAGTGTGGTACAAAGTGAAGGAGGGGATGGGGAAAGGATGTGCATCAGAAATAAAGTGGGGGACCAGATCCGGAGAAACCTGGCACAAGGTGCCTGATAAACTATGGTAAAGACACGGAATTTATTCTGTGATATAGGAAAACACTGAGAGTTTTGACCAATGAGTGTCATGATCTGACTTTGTAGAAAATAAACAGAGAAGTCAAGTATAGAAACTAAAAAACTTGTTATGTAGTTATCACAATAATGCAGAGGAGAGATTATGGTAGTGGCTAAGAGTATGACAGTACTAGGAGAAACCATGAGAAATGATTCAATACTAGATATATTGTGAAGATAGATTTCACATATTTTACCAAGGTTGGAATACTACTTAGGAAAACTTGGGTTAATATCCCCAGACCACATGGGTAATAGAAATTTGAACTTTAAATTCGAAGTGATGCAAGATGGCAGAATAGGAGGTCCCTAGTTCACATCCTTTCACATAAACTTGCAGTGGGACAGGCCTGTAATTAGACATTCTTTTCTTTAAACTCCCAGAGCTCAAACTGAATTAAATAATTTCCAGTTTCCTTCCCTTTGATAGGTTGGTAGATTTGTTCTAATCCTATTTTACTTAAGGTGTAAAGTTTTCAGCATATAATTCTCCATGTTATAAAAGCCCAAGGAGTCTTAACTGTCCCCACTCCCAATCTATTCCACTTTTACCCTTCCTAGAGGCTGTTAAGGTCTCAGTCTCTAGGTCAGGTAGATATCCAACATACTGCAGGAGTCTAGGTTGAGAATTAGCTTATTATTACAGCTCACTCTTCACATTTGGTGCCAACAGATTTTTCATTATCTTATTTAAACTCAGCCTGCACTTAAAGTGTAAAGTGTATCTAGCATTCCTGGTAGTTTGAAGCTAGTAGTATTTATCTGGATATATGTTCCAATAAAGGGACAGAAACAGGGGCGCCTGGGTGGCTCAGATGGTTAAGCGTCTGCCTTCGGCTCAGGTCATGATCCCAGGGTCCTGGATCGAGTCCCACATCGGGCTCCCTGCTAGGTGGGGAGCCTGCTTCTCCCTCTGCCTCTGCCTCTCTCTCTCTCTCTGACTCTCATGAATAAATAAATAAAACATTTAAAAAAAAAAAAAAGGGACAGAAACATATACACAATGTTCATGAGAGAGTAAAATGGCATGATCTACTTGAATTCACAATGTAACTCAATCAGCTGAAAATTAATGATGCTAAATGACAGACCTGATTGATTTCCTAATAAAAATGAATATTCATCTTGGTAACATGTACATATTATTGTTTCTCGTCTTCTATGCTTATGATTTTTTTTATTCAAGAGACCACGTTTCTTTTTATTTTAAAACTTTCTCTTGTTTTGACATATTAGGCTTTCATATTATTTTAGTTATCAGTGTTCGATGTAAATAATAATATCAAGATTAAGTGAAAAATTGGTGCAATACCTTCATTTTAACACTCAAGGTGTTTTGCTTTTGTTTGATATCAGTAAAAGAATTTGAAAAAGTTGCTAATTACTAAATTTAAAAAAAAAAACCCTTTTGATAATTCCACTCTTCACATAGAATCATAAGCATTAACCACAATGGTAATACTGACATTAGATTACTGAAAGTATACAATTCATAAATGTAAAGTTCTATAAATTCTCAAAGTAAGCCTGCCATTTTAATCCAAACTCATTAAGAAATAAAATTTCACTAGGACCCCCGGAAACTTCCCTTTGCACACCTAGACACTGCTTCTTCCATGGGACACCATAGGTAACCACTCTTTGGGTTTAAAACAACATAGATATAGATAAGCTATGAGTATTTTTGAGCTTCATATAAATACAGTCATACAATATGTAGCTTAAATTATGTTTTTGAAAAATAATATTTTGTGTGTAGTTTTAGTTTATTTTCAATGCAGTTTAGTATTATCTATCATGCTACTGATGAGCATTTGGGTTATTTCCACTTTGGAACTATTACAAATACTTCTTATATAAACTTTATTGTGCACCTCTTTTGAGGGTCATTATCTGTATGCAGGTATTTCTTTGGGGCATATACTTAGGAATGGAATTACTATCATTGGTTTGCCAACTACAATACCTTGTCACTATTTTTCACATGTTACTTTTTCTCTATTCTTTATTTTGCATCTTTTTATCCTTTCCAGACTTTAGGGTGGAGAGTCTTTATTAGCCTGCCTTCTAGTTCCCTAATCCTGTATTGTACTAAATTCTTTTTTTTTTTTTTAAGATTTTATTTATTTATTTGAGACAGAGAGAATGAGAGAGAGAGAGCACATGAGAGGGGGGAGGGTCAGAGGGAGAAGCAGACTCCCTGCCGAGCAGGGAGCCTGATGCGGGACTCGATCCAGTGACTCCAGGATCATGACCTGAGCCGAAGGCAGTCGCTTAACCAACTGAGCCACCCAGGCGCCCCTGTACTAAATTCTTAATATTAGATAATTCCTTCTTCACGTGTACAATTTTTATTTGATACTTTAATAAATTTACATTCTCTGATGAAATTCTTTATATGTTAATCTATTTTCTTGAACATATAAGTTATAGTTCTTCTTAAGCCCTAGTTAGCTAATTCCAAAATCTGAGTCCATTATGGGTCTGTTTCTATATTCTATTATTTCTCGTAATTTCATTAATATAGTCAAGTCCCTTGTATAATCAGGTTGGGGGGGGTTGGCTTTTGTTTTCATTTTTACTAAATACTGCAAATAGCATAAAAAATATGAAGAGTCACCAGGTAATTTTAATTCCTCCCAAATAGGATTCATCCATCTCTCTCTAGCAGGTGTACTGGATTATTATGTCATTTGATATACTAAATGACACTCTGTGGTAGGTAATATTATCATTCCCGTTTTATAGATAAAAGCAGCAAGGTTTTGACTAACAGCAGTTGACCCACTACTGCCCCTGCTTATACAGATATTCTCCCTGGTTAAGTTTAGTCCTTCTTTTTCAAGTGACAATCCATCCACGTTCCTCTTGCCCCCACGATGTGTAGGGAGGCTTGTAAGTGTCCAAAAAGCTAAAAAGCCATGTTGAACATGAGTTATGATAAGGAACATTCATGCTTGAAGCCATTTCATCATCTGGGTTCCTTCTAACTTTCCAACCTGGTCTTCTGCAATAAAGCAACAACAATACCAATACTACTACTACTACTACCAATTAATAAGAAGTCTCTATTCTCCCTCTAAAATATATTCCCTCTCCAATTTAAATTGTGTTGATACTCAGCATGATCTCTCCTCTTACCTCAGGCCACTCCTTTGTAGTATCCCAAAATCAGCTCTGTAAGAAAGCATCTAAGGAGGGAATCACATTCTCATATTTAATTTGGCAATTTCCTTTAATCTTTGCTTCTATTTCAGCGTGGGTTGTGGCAGGCAGGAGTGAAGAAGGAAAATGATATGAGAAAGTAAAGGTGGAGAGAAATGTTCAAATTAATTCTATCAAACTACCTTGCCACAATGAATTAAGCAAATTGCCTAGAACAGTATTGTATGGAAGAAACTGAATTTCCCTCATCCAGGTGGACCATTTCTTAAGCCTGTGCCTACAAGGAGGCAGGCTCTCCTTGACCACCAATGCTTTCCCTTCAGGATGATTAAGTGTCCCCTCTCCATATTCTCAGACACTCAGGCTACATTTGTCCTAGAATTACTACACTGTGTTTACAATATCTAAATATGTTTCTGTCTCCCTCTTGTATACCATAAGTCACTCTAGAGGCCAACAGTAACAACTTATTTATCTACTTACTATGATGGCTCTATTCTTCCTTTCATACACACACAAAAAAAAATCACTGAAAGAAAAGTTGACATTTGTTCTGTACTTTCTCTTGGCCCCTTCACTCCTTAGCCCAATACAATCTACCCATGCTGTCTCAATACACCAAAAGTCCTCTTATTAACAGTACTAGTTATTATCTTATGTTGTGTCAAAATAGTTCTTATTATCAAGTCCCATAGGCAGACTGTAGGCTATCTCTGGAGCAAATAACTACTAATTACTCTCTTGAATTTCTCTCTTACTTCTGTTTCCAAGACACTTTTCTCCTTTGATTAACCTCCCATGCCTCTGGCTATTCCCTTTCAATTTCTGCTGTGTGCTGTAATTTCTCTATTGTGTCTCTGTGTGCCTGTAGTCATTTACATTCCTCATTTCATTCTGTACACTTCACCTAAAATAGCATCTGTTGGGACCATCTGCCCCTAAAGAGAATTATACCAGTCTACCACATGGCCAACTGATCCACTGATTTCACTGATGACACCTTCCTTTATCTCTTTTCTTCACAACAGGTGTGCTTACTTATCTTTTTCAGAAAAACAACAACAATAAAAACAAAACTATGGCTGTTGAGGAAAATTGGCTTTCTGGCAAAGTGCTATCAGGAAATCCATTCATCTGGGAAACAAAACAACTCTATCACCATGGTAAAGGTATCTGCCAGAACCAAAGGGAGAAAGTTGAAGGAATGTCAATCTGTGGAATTTCACAATTCCACAGAAGAATATTTCCTCTTGCTCTTTTATTGTCACTTATGCCTAGATTATATATTATCAAATCGGTTCCATGACATCTAAATCCTACTGTAGACAAACAAAAAGAATCCATTCTTGCAAATCTTCAGACACCAATTACAGCATTTGGTAGAATTCCAAACCCTCTCCCTCTCCCTGCCCTCCCCACCCCCCCAGTTCTCTCTCAAATAAAATCTTTAAAAAATACATTCTTGGAAATAATATAAATGTTATTTATTTGTATAAATACAAATTTGTATAAATACAAATTCTTTGTGAATATTCTGACCCATTTAGGATGTTAGTTCATGGGTTATTTTCTCTATTCTTTAAAAGATAAAAATATTTTAAGAACACAGAAGAGAGACTGTGTTTAATGTGAAATCCTCAGAACAATGAAAAAAAAGGAATGTGAACTTTCAGGAAGGTTTTAGAGGTAAAGCAATTTTATCAGTTCCATCATATAAATAGAAAGAAAATGAAGGGTGCAATACAGAAGTAGTGGGCAGTTGTGAGGGGGCCTTGAGAGCAATGATAGGAGGAATGAGTCAGAATTAATCCTCCCCAATCAATTCTCACTGAAACCATATCCCTTTGAAGCCTGCACTGCCAGTCTGATCAAAAGGACAGATTACAACTTTATGGTCTTCACACTTAGTTAGCAAAGACTACATTTTGGTGACTACAAAACTGTAAGTTGAAATGGAATTAGCTGATTTGATTTTCCCTTAAAAAAAACAATAGGAATAAAATGCTTATAAACCAAAAGCCCAGTGCCCAACTTTTATAGAAAAGTACTATATATAGTACTTATAAACTTGAAATTCTGAACCTCTAGAAAACAAACATTACCTCCACGTAAATTACTACCAATTGGATGGCTTAAAACTAGAGAAATTTATTCTCTCACAGTTCTGGAGGCTGTAATTCTGACATCAAGGTGTCGACAGAGCCACACTCCCTCTGAAGGCTCTAAGGAAGATTCCTTTCTGTCTCTTCCTAGCTTCTGGTGGCTGATGGCAATCCTTGGCATCCCTTGTCTTTACATCACTCCAGTCTGCCTCAGTGTTCACATGCTCTTCTTCCAGTGTTTATGTCTTCTCCTCTTCATATAAGGACACCAGTCACTGGATTTAGGGTCCATCCTAATCCAGTAAGACCTCATATTAACTAATTAACGTTAACATCTGCAAAGACTGTTTCCAAATAAGGTCATATTCTGAGATTTCAGGTGGGTATGAATTTGGGGGAAATTTTATGCATGTACAAACAGGTTTTTCTTTTTCAAAGACATATTTAGCTACATTTGTGGGTTTTTTTCTGCATTTTAATACATGAGGAGCAGAGGGTCTTTTCATAATGTTAGCTGAAAGAGACAAAAGGCTTCAATATAACCACCTGTGATAGTAACATACTTCTTTATTGTCTTCTCATCCAGTTTCAGCTATCTATCATCAATATCACGAATCACATCAATAGAAGAGATAGCTTCACTGACATCCATTATGCCAATCCAATTACTTTGTGGGATGGACTGCCATAAATACATTGTACGTGGCCAATAACTTTCCAAACTGCAGCCACCTTCACAAATTGTCATATATGCCTAGAGCCAACAATCAACCTGGGATATCCTTTCCACCATCATTCTAGAGGTTCCTTGTCTTTTTCTTATGTTGAATCTCCTGTTTCCTGCCCTTGTCCCATCATTATTGGTTAAATTCTCCATTTTTATGGAACACATTTTTCTAGTACCTTCCAAAGAAAGGGAAATGGGAAATTAAATTTTCCCTGTCTATGTATTAAATAAAACTTGATAGCTGGGCCTCGTAGAGAACCGTCAGTTATAAAACATTTTTCGTCAGCTATTTGAAGACATTATAATGTTTCTTGCTTCCAGTATTGTTTTTGAAAAATCCCAGACTTTTATTGATCTTCTAGTTTATTATGCTTTATTTTTTCTTTTCTGTTTTTTTTTTTTTTTTTTTTTAGTCTTTCTGTTTTAATCTCTGGGAAGTTTCCTCAACTTTATAACATTTACATAAGTACTTTTTCCCCTGTGATCATTTTTTAAATTTTATTATATTCTTTGAATGTTTCTCTTTATATCATCTTATTTTTGTCTTATAAATAGTCTCTATGATCACTGTTAGGATATTAATGTTACCTTTTTTCTTTCGGCATAGTATTTGTTCCCTCTAAGTTGCTTTTTCTTTTTTCTATTTCTATCTTCCCTTTTAAACTTTCCCTCAAGATACCTCATAATTTATTTGCTTACTCTTGATTAAGAGTGGCAGGAAGGGGGTGGGAAAGTTCTAAGGATCTGGTATGGACTGGCAAACTTGAACTTCACTGGAGGGAGATCTGGACAATTATTACAAAATCCTGGATGTCAATCTTTTGGTTTTCTATTTTATGAGAAGGCAAATTTCCCAAAGACAGATATTCTAGTCTCCTATCAGAAACAGAAGTCTGGCTGTCCACATCCCAGGAGCCAAGTGAAGAGACAAAAACCTTGGCATTTATATGTATGTGATTTATTCACTCTTCTCTTTATAATACTATACATTTACTCTCAACAGTCCAGTCCAAGAATAGTTTAACCTTTGCTAGCAAACAAACCTCCAGAGCACTATCAAAGTAAACAGAAAAGCAATCTAATGGAATGGAAGAGGTTATCTAGGAATTTGGTTGTTTTTAATTTTGTTTTGTTTTGTTTTTAATATATAATGTATTATTTGTTTCATGGGTACAGGTCTGTGATTCATCAACCTTATATAATACCCAGTGCTCATTACAACACATACCCTCCCCAATGTCCATCACCCAGTTACCCCATCACCCCACCCCCTTCCCCTCCATCAACCATCAGTTTGTTTCCTATAGTTAAGAGTCTCTTATGGTTTGTCTCCCTCTCTGGTTTCATCTTGTTTCATTTTTTCCTCTCTTCCCGTGTGATCCTCTGCCTTGTTTCTTAAATTCCACATATCAGTGAGATCATATGATAATTGTCTTTCTCTGACTGACTTATTTCACTTAGCACAATACCCTCTAGTTCCATCCATGTCGGTGCAAATAGCAAGATTTCATTTTTTTGATGGATGCATTAATATTCCATCGTGTGTGTGTGTGTGTGTGTATACCACATCTTATCTATTCATCTGTCAATGGATGAACATCTGGGCTCTTTCCATAGTTTGCCTATTGTGGACATTGCTGCTATAAACATCGGAGTGCACATACTCCTTTGGATCACTGCATTTGTATCTTTGGGCTAAATACCCAGTAGTGCAATTGCTGGGTCATACGGTAGCTCTATTTTCAACTTTTTGAGGAACCTCCATACTGTTTTAAAGAGTGGCTGCACCAGCTTGCATTCCCACCAACAGTGTAGGAGGGTTCCCCTTTCTCCGCATCCTTGCCAACATCTGTCGTTTCCTGACTTGTTAATTTTAGCCATTCTGACTGATGTGAGGTGGTATCTCATTGTGGTTTTGATTTGTATTTCCCTGATGCCAAGTGATGTTGAGCACTTTTTCATGTGTCTGTTGGCCATTTGGATGTCTTCTTTGCAGAAATGTCTGTTCATGTCTTCTGCCCATTTCTTGATTGGATTATTTATTTTTGGGGTGTTGAGTTTGGTAAGTTCTTTACAGATTTTGGATATTAGCCTTTTATCTGATATGTCACTTGCAAATATCTTCTCTATTTGGAAATGACATACAGGAATTTGGTTTTTAATCATCAGATCTTCCTTAACAGCATACTGCTTCACTCTTAGTTCCTGAGTTTTTTGAAATTTTTAGTTTTTGGCTCCTTTTTCTATTTCCAGGTTAGCGGCAGCTAAGTGGACCTTGTCTATCCACCTTCTAACTTCCAAAATGCTGTTGCAATTATTTTCTCTGTCTTTGTGGGTCTATGTCTTTGAAAAAATAATCCCTTTAATTAGTGAAGTTTGAAAGGATCAATATTAGATACATGTATTTAATATGTCTTCAAAGCATAAAACTTCCAGGAGAAATTATATTGTATAAAAAACAGAAAGTAAGAAAGTAATTTTCAACCCAGAAAGGTAGGCTATGATCTTGAATCAAATACTACAAAATGTGGACTTGACTCAGATTTACAACAATGGTGGATTATTGGTTGAATTTTGTCCCAGAAGACAGGGGTCTAGAGTACTAGAGGCTAAGGTAAAAATCTAATAAGCAGCACCACTTGCAATAAACATGTCATGCTTATACAGGTATTAATGACATGGAAAGGCAAAAAATTATGAAAGCTATAGAGTAAATAAATACACCATTAAAACTAAGCAATGATCATCAGTGGCTACTAACATCATAAAAAGAGACCATCACATTTTATGTACCTCCTGATATAAGTGCACAATAAAGCTATATAGTTTTGGCAAAATATTGGACATAAATCCATCAATACTCTTAGATATAATTATCAATTTACAGGAAATACAGGTGCCAGAATATGTCACATGACATATAAGGGTGTAATTAAAAAAAAAAAAAAAAAAAACTTTACTGAGGGAAACTGTAGAAGAACATTTCAATAGAACTTTTGACAACAATAGAATTGTTCTATATCTGCATTATTTAATACAGTAGCTACATGAGGTTATTGAGTACTTGGAATGTATTTAGTGTGACATTTTATATTTTATTTAATTCTATGTTAAATTTTTATTTAATTTTAATTATTAAAATTTAAATAACTGCATGTGGTTAGGAGCTACCATATCAAAGCATAAAGCTCTTTAAGCCATTTCTACAATGGCAAAGAAAACAAGAGAGAAAAGGGGATCTTAGGGAAAAGACTAAAAAACGTGTCTTCCAATCACAATGTATGAATGTTTTTGGAATCTAATTAAAAGACATGGTACAAAATTATATTACTAAATATTTGGAGAAATGTGTGCACTTATATTTGATGACATTAAAAAATTAGCGTTACTTTGTATATGACAAGGATGTTATGATTGTGTTTAAAAATAGTTTCCATCCAAAATATTTATGTAAAATATTTACAAATGAAATTATCTGATAACTTAGATTTGGCTCAGCATAATCCAAAGTTGAGTGGAAGTGCAGATAAAATAAGGCTGACCATAAGTTCATTGTTGAGGCCAGTGATGGGCATCTGGGAGCACATCACCCTATTCTTTTTACTCTTGAATATGCCAGAAAATTTCCACACACTTACTTTTTATTTTAACATCCACATTCCAATTCCAGACATTCTGACTCTAATGAGCAACTGTGGTTGAGATCCCTAGGAAGAGGAGAAAATGTAGTCAACTTCTCAGGAAGATCTCTAAGTGAAAACAGAAATATTTAAAAGATATTGTATAAAGTGGGAGAAATCTCATCCTTACCCTTCAGGAAATTTTACTGCACAATTACTTCAAATTTATTTGGACTTTTATTATAATTCTAAGTGAAGAATCAATTTTCAACCAGAATTTTGGTACATGTTCAAGATCAGAACATAAAAGTTGGAGAAGCAATTGATACAAATAGATACAACTTTTCAAAACATTCTTATCATGCTTCATGTGAGGCTAATGAGGACTTAATTCAGGAGAGATGAAAATCTCTGCATGTGTTCCCTGTAAGTGTCTTCAGAAATAAAACTTCAAATGTGAGCACAGAGTATAAATACAGACATTTATCTATCATTAAGATCATTTTAGGAACCCATAAACCTGTCAGTATGTTTTAGTAACTAGGATCAAATATGACAGAACTAATAAAGTAACAGAAAACTCCAAGACTACAGCAGGTATAGCCTTTCTCTTACCATTGATTGAGGTTTTGTTGTGGTTTTTTTTTTTTCTCTGACCATAAAACATTTTTTGTACATATAAGTTTAATAAGTAGCCTCTGGGGGGAAAATCCTTAAATGAATTCCCTGGGGCCATAAAGATATCTATATAATAGCAGGATTTACAATGACTGCAAAAAATCCAACTTTCTGATAAGTCTCTTAAAAATTGTAATCTGAATTAAAACCATTCTAGATGTTCAAAATTTGCAAGCATTAATTCATGATTACAGGGCTACTCTTTCTATTGCTTATTCATAATGTTCCTACTGGGATAAAGGAAAGGAGGAAAATTAGCATGCACTATGCCTGCCAATTTATGTATTTTTTCTATTTTAATTCTCTTGTCAACTTTATTATCTCCATCTTACAGTTAAAGAAAGTAGATTCGGAGAGGTTAATTCAGTTGCTCAATGTCACTGTTAGTGGAGAAGTAGATTTTAAACCTAGTTTGAATCAAATCCCAATATGATTTCCATTATGGTATTCTATGTCCACTTTGCTTTTGTGTAGCTTTGACATATACATAAGAAAATGAGACAGACAGAGAGACAATTCCAGACACATTTTGTTAGAAAAGATGACTACCGGGCGCCTGGGTGGCTCAGTCCTTAAGCGTCTGCCTTCGGCTCAGGTCATGATCCCAGGGTCCTGGGATCGAGTCCCACATCGGGCTCCCTGCTCTGCGGGAAGCCTGCTTCTCCCTCTCCCACTCCCCCTGCTTGTGTTCCTGCTCTCGCTATGTCTCTCTCTGTCAAATAAATAAATAAAATCTTTAAAAAAAAAAAAGAAAGAAAAGAAAAGATGACTACCTAAAATAGGATGCAAATTATACCTGCAAATCTCAGAAAATGTGAATGCATTTGTTTCTTAGGGCTGCCATAACAAATTACTACAAACTTGGTAGCTTAAAACAGTAGAAACGTGTTTTCCCACAGAGTCTCTGGCAATTATCAGTGTCTCTGTCTTCCTCTGTACCCACTTCTCTGGCCTCTGCCTCTGCCACTCTGCCCTTGGGAGTCAGTCTTCCTTTTCTTGAAACGTACCATGTATTTGCCGCCACTGATCTCTATCTGTCCATTGCCTACCTGTAGAACCTCAGAAGTCCAACAGCCATCCTTTATTACATCCTCTAACTGTCCTCCTCTGTCCAAGCCAGCAATGTTTCTGCTGGCATAGCAGTCTCAAAAACCTTGCCTATCTCTCATGTATGTCAAAGAGATCTACACCATTAGACAAGAGGGTTCTCCATAGATCCTTCTTGGATAATCCTTTATCTATTCCTGACTTTAGCTGAGAGGGCTAACTGGATCCATGATCATACATACACCCAATTAATCAACAAAATTGAACCCTGAATCTCTCTCCTGAACATGTTTTCCTACTAGTAAAAATAGCCTACTATTAGCATCCTTTGCAATCTGGATAGGCTAGGAGCTCCCCAAAAACTCAAGTTCTGATTCCATACTGTTTAACAGTTCTTCCCTTATCTCTTTCCTCTTACATTTTGCCATATACAACAAGGAGAACCCAGGCCACACCTCTGACACTTTGCATGGTAATCTCTTCAGCTAAATACCCAAGTTTATTGCTGCCAAGGTCTGCTTTCCATCTAAAACTATTAAGCCAAGTTTTCTGCCACTTTATGACATGGAATACTTCTCCAGTTTCTAATAACAGGTTCCTTATTTCTGTCTGACATCTCACCAGAAGCATCTTTTAGTGCCCACATTTCTACCAATAGCCTTTTCAAGGAAATCTAGGCTTTTCTCCGTTATACATCTCAAAATTCTTCCACCCTCTATCCACTGAATTCCAAAACCATTTCCACATTTTTAAGTTATTTTTACAGTAGCACTCTAATTCCCAGTACCAAAATCTAATTATTAGTTTCCTAGGACCATCATAATGAGTTACCCCAAAAGTTAGTGGTTTAAAACAACAGAAATTAATTCTGTCACAGTTATGGAGGCAAAAAGTCTGAAATCAAGGTACTAACAGGGCTACATTCCCTCCAAAGTACGTAAGGGCAAATACTTTTTTTGTCTCTTCCAGCTCTGGTGACTACCAGCAATCCTTGGCATTCCCTGACTAGTAGACACATTATTGCAATCTCTTCAACTCTTTGTATCACCTTCTTCTCTGTGTCTGCTCTTCTTGTCTGTATAATCTACCTGTGACTCACTCTTATAAGGATACCTGTCCTTGGATTTCAGGCCCACCCAGGCAATCTAGAGTGATTTCATCTCAAGATTCTTAGGTTAATTACATCTGCAAAGACTGTTTATTTCAAGTAAGGTCACATTCATTATGAGAAATTAAGACTTAGACAAATATTTTTGAGGGTGTCCACTCAACCTACTATATTGGATTGTGTGTGTGTGTTTAACCACAGAAAGTCTACAGCTACATAAATCTGATTATAGTTTTGTAAGATTCAAAAGTGTACATCAAAATTTATCTACTAATGGTGCTAAAATTGAAGTTATATATATTACATTTTAAAGCCATTCTTTAATATCTGATGAAAATACTATATTCAATAAAAAAGGTTAATAAGAGTAAAGAAATCTTCCCCCAGGGGAGTGGCTATCAAACTGAATGCAAATATGAAACCTACTGAAAAGAGTTGATCCTTAAGGGAATGGTGAGTTTATATTTGCATTCACTGTTTTGTCACTGTTTATAAAAGATATCAGATATCTGTTCTTTAGGTACTACCATCAAGCCAATTTTGAGAAACAGATGATGTTAAAATAAAGACATGTCAAAAAGAATTGATTTTTATAGCACAGGGATAAGATGAGCCTAAATATATTCTGAAACTAGAGGAAATATCTTGGTAGTAAAAGAAGTTTGCCCGTGCTTCCAACTTGGATCATAAAGTCAACATGTTTTTTTGTTTTATTATTTATCCTGGTTTGGAGTTAATACACAAGCTAGTATACATTTTTAATTCACTCTTGTTTTTAGTAGTCTAGGTATCCAGTTATTCACACCACATTCACACCTCTCTGTAATAAGGCTACTCTTCTACAGACAGGATTTATCCATAGTGTTGACCATACAAGGATTGTATTTGGGTGCCTATATAAGGTTGATAATGCTCCCAGGACAAATCACCAATTCTTTAAAACTTACAAACAACCATTACATCCAATTTTTTTGCTAGGAATAACTATCTTACAGTACCAAAACTTACAACTTTGTGTAAAAGAAAAGAATCATTTATCTGTATATGAGACCTTTGTTCCCGAAAAAAATATGAAAAACACTTTCTTTTCTAAGTTGCTAGTATAAATTTTTTCTTTGTGGAGACCTGTTTTTGTTGAGAGAGTAGATTATCCTTAATTAAGCCTGAGCCCCCAATGACTAATTGTACTTAGAACAATGTCTCAGAGAAAGTGCCGAAGAACTGCTCATCCATGAGAGAGGAACAGTTGCCCCTGGGAGATAGCAGGGGAAGAAGACATAGAAGGCAAGATAACAAGGAAAGGATCAAAGGACACTATCAAGAATGTGAAAAAACAACATAAAGAATGGGTGAAAATATTTGCAAACTATATATCCAGTAATGATCTTGTATCCATAATATATAAAAAGCACTTACACTTTAACAGAAAGACAACTCAATTTAAAAATGGGCAAGGGACTTGAACAAACATTTCCAAGGATGATACACCAATGGCCAAGAAGCTCAACATTATTTGCCATTTGGGAAGTGCAAATCAAAGCCAAAATTAAATATTGCTTCACACTAGGATGACTTTAATTAAAAAGCAAAAATGGAAAATAACAAATGTTGGTAAGGATATGGAGAAACTGGAACCCTTGTATGCTGCTGATGGGAATGTGTAATGGTACAGCTGCCATGGAATATAGTTTGGCAGTTCCTCAGTAATTTAAATATAGAATTACCATTTGATCCAGAAACTCCATTCCTGGGTATGTATCCAAAATATGTGAAATCCAGTGTTCAAACAAAATTTGCACACAAATGTTCACAGCAGTACTATTCATAATTGCCAAAAGATGGAAACAACCCCAATCCAAGTGCCCATCAATTAACAAATGGATAAAGTGTTTGTGTGTGTGTATATACACACACATATATATGTATGTATATGTGTGTCTATATACTCACACAATAATATGTACATTCAATGGAATATTCAGTCATAAAGAAGAAAATACTAATACATGATACAGCATGAATGAACATTAAAAACAGTAAGTTAAATAAAAGAAGCCAGAATCAAAGGGCCATATATTATATGATTCCATTATCCAGAATAGGCAATTTCATAAAGAGAAAAAGATTATTAGTTGCGAGGAGTTAAAGGGAAAGAAAAATGGGAAGTGACTATAAAATGGGCATGGGGCTTCTACAGGGGTGAGGAAAATGTTCTGGAATCAGATGGTGGTGATGGTTGCACAACAGTACACTGTACATGTACTAAATGACACTAAGGATAAATTTTATTTTGAAGTTGTTACCTTTTTAAAAAAATTTTTTTAAGTAGGCTTCACACCCAATGTGGGGCTTTAACTCACAACCCTGAGATCAGGAGTTGCACACTCTATGGACTGAGCCAGCCAGGTACCCCTAATGATAAATTTTATATGTATTTTATCACCATAAAAAGAAATAAGTAAAAAATAAAAGTACTAGGGGAAAAGAAGGATGAGGTAAAGAAAAACCTAAGAAATTGCTGTATGATCCATGCAATATCTTCTTTTACCATGACCCTTTAATACTTCGGTCTTTTGTAAAGATCAGAGAAAATTACAAATTTCATGGTGTATTTCGATTCTTTTTAGAAACTGATGTCAAGGCTGAGTTCTGTGTCCTGCTTAATATTATGTCAACATAACCAGCCTATGTAGGTGGGGTAGGTCGATATTTGATACCCATATTTAATTTTAAAAATATTGATAACCTACTCTACCACAGTTCTGGATCTTGGGAATTACAAAGGAAAATAATAAAAAAAATTCTTTATGGAATGTAAGAAACTAGCCCCACACACATGCTTTGATTGCCTGATTACCAGATTAGGGTTAGCAGAATGCCCAGGTTTGGAAGGGCTGGGACAGACATTTGAATCTTGACTTAACTAAGCCTTCACAAAGACACCAAGGGAGTTTCAAAGAATGTGCACTGAGACATGTTGTAGACTAATGTAATTCAGTGACATAGAATACTGTCAGGACTCAAAAATGTCCTCGGATACATTGTTTTTGATAAATGTGGGAGTGAAAGAAGTTTGATCACTATTTGCTTGACCTCCTTATAAGGTGTTTGTTCTCAGGTCTTCAAGTACATGCTCAAAACACATGGAATTGGGATACCTTAAGAGTACCTTTGTCATAAAGCCATTTTGGATACAGGATTCACATGACAATTCTTATCTGTAAGACTATGTTTTCAAACATGAGATTTCCAAAAGGGTATATCCAAATAACTTAAGTGATATTATATTTTTGTTCTAATGCAAATTATTTATTTCAATTCTTTGTAAATATTCACAGCTTTGAGAAAAATTTTTAAATTCATCTTTCATTACACATTATACCCGGGTAATTTGCCAAGTTTCCAAATATTGATAACTCAAATAAAACTACTCCTAACCTCAAAATAAAATCTAATTCACTGAAGAATTACTTGGTTACAGAACGTTTTTACTATAGGTGTCTCTGTAGAAGAATTCATTAGTTGGTAATACTGTTAAGGCTGCACAGATCTGGAGGAAAGTATTACATGAATTGTGGTCACATTTGATTAGATTTGAACCTGAGGGAATAATTCCATACATCAAGGTAATAGGAGAATGAGCTCACCTGCGATGCTTTGTCAATGACGAATTTCACTCTCTGCTAAACATGAAACTTAATTTTTAAGGATACAAAAATCACATGCATACCACATTTAGAGGTGAAACTATTTAATCTCATACTTTGCTATAAAATGTATTTCAGGTCTAATCACTGGATACCAGAAAATAGCCCTTGCTGCTAAAGTAAGTCAGTAATTTATGTGTCTCTGACAATTTAAAATTGCTTAGGTTGCACGTCTAAAGTGAAATTTAAAAATTAGCAACAGGAGATGATATACTTCTGTCAGGAAAAAATAAATACTGTAACTCTAACTTATATGTGACATATTCATAATGACTTTGGGCTTTTTTTCTTGTATACATTTTTTTTCCTTCAGATTTTCAAGGAGATTTATTAGCCCTTTTCCTTTTTTCTGTGCTTAAAATTTCCAAAGAAATGTTAATTATGGGCTAGGATTCTACCTATTATTTTAGTAGGAAAAGCAAGAAATGACTTTAGGGAAGACAATGCAGAAAAAAATATTTGTTTTATGTTACACATTTTGTTAAATGATTGATTTACTTGATCTCATTACATATTTACAACAGCTTTTCAAGGCAGATGTAATAGGATTCCAAAACAGAACTACTCATCTCAAATTTGACTAAAGCCCTGATGGCAAAAGAGCAAAGCTATAGGTCTGAAGCAAACTGCTTGACCTACACAGAGCATGCAAAGGAGTGTCTGCCATATAGTTCTGCAAATCTTAGCTCAACATCTAAGTCAGTAATATTGACAGAGAGGAGTTTTGGAGAGAATTTCTTTGGAGGTGGTAAAGAGGTATGGAATCCATGTGCAAAAAGAGATACTTACTCCTCATTTTAGGACAGGTAGAGGGTACTTTAAGACTCAAAGTACTTGACTTTGTCCCTCAGGAGATATTGAGACAGTGCCAGACTGATCTCTAAAAAGGTCCAAATATAGGAGTTTGTGGTTATTTAGTTGTCCCCAAGAGTACAGAAGGATGATTTGGGAAGTAGCTGCACTTTCACTTGTCAACTGCAGTGTTTCAGGGGAACTAACTGTGGATATTTTGACAGGAGCCAACAAGAGCTTATTTTTGGATCACAGCAAATAAAGACTCAACGGAACTCCATTATAGGGGATCTCCCTCCAAACGTTCATTTATTCGCTCATTCCTCCAAAAAAATATTTACTGAATGTCTACTACATATTTTTAGGCACAGGAGATACAATAATAAATAAAACAGGTAATCTCTGCCTTCTAAAATCTTATATTCTATTGAGGGAAGACAGACAATAAACAAATATGTCAAACTGTGAAAGTACTTTGGAGAAAAATAAAGCCATGAACAAGGATAAGACAGGTCAAGTAGAAGAGGATAACCAGGAGCTCAAAGAGGGAGTACAATTAGAGGTTCATAGGGAGGGAACCTCTGAGAAGCCATAATACCCAAGGCAAGAATTAACATTCAACATCTACCAAGCTTAGAAAACACAAATGCCATTTCATTTCTAGAAGGCATTTTCTCACATCTCCTCTCTCCCTGGACCCACCCTAATACTGGAGGAGCCAGAAGCAAACTAACAAGTGAGGAGATTAAATGTTGCAGGATAGGAAGAAGAGAAAAATTAGCAGAACAGTAAATCAAGAAGCTGACCACACCTGCCTTCCCTATCATTGGTTTTCACCCTGCAATATATTCAAGTTCTGAGAGGACAGGTGTTTTAACCTCAAGTTAAGGTTGGAATTTGGACTGTTTAAGTGCACCAACATTTTAATGACATGAGAGCAAATATTTTTTTGACTAGAAATGCCCTCAGGACTTGTTTGTTTAATCAGAGAGTGACTACAAAGTCATGGGACTTTGAGATTTCAAGGTAGGAGAGACCAACAAATAATTCACCAAGGTCTTCAATGGATGTGGGAAGAAAATAAAAATGCTTAATGACTGTGCCCTATTGAGTTCTGTTCTTTCAACTTAAGTGGCAGTTGGCATTACTATCCATACAGGAGAAGCTGAAGTTTAGAGACTGAATTAACCTACTGAAGTTTATACAATCATGAAGTACTAAAGCCAGAAAGCAAATATGGGAAAATAAAAGCTGTAATTGACTTGTGCGGAAAACACACTCTTTGGCCCCAGTGACTTCAAGAGGAAGATCATTCAAGAATAAGCATTGCTTTGTGAAAGATTCTTTTTTCTTAAAATTCTTTAAGGGCCATACAGCTTGAGGTTCAATTAAAGTTCTGTGCTGAAAGAGGGAACACATTTCTTCACTAAATGTATAGTCCTGAGTATGGTAGCATTGTTCTCCCACTTCCACAGACATGATTAGCCTATCTTATCTTTTGCCCACTCATTTGCCCAACCTGATCAAAACTCATTAGCATTGTAAGGTGTAGTTCTAAACTAATTATTAATACTGGCATAGTGCTTAGATTTACAATGTACTTTCAAGCAAATAATTATTTGATCTCACAATAACCCCCAAAAGAACAATTATTATTATGATTACTTTATCCTAATACTAGAAAATAAAACTGAAGCTAAAAGAGTCTGGGGGAATTGCTCAGAGTCAGAATGCTACTGTGAGACCTTGAACATGACTCTTCTGGCTCATAGTTTAATATTCTTAAGGGAGACTTAAAAAGATTAAAGAAAGCACTTTTACTATAATAGATAAAAGGAAATTAAGTTAACTATTTGTGTCAGAAACAGATATGCCAAATAATTTGCAGTTTTCATCACTTTTAGATTTAATATCTGCTATAGTCTTTTTTCCTTTAGCTATACAAATGCCTTCTGGTACTCTCCACTGAGAGCAGTTGTTTGAAGGTTTTGATGAAATTGTCTTTGGGCTCTCCTCACTTCTAAGTCAGAAAAAAACCAAACATTCTCTGGCTAACTTTTACAGCCCATTCCCAATGTTTCATATGTGTGGGAAAATTCAGGTGCTTATTCTTAAAGGAAAACAATTAAGGCTTTGTCTGCAAAAGTCTAAGAAACAAGAAATATTAAACACAACTCTGTCAATGAATTTCACACAATCAGGTTAAAATTTTTCTGTTTTTATGAAATTAACATACATACCTTTGAGATGTGTTAATACTTCACAAAGTATAATTAATAAAATGAGCTCCAAGATTGTAAAGCTGTTAAAATATCACAAGAATCTATTATCTATAAATGTGCAATCATTTATTCATTTGAATAACTGATCTTCCCTCAACTTATATTTAACATCTCCCAGTACAAGTCTATCATTTGTTTTGGATTTGCTGCTATACAGTATTCAAAAAGCCTACAAATGTGTATTTTTTATAAAATTGAACATAAAAAATTAAAAATGGCAAATCCATAATGATTAATTTATACATTTGTGTATTTACTTCCTTAGTCATCAAAATATCTTACTGCATATGTCCTTCGAAGGCAAATACATCCCATCAATTGAATAGAACTTAGTGTTCAATGATAACAGTGCTTTGTTTGACAAAAATAAGTTGCATATTACTAAGTTCAGATTAATATTTTATAAAGGATTTCACAATTTGTTGAGCATAGCTCAGGTGCTCAGAATCTTTTTCCAATAAACCTCTGTAAAAAGAAAATCAACCCAGGGCTTTCTCTCTATCATAGCTTCCAAACATGTTGAGTAACAATATTCTAGATTTGAATAGGAATTTGAGATTACTTAATTTTACACCTGAGAAATATAAATGGTTAGGAAGAAAATTAGTTACAGAACCAGATATTCTGAGTTTTAGGCAATTATGCTACATGCCTCTCTAACATGTGATGCCATTTAATACGTCTTTGCTCAGTGCTGGTTATTCAGCAGCAATTACAAACCAATGTACCCTTAGACTGTAACACTGAAGATACCTTTTGGAGAAAGGATTTTAATGCAAATTTTCCATTTTTTTTAGAATAAATCAGGGTATATAAAAATACTCTAATGTCTAAAAGATGGTAATTATTAATTAATTTTGATTAATTTTTATAGGTATAGGTTGATTTAGGTATAGAAAAATTATGTAGGTTTTTTCCAAGCCCATGTTAAGATTAACGTTTTGTTTTGTATTTTTAAAGATTTTATTTATTTGAGAGAGAATGAGAGAGAGCACATGAGAGGGGGGAGGGTCAGAGGGAGAAGCAGACTCCCTGCCGAGCAGGGAGCCCGATGCGGGACTCGATCCCGGGACTCCAGGATCATGACCTGAGCCGCAGGCAGTCGCTTAACCAACTGAGCCACCCAGGCGCCCAAGATTAACGTTTTAAAAGTAAACAGAGGAGTAGAATTAGTGACTTAATAGTTATGGAGAAACCCAAAATATTACCCCTACGAAGCCAGTATTTTGCAACCCTATTTTAGCAAAAATGTGTGCAAATGTGTCTATGTGTGAATGTGTGTGCTTTAGATGGCCCAGTTTTCACCACTTAATTGGCTAATAGTGGCATTTACTGTCAGGTAAGGAAACTATTTTTTAAAATTCAGGGAATACACAATGTCCTATTAAATTTTGAGAGCCTATAATTAAATCAGAAAAGGTTAAGGTGATTCTGGTAGGCCCTACAAATTATATGGAATCCAGTCAACAATAATGACCACACACAGATCTAGCAACATAAATACAATTCTCATACATTACTGCTACCATGTTAGATAAATTTAGAAATAATGTATGAAGCAAGAACACCATTCATTACTCGTGTCTAAGAGCTTTTTATTGCTGAGTTAAACGTAAGTTGATAGGTTATTATTCAAAAAAGCCAATCATCCCACTTTGCTAAAATCCATTTTATATTCTTCTAGAAATAATATTTTATAATATAAGCTAAAATTATGTTATTCCATTTGAATGGCACAGAACAATAAAACAACAGCAAAGTTTTCATTTATATTAAAGACATTAAAACTCATAAAGATATTTAAAAAAAAAACAATTTAATAAACTATTCCTTTTCATCACATATATGTGTGTTGTGATCACCTCCTATTCACTGTAATGGTGAGGGAGGGATCTCGGGCACTAAATAGTATCAGATAGCCAAACACAAAATCCAAAACTGGCCAGACAGACTTGACAGCCATTCATCGGTCAACTACATCCACAGTCTAGGGGAGAAGGACACTGCATGCCACGCAAGGCCACATGGAATTTGCACTTGGGAACAGACTGAACAGGGATGTGGAAGCAGGCTCTGGACTAACAAGAGGATGAGGTGTCTCTTGGTTCCTTTGGGAGGACGTGATTGATTTGTTTGAATAATTCCACAGGCTGGAAAAGTTAGGTTGAGGACCAGGTAGAGCACAGCTGATCTGGCTGGTAGAGGAGCTAGCCAAGTGAGGAGCTGTTCCTACTGGGGAGGGAATACTGGGAACATGTATTTGGCAAGAGCAGGGGAGCTCATCGTTAGGCTTTTGGGGCCCTGTGAGGTTCAAAGATGTCCAAGTAGCACGTGGAATTTTAGACCTTACAATACAGTGTGTTTCCTCTCAGTTTAAAGGTGTTGGCTTTTCAATGGATCACTGAAACTAGATATTAAAAAGATACAAGGCTTAGAATAGCCATATTTTTACTGCATTAATCCTTAATGGAGAATTCTTAAACTTGATACATCAGATTGATCTAAAAGAAAATTCAAGTGTTAGCTACTTTGGCACCAAGATATCAAATATAGATTTACATTTGAGTTTAGAAACCTGAATGCTAATGTGAAGAACTGCATTTATCGATTACTACAGTAAACTTTGTAATACTATATTACTTTCTTCACTTTGTTTATTTTAATGAAACTTTTTTTTTTAAAGATTTTATTTATTTATTTGACAGAGAGATAGAGAGAGAACACAAGTAAGCAGAGGGAGAGGGAGAAGCAGGCTCCCTGAAGAGCGGGGAGCCCGATGCGGGACTCGATCCCAGGACGCTGGGATCATGACCTGAGCCGAAGGCAGCCGCTTAACCGACTAAGCCACCCAGGCGCCCCTAATGAAACTTTCTATCTGCATACTTGTAAGAATCATGCTTTCAAGAAAACAAGATTTTACCAAAAAAGGTAGGTAGTAAGTATAATAAACCCAATTACTGAGCTTTGCTAATTTTAATCACAAAAGGAAAACGAAGCCATCGGGGAAAAAAAACTTTAAATATTATACATAAGAGCAACTTAAAATTATGCAAAATCTCAGTATCCACAGAGAATGATAATTAGTACAGTTAGTAGAACACTAAAGGTATTCCAGTTATTTGCTTTTATAAAAATATGGAAACTTTAGTATCCTTGCCAATATATCCACACACAGGTCAAAATATATATTATTATTTTAAGTAAATATATGTGTTTACCTGTGTATAGACCTATAAGCAAAAAGACATTTTAAAATAATAAAAATAACATATTCCAAGTTATGTGATGTGGCTCTTTCCAGCTTGTGTAAGAGTAGGCAGAGATAACACAGCTACAGTCACATGATAGGATTAATTCCATTAACTTCTGCTTTATTTTTTTAGTGGCATAATCTCTCTAACTCTTACTAAAGTTCAGACTAGGTGCAATGTCCAAGAAGTAAAGTTAAATGAAACACTGATATGATGAAATCTGATCTATAGAGCTCATGCTTGCCATCCAAGCAGAAAACATTGAGTTCTAACGTTGGAAATGTGAGAATATTTTAATTCCCAATTCCTTGCAGGCATTCATTTTTCATTTTTATTACTCTTTGGATTAACATTCAGATTTGAGTTGTTCCGTTTGTTCTAATATGCTCAAAATATTGTGTAAATAAATAAATGTATCACAGGTGGTGATATAAATATGTATTATATTTGTTTTCTAATCATCTTTCACAAGCTTTAAATTTTATCATATTCTTTATGTAGCAATAAAGCCATTTCCATTGCAAACCTGTAACAATAATGGATAGCAACCTTCAGGGGATACATTTCTGAGAAATTTATTTCCCCTCACGTTGCTCAGCCACCCAAGGAATGAATTTGTTTCCATGACAGATAAGAACTACACTGATCATTTTTAAAATGGTCTTGGGGCACCACAAATCAATAACAGAAAAAGAAAATGCAAGATAATAATATTTCTTTTCATTAGGTTGATAGATGGCATTCCAGATTTATGTATCGAAATTGTCTCCTTAACAGTTATTAAATAACCTTAAGCATATATCTTGGCTGTGTGGGTCCTGTTTTATGGTGAATAATCAAGACAAAGATAAATTCTTTTGGTTGCAATACAGTTACTTTACAGAAATATAATAACAAAAAATATATATAAGACATTTAAAAGAGAATATATTTATTACAAAGCATAATATTCTACATTTAAATCTAAAAGTCACATAATGTAACTTTAAATTAATTTTTTAGTATAAAAAAATCCTGCAATAAGACATTGCATAGGAATGTTTTTGTTGTTTTGTTTTGTCTTGCTTTTTAAACTCTCACTTGAGCAACATGTATTAATAATGGTGTTCTACACAATTGTCATGGGAGAAGATATACATTTCATAGGCTATTTTAAATTCAGCAGTGTTGAAATTTTTTGTTGCAAAAGTATGTGTTTAAAAAGTAATTTGAGAAAAACTGAAATTATAGCATTTTAAAGGGATTTTTTCCTGATTGCTCTCATTTTTCTCTGAGAGTTATATGCCTCAATTACATATAACAAATGGAAAATGCTTCTTTTAGGTAAATTTCCAAAACATTCCTTTAGAAATGATTTTGATGTTTTCCTTATATAAGAACTCTTTATATTCTAATCTACCACTGAAATATCAAACAAATATCTTTTGAAGTATTACTTTTGCAAAACCTACCAATGACTTTGTTGAAAAATGAAAAATTTAAGTAATTCAGTGAAGAAAAAAAAACCTTATTTGATGTAAAACTCCATTTGATTGTCTGAATTTTTCACCCTTCATTGGTTTTGGTAGATGCATGCAAATATGTGTCCACAGTCTTTTGAATAGTTTGACACATTCCTCATGAAATATGTCAAATCAACATCATTTGTACAGTTTGATAATAAAGTATGATTTTATATGTAAAATGTATTTCCCATTTCACTCCTCAAAATAAATGTGCAAAACACCCCAGTTAAGGTGGCAGGTTGCTAATAGTGTGTGACAGAATTCTCCCATGATCTTAAGTATGTATCAGCCATATGCCAGGGTACTAGAAAATGCCCATTAATTTGAGTTCTAATGATAATTTGTATTTCTACATACTAGAAATTAACAATCCAAGGTGAGATTAAGAAAAATTCCATTTACAAGATTAAAGAATAAAATACTTAGGAATAATCTTCACAAAGGGTGTTCAAGACTTGCACACTGGAAACAACAAAACATCATTGAAAGAAATTTGACAAGACCTAAATAAATAAAAAGATAATCTGAGTTAATGAACTGGAAGACTTAATTTTGTTAAGAGGGCAGTAATACCCATGGTGCTCAAGAAATTCAAAACATTCCTTTATCAAAATTCTAACTGAAGTTTTGCAGAAATGTTAAAGCTAATCCTAAAATCATCTGGAACTGCAAAAGATCCTGAAAAACCACAACAATCTCAAAAAGGGAGAACAAAGTTAAAGGATTCACAATTCCGGATTTCAAAACTTATTATAAAGCTAATGTAATCAAAGCAATAGCATACTGGCGTAAGAATAAATACACAAATTAATGGAATAAAATTAAGAATTCAAAAATAAACCCATAGGGAGGGGAAGATTGTGGCAGAGTAGGAGGACCTTAGGCTTGCCTCGTTCCATGAACACAACTAGATAACTATCAAATCATCCTAAATACCCCAGAAATTGATATGAAGACTGGCAGAACAAACTCCACAATTAAAGGTAGAGAAGAGGCCACTTCAAAGAAGGTAGGAAGTGTGAAGATGCAGCTTAGGAAAAAAAACATATCATAGCCACTATGGTGGGAAGGGAGCCATGGTCGCAGAGAAGGGCAACAGACAGACTAGCACATAGGGGAGTACATAGGGGAGTGCATGGGGAAAATGAATCCCCACAGCAACCAGTTTGGAAAGCAAGAGGGCCCAAATTTCATGAGCTCTTGCAACGGAGCTTAAAGCCTGGAGTTTTAAAGGTCAGCATGCTTGGCTCTGGGAGAGCTCAGAGGACACTGGAGGAGAACAAGGAAGGAAAACAGCCACAGACATATACCGTAGAAACAGCCATCTGAACAGTGCCTGGGTTACACAGTGGGGAGGTTAGTTGCTCATCTCTGAGCATGTCCCAGAGAGGCAGCTTTCATGGAGAAACCCCTCTGAGAACAAAGGAACTGGCCAGCACTATTTCCTTCCTCCATCCCTCAGCATAAACACAAAGCCAGCTGCAGAAACCAGCATAGCACCAACACTCCCAACTTAACTTGCTTACATAAGCCCCACCCTGCTGCACACTAGAGAAAACAGCTCTTCCCGTCAAGCCTGCTTCAGTCCCAGCACAGCAGGACCTCTCCCTCAGAAGATGGGCCCAAATTCCTGCCAACACATGTCTCCCTCCTGGGGACTTTTGCAAAGCCTATTCCATTGCTGGTGGCAACAGGTCTCATTGCACAAAGCAGACCAGAGCACACCTAGTTAAAATGCACCACAGTCAGGCCAGAGACCAAACACTGCCCACAACAGGCAAAGAGAGCCTCTTCAGATTATTGGTCTGAAGGATAAAGCAGCTAGGACACAAAAGCAGAGCACACACAGCACACACTGGAGACACTCACAGAAGCCCCAGGCCCTGGGGCGGGGGGGGGGGGGGGGGAGAACAGAGGACACTATACTACAGGGCACTACGGGTCCTCTTCTTCACAAAGCCACTACCCTCAACAACAGGAGACATAGCTGACTCCTAATGCTGCGAAACAGGCACAGAGACTTAGATAAAAGAGAAGACAGATGAAAGAACAGGGCAAGACCACAGCCAGAGACCTAACTGAAACAGATATAAGTAAGATGCCTGATGGAGAATTTCAAGCAATGATCATAGGGATACTCAGTGTACCTGAGGAAAGAGTGGGGGACATCAGTGTGACCATTAACACAGAGATAAAGAACAACAGAGTAGAGATAAAAGGCTCAATAAACAAAATAGGAAACACGCTTGATAGAATGAAGAACAGGCTGGAAGAAGTAGAGGAACAAATTAATGGCCTAGAAGACAGAGTAATTAAAAGTAATCAAGCGAGGTGCACCTGGGTGGCTCAGATGGTTAAGCCTTCGGCTCAGGTCATGATAGCAGGGTCCTGGGATCAAGTCCCACATCGGGCTGCCTGCTCAGCAGAGAGACTGCTTCTGCCTCTCCTCTGCACCTCCCCCTGCTCATGCTCTCTCTCTCTCTATCTCTGTCTCAAATGAATAAATAAAAAAAAAAAAAAAATCTTAAAAAAAAAAAAAAGGCAAAAGTAATCCAGAGAAAAAAGAACTATGCACAATGAGAACAGACTTAGGGAACTCAGTGACTCCATCAAACAAAGTAACATTCATATTTTAGGAGTCCCAGAAGAAGAAAAGATAGAAAAGCGAACAGAGAATTTATTTGAAAAATTAATAGCTGAAAACTTCCCTAATCTGGGAAGAAAACAGATATAAAGATCCAGGAGGCACACGGAACCCCCCCCCCAAAAAAATCACAAATGCAGATCCACACCAAGACATATTGTAATTAAAATGGCAAAATATAGTGATAAAGAAAACTATTAAAAGCAGCAAGACAAAAGAAAACAGTTACATAAAAAGGAAACCCCATAAGGCTATGAGCAGATTTTACAGCAGAAACTTTCCAAGCCAGAAAGGAGCGCTATTATACATGCAAAGTGCTGAATGAGAGAAACCTGCAGCCAAGAATGCTCTATCAAGCAAGGCTATCATTCAGAACAGAAGGAGAGAGAAAGAGTTTCCAAGGCTAACAAAAACTAAAGGAGTTTGTGACCACTAAATCAGCCCTACAAGAAATATTAAAGGGGACTCTCTGAGTGGAAAGGAAAGACCAAAATGACAGTATGAAAACAGGAAACAAAAAGGCAGGAAAATGAATATTTCTGTAAAAAAACAGTCAAGGAACTCACAAAATAAAAGGATGTGGGGTGCCTGGGTGGCGCAGTCATTAGGTGTCTGACTCTTGGTTTCAGCTCGGGTCATGATCTCAGGGTTGTGGGACTGAGTTCCGCACTGGGCTCCATGCTCAACGCAGAATCTGCTTAAGACTGTCTCTCCATGTCTTTCTGCCCGTCCCCCCATCCTTTCTCTCTCTCAAATAAATAGTCTTTAAAAAAAAAAAAATGTAAAATGTGACACTATATACCTAAAACATGGGGAGGAGAGGAATGAGGATGGGTTCCAACTTAAGCAACCATCTACCTAATACAGACTACTATATACAGAAGATGTTGTATACAAACCTAATGGTAATCACAAATCAAAAAAAACACTAAAAATTATGCAAAGAATAAAGAGAAAGAAATCCAAATATAGGACTAAAGAAAACCAGCAAACCATAAAAGAAAAACAAGGATCAGGGGTACCTGGGTGGCTCAGTCATTAAGCAGCTGCCTTTGGCTCAGGTCATGATCCCAGGGTTCTGGGATCAAGTCCCACATCAGGCTCCCTGCTCAGTGGGAAGCCTGGTTCTCCCTCTCCCACTCCCCCCACTTGTGTTCCTGCTCTTGCTATCTCTGTCAAATAAATAAAATCTTTAAAAAAAAAAAAAAGAAAGAAAAAGAAAAACAAGGATCAGACAAAATCTTCAGAAACAACCAGAATAAAGGTAATAAAATGGCAATAAACACACATCTATCAATAATTAAATGTAAATGGACTAAAAGCTCCAATCAAAAGACATAGGGCAACAGAATGGATAAAACAAAAAACAAGACCCATCTATATGCTGCCTACAAGAAACTCATTGTAGAGCTAAAGACACTTGCAGATTTGGGATGCCTGGGCTCAGTCGGTCAAGCGTCTGCCTTTGGCTCAGGTCATGATCCCAGAGTCCTGGGATCAAGTCCCATATTGGGCTCCAAATTGAAAGTGAGGGGATGGAGAAACATCTATCATGCAAATGGATGTCAAAAGAAAGCCAGAGTAACAATATATATTTTGCACAAAAGAGACTTTAAAACAAAGACTGTAACAAGAAACAAGGGAGGACTTTAATGATAAAGGGGACAATCCAACAAGAAGACGTAACAATTGTAAATATTTATGTACCCAACATGGGAGCATCCAAATACATAAAACAGTTAACAAACATAAAGAAACCGATCGATAATAATATAACTGGGGGCTTTTTTTTTTTTTTAAAGATTTTATTTATTTGAGAGAGAGAATGAGATAGAGAGCATGAGAAGGGGGAGGGTCAGAGGGAGAAGCAGACTCCCTGCTGAGCAGGGAGCCCAATGTGGGACTCGATCCCAGGACTCCAGGATCATGACCTGAGCCAAAGGCAGTGGCTTAACCAACTGAGCCACCCAGGTGCCCTAACTGGGGGCTTTTAACATCCCACTTACATCAATGGATAGATCATCTAAACAGAAAAATCAACAAGGAAACAATGGCTTTAAATGACACACTGGACAAGATGGATTTAACAGATATATTCAGAACATTCCATCCCAAGACAGCAGAATACACATTCTTTTCAAGTGCACATGGAAATGCTCCAGAATAGATCACAAAAAAGGCCACAAAGCAAGCCTTAACAAATTCAGAAAGATCAAAGCCATACCATGTTTTCTGATCTTTTCTGACCACAATGCTCTGTAACTAGAAGTCAACCACAAGAAAAGAATCTGGAAAGACCACAAATACATGGAGGTTAAATAATATGTTACTAAACAAACAATGAGTCAACCAGGAAATAAAAAAAGAAAAAGATGTGGTAACAAATGAAAATGAAAATACAACAGTTCAAAACCTTTGGGACACAGCAAAAGCAGTTCTAAGAGGGAGTTTTACAGCAATAAAGGCCAAAAAGCAAGAAAAAGCTCAAATAACCTTACCTTACACCAAAAGGAGCTAGAAAAGGAACAAACAAAACCTAAAACCAGCACAAGGAAGGAAATAGTAATGGTTAGAGCAGAAATAAATGATATAGAAACTAAAATAAATAAATACATACATACATAAATGAATGCATAAATAAATAAAATCACAAATGAGAAAGGAGAGATCCCAAACATCACAGAAATATGAACAATTATAGGAGAATGTTATGAAAAACTATATGCCAAAAAATTGGGCTATCTACAAGAAATGGATAAATTCCTAGAAACAGACACATATAACCTATCAAAACTGAAGGAGAAATAGAAAATTTGAATAGACCAATTACCAGCACAGAGATTGAGTCAGTAATCAAAAAAACCCCAACGAACAAAAGTCCAGGGCCAGATGGCTTCACAGGTGAATTCTACCAAATATTTAAAGAGTTAATACCTATTCTCAAACTTTCCCAAAAATAGAAGAGGAAGGAAAATTTCCAAATTCATTCTATGAGGCCAGCATTACCCTGATGCCAAAACCAGATTAAAAAAAATAGTAACGGGGCGCCTGGGTGGCTCAGTTGGTTAAGCGACTGCCTTCGGCTCAGGTCATGATCGTGGAGTCCCTGGATCGAGTCCCGCATCGGGCTCCCTGCTCGGCAGGGAGTCTGCTTCTCCCTCTGACCCTCCCCCCTCTCATGTGCTCTCTCTCTGTATCTCATTCTCTCTCTCAAATAAATAAATAAAATCTTTAAAAAAAAATAAATAATAATAATAATAATAACACAAAAAAACGAGAACTACAGGCCAATATCTCTGATGAACACAGATGCAAAAATCCCCAACAAAATACTAGCAAACCAACCCAACACTGCATTAAAAAATATCATTCACCATAATCTAGTGGGATTTATTCCTGGGTTTCAAGGGTGGTTTAGCATTTGCAAATCAATCAATGTGATACATCACATCAGTTAAGAGAAAGGAGAACCATAAGACCATTTCAATAGATGCAGAAAAAGCATTTGACAAAATACAATACCCGTTCATGATAAAAAATCTCAACAAAGTAGGTTTATAGGGAACGTATCTCAACATAATAAAAAACCATCTATGAAAAACCCACAACTAACTTCATCAGTGGGGAAAAACTGAGAGCCTTTCACCTTAAGGTCAAGAATAAGACAAGGATGTCCACTCTCACCACTTTTATTCAACATAATACTGGAAGTCCTAGCCATGGAAATCACATAACAAAAAGAAATAAAAGGCACCCAAATCAGTGAGGAAGAAGTCAAACTTTCACTCTGCAGATGACATGATACTATATATAAAAAACCCAAAAGACTGTACCAAAAAAAAAAAAAAAAAAAACTGCTAGAATTGATCAATGAATTCAGTAAAGTCATACGACACAAAATCAATTTACCAAAATCTGTTGTATTTCTAAACACCAATAATGCAGTAGCAGAAAGACCAATTAAGAAAACAATCCCACTTGGGGTGCCTGGGTGGCTCAGTTGGTTAAGCGACTGCCTTCGGCTCAGGTCATGATCCTGGAGTCCTGGGATCGAGTCCCACATCGGGCTCCCTGCTCAGCGGGGAGTCTGCTTCTCCCTCTCCCACTCCCCCTGCTTGTGTTCCCTCTCGCTGTGTCTTTCTCTGTCAAATAAATAAATAAAATCTTAAAAAAAAAAAAAAATTAAAAGATAGAGGAAGTATTAACTTGCTTGGTTAAGAAAAGCATTGTCTTGGGCACCTGGGTGGTTCAGTTGGTTAAGCGACTGCCTTCGGCTCAGGTCAGGATCCTGGAGTCCCGGGATCGAGTCCCGCATCGGGCTTCCTGCTTGGCAGGGAGTCTGCTTCTCCCTCTGACCCTCCCCCCTCTCATGTGCTCTCTCTCATTCTCTCTCTCTCAAATAAAATCTTAAAAAAAAAAAAAGGAAAAAAAAGAAAACAATCCCACTTAAAATTGCACCAAAAATAAGATACCTAGGAATAAACCTAACAAAAGAGCAGAAAGACCTTCACTCTGAAAACTACAAAATGCTGATGAAAGAAATTGAAGATGACACAAAAAAAAACAGAAAGACATTCAATGTTCATGGATAGGAAGAACAATTATTGTTAAAATGTCTATACCACCCAAAGCAATCTACACATTTAATGCAATCCCTAAAAAAATACCAAAAGCATTTTTCACAGAACTAGAACAACAATCCTAAAATTTGTATGGAACTACAAAAGACCGAATAGTCAAAGCAATCTTGAAAAAGAAAAGCAAAGCAGGAGGCATCATAATTCTGGACTTCAAGTTATATTACAAAGCTGTAGTAATCAAAACAGTATGGCATTGACACAAAAATTGACAAATAAGTCAATGCAACAGAATAGAAAACCCAGAAATAAATCCACAAGTATATGGTCAATTAATCTTTGACAAAGCAGGAAAGAATATCCAATAGGAAAAAGACAATCTCTTCAACAAATGGTGTTGGGAAAACTGGACAGCAACATTCAGAGAATGAAAGTGGACCACTTTCTTACACCATATACAAAAATAAATTCAAAATGGATTAAAGACCTAAATGTGACACCTGAAATCATAAAAATCCTAGAAAAGAGCACAGGCAGTAATTTCTCTGACGTTGGCTAGAGCAATCTTTTCTAGATAGGTCCCCTGAGGCAAGGGAAACAAAAGCAAACGTAAACTACTGGGACTTCATCAAAATAAAAAGTTTCTGCACAGTGAAGGAAACAATCAACAAAACAAAAAGGCAACCTATAGAATGGGAGAAGATATTTGCAAATGACATATCTGAAAGAGGGTGAGTATCCAAAATATATAATGAACTTCTCAAACTCAACACCCAAAAAACAAATAATCCAATTTAAAAATGGGCAGAAGACATGAACAGACATTTCTCCAAAGAAGACATACAGTTGGCCAACACACAGGAAAGAATTCTCATCACTTATCATCAGGGAAATTTAAATCAAAACCACAATGAGGTATCACTTCTCACTTGTCAAAATGGCTACAAATAACAACACAAGAAATAACAGGTGTTAGTGAGGATGTGGAGAAAAAGGAACCCTCGTACCCTGTTGAGAAAGCAAACTGGTGCAGCCCCTGTGGAAAGCAGTATGGAGGTTCCTCAAAAAGTTAAAAATAGAACTACCTTATAAGCCAGTAATCGCACTACTGTGTATTTACCCAAAAAATACAAAAATATTAATTCAAAGGGATACATGCACCCTGATGTTATAGCAGCCTTATCTTCAATAGCCAAGATATGGAAGCAGCCCAAGTATCCAACAATAGATGAATGGAAAAAGGTGACGTGATGTATATATACACAATGGACTATTATTCTGCCATAAAAAGAATGAAATCTTAGCATTTGCAACAACACGGATGGAGCTAGAGCATATACTGCTAAGTGAAATAAGAGAAAGACAAATACCATATGATTTCACACATATGTGGAATTTAAGAAACAAAACAAATGAGCCAAGGGAAGGAGGAAGAAAGAAAGGAGACTTGACTATAGAAAACAAACTGATGGTTACCAGGGAGGAGGTGGATGTTGGGGGAGAAGGAGGAAACAGGTGATAGAGATTAAGGAGTACACTTGTCATGATGAGGGCCAGGTAATTAAAATAAAAACGAAAATAATAATAACAAATCCATAATCTATGCTCAACTGATTTTTTGGACAAGACACCAAGACCATTCAACAGGGTAAAGAATAGCCTCATCGACAAATGCTGAGAATACTGGATATCTACATGAAAACATTTACATCATATCAAACACAAGTTTATACAAAATGAATAAAACACTTAAATGTAAGGGTTAAGGGCACCTGGGTGGCTCAGTTGGTTGGGCAACTGCCTTCGGGTCAGGTCATGATCCTGGAGTCCCGGGATGGAGTACCGCATTGGGCTCCCTGCTCGGCGAGGAGCCTGCTTCTCCCTCTGACCCTGCCCCCTCTCATGTACTCTCTCTCATTCTCACTCTCTCAAATGAATAAATAAATTAAAAAAAGAAAAAAAAATGTAAGGGTTAAAACTGTACAGATCTTAAAAGAAAATATAAAAATAAACCTTCATGACCTTGGATTTGGCTATAGGTACTCAGATATGACACCAAAACACAAGCAAAAAAAAAAAAAAGAAGAAGAAAAAAGATAAACTAGATTTCATCAAATCAAAATTAAATTATCTTATGTCGCTAAGGACATCAACAACAGAGTGAAAAGAAAATCCACAATATGGGATAAAAACATTTGCAAATATTATATCTCATAAGGGTCTAGTATCCAGAGTATATAAAAAATTGACAACTCAACAACTAAAAGACAAACAACCTAATTTAAAATTGGGCAAAGGATTTGAATAGACACTTCTTCAAAGAAAATGGACAAACAACTGTGAGCAATGAGATACCCAATGTCATTTGGGAAATGCAAATCAAAACCCATGAGACATCATTTCAAACCCACAAGTATACCTACAGTTCTTTTTCTTTTTCAAAAAAGAAAAACTGGTGTTGATGAGAATGTGGAGAAATTGGGATTCTCATACATTGCTGGTGGGAATGTAAATGGTACAACTGTTTTTGGAAAACAGTCTGGCATTTCTTCAAAAAGTGAAATACAGAATTACCATGTGACCCACCAATTTCACTCTTAAGTACTTAACAAAATGACCTGAAAACAAGTACAAAAAATTAAATACAAATGTTCATAGCAGAAATACTCATAACAGGTAAAAAGTGAAAGCAATTCACTGTCCATCAACTGATGAACAAACAGAATGTAGCATATCCACACAATGGAATATTATTCAGTCAT
Organism: Mirounga angustirostris; assembly: GCF_029215605.1. Taxonomy (NCBI): domain Eukaryota; kingdom Metazoa; phylum Chordata; class Mammalia; order Carnivora; family Phocidae; genus Mirounga; species Mirounga angustirostris. The sequence continues at coordinate 39,373,597 of NW_026991720.1, forward strand.
AAAAAGGAATGAAGTAGTGACACAGCTAAAACCTGGATGAACCTAGAAAACATTACACTAAGTGAATGAAACTAGACACAAAACGTCACATATTGTGTGATTTGTTTTTTATGAAATACCCAGAATAAGCAAACCCATACAGATGGAAAGCAGATTAGTAGTTTCCATGGACTAGAAGGGGGAGAGAATAACTGTTAACAGATAGATTTCTTTTGGGAGAGGTAAAAATATTTCAGAAGGAGAGAGTGGTGATGGTTGCACAACACTCTGAATGCAATAAAACCATGAAATGTACATTTTTTAATGATTAAAATGGTGAGATTTATGTTACATAGATTTTACTTCAATTTTAAAAAACAGTGAAGTAGTGATGCATACAGTAGCATGGATGAACCTAAAGCACATAATACTATAAACTATATAAAGGAAGCCTGATACATGAGTACATATTATATAATCTCACTTATATGAAATTCTAAAATAGGCAAAACAAATATAGGATCGAAATGAGAGCAATGGTTCATCAGAACAACAACCAGTAAAGCACAAAGGAAACATTCTGGGGTAAGGAAAATGTTCCATACTTTGAGAGAGTTAGGGATTACACATTTTTATGCATTTGTCAAAGCAGACCAAACAGGATGATTAAGAATTATGCATTTCATCCCCATCACCTATTTCACCCATCCACCCACCCAATTCCCTTCTGGTAACGATCAGTTTGTTCTCTATTAACTGCAAAATTGTTCCCTCAATTTCCTTCCACTGCTTGAGACCATCCTCCACTGTTAGAATAGAAATCTGATTAATTTAATCTTCAGAAATGGGATAGGAATTTTTATTGCTGCCTGGGAGCTTCCATTTAATCATGCTGCATTTGCTTTCTTTAGTATTGTTTGGCTGTGGGAATGGGAACGGGAAAAATATAATTTGCTGAGTGTCATCTGTTAGAGAAGTAAAAATCCTTGGGTTGATTTAAAATAGAAGTGGGATTCTTTTTATGACTGAATAATATTCCATTGTGTGGATATGCTACATTCTGTTTGTTCATCAGTTGATGGACAGTGAATTGCTTTCACTTTTTACCTGTTATGAGTATTTCTGCTTTGAACATTTGTATTTAATTTTTTGTACTTGTTTTCAGGTCATTTTGTTAAGTACTTAAGAGTGAAATTGGTGGGTCACATGGTAATTCTGTATTTCACTATCGTTCTGCTCCTCACCTCCCTCTTGAAGGTGTTTTCAGTACAAGGATGGCTTCTTGAACCTTCTTGTTTTTTAAGTGCTTTTTGATTTATCTCAGAAAAAATAATACTGATTATAAACATTTTCCTTGAACTGCTTAGTACTTAGTATGATGCACAATAATAATTATGTATATCATTAAATGACAGTTATTTTGGTCCTCTGATTATAATAGTAAACTCTCCACTTTAGTTTACACATAATAAATGTTTTTGTCAGTTAAAAAAAAAGTATTCATTTCACTGAATAATCAGATCTTCTATAACACTTGTTTTGATAACATGAATTTTTTCCAACATGATTGATATATTAGGGAATAGGAATAGAATTTTGTATTTGTTTATGCATGATTTAGTCCATGAAAAACACTAGTTGAATGCCAAAAAGAGCACACAATTTAACTGAGCTAAACAGTACACAAATGCACATACCTCAAACATCTACCACCTGCCTTAGCTCACCATGTGTTACAAGCCATTCCCATTCACATCCATTGTTACAATTTTCTAATTTCATACAATCCATTGTACTGAGTTGACCAGTGTCCTTCAAAAAGCCATGTTCACGTAGATCCTATAAATATGACCCTGTTTGTAAATAGTTTTTGCAGATGTAATCAAGTCAAGATGAGGTCATACTAGATTAAGGCAGGCCCTAACTCCGCTATGCCTGATGTCCTTGTAAGAGGGAGATATGGACACAAAGAAACACAGTACACAAGGGAGAAGGCTCAGTGAAGACAGTAGCAGAGATCGGAGTGACCATATTTACAAACTAAGAAATACCAAGGAGTGCCAGCAACCACCAGAAATTAGAAGAGGCAAGCAAGAATTCTTCCCTAGAACTGTTAGAGAGAGCATGGACCTACCAACACCTCAATTTTAGACTTGTAGCCCCCAAAACTGTGACAGAATAAGTATGTCATTTAAAGATACCCAGTTTGTGGTAATTTGTTATCACAGCCTTAGGAGAGTAATACAGCCACCTCCTATGACTTCATAAGTAACTCATAAGCTAAAACCCTTCTGAAGTCCATTTCCACAAACATTAGGTCTTTTTCAAATCAAAGTATTATATTATTTTTTTATATCCATTTTACATGTCTAAAACTGTGCTACCATTTTTACTAGGTTCCTATCATTCTCCATGTCGCTAATATCATTAAATGACTATGTACGTACTATGTATGTATGTATGTATGTATGTATGTACTATGCCCCAAAACACATTTTTCCCATAAGCACTGCACTTCTTAGTTGAGCAATTTTCCATAGCACAGTGCTTTTTAGGAACACATGTGTCACATTATAGCAGAACTGTCCATAAATTTTACCTCAGTTAAAAAAATAAGAATGCAATGCTTGGGTATCATTTAGAACTCTAAATTCATATAAGAAATAAAAATGATTAAAATTAATAATATAAATATTGATTTCAAAAAGTTAAAGATGATTTTAACTTTGACTTATAATTTCTATAACATAAAATTTACCCACTGTAACTGTTAATTCAGTGAATTTTATTAAATTTTAAGGTTTTGTAACCATCACCACAGTGTAGTTTAAATACACCATTATCATCCTAAGAGTTTCCTCATGTACATTTGCAGGCATTCCTCATTTCTACCAGTAGTCCTAGGCAGTATGCTATAGTATAATATATATAACTGTATTCTACATATGGTATATATTTCTAATTTTTAGATGTTTAAACTACTGTTATATTTATATTTTATTATTTTCAAGTATTACATATTTATCATATATAATATATACTCATATATATGTATCTAGTTATTGTTCTTCAAAACAAGATAGAAAACTTTTTTTTTAACATTGCAACCACCTACCAGCTTTCCATTTGCATATAGCTTAGATTAATTATCAAATAAGGCAGGCAGACAGCTTCTTAGTAGCATTCAGTTATGAAGAAATCAAGTTGCCTTGATTGATCATGTATATTTCCTAAGTTTTCATCTATACAAGCATTGCATAGGTTGGCTTCCTCTACAAACAGTTAATTTCACATTTTTGGTATCACTGTCAGAAATTCAACAGTTTCCAAATCTTAAGAGTATCTTCTTAGTTCAAAATCTCTAGCTACTACTTATCCCTAACCTTTCCCAGTCAAACTAATTAATATCTAAGTTACCTACACTCTGACTCCTCCTCACTTCTCAACTACACCAATATAGATTCCATCTCTTCTACTCAACTGAAATTCAAACTCAGCTATACTGACAAATAGCTGCTGTTTTCTACATTTAGTGAACACTAGTCCATCTTCATCCTACCTGATGGCTTGGAAGCTTTTTTATACCACTGACTTCTTTCTTCTTCTCATGATTTTTTTCAGTATTTGTGCAAAACCAGTTTTGTAACATACCCTCTCCTAGTCTTCCTCCTCTCTAGTTGCTTTTCATCATTATTGTGGCATATTTTTCTTTCCCTGTCATTTAAATGAGGATGTTCTTCAAGCTACTGATTTTTAATGCAAATCAGCATCATCCTGGCTAACAAGACAAATAAAGGTACTATAGCAGAGTTTCAAGATAGGCTTTTACTGTGGTTCAAGAGAAGTGATGTGAAAAATCATTTGTTTAAGAAAAGTTATTCAGCATGCTATTTCCAATTTATTCAGTGGTACTGAACATGCCAATTAATTTTTTTGGTTATGGTTTCTCTATCTTCCAAATTAGTGTATTTTTTTTCTTTTACCTTACTGAAATGCTAGAACATTTCCAAGGTGTTTGCAAATTGTTTTTTAAAGCCTTTGAGGATGTGTTATGTAAGCAACCAATAAATGAAAATGTTACTGTAGCCATAGCTCCCAAATATTTTTTCAATTTCTAACGTCATTATATAACATTATAATTTGGCAATGCTCACAGTTATAAAGTGAACTTCTAGTTTTAAATTCAGAGGCATTTACCCTAAAGTATTTCTTTCATTTTATTGTTGTTTTGAATCACATCAGATACTATACTCCGGTTTCTCTTCAAAACGCATAAATCTTTCGCCTTTTGAATCACATCAGATACTAACAAACATACAAATCCTTTCTTAACAAAGGTTGTCCTGGCCTGTGATAATGAATCATCTTTATTTTGGGTTATTAAAAACCAACATATCCTAACTAAAATAATTCATCAAAATAAGTTGTAATGTCATCTCTTTTCTACTATTTAAACCCTAATCAGTAGCTAGATAGATTTCCAGGCCTGCATACATAAAGACATATTCCCAAAGACATATTCTTTTGGTGTTGATAGATCTCTCCTTACTGAAGAAGAAGAAGACTTCTTGAAGAAGACATGTATCATAGTTTTATAATCTCAGAGGAAGAAGAACCCTAAGAACTTAGGTGCAGTGGCAGAAGACTCTCACAGTGTTGGCTCCACAGTCAGATGGACTGCATTTCATTTCAGTCTCTGCTACTTAGTACTGGTGTGAATTTGGTAAGTTATTTAATGTAACTATGCTCAGTTTTCTTATCTGTAGATTGGGTAATAATACCTACACTGTAAGAATTGCTTACATTAGGGGCGCCTGGGTGGCTCAGTCGTTAAGCGTCTGCCTTCAGCTCGGGTCATGATCCCAGGGTCCTGGGATCGAGCCCCACATCGGGCTCCCTGCTCGGCGGGAGGCCTGCTTCTCCCTCTCCTCCTGCTTGTGTTCCCTCTCTCGCTGTGTCGCTCTCTGTCAAATAAATAAATAAAATCTTTAAAAAAAAAATTGCTTACATTAAATAAAAATATATATATACAACTAAGTAGTATGTTTAATATTTATTAATTACTCCTACTACTATTATCTACTCCAACTAATAGCTCCTACATAAGCCCATGCCATTTGGTCACACGTGGTCATTGCATTAGAACAGTCCCACCAGCTCACGCAAAACTGGGGATGGATACTTATACTTAGAACTAATTCTCCCTAGAAAATCCTTTGGTACAGTTTTCATCACTACACTCAGGATTAGTATGTTGTGGTTCCATATTTGTTTTAGTGTCATCAATTATTTTACACCAGGTACTTGAGCAGAAATAGGAAGAAGAGAAGAATATTCTTCAATATCCCTCCAGGAAGTATATCACATCACAGCAGCCAAAAAAGCAAAAAAGTAAGATTGTACTGGCTAACTGCAGGTAACTTTTGTTTTTCTGAAATTTGTATTTCTTTGCTGAAATAATAGCACATATTAAATGACAGACATGTTTGCTCCAAAATTGGTTTCTTTTTCTTCATGATTCATTCCACTTAGCAATTATTTAAGATTCATTCAGTAGGGACCATACTGAATTAAATGTTTACAATGTATTTTTGCTTTTCAAGAAAGGCTAAATTAGTTCATGCCAATAATTTAAAAAATTGAAATCAGGTTCTTTCTAGGAAAAATAAGGATAAAATACATTAAATTCTATAACTCTAACTACTGACCTATGAATCCAAATAACAAACAAAAATGAGTATGTTTTCTATCCATTAGAGTTAGACAATCTCTGTAAATCTATTTCTTTCATTTAATAATTATACTTGCTCCTCCTAAAAGGGGATTTTTATTTCATTTTAGGTTGGGCAAAACCAAAAAAGGTAATATAAAAATCAAGAAAAACTATCTGTATTATATCCACCTGTTATTGCCTCTGTTGCTCTATGGGCTTAACATTCTCCTATAGTATGTTTTTATAAAGTCAACAATTATAATGAGCTGTTTTTCTGTTAACCAGGATAGTCTTTCCAGTTGATTCTCACATAGTAAAACCAATGAATATTTACCTTAGCTTAGAAGAGAGGAAATTTTTGACTGTTTTCTAAAATAGCAATTAATACTTCTATTTGAGGAATATTAAAATAACATTTTCTTTTCAAAATAATATATTTTATTTAAATTACGCCAATATACAGTTTTTTATTGTTCTTTTTTTATACAGGATGAAAAAGTACCTGATTATATGTGTTCCTTTCAAATAAATAAATTCTATGAATGGTATTCATCCAGATACAGAAAAAGCTGACCTATTTGTCACCGCATTCTTTATTATAGACTACAACAAGAAGCCACCCTGGAAAAAAATGTAATTTATACCAGACTAAAAATAAAAGTGTTCTACTAAACATACTCATCAGAGTACAGACAATTTGAAATATGCACTCTTTTTGTATTTTGCATCTATGCTTGAGTAACTGTGACACAAGCTAAAACCTTGTTAAATTCTCTTTAATAGTATAATTATACTATTTCTTTTAAAAGAACTTAAAATCCAAATGATTAACAAGAGAAGAAAAACAAAGATAAACCATTACTATCAGTAACCATTTTGAAAAAGAAACACAATACTCAAAGTTTCTCTCTCTCCTTTGGCCCTCTCTTGGATTCTTCCAGGCTGCACAACCTGTTGTTATATGCACTTACACTGCCACTAATTGAAGAGAGTTAATTAGATGTTTTATTCTCTGTCTAGAACTGTAGGTATAGGCTTCATGCATTTGATATTTCTAAAGAGCTTCCCAAATGCCCTTGGGACTCACACTTTCCCTCTAGGAATGTCTACAGGAGTCCCTATATTGTTCTCCCTAAGATTTAAGCTGCAGGGCCAACAGTTTTATTGATTCTGATGGCTCACTGGTCATGCTTCTATGTCATTCTTCTCTGGGAAAATAACACGGATCCTTCAAAATCCAGTTAATTTCCTTTCTAGGAAAGTCTCACTCTCTTATAATCACCCCCAGGCTCCTGGAATTTCTCTGAACCCTTCTAGCAATATTTTGTATCAATCATTTTACAATATCTTATGTAATACTGTATTTTATAATTTTGAAGTATATATGTAGTCTCCCCAAGCCTTATATTCTACAGGGTACCTAGTATGTTTGCCCATAAAAGATGCTTAAAAATAGTATTTGATGTACTGACTGAATCCCTGCTTTTGACTGGTGTTTATGTCTCGCATTGTTGAATTTGCTGTTCTTTCAAGACGTGCCTCATAAAACATATGATACCTTGCTCAAAATATGGCAGGATGGCCAAATATTCTATGATGAAACTCAAAGGAATTCAATATAAACCAATCTCCCCAAAACATCATCATCTTTGATTACCCTTCAGAAAACAAAATCGAGTGCTTCATCATACATGAAGTTGAACATCCAAAAGTAGGCTTCTAGAAAAAGCCACATGTGCTTACCACATGCGAGAATTAGACTAAGATGAGAATGCTGGAGAGCACAGGAATATTTGTCAACAAGCATTTTCTCAGTAGCTAAAATGTAGTACAACAATGGAGAGAATACAAAAAGATTCAATACAGCAGCTGCAAATCAATGGATCAAGCACATGCAATGCTATCTTATCTTCCTCTGTGTCTGTCTTGCTCTTCTAATCAAGCTGCTGTTTTCTAGTGAAAGGAATCTTCCAATATACATACAAAATGCTGTGATTATTAAATTTATTTTTAAGGTCTTAAAACAGCAAGAAAATCAATTGCATTTGCAAAGGGAGAATTTAGTCCAAGCAATAAATGACTAATGATAGATTTTGTTTTGTCACATGAAATCCACAAGGGAAAGAGTAAATACTGGACATCACTGTGAGCACTGAAACTAAATTCTGTAGGTGGTTATCTGTTTTGCCTTCAAGAGGTAAAGGCCCACTCAAGCATACCCCACATGGTTCAATTTTATCTCCCCTCATGCTAACTTCTATTATCACCCTGCTCTTGAATCAGCCACATCCAACATATCTCTCTGCTTCTATTCCTGCCCTTCTCCAATCCATTTTTAAAGAAAAAAATCAGAACACACCACAACCTTGATTAAGCTAAGCACCACCTCTACACTAGCAAAAAACATGGCTTCTCACCCTATTTATAGTAAGATTCAAATTCCTTATGGCCTATGAGCAATTCCATGATCTGGCCTCTCTCTATCCCTCTGGCATCATTTGAGTCTTATTAACCCCTTTGTTCCATTCCATTGGGCTTCCTTCTGTCCTTGATCATACAGTTTATCCTACCCTGGGCCTTTTCACTTGCTGTTTGGGGTGCCAGGCAAACTCAGCTCAAATCTCATTTCTTTGGAGAAATCTTTCTCAATCTAAAGTCTTCCTATCCCTGAGGCCAGTCACATTTTCACGTCATCCTGCTGTACAGTCTCCACAGCAGAGAGTAATATTTGAAATTAGGTTTGTGTTATTTTTGGTTATCCCCTTTAAAATGGATCTCCTTGGGGTGCCTGGGTGGCTCAGTCATTAAGCGTCTGCCTTCGGCTCAGGTCAAGATCCCAGGGTCCTGGGATCGAGCCCCGCATCGGGCTCCCTGCTCAGCGGGAAGCCTGCTTCTCCCTGTCCCACTCCCCCTGCTTGCGTTCCGTCTCTCGCTGTGTCTCTCTCTGTCAAATAAATAAATAAAATCTTAAAATAAATAAATAAAATGGATCTCCCTGATGTATTTTCTTTCTAGAACCCAGAACAGCTCCTGGCACAGAGCAAGTGCTCAGTGTATAATGGCTAAGTAAGGAATGAGTAAGAGCAGAGGCAACAATTTCTCAGTTCTGAGTCACCTAAGTGCCAAAGAGAAGAACAAAGGGCTGAATTTAAAACAAGGATGGGAGGAGGAAAGTTAATTCTCCTGTGGAGCTAAAGAGGCCTCCAACACTCATCCAAGACTCAGAAGCCATTGTTATTATTTGACCCCTACACATTCAAACAGAAAATGTCAGTGAAAAATCCAAGATAGTGGGACAATTATGTAAATAAATAAAACAGTGAATGTATAAGACATTCTGAGGCAGTTTCAGCTGTTACTCTAATATAAATGAAGAATCCCTGGGAATAATAGACAATTCCTTTTACTTTATCATTTTTATTTTTATTTTTATTTTTTTAAGATTTTATTTATTTGACAGAGAGAGACAGTGAGAGAGGGAATACAAGCAGGGGAAGTGGGAGAGGGAGAAGCAGGCTCCCCCTTGAACAGAGAGCCCGATGCGGGGCTCGATCCCAGGACCCTGGGATCATGACCTGAGCCGAAGGCAGACGCTTAACGACTGAGCCACCCAGGCGCCCCATACTTCATCATTTTTAAATGTAGTATGAGTATGTACATGTTATTCTAAACAGCAAACTATTTATGTGTTAATGTACTGTAACATTTAATCTCCAACTATGAATAATCCCCCTTCAAATATGCACAGTTGATGGAGGCCTAACAAGTGTGCTGGTAACCTCCAGTATTAAATTGTCACTTACCCTGTATTTTCCTGCATTTAATGAATTTATTTCTCTCGTTTCCTGATAAGACAACTGAGTCCCTGGCTACATTTCCTCCTCTCTGTCCTAGACAAGCTCCTATTGTTATCCCTCACAACCAGGCCATCCCTATCTATTTGCCTGTGACTTAACCCATGTAACCTCACTGGCCTCCTAAACCCTCTCATCTGATCTAGTCACTGAGAGGCTTCTCCTCCTTTAAATAATCCTCAGATGAATCTTCAGGTTAGCTGCGTAATCAACGGTTCAGGGAAAGCCTATTTCCTTTTCATTTTTTTCCTATGTACGAGGATTTTTCAGCTTCTATGTTCAACACAGCAAGGAAAGTACTTTTATTTTGGTGCCACATTTTCACCTTTTCCTTAATTTAGAAAAATTTCACTCTGCAAACAAACCTTGCATATTTATGAACATGAATAGGTTAAATGGTCATTTTTTTTTTTTTAAAGATTTTATTTATTTGACAGAGAGAGACACAGCGAGAGAGGGAACACCCAGGCGCCCCGGTCATCTTTTATCTCTGTAATTCTGTAAGGGAGTCAAATTGTATTTTTCAGGCACCTGGGTGGCTCAGTTGGTTAAGCGACTGCCTTCGGCTCAGGTCATGATCGTGGAGTCCCTGGATCAAGTCCCGCATCGGGCTCGGCAGGGAGTCTGCTTCTCCCTCTGACCCTCCCCTCTCTCATGTGCTCTCTCTCATTCTCTCTCAAATAAATAAATAAAATCTTAAAAAAAAAAAAAAATTTGTATTTTTCAAGTTAACAGAAATCCTCCATAGAGCATATTTATACAACTCTGAACATCCTAAAAAATGTGTAGTGTAAGTGAAGCTTTTTCTTTTTTATCCTTTCTGCAAAGGGAGTTCATGTTTTTAGTAGTTGGGAAATATAAAACTCTATATTTAATTGATATAAGAGTTTCATTCCTGTTTACCATAAAAAGAACTCCAGTGCTTACTTCGGCAGCACATATACCATAAAAATAACTCCAGTGACCTTTCCATGTTCTGTCACAAGTGGGAGTGATGGGTAGACAACTTGTCCTGCACTGAGTACTACATATGTGTATTTACAACATAGAGAACTAGTTGGCTAAGAAACATTCAAACAACCTTAGAAAGTAAAGGCTTTAAACTTTTCATCTAAAACTATTTTTTAAAGGGGAAAAATTGAGCCATTGATATAATTTTAACACAGCAGTATCCAAGAATAAGTACATGTGGATTATATTCTCAATGCAAAAAATGTATACATAAACAGTCCACATCACTATTTGGTCCAAATAGTACTTTATTCAAGTGCTAATCAAAATGCTAGGAACAATTACTATATTTTATTTAGAGCATTCCCTCAAAGGAATACTTTATAAGGTAATGGGCTAAAGTATTCACATCATCCCTTCAAGAAGGTAAATAACATCAATAATTTATTGTTGTTGTTGTTAACAGTCATTACTATTGTTATTATTAACAACCATAATAATGGTTGTTTCTTTCCAATCTTCAGAAAACACTTTAGAATGAGCCACACAAGAAAAAATACTGTACATTAAAATCTTTTAGAGCTCTTCATTTGGATGCCACTGTGAGGAAAAGTGAAAGAAGGAATATGAAAGAGGCAAAAACAGAGGAATGTGGAGAGAAAAAAATATTTTTAAATACCACTAAAAATTTGGATATAGGTAGAGAAAGAAACAAATCACATGTATATCAAGAAAAAGGAGAGAAACCACCTTCAGCTTATGAATAAAAGACACAAGAAAGATATAATCCTAGCACCCTTTTCCTTCTACAACCATTGTGTCTTCTAGGATAAAGACTGGAAGCCTAGAGTTTATCATGTCCAGCAACCAAAAGGCTTTGGCTATCCTAAAGATGTACGTGCTACGACAATTTTATGCAACTCTTAAGCTCCTAAAAAACGTTATCGACAACAGGTTCCAAAACACATTAATTTTCAGCCTAATCAGGCACCGCTCTTTATATGTATCATGCATGAAATCTTACCATTATTTTTGATTAAGCAACCGGATTTAAAAAAAAAAAAAAAAAGCATGACGTTTCAAACAAGCACAGAAATGACTGCATAATGGGACAGACAAGAACCAGGTGAAATAAGAGCAATGCCTGGGGAGAGAAGACACAGGAGGCCAGTCATATTTCAGCATGATGAAAGGGTGCTCTAAAGAACTGGGAGCCACTTGACAGTGAGCCTTTGCTGTGAAAAAGAACAGTACCTCCAAGTAGGGAACCATAATCAAGTTCTATTTCATGTTTTTAACAACAGGGTAGTTCTGTAGTACAAAAAGAAAGTGTATGGAAGAATGAAGCAGAGGTCATAAAGTAATCCTGTTACTTTCCACAACCTTCAGACATAAAGCCTCTCCCTCCAGAAGTTTCTTATATTGTCCCATTGCCTTGAAATGTCAAATAATAATGATGTAAAATGCCCATTCAGCAAGTATTTATTAAACACCTAAATATCTACTCACTGCCAGACACTGAAGATAGAAAGATGACTACAATGTAGTCTCGGTCCTCACAGTTAATAAAATCTAGTGAGCAGACTAAGAAGGCAGGCAAGAGTAACACAGCCTGTCACATGACAGGTGAGTGCTGTGGCTGTGGGCCTGGGCAGGGGTGGGGGTGGTGGGGGACGGGCTGGTAAGGAAAGCACCGAGACTGTCATCAACTCACAGGAAGGAACCAGTGAAGATTTCCTGGAGAAGACTATGCATGAGCTGATTCTTAAAGAATCCATAAAAGCCATGCTGGTAGAAAAAGAGGGATAGGAGCTCTGGACAGCAGCGGGAGCATGATGTACTTGGCAAGTGTAAGTAATGTGCTTTATATGGAGGAGTGTCAGCAGTTGAGACAAGAGCAATTAGCTGTGGGGTTGAATTGAAAAGAATTTTTAGGTTAACCAGCAAATCTGTCCTTTAACCTAAAGATATTGGAAATCACTGTAGATTTTTTAAAAATCAATTCTGAAGCATAATTTGTGTATAATAAAGTGTACTCATTTGAAGTATACAATTCAATAAGTTATGACACACCTGTAAAGCTGCATAAATACCACTATAAATAAGATCAGAACATTTCCATCATCATCCCAAATTTCTTTAAATCCTATTGTAATTTATCTCTCCCTCCCAAACCAGCCCCAGGCAACCATCAATCTACTACTCATTGTCTCTACAGACGAGTTGGATTTGCAGGTGAGGAACAAGTGGTTGTTCCCATTCGGTGCTAATGTAAATAAAGCTGCTATAAAAATACCTGGGTGTGGAATATCTGGCTTATAAGGTAGGTGTATGTTTAAGATCTTAAGAAACTGAAAGTTTTCCAAAGCAGCCCTACGATTTTGTATTTGTATCAGACATGTATGAGAATTCCAATTGCTCTGCATCATCACCAATAGTTGGTATTATCAATTTTCTAATAGGTGTGTAGTGGTATCTCACTGTAGTTTCAATTAGCATTTCCCTGATAACTAATGATGTTGAGCATCCCTTCATATGCTTTTGTCCATTTAAGTATCTTTATCAGTGACGTGTTGGTTCAAATATTTTAACCAATTATCTGTGTTGTTGGGGAGAGGCCATGTTTGTTGTATTTTAGAGTTACAGGAGTTCTACACCCATTCTGGACTTAAGTTCTCTGTCAAATATATTACTGTGAATATTTTCTCCCATTCTTCATCTTGAGTTTCATTTTCTTAATGGTGTCTCTCAAAAGACAAAACTTTTTAATTTTAATAATATCCAATTCATCATCTTTTTTCTTTATAGTTCATGTCTTTGTGCCCTATCCAAGAAATCTTAGACATGAGTTAACATAATCCTATTAAATTCTATGTGTACATTTTTGTACACATAGACAAAACTCTATGTTTTGTTGTACACAGACAAAACAGGAATGTGGAGAGAAATGTACATTTTTGTCTATTCCATGTTCATGTTAACTGTTTTATCCTCCTTTTTACTGACTGGAATAGAAAAGAATGTGTACCATAAGCCTTTACCCATATTAACTTGCTCAAGTAATAGATACCAGGTCTAATGCAGCAGGTGTGATCAGGGCTACAACTTGGTTAAGCTTATAGTTAAGTCTATGGTTATTCTTCAATATCCTTTTGATTTCTGCAGGAGCCAGACTGATAAATTAAATGGAAATACAATAGGTAATACCACGCCTGCATCCTTGAGATTCTTAAAGATGGCATCAATTTCTGCCAACCCCTCCTCCACACACCTTCAAGAAGGATGAGATACTGTGTTTTATTTCTCAGCACATGAAAGGAGGGCAGCCTTTCTCACTATGCTTGCTATTTCCCCTCAGGTCAAGGACTCAAAGTAGCAGTTACTCTAACTGCCAATTATGTTAGTCCCATTTATATATTCAGAGACCAGGGGAATGATCACTGATTAGGTATATGGACCCAGTAGACCTACTATAAGCCAGATTTGGGCCAGAACTCCATTCACTACATGGTCTCCAAAAGTTTCTACTCTTATACAGATCAATGATGTCCCCTCCAGTTTTTAGATATCAATGTCAACTTAAACTCTATGTCTGATAGTCCTCAAAATGTCTGGGTATTCCTCTTTCCCCAGGCTAAATTTACCCAAGAAAATAGCTATAGGTCCTTTTGGGGCCTCATTACAATATATATTTGCCAATGGTTTTACAGGATCCTTCCTCCTGTGGACACTGCTACCTCATTAGACAGTGGTTTCTGGGTCTGAAAACTGTCTCAGGCACCTGGAAAAAGGATCACAGCTTTTTATTGGGGAAGCCATTCTCAGTTCATCTATTCTTGCTATGTTCAAATTATTCATCAGTATTAAAGAGTATTTAACAGTACCCTTCTTAGCTGCCTACCTATTTTGCCCATAGGGATGCCACATCCATTCAAGAACTTTGGGAAGTTTGGGGCATTAATTCTTTAAATATTTTTTTCTGACCCATTCTTTCTCCTTTCATTCTATACTGATTAACTATATTTTATTTTATTAAGATTTTATTTATTATTTATTTGAGAGAGAGACAGAGATAGTGAGAGAGAGCACTAGCAGGGAGGAGAGGGAGAAGCAGGCTCCCTGCCAAGCAGGGAGCCCGAAGTGGGACTCGATCACAGAACCCTGGGATCGTGACCTGAGCCAAAGGCAGACGTTTAACTGACTGAGCCACCCAGGCACCCTGATTAACTGTATTTTAAATTTGTTGAACTTTTTAACAAGTCTTTAAAACTCTTCTACTTTTTAATGTATTTGATCTCTCATCTTTAGGGCTTATTTTTTCCAAATTCACTGGCTCTATCATATTTATTGTACTACTTAACCCATGCACTACTTTTTTAAAGTTTTGGATATTACATTTTTCAACTCTAGAATTCCCTTTTTGCTCTTTTTATATTTCCCATTCATCTTCTGAGACAGTCTATCTTTTCTTTCATTACTGAATTGGGCATACTTATAATTAACTACTTAAAGCTTGTCTGAAAAATAAAAATGCATCACCCAGTTTACCTCAGCTGATTGCTTTCCCCCCACCCCTGAAAATGGTCACATTTTCTTAGCTCTTCATATTTTTAGCAAAAATGGATTTTATTCTGAGCATCACAAAATTTGTGTTGTGGAATCTCTTGATTTTGTTACACTGTTGTGAAAAATCTTTGTGTGTTTTTGCTTTAGCAGAAAATGCAAGCAATTAATTTGATTAGATAAAACTCCAACTGTTTCACCTGTGGTGGATGACAACGCAAATCTCAATTAAGTCCTTTCATTTTAATCGTTGTTGAGTCTATCCTTACGTGTGTGGTCTAGGCCACCCGACATTTAGGTGGAGTTCACACATTATTATCGGCACCCGTACTTTCTGACAAAGAAATGCAATGTTCAGTGTTTCTCTCTATCCTGTGTCTGTCTCTCTGTCCTGTGTTCAGTGTTTCTCTCTCTCTCCTGTTTCTTTTACCTTGCAGCAACCTGTTAATGTTATATGTACTTACATATAACTTAATTAGGTGTCACTAATTAAAGAAGAGAGAGTTAATCAGATGCTTCTATCATTCTCTGTCTAGAAGTCTTAGGTATAGGCTTCATACATTTGATATTTCTAAAGAGCTTCCCAAATGCCCTTGGGACTCACACTTTCCCTCTAGGAATGTCTATAGGAGTCCCCATACTGTTCTCCCTAAGTTTTAAGCTGCAGGGGCCAACAGTTTTATTGATTCTGATGGCTCATTGGACATGAATCTTTGTCATCCTTCTCTGGGAAAATAACATGGATCCTTCAGAATCCAGTTGAAGTGTTACAATTTCTAGGCAAGTCCACCTAACTCTCCTATAATCACCCCCAGACTCCCTTGAATTTTGCTGAACCCTTCTTGGTATAGTGATACTTGGTGATCAGCCTATTTACAAAATCCTATGTACCATTATCTTTTATAATGTTGTAAGCATGAGTCTCCACACATACCTGGGGCTTCCATTTTCTGACTCTCTCCTCTTACTTCCCATTAGCTGTAGCTGCCATAGGCTCTGTCCTCTATTCCTCTGGTCATAAAGCCAATAAGTTTTCTACAGAAGTTTCAGCTGCCCTACACCAAGACATGAACTTCATCCCCAGACTAAAACCACAAAAACAGGGAACCTGCCATTTGCCATTCCCTTTTCCAAGTTTTACTTCCCCCAAAAAAATCTATAGGCTGAGTTTAAGGTATATATGGAATATCCAGTGAGAGATGTCAAGTATGAAAACAGATGGGCCAAAACTGGATTGGGTACCCCAAACTGTAGATGAGCTATTCATAACTATATTCTCCTTGCCTATCTCCATCATATAAAAAGCTTAATAATTAATTTTACAGTCCACCCTAAGGTTACAGATAGCCAAGTAACATTTCATCAGAAATATATCTGAACACATGCTTGGTGGGATTTTTAGTGAATATTTTGCTTTCTCATAAAAAAGATAGACTCAGCTGTTTATTAATTCCTCCATGTTCCCTTTCTGGAACACGGATGTGATACTAGCAGACATAGCAGCCATTGCATGACTAGGAAGAAACAAACATTAGGACAAAAGCTGATACGCTAACAGTTCTGGAGCAGAAAGACAGATGAAACTTGGCTCATTACTGATTAGAAGGTCTTCTGCAAAAGCCACAGACTATCTCTGGACTTACTATTGAATGTGCGAGAAAAAGTATGCCCTATTTTTTTCAGCTGTTTCTCAGATTTTGTTAGTTACCACTGACACAGTTCCTAATTGATACACTGAAGATATAGAAAACAACTCAAGAAAGAAATCTAAGCAGGAAACAGGTCAACAGCTAGACCTAGCAGTTGAAGCCCTGGTTCTGAATGAGATCATCAAGTGAAAATATTATAGAGTAAAAGGAAAACAGGGCTGAGAATCAAGTGTTACAGAACACTGGCACTTAAGAGGAACTGGTAGAGGAAAGAAGCAGCTGAAAAAAAAGACATACAATCATAAAGAGAAAGAATTAAAAAGAAAAAATGATGACCTAGAAACCAAAAGAAGAAAAAGCAGGTGTCAGTGTTCAAATGCTACAAAGTAGAGCTAACCAAGTGCAGGAAAGTGTCCGTTAGGTTTGGTGATATCAAAGTAGAGCATTTTAGTGGAACAGGAATCAGGTTCTAATAAAGCTGGCTTGTGGATAATCTGTTTCTCAGCCTCAGATTGAACTGCACCCACCACCCCAGTAAGTGCACCTTTCAAGCCAGCTATTGGTCCCAGAGTGGATCATGAAAGGGAATGTAGCTGGATCACTGCTTCAACTGGAAATACAATTCAAAGGCCAGGTTCTATTGACAGAAGAACAATAGGACCTTTCTTAATATCAAAGGCAGTAGATTTTATATCCCTGGAAAATAAAAATAACCGCTTAAGTTTAGAATGACCTACCAAGTGGGCAACAGAGTGGATTTTCCTGACCCTTTCACTTTTAAAGAAAAACAGCAAGATTCTAAAGTTCAGTATCTGCCTGGTTCCCTGCAGCTGTTTCATAGGTCTCAAACATGCTTTGAAGATAAGAGGCACTTGAGTCAGTGATACAGGTGCAGGAAAGGAGGAGAGGAGGGGACAAAATGTAATAACCAATGTAGTAATCTTTTCTCAATTGAGCTTTCTGTCACTAATCAATAACCTGAAAATATTAGCATAGGATTTAAAGACATCAATTCTATAGAAAAAGTTATTAAAAAGGAACTACAGATGTAAAGAGTGATTAAAAAAGGGAGGGGTCTTCATAGCTGCAGGAAACATTCCTTTTTTCTTTCTATTACTATGAAAGTGGTAAGAGCGACTTGAAAAGGCATGTGAGAATTTAAAACCGTTTCTTTATTCCTGTCTTTTTAGAATTCTTTTAACTTAAAGAAGATGTATGGAAAACCCACAAAGCAATTAGTAAAAGTGAAAAGATGGTTAGGAACAATTAAAATCCTTCCTGCTTCATTAGCTTTTCACTGTTAAATGTTGTCACTGATTAATGCCAGGCTGAGACGTTGAATATGTCTCTCAAATAGCAAATATATCAAGAAATGAATCAAAGAAAAAAGCAATACAAGAGCACTCACAGAATAAGCTTGTTAACAACATGACATGGGTTAAAGGCTCAAATTAAAAGTGTACATCTCTATTTAGAGTATTCCACTAGGCACTCTGTGGTCACAAAACTATGGATGTGGGGTCATCTGCATTCTTCACATTTTCCAAAGCATTCCTCACCAATATAAATATAAAACAGGTGAACAGGATTAACTACATGATTTGCAGGGCCCAGCGGAAAACTGCACGGCCCCGTTTATTAAGCAGGAAAAAACAATGCCTCTGAAAGTAAAATATATTTTCTTTCCTTTCTTCTGCAGTCTTTCTCTCAACTTTTCATGGTGTTTATTATTTGCCATTTAACATAATTATAAATGTTTTAAATTACAACTTTAATTTTACCATTCACTTTATATTTTTCAATGCCATTTTAAACAACAACACGAGAGGATTTAACTCATATGCATCATCACAAAATAGTGCAATTTGTATGCCTCAGCTTGCACATGTATGTCATTCTCACCAGACCAGCAGAAACACTCCACAAAAGTGACTCAACTGGTTTATTTTACCTCTTTAAATTAATATCTAATATTTTTTAATTGTGGTTAAATAAGCATAACATGAAATTTACTATCTTAGCTGTTTTTAAGAATACAGTTCCGTGGTCTTGGTACGCCCATACTGTCGTACAATCACCACCACTTTTATCTCACTTCCCAATATGCACACATTCTACACTCTACCTCGGGCTGACTGACACGTAAGGAAGAACCAGAACGGTTGGGGGAGGGACAAAATACTGGAAGCCCTCTTTTTCCTTTCATTTTACGTAAGTAGTTGGCTAATGCAAAGTACACAACTAAGAAAGGGTATGCTCGATTCACTGGCTGTTTATGTGTTTTTAGAAGGCCATCACTGCACTCTTTCTGCATTAGGAACAGTCTTGCTTCTACCCCACCCCTGCCCACCACTCACTCAGCCTCGCCTGACATCATCCCTCCTGGCGGCTCTGAGTATTAAGTCCCAAGGATCTGGGGATTCTGCGCTGGATATAATTAGGCAACAAGTCGCTGCGGACATGCGTATTAAGCACATTTCGTTTTCCGTCCTCCTGCGCTCCATTTTCCCTCCTGTGCTTCACTTACAAAACACAAGTCAGAAGACGAAATTGTTAAGCACATCAAGATGGCGGCAGCGGGGCATTCACTCAAGCGCGAGGCCTCCTGAGAACAAGGTCCTGAGTGACTGCACGGGCCGCACGCCCTGGAGGCTTTTGCTGCAGATTAGGGAGGCCGAAAAGGAGGAGTCCTCGCACTTACGGGGTACTTTATTGCTTACAGAACACATGTTCACCCTTTTCCTCACCTGTCACGTTACTTCCGTCTGCGAAGAGCTGGTGCTATGGCTGTTAAAGTTAACCAGAAAGCCTTTAACGCGACCCGGCCCTAACGCCGGGGTGGTGCACGCAAACAAAACGCTAAGGCAACAACCAATCACAGCCTACCATTAAAAAGAAAAAAAACACCCGCTTAGAAACAACCAATCTCAAACAGCCAAGTAGGCTTCCGCTCTACCCGGGGGGGGGGGGGGGGGGGGGGGGGGGGGGGACACGACGACTTTCCTTCCTTTGCTTCCTCCCTTTCTCTAGCGGTCTATTTCCTGTCTCCTGTCCACCTTCCTCCCCTAACCGCTCACTCTGTGGCACTGCCCAAATCAAGTCTATTTTTAAAAACTCACAATTTTTAATGTTTCAGTTCATCTTTCAACACCACTTACGTGCTGGAGAGATGCCAGGCTGGCCCAACTTGCGTAGCTAACTAATTAGGGGCATAAGGTGGACTAGAAGCCAGGCAGCTTGGTTCCTGGTTAGGTACTCATCTCACATTTCCTCTCCGCTCGAAGAGCCGCCGCACTGCAAACGGAGCAACTACATTTGTACGTCCTTGGGATGCGTTTTCTCCGTAATCCCAGAGACAGCAAAAAGCCATTCAATTACGGTACATGGAATACGCTAGTTACAGAAGAGATAAAATAAAAGGACAATCAGACTCAGAAGAAGTGACCCACTGAAGTCTCCCAGCAGGGCAGAGGTTTTGAGGAAAGATTTGAAATAAATATTGAGGCGAGACAAAGCTTGTGTGGAGAAGAAATGTCCTCCCCAAAAAGAGCAAGTGAATGAACAGAGATACCAGTCTGGGAAGATCACGATTTGCATGTCTGCATGAAGAGCGTCAGCTGACGATGCCATGTTTGGCATAAATTAATCCTACAACCCATCTGCCTAAAACTCTTTCCTCCTGCATCCTTTAAGTAAATCAGTGGTGTCTTCCTAAACTCTTTTGTTCTAATAGCCAAACAACCCATAGAGGCAATTAATACAGGCAAATATATGTATGACATGTTTCTGAACTCATGGTTTTTGTTTGGCTTTTAAAGAAGACAATTTAGTTAAACAAATAAATATACCCCCCCCCAAAAAAATCACTGAAAATAGTAAAGTAGATAATATATAAATTAGAAAAAGATTTAAATACTCTAAAGGTACATATCAAATTTCCCCTTTAATGCTACCTGTTAAAATCATTTATTAGTTACTACTCAGTCTAACGTTACTTCCTGCCACCCAGCTAGAAGAGACCCCCCCCCCTTTAATTCATCAAATATTCTTCTAATCATGACTGTTCAGTGTTTTTTCAGACTTGGCTTTTCTAAAAAAAACTATAACCAAATCTGCATCTAAAGCCATTTCAAGAGATTTCACTTGAAGACATTCTCAAGCAGGAAAAACTGCCTATTTACTAATGAAGGAGATCCTCTCATTCAATATTCTCAGAAATTCTTATCTGGACATAACTGCCAACATCTCACTCACCTTGAAAGAAAATATAGAACATCAGCATAAGCAGCACAAATCCCCTGTTTCTGAAAAGAAAATCATAATCACTTCATTACCTTTTCTATGTTTCTTCCCTCCCCCATCCCTTGCCTAAAATGTTCCTTAAAAAATTGATTTCATTTTGCTACTTCTGCTCTCTGACATTAAAAATATAATAACCCTTTTTTGCAAAAACATAATATTTTTAAGTCCCTGATAATAGAAAATAACTTGGTGAAATGATTTCTTCACCCAGTGACCTGTTATCACAGTGAGAAATTACCTGGGGGCATAGAGAATGAGATCAAACAGTGGAAAGCCTAGTGACAAGATGGGGCTCTAGATACTAACTCCTTGGTGATCTCATCTGTCCTAATTCAATCCCTTTTTCCCCAAACCTAATATAGTGCCTGTTTTGCTATTTTATTTTTTTTTTAGTCAGGGAGCTTTACATTTTTCAGTATTTGACTCTAAAAATGGAATGTTGAAACTGATTAGGTAAATTAATCCAGAGCTTAAGATAGATAAGGAAAAGTTTATTCAGTCATTGCTCTTAGAGTGAATTTAAGCATGACATTGTTTTTACCAGCTGTTTTTAGAAGAAGGCAAATAATCAGATTGTAGAAATGCTCAAATATGCAGATTCTTCACCTGAGCCACTCAAAAGGTAGCCAGATAATCCACTGTCACCAACAGTTACAGGAAGATAAGTGGATTGCCAGAAGCAAAACAGCCTCCTCTATCCTGCTGTGCGTTTTTTTTCAGATACTTAGTGACACAAGTTGTATCTCTCAATCTGTTTATAACCACACAACTATAAATAACATGATCTCCCTCAGGCATCCTGTGAACAATAAAAAGAAGTTTCCAAGAATAATAATAGTAAAAGTCAATGAACGATATTAATACAGTATAAAAACCAAGTTGTTCTCTGGCAATTTGGTAGTATAAGGTAGAGGTTCATTGAAAATCCTTAACTAAAAAAAATTTTTATGTTACCCCGGGATAATCTCCTTTATTTTCCTCTGAATATCCAGTTTTAAATGGATAAAGGCAGTTTTATAAAAATCCTATAAAAAAAAAGAGACATAATCATCCCCCTCCAAGAGGAAAAAATCAAATGAAACAAAATTTGTTAATAATAACCCACTGATAATTTTTGCTAACACTACAGTAATCTCAGCCCCAGAGTAGAGATTTACCATATCCAGAGCAATGTTTTACAAAGGTGTGCACAAATCACCTGCAAAATTCAGATTCCTATGTTCCACACAAATCTAATAAATCATAATCTTTGAAAATGTGGAGATCTGCATATTTGACAAGGTTCCTAGGGGATTCTTTAGTATACTGAAGTTTGAAAACCACTAGTCTGAGTTAGCTGGTTATTTTCCAGGTAGCATTTCTGGACCGCATGATGAAATAGTGTATTATGTGCCCACCCAAAACGCACAAATGCAAACTCTTTCAAAGAAAATCGTCTACCCAGGCACTTGTCTTCATTAGGTTTCTTTTTATTATAAAATTACATCAACTCTCCCTGTTTCCCAGTTGACTGTCAAAGCATTTGGGTGTGTCTTTAACAAACCATTTCAAAATTCTGTACTTTTGAATCATTTCAAGGAATATAACGTTGGGATTTCTGTTATACTATGCATATAAAATTCAATTACAAAATTTTCGTGGAGTATTAACTGAAGGATGCTCAGTTCATCTCTCCCTATGGATATTCCAAAATTATCCCTGAGTCGAATCAGACTACCTACCAGGCAGTGGCCATACTAGTCCCTGATAGGACAACTGAATTACTTTTATAAACCTGCACTTTGATTGCTGTGGTGTATTAGCAGTGAGCTTTCTCTGAAGTTTGTTGGGAATATATAGGTGAGTACTTTGTAGAACACATCACAGTATGTATCCGTTATGAAGGCCCATGGTTTGCTTAACAAGGAAAACAATAGCTCTTCCTTAACCGTAAATGATCTTGTATTTCTCTTTCCTTCAGCTGCTTGGATTAGTAGTATGAAGTATCTAATACCATAAGTTTCATGGTAAACCTTAATTCTAGCTGACATTTTTTCTCTTTCTTAAAATTTCCCTTCTTTTCCTATTTTTTTCCCCTTCTTTTTCTTTAGAGCCTGTTTTATTCACCTACTTTAATTTTCATCTTGCTTGTCATGTTTTTTGTCTGAGGCTTCTTGAACCATTTTTGGAATAATGAAGGACATAAACAAACCTTTATTATACTAATGATTTAGAGTTGCATATTCATAACTATTCAAAATCCCACTGGATATAATTCCTATTGTACAAATTTTATCTTTCAACCCTCTGTGTAAAATCTCTAATATACAAATTCAACATTTAACATTACACTTACAATAAGAAAAAAAAATAATTAGGACTTGAGTAAGAATAGGATGGGCAATCATGGGGATATAGTGAGTTCTCCATTATAGGAGGTAATCAAGGTAATGAAGCAAAAGCTAAGTGACTACTTAATAAGAACATTATAGAAGAGTTTTATGTCAAATAACACATTGGATGACAAATATCTGGAGTCTCTTCCAACTCTGATATTCTTAAATCTATCACTTTAAAAAATTACATAGTTAATGTTATCAGGAAAAAAGTCAGCAAAAGAATTAAAGAAACATGCATTTCTCAGAAAAGAGTATTTCTAAATACATAATCAGGAAAAAATTATATTTCTAGAAATAGACTGAATAAAAACTTGTCATATTGTATCTTTTTTGTTAACATTAGCAGGCATGCACTGCTTGCCTGGGTCCCCAGTTTCTATCTCAAATTGTATGAATGAACAAGCTACAGTGAAGTCTGAGAGTGATTTAAGACTTAAGTTCAGCTTTTGCTTCATATTTCTTGTGACAAAGCTGTTTTTAGAAGTGTAATCTTCAGTGCCAGGAAATCAATTAACTTTAAAAATTGCCAATGTTGCCAATAACCAGTAATATGAATATAACCCTTTTGCATCTAGGGCATGGAGAAATTAAATGACCAAACACATTCTGCTAAATCCAGCCTTGAGAGAAGGTTGTTTCTTTGCAGTGAGGTTCTTTGAAATGAGAGATGGAAACAGCAATGAAGGAAAAGGCATCTGAGTAATCATACAAAGGATTCCAAGTGGCACTCAGCCCAGAAGACACTTTTGTTCTGTCCAAAGGCACAAAAATCTATGAAGACCCATCTGACCCCAGCATTTCAGGGTACAATGGGACTCTCTCCACAAGAGAGCCCTTCTCTTAAGGCAAGGTTTATGCCTTAAGAGAAGGCATTGTTAATTGTTAATTGTTAATAACAGTTATAAATCAAAATGATGATCAAGATAGTGAATATTATTCCTGAATTCTAGAAAGGATATAAGCTTATAATGTAAAATTAAACACAGAGATGTTGCAAATACAGAGATTGAGAACTCTATCCCATTTATATACTAATTCTGACACTGCATAGGGCCAGACCAGATGGGGTACAGAGAAAAGTAATAACATTTTTTACTTTTTTGAGTCTCTTTCTGACCTAGAGTAGTGGTCAGCAAATGACAGCCTGTGAGCCATAGCTGGTCTGCCCTGTATTTTTGTATTTTAAAAAAGGGGGGGGAGGAAGGTTTTATTAGAACATAACCACACCATCCTGTATGTCCTGTCCCTGACTGCTTTCACCTTACCGCAGCTGCATTGAGTACTCACCACAGATATGATATAACTGGCAAAGCTTGATGGCATCTGATCTAAAGTGTAGTCAAGTTTTTATGAATGTCTATGTGTGCTTCCTTCTGAACTATGTTTTTAGTATTTCTTTATATATATATATTTTATTTATTTATCTGACAGACAGAGAGAGAGCACAAGCAGGGGGAGCAGTAGAAGGAGAGGAAGAAGCAGACTCCCCACTGAGCAGGGAACCCGATGCGGGACTTGGTCCCAGGACCCTGGGATCATGACCTGAGCCAAAGGCAGATGCTAAACCAACTGAGCCACCCGGGTGCCCCTTTAACAATTCTTTATGAAAGTATTTGCAAGAAGAAAGATCGCTTGCTTTTGTATCACTGGGAATGCCTTAAATTACCCCTCTTTCTTGAATGATGCTTTTCAGTGTTAAAATCATTCAGCATTTTTAAATAGCATTTCCTTGTCCTCCTGTAGTTAGCACTGCTGATGAGAAGCCTACTGTGATTGTAGTTGCTGGGTAAATAACTTGTCTTTCCTTCATACTTACAGTTGAAATTTCTTTTCTATCCTTGATATTTTCAGTTTGGAGACAACATTTTGGTGTAGTTTTATTACTGTCTATCCTAATGCCCCATGAGTGGGCACTTTCAACATTTAGTTTATAAGTCTTCTTTCTTTTGAAAAATTTGCAGCCATTATTTTTTTGCATATTGATTTTTTTATTCCCTTCTTTTCTTTTCCTTAATCTGTGTCTACTGCAGTCTGTTAATGTTATTCTATCTTCCCTGTTCCACAGGTTCTCCTTCACATTTCTTCATCTCAACATCTTACTTTGCTAATATCAAGGTACCTCACAACCATTTTTCGATTTTTCGAATTCTCTCTTCAACTGTGTACAGATTAAAGTCTGTATTTTTCACCTCCAGGATTTTGAGTTAGTTAATTGTCAAATACATCTTTTCTTGCTTTTTGCTTTTGGGTGCTCCTTTTATATTAGTTTATAGATATTAGTTCATCTATCATACCTCTGAATTTACTAATCAAATATTTCAAAGCCATTTTTAAATCTTTCATTTTCATTTTATGAGCATACTTTTTTTTCCCCATTAGTTCATTTGGGAGCAGTCTTCCTTTACTTATGTACTTTGGAGTATTGATTTGTAGACTCATCTTGAGAAGGGATTTGGGGGCACCTAGGTGGCTCAGTTGGTTAAGCATCTACCTTCTGCTCAAGTCATGATCCCAGAATCCCAGGATCAAGTCCCATGTCAGGCTCCCTGCTCAGCGGGGAGTCTGCTTCTTCCTTTCCCTCTGCTCCTCCACCTGCTTGTGCTCTCTCTCTCTTTATTTCTCTCTCTTAAATAAATAAATAAAATCTTTAAAAAAAAGAGAGAGAGAGAGAGGAGGGATTTTGTCATTATTACTGTTGTTGCTGTTCTTGCTATTGCTCTTGTCGTTTTTATTCCCACTCCGAAGGCCCATTCTTTTCTAGGAATTTTGGGGTTTCCCTTACCTGGCATTCCTACCCCATTCACCCATTCAGAAATAGGTCTAATACTGGCAACTTGGAGCTCCTGACCCAAAGAGAGCTTAGGGATATTTAGCCCCTTGCCACAGAAGTAACAATACTTTTTTCTATTTCCATAGTGAACTTCATATAAGCCACAACCTAGGCAATTATCAGTCATAACTTTCTTTCAGGCTTTTTTGAGAATGTGGTTTCATGCTGTAAACTAGCTGCAGCCCTTTACCTTGCTTGAGATACACTTAAATACTATCCTCCCATAAGAGATAAATTCTTCCCAATTCCAGACCCAGAGTTCCACCTTGCTTGAAGCCTGGGTTTTTTTTTTTTTTTTTTTTTTTTTGCTTTTTTTTTTTCCATTTCTAGTCCATGGAAATTCCTGTCTTCTTCAAGCACTGATATATATTTTTAATTTAAATGTTAAGTGTTTAATCTATTATTGCTGTTTTTGTTGCCCAAAGAGGAGAGATTCAAACCACAAACTTTATTCTGCTGTTCTGAAAAGATAGAAGAGTGAGCACTGAAATTAGAGAGCTAATCAGATTCATAAAAGTAAAGGTTCTAGAGTTATGATCCAGAAATTCCATTCCTAGGTTTATACCCAACAGAAATGCCTACCCATATATTTACCAAAGACATGTACCAAAATATCCATAGACATACTATTCATAATAGCTGCAGACTGGAAACTGTCTAAATGCTCATCAACAGTAGAATAGATAAATAAATCAGGGCATAGTCACACAGTGGAACATTATATAATAATGAGAATGAACAATCTGCATCTGGTCATGACAATATGAATAAACTTCACAAGTGAAATGGCAAGAGAAAGAAGACAGACCAAAAAAGGACTTGCTGTAGAATTCCACTTATATCAGTATCAGAAGATAGCTATCAGGTTGGAAGTCAGGATAGCAGGTACCCTTGTTAAGGGGTTTGTGACTGGAAAGGACACAAAAAAATGCCATTCAGGATGTTAGCCATGTTGCTAATATTCCAGATACTGATTCCACAGATGTGTTTAGTTAAGTAAATTCATCAAGTTGTTTACCTGTGAGATGTTATAAAATATGTTATGCTACTGTGAAGAGATTTTCAAAACATATGATAGAGCTTTATCAGTTTCATGGTTTCTTAAACCCCACTCCTAAATCCCTATGGATCCATGGACCTCAGGGCTAGTTCTTGCTTCCAATTAATTGTAGGTTTGGTTTGGTTTGGTTTTATTCTCTCAAAAGGACACTATTTTCCACACCCGCAGCTATTGAGTAGGAAGAATTTAATCTCCAGCAGAGCAATCAATTAAAGAACTGTAAAATTATTTTTAACTTCCTTAATCAATAAAATAGACTTGCAAAGAGATTATCAAAAGTATATTTACAGAGAACTTTATATTAGAACTTGAAATTCCTGAAAGATTATTGTCTTTATATCATTCTAACCCTTGATTCTGAGCCTGGTCAGGGCTTCCTTCCATAGGTTTTAACCAGCCGTGTAACTGAACCCACGTAGAGAAGTAGAAAGAACCTCATGACATTGCTCATCAGTCCAATGCCACCAATCCACTGATTACAGTGCACTGATAACTGGATTCCTACCTCATTCACAATTACCCTGCTTGGTTTCCTAGCCTTCCATTTTAAAAACTTGCCATTGTTTTATAGAAAATCAGTATCTTTATGTTAGAACTTCTGTCAATTACCTGCTCCAGCAGGCAGCTAGGATCTTGGATTCTGACCGAAGTTACTAAGTAGAAATGTTGCATCCATCATTTCCTTTCATTGATATATCTTTTGGTTTTAAAAATCCACAATAGCCCCAAAACCAGATGTTCCTACTGAATCATTGAATTTGGCCTACAAACTCTCAAATTGTATCTAATTTTGTCCAATATTCCAAAGCATTCTATAACTGTGCTTGTTTTTTCTACAAGCATATCTTTGAAAAAGCAAACAAACCATCAAAGAAATTGTTATCTCCCCAACCAATTCTCTTTAGACTGGGAGGTACTATGTCATCAGAACCCAGTGAGCATACTCAATGTCTTACCCTAAGCCAATACAATCCTTTTTTTTGGATTATATTCCAAAGTTCAAGAGGAAGATGTAAAAACATTACCCATAAACCAGAAACCCCAAAAGAAACACTCATATATAGCCATTCTCAGCTTTCCTCAGTCAGGAACATTCTGAAACTTTCACCTCAATTTTTTGATTCCAAGCCAAGAATCATCTGATTTAATATGAGTTCACATTCTTCTTCAAGTCTGGGTTTAGGCTGTCTTTTATATTTAGTTATGTCCTAGAATATACATGCACAGGCCATCTATTCATCATTAAACCCAGTATCTGCTTGACATCAGGAGTCCTACAAATTTTCAGCCCTAACCTGAGCCCTGGCTTATATAAGAGCCATCTATTTTGAAAGGCCTTGTTCAAGGTAAGAAGTCATGATCACTGCAGACATTCTCATGATCACTGCAGACATAAGTAATTGATTATGACACTCTCACCAGACTTGAAATTGGCTTCACAATACATCCCCATAGAGCAATTCAAGAAGCCACTACTAACTGATTGGAGTTTTCATGAGAGATAAAATGTGCTGAAATTCAAATTTAAACCCTACACAAGTTTTAGTTTAATTAACTATAGCTTACTCTAACTCAAAAACATAGGGGAAAGTTGGACTTATATAGAAAACAATAGATTAATCAGATTGATTGACAGATTTTCCTTCTTTTCTACCTAAGCTCCCACATTTCTAATTCTACACAGGGCCCTAGTTCTTATCACATATATATCTTTTAAGATCTATTTTACTAGGGCACCTGGGTGGCTGAGTCGGTTAAGTATCTGCCTTCGGCTCAGGTCATGATCCCAGGGTCCTGGGATTGAGTTCTGTATCAGGTTCCCTGCTCAGCAGGGGCCTGCTTCTCCCTCTCCCTGCCGCTCTGCCTACTTGTGCTATTTGTCAAATAAATAAATAAAATCTTAAAAAAAAAAAAAGATCTATTTTACTAATTTGTTAAACCTCTCCTTAGTTTATAATTTGCTTTCTTGACTCTTTGGCATCCTGTCATATTTGGTGAGGACATGCAGGGTATTATTATTCCAGGACATAGGAGATCAAGTCTACCTGGTCAGTTATCTTCTGAGGACTTTTGGCTACACCACATCTGGCAACATATCATTAGCAATCCATTTCACCTGATACTTTCTTCTATTAGCACACTTCCTGCATGTTTCTGTAACTTTCTGGCTCATTGCTATCCACTCCCTCTATCCACTGATTCCCACTTATAATATATTTAAAAAATAAAGCAACTATACTTTATAGACAGAAATAATAGAAGAAATAAAATATCCACACAAGTTTACATCTTCCCATTTATTTTTCAAGTTAATGAACAATTACTCATGTCCCTTTGTCTTCACTCTTTTTTTACAAGGCCACTTAATGCAATGGATTGTATTATTATTTTTCATTTTTTATTTTCCATGTATAATTACTAATACTTTCACTAACCATATTTTACTTCCACTAATTTCACTAATTCACTACAAGATTTTTTGACCATCACTGCTTTGGGTATTCAGCAGCTAGTTCCTGAACTAAGTAATTGCTTGAGGATAAGTCCAAATCTCATGCTAAAAAAAATAATAATTCTTTTTGATTAAAAACCAAACAAACAAATGAACTTGCAATGGATATTAGAGAGGGACTCTGTCCTAAAAGCCAAAATGTAAAACAAAACAGAACAAAACAGAAAAAGGAAACCCATCCTTTGAATATGTTAGTCTCTACCTGTGATAAGAAACCAAGCTTCTCCCTGGCGATTTTATACTCTCCCCTCTAGAACCAGGTGACAACCAGAAGCAGTACATGACAGTATGAGGAGATCTTCATTTATTTTCCTCTCATTACCTAAGACGCTGAGATGGGTCAGAGGGAAATGAAGACCTATGAAAGTTGGCAGTAAGCACAAGCAACATTCAAGCTCTGCATTGTCCAGAAACTATCTCCAATAAGGTAGAATGGGCTCTGGATGGGTCTTTGGTTTCTCTTAACTACAAACTGATGCTTTGAAGTGCAAATTAAAACTGAGAAGCCTGTCACTCAAAGAGACTGCTGATAGCCTTTAGGTGGCTGAACTAATCTCATGCCACGATAGAAGAATGAATTTCGAAGTAATTTGCAAAGTAAAATATGAAATATAACTTTGAGGGACCCAGAATGATGTCCTTTATTAATTTGGTATATGGACTCAGAATATGTAGTAAAATTCTGCAATACCATTCTCTGTAATGAGCTTTACCTTTGCAGGCCCAGAATAATTTTCAGTGCAAAGTCACTGATAAAGCCGAAGTATATATTTCTTACAGTTTGGGGCATCATAGATAGGCTTTCCAATTATTTTTAGTTTCAATTAGATTGGTGAATTTCCCTGTAACTCATCTGAGTCTAATCATATAATTATGCTCCATTTAATTGAAAATGAGTCGCTAAAAATATTTGGATTAAAAAAAAAAAAAAACAGTAACCCTCAGATGATGAAAGTTCTGTCAGATATTCCAAACAAGATTTCCAATGTCATTATCCTGTAGATCATAGACCTTGGACCAAAGATTACATAAAATGTTGAAGTAAAGTAAGCAAAATGCAAAGAAAAATTGAATGTAACTTACTAAGTACAACTTAGTGGTTAGAAATCTAAAATTCAGTGTTCAATTTCCAGCCTTAATAACAAACTAAATAGCATTTCTAAGTCTCAGTGTCTGCAAAATGTAAATAATCATGGTAACTACCTCTGTTGGGCACTAGTGGGCCATCCCAACATCCTAGTGGGCACTCTCTTAGAGCTAGCTTGCATTCAAGATATGTTCCACCAATTACATGTACTTTTGCATGTTTGAAAGTAAAAGACAAAGCAAAGAACACCTTCTTCCTCATTTGGGCTTTGAAAAACAAGAGCATGGGGATGCAGATTTTGTTTTCCTTTACCATCATATTCCAGTATGCAGCCCCAGCTAATGAAGACCAGGAGGCACCAGTGGGAGGGCCACAGTTTGACTCCATATTCCAGGGCACAGTCACTAGCTTCACATGGCTTGACTGGAAAGTTGCTACCCTGGTGGCTCATTGAGGTGGTTTCCTGACCTGTGGATTGCAGCTATGGCCAGGTCACCTCACAGTTTTTCAACTGGTAGATACCATGGGAGCCTCCGATTTTAGTAGAAGTAGGAAAGCATCTTCTCTGTGCTTTTTAGACATCTGTGTATCTTCTTTTACAAACTGCCAAGTTTTTGTCCTTTTGTTTTATTGGTTTTTTTGCCTTGTTTCTCTTTTATTTTGAGGTATGATTAACATGCATTTCCCTTACGTGTTCAACTTAATGACTTTTGACCCATATATCCACCTGGGTAACCACCAATCCCCTTAAGATATGGAACATTTTCATTGTCATAGAAAATTCCCATTCTTCTATTTGCTAACTCTACACTACCTCAAAAGCAAGCACTTTCTGTTTTCTAATGCATTATTTTCAAGTTTTGCTTATTCTTAGAATTTATAAAAATGGCGTAATGTATATTATATTCTTTTGTATCTGACTACTTCCACATGATTAATCCATACTGAATTCATCCCTGTTGCTGCCTGAACCATCAGAGTGTTCTTCTTTAAAAAAAAAAAAAAAAATATATATATATATATATATATATTCCTAAGGAGTATTCCTTTGTATAAGGAATCCATTTTCCTGTAACTTTATCCATTTTCCTATAAATGGACTTTGGGTTGTTTCAACTCTTTGGCTATTATGAATGAAGCTGCTATAAACTTCCTTGTACAATTCTTTTGTAGACATATGTTTTCATTTCTCTTGGGTCAATGTCTGGGGTAAAATCATAGTCATTGGGTAGATTATATTGAATGTTATAAGAAATGGCCAATTTTCCAAACCAGTTGAACATTTTGTACTCTCACCACCAATGTATGAGAACTCTATTTCTCCAAATAGATGGAAATACTTAGTGTGTCAGTCTTTTCAATTTTACCCATCTTGTTTTATGAAATAGTATATCACTGTGATTTTAATTTGCATTTTCATTTGCTTATTGGCTATTCATTTGTATTTTTATGAAATGGCTGTTCAAGTATTTTCTTGATTTTTACATTGATTTGTTAATTAATCATTTTATTTTAGTAGGGCTTTATATAGTCTGTCTAAAAGTCTTTCTTTTAGATATATGTGCTAAGAATGTGTTTCTCCCAGTTTATAACTTCCTATCAATCTTATAATGTTTTTTAAAGCAGAAATTATAATGTTTACAGAAATACATTTTATCAGTGTTTTTCTTCTACTGAAGTCTGTATTCTGACCAAGTAAACATTTCTCAAAATCTTGAAGATATTCTTTATTTTTTTGAAATACTTTATTTTGTTCTTGGTTTTATTATGCCTATGATTAATCTCAAATTAATTTTCATGAACAGAATGAGATTGTGGTCAGGATCCTATTTTTTCACAAATTCAACCAATTGTTCAGCACCATTTATGTTTTAAAATGTATTTCTCAATGGATTGCCTTGATGGCTTGTTGAAAATCAATTGCTCATTTGTGTTGAGTCACACAAATTTTATTGTTTGTCTGAACTATTTGTCTCTCCATTATACCAACATCACATTATCTTAATTATTGTAGCTTTATAGTAAGTATTGAAACCAGGTGGTGAAATTCCCCCAAGTTCTTTGTTTTTCAGCATTGTTATGGCTGTTCCAGAATGAATTTTCATACAAATTTTGGAAATAGCTTGTCTATTCTTTCAAAAGAGGCTGCTGGATTTTGGTGTGAATTATATCAAACCTAGAGATTTATCTGGAGTGCAGTCTTTATTCTTTCTCACAAATTCACCTTAAACTCCCATCTGGCATTACAGTTGACTCTTCCTTGAACAATATGGCACAGAACTGCACAGGTCCACTTGCACATGGATTTGTTTTTTGATATAGTACTGTAAATGTATTTTCTCTTCCTTATGATTTTCTTAATAACATTTTCTTTGCTTTAGCTCCATTTATTGTAAGAATACAGTATATAATACATATAACATACAAAATATGTGTTAATCAAATGTTTATGTTATCAGTAAGATTTCTGATCAACAGTAGGCTATTAGTAGTTAAGATTTAGGGAAGTCAAAAGTTACATGTGTTTTTTCAACTGTGTGGGAGGTTGGCATCCCTAACCCCTGCATTGTTCAAGGGTCAACTGTATTCACTTTCATCCTGAATAACTTATTTTAGCCACCTTTGTAGTGCAGATCTGCTCCAGACAAATTCTTACAAACTTTGACACTGAAATATCTTTATTCACCTACATTCAGAAGGCTATTTCTCTGTGGACTGAACTCTAGGTTGCCAGATTTTTTTTTTTTAATTTTAAGCAATTTAAAGATGTTGTGCCACTGCTTTTTGGTCCATTTTGCTTCTGCTGAGTGGTCAGCAGTATTTACTGTCATGTTACCTTATATGTAATGTATCTTTCCCGAACTTTTCCATTTATATCTAGTCTCCATATCTGCTCTTCATCATTGGCTATAATATGACAATGTGTGGATTCTATTTGCTCTGCGTTTTTTTTTTTTTCACTTAACTTCTTAGAAATATAGGGTGAAGTCTTTCATCAATTTTTTAAAATTCTCATTTGGTAGCTCTTCAAATACTTCTTTTGTCCCATTCCCGCCTCTTCTCATCTCCATCTGCAAATGTATTTTTATACCACTGATTATCAACTAGGAGTAATACTATCCCCCAGGAAACATTTGACAATGTCTAGATACATTTTTGGTTCTCTAAACTAGAAGGATGTTTGCTACTAGCACCCAGGATGCTGCTAAACATCCTGCAATGTACAGGATATCCTCCCACAAAAAAATACTTGTCTGGTCCAAAATTTCAATAGTGCCAAGGTTTGAAAACCGTATTTTAGACTATATGATATTGTTTCATAGGTCTGAGACATTTTATCTTGTTTTTATTTCACTCTTTTTCTTTTGTATTTTAGTTTCAATGTTTTCTATTGACTTGCTCATGAATTTTACCAGTCTTTTCCTCTTCAATATTCAGTCTGTTGTTAAACCCATCCAATATATTCTTTATTTTTGATATTACTTTTTCATTTCTAGTATTTTTCTATAACATCCATATCTGTACTAAAATTCATCATGTCTTCTCTCATGATGGTTACCTTTTTCACTAGAAATTTAGCATTTTTATCATACTTATTTTAAAGTATGTTTCTCATTTTTCCAACATCTGGGCCATCTCTAGGTCTGTTCCATTGACTGTTTTAGGTCTTGACCTTAGGTCCCATTTTCTTGCTTCTTTGTATGTCTTTTTTTTCTCTTTTCTTAAGTAAGCTTTACACCCAACATGGGGCTTAACTCATGGCCCCATCAAGAATTGCATGCACCACCAACTGAGCCAGCCAGTCACCCTTCTTTGTATGTGTTTAAATTTTTTGATTATATGACAGCTATTTTGCATAACACAATAATAATGAATGAAGTAATTAGTATCTGTCCACAGAAATTACAATGCCTCTTCTTCTCTTAGGCTGCTAGAGTGTAGGCCTAAATTAATCTGAGATAAAGTCCAGCTGAATTTTAGCTTGTGGTAAATTTAGTTTGATTTAGTTCACTAGCGGCTTTAAGTACTTTGTGAATAAAACCACTCTATTCTTTTTATTAAGACCTGTGATGTGAACTCTACTGGGATTCTGGAATTGCTTATGCTTCTTAAATAAGCTGTTAGCTTTCAGAACAGAACTTTCAGAACTCCCCTTGCTTTACAATCTAGCTTTCAGGTTTTTAGAAATTTACAATCTCATAATTTATTTTTTTTAAATTTTACTTATTTACTTGAGAGAGAGTGAGAGAGAGCACAGAGGAAGAGGGAAAAGCAGACTCCCTGTGTTGAGAGGGGAGCTTGATGCAGGGCTTGATCCCAGGACCCTGAGATCATGACCTGAGCTGAAAGCAGACGCCTAACAGATTGAGCCACCCAGGTGCCCCGCTCATTATTTCTGAGAGTTTGCTAATGTTTGCTAAAGTTTGCTAATCCAGTACATGTCCTGCTTTCTGGATTTGGGTATTTTCCTTTTAGCCTTGCTGCCCAGTATAATATTGAATAGATGTAGTAAGAGTGGATGTACTTATCTTATTCTCTATCTCAGGGATAAAGTCTTCATTATTTCATCAGTAAGTATGATGTTAACCATAGATTTGTTGCAAATACCCTTTATCATATAAGGAAGTTTTCTTTTACTCCTAATTAGCTGAGACAGTTTATCATAATGGGATATTGACTTTTATCAGATGCATTGTCTGAATTTTATTAAGATGATGGTTTATCTGCTTTTTTCCATTAATATAAAAAATTAGATTAAGTTTTTGGATTTAATTTACATAAAGCAGAAGTCACATTTTTTGGCCTAAGGTTCTATGAGTTTTTACATGTGCATAGATTCTCATCATTATAACCAGAGATAGAATACAGAAACATTCCTATACCTCAAAGAATTATCTCATGTATTTCATTTGTATTTAGAACCCATTCCTTTCCGAACTCCTGGCAACCAGTCTACGGCCATACCACCCTGAACACACCCGATCTCGTCTGAACTCCTGGCAACCACGGACCTGTTCTGTCTTCCGGTATTATTGCCTTTTCCAAAATGTCAAATAAATTAAAGTATGCAGTATGTAACATTTTAATATTGGGTTCCTTAATTTAGCATAATGCATTAGTAATTCATCCATGCTGCTGTACATATCAGTAGTTTGTTCTTTTTATTGTTTAGTTGTATTCCATTAGATTGATTTGCGTTTGAATAATAAACTAACCTTGAATTCTTGAGAGGAAACCTAGTTAGTCATAGTATAATTTTGTTACCTTTTATTATATATTGCTAGATTGATTTGATATGTTTCATTAGCAAATGTTGTGTCTCTATATAAGGTACATTGTTCTCTAAATTTGTTTTCTTATAATGGCATTGTTAGATTTTGATATCACTGATATCTTGGGTACATGAAACAATTGGAGAAGTCACTTTCCTTTATTTTCTGAAAGAACTCTTGCAATACTGTTGTTTCTTCGTTAAATGTTTGTTAGAGTATACCAGTGAAGCCAAAATTATTTGTATGAAGACTTTAAATTACAAAATTAATTATTGTAATTGATATATGGCTATTCAGGATTTATTGTTTCTTCTTGATTAATTTTAGTATGTGTGACTTTCAAAGATTTGTTCATTTCACACAAGCTGTCAAATTTATGCTCATTTATAATTCTCCTTTATTATCTTCTAAATATCCGTACAATCTATAGTGATATCACTCTTTCATTCCCAATATTGAGAATTTATTTTGTTTTTATTTCTTGATCAGTCTTCTTAAAGATTATCAATTTTAATAATCATTGCAAAAAAAAACTTGATTAATTTTTCCTATTGTTTGCTCATTTCCCTATATAGTATCCTGTAGCTATATTTCATAAATGTCAATATATTGCTTTTTTGTTATCATTCAGTTCTCAGAATTTTCTATTTTGTCTTTTGATATCAACATTAGCCCATATGTTGTTTAGAATTGTGTTATTTTCCCTCAAATATTAGGATATTTGTGTATATCTTTAATTCCTAATTTAATTTCATTGTGGCAAGCCAACATACCCTGCTTGATTTCAACCTTTATTAAATTAATGAGATTTATTTCATTGCCAATTAAATGGCCAATAGGTGGCATTGGCCTGCACTGGTAAACATTCCTTGGTCAGTTGTTGGGATGGAATTTTGATTACATCAAGCTGTCTGATACTGTTCATATCTTTTATGCTTACTAATTATTTTTTGTCTATTTGTTCTATAAATTACTGAAAGAAGAGTATTAGAATTTCTAAGCATTATTATAATCTATTGCTCCCTTTGGTTCTGCCTGTGTTTGCTTCATGTATTTTGAAGCCCTTTTATTAATACTTTGACATTCTGCCTTGCTGATAAAATGATCCTCTTATCATTTTGAAATACTTGTATATCATTAACAATACTATTTGTATTCTAGTCTACCCTGTCTGATATTAATGTAGATGGATCAGTTTTCTCATGTTTACTCTTAGCATGGTATATAATTTGTCATCCTATTACTTTCAACCTACATTGTCCTTAGATTTAATGTGCATCTCCTGTAGACAGCATATAACTTGACTATGCTGTTTATTACCCATTCTGGTAATCTCTGCCTTCTAATTGCAGTTTTCTTTATTTAAATTGAAAATGAGCACAAATATGGTTGGGCTTATGTCTAACATTTTGGTACCTGTCTCCTATTTATGCTATGCTTTTAGTTCGCTTTCCTTCCTGTCATTTCTTCTTTAGGGTTATTCAAATTATAGTCACTATTCCATTTATTTCTCTTACATGATTTTTAGCTGTGTAGGCATTAATATGTAATGAGATAAGGAAATACAAATATAGAATGGGAAAATGTGAGAATGAACCTTGTGTTGTCGGATGTGATTTATAAGTATCAGTATGAACAAATGATTGTTTAAAAAATATACTTCCAAACTTTCCCATTGAAGGGCTCAGAAGAAATGTCACCCAAAGCAATGAGTACCTATAATCTAATGCCCAGATATCAGATTTTAAATGTCACTTCCAACTAAAACATGAGTCTGAAACCAGAAAGTAAAAGGTGAACCTGAACTACTCTGTTGCATCAGAAATCAAAGATGTCTTCAAGTACTAAATGAGACACATTAAAAGAGTACAGTAGATTACCTGAAAGGACTTCCACAGGTAAAATTTAAGACAAATTAAATACAAAAGGATGATAATGGCTTATAACACATTGACAAAAGAAAGAAAGAAAGAAAGAAAGAAAGAAAGAAAGAAAGAAAGAAAGAAAGAAAGAAAGAGAAAAAGGGAAAGAAAGAAAGAAAGAAAGAAAGAAAGAAAGAAAGAAAGAAAGAAAGAAAGAAAGAAAGAAAGAAAGAAAAGAAAAGAAAAGAAAAGAAAAGAAAAAAGAAAGAAAGAATGAAAGAATCAATATATCCAGGGAGTTATCTTTTGAGAAAAACAAGAGGCTATGAGTGAGGGAGAGATCTTCCTTATAGAATTAGAGAAATGGAAAAAAATCACTATTTTGCAATTAACAACAAAAATAATTTTACAAATTTCATGAACAAATGCTAAAATCAGAACAAAAGAAGAAAGATGTATTCGTATTTGGAGATTTCAATACCCCATCTCATTAATTGATAGAACAAGTAGAAAAAAATCCAGTAAAGATATAAAAGATCTGAATAACACTATCAATCAACTTGACTAACTGCAAATTATAGAACACAATAACAACTAAACAATATACATCTATTTCAAGTGCACAAGGAATATTCACAAAGATACCATATGCTCAGCCAGAAGGTAAGTCTTCATAATTATCAAATAATGATATTAAATTACATTCATTTGCAATAAGTTATCCACAAACCCTCAAATATTTACATATCAAACAAATACCTCTAAATAACATGGATCAAAGAACAAATTACAGCATAAGTTAGAAAATATTTTCAACTCAATAATAAAAATACAACATATCTAAATTTGTGGAATGCTGGAAAAGTACTGATTAGAGGGAAATATGTAACTTTAAATGATTAGATTAGAAAAGAAAGGTATAATTAAAACTAAGCCATCACTTTAAGAGGCTAGGGAAAAAAATAAAACTGAGCAAATAAAGCCCAAAAAATGTAGAAGGAAGAAATTATAAATATAAAAACAGAAATGAAATAGAAATAGGGAGGAAATATTTCCAACTGACAGCTTCCTTCTATTTAGCTGGAATATCTATTTTCTCATTTATTTGTTCATAGAAGCTGTATTTATTTTGCAACTACTCTGAGCTTGGCACTAAGTGAGATGCTGTGGAAAAGCTATGATTACTGTCCTTTTCCTCATTGTTCTTAGGAAAATAATTATATAAATAATAAAATTTTGTATTTTGACCCATTCTATATACAACTTCAGGATGCAGTGAGATTGTAACAGAGGATTAAAGCATCTCAGATGGATTACAGATTACACATAAGGAAAGAGAACATACATCATCCAAAATGTTCAGCTGATTTTATTTAGTACTGTTCAAAGGTTATAGAAACTTAGCTGAATTGAGGTGACCATACAGAGCAGAAGACGCAACAGAGTTTCTTGAGACCTGCCCCATTTCTTATTCCCTCCACTGAAGTCCTTAGTGGCAATGGATAATAGTCATTATTGCTGGACACAAATATTGTGGTCCTGTTCCTTTGGAGTAAATGATAACATTATAATTCTAGGAAAAATTTAAGTGTGCAATTCACTGTGTTCTCTTCCCCCACCATGATGATCATGAAAGGTAAAATGGAGCCTTTGCCTTT
The DNA here is from genome assembly GCF_029215605.1 of Mirounga angustirostris. Taxonomy (NCBI): domain Eukaryota; kingdom Metazoa; phylum Chordata; class Mammalia; order Carnivora; family Phocidae; genus Mirounga; species Mirounga angustirostris. Next base: position 39,413,268 of record NW_026991720.1, read on the forward strand.
GGCCCTCACAGAGAAGATATATAGTAGAAATTGCAGCTAACTCACAAGGGACATGTGGCACAAATAAGAAATAAATCTTTGTTGTTTCAAGTAAAGAAAATCTTGGGAATGCTTGTTAGTGCAACATAACCTAGCCTATCCTGACTAATACAGGTTCAGGAAGCTGCTGGTGTCCCTGGGTCTTGCCAGAACCAGAAAGATTAATATTGTGCTGATACAGCACTTTAAATAAAAGGAGGTGACATCACTATTTAGATTCACATCAGCAAATTACATTACCCTGCCAGAAAAGGACATTCAGCTGTTTGGTGACCCTGCACTATTTTTCTGCCACAAATTATCCAAAATTCTTTAAAGCTCATTTCTGCACAGAGGGTTAATCAGGTCTGTTCTGGTCAGGGGTTATGCAGAAGAGGTCATTAAAGCTCTCTTGAGAAAGTGAATATGATTCTAGTGTGTTTAGAAATTCATTTATTTTACCCTGAAAAGAACAGTTTCCCTTTACACCTAAGCACAATCCCCTATATGGTATGAGTTTAATAAATAACTATTGGTATTTTATTAGATCATCTGTGTTTTTACAAAGGTAACTTATAGGAAATAATAATTGAGGTGAACCATAAGTATATGTTAAGAATGTTACATAATACATTTTTTACAGAGCTAAAAGTACAAGTAATGGAATACTAAACCATGGTCAATGGGCTTAAGTAATTAACCACATCAATAATTAGATATCCCTAGTGAGGTAAAACTAATGACTGAATTTCAGGATCTATTATATCACAAAGGAGTGTAATTCTTGCTTATGTGGCACTAGTCTGGTATCAGTGAAATAATTTAACTTTCTAATGACCTTTTCATTTAGATTTGATTAATTCCATATCATGGCATTAGCTCGTGCAGTGAGCCTTAATGCCATGGTAGATATTATAATTACCTAGCAGAATCAAGGCCTATGAGCACTCAGAATTGCAACAGAAAATGTCATCATCTGAAAGCGCCTTGGCATTGGAGAGAGATATAGGGCAAAATTATCTATTATCCATATAGCAATCTAATATCTAGGTATCAGAGGGTATTAAAATGTGCTTATATTCTCCATAACTTCAAATTATCCAAGATTATTAGTAATAATACCCTAATGCAAACAACTTGATTGCTTTTCAAAAATATACATTTGTTTTTCTTTCTTTTCACTTCTGCATTGGGTTTAGCTTTTGGCTGCTTCCCCAGAATCTGCTGGTCATATGCCACCTTCAGGGATGCTCTAGGCTGATAAAAACTCAAGAATACTGAGTTGTCAAATATTTTAAGAAGCCATCAATCTATTATTGGAAAAAATTAGTAGTGCTTAAACAAAAACGTGCTGGAGATTTGCAAAGAAGTCCAGAACAGGAAAAAAAGACATTTAGCAATTTATAATAGAAATCATTTCCAAGAGAAAATGAAACGCCATTCTGTTTTTCAGGTAATATATAGAAAAGCTTATTTTCAAGGAGCCTGAATCAGACTCAGGATAGTAAAACTCTTCTGGCAAAATGCTACCTCATATGTCTAACTCTTCGATAAATAATTATATATTGCTTTAACACCTTAAGTTTACAAATTATTTTCACATTGGATCCTTATGATGGTTCTGAGGAGGTATGAATAGTATCATTCTCCTTTCTTGGAGGAGGCTACTGAGGCCAGAGCATCGGACAAGTGACTAAAGTCATTAACTATTTAATGTCACTGTGAGGGTGGTGTCAATAAGAAAGCCTAGGCTTTGGCCAGAATATACCTAAGATCCCATCCCAACTACTTCTGTACCAGCTGTGTGTCACTGGTACTGTTTCCAAACTCTTCTGGGCCTCATTCTCCATATCTACAAAGTGAAGATAATACCTATTTCAGGGACTTTGTTAGAGTTAAATAAGAGAATAAAAGACCATTTCAGTGCTTGCCAATAGTATACTGGCAAGTATTAAACAACAGGCTCTCTGAAGAAAAAAAAATGTATATATGTGTATATGTAACTAAGTTTATTATAAATGCTTTTACCATAAAGGATGTTTAGCACACCATTGACAAATCATAATAAAATATATAATACTTATTATTACAAATTCTGCATAGGCAATTGATGCTAACAGAAAGCTTCCATTGGTATTTTCCAAACTCTTATATTGGTAGCCAAATTACAGCTCCAATTTAACCAGGATTTGACAAACAGAATTGGATCCCAATCTGTTATCTCTTCCCCCAATTGATGTATCATCAATAAATCTGATATGTGCCATGAATGCTAATTGATATTTTTGTTTAATGAGTTAGGAGGAAAGTGAAACAACCAAGATGCGCGTCAGAACCTCACTTGCTCATCAATGATGTGAATGGCATCTTTGCTGAATCAGGTTAAAGTTTTCAAGTAATAAATGAATATTTCCTCAATTTTATACTACCCATAATGCAACCGCATGACACATTTTCAACTTTAATCTGCATTATTAACATTTCCTATGATTAGACAATCAACAAAACAATAAATCAGTATCTACTTTGCAGCATTTGTCAACCATAACTAATATCAACCACCAATATGATGTCACCGAAAACAGAGTTGAGAAGAGATGGGCAGAAGCATGTTGTTACAGAGGATTTCCACCATGCAGGGACAATAGATGTACATAGCCTCAAGAATACAGATAAAGGCAAAATGTAGAAAAATAATTTGGAAGTAATGAACTGTGAGAGTTTATTATCCTTGTTTCATATTTTATGTAAGTGTAGTTTTACACAATTTAATTTTAAATAACGGATGTTTTGAACAACTGGCTTGAAAATTTCTTTTTTTTTCTTTTTTTTTATAAAGATTTTATTTATTTATTTGAGAGAGAGAGTGAGAGAGAGAAAGAGCACGAGAAGGGGGAGCGGGAGAGGGAGAAGCAGACTCCCCGCTGAGCAGGGAGCCAGATGCGGGACTCGATCCCGGGACTCCAGGATCATGACCTGAGCCGAAGGCAGTCACTTAACCAACTGAGCCACCCAGGCGCCCCTGGCTTGAAAATTTCTTGAAAATTTAACAATGTGCTCTTAGGTGAGCCCATACCAACTGGTTACCATGCAACACTGGAACCCATCACATATGGGAACCCAATAAAATTTATTTTTTTCCTATTTTTTTTCTTTTGTCTTGTTAACCTTCTACCCATTCTCCTTATATCAGTTAAAGGCTCTACCCAGACCAATTTAGCATTTCTGCCTGTGGCATCTAAGAGCTTTTGGGAGCTACCATGATAGCTGCTCTTAATTAAGTCAGCTTCAAAAACTTCCAAACATGCCTAGTTTCCCTCAGCAGTCATGATGCAGCTAACTACAAATTTGGCAGAAAATGTTTTGAATCTATTTTTATAATCTGTTTTGAGAGAAATAACAAAAAAATAAGAAAAAAAAAGATTATTTTTTTTTGGTTCTTTTTAGAGCCAGACTATGAAAAGCTGCAACATCTATTAGTATCTTTTCTCTTTGCAAGACGCTCACTCTTTAACCTAGGGCACCCTCTATCCTGAGAATTCATTGCTGACCCAGCCAGTAAAAATCCTGGCCAGAGGCAGGGTATTAGCAAAGACAAAAAGCTCCTTTGGGACACTGCATCCCACTATGTAGCAAGGTTTCCTCTAGGTAAGAGACTACCAAGTGATATATCTGGCCCTCCTTGTTATTCCTCCCCCTCACACGTATTCTCCCCTAGAGTTTGGTGGAACCTCACTTGATTCCTGCTACCAAATGTCATAGAGGCTTACTGGGATGTGTGATGCAGAATATGATGTTTATTCATCCTAACCATCTTGACTACCCCCCACACCATGTGGGAGCAAGCCCTGAGTAAACCTGGGACCTTTTTTTTTTTTTAATATTTTACTTATCTATTTGGGAGAGAGAGAGAGAGAGAGAGAATGAGCAGGGTGAGGGGCAGAAGGAGAAGCAGACTCCCAGCAGAGCAGGGAACCCAACGCAGGGCTCGATCCCAGGACCCTGGGATCATGATCTGAGCCGAAGGCAGACACCTAACCAACTGAGCCATCCAGGCACTCCAAACTGGAACCATTTTTACCCACTAATTATGTTATAGTGCTGATGGGATGAACACCTACCTAGCACCAGCATTGCTTTACTTTTACCTTTCTTTCTTCTCTAATATTTTGGGTGATGGGTGGGGAGATGGGTTATAAAATGTTATAAAAGCATCTTCTTCTCTCAGTCCATACAAAACCCTCTTCTTGTTTCCTTTATCTCCAAATCAAAAGCATTCAAGTGTTTGTTCAGAGGCCACATGTTTTACAATCCCACAATAAAATAGAGCTTCTCCCAGACTCAGGGAAACGAGATGAAGTACACTTTCTTAATTTCATCAACACTTATTTCAACTGCTACAGATGCAGATTTCAGGACAGACTAAAAAGTAATTTGATATGAACTGTCCCCCACTCCTTATGGGGCTATTTGTTAGATTTGGTTTTGTATCCTAAAATAACCTCTTTACTAGGTGCCAGTGTCGGCCCTTCTTCTTAAGAGTTTTATGACCTTAGACTTATCACAACTTCTAATGTCATCTGGAAAATGGAGATGAATAATACACTCCTACTTAGCTGATCAAATGATTGGCAAATCGATTAAAAGACGTATATTAAAATGTTTCATAAATGGAAAGATACAATGCAAGCAAGACACGGTGTTATAGTTTATGTTTAACCTTTCAGCTCCAACACAGTTACCCACCATTTTCCAGAGACAGACACAGAAGTTTTGACGAAGAACCTTATCATCCTGAGGAGTTTAGTTAAGATACTAGAGTGTTTCTAGGAATACTCACATCTTACCATGAGCCAGCCACTCATTCTGAGAGGCTCCAGAAAGGGAGAGATACATGGACTAAAAAGGCAGAGCAGGCGAGGTGACATTCTTACTCTGTGAGGCTGTTGCTCCAAACCCCCAAAGCAGGACTCTGAGGTTGGGGGGCTGGATTTCAGGAAGCAAATCCTTCCTACAGAGTAGAAAATTTGCTTCTGATAATGGGCCTGGGATAATTGTGGAGAACCATACTGATCAGAAGATTCCGTAAACACAATGTGCTGTGACACATTCTGATCATTGCTTTAGTAATGCTAGTTTGGTGGCTCTCAGAACTCCACGGTGCAGTTACCGCAAATACCCGCAACCAAGTCATTCATCTCAACCATCATGCTAAAGTGTGTTCTGAGACCCTCTGCTTAAGAGGCAACTGAAGGAAAATTATTCTGGAATAGGAGTGGGAAGGAAACTTTTTTCCCCAAAGTACCTTTTTAGGGAAGGGAAGTTTAAAAATGCCTCTTAAATTTTTTCTTGTTGTTCTTCTCTAGGGTTTCTAAAATTGACCCAGCCTGTGTGTTTAAATAGTAAAATGCCAGAATTTGGAAAGAAGATTTTTAACACCCAGATCAGCACCCGTTTCCTAAGCCAGGCTGCCTTTCTGTCTGTCTGAGCAGGTGTTCCAGTGGCCTCATCTTTAGAAGTCATAAAACCCAGTAAGGAGGCACACTAATAAAAGATTTAGGCCTCTTTTATCGACACATAACTGTTAGCAAGTAATGATGAATTAGGAAACATTAACAATAGATGATCCTTAACTATAAATTTCTTGACAGGTGCGAGTTTGAACATTTTATTCTTAAACGTGTTCCAGAGTTTAAAATGTGCCTTTAGAGTTACAATAAAACCTGAGGGGTTTTTTTTCCCTTTGCAGTTTCAATATCAATTCAGTTCTCCTCATCTGCAGTCTCATTCTTAGGTCTTTAAAATAAGAGCTTGAAAAGAAAGTAAACCACAAAGAAGGGCAATCTCAATATGCAATAAGCAACAAAGATAAAAAGGGATGGGTAATCCTAAAGTGGAAAAGCATCATTGTAAGGAATGCTCAAAGAGAATTTCTTTCACTCATAAATGGGTCGTACTCATGGGGATTTGCACCAACACAAGCACTTCAAAAAGATTGTACATAATCTCTTCTTGGATTTGGTATTTAGAATCAAGTCCTCTACTCCCAAACCATAGGCCTCCAAAGATATAAAAAGTCACCACATTTTCTACCAACACCTGCAAACTCATTTCTGATCAGAATATTGGCCTATGGAAGTGGTAGCTATATATGACTAATATAAGCAGGCTAAAGTTCTTCCCTAACCTTGGTCTTTCACCCTCTGATTTCAAGTAAATCCCATCAATTATGGTAGAAATTGATTAGTAATGCAGCACCAAAATTTTTATTCTATGTAATATTTATAATATATTACAGGGGTGTTCTGTATTTCATTTTCTTTAAAATATTCCCAGAGATATAAAATTTGTGTAGGGCCTAGACCTGCATACTATACCAATAAAAACATAATCAATGACATTTTTATAGAACACATAGAATACCATCATCACAGCATACAGCATGACAGCAGTGCTCTATTAACATTTGTGACTTTATACCCCAAATTGTTAGCTTATTGGAAGCAAGGATTTTTTTTTTTATTTGTATGTGTAACATTGAGGCTTATCAGAATTGTTTGTGCATAATAGATGCATGATGACTAAGGGAAAAGGTTTTGTTGCAAAAATATGGAGAAAAATAGATCTTCAACATGAGCTGTCACCCACAAGAGGATATATTTCACCAAAAGAAAAATCCACTAATGGTAGTTGGTAGTGGAGGGCATGCACCAGATGGAAAACAACTATTATCTTAAAAAGATGGTGTCATAAACTATGAATGTGTTTCAGTGATTAGGCATGTGTGCATGTGTACAGTCTGCTTAGAACAGATAATCCATCCCCGGCTCCAATAAACTCAGGATACAGAATCAAATCATTGAGGTAGGGGCGCCTGGGTGGCTTAGTCGTTAAGTGTCTGCCTTCGGCTCAGGTCATGATCTCAGGGTCCTGGGATCGAGCCCTGCATCGGGCTCCCTGCTCGGCGGGAAGCCTGCTTCTCCCTTACCCACTCCCTTTGCTTGTGTTCCTTCTCTCACTGTGTCTCTCTCTGTCAAATAAATAAATAAAATCTTTAAAAAAAAAAAATCATTGAGGTAAAACGAACTGATAAAAATCTATGATATTAAGTTTTCTTTCATATTAAGAAAAACTTGCTCTCGAAATGTAAGAAACTGAAAAGTCAAGAAAAAGGGTGAGTGAACCTACTCTGTAATAAATATAAAATGCTTTGAACACTCTGAGCATTCACAAAATCTATGTTACTTATATGACAGATTAAAGAACTTCAAACTCTCCTCCAGTTTTGCTCTGATCCAGCAAAACTGGGAATTACCTTGTCTTTGACAATGCAAGCTTGGGGTTGTTTTTTGAGAAAAATAAATAAAGCAAATATTTTTTAAAAAGAACCTCTAGTTATCCATGTGTTAGTACACAAGAAAAGGATTTTTGAGGGATGGAAGTCCCAGCAGGGGAAACAAAAGATTCAACCTCCTGCAAGGAAAGAGGTAAGATGCCCCCTTTCCTACCGCCTTAAACCATACAAAGAACTATTCTCTACCCAGATTAGAGTGCTTATTTGTACATTTCAGCAGCAGTCTCAGTACCTGGGAACAAATGGCAGAACATTATTTCACTTTTCTGAACAGAACCTAACAATTTAAACAGCAGGAGTTCAAGTGTTTTATCAACAGCATGCTACTATCTACTCTAAAAAAGAAAAAAAGAAAAGAAAAAAGTAAACCCACAAAAACAAAACCCCTTAGGGAATGCAGCATGAATGTTTAGTGAACTATGTGTTTGTAACAGAAAATGTGTCACAGCGTGCAACAAAATGACAGTCATTCAGAACTGCAGTGAAATTATCTTTTTGCTTTTCTGAGCTTCCAAATATGCCCTCTTCTCTATTCTTCTTTTTGTGCAAGGTGTAGGAGGAATACACTGTTTAGAAAATAACCTCTTCCCTTGGGTTGCCTAGTCTGAGCCTTGTTGATTACACCATTGGTCATCATCAGGAGAATCATAATGACTCATCTCTCAATGTCATTAAGCCACAAGCACTAGTAAGTTGTCCCTGTGCTCAGTGTAAGCCCTACTGTCACTGCTGAATTAAGATAAGTTCCCTGCCTAAGTTTCTGCATTCCAGGGAAAACTGAGAGTTCACACAGCCATCCCAAATTTCACAAAGAGATGGAATGTAATAATAAAACATACTGAACAAATTAGGGGATCCTATTTAAAGCCCATGTTAATGCTCAGGACATAGAAATCGGAGGTATTACAACAATTGTAAGTACCTTTAAAGGTTCCCATAAACTCAGGCCGAGTTAAAATCTGCTTTGACCACTCATTCTAATACTTTTATTTCATCCTGTAAATTGATGTGTTATTTCATAAATGTTTATGCCTTCAATAAATGCACCAGAATGCAAGATATTGGGGGTTGTAGACAAGACTCAGCCCTTCACTTGTATGAACTCATTGCCTACCTGAAAGCCAAAATATTGGTGCATAATATATTAAGGAGGAATATGACATATCAAGCCATGCAAGCAGGCAGAAAAAAGTCAAAATCTAGATGAATGGTTAAGAAAATAAATGCTACAAGTTCAGAGTTAGGAAAAAAGTTGGCATGAGGTAGAATAAGAAATGGATCATGAAAGATAGTTAATATCTGGATGGACAGAGGTAAAATAAGAAGGCATTTTCAATGTGGGCCAAATGAAAATGAACCTGGTTTGTATGGGAACATGAAGGTGAAAAAACTGATTACAACTGGTGGTGTATAAAGATGTCCTTGGAATTAAGATATGAAAAGTAAATTGGATTTAGATTGTAAAGTGACCTGCATTTCATCTTAGGAAATACATTTCAATACTATTAAGTTGCATTGTACCTTGGTCTGAAATGATTTGAAGTAGTTTATAAAGATGCAGCTAACCAAGAAAAATAACCTAATTTACACATCAGGAAAAAAATGAGTCAAAATTAAAATTAAGATTTAAAATAGTGAGGTGTTCCGAGGAAAGAAGTTAATTTTTTAAGAGGCATACTATAACAAGTTGTACATTTGTTAAAATAGATAGACAAGATTACGTTTTCACACACTAAAAGGGAAAATCAGGTAACAGATTGAATGATACAAGGCACAAACTAACCAAATGCTCAGAAAATCACAACTGATACTAAGACTGAAGACCTAAAAAAGAAGTCAGTGAATAATATGATAAATAAACAACATCCTCAACAACACAGCAAAAAGTTGGTAGAACGATTTTTCAGAAAATCCCTTAACCTAAGTCAATGATAGATGCTAAAACACAGTGGAGTAATGTCTTTGAGGAATGATACTGTCCAGATATGTTTTGCATTCCTTGCCTGACTTAATACAAAAATATGAGATTAAAAGTTATGAGAGACTTCTAAGTAAGACACCTACATATTTAAAGAGAGACATCCGCTGTAAGATTTGCCCCAGGCCCCCTTTTTGTAGCAAAAATACAGAACCTTTGAAAGAGTTTCAGCTATTAGCATGTGGACATTGTCCTCACAATTTCTCTTTTAACCCTAGCTCTGAAAAAGATATTCATTCTCAAGAAAACTATGTTTTTCTTCCCTGAGTTACAAACAACACAAGTTTTAAGGTAGATACAGGGTTGTAGAAACCATCCATCAGAACTTGGAAGGCTTTAGTAAGGAAAGATAGACATCTGGTTGTCAAGGGCACTATTTGCTTTTAAATTTGTGATGGAGATTTGCATTTACTTCATACCCCATGCATATTTTGAGGGTCTGCCTGGTGGAAATGGCAATCCTTTCTGAAGAAGGTGCTACTGTAATGAGGGAAATAGGTCATGAATTAATAACCTTGTGTGAGGAAGTTTCATGACACCTGCCAACACTCTACACAAAGAAAGCTTTTCTCAGTCTGGCGCTTTCATGACTGGTGAATTAACTCATATATTTTACAAAAGAAGTACTCTAACCTGTAATCATTTCTGTCTTCTGACATCTGCTCTATGCATATCGTTGTCAATCTAAGATAGGCCACTTGTCAGTTATAAGTAAATCAGGGTATATAAAAATATAAAAATACTACTTCACATCAGGAAGAGGTAAACGGCCTTAGCAGAAATTGACTAAAGCCACCAAATATAAATCACAACCATTACCCTAAAACTGACAACCTAAAACTTCTCACCGCAAAGCTTGTTGGACAAGCTTAAAAGGAGTAAGAAATCCAATTTACCTAAATTGCAATATATATTTCATTAATCTTGAATGGTTTTTTGAATAGTATAAAATGTTATTTTAACTATTAACTATTTTACAGTGATGTATTCCACACTTCATTTCTTTATATTATTTCATATTTAAAAGCCTTTATAGTTTTATGTAAAAATCATGAAAAGATATAAATCATTCAATATGATGAATAACACTCTGATAAATGTTACATGTGGCTACCTTTTTCAATAGCCATAAGAAATTGAAATAAAATCATTCAGTGAAACAAATAGCAATTCTTTAAAGTAATAATATGCCATGTTATTTAGGGTGCTGTTATGTAAGGACCAAAATGGAATACAGTACTACAGTTCAAACAGTTAAATCATTTCATAAGCAACGGCAGTATCTTTGCTACATTATAGTGCTGCTATAGTAGCATGCTTTTGAAATGGCTTTCCTAAAAAAATCAAATAAAACTGTGATTATGAAAATGGGCTATGAATAGTGTTATTGTGGAATCTATCAAATTAATCAGTGGTTCATCATTTTTTAGCTATACTTTTCCTTGCACATACTTAGGTTCATTTCCACACCTGCAGTGTACCCTCGTAGTTCTGATACTCATGCAATGGAAACTATAAGAATATGCAAATATATTTGATTCAGAGAGATTTTTCTTCTGTTCAATTTTTTTTCACAAAAATACAAAGTCAGAGTATGTACTCTCTCTAATACACCTACTAAAGGCATCTTTTATTTTCTTCAATTGTGCGTGTGTGTGTGTGTGTGTGTAGCAGTTAAGCTGTGATGTGGCAGGTAGATGATTTCTAAAATGGACAAAATAATAAATTTATTTTTTTCAGTACCATTATAACTTGCACAAAAAAATGCTTGCCTTGTTCTTAGGCCACTGATTCCTAAATACTTGGGGGGAAAAACAACAACAAAGAGAGGAAACGTGAAATCAAAGGGCTTGGACTAATGAGAAGAAAGTTCCCAAGTGATTAAGAAAAGTTAATGATGACATGATCCCCCCACCTGGTTGCATCCTTTCCTTCTTGGCAATTCTTCTGCATACTTCACATCTCAGCTCAAGAGTTACCTTCTGGAATTCAGCCGGATGGGGATCAAACCATTCTGAACACCTACAAACTCAACAGGAGATCAAAGAAAAGAATAGCAACAACTCTCTGAACAGAAAAACGACCACTTTCTGGAAGGTAGGACGTGCGGAGAAGTGAATCCGAGGCGATATTTGGGAGGATAGACGGCGGGGGAAGGGGCCTCCGTCGGCCGCTTCTGGCAAGTGATAGAGCCACGGATCTATCCTGGGATCGAGCTCCGCATGGGGCTCCCGGCTTCGCGGGAAGCCTGCTTCTCCCTCTCCACTCCCCCTGCTTGTGTTCTCTCTCTTGCTGTCTCTCTCTCTGTCAAATAAATAAATAAAATCTTAAAAAAAAAAAGATATAGGTTATTATCAAGTCAATATACTTCCACACAGTGATTCCACTGTATGCAGCTATTAAATTTTTATATTACAAATACTGCTTACAATGTATTATAAAATGAAAAGAACCATAAATTCAGTGCTATTTCATTTTTTATAAATAGATATGTCCACACACATGCATGATGAAGGTAAAAGGAAAAATTAAACAATTATTATCACTGAATGGCTGGAGTAAGAGGAGGTTTAGTTTTTAATCACATGTATACTTTTCTATATTCTCCATATTCTCAGCAATTAACACACACTTATTATTAGTGATAATTTTAATGTACAGTGTTAATATACAATAGAAAAAGCAAGAATTATTTCATATGAATAACACCCAGGTAGAATGTATACCCTTCCAATACTTACATCCTTGTACTTGATAAATTTAAACAAATCTTTATCAATAATCATGCTAAAAATAAATGAACAAAAGTTATTTTTCTGCTTGAGATGTCTGAGTGCACTCCAGCCTATCTCTCATGCTGACTACAACTATAAAAATGGACAAAACACATGAAACAACTATTCGAGGACACTGAAAAGTAAATAGCAGGCACACTAGGTAAGAAACTGAATAACTACCAGACCTGTATTGAGTCGACCATTTTTTTTCCTTTGGACTTCTAGCCCTGAATGCTGTGTAGTTATAGAAGTGGGTGTCAGAGAGGGATAATTAAAGCCTCAGCTTTCTGGGCAGAGGACTGAAAAAGGAAGGCTCGGGGAAACTAACAGTACTAGGGATATCACAGATGGAGGGCAGGGCTCGGGGGAAAAATAAAAACAAAAACCTATAGAGTTGTTTATGAATTCCTGGACTCTTCACCAAGTTGTGCATGTGTAGATAGAATCCTAATCAGGATATCAAAGCTACTGAGAGCAGAACTCATGCATAAACCGCCGACTCGGTCTCAAACTAGTTACTGGGTGGTACGCACAAGGAACAGGTCCAAACAGCAGTACAAAGCTTATGAAAACTGAACTGAAATTGGAACCACAGACCACAGAAGTTATGTTGGAACTTTCAGCATAAACCTAACCAGGTTGACTGCCAGCTGAAAGCAAAAAACATTAACATTTTAACATTTTCCTTGAGATTTAAAATAAACCAGGAGCTTTATAGCGTATCATTCAAAATGTGCAAGATACAGGCCAAAATTGTACATGAATCAAAGTACATGGAAATACTGAGAAACACCCTAGGGGAGTCCTTGCATTTCAATTTCAGATGTATTCGTCCTTCATCCCTCTATTAGTTATTTATTGCTGTTTGCTAAATTACGTCAGAATTTACCCTCTTAAAATAATAAGCTTTTATTATCTACACAGTATCTGAGTGTTGGGAAACTGAGAGAGCCTTAGCTGGATGATTCTCTGTCTCGTGGTCACTTGTGAAGTTTCATTCACGATGGCTGAGGCTGTTGTCATCTTAGTGCTTCCCTGAGTGAGCCGGCAAGAGAGCAAGGGACGGCAAGCAAGATGGAAGTCAGAATCTTTCTGTAACCTAATCAGGGAAGTCATATCCAATTTTGGCTGAAGTGAGTCACAAGATCCAGCCCACACTCAAAGAGAGCAAATTACACAAGGGTAGGAATACCAGGACATGGGGATCATCGGGTGGAATCTTACAAGCTTACCACAGCATCGCACAGAATTAAGCTGTATGAAGACTATACTAGAAAACATATTTTCTCCTGCCGAGTGGTACCTCTTTGCATTATTATAGCTGATAGTATAACAATTGGAATTAAGAGAATTTCATCTAATTAAAACCACTGTCTTTATCTAATGCCAGTTCTACATGGTGTTCCCGTCTGTGACTCCATTTAAAGATTAAATGGATTTTTAAAATGTATTAAAACAACAATTAATGAAAAACATGGATTACGTACCATTACTTCTACCTATAGTTGTATGTAGAATTTTAAAATAGGGATATTGAATATATATTTTATTAAATAAGTCAAAAAATCTTACCACATCCCTTTAAAAAGAGTGATAAATTTGGAAAAGGCATTGGACAACAACAAGTTCAACCTCTTGATTGTAGAAGTAAGGAAAATCAGGAGTTAGTCAAATGTTCATGGCTATTTGATGGTAAGTCTAGGAGGGGACATGCTGGAACTGACTTGAACGGGCTTGCAGGAATTAATTGTGCACATCTCTTCCTAACTCCACGTTCAGTGATATCATGTTGGTAGCTTGAAATTGGCCACAGTGGGAGTATTTACACCATGGAAATTTGCAAACATTACAAATTGGTGTTTTTTTTCCAGTGAGACAAATTATTAAACATTCACTAGCACAACACTAGGCTTTCTGATCTCTGGTAGTTCTCTGTTCACTATACTGGTTGTGTGTCTTTACCATGAAGACCAAAGCTGCTGAAATAATTATCTTATACAATGTTTTATCCTCCTCAACCTGACCTGGACTTTGTACATAATGTTTCTTTGGAAGTTACATTCAGTCAGATGCACTGTAAATGAAACGAAGGTTTAATCAACCATAGTAATTACTGGGTCCTCACGATCTGTGGAAGAGATGGATGTCTATTTTTTTCTGTTCCAAATTGTTTGCCACAAGAAAGCAATTAACCTTATTTAATGCCTACATACTGTGGCTATATTTTTAACACTGCTATACAGTATTAACCATGCTCATGGCTTTTCATGTGATCTATGTAACAAATTTAAAAAACGTGTTTCTTCATGCCATGCATATTACAGCAAACGCTCTTAATTTAACAATCTCTTGGGGGGGGCAACAAATACAATATAAAACATAAGCCCAAAAGTTAATTAAAAATAATTTATTTTAAAAAGTCCTCATACTATTTCTCCATCATGCCCTAATTTTCATATTCTTATTTCTTGGCCTTTATTATCATCTTTAATGACTGCATAATAATATCATATGGCCTTTTCTAATTAGTAACAGTAACAAGTAAAACAAATCTGTCATTCTGGAGCCAGTAAAAATTGTGAGTTACGAAGTTTCAACTCTTTGAGTTTGTTTGTTTATGCAAGAATTTCAGTAAAATTGTTTATATATCAAGTATACTTTTGGTAGGTATTTGGTAACATAATTGACCTTTAAAAACTTGCATTACTGGGGCGCCTGGCTGGCTCAGTTGGTAGAGCATGCAACTCTTGATCTCAGGGTTGTGAGTTCCTGCCCCATGCTGGGTGAAGAGATTACTTAAAAATAAAATCTTCAAAAAACAAAACTTGCATTACTGTAATTAATTATCATATGCTAGTTATCACCAGGAATTCTTACACAGTGAAATGCAAAAGTAAACCTGCTCAGTTTTTCCCTTCAAAATTTATCCAGAAACTGACTCTCACCATCTGTGCAGTTACAAATCTCGTCCAGTCATCATCTCTTACCTAGATCATGGCAAATATCCTTGTCTTAGTCCATTTGGGCCACTATAACAAAATACCACAGACTGGGTAGCTTATTAACATAAAAAAGAAATTTATTTCTCACAGTTTTGGAGGCTGGGGAGTCCAAGAGTAAAGTGCCAGCAAGGCTGAATTTCTGGTGAGGGTTTGCTTCCTGGTTCAGAGCCTGTGCCTTCTCCGTGTCCTCAGGTGGTGGAAAAGCTAGGGATCTCTGTGGGCTCTCAATTAGAAGACCCTAATTTCATTCATGAAGGCTCTACCCTCATGATTTAAGCAGCACCCAAAGTCCCCACCTCCTAATACTATCCTTCTGGGGCTAGGATTTCAACATAGGGACTTGGGAGACACAAACATTCAGATCACAGGAGTCTTCTAACTAGTCTTCCTGTTTCTATTCTGGCCTCTCTACAATCAATTCTCCACACAACACAGAGTCATCATTTAAAAGCTATGTGAGATCTGTTGAATCCCATGAGGACTTCCCATCTCACTCAGAGCGAAAGCCAGAGGCCATATAATGTCTTACAAACCCTATGTGGCCTGACCTGTTTTTTTCTCTGACCTCATCTCCTCTCTCCCCCTCCCTCTATCTGCTCCAGCCACACTGTCCTCCCTGTTTTGTTTTGTTTTTTCAAAAGGTGCAGTCATGCTTGCATCCCAGGATCTTCCCATGAGTCATTTCCCTCTGTCTGGAGTGCTTTTCTTTCTGATACTTGCATACCTCACTCTTTCACCTCTTTCAAGTTTTGCTTAAATGTCATATTCTCAGTGAATTATTGCTTATTACCATGTCTGAACATGCAACCTGCCCTAATACCTGGTCTTCTGTTCTCATTTTTCCAGAATATTTATAACTTACTAACTTACTCTAATTTTACTACTTAATATGTTAATGTTTATGGTCTGTTATCCCAAGCCATAGTAGAATATGTATGCATGTATAGTATGAAATTAATAATTTCAAAGAAAAGAAAAAAAAGGAATGAAGGAAAGTAAACCAAAAAGGGGAAAGTAAAATGCAAAAAAAAAAAAAAAGTAGTGAACATAGAAATTAGTAAGCATGTTGATAAACCTATTTAATTACAGACTTCAAAAACAAATTAACAATGATGATTAATAGGAGGGTATAGATCTAACAGACCTGATCATGATAACATGAAAATAAAAGTAAGAGAATAGTGTTTCTATTTTTTTTAGCCCCTTGCATTATTATGTGATATTGTTAAGACTAGAATGTGGTTTGGGGTGCCTGGGTGGCTCAGTCAGTTAAGTGTCTGCCTTCAGCTCAGGTCATGATCCCAGGCCCTGGGATCGAACCCTGCATTGGGCTCCCTGCTCAGTGGAGAGCCTGCTTCTCCCTCTCCCTCTGCGGCTCCCCCAGCTTGTGCTCACGGTCTCTCTCTCTCTGTCAAGTGAATAAATAAAATCTTAAAAAAAAAAAAAAAAAAGGGAAGACTAGAATCTGGTTTAAAATATAGGGACATTTGTAAAGAAAACTAACATAAATAAAAAAGAAATTGACAGATCTACATAGTTAGAAATTTTAGACATCTTCCTCAGAAATTGACAGATCTACATAGTTAGAAATTTTAGACATCTTCCTCAGAAACTTTATATTATGACAGACAAGTTGGCAATAAGATTATTGAAAATTTTAAAAAGGAAATTATCAGGGCACCTGAGTGGCTCAGTAGGTTTCAGCTCAGATCACAATTTTGGGTTTGTGGGATTGAGCCCTGTGTTGGGCTCTGTGCTCAGCAGGGAGTCTGCTTGAAAATTCTCTCCCTCTGCCCTTCCCCAAATCACTCTCTCTCTAAAATAAATCTTTTTTTAAAAATGCAACTATCAAGCTCTATTTTATGAACATGTAGACAGCCTTTATGGAACAAAGAGAGAAAATAAATTCCTGCAATCACAAAAATTGCCTACATACAAAAGAACATCTTCTATAAACTACTTTTTCATTATAATGTTATAGAGTCAGAGTAGGACACACACACACACACACACAATACATTTCTGAATAATCCACTGCCCAAAGAATAAATTATAAGGAAAGCTATAAACTAGAATTGCAAAACGATGAAAGCAATAGAGATTAAATTATGTAAATGCCTCTAAAGCAGTACACAGAATGTTTAACTTTGATATCATAAAATCATAAATCAGGACTAAAAAATAATGAGCTAAGTATGAAAATCAAGACATTAGAGACAGAATGACAGAGAAAGCCCATAGAATAAGGAGATACTAATAGTGAGAACAGAAACTATTTTTGTAAACAGGAAAAATAGAGAATATCAACAAAATCAAAAAGTGTTAAAAATAAAAGATACATAAGGCAAGGTTGATAGACAGTATTAAAAAGAGAGAATTTTTTTAAGGTTTGTAAAGTTGAAGAGGATATAACTATAAATAGAGATTCAAGAGCATCAAAAGAAAATACTATGGAAAAATTAGGCAAATAAAATTGAAAATTACATTAAAAGGACAGTTTCTAAGAAAATCATTAGCAAAATTGACTCAAGAATACATAGAAGGACAGAATAGAACTGTAACATTAAAACACTGATGTAACAGCAAATTCTATCAATTACAAAAGGATGAGATCCTGATAGAGTTAAAGAATTTTACCAATCTTATACGAACTAATATGGTTTTTAGTATATTTATTGTTGTGCACCATCACCACTCTCTAATTCTAGAACATTTCCATCGCCCTAAAAGAAAACATGTGCATGTTAGCAGTCAGTCCCAATTTCCCCCCTCCTCATCCCCTGACAACTACTACATAATACTTGTTTTAAAATTATAATCATTAACATAAATGAGAGCGTTCACACAGATAGACTTGAATAAATCCAATTTGCATTGGAAGGCAAAAGGAGTGTTTCCTTCACTGCTCTCTACTTCATGTTAACTTTAAATAGGAATCAACATGAAAATTTTTCTATTAAAAGGAATAACTTATTTCTCAAGTGAATTTCTCTCCTGGTAGTGGTATAATTAACATTTTTAATAGACATGTTTTGAAGTTCAGTTCCTGAAGAGTCAGTTAAATATAAATTCATAATGCCAGCTTGTACCATGCTGCATTTTTAAGACGTAGAAATGGATATGCACTTGTATATCGTACGTTATTGAATTGAGTCAACATCATTTAGCTGTATTGAGTTATTATGACAGTATGCAAACCTCTTTAAATTGGCTAACATATTAGCAGCATTTATACTGCTTCAGCATAATCTAGTCTAATGCTTCTATTGGGCAAGGAAGAAATTTGAACCCCCTTCCATGCAGTACCCCCGTCCCCAAATCTCCAACCTTCCTAGGCCCGAGACATGCATCACCTCCCCCAGAAAACCTCACCTGATCACTCTTACACATAGACCTTCCCTTTTTGGGAATCCCTCTTCTGCACTTATTCATTTTAGACACCTAATGAAACACTGTGTTACAGTGTAATTGTGTGAACAAAGGCAATGAGAGTGATGGGATATTTTTAGATCCAACAGGTCCTTTGCATCCAAGTGTTTTAGTACTAGAGTCCTGGCAGAAGCAAGGCACTCATTTCAGCGATGGAACCATGACTCCAATCATCTTGTTAACTCCTGTTGCAAATCCTACAGGGCAGTTTCCTATAGTATGCTAATATCTTTCTGGTGAAGATTCATGTTCCCCCAACAAAATTGCTTTCCTTTCTTGCCTTATTTTTATTTTATTTTATTTTATTTTATTTCTTTTTAAAATTTAAATGCAATTAATTATCACATAATGTATTATTGGTTTCAGAAGTACAGGTCTGTGATTCACCAGTCTTATATAATACCCAGTGCTTATTATATCACATGCCCTCCTTAAAGTCCATCACCCAGTTTTTAATCTCATCTATCTACTCTGACAATGGTGCTTACTTCAGATCCTAACCTGTTTAGTCTATAATTTGAGGGGGAAAAAAGAGATTGTTTTTTTCTCCAAGAGGAAATTGGGTGTATAAACTTTTTTACAAACTGAGCTTTAATTTCATTATGAAAATACCTTAAAATACACTACACAATGAGGGACTTCTTAAAGCATAGGTCTCTCCTTCTAGGAGCTCCTAACCTACTTGGAAAAGCAAACCATTTAAGACCAATTTGTCAGGGACGCCTGGGTGGCTCAGTCGGTTAAGCGTCTGCCTTTGGCTCAGGTCATGATCCCGGGGTCCTGGGATCAAGCCCCGCGTCTGGCTCCCTGCTCTGTGGGAAGCCTGCTTCTCCCTCTCCCTCTGCCTACCACTCTGCCTACTTGTGCTCTCTATCTCTCTGTCAAATAAATAAATAAAATCTTTATAAAAAAAGACCAATTTGTCAACAATATGCCTTATTTTTTAGTACATAATTATAAATTTATATATACCTATAAATACAATGACAGTTGTCAGGCATTGGCACTGGAAAATCAGAAATAAATGATCCAGTCATAAATTTATTATTTGGTATGAAATGTAGAAAGGAGCTTTACTGAAACAAAATTTCAAAAACTAGAGATACAGGCTAGAAATGGAAGTCAAGAAAACTGAGAGATGAAGGGAAAAATTAGTTGGTGTGTCTCCTGCATTGCCCAAAGAAACTGGGGGGAAACTGTTATAGGATTAATAGGAAATGAACACAGTCTCTTTCAAAGTTCTCACTTTCTGATGACTGGAAAAAATATATCCCATATTTAAGAAAAACAAACCTACAATCATGATACTACCTATACATATATGCTGACTTTTCAAGCAATTGAATGACCCTTTTAATCTCTTCCTAAATCTTGTGAGGTCAAGCAGTGTATTTTGTTCACTCACAAGTAGTAGATGCTAAACAATATTTGATGAAGATTTTATGAATGAGTGATTAGGCTCATTTATATTAGTTCTTAGCTCAATACTTGATCAATGCAAGTGATACTGTCAACATTGAAAAATTAGCTTGAATTGAAACAGAACTGACATCTTCCATAAAATTTTCCATTTGTCTCAAGGTCACATTTTATAAGAATTTATTCTTATCTAATAAAGGAATACAATTGATATTTTTTCTTTTTAATTTTTTCTTTTTTATTTTTTTATTAACATATAATGTATTATTTGTTTCAGAAGTATAGGTCTGTGATTCATCAGTCTTACACAATTCACAGCGCTCACCATAGCACATACCCTCCCCAGCTACCCCATCCCTTCCACCCCCCTCCACTCCAGCAACCCTCAGTTTGTTTCCTGAGATTAAGAGTCTCTTATGGTTTGTCTCCCTCTCGGGTTTCATCTTGTTTCATTTTTCCCGCCCTTCCCCTATGATCCTCTGTCTTGTTTCTCAAATTCCTCATATCAGTGAGATCATAGGATACTTGTCTTTCTCTGATTGACTTATTTCACTTAGCATTCATGTCATTGCAAATGGCAAGATTTCATTTTTTGATGGCTTCATAATATTTCATTATATATATATATATATATACCACATCTTCTTTATCCATTCATCTGTTGATGGACAGCTAGGCTCTTTCCATAGTTTGGCTATTGTGGACATTGCTGCTATAAACATTGGGGTGCAGGTGCCCCTTCAGATCACTACATTTGTATCTTTGGGGTAAATACCCAGTAGCGCAATTGCTGGGTCATAGGTTGCTCTGTTCTCAACTTTTTGAGGAACCTCCATACTGTTTTAAAGAGTGGCTGCACCAGCTTGCATTCCCACCAACAGTGTAGGAGGGTTCCCCTTTCTCTGCATCCCTGCCAACATCTGTCATTTCCTGACTTGTTAATTTTAGCCATTCTGACTGGTGTGAGGTGGTATCTCATTGAGGTTTTGATTTGGATTTCCCTGATGCCGAGTGATGTTGAACACTTTTTCATGTGTCTGTTGGCCATTTGTATGTCTTCTTTGGAGAAATGTTTGTTCATGTGTTCTGCCCATTTCTTGACTGGATTATTTGTTCCTTGGGTGTTGAGTTTGATAAGTTCTTTATAGATTTTGGATACTAGCCCTTTATCTGATATGTTATTTGCAAATATCTTCTCCCATTCTGTCTGTTGTCTTTTGGTTTTGTTGACTGTTTCCTTTGCTGTGCAAAAGATTTTTATCTTGACGAAGTCCCAATAGTTCATTTTTGCCCTTGTTTCCCTTGCCTTTGGCGATGTGTCTAGGAAGAAGGTGCTGCGGCTGAGGTCGAAGAGGTTGCTGCCTGTGTTCTCCTTTAGGATTTTGATAGATTCCTATCTTACTTTGAGGTCTTTCATCCATTTTGAGTCTATTTTTGTGTGTGGTGTAAGGAAATGGTCCAGTTTCATTCTTCTGCATGTGGCTGTCCAATTTTGCCAACACCATTTGTTGAAGAGACTGTCTTTTCTCCATTGGACATCCTTTCTTGCTTTGTCGAAGTTTAGTTGACCATAGAGTTGAGGGTCCATTTCTGGGCTCTCTATTCTGTTCCATTGATCTATGTGTCTGTTTTTGTGCCAGTACCATACTATCTTGATGATTACAGCTTTGTAACTTTTTTTCTTTTCTTTATGAACTTTGTTAGTTATCATGAGAAAGGACTCCCAGAAAGCACTTGAAGAAGTGGAATAGTGCAAAGCTTTGGGGTTTTTGTCAATGGAGATTTCAATAAATGCATCTTCCTGCTGAAATGTCAAGGCAATGATTGTCAGGGCTTAGGGTGAAAATGTCTCCAATTCACCAATCAGGATGTATTACTATCTCAGGGCAAAATTTAAACAAAGGTATTTCTCAGTAAAGAAAGATTACTGTTGATGTTCTTTGCTGTAAACGTTTCTCATTCTCATTCCACGCAAATGAACTAAGAATCTTAAGTGACTTATTTTCTCAACAATTAACTTCTCATCCAAGTCTCAAACACCATTTTATTGGATGCAGTTAAATCACTCAATTTTTGCCTTGCTGTTAATTGACTGTTAAGTATTCAGCCTTGAAAAAAAAAATGTTACATAAGGAAACATTGTGATACACTCTTTTCAATAAAACTAACAATAAATTAATTCATGTAGACAGATTCTTACCCTTTATTATAGCGCCTTTTCCCTCAATGAAGGATTAAGACATGAATTGAAAAACAGCTTCATTCAGTGTACACATCTATGAAGGATCCGAGAGAATTATTTTCTATTTGATTACTGACTAAAAAAATAAATTGCTTAAAAGATAATTGTAAAAGAAATAATTTTCATACTATTTACCATTTTGCCCCCTGAATAAACAAACTGCTACAAAGAGATTGTCTTGTGATTTTCATACGGATTTGTCGCGGATAATGAAGTGGCTGCAGGTACCTTGCAGGGCACAATGTTTTGTCTTTCATGATTTGACTCCATCTGTGCCTCTCTCTCTCTAGATACATCTTTTTTTTCCTAGATAGTATGATGCTTTATAAAAATCACACATGGGTTGATGAAATGTGTTTACAAGTTTTTTGGTTTATCATTACACATGGTGCAAATTAGCATGACTTCGTGGACATATTTAAAAAGCAAGAGATTTAACTGATTAGAGGAAGTTAAATTTTTCAACAAACAAATTGCGTCAGTTTTCATATACTTCATTCTCTCCATGGGCTGCCTTCCTGTATGTCAGGTCCCTCATTCATCCCTGGATTTCCTTCCTGTATAGCATAAAGACTGGGTGCCTTTAGCATATTTTGGTTTTGGTGCATTATCTGGTCCTGTTTACTTTGCGCTAGTCATAATAGCACTAGGTCTTTCCAGAGCACACACACAAAAACGTATTTTTCCAATCACTGCCTACACATTAAAAGTTTCTATGCTTCAGATTTTGGGGACAAAATGGAAGTTCACCAAAATGGAAAAGTGATATTCTTACAATTTTGCTTGTGAATGCACCATGTGACAAAATATTGAAAGAGAATAAAAATGTGATGTTTTCCAAATCTTTGAGGAAAATTTCACAGCACAGAAATATGACTTTTCCGCAGCTGTGCACATCTTTACTCATCAGTATGCTAATATTCTTCAATTTGAAGAGTATTATAGAAAAGAGATGATCCAGGACATGGAAGAGGTAGCCCTGAAGCATTCAAGTCATATTTAACTAAAAGCCAAGTCTTCCATTTCCTAACCTGGAGAAAGTGTATTTCTGTGTCTATTTTATGTTTCTATCCATGGCTGACTACCTGGATATGGTTATTCCATAAGAACTCTTTTAAACTACAACAAAATAGGATTTACTCTCTTCATGTAGCTTGCTTTAGCATTTTTCACTACAGCAAATGAGTGTAAATAGGAGGAAAGAGGGAAATAATATATTCCCAGGACTTAATTTTGGAAAAAGTTAAGACTTTGTGTGACAACATGGAAACTTTTTCTTTCGTAGAAGTACTTCAGCTTTCTCTACAACCCTAGTTTTATGTCTCCATTTCTCCTTCTTTTCCACTTCTCCACCCTGCCACTGACTTTCACGACATCAGTGGTATACATCTATTATCTTGAAACTTTATTGCTATAGAGTGAAAGTATTATCAATGCCACAACCACCTGAGAAACCAAACACAGAACTTGTGATCACATATGTAAAACATGGTATCTGATGACAATTGTCTAAAATAACATGCGTTCTCCAATTTTGTCAATCAGTATATATTAGGGATAATTGTACATAAAAAATCTAACTCTGAAAGCCACAGAACACTAGAGTAAGATTGTCTTGCAAATTAAGGTCCTTAGGAATCATAGACTGAAATAGAGACTGACATTCAGAAAATTTATAGAGAAATGCTCTTAGGATCAGCATGTGTGGAAGTTGAGGGAAGGAACAGGACTGGGTAGAGGGAAGAGTTGGAATGAAATGCAGTCTTAACAATGGTTAGAGCCAAATGCCACAAAGAGCTTTGGAGGTGGGATGGTCCTTCAGATTTTTCCCACATTCTAATATATATTTGTACATATATATACATATATATATGTAAATATATATATATCATACATATCGTATATATCTCACATCTCTTATATTCTCAAATCAAGCAGTTATTGGATGTAGGCCACCCCTGAGAAAGGCCTGTGACTTTGGAGAAGCAGCTCCTCCAACCAAGGGGCTAGTTCCAGAGAAGGATGACAACCGAGGTTTTTAGCAATTAGTGTAACAAGCTATCTAGTACTGAATAGGAATTTGAACAGCATATCACAGCATCTGTTGCTGATTATCATTTTTCTCTCCAAGTCATGAAGTGTCCATTGACCTTTTCAAACAGACATTTCACAAAATAGATGTTCCTCAATGTAGAAGGAAATGAAAATTCCCCTA
Source organism: Mirounga angustirostris (assembly GCF_029215605.1). Taxonomy (NCBI): domain Eukaryota; kingdom Metazoa; phylum Chordata; class Mammalia; order Carnivora; family Phocidae; genus Mirounga; species Mirounga angustirostris. The sequence continues at coordinate 39,437,702 of NW_026991720.1, forward strand.
AGTATAAAGAGTAGTATTTTTTAATATTACATATTGGAATATATAGCTTTGCTTGATTTTTGTTTTATCTCCATTTACATTTAAAAGCTTAATTATTAAAGTAACTGATAAAATTTATTGATGCCCTTCCCTGTGCTAGGCATCATGCTAGAGGCTTTCATATAATCCTGCAATAAATCTAAGGGTTAGTTACTGCCCATCTTGTAAAGATGAAAGAAGTCTGGGGGACGTTAAGTACATTGTCCTGGATCACACAGTTAATAGATGGCTGAGTTGTGTCTAACTCCGGAGCTATGTGCTTTCTATTATTCTGCACTGCTACTTTGATTAAATGGAATATATTCATAATATAATTTTATAATTTATTAATCTTAAAATTCTGGATCCTTTGTCTACTCCATTTGTAAATCACAGTGGACACTGCTCTTCATCTTAGTAATTCAAACACAAGATTTTTTGATCAATTTCCTCAAGTATAAAATGGGAATAAAAAAGTATTTTCCTGGGGTGCCTGGGTGGTTCAATCAGTTAAGGATCCAACTCTTGATTTTGGCATAGGTCATGATTTCAGGGTCATGAGATGGAGCCCTGTGGGGAGTCTGCTTGAGATTCTCCCTCTTCCTCTGCCCCTCCCCCTGCTCTCTCTTTCTCTGTCTCTCTCATAAACAAATAAACCTTTTTTTTTTTAAAGATTTTATTTATTCATTTGAGACATAGAGATACAGAGAGAGAGAGCATGAGCAGGGAGAGAGGCAGAGGGAAAGGGAGAAGCAGGCTCCCCGCTAAGCCAGGAGCCTGACGTGGGGCTCGATCCCAGGACCCTGGGATCATGACCTGAGCCGAAGGCAGACGTTTAACTGACTGAGCCACCCAGGTGTCCCAACAAATAAATCTTTAAAAAAATATTTTCCTGGGGCACCTGGGTGGCTCAGTCGGGTAAGCGTCTGCCTTCGGCTCAGGTCATGATCCCAGGGTCCTGTGATCAAGCCCCACGTCAGGCTCCCTGCTCACAGGGAGCCTGCTTCTCCCTCTTCTCCCTGCTCATGCTCTTTCTCGCTATCTCTCTCTCTCAAATAAATAAATAAAATATTCAAAAAAATTTTTTTAATAAAATAATATTTTCTTTACCCATGCAAGTAGCTTATGATGAACAAATGAGATAATGAATACTTTAGTGACTTAAAACTGTAGAGTGCCAAAAAATACTTTTTTTTTTTATTTTATTTATTTGAGAGAGAGAGAATGAGAGAGAGCACATGAGAGGGGGGAGGGTCAGAGGGAGAAGCAGACTCCCCGCTGAGCAGGGAGCCCGATGCGGGACTCGATCCTGGGATTCCAGGATCATGACCTGAGCCAAAGGCAGTCGCTTAACCAACTGAGCCACCCAGGCGCCCCAAAAAATACATTTTATATGATACATAATTATTACAAAACAATGACATATTACAAAATATATAATTATTATTATGATTACTTCTTTTACACTGATTCATGCTAATAGTATTCAGAAAATAGACTCAACATGGTACAATTTTAAAAAAACATATGCCCTCATGCGTATGTTCATTTGATAATATTTAGCTATGGCCTTCACCTTCAGGCTTAAAAAAATCAGATAATATGAATATTCAGTAGAAAGGAAGAAAGGCCATATTTTTATTCTAATGAAACAAAATGATTTTTAAAAATAATAATTTTAATAGTTATAGCAGTCATATAAAGGTACACCTTGCTTTGTAAAAAATCTGGCATTGGATGATTAAGAATAGTTTAGTTCTTGAATTCTACCACTCCTTTACCCTTCTGGACTTCCATATCCATATGACCAATAGCCAAATGGGGAGAAGAGTATAAGATGGAACAGTGGCTGGGCAAGGTTCCTATAACTCTACCAATACCAGGTTGCTTGGCAAAAGCTGATTTGGAGAATGTGGCCTAAGCCCAGACTCACTTGAGTCTTTTTGTTCCTATGCACCAGCAGTTCAGTAAGTACATTCAGAATCTGTTTATCCAATAAACTGCATGGAAGTGGGGCTGGACTTAGAAATAAAATGGAAACCTGATTCATCAGATACTCAAAGGATGTGGTGAGGAGACCATGACTCACATGGGCACTGGCCTTTAAGACACAGCCATCCCCACAAATAAAACCCAACCTCATACAATAAGCTACTCTACCAAAATGAAGAACTGTCAGATGGGTGAAGAGAGAGGCTAAAATCAATACAGTAGATGCTTTTCTGTTCTCTGAAGTCAATCGAAATGCACACTGGAAAGACTGCCTGTCTCACACACACATGCACACACACACAGACACACCCCTCCTAACATGTAGATATATTCTCTGACGAATTCTTTAGTAAATGAAGACACAATTCCTTACGTTAAAGAAAAAAGTGCTTAAAGGAGACATAAAACAAATCGATTGCAGAATTCAATGTGCTAAAGATGCCAAATATACACAAATGTATCTGTAGATTCAAAGTCTTAATAAAAATCCTCAGAATTTTTGTCAACTTTAAAAACATATTCTGAAATTTATGTGGAAAAGCAAAGATCAAAATTGCCAAAATACACTTTAAAAAATAAGAACAATAAAGAATACTTGCTCTATTAGGTGTAATAATTAAGACAGTGTGGCTATTGGCACAGAAGGAAAAAATAAATCAATGTAACAGAATAGAGTTCAGAAATAAACCCATGCATATATAAATATTTGTTAAATGTAGCATTGCAGATTAACAAGGAAAGAATAGATTTTTTTTTCAGGAAATGCTACTAGGTTATTTTTATATACATATGGAATAAATTAATTAAATCTCTACCTTACTCCATTCATAAAAATTAATTGCAGATAAATTATAAAACTAAATGCACTGGGTGTTATACGCAATGAATCATGGAACACTACATCAAAATCTAATGATGTAATGTATGGTGATTAATATAACGTAATAAAAAAAAATCTTTCCTAAAAAAAACTAAATGCAAATTAAAAAAACTACAAAACTTTTAGAAGATAATACAAGCGAATATTTTCATTACTTTGTGGCAGGGAAAGAACGCTTAAGACCCAAAAAGCTAAATTTACCTCTTTAAAAGTAAAAATTTCTGTTCATCAAAAAACACCATCTAGAGAAATAAGAGAAACTGCAAAACTGTGGAGAATATATTTGCATGCTATTTAACTGAAAATGGACTGGTATCTAAGATGCATATAATGTCTAGAATCAATAGACATGCTGTCTAGGGAACCGATAAAATGTGCAAAATATCTTAATAGATACTTCAAAAAGAGGAAATTTATTTAAAAAAAATATGCCTTATCTCACAAGTTATTTGGGAAAAAATGGAAATGACAACAATTTCACATTTAATCTGATTTAATAAATCCAGAAGTCTAACAATTAGTACTCTTATGAGCTGTTAGGTATGCGTGTCATTTGGAACAACCCTTTTGGAAAATCATTTTGATGTCACCCAGTAAAGTTGAAGATGTGCATAGCCTAGGATCCTGCAGTGCTCATGCTACGTACAATCATGGAGAAACTCCAGCACCTGTGCTCCAGAAGACACGTAGAAGTATTTACTGCTGCATTCTTTGTTAATAGTTTCACACTAGAAACAACCCAAATATACATGAAAAGGAGAATAAGAAAATAAAGAATGGAATACAGTAGAACGCTGAACAACACTGACAATGAATACACTACTGCTAAGCACAGCAGATAGAGTATGTTGAATGACTGAAACAAGTCATGGAAGTATATAGACAGTAAGTATGATTTCATTTGGATGGTCTATTTCAAAAAGAGACGAAGCCAAATTATCTTGTTCAGGTATGCAGGCATAGGTGGTGAAACTATAAGAAAATGCAAGGAACTAATTATTAGTAAAGGTGATTTCCCCCCAAAGGTAAGGAGATGTGTTTAAGAAGAAATATATGTGGGATGGCTGATATGTTCCATGTCTTAAGGTATTTTTGTGCCAATTCATTTACCAGGTAATCGCAAAGCTTTGCTTAATTTTATTTATTTTCTTTTCATTGTTATGTTAATCACCACACATTACATCATTAGTTTCTGATGTAGTGTTCCATGATTCATTGTTTGCGTATAACACCCAGTGCTCCATGCAGTATTTTCCCAAAAAATAAAAGTTGAGAATTTACTATATGCACTATTTTGACATTAGTTTATATATTTAAGCCAATCTTTTTATTTGTTGCCATGCATAATACTATATATATTATTCTAAGTTAACTTCCTTCTTTCTTTGAAGGATCGCTTGAGTCATGCTTTCTAATAAAAGACTCAAACAGTCAAAATTGAGGAGATAAAAAAGAGGTATGTTTCAGCTGGGATAATTGTTTTATAGAATAGGTGGCACTGGAAGTTCACCTGGAAAGGTACAGAGCAAGCAGGTATGAGGGAAAGAGCTAGGTAGCAAGCACAAACAGAGATGTGTTCAATGACTGACAAATAGACTAGTTTGACTCGATTAGGCATTTGAAGTATGGGAAAAATTGGAGTCAAATCCAGAAAGATCAAAAGGTCCATTCTGGAAATTTCTCTGTCTCTTCCCTGCCCAGCCACCCATACCCCTACCACCAATCAAGATAAGTCTTACTCATTCTTCAAATCTCTACTTCCTGTTTTGCCTTAGGGAATCCTCCCTTTGATCTCTAAATTAGAGTGAGCTCACTGCTGCAACACATAGACATCATAAGTCAAATACAATAGAAGTTTTTTCTTGCTCGTGTAATACCACAGGATGGGTGAAGATTTTGTCAGACAGCCTTCCTCCACAATTATTCAGGAAGTCGTGACTATCCAGGCCCTGTGATCTCCATCACGTGTCTTGCTTGGTAGTTCTCAGTCCACTTCTATCCCAACAGTCACAAGAAAAAAAGATCATGGAGATGCTGTGTGGTGGAACAATTTTATGGGCCTGAAAACAGATCACGTCTACTTACATGCTTATAGCCAGAGCTTACTCACATGTTTACATATATCTATAAAAGAAGTGAGAAATGTAGTCTATCAGTATATATAGTATATAGCTTATTCGTATGCATAGATGAAAAAGAGGAAAACTTAAGGTTTTGGTGAATAGCTAGCAATTTCTTTAAATACCTTTAAAACGGTGACAGAAAATTTGAAAAGAAAAGGGGAAATTTGTCAGACTAGTCCTAAAGAAAAAATAGATGGTGTCAAAATGTTATTTTTTTAAAGATTTTATTTATTTATTTGACAGAGAGAGAGCACAAAGCAGGGGGAGCAGCAGGCAGAGGGAGAGGGAGAAGCAGGCTACGCGCTGAGCAAGGAACCTGGGATCATGACCTGAGCCGAAGGCAGTTAACCCACTGAGCCACCCAGATGCCCCTGGTGTGAAAAGGTTATTATGAGAGAAGACAGACTTGAAAGCCAGATTCATTATTAGAGATGAACTGGATCACCAAATAATAATGATATTCAATTAATAAAGAAAACTTAATTAAATCTAAACATATCTATTAACATCAAAAATATATAAAGCCAATATTAACAGAACTGAAAGAATTTCAGAGAGAAATTGACAAATCATTACAGGAGCTTCAAACATTCCTCTTTATATAATCAAAATTCTAAAAACTACTGGGGAAAAAAGATGAGATCATAGAAGACTGGGACAGAAACATTATCAATCTTGATCTGATAACCACATACAGAACTTTGCACTTAATAATTAGATAATTAATTTTATAAAAATGAAACATATTGGTTACACAGAAATACATATGCCAAAAATCACTAATCTGCATCATCAAAGCTTATATACTTATGGTATTAAGTTATGGCTTACTAAGAAACATAGACCATGTAAAAGGCCATATATTGAGCCTAATCAAACTCAAAAAATAGAATCATGTATTTTATTTTATATGGCATCCTATGATCACAATGTATTTACACAAAAATAAGCAACAATCTGATTTTATTTTTTTAAACAGTTTATTATTTATTTATTTTTAAGATTTTGTTTATTTGACACAGAGAGAGAGAGCATGCGAGAGAGAGAACACAAGCAGGGGGAGTGGGAGAGGGAGAAGCAGGCTTCCCGCGGAGCAGGGAGCCCGATGCGGGGCTCGATCCCAGGACCCCGGGATCATGACCTGAGCCGAAGGCAGACGCTTAACGACTGAGCCACTCAGGCGCCCCAACAATCTGATTTTAAATAAAACACCCTAAGGCCCAATGGGGCGCCTCTCCCACTCCCCCTGCTTGTGTTCCCTCTCTCACTGTGTCTCTCTCTGTTAAATAAATAAATAAAATCTTAAAAAACAAACAAACACCCTAAGACCCAGTAATTGCACTACTGGGTATTTACCCAAAGAATACAAAAATACTAATTCAAAGGAATACCTGCACCCCTGTTTACTTCAACTTTATTTACAATAGACATGTTATGGAAGCAACCCAGTGTCCATCCATAGATGAATGGATAAAGAAGATGTGGTATATATAACATTATTCAGCCATAAAAAAGAATGAAATCTTGCCATGTGCAACAATATGGATGAATCTAGAGAGTATAATGGTAAGTGAAATTAAGTCAGTCAGATAAAGACAAATACCACATGATTTCACTCATATGTGGAAGAAACAAAACAAATGAATGAAGGGGAAAAGGGGGAGAGAAACCAAGAAACAGACTCTTTTTTTTTTTTTAAAGATTTTATTTATTTATTTGAGACAGAGAGAATGAGAGACAGAGAGCATGAGAAGGAGGAGGGTCAGAGGGAGAAGCAGACTCCCTGCCGAGCAGGGAGCCCGATGCGGGACTCGATGCGGGACTCGATCCCGGGACTCCAGGATCATGACCTGAGCCAAAGGCAGTCGCTTAACCAACTGAGCCACCCAGGCGCCCAAGAAACAGACTCTTAACAAGAGTAGAGAACAAACAGGTTACCAGAGAGGAGGTAGATGGGGGGATGGGTGAAATAGGTGAAGGGGATTAAGGAGGGCACTTATCCTAATGAGCACTGAGTAATGTATAGAATTGTTGGATCACTCTATTGTACACCTGAAACCAATATAACACTGTATGTTAACTGTACCAAATTTTAAAAAAATAAAACAAAAACAAACATAGAATTAAACACATTCTAAACAAATTACGTTCTAGTTCCTTCTTGGTACCTCTTAGTTATTTCAACCTGCAAGAAACATGCCAGAATTTGTACTTACTCTACACTCATTTCCTTATTATTCACAGACCCTTATTGCTAATCTGAGGTTTATCAGGCATTATCATGTAGCATAAAGTGGGTTCAGGCATACTGACAGCAAGTTTTCTTCACATCCAGGGTTCTCACGAATTCCTCCTCCCTTTGCTTTTGTTCTCTTCTTCTCCCTGAATACATTTTTGTAAATGAAGCCATTTACTTTGGAGAGAGGGTGACAGGCAAATCAGTACCTGTCATTTGCATGCTCACTGACAGATTCTGGTAGCATGGCTCTCCGCCCTGTCTTGACTTGCCTAGCACTTCGTTTATTGAACATCCTTGGCCTTAAACGTGCATTTACTGAAAACTCCTTGGCCGTGAGTTGATATTTTGCACTACAGGAGAATACACAGTACTAGAAGTCCACGTGACTCCTAGTGTTCTCCTATTCTGGCACTACTTACCAGAGCTCTGGGATAACTGAGGGTCCTACGTAAATGCAGTATCTTAACAGGCTCTTTCAGAAACTCGAAAACTAAAAAAAAAATATTGAATAATATAAATTTTTAAAATTCTACTTAAAGGCATTAAAACTTCCTGGACCAATGATCCAGAAATTAATATAATCTACATTATTTAGCATCAAGTCAAACATTTACTTGGTAACATTTTCCTCTATGCAAGGTAGTTCTATGTATCGATCTAATAATTCCCATCTTCCTCACTAGCTACAGTGTCAGGTACCCACTGACAAAAGAGTCCTATACGAGTCCTAGGTAGTATCTGTCCAAACCCAGATGTGTGAGGGGTTCATGTGGAGTTCTCTAAGTTCAAAACCACAAAAATAATTAATAATTTATTTTAGGCCATTTAGCTATCTGTTCTGTAACAGAATAAAAGACAAAATATCAAATTTGATTGTAAAATCAATGAAATGCATTCATATTTGAACAGCACCTCCCCAAATAGTAAGATATTCTAAACCTAAATATGACCACTTTTGATTCTATAAATGAGAATATATTTATAATATTGTACTATTGAATATTGTATATAAATATATTGAGTATATGTATAATATAATATTGTACTATACATTTTTTTAGTGTTAACTATAAGATCAGAGGACATAATCAAATTGAATACAGGATACAACTATAGAAGAATTCTTTTCCAGCATATCTCCTCCTCGGGGCATGACAGAGAAACAGCCTTCCTTTGAAGAAACTCAAAGCAGAAAAAGAGAGGCAGTGGGGCGCCTGGGTGGCTCAGCCAGTTAGGTGTCTGCCTTCGGCTCGGGTCGTGATCCCGGGGTCCTGGGATCGAGTCCCGCATCGGGCTCCCTGCTCAGCGGGAAGTCTGCCTCTACCTCTCCCTCTGCCACTCTCCCTGCTTGTGCTTTCTCTTTCTGTCAAATAAATGAAATCTTAAAAAAAAAAAAAAGAGAGAGAGGCAGGACTACTTTTAGCATAATAATTTACTGGAGATTGACTTGGAAGTGATAATACTCATCCAAGTCAATGTTCTAGTTTTTGTAAATGTTTGATCCTGATACCTGTCCAGTGATGTGCATTCTCATCTCTCTACCTGCAACAAAGCCAAACTCTCTCTAGCTCAATTAGAAAAAAAAAAAAAAAAGTTCTATGTTAGAGTAAGAATAAAACGCCAAGTCCAGAGGAGAGTTTAAACCCTTGATGTGGGTAAGGAGATCAGAAAGAATCCCAGGGTAGATGTGTCTTGAGGGACCTGGGGAGACAACCCCACCAGCACCTCTAAAAACTGTGTCCACCATGCCTTATAAAGAATTAGAAGGAATCCAGCAGATGAATAACCCTAGATTGGGATTGGTGGCTTGTGCAGGAATAAAGAACAGTGTTGCACAGTCTCTTAATTTCATGTGTGCATCTCTTTTAATGGACAGCATTCTGTCTTGGCAACAGTGAGAAATTATACAACTCCCAACTCTTCCTCTGCCCCTAAATTGGGCAGACCTTTCCCTACGTATTTCACAATGCCATTTGTTTCATCTCAGCTATTGTTAAAATGTGATTGAATTTATGAATATGGTGATGTTCTCTTTTTAAGAAAAGGAGGCAGTTACATTAATTACTTCTAACCCATTTTGAGTTTCAAGTAGAATGATCAATGTAAACTATGTGCTTGTAAATATGTACTATGGTGACAAAATTATTAGATGAAGAGTCATAAGACTCAGCTTCATTCTAGGTGCTAACACTTACTTGATCAAGTGACTTTTAGCTTCACTCTCTTTTTCTGAAAACTGGAGAACCACAAAATAGCACCTGTACCATCTAGAACTTGATGTTAATGTGAGACCAAATGAGGTAATGTGCACTGAATGGATTTTAAAGTATAAAATCATACACTAAAGGAAAGGATTAAAGGGTAATGTAGAGTCTGTTCCACACGTAATTTTTTAAACATAATTTTTCATTTAATGGATATTTAGAGTGTCTCCCACATGTGTGGCTATTGTGAGCCCTGAAAAGGGTGAAGGTGTATGAGGGAAGGGGGAGGATAAATTATATAAAAAGCACCATGGTCCTTAGCTCAAAGAGCTTATAATATTATGGGAATCAAGACACATAAAAAAAAACTGAAAGCAAAATAACAATTTAAAGAAGCAGAGGATTAGACGGTGAGAAACAGGGAGAGATAATTAGTGCTAAAAATGGTCTTTGGAGAGAGGCCATTAAGTGAGTGATGGAAACCCCAAGCCCCTCCAGGCCTTTAATCCCTTAATTAGCATTCCCCAGTACATTAAAATATTTTCAACTTTTAAAGTCTGTATTTTTTACACAAGAAGTACTTGAATACATTTTCATGATTTAACAATCCACAGAGTACAAAATTAAAATTGCACATTGTGTCTCTACCTGCCCCCTAACCCTGGCAAACTCTAATCCTAATCCCATTTCTTTCCCCATCAAATACCACTGTAAATAGTATGGTGGTGTGTATCCTACAAATTTTTGTGCATTCACACACACACACACACACACGTAACACCAAGGGAATCATAACATATAGATTCTTCCCAAACTTGATTTTTACTTAACAGTGTGTCTTAGCAACACCACTATGAAAATACATATAACTTTCTCTTATTCTTTATCTTATTCCTCGTATCAAAAAATCATACACTATTTATTCTCCTATTATAGTCATCTTTATGTTTCTACTTTTCCAGTCTTGCAAACCATGAAGTACCACTATCTGAGGACTCATAGGATGTTTGATCAATCAGCATGAGATGCCATGTGACATCATATTAGACCAGGGGACCCACTCTACAAAAAGGAGGTACAGGAATATACCAGGGGTTATACTGGGTGTATTATATACTGTACTACCCAGAAGCTGCTGGCCTGAGAGAGCTTTCAAACAGCTTCTTAAACACTCTGTGAGGATAGAGAATGGTTTTTCTGTATGCAATATACACACTGATTCAAAAAAATTTATATATACTGTACCTTGAGTAGCAAGAATACATGGTTCTGGGAGCCAGGTGATTAGAACCAGGGGAATTTTGCTTCCTATCCCTCCAACAACTTTGGGTTCTGCAAAATTACATGTCCTCATCCCCAAAAGAGGCATACCTCTGCTAAAGGACATAACAAAAGTCCCATTGATCAATAACCTAGTGTTGCCCTCGGGATCCATTAAACTGTTCATGTCTCAGGCCAGCAGGTAAGGAAAGGAGTCACCACCATGGCAGGAGTTGCTGACTTTGATCATTAGGAGGTGAAAGGGCTGCTATTATGCAATGGGCTTAGGGAGGAATATGTGTGACATATAGGGAATCCACCAGGGTACCGCTTGTATCTCTCTTGCTCAATTGTGATGGTAAATAAAAAAGTGCAGGTGCCCCTGGCAACAACCAATCTACTCTCTGTGTTTTTTTAGCTTCCATATATATATATCATACATTGGGTTACAGTATATACATACAAATCATATAGTATTTTTCTTTCTGACTTATTTCACTCAGCATAATGCCACAAGGTTTATCCGCATTGTCACAAATGGCAGGATTTCCTTCTTTCTCATGGCTGAACAATATTCCATTGTTTGCATGTATGTATGGATGGATGGCTGTGTATGTATATGCATATATATTTTTTTTCCTTATCCATTGATCCATCAATGGATACTTAGGTGTTTCCATGTTTTGGCTATTGTATATAATGCTACAATGAACATGGGGGTGCGGATATCTCTTCAAGTTAGTGTTCTCATTTCCTTCAGATATAAAACAGTCTCCCCTTATCTGCAAGGGATACATTCTAAGACCTCCAGGGGATGCCTGAAACCACAGATACTAGCAAACCCTATATATATGTTATGCTTTCTTCCTATACATGCATACCTAGTATAAAGTTTAATTTGCAAATTAGGCACAGTAAAAGATAAAGAAGAAGAAGAATCATCTGCTTCTGGATTGTGTTTGACCCTGAGTAACCAAAACCATGGAAAGCGAAAAAGTGCATAAGGGTGGATTACTCTGTACCCAGAAGTGGGGTTGATGGAACACAGGGTTGCTTTATTTTTAATTTTTTGAAGAACCTCCATACTGTTTTCCATAGTGCCCACACCAATTTCCATTCCCACCAACAGTGCACAGGTTTCCCTTTTCTCCACATCCTTGCCAACATTTGTTATCTCTTGTCTTTCTGAGAATAACCATTCTGACAGGTGTGAGGTGATAGCTCATTGTGGTTTTGATTCGCCTTTCCCTGATGATGAGTGATGCTGAGTGCCCTTTAATGTACCTGTTGGCCCTTTATGTATTTTCTTTGAAAAAAAAGAAGTGTTCAGGTCCTTTGCATTTTTAATTGGATTATGTGCGATTGGCTACTGAGTTTTTTCAGTAACTTACGTATTTTGGAATATTAACCTCTTATCAGATATGTGGTTTGCAAATATTTTCTCCCATTCCATAGATTGCCTTTTCATTTTGTGGATTGTTTCTTTTGCTGTGTAGAATCTTTTACCTTGATGCAGTTACACTTGTTTTGTTTCATTTGTTTGCTTTTGTTGCTTGTGCTCTTGGTGTCACATCCAAAAAAATCACTATAAAAATCAATATCAAAGAGCTTTCTCCCTATGTTTTTTTCTAGGAATTTTATGGTTTCCTTTCTTACATTTAAGTATTTAATACATTTCAAGTTAATTTTTGTAAGTCAATCTGATAGAGGTGCAGTTTCATTCTTTTGAAGGTGAATATCCAGTTTTCCCAGCACCACTTATTGAAAGACTATCCTTTCTATATTCTGTAATCTTGGCTCTTTTGTGGAAAATTAACTGACCATAAATTCATGGATTTATTTCTGGGCTCACAATAATGTTCCATTGCTCTATTTGTCTGTTTTTATGCCGGTACCATACTTTTTTGATTACTATAACTTTGTAATACAGTTGGAAATCAGAAAGTGTGTAGACTCCAGCTTTTTTCTTCTTTCTCAAGATTACTTTAGTTATTCAGAGTCCTTGTGGTTTCATACAAATTTTAGCTTTTTCTTTTTTTCTGTAAAAATGCCACTGGGATTTTGATAGGTACTGCATTGAATCTATAGGTAGCTTTGGGAGGTATAGACATTTTTAACAATTTTAATTCTTCCAATTCATGAATATGAAATATCTTTCCTTTTATTTGTATCTTCTTCAATTTATTTCATCAATGACTTGTAGTTTTCAAGTGTATAGGTCTTTTACCTCCTTAATTAAATTCACTCCTAAGTATTTTATTGCTTTTAATGCTATTGCAAATGGAATCTTCTTTTTCAGATAGTTTATTGTCAGTATATAGAAATGTAACTGATTTTTGTGGGTTATTTTGTATCCTGCAAATTTATTTAATTCATTAATTAGTTTGAACGGTTTCTTGGTACAGATCTTCAGGGTTTTTATATATAAGATCAGGTCATCTGTAAACAGAGACAGTTGTACTTCTTCTTTTCCAATTTGGAAAATTTCCTTTTATTTCTTCTCCTTGCCTGATTACTCTGGGAAAGACTTCCAGTACTATGTTGAATGGGAGTGGTGAGAGTGGGCACCTTTGGTTGTTTCTGATCTTAGAGGAAAAGCTTTCAACTTCACTGATGAGTATGATGTTAGCTGTGGATTTGTCATATATAGCCATTATCATGTTGAGGTGCATTCCTTCTTTGCAAAATTTATTGAGTTTTTATCATGAAAGGATGTTGAATTTTGTCAAATGCTTTTATTGCATCTACTGAGATAATCATATAATTTTTATCTTTCACTCTATTAGTGTGAGATATTACATTTATTGGCTCACATATGACGAACCATCTTTACATTCCAGGGATGAACCCCACTTGACCATGGCATATGACCCTTTTAATGTGCCATTGAATTTAATTTGCTAGTATTTTGTTGAGAATTTTTGTATCTATATTCATCATCTGTATGAATATACTGGCCTAAAGTTTTCTTGTAGTGTGTTTTTCTGGCTTTGGTGACAGGGTAATGCTGGCCTCATGAAGTGAGTTTGAGAGTATTCCCTCCTCTTCAATTTTTAGAAGATTTTGAAAAGCTATGACATTAATTCTTCAAATGTTTGGTGGAATTCACCTACAAAACCATTTGGTCTTGGGCTTTTCTTTGTTGATTACTGATTCAACCTCCCTAGTAGTTATTGATCTGTCCAGATTTTCTATTTCTTCATAATTCAGTCTTGTTAGGTTTTGTATTTCTAGGAATTTATTCCTTTCATCTAGGTTGTCAATTTTGTTGGCATATAATTGTTCATAACTGTCTCATAATCCTTTGGACGTTCATTTTCTTAATTGTGTCTTTCAATAACCAGATGTTTTAATGAAATATAATTTATTATACTTTATTTCTTTCTGTGTTCTAAGAAGTTTTTGCTTACCCCCAGGAAGCAAAGATATTTTCCTATATTTTCTTCTAGAGGATTTATAGTTGGGGATTTACACTTGATCTATGGTCTGCTTTGAATTAATTTTTCCATATCCATATAGATATCCAGTTGTTCCCATATCATTTATTGGAAATAGTTTTCTTTCTACCTTTTTCAAAATTACTTTGTCACCTTTATCAAAATCAATGGCCATATAAGTGTGGATCTGTTTCTGTACACTCTGTCCAATTCTCTTATTCTATTTTTCTGCCTCTATGCCAACATCACACTATTTTTAATATTGTAGCTATGGAATTTCTTAAAATCAGTGTAAATCTTCGAGCATTGTTGTTTTAAAAGATTTTTTTGGACTTTGGAGTCATTTTGTTTTTCCATGTAAATTTTAGTATTATATTGTCAACTTTATAAATACTAAAAAAAGTTTGTTGAAAACTTTGCATTGAATCCAGGGTACTGAGGATATTTGGGAGAGGAGTTGGCCTAGGAATTAAAATATGCAACTTAACATCTCACAATCTACTTAAAGTTTTTGCATTATATTACATTTTATCATTTCATATTATAACAATATATCCATTAGGCAGCCCACCATCCTTTGTGCTGTTATAGTCACATATATTATGTCCACATATATTGTAAACCCCGTAACATAGTGTTAGAATTTTTGGTTTAAATCGCCACATATTTTTAGAAAAATTAGGACCAGGAAAAAAAAAAAATATATATATATATATGGATTTTACATTTGTTTATGTATTTTAAAACTTCTAGTCCTTTTCACTTCTTTCTGTAGAATCCAACTTTCCATCTGGAGTGATTCTACTTTAGCCTGAACAACTCTCTTTAACATTTCCTATAGTGCAGTCTGTTGGCAACAAAATGTCTGGTTTATTTTTCTACTAATCTTTGCCTTTCACCACCAGTTTCAGAGGACATTTTTGCTAGATATGAAATTCTAGGTTGACAGGTTTTTTAATTTTCTTTCATCCTTTTAAAATTGTCATTCTGTTGTCCTCTGGCTCATTCTTCCTCATAAAAGAAACCACTTATCACTTCTATTACTGTTCCTCTGTATGTATTATGTTATTTCCTCTGGCTGCTTTTGAGAATTTTTTCATTCTCTTTGTTGCTCAGCAGTTTGCTGATTGATGTGCCTGGTTGTGGCTTTCTTTGTATTTTTTTTTCTGCTTAGCATATACTTAGTTACTTTGCTCTATGGGTTTATCATTTCCTCAAATTTGGCAAATTTGTGGAGGTTACTTCTATAAATATTTGTCTTCCCTATTTTTTTTTTTTAAGATTTTATTTATTTGACAGAGAGACACAGCGAGAGAAGGAACACAAGCAGGGGGAATGGGAGAGGGAGAAGCAGGCTTCCCACCGAGCAGGGAGCCCGATGTGGGACTCAATCCCAGGACTCTGGGATCATGACCTGAGCCGAAGGCAGACACTTAACGACTGAGCCACCCAGGCGCCCCCCGGTTCTAATGAGTTTTAACTTAAGGGTATCTAATTAAAGGTATGACTATACAGACCCATATTGATGATAAGCCACTTGATGTCATTTTGATGAAAATTGATACTGGAAACACTTTTTTCAAAAAGCATTATCAAATGTGAATCCTTCAAAACCCTCTGAAATAGCAGGACATGTTCAATATTCCTTTTGGTAGCCAGTTGACCAAGTACATATGTCAAACAGATGTCACACTAAACTTCTCATTTGTTTTATGTTTGCTTAACACAAATTACCTTAGAAATACAGGGGGAGGGCGCCTGGGTGGCTCAGTTGGTTGAGCAACTGCCTTCGGCTCAGGTCATGATCCTGGAGTCCCGGGATCGAGTCCCGCATCGGGCTCCCTGCTCGGCGGGGAGTCTGCTTCTCCCTCTGACCCTCCTCCCTCTCATGCTCTCTGTCTCTCATTCTCTCTCTCTCTCTCAAATAAATAAATAAAATCTTAAAAAAAAAACAATAAATACAGGGGGAAAAAGTCCAATATCCTGGTACTACATACTTTAAATAAATTATCCTTCAACTCATCAAGTACATATGTAAATCTTTAAGTGCTAAAAGTTCACTTGATAAAAACAAACTTTATGGTGTCAATAAATTATAAAAATATAGTTTGTCTAGAATTTCAACCAGAATAAAATTGCATTTGCTTTTAGGTGGTTTCTCTATTTTCTCCTAAAGAGGAAATAGAATAAAATACTCCACTTGTTTGAAGCAACCATGGATCTTACAATATTTTACTTTCTCAAGTTGCATATTATTTTGTATTTTTTTAATCTGGAAGCATAAATTTGGAAATCTTAGCACACACTGAGATATCACTGTGTACTATCAAATCTTATCAAGGTCCTTTTAAATGCAGGAGCTTAACTCTCTAGGTCATCAACTTTATCTAGAATATTCTGCCTTTTCCCACTGTGCTGCTACACCTTTGGAGGACTGACTCTGGAAGTAAGTTACCCAAGCTAGATAAGCGGTCTACATTTTTTTTCTCCCAAAGAAACAATACCACAAGGACACAACGGAAAAGTATCAGTAAGCACTCCAAGGCCAAGGCTCAGAATGAAAATCAGAAGGTAAACAATGACTGCATTTTTATCAAAGACAAAGGTCAGGCTAAATTAATCCCGCGGTTTAATCTTTTCCCTTTCTCATACTCAGGTATTTTTCTTTATATTAAAAAGAGAGAGAGAGAGAGTTCATTGCAGGTAACAGTGAAGTCAACTCTGAAACCTATCTATTCACCTCCCTCGTCTCCAAAGAAGAGAATCATGAATTTAGTGAGTGTATTTCTCTTGTCATGTGTATATAAAAAATGTACAGTATATCCATTTATAATTAACAGAATATGTAACATATAGTATAGCTTGATGTTGTTTTTAAAAGTACATAGAGCTATCATACATTAAGTATCTATTTGCAACTGGCTGTCTTCATTCATCATTAGGTTTTGAGATTAAAACACATCACTACTCATTTATTTCTTTCATTTTAATGGCTGCACAGTCGTAATTACATAAATATACAATTTTAACCCATTCCTTAACGAAAAATTATTTCTATTTTTTAACTATTATGAATAGAGATTCAACAAATTAATTCTTTAATCTATCTACATTGAAAACACTACAGGAATTTAAGATGCTTTCACTTTAATCTCTCTTATGTCATTTCTCAATCTATTGCAGTTTGGTTTTCTGATTTCTCTTTAATTTTCCCCAAATTAGCTTTTTAAAAAATGCTAATTAAGTATTGAACCGTAACAATACATTTACCAATTTATTTGTCAGCATTGTTTTTTGCATCCTACTCATTTTTCTGAGTTCAGTTTTCTTCTGGTTCAATGCACCTTTAAGTAGCTCTTTCTTGGAATATATGTGAGTTGTGAATTCTTAATTTTATTTCTCTATAAAAGTCTTTATTCTCCCCCTGCTCTTTATAATCATTGTATGAATATAAAAATGGGTGGATAAGTGTTTTCTTTTCAGATTTTTGGAGGTATTATTCAATTATCTTCTGCTAAAAACAGACATAGATAAGAGTCTATAAAAAGTCCGATTGCTATTCCTCTGTAGGTAATCTGTATATATATGTATATATATCCTCCCAATAGAAAGCTTTTAAAAATCTGGTGTACTGTCTTTTCACTCTGATGTTTCTAAGAGTAAATTTGTTTTTACTAATCCTGTTCAGGAATTAATATTTTTTAAAATTTTTGATAATTCTTTCTCTATTTTAACCTCATATAAAGTTCCCTCCCACTTCTATCTTCTGAAATTCCATTACAGTTATTTTGGCTCTTCTCTTTCCATTGTTCACACCTAAAACTTATGTTTTATAATTTCTATCTTTAACTCTTTATACTGCACTCTGAATGGTTTTTGTAGATCTGGACACTGCTAATTCATTAACTCTTCAGCTAAATCTAGTCTTACTAATCTTCACATTGCAATTTTTATGTCAAGGACTGCATTTTTTATTTCTTTAAACTTCTATGTGGTTCTTTTGCAGTCCCCCCTTTCATCTTCAAATAATTTAGTCTATCCTTCTCATTTCTATTTTGTGTTTTATCTCTTTGATGTACTTTAAATTCTCTTGAATGTGCTCTGCCATCTCCCATGTATTATATCTAATGACTCTTCTAATGGTGGTTTGTTTTCTCACGACGTTTGTTGTTTTACCATAAACTTATCTTTGTCAGGAGTTACTCTCATGGGATTTCTACATGTCTTAGAGGATAGCTGTATCCCTGCAGCATGGTTTCAGGATTACCGCTGCTTTGGGACCCTCAAGTGTCAAGTGTTCCAACTTGGATATCCTCATGCAACTACCTGCATGAATCCAGACCCAACTCTGCTCTGGGCTCATGGGCTTCTTCTCCCTCAGAGGAGGCTCTTCTTTCCATCCTTGACTTCTGCAGTTGGCAAGCTTCCTCGCTGCTTTCCTGGTCTGAATGGAAGTCGAGCTTTCTTGTCTTTATTTCACATATAACCTGATCACTCATGACTGTTTTAGAAACAAAGTTCAGTTCCAGAACCACCATTTGCACTGTGCCTAAAGCTGAAATTTTCTTCCCACTTCAACAAAATAGCTGTCACACACACACACACACACACACACCAGAAAGTAATGCAACGATTAAATCCATGAAAAGAATCCATAAACTTATGACTTTTGAATTCCACTGATTTTGAGTTATCTCTTCAATTCTCTGAGGATCTTCTTCTCCTGCTTCTTTTTCTTCTTTTCTTCTCCCTCTTCCTCTTCCTTTTAATTTCAAGCCCAGTTTTCTATTTAACATTTTTCTGTGTGTTTATATTTTATCCAAAATGCATTTGATGAGGGAAGGTGATTTCCTATACCAGTTTAGTCTAATATAGTAACTGAAAGAACATTTTCAGTTTCTCTTTGGATTCACGAGTACATAAAGCCACTGATTTCCACAGCTGACTGTCTTGGTTAGAAAATAATCTGTTTTTCACTTAAAAGTACATTCTAATCCTTTAACATTTTAACAATTTTAACATTTAGGGCTCTAGTTACTAAAAACTAGTTACTAGTTTTTGACTCTAGGAAAAATTGTAACTCCTTAAATAAATCTGGGATAGTTTTATTTCATAATGTCCTATTCAGCATCAAAAGGTTTTATTGAATGAATAAATTGATATATGAATGAATACTTTATTTCCCTCTTAAACATCAAGGCCTAAGATTGTTTTCTTAGAAATTTAGTTTCTCATTTAAAAAAGAGTAAGTTTTGGACTGTGTCTTTTTAGCCAGTTCCCTGTTTTCCTCTCTTCCACCAAAATGCTTTGCTATTTTTTCTTGAAATGGGTATTTTCCAATTCTTATAAATTAGTTATAGAACTTGTTTTGCACATTATAATGCCTAGTGTTCAAATTCCTTTGTCAAAGTAATCTAACCTTATTCATTTGGCTATGTATATGGTCATAACCTTTGTTTCCCTATTCCATAGTATTTAGAGAAAGAAAGAAGAAAGGAAGGAAAAATGAGAATGCAGAATCACCTGATTTTTACTGAATCACAACATCAATGAATTGAGTGCAATCATCAATGAACTGGGTGCAATAATAAAAAAAAGATATTTCAGAACTTTTTATTTATTTTCATTTTAAGCCAGTGGTACATGAAGAACAAGTTGCTCAGAGCCATATATTTTATTTCTAGGAATATTTTTTATTCTGTCTTCCACATAAGCAATTCCATTTATTTATTTAACTAATAAAAATAAGAATGATAATCCCCAGTACTTCTTCTTTTATAAGGCTAATCAAATTGAAATCCACTCCTTCCTCTTACCAAAAAACTTTACAATTTACAACTAAGCCTCATAAACCTTTTCAGGCATTTTATAATGGCAGATCTCAGAGCCAGATGTTCTGAGGCCTCAAAGAGTACAGAATGCATAAGAACATTAACCAATTATTATTTGATGAGAAGTGTCATCTTTTAAACAATGGCCAATTAGCAAATCCTAATAAAGTTTTCAGAGGACTCATGAAAGTTAATCACGCTTAAATTCCTGCCAGAGAGTCACCTCACTTTAGTCAATATAGGTTCCTAAAAATTACATGTCAACTGCACATTTACATGTTAAAGCATATGCTTTCATGGACCTGAATTATCAATGCAGACAGACTTTGTCTTCATTTCTGATTGAATTGGTATAGGCAATGGCTCAAATGCAGTTTGGCCTTTTCAGCTTCCTGCTTCTTTGTCAAATAACAAACATTCCCATGTCCCAAAGGAAACTATAACTTAGAGTATGTTCTGTAAAGTGAATAATTGTTCTCCTATTGATTAGGAAAGACAGGTACACTCACAATATGGACATAGTTGCTGCTAAAGTATTACAAGAAATTCCTCTGGAAAATGGGAGGTAAAGATAATGGAAAAACTCTATAAGGGCAAATTCTTTCATAAATATCTCATTTAAACTCACAACACTCCTAAGGGGGAGGAATTCTTGTCCCATTTAGCAAATTTAGGATCAGGAGTTTTAGAGAAGTTAAGTGGGAGAGGCAGGATTTGAACTCCTCTCTGACTCTCAAATCCATCCACTTCCTACACTACCCCAGGTCTTAGCTTGGACTGTCTCTGGAAGGTCATTTTCAGAATTTCAAGAAGAGCTTTCTCTCTCTCTCTCTCTCTCTCGCTCTCTCTCCATATATATATATATATATTTTTTTTGTTTTGTTTTAGGTTTTTATTTTAATCACCCAGTGCTCATCACAAGTGTACTCTTTAATCTCTTTAATCCCCATCACCTATTTCACCCATCCCCCCACCCACCTCCCCTTTGGTAACCATTAGTTTGTTCTCTAGAGTTGAGAGTCTTGTTTCTTGGTTTGTCTCTCTCTTTTTTATCTCTTTGCTCATTTGTTTTGTTTCTTAAATTCCACATGTGAGTGAGATCCTATGGTATTTGTCTTTCTCGACTGACTTATTTCTCTAGCTCCATCCACGTCATTGCAGAATACATCATGTAAGGAATTGAATATTGCAGAGGCCTTAAAAATGTTTTCTAGATTGTCTTTGAACAATTTAAATTTTAAATTTAAAGATTTGTTTAGAGTTACAAGTGTGATGATTCCAAATAATCATACAAATCAGTAGATGGTAGAAAGGTTTCTCAAAATCCACTAATTCAACATTTTTGAAAATAGGAGAGTGGACAGAACATATATTTTATTAAGACAGTCTTCGAGAAACACAAAAACTTTAGCTAATTAAAAATATGCAAATTTACCTCATTACATTTTACTATTAAGTGAATACATGGAGTAATGTCACATAAATGTACTCTGCAAATTTGGAAAAGGTTTACAATTAGTTCCTAGTGGTAAGAAAAACTAATTCTTAATTGTAATACCTAAGACTCTAAGGACAAGGATCGGCTAACCCATACACTTTTTATTGAGGCATAAGTAATCTTAATTTGGTGCACTTCTAACTTTGTGAAATGTAATTCATTTATGTAAATAATCTATGTAATTTTTAAACATCCTTCCCAGTACTATGGGCAGAACACATGGATATTACTTTAGATAGAATGATCTGTTATCCTATCTCAACCCAATATTAAACATAAAATAAAATCAAAATTACCAATAACATCTAGTTGAAGACAAGGCTCGGGGACACCCTCACAGAAAATTTTCCCTAAGCCCCAAACTGATTCGAGCAAGTCCACTTTGCTTCTCTTCTTTCTCTCGCCTTCTACTCCCTTAGCCTTCATCCCAAAGAATGAGAAACATTTTGCCCATACAGCAACAGAAACTGTAATTTTGTATTTCTATGAAAATTAAGCAGCATTGAGCTTGTGATCACAGGAGGCCATTCACATTTAATAACTGAATATAGTTGAGATGTTATATAAACTCTCTAATAAAATACAAGCGAACTGGGAGGACTGAGAGATTCAGGCAGCTTGATTCACCACAGATTGTTCACCATAATAGGAGCAGTGGGAATACCTGTCCACAATATTTATAAGGTAATCTTAATGAAGTATAATCAATCTGATGCAAAACTCATGATTACATCATGTTTGGCCTTTATTGCATCTAAACATGATCTCCATCAAAATATTTAAGACAGTAGAGCTATTTTCATATTTGAAAAAGATGTCTGTCTAGTAAAATCTATTTTAGCAAGATTTATAACAACCACAAACTGTTTTTCTAGCATCCCACTGTAAATGAGAAGTTGCTATATATTCTCCTTTGATTGGATGCACTTAAAATTTCTTTGCTGAATTTTATACTTCAACAGGGAATTTTAAGTTTCCATTTATATGCTACATACAAAAGGTAGTTGTAATGTTTGACTTGTCATATACAACAGAGCTAAACCATTTTTAAAGTGAAAAATCAAGATGTCCCCAAAAGGCAACTAGAAATAATAAATGCAGTTTCTAAAACATGATTCTATTTTATTTCATTCACACCAAATGGATGGAAGGGAATATTTAAGGGAAAAAAATTTGTTATTTAAAAATTTTTCCTCAAATCTGTGGAGGTACACCTTGCATGTACTCTAAAATTTTTAGGAAATTGGAGTCAGTAACATAAAGATTGTGTATTATTTAATTACACAAGAAAACACAATTCATAAAATATTCTGCCTCTTCAAAAATACTCCAGGTATTTTACAAGGAACAATATAGTTAGAGTACCAAAAATATACACAACTGCACAAGCAATTAAAATCATAATAAAAATCAAACATAAACTCAGTGTACCGTGCCAAAGGCCTTTTGAAATAAAAGAGCTTTAAACCTACAGAACATAAAAGGAGGCTATTTCAGTGGTTGTCCTCAACTGAAAAGAGAGAAGGTTCCATAGCCCCAGGCTAGAAGACAGAAGTTCTTGTGTCTGTGCCTGTAAGTTTCAGAATGAAAATTATCTTGCCCCAAAAGTTCACAAGTTCTTTAATATTTCTCTTCTTTTCAAGATATTCTGCTTCAAAAATAGTGTCACCAAAGGGATCTTAACTATGAGGTTCAATTATAAACATACAAAGATACGTTTTTTTTCTATCACCATGTTAGCCTTTTAACTTTATGGAAAATAAAGTAAAATTTAAAAATAAAATTATTCACTGTTTGTCTTTCTAACATCAGTCAAGTTCCTTGAGAATGTAAAAATCTGGACACTTGTGGATGAAATGGAAAATAGAAGATAGTTTTGAGCAAACCAAAACTACCTCTTTCTAGGAAAAACAAAACCAAATGAAAAACTTTTCCATATGTGTGACTTTCTGATAGGGTGGGAAATGCATGCAGTTGTCAAGAATGAACCAAAAGAAGGTCCAAATAAATTTGTTGCCAAATGTTAAAATGCTGCTTTAAAACAGAGTAGACAGAGCTCCTACTTCTTAGACTTTATAAAAATCAAACTGCCAGCTTCTTTATATGAATAGCTAAATGTTACTTGAAGGCTCTGATCTTAGCATGGATTCATTGGATGAAGTATACAAATTCTTATTCCTCTACAAGAATGAACTCCAAACCATTGTAATTTAATATGGCCTGGCATATGGTTGGGATATGAAAAATGGAAGAGAGATACTTTTGTCACCAAGAGCATACATTCAAGTGAATTTCAAACACATATATTTTGCTGAGTTTATTTTTAGTTTTTCTAGCATCAATGTGTTTGAAGAAAAAACTTCACACTTCTTTTCCACCTAATCAGAGAAAGCTTTGTGAAATTCACAAGGATGGAAGAGGGAGAAAAGAACATTCACAGATATGAAAAAAAAAAGTTTCTTTTTTTCCTTTTGCATTAGGAGAGAAGTTGAAAAAGAGAAAAAAGTGAGAAGCTAAAAAGGATAAAGGAGTCAAACCAGTTTACCTGAAAAAGAAACTTATGGTCAGAAAACAACTCTTGCCTGCGAACTTCTCTTGATCTGGCTCTTAAGTGCACCCCAGACTTTTTGACAATAGCCTAAAACTGACAGCTTTTGTTCACCACTGTCAGGATCAGGTACTAGGCCTGAACAAAGAACAGAGAATATTTTGTGCCCGCACCATAGAGGATGTATCAACAAAGGAAAGCATTATTCAATATATGTTTTATTTGAAAAGAATTATATAGAGAGTATTTGTTTTATCTGAACCATTTTCCATCTTTGTCTTGACCCAAGAGGTAGAATAAATATTTGATATCAATATCATCTTTAAAATCCAATGTTGTCAACTTGGCATGTACTAGGTGATAGTCATTTTGGTCTGACAGATTTTCCTCACATCTTAGTCACTTTCGTATTTTAATGAGGAAAAAGGAACTATAATAAAATGCTTACATAATATTTTTTCTGTCATCTCAGCATTAACTTCAATATGCTCAAATTTTATTACACAAATGATAAGTTGATTTTATATCCCAAAAAGCCCTTCAGTTTATCCTGGAATGTTTTAGTACATCAATATTTTGAGAGAGCTAATTCATATTCTTTTAACTCCTTATACCTTTAAAATATCACAAAGGGTATTTATAATTTTTAAAATTAGGCTTTGAAAGGGGCGCCTGGGTGGCTCAGTCATTAAGCGTCTGCCTTTGGCTCAGGTCATGATCCCAGGGTCCTGGGATCGAGTCCCACATCGGGCTCCCTGCTTGCCGGAAGCCTGCTTCTCCCTCTCCCACTCCCCCTGCTTGTGTTCCTGCTCTTGTTATCTCTCTCTCTGTCAAATAAATAAATAAAATATTTTTTTAAAATTAGGCTTTGAAAGCTCAAAAAATCATAAACCCACATTCAAGTACGCACACATGTATTTCACTGTATATTAGTGTCATGATGAAATGGGAGCACTGGGATAAAGGTGGTGACACCTAGCTTCTGCCATTGACCCCTGACTGCTAAGAAAATCGATATGGCACTAAACAAGGCCATGGGTGCTATTTTGGTAGCCTACAGAAGAGAGAGACATCTTCCAGAATTTTCTGTGCACACCTACAAAACTACATTCAATAGTTCTACCTAAGTAGTCCTGTAACTTTGACTCAAACATTTCAAACGTCTCTGTGATTCAATTTCTTCAGTAAAGGAGCTAGAGAATCCCAAATCCTATGACTTTTATGATAGTAAACAGTCTCCTTTAAAGGTTTAGAAGCCATTAAAAATGCTTCTTATTCCCTTCCACTTCTGTGATGAGTTGGGAGTAATCAGTGCTAAGCTTAGATATGGCTTCAGCAGTAGTATTTCTATGGTAGGACTTCGCCAACTGAAAAACGTAAGCTGAGAAAGAGTGAGCATCAAGAAATAGTCAAGCAACAGACTTTTAACCATAGAGAACAAACTGATGGTTACCAGAGGGGAGGTGGGCAGTGGATGGGTGTAACAGGTCATGGGAATTAAGGAGGGCACTTGTCCTGATGAGCACCGAGTGATATATGGAAGTGTTGAGTAACTGTATTGTACACCTGAAACTAATACAAAATGTATGTTAACTAACAAGAATTTAAATAAAAACAAACAAAAGAAACAGTCTTACCTAGGGAAGTTCTCAAACAGTGAAACAAAATTGCAAGTAAATGGTATTAAAAAAACGGAATAGATCATTTTAAGGGCAAAATAAGGCACTAATTGACTTTTTTGGTGTTTGCTTACTACAGGCTTATACACCCTTTGATTAGGGTAATTTTATTCTTATGGAGTGTTTCTCAACCCTGAAGAAGGTTCATTATCAGAATAAGCTTCAGAATTAGCTAACATTACCCAACTCAAAGCTAACCCACAGGAAACATCTCATGATAAAGTATCATGTTTAAAATAAGGAAATGCTTTGAGTTCTTTGGCAGCTTTGGGTGTGTAACTGTATTTCTTAAACACATTGGTAATTTTCCATATTATGTAACACACAACTATGAGATCTCAAGACAGGCTTTTGGAAATTGCTTGATTACAACTTAAGTTCTTTTCTGAAAAAAAAAAAAAAAAAGGTTAATTATTGATTGGCCTTCCCTTTAAGAAAGAATACAAATCTGATTCTTAAAGTTCTACGGATGTGTTTGCTCCCTCTCATCAGTATCTAAAATATATGTTTTAATTTAAGGAACATCTAAAGCAAAAGTCAGCATTGGAGAATTCAGTCTTAATTTGCAGAGCTCACTGAACACTAGATGACAACTGAGGAAATTAACTAAGGCTTGCAATATTTTGAGCCAAAATTATTTAAAACCTAGATTTTCATACATAGCTCAAACAAGCAAATTAAGACTTTGTAGATAAACAAGAGACATAACATTGTTGGCCAGGCACATTTCCAAAAAAGAAGGGGAAGGAGAATGCCAACAATTCATAGTGCCATGAAAGGGGGATCCAAATATTGGGAATCAAAATAAGGACCCAGAAGACATGAAAAAGAAATCCCAGTGTAATAGTGGAGCAAGTGTTGTAAAAAGCACTTTTCTTTGTTAGAACAGGAAATCAGAGGGATCACAGAAGATGGTCTTCAAGAAAAAAGTGGCTATGATTGCGATCATCTAAACTATATGATTAAGAAAGTAAAGGATCTTAATGGTAATAGGAAGGTATGTACTCTCTTTGACAAAGGAAAAAGAAAGACAACTAGAAATTCAAAGGAAAACAAATTATACATTAAATTCATTGTTTGACTAGGAACCAAAGTAAAATATGGTGTAATTCTGGCAATTGGTAGAATGTGAGGAAAAGGAATGAATTTTATGACACTTTAAATAATGTCATCTGGCAACCCTGAGTTAGTGGAACTGGAGAATATTTTGTTGGCAATGTACAAGTAATGCTGTATCAGTAGAAATAGGCAGAGTTGGACTGAAGAGTAGAAATTCCAAATTTCTCACTTCATAATGCTGAGGTTTAAGAGACACTCCAATACGTGTTGATTTTAAAAATAGAGTTGATATTCTAGTTATGGGGCAGAAATAAAAATTAGTAATTAAGAAACACTGTGAGAGGGGCGCCTGGCTGGCTCAGTCAGAAGAGCACGGGACTCTTGATCTCAGGGTCATAAGTTCAAGCCTCGGGTTGGGTGTAGAGATTACTTTAAATAAATAAAAATCAAAAAAAAAAAAAGAAGAAGAAGAAGAAGAAAAAATAGAGGGGTAGTATATCTTTTTTGTGATAATGAGAAGATACTAGATTTTATCCAAATTGTTGAGAGAAGAAATAGCTGTATGAAAATAGTATTTAGGTGTTTTGAGGGTAACCTTCAGAAGTGTGCATAGAAAGGGGCAAAGAAATTACTTATGTGGTGTACAACTGGGAACTGGGAAGGGATGGGAGAATTTCACTTTAATTCCATGGTATTTGTTGTTTAAATTTACTTCAAATATGTGTAACATTTTATAAGATATAATAAAATTAAATATTGAAATTAAAATTTAAAAAATATGCCTCTGTGTAATATTATTTCAAGTCCTCATATAAACCTTTCCTTTAGTTCAAGCAATGCCCTTAGTCTCACAGATGGCCATAACCTATAATCATTTCTGTGGACTTACAGTTCCTGTTGTTTGTAAAACTGTAGTTGATTTTATTAGCCAATATGATATTCACTGTACTGAGACCTTTGAGATAGATTCCTGTTTGAGTGCAGTGTCACAAAAATATATTTGTCTCTGCAGATAAATTGTGTCTTTTCTTTTGTCAGAAAATAAAAATTGTGAGGCCTTTGGCTGTCAGGAAACTTAAAAATCAAGGCATTGCTCTTCAATTCACCTAGGTGAATTAGGTAGTTAGCAGTTCACCTAGGAGTCTAGACTTTTAAATCATCTTTATTCTGCTCTTAATCCTTTCATTCCCATTGACAAAATAGGCATTTTGAAAGCTTCCTCAAATACTTGAATTACTAAAACTTTTACTGATGCTAAATATATGAAATGATATTAGATCTACTACTATCACCAAGGTTTGCTCCAATCATAGCTGTGCCTACATTGTTCCCTAAAACATTTTAAATGCCCGGATCATACCAATTCTATATCATGTATTTATATCCCTACAACTCTAGCGAGTGCTATGTATGTAGCAGGCGCCCAAGAAACGTTTCCATGTTGGACTAACTTAATCATGGTTACCACAATTTTTCAATTTATGGTCAGCAGTAAAAATATTTCTCAAGTTACATATAAACAAAAAGAGTTTTACCTCTTAGCTATTTTTATATGTGCTAATAAAATTCACCTAAAAAAAACAAAGCAAGTATAAAAGACTAACTTGTGATTTATAAACACAGTAATATTGTAGTTACCTTTCACTGAATGATTCTAAGTGCAGTTTTACTTCTAGAACTGAATATGTACTATGAGCACCAACAACAAAAAATCCTGATATAATCCATCATTAATGATACATAGTAGTGAGAGGTTTTTTTCTCTACAAACTCCTGCATTTAACGAATATCTGAACCAAAATAGGGGTGGAAGAAAAAAAACCCCAAAACTCTGATATTATTTTGAGAAAAATCAATTCCTACACCCTTAATTGAGAGCCCAATCTGTTAAAACACTCAGTAGTCTCATACATGGAAGTTTGCTTTCAAGGGTCATTGAGCAGTGATGTTTTCCTGCTGCACCACAGTCATAGAGGTACTTTGAAAAATAACATTGTACCCTTAATTCATAGTGAAGTATCAATGTTTCATCATTCAGATGCTTCCTTTTTCTCAGAGGTAGGCAAACCAATGTCACTTAACAAGCTGAAAAGGTGATATTACCAAAAGAGCTGTTCCTTTGCAGAAGTACAAGGGAACACCGGTCCATGGTGTCACATGGAGACCATAGACTGGCTTACCTGTCCTCAAATGTTACCCCCACCAGCTTAAAACAGAAACAGGAATTTCCCACTATCGTTAGTCTTTTAGGTCATGGCATCATCAGTAAAAGGCTAAAGTTAACAGGATAGTAGCTTACTCGAGACACCACATTCCAATATTGGCAGCATTGACATAAATACCTGTATTACAAAAGATATCCAGCAAGCAGTAGACATTAAAAATAAGAAAGAGGACGGGTATTTCCCTGGAGTGTAAGACTGAGGGTAGAGGGAAGGCCCAGGGATGGTGCAGAATGGAGAACCCATGAGCCACTTCAAAAAGCAGCAGACACTGAAATGAAAAGAGAGAGCAGGGCCAAAAAGGAATGTAGGCCAAAAAGTAGGTCAATACATAACCTCATAGATTTTTTTCCATGGTATCTCATGCATACTGAAATTAATCACAAAACAGTAGATTTCTATTAAAATATGTCAATTATTGTAGTGCAGAAAGATAAATCAAAATCATTGACCATTTACTTTTCCTTGAAGAAGTACTTCTTGACCAGAGCAGGACAACCTCCTGAGAAAAGAAGAGTAATACAGAATGACCAGTTCTGGGTGAAATCCTTAAGTAAATTAAACCCAAGAGGGATTCCACAAAAGGGACACTTAATTATGAGTAAAGTATCAGCAAAAGTTCTCAACTCTCACTGCATATTAGAACCACCTGGGAAGTTTTAAATAAGAATGCATCCTGACACTCAGCCCGTACCAGAGATTCTGATTTAATTGATCTGAGATGGGACCCAGGTATCAACATTTTTAAAGCTCCCTCAGTGACTCTACTGTGCAACTAGAGTAGCAAACAAAAGCTGAAGCCAGAATGTAAGTTTCAGGGCTCTAGAAGGTTTGGAAGCTGTTGCTTCAGGTCTTTGCTTGTGTATAATACTTGTTTCTTCTTATTTCTTTTTACCACTGAAATGCTGAAGTCACCACCATAATATACATGTGAGTATTAACAGTCATGCTCTAGAATAGCCTTCCTGTTGTGTGGTGACCTAGATTTACCCAATTTGTCAAGGCACAAGTAACTGAACTCTAAATGCTACACTTGTGCTTGGGAAGCTCATGAATTTAAGTGTGTTGACCTCAAAGACAGTCTGGTGTTAAGACGTCTTAGCTTTTCGGGCACTTGGGTGGCTGTTGGTTAAGCATCTGCCTTCACCTCAGGTCATGATCTCAGGGTCCTGGGATGGAGCCCCACATCAGTGGGGCTCCCTGCTCAGTGGGGAGTCTGCATCTCCTTCTCCTTCTGCCCCTCCCCCCTGTGCACGCACATGCGCACACGTGTCTATGTGTGCACACGCGTTCTCTCTCTCTCAAATAAATAAATAAAACCTTAAAAAATGTCTTAGCTTTTCAATTGGTGACTGTCAGGGAAACATAAGAGTTACTTACAAAGGGGCATGAGAAAATGTTTGAGGGTAGTGGGTATGTCCACTATTTTGATGGTGGTGATGGTTTCACAGGTGTGTATAGACATGTTGGAACCTACCAAATTGTATACTTTAAATAGGTGCCCTTTATTGAATGTCAATTACAATTCAATAAAGTTTAAAATATAAAAACTCTTAGCTTTTTTAGCTTTCAGTTTGTTGTGTCTTATATAAAAATTATAAAAGAAACATTAATTTCATATCTTCAAATCAGTTACCCTAAGTGTCTTTAAAGATCTAGAAATTTGAAATCAAAATTGATAAGAAAGATCCCAACCCAACAACATCCCTCCTACTAACCCATGATGGTACGCGAAATCCCTTCCAGTAGTTGAAGCTAATGCCATAAATGTCAGATGGGAATTGTGATGTCCTCATATCAGTGGCCATATAAGCACCACAAATTCATACAATTCATACCAATCTCCCAAAGAGAGAAGGACTTATACATAAAAACCGTAAATCTGAGCTAGAAAGAAAGTGAGAAAATGAGGAGCAAGGAAGCCTCCCAGTTTGTACTTGGAAATTGTGGACACCTGAATAGTTGGCAGGATGAAGGTGCTATGACGGTAAGGTCTACAAATGAGAGTTGTGGTCATCAGAGAACAATATAGGCCACAAAGAGCATCAGATGCTCTTTAATCCTTATTGGTTTTGCTGGCATTGCAAAAACATCTGTTCTTTAAGAATACTTAATATAAATAGTCCTTAAAAAATCGATGTCCCTGTGATTGTTCAGGAAGACTCTTTACTTATTGATATTCTCCAAATGCATTATTCTTATTAAATATAGAAAGCGGAAGATAAGATTGTTGTCACTTTGATAAAGATCGACTAAGTCCTACTAAATTTTATATGCACATGGTTAAGGAGGCAGATACTAGGATGTGTAGTCTCAAAATCCCCACATTTATATCAGAGTAAGAACCCCACATAACAAAGAATTTCTAACTTAGTAAAACCCCACTGGGTGAATCTATGATAAAAATAGTATGAATAGACAGTGTGTTTAAAATGAAGAAAACACAGAAACTGGTAGCTTCCAATTAATACCATAAAATACAGAGTTTCTGTTACCATCGCCCTTTAATTCTTTTTTTAAGATTCATAAATTAGGGGCACCTGGGTGGTTCGCTCAGTTGGTTAAGTGTCTGCCTTCGGCTCACGTCATGATCCCAGTGTCCTAGGATCGAGCTCCACATCCACATCCCCCCTGCTCAGGGGGGAGTCTGCTTCTCCCTCTCCTCCCTGCTTGTGCTCTCGCTATCTCTGTCTCTGTCTCTCTCTCAAGTAAATAAATAAAGTCTTAAAAAAAAAAGATTCATAAATTTAAAAAAATGTATTTTTCAAGACCATGAAATTCCAGGCCATATTGTGAAAATAGTAATATTTTACTAGAAATGCCAGGAGGCCGAATTTATACCATTTTTCATTAATAGGCAAAAATCAGCTTCCGTATTATGGTAGTGAATTATCTACCATTACAAAGTAAGTTTATGGTCCGCTCCAGAGACATTCAGTAGGACTACCTGGAATCAAAGAATATTCATTTGTAGTCATTTCCTTTGTAAAAGGAAACACCTGAACTTGGAAGAAAAAAAGAAAAACTGCTGTCACTCTAGTAGTTTCCTAATGGCTTTCCCAGAGTAAAGGCTTTAATGGAGATTTTTATTATTGTTCTTAATTAGACTAAGCACCTCTAGGGAGATGATCTCTCGTGATTCAGATTAATTTACTGAGAACCATGAGAGTGTTCTGAAAATAAAGGAAAAAAAAAGAAACCAGCAGAGGGAATACATATTCTGAAAAGAACTCTCATTTTCAAAATGCTAAGCTTATTCAGTCATGGAAATTTATTTACATTATTTACTTTGTGTCTTTTTTAAGATTTTAGGCATTTCCAAGGCCAGCCCTTGGCAACATTTTGCTTAGGGAACCCATAGGGACAAATCGGTTTTTTTTCCCCTTTCAAGAGTGTCTCCTATTACTCAATATTCTCTAAATCCCCTCCTCCCTTACCTCATTAAAATGTATCTGTCCTATATTTCACACTTCTGGATCTGTGTCCTGTTGAATAATTTGACTATTTTTTCTGGTTTGACTTAAGGTATAGCTAACAGTGTATGAAGCCTAATGGAAAACATTTTTTGCATTTCAACAGGGATCATAAATTCCTCTGCCAAAAGCAGTAAGAATGATGGAAATTTTACACATAATGAAAGGTTCTAGAGGTGTCGAAAGATCTCTTTGAACAAAATGGCTTTTTCCATTGTTCTCCAACAGGACCTCAGAGGCACTCTGAGGCAGACCTAAAGCAACTCAAATGAGATATGGGTATTAAGTGCTAAATAAGCATTCATTTAACTAAATGAAGTATTGTTTAACTAAATGAAAGAGAGAGAAGAGAAGAGCCAAAAAACTGATCCCATCAAAAATATGTCTGAGACTGGAGGACAAAGTGAGTCAGGGTCAGAGAAGTAGGAAGAGAGCCAAGGTAGAATTGATTTGCAGAATCCAGTGGGGAGAGAATTTCAGAGAGAATTGGGATTATCAATATTGTAAAATCCTACAGCTCTAGAAAGCAAGGAAAGGAGGACTAAAAGGTGATACTGACTGGTTTTTAAGAGCTCATTATAATCTCCAAGAGAAATTTTTTTTTTTCATAATGTGATGGGAGCAGATAAGATTGTAAGCAATTGAATTACAGAAAAGTAGGAACATAGTAACAATAGACATAGACTACTCTTATAAGGAGTTTGACTTAAAAGAAGAGAAAGAAATGAATCAACAGGCAAAGTGCTGACAGGATCAAAAGAAAGAATATTTCCACAGATTGGAGAGAACAGAGAATGTTCACACTTCAGGATAAAGAAGCAAGTTGAGTGGGAGAAATGGCATCTATGAAAATAAAGAAATCAAAGCAGATCTAAAGAAGGTTAGAAATAGGGCATTAGGTTTAAAAAATAAGAGAGTGAACTACATAATTTAGAGAAATAAATACAGAAAAAATCATGAATTTAAACTTAAATGGGAGAGAAGGAAGAAGTGAACCTCTAATCCATCAAGCAGAAGTTGAGATCATGTTCATGGTTTGCAATGGAGCTGGAAGATTCAGCAGACATTAAAATCTTTAGGAAGACATATCAATATCTACAAAGAAAACACATTTCCTTTAAAGGAGAGCTATAAAGTCTAACCAAAATGCAAACACCAATTTTAAAACTTGAAGAAATGAAATGTGAAAGTAAAGAAATGAAGTATGAAGGTGAATAAAGCAATGAATCTACATACCAGGTTTTTGCATACTGAAATTTTATTTATTCTAGTCAACATTTTAAACTTTAAAACTTAAATATAGTGGCCTGAGGCCATGTGTTTCATAGGTAAGCTCAATAAAGGAATTGTGTTCTAAGCTCTTCCTTCAGTGGACAGGGGGCATGGTACCCACTACCTTTCTCCATGGTTTCTATACAATAACACTTGTAAGTTTAGCCATTTCAACTGGAACTTGTGTGTGTGTGTGTGTGTGTGTGTGTTATGCCATACTTAATAGCAAAAGTCTGAAAGGGAAATGCAAATTTTCAGCTAAACATACAAATCAAACATTGGGAAGTTTGGCTGGCTGGAAGCAAGGGTGAAAGTAGGTTTCCAGTAGGGTTTTGGATTGGAGCATTTAGGAAGAGCTCTGTACTGACGTCTAATTGCTGAAAAAGGGAGAGGAAAAGAAGAAAGAGGTAACTTCTTTGCTCTCAGATCTACTCAGGACAAGGTCAAAGAAAAAATTGCTAAGGGACTCCCTTTAAAAGGAGTAAGAGAATTCAATCATCCCCGCTGCTCAAAAACAACAAACCCCCTGCCACGGAAACAAAACGCATCGCGAAGTCTTCAGACAGTAGGAAGTTAAGACAGAAGCATTCCATCATGGCGCATGGACTATTCAGGGCAGGCTTGGCATGCTTACTGCCCAACACTGCTTATCAAAAGTGCTGGTGAGTCAGGAGGAATTTAGAAGCCCATGGAGATCTGTAAACTAGCAATCAGATGAGAATGGTACAGAAAGAGCCGTTCCTAAGGTATGCATTGGGGAAATGAATTTATTATACACACTTGGGATTGTGGACTGGTAAAATATATTGGTTTCACTCAGAATGCTGTGACTATGGATATTCTTGAGGGCTTCATCAGAAGCAATTTGATCTCTTTCATGCATACTCCCTAACTTGGATCCCAGCCAAGAAGTGTCATCCTTTGGTTGATGACTCCCATTTTCCCCTCCTTATTTCTGGTCTTTTCACTAGAGCTTCAGCCTTTTATTTCCAGCTGCACTACAGAACATATTTTCTTGGTTGCCATCTCACACATAACATGATTAGGCTTATTCTCACCTTCTCTCCCTTCCTAAATTTCCCACTTGTTTTTTTTTTTTTTTTTCCTGGTCCAAATTTCCCAAGCTTCAGAAGCCTCTCAGTACAAATAAATGATTATTAACATTCAAATTTCACTTTATATTTGCAAAAATAGAACTTCATATTGGTTGAGAAATTTATATTGGTTGAGAGTTTCTCCAATTCCCCTAAACATTTCTAGGAATCTCCAGGGAAAAAAAAAAAAAAAAAGGATCTCATGTCTTTGATCTCTCACAGTGCCAGAGTGATGTACATAGATAGGATGGATGCTCCTTCCCTGCTCTGTCCTAGACCCTCTCTCCAGAAGAAATAAACAACATGGTTCATGGGTCTCTTAAATGAAAATGAGTCCTCCCAAATCAGTCTCTAGCCTCTCTATTTTAATGGCTCAGACATAATCCTTGAACTGGTCCAAAGATCCTGTGCCACATCATCCTATCGTTGTGTCAAGATCGTGTGCCTCCCCCCAGTTCCACAGGCAGAAAACTTTCTCCTCCAAGCAAGTAAAATCATGCAGATACTGGCCTAAGAGAGAGATTAGAGTCGAGTCTTTCTATGACTGATGTTCAGTTTAGGCACAGCTGAATTTGGGCTGCTCTATATCAGTGACACCCAGGCTCTCATTCCCCCAAGCTATAAAACTGGATGCTCCTTTTGAGATAGTCTCTTCTTCTATTCCACATAGTGAACCCATCCCAAACTCAGTCATTCTTTAGCTTCTTTATGTCTGAGGTTAACTGGGTGACATGCTGGAGCTAGCTCATACTGGCTTGCCAAAGCCAATTGTTTTCAGGAATTTGGTGACTCAGTTGACCTTACAATGCTAGCTTGAATTCAGTCATTATGAAAGTATTTACACCACAGAAAGGGCAAATTATCAAATTAGGGCATTTCCCCCTAGAGTTAACTGTTAAATATTTACCAGCACACTACTAGATAAATCCACTATTTTCATGCAAAATGGTACAGTTCATTAACACCCAGATTTTCAGAGTAATCTCTTAGCTGCTTTCTGTGCCTACTTTCCATCTCATATAAACTCATCCAAATCAAATCACTGATTCAGGCGCCTGGGTGCCTCAATCAGTTAAGCGTCCAACTCTTGATTTCAGCTCAGGTCATGATCTGAAATCCTGAGATCGAGCCCCACGTCAGGCTCCGTGC
The DNA here is from genome assembly GCF_029215605.1 of Mirounga angustirostris. Lineage (NCBI taxonomy): Eukaryota > Metazoa > Chordata > Mammalia > Carnivora > Phocidae > Mirounga > Mirounga angustirostris. Next base: position 39,473,680 of record NW_026991720.1, read on the forward strand.
TCAGTGGGGAGTCTGCTTGAGATTCTCTCCCTCTTCCTTTGTCCCTCTCCCCACTTGCTCCTTCTCTTTCTCTCTCTCAAAAATAAATAAATATATCTTTAAAATAACATCACTGAATATGTAAAGATTTATATTAGTTCTACTGCTAAGGGATCAAATGTAAATGTGAAGTCTTCCAATATGTTGCTGCCAATCTTCAAAAATGGGTTACATGAGATAATCAATATAATGCACATAGCACAATGCTTTGGGCCATACAAACCATTCAGTAAATATTAGTTGTCAGTATTATTTTTATTGGCACTAACCTGCTATGCATTATGTTTATCCTCACTTGTGTTAAGAGAACCACCATATTATTCTTCAATACACCAAAGTCATTCTTTTTTTTTTTTTAAGATTTTATTTATTTATTTGAGAGAGAGAATGAGATAGAGCATGAGAGTGGGGAGGGGCAGAGGGAGAAGCAGGCTCCCCGCTGAGCAGGGAGCCCGATGCAGGACTCGATCCCAGGACTCCAGGATCATGACCTGAGCTGAAGGCAGTCGCTTAACCAACTGAGCCACCCAGGCGCCCACACCAAAGTCATTCTTATCTCTACAAGTTTATTCCCCGCCTGACATATTCTCCTATTTTCCTTTCCCTTAACAAATATTTTCAGATGCAGAACAAACTTTATCTTTCTCAGCAGCATATTCTGAATAACCCCAGACCACAACTATCTCTTCTGAATTCCTTAAGTACTTTATTCTTACCAATACCTTAGCACTTACGAATACAATGCCACTAATATTGCTCTGAATTTTTATTTTTGGCATGTATATTTGTTTTCCATGATAAAGTATGAGTTCCTCAAGAGCAAGAAACAATTTCTTGGGGAAATTGATCCCCTTCTGGGGATCAATTCACATATGTACTTTCGTACAAGTGGCCTTCATCTGTTCTCACCTACTCTCAACAGAATATTGTTCATGAGTGTAGATGTTGTGTATAGGAAGCCCTCTCAGCAAACACAATATTAATCAAACATAATCCCATGACTGTTGAGCTTCCAATGATCTATTCTAGTTTTCACTTGGGAGAAAATAGCATTTTAAGGCAAAAAATATACCTCCTTCCAAGCTGTGACCCCTGTGGTACATCCTTATTTTCTTTCAACTCCAAGAACAAATTAAAAATAATTAAAATATGAAGCAGTTTTCATTTATTTTTATTACTTCATAATTCCAGCCATTTATAACTCATTTAAGCATTGCCCATAAATTTCAAAATTATGTGGCAATAAAAGTAATTAAAAAACAGAAGTTAAAACAATGCCAATAGCAAATGCTTTCCAAACTTATTATGAACACTGTCAGCAGAAAGGATGTCCAAACTCAGAAGGGGTGAGATGCATCTTACATTGGGATTTCAATGTCATGAATATTCAGCTAGAGTCCATCCCCAATAAGGCAGTAAGGGAATTTTCTTTCCAAGGCTAAAATCCCCACATGACCAAAAAGGCCCTGATCCAATTTTAGTATATGTGCTGCCGAAGCGAGCACAAAAAGGCCCTGATCCATTACAGGAGGAAAGTTAAGAACACTGATTAGCTACATGTCTATTCTGAGTGCATTCGTTCCCCTAGGGTCTTTTCAGGATTGAATATTGAATCCATCAATATGTTCTCTATTCAAACCTAGATGAGAAGATGGAAATTGCAAGGTCCAAGATGGAGGTGATGGCACAACTCCTTTAACACTCCTAAAAATAAAAGATACAATTTAGCCCTTTGTTAGCTTAGAGGTGGGAGGAAAAAAAATTTTTTTTCCCCAAAAGATACATCATTTCCACTATGTTTATATGTTAAGTGTGAGCAGGGGTCTGAGTGTATGTGTATGTGTGTGCATGCATTTATTTCATTAATGGACTATTTGATGTGCCATTAATGCAGTCTTTGAGCTACAAGTAACTCTACATAAAGATCATATAAGTTAACAACAGCACTGTTTGAAAAATACAATGACTTCATCAGCTTCAAATCATTCTCCTTGGACCAGAATTATTCTTTGGGGTTAAAGATGATTTCCAAAAATCATCTGCTAAAATTCATATCTAAATTCATATCTAAACCAAGATGAGGCTGGGCATTGGAAAAGATAACCCCCACACCCCATGTATTAATCACAAACAATAATTGCATCAACGGTTTTTATCACACCAGGGAAATCAAAATGTATTTTTGCAGAGTCTTGACATTCTTGTGATTTCAATAAATGCCAACAATCTTAGCTAATAACAACAGATGTGTTTCTAGAAATAATATTTCCATAGATTATTTTCCATAATCATTATTAAGGGAGAGAACTCTCCTTTTAGTAACAAAGTAGTTATTAATCACCAGTACACACATTAGTTTCAGTGATGCTAATACCACCAACCCTATCTGAAGCAAGGCCCACCTAAGATGAAATCAGCAGTTAATTGCAGGAACCTAAATGTAACAAAAATGGCTGATCTTAAAAACATTAGTGGAAAGTGAAAGGTATCATTTGACTTGCATTTATGTCTGGTGATGTAACAGGAGAACATCCACGAACACAATTCTTCAGTTAATTAAATTGCATTGTATTGTCTGAATTCCTAGGACAAACATTCTTCTAAGTAAGAAGTCAAAAGTGTTCTTTCAGGCAATCTCCACTGCAAAGTTTGGAGTTCCGTGCTTTCAGCCACGAAATTTGCAGACTAAGAGTGACAGGGCAATTGAATTTTCATGGATTGGATTAGTGCTGATTCCAAAGAAGGAAGAGTTTACTCCCAATGTTGCAATGTATGATAATGAAATGAAATATTTAAATTAAATTTCAGGTTGAGCACAGCTTCCCTGCAAGATGGCCCTGGCAGCTGTCTCTGAATTTCTCAATACAGTACATCACCCCCTACATAAATTGCACTTTTATGCAAATGAAGCTGCAAAAAAGCAAGAAGTCTGAGGACAAATCACTTTTTTTCCAATCTGAAGCATTGATTCAAACCACCATAAGAAGAAAAGTACTATGCAGTATTTACTTCAAGGCATCAACTTTTAGAAAAGAATGCCTGTATTAATTTTTTTAAGAATGAAGTAATGAAGAAGAAGAAGAAGAAGAAGAAGAAGAAGAAGAAGAAGAAGAAGAAGAAGAAGAAGAAGAAGAAGAAGAAAGATAAAAAGAAACAATCACAATGAAGGCTTTTCTTAAAAGTAGCTCATTCTTCCATGTACCTCATTCAAATGTAGCAAGAAACTGAAGGCAGAAGCCTGTTATCAGAGAAAAAGCTAAAATTGCATTTTTAACATCCTTAGATTCAATCTATAGCTTTTTCTTCTTTTCTGCTCTTTTTATTCATGGACTCTTTACAACTTCACTCAAAATATGTTACCCAATCACCAACTCTACAAACAGAACTTTTCAAAGCCTTACAACTGCACCGAGGAAGTAATTCTAAAAATTCAATACAGTGATGAGGAGACACATCCTTTGCATAAAACTATTAGCTAGTGACGGTGCTGGAGGGTGAGGCAGAATTAGGGTTTTACTTCTACTGAGAGCTAGAGTTTTCAGGGAAAAAAAACTTACTGCCAAAAAGAATAAAAGGCAAAACAATTTAAATTTGTGTACAAATAAAAGTTCTACAAGTCAAGAGCAAATTCTCAAAAGCTAGCAAAAGGTGAGGAACTTTGGAGCTTGTCTACATCAGTACAAAATGTTTGGGTCCATAATATTGCTACTATCACGCAGTTGCCATATATTTGCATATCTATCTGTACCAGTTTCCCACTTAACCCAGACAATCAAGAGTTCATTCAATGAGCATTTACTAAGTGCCGACCCCGAGGAGCATCAGGCTCCATGACCTAGAGGGGAGCTAGCCTTTAACACAAACATATAAACCCAAATAGTATACAATCTTTCTTTATGCACAGGGCACCTTGGACAAAGAGTGGAGAAAAAATAAAAGAATTTATACATTTGCATTACAGCTGACTTCAGGAGTAGCTATTTTTACAACTGAATATTCTGAACACTAAGTAAAATTACAGTTAAAAATGTTTAAATAGAAGGTACCATTCTAATTGTTATTCAAATCACTTCGACAAAACAATGTCAACTTTTTCCCACTATATCCATTTTAGGCATTAGTCAAGCAATGTAACTGATGTTAACACTACACACAAGATAACGTTATGCTTATACCAAACAGGCAGTAAGTAATCTCTTGGTTTGGGGGAAAAAAAATCTGATTATCTGTTCAACGCCACTTATATATTTTTTGTAACTCTTAGAAATATAGAAGTGAGAGTTTTTGCTTTCTTTTATGCCATAAAATCCAATAACTTCTACCACTGGTGTGGTTCAATTTTAATGAGAATTACACACACATATAGTTTATATACATACATATGTAATTGTATCAGATTTATAAACAACAACTTCAGAAACTTAGGAACATAGACTATAGATTAAGTGTTTACATGCAGAATTTGATCACACTACTCTGAAATTTATTTTGTTATTTAAAGGAGTAAAATGGCTAGTCAGATTGATGCTATGCAATTAATAGAATTTCTTTCCAGTTTAAATTTCAGAGGCCATAGAGAAATTATACTAATCACATTTCTTGCAAAAATTCTTCTAAATTGTAAATCCAAAAGCCACTTATAAAAAAGTTTTTTTTCTAGATTTAAACTGCTCAAGAGAAGTTCATTACAAAAAAAAAAGCCAATGTGCAGAAAAAATTTTTCTTCCAAAATCATTAAAAAATATTTAAACTAGATTTTTTTTTAAAGATTATTTATTCATGAGAGACAGAGAGAGAGAGAGGCAGAGGGAGGAGCAGGCTCCCAAGGAGCAGGGAACCCGATGTGGGACTCGATCCCAGGACCCTGGGATCATGACCTGAGCCAAAGGCAGATGCTTAACCATCTGAGCCACCCAGGCGCCCTACAACTAGATTTTAATTCACAACCTTGAATATACACATTCAAAATTAGCAAAGAATATGCTAATAACTTCAAATATTTCTAATAAAATATATAATTTTTCTCTTTAAGTTTTGTGAACATCAGAGATATTTTTGTTCTTAAATTATTAATTAACTCAAAAGAATACCTCCTGCTTAAAATATGACCCTGATTATGAAGGACAAGGAAAGACTGAGGAACTTCCACACAAGGGAGGAAATTAAATAGATTTGACAACTGAATGCAATGTGGGATTCTTGATTGGGTTCTACAACAGAAGAAAAGGACATTAATGGAAAATTGTTGGGACTCAAATATCACTTGTAGTTTAGTTATAGCATCATCCCAATATTGATTTCCTGGTTTTGATCACTGGACTATGTCTATGTAATATGTTAACATGAGGGGAAGCTGGGTGAAGGGTACACAGGAATTCTTTACACTATTTTTGCAAATTTTCTGTAAGTCTAAAATTATTTCAAATTAAAAGTGTAAAACAAATCCCTGAGTAGAAATGTTCTTTGTTTCCTTATGCAATTGGGTAGTTTTGGGCTATAAATAAAATATTTCTTGCAACATGCTTCAGGGAAGATCTTGTGATAAAAAGAAAAACAATTTCCTCACCACCTTCAGAACACTTATTTGATGGCATCATTTGCATGAGTAAAAATATAGTTTTCATCTTGTTAAGGAAAATGCTTAAAAATTCAGCAATTAATGACTTCCCAAAACTATGATAATAATGACAATGATTGAAACTACCTCATTGCAAGCTGTATTCTCTGCATTATGTTAAGCTATAATCATCATGTTTTTTGATTCTAAAATTCTAGGTGAAAAGTGCTTTTTCAGATTGCATTCCACAGTGTTCTTTGGGACCTTGTCATAACATCATAAAGTACAGCAGAAATCAGGAAATGTAAGCTAAAGGGGTCCTGCCCAGGAGGGTTTGCTAAAGGAATGACTAATGGATTTCAGTATGAAACAGTTTCATTTCCAGTTTATCCCAAGAGCATTAGCCCTGATGGCTGTATTATTGGGAAGTTTAAGTTCAATCTACTTTCCTGGAGAAAGGGCTGCAAAGGCCATAATTACGGCCTGTCTTCAGATCCCTAAATTTTAACTTCTCCAAATTATCCTTGGTCAGCCAACATACTTATCCTCAAAGGAATGAGATATAATATCTAAGAAATAGGATTACCTTTACTTTAGAAAGTCAGCAACTTTGTTATTTTAAGGTCACAATATATCACTCCTTCCCAAACTCAACTCTCCTTCGGGCCTTTCCCATGACATAAATTCTACCTTTCAGACACTCATTGGGTTTAAATTTTCTGATGGCAGCAGGCTCACAGGAAAAGCAAACCTATTACTTACAAGGGCACCCATGGGTCCAGTCATCCGCTAATAGACAAACTAATAACAGGCAGATTGGCTAGTTTTTAACTCAAGAAAGAAAGAGGACTAGCATGGGATAGGGAGAACCTGGAAGTCCAAAATGAGAAGCGTCTGTCCAGAGAGGAGGGGAAGGAGTAGGAGACTCAGGACCTGGGGAAGAGGGAGAAGCGGCAGAGGCCCTACTGCAAACTTTACCTGCTCGTGACTGGCTGGAGGAAAGCCTCGTCAGACACCATCTCAAAGGCCATGATGGGGCCTCCCATGAAGCAGTCAGGGTGCCGGCAAGTTGTATTGTGCAGAGAGCAGAACGCTCATTCACAGGTGTGAGACCGTACCGTTCCAGATCTCAACCAATGCAAATCACAAGATGCTACTTAAAATATTTACTTGGAGGTCTGAGCTCAAACAAAAGGAATGCCAAGGAACACTGTCATAAAGTCAACCACTGCAGAATAATGGCTATTGCGGAGGGGAAAAAATAGTTTTAAAGTTGTTCTGAAACCACAAAATACTACATCGAAGGTTACAATACAGTGTATTTATTGCCAAGGTAATTTCCCCCTCACTGGAATAATAGGATTGGGCAAAATACAATGTTAGGGGGAAAAAAACACAAAGAAATTATACCGTTGAACTACCACATACACTTTATTTTAATTATTTTAAGGCTGTGGGCCATAACAGGTAAACTAAATGCCTCCAGCCTTTCAAAAGCACCTCTTCCCTATGCTTTGCCAACCCCTCCAAGAGCTTGCTTGTCAGTCTTTGTGCCCCTGTGTGTATCTCCAGCTGGCTTTCCAATTTCTTGAAACTATTTGAAAGAAACCATTACATCTTCTCAGATTGAAAAATTTAATTGGCATAAACAAAATTATCATATGATTTCAACACCTCCTCTTTCCATGGTGCTCCTTCCAAAACTATTTAACTAATTATCCTTTTAAGGACTTGGCCCAAACACAATCACAGCTTCTTTGTTGAAACAATTTCTCACCTTTTAAAAAAATACTCTGGCAGGAATGGCTTGGTTTTTATTTTATCATGTTTTATTTGTATTAGGTGTTTTTTTTTTCTTTTTCCTGTGGGTAATACTTCTGGAGTCAAATCCAGTCCTGTGTGTCTATCAGATTATATCCAGGGTCCCCATCATTCCTGGCAGGACTGGCTTCGTGGGACATGGGACCCATGCGGTCACACATGGCCCCACGCTCAAAAGTGCCCTGTGCTTGGTTAAATGCTCTGCTGTCACTATCTGAAAATTCCTAATTTTTGAGCAGGGGCCCTGCCTTTTCATTCTGCATTGGGACCTGCAAATTATGTACCTGGCTTCAGGTAACACTGTAATAAATCCCAGCCGGAAGTCCCTGCTCCATGGCCTAAGTAGGCCATAATGGAATTCCTACCAGGAATCTGGCCAGATCCTGAAGATATTCAACTTCCTAAAGAGACATTTTTCAGAAGGCTACTACAGATTTGCTTCTTAGCTGGAGTCAACTTTCAAAAGACCAGGTAAGTAATGGGAGGAGGATAAAGAAGTGTGTATAGGGAGCAATCTTAAAAAATGTTTTGTGAGTTTTTTTTTTTTTTTTAACTGGGACACAGCATCTTGGGGGTTTCTAAACAGCAGGCCTGAATTAAGCTAGAACTATATCAGCATTGGGTATCCCAAAGGAAACATGGCCCTCCTGTCCCTGAGCACTTGGATAACAAAGGGAAACCTCCACTGGTTACACACACACACACACACAAAATTAAATAAATGGCAGGCCTGAATTCTAAATACCACTTCCTCTAAATGTATACCATTGTCAGTACTGAAAAGCAAATAAACAATTTTAACTTGATCATAGCTTAAAAAGTAGAAGAGATTTTAGAAATCTTGTAGATCAACCTTTTCGTATTTCTATTTTTTTTTTTTAAGATTTTATTTATTTATTTGACAGAGAGAGAGATAGTGAGAGCAGGAACACAAGCAGGGGGGAGTGGGAGAGGGAAGAAGCAGGCTTCCTGCCGAGCAGGGAGCCCGATGTGGGACTCGATCCCAGGACCCTGGGACCATGACCTGAGCCGAAGGCAGACGCTTAACGACTGAGCCACCCAGGCGCCCTCGTATTTCTATTTTACCAGCAACATCAAGATAAAAAAGTCCAAAGGCTCATACATAGTTAGGAGTTCAGCAGTGAAGGAAGTCAAGGCATCTGGTCCCCAGTCCAGGATGCTGTCAAACACACCACTCACCCTTTGAAAAATGAGGTGCCCTGCACATACTTGACAGAGGCACAGTTGTGATGTTGCTAAGGAGGGGCCCAGGACATCATCCACACCTCTGTACAAAGTCTCCCTCCATAGAGAGCACCCAAGAGTTTGTCATACTAATTATGTGAACACCAACGCCAGACTCTGCCTGGCTGGCCTGGAGAATAGTGTTCGCCGTGGGTCTACAGTGCTGAAAGGGGGAGCAGGGGTTGACAGTTATAAAGCATATTTTTCAAAGTATTTTTTTTCATAGAAAGTGTATATTGTGGCTCTCATTCTATATAATCCTATATTTTTGACTTGTTTAAATATTGCTGGTTCTGAATAATGGTCCTGTCTTTATTTGTCAGTAAATGTGGCATATGATGCCCCCAAAACACATTTTTCTTTTCCAGACCCTTTTCATTTTATTATTGATTTTTAAGGAGGGGGGGTGTGTCCTTTGGCTATAGATAAAATTTGAGAACAGTAGAGGGTTCAGTTCTGGTTTTGTTGTGAAGTTAGAGCTCCCTCCAGTGATCTCTCTGGCTGACTGAACTTAAAAAAAACAAAAAACAAAAAACGTTTCTTTCCAACTGTTCTTCGATGCATACAAATAAATCTAAGCTTTAGCCTTCTCAATGCAGATTTTTTCCCTTCTAAAAATTAAACTCAGCCAGTAAATACATGCATATTGATTTCTCCTAAAATCTTGTCAAATATCCATAGTCATTTACCCTCTGATACAGAACAGTTAAGAGGGTAGAATCAATACAATAAGACATGGTCAAGGAACTTCCATTTTGGCAGAGACAATGTCCATGTATGTGTCATTACATATAAACTTTTCTGACTCTGCAGGTGAGAGATAACTTTCACAGTTATTAGCAAACAAAGAAATTGGATAGGGTAAGTGCCTACCATTCACACTGGAATTGTTACTTATATTTCAGAGGCTTTTTAAATGATCTGAAATAACTTTTTAGATTTATCACAGCCACCTCCAGCATTCCTCCTATAAGCCACCTTCAATTTACTGGCTTCTACAAGCCAGGCATGACACTGCTCTTATCAGTAATGCCACATAACTCCATCAAGCACAGGTAGTACCTAAAGGGGATACATGAATAATTCATGAAACTTCTAACCGAGGGCCAAGTAGATATTAAATCACTTTTGACTGTGAGAAAACCAGTTATGATTTTTGTGATTTATTTAGTTGCTTGCTTATTTCTTTAATTCCTCTGAATACTACATTAGGTACTCCTTTGCTCAGTATCACGGAATCAAAGCCAAGGTAATTGGCGAGATGCTCTCTCAACCACACATTTGCTTATTTCCTCTCCTCCCTCCTCTCTTTCCTTCCTCCTCTTATCTCTCTTATATTATATTTCTCTTCCTTTCCCTTCCCCCTCCTGAAGGGTTTCACCGAGGCTTAGCTTTAGAGCTGGTAACTACATTAAAGATAATCTGATACAATCTGCTTTGATTTTATGGAAGAGAAACTGAAGAAGGTTGAGAAGCTTGGCCAGTCATACCAGTTTCATCTTCCTTCCTCCTTTCTTTGCAGCAGGGTCTTAAGCTCCCATGAGGTTCAGCAAAAACCCTGGGCGTTTCTGATACAGCTGGCCCCTGGCTCACCCCAGTCCATGTCTACAGTTTGGGTTAATGGTTAAGGATAAGCATACAACAATGAAACTAGAGATGGCAGAAATAGTTTTCTGTATAAAGAGATTTTAGAAAATTAAGAATCTGGGGAAATTACATGAGCATGCAATATTTCAGAACTATGGAATCTGGTATTTTAGGTTTTCTTCTCCTGAAAAAATGCCTTGCTTTTGCCCCTTCAAACAAACCTAAATAAGAGAACTTGATTTGACATCACTTTTCTTGACAATGATGGTAATAACGTTGCATTTTATTTCTCTTTATACATTATACCTTACAAAGTTTTCTCACCTAGTGTTCCACTCCAGGTAACTGGAACATGATCTCCTTGAATCTCATGGACTAGTACTACAGGGCAGAATGTAAGGAAGCAATGGAGACCTCAGAGTGACCCTTTACATTTCGTGCCACCATTCACTCAAGGTTATTGCATGGCTGAGTTCTATATTCATTACAATGTTTATGCAGCTTAAAGGAGATATCAAATTTAGCACTTGGGAAAAAAAGAGGTTATTATCAAGGTGTAGACAGTTAAAGCAAATTGCCTAGCCAAGAAAAATTGCTGCAGGCTCTATAGGAAGCACAGGTGTTCTGTCACCATCGCCCACTGCCTGCAAGTCCAGCAGGAGGAATAAATCTAAGGATAGCCCCTGCTGTTTAACCTGAGCTGCAAAGTTTCCTTTAAAGGGGTTCACCTACGTGGGTCAAGATGTTAGGTGAGAGAAGGTTTCGGGAACATCCAGGCATCTTGCTAACCTGGATCGTTTTGCCAGATGTAAGCTATTTTAGTGAGAAAGTAATTGAAACAGAGAGAAGAAAGTTCACTCGTTAGAGAAACAACGCAATGCCAGTTAGCCTTACATTGCAAACCCCTTCCCTAAGCAATAGAATAGCTTCTATGACAAAGGCAAATCAAACCTCTTACCCGATGCGGTTGGTGGATCTCAGATTCTAGGAAGCATGCACATCACTTGAAAAGCTTGTTAAAGGGCAGATTCCGAGACTGCCTCCTCCAACCCTCCTTCAGTAGCTAAAGTTATCTTTCCTTTAACCAGGAATTAGAGGTGATTCTGATGGGCACTCTGCTTGGAGCAACAATATGTAAATGACGTCAGAAAAATATGTATTCAGCCCAGGAGGAGGGTTGATGACCACTGTGTTACTTTCAATGACTTCTTTTGCTACAGGAAGAGAATTGAAGTAGCTCCATTCCTGCCTCTGCCCTAGAGAATCTCTTCAGCTTTCTCAGTGAGCATCAGTGACCTCATCTTTTTTTTTTCCTTTTTTTTTCCATTTTTTTTTGTATTTTTAATTTTTTTATTCTTATGTTAATCCCCATACATTACATCATTAGTTTTAGATGAAGTGTTCCATGATTCATTGTTTGTGCACAACACCCAGTGCTCCATGCAGAACGTGCCCTCCTCAATACCCACCACCAGGCTAACCCATCCTCCCACCCCCCTCCCCTCTAGAACCCTCAGTGTGTTTTTCAGAGTCCATCATCTCTCATGGTTCGTCTACCCCTCCGATTTCCCCCCCTTCATTCTTCCCCTCCTGCTACCTTCTTCTTCTTTTTTTTTTTCTTAACATATATTGCATTATTTGTTTCAGAGGTACAGATCTGAGATTCAACAGTCTTGCACAATTCACAGCGCTTACCAGAGCACATACCCTCCCCAGTGTCTATTACCCAGTCACCCCCTCCCTCCCACCCCACCCCCCACTCCAGCAACCCTCAGTTTGTTTCCTGCGATTAAGAATTCCTCATATCAGTGAGGTCATATGATACATGTCTTTCTCTGTTTGACTTATTTCGCTCCACATAATACCCTCCAGTTCCATCCATGTCGTTGCAAATGGCAAGATCTCATTCCTTTTGATGGCTGCATAATATTCCATTGTGTATATATACCATATCTTCTTTATCCATTCATCTGTCGATGGACATCTTGGCTCTTTCCACAGTTTGGCTATTGTGGACATTGCTGCTATAAACATCGGGGTGCATGTACCCTTTCGGATCCCTACTTTTGTATCTTTGGGGTGGAGGTGCTTAGCAGAATACACAAGGTTACAGGGAAGATTTTTTTAAATAACTGTATGTAACACCGAAGTAAAGTGTTTAAGGGAATTTTCCAGCATCGCTTACAATGTACAGATACATACTTCAACTCAGAATTTACCATGTCTCCTGATCGAATGATGACTCCCACATATGCATTCCTTGGAAATTGGAACAAAATGAGTGAGAAAAAAAAAAGAATTATAATGTCTTTTCTCTTTTATTTAATTATTGAAAATGACTGAAGTCAACTCCTCTAAAAGCGTAGTCCTACAGTATGAACTCCTCATGAAGATGTACAAAAGTTACAAATGGCATCATAAAAAAAAAAAAAAGCCCTACAAAACTGAACTTAGTCCATCACTGTGAGAAAGCAATGCTGCTAAATTTGCCCCAATTTTTCTAAGTGGTTTACGTTAACTTGAAAATTGAGGCCATGTTCTTCATCAAGATAAGCCAGAATAATAAGAGCAGGCATGCTGACCTAAGTAAAGATGAAAGGGCCTTGGACTGGGATGAAGAAATGCCAAGTGCGCGCTAAATCAAAGCTGCGTCATCTTAATACCTCAATCCCCTCATCCATAAAATGGGGATTAATAATGTTTTCCTCCCCTCAAGGGTTGTTTAAAAGGGATAACTAACAAAGTAAATGGCTGTAAACTATTTTGTAGGCCTGCTGTGTTGCTGCCAAATAGGAAAATTTCAATTTAAAAGCTGAGATCTTTAGAAGCTCCAAAATATTACAAGGCAAGTCACATTTCATGGCTAATTTAAAACATCAGGGGTTCACATAAGTTGCTCATAATGATATTTTCCAATTCCCATGTTATTTGATGACTTATACAGCTTCAACTTTAACAGTTGAACCCAGCCATTCCTGTCTGGCCATGATTCTCTTTTATCAATACTACCAGCTCACATAACTGTCTATATCTTTGGGGGATTAAGCACTATTTTTTATCTGGACCTGGAAAGAGTAAATTCGAAGATGATAAGAAATTTCTGGTTGCAAGTCCAATGTGTTATTTATTTAGATCAGGAAAAGAGCTGTTATATGCAGGTTTAGGAAGACTTTTTAAAGCACTGAAAAAAGTCTTTGTGTGTCAAATGGAATGGCACTGAAAATATTTTAATACCTTAAAGCTCTTACGAGTTGAACTAAACTTTCAGTAAAAGAGGCTGATTTTCCTTCTGGATTTTTGGCCTTCAAAAGACAAAAACCAAGCCAAGAAAATAAAATGACAAAATAAAAAAACTGCACCAAATCTTCAAATCACAATATTAAGGTAAACAATATTTGTACACTTAAAAGGAACCAGAAGAATTCATCGATGTGGCATAAAAGATATTCAGGGTTTGCCAAAAGTAATTTATACTAAGAATTGGCTAGGTAAAAATAAAAATAGATAAAAATACAAATTCCCGGACTCCACTCTAGTCTTCCTGCATAAGAATCTTGAGAAAAAAGCCCCAGAAATCGGCATTTTCAGCAACTATCTAAGATTCTTGCTACATAAGTAATTGTTGGTGGACCAGCAACATCAGCATCACCTAAAACTTGTTAGAAATGCAGAGTATCAGCCTCCGCTCCAGACCTGCCGAATCAAGATCTGTAATTTAATAAGCTCCCCGAGGTATTTGTATATACATAGAAGTGTGAGAAGCACTGCCCCAGATGATTCCTACATTCTAACAAGCTTGGGAAACAAGTGTAATGGAATGAGTCAGATGATTCAGGTTTGGGTCAATGCCTGGCTCTGCGACTAAATTCTGAGCTTCCCCCTGCAAATGCCTGGGAGCAAAAAAGAGATTAAGTGTGAGTTTGGCACCACTGAACAAATCATCATTTTAACGGTGACGAGCCATCAAAGAAGTTCTTCTTTCAAGAAAAGAGAAAGACTGGCTAGACCAAGACTTGTTACTAAACAGTTGTTGAGAACCTACCATGGAGTAAGTAGGTGCCAGGCAAGGAGAAAACTGCCAGCCTGCATAGAGCGCGTGTGTGCACGCGCACGCACGGACACACACACACACACACACACGCACAGACACACACACACATTCCTGGTTGTGAGATTGTGCTAGTTATGCCAGGTGTGGCCACTAGGAGAAAGGTACACAGGGTCACTCTGCATTATTTCCTACAAGTGCATGCGAGCCTACAGCTCTATTAAAAAGTTAGGGGAGGGATGCCTGGGCGGATCACTCGGTTAAGCGTCTGCCTTTGGCTCCGGTCAAGGTCCCGGTGTCCTGGGATCCAGCCCCACATCGGGCTCCCTGCTCAGTGGAGCCTGCTTCCCCCTCTCCCCCCACCCCCGTTCGTGCTCTCTCTCTCTGCCTCTCTTGCTCTGCACTCTCTCTCTCAAATAAATTAAAAAATTAAAAAAAAAAAAAAAGTAAGGGGAAAACAAAGGAAAACTCCAAGCCCAATAAGGATCCTCACTTTGTGTTTGAGAAATCTAAGCCTCGGGAAGTGTAAGTAACTTTTCCAAATGTCCTTACTAATAAAATAGGTGATTTTTGGAAACAGTAGCCTATGGTGGATGGTGCATCAACGAAGAAATTCACAGGCTGGACTGCATCTCCTTGTCTTCTATATTATGCTATGGAGTATAAATGTCATTGTTTGTATCCTATTCATTAATGCAGGCACTATTGAATCTAGGTACTATATTAATTCAGCATAAATCAAAGCAGGAAGGGAAAATAATCTCTCTCTTATAAAAACTATTAGATTTACTATCAGGGAACAGGAAACCAAGTGTTTTTTTTTTTTAAGATTTTATTTATTGTTTGTTTGTTTAAGAGAGAGTGAGAGAGAGAGCATGAGTAGGAGAAGGGGCAGAAGGAGAGGGAGAAGCAGACTCCCCGCTGAGCAGGGAGCCTGATGTGGGGCTCGATCCCAGGTCCTTGGGATCATGACCCAAGCTGAAGGCAGAGGCTTAACCTACTGAGCCACCCAGGTGCCCCAGGGAACCAAGTGTTTTAAAAGAAAAAAAATAACTCATTTTTAAATTTCAACCTCTTTCTTTCTTTTACACTTAAAGTGGAAATATTTTGTTTCTTAAGAGGAACAAGCACCATATACCTACTCCAAATTATAAATCAAATCAACAGAAAGTCTTTTCATTTTGGAAGCACTAATTGTTTAATGTTATTTTTAAAATTATTTCCAATGAAATTTGTTTACCTTAAAGAAAGAGAAGGAGAGAAAGGCAGGAAGGAAAGATGGAAGAAAGGATAAAAGGAATGAAGGACGAGAGGAAAGAAGGAAGAAAAAGGCTAATAAAAGAAGTGAACCATATATTAAGGGCTAAACAATACACTGGACTCTATTTTTTTTTTAAATGAGCACAGAACAAAAATAAAAAATTCATAAAGTAAACAACCAGTCAATAGAGTTTTGTTTAAAATGTTTCCCTTCAGCACGAGGATACACATTCTCTACCTATCAAATTGGAAACTATATAGTTAAAAATTTTAAGTTCTGCTAAAGATGTGGCAGGATGAAGCTATCTTATACTTACTAGCGGAAACGGAATTGGCATAGCCTTTCTGGAATATCCTAGGTAGTATGTCTCCAAAGTGCAAAGATTTCTATGGGAGGACATTTATCGTGTCATCTAATAGTCAAAAATTAAAAATAATATTAATGTTCAACAATTATCCATTAAATTATAAAACATCATAATAGAATGAAAAGTCATTTAAATAATGAATATTATTTGAATAATATTTATTGACCTGGAAAGTGATTATTATGTTACAAAGAAATATTTTAAAATATTAAGAATGGTGATTTCTGGAAGGTGAATTGTTATTTTCTTTAAACAGTTGACGTTCTAGATTTCTTTCAATAAACATGCTTTAAGTTAAAGATTACGAATGGATGGCTCTGAGGTCTTCATTGGGAGAGGAAGGGGATCTTTCTGGGAAGGTGCCTGTCTCTGTGATTTCCATTTTCCCCACTAAGTTAGGTAACAATGGACAGAAAAGGAAAATAAATAAGGTCAAGTAAAGTTCAAAGATTGGGGAAAGGGTTAGAGGTGTGTCCCCAGCCAGAATTTCTCAAAGACAATGAGTTATGGCCAATGAAGAAACCAGGACTGTCAGTCATGTGAGCTCCGCCTGCCCAGCCCCTCTGTGACTACCTTTGGTAAAGAGTAAAAAGATGAGATATTTCCCATTCATCAGTGGACTCATCCATTTCCATGCTTTTCTGTGTTTTCTTTTCCCTAAGTTTCTTATTAAAAGTTTGTATTTAAAAGTTCCATCTTGTTTTGCCTTGTTTTCCCCATCTTGGTCAGGCCAGATGAAGAGTAGAATTACACGTGTGGGAGGCCATTGAGACAGTGGTTTCCATTGACACCCCTGCTTGGGACCAGGAAGGGGCACTTGGAGACGGGGAATACTGAAGAGGTTAGCTAGCTGCAGCTGCAGATGTTGTTCCCTTCTCTTTTTGGACTTGGCTTCTGGTTTACACACACAACAAGCTAGACTCTGGCAGTAATTTACAGTGTCACAATAATACTGAAATAAGGGTGTCATTCAATAAGACATCAAAGGAGTTCTTGAACAAAAATGGATATTTAAGCACCAAAGTCTGTTTACTTCTTACGTTTTTACAAGGCAAATGTTTGGAGTCTGTGTATGTACATGAATGAATGTGTGCAGGGTATCTGTGTGTGCTCAACGGGGAGACTTCTTCCCTCCAAATGAGCATAAAACCCAGAGGACTCCAGCTCTAATAAAAAGTTGAACCTCTTCTTGAACATAAAAATTCCTTTTTAGCAAATAGACCAGTCAGCTTAGGGAGAAGAAAAGGACAAATATAGGCAGTTGCTTAAAATTTAGCCCAACCCACGATAACAATCAAGGACTGCGCCTTCCTCCTCCACGTCAAAAGACAATGTCGGACACTGTTCTTGCTCTGAGTCCTTCAGGGAACTGGCACACACATGAATTTCCATATACTATATGTGAACACAGGATATAATTAACAGCTGTTGAATAAAACCCCAAAGCAGAATACTTAAGGGGAGTAAAGAATATGGGATGGGGAGGATAAAAACTAGGGAGGGGAAGCATCTCCTAGTCATAATTGCTATTATTTCTGTACAAATAGTTTATAGATGGTGTTCTATTTTGATTTCTGATGAAAAATCAAGATGTAAATAAAGCCAAGTCATGCAATAGTAGTCAAATCTTGTCTGAGAACATTCAATATTTTTGCAAAGTCAGCCCACAGAGGTGAAACTCAAATTATTTATTGTATCAAACAAGTTAACAGAGAGGTAATAAGTGAGTTTCATAAATTAACAAAATAATACTGAACTTCTGAAAGTCTCTTCTTCCAGCTTGCCATTTGATTTTCATAAATTTTTTCTCTTTACTCTCTAAAATATCCATCATCCTATAAAGCTTATGTAGACTTGATATAAAAGTGGCTTCCCTTTGCTGAGTGCCAACAGCTGTAAATTTCTATATGTATATAGTCTTAGAGTTTATGTGAAAGAACATGTTTACATGCATCTATTACTTCAGTAAAAAGCCTCTACATTTTACTGTTAAGACAAGCAGATTGTTACTTCTTAGGAAAGGATTTCTTCAGCATTAAAATATAGCTTATTTCCTCCTTGATTTAGCAATACAATCACCCATTGAGTCCTTAAGTCCCCATTCAAAATCAATGATGTTGATCTAGGGTGAATGTTGATCTCGGGTGAACATATAATGTATTGGACAAACTGGAACACTTTTGATAGTAAATAGAACCACTCAATAGAGAGGCAAACCTAGATGCCTGGTCACCCTAGTCCTGTCCCAAACTCAATAGCTGCTTTTTGATGCATTTATTATATTGCAATCACTGCAGAACAGAATAAGATATAATTTATTTTTCCTACAATGTAAAAAATTTTTTTAAAAGGCCAAAAATACAAAAAGGCAGAATGACAGTAATGTAAATGATTATAAGGTGATAGCAAGAAAATTATTCATTCCTACCCACTCTCTCCGGGTTTGCTCCTTTCTGGCTCAGAGACCCTTTCTGCCCGTACTCTCTGCCCCTGTCATGCTCCTGCCAGGTTGCAGGCTACACACAATAGAGCATCAAGCAAGTTACAATACCAGCAAAGGCCTTATGAGGTGATTATTTCAAATAGAAATGGGATACAAAATCTGTCACAGAGCCACTGTGGAGAACATGATTCCCCTAGAAAAAAAATGAAAATTTGTCCTTACATCTGTTTGCAGTTTCAGTGCTGGAGAAACCAAATCTCAGAATACTTTATCGTTCTTCCCTTCTTTTCCCTTGATATCTGCTCCGGCTATTTACACATACTCTTGAATGTCTTGAAGCATTGGCATTCCCACTGTTACTAGTCTTCCCCTTTGCCACTCTTAGAAGATTCAACCTCTAAAACTTTCTGATTCACATTTACATTCTTAAAAGGTACAAAGTAAAAAGAAACTAGTTCATTTTCTGCCTTTTTTCATTTTGATACCTGATTTTCCCATGGGCATTCGGTATACATCCAGAGACATTAATCTGGGTGATTTTCAGAAAGATAAATTAATCCTGAGAAAAGAAGCCACCATCTATTCTGAACTTGCCACATTTCTGGTAATGGAGGGGAAAATAAATAAGTTTCTACTTCCAGAGCAAAAGAAAGGAATAAGATGAGAAAGGGAATTAGAATCACATTCTATATATGGTCCTCTATCCATCACCAAGTAGCTCTTAAAAGGATGTTGCTCTAAGCCAAAGCATTATTTTTTTTTAATGTAAAATTTCATCTAGGAATGACATACACAAGTTTACTGCTCAATGAATTTTTACAACTGAACACACCTATATAGTCAAATCACAGATAAAGAAATAGGACAGTAACAGGACCCCAAGCTATCTCCATGATCCCACCTAATCAGTACACTTCCTTCCCCAAAGGTAACAATTACCTTAACTTCCATCACCATTGATTAGTACTTCCTGCTTCAGGACTTCAATATATGATAATGAAAACTCTTTTTGTATCTGGATGTTTTTACTTAATATCAGGTTTTCGCGATTTATCCATGTCGTTTCATTAAGCAGTAGTCATTCATTCTTACTGATGATTAGTATTTCCTTATATGATTATATCACAATTTATTTATCCATTCTACTGTTGATGGACATTTAGGTTGTTTTCAATTTGGGGCTATGACCAAGTATCCTGCTACAAATATTCATGAATAAGTCTTTTGGTGTCTATATATTGGGTGCAGAATAGAATTGCTAGTCAAATGGTATTTACATTCTGCCAAGCAATTTTTCAAAGGACTTATATTATTTTAGTGCATAAGAGTTCCCATTGCTCTACTTTCTCATCAAAATTAGTACTACTTATCTTTTAAATTTCAACCATTCTGGTGGGTGTGGAGTACTATCTTATTTTGGTTTTAATTTGAATTTCATTGATTACTAATGAAATTGAAGTATCTTTTCATATGTTTATAATAATGTGAGTCTTTGTGAAATGTTTGTTCAAATATTTTTTCCATTTTTCTACTTGGATGTCTTTCATTTTCTTATTTATTTGTAAGAATTCTTTGTATAGTCTAACTCATATACATATATGGTTTGTGCTTTGTGCTTTTGAGATGATATTAATGCTATAAAATATTATCTAAAATTTTCCTCTAGAAGCCTTATTGTTTTTATTTTACATTTAACTGGAATTTGACTGTATCCATTATGTGAGATAGAAAGTAAATATTCATTTCTTTCATATAGATATCTAATTTATTGGATTTATCAATTTCTAGAAAAACTCATACTTTTCTCCCTACATTCAGTGTCACCTTTGTCATAATATAAATGACTACATGTAGAGACACCTGGGTGGCTCAGTCAGCTAAGCGTCTGCTTTCAGCTCAGGTCATGATCCCAGGGTCCTGGGATCAAGTCCCGCATCGGGCTCCCTGCTCAATGAGGAGTTTGCTTCTCCCTCTCCCTGCTTCTTTCTCTGCTTGTGCTTGCTCTCTCTCTCTCTCTGACAAAAATAAATAAATAAAATCTTTAAAAAAAATAAAAAAATAAATGACTACCTTATGTAGCTCTATCTTTTTTTTTTAAGATTTTATTTATTTGAGAGAGCACAAGCAAGTGCACACAAGCAGACGGAGGGGAAGAGGGAGAGGGAGAAATAAACTTACTGCTGAGTAGGGATCCCCATGAGGGGCTAGATCCTAGCACCCTGGGATCATGACCTGAGCCGAAGGAAGACACTCAACTGACTGAGCCACCCAGGCATTCCAGCTCTATCTTTAATATAGGAATATAAGGCTTTCTCATTTTGATGTTTATGCATCCCAAAGTTTGTATATGTCTTACGTTTTTATAAGTTAATACAAAATATTTTCTCATTCTCTTGTAGTTTTTGTTTTGTTTTGTTTTGTTTACTCATAGTTTTATTCTTCTTAAAAAGTGTGTTGCTTGCTCCCAAATATTTGGAAATATCCTAATTATTTTGTAATTGATTCTCAGCTTTAATTCTAATAAGATCAAAGGAAATAGTCCCTATGATTTTTATTAGTTTAAAATGTATTAATGTATTGAAACTTTCTTAATAGCCCAGCATTAATCTGATACCAATTTAGTTATAAAGGTTTTGTGTGTCTACATGTTATAATTTTGCCTAACACTTGATTTTCAACATTTCTGTTTCAACATTTCCTTTTATTTAAGGTATATTTTTTTCAAATACCTTGTAGATGTGTTTTGTTTTTCATCCAGTCTAACATTTTTCTTTTAATGGGAAAATTTATATTGTTTATACTAAATTAATTTAATAACTTCCATACTTAGGTCTAAATCTATCATCTTGCTCTTTATTTCTAGTTTTCCCCACATATTTCTATCTTCCCTTCTTTCTTCTTGAAGCAATGGATACATTCTTTCACTTGTAGTGATAACATTAGACATCCTTAATTTATTAGAATTGAACATAAATTAGAACTTTACCACTTACCAGATAATGGTATGTCCTTAGAACACTTAAACTTTATTTTCCTATCTCCTACCTTTCGTGTTATTATTGTATAAATTTTAATCCTAAATATGGTTAAATACCTTGAGACATTATTTGTATTATTATTTTCACTTTTATTTTTCCCTACTTTTTGTCTGCTATTGTTTTTCTTCTGCCTAAAGAGATTTCTTTCACATTTATTTTAATTCAGGTCTGCTGGCAATGAATTCTCTCAGTTTTTCCTTGTATAAAAATATCTTTATCTGTCTTTTAAAGGATATTTTTACCAAGTTCATAAATCTAAATTGGCAGGTATTTTTTTTCTCCACACTTTAAAGATGTCATTTCATTTTCTTTTTACTTCTATTGTTTCTATTAAAAATTCGGTTCTGCTTAGCATTTCAGTGCTTATCTCTTCTTGGCTTCTAAGTCTCTTGCTCTGTGCAGGACTCAGCAAATGCCGCAAAGGAAAAAACTGTTGTAGACTGTGGCCTTTCTTCTTTGCATCTCCCTTCTGTCTATAACCTTGGGCTCTCAAATCTTAGGTGTTTTGGCACTTTCAAGCTCCAATTTTTGTCTCCTTAGTCTCATAAGATTGTTTTAAACTCTACTGGCTTCTCAGCCTCCTCAGCTGACCTATCCTTGGCTTCTGAGTCCTCACTGTGTGCTTCTTAAGAATCAATAAATGCTCTCCAGCAGAAAGCAATATGTAGAATGTTTGCCCAAGTCAATAAGCCTCTCTTCTTTCCAAGCTACCAGACTGTCAGGGCCTCACTGCTTGAGCAGCCCTCTGATATCCTTAAACATATACACACACACACATACACACACACATATATACACACACATATATATATATACACAGTTGTATATATTTAAAATTCAATAAATATATGTTGAATTTTATTTATAGATGCAAGTATTTTATATATATATATATAATTCAGCTGTTCCAGTTGTTCTCACCAGAAGCACTGGTCTATGACAAGCCATTCCACAGATCTGGAAGCAGAAGTCAAAATGTTGTTCCTTGAAACCTTCCTATTTCATAATGGTCTTTTCAAGAAGGTTATGGTAGATTCTAGTATTAACAATCATTAGCTTTCCTTTTAGCAGTAGCATAATATATCTCTATCTTCATTGGCTTCAGCCTGGCCATCTGACTTGAACTAGAACTTTGAAGAGGCAGTTTATGGATTACCAAGCCTGTTTTCCTTCTGCCTGAAACCAACAGTGATCCAGATAGCCAAAAGGCTGGGTTTTTTTTTTGTTTGTTTGGTTGGTTGGTTTTTTTTTTTTTTAGATTTAATTAATTTATTTATTTGAGAGAGAGTGCCTGCACACAAGTAGGGGTAGGGGCTGAAACAGAGAGGGAGAGAGAATCCCAAGCAGACTCCACGCTGAAGGCAGAGCCCAAAGCAGGGCTCCATCTCAGGACCCATGAGATCATGACCTGAGCTGAAACCAAGAGTCAGACGCCTAGCCAACTGCGCCAACCAGGTGCCCCCAGGTACACACTGTTCTATTAGCATGGATGGCCACAGCTGATTGGAGATGGACACAGAGCATTTATAATTATTAGGGCCTAAAATTGGGGATTGCTTTTATTGCAGTGTAACCTAGCCTATCCTGACTGATACACGGGTACACAAAGATACACAAAGGAAATTGGTGCATATAATTCATGTGTCTCCCTCATGATGTATCACTATAGTAAGAACAGTTCCCTTTTGGTCCAAAGACTGCCTTAATAGAAGAAAGTTGATCACTAAGAGCCAACTTCTCATTTCTATACCCAGAAGTCTTTTATTAAGATTTCCAAAGGCAAAGAAGATGGAATAGATCCCAATGTGTTTTTGACTTTGAACTTTTCAAAAATATCCCATTATTCATATTCAAACCATTATGTAAATTCAGTCTTCGAAGAACTAGGTTCTTTTAGCAGAAAAAATCATTCAAAAGATTTCTAAGCTTTCTTTCATATCCAGTGGTAATGAAAACCTTTTCCCTGACCTATTTATTTCATACAGTAGTTAGAAGGCTTATAAAGGAAAATACTTTGAAGTAGAAGAAAGCTTCATACAAATGCAAGGTAGTAAAAAAATACATGCATATGTATCATTTTATTTACAGTAAGATTAACCCCAGTCAAATATTTCATTTTCTTTTTTAAATTTTTTTTAAAGATTGATTATTTGGGGGAGGGAGGGGCAGAGGGAGAGGGAGAAAATCTTAAGCAGGCTCCCAAACCCCAAGATCACAATCTGAGGCAAACCAAGAGTCATATGCTCATTTACATTTAACTGGAATTTGACTGTATCCATTATGTGAGATAGAAAGTAAATATTCATTTCTTTCATATAGATATCTAATTTATTGGATTTATCAATTTCTAGAAAAACTCATACTTTTCTCCCTACATTCAGTGTCACCTTTGTCATAATATAAATGACTACATGTAGAGACACCTGGGTGGCTCAGGTGCCCCCAGACCCAGGTGCCCCCAGACTGTTTTCTTTCCTTGTTGATTTTTTTATTATGTAAAACATTAACATGTTAGAAAAGGTAAAACTATGCAAAAAAGCTAAACCCAGAGAAATGTCACTGCCTCCATCTCTCTCATCAGGTAGGTAACCAGTATTTTTTTTTAATTTTATTTTATTATGTTATGTTAGTCCCCATACATTACATCATTAGTTTTTGATGTAGTGTTCCATGATTCATTGTTTGCATATAACACCCAGTGCCCCATGCAATACGTGCCCTCCTTAATACCCATCACTGGGCTAACCCATCCCCTCACCCGCCTCCCCTCTAAAACCCTCAGTTTGTTTCTCAAAGTTCATAGTCTCTCATGGTTCATCTCCCCCTCCGATTTACCCCCTTCATTTTTCCCTTCCTACTATCTTCTTTTTTTTTTTTTAACATATAATGTATTATTTGTTTCAGGGGTACAGGTCTGTGATTCATCAGTCTTATGCAATTCACAGTGCTCACCATAGCACATACCCTCCCACCCCCCACCACTCCAGCAACCCTCAGTTTGTTTCCTGAGATTAAGAGTCTCTTATGGTTTGTCTCCCTCTCTGGTTTCAACTTGTTTCATTTTTTCCTCCCTTCCCCTATGATACTCTGTCTTGTTTCTCAAATTCTTCATATCAGTGAGATCATATGATACTTGTCTTTCTCTGATTAACTTATTTCACTTAGCATAATACCCTCTAGTTCCATCCACATCGTTGCAAATGGCAAGATTTCATTTTTTGATGGCTGCATAATATTCCATTGTGTATATATATATATATATATATATATATATATATATATACACCACATCTTCTTTATCCATTCATCTTGGTTCTTCCCATAGTTTGGCTATTGTGGACATTGCTGCTATAAACATTGGGGTGCACGTACCCCTTCGGATCACTGCATTTGTATCTTTGGGGTAAATACCCAGTAGTGCAATTGCTGGGTCATAGGGTAGCTCTATTTTCAACTTTTTGAGGAACCTCCATACTGTTTTAAAGAGTGGCTGCACCAGCTTGCATTCCCACCAACAGTGTAGGAGGGTTCCCCTTTCTCCACATCCTTGCTAACATCTGTCGTTTCCTGACTTGTTAATTTTAGCCATTCTGACTGATGTGAGGTGGTATCTCATTGAGGTTTTGATTTGGATTTCCCTGATGCTGAGTGAAGTTGAACACTTTTTCATGTATCTGTTGGCCATTTGTATGTCTTCTTTGCAGAAATGCCCAGACTGACTTTTTTATTATTTTCTTAAGTAAGTTCTATGCCCAATGTGGGGCTTGAACTCAGGACCCTGAGATCAAGAGCTGCATTCTCTACTGACTGAGCCAGCCAGGTGCCCCAAGCAGACTGACTTTTAATAGGTCTTATTATGCATTTTACTTTTCTACAGGAAAAAAACACCCACTTATTGCTTGCACGGAGAAGGTACCATTCTCATCACCCTCCCTTGACAAACTGTTTTAAGGGAAGAATATTATACTGGAGTATAGTGGGAAAAATGGGAGGAAGTTTCCATGAGACTAATAAAGAAGATATGTAATATTTCCCTGAAGGCACTTGAAGTCACTAACGGCTTAACTTTGTTTCATTTTTATTTTTAATGTTTGTTAATTTTCCCTATTATAAATGAATACATATTTGTCAAAACTATTAAATTAGAATACAATGTAAAGAGAAAATTTGGGTATTCATGTTCCGTGTAGTGAACCTTTGTTAATATTTTAGTTAATATTTTAGTTATTTCTGCCTAGTATTTTCTCATGCACATACATTATATATGCTCATATTTTACATTTATGTTCATGATTTAAATGCAGTTTGATATCCTGCTTTCCAGTTAACTATCATGAACATTTCCCCATACAAGTAAAATTTATTTAAAGACATTATTTATTAATTTTCCTTAATATTCCATTTTTGGATTCATACAATTTTTTAAAGATTTATTTATTTATTTGAGGAAGAGAGAGAGAGTGAGAGTGGGGAAGGAGGGGCAGAGAGAGAGGGTGAGAGAGAATCCCAAACAGGTTCCATGCTCAGTGTGGAGCCCAACTCAGGGCTGGATCTCATGACCCTGAGATCACAACCTGAGCCAAAACCAACAGTTGGCCGCTCAACTGACTGAGCCACCCAGCTTCCCCTCATACAATTTTTTTTTAAAGATTTCTTTATTTATTCATTTGACAGAGATAGATACAGCGAGAGAGAGAACACAAGCAAGGGGAGTGGGAGAGCGGGAAGCAGGCCTCCCGCAGAGCGAGGAGCCCGATGCGGGGCTCGATCCCAGGGCCCTGGGATCATGACCTGAGCTGAAGGCAGACGCTTAATGACTGAGCCACCCAGGCGCCCCCTCATACAATTTTTATAATATCATAATATGTAATGCAAAGGGGGAGCTCATGGATTGAATTCAGTTTACCCTGTAGTAAGTCCTAAAACATAAAGATATGACCACTGTCTTCCATAAGCTTACAATCTATACTATTCATCTAGAGGACTCAGAAACTAATTCAACAAAGTTTGCTTTAGGGAATCAACCTCCATTTACTTACTGCCTTGTGCCCTACCATTTTCCTAAATTAGAAGTAGGCCTAGAATATGATTGGATCACAAAGAATATTCAAAAGTTATACAAATGTATGTATGTACGTAGACTCCACACCCAGCGTGGAGCCCAACACAGGGCTTGAACACACAGCCCTGAGATCAAGACTTGAGCTGAGATCAATAGCCAGATGCTTAACTGACTGAGCCACCCAGCTGCCCAAGTTATACTTCTTTATTGACACAAGTTTCTTCCTTATCTATTTTTTTTCAACATTTGGGGAAAAAATATATTGAGGAAAGTAAAAGAACTCAATATAAGAAATAAGTTAAAGATACGTTAAAATGTTTTCTTTGGTATTATAGCTTAGGAAAACTGGTAAGAATATGATATATATTTCAGTAGCAGGGTATCCACATAAAATGAGAAGCTATTGCTGTGCCCTTGTCCAACACTTGTAATATTGGGCTCACACTGAAGCCCTACGTGTTTGTTTTTGATCCACAGATATACACATTTTTTTTGTAACTCATGAATCAGTGGTTTACTCTGCCTGCTCTTCACCTGGTCCAGATCTGACTGCATAGAGGATCTGAATATAAGCGAAGATATGCATGATTCAGCCTAATGTGATGAATGGGGTGCTTGATGCTGAAGTGGCTCAGAAGGGATCACTTTGGATTAGAAGGGAATAGTTATGGGGCACTGCCACCTGCAAATTTGTTCATGGCTTTGCTTGAGTTTACAGCTGAGCTTTGGGCTGAAAAGCTCTTAAACATGATTTATCAACAGCTTCAGAAGTCTCCATGGGGTCTGCACTAATTCAACCAGGGCTTTCTGCTACTGAAAAGAATTTAAGCACCATTTTCCAACGGCATCCGTGACCTTCACAGATCAATTTAACAGGTCATTTCAAAGTTAGAAAACAAGTATTTTTAAAGCCACTGGATAAAGTATTTTTAATTTAATCTACAGTCTCATTCACATTGTACCACATCATACATGTTAGAATTTGTTCTTTCCTACTTTCTGTGATATGATTTCTGTCACAGTTTTATTGTAATGAGAAGACACTCTCTCAGAGTTATAAAATCTACCCATCATATCAGAACTTCATTTGGGGGCAAAATCTGGGTTCCATGTCAGACAACAGAGGACCACAACCAAGATGCTGCCAGTTATGTGATCATATAATTTTTAGATTTTTAACTTTCTGACTTTCATTAATTGTTGAGGGAATACTACTCTCTTGGGTAAGCATAGGATGAAGCTTCTTAACATTATCACCATTATGATTTTAAAAGTTAGTGGTAAAATACTCTTCTCTACAAACAAAGAAACAACTCCCAGGGCAAAACACTCCCAACAGTCTAGCCATTGGTATAACACTATCCCCTCATTCCATTAATTGCTGTCTAGGTCTGCATATATTAATTCATCAGAGATTCTCTTCTCCCTCTTTCTCTCCTGGAGAAATTTCTCACAACCCTTAGACTCAGTTAATAGGTCTTCCATGAAAACGTTGCCAATAACCCCAATCAAAGTTCTTCAGGTGTTTTTATGTATTACCTTTACTCCTTCCACATACTTCTACTAAAGCTCTCAATATATCATGTTGTATTTACTGACCACATGGCATTTTCTTTTACCACGCCCTCTCTCCATCTTCACCCTCATTACCACCCTGCATTCTTCTCAGATTTAAGCTCTAGTATGGGACAAGGGCAGTATGGGCACAAAAAGGGAGGCAATGTGCTGGGGTGTAGAACTCTTGAAGACATATTAAAAGAACAGAATCTAAAAGACCCAGGGAGGGCACATCTTCTCTAAGAGTGGATGAACTCCTTTTTAGGAAGCAATTTCTGAGGTTTTGACCTCAAAAGTAAACCACGAAAGGTGAAACTAAAGGGAATCATTTTGAGAATTGCTTTGCCTCAGCTCTGTTTCCCAACTGCCCATCTCCATGCCTTTAGAGAATAGGGAGTAAAACATGCCTATGAGGAGCGAAGATAGCTCCATATTTGGTACAGAATCCCCAAGCAGGAGGAAAAAGTATCTATTTCAAGAGATTATTCCCTGTCTTTGTGGATTAAGCCCAGCTATAGGCAACTGTGTGGTTAAGGAAGATAAAAGATTCATTCTGAGTGATAGACCACTAAAATATAATATATTCAGCAGAATATAAAAAAATAAGATCAATGTCATATTTCTGCTTTGTCAACCAGACTGAACTTTTGCTCACTTTCAGACCCATTCCCTCTTGTGTTTTTACACACGTATTCATATGATTTCTCTGTGGCAAACAACCATCCATCAGCCTAAATCCTTTCATCCTTCAAGGTTTATATCCATTTCCACTTCACTGGCAAACAAATCACTACAAATGTAAATTCTTTCTCCTTCCTCTGTATTCCTGTAGTTCTTACATCTATTCCATTGATTTAGTACCTCTTCATTTGTGGACCAGTAATGGCAAATACTTTTAAGATGCATGCTTTATTCCCCAAATTATAAAACGAAGTTCTCAAAGAGAGTAAAAATGTCTTACGTTTTTACCTCATACAATGTTTTGTATATGTTAGATGCTCACTGATTCCTGTTTTGTTAGGCAGAATATGTACTCTGAGAATTAGGGTCTTAGGAAAGGGAAACCACAATTGGAATCACCTGGAAGGAAAGTTTATTGGCCCAAACTTCCACAACAGAGCCAACCAAGTTAAGTCTGAACCTGGGGTTTGACTCAACACACATTATGTGCACTACAAACTCCTTCAAGTCTTAGTAAAATTTGAACCAGAGTGGTCATTTCTAGAGAAAATTAATTTGCTATAGAAAAAGAGAAAAGTGTGTCCAAATTGTTCCCTATGCCTCATTTTGGGGTTCTGGCCATGAAGTCAATTTAAGGACTGAGGTAAAGGAAGAGGGGTCTGACTGAAGAATCTCTCAGTCGCTGCCATAAGCAGGCCACAGATCTGATTACTCTGCTCAATATCTGAGGTTTTCCTCCAGTAAAAATGCACCTGGAATGATTGACTAATTTGGGGACTTTTTCCAGTGTTCTCCATGTGGTGTATTTTAATCAGCGATACAATTTAGCAGCTGCATTAATTAATTAGCACATTAATCAGGAGAGCATTTTAGCAGCTAATCCCTAGCAAACTAGCGGTTTGTGATAAAATTTTAGCAGCAGGAGAACAAGTAGTATACCAAGTTATTTTTTAATGTTATCATCACTGTAGGCCTAGCAAGGGCTGAAATTATGCAACCAAATTGAAACCTTTCCTAAAATATACCTATGCAGGGTGCATTTGAGAAATTGTATGCTTCACGTAGAAAGGTTTAACAATTACTACTTTTCTCTACAAAGCAGCAGTTCTGAAGAAAACTGTCAGGCTCTCCAGGAAACAAACTCTCCAAGTGTTCTTAAAATAGTCCTTGTGTGACTTCAGAAGAACTCAAGGATCCTCTTCCAGCAGCAAGATTATTTATGCAGTAATGAGAATTTTCAAGATATTATTTTATAGTTATTTATGTGAGAGCGATTAAAAGGAAGAAAATACTCACCTAAGCACTGAAATTGTTGCAAGTCTAATTTTTAGCTCTTTAAAACCTTTACAGTGAACCTCATACTTGGGAAGGGCACAGAAAACATATTTTTTCCAATACAGTGTTTAGAGATAAATGCATGTAGCATCAGAGCCAAATGTAATATACTTCTGATGAAATATAAATTGGAAGATTGCACATGGAAACATCACTCCTTTTTTGCTTCATTATGTCCAAAATGCAGTGACATGTGCTTTTATTGGATCCATGCATACTGAATTCCACATGTTCCAAAATTTAAAATTTGACTGAAAAGTCCCACAGGCTGATATGAAAACTTCCCTTCATTTATGCAACCTGGGGATATTGAATTCTTATATCCTGCAGTCTATTAGCCGGGACTGTGAGGCAGTTCTTTATCTTCACAGCATTTCCTGGGAGAAACCAGCTTTCTTTCATGACTCCACATCACTTTCTCAACCTCAGAATGAAGAGGGTCAGGGTAACTGAGGGAGCATGTGCTGGCTAAGCATTTCCTTACATTTCGAATTCTTGTTATATTGATTTTTTCCTCTGGTTCATGGAAATTGCACTCTATTTAAATCATATAATACAACTTGGAAGAATTTTAATTTCCACTCCGCCTTTTGTCTCCATTTATAAATCACATTTATATCTCTCAATCTTATACCCTCTCTTTTTAAAAGTTTTGACTCCTCACAACCTATTTATCAGCAGTTCCACTCCAAGCCCAAAGAAATTCCAAAATCTTCTGGGGAAAGACAAATGAGAATGAGCTATTTCTCTACCAAAAAAAATATATATAGATATAGATATAGATATAGATATAGATATGTATCTGTATCTATCTATCTGTCATCTATCTATCTAAATACATCATTAAGTAAGGATGTGAATGAGCTATTTTCTTATAAATGCCTTATAAATAAAAGGCCTACTGGTTAAGGGCTACCCATGCAACTCCAGCTACAGGTCTTTGGAGACAATGTCATGTCTTGTTGATTCTTATATGCATAGGTTGAAATTTATGCATACCTTTTGTCCAAGCTAAAATCATTATAATTATGTTGTTAGTGCATTACTTGGCTTCATTTGTGAGCACAGTATTTGTTACCAATAAATGCCTTATGGATGAAAAACCTCTTTTAACTATGAGTCACCCTCTATTGATGTAATCCTTCTTTCTTTACGAACTTTTATAATTAACATAAAGTTTGCCTGGGCTCACATTCTTTCTCACTGACTGAATTTCCTATTCCCTTCTGCATTCCCAGTTGCCTTGGATGTGAGTACACACACACATACACAAATACTGATGTAAACACTGACACAAGCACACACATACACACAAATACCAGCCTTTCTCTGTACTACCCATTCAAGGGGACCCTGGTGGAGTACTGATTAGTGTTGCTCTTTATGACTGTTGCAATACTCACTTGTTCTCTCCTTTGTGGCAGATTTTTATATTTATATTAAAATCTGGATTAAGCCTAAACTAGGCATCTTCCACTGATTGAATCAGTGCACCTCTAAAAGAGGTGATTAAATTGTTTATTTGGCAAATATTTGTTGAAAACCTATTATACGCATGGCTTTTGCTCTTTAGTTCCTCATAATTTGTTATCAGGTCTAAAGCAATACATCTAACCTGTCTTTCTGAATTTGGTAAACTCCCTCCACCAGTGAACTATCATCTGTCACACTGTTGCTAGAGTGATCTTCATAAAACATAAATCTGATTGTATTACTCCCCTACATCAAATCGCTAAATGGTTTTTTATCACATGTAGGATAAAAGTTAACCCCTATAGGATGGCCTACCACATCCTCTAGATCTGTAAATAAACATTATTTACAAATGCTGGGAAAACATTATTTCTGGGTGTGTCTGTGAGGTGTCTCTAGAGGAGATCAGGGTTTAAATTAGTGGACTAAGGAGAGCCCTCACTGATGTAGGTGGGCCTCATCCAACCTGTTGAGGGCCTGAAGAGAACAAAAAGGCAGTGGAAGGGTGAATTTGCTCTTTGCTTAAGCTGAGACATCCATCTTTCCTACCCTTGGACACAGCACTTCTGGTTCTCAGGCTTTTGGACTCAGACCAGGTCTTACACAATGGGCTCACCAGTTCTCAGGGATTTGGACTCAGACTGAATTACACCACCGACTTTCCTGGTTCTCCAACTTGCAGACAGTAAAGTATACCCACTATACTTTTAGATCTCCACAACCACGTGAGCCAATGCCTATAATAAATCTCCTCTTATATCTATCTATCTATCTATCTATCTATCTATCTATCTATCTATCATCTATCTATCTATCTATCTATCTATCTATCTATCTATCTATCTATCTATCTATCTATCTATCTATCTATCTATCCATGCATCCATCCATCCATCCAACCAATTGGTTCTGTTTCTCTGGAGAACCTTGACTAATAGACTCCTCTACTCACCTCTCTACACAAATCCCCCATTCCAGTTTATTTCATATGTTGCTTCCCAACAGACTATGCTCTCTTGCTTCTGTGCCTTTGTGGATGCTTTTCCCTAAATATGGAGTGCTTCTTCTCTCCTTGCCCTGCATAACACATGTTCATTTATATAGTGACTCAACAGTTTCATGTTACTCACTACTCATCAAGATTAGTGTACTCTTAATCCTCTTCACCTATTTCTCCCTTCCCCCCACCCACCTCCCCTCTGATAATCATCTGTTCTCTATAGTTAAGAGTCTGTTTTTTAGTTTCTCTCTTTTTCCTTTGTTTGTTTGTTTTGTTTCTTAAATTCCACATATGAGTGAAATCATATGGTATTTGTCATATGGTATTTGGCTTACTTCACTTAGCATTATACTCTCTAGCTCTGTCCATATTGTTGCAACTGGCAATATTTCATTCTTTTTTTTTTTTTGGCTGAAAAATGTCACATGTTTATTTTTGAAGACTCACATCTGATATCAGTTATTCCTCCCCAACACATTCTGTCCTGAAGTAGACCTGTGTTAGTTGCCCTCTGTGTGGCAAACCTGTATTAGTTGCTTCCTTGCACTAATAGAATTCTCTCTTCTTAGAAGTTACTACCTTTAACTTTAATGATTTTCTTATCAGCTTTGCCCACTATACTGTGAGCCCCTTGATGTCAGGGACTGTCTTTCGGTCTTTTTTCCCCAAGACTTTGCAAAAAATCAAGTATATTAATTCCTAATGATGTTGGTTGAATAAGAGTAATTTGTGATGAGAAGTAGAGGGTGGTATCAACCTGGAGCACAGGCTGTTGTTAAAGGTTTAGGGTCCCAGGATGGAATAAATGGTGTAGAAAGAAGGAGAGGTGCTTTAAAAATGTGACTTACAAACCTCAAAGTGATGCTGGGGACTTTTACAAAACTTGGACTTTTGCAAATCTCATGAAGTCCATGACTAGAATTAGGAATAGAGTACAATCCTCGGGCTACTATGGATTTGTCTTATAGCTTCAAGAGTAATCAATCTACTTTTAAGCTCATTAAGGGATAGCATACCTTCATTGTGCCTAAGCAATGGCAATTTGGGAACAATGAAATTTGCATCACCTTAGTGGTCAAATCTCTCAGAATAAGTCACGTAACTCGTGAGATGCTAACAAGAAAAGTCTCATCTCAGAGAAGGACAGTCCTATAACATGGATAAAACACCCACGACCCCTATCTTAGATGAGGAAATTGAAGCTCAGAATCATTTAACGACTTGCCCAAAGTTGCACTGCTAATAAGTAGTAGATGTACGTGTGATACTTAATTTCTGAAACTAAATCCACTCTGCTCTTTATGCTACAAACCATGTACCAACATCTTAAAAGTCACAAAAGTAACCAGGTATTTGGACTACAAAACTCATAACTGCTACTGGATGTGTATATGCTTCTGTCTGGGGGAGCAAAAGGTAGTGGGGAGGTGGGTTACAATTAATGAATACCATTCTGACACTGAATCATCATTATTATTTTTATATATTAAGTAAGGTAAACCATTTTGGGAACTAATTTCCAATTATTCATTATTAGGAATAACTATATCTTTTCAGCCAGAAGTAAAGTATCAACCAAGCTAAGTCTGCTGCTCTTATGTCTTCTGAATTAATCTTTTCTGAAAATAGAAGGTTGCTGGTTAGGCCAAAAGGAGAAATGATGGAGACTTTACACTGGGTAAGTACATTGATTAGCTAATAAAATAAAGTTACACCCAGCAATAAATGGTGGTTTTATATGGCTTCCTACTATACTTATCACCAAATACTTTATAGAGAAAATCTCTCATAAGATAAGAGCAACAAGAAAGCATGGAGAGGTCCAGTATAGTATAACTCAGGAGGAAAAAGAGGAAGCTCTAAGAGGTATTACAAAACAACAAAAGGCCACAAACAAAAACGAAATTCTGTGAACACAGAAAGAAACGTTAGGAATTAGGTAGAAATGGTGGGAAAGAGGAAGCCATCTTGAATACTTACTAGTGGCTTTGAAGAGATAGACCATCTCCCAACAAAGGAGAAATGTGCACCCTAGCTTTATTGCTTTTATGCCAGTGCTGAGAGAGCCCTGAGAAGCTGACACAGCTCAAACATTCTTTGGAGGACATGAAATTACTTGCAAACTTAGTTGACTGACTTATGAGGAGAAATTATATAATTGATAATTAATTTCTTTTGAGGTACAGGTATTGTTAGGGTTAGAGATTTATAAATTGGAGCAGTTATTTGGGGCATGAACATCAAATTAAAAAATCACTCTTTAACATCTAACCCACATTCTTAAGAGCCTGGTGTACACAGCATGTTAATGGAGGCCTGGTGAGAATAACCATCAGCAGCACAACTTGTCTTTAGTTGAATTTCCAAACCATAGCCTGAAATAGTGATCTGGGGAAGGGTTTTGGGAGTGAGAGGAGAATGACAGTTCTGTCAGTTGTCACTGATGCATGTGGTGGACCCTCCACCGGTCTGATCTCCATGACCAGCCACCATGCCTCAGAAGTGGAGGTGAGAGGGGTGCCTGGGTAGCTCAGTCGGTTAAGCATCCAACTCTTGGTTTTGGCTCAGGTCATGATCTCAGGGTCATGAGAGCAAGCCCTACATCAGGCTCTGCTTGAGATTCTCTCTCTTCCTCTCCCTCTGCCCCCTGCCCCCACCTCTAAAATAAATAAATAAATCTGAAAAAAGAAGTGGAAGTGAGAATGTCCCCCACTCTCATTGTAGAGGGAGAGCTCCCATAAGCAACAGCATCTCTCCTCTGGTAGAAGACAGCAGTAACATGCAGCTCTAAGTTATCATGGAATCAATAAACTTTTCCTGTGCTTTCCTCTTATAAGGACTGCCTGGCAGTTATTATCCTAATGAGTCTAAATTTGATAGCAACAGTATTCTAAAGGGTGTTGGTACTCTCTTATAGGCATAAATTTGTATAATTTCTGATCAACCATCTGTCACTAAAAAACAAGATTAGCATGAAATGCTCAGCAAGAATTGTATAGGCAAATCACAGGGAAATAGTTGAGCAGTTAATCTACTTGGGAAACACTTTCCCTACCAAGCAAATTGTATAAGTCAATCAACTTTATTAAATTGAGGATAAACCGCAAAGAAGAAGGCATAGACTTCAACAGGCTCACTCAGTTGTAGAGTACACTTATTATCATCAACTGTCACTCCTTAATAATTGGAGGCAGGGCAAGTATCACTATAAATTAGCTTCAAAGTCCTTAGGAGATTTCAGTGGGAAGAGGAAGGAGACTGTAATTTAAAGAACTGAAAGGATGAAGCACAAAGGCAAACCTTGCCGGCAATTCCACTGCTAAGACAAAAGTACAAAGAACCTTGAAGGGGAAAGACAGGAGAAGACTGCTACAGCCAGAGAAGAAAATTCTGATAAAGCAAACCACTGGCAGGTAAATAAAAGATGAGTTAAAGATGTGTAATTAGTAACAATCATAAGTTTCAATTAATAACATAGCACTTAACCTCAGAATAATGTAGTTTTATTGATTACAACAATAATTTCTCTTCTACACAAATGGGTTCAAAATACATTATTAATGTCTGTCCTTCCTCCTTCCTTCCTCCCTCCCTCCCTCCCTTCCTCCCTCCTCCTTTCTTCCTTCCTTCCTTCCATCCATCCATCCTTCCTTCCTTCCCTTTTTGCTCTTTTGTAGGCACTACCCCATTACTCCAACTACCAGTTGCATTTGTCATTCCATTTTCTTTACTCACATTAAAATTCGGCAAGTATGAAATTAAAACTCCAAACATTTGCAAAAGCTATTTCAAATTCAGAGATTTATATCCCTTGCAAAATGGGATTTTGACTGACGCAGGTCTGGGATGCATTAGATCCCTAAGCACATTTCAATACAGATATGGAACAGTTAGGGTAGTGTGAGGGGTGAGTAATTTTTTTAAGTATCTGAAAGTCCTTTGTGACTAACTTTTCCAGGTTATTTATGTATGGAGCTTTTGACAAATTCTAAATAGGTTCTTTCCAAGTAAAGCAAAATGGACTCTATTTTCTTGGTAGCATTTAACTTACATAATGACAGAAAGGTGTTGGAAAAAAGATACCTCTGTGATTCTGTCCATACTCAGAATCTAATATAAGAAATGCCACTGAAGGTCATAAAATGCCCTCTAAACCCAATGACAACATGAAAGACATAGAAAAAGGCAGTCAATATACAGGTGCAGGCTATCTCCAGCTTGCTCTGAAATCCATAGTGGAGGGAATATTTCATTATCACTTAGAATATAAAATGCCACCTTGATTAATATTTAGTGAAAATAAATGCCTACAAAGACCTTTCGTAAAGAGCAAAAATTTAGAAAGAGCTTGCAGTTTAGCAATAAAAATGTTCCACTTAATACAAATGAGGGCAGCGTCCCTATATACAAAGAGCTTTTAATTAAGCTCAGAAGAAAACTCACACGTGATAAATCAAAGAACCCCTTTTTCATACTCACACACACACAAACACACACAAATCAAATTAAGTCAGAAAAAGTGTTTGCTTAAATCCTGTAGGGGACATTTGGAAGTGGGAACTTCAGGCAGGCATCCCTGGCCTAAATCCCAGCTGACATTTAGTGGCAGCAAAACTGCCACATCAAGTTACTTAACCTTCCTGAGCCTTGGTTTGCTCAACACAAAAATGGGAGAATATTAGTACCTCCTGCAAAGGACGGCTGTGAAATTGAGCTGGGAAAATGCAGAGTGCCTGATATACAGAAAAAGGTCAATAAACATTAGTAAGAAGAGGAGTCTGTCATTAGTGCAATAAACGTAAGATTAAATTCTGGAGTTCCAGATACTTTCAGTCCTCACTTCCTTCTTAATTCCTTTAAGAAGTCAATCTATAAGCAAAACTGTGAGTTAAAATTCATCTTCTCTACTGATACGCTTCATTACCACTGTCACCAGCTCATATATTCCTTTCTCCTGTTCAGACAGATGGTGGCCTATCATCTGTGCTCAGGAAAGGTGAAATCTTGATTGCATTCCAAACTTTCTCCAAAATTTGCCCTTCTAGGTTGTCTTCTTAACACTCATTCTCTCCACTAGATCCTCCCTCTCGATCCACCATCATATCCAGGAACTCCCCACCTATAAATAAACGAAAATCGTTGTCTCTATTCTGCAACCCACTAGTTCTTTTCCCCACCACCAATCTCTCATGGAATAGGTCTCACATCAATCCTCTTCGTCTATAATGAATTCCAGTCGCAAATATCCAACCATATCCTATAGGCTCAAGATTAGCTTCTCCAAACCAGGTCCTCCTAAAAGGATTTTCACCTTCACCTTGTTCTTTTCCTTCTGACAACCACGTGAGTGACTGCATCATCATCAACCAATCGCTCTTCCTGTGCCTATGAAGATACCATCCAAACAGAATATCCGATAGAGACTTTTATTTATATTCAGCCCATCCTGATAGTTCTTGCAGCAAAGTTTTCGAGCCCCTGGCACACTGTCTTCTTGATCTCTGTGATTATGTTTTCTTCCATTGTTGTTTTATCCTTGGCACCTTGTAAGCATTTCCATCACCGTGAGTCAGGGTTTCCCTGGGTGGTGTTTCTGCTCCATTTACTCAGGGAGGGTGAGGAAAGGGCCTCTGATCCATTTGTCATCACCAGGAGACTTTCTTCAGGCTACATGAGATATTGCCCAACCTGACATCCTTTATATTTTTTTTTTAAGATTTTATTTATTTAGTTGTGAGAGAGAGAGAATGAGAGAGAGAACACAAAAGGGGGGGAGGGTCAGAGGGAGAAGCAGACTCCCCACTGAGCAGGGAGCCCAATATGGGACTTGATCCTGGGACTCCAGGATCATGACCTGAGCCGAAGGCAGTCGCTTAACTAACTGAGCCACCCAGGCGCCCCTCCTTTACATTTTCAAATGAACTACAATCCTGTCTGGATTTTCTTGTCATTTTTATCAACTTTCAATGATATCATGAGAGCTATCAAAAAAATCTGTGCATATAATCCA
This sequence comes from Mirounga angustirostris, assembly GCF_029215605.1. Lineage (NCBI taxonomy): Eukaryota > Metazoa > Chordata > Mammalia > Carnivora > Phocidae > Mirounga > Mirounga angustirostris. The sequence goes on from NW_026991720.1 coordinate 39,512,204, forward strand.
ACTCTATGGATTTTCAAAGTTACTGAAAATGTTGATCAGAGGTGATATTACTTGCAACTGAGTATGAGTTAACTGTGCCTCGGTTTACAATGCTTCCAAATCGGTAACATCACAGAATACCTTCACATGCACACACAAAAAAGGCTACACAGGCCCACTGGTAAATGCTTCAATTCTTCAATTCTGTTAATAAAAGCTGCCAGTATTGTTCTCTGCACAGACATAGTTGAGTACTCTAGGAGTTGGTCTCCTTTAATAAGTATCCTTATTTTTTTAAAAAAAGCAATTGAAGTCCAACTAGAGATGTGGTGCTTTGGTCTATACCACAGATTAGAAACAGTACTGGTCCTCTTGTAAATTCACTAAATGATGTCTTCATAAATGTCGATCTTATAAATTCACTAAATGATATCTTCATAAATGACATTACCCATAAATGACTTTACTGAGTTTTCTTTAAAATTAATAAATTGGGATTTTTTGTTTTGGTTTGGTTTGGTTTGGTTTGTAGAGCATGTATGTCCTGGGACTCTTAGATGTCACAAAGAAATATAAATATCAATGGTTTATTTTCAGATCTCAACATTTATTCTTAAAAAGAAATATAAAATCTAACTTTTATACCTCAATTTATATTTTTATTATGAAGACTTTTTTATATTAAAAGGAAAATCCTATTTCATTTTATTTTATTTTAAAGATTTTATTTATTTGAGAGAGAGAGTGAGAGAGGGGTAAGGGACAGAGGGAGAAGCAGACTCCCCACTGAGCAAGGAGCCAGATGCGGGGCTTAATACCAGGATCCTGGGACTATGACCTGAGCTGAAGGCAGTCGCTTAACCAACTGAGCCACCCAGGCATCCCAAGGAAAATCTTATTTTATTAGTATCAATAAAGTTCAGTGTAGAGGCATTTTTAGTGGAACAAATTATGCAAAGATCATTTTTGATAGTTACACTTTATATATTGAATGACCCATTTACACAAAACTTTATTACTACCACATTACACTTTCTTAGCATCCTATATTAAGACACCTAGAAATATAGTTTAATATAAACGTAATCATTTTAAAAATAATTTCTTCAAATTGGAATGAAAATAGCCCATCTGCCCAGTACTATACACTGACATAGCTGTCAAACTTAATTATATGTGATTTGTTAGACAAAGTATTTTGAAGTTTTTCTTTCAACTCTAAATATTTGGGCCTACTGATCAAAAATACTGTGTGATTCCACTTATATGAGGTATCTTAGGCAGTCAAACTCATAGAAACATAAAATAGAATGATAGTTACCAGGGTCTGGGGGAAGGGGAGATGGGGAGCTGCTGTTTAAGGGGTTCAGAGTTTCAGTTTTGCAAGACAAGAATGTTCTGGAGAGCTGCTGAAAAGCACTGTGAACATACTTAACACTAATGAACTGTACACTTGAAAATGGTTGAGATGGTAAATTTATGGTATGTGGGGGTCTTTTGTTTAAGTTTTTATTTTAATTCCAGTTAGTCAACATACAGTGTAATACTGGTTTCAGGTGTACAATGTAGTGATTCAACACTTCCATACATCACCTGGCGCTCATCATGACAAGTGCCCTCCTTCACATCACCTATTTCACCTACCTCCCCTCTGGTAATACGGTATGTGTTTTTTACCACAGTTAAAAATAAACTTTTAAAAGATAAAAGGAAAACAACAAAACTAAAAACATCCCACAACTAAAAATACGTATATTGGGGCCTAAATACCCTTAATTCCACATCACAATTATATTTAATTTTCCACCAATAATTATATTTAAAGTCACGTTATTTAAGATATGTAAGCTAGGGGTGCCTGATGGTGGCTCAGTCGGTTAAGCATCTGCCTTCAGCTCAGGTCATGATCCCGGGGTCCTGGGATCAAGTCCCGCATCAGCTCCCTGCTCAGCGGAGAGCCTGCTTCTTGCTCTGCCTACTTGTGCTCTTTCCCTATCTCTCTGTCAAATAAATAAATAAATAAATAAATCTTTAAGACATGTAAGCTAGAGTGTGCTAAAATAAACTATGGAATCAGGTTAAATTTGGGTGAATTCAAATAAGGAAATTTTGATTTTTATTCACTGTGAAGTAGATCTCTAGTTATACTGAAATGAGAGGTCACTTTATTTGGCTCTCTCTACAATAGGAAAGAAATTAGGTATCTTCAACAAGATGGAAGATTTAGCTTTTAAAAGAAGTATGAACCTAGTAAATAGTAAAAACACTTAGCCCTTGGTGTAATAGACCGAAAGATGGCCCAAACAAGCATATTAGCTTTATAGACATCATCCAAGTCATCAAAAGCACTATTAAACTATCTCTCTTTTACCTACTTATAATTAAAATAATAATACAAGGTGAACAAAAAAATTAATTTGCAAAATTAAAGCAATGTGTTAGTAACGACTTTAGAAACAGCCTACATCTATCAATTCTCTTTCTATATTTTCATAATAATGACTTCTGATAACATAGGTTTCTGCTCTGGGGGAAAAGTACACTCTGGTCAACTTCATCTGTACCTCCCTGCCACTGGATCGTTTCAGATGGCATCTTCCAATGGGTCAGAAAAATTATATGACCCAGCTAAACCACAGAGCCATCTGTACACTTGAAACTATACACTTGAAAATCCACTTCGGAGAAACAAGTCATTCTACACTTATGAAGGCAATATAGGTAGATCTGCCATTTACTGCACATTTTTATGTACTTCAAGATACTTTACATATATTGTATGTCATTCAATATTAAAAATTCCATGAATTAAGTAATAACATTCTTTTTTTTTTTAAGATTTTATTTATTTGAGAGAGAGAATGAGATAGAGAGAGCATGGGGGGGAGGGTCAGAGGGAGAAGCAGGCTCGATGCGGGACTCGATCCCGGGACTCCAGGATCATGACCTGAGCCGAAGGCAGTTGCTTAACCAACTGAGCCACCCAGGCGCCCCAAGTAATAACATTCTTTTTATAAGAGTATACCAAGGTTCAGTGAGGGGAAGTGACAACGAGTAAATACCAGAGCATGAACTCAAGGACACACTCCTAAATAACGCACGTGCTAGCCACAGCACACAGTACGCTCAGGCTTTTCTTTTTTCCTCCCTGACTTCAATTTCTTTGTCTCCCAATCCTATTCTTTTATTTGCTTAATCTCTCCCCAAACATAACCCCATGGATGCATATATTATCCATACACCGGCTTATTAATGCTGTAATTAAAAATACATAGCTTATTAAAAACACTATAAAATATAATTTATAAAATAAATTAAATTATATTTGTAATTACTAAAAATAAGAGATAATTCATGAAAAAACACTGTTAAAAAATACGCTCAGTCAGTTGAGTGTCAGATTCTTGGTTTCAGCTCAGGTCATGATCTCATGAGTAGAGATGGTGCCAACATGCCCAAGCTCTATGCTCAGAAGGCAGTCTGCTTGAGGATTCTCTCCCTCTGCCCCCCCCCCCACTCGAACAGGCACGTTCTCTCTCTAAAATAAATAAATAAATATTTTAAAAATATATCTAGATTTAATAAATCCATAAATTGACTTTTTTCCCCCTTCTGGAGTTTAGCTATTTGTCAACATTAATCACAAGACAAGGCTCTGAATGAATCACTCACAAAAATGAAACAGAAAGCCTTTCACCGCCATCATGTCCTCAGCTTCACAGCCCACTGTGTTCCTTTATGCTGTGTATCAGTTTTCATAGTGACCATACATGGTCACAGTTCTTATCCTTTATAACCAGAGGTAAGACAATTCCATTCCATTTGCCAAAATTTTAGGGAAATTGTACTTATGTACTCAAAAACTTGTGAATATGCATTAAGTCTATCTCCACAATTAAGGGTGACAAATCTGATTTCTAATGATAAGTAGCATGGGTGTTTCTACCATTTTTATAAACTACTGCACAGCAATTTCACCGAATTGTCTATTAATGTTAGCGTCTAGGTTGCTATTCTTTTTATTTGATACCCCCAAGACTTGATTTGACATTTATCCATTATCCTATATTAAATGCTGGTAATTCAAACACATTTTCTGTCTTACTGCCAAACTAGTATTCATGGTCCCCCATTGCTAAGTGGTTCTTATTAGTGACATGAGATACAGAATTACATAAAATCATCTAGCTCCTCCTTGTGATATTAGGCAGCTCAGTAGAGTTGCCAGAGGAGAATGGGCATTGTTTTTTAATTTTCTTTCTTTTCTTTTCTTTTTTTCTTTGCTTCTCATCAATCTAAATGACATAAAAGTTTAGACTAGTTCTCATGTAAAAAGATTAATACCAATCCTCAAAGAAGGGACAGCCCAGCCTCTAGAATGGATTTGCAGAACGGTCTGATTTGTTTCTGTTCATAATGGGATACACTGTTACAGAAATATGTTTAATATACATATATTATCCCTCTATATTTATCTATATATCTGTACATAATCTAAACCCTTTCCACTTAGGAGAAACTGCCCTCTTCAATACAATACACAAAAATCTCTACATTGCTATATACTTTCTCTTTTTCATTATTTTTTTCTCTCTCCAATATTTGTCACTTTATCATGACCTTCAAGATCCATAGCTTCACATAGCAATTGTTCTACTTATGAAGAATGGTAGAGTCACCCCAGATCCTGTGACTTGTCAGGGGAGAATGGGGAAAAAGTGGGCCACATTTTGTTGAAATAGACTTTGCTATGGTAACTAAATAAATTTTTCTCTCAGACTCCACTTTCCCACAATCTATTATCTTTAGTGCAACCTGTGCATCAGCAAGGCCACTTAAAACATCAAGGAAACAAAGTTTGCAAGCGCCCCTATCTAAACTGACCCATAATTTCCTAGAAATCTGGAATATAAAAATGACAGCATAATTATGAGTATGGGATGTGAGATGTATCTTACAAGGTTAGCACATCTTTTTGTCTAATTTTTAGCTGACCTTGTCACATATTTTCAGGCAACTCTCAATTGACTTTTTTAAAATTTATTTATTTTTATTATTATGTTACGTTAATCACCATACATTACACTATTAGTTTTTGATGTAGTGTTCCATGATTCATTGTTTTCATATAATTGACTTCTGACTGTTGCTGTGTTTCAGATAACACTTCCTTCCCACATTCATGGCTAGTGCAAATCTCCCCCATTTGAAGAAAAATGAAACCAGCTGTGTTAAAAACACAACCTAAATTTTCTTACTGCCGTAATTTCCCCCAGACAAATATTTGGGGAACCCATAATACAGTTAAGGGGGCACTGGCTTAGGGAGTTGACCGGTGTGGTAAAAGCCTTTCCAAGGTTTTTAAAATTATAAACAGTGCTCCATAATCTAAAACAATGTGGACAGAATGACTTTCCAGCTTCCACATATGTACTCCACAAGCTATCAAGATGGCATTTCTCCTTTTCAAGATGCCTTTGCTTTTCATTTTAAAATGATTCACCTGAGGGATGCCTAGGTGGCTCAGTCGGTTCAACAGCTGCCTTCAGCTCAGGTCATGATCCCAGGGTCCTGGGATCAAGTCCCGCATTGGGCTCCTTGCTCAGGGAGGAGACTGCTTCTCCCTCTGCCTGCCTATACCTCTGTTTGTGCTCTCTCTCTCTCTCTCTCTGTCTCTCTCTTCTCTGATAAGTAAATAAAATCTTTAAAAAAGAAAAAGAAAAAGAATGATTCACCTGTTGAATAATGTTGGGGTGGGGAAAGGAGGATCAATAAGAGAGCTCCGGGCAGTGAAACTAAATATTTCTGCCTACTATTTGCAATGACCCTTACTATCAATTCATCTTCTCTTCCTCTTACTCAGAAACAGGTTAAATGACCAGTGAAACCAGACAGAGGACTATAGCTGACTTCAGGAGGGACTGAAGCATAAGACAGTTCATCAAACCAGAAATGCAATTAGTTGTTCAGTTTTTCAGTCAGTCAACCTCTTAGCCAAATTCAAAGAAGCATAGCTGGACTATCTACAAAGTGGCATTGACCAAAATGACAGAAACAGACATAGAAATATTAGAGGATAATTGGTCCAAAGAAGGCAAATTTGGGTGGTTAGAAATGGAGTTCATGGTTTTTGAATACCTCATTTAATCCTTACAATTTTTTTCATAAATTATGCTTACTACTTTTATTTATAACTTATATAATTGATTCCTGAAATACCAGATAATGCTTGAGATGAAATGGGAAAATATACCTCTTTATCGTCAAATTAACATTTCTCCTTTCCAGTAATTTATTTAAAAATTTTCATTAAAAAGACGGGCCATAAAACAATAGGTGGTTCTTAACATCTTTTACATAGATCATTTTGAGAATTTGAATGAGAAATTATGGGTCTTCTTTCCCAGAAAAATGTGCCTATAGAATGTGTGTATCTCTATCTATCTATCTATCTATCTATCTATCTATCTATCTATCTATCTATCTATCTATATATCTGTATATATCCCAAATTATTGACACAATTTCAGGGGACACCACTTACATAATGTCACAATTTCACAGCCCCCTAAGCATCCTGATCCTTACTTCAATACCCAGTACCCTGCACACACACACACACACACACACACACACACCCCAAATCCCCAAAGACTGCAGCCTCGTTCTTTCTCTGAGTCCTTACACCATAACCTAATACTTGATATCTAATTTTTAGTTTTCCCATTAATTTATTGAACAAAAACCTTTTCAACCACAAGATAATTTGTTCAGAGAAATGTGCCTTTTAGATTCCAGCTGGCACACAGAAGATGCTCAAGAATTACATGGGGATTGATAGAAAGGAAAATGCAAGTAAATGAAAGCCACAATTACATGAGATCCTATGTGCTGCCCTTGGAATGTGTAACATTTCCACCTGCAAAATGCTCAGATTGTCTCTAGTCATTGCTTCTTCTGCATCTTTTATCCACTAAATCAAGGATTACAGCAAGACCCTGTAATGTTTTACCCAACGTCAAGCTCTGTCCTATAGCTAACTGAATTTCAGCTTCAGTGAGCCAAATCCACACACTTACAGGACACAAAGTTTGAGCCCAAGTTTTGGAGCTTTAGAGGAAAGACATCCTTACTTCTTTCTCTATCTCTGTTCAGCATGATACTCCCTCATTTGATGTCTTTGCACTGTGGGTCAAATCTCTTTGCCTTTGTGTCTGACCTAAGGCCATTTAAAACTATCAGGCAAGGACTAGGACTGCCATGGGGCTTCCTTTCATGTAGCAATGTAACAAAGCAAATATGCTCATCCTGGAGAGGAGTTGTGTCACGCTTTGGTTATAGCTAGGTAGGTCAGTTGTGCTCAGCTAGCCACCTTATGAAGTCCCCTGAAAACAGAGTAGAAAATTGGTATCTGATGCTGAGAATCACATAAATCTTAGAAAACCTACTTCTCCTTTACTAAAAAGACAAAAACAAAAACATGTGCTAATGTGATTACAGGTATCACATGCAATGCCTCTCAGCTTCCTTGAACCCAGTTATCATCCTGAACAAAAATAAATGAAAAAGGCTTTTCTGTACTAAAGACTGCTTCCCAGGAAGTGGATTTAAGACAAAGAATTTATGATGCACATAGCTAGTTTTTTGCTTCCCTTCCCTGGTTTTATCGCAGTTATATTATATGAATAATTAGAGAAAGAGAAAACAAGTGTTTCTTCAATTATTATTGGTCATTTGCTTATTTTATAGACTCTACTCCTCCCCATCTTGTTTTCTCAATGAAATGATCAGTTTTTCGTTTACATAGTGCTGAATGTACAACTAAGAAGTTAATTACAGAATTTGCTATTAAGGAAACAAAGGATGGACAAGTGTGAGAGGTTTGTGTTAACCTCAGAAATACCAATGTGAGCTTGAGTTGTGACTTAAAGGCCAGCTAGTAAATAGTGGCTGGGAAGAAGGGGTAGTCCCAGGGACATAAATTATCTGAACAAGGCCTCTGGCTAAAGGATCATTCAGCAGCTATCCTATCATGAATGACCTGTTGAATTTTGAAGTTGTTAACTTTGGGAAGAACTCACAATCCTAGATTTGGAAGCAACTTCTGAGCAAACCTGGGCAGGTGCTCTAGTTGCTGACCCGCCACAGGCCACAGAAAACCCATCCAGTGGAAACCAAAAGGAAAGAACAAGAAAGGGTCAGGGTGGGCCGAAATGAGAAGGACATTGTGAGTCCAACAGTCTCAGCATGTAAGGGGCAGGCAGAAACCAGGACACTAACCCGTTAATATAACATGAGAGCCAACTTCGAGGAGTTCTCAAAGAACAAATGTCACCTCAGAGACCTTCTTTGGTGCTTGCTAAGATCCAAATGATTAATCATCAGAGGAAACTTGGCCTTTTTCCAAAGCTTGATGATGATTTGAAGTGCCCTTTCATTTACACAGTGGGAAGCATCCAGAAGTTTGAGCAGATGTCCTGCTCCACCAAGCAGAGAATTAGATACTGCTAAGTAATTTATTATTATTTAATTTCTTTGTCCATATATCTGAGTGGACTCCTACACGCAGATGGGGAAAAAATGAGATAGGAAAATCTCAAAAAGATATTTCCAACCTGGGGAAATACAACAAAAAATGCTCTTTGTACTTCCTATTACCAGTTTGCAGACTGGAGTATAACTCTAATCTACATCATGTGAAATCTGACTTCTGAGTTTTGACAAAGGAGTTTAGGGTTGCATCTGGGGTGAGTCTGTTTCACCAATATTTCAAATGATGTCTCTAATGGATATATGAAGCAATTAAGTGAAAAAAATAGCTCTGACCTCAGTCTAAATATGGTCTCGCTAAAATGAACCATTTATTTAGAAGGAACACTGGCTTTAATAATCATACCATATTTTAATTCAGTCTCCAAAACCTATTCTCTGCATCAGACACCATTAGTCCCTTGGCAAACTATGTCCAACAGTTTTTCTGAAATTTTTGTTTTCTTTTCTTCTTATATTCTGAGATTTCTTCAAAGTAAAAACAACAATGATGAATCATGAAAAAATTACTTTTGCCTTCCAAAATACTCACATCTGGTCTTTGTTTAAATAACTCTAGCTGTCATTTTTGCCTACAGAAATCAACAACAAATGATGAAAACAGAGATCAAGTTTGGTATCATTTTAGTTCCCAAAGGCCTGCCACTTCATATTGGTTTCCCCAAAAGGCAAAACCACCCAAATACCACAGAAATCACTATCAGCCTATATTTCTTCCTGAAGTGATCACTCTGAAATAGTAAATGTTTCATTCCTGCAGCTATTGTTTCTCACTGTCTCCTTTCATTTGCTTTCAGCATGAGTGAGACATTTATTTTTGACAGTTTATTATTATATGAGGAACTAGTCATGTTGGATTGTAAAATACTGGAATCTTTTTTAGTAGAGTTACTGAGCACTTCCCCTTCCATCAAAATATAGGCTACATCTTTACTGAATTCCTATTAAATATTGTTTATTGCAGTACCATTATTGAATGATTTTGAAATGTGATAAAAGCAGGTGATCCAAACTGCCAACTACTTGGTAGCTTCATATCCAAAGGAACGAGGATTTAGACCTTCATTTTTGTTGAGAAGAAAACGAATGATTTTATTTTTTTTTAAGATTTTATTTATTTATTTGAGAGAGAGATAGCTAGAGAGAGCACAAGCAGGGGAGAGAGCAAGAAGCAGGCCTCCTGTGAGCAGGCAGCCCAATGTGGGGCTCGATCCCAGGACCCTGAGATCATGACCTGAGATGCTTAACTGACTGAGCTACCCAGGTGCCCCAACAAGTGATTTTAGAACTCCCTTGACTGTTCCCAATCTTGCTCAGTTAAGAGGCCCTAACCTTTCCCTTAGCTTGACTAAACTTCAGATATTCTTTTTCCAGACTATAGGCCCTGACCTCCCTTTTTTTTTTTTTAGAGCATTTACTTTATAAAACTTGTAAATTCTTTCTTTGCCCCTTTAAGATGTAAATTAAAAAAAAAAAAAAAAGCTTCTCACCAGTCATACAATTCAGGAATGTCTTTCTCAAGGACGAGGGAGCGTCTCTTTGAAGTATAAACACCCAGAAAGCCAGTGCCCTGACCTCCCAGTCTCTTTGAGAGAGTAGGAAGCTAACCTTGGTGGCACCTTGCTCCAAGTTGTAAAATTACCTTCTGTCATGAAGATTTCTTTTCCTTTGGGTAAAGCTGATTAACAAACGCAGATGGCCTAGGAGGCCACTTCCTCACCCATCTCTTAGAAAGACTTCCCCACACTTTGTTCTAGTGAAGCTGAATTCACACTCAGTTCTTATGTCTCCTACCATATTGGCCTTGAAGGAAGTCTTCCTTGCCAGGTAATTTTGTCCAGTGCAATTTTTGCTTTGACCAATGTTTATAATATTCTATTCTATAGTATCAGTATAATCAGGGTTTTGTCATGCCAGTCTCCTGACATATTTTTAAGTATTAAAAAAAAGAAGACATCAAAAAAGACTTAAGGCTATCATGAGATATCAGAACTGATATAAAATCAAACGAGCTGCTAATAGAGCTATTAAAATGTTCATGAAAAAAAATGTTCATGAAAAAGACTAGGACCAAAAAAAAAAAAAAAAAGAAAAGGTGATTTATTCACTTCCTTTATCTTTCTTCAAAGGACACAAGCCAGTTTGGAATCAATAAAATAATAAACACAAGTAAAAATAAAAAGGAAGAATAATACAAATACTCCTCCCAGAAGCAATAAGCATTGGTGTTGTGATTAAGCCTCATATTTGGTTCTGAAGTTCCTGATAGCCAGGGAAAGAAGGAAAAGGGGTCAATTCCTCAAGGCAACTTTTCTTAAGTAACTTTTAAACAATGTGTAAGGACACTAAGAAATGTAACAGAGAATGTTTTCACATTAAATGTGAACTAGGTAGGTTAATTGTCGGACTCTTGGTTTTTGGTCAAGTCATGATTTCAGGGTCATGAGATCGAGCCCCACATCAGGCTCTGCACTCAGCGCAGGTCTGCTTGGGATTCTCTCTCCCTCTGTCCCACTCCCTCCCTCAAATAAATAAATAAATCTTTAAAAAACAAAAAGCGAATATACTTTTTTGTTTACAACAAATGCTAGAACATATTTGCTATGGTTATTTCTTTCTTTGTATTAATTTGTCTGTTTTTTTAATAAGAAACTATTGTTTAGAATAGCTTGAGATTTATAGAAAATTTGCAAAGATAGCACAAAGTGTTCCCTATAACCCAAACTCAGTTTTTCCTATTATTAACATCCTATATTTGTAAGGTGCATTTGTTGCAATTAATGAACAAATACTGATACATTATCATAACTAAACTGCATACTTTATCCAGATGTCCTTAGTTTTTACCCAATGCCCTTTTTCTCTTAGGAGCCTATCCAGGAAACTATATTTACATTACTACATTTGCATTACTACATTTAGTCATCAGGTCTCGTTAAGTTCCTCTTGGTGTGACAGTTTCTGAGGCATTTCTTTCCTTTTTTTTTTTTTTTAAATCCAATTAGTTAACATACAGCATTATATTAGTTTCAGATGTATAATATATAGTGATTCAACAATTCTATACATTACTCAGTGCTTATCAAGAAAAGAGTACTCTTAATCCCTATGGTTATTTGTTATAGTGACCACTGATAGAAGCAAAGGGCTTAACCCGGGACTATGAGAAGGTGCGGGAAAGCTGATTCTAGAAGGAGAATAATGGGGTATGTATGTATCAGGCTTTGCCTGTAAGACTGGAAATGAGAATTAAGTTTGAAGTGCCGTAAGAGATGTGATATTTAGTCGCCTGGGTGGCTCAGTTGGTTAAGCGACTGCCTTCGGCTCAGGTCATGATCCTGGAGTCTCGGGATCGAGTCCCGCATCGGACTCCCTGCTCGGCAGGGAGTCTGCTTTGCCCTCTGACCCTATCCCCTCTCCTGTGTTCTCTCTCTCTCATTCTCTCTCTCTCTCAAATAAATAAAATCTTTTTAAAAAAAAAAAGAGATGTGATATTCTCCTTTTTTCATTTATGCTTTGAAAACAAGTAACCCAGTGGCAGAGTTGGGTTTCTATTGTGAATTTAAGAAAGCTAAGAAATGTTCAGAACTGGATGGAGGTCCACCCACCTTTGTCCAGAAATAGACCCTAGAGGCATCACTGCTGTTCTGCACAACTCCAGGAGGCACATTTACATAAAAGACAATGTGATTCGAGTTTTCTGGCACTATGTGACTTATGGCCGTGCCAACCAAAGTTAGGATTTTGAGGCTGCTTTAGACAACCTCTAACTCTGAGGCCACAAGAACACATGGAATAAGTGTATTTTAGCAAGAAAAATTTCTTGGCTGGTGGTAGTAGTCACCTACTACCGTTTAGAAAGAGTTTAGTAATAATTCCAAAGTGATCTGATTCTGGGAAACATGCATATGGTGGTAAGGAAAACAAACTCTGTAGAATTTTCTGTTGATAGTTATTTTTTCTCTCTTAGCTATCATCTGAATTGTGAGCATTCTCCTGACAGTTTATTCCTCTGCTCACTATAATAATAATAATAATAATAATAATAATAATAATAACAACAACAACAACAGTAACATTATTGGTGTTTGTTATGTGCCAACACTGTTCTAAGAATATATATATTAACACTCTTTTAAATCATAAAACTTCAATAAAAAAAGTACTATTGTTTCCCCCATTTCACAGAAAAACTAAGGCACAGTCCAGTTAAGTAACTAGTCTAATGTGATGCAGCAAATGTATAATGGAAGCAGGATTTAGACTCTGACACTCTAACTCCAGAGCTCATTCTTTGGACAGAGACAGAGAGTGCCCTTCAATTATTAGAAGTGCTCCCTTGTAATCGTCAGATTATTTTGCTGGAAAAATGAGAATGGAATCATGTGATTTCCTTACCAATTAGCTATCAGTATAAAGAACGTAGGTCATTTCCAGGATGAGACAGTTAGAATCTAATGTATCTCTTCCATTCTTATCTTCCTCTATTATAGTGAGTTGGAAGCCACCTATGAGATGGCAGTGTCACAAGATGGAGAAGGGCCAGATCCTAGAGTCATCATATGGAGGAAAGCACCCATCAACCCACAAAAGACTTTGTACTAAGTGAGAGCTAAACTTGAAATTTTAATTGGAAAAGTTATTTATTATCTCACATAGTCTTTTCTACTTTTACTAATACAGAGCTCTTAAACACTATCCTATGGTTCTCATTCACAGCTCTATATCCATTCCCTAGATGATTACAACCACAACCTTGATTCTAAATGTTATCTATTTGCTAATGATTTCCAAGAGTAAATCCAAATCTGATACTCCCATATCTAACTACCATTTAGAGGATGTAGATTCAATATCTTGAAAGCTCATATCCACAATGAAAACTCTATGTAAACTAGGAATAGAGGGGAACTGTCTCAACTTGATAAATAATCTATGGCTAACATCATACTTAATGGTAAGAAACTAGAAGCTTTCCACTAAGATCAAGAACAAGGCAAGGATGTTCCATCTCACCACTCCTTTTCAACATCATACTGGAAGTCTTAGCTAATGCAATGAGATAAGAAGGAAATAAATGCTAAGGATATTGCAAAGGGAAAAAATAAAACTGTCTTTGTTTATAGAGGACATGATCACCTGTGTAGAAAATCTGAAAGAATTGACAAAAATTTCTTGGAACTCACAAGTGTTTATGACAAGGTTGCAGAATACAAGGTTAATATACAAAAGCTAATCAGTATTCTACACACTGGCAATGCACAAGTGAAATCTGAAATTAAAAACCAATACCACTTATATTAGCATCCCAAAAATGGAATACTTAGATAGAAATCTAACAAAATGTGTGTAAGATCTATATTAAAAAGTTATAAAGCTCTGATAAATGAAATTTTAAAAAGAACTAAATAAATGGAGAGATATTGCATGTTCATGGATAGCAACACTTAATACTGTCATGATATCAGTTCTTTCCACCTTGATCCATACATCCAATACAATCCTAATCAAAATCCGGGAAAGTTATTCATGTGATATTGACAAACTTATTCTAAAGTTTATATGGAGGGGCAAAAGACCCAGAATATCCAACACAGTATTGGAAAGAACAAAGTTAGACTTCAAGATGTAATATAAAACTGTAGTAATTAAGACAATGTGGCATTGGTGAAAGAAGAAACAAACAGATCAACAGAACAAAATAAAGAGCCCCAAAACAGACCCCCATAAATATAGCCAACCGAGAGGCTGAGACAAAAGTAATTGCCGGCATAGAATTCTACACCCAGAGGAACACTCTTAAGAATGAAGATGAAATGAAAACATTTTCAGACAAGCTAAAACTGAAATTGTTTACCACCTTCACTAAAAGAAGTTCTAGAGACTATATTTAGGATGGAAGAATATCTGCTAAAAGTTGAAGATGTAAAAAGAATAAGCAATGAATAAAAATAATGGTAAGTGTTGACAAACAGTAAACAAACACGGACTTGGGCACTGGGTGGCTCAGTCGTTAAGCGTCTGCCTTCGGCTCAGGTCATGATCCCAGGGTCCTGGGATCGAGCCCCACATCGGGCTCCCTGCTCGGCAAGAAGCCTGCTTCTCCCTCTCCCATTCCCCCTGCTTGTGTTCCTGCTCTCGCTCTCTCTCTCTGTCAAATAAATAAATAACATCTTTAAAACAAACAAACAAACAAACACGGACTTACAGGTACTCCTCCTAAACATTTAGAAACATGTCTACAGGGATGGTGGGGTGGAGCAAGGGTAGATTGTAGGACATCTATGCTTGCTAATTGGTTTTACCCAAAGGAAGTGTAAATTTTCTCATGCCTTCATGATAAGAGGTAATTTTACAAGTTGGAGCAAGGTACCCACTGAAGTTAAGGCTCCTACTTTCTCATAGAAACTGGGAGATAAAGACAATATCTTCCTTGATCATTACATTTCAAAGGGATGGCTTCCAGGTCCTTGAGAAAAACATTCCTGGGTCCAAAAAACTGGCAAACTGGCAAGAGGCTTTTTAAGAGATGTACCTCTCAAAGGGCGAGAGAAAGCTGTATAAAATTGCAAGTTTCTAAAGTAAATGCTCTAAGAAAAGGGAGTTCAGGGTCTGAAGACAAGAAGTTTGTCTTAAGTCAAACTGAGAAACACATTAAGGGTTTCTTGGTCTGCAGGTGTTACGGACTGAATTGTCTCCCCCCAAATTCATATGTTGAATCCATAACTCCTAGTATTTGGAGATAGGGCCTTTAAGGAGGTAATTAAGGTTAAATAAGGCCATAAGAGTAAGGCCCTAATCCAATAGGACTGGTATCTTTATAAGAAGAAAAAGAGACACAAGAGCTCAAGCACAAAGAAAAGGCCATGTGAGGACATGGTAGGAAGGCAACCAGGAAGAGAGGACCCACCAGACACCAACCTTACTAACATCTAAATCTTGCACTTTTAGCCTCCAGAACCATGAGAAAATAAATTTCTGTTGTTTAAAGCCACGCAGCCCATGGTATTTATTATGGTAACCTATGGGGCCTAACACAATAGGTATGAATAAACGAAAGAATGAATGAACATTACCTCCCATTATTAGGTATCCATTTTAAGGCAAGTCCAGTGAGGTTTAATTAAAACATGAGAATCAGGTTGGCACATGTGGCATTCTTCTGGCACACTGATATAATTTTTGGTAATTCTATTAGTATAATTTAGACCAGTGAATTCATTAAGAAATGGTGCTAATTTCTTATAATTTAATACTGCAAATTAAATATGACAAGCCTGGGGAGGTGGTTAGTAAAAATCCAAGGATTATAAATCAGAACACTCAGAAGTTCATCATTAAGCTCAGTAATTGGAGAAATGTACTGAGAGCCAGGACTACCAGAACAATAAGATTTACTGTCTAATTTCTAAAAGAGAACTATGAAGGAAGCAGTGGTCTATAGATAGGCACTTTTGATCTGAAGGAAGCAGTCGTCTATAGATTGGCACTTTTAAATCCATCCTTACTTCAATTCTTCTTTGCTTTAAATCTTAACATGCTTTACTTATGCTGCCATTTAATACGTTTAATCATAATCTGTTTCCATGTTATTCAGAGTTTCCTTTAAGATTTTGATTATTAATTCATACTCCTGAACTTACAGCTTATCTATGATATTTCTGATATTCTAGAGTAAATTACCAAATGAAAGGACTGAAAATTTGTAATTGCCTTCTAATCATTTCTTGTACTCTACTGATCCAACCAACAGCCTTCAAAATCCCTAGATGTGAGCTTGATGCAGTATTTTTATTTTATTAACTCATTCAACCAATATTCATGTGGCCATCTACCAGACACTATGCCAGTTGCTGGGGCAGGAGTGATGAATTTGATATATTTCATGCCTTCTTTGAGCTTACCATTTAGTAGGAGAGTATCATGTAAACTAAAAAGTACAAGGAGAGGGGGTAGCCAATTCAAGTTCAGTGAGGAGATGACTGATGTGCCTTAAATAAGAGGATATACCAGCTGGACTTAACCTATGAGAAGGTATTTTCCAGGGACCAGATGCATAAAACTGAACCAGGGAGAACAAGAGCCCGGAGGTTGGCAAGATTTTTAAAATTTCACAAAATATTTAACCTAATTTGAACAACTGAAACACATAATACATTAGGTAGTAGAGTTTGCAAGGCAAGGCATTGTCCTTTATACCTCAAGTCCTTATCAGAAACATTTTCATGTCTACCTAGATGTGTCAAATAGATCCAAAAGCATCCATGTTTTTATCCAGAATATTTGTTTTACCTTTCAACTGATTTGTGTATCAAGATCTAGAGAAACAATTTAAAATTACATCAGAAAGGAAAGTGATGTATTTATAATCTGGGGATTTTGACACTGAAGCTATTTATGATCCTTTAAAATACCTTAAATATTAATGTTTCTTTCCCCCATTATAAACATAAAACATATTCATTATAAAAGTTTTAGAAATATATAAAAATATGAAGATCGGCTGTTAATTAATGTTTATGCTAGGTAAATATAATGAACATAATAGATATAGTTTCTATTTTCACTTAAATGATATTTTTGTTTTTTAAGATAAAGTCAAATCACCCATTGGGAATGTGATACCAATTTATATTCCCACCGGTAGTGTACGCGTGTTAAAAAAAAAAAGTAGGTGAAGGGGCTTTGCAAATTTAGTAAGAAATAATGACATTTGATCATTTTAATTTGCCTTTCTTTGACCATTAGCGAAGTTGGACTTCTTTACCTAACTTAATTGGAGTTTTGCATTTCTTTTCTTCAACTATTCTCCATACTCTTTGCCCTTTTTCTAATATGGTTTTCTTGTTGTCCCTAATGATTTATTTTTTATGATATTTTAAAATATTTATTTATTTATATGAGAGAGAGAGAGAGCACACACGTGCATGCGCCCACGCAGAGAGGGTCAGGGACAGAAGGAAAGAGAGAAAATCCCAAGCAGACTAAACACTGAGTGAGCATAGAGCCCCATGCAGGGCTCCACCTCAGGACCCTGAGATCATAACCTGAGCCAAAATCAAGAGTCCAACCCTTAACTGACTGAGCCACCCAGGCACCCCTGTTCTCAATGATTTATAAGAGCTGTTTACACATTCAAGAAATTTAGTGTTTGTCTTACATCTATTTGGCTAATTTTCTCTTCTTTGTTTTGTATTTTTAACATTGTTTATAAAGTTTGTATAAAAGTTTTCAAGTTTTACTTATTTTTTTTGGTGTTATGCTTAGGAGTGTCTTTTCAAATATTCATATAACATATTCAGATAACATATTCAATTCCATTTTCTTCCAGTTCTTAATTTCATTTTTATATTTAAATGTAATTTAATTTATTGTGGTATAGAATACCAAGATAGGAGCACATCACTTTTTTTAAAAACAAGTAATTAATCAGTTGTTCAAGTATCATTGCTGAAGAGTCTCTCCTTTTCCACAGAATTGGAGGTACCTCTTTTACCATATTGATATTAAATACGTCTCAGATTATTTTCATAGGACCTTGTATTCATTTGTGCTGATTTTATATTCTTGTTTCAAATCACATCATTACTTCAACCATTATAATTTAATGGTAATGAACTACATTTAGTGGTAATGAACTACATCTGGTAGTTCAAAAGACAACATATATTCAGATTTGGGACTATAAATGTTTCGTAGGATGGTAACATTTACCTTACATATGTGTATCACATCAACCAAAAAATACAAATAGCAAAAAATGTTTATTTTAGTCACGTGAATGTTTCAAAAGCAAGTAACATAGAAGTCTAAATTATGTCAAATATATTTTGTCCTCATATTCTTTTGCAAGTATAGCAGTTTATACACATATACAAAATGGTGGAAGTAGTAACAACTGGAGCAATATATGTATTGAAAACATCAGAATATGAATATCCAGTTAAGTTTTGTTCATTCTACCCAATATTTCTATTATTTAAATGGCTGATAGAAAAAAAGGAGTGGAAAGAGAATGTTACTACTAGAATTTAAGCAAAAAATTCCAAACACTAGATATTTACCATCAGAGCCTTTTTAAAAACATTCCCAAATCAATCAACATGATACATCACATTAATAAAAGAAGGGACAGGGGCGCCTGGGTGGCTCAGTCGTGAAGTGTCTGCCTTTGGCTCAGGTCATGATCCCGGAGTCCTGGAATCAAGCCCCGCATCGGGCTCCCTGCTCGGCGGGAAGCCTGCTTCTCCCTCTCTCACTCCCCCTGCTTGTGTTCCCTCTCTCACTGTGTCTCTCTCTATCAAATAAATAAAATCTTAAAAAAAAAGAAAGGACAAGAACCATATGATCCTCTCAATTGATGCAGAAAAAGCATTTGACAAAATACAGCATTCTTTCTTCATTAAAACTCTCCACAGTGTAGGAATAGAGGAAACATACCTCATATCATAAAAGCCATATATGAAAAGCCCACAGTGAATATCATTGCTTTTTTAAAATTAATTTTATTTTATTATGTTAGTCATCATACATTACATCATTAGTTTTTGATGTAGTATTCCATGATTCACTGTTTGCGTATAACACCCAGTGGCTCCATGCAATATGTGCCCTCCTTAATACCCATCACCAGGCTAACCCATTCCCCACCCCCCTGAATATCATTTTCAATGGGGAAAAACTGAGAGCTTTTCCCCAAAGGTCAGGAATATGACAGGGTGCCCACTCCCACAACTGTTGTTCAACATAGTACTAGAAGTCCTAGCCTCAGCAATCACACAACAAGAAGAAATAAAAGGCATTCAAATTGTCAAAGAAGAAGTCAAACTCTCACTCTTCACAGATGACATGATACTTTATGTGAAAAACCCAAAAGACTTCACCCCAAATTGCTAGAACTCATACAGGAATTCAGCAACATGGCAGGATATAAAATCAATGCACAAAAATCAGTTGCATTTCTGTACAATAACAATGAGACAGAAGAAAGAGAAATTAAGGAATCGATTCCATTTATAATTGCACCAAAAACCATAAGATACCTAGGAATAAACCTAACCAAAGAGGTAAAGGATCTATACTCTAGAAACTACAGAACACTTATGAAAGAAATTAAGCAAGACACAAAGAAATGTAAAAATATCCCATGGCCATGGATTGAAAGAATAAATATTGTTAAAATGCTTATGCTACCGAGAGCAATCTACACATTCAATGCAATCCCTATCAAAATACCATCGACATTTTTCACAGAGCTGGAACAAATAATCCTAAAATCTGTATGGAACCAGAAAAGACCCAAAATAGCCACAGGAATGTTGAAAAAGAAAACCAAAGCTGGGGGCATCATGATGCTGGACTTCAAGCTCTATTACAAAGCTGTAATCATCAAGACAATATGGTACTGGCACAAAAAACAGACACATAGATCAGTGGAACAGAATAGAGACCCCAGAAATGGACCCTCAACTCTATGGTCAACTCATCTTTGACAAAGCAGGAAAGAATGTCCAATGGAAAAATGACAGTCTCTTCAACAAATGGTGCTGGAAAAATTGGACAACGACATGTAGAAGAATGAAACTGGGCCATTCTCTTACACCATACACAAAGATAAACTCAAAATGGATGAAAGACCTAAATGTGAGACAGGAATCCATCAAAATCCTAAAGGAGAACACAGGCAGCAACCTCTGTGACCTTGGCTGCAGCAACTTCTTCCTAGACACATTTCCAAGGACAAGGGAAACAAAAGCAAAAATGAACTATTGGGACTTCATCAAGATAAAAAGCAAATCTGCACAGCAGAGGAAACAGTCAACAAAACTAAAAGACAACCGACAGAATGGGAGAAGATATTTGCAAATGACATATAAATAAAGGGCCAGCATCCAAAATCTATAAAGAACTTATCAAACTCAACACCACAAAAAAACAAATACTCCAGTCAAGAAATGGGCAGAAGACATGAACAGACATTTCTCCAAAGAAGACATACAGATGGCCAACAGAAACCTGAAAAAGTGCTCAACATCACTCGGCATCAGGGAAATACAAATCAAAACCTCAATGAGATACCACCTCACACCAGTCAGAATGGCTAAAATTACCAAGTCAGGAAACAGCAAATGTTGGTGCAGATGCAGAGAAAGGGGAACCCTCTTACACTGTTGGTAGGAATGCAAGCTGGTGCAGCCACTCTGGAAAACAGTATGGACATTCCTCAAGAAGGTAAAAGTAGAACTACCCAATGACCCAGCAATTGCACTACTAGGTACTTACCCTAAAGATACAAATGTAATGATCCAAAGGGGCACCTGCACCCCAATGTTTATAGCAGCAGTGTCCACAATAGCCAAACTATGGAAAGAGCTGAGATGTCCATCAACAGATGAATGGATAAAGAAGATGTGGTATATATACACAATGGAATATTACTCAGCCATCAGAAAGGATGACTACTTACCATTTACGTCACCATGGATGGAACTGGAGGGTATTATGCTGAGCGAAATAAGTCAATCAGAGAAAGAAAATTATCATTGTTTCACTCATATGTGGAATATAAGAACCAGTGCAGAGGATCATAGGGGAAGGGAGGGAAAACTGAATGGGAAGTCATCAGAGAGGGAGAAAAACCATGAGAGACTTAACCACAGGAAACAAACTGAGGGTTGCTAGAGGGGAGGTGGGTGGGGGAATGGGGTAATTGGGTGATGGGCATTAAGGAGGGCACGTGATGTGATGAGCACTGGGTGTTATACCCAACTGATGAATTATTGAGCTCTGCATCTGAGACTAATGATATACTATATGTTGGCTAATTGAATTTAAATAAAATAATAATAAAGCATATCAAATGAACCTCATTAATTATATGAGTTCAGAGTCTATTAATACATTAGCAGCAAATAAAAACAATTACTTGATCCTTTTTAATAAAATTGATTTTCAAGCAGTTAAGAAGGTTCCATTTAACTGGTGAAAATGATACTACACGAGAAAGGCTTGTCAACAAGTAGCTTACCTAAGTATGTTCAATTACTCAATTTAATGACAATTCATTTATTGTAAGCAATTAATAAATAACATACCTTGGACATTCAAAATGGTAGCATATCATGCTGCATGCTCTTAAAAATGTCACTGAATTTATTAATCTTGCACCATAAAGTCATTCAAGTATTTGGATAATAAACAAATGAACTTAGTATGCAGCTCTAACTTCATCTTGGGACTTTTTTTTTTTCATCTATGTTGTTAAAAAAAAAATTACATTTTAGATATATTAGATTTTCTAAATAACTCATAAGATATTAATTTATGAGACTGTCATGTCTAAAATGTAGTGACTTCTTTCTGATCTTAGTGATGTGAGGAGTAGTGGGTCTCAAGATGATCTCTACAAATATTTTCCAAAGAGCTTACTAGAGAATAATCTATGGACAAAATCACCTATGGACAGAATGCTCCATTATCCAAGGTTTCAAAGCTCCTTGCCTAAAAATAACCAAAGGGCAAGATGTTCTGCTCTAACAAGGAAATATAATAACAGTAGCTTCCTCTTTTTATTTTTTTTTATTAGTTAGGTGCAGGGATTCATTCCATTTTCAGGGAGGTAAACATCTCCTTTATTAAAGTTTTCTCTAGTAGAAACCAGTAATAAAAGGAGATAATCTCTATCTCAAATACCATGTCTTTCTTTGGGTAGCATATTTTTCACATCATTCTTTTAGTTTTATTAAAAAATATTGTCCTCATAGCAGAGCCAGCTTTCAAACTTTTAATAGATTATCTTTCTCCAGTTTTACTTCAGAAATTGGGCTTGTCTTATGAAATGGGATGTACATAAATTTAAAAAATGTAATAGTTTTAGTTTCTATCCCATGTGTTCCAATTATTTGAATTGTGTATTTAAATAAAGAGAGCTCCCTATGAGATGTGTGGCCATTTTAGATATGGGCAAATTTGGCAGATTCTTAAACAAATTTTTAGTGAGAAAAATTAAAATCATACTAATGCTAGATATTATCTATCTTACTAAAGAACTAAATTAACTTCAAGAAAAAATCATCATGCAAAATTAATTTATTTCCTAAAATACAAAAACCAAATTCTTTGTCTAGCATAACAAAGTTTTAAAAATAAGCAGGTAGAAACCTAACCTAGGTTTTCAATTTTCAGAAAGCAAACAAGAATGTAGCTATCAATATACCAGGAAAGGGATCTAGGAAAGCCCTGGGGATCCAATTAGTTTAGTACCTCCAACTAGGTTTTTTCCCTATTGGGAGATCTATAAAAACAACAGGTGACATGTTTCTATAAGGACCAATGTGCGTGTATGTATGTGTGTGTTCACGTCAGTGCCTAGAAGGCCAGAAGAGGCCCTGCTCTTGTTGTTTGTGATAATTTCAAAGTTGAAATGTGCAAACCCAGACTGTCAATTTCTGTCACTTACCTTTTTATTGGCCTGTTTCAGCTTCAAGATTGAAAGAAAATGAAAGCTAACTTACTGCTTTCTCTAAAAACACTATTATCGGAATGATTATAAAATAGAACAATCAAGTTCAACCGTAGTAGATCAATACACATGTTTTCATTGATTCTCAGTGGGAATGAAAATGTAATTCACTTAAAAATGACAAATGTTTGTAAGAGTTAAAGACAAGTAGAAAAGACATCATTCATAAGTGCAATCTTGTAGCTACATGTCAGGTTTGGTATAAATAGCTTCAACGCAGAATTACTCCTCTCCCCAGTCTTTGACATTTTGCCTAAAAAATCACTTTCCTTTTGGTAAAAGGTCATTTGATTTCTTATGCTCCAGAGCCCCTTCAGAAAAAATTATTCTTTTGAAAGCTGCTATTGTATTGTTAGGTCCATCAGTTGCAATTCTAAAAAGCCCAAAGTTCTATTTAGGTAGAAAATTAGGTTTATAACTTGTTGGTTGCTCAATTGCCCTTATTTCCAATACAAAGGAGAACATTTTATGTGAGATTTCAATCAGAAGAAAAGGGAGTCAGGAGGTAACTTACCTGTACCTTTCTGTGGCACTGGGAGCAGCAAGGAGGACAGCATAAGAATATGACAAAATCATTCACTGGAAATGAAATATTGATACACACATAAAGGACCTTATGATATTTACAATTTAGGGGACACATTTTCCTCCTTGTAACTAATGACAATCAAGAAATTAAGTATTTTTTAGGTGGTGCCTGGGTGGCTCAGTCGTTAAGCGTCTGCCTTCGGCTCAGGTCATGATCCCAGGGTCCTGGGATCGAGCCCCACATCGGGCTCCCTGCTCAGCGGAAAGCCTGCTTCTCCCTCTCCCACTGCCCCTGCTTGTGTTCCCTCTCTCTGTCAAATAAATAAATAAAATCTAAAAAAAAAAAAAGAAAAAAAAAGAAATTAAGTATTTTTTAAAAAGAAATTAAGTACTTAAGTCAGTGTTTCATGATTAGAAATAAATTAGTGTGTGTGTGTGTGCACGTGCGTGTGCGCACATGCATGCACATTACATTTATCCCTAAGTTTTTTGTTTTGTTTTTTAAAGACAAAGTAGACATTCAAAGGTTTGACTTTGCTTAATTGGGCTGTAAATCAGAAAACACCCTAAGTAGTACTGGGTGTTATACGCAAACAATGAATCATGGAACACTACATCAAAAACTAATGATGTAATGTGTGGTGATTAACATAATAATAATAATAATAAAGAAAACACCCTAAGTGCTATAAAAAGTATTTAATCCACTCCAAAGACGCAGGCTATTATACTTGCCAAATTGCCAGGGTTCTCTAGAAAGTGGAGCCTGATGCAAGAATTTAAGTGCTGATGCTTTACATCAAGTACAAAATAAGGCAGCGATGACAGTAAAAAGAAAAGTGAGGCAAGGAAGGCTACAAATCAATGGGAGGTGAGGCTTTCCATGTTGCTATCACTTCCCCACAAACCAGAGAGAGAGGGCAGCATGATCCACACAGGCAGCCACTTAGGCCATGAGTCTTCTCCAGACCAGATGTAAAGAGAAACTGTGCCTTCAAGTAGTTGAGAGTAGTTGAAGAAAGGAAGTGAAAAAATTTATTTGCCTGCTCCCTCCTGATTTGCTTCCCAATGGTCACCTCTTGGGGCATTAACTCCTCTGTACTTTGGACCTATTATCTGGCAGCCCCTTCCACAGCTGCTCAGAATGCCAGAGCCTACCCAGGTAGTTTGGTGTTTCACCAAGTCCTGAAATTATAGGAAGAGCCAGAAACCCTGCTCTTGTGTCCAGTTGGCTTGGCAGGCCATCCTGGTTGTGCAGTGTGGCCAAGTAGAAGGGCCCAGCTCTCCCAGGGTAAGTGACTAATCAACAGACTGACCCCCCTGTCTTAGGGGACAGAACTGAGTGGACCTTACCTTCTGTCCAAAGAGGAAGTGGCTGAGGTGGGAGAGAAGCTGGAGGTTAGTGTAGGAGGCAGTGCCTCGGAAATGTGAGGAAGAGCATCATGCATCCACGCATGGTAGAGAAAGTCACAGGTTAGACTAGAATACAAAAGCAGGAAACACGCAAGGGAAGATGGCCGAATAAAGGAATCATTTTGTGGCAACAGGATGGGTTTCTTAGACTGACTAGATACCAGATTATACGAAGTCACTCCAATTCTCAGCAGTTTCTGTTTGACATCCTAGAGCCAAAAGTTGCCATGCAGTTCATGGCAGACTGTCAAAGTGTTGGAAAATAAGTCAAAGACACTGGCATCTATGTTCCAGAAGATAAAGACATTGTGGGATTCACATACCACTGATTCCACTTCAGACTGAAGGCAAACAGGTAATGCTTAATGTATCCAGTCTTTTTCCCCATGATACTATGGACATCAACACAGGCTCTATGAACAATTTTATCTGCAGAACTTACCTGTCATGGCTCATATTAAACAAGACAGAAATGTCAATGAGATCTGAGAGTAAAGTCAGAAGAGAGATGATAAACGATCTTCTAAAACTTGTCTTCCTTTTCCAATCTCCCAGAGAGGATAACTTAAAGAGGTGTTTTATGCAGGGGCACTTTGAGAATCACTGCCTTGGGGCTGATTTCTGCTCCACAACTTTAACACTGAAACAGAAAAGAGTGGTTTCAATGGCAAATTACTGTCTGGATAGAGTTATATTGACCAAGTAGAGGATCTTTTTCAGTCTCTCTCATGTACTTGTGACCAGGGGAATGGGAGGTGGTTTGTCTAAACTCTTGAGATTGATGGACTGTCCATGAAAGAAGAATTCTAGGTCAAAGTGTGTTTCTTAGACCCACTGCAGTCCTTATTTAAAATGCTTACACCTGGGGCCCATCAGAGTTCTGAATCATATTTGTGTGGGGTAAGGACTAAAAATTTTCATTTTAATTAAAAAAGCCATGGTGATTCTGAAATAAAGGTTATTAAACACTGACTTAATGTCATCCTCAAGGAAAAAAATCTACTTGGTGCCCATAAATGCTTTTGAATATTGAAAAAAAAAAATCACCTGATACCTCAGGCTTCCTTTCTAATAGTAAAGGTGCTAAGTAAGCTTCAAGCCGAGATTTCCATTACAGACCTAAGGAGACAAGAGTACTCCTGTGCTGTTAATTAACAACCAAGACCTATGATCTCCCCACCAATGAAAGGTTCGTAAGTATCTCTGACTTGATCTCCCAGCACTAATAACTTAATTGGAAACATAAAAGACCATGCTAATGGAACATTAGGAAAAAGTCTTACTCAACACTGCTCACTAAGTAGAGCTTTTAAATTGCTTGATGTTCCCTAATCTTAACTATAGTTCTCATTTCCGAAATCCACCCAGTTTATGTGGCTATTGACAGATGTTTGTGGTATCCAAAGTGTCCTTTAACTCAGATCCTTACAAATGTTCTAAGAGTCTCTGATGAAGATGAGATTGTATGCAGGGAGAACACTCACCAAATTTGTACTTTATATTAATTACTACATATTAAAACCAGAGTTTGGCAGAAGCCAAATAACATAATAGGTTCTACATTCCATAGGAGGCACTAGACCATTTACAGAATTCAAAAAGGCGGTTTCTGGAAACTATTCACATGTGGTTTAACCACAAGTTCACTAGAAGGATTTAAACAGATTAAGATTTACATATTTGAAGAGAATTTGGAGGGAGAGTTCTCTGGCAAGAGCTGTGCTACAAGACCCATCCATCACTTGGCAGGGGTATTGAGAATAATGGGTGAAGACTACTGGGACAGCGTTACAGGTGTCACACCCAGTTTAGAGACACAATGGGCAAGCATCTGCCTCACACTTAAGAAATCTAAAGGGTGACAGAGACGGCAGCTTGCTGTTTTGACAATCGACTACAAGAGTTGGCACTGGCTCATACACCCAGATTCAGTGCAAAGAATGCATGCTTACTTTCCATGGACCAGATGTGGGGGACATACACAAGAGACCTAGCGTGGGGTCATCTCAAGTCCCACCCAAAAGAATCACATAGTAGTTGACAGTGAAGGTATCAAGAGATTTTAAAGGGCTGAGAAAGCAGTGAACAACCATCCAAAATAGAGATACACTTGGCACAACTTAGGTAAGATTTCCTGAATGAACATAACTGGGCTAGGGAACGGTTTCTAAAGTAAAGGGAAGGAATCCATTTTAATTTTCTAATAGTCCCAGAGAGCATGGTGCCAGCTAATAATAGTACGAGTTAGTCAAGAACTCTTCCCCCTTCATTCTTCTCCTCCCTTCCTATACCCTGACTACTAAGTGGACACAAATACAGTTAGCTAGATCAGAGGAAGGAGATGGAGATGATGGAGATGAAAAATGGAAGTGCTAGAGAGCCAACCAGCCACATCTTTTCCTAATTGTAGGATTCCAGCCCGCAGCTAGCTCAAGTTAGGAATAGGTAGAAATCTCAAATTTAAGTTCAGAATTTTGGTTAGTACATGGGAACGGACATTTTAATTATAGGCACTGTGAACTTAAGGCAACCACAAGTTGAAGAACCACAGACTTGGCCCCTGTTTTCAACAGAGACAAAAGAACTAGCCCTATAGAAAAGATTTAAAAAAAAACAGCAAAGGACAAAAATAAAATTGTTTTATAATTACATCTCAGGAGTCATTTTGGTTCAATGTAATGATTCCTTTTACTCAATGCTTAATTCATTAAATCCACATAACTAAAAAGCAAAACTTGGAAGATTGATTTTTGTGGACATTTAGTTATTAACTGTAAAGTTGATTAATAAAATTCCTTTAAACAATTTAAATGGCAATTAGCATTTCATTGTGACTGATTCTTTTGAATACTTCAAATACCCTAAATAGCAAATAAAACATACACAAACATAGTGACTCAACGATTCCATAACTGTTCAATACCTTAGAATCATACTGGCAGCAAAAGTGTTAATACCACGAATGAAACTTTGCTTTAATTCTTACTTTTACATCTTTACAAGGTTCTAATTTTTATACCTTTTTAAGCTTTCTATACCAATGTTTACAACCTTTTCAGAGAATTAAAATTTTTTTCCAGATCTAAATGAAAAGCAATGCCAACTTAGAATACCAGAATCCAGGTTGTTGGCTGGTTTATTTATGTCTGTGGTGTGGCACTTGGTAGTATGGTCCAAGGTAAAGCAAACTTATGTCTCTGCAATAGACCAATTGCCTGTTCATATAAAACTTTCACTCACGGGGCGCCTGGGTAGCTCACTTGGTTAAGCGTCCAACTGGGCTCAGGTCATGATCTCAGGGTTGTGGTGGTGGGCATGGAGCCTGCTTAAGATTCTCTCTCTGCCCCTATATCTGAAAGACTGCTCTCTCGCTCTCTCAGAAAAAAACAAAACCCAAAAAACTTCCACTCATTATATCCTGAGATCCATGTATCCCTGTCTTTAACATAAATTTTAATTTTTGAAAACTTATCTTTCCTTTCTCACAGCTGGAAGTCCTTATGCCAATGCCTTGACATTATGATACATTGAGCTGGTTTATTTCAATTATGAAAATATGTGTATTCCTTATTAGTATTTTATTAAAATTCATAGGGGTTTATTCATAATGAGTAGAGGCTTCACCTCCTAGGAGATGAGGGATTGAATCTCTACGCTTCTCAGAAGAGTTGGATCATTTATAATTTTGGGACATCCTGTTTTATAATGGTCATTGTGTATGTCCGTATGCCATAGTTGTAATCAACTTTAATAACCTTGTGAGTCATTATTATATAAGGCCATTAACTCTGGTAAGTCCTTTAGCATTTAGTATGTCCCCCTCTTCTGGTCATTTCTATATTAAGAAAAAGTCTACCTCATTGTGTGGAAATCCTTTGTCATACTGGTTCATTCATATATTTTAATTCCTCTTTTTTACACAAGAGTATATGTGCTAGACATATGGAAGCACATGCTAAACAAAGAGAATAAAATGTCATATGTCAATACCTTCCTACTTATTTAAATCAATAAAGATATAAATATCCTATTGGAATAATTCTTTTGTTGTATTAGAAATACCTCTTTGCACGCTTTGTTTTCTCTCTTGAGTATGACTGTGAACGTACGGCTTTTTGCAGGCTTCCCTTGTTCCAATTTAACCATTAGTGTTATTACTCTTATTATTATTTGCTGGCTCTTTTGTCATTGAAGCGCTACCCCTGATGTTTCAAGAGGCAGCTTTGATTTCTGGTTAACAGATTACTATGGATCCATCTCATTTTGTCTTTGTACTAAACTTAGAGGCAACTACCCTCTAGGGAACAGAATTTGTGTGCTAAGTGTGAACATGGGGGTTGGTAATGAATTAGAGTAGTGCTCCTGTTGTTATGGCATTTCTGATAATGATAGAGCTGGAAAATAAGTCTTTTAAGGACATGAATTCACACTGATTTTTCCAACGTAAAATATACTGAACCCAACTTCTCTTGTAGACTTGCTTTGATGCTTATAATAAATACGTAATAAATGGAGAAAATGCATTACTTTCACAGTTGGTACCAGAATTCTTCCTCAGGAGAAATCTACCTCTCTTGGGAAAAATGTTTTGATTCTTTAGAGTAAAAGGTAGGCGCTTCTCTCTTCCCAATTTCCACCATCCGGGTCTAAGGAAAAGCTGACGCCAAAGTTTCAGTGAAGCATGTGGCTATTCGAGGGCTGCTCGGAAGAAGGGATTTGAGTACAGCAGATAAAAGAAGGGGAGGAAAGCCAGGCTTGGTGGTGTTACTGCCTCTCACAATGATGCACAAAATCACAAACCACTAAATTCTTGGTATGCGTGTGTGGCAATGTGTGCAGGGGCTGTTCACGAAAACTAAAGTAAGGGCTGGGTGCCATTGCAGTTTGAGGGGCTGTGAGACAGACAGAGTATGCAAGAGTGCACAAACGCAGACTTCAAGAGAGCTGCAAATGCAAGTTCTCTATAAATTTGCCAAAAATTTGGAAGATGCCTTGAGGCTTCCATAGCCTAGAATTGGTGAGTTTGACACCAGTTTCATTTAGGTACTGAAAAGTAGGAAAGTCCTCCATCTTTAAAATAGAACACTATTTGCCAAATTTAACAAATAAAAACACAGAACACCCAGTTAAGTGTGAATTTCAGGTAAGTTTAAAAAAAATGTTTTTTAGTGTAAACATGTCCTGTGCAATACTGGGTGCATATTTATGCTATCAGAAAATCTAACAAGAGAGACTGAATCCACCTAATGGAATGGAATGAAAATTGTAAACAGTTTACCAAATGTGATATATATCTCTAAAACTACACATATTACTCAGGGTAATTATATCATCTGTATCCCTTATCATCATAATTACACAAAACCCTTAGTTATGATAAAAAGAAAAAACTCCAGCCCATTCATTTTTGTGTCTATTTCTGTTTTGGTCATCCTGATTTTGCTTTGTCTCTTCATCCTTTGCTTTCCATGGGCCCCATGCCAATATCTAACCACTCACGGTTTTTCTAAACCTACTTTCCAAAACGTTCATAATATCTGTGTGTGATTGCTGAAGAGTCAAGTAGAAGGTCTATAAACTACTTCTTCAGCTCCAATTAACTCTTCTTCAATGCACAAAACATATCTTGATCTCAAACACTCAAAGACACCCATGTAAGTTTTTGTTTGTTTCACCCATGTAAGTTTTATAAAATGATGGTATGATGTTACCCAAAAATGGTCCTTCTTACATTTCCACACTTCATCTAGCTCATCAGAGCCTTTTCAGCCTCAACTGCCTTGCAATGATGCTTTGGGGAAGGTGGGAAGTTCCTTTTGTAGAAATAAAAATGGAATTTGGTAGGAATAAAAAATGTGGGTTGAGGAAATTGTCTGCCTCATCCTGCAGGAATCCTATGGAGCACTGGGAGATATGGAGCCTTACCTGCATTTTCTCAGCATTTTTTCCCCTCTTCCCTGATTTCACACTAGCTGCAGTCACTCCTTCTGCACCCCCAGTGTCCTGCCTTCTCTAGCATTTTTATATCCTGCGACTTTTTGCATGCAGTGATGTAAAGGGAATTCTCAATTTAATTTTGTCGTATGATGAATCAGAGACACAAAATTAAGAGTCCATGAGGGATACATATTTCAAGTGAAAGATGCATAACTAAAGATCTTCTGCAAGAAGCCAGTGGTTTATGCAAAATCCTTTCCAAGTGAAACAGAGGAAAAAAAATGTAAAAGTTACTAAAAACTTTACAAAAGTGATTGTGTAGCAGTGAAATGGATTTGGGAAAAGTTAAAAAATGGCACTCTCCAAGTCCTGCAGAGAGAAGAGCTGACTAAACTCTGCCCAGCTGTGATAAAGGACTCACAGTGACCCCAAGCCTTCGCAGGGATAAGATAAGAAAGGGAGACAAGGTTTGCTTGGCTTGCCAAGAAGTGGGAGACACTCTTCAAGCCTCTTTTTATCTGTACAGAAGGGATTGGACTAGATCGGTGATCTGCAAGCTGTGCACCAAACCTACCTGGTGTTTCTGTAAAGACACAGAGACGGAGGAGGCAGAGCCGAGCATCAAATTCCTAAACCAGAATAGATCTAATTTTTTTACATATTGGAATTTGCAGAAAATTTCCATCGAGATTAAGGTTTAGCTTCTGTGTGTTTCCCAGGGTTACCATAGTAAACACAAACTTAATGGCTTAAAACAACAGAAAATTATTCTCTCGGTTCTAGAGGCCTGAAGCATGAAGTCAAGTGGTGGGTAGGGCTGTACTCCCTCCAGCAGCTCTTGGGGAGATTCTGTCTCTTGCCTCTTTCAGCTTCTGGTGGCTCCTGGCATTTCTTGGCTTGTGGCTTCTCAGGCCAGTCTCTGCCTCAGCCCACACAGCCTCCTCTTCTTCGTGCATCTTCTGTCCTTCTCTTCCCTTATAAAAACACTCGTCTTAGATTTCGGGTCCACACTAGTCCAGGAGGATCCCATCCGGAGATCTTAAATTAATTTCATCTGCAATGATGGTTTTTCCAAATAAGGTCACGTTCACATGTTCTGAATGGACATGTCTTTCGGGAGGCAGGCATTCAACTCAATGTTGGTTCTTTTTATCTATATTTTTCAAATATGGAATAACACATGCTTGTTGCAATAAATAAAACATACAAAGATGTATAGAGAAAAAGCTAATTATCTGCTTCCCTCCAAAGTCACCTTTCCAGCATTTCTCTCCAACTCATTCATATTTACTGCCCCTTCTCCCAGTCAATCTGATAACCTATGTTAATAACCCTGCGTTTGTAGTTCTGGGCTTTATTTCAGTCTCATGTAATTTTACATGTGCAGACACAAGCTTGCATATACATGTATATCTGCACTGATAGGGAGTCTCGGATCGATTATAAAAATTGTACATTATGCACACTCCTCTGTATCTTATTTTTCTCACTTAAAAATGCCTTGAGTACAACTGGTACAGTTCTAATTTTTAGTTTGTTTAATGGATGCAGAGTAGCAAAATATTCCACAGTGTGGACAAACCAGTACTTACTGAAAGCCTTCCCCTATTTATGGACATTTAGTATATCTCCACCTTTCAGTATTTTTGCCCATCTGAGAAATCCTGTAATACATAATTTTGTATGTAAAAATTTATAAGCCGATGATTTTATTACTACAGTTGACCCTTGAACAACACAGGCTAAAATTGCACGGGTCCACTTACACGCAGATTTTTGCAAGCATATACTGTAAATGTATTTTCTCTTCCACATGATTTTCACATTTTCTTCTCTCTAGCTTACTTTATTGTAAGAATATAGTATACGACACATATAACATACAAAATATGTGTTAATCAACTGTTATTGGTGAGGCTTCCAGTCGACAGTAGGCTATTAGTAATATTTTGGAGGAGTCAAAGTTACACGTGAATTTTTTTTTTTTTTTTTTTTTGAGAGAGAGAGAGCTGAGCGACGGGCCTGAAGCAGGGCTCCATCTCAGGACCCCAAGATCATGATCTGAGCTGAAACCAAGAGTCGGACACCTAACCGACTGAGCCACCCAGGCACCTCAATTTTAAGATTTTAAAAGTAATTTCATCCTATTCATATTTTACTTAGGATATCCTTTGAAATTTTGTCTAACATGCTTTCAATTTCTCCTGAAATTACAAGCTTTTTTTTCTCCTTTAGTTTGTTAATTAAGCAAATTATAATGAGATTTTGATATTGAACCACCTTTTAATTTCTGTATAAATTCTAGGTGGCGGGGCGCCTGGGTGGCTCAGGTGGTTAAGCGACTGCCTTCGGCTCAGGTCATGATCCTGGAGTCCCTGGGTGAGTCCTGCATCGGGCTCCCTGCTCAGCAGGGAGTCTGCTTCTCCCTCTGACCCTCCCCCCTCTCATGTACTCGCTCTCTCTCTCATTCTCTCTCTCTCAAATAAATAAATAAAATCTTTTAAAATAAATAAATAAATAAATAAATTCTAGGTGGCCGAATAAATCTTCTTTTGATACCATGCCAGATTGAAATACCTTTACCAGATTTGGGAATTAAGGTTGTACTGACTTCGAAAGCAATTTGAGGAACTTTTCATCTTTTTCTATTGTGTAAATTGATTAACATGAGAGAAATCTGTTCTTTCGAGATTGTTTAGAACTCAGGAAAATATCTTGTCACAATGTCTCTTTTAAGTGTGGTAAAATATGCATATACAATATAACACAAAATTTATAATTTTAACCATTTTTAAGTGGGCAATTCAGTGGCTCTAAGTACACTGACAATATTGTGCAACCATCACTACTGTCCATTTCCAGAAATTGCCATCATCCCAAACAGAAACTCTGAACCCATTAAACAATAAGCCCACATTCCACCTTTTCTCCAGCTGCGGGTAACTTCTGTTCTACTTTCTGTCTCTTTGTCTATCCTAGGTACCTCATGTAAGGGGAATCACACAACATTTATCTTTTACAGCTGGCTTACTTAACTTAGCATAATGTTTTCAAGGTTCATCCACATTGTAGCAAGTGTCAGAACTTATTCCCTTTAGTTGATCCATTGATCTATTGATGACACTTGGGTTGTTTCCATCTTTTGGCTCTTTTGAAGAATGCTGCTATGAACACTGGTGTACAAGTATCTGTTTTGAGTCCTTGCTTCCAGTTCTTTGGGGTCTAGACCTGGGAGTGAGATTGTTGGATCATATGGCTTATGTTTAATTAATATAAAAACACCAAGCTGCTTTCCACAGTGCCTGCATCATTCTACATTTCCACTAGCAAAGTATAGGCTTCACAATGCCTCTTTTTTTATAGGATCACCTTTCTCACTTCGTTGGTCATAAGCGTTCTGTTCTAGTTCTGTACTTTGTCATCAGTTTTGGTAATGTTGACTTTGCTGAGAAATCAGTTTTTGGGGGGAAATTTTCAAGTATGTCTCATTCTCTTTCCCTTTTACTGTACCACTTATCAAAGGGATTTACAACTAAATTTTCTTTTTCCTAGGCTCCATGGGTTTTGATATTCATCCTTTTTTACTGTTCTCAGATAGTCTAATTTCAGTTTTCATGTGGTTTTGATCCATGAGCTAACCAGGAATGCATTCATATTTTCCAAGTAGTTACTATTTGGGCATTAAAGAGAAAAAAGAGGCTCATCATTTCATTATTTCTAATTTTTAAAAATATGGTCAAAGAGAGTAGGCTGTAAATATTATGCTTTTTAAAAAGATTTGAGAGAGAGAGTGGGGGGAGGGGCAGGCAGAGAGGGTGAGAGAGAATCTTAAGCAAGATTTATTTATTTATTTGAGAGAGAGTGGGGGGAGGGGCAGGCAGAGAGGGTGAGAGAGAATCTTAAGCAGACTCTGCGCTGAGCACGCAAAGATCTCACAACCCCGGGGTCATGACCTGAGCCAAAATCAAGAGTCAGGTGCTCAAATGACTGAGCCACCCAGGCGCCCCACAGTTTGCTTTTAAAATTTTATCAAGATTTGTTTTATGGTCGACGTAGTGAAAAGAAGGGCCATATGCACCCCAATGTTCACAGCAGCAATGTCCACAATAGCCAAACTGTGGAAAGAGCCAAGATGCCTTTCAACAGATGAATGGATAAAGAAGATGTGGTCCATATATACAATGGAATATTACTCAGCCATCAGAAAAGATGAATACCCAACTTTTACATCAACATGGATGGGACTGGAGGAGATTATGCTAAGTGAAATAAGCCAAGCAGAGAAAGTCAATTATCATATGGTTTCACTTATTTGTGGAACATAAGGAATAACATGGAGGATATTAGGAGAAGAAAGGGAAAAATGGGGAGGGGGAATTGGAGGGAGAGATGAACCATGAGAGACTATGGACTCTGAGAAACAAACAGGGTTTTAGAGGGGAGGGGGGAGGGGAGATTGGTTAGTCCGGTGATGGGTATTAAGGAGGGCACGTACTGCATGGAGCACTGGGTGTTATATGAAAACAATGCATCGTGGATCACCACATCAAAAACCAATGATGTATTGTATGGTGACTAACATAACATAATAAAATTAAAAAAAAAAAAGATTTGTTTTGTGGTCAATTACATAATCCATTTTTTTAAAGATTCCATGGACATAGAAAATAATTTATATTCTATATTCAAAGGATATGTTTCTGAATATTTTTTGTTTTGATATCTCTACATAAGAAAATGTGTTGACATCACTGTTCAATTCCCCTATATATTATTCTAAAAATGGGTATTAAAGTCTCCCATTATAAACATTCTCCAGAATCGACCACATCCTAGGTCATAAATCAGGTCTCAACCGGTACCAAAAGATTGGGATCATTCCCTGCCTATTTTCAGACCACAATGCTTTGAAACTAGAACTCAATCCCAAGAGGAAAGTCGGAAAGAACTCAAATACATGGAGGCTAAAGAGCATCCTACTGAAGAATGAATGGGTCCACCAGGAAATTAAAGAAGAATTAAAAAAATACATGGAAACTAATGAAAATGAAAACACAACTGTTCAAAATCTTTGGGATGCAGCAAAGGCAGTCCTAAGAGGAAAGTATATAGCAATACAAGCCTTTCTCAAGAAACAAGAAAGGTCTCAAGTACACAACCTAACCCTACACCTAAAGGAGCTGGAGAAAGAACAGCAAATAAAGCCGAAACCCAGCAGGAGAAGAGAAATCATAAAGATCAGAGCAGAAATCAATGAAATAGAAACTAAAAGAACAGTAGAACAGATCAACGAAACTAGGAGCTGGTTCTTTGAAAGAATTAACAAGATTGATAAACCCCTGGCCAGACTTATCAAAAAGAGAAGAGAAATGACCCAAATCAACAAAATCATGAATGAAAGAGGAGAGATCACAACCAACACCAAAGAAATACAAACAATTATAAGAACATATTATGAGCAACTCTATGCCAGCAAATTAGATAACCTGGAAGAGATGGATGCATTCCTAGAGATGTATCAACTACCAAAACTGAACCAGGATGAAATAGAAAACCTGAACAGACCTATAACCACTAAGGAAATTGAAGCAGTCATCAAAAATCTCCCAAAAAACAAAAGCCCAGGGCCAGATGGCTTCCCAGGGGAATTCTACCAAACATTTCAAGAAGAATTAATACCTATTCTTCTGAAACTGTTCCAAAAAATTGAAACGGAAGGAAAACTTCCAAACTCATTTTATGAGGCCAGCATTACCTTGATCCCCAAACCAGACAAAGACCCCATCAAAAAGGAGAATTACAGACCAATATCCCTGATGAACATGGATGCAAAAATTCTCACCAAAATACTAGCCAATAGGATCCAACAGTACATTAAAAGGATTATTCACCATGACCAAGTGGGATTTATCCCTGGGCTGCAAGGTTGGTTCAACATCCGCAAATCAATCAATGTGATACAGTACATTAACAAAGGAAAGAACAAGAATCATATGATCCTCTCGATAGATGCCGAAAAAGCTTTTGACAAAGTACAGCATCCTTTCTTGATCAAAACTCTTCAGAGTATAGGGATAGAGGGTACATACCTCAATATCATAAAAGCCATCTATGAAAAACCTACAGCAAATATTATTCTCAATGGGGAAAAACTGAGAGCTTTCCCCCTAAGGTCAGGAACGCGGCAGGGATGTCCACTATCACCACTGCTATTCAACATAGTATTGGAAGTCCTAGCCACAGCAATCAGACAACAAAAAGAAATCAAAGGCATCCAATTTGGCAAAGAAGAAGTCAAACTCTCACTCTTTGCAGATGATATGATACTTTATGTGGAAAACCCAAAAGACTCCACCCCAAAACTGCTAGAACTCATACAGGAATTCAGTAAAGTGGCAGGATATAAAATCAATGCACAGAAGTCAGTGGCATTCCTATACACCAACAACAAGACAGAAGAAAGAGAAATTAAGGAGTCGATCCCATTTACAATTGCACCCAAAACCATAAGATACCTAGGAATAAATCTAACCAAAGAGACAAAGGATCTGTACTCAGAAAACTATAAAATACTCATGAAAGAAATTGAGGAAGACACAAAGAAATGGAAAAACGTTCCATGCTCATGGATTGGAAGAACAAATATTGTGAAGATGTCAATGCTACCTAGAGCAATCTACACATTCAATGCAATCCCCATCAAAATACCACCCACTTTTTTCAAAGAAATGGAACAAATAATCCTAAAATTTGTATGGAACCAGAAAAGACCCCGCATAGCCAGAGGAATATTGAAAAAGAAAAGCAAAGCCGGTGGCATCACAATTCCGGACTTCAAGCTCTATTACAAAGCTGTCATCATCAAGACAGCATGGTACTGGCACAAAAACAGACACATCGATCAATGGAACAGAATAGAGAGCCCAGAAATGGACCCTCAACTCTATGGTCAACTAATCTTCGACAAAGCAGGAAAGAATGTCCAATGGAACAAAGACAGTCTCTTCAACAAATGGTGTTGGGAAAATTGGATAGACACATGCAGAAGAATGAAACTGGACCACTTCCTTACACCACACACAAAAATAGACTCCAAATGGTTGAAAGACCTCAATGTGAGACAGGAGTCCATCAAAATCCTAAAGGAGAACACAGGCAACAACCTCTTTGACCTCAGCCGAAGCAACTTCTTCCTAGAAACATCGCCAAAGGCAAGGGAAGCAAGGGCAAAAATGAACTATTGGGACTTCATCAAGATAAGAAGCTTTTGCAAAGCAAAGGAAACAGTTAAGAAAACCAAAAGACAACCGACAGAATGGGAGAAGATATTTGCAAATGACATATCAGATAAAGGGCTAGTATCCAAAATCTATAAAGAACTCATCAAACTCAACACCCAAAGAACAAAGAATCCAATTAAGAAATGGGCAGAAGACATGAACAGACATTTTTCCAAAGAAGACATCCAAATGGCCAACAGACACATGAAAAAGTGCTCAATATCGCTCGGCATCAGGGAAATCCAAATCAAAACCTCAATGAGATATCACCTCACACCAGTCAGAATGGCTAAAATTAACAAGTCAGGAAACGACAGATGTTGGCGGGGATGCGGAGAAAGGGGAACCCTCCTCCACTGTTGGTGGGAATGCAAGCTGGTGCAGCCACTCTGGAAAACTGTATGGAGGTTCCTCAAAAAGTTGAAAATAGAGCTACCATATGATCCAGCAATTGCACTACTGGGTATTTACCCCAAAGATACAAAAGTAGGGATCCGAAGGGCTACGTGCACCCCGATGTTTATAGCAGCAATGTCCACAATAGCCAAACTGTGGAAAGAGCCAAGATGTCCATCGACAGATGAATGGATAAAGAAGATGTGGTATATATATTCAATGGAATATTATGCAGCCATCAAAAGGAATGAGATCTTGCCATTTGCAACGACGTGGATGGAACTGGAGGGTATTATGTTGAGTGAAATAAGTCAAACAGAGAAAGACATGTATCATATGATCTCACTGATATGAGGAATTCTTAATCGCAGGAAACAAACTGAGTGTTGTTGGAGTGGGGGGTGGGGTGGGAGGGATGGGGGGACTGGGTGATAGACACTGGGGAGTGTATGTGCTCTGGTAAGCGCTGTGAATTGTGCAAGACTGTTGAATCTCAGATCTGTACCTCTGAAACAAATAATGCAATATATGTTAAGAAAAAAAAAAAAGAAGAAGAAGAAGAAGGTAGCGGGAGGGGAAGAATGAAGCGGGGGAAATCGGAGGGGTAGACGAACCATGAGAGACGATGGACTCTGAAAAACAAACAGGGTTCTAGAGGGGAGGGGGGTGGGAGGATGGGTTAGCCTGGTGGTGGGTATTGAGGAGGGCACATTCTGCATGGAGCACTGGGTGTTATGCACAAACAATGAATCATGGAACACTTCATCTAAAACTAATGTTGTAATGTAAGGGGATTAACATAAGAATAAAAAAATTAAAAAAAAAAAAAAAAAAAAAAAAAAATAAACGCTAAGATGCACTACAGAAAAAAAAAAAAAAAAAAAAAAAAAAAAATCCTAAAGGAGAACACAGGCAACAACCTCTTTGACCTCAGCCGAAGCAACTTCTTCCTAGAAACATCGCCAAAGGCAAGGGAAGCAAGGGCAAAAATGAACTATTGGGACTTCATCAAGATAAGAAGCTTTTGCAAAGCAAAGGAAACAGTTAAGAAAACCAAAAGACAACCGACAGAATGGGAGAAGATATTTGCAAATGACATATCAGATAAAGGGCTAGTATCCAAAATCTATAAAGAACTCATCAAACTCAACACCCAAAGAACAAAGAATCCAATTAAGAAATGGGCAGAAGACATGAACAGACATTTTTCCAAAGAAGACATCCAAATGGCCAACAGACACATGAAAAAGTGCTCAATATCGCTCGGCATCAGGGAAATCCAAATCAAAACCTCAATGAGATATCACCTCACACCAGTCAGAATGGCTAAAATTAACAAGTCAGGAAACGACAGATGTTGGCGGGGATGCGGAGAAAGGGGAACCCTCCTCCACTGTTGGTGGGAATGCAAGCTGGTGCAGCCACTCTGGAAAACTGTATGGAGGTTCCTCAAAAAGTTGAAAATAGAGCTACCATATGATCCAGCAATTGCACTACTGGGTATTTACCCCAAAGATACAAAAGTAGGGATCCGAAGGGCTACGTGCACCCCGATGTTTATAGCAGCAATGTCCACAATAGCCAAACTGTGGAAAGAGCCAAGATGTCCATCGACAGATGAATGGATAAAGAAGATGTGGTATATATATTCAATGGAATATTATGCAGCCATCAAAAGGAATGAGATCTTGCCATTTGCAACGACGTGGATGGAACTGGAGGGTATTATGTTGAGTGAAATAAGTCAAACAGAGAAAGACATGTATCATATGATCTCACTGATATGAGGAATTCTTAATCGCAGGAAACAAACTGAGTGTTGTTGGAGTGGGGGGTGGGGTGGGAGGGATGGGGGGACTGGGTGATAGACACTGGGGAGTGTATGTGCTCTGGTAAGCGCTGTGAATTGTGCAAGACTGTTGAATCTCAGATCTGTACCTCTGAAACAAATAATGCAATATATGTTAAGAAAAAAAAAAAAAGAAGAAGAAGAAGAAGGTAGCGGGAGGGGAAGAATGAAGCGGGGGAAATCGGAGGGGTAGACGAACCATGAGAGACGATGGACTCTGAAAAACAAACAGGGTTCTAGAGGGGAGGGGGGTGGGAGGATGGGTTAGCCTGGTGGTGGGTATTTAGGAGGGCACATTCTGCATGGAGCACTGGGTGTTATGCACAAACAATGAATCATGGAACACTTCATCTAAAACTAATGTTGTAATGTAAGGGGATTAACATAAGAATAAAAAAATTAAAAAAAAAAAAAAAAAAAAAAAAGTCTCCCATTATAAGTGTAGTTTTGTAATTTATCCTTACGTATCAAATAGGTACTGCTTTCTATATTTAGTTATTATGTGATCTTGGGTACTTTTGTTTGGTGTTTCAGAACCTTCATAAATTGTTCATTTAGTCACTTTATTACTACAAAATGACCCTCTGTCTAGCTTAATTAATACTTTTAACTCTACATACCTCTTTT
This sequence comes from Mirounga angustirostris, assembly GCF_029215605.1. Lineage (NCBI taxonomy): Eukaryota > Metazoa > Chordata > Mammalia > Carnivora > Phocidae > Mirounga > Mirounga angustirostris. Next base: position 39,553,284 of record NW_026991720.1, read on the forward strand.
TCTACTATTAACATTGATCCTGCTATCGCCATACCTGCTTTTTTTTTTCTTTCTTTTTTTCTATTTTTGCAATTTCCTAGTATCTCTTTACTCAACCTTATATTATAATCCTTTCTTCAGGTCCTATGACCTTGGTTCTCAGGTGCTCTGCTCACCCAGAGTGGAGAAGGTTCCCACCAGCACTGTCCATCAGAATTAAACCTTCGCCTGTGGTCTTATTTTGAAACCCCAGGGTAGGCACATCTTTCTTCCTCTAACAGGTGATAAACTCTGTTAGATAAGAAGGCATGTGACTGAGAATCATGCCTCCTTTAGGCCACAGTAATTCCAGAATCCTCTCATCCTCCATCACTTTACTCCTTGGTAATTTTCTTTTTGCTCTCTGCTCTTTAATTCCCTTACCTAAATAAAGGGGGAGGAATGTCTTTACAGAGAGTTAAGAGACTTGTGTTTTTACGTGTCATCCTTGCGCAGGGGCCATGCTACTCTTCTCTGTTTCATACCAATTTTAGTATATGTGCTGCCGAAGTGAGCACAGGAGACTTGTGTTTAATAAAACTCTGCCAATAGTTGTGTGACCTTAAGCAAGTCAGTAACTTCTCTGGAATTATGTGCTCAGTTGTAAAATGTCCAAATTGACAAGATGACCTCTAGGGTCCTTTCTAGCCCCACAGTTCAGTTTCTACCATTCTAGAGAGGAAAAGTCCAGAAGGGAGCGGGAGGATGTGAAGGTAGCACAGGGAAGTACCTAAGGGCAATTGCAAATTTGCAGGGCTGAGGACAAAGAATCAGGGTTTCTTTTGTTGTTTTTTTTAATTATATAACAAAATATTATATGCAAAGCTACTATATGGCATCACTAACTTTTAAAATAATGGGTGTGAATTAGGCTATATGTTTTAAAGTTAATTCTATGGTTCATTTAGATATCTATTAATGTAAATTGAATACCTTAAAATTACATATTGGCCTCCATAATTTTCTAATTCAACCCTTAAGTGATGAACAATCATGTATTTGATATGCACCTACGTATGAGAGAGGGAATTATTTTGTGGGTATTTATTTCAAGTCACAGTACACTTCTTATCAACCATTGCAGCTAAAATCAGAATCAAATTCCATAGTATAATAATCCACCTCTCCAAAGTTTAATGGAGAGAGCAGGTTAAATTGTGCAGCATAAGTTTTCACATCTACTCACAAAAATTCAGCATTTCTCTTCTTTATCTGAAGGAAGGAGAGTGTGGCAGAAATAATCCCTTAGATTTCTGGTAAATCTTAATGCTTAATTGACTGTCCCAAAGCCTCTCTACAGTCCAATAATGAGAATTCTAGGAAACAAGTCACATTCTAATGGTTCACTCCAAGTACATTGTTTCTTACATGGTCTGAATATTTGTAGAATCCAAAGTCAAAGCTGAGATTTTGCTTCTCCTGAACATAAGGAAACCAGACACAGGCCTCCATTCTCAACACTGTGATCTTTAACGTGTTTAAATCAATAGATTTATTGAGTGCCTATTATGAGCATTAGTTTGCATTAACATGTGAGATAATAAAGCAGAATAAATATAAAAACATGGAAGATCTGATATTTACTCTTCAGGAATTTACAACCTGATTCAGGAAATACTTTTAAAAATGCTGTACAGGGGCGCCTGGGTGGCTCAGCCATTAAGCATCCGTCTTCGGCTCAGGTCATGATCTCAGGGTCCTGGGATCGAGCCCCACATCGGGCTCCCTGCTCGGTGGGAAGCCTGCTTCTCCCTCTCCCACTCCCCCTGCTTGTGTTCCCTCTCTCGCTGTGTCTCTCTCTGTCAAATAAATAAATAAAATCTTTAAAAAAATAAAAATAAAAATGCTGTACAAAATGACATGAAAAATAGCTGCAAGACAAACTCAGACAATCAAAATGTCATTTGGCCGGCTGAATAATGGCTACCCAAAGACATCACATCCTCATCCCTTAAATCTGTGATGCTGTTACTTTACCCAGGAACACAGACTTCACAGATGTGATTAAGAATCTTGAGACAAGAGATTTTCCTGGATTGTATGAATAGGCAGATTAGAATCCCAAAGGTCCTTATGAGAGGGAGACAACATGGTCAAGGACAGTAGCAGGAGATGTATGAAGAAAGCAAACAGTTTGAATGATGCACAGAAAGGACCACAAGCAGGCGGCCTCTGCAAGCCAAAAGAGGCAAAGAAGTGGTTCTTCCCTCACAGCCTTCCAGGGGAATCAGCGTTCTCGATACCTTGACTTTAGCCCATCAAGACTGATTATGGACTTCTGACTTCCACAACTATAAGAGAATAAATCTGTATTGCTTCAGCCACTAAGTGTGTGGTAATTTGTCACACCAGCAATAGTCATGGTATGAATCGAAGAGATGAAGGGGGAAGGTAATACCAAATTAAATAATGAAATAATGAATTCTTGATGACAATGATAACATTGTGTTAGATGGGAACATCTTCTCCTGGTCTTGATTTCTGTGAGGAAGACTTTTCTCTATCACACCCCTTCTCTCTCTTGACCCTTTATTCACTCAGACCCTGACAATATAGAATCATGTCCCTGGTGAATTTGGAAAGACTATCTGTGCATGCTCAGCCCCGTTCTGCTTGAAAAAAAGCTTCTTATAGGGACGAACATGTTCTGCTCTTCTTCCTTTTCCCATGGGACGGCTGGTCCAGGTGGTGCTGCTATAACAGGTAAGGTGAGTCTGCCTAATTTGGGGCATAACCTACACTCAGCAGGCCAATTTGTCTGTCAGACTAAACTGCATTCTCCAACCTTTCTCTATCATTAATAAGGAGGTATTTTGCCCATGTCTTTATTTTTTCTAAAATTCTCAAATTATTCAGAACCCTGGGTGGGAAAGAGAAGTGCAATTTTTTTAGTGAAGTGGAGTCGGTCTTAAATTCTCAAATGTTAATATTTATAGAGTACATACCATGCACCAGGTACTGTAGAAAGCATTTTGCATATGATTTGTCATTTCAGTCTCACAAAGACTTTATGAGACAAGTATCTAACATTACGTGCATTTTATAGCTAATAAAACTAAAGCACAGAGAAGTTAAGTCACTTGCCCAAGGTCTCACAACTTGGAAATGACAGTTGTGATTCACGTCCAGGCCTTTCTTACCTCAAAGCCCAGGCTTCTGAACACACTGCACATTGCCCTTCCTCCTGGGGGCCATGATGTTGAAACTGAATACTAATGATAACTCCTAAAGAAAGCTCTGTCTTCTTGATATAAATCTAGGTTTGACTCCTTTCCTTTTTTTTTTTTTAGATTTTATTTATTTGACAGGGAGAGAGCACAAGCAGGGGGAGCAGCAGAGAGAGAGGGAGAAGCAGGCTCCCCGCTGACCAGGGAGCCTGATGCGGGACTCGATCCCAGGACTCTGGGATCATGACCTGAGCTGAAGGCAGTCGCTTAATCCAAGTGCCCCAGTTTGACTCCTTTCTAAGAAAGTTGCTAGATATAAAGCTTAAAAAAAAAAAAAAAAAAAAAGAGAGAGAGAGAGAGACACCAGAGATCACAGCACTCTTGCTCTGTATACTCCTTTAAATGCTGTTAATTGTCTGGGTCACTTAGAACTTGAACACAGCTTAGATTTGATTACAAAAACAAAACCTCTTTGAAAAAATTTCACCATTTAAAATACGGCCACCCAGAGACCCTTTAATCTTCCCTGGCATGGAACTATCCCTGGTCAATCAGAAGCTGCCTAAGGGGTAATCTCAAAAATGGACGCCTACGGCTGAAAATTATCAGACTTTCATTTCATTTGACCAGTTTTATTTCACTTTTGATTCCATTTCCTTCCCCTTCTCTTACCCTGTAGGCAGTGGACCACATATTTCTCACTTCACAGGGGATTTAATAGGTAGTCACAACTCTACAGCTGGACATCCCACAAAGCAATATTCTCCATGATAAATTTTAGCCATTTTTGACCCTCAGTTTTCCTTTGAGAGCCATATCAACCATATTGATAAGACCTCATATTACCATCTCAGGAGTATAACAAGGTTAAGACGATTGCTGTCTCAGCAAGATGCTGAGCTTTTGATTCATGCTTTTCTAACAACAAGGCTGGATTACTACAATTTGTTACTGGCATCCCTCCCAGAAGGCTCACTGCTTTGACTTGACTTTGCAGAGGATTCAGCAGTCTGGGTATTCAACAACTAATAGACAAATGCCTCCACATACCATATTGGTACCACAAACATTAGGCTGAAATACAGAATTGGTTTGAAAAATTATAAGGACAAGTCCTTGCTTTTAACCCTATGAAACACAGTGAACTTTTCCTTCCAGAAACAAGGCTTTCATAAATACCCCTGGCGTAGAACCGACTGTGGCTCAAGAGGTCTAAGCTACTTGGTAAGAATGTGACACTTCCCTTGACTTAAGGCTCCGATCGGAAATCTGGGGAAAATTTCTCTTTTGAAGAGCCTACTGTGCTTGCAGCCAATTCCCACTTGCCAGCACACTTAGCTATATTTTATCAAAAAGAAAAGAAAGAGTAATACTTATAATAATATTCTATATCTGCATTAACACCTTAGAGAAACTCAAAGCACACAATGTCCCAGTGTCTAAAGTCTCAGTAAGAAGTATTTTTTATTGGGCGCCTGGGTGGCTCAGATGGTTAAGCGTCTGCCTTCGGCTCAGGTCATGGTCCCAGGGTCCTGGGATCGAGCCCCGCATCGGGCTCCCTGCTCAGCGGGGAGCCTGCTTCTCCCTCTGCCTCTCTCTCTCTCTCTCTCTCTCTGTCTCTCATGAATAAATAAATAAAATTAAAAAAAAAAAAGAAGAAGTATTTTTTATTGACTCTTATAGTATCTGGATCAAGTATCTTCCATCCAGCAGACCAGAACTTATCAAAGAATGCTCCTGGAACCACCCACCTCAAGATCACCCAGAGTTTTCATTAAAAACACTGATTTCAGGGTTCCATTCCTAGAATCATAATCTCTAGGATTAGGGCTAAGAATCAGCATTTTTTAACCAAGCTTCCCTGGTGATCCTAATAGACACTAAAATTTGAGGACCTGGGTATACTAGCCACTGCATCTTACAGAGCTACACTGTAATGTAACTCCCAGAGCTCTGCGAGTGAACACTCACAAAGCGTCCTTCAGATCCCAGCATGCTGGCTCTGGTAGGTAGCCACTGTTTCTACCAATGATGTGTGAAGAAATGAGCCCCTGATCATTCCACATGGGAATTCACAAAGGCCAAGGGGATACCCTTCTCTGCTCTTGTGATTTGCTCAGCATTCCTGACAGAGGTAGACAAGCCATGAGTAGAGTTGTGAGACTGAACAAAACAGACAAAAAATGAAAAGAGAACATCCAGTGAAATTTGAATTTCAAGTAAATAATTTTTTTAAATTTTATTTATTTATTTGACAGAGAGAGACACAGCGAGAGAGGGAACGCAAGCAGGGGCAGTGGGAGAGGGAGAAGCAGGCTTCCCGCGGAGCAGGGAACCCAATGCGGGGCTCGATCCCAGGACCCTGAGATCATGACCTGAGCCGAAGACAGACGCTTAATGACTGAGCCACCCAGGCACCCCCAAGTAAATAATTTTTAATGTAAGTATGTCTTGGAAATATTTGGCGATGTTAGCCTCAGACTATATAGTCCTACACTGACCCGAGGTCTTCTCTTGGCTGGTGTCCCCTCCCAGCCACAGAAGGATTAAAGGTCAGATCTTGACAGAGAAGCCAGAGGGTCTACCCCGTGCCTCCAGGAGAGCTGTGGGTTTTACTCTTGAGGAGAACGGTGAGCTTTTCCTCGTAGGCTCATCGCCACTGCCTAGACAGGGCGCTATCCAAGGGAGGGGCTTTTGCTTCTCTGATCCTCTGATATCTCGTCTATTTTAAAAAAGGCAAAAATGTTCCCTCATAAGGGCTGTTATGCTGATTAAGTGAAGTAACGTGTATAAAGCTTAACAACAGTATTTATTTCCTCACCTTTGCTCTCTTCAGAGCTATATCACTTCACTCTCAATATTAATGCAGTCTCATCCCCACCAACTCACTTACACACATGCACACACATGCACAAATAAGTGTTGCTTGTGCTCACCCTTGCACTGACCCATCCACATGAGCATGCACACATATACTTTTTGGAGTTCCACTTATGCTCCGGGCAGGAGCTTGGCATGTTAGCAGAGAGGTCCAGAGAGAGAGGTTTCTGAAGCCACGCATTCAAATTCCATCTCTGTCATTTATGATTTTTGTGTGACTTTGGCTATTCCTTCAACGTCTTCATACCTGAAATTCCTCATTTGTAAAATGGGAATAATAATGCTGACTTCATAAGGTTGTTGTAAAGATTAAGTACATTCCTACAAGCAACCACTTAGAATAGTGCCCGCACACGATGATCTTCAGTAAGCATCAGCTATTAGCTCTTGTTATTTTTATCACTATCACCATCATCATCATCATCTCCATCCAACCCAGATGTGTTCTTGACACTCAGGAACCTCACAGGACCAAGAATGACTTCCCCAAGTAATCTCTCTCACTTAGGACTGGAACGACCTCCAAATGCCCATATTTTATTCTCACTAGACCTAGAAAAATAGTTGGATCATACCTGACTAAACTGATTTCCATCCTCTCACAATTTCCAAAACACATTTGTTATTGAGATGCTCTTTTAATTGACCTAAATAACAACAAATACAGGAATAGCTCAGAGTTCTTGTGATTCTGCATTTATTTTGGCAACTAGTTGTTTGGTTGAAAAAGCTTGTTCTTAAAAATTGTCAAAACATCAAAATATGTAGCCATTATATTTTAAATGTTTCATATAAACATACAGGATCAAAACGTGGCCATTCTTGGGAAAAATGTGATTACTGTTGTCACTACTAATTTAAACTTTTGTAAAGAATATGCCTGGTTCTTCCTCATTGACCATCACTATCTCACCTAATGCCTTTTACCCAGCAGGTAACTTAACACTCACATACATGGAGTACTAACATGAAAGATCTTTATATACTGATCCATCTATTTCATAAATATTCACTGACTGCCTCCATGTGCAAAGTGCTGTAGATATAGCGGTGAACAAAGCATACAAATAATCCTGTTCTCATGGAGCCTACATTCTACATGGAGAATGGGCACCAACAAAAGGGAAAATACATAGGATATAATTTGGTGATAAATTCTGTGATGCGAAATAAAGCAAGGATTTGGCTCAGGAAGGGTAATGAATGCCATACTTTTGCTTAGAGTTGTCTGGGAAGACCCCACTGATATTTGCACAGACACTCAGGAGAGGTGATGAAATGAGTCCTGCAGATACCTCGGCAGACAGGGCAGCAATGCAAAGACTTTGAGATAGGACAGTGCCTGACACACTTGGTTAAGAGAAAAGAGATCTGTGTGGCTGGAGTGAAGACAACAGATGGAGTAGTAAATGGGGTCAGAGAGGATCTGGTGCATAAGGGCACGGTGAGCAATCATATGGACTTTTGCATTTCCCAGGCCGAAATGAAACAATATTGGAGGGTTTTGAGCAAAGGAGTAACAAGACTGGCTTATCTTTGAGAAGGTTCCTACTCGCTGCTGTGCTGGGAATGACAGTTGTGAGGAAAGTATAGTAAAAGGAGACCTATTTGGTGTCATTGCAGTAATCCAGGTGAGAGAAGATGGTGGCTGGACTAGGATGATAGCAATTAGGGGGTGAAGAGTAGATTGATTCTGGATATATTTTGAAGGTACAAAATAACATGGTTTATGCCATCTAAAATCTAAGCACACAATTAGAGTCATAACCCCAAAAAAATGGAAGTGTAGTAGAACATTCCTTAAAATACTAAATTTTGAATCAGCAATGATGTCCCAAGGTATGAAGTTGAGAAGCTACCCTGGAGTAATGTGAAGAGAGATCAGAAAGATAGGAAAGAATATGGGGAAACAGCCATCGTGCATTTCTGAGGAGTTAGATGAAGGATGTAGATAAGGAAGATTGTTAAATACATTACTCGCTTTTACTTTTCTCAAATGAAGCTTGAACAATAGCAGTATAGCTTTAAGTACCTTGTGAGAAAAAAATACTAGTGGCTGCATACTATCTCAAGCTGTATTTACACAAGTAAAATGGTGTCTTTTCCCTCAGTAAAGGTCAAGTGCTTTCTAGGATGGAGTACCCCATTCTAGATGAGTATTGTAAGTCAGCAGACCAAGTATGCTTCCTGACCAACATCATCGGGGGACAACCACCATTCTGCTTCATGCTTTCTGCATCCTCTGACTATAAGAAATCTGAATTATCTATGAATTGAGCTTTATCTGCTAACACTCTGATTCAAATATAATATCTTTCTCAAGAATCAAAGAAGAACAAACATGGACAGGAAATGGATCTACAAGTGAAAGGAAAATGGGCCAGAAGAACCCAAACAGGCCCTGAGAACACAGATGAGTAGACAGCAAAGATTAGATTCAGAGACTTTTAAGTTTCCTCAAAAGAGACTTTCTCTAGGTCAAACATCATAAAAAGTTCAGAGAAAAATAAAAATACTTAAAGGCTTGGAAACTGAATTTTTAAGCACTGTAAGAATTCTAGAAAATGAAACCTGAAGAAAAGGTAAAAAATATTGGACATAAATTGGCTTTTTAAATAAGCATATCAAAATTAGGATTTACTACTAAACCCGTCCACTGAGAATGTATCAGACAAAAGTTGCAACCCAATTAGACATTTCCTTGCCTGAGTTAAACTCTCTGTGACCCAGAGTGATAATTCCAAAAGTCTCTGCCAGCAATATCAGTAATTATGGACAAATTCATTTAATCATTATGAATTATTATTCATAAATAATAGAAGTTTTACATGGTACCATAATGGTGGCTAGCCTATTGCTTTCTGAAGAACTGCTCTCTAAACTAGTCTGATGTGGGTTTTTTTTCTTTTTTTGGGGGGGGGGAAGGGAATTCACTGACAGCCAATCAAAACTCATATGAAAAAATTAAATTCAAAAGTGGAAAAAGTTTTTTGCCCAAAGCAGGTATTAAAAGCCATCATTTCAGGGGTTCCTGGGTGGCTCAGTCGGTTAAGCGCCTGCCTTCGGCTCAGATCATGATCCCAGGGTCCTTGGATCGAGCCCTGAGTCTGGCTCCCTGCTCGGTGGGGAGTCTGCTTCTCCCTCTGCCTGCCGCTCCCCCTGCTTGTGCTCTCTCGCTCTCTCTCTGTGTCAAATAAATAAATATCTTAAAAAAAAAAATCAGTTCAAATCATTAAAAAAAACAGTAAAACTGATTTGTCTTAAATGTTTATTTATATTAACATGAATAAAAAGTTGTCCTATAGGGAAGGCCACACCTGCCAGGGGACCTATCTATGGAAACAGATTGTTTCTCTATAAAAATTCACTTGTGAGAAAGATTGACATATCTCTTGAAAATGTGTGCAGTTAATCATATTTTGCTATCTTCTGCTAAGTATATTCCTATTATGGTGCCGGGGACTGGGAAATGTTACAGTACATGCTTAACTTATAACACTATTAGTATGCTCATATGCCCTTATAAATATTCATTCTATTAATATGTTTCTATTCTTTGTACCATAAACATATTTATGGGCAAAGGTGTTATGAATTCGCTTGATGATGTATACAACAGGGTCACTTAACGCAATTTCAGTTACAAGGCAAAAACCTGAGAGTACGTAAAGTCATTGTAATAATAGTAATTACAATTATTGAGCCCCTAGATGTGTCATGCATTTTACATATATTATTCTTAACCTCACAACAACCTTGCTGATATGCATCATTATCCTCATTTTTTATATATGAAAACCTATTCACATAAATTTAATTTCTTGAAGGAAACAGAGCCAGGAAGTGATAATGTTGATATGTGAAACCATATAAATCTGAATTCAAAACTGCTGGGCCTTCTACTATACCACATCATGTTTTTAGTAGCATTTATTCAGTTAACTTGTTTAAATTTGCATTTAAATCATTCTTGTTTCATTGACATTTCAGAATACTGGAGACTGAAAAATTAGTTTTGTTAAAAATGCTATTTTGATTTATTCTTGCAAAATCAATACGTATGGGCAAAATTTAAAAAAAAATTTTTTTTAAGATTTTATTTATTTGCGAGAGAGAGAATGAAAGACAGAGAGCATGAAAGGGAGGAGGGTCAGAGGGAGAAGCGGATTCCCTGCTGAGCAGGGAGCCTGATGTGGGACTCGATCCCGGGACTCCAGGATCACGACCTGAGCCGAAGGCAGTCACTTAACCAACTGAGCCACCCAGGCGCCCTGGGCAACATTTTAAAATGATACTTGGGACTTTCACTTTTTTAGTGTTCTATAAATACCATTTTTAGAAGCTGAAAAGATTTTAATATATGGGCTCTATCAATGGTGAATTCTGTTCTACAAAATAAATGAACTCATTTTGCAGTGAGACCTGGAAAACTGAAAATTAAGAACATCAGCTCCAACTAAAAACCATGGTTTGGTAGGCTTTCAGAGAAGACTGCTCAGGTAGCCAAAGCAGGAAGATCACTTACATGAGACAGACCCTGGAGGACAACAGTCACTCAAAACTCTGACCTCCTAGTGTCACATAAGGACATTCCTAGAGTCATTGTAAGTCCATGAAAATACCAAAATGAACTTAAAATTAATAAAAACAAAAAAACATGTTTATTTCCTGTTTTAGAAGGGAAAACATTTTTCAAACAAAAATATTTCTGAGGATTAGAATGTAAATTTCCCTCCCTCTGAAAACAAATAAAACAAAACAAACGATAAATTCAAAGAGACTTGGGACACCTGGGTGGCTCAGTCAGTTCAGTGTCTGCCTTCAGCTCAGGTCCTGATCCCAGGGTCCTGGGATCAAGTCCCACACCGGGCTCCTTGCTTAGTGGAGAGCCTGCTTCTCCCTCTCCTTCTGCTGCTCCCCTCAGTCGTGCTCTCTCTCTCTCTCTCTCTCTCTGACAAATAAATAAAAATCTTTAAAAACAAATTCGAAGAGGCTAGTTACTTCTTTTTTTTTTTTTTTAAAGATTTTTTATTTATTTATTTGACAGAGAGAGACACAGCGAGAGAGGGAACAGAAGCAGGGGGAGTAGGAGAGGGAGAAGCAGGCTTCCCGTCGAGCAGGGAGCCTGATGCGGGGCTCGATCCCAGGACCCTGGGATCATGACCTGAGCCGAAGGCAGACGCTTAACGACCGAGCCACCCAGGCGCCCCGAGGCTAGTTACTTCTAAATTACTTAGATTAAATCAAGCCATATAGACTCCATAATGAGGATACTTGGTGGCCCATCCCAAGGATTATCTATCAGACTACGATTGTATTGATTCAGTCCCTTTTCTGTAATGAATAGAGTAAGAAATTCAGTGAGTGAGCTAAACTGTTGAGGAATCAAAAGATTCTCCACGCATGTTACTACCATTTTGCTAAGGTGTTCACTCATATCCTCTCCAACTGCTCAGGGACTCATGACCTGGCCACTAGGAACAGTATCAGTTGCTCTGAGAAAGAAAAAGGCAGGGCTTGTCTTGGCTTGGTTGTTCCTGAAAACTCTAATTTCAGTGGTGATCAGGATGTGATAAAAAAAAAAATGAGTATTTTTCATCATTTCCTGAGCTATTATATTTATATTCAACATCTTAAGTTGATTTTAAACAAAACAAAAAAACAGCACTAAAGAAAAATATGACTGCAGAGACACTTCTATTGAAAAAGAACACTTTCATTTCATGGTTGATTTTTTTTTCTGCCACAGAGTAGACAATGAAGTGCGTGACAATGCTTTTGTATTTTCCTTTCCTGCAACAAGCACAGAACATATATATTTAGATGCTTTATAAATCACACTTGTGAATATTCACCAACCACAAAATCAAAACCCATAAAGGCTACATCTGATCAGAATATTTTGGTTGCAATGATATCTTCTACAGAAAGAAAACCTGACTTTAAACTAGCTCCTGAAAAAATATTGGCTCTTATAACTGAAGTATTCCTATGTAATTTTAGTCTAGATACCACTTTTCCAGGGTTCAAATTATGTCTTTAGGACCCAGTTTCTGAGTGGAGAAGTACATAGGATTTTAAATCAAATCAGGATTCTAAGCCCAGCTCTACCACATTCTGTCTGCGGAATATTCTGGAAAGGATAAGTTCTGTGAATTTCAGCTATTTGAAAAATGTGGATAATAATAACCCTCTGAAGTAGGAACAAATGAGAATGTAGAGAAAAGTGTTGTTAAAACTCTAAGGTATCGGGCGCCTGGGTGGCTCAGTTGGTTGAGCAACTGCCTTCGGCTCAGGTCATGATCCTGGAGTCCCGGGATCGAGTCCCGCATCGGGCTCCCTGCTCGGCGGGGAGTCTGCTTCTCCCTCTGACCCTTCCCCTCTCATGCTCTCTGTCTCCCATTCTCTCTCTCAGATAAATAAATAAAAAATCTTTAAAAAAAAAAACAACTCTAAGGTATCATACAAACATTAGAGATGAAAGTCTATGACTTTCCTACAAATACAGGGTATTAAGGAAATTTCAGCTTTGAGACTAAGGGAACTGGTGGAGGAGATGAAAGTGGGGAAATCGGAAGAAATGTGTAGAGAAGTAGGTAAGGAGCATGACAACATGGATGGCTGACCGGCAAAGGGGAGACAACACCAGGAATCTGGAGTGTAGCACAGCAAGGGGAGTGAGAGGTCTTATAATATGCCTATGTCTGTTTGTACAGCTGCATGTCATGAAGTAAACTATTCAGTGATGGTATAGTTAACATGAATATCTCAACAAGTAACTGCCAGAGGCCCTTTTCTATAGTCTAAGGCTTGGACCACAGCTTTCTCCTTGGTCAAAAAAGGAAATCAAAGTTGAAATGAAGATAATTTAGATAATGCATTTATGCATGAAATAGAAGATACCCTGACACTAGCATCTAGCTGGCAAGCTAAGACATAAGATCCTTGCAAGTTTGTATTTCTTCATTCTTTAAGCAAATGTGCCTTGAAAATCAGCTACTGTGTGCTTGGCAATGCATATACAAAGATAAATAAAACACTGTCACTATTTTCTTGGAACTCAGTCTGGTCAAGGAAATTTTTATAAATAAACAATCAAAATATAATGTAAAAAACTATCTAATAGGTATTTGCATGCTAAGAAGGCATAGCAAACTAACTACCTCTGCAGAGTTTGGGGAAGGAGTCACAGAGGAGAAAACATTTGAGGTGGTCACAAAGAAAGAGCGGGAGTTTATGGAAAATGAGGGGAGAGTCATCCAGGAACAGGGAAGGACATATGCAAAGTCACATGAACCTGAAGACTGGTATCTTGCTTATTGTAACTGCATCACGGGAATTTGGACCATGTCGTTGACAAGATAAAGATCAGATCTTACAGCGTGTGGTGTGTTTGGGTCTTATCCTTGGGACAATACATGCTGAGAATACTTATTAAATAAGAAGGGAATATGATCTGACTTATGTTTTAGTGTGCCAACTCCGGAAGACTGTAGAATGTAGACTGGAGTTTAATGGAGAGAGGGTGTATAGAAGCAGAGACACTGAAAACAAAGTATGGTGAATTATTTGAGGGATCTCTAGAATATAGGTTCTACAGGCTTGGTACCTAATTGGATTTAGAAGATAATAGGGAGTTTCTCAGAATGAACCCCAGGTTTTTACCTTTGGCAATAGTGATGGTGTCATTAATAATGTTTGAACTTGAAGGAGGAAGAAAATATTTGGGTGTCATTTGAAGTGTCATTGGACTCTTGCACGTGTCAGCAGAATAAACAAGTCTGGAACTCAGAAGACAGTCCTGAGCTGCAGACATGATACTTAAGGAACATCAGCATAGAATAAAAGTTGAAACTGCAAATAATGTGATCTCCCTGGCAATACAGCATGCAGTGTAAGAAAATCTGTAAATCAGTGAAATGGGTTGGGTCATAAAATGCAGATAAACTGGAAGGAGTGACAGTCAAGAAGCCTAATAGTGTCTTTTCCTGGGTGCGGCCAAAATACCTTTCCCTCCTGGGGACCTAGTAAGGTAAATGACACATAGCAGAACTTTCCAGTCTGTGGACTTCAGGAGCAAATGAACCATAAATTATTTATCATCTTATCCTTAAGACACAGACAGTGTCTGGTTTTCAATGAATGTTGAATAAATGAAAGAATGAAGGAGAGAATGACATTGGGGGGAATGCTATTGCTGGAAGGGAAAAATAGAGCAGAGACAGAAGAGATTTTATTTGGAATGCAAAATGGAACATAAAAAGCTACAAGTTCAGTGGGCACTGGTCATGAATCTGCGCTGATAGGACTAAATGACTGACTACACAAATAAATGAGGGAGAACAGATGAATCCTCCTTACAGAAATATTCCAAATAATGTATGTACATAGTCCTCTTCCCTTGAGCATAGGCTGGAATTAATTACTCATGTCCGAACAACAGAAGATGAAAAGGGAAAAATAACTTGACAACAAAGAAATCCACCTTAACCAAGTGATCAAGGTTAACACCACTGGCGAGATGCATTGATCTCCTGTACCTCCTAATATGATTTGATGAGAAAAGCCCTTCATCTGTGTGCTATTCCTCCCCAAAATCTATGACTCTAGCTTAATCTGGAGAAAAACATCAGACAAATCCAAACTGAGAGACATCCTAGGAAATAATTAACTGATACTCCTCAAAACTCTCAAGGCCATTAAAAAAAATAATAATAAGCAAAGAAAGAGAAACTGTCCTCTATCAGGGATAGCTAAGGAGACATGAAAACTAAATGTAATGTGTTATGTTCGATTGGAGCCTGTAATAGAAATAGGATGTTAGTGTAAAAAGTAGGGAAGTCTTGGGAGGCCTGAGTGGCTCAGTGATTTGAGCAGTGGACTCTTGGTTTCGGCTCAGATCATGATCTCAGGGTCTTGGGATCAATCCCCATGTCGGGCTCCTTGCTCAGCGGGGAGTCCGCTTGAGATTCTCTCTCCCTTAGCCTCTCCCCCTGCTCATGCACACATGGTCTCTCTCTCTCCCTCTAAAATAAATGAGTAAATCTTTTTTTTAAGATTTTATTTATTTCTTTGACAGAGAGAGAGAGCATGCACATAAGCAGGGGGATCAGCAGGCAGAGGGAGGGAGAAGCAGACTCCCCACTGAGCAGGGAGCTCGATAGGGGCTTGATCCCACGACCCAGGCACCCAATAAATGAATAATCTTAAAACAAAACAAAAATTAGAGAAGTCTAAACTGAGACTAGAGTTTAGCTAATAATATTATACCAGCATCAGTTTCTTAGCTTTGACAAATGGAAGATGGGAAAGTAAGGTGGAACATTATAGGAAACCACATGGAGAGTGGTACTGGCTTCCCAGGCTGCCATGACAAATTAGTGCAAACTTAAAGCAACTGAAGTATATTCTCTCAGATGTCTAAAAGCCAGCAGTCTGAAATCAAAGTGTCAATAGGATCGGTTCCTTTTGGAGGTTCTGAGGGAGAATCCATTGCATACCTCTGTCCTAATTTCTGGAGGGTTCTGGCAATCTTTGGTGTTTCTTGGTTTATAGAGTCCAATCTTACATGGCTTCCTCCCTCTTTCTCTTCTCTCTTTTTTTTTTAAGGTTTTATTTATTTGACAGAGAGAGACACAGCGAGAGAGGGAACACAAGCAGGGGGAGTGGGAGAGGGAGAAGCAGGCTTCCCGCTGAGCAGGGAGCCCAATGCGGGGCTCAATCCCAGGACCCTGGCTTCATGACCTGAGCCGAAGGCAGAGGCTTAACAACTGAGCCACCCAGGTGCCCCTCTTTTTCTGTCCCTTATAAGGATACTTGTCATTGGATGTAGGGCCCACCTACATCCACGAGGATCTCCTCTCATGATAATTGTATCTGCAAAGACCCCATTTCCAAGTAAGGCCCCATTCACATGTACTGAGGCATGATTTGGCCATACTGTTGGGTTACTCTCCAATCCAGTACAGGGGTATATGAGAAATCTCAGCACAATCCTGCAACTTTCTATAAATGTAAAATTATTCCACAATAAAATATTTATTCACAAAGGGGAGAGGGCAATGGTTAATTGGAATCAGTATGATGGTGAAACCTCAGATATTAAAAAAAAAAAAAGTCCTCAAGAATGAATACAGATGTTTGTAGGCATATAGGTAAGATGTTAGGATTGTGGCAGGAGAAGAATCCCATTCACTCTAAATATGAAGTAAGAGTTTTATAAGCAAAGCGGGGTTGGGAGGGGGAGCAAGGAAAGGAGGGAGGGAGAAAGAGAGGAGTTTGGAGAGAAGAGCTACACGGTTTCAGAGAGTGGGAGAACGATGCTCAGGAACGGAGCACTAAGCAGTCTTGGGATCCAGCAGAGGTCACAAACTGTGACTAAGCATTGGCCCCAGCCCAGTTAGGTCATTTCCTCTGGCAGCCCTCAGTACAGCACAGACATAGCAGCAGGAAAAGATGCTGGTTTGAGTGAGCCAAGGAGGAGACTGGTCAGTAGATACAATGACAGATAAGCATACTGGTGAGGAACAAACTGCAATGTGTGACCTAGACATGCAGGCTAGATAGGAAACAAGGTGAGTAAACCCTGTTAAGGGGGCACCTGGGTGGCTCAGTCGGCTAAGTATCTGCCTTCGGCTCTGGTCATGATCTCAGAGTCCTGGGATCGAGCCCAGCATCAGGTTGCCTGATCAGCGGGAAGCCTGCTTGTGTTCTCTCTCTCGCTGTCCCTCTCTTTGTCAAATGAATAAATAAAATCTTAAAAAAAAAAACTTCATTAAAAAACTGTTAGGAAAATCTGAAAGAATTGGAGCAGTCCTTTTCAAATTTGTATGTGCATATGAAGCCCCTGAGGATCTTGTTAAATTGCAGATTAGGTTTGGGGAGGGGCCAGGACACTTCCAACCAGCTCCCAAGTGAGGCCAGTGCTATGGCTGCTGATCCATGGAACTCATTTTGAGCAGCAAAAGAGAACCTAGAGGTCTCAAAGATGTCAGAACGCCATATAGGAAGGACCCAGAAACTGTAGAAAGAAATGAAGTGGGGATTCAAGGATTCTGTTTTCTGAAATCGGTTCACAGTAGAGGATGACAGGGGCCCAGGGGGTAGCTCTGGGCATGACCTACTGAATCAAGTGGCAGAGAACATCATTTGAAGAGTGCTTGGTGTGTTTAACGGGTCCTCCCTATACACACTTAAGCCACACAGGAAGAGAACAGCTTAAGTCCAGAGAAAACTATCAGCCAAGTATTAAATTCTTCAAGGCATCTGAAGAAGAAGCACCTAGGGGTTAATGAAGGGTGTTAAAGAGAGATTGTCTGAAGGGGTAGATTCCTACCCATATTTTGAATAAAAACTGCCTGGAAAATACTGACCCCCGTTTCTGAGACATAGGGAGGTGAGGGAATGCGCAATCCCCAGTTGAGGCTTTCCAAATGAGCTTCACGAACAACCTGAATTTACTAATAAATTCCAATTAAATAAGAAGGTAGGAAACAAAAATCAATGAAAAGGATCAAAGTGTGAGGAAAACAGAATGCAGGGCAAAAAGTCTGGAGGGAGATCAAGAGAGGAAGGCTGGAGAAAGGTGGTACAATCGAAAGAAAGAACCCCATGGGTGGCACTTGCCCCGCCCATGAGGACAGAGAGAGCCAGGAGAGAGAGGGGGGAGGGCTGGTGGCCAGCGAGAGGGGCCAGAAATAAGGTCAGTGTATTTCCAAGACTCAGTAGAAATCACAACAAAAAACCACTTCTCTCCAAAAAAAAACCACACTTCTTAGTTCTGCACATGTATGTAAACAAGAAACAGCAAGAGTGCTTCTTCCACAAACTTTCAATTCTAAGGAAGATGGTTATCTGTCCAGTAGCAGTGGGTTGAGGACTCTACAATGGTACAATTATCAAGTTTATTTTAAATTCTGATACACAAAAGGTAGCTTTTTTTTTTTTTTTTACACCTCCTACTGTTGATTCTCATGGAGACCATGCTTATCATAGGTTGTGGGAAGTGTAGCTCGGGGGCCCTGCAGTGACTGACAGGAGTGCTAACAGTGGATGTAATCCAGAATGGCGGATTAGAGATGAGAACTTTAAAGCTGTCCTGCATTCTAATGAGCTGACAGTCATGAAAGATGTAAGCTTCAGACATTGATATTGTCACTTCAGGCAAGGACAAAAGTCATCTAATTTGTATTAATATGAGAGAAGTTTAAATCTGCCCATTAAATATGGGAGAGTTTAGGCAAACTTTCATTAGCTTCCTTGGCTGATAAATGAAATGCTGCAAAAACTGTAAAAGCCACATCATTTATTCTATAAATTAATAGAGATAGAAAATTATCTTATGGTAAATCACCCTTTTTTTTTTTTTAAAGATTTTATTTATTTGACAGAGAGAGACACAGCAAGAGAGGGAACACAAGCAGGGGGAGTGGGAGGGAGAAGCAGGCTTCCCACGGAGCAGGGAGCCCGATGCAGGGCTCGATCCCAGGACCCTGGGATCATGACCTGAGCCGAAGGCAGACGCTTAACGACTGAGCCACCCAGGCACCCCGTTAAATCACCCCTTTTATCAGCAAAAATATCTCTGAACTGGAGCAAACATGAGAGTATTTTATTATTGTCTTAAAAATCTTAGTCTTATTATTTTTAGAGTGTTACTGTCTATGCCCTGAATTAACATTAGGAGAAAATACTTTGGTAGCGAGTTGTGAAATCTGGAGATAATACAGAAGATACTCGTATCCTTAAAAATATACATTTGCTTTTAGTGTTTTATTCCTCCTGATTCTTTAGGGAAATGTGGTATGTTTACAGTTTTAAATGCTTCAATCTAATCCCATTTAACTGTATTATACTATTGTCTACTGTGATTTAAAGACATAAAATCAAGACTCAGATTTAATTATTAAGGTAACGCTTAAAGTCTTTTTTTCTTTTTAAATTGCAGTGCTTTTGCCCTTACTCCTCAGTTACAATACAGTGTTACAAATCCTTCTGCAGAATAAAGGAAACATTTACATTTCCTAGAATTCCACTGATGGATGTGGGTAAAAGGCAAATCAACAACCGCTATACTTCTGAAAAGGACTAAGTCACAACTTGTTTTCTAACCAACAATGCATCCTGAACTTGGACTTGTTCATTTATCAAACAATTGTTGACCTTTAGTATGTCCCTGAAAGTATACTAAGTATTTGATTTCCACGGAGTTTTAAAATATGATTCCTATTCTTAAGGAGTCTAAAGCTTAACTGAAGAACGAAATGTATAAAAATTATAAAGATAACTAACCATCAAGGCAGCATATGATTAAATGAAGGACACTAATCTTATTTCCTTCATTAAACAGACTAGGTTTTCCCAAAACAGCTTACCTCTAGAATCATTATCAATACCTGGCCTTTAGAAAATCCCAATTCATTCTAGAACATATTCTTGAGGCTTACTATTCTTTTGTCAAGGTCTTAGTCATGAACCATTTCTTCTAGTGTCTAACACATAGTAGGGACTGAACAGATGACTGAACAACTGGATGAGTGAGTGAATCAAGGAATGTTGAGAAAAAATGCAAAATATACAATATTCCTCAGACATCTCTTCTTCATCTGAAAACACGAGACAATTTAGTTAAGAAAACCTAAGTTTTCATCACTGTTTCTTAAAATAGACTAGACATTAGGTCCAAGTAGCATAACCTAGTAAACAGTACTATTCTTTCTATCACTTGTTCACCCATACAGATATCTATCCAGTGAGGTTAGAACTATTTTCTCAGTAATGTTGTCTTGGGTGTATGCCTTCCTCACACTTTTCATTTATTATCTAATTTTTTATAGTAACTATTTTCAAGCAATACGAAGCATACTTGAAGGGTCCTCCATCAACTGATGAGTCATATGAGCCCCCCAAATTTCCCTCATCTAGGGCCAAACTAGCCCTTCAATTTCTTCCTGTTCTCAGAAGATGCTGCTCTCTTCCTTGACAATCCCCTTCAAATAATATTTCCATGTTCTGAGTCAATCCTCGCTATAAAGATGCATTCCTTTTAATGTTATTTCTGCTAATTTAGGATGGTTATCTTTAAATCTTTTTTTTTTTTCCATTTTAACATGGCTGTGAATCATCTTGATACTCTAGAGTAATAGGAATAAATTGTGAAAAAAAATTTAATGGTCCAATTTAGAAATATTTTTATTGCTGTTTTCCTCCCATCCACTTGTTCTCATTTTAAAGCCTGGGTAACTATGCTGTCTCTTTCTATGCCTGCCAGAAGGCAGCTACAAAAATAAATTTCAAGGAACAACAGAAAAAAAAAAAGGTAACAAAAGGCATAATACATATTAATAAACTTGAAAAATATTCAACCAACAGCCTATTATTATTCTTTACATCAAAAGAAAACACAGGAACTGAGCCTCAGAAGCGAAAATGAAGGGAAAAAATGATAACAACAGAACTTGGAAATTATATGAAACATCAGAAGGCTGAAGGGGGTTCAAGGAGAGAAGTCAAAATATCCAGAAGGAAGTAGAAGAAATGAGTATGGCAAGAGTTATAAATATGCTACTGCATGAGGCAATTGGTAACTATACTCAGAATTAACATTATCTTATAATACGTTCTTTTTACTTTAAAAAAGTAATGCCTTCAGGCTTCACCTCTCCAATTAAATGCATGAGGTACTTCTAATGTGAATTAACTTAATAACTAGTTATTCATGCAATCATTCGTCAGAAATAAAACATCCTGACTGGTCACAGAACACACCCAACTTCTAGAAAATCCTTGTCGAACCCAGTGGATGATGAGCTTCATGAGGACTTCAAAAGACAAAGTTTCTTTCTCACTGTAAGTTCCAACTATTTCATATTTTTATCATGACTTCAGATTTCTGACAAGATTTTAAAAATGAGTCACACACAAAATATTACCAGAGAGAATGAGCAAGATACTATACAACTTGTTACTAGTGGGTTGTCTACTCCACCCCTAAAGATGCAAAGAGAATAAGCTCCACTAAGGCAAATGCTTTATTCACTCAGGTATTCCCACCACCTATTATTAATGAAAATTAGGATTGGAATGATTTCACAAAGCCATTCATAAAACTAGTTCAACAATTAGGTGTCTTCAGCTACATCTTCCGTATTTTCCACTGTTCATTATTGAGTATTTAAGGAATAGTGTAGTCATAAAATGAGTAATAATTTCATATGAGGGATATTATATTCATAGTATATTCATATAACATGATATTGACATTGAGAAAACAACTTCTCTGAAGATTGAGTATTAGTGACAAAAATTAATTTGACAGATGATAGGTTTGGTCTATAAAGAGCATTTAAAAATGTGGCAAGTTTGACAATTCATAACTCATATTATAGAGTCCAAACTTGAAAGCATGGGGAAAAAGGCAAGGAGTTTCTTACCTAATAAGCAATGGAGAAATTTTACAGAATTGGGCAAAAATAAATAAGTGAACTGGTATTCTACAAAATAAAAATTAAAAGGGCAATCTGAAACAGACAAGGTAAAATACACAGGATTTCACTGGGCATAATTTGAAAGCCTTCTTAGCTCTGAGGAACCTGAGTAAAGATGAAAGGGCTGCCCAAAAACGGAGTGCCAGATACACAAAGGGAAGGCAGCAACACTGCAGGACTGTGACACAACCAGGGAATTCACATCTCCATTAGGACAAGAGATATTTGAGAAGAACAAGAAACAAAGAACCCTGGGATAAAAACCAAGTTATAGTAGAAGGCATGAGAAGCAGACAAAAAGCAGAAGATGGTCAGTACCTGTCTAACGAGTGGATGAGTGAGGGGGCAAACAAGTAAGTGAATACATGCATATTTTAGCTGTTTTAAATAACTTTCTTTAAGAAAAATAAAATGTTTGCCCTACAGAAATGATTCTCAAAGTGAGACAGTGTAAGAACTCCAAGGCTCTTAAACCCAATCCACAAGTCTTGGTGATTTTCTCTGGGAAGACAGTTTTGTAACATAACCACATCTATAAAGTGTGTCCATGGAAAGGAGTAACTATTTTCTTAAAACATGACACGAAAATTATTTACTGAGGAGCACCTGAGTGGCTCAGTCAATTAAGGATCTGACTCTCAGTTTCAGCTCAGGTCATGATCTCAGGGTCATAAGATCAAGCTCTGCTTTGGGCTCCATGCTGAGCGTGGAGCTTGCTTAAGATTCTCTCTCTCTCCTTCTCCCTCTGTCCCTCCTCCCTCTTCCCTCCTGCTCCTGCTCAAGCTCACTCTCTCTCAAATAAATAAATAAATAGATAGATAAATAAATAATTTATCATCATGAACAAGTAGGCTGGAGATACATAGGATATGTATTTAACCACTTCTTTTGCACTGTTAAGTAGTCCACAGACAACTTTGAAAAATCAAAAGATAATGATAAGAGAAAGTTAAAAAAAATAAATCTATTATAAAATGTTAAATATACACCCTGGGGATAAGAAGGAGGTAATAGACAAGGGCTAAGAACAGAAAAGGAAAAAAGAAAGTGGAGGGAATAGGGAGTGGATTGGCAGGGGGTGAGTGGGGGAAGCCACCAAGAGTGCCTTATATTTAGACAAGGTTCCTCCTGGCTTTCCTTTTCTTTGGACATTTACTCTAGAAAACTTTTCATTGTAAATTCCTTCCCTGCCCCTTTCAGATGTATGTAAATCTTTCCAAAAGTCTCTTGATGGTTTTAAATGCAGGAAAGAACATTTCTGTACAATGTGAGGGTCAGGGAAGATAGCACCCCTATCTACCTGATTCTGGGGAAGGGGAGGAGACTTCCTACGGTGAGCCTGTTTTGCTCCACGTTTTTAAACTACCTCCTGTCACAAAGATACAAGAATATTCACTTTTCCTTTGGGGTAAAACCAACTAACAAACACAGATGGTCTATGTTCTCCCTCTGATCTCAGTGTTTAAAAATCCTCACATCCTCTGTTTCTGGGAAGTTGAGTTCAGACTGAGTTCTGGTCTCTCTTCCCTATCGCAATAGCCTTCAACAAAGTCTTCCTTACCTGTTTAACTCTGTCTGGCAGAATTTTTGTTTTGCCAGAGCAAAAATTTTTGACAAAAGAGAAGGGAGAAGAAGAGAGAGCAATAACCAGTGGCTGGTTAGCTCAGTTGGTTAGAGCATGGTGCTGATAAAAATATGATAAATGAGAGCTCTTTTTTTAATCACTGGTTTTAACTGAGCATTCAGTAGATCTTGAAATTACTAGTCCATCGAGCATGCTAAATCACAAAATGGATGCGTCACCAGGCATGAATCATTCATCAAGAACTCACTGAGCTTGTCATAGAGGGGGCTCAACTAGGTATTGGAGCCCACAGCTGCTGACTGGGGTATAGGGCTGGCTACTGAAGATGACTCTTGACTTGATGTTCACCATCTCAGTGCTGAGCAGATGCACCTGGGTTCAGGCAGGCACCCCAGACCAGGTTAATAAAAGGAGTACCACAGCAGAAAACCATAGCACATGCTGATCGAAGTTGAGCAGATTTCCAGAGTACCTTCAGTGGTCAGGGGATATGGAACCCAGTGGATTCTTCCTGTAGGAAGGACTTGGCAATGACTCAGGGAAGAACTAGCCAGAGAAACATAAGCCAAAGACCAATCAAGTGGCTGGAACAATTCACAATGCCCTGGGGGGTGGGGAGAGACTGCAATTCAGTGGACATACATATGCTTATGACTTATAACAGGTATCCTTGGCATTTTCATTCTGTCAGCAAAACAAATTCCGATTCCAAAGGCCAAGTGGGCAGAGATTGTAAATACACATCCAAAACACATGACTATCTTAGAAGCTCAGAGGCAGGAATGGGAAATGATGATGGGTCAGTGACATGGACTGAGCCTTTAGGTAGAGAGAGTCAGGGCTCAAATCTGAAAGGGCTGGTCAAGACTGGGCACCTAAACTGTCCTCATTCTTGCTCCAAGGTGCTGGGCATTGTTCTTTCAAGCTTTTTAAGAACTTTTGAAAACTCTTGCTACTTTTTCCCCTAGGGGCAAGCACAGGTATTTACTTAAGGGTGTGATACACTGAACTTTTTCATCAACTCACAGAATGTGAACCCTTCCCAGAGAGCAAAACAGCACACTCCTATTGTCTTTCATTTCCAAGTGCCAGAGGGGAATAGCTTTTAATAAATACTTTTACACTGCACTTCAGTCGAATTGCTATCGTGCAAAAATAGGCCTGAGGAGAATAACACATTGCCAAATTCCCTCCAGTGAGTGCAAAATAATACTGTAGGTTCTGGCAGAGAAATAAAATGGAAATCTGATTACTTCGTTTTATTCTATGTGGAGATAATGTATGAGCACATTTAAATACATAATTCAACGTATTTCAGCTATGGCCCTAGATGATGATTTAATGTCAGCCTTACACTAACCTTGTATCATGAGAGTTGCATTTAGAGCTGACAACTAAAGAGAAAGTTGATGAAATTACACTTTATTTTCTGCAGAGCTAAGCAGACCTGTTTATTCCATTCCTAATGCCAACTACCGCCATAAATTTGAGGAAACTAAACCTACTCAGAGAAGGCCATACATATTAGTAAAGCTGAAAGAATTGTCTGCTTACCATATTGGAATAGATTCAACCAAGAAATAAAAAAAATAAATAAAATGTGGAGATCGTTTTCATGGGTCAAATTATAGTAAGTCATTTAAAGTCCAAATAGATATATAATAACTAAACTTTTAATTATATAAAATCCATATCTCTGTATTAGAGATAAACAGCTACTTTTGAAGAAATACAGAACAGTTTTGGGAAATGCAGTACAGAGGATAATTTGCATAAATAGTTAAGAGTTTAGGAGGCCACTAGTAAGATATTAAGGAGAGAATATTAATATTCTTCAGTAGTATTGTAGAAGAGTTGAAATAGCTCACATTGAGAAATAGTTTTAATGGTAATAATTTTAAGATGATCATTTTAAATTTGGGTTTCTTCCATTTCACATATTTTATTTACTTCTTTGGCAACAAGCATAGGGTAGCCCAGAAAATGGAAACTTTGAATAGTTTTAATCCTAATATTAATTTTCAGGCCACAGACATAGCGGATGATACACCATTAGGAGATTCCAGAATTCTCTGCACCTGTTATGATGATGAAATGCTTCATAATGTCCACGTCAACTTTAGGTTACATGGCAATATTCACATCTGCAAAACAGTCTCTTTTCAAAGGTCAGTTTTACAACTGCAACTTTTGTGAGCCTGGAAGATAATTGTATCTCCTCCCACAACACAAGCAGGAAATAAAAAAAAAAACTGAAATTTTAGAGGGTCCACCTAATCTAGCTGTTTTTACTTCTTTACCTGTATGATTTTTTTGGCATGGAAATTTTTGTAAACAAATAAAGGAATTATGAACTAATATAATAAAATGGGAGAACCATCCCCACTTTTACTAGATGCTTAATGGATTATGTATGACAAGGGTATATTCTCATTTAACGCCAAATTTCTGATATCTTCTAGCCACAAGTAAAATAGAGGCTCAGTAGTAAAGAAAGTTATCTTTGGTATTACCAACTTTTGAGTGCTGAAACACCTCCTTTGCTGATTACTTCATTTGTTTTACAATGCAGATTTTGACAGTATTTGTCTATTTGTGTTTTAATTAATAAATTATAGCTTTTCTTGTTAAAAATAAAAGGGGGAGATTTGACGCGACTACGTGACTATTTCCAGCTTTGTCCTGGTGGTAGGTTTCTTTTGAATTCACTAAACTCCAATTCAGACCATAGAAACCCGTCTGCCTTCATTGCTACTGTTGCTACCTCGGTTTCTACTCTTCTGCTACCACTAGCATGGTTTTTCATGTTGCAGCATGAAAAAGCAGCATTGTCATGTTGCTTCTACCTCTGTCTTTTTGTAGTTACACAAATTGCACTGCATTGCACAAGAGGCTTGCAAATGCCTGTGTCTGCCTGGGAAATTCTATGACTATTTAATCGGCTGCATTTGGCACAGAGTGATTTGGTCCTTGACTGAGAGCAGGGCACTGCAGGGCGTCCACATGATAAGGCAACACTACCTTCCTACGCCACTATTCTCTCTTCAAGGCCAAGGCCCCCTCTCAGTCCCCGCAGACTGATGGGTATGTCCACTAGGTCCCTGACCAATGACCTTTTATACGTGTACTTGTTTGCACCGGTCGCTTCTGCCCTTCTGCAAAGGACTGCATTTCCATGAGCCTTCTCAGCTGTCACATTTGCTAATGGCCACTTGGGTTGTGCCGAGAAATCTCCACAGCAAACACTCTGGACCTGGCCTGTGGTCTCGTCCTATCTCCCAGTCTCATTAGGCTCTCTTTAGCTTCTCATGTCTCACAACGAACAAGACATTTAGGAACTTGGGCCTTAAAAATGCCAAATATACAAAAACTGCTGTTTCACCGTGCCAACAGCTGCCATATTGTCCCACAGCTCTTCTCAGTATTTTCAACCTGTTCTAGGGTTTCAGCTTTCAGACTGAGTCTAGATGATACCAAAGAAAATGCCTACCCCAGTGCCTTCATTTGCCACAGCTCTTGAAGACTGCCATTATATCTTTACACAGCGTCTCTGCATCGCCAACCACTCCCTGAAATCTGGGCATCAGCCACGGCAGAACTGACCCAGTGGCCTGTTTAATACTGCTGGAGTCCTTCCGGACTCGCAGGGATCCAACATCTCCAAGCATCTAGGATTCTGAATGAAAAAGAGAGCTAGAAATCAGACCAGTTACAATCCACAGGAAAAAAAAAAAAGTATAGCTAGACAATAAACATAGACTCAATGCCTGTCATGACAGAAAATGTAAATTAAAAGGCATTAACTGGGACACCTGGGTGGCACAGTCAGATGAGGGTCCAACTCTTGGTTTTGCCTCAGGTCATGGTCTCACGGATGTGGGATCCAGGCCCGCGTTGGGCTCCAAGCTCTGTGCTCAGTGCAGAGTCGGCCTGAGATTCTCTCTCCCTCTGGCCCTCCCCGCCCCCATCCTTTCTCTCTCTCTCTGAAATAAATAAATAAATCTTTAAAAAATGCATTAACCATCATATTTCTTAAAAAATTAAAATATTCAATAATATTCAATCACTTTCATTTATTTTTTTCATTTTTGTATTATGTTATGTTAATCCCCATACATTACATCATTAGTTTTTGATGTAGTGTTCCATGATTCATAGTTTGCGTATAACACCCAGTGCTCCATGCAGAACGTGCCCTCTTTAATACCCATCACCAGGCTAACCCATCCTCTGACCCCCCTCCCCTCTAGAACCCTCACTTTGTTTTTCAGAGCCCATGGTCTCTCATGGTTCGTCTCCCCTTCTGATTCCTCCCCTTCATTCTTCCCCTCCTGCTATCTTCTTCTTCTTCTTTTTTTTTTTTTTAACATATAATGTATTATTTGCTTCAGAGGTACAGATCTGTGATTCAACAGTCTTGCACAATTCACAGCGCTCACCATAGCACATACCCTCCCCAATGTCCATCACCCAGCCATCCCATCCATCCCACCCCCCTCCACTCCAGCAACCCTCAGTTTGTTTCCTGAGATTAAGAATTCCTCATATCAGTGAGGTCATATGATACATGTCTTTCTCTGACTTATTTTGCTCAGCATAATACCCTCCAGTTCCATCCACATTGTTGCAAATGGCAAGATTTCATTCCTTTTGATGGCTGCATAATATTCCTCTGTGTGTGTGTGTGTGTGTGTGTATACCACATCTTCTTTATCCATTCATCTGTTGATGGTCAGTCACTTTCATTTAAACTTGTTAGAAGAACTGGTGAAACCTTCGAGGAGGCAATGTGGAAATATATGTCTTTATATATTGTGACAAGGCTGTGTCTCAGTTTCAACTGAAAATGGAAATAATAGTAATACGTATAGTATGTTGTAAGAAATAAACTAGTTAATATATACAAAGTGATTAGAATTGTGTCTGATATACACACACACAAACTCTACATAAGTGTTGGTCATTACAATCATTATTATTATCAAGATTTAAAAGAGGGAGACCTTTGACTTAGCAGCTTCACTTATAGGAACTTATCCCAGAAACAGAGGCAGAGCTAGACTTTGTGAGGCCAGAAGCTTATGCAATCTGGGAGGCCCTCTTTAAGAAAAAGAATACAGAAGTGTGAGTTCAAAATTAGTTACAAAAGTGAATATTTATAATGAGAGAAGAAATTAAAACAAATTATAGACATCTTGGGAACCAGGTCTTTTCTTTTTTTAAAAGTTGTCTTTAGGATAATTACCAGAAATGCTCACTTAGAAATGCTTTCTGTTTGCATCCTGATTTTCCTTCCACCAAAAATACTCCACAACTCTTGGCATTTAAAGAGCCATGCAAGTGAGGGGTCCTGGAGCTTCAGCTTCATTAAATTCAGAGGAAATCCACCTCTGCCAAGAAAAATGCACACGTGTGAAATAAAGGTTGTCCTTTTTAAACATATGTGTATTTATATATGCAGTAAATTTCTATAGGTATTAAGAAAAAAAAAAGGCTGTTCATTGCAGCATGGCTTATTCTAGCTAAGGCAGGGAGAAGAAAATTAATATCTACCAATAGGCAGCAAAGCATGATGATTAAAAGTAAAGTCTGAAGTCAGAAGGACTCAGGTGAAGTCAGGACCCCACTACACATTGCTGTTTGACTTTAGGCAAGTTCCTTAACCTCTGTGTTCGTATGTTTCATTATTTGTAGAATAGAGATAATAATAAACTCCATGTCATCAGCTTATTACAGAAACTCAATGAGTGGCTATTTATAAAGTGCTCAGAACAGTGCTTGGCACCTGGTAAGTGCTATTTAAATATAAAATAAATACAAATCTACTTGGAGATTAAGTAAGTCCATACATCCATACAATAGAATGCTATATAGGCAAGAGAAAAGGAAAGATAAATTTATATTAAAACTGAATATTGATATTGAAAGCTGTTAGGTAAAAAAAGGAAATTGCAAAACAGCAAAATTCAATAGGATACCAAGTATGGAGGTGGGGGGAGAAAGAGAAGCTTGCTTTTGTACTACTTATAGGCAGGATGGTTAGATATAATACTATCGAGAGATATTAATTGTGTCTAATGTAGGGGAAAATATATAAACTCATTATTGTACACTGTTCATACTTACGGAATTTTAAAAACAAATAGTTCCACAAGTTTTTGACTTGCCTGCCATAAAGAAATGAGGTCTATTTCCCTGTCTTTCCCTGTCTCTGTTCCATGAATAGATAGGGTGAAAATGACGCCGCCTAGTCTCCAGGCTCAGGCCATGAGAAACGGCCAGTTTCCACTTCCTGCCTCTTGGAATACTTACTCCTGAAGCTAGCTTCTGCTCGGAGGAAGCCTAGGCCACAGGTCTTCATTATGACTAGGCCATCTATCGATGCTCTGGCTGATAGCCTCCTCAACAAGCAGCTGAGGCCCAGTCAACAACCAGCATCAACTACTACACAGATCAGCGAATACGCCTCTTGCTGACACCAGCCTTCGCCTTCCAGTCTTTCCAGCAGAGATCTTAGACTGCAAGGAGCAGAGACAAGCGATCGACATTCTGCTCTGTCCAGTTCCCGACCCCAGAGGTTTTAAGTATCAGAACTTGGCTCTCTGGTGCCAATGTGTGCGGGTTGTTCCACAGTAGATAGAGAACAGGCCATAATAGATAACTGGAATGATACATTTATATTTCTTCCCATGATCTGAGTATACTCTCAAACAATGATGGTATCTTTTTAGCAGACTATGCTATATACTTCCAACCAGTGAGTTCCCCATAGTGCATACAAAATCAATGAGGTCTATGGCTATAAAGTGAGTGAGGTCTGCAGCTTTCATTATTTGCTGAACGATGATCTATCTTTCTGCCATTTATCTATGTACTAGCAAACAAATTAAATCCATAACGCTTGTTAAACTTTGTAAGTGTAAGTGCTAGTCCTACCACAAAGGGAAAAGTTCACACTGCTGCTTAAAATGCAAGCTTCGGGATGCACAAAGGGCTTTTGAGAGAACAGTAAAAGAAATCAAGGAAAGCCTCACCCAGCAACTGAGAACTAATAGAAGTGCTTTGACATCATGAAGGACATGCTAAACATGATCATAATCTGAAAGGACTGGGCAACAGTTGCATGAAATCATCAGAAAGCTGGGAAAAATCTTGGCCAGAGGCAAGAGAGGGAGATTTAATCTCCGGGAGATTAAATAAACATGGGAAAGTAATTGCTCCACAAGGTGCATGAACTGTACCTCCATGTGGATGGTGCCCTCCATTGTGTTTGCATCAATTCACTCACTAAGAGTTCCCCAGGAAGGCTAGCTACATTGTCCACTGTCAAACGGTGTGTGGTTCTGAGAGCACCAGCCCGTGGGGGGGGGGGGAGGGGTGTTTTCTCACATGTACTTTTATATGAATCAAAAATGCCCGGAAGCATGTGTACGAAATTCATAATAATAGTTAATAATGGATCCTGTGGGGAGAGTCTGGGGACAGGATTTGGGGAAGCAGATGGTCTGTAGGAAGGGTGGGGAAACTTTACTTTTTAATTTCATTTATTTTTATAAGAAGAATGTATTCTTTAAATAATTTAAATGAAAAATCAATTTTAAGTAAACGAGTCCAATTAGAAGCATGGGGTTTATAACTTCACTTCTTGGCTCTCTCGCAGATAACATGGCAGAATGTTTTTGTCCTGGCAGGTTTCCCTCCACTCCTTCTCCAAAAATGACAGGACTGGGTAGTGGGTTGTAAGTAGTCATTTTTAGCATGGGATAGTTATAAAATGTCAAACCCTTACACTTTTCCTTTATATTATTTAGCTCCAAAGATTTCCAGGTTCTAAAAATAAGATAAATTCCCCTGATTTTATGTACCGTGGGCATGTTTTAGGTACACAATAGTCATTTATGAAGTGTGTATCTAAAGGTGGACATTAAACTGTGTTTGCAATAATCATTTTTCTTTTCAAGCTATTTCAGAGCAATCCCAGGAAATGTTCTTTCATGATCAAAGCAAATCATCTCCTGGAAAAATGCACTATTTTCAGTTAACTCGGCTACTAGCAAGTGCCAAACGCATTTGAAGACAGAATGTTTCACACTAGAGAAAGTTAAGTACAGCACGAAAAAGCAGCCATGAGATCACCAAGAGAATCTACACAAAAAACATGTGGGCAGACTGTACGTGTTTATTCAGGGCAAAACCACCATCAGTGTGCAAAATTTAGTTTTATATATCTCACAACATGCCCCAGAGAAGAACCGAGACTCAAAAAGACAGAAGGAAAATATGCATGGCTCTCAACTGTCAAAACAGGCAGTTGGGCAACTATATTAATCGTGACTGAAAAGCCTTATAACATATTCTATTTCAACAGTATTCCATCTTTTCCCGTGTGGAAAGGAATACAGTCCCTATAAGAAAATGGGCAACCGGCAGTTGAACTAACTCTAAAGCCCTGGCTAAGGACAAAGATTGTAGAGTTTCTGTCTCAGGGGAAGATATCTCCTGATTAAGAAGACCACAAACCCTGGGAGACGAACCATGAGAGACTATGGACTCTGAGAAACAAACTGAGGGTTCTAGAGGGGAGAGGGTGGGGGGATGGGTTAGCCTGGTGATGGGTATTAAAGAGGGCACATTCTGCATGGAGCACTGGGTGTTATACGCAAACAATGAATCATAGAACACTACATCAAAAACTAATGATGTAATGTATGGTCACGACCGACACGTTCTCCCTTTCTGCTCTTCCCACCTAAATGAATATCAACTTAATGATTACTAAGAAGACGCACACCTGATTATGGGGAGCACAACAGTGGGGGGGGAAACACACTCGGGTCTACTTGACGGTAGTTACAGCCTTGCTACTAATAATGACTCAAAAAGTCACCTCTCATTTGCCACACAGCTTGTCCCTGTTACTACGCATCAGAGCAGTCATTTTTGAAGTGGGATGTGGGAAGAAAATATTGAACTTCCATTTTTCTCGTCTGGAAATAAAAAAGGAAATTAAACTTCACTCATAGTTACTGTTGGATGAACCTGGGTTTCCACTTTCAGTCCATTTGTCAGAGTCACATATCACACACATTCTGCACAAGAGACTGAGAGAAGGGCAGGACTTCCCCAGCTCACCATTTTCATCGTATTCCTTGGTTTCCATCGTATTGCAATGAATTACAGATGGTGCGTGCCTAATTAGGTAGATTTAAAGACTATATTTATAAGGTTTCCAACTAAACTAAATCTCAAGGCAGTCAAAGAGCTTTCAAAGAAATCTTTGGAAAGAAATGCAGATTGAAGGTAAACTAATGAAGTGAGTTCAGGCAGGTATAAAAAATTAAAATGGCAGAGTTAAATGGCTACTCTTAACAGGAGTTCTTCACCATGCTGTAAATAAAAATTACAATGATCTAATCATACAAGACCTTATGTCAGCCCCCAAATTTAAAATTATCAAAAGGTTTCTGTCTACTTTCTCTAATGATGAACTTCTTGTAATTGTATATTATTCCCTGAGATATTAACTAGAGGTGGTAGATACAACATGCAAATACATAAATACATTTTGGGGCGTGCATGCTCATTTTCTTTTAATGATAGGTGTGCATATTCAAAAATATTGAGGCCACTCTTCTAGAACAGAACAAGGGGTAAGAAGAGATCAGCAGAGAATAAAAAGCATGCCCATTCTTAATTCCTAGTTGATTTGTTCTGAAATGCTGACTAAGCCCATTTTGTAAGGAAACACTAATTCAAGCACATACACATTAATGGGATTGTTGTTTTTTTTTTCAAACCACCTTGTTTTGCTAATGTTGGCCCACGCACCTCCGGAGCCATTTTCCTGATGTGATTAACTTAAGAAATGTACAATGACACACTGGATTCCACGTGGAAATGCTGATTCACTTAAATAAGTGAGTAATTTCCATCTTACTTAAGTAGTTTAAATGCAAATGATCCATTTTATGTTTTGTTTCTATGTCTTCTTTTAGGAGAAATATGCATATTATTTCACAGTGAAAGTAGAAAAGCTTCCTTTGAATATTAACAGCTCCACACAGGGAAAACACCTGCCAAGACAGTTCTGCTCCTCTCCCAATGGAACGGCTGGAAGGGACATCAGAAATCAGCCCTCCCAGCCTCCTCATTTTACAGATGGCAAACTTGCAGCACAGCAAGATGAAGCTACATTAGCAAGACTGCACAGCTCACTAAGCCACACAGCCAGGACCAAACTCTTCCTGACTCACGGATCAATCATTCTCCAACGTAAGGATACAGAAGCAGAAACACCGTGGTATCCTTACTCAAAAAATTAACTCAGATACAATTGCTTTTCCTAAAAGGACTACCTTCCATGGAAATAAAACCTAGGAAAGGAGATAAAGAGCCTAAAAAGAGGGAAAAAAATATCTTAGGATATACTACAACCTTTATTTTTTTTTAATTTTTATTTTTTTAAAGATTTTATTTATTTATTTATTTGATGGAGAGAGAGACAGCGAGAGAGGGAACACAAGCAGGGGGAGTGGGAAAGGGAGAAGCAGG
Organism: Mirounga angustirostris; assembly: GCF_029215605.1. Taxonomy (NCBI): domain Eukaryota; kingdom Metazoa; phylum Chordata; class Mammalia; order Carnivora; family Phocidae; genus Mirounga; species Mirounga angustirostris. The sequence continues at coordinate 39,586,970 of NW_026991720.1, forward strand.
CTCCCCGCAGAGCAGGGAGCCCGATGCGGGGCTCGATCCCAGGACCCTGGGATCATGACCTGAGCCGAAGGCAGACACTTAACGAATGAGCCACCCAGGCACCCCATAAGACAACCTTTAAGTGGGGCTTTAAAATAGTGGCACCGCCGACTGCCACACTGGAGAAAGTTAAGCACAGCACTAAAAAGCAGCCATGAGATCACCAAGAGAATCTACACAAAAAACGGTTGGTTGACGGCGGTTGGGAGCAGTGCACATTTTCATTCTTTGTACGAAATCTCAGCTATTCCCTGGGAAATGTTGGAAGATAAGGAAACACTTATGATAGTTTTATGTAGCATAGAGAGTCTCCACTTGTACTCACTCTAATAAATAAATAAAATCTTTAAGAAAAAAAAAAAGATTTCCCATGATCTCCTTACCAATCTAAGGTAACATTTTTAAAAAATACAGAATCTTAGAAATTCTGATTCAATGGGTCTGGAAACTAGCATTTTTTTTTTTAAGATTTTATTTATTTATTTGACACAAAGAGAGAAAGCACAAGTAGGCAGAGTGGCAGGCAGAGAGAGAGGAAGAAGCAGACGTGGGGCTCAGAAGTGGGGCTCGATCCCAGGACCCCGGGGATCATGACCTGAGCCGAAGGCAGCTGCTCAACCGACTGAGCCACCCAGGTGCCCTGGAAACTAGCATTTTTAAAAGGCACCTTTGTGATTCTGATGCAGGAGCACACTTTCAAAAATACTGCTTTGTTAGAACTTTTCCATACACTTATGTTAGAGACAATGCCCTTAGAAGGGAGTAGTAGAATACCCCTACAGGTGCTCAGTGCCAGATACTGCATAGGCAAATCATCTGCTATTATAGATGAATTTTACATTGTCAGTGAAATAGACTTCTTCAGGCCTTTCCTAACCAAATCTAAATTTTGAGGCCCTTTTTGTATTGTTTCAAATAGTCCCCGCTTGTTAAAGAGTAAGTAACATAAATGAGCATCTAATAAAGAAAGCCTTTATATTGCCCTTCAGATAATTCTATCACAGAACTTGTCTGGGGATGGAAATGAGGAACTCCAAATTGGGAACTTTCCCCTTTATGTCTCCTACCATATCCAAAATTCCTAACAATACCTGTTGTCTTCTAAATGCTATCTAGAAGAATAACATTAATCCATCAATGGCCAACCCAGTGGGGGCACCTGGGTGGCTCAGCTGATTAAACGACCTTCGGCTCAGGTCATGATCCCAGGGTCATTGGATCAAGGCCCCTGCTAAGCAGGGAGCCCGCTTCTCCCTCTCCCTCTGCCTGACGCTCTGCCTACTTGTGCTCTCTCTGTCAAATTAAAAAAAAAAAAAAAAAAAAAAATCTTAAAAAAAAAAAAAAGAATTCAACCCCGTAAAGATCGAGATGAGATTCTAGGGTTGGAGCTCTGGCCTAGGAAGGCCTGCCTCAGAAGCAGTGCCAATTCAGATAGCCGGGAGAAGCACGAGGGAACTGAAGCCAAGTAAGAAAACTGAAGAGAAGAGAGGAAGGAGCTGCTGAAGAGAAACTAAAGCTACTTCACAACCTTGGCATTGTGCCGACCTTGTCTCTTAGCCCTTTCATCTTGAACATTTATAACAACCCACCTTCCTGGAGGTGGAAAGGTGGAAGCTGCTTGCAAATCCAAGAGACCAGAATTTGCAAATCCAAGAGACCAGAACCAAAATCCAACCTCCAGTAGTAGCTGTGTGACCTTCTGTAAGGACTGTTCCTCGCAGTTCCTCATCTGTAAAATGGGGATAATGATTGCTACCTAAAGAACCGTGAGAATTAAAGCAATGGGTACGGAAAGCTCCTGATACGGTGCTTCATCTCTTCGTCTGCTCCCCTGATCCTTATCTGCTCACTCTTCAGTGCAGGAAAAAAGAGAACGGGAGGTATTTCTCCCCGGCAACACATCTGAGCCATCTATGAGCTGGTTTCTGAGTTTCCTTGCAAGGATTTGTGTCTTTTTACAAATTTTGCAGCATTTCCAGAGAGAAATAAACATGACTTCATGAATATGAACTCATTCTATCTCATTTTCTTTTCAGTCATTTCAGTACTCTTGTAGAAAAGGTGAAAATAAATTTGGAATATTATGCATCTTATGAAATAAAACAAAACCAACATTAATTCATTGAGGCTTCACTGGGTCTGGCACTAGAGGAAATGCAAAGAAATATAAGACACAGTTTCTGCACTAAAGAAGTTAACAATTGATTAGAAGCTCAAGGCAAGTGAAAAGTTTTAGAGCCATAAAAAATTAAACAACAGCTCAAGACATAATAGGAAAGATGTCATGAGGCAGTTCGTGATTAATTTCAGAATGAATAGCACAGACAATTGTCACATGAATTTAGAAGAGAAAGAAACCACTCTCATGTATATATATATTGAGGAACAATTTGAAGCAGAAATTGGTGGAAATTGGTGGCCTATAGGCTGAAATCAACCAGCAGGCCTATTTAATTTGAAATTCTTCCTGTTTGTTTTTGTGTCTTTTTTTTAAGAAGTTGCCAACATCAAAAGCGAAGAGAATAATGCCTATAGTCCAGGGAAGTCCTTTCCAGAATAAATTGGTTATTGTGGGACTTTAAAGGAAGAGGAACAAGAGAGAACATCCAATTACAGTCTCCCCCTCCATTAGTTCATTCACTTATGAATAGCATCTCTTTTCTATCCTGGCATTTCTAGCACTGAAATATATTCCCTGTCTTCCCTCCTGTCAAAAATTCTTGTTAAAGACTACCTTAAAGAGACTTACTATTTCTTGAGCTACCAAAGATAATTAAAATCATCAGGGTAAAAACCAGCAGTTCTTCCTCCCAGGTGATTATCAGCTTAGAGCTGGCTTCACAGGCTGACCACTTCATAAAGTGAACAAGTAGGTAATTAAATCCTCAGATCTGTTCGAATCCACAGGGACTAAATGGCAACAAGCAATTTTCCATTTGAGACATTTTGAGAATCAGGCCAATGAATAAACAGATATCTTAGATTTGATTCCAGCAAATACCCTGACTGCAAAGCAGCAAAATAAAAACAAAGAGCTTTGTTCCCCGTCACTGTCTTTTTATTTAGCACCAATATATTAGTAGAACATTGAAATGTTCCCATTCAAATATTCAGAAGCCCAGGATGGTTTGTTCTCCAAAAATTTTCTTTATCAAATAAACATATGTCTATCCTTGTGGGCTTAATTGATATTTACTGCCTCAAGTTGCTTTCAAAACTTATTTTATTCATTGCAAATACCAAACATTCCATGAACCAATATGCATATCCAAAAGATTTTTTTCACACAATATTTCAAAGATGGGTCTACACATACCCTGACTTCTACTGAGTAGTGCAGCATATTTTAATATCTTAATAACACTTTGGTCTCGGAATTTACCTTCTGAATTTTAATTGACAACCAGAAGAATCACTCATATCCATATGCAATGTTAGGAGCAATGATTTGGGATAAGAGGAGGAAAGATAAATATTTTCTAGCAGAGTAGAGCCACTTAACCATACATATCTTCATACCCACATAAAACACCTCATCATATTAAAAAAATTAGCTTTCCAAAAATAAGAGACTTTTTTATTTTATAAAACATATTGAGCTTGTTACATGGTACCCATGGACATTGCCTCAGTGTCTTGCACAGAGTAGATACTTGATTCATTCACCAAATATGAATTAAATGGTGAAATGAGATGTTCACCAAAATCCACATTTTATTTTCAATATAATTTTCTTAGAAATATGTATTTTTTTTATTTGAATATACTTATTCTGTGGTGTTTAAGATCATTTTAACCCACTAATCTCTTTAAGAAAAAAACAAAAACAATTCATCTTGGCCAAGCCTGGGGAATCTACAACCTAGTCACGTTTAAAGCTAGCCCTGAGGATATCCAGGAATCTGCTGTAAATTCTTTCAATTTATAGAGTTTCAGAGGATGAATGACATTAAACCACTAACCTGGCAGCTCAGCCACTTGGGGTTATAATTAAACAGACTGCAACCTTTCATTAAAATGTTCATTTTTGTAGATACAGAGGGAAAAAAAATTATGGAGATTAAAGTGACCTTTGTCACTGCATAATACTAATATATTTTCCACCTAAACTGCTATGGGGAAATGGACAAATAATAATAATGAGGCTGCTTTAAATTTAAGGCAGACGAGGCTGTGCCGGAAGCTGTGCTAGAGAGGACCGACTATGTCTCCTAAGGTGCACACAGTCCTGAAACTGGGACAGTGTTTAAATTAGATCCCTCCACTGGGCAAATTCAACCCTTTCAAAGAAACAACACCTCTTCCCGGCCCCTAGTGTAAGTATAAGACAATATACAGCCACAAGGTTCACAAAACTAAACAAAGCTCACAAAGTTAGCCAGCAGTCAAAGTTGCTCTAGAGGATACGTGCTCATTTGGGCAGCAGGGAGATAACCGGGCCTCTAAAGCTTGAGCTTCTGCTTTGTTCCAGTCTCTGCAGCAATGCTCTCTACATCATAGAGCTGAAAACAGGGCAAATATTAGCTGGGCGTTCAAGGGGTGAGTTGAGAAAGGGGGATTTGTGTGGCTTTTTCTCTTGCTGTGAAGCCTCCTATTCAATTACCTTTCCCTCTTCAGCTCTGGCTTCCAACCTTATCCCACTGAAACTCCTTACCCACATCACCCATGACTTCCCAATTACAAAATACTGTTGACATTTTTAGGCCTTCCTTGAATACACCTTTCTGCAGCACCTGACATGATTATTAATCCATCCCCCAGAGCCTCTCCCTCATGGGCCTCATGCCAGCTCTCTTTCTCCCTCTGCTCCATCTTTCTCCATCTCCTTTGGAGACCTCTCTTTCTCTACCTCCTCCTAATGTACCAGTCTTTCCAGTTTTATATTCTCTCTGGACAAGGTTTTGTTCTCTGTCTGGCTTTAGTTACAACTTTTTCATTCACAAAATCCACAGTGGTGGCCAGAAGCTGGGGGTGCAGGGGGTGGGGGTAGGGGATGAAGTGAGGGAGAGTTATTTTTTAATGAGTATGAAGTTTCATATTTGCAAGATGAAAAGTTCTGGAGATCTGTTTCACAACAATGTGGCTATACTCAACACTGCTGAACTCTACACTTAAGCAAATTTTATGTTGTGCTATTTTTTCCATGATAGATGAATAGATAAATAGATAGATCAATCTCAATCCCAAATTGAGGATAATTTTGGTTACAAATAGCAAAAAGGCCATCCTCAGCATAATGGCTAGCTCTCTCCACAGATTAAAGATGGCTGCACCTGATGCAGGCTTGCACATTCTCACACATCAATGGCCTCATGAGCATTAAGGAACTCTCCCAGCAGGTCCCAGAAGACATCTCTTTATTTCTCACTGACCAGAACTGAATCACCAGCCGCTTCCTAAGCAAATCACTGGCAAGGGGAATGGTTTCACTATGATCAAGCTGAGAGGCAATCCTTATCGAGAATGAGGTTAATCTTACCTTCCCAAACTGCACAGAGGAGGGTGAAGACACAGTCAGAGCTTGACCAGCAAGAAAGAGGTGAAATGTTACAGATTTAGTTGGACAACAACTATATCTGCTACACAGATCTCTCCTCTGAGCAAGAGACTCATGGATGCAACTGTTTCTAAAACATCAGCTCTCATATCAAACTTAACATGTGAAAAACCAAAGTCATTATCTGCATTCCTTCTTCCATGAGAACTCTTCTCATATTTCCTATTGCATCGGATAACACTTCCATAAATCAAAAGCTTAGTCAGAAACCTGGGAGAAGTCTTCAGCTTCTTTTCTCTTTAGGAACAATCTCCAATTCTGGTTTGTTTTTTTTTAAAGATTTTATTTATTTATTAGAGAGAGAGAGAATGAGAGACAGAGCATGAGAGGGAAGAGGGTCAGAGGGAGAAGCAGACTCCCTGCTGAGCAGGGAGCCCAACGTGGGACTCGATCCCAGGACTCCAGGATCATGACCTGAGCTGAAGGCAGTCGCTTAACCAACTGAGCCACGTAGGCGCCCCTCTTGTATCTTTGATTCCTCATTTCATTTCTATTGCCACTGCCTCCAAACTCATCTCCCTGCCTGTAGTCTGGCCTTCTCTCACCCAGTCCAGCTGCTGAACTGATACTAACCAGAGCAATTAATCTAAAACACAAATCTGATGATGTGACTCTCTTTAAGCATTGTCTACAACAGGGGTTCTTTGGACTATGACTCCCCTGAAATTAGATGCTAAATTTTTGGCATGCGTAAACATGTGAAACTTTCTGGTAGATTATCCCAGAGGGATCCAGGACCCACTAGAGCAAAACAAAACAAAACAAAGCAAAAACAAAAAACACTTTTGGCCTAATGGATAAAAACCAAAATATTAAAAAAAAAAACTAAAATATTTAGCATGGAATATAAGACCTTTTATAATCTGTTCCCTACCTACCTCTCCAGACTCATCCTTTACATCTCTTTCCCTTCCATCTTATGTTCCACTTAAACTACTTGCAGATACTCAAGTACACCCCTGTGCCTATGTATAAACCATTACTTCCTTCTAGATTATTTTTTCTGCCCTAATCCATTTAGCGCACACCAATATATCCTTCAAAACCCAGTTTGTATATCACTCCCTCTGTAAAGCCATTATTTATAGCCCATCACACATCAATGTGTGTGATGGGCTATCACTTGACAATTCCCTCTATGCACTTTTATTCTATAGATATTTTTTATTTATGGTATATTTGATATGTAATGTGTGTTTACCTATTCCCTCATCAAATTGTGAGCTGTCTATGGAAAAGATGGTGTCTCATTCTTTTTGTATCCCTATGTCCTAGAATAAATCCCAATACACATAAGTGTGTATGAAGTATTTCTTGAAAGTAACAGTTTGAAAATACATATGCCTATAATTAATAGTGGGATTATGGATAAACCTGATATTGAGCATTATCCTTATAACTGCTTCCTTTCTTTTACTTCTGTCTGATAGCAATGGCCCTCAAATTTTAGTGTTCACCAGACTTACCAGTGAAGCTTCTTAATAATACAGAAAGAAGCTTTGAACCCTATCCCAGACCTACTATGGCCAGAAACTCTAGAGCTGAGCCCTGATATCTGCTTTTTAAATAAAAACATTGAGTAATGTATAGAATCATCAATTCACTATTTTGTTGTACACCTGAAACTAATATAACATTGTATGTCAACTCTACTTCAATCAATCAATCAATCAATCAATCAGCAAGTTGCCTAGATGAGCATCATGCACACCAACTCCTAATGACTCCACCAAAGCTGGATATTCTCAAGAATTGAAAGCAATCAGTTTACATTCCAGGACAAGGATCAGAAAATATTCTTACTGTCTTCCCATTGTGACCTTAGGTAGAAGGTTCTGTCACCACTTACCACATCAGAGGATAATCCATCTTAGTCACTGCCGACCTGCTTCCCTTGAAGTTCCAGAAGCAATGTAAAAGGAGTTTCAGTCCTGGAAGTCATTTAGACAGTTGCAGTTGAAGAGCCAAAGCAGAAAATTAACATTCCAGCTCCCAGAAACTTTATTTCCACATTTCTTCTGGGCATAAATAATTTATAAATCAAATAGAATTGTTCTGGCTCTAGTGATTTTGCATAATGACTCAAAACATAGCTCACAATCAGTATTATTTTCCTTCCATGTCCATAGAAGACTGACCGCACTATTCCCCAAGCATCCCAACAGAGCCTCCAACCCACACTCAACACCCCTGCTCAGGCCCATCAGTCACTGAAAGACAAAAAGGTAAGACTGTTATATCATAAATCAGAAATGGCCCAGAAGATAAACCTAGCCAAAGCCTTGAGGGCCTGCTGCCAGACTATAGCTATTTTTTTTTTTTTTTTGGTTGAGGGAGCAAGCACAACTCCTCAGACTCCCTCAAAGTCTGCTAATCAAGACGGTGTTTCTTCTCTGATCATTTACTCGTAAGGAGATGGCTCAGACATGGGTGTTTACTTATTCTTATAAGCCTAATTACTTATTACCGTATCTCATCTTCCCAGGTTTACTTATGGAAAGCTTACCTGGGCAAATATGGCAGCCTTGGAGGTGTCTTACATTGGTATTCAACAGAACCTACTGTGGGAAGCATAGCTGATTAATAACTATCTGTTGTCCCTTTGGATCCCCCGAGCAGTTATTTTTCTCAGTATGCTTCCAGCCAATGGCTTAGCACAATGCGGTATTAGATCCAGCTCATTTTCACCTGCCACGGGATTCCTCCAATGGGCAACTTTTGCTCAGGGCTGAGACTTTGCCAGGATTCCATTAAAGTTTGAGTCCTTTACTACCCAATCTTCTTTCCCTCTTTCCTTTCAGAGATGTCAGACCTTCATTGCAGTGTGAAGGCTCTGACTATTCTGCTCCCTCTCTATCCTTCACAGATGTTTACCCTCAATAACTCTCCTGCCTATCTAATCCCATCTTGGCTTCTCGAAAGACCCAAAACTGAAGCAGTGTTTGCTGTGTTAAAATCTGTTGCTTTTTTTTTTTTTTTTTTTTTTTACAACTACTTCCATTAAAAGGTGGAGACTCAGGGAGCCCAGTCTTCCAAGCATCCACACCGGGATGTCAAGTGAAAACACCTGGGAGACTGCCGACCAGTTTGCCTGCCAGCCCAGTACCACTAAGTTACCCCCATCGAGACAATGGGGGAGCAGAAAAATCACCCAGCCAAGCTCTGTCTGAATTCCAGATCCATATAATTTTGAGATGAAATCAAATAGTTGTTGTTTTAGACATTAAGTTTTGGGGTAGTTCTCAGCAATACATTTTTCTCTCTTGTTTTGTTAAAAATCAATCCTTTATGTACATAATTCCTCACAAAAGAAAAAGTTTTAAGACTTTATAGGAGAGAGTATTTTCCAGTCTCTCAGGCTATGCTTTTTAATGCAAGATTAGGTTTTATTCAAATCTAACCTGTTGGGTTCAATAGAAACTTCTTCTAATTTCAGGTGTTAAGAGCACCTTTCAAAAGCTCCCCTACCTATGGGTTTTTAATTCATTGGCTTATTTCTACCTTGTCTTTATAGGAAACAACTTGTTAATTTTCCAGTTAGTATGCAATTCTGTAAGACTTTTTTATGCTGAAAAGAGGTAGGTGGGGGGTAGAGAGTTTAGTGGGAAGCTTTTTTAAAAAATTGGGGCTGTTGAAAAGAGCATGCTGCTGCAGGCAGATTTGAAATGGAACACTGATTTTATTTTGATCAATAAATCCAGATAACACAAGGCATTACCATTCTCAAACACTGCAGATTTTGCTTCATTTTAACTGAATGTGTCTTGTGGAGTCTTGTTTTATTCTATAAAACAGAATGACAATTTTTTTTCCCCAGCCAGACAAGTTAGACCTATCTAAAATCAATCTTTCAGCATGGCAAATTCATTGTAAATTATAAGGCAATGTGTATACTAAAGCAAGTGTTGTAGTTAATTTTAACAATTTTTTAAAAGCATGTCAGGATTTTGATAATACCAGGGAGATGAAAATTTCTTACACAGCATGCAAGATCAGCACAGTTTTCAATTTGAGATTATAGGTAATTGACTAACATGTCATAAGGTTCACATCATATTTATGGTCTATATGCTCAAGAAATTAAAAGCATTCAATCTTTGGCAAGCTATACATGTGAATGACTAAAACAGAAGACCTGAAAATATTACGGTTGTGATAAATACATACCTTTAATAGATGTTTTGATTTATCTTCCAAGGAACCCAACACCTGCTTTAAAATCACAAAGCCATGGAAATTTTCTAATACCCTGGTGTCAGCATGTCCCTTAGAGTCACCTACAATTCAGACCATTTCAATACCCTTGTCCTTAAATTAACTGATTCCCAGAGAATAGGAGTGCATAATCTTAGCTTTTTACTTTATCTTTAAATGCCATTTTTTCTTTAACATTGCTCAAAAATCCTTACTTTTTTGAAGCTAAGTCATCCAGTCATATACACATATATCCACATATACCTTCTATTAGAAAAGGTAAAAAAAAAAAAAAAAGAAGAAGAAGAAAATTGTTTAGCAAAACATAAATTGTTTTATTTTTCAGGGAAAGGGTGTTTGTTTGTTTTGCCCTATTAGGAGTTTGGCTGGTGATCAAATCTGGGATTGATAAAGACAGCTACTTGGAAATGCACAGATGTCCGGATCCGCATTCCTATCCCTTTCATGCTCCCTCTTCTGTCTTTTCACTGTCTTTTTTGGTGATCCCAAGTACCCTTTTAGCTACAACTGCCACCTCTTTGCAGATGAGCCATCTAGCTTACGATTCTAACCCAGACTTCTCTCCTAAGCTCAGTTCTGAATTTCTGCCTGCCTTTGACACATCTCCACAGAGTTGTTCTCTTTACAACTCAAAAATCAATATTTTACTAAAGTTCAATAAATACTCATTTAATCTAAAACCTGCATTTTCTGGATGTGAAAACTGAATCCTAGCATGGTTTATTAGGTTAATCTATAGCTGCCTCTTGCGCACAAAGCCATTTCTCTATAAAGAACCAATAAAACCTAAAGTTCGTTCTTTGAGCTAATAAAATTGAAAAACCTCTGATTTATCAAAACAAATAAAGAAGGCATTTAAAAAATTACCACCATCAGATAATGATAATTTTCAGTTCTTGATTTTCTACTTATTCTTTATTATAGATTTTAGCTTTCCAGCAGTTTTCAATTTTGTCATTAATTTTTCTTAAACACAATTTTTAAAAAGATTTTATTTATTTATTTGAGAGAGAGCATGAGCAAGGGTGGGAGGGGCGGAGGGAGAGAGAGAAGTGGGTTCCCCACTGAGCAGGGAGCCTGATGCAGGGCTTGATCCCAGGACCCTGAGATCATGACCTGAGCTGAAGGCAGACGCTTAATGACTGAGCCACCCAGGCACTCCCTCCTGAACACAATTTTTAAAGTTATTTTAAATTCCAATATCTGAGGGGCGCCTGGGTGGCTCAGTCGTTAAGCGTCTGCCTTCAGCTCAGGTCATGATCCCAGGGTCCTGGGATCGAGCCCCGCATTGGGCTCCCTGCTTGGCGGGAAGCCTGCTTCTCCCTCTCCTGCTTCCCCTGCTTGTGTTCCCTCTCTCGCTGTGTCTCTCTCTGTCAAATAAATAAATAAAATCTTTAAAATAAATAAATAAATAAATAAATAAATAAATAAATAAATAAATAAATAAATAAATAAATAAATTCCAATATCTGAATCACCTGTGGGTATATTTTTATTGTCTACTCTTTCCCAAGGTTATATATATAATAAATCAGGGCAGTTTATAGAAAAATTGTAGAGGACCAAAAGGGTAATGTCATCTTTCTCTAAAGGGCCTTTCTTAGGCTTCTAGAAGGCAGTTTTGAGTAGGAGCAGGACCCAGTCAGGGCTTAAGCTTTGTCAGGCCTGATCTGTTTTTCCCTTATTCCTTGCATGTTGACATTTAGGGCTTTCAACTGAGAATCCGGGCCCATCCACCTGGCAGACCCCATAGTCCAGCTTTTATCTCCCCAGTACCACCAGACTTCCCATAACTGCTTTTTGCTCAGCTTTTCTGACTCCTGGCCTACACTGCCTCAGGGGCAAAAGTGGCTTAGAAGGTAAATCTCACTTCTCTGCAATTCTCTTTATTCTGGGATTATGACTCCTCAAATCCTGGCTGCCTTGGAAACCATACAGTGCCTTCAAGCAGACGTTTTTCTATATTTTATCCAGATTTTCGAGTTACTCTCAGCAGGAGGATTAGTTAGCTCCAAGCCAGTCCATCATAGCTGGAAGCCAGGATATATTTTGAAGATACTGTGAATGGGATTCTACTGACAAATTAGATGTGAGAGGTGAGTGAAAGAAACTAGTCAATAATGACTCCAAGGATTTTTGTTTGTTTGCTTGCTTGCTTGTCCTGAGAAACCATAAGAATGGAATTGCAAGTAACTAAGATGAGGAAGGCTGGGTGGGGCAGACAGGTTTTGGGGGAAAGTTGATAAATTCAGTTATGAGTATGTTAAAAGTGAAACACTTATTACATATACAAGTGGCAACGTGGAGCAGGCCGCTGGATATACACATCCGGAGTTCAAAAAAGTCCAAGATGGAGACGTGAATTGGTGAATCTTCAGCCTGTATGTTTGGAGTTTACAAGGTAGAGGCTGAGATGCACATACTCTGAGAATGCAAAACAGCAAGTGGCAATCTTTAAAAGATGAAAGAAGCCCCTTCATGAATCTTCTATACTTCTTAGCAGGACTTTCAGATTAGAATGACTCAAGTGGAGCAAGACAGTGAGAAACACAGGGGCAGATTCTGTGCTTACAAACAAACCCTACCGCGCTCCAGTTTCTCTCCATGCAAACAATCCTGACTACTTTCGCACTCAGGTAGGAGGTTTGGCACCATTAGTGTTCCTTTCTACTTCTCCTGCCAGAGGACTCCATCTGGAAGAGGAGCCTGAGCATGGAGAAAGGTGTATTAAAAGGGAAATTAAAGAGTACCAAAGGACTTGGGAGAGAGAATGAAAAATGAGGAGAAGGAAAAAAGGTGAAATAAAAACACCAGACACTTGAAAGCAAATAATCCTGTGTTTCTAATAGGTACTTATTTCTATCTGCTTACATTAGGAAGTCTAGGGGTGTTGTGTTTGAGTTTAACCTCAGTTACCTATAAGGAATACACTGCTTTATGATTAACTAGCAGTGGTCTACTTATTTAACTTATTAAACAGCTTTTCAAGGAAGAATAAATTGCTTTGGTAAACTTATGAATCCCTACATCTTCTTTTTGAAAAGTCATTTTTTCCTGTTGGCTCCCAAAACACTCTTATTTATCACCTCATATACACTATCGCCTTTTGAGTAAGAATCCACTTGGGACAAAAATCAGAATCACAAAGGTCGAGGCTTAGTCGGCTACATTTTCTAATTTCCATAGATTTCAAAGCCTTGGCTAGGAACCATGACAAATAATTTTTCACTTTTCCCCATTATTGATATTATCCAGTCACTAATTTGCTATAGACTGAATGTCTGTGTCGAAATCCATTGTGTTGACACCTAATCTCCTATGTGATGGTTGGTATTGGGAGGTGGAGCCTTTGGGAGGTGATTAGGTCATGAGGGCTGGACCTCATGGATGAGATTAGTGCCCTTATATAGGAGACCCCAGAGAGCTCCCTTACCCCTTCTGCTGTATGAGGACACAGTGAAAAGATGATGGCGAACCAGGTGGCTGGCTCTCAGACCCAGAATCTGCTGACGCCTTGATCTTGGACTTCCCAGCCTCCGGAACTGGGAGAAATAAATTAGTGTTGTTTAAGCCACCCAGGCTAGGGTCTTTTGTTATAGCAGCCTGAACAGACGCAGTTTCTAAATGAAGAGTGGCCCACAGCTGCCACCATCCCTGGAAGCTTCACTCTCTCGTGTCAATTCTGGAAATTGACCTCAGAAAGCCTCTGGTATCATTTTCCTCCTCTTGGTTTCTACTTGACTTTTTGCCAACATCCATATAACTGATAAAATAATCTTCCTAGAACATCATAAAATCACATCACTCCCTGATGAAGAATCTACCTTGGTTTACTGCTCTATCAAGTTCCTTTTTTTTTTTTTAATTCAAGTCTCCCTAAAATAGCACCATAATTCTCTATCCTTGCCTCTAATGTCAATCTCTCTAATGTGTCATATAACAAAAATTCAATCCTGTTTACATTTTATTTAGTTTCATAAAGTCTTCTTATGATTTATAATGTACCGCACTGTTTGTGGATAATGTACGATGTAATGAGTAGCAGACTCTTAAAGGGCTGCTTTTCCAAGTACCTGCCATAAAGGCCACCTCCGAGAATATTAGGAAAATAAGCACTTCATGACCTAAGTGTCAGAAGATCAGAATTCTAGCTTCAGCTCTGATGGTAACCAGTTATGTGACCCTAGGAAGATCATTTTATCTCTTCGGAGCCTCTGTTTTGTCATTTGCAAAATGTAAGGCTTATATTCAATTATCTCTCAGGTCCTTGTAACTCTAAGGCGTTATGAGGCTCTTATGTCTCATAAAGAAGGGTGAATTAATAACTAAAAATAAATAGCATTAGCTTACAAGTTAGTGATTTTATAGGAAATACGCATTTGAAGCAACTTAATAAACTTTATGATACTATATTTAATAGATACATAAATTAGCAATGTATTCTTATAGAGATTTTTATCGGTTTCTTGTTTCTGTCATTTGTGCAAAGTGTTTTGGCTTGTGTTTATAATCCACAGCAGTCTACCTCTGACTGATGTGTCTGCTTTACACGAACTCTAACAGTTCCAGACAATTCCAATTGCTTTGAATCTGCTCGCATCTGGTCACAATAAAGATAAAGCTGTGATAACGTTTCTAAAAATAAGTTAAAATTATCTGAGAAGCGCTCCCCCCCCAAAAAAAAACCCATAATAATAGAGATTGCTGCATCTGGTGAAAAATGAAGGGAACTGCTGCAGATTTCCTGCATCTTGGTCATTTTTGCCTCCAAACTTTGCTCAGACTCTCATCCACACAGATTATGGTGTAGGGTGCCATCAGTACAAAGCCATTATTTCTTTCAAGCTCGGGCTCAAAATTCACTTCACTGGCCCTTCCCTCCCAGCACTCCTTTATTCCTCATGAGACAGCAGTCAGGCTTAGCTACACTTTTCTCCCTACCCAGTTATGCACTCTATCTCCCACCTTAAATATCGACATCAAAGCACCATCATCATCATCATCATCATGGCCTGTTCTTCGAGATTACTGATATATTAAAGCAAAATATATTGATGACCAAATAGTAGCACATAGGTTAAGATGAAAATATATTTATTAAAAAGTGCAGGTTATGAGACATTTGATAGTGTGAAAAAAGGGGGAAAAACAGACTTCTGTATAGTAGAGTTAGCTCTGTCATGTACCGGTCTGATTAGAAGTCAAACCTTCCATCAAAATGGAAGAGGACCCACGTAAATCTTCTGATTGCTATGTAGAAGAGGGAGAAACCATTTCGGTAATGCTAATAGCCAAGTTACATAGGAGGAAGAATGAAGTATTGAGAATGAAAATGGCAGTGGTTAAGGACACCAGCTCTGGATTCAAGCTGCGCAGGCTCAAACCCCTTTGCTAATTACCAGCACAGAGACCTTGAGCAAGTTACTCTACGTCTCTTTGCCTACATGTCCCCAAAACACAGTAGGGATGGCACTACCTCCTACCTCATGAAGTCTTTGTGACAACTAAGTTGTTCATACATATGTTAAATGTGTAGAATAGAGAAGCGTTTCCAATTACTGTTGCTGTTATTACAAGGTCCCTCAATTAAACACATAAAATAGCAAATTAAGAACAGACAGAGAGCTGGTAACAAAACCTTCACTTAAAGTGTGAATTTTACCAATTGTACATGAAATGATTGAGAATTTCCAGCAATTAATCAATCCTGATTCAAGGAGGGAAAACACATGATGAAAAACCTGGTGACACAGAAGAGGATCATCACACACACAAAGTTTTCAAAGAAAGAAAACCCCGCAGTAGATCCAGCATAGAACATACCCGTAGCATCCAATTCCTTAGGCGCCATCAGTAGTAGAACAATACTGGGAATCCTAGTGGAATTTTTCATACATATATGTAAAGTATAATGTTTATAGTTATTTAGTAGTATTATATTCATTAAATATGATTCATATATTTGGGCTCAGCTCCTTACCTAGTCATACTTAATGTTGTTTTTTATAAAACCCAGGCTCATAAGAAGTGGATATTTGTACCTTGCGATCCAAGTGTCTGGATCTGGGATGGGCAGGCCAGACAAGCAGCACTTTTTTCCGAATGGTGCCTTCGGGGGCCTATTTCTTGTTGTGCTGTCAGTTCAATTACATGATTCCCCTGAAGTGTCCTGTGAATTATTACAAAGGCATTTGAAGGCTTAACTTAAAGGAATGGGTTCAATCATTTCACACAATCCACCTCCCTTCTTTCCAGACTCTTGCCTATGTACGACTCCAGCATTTGGAGACAGCCAGCTTCTTCTTGCCTTCTTCTTCCCATTCCTCCCCAAGGCTGCTCCGTCCACACCTTTCCACTTATGAACGAATACCGTGTCTTTTTTTTTTTTTTTTTTTTAGATTTTATTTATTTATTTGACAGAGAGAGACACAGCAAGAGAGGGAACACAAGCAGGGGGAATGGGAGAGGGAGAAGCAGGCTTCCCGCTGAGCAGGGAGCCCGATGTGGGGCTCGATCCCAGGACCCTGGGATCATGACCCGAGCCGAAGGCAGACACTTAACGACTGAGCCACCCAGACACTCCAATACCGTGTCTTCTTCCCAAGAGTTTTTTTTCCTTTCATCTAGCCAACATGGTGTGTGACCCCTCACTTTCTGCCTTTCTTACCCAAAACACAGTAATTCTCTGTGGTTTTCACTCTCTAATCTTTTCACACGTAATTTTCCTCTTTCTGTATCTTTCTTTAAATTTTTATTTATTTATTTATTCATGAAAGTCAGAGAGAGAGAGAGAGGCAGAGGCAGAGGGAGAGAAGCAGGCTCCCCGCCCAGCAGGGAGCCCGATGCGGGACTCGATCCCAGGACCCTGGGATCATGACCCGAGCCGAAGGCAGACGCTTAACGACTGAGCCACCCAGGCGCCCCTCTTTCTGTATCTTTCATTTAACAAATGATGTGCCAGACCACTAGTGTCAGTCATTAACCTCAGGAAAATGTGTTCCCTCTCTTCATTCTATTTATGAGTTCAAAAGCTAGCCTAATCTTGATGATTTAATAATAGTGATGACAACATATATGTGTTGATTAAAAGGAAAAATTTAAGTTTTATCAGATATGTGGTACAATATTCTTATCTCAACTTCTTTATGGCAAGGATCCTGTGTTCTGATACTAGGAGAGTCCATCCTCACGGTACTTCATTCCTCCAACTTACTTAGAAAAGTATGGTGGTGATGTAGCTTGCCAACAATACCCTTGGAAACTTGACTATTCTTGTCAAATGACAATGAGAATGATAAGACATTAGTCAATGGGAAAGAGATTTTTCCTTTACTATGGCTGGTCTGGGCTGTCGACTACTCTATTCGAACATAGTGTCAGGGCTTCATGGTGTTCAGTAGTCAAGAAAAATTTAATCCTCAAAGAAGACAGTAGGTGCCTACTTCATGAAAAGTAACAGAGGCACAACTCTGGGTGAGTATCTGGGAGAGCAGACATGTTTATCCTATAAACAGAGAGGACATGACTCAAGAGGAAAGCTCAGTACTATTATAAGAGCTACGAACATATTTAAAAAATATATTGGCAAAGTTATATTTGGAGACCTCTCAGGCTATCTATAACCCTACCTGCCTCAAGAGCCAGAAAACAGGAAAAGCTGTGATTGCCCTTGGTGAACATATCTGACAGCACAACCAAAACGATGCTAGAGGTGGGCAGCAAGCCCAACAAGCCACCGGGCCCACATCAGTAAAAAGCAACAGTCTGATTAGGTCAACAGGCGGCACACAGGGGTGGTACGTATGGAGGAGCACTACTATGGTCAAGTCCTAAACTGGAAGCCATTCACTATGTTTGCATTTCTTCCTGATAATGCCAAGAGTTGGGCCATATGATTACCATT
Source organism: Mirounga angustirostris (assembly GCF_029215605.1). NCBI lineage: Eukaryota > Metazoa > Chordata > Mammalia > Carnivora > Phocidae > Mirounga > Mirounga angustirostris. The sequence continues at coordinate 39,604,684 of NW_026991720.1, forward strand.
TCAGATAAGAGAAAACTGAGATTCAGAGAAATTGACTCACATTCCTAAGGTCATAGAAGCCATGAGGGAAACCAGTCTCCTGCAAGTCTATGTGACTCCACCTTTCCACTGTACTACCCAGGACCCTGAGAAGGACAGCACAGGAAGGGAAGAAGTACAGAGGAAGAATCACAGCAGGGAATTCACACCTGAATGAGAGGATGGTGAATCAAATTCCTGAGAAAATAACTTATTGTAAATGGCTGAAACCACATCCTAAAAGCATTTATAGACACCTTACTGTATAGTTAATTTAACGATAACTATTCAACAACTATAGATAATGTATACTTGGGGTATGGATAAAAATGTCCAACACCTTTTAGTTAAGGAACTTTTGAAGAAAGCACAAATGCAGGGCTACTTGGCCACATTAATGCTCCAAAATAATGTCAGGAAAGGCTTCACAGAGGGGTGACTCTACCTGAGTTTCATAAACCAGTAGGCATTTACCAAGTGGAGAGGTGTTAGAGAAAAAGTAGAATATAGGGCTTCTCAGCAGAGGACATGAACAAGGGTACTGAGACCTGACGTGGCATAATCTGATCTATAAAAAGCAAACCGTGTAAGTCTTCTTCAGTAAAATTTACATGCCTGAAATGTACTTCAGTGAATTTTGACACACATATTCAACTGTATAACTCACACCCCTATCAAGATATAGAGCTATCATTGCCCCCTAAAACAAACCCTGCTGTGACCTTTCAATCAATTGCTACCAACCATAGTCAATATCTGTTCTAAATTGGTCTTGCCTGTTCCTGAATTCCTTCTTAATGGAATGATTGGTATGTATTCTTGTGTCTGGGTATCAACATAAAGTTTTGAGCTGAGTGCATCAGTAATACACTGCTTTTTGTTCCTGAGGAGCATTCCAATGTATGGATATACTATAATTTGTTTACCTATTCAGGGAGCAGGTTGTTTGATGGCTAGTGCACAGAACTTGTATGGTGATGGGTTGAGGAATGGGAAGTGTATGTCAAAATAAACTTGAAAAAAAAAAAAAGACAGGACAAAAATTCTGGCATATGGCTCACTGAGGAAATTGGACTTTATCCTAAGGGCAACAGGTAGCCATTAAAGAGTTTTAAGGAGTTTTAAAGGGGTGGGGTGTGTATATAATCAGATACCAATACCCAGCCTATCACTGTGGGCAAATCTCAATCTCTAATCAGTAATTACTTACATTTCACCTCAAGGTCTGAGTCTTTACAAATGCCATTCAGAATGGATGCATTCCCTCTAATATCCCTCATTTTCATGTTTAGCTAACATATTTGGAGCATCTACTATGTGTCAGGCACACTGTTAGTAAATGCAACACACCTAATGGTTCTTAAGGTTCCTGACATCCTCATTGCTCATGAGGGTATCCTTACATCTGCAAGATCCACCTGTACGACACAGGCTGGCCATGTGATTCTGTTCTGCATTCTCCAGTTGCCTTGTAATACTGGGAGGATTTGATTCTGCTCATTCTTTTTGGAAGAAAACATAACTTTGTGATTGGAATTGCAGCTGAAAACAGGTCTCCCCACAGCACAGACACACTGTTTCAGTGGCTGAGAGGTATCAGTGTTTAAACATTTCATGTTCAGTCTCATATAAGCTACTGATGCCAGGTGGACAACCAGTTGGCAATTGTCAGTTGGACCAGCAGTTATGGCAGTTTTCTGGACTATCCATCCAATGGAAAGATTTTTCTGACCCTTTGATGGGACTAGAGCCAAAAATGCATTCACACAAAATACCTTAAACTTCATTTGTCACAGGTAGTTCCAACGTAGGAAGTATAAAAAGAACAAGGGCCATCAATTTCTAAAGCTTTTGAAAAGATTCAAAATCATTTGCTTGTTTTATCCTCCTCCATTTAAAGCTGCTTTTATTGAGTACAACTATTTAAGAAAAATCAGATTTTAGCAAGTATAATTGTTTTAATACAAATACTGCTCATTTATAGAGCACCACATGCTTCATAAAATGCTTTGTGAGTCGAGTTTTATGTCAGGGAATTTTGGAATACAGGTTAGCAGGTGATGCCAGATATTGTGGGGAGAAAAGAAAGAGAAATAGTAATGCCAGAGGAAAACAACTGAAAGGACATTGTTGTCCCCTGGCCCAAAATGAAAGGTGAGTTATTTGCCAGCAGTGAGCCTCCTGGAATTCAGGGAACAAAGATTACAATAAAGATGGACTAAGCTCAGGGATCCCAGAGGAAAGTGAATGCAGACTTCCTGGCAAGCAGGAGAAGCTGGGACCATGAATGCCTACAAACTAGAAGTGACCCACATGGCAAAAGGCCTCTGATGGGCAACTGAGGGCAGAGAGACTCACTAGCCAAGCCCTCAATGATCATGAGGCAGATGGACATTCTGAAGACTGATTGTTTTGCTGGATTCTCATTTGCCCATTCTCAGTCTATAGATAAAATATGTCTACATGTGATATGTGTGGAACAGGATAATTTTAGGATATATTGTTTGGCCTGCATTCTTTTTTTTTTTTTTTTCTACTGGGTAGTGCACATCCCTTTATTTATTTTTTTTTATTCTTATGTTAATCCCCATACATTACAACATTAGTTTTAAATGAAGTGTTCCATGATTCATTGTTTGTGCATAACACCCAGTGCTCCATGCAGAACGTGCCCTCCTCAATACCCACCACCAGGCTAACCCGTCCTCCCACCCCCCTCCCCTCTAGAACCCTGGTTTGGCCTGCATTCTTGTCCCCTTCCTTGGCCTTGAGGAAGAGAGTAGGCTCCATGTTTGTTCATTTCAGGAGACGTTCACGGCAGAGCAACCTGGTCTTTCTTTTCACAAGCTTAGCACTTTGGGAAGAACGAGGTTTGAAATGAAAAGAATGTGCCCAGGCTGAATTATGAGGCTTGGGACTGGGAATGGTACTATAATCTGATGGGTGGAGGAGGTACAACTGGTTTTTCAGTACAAAGTCCCCTTCAGACCACAGGAAGATGGAAAATACAGGTAAGACCACGTGGATTTGCAATTGCGTGGTTGATTGTCACTGAACATCATTCATGCTCTTTTGCCCAGCAGCTTTTAAACCTCCAGGAAAAATTGAGTCTTTTTATAGTTAAAAAATTACTTTCCTCATCATTTTATCTTTTATCTGCAATATAAAACCATCAAAGACGTTTCCCTGAACTCCCACCCTCCAAATGAATTTGTAAAACCATATAAACTTCTCATTTTGTTCCCTGATCTACGGTCCTCTCTGCTCCTGATTCAGTGTCCAATAGTCTCCTTTAACTTGAAAGAAATCCCTCTTGCCTTAATCCCATTGAAGTTCAGCTTTGAAAACAAAATCCATGAAGCCCTCCCACAAATTTTTCTAGACAAAGGAACAGTAGACCTCACTATTTCCTTGAGTAGAGATGAAAAGGAATTTTTCTCATTATAAAATCATAAAATTAACACTCATTGTCCAGACAACTGGGAGCAGAATAGGTACAATTTCATCACTTCTGAAATGTTAATTCTACTGCATCTAACATCTGTATTCTAGGCTTCTCTCCTTCCTTGGGCTAAAAGTATGAAGAGACTTTTATGCTCCAGTCAACATGCTTCTCAATAACCCTCCTCACAATGGACATTTCAGTCATACCTATGGTAGAAAGATGACCAGTGGACCACCAAGGCCAACCCAAAAACCTGGAAATGTATGTGGAAGCTTGCTAACGTGTATGAAAGGGGAGGCATAGGGATGACTACACTCACATTCCATCTAGCCCAGCCGGGAAAGAGGCAGAACAAAACTTCCATTGCCTCCCCCCCTACCCCCAGGAGAAGCAGTAATTTCATGCACAGTCTCATCAGCCAGACTTCCTGAGGGGGGAATCCCAGCTCCATCAGGATTATGTGCCTTTGATAAGGTACCTGGCCCCTCTGTGCCTCAAATTCCTCACTAGCAGAGTGAGAATACAAACAGTTTATGTTTCAAGTGTTGTTGAGATGAGGAAGTCAAAATTTACAGATATCCCTATTACAGACAGCAAAAAGAGAAAGCTGAGGGGAGAGGATACTCCTCCCCCAAAGGTTCACACACTGCTTCTGCTTATGTCCCACTGGCAGGAATGTATTCACAGGGATACATCCTGTAGTCAAGGGAATGTGATCTTTATTCTGAGAAGCCATGAGTTGAGACTTGGGGTGTTCTGTTTCTGAGAGAAAAGGAGAAGAAATTGAACAATTATCACTGTGTACCAGAGATATCTCTTAAAAGACTAAGTTTATGAGTGCAGATTCATTCCTGCTACATAAGCTTATTTCATCTCCTTCAACACCTTGTACTGAGGTCTTACAAGATGTCTGCGGTAAAGAATGTTGTTTTTCTCCAAAATGATAAGAACTTCCACAAGATTGGGAGAAGATATACTAATGAAGGGGGTATTCCTAAATTTAGAAATCTTACCTCCTACAAAAGAGTATGAGCAAAGTAAGCATTACTCAAAAGTAATTTCATTTTATGCTAAACCTAGCTTATATGGTGGACAGAACAAGCACTATAATCCTGAATTTACAGATTAAGAAAATTGAGGTTTCTTATTCATACAAAACTTGGTCTCTTATCCATGACTTCTGACCACAAAAACAAGTATTCTTTTCATTAAACTAAGTTTTTTGTAGCCTATCTAAATAGCTAATCATTATTTACACACTTTTTTTACAGGAAGAAATGGCTCTGAGCAAACAGTATTATGATAAAGTTGTATTTTAGAAGCAGGGCATCTGAATTCTGTTCTCAACCCAATGGCTACTTAGATTGTGTCTTGGACAAGTGAGTAATATTTATGTGCTTGACTTACCAGATTGAAAAATGTGAAAGCTTTGTAACTTTACTCTTAGTTCTATATAATGTGTCACCAACTACAGTATGAGCTATTCCCAGGCAAGAATCTAGACCTTGTATAACAGACAGAGAACTACCTGTCACTGAGCATACAAAAATAACTCTATAATATGCAATCTGTTGGACTAGATGACCTCTAAGGTTATATGGAAAAATGTTTGGATACCCACAAAGCGTCAAGAAGCATTGAGCAAATGACTGGTGAATAAGTAAAAGCACCTCTGATTTATACTGTTTGGTGAATAAATCATTTGATATTTGTGGCAAGTGAACCAAAAGGAAATTGAGATATTCTAGGAAGCAAGGTGAATAAAACAAGAGTCTGGAAAAAAATTATTTTTTAATGAATTTAACCACTAGTAATTAGGATTGGCAGTATAAATTAGCATAAACACACCATCCAAATGATAATGCAACAAGAACATTATTATAAATTCTTAATGCCTCTTTTAAGAATAGAAAATGACAACTCATCAAAGAACAATTCATCAGGGTTCACCCAGCACTGACCTGAGTGCTTCATTGCTCTGAACTGTGGAACCCTTTCCAATTTACCAGGCAAAATGCTTAGAGTGGAGAAAAAAGAATTTTCATACATTAATAGTCCAGATTGTTTGGTTTCAAAATTTCTTGGCTGAAGAAAATTTTTCCATTTTTCAAAGGAATTAGTAGGCAGAAATCCAATGTAGTAACAATAATAAACCATAACTAATATTTATTTTAACTATGAGCCAGGGACTATTCTAAATATATGTATTAATGTATTTAAACCTCATAGCATTACACAGAGATTGGTAATATTATCACCCCCAGTTTACAGCAGATGAAGAAAGTTGGTAACAGTGAGATTAAGTAAATTGTGGAGATCACCCAAGTTGTAATGGAAGGAGCCAGGTTTCAAATAAGTATACCCCAGAGCTCAGTTATACTCTTTGCTTCCATATATAGCAGAACTGTCTAGTTGGAAGTGAATTGATATAAAGGACCACTCCCCAAGTGCTGCCTACTGGTCTAAATGAAATCTGCCTTCAGAGCATCTCATATGTAGATATCGGGGAAAGTACTTCTGAGGTTGTCCTTGAATTTACTAAACAGAAGTCTCTCCCTTTATAATTTACTATTTTTTTAATATATCCGACCCCTTTCCATTTAATTTTCCAGAGTCAGCTCTAAGACACGGTCATGTCTTGAATGAGACACAATATTTTGAAGTCTCCTTTCTGGAGCGGAAGTGCAGAAGTAAACCATAGATTGTCCATAAGGAAAATAAGTGTTCAGACAGCCACATGTAACTACAATGGATGTCAGCTGATTGTGGGCGAGCAATGACCACATGGGACTCTGTCCTTCACATATTCAAGAGATGACCAACAACCATGGTGGTCAGAAGGTTGTATGGAGACGGAAAAGATATGGTTTTCATTTCCATGTGTTGGGTGCTTCACTTCAGTCTGTTTCTAGACCAGGATTTGCACCTTTAATCATGGTGTACTCCCCTGCAAATGACAGGCCCTTCTCTCATTCTGAAGCCCCATTTTTTTTTCTTTCTCTGTTGGATGAAGTAGAACGTATCCCCAAATCACAGACCCCTGGTCTGCAATACATGCAAGTGACCAAGATAGACTGAGGTAAGAGAGTATGACCAGCAAACCATTATCAAAATTCAACTACTCTGGGAGACACTCAAGCATATCACCCTGACTTTACGTCAGTATGATAGTGTCTTGTTCAAAAGGCAGCATAATTTCGTATCCACAGGAACACAGACCTCAGATAGTAGCAAAGAAACTTCCACATGCTTTAAAAAATCCTTCTTATAATTCGATTCAGTAAAGGTGTATCCAGCCCCCAGTCTGTTCTTGGCACCAGTCATCTCCCAATGACAGTGACACAGCAGCACCCTGTCAGTGTAATATAGTAATTGTGATCATCTTTGCTCATTTGTAAACCTTTATCTGTCGACCATTTTTCTCTTACTATGGGTGAAAGTTCTCATCCTTAAATACTTTTCCCTCAACAGTGAAAAACTCGAGTGCGTCTCCTGACCCGGCCACAGTAGGAAGGAAGTACTCATTTCAGCATCACAGAAACAGCCTCAGAGGGCAAGGAGTTCCCAGGATAGACCCAGGGTTCACTCCCTGGAAATGTAATCAACTTTGTTAGCGGGTGTGAAGAATCCCCGGGCACTGACCGCACATAACCATTGTCGTCTTGCTTTGGTACTTGTATTATGGAGGTTTTCCCGGCTGGATGAATTGGCTGTTCCAGAAGAAAAATCCTCGATACAAAGGAACAGTGTGTAAGTGGAATAGATGTGACAGATGATGGTATTGAAGGAAGATCTTTTTTATATCCAAATCTGAAAATTCTAGTTTATACCAGAAATGGACAGAAAGATGGAATATATGCACTGGAGAGAAAATGAGATTTTCAGCTCTAGGCATTGGTTCATTACAAAAAGTTTTAATTATTAAAAATATCTTTTCAAAAAACAAACAAAGAATATACATAGTTCCAAATAACACTAAATTTAGCTTGGAATTCTGAAAGCCTATTATTTAGATATGCAACTAGATAACTACTATTCCTGCTGTGATCATAGATTATAAAATATGCAAGCATGAGATTGCTATGCTTCATTGATTACCTTTTCTTACATTTATTTTTATTCTATTTTATTTTTTGGAGGAAAAACAGATGCATGTACAGCCCTTTGATGAAGTATGACTAGCACCGTATCAGGAGTTCATTGGAAAGTTTATAATTGATCACAGTAATTTAGTAGTACTTTTTAAAAAAATTTGATAAAATTGCTGCCTGACTCTAGAATGCACAGAAGTTGTGCAACTTAGTAGTCATTTACAAAGGAACATAAAAAATAAAGTACCCATTTTTCCCAAGAGAAATGGAAATGCAATTTCCTAAGCAAAATCTATTCATGTTGGAATTTTTATTAGCTTTCTGTAATGGAAAGGCTATTAAATACATATTGTTTTGTGCTTCTGAATAGTTTTCCCATCTTCTTAAGTGAAGACAAGATCAGTATTGCATCACAAAAAGTACCATCCATGCATTGTAAGCACCAGCTCCCAATGCAACGGGCTGGATAAGGCAAAATAAATTCCAAAATCTAAATAGGGCAAACGTGTTAAGATGAATGATAGCTTTATTACTTGATAGATGCCTCAGAAAGGAACACAAAAACCTAAGACTGGAAGCTAGCTTTTACTGAAATGGTCCTTAAAGCCATTTATTTGAAAATATAATGACATCTGGTGGCAGATTCAGCTCATGACTACTGTGTACTCATTGAGAGACCTTTGCCTGGCCACCGTTCTAAGACATTCCAAAAATAGGAAAATAAATCTGGCATTTTGGGTCAACAGGAAAGACGGAAAGGTAGTTTATTTCAACTAAAAGAGCAAGTTTTCATTTAATAGTCAAGGCTGACAAAGTGAGAATAAGATAGCAATTTGAGAGAGGGAGGATATTGTTCTCGCTCCTGCATATTCCTGTGTGTTGGAGCACCACATGAACCTGAACAGAAATTTTCTAGAGTCCATTCCATAATTTCAATGAGGACAACTAAATTAACTAAACCTTGTTAATGTCTATTCTGGTAACATATGCAAATACCTATTTGTTCAAAATAATGGGCAAAAGTATGGTCTTGATCCAGCCCCACTTGAAGTGAACCACGGAGCTTCAGCTACAGTATCCTATCAACTTTCCTTCTCATCTCTAAGGAACTAAATCCAGTTAGATCCTCTGAAAGCATTTACTGAGAACTTATAGGCAGGTTAAGGATCCTTTCTTTATTTGTGCCTGCTTAGACACCATAGGCTTACATGGACAATTTCTCTCTTCAGAAGTATATGCTACATTACATGAAATATTTAGGCCAACTTTAACACCCAAAGAATCCTCCACCGGGTATGCATAAACTAGAAAGTACCGGGTTATCTGTGGAAATGGTTTGAGAAAGTTTGAGATTTCATTAAAATCTCCATTCCCATGGAGTTTTACTTGGTTCTTAATATTAATCAAAGATATATTCAACACCTGCTAAGCCCCAGGCACTGTGTTAGACCTAAGAGAGTAAAGTCAAATAAGTAAGAAACTCTTGACCTTGGGACTTCTCAGGCTGGTGGATTATGAAATCAGGAAGCACACCAATGCAAAAGCAAAGGTAAGCACTGGATCCTTTTATGAGACAGGGAAGAAGTTACCTACCCCATTTTGTGCAGGAAGGGGGAGGAAGCAATGACAATGAGAAAAGCCTTCCCTGACCAGATGGCGTTGGTGCTGACTTTTAATTGGTGAAGGAGGCAGAGATAGATGAAGAAATGCATGGCAGTGGGGAGAGAGTGGAGCTTCAGTAGAAGAAAAGGATAAAACGACAGTGGGGTGGTGGGGAGAGCATAGCACGTAAGTGAAAAGCAAATCATTCAGCACACGTTTTTACACTAAAGGTAATCAACTACCTTTGAAAGATTTTTTTTTTAAAGATTTTATTTATTTATTTGACAGAGAAAGACACAGTGAGAGAGGGAACACAAGCAGGGGGAGTGGGAGAGGGAGAAGCAGGCTTTCCCACTGAACAGGGAGCACGATGCGGGGCCGGATCCCAAGACCCTGGGACCATGACCTAGCCGAAGGCAGACGCCTAACGACTAAGCCACCCAGGCGCCCCCCTTTGAAGGATTTTAAGAAGAAACACTTTTCTTGAGGCGCCTGCATGGCGTAGTTGGTTGAGTGACCAACTTTTGGTTTCTGCTCAGGTCATGATCTCAGGGTCATGATCTCAGGGTCCTGAGATCGAGCCCCATGTCAGGCTCGCGTTTGGCAGGGATTCTGCTTGGGATTCTCTCTGTCCCCCTCCCTCTTCCCTCCCCTCTTTCTCTCTCTGAAATAAATAAATAAATCTTTTTAAAAAGTAGAAAAGCGACAGTGTTGAATTGAAATTTTAGAATGATCACTCTCCCCTGGAGTGAGGTCTCTGTGAGACCTGTTAAAGTCACAGAAGACTATGTAGGAGACTGTTTACTGGACTCTGTGAGGGAAAAACCAAGCCCACCTAGTTTAATCCCAAGTTAGCTATAGTTAGACTCAGGATCTATGCAGCTTGGCCAGAGAATCTCACAAATTGGCAAACTAGTCATTTTTAGCAATCCAGCAACTTTCAGTCATTTCGCTAATCTAGAAAACTTTCAATCTTACTCCTCCTACCTAACAACAACAAAATTTTAAGAAAGAAAAGGAGATGATAAAGCTGACAGTGGCGAGAGTCCTTGTGAGAGTTTTCCTGATGCTTTGACTGCTCTCAGACAGGCTGGCCATCAGTCGATACTAGAACTAAGTCTCCAAGAAGTACAAGCAGAGAAGCAAAATGCAAATCAAGCAAGAAAGTGCACAGCTTGGGGAGAACTGTCAAGTCTACCCTCTATGGACGCACTGGTGGTTTTTACTGCTTTAGGAAATGGCAGAACAACCTCTTGGACTCTTACTCTTCCAGATGTCATTCGGAGCCAGGCTGCCCTAACCTTCCCTCGAAGCGCAGTCTGAAGATTATGACGATTTCTCCAGAAAACCTCACAGAACAAAATCAAGCAATGAGCACAGAGTTGATACAACCATTGAAAGCATTTCAGAAGGAGAACTTGGACTTTGTTCCTGATATGTTTTATACACATAGGAGGAAAGGAAGGAAGAAGGGACCACTATGCAATATGCAGGCAAGAAAACAGACACCACAAAAACCAATGACTAAGGCTGCTGCAGTTTTCAAGATAAGAAACGATGTGGGTCTAAACAAAGGCAGTGAGAACAGAGTGGGAAAATGTAACCTGTTTTGGAAATACTAAGGAGACTGAATAAACTTGCTGACCAGTAAGTAGGATGTAGAATACAGAGGAATGGAAAATCTGAGATAATGCCCGCATTTCTGGCTCAGAAGCCTAAGCAGTGATACCACTCACCAAGCTTAAAAACGGAGGATGAGCTAAGATTGGGGGAGAGAGTGAAAAAAGAGAAGGAATTAAGTTTTGTTCGGTAAGGCTGAATTTTCTGTGGGACGTCAGTGAGCTATCTTTCAGGGCATTGAGCTGAGCAGGAAATTGGATGCAGAGCTCAATCCCAGGACCCTGGGATCATGATGTGAGCGGAAGGCAGACACTTAACCAACTGAACCACCCAGGCACCCCTATATATTTTTTATTAACTCCTTATCACATACATGATTCATAAATATTTTCTCCCATTCTGTAGGTTGCCTTTTAATATTGTTGATGGTTTCCTTTGCTGTGCAGAAGCTTTTTAGTTTGATGTGGTCCCATTTGTTTATTTTTTTTTCTTTTGCCTTTGATTTTGTTGTCACAAAGACTTTTTTTTTTAATAATAAACTACCCAAGCTACACCCTCATTTTATTCCCTCTTTCCAAATTTCTTTCCTTTACTGCATGCCTACTTCTTAATGAGGACTTGACTTTTCAGGATGATGTTTCCTTAGCACCCTCCTATATTTATACCCACTCATACAGGCACACAGCGTCTCTTTGGAATGCCCCATAAAGGAGCTGTTCTGTTTTGTTCTACTGTGGGGTAAGGTGGGTACAAAGCAATCTCTAAGAAGCAGAATCAGGGACAATGGGGTATATGTATTACTCCAACATCCCTTCCCTTTATGGACAAAAGAGAGCATCCAAACCCTTCTTAACACAGTTGGGTCACTATGAAACAGACTTGGGGGATAGAATCATCTCTCTAAAGGGACCCTCAAGGTTCTCGATTCGGACCATGTTTTGCTCTTCTGAGTTAACTAAAAACCCCAGGGAACAGGTCTAGTTGGCCATTCTGAGTTCTTATTAGATACTGGCCATTTGAATATCGAATTCAAATTATGATGGTAAATGTCAATACTGACCATGTAGCCCTTCTGAAATCACAAAACCAAAATTAAACAATAAGAAAAATCTCACCTAACCTGACTTTTAGGTGATAATTTTGTTTCCCTGACTTTTTTTTTCTTAGAAACCAGTCCACTCCTAATTTTATTCACTCTATCCTCCAGCAAAATAACCTTATAAAAAAAAAAAGGAGTCAACAAGAAGATAAAAGCATTTTAAATTATTTAAACAAACTTATTGGGGCACCTGGGTGGCTCAGTTGGTTAAGCGACTGCCTTCGGCTCAGGTCATGATCCTGGAGTCCCTGAATCGAGTCCCGCATCGGGCTCCCTGCTCGGCAGGGAGTCTGCTTCTCCCTCTGACCCTCCCCACTCTCATGCGCTCTCTCTCTCTCTCTCTCTCATTCTCTAATAAATAAATCTTTAAAAAAATTTTTAAAAATAAACCTTATTACGGTGCAATTTATTATATTTATTTTAAAACAAAAGTTAGCCTTTTTTTTTTAGATTTTATTTTTAAGTAATCTCTACACCCAACGTAGGGCTTGAACTCACAACCCTGAGATCAAGAGTCACATGCCCCACTGACTGAGCCAGCCAGGAGCCCCCCAAAAATTAGCATTTTAAAATGCTAATGCCTTTATATATGTAATCTTGGCTAGAATATTCATTCCTATGTATGAATATGGAAACCCATTTATTTACCAAAATAACCAGATGCATGTAATCCAATATCAGTTCAATGGTCAACTCTGCTTTGCTGTAATTTCAAAAATGCAGCAATTATTTAGCACTTGTTATATGCTGATGCTGTACCAAAAAAGGTGATGATGAAGGAGTTAGTTCTTACCTCCAGAAAGCACAGTGTCTGTTGGTGCAAGTGCTTCATAACCCAGGAGCACTGATATAGTGTAGTAAGTGTTTTGCTGCTGACACATAGCTATGATGTGAGAGGGTCTTTAAATCTACTTCTTAATTAGATGAGTTAATTCATGTCAAAAGCTTAAAAGAGTGAATGGCACACTGTAAACTCTCAATAAATATTAGCATCTTTGGGAGGAACATGTCAGTGATCCATTTTAGACATGACTGAAAGAACATACCAAGAGAGATTAATAACTTAGCAAATTAGCTAGAATGTGGAGAAGCTGTGATTGGCACTGACATCAAAAGCCTCCCCACATTGCCCCACTACTTCTCAAAGTGTGCGGAGAAGAGACGCAAATAGGGCTTCATTCCGCCTCTGGATGGGGAGTTAGGGAAGTCTTCACCAAAGCAGCAGCATAAGAGCTGTGACTTGAAGAAAAAATTCATTAGGAGGCAAAGAGCAGCAGAAGTAAATTCCAAACAGGGGAAAGCATCTACAAAATAATCAAGGCTCAGATGGGCATGACATATCTGGGGTGACAACAAGTAGTCCAGTGTGATTGGAGAGTCAGAAGGTCAGGAGAAGATGCAAGAGGTGGTGGAAAAGACAAGGCTGAAAAGGTCGTCTGGGGAACAGATGAGGAAAAGCCACAAAGACTGTGCTAATTAACACAATGCTCTGGATAATGAGCAATCATGTGTTGTTTTAAGAAGGGAAGAGACATGGGGCGCCTGGGTGGCTCAGTCAGTTAAGCGTCTGACTCTTGATTTCGGTTCAGGTCATGATCTCAGGGTTGTGAGATCGAACCCCGGGTTGGGCTCTGCGCTGGGGGTGGGGCGGGGGGGAGAGTCTGCTTGAGATTCTTTCTCTTCCTCTGCCCCTCACCCCATCTCTCTAAGAAGAAGAAGAACAAGAAGGAAAGAACATGATAAGGGAAAGGTATCAAAGGTAATCCGGGAGAAGTGTGGAGAGGCACTGGGACGCGTGAAGACAAAACCACTATTAGGAGGCTATCTGACTAGACGATAGAAACTCAGTCATGAGAAAACCCAAATGAGGGGAAAAGCAGAAAAAATAAAGGAAGGGAAAAGGAACCCCAAAGTTAGTTTTGACATGCCATCAGCAAGACTTACTGATTGGTTCCTGGGGATATGAGAAAGAGGAGTCACAGATGTCCAAGTTCCTGGGGAGATGACGACAAAGTAATTCCAAGAAGAGGGCTGACGTGCAGAGGAGAAGGAGCAAGTTTACCGAGAAACAGAGTTAGCTCTGTGATCTTTGAGAGGCCTTCCGTCCCACCAGGTGAAGCTGGTAACGGGCAGCTCTGACATGAGGTCTGGCCTGGAGACAGAGGTTTGTGGAAATCAAGCACAGTTGAGGTACTGGCAATGGATAGAAGCATGAGAACAGCAAAGAACCAAGAACTCATCCTTTGGTAATACTAATATTCACAAGCTCCTGGAAGGAAAAGGAACCTAGAGACTGGTGAAGAGTGGTCCAAAGATTAAGAGGAAATTGCGGGAGCGTAGTGATTCCCAAGACAAAGGATGCTTTGTCATGGCAAATGCCATAGAGGTTGAGGAGGAGAATCGCTGAAAAGAAACCATTAGGTGAGGCAGGTTGGAGGCTGTCAGTGAGTGACCTCTAGAAGCTGGCTTCTGTAGAGTGATGGGTGTGAGAATTCCGGAGGAAAGACTGAAGCATCGAGTAGAGACTTTTCTTTCAAATTCGACCGCAAAGAACGGTGATGATATTGAGCTCTAGGAGGACTTGAGATCAAGGGAAGCGGTAATAATTCCAGGTGGACTTTTTAATATATTGACAAGCTGATCAAGGACCAGTGAAGAGGAAAATTGTGAAGATATGAGAGAGCTGGGAAATAAGACTAACTCCTAAGAAGAGTCAGAATGGAGTCTTTAAGGATTAACAAAGCTCTCCTTTTATATATAGGTTTTCCTTTAGTCCCTCGCCAGTGTCCCAGTGTTTTCAGAGGAACAAACTCAGCTCACGGGTGCTAGGAGCCCAGGATAAATTCTTTTAAAAAACAATAATTGGCCTTTTACAGGCAGTCATTTTTTATAATCTCTTCAGACACACAACCCACTATTTTTGCAACGTTCAGCAATCTCAGTCCTCAAATCAAGGTGTTTAGTGGCAGATTCCTGCAGTTTCAGAGCATGACACCTCGTCAGTGCAAGCCACCCTCTCTTTTTTGCCAGGCCTTTTATTTACAGCTAGCTCACTTGCACGTTCTCTATCTTATATATCTATCATACATATATCTCTTATATATATCTTGTCAAATGCTTTAGGTATAGAGCACTCTCTCATTAATTCCCTCCTCACTTACTCCAGGATTTATCCCACCTGCTACTAATAAATGGGCATGATTTATAACATGCAGTTTACTTCCACCCATTAGAGGCATCTAAGCCTAGCTCTGAAAGCTCTCCAAACACCATTCCAAACCTTACTGAAGCTGAGCCCAGTTATTTCACAGAATACCTTACAAAGAAGTGCTGAAGGCAACCTGAGTGTCCCTTCACCTAGTGCAAGGGCTTCCCTCTAAGAGACTGTTAAACTACCCCAGACCTGGAATAGGCTTCAACTGTTTTGTCCTTTTTTAAATATACAGACATATCTCGAATTCACATTGAACCTTCTACGCATCTTTTCACACACATGTCACGATACCCACTTCAGAATATGTTTTCTAGATGCCTTAAGGGGATTAGTTCTCCTATCAGTGAGAGTTTAGGTAGAGCCACAACCTCAAGGCTGGTGGACGGACTGCTTTGTATACTCTTTTCCTATGTGGCATAATTAACCGCATACCTGAGAGACCATAGGATGAGCTTCTAGGTGTTTAATTCAGATGTCTGTATTTCTTCTTTAGTTACCCAAATTGGGGCCTATCTTCAACATTACTGAAGTGGGGACACTGGTGGAGGAGCAATTATGGGGAGGAAAAGACAAGTGAAGATCGAGAAGCTTTTGAGGAGAATCCAGATGGAGGCAGACGTCTTACTCTGAAACTTAAGGTGAAGTTCAGGCCCAGAAAGTGAACCCCTTCCTTATTTCAGGAAAGATCCCTGATATTTGCCAGGTGGGGAAAATGGCTCAGATAACATGATATTTTCTTCAAATTGGCCCTCAGCAGTCCCAATGGAGGAACTGTCATAAATGACGAAGATTAGTACCAGTTTTCCAAGGATAAACATCAAAAAATAGCTCCAAGCCTTAAAGATCCTCATTCAGCAGCCAGAACCTAGAGTAGGTGGAAACAAATGGTGATAAGATTTCAGATGATTAGTTTTCATCCATGATGTGAGAATAAATGGGTTCCATTTAATCAAGTGGATAGTTGTTTCTTAGCTCATTTTTCCTTTCATCCAGCTTTCAAGCCCATACAAATGACTACAGAGGGGGCTGGGAACAGGGCAAAAAAATTAATAGTAAATCTGAAGTACAGAAGCATAAAGGAGGTAAGATTTGGTGTGCATCACCAAAAGGGAAGATGTGGAATTCCTATAAGAAGTTACCATTACAGGGACGCCTGGGTGGCTCAGTCAGCTAAGCAGCTGCCTTCAGCTCAGGTCATGGTCCCGGGGTCCTGGGATCAAGCCCCACGTGGGGCTCCCTGCTCAGCGGGGAGTCTGCTTCCCCCTCTGCCTGCCACTCCCCCTGGTTGTGCTCTCTGTCTCTCTCTCTCTCTGACAAATAAGTAAATAAAATCTTTAAAAAAAAAGTTACCATTACAAAAAAATACTCTAGAAATTTTCTCCTTGTTTATGAAAACAGAGAGGAAATAAGCAAAACTATTTTCCTAAAAACAACATAGGCACCACTTCTGCTTTCCTTTGATAAGCCATTATGAAGGGAAATAATTAACTATGGCATCTTGTAACCATTCATCCACAAAACTTCCTTAGCAGAGACATTTTCTGTTCTCCGGTTTATAAATGTATCTAGGCTTCCATACTCTGTATGAAAGCTCTTATTAAATGAATCACTGTATTCTGTAACAAGGTCCTGGGCTCTCTCCAGAAATCACAGCCACACATCAAATCCCATGGGGATAGGCTGTCTAACTTAAATGATGTCTTATTCCCTTAGTGCATAGCATTAGAGAGACAGCATGATGTAGTATAAGGAATTTAGGCTTGAGAATCCATAAACAGGTTCTATCCCTGCAACCAACTAAAAAGTGATTTCCATGAGTTACAACCTCTTTGAAGATCAGTTTCCTCATCTGTTTAAAAAAAAAAAAAAAAAAGAGGGGGCTATGTCTTCTTCAAACTCTTAAAAACATGATTTTCTTGTTACAACAGAATTTGGTTGATCATAATTTCACAATAAGCTAACATCACTTTTTTTTTTAATGAGAATGCTTCATTAGAGACAGAATTACATTATTAACTCTTTATATTCTTTTCTGAGTTATCTTTAATTGTAATCATAGTCATACTGCTTAATATAAAGGGTAGATCACGTAATTTCTATTTTATATTTAGACCAGTTAATGTGTTTAAAAGGACTTTGTTCTTTCTGAAGTCCTAATTTCCGTATGAATCATAAACACCTTTGTTAGCAGTTGTTCTACTATAATGTCTTTCTTAGAGCACGTAGGTGTGATAGTATTAAGACCCACAAAATGCACAGAGAGATAAATATCCTCTTAGCCTATTGCAGTCATACAGTATTTCTTCCTGTGGTGAACATTTTCTGAGGAGTCATTAAAACACTATTTTCCCTGCATAACTAATAGCAGCATGGGGTTAAGTCAAGTGAATAAATGACTAAATGGAGATCATTTTCTTAGAGAAATTGTTTTCTCATACATCTAAAGCTTGTGAATTGTCTGGTATTTGTCTGACCCATCATCATTTTTAAACATTATGAAGTAAACAACACATGTGCATATTTGCACTCATTTACATATCACACAATAGAGAAATAGACATGATGTCCTAACATAAAAGCCTGAATGGCAGCACACATTTAGAGTTCTATAAGGTGAATTAGATCATTAGCTTCAAACAGTACTGATTCCCATGTTTTGTAGGGCACAGACCTCACCCTGACATGCCATTCATTCATTTGTTCATTTGTTCTTTCATTTAAGTACATAGTAATGTACTGGGTCCCGTCTAAATGCTGAGAAAATATACAGATAGTCCCTATGATCAAACACTTCTCAATTGATGGCAAAAGCGGACATGTATTCAATACTATATATATATATATATATATATATATATATATACCTTATACCTTATAATTATAAAAATATATCTTGTAATAAAGGTATGTTCTGGGGACTGTGTTGTTCAATTGTCCTTCCAGATTCCCCTTCTACCCTTCTCTGCGGTGCTCTCAGGAAGCAGACTTGATGGCTATTTCAACAGCCTTACCTTCTGGCTTCACACTGAGTTCAGTGGAAGACATTGAAAACGGGACAGAAGGTGCAAGAATTCTGAGGACGGGGTATTTATTCCCCGATTCCTCCTTGACAGATAGCTACAGGTTGTACAACAGACCACATCTCTAGTTAGGTGGTCCTCTCCAGGATAAACCATAAGGCACTATCTCCTCTTGCCTCATCAGGGGCTTCCAGCTGGTGGCAGTTTTAAGACCCTGCACTATCCGTTATGGGTTTTCCTTAATCATATCTACACCTTTGTAAATAATCCCTATATTAAACCTTCCTCAAATTACTCATTTTGAGTTTCTGTTACCTGTTTCCTGCTGTGTTCTTGATACGTCATCCAAACCAAAATGGGCTGGGAAGGAACACATTTAGGAAGCCAAAGTGTATCACCTGGTCAAAAGAAGAAGTAAATGTTGGATAGGAAAAGAAAGGGATTGAGGAATGGACTGTGAAAGTGGAAGGAGCTGCATGTGCAAAAATGGAGAGGCAGAGGAAGACCTGATGTAGCTAAAGCATCTGGAGTCACTGGGCAAGCGGCATAACAGACCGCCAAGGAGGCAGACAGGGGTCAGATCACGTAGGGCCTGATGTGCTACTATTCAAGGGACTTTGAGTCTCATTATGAATGCAACTCATTTTCCTCCAAGCATTTTGTTCAGTGCAGTTTCAAAAGGTCAGGATGGTGGCATTTTTGAAATTAGAAGGGAGAGAAGTGAAATTGGAGATAGGGAGAACATTTATCAGTTTATTACAATTATCAAAACAATGCAGTTGAGAAGTAATGCACGTCTGGATTAAGGTCATGCCAACAGGGATTGAGAGAAGGAAATGGAGAAGCACATATTTGATAGCACTTTGTGACCAATTCAATATTGGGAGAAAGGTAATGAAATACACTGGCTTAAGTGGCTAAAAAATGATATTTCAGGGGAATTTATTATGTGCTAAGCACTGTTCTTATAGTTTTACACATTTTGACTTGTTTTTATCCTCCCAGAAACTCCTAAAAATAACAATAATTTTATCCCTATTTTTTCAAATGTAGCAAGCAAGGTATAAAGAGCTTAAGCAACTTGACCAACATCACATGAGTAATAAGTTCAAAAGACAAGACTGCAGGAAAAGGAGAAAGAGTTTGGAGAGGGGATTGAGCAAGATTATGATATCAGATTGGAATACCAATAGTCTCTCTAATAGTTGGAAGATAGTCAAGTAGAGAAATCTGATGAGCAACTGGATATAGTAGCTTGAGGTACAGAAATACAGAAATATAATGGCCAGAGATACAACCTTGAAAATTTTCAACACATATTCTTCCTACCTGAAGTCTTGGGAGAGGATGTGAGGTCCTTAGGGAGATTATGCAAAGTGAAAATGGGTTTGAGGTTGGAGACCAAGGCAACATTACATTTAAGGAATAGAGTAAGAGGGGCTTGAGCAGTAGACTCCACAATCTAATCCTGTCCTAAAACTCCTCACTAATCTTCCACCTTGCCCCACCGAGAAACACTCTAGACAAATTTATCTCCTTCTCTTGTATTTTGCTTCTTCTGATTAACTCCCTTTGGAAGATGCCACTTCTGTATTCCACTCAGCCAAACCTTTCTCAGTCTTCGGGGACCATTTCAAATCCTACTTCCTCACTGGAATTTGGTCCCAATTACCTCATTCCAGGAATTGTAAATAGCACCTGGCTGTAAAACTCAATGGACATTCTCAGTTCCTTTTGCAGATACTGATCTTTACTATTGCCCATCTCTGTTTTTTTTGTAATGATATATTCCCAAATAGACCATAGACTCCCTAAAGGAAAAAACATTCTTATTTTTATATCTCATTGCTCCCAAAATAATGCCTCATACAAGGTGGACATTTGGTAAAGAGTGTACACTCTTTGATTTGGAGTTTACAAGGACTAGATAGCATCCATGTTAGCAAGTATGTTCTTTACTAAGTCTCTGGGGACAACCATCAGAGTTGAAATCTTTTATTGCACTACCATTCTCTTCTCTCATACGCCCAGCGTATTCATGTTTATCAAGATCACTCTCTCTGAGGAAATGTCATAGCTCTACGTCCTTTCTGATCTATCTCCTATACAAACTCATCTGACCATAATTCCATTCTTTCAGTGCCATTCTTTTTGCAAATGAGAACTGGTTTATGTGGATTTTTTTTCCCTCCTCCAAAAAAAAAGGTGAAATTTCCAGGCTCCATGTAGAAGAAATGCACTAGGCCTATGAACATAATTCAATGGCAGTAATCTAGGTACTATAGAATATATTTTGAGACAAGCTGGATTTGTGATGTTCTTTAAATCTTCCTACATACTTCTCATTCCTAATTATTTCTAGGATCTTGACTTGAAACTTACTAAAATATAAGGGCACTTGGGGTAGAATTTTCCTACCTTATAAACTCAGAACTTTACCATTTCTTTTCATGTGGCTTTGGAAGAATTTTTAGGAATAGAATGCACTTCACTTAAAACATCTACTAGGAAGAACATCCTGTTCACATTTATGTCATCTCATACGTTTGGCATGAGTGGACTATCCACTTGCCTCAACTTTACATTGTATAAATCTTAATGTCTAAAATATCTGTAGGTTTACAACTAATATTTGCTTTGCCTTTAAGATGAATTTTGCATGTCTTTTTAATTTTTCAGTATAATTGTACATGATTAAAAATGGCATGTGTAAGGGGCGCCTGGGTGGCTCAGTCGGTTAAGCGTTTGCCTTCGGCTCGGGTCATGATCCCAGGGTCCTGGGATCGAGCCCCGCATCGGGCTCCCTGCTCAGCGGGAAGCCCGCTTCTCCCTCTCCCACTCCCCCTTGGTTGTGTTCCCTCTCTCACTGTGTCTCTGTCAAATAAATAAATAAAATCATTTAAAAAAAATAGCATGTGTAAGTGATAATATCAATAAAATACTAATTTGTGCTCTAATAACAGTCTCCCACTGATAGACAAATGCTAGGAAAGATATGTTGACATTATTTCTGAAGCAGTTTTAGCTCATTACAAGAAAATCAAAATCATCTATCTTTTTTTCTAAAATAACAGCACAGTTTCAAAGAGCATCATCCATTTTACTTTCATCTAAAGAAAGGAATGATATTGATAGCTAAAAGTAGCTCTAGAATTAATAAACTGGATTAAGTGTTATTTCTCACTAATTAGTTCTCCTTTCTGAGAACTAAACTTCTATTTTTTTTTTTCCATCCAGGATCTGGAATTGGGGAAGTTCTGTGTGCTTGGAAGCAGGTTTGAGTTTTATCTTTCTTACTTACCACCTCAAGTTATTAAATAGTGGTTTTTCTCACCTATAAGGACCTTAATAATGGGCAAATCAAAAGACTACAAAGATTCAATTAGCTACTAAATGTAAAAACTTAAGTGTTCTTAACTGGAAAAACCCTATATAAATATAACTTAACATTACTCTGGGTCTTTAAAGAGCTTATAATTCAATGTGATATCATGGAGGGAAAGTGAGTTTTGGAATTCAACACCACTTCCTAGTTATGGAAACTTGGATCATTTACTTAATATCGAAGTACCAAAAATCTCAGTCATTGAAGTTCCACTTTGACTAAAGATGCAGAAAACTACAAGAAAATATCACTTAAGTCACTGTTTCTAACAACAGCAAAGAAGCTGGATGATTTACATAATCATAGTATTTCGTCACCCTGTCAGAGAACTGAAGCTACCAGGCATCCAAATGAACTAAATTCCAATGAATGATAAGCATCTTGGCAGGGAAATAGGACACACACACCCTTTCACCTTTGGCAAAGCATGGAGGAAGAAGTGACTGCAGTAAAGGGAAGAGAAGAAGAGATCTGAGAAACAGATACAAAGTTAAAGGCTAGCATGGTATGTTAGCATAACTGGGATAACTTAACGGTTTAGAATTAGACAAAAATGATTGAGGAAGAATAGGAAATTAGGAGCGCCTCCCTTGGTAGCATACCATGTGCATATGGTGACCAGCAGCCCCTGTAAACAGGATGAAATTCTGACTACTTCCCCATACCCTTTTCTCATATAAACAAAAGAACATTAAGCTGTGAACTACTGAAGCTAAAAACCAGGAACAGAAAGCTATCTGGAAAACCACTGAAGATTTAGAAATTAACCACAAAATTTTAAATGCATCTGTGGATCAAAGAAAAATGTCACAAAGGAAATCAGAAAATTCCTTACCGACTGAAAAATGAAAACACAACATATCAAAAATGTGGCACATAGCTAATGCAGTGATTACAGGGACATTTACACCATCAATTGCTTTTATTAGAAAGAAAGAAAAATAGAATTTTTTTTTTACAGAAAAATAAGAGCAAATTAAAACCAAAGCTGACAGAAGGTAGAAAATAATAAAGACTGGTAAACAATAAAATTAAAGATAGAAAAACAACAGATAAAATCAACAAACACAAAGGCTAGTTATTTTAAAAGAGCAACAATATTGATAAACTTCTAGATAGACTGAGAGGCAAGGAAAAGGTCAGGTTATAAGAACTCTCTGCTGGAACTTCAGGCCCAAGTAATAAAGGGTTTCTTTGCTTCCTTGGTTATATTCCTTGTGCATATATCTTTCTTAGGACCACAGGGGAGGGTCATCTGTAATTTGGTGCAGGATTTAATTATCCGTGAATATCTTTGGCATAATAATGCCATATACCCACCATCAAAACCTCACTAAGATTTCCAATATATATCATAATAAAATTGAGATAATGTTTTTACTGCTGATAGAGCATATTTGCTACCAGAACTAGGCACATAACTAGCTATGGAATGATTAAAAACTTTAGAATAACTAGTATTTATTGGAAACCTACCAAGTGCCACAGGATGTCTACCAACAGCAACAATTTATTGAGGTCCCACAGTGTGCCAGGGACTACGGTAGGTGCTTAATGTGCTGTACTGACTTTAAATCTCACAATAGCTCTACAAAGTAAAGTTTATTACTCTCATTTTACAAAATGAATTGAGGGTTAAGGAAAACTACTCCATCAGTAAATTGTATCTGCAACTGGAGGTCTAATTTTCCTACTATATCACATTGCTTGGTTAAGCCATTTGAAGTTCTTATATTACAGTAACTTAATAACTTACAATTGTGTAATGCTTTATCCTTTAAAAATTTCATAATTTCCAAGAATAATAGCCCTTGATATGGCATAGCCTTGCAAAGTGTAGCTTCTTATTCTTCCCCATCTAGCTCCACATAGCTTTCTATTTATATTTTGAGGTCCCCATCTTTGGTGCATCTCCCATCTCCCGATGTAGAAACTCTTATCTTGGTATGAAGCACATTGCTTCCAAACATAAGTCTCCATTCATATGCCCCACTCAACCAAAGAAAACCACACCAGGTATTAGAAAAGATGCAATGTCTGTTTCCCCATCACTCCTAGACCCAAGTATGGAATCTTATCACCACGGTACACTGAAAGCCATATTCAACACACATTCCAAAATGTGGGAGTAGATGGAACAAGAGGAATTTGCTCCCAAGGCTAACGTCAAGTTCATCTAGAAAGAACTCAGTCAAAGGTTGAAGCCTAGATCTGGCTGGAAAACCAGAGAATGGAGAAGTGATGGGCATATGGAGCTGCTCCTACAGAGCAGACAAAGCTCTTCAGGAAAAAAGAAGAAGGGAGCATATGATAAAACACAGTCAGGATTTCTCTGACAGCACAGCCTTAATCAGTTCACTGCTTCAACTACATTGGGCAAGAGGGAAAAAATGCACAACAGGGCAGTGTCCTTGCCTACTAGCAAGAATTGCCCAATCAATGCTCTGAAATTTAACCAGTTAAATTAGCATCCCTTCACTTTGGGAGGATTAAAGAGGGAGGGTAGATAGATGCAAGGAGCCTATAGAGTTTTCGCATCAAGACACCGACATTATATATTTAGTAAATGATTTATAAGGAGTAACAATCCAAATCTTTAGAAAGGGGTATATTTTTTTCTATGCCCTCTTTCCATCATTGTAATGACCTTCAGGTCTCCAATCTTATTCTCAAAGATTTGATTTATCACATTCTTCCTTATTTAATATCATTTGTTTTTAGGTTTTATCTCTCCCTTAAAATGGCAAATTATCTAGTAAAGGTACTGAGCCTCATTCTTTGTGCTCCTTATTGTGCCTTCCATATATTATTAGTTCTACCAATATTACTTAATGGAATTAATCTCCCCACTGCTCTTTTCAAACAAGTAGCCAAGCCAAAATGAGAGAACTCAGAAGTTTTATTTTGCATCACACTCTGACTCAGCTAACATATTATTGACTCTGAGTTGGAAGGTAAATTTTAGCCAAGATTTTATTACTTCTTAGCAAGGTACTTCATTATGACTTTATTTGTACTTTCAAAGTTTTCACTGGAGAATAATGGTCAGTCTCAGATCTACTGGACCGGATGACAGAAATTCCATTTGGCATCATTTATTATATCCAAACATTATTATACACTGTCATTAATTTTGTCATTTCAGCTGTGAGAGATCTAATCTTACAAAATGACTTAGAAGAAAAAGCTGAAATGTAATTGGCAGCCCTTGTGGTTCCCTGTGGAAAGACCCATCAGCTGAAAATCTAGAATAAGTCATCATCACCAGTCAGATCACTCACCACATCAGAAAATATCAGAACTAATACTTTCCTTTCCCTGTTGTGTATTTGGAAGGTCAGGAAGATCAGTTTTATAACTGATTTTAAAGCCACCAGCTATTATAAATATTGTATAATGTAAAAGCAACTTTTTAAGGTTGAGCAATTAACGTTTGCAGTGTTCTACAATATTTAAGGAGTTTGGGCCAATCCAGTTCTCAGGATTGAAACAGGGAACTGTACAACGTGATAGATGATAGTTCAAAGTGTTTTTCATGTCCTGTTCTATGAAGTGGTGTTACTTAATGTTTCTTTTGTAGCTGTTCCCTTGGATTTCCTTCCAAGAGAGTATAGTGTGGTTTTGAAACCCACTTAAAATAAACTCTACAGTTCTGGAATATTGAGGTTTGTTTGCGTGTTTGTTGGGGAAATACCTGCTAAATGCAGCAACGATTTGACATTGAGTTGGAGATCCCAACCATTTACTCTGAGACATCCAACAGTACGAAATACTTCTGAATTAAGGCACTCTGACTCACCAACCCAAGACTCCCTGCTTCCCTAACCACTGGTTCTCTGCCAGTTTTGACTATTACCTCTCCTTTCCTCAGTCATTGTCAGCTGCTGCTAATCTAGAATTTCTGTCAATCTTACAGATATCTTCTTAGAAAGTCCATGTTAGCTCTGCTACAGTCAAATTTCAGCTACAGCCAATATAGGCTATTAGAACAAACTTAGCTGCCATAAAGCCCAGATCCTGGCCTTACCCAGGCATGGTTCAAAAACTGACCCAGTCCTGAGTGTGTCTCAGATTAACCAAACACCTCCAAATCTAGGTTTTCAGTTCTTTGTAGAGTAAGCCAGTGTTGATCAAAATAAGAGATTCAGATCAGTACATTAACTATTAAAAGGGCGGGAAAAAATCAGGCAAAAAATAAATTTATATTTAAAGGAATCTCTTTCTCCCCATAAAAATTATATATACATTATATTTTAATCCTTTTAATTCAACTTACAAATAAATTTATATTTAAAGGAATTTCTTTCTCCCCATAAAAATTATATACACATTATATTTTAATCCTTTTAATTTAAATTAATAATTGGAAATCTTTGGCAGTCTTCAGTCCCTCAAGTACCTCATACCCCATCCCAACGTTCCCATATTCTTTACTGAGGATGCTTTCTTTTGCAGCTACTCTAGAAGTGAACTTATTTGCTTTAATTTTATTTTATAAAATTGGATTACATTTCTCATGGAAATATATAATTAAATCTCTTATGCTGCCAGAGAGGTTAACTATTTTAAGTAACAACTGTTATTAGATTTTGCTATGATGACATAAAAACAAAGTTTCTTTTGACAAACAACGTTTCATAGAAATTACGGAGAGGGCGCCTGGGTGGCTCAGTTGGTTAAGCGACATCCTTCAGCTCAGGTCATGATCCTGGAGTCCCGGGATCGAGTCCCGCATCTGGCTTCCTGCTCGGCAGGGAGTCTGCTTCTCCCTCTGACCCTCCCCCCTCTCATGCTCTCTGTCTCTCATTCTCTCTCAAATAAATAAATAAAAAAAAATCTTTAAAAAAAAAAAGAAATTACGGAGAAATCAATCAATAGAAAAAGGACTGTGATCTGAGTCTTTTTGCGTTCAAGAAATCATTCTTTCTTCTGCCATAATTGATTCATTTTAGCTAACAATACTAAGAGCTCATTTACCAAACCAAACTCGGGAGCTTCTTTAGAACTATAATTTGAATTCTCTAGTAAACTTACTTGCATGATCCATAATTCACATTTTTGCCAAAAGGTATGACCTTTCATTTAATGAGCATTATTGACAAATAGCCTAATTAGTTTTTTAAATAAAAAAATATTGTATTAGGATCAAAAGGTCTAATGTCTCTGAAGGGATCATAAAAACTTGAAACTAGATGCCAGAAAAACAGAAAACACTTCTGGAGTTTCAAGTATCACTGCCATACCACCTACTTCATCTTAAATGTCAGGTTCACGTGGGTTAAATGTTAGAAGTCCATAAAGTTGTAAGATAAAGGTCTTGGATGCATAAATATGTTAAACAACTACTTAGGAAAAATCTTTATAGTTTTAATAACTTAAGACAAAAGAGGATCATTTCAAAAGAAAACATGTCCAGCTTTCTTTTTTATTGACATGGAAATAAAATTACTTAGTAAATCTTTTTATTATTATTATTCAATGCTTATGACCAAAACAGATCTGATAAAAAAAAATTTGGTATTATCCTTATTGAGTTTCTCTTATATGGCAGCAAATCTTTCAATTTGAACATGGAAACATGGTATCACTGCTTATGGAACGTCCACCCGGTACTTGGCACATTACCAGGGAAGGCAGAGGTATGGTTTCTGCCCAAGGGAGTTACCATCTAAGAAATACAGACAGAGCCATTTGCATGTAACAAGAAAGCCAATACTTGAGTTAAATGCCAGAGTTACAGAAGTACAGACTCTCTAGCAACTCTTCAATTGTTTGCCCTTTCTTCCTCCTATATCTTCATTTTTTGTCTTTTCTTCTTTCAGTTTCTTCGCACAAAGGATTTTCATAGAAAGGGTAAATAATGATATGTGCAATTTGAGAAACAAGGCAGAGGATCAAAGGGGAAGAGAGGAAAAAATGAAACAAGATGAAATCAGAGAGGGAGACAAATCATGAGACTCAATCTCAGGAAACAAACTGAGGGTTGCTGGAGTGGTGGGGGTGGGAGGGATGGGGTGGCTGGGTGATGGACATTGGGGAGGGTATGTGCTATGGTGAGCGCTGTGTATTGTGCAAGACTGATGAATCACAGACCTGTACCCCTGAAACAAATAATACATTATATGTTAATAATAATAAAGAAAGAAAGGGTAAATAAAAGTACTTTCATGTTAAGCACAAAAGACTAAGGAAGGGACAGTTCCAAGCACAAAGGGCTGCTGAGAACACAACAGAGAAGAGGGGAAAATCTAACCAGGACACAAGAGACTAAGAAAGGAATAAGGCAGAGAGATAAAACCAATTTCTCCAATTGTTCCTGTGTTCTTGACTAGTGGAGACTGAAATAAATATTCAGTGTTATCTGGTTTTCTTTGAAGCCATTGGGATTGCAGAGGAAGAGGCAGAGGTTGAAGGCTCGCTTCATAACCGTCTGCCTGTATTCCACTTAGATTAGTTAACTTACGTTAACTAATGTTGCAGACGGTGGCTGAAACAGGTAGGAAAAAACATCCTAAGGGTCAACTTGACATCCCATTTGGCTCTGAAATATTATTTTAGGGACTCAGAAAAGTTAAGTTTAAATGACTATAATTACTTACCTTATATTAGAATAATCACAAAAGCATGTCCTGAATTGATTCCACTTTCCTTTTGTTTTCATCAATCTCACAATGAGATAACTTTGAATGAATTTACAGAAGCAAACGCTGATCATCTTTTAATGATATGGGGAGAAAAGGAGAGCTAGAACACTTCGATAATCTTGAGTTCTGTAAGCATTACCCTAATAACTCCTCACAGGAATCTCCAGGTAAAAACTATCATCATCCTTTTTTTACAAAAGAGGAAACTGGAGCTCACAGAGGTTAAATAACAGGTTCAAGGTCACACAATTTATGAGCAATAGGTCAGGATTTGGACCCACTCCTCTAACTCCAGAGCCAACACCATGATTCACTACACTACTTACCTAGGAGTTGGAGCTGATCAGATAGACGGGGTTCACAGTCTTTCACAAAATGTGTTACATACAGATGGTGTTCAAAATGAATTTCTGGGCTATAAGGACAGACTTTTCAAAATGTTAATACTAATATATTTATTAAGATGTGTGAAGAATTAACATGATCGGCTTACTAAACCCAGTATGTCATGGATTTTTTTTGTTTGGCATGAGACTAAATTTTTAAAAGTGAGCTGTTCAATATGAAAGCAAGGGAAAAAAAAATCAAGGAAAAGTAACAGGACAGATGCGAACTTAATGAGGGAAAGGGTACAAAGAAACGAAATTTAGGAAACAAAGCACTCCAAGCTGAAGAAATCACTAGTATAACGCCATAGGGACATGAAAGCAAACAGCAAATGTAAAGAGCAAATGTCATTATGGCTAGAGCATAAAGTGGATAGAAATGAGACCTGAGAAGTGAGCATGTTAAGAAGCCCAAAATTTAAAACGAGAGAAATTGGGAGTCATTAATAGATTTGACATGGTCAAATCTACAGGTAAGAAAAAATGCTATAGGGGCCCCTGGGTGGCTCAGTCGGTTAAGCATCTGCCTTCAGCTCGGGTCATAATCTCAGGGTCCTAGGATCGAGCCCCACATCGGGCTCCCTGCTCAGTGGGAAGCCTGCTTCTCCCTCTCCCACTTTCCCTGCTTGTGCTCACTCACTCTCTCTCTCTGTCAAATAAATAAATTAAATCTTTAAAAAGAAAAAATGCTCTAGCTATAGTGAAGAGGATGGATCAGAAGAGAGAGATCCTGGCAACAAAGAAGCCAGGTAAGAGATCATTACATCACACTCATTATGATGGCTACTACCAAAAAAAAAAAAAAAAAAAAAGGTAATTATTGGTGAGCATGTGGATAAATAAGGATGCTTATGCACTATTGGTAGGAATGTAAAATGATGCAGCTGCTATGGAAAATAGTATGGTGATTCCTCAAAATATTACAAATAAAATTACCATATAATCCAGCAATTCCACTTCAGGATATGGAGGGTATATACCCATTTATGGATAGGGTATATTATTCAGCCTTAAAAAAGAAGGAAGTTCTGACACTTGCTACAACATAGATGAACCTTGAGGACATTACGCTAAGTGAAATATGTTAGTCACAAAAGACAAACATTGTATGATTCCACTTATGTGAAGTACCTAGAAGAGTCAAATTCACAAAGACGAAAAGTGGAAATGATGTTTGCCAGAGCCAGAGGATGAGGGAATAAGAAGCCATTGTTTAATGGGTATAGAATTTTCGCTGCAAGATGAAAAGAGTTCTGTGGATAGATGGTGCGGATGGTAGCACAACAGTGTGAATGCACTGAATGCCCTTGAATTGTGCCATTAAAAATGGTGAAGGTGGTAAATCTTACGTGTATTTTGCCCCAGTGTTTAAAAAAATTTAAAAACAAAAAAGAGACCATTACAATAATCCACACACAAAAAATGGAACCCTTTGTAAAACTTTAATTGGGTGAAAGGCAAGAAGCAGTAACTAGAGGGGTCACTGATCCCTACTCACAGTGAGGGCTGCATACCCAACAGGGCACAACTAACTCAACTGTTTGCCAAGTTGAGTCACTTGAGATGTTTTCAGTAGAGTAATGTATTCATGGAGCCCATGAATGTATTTATATAACAAATAATTATTGAATACTTACTGTATACTCGGCTGTGTAAGACCCGGGGATAAAGCAGTGAACAAAATAGATAGTATCCCTCTGATTTTTTAGAACAGGACAGGAAGGATGACAGGTCTTTCTACACTGACAGGTTTGTGCCCTTCAGTTATTCTTACCTTGTGAGTCCAGATAGCACCTTCCATCCCCAGCCCATTTCCTTAGCCAAGGTTTGGACTTGGGAGTTGCCAACTTCTTATTTTGATAAGTAAAGATGAAGATCTTTTCAATTACCATCAATTCAGAAAAGGAAGAAAATGCTAACATACAAACAGTAGTCTAACACTAGACATAATTATTATAAAATAAAGAACAATCCAATAAATACATTTAGTTTTAACTTACAACCTGGACATTATTTTTTTCTTTTTTTTTTTGCCATGAAACAATAAAAGCATCTTCAAGGGCATTCGTTGTCCTTTGGATATTCCTCTAGATTAGCAGTAAGATACCACTGGATCTAGGTAGAGCCAATTCCTCAAAAGTCTGGGCCAGGTTATCTCTACCTTCTTTGGAGTAACTAATGGCTTCATGGGTTCCCATTTCGGCTGTCTTTGAACATTAATACCTATAAATAATCATATAAATAATAATACCTATAAAACACCAAAGGCTTCCACGAGACCTCTAACAGTCCTTATAGCCATTAAATGGTAAATTCAATTCAGACTCGGATAACAGGCTAAGTACTAGAAATAAAAAGCCCCTTCACTATGGGATGGAGATATTATCTATTATCCAAACTAGGACACTTCTAATGAAACAGGGCTCTGTTAATACTTAATGCCAGAAAAGCTGACCCAAGCAAATTAAGACATATGAGCACCCTACTTATAGAGCTCACAAGTTGATAAGTATCATGATCAAATTGTTATGAAAACTCAGACGAAGAGGTAATTCATTTGGGGGGATAGGGAGGCTGAGGGTGGTGATCAGGGGACACTTCCCGAGAAAGTAAGCTTTTAATTAAACTTCAAAGAACTGGTAGGATTTCACCCCGAGGAAGAAAATGAGAAGTACACTTGAAGCAAAGGAAACAGAGAAGAGCTCATTAAAATATTGGTTGCAATGCTAATATTGTCAATTACAGAGGAAAATATTAAGAGTTTGTAAAATAAACATTTGTCATCATTCTTTACTTTAATGGAGCTTGTCATTTTTAAAAATGTAAACACAATTTTTAAAAGCAAAATAGGGGGCAAGGCTTTTCCCTGGACTAGAGAACACATACACAAGGTCCAGATAAGAACAAACTACCAAATTAAAAAACGAGGTGGGGGGAGGAAGAGTGAAAGACAATTTACCAGTACAGTTCAGCAAGGTTCTTCACCTCCACTAACTTCCAACATGACAGCTTTGTGGGTTCAACGGAGAGTCCAAGGATGGATGAATGGTAGATTATGTTACAGATTCAAGGACCATATTTTCAGGAGCTGTTGCTTTGTAGTACCAGAGTCACTAACAGAAGACAAAGCTGGTATGGCTTATAAAATATCTGAGGTTTTTTTTTTTTTTTTACAACATGAGGTGTTACTTCCGGAACTCAATGTGTGAGTGTCTCCCAACCCACTCCAAGGGTTGCACATTTGAATTAAATTTAGGTTAAGACACTGTCTCCGATTACAATATTTTATAACCTTCTCCCAGGTTCAGCTTTTTCCTATCATCATGACAACATCGAAAATTATCAGGTAAGAGTCAGCCTGCCACATAGCCCTTTACTTTCTATTCCCTTTGCTAATTTTCATCATCTTTTGATTTTTAGCTAAGCATCATGGCAGCTGGTCCTCATCTCCAGTGTCACTAAATCACACAAATGCAAAACTACATAAATTCTACATGTTAACTAGGGCCGTGTTCCAAAGTGTGTTTTATTGGCCACTCACCTCTGAACTACCTGAGTAGTACTTACTAAAATGCAGATTTCTTTTTTTTTTTTTAAGATTTTATTTATTTATTTGAGAGAGAGAGAATGAGAGACAGAGAGCACGAGAGGGAGGAGGGTCAGAGGGAGAAGCAGACTCCCCGCCGAGCAGGGAGCCTGATGCGGGACTCGATCCCGGGACTCCAGGATCATGACCTGAGCCGAAGGCAGTCGCTTAACCAACTGAGCCACCCAGGCGCCCTAAAATGCAGATTTCTAAGCCTAGTTTCAAACCATTATTTCAGAAGCTTAAAAGATGGGTCCTGGAATTTTGCATTTTTAACAAGTTCTGTGGAAATTTTGCCTCCACACTCCTGCCATTAAGATATGAGGTTTGAAATAACTCCCATTTCTATTTGGGCTACCTTAACAACTTGAAGTAAAAAGGCAAAATCATCCCAAAAGGAATGAAGGAAATGCTATCTCAGAGGCAACAACCAGAGATGTTGGAAAACTAGTATATGGCATCATCTAATAACCTACTCAGCAACAAATGGCTCAAAGGCTACATCTATTTTGAGATATCATAAGATTTTGTAACTGAAGGGTGTATAGGAGTCATTTAGTGAAACCTTAACTCAACCTCCATATTAAAGCTGAGGAAATCAAAGATTATGGAATCCAGTTATTATCTATTATTTTACTTATTTTGAAATAGAAGGTTTTTCTTGCTTTTTCAAGAATCATACATAATAATGACACATATAAAATAAAGGCATTTTTCCAGAATAGCCAGTCTCCCCCTCCACCGAGGGAGTATAATCACAGCAGGCCTAACTTATTTTGCTATAATTTAATCCAAATATCTAAACTCCAAATGTGAAAAAAAAAAAGAATTTATGTGAATAACTGGTTCAATCTCTCAGTTATAAATAGGTTAGGATGTGTCAATCATCCTATGCCCTCACAAGGCAATGAAGATACAATTTCAAATGTCATGCTTTTGCCTGCTAGGAGCCACATGAAGGTTACTGAATTCTAAACATATCTGTATGCTTAATAAGTACAGATTCTTCTACACACATACCATATAAGCACGAGTACATTTTGCTTCTTTCTGTGTTAAGTTTACAGAATCAAATAACATGACTCAAATCACAAAACACCATAAAAATGAGATTTTTTTCATATGGAACATGCCCCATATAAATAAGCATTTGACCAAAAGCTAAACAGATTTAACCAAGACTGTCCAGCAGAAATCCACAAAATGCAATCCTCAGCAAGAGAGGCAAAATGGTTTATTTTTTCAGGGCATGTAACTAACAAAATGTGTTTTCATTGGGAAAATAAAGTTGTTAATCACACATTGTTATAATCCACTCCAACACCTGCTTCTGTCTCCTTGCTCTCAATGTGAGTTTCCATTTCACTGAGTTAGATGCAATCCTAAGAGAATGTCTACCAGTTCTGACCATAGCATAAGCACATCTGTGCTTATAAACACTGCCTTCTCTCCTTTAACCGGAATGAGCTATCCATTCTCCCCAAAAAGGCCAAGCTCTCCACTCATCTTAATCCTCTTATCTTCTCAACAGAAATCACTCCAGTGACTATTTCTCCCACATTCTCAATGGTTTTTCCTTTCTAGTAGATTATTCCTATGGGCATATAAAACTCTGCAATACTGCACATCAAAGGAAAGGAAGCAAAGAAGGGAGGGAAGGTTGGGAGGGTGTGGGAGGGGAGAGGAGAGGGAAAGAAGTTAAGGAAAAACCCTCCCATACCCCTCTACTGCCTCTCTGGCTATGTAAGAGATAAGGCTTACCTTGTCAAGACTAATCTCCTTTAGTCTGGGCTCCCAGAAAAGAATTCACTGTCCTACAGAGCTCCCATGGAAACTGGGGAGTTAGTACTTATTGTAATCAGTCCTGGTCAACCAGAAATTTGAACCCCAGCCCTGTGAGCTGTTAAGGCAGGGACTGAAGGAATCAGGCTGGAATCAATGTACCACTACAGTTCCAGATAACATCAGGAGAGGAGCTGGTGCAGCTTTAAAGCCCCACAGCCTCATGTCCAAGTAGCTCTTCTGGAATCTGACACTCAGCCCTGCTAGCTCTCTATGTATTGCCCTAAATGCATCAGGCAGTGAGGGTCAAGCACCACCCCTGTATTGGTCCTGCCCCTGTGAGTCTTCCCGAAACAAACACTGCTCCAGCAGGCATGGCGTGTGTGCTGTCTGGCCATTCACCCAACAATCCCATTCTTTTTATAGCAAAACTCAATAATTATTTATACTGCTCTCTATTTTTTATCTTCTTTTTCTCACTCCAGAAAGACTCTGTCTCTATCATTCCTCTGAATAACTCACAAGATGGCCAATAACTCCCAGCTACCAACTCAGTCCTTATTTTACTAGACCTATCCATAGCTTCTGATCCGGGCATTCCTCCCTCCTTCCAGAAGCGGTTATTTCACTCGGCCTTTGAAACATCACTCTCTCGTTTCTGCTTGTATGTCACTGTCTCACCCCTCAGTCTTCACTGCTGATCCAAGCCCTAACCTTCAGCTCCCAGAACTTCTCTATCTAAACTTACTCCCGAAATGGTCTCTTCTGGTTTCCTGTCTTTAATGGAATTAAATGTCAATTTTATGCTGATGACTCCCAAATTTACCTGTGCAGCCACAACCTCTCTCGGAACTAAAAACTAAATACCAAACTCTCCAACGTCCAGACTTGACATCTTTGCTTGCTTTACTTCACACTCAACATCGAATCCATCAGGAAATTGTCACCTCTATCTCCAAAATATGGCAAAAATCTAATCACTTTTCACATCCTCTATTTTATCACCCAGACCCAAACCATTATCTCCCACTGCTTGGATTTGAACTAGCCCACCCTAGTGCTTCTCCAGTCGGCCACCCTTGTAGTTATTCTTGCAGCATCCAGACTTATCCCTCAGTGAAAATAAGATCAGGTCACTTTTGTCTCTACTGGCTCCCCATCTCACTCAGAGTTAAGAGTCAAAGTCATACAACGGCCTCCAAGGCTTTATAAGATCTAAATCTGCCCCCTCCTTGGTGATATCTGCTATTCTTACAACCACACAGGCTTCCTTGCAGTCTCTTGAACATACTCCTGCCTCAGGACATTTGCCCTTGCTCTTCCTTCTGCCTGGAATACTCTTTCAACAAATACCTACATGGCTGACTTGCAGCTTCTTTAGGTTTCCAGAGTGGCTTTTCCTAACCACAATATGTAAAATGCCTATTATCAATCCACATGCACTGGTGTCTTCTATTGCCTCTGTCATCTTCTATCACCTTCTACCAACATGCTCTGTTTTTCTCTCTATAGTACTTATTGCCACTTGACATATTATACAACACTTTTTAATTGCAAATATTTCTCCTCCAGAATGGAAACTCCATTAAGATAAGGATTTTGTTTACTTTGCTCTCTAGTGTACCCCCAGAGATTAGGACAACACCAGCCTATTGTAGGTGATTATTATTTGTTGACTAAATAAATAAATATATAAATATTAAAATGAACAAACTAAACTAAGTTTTTTTTTATATTTCAATCACAGTTTGATTAAAAATACAATTATTTCATATTCCAATAAAAGGCTTTTAATAGTCATGCAAGAAATTACTTTGAGATGGCTGATTAAATATTTCATTTCCCAAACTAAATCTCTACCCTTGGGTCACACTTTCAAACAATCTTTCAGCCCTTTTGAAAGAACCCCGCATAGATTATTATTTACTCTTTTTATTTTTTCATAACATTCTCAAAGATCAAGTAAAAAACACATGTCAAAGCAATTTCTCCCTGTTTCTTCTGATTAAAATCAATATTCTCCCTGCTCTTAACAGCAGTAAAAATCAACACAACAGTTTCTGTTAACTCAATAGAATGTCAAGTGATATCTTAGTGTATTGTTACCAGTAGGGATATCAACAGAGGACTATCAACAGCCTATAATCATTGCTGTTTTTATTATCTACAAAATGTCATATGTGCATATGGCATTTTACAAAACAACACAGTGAAAACAAGGCTCCTATCTCAAGCAGCTCAGAGCTTATTTAGACAAAGAACTAAAGAATGGGGAGCCATAACTTAAAAGGAGGGCCTGGTGTTGCAAGAAAAGAATATGATTGATCCAAGTGTTTAGGGCAAGGTGGTAAGTCTCATTCCTTATGTGACTGTACTGCTTGATTCTGCTCTTTGGATCACAAACAACAGCCATAACCCTAATTGCATTTCCCCAAACACTGAGCCTGTTGGTCATAAAGAAGAGAGCTCAGAATATATCTATCAGCAAATACACTGTTAGAAACGTCCAACAACAATATAAGGCCACATTCCACCAAGAGTTGCTAGCAACATCTTGTAATATTTTATTATTTAAGGAAAATTGATCTTCCCCAAGAAGCCTCATAAAAACTACCTTGGGCTGGGGCACCTGGGTGGCTCAGTCGTTAAGCGTCTGCCTTCGGCTCAGGTCATGATCTCAGGGTCCTGGGATCGAGCCCCGCATCGGGCTCCCTGCTGGGCGGAGAGCCTGCTTCTCCTTCTCCCACTCCCCCTGCTTGTATTCCCTCTCTCGCTGTCTCTCTCTGTGTGTCAAATAAATAAAATCTTAAAAAAAAAACAAAACAAAACTACCTTGAGCTTAGCTTAATAGTGAATTTCTAAGTTTATATAATTTAGAACATCTGATTAAGGATATTTATCATAAGCGTTATTAGTAATAGTTAACAGTAACTTATATTTCAATTACTAAGAAATGATTGTACAAATACATAAAAATGTGCAATAAAAGGACTAAATACAGTAACCAAAAAATGGAAACAATCTAAATGTCCAAAAAAATTGTTTAAAAGGATTGCATAAAATAAATTAAATCTGGGCGCCTGGGTGGCTCAGTTGGTTAAGCGACTGCCTTCGGCTCAGGTCATGATTCTGGAGTCCCTGGATCGAGTCCCGCATCGGGCTCCCTGCTCGGCAGGGAGTCTGCTTCTCCCTCTGACCCTCCCCCCTCTCGTGTGCTCTCTCTCTCTCATTCTCTCTGTCTCAAATAAATAAATAAAATCTTTTTTAAAAATTAATTAATTAATTAATTAATTAAATCTCCCACACTATACTATAGAATATCACTCAGTCATTAAAAATGGAGCTTTGGATCTATGTTGATTGCTATAGAAAGGTACTTTTTTTTAAATTACAAGGCAGCATGTGTCTAATGGTCCTATTTTGATATAAGTATATGTATATACACACACGCTTACACATATATATTCATATACTCATACATATGAATATGAATATAGAGAATGTGAAAAACAGCAAGAGTGTGACAGAAAGAAGATCAAAGGCAGAGAAGCCAAAATAAAAGATAGATAGGGAAGCCCTTATAGAGTGGAGAAAAGCATGTTGAAAGAGAAAGCTCAACAAAGAGAAAAACAGGACAACCCAAACAGGGCCACCAAAAACACCCATTGAATGAGGCACACAGATTGTGTTATACCCACACAGTTCCATACAGACAGGAGAAAGTCTGAAAGGATATATACTAAAAGGTTAATAGCGATTAAGTCTGAGTGGAGAGGTTATAAGAAACTGTCACTATACCTTTCTATATCACTTGATTTTTTTTACCATGAAAGCGTGCAGCTTTAATAATCAGAAATGATAAAATAAAAAAATACTTACAAAAGAAATTAGAAGTCAAGAATGAAATGGACACACTTCAAACACAGAAATAAATAAAATCTTCAAATTCTTAAGTGCTAAAATTTAATGAAAATTTCAATCATCATTTAAAATCCTAGGAGGTTTGGTTTTTATTTACTCGATAGTGTATCTTAGTGTAATTATAAGAAAAAGCTTGGAGCCTGTCTTCCAAGTGCCTCTTAATTTATTCTATAAGACCCAGTGCAGGCCAACAAAAAGGTTATTTCTCATTCAGAATATCATTTCCATATGAAAACAGCACATACATATTTGTATCTCATCTTTTCTTTAAATCTCAGAACTTCAAAGCCTGGAGGCAATCTCAACATATCTAAGTAGGAACAAAGGTAATCACCATCATGTCATCCAAAATCAGATACAGAAGGGAGTTTTTCAGAGAGAAACAGA
This sequence comes from Mirounga angustirostris, assembly GCF_029215605.1. Classification (NCBI taxonomy): domain Eukaryota; kingdom Metazoa; phylum Chordata; class Mammalia; order Carnivora; family Phocidae; genus Mirounga; species Mirounga angustirostris. Next base: position 39,642,884 of record NW_026991720.1, read on the forward strand.
ATTCTTGATCAGAATTATATAGTTCTTAAAAGTCACTTCAGAGACAGATCCAAATGTAAGGAAAAGTTTGCAAAGGTGGCACACAATTTTTGCTTTAGAAAAGATCAAAAAAGACACACACACAACTTCAGCAAATCATAAAATAAGTCACTCCGTATGCCCAAGAGTAATGAAAAATAGACGTTTTTAACTCACCAAATTAGGATTTTTAACTCTTTCACCAGAGAATTCATTAGTCCAAAGAACAAAGCTAAAGATGATCATCTTTTTTTTTAGTAAATAAAAAGCACTGGTATGTAAGTTTTATTTCTGAGTTTAAAAATCAGTAACTTTTAATTCATTAGAGAAACTGAAAATCAATAGTACAGTAAAAACTGATGATTTTCCACTTAAATAAATTTCTTATGTAAATATAGCTGTGTGCATTAAAATAATAATAACAATGTATGTTAGATTTTCAACATCAGACAAACATAATGCTTGAAGGATTACAGATCAGAGTTTTCATTTCTACCAAAATTTTGAATAAACTTCATTTAAAATCATGTTATTCTAAATATATTAATTCCAAATACATGAGTAGAATAACTGAGTCACTGGAAGCTTACAGAAACCATAATAATTCCCTTAAATACATCATTCACAGAATCATAACTTGCTTAAAATAATTCAGTGGTATTTCACTGCCTCCAAAATAAAGTACTAGATTAAGCACTTTCCATGATTTTCTAACCATCTACTATTCCTTAACCTTAATCATGAGATTTATTCATTGTAATTTTTCTTTTTTTGCCATTCACATACATGTTTATTGCCATCTAAGTTGAACTATGATATCAATAATCAATTAAATATGTAATATTGAAATATATATTACATATTTTATATATGTTATAAGATATATTACAGAAAGAGAGCTATAAAAAATCAGAGGTCCTCAGGGCTTACTATCAGAGAGCGTGATTTAGTAAACTGAGAGTAGGGGCCCAGGCATTCAAAATTTCAAAAAAAAGAAATACTGCTGTAGCAAGTTTGTTAAAGGACTTTGGAAACTTCTAGATCACAACCCTGGCTACACCACCTCATAGTATTACATTACACTTTGCACTTTTCCGCACTTCATATAAATTAACCTAACTGATATATGTCCCATTCCATCCCAAGATCTTTCCACTGCCACTTCTCAGCATATTCTAGGTCTCCTCTGAACTCTATTTATTTCATATAGAAAATATTTTGGCACAATTCTATATAGGGTTTTGAATGACATGGTGAATGTCTTTATGTACATGTGTATTCTCTCCTTAACTCGTGAGTTAGTGATTTTATCTTACACCTCCCTGGTCATCTTTCCTCTCCTGTTCGCTCATCTCCATGTGGTTCTGCACCCAGACCACTCCTTCCTTTGTCCATCTCTCTCTCATTATCTAATAGCTGACCTTCCTCTTAATTCTTTCCAATTCTGGAGTTTCCAATCCCATGACAAATACTCCTCTACCTCCTTGGTTGCTTTACAGGGTGTTCTTCTCATCCTTGTGCTTAAATAAAAACAGAAGTCTTCGCTTGGGATAAGCCTCCTCTGAATGGAGGCTGCCCTTGTGCTCATGACTCACATACACCAAGGAAAGGAGATGGCATTTGCATCTTCTTGGCTTCCCAGGGGCACTTCCAAATCAATTAATTCAACCCACCCAAGTGTGAAAAGAAAACATTTCTCCTTTGATTCCCATACCATCAGACATTCTAACTTCTCCCCTTTCCAATGGTGTCACTTCAAAATTATTGCACCTTCATTGCAGATGTTACCATCTAGATCACTTAGATTACTTCCAGTTTTTATCCAGAGGGACACTAAAACCAATGGAGACCTCATAATCTCTTGACCTGCTCAACTGGTATTACCTTCACTCCTCTTCAATATTTCTCTTTTAAGATTATATAATGAACCTTATCATCTAGTCAGAAGTCTTCTATCTCTGTAAAACTAGGAATTCAATAGCCAACTTTCTGCTCATATTATCTTAAACAGCAGTGGTCTCCAGGTCTTGGCTCCACCCCAGACTTTCTCTCCTGATTTGCTTTCTCATTGGGAAATCTCAGTCCTGCCAACAGACTCAACTTCCCCTTATTCCCTGATAACCACTAAATCTATCTTCTAATTCAGATTGCTCCCCTAAACTACAGGTCTATATGGTTAGCTCTGTTGTAAATTTCTATTGTGTTGCTTTATAAACACTTTAATAATCAAAGCCCCAATTTCCTCATCCATCCTCTCATAACTATTCCTTTATTCTAGGTTCCAGTTTATCAGAATAATGATGCAGTCAACTGCCAGGTAACCAAAGACCTGAGAGAATCATCCTAGATGCACCTTTCACCCTGCCACACAACTATCAACTGTGTATTTTACCAAGCAAATCATATCTCTCCCTCTCCCTCCCTCTCCCTCCCTGGAAAATCTCAAGACATCTTCATCTTTATAACTTTAGTGTCTTGCAAAGTGTTTGACATAAAATATGGGCCCTATAATTAATCAGTATTTGTGTACCGATTATGTAAATAAATTTTAAATATAGAAGCAAAAGGCTGAGGTCTCTGACCCAGACTCCAATATTAGTGACTTGAACTGGGAAAATTCTTTCTTTCTTTGCCTGCTAGGTCAGTAAAGACATTAATTTCCCAGATACTGCTACCACAGCTGCAGTTAGAAAAGATATGTTCCAGGCATTCCAAAGTAGAACACTGAGTTTCCCCATTACAAATATAATTACATAGAAAGCTTAATTTCTAAAACAGCATTTACACAGTAATATTTTGGGCATGTTATATAATAAATTTTTATGTTTGTGCCCAGAAGCTAACATTATTTCTGTGATGGTAAAAGAGTATGCTTTAAGTCACAACTAAACATCAAATCTCTGACCATCATATTCCACGAATTAAGAATTTTCTTCTAAATATACTTTATTTGGCTGTACTTACTGAATTCTCTTAGCATATCAAAATTGTATTTATAATATATTACTCTTAAGAGGAGTATAATCTACTCCAAAACAGTTCCTCCTTATTTAGACTTTATCAGACTATTATGGCATGCCAGGAGGGAACTGTGATGGTAGTCACCACCTGCTTGAACAACATAGGTACTGTCTACTTCCCTTCTAGTCATTTATAGATACAGTCCATTGATGTCTATGAAATACCAAATAAAGCATAATTAAAGTGACTTGTTTATGGAGATTCCAGAATCATTGTTTTTATCAGTTACTACGTTAATAAGTGTTCTTATTAGTATCAGTCAGGATTCTCCAGAGAAACCAAACGAATAGGATATATATAGAAAGAGATTTATTTTAAGGACTTGGCTCATGTAATTATAGGTCCTGACAAGTCCAAATTCATAGGGCAGGACAGCAAGCCAGAAACTCAGACCGGAGCTAATGTTGTAGTCTTGAGGCATAATTTCTTCCTCTTTGGGAAACCTCAGTTTTTGCTCCTGTGTGTGTTTGTGTGTGTGTGTGTGTGTGTGTGTGCTGACTCAGTGATCAGACTGAGTTTGTTTTGTTTTTGTTTTTTAAGATTTATTCATTTTAGAGAGAGAGAGAAAGAGAGAGTAGGGGAGTGGCAGAGGGAGAGAACCCCCAAGCAGACTCCCTGCTGAGAGCAGAGCCCAATATGGGGTTTGATACCACAACCCATGAGATCATGACCTGAGCCAAAACCAAGAGTCAGACACCTAACCAATTGAGCTACCCAGGTGCCCCACCCCCAACACACACACACAGTTTCTGCTCTTAAGGCCTTCAATTGATTGAATGAAGCCCACACATATCCTTGAGGGTAATCACCTTTACCTAAAGTTTGCAGATGTTAACCACATCTATAAAACACCTTTGCAAAAACACCTATGTGAGTATTGGATTAAATAACTGGGTTTTATAGCCTAGTTACATTGACACATAAAAATAACCATCACACTATCGCTAGGACATACCTCTGGCAACTTTTCAGTATTTAGCATTTGGTTCTCAGGATTACTTATTTTGAAGTACTGAGGTACCATATCTCTTCTGTCTTAATTCTCTGTAGGTTAACCTGCCTTTTTCCCTAGAGAACTTCAGTTTTTAGTTGCTCAGACCTTGCAACCTCAGGGAAAAGGACTAAAGAACCTACACCAAGTTGTCAGAATGCTCAATAATGAGGAGGAGGGGGAGGAAGAGAAAGAAGAGACAAAGATGAAGACAGAGATTAGGAAGATGACAAAAACAATGGCAGAAGAACAAGGAGGAAGGGGAGGAGGGTTCTGAGGAACAGGAGGGAGAAGGAGGAGAAATTGGATCCTTTAATAAAGAACAAAGGATTTCAAAACAAGTGATTATAGAAAATCTCTCACTCATTTATATACATATGAATTTAAAAAGTATAACACAGTGCTACAAAGAGCACAGGGGCTATTAAATTTGGACTCTGATCCAGATACCTCAGTCAATCAGAGGCCAAAATGAGAAAGCAGAAACTGTCTTCATTCACTGTACCCTATTTATTTGATGATGGTGACTGGAATGTGTGCCTGTGTCTGTGTTTGAGTAGGAGGGTCCCCGAGTCACAAAAGTAAACAGATTTGGGGGTTCTTTAAAATCACCTCACATCTGATAGGATAGCTATTCAAAATAATAATAATAATAATAAAGTGTTGGTGAAGATGTGAAGAAAGGCGAACCCTCATGCACCGCTGGTGGGAATGTAAATTGGTGCCGCTGTTGTGGAAAACAGCACTGAGGTTCCTTAAAATATTAAAAATTTCTTATGATCCAGCAATCCCACTCCTGGGCATATAGAATTGAAATCAGGATCTCAAAGGGATATCTGCAGTCCCATGTCCACTGCAACCTTATTCACAATAGCCAAGATATGGAAGCCACCTAAATGTCCACTGATGGATGAATGGAAAAAGGAAATGTACATAGGATGAACTATCATTCAGCCTTAAGAAGGAAAGAAACCCTGCCATATGCCACAAGGTGAATCTCAACCCGGAGGATGGTAACCTAAGTAGAATAAGCCAACTATAAAAGAATAAATACTGCATGATCCTCTATCTATTAGGTATCTAAAATTGTCAAACTTATAAAAACAGGGAGTACAATGGTGGTTACCAGGGATGAAGGGAAAGGGAACTGGAGAACTGTTTTCCAGTGGGGATGAAGTTTCAGTTATGCAAGGTGAGTAAGTTCTAGAGACCTGCTATACAACATCAGGGCCTATAGCTAACACTACTGTAGGATACATTTAAAATATGTTGAGAGGGCACACCTCAGGTTAAGTGTTCTTACCACACACATGCACACACACACAAAAAACCCACATAGAAACAAAGCCAAACCATGTATTTTTAAATGTGCCAAAGCAGAAAGGATACATGCACTGAAAATATGAAAATGTTATTTGAATCAAAATAAGACTAGTTAAAAAAAAAAATACTAGTTTCACCGTTTCATCTGCTTCCCATCTTTCATTCGAGATGCATAAACTTGGACAAGCTACAGCCCCTGTGTTTCATTCAGGCTTTTCCACTGATAAATCTGAAGGAAAAACTGATCCATTACATTCATTCATTCAGCAAACATGTACTGAGTGGCCCAGTATAAGGAATCACTGTATTGGGTGTCACATAGTGAAGAAATAGAAGATAAGTAGCTGTAATCAAGAAGCTTATAATCTAGTGGTGCAGACATGCACGTAAACAGCTAAACATTACACAAGGGAAAATGAAATAAGGGCTGCGAGTTGAGGTAGAAGCAAATTGCTGCCAGAGCACAAAGGAAATAGCACTTCAAATGGGAAAGGACAGACTTCAAGGAGGAGTTTTCACGGACCCCTCAAGGAAAGTCCTTGTCAACTACCAGCGACTGTGGGGTAGTTGACAGGCTTTGTGCGGCAGGAGCGAGAATACGCACAGAGGGTGAAATTGCACAGCATGTTCTGGGAATAGTAAATACTCCAATGGGATAAGGATACCCAGTCAGGAGTAGCCCTGAGGCACCTCATCTCTCCAACGTGGTTAGATGTTCATTTTCCAGAGTGATCTATTCACACACCTGTACTTTCCCTGGAGCCTGATTACCCTGAAAGGCAAATAATTTTATTTTCTTCTAAAATGTTTTCCCACATAGAGTGAGACACTATCTTATAGTCAATATTCCCCATAAACACATGTTCACATGGAAACACAGAGAACTATCCACAAGGTACAAGGACAAATGGTGAAAACTGTCTCAGTCTTCCCCTTTTGTCTGCCTCTAAGTCTCTCTCTTCACCTAAAAGTAAAGCAAGTCTGTACAAGCCCTATGAAGCACACAACAGTAGGTCCACACTGCAAGGACAGCAAGCAGGTGGAAATGTGGAAAGGAGTATTCTAGAAAGAGACTTAAACTAAGAAATACAGATTTTAAGAAAAAAACAAACAAAAAAAAAAAAACAGGAATCGAGGTCCCAGATACTGAAAAGACTGCTGTACTTCCCCACCTCTCTCGCTATCATATCCTGGTTTGGAAAGCAAGCCTGGTCTGTAGACAAGCTTTGGTTCAATCTTAGAGGAGCCCTCAGAGAATCTCTTTGCCCTCCCCCTACTCCATTGTAGGGAACAGACGTTGTTTTCCCTCTCACAATCAATTTTCACCTTGTTCTAGGAACAGCCCACAGATTTCCTTTTGGACAGCTACCTCTCACAGCTTGGAAATATCTGAGAAAACGAAATTGGTGCTTGACTAGTGACTAAAAAGAAGGCATGTAGGAACTGCTTTAAGGCATGATGTGAGTTTAAGGGTCAGTATCCCAATGGAGGAACACGTTGTTACACACTATTTTCCCCCTTGCATTAACTGATTGCTAATCTTGCTTTTATCCCTCAGAGTTTCATTGACTGTTATTAATAAGACAGTCTTTAAAAAACAATTCTAAGTAGCTAAAAGAAGGATTTGCTCTCCAACAAGAAACAACGGCTTTCTCCTCCCTTCAGTATGCCTGTTGTTCAGGCTAAGATGGAGCTACATCCACCTCTAAGGACACCTCTCAGCCACTCCTCATGTCATCACTCCAAAGAGAATTTCACAAGCTACATTTTTAACATTATGGCTTTGACAGAGTGACTGCTGTATTTTGACAAAATTTCTTGTTAAAGTATTCACTATTCCACCACAGATAATGGCTTTTTTTTTAATGTGTACTTTCTTGTCTCTAATGATGGTTAAGAAAAAAAGAAATTAAGGAAGGAAAGAAGGAAGGAGGGAGGGAGGGAAGGATGGGGGGAGGGAGGGAGGGAAAAAGGGGAGGGAGGGAGGGAAGGAAGGAAGGGCGGGAGGGAGGGAGGGAGGGAAAGAAAAAACTTTCTACTTAGATATTCTCATCTCATTTTCCACATCTGTAAGATGAGAGAACAGACAAGATGATTTATAAAGTTCCTTTGGCTCTAATAACTCATGATTTAAAAACACACTAAGCATTTCAGTTGGCAGCACCATCAGGTAGAGTGACCCTCACCCTGTGTTACCATTCGGATAGCAAAAGCTATCATTCAGTATGGAGATGCACTGGCTCAAGACAGTTGACATTGTTGCACCAGGACTTGCAGATACAAAACTGAAGTCTGAGACCACAGTGCATTATAGAAATGAGTTTCTGTAAGGCAAAAGCACGAGGATTCATAGGCCTGGAGCTGGGAAGTAAGTTTTGGCTGGGAGGGGCTGTTGTCTCCTCTATAAATGTTAAGCAGTTCTTATAAATCCCATTTAAGAAAAAGACATAATCATAATGACATTTCCAAGGAACCCTATAAAAGACACAAAGCATAACCAGCCCCTTTGTCAATGTCTTCTATTATAATATGAATGATTTAATGAAATTTGAAGTTGACAGTAATGGTCTCATAAAATGACATACTTTAGCTCAATAAAACAAAGGTGAAACAAAATAAAATCTAGAGCATATGCCTGGTACTTTAAAGATACATACTTGCAACCTATCACAGGAGTCAATTATCCTGACGTATATCAGTGTACGTAAAATGTGGGGCACCTGGGTGGCTCAGTCGTTAAGTGTCTGCCTTCGGCTCGGGTCATGATCCCAGGGTCCTGGGATCGAGCCCCGCATCGGGCTCCCTGCTCAGTGGGGAGCCTGCTTCTCCCTCTCCCACTCCCCCTGCTTGTGTTCCCTCTCTCACTGTGTCTATCTCTGTCAAATAAATAAAATTAAAAAAAAAAAATATGTACTCAATGAAAGGTTTCAACTTGAGTCATGCAGTGGGTACTAAATACGGGCCAGCTACCTGAGACAATACAGCAAGGACAGACCCTTCATGCCATTACTTACCTATATTTTCCAGGGTATGTAAAATGCAGAGTGGGTTTTCCTTCACATTGTACCTAGAATTCAACTACTTTTTCTCCACTTCTACAATAGATTACTAGCACCCTGTACAGAGCTACCATCTTCTCTTATACAATGACTGCAATAGCCTCCTTTTTGGACACCCTGCTTTCACCCTGGTCCTCTCCATCTATTTGTTATACAGAATCAGACCATGCTTTTAAAATGTCACTCCTCTACTCTTTCCAATCTGTCGGTTCTCCTATCATTCAATAAAAGCCCAAGTGTTTACCATGACCTACAATGCTCTACAACATAGCAACAACATCATCTGGAAGTTTGTTAGAAATGTAGATTCTCAGGTCCCACCCCAGACCTATTGAAACATAAAAGCTCTGGGAGTGGGGCCCAGAAATCTGTTTTAACAAGTTCTTCAGATGATGGGGACAAAGGCTAATGTTTGAGAACCACAAACTTATAGGACCATACATCCCATCCCCTCTCACTACCTCTCTGACCCATCTCCTATTTTTCCCTTTGCATACCATGTTCAGCTCCAACTACAATAGCCTTGAACTTGCCAAGCATGCCCAAAGCTCAGGTGCTTTGCACATTTTGCTACTTCTACACATAAAACTCTTTCCGTGATATCTGTGAAGCTTGTTCCTTCACATCCTTTAGGTCTCTGTACAAATGTCATTTTATATAACAGCTTTCCCTGACTACTCTATATAAAATAGTAAGCCCTGACTCCAGAACTCCCTTTCCTCCTTACCTTCCCTTGTTTTTGTCCATTGCATGTATTATTCCCTGACATATAACATTTATCTGTTAATAGTCTGTCTCATCCACCAGAATGTAAACTCCATGAGGATGGAATCTTTGTTATTTACAAATAACCAGTGTTGAGAACATTTCCTAATATGGAGCAGACACTTATATATTTATCAAATGTATAAATTCAGCTCCCAAGTCTGAGAAAGAAGACATAGAGACCCAGGACCAGACCAATGTGTGACTGTAACTTAAATATTTACCAAAGTCCCTTCTTTTTAAAAGTCAGCTTTCTCATATCAGAGATTCTTATAGCATTAACAATTAAACCTTATAAACCTTATTAAGGGAAAATGCATTTTAACTAGCTACAACCATATCAGAGATACGTTTACCTAATTAAGTTAATTGCCATATATACACATAGAACATAGAATACATAGCTTATAGCACACAGGCTTTTTTGGGGGGAGTATACAGGAAGGTGATGGAGGGTTGCAGAAAAAGCTGGAAGCTTATTGAATAGATCCTTCATTGGCAGCGAACAAAAGGCACATTAAAGGAGAGTAGGGAGCTACTAAATAGCTGTAAAAATAATTCTGTCACGGGCATTACTGTAGACACCAGGAACCTGGGAGCTAGAGTTCATATGGTGGGTGCCAGAATCAGAATCACAAGTGAGTGGAACAATAGACCAAACATAATAATTTGAAAGTAAACCAAAGGTGCAAAAAAGAAGGGGATGTGGTGTAATGGTATCATAACAGAAAAGAAAATGAGGATTTTAGTTGACTGCAAGTGCAGTCGTGTTGTACAAGTACTAGAAAAGTTCTTGGGAACATCAGTTATTATCTGTAAAATGTAATAATTCAGAAGAGGGGAGAAATAATTGCCTCCTTTACTATGCAGGCAGAATTGGTTTGGCATGCTCTGACAGGTCACAGACCAAAGAGAATTGGTCAAGATAAAAATAAACAGAATATTGAGAGGGAACAAAGCTATGTCATGTGGGAACACCCAACTCACAGGAGTTAACGAAATCTGGGACATTTACCCACAAAAATAGAAATATGAAAAAAGGAGACATTAATGGTTGCCTGTAACTATATAAAGGATTGCCATACAGAAACGGAATTAAGTTTGTCCTGGGTAACAAGAGGAGAAACTAAGAAAAATTGGTGGAAATTCCAAGACGGTGGATTGACTCTGTATAAGAAAGACTTAATCAATAATCAGAGCTGTCCCAAATTAGAAGAGGATGGCCCCAAGAGGTGTGCAGACAAATTCCGGTCATAATCCAGGTCACCATCCCTCTGCCTGGGTTACTGCCAGGCCCTCCTTGGTCTCCTACCTCCAGCAGCTCCTTCTCCAACAGTCTGAGCAAACCATTCAAAATATACAGCTGCTCTGAATCCCCCACCTAAAATCCTCCCAAACATCCATTGTCTTCAGGATAAAATCCAAACTCCTCCTTCACAATTCTACATTTCCAGCTTTCTTGTTTGCAGTCTTAATCTTGTTCTGGGCTTCAGCCCAAACAAATATTTTCTAGATCTTTGAACAGGACATGCCTCTCTCACCCCCAGACTTCTACCCTCACTTATGTCTCCACATACAATAGGATGATTTCTTGAAGCCTGGGCAAGTTCCTTTTGTCCACAGATTGAGACTTTGGTACCCAGCTCAGATCTCCTTCTCTGTCCAACCAAGCTAAAGTCACCCCCAAGCTCACATAAACTACACAAAAAACAAAATCGCACTGATCATTTTAAAATATAAACCAGACCACCTCACTCCCATGCTCAAATCTTCAATGGCTTCTACTCACATTTAAAACAAAATCCTCCTCACCATGGTCTGCCAAGCTTCCCCATCTGACCTCTGTTCATCTCCATCCTCACTTGCTACCTGTCAGCCCTGCCCTCTGTTCTAGCCATGCTGGTCTTCTTGCTGTTCTTCAGACACATGATGCAGCCTTCTGACCTCATGATCTTTTCACTTGCAGGCTCCTCTACCTGGGGCAAACATTTCCTAGTATTTGCATGAGTTGGTCTCTCGCTTCATTCGGAATTCTGCTCAGCCATCTGCCTCGGGATGTCTTCCTCACCATCACCCTATTGAAAATAGAACTCCCCACTCTTTCCCTTTCTCTTTCATTACTTCATCTCAGAACTTATATCACTATGTGACTTCCTACCAGGCATTTTATTTGTCTTGTTTCTCTTCCTTAATAGAAATAAATGAAAACTCCACGAGAAAATTTACTGTGTCTTACTCTCTGTATGCCTAGCTCTTAGACCAGTGCCAAGAAAATACTCAGCACTCATTAAATTTTAACATAATGAAGAAATAAATCATCCTGTTTTTCTACATGGCATTCATCACTACCTGAAACTTACACCATTCATTTCCTCAGGTGCCTATTCACTGTGTCTCTACCTTCTAGATAGAATGTAAGTCCTGTGAGTTTATCTGTGGAGTCTTGCTAGAACAGTGCCGGGCAAGAAAGAACAAAGGGAAAGATTAATGAGTGAGTTCAGGTGACACATTTTTAGAAACATTCACTGACAGCCCTCATCCCTACCTAAACCAGATAAGGTACCTGTTTCTTACACGTTCTCAACACAATATCCTATGCTTCCTCTGTTATGGCCCTTGTACTTCACAAGAATGCTTGTTTCATTGGCTGCATATCCTGCCAAACTATAGGCTCAGAGAGGTCAGGAATGTGGTCATTTTCTCCGCCAGTCATATCCTCAATACTCATCACCAATCTTTAGTACAAAAATTCATTTCATAAGTGTATTCGTGTTTGTGCAAAGAAGGGAGAGAGCTGGAGAGAAGGAGAGATGAAGAGATAGAAGGAAGAATAAACTATCTTTTCTGGGATTTTAAAAGATTAGTCAGTTTCTAATACTGGTTGAACAAGATGACCACTGAGGTCCTTGAATTTTCCCCAAGGTAAGATCCCCAAGGTAAGCCACAATGGGATAAATGTCTAACTTGGGGCTCTAAATTAGATTCTAAGAAGCCAACTGGAGTCTCCGGATCCAAACACTCGTTTTGGTCAGACATTTGTGAAAGGGGCAGTGCTCACATTAATGTCAAAGACATATCAATCACTTGCACAGTGTTCAAATAGTTGAAATATTTTTGTTTGTAGGACCTGAGGAAAATTCTGTTTCTCTCCTTGAATCTGTATTTCTCTCCCTTGTTCCTACAGCATGCTATCTTTATATACATGTTTACACTTGAAAGTAATTCATTATCACCTTATCACCTTATCTCTGCCACAAATGTAGAAATTTATTTTTAATTTCTTTTAAACACAAGGCTATACATTTTCTGTGAATTAGGAATTCATTAAAATTATTGGCATAAACTTGATAAAATAATCTACATCTATTAGCATATATAAACTTAAAAGATAAACACAAACATAAAAGTGTTAATATATAAGGTAAAAATTATAAATACAAAGAGTAAAACTTTATTGAGGCTACCTCTTCATGAGAAGGGGAAATTTATAGTGCCTTAATTAGAAGAATAATTGAACTGTCCCTCTGCTGCTATCCCGAAGGCTTTGAAGTCCCAAGGTCATGACCCAGAGTGAGATTCCTGATTGGAAATGTAGGCTTTTCTTTTGTAACACAGGTAAAGACATTTTGAGGATGGAGAGGAAGCAAAGAGAATGTCTACCGCAGATAACTGCTCAAGTAAGTCAGTTTTAGAAAATATTATGTATGAAGGCAATTATCTAGAAAATAGTTTTCCTTAAAATGACCCAACAGCATAACACTTGTCAAGTCCTTTGTACCTGGTCTGAGGGTCAGTGGTGGGCATAACCCTGTGGGAAAACCCTGATGTTCTCCTCTCCTAAGCATGTCTCTCTCACTCTCCTCATTGCAATTCAGAGCCCCACTTCTGAATTCCAGACCATTTCCAGTCCCTTGCGTGGCAGTCCCACAGGCACACCTATCTGTTAATTAATACTCCACATGTGCCACAATAGAACTAACCCTGTCCACTCCCAAACAAACTACCCTTTCTTATATTTTCTATTTCCCATAAGGGTATCCACCAGAAACTTTTGAAAATTACGAGAAATACTATTCCAGAGTCTAGAGATATGAAGAGATTTAAGTGCTCTGAACTAATATTTTGCCACCCTCTATAAAGACTCACCCGAAGGAAGTGTATTGGACAATAACTACTAATATGTGAATATCCCCACAAACGCTGCTAAAGATGTGCATTATACAGGACTCCTTCCATTTCAAAAGGCAGGAAATCAACTTAAATGAGCTGAAGGGGAAAAAAGATGGGATTTCTTAGTTCACATAACTGAAAAACTCCATGGTTTATCAGCTTCAAACACAGGTGGACCAAGAGGTGCATGCTGCTGGTTTTTCTCCCCATTTTCCAGTTCTGCTCTCCTCTTTAGCCAAATTCATTGCATCCAACTAGGGAAATGGAGGGAATAGATGCTGGCAATTCTACACTGCGATCTTCATAGCATGTGATACACAAAGGAAGAAAGAGTCCATACACCCAATCTTCTGGGGGGTGGGGAGGCTCTGACTGACCCAGCTTTGGCCATGTGCATGTCCCTGAACTAATCATTTTGGCCAGTGAAACGAGGGAGTCTGGTGGTAAGTCCTGGAGGGGAGGGGCTGAGGTAGGGCAACTTCGTTGTTGTGACTTGGGGCAACTTCACGAAAAGAGAAAGGCAGTGTTGGGTTTGTGTGAAGAAAATGGATGAGAGATAAAGGAAGTATTTAAAGCATTGCTTTAGATTATATAATGACTTTCATGTGGTTTGAGTACACAGGGAGAGAGCTATTCAAAATTACTGTTGGGTTACTAAATTATTCCTTTGACCACAATAGGACTAGATCCATTATTATATATATTCTATTTGTGTTTGCATATCTATCTCCCCCACTAGATTGAAGTCTCTTTGAACGTGGTAGTTGTATCCTTACACTTATTTCCATAGTGCTTTGCACAGAGAAAGGACTCAGAAGTGTATTTGATGAATGAATGACAAGTTATTGATATATGATTTTTCCACTCTCAAGGCACTCCAATAAAGTGTGCACTTCAAATTTTTAAAAATCCTAAAGAAGGTGTTTCCATGGCCTCCATTTATAACCCTGACTTTAAGTAAACAAGAATTTCTTTGTACCTTTCATAAATTCATTCTGAGACATGTTATCTCTTCATCTAAATCAAGATAGTTAAGGCAATAATAATCCTTCAACATTACAGAATCAAAGGAATTCAGGCATGGAAGAGAACTTGAAATACATAAACCAACTTCTTGTTTTATGGAGATGGAAATTAGATCTCTTTTTAGTTAAAATTATTTGTTCACCCAAATAGTTAGTGTCTAAAATCAGGACTTGAGTTCCTAAACTTCAGTTTCAGGACTATGTCCACATTTCATCTTGCCCCCTAAGCATTATACTTCTTAAAGACAAATCCAGGGCGCCTGGGTGGCTCAGTTGGTTAAGCGACTGCCTTTGGCTCAGGTCATGATCCTGGAGTCCCGGAATCGAGTCCCGCATTGGGCTCCCTGCTCGGCAGGGAGTCTGCTTTTCCCTCTGACCCTCCTCCCTCTCATGCTGTCTCTCATTCTCTCTCTCGCAAATAAATAAAATCTTTAAAAAAAAAAAAATTAAAAAAAAAAAAGACAAATCCAAACCTCCTCTCCTCTCTTCATACTAAATAAGCATAATTACCCGTGCCTTTCCCATAGTTCCTTGTACACAGAATGTGTGTGAATAATACGGGTAGTATAAAAAAAAACACAGCTTTAGAGTCTAACAAGTCTTGAGTCTGCCTCTTTAATGCTGTATAATCTGATGAAAGTTTGTTTAAAATGAGTGTAATAACACCTATAGCTACTGAGTATCTATAAGGTAATGAACTGTGAGCACATAACAGGATAAAACATCCAATATATCCTAGACCCGGAACAAGTCTTCAGTTTTTTTCCCGCCAAACTCAAACTCCCATCCATAACCAAATAACATTTATGAAAAACACTGAAACATACAGATTTCTAGGCTGGAAGTCTATTTTAGGTCAATGAAGAAGGTTTGGTTGGAAGTTGGAATAACAAGAGATTTAGGTACTCTATGTTAAATTAGCCATTCTCCAAGTTAATAATACTTCTTGACCAATTCATAGTCCCATAATACTAATGAAATTAAATATTCCTTTAAATTTATTTTTATCATGAGAATGTGTTAGCACCAAACAAATGCTGTAGGCCAGAGGACAAAGTACTCAATGAGGTCTTATGGGATTTACTTCAAAGACAAAATTATTTTGTCAGTAATAGAAGCAGAGATTAGAAACTAAGTAACAACTCCCCTTTTCAAACATTACCACCTAATTTACAATACCATGGCAGCAAAGAGAGCAGTCGTGTAGATAAAAAGTAATTTGATAAAATAATCGCTGCCACTTTTCTACTGCAATTGCTCTGCGACATAATTTATAGGGACCATACTTCTCCTCTTCTTGATGACAGGTAATGGGAAAAGTTCAGCAGCAAACCTTGATAGCAGGCTACGACCATTGGATCAGCACAACTAAGTCATTTTTAACTGTTTCCTCATTTTTTTTCAACTTTTACTCCATTTTATCAAAAAGAAGGACAAAGGTTGATGATAAAAAAATCTCTGTTCAAAACTGAGATTTGTAGATTAAAAAATAGCTCTAAAATGGTTTTCATTCTATATTATAAGGATAATGGTTCATTTTCTACATTGAGATGATCATGAGTTAGTCTATAATTTGTCACCATGAATATTAAAGTATGCAATAAAGAATTACATATACAACTCTTGTGAAAATGAAGCTCATAGCTTTTTGTTTAATTGAATCTGGGTCCTATGCATTTCAAATAAATCCTGAAGTAATTGAAAGATTATCACTGATTGCAAAATGTGATATTTAAGAAAAAAAGCGAAACAGATCACCTGAAGGATGCAGGTGGAATATTCCTTTTAAGCACCTGAATTGAGTTGATTAAGCTCCTTAAATCCTAAATTTAACTGTTGAGTTTCTAGAATCAAAGAATACAAATAGGGGCGCCTGGGTGGCTCAGTTGGTTAAGCGACTGCCTTCGGCTCAGGTCATGATCCTGGAGTCCCGGGATCGAGTCCCACGTCGGGCTCCCTGCTCAGCAGGGAGTCTGCCTCTCTCTCTGACCCTCCCCCCTCTCATGCTCTCTTTCTTTATCTCATTCTCTCTCTCAAATGAATAAATGGAGTCTTTGAAAAAAAAAAGAATACAAATAATGGACAATTGCAGTAACTTTCATTTTTAGCCACTCACGTGGTACTTTTCCTCATATTTTGTATGGATTCTAATTTCTCCTTTACTATTTCAATTACTCTTTGTATGGATCTTATCTTGATCTTAAAATTATGTGGAGTAAAATAACAAATGGATAATTTAGATCTTTGATCTTTAATAACCTGTACTAGTGATAGCTCAGGATGTCATATCTCTATGCAAGATAACAGGAAAAAGATGATTTAAATACTGAAAGTTTAAACAAGAAAGTTAAGAAATGACCAATTATATTTTATAAATATGTGGTAAATACGACAACTCAGATTATGCTATTGATGTTTAGTTATTCCTTCTGATAATTGCTATGTGTGTAGTCTAACTTCTTAGAAACTACTCCTAGAACAAGGCAGTATATTCTATTCAATATAGTCAAAGAAGCTGCCATCAGTTTTTATACAGGACAACTATATAATCCATCTAAAGAAACCATTCCAAAATATTCAGATGAAGGTCTGTATATTCATTTTTTCAATAGATACTCAATAGGAAGTTTCAGTGTTCTAGACACCATTCTAGAAGCAAGAGATTCAATAATGAAGCTGCCTTCATAGAGTTTCCTTCCATTCTAATGAAGAATACAGACAAAAATAGTAGATATGGAATATAAGGGGTAAATGCTCTGAAGAAAAATAAAGGAGTATGAAGAGAAAAATGTAGGTAATATTTTACATATTATTAAATATTAGTTGATTTAGATTGATATTTTCCAAGGTGACCAGAGAAAACATCTTTAGGAGGAAGACTTTGGAGCAACAACATGAATGTAAATATCTTAGGAAAGAGTATTCCAGACAGACAGAAGAGCATCTTCCAAGGTCCGGAAGCAGGATATTAGAAAGGAATCCCAAAGTATAAACCAGGCTACTGCTAATTAAAAAGAGAATTCCATATAGTTTTATATGCTTCCTCTAACTGGGTTTTGACAACAATGTTTTAAAAGATTGGAGAAATAATCAAAAAAAATTTAAAAAATAAAAATAAAAGACTGGAGAAATAATGATTGTCCAGGATCAACTTCCTCTGCATTATTAGGCCAATATGTGGTTCCTGAATGTTGAGAAAAAGGATTCTGATAGGTCAATTAACCACTAAATAGCCTTTAACCATCCTTGGCAATTTTCCCTAATAATATGAAATTGCTTTGTGTAGTAACCAATATTTGAACCACATGTCTTGAATTATGTTTCTTATATAAAATACAGTTTGAGGAAATGATAGCTCAACTGTTTCTAAGCTAAAGTAATTTGAAATGTGTCTCAAAAGCTTTATTCATACTTTTGAAGTAATAAAGTAATCCCCATCCTGAGATAAGCAAAAAAAAAAAAAAGTACCAATTTAATTTAATAGTTTGGCAAAGATCAGGGCTCATCACTGAGGAAGGATTCCGTAGAGTTGTTCAACTTGACCTGTGAGAAATTCTGAGGGAAATGAGGCTGAACTAGCCTAACTGTGGGGAGGTGCTGATGGATGCTCTGTGAAGAGAGAAAGTCTGTCATGTGTACACCACAGTGGAACTCTCAAGGTTTTATGAGGAACTGACAACCAAAATTGTTTTCTTTGATACCCTAGTTGGCCAGCTCAAATAAAAAATCTCCAGCCTGGCCTCTCTGCTAGTTGCCAAATAATTAGTTTACCCCCCAAATGTACAAACAAGATTTTTTGTTCGCAGGTCATTTACAGTTGTTGTTTTTCTTTTTTTAATTACCCTCACCTCTCTCTCTCTTTTAATCCTGATTTTTCCTTTGTCCCTTGACTCAGTCTATCAACTCTAACATTTGAATGTACAATTTTTATTCAAAATAATTTTTAAAGTGTGCAACACCTATCTAAATGTCTCCAAGTTATACCTTGGTTAATTTGGGCTTTGAAACACTGTTCTTAATCCTGATTGATCCTTCAAGAACCCGATGAAAGTTACTGAATCTCTTCCCCCAAAATGCAATGCATCCATACACATCAAACTTTACACAAATTCGCAGGCTTCCTGAAGCATCTCCTTATTCTAAGCACATAAGGGAAGAGCCCCTTTCTCCCATGTCATCCACAAAAACCTTTAGATCCATTCACAGTTCAGATAAATACAAACTTACCCTTGAAGTCATTTACAAACACTAGCCCTTCCCAGTTCTGCTCTAACATGAAGCCACACCAAAGGCAAAATGTCTCCATATCTGTCATGAGCCTATCTTAAAAATACCTGATAAAACCTACCTCCTTAGAGAATGTGGTATGTTTAAATTGTTATGTGAGCCAACTAATCCTTTGAGTGGATTTTATTGACTTGCTTATGACATTGTCAAGATAGTTTTACCTAATAGTTCCAGTTTCCTATGGGATTTTGCCAAATAATAAAGTCAATATTATCGCTCTGTTTCTTTAATCAAGTCTGACTGTGGCATATCTACTCTCTGTTTCACATAATTAGAATTGCTTCTTTCAGACAATGTCATAGTGAAGTATTATCAAAGCCCAAGAAATTCTCCAAAGACAAGATCCTGACTGTACCTTAACAGTCTTATCCTTCACTGCTTTACCTTTCCAGTTTAGCAAATTATCAGTTTGCTGGTGAGATATTTACAAAATTTACATTGGAAACCATCATTTCACATAGTCAACATTATTATACCTTATTGAAGAAGTTCAATAAGTTGGCATTGAATCTACATTATGAATACATGCCCATGTTAAAGCTGAGATTGTATACCAACTCTAAAAATGGAGAAAGCTACCTTTCTTGGTAAAGTGAGTTGCTTGAGCGCTTTCTCATGCTAGTAAGGAATCCTATTTATTGAAATTAAGTAAATGCTCAATAATCAATGTGAGTGTGTTCTAAATACTCTTCATTGTCAAACTGAGACTGGACCTTATTTAAGTCATCCTGCATAGGTATTCTGCATCTCTCAATACCTGATTAAAAACAGTTGGGGTAATCATAGTACCAAAAGTCTACAGCTAGATCAATTAGCAAAGCTCAATGTTGAGGAGTTTCAACATGTCTGTGACAGCTATTGTCTATACTACCTACGGCAAACAGTCTTGAAAGATAAAGATAGGGTCTCCCCTCTGGGGAAGATGGCAGATTTTTTTAGTGACAAGAATGAAAAAAAAAAAATCTCCCTTAGGAATAAATTTTGGCAAACTGGCTAGCATCTTCTTGATAAGAATGAGGCTCAGGATTCCTCAGCTGTGACACAGACCCACTCTATGCACACCATTTAACTCAGGCAGTCTACATCACTCCACAGGACTTGGGGGAGAAGGGGGACCATTGAGAATATGGAGCTCAAGCTTCTTTGCTGTGCCAGGAGTAATAAATCCTTTGTCTCTGATCCAGGAATCTCATGTCTTCTGCCAGCATTCTAAAACTGCAACAAAACTAACTGGTTAGTTTGCAAGCAGGGTAAAATCTCAGGCCCTTCACAGTTCTTGACACTAAGCTAAATAAGCAAAAACAACTGGGATAGAAAATAATATTCAAGGATTTCTGCATCTGGCCTAGATAGGGTAATGAGCCAAATTTATCCTCATGCTTAAAATAACTACAACACTGAAAATAATAAATGAAAACAATGCTTTTAAGACTTTCAAATATCAGGCAGTGTAGCACAGGACAAGGGATAGTTTGTGTTCCCAAGAACCAGAATGTAAAACTCATAACCGACAGAGAGTAGAAGAATATTGCCTCTGTAGTGGGATAAAATTATCCCTAGACCAAAGATTATTCTGGACCCACCAATGCCTCAAAAGGATCAAATTGTTTCCAAGTTAACTTAGCTGCATCCTAGAACAAAGCTCAAGAATACTTATAAGAATACAAAAATAT
Organism: Mirounga angustirostris; assembly: GCF_029215605.1. Taxonomy (NCBI): domain Eukaryota; kingdom Metazoa; phylum Chordata; class Mammalia; order Carnivora; family Phocidae; genus Mirounga; species Mirounga angustirostris. Next base: position 39,663,216 of record NW_026991720.1, read on the forward strand.
ACAGCATCCAACAGGTAACATTCATTAAGTCCGGCAATCAAATCAAAATCAAAAGTTGTCATGCCTGGGAGGGTGCCCGCCAGGGGGAAAAAAAAGTCACCATACATGCAAAGCAGCAGAAAAATGAAGATATCCAGGGATATTCTTTCTGTTCAAATGTGGTTCCCAGATGAGCAGAATCAGTGTCACGTGGGAGCTTGTTAGAAATGCAGAAAAACCAAGGCCCCACCTCAGCTCTCCTGAATCAGAATCTGCATTTTAATAAGATCCCCTAGGAGTTTAAATGCACATTAAAATTGGAGACACAGAACTAAAACTCATAGTCAAGGGAGTCTCTCTGAGTGACTTAGAGGAACTACTTGTTCAGAGACTTCTATGACAAATATGTGGAAAAGGAATATTTATTCCAGATTTCAGATGTTTTCTTTCCTAAAAATACTGTAAGGTAATACATGCACTTGTTTTAACAAATTATATTCTATAATAAGGGTGTTAAATGAAAAGTAATGGTCCCCAAGCCACTTTTCCAAACTGAAGTCTGGCTTTCAAAAGGTGACTACTTTTAACTTTCTGTTGTAGTTCTTCTAGTAGTTAGTTCTTTAATGCTTAAAAACATACGCTAAGGGGCACCTGGGTGGCTCAGTCATTATGCCTCTGCCTTGGGCTCAGGTCATGATCCCAGGGTCCTGGGATCGAGCCCTGCATTGGGCTCCCTGCTCAGCCGGAAGCCTGCTTCTCCCTTCCCACTCCTGCTCCCCCTGCTTGTGTTCCCTCTCTCACTGTGTCTCTCTCTGTCAAATAAATAATAAAAGCTTAAAAAAAATGCTAAAATCTCCTGATCTGTCAAATCTGACTCTGGTATGAAATATAAAGATTTAGCTTAACATTATTTCTACTTCCTCTCTCTAGCCTCCCCAAATTTTTGATGGGCATTATAAATTTTTAGTATAAATTGACTATTCATTTCTACTGGACACCTATGTAATTTTTTTAAATTTTTTATTGTTATGTTAATCACCATACATTACATCATTAGTTTTTGATGTAGTGTTCCATGATTCATTGTTTGTGTATAACACCCAGTGCTCCATGCAGAACGTGACCTCTTTAATACCCATCACCAGGCTAACCCACCCTCCCACCCCCTCCCCTCTAGAACCCTCAGTTTGTTTTTCAGAGTCCATCATCTCTCATGGTTCTTGTCCCCCTCCGATTCCCCCCCCTTCATTCTTCCCCTCCTGCTATCTTCCTTTTTTTTTTTTTTAACATATATTGTATTATTTGTTTCAGAGGTACAGATCTGTGATTCAACAGTCTTGCACAATTCACAGCGCTCACCATAGCACATACCTTCCCCAGTGTCTATCACCCAGCCACCCCATCCCTCCCACCCCACCCCCCACTCCAGCAATCCTGTTTGTTTCCTGAGATTAAGAATTCCTCATATCAGTGAGGTCATATGATACATGTCTTTCTCTGATTGACTTATTTCGCTCAGCATAACACCCTCCAGTTCCATCCACGCCACTGCAAATGGCAAGATCTCATTCCTTTTGATGGCTGCATAATATTCCATTGTATATATACACCACATCTTCTTTATCCATTCATCTGTCGATGGACATCTTGGCTCTTTCCACAGTTTGGCTATTGTGGACATTGCTGCTATAAACATCGAGGTGCACATACCCCTTCAGATCCCTACATTTGTATCTTTGGGGTAAATACCCAGTAGTGCAATTGCTGGATCATAGGGTAGCTCTATTTTCAACTTTTTGAGGAACCTCCATACTGTTTTCCAGAGTGGCCGCACCAGCTTGCATTCCCACCAACAGTGTAGGAGGGTTCCCCTTTCTCCGCATCCCCGCCAACATCTGTCGTTTCCTGACTTGTTAATTTTAGCTATTCTGACTGGTGTGAGGTGGTATCTCATTGAGGTTTTGATTTGGATTTCCCTGATGCCGAGCAATGTTGAGCACTTTTTCATGTGTCTATCAGACCCCTATGTAATTTTAAATAATATATAGAAATACAATATTCTCGGGGCACCTGGATGGCTCAGTTGGTTAAGAGTCTGCCTTCAGCTCAGGTCATGATCCCAGGGTCCTGGGATCAAGCCCCGCATCGGACTCCGTGCTCAGCATGGAGCCTGCTTCTCCCTCTCTCTCTGCCTGTCTGCCTACTTGTGATCTCTCTCTCTCTCTCTGTCAAATAAATAAAATCTTTAAAAAAAAAAAAGAAATATACTATTCTTTTTCCACGAATTCGTGGCAATATTTCTGGACTCTCCACTCTGTAGGATAAGGCTATTGGCACCTTATCTGTCAGCTATATCTTCACCTTTATATTGTTAAGGTTGATAATATTTACATTCTATTCTGTTTATTAAAGTTTACTATGCTTTGTCGATAAACTGATTATTGAAATTGAAAATGTACTAATAGCACTTCTATTATTATGGCTTTCTACATATCATTTACTGAAAGCCAAGAAGAGTCTAAGGATTCTGTATTTGCTATCCTAGTATCCAGGTCATATCGCTTCTCTTATACCCCACTAATTTCTCAAAAGCTGCCAATTTGTTTACTTGTTTCATATTTGGATTATGGCTTTGCTACAGAGCTTTCCGTGTGCATGTGTGTGCTTGCTGGCATTTTTTTCTTGAATTCAAATTTGCCTTTATTTTCTCATGTTGAGAAAAGTAATCCGTCTTCTCTACTATATCACTAATGTCTTCCAGTCACTTATTTTACTCTTGAAATTCTTAATCTACTGCTTGGATTCTACTCCATTCTTCTTCAGCAGATTCTTCCTGATACTTGATTCTAGGCCTGCTGTATAGCTGATATCCTGAATATGTTTCCAATGGGTTTTGGAGTTAATTCTACATTTTTTGAGTCTCTCATCTTCCCTTTTATTGGTTTTCAAATTTGTAGTACTTGAAAAAAATCCTCAAGTAACTTCCTTAAAAAAATATAATGGAGGTTAATTTTCTGCACCTTTGCATATCAGAAGGGTAATTACCATCATATCTGAGTGGGTATGGAAGTCTAGATTAAAAATAATTTCCATCAGAGGTTTAAAGATATTACTCCATGCTTTTCTAGTATTGAGGATTGTCAACGAAAAGTTTGATGCCAACCTGATTCTCGTTCCTTTTGGAATGAGAAAAAGGAATGAGAATTGTTGTTGGTTTTTTTTTTCCCCTTTTCTGTTTGTAGGATGTGTACTTTTATCTTTGATGTTCTAAAATGAAATGATACAATAATCACCATAAAGGTGTGTGTGCATGTGCATACATGCATGTATGTGTATATTTTTATTCACTATACTTTATACTTGGTGGCTCTTTTCAATCTAAAAACATTTTTCTTACTATTGGTTTGATAAGGTCCTCATTTCTTTAAAGATTTATTTATTCATTTTAAAGAGAGAGAGAGCAAGAGCAAGTGTGAGCACGGGAGGGGGCAAAGGGAGAGGGAGAGAGAGAGAATCTCCAGCAGGCTCCCCGCCAACACAGGGCTCTATGCAGGCTCGATCTCACAACCCTGAGATCATGACTTGAGCTGAAATCAAGAGTCGGCTGCTTAACCAACTGAGCCACCCAGGCGCCCCATATAATTTCCTCATTTTTGTCTTCTTTTCTCTATTTGAAATTCTTATTAGATGGATGTTATGCTGATCTTAATACAGATACTTTCCTCCCTCTCTCATACATTCTTTCTCCTTCTCTTTCTACTCTGGGAGATTTTCTACTTTACTGCCTGATGAATTTCTGACCAGTTTACCATGTTCTTGTTCATTTTGCATGAATATTTCTAATTTTTAAGAGTTCTTTGTCTTTGTCTCATGAGATGTTGACCTGGTTTTATCAGTCCTTGTATCTTATTCTTTCTAAGTATACAAATTAGAAGTTTGGAATTTATTGTTTGTATTTCTTTTAAGCTATATTTTGTCCTCTGAATTAGCTCTTTTTTCTTTGAGATTTTTTTCTGCTATTATATACATGCGTCTTTTTTCCTACTAGGTCTCTTCTAAATAAGAAGTTTGACGGGGAGCTGTGTATGTGGACAAGACTTATGACCTGATAGACTTCACTTTATCTTTTTTCTTAAGATTTTTATTTACTTATTTTTTGAGAGAGAGTGACAGTGAGCGAGAGAGAGCACAAGCAGGGGGAGAGGGAGAAGCAGTCTCCCCGCTGAGCAGGGAGCCCGATGTGGGGCTTGATCCCAGGATCCTGAGATCATGACCTGAGCCGAAGGCAGACGCTCAGCCGACTAGGCCACCCAGGTGCCCCCAGACTTTACTTTAAAGTAAAGGGTAAGGAAACAGCTTGTAGGCAGAAAGAGAATCCCAAATGTCAGAATAGCAGCCCTAACTGTTCCCAGGCAGTTTATTTAATTTCTGTGTAGAAGAATCTTCTGGATTTTCTTGTCAAAGTTTAAATATTGAGTTGTCCACATTCTGCCTGCCAGAGAACAGGAAAAGGCAAAAGGAAGGGAGGTGTGGAAACCAAAGTATTTTTGTTTCAGCAGGCACACTTTTAATTCCCTCATGCCTGTTAACACACTTTCCCATTCTCACCCTCCTATACTGGCCCACGACAAGTCTGGTGCCTTCTGAGGGGTTTTGCCAGACTTATTCTGGCCTCTGGTCCCAACCGGGCTGCATGTACCAGCATGCTCCTATCTGCTTCATCTTCCAGATAAGAACTGAAATACCCTGTCAGCTGTTACTCCACTCTCTTCACCACCAAGAATATTCCATTTCTTAGTCTTTAATAGTTTATTGGGATCTTGAGAGGGAAAGGAAGTTAATACAGGTGCTCAATTAGCCATCTTGAGTGAGAAGCCAGAACAAGCATATTACATACATTACTTCACATAGTCCCAATGCAGCCTCTGACCGCAAAGTAAAGTCTACCTTTTCATCAGCTTCTGACCACAAAACAAGGTCGCGTTTCCCGTGTGTGTGCAAAGTATGATGGCATGATTTTTACCCCACACAATGGCTTAATTACTCTGCTCATTTTGGGGGGGGACCCAAAGAGGAGGTCTTAGCCGCTTTCAAGAGCGGTCTGCCTCCACAGCCATCTTCTTGCACCTGGACGGTCTTCCTGACGTGGGCCGCCCTACGTGGTCCACATGCACGGCCAGCAGCTACTCCAAGAAGCCTCAGCGGTGTCTAAGGGCAGCAGAACACATATGCCAATACCCAGCCTGCGTGCCACCCACAAACCTTCCCAGATGCTGAGGGTGCTGCCTGCAGACATCCCAGAGCTTTAGCTCCTCAAAGTATCGGAATATTGAGGATCTTCTTCACTCACTGCCATGCCACTCTTTAATATCTGTCCCCAAGACAATTCTGCCTGTACCCAGAAACTCAGAAAATCTAGCCTGTTCTCAGAGCTTCTTCAACCCCTCTCTGGGAGCTCAAAATTTTAGCCCCTGGAACCAGGTGGGAAATTGATACCAATCTCTCCTCTTCATCATCATTCTCACTCCTTCCTGCCCTGCCTCTCCCAAATCCCCCCTCGTCGCTCCCTGACACATAGGCAAGAGCCCTCACAGTTATCAGCAATACACACTGTTGGTTCCTATGTGCCTTAAATGGGAGTCCTATGAGAGTTAACCCTTAAGTGCTATGGGAAATAAATAGTACTACTGTCACATTGATATAGAGAATGCTTAAGACACAGCTGTGAATAACATAAGAAGTTCCTCAGATCATTTTTAGGTTAACCTGAAAATCAGAATTCATTATGTTCTCTCCACGTCCCCTATAATGGTATATGGTTCCTTAATGTAGATTTGGAATTTGCTTCGAATTGCTGGTAAATGCTTACTTTATTTTTATATTTAAGGAGAACTTTGGTAGGGTGGATTTCTTAAAATGTTTTAGTTCATGACTTAAATTTCCATCCTGAGACCCAAATTCCACTGCTCAGCAGAACCCTGAGAACCATGTTAAGCTCACCACAGAAAGCAGTATAATAGGGAAAGTGTGTCATGCCAAGACAGTCCAACGAGGTCTTTTAAAAGCTGCCACCATCCTAAAAGGGAGAATAATACATCATATGACAAAATGGAAATGTTACCTGACTCCTTTTTAAGTCTGGATGGGCTCAGGCTTTAAATAGACTTCAAAAACCATCCATTCTTTTTCTACAATGAAAGAGCAGACTGTGTTGTTGATAGTATTTACTACAAACAGAGAGAAATGTGTAGTGAAGGATCACCCTGAATTTGGCAGGTAAGAATATGGTAGCTCCCCTTTCTCCAGAAAATAACCACCTAAATTCTTTTTTATCTTAGAAGAAAAATTGCTGGTTCTTTTCATGTTCAGGCAGATTTCTATACTAGGTTGACTCGCAAGGGTGAAGTAGTTTCATTGCTTGAACTAGTTCTCATCCCCAGTATTAAACCTCTGCTTACGAAAGGGTTTTTCTGTGTTAGGCTATAATTGTAACCATCTCTGAGCTATCGGACTATCAGCACTGACATGAAATTTGTGTTGGGTAGAGATAATGCTCCTCATTTTTGCCACTTGGACAGTTCAGTTCCTTCCTTAAAGAGAAGGACAATTAAAGGAAGGTAAACATGAAAGAAACACGTCCAGGGCAAGCTCCTACTCACTAAAGAGATTAGACTATAGTAAGAACACATCAGCTGAGTGATTTAGAATCACATTCTAAGCAGCCTCAGTTCACCAACGCAAACCCTAAACTTCTCTTCCAATGGCTACAGACAGCATGTAGACTCTGCCAAGACAATTTAAAAATGCAAGTAATTTTTGTAAAAGGAGAGTTAATGGCTCAGCACAATCCAGCACCACTCCTGGAAAATGTAGACAGGGTTTGTGCCATCATTTGTGCAAAAAAAAAAAAGACAATGCACTTGAGGGCATTCTTATCCCATATACAGAATCAGACAACAGATATCTACACACCCAGAACACTACCCCAAAGAATAAGTATTAACCGTGCCTAGATGAAAATGTTATTTATGGTAGTCAAATGACTCACTCACTCTCCATCCACATTTGCAGACCCAAGAAGAATGATCAATTTCCTTATCATTTGAATAAAAAAGCAAATTCCAAGTTCAGTAGCCAAAACAGTGGTCCCCTTTGGGTCTCAAGAGCCATTATTAAAACTGACACTAATTGGTATCATTGCTGACAGCACAGAGTGACAGGGAAGGCTCTGCAGAAGAAGTACCATGCATCCCTGGGAGTGCCTGCCAGCTTATTCATGGATGGGGAAATTCAGGTAACCCCACGCGGAGCCTGCCCTTGTCATTCATGCTCTGTGAAGACAAAGGATGACAGGACTTTTGATCCCCCACTTCCTCCGAACACTGTTTACAGTCCTTGCCTCTGCACATCACCTCCCTTCCCAAGCTGAACTGATGAGTAGGAATTCAAAGGCAATGAAAGCTTGGCTCTGATCAGTGATCCACACACGGCAGGAGCTCAGAGGCCCACGGCAGTACTCAGAGCATGTTTGGGTGTTATGACAGGAGCTCAAGACTGTGATGCTAATGAAGCCCGTACAGCAGAATGTATTTTCCAGTCCAAAGAAGCCCCACACACCTGGGTTCAACACCTGAGTTCCCGGGTTCCACTGAGGTTCACTAATGGTGTGCATAGCAAAACTCATCCCATTGCTAATTCTGTTTTATTCACATCCTTCCTACCTGCTCTTAAATGCACTCAGCTTCTTCCTACCATAGTCCTCATATCCCATACCAACATAACTGCTGTTGAACTGTAAGAGCGTATCAAAAAGTTTGCATTATAAATCCAAAAGAACACAGACTTTCTTCATACCTACTCACAAGAAGAGTTTGTTCCTGTTAGGGTGTGATCCAGAATATTCATCTTGAGACAATTTATATACAGATATAATCACTAAGTTAAACAAAGATAGAACAAAAACAGCCTTAAGAAAAAAAGCATCCATGTACAAAATGGAAATTTTTCAAGTAGGGAAAGGAAAGGAGAATAATTTCAAAATCAAATATTGAGCAGCCACTGAAAAAAACAGATACGCATGAAGGGATTCATAATAAATGCATAAATATAGTGTAGTATCTTGAAGAGACAAATTTTAATAAATCTGTATACATACTTTTTTTTTGCCTTATCTTGAGCTTATAGAATAGCATATGTTTCACAGGTCATTTCAAAAGTCATTCTATTCATCCCAGTACCTCCATGAAGGGAATGAGATGCCATTAATAATACTGGGGTTTACCACATGTTTCCAGTCCTCTGCACAATCTTTGGGAGGGTATGTCCTTATTAGCAAAATCATCTTATGCACTGGAGTGGGCAGAGATAAAAAGAATGAGTTCTATTTATCCAAAAATAACAGTCAGCTAATCAAATTTGGAAGTGCACTGCACTTTGAGATTAATTGTTGGGTTTAAGACCATGCTAAATCCAGAGGTGGAGGGAAGGTCATATTGAATCTGTGTGTCTTGGACTCACCCACTCAGAGCCCATTCAGAGGAATAAGTTATATAAACACATAAGACCACCAAACAAATAATATAAAGTAACCACAACAGTTAGGAATGCCTTAAAGCAACAAACTCGTAATAAAAAGATACAAAGTGGAACTTTATATTGGAAATAAATATTCAGTCTATAGTCATACCACTCTGAACATGCCCGACCTCATCTGAAAATAAATATTCATAAGAAAAAACTGTTGAAGAGACATACCTGACACTGTGAAGAACAAAAGTGATTTTTTTCAAATACGGTTATACCACAGATATCAGAAATTTCCCATTATTCAGGGTTGATGAAATTAATATTATTATGCTACTTTAGCATAGCAGCACCCAAAACAAAGACTACCACTATTCCACATGAACCCCTAAGGCAAAAATGAGGAAGATGTAGGAAGTGAGATGTTAAATGTCTTTTTCTAAATTCTTCTTTGGTATCCCACACAACACCTTACACATCATTTAGTAGATCCTTGTTGATTAATGATAAAGTCCTTAGAAGAGCATAAAGAGCTCTACCAAGCAAGCTAAAATGATTTCCCTCAGGCAAGGAAAATTATACATTACAAGGTTCAGATCAAATTCTAAAGATCTGAATTCAACCTTTCATTTTTCTAAAGGGAAAATTTAGGCCTAGAATGGTAAAGGATTTTCCCCAAGGTTATTCAGTTCATTTGCTAGAAATGTCCAGTCCCTTCAGGAATTCAAGGTTTTCTTTGTTCTTCCTGTATGTCAGGACTCTGCAACATATAGCCAATGGTGGTACCCTTGCCTTCGTGAGATGACAATCTTTGCAGAAGGTAGACATTTAAAATAGCTGCTATGGGGAATGAATTGTGTTCCCCCAACTTTGATATGCTGAAGCCCTAATTCCCAATATTACCATAACTGGAGTCATGATCCTCAAAAAGCAATTAGGGTTAAATGAGGAGATAAGGGTGGAACTGCAGCCTTATTAAAAAAAATTAAAAGCCCTCTGTGTGTGTGTGTGTGGACAGCAAGAAGGTGGCTGTCCACAAGCCAGAAAGAGAACATTCACCAGAAACTGAACCCTGCTAGAAACTTAATGTTGGACTTTCCAGCCTGCAGAACTGTAAGGAAGTAAATTTCTGTTGTTTAAGCCACCTAATCTATGGTATGTTATGGCAGCCTGAGCTGATTAAGACAATAGCTACAATAACGTGTAGGGAAAGAGAATAAACAGCATTCCTCATAGACTTCAGTCCAGACCTCTAAGAGAGCAAGCACCACAGCCACAGTGATCTAAACTGATAACCTTTCCCTGAAGATCCACAGAGCTGACTAGAAAGGGCAGAACTTCAAGAGAGTAAGAAGGAGGAACAGCTGAGACAAACCACCCAATTGCAAAAGCAGGCCCAACCAAATGAAACATGAATGGAGATGCATCCTATTGAAATCTGTAGGTCAGACATCCACCACTGGCAGCACGAATGTTTATTGAGTGACTTCTTTAGGCAGACACCCTGCTAAGTAATGGGTATACAGCAGTGATAACTCAGACATTGGCCCTGCCCACAGGATCTCACCTCTACAGGGGAAGACCATCTAACTGGGCTGCCATCAGCCCTAGTGCTCCCTGAGAACCCAATGAATTCTACAGACTGTCCATAAAATCTGTCTCTGTCCATCTTATTCTGCATTTTAGCTTTTAATGGCAAGAACTTCTGACAGTTTTACAAACTTCTGCTACAAGCTTCCTGATGTCACCTTTGAAGAAAAAGCACTAACTGGACCACAGTCTATAAGGATTCATCCTGTGGATGAGATCTGGGGTCATGAACAAAGTCTCTGTGTGTGAATACGGCCAACCAGGTTGCTAACTTTGCTTGTGGCCAATCAATTTGTGCAACCCAAGAGTTGGTGGCTAATCTACCTCTCAGCCAAAGAAGTCCAAGATAATATTGTCCTCTGGATCTCCAAAGCAGATCTAGATATGATCTCTGACAACTATGACTACTGAATACTGCCACCCAGGAAGTAAACATCAAGGGCATGATTTAATACCGCCAACAGGCAGCCATGGCATTTTCAATGCTTGAAGTCAAGACTGAATGTTAAGCCCTTAGTCACCCATAAGTTTCCTCCAGAGAGGGCCCCGGAGATTTTTAAGAAATCCATGAAGGATTTGAGATTGAAATCCCTGCTCAAGTGCAAACCCCAATAGCCAGAAATCCCCGGTGCTCTGCCCTCATTCCTACACTCTCAGCATTTCAGAGATTAAATGTCTGAATAGGATAGCCTCCGATGAAGAAATTTCTAATCAGTGGTAAAAAAATAAATTGATATAATGCATTATAACCAGAAAGAGGTGGTGTGCCTTTAAAAATGCAATTAGGGACAGATTCCGGGAACTTGTAGCCAGAATATTTTCATGCAGAGCCAAGCTCAGCAAAGGAAAGCAAAGCAGGCAGGTGCTAGAAACTCCCCTTCTTCCTAGGATTCCTTAGTTAGGCAAGAAGAGAAATCTTCGATTAGGGTTCCTGGTTCTAATATGTATATGGCCGGGTGAGTTGTAAAGAGACAAGTTCATTAAGTTTTATCTGACCTAGAAGCCAATTTTAATAGAAACGTATACTCCAAGGTCTCAGATAGGGGTTGGCAGTAGTTTTAAGTGCTTTTTGATTTGATGATAAAAGGAGACTAAGAGAAGGGATGGGGCTCTATGGAATAATCAAACAGAATTTTATGTGAGTTTAAAACCACACTTTTATTTCCCTTAATGTTGAAATAAGTTGCCAGAGACCTGTCAAAACACAAATCGAATGAGGATTATGATAAGCAAAGCATAGTGATCTCTGAAAATATGTCACAAGGGGTCTTCCAGGATAGAGTCCTTCCTGAGAAGCTAACAGTTAAACTTGGTCCTGACATGATTAGGAGCTGGCCCTTTGAAAGGAGAGTGGGAAGTGATAAGAATGTCTTAGTCAGAGGAAACATCATGTGCAAAAATCCCAAGATAAGACAAAACAAGTCGCATTCAAGGCATGAAAAAAGCTCAGAGTGATACCCATGAAAGAGGGGAGAGAAAAGAGATGAGGCCAACAACCTAGAACCTGTCCAAGTGGCAGATCTTATAAACTGGATTAAGGGATATTAACTGTGTCTTCAGGACAATGGGAAACCATGAAAGCATTTGCGTATGAACCTTAAATTGTGAAGTTTCATGATGTTGCTTTAACTAAATAATGTAAAAAGGATTTAAGACAAACATGACTTTATAACCAGAAAGATAAGTCAAGAGCTGTTGAAGAACTCCAGGTGACAGAGGATAGCCAAGATAGGAGAGGTGGCAGTGAAAATCTGAAGAAGACGACATTCTACGTGTTTCACATTTCCTACTTGCGCAGGCAGATCTTGGAGTCTTCTGAAGCAAAGCATATTCAAAGCCCTAGTAATGATCTTCAGTCTTTTCACGTCCAGTAAAAGGCATAATCATTCTCCTGGAAATGGAAGTCAGACACCTTGGAGACATAATAGATCCTTCTGTTTTCCTTATTCCCCCCTCCATATCCACTCTACTCTGTTCACAAATCCCATTAATTCTATCTTCAAAATTAATCTTTGTCTTGGTTCATATTGGAAACAGACTCTGAGAGATTTGCACACTAGAAGTCTCCTGGGGATGACACAGGAACAATATTTATAAGGGAAGAGGGAAGCAGGATAGGCAGAGGCAAAGGTTGAACTGCCATGTAGCTGCAACAGAGGCCTCAGCTGATCCTACAGGGCCCTGTGGAACCAGAATGGTCTTCCCAAGTTGTCCTGACTCAAGGCAAGAGCCTCATTCTTCTTCCTCATTGACCAGTTACTGCATGTCAGCCAACCCAAAGGCATGACCTTAAATGAGGCACTTCTGTTGGGCAAAGGACAAGTCCTGGAGATAGACAAAGCTCTAAATTGTTAGCAGTCAACATTCCTAGCAACTGGGAGAAAGTGCCTCAGTCTTAAAAGGGGCCTCTGGGTAGCACAGCACAGAGTCCTCCATGGCAATATTTATTTAGTTCCTTCTTTCTTGCTACCAACATTATTACAAGGCATTATCATCTCTCACTTTGACAATGTGTTAGCTCTGAAATGGTTTTCTCTGCCCCCATTCCTGATACCCTCCAAACCACTCTCTACCAAACAACCAAAGGTATCTTCTCAAAATGTGAGGCTGACCATGTTACTCTTTAGTTTTCAATGACTTCTCACTGCAATGAAAATAAAACACCAATTCCTAACCCTGCCTATGTCTCCTACTTCCTGACCCTTCTTGTCTTAGCTCATTCATGCTGCCATAATAGAATACCATGGATTGGGGGAAGGGGACTATACATAACAGATATTTACTTCTCACAGTTCTGGAGAATGGGAAGTCTAAGATTAAAGTGCTAACAGATTCAGTGTCTGGTGAAAACCCACCCCCTGGTTCACAGATAGCCATTTTTTTTGCGGTGTTCTCATAGGGAAAAAGTGGCAAAAGGCCTCTCCAGGGTCCCTTTTATAATGTAGTCTCACTACATTAACAGCACTGTGAGGTTAAGACCATAAAGATTTTGGGGGGTGCCTGGGTGGCTCAGTCGTTAAGTGTCTGCCTTTGGCTCAGGTCATGGTCCTGGGGTCCTGGGATTGAGCCCTGCATCGAGCTCCCTACTCTGCGGGAAGCCTGCTTCTCCCTCTTCCATTCCCCCTGCTTGTGTTCCCTCTCTCGTTGTGTCTCTGTCAAATAAATAAAATCTTTAAAAAAAAAAAAGACCGTATAGATTTTTTGACCTCTGTATCTCCAGAATCTAGCACAGTGCCTGACAAATACTTGTGGAATGAATAAACAAGCCAATGAATGAAGTATACACCAGAAGATATTTAGGAAATGCAATCAACAGAATTCTGCCAAAGGCACTGGGTGACTGGGTGTGATGGTTTAGGGAAAGTGACCCCTATGATTGTATATTGTACATTTTGGTGCCATCTACTGAGATGTTACAGGAGAAGTGGTTTGTGGGGAGTGGAAGGAAGGTCATCTAACCCTGACTCATGATATCATGTGGTTAATATACACTGTATTCCCCACAACTGTGAAAACAAGGACATTTACCAGACATGCCTTTTTTTTTTTACCTTAAAGTCAATTTCTCTCTTAATAGGCAACTCCTGTAACTTTGAGCTTTCTTGATCAGCAAACGCTTTGATCCCCCTTGTTTTCTTTCACCGTAACCCCTCCGCCTCTCCAACATGCCAAATTATGCCTGCTCTTAGGACAAAAACGTGAGAATCAGACAAAAATACAGAATTTGAAAGAGGAAGAAGGAAGTTGAATATGGAAAGGAACATACAAAGGGGGGAAAACAGCCAGGAGGAAGATAAATCCTTGCCCCATGAAGAGCAAGAGACAAAGACTCAACTCTGGTTGTACTGAGTTTAGAGCAGAGACCTCATAGAAAGCAGTTAATGGCTTCACCACAGATGTTTATTTGCAAACATATGTTGTACAGGAAGCACAGAAACAGCCATCTCTGCAGTGTCAGAATCCCAACAATCTCTCATGCTTCATTTCTTCATTGGTTACAACAAATATGTACGTTAATTCATATCATCAAAGCTATAGCAGACCGCCCAAAAGACATCTGTGTTTATGTCAACTTTCAACTAACCTTGCTGTTTTAAGTGTGATAGTAGGGATAATCCCAAATATCATTAAAATTAAAATCACATATACCTGGCTTTAATTACCACATAAATTTTTGGCTTTGTATTTGCCTTTCCCAAATACATACTCCAGAAGTGATCTGTGACTCAGCAGTGGTTACAATGATCCTCACAAGTTAAAAAAATAAAATAAAATAAAGAATCTTCCTCATATTACAGATGAGGAAACAGAAGTTCACGGGGTCACTGTGTGACTTAGCTCAGTCACATGCTTATTTTGTGGTGGAACCAGAGTTCAAAATTCCCAATCCCCTGTTAAGCATAGTCTGTAGTAAAACCAAAATGGCATGAACTGTTTCTCATGACCCAGTGATTTCCAAACTTGGAGAACCCACAAGATAACTTCAATCATTGATTAGAGAAATTTAAAAACCCTTCAGAGAATTGGGAGCATATTCCAGAGTACAACAGTGTAGCTGAGATTTATAAATTGTGCAGTTATTCTTCATTTAGTTCCTTAAATTCATTCTTAATTCTTCTCCTCCCTGCTCTGTCACTGGAAGCCTGTGTCGATGCCCACATCATCTTAGCTCCTTTGTGGCCTGGCCTAAAGAGGGCTTGGCCGATGGGTATCACCAGAAGGAAACCAGAGGTCGGGAGGAAAGAGAAATCGGTATATTTCTTCCCTTCACACTCTCTGTTTTGGACCACATTTCTGCCAATTATATTCTTCTAGGACTACAATTAATATTAGTTGATCTCTTCTCCGAAGCTCCAACTTTCACTAGGTTCAAGTAATGCAATTTCCCTTTAAGCCCAGGGGCTCGATTGGCTTCCTTTGTTGCTAGTTTCTAGGTGCCTTGACATCCTTGTTTCCTTAATGCTGTTCACCCTCCAGGAGTGGCCCTTGAACCAACGAATTTATATTTTTTTTCTTCTGGAACTTGACTGGCACATGCATAGAGAAACTGAATATTAATGTTAAGGTGCCTCAATTAAATATAGACCGTCAAAGCTGCAATGGTGTATACATAACTGTAATTAGCTGAATCTTTAGTAGAAACAGCACTGGAAATAGTTCTAAGTTTGCTTGGGGTATAGCTTGTGCTTTTTATCATAAGGACTAGCAGTCATAGGTCAAAAAGACCAGCTCAAAAAGGGGGGGGAGAATCAGAGAAAATCAGATTCAGATACTTGGGAAAGTGTCACCTCTCTCCCCAATCCTGGACTTATGAAGTAGCTGAAGTTCACGCCTCAGAAACACCAAATAGAAGTAGTATTAATTACATCTAAAACAGCGATGTTATCAGAAAATGCTAGAACCCTGTCTGAAAAATTGCTACATTACCTGCAAATCCCTGACAGCTCAATTCGATGTTAAGGTGTTTTCACCAAACAATGGCTTAATCACTCCATTACAGGCAAAACTGCTATATTAACTGATAAGGCTTATGGTGCACCATCCCTTATCCCTGGCAGCAGCATATAGGTCAGCCCGTGAGAGGGTGACTCGCAAGAACATATATCATAAATCCATGCTTAGAAAAACTTCAAGCTTCAGCAGTTCCTGAATTTCCCAGGAACTGCACTCACTTGGAGGTTGGGAGAAACAACACTGATATTTTGTGTAAGGGTTTAAGTGAATTTATAAGCCAGAACTGCCACCACTGTATCATCTGCCAGGATGCATGACTTAGGAACTGCCTAAACCTAGAACTTTTTTTTCGAATGCCAACAAATGATCACATGAAGGCAAAGAAATATAAGCCTGACCCATGAGGACCACTAGCATTTTACATTCATTTCTTTCACATTTAATATTCTGAAAATTGTATGACTTTGGTCATTCCCTTACCCATTATTTATTCAATCATTCATTCATCTGTTTGTTTATTGGAGTTACGGACACTAAGGTTCAGAATAGTTAAGCTGCACTGGGTCAAACATGTCCTAAGAAGCAAAGCCCAGATTAAAAAAAAAAAAAAAAAATCTTCTGACTCCAAGTCCCATGCTCTTCCCCTCCACCACAGCGTGTGTTTATTCAGACTGTTGAAAAGCACACTATCTCTTCTAAGAGAAAAGTTAACAAATCCTACTCCAATTATACTTCCAAATATGTCCCTTATTAGATTTCTCCCCTTTTCCTTCCCATTTCCCTATTCCCAGCTGCCATCATCTCTCCTCTGGACTTCCCCCCTAGTCTCCTAATTCATCTTCCTGCTTCCAGCCTTCCTGCTCTCACTCCCATAGTCCTTAATCCACAGAACAGCAAGAGAAACTGTTTTAAACATAGATTATATGATGTCACTACTTTGCCTTGAAAGTCTAATGCTTTCCCATTGCACCAAGAATGAAACCCAAACTTCTTACCTGGCCTATAAGCGCCTATATGATCTGGCTCCTGTCCACCATGCTGAGTTCCTCTATAATCACCATGCCTCAGCTACCTTGGCCATCTTCCACCTTTTGAGTAGCCAGGCTCATTCCGCCACAGGGCCTTTGCACCTATTGTTACCTATGTCAGGGCTGCCTTTTTTCCAACTCTACCCATGACTTTCTCTGATCATTGTTCAGTTTCCATCTAAAGTCACCTCTTGTCTGATCACTTTATCTAAAGGAGCTTCTTGCTCTATCTCCAGATAATATATCCTATTACCTGATTGTCTTATTTTTTTTTTTTTAGGATTTTATTTATCTGTTTGAGAGAGAGACAGAAAGACAGAGAGAGCACAAGCGGGGGGAGGGGCAGAAGGAGAGTGCAGAGCCCTACACGGGGCTCAATCCCAGGACTCAGAGATCACGACCTAAACCGAAGTCGGAGCTTAACTGATTGAGATATCCAGATGCCCCTGATTTTACTTTCTTTATGATAAACATTATTCTCAAAAATCTTACTCACTCACTTTATTATTTTTTTTAATCTGGGCTTTGCTTCTTAGGACACTTACTTTATTTTTTAGATTCAATTATTTTCAGCAAAGAGTCACTCTTGGCCATGGTATCCCCTGTGAAAGATATGTACTTTGCCAGTCCATTGACATGACACTTAGTCATATGACTTCCTTTGGCCACTGACATGCAGTTGAAAGTGACAATGAGCTTTAGGGAGCATAAGTCTCAGCAGCCCTCTTGTGTTCCTAATCCCCACTGCCCCCAACCCCCATGAGAAGAGCTTGTCAGAGGCAGCCACTGCCCCTTCAACTTGGGTCCCGAAATGACAGATACATGGAACAAACCAGAACCCACTCATAGCGTGGAACAAAGTCACGATAGTAACCCCTGATCTAAGAGCATGAAATAAATGTTCTTTCTTTAAGGCACTGTGAATTCATCATTCTCTGTTGCCGTAGCAAAAACCCAGAGCATTTATCACTCCGTGAGTTATCTGTTTGTTTACTTGTTTAATGTCTATCTCCCTGGCTAGAAGGCAAGCTCCATGAGGGCGGAGACTTCGTCTCAGTCACAGCACCAAAAATGGCCTCCAGTTTGTAGTTGGAACTCAATAATGACACCTGTTACAACCCAATAGCATATCTGATACAATCTACAACTGTAGAAAATTTAAAACTCCTTGGACAGTATGAGGCTTTAAGATGTAACATTGAAATATCAACATGTGGAATGATTCCCTAAGTTCTTCTGTTAGTTGATAGCAAAAGGAGTTTTTATTATTCCCCAAAATCAAACCAATTGAAAATGAAAACAATTGAACAGTAAATATGTTAGGCAGCAAAAAGGAGCAAGCCTGAGTCACTTCTCCAAGAATAACAAAGAGCTGTGTGCTGAGAGTCTGTCTCAGTCAAAACCTAAAGTAGGAGACGAGGTCTCTAACCTCTCTCCCACTCAGACTCTCCAACTCCACCCCAGGCCTCCCCTGCCTTCCTGACTTTGCATTTTGGCTCACTTTATCTGAAGTACCCTATCCCATATCTCTACATTTTAAGATTATAGCTATTCTTCAGATGCCATCCCTTTGCAAAATCTTTTCAGTCTTTGCCATATAGAATTAATCTTCTCCTGGGAACTTAGGGAGGCTATTTGTACTCCTTATATATAATATTTGTCACATCTGGCCTTCTATCTGGGCAGGAGGACCTCTAATAAGCTACAAGAGGACAGGACTTATGTCTTATTCACTGCACATTGCCCCACAAACAGTGAATTTCCAAAAAAATGTTTGTCACTTTGAAAAATACACTAAAGTTTCAAACATCCCTTACCATCATGGTATGCATGAGGACTAGAGGAAAGAGAAGAGACTACATTACTAACCAGGCTTTCTCACAGTATGGGATTTTTGTGGAAGTAGAAAGAGAAGTCAAAAACTAAACCTGCTTCTTGTAAGTTCAAAGACACATAAAGAGGCTGAGAATTTTCTCTTAGGGCTGACATCCACAGATAATAATTACCCAAGTTGATTCTGAAATGCTTTTGTACATGTTTGACTTTGCCACTAAACAATACTTATAAAGCTTATCACTTCTTTCATGAAAGGGTCAATTTGAATATCTTCACATCCAAGCAGGGCTAATTTGTGGGAAAAAGAACAGACATGTGCATTATTTGGTATGATTTGAAAAATATCAAAATATACCACCCACTAAGCACAACACATCATTCAACCTTCATTTCTGTGGGGTAAAAGGTATCCTCTTTTAGAATTTAGATACACTTGAGATGGTCCACAGATCAAGCTAAATAACAGTTATTCATATCCTAATTGAATTATTTTAATGAGTTTGCATCCCTCCTGACGGCCAGTAAAAACTGTTGGCCCTGGAAAAAGAGAAGGTTTAAAAATCAGAGAGTGTGGATAGGAAACTGTAACAAAGGAAACTGCTCTGGGAACACATTCCTAATGGGAGCCTCAGCTGACCCTGAACAGCAACTGTGGGATATTAGGAACTGGGGAGGGAGGAGATGCCAGAGATGAAAAAGGGGGAGCAAAAGAGAAGATTCATGGGTGCTAATGAAACTTCTAAAACCTCACCCAACAGGGCCCTGGGACAACATTCACGTAAGCTGAGTTTATATGATGCCAAGTAAGTCCTTTGGGTTCAGTCACTTAATTACATTGGAGGGGGGAAGAAAAATCAACATTATCATCTCACTGTTTTAACTGTCAAATTCCCTGATTCACATTAAGAAATTTCCCCAAGGTGACTCAGAGGCTGTGTTTCCATGATGGCCAAAAAAAAAAAAAAAAAAATTATTGAATATACATTGAAAGGCATCCAGAACAAATGTCTATATGACCCACTGTTCTAAAACAAAAATTTTGAATGAAGATTTGGCATCACCCACAATGATATTAAGATAAACCACTTTCCTCACCATTGTGATTCAGGCATCTGAAACCCTGCTATGATCCAGAAACTGGAAAGTGGATTAGAAACAAAAATACATAAGACAGATTTGCGGTCTTCAAAGAGCTAGTAGTCTAATAAGGGAGACAGACATAAAGAGGTAATTTCAGTACAACGTGAAAGGACTGAACAAGCGTGGCAGAAGAGTGCCTCATACAGAGCGAACCGTGGAGTGAGCTGTCCGACTAACCACCATTAGTTCTGCCTCAACTGTGAACTGGCCAAAGATGGAGCTTTTGCCTCACGGGAGACAGAACTCAGACAGCCTTCTGTGCCACGGCGAGCAACTTCGAGGCTCTTCTCTAAGGAATGGAAATCTAGAGAAGAGTTTCAAGCAGGGCAGTGAAATGATTAAAGGTGTGGTGATGTGGTTTATGGCTTGATGTGTGCAACAGTTTAAGTGATATATACTGGGAGCATGAACGGGGCAGAGCCAGTCAGGATCAAAAAGGACAGGGCAACATCCCATTAATGTTCTGGCTCTTGGGAAGGCATTGGGTTCACTGGTGTTCTATTATTAGAGGAAGCACACATACATTAACATACATACTTTTTTCCTGTATTAAAGATTTAAAAGAATTAAGAAAAAGGAGTTGCAGATTACAAGATATTGGAGTGTTCAAAATTGATCAGATATATGGGTAAGAAAGTAGAAGTACCTAGAAAGAGGACTGTCCCACACAGTTATGCGTGTCGTGCCCTGAACTGAGGGGGAAGGCGGGAACTGAAGTCCAACCTGATCTTTGCTTATCAAGTAGCGTTTGTGTGTGCATGGAGAAAAGTCAACTTCTCGTTTTCACGAAAGCACTACTACATGGGCAAGTGGCAGCCCTGTCTATGTTAACACCCAGTTTTCTGTCTTGAGCAACTGGATGAATGGTGATAGTACCAGTGACTGAACTACTAGAAGAGATATTCCTGGCTAACACTGTGGGGGGCGGGGGAGGGGGGAGGAGATCATAATATCAATTTCAGGCTATGTATGATATCCAAGTGAAGATACCTACCAGGAATGTGTATACATGATTGTCAAGGTTGAGGGAACGTTCAAAGCTGGATACAGAGAGCTCAGTGGCACACATAGGAGTTAAAGCATAAAAGAGAGTCCTGAGGACGTACAAAACAGTATCACTTAATCTGGAGGGGCGGGCAGATGAGCCCGAGAAAGTGATCATTGAGCTTATTGCTCTAACCAAAGATTTAACATTCCCTAAAATGTTTCAGTGACATCTTATTGCACTTACAGTTTTCCTGAAAACTTAAAGCTTGTCTCCTACAAACAACGCATCCAGTCCCCTAAAGCACCAGCAAGCCCATTTCTCATCAACATTAAGGCTTTTAACTATGTCCTTATCTCATCTTCAAAAACAACTGATTGCCTGTCATTGGCTTATACTTTCCAGATGGATTCTATAAAAGGTATTTCATCTTACACATTGCGTTAGTCAACCAAGGATATATTGCCTCATGTTTTGAGACACAGTCAGTTCAAAACTGAAATTTAAGCCTCTGTCTTTAGCACTATGTCCTTTTGCCCCTGTGGAAAATGGAATTTTTATATAATATTTTTGGTGACACTCTGCCATTCAAATGGCCCAAACATTTTTTTAAAGCAACATTGTACTGTAACATCTTATTAGTAAAAAGGAAGATGTCTGAGGTGGATTTCTGAAAGAGTACTATAAAGTACTTTCACCCACAAACTGTTCACAAAGGTCTTAATGGGTGACTTCTCAGCCAAATACGGTGGGGTTATCTAATTAACAGAGAATTTACTATTATTAGTTACACTTCCCTTTCCAGACTTTATGTTAGACCTTGGGAATTCAAAGAGGATATTATCCCCACACTTTAGAGATTCAACTTAGCAGATTATCAAGAATAAAATAGCACAAAATGTCAGTTAACATTTTCTCCAGTTCTAATTATATGAGAAAATAGGAAGAGGTCTCCATCTTTATTAAAATTTTATTTTAATTTTCCTAAAAAATGTTACTTCATAGTCCAATTCACTCCATTATTGCATCCGTTCTCCCCTAAGATTTTTAATTTTAAGACTCCAAAATAAGACAGGCTTATATATAGACTTATTATTTATGACATTTTTAATATACTCATTACTATTCAAGGTAAATGCTATACAAAAAGAGATAAATTATGTGTCCAGGAAGGCTGCAGTTCATAATTCCTGCTCTCTTTAATGTCAGTGAGCCCTGGACAAGTTTTCAGGGACAAACTAGCAGTTAATGTAGATAATGTAGATTCAACCTTAACCATCATTTTATGATCCAGAAACTCCTAGATTTCCAAGCCTGAATTACAAATCAATTAGATATCACATTTATTTTTATTTTATTCACCTGATTATAACCTGCAAAATAAAATTAAAAGCCCAAGACAGTATATCATGTCATTTATTTCTTTGGAACCAATAGAACATGTACCTTGTCCACTCATCCAACAAATAATAATTGAGTATATACACTGTAACAGACCCTGTATTAGTTAAGAATGGTGTCTATGTTAATGACTATTACAGTCCCTGACTTCTTAGAAAGTACATTTCTATCAGATTCTTTTTCTTAAGTTTTTATTTAATTCCAATTAGTTAACATACAGTGTTATAACATGAAAAAATATTCAACATCACTCAGTATCACGGAAATACAAATCAAAACCTCAATGAGATACTACCTCACACCAGTCAGAATGGTTAAAATTAACCACTCAGGAATAACAGATGTTGGCGAGGATGCGGAGAAAGGGGAACCCTCCTACACTGTTGGTGGGAATGCAAGCTGGTGCAGCCACTCTGGAAAACAGGATGGAGGTTCCTCAAAAAGTTGAAAATAGAGCTACCATACGATCCAGCAATTGCACTACTAGGTATTTATCCAAAGAATACAAACATAGTGATTCAAAGGGGAACCTGCACCCCAGTGTTTATAGCAGCAATGTCCACAATGGCCAAATGATGGAAAGAGCCCAGATGTCCATCAACAGATGAATGGATAAAGACGATGTAATACATTATATGTTAATAAAAAAAATTTTTGAAAGACATGATATATATATATACAATGGAATATTACACAGCCATCAAAAAATGACATCTTGCCATTCATTTGCAAGATATGGATGAAACTAGAGGATATTATGCTGAGCCAAATAAGTCAGTCAGAGAAAAATAAATACTGTATGATTTCACTCATATATGGAATTTAAGAAACAAAACAAAACAGATGAGCACAGGGGAAGGGAAGGAAAATAAAGTAAGATGAAAATTGAGAGGGAGACAAACCATAAGAGATGCCGAACTAGGAAACAAACTGAGGGTTGCTGGACTGGGTGGGAGAGGGGATGGGGTAACTGGGTGATGGGCATTAAGGAGGGCACTTGATGTAATGAGCACTGGGTGTTATAGGCACCTGATGAATCACTGAATTCTACCCCTGAAACTAATAAAAAAAAAAAAATACAGTGTTATGTTAGTTTCAGGTGTAAAAATAGTGATTTAACAATTCTATTTATCACCTGGTGCTCATCACAATATCACATTTTTTTTTTTAAGATTTTATTTATGTTAAGGAAAAAAAAAAGAAGAAGAAGATAGCAGAAGGGGAAGAATGAAGGGGGGGGAGATCGGAGGGGTAGACGAACCATGAGAGACGATGGACTCTGAAAAACAAACTGAGGGTTCTAGAGGGGAGGGGGTGGGAGGATGGGTTAGCCTGGTGATGGGTATTGAGGAGGGCACATTCTGCATGGAGCACTGGGTGTTATGCACAAAAAATGAATCATGGAACACTACATCTAAAACTAATGATGTAATGTATGGGGATTAACATAACAATAAAAAAAATTTTTTAAAGATTTTATTTATTTATTAGAGAGAAAGAGAGCATGTCCATGAGAGTGAGAAAGAGAGAGCAGGAGCAGGGGCAGGGAGAGAGGGAGAGGAAAAGCAGACTCCCCGCTGAGCAGGAAGCCTGACGCAGGGCTCAATCCCAGGACACTGAGATCACGACTAGAGCTGAAGGCAGACACTTAACTGACTGAGCCACACAAGCGCCCCTCACATTTCTTTATAAGAGTCTGTAAATTCTCAAAAAGACACTCATTAATTATCTCCTAGAACTATATTTGGGGAAAAAGTGAAAGAACTGTTTCTCAGGATGAAAATTATTGTAAGCTTATTTTAATGGAGTCATATTACATAATACCACAAAACATCCAAAAAACGTTATATGGAAGAAACTCATCTGTAGCTGAATTCAAATGAGTTATTGTATATTTTGATGGTTATCACCATGTGGTTCAAGGACTAGAGAATCCACAACTGATTTGCTCAACAAATACAAAATTGTAAGTACTGATACCTTGGGCATTATTAAAGGGGTAGAAAAAATATCTTCTCAACAAAAATTTCAACATATTTAGATTGTTCCATTTCTTTCTTTTCCGATTCCCTATACTGCTCTTACCATTCCCTTTGAGGATAGAAAGAGAATGATCCATCCTAATTTTTGTTTTCCCTTCTGAAACCATGTTTAGATTTATTATTGTCCTTAGATTTTCAGTAACTCCCATAGTGCTTCTCTAGGAATTGTTCTGGATCTCTAAAGAGCTTCCAAATATGCAGTTATTTTTGTGTTCTTTAAAAAATCAATGTTTGGGGCACCTGAGTGGCTTAGTCGGTTGGGCTTCTGCCTTCAGGTCAGGTCATGATCCCGGAGTCCTGGAATGGAGCCCCACATCGGGCTCCTTGCTCCTCGGGGAGCCTGCTTCTCCCTCTCCCTCTGCCTGCCACTCCCCCTGCTTGTGCTCTCTCTTTCTGCCAAATAAATAAGTAAAATCTTAAAAAAAAAAAAAATCAATGTTTAAGGGACACCTGGATGGTTCAGTCGGCTAAACATTCAAGTCTCAATTTCGGCTCAGGTCATGATCTCAGGGTTGTGAGATTGAGCCCTGCATCAGGCTCTGTGCCAAGCACAGAGTCTGCTTGGGATTCTCTCTCTCACTCTCCCTCTGCCCCTCCCCCACTCGTGTTTTTTCTCTTTCTCTCTCTTAAATAATTAAAAAAATAAAAAAACAGTGTTTAAAAAATACAAAAAATATATGCTCAAATCATCTCCTGCAAATCTAGTTTTCTAATCCTTAGAAGATATTTCTCTTAATTGTTCAAAATAACTACCCCTCCTACACACACACACACACACACACACACACAGAGACACACACACACAGACACACACTGCATTTATCTTCTTTTCCTCTACCCAGTATTTAAAAGGACCTGAATTTCAGATATGATGATTGCAAGAAATAAAATAAACCAAGGAAAGAAGAGATCTATAGAGTCTTAGTTGAATAAAACATCTGAAATAGGCTTATAATCAGTAGCAATTTCAAGTAGGTCTTGTCCTATTCATGATGGATCATCCCATTCATTAAATACACCTATAAGCTGGCTTCTTTTTTGGTGACTATCCTCTATAAGGAGTCAGGCTCAAAAAGGTCATTTTTTTTTTGCAACTTAATATTTGGCATTCACTGGTTGGAACAAAGCATTAAATCACATTTAGTGACTCTTTCATAATGACCTTGAAAAGAAATAAATGTCGCTCTTCTAAGCATATTACATGAGCAAAGGTTAATATGAACACAAAGATTTTTTTGTCTTACTTTTGATTAACAAAAGATACAAGAAACCATCGCATTATTTTAAGCACCCAAGTTGTTGGTGTGCCCCAATATTCCACAGTAATTCATGGCCTGGTAAAGACATATATATATATACGAATATATAGATATATAATATACATTATATAATTATATTTATATAAGTATTATATGTATATATATGTATACCACATATATATATAAAACAGATATATACCATATATAGATAGATAGAGATAGATATAGATAGATAGATAGATATCCATACCACATTTTCATAAAGTCTGCTGTCATATCCCAATGTGCCACTCTGGCCAAAGCTGACTGCAAGAAAAAGCCTAAGCCAAGCCAATTACATGGCTCACGTCAATCATGTTATTGGCATTCGAACTAAGAGACCCCAGTCAGTCCCTGTTGAATATTTAAGCTATGAGATAAATTTTAAAATACTGGAATGGTCATTTTTTCACCTAATTTAAAATGATGTAAAGAGAGTTAGTTAACAACAACAACAACAAAGTGAGAGAATGAAGCAGACACAAGAGAACCAGAGAGTTGGAGACCCTGAGGACAAGAGAGCCAGGGAGAGTGACTGTCTTGGACTTGTATGATTTTTCACATCCAATGCCAACCCTTCCCAAGGTCAGACTGCACATCCTACCTTTCAGTTCTGTAAGATCTACCAAATCCGCCTTCTGTCACGGCATATTTTTAATAGGTTCTATTTCATATAGTCAAATTACATTTGATTCAAACATTGATCTCTTTTAAGTACAGAGGTAAAGGCAAGGTGCCAGGCATTGTCAGAAAGGCTGACTTTGGCCTTGTCTTACAATTAGTTTCCAACAGAAGATATCTGGTTGTCAAAAGGGCTGTGTGATCTTAGGAAAGCATGATAACTTTGAGTCTATGTTTCTTGTTTCTTTTTTTTTTAAAGATTTTATTTATTTTTTGACAGAGAGACAGTGAGAGAGGGAACACAAGCAGGGGTAGTGGAAGAGGGAGAAGCAGGCTTCCCGCTGAGCAGGGAGCCCAGTGAGGGGCTCCATCCCAGGACCCTGGGATCATGATCTGAGCCAAAGGCAGACGCCCAGCAACTGAGCCACCCAGGCACCCCGACTCTATGTTTCTTTGCCTTAGAAATAAAGGCATAAAGACTTCTCCATTTGACAGTATGACAGAGTAGATACCCCAAACAACCTTTTGAATAAAATAAAATTTCAGGTAAATTTTTTAAGTATTTTTTCAAATGCATCACTGAGCTAACACAAAAGTAATAAAGGTGTCAAGCCTCAAAAACAAAGTAACCCAGAAACTCTAGGAGATAAAAGAATACCAAGGCCTAATTTTGACCCTAAGATTTTTACTGAAGTTGCGAGATCTTGAGCTTCCACTATGACACCTACTTACAAAGCAGGGGATATGAGAGAAAGCCCAGGGCCTCTCAAGGCTGACTAATCTAAGAGATGGTTCCTGCCACCCCCACCATGAAAGGGTGAGTGAGACATAAACCCCACTGCATACAATGGAACAGAAAAGAAACTCACCTATGCCAACTGAACTCTCTTAGAGGGAAAAAATACACATATTTACCCTAGTAATTCCTAACCATAAGCCATCCCTACCCACATTTGCAATCTGAGTTCACACTACCTATGTGATCTAAAAAAATCCTCAAGAGCAAATTTTAATTTATGGTGATTCAGGTTGGTAGCAGCCCCAGGGACCTGGCAAAAATCCAGCAAAACTTACTTTGAGGTGTATTGATCATCAACTAATTAAAGAATAATTCAGACAGTAAATTAAATGCAGCCCTATTTTCTAAATACAAAGCTGATCATATCACTCCTGTGCTTAAAAAATGTCATTGCCTTTTAAAAGTCAAACTCTGTTCAGTTTCCTCCCAATCACACATAATGATCCACCCACAAAGTATTTTGTCTCCTAGCCCCAAATATCGGAGTTGTTTAGAGGTTTTTACCACACAAAGGAGCAAATTCCTATACAAGGGAAGAATTTCTACCACAGAGCACCAAGAACAATCCACTGAAATAGAAGCTCTTGATCATGCTGGGATCCTCACACCATTGTGAAAGTAGGCAAAAGACCTTGTTGACCAAGATCCTAAAATAGTTACTACTATGAAATGGGTTCAGGGAGAATGGTCCAGGTAATTCCCTGGAGCACATTCTTTTACAATCCTGCTTAGTGACAAAAACGAATAACTTGATCTTTTTTTTTTAAGATTTTATTTATTTATTTGACAGAGAGAGACACAGCGAAAGAAGGAACACAAGCAGGGGGAGTGGGAGAGGGAGAAGCAGGCTCCCCGCAGAGCAGGGAGCCCGATGCGGGACTCGATCCCAGGACCCTGGGATCATGACCTGAGCCGAAGGCAGATGACTTAACGACTGAGCCACCCAAGCACCCCATAACTTGATTTTTTAAGTGGGCAATGGACTTGGATAAACATTTCTCCTAGGAAGGCATATGAATAGCTACCAGGTATAGAAAAGGTGCTCACGATCACTAAGAATTGGGGAAATGCAAGTAAAAACCACAATATCACCTCACATCCGTTAGGATGGCTATTATCAACAACAACAAAAAGACAAGTATTGTCAAGGATGTGGAGAAACTGAAACTCTTGTACACTATTGGTGGGAATGTAATGTGGTAAAGTTGCTATGGAAAACAGGATGGATGTTTCTCAAACGGAACCATATGATCCCGTAATCCCACTTCCGGGTAAACTGAAATCAAGATCTTGAAGAGGTATCTTCACCTCCATGTTCACTGCAGCATTATGCACAATAATGAGGATACGGAAACAAATCAAATGTCCATTGACGAATGAATAAAAAAAATGTGCCACAGGTTTCCCTCATTATAAGTAGAACATTCCTATGAAACCTTTCATAAATCAAGGAAGCAATTACCATTAATTCATATGGGGAAATTTTTAGCATTGCCCGACCACCAAAATAACCTCTCCTAGGCTTTTCTGATACTTGAGGACATATTTTGCTAACGGATACACAAAATAAATCGAGATAAATCACAGATGCTCACAGACACAGTTCAGAGCTTGGGCGCTTGATGCTGAGCTGCTGAGTTCTTGGGGAAGGAACTCGGTGGGGCCACTCTTGCGGCTCAGGATGTGTGCTGCCTTTATAATGACTCACTGCAAAACAAACACTGAACACCATTTTCACCTTTTTTCCTAAAAGTGAAAATCCTTTTTGGATTTCTTTCCATTCGTGAAAGCAAACACTAATGTAGGTCTTTCAAAAAGTGTTGTAAACTTCCAAAAAGTGGGGGATACCTGTATATACCTAAATGGAATATTATTCAACCTTCGAAAAGAAGGAAATGGGGGCATCTGGGTGGCTCAGTAGGTTAAGCGTCTGCCTTCAGCTTGGGTCAGACCCCAGGGTCCTGGGATCGAGTCCTGCATTCAGCTCCTTGCTCAGCAGGGAGTCGAGTCCGCTCTCTCTCCCTCTGCCTGCCGCTCCCCCTGCTTATGCTTGCTCTCTCTGTCAAATAAATAAATAAAATCTTTAAATTAAAAAAAAAAAGAAAAGAAAAGAAGGAAATCCTATCATTTGCAACAATACAGATGAACTTGAAGGACACTATACTACATGAAATAAGCCAATTTCAGAAGGACAAATACTGTATGATTCCACTTCTAAGAGGTATCTAAAATAGGCAAATTCATGAAAACAGAGAACTGAATGGTGGTTGCCAGGAGAAGGGAGAGGGGGAAATGGGAAGTTGTTGTTCAACAGCCATAGAGTTTCAGTTATGCAAGATGAATAAGTTCTAGTGATCTACTGTACAACACCGTGCCTATAGTCAACACCAGGTATGGTGCACTTACAAGTTTATTAAGAGGGTAGATCTTACATTAAACCTCCCGACCACAAAAAAAAAAAAAAAAAGGCAAGGGGAGGGAGGACACAAGGTAACTTTTGAAGTCATGGTGGATGTTTATGACCTTGATAGTAATGATGGTTTCAAGGTGTATGCATATGTCCGAACTCACACACATTAAGCAGGTGCCATTTTTTTGGTTATACCTGTTTTTGTTTATACCTTGATAAAGCTGGTAACATGGGCACCTGGGTGGCTCAGTTGGTTAAGCGACTGCCTTCGGTTCAGGTCATGATCCTGGAGTCCCGGGATCGAGTCCCACATCGGGCTCCCTGCTCGGCGGGGAGTCTGCTTCTCCCTCTGACCCTCCTCCCTCTCATGCTCTCTGTCTCTCATTCTCTCTCTCGCAAATAAATAAATAAAATCTTAAAAAAAAAAAAAAAGCTGGTAACAGAAAGAACCAATGGCCATGAAGAATCAATGGCCAGGGTTTCAGACATTTAGAAGGTAGATCTGGAACATATCACCAGGCAAACAACCCCTACCACACGCAAGGAACCGTAAATGGGTAGTGCAGAAGAAATCCTAAGTGCAAGAACTAAAAACTCTAAACCTCACTCATATTCTCTTCATTGCTGAGTCATTTTTCTTTGAGTAATTGCCCTTCTCTTTGCCGGTGGCCTCCACCAATACTGTAAAATAGCGTTTAGTGATGGTGATTAACCTTGTCACTTAGTCGGTAATGTGGGTAATATCAGGATGGACGGATCACAGGGAAACCGCAAGGAACAAAACACCACCCACATATCTCACACACCAGCTGAAATGCAGGAACTGGCCACAACTTCAGGCTGTCTCCCTCAGGGAAACGAGTGAATATCGTTTAGGTCATAAATAACGTAAGAGGTAGAAGCATTTTTGAAACTCTATTATTAGTGTTCCTCAACCTTTTATTAGTATCACTCCCAAGGGGAAAAATTTAATTTAATTTAAATTCTCTCTAATGAGAGAAATTAAATAGTAAGAAATAAGATTTTGTGATGTAGGGTTGAGCTTTGGAGAACCCCAAACCATGGGAATGCTGTATTTGGTTCCTATTCCTGCACAAACTATTACACTGTAACAGCGCAAAGTACAATTTTTTTTCTCTTACAGTTCTGGAGCTCACAAGTCCAAAATCAGTTCTACAGGGTTAAAAATCAACATGTTGGCAGGTCTCTGTTCCTTCTGAAAGCTCTAGGGAAGAATCCATTTCCTTGTCTTTTTCCAGATTCTAGAGGCTACCTGCATTCCTTGGCTCCTGGCTCCTTCCTCCAGCTTCAAAGCCAGCAGCGTAATTTCCTCCAATCTCTTGCCTGCATCATCACATTATGGACTCTGAGCCTCCTGCCTCCCTCTTCGAAGGACCCCGTGATTACACTGGACCCACTCAGATAATGCAGGATCATCTTCCCATCTCAAAATCCTTAACTTAGTCACATCCGCAAAGTCCCTTTTTACCAGGTGAGGTAACACAGTCACATATTCTGGGGATCAGAACATGCACATCTGGGGGGGGCAAAAGCCTACCACAAATATCTAATATCCCTTCCCCCAAGACCAATTTTGCCCCCTTGAAAGTAATAGCACCCCCATTTAGAATGCATGCTATATATACAGGAAGGATACACATGGATGCTAAGTAGCCAAACGAACTATACTGAACAGCTCTGGGGGTCCTCCCCTTTTCTTGGTACTAGCAAACCAGATTTCCTTTGGAGAATGGCCCTTTCTTCATTGTGTGCAACCTTAATGGACCCACAGATCAAGGTGCCCACTTTCTGCCAGTCAAGGTGCAGGCATCTGGTGGTCAACTAGACCCTCTCGGTGAGCAATAAAAAAGGGGCTAGGGCTTCATTCAGCATGTTAGGAGACCATCTCTGAGCCCTCATGCCCTTAACTCCTGTTTTTTCTGCTTTCCTGGTTCTTCAGCCTCCCCTCACTTCCCACTCCACTTCTAGGGTTCCACCAAATCCTTCCAATATATTCCATTTTTGATTGAGTTGGCCAGAGCTGATTTTTTTTCTTTTTGCATGCACCCAAATAATTCCAACTCATTCACAATAAGATGCTACAATTTCTGATACTGATATAATACTTTAGGGATCTAGAATTTCAAGAAAAATGAATAATCACCAAAGTCATTTTACTTTCACTTTGAGTCAAAGTGAAATTGGGCAATTTAACAATGAAATAACTAGAGGAAAACTAGCCAACAAAACTTTCTGCGATGGTGATAATGTCCTGCATCTGTGGTGTCCAATCCAATAGTCCCTAGCTAGGAGGAGCCAACCAGTACTTGAAATGTGGCTAGTGGAACTGAATTTACAATTCTATTTAATTTCAACTAAGCTTAATTTAAGTAGCTACGTGTGACTGTTTGCTATCATACTGGACAAAGAATAACTAGAGCTATTATATTTGTATCATTAAGAATGGTCTTACATAGGATACAGCATCTTTAAACAAATGATGAGATCTTTAACCATGAGAACTAATTACTCTAATTTTTATAAATGCTCTGAAATTTCATAACAAAGAGCCATGGCCACTGGGCTGGATATTTTGTTTGCCCTTCCCAATCAAGCCTCTATCCTTCAACACTTTTGGCCCCGTAGGCTGATACCTATGGATTATGTAAATGGACACCTTTGCCCTCTGGCTTCCACTGGAGGTGGATAACTGGGAATTTCCTGCAGATGGAAGGGAAGGAGCACAGCGAAATTGACTGACTTATCCCTGTTCCCTTCCTGCACCACCAGGCACAGCTCCTTTCAGGCACCCGTCTGCCTTTCTGTCTCCACGTTCCGGTAACTAGCCTTCCTTCTGCCTCTTCCGCCCTATGGTTAGTGATGGCACCCCACTGTTACTAGCTCTCAGGTATTTACTGCGCTCTGCCTTGCTCCAAAAACCCCACCCTTATTTATTACTCCATTTAAGTACCCTATCTCTTTCCTGCTGGGACACTGACTGATAAAATCAGTCACCATTTTCATTTAATAATATTTTAGAATAAGGCTTAAAACCATAAGCTAACAAATGGATATATCTCACCGTAGAGCTAAAAGAGGACCCTCGTCATTGATCATTGCTATAAATATTAGTCATTTAACACATACACACAGTACACTGCATATACTCAGAATTAGGAATAAAATTCAACTCAAAGCTCAATGATAGTAACAATATTTCTATTATTAACAGCAGATACCAAGATTCTTCTACAAAAGCAATTACAAATGTGTTGACACAGATCCTAACCGCAATTTGATCAAACCCCTGGGAACTTGTTTTCAAATGCAGGTCCCTTGGAAAAGAAGATAAAATATCAGTGGGTTCCCATCAGTTCAGTCTAGTTAGGTTACTATTAATCAAAAAGGAAAGTGGGAGCAAAACGAAGTGTTATTTGTCAACTAAACACAGCTGGAAACAAAAAATGGAGAAACTTGTGTTTTTCCAGGAGGATGAGAGTATGTTATATCCAAAAGAAACTTTATAGCTCATGCAACTGAAGATATTCCAGAACATGCTGTGAGTGGTCCTCTGGGAAGCTTCTACAGAGCCATCCTTCATCTAATCTGATGGGAGTCAGACCTCCACCCTCCTTCAAAAGAAGCAATTCTGAAGTTAATCCCCGCAAATTTTAATTTGAACTGCTAAAAAAAAGAAAAATATGAAAGCCACTTCTGCTTCAAAGCCATCCCTACTCCCCATTAAAAATGGGATCCTATCTAAGATAAGTTAAGGGATTTCCCCAATGTCAAATATCTTGCCCTCCAAATCAGGTCTCTAGAGTATGTACTGACTGGTCTTACTATTGTATTCCAGTCATTCCAACTAAAATATCATCAATGTTTTCCTTTCACATGTGTTTGTGCATGATTGTATCTGCATCAATATCATATATATAAAATATATATCCATTACGTATATACACATATACATATATTTATCTTTATTTATGTATAAACTTTTAAAGGATCTTTAGGAGAAGCATATGGTCCAAAGTTTAGTTACTGGTTATATTGGTTAGAGTAATATTAGCTGCCACAATGCATATTGTTTCAAACTCAATAGACTTTATTCTTGCTGGGCGGTGACCAGATCAGTGGGGTTGTCCTCACAGTCAATCAGGTACCTAAAGTGACAAGAGGCTTTGCCACCTTCAATATGTAGTCTCCAAGGCTCTCATGGCCATCTCCCTCCCAACCAGCCAAAAAGGGAACAACGGCATGGAAGATCACACTTGGAAGATTTTTCAAGCCCAGGAAAATGTGGCGTATGTCACTTCTACTCACATTCTATGAGCTAAAGAACCCAGTCACATAGCTATCCTGAACTGCAGGAGAGGCCGGGAAATGAGGCTCACTGTTTGCTCATGAAGAAAAGGAGAACAGGAATTTGGGGAACATCTAGAAGTCTCTGCCACAGGGCACTAAGCCTTTCTTGCAACCCCTAAAACACATACCCAGGAAACAAGAAGAAAGAGAATGGCCCCCGTTTTCTAAATGGGAAAGCTGAAGCATAGACAGTGTGCTGATAATAGAAGCAAAAAGGGGTCTCCCCCTCCCTCGCAATTAGGCCTGAGGCTAGTATTCAGTGTTCCAAACCTGCCAGAAGGAAACACAGTGAGTTGAACGCACAGCTTACACTAGAGGAGAGTCAGAGGAATAAGTAACTGACCTAGCTCCACCATTGGCTTCATTCACTGCTTACTTCACAGTATACCATCTATGAAATCCACTGCCCACAAGAGGGGAAACTAAACCTATGGACCTAAGCCAGAAGGCTAGACTCTTGCTACTTACTTCTCAAGTAGTGGTCTATGGCCACACCCTCTACAGTAGTTCCAAAGCCTTACAGTGGTTAGTTAAGATAACCCTAGCTACACCACAAACCAGAAACCCTGAAATCTCAGCAGCTTAACACAGAAATTCATCTCTCCTGCATATAAAAACAAAATGGATGGTCCTGATCAGCTACCGGCATTCCTGTGAACAGTGTTTGAAGACCCAACCTCCACCCAATTTACTGCTCTCCTATTTCCAACACGATTTCCAAGGCTACCCCAGGGGTGTTCATCCAACCGGCAGGTGAGAAGAAAAGGGCACAGAGAAGGTATGTCTCCTGCTTGACCCTCTCTTCCTGCAAGTGACACATGCCAGATCTGCTCCTATTTCATTGGCAAGACCACTGGCATGGCCACACCTAGATGTAAGGGAAGCTGGGACAAATGAAGTTGTTTCCCAGCAACGGTTTTACACTAGAATAGCAAGGACACCTGTTTCTGATGAAGAGCTAGCTCTTGCTGTCACAACCCACTGGGAACCAGTGGAAAGAATCCTTTTATTTGACTAGTTGTTATCTGTGCCACAAAGAGTTCTGTTTCTATAAATAATTACTTACAGTGGGTTTTCTTTAGCCTGGTATGGCTGAGCTTCAGAGGTAAGTGAACACTTTGAAATATATTCAAATTTTCATGAGTGGGTACGGACTACATTTTTAAAAAGGGTCCGTAGCCTTTATTTCAGATTTTCAGAGAGCTTCAAGACCCCCCTAGATATTTTTAAATCATTGCCACATACAGATTCTCTAAACTCGCTTTGTCCTTCTAGGCCTCATTCCCTAACCCAGTGGTTTGTAAACTAAGGAATCATACCCACTGAGGATCACGTTGAATGTACAGATGTCAGGACCCTACCCCAGCCCCATTCAATGATATTTAAGTTGGGGTGTGGGGGGGAAGTTAGGCAGTCGCAGAATATGTGTAATTTTTTAAACTTTCCGTGTAGCCATTGTTCTTACTCCCTGAGCTAAACTGAACAGGTGCATCGCTTGTTAAAGAGAGGCGAGCCGGCTTGCTCCTAGCTAGGGCTGCCAGTGATTAGCTCCCCCCACTCAGCACACCCACATTCCCTTCAGTCCTTCCAGCCTGTTCTAACATAACACAATTTTCGGTCTATTCAGCAGGCCCACTTTCAGTTTCATGTAGCCCTTAAAGATCTCTCTAATTCAGTTTCATGTAGCCCTTAAAGATCTCTCTAATTACGAGACTGATTAAGCATCTCCCATGGAACAAGCACCATGCTTATCGCTTCCCATTTCATTGAAAACTCACAGCCACCCATTTGCAGATGGGTAGACGGGGGCTTCTAGACCTGTACCATTTATCCATTGTCACAGAGCTAGCAAGCGCCTGAACCTAGAGTCAAACCTCACTGCCTGATTCCAGTCTCTTTGTCTGATACGAGAACCTATTTTTAATCCCTCCTCTTCACAACATTGCAGAATACTTTCAAGGCTTTATTATTTGCCTCTCCTGCGCTCGGCAGTTTTGCTCTGCTCCAATACTACTTGAGGTTTTTATCTCCCCCCAGTTTAAAATTTTAACTCTGAATCATCCATGTATAAAAAAGAGGAACTCCATAACTATTTTCCAGTGGAGACTGCATATATTATTTGTCATCAATTTTTCAATTCAGAAGCACCAAATGAAGTAGATGTGAAACATTCAGGATGTCAGGTTGAGCTACAGAGTTCTTTTTCTCTGCTTGAACAGCAAAAGAGAGGTCTACAGATATCCTTAGAGCTTTGATTGCAATATGCATAGCTGAGTGAGGCTGTTAATGACAAACACTTCACAAAATAATTAACTGTTATATCTGACTTCCCGTCTCAAGGAATCCAAGGTGCAATATCAGGAATTTGTGTTGAGACTGTAAATTATTTTGTGGCCAGATGGCATATGGTTACATTTCCTAAATCATCCTATATAAATGTCCCATGCTGTGTCTTCCCGAGTCCCGCCTCTGCTCTCACACTCTGCTGACATGGTGAGTCTGGAACCTCCAACACCAGAAGGAAGTGGTTACAACTTTTTCAGTTGCAGAAAGCTCCTGATCATAAAAACTCTAATTTTCCTACTGTGTAGGCCACTTCAATCACTTGGTTGGAGTTGGGAGAGGTGGAGAGTGTTTCGTTAAATCTTTTCGCTGGAGGAAATGTTGGAAAAAATTTTTTTTCTCATTAGTATTTTTTCCTGGGGGTAAGCTGGACAGGAAAGAGAGATAAAACATAAGTCAATCAATGACACTGTATTTTGAATCTCACTAAAATATTAGGCAGATCCAAATGGTTGAAAGTAGTTTAAAAATAGTTTATAATGAACTATTTGGGGATTTCAATTTGTTCCTGCCATCATTATAGCCATAGCATTGTTGTTTGAAAAACACTATAGGTAAGAAAAAAGGAAAAGGAAAGGAAATGCCATCACAATAACAGGAGATCAGAGACACAGACTTGGGGCAGAGATCAATGACCTAATAAACCAATTTAAAAGTTAATTAGACAATACACTTTACATATGCATACTTCACAGTTACTTACTGGTATCCAACTCACAGTCGCCTAACACCCTCTCACCTGAGCTGTCAAAGTGTGTGCTGGGCAGGAACGAAGCAGCCCAGGATGGGGCACAGCCAGTGCCCCTTCTGGGGAGTCGCTCCCTTCCCCCATGTTGCCCTCTTGTTTGGGAGCTTGTTCTCCAAAGGGGCTCAAAGCAGCTGCGGTCTAGTGCTCCCACTCTGCTGGTCTAGCTGCGGGATCCTCACTTGGAGAAGGGGAGCCCTGCCCCATCTCCTTTCCCATCTCTCTGGATGTATTTCTGTTTTGCCCTCTTAACATCTGCCAAAACAAACTGCCTACACTGAAAAACACAATAACATGGAATCTTGGTTCACATTACTTTTCTCTTAGCTTCATTAGTACCATAATTTTTTTTTCCAACCCTTTAGTCCCCTTGCATCCTCTAGGCTCCTGCCCCTGGCTAATAAACATACCCAGATTTCTTCTATCCTTGCTTGGTCCCTATCTCTAACTCTGTGCTTGCTTTCCGTTCAACTGTGTCTGAAAAATATTCTATTCTAACTATCTCCACATCCTCGCTTTCCATTCCCATTTTCTCCCAACCACGAAAAGCTGGTTTTCACCTCCTACCCACCCCACACTTGCCTGCACTCTGCAAAAACTGCTCTGGAAATGGCAACCAACAATCCTCACAGTGTCAAAACTGTCAATTGTCTATTCTTATACTACTAGTCCCTTCTGTCCCATTTGAGAATGATAGAGACCCAATCCTTTCTAAAATTGTATATCCACGGTTCCCATGGTATTATTCTCTCCCAGGATTCCCCCCTCCTCTCTGACTATTCTATGACTATCTCCTACATGTGTATTTTTGCTTCTCCTCTGCCTGTTCCTTAGAAGTTGGTGTTCTACAGGGTTTTACTCTCTTCTCACATTTTCTGCACCCTGCTTTTCTCACCATATGCTCTTCTCAGGTAGCCTCCTTTGAGCTAATGATTTGAACTCTTACTTATGTGCTAAGGACAACAAAAGCCAGTTCTACAGCCCTGTCCTCTGCCCTGAGCTTCAGACTCAACCATCCAAATGCCTTTTCACATAGACCCCTTTGGATTATCTATAGTTACCTCTTGTTCAATACAGACAAACCTCAATGTGACGTCTTGTCCCCTACAATACCTCGTCTCCAGATTCATTCCCCCTTTGTTCCCAGTAACATTGTTGGTAATAATGGTGTTTTGGAATAATACCTCAGCCATATAATCATGGAATCATTTCCTACCCATTGCCCCTGCTTAATGGACAGTAGGCCATTGATTCTCCCGACCCACAGCTGGTTGGACCAGGAGACAGAAAGACACAGGCATTTCGAGTGCAGCTCAATCCCAGGAATGGTTAAGCACAAAGGAAAAATGCATGAACTCCTGCCACTAAGGTTCACAGACAGCCTTGAATCTAAAACCACCACCCTAGTGAAACCCAGATCTCTTATGACTCGTGGTTTTCGGAGAGAGTCTACTTGTGTTCAGCACACTTGAGAAGTATCTCTGCTTCTTGCTACCAATATAATCCTGGCCAATAATAAATAACAACTTGTAGCTTTAAATTAAACTGACCTCAACACTTGAACAGGATTACCATGCAATCCCTATTAGTATAAGTGTCTCTACTGCTCAGAGTTCCTCATTGCCATGAAACCCCCAGAATTTACTCTAATTATAACAAAATTATAACAAGGCCATCTAGATGCATCTAGCTAAGTCAGATCTTAGGCAACATACTGTCTCTGTTCCAATTTTCTTCTCACTCAGGAGCCGCTCAGAATCTAAAATGTCAGGGTGCCTGGGTGGTTCAGTTGGTTAAGCGACTGCCTTTGGCTCAGGTCATGATCCCAGAGTCCTGGGATCGAGTCCCACGTCAGGCTCCCTGCTCAGCAGGGAGTTTGCTTCTCCCTCTGACCCTACCCCCTCTTGGGCTCTCTCTCTCACTCTCTCTCTCAAATAAATAAATAAAATCTTTAAAAAAAAAAAAAAGAATCTAAAATGTCAAACATAAATAATTAAAGAATACATTTAAGAAGTCATTTCTGGGGGTGCCTGGGTGGCTCAGTTGGTTAAGCGGCTGCCTTCGGCTCGGGTCATGATCCCAGGGTCCTGGGATCGAGCCCCGCATTGGGCTCCCTGCTCAGTGGGGAGCCTGCTTCTCCCTCTGCCCGTCCCCCTGCTTGTGCTTGCTCTCGCCCTCTTTCTCCCTCTCTCTCTGTATCAAATAAATAAAAAATCTTAAAAAAAAAAAAGAAGTCATTTCTGTAGGTTTCCAGAATTCCCGGAGCCTGCATTTTTTGCTAGCTGTTTTAATAATCCTCTTTTAAATTCCATTTGTCAAATTACCTTTAATCAACAAGAGTGCTGTTGCATGAGGTATACAAATGGGAAAGAACAAAATGTTCCTCAAGGTGCCTCTTCTTGGAATAAGCCCAGAAAGTGACACCTGGGTAGACTTGATTTTAAGGAAATGTACATTCTGAGTTCTAGCATGAAATGTCACACTTGATCGTAAAGAAAATCCAGCTGTACTAGGCACTGCCTGACATCTGATGCTAATATTCATAACTGTTAAGTTTTAAAGCATTTCACATATAGTTGCTTCTTTCAGGAATAAAATGAAGTCCTTTCTTCAGTCTTGGCTTGTGATTCTTTAGTGAGTCAGAAGTAATACAGAGTAGCTAAAGGTTACAGCAATTTGTCACAGTCACATGTGAGCAATTCAAAGTTCTTTAACCCCTCCATTTTGAAAGAATGTTTTCCTTAAAAGCAGACTCCGACATTATTTTATAGCCACTTAGTAGCTCATAGTACATAGGAGAACAAGAATCAGTAACCAGCTTCCCCGACAAAACTCTACAAGGAAAAAAATATAGAACCTTCCAGTCGAATTATTTTTTAAAAAGCCCTAATTGGGTATTTTGTTAGGTTTCCCATCTTAGAAAAATGATAAATACCTCCAGCTTATATCATGCTAATCACAAATAGTTAATCCCATAGTTTTTCAAACAACTATGATTCACCATGAATCATGGTGAAGAGGAAAAAAAAAAAAAGAAATCAAAGGGGAAAAATAAAACCCCACCAGGTTGAGCTGCATTTACTCACTCAACACCTTGGTTATTTGTTAAGCTTTTTTAAGTCACCCTTTAGTCATACCCTTAAAAGCTTGATGGGGCATTCAGAGCAAAACATGAAAGTGGGAAACAGTTCCAAAAGAGTTTGTTAAACTTTTCCTTTTACACTAACCAAGAAAGATGTAGGCCAAGTCACCATGTGAACTCATTTGAGCTCTGCTGAAATCTGGAGATAGATATTTTTATTAAAAGGCTACAGTCTTATTTCGTCTACTCATGAACTCAGAATGTCATTATCTTGGTTTTCATATGTGGGATATAAGAGCATATTATCATATAGTTAAATCTCCAGCCTAGCTTGTCTAGGATAACATCCTAGGACTTAAGTGACATGCTGATGATGCACATTAATACATTTTAATAAAAACATAAGTTTCTGATTATACTGAGTGGGAAAAAAATAGGATCATGAAAAATGGCTGTCAGTAATACAAGATAATAAAATCAAATTTTCCCCTACTATTTAATGTGCTGCTTTGGAATTTCAACAGAATTCGATTTACACACACACATACATACATTCACATATTCTCCCATACAATTTGTGCCAAAAATGACAGATTGGGATTACCAAATCAGAAGGAATGTGGATTGCATCCTACCAACTTTGAAATATGCTTAAGCAACCTAGGAAAAGAATGGTTTATTATAAGTAAGATATACTACAAGTCCAGTTTTATCCAAAGTACTTACATATATGAGAGGTAACTCAACAAATTATACATAAAATTCAGTTAAGAAACAATTCCACGGGGCACC
Source organism: Mirounga angustirostris (assembly GCF_029215605.1). NCBI lineage: Eukaryota > Metazoa > Chordata > Mammalia > Carnivora > Phocidae > Mirounga > Mirounga angustirostris. Next base: position 39,703,652 of record NW_026991720.1, read on the forward strand.
TAGGTGGCTTAGTCGGTTTAGCGTCTGCCTTTGGATCAGGTCATGATCCCAGGGTCCTGGGATCAAGCCCCGCATCGGGTTCCCTACTCAGTTGGGAGCCTGCTTCTCCCTCTCCCCTCTGCTCCTTCCCTCTGCTTATGTGCTTTCTCTCTCTCTGTCAAATAAATAAATAAAATCTTAAAAAATAAAAGAAAGAAAAAAGAAAACAAAGAAACAATTCCATGACCACAAGGAACATACTTTCAAATTAGAAAGACCAAAAAAATACAAAGACATGTGAAAATAGATTAAGGGCAAAAGGAATTGGGGAGAAGGGAAAACTCAGGTGGGCTTTATAGATTAAGAGAGTCTCTCTAAAGCAGTAGCTCTGAACCTTGGCTGCACATTGGAAGTACTTTGATTTCCTTCTATTTAGGTTCTGATTTAATTGGTCTGAAGTGTAGGCTTGGCATTAAAAAAATTTTTAACTCGCCAGGTAATTCTAATGAGCAGCCACAGCTGAGAACCACTGCTCCATTAGGTGTAAACCTTGAACTACCTACATCCAGATCAGGATGGACAGAAGAAGGTGCACCATGAAGAGGACAATGGGAAGCCCAAAGTCAGGCACTGTAATTTGAAAGGAGAAGTAAGCTAAGCAAAAAGTACTACTGGCAAAAACCCCAGACACCTGGCATCCCGGTCAGAGCTTCCTGTGATGGTATTTCCTTAGTGAGAGCCCTACAGCTCAGAGCATGCCTTCCATTCTAAATGTTAGAGAATATCAATTATCAGCTGCTATATTCTCAGAAAGCTGTCTCAATAACTGGACTCACAAAATACTGAAGTATGGGCCAGAATGCCAAAGAATGCCTTTTCAATAAGAGACATATCAGCCTAGTGGCTCAGATACCATACTGACACTGGGGCAAAGCTCTATGGGAAGCCAGACTGTAGTCAAGGGTTTAGTGTAAAGAATCAGAACAAGGATAACTAATTGTACAATTCCCGTGGCTAATACAGCAAGTATGGAGAGCTGGATGCTTCCATCTCATCTATATAGGCATATGTGATTCATGGACCAGATCCCCAGGCCATTTCAAAGCAATTTTTTCTCCAAGATGATGCTCTTACTCCTCATTTTTCTTTGGTTTCATGCTCTTGACTGCTTCTGTTGGTAAATTCTTCCACTATGTTAATACCATTGATTATATTACCTTTAAGCTTGGTTTATTCTTTTAGATTTGAATCTGGGAAGCATATTATCTCTTATAATTACACATTGATTGTATTTTTTTTAATCCTCAGAGATCTAGAGAAACCTTAATTTGGTTACCTACAGAAGAGAACTGGGAATAAAAGTCAGAGAACTGAAGCAGAGGAGACAGGTTCAGAGGTAATGAGAAATCAGTTTGTACAGCTCTGATGAGGACAAGAGTCCTGAAATATGGTGTGCTTATTTATTTATACCCCCCAAGGCCTCTATCAAAATTCTGAACATAAAACAGGCTATTTATTTGAATGTTACATATGGATATGTTTACACATGTAATATATATACATATGATACATATATATTTATAGTTTAACGGTGTATTATATAATTCAGCTCACTGAGAACTTCTTTATTTGTATTTGCTTATTCTTAGAGAATAAGTTAGCTGGTAGTAGGACTTCCCTCTTTCCTTCTTGCAACTTTTATTTATAAAGGAACTCTTCTCACTATAGTGTTATCCCCAAACTCTAGATCAGATTAGCTTCTGAATCACAGTACTTAGGCTAATTCATGAGATTAATCCCTTTTTCATTTCAACAAGATATTAGTGTTACAAGATGAAATCAATACCTTGATTTTGAAAAATGTGAATAAGAAAATATCATGATAACCCGCCCAGAAAGCACCTGTGAGTGTTGCTGCTGAATTATAAAAAGAAAGGAAATATCACCTCTAATCACTGGATTTAAAAGGAAGCTAGTCATTTTAGTTCTCCCTCTGAGTGGAACTGAAGTCTTGGTTTATTGGGGAAAAAAAAAGAAAACAGAGATTAAGACAAGAAATACACTTATGTTTTATTAGGATTGGTTAGCTTTCAGGTGATACTTGACTCATTGTCATTCTATATTTAAGCACAGATACATCCCAAAGCATTTCTAGAAGGTCGGTGTGATTCACCCAAACTTCAGTTACCAAGAAATTGATTCAGAGGAGCTATGCTCATGAATCCATGTTCTGGATTCTTAGTCCATTGGCTGTATTAAAATCATGCTCAGAGGCTGAATTTACCCTTACGTCATGATCCAACTGATCAGCTCTCTTGCCCGGCGTTCTTTTTCCCAGTTATCTCTAATGCTCACCCAAGAGTTTCCACAGCCCCTGATCATCCATCTCACTTTGCATTTTTCCCACTGAGGAACTCACTTTAACAGACTCAATACCCATACACCTGAAGTTCTTGTTTTCTTCCCATGCTCCAAATACTTTGGTTTACCAAACATTCCATAAATTAATAATAGCATCCTTCCAACATTTTCTCTAACTGATCCTCAAATCAAAAACACAGAATCTTAAAACTTAGCCCCCTCTTTTTCCAATACCTACTATCTCTCTCTCCTCAGAATATATGGATTCATTGCTTTTAAACAGTTGTGGTGGGTGAATTCCAAGGAAGAGATCAATATCTATTTTTTCTCTAAACTTGTAACTATACTAAATGCTAATGGTCCCAGAAACTCTCCAGAATTCTTCAACATTTTTAAAAGAATTCAATTGTGTGAGGTAGGATTAGATGTATCTATTGAGACACTTTCTCAAGCTATCACTTCAGGAAAAATAGATGGTTAAATTTCTATGAAATATTTAGGAAGTTTGGGAGGTTACAGATATCTTCTGGGTTATAGAAACAATCTTCCTCCTCAATGGTCATTTTCAAACCCTGTAAGAACTTTCATCTGAATGGGGCGCCTGGGTGGCTCAGTCATTAAGAGTCTGCCTTCAGCTCAGGTCATGATCCCAGGGTCCTGGGATCAAGCCCCGCATCGAGCCCCGCATCGAGCCCCACATCGAGCCCCACATCGAGCCCCGCATCGGGCTCCCTGCTCCGCGAGAAGCCTGCTTCTCCCTCTGCCACTCCCCCTGCTTGTGTTCCCTCTCTTGCTGTCTCTCTCTCTGTGTCAAATAAATAAATAAAATCTTTAAAAAAAAAAAAAGAATTTTCATCTGAATGAATACAAATTGCTATTAGAACATTAACAGTATCTAATGACATTCAAAATATTTTAGTCATTTTTTTCTTTTTCTGAATGTTGTTGTTGTTGTTTCTAATCTAATCATTTTAATATAGTCGTGCCTGGAGAATTTCAGCCAAAGAGCTCACAGTCAGAAACAGTCATTAGGACACCTGGGTGGCTCAGTTGGTTAAGCGACTGCCTTCGGCTCAGGTCATGATCCTGGAGTCCCTGGATCAAGTCCCACATCGGGCTCCCTGCTCGGCGGGGAGCCTGCTTCTCCCTCTGACCCTCCCCCCTTTCATGTGCTCTCTCTCTCTCATTTTCTCTGTCTCAAATAAATAAATAAAATCTTTAAAAAAAAAAAGAAAACAGTCATTAAAAAAGTATGAGAGAGCATGCGAGAGAGGGAGAGGCTAAAATGAAGTACAAACATATTTCTGAGAACAACACAGTAAACTCACACTTCTTAGTCAACGTCTTTCATACCCAAAGTTTTCCATAGACTTTCCCAAGACATCAAGAAAACAACAACAAAAAGTCAGTGTTCTTGCATCTTCCCATTCCTACAAAACCATAGGGTAACAGTTCTTGTTCATACTTCTACAGATACATCATTGTTTGAGCTCCCTTCTCACTGGGAAAATTGGTGAAGTCAAAAACCTGCTGGGCTTTCCTATCCGAAATAAGAGGTAGAACCATTATTCAAAAAGCAAGACTTACTTTATGAAGCTTTCGCCACATTTGTAAGAGGTCGGTTGCTCTGTCCATTTCCCCATTTGTAAAACAGGCATGACAGCACCTACCATGGTCGTTGTAAGCACAAATGATAAAGCCTGGCACAAAGAAGGAAGCGTTTTGGAGTTACTCCTGCTGGGTGATGCCTCTCTAGGTAAGAACTGAGGGAACCTGACGTCTCTATTGCTGCCTTAAGGAAATAATAGTTTTGCCAACTAATAAATCCAACCAGAATTCATACTGTCTCTGGCAGAGTTGAGAGAAGCCCATAAACACTCCACTTTAGTGATGGATTTTTGTATAGTTTCTTTATTTTAGGGCATAAGTGTGATATGGTTATCTTATTCCTTTAAGTTAATTATTTTGAATCATCAGTAGTATCCACTATTTATTGTTTTGTAACATAATCACCTCTAGTATATGTGTTAGGGTTCAGTGAGCTCAAATTTATGTGTACCGGGTTTTCCTTTTTTTTTTAAAGAAGGAAGAGGTTTTTTTTGTTTGTTTGTTTTTTAAAGATTTTATTTATTTATTTGACAGAGAGAGACACAGCGAGAGACGGAACGCAAGCAGGGGGAATGGGAGAGGGAGAAGCAGGCTTCCCGCTGAGCAGGGAGCCCGATGCGGGGCTGGATCCCAGGCTCGATCCCAGGACCCTGGGATCATGACCTGAGCCAAAGGCAGATGCTTAACGACAGAGCCACCCAGGTTCCCCTGTACCGGGTTTTCTTAAAGGACATCTCTGTGTATTGCCTCGAACAAATATGTCCTATAGATGGTAGGCCAAGATCTCCTCTCACAAGCCAGTGACGTTCGGTCAGAAAGATTAAGTGTACCTGGAAACTGAGTCCAAGGCTCACTTTTGAAAATGTGATTATGAAGCAACACATTTCTCTGCTGTTCCAAGGACAGAAAATGTGGAGAATACTTTAGAGAAAATATACAAGTGTTACTGTGGAAAGCAGTAGAACAGTCTTTCTCGGCGAGGAAGATGCAGAGGCAGCATGAAAAACCTATCTGAGGCAGGTCCCAGAGGGAGGCTGAAACTGCCCAGAAAGCTTTTTGCATTACAATTCCCTAAAGAAACCTAATCAGCAACATTAAATACAGGTTCTGCTTCCCTGAGAAATGGCCTCTCAGGAATCCGTACTCCCGCTCTGGAATTCATCCAGGCCCCTCTCCCACTGGGACTCCTCACAACACTGCTTTCTCCAGCACAGGTGCCCACAGGCCAAAATCCCAATGAGCAATTTTGCTTCCTGCTTCAGCTAGGTTTTCCGGACTGACCCAGCTGATTTTCACAGCTCAGTCTTCTGTCTTGGACACCAACACTTCAAAAACCAGACTACCACTATGTGCAAGAACTCAGACTATGCACAGGAGGCACCCAGGCTGGAATCCTACCTCAGAACCTGAAGGAGTAAGTGGCCAGACCTACTCCTCATCAACAGCTCCTCTCCGGAGGAAGGCGACAGGACGTTCCTCAGAGGCAAGAGAGATAAATCATGGGGCAAAATTTCTAAGCCATTGGAAGTGGTCTGAAGGGGGAGGAGCAGTCTCTGGATGTGTATCTATTCATTCACTTCATGAACAAATATTTATGGAGTCATGTGCTAGGCAGTGTTCTATACACTGAGGATAAAGGGATGAACAAGACAATGTCTCTATTCTCCTGGAGCTAACTTACTAGCTGGAGCGGTGGGGAGACATCAAACAAATAAAAAATAATACATAAATGTATAACTAAAACACTGATAGTGCAATAAAACAGAGTAAGGGAGTGGAGGCACCTCTTTAGAGTGGGCAATCAGGAAAGACTTCTCTTAAGACATGACACTTGAGCTTAATCTAAATAAAGAAACAAAGACAGTCATGAGAGGATATAGGGTAAGAGAATTCTAGGCAAAGGAAACGTCGCATGTAAAAATCCTGAGCTGTCCACACATGTGGCAAGGTGAAAGAACAGGAAGATGTCCCGTGGGGCTAGAGTACAGCAAATGAAAGCAGAGGATGATGGCAGAGATTAGTGGGACCAGGATACATAGAACTGTGTAAAAGCATGATAAAGTGTTCGGATTTTATGCTAACAGCAGTGGAGAGCAATTAGAGGGTTTTAGGTAGGATAATGCATGGTGTGATTTATGTTTTAAGATCTCGCTAATGCATGGTGTGATTTATGTTTTAAGATCTCGCTGGCTACAAAATACAGTATACATTATAGGGCTGAAAAGTGGTTGCAGATGGGGCACCTGGGTGGCTCAGTCGTTAAGCGTCTGCCTTCAGCTCAGGTCATGATCCCAGGGTCCTGGGATCGAGCCCCGCATCAGGCTCCCTGCCTGGCGGGAAGCCTGCTTCTCCCTCTCCCACTCCCCGGCTTGTGTCCCCTCTCTTGCTATGTCTCTCTCTGTCAAATAAATAAATAAAATCTTCAAAAAAAAAAAAAGGGGGGGTTGCATAAACAGCAGTAAAGAGACTCATGGCTATGAGTGACATGATGTGGGCATGAATTAGGCCCTGCAGCTGTAGCAAAGGGGCTAAAGTGAGGCGGCATGTATTCTGAATGGGGCCCCAGGAGACTGGCTGAGGATGCACTGGATGTCAGCTGCAGACTGAAGTGCCATTTACTGACATGAGAAGTAGAAGAACTAGTCTGGGAGGAAGTTCAGGATTCTTCTTGGGATATACTACTCTGAGACGCCTCTAGATACAGAAGGAGAGGCATCCTCTCTCAGCCCAGCCTACTGTAATGAAGTGCCACAGACTAGCTGGCTTACAAGCAGCAGATATTTATTTCTCACAGTTATGAAGACCAGAAGCCCAAGACCAGGGTGTTAGCATAGTCAGGTTCTGGTGAGAACCATTTTCTGGGTGAGACTGCCCATTTCTTGTCTCCTCACATGGCGAAAAGCAGTTGAGAGAGCTCTCTGAGTTCCCTTTCATAAGGACATTAATCCCATTCATGAGGGCTCCACCGTCCTCCCAAAGGCCTCACTTCCTAATACCATCACATTGCAGGTTAGAATTTCAACATTTGAATTTGAGGGAGACACATACATTTAATTCATTGTAGGAGTCGACAAACAAAAGCTGGATTTATGATTCTTGAGCTTGGTAGCTTGGAATTATGGATAAAATCTTGGACTCACCAGCGCATACAGACATGAGACTAGATGAGAGAAATGAGAGGAAAGGCTATCTAGGATGGGGCCCTGGGGCACACACCACCATGTGTAGATCAGAGAGCAAAGAAGGAGCCAGCAAAGGAGCCTGAGAAGAAAAACCATGGAAGCCAAGAGAAGAAAATGTTTAAAGAAGGCGAGTTCAAGTGTGTCCACTGTTGCCAAGTCAGATGAGGACAGAGAAGTGACAGGGTTCAGAGTGCGGTAGGGCAGATGTGGGGACCGCCTGACCCTGGCCGGCCCCGAAAGTGTGCGCCTCCTAAAAGTCTGAACCTTAGATGCCACAGCTGCCTCAGCCTGCTTCGAGCTCTGTCTGCAGCTGACCATTGAATTTAGCAACAGGGAGGTTACTAATGAGCTTGGTGAACAAGTTATCAGCGGAGAGGAAAGGGCAGAGCCCAGGACTGCTTGTCCAGAGAGGACAGGACATTTGTGGCAATGACAGTGGCTCAGCCTCAGAGCACAGAGGTGCTCATCAAAACATCTGCAGCACTGACATCATCTGTCACATGGTAAAGGGGAGAAGGAAGAAGAAAGAAGAGGAAGAGAAGGCAGAGAGGAAGAAAGAGAAGACCCGGCCCTACTCTTGCCACAACTAGTTTGCTTTTGGTTTGGGTTTGGTTTGGGTTTGGTTTGGTTTGGTTCTGTTTTGTTTGGGCTGCAATTTATAGTATGTGCTCAGTACATTATTTTCTATGCTGAGAAGTATGACGAGCGTCTAGGCCCTGTGCTAGGGGCTTTCAATTGTGTCTAAGCCACACAGCAATCCTGAAAGCTGTGTGTTATTATCCCATGCTTACAGATCAGGAAACTGAGGCCCAATGAGGGCAAATGATTGTCTGTGGTCACAGGGCCATCAGCAAAGATAGGATTCAAACCAAGCCTGTTTGAGTCCCAGGCCTGTGGGTCCTGTGGGCAGAGAGCGGGAGAGCCCAGAAGACAGCACTCGGTGCGGACATCGGCCAGCCCTGGACAGAGCTATTGAGACACTTTCTCAAGCTATCACTTCAGGAAAAACAGATGGTTAAATTTGAACTCAGCATGGACAATGCGAACAGCACCCAGGACTCGGTCCCGATGGGGAGGGCCGTGGGGAGAGCAGGAGACAGGCCATTCTCCTGGTGGGCAGGGATTATGAGGATCCTTGCTGATTTTGCCACTGCTAATGCAGCCACGACGCCTGTCCCTGCGGGTTGGTGGGGCACGGGGAATACCGCTCCCTCGCTGCACGGTTCTGCAGCTAAATACACACAGTGTAACTTCCCACTCTGCTCTCAAGTTGCTGCAGCCAGAAAGAAAAAAAAAAAGGCTTATCTCCATGTGTACAATTAAATCTCTACAGAGAGCAGTGTTAGTCCGACTCAAAGACATCTGCATTCCCCCCGTTTTATGAAAGAATTATGAAAGTGTTCCTTGTTGAGTTATGTCCTGGAATCTTTGAAGAAAACTTAAGTCTCTCTGGACTCGTCTAACTCTCTTGAAGTCTGTAAAACCTGAAGGAAAGAGATGGTTGCATAAGCTTCAATTAAAGTTTCTTTTCAAATATCCACAATTTTTACACACACAGAGTAAGCTCTCATTATTACTCGTTTGCACTATAAACATTTGATAATGTTTTCAAATGTATACTCCACAGAAGAAACACATTTTCATACTTAAAAAGTTTTATATGTTCACATTTGGAAAGTTGGAAAATGGGTTCTCTGGCTTCTGACCAACTCTCCTCTTTAACTGTGTAAACCATCGTTTTTTCACCACTGATACTTCCTTCCCCTCCACCAGTCACCCAAACAAGTATCAACTCAAAAGAGATCACAGGCCTAAATGTAAGAGGTACTACTATATACTTCCTAGAAGAAAACCTAGAAGACATTTGTCATGACCTCAGGTGGAGCAAGAGTTCTTAGAACAAGAGCAAAAACATGATAAAAGAGAAAAACGATAAACTGGAGTTAATCAAAATTAAAGTCTTTTGCTTTCAAAGGACACCATTAAGAAAATGAAAGGAAAAACCACAGACTAGGAGAGAGTAGTTGCAAATCATATTATCTAATAAGGGACTTGGACCCACAATAGACATAAAGAATTCTTTCAACTAATAATAAGGAAACAAAATGCAATTTTAAAAAGGGTAAAATAGGGGCGCCTGGGTGGCTCAGTTGGTTAAGCGACTGCCTTCGGCTCAGGTCATGATCCTCGAGTCCCGGGATCGAGTCCCGCATCGGGCTCCCTGCTCGGCGGGGGGTCTGCTTCTCCCTCTGCCCTCTTCCCTCTCGTGCTCTCTGTCTCCCATTCTCTCTCTCAGATAAATAAATAAAAATCTTTAAAAAAATAAAATAAAATAAAATAAAATAAATAAATAAAAAGGGTAAAATATTTGAATAGATACTTCATAAATAAGATAAATAAGATATGTGAAACTTGCTCAACAGCATTAGTAGTGAGTGAAGTGAAAATGAGATGCCACTGGACACCCACCCGAATGGCTGTCATCAAGAAGACAGACCGTGCTAAGTGTTGCTGAGGGTGGGCAGAAACGACAGCTCTCCCACGCTGCTGGCGGGAATGTAAAAAGGCACGGCTGTTCTGCAGAACAGTTGGGAAGTTTCTTTAAAAAGAGGAACGTAAACTTACCCTCTTATCTGCAATTCCATCCCCAGACATTTCCCCAAGAGAAATGAAAACATATGTCTATGTAAAGGCGTGTACCCAAATGCTGACAGCAGCATTATGCATACAGCCAAAAAGGAGACACAAATCGAAATTCCATCAGCTTGTGAATGGATAAATAACATGTGGAATTTCCACATAATGGAATACTAGTCAGCAATAAAAAGGACCAAACTACTGAGTGAGTGGTGCTGAAACTTGGACGAAACTAAAAAACATGTTAAGTGAAAAGAGGAAAATGCAAGATTGCATGATTCAATTCAGATTTACATTCTTCAGAAAGTAGGATTCCCATGATTCCCTTTAGAGGAAATGTCCAGAAACAGAAAATGGATACAGACAGGTGGAAAGCAGATCCCTGGGGCTAGGGGTAGGAGTAGGCATTGGCTGCAAATGGGCACAAGAAAACTCTGGAGGACGACGAAATTGCTCTAAAACTGGATAGTAATGATTGCAACAACTTTATAAATTTACTAAAAATTATGGCATTTTATGGGTGAATTTTATTGTATATAATTATACCTCAATAAAGTTGTTTGAAAAAAAAAAAACTTTAAAAAGAAAGAGCCATTAGGTACCTGTTGGTAAGATAATATCTATGGCTTTCAAAAAAGAATTCTTTGGGGCACCTGGGTGGCTCAGTCGTTAAGCATCTGCCTTCGGCTCAGGTCATGATCCCAGGGTCCTGGGATCGAGCCCCACATCGGGCTCCCTGCTCGGCAGGAAGCCTGCTTCTCCCTCTCTCACTCCCCCTGCTTGTGTTCCCTCTCTCACTGTCTCTCTCTGTCAAATAAATAAATAAAATCTTTAAAAAGAAAAAAAAGAATTCTTTAATTCCCTGTAAGAAATATTTTAAGATACCCATTAAACTGGGCAAAAAGCTTATAGTCATTTAATACCACATGCTGGTGAATAGATAAGTCAGGATGTGCTATCTTATACGGCAGTAATAAACCAGCTCAGAATCTCTGGTCTAAAACAGAGGTCAGCAAATTTTTTCTGCAAAGGACCAAATAGTAAATATTTCCAACTTTGTAGGCCACATGGTTTCTGCTTCAACTACTCAACTCTGCCTAGAGAATATACAACAAACGGGCATGGCTATGTTCTAATAAAACTTTACAAAAACAGGCAGTGGGCCAGGTTTGGCCAACAGGACATGGTTCTCCAACCTCTGATGTAATTTATTTACATCATTGATTTATTTACAACTCATACTTTATTGCAAGCCAACTAGAGGCATTACTCCATGTCATCTTCACTGAGACCCAACATAATGAAGAAGTCACCACATGGATCATTAAAATTTGCTGAGGCAGAGTCCAGTGAATGTGACAAATTTCTCACTGGCCCTTAAGATTCTGCTCACATTTTATTGCCCAAAACAAATCTCATGACTATGCCTAATTTCAAAAGGGGTGGGAAAGTGCAAGCCACCACATGCCTAAAAGGCAGAGAGCTAGAAGTCACTGGTGAACCACGTTTCATTGCTATAACAGAGAGAATGGAGGGAAATGTGAACTCTCATCCACTGATAAGGAGAATGTCAGTTGCAAAACCACTTTGGGGAACCATTTAGCATATTTTGCAATGTTAAATATGTTCTACAAACCAAAATTTCCACTCTCAGGTGGGTGCCCTGTAGAATCTCCCACATAAGTCCACTAAAAAATACATACAACAATGTTCACTGCAGCATAGTTTACAATAGAAAAAACTGAATGCACCTTCAATGTCTATTAATAGTAGCATAGATAAAATTATTATTTTTTAAATAAAATGACAACATGCCTAGCAGCCCAAATGAATAACATACGGGTCAATGAAAACGAATTATTTTACCAGTATGGATATATCTAAAGAAAGTAAATTTGAGTGAGAAGGGAAAGTTGCAAAAGAGTACATACACAATTATTCTATTTATTTCAATTAATTTTTTTAAAGATGTATTTATTTACTTATTTATTTGAGAGAAGGGGAGGGACAGAGGAAGAGGGAGAGAGAGAATCTCAAGCAGACTCCCCGCAGAATGCCGGATGTGGGGCTTGAGCTCACGACCCTGAGACCATGACCTGAGCCAAAATCAAGAGTCGGACGCTTAATCGACTGAGCCAGCCAGGCGCCCCTGTTTACGTCAATTATTAAAAGCACATTGCTGGGGCGCCTGGGTGGCTCAGTCGGTTAAGCGATTGCCTTCGGCTCAGGTCATGATCCTGGAGTCCCGGGATCGAGTCCCGCATCGGGCTCCCTGCTCGGCAGGGAGTCTGCTTCTCCCTCTGACCCTCCCCCCTCTCATGAGCTCTCTCTCTCTCTCTCATTCTGTCTCAAATAAATAAAATCTTTAAAAAAAATAAAAGCACATTGCTTGTGAGCAATGTAATATAATATAGAGTAATATAAAGAAACGGGCACACATTAACTTTATGGCAATGCTTATCCCTGAGGACATTTGGAAGTTAAGGGACTTTCCTATCTGCCATGTTGTATTTCATTAAAAGCATCTGAGGAAGTTATGTCAAAATATTAATATGTGTTAAGTTTGGATAGTGAAAACTGTGGGCTCCTGTTAGATTTCTTTTGTTCCTATTTGTATGCTTGAGATGTCTTTTAAATTAAGACGAAAAATAATGACTGCAGCTAGTTCTGTCAGCAGAGAGAAGTGTCATGGTGATAGTAAATGACACAAAAGAACTGGCTGAGCTAAGAGCAAGACAATGAGTTGCCCTTACAAGCTACAAAAAAATGAGCCATGAAAGGGAACAAACCAACCTCACTGGCTGAGTAGTCTGAAAGCAAAAATGTTGGGAACTCAACTCTCCAATTTAGGAAAAGTTAACAGTGAATAAAACCCTCCAAATAGAAAATCCATCTTTTCATGGCTTTGAATAATACCTTGTGGTCATTTAAGAGATTGTTGTCAGGACTTTTATGATATAACAATTATTGTATCTTCCACATTGTGAAAGTGTTCTCATGTAACAGAAATAAAATGGAAGGGAAGAAGGAATAAAGAGTGAGAGAAACATGGAATGAAGGGGGGGGCGGCCTGTGGGGAAGTCAGGTAACTGAGCTCTATCCTTTAGCTCTGTCACTACATCTGTCTTGAGCAAGTAACTTCAGCTCTGTGAGTCTCAGTTTCTTCCTCCCTAATAAGAGGACAACGACCTAGATTCCAACTTTATATTCTATGATCCTTGAAATATCCATTCAGGTTCACATTTGGAGGAGAGGTATTACCCTGGGATAAAAACCCTCATCCTCTGTCTGATCCAGTGAACAAAGTACTAGAATAAAAAGTTAGGGTCACAATTCAGCATGAAGGTCAAAGCCACACATCATTCATCAGGGCAGTTGCTATGCAAGGGTAGGTGGGGTGGGAAGTGAGTGAAGGTAACCTAGGGAAACTGCTGGGCTTCAGACTTCCATTTATGATGAGCAGGATCCAATGGCCACACCCTCAATCAGGAAGGCCTAAAAGACAACTGTGAGGAGAAGCAAAGATTTATGCCCACCTCCAATTTTTCAGGATTCCAGAGCAACATAAGAAAACAGGAAACTCTAGTACAACCAAACCTTTAACTTGCCCCCAAAGTTTGTGTGAAAAGGTTTAGATTATAGGATGTAGGACAAAGTCTCACCAGAGTGGTTTCTAGAATTATGTGCCAACCACTACCCTAACACCAAGAAAGAATTATAAAAAGACAGACGGACGGACGGACGGACGGACGGAAGGAAGCAAAGGAGGAAGGGAGGGAGGGAGGAAGGAAGGAAGAGCAAGCCTCAGGTGTTCTCTTTCCATGACCCATTCCATGTCACCCACCCCGCAGTGTGTCAGCCCCTCCCTACAGAAGCCATAACAAACTTCTAACATTTCCCTCCAGCCTCAGCTCTTTGCCTTTTAAGTGGGATTGGCCACATCAAGAAGCCATTTTTCCCTACAGCTATCTGCAAGAAATCATAGAGACAACAGAATTTGGAGGGGTGAAGGTAGCAGGTAGCACGTAGGACCTGTGATCTGGACAAGCTCCCTTGAGAAGCACAATGTCACAGGTTTAAAATAATTTTTCTTCAGAATTACAGACACTCTCAGGTGAAAGTTTTCCAAATAATCCAACCATCTCTACATTTGATATGATGTCATCACAAACCAAAATCTTTCCATTAAAGTGTCAAGACTCAGATTTATACAATAGACATAAAAATAAAAGTTAAACACAGAGGCAAAGAATGTTAATGGAATTTATATATATGCATTAAGGGGAAAATGCACCTCTGAGTGTTGTTTATGTAAAACGCTATTTATAAATTTGAGCTTGCATTTCCTTAGACATCATTTGAAAGTGTCTCTATTACTGATGTGCTAGAAACATTTCTCCCATTTTAATTATGCTGTGGAATATGCTGATTCCAATCAACACATTGAGGACAGTTTTAAAGTCCATGAGCAAGAAAGAATTCTCATTCATACAGAGTCCAGGCTTTATACGTAAAAATATCAACACGCATTTAGTATCTACCATGTGCTTTACTAAACACATCTTTTTTTTTTTTTAAGATTTTATTTATTTATTTATTTGAGAGAGAGAGAGAGGGAGAGAGCACAAGCAGGAGGAGTAGGAGAGGGAGAAGCAGGCTCCCCACTGAGCAGGGAGCCCAATGCGATGCGGAGCTTGATCCCAGGACCCTGGGATCATGACAGAGCCAAAGGCAGAGGCTTAACTGACTGAGCCACCCAGGCGCCCTAAACACAGGTCTTTGTTAAACACAAGTATTTAGATATTAATCCCTCTCTACTGCATGGATAATGAGGTCTCCCCTTTGTGCCCCCAAGTTGACATGAGGATAACATTTTCTATGTGGCAGGGAGCAACCAGACATCAGCACAGGGAGGCAAGCAGAGGCCAAACTGCAAAAGATCTTGTGTGTCAGACTATACATAATCTCAAAAGCTATAAAAACTATAGAAATTTTTCATTTCAGGAGGTATGGGATCAGGTTTTCATTTGTAAAAGATCATCCTGGCCAAGGTGGAAAGAACAAGGTATGTGTAGGAGCAAGGAGATGGGTTCAGGGTCCATATGGTGACAAAGGGCTTGAGTGTGGATGAAGTTTGAATAGGTGCATTGTCAGAATTTGGTAACCAAGTGAGTTGGAGGTCAAGGACTGAAGGCAAGGATAACTCATTGTTCCCTGGCTTTGGACACTAGACAGGAAATGGTACCACTGGCTGAAAGAGAATAGATGCAGCAGGTTTGCAAGGAGAGAAGAGTGAAAGACGGTGAATTCAGTTTTCAACATGCCAAGTCTGAGGTAGCTGTGGGCAGTCCCTGTGGAAATGTGCAGAGACCCCAAGGAAATCTGCTTACAGCTCAGAACAGATATTTAGGGAAAACTTGAGACTTTGGTTGTAGATGAGCCCCTGCAAGGAGAGTCTCTCTGATGGATGAGATTGACAATGATAATACCCAACACTTAAAGAGTGCTTCCTATGTGCCAGGCCCTGGTGTAAATCCTTTACACATATTAACTGATACGTTCACAGAAACCCAATGAGGTAGGTAACTACCGGCCTTTAGTGGCTTTTGAGACTATGGCACAGTTAATATAAGCAACTTGCCCCAGGTCACACATAGCTAGTCAGTACCAGCTGGGATAAGAACCCAGACAGATTGTCTCCAGCCTGGACTCTTAAATCTATAAATGGTGCCGCCTCCCTAAGACAGGACGGGGACAGAGGCACCATGGACAGCAATGATGGGAGAGAAAGGAAAGGATCATTTGAAGAATATTGAGAATGGGAAGCTAAAAAAAGGAGTGGGAAGGCCAAGGGAAGAAGGAGTTTTCAGAATAGGGAGGGGTCAGGGGCGCCTGGGTGGTGCAGTCAGTTGAGCAGCCAAGATCTCAGGGTCATGAGATCAAGCCCAGGGTGGGGCTCCGAGCTCAGTGTGGCATCTGCTTGAGTTTCTCTGTCTCCCTCTGCCCCTCCATCCATGCTTGCTCGTGCTCGAGCGCGCGCTCTCTCTCTCCCTCTCAAATAAATAAATAAATCTTAAAAAACAAAAGAATTAGGGAGGGGTCAGGAATGTCAAACACTGAAAATATCATTACCCTATCATTTGTAAACACAAAGGAGAAAAGAAAATTCTCTAAAAAGAAACCAAATAAAACTTAGAAGCCATCTAGTTAATAATATTACAAACATTTATGTGGAAATTATAAAGGGTTTCTGTTCCCAGTGACCACATAAACATGAGGTGGTTGGGCAATGGGCATGAATTTCAAAGTACAAATATGTTATTTAAAATAAAGTTTCCTTCTGTTCCACTTCTGCATAGTCACCTGGACTTCAGCCTTGCCTTTGGTAGGTAAGGGCCACTGAAACCCAAAACGATCCATCCTGCTGGGACATCGTGCCCAAAGGAGACTGAGATCAGTGAGGGCTTCCCAGCAAGGGTATTAAACCCAATTTGGCCAGCACTAACTCCCCACTGCCACGGCCAAAGAAATGAAAAGAGGAGGCAGAGAGAAGGCAGCTTTGCAACCCGTCCTTGAAAGAGCCACAATCAGATCAAAAACAAACAAAAATCCTTAAAGCCTTTAGATATGCTCATTGAAGCTGCTGATGTGTCATAAACCTTGACATATCATGCATATCCCAAGAGTCTGCAAATAACTGAGCATCCGGAAATCTAATCTCTTATCCCCAAAAGAAAACAGTAGAGCCAAACTTTAGAAAGACTATCCTTTTCTCATTTTCAATTGGGGAAATACACTACAGGATCGTGCTCTAAAAAGTTTGAGGTTGGTACCTCATTAGCACCATTCTCTCCTTCAGTGGCAATATATCTCCCTCTTGTGGATTTCTGGGATATTTCCACCCAGGAGAGTCCTTTCTAACTTACTCCTCTGACTTAAACACTAGGTTGTATTGCATGACTATAAGCATAAATAAAAGATGAGACATCTACTGTAACCTCCTATTAACTGAAGTACTACAGAGAATACATACCCTAGCAACTCACATTCATTCTTCTTCTGAAAATGAAGTAGCTGTTAAAAAAAAACAAAACTGTGATCATGTATCAAATATTTACTGAGCTATTATGAAAAGCACAGACACAGGGCCCTTGAAAATAGAGCTTGTTTCAGCAAAAATTTACAACCTGGAAGAGAAGACCGAACAGCCTGCTGAAAACTATGTCACTTGCTCTGATGGTTAAAAAAAAAAACAAAAAAAAAAACCTTTGACAAGGACCGCTGCTTCCAGGTGGAAATCCCCACCTGTGGGCGCCTGGGTGGCTCAGTCGGTTAAGCGACTGCCTTCGGCTCAGGTCATGATCTCGGGGTCCTGGGATCGAGTCCCGCATCGGGCTCCCTGCTCCTTGGGAGCCTGCTTCTCCCTCTGCCTCTCTCTGTCTCTAATGAATGAATAAATAAAATCTTTAAAAAAAAAAAAAAAAGAAATCCCCACCTGTGACCAGTAGCACCAAACCTAGATTCTAAAAGGTGCGAAGTCCAGGGTGAAGCATACTGAAGTCCTATGACTATGAAACTGTTATTTTTCCCTTATATGCATAAAAAGTCAGTCAATATAGAGATTAAATTTCATCATTCTGTACAGAGATAATGCCTCCAGACAGAAACGTCACTGAGTTCTTGTACTTCTACCTTAAATTTTTTTAGTATCTAGACCTACCTTTTCTTTATTTTCTCCCATTCCTGGGAAGTATCATCCCCTTCCAAGGGTAACCCTTTCACACTTTTCTTAGCTTCAATCTCCTCTGTTGGCTGCTTTTCCTCTACCTACAATTTGGCTTACGTCTATTTCCCCCTCTCCACTGACATTTCGTTGAACTATGACGTCCACTTCCCGTTCAAATTCATCTCTACTGTTTTTCATGCATTCGCTTAATGAATACCCAGCACTAGCAACAGGGCCTGTTACATAGTAGATATCAATCTTTTTTTTAGTATTGTCTATGGATGTTTTCATTGAAATATAACTCAGACCATAAAACCCAGTGTACAGCTGGGTTGTTAGTATATCCACTAAGCTGAATGATAATGGTATACTCATCACCATTATCAATACATTTTTTTTCTTTTTCAGCTTTACTGAGGTATAATTCACACATAAAATTGTATTATACTTAAGTGTATAATGTGATAATTTGATATACACACATATTATGAAAGGATTCCCATCTCCTCTTGCATAAATGCATGAGCCAATTTCTCAAAATAAATAAATAAATGCAAACATATATATTGTTTCCCTGGAAACCCTAATATACATGGCTTTAGGAAAAACTAGATAATCTCAATGATAACCTTCCTATCATTGATAACTCTTCTATCTCATTCAACTAGGTATCTCTTGGCTGGAATCACAATACGCATAGTTAATTAGAAAATCCTATAGATTAAAGACTGCCTCCTCCATGGCTCTAGACCCCACTTACATAGAAGGAAAAAACTCCCTCCAGCCTCGGAGTAGTCATCAATCCCCTTCCTCTCCATCTTACAGTGTACTCTTCTTTAATAAAATGCTTTGTGCTTGGTTAAAAAAGAAAGAAAGAAAGAGAGAGAGAGAAAGAAAGAAAGAAAGAAAGAAAGAAAGAAAGAAAGAGAGAGAGAGAGAGAGAGAGAGAGAGAGAGAGAAGAAAGAAAGAAAGAAAGAAAGAAAGAAAGAAAGAAAGAAAGAAAGAAAGAAAGAAAGAAAGAAAGAAAATCCTATAGATTTTGTGAGGCACCTGGGTGGCTCAGTCAGTTAAGCATCTGACTTTTGGTTTCAGCTCAGGTCATGATCTCCTGTATCATCAGATCGAGCCCTGCTTTGGGCTCCACACTCAGTGGGGAGTCTGCCTGGAGATTCTCTCCCTCTGCCTCTCCCCGCATCTGTGCCTGCACACTCTCTCTCTCTCTCAAAATAAATAAATAAATCTTTAAAAAAAAAAAAAAAAGCACACCTGGGTGGCTCAGTCATTAAGCGGCTGCCTTCGGCTCAGGTCATGATCCCAGGGTCCTGGGATTGAGCCCCACATTAGGCTCCCTGCTCTGTGGGAAGCCTGTTTCTCCCTCTCCTACTCCCCCTGCTTGTGCTCCCTTCCTCACTGTCTCCATCAAATAAATAAATAAAATCTTAAAAAAAAAAAGGGGGGGGGGCACCTGGGTGGCTCAGTTGGTTAAGCAACTGCCTTCAGCTTGGGTCATGATCTCAGAGTCCTGGAATCGATTCCCACATTAGGCTCTCTGCTCAATGGGGAGTTGGCTTCTGCCTCTCACTCTCCCTCTGCTCTCTCTCTCTCTCTCAAATAAATAAATAAAATCTTAAAAAAAAAAAAAAAGAAAGAAAGAAAAGAAAATCCTATAGATTTTGTGATGTTAAACTTCATTCACTTAAGCATATAAACTATGTGAATTACCAGAGAAGGTACATTTTAATTTGCTACAAAATTTTAAAAATGTGTGAACTTACTAATAATTTGAAAACAACTGAGATGTGAACCAGATTTATATCAAAGAAAGCCATGGCATAATTTTACTATCTAATAGAAACTATGTTATGCACTATAATCTGCTGACATTTGCACCTGAAAAATAAAATTCCACAAAACAACCTATACCCCTTTCAACATACAATTTGTTATTGCTATGGTCTGAATTTGGGGTCCCCTCAAAATTCATGTATTGGAATTCTAATGCCCAAGTTGATGGCTTTAGGAAGTAGGGCCTTTGAGAGGTAATTAGGTTATGGGTGTGGAACCCTCATGAATGAAATTAATGATCTTATAAAAAAAGATCCCAGAGAGTTCCCTTGCCCCTGCCACCATGTGAGGACACACACAGAATTCTGCAAACGGACAGAGGGTTTCGAATGCTGCCACCCTATTGTGGGACTTCCAGCTCCCAGAACCTTGACAGTCAATCTCTGTTGTCTATAAGCTACTCAGTCTGTGGTGTTTTGTTACAGAAACTTAAATGGACTAAGACAGCTGTGTTCTATTCTCTTTTTCCGTGGTCATTTTGTCTCCATTTGATGTCTAGAAGAAATAAAAATCTGATGTGGTTTTCCTCAGGAAAGACAAAGGAAGAAACGAATGAGGTATTTCCAACCTCTACCTCAAGACTCCAAAATAAAGGATGCTGTTGATGAACTGAAATGTAGTTCATTTTTAAATACAATAGAGTGGTGCTTCTCAACCTATGAAGGCATAATTACTCAAGAATCCCATCCTGGAGGAGCACTAGCATAAAAAAGCCCACACAGTTTATTATCTTTTCATGCATTAGCTTCTCTAGAATGTGGGATTCCCAAAGGAATTTATACTATTTCCTGACAACCCCTAAGCATAAAATTAATAAAGAAGGTAAAAGAAAATTTGCTCTAGAGATTCAGAGCTGATTAACTTAAGCCATGCCCGTCCGTCACTCTCTGGAAGCCAATTAAGTAAAGACTCAAATGCAACACTTTAACACCATAAATTAAAGTTGGCAAAAAGTTTAAATTCTATCATAAAATTAACCATTGTAAGTGAAGTAGTTGTGAAAATGTACCTTTTAAAAATAAAGTATATTTATGTTCTAATTGCTAAGCAAAATAAAGGAAATTTTTATTCTGAAACAGCCAAAATGACCTCATCGATCTTTTCTAGCTTTCCACTGGGAGAAAGAGGATCTTTGCAGTATGAGGTATGTGAAATTAATCTTCTCCAAGGGTATTATTCTGCAGGATCTTATGAAAAAACCCACGTACAGTACCTTAAAAATAAAGATGGACAACTTACCAGATTACATATTCCTCCCCTGTAAACTATTAAAGTTGACTCAGGGCTATAAGATGGTCAGAAACAGAAGGAAGGGGATTTATGGGACTGATTTATTGTTTTCTCTCGGTAATTTATTTGTAGACAGTGTCACCCCCAACTGTATCTCCACACAACAAATAAAGAAATGGAAAGACTGATAGTTAGATTAGATAAACTAGTCCTGTAATGCTATCCTGTATGCATGTTCTCAATACATGCTGCTTTGGGTTTTTTTAACTCAACTGTCAAACACCTGGCAACTGAACCATGGCTTTTATGACATATTCAGGGAAAAAGTTATGATGAGGAAGAAGAGTCCTGTGTGCTAAACCTAAAAGGCCCTGAAAATAAAGAGCCCTGGCTAATTGATTATACTAGGTGATTCTACATTACATATTACCTCAACCACTCACACAACTCCACCTTTATTCCATGCCCTGGAGCTCTACAAACACCAAATAAAACCACTCATTCCCCATTTCCACATTATCCTTGACATGGAGAGGAAGGTCTCCAAACCTTCCATGCTACAGATAAACCCTTCCTATAATAACTCTCACCACCTATCTGCCTTGAGACTCAGATAGACTTACCCCTTTATTTCTGATTCATTGATCACCTCTAGAAGCCCATACTCCCCCCTCTACATAAGCCCTTATCCCTGGGCTCTGCTTACCAGATGGCTGTCTTTACCTTTTTATGAATTCATCTCCCACCCATCCTCAAGTCCTAAAACACTTCCAACATGTCCTCTAAAACCCGGCATCAAGCATCAGCAAAATCCCTTATATCTTAATATCACCAACTTGACCTGGCTCCCCCCGCCCCCGACCCAGAATATGGCTTCCATTCATCGCATAAGACTAGCAACCCACTACCCCTCCTTGTCCCAGTTATCTACAGACCCGGGGCCTTCTCTACTCCTTTAAGAATTAATCTCCTAATTCACTGTTCTCTCCCAGCACTCTTCTTGTCATTATTCTGGGTGATTTCAACATCCACCTGATGATCCTTCCAATCCATTTGAACTCACCTCCAGTCCTCCAGTGATCTTGTCTTCCACCCCACCCAGCCACCTTCTCGTTACCAAAACAGCAACTCGCTCATAAGCTCAATAACAATCATCCCACTCTCCCACCACCACCTGTGGTTCTCTAATATTCCAATCCCAACCAGGACCTATCACTTTTTCCTACATTCTCTGCATATATTTAATATCCTCTTTATGTAGTTTAGAATCCACAGACCATCACCTCTCTTTCACATAAAACCTCAACTTTTTTTTGCCTCCTTTTGCCCCATGGTTCTAACTTGGCAAAACTCTATTCACTGTTAAATCTGACACTCCACCTGCTCTGTCCTGACACCCATGAATCTAAATGTGGCTGAAGAAAAACAACCTCGCTGGATCTTTAAATCATGATCACTAATCTCAGATACTTTTAGTGCTGCCTGTATTTCTAAACTGTATTTCTCTACTCCACTCATTTTCTCACTCTCCTAAAGGACTTTTTCATACCTCTTCTTTCACCTAAAAACTCCAGCACCTGCTCATCTTCACTCTCAGTTTTGCTTCCTATATCTCTAAGGAAAGAACAGTTCTAGAAACTACTGCTGCCACCTTTATCCACCACAGCTGCATGCACTCCACTTCTTTTTCTGTAATGATAGGTGAATTTTCCATGCTTTCATCCAGAGCCAATTCCTTCACTTGAGCCCTGGACCCCATAATTTCTCAAGTAAATGCTATTGATCCAGAAATTCTCTCTTCCATGATTTTTTTCATCTCTACTAGATCATCTGTTAAGCATAAAATCACCCATTCGCCAATACTTCTATTGTCAAGTTCACCTCCATTTTGCTAAATTAGGTCTCAATCCTCAAACCAAATGACATGTCCGCAAAATCTGACTTAGTTGATCACATCCTCCTCCTTGAAAGACTTTATTCACTTGGGTTCCAGGACACCACACTCTCCTGGTTTCTCTCCTACCAATGGGACACTCTTCAGTTTCCTTTGCTGGCTCCTCATCCCCTTTTTGACAACAGCACTGCAGGGCCCTAAAACTCCATTTCTGGATCTCTTCTCTATCTATACTTATTTTCTTGATGATCTATCAATCTATAGGCTGATGACTCCCAGATTTATATTTTCAGCCTGACCCCTTCCATAAACTCCATACTTAACTGCATTATCTAACTGCATTTGTCATGCCCTGCTCTAATAATGCTATGTAGCAAATACCTCAAAATTTTCAGTGATTTATGATGATGCATTTCTTGCCCATATGTCTGCAGTTCTGCCAAGGCATCTCTGCTTCAGGTTACAGGATCAGTTCTGGTCTATTCCACATATCTCATTATCAGAATAGCGCTCCTCAAGGGCATGCTCTTTGCATGGCAGAGAGAATTCTTCAAAGGGATTGTCACCTTTTTGCCATACCACCTATAGCCTCAGCTCATTTGTCACACTGTTATTTCTACCCACATTTAACTGGTGAAAGACAGTCACATAGCCAAGTCCAGAAACAATGAGTCAGAGAAGTATACTCCACCACAGGGAAGCCATGATAAAGATTGAGAGGTAAGGAGGAAATTTGAACAAATAATATAATCTACTGCACCAACTCCCTATTCAACATCTTTCAATAAACATCTCAAATAAAAATCTCCAAACTTGTGATGGACAAAATTGATTCTACCTCCTAAACCTGCTTCTCTCACAATCTTCCCCATATCTACAAAGAATAGCATCATCATTTCAGTTGCTTCAGAAGCCTTGAAGTCATCACTGACTTTCTTTCACACACCACATCCAATCATATTGCCTTTACCTCCAAATATGTCCAAAATCTGACCTCATCAACTCTATTGCCATCACCTTGGGTCAAGTCACCATCATCTCTTACAAGGAGTATAATAATAGTCCCCTAACCAGTCTCCAAATTTCCACCCTCATCTTCCTATAGGATATGTTCATTGTGACAACCAGAATGAGCCTTTAAAAGTAAGTTATATTGAGGCACCTCGGTGGCTCAGTCAGTTAAATGTCTGACTCTTGATTTCAACTCAGGTCATGATCTCATGGTCCTGGGATCTAGGCCCACACCATGACCTGAGCTGAAGGCAGATACTTAGTAGACTGAGCCACCCAGGCACCCCTTTGGGGGGGGGGGTGTGTTTGTTATGCAGCATTACTGTAACAAAAACCTGAAGCTATTTTCATACACAGCATCAATACCATCTAGAAAAGTTGCTACAACACTTTCTCCATTAAATTTTTTTCCCCACCACATCTCACAGAGTTTTATCCTTTCTCTAGGACCCAGCTACCACTATCACTCTTTCTTCTGAACTTCTTGAAGCAACAGTCTATACATATTTGTCTCCTTCTACTCATTTCCCAACATGGTACAACCCTCCAATCAAGTTTACACCTTGACATCATAGAGACCATTTTCTCAAATGTCACTCATTCCTTTACCAAAGGGGCAGATATGACACAGAGCCGGGGTAGTGGGAGTCATGATAACTAAGTCGATCAATAAGTGACAAGTAGGGCGCCTGGGTGGCTCAGTTGGTTAAGCGACTGCCTTCGGCTCAGGTCATGATCCTGGAGTCCCGGGATCGAGTCCCGCATCGGGCTCCCTGCTCAGCAGGGGGTCTGCTTCTCCCTCTGCCCTCTTCCCTCTCGTGCTCTCTGTCTCTTATTCTCTCTCTCTCAAATAAATAAATAAAATCTTTAAAAAAAAAAATAAGTGACAAGTAAAGTGTTGAGCTGAATTGGGGAAGAAAATGTAAAGCAATTTGCAAAGCACTAAATTTTCAATCTACTGAGTATTTAATCCTACCCTCTTCCTCTCAATTTGTATATTGAAAATTAAAATAGTTTATCTGCTAGATGAGGAATCAATCTCAGTTTTCTCAAAAACTGATTTGGTAATTTTATGCAATGACACTTCAGTTCTCTGGATCCTGATATTTTCATTCATAAATTTAGAAAGCTAAAGTGCATGGTTTTTAAGCAGAAACTTCTGGGAATCTTTCAAAATTCAGAATCAATAGGCCTCCTACTCCTCCATCCAACTCTGATAGAACCCCTTAGGGTAGAGAGGGATTTTGGCAGTCTGAAATGCTCAGCAATTGATTTCTTATTTTCTCAAGCCCTGTTGCGCATCCCTGACACACATGCACAATTCAGGACCACTGAGGCAGATATTTTCCAACATCCCTTTAAATACTTAGTAGGTATACTTAAGTCCTATAGATTGTGATCTGAACATATTAACTGAAATAATGTTTTGTATCTCTAAAGCAATCCATCTATGCTGTCTAATGAATATAAGATTGCTTTTTTTCCTTTTAGAATATCCATCAAAGCACTAGATGTTAATACTCTTCATATTAATTTACCCTCCCACACCTCAAAATACCATATATGCAAGTGCTCTTATGTCAAACCAACAACTTTGCAGCGACATATATTAATTTCTTCATATAACCCATAGCATGGAGGCTAAGAATTTGAAAACTAGTGTGAGTTTGGTAGTTGCATACTTTAGATATAAATTTTTCCCATGACAGAAATATTTGAAAGCATTATAATAATTGAATGTTTTCTTCTTTTCATTATCTCCCTATTCTGAAAAATAATGATTATGTAATTTTAATTTAATTTAAGATTTTAGGATACGAATGCATTTCTTTTTTTCATACTTTTCTTCACTCATTTCAATATAAATTCACATACATACACATGTAGCCACCTTCTAAAAGTCTAATACCCCTGGCTGCACAGACAGACATCAAGCAGTTTCCAAGGGAACATTGCTTCAAGGCAGTGATCCTATTAAAAAGATCCCTCTGAGAACAAATATCTCCTCCCTTCAATATCATTCAGAAGCATTAAATGAGAGCCACTCCTCTTGAAATGAAGAGAACAATTCTGCACTTAACCATCACAGGGTAACAGAGAATGTTCCCCTCAAAGCATAATTATTCTACAGGGAGGCAGTACTGGTTTGGACCATTAGCTCTGACAGTGAAAAGCTTCTAATTCCTCCACAATTGAAAAGTTGCTCAAGACGACAAGAGATCTACAAATCACGATTATCTTAAAATCAGAGAATCAGGCCATGTAGCTGAAAAGACTCTCCAGAGATCTGATGCTCAAGTCCTCTGGCTTGGCCAAGGAGCGTAGCCAGAAACTAGCCTGGTTGAGGGGTCTTTAGGGGGTGTTGCTTGCCTAGTACCAGCCATCAGAGCACCAGAATGCCTCTTTAAAAGTTATTTTTGGTATTTTTCTCATTACAAAACAATAAAATTTAGAACACATAGAAAAGCACAGGGAAGAAATAAAAAGCAACCATACACCTAACACCTAGAGAGCCACTGTTAAAATTTTGGGACAGTTCTAAACTTATTCTATGACTCCATATTGACTTTTGTTGTTGTTGTTGTTAGTATTTTTTTTTTATTATTATGTTATGTTAATCACCATACATTACATCATTAGTTCTTGATGTAGTGTTCCAAGATTCATTGTTTGCGTATAACACCCAGTGCTCCATTCAATACATGCCCTTTTTAATACCCATCACCAGGCTAACCCCTACCCCTACCCCCCCTCCCCTCTAGAACCCTCAGTTTGTTTCTCAGAGTCCATCGTCTCTCATGGTTCATCTCCCCCTCCGATTTCCCCCCCTTCAATTCAAATGAGTTCATGAGCATACACATAATGTACTTGTTCCACAGAATACGTTGTTGTAAATATTTCCCCATATTACTAAATATACTAATAAAGATTTTAAATTCCTGCAGTAAATTCCAATTTACTAAATAAATACCCATTTTGGTTCACTTAGATTGTGATTTTTCACTCTTACAACTAATAGGGAAGTAGACATTCTTAAAAATATATCCTTATGTACAAGATATATAATTTCCACAGAACAAATTCCTAGAAGGACAATTGCTGGATCACAGATATAAGTGTATTAAAACTTTTGATATACTTTGTCACAGTACTCCTCAGAAAGGTAGTAATAATTGAAAGTCCACCATGAGGGTATTGGGTATGAACACCAGATATGGCATTGGAATCCTTGAATGAGGTTCACCCAGGACAGTTCTATTGGCACATAGCAATAGCCAGGGGAATTCTGCCATCTCTTAAAGGCCAGAAATTGGATCACTGAGAAATATTAGGTTTACATCAAAAATTAAGAATTAAGCTAGGTTTACTAATAATGTTAATTTATAAATACTTCTAAGCACTATAGATAACTCCACAGAAAAATTATAGCAGCAAGCTCCAGCTCCTCTTCAAAAATGAGAATACTGAGAAAAAAAAATGAGAATACTGAGCCAGAGCTAAAGGAGTTTTCTCTCTTTGGTTTGTTCCGGAAACTTCTTACTGGTTTAAAAGCGCCTCCTACTGGGGCACCTGACTAGCTCAGTTGGTGAAGTAAGCCTCATGTTGGGTGTAGAGATCACTTAAAAACAAAAAATCTTTAAGAAAATAAACATCAGTCTTTTCTTATATATCCTTGTGATAGGATAAAAGGACCCTTACTACAAATGCCTGATTATCAGAGAGCATAAACTCCATCAGCTGTAAAGCCCATACAGTGATATAAAGATACAAACTTTGCCAATATGAAAACATTGGAAGGAGTGGAGTCTATAGCAAACTGCAATAAAGTACTTTTAATTCAAGTGTGTTTTTTTAAATCATGAAAGACATATTATGGAGGCACTTCACTTCTTTTTAAACTATTTTTAGAGCAGTTTAGGTATACAACAAAATTGAAAGGAAGGTACAGAGATTTCCCATATACCCCTGTCCAAACACATGTATGGCCTCTCTCATTATTAACATCACTCACCAGAACAGTACTTTTTCTTTTTTTTTTAACCAAGGATGAACCGACATTGACACATTATAATCTCTAAAGTTAATAGTTCACCTTAGGATTCACTCTTGGTGAGAAACATTCTATGGGTTTGGAAAAGTGTATGACATATATCCATCATTTTAATATTATATAGAGTATTTTCACTGTCCTAAAAATCCTCTGTGCTCTCCCCCTATTCATCTCCCCTGCCCCTTCTCTAACAATCACTGATTGTTTTATTGTGTCCATAGTTTCGCCTTTTCCAGTAGGTCATATAGCTGGAATCAGACCAGTGTATAGCCTTTTCAAACTGACTTCTTTCACTTAGTAGGACATCTTGGTTGCTTCCAACTTTTGGCCAATATGAATAAGGCTCTTATAAATATCCCTGTGTTGATTTTTGTGTAGATGTAAGTTTTCAACCCCTTTGCGTGGCCACCAGGAGCACAACTGCTGGATTCTATGGTAAGAGGATGTTTGGTTTTATAAGAAACCACCAAACTACCTTCCAAATTGGTGGCACTATTTTAAATTCCCATGAGCAATGTATAAGAGTTCCTGTTGCTCCATACCCTCCCCAGCATTTGGTGGTGTCAGGGTTCCAGATTTAGTCATTCTAATAGTGTGTAAGAAAACAACACTGTTGTTTTAACTTACATTTCCCTGATGATGTGGAGCATCTTTTCATATGCTTGCCATCTATATATCTTCTTTGGTGAGGTGTCTAAGGTCTTTGGCCCATTTTTTAATTAATCAGGTTTTTTTTTTTATTGTTGAGTTTTAAGAGTTATTTCTATATTTTATATAACAGTCCTTTATCAGATGTGTTTTTTTGCAAATATTTCCTGCCAGTCTATGGCTTGTCTTTTACTTCTCTTGACATTGTCTCTCACAGAGCAGAATTTTTTAATTTTAATGAAGCCCAGCTTACCAATTGTTTCTTTCATGGACCATGCTTTTGGTGCTGTATTTAAAAAGCCATCACTGTACCCAAGGTCAGTGGAGTTTTAAGGTTTTACACTTTACATTTAGGTCTGTGATCCATTTTAATTTTTGTGAACAGTGTAAGATCTGTATCTAGACTCACTTTTTTGCACATGGATATTATTTGCACGTGATCTTCTAGCACCATATATTGAAGAGACAATCTTTGTTCCATAGTATTACCTTTGCTCCTTTGTCAAAGATCAGTTCACTATATTTATGTGGTCTGTTTCTGGGATCTCTATTTTCTTGCATTGATTTATTTTTCTATTCTTTCACCAATGCCATGCTATCTTGGTTACTGCGTTTATATAAGTCTTAAAGTTGGACAGCATCAGTCCAACTTTTTTCTTCTACTTCAATATTGTGTTGGCTATTCTGGATATTTTGTCTCTCCCTATAAACTTTAGAATCAGTCTGTCCATATCCATAAAATACCTTGCTGGGACATTTATTGCATCGAGTATACAGATCAAGTTGAGAAGAACAGACAACTTGACAATATGCAATTTTTTATTCATGAATGTAAAATATCTTTCCATTTATTTAGTTAATTTTGTTTATCAGCATTTGATAGTTTCCCTCATAGAAATATCATGTGCATTTTGTTAGATTTATACCTCAGTATTTCATTTTTGGAGTGCTAATGTAATTGGTATTAGTCTTTAAATTTCAAATTCCATTTATTCATTGTCGGTGTATAGGAAGGCAATTGACTTTTATATATTAACCTTGTATCCTGCAACCTTGTTATAATTGCTTGTTAGTTTTAGGAATTTTCTAAATCAGTTTTTTTTTTCAACACGGACAATCATTCCATCTGTAAACAGTTTTATGTCTTCCTTCCCAGGCTGTACACCTTTTATTCCCTTGCTTTACTGTATTAGCAAGGGTTTACAGGACAATGTTGAAAAGCAGTGGAGAGAGGGGGGACATCCTTGCCTTGCACCTGATCTTAGTGGGAAAGCTTTGTGTTTGTCACTATTAATTATGATGTTACCTCTAGAGTTTTTGTAGAGTTTTTATCAAGCAGAGAAAGTTTCCTTCTATTCCTAGTTTACTGAGAGTGTTTATCACGAATGGGTTTTGGATTTTGTCAAATGCTTTTTTGTTTCCCACCTATTGATATGATGTGATTTTTCTTCTTTAGTCTGTTGAGGTAATGGATTACATTAGTTGGTTTTTGAATGTTAAACCAGCCTTGTATAAATGGGATAAATCCAACTTGTTCATGAGGTATAAAACTTTTTATCAATTGTTGGATTCAATTTGCTATTATTTTGTTGAGGATTTCTGCATCTATATTCATGAGAGATACTGCTGTGTAGTTTTCTTCTTTTGTAATGTTTTTGTCTGGTTGGGGTTAGGGTAATTCTCACCTCATAGAGTAAGTTAGGAAGTATTCCCTCTGCTTCTGTCCTCTGAAAGAGATTGTAGAGAATTGGTATAATTTCTTCCTTAAATGTTTGGTAGAATTTACCAGGGAATGCATCTGGGCCTGGTGCTTTCTGATTTGGAAGGTTATTAACTATTGATTCAATTTCTTTATTAGATATAGGCCTATTCAGATCATCTTATTTTCTTGTGTGAATTTGATATGGTGTCTTCCAAAGAAATGGTCCATTTCATCTAGATTATCAAATTTGTAGACATAGAGATGTTCATAGTATTCCTTTATTATCTTTCTAACAACCCTGGGATCTGTAGTGATGTCCCCTCCTTCATTTCTGATATTAGTAATTTGTGTCCTCTTTTTTTCAAGGTTAGACTGGCTAGAGGCTTATCGATTTTATTGATCTTTCCTAAGAACCAGCTTTTGGTTTCATTGATTTTCTCTACTGATTTCCTGTTTTTGGTTTCACTGATTTCTGCTATAATTCTTATTATTTCTCTTCTTTTGCTTACTTTGGATTTAATTTGCTCTTCTTTTTCTAATTTTCTAAAGTGGAAACTTAAGATTATTAATTTTAGATCTTTTTTTCTATTCTAACATACGCATTCAATGCTATAAATTTCCCTCTAAGCACTGCTTTGCAGCTGCCTACAGATCTGGAAAAGTTGTGTTTTCACTTTAATTTCAAATTCATTTTTAAAATCATCCTGACAGTCAGGCAAAACACATTAAGGGGAAGTTTCACTCATGGACCTCCAGATTGTAACTGTTTTTGTTGTTTTGTTCAGTTTTTTGTTTTTTACTATTGTAGATTATTCTCAGTCTCTGATTAATGATTGGTCAAAGTATGCTTTGCACAACAAACACTTACTGAAAGATGTTTATGGATGTTTGCTCAACGCACTCTTCAAAAAAAGACCCAACCTGTGACATCTTACTTACTAAGATGGGGTTTCTTTCTAATATGAGCCTATATCCTGTGTTGTCTGTGTTCTGCCTTGCAGCAGCAACCTGTGGTCTCCAGACCCACGCAGTGGAAAGTCGTTGCAAATTTATTTTGTTAACAATAATAGTAACAACACTAGCTAATATTTACTGGATTCAGGTCAACTGACTGCCTTAGCTAAAAAAGACATTTTTCCATTACCCACCTCCCCATGGCAGCTCTGGAGATATTCCCTTTAACCAATTTACCCACAAAAACATATGAGTCTTTCCCTTATAGTAAGGATAAGGTCATTCAGGTTCCAAAAGACTTAGTTGCCCAAAGTTAAATGGTGTTTTTGCCTTTGGATACAGCATACTCTAGTCACTAATTATAGAGTTAAAACTGCTACAGATCTAACCCATACAACGGAGTCTCCTTTGCTGCAAAGTCTCCCAAAACAAGTGAGAACACAAGCAAGGAAGGAAAGGAAGCATGGGCAAGGAAATGCAATGGGTGGTCCTTGAAAAGTTTGATTTTGAGTTGGTGAGGCTAATGTCCCAAGGGAGTAGAACTCTATTTAAGCCTAATGTTTTTGGGGAATGGTAAATTTATTGAACTCACAAGCTGAAACAATCTCAAGAGGGCTGTTTATTCAGAAGAGACATATTAATCCATTAAGCTAATGCTTTAACATAAAAGGCTAGACTTACTACATTAGCTTCAGTGACCCAAGTGATTTTACCCATTTGAATAAAATAATCTTTGGTGTGAACAATATAAAAAAACAAATGAGTATCAAATTCCACTGTGTGTGTGTGTGTGTGTGTGTTCCATCTGTTGGGTTAAATTCCTAGCCTAGGTCTTTGTATTACTCTGAAATATCGCAAAATCTCCCATATCCTGAAACATGCATCTGATCTAAAAAGAAATTGCAACCAAGGCCTATACTTGGGGTGCCTGGGTGGTTCAGTCGTTAAGCATCTGCCTTCGGCTCAGGTCATGATCCCAGGGTCCTGGGATCGAGCCCCACATCAGGCTCCCTGCTCGGCGGGAAGCCTGCTTCTCCCTCTCCCATTCCCTCTGTTTGTGTTCCCTCTCTCTCATTCTCTCTGTCAAATAAATAAATTAAAATCTTAAAAAAAAAAAAAGCCTATACTTATCTGGATAAAATGGAAGTTTTCTGAATGTGTTTAAGGGGAAAATGCTACATAAAAGGAAAGATAAGTTGTGACCACTTGGGGCTCCAAAATAATAATGAAATCAAATGATATCTTAATTAAAATTAGAAAGGCTTGGAGAGTACTGAAATGTGAGTAAACCATTTATGTTTTCAGTGAAGTTTACTCCTTAAATACGTTGAAATATAATTTTCACTAAATCTTAATAAATCATTTATGGCAGATGTTAAGTGTATCAGTATAACAGGATCATGCAAAGAAGTTAGTAAATTCCAACCTAGTAAAAGCATAAGGCAAAACAAATGTGCACGATTAACTGTGACTGTTTGAGAGAACAGCTCTAAGCAATTTAAAGACCCAAGGACCAAAGGGATCAAAAGAAACAAGTTACCTTCATTGGGTGAAGAGAAGTAACTTTAAAATTGGGATTGTTGTAAGATGCTACTTAAAATGAGCTACAGGAAAGGAATGAAAGAGGACCATTTTATTCTTGAAAAGCCTGTTCTGTCAAGGTTGTTGGAGAACCAATTATTCTTGGGAGTTCGTCAAATAAATGCCTCTGAGCCTGTCTCAAGCTAAAAAATTACATACAAGCATTTAGCATGTTTTAGTTTGACCCCGTGAGCTGACCTCATTCATGAGATTTCTACAGAGGTGTTGAAAAATACTTCAACATGCTAGCATACCTTAATTGAACATGGCATGTTTTATAGCAAAAGGTATAATGTGGGAAATTGCATGAAAACGAGAGTAAAAAAGGAAATTAATTTAATGCTGTTCTATATCTCAATACCACTCAAAATTTAACAAGAAACACAAACTATATAACCACTAAATTCTGGTTTCATCGATCCAAATCCCCTCCAACTTATCCAACCAACCCACTCACTTGCCTTGTTTTAAATATTTATGAACACAGCTTTTATCTGGAATAATTATCAATTACTAATTGTTATATTAATAAGAGAAAATTACATTCAACACTGAAACAGATGGTCTCCTTTCATTCCACTTCAGTCTCTTTATCTTATTGAAAACTCTCCTAAAAGCCAAAAACTATCAATCAGTTGAATGGGTTTTACAATATGTTTATTACTCAAGATGGGGTGTCAATGAAAGCTTTTCTTAGTGAGAGGCAATTATTTTGATATGGAAAAAGTTCACAATATGCTTGATAATCAACATTGGCCTAAACATAAATATTTTCTCTCTCTTCCCATTAAAAAAAATGTAATCTTGGACCTTCCAATCTCTTACTCTTTGACATTTTATTAACTATTAATCTGGTGAATATTTATTTGATACTCAGTGAAAATATAGATAATATATTTACATATATTTGAGAGCATCTCTTTAGTGTGGCTTCTCTGGGATTTCGATCTTCATGGGTATTATCTTCTCTCTCCATTCTGTGATCCCCTTCTGTGGCCTCCCATGCCTCTCTGACAAAAATAGACCCTATGACCTGTTTGGAACTCCAGATACTTTCCCAGTTAAGTCATCCTCCTTCATTCATACACGGTATGACTGAAAGCCAAGAAAGCCTTTCTTTTTTTTTTTTTTTTTTTTGACCAAAAAAAGATATTTATTGAACAGTTACCCACCACTGGAGCTGACTTAGGCAGGCCCAATGGAGGGTGTCTCCACCTTCCTGATTTATTTTCAGCCCTTGAGGGCATCATTGTAGATCAAAGCCAAGGCTCCCAGGAAGGTGACATATTCCTGGAAGTTCACCACCTGGTCCTTGTTCCGGTCCAGGTCGTCCATCAGCTTTGCAATGTCAGCATCCTGTAGCTTCGCACCAATGGTGAGCTCTTTCTGGATCAGCTCCTTTAGCTCCTTCTTGCTCAGAGTGTTCTTGTCACCTTCCCTGCCCGAGTATTTATGGAAGATGGCCACGAGGAGGCCAATGGCCTGATCCAGGGGGCACGCCATGGCTGGGCACTGGGCTCAGAGCGCTTGGCCGGGAGAGCGTCCAGGGGCCGGCAGGGCGGTGGCCAGCGCGCCTTTTAGCGGCCGCCGAGCGGAGGCCAGGCCCAAGAAAGCCTTTCTAACATAAAAGCACTGTATATATGATAATTTTAAAAAATATAACAAAGATATAAATACAAGTTTTATTTTTGAAAGTCTATTTACACATTTTACAGCACTGCTTTATTTTAATATTTGTATTTATTTTCTATGAACATAAGAAAATTTAATGGTCATAATTTTCAGGAAAAAGCTAATCAAAAATAAGTTCTTGCAAAGGAATTGGCAGCGAAACACTTCAGACTCAACACGTGAGTTATAAACATTTTAGTCATATTATGAAGGTAAATAACACTAATGTCAATTCTTTATTTGCTTAAAATGCATTTATTCTGAGTATTTTTTTAACCATAATGATTAAAAAGTATTTCAATAAGATAAATGTGTCTATTTTATTTAACATAAGCAATGTTCTTGTTTCCTTTCATTAATCAATTGCATTTCAGCATGAAAAACATTAAAATTAGGATAGCCAGTTTATTTCAGCTGTTGCCTGATTATCAATAGGCTAAGATATCAGTCAGGAACTTGTGCTTTCCTGCTTTTTCAAATCCTAAACTATTTCTCCATTGCAAATAATTTAGCAAATAGAAATCATTCTTTCTAAATCCACGGAAGGAATTTTGTTCCTATAAGTTTAATTGCCTCTACAGTACTCCTCAGATAGCTTTCTTGGGGGGAAAAAAAACCCTGCAAATAAGACAAAACTCTGAGATGGAACTTTGCCCCTAAGAGTCATGGTTGGCCTTGGTTCTGGTGCTAGATGCCCTCAATCCTGATGCTCAGGCAACTGAACCCCTGAACCCCTTCTGGAAAGTTTTGGCCATCCCCTCCCCTCGGAACAGAGTTTCACTCAGAACTGATGCACTGATTCTGGCAGAACTCTTGTTATCTTTCTCCACAGTAGCTGAGAGCAACAAGGACAAAGGCAGATTCTCAATAATAGGCACGGCGGGGTATGTAAGAAGCCAAAGCTAGAGGCGCACTGCTGAGCGTCAGGTGGGAAGGTGAAAGACGGGCTGTGCCTAGGAAGATAAACCATACATTAAAAGAGTGAGGGATAAGGCCCATGTCAGGATATGACACCTCAGAGGGGAGCAGGCAAGCACTTCAGGATGAAAACAATGACCAGTGCATGGGTGTTCTGTGATACCAGCTACGTGGCATGGCAAAGCAGGAACATGGCACAATCTGATATGCATTTTAGAGCTCTCCCTCTAGTGTCTGTGTAATAGATTGGAGAAGAAGTCATGTTAGCTGAAGGCGGCAAGGACATTAGGAAACAAGAAATGACAAAGGTGTAAATGAGGGCACTAGAACTGGGGCATGTTTGAACGATATTCAGGGAACACAACTGATAGGAATTGGTGAAAATTGGCTGCTGTGTCTGTGTGGGGGCCTAAAGTAGTAGAATTTGTGCAGAACTCCCCAGTGGGGGTTGGCCAAATGTGAGGCTAGGAGTTCTATTCGCAAAGATGGGAAAAGAGAAAGAAGAGCAGACTTTTGAGCAATATAATGAGGTCAGTTTTGACACTTCTGTTAGGGGAGGTAGAAGCATCCTGACCACACCAAAGAGAGGTCACTCCTTGAGTCACTCAGGTGTGGTATTCCCATTCTTTGGGAGGAAGTACAACTCGCAGCCAGAATCTCACTCTATTCACAGATGCTCAGAAGTGTCCATAAATGATTATTATTAAACCTTACTTATTGTTTGCTTTTTAGTATAAATCTAGTATTTCTCAGTGAATCAGTTTCTGGCTTTTTAAGAGGCGGCAGAGGGGCACCTGGGTGGCTCAGTTGGTTAAGCGACTGCCTTCAGGTCAGGTCATGATCCTGGAGTCCTACGATCGAGTCCCGCATCAGACTCCCTGCTCGGAGGGGAGTCTGCTTCTCCCTCTGACTCTTCCCCCTCTCATGCTCTCTCTGTCTCATTCTTTCTCTCTCAAATAAATAAAATCTTTTTTTTTTTTAAGATTTTATTTATCTATTTATTTGAGACAGAGAGCATGAGAGGGAGGAGGGTCAGAGGGAGAAGCAGACTCCCTGCCGAGCAGGGAGCCCGATGCGGGACTCGATCCCAGGACTCCAGGATCATGACCTGAGCCGAAGGCAGTCGCTTAACCAACTGAGCCACCCAGGCGCCCTCAAATAAATAAAATCTTTCAAAAAAAAAAAGAGGTGCCAGAATCCCTCTTATCCTTGCTATGTACAGGTATAACTGTCCTGTGGGGACTTGCCCAAGGACTCCAGGATTCATACACTAACGGTGGACTTTCAATTCTTATGACCTTTCTAAGGAAAACTTTGACAAAGTATATCAAAAGTCTTAACTTTTAGTTCTCCATCTAGAAATTTGTCCTAAAGAAATTACCAAAGACGTACACAAAGATTTATGTATGAGGATGTCTAGCACACTATTAAGTGATGAGTGAGGAATTTAAGGACTACCCAATGGGATTATTTGGTAAGCAATTGGAAGTAGCTGATCCCTAGTAGCCCATCTCTACCATTCAAATAGGCATGTTCATCTGCAGATCCAGTCCTTCTTTTTCTCTTGCATCTTCCCCTGATCTTATTCTTACCTTCAAGTTGCCTCAAGCCTGTTCCATGTTGAATTCAATCCTGCCCTCCCCAAGACTATCCTGTATTCTAAATTTTACCTATCTGTTCTTCATCCAATCCTCACAACTCTGGTCTTCTCAAGATAATAGACAGTTAATCTGATATTCAAGTGCATGAAGCAATACAGGCAGAAGGCCAGATCTACTGTATACGCTCTACTCTTCTCCAAGATGAGATGCTTACTTTAGAACCCCATACACTCTGTTTCTTATGTTCACAAAGGTGTAATTCCAAGCACGAGAATTCCAAACAAAGCAGAAAACAGGAATGTCATGGCAATGAGTCAGGTAAATAAATGTTTTAGGAAGTGGGGCTTTCTGGTATCACCCTTCCATCTGGTCATTTATTCCAGTCTCCAGCTGGGTCCATCCTGGTCTCTAATCCATTTGAAGGCTGCTTATCTGATTTTCTGGAAAGTTAAAGTCAGCCTTTCTAAAAATATTTACAGAGGGGAGGAGGGTGGGGGATGGGGTAACTGGGTGATGGGTATTAAGGAGGAAATGTGTTGTGATGAGCACCAGTTGTTATACGCAACTAATGAACCGTTGAACACTACATCAAAAACTAATGATGTACTTACCTCAATATCATAAAGGCCATCTATGAAAAACCCACAGTGAATATTATTCTCAATGGGGAAAAACTGAGAGCTTTCCCCCTAAGGTCAGGAACATAGCAGGGATGTCCACTATCACCACTGCTATTCAACATAGTCCTAGAAGTCCTAGCCACAGCAATCAGACAACAAAAAGAAATAAAAGGCATCTGAATTGGCAAAGAAGAAGTCAAACTCTTACTCTCTGCAGATGATATGATTCTTTATGTGGAAAACCCAAAAGTCTCCACCCCAAAACTGCTAGAACTCATACAGGAATTCAGTAAAGTTGCAGGATATAAAATCAATGCACAAAAATCAGTTGCATTTCTATACACCAACAGCAAGACAGAAGAAAGAGAAATTAAGGAGTTGATCCCATTTACAACTGCGCCCAAAACCATAAGATACCTAGGAATAAATCTAACCAAAGAGGCAAAGAATCTGTACTCAGAAAACTACAGAATACTCATGAAAGAAATTGAGGAAGACACAAAGAAATGGAAAAACGTTCCATGCTCATGGATTGGAAGAACAAATATTGTGAAAATGTCAATGCTACCTAGAGCAATCTACACATTTAATGCAATCCCTACCAAAATACCATCAATTTTTTTCAAAGAAATGGAACAAATAGGGGCGCCTGGGTGGCTCAGTCATTAAGTGTCTGCCTTCGGCTCAGGTCATGATCTCAGGGTCCTGGGATCGAGCCCCACATCAGGCTCCCTGCTCAGCAGGAAGCCTGCTTCTCCCTCTCCCTCTGCTTGTGTTCCCTCTCTCACTGTGTCTCTCTCTGTCCAATAAATAAAATCCTAAAAAAAAAAAAAAAAAGAAATGGAACAAATAATCCTAAAATTTGTATGGAACCAGAAAAGGCCCCGAATAACCAGAGGAATGTTGAATAAGAAAAGCAAAGCTGGTGGCATCACAATTCCAGACTTAAGCTCTATTACAAAGCTGTCATCATCAAGACAGTACGGTGCTGGCACAAAAACAGACACACAGATCAATGGAACAGAATAAAGAGCCCAGAAATGGACCCTCAACTCTATGGTCAACTAATCTTCGACAAAGCAGGAAAGAATGTCCAATGGAAAAAGGACAGTCTCTTCAACAAATGGTGTTGGGAAAATTGGACAGCCACATGTAGAAGAATAAAACTGGACCATTTCCTTATACCACACACAAAAAGAGACTCAAAATGGTTGAAAGACCTAAATGTGAGACAAGAGTCCATCAAAATCCTAGAGGAGAACACGGGCAGCAACCTCTTCAACCTCAGCCACAGCAACTTCTTCCTAGACACATCGCCAAAGGCAAGGGAAGCAAGGGCAAAAATGAACTATTGGGACTTCATCAAGATAAAAAGCTTTTGCACAGCAAAAAGCTTTGGTCAACAAAACCAAAAGAACAAAACCAAAAGACAACCGACAGAACTGGAGAAGATATTTACAAATGACATATCAGATAAAGGGCTAGTATCCAAAATCTATAAAGAACTTATCAAACTCAACATCCAAAGAACAAATGATCCAATCAAGAAATGGGCAGAAGACATGAACAGACATTTCTGCAAAGAAGACATCCAAATGGCCAACAGACACATGAAAAAGTGCTCAACAACCCTCAGCATCAGGGAAATCCAAATCAAAACCTCAATGAGATACCACCTCACACAGGTCAGAATGGCTAAAATTAACAAGTCAGGAAACAGCAAATGTTGGTGCAGATGCGGAGAAAGGGGGAACCCTCCTACACTGTTGGTGGGAATACAAGCTGGTGCAGCCACTCTTTAAAACAGTATGGAGGTTCCTCAAAAAGTTGAAAATAGAGCTACTGTACAACCCAGCAATTGCACTACTGGTTATTCACCCCGAAGATATAAATGTAGTGATCCGAAGGGGTACGTGCACCCTAATGTTTAGAGCAGCAATGTCCATAATAGCCAAACTATGAAAAGAGCCAAGATGTCCATTGACAGATGAATGGATAAAGAGGATGTGGTATGTGTGTGTGTGTGTGTGTGTATGTATATATATGGAATATTATGCAGCCATCAAAAAACTGAAATCTTGCCATTTGCAACGACGTGGATGGAACTAGAGGGTATTATGCTAAGCAAAATAAGTCAATCAGAGAAAGACAAGTATCATATGCTCTCACTGATATGAGAAATTCTTAATCTCAGGAAACAAACTGAGGGTTGCTGGAGGGGTGGGAGGTGGGATGGATGGGGTGGCTGGGTGATGGACATTGAGGAGGGTATGTGCTATGGAGCGCTGTGAATTTTGTAAGACTGATGAATCACAGATCTGTACCTCTGAAACAAATAATACATTATATGTTAAAAAAAAAAAGATAGTAGGAAGGGAAAAATGAAGGGGGGGAAATCGGAGGGGGTGATGAACCATGAGAGACTATGGACTCTGAGAAACAAACTGAGGGTTCTAGAGGGGAGTGGGGTGGGGGGATGGGTTAGCCTGGTGATGGGTATTAAAGAGGGCACGTACTGAATGGAGCACTGGGTGTTATACACAAACAATGAATCATGGAACACTACATCTAAATCTAACGATGTAATGTATGGTGACTAACATAATAAAATAAAGTTAATAAAAAAATTAATGATGTACTATATGTTGACTAACTGAACATAATAAAAAAAAAGAAAATATTGGGTGCCTGGGTGGCTCAGTTGGTTAAGCGACTGCCTTCGGCTCAGGTCATGATCCTGGAGTCCCTGGATCGAGTCTCACATCGGGCTCCCTGCTCGACAGGGAACCTGCTTCTCCCTCTGACCCTCCCCCCTCTCATGTGTTCTCTCTCAAATAAATAAATAAAATCTTTAAAAAAAAAAAAAAGAAAATATTTATCTTGTGAAACATTGCCATTATTCCTGCGATATATTGAAGTAATTATGGCAGAAGGATACTCAGTGAGTATATGAATATACCCAATACCTTCTTTAGCAGTTAATGACTAATATCAGTGCAAGAACTGAGAACACCATAAGAAATGTAGCTTTAGATAGTTAAACTATATGAAGATGTATCATAAAACTTTTAAAAATACATTGTCCTAAATGCTGCCCTTCTCAAACTGCACAGAGCCAGCGAGGGGAGCCAAAGCGAACCCCTAAGGATACCACAGCACATTTTAGTTGTCAGAGGAAACATAGGGACAACTGCCAGGTACCACACACACTGCAGCTCTGAGATAACCCGCTTCAACGTCAGATCTACTTACATC
Organism: Mirounga angustirostris; assembly: GCF_029215605.1. Classification (NCBI taxonomy): domain Eukaryota; kingdom Metazoa; phylum Chordata; class Mammalia; order Carnivora; family Phocidae; genus Mirounga; species Mirounga angustirostris. The sequence goes on from NW_026991720.1 coordinate 39,744,127, forward strand.
CTTTTGATGACGTTACGTCTTTTTTCCCAGTTTTATTAAGACATAGTTGACGTATAAAATTGTATTAGTTTTAGGTGTACATCATGAAGATCTCATACACGGACATATTATGATAGCATCATATCTTTGTGAAACGTTTTCAGATGTTTCTGTGATAAAGAGAAAGAACTAAACAAGAATCAAAGAAAAACAAGAGAGGAGGGTGGTAGTTCCATTTGATTTTATAGTTCGAGAAGGCATGCAGGGCCCAACAGTCACACACATACTCTTAGTAAATAATTGTAGGCATTTAAGAATAAAATAAAATATTATTTTTCTGGGGCGCCTGGGTGGCTCAGTCGTTAAGCGTCTGCCTTCGGCTCAGGTCATGATCCCGGGGTCGAGATCGCGCCCCGCATCGGGCTCCCTGCTCCGCGGGAAGCCTGCTTCTCCCTCTCCCGCTCCCCCCCGCTTGTGTTCCCTCTCCTGCTGTGTCTCTCTCTGTCAAATAAATAAATAAAATCTTTAAAATATATATATGTATATATAATTTTTCTTTTCACTCTATGTGTATTATTTTTCCAAATGGCTTCTATGACGTTAGGGCATAAATACCTATTAAGTTACTTGGGCCTAAATACTTAATAAAAACAGGTATACTAGGTATTTCTTTTGGCCTAGGGACACAGGGAAAAAATTACCAGAAATTAACAGTACTTGCTGTTTACAGAGACAGTTTGGGAACTTCTGCCTAAATGCTATGAAACTCTAGACATAAACTATACGTCATTATTGCATCTCGGCTCTTTGACAAAATTGAACGAAACAATTTTCATAAAATTTTATTTGAATATCACAAAAAGTATTTAACTTCCAAATATAAAGAAATTCTTAATATTGACCCATTTTTATGAAACTAAATATTGTTAGGCATTGTATAGGATTTTATAAAGATAAACATTAAATCTTTAGTTTAGGAAGAATTAGTTTATCCTTCTATCTTTGGTTTCATATTTCTGTAATTTAAGGAAGCACAGACTTTTAGGCAAAGTGCCTCCTAACTAGCTGCCAAAGAATTTATTTGTATGGAAATTTCTCTGCAGTCCTCTCTCCTGATGCATAAATATCATACATAAAGTTTAACCATGTTCATATAGGAAGAAATACCTGGGCCATGCCAATCAAGCCAAAATCTTTTCTATTTTTTTTTTTTTTTAAGATTTTATTTATTTGCGAGAGAGAGAATGAGAGACAGAGAGCATGAGAGGGAGGAGGGTCAGAGGGAGAAGCAGACTCCCTGCCAAGCAGGGACCCCGATGTGGGACTCGATCCCAGGACTCCAAGATCATGACCTGAGCCGAAGGCAGTTGCTTAACCAACTGAGCCACCCAGGCGCCCCAAAATCTTTTCTAAAATTGCAGGTGTGTGTTTTGTTTTCAATATCCAAACTAGCACCAATTATTCAAATCAGCTTACTCTATGTAAATTAGTCTTTTCAGAAAACCTCCTTAATCCAAGCAGTTATTAAGTGAAATGGGATTTACCTCAACTAATGTCTGCACAAAGAGGGGAAACACACACGAGGGAAACCCTATCATAGTTCGAGGAACTGCGTTCTCCTTTGTTTACTTATAATCCCTCCTCTGGCAAGAACAATGAGCAGGGTATACGTATGCATGCATGTATGTGTTTATTTTAGAGAGGTGGGAGAGGGAGGAGCATATCTTAAGCCTGCTTCACGCCAAGTGCAGAGCCCAGAGCCCGACACGGCGCTCTAGCTCACGACCCTGAGGTCATGACCTGAGCCAAAATGAAGAGTCAGATGCTTAACCGACTGAGCCACCTGGGCACCCCATATAATTATTTTCTTGACTGTCATTTTTATAGTTTTAATGTGATCCTGCATCTTAAGAAAAAGAGAAGAAGCATACAAAGAAGGAGCCCTTTTTTTTCTATACCACTCTAGCTTAGTGATTAAGAAAGGGAGACATCAATTTTACCACTAATTTCCAAAGGGACATATTTAAGGAAACCTGTACCTTTGTGGTTGGAAAGTAGGATAGACCGATTTTCCAACTGGTGTGACTAGTTCACTGCTCAAAATCAGAAAGAATTTTCACTAGAGAATAGATAACCAACTTGGATTCCCCCCCCCCCCCATTAAATAGCAATGCATTTTTTAAAAGTAAGAGCCCTCAAGAAGATTTATAATCTTGGGACATGAATCAAGCACAGGTTTGACAGTATTAAACTAAAGAAGTTTAACTGGGAGGTAAAGGTGAGAGTTTTGATGTCTGTTTGAAAAAAGTCTCAGTTGCTATATGTCATAATTAAAGAATAGCCTGAGAGAAAACCACTAACATTTGGAACAAATCCACAGTCACTGGTGACAGACTTACATTCTTTTATTTATGTTCAGACCTTGCATGTGCTAATTGAAAGCTGACAAACAAAAGCCTTATCACCTGGAAGCCTGGGGAAATGAGTTCTTCTCACTAAGTCCCTTTGAAGGTAGTGGCTCAGATCCTATACTCAATAGACAGTGACACTTAATTTGGCAGATCCCGGTTTTAGGAACCCGAGAGAATAATACTGTACCGGTAACACAAGGTACACAACTGAGGTTGCGTCAGGGTGGAATTCACTTCGTCAAAATGTCATATGCAGCCTAAGTCAGAAGCCAGGGTGAGGCTGGTGCAAGGCAGATTTTGAGGAAAATGACAGGATTGATGTTTCTGTTTCTCGCTATTTTAATTTTTCTAACACTTACATTTTGCCAAGTGATTTTTCTTTATTACTTTAATATATGAGACATTCATTCCAGATTCTAAATAAGCATAAATAAACCTGAAACACATACTAATTGTCACACCTATATGCCACATATCACCATCCTCCCAGTCTCAGATGAACTCTGCTAAAGGAAAGACAAGATGATATTTTTGGTCCCCCTGACTTTTTGAATAATCAGCGCATAATAAACTGCGAGGCCTAAGTAAAAGTCACCCATAAAAAATGGGAACAAAATTAGAAAAGTCATCCTCTGCAACTGAAATTTATATTAATTAATGTGGAATGAATGGGATTAGCCTTCTGCAGGAATGACCATTGAGAGGCATTTTGAAATGAGTTGTACAAAAGATCAGGGTGTCTCTAAATCTCCTTAGGTCCCCAGTCCAAGTACAAATCACTATAGCCTGGGCTTTGACCTTGGATAACCTGGATGACTACATGCTTATAATAAATGCAGACACGATGATGTGGCACTGTGCATGAAGTTTAGAAAATGTAACGTCGAAGAAGAATAATTTGTTGGGGTTTATTTAGAGAGGCCTGGAAGACAGGTGTTTAGAAATACATACTCAGAGGTAAAGAAAGCAGGAGTGATTCTCTAGTTTTTGCCACAACCCCAAGAAATACCCTCCAAGGCTACTCAGTTTATTGTTCTCTCATCTTATACGTCCATGTTCGCCTCACAACGCCTTGAGAGCAACTTGGATTCCTGGGAAGTTTGATAATAGGAAGGGCTGCCTTCAGTGAGGGTTTCCTAGTGACAAGAAAGGCAAATCCCCACTGAATATTAAGTTAGCGCTTGTTTATAAATAAATCCATGAGTTAGCCTGAAGTCAGTCCCCAGGAGCTCATCATTCCTAAGTAAACTGAGAGCATCAAGTTTCTTGAAACTGGATTTGGGACCCACCGGGCTTTCCTATCAGTCCACAAAAGAACCCTGCTTGAGCAAATGTGCGAAATGGTTCAAAAGGAACGCATGGAGCATGTCACTATACATTTGTCAAAACCCATAGAATGTACCACACCAAGAGTGAACCCTAATGTAAACTACGGTCCTTAGGTGATAATGATGTGTCAGCATAGGTTCATTGATGGCAACAATCATACCCCTCTAGCGCAGACTGTTGACAGCAGGAAAAGATGTGCTTGTGGGAGCAGGGGATATAGGCTACTTTCCATTCAATTTTGCTGTGGACCTAAAACTACTCTAAAAAGTAGTCTACTTGCAAAAAGAAAAAGTGATGCATACATCCAGAATGAGTTAAGACACACACTTTGGAGGCCAAAAGACCTGGAGGAAAATCCTGACACTGGCCCTGGATGGGTGACATCTGTCCTCGCTGACCTTCAGCCTTTTTATCTGTAAAATGGAGGAAATGAATGCATACCTTTGGTGTTATGACAGTTACATGAAATCCTTCATGTAAAGCATGTAGAAGGACACCTGGCACAGAGTAAGATTTCATCATTCCCATGCTCTGCCCAAAATAAATCCTAAAAGTTAGAAGTTATTCCTCCTACCAAAACGTCTACAGTTCACTCTGACTACTCTGAGAGCCTAAGGCACACAGAGTAAAAAGCAGGACATGGCTGCTATGAGACCAGGCCCCCGGAGAAAGCCGGCATCCCCAGGTAATGAGTTGTTAGGGTTAAAAATTCTGCAAAGCATATTGGCTGCATCAAACTTTCTTATTAAAACATTTGATGTACAGGCACCTGGCTGGCTCAGTCGGTGGAGCACGTGACTCTGGATCTTGGGGTTGTGGGTTCAAGCCCCATGTTAGGTGCAGAGATTACTTACAAATAAAATCTTTAGGGGCACCTGGGGGGCTCAGTCGGTTAAGCATCTGCCTTCGGCTCAGGTCATGATCTCAGGGTCCTGGGATTGAGCCCCGCATCGGGCTCCCTGCTCAGCATGGAGTGTGCTTCTCGTTCTCTGTCTGCCCCTCCCCCTGCTCATGCATGCTCTCCCTCTCTCAAATAAATATGTAAAATCTTTTAAAAAATAAAATAAAATCTTTTTAAAAAGCACATTTGAGGGGCGCCTGGGTGGCTCAGTCGGTTAAGCGTCTGCCTTCGGCTCAGGTCATGATCCCAGGGTCCTGGGATCGAGCCCCGCATCAGGCTCCCCGCTCCACAGGAAGCCTGCTTCTCCCTCTCCCACCCCTCCTGCTTGTGTTCCCTCTTCCGCTGTGTTTTTCCCTGTCAAATAAATAAATAAAATCTTTTAAAAAAAATAAAAAGCACATTTGATGTCAACTTTATTATCTGGAATCTAAACTATGTGCCAGACATTGTCTTAAATGATGGAAATACAGAAATTAATAAGGTACGTGTTCTATCCTCTAGGGACTCAAAGAACAGTGAAGAAAACCAATGATTCTTAAAAATATACCATAAAAGGTGCAGTGGAACCCCACCCCACTCCAAAAAAAAAAAAAAATTCTTCCCTGGTCAGCAAACAAAAAAGTTTCTAAAGAGGAAGTAACAGGTGAGTCTTGAGAAATACTGCAGCTCAGAAAATGCTCAAGGAAAAGAAATTCAATGAACAAAGACCAAATCGTAATGAGTTTGCAATTTTCATGTGAGGAATTGGAGCAATATAAGTCAAAGAGGCAAAGCACTAATTTTAGGGGATGCTAATAAGAATTACTGTTTAAAAAAAAAAAAGTATTCCATAATCTAATAGGTCCAGCACATGCTGGGTTTAAAAACATGAACAATGACAAATAGATTTCTTTACTGCAGGATTTTTTCGCACTTTTAACATGCAAATGTATATTGCAAAGAATCTGTACTCAGAAAACTATAAAATACTCATGAAAGAAATTGAGGAAGACACAAAGAAATGGAAATATATTCATGCTCATGGATTGGAAGAATAAATATTGTGAAGATGTCAATGCTACCTAGAGCAATCTACACATTCAATGCAATCCTATCAAAATACCATCCACTTTTTTCAAAGAAATGGAACAAATAATCCTAAAATTTGTATGGAACCAGAAAAGACCCCGAATAGCCAGAGGAATGTTGAATAAGAAAAGCAAAGCTGGCGGCATCACAATTCCGGACTTCCAGCTCTATTACAAAGCTGTCATCATCAAGACAGTATGGTACTGGCACAAAAACAGACACATAGATCAATGGAACAGAATAAAGAGCCCAGAAATGGACCCTCAATTCTATGGTCAACTAATCTCCGACAAAGCAGGAAAGAATGTCCAATGGAAAAAGAAGAGTCTCTTCAACAAATGGTGTTGGGAAAATTGGACAGCCACATGTAGAAGAATAAAACTGGACCATTTCCTTATACCACACAGAAAAATAGACTCAAAATGGTTGAAAGTCCTAAATGTGAGACAAGAGTCCATCAAAATCCTAGAGGAGAACACAGGCAGCAACCTCTTCAACCTCAGCCACAGCAACTTCTTCCTAGACACATCGCCAAAGGCAAGAGAAGCAAGGGCAAAAATGAACTATTGGGACTTCATCAAGATAAAAAGCTTTTGCACAGCAAAAAGCTTTGGTCAACAAAACCAAAAGAACAAAACCAAAAGACAACCGACAGAACTGGAGAAGATATTTACAAATGACATATCAGATAAAGGGCTAGTATCCAAAATCTATAAAGAACTTATCAAACTCAACACCCAAAGAACAAACGATCCAATCAAGAAATGGGCAGAAGACATGAACAGACATTTCTGCAAAGAAGACATCCAAATGGCCAACAGACACATGAAAAAGTGCTCAACAACCCTCAGCATCAGGGAAATCCATATCAAAACCTCAATGAGATACCACCTCACACAGGTCAGAATGGCTAAAATTAACAAGTCAGGAAACGACAGATGTTGGCGGGGATGCAGAGAAAGGGCAACCCTCCTACACTGTTGGTGGGAATGCAAGCTGGTGCAGCCACTCTGGAAAACAGTATGGAGGTTCCTCAGAAAGTTGAAAATAGAGCTACCATACGACCCAGCAATTGCACTACTGCGTATTTACCCCAAAGATACAAATGTAGGGATCCGAAGGGGTACGTGCACTCCGATGTTTAGAGCAGCAATGTCCACAATAGCCAAACTATGGAAAGAGCCAAGATGTGCATCGACAGATGAATGGATAAAGAAGATGTGGTGTATATAAACAATGGAATATTATGCAGCCATAAAAAGGAATGAAATAAAAAAAAAGGAATGAAATCTTGCCATTTGCAACGACGTGGATGGAACTAGAGGGTATTATGCTGAGTGAAGTAAGTCAATCAGAGAAAGACATATATCATATGATCTCACTGATATGAGGAATTCCTAATCTCAGGAAACAAACTGAGGGTTGCTGGAGTGGTGGGGGGTGGGAGGGATGGGGTGGCTGGGTGATTGACATTGGGGAGGGTAAAAATAAATAAATAAATAAATAATGACAAATAGATTTCTTAACGCAGGATTTCTTAGCACTTTTAACATGCAAATGTATATTGCGCACCTCCAAGAGGAGAATTTGAAGTGGGACATTTTCCAAACTTATCTGACTCAGAACCTCTTTTTTCATGCTCCTCACAGGATAGGTCATTGAATCCATTCTAGGATATGAGGTTGCTGTCTAAGAAGAGTCAATAGGAGTCTCAGCAGGAGAATAGAGTGAGCAAATTCCACATGCAGATCCCAGCGATCTGTAGAATAAAGTGCAAACTCCTCGTCCTGCCCTCCCAGCTGGGCCGCATACCACCTCTTCATCCACACTATTCAACTCCCTCCCTCTGTGTTCTCAAACCCTGGAAAACTGGGCATTTCCTTTTCTCCTAAGCATGTTTTAAATTCGCTTGCTTCTGAGCTCTTGAATGGTCTCCTTTTGAAATTCTACTCATCTTTCGGGATACATCTCGAAGACTACTTCTTCAATCAAGTCTTTCATGATCCCCCGAAATCATGTTAAAAACATTCCCTGTAGGTGTTGCTTTTATTTCTGGTCAGCCCATATTTCACTCTATTTTGTCTAACAGATGGCAGTGCTCATGTGCAGTGGAAGAAAGCTGGGGGTGGGGGACGCAGGTGACCGCTTGCAAGAACCACCCAAGTACCAGTTCCAAATTTTTCCTTCTATATCACTGCTTCCTCTTCCTTCGCCCAGTAACTGCCCTACCTCACCCACCCACCCACCCACACACACACACACAGAGCAAAGGGTACCAAAATCTCACTCACTTCACACAAATGTGCAGAGAAATTTCAGCTTCGTTATTTTGTCTGTAACCGATCTAATCTTCCCCATTAGCACCCACCTGCTGAGTAGTGATAAAAGCTGAGTTTATTCCAATCTTGTAAATGAATCTACCTTTTTCTAGAGAACCCAGTCTTTTCTGGATAAATGTCCAGTCTTTCACAGGACCTCTCTCTTCCTTGTCTTTTGCAAGAGGACATCTGGGCATATAAGGTGTGTTTCCTGTGTCCTCCTGACAGTAGGGGGAGGTCTGGGATTGATATTCTCCATCCTCATGCTTTTCTCTGGACTGGCAATCACAGACACACCACTGAGCCTGTCCCTGGGTGTTCTGCTGTTAAATCTGGCAGCTGTTAAATGCAGCACGTGGTAGGATTCATGGTCTGCCCTCTTTCTGTTTCCTTAAGCCCTCCCTCATGGTCTGATTTAAGCCCATCTTCTCTCAGTGAAGCAGTCGGTCCTGGCTCAGCTAGTTTATCCGTGACTCCCAGCTGTAAGGACACCTCCCCTCTGCCACAGCAACCCTTGGCATCCCAGAATCTCACCTCATTTACTCTTCCTCCCTCCGCTCTGGGGCCTGCAAGATAATCTGGGACTCCCCCCAATAGGACTGGAACAAAAAGACAGCTTGGGAGAGCTAAAGTCGGTAGGTGCTCAATAAAAATTTAAATTCTAAGAAGAAAATTTGTACACATTTTAATGTTACCAGTTCCTGTGATACCATTTTCAAGAAGCTCTTGCTAAATGAAAATATAAATTTTATCCAAAGATGTCAATGTTTCTTATAACCATTTTAACATATACAAATTTGATTCCTTACTTGTTTCAACTTATCATCACCATCCATTTTACAGGATCATCATTTTACAGTAACAAGACACCAACCCTCAGATACTTTAAATTTTAAGAAAAATAATCATGATATAGATATATGAATGAGGAATAAACAAGAGCACCATTTGCGCAGGAGCAAGGCTCCTACCAACAGTTAAAGTTTAAGAAAAATAATCATGGTATAGATTAAAATGAGGAACAAGCAGACAAGAATACTTGAACAAAATGTAACCTTTAAATCAGCAGGAAGGTCAAGACACAGAAACAGTCTGCGAGTGAGATGAGGGAAGCAAAAGCGTGAGACAAGTGAACTTTGGAATGTAGACAAAGGAGGATCAGGGAGTTTCTGTCATTGGTTATTCTCCATAAAGGTAACAGTACAACATTATTCAAAGGACATTAAGCAACTCTAAGAGTGACCTTAAGCTCTTCTCCAAATATGAGACTATCTGAATGAAATCCAAACCGACAGAATCTTTCAAATAGTTTAAAACATAGGTTCAGAATAAACAAAATTAAAGAGAAAAGAAAATTAATCCCTTTCTAATACACTAATCACATCTTCTCTTACTCTTCTGTATTAGTTCACAGGTCAGAGATTGGCTTCCAGCTTCCTGCTAATTGTGACATTAGCAGAATGTAACGCTTGCTTTTGAAGGAAAGAGAAATCCAGACAGCTTTTAGCATTTGAGTAATTAATCATTTAGTAGGTAGTAGTGGATGTTGAGTCAGGGGAGGAGGATTAGAAATCATTTTAATAGTGCATCAAAGGAAGCCAGGAGCTTTAGATATCATTTTCCTTCCTGGGAATATCCCAGAAGTTGTCATTAAAAAAAAAAAAAATTGGGGCGCCTGGGTGGCTCAGTTGGTTAAGCGACTGCCTTTGGCTCAGGTCATGATCCTGGAGTCCCGGGATCGAGTCCCGCATCGGGCTCCCTGCTCGGCAGGGAGTCTGCTTCTCCCTCTGACCCTCCTCCCTCTCATGCTCTCTGTTTCTCATTCTCTCTCTCTCAAATAAATAAATAAAATCTTAAAAAAAAAAAAATTATATGTGATACAGAGTAAGGAGTTCATTGGTTTATTTCTTTTTATTTTTCATTTTAAGTCTTCCGTGAAGATTGCTGCACCACATAAGTATGAAGCCAAGCATTGACTATTTCATCACACCAAATACCATCTCTTTTACTCTGAAAGGCATTGAAAGGTTCATTTAATCCAATGACTCAATTGGAAACTTTAACAATGCATTTTATATGGCACACAATTTATCTAGATTTTAAAAAATGCATTGGAAGAATACCTTTGTACATTTCAACGACCCTGAGAGAACCCCAGTTACTTTAGATTATATGGATATTGTGCTACAACCTGCCTGCTTAACTGTAAACTCTTATCTCCAAGTAACTTCTGCCTATGATCAATTTAAACCCTCAGAGAAGGTGAGAGAGGTAAGAAGTCAGGCAAAGGTTCCTCCTGGAATAAGGCAGTTCTCAATCAGCTTATAGGTATCAAAGGACGAGGAGGCCAACAAAAGCTGCAGAAAGCAGGGGATCTTGACTTCATTCAGCCTACACTCAGCCCGGTGGGCATCAACTGGCAAGTTGAGCTGAAACATAGAACATTCCAAGTGGGCAAAGCAACAAAGAGAAGGGCCTGGCCAGTCCTCCCCAAGCTCAGCAAGCACTGACTCCATGTAGCCACTGGGATTCAGGATCAGAAGATCCAAACATTACAGGGCATTCATTAGCACAACGAGGACAGAAGCAGAAATAAAATCCTACAGCCTGCACAACTGTATGCATGTCAGCTGGAAGAAGGTGGTATATCACAGATAACCAACAGCTGATCCAATAATAAGAGAGCTGAGGTCCATTACAAGTGAAGCCAAAGGAAAGAGGAGAGACAAGAGGTCACCTCCCAAAGTGAGCTGTGTCCGCAGGGCTTGGAGATCAGAACAACTATTCGGGGAAGGTGGAGAACTTCCTTCAATATGCCTATCAAGACATGTTCTCTGCCTTTCCTAAGGAGACTATCCTCTTGATGGTGTGCACATTTGTAACATGCTAAGTTCTACAAGCATTTTTTTTTTTTTAAAGATTCTATTTATTTGACAGAGAGATAGACAGAAGAGCACAAGCAGAGGGAATGGCAGAGGGAGAGGGAGAAGCAGGCTCTGCACTGAGCAGGGAACCCGATGCGGGACTCGATCCCAAGACCCTGAGATCATGACCTGAGCCGAAGGCAGACGCTCAACCATCTGAGCCACCCAGGCGCCCCAGTTCTACAAGCATTTAATTGGCACCTATAGCATTAACTCTTTCAGAAAGATGATATTAGACCCCACTGAGTGCTTGTTCTGGGTTAGCTAATACCACTAACAAAGTCTGCTGCTCCCCACTAAGCCACATCAACTATTCCTCATCACAATGTCCCATGGCCCTCTGTGTCCTGGGCTCCTGCTTACAACAGACAGAAAGAGGATATCCAGCAATTCCAGGTCATAGTCCCTCATTAAGTTGATGATCTGGTGCAGGGTCAAACCCTGGGCTTCACATTTAAATCACCTGGGGAACGCCTGCAAAACAACTAGAGTCTGGGAAAGGCCTGGATGTGGATATTTCTTAGAGCTTCCCAGAAGAATGTCATGTGCCCCCAGGGTTGTACATGATTGTCCAACTGAAGGCATGACACACAGATAGCAGTAAAGGACAGGGCTTACGGTTTTCCAAATCAGGGAAAGCTCTGAAAGCTGCTGATTCCTGTGTAACATAGGACAGTTCACACCCTCCAGAAAAGAATGATTCCAAATTGGTTTGTCTGTTTGTTGGGGGTTTTTTTTGGGGGGGGGGGGTGTTATTGTTAACATATCAGCAGCCCATCACAGATATGTCTAAGAATCTCCGAGCCAGGAAATCCTCGGTGTTATGTATTCATTTAACCCAGGCTTCTATGGACCGAACAGAGCTGCAGACCAACCCTACCATAGCCTTGCAGACAATCCCAAGGTGACTGATTCTACCCCAAATCTCCCATCCTGTCCTCTGCTCCCCTGGAGGTCCTGAGTGGTTCATACTCCTCCTCTGCAACACTTTCTACTTTTCTGCAGCCACTGTCATCGGGGTCCCTTCTCCTCCAGCTCCCACTATTGGAGGTTTACTGACCAGCCACAATGTCAAGCAGGAGACTGGGTCCCCTAGATGGTATCTCATGCCTTCCCTGGCCACGCAGGTTGAGTTAATTAAACATCCCACATGCTGAAAGAGCTCGCTCTACTTACTTTCCGACACGAACTTTTCTTTTTCTGACTCCAGGCTTGCCTGTTTTCTTGCCGATATACCCAACATAACACACCAAGAGAGCAGCACTAGGTTTTTAGCCATCATTCTATCCCCAACAATTTCTCTGTTTCTATTACAAAGTAGAATACTCTTAGAGGCAATCTACTTAGAGGCAGCCTAACACTGAACCATACCGCCTGATTTCAAATCCTGCCTGTCACTTCCTGGCTATGGGACCCTGGGCAAGTTTCTTAGCCTCTCCATGCAAGCATTTCCTCCTCTGTAAAATAAGGATAATAAATAATAAATGTGTTACTAAATATAAAATGTTTACAACAGAACCGGACATCGATGACCAATGGTCTTGGTTTGCCCAGGACTGAGGGGGCTCCCAGGATGCAGAACTTTCAGTGCCAAACCTGAGACTCAAGCAAACCAACATGAAATGGTTACCTTACTTGGCACATAGTAAGCAATAGATGCATGTTAGCTTTCTTTAGTTGATGTAGTTGATGATACATGGAAAGATGGTTCTTTTGGACCATAACTAGATTGTCACATATCTCTAATTCCTGTTACTTTTCCAAAAGTCAAGTCATTTGAGCAAGGTGCACACCACCTACACTGCTCATCCTGAGACCAGGTCTACTCAGGGTGCTTATGGATCCTTCTGTCTTCAAACTTATCCAAAGTAGAGGCCTGAATCACTTCCGTTCCATCCTCCCCAAGGTTTTTACTTAAAATCACCAACTCATTTCTCATCGGTTTATTTACTCTTCAGGCCTCCTTGTTAGAAATAGGCTTACTTCGTGTTGGCTCATTTGTTTGATCTTGTTTAATGAAGCAAATTTTTGTAACACTAGGAAGTAAAATATTATTACTGTCAAGAGTACCCAATGTTATTTGGTTTGGCATCTTGGTGCTTGCTATGCATAAACAAGCAGCATTTCTTTACCTTTCCTCATCCCTCAAAGCAACACAATCACAAATGATATTAAAAATAGCTCTTATGCACTGGCCCACGCTTACATAGATAGGTTTACATGTAACATAATCAAAAAGCAATGTGAATTTTCACAAACACAACAGAACTCAGCATTGCAAAATGATGTTGTCACCCTGGAAGGAAACAACAGGGAGTATAAAAAAGAGCAGAACTTTAGTGCCAGATAAATCCCAACTCTACACTCGTTCCAAGGGATCTTAAATCACCTAAAAATCTTGATTCTGTTTCCTAAGCTGGCTGACAGGGATAATACTTGCATCAAAGGACTTCTGTGAAGATTAAAAGGGAGCAAAGCATATTAATCACTGAGCTGCCTTCTTCTCATTTTTAAATCTAAGTTATCCTGGGGTGGAAGAAGAGACACAAAGCCATTCCAGAGAGGATGCAGCTACACAAAATATTTTGGAATTGCTTATACCTCAGCCTTGTAAATTTCTAACCAAACGATTCATTCTGACTCCAGTTTGAGGACTCAAGTAGGGGACCCAAGCAGGGCAACGCCCTCTGTAGTAAAAATGTAACTCCGAAGTAATAAGGGCTGCTCCTAATCACTTCCAATTTAGCACTGCCCAAACGGAATCTTAATTCTTAAAACGTTTAATATGCCTCAACTTATGTTTTAACAGTTCTGCTGCCAGAAAAGGGAACCGAAGAAGACCCCCAGCAGCGCCCAGGAGCAAAAAGCAACAAGATGTAGGTACCTTCAACTCGGCGGCTTTCTTGCTGCCTCTGGAGATGGTGGAAAAGCCGCTCCTGCGTTTTGGATCCTAGCTCCAAAGCTTTTGCATCATGAGTGTTTGGACTTTATTTGGGCCTCCCCAGCCCCTGCTCCCAACTGGTTCCAGGAACTGGCCGGAGTCGGATTGGGTCTAGGGTTGGAGTGGGTCCGACTTAGAAACCGTACAGAACCGAAATCAGGCGACTTCAAAACCACACTGGGTCCAGGGTTAGCCTGAGTCCAAACTTAGGAACCAGACTAGGACCTGGACGGACTGAGTCCAGGGACCGACAGGGTCTGACTTAAGAACTGGACTGGATCTGAGGCCAGGCTGGGTCCAATTTAGAAACCGGATTGGGTTCTGGAAAGACTGGGCCTGGGAATGGCCAAGGTCCGACTTAAAAACTGGACTGGATCCCAGGTCAGACTGGGTTCTACCCTGGAAGCCAGACGGGTCCAGGAAGGACTGGGTCCAGGGATAGACAGGGGCTAACTTAGAAACTGGGCTGGATCCCACTTAAAACCCGGACTGGGTCCGAGGACACACTAAGTCTGATTTAAATTGGATTGAGGCCATTGTGAGGCCTCAGGTGAATAAAATTTTGTTTTAATGCTGAACAAGTAGGTTAAACTTAACCAGATAATCTTGAATTAGAGTGGTCACAGTGGAGGACTTTTAACCATCTTAGGTATACTTATCCATTTATGAGGCATCCTAGCCAAAAAGGGGTTTCTACCAAGTGCTCCCTGAAAAAGGTAGAGGGAAAATTTTGTGGGGTTTTTTTTTTCTCTATACTTTCTGATGACCAGGATGAGACCCACTGACAAGCATCCTGGAAAACTGGCAAAAGACAGCAAAAGGTAAGAATTCTTACCAAAATCAGCTCTCCCAAGATTTCTCTCTGTAGTACCTAGTTGAGAGATGAAGGTAACAGTTCATGTTCTTTTCCAAATTCACATTGGCAGGAAAAAAACATTGGTTATCGATTCTTTCTCTCCCAGGGACACCTGCTGACTTCTTTGTCTGATTTTGTGCTCTGAGATTTGCCAACTGTTATGTTGGGGAGCTCCCAAAATAGGGTGTTGCACCCCATTTGCAGCTAGGGTCCTACCAACTGTTCCCAGCTCTTAGGGAAAGTGTCTAAGTCTTCCTTTCTTTCAGTTATCTTTGGGAGTGGCTCTGGATCTTGCGAGGGTGTATCTTTTGGACCTTCTTTGGGGACCTGTGTTGTGTCCATGGGGTTGTTCATACTGTCAGGAATATTTACATTTGTCCCAGATGAAACCTGACAGGGATTTTTTTTTTTTTTTTAAGTACCTCTATGGTCAGAAATTGGCCACATTGGAAACTAATATTCAGAGCCTGATAGGAACTTTTTTAGGCCTTCTCCCCTAAGTTAAAATTTAACTATGTACCCAGAAGGAAAGAAAAACATTCTGAAGCCATTGTGGAAGAATTTACTAAAATTTTCCAAAGAAACACAGCTTTAAATCTAGAACACAGGAATCTTTTGATTTCTATCTTAGTTGAAGATCTCCCTGATATAAAGAAGCAAATTGAGGATAATGTAGTAGGATGTCTAGGTCAGTGTCTTGATATCATTCAGGTTGCAACCCAATTCTTTGAAGAATTTAAAGTAATAGTACTTCTCTTATAATTGAGTCGAGTCTCTATGAGAACAGAAACACAGCTCTAGAAAGAATCCAAACCCCACCTATCCTTTTTTACCAATCCTCCAAACTCCTCTATTTATCTTAAAAGACTTTCAGATGTTGTAAAAGATCTAAATTGAGGAAACAAAAGTCCTTCTGGGAGAAAAGTTACATTTTTTTCTCTGTGCCTTTGAGATGTAAATATTCTACCAGATCTTATCTAGGAACTTAAGGCCATCTCTTGAAAAGCAAATTTATGAAAGGTCATTCTTATAAGAAAAATAAAAATGCTATTTGGAAATTAAGCAAGTGAAAAATCTTAAAGTCTTTCCCACAAATACTAGTAAAATTTTTAGCCATCTGTCTTAGCAACATTTTTCTAGATATGTCTCCTCAGGCAAGGGAAACAAAAGCTAAAATAAACAATTGGGACTACACCAAAATAAAAAGCTTTTGCATAGTGAAGGAAACAATCAACAAAATGAAAAGGCAACCTACTGGGCAAAGATATTTGCAAATGACATACCTGACAAGGGGTTAACATCCAAAATAAAGAACTTACAAAACTCAACACCAGAAAACCCTAGAGTAATTGATTACAAATGGGCAGAGGATTCGAACAGACATTTTTCCAAAGAAGAAATACAGATGGCCAACAGGTACATGAAAATATGCTCAATATCACTGGTCGTCAGGGAATGCAAAGCAATACCACAATGAGATACCACCTACACCTGTCAGAATGGTTAAACTCAAAGAAGAAAGAGGAAGGAAGGAAGGAAGGAGGGAGGGAAGGAAGGAAGGAAGGAAGGAAGGAAAGGCGCCTGGGTGGCTTAGTCCTTAGGCGTCTGCCTTTGGCTGGGGTCATGGTCCCAGGATCCTGGGATGAGCCCCGTGTTGGGTTCCCTGCTCGGCAGGAGGCCTGCTTCTCCCTCTCCCTCTCCCTCTACTTGTGTTCCCTCTCTTGCTGTGTCTCTCTCTGTCAAATAAATAAATAAAATCTTTAAAAAAAAAAAAAAGAAAAAAGAAATAAGTGTTGGCAAGGCTGTGGAAAAAAAGAACCCTGTGCACTGTTGGTGGGAATGCAAATTGTACAGCCACTATGGAAAGTAGTATGGAATTTCCTCAAAAAATTAAAAATAGAAACAACATACAATCCAATAATTACATTACATTACTAGGTATTCCTCCCAAAAAACACCCCACAAAAACACTAATCCATGAAAATTTATGCACCTCTACATTTATTGCAGCATTATTTTCAATAGCCAAGATACGAAGTAACCCAAGTGCCCATAGATAGATGAATGGATAAAGAAGATGTGGCATATAATAAGAGATTATATATGTATATAAAACAGAATATTATAATATTATTAAATATTAGAATATTATTAGAATATTATAATAGAATATACATAATAGAATATATATTGTAGGGCACCTGGGTGGCTCAGTCGTTAAGTGTCTGCCTTCGGCTCAGGTCATGATCCTGGGGTCCTGGGATTGAGCCAGGACCAATTTGGCAGAGAGCTTGGCAGAGAGCCTGCTTGGCAGAGAGCCTGCTTCTCCCTCTCCCTCTGCCTACTGCTCTGCCTACTTGTGCTCTCTCTGTCAAATAAATAAATAAAATCTTAAAAAAAAAGAATATATGTTATAATAGGATATATAATAGAATATATATATCTTTTATAAATATATAATATAATATTACTCAGCCATAAAAAAAGAGTTCTTGCCATTTGTGACAACATGAATGGACTTAGGGAGTATTGTGCTAAGTGAAATAAGTCAGAGAAAGACAAATACCATATGATTTCACTTATATATGGAATCTAAAAAACAAAACAAGAAGCAGAAATAGACCCATAAATACAGAGAACAAACTGGTGTTGCCAGAGGGGAAGGAGTAGGGAGATGGGCAAACTTGGTGAAGAGGTGTAAGAGGTACGGGATTCCAGTTATGGAATAAATAAGGCACAGGGAGGAAAGGTACAGCATGGGGAATAGAGTCAATGGTATTGTAATAGGGCTGCATGGTGATGGATGGCAACTGTACTTGTGGTGAGCACAACGTAAGTATGGACTTGTAGAATCACTATGTTGTACACCTGAAACTACATCATGTCAACTATACTTACATTAAAAAAAAAATGAGTAACTCTAAAAAAATTTTTCAGCCATCTGAGCAGGTAACTTTAACTTATTCTATCTGCCAGAAATACAACTTGTATCCGACCATTCTTTTATAAACTAGGGAGTTTTGCATCATCATCATACCTGTCTCATGGCTAAAATGTCTTTTTTTAAAGATTTTATTTATTTATTTCAGCAAGAGCAAGAGAGAGCGAGCACACGCCTGAGCAGGGAAGCAGGGGACAGGGGCAGGGGCAGAGGGAGAAGCAGACTCCCCACTGAGCGGGGAGCCCGATACAGGCCTCGACCACAGGACTTTGGGATCATGACCCAAGCTGAAGGCAGATGCCTAACTGACTGAGCCACCCACGCGCCCATTATGGCTAAAAGTTTTAAACGAAAACTATGAGATCTCTGTGTATGTTATAGATGTGTGATATTTTTCTACGTCTGGATGGTATTGCCAAAGTTAATTTGTAAAGAGCTCTATTTAATTGACTTAAAGACAAACAAGCACTTAAATAAATCAAGTATACTCTCAGAAATATAGACTCTAACCCCAATGTTTTTTAAGTTTACATGATCTAGGCTAATCTTCAGTAAATAAATGCTACTTTAAGTTTGTTCATTTAATTAAAACAGGCATGTCATTAGAGTTATCAGCACTGAGTGTAACACTTTTATTCTACTTAGCTTTACTAAAAGTCACATAACCTCATGTTATCTCTGTTACAGAATTTGTTTTAGCAAGAAAATAACCTAAGATGATGGTTAGCTGTTTAATCCTCATGAAATTTTCATGAGTTCCCTAAATATAATTAAGAACAAGTAAATTAAATAGGTGTAAGTAAAATAAAGTTTATAAATAAACTTTTCAATAATAATTATGCTTTATAGTATGTCTACTTAACGATAATCTCCAAAATCTTCTTGGTAACTTGAAACCTTAAAGTTATACTGAGATAAGTTGAATGATAGATATTCATCGAGTATCCAGAATATGTCCAAATAAGATAAAAACCTATAAAACATATAAAATGTTACTGAAACATTAATTACTGAACACAGGTTTATTCATGTTGGCTTCCTTTCTTACGAAGGAACTAGAAATATTTGGGTCTATTAGTAAATTAGTAAATTAGTCTGTTAGAATGCTAGTGTAAAGACAGCTCACAATTGCTTCCTTCTTAGTTTTCACTAGGAATAAAGGATTCTAAGGGTTAAGAATTCTAATCAATATATGGGATTAAAAGTACTTAGAAATAGGGGTGCCTGGGTGGCTCAGTTGTTATGCGTCTGCCTTCGGCTCAGGTCATGATCCCAGGGTCCCAGGGTCCCAGGGTCCTGGGATCGAGCCCCGCATCGGGCTCCCTGTTCCGCGGGAAGCCTGCTTCTCCCTCTCCCACTCCCCCTGCTTGTGTTCCCTCTCTCGCTGTGTGTCTCTCTGTGTCAAATAAATAAATAAAATCTTTAAAAAAAAAAAAAAAGTACTTAGAAATAATAAGGGTGAAAGGAAACAACTGTGTATGAAAAGTAGGTAAGGAAAATAGAACGAACAACTGGTTGTTCTAGAATGAGAAAGAGAAAAAACCATAAGACAAAACCTGACTGGATATAAAAAAAAATTATAGAAGGTAGACGGACAAGGAATCTTTGAAAAGGAATTTTATGTGTGGTCAAGGTAACTAAAATTGGAATGGATTTATTTAAGTTTTTTTTTAATTTTTTTATAGGTTTTATTTATTTATTTGGCAGAGAGAGAGAGAGAACAAGTAGGCAGAGCGGCAGGCAGAGGGAGAGGGAGAAGCAGGCTCCCTGATGAGCAGACAGCGTAATGCGGGGCTCAATCCCAGGAACCCTGGGATCATGACCTGAGCCAAAGACACACACTTCACCAATCTGTTATCCTTGTAATAGGACATAACTGGAAACATTGGTTATATTACTAAGGCTTTGACTAGGATGTCATATTTGAGAATATGCATGAAATCAGATATAACCAGACAGTTTTAAGGAACTAAGGTTGCCATTATGGAGCCAATAAAAGCCCCTTGGAAAAACTGGTCTTGTACCTTGTTTACAGGGTTCCCAGCAGTCTTACCAGCTGACTATGAAAAGTCATTTCCCGGCAGGCCCAGGAACCTCAGGTTATCTAGACAACCTCCTGAAGACAGGAATTCACCCAGATCTATAGGTATTCCAGGCAAAGTCTGATGGTGAATTCTTGGCTTGACTTCTAAGCTTGGGGAGGCTTTTAAAAGTCCTATCTAAGATTCCTTATGAAAAGTTCCAGCAAAGCAGATTTAAAAAGAGCCTATCTGGATGATCACGATTCTTATTGCACTTATGTAAATAATCAGGCCAGTAGACTTATTTTATAAACAAATTAGCCTTGCTGTGATTATCTTTGATAGAAATTAACAGTGATTTTAGAGGAAAGAATTATGTTTCAGTAAAAAATTATAGTACAACTTCGCAGGTACCAGATCCTAGTCCTGTTCATTGTCTTTGAGGTTTTGTTAGATCTCTATAGACCAAACTGAATCAGTAATTCTTCTGTTTTCCTCTAATATCCTACAACTCTCCAGACTAACACTTTCAATTTCCTCCCACTCTTTGATTTGGAATCAGTAAGAACAAAGACTGCCCTTGAACACTTTAGAAGGGACCATACCCGGTCCTCCTCACTACCCAAATAGCAGCCAAACTGCAGGTACTTGAACCTCGGGTCCACATCCCCCAATCAGAAAGGGTTCCTTCAGTTATGCACTAGCTGGAGATGGAAAATTTAAACTGATTAGGGAGGTTTCTCCCCAGAAGCAGATAGCATCTTGAAATAGACAGCTCTCCCAAGATCACAGATCAAGATCTTTATTTCCAATATAAAAACTTCATTCCTTCACCTTTTTGCTACTTGCTTTTTCTGTTTCACACATGGGAAGACAATGCTCCTTAACTTTGGCAGCTATCACTGAATCTACTGGTAAGACCGTAGCTGCACAACAGTCCCTTAGATTTTCTTCCTAAGGCGGGTTTAGATAATAGAATTGCTTTAGATTACTATTAATTGGCTGAACAAGGAGAAGTCAGTGCTGTGGCAAATGCCTTCTGCTGTAGCTGGATCAACACCTCTGGGATTGTAGTAAATAGAGGAAATTAACAAACAAGCCACTTGGCTAAAACAAGTTAATGCTCCTTTAGGTACATATTTTGATTGATTTCATACCAAATGGTTTTGTTGATGGGGGCCCTGGCTAAGGAGTAGGCGTCAGTCTCTTGGTATGATCTTCCTAATAGTTATCTTTGTGGTCTCCATGATGCACTATGTTCTTACAGGTCTTAAATGCCTGTTCATAAGCACCAGCAGTACATTGGATGGTCTCATTATACTTGAAGAAACAGAAACAAGATGAACAATGAGATGACCTGCAAAAGCAGTTCTTCCCCAGACCTGACATCACAACCTATGAGTTTCACAATGAGACAAGATCAACTTAACTCCGACGGTGACTGAGAGTGGCATCAATACCAAATTTTTAGTCAATCTCTCATGTATGAGAGGATGGACCAAAAGGTGGGAATTATCAGATTAACTAAACATGGAGACCACTAGACTGATGTGGGCTCTAATGTCACAGCAGTCTATGTAAGCAAACCAAAATCCAAGCCTGTAAATGCCTCAAGGTTGCAAAATCAAAGCGTAAGGACGAGTAATCACGAACAGCCAATGAGGCTCTACGCTCTAGCCAATCAATAATTTCCTCACTTCTGCCTTTTCTCTATAAAAGTCTCTCCCTGAGCTCCTGACAGGGGAGCCCTCCTAATCACTTTGGGTTTGGTGCTGCTGGTTCCAACTGATTTTTGCTCAAATAAACTCTTAAACAAGTAAATAAAGTAATAAAGTAACAAATAAAGTAGTAAGGAGAAGTAGATCATAAACTAACTCTGAGACAATTCTGATAGATGGTTTCAAAAACACTTTAAAAACAGAATAGACAGAATTTTTCAAATTTGTTTATAGACTCCCAAGGTAATTCCTTCAAACAGCAACCCTAACCTGAATGATTGCTTCTACGTTCATTTAAAAAAAAAAAACCACATTTATTCTCGTCCCTTTTATATAATTAAAATTAATTCTCATTTCAGACACTGATTTAGATACTCTAATCACCACTGATGCTTGATATGTCATAAACCAAAGCTGAAAATTTTCTCTTATTATGTACATTCTTGGGGTTTGCATAACAATGAATAAGGTTGTGTATATTACACATGTTACCCTTGCTGATGGCTACCTGAAGGGCAGATTTCCACAGCCAGAATGAAGAATAGATTGGTGTTTCTCATCTTGACGTTTAGGATAAAATACCCACATAAAGTGGTTAAAAATCTTTTGGTTTCAGTGTGATTAAATAATATGCTTGCATCAATATCTATTCACTTTGCTGTGAACTCTTGCCCTCAATATGCGTTATCAGAAACAGTGAAACATGTTCCCAGTTCTCTTATTTCTCCAAGTAAGAAGATTTTCTACTAGTACCAGCTGCCAGAACTGTCTCAAAGAAAAAAATATGCTCTTGGCCACAAAGATAAATTATAGAAGAATTAAAAAAAGTTAGGTTGACTGATTTAAGAGACACTTGGTGAGCTTTCAGACCTCAATTAAGGCTGTGATTTGAGAGAAAGAAAATGAATTTTCCAAGCAATTAGGTGGTAATAGATCTAATGGCTTTGGGGGGAAAGAATGGGTATTTTTAACTTTGACAACTGGCTGCCATGCATTTGTTATATAACCTCTTTTGATAAGTATTTTTGCTCCAAATACCTTTTTTAGTTATTTAAAAATGTCTTTTGCAGGGAATTATAAAGAGTAACAACCACAAAGGAGACAGGCATTCTGCCCTACAGAGTCAATAGCATTCACTTTTCTAAAAACATCTCACGTTAATTTCATAATACTCATTTTAAAAGGAGCAAAAATATGTGTTTACTGATAAACTATATGGTCTCAGAAGGATATTTTACAAGAAAATGTAGTCAGCTTTCATAAACTTCCACAGGGGACCCTTTTCCTTTTGAAAGAAAAAACCTGACATTGAAAACACAGTGTAATTTGAACGTGAAAAGATTTTTTAGCAGCAGGAGAATGTAATAGAATCCAACAAAATCAGTGTATTTCATATTAAAGTAAGGCCCTGTCTTCACCTCATTCATGGGACAAAAGAGCAAACCATTGGTTACAGTGATGTTGCAGAGGTATTCAAAGTTAATGGAGATTTAAGTTCCTCATTTACTTATTGTTAAAGGAAAGGCTAAGATTGATTCATCTGAAAATAGAGCCATTTTTCTATACCTTATGCTATAGGCAAAAATCTTTTTTTAAGCTTTTTTGTTCGTAGCGTGCAATTTTCTTCATTATTTAACCCCACTTTTCCCCAACCAATTCTATAGAATGTTGAAATGTGCCCTACAAAGTCTCACAAAGATGGAAATCCTCCATCCACCACTTTTGTCTGGGCAGGGGATAAATTATTTGAGCTTTATTGCCTTCCTCCTCTAGGCCCCAGGAGCTTGGCCTCTCTAACCTACAGAACAGCACAAATACTTGGCTTTGGGGGAGCAGAAAATATTTCAACCTACTAACTGAATGAGATTTCTCTAAAAGAGGACATCAAAAATTAAAACAATGGTTGAGCCTAAAACTTGCCTGGAGACAAAAGAAGTTTAATGTTCTCTTTGCTGGAGTTGGCATAATTGTTCATGAAATGGGGATTTTCTGAGATCATACTATCAATCAATCAAGGACTAATGAGTGGAATAATAGCCAACTGATTCAGTCACTTTAGCCCCACTGATAATGAATTTGGTTTCTAAATCCAGATCATTCAGGAGGTGATCTGTAGTGCTTACTCAGATGAGAAAACCAACAAGTCAGTCCCACTGTCCATCTGGCCCCTTAGTGGTGGATCTGAAGAGTGTTTGCTCTTGTTTGAGATCAAAATGTGATGATATGGGGGGCACCTTGGTGGTTCAGTCGTTAAGCGTCTGCCTTTGGCTCAGGTCATGATCCCAGGGTCCTGGGATCGAGCCCCGCATCTGGCTCCCTGCTCCGCGGGAAGCCCGCTTCTCCCTCTCCCACTCCCCCAGCTTGTGTTCCCGCTCTCACTGTATCTCTGTGTCAAATAAATAAAGTCTTTAAAAATAAATTAAATAAATAAGTAAACAAATAAGTAAGTAAATAAAACGTGATGATATGGGTGCTAATAGAAAAGTAGGAGCTCTCCTAAGCTCAGGAGCCCTGTCTCCAAGGGAAGAAGCAAGAGGACCCTAGGAGAAGCAGAGGGTGTACCCAGCTCAAGAAAAGCTGGGACAGGACCTTAGTGCCACAGAATTAAGCAGAAAAAAGCAGCACAGCTTACAGAGCTACAGTGACAGAGGATCAAGCTAAAAGCAAAAACACCTAATAATAATAACAACTGGCACATACTGAGCATAAATATGTGTCAGGAATTGTACTTATCTCAGCAGGTCTTGACAACCACCTTTGAGATATCCCTGTTTTAGAAAGAAGGAAACTGAGACTCAGAAAGCCAGTGGTGGAATCAAAGTTAACTCCAGGCAATCTGACATCGGAGTTCTTACTTCTGCTAGAACCTCTTGGGAGCACTGGCCAGAAGTGAAGAAACCGCTGAAATGAACATGAACCTGAATTAATCAGCCAAACATGGGGGGTGGGGTAAAAGGCGACAGTGGGCAAATGTTCAAGCAGCTGAGCCCTATAGCCAGGATGAGCAGGTAGGTATGTGATGCTGCTTTGGAAGCCTATTCTCGGCCGCATCCAACAGCTATGGCCGGTCTCCCTCTAATCACCCAAGATTATTATTACTAGAAACAGCCATATTGGCAAGTATAGGTAATTCAAGAGCAAATTCTGCAGGTCAAATAGAATTCTTTCATGTCTCCTCATACTTTAGGAAAGCGATTACTTTAAAACCCATTTGTAAACCTTGCTTGAGAGGAGGGTACTAACGTGGAATAGCGTGTCTTCATCTGAGAAGCTCAAAACATTTCATAAACACTGTCACGGTGGCCCTAGTAAAAGAATCATTATTCAGTGCCCTGAAGCTGGGGTTGGAGGATTAGAGAAGAACCCAGTGTATTCCTATGGCCCTGAGGGGCATTCTGCACTTCTACCTAGGGTAGAGAGAAAACAATGGTGATTTAGAAATTGGAATCTCACAGCTTTTTTTTTTTTTTTCTGTAGAAATTACACATGTTTCCAGAACCTCTGAAGGATGAGTATGTTGCTTATTGTGAATTAGGGAATCGGTGGCAGAGTCTGTGGGGCCTACCAGATTAACTGCTTTGCCTGCGTTGATTTGTTAAGCAATTAGAACACGCGCCGTATCCATCATGCCATGCTGGTAAATAGCCAGCTTTAATCTTCAGTATCTTTAAATGGTTGCCATTGTATTATAGGGTCCTCAGTGGATCCTTGCAACTGTTTATAATCCTTCCGTTTCTAGAAATGTGGTTTGTAGAGAAATAGATCTGACCAGTGAAACCCACAGTATGAAATTGATTATCTTCACTAAATATACATCTAACACTTTGCATTTGCAAAAGATTTTGTTGTTGCCACTGCTGGTTGTCTTTTTCAGTGGATCTGAAGTCATATGCTGACACCCAGCAGAGTGTTTGGCCCATTTTTTCTTTCACTTAGGCAAAAGGTAAAAAATATGGACAATTAGCCAATTTTCATGTGTAACTAATCATTATAGATACATAGGTTGAGTGATTCAGATCAAATCCTTTCCTGATCCTCATTTTACATCAGTACTAGTATTTCTGTCAAGAATTACTTACTAAATAGCATATGTACTGGTATTTCTTTTAAGATTTTATTTTTTAAGTAATCTCTACACCCAGCTGGGGCTCAGACTCACAACTCTGAGATCAGGAATTGCATGTCTACTGACTGAGTCACCGAGGCACCCCAGTACTGGTATTTTAATTTGTTTTGGTTATTAAGAGTCGAGTGCACACGTTATAGACCAAGCACTGGACTAGCTCTATAGGGCTGTAAGGGCAAGCACAGAGACAAAAGGCCCAGGCCCACTTCAAGTGACAGTGTGCTCAGAAAGCCACAATATATAAAAAGTCCTGAAAAACCAGTGTACCCAAAAGTGTGTGACAATATCCAGGTCAAATCCTAACGAATAAAATCCATCTGCAGAGCTGCTAAGAGAAAACTTTCTGAGCCACAGTCAATAGCTGCCTGGTTTCAAACAATATTTAGCCAAACCAAATTCCAGCATACCAAACGAACAAGGAACATTCTTTAGACTTTGGTATGATGGTATTTGATAGCATAAACTGAGTGAATACAGGCTAAACGTGTGGTCCCAAATCCAAAGCATCAGCAGCACCTGGAACTTGTTAGAAGTACATGTCCTCGGGCCCCTCCCCAGACTCACCCAATCAGAAAGTCGGGGGGGGGGGCGCAACAATTTGTTTTCACAACTTTCCCAAGAGATTCTGATGCCCACTAAAGAAGAGGCAGCTGCTTAAGGTGGAATAAGATCAGGAATGTTTCTTGAAGGAAGAGAATCTTGAGTCAGACTTGACAAGAAATAGAAGGCTTGCCTGTTTTCTCTCTTGATAGGAGGCTCTGCAAGCAGGCCAAACAAAACAAAACAAAAAAAACCCCAGATTAAATATTTACCTTTTCAAATAAGTTTAGGCTCTGTTTAAATACTAAATCATGCAACTACTTTGGCTGATCTGTTTTCCATGGATGTCTCAGCCTCAAAACTGGCTCCCCAGGCAGCCAGTCAGCTATCTTAAGAAAGCTGATAATCATTCCCAGATACTTGAGATTTCACATGTTATCATTCAAGATGAAATGTGGAGTATTTCTCTCACTGACAATTGTTATTTTTCTTTGTCCATTTTGTAAACCATATGTTTAGTTCAAAGGTGAAATTTGTAGGAAATTTACAAAGTATAAGGAGGCTGAGATTGATGTGAACATGATGCTACAAAGATTGCTAAATTCTAGTCAACATTTTTTAAAGTTCTGATTTCTTGTTAGACTACAGTTTTTCTTAACATGAATACTACTACTACACCTTTTCATTAGGCTCTTTGATAACACTTTTAGTGTTCTACTTCCCCCTTGTGGTGAAAATTAGGATTTTTACTATTTCTGAAATCTACAGGTTGACCGAGAACAGCAAAGACTTAATTTATGCCCAGCATCAAGTTTAAATACAAATGACATATTCAGCCAATCATTTCATTGATTTCCCTATAACATCCAAATTCGGATCTTTTTAAAAATACCTGATGGTTGGCAGAATTTGTTCCTTTTCATCCCGATGTGTGGAATTATCTAGATGCAGACAATTGTGTCTGCATCTAGATAAATGGGAGTGGCCAGTCAATATTTTTTTCAAACAACATTAAATTGTTAATTCTTTAGTGTGCCTGAGTATAGAAATTCACTACATCAGAATAATGAAATCATTACTGTTAAATACAAAGTTGCTGATGACTTTACAGAGAATTTGTGGTAAGCTTCTCAACATTTATTTTGTAAATACTGCACGAGTTAATGGATAACTATCACTAGAATTAAAAAAAGCCCAGTTTAGTCAAAATTTCACTATAAAATCTGAAACTTACAGCTGTAGAGTTGACTTCTCAACGGTGCCGGATTAAGTGCCATCTCAGCAATCAATTTCAGTCATTCATCAGAATATATTTTGGGTTGAATTACTGGGGTTATGAGTGTGGTGTCAAGACTGACAACTTAAAATATAAAACCCTCAAAAGTCAAAGAAAAAAGAGGAAGAAATGACAATTTCAACAACTATGTTTGCATTCATGTTGCATTCAAGTTGTCAGCTCCTATATGGTGTCTGTGTGGACAGTCTCAGAAGCATTGATGATATGGCCCAAATGATGAACCACACAGGAGTCTGATTAATGAAGGTGAACTGGTTAGGATATTCAACCTCAATCCAAGCAAAACTAGGAGAAACAACAATGGACTCAACCTTCAAAGAATTCTAGTCTCCTTCATCTCTAAGATTGTTAAGCAATGACATTTATTTTAAAAAATGTGCTATATGCAGGATGCTGAGCTAATGAGATACTGAGAAACCATCTTGTCCTTCAAGGACCAGCTCAAATGTCAGTGTATCTCTAAAGCCAGACAGAATTAATTCTTCCTCTTCACTGATAAGATAGTGCTTTATGCACTTCACACATTATTTTATAACTATTGTGTGCCCACCTGTCTTCCTCACCCAGGCTCTGAACTCTTTGAGGAGAGGAACCACATCTTAATCATGTAGAATTACTAACATCTAGCATAGTGCCTAGCACATAGTAGGTGCTCAATAAATTTTTCCTAATCAAATAAATAAGGGTGAAGTATAGGATACAAAGGAGTTGAAAGTATAATCATTGTCCTCAATTAGTTTATGGTTTATCTGCATAAGTTCCCTAAGTGTCTATTGACTGATGAGGTCTTTGTATGATTGTAAGAAGTGTAAGAAAGTGTGTGTGATCTCTTCTGTGGTTAAAGAGAACTAAGAGAGGGTGTTTTATTTGCTAAATGCCCTTTAAATCAGCTTTTCCACTAGCCTTTTCTTGAAGACACAGAACTTGCTGTGTAGCAAAATGAAACTGAACCCCTTTTCTCGATGTGTTATTTTTTTTCTCCACAATAACTGTATGGCCCCCCCAGCTAAGGCTGCCCATGGGCAGAATTGGAAAGCGGTCAGTAACGTGTATTTTTAAGCATATGAAGGAGACCCCAGTGGTCTATGTTAACTACAGATCCACCAAAATGAAATCGATTCCATTGTGTTATACATTTCCCTAACCATTTTAAAATGCGATATCCCTTTGGAGGGGCAGCCCACCCAGTTCCTGGCACCTTGGTGTGTGTTGATGTTGATTAGACTACCTACCATCTGTTCTAACAAGAACTGAGAAACAGCATGAGGATTCTGGGTACTTAATAAGGGAAGGAAAGTGCTGAGGGGTGAGAATGAACATAAATGCTCTGACAGTGAATCAAGGAAGCCTTACCATTCTAGACTCCTGCGTTCTTGGGCTGCCCGGGGACCCATGCAGCTGGTCTTCCTGTACATTTTCTGCTATCACCTATCCACCCACCATGATGCCTTCCCTTCAAAGTGACAGCTAATTAGAGAGAAATCATTCCTTATACTATGAACCGTCAGAATGTTCTTCCTTCCCAAGTAACATATGCTAGCTTATGGGATGTGGCAGGCTGTGATTAAACCAAAACCAGCCTCAGCTTAGCTTCCAAACAGTAACTGCCATTCCTACCAAGGTTTGAAAGTTTTCATCACATAGCCTTGGGGCAGAGTAACCTGGTTATCCAGAGAGAAAGCCATCAGCTAAAAGCGCACAGACCCAGGGCGAGATGCAGTGGGGCAGCTCCACACAGTCCTGCTTCCTCCATAAACTAGCAAAGACAGCATCCAGCATTTCCCAGGAGACACCGAAAAGACCCTATGCCCTGAAAATCAGTAGATGGTAATTTAGTCCTTCAAAACTATGCTCTGGGTCAGAGCTTAGCTGAAGGCTAACAACTCTCTATGATCAGCAATATAAATCCTAAAGCAAGAGGGAGACATGCTCTTGCAGACAGGGTGCCAAGAGCAGCCTGAAACACTCAGGAGAGGAGTCACCCTGGTTGGATCCCTAGATCT
The DNA here is from genome assembly GCF_029215605.1 of Mirounga angustirostris. Taxonomy (NCBI): domain Eukaryota; kingdom Metazoa; phylum Chordata; class Mammalia; order Carnivora; family Phocidae; genus Mirounga; species Mirounga angustirostris. Next base: position 39,773,500 of record NW_026991720.1, read on the forward strand.
GAAGCAAGGACTTAGAGTCAAGTGGACAACTGTCATTATTGTTGTCATTGTTATTATTAATGGAGAACCAAACAAGATTTCTTCCTTTTTTAAAAATTTTTTTATTGTTATGTTAATCACCATACATTACATCATTAGTATTAGATTCTTCCTTCCTTCTAATGTTACCCTAAGTTCCCTTTAGGGGAATTGCTTCTCCCCTCTCTGTGAAGTCCTTTTTTTTTTTTTTTTTTTAAAGATTTTATTTATTTATTTGACAGAGAGAGACACAGCGAGAGAAGGAATACAAGCAGGGGGAGTGGGAGAGGGAGAAGCAGGCTTCCGGGCTCGATCCCAGGACCCTGGGATCATGACCCGAGCCGAAGGCAGACGCTTAACAACTGAGCCACCCAGGCGCCCCCCCTCTCTGTGAAGTCTTAGTGGAACTGTACCTTACCCTAACCAGAGACTGGGCACCAAGTCATGGACTGGGACTCTCTCCGTGTATGCTGAATATATTGAGAGGGCTGTTACAAATCTTGGATTTGGAGAGAAGTAAGTTTTGTTGAATAAATAAAGTTTGGGGTACATTCATTCAGGGGCGGAGCCTGTAAAAGATGGTCAGATACTTTCCACTGCCGAGAGACTGACCAGACTCTTGGTTTGTGTTCTTATTTTGTGACTGTGTGGAAGTCATCACATTTCTGAGCCTATGCGTCCTGTGATGAATCCCTCCAATAAATTCGTTTTTTGCTAGAGTTAGCAAGAGCTAGTTTAGGTTACTTATAACTAAGGAGCCCTGACTAATATATTTCGTAACACATATACACATACATATATAACTATAATAAATCTCATTATTCTTCAACACCTATGCTGGGTATCTTACCTGACTGATTGAAGATGCCCATAGTAGGCAAAATCAGGTAAGTGGCACACAATTCTGTCTTAGAACTTATTTTTCTGTGGATATGTCATGTGCTACATTTTCATTTTATCAACTTATTTCCGGCCTCGTATTCTGGATGATCTCCGAGCGAGTCAGAACAGAAGCAAGGCTAGACTGGTGAGCATAATCCTTTTGACCTCATTGCATGGACCTATTGAGCGGAGAATTCAATCTCAGTCTCTTGAAAGGGGGAAGGAAGTTATTTCTTAGATGAAGTAGAGGAATCAATAAATGGTACCAAACCTCTAGTCCATATACTCTTTGATTCTCTCAGTCCCAAGGAAGATTATTCTTGTGATTAGGGCATTTTGCCTCAGGGTGGATGTGGCTGGCAGCAGATTCACTCTTTTTAAACTGTCACTGGGCTGGGTCTCCACTAAGGCTCCCCTAAGAGAGTTGAAGAGGCCAAGTCCAGTCGGTTCCTGTGTGTCTTTCTCCGTTTGGGCACTGTAACAAATTACATACATAGACTGAGAGGCTTATAAACAGCAGAAATTTACTTCTCACGGCTCTGGAGGTTGGAAGACCCAGGTCAGGGTGCCAGCATGGTTGGGTTCTGGTGAGAACCCTCTTCCAGGATGCAGACGGCCGACTTCTCATTGTATCCTCACATGGTAGAAAAAGAGCAAGAAAGCTCTTTGGCATCTATTTCATAAGGACACTAATCCCGTTTATGAGGACTAATGACCTAATTACTTCCCAAAGGCCCCACCTCCTAATACCATCACATGGAGGGTTAGGATTTCAACATCTGAATTTGGGGGGACACAAACATTCACTCCATTACACTGAATGACAAAAATGTCCCTATGACATAGTAGTATCAGGTTGGACCTCAGACTCCGTTTTCTGATCCGTCTGCTCCATGTTACCCACTCCTTCTCAAAGGCAGAGTTTCATTGTCATTGGTTTCTTTACCCCTAGGCACCACTCAGAGAAATGGGCATTTAATAATTATAAGAAGAAAAATATTTTTTCACAGTTCTTGAGGCTAGAAGTCCAAGATCAAGGTGCTGTCGGCGGGGGTTTCTGGTAAAACCTGTCTTCCTGGCTCTGGGGGAGGGAGGCAGATATACAATTCGGCCCATAACCAGCTACCATAACAAAATACCACAAACTGGGAGGCTTAAACAACAGTAATTTATTTTCTCACAGTTCAGATATGTTTCTTCTGAGGCCTCTCTACTTGGCTTGCAAATGGCCATCTCCTCTCTGTGACTTCACATGGTCTTCCTTCTATACAGGTTTGTGCTCAATTTTCCTCTTCTTATACTGGATGAGGGCTTACCCTAATGACCTCGTTTTACTTAATTACTTCTTTAAAGACCCAGTCTCCAAATACAGTTATATTCTGAAGTACTGGGAGTTAAACCTTCAACAGATGAATTTTAGGGCCCTGGACAATTCAGCCCATAACCGTAAAATAATAAGGAAGTCAAGAAACTGGGCAAATGATAATAGGAAAGATGATGAGAATAAAGAATGAGACATATATCAAGGCTGGGTCCCAGCTCTGCCTCTGAGGCCCATAGCTGCCAACATAGAGAGAGGACCTTGACCAGTTACAAGACAGTCATCATGCTTTGCACATGGATTTAAATGATGCTCCTCCACAGACAGTGTGGTTTTGGTGCCTAATTAAAAAGTCATGACTCTAATGGTAAGAGACTCAAGCCAGGATGGAAAAAAGAACAGCACCGTGACAGCCCAGCGGGAAATGCATTCTTCAGGAGTCAACAATCTTAGGAATTCCTTCAAAATATGGTCACAGGGCAACTATCTGTATTTCAAGATTCTAGGGGCAGAAAGAGTGTTCCCAAAGAAGCCAACATTTCATAAATAATATACACTTATATGTGTTTTCATGGGGTAATTTTCCAAAATTATCTACTGCAGTTACTTTAAATAACTGCCTATAATTTTTTTTTTTTTAGAAAGAGGGAGGTGGGGGAGGGGCAGAGGGAGAGTGGGAATCTCAAGCAGACTCCATGTCCAGCACAGAACCAGATGCAGGGCCTGATCTCACAACCCTGAGATCATGACCTAAGCCAAAATCAAGTGTCAGACGCTCAACCAACTGAGCCACCCAGTCACCCCATTACAGTTCTAATTTCTCAACTCAATAACAAAAGTCATGAGGGATCCTTAGATCTAAATAGGCTCTCCCTAGTCTCCAGCATGTCTATATCTGTTAAAGACCATTACAGCTCAAAGGGTTAGAGATGAGGAATGTTCAGGTGCTGGAATCACAAAATTTAACCTCTGACCTCATGTCCTATAGGCCACTTAAATCCCCTTTGGAGAACTAAATATTTGGGAGGAGACAAGAAGGCATACATCAGGATGAATGGCTGAAGATATGTTGTCAGCCCTTCCAGTCCCATTCAGAGATAAAGTCTATCTACAAAATGAAGGGAATTATCAAGTAAGCCTCCTTTTCTGCCATAGATAGGCAAGAGAGTCTTGTGTAGTGCTAAAGGGTCATGAACTTGGGAGATAGTCTGAATGAGTTTGAATTCCATAATCACCGCTTATTTATTTATTTATTTTTATTAGAGTATACTTGACACACTATGTTACCTTAGTGTCAAGTGTACAACATAGTGATTCACCATCTCTCTGTTATGCTGTGCTCACCACAGGTGTAGCTCCTGTCACCATCAACACTATTACAACACCACTGACTATATTCCCTATGCTCTGCCTTTTGTTCCTATGACTTAGTCATTCCATAACTGGAAGCTTCTATCTCCCACTCCCTTGCACCCATTTTTCCCATCCCTCCCCGCTTCCCTCTGTCAACCATCAGTTTGTTCTCTGTATCTATAGGTCTGATTCTGTCATTTGTTTATTCATTTTTTTTTCTTGATTCCACATATGAGTGAGATCATATGGTATTTATCTTTCTCAGTCTGACTTATGTCACTTAGCATAATAACCTCTAGGTCCATCCATGTTGTTGCAAATGGCAAGATCTCATCCTTTTTATGACTGCATACTATTCTATATATATATATATAGAGAGAGAGAGAGAGAGAGAGAGAGAGAGAAATAAATCCTATATCTTGGCTATTATAAATAATACTGCAATAAACACAGGGGTGCATACATCTTCAAATTAGTGTTTTGTTTTCTTTTGTTAAATAAATATCCAGTAGTGGAATTATCTGGTCATTATTTTTAAGTTTTTGAGGAACCTCCATACTGTTTTCCACAGTGACTGCACCAATTTGCATTCCCCCCAACAGTGCACAAGGGTTCTTTATCTCTACATCCTCACCAACACTTATTATTTCTTGTCCTTTTTATTCTAACCATTTTGACAGGTGTAAGGTAATACCTCACTGTGGTTTTGATTTACATTTCCCTGATGATGAGGGATGTTGAGCATCTTTTCAAGTGTCTGTTGGCCATCTTTGGAAAAAGTTCTGTTCAAGTCCTCTGCCCACCTTTTTAATGGGATTGTTTGTTTCTTGGTGTTGTCAGAATCACCATTTATTAAATGTATGGCCTTGGGAAGTTTCATTAAGCTCTCTACATCCTGGTTCCTCATCTGTGAGGAAGAGAATTGCATCTATTTTGGGGTTTGTTGTAAGGATTCATTAAATATGTAAAATGCTTACAACAGTGCCTGGCACATAGTAAGTGCTATTATTATTAAATATTTCCTTAAGCTCTGAAAATTACAGGTTGGTATAATCAAATTTCTATTGTTTGACTAGAAACAAGAGAACAGTTTCAGCCATATGTGCATATTTACATGGCCCAAACTGTATTTTGTTTTGTGAACAAGGTTCATGTATTCCGATATGTAATGAGGGACACGAGTTCCTTTGTCAATGCCTCATAATGAGACACTTCTGCATTTAAAATCCCAAAGGGAATTCTCCTCTTTCTGAGCTGTTGTAATACCTTGCAATTCAGATAGAATTAGCGATCTGCTGTCACTCCAGGTCCAGGCTTTACACCTTTTCTTCTCCAACTGGGGATCTTTATTTAAGATTATTTTCCCCAGATGTGTTTGTGTTCACTCTTCTCAGTTGAATCTCGTTATGCTTTTGCTCAAATCTCCGAGCTCCCTTAAGTCTTTGTAAACGCTCTTGGTCTGTGGTGTTAGCACCATCATTCGGTGCTCTATTGTAAGCGTCATTGCATGTCTTCTCTCTGCCAGATGACTAATGATGCTTTTAAAATTTACATCCAAGACTTTTTTCAGTCCTTTTCTTGTATCCACATGACTTTCTCTAGAAAATGTCACTGGCTGGCTGGTTCCCTTTGTTCTCTGTCATTCATTTTCTCTTCTTTGTCCTTTTAAGAATGAAGGGGAAACTTTGTTACCTAAATAGGCTCCATTATTCCAAGATGGCTTTTCTCCCTTAGTGTACTCAGTGCAGATACATAATTAGCATGGAACATATTTGAATGGGATAATTTGTTTTATAAATTACAGCCACAGGCTCATCTGTTTTTGTGTACTTTCTCTTCTTTTCCCTAGTATCTAAAGTAATCGGATTTACACGGCTGCCTATTGACTCCCTGTTGTTCTTGTGATATGTGACATCTGTTATTTTACAGTACTTAACTCATGTGCCCTGGCAGCCAGACACCTACTAGAAATAACAATTAAGGGCATAAATAACACACATCTGTATGAGTTCTGGCACTCACTCAGGTATTAACTCTGCTCATCATCTTCCAGATTTATTCTCTTCTGCACTAGACCAACCATTTGATTTTGGAGAGGTTAGCTTTCCGTCCTGTGGAGATTTGGGCATATATTTAACTAACAGTCTGTTTCTGTACGTTGGGACAAGGGTGTGGCTATGTACGTGTTGTGTGCTCTTTGATAACCGCACATTCAGGAGAGAGAGACACACCCCATCGTATTCTCTTACTGCAGTGATACCTTCCCACCTGAATAGTTTTTACAACAGCATCAAGCATGACTCATTGGTAATCCCTGCTGATATAAAATTCATACGCCTGTGTGCTTCCTTCTGAAGGCAGTGATTTGCATTTCTGTAGAGGTCTGAAAGAATAGGAGAGGGCTATTATCTGTTATTATTTGCTGGCCACCCACAGCACTCACAATGGGGTACAGGAGACAGAAAGGAGAGGTCAGCTCTTTAAAATGTAACTAGCTCACAGCCAATGAAAGCATCTTGGTGGCACTTTAATTAGCAGCTTCCAGGGTCAGAGGACTCTAAAAAGCTTCCTAACATCTACTTGGAGCTCATGGACACTGTCACTTCACAGACTCACGAGATGGGAGCACTGGAACAGAACAACTGTGAATTCTCTCTGCTTCGCTGTGGAACAGGATGGCTAGCGCCACCTCACTCCTACTTTCTAGAGCTTGGTGCTGGGATGCTCCATGGATGTCACTGGCATCTGCTGGGTGCAACACAAAAGACTTAAATATTTATTTCCCCTCACGAAAACAGGAACAAAGGAGGAAGGGATGATCTGAACTCAGTGACTGAAGGGTGCCTCAGTGGATGGGAGTCTAATGGCAGGACAAGCGAGATCCGGTGGGAGAGAATGGAGCTGGAATAGAACCTGGAAAAGGAGGATTCTGATGGTTAAGTCAGACTGGAATCCTAAACCCATGCTTCCCAGAACCAGCCATCAGAAAGAGAATGAGGAGGCTTTTTCTTTTTTTCAAAACAAAAGCATAGCTTGTAGCACTAACAATTCTCTTACAGCAATCTTTTTTTTCTTTCTTTCTAAAAACCTTTCAAATGTTTCTAAATGACAGAGCATGAGGTCAGAGAGTCTTCTGTTTGTTTTTGGAAGATGACAGATGAATGAGAAGGTTGAAATAGGTTATATATAAACTATGCTTTCCAAATAATATGCAGGATTCTAGCATCAGAGATGAATGCAAGGCTTTAAGTACTAAAATATGTCAAAATATAATACTAAAACAAAAAAGTCCAGATATGCAAATGTCCAGTGACGGGGAAGTGATTTAATTATGTTATATCCATATGGTGGAATTATTAGATAACCATAGAATTATGCTTTCAAGTCATTTTAATGATCAGGGAAATGCTCACTGTATAATGCTAAGTGAAAGAAGCATAATACAAAACTATACTTTTAGTATTATTTATTTATGAGAGTGTATGTACAGATATCTACACATACACACACACAAACTCACAACAGAAAGGGAGCATTAGGGATGATTTTATTTCCTTCTTGATTTTTCTCAATCTTTCCATGATTAATGTATCTTACTATGAATATCAAAAATAAATAAATGTTTGTAAATGCCTAGCCTGCTCTAAAGAGATAACTCATCTTGGGGCGCCTGGGTGGCTCAGTCGGTTAAGTGGCTGCCTTCAGCTCAGGTCATGATCCCAGGGTCCTGGGTTCGAGCCCCGCGTTGGGCTCCCTGCTCAGTGAAGAGTCTGCTTCTACCTCTCCCTCTGCCTGCCTCTCTGCCTACTTGTGCTCTCTCTCTGTCAAATAAATAAATAAAATCTTTTAAATAAATAAATAAATAAAGAGATAACTCATCTCACCAGTAGGACATTCACTCATGTGATACAAATTTAAGATTTTTATAAGTCTGTCTTGGGGCACCTGGGTGGCTCAGTCAGTTAAGCGTCCAACTCTTCGGTTTCAGCTCAGGTCATGATCTCAGGGCCCTGAGATTGAGCCCTGTGTCAGGTTCCATGCCCAGCAAGGAGTCTGCTTGAGATTCTCTTTCTCTCTCTCCCTCTCTCAAATATATAAATAAAATCTTAAACAAAAATAAGAAAAAAACCCAAATCTCTTCTGCCAGTATCCTGCAGGTACCCCAAACTCCTATAATTAGAAATTTACTCCACAACATATTTTGAGCAAACAATATCTATTGTATGATCCTATTTCTTTTTGTCTTTTTAAATAAGTATATATTCTAACATCAATTTATTTTTACTTATTTGTATTATTTTACGTGTGTTCAGAACTGACCCAACCCAATTGGTTCATAAACATTAGGTTCTTTTTTTTTTTTTTTTTTAAGATTTTTTTATTTATTTGAGAGAGAGACAGAGCACAAGCAGAGGGAGCAGCAGGGGAGAGGGAGAAACAAGCCTCTCACGGAGCAGGGAGCCCAATGTGGGGCTCGAACCCAGGACCCTGGGATCATGACCGGAGCTGAAGGCAGATGCTTAACTGACTGAGCCACCCAGGCATCTGCCATCCCAAACATTAGGTTCTTTTCGATAGATAGCTGCAGGCTTCAAAGGTTAGAAGTAGGTGGTAGTAATGGTCTCCTCCCCCACAGTTGCCCCATCAGGGGCTATCTGATACAATGAACACAGGTCTCAGAAGGACTTTTGCACAGGAGACGAAGATTGATCGGCAGGCAGGTACAAACACAAGCATGCTCACTTCTTTTAGCTCAAAGCGATACAGGCCAGAATGGAATCCTCAACCTAGTGTGCCAGACTAGGTTATAGGATTGGACTTAATAAATTCTTACTTCCTATTCATCATGTGCATGTATGCCTATGTAACATTTTTAGCCAATTCACACATCTTGAATTACTAATTTTACAAGGGAAAAATTATTTCTAATATCCATTATATGCTAAAAAAATAAATGATTGGAGAGCTTATAGTAGTTCTTCCAGAGGGTGGCCTTCTGATTAGTCTTTCAATGGTAACTGACCATCCCTTGAATGTTTACCTTGATTAGTGCATGTAGATTAACTAATCAGCTCTAAGGTACTGATTAAAGCTAACATACATACTTAAGTAATTTATAATAAGTTATAGAGCACATAATTATATGCATTTACCAAAAAAAATCTGAAGAATAACCAGCAAATTATTATTAGTGGTATTCTCTAGAAAGAATGGACTTAGGAAGAAGGGACATTTTTTTTTTCACACTCTTCTGTATTATTTGAAGAGTTTACAAAAGCAAATATTACTTTTGCTTTTATATATATATTTGCTTTTATATATATAAATATATATTTATATTTATACTAATGAAATTTTTTAAAAGGATGGGACACATGATAATTGGGATTTATTCAGAAATAGGGATTGACCTCTGTGCACCTTCAGAAGTGCACAGCAGTGTGCTGGGGATTTGGAAAAGCACAGAATGAACAAGCCCTACAGAGGGTGAATTTTGCTGGGAATTTCAGATGGGTTATAGCATTAAGCAACCTGAATGGTAAGCAATTTAAAATAGGTTCTTTAAGCAGTTCCCCCCTGGCCTTCCTTTCCCCAACCCTATAACCCTAGTTCCTAGCCCCTTGACTTTAATGGGAACATTTGAGAAGTTATGCCTTTTGTTATTACTATGCATTGATACTTGTTGTGAATTAGTGTATCAGATTATCAGAAATCATGATGAAACAATTACCTACAAGGGCCAAGAAATAAGTGAGAGAAGGATGTAATTGGTGGCAGTTAGTAGTTGGGAGAGTTGAAGAGGAAATGCATGAAGGAGAGAAAGAATAGTCTGGAACTAAAAGGTAAACCTCAAAGGGTTACCCTGAACCCTGGGGGCAGCCAAGCCATCAGCTCTCCAGGGACTAGAGTTCTGAAGTGGTGTATGTTGGGGGCCGAATAGGAGAAGTGGAGCAGAGAGGTCAGAGAGCATTCACACCAAATAATTTTATTTCACCATTTTATCCCTTCCCAGAAAAAATACAGATATAAATTCAGCAGCAGACAGCGCTCTGTCAGTCGTAAGATTTGCTGCTGGTGGTATACATCTGTCAGCTGATTTGCATCAAGCAAAAGAGCTGAAACTACAATCTGTGTTCATGATAAATGGAGATTTGGAAGACATTTGCTTTATCTGGCCTTTTGCTTACTTAGGCATCAGGCAGATAACAAAAGACACCACCAGCCTTTGCTTAGACAACACTGAACCTGGGGTAAGAGTGAGAAAGAAGGGAGAAAAATCACGATGAAATATTGCCACTTCCATTGCAATTCTGGAACCATCATTCCAAATCGTGAAATGTTTGCTGCTGTAGACCAGGGGCAGGAGCCTTTCCTGGTTCAAAGGCATTGGCAGGGGGCTTCATTTGTCAGGGCAGGAAATGCATAATTCAAAAGGAAAGTCACCTGGCCCTGATAACTTGAAACTAATGAAGCAAAACTTCATTCTTTGGTTCAGGGCCAGGGAACCACTCGTGTCCCTCTAGAGAGGGAGAGTTCCCCCCAAGCCCCCACCATTTCTCACTTGCTATGAGACCTTATAAGCCTAGTGAAGAAAGAGAGAGGACATGGGGAACATCATCACGCTAATGCAAATTAACTGCTTTTTGTGTATTTGACTTCAGTAGCCTTAGGAAAGTAGCACCAATCTCTCACTCACTCATTGTTCTCTCACCGCAGGACAGCTTTGATTCCCCTTCCTCTGTCTGAGTGATTCCAGACCATGCAGAGTATCTGCTCGCTTCTTTCTCCCGACATTCCCCCCCTTTTCTCCTTCCTTTTCTTCCCAACCTCCCTCCCCATAAACCCAAAGTCTAACACTTAGGCAGCTGGTGCGGGATAATGAGTCCTCCATTCGTCCATCCCCCCATCGTTTTGACAAATATTTATTTACAGCCTGTTATGGATGAGAGGTTTCAGAGGGAGAAAAGGCACCCCCACCCCCCACCCCTTCTGCGGTTGATGTTCCTGAAAGATTCAGAAAACTCTGCCCCTAAAGTGAAAGTAAACAGTTTGCTGCTGTTATCTGTAGAGATCTATGAAGAGAAGGTGTTACATAAAAATTACAAATCTATTCTAACAATGCTCAGTGATTTCTGGCTCAATGCTACCCTCCTCCTTTGGCAGCTAAGTAAAATGAACCAGCAGAGCAAATAGAATCTGGTGCCCATGGCAACATACATTCCTGCTTTGAACCTGTCAATCCACCACAAGGAAATCACATTAATGGGATGTTTTTCTGCTACAAATAGCTTTTGCTTTCACATTTTAATTACAGGAATAGATTTTTCTTGATTTCTAAATTCTTCAAAGACCTGGGCAAAAAAGGGAAAAAAAGTAAAAGTAATGTTTCAAAACGTCCTTGAAATTCCAAGCAGCCTTTTAGTTGAGGGAAGGAAGGTGGAGGAAGAGAATTTATTTGTCCCCATTTTTCCCCACTTATAGGACTGTGCAAAGGCAAAGGCTTAGGCAGATACTTTGTTTCTTAGTCTTTTTAAGATAGTTTCCTCATCTGTAAAAAGAGAGATAACAGTAGCTGCCTCACACAGAGTGTTGTGAGGTTTAATTAATGTTCACAAAGTGCTGAGGATAACTGTTAAGGATTATCAATTAACATCGCTGGTTAATCCTGGTTGGGGGAGCCTCAGTTTCACCTCAGGCCCTTAGCTACTTCATTTGGTCATTATCAGCCCGAAAATGCTCATTTTATCTATAATTGCTTAACTGTGGGTCTTGTACTGTGTAGTGTGACTGGACAGGTTTTGAACACATTTTATGAACAAATTAGTAAGTTCATAAAAAGGATGAAATTAGAACTAATTTCCACCACTGAGGAAGCTGGGGATATGGGAGATGGCACCTAGATACCATACCACGTGTTCTACAGGAAACTCCAAGGAGGACAGATTTGGGCAACAAGAGTTGGGCAACAATTTAAGTTGCAGATTTTAGTAGTCTTCATTCTGACCTCAAAATGAGCCATGTGGTAAAAAGGGGGGGGGGGTGTAACTGAAAAAGAGGGTTGAGAATTTCTGATTTTCACTGTAGCTCTAAATCTTTTAACCTCGATTTTTGAGAAGAAGGGAAAGGACAAATCTATACAAAATAAAGAACATATTTGCAGGCCTTAGCCCTACTCACTTTGTCTACCTGTAGGCATGGAAGATAAAAGAGGTAGAGGGGCACCTGGGTGGCTCAGTCGTTAAGCGTCTGCCTTCGGCTCAGGTCATGATCCCAGGGTCCTGGGATCGAGCCCCACATCGGGCTCCCTGCTCTGCGGGAAGCCTGCTTCTCCCTCTCCCACTCCCCGCTGCTTGTGTTCCCTCTCTGGCTGTCTCCTTCTCTGTCAAATAAATAAATAAAATCTTAAAAAAAAAAAAAAAGAGACAGAATATGACCCAGAGCTCTAGGCCCACCTAGCTCTTAGTCCTTAAGAAGGAAGACCTGCTACTTTAGGATCTGGTTGGCTGAGGAAATCAGACCAGTCTTAGCTACTTCCTAACAGTCACTGCCATCTGACTGCTTCCAGTTTGTTGGACAAACTGGACCCCACAGGGCATAGAGTGTAAGCAGAGAGTGACTATCGGTTCTCCCCTCAACTCTCCACATTGGCCCTTACAGCTTTCTCTGCTGTGCTCTTGAAGGAAATCCTGGGCGGGTTTGTAGATATTCAGATCCGTATAGGTAATAAAAAGTCCTCCAGAGTGTTGGTGAGGATGTGGAGAAAGTGCAACCCTTGTGCTTTGCTGCTGGGAATGCAAAATGGTGCAGCTGCTAAGAAAAACAGTTTGGCAGTTACACCAAAAGTTAAACAGAATCAACATAATCCAGCAATTCCACTCCTAGGTGTATACCCAAAAGATTAAAAAACAGGAACTCAAAAACTTGTAGGCCAATGTTCATAGCAGCATTATTCACAACGGCCAAAAGGTGGAAGCAACCCAACTGTCCATCAGCAGTTAGAGGGATAAACAAAATGTGGTACGTACATGCAATGGAGTATTATTCAGCCTGGGGAAAAGGAAGAAAATTCCGACACACGCCACAAAATCCTTGAATACACGATGCTAAGTGAAATAAGTCAATCACCAAAGGACAAATATTGTGTGATTCCACTTATATGAAGTATACCTAGAATAGTCAAATTTGCAGAGACAGAAAGTAGAATAGTGGTTACAATGGGCATTGAAGATGGAAGAGAGAATGGGGAGTTACTGTCTAGTGGGTACAGAGTTGCAGTTTAGATGAAGAAAAAGGTCTGGAAAGAGACAGTGACGGTTGCACGACACTGTGAATGTACTTCATGCCACTGAACTATACACTTAAAAATGGTTAAAACAGGGGGGTGCCTGGGTGGCTCAGTCGTTAAGCATCTGCCTTCGGCTCAGGTCATGATCCCAGGGTCCTGGGATCGAGCCCCACATCGGGCTCCCTGTTTGGCGGGAGGCCTGCTTCTCCCTCTCTCACTCCCCCTGCTTGTGTTCCCTCTCTCGCTGTGCCTCTCTCTGTCAAATAAATAAATAAAATCTTTAAAAAAAAAAAAAAAAGGTTAAAACGGTAAACTTTCTGTTACGTATATTTTATCATACTTAAAAATTTAAGTCCTCAAAATATTTTGGGCGACAGAATACCTGACCAAATTTAATACTAAAACTTTAGTCTTTATCCAGTTTTACTCCCCTCCCCCTTCCTCCATCTGCAGGACCCACCCTTGAGGCCAGAAAACTCAAGTAGTGGGGAAGCCTCAATGCATAAAAGCTGTTCAGGGAGCACAGTATTAGATGAGCCAAATATGCATGTGAATCCAAATGAGGAAACGGGCCACTGGAAAGGTACGTCTTGATATAGATCAGGAGTGCCATATGCGCATCCTACATGTCCAGGAGCAGGGGGCAGGTGGGGGTGGTGATGTGATGGGGAAAAGGGAGGGACTGAAGGAAAACCGCAGCCTGCCTCAGAGTGGAGCTTGTGCTAGTAACAGTGCTAGCCTCTGATTTTCCTACTGTCCCCGCTTCTGTCTTGACTCTCTCTTTTTTATGGCCCTCTCCAAAGGACAAAAAGCATGCACAATGCACAATTGATGGCTAGCAATAGAAAGAGCAACAGAACACAGAAAGGGAAAGGAAAAACCCTGTAGAATGCTATTCATTTTGCAGCATACTGCAGTGCCCAGGGGGTGTCCACAGCTTTAAAGCAAAGCAAGGCCTCCATCTAGTGGGGAAGCAGAGGTGTCCAACGTTGCAAATGTTAGTTGCAAATTCATGAAACCCTCCTCCACCCTCCATATTAAATTTGGCAGCTGTTCTAAAGCTATACGCCAGCTAAATCATGCTTGACAATCACATTTGTTTCTGGCTACTTAATTCATTCATTTAGTCCAGTAATAGATATTAACAACATTATATTCCCTAGAGCAATGCAAACAATTACAGACATTTGTAATGTTCCAGCTTCTGCTGTGTCACAGATGCTAATGCATCAGTGAAACTCAATGAAAAAAATCTGTCCCTCAGGGACAGGCTAAATAGAATCAAGGTGTTTTTCTTCTTTACCAGTAATAATGGAAAAAGTGAACAATCTGGCCATTTTGAAAAAAAGTCTTTTCACCTTTGGGTAATACATATTTTAATCCATCTAATTAAAACGAACACTACATCTGGAACTACAGTTCAACCAATATACACCAAGTGATTTTTATAAGAAATAATGGCAAAATTTGCAACGACGTGGATGGAACTGGAGGGTGTTATGCTGAGCGAAATAAGTCAATCAGAGAAAGACATGTATCATATGACCTCACTGATATGAGGAATTCTTAATCTCAGGAAACAAACTGAGGATTGCTGGAGTGGGGGGTAGGGTGGGAGGGATGGGGTGGCTGGGTGATAGACACTGGGGAGGGTATGTGCTCTAGTAAGCGCTGTGAATTGTGCAAGACTGTTGAATCTCAGATCTGTACCTCTGAAACAAATAATGCAATGTATGTTAAAAAAAAAAAAAGATAGCAGGAGGGGAAGAATGAAGGGGGGGAATCGGAGGGGGAGACGAACCATGAGAGACAATGGACTCTGAAAAACAAACTGAGGGTTCTAGAGGGGAAGGGTGTGGGAGGATGGGTTAACCTGGTGATGGATATTAAAGAGGGCACGTTCTGCATGGAGCACTGGGTGTTATGCACAAACAATGAATCATGGAACACTACATCAAAAACTAATGATGTAATGTATGGCGATTAACATAACAATAAAAAATTTAAAAAAAAGAAAGAATGGCAAAGTTACTCTTTATGTTGTAGTTTAATGAGGAAAATTCTTCAAGATATATGAAAATTAGCATCTGACTACCCAAGACACAGTCAACAAATAAAATTAAAGGTCTGAGAGTGTAGTCTACACCTTCCTATCCCTATTCAGAGTAGTTAGGGGAAGAAGAGTGGTCTGGCAAAAATGTGACCAAGTACCACCAATGTAAGAACTTATTAGTCCAATTAGTGGTATGCTTCCATATGAAATGAAATTGAATCAAATTTTTCCGTGTTTCTGTTATACAGCAAAAGCTGCATAAACTGTTACAAGTCAACTTCTAATTAAAAGCTTTGGGCAGTTGATAGACAAATGATTATTTTTTAAAATGTGTTTAGAATTCAGTGGAAAGGTGGTGAGAAGAAAAAAAATCAGAGAATGGAATTAAAAGAAAGCTTTCAACAAACTGCAACCAGCAGAGTTTGGGAAAAGAAAAAAAAAAAAAAAACTAGTTAGAACCCCAACAGAGGATAAGTTCATGCTCATTCCTGACAATCAATGCCTTTAAGATAACAGGACAACAGATGTCTTCAGAAATGAGAACGGAAAGAGTGAGAAGGGCCTAATGACTTTCACTGAGGTAGGAGACATGGTCAAGAATAGAAGAAATGAGACTGGGGCGCCTGGGTGGCTCAGTTGGTTAAGCAACTGCCTTCGGCTCAGGTCATGATCCTGGAGTCCCAGGATCGAGTCCCGCATCGGGCTCCCTGCTCAGCAGTCCCGCTCCTGCTCCCCCCTCTTGTGCTCTGTCTCTAAAATAAATAAATAAAATCTTAAAAAAAAAAAAAAAAAAAAGAGATGAGACTGTAGTTAGCTGGGTATTGCTGAAAGTAGATGCAAGGTGAAAAAGAGATCAAGAAAGTTTAGTGGTGATTATCAACAAAGAGGGAGTAGTGCTATTGCTGGTGAGGAAAAGGTCAAAAGGGAGACGCACATAAACTTCAAACAATAGAAATCCTCCAGGTAAAGGACAGTGGGGGGGCCTTACAGACACGGTTGTGAAGACTTGAAAAAGTGACTTCAAAAAAATATAAGTGAACAAAATTCAAAATTGATGTTACGTAATTGGTAAGGAATATTACTGGGTACAGATCTGTTTCATGATACTCTGATGCAAGCACCTAATTTTGCAGATAAAGTTAATCTGGTTTGGATCCCTTACCTACCTGCTGATGGGATGGTCAATATCATCCTTATCGATGTACTCTGCTACCCTCTGAGAAATGTACAGGAATCCTGGGCTAACAAGTGACAGCACAATGGGGCGGGCCTGGCCTTTAGTCCACGTCTGTCACCGCCCTCCACTGCGCTGCCTGATGTTGCCATTAAGCACTGAACCTCTGTCCTCTATGAGACACTGTGTTCGTTTCCTATTGCAGCTGTAACAAATCACCACAAACAACACAAATTTATTATAGTTCTAAAGGTCAGAAGTCTCAAATGGGTCTCACTGGGCTAAAATCAAGGTCTGGCAGACCTGTATTCCTTTCTGGAAGCTCTAAGGGAGAACCTATTTTCTTGCCCCATTCCGGCTCCTAGACGCTGCCCTCATTCCTTGGTTAATGGCTCCTCCTGACATCTTCAAAGCCAGCAAAAGTAACTCAAGTCTTTCTCCAGATACCACTTCTCAGATCTGACTCTTCTGCATTCTTTCCCATTTAAAGATCCTTGTGAGTATATCAGGCTCACCTGGACAGCCCAAGATAATCTTGTTACGTTCAGGTCAGCTGACTAGCAATCTTAATTCCATTTGCAAATTTAATTCCCCCTTGCCCTGTACCTGAACATATGCACAGATTCTGGGAATAACATGGACGTCTTTGGAGGGCCATTATCCTACCTACTACAGACACTATGATAAAAGCTCCACATGGCAATCCTCTTCTAGTACTTCCCAGCCTCTTTTTACATCAGGGAACATAGTGGAAACGAATATTTTGTAGCATATTGAGGCTATTTTATAGCAACTGGATCACCCTGTTATGCCCCAGCACAATTTTTGGGTAGCCCTGCAGTCTGCGCTGACCACAGGATTGATCATAGGGGCTCACACTACTGCTATTAAGGCTGAGGCACTCATGGGCCTGCATGTACTATCTCCAGAGCAGCTGAGGGAGGGGAAGCTCTGCCATTTAACTTGCCACCCCTACTTCCTCCCATTCTCAGAGGATCACTTGCTCCACCAGGCCAGCACCTAAGTATTACTTCCCCTTGTTCCTGTCTTCCCCTTTCCTTCTACGGGGCAACTTAATGTGATTCCTTGCTGCTCCTGACACTTGATGAAGGGTTTATTTAAGTGATGAGTGCTAGAATTCAACTCAGACTGTCTTAAGCAAAAAGAAGTTATCTTTGGTCTTCCATAACTGAAGAGTCCAAAGGGAGTTCTGGCTTCAGGCATAGCTGGATCCAGAGCTAAAAGGCCCCGAAATCCTCTGTAGAAGCTCTTTTTCAGCTCCCATGAAGTAGCTCTTGGCAGAATCAGGTTCACGTCAATCTTTCTGTTAGCTGTCCATGAAGAAAAGACTCTCTATAATCTAAACATGAATTCTTTGAGATTTCTTTTGGCCTACTTTATGATCAATTTGAAGATATTCTATATGTGTTGGGAAAGACAAAATTCCTTTGTTTATAATTACCAAATAGGGGAAATTATCACTACACTATTATGGCTTTAAAATGAAATGTAAATTATATGTTTGGGTGCCTATGGCAAGACACACAGCTCAAAGGGACTGGGAGGAGGAGGATTCTTTGAAGGGTTTTTAAAAGATGGCTCCCACAACCCCATTCAGGAAAGAATGTCTATATAAAAAGAGTTAACACTTGACTTTAACTTTTTTTCTGAAGATTTTGTTTATTTATTTGACAGAGAGAGAGGGAACACAAGCAGGGGGAGTGGGAGAGGGAGAAGCAGGCTTCCCGTGGAGCAGGGAGCCCAATCCCAGGACCCTGGGATCATGACCTGCGCCAAAGGCAGATGCTTAACGACTGAGCCACCCAGGCGCCCTTGACTTTAACTTCTTAACTCAGTAAGTTTTTCTAAAGTTCCCATTTGATCTTCTTATAACTGAGGGGCAGTATCCTAGTTATCGGAGTATCTAAAGAGCCACCAGCATCCATATATAGACTGATTTTTATTTCCTTTCAAGAAAAATTTCTCATGAGACAGTATCTCTGACAGTTTGGACATGGTATATGAACAAAAAATTATTTTCTAACACTAAAATGTCTGACAAAAAAATGAGAAAAAATTAAAAACAAGAGAGATGTTACTTGGGATAAAAAAAATTGCTGGATGACTGTCCGTTTCTCAATATCTTTATCAACATATGTCACTCTTATTTAGTATAGTCAATTCAGATTAATCTTTTATGAGATGAAGGATTCTGTAATGTTTCAGAAAATCAAATTGCTGAGATATGTGCATTGTGTAGGATGTCAAATTCATTCTTTCATTCACTATTTATCGAGTATTCACTCTATGGCAGTCATAGATCTAGGCACTTAAGATGCCCAGTGAACAATACAGAGATTCCTATCCTAATAGAACTTCTATTCTATCAAGAGGAAACAGATAATAATATACTAAGTAAGTAAATAAGTGTTGCGGAAAAAAAAAATGGAGATGAAAAAGATAAGGAGTGTAGAGGAGGATGGACACGGCGTGGTATTAAATAGGATGGCCCAGGAAGTCCATTGGAAGAGTAACATTTGAGCTAAGACTGGAAGAAGGTAAAAGGGTTGACCCTAGGATAGAAGAGCCCAAACTAGAGGAAATGACTAGTGCAAAAGCCCTAAAGAAGAAGCATGCCTGGCATGTTCCTGGAGGAGTGAGGAGACCAATCTGGCAGGAACAGAGTGAACAAGGGGATAAAATTAGTGAATTAAGGGGGAGAGGTGGGATGATTGTACAGGACTTCATAGACCATCATAAAGGATTTAGCTTTTATTGTAAATGAGAAGGGGGTAAATAAAAAGCTTTTGGTAGAGAAATAATAAGCTCTGATTTATCTTACGAGAATAATACTAATTGCTGGTTTGATAACAGACTATAAGGGGTAAAGGATGGAAATTTACCTTTACTCAATAATCCATATGAGATGATAATGATATTTGCATTGGGGGTGATAGAAAGTTGTGAGATTCTGGAAACAGTTTGAAGGTATAGCCAGTAGGACTGACTATGGGGTGTGAGTACAAGAGCATAAAAGGAATCAAGTCACTCCAAGGTTTCAACGTAAGCAACTGGAAGGATGGATTTGCAATCAGCTGAGATGGAACAGATTTCACTTCGAATATCACAAATTGCATTTTGGATGTGTTGACAGGAGTTGTACTTTAGATAGTTGAATATATGGAGTTTAGGAGAGATCTGGGATGGAGGTAGAAATTTGGAAATGGCAGGTATATTGACAGTTTTAAAACCATGAAAAGAGGACATATAAGTAAGAAGTATAATAAGAAGAGAATAGAAGAAAGAAACGGGAAGGAAAAGGAAGAAGAGGAAAGAGAAAAAGAAGTGGAAAGGAGGGAAGAACCAGGGCTAAGATGCAAAGGACAAGAAGAATCAACAAAAGAGACTGTAAAGGAGCAACCAATGAGGGACAAGAAAGACTGAGAGTTTGTATTCTGAGAGCTAAGTGAGGAAAGAATATTAAGGAGGAGAGTGTTGAACTGTGTGTAAGATGAGGCCTGAAAAATGATCAATTTATTTGTTATTTGACATCAATTTTGCAAAGTAGAGCTCATCAACAAGAGAACACTGACAAGAAAGTGTGGGTGGAGTGGTGTAGCAAAACTTCTCCAAAGTAGACATATGAGACAGCAATTGGTTGACAAAGTGGAGTCAAGAGAAGAATTTGTTTTTAATGTGGGAGAAATAAGGAGGACTTTTGGACTCTTACTCCTTTTGAGATGCATTGCCATAATCACGGGTATTCTATCTTTATGACCAAAATCCAACTTTAATCTGGAGCTTCCTAATATTTATAACAAAGAAAACCAAGGTAACACCATACATGTGTACTTTGCACTTTTAATATAACTCTCCTCAAATCATTCTTGTAATAAATTCCTTCTAACTACCCACAGTAGCTCTCTGGGGACATTAGTCCTAACACTTGTTCATGGAAAGCTTTTAGACTAAAGTTTGCCTTTTCTGTAAATGTTTGTTCTTTAATTAGATTTAAAGATATGTCTAGTCCACAGTTTCCAAAGAGTATCACGCAGAATTCTTTTACTTAACTGGTCCAGAAAGCTGCTCCTTGAAAAAGGATTTCTTGTCATAGATTTTAGAAATGCCTCAAACTGTATCTGCTTCTTGGAGATATCCAACATAAATTAGCATATTAATGACTTTGAGAAGTCTTAGGATAATAAGAAACTTTCCTAATCCAGTGTTCACCATACTTGACTATAGAATTCTTACTTTCATTAAACACACATATAATGCATTCTGCAAAAAACTAGTTTAGCAGTATTCCATTTTTTTTTTTTAAGATTTTTATTTATTTGACAGAGAGCACAAGCAGGGGGAGCGGCAGGCAGAGGGAGAAGCAGGCTCCCCGCTGAACAGGGAGCCCAATGTGGGACTCGATCCCAGGACCATGGGATCACGACCCAAGCCAAAGGCAGACACCCAACCAACTGAGCCACCCAGGCACCCAGCAGTATTCCTTTTATGGATATATAGTATTCCTAATAAAATTATTAGACATATTTTATTTTGCTAATATTTAAGAAAATGAATGTAGCTAATACATTATTGCAGCATAGACTAGCCCATGACAACTAACATTCACCTCTACCTACACAGGAGAAGAAATAGAGGTGAATGGATCATAACCTTCCCTGAAAAGCAAAGAAAAATGTTTTTCTCCCTATCTTATATCCCAGCTGGGTGTCCTACAATTCAACTTACTTCTGGCACTAGCTACCTGGACACATCATCAGATCCCACAGGTTAAGGGCTCAGTCCTACTAGACTGCCCCCACTTCCAATGCCAAATGCAAGCCCAGCACATTACTTGTGTTTCTGACTAACTGGCTACATGACTGGAGATTCCCACCATTTCCTCCGCAGGTTGGATTTATTTGTTAGAGCAGCTCACAGAATGCAGAGAAATATTTTCCTTACCAGATGACAAGTGATTATAAAGGATATAACTCAGAAACAGCCAGATGGAAGGGAAGTACAAGACAAAGTATGGGGATAGAGCATGGAAGTTCCACCCCTTCTCTGGGTACACCACTCTTTCCAAACTTCCATGCGTTAACCAACTGGGAAGGAAGTTTTCTGAACCTTATCCTTTTGGGTTTTTACGGAGGCTTCATTACTTAGGCACAATTGATTAAAGCATTGCCATTGGCTATTGATTCAACCTCCTGCCCTTGTGCCCTACCTGGAGGACTGGGGATGGGACTGAAAATTCCAACCCTCTAAACACTTGGTTGGTTCTCCTGGCAACCAGCCCCCTCATTGGGTGTGGTCCCAAAGTCACCTCATTAACAAAACAAAAGACACAGTTATCACTGTTCTCACAGGAAATTCCAAGAGGTTTGTGAACTCTGAGCTATGAACTGCAAACAAAAACCAAATATATATGAGAAATGTATCATGATCATCTGAATGACCAAATATATATTTCGTATAATTCACAATATTGTGCCCACCTATAAAGAAACATATTTGACAAGGTTTGAATCTTAATCTAGATTTCACAAAATTATTTAAACACCTTTTTTTTTTTTTTGCAACATACTTGTTAACATCCTATACAAGCTATTTGCTATACGGATGGAGTAATAATTGAAACTCTACTAAAATATCCATGTTAAAAATTTTGTCCAGAAATATATTCATTATAAATTATTTAACAAATAATTTCTTTAAAAGCACTTAGTTGGGCTGCCATTCTCTTAAACCTACTCCAAACTGGTGGGGGAACCCCTACCACCTGATAGAAACTGGTCTTGTCAAAGTCATTTCTGACCTATATATTGCTGGGGAAAAAAAAAAAAACCCCACAATGGTCAGTTCTTAGGGATTATCTTACTGGACCTAGGGGCAGCATTTCACAGAACTGACCACTTTCTACCTCTTGATAGACTTTTTTTCACTTTTTCCCAAGACACAAAACTCTTAAACACATTGGCTGTTTCTTCTCATATTCCTTTGTAGGTTCCGCATTTTCTCCTTGTACTTTTAGAGTACCCGAGGGCTCAGTTCTTAGATTGCTTCTTTTTATAAATACTCCCTTGGTGATTTCATTTAGTCTCAAGGTTTAAAATATCATCTGTACTTTGACAATTCCAAAATATACATTTCCAGCTAGGCTCTCTCTTCAAATTCCTGACATATCTCCACCCTCTCGACATTGTCTCAAAGTTGGTGTGCCCAAATTGAACTTCTGATCTTCCTTCTTAAATGCCTTTATCCTGTAGCCTTCCCCATCTTAGTTAATGGTGACTATCTTTCTGGTTCCCTATAAACACAAAGTTTGGAATCATCCTTTTCTCCTCTTTCATGCCTATATCCAAACCATAAGCAAATCCTGCTGGCTCTACTTGCAGATTATGTGTGGCATCCAAACACTTTCCACCACCTCCACTGCTATCATCCTGGTGCACTGTGTGAGCTGCACCAATTTCTCATTCTGGAATGCTGAAATAGCCTAACTGGTGTCCCTATTCCACTGTTGTCTCTCCACAATCCATTATCAACACAGCTGCTAGAATGATCTTTTTTAGTACGGAAGGTGAAGTCATTTATTTGCTCATAATTCAGCTATCATATCACACTGCAAGGCCAAATTCTTTACAAAAGCCAAAAAGCCCTAATCTGTCCTGCTCCCTACCCTTACTACCTTTATGAACTCATCTCTAGCTACTCTTCCTTATTCACAGGCCTCTAGCTACACTGGCTTTTTTTCTGTTCCTAGAACTTGTCATACATGCTTCCATCTTTCATGCAAACAACTCAAACCTATGCAAATTCACCTTCTCAGTGAGGCCTACACTGACCATCCTGTTGATAACTTCAACACATGCTTAGCCTGCCTACCCTCCCAATATCACATCCCTCCTCTGTGCTACATTTTTTCTGTAGAGTTTATCATCTAACATAGTAATTTACTTAATTATGGTTATTGCCTGCCCCCTTCCACTGGAATGTAAGAATTGGTACCCTATGACATTATTATAATGAATAACAATAAATAGGACTGCACAACAAATTATCTGCTGTGAAGAAGTAAAAATAATTTTCCCTCTTCCTTTCCAGGTTATTGACTGAGACACCTCTTCCCCCATCCCCTGCCCTGTAAAAAAAAAAAAAAAAAGAGAGAGAGATTAACTGGAAGAAAACAAACAGATGTTTAATAACATATATACCTCCTGTATACATGGGAGATACACAGGAAAACTGAGGAACTCTCCAAAATGGCCCAAGCTATCACCTTAAATACCATCTCCAGAGAAAGACAAAAGATGTTGGGGTTGAGGGAGCCAGTTATGGAAGGTTTTCACGTAAAGCACAGTAAACCACAGTAAGTAAGGTTGTTACAAGGGTTTAAGTCCATGCCTTCTCCACTGATCAGAGTTTCTAGAGATTTAGTTTTCCTCCTCTTCCTATTACAGAGGGAGACACCCTTACAAATGGAGATTTTCCTTATAAATGTCAGTATCTCTTAGAAAAGGCAACATCTTCTTGGTTTTCAGAGCTTCTCCCTTGTCTACAGTTTTTGTTTTTTTTGTTGTTGTTGTTTTCTTTTTAGGAAAGTAATCAGCCTAAAATAATTCTTATGCCTTAAAGGCATATTTTGAGGTGGCAAATTCTGCTCTTCTTCACTAGATAGCTCCACCATAGAGCAAGGTCTGGAGTAAAGTTGGGGAGGAGGTTGAGTAGCAAAGCTGAGATAAGAGGAAGAATCTGAATTTTGTAGAAGGGTCAAAGGCCTGCAGGGTAGGGAACATATGTACCACATATTTACTGTTATCTTCCAGTGATTTCTGTTGTAGTTGATGTACATGGAACTTGCTTCATCCATCCTTTCTGATACCATCATCAGATGGAAAGAAATCTTGGAGAAGCAGGTTAGGTAAGACAAGGACCTACGCCTGATTCATTGATGCAGTATTTTATCAAAAGTCCGGTAATATTAAAATTTTAAATTATCTCCTAGTATTGCAATTATCTCCTGAATTATATTTTCACCAGGGTTGGATGTTGGGGTTTCTCTTCCCTGCTATTGGTTTTCTATAAATAACTGATATTCCTTGGACATCTTTTATGAAGGACTACATCAAAATGCAGATAGCTGGGGCACCTGGGTGGCTCAGTCGTTAGGCGTCTGCCTTCGGCTCAGGTCATGATCCCAGGGTCCTGGGATCGAGCCCCGCATCTGGCTCCCTGCTCGGTGGGAGGCCTGCTTCTCTCTCTCCCACTCCCCCTGCTTGTACTCCCTCTCTCGCTGTCTCTCTCTCTAATAAATAAAAAAAAAATGCAGATAGCTGTGAAAAACAAGTTTCCTCAGCAATTATTATCTATGCCTGCATTAGACATCCATTTTGAACAGAAGCTATGGTTCTGTGTAAGTTGTCAGGACATTTCACCCAGCAGGCACCTACAAGCATGTGGGCAGCATGCAGAAGTTATTGTTCCCTACACATGCCCAAGTAAGGAGGCTTTACTCTGGAAGTGGAATGCTGCCATTATTCACCCTCCCCATCCCCAGGTGAAAATTCACTTTACCTCCATTCTCCTTTCTATGGCACCTCAATACCCTCACTAGGGAGCCTCCCTAGGAACAGGATAATCTGTATCTTTGAAGAGTTATTCTTTTAGGCTTTACACTTAGGTAAAGCCGAAAAACTGTCTTTTACCTAAGGGTAAAGCCATCTTTTACCTAAGATTAAAGCTATCTTTTACCTAAGGGTAAAGCTTAAAAGCTATCTCAGTCAATAACAGTTTAGCTGGAAGAAGGAAGAAAGGGGTGGGGGTGGGGGCTCCCAATGCAATTCTTCAATGAATTAGCATGATTGAACATTGGCCCATTCCTTCTTTTTGTCTCCTCCCATCCTCTCCCACACAAATCTAAGCCTTAAAACTTCTCCAGGATACCCTGGCTGTGGTCCTTTGATTTTTCTCTCAATACAATTCCTTCTGCTTTATACCTTCCTGGAATGTCTCCGAACTCCTTGTTTTCCAAGCACTTTTATGACTTCATTTTTATATTTTGTGTCACTGGGACCAAGAGAGAGGGGAAACTATCATGGCTGGCTGATTATATTCAACCTGTCATCTGGAATTGAAGGTACCAGCATTTAACATGAATATAAAAACTTTAGAATCCTACTGGTGGTACCAGTATCTTCTTTATTCTGTTTGGCAATGGTCTCTTCTTCCCCCAGTGTGTTCTTTTAATTGCTAAACAAACTTCCATTTCAGAAAATTAAAATAACTACTCTAGAAATGTACAAATTTTTAGTTGCCCTTGGGCAATCTGAATTTTCATAGAACTAATCTCAGAATTGAAACTGAAATTCACAGCACAAAAATTGCCTAAGATCAACCATCAGATCAGGAGTTAATTATGCCAATTCTGGAGCACCAAAAAAATCTCATGCCTACTATATGCCCTATAGCATCCAATTCAAGGCATAGTCAATCCAGAAAACTTGGAGAATTACAGAAATTCATTCAAAAGAAAGACTAAAGTCATGTTATATATATTACTATTTTGCCTAGAAGGAAAAAAAGACTGACAAATTTCATGTGTTGATTTGCATAGGGAGTATAGATTAAGCCATTGTATTGATCATTTTTTAAGTATACAAGTTTTCCATTTTCTATCTGTACACCTGTACAGACTAAAAAGAAGAAAAAGTGTAAGTTATCGAGGAAACTTCTATGTTGATTACTGATCTAATTTCCAGTTGCTTATCTATCGAACCACACACACACACATACACACACCACACACCCGTAGATTACCTAAGTATCTTTCTGAAATTTAGTTTGTACCTTAAGTGCGTAGGATTCAGGGTCCATTTTTTCCTTGCAAAAATTATGCTAAAGAGTCAAAAAGGAGATTTAAAAAAAAAAAAAAAAAGGAGAGGGTTGAAATAAATGTTTAGAATAGGAAAAACAAGGGATAATCAGGCCCTGAAGAAAAAGGGGACACACTTAATCCTGATTTGAAAATGGCTTTTTTTCTTGCCTCATTTGTTCTGTTTGATAGGCTACAGATGATCCTTAGACCAAAATTCAAGGTGTGGCTATTTTCTTATTATCAGACAAAAGCAGTACGTATACCTTCCAGAAAATAAGATACATAAATTTAATAGAATAATTTCATTTTCTTCACAGTTTTCAAATTAAAGATTATAATTAACAAATAATAGCTTTATGCAATGTCTCTCCTTTTTCCCAATGAGGCCTAAAGAGGAAAGAATACTTGCTCCTAGCAAGGAAATACAACAAAATTATAATTAACAAAATCTTTAAGCTACCAAAATTTCTGAGGGAAGGAGGATAAGAAAGAGAAATTGTAATGTATGGTGATTAACCTAACATTAAAAAAAAAAAAAAAGTAAGAGAAATTACCAAATGGCAACCAAACAAGGCCATATCAGCGTTTTCTAGTCAAAAGTAACTTCTGGAATATGGTCTGTGGTCAGCATAAGCAGCCCCATTGTTTATATACCATCCATAGCTCTACAATTACAGAATAAACTTTTAACAATAAAATGAGAACCAAGAACATCATATTGTAAATATTGTATTTCTCTCCCTCACACACAATGTTGTATGAGACATTTACTAGTTTTAATATGTATCCATAGGATTAATACTCATATGGAGTATAATGCAAAAAGTGCCGAACTAAAGAAATAAGTCTATATGAAAACAAAAGCACACATTTCTTAGGATTTAAAAATATTGCACATAATAAGGTTGCACAGAAATTACTGGCTGTTTTTACAAACAGAATGAGGTATTAGTCAATCTCTAGATAAAGATGAGTGCAAAGAAGAGGAACCATACACACAAAAAATACATAAATTCATATAAGACCTACTGCGCCAACAACTAGAAAGAAATATGAAAAGATGTATAAATTAGCTATGATTTCAATGCTACAAAATCATTAGCCAGGGACCAAACATGTAACAATCTCTTGGTAATATTTCAAAAGTTTTCAACTTTCTTTCAGCCTAAATGGCTATAAGCAATATAATAATTTCCTTTATTCCAATTTTACTACAGAAAGATATGGTTCTGTGGTAAATATTAAATTATGCCTTTCTGAAGCTCTCAGTGGAAAAGATATGCTATCCTTTGCTGAATGACTCAATTACAGTTTCATGTACATTTAGCAACCCAAGTCAGAGATGCTGCAGAGCATGCAATTTTAAATTAGCAAAGGTTTCACTGCAAAAACCATTCAAGTTCACACAATTTAAATCTACAATAAGTTTCAAAGTTTAACCTTTAAATATGTATCAGGCAAACTCAATCTTTTCTTGGTAATAAAACTGGCCACGCAAGTAAGCCCAAGGGCAGGTAGAGAAAAAAGACCAGGCAGAATTATAGTATCTTTTTTAAAGAATCTTTCCTAATCAGGAGAATTAATAATTAGCTATTTCTCTACTTGAGTGTTGTTGAATTTGTCAAAAAACATTTAAATACATTTAATATCTATATCAAGTGAAATCATGCACTTGTCAAAATAGTTCACAGAAAATTGTTTTGCATCAAAGATATTAAAGAAAAGTCAACTAGTTGGGTTTAGTGAGAACAAAAAATAGTGAACTACTGTCCTGAACAGTCAGTGTATGTAGTAACCATATTTCCTCTTCGTTGAGTGACAGTCCTGCAGTGCTTGCTAGATCCGTGGAATCTATTTTCAGTCTGTACTGTATGCCGATTGGTTGTGTCAAAACCACTAAAAGAAAACATTTTCTCCATATCTTCAAACATGTCATCAAACAGTCCACCTCCAAAAGAAAACTCCTGGAAATGATGTCTTTGTCTACTGGAACCATCCTGGCGTGTCTGGAAGTGATTCTCAAAATGCTTCTTGGACCGAGTGTTTTGGTTTTGACCAAAAAAGCCAAAGTCTTTAAATAAGTCATCAAAATTGAAGTTAAATGATTGCTCAAAAGGACTTCCGCTACCTCTTTGTCCTTTACCGTTAGTAAAAGCACTGTGTCCAAGTGTATCATACTCTTTTCGCCTATTAGCATCTGAGAGTGTTTCATATGCTGAAGGAAATAAAAATACTTTAGTAACTGAAGATAATTAAAATTACATATACCCAAACCTCTTCAAATAAATTAATTCAACTCTCTATTTTAGGGAAGGATTTCACACCACCAATAAAGCCAAAACATTACAAACATAGGAAAAAAGTTAAAATGAAAGCTACAAAAGGTAGGGCCTTTGTCCTATTTACTATGTAGTGTCAGCTGTTAGAATAATGCCTGCCTCTAGTAATATCCAATAAATATTTTTAAATGAATGCTACCATTACTTATAAATAAGCATGTGGGAAACAATTACAGAGTTATTTTTCATATGATTTGGGAAAACCATTACTTGTATTAAATAACTTAATGGTCCGATATAACCAATTAAGAATTCAGATTTTTCACTTCCTTACTAGTTGAAGTGTTTAACTCCAACTCTTTACTCAATTACCTCCACCCACCATTAATTACTGAACTCTCAGGAGGTGCAATTTGTTTTAGAACTAGTGTTAAATCAAAATGTTTCATATTTTTCCTTCAAAGACAAATGTGGCTTTTAAATATAGACCAAGTGAAGAAAAAAACCGAAACATTTCAAAGTCTATTTAAATTTTTTATACTTAGTATTTTTTATATCTAATCTCCATACTTAGTAAAAACTGTTCCATAAGTTAGCTTAAAAGTTTTGGGTACCTAAAATTCCTTTTAACATGGAAACAAGCGATTTCATAAACAATAGAAGAATGAAGTGATACATTTTCAACATTTTAAGATCTATGTGACAATAAAAATTTGTACTACCATCCATCCATCCATCCTGGAATCCAAGTAATTGTGATAAGAAGATAGTCTCAAGAATCTCACTTTATTTGAATGTACACCCCACTCTGCCACCCCTCGTCACAGTATCTCCAAATACACTTCTTAGCTATCATTCTCCTTTACTAGTTAGTATCTGTGAGACCTCAGAGATAGCCATTTACTTACCTTCTGCAATCTCTCTAAATTTTGCTTCAGCATCAGGGCTCTTATTTTTGTCAGGATGGTACTTCATGGCCAACTTATGAAACGCTTTCTTGATTTGGCGCTCTGATGCTGATTTTGGCACACCTAAGATATCATAGTAACTTTTTGATGCCAAAATTAATTCCGTTATCATTAATATGCAGATTGCAAAGACGAAAACTGACTGGGGAGTAGCCATTTCTAATATCCTAAAAAAGAAAAAAAAATTATCCATGCAGCTAATCTTAAGACTTTTTCTTTTAAAAGAAACCTAGTGAACTTTTAGGATACAAGGTATACTTAATGAAGTATCAAAATGTTAAGCATATAATATCTTGTACTTGTTCCCATGTTATTTTATTTTTACAGGCTTTATTACCTCTTTGCTGGTTGTAACCTTCTTAAAAGCAAATGTTATTCAACCAAATTGAGAAAAAAATCTTTCTTCGCTTTACCTTTTCACTAATACTCTGGTCATACACAAGTAGACACAAAAATATATTCAATGACTGTTTTTTACCAGTAAATACCGAAGACTCATCATTTGTAAACATTGTAAAAAGGGTGGAAAATCCAAATAATTTTTAAAAGGATATCAATTTTCCTTTCAAGAATTCATATTCTAAGAGGATTAAAAATAAAAGTAACTTCATGGGGAAAAAAGTACACTACCAAGGTAAACAGCCCAGTATGTCTGAATTGGTAATCCTCCCTCCCTAAGAAAGCACCAACTTCAGCTTTCATTTAGGCAAGGTCAGAAAGGATTGCAAATAGAGAATTTCAATATCATATTAATATTGACAATACTATTGAATGTAATGATTTTTTAATTTTAAGATCCCAAATATTTAACCAAAAAAAAAAAAAAATGTATAAATGGGTTCTGCTAAGGCTACCAGAAAAATAAACTTTCATAGT
The DNA here is from genome assembly GCF_029215605.1 of Mirounga angustirostris. Classification (NCBI taxonomy): domain Eukaryota; kingdom Metazoa; phylum Chordata; class Mammalia; order Carnivora; family Phocidae; genus Mirounga; species Mirounga angustirostris. Next base: position 39,803,587 of record NW_026991720.1, read on the forward strand.
CTGTACTTTAGATCAAGTTAAATACTTAAGTTCAAACTTCTCCGTAGTCATTAAAATATTTATCTAACCTTAAAGAAGTTTTACCTAAGAATTCCACTTAGAATTCTGGAGAGTACAGATTTAAATGACTTGGGATGGAAAACGAATGTGATCCTGTTTTTTGAACTCTGTACTAGGAGTTCTTAATAACCTATGATGACATAAGGCTGACGAAAGACACTATGGTTTGTGGAAACTGCCTGCCTTCCTCTCCTGTGGCCTCGCCTGAGCCTAATTAGCAGACGGATTCCTGCTTTCCAAAGAGTTACTCATAGTCACGGGTGCTAAAGATCAAGTACAACCCCTCGTTTAAAGAACGCAAACCGGGCGAGTACTGTGTGGACGCCACAGACTGCAGGTACTTCCCTAATCAAAGGGCCGGTCGAAAACTGACAGGCAGGCACACTACTGGTTTTTAATAAAGGTTACTCCACAGCTCAAGTTTATTATCTGACGCTTTTTTAGTAGGCCCACTTTCGTATTATACGGACTTCTCCTTCCCAAGAGGGACCCACGGGACGGAGGCCTGGGCCTTACTCCCCAGAGCCGACAGCCGGTTGGGTTGCACCATCCAGCCCTCACCCCAAGATGACCGGTACTCGTCCTGTCCGTCCAGGCGCCGCCCTCGCGGCTGTTCTCTACGGGGAGGCCAGCCCTGGGAGGAGCTGTCCGACGCCCGAAAAAAACAGCGGCCAACACAAAACGCCCTATTCTTTGGTTCGGTCATCTCCTTTTCCCTAAACCCTCAACACCACCAGGCAGCCTGAAGCCCTTGCGACGACCGTGGCGGACTCCGAGGCCAGGTCAGCCCACAAAGACCCGCCGAGGCCCTGAGGACGCTCTAAACACCTAATTTCCCCGCGACCCCGGCCTCATCCCTCATCCGCACCCTCCGAGGGCTGCAGCTCCTCCGCAGAGCAGACGCGCCGGGAGACGACTGGCTGCACACAGCTGCTCGGCCCGGACCCTCGCCCCGGTCTCCGAGGCTTCCCGTAGCCGGCGCACGCCCCACTCCCGTTTGCACACTGACCTAACGCTCCTCCAGCCGCCGCCGCGTCCCCTCTCAGCCCGCTCCCCACTGGCCGGCGGCCGCTCCTGCCGCCACCTCCGGAGAAGACACACACGAAACGCTCCCCTATTGGCTCCTGCTTCCCCACCTGACCCTGGCGCCCTACGCGCACGTGGAAAACTGTTGTTGCCGCTCAGCCTGTGCGTCACTTCCGGCCCCAACCTCCAGAAAGGGCGGTGCTGAAGCCTGTAGAAGCGGAAGTGAGTCGACGATTGCGACGTCTCTCCTCTCGGCCTATTCCAGCGCAGGCGCAGTGGCTCGGGAGGCCTGGATTTACGGCTCCACTCTTGTCAAGGAGGGCCCCCCCGGTTTTGGGAGCCTCACCCGAGCGATGCCTCGCTATTGCGCAGCGATTTGCTGTAAGAACCGTCGGGGACGAAACAGTAAAGACCGGAAGCTGAGTTTTTATCCGTAAGTTGTCTCTGGAGTAGAAGCGTCAGCCTTACCTTTGGGCCACGGTCCTGTGGCGTCCGGGGCTAGGATTTGAGGTATCTGGAAATACGTCCTCGGCTCTGCCGGCGTGGTTCTTCACTGCGCGGGAGAAGGACGCGAAGGCTCGAATTCAGTTTACCTAGAAATTTCCTAACTGAGCAAGGTCACGGGGCTGGTGGTGAGGCATAGGGGCCTTTTTGGGTGTTAAATAACCCACTAAAAAAGTACAGTTTGGGGCGGTGCTCCGTGCTTTTCGGAGCGTTTCTCCACCTCAGCTGATCTCATGGCACTGAAGGACACTAACCACCTCTGTGAGTTAGTTTACATAGGTGTTCCTTAATTACATTTTTCTCCCGAGGAAACCGAGGCCTTTTAGAAAGTAGGTTACCTTGAAAGTTTTGTGAGAGGGCCAGGATTACAACCTGTCCTGCTCGGGGCTCTCTATATACTCTTCATTCGTACAGAGAACAGGGTGAGTGTTGTCCCGAATTACTACTGCCAGGAAATAGTTCCGTGAGACCACAGAAGTACTCGTTTTTATTTAGAAGAACGGGGAAGCGGTAATGTGTAGTAATGTAGAGTCCAGGCTCCAAAGCCGGACTCAGTAGCTTCAAAACCTGGCTCCGCCACTCTGTAGCTGACTGACCTTCTGCAAATTGTTTAAACTCTGTATGCCTAAGATCTCTCACCTGTAAAGTGGAGATACTAATTGTACCTACTTCACTTAGTGTGTAAATAGGTAAAGCAGCACTTGGCATTCAGTACGTGCGTAATATGTGAGAATCAACATATTTACAATATTTTATTTCCTTTTTTCTTGTTTGTAAAAATAATTCATTTAGCTCTAACCTGGCCGTCTTTTACTCTCTTAGATTTTTACCAGCTATTTTGTGAAGCCTGTTTTTCTTTAGACCAGAAGCGCTCTGTTGATGGACACGGTTGCTTTCCATTATCTTAACTAGTGGGAAAAAACCTGATAACCTAAAATAATTCACATGTGGCGGTATTTCCGGGATTGTTTTCCACTTGAAGCCCATGAGATGCAGAGAGAGAGTTTTGGGGAAATGCTAGTATGTCAATAGCTGTGGCTCTTTAAGATTTGTTAAAAAAAAATCATGTGGAACTTGATGTAGCCCCATTTCCCAGATTTATTCGGCCTTCATTTTGGGGGGGGGAATAACCAACCCCAGACTCCCAAATTCTTTAAATCTTTCCATAGTTATTGTTTTTAAGGAGGGAAAAATAATAATGTGAGAGGAAGTCAGTTATAAAGATTTTTTTTCTCAAAATGTGAAATTACTGAAAGTGGATGTTTTATGAGTTTATTTCCATATGTAAGCCACAAAGTAAAAATTGAATCACTTTTATTCCCCTAATAGCACCAAACTTGAAGAATTGAATTTGTTAATGCTAACACTGTAGCAAGCTATACTATATATTAATTTGAGAATTCAGCTTATGTACACATACAGTGTTAAGTTTATACTGTGATTATTTTATGCTTTTTTGGGAATTAATAAGACAGTGAAACAAAATTACAAAACAAAATGAACCACTGTAAAGATACTAAGTTATTTAGGAAACCTATTCCAGGAGGTTGCTTAGAGATTTACCTGCTGAGAAAGCATTGCAATCCAGTTACCAGCAAGGATATTCATAGAGTGATTTTTTTTTTAATTGTTTGGTAACGTAGTATATAGGAACAATAGAAATAATTTGCAAACAGCATCCTTATACATGAGATTACATGTGAAAATATTGTAAAGGGCATATTCTCATTTTAGATGTAGCAGAAAAGGTATGAACTTTTCTATGGCTAACAGAATTCAGGTCTTCTAAAAAAATTCTCTTTGTCTTTAAATGCCTTTTCTGGTTATGTCTATTATATTTATAACCTGAATTCTTGATGTGTGCAAGGTTAAGGACTCTTCAAACCATGTGTGAACATTATATCTGTGGTAAGAATTTCCAAAGGTAGATCATCTGATTTTTCCATCTAAGGGTATCTGGGTTAAAAATTATTTCCTATAGGGGCGCCTGGGTGGCTCAGTTGGTTGAGCGACTGCCTTCGGCTCAGGTCATGATCATGGAGTCCCGGGATCGAGTCCCGCATCGGGCTCCCTGCTCAGCAGGGAGTCTGCTTCTCCCTCTGACCCTCCTCCTTCTCATGCTCTCTGTCTCTCATTCTCTCTCTCGCAAATAAATAAATAAAATCTTGAAAAAAAAAATTATTTCCTATAAAGTACCCGTACTCCTTTTCCTTAGCATCTTAAAAAGTTATCAATATTTGCTGGGGTCGGGGGGGAGGCATGCTATTATAAAGCATAAACTAAATGGTCTGGATTGAGAGGGAATGTATAATTGCTGCTTTTTGTATGAGAAACCTTAGGTTATTATTTTTAAAAAATATGATATTAGACTGTTCTCATAAAATCATTGAAAGAAACAAATACTATTAACTGTTTAATACAGTTTTAACTGAAACCTATTTAGACTGGTAGGAAAAAGTTTTCTGTGAGATTCAGTCATTAGCCTAATTTTGCTTATAAAATATATTTCAGTGTGTTAGCACCAACTCTAAATAAAGGTTATTGTCAGCAAAGAACAACACATATAAAGAACTTTCTTTGTATTTTCTATTTGATTTATTTCATGTTATAAAATATCTGAGTGTTCTTTATAACATGTTTAGTTGTTTCAGTTTTCTTTCCAAACTTGAATTTTAGGGTTCTCAGTTTAGAAATATTAGACTAAATTACATATGGGTAGAATTGAGGCTGATTGTGGTAAAGGGAATGGAATATTAGTAGTTTTATAAGATTTAGTATTCATTTTCAATTAAATCACTTGTTTGAACTAACTTCTTATTTTTAAAATGTTAATATAAATAAGAGCCTAAAGCTTAATACTTCCTTGAATTACAGCCAAGACACCATTTGACTTGTAGTATTAGTATAGAATACATTTTAATGGGACTTTGTAGTTTATGTAGTTCTAGGCAAAATATCCAACAAAATAAAAATAAAGTATAATCCACAGAAAATAGGAGTAGATTTTACCCTTTGTTGGAACACACATATTTTACTTGAAAGGACTTAAGTTATGTTTTACCAGCCTTTTTTTTTTTTTTTTTTAAGATTTTACTTATTGAGAGAGAGAGAGAGCGTGCGCGTGTGTATGCATGTGCAGGAGCGGGGGAGGGGCAGAGGGAGAGAGAGAATCTCAAGCAGGCTCCACGCTCAGTGTAGAGCCTAACATGGGGTTCAATCCAGGACCCCGAAATCATGACCTGAGCAGAAATCAAGAGCCGGATGCTCAAGCGACTGAGCCACCCAGGTACCCCTACCAGCCATTCTTCTGAAAAGCTTTGCCTGCACATCTTACAGCTTAGTCATCTTTCCTGTAGAGATGATGTAGTAATGCCATGAAGATGCTCTTACATGGTGTGGATGGTTGCCTTTCCTTTTTTGCAGCACTCAATGCATAGATTACCTGTATATGCAGTCCTGGAATTTGCAAAAAATACAGCGAAGTTTCCTTTTTTAATTTCAGGTTTCCTCTGCATGACAAAGAAAGACTTGAAAAATGGTTAAAGAATATGAAACGAGATTCTTGGGTACCCAGTAAATACCAGTTCCTGTGTAGTGACCATTTTACTCCTGACTCTCTTGACATCAGATGGGGTATTCGATATTTGAAACAAACTGCAATTCCAACAATATTTTCTTTGCCTGAAGACAATCAGGTATTGGAGGAAGAGCATAGGGGAGTGGGGGATAATGCTGAGCAGGGTGGTAGGTTGCAGGGTGGCAGGTAATGAGGTTAAGGGAGGGAGAGGGAAAGGTGACTGCTGGGAAAAGATACTTAAGAAAAAGGAAGACTAATCAACACTTTTACTAAAAGTATGATAATTTAAAAATTTTAAACCATTAAAAAGATTTAAACTGAAGAACAAAAGATAACATGTACATAAATCATTAAGTTATTAACGTAAGTTAATGATCTAAGATTTTGCTACTGGTCTTTGAGTGATCTGAAATATTTCCATCATATATTGAATATGCTTAATACTTTTTAAAAAACACTTTAAGGTGATTTTGAGTTGTTATATGCTTAGAACATTTTTTAACTGTGTTAATTTACTTGGCCAATATACTGCTCAAAGTTATAATTAAATATTCAGCACTGACTAAAAAGAGAATAAGGTTAGTGAGGACATCTTTAGAATTTGAAAATATTATTTTCTAGGAAAAAGACCCTTCCAAAAAAAAATCTCAGAAGAAAAAATTAGATGAGAAAGAAGTGTGCCTAAAAGCCAAGTCACAAGAATCATTTGCATCAAATGAGCTAAAGAAAAATACAGTTAATACAGATGTCCTCCCTGAACACACAGAATTACTTAATTCATCTACCTTGGTGAAGCTACCAGCTCCAAAACCAGAAAATATACAAAATAACATATTAACTCTTAATCTGGTTAAACAAGATATTGGAAAACCAGTATCTACCTTGGAAACATCAGTTACCCAAGACATAGATATAGGTGGTTTTCACACATCTTTTGAGAATCTAAATTCTACCACTATTACTTTGACAACTTCAAATTCAGAAGATGTGCAGCCGTCTTTGGAAACCCAAGAAGTGTTTGAAATAACTACAAATCATCTTGCTAACCCAAACTTTACAAATAATTCCACGGAAATTAAGGCAGCACAGGAAAGTCCGTTCTTATTCAGCACAATTACTCAAACAGTTGAAGAATTAAATGCAAATAAAGAATCTGTTATTGCCATTTTTGTACCCACACAAAATTCCAAACCAATTAATTCTTTTGTATCTGCTGAAAAAGAAACCGTGGAAATGGGAGATCTAGACATTGAAGACTCCTTATATAAGGATATAGACTATGAGACAGAAGTTTTACAAACTGAACATTCTTACTGCAGACAAGATATAAATAAGGAACATCTCTGGCAGAAAGTCTCTAAACTACATTCAAAAATAACTCTTCTTGAGCTACAAGAACAACAAACTCTTGGAAGATTGAAGTCTTTGGAAGCTCTTATAAGGCAGTTAAAACAGGAACACTGGCTATCTGAAGAAAATGTCAAGATAATAGAAAACCATTTCACAACATATGAAGTTACTATGATATAGAGTGTAAAGAGGTTTTAATGCTGTGACTTTTATAAAGTTTTTTGCAGCCAAACCAAATTATGTGTAAAGTGAACTCTTTCCTGTATAAAGTTCCATCTTAAGCAAAAGTATTCTAACATTAAAAACTGCATCCTGTTCTTGTAATATCCATTTTTAAGAAAAACTAGAGTTGTTGGGCTGTAGAGATAAAGTTTCACTACTTGGTAATCTTCCAAATTAGAGTGAATAAATAATACGATTCATAAAATGAGAGAACATGGATATGGTGAAAGGAGCCCAGAAGAGAAATCAGGCTCAGGTATCAGTCCTGGTTCTACCATTGGCATATGACTTGGGCAAATTACTATTGAGCCTTAGTCTGTAATCTGTAAAATAAGGGCACTTAAAACCTAGTCTATTTATAGTTTCTTTCTATTAAAATACTTTTTTAATAGAAAAACTTTTTTATAAGGTAATATGTACTTATACTATATGTTGGCTAGTATTTGATGTTATTTACTATTGGATTATCTTCAAAATTGAATTCCGTGGTGTTTGACTTGTTGACTGCAGTTATTTGTAATAATAAAGGAAAGTACTCCTTTTATAGTTTTATTCCAGTTGAACTAAAATAACCATCCATTAGCCCAGTTTATAGGAGGGGTACTTTAAACTTAAAAGAATATGTATTTTGGTACCTTATATGTAGCTGACCATCATAATACATAGTCATTTAATCTTAACATTCTGTATTTAAGGTTGTAATTTATAAACCAAAAATTTTAATGAGGTTAATTTTTTTAAAATCTATATATTACTATATTTTAGAAATCATAGCTTGTATCTATTTAACGTGTAGCTTTTTAAAGTATGTGCTTTTGTCATTTTTAAATTCCAGAATGATAGAGTAGTACTTGATATTATACATGCCCATTTTCATACATTTTATTAAAATTTATAAGCAAGAAATTAGATATATAGTAATGTTCTTAGACTAGGAAAGGAATGATGGTGATATTAAAAAAAAAAGAAAGCGAAGACTTGGAGCAATAGAAATGTGAAAAACAATGATCTTCTAAAATTGGGAGTTAATATAATTAAATATTACTGATTATATTATTGAGCAAGTTCCTATCAGTCCAATTCATACTTTTCTCATCTTTTTTATAAAAAATACTATTACCTTTTTCAGAGGGTTTTGAGAATTCTCTGAGGTAACATGTTTTTGGTTCTGGAAAATGGGAGGTGCTCAATAAATATTAGTTGACTGCACAGCAGATAGTACACTAATTATTTTGTAAATTCATGGTGAATATTTTTGGCCACACTTTTGTTTTTTCAAGCTAATAAAATTAATTGGTATTATATAAATATGTGCTAAATACAAAAAGTTGATTTAGAGATATCTTTATTATGTGACCATGGGAGGGGAAAAAAACCTTAATTTTTTGCATAAATTATGTGCAGATAATTGGTAGAATTAATATGTTATTTTTAAGTATTCCCATGTTGCATTTTACAGTACTTCTTTAAAATAAATAATATAGATGAGAATAACCTTGATAAGTCATTATAAAATAATGTTTCAACTCTTTTTAATTGTGTATATTGTATTTTCTCTTTGTTTGAAGTTGTAGTTTACTCAGGAATAATTTAACCTAGTTGTATTTCTTTAAACTTAATAAATTATAAATATTTAAGATATTTTCTTGGCTTGCCTATACTCCGTTCAGGATGTTTCCAACCTGTTAATTTCTAAATATATTTGGGGGCTCTACCCAACTTTATTTCTTAGTTGGATTATTATAGGGTCTCTTTAACTAATCTTGCCAATATTTTCAGTCCTTTCTGTATCTTCTATATTCTGTCAGCTTTTTTACTTCAACTTGTAGATCTAACAATATCATCCACTCACTACTTAACTTTCCCAGCTCAGAAATCTGAAATTATTCTTGAATACCTACAGAATAAAGCTGAGCTTGTTACCATATATGATCCTCTGTGATTTGCTTCATCCTGTGTTCTAGCCACACTGGACTACTTAGCATTTTCTGAACATGCCATGCAGGTGACTTTCTTCATCCTTATTTTATTCCCTAAATCCAACCAGTCAAAATTGAAGCTTTGGTTGAATTTTGTTTCCCTTTTTCTAGTCAAAATTGTTTTCTCTCTGCTCTTACAGGGCTTTGTTTTATAACGTAACAGTGTTTGCCTTATACTTTTTTATATTATGATATCTTTGGCTGTTCTTTCAACTAGATTGTAAGCTTTTTAAAGCAGGATTTTCATTGATCACTGGTTTCTTTGACAATGTAATTCACTCAATAAATGGATGAATATTTTGAATTTGCCTCCTAGATTCTTGTCACTTAAAATCAAGAACCTTCTTACAAAATAGGTCCTTAGTACCTTTAGAATGTTTAGGGAAAGACCTAGGTCTTCATATAATCTTTGAAACATTCTGTGTCTTCAGTGGACAATACAGTTTACCAAGAATCTGCTATGCTATCTATGAATTGATTTTCATGTGGAAGGCTATTCCCACCCCAAAATATTTTCTGCTTTCTATCCTATATAATTAAAAAGGAAGTAAGTCCAAATATGGCTACTGAATATATCTCATTCTATATTCTCTTCTATAGTGTGACTTTGTCACTCCCTTAACAAGAGGTGGAATTTATTTTTCTACCTTTTTTAATCTGGTGGGCTTTGTGAGTGCTTTGACCAATAGAATACAGTGAAAGTGATAGAGCGAGCTAAACTTAGACCTTAGTTGACCTGGCAGCTTTCACTTCCTCTTTGGAACAGTATCTCTTAGAATGCCAGATGCCCTATAAAATGTGTGATTACCCTGAGACCATGCTGGAAAAGCCAAAGCCACATGGAGAGGCTCTAGAAAATGAGACCTCAGACACATTAGTGAAGAAGCCAACAAGCAACTCAGTTTCTATTACAGAATCGTGAAAGACAGTAATTGAAGTCAACAGATATCTGGAATTGGAGGAGAGGGTGTGAAGACACGTTAAAAAAAAAATGCAGTTGTTATTAACAAGTAGTAGTCATCCCACACAACTTGGCTGGTGTCCCTCTTCTAAACTGTCAAAAGATTTGGAAGTTTATTCTCTAGAGAGGATGAAACAAGTTCTTCAGAAAAGATAATGGGCAGGGATGCCCTACTGCAAAGAGGTATTAAGTGAAAGTTTATAAGCTGAATAGTGAGCTCCAACCCAGCCTGTATCACATATTTGGTTTCCAGAACAATGGCAACCAAGCTTATACCCTCTAGTTTTCTCTTGGGAATTTGACAAACATCATGAGAAAACCAGATTTCACATTGGAGGTTCCAACGGAGTCCAGCAAAGTCACTCTGCAGCAGTGATTCTTAACCTTTACTGCATCAAAATCACTTGAGAAGTTATAAATTTTTTCATTACCCAAACTGATTCAATTGGTCTGGTATAAAACCTGAGTATTTGTGGTTTAAAATTTTTCTCCGGTGATTTTCATATACAGCAAAAGGTGAGAATCATTGCTCTATAGTAAGGTTATGGAAATGACTCATCCCTGAGTACTGAGGTTTTCATCAGTGTCCTGCCAACCGACAGTCAACAGTCAATTGAAAATATTAAAGATAACAAGTAGAAAGCAATTTAGAGAAAACACTAGAAGAAACGTTAGGGGAAAGAACCCAACTGTACTTAACATTTACTCAGAAGTATGTTGCATACTTGAAAACAAAACAAAAACTATGTTTTTTAAAAGAGGAGTATTAAGAGCTCTAGTAATTTAAAGTGTGGCATTAGGGACACACCAAAGCACATTATTTTTAAAAGTCAAACTTTAGACACAGAAAGAGGATCTTAACTTTCAGCAAGGGAAAAACCAAAGGGGTTAAGAATAGAACAGCTTCAAATTTCTGAATGGCTACACTGGAAGCAAGAAGACAAGAGATCAATGATCTGAAAGTTCTGAGGAAAAAAGATTTCCAAGATAGAATTCTATATCCAAAGTCTCAAAATATTGTCTCCTCTGTATCCTTTAAGGCAGCTATTGGAAAATGCATCCTACAGAAATAAGGCTATAAAAGAAAAGAGAATGGCTTCTAAAGTTATTTCCTAGATGATCATTTATCATTCAATGGATCTAAAGATTAGAAATAGGAAAAAGGAATTCCAAATCAAGAAGGAAGCAGAGGGAATTCCAATTTGGTAGTTAGGGGAGGTCCCAACATAACAGCCTGACCACAGGTGTAGAGAGCCACCAGTCCAAACTGGAGTAGGTCAAAATGTTCAAGGATAGAGTTCTTCAAGAAGAAGAAAATTGATAGAATAACTAATGTGTTAACACCTTTAGAGGAATTTCACATATCTGGGGTAGAATTGAGGGTTGAATTAATAATAAATACAAAGAAAACTACATAAAATCAGAACAAATATTAACATAAAATATGTAGAAAGGTCAAGCCATTATATTTTAGTACACACTGTATTTACATAGTTGAAATCATGTAAATGCAATATAAACACTAATATATTAGGAGGATGGGTGTGTGTGTGTGCGTGCATATGTTTGTGCTGGGGCCAGGAGCAAGGAGTAGGATGTAATTAAAGCAAAGTTCTCATCAACCATAGTGGAATATCAAAAGATAATGCCTAAATGCAAAAACTTTAAAAATAACAAACATGTTGAGGTAAATAGGTAAATACATAAAGAATCCGCATATATCATTGGAAAGGTTGACTCAGGAGCAAGAAATGGAGGACTGCAGTTTTTTGTAATAAGGCTTAGAGAGTACTGACTTTTTAAACATCTTTTAGACTAATGGGTTTATTTCTATTTATCCTTTAGGACTATTATTTTATCTAGAAAGCCTTTATTTGCCTTTCCAAATGACCGTTTTATCCATTAGCTACCTTTACTTACCCCTATTATAATAACTATCTTCCAGTATCATTATTGCTTCTTTACTTGTTCTTATACCCCCAATATAAATTTTCATACCTTCAAAGTGTGAACTTTTTACAAACTTTTAAGCTTCATTGTGTAGCACAATTTATTATTTATTTTAAGATTTTATTTATGAGAGAGAGAGAGCATGAGCAGGGAGAGACAGAGGGAGAGGGAGAAGCAGACCCCCTGCTGAGCAGGGAGCCTATTGCAGGGCTCAATTCCAGGACCCTGGGGTCATGACCTGAGCTGTAGGCAGATGCTTAACTGGCTGAGCCACCCAGGTCCCCCTAGCACAATTTCTAATACAAAGTAGGAGCTCCATAAATATTTGTCAAGTGAACAACTGGTCACGTACTAAACCATACTTCAGGAACTATTTTGTTGGGTCTAATTCTGTCTCCACATTGAGACAGTCACCAGATAACCAATTTGCAGCTCCACGATGCATTATGCCCCCATTATTCAGGCAGGCTCTGTTAAATTCATTATAATGTAAATAATGCTACTTTTATTTTTAAATTTTTTTTATGTTTGGAGATGTTACAGCATTCAGTGCCTGCAGTTTGCAATCCATACAGACATTTTCTGTTAATTTCACAAAGCTTGAGAAGTAAGCTTTGACATGTGTAATGCTACCTTAAATCTTTCATTGACATACTATAAATAGTACCTAGTAAATGTGAAGTAGCATTCCTTCCAGACTTGAGTTTTGTAACATGGAGTCTGAACTATAGGAAGTCTCCAGGAGGGTCACTAGATACCCTAAAATTTAATGCAAAATATTACATGTATAGACATTTTTCTGGAAAGAGAACCCATAATTTCTATTAGGAAAGGGATAAATGACTCCAAAAAATTTAAACAGTGCAATAATACTGTACATTTTACATTGTGCCATAAATCATAAATCAAAAGCTCTTTACATACTTTATTCCCTAAGCACTCTGAAATAAAAAAATGGGAAAGCTTCTATTCTAGATTTGAATACACAAAAACCCCCACCAATTTAGCTATGTGGAGTAGAACTGGGATTAAAAAGAAAATCGGCCCATATCCAAAAGTGGGCTGGGTAAATTCTACACAGAATTCTTAAGAGTTTCAGACTGGTGTTATTTCATATTTTCTGAAAAATAAATTTTAATGATTAAATTACTACATAGACTGTCAGAAGATTATATAAATACTATTTTGATTATTGGAAAATACTATTTAAGTTCAGTTCACTTGTTTCTTGGTTACTGAAATATAATTCAAAGTGAGAAGCAATGGGCAGAAGCCAAGTTCAGAGGGAGCCTAATCTTTATTTCTTTCAGTGCATGGTTCAGGTTTTCCATTAGTAAAAATGTGTAGTGTTTTAATATGCACAACAGACTAGAATATCATAAATGTGAAGAGGTTAATTTTATTGAACTTGCTAACTTGCTTAGTCTAGGTGAAAATGAATTTACTGACATGAGACTAGAATATATCTGAACCATGGATGAAAAAGAAGTCAATCAGTTCAATGATGGGGTATTAAAATATGAGAGGGAGTTTTTGAGAGAATGAGGTGGAGGAGCAAGGGCCTCATTCAGATTTTCCAAATAATCCCCAGTCACTAAATAAGAAAGCATTCATCTATTCCTCTTTGGAATATTAAGTAATATGTTAAAGAGAGATTTGGTTTGCTTTGTTAAATTTGATGCTTTGGGGGCACCTGGGTGGCTCGGTCGGTTAAGCATCTGCCTTCGGCTCAGGTCATGATCCCAGGGTCCTGGGATCGAGCCCCGCATCGGGCTCCCTGCTCAGAGGGGAGTCTGCTTCTCCCTCTGCCCCTCACCCTGTTCTCACACTTTCTCTCACTCTCTCTCTCAAACAAATAAATAAAAAATTAAAAAAAAAAATTTGATGCTTTGGAGGTCTGACACATCTTTTGGCATATCAACTTGCAGGCCACCTGCAAGTTTAGTTTTATTAACTTGGGAAGTGAGAAAATGTGAAGGGAAAATATGTGGTAGAATATAGGAGGGGCATAGAGCTGAGACTCATAAGACTGAAAAATCTGTCTTGCCTCAGTAATATAATCTAGTCTCCTTTGTCAGTAGGCAGAAGCACATTACTGGGTATCATCACAGAAATGCATTTCTGAAGAAAAGTACTGTAATCAAAGCCTTTTAATGAGAAAAAAAAGACAGCCAAAGCAGTCCAAGTCACAATGAGGTAAGCTCCTTCCCTAGCAATAGCAAAATACTGAGGATGAAGAGACACCTCTACTAAGAATAGAGAGTGGAGCATCTAGTTTTAACAAGTAATGTTTGGTGTAGAAAAAATTGCTTCCAAACTTAGATAAAGTGGTCCCACAGATCTCTCCTTTCTGTCTTCTTTTGTTAATCTGGGCAGAACTGAAATAACTTCATGAGGGGTGGGTCCTAAGTATCACTGAAGAACCAGTTCAAATGTCACCTTTCAATGTGGTCACACACACACACCAGTTAGTTGTTCACTCCTCTATCTTCACAAACTCTATTTATATCATTATAACTAGATCATTCTTAGTCGTAATTACCGCCTTACTTATCAGTCTCTGATATGTAAGTCTCTGCAAGTTACTGAGAGGTGGAGATCAACACTTACTCATCTTTGGCACTATGGAGGAGGAAAAAACTCTGCCTTCTTAGATTCAGTGTCTGGGCCTGCAAAACAAACTTGATAGAAACTAGATTAACCAGAGAAAAACAGAGTTTATTAGCACATTAACACAGGCGTGGTACATATATGTGGGATAACTCAGTGATGGGTAACTCAAAGGGGTGTTTAGAAATTGGGGCTAATTGGGGCACCTGGGTGGCTCAGTCGTTAAGCATCTGCCTTCGGCTCAGGTCATGATCTCAGGGTCCTGGGATCGAGCCCCGCATCGGGCTCCCCGCTCTGCGGGAAGCCTGCATCTCCCTCTCCCCCTCCCCCTGCTTGTGTTCCCTCTCTCGCTGTGTCTCTCTCTGTCAAATAAATAAATAAAATCTTTAAAAAAAAGAAAAAAAGAAAAAAAGAAATTGGGGCTAATGTAGCTTTTTTTTTTTTTTGGCAGAGAAGGAGAGAGAGAGTGTGTGCACGTGTGAGAAGGGCAGGGGTGGGGGTGGGGTGAGGTGGGCAGAGGGAGAGGGAGATAATCCTAAGCAGACTCTGTGCTGAGTACAGAGCCTGGCATGGGGCTTAATCTCACAACCCTGAGATCTTGACCCCAGCAGAAATCAAGAGTCGGATGCTTAACAAACTGAGCCACCCAGGCGCCCCGCTTATATAGCATCTTAACAAAGAAAAGTGATAAGACAAAGGAAAAGGGGTTGAGGTCCCTAGGGATGGCAAGCTGTGAGAAGGTAAAAATATGGGGGAAGATAAGGATTGTTTTAGTAAGGGTTTGTATGTAGCTTACTTTGATGCTGATAAGAGTCTAGAGTTGTCTCTGGTGATTTGGAATTATCCTGCTCTTCCTAGTGTAAGAGAGAGCAGGGAGGTTTTTTTGTGTCTGCTTCTTCTCAGTTGTCTTCATCTGAAAACAGTCCTTATGTCGAAGCATGACATACTCTGAACCCCTTTAGCACCTCAATTCATTTTGGAAAAACATGCTAATAATATGCTAACTCTTGTGGCTGTATTTGAATGATGGATGGTGGATAAAATATATTGGATTATGCTTAGATCTAGTTACTGTTAAATGCTATAGAACACTAAAAAAGTATTTTAAATTGTTAGTCTCAAAGCCTATTCTAATTTTGTGCTGGCTCTTTTGCCCTAATGTGTAGCATCTCAAATTTACCTGTTAAAAGCAAATAGAAGAAGCTTAAGATAGTTAAAAATATGGATATCACTCTTTTCAATTTGAGGCCCCACCCAGAAAGTCGCAAAATATTTAATCCAAGGCTTCTCTTTTCAAATGCAATATGTAGAATGATTTAAAAATAAACTCAAAAATCTAAAAATCCAGTAGTACTAAAGGTAGCTTATTGGCCATTACTAAGTTTTCCTTATGTTGGATTTACCTAAATTCTAAACTGAAATTTTTTAAGTCAAGCCTTTAATTCAATACCAGATAATTATCTTCATCTTGAGGGATTTATCTCTTGATTTGGATTTTATTTTATGAAGTTTAAACTCTACCTACATTTGTTCTGTAACTTCAAAGAACTTCAAAGACATATTATTTCTAGAAGTGTTTGTTTCAGTCAGTCATGATTCTTACAATTTAACTGAGAGCATATTAAGTATACTTGGAACTTTATAGAGAACCCTCCATTTGGCCTTACTGCTATGGAATGTTTGCTGCTAACTCCCTTAAAGTGACACACATTTACTGTTTATGATTGTTCTGGGAACTACACTTAACTATTGAGAAAGTCACTTTCACTACACTTTAACACAATGTGGATTTTCTCAGTGCTACATCTTAACATGAATAATGCTATGCTTCATTTACTGATCTTCTTGAACCTTACATCAGTTCATTTTATGAAGCAATTCAACTGTTTTGTCATTCTTAGAAATGTGTCTATTTTTTAAAATACTGCATCAAATTCCACATAAAATATGGCAAGTTACATTTCTCTGAGTAAGACAAAATGAAAAAAATATAATTTGGAATTATCTTTCCTGAGACATGTGTCTAGCAAGTTTGATTCTTTCTTCCCCCTAAACTTGTTTTACTACATTTCCTATGTGGGATTTAAAGAGAACCTGTAGAAAGTTTGTTTCACACTCATTTTTACAACTCCTTTGTTTTTTGGGTTTTTTTTTGTCTTTTGTTTTTGTTTTTTTAGCCTGTGTCAATGTCCTTTTTTATTTAGAAGATTGAAAGCTTTGACCATGGATTATCTCATTTTCTTCCTTGAATGTTTGGTAGCAAAATTACCTGGGCCTGGAGTCTTTTGTGTGTAAAGAGGTTTCTGAGAACAAATTCAATTTTTAAAATAGAAACAAGGCTATTCATGGGTGCCTGGGTGGCTCAGTCGGTTAAGTGTCTGCCTTCAGCTCTGGTCATGATCCCAGAGTCCTGGGATCGAGCCTCGCATCGGGCTCCTTGCTCCAGCAGGGAGCCTGCTTCTCCCTCTGCTGCTCTGTCTGCTTGTGTGCTCTCTCTCTGTGTCAAATAAATAAATAAAAATCTTAAAAAAAGAGAGAAACAAGGCTATTCAGATTTTCTTTTTGATCTTGTGTTTGTATTGGAAAGTTATGTTTTTCAAAGACTTTGTTCATTTCATCTAAGTTACCAAATTTATTGGCATATAGCTATTCATAATACCCTTTTATTATCTTTTTGATGTCTGTAGACCTGTAATGATATCTATTCCTTCTTTTATTCCTATTATTGATTGACCCCTGAGTTAAGTATCATCTTTAACCTCCTTTACAAAAATAAGGCACCAGTGGTAACTTGTATAACTTGCTGGCTCAAGATGGCATGATTTGCTATTAGCCTCTGATTTGCAGTGCACTGTATTTTTCCATGTGTATGTTTACCTGAAATATCTCACAAAAATTTATTTGGCAAGCAGTCAAAACTATAACTGGGTTGAAAAATAATATGAAGGAAAATTCAGATCATGTAGGTCTTGGATACCCTTGGCTAGAATAATTCAGTATAGCTATCAAAAATACTTAGAAATATTTCAGACCTAGAATTGAAAAATTAAAGATCACAGTTGCTACAAATTGCAGCATTTTAAAGACAACTTTTCTTTTGGAAAGTAATCTTTTGGTGATGCACTGCTTAGCATTGGTCCCTAATCATCATGATTCTAGTACTATCACGATGATAGATGGCTATCATCAATTTTTTTCCCTCCCTGTACAAGCATGTCATACTTCCATCAAGAAGTAGCAGATAGGGGAGCGCCTGAGTGGCTCAGTCGTTAAGTGTCTGCCTTCGGATCAGGTCATGATCCTGGGGTCCTGGGATCGAGCCCCTCATAGGGCTCTCTGATCAGCGGGAAGCCTGCTTCTCCCTCTCCCACTCCCCGTGCCTGTGTTCCCTCTCTTGCTGTCTCTCTCTCTGTCAAATAAATAAATAAAATCTTAAAAAAAAAAAGAAGTAGCAGATAGAACCTGTTCCTCCCCTTGAATCTGGGCTGGCCTTAGTGACTTGCTTAATGAATAAAATGTGACAGAAGTGATGTTCTGGGACTTCCAAAGCTAGATAATAAAAAGCCTTGCAGCTTCTGCCTGGGCCTCTTACTCATCTTAGGGAAACCAGTTACAATATAGGAAGCTCACCATGTTCTAGAAGCCATGTGAAGGTGCTTCAGTCAATAGTAGCATTCTAGCCATATCCACCAAAGCACCAGACATGTAAGTAAAGCCATCTTGAACACTCCAGACCGGCCAGTCTGCCAGCTGAATGCCACTAAGTGACTTTAGTCAATGCCATATGGAACAGAAGAAGCCATGCCCAAATACCTGACCAATGAAATTTTGAAATATAATAAAATGTTTTAAACATCAGGATTGTTACACAGAAGATAACCAGAACAATGACTATTATGTAAATGGTGGCAAATATCCCTACCATCTAGCTTTATAAAGACATAATGTGATATTCCTGATTAGTTGAGAAAGAGCCTGGAAAAATGCCACCCTCAAGTCTGCAATGCTAAGTGGTATATCCTAAGCAACTTTGTTCTCCTCCACAGTGCTAAGATGGGAATACAGTTGCTAAAATTTATACCAGTCCTTGCCAACACAGTTATTTCAATTTAATATTGTTAACTATTTCTGGTCTTCAGCCAGTAAAGACTTGATTTTATGTTTGATACTGTAATGAATAGGACTTTCTGATTATTGGTTGTCGTCTTGAAGAGAAAATAAAAACATCTTTATGTATAATGAAATATTTGAGTTGTAATGCAAGAGTTGAGCTTTGAGGTTTTGGCTGGTAAACATACTGGGCTAGCTCAGATTTCAGGATGCTTTGAAACAAATCTCTGTGATTGAATGAATCTGTAATAGAGGATTTGCTTCCTGAGAGAATTACCTCTTATTGGAGTGTTAAAAAGCTTTATGTTGGATGCCCATGTAGCCTCATGCAACTTAAGTTGCATGCATGCAGCTGTGTTAGCCAATAAGATCATAAACAATATAACAAAGGTGAATGTATAAAATAAATGCCTGCTAAATTTAATCAAATCTCTAGTGCTTTTTAAACAAAACCCTGGATCATAAATTACTTTTAGCAAAAGCCTAAAACCTAATTTTGCTTGGTGAGAACTTAATTGGAAAGTGTATACAAAGTAATTGAATATGTCTATTGTGAATTTTTAATCTTCCTTTTTATTCTTTAATGAAGAATAATTGTATAGCAACAGAAAACACAGTCAATATATAAAGTCATTGATTCCTTCGCATGCAAGAATCATTCTCATTAAACAAACAAAAAAATGTGGAGAAATAGTTATCATTAAAGGATCATCTTCTTGGGGCGCCTGGGTGGCTCAGTCGTTAAGCGTCTGCCTTTGGCTCAGGTCATGATCCCAGAGTCCTGGGATCAATCCCCGCATAGGGCTCCCTGCTCAGCGGGAAGCCTGCTTCTCCCTCTCCTACTCCCCCTGCTTGTGTTCCCTCTCTCATTGTGTCTCTCTCTGTCAAATAAATAAAATCTTAAAAAAAAAAGAATCATCTTTTTGGCATATTAAAAATCATTATAAGCTTTCAATGAATACCATATTTCTATAAAGTTAGCTTTTTATATTTAGCTTGAAAGTGATACTATCAAAATTGTTGAGATCATTGAAGAAAATAAGAGAAGGTAAACTGGCTCACATGCCCACTGAAAGGAAACTGTTGAATGACTTAAACTTCCAGTCTTGTTTTTAGCTCAGAAGGGCAATTGTTAAAGTATTTTTCTATTGCCTTAGCAAAAGTAATTAAATACAGGGCATATTTTTTAAAGAAAATGGCTTGTAAAAACAGTAAATCATATCTTTCCTGAAGTTCAGTGGTTAACATAATAAGTTCATAATCACTATTTTAGAAAGTGTTCATTTCTCAGGATACACAAAGGCCTATGTCAGTGGTAGAGTGGCTTGTATTTGACAACCATTGTGGGAAAATGAGTAGAAAAGCTATCTTATCACTTGAGGCTAGTAAATTATAGAGATATTTTACTCACTGAGCAGACCAAATTGTTTCATGGCTTATGATTACGTTGTAATGCAATAAAAGCCATAATAAAAACTGTTATTTCTGGTTATTTATGTATGTATCAAAAGATACGCTATGGATTAGGAGCACCTCAGTGGCTCAGTCGGTTAAGTGTCTGCCTTCAGCTCAGGTCGTGATCCTGGAGTCCTGGGATCAAGTCCTGCATCGGGCTCTCTGCCTCTCTCTCTCTCTGTCTCTCATGAATAAAAAAATAAAATCTTAAAAAAAAAAGATACATTATGGATTATTCCTGTGCATTGTGGAAGTTATTGCTCCCTCCCACACCCTGAAGGATTCATTAATTCATTCATTCCTTTATCAACATTGAGCGTATATTGCTAAAAACTGTTCTATATTCTGCGTTTGCAACAATAAACAAACCAGAAAAAAAATTCCTGTTCTCTTGAGGCTTACATTCAATTTGAAGAGAGAAAATGGATTTAAAATTTCAAATAAATGTATTATATAATGCCAGAGAGTAAGAAATAGTATGAAGAAAAATAAAGCAAGGTATGGAATACAGTGTAATAGGAGTACATTTTTGGTGGGATGATCAGTGAAGGTCTTTCTGGAGACGTGACACTTTTTTTTTGTTTTTAGATAGTTGTTTTTTTGTTTTTTGTTTTTTAAGTAAGCTTTATGCTTACTTAAAAAAAGTTCAAACTCACAACCCCAAAATCAGGAGTCTATGGTCTACCAACTGAGCCAGCCAGGCACCCTGGGGTGACACTTTAGACAAAATGTAAATGAAATGGAGGGGAAAACCATGGAAATATCTGGGGAGAGAGTGTTTCAGACAGAAACAGCAGGTGTAAAATCCTGAGGTTGGAACTTAATTGGTATTTCAAAGAATAGCAGGAAGACCTGTGAGGTTGGAGTGAAGTGACCTAGGGAATGATTGCCATGATGTTGGAGAAATGGCCAGTACTGTGTGATAAGAAGCCATTAAAAAGTTTTGAGCAGGGAAATAAGAGATTCCTTTAACTGCTGCATAAGTGACAATACAGGGGCAAATAAGAAAGCCCTGAGAGCATTTAGGAGCATTTAGGAGGCTATGGCAAGAAAAGATAGGGCCCTGGATTAGAGTATGTTCTAGATATTTTCTGTTTGCTTCTCCAGATGAATTTTCCATCCTTCTTCATGGTGTTTTGTGCCCCAGGAGGCTGGTTTGATTCAGCCAGTGGGGGACTCTGGCAGAAATTGGAGGGCAGGAACAGAGTAAGGAGAGTGTCTATTGTCCTGGCTCACTTCCTGCAGAGTCATAGGAATTGATCTGTTCCTCTGCCCCTAGCTCCTCCCAGGCAGCCCTCTTTAGATGTTTATTCTTTTTTTTTTTTTTTTTTAAGATTTTATCAACTTATTTGACAGAGAGAGAGACAGCGAGAGAGGGAATACAAGGGAGAGTGGGAGAGGGAGAAGCAGACTCCCCACTGAGCAGGCGGCCTGATGCACCCTGGGGTCATGACCCGAGCCAAAGGCAGATGCTTAAAGACTGAGCCACCCAGGCACCCCCAGATGTTTATTCTTTCCAGGTTCTATGACATCTACCATTCACCCCTTCAAACCCATGCTAATGAGGGCTCTGCACTGTTCCTAACCCTGAGATTTCATACTCTTTCTTGCTGAGTTTCCTAACTCTACTTACACCTTTAACTAGTCCCCTCAATACACCCCCAAATTACCGAACTTTAATGAGCCACCTGTTTCCTGTTGGGCCTTGATGGCCCAGAGTGGTAATGGTGATAAGAAGTGGTTGGATTTGGGATCTATTTTGACAGGATCTGCTTAAAGACTGGTTGTGTGCATACAACATGAGATATGGAGAAGGGATACAACTTGCTTTTCCCCTTAACAATAGGGAGGTTTTCTTCCAACTCAAAATATATACCTCTATTTTCAATTAAATCATAGAATTCCAAAACATGGATATACCATCCCACTTGAAGACACTTAGTTCTTTATGACTTTTTGCTAATATAAATAATGCTAGTAGTGTGCCCTCAGTGTATATACCTTTGCAGTATATTTGTGCATGTGTGGATTTCTTAAGGACCGGTATATGAAAGTAGAATTGCTATAGCAAGAGATAGGTACCTTTAAAATTCTGATAGATATTTCCAAATTGCTCTTGAAAAAGCAGTACTAATATACCCTTCCAACAACAGTGACTTTTACTCTCACAATCCAGAGGTATTATCAAACTTCAAAAAATCTTATGATAAAAATGTTTTGTTATCTTACTTGCTTTTTTTTGAATGCTAGTGATACTGAACATCTTTCCATGATAGCTGGTCAATGTTTGATGAGGAATATGATTACACAGATTCAAAATAGCTCCCACAAAATACTTAATTAAAAAGAGAAAAAAAGAACTTCACAGTGGAGGAATCTGGCAAACATTACTTTAATCAAGTGACCAGGGTGCCTGGGTGGCTTAGTTGGTTAAGCATTGGACTTTGGATTCAGCTCAGGTCACGATCTCAGTGTTGTGAGATAGAGCCCTGCATTGGGCTCTGTGCTCAGTGGGGAATCTGCTGCTTTTCCTGATCTCTCCCTCTCCCTCTGCCCCTCCTCCTGCTTGCACTCTCTCGTGCTCTCCTTCTCTCAAATAAATAAATAAAATCCTAAAAAAAAAAATCAAGTGACCAAAGTGAGTGTCATCAGTAATGGGACAAGTCAAAATTGTGGGCCACCTAGTGGTAATGAGATATAATAAGAAAATAACATCACTTCTGTGGTCTTAACTACCAAAGATACGTAATATGAATCTAAACATGAGGCAAACACAAACTAAGAGATAAACTACAAAAAACTAGTTTGTGACAAGGTCATAGAAAATAGGGAATGACCAAAGAACTATTCCAGAGTGAAGGAGACAGAAGAAATGTGACAGTTAAATGGGGTCTGTGAATTAGATGGTAGTCATGAATCAATATTAACTTCCTGATTTTTAAGCTTCTATAATGGTTTGTAGGAGAAACAGTCCTTGTTTGTGGAAAAATCTCACTAAAATATTAGGAAGTGATGGGGCAACAGGTCAGCAACTTATCCTGAAATGGTTCAGGAAAAAGAAGTCATTTATATTCTATTTGTAATTTTCCTGAAACCTTGAGATTATTAAAACAACAACCAACTTTTTCACATTAGAAATCACAATACATATTCCTCATGAATACTTCTCTGCTTGGCACCCAGTGGACACCATATATTTGTTCTTATGGCAGAAAGAATAAATCTTATCTTGCTTTCTCTTCCCTGGATTTTTTTTCGGGGGGGGCTAATATAGGTTTCAGCAGTCATAAATTACATCCTAGTGGTTAGAGAAGTACCTCATCACACTATGTGCTAGTCAGAAGAATAAAGGTTTCTGAGAGCTGGTCAAAGGCTGTCATTGGAGGGAAAGACTTAAGTAAGGTACAGGCTTGCTCCTCATAAACTCCAGCCTTTTCAAGGTTTCAAATGTAGAGAAGTTTCCTTTGAAACCCTGTCGTAAAAGCATTCAAACTATGGAAAGAGCACAGATGTCCACTGACAGATGAATGGATAAAGAAGATGTGGTATATATACACAATGGAATATTACTCAGCCATCAAAAAATGAAATCTTGCCATTTGCAACTATGTGGATAGAACTAGAGGGTATTATGCTAAGTGAAATAAGTCAGTCAGAGAAAGATAATTTTCATATGATCTCACCCTTATGTGGAATTTATTTATTTATTTATGTTTAATTTAACAATGCGTTTTATTTTTTTAATTTAATTTTATTATGTTACGTTAGTCACCATACAGTACATCATTAGTTTTTGATGTAGTGATCCATGATTCATTATTTTCATATAACACCCAGTGCTCCATGCAGTACGTGCCCTCCTTAATACCCATCACCGGGCTAACCCATCCCCCCACCCCCTCCCCTCTAAAACCCTCAGTTTGTTTCTCAGAGTCCATAATCTCTCATGGTTCGTCTCTCCCTCTGATTCCCCCCCTTCATTTTTCCCTTCCTTCTAATGTCCTCCATGCTATTCCGTATGTTCCATAAATAAGTGAAACCATATGATAATTGACATTCTCTGCTTCACTTATTTCACTTAGCATAATCTCCTCCAGTCCCATCCATGTTGATATAAAAGTTGGGTATTCATCCTTTCTGATGGCTGAGTAATATTCCATTGTATATATGGACCACATCTTCTTTATCCATTCATCTGTTGAAGGGCCTCTCAGCTCTTTCCACAGTTTGGCTATTGCGGACATTGCTGCTATGAACATTGGGGTGCATATGGCCTTTCTTTTCACTGCATCTGTGTCGTTGGGGTAAATACCTAGTAGTGCAATTGCTGGGTCATAGAGTAGCTCTATTTTAATTTTTTGAGACACCTCCACACTGTTTTCCAAAGTGGCTGTACCAACTTGCATTCCCACCAACAGTGTAAGAGGGTTCCCCTTTCTCCACAACCTCTCCAACATTTGTTGTTTCTTGCCTTGTCAGTTTTTGCCATTCTACTGGTGTAAGGTGGTATCTCAATGTGGTTTTGATTTGAATTTCCCTGATGGCTAATGATGTTGAACATTTTTTCATGTGTCTGTTAGCCATTCGTATGTCTTCTTTGGAGAAGTGTCTGTTCATGTCTTCTACCCATTTTTTGACTTGATTATTTGTTTTTTGGGTGTTTAGTTTGAGAAGTTCTTTATAGATCTTGGATACCAGCCCTTTATCTGTAGTGTCATTTGCAAAAATCTCCCATTCTGTGGGTTGCCTCTTAGTTTTGTTGACTGTTTCCTTTGCTGTGCAGAAGCTTTTTATCTTGATGAAGTCCCAAAAGTTCATTTTTGCTTTTGTTTCACTAGCCTTTGGAGATGTATCTTGAAAGAAGTTGCTGTGGCCAATGTCAAAGAGGTTACTGCCTACGTTCTCCTCTAGGATTTTGATGGATTCCTGTCTCACATTGAGGTCTTTCATCCATTTTGAGTTTATCTTTGTGTGTGGTGTTAGAGAATGGTCAAGTTTCATTCTTCTGTATATAGCTGTCCAACTTTCCCAGCACCATTTATTGAAGAGACTGTCTTTTTTCCATTGCATATTTTTTCCTGCTTTGTCAAAGATTATTTGACCATAGAGTTGAGAGTCCATATCTGGGTTCTTTATTCTGTTCCATTGGTCTATATGTCTGTTTTTGTGCCAGTACCATGCTGTCTTGGTCATCACTGCTTTGTAATATAGCTTGAAATCAGGCAACGTGATGCCCCCAGCTTTGTTTTTCTTTTTCAACATTTCCTTGTTGATTCAGGGTCTTTTCTGATTCCAGGCAAATTTTAGGATTGTTTGTTCCAGCACTTTGAAAATGTCATTGGAATTTTGATCGGGATGGCATTGAAGGTATAGATTGCTCTGGGTAGCATAAACATTTTAACAATGTTTATTCTTCCGATCCATGAGCATGGAATGTGGAATTTAAGAAATAAAACAGGATCATAGGGGAAGGGAGGGAAAAATAAAACAAGACAAAATCAGAGAGGGGATGAACCATAAAAGACTCTTAATCATAGGAAGCAAACTGAGGGTTGCTGGAGGAGGGAGGAGTGGGGGGATGGGGCAACTGGGTGATCAACATTAAGGAGGGCACGTGATATAATGAGCACTGGGTATTGTATAAGACTGATGAATTACTGAACTCTACCTCTGAAACTAACAATACACTATATGTTAATCAAGTAATTTAAATAAAAAAATAAAAATAAAAGGAAAAAAATTGGCAGGCATTCAAAACAAAACAAAACAAAAACAGGTCACTGAAATCCCAGTCCTCTACAAAACAATTGTGTACTCTACAAATTATTTGTAAGAATCAATTTAATTTGGAATCAAAAAATTAGTTGCAACAAACCATTATTAAAGTACAAAAGTCTATAAATATGAGCTAAGTCAAAAAATACTTGCTTTCAGAATTATTTTTGCTCTTACAGCTAGAGCTATATTTTAACAGTATCTTCTCAGGCAACTTACCACAAGAAAACAAAGTTGCTATGAAATATCTTTTTAAGAAAAAAAACCCCAAACCTGAGGATCTAGTGCAGAGTTCTGAAAATGCTAAAAAATTATTATTTTTACTTCATTTTCTCTTCTCTCCCACCTCCTGTTTTTAAGTAAATTAAGCTTAAAATTCAAGTAACAAGCTTTGAAAAGTAGATACAATTTGTTACTTTGGGCTGCCATCTAGTGTTAAAATAAAGAAAACATTTGCCTTTCCTTTTTTGCCTTTGTAAACTTTTGTATTGATAATATTTTCAATATGACAGAAGGTAAAAGCTAATAATATCATTAAAAGATTTTTTTATTTTTAATTTTTAAAGATTTTTTAAAAAATTTATTTATTTATTTTAGAGGGAGGAGGGGCAGAGGGAAAGAGAGAATCCTGAAGCAGACTCCTCACTGAGCCAGGGAGCCCAACTCGGTGCTCAGTCTCACGACCCTGAGATCATGACCTGAGCCAAAACCAAGAGTTGGCCGCTTAACTAACTGAGCCACCCAGGTGCCCCAAAGATTTTATTTTTAAGTGGTCACTACACCCAACATGGGGCTCGAGCTTACAACACTGAGATCAAGAGTGGCATGCTCCACTCCCTCTTTAAAAGGTTTTTTAAATAAAAATTAAATGCATTTAAAGTGTATAACATGCTGATTTGATACATATATTCATAGTGGAATGACTACTACAGTAGAGCTAATTAACATATCTCCACACATAGTTACCATATTTGTAAGGAATGCACTTGAAAGCTACTCTTTTAGCATATTTCCAGTGTTCAAAATTAAATGTAGTCATCATGCCTGTACATTAGACTTCTAAACTTATTCATCCTAGGGCGCCTGGGTGGCTCAGTTGGTTAAGCGACTGCCTTCGGCTCAGGTCATGATCCTGGAGTCCCGGGATCGAGTCCCGCATCGGGCTCCCTGCTTCGCAGGGAGTCTGCTTCTCCCTCTGACCCTCCTCCCTCTCATGCTCTCTGTATCTCATTCTCTCTGTCTCAAATAAATAAATAAAAATCTTTAAACTTATTCATCCTACAAAGCTATACATTTGAACATTTAACCCGACATCTCCCCATTTTCCCACCATCCCAGGGTCTGATAACCACCATTCTACTCCCTGCTTCTATAACTTCGACTTTTTTTTTTTTTAGATTCTACATACTATATTTGGTATCATACATACGTACATAAACACACACATGCACACACACAGTTGACCCTTGAACAATGCAGGGATTGAGGTACTAACCCCTCACATAGTCAAAAATGCATGTATAACTTTTGACTCCCCCCAAACTTAATACTAATATACTACTGTTGACTTTGGAAGCCTTACCAATAAGATAAAAAGTCAATTAACACATATTTTGTGTGTTGTATGTTTTAGCCTACAAAAATCAGCTAGAGGAAAAAAATGTTAAGAAAATCATAAGGAAGAAAAAATACGTTTACAGAACTGTACTGTATTTATTGGAAAAAAAAATCCGTGTATAAGTGGACCTACTCAATTCAAACCCATGTTGTTCAAGGGTCAACTGTATATATCTTCTTTATCCATTTATCCATTGATGGACACTTATGTTGTTTCCATATCTTGGCTATTGTGAATAATGCTGCAATGAACATGGTGGGGGTACAGATATCTCTTTGAGATCTTGTTTTCAATTTCTTTGGATATATACCCAGAAATTGGATTGCTGGGGCATATGATAGTTCTATTTTTAACACTTTTTACTGTTTTCCATAGTGGCTCTACTAATTTACATTCCACCAAAACTGTACATGGGTTCTCTTTTTTCCACAGCCTTATGAACATTTGTTATCTTTTGTCTTTTTGGTGATAATCATTCTAACAGTGTGAAGTAATACCTCATTTTGTGGTTTTGGTTTACATTTCCCTGATGATTAATGACTTTGAGCATCGTTTCATGTACCTTTTGGCCATTTGTAAGTCCTAATTGGAAAAATGTCTACTCAGTTCCTTTGCCCATTTTTAATCAGATTGCTTGGGGGTTCTTTTGCTATTGAGTTGTATGTTCTTTATATATTTTGGATATTAACCCCTATCAGCTATATGATTGCAAATATTTTCTTTCATTTGGTAGGTTGTCATTTCGTTTTGTTGATGGTTTCCTTCAATGTACGGATGCCTTTTAATTTAATGTACTCCCACTTTTTTATTGCGTTTGTTACTTTTACTTTGGGTGTCAAATCCAAAAAAATCATTGCCAAGACTAGCATCAAGGAGCTTACTTCCTGTGTTTTCTTCTAGGAGTTTTATGGTTTCAGATCTTAAATTTAAGTCTTTAATCCATTTTAAGCTGATTTTTGCACATGGCATGAGATAAGGGCCCCATTTCATTCTTTTGCGTGTGGTGGTCCAATTTTCCCAACCTTTTATTGAGGAGACTATCCTTTCCCTATTGTATATGCTTGGCTCCTTTGTCATAAAGTAATTGACTATATATGCATTGGTTTATTTTTGGGCTCTTTTTTTTTTTTAATTCTTATGTTAATCCCCATACATTACATCATTAGTTTTAGATGAAGTGTTCCATGATTCATTGTTTATGCATAACACCCAGTGCTCCATGCAGAATGTGCCCTCCTCAATACCCATTACCAGGCTAACCCATCCTCCCACCCCCCTCCCCTCTAGAACCCTCAGTTTGTTTTTCAGAGTCCATCGTCTCTCATGGTTCGTCTACCCCTCCGATTCCCCCCGCTTCATTCTTCCCCTCCTGCTACCTTCTTCTTCTTCTTCTTCTTCTTCTTCTTCTTCTTCTTCTTCTTCTTCTTCTTCTTCTTCTTCTTCTTTTTTTCTTAACATATATTGCATTATTTGTTTCAGAGGTACAGATCTGAGATTCAACAGTCTTGCACAATTCACAGCGCTTACCAGAGCACATACCCTCCCCAGTGTCTATCACCCAGTCACCCCATCCCTCCTACCCCACCCCCCACTCCAGCAACCCTCAGTTTGTTTCCTGCGATTAAGAATTCCTCATATCAGTGAGGTCATATGATGATATATGTCTTTCTTTGTTTGACTTATTTCGCTCAACATAATACCCTCCAGTTCTATCCATGTCGTTGCAAATGGCAAGATCTCATTCCTTTTTTTTTTTTTAAAGATTTTATTTATTTATTTGAGAGAGAGAGAATGAGAGACAGAGAGCACGAGAGGGAAGAGGGCAGAGGGAGAAGCAGACCCCCTGCTGAGCAGGGAGCCCGATGCGGGACTCGATCCCGGGACTCCAGGATCATGACCTGAGCCGAAGGCAGTCGCTTAACCAACTGAGCCACCCAGGCGCCCGATCTCATTCCTTTTGATGGCTGCATAATATTATATTTTTGGGCTCTTTATTCTTTCCATTGATCTATGGGTCTGTTTTTATGCCAGTATTATACTGTTTTGATTACTATAGCTTTGTAATATAGTTTGAAATCAGGAAGTGTGATGCTTCCAACATGGTTCTTTCTCAAGATTGCTTTGGCTATTTGGAATATCGTGTAGTTCCATACAAATTTTAGGTTTTTGGTTTTTTTTTCTATTTCTGTGACAAATGCCATTAGAATTTTGGTTTTGCATTGAATCAATAGATTGCTTTTAGTGGTATGGACATTTTAACAATAATAATTCTTCCAATCCATGAGCATGGAATATCTTTCCATGCATCTTCTTCAATTTCTTTGATCAAGATCTTAGAATTTTCATTGTACAGCTCTTTTACCTCTTGGTTAAATTTATTCCGAAGTATTTTATTCTTTTTCAATTGTAAATGGGATTGTTTTCTTAATTTCTTTTTCTGACAGCTTGTTGTTAGTAGATAGGAATGCCTAGAAAGTAGATAGTAGATAGATATCTAGATAATAAATAGAAAACTGTTTTTTGAATATTGATTTTGTATCTTGTAACTTTATTAAACTCCTTTATTATAATAGTGTTTTGGTGGTCTTTAGGGTTTTCTATATATAATATGTCATCTGCAAATAGAGACAGTTTTACTTCTTTCTTTTTACTTTGGATGCCTTTATCTTTTTTTTTTTTTTTTTTTGGTCTTACCTAATTGTTCTGGCTGGGACTTAACAATACTATATTGAATAAAAGTTGTAAGAGTGGACATCTTTGCTTTGTTCTTGATCTTAGAAGAAGAGCTTTCAGCTTTTCAAGAAACCACTCATTGTTAATGACATAAAATACTAGGACAAAATTCAAATAAAGCAATGATATCCAGCATCTTCTCATCTTCTGTTCAAAACTGTCTTTCTTAAGGGCTGCCTTTGTTGTCCTATCTGCTTTTTAAGAGCTCAGCATCTTCCTGCTGTCCCTTGCTTGCTCAGAACTCCTAGCCAAGCCTTACTCAGGCCCCTCTTCCTCTCAGCTACTTGTCATCAGACACAATCTTCTGTCCCTCCCTGATAGCTTCTGCTGGTTGTCCATATTCCTCTCCATCTGAAGGCTGAGATTGAGCCTAAAGCATAAGGCTTTGAGCAGTTTCAGCATCTGTCCCCACCTTTTCCATCCTCACCACCATTGGTAATCCTACCCAAAATGTGGTGCCTGGTGCTGACCACTGGGCTTTTACAATGTATCCCAGGTTGAAGCCTCCATCTGGTACATTTTGATATTAGGGCCCAGCTCCTAATCTCTGGAAGTTTCAGACAATACATTCACTCCTTCAGGTAATAGAACTTGCTCATTTTTCTGAGTTCTGTCTTGTCAAATACCTGGCATGCCCATTCTGTTACAGAAATAGGCTCAGCCACGCAATGGCCAAAGTTTTTCTCAGGGTTCAGCTGATGCCTAGTTTCTGATATCTGTTGATGCCTTTTATATCCTGAGCTTTCTTGGCATTATCCAAGCAAATCCACCATCACTGTGTCCCTTTACTATAGGGTTTTTGTCACCAACTATTTCCAATTTGCTGTAATCAGCCCCTATCACAAAGAGAGTTCCCTTGCTCTTCCCACCCCCAGTAAGAGAGAGAGGCCTTGGTCTGTGCCTCATTTTATTGGAGATTAAGTGGGCAAAAATCTGCATAATCTAAGAAATGGCAACTTCACACTTTCACCTCACTGACTTCCAACTCAAAAGTTGATGACTGAGAACATCTCAGCTCAGTGCCATCCTTCACAACTGCTTTATTAACCTAGGAATGCAGTTTTAATGGCAGTCCCATTGAGGAGGATTAGAGGAGGATTTGGGGATTTTCACCACTTCTTGAATCATTCCACACAAAGCTCATTTCACCTACAGGTAAAATAGTTTCTTTCTCCCTAATTTATGTCAGGTTAAGGAAGAAAGGAACTCAAAGAACCTTTCAGAGGAAAATTAAGAAATGAACAAAGGCTGAGTAGAAAGCTTTTTTTTTTTTTTTTTAAGATTTTATTTATTTATTTGAGAGAGAGAATGAGACAGAGAGCATGAGAGGGGGGAGGGTCAGAGAGAGAGGAAGACTCCCCGCTGAGCAGGGAGCCCGACGTGGGACTCGATCCAGGGACTCCAGGATCATGACCTGAGCTGAAGGCAGTCGCTTAACCAACTGAGCCACCCAGGCGCCCAGTAGAAAGCTTTTTAATGGGTGCCAGGAGCAATCTTTCTTTCTGTGCCTCAAAAATTGTCATTATCCCTGGGTTTAAAATCTGGTAGATATTGACTATGAGCCAATTTGAGAGTTGTGAGGCTCAGAAAATGCCTTTGTCTTATCAAAAAAACAAACAAAAAACCCACGTTTTACTTTTTTCTTAAAAGTTGTCTTTACTCTTTTAATCACTACAGAAGCAAAAGAAATAATTTATAATTGAATCAAGCTGAGGTTATGTATTCCCAGAATAGGGGTACCTGGGTGGCACAGTCACTTAAGCCTTTGGCTCAGGTTGTGATCTCAGGGTCATTAGATTGAGCCCCACGTGGGGCTCTATGCTCAGCATGGAGCCTGCTTGAGATTCTCTTCCTCCCCCCCCACCCAGCTCACACACGTGCACATGTGTGTATGCACTCTCTCTCTCTAAAAAAAAAGTATTCCCAAAATATAGGAATATTTTTTCTGTTCATAATGTCATAATTGGTAAATCTCCCCTTTAAAGTGATTCTGGGGGCACCTGGGTGGCTCAGTCATTAAACATCTGCCTTCAGCTCAGGTCATGATCCCAGGGTCCTGGGATCAAGTCCTGAATCTGGCTCCCTGCCCCACTGGAAGCCTGCTTCTCCCTCTCCCACTCCCTCTGCTTGTATTCCCTCTCTCGCTGTGTCTGTCTTTGTCAAATAAATCCATAAAATCTTTAAAAAAAATAAGTGATTCTGTGCTAGCTCAATTGGTCTCAATGCTTGCAGACCCAAAACCTTACTTTTTATCCCAAATATTTGGTAATACTTTTACCATTCTAAAATAAAATTTACAGATAATATAACCCTCCTACAGTATTATATATATAGTATTCTAACTGTAACATAAATGAATAATGAAGGAGAAAGTTATTTATAATAAAGTAATATATTTTAATATATAAATGCTCAGAGATGATCACAAAAGGAGACAAATCAGGCAGTCTGATGTGGGCACCTATATCTAGTATCCTACCTGAATACAACTGCTACAAATACTGCTTACAGGTGTGTTGTGTTGTATTTTAATGCCGCAGATGGTATTGACATTGATACTGTGCTTTTCCAAAGGAATGAACAACTCTTGGTAAAGTTCTGAGGAAAACAGAATAAAATCTTTCCTCCAAGGAGACGAACCATGAGAGACTGTCTCTGAAAAACAAACTGAGGGTTCTAGAGGGGAGGGGGTGGGGGGATGGGTTAGCCTGGTGGTGGGTATTAAAGAGGGCACGTACTGAATGGAGCACTGGGTGTTATTTGCAAACAATGAATCATGGAACACTACATCAAAAACTAATGATGTAATGTATGGTGATTAACATAACATAATAAAAAAAAATCTTTCCTCCATATCCATGGTAGCTACATTTCTGGAAAATTCAGAAAATTAAAACTGTACCAAAAATTACTATGTATTTGTGAAAACTAAATAAAACCTGACTATTATGAGCATATGTTCCATTTCATAAATGTCTGGAAGAACATTCAAATACACAGCAAGACCTGATAATTATTTACTATGCAGAGAGTTGTGTGCAAGGCAAGATGTCTAGTCTCTGGCCCCAGCAACAAAATGCCAGTAGTACATTCTTATAATTTTGATATCCAAAAATGGCCTTAGAGGCCAGTGATGCCCCACTCCTGCATGAGATTCATTTTCATAGCAATTAGAGACAATAAACAGACAAATTGAAAATTTCCAATTATATTCTAAATATTAATGAATAAGTTATTTTATATTAGGGAGTACTGCATCTCTGTATGTTGGATAATATTTCTTACAGGTCCAAAGAAATAAGCCCTTTATTATAATATATAATAATACAGGGAAAAACACAATCTCCTGAGCTCAACAAATTTAAAATCTGGAAGAGATTGTAATATAATTTACAAGCTAACAGATAGTATGATAATAAGACACAGATATATAAGAAGAGAAATTTGATATAATTTCCATAAATAACTGTTTAGAAATTTTAATATTTTACTATTTATATCATTCTATACTATTTTTATTATATTTTACTATTTTCTTATTTATGGGTGTAACAAATTTTTTAAAAACTTCTATGGGTCTTAGAAATTTACAAATGTTGTAAGTCA
Source organism: Mirounga angustirostris (assembly GCF_029215605.1). Taxonomy (NCBI): domain Eukaryota; kingdom Metazoa; phylum Chordata; class Mammalia; order Carnivora; family Phocidae; genus Mirounga; species Mirounga angustirostris. Next base: position 39,837,123 of record NW_026991720.1, read on the forward strand.
AAATGAGAAGAAAAAAAACTAAGAAAAAATGGGAAAAGAAGACAGATAAGAAATAAAGGAAATATAACTTAAAAAAGAACATAAATTTTAAAGCAGGAAAATTTTGGGAACAAGTCTATGAAGCATGTTGCTGCTTTTTCTTTCTCAAAATTAACTTCTATGACTCAGTAATTTTAGTGATTATAGGAACTCACAGGGATATTTCTTATTCATCTGGTAAATTTGTAGATCCATCGAGTGTAAACAAATTTAAAATAAGTCTTTAAATTCTGATCCTTTATTTTGCTGGGAAAAAAATTTTACCTTAATTCATTCTATTCTTCTATTCCTATCATAAATTGCTTTAGTTCTGAAGCATTAGATACGAAACTGGATCAGTTCCTCAGAAAGTTTCAAAATTATGAAACTTTGAAGGAAATAGTAGAAATATAGGCAAGAAGGGAAAAAGCCCACAAGCCTATGTATCAACTTAGCAGCCTAATCTCATAGTCTAAATTAATTTTTCTATATATTTCTCAAAAGTTCTTTTTTTTAAGAATATTGTTTTCATTTATTTAAAGACTCATAACCTTAAGGAGAGAAGGAAACTCTAAAGAGTGTAACTTTCTGTTTCCAAGGTAAATCTAAATTAACTGTGGCCCAAGACATCTAGAGATTTTTCTCAAAAAACAGAAAGGGAAAAATGTAATCACTTCCCTCAGGAACTCATTTTAATGCTTAGAAGCATATTGGTCAGGAATATTCTTTAACTTATAGTTTCACCCTTATACATATATGTTTAGTAAGCTTTTAAATGATTTTTGGAGTTATTGAGGATGTTGATCCCATGTCCTTAAACTTGACCTTTCAAAGGACAAATCTAGATAACCTTGTTATAGCAGAAGGTCACAAGGACTTCTGTTTCTCTTGATTTCTAGATAAGTGACTTCCCACGAAAGTTATGAAATCTAGAAAAGTTTCTTACTGTTCTCCCCCTTTACCTGATATTTGTCAAGGTGGGAGTTGAATGGATATCTTATCTGGTTAGTCAATAGAGTTTGTGTCTTTGGGGCTGATTCATTGCCAGGGTTAATTTACCTAAGGTTAAGTGAAATGAAAAGAACTAGAGGGCTGAATCCAATCCAAAGCCTACAGAAGATCATGCTTCAAACTGATGAAACTAAATAAGCTGGTGAAGCTCAGAAACCATTAGGCCCATGGTGCCCAGATGGGCCAAGTAGACCTTTTGTATTGGAAAATAATGCAGTATTGTAACTCCAGGTAGACTGAACATCACTAGTCTTTCTAAAGGCATCATTTAGGGGTGGTAGGGATTAAATAAGGACCGGAGTGAATGCTCTGACATTTTATAGTCCTTTTATTTGGGCGCATTAAGGCATGGTTTTAATCAAGTAATGAAATAACCCCTCCTACCTCTCTATGCCCATTTTTACTCCCAGTATAAAGGAATTTTGAATACTGTAGTTTGTGGCTAACGGCACAGGAGGCAATTCCATAGGTCAGTTATCTTTTGCTTACAATGGCTTCCTCCGAGAACAAAGAGCAACAAATCAAAGCAGCTAACTGCTGTTACACTCAAGAAGATTTCGTTATAAAAGGCAACAGTGTCGTTACAGTCATGTGAGTGTGCCACCGTGTACAAGTAATAGATCCTAAAGAAATGGTACGGAAGGAAGCAAATCAGGATGACTCCGATAAAAAATAGGTTTTTCAGCTGGGCCCAGAACTCCTGGTGGGATAGTAAGGAGTGGCGTAGCTTCCGCACCATTGACATAATGATGAAGATCTGGAAGACCAAGAGAACCATCGCCGTGGCTATGACAATGGTAACTATCATATAGTTGATAGCTCGCACGTATACACGACCAAGCTCCTTGTGGAATTTAAAACAGTGCTGCTCGTCATACACCTGGTGCGTTCCATACTGAGCAGCAACCACGGGTACCACAATGACAATCACCAGCAGCCACATGCCAGCACTGGCAGCCACAGCATGCAGCTTTCTGTAAAACTCCACTTTGTCCTTGCGCTTGAAGAAGATGAGGTACCGAATGACCAGGATCACCACGTAGAACAGGAATGTGAGGTACATGTGGATGTGTAGCATGGCACTCACAAATTTGCAGAAGCGCAACCCAAACATCCAGGTGTGCTTGATGAGATATGTCAAGCGAAAAGGCACTGTCAGCAGAAAAACACTGTGGACCACCACCAGGTTAACAACCGCTGTGGTAGTTACAGATCGGGTGTTCATGTTCACCAGCAGGAACAGAATGGAGATGATGCCTGCCAGCCCTCCAATGAGCACTAGGAAGTAGAGCCTGGTTAAATGGGGTGTCAGTATAGGGCTGCAGGAAGAAATGTTGTGAGTCATACTTCAGAAGTCACCTGGAAGAGAGGAAACACCAATGTAACTGACAAACTTCCAGAGCTTTGTTCTTCTCTCCTTAGCACTAGCAATGTGATTTTGTCATTTATCTGTTTATATGATGTCAACTTTATGTACCTTAAGAATAAAGACTATGTCATATGCATATCTATATACCCAAGACTGAAAACATAGTAAGTCATTGATTCTGAAGCATTAATAGGTTAAAGACCTCATCGAGAGGCCCCCAAAGACGTCTGTGTGTGCATGTGTGTACATAGTCAAAACAGTTTGCATAGGGACGCCTGGGTGGCTGAGTGGGACTGCCTTCGGCTCAGGTCATGGTCCCAGGGTGCTCTCTCTCTCAAATAAATAAATAAAATCTTAAAAGAAAAAAAGTTTGCATAGAACTAGATTGCAGACCATCTGAAGCTGATTCATGGATACTAGTATTGCAGCTGCCAGTGGGGGGAAAATTACAACATGGAAGGAAAGTTGAGTGCGTGTGTCAAGTACACAAAATGTTTTCTTTAAGTATGATTCTAATTCTCTAATTCCTTTCAACTCATCAGCAAAAGATTTAAGAATATACATAATTCATTTAGGATACTGATTAGTTTGGCCAAAGAAAATTAGCTAAGTCAAAGCAGCAACAATCAATAGGAGTGTATATGTGAATTTCTTGTCATATGTTATCATCTAGCAGTGAGACCTTGGCTAAGTTTTCATGGGCCCCACTGAAAATGCAGCATATCACCCAATTCTCCCATTCCCACACCCTCAAATGCGTAAAAGAACCACTATCATTTTTCCTCTGGAAAGATCCTTTCCCTAAATAGTCTTGGTCCCTTCTAACTCATTATCCATGTTCTAGTTTATTATTTATTAAGTGAAAGATTTAGTAACCTTTTAATTACACTCGTCAAGTCCTTTCATTTTCTTATTTAAATCTCTTCAGTGGCTTCCCATTTCTTTTAAGATTAAAAAATCCTTCCATGTCCAGAATGTTCTGGGTCATAGCAAAATCTGATCCCTTGAGACCAGATTCAGGAAATAATCTAGAGGGGGGGCACCTGGGCCGCTCATTCAGCTGAGCATCTCATTTCATTCAGCTGGGGTCATGATCTCAGCGCCTTGGGATCGAGCCCCGAATGGGGCTCTGTGCTCAGTGTGGGGAGTCTGCTTATTCCTCTGCCCCCCCAACCCCCCCCATGCTCCCTCTCTAATAAATAAAATCTTAAAAAAAAAAGAATCTAGAGGTGAAATTGATAGAATTTAATGGATTGTATATGGGGAAATGAAGGGAAAGAAGGTATCTCAATCACTCCTACATTTCTAACTTGAACAATTGTGTGATTAGAGATCTGTTTACTGACAACAGGGAGACTGAGGATCAAATTTGTGGAAGAACAGTAGTTGAATTATACTTAGTGCCTTTGTAACACATTTGCAATTAGTTTTACTCACTTCATGAGTGTCTCTTCATATAATTAAAATTACCCAGCAACAAAAATGAATTACTAATGAATCACAAAAGCATTATACTTGCATACATGTAAATCATATTCTCAAAAGTGTATTCCTGAGGTGTGAAAAAGACCTTACTTTCTATGTATAAAGCATAAACACCCATAAGTACATAAACAGACATAGAGTTTATCTATGGTATTAAAATTTCATAAGGAGGGGAGAAACAAGGAACAAATGGCTAAAAAGGCTCTTTATAAGGGCGATAATTTTAAAAGTTAAGAAACATTGTACTAAATAAAAGATGCCAGCCACAAACGACTACATATTGTATCATTTCTTTTTCTAGAAAATCAAAATTAATGAGACAGAAGATCAGTATAGCCCAGGGCCTATGTTGCAGGGGAAGGGATTGACTTCAAAGGGGTATGGGAGAATTTATGGAGGGATGGACTGTTTTATATTATGTCGGTTACAATTCTAGTGATTTGTCAAAGCTTATCAAATTGCACACTTCTTGCATATAACTTATTCCTCAATAAAACTAACTTAAAAAAATAATAAAAATAACCTGAGCCCAGGGAAGCTCTGCTTTTGTGGGCATGGAATAGGATTTCCATGTACCCACTTAAAAGATTGCTTCATGTTATATCTGTTCTATGTGATGTGTAATCTCTGTATTTGTCTTTTATTTTTCCCTTTGAAAAGTAGTTCCTTCAAGTAAACACATAGTTATATTGTGTTTGTATCTGAATCAGGGTGAATGTGCCATCGTAAGTTCTGTCCATTATTTTCTCCAGCTATTGAACTAGAATCTGGACTGGCTTCTGAAAGAAGAAAGTATCATCAGTCGCATATCATCTGTCTCAAATCTTTTTTCTTTCTTATAAACTGCCATGGTCTCTCTATAACAACCAAGCCTGGTTCCAGACATTCCAAGATACTTTGTAAGGTATTACAGACTATAGACGCCTCTGCTTAAACCAGCTAAAGCAGACAACCTGCAATTAACAACCCTGTTCAGAAGTAACATGGGATTTTTTTGTTTTTTGTTTTGTTTTTTGAGAGAGAAGAGGGCATGCGCACACACGTACATGTGTGGGGGGGAGGGGAGCTGCAGAAGGAGAGGGGGAGAGAAAGAGAATCTTAAACAGGTTCCACGCTCAGCATGGGGCCAATGAGGGGCTCAATATCATGACCCTGAGATCATGACCTAAGCCGAAATCAACAGTCAGACACTTAACCAACTGAGTGTCCCAGGCACCCCAATTTTTTTTTTAAAGAGAGAGAATCAGGGATGATCCTAACGTTTTTTTGTTTTTATTTTTAAAGATTTTATTTATTTATTTGACAGAGAGAGACACAGCAAGAGAGGGAACACAAACAGGGGGAGTGGGAGAGGGAGAAGCAGGCTTCCCGCAGAGCAGGGAGCCCAATATGGGGCTCGATCCCAGGACCCTGGGATCATGACCTGAGCTGAAGGTAGATGCTTAACAACTGAGCCACCCAGGCACCCCACCCCAATTATTTTTTAATAAATGAATGGGTGAAATAATGGTGAAAAACCTTCTTGACTTTATTAAACATATTCTTGATAGAGCCCCATTTGGATCTAATCCAGTAACTGATGTCAAGATCCCAGAAATAAACTATAGACCCAAAGCAAACTCTCTTAAGGGAGCGGGACTGTCTCCCTGTTTCTCCATGAACCACCTTGCCTTGGTAGGGATCTCTTCTTATCTGTGATTGACCCCTGAAGCTCAGCAAGAAGCTTGGCTGCACATTCAGTTTCCCTCTGCCCTCTTTCATTCCCCTGCTTAAAATTCTTTGGTTCCTTTGGCACCTACCATGTCTTACAAGCCCTTTGCAATCTGACCCCAACTTATGTTTCAAGGCATACGTCCTGTTATGCCCACCCCCACCTCTATTTCCTCACCCTCATCCTATGCCCTGGACTTGTATACTTTCATGCCTTTCCTACAATGCTATCTTTCAAACCTCCAGGTTTCTTCTCTCTGTAGACCCTAAATGTACAGCTAGACACTGAGTCTGAAGTCCAATTCTATGATAAATTATTTTATGTCTCTTCTTAAAAAACTTCCCCAGGCCTCCCACTGTCTCTTGGAGATGTGTAAACGTCTTAGCATGCCATGCTAGATCCTTCCCACTGGCTTTTGTAGTTCCATATCTAGCCTCTCTGCCACTAGAGCACCAGGATTCTCCTGTTCTGCTTGAATGATTTCTTCATTATTCTGTTCTGACCTCAGCCTACGTACTGCAGAGCTCCTCAGCTTAGCCTGTGGTTTGGCTGGGGGCTATTTCCCTGTGTCTTGGAAGTTCCCTTCCCAATGCTTTGCCCACAAACTTGCTTGGGCCTTGGTGGTCATTGCCCATGGCCCGAGGACTACCTTAATATCAGAAGTGAGACATGGAAGTGGCTTCTGTAGTTGTTTTATAAGGAATCCATGATAGAGCCAACATCAGATACCAGTCTACAAAGTGAGAGTCCTAAGAAATTTATAGAGTCCTACAAAATGGCAGTAAGCAGTCCATGTCCTCATGAGTGCATAACACCGTAGGTCCCAGACCCCCTTATTTCTAAACAGAAAAGCGGCTACAATCAACTTGGGATTTTTCATTTCATTTAATAAACAAGTCATGTCATTGTGTCTTTTGTATAGCGCATAGTGAAGATTCTGAGATGAACAAAACACATCCCTGCATTTAAATCTCTGTCTGATAGGGGAGGAAGAGGTACATAAATTATTTACAACACCTATAGGTACATAAAAAAATGCCACAGGAATTCAAAAAGGGGAGTAGTTAATTTAACAGACAGTGGAGAGTGAAAGCATCAGAATGTAGTGGCAATAGAGTAATTCTTGGGCACAGATGTATAACAGGTGCTGGATCTTAAGGAAAGCTTTGAAGTTCCAGATGCAGAGAGGAAGAGATAGAGTACTCCAGGTATAGACAAGAGTCTGAGAAAAAGCATGGATGCATGTTCAGAGAATTACCTATAGTTTGATGTACCTGGAACATAAGGTAAATGAGTAGAACACAGGCGAATGTAGATGTGGATGAAGCTTGCCAAATACATAGCATGTTGCCACTCTAAGGATTTTTTATTTTATCCTGAAAATTATGAGAGATGCAAATTTTAAAATATAAAATGCCATTTAGTATTTCAATTCCAAAACCTGTTTTTTTGTTTTATTGGAGAAAAGATTAGAGGAGGGCAAGATAAAAAGAGTGATACCATTAGCAGGCTATTGTACTGATCAAGTTTAAATATCATAAGGATTGGTGCAAGGTGATACCACTTAGGGGAATTTGCCCCGAAAGTAAACAAAATTGAAGACTCTGGGGTTGGAGAAACCAAAAAATGTGAATTTAAACTCTTGATGAAAATTAAAGAATTAAAATTCTTGGTGAATAGAAGTTGGTATGGCTTACAAAAGAGGAACTATCTGAACTGAGCCTCTGGTAGTGAGGGGGAGAGAGAGAATCATTACTGACAAGGCAAAGAATAAGACAGAATCAATGGTGCTAAGCAATGGACTGCATTCCTGTTGGGAGAGGAGGAAAGAAGTGTAACTCACAGGTCCCTGATTAGACAGCTCTGTGGCCACAGTGCCAATGGGTGACCTGGCCAGGCCCATGATAAAAGGCCTGGTCCCTTTGACCTTACACTTCATTTTTCTTTGCTTCCCACCCCATCCCTGGATTCACTTCCTCCTGCTGTACTCTGAACAGATGAGACTGTGAGCAGATTCATTCAGTATGAGATAACAAGCCCAGTCATTTTCTTCATAGCGCTTATCACTCTTGTCTCAGTTTTTCCTTGTTTCAATACCCACCCACCCAGAAATGAAGGAGCCATAAATCGTGTGTGATTCACCACTGTCACCAGGACTAGAGGAACAGCTGTGCCAGGGATCAGAAGACAACATCACAAAATCTTAGCACTAGAATGAAACCTAGAGATCACAGTATCCAGCACACCATTTAAATGGAGGCAGACACTGCAGCCCACACAGAAACCTTTGTTACCTAACAAAGTAGTCACTATCTAAGCCTCCAGTCTCCTGTTCCAGTGCAGAACTGTTTCCATAACACATGACCATTATAGAAAGACTCCAGAGACCCAGAGAGATGAATGACAGCTTCTGAGTGGCAGAGCCATGCTTTAAGCATCCCCCAAAGTCCCTCTTCAAGGATATCAGGAGCCAGGATAAATATCCAACCCAGCTAGAAGAGGCAGAACAATGAGAAAAGGTTGCTGGTGGACAAACAGCTTTCCCTGCCTGTGAGCTATCCTTAGATTATATTTTGTTATGTTTATTGAAAAAAAAGTAGGAGCATTCACTTTAATCACTCTGGGAAAACAAGCAGCATTTTATCCAAAATATTTTGAGAAAAGACTCTGGAATGACAGCTCCATGTTAAGGATCACCTCAGGGTAGCTAAAAAAAAAAAAAAGAAAATCTGTCTGAAAATACCAGAACCAATGTGGAAAACAACAAAACATAAATGTCAACCCTATAGAAATCCATTTGACAGAATGATATGCCTAAGTAAATATTAAAAAATCGCCCTGCATTTTTTGTATGTGTTTGCAGTCTCTCCTTTGCTATCCTATTTCTAAAGTTTGAAAGGAATCTCCTGGGTCTTCAACTAAAATTGTAAAAAATGCTTGCTTAGGCAGTGTCAAATAAAGTTAGATCTACAGCCTCACTAATCAAAAATATCAATCCTAACCAACAATAACATTCTGAGTTTGAGCTATTACTTCTCCGGTTACTTGAGATGTTAAACACTGTTCTTGACTTTACAACTTCTGGTTACCCATAAGGGAAGTAAGAGCTGATGTCAGAGTCCCATGAGGTTGAAACTCAGAGGCTTTGTGTTTGCACAGAGTGAGAGTTGCACTACTTCATAAGCCATCTTAGCACACTATTTACCACATATTTTCTCCCCAAATGAGGAGCAGTCTGTGAGGTCTTTCCATTCCTGGGGAGAGCTTTGCACACCTCTGTAGGTCTGTAGGTATTAAAATGTGCTATGAAGTCTGAACCTACAGTATACTCCGCCCTCAGTGAGCAAAGCCAACAATGAAAGAAAACTACCAGAAGTTCTAAAGGTTTTATAAGTTCTCCTGTTCAAATTGTGGTTCCCTTCCCATCTGAATACAGCTCTGGAAAAATCACTGACCTCTCTCTGCCTTGGAGCCCAGTATAATCTGCCAGTGAGTGAAGTTGCAAGTGGCCAAGAAAACACCTGAGGAGGACTGAGAAATTACTTTGGAGAATGTTGAGCCTCTTTGTTAAGGGAAAGCTGGCATTTCATTTGAGAATTAACCAACATCTGTGGTAGGAGGGCACCATAGCTTCAAGGTAAATAGGAAATACAAGCTTACTCAGAGCAGAAAGACTTTCCTCAAAAAAAAAAGACTTTAAGTCAAAGCTGCTGAGAAATTAGCCAGACAATAGCCAGAAATTAGCCGAAGTTCACCCTCCTCCCTTCTTTAGTCCCAAGTAACTCTGAATTTATGCTTTCTTACCAACAGTGGACATGTCTATTGAACACAATTTGTTGGTAATAATAGCTGCCCTGCCCCCATTCTTGGCACTATGATGGAAATTTCACATACGTTACTTATAATCCTCCCAAGAAATCTAGGGCATGGGTATTTTTTATCCCAAATATCAGATGAAGAAATTGAGGCTCAGTGGGTGACTCAGTCAGCTAAGCAGCGGATTCTTGATTTTGGCTCAGGTCATGATCTCAGCGTCCTGGGATCCAGCCCTGCTTAGGGCTCCGTGCTCAGCAGGGAGTCAGCTTGAGCATTCTCTCCTTCTCCCTCTGCCCTTCCCCCGTGTGTGCACGTGCGCACACGCGCTCTCTCTCTCTCAAATAAATAAATCTTAAAAAAAAAAAAAAGAAAGAAATTGAGACTCAGGAGAGTTAAGTAACTTTCCCAAGGTCACTCAGCTAACAAGTGGCAGCACGGAAGCTCAGATGTGGAGTGTCTCTTCATTGGGTTACAGCAGTACAGAAGTCCTCCTGGACATAAAAAGTGGACATTCCATCTCTGCTTGTTTCTCCAGTGCACTTGTTTATGTCTCGTGACCAGGGTATTTAAAGACAATTAATTTGGGTGCCTGGGTGGCTCAGTTGGTTAAGTGACTGCCTTCGGCTCAGGTCATGATCCTGGAGTTCCAGGATCGAGTCCCGCATCGGGCTCCCTGCTCGGCAGGGAGTCTGCTTCTCCCTCTGACCCTCCCCCCTCTCATGTGCTCTCTCTCATTCTCTCTCTCTCTCTCAAATAAATAAATAAAATCTTAAAAAAAAAAATAAAGACAATTAATTTGAATATTAGCAGGAGACTTAGAGAAGTAATTAAAATAGGTCCACTCCATATTCTCTAAAGTCAATAAATGTTTGAGAAGCAGTTACCAGATTGCAATATAATTGAAAAAAAAACTGCATTAAAATTTAACTACCAAAATTTAATTTGTCCTAAAGATAGATTCCTGAGCCCCTTTCTTAATTCCTTTTCACTTTTTGAACTATTAAGTCCTTAACCCCCCCTTTTTGGGATTGAAAGTCATACTGAAAGATTGTTATGGTAGGCCTTGACCAGCTGCTCAACCTCAGAGAGCTCTAGCACAGGAAAGCCCATCTGTAGCCATTGATAGACATAAGGGCCTGGTATCTGCAAGGGTCTGCTGCTCTGTACCCAGGAATCCCTGGATAAAGAGCTGAACAGCTGGGGCACATCCCTCTCCTAGGAGTGCCAGGCTTGAGTCATGCCAATCTTGCCTCTGACTGCTCTTTTGCCTAGTTCCTGGCTCACTTCCCAGCCTCCCTAGATCTTGAGCCTTCCCAAACCCCATCTACTTCTCCTTGTTTTGGCACTCCTTTCTTTCACTCCATGCCCTCCCTTTTATTTAGTTGTAGCTTTCTGATCAATGACCCTTCCAGGACCAGTCAGCTCTTCAGATATTGGTTCCAGCCTGACTGTAAAGTTCTTTAGGACCTACTTCCTCAATTATTCCTGCTGGCCCCTGTTTCTAAGGGCTGCTCCTACTTCTCTTCATCCTTGATTTATTTCTAATGGAATCCCTGGAAGGATTCAAGCTTTGTCTTATGCTCTTATGCCCTCAGCTCTTCCTTTCAACGTTTATTCCCCGCCCTGTCCCACAGGAGCTGAAATAGTACCCTACTGAAATCCCCAGAGTAGGAAATGCCACGAATGTCCTCAGTTTCCCATCCAATTCTCAGCTTCTTTGCTCTTGGTTTGCTATCCAGCTGCCCCTAAACTGCACATTCTAACCATGGCCAAGGTGAGCTCGAAGATTAGACAGTTTATGCCCTTCTTACAACAGTGACTCATGACTCTCAGATATATGTGGCAAAGGGTAAGTTTCAACATTTTTGAAGAGAGGAACTAAGCCATTAGGAGCATTTTGGTTCTTTATACAGGAAGACGAGGACCAATTTGTCTATTAAACAGAAGGTAAAATCCATGTTAAAATAGAAGAAACTGCTAACAATGCTGGATAAAAGAAGAGGCACCAGATATCCAAATATGGATCAGAAAACTTCTTAGCAGATTGTTGTACAGATAAATCATCACTGAATCTGATGGTCAAATAAGATGACCAGTCTTGAGATTCTATGATTTAACAAAGACATGGGTTTTGCAGTCATATCTTACTCCATCTCTTAGCTCCTGCAGACTTCCACCTTAGGCTCAAACAACAGAACTACCTACAATAGTCCTGGTTACCAGGCAGCCAAAGACATTTCTTTTGGGCTTTCTGGTTCACCTTTCGTCTTCTTAAAGCTACCTGATAACAAATCAGCAGCTTCTCTGGATTCTGGCCACAGAATTAACGTCAGTCTTGATGGGCCTTAAAATAGAATATTCAAAAAGGACTTAGGCCTTAAAGTTCCAAGACTGTCTGAGGGGGAAAGGTGGCATTCACTAGAGATCTCAAACTTGTGTCATTGACTTAGCTTAAAACTCTTTCCCTGGAGGATACTTTTTCATCTCGACATGCTAGTATTGCTATTAATGTTCTATATTTATTTATAGCTACAACTGCTATGTACAATGAAAGCAGAAATGCCTTGTCTTTCCCATATTTTCTGAGTAGGATCGTGTAGTGGGGTTGAATGGTGGCCAGCCCCCAAAGATATATATCCAAGTCTTAATCCTCCAAACCTGTGAGTGTGATTTTATTTGGTAAAAGAATCTTTGTAGATGTAATTGGGGATCTCAAGATGAGATTATCCTGGATTATCCATGTGGGCCCTAAATCCAATGATTGTTGTCCTTAAAAAAGACATGCAGTAGAGAGGCAGGAGAAGAGAAGAAGGCCATGGGAAGACCGAGGCAGAGATTTAAAATATGCAATCATAAGCCAAGGAGTGCCTGGAGTCAGTAAGAAACTGGAAGAGCCAAGGAAGGATTCTCCTTTAGAGCCCTCAGAGGGAGTGTAACTCTACTGGCATCTTGATTTCAGATGTCTCATTTCCAAAGCTGTGAGGGAATAAACTTCTGTTGTTTTGAGCCACCGAGTTTATGGTAGTTTGTTGTAACAGCCCTAGGAAACTAATACAGGTGGCCATAATTTTGGTGTTTGCATTATCACCAGAAGGAAATCTGGATTATGGCGGAGCCTCTGGGTCTGTAATGTCAGAACCACCCAGATTTGTGTGGACATGTTCAAATACAAATTGTGCTGCATACCACAGCCTTCCCAGATTACAGGAGAAAGTTAAGATCATCTGATGAAACTCCCCATTTACAAATAGTAAAGCTTAATCTTCATGCCCCTAGAATGTCCCCCACAAAACCTATCAGGAAAACCTAAAATAGAAGAGTTTTGTGAATCTGAGCTCTGCTTGAGATACTGTATCTTCAAATTCCAGGCTGTTGGTGGGCATGTGAAATTTAAAATCCTTGGAATATTTTCATATTCTCTATCACCCTTGTTATCTCAGAAGAACCCACACTTATGTGGATGAGGTATCTCATATCAGTTCCTCTCATTCCTCTTTAGGGTAAATGTCATGTTTCCTTTGCCTATGAGAAGCTTTTTCAAGAAATTCCATGAATTCATGTCATCATTCCATTTACTTCAAATCAAGGCTCATCAGCAGAAATGACTTTCTAACCCTCATTTTCTCTAAAGCTTCTGTTTTATCCTGAATCACCATTCCCTTTCTTCATAACATTTAATACAATGTCTAACTATAAATGCCTGTTATTTTGTACATTGACTGACCATTTCCCTCACTAGACAAGAATCTCCCATGAGGGCAGTGACCATGACTATTGGTCCATTACTATAGTATGATGGTAGGTTCGTAATAAACATGAAATATTTTGTTGAGTATTTGTTGAATTTAAGACTTCTCATCTCCCTTACTAGGTATAAACCTTTTAATGATGGCAACTTTCAATGTAATTGATCAATTTCATCCCAAAGAGAAGAAGCAATACTTTGCAAAGCTATGAGAGCAGAGACCAATTTCCTGGTATGTTACCTTTAAACAATTTTATTTAAGATGTATATGTTTTCTCAAGAGATGTGTAAAGATTATATAGTAGTGAATGATGGGCACAAACAAGAGAAGACACCGTCCTGCCCTCAAGCAGCTTATCATCTACTGAAGGAGGCAGATACCTGTAGTAGAAATACACGAAGGCAGAATGCGAGGGTGCCTTGAGAGCAGAGTAGTGGGAAAAAAAGCCTAACTGGGAGAAGGAAAAACCCAGAAAAGCTTCACAGGAGAGGCTGCTTTTGGAAGTGGAATTGAAGCATAGAAAGGATTTGGTAGACAGAGTATGGGAGAGGAGAAAACAGGAAATGTCCGGGGATGGAATAACATGAGCCACAAAAGACAGACACCAAACTTCGAAAGGTTTGTTTAATGAACGTCACAGTCTTCTTCATTACAGCCTGAACACATTGATCAGCAAATATACAATTTAATTATCTAAGCCTGGTTGTTCAGAGATGTCCTCAATCTACTTAATTTGGGGGGAAAGGAAGGTGACAGAGGTATATTTGTATTTCTCTTTTTATTGGTTCTCTTTTAGACCATATGCTCCAGACTAGAGGAAAGACGCATAGCTTTTCTCTTTCGTAGATTTGAAAGCCGCTTCTCATTCTCACAAGGCCTCAATCTGCATTTTCTGGCCACGTTCCCTGCTGAGGGTTATTTATGTGTTTTAAAAATGATGTAAATGTTAACCATAATCAGACACATAATTAGGAAGGCCCCTCTATAATCAGACACCCCCATGGTTTGGACATGTCCTTGTTCCCTTTTAATCACACCCATCATGGAAAATTGAGGCTCACTGGCTAGGGAACCTTCCACATATCTACCTTCTAATAAATGTTCATAACACCCTTGGCCCCGTGGGAAGCCCAGTCTATAAGGGAAAACCTTCACTTTAATGTTTGGATACAAAGCTTGAGTTCAGCTACTTTACACCCTCTTTTATAACACATGAGATACAAGCAAATAAGTAAAGTTGAAACTTTATTCAGAAATAGAAGTTCTTGGGGCGCCTGGGTGGTTCAATCGGTCAAGCGTGCAGCTCTTGATTTTGGCTCAGGTCATGATATCAGGGCTGTGAGATAGAGCCCTGCTTCGGGCTCTGCACTGGACATGGAGTCTGCTTAAGATTCTCTCTCTCCTTCTCCCTCTGCCCCTCTCCACCCCCTGCCCATGCTCACTCACTTGCTCTCTCTCTCTAAAAAAAAAAAAAGAGGAAAGAAAAAGAAAAGAAAATAAAAAAATTCTTAAGAAGGGAACCATTTAAACAAAGAAATATAATTTGCAGTACACTGGCTTCCTGAGCAACAGAACTAACTCACTAAAGAATACAGAATTTACCACTTTCAACCAACAAGAAATTATACTTTCATCCACATGCTTATTTTTTTTTACCATCTTTATTAAGAAATTAATCCCAAATAAAACAGTGAAATAGGGTAGTATTTTTTCAGGGTGCTACGTTTCTACTAAAGCCCTGGCTATTACTTACTGTATCTTTCTGTCCATCCTATTCCCTAAAAAAAGCTTATTTTTTTTTCCTGTGTCCTGATTTCTCCCAGCAACATATCACACATGGCCAAGAAAATTTCTAACTCGTCCTTTATGTTCTAAGTCATCTTTCAGCTCTTTCAAGAATTTTCTGTTATTCCTCCAGAAAAGTAATTATCTTTCCCACCTCAATAGTTGTACCACTTTTGTTTCATACCATTTCAAGTTTTATTATAGTTATTAATTTAGCTCCTCCCTCTCCATAATAAATATATAGACACCTAGGGAAGGAACTATGTTTAATTTTTTTTTTTTTTTTTTTTTAGTTTTCCCTACAGTTAGGAAGACAGTTTGTTGTCTACATGGTTCACTGAAAGAATGAATAATGTTGTGGATGGTTGTGTTTGCCTGCCTCCTAGGACTCCAGTTCTGCCTTCCTCAAAACCTATCATTTCCATTTCAGAATCTATGTCATTTTGAAGACGTTGACTCCATGTCTCAACTCCAAAGATGGGACACTAATCTTAGGCTAAGGTAAACTGAGCAGAACATTTTATTCCCTAATTCACACCCTAATCACAATTATTGGTTCAAGATGGATATGTGACTCAAGATGGTCCAGTTGGAAAGAATTTCAGGACCCCTTCTCTTTTTTTATTTACTTTTTTTGTTTGTTTTAAGATTTACTTTTTTTTTTTTTTTAAGATTTATTTATTTGAGAGAGAGCATGGAGGGGCAAAGGGAGAGGGAGAGAAGCAGACTCCTAGCTGAGAACAGAGCCAGACACAGGGCTTGATCCCACGACCCTGAGATCATGACCTGAGCTGAAATTAAGAGTCGGTTGCTTAACCACCTGAGCCACCAAGGAGCCCCAAGAATTTCTGGACTCTTTCTGGGAATGCTGGGCAAAGGCAAATTCTCTTGTTTTAGAGAGTGGAGTGTGTATATTTGAGACTTAAAAGTGCTGCAGTCAACATATAATAAGTTTATGATGTTGATACTGCTTGGCAACAGACGAGTTTAGGTATCTAGTATAGGAAATATGTTCTAATAGCAAAGAGAACAGGAGGAAATAGCCCAAATTTTGAACGCACCAATGTTTGATGACAACAACACAAAAGTTAGAGTTCTCTTTGGTTTGCATTAATAAAAATGCCATTATTTCCTCATCTGTAATATGGGACCAATAAAGAGATAAATTATGTAAAGCACCCAGCATGGGGCTAGACACTGTGTAGCTACTCCATAAATCTCAATTTCTCATTCTTTCCCTCCCCATCTAGAAGTCTTTAAAAAAAAAAAACAAACCTCAAAAATTGAAATATATCAATAATGAAAAATTCTTGTAATAACATGTTTTGAAGAACTCAGGATAAGATAAATAATGCTCAGGAAAGAAACTTCATCTTCCAGCTTTATTGAGTGTAAAACTAACCAAAATCAGGACTCACTGAGTTTTGCAAAACTCCTCTAATGCTTGAGACAGAGATCAATGGCAAGCCATTGCAAATAAAGTAACAGCTTACATCCTGTTTCTACACATCAGTGCAACAAACCATGGTGCAACAGCGCTTGCTACAAAAATGGCAGATCAAAACACAAAGAAAAGTCAATTCTTGATTCCTTGCACCAGATATGTACATTAAAAAATGTTCATTGGAAATTGATTTACTTATTTATTATTTATTTATTTATTTATTATTTATTTATTTAAGGTTGTTTTTGGATTATTCTATAACTTGAATTGTTAAAGAAGTTATGTAACCAGCAATCAGTTACCAAGAGTTCCAGGTTATTGAAGAATCCTGTTATAAATCTAACACTCTAGAACCTAGTCCACTATAACACTGCATAGTAACTCTCTTCTAACAAGATATATTTAATTATTTTATTGTAATGCAAGGAATACTCACTCTATTATTATTCCCAAATTCTTCTAGAGTCTTAAAGGAAAATACAGTCCTTTGGAGTCAAGTTAACTGGCTAGTTCTATTACCAAAAATGCACACTGTCATTCTTCCAATTACTGTGATTAAATGTAGTAATTTAAATGATGTAAGAGAAAAATAGTCTGAGTCTAGGTCCTGGCTCTGCCACTTATTAACTATATAAATCTCTTTAGTTCAAAGTATTAGCCCTCTCAGCTTTATAGAGGATAATAATACATGCCCTGCCACACCTGTGGGCTCTCAAGAGAATAGAAAGGGTCCCGACCAACATTTGCCACCAAAACAACTGGCATAAAACCTACCCCTCACTGTATCTCAGAGGAAAATCTAGAAACTCAGGTCTGGGGGTAGGTGGTGGGTCATGGGTAGGGGGAATGAAACAAAAATCATGCAGAAAATAATAGGAAAACCATTGGCTTTGCAGCTGAATACAACCATATTTGAATTCTGATACTATTACCAATTTGATCCTTAAGCAACTTATCTAATCTCCCTGGGTTCAGTTCCCCCATTTGTATAATGGAAATTATACTATCAACATTGCAGAATTGCTAAGTGAGACAAAGAGATATAAAGGGTCCTGTATAGAGTCTTGCGTTAGGAACTTGTTAATAAATGGTCTCTGAAATTACACAGGATATTCAAGTAGAGAAATAAAGTTTCAGTCATGTAAATATATAACTAATGGGTACTTTGATCCATGAATTGGAGGTTATTTAGCAGCAAGACAGCATGTATTGAAGATGACATATACTTAGAGTGATGGAGGAGTTGAAGCTATAGAGTTGGGATATTTCACTAACTAATAAGGCTCTATACAGACAAGTGTAACATTGGCACCTTGTGGAAAACAAAAAGACTTTAAAGAATCTAAACAGCAAAAAAGGAAGAGAAATCTAAACAAGAGATACCCCTTGGATACATTGGCTGAAGTATTTTTTTAACAGCTTACCCACAAGAAAGCATTATAGATTAGCATCAGAATCTAATGGTATTTTATCTGAATTTTCTTATATGTAATAATATTTAATTTAATATGTATTTGTGCCCAATTCTTCGCTCTCCTATCCCATGTGCACACCCTCCGACATGTGACTTTGTAATCCCTCCCACTGCAGGAACAGCTTATATTTCCAGCCCCCTTGACTTTATGTTTGGCCAGGTGACTGTTTTGGCAAATAGGGTGAGGTTAAAAAGACAGCATGCCAGTTTTGAGCTTAGACCTTAAGAGGCAGTATTTCTACATATTCCCTGTGCCTCTGCCATTACCAGGAAAAGAGCGTGCTGGGCTAGCCCCTCGTCCCAGGAGGAGGAAGAAAGACACATGGAGTGGAAATTAACCATCCAATAGAGCCCAGCTTCTGTCAGCAGGCACCAGATGAAGGAGCAAGCTGAACTGAGATCTGCAGAGCCACCCCACTAAGCCTAGACCAACTGGCTGACTCTCAGACAACACATAGGTCCATAAAGATAAACAATTGCTTTTTTATGCTATTGAGTCTTGGGTGATAAGCTATGACTTATTACACAGCATTTTGCTGGCAGTAGCTAACTGAATACATTATTCTTAAGAGGCCTCTTGTTTTTTAGGGTATTATCCCTATCTGCTTATTCATTGCCATTAGAAGGACAACCACTGTTTGCCATCTTTCAGGTATCAGATATGCTTAAAAAAAAATCCTTTGATTTATGACTGATACATTATCTAGAGAAGGAGAGAAAGGTGGTCTGAAGAGTGAACAGCAGTGTAGTTTTTATAGTCCAAACAAAAGTAGTATCAAGTATGCAAAATTGATCACTCTATTACCCTTTTTGTTTTTGTTTCTTCCATGCTCTTTAGTACCTATCTTCCCCACTCCCCACAGGTAAACATGTGAGTAATCTGAGTCTCTTAACCACCAGTACTTATCCTTGGGTCCTTCTCCTCCATACAATAGCACATGCACCTATTAACACAAGCCTAGGAAATATGGAGGTAGATAAGTCACTGGTATCAAGGGGGGACTATAGGCAGGAACTCAGTTACTCCTCTCCTCTTATGTCCCAAAGCCTGTAGAAACTTGTGACACAAAGCCTCTAGAAACTTGAATAAGGGGACCTTATTATAACATAAGGTAGTTATTCCGAGATTGCTGAGTGGTTATGAAGTGAAGGTATTTATCTTGACTTTGGGGTATCTGTCGTCTATTTTTACCATAGACAGACGGCTGAGATTTCCAAACCTCTGACACTTCTGGCTGCATTTAATCAAACCTTGAGGCTATTACTCAGGTAAATCCTATATCTTTTATCTGGAGTTGGGAATTTGCATCTCTAGGATACCTAGTTTGCTAAATCACTCCTTATTCAAGAATGTCTAAACATATCCTGCAGAAAGTATTTGGGCATAGAAAGGGATACAGGCAGAAGTTGTGAGATTTCAGAGATTTCCTACAACAGGAGACTCACATAAGATTTCCTGGTGGTGTTTGAAACAGGCTTAAATTGAAATCAGTGGCTTAATTTGCCAGCAGAGGTAGAATTTTTTTTTTTAAGAATCTGATTTTTAAAGGAGGGATTAACCTAGAGGAATTAATCTGTCATGAAAATTTGAAGACACCAAGTAGACTGAGGGAGGTAAACTACCTAGCCAACCCACAATTCACCTGCTTGGGACCCCATGACTTGATTTTTGAAGCATGTGCTCACAGTGCTTTTCCAGGTAGCTCAAAGTGAGTTCATCTGTGCTTTTAACAGAGCTGTAGCCAAGAAGATGCTCACTTTCACCATTTATCAGGAAACCTCTAGATCGGTGCCACTCAAGGTTAGTCCATGCACTGGCAGCATTGACTTTACCAGGGACCCACCTAGACCAACTGAATCAGAATCTCTGGACTGAGCCTCAATGATCAATTTTTAAGCAAGTTCTCCAGAGGGTTCTTGACCATATTAATATTTGAGAACTACTGACTTAATTCACCCTGAGCAAGTCACCTCTCTGTCCTTGGGGTATCTGTTCACAAAATAAAGAGGTCAACTTGGATGATGTCACTAGAGCCTTTGGAGCTCTTCTAGGATCAGTCTCTCTCCCTTCTTCTTCTTTTTTTTTTTTTTCCATTTTGATTCATGACTGACAGAGTATAAAGGAAGATTTTGAGAGCCAGGTCATGTGGTAAGCCATCCCCCCTCTCACCCTAAAGAAACTAGGACACCAGTAGTTACAATAAACACATGGACTATTTGATTAAGCAGGTATGGAATTCTGAAACTCAGGAGGAAAAATATCATCCTGCTATATACACAGGTAAACAGCAATTAAAATGTGTAAGCAAAACAACATCCTAGCTCTGTCCAGAAATAATGACCATCACAATAACAATAAACTTCCCTGGCACCCACATTGTGGGATTTATTTATTTATTTATTTATTTATTTATTTATTTATTTATTATTATCATTATGTTCAGTTAGCCACTGTATAGTAGTACATCATTAGTTTTTGATGGAGTGTTCAATGATTCATTAGTTGCCTATAACACCCAGTGGACTTTATATATAATTTCCCCCTAGAAGGAGCCAGAGCTGCCTGTTGGAGAAAAATGAGGGAGAGGAAAGATTTCTAGGTTTTAAAAGATGTAATAAACAAATCAACAAAGGCAATGTAGAGGCCCTGTTTGGAACCCAACTCAAGAAACCAACTGAAAACAGTATGAGGTGATCAGGAAAATTTGAACAATAACTGACTATTTGATAATACTGAGGAATTATTTGGGGCAAGATAATAGTATTATTGTTATTTTTTAAGAAAGGAGTCCTTACCTTTTAGAGATACATATCAAAGTATGGATATAACATCTGGGGTTTTCTTCAAAATAATAGAGTTGTAGGGGTTGGGTTGGGGAGAGGAAGAAATCAAACCAGAGCAGCTGTGAGTCAAGTTGGTAGCTGGGTAAAGGGTACATGGGGGTTCATTGCTCCCTGCTGTGCTGTGTATTGCAATTTTTCTATAAGGGCATTTTTAATCGGTAATCTGAAAAAAAAAAGAGTAACAGCAGAAAACATTCCCCCCACCCAAGACAAACAATGAAAGATGGATATACTTCTATTTTCTATTATGAAGAGTGAATGTGGTTAAATTCAATGCCTTCAAAGGAAACATTGCCATTGGGGGTCCCTCCCGATTACCAAGTGCCCTCACTTTCTGTACTTGGAACCCATCCTTGTTTTACCCTCAGCAAAGAGAGCTTTGTGAACAGAGAATCCATGCTGTGAAACAAGTGGTGAGCGAATGTTCACGCACACAACAGGCACTCAACATGTTCACTCAATAAGAAATACCTCAAGTAGAAGAAAGAAAGGCCAGTTGACAAACAACTGATGCATTTGAGTCCCTGCTGCTGTGCTCCCTGCTCTCACATTCAATCCCTAGGCCTCCCTCACCCTTAGCCCTTAGGTATTTTCCACACCCATTGGGAGTTACTTGTGGTGATCTGATCTTCACCATTGACGTTAGTAGAAACATCTAGTTTAAGACTGCCCTTTAGAGATACTTCTTTTATCTGTGCCCTTAATGAATTGTGTTGACAAGGTAAAGTGACCTGCCATCAATGGTTTTCAAATAAGTGAAAATTAAAATGGTAAGATCTTTTTCATCTATAAAATTAGTGAAGTGAAACATCATGACAGTCATCAGTCATGATGGCAAAGGTAAGGTACCACTGTTCATTAGAGTTGAAATTAGCCCCACATTTCCAGAAGTCAATTTGGCAATCGATGGCTAGGTCACAAGTAGTAATCATGCTCTTTGAGGCAGTAATCCCTCTTCTAGGAATTATTCAGAGCAATACCAGCAATATGTACAAAATGTACAGACTAGACACAAAGAGGCTGTTAACTGTAAGTTAATTATGCTGCACGCATATGATGTATTAAACCTCTGAAATGATGCTTAAATAAAATAAAAAATTCATGTGATAAAGAAGACAAGACTGTTTATACAGTGATCTCTACATAATCTGAAAATATGTATTCACTGAAAATGACTATATCAAATATTTAAGAGTAGTTGGTTTGGGCAGTTGGATTATGAATGATTTTAATTTCTGTATACTTTTTCAGTGGTTTTTGTGAAAGTTTTTGTAATAATAAGAATACTAGTTTCATAATCATGAAAATTTTTAAACACTAGTTTTAATATTTCTTCACCATGCAAAATTGCCCTATACTTCTTAATTGCCTGATGTTAATGACTTTGATGACAGAAACAAAACAGCCATAGATACACTCAGGATCGGTGCTTATCACTTGTGCATTTAATGTAGTTTTCCTTGGCTCAGTTAAAAAATATAGGTTTAGTAAGAACTCCATCTCAAGGTGATTTGGATTACAAATGAGATACTCTATAAAAAAAATCTTTATAAGCCTTTAATTCTGACAGGATCAGAGACTAGATTCAGATTCAACCATTTTTCCTCATCATGCTTCACTAAGGCCACTTAGAAAATTACATCCTTAAACCTGCTGGGCTGCTCTGATGGTTTAAAAAAGCTAACTCCCAGATCCAAAGCATCTTAGAGGTTACATATTATCTAAGAGGTCATACACACTCCAACGTCCTTTTCAATTTAGGAAATTTCTTTCACATCCAGACTGAATATTCCTGTCTTTTTTCTGTCAACTTCTGTACCCTTCTGTACTTACTTCAGGCAAGTAAGTAAGGTTACCAGCATAGTGTAGAATTATAAGCTTTGGTACTGGAATCCTGCCTTTATCATTTACTAGCTGGGCTGTCTTGGGCAAGTACTGAGTTTTCCTCATCTGTAAATTGGATTATTATAATGTTGCATATTTCATAAAGTTGTACTGTTTTACTTGCATGCAGATAATCTACATAAAACCCATCAACAGGATTTGGTATAGAGATGGCACTCTATAAATGTTCATCATCAATGAGGGTGATAAAGATGGTATGGTTTACTTCCTCATATGGCCAAACTATTTGGACACTCTGGTTAATCAGTGTCCTTCTTAAGTATAATGTCACAACTGGAGGAATAATCTTGTATAATCAGGAAAACTCAGAATTGGTGGGACATATACCACTTGATCTGGATATTAGCTATTTGAAACTGACCAAGTTACTTTATTCCTCTAAGCTTTTATTTCCTCATCTATAAAATAGGAATGATAAGATTATCTGCTTTGCAAGTTTGTTGTGAAAATTTAGGAATGATACTACACCAAGGTACTAAATATGTGCAAATCATGGTTCTAAGGACTATATTTAAACACACTTAGTATGATCATCTTGGCAAGCAGTAAACATCCAATCTTATTATGACAGAAGAAGATCTGGGAGGTTCAGAGTGCACCTGTCTGCTTCTTTTTTTTTTTTTTTTTTCACCTGTCTGCTTCTAGGGTGACATTTTTGCCCTGGGCACAAGAGTCTGAGCTTACCCCACCCATGAAAAACCCCACACATACCTAACCACATTTCTGCCTGCCTCCACTGCCAGATACTTTAACAGGAAGGAAATAAAGGGAAGAAAAAGAGAAGAAGCTTGGGGAAGCACGGGGGAGAAAGAGGAAGGGGGGAGACCGTGGGAGTGAGAGAGAAGTAGGGAACACACCAGGTGGGTGGTTGCTCTCAGAAAGAGGGAAGAGGAGAAGAGTTGCCAACACGAGAAGGGGCATCTCTTATTTTCCTTCATCCATGCCCAGTTTTTTTGCAAGAGTTTATGGTCAATCATTATGATTCATGTGAAAAATTTTAAAAAGAACCCTACACAATCCAAACCATCACTTGCTTTTAAAATGGCAATGGCATGAAGAACAAAGAATATGAGCTTTGGTATCAGATGCATTTTCTTTTCTTTTTTTTTACATAGTTACATTTTCATGGTATGCATCATTAAACCTTCCATTTGAATATCAGATTCGAAGTGTTGCCTTTAATTCATTGACTTAGATTCTTCTTTTGCCCTTCATTTGTGAATTCTTTAGCCCTGCCAGAAAAGTTAGGGCACTGTAGGAGGACAAAGATATTCCTACTTCCTCTTGGTACCTACAGGAATCTGGAGGATCAAGAAAAATTGTCTCCACTGGGAGAGTTTAACCTCAAGCCTTCTTAAATCTGGATAAATGCTTTAAGAAGCATTTTCATGTTCAGAGTCACTGATAGGCCTGAGCCCCCTGTGCTCTAAGTTTTGGAAGTTTACCTTTCCTAGTCCAGTGATTCTCAATCTGTTGACAAATTTGCACCATTTACCCCCTTCTTTGTATCCCTTAGACTTCCTGGCCAGAGTTTAGAGTTAGATGCTACTAGTAATAAGGGGTTTCCCTGTGACAATTTGAAAGTGAAACTAAAGAGAAGCCATCACCTTTCCTTTGTAAACAGCACGTAGGCCCAAGGGCTTCTGGAGAGAGCAGAAAAGCCATTCTGGAGGAGGGTCTCAGGCTCCCACTGAATCACCCTCCTTGGAGCATAAGCAGCTGTAGTTTTCTTTCTTTTTTTTTTTTTAAAGAATTTTTTTTTTAAGATTTTATTTATTTATTTATTTATTTGAGAGAGAGAATGAGATAGAGAGAGCATGAGAGGGGGGAGGGCCAGAGGGAGAAGCAGACTCCCTGCCGAGCAGGGAGCCTATGCGGGACTCGATCCCGGGACTCCAGGATCATGACCTGAGCCGAAGGCAGTCGCTTAACCAACTGAGCCACCCAGGCGCCCAGCAGCTGTAGTTTTCAATGGCAGTTTTCTGAGATGCCTATTCCTATGCTATATATTTCCTGAAGTTTTCAGAAAAAAAAAAATGCAGCAGCTGCCCCTAATCTTTTCTCTCTCAGCCCTCCCAATGGTGTTGCAGCATCTGATCCTCTACATCCAGTCCTTCCCTGTTTGGAACACCTAGAGTGATTTCAGGTTTTGTTTCATGGTACTCTTGTTGATGCCAGCTACACAATAGAATTGCCTGGGAAGCTTTTGAAAACATTGATGCATGGCTCCCACGCTGGAGAGGGGCCTAGGCATCCATATTTTTAAAATGCTCTCCAAATATTTCCAATCGGCATCCAAAGATTAAAAGCCACTGTCTCAATCTCAAAGTGAATTCCCAACCTCAGGCTTTGGTTTCTTTTTTGTCAGACCCTCATTTCTTAGTCATTTCAAATCAGCTTTTTCAAGTCGGAGAACTCGCTCTATCCCTTCCCTCAACATGTTTTCCCGACACATTGACGAGAAGCCAGTATAAGCAATTTTCAAAGTGGCCTAGGTTTACTTGGTGTCTTACAGAAGGTACCTGGCAGAAGCAACTGTCAATGCAAATATAAAAATATAAAGAAAAAAAGAATATACTAAAAGTAAATGATTAAAAAGATTGACCAGGCAATTTGAAAAATAACCAAAATTGTACTTTTGAAAATGAAAAATATGCCAATAGAACCAGCATCTCAAAGGACATATTAGACACAGAAAATAAAAATTGGTGAACTGTATAATAGATATGAAAAAATTCCTCATAATGCAGCATAGAAAGAAAAATATTAAGAGCAAACACACTGTATACCTTTCTTAGCACTTTACATATCATTTCTCTTGTAATCCTTACAATAATCCCATAAAGCAGATACTATTACTTCCCTGTTTTAGAGATAAGGAAACTGAGGCATAGGAAGGTTAAGTAACTTGCACAAATTTACATACCTAATAAGAGAGCCATTATATTCAAGCCAGAGAGCCTGGCTTCAGTTTTGTTACTCAGCAACTATGTTATGTTCTTATCAAGAACACTGAAATCACAAAAAAGAAGTGACATGGAGGCTAAATTTGTTCTAGAACAGAAGATAGAGCAAAGTAAAGGCAGTTTTTTGAGATATAATGGCTGAGAATTTTCCAGAACTGATGAAAATTAACAATCATCATGTTCAGTAAGTTCAAAAAAATCTTAAGCAGGATGAAGAAAAAGAAAGCCATACTTAGAAAAGTGAAACTGCAGAATACTAAGGAAAAGGAACCGCTGATGTAAAGGCAGCCCATTAGAGAAGACAGATCACCTAAAAAGAAAATACTTGGGTGCCTGGGTGGCTCAGTTGGTTAAGCGTCTGCCTTCAGCTCAGGTCATGATCCCGGGGTCCTGGGATCGAGCCCCGCATCAGGCTCCCTGCTCCGTGGGGAGCCTGCCTCTCTCTCTCTCTCTCTCTTTCTCTCTCTCTGTCTCTGTGTCTCATGAATAAATAAATAAAATCTTTAAAAAAAAAAAGAAAATACTTTACACAGACAAGTGGCTTCTTATAAGCAGCAGTGGAGACCAGAATATAGTAGGATATTGTCTTAAAAACAATGAGTAAAAATAACTACTGATATACAAAGTATACCCAGCAAAATTATCTTCCAGGAATATGGGCAAAATGAAGACTTTTGACCAAATTCTACAGTTAAAAAAGATTATCAGACTTTCTGTCTAAAAATCCATTAGAAGCCCATTATTTAGGACACACCTTAAATAAAAGAACCTAGAAAGTTTGAAAGAAAAAAGTAGTGAAAAGCTACACTAGGCAAACATGAACAAAAAAAAAAGAGAGATAGAAAAGAAAGAAAGGAAGGAATTGATATGTCTATACCATCATAATTACAAAACAGGCCTGAAGTTCTATATAATGAATGTTATAATAGAAATAGGTACAGCTTAGGGGTGCCTGGGTGGCTCAGTCAGTTAAACATCTGACTCTTGACCTCAGTTCAGGTCTTGATCTTGGGGTGGTGAGTTCAAGCCCCACTGGGTGTGGAGCCTACTTAAAAAAAAAAGAAGAACAAGAAGAGAAATAGGTACAGTCTATTGTAAGGGAAAAGGGAGCAGCACCTAAGTCTTCTCAGGGAAGTTAGGGGAAGAATTGAAAGAATTTTTTTTTAAGATTTTATTTATTTATTTGAGAGAAGAGGGAGAGGGAGGGAGAATTTAAATGAAGAAAAGGAAATAAACATTTGGCCAATGTTTGTTGAGTAGCTGCATATTCTTGGCCCTAACCTAGGGGATTTACTTGCATTCTCTCCTTATAATCCTTTGACAGCTCTCTGCAATAAGAATTATTACCTCCAGGTCAAGTAGGTTGCCTAGGCAGGGCTCATACGTGGCTGAGCAGGAAACTGAATTCAATTCTATCAAACCAGAAAAGTCACCATGTGAAAACTGAGGTGTAAGTATTCATGTGTAGAATTGACATATAAAATGGAAGATACCCAGTTGATTTGAAATCCAGATAAACAAATAATTTTTTTGTACAAGTATCCCATGCAATATTTGTGACATACTTATACTAAAAAAAGGTATTTACCACTTATCCAAAATTCAAATTTAACTCGGAGTCCTCTATTTTTGTTTTCTAAATCTGGCAACTCCAGGCAGAGGTGAAAGGAAAGGGAGGACAGAGGTGTGCTGAGATATAATGGTGCTTAGCAAAGTCCCCCTTGGTCACAAAGCACGACTCCCCTTCTTTCTTCCTGTGACAACCCACTTAAATGTATGAAAAAATATTTATGGACTACTATTTTCTTAATTTTTATTTAAGGGGGGTTTTAAACTGAGCTTGTGGGTGAGGAAGAACATAGGCTGGATTCTTCTAAATGAAAGAATATTATCGAGCGCCTGGGTGGCTCAGATGGTTGGGCGTCTGCCTTCGGCTCGGGTCGTGGTCCCGGGGTCCTGGGATCGAGTCCCGCATTGGGCTCCCTGCTCGGCGGGGAGTCTGCTTCTCCCTCTACCTCTCTCTCTCTCTCTGTCTCTCATGAATAAATAGATAAAATCTTTAAAAAAAAAAAAAGAATATTATCTAGTGGGCTATATCCATAGAAATATGTAGGAGCTGGGTATAACTTAATATATAAATATTATGAATTAATTTGCATGAAAATATCATTGTGTGATATTCAATTTTAAATACAAACTCATACCAATACTCATGTGCCAGTTACCCATACACACTTGTATTATTTCTGCACATTTGGGGAATGGGAGAGTCTAACTGAACGTTCCTTTTAACCAAGAGCAGTGGCATAGCATGTGGTTGGAGAGGTTCAGAGTAGAACATCTGTGCGATATGCCCCACCCCGTCCTTCTACCCTCAAGTCACAGATGCCCACAGTCTGATATGGTGATGATAGCTGATCTTTGCTTTCACTGGCACATGATGTTATGCATTGCTAAAAGAGGAATCTATAAAAAGGGAACTGGGTGCTGAGGCTAGATAACACAATGTTCTTCTGATGCTTTGGTACTGAATTCCAGTTTCCACATTTGCTCCCAAGCCCTAACTTTTCAAAAAGTCAAACTGTAACAAAATGCCCTTTGCCCTAAGTTTATTCTGATCATATATTCTTTCTTTGAAGATTCAGAGGGTAACCCAAGGCTTTTTTTATGCTCTCAGGCCACCAATTCAATAATTTATTAAAATTGAGCCATAGAGCCCCTCCTGGCAAAAGAAAAAAAAAATTGAGGCATAGGGTATAATGAAACAAATGTAAGGCTTAACACCAGCTCTACCATAGTCTGTACCTACTTGACCTGGAGAACAAGTATTTAGCCTCTGAGCTTCAGTTTAGTTAACAAGAGTTTTCCTTTAAGGAACAAGGAAAGGAAGCACAGAATAATTGTTAGGTAGGCCCTTTGGCCTCTTGAGATGCAGTTCCCATTATACAGGATCACAGAAGCAAATGATGTGAGGCACCATCCTAATTCTGTCATGCTCAGAAATTGGTAGTTTATTTAAAATATTTTTGGCAGTTTTTCCAGGCTCAGAAATGTGAGAAATAAATTTCTATTGTTTATTAAAAAAATGAAGTAAAATATAATATAATTTTTTGGCAGCTTTATTAAAATAAAACACCACAAATTTATTGTTATGCATATTTAAGTATTATGTATATTTAGTTTTTAATAAACAACTTACACGTATTTTTTAAAGATTTGAGAGAAAGAGCACTGCATATGTGCACGAGTGGGGAAAGGGGCAGAAGGAGAGGGAGAGAATCTCAAGCAGACTCCCCACCGAGTGCAGAGCCCAAAGTGGGGCTCAGTCCCACGACTCATGAGATCAGAACTTGAGCCTAAATCTCGAGTGGGATACTTAACCGAGTGAGCCACCCAGGCACCCCCTATAATTTATACATATTTAATTTAATTATTCAAACTATAAAATACATTTTTTGAAAATCCAAGTTGATTTGGGATTTCTGGCTGCTTATAATCTAGATCAAGTGTTTACAAACTACAGTTTAACAGCCAAATCCTACCAGCCAGCTGATTTTATAAGTGAAGTTTTATTAGAACACAGCTACATGCATCTGCTCATGTATGATCTATGGCTGCTTTCCTACTACAAGGACAGCTGAGTGATCATGGAAGGAACTATATAACTTGCAAACCAAAAATATTTACTATGATTTTTTTTTACAAATAATTTATTTTGCCAGTCTCTGATTATAGATCAAAGGATTTTTTTTCCGTTGTAAGTAAAGTTGAAAGAAATTTATCTATCTATCTATCTATCTAGCTAGCTAGCTAGCTAGCTATTTATCTATCTATCTAGATTTTATTTTTCTAAGTAATCTCTGTGCCCAGTGTGGGGCTCAAACCCACAATCCCAAGATCAAGAGTCACACACTCTACCAACTGACCCATGTAGGCACCCAAAAAGCAATTTAGAGTGAGGGGCAAGAATTCATTCATGGGTTCCAATGGTGCCAACAAAGCAACAGTATACCAGACTGGAAGCTTCTGTGGTTAGAAGTCAGCTAGATCTGGCTTCTAACCCCACCTTATATGGAGAATATACTGTGAGATTGAGGATTAAAGCTTAGTGTGATGTTGGACATAGTAAGTGTCAATAAATGTTCAATCTCTTTATTTAAACAAATATTAAGTAAGTATTAGCTTTTCCCCGATACTCTGTTTCATTTCAGAAGTGAGAAAGAGTGAAGGGGATCTGTCAGTTATGGTCACCCTGATAAATTGAGACAATAAAAGCCCCTGTGTAATTTTGTCTAAGCATAGACAAAAACAAGGTCACTGAACCACACACGAAGTACCAAACATACCCTTTTTGAGTTAAAATTAATGACAGCTACTTCTTCACTAAAGCATAAAATTGCCTCTGCTTTCTGACAGCATCCAGTATGGAACAAACCCCTACTTTCTTAGAACCGCCCCCCCACACCAAATCACTCCACCAAAGCCCAAATCCTATAATAGATTGTTTCTAACACCATCTTACTGAGTTCCCCATGGTTCCCCAGGGTGTGTGTTCTCCCTCCCTGCAATGAGTAATAAACCAGAGTTCTTCAACTACAGGTGTCCCTGTGGTCTTTGACTGGATGTCACTGACAGATGGGACAGTGAGATAGGAATAGTTTCAGTTTGTTTTATTATAAGAACTATAAACTCTACAGTGGCAGTAGGAAGGAAGAAGGGGGATAATTATTGAATAATACTGGGTCCCAGGCATTTTTTCATTTGTTAATACTTTTGACCCTTACTATTCTCATTTGAGTTAGATGTGATCTTTTTTATCAACACAAAAGCTGAGGCTTATTGGAGTTGACCAAAGAGTGGGGCATGGCAGATGTGTTTGTCACTTTAGAAGTATACAAAGGCTGAGAGACTCATGATTTTTTGTACAGAAAGCCTAGCTAAAAGGAATAAAGCTATGTCTCCCGCTGTGATAGCCTCTCTTGTATGTATCCAGCAGTGCTGGGCACCCAGGCCAGCATGCACAGATCATCTCTCTGAATATTTTAGAAACTTCTCTATTCCTCCTCAGAGGCACAAGCTCTTGGAGCGGCTGCTAGTTATGTCCTTGCTATTAGCACTTAAAATAGAAGGTTAGGGGGCGCTTGGGTATTTCCGTGGGTTAAGCGTCCCACTCATGATTTTGGCTCAGGTCATAATCTCATGGGTTGTGAGATTGAGCCCCGTTGGGCTCCACGCTCAGCAGGGTATCTGCTTGAGATTCTCTCCCTCTGCCCCTCCCCCCACTCATGGGAACGCACTCTCTCTCTCAAATAAATAAATAAATCTTCTTAAAAAATAGAAGTTTAGGGGGCGCCTGGGTGGCTCAGTCGTTAAGCGTCTGCCTTCAGCTCAGGTCATGATCCCAGGGTCCTGGGCTCGAGCCCCGCATCGGGCTCCCTGCTCGGCGGGAAGCCTGCTTCTCCCTCTCCCACTCCCCTTGCCTGTGTTTCCTCTCTCGCTGTGTCTCTCTCTGTCAAATAAATAAATAAAATCTAAAAAAAAAAAAAAATAGAAGTTTAGGAACATGGGATGAGAAAGAACCAGCCGCCAAACCACTCAGAGAACTCATTCAAACCACTGCTGCCCTATCTCAGACCACTGGATCAGAATTTATGGGGAGACTTTGAAATTGGTACTCTTAACAAGTTGATCAGGTAATTCTGTTAGTCCTCCAAATTTCACACATCAAGTCTCAGTTGAGAGTCCCAATCTTCTTTCCGTCTTCACTGACCTTTCTACTCACTAAATTACTCCAGCACTCAGAGTTCACATCATGCAAGTTATGCCTGAGTATGGAGGCTGCCAGGGAAAACTCGGGACTTGAAGACAAAATTCACTTTCCTGACCAGCAACAGTATCCAAGTGACCTTAATCTTTGATTCTGTCATTAGCAGTGTAAAGGAAAAATGATCTAAACCTAGCCTGGAACAGAGCTTTTTGTGTAATCCACTTCAGTCTGTTCTTCTGGGAAGCAATTAGTATTCTTGATAAAAGGCTTTCAATTTTTTCTAATAAGCCTTAATGGTATTAAGACCTGGTGTAGAAAACTAGCTACCTATACATCATTTGGCTAATGATTTGTACTCAACATTCTTTTTATGTAGTCTAATAAAAATTATCTAACCATTTTTTTTTTCTGTAAATGTCTGCCAAGAGCAACATCTTAGTATTGGCCTGTTTCAGATCTTTTTCTGTGAAAATAATTTGGCATTAAACTTTCAAGTTCTTTTAATTAAATTTTCTGAAAAATTTAATAGTAAAATGAAGATTATTGTACCTACCTCCTGCTTATAAGCCATTAAAAATTTGACAAATATAGGTTCTCATAATGACATGAACTTTGCATTTGTTTTACATGGATAAATTGTGTCTTTCCAAGTGTGTTAATGTCTCCTAGACAGAAGAGGTCATAAAAGTCTTTGAGTATTTCTACATGTCTCTCTGCCTATAACATCATAAAGAGTGAAGTAGGTATAATAATGCCTATTTTACTATTAAAATCTTTTCCTGAAAACAATTAAGAGAATCTAAAAAGATTTATGTCATATTTATTTCATGAGAAGAGATCTAAAACAGGCCAATTTAACAATTTTGCTCTCAGTAGAGATGTTTTTAGGATATATTGTATATAAAATGGTGTATGGAGAGAGAGACTGGGGGGGCGGATTGATGAATGAGAAATTTTCTTTCCTCAATCTACCAAATTTTTTTAATACTTGCATATCTTGTCCAAATCCCATCTAAAGCTTCTCTAAGTTAGGCCCCTGCATAGAATAAAGTCTGTGCTGGTTAAGGGTCACTGCTTTGCAAAGAGATTACAACCTAGGGAAAAGATAAGACCTGCATTAAAATAATCTTAGGCAGTGTGTGATAAATTACATGAGTGCCATTGTACAGATGTGAAATAATCAGAAATACATATATTTGGCTCTGCCCCCCACCTCCCGGTCCCTTACACAGG
Organism: Mirounga angustirostris; assembly: GCF_029215605.1. Lineage (NCBI taxonomy): Eukaryota > Metazoa > Chordata > Mammalia > Carnivora > Phocidae > Mirounga > Mirounga angustirostris. The sequence goes on from NW_026991720.1 coordinate 39,869,697, forward strand.
ACTCCCTAACCCCTTGTAAATCCCTAAGTGATAAGAGCACTAGGAGCATCTTTTGTTTCATGGTGATTCTGGGTGGGCTCCCAGAGAGCCTCTGGATGGGGGCTGGTAACTAGAAAGACCAAATCCCAGTTAGAAGCTAGGGATTTTCAGCCCCATTCCCATTCTCCAGAGAGGGGAGAGGGACTGGAAATGGAGCTAATAATTGATCATGCCAAATGAGGAAGTCTCCATAATATCCCAAGAGTAGGGGAATAGGGGCTTTGGAGAGCTTTCAGGTTGGTAAACATATCCACACTGGGAGAGGGCGGGACGTGTACCCTAACTCAACAGGGACAAGAGCTCCAGCGCTCAGGGCCCCCACTCAGACTTTGACTTATGTATCTCTTCATCTGGCTGTTCATTTGTTCCTTTATCATATCCTTTCATGAACTGGTAAACCTTAAGGTGTTTCTCTCAGTTTTTGAGATGCTCTAGCAAACTTGGAGGCTCTTGTTTCTATCTGCAACAATGTAGTTTTTTCAGTTGTCATCAAGCCTTCCATATAGTTCACAGGCTAGCAAACTACAGCCTGTGGGCCAGGCGCTTGTTTTGGTAAATAAAGTTTTTAACTGATCACAGATATTCATTTATGTACTATCTGTGGCTGCTTTTGCATGACACCTATAGAGTTGAGTAGTTGTGACAGAGATTGTATGGCCTCTGAAGCCTAAGATATTTATTATCCAGTCCTTCAAGAAAAAGTTTGCCAAAAAAATTTGTTACAGATTCAAGTTAGTTGTGTTTGAGAAGGAACCAGAGGTGTCTGGAGTGAAGCCAACCAGAAAGGTTCAGAGCTGATGTGCAGATAGATCCCAGGGCAGCAATCAGATGAGAGACACCCACTGCCTTGGGCTTATAAAACATGAAAGCATGGCCCCAAGTGTCTCAGAAATTCTTTGAGAGGGGACTGAGCATCCTGTCATAACTTAAGCAAGACCCGGGACCTTAAACATAATTGGGTTATGTATTTGAGATCCCATTTATGAAGGTTTTGGGTTTTGGACTGTATGTGGGGCTAATCTCAATCCCTAAGGAGATGGCAGGAATATGACTTTAGCAAAACCTCTAAACAGTTGAACAAATGGTACGATTTAATGCAGAGTGACACTGCACAGGCATGCTCTATAATTACAACCCAAAGTAGTATGTTGCTATTTCCCTAACAGGTTTTAAAGGGGGAGAGGAGGTGAAGGCAGGGACGGAGGTGGGATGCACTTTTTTAAATAAGGACATTTCAGGCATAACTCCAGATATATACAGGACTGTGCAGGCTTTTCATTAACACTTCTTAAATTGTTTAAGTCTTAAGATTTAAATTTCCCTAGAGAAGTGAATGAATCACAAACCAGCTATTGTAGCCTGAATTTCTCTTTCAGAAAATGAAATTATTCCTGGATAGAGAAGAGAGGTACATTTGGATCGCAAGTCATTCTCTACCCCATGTAGCTGTGGGCAATCACCAGTGAATGGTGCTCAGACTTTGGCACCATCAATTGGCCAGGCAACGGAAATCAGGCTGAACTTCTTTATTAGGGAGCATAGTGATACCATAAACTCTATTAGATCTGACTTTTGGATTGCCCAAGAAAGCCTATCTTTTTTGTGTAATGCTCCAGCTGGTACAACCTCTTACCTGGTCTCAGCAGGAAGCGCTCAGATGCTGAGCATGCAGCTTTTCCTTAAATAAAACATGACTCTCCCATCACCCCATCCCATAGACTAGGTTACTGGAACATCTGTAACATGTGAATTAAATTCAACAATCTTTTTAAAAAAGATGACTTAATCCCTAGGAATTGCAATCTTTAGTTGACCAAGTATTTTGAAATCACAGTTACGTCCAAAGTCGAAAAGAGAAGCAATTTTTGGCGGTGGCAACTGTTCTTAGAGCATTTTGGGTTCTAAGCCTTCAGTATCAATGGCATATACTCTGCATGATGGTGTCTTCATCTTTTCACTCATTCACTCATTAATTCATTCATATATCCATTCCAGAGATGTTAAGCACTTAGTATGTGACAAATATTGTCTCCAAATACAAAGATGAAAAAAGCATAGTTCCTGCTCTTAAGGAAATCATATTTTTAGGAAAGACATTCTGCTTGGGTTAAGTTTGATTATGATTGTCATGACTAATACCATTGTCACCAAAAACAAGATGAGACAGTAAGAATATTTGCTTAATACTTTGACCTAATTCATACTATATTTGAAGACACTTTGTAAAGTAATATCTTAGAAATACCCGACTACAGAATTTTTCTCAAAGTTATTACTTTGAAGGCTATCACCAATTTGTGAATATTACAATCTTTTTTAATATATTTTTGACATGTTATTTTGGTCAAAATGTATTAACATCTATTATAGTGTTAGCACAGTGGTTTAGACATAGTAGACACCCAATAAACATTTCACTGAATTTTAGATAGGGGAAGCATCTTTAGGAATCAACTAGTCCTGTGGTCCTTGACCTTAATTGGGTTTTGGACCCTTTAAAATCTGATGAAATATGTGGACCTTTTTTTCCCATTAAAAAATAACATATTTATATACACTCAGATTTTTGTGTACAGTTTTAGGGGATTGGTGGGTCACCCTATGTATCATCCATGAACTACTACATCTTCCATTTTATAATTGATGAAAATCATTGCCTAGAACAGGGGCTGGAAAATTATGGTCCCAAGGCCAAATATAGCTCATCTCCCATTTTTGTTCTGCCTGTGAGCTAAGAATGGCTTTTACATTTTTAAATGGTTTCATATTACCTTCATATTATCTTCCATTTTCCTTGTTGGCCTGCGAGATTTAAACTATTTACTATATAGTCCTTTATAGAAAAAATTTGCCAACCCCTGGCCTAGAATGGTTAGAAAATATTTTCTAAACCTCTCATCCAATTACTAGAAAATAGAAGACTAGGATTCAGACTATCTGATTCCTCACCTATTGCTCTTCTCATTACTTCTGTTGATCAATTAAAATATTGACTAATTGATTCATTTAAGCCCAATAAAAAAGAAAACAAGGAGTTGTAATTCTGGTCCTTAATAAATTCCTTAGATAAATAATTATGCAGTTATGTAGGAAGTTGAAATCCAGGAATTAAGTGACCCATCCAAAATTATATTATAAATTTATTAAAAAAGCAATATTAAACTCTCAAACCCAAGTTGTACATTACTGATTTACTTTTTTTAAGCTTATATTGTATTCTATTTCGCATATTTGAAGTGCAATACTTCTTGTAAAGAGGAAATAAAGGTATAAAAGAAGCTTAATGTAAAATTATTTGAACAGTTGTTGTTCTTAACTTTTAATTGTGTGATTTTAAAGTTATTTTTAGATTCCTCCTGTCATGTAGTACTGCAAAAATAGAATGAAAAGAATTACAATAACCGTTACTACACGTTATTTTGAATGTACTTTTTAAAAAAATTTTATTATGTTATGTTAGTCACCATACAATACATCATTAGTTTTTGATGTAGTGTTCCATGATCCATTGTTTTCGTATAACACCCAGTGCTCCATGCAGTACGTGCCCTCCTTAATACCCATCACCGGGCTAACACAACCCCCCCACCCCCCTCCCCTCTAAAACCCTGTTTGTTTCTCAGAGTCCATAGTCTCTCATGGTTCATCTCTCCCTCCGATTTCCCCCCCTTCATTTTTCCCTTCTTTCTCCTAATATCCTCCATGCTATTCCTTATGTACTTCTTTTAGAAATTTCAAAGTACCTGATTACTATTGATTGTTTTCTTCTATGGATTAGGGCTGCGAGAATAGTTTTAAATCATATGTGAGAATATTACCAGTGATAGAGTTTAAAGATTTTCATAATGAAAAAAATACTTAAAATAGAAACATTTCAATAATGTGTAAATGCAATATCAGATGCCCTGAAGACCTCTATGATAGTTTTAGCCAGACTCCCTTTTTCCTTTGTCAGATTCTGAAACCACTTTTGTTCATATTTAACCACTTAGAAAAACTAGGTGTCACCTTCAGAGCAGTGTGTACTACACAGCTAGACAGTTCTTTCTATAAAGGAGGAATTGTAGTCAGAGTAAATAAGCTTGCTTTTTACAGCAAGACTGAAAATTCTGAATTAGAGCCTCCTTAGCAAGTTTAGCATGCTCTCTTTATGCATAACCTTCATTCCTGAGCCCCCCACCCCAGGTCTTTTGCACTTACCTGGAAAAGCTAGACTTCTCAAGGACGTGCAGAGATGGACCCCCTGTCTGAATTCCATATAGGATTCTTTTCTAATAGTAAGCCTGCTTGGGCACTCCCATGGTCTGCGTGCACTTAAAAGGCCTGGCCAGTTCACTAAAGCAAAAGGAAACCAAAGTGTTCTAAGTTCCGCAGAGTGTCAACAGCAACCACAAAACCTCAAAACTATTTCAAACACACTAGCACTGAAAAACCAACCTCTTAAAATGCAAAGTCCAGGTTGCAAAATGACAGCAAGACCAATTGTCAAGAAATACTAAGGTTTTATGACTACTGGAAGAATCCATTTTTTATTTTTATTATTTTTTATTTTTTAATTTTTTTTTTAAAGATTTTATTCATTTATTTGACAGAGAGAGAGAGAGAGAGAGAACAAGTAGGCAGAGAGGCAGGCAGAGGGAGAGGGAGAAGCAGGCTTCCCGCTGAGTGGGGAGCCCGATGCAGGGCTCGATCCCAGGACCCCGGGATCATGACCTGAGCCGAAGGCAGCAGCTTAACTGACTGAGCCACCCAGGCGCTCCAGGAAGAATCCATTTTTTAAAAAATTCATTCAAACTGAATTTTGTAGATAATAGGGGAAAAAGTGATATTATCAAAAACAAAAAGGAGAGATAAACTGTGTTGTGTTTGGGATGAAAGATAATACAGATACAATATTTCCTTCAGAAAATTATTTATAGAGTTGTTCTGTAACTCTTGGGGACCTAGAACTACTATTCTTATAATGTATTTTGGTGATTAACTATGTCATTGATATATAATATTGACTTTGAGATTAGTATGTTTGTCCACAGCCTCACTTTTTAGACTCTTAACATTATCTCCAAAAGAAGATATGCACACAGTCACAGAGATAAATGGGAAGTATTGAAAGACAAATAAGTTCCTTGGGGCCCCTGTGTGGCCATCATTTGAGATCTGACTCTTGATTTTGGCTCAAGTCATGATCTCAGGGTCATGGGATCCGGTCCTGTGTCAGGGTCCGGGTTCAGCAAGGAGTTGGCTTGAGATTCTCTCTCTCTCCCATGGTGCCTCCCCCCACTTGCTCTCTCTCTTTAAAATAAATAAATAAATCTTAAAAAGAAAAAAAGAAAAAGAATTTCCTCAGACTGCTCTAATTTGTATTATATAACACTATAGTATTCTATAAATATTATAATTATTTTGCAAATCACATGGTAATGTACAGAAATCTGTGGGTTAAAAATGCTAATTTATTAAATACCATCATTTTAAATATACTCCAATTTTTAGCTCTAATTTGACATTTCTGCATTAAAAAAACTATGCAAGCATCAAACACACCATCCCTGGGTTCTCTCTACTTTAAAGGCCCTAATTAGAATTATAATTTTGGTAATTTGTGATGATTTCTGGTCTCCTGTACAATGCTGAAGAATATTCTAGGCAAACATTTTGCAATTCCTGTTTTCCAGTCTTCACATTTCTCATTTTGAGCATAATGTTATTAGTGCACCTGACTTCTGTTTTTTTAGTTTCAAGGGAAGGCCTCTTTGTCTGGAAAGGCTTCAGTTTCAGCAGGTGTGCATTCTTTTTTTACAGATTATCGAGTATTTATTCTTACAATTCTGGTCTCTGTTCTAAAAGTCACTTTCTTTCTTTCTTTCTTTCTTTATTTTTATTCTTATGTTAATCCCCATACATTACATCATTAGTTTTAGATGAAGTGTTCCATGATTCATTGTTTGTGCATAACACCCAGTGCTCCATGCAGAATGTGCCCTCCTCAATACCCACCACCAGGCTAACCCATCCTCCCACCCCCCTCCCCTCTAGAACCCTGTTTGTTTTTCAGAGTCCATCGTCTCTCATGGTTCGTCTACCCCTCCGATTTCCCCCACTTCATTCTTCCCCTCCCGCTACCTTCTTTTTCATCTTTTTTTTTTCTTAACATATATTGCATTATTTGTTTCAGAGATACAGATCTGAGATTCAACAGTCTTGCACAATTCACAGCACTTACTAGAGCAATACCCTCCCCAGTGTCTATCACCCAGTCACCCCATCCCTCCCACCCCACCCCCACTCCAGCAACCCTCAGTTTGTTTCCTGTGATTAAGAATTCCTCATATCAGTGAGATCATATGATACATGTCTTTCTCTTTTTGACTTATTTCACTCAACATAATACCCTCCAGTTCCATCCACGTCGTTGCAAATGGCAAGATCTCATTCCTTTTGATGGTTGCATAATATTCCATTGTGTATATATACCACTTCTTCTTTATCCATTCATCTGTCAATGGACATCTTGGCTCTTTCCACAGTTTGGCTATTGTGGACATTGCTGCTATAAACATCGGGGTGCACGTACCCCTTTGGATCCCTACTTTTGTATCTTTGGGGTAAATACCCAGGAGTGCAATTGCTGGATCATATGGTAGCTCTATTTTCAACTTTTTGAGGAACCTCCATACAGTTTTCCAGAGTGGCTGCACCAGCTTGCATTCCCACCAATAGTATAGGAGGGTTCTCTTTTCTCTGCATCCCTGCCAACATCTGTCGTTTCCTGACTTGATAATTTTAGCCATTCTGACTGGTGTGAGGTGGTATCTCATTGAGGTTTTGATTTGGATTTCCCTGATGCCGAGCGATATTGAGCACTTTTTCATGTGTCTGTTGGCCATTTGGATGTCTTCTTTGGAAAAATGTCTGTTCATGTCTTCTGCCCATTTCTTGATTGGATTCTTTGTTCTTTGGGTGTTGAGTTTGATGAGTTCTTTATAGATTTTGGATACTAGCCCTTTATCTGATATGTCATTTGCAAATATCTTCTCCCATTCTGTCGGTTGTCTTTTGGTTTTGTTGACTGTTTCCTTTGCTTTGCAAAAGCTTTTTATCTTGATGAAGTCCCAATAGTTCATTTTTGTCCTTGCTTCCCTTGCCTTTGACGATGTTTCTAGGAAGAAGTTGCTTCGGCTGAGGTCGAAGAGGTTGCTGCCTGTGTTCTCCTTTAGGATGTTGATGGACTCCTGTCTCACACTGAGGTCTTTCAACCATTTGGAGTCTATTTTTGTGTGTGGTGTAAGGAAATGGTCCAGTTTCATTCTTCTGCATGTGACTATCCAATTTTCCCAACACCATTTGTTGAAGAGACTGTCTTTGTTCCATTGGACATTCTTTCCTGCTTTGTCAAAGATGAGTTGACCATAGAGTTGAGGGTCCATTTATGGGCTCTCTATTCTGTTCCATTGATCTATGTGTCTGTTTTTGTGCCAGTACCATGCTGTCTTGATGATGACAGCTTTGTAATAGAGCTGGAAGTCCGGAATTGTGATGCCGCCGGCTTTGCTTTTCTTTTTCAACATTCCTCTGGCTATGCGGGGTCTTTTCTGGTTCCATACAAATTTTAGGATTATTTGTTCCATTTCTTTGAAAAAAGTGGATGGTATTTTGATGGGGATTGCATTGAATGTGTAGATTGCTCTAGGTAGCATTGACATCTTCACAATATTTGTTCTTCCAATCCATGAGCATGGAACGTTTTTCCATTTCTTTGTGTCTTCCTCAATTTCTTTCATGAGTATTTTATAGTTTTCTGAGTACAGATCCTTTGTCTCTTTGGTTAAATTGATTCCTAGGTATCTTATGGTTTTGGGTGCAATTGTAAATGGGATCGACTCCTTAATTTCTCTTTCTTCTGTCTGGTTGTTGGTGTATAGGAATGCCACTGACTTCTGTGCATTGGTTTTATATCCTGCCACTTTACTGAATTCCTGTATGAGTTCTAGCAGTTTTGGGGTGGAGTCTTTTGGGTTTTCCACATAAAGTATCATAGCATCTGCAAAGAGTGAGAGTTTGAATTCTTCTTTGCCAATTTGGATGCCTTTGATTTCTTTTTGTTGTCTGATTGCTGTGGCTAGGACTTCCAATACTATGTTGAATAGCAGTGGTGATAGTGGACATCCCTGCCGCGTTCCTGACCTTAGGGGGAAAGCTCTCAGTTTTTCCCCATTGAGAATGATATTCGCTGTAGGTTTTTCATAGATGGCTTTTATGATATTGAGGTATGTACCCTCTATCCCTATACTCTGAAGAGTTTTGATCAAGAAAGGATGCTGCACTTTGTCAAAAGCTTTTTCTGCATCTATTGAGAGGATCATATGATTCTTGTTCTTTCTTTTGTTAATGTATTGTACCACATTGATTGATTTGCGGATGTTGAGCCAACCTTGCAGCCAAGGGATAAATCCCACTTGGTCGTGGTGAATAATCCTTTTAATGTACTGTTGGATCCTATTGGCTAGTATTTTGGTGAGAATTTTTGCATCCATGTTCATCAGGGATATTGTTCTGTAATTCTCCTTTTTGATGGGGTCTTTGTCTGGTTTAGGGATCAAGGTAATGCTGGCCTCATAAAATGGGTTTGGAAGTTTTCCTTCCATTTCTATTTTTTGGAACAGTTTCAGAAGAATAGGTATTAATTCTTCTTGAAATGTTTGGTAGAATTCCCCTGGGAAGCCATCTGGCCCTGGGCTTTTGTTTTTTGGGAGATTTTTGATGACTGCTTCAATTTCCTTAGTGGTTATAGGTCTGTTCAGGTTTTCTATTTCATCCTGGTTCAGTTTTGGTAGTTGATACATCTCTAGGAATGCATCCATTTCCTCCAGGTTATCTAATTTGCTGGCATAGAGTTGCTCATAATATGTTCTTATAATTGTTTGTATTTCTTTGGTGTTGGTTGTGATCTCTCCTCTTTGATTCATGATTTTGTTGATTTGGGTCATTTCTCTTCTCTTTTTGATAAGTCTGGCCAGGGGTTTATCAATCTTGTTAATTCTTTCAAAGAACCAGCTCCTAGTTTCGTTGATCTGTTCTATTGTTCTTTTAGTTTCTATTTCATTGATTTCTGCTCTGATCTTTATGATTTCTCTTCTCCTGCTGGGTTTAGGCTTTCTTTGCTGTTCTTTCTCCAGCTCCTTTAGGTGTAGGGTTAGGTTGTGTACTTGAGACCTTTCTTACTTCTTGAGAAAGGCTTGTATTGCTATATACTTTCCTCATAGGACTGCCTTTGCTGCATCCCAAAGATTTTGAATAATTGTGTTTTCATTTTCATTGGTTTCCATGTATTTTTTTAATTCTTCTTTAATTTCCTGGTTGACCCATTCATTCTTTAGTAGGATGCTCTTTAGCCTCCATGTATTTGAGTTCTTTCCGACTTTCCTCTTTTGATTGAGTTCTAGTTTCATAGCATTGTGGTCTGAAAATAGGCAGGGAATGATTCCAATCTTTTGGTACCGGTTGAGACCTGATTTATGACCTAGGATGTGATCGATTCTGGAGAATGTCCCATGGGCACTAGAGAAGAATGTGTATTCCATTGCTTTGGGGTGGAATGTTCTGAATATGTCTGTGAAGTCCATTTGGTCCAGTGTGTCATTTAAAGTCTTTATTTCCTTGTTGATCTTTTGCTTAGAGGATCTGTCCATTTCAGTGAGGGGGGTGTTAAAGTCCCCCACTATTATTGTATTGTTGTCGATGTGTTTCTTTGCTTTTGTTATTAATTGCCTTATATAATTGGCTGCTCCCATGTTAGGGGCATAGATATTTACAATTGTTAGATCTTCTTGTTGGATAGATCCTTTAAGTATGATATAGTGTCCTTCCTCATCTCTTATTACAGTCTTTGGTTTAAAATCTAATTTGTCTGATAGAAGGATTGCCACCCCAGCTTTCTTTTGGTGTCCATTAGCATGGTAAATGGTTTTCCACCCCCTCACTTTCAATCTGGGGGTGTCTTTGGTTCTAAAATGAGTCTCTTGCAGACAGCATATCGATGGGTCTTGTTTTTTAATCCAGTCTGATAGCCTGTGTCTTTTCATTGGGGCATTGAGCCCATTTACATTCAGGGTAACTATTGAAAGATAGGAATTTAGTGCCATTGTATTGCCTGTAAGGTGACTGTTACCGTATATTGTCTGTGTTCCTTTCTGGTCTATGTTGCTTTTAGGGTCTCTCTTTGCTTAGGGGACCCCTTTCAAGATTTCCTGTAGGGCTGGTTTTGTGTTTGCAAATTCCTTTAGTTTTTGTTTGTCCTGGAAGCTTTTTATCTCTCCTTCAATTTTCAATGACAGCCTAGCTGGATAGAGTATTCTTGGCTGCATATTTTTCTCATTTAGTGCTCTGAATATATCCTGCCAGTCCTTTCTGGCCTGCCAGGTCTCTGTGAATAGGTCTGTTGCCAATCTAATGTTTCTACCCTTGTAGGTTACATATCTCTTCTCCCGAGCTGCTTTCAGGATTTTCTCTTTGTCTATGAGACTCGTAAGTTTTACTATTAGATGTCGGGGTGTTGACCTATTTTTATTGATTCTGAGAGGGGTTCTCTGTGCTTCCTGGATTTTCATGCCTGTTTCCTTCCCCAAATTAGGGAAGTTCTCTGCTATAATTTGCTCCATTATACCTTCTGCCCCTCTCTCTCTTTCTTCTTCTTCTGGGATCCGAATTATTCTAATGTTGTTTCGTCTTATGGTATCGCTTATCTCTCGAATTCTGCCCTCGTGATCCAGTAGTTGTTTATCTCTCTTTTTCTCAGCTTCTTTATTTTCCATCATTTCATCTTCTATATTACTGATTCTCTCTTCTGCCTCATTTATTCTAGCAGTTAGCGCCCCCATTTTTTATTGCACCTCATTAATAGCCTTTTTGATTTCTACTTGGTTGGATTTTAGTTCTTTTACTTCTCCAGAAAGGGTTTCTCTAATAACTTCCATATTTTTTTCAAGCCCAGCTAGTATCTTTAAAGTGATGATTCTGAACTCTAGATCTGACATCGTACTAATGTCCATGTTGAGTAGGTCCCTGGCAGTCGGTACTACCTCTTGTTCTTTTTGTTGAGGTGATTTTTTCCGTCTTGTCATTTTGTGCAGAGGAGACTAGATTAATGAGAGAACAAAATGCTAGCAGAGTAACAACATCCCCAGAAAATATACTCTAAACAACTCAGAAAAGACCTGAAGCAGTGGGATAAGAAAGGGAAAGAGAGAAAAAAGAAAAAGAAAAAAAAGAAAAAGATAAAGATAAAAACAAAAACAAACAAAACAAAACAGCAACAACCACAACAAAAAAACCAGAATGTGATCAAATATGATCAGGCTGGTATATAGATCAGTGCCACACACTAGATTTGTGGTGTATTTTGGTCTTTTAGAAGAAAGTGCCTCCCAAAATTTTAAAGAAAGAAAAACTTATATATGTACAAAAATAAGGGTTGATATGATGAAGGGATGGAATATGACTGTAAAGATGGAAATTATAAAAAATTTTATAAAAGGAATTGATAAGAAGTTGTTTGAAAAAAGAAAGAAGAGGATTTAAAAAAAGAAAAAAGAAAAAGAAGAAAAAAAAAGGGAGAGGATGTGATCAGGCAGGGGAATAGAAAACACCATATACTAGAGATTTAGGGTATATTTTAATCTGTTAGAAGAAACTATCTCAAAATTTTAAAGAGAGAACAACTTATATATATAAGCCAAAAATACGGGTAACTACTATGAAGGGATAGAATATGACTCTAAAAATGAAAAATAAAAATGTTTTTTTTAAAAAAAGGGATTGATAAGATGTTGGTTGAAAAAGGGAAAAAGAAAAATTCAAAAAGAAAAAAAGACAGTTAAAAAAAATTAACTTTGAAAGACTACAGAATCATGGTAAAAAAGCCGTGAATTCTATGTGCAGTATTCCCCTAGCTCTGGAGTTCTGCCGTTTTCATTGATCAGTAAACTTGGTCTTGGCTGGCTGATCTCGCTGATGTTCTGGGGAGGGGCCTGTTGCCGTGGTTTCCAAACGTCTCTGCTGGAGGCGGAATTGCCCGCCCTTGCCCCCTCCCGGCTAAGTAATCTGCTCGGGTTTGCTCTCCGGGGCTTTTGTTCCCTGCGAGCTTTCCGTACAGCTTTGGAGGCGGAGAGTGAAAATGGCGGCCTCCCAATCTCCGCCCCGGTGGAGCCGAGAACTCGGGGCCCCGCTTCTCAGTGAGCCCCCAGAGAAAAGCCGTCAGTCACTCCCGGCTGCCCGGTCTCCGGCCGCACTCCGTGCTCACCCGGCCTGTGACCCCGCGTTTCTATCTCTGGCACCCGACCCCGGGTGGAGTCTCCAAACCCAGCAGATGCCTGCGGTGCACTCACGCGCGGCTCCTCCCAGGGGAGGAAGGTGAGTCTCCCCGGATCTGCCGCTTGTTGGGTCCCTGCTGGAGGAGCAGGGGCCCGACTGGGCCGCGGATCACGGTTTATGGCGACCCCGAGCTGAGAGCCCGCGCCTGGGCTCCGCCTCTGCAGCCGGCTTCCCTGCTCCGTTACCTGGGAGCTCTGCCGCACTCAGGCACCCCCGGTCTTTCTGTGACCCCGAGGGTCCTGAGACCACACTGTCCCGGAGGGTTCCACCCCCCGCTTAGCCACCAGAGTGACGTCCCACAGCGGAGCAGACTTTTAAAAGTTCCGATTTTGTGCTCCGTGGTTCTATCACTTGCCAGAAGCGGCCGACGGAGGCCCCTCCCCCGCCGTCTATCCTCCCGAATATCGCCTCGGATTCACTTCTCCGCACATCCTACCTTCCAGAAAGTGGTCGCTTTTCTGATGAGAGAGTTGTTGCTCTTCTTTTCTTCGATCTCCTGTTGAGTTTGTAGGTGTTCAGAATGGTTTGATCCATACCCAGCTCAATTCCTGAGAGGAGACGAAATCCAGGTCTCCTACTCCTCCGCCATCTTGCTCCGCCCCTTCCAGGTGTGCATTCTTTGTTTTATAGGAGTAGAAATGTTATATATTTCAAAATAACTCATGCTGGGGGAATTTTAGTTTTTAGCAATGGTAGAGAAGACTGTTCCAGACAAACCCACCTGAGAACAATGGAAACAAATTGGAAAGAATTTAAAATCTATTGGTTTGAAGGCTATATCATTGTAACAGCCTCCCTCCTACCCCAAGCAAAAGTCACCTCTGGAGAATGATAACACTATCTAGATCAGTAAATTAGCTCTCAAAATTTTGATACATAATGTTCAAGTTTCAGTAAATAGACATATTTTTATTTTGAAGATATAATTGGCTTTATTAAGTGACCCATGAATCAGACAGCATCCCACCTAACAAGTAGAGAGGAGTTCCTCAAATTTCAATTAATATTAACAGGATGTCAGTAGATAAGACCTAGGCGTGCTGGATGGGTCAGTCGGTTAAGCCACTGCCTTCAGTTCAGGTCATGATCCCAGGGTCCTGGGATCGAGTCCCACATCAGGCTCTCTGCTCAGTGGGGAGCCTGCTTCTCCTTCTGCCTGCTGCTCCCCCCTGCTTGTGCTCGCTCTCTCTCACTCTCTCTGACAAATAAATAAATAAAATCTTTAAAAAAAAAAGAAGATAAGACCTAATAACCAAGATCATGAAAATAAACACAAAATAGAAACAAATGCATAAGGAGATCCAAATCGAGGGACTTTAAAATAACTGTGATTAATAGTTTGAAGAAATAAGGTGAAATATAGAGAATTTTGTATTTTATTCTGGAATCTATCTTTTAAAATTCAAATGGAAATTCTGAACCAGAAAAATAAAATAATTAAATTAAATTATTGATGGTGGCTAATAGACAATGAGACATGGAAGATGGAACTAGAATAAGTCAGAAGAAAATATCAGATTGAAGAATAGAGGAGAGAGGGAAGGGTAAAAAATTACATGAAATCACAAGACACAGGGGAAAGTTCTAACATGTTCATAATTGGTGTCCTAGAAAGAGAGAAGAGAAAGAACTAGGCAGAAGTAATATTTATTTATTTATTTACTTACTTATTTATTTACTTATTTATTTATTTTTCTATACATTACTCAGTGCTCATCATTGTAAGTGTACTCTTTAATCCCTATCACCTATTTTACCTGTCCCCTCACCCACTTCCCCTCTGATAACCATCAGTTTGTTCTTTTTCTTTTTAATCTAAATTCAATTAATTAACATCTAATGTATTATTGCTTTCAGAGGTAGAGGTCAGTGATTCATCAGTTATATAACACCCAGTGCTTGTTACATCACGTGCCCTCCTTAATGTCCGTCACCCAATTACCCCATCCCTCCACCCCTCTCCCCTCCAGCAACCTTCAGTTTGCTTCCCATGATTAAGAGTCTCTTATGGTTTGTCTCCCTCTCTGATTTTGTCTTCTTTTATTTTTCCCTCCCTTCCCCTAGGATCCTCTGCTTTGTTTCTTAAATTCCACATATGAGTGAGGTCATATGATAATTGTCTTTCTCTGATTGACTTATTTTGAGAAGCAATAAAGAGGAAATAAAAGAATTATATAATCCCCAATATAATAATATATAAATGGGTGAGGAGTCAAAAACAAAGTTTTTTAGACTAGATGAAAAAAAGTACATATGACTCAGTGTTGATTAAGAGACACACCTAAGGGGCGCCTGGGTGGCTCAGTTGGTTAAGCGACTGCCTTCGGCTCAGGTCATGGTCCTGGAGTCCCAGGATCGAGTCCCGCATCGGGCTCTCTGCTTGTCAGGGAGCCTGCTTCTCCCTCTGACCCTCCCCCCTCTCATGTGCTCTCTCTCTCTCATTCTCTCTGTCTCAAATAAATAAATAAAATCTAAAAAAAAAAAAAAAAAGAGACACACCTAAAATACAACAACACAAAAACCCTGAAATAAATGAATGAAAAAAGAATCTGAGGCCAGCATAGCTATATTCTATATATTTATTAGATAAATTAGACTGTAAGGCAAGACACTTTATTGGCAATGAACAAAGGACATTTTATTAGGATAAAAGAGTTAATCTTTCCAAAATATTAAAGTTGTAAATTTGTTGCACTTAATAATGAGTTTCCAACTATATAAAGCAAAATAATGATGCAACTGAAAGGAAAATGGACAAATCCCCATTATCATAGGGCAATTTTAACAGATGTCTCTTAGTAACTAATACCCCAACCAGACAAAAATTCAACATAGATATAGTAGATTTGAACAATGCAATCAATAAACCTGACCTAATTTACATACCTTATATTCAGCAAATGCAAAATTCACATCAAATGCCAAGCCAATTAACCAAATGATGAATTTAAAAGAAATCTTTAAAAATATCAAAAAAGTAAAACATTGTATAAATGTACATTTTCTGACAACAGTACAGTTAGGCTAGAAATCAATAATGAAACAAGGTAATAATAAAAACTTTATGTTTGAAAAACACTTGATATAATTCTAAATAATTCAAACATTAGGGGCACCTGGGTGGCTCAGTCGGTTAAGCATCTGCCTTCAGCTCAGGTCATGATCTCCAGGTCCTGGGATGGAGCCCCAAGTAGGGAGACTCTGTTTCTCCCTCTCCCTCTGCCCCACCCCCACTCGTGCTCTCTCTTTCTCTCTCAAATAAATAAATACAGTCTTAAAATAATAATAATTCAAACACTAAAAAAATGAATACAAATAGAAATCAGGAAATATTTTTCTTTGAATTATAATGAAAATTCAACTTATCAAAACTTGCAGGACACAACTAAAGCCATACTTAAATGCTTTTATTAGGAGTAAAAAGCTGAAAATAACCTCCTCTCCTTCACTGCACCACTGAAGATCCTGGTGTTACCTGGTGAAGAACCTCCTCTCCTTCACTGCACCACCTCGCCAGATGTTACCAGTATTGTAAGAACATGGGGTTCTTGCAGAAGTCTCACTTCTGCAGAAGTGTCCCTGATGCCAAGACCCGCATCTTTGACCTGGGACAGAAGAAAGCAAAAGTAGATGAGTTCTCACTGTGTGGCTCCATGGTGTCCGATGAGTATGAGCATCTCTCCTATGAAGCCCTGGAGGCTGCACATACTTGTGCCAAAATGTATATGGTGAAAAGCTGTGGCAAAGATGGCTTTCCCATCAGAGTGCAGTTCCACCCCTTCCACGGCATCCTTATCCACAAGATGTCCTGTGCTGGAGCTCACGGGCTCTCAACAGGCATGTGGGATGTCTTTGGGAAGCCCCAGGGCACATTGGCCAGGGTCCACATTGGCCAAGTCATCATGTCCATCTGTACCAAGGTGCAAAACAAGGAGCATGTGATTGAGTCTCTATATAGGGCCAAGTTCAAGTTCCCTGCCTGCCAGAAGATCCACATTTCCAAGAAGCGGGGCTTTACTAAGTTTAATGCAGACAAATTTGAAGACATGGTGGCTGAAAAGTGCCTCATCCCAGATGGCTGTGGGTCAAATACATCCCTAATTGTGGCCCCATGGACAAATGGCAGGCTCTGCCCTCATGAGAACCTCAGCACTGCCCCCTCCTTATTCATGCCCACCAACAAATCCTACTCTTGTCGGAAAAAAAAAAAACAAAAAAAACCCTGAAAACAAATCATCCAAGTATCCATTTCCGCGAGTTAAAAAAGTTAAGCAGAGGGAGAACAAAAAGAAACAAATAAAAATAAAAACAGATCTCAATAAAACATAAAACAAACATTTGCTAGAGAAAATAAATCTAAAAGGGGATTTTAAAAGACTAATAAATTTCATAAATCCTTGGGAAGACAGATCAAGAAAAAAAGAAAATGCACAAAATACCAATATCAAGAATGATTTTTATAAAAAACGGGCTTAACTATCAATCCCATAGTTAAGAAAATGAAAACAAAAGGATATAACAGTTTTGGGGTGATAATTTCAATGAAATGGTGAAATGACTTAAAAAGCCATAATTTACCAAAAGAAGAAATATAAAATGCAAATAGTTTATTCACTATCTAGTAAATAAACTGAATCTGTAACTAAAATCCTTTGAGAGAAATTTCCATGTCTGTCTATTTTATTACTCAATTCCTCCAAACGTTTAGAAATAAAATCAACCTGACATATACTATTCCGGAGCTTGGAAAAAGAGGAAAAATTTTCCAAGTTATTTTTTGAGGTCATCATAACTTTGATAGCAAATACTGGTAAGAACATTACAAAAAGGACCCAAGAGAGGCCAACTCTCATTTATATAGACACAAAACTTCTACACAAAATATTAGCGAAGAAAATCCAGTGATAAAAAAAAATGTTAATAGGGCTCCCTGGGTGGTTCAGTCAGTTAAGCATCTGGCTCTTGATTTCAGCTCACCTCATGATCTCAGGGTAGTGGCATGGAGCCCCCCCTCAGACTCTGCTTAGGGGGGAGTCCCCTTGACATTCTTTCTCTCCCTCTCTGTCTGCCCCTCCCCCCACTCATGCTCTCTTTCTCTCTCTCTCTCAAATAGATAAATAAGGTCTTTTTAGAAAATGATAATATATTATGGCCAGGTGAGAATTATTCCAGGAAGGCAAGATTGTGTAACATGTGAAAATCAAATGCAATTCACAAACACAAACAGAATAAACGAGAAAAATCATATGATCATCTCAAATAGAGACCAAAAAATCTCTCAATATGATTCAACATCAATTCATGCATTTATTTATTTATTTATTTATTTATTTTATTTTATTTTATTTTTTTAAAGAGAGAGCGCACACCCTAGAGCAGGTGGGGGAAGGAGCTGAGGGACGGAGAATTTTTTTAAGCTTAAAAAAAATTTTTTTTATTATGTTATGTTAGTCACCATACAGTACATCATTAGTTTTTGATGTAGTGTTCCATGATTCATTGTTTACATATGACACCCAGTGCTCCATGCAATACATGCCCTCCTTTAATACCCATCACCGGGCTAACCCATCCCCCCACCCCCTCCCCTCTGAAACCTTCAGTTTGTTTCCTAGAGTCCATAGTCTCTCATGGTTCTTCTCCCCCTCTGATTCCCCTCCTTCATTTTTCCCTTCCTTCTTCTAATGTCCTCCATGCTATTCTTTATGTTCAACATATAAGTGAAACCATATAATTGTCTTTCTCTGTTTTACTTATTTCACTTAGCATAATCTCCTCCAATTCCATCCATGTCAATGCACGTGGTGGGTATTCATCCTTTCTGATGGCTGAATAATATTCCATTGTATATATGGACCACATCTTCTTTATCCATTCGTCTGTTGAAGGGCATCATGGCTCCTTCCACGGTTTGGCTATTGTAGACATTGCTGCTATGAACACTGGGATGCATATGGCTCTTCTTTTCACTACATTTCTATCTCTGGGGTAAATACTCAGTAGTGCAATTGCTGGGTCATAGGGTAGCTCTATTTTTAACTTTTTGAGGAACCTCCACACTGTTTTCCAAAGTGGCTGTACCAACTTGCATTCCCACCAACAGTGTAAGAAGGTTCCCCTTTCTCCACATTCTCTCCAACGTTCGTTTTTTCTTGCCTTGTCAATTTTTGCCATTCTAACTGGTATAAAGTGGTATCTCAATGTGTTTTTGATTTGAATTTCCCTGGTGGCTAATGATGTTGAACATTTTTTCATGGGTCTGTTAGCCCTTCGTATGTCTTCTCTGGAGAAGTGTCTGTTCCATGTCTTCTACCCATTTTTTGACTTGATTATTTGTTTTTTGGGTGTTGAGTTTGAGAAGTTCTTTATAGATCTTGGAAATCAGCACTTTGTCTGTAGTGTCATTTGCAAATATCTTCTTCCATTCTGTGGGTTGCCTCTTAGTTTTGTTGACTGTTTCCTTTGCTGTGCAGAAGCTTTTTATCTTGATGAAGTCCCAAAATTTCACTTTCACTTTTGTTTCTGAGGGAGAGAGAATCTTAAGCAGACTCCATGCCCAGCCCAATGAGGGGCTCCATCTCACGACCCTGAGATCATGACCTGAGCCGAAATCAAGAGTTGGTCGCTTAACCGACTAAGTCACCCAGGCGCCCCCATCCATGACTTTAAAAAAGAAAGCTGACAAACAAAGAATAGAAGGATATTTACAAAATTGTACAGCAAACGTCATGTTTCATTTGGGAATATTGAAGGCTGTCCTTTCGATATCAGGTGTAAGTAAAGGATGCCTTCTGTCACTACTTCAGTTCAACATGGTATTCTAATCTAGCATCTATCCTAACCCAGTGTAATGAGGCAAGACAATCAATAAAAGGTATAAATATTGTAGGGGTAGCTGGCTGGCTCAGTGGGTAGGTAGAGCATGTGACTCTTGATCTTGAGGTTGTAAGTTCAAATCCCATGTTTGGTGTAGAGACTACTTACAAAAATAAAATCCTCAAAAAGGTATAAGTATTAGAAAGAAAGAAAGAAGGAAAGAAAGAAAGAAAGAAAGAAAGGAAGAAAACTGTCTCTATTTGCAAGTGACATGATTTTATACATAAAAATTCCAAAGAATACAGACATACTAATATAATAAATTTATTAATTTAGCAAAGCAAATAGTTCCATGTTAATTTGCAAAAATCAATTGCATATCACACTTGCAACACACAGAGAATATAATTTTTAAAATACCATTTAAATTAGCATCAAAGAACATTAAAATGATCTTTCAGAAGATCAGCAAATCTTATATGAAGGACACTGTATAACATTGAGAGAAATTTAAAAAGACCTCAATGAATGGAAGACTATATATTACTTTCAGATAAAAAGATTCAGTATTGTGAGGATGTCAGTTCTCCCCCAACCTACCTGTATTCAATGCATCTCTCTCTTTTTTTTTTAATTCCAGTGTAGTTAACATACAGTGTTATATTAGTTTCAGGTGTACAATTTAGTGATTCAGTAGTTCCATATATTACTCAGTGCTCATCAAAGTAAGTGTACTCTTAATCCCCTTTGCCAAAATCACCGCCCCCCCACCTCTCCTCTGGTAACCATCTGTTCCTTACAGTGAAGAGTATGTTTTTTGGTTTATCTCTATTCAATGCACTTCCAATCAAAACTTGAACAAGTGTTTCTGTGGAAGTTGACAAGCTGATTTGAATACTTGTATGATAATGGAAAGTTCTAAAATGTCAAAAACAATGAAAAAAAGGGACATATTTGAAAGATTTAAAATACCAGGTATTGGAGTGCCTGGCTGGCTCAGTTGGAAGAGCATGCAACTTTTGATCTTGGGGTTGTAAGTTCAAGCCCCACATTGAGTGTAGATATTACTTAAAAATAAAATCTTTAGAAAAATAAATTTAATTAATTAATTAAAAAATAAAATACCAGGTATCAAGATTTATTTTAAATCTAAAATAAATTGGAAAATATAGTATTAGCACCATAATACACAAATAGACCACTGAATAGTATAGAGTCCACAAACTAATCCACACATATATGGACACTTAATTTACAAAAAAAGGTGGCAGTACAGAACAGAGGGAAATAATGATCTTTTCAATAAATGAGGCTGGGTCAATTGGACATTCAAATGAATGAGAAAATGGATCTTGACTCCTTACCTCACACTACACATAAAAATCAGTTCCAGATAGAAAGTTGATCTAAATGTGAAAGGTAAGATAATAAGACTTCTGAAGATAACAAAGAGGAGTATCTTTACGACCTTGGGATAAGAAAGAAATTTTTTTTTCCTTAGAATACAAAAACCATTAATCACTAAAGAGATAACTGATATGCTGAACTACATTGAAATAAGATTTTTATGCCCAGCAAAGACATCATCAAGAGAGTAAAAGGGCAAATCATGGGGTGGGAACAGATTTTTATAGTTCATAAAGTTCCTTTATCAGGATAAAGGACTCATATCAAATGTGGATCAGTAAGAAAAAGATAATACAATTAAGTTAGTATATATAAAATACACAAATAGGCAGTTTGCAAGATTTCCCAGTAAACACGTATTAGTGATTTGGGAGCTGCAAATAAAAACTGCAATGCAATACCACTAACTATACACCAGATAGCTGAAATTTAGATAGAAGTTCATACCTCACAATTAAAATTTAAAATTTAAATACAGTTTAGTGAATCCAAATATCGAGTGTTGCAGAGGATATGGAATAAATAGAATTTTCATACACTGCTAGAGGGAGTGGAAAAGTGGCACACTAAAGCTCTGTTTTTACAGCTGAATATACAAATGTCTCACGAACCAGCAATTGCATTCCTAGATACATACCCAATAGAAAATGCATATGTGTGTACCAAAAAGTCACAGGAATGTTCATAACAGCAGTATGTAGAGTAGTCCAAATCTGGAACATCCCAGAGGTCAATCAAGAATAAACATATTACAAAAACAAAAGCATGGAATGTATAGAATTGCTCTTGCAAGAAAATGAATGAAGTAATGCTACACGCAAAAACATGGGTAAATTTTGCAAACATTGTATTAATATATCATTCCAATTTTAGTATACGTGCTGCCAAAGCGAGCACAAAATTGTATTACTATAAAGAAGCCAGCCACAAAAGAAGTCATTGAGTGATTACATTTATATAAAATTTAAATACTAACAAAACGGATATAGGACAAGTTACAAGTAGGAGCGGTGACTGAAAGAAGGAGGACTTCTATGCTATCTCTTTTTTTTTTTTTTATTTGAGAGAGAGAATGAGATAGAGAGAGCATGAGAGGGGGGAGGGTCAGAGGGAGAAGCAGACTCCCCACCGAGCAGGGAGCCCGATGTGGGACTCGATCCCAGGACTCCAGGATCATGACCTGAGCCGAAGGCAGTCGCTTAACCAACTGAGCCACCCAGGCGCCCTCTATGCTATCTCTTGATCTGGGCGGTGGTTACTCAAATGTGCTTGCTTTGTGGTAATTCATCTGTTTTTACCCTTTCAATTTTTGCACTTTTCTATCTATAGATTAAACAATAAAAGTTTATTTTTAAAAATGGCCCATACTGGAAATTCAGTGCTGTAAGTTATTTAACACTTATTTTCACAGTTCTATTGTTTCCAAATAAGACTTCAGCCAACATTCTCTTTTCTCCCTTGAGGCTTCAGATGGAATGTTCTTCTTTTCCAAATTACTTGCATGCTACTCATTCTTTTCCTAGGTTTGATGCTAACACATCCTCTTCCTCACTTTGAAATATGTTTGGCCAGTGCTTCATCCCCAATGAAATAAGTGCCAAAACAATTAGCTCCAAATCCATTTTAGGAGCTCATTTGGAACAAATTTGCATATGGCATTTGTGAGCTTCCTACTCTTACCTATTGAATCAATATGCAAAGTAAACTCTATTTGAACCTGCTGCAGATATTCAGAATCATCTTAAGCACATAAAAGGAATGATTTCCAATATTGGGGCCCCATGTAAAAATGAGGCTGGTGATGATACCATGTCAAATATTTAAAGAGGAGGGGAGGGATCTGTGAAGCTCAGAATCTCAGTGTTTGAAGTTACACACTGTTAATGGAAACACCCTTCCAAGTAATCATCCAGTCTGCCTGCTCATCTTGTGACAGTACTGACATTTAAAGTGATTCATTGCTTATAAGCTGAAATGTCTTATCCTACTATCTACCCACATCTTCAATACCCCCCTCCCCCCTTATAGCCACAGAGAAAAAGGCTTCATCCCTTTTCTACACAATAGCCCTGCAAGTACCTGGTGACATTTGCCTTGTCCAGTTTGAGTCTTCTCTTCTCCAAGCCTGGGCTGTGATCTGTTAAAAGAATACTCATGTGGTGTGGCTCTGAGTTCCTCCACCCTCCTGGCCTCTCTGCTTTCAATACCCTTCAGTTTATTAAATTCTTTCTTCTTAGGGGTTCATCCAGAACTGCAGCAAATGCCTTCAGTGTGCTCAGACCTGTGAAATGATATCTCTTTATGTGGTGCTTTTTTTTTTAAAGAACTGCCTCCATATTTGCTCCCATCCTGTGCTTTTGGAACCAAGAGAAGACCTGTGCATTGATCATTACTAAATTTTATTTTGCTCCAGGGTTTTTCAGAACTTTTTAGATCCTAAATCTGACCACTACATCTTTATTCAAGATGTCCAACAGAACAGAACTGAAGTTGAATGTCTCTGCCCATCCAAAAGTTTCCATTTGAGCACCAGTCTATTCATGAGTGTCCTTCAGGAAAGTTATTCTCCAAATATCATATAGCCTGTGTTTCCAGAATGCCAACAGCAACCTTGCCAAATGCCTAGATGAAAACCATATATTTATGTCAATGTATGTTGTTCATCTTCATTCTGGTAACCTGTGCAAGATATCCCTGTCACAACTTAACTTTCCAGCCACATGAATGAGGATGTGGACCCCGCATTCACAGTAGAATGCAAAGATTTGGAAATTCAGCTGCATTCAAGTTCCTCTCTTTTATCTAGTAAACTAGGTGTCCTTAGACCACATAGACTCACTGAGCCTCATTTTACTAATTAAGACAATGGGATAATGCCTGTGTCTCTACTGCAGAATTTTAAAAATTTTGCTTGTTTTATGATTTGTGTGACCTTTGTCTAAAGCAGTACTTTCCCTTTAAGGTATTCCGTGAATTTCAAACTCCATATATAGAATGTTCTGAGACAGAGACCATCATCCTCATCAGTACAGAGGCAAGGTTTTCACCATTTAATGCATTCACACACTATATTTAGTTATTTTTAAAAATTGTCACCTGTAAAGAAATATCAGTACAAGGGATGGTGATGATGAAGACAACAACAACAACAATGAGGATGATGATGATGATGTCCTGTTATACAAAGTGGGGCTCCACCCTGAAATGAAGTGTTGCTAGAATAACTGATGTTACTCACTTGGCTTCCTGCAGAGTATGAGGTGTTCTATTTATATGCATGTCAGAATATTATAAGATATTTTAGAGTAGTTGCTAGGGTTGACAAATGTATTTAATGAAGGAACATGAATGCACCTCAAATCTATACTTTCGCTCAGCAAAGGACTAGATTCAAGGCCTATGTAATTCTCAGGAAACAAGCTTTATGGTGCTATTTTTTTTAAAGCATGGCTTGTTTTTCTAGAAGCAGAGCAGGAGCCCCTGCACTCTGGGAGACCACACTCCTATAGAGAAGAAATGTAATGGTATTATAACTCACGAAGTCTTAGCACATTGGGGAAGAATTCTAATCTCCCATGTTTTTTTTTTCAGCAGTAATTTACACATACATAGATCTAGTAACTGAATCACTAGGCAAAAACCTTTATTCCAGGTTAAGCCAGGCCAGCACCTAATTATAGGCTTCAAGCATCCTGATCCTGTTTACAGAAATAGTCTTAGACATTTTCTCTTGACCTTAACCTTAATTTCTTTGCTTACCTTCTATTTCTACATCCACCTAGCTCTTGACTGTTTTGCTTTGTCCCCTGTTAAGGACCCTGTGCTTGCTTGTTGTAGTTAAGGGTGGATTTGACTTCTTTCGTTCCAGGTAGCCTCCCCACCTGATTGAGCCCTTGCCTGGAACTCATCATCCCTGATGGTTTCTTTGGTTTCTTAACACTCACTCCTCAAGTGAGAGGTTCACAGTTCTCCTGAGAATGGCCAGCTCTTGCCAGAGAAACTTAAGAGACAGTTTTAGTGGGTCTTTACTTTAGCTGCCCCTAAAGTTTCATTTTCATTAAAAAAAAATCATCCCGTGTTTTCCTGTTTACTCAACACTTGTGTCTCAGTCCTCATTTTGGTTACTGTACCTCTATAGTGCATTTTTTTCTTGGAGGATGAATTAATTAATTGATTGATTAACTTAAAGTTTTATTTATTTGAGGGAGAGAGAGCGTGCACGCAAGTCGGTGGAGGGGCAAAGGGAGAGAGAGCGAGACTGTCCTGCAGACTCCCTGCTGAGCACGGAGCCCAATGTGGGACTTGATCCCACTACCCTGAGATCATGACCTGAGCCAAAATCAAGAGTCAGATGCTTAACCAACTGAGCCACCCAGGCACGCCTTAGAGGATGAATTTATTAGTATACTCAGCAAATGCCTACTGTGCCATTGAACTTAAGTACTTAACACCTTAGCTCCAGAAAGCTGCCTATTAGTTTTATTCTACCTTTGCTGGGGAACTACAATGACTGACCAACACTTAGCACAATAGCACAAAACACTTTGCATATGCTCAATATATGTTTGCTTAGTGAGTAGATGGATGGACGGTTGGATTGTTGGATCGATGGATGAATGGATGCCTGGATGCTTAGTATGTACCAGGCTGATATTAAGAATTTAATATAAAATAAATAAGTCTTGGAGATGTGACGCACAGCATGGTGAAAATCATTAATATTGTATTATATATTTGAAAGTTGCTAGAAGAGTAAATCTTCGAAGTTATTACAAAAAAAATTTTTGTAAAAAAATTTTGTAAAAAAAATAATTCAAACTGTGTTTGACAGATGTTAACTAGAATTATTGTGGTGATGATTTCACTATATATGCAAATGTTAAATCATTATATTATATACCTGAAACTAACATAAGGTTATATGTCAGTTGTATCTCAATTAAATGGATAAATAAGTATTTCATAATTTTTTTTTATATTATCCCCTCAGCAATTCTTAGGGGTAGGACTCATTAGTCTTATTTTTTTTTTTAAAGATTTTATTTATTTATTTGACAGAGAGAGAGATAGCGAGAGCAGGAACACAAGCAGGGGGAGTGGGAGAGCGAGAAGCAGGCTTCCTGCCGAGCAGGGAGCCCGATGCGGGACTCGATCCCAGGACCCTGGGACCATGACCTGAGCCGAAGGCAGACGCCCAACGACTGAGCCACCCAGGCGCCCTCATTAGTCTTATTTTATAGATAGGAAAGAAAACTCAGAAATATTGTGGTAATTTTCCCAAGACTGTTGTTAACAAATACTGTAATAACTTGGTATTATGTTAGAGGTACATTAATGATTATGATCAATAATCCTATTAGCTAGCGTCTGTTGAATACTTATGCCTCCAGTAAGTATTTTCCTCACATTATCTTATATAGTCCTCAGGCAACCCTGTAAGATAGGGACATTATTATTATGTCCAATATATGTAGTCTTTAGGGTCACATCCAGAGGTGTCCTATCTGTGCATGACAATTTAACTGAGAGGTGTAAAACACTATATTTTCACTTACTCACACTTCTCTCTCCGTGGCCAATACAGAAAGTAGAGCATACAAAGAACCTCTGCTTCTGCTTTCCTGGAAACGTAAGTAAAATCAGTAAATACCTACAGTTGCCCCTCCAGTTCCCCATTACTAAAAAGATAGTCATCCAGATTGCTAAATTGTCATCACTAAATTAATTTGAATTTATCTCCCATTAATGATAGGGATTAGGATAGGACTACAAGGTTTTGACATGCTATGATAATATTAAATATATAACTATATATTTGTTTTCTTTTACATGTCATCTCAGGCAATTAAATAGCTAGCTAAATGGGGTGTTTTTATAAGAAAACTCAATTCTGAATTGGGTTCATCTAATATCATCATTCCTGATTTTACTTATTTTTTATTTTTATTATTATATTTATATTATTTATAATATAATGTATATTATCATAAATATATATTATATTTATTATATCAAGGTATAATTGGCATATAACACTCTATTCGTTTCAGGTATACAACATAATTATTTGATATTTGTACATATTGTGAAATGATCACCACAAAAAGTCTAGTTAACATCCTTCCCCATACATAGTTACAAAAGTTTTTTTTTCCTTGTGATGGGGACTTTGAAGATTTACTCTTTTAGCAACTTTAAAATGTGCAATACAGTATTATTAACTATAGTCACCCTTTATTCTTAGATTGACTCTCTTAATAGAGTCTGATGGTTCTCATAGGGTTTCTTCACTTTTTAAAAATCTTAGTTCTCTCTCCTTTTCCACCTGAATAATTTCTAAATTCCTATCCTCCAGGTTGTTCACTCTCTTTTTTCATCTGATGTGCCCTATTACCAAAGCTTTCTAATGCATTCTTCATCTTATCTATTGACTCCTTCAGTTCCAGAATTTCTGTTTCATGGTTTGTTTGTTTTTTATAATTTCAATTTCTTTGGTAAAGTAGTCCTTCTGTTCATTAATTTTATTTTTGGGTTTATTGAATTAATTGCCTTTCTGAATTTTCTGTAGTTTATTGAATTTCTTCATAACAGCTATTTGAGGGGTTTGGGTCTTGTTTTAAAATTTTTTATTTGAATGTAGTTGACACACAATGTTACATTAGTGTCAAATGTACAACATAGTGATTCAACATCTCCGTGAGTTACGCTCTGTTCCCAAGTATAGCCACCATCGTTGCTGTTCGACGCTGTTACAGTATCATTGACTCTATT
Source organism: Mirounga angustirostris (assembly GCF_029215605.1). Classification (NCBI taxonomy): domain Eukaryota; kingdom Metazoa; phylum Chordata; class Mammalia; order Carnivora; family Phocidae; genus Mirounga; species Mirounga angustirostris. The sequence continues at coordinate 39,897,099 of NW_026991720.1, forward strand.
CCCTAGGCTGTGCCTTATATTCCCGTGACCTATTCACTTCCTAACTGGGAGCCTGTATCTTGTACCCCCCTTGCCCTGTTTTGCCCATCCCACCTCCCTTTCCTCTGGCAACCGTCAATTTCTTCTCCATAACAGCGATTTTGAATTCTTTATCGGCTAGATTGCACTATTCCATGTCCTTGCGTTCAGCTGCTGAAGAATTGTCATCTTCTTTTTGCGATACCATATTACCGTGACTTTTCATAGTGTTTCATGAAATGTGCCTCTGCGGTCACATTTAAAGGAGCAGACTCCTCTCTTATTTAGGGAAGGCTGCGTTTACTTGGGTTCTAACAGTTCAGCAGGCGGGCGACCAGAAGCCTTTCTTCTCACTTCCAGACGGTGGTGCTATAGCACAAGCGTTCGGCTTCTCCTCCGGCGCTGACGAGGCTCCACCCTGACTTGCCACCTCCCCTGGTGGCGGCCGCTGCCACGCTGCCACCAGCACAATCCCCGCATGTCGCTGTGCTGGCCCTCGGGAGTGGGGCTGCCTCACCCGTTCCTCCCTTTCCTCTGACTCCAGAATTGTCTGTGTCTCGCTCCAAAGGCTTGCCAATTCTCCCATCGGGCGAGCTGGTTCTCCCCACATTCTCTGTTTCCCACAAATGCCCAGTTGTGTGCTCTCCAGATTACCTCTTTCCTGATGGCAGCAAGTGGGGGGGGGGCATCCTCAGACTCCCTCGGGTACACAGCATCCTCTGAGGTCCTCCCGGCCCACTTTTGGATGCACACGAGGGTGGATCTCCCAGGTGTCGTGGTGTACCATGCGGAGGCACTTTTGTTCGGTTCCAGATGCCCAGTTAGTTGTAAATCAAAGGGGAGGGGGAAAGGAACAAGCCCCACTGCCCTGCTGCTGACCTCACTCTCCTCCAAAACTTGCCTTTGAAGAGCGATGGCCCTAGGGTAACTAGTTGTTCTTGGTTTGCCCAGAACTTGCCTAGTTTTAGCATGTAAATCCCACATTCCAGAAAACTCCTCAGTCCTCAGTAAGTGGGGACGTTGAGTCACCCTGCACGTCCCTCCAAAACAAGCCTCTAAGATCTGATACCAACTCCACACAAAACTGGAGCTCCATGAAAACCTATCAATCTACGACTCTGTTCTTAGCTAAGTCACATTTCTTTTCTATTTATTAAATAACCAGCTTCTTTGAAAATACAAATCTAAGTGATATTTCTCGGTCCTGGTCAGCCTTTATCCTGATGGTGATGGTGCGGAAAGGACAGTCGCTCACCAGCTTGGGTGGCACTTGTGAAAAATGACGCTCATTATGTCAGGGTTCCTGCCGCAGCCCAGGGCTCATCTCCTCAGTGGGGCAAACTGGTCTCCGACCAGCCAATGCTGCATTACAACCACGTAGATGTACAGAGGGTTAAACCTCCTACAGCTGTGGTGCCAATGGACTGGGATATCTGTGGGCACACCCCATAACATGGCCAGTGTTTCTGGGGGTTACACAGTAGTGACTCCAGCAGGCTTTAGGATCTTTTGTGAAGGGGCTCACAACAAAGTTTACTTTAGTTGGAGTTTTGTCCACAATGATACACTCATTCATATTTTGTAGCACATTATTATTCACTACTCGTGTGCCCTCATTTGAATAAGCATCTTCAGGAAGCTTGTGTCATGTTATGGGATGCTCTAGGTAGGGGTCAGAAAATTTTTGCTGTAAATGGCCACATAGTACATATTTTAGGCTTTGAGGGCCTTATGAGCTCTGCCACAACTACTCAAATCAGCTGTTCTAAGTCAAAAGCAGTCATAGACAATACACAAATGGCTGTCTTCCAGTAATACTTTATTTATAAAAACAGGCAGCAGGCCAGATTTGGCCTGTGGGCTGCACTTTATGGAATTCTGCTATTAACAGAAACAATTGTAGTTAGCCATAGAGTTGTAGAGAAAACAAATGTTGAAGCAATTCTGGAGAGTGTTATGTAAGATCCAGTTTTATCCATCTTCAGACTACTAAAGATTTCAAATCATTGGAATCATGATCCAGTTGTTAAACTTTTTTTCTTAAAGATTTTATTTATTTTTGTGGGCGCGTGCACGCACGAGAGAGAGCAAGAGAGCACAAGTGGGAGTGGGGAGGGGCAGACGGAGAAGCAGACTCCCCACTGAGCAGGGAGCCCGATGCGGGGCTCGATCCCAGGACCCTGGGATCATGACCTGAGCTGAAGGCAGCCGCTTAACCGACTGAGCCACCCAGGCGCCCATCCATTTGTTAAACTCTTTGGCCTACCTCAGACATTCAGTAAAGCACCGCCATTCTTACTTCTTGCCCAGGAAGATTGTGGGAGAATAGGTATAGATTAAATAGGTATATGATTAAAAAAAAAAAAAAAGTTTTTCTCTGGACTGTCTTTGAGTATATAAACTGGACAGAACCTCTAGTTTAAAATGTTTTCCAGAATAAACATCTCATCTGAATGCTGATCCTAATATTTTTCAAATTTCTCTTTTAACTTAAAGACTCTCATCTGCTCAGCTGGTACATAGTGGGCTTCATAATTGTTCTCTTGCTAGCAACTGTGCAGAAAATCTTCCAGGCTCCTCAAGAATTTGCCTGAGTGACTACAGATTGCTTGGAAGTATGAGTGCCGTAGCCCCTTATAATTGTGAAGGACACTTTGTTCTGAAATGAATTTTAAGTTGTATGCTCACTCATTTTAAATTTTAGGGTCTCATTAAGCCAGTCAACAATTCCTACCTTAACTAAATCATTACAAAAAAATGACCTCATTAAATATAGTCTTTTAAAAACTTATACTTTTAGAGATTTTGGAACCTATCCCCCAATCAATTTCCCATCCTTTTCCTCAAGGTGTCCCAAAATAAAGTGACCCCTATTTTGGCTACCCACAGCTCCCCAGAATAGTAAATCTATTTTCAAACTGTCCATAGTCATTTTAGAGAACTTTGCCGTAAGAAAAAAAAATTACCTTTATTCACATAAGCAAAGTCTAGGGAGAAAGCACATATTTATCACATCAGAGAAAGTTCTTTCATGTAAGACCTATCTTGGGGACATAGGTTCAGACAAGTCTCTAACTTGGCAGGTAGTTCACTGGGGACACACACTCCAAGCAGCTCGGCTTTAATGATCTTACATAACACTCCCATAACATCTGCGGAAGCATCACTAGGGTATGAAATTGTGGCAAACTTCTCTATGAGTTTTTCACGATATAAATAGTCCAGAGTTGCTATCATAAAAGTAACAGTTTCTCTAATAAAACACATCTGCATTTTATAGCCACCATGAGTTATCAGCCCCAGCCAAGATTTTGAGTTTGCTTTCCCCTCCTCAGTAGGTACCAAGTACAGGAAAGCTATTCTAAGTTGCGGATTATATAGATTATACATACAGCCATCCACCAGAAGATACTTAGAAATAAACCATATCAGGAGGCCTTTCATATCCATCTCACACATTGCTTCACTGGTCTTAGAACAGTGGGTGGTAGAGGCTGATGGTCCCTTCACATTGGCAAACAGATTCATACCCTCATTCTCTTTGACGTAAAACCTTAACATAGAGAAGGAAATAACATGAAATAAAATGAATTTCTGTGAAATACAAAGCCAACCATATTAATGCTAAAGCCCACCCTGACTGGAGTCTCAAACCCCTACTTGGCCTCCAGCTTCCCAGATGCAAAGTGACTACTAGCTTTGCCGGTGGTAGCAATGCCCCAGATAACAATTTTTTTGCCTGATGTCAGAGCCAACCTCTGCCAACCATGTCAGCCTACTCTTTTCTCTGCAGTGAATTCTGGGAGACTCCTCTTTCAATCTCTTAGACCACTAATTCGTGTTTTACTCGTGTCTACTTTGCAATCTGTTTTCTTTTTAACTTCTAAGAACTCTGTCGTGATTTATAAGAGCTACAAATCCTCTTTTGTTAATGTTTTTTGTTGTCCCCCCCCCCATTAACTTTGCATCCTTGTGTATTTCTTGTGTTTTCATGATATTGGTGCCTCTGTTTCATGTTATTAGTTTTCTTGAAATATTTGAAAATTTAAAACTCTATGTCCCTATTTTGAGTTGAGGGTTTAGACATAAGGCTCTGTTGGTTACAAGTCTATTTTCATTCCCAAAGACAAATTCTTGTTTCCCTGCTGGGACTAGAAGTCCTGGCTATGGACTAGTGGTTTTTATTGAGAGGAGGGTCTGGGGATGAGGTTGGGCAGAGTGCAGAACCTAAAGGATTAGAATAGGGTTCCCCATTTCTTCTATTACCCAGATGCTTCTCTGAGAGTCTCTCTATCAGAAATGTCTCTGCAGAAACTCATGCCTTGGCTTTAATCTAGGGGTAAAGCCTGGTGTCTACTGTTCCTTTTCCATTTTTAATTCCTGGCTGTCCCCCAAAGGTACAGCCTTATCTCTACCTTTGCTCTGCCCTTTGGTGCATCCCAGTCTCCCCAGGGCTCTTCCTGGTGGGCAGTGTGAGCAGAGAAGCAGCAGGCCCAACTAGCCTAGCTGTTTTGTTTTGGGGTTTTTTTGTTTTTGTTTTTTTAAAAGATTTTATTTATTTATTTGACAGAGAGAGACACACAGAGTGAGGGAACACAAGCAGGGGGAGTGGGAGAGGGAGAAGCAGGCTTCCCATGGAGCAGGGAGCCTGACGCGGGGCTCGATCCCAGGACCCCGGGATCACGACCTGAGCCGAAGGCAGACGCCCAACAACTGAGCCACCCAGGCACCCCTAGCCTAGCTATTTTGAAGGAAGACCTTTAATGAACTACCCTGATAGTTATCTTGTTTGCATTTGTCGAATCTGACTTTAAAATTTCTCTTTGGAGGGCCTCCTGGGTGGCTCTGTCAGTTAAGCATCTGCCTTTAGCTCAGGTCATGATCCCAGGGTCCTGGGATGGATCCCCTGTCCAGGCTCCCTTCTTAGCAGGGAGTCTGCTTCTCCTCCCCTCTGACTCTGCCCCTCCCCCTGCTCGTGCACGCGTGTTCTCTCTCTCTCTCTGTCTCTCTCAAATAAATAAATAAAATCTTAAAAAAATAAGATAAAATTTCTCTTTGGAGAGGAAGGGATCCCATCTGAGATACTCGTCTCCAACCTGTATTTTGGGTTGTATTCTTTTACCTCTGATTCCTTCATAATTGCAATGCCTTATGACTTATGCTTCATTGTTAGCAGACTTTAATATTTTTCCACCACTGTTAGGAATTATTTCTTTTAAACTACATTTTTCAGATCTGTCAGTGAAACTTAGAACGGAAGAGAATAGATGCAAATGCTGCATCCTTCAACTTAAAGCAGAAGTTCCAAGAGGTTATTTAACCTTGTTAACAAAAGGAAAATCTTGGTAAAAATATATGGATTTGCTTACCTTTTTTTTTCCTCTCTTTCTCCCTCTTTTTCTCCCTCTCTGTTTCTGTGAGAATATGCATGCATGTGTATACACACATATATATGCATATATTTTTCCAAATCTTAAAATAATCTTTTAAAGTAATAGGGTCATCAATTTTATGGATGAAGAAATTCAATTAAGGCTTAAGAACTTTCAATTAACTTGATTTAATTTCAAATAAGTAGGAAACTTTGTATTATACTTGACCTAGTACATCCTTTGTCTATTTTTACCTCTTTTTTTTTTTAATATTTTATTTATTTATTTGAGACAGAGAGAATGAGAGAGAGAGAGCACATGAGAGGGGGGAGGGGCAGAGGGAGAAGCAGGCTCCCCACCGAGCAGGGAGCCCGATGCAGGACTTGATCCCGGGACTCCAGGATCATGACCTGAGCCGAAGGCAGTCGCTTAACCAACTGAGCCACCCAGGTGCCCTATTTTTACCTCTTTTAAAGTGATTTGTCCCAACTAGACTTTGAACTCTATCATTTTGGGATAATGGTTTATTCACCTCTGTCACTGGTACCTAGTAGTGGTTGATACATACAGTAGGCACTCAGTGGGTGTTTGCTGAATTCAATTGAAGTGAAAAAAACAGAATTCTAAACCTGGTATCTCTGATTTCAGAGCTTACATTGTTTATACCTCACTCTATTACCAGAGCTAACAATTGCTTTAATTCTTCAGATTTAAGACACCACTGTCTCCCAATGCAAATGTAAGGAAACTGCATTCTCATGCACTCCCTTCCTGTAGCCTGAGGCATTTTCCCAAGGGATCATTTGCATAGGGTAAGAAACTATTCTGGACAGGAGGCTCCAGCAGCAAGTTTTAGAGACTAGAACCCTAGAGGACAAGCAGCATGTATCCTGTTTGCTTTTCTAGTTGGTTCCTGCATGCCACAAAGTTAATATACAAGTTGGAAATATTAACGAGTTGTGAAAGTAGAATAATGTCAGGAGCAACAGCTTTGGAGACAATGGGAGCAACCAGTTTAAGCTGAGGCTGAAATTCAACCCTGGTCATGACTAGCAAACAGCACTTAAAGAACATCTGTTCCCATAGATCCACCTACACTAGTGCTTTTGCTTTGGCTTAAGAGGAAAAAGGAGGCCGTACTTGCAGGCTTATATGGATATATAAAGGCTGAAAATGGGCCGATGGGATGCAACTTCAAATGTCTTCCCAGGATTGAATCCATGGGCCTTGTTCTAAATCCTATGGAGGGTAAAAGATCTCTTTGCAAGGAACATTCTCAGACTTGGGCATGAGTAGCATTGCTTGGCTTCCCAGACTGTAGATAAAATGCAACACAGAGTGAGTACCATTGAGCATGGTCTTCATTTCTGCTCCAGACTCATTAACCATTGTGATTCTAGCCCTGTGAATTAGTGCATTGATGATGGAGGCTAGAGTAACCACAGGATACCCATGAAGACCAGGATGTTCAGCAGGAGGTGATAGAAACCCAGTGGATAGCTGTGCAGAAAAGCGGTAGTGCCTAGACTACACTTGTAATTATTGTAGACAAATGACGTACCTCGTGGGGCATCCCTCAGAACTTGTGTGGGGAGCCTTTTCTCCATTCCTAATATCATGTCTGTTTAGGCATAGTAGTATAGCTTACTTAATAAAATAGGTTCCGAAGTCTAACTGCCCAGTCTGGACAAAAAATGTTGCCATTTGCCAGTTGTGCCCTGCATTTACTCCTTAACCTTTCTGTGTTCACGATACATGTCCACAGAACAGTACTGCCCTCAAAGTATCATGTGAATATTAAATAAAATAAAGGACCTAAACACAGCATAGGGCTTGGTCCACTTTAAGCATTAGTTTGTGTTAGCGGTGTTGTTACTGTAATTAGTATTATTATCATTATTATTTTTTAGTTTATCTTCATTTGGAGCATTATACCTGCTCATTCCACTCTACTTTTCATTTTCTCAACACTGTTGTGTTATCATAGGCTTCAGAGGTTTTCTTAATAGTCATCTGTATGCAAATGCTAGACTCTTGCTATAAAATTTTCCCTTTTCCTTTTGATTGTGGTATTTGTTGACATTTTTTCCTTTACTTTTCACTGCATCACTTATTTTCCTATTATTTATTATGTCTACTATATGCTAAAGATTCTTCTGAGAACTAGGTATATAGCATTAGGCTACCCTCAAGGAGCTTACATTCTAATGGTGGAGATAGACAATAAAATAAACCCATATATAATGTAATGCCAGGTCAATGTAAGAGCTATGAAGAAAAATAGAAGGCAAATGAAGAGAGAGTGACAGGTGATATCAGCTTAAATAAAGAAATCAGGAAAAGCACCCCTTTATTGTAACAGAGCATAGGGAAAAGCAGAAGTTTTTGTGTGTCTTAATTAATGAAAGCAGTAGGGTTCTCAGAGGTGAGCAATTAGGGGTCTCCTTAATAACAACAAGACAAATTGTTGAGCAGCTAGAAGTACGACAGAGAAAACCAAAGAACAAGATAGCTAAGAAGAGCTCTCCTGAGATAAATCAAGCCTCAAAGACTACCCCCTCAAAGAAGTCCAGCTTTAACTGGATCAGACTATGAGGCAATTTATGACCCAAGGTGTTGTCAAAAACAATTGAGAAATCAGCTATTAATCAGTGGAGACTAACAGCTAGGTGTGATAACAAGCCCGAAGCTTAATACGGGGTTCAATCATGGGGCGCCTAGGTGGCTCAGTCGTTAAGCGTCTGCCTTCGGCTCAGGTCATGATCCGAGGGTCCTGGGATTGAGCCCCGTGTCGGGATCCCTGCTCTGCGGGAAGCCTGCTTCTCCTCTCCCACTCCCCCTGCTTGTGTTCCCTCTCTCGCTGTGTCTCTCTCTGTCAAATAAATAAAATATTAAAAAAAATATGGGGTTCAATCAAAGAAAACTGGCTAAAACTGTAGTGTCCCTGGGGAAGGAGGCCAGAGAAACTGTGCATATGCCTAAAGTAGATCAATAGAAATTATATAATCTGAAGAATGGAGAAGGAAAAGGACAAGAACCATATGACAATCTTAACAGACACACAAAAGCATTTCACAACATTCAACACCCTTTCATGAAAAAAAAATACAACAAACTAGAAATAAAAGGGAATTTCCTCTATCTGATCAAAGGCATCTATAAAACTTTCACATCGGATATCATAACTTAATGGTGAAAAGCTGAAGGCTTTACCCCTTAAGATAAAGAACAAGACAAGGATGACTACTCTCACCAACTCTGTTCAACATCGCATTGGAAGTTCTAGACAGAGCAATTAGACAAGAAAAAGAAATGAAAGACATCCAGATTACAAAAAGAGAAGTAAAACTATCTCTTTTTTCAAATTACATTATCTTTTATATAGAAAACCCTAAGGAATATCTTTTCTATGAACAATCCTAAGGAATCCACTATTAAATGAGTTAAGCAAGGTTGCAGGATAATCAACCTACAAAAATTGATTGTATTTCTGTATTAAGCAACAAACAATCACAGTAACATCAAAAAAGAATAACATACCTAGAAGTAAAATTAATAAATGAACTGCAAAACTTGTAGTGTTAAAACTATAAGATATTGTTGAAAGAAATTGGAGAAGACCTAAATAAATGCAAAGACATTCACATTCGTGGATCAGAGACTTAATATTTTTAAGGTAACCATACTCCCCAAATTGATCTACCGATTCAATGTAATCTTTATCAAAATGCCAGCTGGCTTCTTTGCAGAAAAGACATCATGGGGACTGTGGAGTAGAGAACAGGTGGAGGAGATTAAAGTAGAGGTGGAAAGCCCACTTTACAGGCAATTCTATTCATCTAAGTGAAAAGTGATAGGCTGGGCTAGGCTTGTGGTGGTGGGAATGGAGAGATATGACTAGATTCAAGACATTTCGTGGGTAAATCTGCAAAAATGTGAAAATAAACATAGGGGTAAATAACATGAGTCTGTAAATGAACATGGTATTGGAATAATTTACTCTAATGAGCTCTTCAGAGAATAACTGCCAAATGAATCTAAATAAATAATGAGAATCTGCTCATTGACTAAGATGCAAAGCTAGTCTTCAGTGAGTGTTCTGCATAAAAAGCAACAACTTTCTTAATTGTTCTTGGCAACTTCTCAGAAGTTCTCATATAATTGTTTTATTGTGGAGCACTAAGTCTTGCTGTATCTTCAAAAAACTTCTTCCCAAAGTAAAGTCTTTAGCAGAGAATAGGGGGATAAAACAGCACAAGTGCTCAGGACTCCTAATAAAAAATAGAAAGTCATTTACTCAGAATGAATATTGAAAGCTATTATATTATTGACTTAAAGGATTCAGTTAATGGGGTTCTGAACTTTGTTTCTGATCTCAGTTTTATTGAGTTACAATTGACATGTACAATTGTAAGCTATTTTTTTTTTAAGTAGACTCCATGCCCAGCATGGAGCCCAATGGGGGGCTTGAACTCATGACCATGAGATCAAGACCTGAGCTGAGATCAAGAGTTGGACCTTCAACCGACTGAGCCACCCAGACACCTTACAAATTGTAAGCTATTTAAAGTGTGCATAATGGTGATTTGATATGTGTTTACATTGTGAAAGAATTCTCCTCATCTAGTTAACTAGCACATTTATCACTTTACATATTTATCTTACTGGGGTGAGGGTAAAAACATTTAACTTCTACTCCTTTAGCAAATTTCAATTACAGAATTCAGTATTATCAACTATCATCTGAACTTTTAAGCAATTTTTTCTGTCTCTCGTCTTTAAGATCCTATCACAGATAACAAGAAAGACAAATAGGTTAAGTAGTGGTTTTCTTGTAAATTATGAGTTCATTCGCAGGTTGCTAAATCAAACGGATTAAACCTCCTGCTGTTGATTTAATCATTTAACTGAGTAATGGCATATTTTAGCCTCGTATTCTATACTTCAGGTTTGAGCGTTTTCCATCAGCAAAATTCATCCTTTTAATTTGTGACTTTCATTCCAACTCTTGATTTTTTTTTACAATTTATTTAGCACTATTTCTGTACTTGTGATGATCTCATTTGAAGCTCATTTTATCAAATATTATTTTAACACCTGATTTTGTGTGTGCTTTCAGAAATTAGATAGCCTAGAGGGAAAATGCTTTGCTGAGCCAATAATAAAAATACTATTTAGAAAATTCTATACCACCAGATACAATTGACATAGGTTATTAGAATTTTTAGTTGACTATGGTTATTCTAGTATTTTGTATTCACTGAAACCAAAGCTCATGTTTTTTGTTATCAGAAGGAACTACATTATTTTGTACAAATAGTTCTGCCAAATAGGTGCTGAATTCAATACTAATATCAAAACTAATGTATTTTTATATTTAACCTTTTTGCTGTAACAGTATTAAAATGTAAATGTTTTTAATGTGACATGGTTATAGAAATTTCAGGATCTGAAAATTAGGTATCTTTTATGACAGATAACGTTTTTGTTCTAAGAATTAATTTAGTTTAATTTGATTCTAGGTAAGCAAAAATCAGGAAAAATTTTGATTAATAAAGTTAAGGAAAGAAAAGAGTTGGTCCTTAAAGGAAACCCTCTGTGGAAATGTTTTTAAATCAAGTACATTTTATAGATATAATATATAAATTGTGTGTATATATATATGTGTATATATATATATATATATAGTGCAATATATATCCCTTTACACGGGCTCCAGATATAACCAAGCAAGTGTGACAGACAGTTATACAGGCTGCTATGAGGCTCCACCTATTTGGATAATCATCCTTTGGCTTAAATCACACTACATATCTTTCCTTGACAACCAAATTAAGTTAGAGGGAAAGAGAACATTAGCAGTTACTATGTGCTGATCATGGGGCTTGGTCCCAGCTTCATAAATTGATTTCAGACATTTAGGACACCCAAAAACTCCAACATGTTTTTTTCTCAGTGATACTATCTATGATTAATAATAGCACAGTTAACTCCAAAGATACCAGGCCAAATTACTATCACAAATAAAAAATAATGCATCCAGAATTATAGCAAAAAAACCCCCAAACACACTGAGATCGTAGTGTCAAGAAGCAATTATGATAAATGTTAATAATTACTCACAAATATTGCGAATATTTCTCTTGCCGCACTCCATAGCACAGTGTATGCACAGGGCACTCACTTTTCCAATCCGGTAATATTTCAAGGGGAGAGGAGGTATTTTTGTTGCATGTTCTCATCTTACTAGTCCTCCTTGGAAAAGGGTTAAACTTTGGATGCAGCTCTATGAATTCAGTGGGTCAATATTTCTGACGTGATTTGGTCTCAGAGAAGCAGGTGTTTCAGAGCATGATAAGCTACCCTGGAAGATATAGACACATGATGGATGGGTGCATGGATATCTAGACAGATAGAAGTGTCTACTTCCTGATACTTCCTATGCTTCAGATATGGTACCAAATGGTTTGCATAATTACTCCTTACAACAGAACTATTCTCCCCATGTAAAAAGTGTGCAAACAGCAAGGTTTATTTTTTTTTTTCAAAGATTTATTTATTCATTTGAGAGAGCGAGAATGAGAGAGAGTACATGAGAGGGGGGAGGGTCAGAGGGAGAAGCAGGCTCCCTGCCGAGCAGGGAGCCCGATGCGGGACTCGATCCCGGGACTCCAGGATCATGACCTGAGCCGAAGGCAGTCGCTTAACCAACTGAGCCACCCAGGCGCCCCAGCAAGGTTTATTATTGTACCAATGTCAAATGGGGGCAGACTAGGAATCTACCCCAGGCATGTCTGTTTCCAAATCACGTGCTTTTTAAAAATAATTATATTGTGCTCTGTCTTATTATATTAACAATTGTATAGGAGATGTTTACTGGGTGCCAGTGTGTTTGCTCTTTGATTATATGTTATGTGTTTCAAATACATGATCTCATCTGAGCAAGGTATTATTTTACATACGAGACTCAGAAAGACCAAATATTAGTTTTATGGCCACCAAATCCTTCTGTGGCTTCTGTGTTGACCTTCCAAATTCAATAACTTGGAAAATATGATGTCTTTACTCTTAGGAATTTTAATAATCAATGCATAGGAAGCAAGGGGCAGTATCTTTTTCCTTTTCCCCCTTTTATTTTTTTTAAAGATTCTATTTATTTATTTGAAAGAGAGAGAGAGAGAGCATGAGCAAGGATGAGGGGGAGAAGCAGACTCCCCTGATGAGCCCGATGTGGGGCTGAATCCCAGGACCCTGGGATCATGACCTGAGCCAAAGGCAGTCCCTTAACCGACTGAGCCACCCAGGTGCCCCTCTTTTTCTCCCTTTTAGATGAGGTAATTGAACCACAAACAATTCAGTGACTTGCAAATTCTCCTTAGCCAGTCAGTGGTAAAGTCAAAATTATAGCTCCTGGATCTGAATCATGCTGTTTCTCTGGAATGTTCCTCACCTGAAGAGGCTATAGTCAGCTTTTGTTATTCCACTGCCCAGCAAGCTTCCTGACTTTCACATGCTTGTCTCCTCTTGCTGGGCTCCAAGGAGACCAGGAGAACACTGCCTGGTAGAAATAGTGCCTGTCTTTGAATCTACATCAAGACCATGATGGCAGTGTGGGGTGTTTTCCCCATGTATAGAGTGTGTGTGTGCGTGTGTGTGTGTTGCTTTTAATAAAAGGCACTTTTATTATCCACTTTTGGGGGATAATATGCTGGCTTAACTTCAGCTTAAAAAATCAGTTTTTCTGCTTGTAATCTAAACACTCTCCAAAGATGTGTAAACCTGATAACAATCCACGATAAAGGACTCATAAGCAGAACCTGTCCTGCACATACATTTCCCAAGGGGAGAACCAAAATGATTTGCAAAGCAGGATCTACAGAAAATGCATTCTCTTCCACATACAGGAGAAGTGTGGATACTGTGAGAATGTAAAGGCCTGCTTCCCAAGTGGCCTTGGCAGAGAACAGTCCTTATTACCATGACACTGGGTAACGTGGACTGTTAGCTGTATTGGGGGCAAAGTGGGGCTGGCCCCTTGTACTGAGCCAAATGGCCAGTGTTGGCAAGAAAGACGAAACAGCTGAGGAAGCTCACACCATCCTTGTTCCCATGAGGTTTGGTGAAAATAGCACATACTTAATCAGGTAACCTGAACTAGTTACCTTTCCTGGTCAGTAAAATGATGATAAAAGTAATAGCAGCTACAGTGATGACCGTACAGGGAAGATGGTTGAGAAATTTTAAAGAAACTGTGGGTTTGTGTGTGGGTGTGTGTGGTGTATGTGTATGTAATGTAACTTATGTATAAATATGTATTATGTACTATATACATAAAACACAGCACAGTGTTCATACACTGATTCATTCATCCACTCAAATGCACAGTAAGTGCTGGCCTCTTAGGTTCTTTTTGTTCTGCCCCCTCTCCCTACCTCAACCTGATTTTTGTCCAAATGCTTGGGATAGCTCTGAAATCCCTTTTTCTATTTTGATTTAAATTTAAAACTCATTTTGATGGTTTAAAGAAAACATCATCTCCTCTCTTCTACTATAAGAATTATGACTTAGATGTTTCTGTCAGCTCTAAGCAACTGACTGCTCCTCAGGACAGTAAACAACCGAAATCAGAGGGTTTCAGAGATTGGTTATCTTGCCTTTTGAGTCACAGACCCAAAAGGCAAAAAAAAGAGATAAGAGAAAAAGCATTCACCTGAATTTGTGCTGCTCTCTCAAAACATCTTTTTCTCCTGCAACCTCATCCACTCATCAGCCCACAGCATTCCCTCGTCCCTGTGGATATTCAATAGCTGAGCTGAGTTGGTTATCCTTTATGTTAGGGTCAGAGTATGTTTCCCAGTTAGAATGCCTGAAATAGCATCTCTAGGCAATTTCCTCCTTGTTCTCTGCCTCGATGTCTTTACACAGACTGTCCCTTCTGTCTCAACACTGCAACAATGCCAGCAAGCCCCAGGGACCCCTTGGCCCCTGTACAATCCCACCTCTTAATTACGTCCTATGAAGCTTTCAGATCCTAGCCAGCTGCTTAGGTAAATTGGATCCTCTTATTATACATTCTAAAAACAAAAAAACCCACATTTTTTCAAAGCAATTGCCACAGGTTGCAATGATATGCGTGTGTGTATGTGGTTATTTGACAAACATCTGTCTTCTGCACAGCACCATAAGCTACAGAACAGTGGAGTTTGTGTCTGTTTTCTTCTCTATTACATCACTGTACTGAGGACAGTGCTGGGCACATGGTAGGCACATGTGCATTTGTTGAATGAATACAGTATTGGTAATGACCCAGTAGGAAGACTCATTTCCGTAAATATTCCAAAGCCTCAACTCCGCCTAGGATGATGCTGAAATGTCCCCTTAGACGGGGTATTCACTGAAACACTGAGTAGAACAGTCAGAGTCTTGGGAAAAATCAAGGATGCTTTTCAGGCCCATCATGGTCAATCCTTTTGTTTAAAACCTATTTCACATACTATGTATGGTAGCAGCTTGTATACAACACCCAGGAAATATGAGCTGGTCTCTCTGTTCCACGACTGGGTCACCTGCCCTTCTGAGCAACAACAAGCACATGGAAAGAGAAGAGCATCAACCTCTGTAGGCCTCCTATGATGTGCCCAGCACTTTGCCTTCACCATTTCCTGAAAGGGAAGGACTGTAATTCTGTTTATTCCACATTCCCTAAGACACCTCTATGAGTCTTGGACATATAGCAAGCATTGTATTAACCATTCATTAATGCTTGTCAAAGAAATTTCATTTATGAAAACAGGGACCCTGTGACATGTGGGCAACTGTGGACAAACAAAAACAATGGTGGCTTATGAGGACTTCTGTCACTTAGAAAGGAGAACCATAGCAGGGATGAATTCTGAAAATTAAAAAAAATGTGTTTGCTTAGTGCTATAGGAGAAAGTGTTGAAGTAAAGGCAATTAAGGATATGTGCTAATCATGGAGATAAATTCTTAGCTAACTGTGAAAAACTAAGATAGCCAAACTTTAATAGGTGTGGATAAGGGGTGCTGATTATATGGCACCTCGCTCCAAAGATATCCCCTAAGATGTCTGTCTGGCCTCAACATAAGCAAGCGCTGAAGATTTTTTTGGCTCAATCTTCAATCATTTTAACACCTGGAAAATCTCCTTTCATCTATACCTCCCCCACTTCTCCCCCAGATACTAGATTACTTTGAAACAACATTATAACATTTCATCCATGAATGTGTCAATCCTAAAAGATAAGGACTCTTCCTTTTAATATAACCACAATACCATTATTATACCTTAAAAAAAGAAAAAGAATTCCTTAGTGTCTTACTCAGTCAGTGAGATCTCCCAGTACGTCATATAAATGCTTTTATTGTTAGTTGGTTGGCTGTTTTTTCTTTTGTTTATTTCCACAGTTGTCTTGTTGGAATCAAATCCAAACAGGATCCCCATTATGCATTGGTTGATATATCCCCTGTGTCTCTTGTAATCAATAGTTTCCTCCTCCTTTGTATTTTTATTTGCAATCTATCTTTGGAAGAAAGTGGGTCATTTGTTCTGTAGAGTCTTCCACATGCCGCATCGCATTACTATGTCAATAGGGTATTGTTTAATATGCTTTTCTGTGTCTTGTGTTTTCTGTACAGTTGCACTTAGAGGCTTAATAGGTTCAGGTTCCATGTTTGGCAAGAATATGTCATAGCTGGCATTTTGTACTTTCTTTTGCATCCCATCAGGAGGCACATAGTTGCTTATTGTCTCTCTTTTTTGTTATGTTAAAATTGATCAGTAGATTCAAGTGTTGTCAACCTGAGCTGTTCATTGTAAAGTTTTTTATTAGCTTTTCACCAAATGATTTTAATAGTCTTTGCTTTTTGCCTGGATCCAGTTTTCATTAGGGGTTCTGAAATGTTGATACTCCTAATTCTATCATTCTTTCTGCATTTATTACCTAGAAATCTTTTATAAAGAACCTTCTCTCATCAGTGGAATATGAATATGTGTCTATGTATATATTCTTCATTATAGTTTGTACACAAAATGCAGGACAAATGCCTTTCCTTTGTTTACCAGTTTTCAGATTGAGTGCGTTCAGTTGCATCTTCTAACGGTGATCACAAGTTTGGTTTTCTGTTTAATATATCACTATGAACACATGGATTTAAACATGTTTGATATGACTCAACTCATTGCAGTTATTATCCTTATTGATAGTTCAATTCTTCCATTTTTGAGACAAGTGGAAGCCAGTTAAAGTCAGCTCTAGAGTCCTTTTGATATGACCCCAATGATTTTCAATAACTTCCTTACTTTCAAGATTGAGGTGTCAGGGTTTATGTTGTACATTTGCTGCTGCAGACCTGGAATCATCCATTTCTCCAGAGTTTTATTGGTAGTTTTCTTCTCTATTTCTAGAAGCTCTTTATACATGAGGTGATATAAGCAGCAGTATTTTTTTCCCAGTTGGCCTCCTGTCTTTTTACTTTATATATGTGAACATTGCTTCTGGTTTTGAGTCCTAAGTAGGAAAGTATTCTACACTCTATAAAGGAATTCATCCATGTTTTCTTCTAGAGTATATGTAATTTCACTTTTCAAATTTAAATTTCTAATTAATTTGGAATTTATGCTAGTACACAGTTGAGGGATAGATCAATGTTGTCCTTTTCCAAATGGCTATCTAATTATCCCAATAGATAGAGTTATTAAAAAGTCCATCTTGCTCTTTCTTCTCTTCCTTTTCCTCCATTTCCAAAACAGTTACCTATTAAAGCCATTTAGTGGAGTGTCCCATGTAGAACAGAGTGGCATGGACTGAGGCTGAGTAGGGTGAGAAGGCTCAAAGGAAAAAAGGACTTACACAAGATATCAGAGTCCAGGTAGGGTCTGGAGGGTGTGTGTGTGTGTGTGTTGGGTAATGATGACCCAGTATTAGAAATCAGAACCCAACAGTGGGAGATAGACATTTACATGTGTGGAAATCAAGGTGTGAAGTGTCAGGGCCCAAGCAGAGTGAGGAAGGCATATATGCATGAGGCTGGCCAGGCATGGGGTCGAAGCCCAAGCAGGGAGTGGAGGATGTCTGCACGAGAGAAACCCAGCACAGATTGTCAGCACCTGAGTAGCATGATGAAGTCATCTCCGGTGGGGAGGAGTGCGGCAGCAGTGATGGGGGATTGATTATATCCAGAGGAATTGGTCAAACAGGTAGATATGTAAAGGATTTCAGGAGCTGATTATCTCATTGTTGGAGAAGGGAGTCATTAATATAGAATGAAAGAAAACTAAAATCATCAGCCTTCACTGAAAACTACAAAACAATGCAGAGAGAAATTAAAGAATACCTAAACAATTGCAAAAATATACATTAGTGTATTGCAAAACTCATTATTGTTTAAATGTGAATCCTTCCCAAAGTGACTAGTAGATTCAGTATCATCCCATTTGAAATTCCAGCATTTTGGTAAGAATTAACAAATTGATTTTAATATTTGTAAGAAAACACAAAGGACCTATAATAGCCAAAACAATCTTGAAAAAGACATTAGAAGAAGAAAAAAGTTAGGAATCTTTAACTAGGTGTGCCTGACTGGCTCACTTGGTTAAGCGTCTGCCTTTGGCTCAGGTCATAATCCCAGGGTCCTGAGATGGAGCCCCGCCTCAGGTGTCCGATTCGGTGGGGAGTCTGCTTCTCCTTCTCCCTCTGCCCCTCCCCCCAATTTGTGCATGCTCTCTCTCTCTCATATAAATAAATAAAATCTTTTTTTTTTAAAGATTTTATTTATTTATATGAGAGAGAGAGCATGAGAGGGGGGAGGGTTGGAAGGGTCAGAGGGAGAAGCAGACTCCCTGACGAGCAGGGAGCCCGATGCGGGACTCGATCCAGGGACTCCAGGATCATGACCTGAGCCGAAGGCAGTCGCTTAACCAACTGAGCCACCCAGGCGCCCTAAATAAATAAAATCTTTAAAAAAAAAAAGAAATATTTAACTATATGATCTTAAATCTTATAAAATTATAATAATAAAGTATTTTTATTAGGGATAGAAATACATCCATGGTACAGGTTATCTTTAATTTCTCTTTGCAGACGTTTGCTGTTTTCAGTATAGAGATCTTACATGTTTGTAAGTATGTTAGATTTTTTATTCTATTGCAAATGGTATTGGTTTTAAATTTGATTTTTCAGGGCGCCTGGGTGGCTCAGTCGGTTAAGCGACTGCCTTCAGCTCAGGTCATGATCCTGGAGTCCCGGGATCGAGTCCCACATCGGGCTCCCTGCTCAGCGGGGAGTCTGCTTCTCCCTCTGATCCTCTTCCCTCTCACACTCTCTGTGTCTCATTCTCTCTCGCAAATAAATAAATAAAATCTTAAAAAAAAATAAAAAATAAATAAATTTGATTTTTCAGTTGTTTGTTGCTAATACATAGAAATATAATTGATTTTGGGACACCTGGGTGGTGCAATCAGTTGAGTGTCCACTCTTGGTTTTGCTTTGGGTCATGGTCTCAGGGTCCTGGGACTGAGCCCAGGACTGGCTCTGCTCTCAGAACAGAGTCTGCTTGAGACTCTCTCTCCCTCTGCCCTCTCTGCCCCTCCCCCCCACTCTCTCTCTCCCTCTGTTAAATAAATAAATGAATCTTTAAAAAATAAATACAATTAATTTTGTATATTGACTTGTATCCTGTGTGCTTGCTATATTTCCTTGTTAGTTCCAGTGGTTCTTACAGATTCATTTAGAATTTCCTACATATATAATCAAATCATCTATGAATAAAAATAATTTTAATTATTCCTTTCATATGTATACCTTTTGTTTCATCTTCATGCCTTGTTGCACTAGCTAGGACTCCCTGTACAATATTAAATAGAAGTGGTAAGAGTGGGCAACTTTGCCTTGTTTCTGGACTTATGGAAAAAAGTATTCAGTCTCTCACCACTAAGTATGTTAGGCATAGATTTTTTTTGTGGATACGCTTGATCAGTTTAAAAAAAAGCTTCATTCTATTTCTAATTTGCTGAGAGGTATTGTCATAAATGAATGTTTAATGCTTTTTCTGTATATATTAGGATGATCATATGGTTTTTCTTCATTCTATTAAGATGGTGAATTACTTTGATTGATTTCCAAATGTTAAACTTTGTATTCTTGGGATAAACCTCACTTGGTCATATGTGTTATTTTTTTATATATTTCTTGATTTGGTTTCCTAATATTTTGTTAAGAGTTTTTCCATCTATGTACTGATAGATATTGGTCTATAATTTTCCTTTCTTTTAATGTCTGCTGTTTTATTATCAGGGTTATGTTGGCCTCATAAAACAGGTTTTGATATGTTTTCTCATCCTATGTTTTCCAAAAGCACTTGGGTAATATTAGTTTTAGTTCTGTTTAAAATGTTTATCACTAAAGCCATTAGGGCCTGGAGATCTCTCTGAAAAAAGCTTTTAATTATAGATTCAATTTCTCTAAGAGAGATGGAATTGTTCATCTTTTCTATTTAATTTTATGGTATTTTAGATAAATCTGTTGGGTTTTATCCCAAGGAATTTTTCCATTTCATTTCAAGTGGTCAAATTTATTAGCATAAAGTTATTCGTTATTTTTTATTATCACCTTGTCAGTACCTTTAAGTCTTATATTAATGTTCTTTGTCCTTCTCGATGTTAGGAATGTGTGCCTTCTCTCTTAATTGTCTTTATCAGTCTTTTTTTTTTTTAAGATTTTATTATTTGAGAGAGTAAGAGAGAGCACAAGTTGGGGGAAGGGGCAGAGGGAGAGGGAGATGCAGACTCTCCACTGAGCAGGGAGCCCATGGGGCTCCATCCCAGGACCCTGGGATCATGACCTGAGCCAAAGGCAGATCCTTAACTGACTGAGCCACCCAGGCGCCCCTATTGACTTTATCAGTCTTGACAAAGGTTTGTCAATATAAGTATTCTTTCAAAAAACTAAGGTTTGGGGCGCCTGGGTGGCTCAGTTGGTTAAGCGACTGCCTTCGGCTCAGGTCATGATCCTGGAGTCCCTGGATCGAGTCCCGCATCGGGCTCCCTGCTCGGCGGGGGGTCTACTTCTCCCTCTGACCCTCCCCCCTCTCATGTACTCTCTCTCTCATTCTCTCTCTCTCAAATAAATAAATAAAATCTTAAAAAAAAAAAAACTAAGGTTTGGTTTATGATATTAATTATTAATTAATTTGTGCTTTTATCTTCATTTTGGTCATTGTGTATCTTCAAATATATCAGACACATTTCAATACTCAAATGTATTAGAGTGACCTGTTCATGCACAGAGGCTAATCACTTAGGAAATGAACTTCTATTTGTCAGAAGTTACAGATTGACTTTCTATAGAAGCTGTTTAACTGCTGGACACTATTCAATTAAGGGAAAAAAGCAAAACAAACCCTTTAATAAATGAGAAATACAGATAGAAACATTAATATTATTTGATATTACTTAAATTTTACTGTTAAACCTAAATGTGATAAATTATTCAAGTTCAAGCACTTGGACTGTAAAAAACATTTTATCTTCATAGCATATTGCATAATCAGTTACTCATGGGCAAAATTTTTCAGGACCTTTTGACTGTTAATGAGAAAAAAGAATCACAGACTTTGAGACACTAAAGAAAGTCATTCGCAATTGTACATTTGAATGTATGCCATTGTTAATTAGTAAATTAGTTTTTTAGTTAATTTAATAGGATTTTTTTTCCTGAGAAGCTGATATAAAGCTGGTGATGCTTGTAATTGATTGTATCTCTGAACTCAAGAAATAAGTATTTTGCAGAGAAACTGAAATTTTCATTAATATTGATGACCTTTTAGGAAAAATAAGAAACCAAATTAAAGCAAGATGTGGAAAAAATTCTGAGCTGAACAATAACCATGGAAGAAAAAGATGAAGTTGTCAAAACATAAAAGCTGTTGGCCCCAAGGGAGCCACTTCTCAGGCATGTTTGTTCAGATCTTAAAGAAAAGATGATTTCTTTGCTATTTAAATTCCTTTTGATCTTATAAACAGATTAAAGCTTCTTTATTAATATTAGAAAGCTAGCATAATCCTGATACCTAATTCTAATAGAAATAACACACAGAGGGAAAAAACCAAAACACATGGTATGTTCATTTGTAAATGTTAATTCACAAATCCCAATATAAAATTTAATTCTGAAATATAAATTTCAGAAACTCAATGGTTAATATTAGAATTTCTAGTAATATCATTAGTTAGTTGAACATATTTCAAATGTCTGTTGGAATAAGAATAAGGGGGAAAGCTGAATTAAACAAAGTCAAAGAAATTTCCTGGCTGCAAGTCTCCTCACAGCCTTAATTTGTTCAAATACAAGGAAAAATTGTCTTCACTCTTACCAAACTTAATTGATCATAAAACCTTTTTTTTTAGATTTTAATTTTTTTAAGTAATTTCTACACCCAGTGTGGAGTTTCATTTATATTTACATTTATAAGCCTTTCTGTATTTCCCTTTCACAAACAGATATAACTTCTGCAATCTGAAAAAAAATGCTATTTAAAAAAAAAAAAAAGCCACTGAGATGTTCTCTGTTGCCCTCGTAAGAGTCCAAAATACATTAGAAGGCATATAAGTTTCTTCATGATTTGGCCCTTGCTTTTACCACAAGAATCCACCGAATGAGCCAGCTAGGCTCCCCCTTAAAACCTTTTTTAATGCTAGAAATAATGTGCTTTACAAGTCAGTTTGAGAAATGTTGAAAATGTCAATACATGAACGGGGGATAGCAAGGTGATCATTTTGATAGGTGTTAAAACAGCAAATGACAAAAAAAGAAAAAGGAGTAAACACATTTACATATTTAAGAATGCTTGGAAATTCTAACTGGAGTACTGGTGCAAGAAGAGAAACAACAGAAGCAAATGCAAAAAGGAAAAGAATATATAGTTTTCCTTTATAATGACTGGTTATCAGGAAAATAACTAAAAAAAGTCAACCAGTAAATGTTAAAAACATAAAAATGTCAATAAGGTAATCAGCAGAGTGAAAATAAAAAGTATATTAACAAAAAATAAACTATTAGGAAATAGGTGGGAAAATATCCCATTTTCAATAACCACAAAATATAGAAATTAAATAGGAAAAAATAAAATTATCATGGACTTACATGAACAAATGATTCAACTCCAATGAATAACATAAATGAAGGCTTGGATAGTTAGAGAGACAACATGAATCTGACAAAAAGAATATCAAGTTATCTAAAGAAATGCAGTATAAGAAAAGCAAGTAGAGTCTGGCTAAGTGTTTGGGGGAAAAGAAATAATTAGAGCTCCACTTCACATATTACATAAATATAAATACTGTGTGGATAAAAAATGTGATTACCAGGATAAATCATGTAATATTATTCATATAATCATGCAGTGGGGGATGCCTTTCTAAGCCCAATTCCAGAAGCAGAACCCATAAAGGGAAAGATTGATAGATTCAGTTATCAAAATGTTGGAAAACTTTTTTAAAAAAAAGATTTATTTTTTTTTTTTTTTGAGAGAGAGAGAGAAAGCACACGAGTGGCGGTGGGGAAGGAGGGAGGGGCAGAGGGAAAGAATCTTAAGCAGACTCCCCTCTGAGCGGAGCCCAACACTGGGCTTGATCTCAGGACGCTGAGATCATGACCTGAGCTAAAAGCAAGAGTTGGATGCTTAACCAACTGAGCCACCCAGACGCCCCAGAAAACTTCTTTCCTATAGCTTCTATGCAACAAAATACCCATGAACATAATTTACCAACAAACAAAAATATTTTCAATATATACTACAAAGAGTAAATATCCTTAATATAAGATCTGATAAGAAAAGAATTAATACAATAAATGACAAAGGTTTTTAACATACAATTTGGAAGAGAAGAGAAAATTAACAAACTGATACATGAAAGTAGGCTTTACTTCAATATTAAACAGAGGAACACAATTGACAATGAGTTGGAATGCTTTACTTATGAAACTGTCAATTGTTAAAAAACCTGATTGCTACTCAGTGGTTGAGGTGATGTAGGGCAGGAGAAAGACTGGAACTGTGTTTCAGTGGGCAGTTTAGCAGCATATATACCAACATCTTTAAATACCTTAAATGCAACTGTGAGTGTTTTATTCCATGGGAATTTTTAGAGATCTATAAACCTTTTAGCAAAAGGTTTAGCTATGAAAGTTTACCATGGTATTGTCGTTTGAGTGAAAATTTGGAGAAGTATAAATGTTCACGATAGGAAATTGTTTAAATAAATAAATTGAACAAAAATAATTTATTCTAATATTATTAATTATACTGTAGGTGAAATTTTGTGGTATGGAAATACTCACCAGATATATTAAAAGGAACATACAGATTAAGAAACATTAAAGAGAGATTGACAAACAGAGACTAAGAACAGGATAGAATCACAGAGAAGACTCAGATGGATATACACTAAGCTGTTAAATGTAGCTATGTGAAGGGGCTTGGGGTGTGTTTTCTTTGTGTTTTTAATTATCCGTAATTTAAAAAAAAATTTCTATTATTATGTTCAATTAGCCAACATATAATACATTATTAGTTTTTGATGTAGTGTTCAAGGATTCATTAGTTGCCTATAACACC
The DNA here is from genome assembly GCF_029215605.1 of Mirounga angustirostris. NCBI lineage: Eukaryota > Metazoa > Chordata > Mammalia > Carnivora > Phocidae > Mirounga > Mirounga angustirostris. The sequence goes on from NW_026991720.1 coordinate 39,921,122, forward strand.
CAGTGCTCATTACCTCCCATGCCCTCCTTGATACCCATCACCTGGTTACCCCATCCCTCCACCCCCATCCCTTGTAATTTTTTTTACAATCAACAGGCAATGTTTGTAACAACAACAAAAAGAAATAAAAAGTATTGTATCAATTGTGGATAATATTATACCAAAATATTAACAATAGGACAAAAGGACTGTGGGGGCTTTTCATTTATATTTACATTTATAAGCCTTTCTGTATTTCCCTTTCACAGACAGGTATAACTTCTGCATTCTGAAAAAAAAATGCTATTTAAAAAAAAAAAACCACTGAGATGCTCTCTGTTGCCCTCGTAAGAGTCCAAAATACATTAGAAGGTATATAAGTTTCTTCATGATTTGGCCGTTGCTTTTACCACAAGCCAGCTCTCTTACTACATCCTCTACTGCAGTCTAAGGCTGGACAGAAGGACTTTCAGTTCTCCACAAACAGGAATGCCCTCTAGGCATTTGATCCTGCCCACACGTCCCTTCCTCACTTCTCACAACACCTTTACTGGAAAATCTTCCTCACCCTTCACACGCTGCTTACTGGGTCAGGTGCCTCGTGCATACCTACATCATTTCACTAACCACATATCATTTTCTGTTTTCTTGTCTTTCTCCCTCACCAGATTCTAAGCTCCTATGAGGAAGTACTTAATGAGTGATCAACTATTGCTCTCAAAAGAGGTAATGAAATAAGAAAATGAATGGAACCAGCCTCCATTTATCAGATGCTGCCGTGGGCATTTCATTTATTTTATCTCACTGAATCCTTACCAAGATTATATGAAGTAGGTATTATTTTGACCCTTTCCAGATAAAAAGACAAAGGTCCAAAGAATTTAGGAATTTGGATCACCCTGAGCAGCCCCCAGCACATAGTAAATGCTAATAATTATAGAATAAAAGAACACACATACTCTGTGGTAATTTCTCTAAAGGCAAAACTAAATGAAGAATTGAGCTTATTACTGGATAACCAAAACAAAAAACACCTTGTTATGAGGGTGAGATATAGAGTAGAAATGGGAATAGGTTGTTTAATTTCCTTTTTCCTTTTTGTCCTGAATTATTTTAGATGGCTACAGAGAGTGCCTGGATTCATCTGCATTAAAACCCCTTGAGAATTTTTATAGGTTGAACCAAAACAGAATAATGAAATGAACCCTCCTAGGCAGAAAGGCAGAAGCAGACATGAAAGATGATTCTCTGAATTATTTGGCCTTTATAGGAAGAACCATGATGAGCTTCTAGAAAATGCATTATTGATGTGATGTAATAAGGTGAGCTTTCTTTTTTCTTTTTTTCTTTTCAAATAATGACTTATTTTATATTAACTGTGGTATGAAACATTGCCACTAAGGTTGTCCTCAGCACAAGTGAATTGTATTTGATTTCCTACCCTGCCTTTTCCATCTATTTCAATAGCTCTCCTGTTTTGTCAATGAGGTTTTATTCATGTCATTATTCGATTTCTAGTTCAGCATGGATTCAATGGATTCAAGAGATTTTTCTTCCCCAAATCATACCCTCTGTTCCCTACACTGAGTTTTCTTTGATTTCTGAGTAGTGCCTAGTCATTTCATGCTTACCTCCATATTTCATTTCCTTCTGCATAAAAATAGCACTCTTTAATTGTGCTACAGTTGAGAAAATAGATGTTTCAAAATAATTAAATATTTTTATTTTAAAAGGGCAGCCTCTACTTAATATCTTGAAAAATATTAAAATCCACAGCACTGTTCTCTTATTTTATATACAAATCCCACTTGCATTCAAGATTGTTCTTGGAGCACCGGGACAAACAAACTCAAAGTCTAATCGATAAAGGGAAAATTGTTAATTAGGGCTTGATATAAAATTTACAAATTTAACTTATGCAAATATTAATGTTCTTCCCATTTGATTCTTCTCATTATCACTCAGTAATGATTTATTTGTTGTCTATTTAGAAATCAGTTGACACAAACATAAATACATACTGAGCCAATGTCCATTTTCTTCCTTTATACGACAGAAAGTCTTGTGTGCCGGGCACTGTGCTAGACACAGTCTCTGTTCTCTTTAGCTTATAGTATAAAAGGAAGACAGATGAAGTCACACTAATGGTTGTACAATTACAAATCAAGATGAGTGCCCTAAAGAAAAGGAATATGGTTGGAGGAACTTCTCTGGGCTGGGTCCGTCACGTGGCACACTTGCCAGACCTTTAAACTGTGGTCTCTGGCAAGTCTGTAGCCTTCCTGGGCTGCCTGTGATCACACTGAAACACTTACCCTGCTAAACACTTGAGATGAAAAGCTCGCTAGACCTGACCTGGTCTGAATTTTAAAATTCAGTTGGAAAATCTTCTGCTTCTACTGTTAACACTGCAACACATTATATTTTCAGGTTTAAAATAAGTTTTATCTTGGAGGTGGCTGCCCACCTACCAAGGCTTCATTTAGAACATGTGGTCCCAAGTGTTTGAGTATCCACAGCAAAGAAGGGTGTGGGAGAAGCACCAGAGAAAAATCTTTGAGTGTGTGGCAATGGATGGGCAACACGGTAGCATATGGGGCTTTGGCAGTAATGCATGGTGTTCCCTGGACAACTCTGTCCTGTTTCACCATTGCTCACAAAGAAACTCCCTTTGCACACACACACACACACACACACACGGACACCCCTTCACATCAAATGCATACACTTAATTAGAAACATTAGGGAAAAAGGTTGATGAAGCAAGGTACATGAGTCCATTAGGAAAACTTAAACCCAAGGAAGGAATTGAATGAGTAAAATGAAAAACTGGCCTTTTGGCAAATATTCATGGTCAAGGTAGACATTGTACTTGGGAATGATTGATTGGGTTTAAGGTTTAGTGAGTTCGTGTCAGGTACTTGATGATTTCACATGGGACAAGTATCATCTTACCAAACTGCAAAAAAATACAACTCAGAAAGTGAAGTAACTTATCCAAGGTCACTTCACTTCTAAGTGGCAGACTAAATTTAAACTCGTTTGTTCAGAGTTCTTTTCCCATCATCATTTTAGGAAAAAGATGTTGAAATTAAAAATACGATGAAAAATCCAGTGTTCATCTTGCGCTTGCTGGAAAGGCTTATAGAAAGGACCCTGGGTGAGGAATGGAAGGTCTTACGTCCTGGTTGCCAGCATAATAGGTCACCACATAAAGGACAAGCCATCCTTCTTTAGAAAGAACCAGTTATTTCTAGGGTAAAAAACAAAGGTCTTACAAAACCGAAGGCATGGCCCGTGAAAGAAATAATTGGTAACCTGGACTTCATTAAAATTAAAAACTTCTGCTCTGTGAAAGACACTGTCAAGAAAAAGAGAACAAGTCACAGACTGGGAAAAAATATTTGCAAAAGACACATCTGATAAAGGACTGCTATCCAAAGTATACATAAAATTCTTAAAATATAATAAGAAGAAAACAAACAACTCAGTTAAAAAATTGGTCAAAGACTTTGACACCTCACCAAAGAAGATACAAATATGGCAAATAAGTGTATGAAAAGATGTTCTACAGCATATATCATCAGAGAAGTGTAAATTAAAATAACAATGAGATACTTACTATACACCTAGTAGAATGGCCAATATCCAGAACATAGCCAAAACAAAATGCTGGTGAGAATGTTGAGCAACAGAGACTCTCATTCATTGCTGGTGGGAATGCAAAATGGTATGGCCATTTTGGAAGACAGTTTGGTGGTTATTTACAAAACTGCATATACTCCCACCATACAATCCGGCAATTGTGCTCCTTGGTATTTACCCAAAGGAGCTGAACACTTATGTCCACAAAAATCTGCACACAGATGTTTATAGCAGTTTTACTCATAATTGCCAGAACTTGGAATCAACCAAGATTTACTTTGCTAGATGAGCAGATACATAAACTGGTACATCCAGACAATGGAATATTATTCAGCACTAAAAAGAAAGGAGCTATCAAGCCATGAAAAGATGTGGAGAAATCTTTTTTTTTTTTTAAGATTTTATTTATTTATTTGAGAGAGAGAATGAGAGATAGAGAGCACGAGAGGGAAGAGGGTCAGAGGGAGAAGCAGACTCCCTGCTCAGCAGGGAGCCCGATGTGCGACTCGATCCCGGGACTCCAGGATCATGACCTGAGCCGAAGGCAGTTGCTTAACCAGCTGAGCCACCCAGGCGCCCAAGATGTGGAGAAATCTTAAATGCATATTACTAAGTGAGAGAAACCAATCTGAAGGCTTCATGCTATATGGTTCCAACTGTATGACATTCTGGAAAAGGCAAAACTATGGAGACAATAAAAGGATGAGTGTTTGCTGGGGACTTCGGGGGAGGGAGAGATGAATAGGCAGAGCACAGAGGATTTTTAAGGCAGTGTAACTATTCTGAATGATACTATAGTGATGGATATATGTCATTATACATTTGTCCAAACTCATAGAATATACAACGCCAAGTGGGAAGCCTAAATTATCTCTGGACTTTGGGTGATTAGGATGTATCATTGTAGGTTCATTGATTTGTAACAAATGCACCACTACAGTGGGAGATGTTGACAGTAGGGGAGGCGGGGCATGTGGATAGGTGGGGCATCTGTACCTTCTCCATTTTTCTGTGAACCTAAAACTGCTCTGAAAAGAATAATAAGGTCTTTATAAAATAAAATAAAAAAGCCTGTATAATATTTTACTTTATCCAGTTCTCCAGTTCCATAATCTCTGATCTAGAATCCAGTTGGATGAGTGATGATTTCATGTTTTTCTCAAAGATACCATTATGATCTACTCCTTCACTCTCTCATCTCTTTTCTAGTTTTTATCCTGATTTCTGTAATAATGTGAGTTACATATTTGACAAATATTAGTTTATTATCTTGATTCTTCTATTCCTAAGTGCGTATTATGATCAACAGTATAATAGCAATTTAGCATTTGTGGAAAAGGGAGATTTGTAGGAACTTGTAGGAAAGAAACATATACATACTTACTAGTTTCCAAGTATTTACATAATATAGAGAGCATTTAATCCTTATTACAACATCATAAGTCAATATTATCATGACCATTTTACATATGGATAAACAAATACTCAAAATCAAAGTCATATAGCTCATGTTCCCATTTACTATTTGGCATGCAGTAATTGCACTGTAACATCTAAATCTGCTACAATAAGGAGAGGGTGGTATTTAATGATGGTGGCGGTGCCATAATATGACACAATTCGGGGCTCAATTTTAGGTTGGAAGTTAACCTTCCCACTCCTGTCACCAGAGCATGCAGAACAGTAACCCTGCAAGAGGACACAGTGGCCATGCCACCACACGGAGCAGCAGCAGGGGCTGGGGCTGCAGCATCACCAGCCAGTCCTAAGCTAAAAAGCAATAGCTAGACAACGACAACAACGATGACAACAACAACAACAAAAAGCAATAGCTAAGGATTATGGAAAGGCAAGAAGGGGCTATTCCTCCATAATGAGGTACAGAAGGAAATGGATCAGATTCCCCCAGAATCAGGCCATTAGGCTCGTTGGTTAAGAGTTATTACCAGTTACACAGTGACTGGGGTCTGGGCATTTATATCAAAACCTCTTGCATATCCTTTAGAACTAATCAAATATAACCATAGTTATTCCATCAACATGTACATGGTTCTCATCACAGAGTAAGAGCTAACTCTTTCTATCTACAAATTTGATTATCATCTTAATAAGGGCCTAAATTAAAGCACCTCATGCAGGTGTTTTTGTTTGTTTGTTTTTACCCCTAAGGGGTGCTCAAATAGCACCAGATGCCACTACATCTAGATGGCCGCTGAGAACAGATCCTTGATTTATTCACCATGATGATTGGGTACAAAAGGCTGTTAAGAATTGGGGCAAGGTTGAATCGCTCTGCCTGATTGGGGAGGAAATTATTTTAATGAGACAAGAAGAGGAGGGAAGAAGAGAGCCAGTGGATGCTGTCAAGGGAGAAGAAGAGGCTGGTGTCCAGAGACCATACTGCCAGGAGGTAACTTTAAAAAAAAAACAGAAATCTCTAATGGGAGGTTTTAAAGTGATTTGCTGTGGAATGTCTGATGTAAACACCCTCCTCTGCTCCCCAAGGACTCTTCAGTAAAGTCTGCACCATTCCCCGATGCTTCCATCCATGGCTGCTTAGCAAGAATTAGCCAAGTGCTGAGCATCTGGGCGGGTGCCAGGTGCAGACAGATGCAAGAGGCTGGGGGAGATGGCACAGCTGGCCCAGGTGAGACCTCGCCTGTGGAGGCCATCTCCGTCATCACTTGGCATCGAGATTCTGATGTCTCACAGGAGGAAGAGGGGCAAGACACAGAAGAAGAAAAACAGAGAAAGAAAGAAGGAAAGAATACATTGCGGGGCAGCCCTGGCCTCGGAGTTGTTTAATTTCTCTTTGGATGGGCAGAGTTTGGGATTTGAACCCAAGTCTCTCTGACCTCCAAGCCCTGCATGGTCTACTAAAGTGTAAGAATAAAACTTAATCCACATTTCTAAAAGTAAACCCACCACATACACTCAGTCCCTGCTGATGGCAAGAAGCAGAGCAAACTGTAATGGTTCCCATGACACAGTGAAAACACCCAAAGTGCCAGAAAGGCTTTCCCAGCCTCCCCCCGAACAGTTCCTAATCTTACTTTCCACTTCCAGGAACAGCTGTAGTCTGCAGCATTTCATGCTGTCGCTTGTCTCCCTCTGGGCTTCCCTGTTGCTTCTCTTTTCCACCCACCCGAGTCCTTTGTGCTCTTCACGTCCCTGCTCCCATCATCCCACCCCCTTCAGGAAGGCTTCCCAATTCCCTTCCTGATTCTGCTCACTCTCCCATACTTCTGTTGCCTGCCTCAGGTCTGAGGTCGACTTTAGCCATCTGTGCATCCCCCATAGACCCAGCACAGTACAGAGCATATAATGTGTTCCCAATAAATAACATTTACATTGAACTTAAAGATGCTGGGTCTCTAACTTTATTTGCAGCAAACCTTAATAACCCCTAGAGGTTTTTCCTAAACAATAGGAAAATCAGATTTCAGTGGTCTAATGCAGAATTCAAATGCAGCAAACCCAGCATAGCTGTCTTGTAATTGGTGCCTGTGATTCCTGGTGCTTGATTTAGAAGTTGCCTGCCTGACCAGATTATATGTTTACATTAGAGACAATTAAGCGGATGAAATGATGCTAGAGAGAAAAAGTCCTATTGATTCGTTTCAAGCACTTCAGACTATCACCTGGGTCTGTGTGCCAGCCAGATCCACTGTAACAATAACCAGAGGCTTCAGGGTTTTTGAGGTGAGCCGTGAGCTTGAGTGGGCACAGTCCAGGGGGCCCAGGGGTTGCTCTGGGAGATGCACCTGCTTAGATGCCATTGGCATTTCCAGTTTTTTGGCAAAGGTCCTCACACCAGCTGGAACCACAACTCTAGCAGATTCCAGGAGGGGCTGTCTGCACTGCCCTCAGGCTCATAGCTAGCAGACCTGTTCGGCAAGAATCTAGAAATGCAGTGCCTCTCTCTTCCTTAACGCCTAATTGGCACAGAGGAGATTTCATCCTCCCAAAAAGGCCACAGGGAGACAGACAGCAGTGTGGTAAATAAAGCATCTTGACCATTGAAATGGTAACTATTTATCCCATGAGTACTTACACCCAAATGGAAACAAAAAGTCATGAAGTGGTTTATGTCCTTATTTGTTATTGCCAACATTATTCTTTTACAACCACATACTGTTTTCCTTTACAAAGGCCCCAAAGTGCTTCTCAGATGTCTGGACACTAATGTTCTTAAAAAAGAGCAGATACTGTTGAGTGGCATATCTTATCCCTGCTTCAACAGGCTTCTTCTCTAAGTTTAGCATCATTTGAACATGAGGTAGAAAAAAATGGTAAAGGGAGGAGCTAGACAGACAGGAATAAAAGTCAGGAAGAGCCAGAGAGAAAGACAAAGAAAGAGACAGACACAAGAAAGGAAAGAAATAGAGGCATAAACAGAGACAGAGCGATGGATGCACAGATGGAAACAGAACCTGGCAGAGCGGACTGACAGACAGACAGACCACCATGGCAGGTCCAAGATTGCCTTCCCCCTAACCAGTGCCAGGGGCTGTCTGGGGCTAAATAATGCCCAAGACTTTTTTCCTCACAAGCAGCACTCTCTCTGTTCCCTCCCCCAAAACACATCAGCCCTCTAAGACTCCTGTGTCCCTAACTGTGACCCAGCCTGGGGTTGGCAACGACAAGGAGATGCTTCACTGAGTAATAGAGTAAAAAACAAGAGTCAAGAAGAGAGAACAGGGAAACAACTATGGGGAGAAAAAAGGAAGGGAGAGAAGATGGATGATGTGTAGCAAGGATTTTCACATTACAAAGTACGCCTGCTAGGAGTGGGCATGGGCAGGGGGTGGGAGGGTTATTTCCTTGCTTCACCAGACTTCCTGGAAGGTGAGAGTGGGGCCTTTTCTGTGCTCCCTGCTTTATAACTCAGGAGCCAGCCATCTGGTGACCTCCGAGTTCCCTAGCTTTTAGGGCTGACCCTTCCTTTCAATAGTTAAGTGATAGTGGCTTATATTTAGGAAATACATGCTTAAGTTTATAGAGCTCAAGTGTATGATGTCCTGCAACTTACAGGCCAATGGCTCCACAAAAAAAATAATAACATAAATAGTAAAAATTAAAATCATACATAAGTAAAGCAAATATGGCCAAATGTTAACAATTCTTGACTGTGGTGAGCATACAGGAAATCAGAGAGATATTCATTCAACATTTCAGGACATTTAAACTTTTCATTTATAAGAGGTTGGAATTAAAAAAAATAGTAATAAAAAGGAAGAAACAAGTAAGTAGAAGTTCTTGCCCAGGGGGAGGAAATCAGTGCGCTCCCCACATTTCCTCAGGGCTCCCTTGCTCTGATTTCCTGTGCCGGCCACTCCATTACATTATCTTCCTGCTTGATGATGCCCCTCTTTCTTCCCCTGACATAGACCCAAACATGGACTACAGCCCCTTCTTCCTTGATTCCCACAAAACTCCCCTGCAAGGCAGGTGTGTGCCATCATCGCTTTGACCGTGGTTGCAATGTGATGATCTGGAGCAATGATCGGGGCCAGGCTCACATCACACACATCATAGCATATACATGAAAACGGACTGTTCTTAAATCGAAACTACAAACACTGTTTGCCTTTATGGTTTTCAAACGAGTATACACTTTAACATCTTATTCTTACAGTAACATTTTCAATAAAGTGAGACAACTAAAGGGTGCTGTTTCTAGAAGTTCCCTGGCCAGTCCTTCCACCAGGAGAGCCAGCTTCAGTTTTTCTGCGGGTCATCTCTTCTCACGACCCAACCTCCTCAAGAAATCAGCCTCCTCCCAGCCAGCAGATTCTCTTTCCTCCTCTATTCCCTCCCTCTCTCTGTCCACACAAACTCTGAATTCAACTCAATCTTTCATGCAGAACCACTTCTCTCTATATTCTGTCCCTTGCTTCCAAACCCTACGTCTGTCTGGGTGGCAGGAGGGGGAGCTGCATTCTACAGAACCACAGATCTATTAATTCATTGGTTAAGCGAAAGATCATTTTTCCCCTGAGAGCAATTATGCTAGCAGAGGGCAGAAACATCCATGCAGTGTTTATTTTAAATAGCAGTTTAAAAAATTCTTGCTATCCTGAACTGTGGCTTCACCAAAGAGCCCTATTTAAAATGTGGCAAACACTCAGTAGCTATTTGTATGGGTACGTTGTCTACAAAGCCAGCTGCAGAAAAGCAGTCCTATTTAAAATGAGCTATAAGAATGCTACTGTTATTGTGTTTTCCTGGGTCACTGGCCTGGGAGAGGACAATTGAGACAAAGTAAAGAAGTCTGCCTCTGCCCCATTTTCCCAGCCTGGTGATCTGCCCAACTATCATTGAGATTTGACTCAACACTCCAGCCCACAGCTCTCCTATCTGCTCCTCTTTGAGGCCTTACTTTGTTCTTTTTATGTCAGGGTCCCAGGCCAGTCCTGGATCTCACCTGTTCCTGGAAAATCTGCTTTACCTGCATTGTCCCCACATTATCCAAGCTGTTTGGCTTCATGTGAGCAGGACTTGGTGACCTCTGTCCCGCATATCATTTTGCCAGACCCAACTTTCACAGGCAACATGAAAACCTTGAGGAACATCATCCCTGCCCTGTTACTTCTCCCTCTGCTATCCACAAGATGTTTCTTACCAGAGAGGCTTATTTCAATTCTCCACTTTGAAGGAAGCCAGTGCGCTCGTGCATTCTCTGCCGTGCTTCTGGAACTTCATACCATCAGAAAGAACTGTGGAAGAAACATTACTGGTCTTTGACTAGCCAAAGACCTCCTCGTTCTGGACAAGGCCACCCTGGAGTCTTTTACTTGCAATAAAATGGAAGTTTCAGGACACTAAGAAGTAGAAACTTGTTCAAAGTTCTCACTCTCCCATCCCCTACTAAATGAAGTACCAGGGAACATTTAAACAGCACAGTTTATGTTTAAACCCACAGTCTGGATAAGTAAGACTTCTTCAGATGCAGATCCTTCGGGCCCCAGACCTGCATGGAGCCCCACTCAGTGGGTGATGGTCTTTGCAGCAGCCACACTCTGTGAATAACCAGCACGACCCTTTTCAGGGCAAGGTAGCCTTTCCAACCTTCCATTCAGGCCAAAAGTTATGATCATAATCTTATCTTACCAGATTTGGGGCACTATGGGATAAATGTTATTCTAATTTCAGTAGAAACATGAAAGCATGATTTCCAGACAAATGGGCTTTTAGCTTAGGGTTTGCAAAAGTTACATGTTCTCCTTCATTGTCATTGCAGTTGCCCTGCAGAGGGGCATTTAGACTTTCTTTTACTTCTCCTACAAATCTGCAATTAATAGCCACAGCCTGTTAATCCCATTTCCCATAACTGACAGGGTCAGGAGTCTCTTGTAACACCCACATGCCAGCAAGTGGTACCATTCTGAGAACATGTGCCTTTATTGAGAACCCCAACTCCTCCTTTCATAGGTATATGCCTATACTCTGCCTCAGTGATTGGTCTGGGATTGGCAACCTCTTCATCCTGGGCCATCATTCTTTCCCATGGGATGAAGCTCAGGAGAGACAGCCTTCTCCTCTCCAGAGGGAAGATTTGGAAAATGTTGAGTCCAGAGCCATTGCCTGCCCTTGTGCTAATTATATGTCCCAAGCCACCCTATAAAAAGAGAGAAGGAACTCAACACGAACAAGAAAAGCAGAGGTGAATGATACCAAGGGAGCCCAAGTTTCTAGGGTCAGAAGTCCTGAGAAGAGCCCTGGGTACGGCCTTCCCAAGGTTCTGCTTGTAAGTTGTGTTTGTCTTTTCTGATGTTGGTTTTGGCTTTCTCAACTATCCTAGCCCCTCCATTAAATATTTTTATGCTTAGGTGAATCTAAGTTGGTTTTCTAATACCTGGACCTCAAAGAATCTGACCTGACAGATGGCCCATAATTGATTAATCTTGACAATTGATGTAGTTACAATATGCCAGGAACTGTGTCAGGCCTTGAGCAAATGAATAGAAGTAGGATGGCCTCCATCCTGACTGTGCTCACAACCTGGAGGTGGGTAGCGGTGCAGGTAACATAGCTGCATAGCACTCCTTTCTCTCAGTTCCTGGAGTTACCACCCTACATGCCAATGACCCATTCTCAGGATGCTCCAGCACACTCATCCCACAGAAGGAGCAACTGCCCCTTGGCCCCTTTGCAATATTCCTATTGTTTAGTGCGGTCATAAAGACCTTCTGAATATTTGTTATGGGAATAAGTGAAATGCAGCCATAATAGCAACAATGTCACTTTATGATTTTCAGAGCCCTTTCAGATAAATTATCTCAAATGTCAAGAATATCCAGTCCATGGAATCTTTAGAGTAGAAAGATGATGTTTATCAGGCATCACAGACAAATAAAAACATCCTGTAAGACCTTCCACTTCCTTCCCTTGTCTTATCTAATCTTTATTTTGCTAAGTAGGCTTCCTTACTGGGAAAAGAATGAACTAATGGCTGGGAGCAGGAAAGGAATGGTGTTAAAAGTGTCTGATTAACTTGGTTACGTTTCCTGAAAATAAAATTTATCAGTTTCTGTTGAAGATGAATCTCAGAGGCTCAGGTACCTAAGAACATAATCCTCCAAGAGTGACCTGGGAACCAAAGTTTAGGGTCTGCAAAGTTGCAACCCCAACATCTCATTCACTCACTCATTCATTAAGCTCTGGTGGGTGCCCTTATGTACCAAGCATTATGGTAATTGTGACTGTCCACACTCTCATGAGTTTACAACCTATTACAGTGCTTCTCAAATTGACTTATACCCTGGCATCACTGGGAGAGCTTTAAAAAATACTGATACCTGAATCCCACCCCCCAGAAATTGTGATTTCATTAATGTGGGGTATGATCTAGATATTTGGAGTTTTAAAATGTCCCCCCATGATTCTAAATGTTCAACCAACGCTGAGAACCACTGGTCTAGGAGAGAAAGATGAATAAGCAGGGGATTATTAGAAAGGGTTTAAACCCATGATGCAATGGAACCCCATGAGGCCCTCTCCAATCAGGCTTAGAAGACCCTGTGAGGCTTCCCGGAGGAGGCAGGTGAGACCCGAGGGATCAGGACCAACCAGGTGATGATGTTTGGAAAATGGGAGAAGAAGAGTATTCTGAGCAAAAAGAATAGTAAATGTCATAAGAAAGTGCACTGAAGAGAGGTGTTTGAGAACAGAAATGACAGCAAAGGAGAGATAGGAAGTGATAAAAATCAAGCTTGATGAGGTGAGCAAAGATCAAAACACAAGAATTGAAGTTTTGAGATGTAATTCTGAAGGGAGAAGGAAAGGCCGGGCTGCATTAGAGATCTCCCTGCCCCGGTAAGCCCTCACTCATCAGAATGACTCCAATGGCCACGCCTATAAATAGGGCCGCCCCTGAGCAGCAAGGTTAATGTGGACTGGTGATTGTGTTCGTGATTTATCTTTCTTTTTAAAATTTCGTCTATACCTGGTCACAGTGTTTGATGTATTTATAGGCTTCCTTTTCTCCCCAGGAGATCAAACTCACTGCACCATCCCATTAACCTTCGCTTGGCATCCCTAAAGGTGATGGCGAGGTAAGTAATATTAGGGAAAATTTTAAACACTTAAAGTTTGAAAGACTTGCCAAAAATACAGTACAATAAGCTAAGAAAACACCAAATTCTGAGGCTGCTTTTTCCTCCGATTCTTAGGCTCCAATTTACCCACAAGATGACATTGTGGAGAAGAACAGGTCAGCTTGGAGCATTTTTGCAAAGCAGGGTAGTGCTGAGCTTCAAGCTAACCTGCACTTAGAAAAAAATCAGAGGGGAATGAAATTGCTTTTTTGCTCAGGGAAGCTCTTCCAATTTCAGTTCCAGGGGAAATAATTCATGAGCCGAGCTGTGAGAAAAATGAATGCGCTGGTTCCCAGAGGAAAGGGGATCTGGCCAACTCTCTAACTGCTAATACAAATTTTAGGCTATTTTACATTTGCCCTCATGGGGGGGGGAACTAGATATCGCTTATCTAAAACTAAAACATTTTGAATTGGATCTGACTTGGTAGATTTTTGCTAACTCAGCCACCACACGTTGAGGTTGGCCCATGAATTCGGGTTTGAGTCAGTCAGCTGTGTTCCCCAGCAAATTGCTAGCTCTGTCTGGGAGGCCCAGATCGGATCTTGGGCTTCTCTTGCCTGTATAAACTTCCCTCTCACCTGAACACCTGCACAAGGTAGTTTGAATTCACCTTTCCGTTCCAGCCTGAGTTCAGACCAAGAAGTCAGAGTATGGGTTAGACCAGCGCTTCCCACACTGTAATATACCCCCAAGTCGCCTGGGGACCTTATGAACATGCACACCCCACATTCTGCCTTTCTGCCAAGTTCCCGGTAGTGATGATGCTGCAGGTCCGTGAACCATACATTTTCTCTACCTGTTCTGAAGCTCTGAGGCAGCCTCTCCTCTCAAAACCATCTTCCCCGTCAACCTGCTTCAATTTCTGTCATTAGAGAATCATCTGAGTCTCAAAGGCCTTTTTGCCCTTCCAGAGTCTCCTTTTTAAAATACTTTCCCTGGAGGATTAACATTTGATGCTCTCTCAGTGGACAGTATCAGGGATTAGGTTTCAATTGGTTAAATCCAAACCAAAATGGAATGAGTTAAGACTGTGGATACTAAAGGGACAAAGGCAGCAGGGAACAGAGAAAGGGATTCATTAATGACACAGTCTTCCCCAGTGAAAGGGAAACTAACAAACAAATGAAAACAAAGCCATTCTTTCTGCGCTCAGAGGAGTTTCAAACCAGAGGGCATTACCTAGAACACACTGGAGAGTCACAGCCTTGGAGATAAAACCCCACTATGCCCTAGGATTAGGACTGGGGGCAAATTATGTAACCTTCTGCATTAGCTCCCTAATTTGTGGAGTGGATATGACAGTACCTGGTATTGTCGTGAGGGTTAAATGAGATGTTCCATCTTAGATATTGCCAAGCACCTAGTATGGTAACCCCAATAGTCACTCAAAATGGAATCAAAATGTAATAACACAACCGGTGAAGTTTGCAAAGTTCAGATTAGTAGAAGGACTCAAGAAGGACCTTAGGGATCCAGTGAGCTCCAGTCTGAGGATGAAGGGAATACAGTTGATCACACAATTTGTTCTGTCAGATCTTGTGTTCTATCTCAGCTCTCAGCCTGGAATGATGTCCTTTCTTCAATGACTGTCCCTGTCAAATTTACTTCAATGACTGTCCCCATCGAGACCAAAAAACATTTTTTTAAACAACAAAGATATAGGTCCTCGTGGTTCCCTGACTCTTGGCACCTATAATGGGTTGAATGGTGGTCCCCCAAAAAGATTTTTCCACTTCCTAATGCCCAGAAACTGTGATTTTGAAAAAGGGTCTTTGCAGAAGTAATTAAGTTAAAGATCTTTTTTTTTTTTTAAAGATTTTATTTATTTATTTGAGAGAGAAAGAGACACAGCGAGAGAGGGAACACAAGCAGGGGGAGTGGGAGAGGGAGAAGCATGCTTCCCACAGAGCAGGGAGCCCGATGCGGGGCTCGATCCCAGGACCCTGGGATCATGACCTGAGCCAAAAGCAGACGCTTAACGACTGAGCCACCCAGGTGCCACTAAGTTAAAGACTTTGAGATGCGATCATCCTGGATTACTGAGGTGGGCCCTAAATCCAATGACAAGTGTCCTTATAAGAGACAGAAGAGAGGACACATGAAGAGGAGGAGGAGCGGAGATTGCAGTGACACAGTCAAGGAGACCAAGGTGTGCTGACAGCCACCAGCAGCTGGAAAAGGCAAGGATTCTCCCCTGGCCTCCAGAACTATGAAAGAATTAATTTCTGTTGTAAGGCACCGAGTTTGAGGTCACTTTTACAGCAACCACAGGAAATTAATATAGCAGCCTACAGGAGTGATAGTGGCCATAGAGTGGCTTAGGCTGGCCAGAGGAAGAGGCAGGGCAGTGGCTTTGTGGAGAGGACATCAGCCCAGAGCCTCACCATTCCTTCCTGCCTCCCATGCCCTCCTTTACACAATATCTCTTCTGCAGCCCCCATGTAAGGTGTTCCTGCTTGGGTTCTTCTGGGGCTTTCCACTCATCTGCCCCACCTTGGGCCTCAAATGGCCTCACCCAGGCCACCCCTCATGCCAGCCTTGACCTTGGCCAAGTTTTATAGTCAAACTCAGCTACCAGCTTAATCATTAATCATAATTCTCTTTGTACAGAACGCTCCTGGCCATGTTGGAAAACATACTCTCAAGCTAGACACCCTCCCCTTTATTACCCAAGTGACAGCTTACAACTACATGCGAAATTACTGTCAATACTCTGCCAGCATTTGGCAAGTGAGGATGAAGCAAAAGAGGAACTCAAAAGCAAGCAAGCTTCCTTTTACAGTGTTTGATAAGGAAATTTTCCTCTCCAATTTGCAGTAAATAATGGGCAAAGGGGTCGTGTTTGAAATTTCATCTTTATGGCCTCAGAACTGCAATCTCTAGGAACAGCAATTCACAGTAGGAACAAGTGGACCAAACCATGATTTTCTTTTGATGCTACTGTCCTTGCCCTACCTTTTTCAATGCTGTGTATTGCTTGAACATGCTGAGAAAATCTGGATTTCACCATCTAGCAACCCCCTCCTCCAACCCAGGAACTTGCACAGTCTAACTTCCACTTCTCGTTTCATGTCCAGCCCCTTGTTTATACTGAGACTTCTCTAGGACAGACTGTCCTATGAGCTCTGCCCCCTCCCCCCCACCGATCTCACAGCAAGGGGCTCATCTGGTTCGCATCTCTTACTTTGTGAGAGTTGTGGTAAGGAAAGCCCAGGCAGATTCTGGTTACTATATGTCACTATGTGATATCATACAGCACTGTAGTCTACTATTTACCATCTGGGTGACGTGGAGCATTTCCTTAAAATCTGGGAGACACCAGCTTCTCATCTATGAGAAAGGAGTAACAACAGCTTCCTTACATGATTACAATGAGAATCAACAGGGGCACCTGGGTGGCTCATTCAGAGGAGCATCTGCCTTTGGCTCCGGTCATGATCCTGGAGTTCCAGTATCTGAGTGGGGGCGGGGGGGTCTGCTTCTCCCTCTGACCCTCCTCCCTCTCATGTGCACACTCTCTCTCTCAAAAAATAAAGTCTTTTAAAAAATGAGAATCAACGTATCAGGTCCAGGACTTGGCACTTCTAACGTCCTCAGGAAATATTAGCTACCTTGACTCCCCACTGCTATTATTGTGATCGCTGTAATTACCGCCCTCCCCTAAAGATACATAATCCCTTACATCCCCCTCCACCATTTCTGCTTGCTTCCATGTGTGCTCATATAGTGACTGAGGGAGGGATGAAAACAGGAAAAGAAATGTAAGCAAAAACTTGGTGCCTGCTGGATCAAAAGAGGTCTGAGCCATTCAAAGACTAAGAGATGCATTTGAATCTCAGCCTCTTTGATTATCTGTTTCATATTCTGTTCACAGAGTCCTTGTTAGATGCTTTTACCTCAGAAATCACAGCAGCCCAGCTGGCACTGGACTTTGTGTCTAAAACCACCAACCGGCATATGAAATAGACATCACCCCAAGAAACCATTTTGTTTTGTGAACTATGAGACATGTAATTCCAGAATCACCCATTGCAGATAGCCTCGATCCCTCCCTTCTAACTGATGCCACCACTGGTGTCCTTTGGCCAAGCACAGAGGGAAGGGCTTCTGCTCCTGTCCCCGCCAGCCTAACGTTTGTCCACTGAAAGCCCCAGCCTCATCCTCCTTGGGGTGCTGGCTCTGTGCAACACTTTAAACCGTGGTACCCCTCACTGTATCCCCTCCCCATCTCAGCTCTGACTCCTCCCCTCAACCCACCCACCTCTGCCCTCACCTCTCCATTCAGCCATGCTCTTCTATAACTCTCCACACCTGGCTCTTGATAAAAATGCAAGTTGTTAATATTGCCTGACCTCCTTAGGCCAACTTCAGCCTTCCTGACTATTCCCACCAGCTCTTTTCTAAATGGGAACAAGACCCTGGGAAGTGTGCCTGGCCATCCAGGCGGTGCCCCAAGTTCTTCCGGCGATCTCATCACCCCAGTCAAAAACTGACTTTCCACCAGAAAGTCATCCATTCTCGTAGAAGTGCGTCTGATGAACTTGTCACACGGCCCCAGAAATGACAGATGAGAAAGCAAAGGCAGTACCCTTGGGATTGGCAACCTAACAGGAACAGGCATTCCCTCCCCCAAGAGGCATTCTTCACGGTCCTCTGTTGGCCAAGACATTGGGAACATTTGTACCTCCTCAAAAATGAGTTATGTCAACAAAGGTCAATCAGTCAATCAGTGTATTAGTTTGCTAGGGCTGACCTAACAAAGTATCACAAGTTGAGTGGCTTAAACAATGGAAATTTATTGTCTCACTGTGCTGGAGGCTGGAAGTCAGAAATCAAGGTTTCAGCATGCTTGCTGACTTCTGGGGGCTGTGAGGGACAGAATCCTTTCCATGCCTCTTCTAATTTCTGGTGGTCTCAGGCAATCCCCAGCTTGTGGATGGCACTCTCGCTGTGTCTTCATGTCATCTTCCTTCTGTACACACCTGTCTGTGCTTCCAAATGCCCCCATTTTTTAAAGACACTAGTCATACTGGGTTAGGAACCACCCTAATGACCTCATCTTATTTTGATCATCTGCAAAGACCCTATTTCCAAATAAGATCACATTCACATGGTCTGGGGGTTAGGACCCCACCATATTTTGTGGGGACACAATTCAACCCATAACACTTAGGGACAGCATATCCTTGTTTATGTCAAGGATGCGTTCCAGAAGACCTCATGTAACTTAAAGCTCTCATAATTAATTTTTCTAAAGGAAAAACAATAGTAGAGGGCACAGTAGAAGGACTATTATCTCAAAATGTATCTATTCACAAACATGTAACGTGTTTGCCCTTCAGTATTTCTTTTTTCTTCTCTCAGTGTTTTCTCTAACATTTCCCTTTGAGAGTTCACTAAATTTACTGCTTGGCCTGTCTCAGTGGTTGTCTGGCTTCTGTAATGGCATTTTATGTAACTTGCACTGCAAAGTCACTGATTTCAAGACCCGATTTTCAGCACTCACACGAGCCATATGATTTAATGACATCTTGGATGATATTGTTCTGTGACTCGAGAAGTTTTAAATGCTTAAGTAGCAATGAATATTAAAATAACAGCACAAAAGTGACCAAAATCTTTTGCAGAATTTCTGGTGCATGCGAACACGAGGGTCACCCGCAGCCCACTGACAAAGGAGGCAGGGTGTTTCCATCAAGCAGCCAAAGTGACACTGTCACATGTGAACATGGCATATAGTTCATTTGGCCCCCTGCTTTGAAACTGTGTGATTTTTTTTTTTTTTATAAATTTGAGGAATGTATTTTTTTTTTCAATTTAGGTAACCAATTGAGACTACGTTAATATTTTCAGGTCACCCTCTTCTCAAATTCACATAGTTCAAATTTGCATTAAATGCCATTGGACTGTGTAATAAGCACTTTTACTTCAGTAAAAAGAATCACAGAGCAAAACTACCCAGAGGAAGAAAGGCAGAGGGAGGCTACATGTCTAGTTACAGAGGCCAGCCTTATGTCGATTAGGGATAAATGGGTTTTAGCCATGTCTCTGGCCCTTGGTCTTTATTTATTCCTTCATCCTCTCTGCCTGGCTCTGAAGTCTACTAACAAAAGAAAAACTACCTTTATTATATGATTTTTTTTTTTTGTCCTCTCCTGCCTCCAGCCACCAAAATAGGCCTTGCTATAAATGTTAAGCTCCTAAAGCAGAATGAGACTAAGACGGCATGAGGCAGTTAAGTACTCAGCAGTGCTGTGCTATGTGGGAGGCCACAGGTCAGGAGTCCTGAGACTTGGCTTTCAGTCCTGGCCCTGCCACCAACAAGTTATGCTTCCTGGAATGATTTGTTTAATTTCTCTCGGTTTCCGTTTCTCTGGAGTGAATGGTTTTGTACGTTTTTGTTAAAGGGATGAAAAACCAAAGGCAATACACAAGATGCACAACTATTTTATTACAGAGAAAAGCAGCGTGGGTCGTGTGAAGGGGATCTCAGATCATGAGCCCACTCTTTTCCCTGCTGAATCCATGGTCCTCCCAAGTTCCTCAGGTGGAGCTGAGGTCTTGTGTGCCATGGGAAAACCCCTTGGGCTGCTCTCACTGGTTTTGCCAATTGTCTCATTATGAATGGCCTCACCTGCCCCACCCTATCCTTGCTTTCATCTACACCTTCACCCAGCCCTGGTGGGGAAGAACGGCTTTCTTTTTAGGACATTGTGTTGACCCTGACTTTAATTGCCTGGCAGGTCCTGGACAGGCCCACCCTTCGGCTCCTGAATAGAAAGGCCCTGGGTAGACACAGTGTCCATATTTTCTGAACCAAAACACATGATTTGTTTCACAAGAGACCTATGAATTTTCAAAGTAAAATAATCTGAAAAATATGAAAATCAAATAATTTAGCCTCTAATTAATTGCCTTAATAAAAAAGGAACAAAATTAGGGTGGGGGGATGGGTTAGCCTGGGGATGGTTATTAAAGAGGGCACGTACTGCATGGAGCACTGGGTGTTATACGCAAACGATGAATCATGGAATACTACATCAAAAACTAATGATGTAATGTATGGTGATTAACATAATAAAAAAAATTTTTTTTAAAGGAACAAAATTACATTAGATTCATCTACCTAAGGAAACCCAGAATGAGACACAGGGCCACACACTTTCCCTTATTGGTGAAGAACTAGAATCCTCTCCCCCTACCCAACTGCTCTCTGTTGCTAATTCTATAGCCAAGCCCCATTTCTTTTTTCCAAAATTCTTTTCTCTCTACATAAAGGAAGAAATTAATTGTCAGCCTCCTGGAAAATAAACAAAAGGAAGAATACATCTTTTCCAGTTTTTAGGAATTTCAGTGTAAAAACATGTTCTGTTTGTGGAGCAAAGGCTTATTATTTTCACCCCATCTTCAACAAGGGTGATTTCCAGAAAGTTTTGGAATTGTACCTTTTGGTTTCATCCTTAACATCTGGATGGGCGTGTTTATGTTTGGTTGTTTCCCATCTTGCAAGGGTGGGAGTGGAGAAAGAAAGGCATTCAATACTCAGCTCTTGCCTGTCCCCTCAGCACTGGCAGCAACTGTTGTCAGTAAATGAAAATGACCTGGGGTTCCAACATCTGTAAACCAGGTTTCCTAGAGAGCTGATGTAAAAGTTGGAGGCGGGAGGGAGGGTTGAAGTCAGGAAGACAGTGCCTTGCCTTTGCAAGGTGCAGTGCGGGCAAATGAGTTCTTAACAAAATAAAAATGCCTCACAGGCATGGGTATCATCCTACCTATTTTCTTCTGGAAACAGTGCTCAGAAGAGGGCTGATGAAGAGGTCAGAACACACAGTAATTTTAGAGCCATTCGACAGTTTTTTCTGTACTCAACCAAAAGGTCATTAAAGTTGCCAACTTGTTTGCAGGAGAAACCAGGTCTCACAAAGCCCTCTTGTCTCAGATCGGTTTACTGTCGTGACAGCTTTCAGAAAAGAGGAAGGAGCAGATGTTTCTCACGCTCTGACTTCAGTGGGCTTCCCAGTGACCCCTCCAGCAGCAGAGACCTGATTTAAGCCCAGTGGATGCCTCTGAACCAAAGTGCTGCCTCCCCTCTGGCATCTGGTCCAGGACCCCAAGCCTCTGTGGCCCAATCAGTGGAAACAGGACAAGGTCTCTTCTAAGTTGTGTGTTGTTGTTTTTTTTTTAACAGAGAAATTATATTTTTTTCTGGTTTGGAAAATAACCGAGAGCTTGCAGCACTAACTCTCAAGGTGAACTTGGCCAGCTGAAGCACAATTGTAGACTCTGTGACCTGCCAACGTGAGTGACAGGCTGTTTACGCTCATTAGGAGACTAGAAGAATCGAAGGCCTCTGTGGATTTCTTGATTTTTCTGAACACTTTAAATACAGTGTTTTTTAAAAGGGCATCATTTGGGAATCATCCAGGTATCTTATGATTCCTGTGTTTTCTGTGTATTTAAACTTCTGCGGAGTTTATTAATACAGTAGAGCCATTAGTGATTAATAATTAGTAGTGAGGAACCGTAAAGGTTCAGAATGTGTGGTCATTTAGAGAGACAGCACAGTTAAGGCCCAGGCTCTGGAGCCAGCCTACATTTGAACCGTGGCTCTGTGACCTTGGACAAGTGACTTGTCCTCTCTGAGCCTATTCCTCCACCTGTAAAAATGGCCGGAGAAAAGTACTTTTGCCCAAGACTGTTTTGAAGGTCAAAACTCAGGCATCGGTATTTTTCAAAACATCAAGATGATTCTCATGTGCAGCCAAGCTTTCCAGCCAGGGGTACCCCCTGCCTGTGGCCTTTGGCTGCTCCTCAGAGGATGCTGAAGTGGAGGAGGCCTGGATTTGATGGGACACCTGGCTGGCTGAGAGGATAGCCCGTGAAATCCCAGGCAAGCTTCTTTTCCACGGGCACTGCATGCAGGGAAGGGGTTCTCTCTGCCCTCGTGTGCCAGCCACATAAAAAACAAGTCCTCCAAGAGCACTACCAGCCCAAGGCACAGCCATGACCTTCCCACACGCTAGGTGGGGCAGCTCTGCTCAAAGCGTACAAACTGCGGAGTGCCCTTTCTGTGCTGCGGGGCCCAGGGCCAGGGAGGTCTGGCAGGACTCCCGCGAGGTGAGCTTTAGCCACCGGTCTCTAAACTGGGTGCTTCCAGCAGTTTGTAGCAGAATGTTCCTATGACTTCCATATAGTTGTAACCATGCCTCCTCAGCAAATAAGAGCCTCCTCATTATTTCATAATCGTTGATATAAACACTTTTGACTGAATTTGAAATCCAGTTGCATTATCAAGGCATTTTCAACCTAACGTTTGTCAATGGAAGAAAAGGAAGAGCTGCTTTGATTCTTTAAATATCATTTTTGAATTACTGTTACGTGGTTTTGAAATTTTTATTCCCAACCTTGAGAATAATGGTTTTTGTCAAGAATTTTTAAAGATCATCATTTAAAATCTTGGCCAGAAACTGCATGCATAAAACCTGATTTTTTAGATTCTATGTGGGAGTTTTATACAAATTCATTTTCTTAATATAATTATGTAATATAAAAAATTTATTTTTTTCACCAATAATCATGGAGGTATCCCCAAATTCCCTCTAACTTCTCCGAGTTTGCTGAGCAACAATGTTTTCTCTGTGTGCTGTGATGGGTCAGAAAGCATGGCCATAAAGAGAAACTTTGGTGTGAAACATATGCAAGAATGTTTATAGTGAAACAAGCAGGAAACCACCCAAAAGTCCATCAGCAATAGAATGGATAAATGATGGTGTGCTCATTCAATCGAATAGGTTGCAGCAGGGGAAATCAATGAATTTCAGCAACATGTCAACATGAATGAATCTCAAAACCTTAATATTACACGAGGGAAAAAAGTAAGTCACAGAAGAAAACATACAAAGTTCAAAAATAGGCAAAACCAAACAATAAATTTGGGGGAGAGAGGATGATATTTTGAAGGGAAAATAGAGCCATTCATTCATTCATTCAAGTCTGCTCAGACCTCAGAGACTTGATGTTTGTTGTTTTTTCTACCTGAATCCTCTTTCCCCAGAGTGCTTTGGTTTGTCTTTCCCTGCAGTTAGGTCTCTGTTCAAACAGTGCTTTATCTGTGTGAGGTCTTCCCAGACCAACTGATATAAAATTCTGCAAGAGAACATGCAGCGTACACACATCTAACAATGTACACATGCATACACCACACACAAATACAAACATACACATGCGTGCACCATTCACAAATACACATGTATACACCACACACAAATACACACACATCTCTTAGTGGCTGTATTTGACTTTTCTTCATAGAATTCGACACGTGGCATACAGATCCGTTTCCTTTCTGTCTCACCCCAGCCCCCAAGAGGGCAGGAACTTATTTTGTTCACTTCTGTCTCTCCAACACCAAGAACTATGGCTGGCACATAGTAGGAGTTCAGTTAAAATCTGTTGGATCCAAATGAGCATTTAGTTAGCACTTACTTTCTCCCAGGTACAAAATTTAGAGTCCCAAATTGGGTATATAAAAATGAAACTTTGTTTTGCCATAATTGCATTTTATTTTGTTCTCAAACCCCAATTTTCCCTGGTTGAGAAAAATCTATAACTTTCCACGCCAAGGTAAATCTTTCCCTGCTGGTTTTTTCCTCAGGCTCTCCTTTGAGTAAATGGCCAATATAATATTGTACCCCACTCACCACCTGGCCCTTGTTTCTCCCCCTTTCCTTGGAGGTGAGTCAGTTCCTGGGACACGGGCGCTTACACTGTACTGTGAGGGCCCCACCTCCTCGTCCTCCAGACAGCCTGCTGCATGCGGACATCTCTGACAGTGTTACTTGTCCTGCTAGATCTTTGTTCACAGACATCTGTCTCCACTGTCCCCACTGATGAAATATTTGAATTCCTCCTCTGCTCTCTGCTCTCAGGAGCCACCCACAGTACTGATTATTTTTGTTCTAACTGCATGGCAGCTCTACCACCTGTGAGCCCCTCTGAGGGGCAGAGGCAACTTGTTGCTAACTTCCTGTACCACCCTAGAATGGCAAGAGATCCAGGGAAAGGGATGCAAAGGTTTTTCTCTCACACCATCTCATGTCTATGCACCTCTCCCATGTTCATCTATGGCCCTGCCGCCTCTTCAGACTTCACGCCGAAGGAAGACGCTCTGAGGTGCCCCCAAACTCAAGAGGGAGTCCCCCTGGTGTCTGCCTTGAGCATCCTCCTCTTCCTGGCGAATCAAGCTTGATCTCAAATCCCCCACACGACAAAAACAAGATCTACCATCATCCCGAATCCTTCCCTATTCTCTAAAAATTCAAGGAACTTTCTCTCTCTCAAAAATCTTGGCTCTACCTCTATTACCAGAGGTTTTCAAGGGAGTTGGCTCTCTTCAGAAACTCGACTGAGCAGTGGATGACTCAGTGGGTGGAGAGCTGGGGACAACGAGCAAAGTGAGGAAAAGGGGAACATCTGTTGTTTCCTTAGAGTTGTATCTCACCACAGCAGAACCCGTGGCACCACAGGAGTTTGGGAAATGACTTTATAAGTTTAGGTAATGCTTTATTTATCTAATCCTTTGGGAAATCTGCAGAAGTATTTTTTTTTTTTTCTCCCTAACAGATGTTCACTACCTGCAACTCCTTTTGTTTGTTTGTTTTTAACAATTCTTGATGGAAATATTTGTACCACATATTTCACACCCTACAAATTTATTCAGGGCCTAATCCACAAGATAATGACCTGATTTTCAAAAGGAAGTTGTCTTATCAAGAATATTAATTATAGGGCGGAGCAAGCTGGCAGAGGAGTAGGAGCCCTGGATTTTGTCTGGTCTCAGGAATTCAGCTGGATAGGGATCAAACCCTTTTGAACACCTACAAACTCAACAGGAGATTGAAGAAAAGAATAGCAGCAACTCTCTGAACAGAAAAGCGACCACTTTCTGGAAGGTAGGACGTGCGGAGAAGTGAATCCAAGGCGATATTCGGGAGGATAGATGGCGGGGGAGGGGCCTCCGTAGGCCGCTTCTGGCAAGTGATAGAGCCGCGGAGCACAAAATCGGAACTTTTAGAAGTCGGCTCCACTGAGGGACGTCACTCCGGTGGCTAAGCAGGGGGTGGAACCCTCCGGGACAGTGTGGTCTCAGGACTCTCGGGGTCACAGAAAGACCGGGGCTGCCTGAGTGCGGCAGAGCTCCCAGGTATCGGAGCGAGGAAGCCGGCTGCAGAGACAGAGCCCAGGAGCGGGCTCTCAGCTCAGGGTTGCCATAAACCGTGATCCGCGGCACAGTCGGGCCCCTGCTCCTCCAGCAGGGACCCAACAAGCAGCAGATCCGGGGAGACTCCCCTTCCTCCCCCGGGAGGAGTGGCGCCAGAGCGCACCGCAGGGATCTGCTGGGTTTGGAGACTCCACATGGGGTCAGGTGCCAGAGATAGAAATACTCGGTCACAGGCCGGGTGAGCACAGAGTGCGGTCGGAGACCGGGGAGACGGGAGTGACTGACTGCTTTTCTCTGGGGACACACTGAGGAGTGGGGCCCCGAGTTCTCAGCTCCTCCAGGGCAGAGATTGGGAGGCTGCCATTTTCACTCTCCGCCTCCAAAGCTGGACGGAGAGCTTGCAGGGAACAAAAGCTCTGGAGAGCAAACCCGAGCAGATTACTTAGCCCGGACCGGGCAAGGGCGGGGCAATTCCATCTCCGGCAAAGACATTTAGGAACCACGGCAACATGCCCCTACCCCAGAAGATCAGCCAGAACAGCCAGCCAAGACCAAGTTTACTGATCAATGAGAACGGCAGAACTCCAGCACTAGGGGAATACTGCACATAGAATCCACGGCTTTTTTACCATGATTCTGTAGTCTTTCAAAGTTAATTTTTTTTTAACTGTCTTTTTTTTTTTTTTGAATTTTTCTTTTTCCCTTTTTCAACCAACATCTTATCAATCCCTTTTTTAAAAAAAACATTTTTTTCATTTTTAGAGTCATATTCTATCCCTTCATAGTAGTTACCCATATTTTTGGCATATATATATATAAGTTGTTCTCTCTTTAAAATTTTGAGATAGTTTCTTCTAACAGATCAAATATACCCTAAATCTCTAGTGTATGGTTTTTTCTACTCCCCTGCCTGATCACATTCTCTCCTTTTTCTTTCTTTTTTTTTTAAATCCTCTTCTTTCTTTTTTCAAACAGCTTCTTATCAATTCCTTTTATAAAATTTTTTATAATTTCCATCTTTACAGTCATATTCCATCCCATCATCATATCAACTCTTATTTTTGTACATATATAAGTTTTTCTTTCTTTAAAAGTTTGGGAGACACTTTCTTCTAATAGACCAAAATAGACCCCAAATCTAGTGTGTGGCACTGATCTATATACCAGCCTGATCATATTTGATCATATTCTGGTTTTTTTTTGTTTTGTTCTGTTTTTGTTTGTTTTTATCTTTATCTTTTTTTTTCTTTTTTCTTTCTTTCCCTTTCTTTTCCCCTGGCTTCAAATCTTTTCTGATTTGTTTAGAGTATATTTTCTGGGGACATTGTTACCCTGTTAGCATTTTGTTCTCTCATTAATCTAGTCTCCTCTGGACAAAATGACAAGATGGAAAAAATCACCTCAACAAAAAGAACAAGAGATAGTACCGACTGCCAGGGACCTACTCAATACGGACATTAGTACGATGTCGGATCTAGAGTTCAGAATCATCACTTTAAAGATACTAGCTGGGCTTGAAAAAAGCATGGAAGTTATTAGAGAAACCCTTTCTGGAGAAGTAAAAGAACTAAAATCTAACCCAAGTCTAAATCAAAAAGGCTGTTAAAGAGGTGCAATCAACTATGGGGGCACTAACTGCTAGGATAAATGAGGCAGAAGAGAGAATCAGTGATATAGAAGACCAAATGATGGAAAATAAAGAAGCTGAGAAAAAGAGAGATAAACAACTACTGGATCATGAAGGCAGAATTCGAGAGATAAGCGATACCATAAGACGAAACAACATTAGAATAATTGGGATCCCAGAAGAAGAAGAAAGAGAGAGAGGGGCAGAAGGTATAATGGAGCAAATTATAGCAGAGAACTTCCCTAATTTGGGGAAGGAAACAGGCATGAAAATCCAGGAAGCACAGAGAACCCCTCTCAAAATCAATAAAAATAGGTCAACTCCCCGACATCTAATAGTAAAACTTACGAGTCTCAGAGATAAAGAGAAAATCCTGAAAGCAGCTCGGGAAAGAGATATGTAACCTACAAGGGTAGAAACATTAGATTGGCAACAGACCTATCCACAGAGACCTGGCAGGCCAGAAAGGACTGGCAGGATATATTCAGAGCACTAAATGAGAAAAATATGCAGCCAAGAATACTATATCCAGCTAAGCTGTCATTGAAAATAGAAGGAGAGATAAAAAGCTTCCAGGACAAACAAAAACTAAAGGAATTTTCAAACACGAAACCAGCCCTACAAGAAATCTTGAAAGGGGTCCTCTAAGCAAAGAGAGACCCTAAAGCAACATAGACCAGAAAGGAATGCAGACAATAGACAGTAACAGTCACCTTACAGGCAATACAATGGCACTAAATTCCTATCTTTCAATAGTTACCCTGAATGTAAATGGGCTCAATGCCCCAATCAAAAGACACAAGCTATCAGATTGGATAAAAAAACAAGACCCATCGATATGCTGTCTGCAAGAGACTCATTTTAGACCCAAAGACACCCCCAGATTGAAAGTGAGGGGGTGGAAAACCATTTACCATGCTAATGGACACCAAAAGAAAGCTGGGGTGGCAATCCTTCTATCAGACAAATTAGATTTTAAACCAAAGACTGTAATAAGAGATGAGGAAGGACACTATATACTACTTAAAGGGTCTATCCAACAAGAAGATCTAACAATTGTAAATATCTATGCCCCTAACATGGGAGCAGCCAATTCTATAAGGCAATTAATAACAAAAGCAAAGAAACACATCGACAACAATACAATAATAGTGGGGGGCTTTAATACCCCCCTCACTGAAATGGACAGATCATCTAAGCAAAAGATCAACAAGGAAATAAAGACTTTAAATGACACACTGGACCAAATGGACTTCACAGACATATTCAGAACATTCCATCCCAAAGCAACGGAATACACATTCTTCTCTAATGCCCATGGAACATTCTCCAGAATCGATCACATCCCAGGTCATAAATCAGGTCTCAACCAGTACCAAAAGATTGGAATCATTCCCTGACTATTTTCAGACCACAATGCTATGAAACTAGAACTCAATCACAAGAGGAAAGTCGGAAAGAACTCAAATACGTGGAGGCTAAACAGCATCCTACTAAAGAACGAATGGGTCAACCAGGAAATTAAAGAAGAATTTAAAAAATTCATGGAAACCAATGAAAATGAAAACACAACTATTCAAAATCTTTGGGATGCAGCAAAGGCAGTCCTAAGAGGAAAGTATATAGCAATACAAGCCTTTCTCAAGAAACAAGAAAGGTCTCAAGTACACAACCTAATCCTACACCTAAAGGAGCTGGAGAAAGAACAGCAAAGAAAGCCTAAACCCAGCAGGAGAAGAGAAATCATAAAGATCAGAGCAGAAATCAATGAAATAGAAACTAAAAGAACAGTAGAACAGATCAACGAAACTAGGAGCTGGTTCTTTGAAAGAATTAACAAGATTGATAAACCCCTGGCCAGACTTATCAAAAAGAGAAGAGAAATGACCCAAATCAACAAAATCATGAATCAAAGAGGAGAGATCACAACCAACACCAAAGAAATACAATTATAAGAACATATTATGAGCAACTCTATGCCAACAAATTAGATAACCTGGAAGAAATGGATGCATTCCTAGAGATGTATCAACTACCAAAACTGAACCAGGAAGAAATAGAAAACCTGAACAGACCTATAACCACTAAGGAAATTGAAGCAGTCATCAAAAATCTCCCAACAAACAAAAGCCCAGGGTCAGATGGCTTCCCAGGGGAATTCCACCAAACATTTCAAGAAGAATTAATACCTATTCTTCTGAAACTGTTCCAAAAAATAGAAATGGAAGGAAAACTTCCAAACTCATTTTATGAGGCCACCATTACCTTGGTCCCCAAACCAGACAAAGACCCCATCAAAAAGGAGAATTACAGACCAATATCCCTGATGAACATGGATGCAAAAATTCTCACCAAAATACTAGCCAATAGGATCCAACAGTACATTAAAAGGATTATTCACCACGACCAAGTGGGATTTATCCCTGGGCTGCAAGGTTGGTTCAACATCCGCAAATCAATCAACGTGATACATTAACAAAAGAAAGAACAAGAACCATATGATCCTCTCAATAGATGCAGAAAAAGCTTTTGCCAAAGTACAGCATCCTTTCTTGATCAAAACTCTTCAGAGTATAGGCATAGAGGGTACATACCTCAATATCATAAAAGCCATCTATGAAAAACCTACAGCGAATATCATTCTCAATGGGGAAAAACCGAGAGCTTTCCCCCTAACGTCAGGAATGCGGCAGGGATGTCCACTATCACCACTGCTATTCAACATAGTATTGGAAGTTCTAGCCACAGCAATCAGACAACAAAAAGAAATCAAAGGCATCCAAATTGGCAAAGAAGAATTCAAACTCTCACTCTTTGCAGATGCTATGATACTTTATGTGGAAAACCCAAAAGACTCCACCCCAAAACTGCTAGAACTCATACAGGAATTCAGTAAAGTGGCAGGATATAAAATCAATGCACAGAAGTCAGTGGCATTCCTATACACCAACAACAAGACAGAAGAAAGAGAAATTAAGGAGTCGATCCCATTTACAATGGCACCCAAAACCATAAGATACCTAGGAATCAATCTAACCAAAGAGGCAAAGGATCTGTACTCAGAAAACTATAAAATACTCATGAAAGAAATTGAGGAAGACACAAAGAAATGGAAAAACGTTCCATGCTCATGGATTGGAAGAACAAATATTGTGAAGATGTCAATGCTACCTACCTAGAGCAATCTACACATTCAATGCAATCCCCATCAAAATACCATCCACTTTTTTCAAAGAAATGGAACAAATAATTCTAAAATTTGTATGGAACCAGAAAAGACCCCGCATAGCCAGAGGAATGTTGAAAAAGAAAAGCAAAGCTGGTGGCATCACAATTCCGGACTTCAAGCTCTATTACAAAGCTGTCATCATCAATACAGTATGGTACTGGCACAAAAACAGACACATAGATCAGTGGAACAGAATAGAGAGCCCAGAAATGGACTGTCAACTCTATGATCAACTAATCTTCGACAAAGCAGGAAAGAATGTCCAATGGAAAAAAGACAGTCTGTTCAACAAATGGTGTTGGGAAAACTGGATAGCCACATGCAGAAGAATGAAACTGGACCATTTCCTTACACCACACACAAAAATAGACTCCAAATGGTTGAAAGACCTCAATGTGAGACAGGAGTCCATCAAAATCCTAAAGGAGAACACAGGCAGCAACCTCTTCGACCTCAGCCGTAGCAACTTCTTCCTAGAAACATCACCGAAGGCAAGGGAAGCAAGGGCAAAAATGAACTATTGGAACTTCATCAAGATAAAAAGCTTTTGCACAGCAAAAGAAACAGTCAACAAAACCAAAAGAGAACCGACAGAATGGGAGAAGATATTTGTGAATGACATATCAGATAAAGGGCTAGTATCCAAAATCTATAAAGAACTTATCAAACTCAACACCCAAAGAACAAAGAATCCAATCAAGAAATGGGCAGAAGACATGAACAGACATTTTTCCAAAGAAGACATCCAAATGGCCAACAGACACATGAAAAAGTGCTCAACGTCGCTCTGCATCAGGGAAATCCAAATCAAAACCTCAATGAGATACCACCTCACACCAGTCAGAATGGCTAAAATTAACAAGTCAGGAAACAACAGATGCTGGCGGGGATGCAGAGAAAGGGGAACCCTCCTACACTGTTGGTGGGAATGCAAGCTGGCTGAGCCACTCTGGAAAACAGTATGGAGGTTCCTCAAAAAGTTGAAAATAGAGCTACCATATGATCCAGCAATTGCACTCCTGGGTATTTACCCCAAAGATACAAAAGTAGGGATCAGAAAGGGTACCTGCACCCTGATGTTTATAGCAGCAATGTCCACAATAGCCAAACTGTGAAAAGAGCCAAGATGTGCATCGACAGATGAATGGATAAAGAAGATGTGGTATATATATATAATGGAATATTATGCAGCCATCAAAAGGAATGAGATCTTGCCATTTGCAACGACGTGATGGAACTGGAGGGTATTTTGCTGAGTGAAATAAGTCAATCAGAGAAAGACATGTATCATATGACCTCACTGATATGAGGAATCCTTAATCTCAGGAAACAAACTGAGGGTTGCTGGAGTGGGGGGTGGGGTGGGAGGGATGAGCTGACTGGGTGATAGACACTGGGGAGGGTGTGTGCTCTGGTAAGCGCTGTGAATTGTGCAAGACTGTTGAATCTCAGATCTGTACCTATGAAACAAATAATGCAATATATGTTAAGAAAAAAAAAAAGATTATAGGAGGGGAAGAATGAAGGGGGGGAAATCGGAGGGGTAGACGAACCATGAGAGACGATGGACTCTGAAAAACAAACTGAGGGTTCTAGAGGGGAGGGGCGGGGAGGATGGGTTAGCCTGGTGATGGGTATTAAAGAGGGCATGTTCTTCATGGAGCACTGGGTGTTACGCACAAACAATGAATCATGGAACACTATATCTAAAACTAATGATGTAATGTATGGAGATTACCATAACAATAAAAATTTTTTTTAAAAAAAGAGTATTAATTATAACCTCATGCTATTCGATAGCTCTGGGAATTGTCATGGGTTAGGAAAATGGGCAGGATGGCTTTACTTCCACTACATCCTGACTCATCTCATTCTTTCTTCTACCTCCTTTCTTACATCAGCTTTTCTCAAGGCTGCTAGCATTTCTGGAGGCCAGGAGGAGTGCCCAGGCACCTTTTCTGTCGATAACAGATTGTTCTTGCTTCTCCAGGTGTGGTCCTTGGGCCCTGGCATCAGCATCACCTATTAGCTTTCAGAAATGCAGAATCTTGGACCCCTCCCTAGATCAACTGAATTAGAATCTGCATCTTATCAAGACCCCCAGGTGATTCATGGGCACATTAAAGTTGAAGAAGCACCACTCCAGAGTCAGTGCTTCCCAAACCAGACTGAGTCCTGGCCTCACTCCCAAGACAGTCCAGGCTCAGGCCTGGGTGGGTAGGTGGCAGCTCTATTACATGTAATTGTAATAGATGACCTGTGGACCAGCTTTGGGCTGACATTCCTAGGTACAGAACAATTCCCGGTAGAGGATGAGTTAGGACAATTGTCCCTCACCTAGAGTATGGACTGATGGTGAGGCAGTAAGTCAAGGAGGCAGCTAATAGGAAGAAGAATGATGGAAAAAAGCAGCCTCAGACAGTTTTTTGGAACATAAACCTTATCAGATTTATTGCAATGGTAAATCATTGCAATTGTGGTTATAAACACATGTACACTTCTTACCGCACATCCCCCAGATTATACTTTTGTGACTTATTTTTATCCATGAAACATCCCTTCGTATCTACCATGAATTCATTTGACCTGAATTGCAATTTTCCCTGGGCTAGTAATATGAGCATCGACTGGAGCAGGGAGGGGCGGATAGGGTGAAATCAGCTAGGCTCTTCTGACCCCTGTCTGGATCTCGTAACTGTAGGTCAGAAGAATGTGTTCTGGAGCTAGACTGCCTGGGTTCAAGTCCTGACTGCCTGGTCACTGAATAGTGCAGTACCAATTCATCCTCCTTTCTTTCCTTCCCTTCCTTCCTTCCTTCCTTCCTTCCTTCCTTCCTTCCTTCCTTCCTTCCTTCCTCTCTTTCTTTTTCTTTCTTTCTTTCTTTCTTTCTTTCTTTCTTTCTTTCTTTCTTTCTTTCTTTCTTTCTTTCTTTCTTTCTTTTTTAAGTATTTATTTATTATTTTAGAAAGAGTGTGCACAAGTGGGGGTGGGTGGGTGGAGGAGGGACAGAGGGAGAGAGAGAAAAGCAGACTCCCCACTGAGCACAGAGCCCAACTCAGGGCTGGATCCCAGGACCCTGAGATCATGACCTGAGCTGAAACCAAGAGTCAGACCCTTAACTGACTGACCCACCCACATGCCCCAGTACCAGTTATTTCAACCTCTGCTTCAGTTTGCTCATTTATAGTACGGAGATGATCATAACTGAACCTACCTCTCAGGGTGAGTGTAAGAATTATATGAACTAGTACATGTAAAGTGCTTAGAACCATTGCTGATACATAGCAAGTGCTCAATAAATCATTGTTATTATTATTTCTAAACCCAAATAGAAAGCTTTAAGCCACTTTTATTTCCTCCTTGAGCATTTTCTAGCTGTGAGATGTTGAGTCAATTTATTTATTGTCTCTGAGTCTCAGTTTTCTCATCAGTAAAAGAAGATAAGCACGGTGCTTATCTCACAATGGACTAAGTAAAAAGATTTTTAAAGAAGCACCCAATAGAGTACCTGACATATGTGGGCTCTGAGCTAATTTTACCTCATTTCTCTCCTTTGCCATGAAAACAAATAGTCAACACAAAAAATATTATGTTATTTTACATGCAATTCACATTCAAGATGCCAGTCCCAGGAAACACCTATTCACCTTTCAGGACCCATCTCAAATATCCCCATCAGTGAAGCCTCCCCACCCTCCCTCAGGGACCCCATCACTCTCTATTCCAACCTCTCCCAAAGCATTTAGCCCACTGGGTCATGGCATGTCTGCTTGTATGTACATCCCCTAAACTAGGCTGTGTACTGCTTTGGGGCAGGTATCATATTTTATTCATATCTATATCTCCAGTACGCCAGAGAGGGCCTTATCCAGAGCAGGCAGTGTTTGTGGCATGGAGAGGTGGACGAATTGGTCGGTGGGTGGGAAGATGGGTGGAGAGATGAAAGCCTGGGGAGGTTCCTTAGTCCTCTTGACATGGAAAGATGTAGAAGCCTGTTTAGCTCCTGTTGTTTCACAGTTGTGTTGGATGACTGGAGCTACACACTCCAGGTAAGGAGTGCAGGACTCTATTACATTATGAATAAGGAACTCTTTTCATCTAGGTGCATATACAGACAGAAATAGAAACAAGTTCTTAGAGTGTAGGCAGCTTCAACTCCATAGCTGAAGAGTATGTATGTCTTAGGGTTGTTCGAGTTTATGTAAACCCTTTAGGATGGTGTCCTAAGTCCTCTCTGATCTGGCCTCAACCTCTCCTCCCGGGCTTCCTTCTTCTCTATCTCTTCACTACCTCCTGAGAACTGATCAGTCCAAGAGCATTTTCCAGATGGCCATCTCAGCCAATTGCCCTCTCTCTGCACACCCTCAGAACACCACTGAATTTTTGTCTTTGCTTTGCTATTTACCCATTTTACAGATAAGGAAGTTGAAGATTAGAGAGATTAAGTAATTGGCCCGAGCTCACACAGGTAGTAAGTAGAAGCATCAGGATTTGAATGTGGCTGCATAGCTTTAGAGCAAATGCTCTTGAACACCATGCAGAGAGCAGGGATGTTAGGTTATTTTAGCAGGTATGTCAGTAGTACTCTGGAAAAAAGGTGGTGATGTGCTGCAGGAGTAAAGGCTGAAGTTCAAAGTGGGGTCAAATTAACAGTAACAATTGTTCTTCCATTAGCACTTTTTCTTACTTGTTACTGTAGGACTTAAAAACCACTGCCAAGCCTCCCCAGAATCTATTTCAGGGAATCCTTTTTTTCTTTTTTAAGATTTTATTTTTAGGTAGGTTGTGGGTCTCAAACTCACAACCCTGAGATCAAGAGCCACATAGTCCACCAACTTAGCCAGCCTTTGAGATGTCATGGACATTAAGGCCATGTTGGTTACGAACACATGATATGGACCTTCTCTTCACCTGTGTTCTGGACACCTTGGATGAGGCTTGCTAATGCTGCTTCTGCTGTCACTAGAGGACAGCACCGTATTTCCCCTGATTTACCAAAACCATCTTATAGTCCAGGTATAAAGCAAGAGAATGTCTGTCTCCTTTATTATTTCCCTTAGGGCCCTAAACTCCAAAGCAGTTTTAGATTATCCTGGCATCCCCAAGATTTTAGCAAGACCAAGTCTTTTTGATGAGACAATCAATCATTGGACAATTGACCAGTCCCTAGTATGGACCCTCCACTCCTGTTCTCTAGAACTCCACCTTTTCTAGCACTCACTGTCCTCCCTCTGCTTCCAGAACCAGACTCAAGGTCTGCATTTGACTTTGAAGTCTCTTTGGACTCTGCAGTTCCCTATAAATTTCTTAGGGTAATAATACCACCTTGTATTTTTTCACAGTTCTTTTCCAAATAAACACTGCCTCTTTGAACTTCGCCTTATTAATCTTTGTCACCAACCTTGGAGATAGGCAAGACTGGTGTTAGTAACTGCCCCAATTTATAGGTGAGGCAGCATAGACAGGTATTAAGGAAATACAGAAAATAGCATATGATCCCTGAAGAAAGGCCAGGATGGCCTTGTTTAACATAGGTGGAGATACCTGAGTCAGCATGCAATCATGCTTTTCAACTTCAATTACACAAAAGTGTCTTACCTAGTAGCTTGATGGGGACCAGATGTCCCTTTTCTAAGTTTAAGACAATATGAAAAGAAACACTTTTCCTGCAGACTTGGAGTGGATATGTGGAAGAAGGTTATGGTGAATACAATGGAATGGCATTAGGAAGGGAAGTTGCAGACAATGGCTAAAATGAGCATGGATTTCCATTTCTTTGGGATTGCTTAAGGGCTCTCTGGGAGGGAATAAATTGTGTGACCATAGACCTTATCTTGTGATTTTGGTTCTTTATGTCATCCCATTCCCAACATGACCAGTAGAAACCTGGAATAATATTTTCCAAAGAAGTTTCTGCTCTTCAAAGAAGGTTAGCTTATCTGGTCACTTAACTAGGAAATTCTGGGTTAAGAAAAGTTAAACAGTTTGTTTTTTGTTTTTGCAGTATTTCTTGTTTTTGTTCTTGGGGATATGAATCTCTATGAAAAGAAAATAATATTCTCTATTTTCTCAAGTATTTGTCCACCTAACTCCTTCCTCCCAGAATATTTTGTAGGGCCCAATTTCACAAAATGCACTTTGGGAAACATTGCCTTTGATCTGGTGTGTGGGTGTTTCTGTAGAAATGTGTTTGCTTCCACCCTCTGCCTGCCCCCCAAAGGGCAGATACAGTCCCTTGAAACAAAGGATGAGAATTGTCTCTTGCTTGGGGGTGTTTCAGCATTTTCCTTGAGATTGTCTTTGTGTAATAAAATACAGGTCTCTTCACCTCACAAGGCAAGGGAAGATGGGGACAATAATGAGTAAGCCCTGGGATTGTCAGAAGGCCACTTGGAGTTCATTGAGAACATTAGAGACCAGGAAAGAAAGGGGTATGAAGAGAGCCATGAGCTGAGAGAGTGATGGATTTTATCCAGAGTGGCTTCTTTTTTTAAAATCCCTAATTTCTCTAGTCTGGCTTTTTTACTCACGTCTTCTAAGACACACCACTGTCCCAAGCAGCCCTTCCTTTTGTCCCCACCAAGGACCAACAGGGAATCCTTTCCTAGGCAAAACCTTTTGAAGAGGTGGTAGGGTCTGCCCTTGGGTTCACAGAATGCCCAGGGATCCAGTTAATTCTGAGGTCCAAGCTCAAATTCCCAGTCCCTGGCCTTCATGGTTTCCAGGCTCTGTGTTCATTTTCCTGGTCAGGCCATGTTATGGACTGAATTTTGTTCCCCCACTCCCCCAAATTCATATGTTGAAGCCCTAGTCCCCACTGTGACTGCATTTGGAGATAGGGCCTTTATGAAGGTCATTAAAGTTAAATGAAGTCATAAGGGCAGGGCCCTAATCTAATAGGACAGGTGTTCTTCTAAAAAGAGGAAGAGACGGGGCACCTGGGTGCCACAGTCGGTTGGGTATCTGACTCATTTTCGGCTCAGGTTGTGATCTCAGGGTCGTGAGATGCAACCCCATGTTGGGCTCCACGCTGGGCATGGAGTCTGCTTAAGACACTCTCTCCCTCCCCCCCCAACTCTCTCTCTCTAATAAATAAATCTTACAAAAAAAAAAAAAAGGAGGAAGAGACAGATACCAGAGAGCTTCCTCTCTCTTTGTTATGTGCACAGAAGAAAGGCCATGTGAGGACACAGCAACAAGGTGCCATCTGCAAGCTGGAAAGAGAGCTTTTACCACAAATCAACCCCAACAGTACCTTGAGCTTGGACATCCAACCTCCATAACTGCAAGAAAATAGATTTTTGTTGTTTAAGCCACCCAGTCTGTGGCATTTTGTTACGGCAGCTCTAGCAGACTAGTACAGGTCATAAAGATCCAAACAGATCTCTTCAACAATTAGGAGAAATATCAGCGCTGTGTAATTCCCCATAGCCTTCTTCAAAGAAATACATTCCTGGGACTCCTTTTGCCCCATTGATTATTCTTTACTCACTGGCTTCTATAATTCAGAGAAATATTCTGATGCCTTTGAGCATCCCGTAGAATAAGGATCCTCAACAGGAGAGGCACCATATAATCTCTACCATAGAAGGACTCCTGCAAGGACCAAGGAACACAGGCAGAGAATTTCATTCTCTTGGCATCTCTGCTCCTATGCAAACGGATTGCTGGAGAAAAGATTTACCCCACCTCAGAAAATTGCCGTAAAGTAATTGCTAATGACTCTCCAACAACTATTGTTCCATGCAGAGAACCTGCAGCTACCTGACACAGCACAACTCCTGATATTTTGGCAGCATTTCTTTGTCTTACATAAATCATCTCATTTTCACAAGCAACTGGAGCTGCCAAAAGCCCCAGTGAACAAACACAGCCTGGCAGATGTCATGATGGGACCAAGAATACAAGGTCCTGGAAAGGGGACTGGCAGGCTTACACACCTCTTTAGGTCCCAGGAGATGTAGAGAAGGCAACAGACACAAACTGACCTGCATATTAATGTCTCCAAAGTCCAGAGAATAGAACATGGGAGACACAGGAGGAGAAATTGGTTTGGAAGTGTCTTAAAGGGAAACAACACACTTCTGAGGAGATTTTCAGATTATTCAAAGGCAAAAGCAGCCTATAAACAAGGTACAAGCACATAAAACATGTTTTTAACTGGAAAGAGCAATCCACGGCTATTTTAAATGCTTCATATAATAGAAATATTTATATTTAAATAGAAGGAAGAAAAATGGTTAATAAGATTCTTTTGAAAGAACGACCATTAAAATGTATTTTCACAATAATTGGTAGCCTCTTGGCCAGGGACACTTGTGTCTCCAGGAGTCCCTCAGGGAGTATGGGAAATCGCCCCATCTGCAGTGGCAGCCTCTTGGATACATCCTTTATACTGCCACCATGCTGCCATGCGCTTTTCAAACGCAGAACTCTTTACATCATCCCCTTACTTAAAACCCAACAGTTGGTCCTTTTTTAAACTCCAAGTGCAATCTAAAATCACCAGCATGGGCCACGAGTTTCTTCATAATGGCCTTCTGCCTATCCCTCTGCAGTCATCTGCTGGCCCTGGACATCACCCTATACTATCACTATCCCAAATTACTTGCTCTCTTCATCTCCACAACTTTGCATGTACTGTTTCCTCCTGTACTCTGCTGGGTGAATTATGACTCATTCTTCAAGATATGGTTCAAATTTACCCTTCTTTTCAAAGCTTCTCTGATGTCTCTAGGCAGTGTTACTTGCTCCCCCTTCTACACCCCCAGAATGCTCCATTCTTCCCTCTGATGTAAGGTTAGTATTCGGTACCATGACTGTTAGTTAGGATGTATTGATAAATGTTGGGATGGTAGGCCCAGGAGGCAGGTACCTTTCTTATTCCTCTTTGAACCTCTTTGATACCCTCTAGGCTGAGCATCTCATCTGTTGGCCTAGAAAGATATTTTCCTATTAAAATATGTGGAAACAAACAAACAAATGAAAAACACAAGGTGATGCATAAAATATCCTGAAGCATATGGAAAAGGGAATGTTTCCTGAAAACTTAGAATAGCATATATATATAAATGTGTTTCAGGGGCACCTGGGTGGCTCAATCGGTTAAGCATCTGCCTTCGGCTCAGGTCATGATCCCAGGGTCCTGGGATCGAGCCCCACATCAGATTCCTTCCTCGGCGGGAAGCCTGCGTCTCCCTCTCCTTCCCGCTCATGCTCTTTCATGCTATCTCTGTCTCTCTCAAATAAATAAATAAAATCTTAAAAAAAAATGTGTTTCAAAAACCAAGGAGAAAAGAAAGAAGGAAGGAAGGAGGAGAAAGGAAAATTTTAGAAGGCATTGGCTTGGTGTCTTCAAAAAGACATGGAGGACATGACCTCCAGAAAATAGAATCAGGGAACTCCAAGGACAGAAGAGTTGAGAAAAAAGAATAGATGTGATAGGAATTTGTAGACTGAAAGAAAAAAATACAAAAAAGCAAGGAATTACAAAATGCAAAAGCAAAACCAAGAATGAATTAGAGCCATAAACAGCTATTTCTCATAGTTCATCTATGCCCACCTGGCACATCAGATCCTGGCTTCTTCCTCCTGCCTGGTCTATGCTGAAGTCCCAACAGATCTTCTGACTTAGCCCTCTCCTGTTATGAATCTCTACTATCTGGGGAATCTCAATTGACGTAGGAGGTGACAAGAGGGGCATGTAACTAGCTTTCTTGAGTAGATAATCAACTGCATCTTGGTCACTGGATGCCAAAAGTTTAAAGAAAATAAGTCATCAAAGTGAGAGAAAAGAAAAACAAAAATAAAAGTAGTGGTAAAAATAAGAATAGAGATAAGGATTCATTATCTTCACAAAATTAGTATTTTGCTTTTTTAAAGATAAGTTGTGGATCTGACTCTAAAAGCAAAGTCAACAAAAGCAAAAAGAAACAAGTAGGACTACATCAAACTAAAAAGCTTCTTTCTGCACAAAAAATGAAATCATAAAGAAGAGAAATCTGCCTACCAAATGGAAGAAAATATTTGCAAATCATATATCTGATATTGGGTTAATATCCAAAATATATAAAACTCCCATAACTCAATAGCAAAAGCCCTAATCTGATTAAAAAATGGGCAGAGGCAGGCGCCTGGGTAGCTCAGTTGGTTAGGCGACTGCCTTCGGCTCAGGTCATGATCCTGGAGTCCTGGGATCGAGTCCTGCATCCAGCTCCCTGCTCAGCGGGGAGTCTGCTTCTCCCTCTGACCCTCCCCCTTTCATGCTCTCTATCTCATTCTCTCTCTCAAATAAATAAATAAAATCTTTAAAAAAAAAATGGGCAGAGGATCTGAATAGGCATTTTTCCAAAGAAGACCTACAGATGGCCAACAGATACATGAAAAGATGGTCAATATCACTAGTTGTCAGGGAATTGCAAATCAAAACCACAGTTAGGTATCCCCTCATACCTGTTAGAATGACTATTATCAAAAAGACAAGAAGAAGCAAGTGTTGGTGAGGATATGGAGAAAAGGGAACTCTTGTGCATTGTTAGTGGGAATCCAAATTGGTACAGCCACTACAGAAAACAGTATGGAAGCTCCTCAAAAAATTAAAAATAGAACTACCATATGATCAAGCAATTCCACTTCTGGGTATTTACCTGAAGAAAACAAAAACACTAATTCAAAAAGATATTTTTACTCCCATGTTTATTGTAGCACTATTTATAATAGCCAAGGTAGGGAAACAACGTAAGTGTCCATTAATGGATGCATGGGTAAAGAATATGTTGTATGGGGCGCCTGGGTGGCTCAGTTGGTTAAGCGACTGCCTTCGGCTCAGGTCATGATCCTGGAGTCTCGGGATCGAGTCCCGCATCGGGCTCCCTGCTCGGCGGGGAGTCTGCTTCTCCCTCTGACCCTCCTCCCTCTCATGCTCTCTGTCTCTCATTCTCTCTCTCTCAAATAAAGAAAGAAAGAAAGAAAGAAAGAATATGTGGTATGTATGTATGTATGTATGTCTGTATACATATACAACAGAATGCTACTCAGCCATAAAAAATAATTAAATTTTGCCATTTGCAATAACCTGGATGGAACTTGAGGGCATTATGCTAAGTGAAATAAGTCAGGCAAAAAAAGACAAATATCATATGATCTCATACATATGTGAAATCTAAAAACCGACAGACAAATGAACAAAAAAATAAGCTCCTAGATACAGAAAACAGATTGGTGGTTACTGGAGGCAGAGGGTGGGAATGGATGAAATGGGTGAAGGGTGTCAAAAGTACAAACTTCCAGTTATAAAATAATTTATGGGGATGTAATGTACAGCATGGTGATTATAGTTAATAATACTGTATGGCATATTTGAAAGTTGCTAAGAGAGTAGACCTTAAAAGTCCCCATCAGAAGAGAAAAAAATTGTAACTATGAATGAAGATGGATATTAACTAGACTTATTACTGTAATCATTTTGTAATATATACAAATATTGAATCATTATGTTGTACACCCAAAACTAATATAATGTTATATGTCAATTATACTTGAATAAAATTTTTTAATAAAGATAATAAGTTATATTTTTATATATATATTATATATATAGTATATATAATATACTTATATATTAACTTAAATATATAAGTTATATATTTTATAATATAACTTTATATTATAAAATATATTTTAATTTATTAATTAAATTAATTTATTAATTTAATAAATTTTAATAAAGATAATAAGTTATATATTTTATAATATAACTTTATATTAAGTTTATATATATTTATATATAAAATATAAATATTTTATATTTAAATAAATATTTATTTTTATTTTTATATTTTATGACAAACACCAGAAAATTTGGAAAATACCCCAAAAGCAAGTATTAAAGAAGTAAAAACTATCCCCAAATTACCACTAGCATTGTATTTTACATTTTCCCCAAATTTTTCCATGATAACATGTGAAAAATTACATAGTTATCCTACACTCATATTCATACCTTACATCATTTCCTTAAGTCCCTCTTGAAGATATCCTATTAGAGTAAATAAATCTAGGTGCTATAAGAGATAAACCCAGAAATCTGCATCTAAAATGATTAAAGTGTTTTACTTCCTCAGATCACAGACCACTGGAGACAACAGAGCCATTCTATTTGTCACACCATGGCTCCTTTCAGCTTGTGATGCTAGGAGCTCAGAGGCAACATCTTCAACATGCCTCCAAGGCCATTGAGGATGGGCTTCTAAGAGGCCAGGCCTGGAAGAAATGAGCATCACTTCTCCTGACATGCATGGACTCAATTTCAGTCACAGAGGTAAGAGTCTGATTCCAAAAACAAAGGTGACAAAAAGGAGTAAGGATATAAAATTCAGATGTGTGCCCAACACAAAAGGAGACACACAGAGATTGGTGAGCAGTAGCAGTCTTTGGATTGTGTGGTAGTTTCAAAATATGTCCACCAATTATCTGGTACTCCTCCCTTCAAAAGATAGAGCCTAATTCCCCTACCCTTGAGTGTGGGCTTAAGTTCTAACAAAGAGATGCAATGGTGTGTGACTTCTGAGACTAGGTCCTAAGAGGCATTGCAGTTTTCTCCTTGCCCATTCTATCTTCTCTCTTGAATCACTTACTCTGAAGGAATGCTAGCTGCCATGTCAGGAAGGCATTCAATTAAACAGCCCTGTAGAGAGGTTGAAGTGATAGGGATTTAGGACTCCTGCCAACACCTAGCAACAACTGAGACAGACTTCTTAACAGC
The DNA here is from genome assembly GCF_029215605.1 of Mirounga angustirostris. Lineage (NCBI taxonomy): Eukaryota > Metazoa > Chordata > Mammalia > Carnivora > Phocidae > Mirounga > Mirounga angustirostris. Next base: position 39,964,187 of record NW_026991720.1, read on the forward strand.
CATGTGAGAGGGCCATCTTGGAATTCATCTTCTAGCCCCAGTCCAACCTTCAGATGGTTGCAGCCCTAGCCAACATTATGACCGCAACCTCATGAGAGATCCAAACTAAAAACACCCAGCTAAGCTGCTTAGATTCTAACACACAAAACCCATGCGACAATAAAAGTTTAATATTTTAAGCCACTAAATTTTAGAATAATTTGTTATGTAGCAATGGATAATTAGTGCAGCATAGATCAACACACACAGCATAAGCCTGGGCAAAGTTTCACTTTATTGCTAAGTGGGACTTTGGGCTCAGACCCAATATCAAACCCTTAATGGAAGCTCAGTGACTCACTTCTTAAATGGGACAGCTATGAGAGTAAGGGGCAAAACTGACAAAGATACTTCCTACATGCATTTCCCTTAGGCCCAGACTCATATTCTGACCCTCGAATTATTGCCATGCAAAAGGCCAGGTAAAGCCATTCCAAGGGAAATCATGCAAAAGAAAAGCAAGGAGGAGGGAGGTGGAATCTGGTTCTGGTCAATAGGTTCCTGGAGGTAGAAGGAGGAGGCAGCCCCTCACCCCTTTTTCAGAAGTAGTGCCAGGAGAAAGGAGAGCACATCTGCAGAGAGGGAAAGGAAAAACAGAAAACTTTCCATTCTGACTTGGAATCAAAACCTCTTTCCTTGTTTCTCAAAATTCTCTACATCTAAGAGCTGGGAGTCATTGAATACCCTTCTACTCAGATCCATTCTCTTTAGAATTCCTCTGACATGGAATGGGATGGGTTAATGCAGAAGAGCTTTATGCCTTCCCCGGAGGCCAAGTGGTGTTATTTCCTGGCCTCCTTTTCTGCTCTCTGATAATAAAGGCTGGAGTCTTGTTCAATTCCATGATAGAATAGCAATTTCTAACAATAGCCTGTCTTCTCAAGTTCATTTTCACTTAATAACATCATACTCTAGTACATAGAGTTACTCAAACAAATAATCTACAAAGTGTTTCCAAATGGAGACCCTGCTAAACTGCCTTTAATGGACAGAGTACTTAGTACATTAATTGTTTATATACAGCAAAAAACATTAACTACATGAATTTGTTAATGTCTAAAGTTCTTAAATGACTTTTTTAATAAATTAAAACTGTCCCCTTTCATTGAATTATCACTAATTACTTCTGTCTTGACAGATAGCTCATATTATGCTTTGAGTGAATTATCAACAAATTCTGAATTTAGCTCAAATTAAAGAAATGTTTTACCAGCAATAGCAATTTGGCTATTGTCCCGCAGTCAATTTTATCCCTTTTTTAATTTATTTTTTATTTTTTTTAAAGATTTTATTTATTTTTTAGAGAGCGAGCGAGAGAGAAACAGCATGAGAGGGGAGAGGGTCAGAGGGAGAAGCAGGCTCCCCGCTGAGCTGGGAGCCCGATGCAGGACTCGATCCCAGGACCCTGGGATCATGACCTGAGCCGAAGGCAGACGCTTAACCATCTGAGCCACCCAGGCGCCCCTTATCCCTTCTTTTAAAGACTAACTTACATGCAGCACCTGGGTGGCTCAGTCGGTTAAACGTCTGACTCTTGATTTTGGCTCAGGTCATGATCTCAGGGTCATGGGATCTAGCCCCATGTCGGGCTCTGTGCTCAGTGTAGAGTTGCCTGGGACACTCTCTCTCCCTCTGCCCCCCATCCCTGCCGCCACTTGCACTTGCTCTCTCTCTCTCTCAAAAAAAAAAAAATAGATTAAGCATTAAAAAAAAAAAAAAGGCTAACTTGCATGGTAGGCCATTTCCTACATGAATAGAAATAGGTAGGTAGGTAGATAGGGGAAAAAAAGAAAGAAAGGAGGTGGGTGTACAGAAATAGAAGGCGCAGCTGAAACACATGGGAGACAGAAAGTCATGATTGCTGGGCAGAAAGCACAACACCCTGGGGTCTGAGACCTGGTTCTATGTCCTGCTCCGGCACTTACAACTTTTTCACCCAAAGCAAGTAACTGAAAGCACTCTCAAGTCCGAGTCCTTGTCTCTGATCGGAAACACCACTACCCTGTCCTGCCTATGGTGTTGCAATACTTAATATCGGTGCTGGCGCTCTGAAAGAACAGAGCGTAAGGGATCATGGAGATGAAGACAAAAATGCCTCATGTGGCCTCATGTGGGCACCACCTCCAATTCCTAACCATCCACTTCCATGTTGCTTTTGCTGCTCTGATGGGAATAGAGCAGCTTCTCATCAGGATTCCAGGGGGTTTAGTCCCTTTGAAGCCCCACTCTGAGGGACCGTAGGCCCAGTCCCTAGAGGATGAGCCAGAGAATATTTGCATCAACATTCACGTATATCATGCTCCAACACTTGGTTCTTGGCTACCCTAAACCTTCATTCCAGAATGGACCCAAGCTCCTGTTAAAATAAAAATTAACTATGAAGGACTTCAGTATCTCTGAGCACACAACAGCCAAGACCCAAACTATGAATAGATTCCCTAAACTCAAACCACCAAGAGAACAAATTTATTCACGTTCTCTCTTCCCTCCTCACGTCTAGGGTATTGGAATGACCTTTGATGACCTTTCTCTCTCTCAAGGACTAATTTTCATCATGGTATCCCAGGCCCTTACCTGAAGCCACCAGATTCTCAGCATTTTACGAACTCTCCCCCTGAGCTGCCAAGACGAACACACAGTTAATGTCCCCCGAGTACATCCCCACTCCCACGTCCCCAAACACAGGACGGTGCACAAAGGGCAAGTTCCCTTCCCATCTTTTCCCATCAGATCCTCTGCTAACCTGTGACATGTCATTTTGGTCAAAGCATTGTTGAATGAATCATAAATGGTGAAAGGGGATCCCCACCTCACAAGTAGTTTTCAGCATGGGTAGCACCTTACCTTAGTGGATTTGTCAACTGCTTTTTCAGGTTCAGGAATCATAGCAACCTTAGCAGCATAGCACAGAGCTCAAGAAAAATTAGCCAAAAAACCATTCATGAGATATAAAATGGCAAATATACCCAAGGCTGATGGAGGAGAACACATATGTGTCATCTTAATCAAATGATTCACAGGCACTTCTAGGTCCTGTCAGGGTGCTCAGGACCCAGAAACACTTGCATCATCATTACAACTGTTTGTATCGACAAAATAAGTTTTTCATTGGCCAAAAAAAATACTCAGGGATGATTGACTTCTATTAATCCAGTATGACTTCTTTTTTTTTTAAAGATTTTTGTTTATTTATTTGACAGAGAGAGATACAATGAGAGAGAGAACACAGGCAGGGGGAGTGGGAGAGGGAGAAGCAGGCTTCCTGCTGAGCAGGGACCCCGATGTGGGGCTCAATCCCAGGACCCTGGGATCACGACCTGAGCTGAAGGCAGATGCTTAATGACTGAGCCACCCAGGCACCACAATCCAGTCTGAATTTTAGGGGATCAAGGGAATTCCAGGGAACTGTGGGTTTTCATCACCTCTAAGCAACTGAATGAACCTACTAGTCACTTTAAGATCTTTTTCCACAAGCCAACAAAGTGCCATCCTCTTTGGCTTGGTGTCTTCAGTCCCACCAGGAAAACCTCCTAAGAATCTATGCCCACTTGTTTACTCTAGATCTTCATACCTGTGCCTCCCTCTGTGGCCATCAGAAAATATATTTATTGGAAGCCACCTCAAAATTAGGCAGCTTGTCATGTTTTTGGGGAGCCTGGCTTCAGCCCAGTGTTGCCATGACTTTTGTGACTTTTTAAAAAAGGTTATTTATTTGGGGGGGAGGGGCAGAGGGAGAGGGAGAGAGAAAAACTCCAAGCAGACTCCCTGCTGTGTATGGAGCCCGATGCAGGGCTCGATCTCACAACCCTGAGACCATGACCTGAGCCAAAACCAAGTGTCAGATGTTTAACTGACTGAGCCACCCAGGTGCCCCTTGTGACTTTTTATTTCCATTACCACTACTGCTCCCACAGACAAAGGATTCCAAGAAACCAGATCTATTACTGTCACCAAACAGTGGGATCAAATAATTTTGAAGGTCCTAGAGGAGTGAGTGTGTCACATTTTAAAATCTCCTAAGTAAGTAAGAGTAAGCTCCCAGCTCCTGGACTCTGGCTCAGATTCATGGTAAAAGACCTAGGCTTTGTGGCCTTGAGCTTTCTCCACCTTCACTCCTTTCTTCTGAACAGTGTGACACTCTGCCTGGGGCCTTCTCAACAATACAGGTTGCACACGGGTACATCCAGGGAGTGGGAGAGTAGAACCCTGGGAAGAACTTGGGTAAGTGCCCAGCCTGGCCATGCTTAGGTCCTGAGGCATGTTCCACAGTTTCTCAGAAAGTTCCTAGAAGGACTGAGTTCCCATTGTGTCCTGCAGCCCCCTCATCCATGTCCCCTTTGTTGGCTTTCTTCTTCTGTCTCATTGCACTCCCTGCTTCTGCTCCCTGGGATAACCTCCGAGGAAGCCCCCTGCACCTAAATTCTTGCCTGAGAGTCGGCTTCAGGATGATCTGAAGAAAATGAAGACATTCTTATTTCTCTTTATTTTTCTAAACTGTGCTGGAAACTCACCTTCTGGGGGCAAAGCTGAGAGTGCTGGATGGGTGCCTGAGTTATGGAGAGTGTGAGTGTCAGGAGGACATCAAAGAATGCCGAGGACATCAGCTGGATCAGCCAGTGCGATGCCTAGCTAATGTCAACAGATTCCATGATGACATTTAATAAGAGAAGAGAGGCATAAATGTTGCCCTTGCTCCATTTTCCTGCATGGGATCTCCCAAGGGTGCTGAATGCCAACCATGGCTGTTGTTTACTGGGCCCTTACCCTGAGCCTGTACAAGGAGGAGCACTGGGCAGGATCTCCCTCAGTCTGGCAGAACTAGAACATTCCCCCCCAACACTGCCAGCACCAGCAATGAGAAGGATAGTCTATCTGCTTGTTGTTTTTAAACAGATTTAACAAGATGAGAACATTGCTTCTCCAGCAAATGCACAGACTTGTCAAGCAAACAAGAACACCAACAGCTAGAGCGTTAGAAATGCAGAAGATAATAAAGACTGACTTTCAGTGGGACTTGAAGCCCTTGCAAGGAGAGAACCCAACACACAGAATCTAGATGCCAGGAATCCCATGTTGAGGACATCAGAGCTGACTGAGGGGGCACCAGCAGAATCCACGAGCCATGCCCACTGTTCCAACATGCTACTGACCAGGTGCTAACCCTGGAAAGCACACCACAATTCAATTTTCTTTTTGTTGCTTGGTTGTTGGCTACACCTGTGCTTATTAAAAAACAAACAAAATAGTGTAGTTTGTTTGTCCCAATTAATCCTTTTGCTGATTCTACAGATATGCAGTTTAGAAGCTTCTCCTCACTTCTCACTTCTAGTGTGGGAATGACTTTGATGAACTTTGCCTCCTTTCTGGTCCCTCTAAAAAATCCTACTGAACCAGGGTAAACCCAAGTGACAATGACTGTCGAGATCCTAGGACCTCAAGGGGTCCAAGCTCTAGGTAATAAATAGCCACTCTTAAGTTATAGTGTTTCAGACCAAGGGTAAGATAATAGAGGATACTTGGGGTTCAAGGTCTCAGAAGTCAAACATATTAAAATTAATTGATAGGTGACCAACGTATGTGTGAGAAAGAGACCTGTTCTTTATCCGTGGGGAATTTCTTAATGTTGTAAGAGATGAGTAACTGCACTAGAGGAAATTGGTTAATAAAATAAAAATATCAATGCGGTGAAACTTTAGAGTCACAAAAACCTAGACTCAAACGAAGCTCTGCCACATAGTAGCTGTGTACCTTGTGCAATTTACTTATGTGCGGCTTCTTCTGAGCTAAGGAGTTGGAACCGTGAGACATTTGCCAGGCTTTGCTACACTGTTCCGTTTATCCACTTGTCACTTTATGTTAACTCCCTGCCTCCTTTGTAAGCTTGCCAATACTATGCTATACTCTTTTACTTTCCTCTCTCCTCATTATTACCTAGATGTGCTTTTCCTATTTCATTATGAGCTTTAAAAATAAACACCAGATCACTAAAGGACGAATACTATACGAGGTACCTAGAGTAGTCAAATTCATAGAGACAGAAAGTCAAGTGGCGGTTGCCAGGGCCTGGGAGAAGGCGGAATGGGGGAGTTCGTGTTTAATGGGTATGAGATTTCAGTTTTGCAAAGTGAAAAATGTTCTGGTGATGGATGGTGGTTGCAAAGCAATATGAATGTACTTAATGCCACTGAACTGTACACTTAAATAGGGTTAAAAGGGTAAATTTTATGTATGTTTTATCATAATTTTATAACAAGTAAAAGAAAAGAAAAAACACCTGACTCACTCCCATGATATTTACCTATAAGATTCAGCAGAATGGAGATATTTGTCACATCCAGACCCACCTTAACATTGTTTTCTAGGAGGAATTGAGTTGGAGAAATCCACACCTGCTGCACACCCTGCTCCCCACCTCAGCCCCCAACAAGGAGAATATATGCAATACCCAGCAGAGGGCAGAAGAGATTCAAGGTGGCATTTCCCCCAAATTTTGGTTTTATGATCGTTCTTGCATTTTCTCTAATTTGCTCTCGTAATTAAATGCCATCTTTAAAAGTGGGTGCCTTCCTAAGACGGCCACATTAGAGGCAGAGGATAAACAAGTCTTCCACTGCGTATCTTGGTTAAATTACCACATCATTTAAATTATCACATGAAAATATTTGCTTCGTGCTGGGTTTTCTGGTGGTAACAGGGTTTTTCAACTTGACTGGTCTTTTTTGTTTTATTTTGGTTGTATATCATTTGCCCACATCGTTTTGCAAAGTACTCTATGAATACTTGTATTGATGTTCCCACAAAAGGACACTTAGGACTGCACTAAATCTCAGCAGAAACCCTATTGAAACACTATTGTAAAACTGATGGGCTTTGGGTTTTTAGGTGTTTTCCTTCCACCCAGCTGAGCTACACTGCCATAACCAAATATCATAAAAGTGCTATATTGCCAAATATCAAAAAGGAAAATAGCTTTCCTTCCCTTGATTTCCCACAACATACTTTCCAGTTATCCTTTATGCACTATAATTACTTGGAGGAGTTTGCTTTTTGGCTTAAAAGGCTGTTGCCATTTTAATATTTGGGAACACCAAGGGAATCATTTTTGAGCAAGAGAGCAGCATTTTCATGACAAGGGTTTTCTCTTCTCTCTTGAAGGAAGCCAAACCCTTCGCTGTCACATTTAAGGCTGAGGATTGTTTTCTGACTTCTGGTTGCAAACAGCCTGGGAGCAGCACGGATGACATATGGATTCACGAGGAATATTTTGTTTAATGGCAATGAGCATCAGCTCTCTTCGTCTTTTCCCTTGGCTGCTGCTAAGCATCATGTTAAAACAGTGGCGGTGGGGCGCCTGGGTGGCTCAGTCGTTGAGCGTCTGCCTTCGGCTCAGGTCATGATTCCAGGGTCCTGGGATAGAGCCCCCACATCGGACTCCCTGCTCTGCGGGAAGCCTGCTTCTCCCTCTCCCACTCCCCCTGCTTGTGTTCCCTCTCTCGCTGTCTCTCTCTGTCAAATAAAATCTTGAAGAAAAAAAAAAAAAAAAACCAGTGGCGGCAGCAAGATCTGCCCAGGCAGTCCTGGCTCTTCCATTTATTCAAAGAATTTGGGTGCAGATAGTCTTTCTCTTGCAAGCATTGAATAGGATTCAAGTTCCAAATATCCATTATTATTTCACCTGCCTTGAAATGGGAATTGTAAGCACTCTGATAAATGATTTGAAAGACTAATTTCCGTAACTACCTCTGTCAGCTGTTAACTTGCAATTTTGTAACATCTAAAATATTCTGAAATTCCTCTATGCATACCCCTGAGTGAGCTGACAGCCACGTGTCCCCTGCATCAATTCTGCCAATAAAAGAACGGAAGGAAGGAAGGAGGGAGGGAAGGAAGGAAGGAAGGAAGGAAGGAAGGAAGGAAGGAAGGAAGGAAGGAAAGAAAGAAGGAAAGAAAGAAAGGGAAGGGGAAGGAAGGGGAAGGGAAGGGACTATTTTTCTCTTTTCCTGGCAGTGGAAGAATACTGCTCTCAATGAGGCCAGCTTGTGTGAACAATGAGTCTTTTTCCATAGAATAGAAATAATGGGGGAGTCCATCACAATGCACACTTGGTTGGGCTTAATTAATTTAATTTCTATTTCCAGAACCCTCCCTTTTCCTTTCTCAGAATCAAGGTGAGGGAAGAATGGGAGGGAACAAAGACGGGAAGCTGGGAGATTGAAAAAGAACAACAAAACGACTCAGGAGCCCAGTGTTGTTTGAGAGGCTGAAAACCCTCTGAGTTGATGAACAATGTGTTGTGTGTTATATGAATATTTGTTGCAACGTAAGGGTAGCTTGAGGTCATCTCTAAGCTCACCCTGCTGTACATGGTCATCAGCTGGTTTATTATAAGCTTCAGGAAAGCCTCCTTTCAAAGCAGTCCACCACATTCAGGAGCTCTGTAAGAGTTACTTTCATAAGCCTAAATTCAGAATTTCCATAAGGACACTATAAACAAAGTGTATAGACTACATAAACATCGTTGCCGGGAAGGGAGGGCTCCAGGGTGGATATCATGGTGACACATGCATTGGCAGGAGTCGCATGCTACAGTAAATTAAAATGTAAACTGCTTTCCTTGATAGAAAATCCCATATGGAAAATGGAAGCCAGCTGTAGACTATAGATCACATAAAACCACATGTCTCTGCACCGAGTAGTAATGCTAAAGAAGGCAGTACAGGGACGCTTGTATTTATCCAGTATGCACAGTGGAGGGTGAACTTGATGTGTTGAACTTCATTATAAAAGGTGGGTGTGCAGTTCCCTAGAGGCACATTTCCACTTCGGCTCAGGTTTACAAGCCAGAATTTGTTTCCTTGTGTCCCAGAGTAGTGATGCCAGCTTCTGACAAGGGATGTGAGAAAACATCTGAATCCATAATGCGTGTTCCCTATATGCCAGACACTAGAAGAATTTTAATTAAAAACTTAAAGAGAAAAACAGAAAAAAATACAGAAAATAATTTAACAAGCGCTGTCTCCAGATTAACAAATGGTTTTTTTTTTTTTTTTCCTACTTGCTTCAGATCTTAGTGCATTTGTACAAAAGATGCAAAATATTCCAGTGAAAATGGAAGCTCCTTTGGCCGTCCTGACTTCCATTCTCCTCCCTCCCTCCCCGGGGCAGAGAGGCGGCACACTGTATTTAGTGAGTATCTTCCTCATGTGGATTATGTTACTGCATTACCTCATTCAGTCCTTCCAGCAACTCTTTGAAAAGGATATTATCCCCATGTTACAGATAAGGAAACTGAGACCCAAGGAGATCAGTATTTGCCCACAGTCACACAGCAAGTAGGTAAAAGAGCTGACTCTCCAATCCAGGTTACCCTTATTCACAACTTGTGTCCTTTTTACCGCATCCCACATCGGGCAGGGTTGGTCTTCCTTCTCATGCCCCCGGAAGACTGCAGGGATTCTTCCCAGTTGAATCACTTCACCTCTGTGGATATTGATTCACAAGCTTTACTTTCTGATTCCTTAATGGAATCATTTTTAGATTTTTGCCTTTTTGGTTTGTAAAGCCTAAACATGGATCCAACCAGAGAGGGATAAAATGGGAGAATTACACTATCTTAACATATGCATTTGGGCATCCTATCTGTTTTTAAATATACCACTGGTTCATGATTACCTTCCTGAGGGCCAGCAGTGTATCCCATATTTCACTAGTCCCATGCCATTAGGGGAGCTATCTGTAAAGTGTTTTTAAAACCCCTCCATGGATACTTATCATTTGTTTTATAGCTATTACACTCAAAAAAGTCTTCCAGAGAAAGGTGGGACAAAAGCAAAGTACAGCTTAGATTCAACAATGGTTACTATACAAACTGAAAAAAATGCTTTTGCAAAGCAATTTGGTAATATGTATCACGATCCACAAAATTATCCATAATGTTTGACTCTACATTCTGAGAATCTATCCTAAAGAAGTAACCCAAATAGTGGGAAAAGCAACATTCAAAACACTTCCTAGTTCTGTTATTTATTGAAGTCTGGAAGTGACCTAATGGTCCAACAAATGTTGTTAGATGTACTACAGGAAGACCCCTTGACTGAATCATGTATTGTCATTAAATTGATAATTTTAAAGAAAAGCAAGGCACCCATCCTCGCTTTGCTAATTAGTTGTGTTCAATTTGCCAAGCTGGTTAATCATTCTGATTTTCAAACTTTTCATTTGCAATATACAAAATATGATATCTACCTTAAAGATACAAGAAAATTGGATGGGCTAAAACATGAAATAACTTATCCCACTTACTGGCACCAGATAGTACTCAATAAATTGTATCTAATCGAATGATTATCTATGAAAAAGGTATAGATTTATTGCAATTACTACAAAATAAGCCAGTAAAAGAGACTGGATTCAAATACGTAAGAAGATAATCTAATTTATGTTACATGTTTTTTATTACAGTTAAAAATTAGAAGTATCTGATTTGAGGTAATGGTGTAGGGAAGGAAACATTTTTATTTTACCCTCTTAAGTTCAAGTGTTGGAGGCCTGCAAATTAAATATAAACTTACAGGTTAACAGGGAAACAACCAAAACTTATTTATATGCATATGGGAATACACAAAAGAGTGGCTTTCTGAACAGTAAAGATGGGAGTTTATATATACCTAACAATGTGGGGGAGGAGGAGGAGAAGGAAAGGCTTCTATGGGAGGAACAAATGGATTTCTAGGAGAACAAATAAGAAAGTTTGTGATAATGTTTATGCAAGTCAGACTGGTCTTAGCTTTTTTCTTCACGGCCATAAAAATCCCCTGGAGAGGGGATTCTTGGCAGCCCCACTCCCAGAAATTTCTATAAAGGAAGGCTTTTTGCTGCATTTATTAAATCTCAAATGTCTTTGCTTTAAAATAATCTTTATATTAATTCTGGGGGGCCTAAGTGAGTCTCCACATTAACATTGAAACAGTTTTCCCCCTTATATATTAAACAAACTTGCTGTAATATTGTTAGGCAGATTTTATAAAGTTTTAAAATAAAACAATATTTTCTAGGCAGTTACTATGTAAACTGTGACAAAGGAACCTTTCCAATACAGGAGAAAAAAGCACAGTCTATATTCAGAGACCATTGCAATGGTAGAAAGAGCCCTAGAGTAGTAGCCCAAGGACCTCCGGTCACATCACAGGAACAGGGCTCACCTCCCATGTTCCACCATCCAATGGCGTGGAATCTGCTGGTCGTCAGTTTCCTCACCTAGAGAGTAAGGATAATAATAATGTCTAAATTGCAGATTTCTTAAAAAGAACTGGATAAGATTGGGGAGGGTATGTGCTATGGTGAGTGCTGTGAATTGTGTAAAACTGATGAAGCACAGACCTGTACCCCTGAAACAAATAACACGTTATATATATATATAAAAGAACTGGATAAGATCTGTGTAGTTTGAAAGGTCATTACATTAATAAAGGTTCATTTGTATTAGATTCTAATACTTTAATACATATGATCTTATAAATAAGGTGATGTTTTATTCATTTAATGAGTAAGAGAAGAGGGATGGTGTTTAACCTGAAACTTAAAGTATACATATGTATTCACCCCCAGGGAACGACAAGCTGGTGTTCACCCTTAGGCATTCTATGGCTCTAGCTTATATCAGTGCTGTTGTTTTAAAGACAAACGTGTTTTTTGTTTTTTTTTTAAAAGCTGGAGTGAAGTAAGGGCTAGAGACCTTACTGAACTAAAACAGTAGCTACTTAAGGATGACCTTGAACACCATGACCTTGCAAAATGAAACTGGTATTAGAGAACATTGCGCTGGATACTTGGGCCTTGTTATTTTCACAGCTCAAACCAGAAATGCCAACCTTCCAATCTGTTGGAGTCTCTGGCATATTTATGAACAGAAACTGGCTGACCGTGGGTTCATTTTCGCTTGGGCAATCATCAGTTAGACATGGAATTTATCTGCTGATTTAACCAATATTTTCTAATATAGCCCCACCCCCCAAACTATCTATTATAAAGAATTTTCCCCGAACCTTACAGACTTACCTGGAAAAAACAGTTGAGCCATCCATCAATGTAACTATTAACTTCAGAATTGTCCTAACAAGGCCCAAATGAATATAAACATTGGAATAAAGTACTCTATGCACAGTGATTCTTTTATAATATGCTTCCAAAATTAAGCTTTTCATGTGAAAAATTATCAAATAAATAGCTGTGCTCATTTCTACAGAGATTTGCTCCAAGATTTCATTATTTGTTACAAATTTTCAAAAGAATTGGTTAAAACTCATATCTGTCCAACAGCCTGACACAGCCTCTCCTACTTTCCACAAAAATACATACAAAGAGGTTTTTTTTTCTTTTAATGACAGTCGTAATACAATTTTTTTTTTTTTAAAGGACTATTGCCAGAATCTGGGAGAAATTTCTCTAACTCCAAAGTCAAATGATAGGCCAAGGCAAGTGACTCGTTGAGGCTTTACCTCTGAAAATAATGGACGCTTTCATTCTGAAATATGGACACATATCCCTCATCCTTCCCCAACTTCATCCTGCTTCAGACTCTTTGCCATGCAACCACTGTTCTAATGCCTAGGTAGACATTTTTTTTTTTTTTTTTTTTTTTTTTTTTCAGTTTGTCTGTGTTTTATTGACGCCAGTGCTCAGGCTTTGACCGCATACTTCCACAGCGGGTACAGCCGCTCCTTCCACTGCTGCTTCTTGGTCTTCAGGTTCTCCTCGAGCTTGTTCAGCCGGCGGCGCATGGCACGTGTCTTCTTGGGTCGCAGATCCAGGGGCTTGTACCTCTTACCCTTGTAGAATTTCCTGAGGTTCTCTTTCTGCGTCTGGTTGATGACTGTGAGAACACGGGCGATGGATTTGCGAACACCTCGGATCTTGGAGAGCTTGGAAGCCGCGCCGCCTGTCACTTTGGTGACGCGCAGCTGGGACAGCTCCACCTTCAGGTCTTCCAGCTGTTTAAGCAGCTCCTCTTTCTTCTTGCCGCGAAGGTCTCGAGCCTTAATCTTGGCCATGTCTGCACAATCCGCCGCTGCCGCCGCCGGGAAGAGGCCAAGGAAAGAGCCTAGGGAGACATTTTTAAGACAACCAGAAGACCGGTCAGCCATTCCCCAGACCACCTCTCCTTTCTCCACGTAGTCAGAAACTGCGCCCCCCAGAGCGACTGGAGTGCATTGCATTCTGGGCCTCTCCACTTACTCAAGTGCTGGACCCACACTGTTAACAGGACATGCTAGGGATTGTAGGTTTTTAACTTTCTTCATTTGCTCAGACTATCAGAGCATCTCAAGCCTGTAGAAGTGCGCTAAATGAAAGCTCACTAAAACCTAAGAAGTCTGTCTTAAACTGCATGAAACGTGGTGAAGAACTATATAGATGCAGAACAGGACCATGGTCATCCACATCCACTGTGTTAAAAACCAGCAAGCCACTATTTGAGGGTGAATAAGTATAAATTGGGTAGAGGTAGCTTTTAAAAAAAATGCAAATGAGAGAAAGGAAATACCTTGAATACTCAAAGAAATCACTAGTTTCTGAAATGATTTTACTGCAGGAACCAATAAAAGGTCATTTTGAATTCTCTGTCATCTTCACCAACATGCTAGAATACTTGGGTTCAAATTTGGCTTCCTGTATCACCTTGGGCAAATTACTTAATCACTCTGATCTTCATTTATCTGTAAGTAAAATACAGAGGTAAAAAGATCTTCTCTTACAGATTTGTATTAAGAATTGCATGGCATCATGTAAATGAAGTGCTTAGAAGATGGAAGAGTATAGCAGTGGTTATAGCAGAGCAGAGGTGGTGGGGTGACAATATTTTCAGCAAAACGGAGGGACCATCAAACACACAGCTTTATACAAAGCTACCTGTGCTAAAAATATAGGCTCCAGTAGATAGATAATGAGTTACTAAATTGCTCTCCAGAGATGAGTGAGTTGGCTTCCCAATAACACCATAACCTCATAAGTTATAGGGTAATGTTATTTTTAAAAATTTTATAGACAAAAAAGGAATCTCTTCGCTGTTTTAATCTATATCACCTCTTAACATTTTTTTTAAAGATTTTATTTATTTATTTGAGACACAGAGATACAGAGAGAGAGGGAACACAAGCAGGGGGAATGGGAGAGGGAGAAGCAGGCTTCCCGCTGAGCAGGGACCCCAATACGGGCCTCAATCCCAGGACCCTGGGATCATGACCTGAGCCGAAGGCAGATGCTTAAGGACAGAGCCACCCAGGTGCCCCACCTCTTAACATTTTTTAAAAGATGTTATTTTTAAGTAATCTCTACACCCAACATGGGGCTCGAACTCACAACCCCAAGATCAAGAGTCGCATGCCCCTCCAACTGAGCCAGCCAGGAGCCCCCAGTCATTGTCACTCCTTAAGTCAGTACAGGTTTAATGACTGTACTTTCTCCTTCATGAAATTCCTCTTCGTATTCTTAGCCCATTTTTCTCTTGGGTTCTTGTTCTTTTTCTTTAGTAACCATTTTTAACATATTAAATATAGTATCTCTTTTTAATAGATATTGAAAATATTTTCTTTACTATTTATCTTTTACTTTTGCTTATAGTTCTTTAAAAGTACAAAAGTTTTTAGATTTTAGATAACATCTGCTGTCCTTCCTTACCTTTACGTTTCATCTGGAATTTGTGTTTAAATACCTTGTGGGAAAGAATACTTTGTGACAAATATCCATCTAATTTTCAATTCTGTTTACTAACCAATTCATCCCTAATCTTACTGAGCCTCTGTTGTCTCATCTGTAAATTGAGAATAAGAATAGCTCTAGGTTATAGGGCTGTTATGAGTATAAAATGTTCTGATACTCTCACTTCAGTGCCTGCAACCCAGTAGATAGTAAGTGTGTTAGCTGTTGTCCTTATGTCGTTATTATAACTAATTCTTTTCTGTATTACTTGAATCTTTTTAATGAGCATGTACTTCTTTTAAAATCATAAAACTGTAAAATATATATATTTATATTTATTATGCCCCTACTGTGTTTCAGGTCTTGATTACACAACAGTGTGAATGTACTGAATATCATTGAATTCCGTACTTTAAAATGGTAATACCTGTAAAACAAACATAACATAAAATTCACCGCTTTAACAGTTTCTGAAGTGCATAATTCAGTGACATTAAGCACATTCACTCTGATCACTCTGCGATCATCCCCACTATCGAGGTCCAAAACATCCTTATCATCCCAGAAGGAAACCTCGTACCCATTAAGCAATCATCCCTCACTCCCCTTTCTTCCAGGGCCTAGCAGTCACTAAGCTGCCTTCTGTCCCTCTTAGCCTATTCTGGATCTTTCACATAAGTGGAATCATACAATATGTGGCCTTTTGTGTCTGGCTTCTTCATTTAATATCATCTTTTTCAAGGTTCATTCAATACTTTATTCCTTTGTATGTCTGAATAATATTCTATCATATGAACAAACCACATTTTGTTTACTCATTCATCAGGTCTTGGGCTTGGATTATTTCTACCTTTTCGCTATTGTGACTAGAACCGCTATGAACATGTGTATACATGCGTTTGTTTGAGTCCATGTTCTCAATTCTTTGGAGGTATACATAGAAGGGGGATTGCTAGGTTATCTGAAATTCTATGTTTAACTTTTTGAAGATCCAAAGTCTATTTTTAAGTAAAGAAATTAATTGCATAATAATATGAAAGCAATGGAGGATAATGGAGCCAGACAATTGGAGTTTGAATCCTGGATCCACCATTTGCTAGTTTTGTCACTTTAGGACCTCTCTATGCCCCCATTTCCTCATCTGTCAATTGGCGTAATAATAATCCCTATCATCTTGAGTTGTGAAAATTTAGGGAATTAATATATGTAGTATTATTAGAACAGTGCTATAGGCACATGTTGTTACCTATTATTATTTTGATCTGATCCCATTTATGTGTGTGTAAGACTATATATATAATTGTTTGCATCAAACAATTAAGACTGGTTACCTGTCAGAAGTAGATTTGAAGGATAAATGATAGGATCACGTCTTCTTTTATTTTGTTTGTGCATTTTCTTTCTGTAATAAACATGTATTAGTTTTCACATATTTTTTTAACTAATGAGGTTTTCTGTTTCATGTGCACTGTGACCCACTCAGTCACTCGCTTAAAACCCTTCAATGATCCTATAGCAATCATTCCCAAAGGCCTTCATGCTGACTGGCCACATCAAGTCATCTGAGGAGCTTATCAGAATTACAGATTCCCCCATCTAACCTGGCCCTACCAGATGACAATTTCTGGTTGGTTCTGATGTGCCAAGATGTTTGAGAACCACTGTGTCCAAACTCCTTCCATGACCTGGCCCCTTCCTACCTGCAGGTTCATCTTCCCATTATCCTTCCTAATAAACAGAACCTCCCACCTTTTATAGGACAGGCTCTTCTATGCCTGGGGCTGTCCTTTGCATAGAGCACATGCCCCACCTCATTCCAAATTTTTGAATTCCTTAACCCTATTTATGCTTCAATATTCCCCTCAAGCATTTTCTCCTCCAAGACCTATTGTCCATCAAATGAAATATGTCCAACAAACGAACAATTTCCATTTCCATGGTTTCCCAGATCATTCTGTAGCAGTAGCTCAACCACATCTTCTCTGCATTATACTGAAACTATCTCTTCCATGTCTGCTTCTGCTCCTGCCCAGCTGAGGTCTTGAGGACAGAGCCCATATTCTGTGTAGCAATTCTCAACTCTAGATTTCACCATGAAATAATGATTTCTGTTTTACAGTGACTACTTTAAAATAATGTTTTTAAAACACTATTCCTACATTAACAGTAAACTATGTAGTAAATTACAGAGCACAAAGAACAATGGTCCAGTTTTTCCAAATTTGTGTTTAATATATGCAAGCACAACATATATGTGTATGTGTGTAAAATACTTCTGAGTTAAAATAACCTATGAAGCCAACACTCCCTAAAGTAAGTTCCTAGAAAAACTTGTTTCATGAGTTATTCCGTGAAAAAAGGATAAATGAATTTAAATATTCTGAAATATCCTACACTAAGAACATTGCTGACATTGTTGAATACGATGGTTCTAAGAGTTATTTGACTGTGATGCCATTTTGTCAAGTACACTTATAAACCTTCAGAGTAAGTAGAGTTCTGTGGACACACATTTTGAAAAATGCTGAGTGACTTATTCCAACCAGTCCTTCTGTTAAGGTGGCAGTCAGCTCAGACCCAGATGTCATGGCACAGAGACGATTTTTGTTGGAGTGGGCTATATTCTTACTAGAGCACAGCCAGAAGCAATAGACACATTCCAAGTATATTCTGTTGGGTGACTGTTCACCTCACCCTTTCCAATACTAAGGATTCCACTCTGCTTTCATGGGCAGTCCTTTTAATTCAGTGAATAATGTTTTCCCCTTTGGGGGCACGTGTAAATGGATTGCTGACTGTTTTAAAAACCACCAGTCTGTGACCAGAGTCAGGCTCTGGGCAGCAGTTAACTAAGACAACTTGAAAGATGATTATACCTTACAAATAGGGAAGAAGGGAGCGGGGGGGGGGGTCTTATTTCTTTATAATATCATATTTACTTCATACACATGATATATATATTTGTTTATAGTATCATATTTATCATATTTTCCCAATTAGGTATTTTTTTTAAATTAAGGCATAGTTTGGGGGAGTATGTAACAAAATGTACTCCTAATTTACAATTTTGGGTGGAGCCAGGACAGAACTTAGCTTCTCCTATTTTATTCATGAAATCTTAGCATAGGAAATGCTGTACTATCCATTTATGTTTGTGGCTTCATATTCAGCACAAAATTAAGTTTTCTGCCTGGTGTCATTTGTCAACTAAGCTTTTTAAAGCAGTAATTTTCCTGTAACCCTTATAAAGGCAGCCTGTTCTTAAAACCAGAATGTGCCACATTACTCAACAAATTGTCACTAAGGAGAAGGAAAAACATGAGAGCTGGGAATTATAATGCTGACCAAGTGCAAAGCAAATAATATTTTTTGACCAACATCTTATATCAAATGCAAAGACTCAAATATCAACTTTGGTAATAATTCAGAAGGTTAACTAATGCTCTGGCCTAAATCTGAAATAGACATAACTACATTATACACAAAATTGTACATGTGTTGAAAGTACACACTCTACAGAGGTGCCCAATGTACCATAAAGTGTACATGTATCATATACAAAATGATGAAATGCCAGTCTAAATAGTTAAGAAATTTCGACTCTGAACAAAGTATTTGTTCCAACAATAATAAATAATTTTAGATATTTGATATCATATATAGTTGCTAAATGCTTAAGATTTAATGAGGCCTTAGAGAAATTATAGGGAGTGCATATCTCATTGAAATGTTGGATGAAAAAGTCTGGTTGCTAAATCTCTACCTAGAGTCATAGAAGCGTTCAAATCATTTTGTGTTTTCAAAAGAGCCTGCAATTACCTCTCTTCACACTAGGTGGTGTGGTTAAGACCAAAAAGAGCTATCAAACGGATGAATACATTTGATTTAGCAAGGTCAAAACTAAAGGAGAGGACAATTTTAAGCTTGAAAACAGGTAAGTATCTTATATTAGAATTCCAATGTATTTGATTAAAAAAAAAAAAAAACGGACTGAGAAACAGCAAGTGAGGAATGGAAAAGCCTGTTCAAATAGCTCTGGAAATAACAGGACTTCTCAAAGAGTAAGTCACCCACCACCAGGGGTGGCAGTTAAAATGCACATTCCTAGGCCACAGGCCACACTTAAGAATTACTGCATCAGAATGGTGAGGATAAAGTAGGAGCCCGAGGGCGCCTGGGTGGCTCGGTTGGTTAAGCAACTGCCTTCGGCTCAGGTCACGATCCTGCAATCCCGGGATCGAGTTCTGCATCGGGCTCCCTGCTCAGCAGGGAGTCTGCTTCTCCCTCTCCCGCTCCCCCCTCTTGTGCTCGCTCTCTCTCTCAAATAAATAAATAAATAAAATCTTAAAAAAAAAAAAAAAAGTAGGAACCCGAGTCTGTTTTCCTAACATTACTGGAGTTGATTTTTATGCAAAACTCTGAGAACTGGATTTAGGTTGCTCTAAATCTGTCTAGTAGTAAGAAACCCCAGTTGACAGGTTTTTGATGTTCAGAAACTTTTTTCAGCTTCCTATAGCTGTATCTTGAAGATCAGGGATTATAGATTTCACTATAAAATCTCCAGGTGAATTTTTGCTAAGTTACTATCACTGCAAGAAAAATCAGAGTGGCAGATTCAGCTCTGTGTGTAATAGAATACTTGGGAAGCAGTTTGAGCTTCGTAGAATGGGGAAAATGTGTTTTATGGAATGCAATGAAAAGGAATCTCTTCTGGGAGGAATGTGTGGTAGTTATATTAGATATTCAAAAGTCAAACCACACTGATCTGCCTTTTGAAGTAATTACATTGATATCTGGAGTTTAAAGGAATGTATTGCTTGTTCCCTGTGGATATTTTCAAAAACCTTTTTTTCTTAAACCAAAGCAGTTTTTTTTCTAGTTTTAGTCACAAAGGAAAGCATTTTCCTGAAGTGCAGCTAATTATTGTATGGGAATATTGTATAGGAATATGCATATGGGTGTGCATGTGTGTGTGTTTGTGCATGTGTGTGTGTGCTCTCCAAAACCTCCTGAAATGAGTTCCCTGTTTTTATTTTATTTTATTTTTAAGATTTTATTTATTTATTGACAGAGACCGCGAGAGAGGGAACACTAGCAGGGGTAGTGGGAGAAGGCGAAGCAGGCTCCCCACTGAGCAGGGAGCTCGATGTGGGGCTCAATCCCAAGACCCTGGGTTCATGACCTGAGCTGAAGGCAGGCGCTTGACGACGACTGAGGCCCCCAGGCACCCTCTGTTTCTATTTTAAATGAGATTTTTTTTGTAGAGTCAAAATCTTGCTCCTTTAAACTCACTTGTTTTAAGATATTTGTAAATGGACAATATACTAAAAAAAATTTCCCACCACTCTAACTCAAATTGAGTATACCGAATAAAATTTAACCATTTCTTTAAGACTTACCACAATCCATGGGGTGCCCATCTGGCTTGGTTGGTAGGGCATGCAACTCTTGGTCTTGAGATCATGAGTTTGAGCCCCATGTTGATAGAGTTTACTTAAACAGATGAAAAAAAAAACCACTTAGCACAATCTGTGTGAAAATGTGTTCTGTACAGTTTTTGTGAGTAGCCATTTCTGCAGGGCTCACTGAAGACTATTCTCCTGCAGTACATGAAACCAGGCAACTTTGTTCCTTGAATTTTTGCACCTACATTTTATGGTTTTCTTATTTTTCTCCCCTTACTTTCAGTTGTTATTTCATGTTGCCATCAATACACCAAAGCAGTAGGAAGGACTTATTCATTTATTTATTTATTTAAGAGAGAGAGGGAGGGAGAGGAGGGGCAGGGAGAGAGAGAGTCTCAAGCACTCTGCACTGAATGCAGAGCCCGACACATGGGTCAATCGCATGACCCTGAGATCATGACCTGGGCCGAAATCAAGAGTTGAATGCTTAACAGACTGCTCTACCCAGGTACCCTGGGAGGAATCCTTCTATGTCTAATCTGCAGAGGTCTTGGAAGGCTGATAGCCACATTAATTTGTTAGAAATGTGTATAGAGTGAGGAAGAGTAGGGGCCCAGCAGGGTGAGGGGAGGCTGCATTAGTAAAATGGCAGATACTTAGCAGTGTCTACTCTGGTTATACTTTTAAATTACTTTCTCGTTCTTGATTGTTGTCCCAAAAGGTGAAGCTGCAGGTGGTTGAATCGTGAGTAGTTGAACTACTATTTTAAACAAGTCTTTCTAGTCTATTTTTACTTGTGGTTATAATCATAACATTTACAGAAAATCTTTGTGGTCCCCTCAAGTTATATAAATCTTCTTGTTTTATTTTTCATGTACTAATAGCATAGTGTATTTTTTTTAACAAAAATGTCTACATGTGTTTCAGGGTTTTCATTTCTAAACAAGCATATCTGCATTATTCTATGTGCATATATGTGTATGTGCATATACACAAATATAAATGCAGATTCGTGAATGTCTATTTAATACGGGGCAGAAAAAGGAGCTCATTCTTCCACATTGGGAAACAATTTCATATGAATCTGCTTTTTTTTGAGTCATTCTCATTGCTTGCTGAAGTGTCTTCATCAAGGTCACTAAAGGGTAGAAATGCTAACAGGAGAAGGAATAAGGGTGCTTTACAAAGGAGCAGTATGCCAGCACTGTGACTGTCTGTCCGCTCTCTCTGGGGCAGGGTGGGGGAGCTGGTGAACAAAAGCAACAGTTTCCAGGAACAAACAATGGCATTCTCTGTGACCTGCAGCACAGGTTGGCAACACTGTGTCCCCACACACCAGCTCCCTCCCTATGACACGAGCTGACTGTGCTGCATGCAGCCTCTTCTACCAGGCCGGCTAGCATCTCAGACCCTTGGGACATCCTGCTTTTTCTTTTTGGTTTTAAAAAACATTCCATATAATGGACATAAAAAATAGCACTTTATATATTTTTTAATTAAAGAACAACTCCAGCAAAATTACAAATCTCTAAATACATGAGAGCCTGAGTTTTTGTTGTTGTTGTTGTTGTTGAGATTTTATCTGGAATTGCTAGATACTCCCCTGACCATGAGCTCAACGAAGGTGAAGACAGGTTCTGCTTTGCTCAACATGGTCTTCCCTGAGTGGCCCAGGGCCTAGCATACAGTAGGCCCACAACATTGTTGATCGACTGATTGATGGTAGTTACAGAAAGAAACTTGCCTGTGGGTGGAGATTAAGTTTAGCCCATACAAGGATAAATCAGGTCAAAACATAAATGTGTTTATGTTTGTGTCTCTTACAGATTTATTTCCTCTTGTTTCTCCTCATAGAGCTTTGAAAATATATTTGAATTTTATGAGGAGCAAATGACATGTCCCACTATGCCATCTCAAATCTTTTCTGAATTCAGGTTTCAACTTAATTGTAGAAAAAGTAAACATGAAAAGTATATTTTTAAAAATACCCATAATCTCACTGCCCAGGAGCAACAGCCACTGACACTGTTGTTTCCTTCATATTTTTCTGTAGTTATGTCTTTCATTTATATCTATGTTCACATAATTGAGGTGTTATAAACATAATTTCATTTCTGCTTCTTTCATGTTCTTTCATAAGCATATGCCAGTCATTAAAACCTCTTTAAAAAGCATAATTTTAATAGTCATGTTGTGTTCCATCATAGAGAGATGCCGCGTAATCAAGTTAGATTCATTTCTCTATTGTTGAACATTTAGATCATTTGGAATATTTTATCTTTATGACCATCCTAAAGATAGTGTTTGTGCATATCATGTGCACATAATGTTTGAGCACAACAGATTACTTTCTTGGAATGGTATCCTAAAAATAGACTTCACTATTTTTAAGGCTTTTGATTAAGTATTGCCATATTGCCTTCTGGTTTTATTACAATTTGTGGATTAAACTTCTACCAGCAGTGAATAGGACTGTAATAGAGCTCATAGCAACTACCTCTTTTTTTTTTTTTTGTCTTGTGTGCCAGGCACTGTGCTAAATGTTTTACGTGTGTTATCTCATTTAACTGTAATCATAGCAAGATGAAGTAGGTATTATTTTATACCTATTTACAGATGAGAGACTGAGGCACAAAGATGTTACATAACTTTTCCAATATCATACAACCAGATTTGGGATCCAGATGATCCAACTCCAGAGCCCTGGCCCTCACTATACTGAAGGAATCTTTACCAACATTGAAAGGTAATGCTATATATCCAGTATTTTAATTCTTTGCTAATTTCATGAAAGAAAAGACAGTATCTTGTTGTTGTTTCTAAGTTTCATTATTTTAATATTAGCAACTTCATGTGCTTTCTTATTATAGTTACTAGCTAGTTATATTTCTTCCAGTGTGAATTGTCTCTATCATTTGCTACTTAGTGACTCTTCTCCCTTTTTCTAAAAAAATATAAACTTGTTAAATATTAAAAATATTCTGGGGGCGCCTGGGTGGCTCAGTTGGTTAAGCGACTGCCTTCGGCTCAGGTCATGATCCTGGAGTCCCTGGATCGAGTCCCGCATCGGGCTCCCTGCTCGGCAGGGAGTCTGCTTCTCCCTCTGACCCTCCCCCCTCTCATGTGCTCTCTCTCATTCTCTCTCAAATAAATAAATAAAATCTTTAAAAAAAAAAATTCTGATTTTTCTGTGCCTGTTGGTGGCTAAATATTGCTCCTGTTTGGTATGTAATTGTATTTATGATATTTGAACTTGTGAAAGTTCTTTGTTTTTAAGAAGTCAAATATGTTATTTCTCTTTGTGATTCCTTCCATCGCTAATTTTATGCTCGGAAAGTAGTTCCATATCCAGATATCAGATATTAGCTTAAATTTTCTTTAAAAACTCTATCCTTTCCCTATGTGGATCAACCAGTCTGTTTACCTAGAAAGTCTTGCTGGTAGCCGCAGGTTTCTTCTATTTGTCTGAGACTTCACTCTTAGAATCCAAGTGGAAACAAGTATTTTCTAATATTTACGATACTCTAAAAACAAAATTCACAGAAAGTTGAAGGCAGCAACTTTGTCTGCTCCCTCTCCCTAGAAGAGAAAAACAAAGAAAGCATAGATGCACATTGCTAGTAATAATGATTTAATACAGAGGATTGGGTTTTGGTCCTGGGCATTCTGCTTTGGTGTCACTAACACAAGTTCCCTTTTCTTGGGAACTGGGCTGACTCTCAGTATAAGGAGCCAGAAGGCTAGAGTTACTCATGAAGCGTTGATTTTTGAAACATAAGCCCTAAAAGGACATATTTCCAATCACAGATATCTGCCTTTTGTGCTAAATCACCGTGGAGCGGTCTTTGTTTACAAAGCATCACATTATCTGACAACAAAACCTCATAATGCCACAATTAAGACTCCTTTCATTTTCCCAACACTGTTTGCGGATAGTTCTTCACATAAAAACTTTGAGATTTTTTTCATCCTACTAATTTATGCCATCATAAATGGGAGTATAATATTCTGTTTAAAAAGAAGCATAAACATATTTTGGGGATACAGTGCAAAATCTGAAGCCTAAAATTAATATTTACATGCAATTTTCAGTGATTTATTAATTAACTCTCAACTAAAGTAGCTCTGATGTTGAAAGGGTGGATTTGCTATTGGTTCCTAAACTACTTTAACTGCCAGGAAAAAAACCCTACAATTATAAACAAGACATAGGCAACCGTGGTAACAGATCTACTTTCCACAACAAATAAATTTTTTTCAAAAACAATTAATGTTCCTTAATGTTTGACTAATTGTTACAAGCACTTCCATGATACCTGTTACATTTTTGAAGACATTGATGTCTTCATAACCATGGATCTAGATGCATTAACTTTACATTAATTATATGGACCTAGGTTATATTAGTGTTAGACCTGAAAACCCTATGACTGTGTTTTGCTCCAATTTTAGACTATTTTATTATGCACATACTTTATCAACAAACAGTTAATAATCTGGAAGTTATACAATGATTTATAATGCATGATGGGCTATTGAGCAGTTACTATTTGAAAGTAATAACTGCAATGGAAATCCAAATGGTTTTCCAAATATGAGGAGCAGTAAATCCCCTCCAGCTACTTTTCATACCATAAAACTAGAAGATATTTCACAAATTATCTGGGCCAGCTTTAAAGAAACTGAATGCGATAAAAATTATTTCCCAGAATGCCTTAATCAGAAATGATTATTCAGAACAACAGCTAAATTTTTTTTAAATTTTTTATTGTTATGTTAATCACCATACATTACATCATTAGTTTTTGATATTGTGTTCCATGATTCATTGTTTGTGCATAACACCCAGTGCTCCATGCAGAACGTGCCCTCTTTAATACCCATCACCAGGCTAACCCATCCTCCCACCCCCCTCCCCTCTAGAACCCTCAGTTTGTTTTTCAGAGTCCATCGTCTCTCATGGTTCGTTTCCCCCTCTGATTTCCCCCCCTTCATTCTTCCCCTCCTGCTATCTTCTTTTTTTTTTCTTAACATATATTGCATTATTTGTTTCAGAGGTACAGATCTGTGATTCAACAGTCTTGCACAATTCACAGCACTCACCATAGCACATACCCTCCCCGGTGTCTATCACCCAGCCACCCCATCTCTCCCACCCTACCCCCCACTCCAGCAACCCTCAGTTTGTTTCCTGAGATTAAGAATTCTTCATATCAGTGAGGTCATATGATACATGTCTTTCTCTGATTGACTTATTTCACTCAGCATAATACCCTGCAGTTCCATCCATGTCGTTGCAAATGGCAAGATCTCATTCCTTTTGATGTCTGCATAATATTCCATTGTGTATATATACCACATCTTCTTTATCCATTCATCTGTCGATGGACATCTTGGCTCTTTCCACAGTTTGGCTATTGTGGACGTTGCTGCTATAAACAACGGGGTGCACGTACCCCTTCGGATCCCTACATTTGTATCTTTGGGTTAAATACCCAGTAGTGCAATTGCTGGATCGTATGGTAGCTCTATTTTCAACTTTTTGAGGAACTGCCATACTGTTTTCCAGAGTGGTTGCACCAGCTTGCATTCCCACCAACAGTGTAGGAGGGTTCCCCTTTCTCCACATCCCCGCCAACATCTGTCGTTTCCTGACCTGTTGATTTTAGCCATTCTGACTGGTGTGAGGTGGTATCTCATTGAGGTTTTGATTTGGATTTCCCTGATGCCAAGCGATGTTGAGCACTTTTTCATGTAGACACATTGGCCATTTGGATGTCTTCTTTGGAAAAATGTCTGTTCATGTCTTCTGCCCATTTCTTGATTGGGTTCTTTGTTCTTTGGGTGTTGAGTTTGATAAGTTTTTTATAGATTTTGGATACTAGCCCTTTATCTGATATGTCATTTGCAAATATCTTCTCCCATTCTGTTGGTTGTCTTTTGGTTTTACAACAGCTAAAATTTATTGATCACCTACTCTATGCCTGAGAGTGTCCAATCAATTGGCATGGATTTCTCGGGTACTATGTCATCCTCATTTTATGCTTAAGAAAACTGAGGCTTGTAACAGTCAAGTAACTTGTTCAAAGTCAATCTTCTGATAAAAGGACTTAAACCTGACCTGAGTTCAGGAGCTGAGCTCTTATCTCCTATGTAATAAATAAATGTCAACCGCATTTTGCCAACCCATCCTAGGTACATGAGTATTAAAAAGGCTGGCTTTTCCATTCTTCCTAAGCTTCATTCAGCCAACATAATGTTCAAGATATCTGGGGAATTGGATTCTATAAAAAAGATGCCAGAAGTGACCCAATTAGTCAAGAACACCTATTTTTAAAGGTGACTAAGATTGTTTGAAGGTCCCTTATTTTTGAAAGCCCCTTTCTGAATAATGCACCACCTCTTGCCTAGAATCTTTTCTGTGTAGGAATAGAGATAAAAATAGCCTGGAATGGCTTTTAATAAGATCCTTCTTTTTTGGGACACATGGAATGTCCCTGTGTGACTAATTTATAGCCATTCTTTAAGCAAATAAGTAAATTTGGACCAAAACTCTAAATACTAAGTGCACATTTGAGGCTTTTTGATGCTTATTCTCCCTTGCCATGAAAATATTGCCAATTTCTTGACTGTGTTAATGTGCTCTATTATGTAAGATGGTATCATTGGGGAAAGCTGAGTAGTGGGAATGTGGGACCTCTCTGTACTATTTCTGCAGCTCCTCATGTGTCTATACTTTCAAAATAAAAAAGTTTTAAATATTGCCAAATTTCCATCTTGCTAGGGAAATGAACTTCCGAGTTTTGCAGCTGGTAACTTGCATCCAATTAAACTTCCCCTTGGGGTCTTGGTCATCAATTTGAAAGAAGCACTGATGTGTGAAATGGGCACAACTCGTTATCATACGAGGACCAATGGAGCACATCCATAAGCCTGCATCAGAGGGTCAGCCACATGCCCTTGTCCTGGTATCTAGCTGAGGACCAGGCTGTTTTCTGAAAAGCCTCATTAGAAATGAAAGTCAGCCTAGTGAGGAAGACTCTCAACTGCCTCTAGTGTACTAGTCCCCCTGCAAAAAGACAAACTCACCAGGTGACAGGATGAGTCCCAGACACAGGGCTTCAGTGAGTTGGGAGGAGTCAGCTATGCTCCTTGGCCTGGCTGCTACCTCTGGATACTTACTTGTACATATCAGTGCCAAACTCTGACAAGGACAGATCACAGGAAGGCTGGGTTCTGGGACGGGAACGTGCAAGAGAGAGAAAAGCAGAGCAGTCTTGTGCAGGCGAGCAAGGCCAGTCCTGAGCAGAGCAGCAAGAGCTTACAGGGCCCCTGTCATCAGAGGGACTGCTCGCATGGTCACCCAGGAAATCTATTCTTTGTGAGCTGCCTTGAGCAACTAGGAACAGTTTCCAAAATAAGACATTGATTTGAAGGATTGGTGGAGGGTAGAAGAAAAAAAGTAATGATTTGTTCTCAAGGCACCTGCCTGAAATGCAATCCCTGCTTTTTGTTTGTTTGTTTGTGTAGAAAGACAGGAGGGAGATAAAGAACGCTGATAGCTTCCCCTAGCTAATGAGGCTGATCCTGGAAGTTTGTGGAACTCACTTTGGCCCATCCTGCCCAGAAACACTGCCAAAGAAGGAGGTTTGTCCCAGTTGGTATTCAGAAGAACCTGTTCAAGGTGGTATCTGGAACAAGGTTGCAACTTTGAAAAGATAGAGCCCTGCACACAGCATGAATTCAGAGATGGAAGAAGATCTGCTAACAGAATTTGGGAAGACAAATGATGGGTCAGGGAATACAAGGAACTCTTGCACGAGCCATTCCATAGACTGCCCCGAAACTGCCCATTCGTCTTCTGCCGTCAACCTACCAAAAGCCCTGTTGGCGTCCCTGGAAATAGATTGCTAAATAAGCCTAAGCCTTTTTTGGTTCATAGAATTGGTGAATCAAAGGGGCAGAAGATTTATCACATGCCTCTGAAGATCATTTATAACTTGGCTAAGTGGCCCAGGATAAAACCACAATAAAGGTGATTCATGCAGGAAATCCATTCTGTTGAGGCAGAAATGAAAATCCACATTAAATCACAGTCTATTCTGTGCACGGGAGAATTGAAGTGAGCCAAGCTCAGTGGATTCCCAGGCACACTGAAGGCTGAAAACCATTGTTCTTGTAAAATGGGGGAAATGAGACTCTTTTAAAGTGAGAATGCAGCCTCTAGCTCTGAGAGCAGGGAGGTACTCCTGACTGGGATGAACAGCCCAATGGCCCTGCCAAGCGGGTGTCTGGGACTATATTCCCGGATGGCAGCCAGCCTGGGGATCTATACAATTACTGCAAGTTCCTTGCCAGGAGGTTTTTATCAGCTGCACTATTTATCAAGATAATTGGACCCAGTACAAAAACCCACCTTTGCAAATTGCCACGAAAGGACTGTCTATGTGGCTGAATCAGGGATGTATGCTGCCTCTTGGCTTTTGAACTCAACTGTAAATTTACTGCATTTTCTCCTGGCTGGGATCACCTGGAAAATTTGCTTTCCCCTCTCCTTCACCTTCCCTTCTTGGTCTAGAGGTCTCATGTATTGAGGGATGATGTAAATGCAAGAGCAAGCTCACAGAGCAATCACAATGGACCCATTATTTTGCATGTGATTTATTATTTTTTGTGCGACATTAAAGTCTTCTCAGCTTCTTTCCCTTCCTACAGCTGCAACCACACTTCTTCCCATTTTCCTTCTGCTATCTATCTGTTCTCACTCTTGGGCATTGTTATGACAAGCCCACATACTCACTTTTCAGTGAGAAGTTGACTGATGCTGCATCAGAAGGCCTCAGTTTTATTGGAAATTAACAAAAAATGTAGTCTTTCTAGTATACTTAATTAGGGATTTTCCTTCTCCATTGGTTCTTTCCTTTACATTAGCCTTCATTCGTACAGTAACATTGCATGTGACTTAAAATATAGTTATTCAGTCATAATGGACAACCTCTAATGCAAGCCGATTGACAGCAAGGGAGTCCGAAATGGAGATAATCCACAAGCGCATACAGATCAGTATGGCACTCACCATAAACCATTGGTGCTCATCTGTTGTCTTTGCTGAAAGCTGACAGTGACCACTGTGACACGTTCTGAAGGGTGGTCTAAGCAGCATGTTTAGAGCTGTGATAAAGGTAGGAATTCCATCCACAGTGTATTTAGCAAAGACAAAACCTCATCAAAGTAAAGCCCCTTCCCTGGAAATAAGTAAAATCTACTACCTTGTTACACTCTTATCAAAAGAGCTGGTGTCCCTATAGGTGACGGGGACTTGTCTACTGACAAAACACTTGAAAACTGGATTTATATGAGAATCATTGGCTTTCTTAAAAAATAATTCCTGTCTCTTCTTATGCCTAGAAGGGATGCACTGCAAACATCAGCCATAAAGAAGGCTTATTTTATGGTAAAAGCAATCTGGTAGATTATAGATAGAACACTAAATTTGTCTGGTCATACAAATCTTATGATTTGAACTAAACATACTGAATGCATCAATTAACCAGAGTTCCTATTAGATTTATTTTTTACAAAAACTGTTTCCCTGGAATGCCTGGGTGGCTCAGTCGGTTAAGCATCTGCCTTCGGCTCAGGTTATGATCCCAGGGTCCTGGGATTTGGCCCCACCTTGGGCTCCCTACTCAGTGGGGAGTTTTCTTCTCCCTCTCTCTCTGCCCCTTCCCCAGCATGTGAGCGCTCTCTCTCTCTCTCGCTTTCTCTCTCTCCCTCTCTCTCAGATAAATAAAATCCTTTAAAAAAATTGTTTCTCATCTCAATACAGTCAGTACTTTGATTCGTTCCCCTTTCAAAGACTAAGGGAAAGGATATGCTGCTGGTAACAGACTGCTGCCCATCAAACTAGATGGAGAGAATTGATTTAATGAAGAGTTTCTATTTAGGAAGAAGCAGTAGGAGGAAAGGGCAACAGTTGGAGCTTCTACCAGGTTGGCTGGTGTTTTACATGCTGGAGAAGCAGCTGGAAATTTGGGTGACAGTTTTGAAAGCCTGATGATAAGAAAAAGGTCACTGAAATTGAAATGGTGGGTGGGAAAGTGGAGCAGACCAGGATAATGTGGCAAACCTGAATTATCTCATGCGTGTTAAAGCTTTTAAGGAACTCTTTTCTTTTTACGTCAAACAGTTTGCTATTCTCTCCAGTGACTACTGTCCCATGAATGACATAGATTATTTGCCTTTTTTTCTTCTATCTAAATCAATTCTAAAAGCAATTTTTTAAAGTTCAGTTTATATGATAAAGAATGTTCCCATCAGACCTGAGTCACATTGTGAATGTGTGTCTTTTGCTTTAGTATGTAGTTTTTTTAAGCCAATGTTGTTCCCAAACTACCTTAGAAACAATGTGTGTATTTACAAAACTAACAAACATTGTAGCTTGGAAAATTCCCTTGGCACAGACAAGAGCCTTCAGCCACAAAAGCTCCTGACTTAAAAGCTGAGCCAAATAAAACTTGACAGGAAGGCAAAATATTTTATAGGCAATGTGACATTTTATAATAATGGAATAATAAATGCAGAAAGGAAAATGAACCAAAGCTGAAATATCATCTGAGATCCATTGGATACTAAAGGGAGGTGAATCTCATTTAAATTTTCCTGTTTTTATTACACTAATAATTATGTCTATGACTGAAGCACTCTTTAACTTGGAGAACTCCAGTATTTCTAATCACATTGTCGCATATTACCAATCACTTGTCTGTATGAGATCTGGACAATTCATTACAGAAGCCTTGGTAGCATGCTGAAGTGGATGGATACAGAAAGAAAGTGATGGAAAAATCACAGAACCACTTAATCAAGCACTTCAATTTGCAACCAAATCAAGCAATGTTTAAATCAACCTGAAGAACACAATCCAACCCAAAACACATCCACAACTTGACATTATATCAGATTATCGATGGAATTAATAAAGAGCAAGTAAGCTTCCTTGCCAATGTCTTGTCTTCCACCCTACTACAAGGCTCAGTGACCAGAGTTGATTTGGGTCATTTTGGGAGAATCAGCAAGGGTCTATCAACCACCTTTCTAGTCCATAGGACAATGGTAAAGAGGGTACAAAGCATTGATGTTTTAGTCTGGGAAAAGAGAAATAGTCGAGGCTGGTTTTAACACAGTTGGGTTAGATTAGGATGAAGTGAGAGCTAGGATTGCGAGGAAAGTTGGTGTGTGGATCCTCCCCCGGGCCAGGAGATAAGCGTCTGCCTTTTTGAAGTGCTAGTCAAATGCACTTTGGCTTCATTCCAAATGGATGGACTCCAGGCTGGGAAAAGCCCATCAATCCTCATGTTCATCACACAGAAGCAGATATTTCTCCAAAAGAATGACCATGATATAATACTGAAGAAACAAACCAAGGCAATAGGAAACTCACAGTCATCAAATCAGTGGTTAAAACAATGATTTTTGCTAATGTATTAATTAATTATTCATTTGACAGACTTTTATCATTTGACTGTAGTATTAGGCGTTCATCATTTGACCTAGTTTTCCACAGTAATATATGAAGTGCTGGAGGACAATTGGAAATGATGTAAGCATCTTATCTCTGGATATTTGGTTTCATTAGGTCTGGAGTGGAGTCTAGAAAAAGGTTTGTTTGTTTGTTTGTTTGTTTGTTTGTTTGTTTTAAACTCCTGAGGTGATTCTAAGGATTAACAAGTTGGGAACCCAGTGATCTGAAACAGAGGTTCTCAGTCTCTGTGTTGCCTGGTAGGTCAGAGAAGGTGAGCAGGGAGGAACCAGAGCTGCTGCAGAAAACATTGAGTTTAGCTCCAGTCTCTGTGCCTACCGCACACCAGCTATGGGGTGTGTCGCTGAGGAAGACTCGGAACTTTTGATCCAAACACTACCTTACTGCTTAGACCTGTGTGACCAGAAGCCAGTAACTAAACTCCTGGAAGGGATGCTTATTACACCTCCTTTCAATTGTTAAACATTCTAAGTGAGATTGTAACGAGGCCTTGTCTGGCGCCTGGTCCAGCAACAGGCTTAGTTTCTGTCCTCCTCCCTCGCATATGGTGTAGCCTTTCTTCCCCACCTCCTTTAATGTTAGAAATTGTTTCCATTCTCCCCAGCCCACTCCCAACCTACACACTCCATGACAGCTTCTTGACAGTTCCACCACACCCACCACCACACTCACTGACCTCCCTCCTCTCCGCACTTCTTTGGCCCTCAGATTCAGGATCACATAATCTGATACTCAACTGTCCTCCAATTTCTTCATGAACATTGCTTTAGTTTTCCTGTCCTAGCTCTCCCTGAGCACTCGGACAATGTTTTCTTCATGGAGGTGCAAAAGAATTACTTGTTGGTTGACCAAAAGTACCTGTCGAGCTGCTGCCATAAAAGACATCTAAAGAGGAAGGGGAAACCCTCGATTTTCTATCAACATAATGCAGTGGAGGCCAGCCAACGTTGCCACTGCTTCTTGTAGGCATTAGTATTCTGAAATAATCATCAGAATGCCAGTCTCCTTCCACCCCCACTCACTTATTTTGTTGGAAAAATGCAAAACCTGCATTTTCCATGAACCAGATCTCACTCTATGCACAGAGTGAATGCAGTGTCTGTGTTTAGCATCCCAATGTGATAATTATGCATTATGCTTACTCCATGGCTGAATCTTACATTTCTATACTAAAACACAAAGGAATGACTAAATAATCTAGTGTGTTATCTTGCCCTTCCTTACCATCGTGGTTTTTTCTTATCATCTAGATTGCCCCCATGCTGAAATGTGCCTGTAAAAATGACTGCGAAACTTCAGATGTATATATGATTTAAAATGTGAGTGATGAGAAGAGGTGAATTGCAGGGACATCCGTGCCAGCAAACACATGAGCATATTGGTAAGAGGTAGCACTCTGTGTGTGTGTGTGTGTGTGTGTGCGCCTGTGGAGAAAGCAGATTTTTTTTTAATGAGGAACAAAAGCTGGGTTATGTAAGCAGCACTGTTCAAAACAGCTTGTATAGCAAGAATGGAAACAAGGTATGAATATTCATAAGTAAAATGGAAGAAGCGTTCATTTGCAAGGAGGAAGAGGAGATGAAATTCTGAATATTGTTTGACCACAATTTTATCCAGGAAGCTTTAGATGTGTATATCACATAATATAACATACAAACACAAAACCAACTAACCCACTGCCTCATTATTCCCCTTCTTTAACACACTAATAACCAGTTTATTAATATTTCTGCATGTTATTCAGTCAGGTTGTCTTAAATTTGATTCTTCTTCGGACACGTTCACTAAAAGTGGAAGAAGAAAGAGATAACAGAAATAAGAATCATATACAAAATTAGCCGCAAATGAATCAAAGGCTTAAATGTAAAAGCCAAATCTATAAAACTCATACAAGAAAACATAGGAATAAATCCTTGTGACCTTGGATTGGGAAATGGATTCTTAGCTATGACATCAAAAACATAAGCAAGATAAGAAAAATAGATAAGTTGGACATTATCAAAATGAAAAACTTCTGTGCTTCCAAAAGACATTATCATTTGCAAATCATATATCTGATAACAGCCTTGCATCTAGAATATATAAGGACCCTTGTAGCTCAGTAATAAAAAGTCAGTAGCCCAAATAAAAATGGGCAAAGACGGGGCACCTGGGTGGCTCAGTGGTTAAGCGTCTGCCTTTGGCTCAGGTCATGATCCCTGGGTCCTGGGATCGAGCTCCGCATCGGGCTCCCTGCTCAGAGGGGAGCCTGCTTCTCCTTCTCCCACTCCCCCTGCTTGTGTTCCTTCTCACGATGTGCCTTTTTAATGATGGGGTCTAACATAAGTGAGATTTTTTTCCCCTCAAGGAGAACTTTGATCCCTCATACCTTTGCCTTGAAAATTGGAAGGCTCAGAGCAAAGTTGATGTCAAATGGCAGACTATAAGGTAGCATTTGTCACAGTGTTCAATCTCCAGAGCTTAAGCTTGATAGTATTTTTCTTTTCTACATGAAGCCAAGAACAGATGGAATAATCTTCCAGAATTTGATTAGGAAATCAGTGGATCTTGAGAATGAGATGAAAGTATTAACTTTGGTATCAGGTATAGTAAGGGCAAAAATTAAATACACTTCAACCTGTTCACAGTATTTAGATAATCAGCCCAGAATTGATCTGTAGGCCTGTGTTTTCAAATTCTGCTCCTTAGAGTTCGAGGAGGGTATGTTCCAGGTTCTCCAGAGAAGCTCCACTTTTACCTGTTCTAAATATGGAGTTTCTGCTTAAGGAAGAGATCCTAGGACTAAACAAACAAGTGTTGAAACATTCCATTTTAATTCACAGAAGCATCCTGAGCTTTCCCAGCCTCGCAAGGTTTTTGGCAAAACATGAGTCAGGTTAAGGTTCCAACTTGACTCACAGAGGAAATCCCACAGTTCACAGAAGCCCTGCTTCATATAAAGGACCTCCCAGCCCAAATATTTTTCAGAGTCTCCTGGAGGCATTTTGCACATGCTCAAGATCAAGTCACCATGTATTCATTCAACAAGCATCAGTTCTGTGCCTGGAACAATGCAGGTATCTGCCAGGTGTCAGGTGAGGACTTCCAGCCCTTCCCTCACCCTTGACCTTTGTTCTTTTGGTCAGGCAAGACTACTACTTTCAATGAAGAAGGAGAGAGCATCTTTCCAGTCATTTTTGACCAGCTACTAATGAAGAAATGCCAAAACACCTGGAGGAAACACGATCCTCCCTAATTCTTTCAACACAAACACATAACAACAAGATGTTCTGGCTGTTTAAAAAAAAATCTAAGGGGCACCTGGCTGACACAGGGGATGAACACGTGACTCTTGCTCTAGGGGTTGTGAGTTCGAGCCCCATGTTGGGTATAGGGATTACTAAAAATAAATAATAAATAATAATAATAAATAAATAATAAATAAACTTTAAAAAATAAAGTATACAATTTAATGTTTTTTTTTTAAATCTATACTGCTTTAGGTCAGTGATAAAGCTAGATTTTTCATCATTTAGCTTTAGACTATGGAATCTCAAAGATTAATGGAATTTCATTGTTCGTGGAATAAAAGGGCTTTCGAAAATCTAGCTTAAAATTGCCATTGCTGCTTTCATGTGGCATCTAACTAGCAGTTTCTGACTTGGCCTCATCCAGTTTCCCATTGAAACACGCATGGAAACTCAGAACAACGAACCCTCAGATAGACAGTTCACCTATTACTAGAACACGTGTGGTACCTGCACTAACTCATTAGTGGAGTTAATATTTGAAGAGCTGAAGCCGCATTTGGTGGAACCAACAAAATATTTTGTGACTGAAAAAGCCTTATCCCTCCCACCCTGGCTCAGGGAGCTGAGTCTCTGCCAGTCATAACTTGCATAAGTGTTCTGCCTTCCCCCCATCGGGAGGCCCAAACCACCCTTTTCAGATCAAACTAATTAGAAAAGATTGGGTATTTTGGTTTTTGTCTCTATATTTATATTTTGGGCAATATTGCTTCTATATGCGTTTGGCCAATACTATGGTGAAATTATCTTAAATTTAACTTAGGATACAAGGAATTCAGTTTTGTTCACTGATGCATGTCTAGTACCTAGAACAGTGCCCTACAAAGAGTAGACACTCAATTAATATTCATTGTTTGAATGTGTGTATATAATTAGTTTTAAAAAGTCAATAGGACCACAATTAACTTTTAATCACACTTGTACTTTATTTTTTTTTTTTTAAGATTATATTTATTTATTTGACAGAGAGAGACACAGCGAGAGAGGGAACATAAGCAGGGGGAGCGGGAGAGGGAGAAGCAGGCTTCCCGCTGAGCAGGGAGCCCGATGCGGGGCTTGATCCCAGGACCCTGGGATCATGACCTGAGCCGAAGGCAGATGCTTAACGACTGAGCCACCCAGGCGCCCCTGTACTTTATTTTTTAAAGATAATTTAGGTACAAAATTCTTTAATAATGGTTAAAAAATTTTATAAAGGATTTTATCATGAAATTCACCAAGAGCTCAGAGAAATACAGGAGTTGGTTGAAAGAAAGAATAAACATTTAACAGCAAGGGAACTAAAATAGCCTTTGTTTATTAGTGACCTTCAAGGAAGCAGCCCTGTGTCCTCTCTCCGCCTAACCAAAGCAAGTGTTAACAAGCCTCCTCATTTGCTGGAGCAGAGCTAGGTTCCCTGTCAATGCCGCTGACACTGGAAGGAAAAAGAAATAATTACTTCTTAAAGTCACACATTAATTTAAGCGTTTGGGAAAATTCAATTTGTGAAAAATAAAGAATTAAGTGGGAACAAAGGAAATACTGTGTTTCATGCCAGACTAGAAAGGTTAGAGATGGAAACTCAGTGAACAGAATGAAGTGTGTGGAAAACAGTGAGTTGAAACCCATGGGGAGACCAACCCGGTACCCCAGTGCGGTTGGCATGCACCTCTCCACCAGTGAATGGGGATGGTACCCTCTGCACACTACTACCACTGGCTTCCCTCTGTTTAGACAAGGTGCAGAATGCTCACTAACCTCCTGGCAACCTACTTGCTTTAGGAAGGACATTCATATCGTGAGCCCTGATTGGAGGCTTAAGTGTCCATGAAGTGAGAGGTGGCTCTGAGGCCTTCTTTATCCTTCTCTTTCCAACCCTGCACCAAACTCCTGTGATTTCTATATCTAAATTACTTTCTTCCTCTACCTCCTCAACTTCGACAGATAAACAAGAAATCCTAGATTAAAATGTTTTTAATTCTGCCATTTAAAAGTGCTTTAAAATATAGGTTTTATTATTATTATTTAAGTATGGTAAGGCCACCAGATCAGAAGACAACTGCCCCTGAAAAGATCGTTTGTTATACCTTTAGATCCCAAGAGGAGGATCATGCCACGCCATGCCACGGAGGGCTACATGGGGAAGCGCCAGGGTCAGTCAGGAGGCAGAGGGAGAGGGGAAAATGGTGAGCCAGAGCCTTTACTGTGATTTCCGTAAGAAGGCATGGGCCTGGCATGATGAGAAAGTTTAGGATTGGCTAGTTTGGATAAGTTTAGTGGGTTCTGGGACATAGGGTCTGTCCCTAGTTGTCTAGTACCTAGTCCTGGGGTGATTAGGACAAGTGGATAGTGGCCCAAAGTGTGAAAGCCAGAGGAAGGAGGTGGGGGTGGGGATAAGGGCTCTGGATTGGTTGGTTTGCATTTGAAAGGCATGCTCAGGGGCCAGTTGCTTACTCTCTCTGGGAATTGGCTAACCCTGGGAATGATAGTCCCTCCATGGTCAGCCAGGCCCCAGATGTCAAAACATCAGAATACTGAAAATAGAAGACATGGTTAATAAAAAAGGCACTTGCATAGATTCAGTTTACCCGAGTAGTAAACCAAGCATTTCTCACTTGGTGACTTCCATTACAATGTGGAACTCCAGTATTGGAAGGTTGGGCTACCTATAAATTCAAACCCATAAAAAAGGGTTTCAAACTGGATATGAATAAACTGCTTCTATTCCCAGGGAACCATCCTCATCCTTGCCCTGGTGATTTGCCCTATCTGAGTGCTAAGAAAAATACTCAGGAGGATGCTCTATGCTTTATTATTGACCATTAACTTGTCACACTATGAAGGAAAAGGATGGTTTAGGACTGCTGATGAGAGCGAGAAGATTTTCTCTCTATCACAAGGTGGAAATCCAACCTAATACATCAATAGCAGAAGCTCTTACCACTCAATAGAAGTTCAGAGCCTTGGAGAAATGGACCTGCAGGAAATTACTTTCATGGAGGAGAAAAAAAAAAATGACACCAGGTTATTTGTCCCAAATGGCTCATCCTAACCTCCAAAAATAAAATACAGATAAAGATGTCAGGAGAAGGGAGACATTCAACCACATTTAAAACCAAGACTTTCTACCAGCCTATTACTGGAGTTTGGAAAGAATGCTCTCTAGCACTAAAGCTGATGGAATTGGAGAGAAAAATACAATCAGTGGCTCATTCACTGAATGCCAATTTGCCTAAGGTGGGAAGTGCTTGCCTTCATCTTGCACAGTTTATGCCCTGGCTATTAAAATCCAAAAGAAGGCTGTATGGATTTTTCTTCCTCTGGGATGAATAGGCAAGCAAAACAAAAACAGAAACAAAATAAGCCTGTGGAAAAAAAAAAAAAAAGGTTATTACCAAGGGATGAAGAATGCCAAAACAAGACGTTGAGAACTCCAGAGGAAAAATAAGCCTCTGAAATGACTTTATTTCAGAAACTGAAGGCAATTGTTAAAAACTGTCAACCTCAGCAGGATGAAAGAAGACATATCTATCCTTCATGAAAAAGAAGCAGGAAAAAAAAAACAGAAATAGAAGAGCCTGAGATGCAAAGGGAAATGGATAAGATAAGAAAGGTATTCAAGAAAACTAAAAATGTAGTAACAGCAGAACCCAGAACCGCAACAATTACTGGGAAAAAACAAAACTGCTAATTCAGAAAATCAAATAAATGATAGAGACAGCAAGATTAAGAAACGCTTCAGGAGAACAGAGAAAGAGAATTAAGAAATTAAAAAAAAAATGACAAGAAAGGAGATAAGTGTCTAGGACAGAAAATAGAGTCAACAGAATAATTATTTGGTGTACCTGAGAAAAATCACAGGACAGAACAAGAGCAAGAATGAGACATAAATGTTGAATACTTTCAAAGACCAGAAAATACTGGGGAATTCAACTCAATTGGGTTTACCACATTCCTAGAAACTTAGATACATACTGACAAAATACTTGCTTTACAAGAACTACAAGAAAATAAAAAATAAGTCTATAAATTGGAAAGTGGATTATGTGCAAAAGATAAAAATCAGGTTGTCCTTAGCCTTTTCTTCTGTGACACTAAATGCTAAAGACAAAATATTGGCAGAGTTTTGAGGCAGAAGATTGAAATGTAAGAATTTTATCATATGCAAGGTTGTTTCCTCACAGTGTGAGGTCAACATAAAAACATTTCCAGAGTGAAATGTTTATATGAAAATATATTATTAGCCTCTTTACCTTTTTTTAAAAGAGAAACTGAAATAAAGAACTCAAGATTGTAGATTTAAAGTGAGCCAATAATGACAGGCACCACTTAGTTCAAATAACTGTTGAAAATTTAGTTACAGTACCAAATGCAATTCTAAAATAATTTTTGACAAAGAAGATTTCTACAACAAAAGAATTTAATTCTCAAAATCTTAATCAAAAACTTCAAATTGTTACAAAATCTAGGAATTAGGGTGATTATGGTAGGAAAAAAAGATTCTTAAATTCCACATTTCATATAAGGAAGACTCAGGATAGTTTTTCATTCTTGATTTTGATGTAAGAAGATTACAGTTTTTTCATGTTTATTTAAAAAAAACCTTAAAGATAGCCAACAGCAACACAAAATACACAATATGTAACCTTCAAATCAATGAAGATAAGTGCAGACACATGATGTGATCCTAATTTTAGTTTTAAAAATGTCTGTGAAAATCTATATGTAACATGGTAGGATATTTTTTTCAATTTTCACTGTTTTCTAAAATGAACATATATTAATTTTAAACATCAAAATTGTTTTTTACAAGAAATGTCTCATATATATAAATGAAAAGAAATTCATTGGCATTTTCCAACCAGTTTCCATGAGCCGCATTTGTTTGCTCTGTGCAATTCACCATCAAAATTGTCCTTATGTGCAGAATCAATTAAACATCCCCTGAGAAAATGGGCTTAATGCAAACTTCCAGTTGTACTTTTAGAAAAAAATGACCTGAATCCCTTTAAACAATGATTTGCAATTCAAACATCATTTGCACAACATTTGCACTGAGGTTGTAGAGAGGGTTCTTCTTTTCTTTAACTGCTAGAATGGCAACTACTCATGTACTTTCATTAGATAGTGATCTCTTTCAAGCCCAAGATTATTTCTTTTTTCATTCCCACTACGCAGCCCAGGGCCTGGTTATATGTTTGTCACATTCAAGTGAAATGAAATGATGTAAATTAAATTGTTCTGCCGGATGATTGTTGCCATCACCATGTTCATTCTCCTTATGGATCAAAAGGCAAGAAACACACAGCCTCAGATCTCTTTAGTTGCATCTTGAGCAATTCCAAATGATTCCTTCCTCTGTATTTTTTTTTTTTAAGTTTACTCACACCTGCAAACCCAGGTGGTATTTGTTACTATATATGCTTTTAATTACCAGTAGCTTAAATGAGCCATAGTTGTGAAATTGCATTTTCTGCTTAAATTTAAAACTCTTTTTCCATCGTCTGATATTATTCGGGTCCTGACTTTTCTTCCCCCAAGTTCTATGGATCTGCATTAATTTTATTTTCTTCAGAAAACCTGTTTGAGCTAACAATGTAAACGTGGCATACTTTTTCATACCCCCAGGCCTTTGCTCATGCTGTTTACTGGCCCAAGTATCCTTTCCCCCCAGCATATTTATACTCATCTGAATTCAGATATCACCTCCTTGATGAAGCTTCTCCTCCACCTATGGGTTTCCATTTCCCATTGTACAGTCATTACAATGTTTATCAAGTAGCACAGGACCTGTATCTCCTTCATAAACCCAATTTATGGAGAGTTATGTGCGAGGCCCTCTCCCAGGCTCCCAAGATATAACATTGAACAGGTAATGAACTATGACATGGTACTGTCTTCATGGAGCTCCAGAGCTTATCTAATAAGATAACGATTAGTTTTGACAGAGCCATGATCAAAATAGACGGAATGATATTCATAGAATGTGTGTGTGTGTGGGGGGTCTACTTTACATAGGTAGTCAAGGCAGACGTATTGGAGGGCAAACTAAGGCCACGGTCCAAAGTACAAGAAGGAGCTATACATGTAGAAACTGGGCAACTGCCTTCCAGGCAGAGAAAATAGCAGATGCAAGGGTCCTGAGGAAGACACAATCTTGCTCTGTTCAAGGAAAAGAAAAAGTTTAGCATGTCTCAAACAGAGGGTGAGAATCCCCCACAAGGGAGAATGGTGGCATGAGCTGTCACTTAGGCAGAGGGACCCAGGTCATGATGGCCCAGCAGTCAGTGGGA
Organism: Mirounga angustirostris; assembly: GCF_029215605.1. NCBI lineage: Eukaryota > Metazoa > Chordata > Mammalia > Carnivora > Phocidae > Mirounga > Mirounga angustirostris. The sequence continues at coordinate 40,005,426 of NW_026991720.1, forward strand.
AATTTTGATTAAATCCATTAGTCATGAGTTACCATTCAAGAGTTTTAAATAGGGAAGTGACATTACCTCATTTTTATTTTTTATTTTTATTTTTTTTTTAAAGATTTTATTCATTTATTTGAGAGAGAGAGAGAGCACATGAGGGGGGAGGGTCAGAGGGAGAAGCAGACTCCCCGCTGAGCAGGGAGCCCGACGCGGGACTCGATCCCGGGACTCCAGGATCATGACCTGAGCCGAAGGCAGTTGCTCAACCAACTGAGCCACCCAGGCGCCCACCTCATTTTTATTTTTAAAAGAAATGAAAATTCTTCACTGGGGAAGTAAATTGGCATGAGGCATATTTTGGGTGGACAGTAGTACCATTTTACTGAAGTTGGGAAGGATGTGGGGCAAGGGGCGTTGGAACGATTGGGTTTTAGACACAGTATGTTTGAAAGTGTAAGAATCAAGTAGATAGGTGGATTTATGAACTTGCAGTTCATGAGAAATGTCTGGCTCAGAGATTTAGTTTGAAAGATATTCTCATATACATAGTATTTAAGGCTATGGGCTAGGAATGGATTACTTTGGAAGGACCCGGAATAAGACTCAGGCCAAGTCCTGAGGCAACCAAACGTTTGGAGGTCAGATGGAAGAGGGAAAGCTAACAAAGGAGCTCGAGAAGGAGGGGCCAGTAATGTTGGGAGTGTGATTTGAGAGAAAATGAAAGGAAAGTACTTGAGAAGGAGCAAACAGCCCAGTGTGTAGAATGCTGCTGGGAGTGGAATAAATGAGGATGGGTTTCCTTCCGAGCTGATCCACCCCAGCTGGTTGGTGGCCTTGTCCAAAGCAGTTTCGATGGGGTGTCAGGAACAGAAGTTAGATTGGAATGGATTGTAGAGGGGGTCTAAGTGAGGAAGGAGAGATGATAGGGGAGTAGCTCTGAGAGAAATTTTGCTGTGAAGGAGAGCAGAGAAATTACTTTCTGCCTATCTCCACAACATATACAAGACATAGGTTTTTGAACACATTACAATACTTTTTTCCAAGACTACTCAAAATATAAGAAGAATCAACTGACCAAATAGTAATATTTATAATAAATGGTGTGAGTAGAGAGAAGTCTCTGTTAATTATAGTACTTGTTTTGTTAGTTTCTGTTCTATCCTGCACAGCTAAATAAATAATAGCTGACATCTTAGGAATAACTGAAATTTGCCCAAATAAAATATATGATTTTATTCAGCACTCATAACAGCCCTATGAGGCAGGGGCTCTGATTATCCCACCTTATAGATGAGGAGTCCAAGTCTTAGAGAGTTAAGAGATTATATCAGACCAGAGACTTAGAAAGTGGTACAGGCTGAATTGGAACCCAAGTTTTGACTTCAGAGTATGCATTCCTAAACTTTGCAAAACAAGAGTTGGAGATAAGAGAGAAGGCATTAATGACATAGAATAAAAACTAGAATCTAAGCCATCCTCATTTACAGAAAAATGGTCTTTCTCAGTTCACTCATAATTTTGGTAACAAGATGAATGCTTTTGTTAAATAATCCTCAATAGTAATTTAGATAATTCTGCTGATGGGAATAAATGAATGGAGGCCTTTGATGTGATCCCTCTACCCCACCCCCCCACACCCTTTTAATGCAAGCAGGAAAGAGATTTAGGAAATGCCATCAATGTCCCACTAAATCTGGAATATTTAAGACTTACTATTCTAAAGGTCTCTAACAATATGCCCCAAACATTCATAAAGGAAGTGTCTGAGTAGAAGTAGTCTGTCCTTTATTTATGGGATTTATGAAAATGTGCTTATAGCAATAATTTCTAGGTATGTTTTTAAAAAAGAAGTAGGTTCCCCAAACATTTGACTAACCAGAACCCATATTCCATCAGTGTTTAAGGCAACATCCCCGTAGAAAAGTTGAGTCTCACACATTGTCTAAAGAGATCACCAAATGTGTACATGTAAAGAAAAGACAGAGGCGGAGAGTGAGCCTGCACAGGATGAATGCCCCCTTAAAACAGAACCCACTTGGCTCTCCAAACCAAGAGCTGCTGTACTCATTCAGAGAGCAAAGAGACACAACTCAACTCTAAGAAATGTTTAAGGCACACAGTCATTCAGTGATCCATGCATTTAGTCATCTCACAAATGGTTTTGAATTTTTCAAAGCACATAGCATTGCAAAAGAGGCAGTTCAAGCTTCTGAGGAATTTTTGATTGTCAGGAGGAAGATGAGTTCCTTGGCTTACTTGCGAAGTGCCACAGGAGTGATAGACGCCAAAACAAGGTGGTTGTGAGAACAGAAAAAAGAGTAGTGAAGAGTGTGAAAGACTGCAATGCAAAGGTGTAATATAGGTGGGTTTTGTTTAATTTTTGCAAATTTTAAAGGAAATATGTTGCCCGCTGTTTAAATTGCAAAGAAAAGAAGTACAACAAACACAATTCATTCTCAGGGAGCACTGATATTTCTGGGTTTGCATTTATACAATTGATATTGTACATATATACAAATACAATGTACATATAAAAGTCTCTTTTTTCATTCAGTGATATGTCATGTTTCTTGCCACATTATTTAATTTTCAACATCATTAAAAATTCTTCATATATACAGGTCATTTTGATGAGTGTTTAATACTCCAGTATATGGATAAACAGCAACTTATTTAAGCATTACCCTTTTTTGACCATTTGAGTTCAGTGCAATTTTTGATTGTTGTAGCTTATAAGATGATGGGATAAACACTTTAGTGCCAACCATGTTTGTCTTTTTCTCTAATTATTTTAAGTATACAATACCAGAGTGAGTGGGAGTGCCTGGGTGGCTCAGTCGGTGAAGCATCTGACTCTAGATCTTAGCTCAGGTCTTGATCTGAGTTTTGTGAGTTCAAGCCCTGCTTTGGACTCCACGCTGGGCTTGGAGCCTACTTCAAAATAAAAAAAATTAAAAACATCACCAGAGTGAGTGATACTTCTGGATCAAAAGACAGGGACATTTTTAGGGCTCTTTTTAAATGATTTTCCAGAAAGACTGCAGCAATTTCTACTTCTTCAAGGAACATATAGGTGTGTCTGTCTCACTAAACTCTAGACTACCATAGTCATTTTTAAAAATATATATATTTATTAGTTCGATGAATAAAACAGTTACTCATAGTTTTTGAATTCTTTGAGTTCTTTACTTAAATTCCATTAGTATTCCATTGCCACCTGCATTTTCCCTTTTGTGAATAATCTTTTAATATCCCTTGCTCATTTGCTTTTTGGTGTGCTAGCGTTTTAATGTGTTTGAGTTCATTGTATATCAAGAGTCATAACCTATTATCATATTTGTAACAAATATTTCCAAATATTTTCCTCACTAATGGTTTGCCTTTCAATTGTCTTTGTTTTCTGTCATCAGGATGGACAAAAGCAGAGGCAGAGAAGCATTAAAGCATTTGATGCCTTTGGAAACAGGAGGGTTCAGGTGGGTGTGGAGTTTCTGGATACATGTGCCTCTGTCCTGCAGATGAATCTGAAAAGTGGCTATTAAGAGCTGTGTATGGTTCATAGTTGGATTATTGTTAGTATACAGGGACAAACTATTGGAGGCTTAAAAGAAAAAGGAAAAAAAAAAAAAAGGAAGTGATATAATTAGACCTATCTCTTAGGATGGAGATCTAGCAGTAGGGAAAAGGATGAGTTGGAGGAGAAAGGGACCTTCCCAGTCTGTTCCTGGACTATTGACAGAGCCTCCTCAGTGATCTCCTAGGGTTAACTTACATGACTTTTTCTTTATGCTTAAATTTGAATATTTACATTTAAGCTAAAATAAGGAATGGAGTATGGGATGAAAATTTCTTTCTCAGAGAAAGAAAACAGGTAAAGATGAGTGAAGATATCAATAAATTAGAAGTGTTTGTGAGGCTGACATTAAAGGAATATAGGACTTTCTTTTCCAAAATGTGCTTGTTTGGTGAACATATTTGACTAAATCCTAGAAATTATGTAGAAAAGGAAGAGAGAGAAAATCGTAAGAGATAGGCAAGCCCGAGAGCAGTAAGCATTGAGTGTTAGAGTTTAGAATTATTTGTAGGAATAGGTAACCTTTATGTTTTAGACATAAATAAAGTAGTTCATTGGGAACATTAACCTAGGAATGTGTAGTATGGATTGAAAAGAGAGGGAATAGAAGCAGGAAGATCAGTTATAAGTTTATTGCTTTGATACAGTATTTCTGGAAGGCAATTTGGTGATATGTAGCAACAAATAAAATACATCCATCTTTTGACCCAACAATTTCACTCCTGGGAATTTATTAAAGAAATAACAGAAAAAGTGTTTAAAATTGTATGTGCAAAGATGCTAACTGAACTGTTATTTATAATAGAGAAAAAATTAAATATCCAACAATAATCCATAAGATGAAATACTATGAAATGATTGTCATGACACAAATCTGTATTTATTAACCTTGAAATGGTTTCAAAATATATTTAAATGAAAGCAGAGGGGTGAAAAACAGTATATGTAGAATGCCTCCACCTTTACTTTAATCATATATATCCTCTCATCCTGCTAATGCTTGTTGAATTGTCATCTCAGTGGTGGTTTCTAAAGCAAACCTTATTTAGAGTAAATTTCACCAGATAAAATAGTCAAATTCCTCTCTTTCCTTCTTATAAGGAATGAAGTAAAACAGGATAGGGGCTAGGGCTTATTTATATACAGTCCCTGATCCAAAATGGTACCCAGTATGTCTGTGCCTAATGTTAAATTAAAGCAAGTTCCATGTTCTGTATGTTTGTAATATACAGTAATACACCAGTTCTGTTTCATTTCAATAACTGCAGAGGTACTTTCCCCAAATACAATTTATCATCTGATAGCTTTCAAATCCAGGTCTTCAGCAGTCACCGTAAGTCAGCTGTAGAAGTGTGGCATGGGTGATCATGGTTCTGGATTGAAAAATCTGCTTTCAATCATCATCTGCCACTTTATAGTGAATTTGGCAGGTCACTTAACCTCTTTGAGTCTGTGTTGCATCCTTAAAATGAGGATAATAAAGTATCTTTCCTTTAGTTGATGTGAATTGAATACAAATAAAAGCCCTTCCTTGACTTAATTCTTGTCTCTCTAGGTTAGGAATTTGAGACAAGGAATATAAATACTGGATTGTTTTACTTTTTATCTTAATTAAATTAAAAGTAACATTCCCAGGGGTACCTGGGTTCCTCAGTCAGTTGAGTGTCCTACTCTTGGTTTGGGCTCAGGTCATGATGTTGGGGTTGTGGGATGGAGCCCTGTGTCAGGCTCCATGGTCAGTGCAGAGTCTGCTTGGGATTCTCTTCCTTTCCCTCTTCCTCTCCCTTCCCCACTGCCCCTCCCCCTGCTCAAACTCTCTCTCAAATGAATAAATAAATAAAATCTTAAAAAAAGTAACATACTCCCAACCCACTGTCTAAAATGCTGAAGTATGTTTCCTTTATAATTATTCTTTTTGGAATAAACCACAGATTATTTTCCTCAAATATCATAAAACTTTCCTATTTTCATTAGTGTACATGCAAACTAAAGAGGATCTCAACTTAATTATGAGTATTTAAGATAAATAATTATGTTATTCATGTAAACTACCTCAGATTTGTAATCAAATTCATAGTCTATTTTCCAGAAAGGTAGGCCTACCTTCTTTAGGTTCATCTAAAACATTTTGCTCATGGAAACAAAATGCTATTTAAGATTTTTGCCATCAAGCAAATAAATAGGGAATCCTACTTGCCTTTTACTTTACCCATTCATGCCCCCAATACTAGACTCATTAGGGGAACAAATCCACATACTTGGAAGTGAGTAATTACTGTTCTTGGTCATAAATGGTATTGTATTAACATGAGAGCTAATATTGTACTGCCTCCATATTTCATCTGAATATTTAGCTAAACTTTTTTTTCTTTTTTATGTAAGTCTTAAGAACCATATCAAGTTCAAAGCCTTAAAATTGGCAATTAATAGTAAAATTACTACTCTGTTTTTAATGATCTTTTCACATTTAATCCTTCCACCCCTTTTTTCCTTTGAAATGAAAGAAGACAAAAAAAAAGAAGAGAGAAGGTCATATTTGGGGGCAAACAATAGAGTGTTGACAAAGAACTGCAAAAATTGGGACATGGTCTTGAAATAAAATTGATGGCATGGTGGATCTTTGAGAGTTGAAAGTAACCTTCAATCAATCTGGGTCCTAAATCCAAAAAAATCAATGTATATAAAACTACAGATGATCCAAGTTTCTCTAGATATATATGTCTTTGGAGAGACCATGCTGGTAGGTGAGCTGAGGTGTGCTAACCCACTGAATTGTACACGGTGACCCAGGAGGGGAAGTTGGAAGATGCCGTTGTGATTTTTGGAGATGATGTAAGGAAAAAGGTGGAAGAACAAAATGGCTCAGGGTGTCTAATTAGTGTGTCATGTGCCTGGACAAAGAGGGAACAGTGTTTTAGGAGAATTCTGAGTGGTCTCTGGAGGGTACTACTGGGTGTTCTATAGACCAAAAGAAGAGCTTTTTAAAAATCCATTTTAATGAGGCATAATTTATATACAATAAAATTCACCTTTTTTAAAAATTAAAGATTTTTATTTTGAGATAGTTGTACATTCACATATAGTTGTAAGAAATAATACAGAAATATTCCTTGAACCATTTATCCAATTTCCTTCAATGGTGAAACTATAGTAAAATATCACAATACTGTACTATTGTGCAACTGTTATTGACCATATCGATGTCAAAATCTTGATTGTGATATTGTATTCTAGCATTATTGTAAAATGTAGTGTATACTATACTGTACTGCTGTACTGTGCAATATCACAACCAGAATATTGACATTGACACAGTCAAGATAAAGAGCAGTTCTATCACCACAAGGATCCCTCATGTAGCCTTATATAGCCACATGCCTCGGCTTCCCCCACTTTCCCACTCCACCATCTCTGACCCCTGGCAACCACAAATCTGTTCTCCATTTCAACAGTTTTATCATTTCAGGAATGGCATTTAAATAAAATCAGATGGTATGTAGCCTTTTAAGGGTAGGATTTTTGTCACTCAGCATGATTCCCTGGTAATTCATCCAAATTGCTATAAAAACCAATAGTTCGGGCGCCTGGGTGGCTCAGTCGGTTAAGCAACTGCCTTCGGCTCAGGTCATGATCCTGGAGTCCCGGGATCGAGTCCCGCATTGGGCTCCCTGCTCAGTGGGGAGTCTGCTTCTCCCTCTGACCCTCCTCCCTCTCGTGCTCTCTGTCTCTCATTCTCTCTCTCGCAAATAAATAAATAAAATCTAAAAAAAAAAAAAAAAACCAATAGTTCATTCCTTTTTATTGCCGAGTAGTATTCCACGACAAAGATCACCCCAGTTTGCTTAGCCAGTGAAGGATGAAATGTACTAATTTTAAGTTTATGTTTTTGATGAGTTTTGACAAATTGATGCACCCATGGAATCACTGCCATAAGCATAAATGGGACAAGAGAAATGAAAATATATGTTCACATACAGACTACATGAATGTTTGTAGCAGTTTCACTCACACTAGCTAAAAACCAGAAGCAATCCAAATGGCCAACCACAGATGAATAAATAAATAATCTGTAGAGCGCAATACCACTCAGCAGAAAAAAGAAAGGAATTACTGATGTAAATATCACACATGGTAAAAGGGCAAGACCTAAAAGAATACATGCCCTATGATTCCATGTAAGTGTATTTCTAGAAAAGGTAAAGCTTTCTTGGTGTCACAGAGCAGATCAGTGATTGCCTAGGGCTGAGTGAGCAGAAGGGAAGGATTGATTGCAAAGGGGCACAAGAAAACTTTTTATGGTTTAAGAGAACATTTTTAACCTTAAGCTGGGGAGAATCTGTTGCTCAGAGTAGAAGAAAACAAGGAAGTGCTGAAAAATAAATTTGTTTATAGGGGATAGTAAAAAGAGTAAAGTAGGGATAATAGATGCCCAAAGAACCAAGGTATAGAAGAGTAATGAACCCCAAAGGTGAAAATAGAGGAAACTTGAAAGAAACTTATCAAAGCTTCAAACTTCAGAAAGCTGATTGGAGCATTATAACATCAGGGATGTGAGTCTCACCTACTTGATATCAAGTTTGTAATATGCAGATCCACCCTTACTTGGTTTGTGATCTTTACACAGATGTGTGCCCTGTTCTTCTTTGGGTCCCCAAATAAAACTTAGTCCTATAAATGCAGAAGGAAAGAGCATGGAGCCTGCAGGTGTGGAAATTATGCGGGAAAATTGACAGCAAAATTCTCTTGAGTCCACTAATTGGTAAGACATGAAGTTGAAATTATCTCCAACAGCAGAAAGCAAACAAGGAACAATTTCTTTGTTTTTCTTGGGATTGTTTCATGACAAAATACACTGTGATATTTTCTACCAATGCCCTGCTAGGAGCCCTCTCCATTCTTCCAAAAAGTATGTAGTGCTGATATAGCAAATGGGATGCCCAGATGGAAGTAAGACCTTTTAGCCCAATATATATCCCCAAATCCTCCCACCCTTGAAGGATACAGTGCTTTCCTGGTTGTAGGGAGAAAGACTGGAGCAAAAACAATGAAAGACAATAGGATTGGAGATAGGACCTCATTCTAAAAGAGAACATAAAAACAGGTCCAAAGCCAGGTGAGAGTGGAGGGGAGCGAGGCAATTCCAGGCGGCCTGGAGGTGGGAGAGAAGTAAGATATGGTTACTGGAATTCAGAACTGGGGAAACAAACTAAAGTAAGTAGGAAGCAAGCTGGAATCAAACTGTAAGTGGGGAGAATTATCAGAAGATGCTATAACCACTGGGTAAAAGAACGTTGTGGAATAAGATATTCACGTAGTGCAAAGTATCCCCACACATTTCTTTTTTTAAAAAGATTTATTTATTTATTTATTTGAGAGAGAGAGAGAGAATGAGAGCAAGAGAGAGAGCGAGCACGCTCAAGTGGGAGTGTCAGAGGGGGAGGGAGAGAGAATCTCAAGTAGACTCCGTGCTGAACACAGAGCCCGATGTGGGGCTTGATCCCATGACCCTGAGATCACCACCTGAGCCGAAACCAAGGGTCAGAAGCCCAACCAACTGCGCCACCGAGGCGCCCCACTAGGACAGATTTCTTATTAATTGTAAAGGGAAAATGCACTTTTTCACTGGAGTGATCTAGTTGTGGTGACACTTCCCAAGTGGGTAAAGTTAGTACCACCATGAGTGGCGCAGACTGACAATGGATATACCAGTGTGATGCAGTGTCGAGTGCCCATATCACTCTACCAAAAATGATCCTGAAGCTCAACTCCTACGGAAAAGCACAAAGGATAAAGGGTGAAGTGAAATGACACCATAAGAAATGGACAAATCCAGATTGTGAGCTATTCTCTAAGACGGTTTGCCGGGACCCTGCCCCTTATTAGGAAGAGTGATTAGAAATACAGGTTCTATTTCCCCCCCTTCATTTTTCCTGCTGAAGGGGGGGAAGTCAGAGGAGGAGACGAACCATGAGAGACTATGGACTCTGAGAGACAAACTGGGGGTTCTAGAGGGGAGGGGGTGGGGGGGTGGGTTAGCCTGGTGATGGGTATTAAAGAGGGCACGTACTGAATGGAGCATTGGGTGTTATATGCAAACAGTGAATCATGGAGCACTACATCAAAAACTAATGATGTAATGTATGGTGATTAACATAACATAATAATTAAAAAAAAAAAGAAATACAGGTTCTAAATAGAAGGAAGGGGGCATTTTATCTCCTAATACTGTAGGCCATAGATAAAGTTAATGGACAAGTTAGAATCTGGATGACTAAAGAAGAAACCTCAGACAGACCCTTAGATCCAATGCTTAACAAGAAAAAAATTGGAGGTTAAGAACAGGGTCTCACTATATAGCATTTGTGGAATATAAATAAGGCGGGTGGGGTGGGGGGAAGGAAAAGGAAAAAAAAAAAAGAGGAACTAGTGAACCCAAAGAATCTGATCCTCATCATGGCAGAGAGAGCCCATTAGTGGGGTGTCATCCAGAACCATAGTATTCTTACCTAATCTGTGGATGTGGGGAGAAACTGGGTGCCTGCATCAAACCTGAAAAGACTTCCAGAAGGTGGACCAGGGGCTTTGGTCCCAGATATCAACCCCATAAGCACAGACATGGCCTAACAGTAACATAGCAAAGAATTTCCAGTCTTTGCTTTGTCATTGGATCAGTGGTGAGATAGATGCATTTGAGAAAGAACTGACAAGACCTCAGGCTGTATTAATTGTTTTTAATGGTTAATTAATTTATGTGACAACTAATTTTTTTTTAAAAGTCGAGACTTGCGTCCTTCAAGGGAAAGATGGCTAAGAGGAGAGAGATTTGAAACCATAGGTTATGAAAAGGAGTTAAGAGTAACTGAGAACATTTAATCCTCAGGAGAGAATGTTTAGATGGGATTCGATGTCTGTCTTCAAAGATCTATCTCTAAGGTTATCTCTTGGAGGAAGGATGTGACTCACTCCATGTTAACTGCAGAGGGCAGAGCTGGGACCAAAGGTTACAAGGAGGTGGATTTGTCTAATTGCTTTGCAAGAGGAGACACAGAGTTCCCTATTTACTCTTGGAACAATTATGACAGCTAACATTTACCGAGTGCTCATGATGTCTGCACTACAGTTAACATCTTTATATGCCTTAGCTAAAAAGTGTGGATCAAATTCTTAGTTATCATTACAAGTGCCTCAGAGCATCATTTAGTAAAGGCTCCATTTACTGCCTGCTTATTAAATTACTTCATTTTGATAGTTACCCTGTTTACTGTTATTATATCATCATTTTACAGATGAAGAAATAGAGAAGGTAAATTACTTTTCTGGACTCATGCTGTTTTAAGTTATTGGCTTATAGTGGTGTGGACCCAAGTCTTCCTGCTACTAATATTGCCTCTAGAGGTTATGCATATAATAAGAGGTCAGATCAGGGCTTTTCATGAGAAATATAAGCCAGTAATGTGAGCCACTAATGAGAGGCATATGTGTAATCTCACTTTTCTATTAGCCACATTAAAAATGTAAAAAGCCTGGTTGGCTCAGTTGGTGGAGCATGGGACTCTTGATCTCCTGGTTGTGAGTTTGAGCCCCATGTTGCGTGTAGAGACCACTTAAAGAAATGGAATCTTAAAAAAAATTTTTTTTAAATGTAAAAAGAAACTAGTGAAAATATTTTAAATTATATATATTTACATTTTAATCCAATACAATAACCCAACTGACTCATCACATCTTAAACTATTATCATTTGTTGAAATGATGTCATCAACACAAAAATTATTAACAAGCTATTTTACATTCTGTTTTTCACACTAAGTTCTGTGTCCATTCTACACTTACAGAACATCTGAGGACTAGCCACATTTAAAGTGTTCAAGAGTTGCTTGGGGCTCTTGGCTGCTAATGAACAGCCAGCACGGGGTTAAAATTTAAATCTCCTTGGGGGAGGGGGTGGGACTGCAATTTAAAGAGGAGTTTTGCCTTCTACCTTAGATTCCAGTGCCTCCCTGCTCCAGATTTATCTCCTTTGCCAGTTTGGAGGGAATGCATTAGTAACCGCCTTTGTCTTTTCCGCCAGAGCCAATGTAGATATTTCTGATTTGGGAGAGGACAGGTGTTTCTCCTGCAACCTTCCAACGACTGTTATTTCCCTTCTGGTAGCTATGCTGGGAGTTAGTTTTTTATTTTTGCTTTGAAAATCACTGAAGTAGGTTGCATTAAATCGTGTACTCCAAATACCAAACTGGGGGTAGAAATTCTTGCTTTATGCAAAGTTATGCCAAGTTAGGGAGTCCCCGGCAATTAGAAATAACCCGTGTAAATGCATAGGTGACTATAAGAGGGAGGAAGGGTTCTGTTATTTTCGCCACGCTGCTCAAGGGTAGAGGCAGAGCGGCAGAACAAACACATCAGCCTTTTAAAGTAGCTTTAAAACAACCCACCAAAGTTTCCCCTCGAAATTCCAAACCAGCTGCCAAAAACGAAAGCATATAAAAAGATGCCACGCGCTCTCGGCCTCCCGGAGGTGGCGCTATGACGGTGACGGAGTTAATTAGTGCCTGCAAAGCGCCGCGTGTGAGCTCATCCAAGAAGTCATGCTCTGCACACATATTATTTATAGCCGATCTGAGGCGTGCACGATGTTTGACATTTTCCTTCTTTTTAAGTAGGGGGACTTCAAAAAGTCGAGGGCACCCTCCCCCACCCCCCCACCGACCCGCAGGCAAAGTGCAGTAGGCAGGCTCCAGCGTGCGGGCGGCAGGTGAAAGCGCCAACCACGCGTGTCCCGGCGCAGGTGCCGGGGGCGGCGGCGGCCACTCCGCAGCGTCCGCTCGGGAGGAGAGTTCGCGGTTGATCTCGGGATGCCTTGCAGATGCAAAATGTGTCTCTGGCCAGCAGGAGGAAGGAAGAGGAAGTGAGAGCAGCGGCAGCCGGCGGCGCAGCAGCCGGCGGATCCCCAGTGTAAGTGCGTGTGCGCGGGCGAGGATGGGCACGGGATAGAGGCAGAGCCACCCACACCGCCGCGGCCCTGAGCTGGGGGACAGAGCCTCTGGCCCCCTTTCAGTCGTCACGGGTCGCCAGAGCTCTGGTCGCGGAGAATCCTCGCCGCCACCGCCGCTGTCCTGCGACCCCGGGCAGGTTCGTAAAGTTTCCTGGGCTGGCGCCGCGCCCCGACTCGCTGACCTCAGCGCGGCCGGGGAGGGAGCTAGGGCTGGGGTACCGGAGTAGGCGTCCTGCTCTGGGGAGGGGGGGGGACTCCGGGCGCCGCGGAGACACTTTTGTTTCCTCCCTTGGGGCGCCGGGGCTGGAGCGGGGGTGGCCGCGGCGCTTCGGGGGGGCGAGGGCTGCGGGCGCTCCCGGGCGCTCCGCAGTTGGGGAAGTCTGGGCAGAGCCGGGCGGCGGGTGTGGGAGTGGGAGCGGAGCGAGCGGGCGCGGGAGATGGAGCGCCGGGCCCCGGGCCCCGGAACCCGCGGAGAGGATTTGGCCGGGGCCGGCTGGTCGGGGCTGCCAGAGGACAGTGCTGCTGGCGCCGGGGGACTGGGGACCGGAGAGTGTGGGATTCGGGGGTTGGAGACCCGAGAGGCTGCGCGGGAGAAGGGACTGGCGGCTCCGGCTCTGGCTTTTCTCCGGCACTGGCAGATGGGAGGGAATCCCTCGGCCAGCGCGCTCCTGGGAGGGGACAGCGATGGGCTAGAGAGATGGAGGGCCCGGAGGGGCGGGAGGGAGGGAGCGGTTGGGGCGGCTGGGACCCTCGGGAGAGGCAGTAAATACCCGCCTCCTGGAGACCTGCTGGGGTCCCCGGCTAGGACCGGGAACGACGGCGGGGGAGGGGGGCTTCGATGGGAGATCCCGGCATGGGGGGGTGGGGCACACGGCGCGCCTTCCGAGAAGGGGGCAGTGGAGCTCTGGGGGTCCTGGAATCCGAGCTGCGAGCGGCGGCGGCGATCGCAAGAGCAGCTTTGAGGAAGAGGGAATACAGAAGTCAGCCGGCCCGGGGGTGCGCGCGTGTGTTTGGGGTTGGGAAGTCCGTGTTGTGTCGCGGGCGCGCGCGAGGGCGGCGAGCGTGTGAGCGAGTGAGCGTGTGCGTGTGTGTGTGTTTGTGTGTGTGTGACCGCGAGGGGCTCCAGAGCTGGGGACTTCCCGCCATGTGACCCTCTCCCGCTTGGGGGCCGTTTGAAGTTGGCAGCTCCGGGCAGAGGTTGTTGGCGGTCGGACCTGCGTTGACCTAAAGCTGCAGGGCTTGGCCTCCCTCAGTGACCTGGCCCCGGGGGCCTCCGGACAGCTCCTGGGACTCACTGAGCGTATTTTGTGATGCCCTGTGCCTCGCACCATGGTCCTGCTAACACTAATTCCTCGTATTCAACACTTCAGAGAAGCTAAGACAAGGGTTTCTGCCTCAAGAAGCAGAGGCGGCAGAGGCGGCAGGCTCCCGGTTGAGCGCTGCCCCTGACTTGGGGGTGGGTGGAGGAGGTGGGGCAATGGAAGAATTTAGGTTTTTGTTTGTTTGTTTATAAAATAAAAGTAATTAATGATCTGTACTTATGCATTAACTCTTTGAGGATTAACTTTGGGAACTAGAAGGACATAACCCGCTCAGGTTCACTTTTAGATCAGAAAGGCTGGCCGCAGCTACTATTAAGGGCGTCTCCGTACCTACTTCTCAAGGTTATTTCAAGAATTATCCTCCCCCAGTTTACAGAACCTCAGAAGCCCAGATCTCCTGCTGTCATGTGGCAGGCTTTTTTTTTTTTTTTTTTTTTTTTAGAGTTGCCTTCTGAACCTCTGCTCTTTACCATGGTACATTTCCTCTCTCTTGAGGGCTGTGGTTAAATGTTGCCTTTTTTCCTACTTCATTACTCAGATTTTTTTCTTCTTTTTTAAATTAGAAGGACTGGTTGTCTAATTGGGAAATTGTGAGGGAATGACCTGGAGTGTTGGAACTCTGCCTGGGGGGGAGGGGGCTGCATTGGTCAGGAGGGAAGGGAACTGGGGAAGAAGCTTGGTAGATATCAGGGCAAAGGAGGTTGTCAAGCAGGCCCAGGCCTGGGTCTTGTGGAATCCAGGAGCAGGCATTGGGCTACAGGGTGGGTGGTGTTATTAATGGTCTTATCTCCACCCCCACTCCCATGTCTTATCTTTCTGCCTTTTTTTTTTTAAGATTTATTTATTTATTTTAGAGAGAGAGAGTGCAGGAGGGAGGGGCAGAGAGAGAGAGGGGGAGCGAGAGAATCTCAAACAGACTCCGCACTGAGTGGAGAGCCCAAGGTGGGGCTCCATCCCACAACCCTGAGATCATGACCTGAGCCGAAACCAATAGATGCTTAACAAAGTGAGTTACCCCGGTGCCCCTCTTGCTTTTAATTGCAGCCATTCTGACCACCTTCCATTCTTCTTTTTCACCAACTTCTCTCCCCAGGGCCTTTGCACAAGTTACTCCTTTTGCACAAAGAACTTTTCCCAACAAGTCCAGATGGCTCACTGCCTTGCTCACTTCAGGTCTCCACCTAGTTGTCAGCTTACAGGCAGCCTTTCCTGATTACCTCATGTAAAATAGCAACCAGCCCCTCTCTGGTCCTTTTAAGTTACTCAGTTTTCCCCCTTAGCACATATTACCCCCTGGCATTATTTTATTTGTTTGTCTTTATTTCATTTGTTTATTTGATTATGTCTGTTTCCCCCATTAGGACAGAAGTTCCATGAGGGCAGGGACCTTGTCTTGTGTCTAGGTCCAGAACCTAGACTGATTCCCAGCAGAATAGGTGCTCAATAAATACTTGCTGATGGACTGAATAAGAGATGCATATTATGGGAAATATACCAGGAAAATATTGCAGCATCAGTGGCAAGTGAACCCAGGTAACAGGCTTTTTTTTTTTTCCTTTGTCCTTCTCACCATGCCCAGCCGCTCCTCTTGCAGACCCTTTTGTGCTTGAGCCGACTCAGAATTTCAGCCTGAAGAAAGGAACAGAGGTGATTCCTTGGGAGAGTGGAAAACCAGTACAACTTACTGATAGCACATAACCACTTCAGATCTGGTATTTGTTTATCATACTCCTTGGAGAAAGTCTTTTCAAAACATGTGTTGCTTTAGCCAAAGAAATACTCCCCTAGGAAAAAGAGCATTACTGTGCATGGATTGAAGTCAGAGATAGACACTCTATCCCGCTTGCCTCCCAGAAGATGGAAGTGAAGGCAGAGGGGGAGAAGGGGTAAGGGAGGAAGGACAGGGAGGCAGAAAGAGACAGGGAGGCAGAAAGAAACTGGGTGGCAGATGCAGGGGAGAAGAGAAATGAGAAATGTCTAGGAAAAGAAAAATAAGAGAGATAACAGATGAGAGGTTTTTATAGTGCTTCTAAATCATAAGCATTTATGAAATTACAGTATTGAGATAGGACAATACTTAAGTGTTTTAAAGTAATTTACCCCCTTTGAGTGTTTGGTGTGAACGGGTGGGGAGAGGTGGAGGAAGGGAGTCCTTTGAAGTCCTTGCAGAGAGGGTGTGGCTGGGGCTGTGCCAGGGGGCTCTATGGAGTGCACACTTTGCTTACCTTATCATTTTTCTTAACAAGAAGGTTTAGTTTAGAGCTAATCATTCCTATGGAGGACATTTCCTGTCCCGATCTAAGACAATGCCTACCCTTAAGGTTTGTTTCTGAAGCCTGCAACCACTTTTTAATGCCTGAAACCATCCAAGTGGGTAGCTTGGTTTTTCAGACCTTCATTTTGTTGAATTGGGAAAAGGTGGGGAATTACTAAACGCTCTCTGCATCACAAAGCCTCATGTGTTGCTGCTAATTACACAACTCCAGTTCTGCTTCCTTCTTGTCAACTAGTCTGTCTGGTGTTTTTGAAGTTTAGGCTTGCAATTCAGGAGTAGACTGGAGTATCAATTTATCAGGTCCAAACCAGCAGTTTAAAACATGAAGTGGAAGAAAGTACAATGGAAAAATAGGGCGTTTTACAACACAGACACTGAATCTTAAGGTCAAATGTATTGCTTAATGTGGTAAAAAAAAAAAAAAAAAAAAGTCTCTTTTAATAATTCTGGAGGCGCTAGGAATCTACATTTTCAACCAGTTTGCTAGGGATTCTGATGAAAGTGGTTCACAAGGCCGTACTTTAAGGAATATTTAGCTGCTCCCACCTCTTACAAAGTGCTGTTGGTTTAATCTCCTGCAAGAGCTGCTATTTACAAATGTTCAATCAGATGCAGTAAAAGCATCAGCCATGGACTTAACTTTTAAAATGCTGCTGCTGATAGAACTTGATGGTGCGCCAGGTCATGATGCCGCCATATTGGCAAAACTGGAAATCCAGGTGGTACGTTTGTCACCTAGCGACATGGAGAGGCAGCAGATTCATCTGAAATAACTCTTTAATCTTACTAAGAATAAAATGATGCAATGTACTCTTTTATGGCCAAGTTTTAGTTTAGAGCTTTGGAGGTCTTTAAGCTTTTCAGGTCTTTGGAACTTGACTCTGCTCAACTTTTCATTGTTTACACTCACTATTCTCCATATGCCTGTTTTAATTACTTTTGGATGTTTGCAGAGACAGTAGTCACGTTTTCTGGGGGCAGCCGCTGTCGTATACCTAAGTAGATAAAACATTTTAGGTGACTTGGGCTTGGGACAGAGCAGCCAAGGAAGAGAAAGGATGAGAACTTTAGCTCTATCCGAAACACAGATGTTGAAGACCAACCATCCAGGCGACAGAGTGTGACTGCCATGAAAACCTTTGACTAGGCCTAGCACCACGTTATCAGGGACAGCAAAGCCACCCCTGCGTGCATCCTACACACATGGGTTGCAGTTTGCAATCCCCCCGATGATTTAGGTTGTCTGAGTGTTAACTATTAGAACTCATTTATGAGAGCCAGCGCTGAAGCCCGAAGAACACTGTTAGGATCAGGATTAAGTTAACTGTGTTTTCCACACTTTCCCAGGATAAGTGCAGGTACAGTTTGAGCAGAGTTCTGTCACCGGCCTAAGGTGGAGTAACAGTGAAGTATCCAGTAGGAATCTGTGTGGGAGAAGGAATGCTGGCTCATCAAACAGAATTAACCACAGCAACAACCTGGTGTAGCACTGAGTGGAGAGATTAGTCACATGTATAAATAGGAGATGACGATTCTCAGTGTTCTAGGCCCCCACAAACACTGGTTTCCAGAATCTGAGCAAGATTATTATTGGAACCTCAATTTTAGGAATTGAGGCTATAGTTTTGGCTATTTTAGTTCTCACGGTTAATTCAGGGAACAGAACTTTCCTCAGTTAGAAAACGTTTACTACTTGCTGGACTCCAGGACTGCTGTGTGTCTGGTGGGTCGTGAATAGTGGTTGGAAGGCACCATGGTTCTGTAAGCCCTGACGGAGCGTTGCCCCAGAGATCTTGGAAGTCACAGGATCCATGTGAAATTTCCCTTCCTGCCTCGACAGCTGACACCCTTCTTCCTGGAATGCTGCTTTGGAAATGGTGGAGAACAGGCAGTAGAGTGTTATTATCCCGTTTTATATAGATGTGGTTTGGAGGACTGAAATGTCACAGGGATAGTTGGAGAGTATATCTGAGCCCACACCCAGCTTTTCCGACTCTTTTCCCCCTGCTGTTCCTTTCCCAGGCACCATGATGCCGGTATTGGTTATTTTCTGCCCTTGTTGATTCTCCTCCACTAGCCTGGTCTGAGGCCAGGACCCCTGTGTGGAGCTGTGCTGCAGGGCGTCCAGGGAGCCCTTCACACCTGTATGCTGGTAGAAATGCCCTGGGTTGCCATGGCTCCCAGGGCGGTGTCTTCTGCACTGAGGCCGAGTTTGGCCAAGTTGGTGCCTCTCTTTGGGTATCTCACTCCACAGCTAAACTTCTTAGCCTTGAGAGAGTTAGAGGATCCTTTCTTGGGGACAGCATGCCCATCACCGAAGCTCATGATATTGAAGCAGATAAGCCAGAATGGAATTCATTAATCAAAAATGAGAACAGTGTTTGCCAAGGAGAATAGACACTTACTCTTTAGCAAATACTTTTTCCCCCGCTCTGTGGATGAGTCATGGTAAAAGCAAAAGCATGGAACCAATTGGTGGTGGGAAGGGACCAAGTAGGGGGTAGGGAGTACATATAACAGAGTCTTTTTTTTTTTTTTTTTAAGATTTTATTTATTTATTCATGAGAGACAGAGAGAGACAGAGAGAGAGGCAGAGGGAGAAGCAGGCTCCCCGCGGAGCAGGGAGCCCGATGCGGGACTCGATCCCAGGACCCTGGGATCATGACCTGAGCCGAAGGCAGACGCTTAACCATCTGAGCCACCCAGGCGCCCCCATATAACAGAGTCTTGACTTTTGCTATTTCTCTGGGCCCATAGATTAATACCAACGAAGGGAACCAGAGACTGGAGTCTTTAACCAGGGTGGTTTCTCCCTTGGGAAATACCGAGGCTACTGATTGTGTTCATTTTCTACTTGCAGGCTATTGCCCCTTCTATGCTGACCCTTTATTTCAGGCAGCCTCAACCTCAGCGCTCTTGATGTTTGGGGCTGGATAATTCTCTGTCGAGGGGTCTGGCTGGTGCATTGTAGGAAACTAGCTTTTTTGGCTTCTACCCTCAAGAGGCCAGTAGCAACACCCAGTCGTGATAACCAAAAAATGCCTGTGGTCCCCTCGGGGGCAGACCCGCCCCCGCCCCAGGTGACACCCTCCCCCCCCAGCCATTGTTTTGTTTTCTTGCATAAGTTAAGACTAATGGTGTGCTGTCAGACAGACTGGACTTGACAGCAATATTAAGTACCCAGTTTTCTCTTTACTGCCTAATCCTTAGACCCTAATGTGGTATATTCTCATACACGTTCTTTAATTTCCTCTAGATCTTCGGATTTCCTCTGGAGCTTCCTTCCCTCCTGTGTTACCATTGTCTTCCTAACCCAGCTCAGCTGTGTTTGAATTTCCTGTGTGTTTCTTTCTGGTATGCTATGGCCGAAGAGACCTATAGCTAGTGATTTTATGTTTCAGTTTCCACACAAGGTCTAGAATCCTGGCCACTGGTTGCTGCATTAACCATAACGTCTACATAATGGGAATATGATAAATGAAATGAGGGAGGTAGTTCACGAAGCTCAGTTTGGCTCCTTCAGAGGCCTCTGTCACCAGATTAAGGCAGTGTCTGTGTGGGAATGAGTGAACAGGGTGAAAAGCCTCCCCCTTTGCTTGTACAATGGACCTTGGCTAGTTGGGTCGTAATAGATATTGATATTCCATTAGTGTGACCAGGACGTTGTACTGGTCAGGGGAAAAGCTTTCAGGTGGGTCTCTCTGTGAAGTCCTTTCCTGCTCTAGCCGTGAGATTTCTGTCCTAATCTTGCCACATTTATTTTCTTATGTAATTATCTGTCGACCTTTTATTTACCTTCGGTGTCTGGCTGCAGGAGCAGGGTAGAGCAGCATCTACTGGCTTAACCAACCTAGAAATCCTGCCGGCTGGCATACGGGCTCTGTCTCCCCAAGGCCAGCAGCCTTCTTCTAAGTCACAGCCCTAGAGCAGCCCTCCACCCTTCCTTCCGCCCTTTGTGCCTTTTTTTTTTTTTTTTTAAAGTTTGAAATTGCATTTAGAGAGCCAGCATTTTGTGCTGTGGGGTTCTGTGGCTGAGCAGTACTGGATGAGCTGTATTTTCCAGGCTGCTACACACAATTACCCTTAATTTTGAAGCGTAATGCATTTCAAAATAATATATTTTTTTTCCCCCTGTTTTCAGGCTATTTAATCCAAATACGGAGCCACAGCTGGCTTTGCCCATGGCCCTGAAAAGGCATGTGGCTTGGGAGGTAGAGCTAGTGGAAGGACTTTGGTTAGATTGCGTATTTTTGGCTGAGTGAAGAGTGAATTCCAATAACACTCAGTAAGGCTGGTTTTTTCTTGACTCCTGACCACCTTCCCCCCTTGCCCCGCCTCACCATTTTCATAGCATTTTTAGAGTGGACCCTGCGCCCTTGTTAGTCCAACACTGGGCCACTCTGTGGGAAGTGACTGAGTACTCAAAAATTCAGATTTGGGGGAAGGGGACTGATTCTTTCATACACTTACTAGTAAGCATATGTGTATGTATGCGTGACAGAGAAAGATACGTACTCACACACACACACACACATACAAACCTCCATGCAGCTTTCCTAATAATGAAAAGTCTTTAAAAACAAAGAAACTTATCATATCAGCTCCTAAATCCCATTTTCTCCAGTGCTTGTCACATTTATAGCAAGTCACTACAAATCTCATTAAATCAAAACCTTTATCCAGAAATGAATATGTTTCCGTCCTCTTTAGACTTAACTCTACTGCCAGAAAGTGACTTCAACTCATTAGGACTATTTTCTCAATTACCATCCATTCTTTAATCGAGAGTTTTGGGAAATATTTGCCTGGGTTTATACAAGAGAAGCACAATAAAGGTTTATTTATTAATTGTAGCATATTTACAAAAAAATGTGTGGTTTACCCTTAAAATGCATATAAATGTTTTCAAACTGAAATATTGCTAGGCTTACAGCTCCCATCATAATACATTATTTACATCATTCATTCATTCATTTATTCAGCAACCATTTTGATTGCATTTTATGTTCTGTAGTCAGGGCACTTCCTGCACATTATAAGATCCACTTCATATGGGACAGTATGGGAAGGGGGGCTGTGTGGGAGATAGACCCATTAATAGGTAGTCATAAAGGAGTGTGATAAATGTAAGTGTATGTAGAGTGTTTGCAGATCACAGAAGAGTTCACAATGAAGTGACTTTGAGAAAGATCTGGAAAGCTGAGCATTAAAAGAAAGAACAAGGAATACAGCAATCAGGGTAGTCAGGAGGAAGTTTGGAAGAGGCCTTGTGTCGACTCTTCTGGGAGCTGGGCATTTGGATTGAGTGGAAAGGAATAGGGAAGGAAAATACACAATTGGAAGTCAGTGAGAAATCTAACTCCCAGGGCAACAGGGAAGGTAGATTAGAGGGTGAGGAGGAAGGACAAGGAGAGATGGAAGCTGTCACCTCCTTCCTTCTGGGCCTACCCTAAGAAACACTCAATCTTGGTCAAATGAATAAATAAATCAAGGTGCTTGCTGTGTAAATGCAACTTAAAAACAGGTCTCTCTGCCTCTACCTTCTAGCGTGAGTAGTGGACCATTCTCTTCCTTTAATGAGACAACTTCTGGAGACCCCCTGGCTGGATGCAAGTCAAAGAGAAAGGATGTTGACATTGATGAAAAAAAAAAAAAGATTTGGGGAGCCTGGGTGGCTCAGTCGGTTAAGCGTCTGCCTTCAGCTCGGGTCATGATCCTAGGGTCCTGGGATCGAGCCCTGCATCGGGCTCTTTGCTCGGCGGGGAGCCTGCTTCTTTCTCCACTTGCTGTTCCCCCTACTTGTGCTCTCTCTCTCTGTCAAATGAATAAATACAATCTTTAAAAAAAAAAAAAAAGATTTGGTGGCTGATTGGATTTGGGAAGAAGGAAAAAGCAGGAGTCTTTGAGGTTTAAAGCTAAATATATACATGCTTGTCGGTGAGGGTTCAAGTATCTTTTTGACTGTACCTGTTGACCAACTTGGTGTAAGTTAATTATTATTCCTAGCCTCAATTTTCTTATCATTCAAATAGAAATAATCTAAGTCCCTACCTCTTGGAGCTGCTGAGGGCATTAAATGGAATAATGATCGGAAAGTAGGATCCCCCCAAAAAAGCAGTGCATTGGATTTGCTGAGGTTATTATTACTAATTCACTAGATTCCTATTCAGGTGTTTTATTCAAATATCTTGCTAAAATCCTTTAAAGACATGCATTTATTATTTCATCTTCTTTATGAGTTGTAAGTAGCCCAGGAAATTCCTCCTAAGATTTTTGCTAGACTGTTCGTTTGATTTATATAACTTTTCCTCAAGCACACAAAGAGGTAGACTGCTGAAATACAGGTCAGGGAAAATTACAATCGATTGTAAATTAAAAGAACTGACATAATGAATCCTGTTAGCAACCTGAGGTCCTAAGGTAAAGCTCTTGTAAATAGGTCTCTATCTCCCATTCACTTGGAACTAACCTGGGGTTTTGCTGTTTTATTTTGTTAGTATTTTGCCTTGTGTAGAGAGAATGGAGGTTGTTAACTGGGGCTCCTTCCCTTTCCTTGAATCCAGCTTTCTGGGGGAGGGGGGAGCTGTTTGCACTTGCCCAGCATGGATGGAAGGCCAGTGAGAAACCCCCAGTTAGTAGAGTACTCATGAAGGGGCCATTGACAGAAATTTAATTCAGTTGAACTGGGTTTCATGTGATTGTGTTGCCTACTAAGGAAATTCAGTCGTTTCAATAACACTTGGTAAACGTCCCTTTTTGAATCATTTGGAACATTCCGGTAAGTGGGGGACTGTTAATATTCATTGGCAGGTGGGCGGGAGTAAAGTGTTAATCTTTCTTCTTTGATCTGAGCCTATCAACCCACTTAGAAAATACTCTGAGGATAAAACAAAAAAATAAAAGGATGACTATAGTCCTGAGTGTTAGACCCAGTATAGCTCTGTTGGGCCAGCATAATGAAGCGTACTAACTTTCCCTTTCCAAAGTGTCTCAGGTTGGACAATTCGTTTTATGGCCTCCTAAGTAGAAGCCACCTGTTTCCATTTCTGTTTATTCTTTCTGGCTACTGCCAGTTTGTTTGGGTGACTTTTCAGCTTTCTGTGCCTTCAGGAAGGTAACAACTAGCTCACAGACTCACCAGCTCATTAAGCAGTAGCTCATGTTCCTGTCACTTGGTAATGGCTTTCATGAAGTGGATGGGAAAAAAAAAACAACAACAACCTCCATACAGACATTAAACTGCTGTGAAGTATGGGTGTGCAAGAGAACTGTGCCAAGCGGAAACGACTTCTCTAAACTTGTGCTTTGAAAGAGTGTAGCTTCTCCCCCATCCCCCAGCCCCGAATACTATAGTCGTGAAAAGTCCCTCATCTAATCACTATATGCAAATCTTGTTTGGTACTTGACAAATTGCACACTATTTCCAGTGTAAAATAAATTTCCTGTCACTATCTCTTCTCTGAAGAAGGGTGATAAGTATGGATTGTTCAGGGGCTAGATCGTCAACTGAGTAACAATACCTCTACGCCATGTATTAGGATTGGTGTGTAACTCTACAGAGGATCCGGTGTTAAATAAATGTTTGAAGACACCGAAGAAGATTTATATAGTGAAAAACAGATTCATAGTAAATCACTGGAGAATTATATTCAGACCAAACTATCTATCAGTTTCACAGTAATTCAGACACATTGACTTACCTTGTACCCATTTCACAGATGAGGCTATCTGTCCGTCAGAGAGGCTGGCTGCCCAGCATCATGCAGATCCAAACTGAAAGCTCTTTTCTGCAGCACACCTAATGCTAACTCTCCTGCAGCCGAGTCCTCCTCAGTTTGCCAAATTCGTTTTGCCTCAGTTGAACCTGTTAGGTTGGCACGTTGTGTTGAGTGGCCATGCTGCTTGGTGAAGAATATGCCATGAGAGCTTTGCTTCAGGAGCAAGTGAGCGAACACCGTCCAGGTCGTCACCTGGGCCAGGGCTGACTGTCAGCAAGATGGCAGAAAGAAGAGGGCAGTGGTGGTGGAGTCACTTACATTCCCAGCAGACATTGTCCCGCTGTCCTGGGAATTGTGATTATTGCAGACTTGTTTAGGGCCATTTTCAGTCATCGAATATGCTGCTAATGATTCTGGCACGTGAAAGTGCCATGAAACAGTCTGAGAATTGACCCCGGGAGCTGAGACTGTTAAGGCGCATAAAGAGGGACAAAAATATAAGAAGCCAAATCTCCAGGTTTGTTTTTATTTCAAAATATAGCTTTCAGATAACGAACAAGCTTTAGGGTAATTGTTCGTAACCAGATCAATGCAAGGCCCAGAGAAATGGCACAATGGCAGTTGTAAAATTGCTTCTTTCAGAGTCTGGAAATTGCATTATGAAGAGTTGGGCCCATGCGTTTGAAGTGATAAGTGCCAAAGAAAGTATCTAGTATCCTATACAGGGGAAGGGAAACTACGCTAGAACTTTAGTCTTCAGGATACCAGAGACATTGGAGTCCTTAACTTTTAAGAGAGGGGTCGAGTGTATTTGATGGCTACGATGGGTCTGATTTTGCCTCCAGCATTTCCTTTTAAAATACTTTTAATTCATTTGTTCATCCACAGATATGTACTGAGCACCTGCTAGGTACCATGGCGGGGGGGGGGGGTGATAGGGGACACATACGCAATGGTGAGTCCCCTTCCTATGAAAAATAGCAGACCTGTTGCTGCTTTCTTGGGCTGCTTAGGTGCTCACTAGTGGAAGAAAGGTACATTGATCAAAGGATCACACAAAGGAATGTGACAGTTGTCTACGGCCATACCACGCTGAACGCGCCCGATCTCGTCTGATCTCGGAAGCTAAGCAGGGTCGGGCCTGGTTAGTACTTGGATGGGTGGAATGTGACAGTTAAGCTGGGCCCAGGGCTGGGGAAGAAAGGTGCTGATGCTGGAAGAGCCTACGGCAAGGGATTAATGTAGTCAGAGGGCTGGGAAGAGAATGGGCTTCAGTGGGGAAAGGGGAGTCTGTGCAGATGCCTGGTACGTATGTGATGAGCAGGCGCGGGGGTTGAAGGAACTGAAGAGCAGAGTGCCCAGGGCTGGGAGCACGCTGGGCCTGGAATAGACCTGGGAGGAGGGCTGGTGGGGATCAGGGGTCTGGGTCTTTATCAGGAGAGTAGTAGGAAGTCACTGGAGTATTTCACCCAAGGGGGTGATGTGATCAGATGTATGTATTGCAAAGGTCTTCCTGGCTTCAGTGTGTAAATCTTACATGATTTAAAATTGGTCACAACATGGGCGGCTGGGTGGCTCAGTCAGTTAAGCGTCTGCCTTCGGCTCAGGTCATGATCCCAGGGTCCTGGGATCGAGTCCCACATCGGGCTCCCTGCTCAGCGGGGAGCCTACTTCTCCCTCTCCCTCTGCCTGCCCCTCCCCTGCTTGTGCTCTCTCTCTCTCTGTCAAATAAATAAATAAAATCTTAAAAAAATAAAATTGGTCACAATGTGACCGCACTCTTACTGCTTTTAGAATCAAACAGTTTCTCAAAGAATCAATTCAGTCACTAGTGTCCCCTCCAGATTTTAAACAGCAGCTGAACCGAGGGATTTAGCATGGATATTGCCCCTACTTAAGGATGATACAGTACCTGGTTCTGTGGTTCTTAGACTTCTAGATGCCCAAGCATTGCTGGGGACCCAGAAGCTGCATTTCAGTGGGTCCCTCAGGTGATCTGATGCCAATGGTCCCGCCTCCACTTTGAGAAGCATCATCCCCCAAAGTGCTAAGGAGTGAAAAAAAGAATATAAACCCTGAGGTAAAACATTGCAAGGCCACCAGTAGAAGAGGCAGCCTCTGTTCCTGCCTGGGTTTTAACTGGGACCTGTTCTCTCCGTCCTGGAGGGATTTTCTTCTAGTGCACCTGAAATGGATTCTAAATCCTCTGAGTTTCTTCTAATTTATTTCCTAATCCTTATATGCAGCTGTTTTCTCAGGTCTGTGACTTATTCCCTCTGTGTCTCTGATATTTCACTTTACATTTTGTCGCCATTTTAATAAGAATCTTTTTCTGTAAGTCCCAAATGAGGTTATGGGGCGCGGAGGTGGTGGGGAAGGCCGGCCGGCTGAGGAGGGGGATGAGAAGCCCCTCCGTGGGTTTGCTTCCTCTGCCCTCCAGAGCAGGAGACTGTGTTCTGGAGGTCCGCCAGGGTGAGACCAGTCCATAGTTCCCGTAATAGGGAACTGCTTTCGGCTGTTCCCTAGAGAGTGGAGGAGCCCAGAATTCCTGCTTAGGTGCAGTCGGGTTGAAATGAACAGAAAAGAAGTCACAGAAAAGGCATCAGACAATTCAGTGGGCGAGCCGAGAGTAAAGTGCCCTGGACCCACATCTCCCTCTGGTCTCCATGACACGACTCCGTGGTCACCTCCTCTGGGAACCTTCCTTGATTTCCTTCTATCGTCTCCTAGGACACACTGAGTCCTTCTCTGTGCTGAGTAGATGGGAGGTCCCAAAGGTGCATGTTCCCAGTGCCGAGCCCATAACAGACGCCCACTGAATGTTTCCAGAAAGAAGCACTATTATCCATGCATATGAGCACTGTGTCCTACAGTCCGTTTGGGAAGAGCCCTTAAAAATGGTTTCTTTGTCCCTGAGTGAGGAGCCCAAGGACACGTGGTTCAGGGATGTAACTCTCATTGTACTCCATTTTGCTGAAGACCAGCCCTGCCTGAGGTCATTGTGATTGAGGCGTGGGCCAGACCAGATGTCCGAGGTGGGGAAGCAAACGGCCACGGTTTTGCAATGCCTAATCCTGTGGTGGCAACGATCTCTGCCTTCCTCTCCTTCCACCACACCCGAATCTACCCTGGATGTAATGAACTTTCCAGAGGAGGAAACCAATGTTTTGTCATTTGCATTACTGTCTGCAGAAGTATTTATATCTCATGTAGCTACTTCTCATTCTCTCCTACTCATCAAAAAGCCTGTGGGGCATGAGTATTAGAGACCATAACTTGTAAGAATGTAGAAAACATTTCTTGGCTTAAACCCTGAAGCTTCTCTCCCTTTGTGCCTTCATCCACAGGTCAGCCAGTGTTGAGTCTGGAGAGTATGCTTCTCTCTTCCTTCCCCTCCAGTGCCTGTGGGCGACCAGGCTCTCGTGACACACACTGGGGGTTGGGATCCCTACCACGTATGTGGTTACCCACATTTCATTTATTACAATCTGAGAGCACCGTGGCCTTGATAATTTATGTTTCTAGGCTATAATTGCGCATTATTTTTCTAGCAGCTACCAAGGGTTTCAGCTAGCAATTGAAACTTGATAGGTGTCATGGCTCTTCATTGCTGGAATGATTAGTCCTAATGTTCCAGCACTGAGCCAAGCCCATTTCTTTTAAGCCAAATAGCACACTCACGGTAAACCCCAAACTTCAGTGTTCTGAGTTCACTCCGAAAGTAGAGCATATTCAGGCCTTTGGAACCACGTTCTCATCTTCCACAGCCCCTTTCTCCCTTAATAAAATAAACAAACAATGACTTGCTTCCCCAGCGTGGGGATTCTGCCGGTGGCTGAGCGTGTCTATTTCGATTACACATTCTGGAGCTGGAGAGTAACCACTAGATGGGCTCCGGGCCCCACTGGATTGGCTGTGAGATAGACCTGAGCAAAAAACCCTCTGAATTCCAGAAGCACCTACGCTGGCTGGTAGGTCACCAGTGACATTTTGGGTCTCCTGGTATTAGTGTCCGTTCAAAACCAGTGTCGAGTAATCCCCAGAAAGTCTGATGGTTTCCTTTTCCCCAAGGCACATCTCCCCTAAAGAAAGGCTGGAGGTCCCTTTGGAGGAAGGGTAGGACAATGATTGACAGTATACATTTTTGGCATTCTACCAGGGTCCTTCCTCAAGGGGACCCGGCCTCCCCTTCATTTAAGGGGTCCTGGGCCTCAAAACTGCTGCAAGCCTGGGGATGGATGGAGAGGCCACGACTATTTTTATGATTCAGGTCAGACACTTGTCCAGTTGACTTACAGCTTTTCTGCTTCTACAGATTACGTAAGAACTTAGAGGCTTCCCATCTTCCCTTCTAGAAACACTGTGACTGACTAGCCAAGACCAATATTCTGATTGGTGTTTGACTCTGCTGTCTGTGTGGTAACCTCACCGCACTAGAAAGTGCTTGGAGTCCCTGACCGGCTGGAGGGCCGACCCGCCTGCTCCCTTGGACACCTCTCGGAACTGCCTTGCGGGAACAACAGAGGCGGATGTGCTTCACAGTCACACCGATAGAGGTTGGAATTGCTCATTGTGACTTGCTGGGGGCAGATTCATTGCGTTCTCCTGACTCCTGTTTCCTTCTGTATGAATGGAAATGGTGCCCATGTGTTGTTGCGGTGAAATGAAAAATGTCACCAAGGAGTGGAGTTCTCTGGCCCCAGCACGTGTGCAATAGATGTGAAAGGGTATATGCTTTCTGAACCTCTTTTCCAGAATTGTGTGTTCAGAGCCATCGGTTGGTTGGAAGGGAATTAGGAGTCGCAGACAGACTCCTGGGATGCACGGTTTCTGGCTAGCTTCTGACCCCCTTCAGGTTTGCTGAAGACTCTGAATTATGTGCTCAATTTTAACTGTTGTCAAAAAAAAAACAAACGCCATTTTATTAGAATAGGTTATGTCTACAAAAAAATTGCACATTTCCTGTTCTCTGCATTATGATTTAGATTTCAAGTTCACTGTGTTTTCCAGTATCAGAGTTTGGTTGCTGGGTCTTATTTTTCTCTCTTTAGAAAAATAAGGTGTGTCGGGGACAGGTGACCTTCTTAGGACTTACCTGATGCTGTGGGGAGGCCTGTTTGTGGGCCCCATTTGTGGACTTCGTTCATTAACTCATTCTTCAACACCCGATGCCAGGGAGATGGTGAAACCCGGGGAGGGACTCTGCTCCTGTAGGGGAGGAGGCCGTAGCAGTAAACTCATCAATGTGCACTTGTGTCCGTTTCCGCCTCCCCTGACGGCTCGGGGTGTAATGACAGCAGTGCATTCGTCATCGCGTCCTCTGTGCCCTGCTCGTGGGCACGGAGAATGTGCCGGAAGGGGGGTTTTCAGACGGCACATTGGGAGAGCAGTAAAACTGGACAGCAGCTCCTCTTTCGCTGCCTGTTAGCACTCCTGGCAGAGATTTCAGGGACGTTTCAAGCAAGTCACTATTTGGGATTGCCCATTGAATTTGGGATTGCCAACATATTTGGGACTGCCCATTGAATTTTTTTTTTTTTGAAGATTTTATTTATGTATTTGACAGAGAGGGAGAGAGAGAGAGAGCACAAGCAGGGGGAGCAGTAGGCAGAGGGAGAGGGACAAGCAGACTCCCCGCTGAGCGGAGAGCCTGCTGTGGGGCTCAAACCCAGGACCCTGGGATCATGACCTGAGCAGAAGGCAGACGCTTAACCGACTGATCCACCTAGGTGCCCCTGCCCATTGAACTTCTTAATCTGTGTCAACCCTTGCTCCCAAATATCTGCCTGTTCCTGCTTTCCTCCTGAGGCCTTGAGACCCCAGAATGGTTGCGGAATGGCTGAGAGAAGCGAGGACAAGAGGACGGACGAGTTGGAAACTGACAGTTTAAACCCAGGTGTTTTGCAAATATAAGCACTCCCAGAATATTATTTGGATCCGCCTCTCGCTACCTCCTCCCTTCCCCAATTGAAAAAGACAAGCAACAGTATGTCGGCCCTAATCCTCCCGTGGACAGAACGGAGTCACAGCGAGAAAAGGGAAGTTGATTTCCTGGTTGCCCTCCCACTCACAGAGTTCTGGGTGGCGCCATCCCACACTATTTGCATCACTGAACTACACACACTGCCAAGACTGCATCTTAAATTTAAACATTTGGATGAGGATAAAGAAAGCCTGAGGGGAAAAAGGTAACACTTCACCCTCCGTGGTGCGTAAGCACTGTACATCGTATGTTTTACTTCTGCTTTTGGATTAAGGACAGAACGTTAATTAAAAAGTAAAAAGCTCGTCTTCTGAACAGCAATTAATTTGTGTTTGCTCTGCTTTCATCTATTGAGTCTTTGAATTTTTGAACACATAAAGGCTTGAAAAATATCTCCTAAGGGTCTTTCCAGTGCGCCTTCCCATTCGATTGTTTTGATCACTAGGCTACATATTGACTTGGAAAGGAACCAGTGTTATAAAAAGAAATGTCATCGCAAGGTTCTGGTGTCTGATTGTCTTTTGGATGACACAGATGTGACAGGGCTCTGAGCATATACTCTGTTGTTTACCGGTCCGGCCCAATCCCTGTCCAGAGTCCAGTGTTCCGTTTAGCCAAGACCACTAAGAAGCAACATAACTGGATTCATTAGTCTGAGTTCTGAAAGCTCCTCTGAAGAGTTATTTTTGTATCCTACAATTTTAATTTTTGGGGACAGGCTGTACCACTTTCCAGGTGCCAAAAGTGATCACTCAGATTTTTTTATTAGGTACTATTTTAGCTTCAAAAATATTTTATTTTTTGTGGACTGCTTTGTGTCTTTGACCCAGTTCTCTTTTCCCTGGGATGTGTGTCCTAAGAGGATGAAGTTTAGGATGTTAACACTACCTGAAATATTAATTCCTTTCCAATGAAATCACTGTCCCCATCCTCCTCCAACACACACACACACACACACACACACTCACACACACCACACATCTCTTCCCAAACACGTATCCTTCATATTGATAAAATGTGTTTGAAGCGCGTATGGGAAAACTGATTTTTCTCCCTTTTTCAGCGGGAGAAAGAGTCGACAGAGGTCTTGTGAGACACAGCTGGAGTAGCCAAGGGCTCCTAATCGGCAGCCCGGGGCACCGCTAAGTCTTCACTGCTCCTTGTGGCAAGGCTTTCATACTCCTGGTAGCTGTGCCGGGAAGGAGGGACCAGAGACCTTGCAGAAATACGAGAACGTGCCATTTGCAGACGCGAGCTGTCAGCAGCCGTCTCCCCCACTGTAATTTGCTACAGCCTGGAAATGAATAAGTGACAGCTATTAAAAGGGCTTTAGAATAATTGCAGTTAAAAGTAAAGATATTAATGAAAAGACATTTTAGACTACCACTTACACTGGTTTCTACTCATGAAAGGGCTGAATGTTTGCAGGCCATAAAATGTTTACAAAACAGAAGCCTTGGTCATTTTATTTATGACTAGTCTGCAGTGTTCTTTATGGGTTTTTTTTTTTTCCCCCATCTCATAGTGGCTTTGGTTTCGCTGACATCTGAGGGAGGGCGGTATTACATTGGAGTGAGCTGTGACACATTTTCAGCGTTGGTCGCCGCCAGCAGGGTGAGGTGACTGGGGGTTATTTCATCTGAGGTGTCAGAGTTCTCCCTCATGTGCTTTTCCTAGGGGGAGGGCGTGCAGCAGGTGCTCTTGTTCTTGGCTGGGTGCCATCATCCTGTTATGTGCTTTTTGTGACTCTTAGCTTCAAAATTTGAAGAAGTCTTTGCCCAAAATATATCTTAAAAAAATGTCTTCCTCCCTCTCAGCTAATGGAGCACATTCTGGAGATGTCCTTTCAGTCTGTAAATTGAACTGCAGCAGTTGTCCATTTTTGCAAAACATTTTGTTCCAAGTAAGTACACATGTTAATTTGCTTGACAGAGAAAGAGAGTCGAAATATCCGAACTTGGAAAGTCAGAGAATTGGCTCTGTGCCCTTTGTCAGTTCTGATTTCCAGCTGTTAAATCTAGTTTCTAAAAAGGACCCCTTTGATGGTCTGAGTCATGATCCTTCCTTAGGGGGATCAGGTTAGCTTTGCAAAGTTTAGTTTGTGATTTTTCAAGAGAGAAGATACAGAGTATTTTATTGAAAGGATCTTGGAGATTTTTTTTTTAGATTTATTTATTTTATTTTAGAGAAAGAGAGTGTGTGTACAAGCAGGAGGGGCAGAGGGAGAGGGAGAGAGAATCTGAAGCAGATTCCGCACTGAGCATGGAGATGGTCGTGGGACTCGATCTCACGACCCCGAGATTACAACCTAAGCCGAGAAACCAAGAGTTAGCCACTCAACTGACTGAGCCACCTGGGTGCCCCAGGACCTTGGAGATTCTAAGTTAATGTTTCCCTGGCTATGGTATTGAAGAGGGGCTAGGTATTAATGCTGGATTTTAAAATATATTTAAATAATTGTTTATTCATTTTAATATGTACTAGAAAAAGTATCAGTGCATCAAACCTATGATTTCACAGATTTTCTTGCATAGGATGAGACTAAGATGCAATAATCTTTTTTTAAAGATTATTTATTTATCTTAGAGAGATCTGAGAGAGGAGGAGGAGAAGGAGAGGGACAAGCAGATTCTGTGGTCAGCACGGAGGCCCACATGGGAGGCTCGATCCCAGGACCCTGAGATCATGACCTGAGCTGAAACTAAGAGTTGGATGCTTAACCGACTGAGCCACCCAGGCACCCCTAAGATGCGATAATCTTAATATTAAATATAATAGGGTTGGAAAATGGCCCTCGAAGAACAAGATTTTGGGAAACGCTGATGTAATCCAGATCTGCATTTTGCCTGTGATGAGGCTAGGCAGGGATCCACTTGCCAAAGTCTGCTTAGTGGTGAAGCCGAGACTGGAATCCAAAGTACGTCACGTTTGTGAAGAGTAACAAGAACAGCTAACATTTATTGAGTGTTTACTGTGTATGATGCAGAGGGATTTACGTACGTTATGTTATTTTATTCTCACTGCAGGCCTTTGCATTAACTACTATTAATATTCTTATTGTGTAGATAATAAAACTCAAAGCTTCGAGAGGGTGAGTCACTTGCCCAAGGTCATAGAGCCAGACAGGGGCAGAGCCAATCCGGAAAGATGGCTGGCACATCGGCTGATCTTAGGTCAATGAGAAGAGTTAACATGGAGAAGGAATCCTTTTGTTAGGAGACTTAAAGGCCTGTGGAGCAAATATTTATTGAGAGCTTAACACGTGTGCTGAACCGCTAGGTGCCAGGGGCCCAGAGAGCTGCCTGAAGAACTCTTGAGAATTAAGGGTTTGGTAGTCTCACTGGAGTTGGGTACTCCCATAGGCCTTTCCTGGGGAGATTCTCTTCATCTGTTAGCATGTTAAGTGCTGAGAAGCCTGCAGCCAGAAACCTGTTTTCTTTGTAATATTGTTGGTTTTCAAAAGCAGTTAACCACAGGTTCCCTTTTTCTTCACTAAAACCTGTTACATTTTGCAGAACCAATATTCTGTGGAGCACACGCTTGGGACCTAACCTAATCCTTTTAAACTCATTTTACACATGAGAAACCTGAGGTTCATGATGACTTGGCCAAAGTCAAAATTAGTTGTTGGCGGAGTTTCTGTCATTCTCCCACTCGTTCAACAAGTATCCATCCAGTGCCTCCCAGGGGCCACGCATTCTAGGAATTGGGGCTTAGCAGTGAACAGATGGACAAGAGAAAGATATGAAAGCAAATTGATAATTTTAGGTAATGGTAAATCTATGAAAATTGGAGATTTTTACTTTTTCAGCATTCTTTTCAAGACAGAAGGCATGCCTTTTTCATCTTTGTTTTCCCAGTTTCTAGCACAGGGCTGGAATGCATTTTCAATAAATATTTATTGAATAAATAAATGAGCTTTTGATGATTTGGGGTCTTTCCTATTATGTAACAAAAAGGTCAATTAAAAAAATACCAATTGCCATTAGTTGTGGTGTGTTACTCTTTGGGAAGTTAAAAACAAAATGTTCTGGGAGGTCCGCAGACTGAAGTAGGTTTCTTGGTCACCCCTGCTAAGAAGCCCAGTTCTGAACAGCATCAACTTTAGACAGTCATTAGAAGACAGATACTTTATGAGAGAAGTCATGTTTGAAAATCATCTCTATAGGTTTCTCAGCATTGGTAAATTGTTTCATTGCCTAGAATTTTCAGACCACATCTGTTTTTTGGTTCCTGGGCTCTTGGCCATGTTGTTAAAATGCCGATACCTCTAAGGCTCTACCCAAATTGCTAATATCAAAAGATTCCTGAGGAGTATATAGCTTGTTCAGATACAACAGAGGTGGGAAACAGAATCTTATTAGATGGCCGGTTCTTTATGGCTTGAATTAGGGGGTACCTGTGGGTACTTGGCAATCTGTCTGGTGATTTTTCTGAACTATATAGCACACTGTGGCCTTCTAAATCTCTGCCCATGAATGCTGGAAAGGACTGATGGAAGGATGTTTTATACATTCAAGCATAGGGAAAATGGCTGATGTCAGTACAATATGAAGGTTCTATGAGTCCATTGGACTAGAGGTTCTGAGTTGCCCCGGTGGTCAACAATAGTAGGAAAGATCTTGTCAAGAAGGTCAGTAAAGCAATTGGCTTTTCCACTTGCACAACTCCTTCTCTAAGGTATTCGTGACTGAGGAAGACCATTCTGCTATGGAGGAAATGATGGTCTGACCCCGGCATGTTCATGGCTCTTTCCAGTGTGCCTTGTTGTCCCAGGAAGAAGGGAAGTGCCATGCTGGACCTTGCTCTGCATTCCACAGGGGACTCCCTGCTTCTAAGGGACCCCTAGCCATGAGGTCCACCAGCAGAGGCCTCAGGAAGCACTCACCCAATACGTCATCTCAAGCAGATCATTTCGTTTAGGCGGGCATTTCAGAGAAGGGCATTTTAGTGGTTAGAAATGCAGCCTCTCTGGTGGAGGGCACTTATAATTTAAAAGAAGAGGAAGGGAAATGAATCTGACACTGTCTGTCAAATTCATTTCTAGGTTTCTCATGAAATCTAGGTTTCCCCAAGAGGGTATTTCCCTGAGAAGGGATTATTTCATTCTGCATCACAGCAAAATCAGACATCTATTTCTGGGGAAAAGAAGCAGAGAAGAATTGGGGTAAGTATTTGAGAAATAAAATAAAATGGAAAGCTGCAAGTTTTAGTCTCAGAAGCGAAAGCAGAACTTTTAGAGTTTAGGTCAAGAGACACAGGCTTAATTGAATCTGTAGGAGTTTCCTGTAGGCTGGAAGAAGAATGTCTGACTAACAAAGAAAGATGAATGATGGCATATGTTACTGAAGGAAAATGGTGGATATTGTACCCTTCCATATTCTAGGTAAATAATCTGTAATGTAGAAGATATTGGTGCAGGGCAAAGAGCATGGTACCTAGAGCTGGAAAGAGCCAGGCCTGAATCCCACTGTCTCCATTTTTGATGTGACAATTTAAGCAAGTTATGTGATGGTTTTGATTCACAATTTCCTCATCTGTAAAATGAGGATAATAATATAGACTTCTAGAGGATGCTATGTGGTGCTTAACAGGCCTGGCACATGAAGAGTGCCCAGTAAATGGTAGCTTTTATTATGAACTATAAATAGAAAAATATCTAAATAGTGCCCACCACACCCAGAGAGGAGCTCTGAAACACCCTTTGGAGGTGCTTTCAGACCTTGTGACTTGATTCAGTATGGCATCATGCTTGTCTGATTTTTTTTTAATTTCCCAAGAATTCTTATATTGAATTATTGCACTACAAGAAATAAGACATTTTGGAATTTGCACAGCCCATTAACTAATTCTAAAACACTTTTCCTAAACAGGCAGACAGGTGTTGCCTGCTGCATCTGCCTATTTGTACACCTGTTTCAGCATTTTGAAATCCAGCAAAAACATTTAAAATCACGAAAGCCAATTGCTTCATGACTAAACAAAATTCCCTAAAAGTGTTGTGTGTTCCTGCCAACAGCTGAATGCTCTAAAAGAGGCCAGAAAACCGCATGAGCTTCTTTATTAATGCTGTTGATGTGTTGAGACTTGTATTAGGTCCCTTAGGCGAAAAAGAAGCACAGATTTGGGAGAGGGGGGACTCAGATGAATTAAGCCAGTAACATTCAAGTCTCTTGGCCAGAGAGATGTAAATTCTTTGTCTAAACGCAACAGAAATAAGACTCTCTCAGGTCCAAAAAGACTTTGATAAATAATGCAAACCCATTGCCTTATTGAATTTATTTCTCTGGATGCTAGATACGTAATTGGGAATCGATAAGCATTGTTTGCTTGCCTTGTGAAATTGTTTCATGTTGGGGTAAGGATGAGTCTGTGGTGTTGAAATAGAGGAAAGCTAATTCTCTTATGCTGGGATTGGCTTTAATCTTATTAGCCAGATGTTCCAACCGTTATAGCTAACCAGTCAGACTGGGCCACAAAAATCTCAGTTGCACAATATAATTGGATTGTGGACTGCATTCTTTAAAAATCACCATTTGTGTGGGACAGAGGCACCTCTTGTCTGCATTTTGGGAGCACAGGTTGGCTCCCTGGTCTCGTTCAGGTCAGAAACACCGCTGCCCATCACTTTTGGCCCCGGCTCCTCGTGGTTAAACCACAGTGCATTTGTATGCTCCAAGCACCGGGGCCACTTTTGGCCAATGGAAGTGGTTAACCCTGCTGCCTGGCTCTCTCCTGCTGCTGTTTATGAGGTGTGGCTCTTTCATCCCTGCTTGTTGGAAGAGCATTCAGAAAAATCCATTGCAACTCCCGATTTTGATAAAGCCTTTAATTTTCCATCCTTTCCTTTGGCAGCTTCATCCGTTTGCTGCATATTCAACTCTGAAGAGGCCAGGGTTGAATTGAGGTGATAGTTTCAGAATGGCCTGGAGTTTAGAAGGTGTGATTATGTTAGAGAACCTCCAGCACTGAGTTTGCTTGGCTTTGAAATCTGGAGGATTATACTCTCCTCACGGGGAAAGATTTATGGCCTCTGGGGAGAGAACCTCGTGGCCCGAATGAAGTGTGATATTTTGATAAGGTGCTTGGGGAGGTGGCTGGATATAGAGCAGAGTAGGTTTCTGATTGGTGCAAGCAATCTTGAGCCCTCCTGGGTGATAATTACGAAATATGTGTGCCCTAGGAAATGAGAAAATATGTGGCGGGGCCATATAGAAAGAGTCGAGTTGGCTAAAATAAGGAAACAGGGAAAAGAAGCCATTTGAGAGAGGACTTGGTGCCTATTTGGTATCTGCGTCTACTTTTCTCTTGAAATGGGCTGATGTGTTGGCGAGACGCTTCTGGCTGTTGTCAGAGATGGGAACATCTGTGCACCTCTGCAGAAACCTCAGGGTTCTAAAGTGTTTGGTGGAAGTTCCATAACTGCAACTCACTCTGTCTCCTCATTAAGGAGTTAAGCCTCTCCGCTCAGAGTGTGCTTTTTAAGGGAGGATTTGGCTTATGACTCTGGGCTTTACTTTTGCCTAGCACATGGCAGAAGAGAGTTTCCAGCCATGAAATCCAAGGCCAGCAGATTCAAGTGTGCAGACTTGAGGCAAATCAGCTCTGCTGGCTCAGGGGGAAATAAGAATGAAAAGCTGCCCAGTCAGCAAGGTAATTGTGACAGAGGCCTGCAGGCCGAGCCAGCAAGAGGTGTGCCTAATTCTTCAAAGGTTTTGCTTCAGCTGCTGCTATTAGGGGTAAATGCTGTTACAGTGATCCCAAAATATCAGTGACAACGCACTAAGAGTATAGTGATTGGTCACCTCAAAGTCCAGTGCTGGTCAGGGGGGGTCACCCTGGGCATCAACACCTGGCTAGCACACTCCCCGTCTCCTACCTGTCTTGCTTTTTCCAGAACTCAGTCACAGTGGCCGAAGGTAGAGGGCATTGGAAAATGTGGTTTAGTGATGTGCTTGCGGAAATGCAATGGATTGATTCAATGCATAGCATCATCTCTACCACAGCCCTAAATGTTCTTCCTAAACAGTTGTGATTCCAGGTTTTGTTGGGCCTGAAGCTTAAGCAAGTTTGGGGCTCCCTTTAGAAAATGATACAAAGTTAGGTACAGAAGTGAATATTCATTTAGAATGAGATGGGAAGGGCTCAGTCAAGAGAGACGCCATGCAGATAAAGGTTTCTTAGCGCCCCCATAAATGTAGGTCTGTTCCTAGATGTCCAAATATAAAGTGTATTTTTCCCCTGCTTGCAGTGTAACCAAACTGTGCTTGCTCGATGCCCCCCC
Organism: Mirounga angustirostris; assembly: GCF_029215605.1. Classification (NCBI taxonomy): domain Eukaryota; kingdom Metazoa; phylum Chordata; class Mammalia; order Carnivora; family Phocidae; genus Mirounga; species Mirounga angustirostris. The sequence continues at coordinate 40,043,562 of NW_026991720.1, forward strand.
CCGCCCCCCCACCCCCCCACCAGCCAACAGGGCCCTTTGTGCTAGACAGGGTGCAGCAGGCCAGCTACCTCCCACTGCCTTCAGAGTGAAAATTGCTGAAGCCTTTCTGGGGAGCCACTTGGCTCTGTGCACTGAGAGCCCAGGACCCTTCATGGGCTTTGACTCAGTGGTCTCACCTCTCCTCTGTGTGCCTGCAAGGGGCTGAGGGCATGGGTCTGGAGGCAGACCCAGAGTGATTGTAACCCAGCCACTGTTTGCTCCCTGATCCTTAACTTCTCCAGACTGAACATTCCCCGCATTGATAAAATTGGCATAAACAGAGCCATGTGTGTGGTATCAAGATTAGTTGGGATCATGCATTAAAGCGTAGGGCCTAGGACTTAGTAAGAGGTTAGTACATGTGGTGTATTTATTATTACCATTCACACCAGGCAAAGATTTTTTTTTTAAAGATTTATTTATTTATTTATTTGAGACAGAGAGAATGAGAGAGAGAGAGCACATGAGAGGGGGGAGGGTCAGAGGCAGAAGCAGACTCCCCGCCGAGCAGGGAGCCCGATGCGGGACTCGATCCAGGGACTCCAGTATCATGACCTGAGCCGAAGGCAGTCGCTTAACCGACTGAGCCACCCAGGCGCCCACCAGGCAAAGATTTGTATCTGAAGATGTTCAATCTGCATTAGTCACACATAAAAAAATGAAAACACTCTGGTGACAGGTAAATGCTTGAATTGTGTCATCATACAATGGACTGTTACAGTAATTACAGATGATGATAAAACGTTTTATGCAAGGAAAAAAATGCATATAATAGGTGAAAGCAGAATGATATGAAACAGTGTGGCCCAATTACGTAAATAATGAGTAAATTTTTTTAACTGAAACTATGAAAATGTTAGCATTGGTCATTTCTGGATGATAGACATATGACCAAACTTTATTCTCATCTTTATAGTTCTCTGCATGTCACAAATTGTATGTAATTATTTAAATAACGATATTACCGATCTTCCCTTATAAATAGCAATGTTGCAGCCTTAAATTTGCCTAATATTTACTGTTTCTAAAGTGCTGTCACATCTCATTTAATCTTCACAACAACCCTGAGAGAACAACAAAGAAAAAACTTGCATTTTTAATGGAAAACAGATAAAACAACTCATCCAGCCACTGAAAACTGAATTTATTGAAATTTCCAGATAGCATAGTCACATAGTCACCTTCCTTGAAATTTCCATCTCCTTCCTCATGTTTCCTAATTAATTCTGCTGTTTACCAAGCACTGTAACAAAGGTAAATTACTACTCTCTTCTCAATTAATATGGTTTTCTATTTAGATTTTTAATTACAAATATTTACAAGTATTGGTTTAGATTATTTTTTCATGGAAGTTCTAGAATAGAACTTGGAATCCTCGCCTTGTTTGATCAGAAAATGCTTTCTGCATTTTAGCCAAGAAGTTGAGAAATACACACTTTGGGTCAGAGCCTGGCTGCTTCCTGAGCAGCTGCTTATGCTCCCTGTCCCCTTCCTCCCCTGCAGCTCCAGCCCTTGGGGCCACGGAGTGGGGTTGTTGGCACAGTCTCTAGGACCATAGGGACCGACACCTCCTGATCAGCTCATCCTGGATGCTCTTCTACCCTGGCTGACTGGTGTTCTATACCTGGCTTCTGTTTTGTTCCAAGGGCCAGAATCCTTGCCAGAATAACCCTCTGAGAGCTGGGCCTTTGGCTCAGACCAGACCCTCCTTCTGGACTTCATGGCCCTCTACTGCACATGCTGACATTTGCTTCCCACCCAAGCCTGGGGACTCACGTCTCCTTATAAGCCATAATATTGTATATGTAATAATAATTACATACATATTGTGTATGTAATAAATTACATACAATTTGTGACATGCATGAAGACTTCCCGACTACCTGTCCGTACCTGAGATTATCGTGTTCCTAGATTTGCGCTCCCCACACTTGGCCCTGCCTGATGCTGCCTACTTCAAGTCTGACCTGTGGCTGCTGACCGGTTACTTGCGTTAACTCAGATGCAACCTTGGCATCGATATCCATCAGGTAGAGAATTCCGCTGGCGCAGAGCACACTCCCTCTCAGCTACGGAACCTGCCTCTCTCCTTGCTTTCAGCCTTGCTCACCCCAGGGACCTGGGCAGATCCAAGTCCAGGTTCTGGACTCTCCCATGGGTCTTACCTCCCTCACTGCAATTCGCTGGGCCAGGCCACCAGATACTGCACTTTGAAAATACAATTTGTTTTGAAGTTGCTAAAGGCTTGGAGGACAGCAGAATTGCAGGCTGCTGCAGGTGCTGGACATTGGGTAAGCAGGATAACTCGTGCTGATTTATACCTAGGGGTAGAATCCTCTTATTTCAGCTGTAGTTGAAAGTATCATTCAAGGCAGTTGAAAATATGTTGCATTTTCTGCCTGTAATGGTTTCAAGTCCATTAAACTATCCTGGAATAAAAGTTTTCCTGTCTCTTCTTTAACAGACAGGTCAGGTTAAGTGGAAAGCGTGGGCAGGGAAGAGAGTATTCAGGGAGCCTGGGTTGCTCTGTTAGATTCCTAGGGCTGCCTTAACAAATTGCAACAAATTTGGGTGGCTGCAAAGAGAAATTTATTCTTTCACGGTTCTGAATGCTAAGAGTGCAAAATCAAGGGGTTGGCAGGGCCTTGCTCCCTGGGAAGTCTCCGGGGCAGATCCTTCTTAGGCTCTTCCAGCTTCTGGTAGCTCCAGGCATTTCTTGGTTTGTGCACATGACTCCTATCTCTACCCCCATCTTCATATGGCTGTTTTCTTTTTGGGTGTCTCTGTCTTTGCATGGCGTTTTCCTCTTAAAAGAACACCAGTCATATTGGAGTAGAGCTCACCCCAGTGATCTCATCTTACCTTGATTCTATCTGCAAAGACCCTGTTTCCAAGTAAGGCTACATTCATGGATACCAGGGTTCGGGCTGCAACGTAACTTTTTGGGAGTCACAGTTCAACCCATAACAGTTGCCTCTGATCCAGTCCTGCTGTACTCACTCCAGAGGTGGGGCCACCTGCAGGACTGCTTGGGGTCTTTGTTTCCTTGGCTTTAAGTGGAGATAATAATTGTGCCCTGTAATAGAATTATTGAGAGCATTAAATGAGATAATGCTTAGGATCGGATCCAGCTTATAGAAAGTGCTCAGTAGGTGTTGGCTTTTATGGCCAGTTACTTCCTTCCAGTCCTTTGATGTCATAAGCTGCTTCATGGAGAAATTGAGGAAGTGAATGAGTCACACAAAAAGTAACACTACGGTAAAGGCGAAGGTTAATTCTTTCGATGCTGTGACCCATGGGGCTCATCTGCACACAAATTTTGCTTCCAAGGTTGTTGTCAGGACTGAGTTTGCCCAAGTATTTGCTTGATTGAAATCTCCTATGCTGCTCATTAAAGTGAATGCAAAGTAACTCTCTTGGGCAAGTTCTAGAGAATCTAGGCCTTGAGCTGGAATGAGCAAATGCGTCTGTCCTTTCAGGGTCATTCTGTAAGACTTGTGGCTTATGCACCACTAGGCTCTGTGGCACCATGCATATGGTGGCCTGTGTGAATGGTGCTGCTGCCGGCATTCCAGGGGACACGGCCTGGGCTGTTGTGTGAGGTGGCTGTGATAAGGGAAATCTGTGTCCTGGGATGGCCCAGCGAGCCTGCAAGGGAGTCCCAGCCCCTGCCCCGGGCTCTTCCGGGTTCTTCTCCTTGCTCTGCTTCCCGCGCATGCCAATCTGGGTTCCTCTCCCTGCCCTGCTTCGCGCATGCGCCAAGAGTGCCCAGTAGGCGGAAGTAGAAATGTATAAATTACCCCCTTTGCTTGTGCTCGGGGCTCAGACCTTGGGAGACCACTCTCCTCTGAGCCCACCGGCGTTAAATAAACCTCCTGTCCTCCAAGATCTCCGGGTACCGCTTGGTTCTTCCGTTGGGCGGTCCAGTCCAGGTTCTGTAACTGCTGAGTGTTCTTTCCAGAGTTATGTGGGGTCGGCAGGTCACACAGTCATAGTGTGAAACTTGAAACATATTCTGCTGGCTTAACTCTTTGATGGAAATGGGATTCCCAAGATCCCAAATCATAGCCCATAGCGTTGCAGAAAAGATACATATCTTATATTATCCACCAAGGTAAAACCTGCGAGTTGTTCTCAAGTCAACCTGCTGTTTTCTTCCGCACTTTGTCTTTGTGAAGTTTGTGTCATCAGTTTTATAACTGGAAGCACATCTGACTTGGAACATAAATGCTACACGTTGAAGACCTAAATAAAGCTTAGCTTTAGATTGAAGTCCAGTAAAGGAATTATCTATAGTTCGTTCCCTTATTTCTTTTCTTTTTTTTTTTTTAAGATTTTATTTATTTGCGAGAGAGAGAATGAGAGACAGTGAGCATGAGAGGGAGGAGGACCAGAGGGAGAAGCAGACTCCCTGCCGAGCAGGGAGCCCGATGCGGGACTCGATCCCAGGGCTCCAGGATCATGACCTGAGCCGAAGGCAGTCGCTTAACCAACTGAGCCACCCAGGTGCCCCGTTCCCTTATTTCTGTTATAAGTCAGCTGCAAAACTGAAAATAGAGGCTTGACTTCGCAAGGTCATTTAGTGGTGCTGATCATCTGAAATGCCGATTATTAAGAAAGATGGTAGATTTCATTATGGAATATACTTTGAATGTAATTTTATGTGGGTCTATTGATGTTCTGGGATTTTTGTTCTGAGATTTGTTGAAGATGTGTTGTAGCTATTTGGTTTATGAATTGTTGAGGTGCTGTTTATTTTTAATACACTCTGTTCTTTCTTCTTCCCAAAGCAAATAATCAAGAATCAATATTTAGCTTTAAGTGAGATTCGTTTACTTTATATTGAGAGTTATTATTACTTTAATTTATGTTCCTTTTTCCTTGGAGCCCTGATGTCTTTTGGAAGATAAATCTTTTTGTGTACTTTTTTGTATATTAATTATTTTTCTTTTCAGTATTAATTGTTACAGCCACGACAATGAATGTTATCACACACTTACCATTTGCCAGTCACGGTGCTAATGGCTCTAGATAGATTATCCTCATTTAATTTTATATCAATACTAGATTTTTAAGTAGTGTCTGTTAGAATTCACATTTTATAATGAGGATCTGAGGCCTGGGTAGACATACTTGCCAACCTTGTAAGAAGTGGAGCCAGGGTTTGAGCCCTGATTCTCTGACTCGGGGTTTCATGCTTCTCAACCCTGTACTTTTGATACTGCAGATACCGTCAAAATCTTTGCATTCAAGGAACTGCAGATGCGATCCAGAATTTTTCAGTGATTCAAAAGGCCCCTGCATTTTCATGTAATGTGAATTTTGGGCCAGTGGATCGATTCACTTTGCTTAATTTGTTTCAGTCAGGTTGACATTATGCTAATTTACACAGTCACTGAAAGCAGTGGGAGATATCCCAGGAAGGCTCTGGGTTGCAGGAGAAATTAGCATGGAATTAAGAAATTCACAGGTTTCATAAGTAGATAACCTTGAGAATTGACTCACTTGTTATTGAGTATGTGTTTCCAAACAGGATGTTACTTGCTTTTGTGTAATAAATAATACCAAGTCAAATCAACGCAGATAACTAGTTTAAAAATTAAATAGGTTTTGTTTTGTTTTGTTTTTACTTCAGGAATGTCTCAAGGTTTTGAATATATGCTATGTGCTTGCAATCCTCAAGAGGGGAAAAAAGACCATTAAGTGTTTTGTCAGACATTCCGTACCTGACAACTGTTTGCTTGTTTATTTGTTCTTATTTTATTCTGGCAGGTAAGGTTTCTCATAATGCACTGAGGAGGTGTTGTTTTAGATTTTTGCAGTGTAGTGGTTAAGATGACTTTGATCCTAAGTAACAGAAGACCCAGTGCCAAGTGGCTTAAGCAATAAAAGCTTGTATATGTGCAAAGGTTAGAGGTATAGTGAGCCATAGAATTCGTCTAAATCCACCACTTTCTAGGTCACTTAGGATTTTTTTTTTTTTTTTTTCCATCCCTGCCACAGTTGAACTTTGGATCTGGACCTGGGGCAGCTTCCCCTAGAGAATGAACAGGGTGGTGACCAAAGAAGGCCAGAAGAAAAATCCGATCATTTTTAGGAAGAGTGAATGGGCTCATGGGTCCTTGAGAGGTGCCCAACAATGGTCCACTGTGGCCAGTGACTTGGATATGCCTAATTTAGATTAATGAAGATATTAATTCCAGTTTGTCTTTGCCCTTGTATGTATCGATATTCTACATGTGATGTATAAGGTCCCCTCCCACCCAGTATTTTTGGTGAATATTTCTGTAGTTACCTCTAAACACAGAACAAGTTTCTAGTAGAACACTCAGAGGTACAAGTCTGCGTCTATCCGTTTCCCGTGTGTCAGTCCCATAGATCTGGTACGATATTAGTGTTGGCTGCTGACATCCACGAAAGTCTGTAAGTTTTCTCAGCAAAATGAGTGCTGTAATGACATTATACCCATTCGTTGCTATGTGACTCATATTTACACTTAATATTATTTTGATGTGCAAGTATCCTGGTGAATATAGATTGATTCTCTTAATTTACCCTTTCACTTTACTAGTTGTGTGTTTTCTCTCAGTTCTCAGAAAAGTGCTGAAGGGTGTTTTACTGAATGACAGGTGAGGGACAGCGAGAAAAGGAGAACTGTGGGCCGTAAGTTTGCACATCACACGGACGCTCATGTTTTGGCTGTGGGAATTTCTTCTGAGAAGTGAAAAATGCCTTCAGATGACTCGGTTCATTTGCTGCTTGCCCTATTTATTTGCCATATTGCACCAATAGGTATTTCCTTCTATTTTTCAGTTAATCGACTGAATACCCGCGGCATGCAACAAGGTATTTTGTGTGGATTCTAGGTTGATCGAGACTTTCTTTAGAAACACAGCTTTCTTGCTCTTGCAGTCTGGTCAGGGAGAGGAGACAAGCACACAGATAACTACCACAAAGGATCAAGTGCAAAGGGAGGCTCAGAAGTTCTAAGAGATTCAGAGAAAGATTCCTGGTGAGCTGAGGAGTCATGGGGTGAATGGGGGAAGAGAGAAGAATGGGGACGTCAGACAGACGTCAGACAGAGGCTAAGTAATCTAGTTCGGCTAGAGCCTCGATGTTGTGAGTCAAAAAAGAGAAAAAAGAAAAAAAAAAAACAACTAGTCGAGTTACTTCTTATACTAGTGATTTATCGTGGGGTAACAGTTACCCAAAACTTAGTGCCTCACCCAACAAGAGGCTTCTGTGACCTCTCCTCCTTCCCAGGGGTCATGAGTCCAGGAGAAGCTTGGCTGGGCAGCTCTGGCTCAAGGTCCATCCTGAGGTGGTTCTCAGATGTCTGACCGGGGCTGGAACATGGGCTCCAAGGTCGCCCATTCACATGGCTGCTAAGTTGGTGCGGGTCTTCTTGACGGGATGGCTGGCCTTCCCCAGAGCCAGTTGACATAGAGTCAGTCAGGTGGCGCCTGTATCCGTTTTATGAGCTCGCCTTGGAAAGCACACAGCATCATTTCCGAAGCATTCCATGTGTTATGTTAGAAAAGGCCAGTCTAAGGGAGGAGGGACCTAGGAGTCACCATTTATAGGAAGGAGTGTCAAAAATAAATAGAGGAGTTTCAAAGGATGTGCACAGATGTTTTAAAAGCTATACTGTTCGGGGCGCCTGGGTGGCTCAGTTGGTTGGGCAACTGCCTTCGGCTCAGGTCATGATCCTGGAGTCCCTGGATCGAGTCCCGCATCGGGCTCCCTGCTCGGCAGGGAGTCTGCTTCTCCCTCTAACCCTAACCCCTCTTATGTGCTCTCTCTCATTCTCTCTCTCTCAAATAAATAAATAAAATCTTTAAAAAAAAAAATAAAAAAAAATAAAAGCTATACTGTTCTGGAAAAAAATGACAGAAGCAGAAATGACAGTTGTATTGCTGTGGTCTTTCTTTCGTTGTTTCTCCATAATCTTTCCTCATATTAGTTGGTAGCCTATTTCAATTGGTAAACTGTGGTATAAATAATGTCTTAAGTAGATTTTCATCTACTAGACTAGTTATTTAAAATAAAAGTTGGTGATTGATTCAAGAGGTGTCTCGTAGAAGAAACTTACTACAGCAGAAGTGGCTCGGGCTGAGGTGGGGGCTGGAGGGGCACAGCCTCCCCTGAGGGCCCCAGAAACACCTTGACCCTTCAGAACAGAGCTCTGTTTCAAAGCCGTGCCATGGATCCTTCCACTTCCTTTGTTTTTCCTTAAGAATTCAGTTTGTTCTTTGGAAGAGCTCTTTCCTATTCAGTGATTTAGAACGGCTTGGTAAAATGCATTCTAATCGTGAGAATTATTTCCAGTATTTTAAATAGGTGGTTGGGCCATGGCACCGAATGATAGTTAATATTGTTTCATTCAAAACGTATGTTTTGTAGCTGGAGGTGGTTGAGCGTGAGGAAGGGGACTTTATTTTTTTTAAAGATTTTATTTATTTATTTGACAGAGAGAGACATAGTGAGAGAGGGAACACAAGCAGGGGGAGTGGGAGAGGGAGAAGCAGGCTTCCCACGGAGCAGGGAGCCCGATGCGGGGCTCGATCCCAGGACCCTGGGACCATGACCTGAGCCGAAGGCAGACGCTTAACGACTGAGCCACCCAGGCGCCCCAGGAAGGGGACTTTAAACAGAGTTTTCCCCTCTGTGGAGCGCACATTAGTTAAGTATGTACTCGGGACTGAAACAAAGGGGTGGTGATAGCCATGAGAGATGGGAGCCACCATTCCCCGTGATCTCAAAACTAAAGCCACCCGTGATGATGTAACCTCAGATGGGCACAATATTACTGCTAGATGGGAGGCAGAGTTCTGAGAATGGAGACTATGCGTACTTTTGGCTAAGTGTTTTTCATAATTACCAGGGGTAACAGGAAATTTTTATGACCCAGATAAAGAAAATGGTGCTCATTAGTCATATGAATATTAGTTTTCTCAGCATAACAATATACTGCTAAGGTCCCTCCCCCTAAAAAAGCCATTACTGTACACAGTGTGCAGGGAAAGAGACCCTTTAATAGAGAAATTGGAAAAGTAGGTTACATTACCTCTCTTTAATTTAACACATTTAAAAGGCAATCACCAGCAAAATTAATTTTTATTTGAAGAAATCTGAGGATGAAAAGCATGAAGGTATTGCTTTTTCTCTACTATCACTCTCCCCTTTCACTACTGCTACCATGAACTTTATACCCACTTGTTCCTGGAAAAGAAAGAACATGGAGCTTGCTGCAGAGATTTCTTTTTAAAATTAAGAAGTGTTATAGTAAATGTAGAAAGCCTAGAAGACACTGGGAGCTGGTGGTAAATGCAAGAAAGAGGACCGCATTTGTTTCCTTTTTTTTTTTTTTTTTTTTACAAAGATGTGTGTATGGAAGATTATTGCTCTTTGAATTCATCCATTAACAATCACTATTCATACCTGTGGGATTTCCCATTCAGAATATTGGTGAGGTAGAATTAGTTGCTCTATCTCCATAATTATTTCTTAAAATAGTTTTCTAAGAGCCAGTAAAATACTGTGCTACTTCTTCTTCCTCCTTCCTGTTGCAGCCGCTCCAGGTTTTATTATGAAAATGTGTGCGTGGGAACAAAAGCTCAAGCTCTTACTTAGCGGAGGGCCTGGCATGGAACAGTGTCAGTAAACAGGAATTCCTTTCTACCTTCCCTTATCCTGATGCCTTCTGCATTGACCCCAGCATCAAAGTAGGGAGGCCGTCAAAAAGTGCTAAAGTAGATGGCTTGTGGATAACATCCTTTTCTTCATTCAGCTAAAAATCTTTCCATTTATGTCTTCTTTCCTTTGCGGCTTTATCTGTTTCCCCCCAACATGCAACCCACTGCTTTTTATTTCTTCCCCAAAATATAAGTCAGGTTGCCTTCGTTTAGGGCTGGACCCACAGGCCCAGTGATGGGATCTCATTTCTTTAATTGTACTAGTTTTCTCTTGTTTGAGTGAAGAAAATTATTAGCAATTTAGATTATTATTCATTCCTATATGTCATTCATTTACTCATTTCTTTGTTCAGCATAGCATTTATGGAGGGTCCGCTGTGTAGGTTTGTACGTGTGTTGGGGTGGGGCATGTTCATAGAGACTGCTGTGACCTAGACAGCCAGCCCTTTGTCCCTGCCTTCTAGTAGCTCACAGTCTGGTGGAGAGGTGGAGAGACAGACGTGTAAATGAGTAAATACATTTTGAATAAGCATTTATCCAACTCCTGCTATGTGCAAGGAAATGACTTGGATTTTATATAAATACCAGGTTATGCTAAACTTGATCCTTTCCTTCAAGGGTGTTCATAGTTTAGTACAGAGAAGAAGACACAGATCTAATTTAGCAACAATTTAGAGAGCTTTCTATGTGTCAGTCACTAAACTACTATAGTTGGGAAGTTCAAGTTTATTTTCATGTTACTTACAAAAATAGGCCCTTAGAATGCAAAGAAAATAAATATCTTTGGAGCTGGAGTATTTAGAGTGGGGATTGAAGAGGAAGTGGGAAACAGTGGTTAAGAATAATTGAGTAGTTAAGGGCTCTGGACTCTGGGAGTCAGATATATCTGGATTTGGATCTTGGCTCCATAACTTAATAGTTTTGTGACTTTATGGGGGAGGCAGTTAATTACCTTTCCAAAGTTGTTTCCCCATCTACAAAATGTGGTTAATATTGATAATATTGTGATAATTTTCCAAAGATGGCCAAATCAGTATCTCTCATTCCACATGTTCTCACAAATGTCACTTTGACAGTCATCTCACTTAGTAATAGGGTTTCTGTCTCTTCTCTCTGATCTTGAGGGGAAGGTTGTGGTCATCTTGACCAATAGAGTACAGCAGAAGTAGTGCTCCATGACTTGCAAGGCAAGATCAGAAATATGCTATGCACCTCTATCTTGCTCTGTGGTGTTCGCTCTTGGAAGCCAGCCACCATGTTGTGAGGAGGCTCAAGCTCATGGAAAGGCCCAAATGGGAGGAATTGAGGACCTGGCCCACAGGCTTGGCTGAGCTCCCCGCTGACAGCTAGCACAGCTTGCCAGCCATGTAAGAGAGCCATCCTGAGTAGATCCTGCAGCAAGCCCCAGGTGAGTAGCCTTGGCTGACTCCACAGGAAGCATAGACCAGCCATGCCTGCTCAACCCTGCCAAATTGTACTATCATGAGCAAAATAAATGATTGTTGGGATGGTTTGTTACACAGCAATAAATAACCAGGACATCTGCCATGTAAAGTTGCTAAGAGGATTCAGTGGAATGATGCATACAAACCAGCACAAAACTAAGGCTTCATTAATGACAGCTCTTTTCATTATTGTTACTGGTTGAGAAGGTAGTGGAAATCAGCATTAGTTCAAAGTGAGGTCACAGTATGAAGCACCCCCATGAACTTCTGGTATGTGGTAGGTTTTAGGGAACTTGTTTTGTTCACTTTTTTGTCATTTGCAAAAATTGTTGTGAATCAGCTCCCTAGAGTTCTTTTCTCCTGGGTTTATGATACTCTGCTAGACTCTGTTCTCCTTTGAGTCAGGGCTTCACTCAAACTTTCAGTGTTGTGACTGGATTTGTAATCAGTGTTTAAACTTCCAGAATATTCTGCGAATGTCATGCTCTTGATGTTATTAAAAAACATTTTTTAAATTGTGGTGAGAAACATAACATAAAATTTAGCATCTTAACCATTTTTAGGTGTACAGTTCAGTAGAACTGAATATTGCTGTGCAACAGATCTCTAGAACTTTCTCATCTTGCAAAGTAAAACTCCATACCAATTGAACAGTAACTCCTCATTCTCCATTCTCCATGCTCCCAGCCCCTCATAACCACCACTCTACTTTCTGTTTGTAAGAGTTTGACATGTGAGTGGAATCATGCAGTATTTGTCCTTTTGTGACTGGCTTATTTCACTTAGCATAAAGCCCACAAGATTCATCCATGTTGTGGCGTGTTCTTTGGGTATAAAGACATTTTGCAGAATGTACTTCTTTTGAAGGCTGAATAATATCCCATTGTACGTCTACCCCACATTTTATTTACCCCTTCATCTGCCAGGGTTGGGTTGCTTCTACTTCTTGGCTATTGTGAGTCGCGGTACAGTGAGCTTGGAAGTGCAAATATTGCTCTGCTCTCATTTTTCCCACCTCCCACCAATACCAGAATCTCACTGAATGCATTTGAGAGAGGTAGGGGCTGATTTGTGTTCACTGCCATTTTTTCGCCGTAGATCTTAGAGAGTTGCACATCATTTAGGGAACCGAGCTGCCCAGACTCCTCCCGGGGGCTTCATCAGCATGGCTCGCTGTTGTGTAACCTGAGCAAGATTAGAGTTACACCTCTGTTTGCAGAGCTCCTCCATGCTTTCAAAGCAGTTTCACAAGCACGATTTTATTTAACCCTTGCTGAATGATGGCTGTTTCTTTAATACGGGGAACATGAGGATACAATTACGGATGTAAACTCCTCACAGCTGTGGGTAATGTAGTGTTCATGGTCTATCAGAATGGACTCCATTTACGAATAGACTTGACATAGTTTTTTTACTTTATTTTTTAAATTAATAGATGGTATTGTTTGAAGAGAAGTTTTAGGTTTCTAGAGAAATCAGGCAGTAAGTACAGAGAATTCTCATAGGCCCCCTCTCCCTGCTCAGTTTCCCCTCTTACTAATGACCTGTATCAGGTGGTACATTTGTGACAGTTGAACCAATAGATGATACATTATTATTAACTGAAGAGCATAGGTTTCATTAGAGTTCACTCTTGGTTTTGTATGGTTCTGTACATTTGGACAAATGTATAATGTATGGATCCATTGTTACAGTATCATACAGAGCAGTATCATGCAGTATTATATTTTACTGCCCTAAAAATCTCCTGTACCCCACCCCTTCCTCCCATACTTCTGCCCACCCCTACCCAGAGCTCCTGGTAACTATTGGTCTTTTTACTGTCTGTACTTTTGCCTTTTCTAGAAAGCCATATAATTGGAATCAAACTGCGTGTAGCCTTTTCAGACTGACTTCCTTCACTTAGACATATGCATATAAGACTCATCCTTTAGCGTGTGTGTGGCTTGATAGCTAGAGGCTGAATACTGTTCCATTGTGTGGACAGACTGCTGTGTATCTGCTCGCCTATTGAAGGATGTCTTGTTTGCTTTGGAGTTTTGGCGATTATTAATAAGGTTGCTACAAACATTTGGGTGTAGATTTTTGTATGGACAAAAGTTTTCAGCTTATCTGGGTAAATACCAAGGAATGCGATTGTTGGATCATACGGCGGGAGTATGTATAATTTTGTAAGGAACTGCCAAATTGTCTTCCAAAATGGCTGCACCATTCTGCATTCCCACCAGCAATAAATGAGACTTCCTTTTGGTCTACATCCTCACCAGCATTTGGTGTTGTCAGTGCTTTGGATTTTAGCTATTCCAATAGATGTGTCGTGTTATCTCATTGTTTGTTTTAACTTGCAATTCCCCGATGACATATAATGTTGATCATTTTTTCATATGCAACATGGTTTTAATTTTTATTTTTAAAAATTTCATATTGAACTCATTATATACTCACGAGAAATAAAAAAAAAAAAAACCCAACAAACACGTATAGAGCCATCCCTTAATCCAACTTCCCCCAATGGTAACTTCTTACTTAATTAGAACATTATCAAAACCGGGAAATTGACATTGCACAATACAATGAACTAGACTACAGACTTTGCTGGGATTTCCTCAGTGTTTTATGCACTGATCTATTTTTGCATGTGTTTATAGTTTTGTAAAATTCTTTTGCTTATGTGGATTCATGTAATCACAACCACAATCAAGATATAGAACCGTTCCATCACCACACAGACACTCCCCAGAGCTCTGCCTTCATAGTTGCATACTCCCCCAAACCCTGCCCTGCCCTAATCTCTGGCAGCCACTGTTCCAGACATATGTTTTTTAAAAATATTCCTGGAATTATTGATCTAATTTTGTCTCTGCATCATTATAATTTGAGAGTTATTGATTTATTGATCTTCCTTTTGACTTTTGATATATATGGTTTTAGTCTCAGGTTGGTTAGAATGAGCACATGTATCTTCATGTACCTTTTGGAACAGGAATATTTTCTTCCTAGAATTTAGTTATAAAGATATTTTGCAAGCTGTGTTGCAAAGTTTTGAATGGGTAACAGAAAAAGGGGCAGTTTAGTGATCTTGAGTAAAATGAGAACACTGCAGGAACTTGAGATAGGTTTGACTTTATTTATTTTTAAAGATTTTATTTATTCATAAGAGACAGAGAGAGAGAGAGAGAGAGAGGCAGAGGGAGAAGCAGGCTCCCCACTGAGCAGGGAGCCTGATGTGGAACTCGATCCTAGGACCCTGGGATCATGACCTGAGCCAAAGGCAGATGTTTAATCATCTGAGCCACCCAGGCGCCCGGAACAGGTTTGACTTTAATATGTGTGTGTCTTGCTACAGATTATAAAGTACAGTCATTAATCCTTAATGCAGAAGATGAATTAGGCTGGGATTATATTATGATAAAAATTTCACAAAAGTTTCATTAGCAAGTTTCTTTAAGTAAAGATGTACCTTGGTTCATTTAAAACATGATTTAAATTTACCAAAACGGGCGCCTGGGTGGCTCAGTCGGTTAAGCATCCAATTCTTGATTTCAGCTCACTCAGGTCACGTATGATCTCAGGGTTGTGAGATCAAGCCCTTTGCGGGGCTCCGTGCTGAGCTGGAGCCTGCTTAGGATTCTCTCTCCCTCTTCCTCTGCACCTCCCTCCCCCGCCTGCTTACGTGCCCCTGGTTGCTTAGAAGGGCTATACATGCCAGGAAAGTTAAATTTGTGCCAAGAGATTATTAATTAAATAATTAAAATCTACAAACAACTGTATTTTATAATTCTAGAGCAGTTTCTCAACCTTAGTGCTATTGACATTTTAGACTAAGGTAATTTTTTTTTGGTGGGGAGCTGTTCTTTGCTTCGTAGGATGGTAGCAGTGTGTCTGGCCAATACCTGGTAGAGTCCAGTAACACCCCCTGCCCAAGTTATGTCAAAGAAAAGTGTCTCCAGACACTGCCATATGTCCCCCAGGGAGCAGCAAAAGGGGAGTCACCATTACTTGAGAACCACCGATTTTATTCATATATTTTCTCACGCACATATCCTTGAAAAATATATATTATTTTCTAATTTACATAAATTGTGTGGTATTTATGTATTGTTCTGCATCTTGTTTTGTCCATTTGTTATTATGTTATTATGTTTCAGCCATGAATGTAAATACAGTTTGTCCCTTTAAGTGCTATATATTGGGTGGCCTTTAGACTGTATCCGCATGACATTTTATTTATCTATTGGTAGACATGGAAGTTGTTTCCAATTTTGCCATAAAAAAATTATTCCTTGGGGCACCTGGGTGGCTCAGTCAGTTGAGTGCCCAAATCTTGATCTCAGCTCAGGTCTTGATCTCAGGGTCGTGAGTTCAAGCCCTGTGTTGGTCTCCATGCTGGAAATGGAGCCTACTTAAAAAAAAAATTATTCCTCAGTGAATATTTTTGCCTGTGCCACCCTGAGTATGTATGTGATTATCAGGGACACTGAAAAAAAACTCCACTGGATTTATTCAGCTTTACTGTAAATTATCAAGTTGTTCTCTAAACAGGCTTTATTAATTTATTTATACTCCCAATCAGCAGTGTATGTCATCCTGTTTACTCCATATTCCTATTGACACTTGATATTGTGGAATTCTTTATTCTTTGCCCTGAATATCTTACATGGTATCTTATTGTAATTTTAATTTACATTTTCCTGATTACTAGTGAGTCATCACGTTTTAAACTGGAGGGCCCTTTGGGATCTTCTAGTCAACCATGTTGGGTTTTTTTTTTTTTTTTAGTCAACTACATTTTAAGATGAGAAAACAATACTAAGAATGTGTTTTTTACTTCTTTTTTTTTTTTTTTTTTAAAGATTTTATTTATTTATTTGACAGAGAAAGAGATAGCGAGAGCAGGAACACAAGCAGGGGGAGTGGGAGAGGGAGAAGCAGGCTTCCCGCCGAGCAGGGAGCCCGATGTGGGACTCGATCCCAGGACCCTGGGATCATGACCAGAGCCGAAGGCAGATGCTTAATGACTGAGCCACCCAGGCGCCCCGTTTTTACTTCTTTTATATTACTTTTATTTGCTAAGAATATTTTTCTGTCTCATTGTTTTATGTCCCTTATTTTGTTGTGTTGAATTCAGCATCAAATCAAATGGAAACATTTCACATTTGTGACGAAGGTGGGAAATGTATATGTAGAGAAAAAAAGGAAATATTTTGATAGTACAGATTTACCAGCCACCCGAAGACGTTGGCTGCTTAGCGAACTGATTGTGCTTGGCACGGGGCCTAGTCCGGGGAGGGCACTCAAGTGTTTGCGTGAGTGATGGAATGAACCCTGAGATGTAATGAGCTAAAGCCAAGGTCCTAGGAGCAGTTTAAAAATACCCTTAAAACCAGGTTTTCTCATCTCTTGCAGCTTGAGTTTGATTTCCTGATTCTGTCTGTACCCGCAGTGGACCTAAGAATTGCTGATAAGGGGAGGAAGTGTCGACATTTTCCTTATTAGGATGGGTTTCCCACTGAATTTTGACCCATGCTCCTGAGGGCAGTCCTACTGAGGCCATCCTCCCAGAGGCCAGCTGATAGGCCCAGCAGAGTTGATCCTCTGGGGTAGAGCCCTGCTCCCTGAGGGACACACAGTTTCCTCTGGAAGGCCTCTGGGGACTGACTGGAAGAGGTCCAACCAGTCTGCGCTGAAACCGCTACGACACTGGTAAGCGTATCTTCCAGACGACCTCCTTCCCATTAACAAGCCCAGCATCCCGAACCTCAGTAAGTACGCCAAAGATGAGTTTAGTGCCCCACGCACACGCAAGTTTAATTGCTTTGTGGTCGCATAGGATGTGAAATGAAGGAACAGTATTGCCTACAAGGAATGCATTTGTGTTTGTGTGTAATTCATCGCATCACAGATATTTGTGTCAGTCAAAGCAACATGGAAATGTATTTGTTTTACTTTGTCATTTGGAAGAATAATTGCACATAATCACGCTTTCCCCAGAGTTAAACTTTGTGGGCTTATTTTTGTGCTAAATGATGCGCATAACGCATGTTAATATTTTATCAAACTGAAAAATATTTCTTGCTGAAAGAGACTCTGTTTATAAGGCTTTTTAAATCTGCCACATGGAAGATGCTATAAAGTCCATTTGTGTGTTTATTTCTTTTGGGATCCTTGTTTTGAGTAGGCATCTGTGGATGACCTACTATGGGCAGCACGCTGTCCCAGTTGCAAGACAAGTAAGAGGGAGGCCCTGTCTTTCAAGCTTTTGGTCAAGTGGAGATAAAGACATGCAAACAGATAGTTGCCATGAAAGGTGATAGGTACCAGGTGATATGGGGTCAGAGAGGAGGAACCGAATAACCACTTTGGGAAAGTTGCAGGTTTCTCACTGAATCCTGAATACTGAATGTGGATGTGACAAAGAAGGGGCCAGCGGTGGGGCTGAGGCTGGGGGTAGGTATTCCAGGCAGAGGGAACAGTATGTGCAAAGGCTGGGAGTTGTGAGAAAGCCTGACATTGTGGGGAGAACCATTAGTTATTATTCATTCCTGTTGTTTGTTCTGAATGTATTAAAGACACCCATTCCCTACTTGTGGGAATAACTCATTCAGATAAAAATCCCATTATCACCCCAAATCATGCTATTTAACACAAGTATTTTAGTCCCCAGCTGGTGGCCCCCATTACCAATGCTACATTGATCTGGCCACAGTGACTTCTCTCCAGGGAATGTTTGCTCAGCAAATGCCTTCTTCCAGCCAATTTCATAGAGTCCACACTTTCAATGAAGATACTGATCATGTGCCCACTTGCATTTTATTCAGAAGAGATGAAAAAGGATAAAAAGAGGGGAAGAGATTTGAGCCAAGTAATAATCACTGATTTTTTTTTTTACTAGATATTTTGTTTTGTTTTGTTTTTTCATCAAGTCACAATTATCCAGCTACAACCTCAGTCTGTTTAGAGCTAAAATTTGAAGTCCGCCTTCCAGACCCCAGAGAAAACCATGGAAGAAAAGATCCAGGAAACATTTGGGACTGGCCTGTGAGACCTCCTTTTTTAAATATTTAATTGAATTCAGAAACTGCTCCATTTCCACAGAGAAGCTAGATCTCCACAGTGGTTCGAGTTCTGGGCCGTGTGGCTGGGGAGCAGGTGAACAAGGCTTGGGGTAGAAGAGAACCCCTATGGAAACCACCTGGTGGGCCTGGGGGATTTATTATTGACGAGATCATTACTTCCATTAATGCAGAGAAGCATCTGGAGACTTTTTCCCCCCCAGAGATGTTATTATCAGAGGTAAAAATAACATGGGAGCCATAGCGATGCCTTGGAAAGCTGAGGGCGGGGCGGGGGTGGGGGTGGGGGGGAGAGGAGTGGGATGGATGCGCAGAGAGCAGGGGCACTACGACAATGATGGCGCGCCTGCTGGAGAGCGCCCTGTAACACGGGAGTGAAGGGGAGATGGAGAACAGGAGCCGCTTAAGGTGAAGGCCAGAGATCCGTCTTGGTAGGAATAGGGGGAGGTGGTTTGTGGAACAGTGAGGATGGAAGGTGCTGGTTCAGACCTTTCCACGCCCTCTTGAAATTGAGTTTCCAGACTGATTTGAGAAGAAAACTTATAATTTCAGGGATTCTTTCCCTTCCTCCCTCCCTCCCTTCTTTTGTAATAATAGACTATTTTTTATTTTATTTTTTAAAAAGATTTTATTTATTAGAGAGAGAGAGAGGGAATGAGCAGGGGGGAGGGGCACAGGGAGAGAGAGAGAGAGAGAGAGGCAGACTCCCCGCTGAGCAGGAAACCCAGGACCCTGAGATCATGACCTGAGCCGAAGGCAGCTGCTTAACTGAGCCACCCAGGCGCCCCTAGATTTTATTTTTTAGGACAGTTTTAGATTTACAGAAAAATTGAGCAGATAGGACAGAGTTCCAATATGCATTTCCTTTTCTGTACACCGTTTTTCCTGTTATCAACATGTTGTACTAGTGTGGTTCCATAAAAAAATTAACAAATCAATGTTGATACATTATTATCATTAACATCTGTAGTTTACCTTAAGATTCACTCTTTGTATTGTACAGTTCTATGTTTTTATTTTATTTTTATTTACTTATTTGACAGAGAGACACAGCGAGAGAGGGAACACAAGCAGGGGGAGTAGGAGAGGGAGAAGTAGGCTTCCCACGGAGCAGGGAGCCCGATGCGGGGCTCGATCCCAGGACCCTGGGATCATGACCTGAGCTGAAGGCAGACGCTTAACCGACTGAGCCACCCAGGCACGCTCTATGGTTTTGACAAGTGTATAACGTCATGTAGCCATCATTACAGTATCATACAAAATAGTTTCACTGCCCCCAAATCCCCTGTGCTCTGCCTGTTCCTCACTCCTGCTCTTCCCTTCTAACGCCTGCACCCCCAGCCTCCAGACCCCTGGCAACCACTGATCTGATCTTCTTATTGTTTCTATAGTTTTGTCTTTTCCAGAACGTCACACATCCAGACAGTCTATAGCCTTTTCAGACTGACATCCTTCACTTAGAAATATTCATTTAAGACTCACCCAGGGGCTCCTGGGTGGCTCAGTTGGTTAAGCATCTGCCTTTGGCTCAGGTCATGATCTCAGGGTCCTGGGATCGAGCCCCGCATCGGGCTCCCTGCTCGGTGGGGAGCCTGCTTCTCCTTCTCCCCTCTGCTTGTGCTCTCTCTCTCACATAAATAAATAAAATCTTTAAAAAAAAATAAGACTTACCCATGTCATTTCATGCCTTTATAGCCCCAGAACAGTTGCTGGGTTTTATGGTAAAGACTAAATGTTTGGCTTTGTAAGAAAGTGCCAAACTGTCTTCCTAGGTGGCTGTACCATTCCTCCTCGCTTTTTAACTTTCCATCTGACTTCCGTTTGGGAATAGAAGTCAGAGATAATTTATGGAGAAATGCAGGTGCTACTCACACTGTAACACACTGACTTTGAAGTACTGGAGAAGTGTTTTCTATTACATAGGATACAGGAGCAGAAGACTTGACCAACAGTGCCTTTGACTATAAGGACATTTATTGTTTACTTAACCAGAAGTCAGGAGCAAGTGGCTTCAGATTCACCAAGTAGCCCAAGGCTGTCATCAAGGACCCAAGCTCTTTTCTCCTCTTCTGCTTGCCCACATTAAGTATGTTGGCCTTTTGTGTTTTGCTTGCACTTCGTAGTCTCAAGATGGCTGCTGGAACACCAGGCATCACGCCCTCACATGCTCAACAGGAATAAAGAGGAAAGGGAAACACCAATAGCTCTCCTCTTACTTTGTCTCTGTCATCAGAAAAGTGACCATTGGCAGATTTCCTCTGACATCGTATTGGCCTCAGATGGGTCATATAGTCCCTCTGGCTGCATCGAGGCCAGGAGGTGGCTGTTTTGAACCCCTCTAACGTTTGACCAGGCCTCACGCATTTATCCAGTGGACTGATGTTCCTTGTCACTTTTTTTGGCTTCAGTTGTCATTCATCTGCGATACGAGGGTTGGAGTGTTCACTCCCTTTCAAACTGTGTTTCCATGAGCCCCGAGTTTCTGAAGATGAGCTTAGGGGTTCCTGCTGGGAAGGAGAGTAGGGATAGAGCAAGCCAGGTTCTGGCCTCCCACTTCTTCTGGACAGCATACTTGCAGCTTCCTCACAGGTTGGGGCTCCTGGAGGGTTTCCTTTGGATAAGGCTTTGCAGCTAATATTAAGAGAAAGCATCCTGAGTTAGATGACAGTGAATGTCTCTTTCAATTCTAAGAGTCTGATTTTTGGACCAAGGTGAAACAAGGCTATGCGTCTCCTAAGTGCTTCGTAAAATCCTTGGAATTTTTGTCTTGAAAGCTTTGCCAGATGCACATGTCGAGCACCGGTTAAAAGAAAATTGGTTTTGTCCTCTGTCCTAAAGGAGGAGGACTTTGCCATTTGGAAAGTGGTTTAAATCTTACTTCTTCCTTGACAAGGAATTGGTCTGGAGGTGGAAGATAAGAAGATGGTCAGCAGCCTGAGTGTTACCTCTAAAAAGTCAAAAATTTGATCTTTCTCAGTCTTTTCAAACATAGCTAATCAAATATCCTTGAGTCATTGGGGAAAACGATGATTTGTGTTCTCTTCTCTCCTTTCCTAACTCCTGTCTGTGTTTATGTAAAATTTGTGGCCTTTCAGATGGGCATTTTATATTTGATGTTAGTTATTATTTTTTTTTGTGCTGGAAAATGTTGAGGGCTATTAACATATATTCAGTTAACATGTTTTGTAATCAGCATTTATGTGCTGAAGTGATGTTATGAAATTTTATGGAATATAAATACATGAAACAAAACAACAAAACTAGCTGTGTGTTCCCTGAGGATGAATGGGTGAATCTGCTGCTGAGTGAAGCGGACATACTTTGTTTTGCTTGCTTGCTTGCCTCCTTTCTTCCTTCCTTTCTTCTTTCTCCTCTCCCCTTCCCTTCCTTTCCCGTCCCTCTCCTCCCCTTCCCTTCTTTTCCCTTTCCTTCCCTCCTTTTCCCTCCCCTCCCCTTCCCTTCCTATTCTTTTTTTTTTTTTGGAAATATTTCCTGTGGCTTCATGGGTCACACAACACAGATTGTGATACATGGACAGCATGCTGACGCTGATTCCAGCCTGGGTCTTCCTGCCCCCCCACCCCCCCCAACCTGGGCCGACTGTGCCTTTCTGGCTGCTGGTACAGTGTTTGAATGGAGAAACCCTGCTGTGTGCAAGACAAAGGGCCTAGTTCTAAGGGAGCATATGCTTTCAGATGTTTCATGTGGACATGTGTCATCTCATTTACAACGCATAACTCCATGTGCTCGCTTCGGCAGCACATATACAACGCATAACTCCCTCCAAAGTAAGCGTTATCTCCTTTTGTAGTGGAACACAGTGAAATACCAGACCTGTGCCACATAAATAGCCAAGAAGTGGCAGAACTAGAGATGGAGTCTCCCCAGAAGCCTGAACAGTTGCCACAAAAATCCATTTTCCTGCCCTTCCAAGATAATTAGTACTTCTCACAAAAATGCAAGGGAAAGAGCATTATTAATTTTTGGATCACTTTTTTTTTGTGCCAAATAATTTGTATATTTTAAAATGTTTCCTCCTTAGAACAATCGTAGGGAAAAGAGTTTATGCTGGCATGTGGTATGAGGGTTACAGTGTTATCCCCATTTTCTGTCACAGCAAACTGAGGGTTGAGACTTGCAGAGGAGATGTGTCCTCCAAGGACATGTGAAAATCTGCTAAGGATGTTGAAGAAAGGGTATTCCAGATAATATGGCTTCGGGCTTCTGTGAATTTATAAAATTCCCCCAAAGTAGTCACTCAGCTTATTCCTATGACTGATGGCGCAGTCATGCGTTGTCCAAAAGGGTGGTGAATATTTGTCTACTGGAAGAAAAAGATAAAAACTTCAGCCTTTCCTCCTTTCCCACACACTGTCACAGTGGCTCATTGTCACAGTACTTGGGATCCCCCTCTCTGCCTGCATAGGGCTGGCATTGGGGCCAAAGCGGAGGGCACGATGTGCTGGTACAGCATAACTCCTCACAGGGCCTTCTCAGAGTGGGTTCATGCCCTGGTGAAAAACAGATTGGTGGTCCCTCCAGTGAGGACTCACTGGCTGAAAATTTTTACATAAAATTGAGATTGACATGCAAAAAAATTGCCTGATACCCCTCCCCCCACTCTCCCAAGTCTTGGGAGAGAATCATTCCCCTCCTGCTCTCCTTTCCCCCAAGAAGTTTGTTGAGTGAGTTGGATAAAGGGCTTGATCCCAGCCCTCAGAGGCATGTCCTGGCAGAGCCTGGGTGGGCTAATTATATCCAGCAAGACAGATCAAGGGGAAACCAGAACCTGGAACAGATGTATGTGCCTCTTGGATTGAGGCAGGTTCCAGATGGTTCCAAGGCAGAAACCGTTGGAGAATGAGGATCTTTGTCCAGCCAAGTGGCAGAACATGGTATCTAGACCGGAGGGTCTCAAGGGCAGATGTTGGGCGGTTGTCTTGTTAGGTCGGTGAGGGTACCTATGAGGGGTCTGCTCCTTGTCCTGTTAACCTTTAGCATTAATGAAGCTGGGTCCAGACTGGCTTCGTCTGGTAATTCAGTACATCTGAAATGGAAAGTCATTTCTGGGTTGGACATGCCAGCAAGGTGGGAATGATTCTTTTGGGAGGTCAGTCTTAAGCCGAGGGTGGTGGTTCCCAGAGAGGAGCCAGAAATAGGAAGATTTCTGTGCCTCTGGGGTTGGAGATGGGGGCCCTGGGAAGTAGTGAGGACTTACACACTGGGCGCAGACCTGTAACAGGTCTGTCAGGGGACTGAGTCTAGGAGAAATAGTATCACAGTGCCAAGGTGAGGGTCATCCTTTATTTCCAGTTTTCTGAGTGGGATTTATGGAGGAAGGCGAGGCTGATGGCAGCCATAGGACGCAAGAGTCTGGCCTGTCTACTGGTCCCTTGCCTTTCTTTGTCATTCCCCAGGGGACGGAAATTTGTGCCATTTGGTTTCCTTGCTTAGAAAAGTTTTTTTGTTTGTTTGTTTCAAGTTTCCAGGAATCCTATGTCAGGAGGTAAATAAAATAATGGAAACAAAGCAGGAAGATAAACAACGTTGGTGAAGTCAGTCCCTTTTGGATTCTCTACCTGAATTTCCTTATCCTGTTTCTTGAGTTAAACAGTGAAAAGAGCTTCAGAAGAAAGAACATTAGATGATTAATTAAATGCTTACATTTAAATGAACATGTGATTGGATTTTCATGTGAAAGAAACTTTAAAGTACCGGAGGTAGGAACAGAAAAGAAAAATGAAAAGATATTGACCTCCTTCCTTTCTAGGTGACTGCGAATACAGTTCAAAAGCCCTTTCCTGCTTTTCATGTATTTACACATCTTTTAGAAAGGTGACCCCGGGGGCAGAAAAAAGTAGGACATATTTACTAGTATCTGTTGTGCATCAGGGACTGTGCTAAAGTTTGTATGGATGTGAGCTCATTTAATGCTCATGAAAGTCCCAGTGAAATGTGTATTACTGGCCATGTTGATGAGAAAATTGAGGCTCAGAGAGGTTTTGAGGGCTGCCTAAAGAGAAATCACTGGTAAATAGACCTGAGGGATTCCAACCCTGTCTTCACAAACATGCTGTCCATAACCCTGTTGGTGTGCTACCGAATGGGACTGTCTTACAGATGCCTTTTATAGCCATTACTTTTATCCTACATGTTCCTGACATTGATTCAAAGGTGAGCTTGAACTTTCTTTCAGTTTTCTCAACCTTTGATAACTAACCCTTCCTGTCTTGAGCATGACGTATTTTAAGCATTGCTATCCAAAGGGATAGAAAAGTTAAAGAAGAGATGAAATTAAGAAAGTTTATACTGTGAGAGGCCATAAAAAAGTATTTTGAACTTCTGTTGGGTCTTATTTTATTTATTGTCCTAATATATAAGTAAATTAAAATTCAACTGATTATATATTTTGCAGGAATTCTACCTTATTCATTAGAGTTTAAGACTATACCCAATTTTATATATCCAGCCAGTTTCTTTCTAATGAAAATTCTTCTTTTCAGTCTGTACTATTCTTTCTTTCTTAGGGTTCAGCTCTCAGATTTGGGTTAATAATTTTCATAACATGATGCAGTCATTTTTTTATTTCTTCCTTTTTCTTGTTCAGTGAAAGCATTTGATGCTATGAATTTTCCTCTTAACCACTTTTTTGCCTGAGTCTTGTAGGGTTTTGTATATAGCATTCTCATATAATTAGTTTCTGGCCAACACTTGTTGAACACCGATGATACTCTAGTATAAAGGAAAAATAAATATACTTAAAACTTGAAAATAGGCAAATAGGCAAAAGGATGACTGTGTGTCCCTTCAAAGTCATCCTGGATTATTGGCACCACCCAAGGATTATCTAATTCTCTAGGTGTATTGCCTTTCTTTGCTTTTCTTTGATTTACTATTTACTGGTTTTTTTTTTTTAAAGATTTTATTTACTTATTTGAGAAAGAGATAGAGCAGGAGCAGGGGGAAGGGCAGAGGGAGAGAGGTTAGTAGACCCCCACTGAGTGCAGAGCCCCACATGGGGCTTGATCCCAGGTCCCTGAGATCATGAGATCATGACCTGAGCAAAAGCAGATGCTTAACTGACCGAGCCACATAGGTGTCCCTACTCTATACTGTTGGTTAAGGTATTTTACAAATAGGAAAGGATAGATGAATACCTACAGGAAATGGTGCAATGCAAATGATTCTTGTCTATTAGAAAAAATAATCCCCCAAGATATAATTTTGCCGCCCTGCAAGGCATTACCCAATTTTGTATCTACTTCAACGATTTTATTTCAACAGTCCTTTCAGTGACTATATATATATATGTCTCTTCTCCTGTAATCCTCTGAAACAACTTTTCTATCCCGTTGGTTTTCTCACTGAATTAAATACATCTTTAATATGTATTCACCTTATATTTGTATGAGGGTCATGTTTTTAATGTTTTGAAAAGTACTTTACACTAGGAACAATGTAAGAGGCTTTCACCTGTGTCAAAAAGACCCAGAGCTGGGCAGTAGTTAAAAAGTAAACCTGATGTTACAGGAACTATTGCAATAGGGGAAAAAGAGGACTGGGCTCAATTCCGAATGTAACAAAGGAAAGCGGAGATTTATAGCCATGCATCAGGAAGGGGGCGGGGGTCAATGGATGGAAAATTACTAAGAGGAAACATCAAGAACAGGGGATTCTTGTGAAACCAACTCAACAGGATTCTTGCTGAAGACAGACCAGGGTGATCACCTATCACCTGGGGGATAAGGGAGGATGAGGAATTTGGTCAGATACTGAGGGTGGGAATTTTCTCTTAAGCTGATTTAGCAGGATTCTTGCTAAAATTGGACTCCACAGGAACAGAGGTGGAAGGTCATGCTGGGCTTGGTTGAGCAGAGGACTCAGGAGCCTGACTAAAATTTGGTCGAGAGAATCCTTATCATATGCATAATGCAACTTAATCTTCATATAAATCTTAGGTGAGCTTATCATTGTCTCTAACTGTACTTAGGAAGAAACAGGCTCAAGAGTGTTCAGGTGGGGGTAATGTAGAGACACCAAGAGAGCCCAGGTTTATATGAATCAAGATCAACTTCACCATGTTACTCTGAGGAGCACATGCTTCTCACCGAGAAGAGCAATGACAAAGTGTGACCTAATACAGTGCTCAAAAGAATATGGATAAATAAATGGAAATAGGTGAAGGAAAAAGTTTGAGATCACTTATGAAACAACTATGACATTATTGTGTTTTTTTTCTCCCCACGGGTAAAAATGAAAGTATGCGGAATGTATATGCAATTGTGGAATTGGATGGATTGTACTTGGAAAGTCCTTATGTCCTGCCTCAGACTTGAATATTTACTTCTTGGATATATAGAGAGAAGTGGTTTCAACCAAGAAGTAGCAGAGGTGCTTGCTTTACATTAACAAAACAAACAAAATTTTGGGAGAGGAGCAGAACTGTGATTGCTTCTAGACCCTGGGCAGGCATTGGGTTTTCATCTTTCACTATGGAAACGTACGGTTCCAAAGCTTAGCTTTTTAACCCTGTGGGGTGTTTTCCGTTTTTCTCGAGGATCTCATAAAGTTCTCAAAACAAAATCGGTTATAATTCACTTTACTTAAAAATAAATAGATGAGGGGCGTGCTATGAAATTAAGTCAACGATACGCTGCTTTAAGTCCAAAACCACTGGAAAGGATTAGGGAGACATAAGTGGTAGGTGGTAGAGAGAGAGGCAAGGATGAACAAATCTTAAAACCTCTCTTTCTCTCTCTCTTCCTGTAAAACTACTCACAGCTATGCCCACAGAAATCACTGCAGCGGGTAACGTTAGGAACTCAAATATAATTAAAGTGCTAGGGCTGTAACTCAGCACGCCTGGTATCCATCCGTAGCAGCGAACTCTGTCCTTGAAATACTCTACTGACCATCTTGAGTGTAACTTCCCTGGGATCCCAGATTAGAGGTTGGGAAATTGGTTATGTGTCTGGAAGTGCTGAATCAGCAACACCTACTGTTGTTACATTCTGCATCCTGATTACAGGTACCCCCCCTCCACTCCCATCCATTTAATCCAGAAGCCCTCTGGGCACTCCTGATACTTTGCTCTCCTCCACTTCTCACACTCTGCAAAATCCTGTGGATATTGCATCCTGTGCTTCTAAAGAATCTGCCCCGTTTCTTCCGTACCGCTCCTGTCCTGGATGAACCCTCCTCAGCCTCTGGTCTGAAAATGACTTCAGTTGTCTCCTAACGTGTCCTTCTTTCTGTTCCATTTCTTCCCCTCTGTAAATGGGTTCCTCTCATTGTTGTAAAAACACCCATATGATTTTGCCAGTTGGCTTCAAACACTTTAGTGGTTCCCCAGGGCTTACAGACTGTTGTTGCTGAGCATCCAAAGCCTTTCTGCCCCAGAACCGCCGCCCCACCATCCACCTCGTTCTCCAATCTCCCCTCTCCTGGAGTTCACCTTTGCGCCAGTCTGATCTGGAATCTGTTTACATTTGCTTTCAGGCAGAATGTGCAGATTATGTTGACTGGACTGCTTCCCTCTCAGCCTGGACTGGGTCAAGCATCACCTTCTCAACACCTGCACGGTAGCTGTTTATTTATAACATTTCTATAAGAGACCATGCTGTCCTCTGGGGGCAAGGCAGCATCCCATATGCGTCGGTGTCCCTGTGCTTAACAGGGAGCAGCTCCCCGGAAACGTTTGTGGCTTGAATGAATGAATGAGTGAAATGGGCCTTTCTTGCATGAAAAAACTTAATGCAACTAATCTCTGTTTAGCTCTGGAGAATTTATGTGAGAAGGATCTAAGGCAAAAAGCCTGTCATCTTTCTTTTCTTCTACTTTATCCCATCTTTTTATATAAATGCATCTGTATAAATCAGCTGTCATTACTATCACTACAGTTCCCTCCAAGGAGGAGGCAGGTGCACTGGAGCAGAAGGGTACAGACCAAGATAGGCCTAAGCCCTCCCTTGGTCAGCCTGACTTTGGGGTGGGCAGGCAGTCTTCATGGACATGTGGGGATTTGACCACCAGAAAAAAAAAAAAACCCAAGCACACACACACACACACAAACCCAAAAAACAAACCCAAGCTTGGAAAAAAAATAAATAAACGTCACCAGCAATGGGACAAATCAAAATCAGGCACCACCTGGTAACATACAAGGAAAAGGATGCAGCTTCACTTTTCCGTGATTTTCCTGCCAAAAACTCGTAACCTGACTCTAATCACAGGAAGCATCAAACAAAGCCAAACTGAAGGACTTTATACAAAATAAACAGCCTGTAATTTAAAAAACTGTCAAGGTCAGAAAAATCAAGGAAAGACCTATGGAGGTGTTTTAGGGTGAAGGAGACCAAAAAGACATAACAACTAAAAACACCTTGTGATTCTGAACCAGATCCTTGTGCTATAAAGTACATTTTGGGGACATTTGGTGAAATTTGAATGGGGTCCAAAGAGCAAATGTTAACATGTATTACATGTTAATTTCCTGATGTTGATGGTTGTGTTGTGGTTATGGAGGAGAATGTTATTGCTGTAGGAAATGCACACTAAAGTATCAGTGAGTGGTGGAGCTTCGGGTTGGCAGGTTACTTTCAAGTGGTTAAGAAAGAAAGAAGGTTCTTTGTACTATAGTTGCAATTTTATTTTTTTGTAAATTTGAGATCACTTCAAAATAAATTTTTTAAAGATTTATTTGAGAGAGAGAGAGAGAGAGAAGCATACGCACAGGGTGTGGAGGGGGAGGGGCAGAGGGAGAGAATCTCTAGCAGACTCCTGGCTGAATGAGGAGCCTGAGGCGGGGCTGGATCCCACCACCCTGAGATCATGACCTGAGCTGAAATCAAGAGTTGGACACTTAACTGAATGAGCCACCTAGGCGCCCCCCAATAAGACATTTTTTAAAGAAAAAAAGTCAATAAACAAACTTGGACTTGTCCCCATGGACAGGTTGACCTCATGAGATGTGACTCTTTGTTGGTGTACTTGTGGTGATGGAATTGTGCAGAAGAGGGCCTTGGTTTTCTTTGAGCTGAACTGGAAGTGAAGAGGTGGTAAAGTTGAGGGGCATGGCGGAGAGCCAGCCTGCATCCTGTGTCATTGTCTCCCCCCCGACCAGCCCTCAGCAGGTTGCCTTACCTGAAAACAGGCTCAAAAGACAGACTGTCAGCTCAAGGAGAGCAAAGCTACCTCCCAGGGGTAGGTGCAATTGGCAGGTTTCTAGTGACTGGGAAGCAATATGCCAATTTGATGATTTACTGTGAGAAATGTAACCAAATGGCACTGTTTGACGAGCAGATTTCCTTTGTATAGCAGACTTCAAGGGAAGCTTGGTGGTAATCAGGAGAGAGTGTGAGAAAGGAGGAATCACAATGAGAAGAGCTGGCCAGTGGGATCAGGGCCCGGAGGCATCCTGTGAGGGGAGCCTGATTCCTCCATCCTGCACCGGAGTCTCACACTTGGCAATGGGACGTGGAGGCGTGAATCTGTGGCGGGGCTCGTACTCCCTTGGGTAGTGCTGGGGTGGCTTCCCAGACTCCACTTTTTGTCTGCTTTCATGGTCAGCCACCTCTCTGCCTCTGACTGCTGTGTTCTCGCTTTAGATATGGTAATAGCCTCAGCTGGGTTGTAGACTCTTAAATGCCTTTGCCTCTCTATGATTCTGTGTTAACTCCTGGGTTGATTTTATATGTTCACTCTCAGAGGCATAGACTGGTTTATTCGAGTTCTGTAGAGGTCTCCCCCTTGCCACTGCTGGCCATGTGGGAACTTGGGCTAGAGAGAGGCTGCACTCTAGAATAGCAACTTCCCTTTTGCTGTTTGTTTTTTTTTAAGTCTGGAGCCACGTAGAAGGAAGGAAAGACTTAAAAAAAAAAAAAAAGGCTTACCTTCTCAGAATATCTTGTTATTTTTAGAGTTCCTTAACTTCCCTAGGTTGCAGACTTTCTTTCAGAGATTTGGCCAAACTAGATACTTTTCCCTTTTGAGAACAGTGTGCCCCTCCATTATGAACCAAAGGTATTCACTTTTGGGGGCACAGTCCATGTGGGGCTGGTTGTTCTGTGTGTGGGGGGATGAGAGCTCTCTTTCTACAGCCGAGTAGTGCTCTCTCAAGTGTGAGACTCCTCAGCCTCTTATCCCCCCTTCTCTGGAGTGTTTGCAGTTCCTTCTCACACAGGGGGTCACGTCTCTGCCAGGGCACTTTAAGACCCATGGGTACTTAGCCCTGGAACTTAAGGTTCCAAATGGCTCTGTATGTAAAAGCCATTTGTCTCCAGA
The DNA here is from genome assembly GCF_029215605.1 of Mirounga angustirostris. Taxonomy (NCBI): domain Eukaryota; kingdom Metazoa; phylum Chordata; class Mammalia; order Carnivora; family Phocidae; genus Mirounga; species Mirounga angustirostris. The sequence continues at coordinate 40,074,096 of NW_026991720.1, forward strand.
TGGGTGTCGCACGAGGTTGCCCAAACCTTGAGGCTCCTGAGGGCCAGAGCCAGTTTTTGAAGAGTTGCCTGAAATCTGAAATGCAAGTCAGCCCACAGAAAGAAGCAGTGGTTCTGTATGGCTCATGAATTAGAGACCAGCAAAAAGGGTCTGGTGTGAGTGGCGAAGGGCTGGGTGCTTTCAGGCATGAGCCTCATGTTCTTCTTCAAAGGATGGTTAGAAGGTTGTTGTGATTTATGCAGAGGAGGAGCATATACATATATGGATTGGCTCACACTCGTCTAACATGAGGGTCCTCAATTTAGTGTAATTTTATATTTTGTTTTCTCCTTTGCCCATGCCGTGATAAGGCCCTTCACACAAATGCCTTTAGAAATGATAACCGGAACATGCCTGATTTGGGGTTTCCATACCTTGGGAAATTGAACCCTAGGTTCAGTTGGGGATGGGGAAGCAGCGTCTACATGGTCACCAGGTCGGCTGCTCAGCCCTGGCGTGGCCATCTGTGATCCGTGGCAGATGTCTGCAACCACATCGTCCTCTCATGTGAAAATGCTACCTCATGAAGAGCGCTTAGCACCTGGTGGACAGACACAAGAGACTGGAGGGTGGGGTGGTGAGTGTCTGCAAGGCTCAAGGAGCAGACTTGGTTTCCATTTGCAAACAAAGCAAAACTGAAAGCCCCGCATGAATTCTGGCACTAGTCTTTGCCATCTGTTTGATTTTTTTTTTTTTTTTTAACCGGGTCAGGGGCTGTGATGAGTATCAAACTCTGTGGGCCAGAGAAAGGATTAGAAATAGAATCACCTGAAACATGCTATTCAAAGCAGGCAGGGCCTAACATTCACTTTCATTCCATCCTTGGGCCTCCTCGCATCTGGGAGTCAGAGAATAATAATAAAATAAAGACAGGCTGTAACAAGAAATGTGATCCTTGGGGTACCCTCGTAAGCTGTGCCTCTGTCAGTCAGATTTCCTGTTTGCTGGAAAGAGTTCTGCCTTTTCCAGCTCTGCCAGGCATTCCCCTGGGCGAGGGGGCACGGGCTGGCTGTGAAACTGATCCCTCTTCTTGCAAGTGGTGAGGCTGACCGCTGTGCAAGGAGACGCTCCCTGGAATGGGCTTCGGGTCTCTGCTCCGTCAAGAGGCAGACTTTTACTCCCAATGACAGCTGCGGAGTACAGGTTTATGGCAGGGCCCTAGCTCTGAATTCCAATTACCACTTGAGTTTCCGAAGAGTCTGCATTTCCCTGTCTGTGGTGCATTTTTACAACTTGCCACTGTGAGGGCCGATATAAAGCCATCCCCAGTTACTAATATTTCTAACCAAATGATTTACAGAATGAGAGCCCAGGTGACATACACTTAAGGCTTTTTGCTCCTTGCAAGGTGAAAATGCTGGGGAATCCGCTCTGCCTTTCAAGAGGTAAGAGAGTCAGGTGGGATGGGGACAGCTAGGAGATTTGGGAAGCTGAGGGATACCTATAAGGCTGTGGACGACAGGTATTTCTGTTGGCCGTAATTAATTGTTTCTAAGAGTGGCTCTTCCTAATGAGGGTAGCATGTGACAGAGAGTGAATAAAGGGTTTTGGGGGACGCTCGTATTTCATGCTTTATGCACACCCATAGGTGGACGTGGTAGCGTTCGGTTCTGCCACTCTTGACAGTCTATTTCCTATGCTTGAAGGATGGCTAGATTCGCTGTTGTAAGAGCAGGACACTGAGGATCTGGAGACCAGCATGTCCCCTGAGCCCACGCTGTTATCCTTGCCTGTTAATGCTCCACAGGGCAGGAGGATGGAAAGTGTGTCTTCTAGTTTGACAACTTGTAGCTCTTGGAGAGATGTTTTAGCAAGGGATTGAAATGTACAGGTTTCAAGTAACAACTTTGTTGCTTCTGTTAGAGGAAATCCAGGGGTCTGTCCACATGCAGACAGCACAATGGAGGAAAAAAATCTCAACGTTTTAAAATAGATCTTTAAAAACATTACCAAGACTACTTAGTGCTTTAAAAAAAAAAATCCTCCTTCTGAACTTTGAAAGTCCTTTTCTCCACACATAAAGGAAAGGTCTTATGTGGCTGTTTTGCTTAATGTGGGCTGGTTTTATTTTGGACTCTTTGAAACCCAGCATGAAGGCTGAAATTCTATGTGGACAAGTAAAAAATGAAAGGAATGGCGAGGTTTTGGTTGTGCTAAATTAAAGTGACAAGGTACAGATAACAGGGCATGGCTGTGCCCACAAATTAGCCCTCTCTAATTTGCTGCTGTGGAAAGTACTGCTTTGGTGTGCATTGTAATTTCTTTTTTGAATTAAAAGTTTAGAAAGTCTAGTTTGCTCAAAAGCGAAAACCTGAAAAACGTAAGCCTTTCAGTTTTGAAATGGCCCATGGTTCCCTATGTTCAAGGAACTGTTTGAGCAAAATCTTGCTTCAAAAATATGTAAATTACATGGTTTTATTTTTAGAAGTCACACTGTGTGTTGGATTATTTTGTGTGCCCTTTAAAGGTTGCCTTTTCCAAAGTTTTTTCCTCAATCCAGGATGTATTTTGTATTGAGCGGGTGGTGGTTGTATTTTGTTTGGTCTCCTCTGTAAATGAGGTTCCGTGTCATGTTCTGAGTGGATTTCTGATGGGGGAGGGAGGTAAAGAAGGCCCAAGTCACTTTCTCCAACTTCCATGTAGTTCTAGGCAGTGGCTCAATATCGATGGGGAGCCAGGATGACATTTGGTTTCTCCGGCTACATGTCTTACCCCAAATTACAATATCCCTGTACCCCAAGCTCAACTTCCCAGAGGGCTGAAATGGCACTCTGTGAGATGAGTCACCATATTATAAAAAATTGGCCACATAGACTGTGGAATAAGACTCAGGGTTATTTATTACAATGCTGTAAAAAAAAAAATGTGGTTCATGATCATTTACCTTTTGTTTCTAGTTTCTGTGGGTGTTTTCGCAAGGAGAGACCCACTGCCTCCATATCAGATGGTCCACTCCTGGGTGCTGGGCACTTTCACCCTCACATGAGGCTTTAATTCATCATGGCTCCTCCACACTTAGACGGTTGTGGTGTTTCCTGAATTGTGTTCCATAGGTGGTTAAGAGATGCGAGGTGGAAAGGGCTTTATGGTCAAATAGATTTGGATAAACAAAGCTGACAGATGGCTTTCCTGAAGGACTTTTCTGGGTCTCGAACATGTATACGTGCCCATTGTAAATTGTCAGGACACTGAGTGAAGTGGATCTCTGGCACAGGAATATGTTCCTAAGTGCATCCTTGGGGGACACTGCCTCAACGTTTGGCTCTACCTGCCTGTCCTGGGTTTAATTGTGTCCCTCCCAGAAAAGATATGCTGGAGTCTTCCCCTAGCCCCCAGGACCTCAGCATGTGACATTATTTGGCAGTAAGGTCCTAATAGATGTGGTTAGTTAAGATGAGGTCATACTGAGTAGGGTAAGCCCTAATCCATTATGACTGGGGCTCTTAATGAAGGGGGTTGGGACATAGACACACGTGAGGGGCACTGCCATGTGAAGATGGAGCTATGTTGTCACAAGTCATGGGACTCCTGAAAGCTAGGAGGCAGGTCTGGGATAGGTCTTTCCTGAGTACCTTCAGAGGGAGCATGGCTCTGCCCACACCTTAATCTCAGACTTGTAGCCCCAGAACTGTGAGACAACATATTTTTGTTGGCTCAGTCACTCCTTTTGTGGTGCTTTGTTATGGCAGCCCTAGCAAACATTGCCATTCTAGACTTGAGCTCAGTACCTCAGGCTTCTTTTCAGGATGGGCTAGAACTACATCCCTAGTTCTAGAAGCTTCTTAGCCAAGTTACTCTCTGACCTCTTCTGAACTGGGGGTTCCTTCTTTGTACATGCCGTTTGTGGTACTTCCACTAGGGCTTGGCCTTTCTTCCCACTGACCTGGAACAGTGGTTTCTAACTCTGATTGTACAGAGGAATTATCTAGGAAGCTTAAAAAAATGCTAATGCCTAGACCCTACCTAATTAATTAGACTCTCTGGGAGTAGGGTCCAAGAATTTCCTTTGGAAGTTCTCTAGGTGATTCTAATGTGCATGCAGGGTTAGGAATTGTTGAAGGAATCAAGGGCTGAGCTGAGTGTATGTTGGGGGGTGGGGAGCTGGGAGATAGAGGCACCAGCCATAGTTCAGCAGGGGATGGTGAGGCCTTCGTTGAAGCCAAAGAGCTGGGTTTGAACCCTGGATCTTCCACTTACCTATGGTGACTGTGAGAGTCCCTTCGTGGCTCTGTACTGTGGCTTCCTCATTTACAGTAGGGATTATAATGACTGCCCGGTAAGGCTGTTGTGAGGTGTCTTAGCTCAGCCTGCTGTAACAGAGTATGACAGATTGGGTGGCTTTTAAACAACACAAATTTATTTCTCACCGTCTGGAGCCTGGGAAGTCTAAGATCAAGGTGTCTGCCCATTTGGTATCTGGTGAGAGCTCATTTCCTGGTTCATCTTGCTGTGTCCTCCCAGGGTGGAGGGGCCAAGGGAGCTCTCTGGGGTCTCTTTTATAAGGGCACTAATCCCATTCATGAGGGCTCCACTCTCATGACCTAATCACCTTCCAAAGACCCCTACCTCCAAATACCGTCACACTGTGAACTAGGTTTCAACATAGGGATTATGGGAACATGGACGTTTAGTCTGTAACTAAATGAGAGGGTTCAATGAGATGCATTGAGTCCAGGGCGGGAAGATAAGCATTAAAAACTATTGGAAAACCTATCAGGAGACCCTGTGATTGTCTTCTCAGTGAGTCTCCCAGGCAAGAACAGTTTGTCCCTGCAACTTTATGCCCTTTATCCAAACCTTGATTACTCTTTCTTATTCCTCCCTCCCTCCCCAGCCACCTGCACATTCAGTTGGCTTCCAAAACAAAGGAAACCTGCGTTCTCAGTGTGCACACCCTCTCGTCACAAATAAAAAACATTGGTTAGGAGAGTATGTTTATTCCTTAAGGAAGTGGGCTCCAGGCCAAGGATGAGGTCACTGTGGCCCATACCACGTGGGCTGCAGGCACTGCTTTTATAGGTGGTCATTCGTAGCCAAGAGTGGGCAGCTATGGGCACAGCATCTGAAACACTGCCCAGGAGTCCTCCAATTAAAGAGGAGACTTGATCTTCAGTTAATAGGTAGCTCAGCCTCTTGTAAGAGACTTCTGGCTCCTGGCTCTGAGTCAGAATTCAGCCTGCGAATGCTTGCTGAATCCAGATCTCCAAGGGTTGGGCCTGGCTTGTGGTGTTTCAAAGCTCTATAGGCCATTCTGATGCAAGGAACAGAGTTACCACCCTCCATATTCTCTGTGCATGTATGTGTGTGTGTGCATGTGTGTGTGTGTGTGTGCAGGCATTTTGTCACGTGGAAATCGAAGCACTCATTCACTGCTTCATTCAACACATGTTTATTAGGTGTCAGGGGTGCCAGGGTCTCTTCTAGATGGGATATGGTGGTGAACCAAACACTCATGCTCACTTGAAGCTTCTTTTCTAGTGAAGAATCCAGAACGTAAACAAGTAAACAAATGCCTGAAATGATGTCAGACTTTGAGGAGCACCAATAAGAAAATAATGTATGGGAGGCAGATGGGGAAGGACAGGACACTGTTTTGCTTAGGGATCAAGGCAGGCTTCCCCAAGGAGGCAACATTAGAACCTGAGTAAAGAGAGGGAACAAGCAACAGGGGAATTTGGTGGTGGTGGTGGTAGTGGGGGAATGTTCTAGGCAGAGGAGAAGCCCTGTGCTTGGTGTGCTGGAGAACAGCAGGGACAGTGTAGCTGTTCTGGAGAGGGGCAGGGAAAGAAGTGCTGAGTGGGGTGCAGGCCAGACCATAGAGGCCGACAGACTATAAATACGGCTTGGAATGTTTTCTAAGTGGGATAGGATGCAAGGTTTTGGGCACAGGAGTGACATGATCTGATCTATGTCTTAAATGGATTATTCTGGAGAATTGACGACTGTGGACCAAGGATCCCAGAGTCCCAATGAGGCCAGCTAAGGGTAAGGTTTTCAGGCACTGTCCAAGGAAGTTTATGCATTTGCTGCTAGAAAAATATTCAGCCAATTCCTAGGCAGTGTTGGCTATGCTTAGAACTTCAAAATGAAGTATAGAATGTATACTTTTTATACCTTGTCAAATAATTCTGTATATTTTTCAATATGATATCTGCAATGTTATTTCAACAAGACCAGAAGTTCAAACAAATTTGTGTTCATTTGCATTCTTGTCTTTTTTTGTGTGTGCAAGCCATGCTAGTTTTATTACAGATTACAGTAAAAGAAGTAATTTGTTGGGGTCAAATTTCTGAGGCAGGCTTTTGAGTAGATCTAGAATTTAGTGTTTTTCTGACAAATGGAGAATTTCATTTTCCTGCAATCTAATTATTTTCATCATTCTTGTTTATAAATGTTGTATCTTTTCTAATGATTGGTGCTTTTATTTGCATCTGTATCACTTCATTAAACTTTTTGAGTATAAGTAATTAAATGTGCTTTATGGACTAAATGGTTGTGTCCCTCTGAAATTCATATGTTGGAAATCTAATCCCCAGTGTGATGGCATTTGGAGGTGTGGGGCCTTTGGGAGGTGGTTATGTGAGAGGGCTTTGCCCTCATGAATGGGGTATGTGCTCTTAGAAGAAGAGGCAGAGCTCACTTTTTCTTTCTGCCTAAAATATTTTAGGCAGTGGACCTATAAAAGTACTCAGTAATCTACAACTTATTGGACCAGTGGACCAGTGAGCTCTGCCTTTCTTTCTGGGGGTGTTGATGAAAAGGAGAAGTAGGCAGTCTGTAGCCAGGAAGAGGGTCTCACCAGAATCCAACAATGCTGGCAGCATGATCTTGGACTTTCAGTTTCCAGACTGTGAGAAAAAAATTTATGTTGCTTATAGAAGCCACCCAGTCTATGGTTCTTTGTTACAACAGCCCAAAAGTACTGAGACAGTGTGTGTATTGGCATATGATTCATGTGCATTTGTTTTCAGTTTGTATGACCAAAATAGGTATTGGCATTCCATGGATTGTCTAAACAACATATTCTATACAAACCATAAGTAAAATATAGAAGAACCCCAGAAAACCCCACCCTACCTATATATTTGAAAATTTACCAAAAACCAGTGTACTTTTATTTATTTATTTATTTAGAAGGTTATTATTTATTTATAACAAATAGCCCACATCTGTAATCCTCTCCAGTCAGAAGTTCTTTGAAACCATGCCATTGGCCTTGGCCAGTTGGAGGATGGAGTCATCTGACTCACCCATCCTGCAAATGGCCCCACAGGCAGCATAGGTTTTAAATTGGCTGTTGAACGTGCCTGCCCCCCTTTTCAGCCTTGGCCATGTTCATCTGGATGGACATGTGGCCCTTGGCGCCAATGATGTGGTTGCTGGCAGAGTATTTCTGTGGAGGTCCATGAATTCACCAGCGTCCTTCTGCATGTCGAGGGAGTACTTGCTCCCATCACTGTGAGCACAGAATGGAAGCGCTGCATCCCCCTGGCAGCCAAAACTAGCATCATTTTTAATGTTGCCTAAAATAGTCTTGATTAGACACTTTTCCTGTAACACCTTATAAGATAAAAAGGGAAAGTACTAGAAACATTATACTTGGTAATAAAAGGAATAAATAGGTAGAAAATAAAGATGAGCCCTCAAGTAAAAACTCTGAAAATATAACTAAAAATACAAGCCATTGAAACTATGTAAGTAGACTTATTTGTGAAGTGTTTTAAAATTTTTGTGTCAGATGCCCTGTAACATAAATGACAGGTAAGATTCATGAACTCACTGGGCAGATACTATCGTAACCAAGTACTTAACGTTGACACCCTCATCAATGGGACAAACCAACGGCATGTGCCTTCTGATATGAGGTATGACACCACTCCTGTCATATTTCTGCCAAAAATCCATTAACAGAATCTCCTTGCAAGGAGATATTAGACAGATCCAAGTAGAGGGAGATTCTACAAAATAACTTTTGTAGATTTTACCTTACTTTTCAAAAATGTCAAGGTCACAAAAGAAAAAGAAAGACTGGAGAACTATCCTAGATTGAAAGAGACCAAAGAAATTCTTAGAACTGTAAGTGCTATCAGTGATCCTGAATTAGCTCTGGGACCAGGGAAACAAACTCTCTTCTTCTTTTTTTTTTTTTTTCCCTAAAGATTTTATTTATTTATTTGACAGAGACAGAGAGTGAGAGCGAGAGCAAGAACACAAGCAGTGGGAGTGGGAGAGGGAGAGCAGGCTTCCCGCCGAGCAGGGAGCCCGATGTGGGACTCGATCCCAGGACCCTGGGATCATGACCTGAGCCGAAGGCAGACGCTTAATGACTGAGCCACTCAGGCGCCCACAAACTCTCTTCTTTTATGATAAAGGACATCATTGTGACAATTAGTGAAATTTGAATAAGGCCTGTAGATTTTATAATAGTATTGTATCAATTTTAACTTCCTGATTTTGATAATTGTGCTGTGATTATGTAAGTGAATGTTCTTGATTTCCAGAACTACAGATTGAAGTATTTAAGGATAAAGGAGCATCACATTTGCAACTTTCTCATAGATTGTACTGGAGGAGGAAAAGCTCTTTTCCCTCTATTCTTCCAGGTTCTCCAGCTGGGGCCCTGCACATTAGACTGACAAAAGATGGAATAATGAGAGAAAAACAAAGAGAAGTTTATTAACACAAGCAGTGTGCATATACATGGGAGAAACTCACTGATGGGTAACTCAAAGGGATGGTTGGAACTTGGGCTTATATAGCATCTTAAAAGAAACAATAAGTTTCAGAGAAGTGATAAAGACAAAGGAAAAGAGTTTTAGGCTTTCAAGGGTAGCAACTATGGGAAGGTGAATATGTGGGGCAACTACTGGAAATCAGGGTTAATTAATAAGGCTTGTTTGTGCAGGTGCATCTCAGTGCCATCTCATCTTATGTGATAAGGTTGTCCTCATTCTGATTTGGGAAGCAGGGGACACCTTTATGGGGGAATTTATGTTCTGTTTTCAGGCAGATTGGCAGAGGGCAGAAAGCTCATCCTGTGTCTGCTCTTTTAAAAATTGCCTTTTGCTCACAATAATCCTTATGCTAGCGCAGCACGTTTTGGGGGTGGCATACTCTGAACTCCTTCACTGTTCAGAAATAATACAAGAAAAAGAGATAAAGCTACTGTGATAAAATGTTAGTATTGGGAGAATCTGGGCAAAGAGTACATTTCATGTTCCTATTGGAATTTTTTGGTAAGTCTTAATTTATTTCAAATTATGAACTCTAAGTTGAGTTTAAGAGTTTATTTTCTGCCAAATTTCAACCCCACCCCCAAACTAGTAAATGGTAGGAAGAAGACTTCTTCTTTTTTTTTTTTAATGTAAGGCAAGTGTTTCTGAGATTGCCTTTAATATTTTATCAACTAGCTAAAAACATTTCAAACATCATCTTGTATCAATAGAGCAGTGTGAGACTTGACATGCCAAGAGAGCCAGTTAGAATAAAGTGGACCAGTGGGAAGTATTTTTCTTATGCTTAATTCTTAAATAGCCTTAAATAGTCTTAAATTCTTGAATGGAAAACTAATGTGTAATTTAAAATATTTTAGTCATACTGCTCATAAACCTGCAGATTGATCTCCTTGTTTTGAATGTGTTTTAGAGGAGGACATAAAAATTTACTAAGATGTGAGAAATTCACCACAGAGAGGACTTCCTGAATAGTGAGAGTGATCAAGTACTGGAAACTTGTCAAAGATTCTGTCCACCCCCAAAGACTAGAAAGAGGCAAGAGTACTTGATTTCTCATGTTCTACATGTAAATGTACCTGGACATTGGTCTGTAGATGGCTCAAGCTTTGACTCTTAAAAACATTTGTAATCACATAAATTCATATTTTTGTTAATCTTAGAGCCTATGTGGATTGAGAAATCTCCCACTGTTATTATAAGTAACTTGGGGTTCCCTTGTGAATTGTCACTTAAGAAGTAGTAGCTAGTTTCCTGCCGTTTAAATCTTCAGTGGTTCGGAGTTGTAGATTACTGAGTATTTTATACAGACTTTTGCCCACTTCATGAAGAAGAGTTTTGCCTCTTTCACTCTGCACTAACTACCGGAACTTCGATAAACTGGCAATCCAGCAGTTTAATCATTATGGCCAATCTACCTAGAGTAATGGTACTGTTTTTCAAAGAGCAGTTCTTTTCCTCTTACTACTGATCTAATGACTGGACAGAGGCTGTGAAGTTGGATGTTTTCTGGGGTCTCTTCTCATTCTACAGCAGCTATATAGCCTTAAATAAGCTCCCATCGATCCTCACTATTCGCGGATTTCATATTTGTGAATTCACCTACTCATGAGTATTTATTTATAACTCTACATCAGTGCTTAGAGTGCTTTTGCAGTCATTCATAGACGTGCAACAAACTGAAATTTCGAGCTGCCCAGTGAACACATTGCCCACTGAGGTCGAACAAGACAACACTCTTGCCTTCTTGTTTCAGCTCTCCTGCTGTAAACAAGTGTGCTTTCATGGTCTGTTCATTGCCATGCTTTTCACATTTTTATGCTTTGTGATTTCACCCTTTAAAAGTAGTTCCAAGTGTAGTGACAGAGTGCAGTCTAGTGCTCCTAAATGCAAAAGGTTGTGCTCTGCTTAAGAGAAAATGTGTGTGTAGGATAAGCTTGTCAGGCAGACGTTACAGTACAGCTGCTATTAGTTCAAGGCTAGTGAATGAACAATCTGTATTAAATAAGATGTCTTTAAACAGAAGCACACATAAAACAAAATCGTGTATTGTTTGGCTGACAAAAATGTGGCGAGTGGCTCACAGGAACCTAACCCTGTATTTCCTCTAGGAGCAATAGTTCAGCATTTGCTAATTCAGTGTTCCCATTGACTTTATAGAGCATAACTACTTCTCATGTTCTACATGTAAATGTACCTGGACATTGGTCTGTAGATGGCAAATAGAGAGAACTGACTCTTTATTTGATCTCTCTGAATTTCAGCTTCCTTATAGGCAGGGTGACCCTGTATATTACTCATCATACAGCCCAGAGTGAAAGTGAGAATTTATCAAATAGTTTGCTGGTTCATTGGGTCTAAACAAGGACTGTCAAGCAAACTGGGTCATATAGTCATCCTATTGTAGGTAATATGGAGCTTAAAATAGCTAATTTCAGTAGCAGTCAGCAAATATTTATGGACTATCTCCTACTTTCCAGGTAGAGCATGAGGTAGGATAGAGCCTGACCCTTTCTATGAAGACCTTAGTGGCTGAAAAGTAATGAACAAAGAGAGAATGAAGCAAGATAAAGTCCTGTTAAGGATTCTAGGACCAATGGGAATCCACTGAGAAATTCTAAGAAGGGAGGTGATAAGACAGTATAAAAGTTCTTTGTAGTGTGTGGAATTGGGAGTGGAGGGGGAGGAGCAAGGGAATGCAAGGGACCTGTCAGGAAGCTACTGCAACAGTCCCAGCAGAAGTGATGGTGAAAGTGGAGGTGGAAGAAGACTGGGAGACACTGTTTGACCTATTTAGGAGGTCAGATCTGTTGCTCTTGATGATGAATATGAATGTATGGAATGAGAAAAAAAAAAGCTATTGGGAGTGATTCTCAGATTGTGTGAATAGAGGTCCATGTTCTGAAAAGAGAAATGTTGAAGGAGAAACATGGTGAGCAGAGTCAAGAATTTAGCAAGTTAGATGTAAGTGTATTTACATAAAAGTCCATCTGTAAATTTTAGTCCCCCCCCCTTTTTATTCCTGGTAATAGCAATTTTTAAAATGATGCTTGTTTTTTTTCTCCCCCTCTCTTTATCTCTGTGGGTTTGTGCCTATTGGCGTCCACATCTGGTTACTATTCTTTCATTGTCCATATCAATTTTCTGAGCATTCTTTTGCACCTATTAATTGGAAGTCAGTTAACGCCCCATCTCTTCGGCTCTGCCACTGTCCACAAAGGAGCAGTCCTGGTCCAGGTTTTAGATCTGCTTCAGGCTGCCCAGGAGAGACAGAAGTAGGGGCTGCCTCTGGTATCTGGTCCGGGCACCCACACAAGCCCCCCCCCCCCCCCGCCAGCACTCGGACATTGGCCTTCCAAGGGTGTGACTCTTCAGTGCACACCCCGAGCTGAGCTCCTGCTCCAAGGCAGGCTCCCCAGGCCAGCATGCCTGGTTTGGTGGGGCTTTCTCCAGACCCTGTTTGTGAACTTGGGTTATACTTCTGACTTCTCCTGTCTTTGGGATCTGTTGGGAGGAAACCTTTTCTCTACCCACTTAGCTTTAAAAGGTCCGGGTCCTGCCATTTAACTGACAACAGACAGATTAACAGGCAAAAGGGAAGGTTTATTTACCTGTGCACGCCGGAGTACTCAGTATTGGGTAACTTGCTGAATAGTCAAAGGTAAAGGTTTATGTACCAGCTTACTGAAAAAGAGGTGTTTAGAGCTCCCGTGGGAAAGTATGGAAAGTTCTGTTGGGCTTTTTGATGCTAATAAACAGCTGAATTCATACTTCTTGGTGCTAAGGGTCAGTCTTCTCCCTCAAGTCAGGGGTGGGGGGTAGTGGGGGAGTCGGTGTCAGTGGGAGATGTATTTTCTGGAGTCTCTGCTTAAGTTTAGATAATTTTCTTTCTGTGGCTGCTGATTGTTCTGATGTTTTCAGTTTAAAGTAATTTTAATACCACTTTGGTGGACTGTTAATTAATCCCTTCAGACTCTAGGTTTCCTTTTCTGTCAGGACAAACCCAGCCCATGAGTCTAATTAAATCGAATGTCCTAAGAGAGGGATTCTGGATCCCTTCTTTCTGGTGGGTAGAGGATAGTTCCTGTATCCTTATGCAAATGTATCCACCTTCTCTTCATTGATCTACTCTGCCTGTCAAGGAGTATTGGAAGGGGCAACCCTGCTCAGGTCACAAAAGGTCACTCCTCCTCCCTCTCAGTGGTACTAGTTCACCCTTCATTTGCATAACTGTGTGAGGCCGCTATGTTGACTCATCCCTGAAGGAAGAACTGCTTCTAGTGCTTTATCTTTGTCCACCAAAAGACAGACACTTGGTCTGGCAGTTTCCTTTTTTTGAAACTTGTAAGACCTGCCACATCCTGTGGATACAGAGATTTTTAACTAATGGGTAAGTAAGAGATGCTGTGAATTACAAGTTCACAGATTTCTTGCAACTTTTTTGATTTTGGTTGAATGAAAAATGCTTAAAAAACAGGGAACATGAGGTCAGGGCTTTGAACAAAGGTATAATGCTAAATGTTTGCTAACTGCTTCAGCCCTTTCCTCTTGAGCTGCATGAATCAGTGTTTTTTGGCTAGGAAACATTTGATACCTGTTTATCCGCTTCCTAAACACAGGAAGGCTTCTCTTTTTCAGTTACCAAGTTTTTAGCTAAGAAAGGAGTAACTTGTTAAGATGTGATTGTGTGTGCTTTTGAGTACTGCTTTGCTTCCAAGGAGAGGAAACATTAGAGGGATCAGGGAGATAGGAACAAAGAACCAAAAATTACTTTGTAGAAGTTCTATATTTTTTAAAAAAATGATTAACTAATGTTCCCTTTATCTGGCAAGTGGTAAGGATGCCTCTGATATAGTATATTCAGCTTTTTGCAAGACTTCCAAAAATGTATTAATAAGCTCTTGGACAACGTGGAGAACTGGGAGCTGGCTGCTGATAAATTCAGACAAAATGGTTGCATAACATCACATTTTCTGCCGCCACCTCCCCTTTCCTTCCTGGGCTTCTTGGGTGTCCAACGCGCTGGCCTTCAGCCAGGACTCTCTGGTATACTGGTCATGGCCAGCATCCCTTATGATTGGTCATTGTGGACCCCGTGCTGGTGTTAAATATTTTAAATGTGATCTCAGGGTATAATAAACTAGAGCTCTTGGGAGAAGCTGGCCGAAGATGGACTAGGGCCAAATTAGCTCCTTGGGCACTTCACCCATGGGGCTCACACCCCATATGTAATTAAAATGAAAATCATAAAATAAGTGTCAGGAAATCCAAAGCAGTGCACATTTTCTAGTGATGATGACCTTGTATTTTTTAGAACTATTAAGTAACAAATAATGTTTTATTTTCTCGTCGATTGGATGCTCTTGCTTTGTTAGTGCCTTAAACACGAGGGAGGCTTGGTTGACCTCTGAGTGAGGCTTCTAAAGCAGCAAGGAAAGGGGAGAACTGGGAATCATGGATTGATTCTATTTACACTTTGAGCTTCTATCAGTAGTTGTGTTGGCTTAAAGTGAGTAAAAATTGTTTGCATAGCCATTAAGCGTTTATGATAACGTGTCGAGTTGTTTAAAAGAAAAGCACTGCTTAAATTAAAATAGCACCATGAACAAATAAGCCTTAGACTTCTTGTAATGGAAAGATGAAGCATACTACTCAACAGAGGGATTTACCACAAAAGTCTAAATTTATTAAACTACCACTTTTGCATATTGGTTTTGTTGGATTGTTTGCTTTTGGCTTTGGGGTAAGGGTGCCCTTCCCACAACAGACCTCCCCTAGTGCCATCTTCAGTTTTACAGCTGATTCTCTTGCTGTGACGTGAGGTGCTGACTTGCAAAGCCCATGGTGGGGCAGGACTTTAGGTGCGGGTCTTTCAGGTGATCTTTCCCTTAGGTGTCACGGCACACGGCGACTATTTCTCAGCCCTGAGGGTGAGATCAGAAGAGGAGAGGGGGGCTGGCTGTGGCTACGTTTGCCATCATTAAGAGCCTGGCTGACTGGGCAGATGATATCTCGTGATTACTGCTCTCTTCTGCTCAATGCCAGGTTGGAAAAAGGAAGATAATTACGGAAAAAGAGCGCTGAGGAGAGGCGCCAACTGCCAGATCCCTTGATGAGTGAGGGATTTATCTAGAAACACAGCTGAAAATACCCATTAAATATGTAAACTAGACTGAAGGGATTGGCAGAAGGGAGAGTGGCCGTTATTTATTGAATTACTGCATTTTTATTAGTTTGAAATACAATTACATATGTTTCAGTTAGCCCTGGGGAGGAGAGAAAAGTTTATTAGTTTGACTCAAAGTTATAAAAAGTGTTATTAAATGGCTGTCATTTCAAGAATGAGATGTATATGTTAGGGGTGGATGAAAGGAGAAATCTTTGGAAAATTCTATCTTGGACCTTCCTGGCTTTGTGATTCTAGGACATAAAAACAGTGGTGACACACTGAACGCTTATTATGTGCCCAGGTCTCATGGAAGCGCTTGACATCATGTGATCATCACAGCAATCCTGTGAGGGAGCAGGACTACCCACATTTAACCGAGGAAACACTGAGGATTATGGGATTTGCCCAGAGTCACCCTGCTGCTTAGGGATAGAGTCAGTTAGTGATCGTGATCTCAGAGATGATGGTCTTAATCACACGACGCTATGTTTGTGGCCTCAGTCACTTTTCTTGTTAGCTATCTTATTTTTAAAATGCAGGGACAGGACTAAATTATAATAAATCAGTGAGTTTTAGAACTAGAAGCTCATTGCTTTTTTTTTTTTTTTAAATAACAAACAAACTGAGCCGAGCCAGTGTTCATCCTATACTCACTGCAAAAGGTCAAGATAATGACTAAGTGGTAATTACTAGCAAGTATTTGTAGCAAATGAAGTCATTTCAGGATTTTCGTTTTGACAATCATTTTCATTAGTTTTAGTAACGGGGATATGGAAAGAAGGTATTTCTGAGCCTCCATCTCTGTTGCTTTCTCATTTCTCTCTGTCTGAACCTCCGCCCCACCAACCCCATCACCCTCTGGAGTTGCTGAATAATCACATGACAAGCCATCAACTCATCTAGGGAGTGATGAGTAAATGCAAAGGGGTGGGTGAGAGAAGGGAATTTCAGGCAAGGAATAAGAAACACGCCAGTGATGAAGAGAACCAGGAAGAGACTGCATTTATTCTGTGCTTTTCAGACTGGAAGGTTATTTAACTAGACCTCAGTAGAAAACATGCTCCTTCCTTCTTTGGAAAAGAAAAGATTCATTCTCTAGCAGATCATAGATTCTTCTGCATCATGCAGTTTGTTGAGATGTAGCTACTTTAAATATATATAAGAAGGTTTAAAGATACTTCCATTATTAGTATAGGAATGTCTCATTCTCTTGTTATCATGCTAGAATATGGTGTTTCACATGAGTGGATTTTCTAGGTAAATAAATACCAACACTTAACATTTTTATTTTAATAAATTATAATAGAATTTTACATTTTTGTTAAGTATACCATATAGGCAAATGAGGATATATAATAGATATGTATTGTTTAATGAAGAATAATAAAACATTAATACATACCCACCGTCCAGCTTAAGAAATAGAACATTACCAGTATCTTCGAAGCCCTGATCTGTTTCCCCTCCCTCACCTTTGTACCTTTGTCCTGAGTATTTCATTCATGATTTCTTTTTTTTATTTTTAGGGTTATGTAAATATAGACAATATTTTTTGGAACTTTGTAAAAATGGAATTATTCTGTATGCAATTTGCTGTGACTTGGTCAACCTTAACATTATCTTTCTGAGATCCACCCATATTGATACATGTAGCCGTAGTTCCTTTTCACTCTTTAGAGTGTATTCCATTTTATGAATATGCCACAGTTTTTCCAGCTTCTTGCTGTGAGAATGATGCTATGAGTATTGTTGTATACCTCTTCTAGAGCAGATGAGTACGAGTTTCTCTAGGATGTATACCCACGAGAGGAACAGCTGTGATGGAGGGTGTTTACACACCTACGACTTTACTAGGCAATGTTATCATGTCCCCACAGTATTTGTGCCAAATTAAATTCTCCCTAGGACCACATGAAATTCTCGTTGCTCCACATACTTTCAACACTTGGTATTGTCAGATTGTATAATTTTTCTAGTCTCAAGGATATAAAATGGTGTCATATTGGGGTTTCTTTGCATTTTCCTAATTACCAGTGAGGTTGACCATCTTTTCATAGGTTTATTGACCTTCATGTTTTCTCTTTCATAAAATGCCAACATGCCTTTTGGTTGCTTATCCTTTTCATATTGATTCATTGGAGCCCTTTTTATATGCTGTGTGATAAGTCTTTGTTCCTTATAAATGTTATATCTTTTCAATAAGTGATGTTAAAAAAACAAAATTTAACCAAGTAAATTTTTAGATCTCATTGGCTTTATTAAATGATTCATCCGGGGCGCCCGGGTGGCTCAGTTGGTTAAGCGACTGCCTTCGGCTCAGGTCATGATCCTGGAGTCCCGGGGTCGAGTCCCGCATCGGGCTCCCTGCTCGGCAGGGAGTCTGCTTCTCCCTCTGACCCTCCTCCCTCTCATGCTCTCTCTCTCTATCTCATTCTCTCTGTCAAATAAATAAATAAAATCTTAAAAAAAAAAAAAAAAGATTCATCAGGCAGCATCCCATCTAACAAGTAGAGAGATACTCCAAAGAGTTGTACACAATGCAGAGTTTTTATAGGAAGGAGGGTGGGGCAAGAAAGTTATTAGCAAAAGAAAAGAAAGAATTGTTTCAGACAAGGGGGCTTGTCCTGTAGATTACCTAATCTTGTAGTGGGTCCATGTGATAGATTACCTCATTGCTGCCCACTGGAAAATTCCTGACTAACCATTTACGATTATATTTTGGGGAAGGTTGAATCTGCAATTAGGTTGGGTATTAAGTCCCGATTTGGGGACTTGATGGAGCATAAGAGCATAAGAAAACGTGTGGTTTTCTTTTTAACAGTGGCTTATATTTGTTATTATATATTTTTTCTTATGGTACCTTTTGATGAATGTTCTTAATTATTTTGTAGATGAATCGATCAGTTTCTTTCTTTATGTTTTGGGCTGTTTGTATCTTTCTTAAGAAATCCTTCTTACCTAATGATAAAATTAAGATACTCTTTTATATATATTTTCTAAGATTTTCCTTTCTGTTCATTTATACTTAATCTTTGGAATTGTTTCATTTAATGTGGATTGTGATCTAGGGGTTGAGTTTAAGAATTCCCTACATCGTTTCAGTGCTATTTATTAAATGGCTCATTTACCCTGACACTAGTCCACAGTGTCAGCTTTGGCAGTTACTAAGCTGTCATCTGTGTGTAGGCCCTTCTCCGGCCTATATATTTGTTACATATCCTTGTTGATATCTTTACCATATTGATTCCTCTTACTCAAATTTTTATGTCTCTCCATCTATTTGGGGGCATTTAAAATTTTTCAATACATTTTATTATTTTATGTGGAAAGCTCTTGTAAAAGTTTGTTTGATATATTCCTATCTTTATTATTATTCTTGTAAATTGTATGTTTAAAAGATTGCTCTTTCTAATTCTTTATTGCTGGTGTATAGAAATGAAAATAACTTCTATGTATTGATCTTATATTAAGAAACTTGGACAAACTATCTTATTAATACTAATAAAGTTTCTGGTAGATAATTTTATCCTCTGAATAATGACAAATTTGCTTTCCCTCCTCAAACCTTTTTTTTAAAATAGAGATTTATGTATTTATTTATTTGACAGAAAGCGAGAGAGCGAGAGAGCAAGCAGGAGCAGCGGGGAGAGGGAGAAGCAGACTCCTTGCTGAGCAGGAAGCCTGATGCGGGGCTTGATCCCAGGACGCTGGGATCATGACCTGAGCCAAAGGCAGATGCTTAACTGACTGAGCCACCCAGGCATCCCATCTCTCCTCAATCCTTATAATGTTTGTTTTTCTTGACTTATTGTGTAGGCTGGTACCTCCAGCACAATATTTAATAGAGCGGTTGTTCTATTTGACTTCCTTGCTTTGTTTTCAATTTTAAAAGGAATGCTCAGTTGTTTGTAATTGAGAATGATGATTGCTGTAGGCTTTTTAGACATCCTTTGGGAAGGAAGTTTCCCTCTATTCCTAATTTGTCTACTTTTCTAAAAGGCTTTAAGGAATTTCAATTGGCTTGTGTGTTAGTGATTCTGATGTCCTATTTAGCCAGGGCAGAAGGGAATTAGATTTTTTCAGTGATTGATGATGATGCCTGCAGTGGAGGTTAGTGTAGAGGAGAAGATAGTGGGAAATAGTATATGGTTGCTGTAGTTTATTTCTGCTTGTTTTATATGCTCTAAAAGAATTTCTTGTAAATTACTGCATTTTGGCTATTATTTCTAGCTTTTGTTTTGTTTTGTTTTTGTTTAGAGTATTCTGATTACATGAACCTGGGTCCAATGCTCCCAATTTTTTCTGTTACAGTCTGGTGATGCTTAATTTGCACCATGCTTAAGTAACCAATTCTCTCCTCTGTAGTCTATCCCCAGTCTCTCCAGGTTACACATTTACTGAGTTGAACCTGTTACCTGCTATTTTTCACTGTACTTCTGAGGAATTTCCTTAAAGTGTCTAAGAAATAAATGGCTTGCCCCAAATCTAATCAGTTTATTTATTTATTAGTTACTCATTCACCAGATATTTATTGAGAGCCTACTATATGATTAGAGGTATAATGGTGAAGAGGACAGCATCCCTACCTCATAGTTTACACTCTAGAGTGGAATTATGACAATAAACAAATAGGTGAGTGTGTAATATGGTGCAAGGGAGTGACAAGTGGGGAGTAAAGGAGGGTGAGTGACAGAGGGGGGAAGAGGATGATCGGGAATGTATGTGTGCTGGCAATTTTACTGGCATTAGGTTATGTAGAGAAGGCTTCTGTGAGGAGATGACATTTGGGTGAGTCTTGAATAAGGTGGGCAAGCAGCTATGGGAAGTTGTGGGAACAGTGGTTGGAAGCATAGTATTTCTGAGGAACTTCAAGAAGTCCCATGTGGCCAGAAGAGTGTGAGCCAGGAAGAGTGGAGTAAGAAGATGCGGACAGAAAGAGGCAGAGGCCAGAAAATGTTGGGCTTGTAAAAACTCATTATCAAAGAGATTTTGCTTTCATATATATTTTTTTAAGATTTTATTTATTTATTTGACAGAGAGAGAGAGAGCACAAGTAGGCAGAGTGGCAGGCAGAGGGAGAGGGAGAAGCAGGCTCTCCACTGAGCAGGGAGCCCGATGTGGGGCTTGATCCCAGGACCCCAGGATCATGACCTGAGCCGAAGGCAGCCGCTTAACTGAGCCACCCAGGTGCCCCTGCTTTCATATTCTTATAGACATAATGGAACTATGTAAGTGTAAAGTATTTTAGGAGCATCTGCTATCTCTTTGTTCTTTTATTTTTTCAATGATTTCTTTAGCCTGTTGTCTGGTTGCTGAGAATAAGAATGGAAAGGCCTTGCAAGCAGCAACCTGGGTTTCCTTCATTCTTTGTCAGGATCTCCAGGCTCCATGATTGCTGGAAGATAGGCCCTTGGTAATATTTTGAAATGAGCAAAGAATCTCTTTTTCCCCTTGGAGGAGTTTGGAGAGTGCTTTTACTTAGTTGGGGCTGGTTCTTTGCATCAGGTTGGGAGATGTTGCTATTCTAAAGACTCTAGAGGAATGAACCTTGGAAAGGGCATGTCATGTATAAGCTGCATGTCTTTCCAGCCTTCAGTTGCTCTATGGATGAAACTCTTCAGTGTGAGGTGGGAAATTCTCAGTCTGACTTCCTCTCTTCAAATAGAAACATACAACTTAGATAAGTGCAGTTGATTTGTACATGATCCCATAACTTTGTCTTACTTAGGCTACTATTTTGAGCGGTAGATGTTAGGATATTGGAATAAGTCTGATTCCCAGCTGGGTCTTAACTCTGTGCCTCAGTCACCTATTCGTAAAATGAGATTATGTGACAGTATTTGCCAATCTACCTCACAGAAATTCTTTGTGTGATGAAATGAGAGGGATGTTGGAAATTTGGTTTGTCTATTTTAATATTTAATAAATAGTTAATGCTAAAGTCTGATAGACAGTCATTATTACTAATAATGCTTGTTGTCGCATGCAACATAATTTAACTTTGAAGCAAAAATACACTGGATTTTCCATTCCTAGAGGATGTGACTATAGTTTCTTCCTTTGTCTTATAGACATAGGTATGAAAATTGAGAGGCAAAAGTAAGGAAACTGTACCTAAATTTTCCTTTACATCTTCTAGTCCCTTTGATTATGATGGGGCTTTCTGCTGAGAATTCAGAAACAATTTCTGGGTCATTTTAATAACCTTGGAAACCTCATTGGTGGAAAGGACCTTGTTAGTGGTGAACACAAGTGGGATCTTAGTTTGGTGATTCATTTATCAAATGTTTTCTTATCAATGTAATGGTTGTAATCTTTAGTAGGTCATACAGTGAATATTAACTATTTCACACTTTT
Source organism: Mirounga angustirostris (assembly GCF_029215605.1). Taxonomy (NCBI): domain Eukaryota; kingdom Metazoa; phylum Chordata; class Mammalia; order Carnivora; family Phocidae; genus Mirounga; species Mirounga angustirostris. Next base: position 40,095,393 of record NW_026991720.1, read on the forward strand.
ATACTTATGAAGCTTAAAGTCAATGCACATATTTGGTATGATGACAACATGGGAAGGAGAGTGGTGTTCATGATGGTACTTTCTATGTCTCTCTATGCCTAGGAAAAGGTAAGAGATGAGTTGGAATAATTATAAGCAACTGAGACAAGAGTCTACTATTGAGGAAAAGAATTTTCAGACTGTGTGCATCGATTAACTAGTTGGTTAGCTCTTCAGCTCTCCACTTTACCTCGGAAGCCACATTTTCTCCTGTGTCTTCACACTGGGTTTGAACTTTCATAATCACTGGGATCAAAGTTTTGGACATAAGAAATAATGACTGAGATGAGTAGTTTGTGTTTGAGAATTGGCGCTTTGGTGGTCATGCAATAGATGATAGTTTTCTCTTCTGCTTCTTCTAATGAGGAGAGCTTTTTCAGGGACCAGTGTTGAGCAGGTCTCCTGCCGCCCTTTACGTCCTGCTGATGCTTTGGTGTTGGCCAATGCTAACTAGCCGGAGCCTGGATGCCATCTCTTCCCTGTTGAGCTCTGAAGCTCCTGGCTTCACTCCTCCTCGCCGCACTTCAACATGATCCCCTGCAGCAAGCTTGCGAATTGATTCACCGAAACAGCTTCTTTCATTTCCAGGTGCTCATTTGAAGGACTCTTCACTCTGTGAAGTTTCACAGCCTTTGATTTTACCCTAAGACTTTAGGACCACATCAGAGAATTTAAAACACAAAGTGAAAATGTGGCCTGATATTAGAAGTTATTTCAGTAAAAGTGGATGTGTTTTCCAGTCCATGGGAGGAGGCAGGAAAACTACGATTGCTTTCCCATTCCATGCAGGCTCAGATGTAAACCTCTGCAGGCAAAGAGCTTTTTATGCGGTAAAAGCTGAACAACGTACCCACATTTCTTACCTTTCAAGTTATGACAGTCAGTCACAACTGTCAACAATAAAGATGTTTTGGATACCATCCAGAGATAATCTTTAACAAGTTTCAGTATTAGACATATAAGAGTTTATAGAAACTTTTTGAGCTTTGTCAGGAAGGTGCTTCTGACCGATCTTCAGTAGGATTCACTTTTTGAATTTTTTTTTTTTTTAATCAGTGGTGATAGAAAAGGGAATATGCTGAGCTGTCTTGCACCTGAAAGACAGGATGTGTCTACAAAGCACTCTACTTTGCTCCCCTTTCTCAAACAATACTTACAGAATTTTAAGATGGTGAAATGACAGGAAGAACAAATTTGGTTTGGCTTGAATTTTTTCTTAACTTAATTACAAGAATTAAGAATTCTGGAAAAAGGGCACCTGGGTGGCTCAGATGGTTGGGCGTCTGCCTTCGGCTCAGGTCGTGATCCCAGGATCCTGGGATCGAGTCCCACATCAGGCTCCCTGCTCAGTGCAGAGGCTGCTTCTCCCTCTCCCTCTGCCAGTCCCTCTGCTTGTTCTCTCTGGCTCTGTCTATCTCTCTGTCAAATAAATGAGTAAAATCTTAAAAAAAAAAAAAAGAATTCTGGAAAAAAAAAACCATAGCAGAAATAAAGACCAGAATTAAAGCACTAAAGCATGCCTTATAGAACTCATGTGTTATTTTTCCTGTTCACTAAAGATTTTTAAGACAAACAAACATGAAAAGAAAGTCTCTTTCTCCAATTGGATTAACATTTAGCTGAAAGCACAAATGGTCAAGTGTGAGTAAAACTCTTCAGGAGATTCTTAATTTAAGCGTAAGTATGTTTCAACATTCTAGATTTTTGTCTGAAACTTGGAACACTCTTATTCATGGATTCAGTACTATATTTGGCAGAATCAAAGTTAGACACAGCCATATGAAGGTCCCCTGAGTATCTCTAAATTCTCATTTTGTATTAATAAAGACACAGATAAAGACTATTTGGAGAATTTGATCCTAAGGGAAAAATGTATTGAGCATTCCAGTCTGGCTTGCTGGGAGGATATCATCCTTTGACACCATAGTGGCCCCCGAGATGGGGATGTATGGGGGCATGTATGGGGGCATTCTCTGGCCTTCTGTAGGGAGGAGACTCTTTTACATTTGAGAGACTTAGTGGCCTAGGGCAGGGTCTTAGAGCTGAATTAAGTGAGGGATTTTTGAGGGATTGGGATTAAATACAGAAGCACTGATGGGAGTGGGCGGTGATGGCCATGAAGTCATTAGAGTTCAGAGAACATTTCCCTGGCCTCTTTGGTTTCCTACTCACTCTGTTTCATTCCTTTCCCCAATGCCCAAACACTGGAGATAACTTCCTTTCTCTTTCTACTTTTGCCAGTGTTTAGATCTTATGGTATTATGAATTCTGAGAATGTAATCTTATCACTTCTTGAGATTCTTCAAGAGTTATTTTCCCCCTTCTAGTAAGAAATGAAAGGTAAGAAGTAAAAAGAGTAGTAAATGTGTTTTAGAGTGACTCCAAGTAACTGGGGGCAGAAAGGAAAAATGGAGAGAAGGGGAGACTAAGTTCCATGGTAGGAATTTGACATGCTAGAGCGACTGAAAGAGGGCCAGAGATTGTGATGAAGGGAGGGGGGTTACTGTGGGGAGAGGGAGAGAAAGGGAGAGTGAGAGTAAATATGAATGAGGTCTGGACAGGTGGGCACTGGTTGGATTCTATAGGCCTTTGAGGACCTGTTAAAGACCTTGGATTCAAGCCTGAGTACAACGAGGAGCCATTGAAGGCACTTAAACAGAAAAGCCTTTAGAAAATTTTTGTGGTTTCCACTTTGGTGGCTGTGTGGAGAAGAGACTGGAGGCCTGTTAGAAGAGTCCAGTTGAGAGATGTTGGTTTGGCCTAGGGAATGTCAATGAAGATGGAGAAAATGGGATAGATTTGAGAGAGTTTAATTGGATTGGTGGTGGAGGAGAAGTGGCCGATAAGGGAGAAGGAGTGTCAAGGACACCTGGGTTTTCACATGAGTACCTGAAGTCCTTTTATGTTAGTCAGGGAAGCTAAGTCCTGGGGTGGTAACAACAGCCTCAAAAATCTCAGGCCAATAGCACAGTCTCCAGTCAGGCAAAGTGGGCTACACATCCAAGTGACCCTCTAGGGCAGCTGTCCTCTAAACTCAGTGATTGGACTGCCCACCATTTTAACAAATTTGGGTCCACCAAATTTGCTGTGACAGGGAAGAGAGGACATGAAGGTTCACACACGGACTCTTCAGGCACTTCTACTCACATGTCGTTGGCCAGAGTAGGTGATGTATATGGGTATTTTTTATTTTACTTTACTTTTATTTCAAGGAGCTGGAAGTGTAATCCTCTCTGGTGCTCAGAAGAAGAGTAGAAACAGAAAACCTAGTGGAAAGGTCTACCACAGTTCCATTTTCTGATATGGAGAACTCCGAAGGAGGAACGAATTCTGGGGGAAAGGAGTTTAGTTTCAGATATGCTTTTTGAGATGCTTGTGAGATAACTAAATATCTGTATCAAGTAGGCAGTTGGCTATTTGAGGAGGAAGGAAGGAAATAATGAAGGAAAAGAGGAAAGGAGACAGAGAGGGAAGGAAGGGGGAAGGGAGGAAAATTTGGGTTTTGCATATACATTTAAAATATATCTATGGGATCGTATGAGACTGCAAAGAGACAGTGTCTAGAGAAAGATTAGGATGAAGAAACGAGCCCTTTAATAGTTAGTTAAACTAAACTATACTGTGGGTCTACTATGGGTCAGTGTGAGAGTCTGCCATTTTATACTGCACTGTCTGGGCAGAAACTTGGTCTCAACACAAAATTCAATGTCACCTTCCCAGCACTTGGAAGGATACCTTGCAAGAGGTAGTACCTGGTAACATCTAGTAGGAGGTAGTAATTGATATATTATATTACCTGTATATGTCCTTTCTGGTCAGCTTTGTGGAGATAGAACAAAACTAATCGCTTTTCATTCAGTGAGTGTACATTAACCAATGTGTACAGTCATGTAACCATCACCACAATCAAGATACAAACCATTTTCATCACTCTAAAAAGTTCCCTTGTGTAACCTGTGAGAGTCAAACCCCTCTGCCCACACCCTGGTAACCACTGATGTGTTTTCCATCAATATAGTTTGCCTATTCAAGAATTTCATATAAATGGAATCATACAGTATGTGTTCTTTTGTATCTGGCTGTTTTTATTTAGCATAAGGATTGACAAACTTTTTCTGTAAAGATTGAGATAGTAAACATTCTTGTAGGCTATGGGGTCTTTGTTGGAAGTACTCAACTCTGCTGGTTACGGCATGAAAGCAGTCTTGGAAAATATATAAACCGAAGGTACACAGAGCTGTTCCAGTGAAACTTTGTTGACAAAAACAGGCAGAGGGCCAGATTTGGCCTGTAGGCTAAAGTGTGCTGACCCTTGATTTAGCACAATGCTCTTCAGAGTCATTTCTGTTATCATGTGTAGTAATTCATTGTTTTTTATTGCCGAGTATTCTTTCATTATATGGATGATATTCCACAACTTGTTGACCCATTCATCCATTGATGGGCATTTGGGTTGTTTCTAGTTTTTGGCTTTTATGAAGAAAGTTGCTATGAACATTCACTTACAAGGCACTGTGTGAACATATGCCTTCGTTTCTCTTAGGTAGATGCCTAGGAGTGGAATTTCTGGGTCATATGGAAAAGGTACATTTAATATTGTAAGAAACCACCCAAACTGTTTCTTAAAGGAAACCTACTATTTAAAGATTTTTATTAAATTTATTTATTTGAGAGAGAGAGAGAGAGTGCAAGGGACTGAACAGAGGGAGAAGGAGAGAGAGAAGAAGACTCCCCGCTGAGCAGGAAGTGCAACTCTGGGCCAATCCCAGGACCCTGGGATCATGACCTGAGCTGTAGGCAGACACTTAACCGACCAAGCCACCCAGGCGCCCCGGAGACCTACTATTTAAACAATAATGTATGAGAGTTCTAGTTGTTCTGAGTTCTTGGCATTGTAGTGAGTGTCTACTGGAATAAATATTTATTAATATTTAAATGTTAATGGATATAAATGAATCAGTGAAATATATTGGGAATATTGTCTAGTGTCATAGATTTTTTAGATGTGATTTTTTAATGACTACTTCTTATGGCTTTACCATAAATTATTAAATAGATTTCCTGTTATTAAGCCTTAAGACTTTATACAGTTTTCCTAGTGAAAACAAAGCAGTCACCATCTGTGTAGAGGGCAATGTGTTCAATACTGCACATACTGGTAAAGGTACAGAGTGCAATTACTCTTTACTCTTCTTGGCAGTTACTTGCTATGGCATGTGCCTTTCCTCATCGGTTGATGTGGGGATTGGGTTGAAATCCTATGGAAGTTGGATGAGCCTAATTTATTTATTTATTTATTTTATTATTATTATTATTTTTTAAGATTTTATTCATTCATTTGAGAGAGAGAATGAGATAGAGAGAGAGAGCATGAGACGGGGGAGGGTCAGAGGGTGAAGCAGACTCCCTGCCGAGCAGGGAGCCCGATGCGGGACTCGATCCTGGGACTCCAGGATCATGACCTGAGCCGAAGGCAGTCGCTTAACCAACTGAGCCACGAGGGTGCCCCAGATGAGCCTAATTTAATCCCACTTTTGAGTGGGCAGCCACCCTACCTCTTCATGGGTATGTCAAGGAGTAACCTCAGGCAGATCCTGGATTTTTCTTAGAAAGGTATTTTGTGTCTCTTGGTCCCCCAGTAATTTGTGCCTTAGCATGTAGCTGCATGAATTTTTGCTGGGACAGTCTTTAAGTTAATATTTGAAATGTCTACCTCATTTTTTTTTTTTTTAAATCTCAGTCAAGTTTTGTAAACTTCTACTTTAAGCTGTGTAACTTCCCAGTAAGCTGTCTTATACCTGAATGAATTGCTTTGCTATTTAGGGTTTTTTTTTCCATAATAAGCTCATTAAATGCTGGGGCCTCATACCAAAAAGTCATTATTTCAGTTTTGAGTACTTGTTCTGAGGCTATATACTTGGACAGAGCTAGATGTCCATTAAGATTATTCCTTGTTAGTGGGAATAAAATCATGTTATCGGCTTATAAGAGAGTCCCTCTGTTCTTTGTCTAGGGAGGTAGGAGAGTACATTCAACTCACACAAAAGTTTATCCATTCATTAAGTGGAAAGGTAAAAACATAGAGGCCATCAAGAGATCCCAGTTTTACCTGACAGGAGGTTATGCTTGAGTCACAGGGTACTTTTCCCGCAGAGCTTTTAGAGGTAGGGTCAAATTGCAGGTTCTCTCACAGCGTCAAGAAGTAAGTCTGTGGTGAGCCTGAAAAGCTCAGCCATAGGATCCCTTCAATGGAGTCAAAGTCAGAACCAAGTTCACTACGTCACCGACAATATTATGTTAGTACCAAGTGGGAAGGTACAATAGGGATCCATAATGGAAAAGTGCCTAAAGCCTCCTTCTTCCTCATGAACCATATTTGTTGTAAAACCCTGGATTTGCAGATTAATAGAGCTAATATTGACTGGCTCTCACCATGTGCCAGGCCCTGTTCTAAACATTTTGTGTGTATTAAGATCAAAGGAAATTCACTGTAATGGTACAGAACACAGACTTTTGGGCTGGCTAGATTGCTAACTAGCCAAGTTAGTGGCTGGTTTCCTCAGTCTGTATTTCTTCATTTTTAGCATGGGGATTTTGACAGCATGTATGTCCTAGGACTGTTGGGAAGACTGAATGAGTTCATTTACCTGTACTGCTCAGGAGGGTGCCTGGCACATGGTAAGTCATATAAACACTAGCTTTTACCGTCATCATCTTATTACTCATCTCAAGAAAGCTGTGAGATAGGTACTGTGCTTTTCCCCATTTTACAGTTGAGTAAACTGAGGCACAGAGAGCCATTCTCCCAAGGCCACAAGGCTAAGAGGCAGTGAAAGTGGATTAGAATACATGCAATCTGAGTCCAATCTGTGGCTCTAACTGTTGTGCCCTGATGCCTCTCAACTTAATTAAGAAGAAAATGGCCATGAATTTTAGGTGTAATCTGCAGTGAAGCAAAGAGGTCCATAAGGAAGAGGTGAGTAAGAGGGGTATCTCTTGTTTTTTTTTTTTAAAGATTATTTATTTATTTATTTGATAGACAGAATGAGAGAGCGAGAGAGTATGAGAAGGGGGAGGGTCAGAGGGAGAAGCAGACTCTCAGCTGAGCAGGGAGCCTGATGTGGGACTTGATCCCAGGACTCCAGGATCATGACCTGAGCCGAAGGCAGTCGCCTAACCACCTGAGCCACCCAGGTGCCCCGAGGGGTATCTCTTGTACTGGTGGCTTGAACTTGACCACTGGTTCCTCTGGTTGAATGTATACATCCATTGACTTGATAGTGGTCAATAGATTGGCCAAGAGCTTATCTTCCATTTGGAGTATTCAGTCCTACTTCAATAAATGACATCGCCATCTCTTCTGTTAAGTAAGCCAGAATCCTGGGTCACCCTTAGCTCCAGCTTTTCCCTCATTTCTGTATCTAGTCTATCATTAATTCCTGTTGATTTTTATTTTTTAAAGGCCTCATAAATCCTTCACCTTCTCCATTGCCAAGGCACCATATCAGCCCAAGCCACTGTGCTCAATCTCTTTCTTACCAAACTCCACCAGTCTGACTATTCTTGCTGCATTCCAGTGTGTTCTTCCCATAGCCTAAGGCAAAATGCAAATCTTATAACCTTGTGCCATGGCCTAGAACATTACCCATTTTCACATTCAAATCCAAATCTGTCTGATTCCAAAACCTGTCTTCTTTCTTACGCCATCTTGCCTCTATAAAGTTTGGAGCAGTTAGCTTTGATTTGAAGAGATGAGAAAAGTAAGATTCTTAGGTGTCCAAGTAAAATCAGGTTTTCTTTGACCTCATTCATTAAATTCATGCCTCAGATAATTAGGTCCTAGAATCTGACCCCATTACCAGACCTGTCAGCAGAACTCAAGTGTTCCATAAAGATTTATAATATCTGACCTCTTTTCTAGGCAAGGCAGAGTATATCGTAATAGGAAAATGATAAGATGCATGACAGCCTTTTCTAATTTTTTTTTTCACAATCTCGCTCACATTTTTGTGGTTGTTTTTATTATTATTGGTTTGGTTTTTGCCTGACTGAGTCTTTATCAAAGCAGATATTAACAGGTTGAATCCCAAGTTTTCCAGAACTGAGTGCAGATAAAAAAGTTTTTTTAAAGATTTTATTTATTTATTTATTTGACAGAGAGAGAGCCCTTGCAAGCACAAGCAGGGGGGAGGGGCAGAGGGAGAAGCAGGCTCTCTGCTGAGCAGGGAGCCCAATGTGGGGCTCCATCTCAGAACCCTGGGATCATGACCTGAGCCGAAGGCAGATGCTTAACTGACCAAGCCACGCAGGTGCCCCTAAAAAAGACTTTTAAATCATCAGCATCCTGTTCATTTACCAAAGTAAATTTTAAAAGGTACTCAGCAAACTGCCACACTGAGTTAGAAGTCCCTCTGTTTTCCTCTTGTCAGCTTTTAATCTCCCCTCTTCCCAGGGCATGAAAACTGAGTGTAGGGAAGCACTCTCCAGGGGAAAGTGAAGAGGAAATGAGCTTGCAACAAAAAAAAATCCATCCAGAACATGATCCTCGGGTTGGCAGTAAGCAGACTGGCAACTCCAGGCTGTAATCAGTAATACTGGTTTTCAGAACAGAACGGCATGCCATCTTTCCCCCAGTTTGTACCAGTTTTATTTTTATTTTTTATTTTTAAATGAACATGGTAAGGAATTTCTAGATTCACATAAATGCCTATGGAAGAGTAATCCTTTTGTTCACCAACAGCAAACACTGGCCCACTGGATCCACTATGATCCTGGTGTTTGTGTGAAAAACTCTTCAAAGTGTGGCCCCCTGTCAGTGCGGATAGCATGTGCCCTGACAGCATTTTATCTTAAGGCACATTGCAGCAAACTTGTGAGGGAGCCCAGATAAAAACCAGAAGAGGAGATTTCTATCATATAATCCTGGGAGTCTTGACAGAGCCTCCCAAGGTGAAGGGGATAAGAGAGAAAAGTCAGGTTTTGTTTTTTGTTTATCTTGCTGGGGGTGTGGGCTTGTGCCTCATTACCAGAGGGATAAGCTGTCGAAAGCCCTGAAAATGGAGGAAATTCATGTTTTCAAACGGAAACTTTCCTGAGAAACATTTCAAAGTTCTATCTAGAGCCAGCATGAGATACCCTAGTAGTATTGCTTGTCACCACTGGCCACAGTGCCTTGGTTCCCACTAAAACCCCAGCTTCTGGGGAGCAGCGGGGCCCAGGTCAGGCAAGCATGCTCATCAGGCCCTAGCCAGATCATGCGTCCCCTCCTTCAGCTTGCTGGGTATAACATTACTGCGTTAGGGCTACTCACTTGGAAGACAGGACAGCGAAGTCAGTGAGTGGGGCAGCTGGATGGATCTGGCCCTCAGACTGTGAGGTTGGAAGTCCCTCTGCAGGGCTGGAGTGACATGCAGCTGGGAAGCTGTGCAGTGATAGTGGGGCGGGTCCCTCTCCGTGTAGAGAGCACCCCTTCCGTCCTTCTTGAGGGACTCTTAACTGTCTCAGAACTGAAGACCACACCCACTTGTCCTTGGAGAGAAAGGATTGAGAAGCTGAATCCCGGTCACCTCTCTATACTTAGAGAGCTTTCCTGTGAGACATGGGTCGGGACAGAAGATGGGTCTGTTTTATTCCATCAGGATTTCTGCCCTTGAAAGGCAGGTGGATCCTTCCCGAATCTTAACACTAACCTTCCCCTTCCAATTCCTCCCAGCCTCGTCACTTGCCTAGAAACTTGCGCTCATCTTTTAAAACCCAGAAAAAAGAAAAAGTGATCATATCTCTAAAACCTCCCTGGACTTGAAACTGGGTTATCATTCCTCTCTAGTGTCAGAAGAGTTTGTCCAGTTCTGTTTTGATGCCAAAGGGAGGAAGAACCACCGAGCGGTAGGACCTCTGTGTGTTTCGCTAGGGAGGCCCCGGGGGCTGAAGCCAGGTACCCATGCCTGCTAAATCAGTACTCACTAATACTACCCTAGCAGGCCCTGTTCTCATTGCTTTATATGCTTAGTCTTCCCGGCATTCTGTGAGAAAGTTTCCACTGTTGTTCCAGGGTCACGGAGGAGGACACTGAAGGCTGGGCACGTCATGTAACTGTCCCAAGTCACAGAGCTGTGGGCCTGGCAGGACCCGGCTTGCCACCCAGGTGGACATCTGACCTCACACTCACTCGCCCGCTCGTGTTCCTCTGGAGAAATTAAACCCGAAGGGCTGAGGAGGGAGAGAAAGGAGAGGCTTGTGCCGTGCTGGGATGTGACGCTGCGCCGTGCGTGCCTTGCCCTTCAGTGTGACTAACCCTGGGCCCAGCTGTCTGGTGCCAGGCTGTGGACGCATGGCCCAGCACCCCGCCTTCGCGGAAGGCACTCGTGGCTCATCTGATGCAATCGAATTTCCTAGGGTGGCCTTTAGAGCTCGGCTGTTGCTGGAGAGAGAGGGAGAAAGAAGTTTCACATATTGTTTTTTGATCAGCAGGTTTGGAAACTTTGAGTGTTTGACTCACAGGATGGTGGAAACGCTCCAGCATTTCCTGTGGCCTCGAGTCTGGGTTCGGAGATAGAGAGCTGGGCCTGAGCTTTGCCTCTGCCACTGGGGAATGTCAGCACACATCAGGAGTGACAAGGCTTGCCTGCTGGGAGCAGGGGGGCTGGGGGGGGCCTGGGGGGGCAGAAGGGGAGCAGTCAGTGGCATCACAACAACTGAAAAGGAATTTGAAAGCAAATATCCAAAAACCAGAATAAAGGAGGAAGTGTGTGCCTTAATTTGTAAAATAATGACCTTTCCAGTTGAGGTGCTGATTCACAAAGTGTAAGAGAGCTCCTAGCAAAGGGCAAAGAACCAGCAGCTCAGCTCCTGTCTCCTCTTGTTTCTGAGAGACTTTCGCCAGGAGGAAAAACAAATCTGGAGTAGGCCCTATTCTCACCTCTGAGCACCTCTAATTCTATTCCCATCCAGTGGGACAAATGAATAGCTGCTGCTTGAAGAAGTGCCTGAAGGTTTTCTGAGAAAGGAATTGTGGATTTTAAAAATGCATCATTGGCTTGAGTAATCCTTCACATTTTTTTTTTTTAAACCTCTGACTTTGCTTTTAAGGAAAGAGTGATTTATTCATTTATTCATTCAATTGTCTGAAAACTGTTTATTGAGCTGCTATTCTCCACACCATCTGGTCAGGACTGGAGGTGCAGAGATGAGTAAGATCTATGATCCCCACCCTTGGGGGACTCATAAACTAATAGCATCAGGTATGGAAAGGTGCGCTGGCAGGTGCATCGCAAGCACAGAAGAAGACACCCGGGGCAGTTGCTTTTTATTTTTTATTTTTTTAAGATTATTTATTTATTTATTTATTAGAGAGTGAGCAGGAGAGAAACAGCATGAGAGGGGAGAGGGTCAGAGGGAGAAGCAGGCTCCCCGCCGAGCAGGGAGCCCGATGCGGGACTCGATCCCGGGACTCCGGGATCATGACCTGAGCCGAAGGCAGTCGCTTAACTGACTGAGCCCCCCAGGCGCCCCGGCAGTTGCTTTTTAGCCTGGGCGGCTGCGGGGTCAGGGAAGTCTCTTGGAGGACCTAGCACAGGAGGCTGGCTTTGAAGTCTAGGTGGGAATATTTGAACCCAACCCAAGGGTGGGAGGGAAGGACGTTCCAGGGAGAGGGGACGTTACGAACAAAGGCAAGAGGCACAAGAATTTGCCATGCCCAGGAAACAGCCAGTGGTCTCAGGAAGAAAGCAAGCCATATTGTCGTGGTGCTTTTCCTCCCCACTTGGTAGACCATGGCGCACCTGCAGAGTAATCCTGACCTGGCTGGTCTGGGGCATGCCGTCTGTGTGCAGTGCTTCCCACAGCCCCTGCAAAAGGACCGCAAAAGGATGATCTTAAAGAAAAGCCTGTTTGCCGTGGCTGACCGAGTTGTCACGTGCGTATTTGGGGATGGGGTGCAGGGGTGCCGTTGGTGGGGTGGGTGCACAGGGGGTGCTCAGAAGCAGGCGGGAGCCAGGCTGTGGGAAGTTTATGTGTCATAGGCCCTGAATCACCTCCAAAGTTTTTTGTTTTGTTTTTAAAGATTTATTTATTTGAGAGAGTGAGCAAGAGAGGGAGAAGGAGTAGGGGGAGGGGCAGAGGGAGGCCCGACTCCAGGCTCGATCCCAGACCCTCAGGACCATGACCTGAGCCGAAGGTGGACGCTTAACCGACTGAGCCACCCAGGCGCCCCACCATCTAAAGTTTTAAGGCAGGAAGGGGGAGATGTTGAGATTCAAGCTCTCACAAATACAAATACTCAGTTTCTTCTGCTGTTTATCTTCTGCTCATTTGCACAGTAGAAGTTGTAAATTGAATTTTTACTGTCCAATGTGAATTGGAAAGAGTTACTCAAAAGAATTGGGCTGCTTTCCTGGAGCTAATCCCATAGACGCAGGTGATGATAATTCAATATGGGGCTAAAGGAAAGTTTTCTCTGCCACTTTCCACTGTGTATCTGGCCAAAACTATTCAGCACTTCTTTTTTTCCAGAGAAACAAAGGAGCAAAATGGTCTCAAAGCATCATTTCCCAAAGTGTGTCCCATATGAAACCAGTGCTCCATGAAAGATGCTCCATGAAAAAAAAATTTTTTTCTAGAAAGATACATTTGGAAAATATTATGTATTGCATACGAAAATTTCACAGTACACATATATTACATTAAAGGTCCAAGAAGCCCTATAGTAAAGGAACTTTTTTAAAAAAGTGGTATAGTGGGCGCCTGGGTGGCTCAGTTGGTTAAGCGACTGCCTTCGGCTCAGGTCATGATCCTGGAGTCCCGGGATCGAGTCCCGCATCGGGCTCCCTGCTCGGCAGGGAGTCTGCTTCGTCCTCTGACCCTATCCCCTCTCATGTGTTCTCTCTCTCTCATTCTCTCTCTCTCTCAAATAAATAAATAAAATCTTTAAAAAAAAAAAGTGGTATAGTGATTAAAAACATGGCTATGGAATCAGACAGATGTGGATTGAGTTCTGGCTGGGCTCCATATTTGGATATGAGATCTTGGGCAAGTTACTTGATGTCTGTGCATCTTAGTTTCCTAGTCTGTAAAATGGTTTAGTAATGGTACCGATTTTATAAGGTTGTTACACAAAGTATATGGTACATGAACTAGTTGGTTCCATAATTAGCTATTATTTCATTCAGTGTTTTACAAGAGATTTAACTTTTTCTTTCCTTCTTCTTCATCTTTTTTTTTTTTTTTTTTTTACATTACATTACTTAATATCTGAAGGCAGCAGTGTTGTATGGGAAATGCCGGTCAGGCTAAGGCTAATTCCTGAAATGCCTGCATGCCTCCTGGTTGTAGGCCAGGAGAGGACAAGCAGCGTCTAGGCAGTGAAGGCTCCGTCAGAAATGTGGACATGCAGGTATCTGAGCTCTAGAACTGGTGAATAAAATATCATTCCTATTTAGCTCCAGGGTTGGATTGTGTAACTTCAGTGTGTGTTTTGTGTGCCAGTTGTCTCTCGAGGGACTGGCAAGATTATAACTCGGGGCAGGTAAACAGATATGATAGGGTTGATGTATTAGTTAGGAGTTTTTCAATTACCAGTGATGGAAACCTAACTCAAACTCACTTAGCATAACAGGGAATTTATGGGCTCATATATCTAGGAAGAGTATTAGGAGAGCTCAGAGGATGGAAGAAAAAGGTTAAGGAGCCTGGAGCTCAATATATTAGGACTCTTGTCCCCTTTTCCTCTCTCCTTTGTCTCTTCGCTGCTTGTCTTTGCTTCTCCTCACCCCATCCCTTCCTATCGCAGATGGCCTGTCCCCAAAAGGAGGAAGACAGTTGCCAAACAACGCCTCACAGAAAGACAGAACTCCTTCCTTCCAGGCCTCATAGAGTGGTCCCCAGAAATTGATTTGCTTGGATCATGTGTCTGTCCCTCGGACCAATCAATCACTGTTGCCAGGGAGGTGGGCATTGTCATTGGCCCCAATATGCCCACTCTTGGTTGTGGGACAGGACCTGCCACCTGAAGAGAAGAGCTGGAAAAGCTCACTAGACGGACAAAAACCAAGCTACAAGAGTTCGCTAGAGCTGTGTGTGAGGGAAAATGTGCTAGAGTAAAAGGTCACAAAATTGTCCTCAAGTGGTAGCAAGGTTTTCATGTTTTTATATAAATTCCCTTTCCTCTTGATTTTAGCAACTTAAAAAAATTTTATCTGTTAAGTGATTCTTGTTCCGCATCTCATCTCTCCCTTTTATTTTTTTTTGCAGTTAAAATAGTATATTCATGACTATTACTGCCCACTTTGTAAAGTTGGTCCATATAATACGTTTTTATAAAAGCAAGATTAGAGTCAGTCACCTCAGTGCCCTGCTTTTCAACCAGGGATGATTTTGTCCCTCAAGGGACATCTGGCAATGTCTGGAGACGTTTTGATTGTCTCCAGTTTATAAGCGACCAATTTGATTGTGTAACTGGCATCTAATACTAGGCAGAGGCCAAGGATGCCTGCTAAACATCCCGCAGTGCCCAGGATGAGCCCCACAGCATAGAATTATCGGATCCAAAATGTCAATGGTGCTGTGGTTAAGAAACCCTGCTTTAGTGGTTTCAGGAGAACATACCTCCTAATAGCCAACGTTATTACTCTACATTTTATGGATTAAAAAGAAATTAATTTTATTTATTTTTAAAGGGTTTTTGCTTTTGCTTTTTTTTTCTTGCTGGTATCAATGTAGGAGAGTGTTATTTTGCCCACATTCTCACCAGTCAATAAAGTTCATTTCTTACCAGTATGGTAGACAAAAAAGGTATGATCTTTTACTTTGCATTTCTCTTATTGCTATTAAGGGTGATCTTTTGGGTATTTATTGATCATACATTTCCTGTTGTGTGGATTACTTTGTTTCTTTTTTTTTCGGTTCTGCAAGTGGTTTTTTTAAAAAAATATATTTATAAGAGATCATTATTAAGGATATTTATACCAGGTTGCAACAGCTATTGCAACTATTTTCTTGATTGTTTATTATTTGTTTTAAAAAAATTTTTTTTTTTTAAAGATTTTATTTATTTATTTGACAGAGAGAGACACAGTGAGAGAGGGAATACAAGCAGGGGGAGTGGGAGAGGGAGAAGCAGGCTTCCCCGCTGAGCAGGGAGCCCGATGTGGGGCTCGATCCCAGAACCCTGGGATCATGACCTGAGCCGAAGGCAGACGCTCAATGACTGAGCCACCCAGGCGCCCCTGTTTTTAAATTTTTATGGTGCTTTTTGGAATGGCAAGATTTTAAGCGTCTTTGTGTCAGATCATCAACCTCTTCTTTATGCTTTCTGTCTTCAATGTTACATTGCTTTGCTAGGGCTGCTATAACAAAGCACCACGGCCTGGAAGAGTTCAGTAAGAGAAACGTATTATCTCCCAGTTCTCGGGGCTGGAAGTCTGAGATCAGCGTGTTGGCAGGGTTGGTTCCTTCTGAAGCCTCTCTCCCTGGCTTGTAGATGGTCTTGTTCTTACTGTGTCCTCAGATGGTTGTCCCTCTGTACCTGTGTCCAAATGTCCTCCTCTTATAAGGACAGTCAGATAGGAATACAGCCCATGCTAATGACCTCATTTTAACTTAATTACTTCTTTAGAGGCCTTATCTCCAAATACAGTCATATTCTTAGGTACCGGGGGTTAGGACCTCAACATTTTCAGGGGAACACAGTAGCCCATAATCATGTGAGAGGGGCCTCCACCCTCTGGAATATGTAAATATTGGGGGGAAGTTATTCAAATTCGCTAACCCCACTATTTCCATAATCTTTACATAATTTGTCACCAGTAGATAATGATGGCCAGTGGGGCAGAGGACAGTTTTCCTGGGGAGGAAGGAAGGGACAGAGGAGTTGAAGCAAGTCATTTATCCAGCTGTTTGGTGTTTCTTTCCCATTGATCTGCCTTTTGGCTTCTACTGGCCCATCTGTCAGGCTCTTTCAGTGCAATGGTGGGGGCACACAGTTCACCAGGGCAAGTGTGTTAGTTTTTCCATTACACAGCTCCTATAGGAATGTCCTCTTAGGCTGACTTTTTTTTCTTTCTCTCTTAATAGAGTTTGCTGGTGTAACAGAAAGACTAGAAATAAGATACAAGGTTTTAAAGCCATTACTGGGACCGAAAGCGAAAACTATATGGGAAATTGGAGGGGGGTGAAGATCGGATATTTGGGAACTTTATTCTTCCCAAGACCTAATCAGATAGACTGGAAAACATGTAGAGATGTAACAGATCTTTAAGACACTACAGTGAGGTGAGCTTCAAACTCAGAGGCGTGTAGAACTTTGGGCAAAGAACAATGTCTAGAGACAGACAGATTTCTAGATGGAATCAAGAACGGTTTCTCTCCATTGTCTTGGAAACGTGGCCCAAGGCTAAGAAGGAGACATTCAACAGAGTGATAAAGAAAATTTCCCCTTGCTCAAGGGTTATGGAGTCACATCTAACTGACACGCAGACTTGAGTAACTAACTCCCAAATAAAAAGCGACTCCTCCATCCCTCATTAAATTCACTCAACTAAAAATAAGCCATTTGACATGCATATTAAGGTTGTAGAATCTTCATGTTAAAATGGGAATAAAGTAAATCAATCAGCAGGCAAGCAGGGACATTGTAGAATTCTCCACCCCTTTCCCAGTTGCCTCCAGGGACTTGAGAGTTACCTTACAAGACAGAATGGTTGGAGTGTCTAGCCAGCTGCAGAGACTTCCCTTTAGAGGCTCTTAAATTTTCGTTTGCATAAGAATTATTATATCAGGCTGTTTACACAGATTTACATGCCTTATATTTACTGGGCAATTTTGACAACATTAGGCTCAGTTTTACTGCTGGTGGCTCTGATGAGCTAGAATTAACTGTTCCTCATGCAAATATAAATTCAAGAGGATAAAATGTGGACTTCTGAGGATAACGATGTGACTGGATTATTCATTCAGCGATTGTGCACCTGACTCTACCCCACGGGAGCCCCATCTGTGCTGTTTGTTATTGTGGGCAACGCTGATGAGGTCTAATTGGATTTGTCAAGTGAATTCCCAGGGGACTCCCCCTAGCCTCTTGGCTTTCTCAGTGGCTCCTTTGTACACTGCTGCTCTCTTATTCTCCACAGGGACTCAGGGAGAGTCACATCATTGTATTCTCACCTGTTCAACAGGTTTGGTCTCAACAGTCTTTGAGAAATAAATACTGGTTAAAGGGGAAGAAAATCACCTTTGGTTGTTGATTCCTGGGTGGTTAGATGACCCCTTTTAGTGTAATTCTAGACTATTTTGTGCAGAGAAGGGAAGGAGGGGTTCAAAATGCATTTTAATTTTCATTATGTATTCTCTTGACCCTCAAAATTGTGTGTTCTTTGTTTGAATAGAGTTACCTAATTTTTTTTTTTTTTTTTTTTTTAGAGTTACCTAATATTTACACAGTCTATTTTCACATTAGAACCTGTTTTCTTAATTCTTATTCTAGGGTATATAACTGATATGGATCCTGAATTGAAGTGATGTGGTATAGACATAATACATTGTCTGTAGAATTCTCAAGTGAATAAAAGAGCATACAGACTGTGAAGAAGAAGACCCCAGTACAGATCGTCTACTTGTATTTGCATATATGAGACTTCATAATTATTTAACAAGTCCCTGTTGTAGAATATTCCGTTGTTTTTAAGTTTTGGGGGTCATAACCAAAACAGCAATTGTCATTGTTATAGTTAAGTGAATAATTATCTCTTGAGGAAATATCCTAGAAAAATAAAATAACTTAGAGAATATGAAATCATAAGGCTTTTGGTACAGTTTGCCAAAAGTACCTCTGGAAAGTTGTACCAATTTATACTCTGAGCAGGGACATGAACTTTCTTCTTTAGGAGTCATAAACCAAGAGCGTCTAGGGAGTCAAGAGAATGGTGAATGACCCTCCCAAGTTATGACCCAACTGCTATTGGAACTACTTTTGCCCTTATTTGGTTTCAGCCACTTGCCTGTTTTAGGAATATGCCAGGCCTGCTTCTGCCTCAGGGCCTTTGCACTGGCCGTTTCCTTGGCCTTCAACATAATTTCTCCAGATGTCCTCCTGGCTCACATCCTCACATCTCACGAGCCTCTGCTCAAATGCTGCCTTCTCAGTGGAGCTTTCCCAGATTTACCTATTTACCATTGTACTTCGGCCCCTCTCACGCAGATACGTTCACACCCTTCAGATGCTCCTTCCCTGTTGCATTTTGCTCTGTATCCCTTGAGCTGTCTAACATCTAGATTTGCTGCTGTATCCCCAGCACTGAGAACAGGCCTGGCACAGAATAGTGGGGCTCAATAATTGTTTGTTGAATGAGTGAACCACTGCTTTGTAGATTTGCTTTTGCCGGTTAGCACTGATTAGCCTCCCAGCAGGCTTCCCGCATCATCCTTGGCCAAAGGAGCAGCAGTTTTGTTTGGGTTCATTTCTGGTACTTGTCAGCTCGGTGGAGTTAGTTATTTCTCTAACTGCCAGTGCTGTCCGGGTAGCCATTAGTAAGTCTGCTATCTTCATCATCTCAGTGATGTCCAGCTACCACTGAGATGGGGATAGTAACTGACAAGGCCTACTCTGGTCTGATAAAGAGCCAAAGGCATGTGTTTGATCAAAATCTGCATACACAGATCAATTTCTGAAAAGAAAGGACCAAGAACCCAATAGAAAAGGGACAAAAGATTTGGACAGTTCACAGGAAAGTGGACATGGGACTTTGCCTCCTTACTTTCAACCTCATTCACAATAAGAGAAATACATATTAAATACATATTAAAAGTACACGTGACTGCCTTTTGGGATGCCTGGGTGGCTCAGTTGGTTAAGCGACTGCCTTCGGCTCAGGTCATGATCCCAGGGTCCTGGGATCGAGTCCCACATCGGGCTCCCTGCTCCGCGGGAGGCCTGCTTCTCCCTCTGACCCTTTCCCCTCTCATGTTCTCTCTCACTCTCTCAAATAAATAAACAAAATCTTTAAAAAAAAAAAAAGTACATGTGATATATTTCTTCAGTGCATCCAGTGTGCAAATGTTCAGTCTGTTGGTGAGGCTGTGTGGAGATAGGCAGCCTCATCCATTACTGGAGGGAGTGTAGATTGGTGCAATGCCTATGGAGCGATGCCTGGAAATGGCTATCAAAATTTAAAATTGCATATGATCGGGACACCTATGTGGCTCATTTAAGCAGCGGACTCTTGGTTTTGGCTCAGGTCATGATCTCATGGGTTGTGAGATCAAGCCCAGAGTTGGGCTCTGCCCTCAATGTGGAGTCTGCTTAAGAGTCTCTGTCTCCCTCTGCCCCTCCCCTCAAATCCATAAATAGGTCTTTAAAAACATAGAATAAAATAAAACTGCCTGTGTCCTTTGACCCACCGATTTCACTTCTGTGCATCTATGGTAAGGATATACCTGCCCATGTGCAAAATGATGCGAGCATAAGGCTCTTCACCACAGCCTCATTGACAATAGCCGAAAGTAGGAAATCACCTGAGGGCCCAGGTGACAGAGAACGAGCTCATCAGATAGGATGTTCCCATATAGAGAACAACTATGCAGCTGTAAAAGGAGCCAGGATGCTTTATTTGCATTAATATATAAATACACAAAATGGAAAAAAAAGAAAAGGGTATGGCATGCCACCTCTGTTTTTCTAAAGAAAGGGGGAAATGTAATATATTTTTGCGTTTGCCTTATATACATGAAGCCATTCTGGAGGGGCACACAAGAATGGGATAGATGGAGAAATAGGGGTGAAAGTGGACAACGGGTGGATGCGTAACTTTAGGAGGAGGGAGATTCTACGCTGTATTTTCACACACACCTGTAAGTTTTGAATCACATGGAATGTCTCACCCGTTCAAAAATACTAAGTTAAAAAAGTCATCCTAGAGACACGCACGGGCTCATCTGGGAGAGGCGGCGGAGGATGATCTTCCTTTGTGAACGCATCGCAATTAATTCAAGGTCCGTTCTGAGTGCCGCACCTTCCGCATCAGTCAGTGGGCTCCCCCGCCCCCGAAGGCGCCGTGTGTGAACTGTGGCCTTGGGGAGGGGGCGTGCGTGTGCATGTGTGCGAACCTCGGGGCATTTCTCCTTCCTCACGATAGCCTGGTTGCTACAGCGCGCAGCTCTATTTGTGACACACAGAGAACACTTGAAAGAAATGCTGCTTCCTGACCATGACTTCCTGGGCAATCTGTTCTTCCGGAGACTGTTGAGCGCGAGAAGTTTACATGTGTCTCAGGACAGAGTGAGCCCGGCTCATTCCGACCCTGGGCACCGTGTGGAGCCCCAGCCGGTGGTAAGGGACACACCAGCCCTCGACCGGGCCGCGTCTGCTGGAGGCTTGGACTCCAGGGCCTCGGCGCCTTCCCCTCATCTGCCTTCTCTCCTCGCGAGCGGCTGGCGGTGCAGTTGGTGCCCTGTGTTCTGCACCCAGAGCCGTTTCTCATACCTAAAACCGCCAGTGAAAACAGGAAGTGATGAAGCAGAATTCGCCCTGCATCGGCACCGAGCAACTTGTCCTTCTTTTTGTCATTCCTCATTAGGTGTAGACACGTGCGGCCGTCTGCACCGTAGGATCCCGCTTCTGCCAGCTTCGGACGGTCGGGGTTTACCATGCCTCCGCCCGCGGACATCGTCAAGGTGGCCATAGAATGGCCGGGCGCCTACCCCAAACTCATGGAAATCGATCAGGTCAGTAGTGCCGGCAGCAGCGTGGGGGTTATCTTCAGTCTTCCTTCTGTTTTGGCGTTTTCGCAGACTTGGGAGAGCTCTCCAACCCCCCACCCGGCTGTGCTGAAAAATCTGTGCAATAATAGTTGCAGTGTAGTTTGATTTCTGTACCACATACAGTGGCGATGGATGGGGTTTTTATACTCGTTCAACGTCGGCTTGGATTGCGTCAATACAGGGTTTGTGTCTGAGGCTGTGAGAGAGGCGGGAGGGCCTAGTGGACGGGGCTCTGGGCAGTGGACACCGTGGAGGCTGTCCCAGCCCTGCCTGGCAGGGGCTCATGAATATGTGCAGATTGTTTTATTATAGGCAATACAAAACTTAATTTTTTTTTTAAAGATTTTACTTTATTTATTTGAGAGAGAGAGAATGAGAGACAGAGAGCATGAGAGGGAGGAGGGTCAGAGGGAGAAGCAGACTCCCTGCCGAGCAGGGAGCCCGATGCGGGACTCGATCCCGGGACTCCAGGATCATGACCTGAGCCGAAGGCAGTCGCTTAACCAACTGAGCCACCCAGGCACCCCAAAACTTAATTTTTTGACTCACTTTCCCCTTCGATCTTTGCAGAAGCCAACAAGTGCATTATATTAACAGCTTAATAATGAGATTATTATTTTGGTATAGAAGGACTCAGTCTTGCATCCCAGCCAATTATAATTTTATTATTAGTGTACAATGCACTGTGTGTCTTGTGTATTGTCTGGCATGTAATAAATCTCCATGGATATTTACTGAATGAAAATATATCCAGGGGGGCCTGGGTGGCTCAGTCAGTTAAGCGTCTGCCTTCGGCTCAGGACATCATCCCAAAGGTCCTGGGATCGAGCCCCGCATCAGGCTCCCTGCTCGGTGAGCCTGCCTCTCCCTCTCCCTCCGCCTGCCGCTCCCCCTGCTTGTGCTCTCTCTCTCTTTCAAATAAATTTTAAAAATCTTTAAAAAATTAAAAAAAATATCCAGAAGATGTTTTAAATGGCCTTACCTTTAAAGGCATCCTTTAGCTTGAATCTTGACAGCGTTTTGGTGTAGCTTTGATTGGATTTGATTACAGGTTATCTCAGGAAGGTTACTTATGTCATTCCAGAGCAGATGATTTAAGGAAAAAAAAAAAAAAAGGTTGAGACTTAATGTACACTTTGGGTTTCATAAAGCAAATAACATAGGATTCTAGATGGCTTTCGACATTTTCAAAATTAGGGTACCATGGCGACTCCAGTTTTTATTTATGTTCTCAATACTATTTTATGATTATGATCTATACTTTTTTGCCCCCGGTCAGATTTTATTATCTGGTTGAAGAATACTACAAGAGTTGTATGGCATTGTGTGGATCCAAAAGACTCAAAATAAATTATAAAGGTCAAATCAGAACTAGTTGAGCTTGAGGGTAAATGTGAGAAAGGGTAAAATTTTAGGATTGTGGTCAAAAAAGTTGTCATCAGTCCAGCTCATCATGGTCATTTTAACTGCTCTCTGAGGTTGTTTTTGTGAAGCTCTAGAAGCAACCCGTGCAGATGGAGAAGCCCACCCAGTGGTTTTATCTACATTTGTGTCAGGTAACAGATGTTTGTCCTTTTTCATGTGCTGTTCGAGAGAGGATATGAGTTGAATTTTAAAATATGTCTGGGACTACTTGGTGCAAACTCAATATAGTTAGGATTAGGTTTGGCTACAACCGAGAGAACCAACGGCTTCAAAGAGAAGTTGGCCTCTCATACCCACATGGGCAGTCCTGCCCTGGCGTGATGCTCCAGTGTCATGGACCCAGGCCCCTTCTGTCTTGTTGCTTTGCCTTCTCCATCTGTGTGGCTGAGGACAGTTGCTTGGGCTTTGCCTGGGAGCTCCCTGGAAATGCAGAGTCTCAGACCCCACCCGAGACCTCCGGACCCAGAATTTGCATGTTAGCTAGATCCCCAGGGGACTCCTGTATGTAGTTAAGTCTGAGAAGTGCTGAGTTGGATACCTGGTGCCCAAGTCTGAGTCTCATCAGAATCACCTGGGGCACTTGTTGAAATGTTCTTGGGGACCCTCTGCCAAGAGATGCTAAGTCAGTGGTTTAGTAAATGACTTCCTTTTCATTCTGCCATGGCCCCTGGTGTTTGGGAACCTCTGCTGTAAAACAGCAGCTCCTGATAGACATTCTTAAGGGTTTGTGGAGTCCTGTTCTTGCCTTTGGCGATGGCCTTTGCTGTGTGTGTGTCTTGTTACTTTTTAAAACTTATCTTTTATATTTTGGAACAATTTTAGATTTACAGAAAAATGGCAAGGATTTTATTGAGAGTTTCCATATACCCTTCAGTCAGTTTTCCCTAATGTTAACATCTTAATGTAACTGGTACATTTCCCCAAACTAAGAAATTAACAATGGCATGTGACCTAGGTAACTAAACTTCAAACTTTATTTGGATGTCAGCAGTTTTTCCACTAATATCCTTTTTCTGTTCCAAGATCTAATCCAGGATTGCCAGCCGCACTGTAATATAGTTGTCATGGTTCCTTGGTCTCCTCCAGCCTTTGATAGTTTCTCAGTCTTTCCTTGTTATTTCATGGCCTGATAGTTTTGAGGAGTAACTTTATTTCAGTACAATTTCAAAGAGAGAAATGGCAAAGAACTTCTGGCTACCTTTTATCCAGCTTCTTTAATTATTAATGTTTTGCTTCTTATGCTTTATTGTTTTCTCTATTTTCTCTCTTTTTAATATATATCTTTTTTTCTGAACCACTCAAGGGTGATTTAGAGGCATCACCCCCCTTTACCCCTAAGTACTCGTTGTGTCTTGCCTAAGAACAAAATCATTCTCTTACATAACCATTGTCTCTTTATAAAAGCCAGGAAATTGAACGTTAGTTCAAAACTATCATCTAACTCTGAGTCCATAGCCCATAGTCAAGATTCATCAGTTGTCCCAATAAGGTCTTTTATAGGTGTTTTCCCCAGTCCGATACCGCTCCGGGATCATGTATTATTACATTTATTGTCCTGTCCCTCTGGTCTCTATTGATCTGGAATGTTTCCTTAGTCTTTATCTTTTGTGACCTTGATAATTTTATAGTGTACAGGACAGCTTTGTGGGATGTCCTTCAGTTTGGATTTCTCTGGTGCTTTCCCCCCAGATTTTGCATTTTGGGGTGAAATGCCAGAGAGATGACATTGTGACCTTCTCGGGGCCTTGTATCAGGAGGTACATGATGTTTCCTTGTGTCACTCTTGGTGATGATTCTGGTTTTACAAATGCAGATATTGAGTTCATGGAAATTAAGTGATTTGCCAGTCCACGAGACCAGGACATAAACCCAGGCCTCCCTTACTCTCAAGACTGTACTTTTTTTTTTTTTTTAAAGATTTTATTTATTTTGACACAGAGAGAGAGAGAGAGAGGGAACACAAGCAGGAGGAGTGGGGAGAGGGAGAATCAGGCTTCCCGCAGAGCAGGGAGCCCGATGTGGGGCTCGATCCCAGGACCCTGGGATCATGACCTGAGCCGAAGGCAGATGCTTAACTGACTGAGCCACCCAGGCGCCCCTCAAGATTGTATTTTTAAACAGTTGGCCAAATTGTGGGCCTCCTGGCATTGCCTCACAGAAAGAGTTAGAATCCCAGCCCTTGATCACCCTGCAGCTGCTGAAGTTGGAGGGAGAGCCTGGCGGCTGTGTTGACGTCAGGTGGTGTTTCTTGATCACATCAGAAGTTGGCACAAGAATTAGAAATGTATTTGCACATGCAGTGAGGACTTAAGCAGTGATTGTCATTTGGGTTTCTTCTGATCTTCTCCCATGTTCATTGAGCGTCACATACCCTGCCCCTTTCCCATGGCATGTTACCTTTGTTCAGAAAACTGCTCCTTTTTACCCTGGGTGGCTACTATTTCACTAAAAGGTTATTTCTGGAAGTTGGGTTAGGCATCGCTGTCTTGTGTTCTCCTAAAACCTCGAGTATTCTTCCACTTGTCACCTTGTGTTGCCACTGAGTGTTAACTTAAACCAGTGGTCTGACTTGACCTGGAGTGTGCCCAAGAATCACCCAGGGAGCTTGTGAAAAATGCCCAGTTCCAGCCCAGCTGTAGAGATGTTGATGCTGTTGGCCAGGCGTGGGGGCTTTTAATCTGCTTTGTGATGAGCCCTAAGTGAGTTTGATGTGGGGACTTCCACACCTCGTGATCCAGGGGCTCATGAGGAATAGTCAGGAGTCTGGAAAGGGCTTCATTTTTGAGTGCTGTTTCTCTAGTGCCCGGAGAACAGTCTGTCCTTGATAAATGGATATTTAATTAATGGGTAACTGGGAGAGGGAGCTTCCTGGTGAGTGGGGATCATTTCTGCTCAGCCTTGTGCTACCCATGCCCGTTTGGTTCAAGGGGATGTCTGCATGAGTAGACTGGTTTGTCTTCTTTCTAAATTGTGAGGAGACATTTCTGTGTTTCCACTTGGTAGGAAAAGCTCCTAAGGGCTTTTTACAAGTGGAGCTTGCGCTACCGCTACGTTATGAGGCTGTCAGAAGAGGTGTAAGCTCTCTTGCTGGAGGCTTCTGCTTTGGCCTTTGCTGTCTGTTGCTGAGTTTTCACCCTCAGGAGCCACTTGAGGCTACAGTGGGTGGTTGTCGGGGGCACACTGAGCCTGAAAGGCTCCCACGCGCTCTTCTGGTTTCTGCTTTCTGCAGAGCATAGTTCTCCATCAAGAGCGAGGAGCCCACACCACTCTGACGAGGGGCGTCTGTTGAGAGCTGGTGTGGCCAAACCGATGCCCTCCAGGCTCCAGGACACTGAGACCTGGGTGGGAGCCCTGGAGCCCCCGCTTCTGTGAGAGCCTCACTTACCGTCTTTGAGCCTCAGAATCTTCGTTTGGTAAAGCTGACGTCATGATTTTCCACTTTCATGATTGTTGTGAAGATTAAAGGAAATGTGTGAAAAGAATGTAGGACATTGCCTGGCTCAGGGTAATCACTCCGTAAAGACAGCCCTCATTGCTGCTGGTTTAAGCATGTTCTCCTTCGATTAGAAAATGAGACCTGGGGCCCCTGGGTGGCTCAGTTAAGCATTTGCCTTCGGCTCAGGTCATGATATCAGGGTCTTGGGATCGAGTCCTGCATTGGGCTCTCTGCTGTGCGGGGAGCCTGCTTCTCCCTCTCTCTCTACCCCCTCCCCCTGCTGGTGTGCTCTCTCACTCGCTCTCTCTCTCTCTCATAAATAAATAAAATCTTAAAAAAAAAAAAAAAAGAAAATGAGACATGCTCATTTTCCTTTTTACCTGCCCTTCGTCATGAACAGTTCCCTTGCTTTCTCCTTCTTTCTCTGCCTAATGTTTTAATGTTTAGGAAGGAGAAACAACTAAAGAGTAAATGGGAGGCATCATCTAGCAGTAAGGGAGAATGCTAACTGGACACACAGCCATTGTCCAGTTTGTGCTGTGGAATAGTCACTGGCTCCCTAGCACTTCTCGGTGATACCATCTTCCGTTTCTTGGCCATTCACCGGCATTCTGGGCAGCAGCTGTTCTGTTCCTGCACCTGCTCTTCAGGCCTCCCATTTCTCCTGCCTCTGCCCTGCATGCCTTTCTTTCCAAGGAGGCCCGAAAGCCTCCACTCCGGCCTGTGTCTCACAGCCCCTCCGCTGATGTGTTTGCATGCCTCCACGGAGCCCATGACGCCTTTGTCTCCTGCCGTCCTCTTTCCCATGGCCGGCAGAGCAGGGAAGAGGTGGTCCTGCTTTTTCCAAGGGCATTCAGTCTGCCCCCACCCCTGTCTCTTTGGCTGTTCACCAATAAGCTTTTCTATTCTTAACTTGGAAGACCCTTCTCTCGACCTAGTAATTCTCTTGCTAGTGTGTGGTTTATTTTTTGTCTTTCCGTTCCAAGTTGATTTAAATGTTCTCAGTATATGCCACTCCCTGTGTGGCATCAGCGTCTACTTAACCTTAGGATGAGTAACAACTTTCCTCTCCCCGGAGCTGCCCTCTGATGGCCGCAGTGCCTTCTGCTTTGCTAAATCAAGTGGTCTTCACTCGCCTTGGTTGACCTCGCTCTCTTGGTTACACTTGGCAAAGCTGCTCATTCTTATCTTCTTGAAACACCCCCTTCCCTTCATTAAATTGCAGTTCTGAGATCCCCCCTCCTTGTCTGATTAGGTGTTGTGAGTTTCCTTCATGATTCCGTGTCTCTCCTTTTTTCTAAATCTGTCCCAGCCTCAATGCTTAGCCCTCTACACTGATACTGATCCTCTTGGTCTAGATTCCATGTTCTCTCTTGGCTTCAAGTATAACTTCTATCTAAGTAATACCAGCTCTGTCACCAGCCTGCCTGACTTGTGGGCCACCAATTCTTCTGTTTGATGGATACAGTATTCTCTAGATAAACCTTCACCTGCCAGTAGAACACAAGCAGGTGCTTGGTGAAACTACCCAGACGTAAACCTGCAGAAGGGCGGTCTCATAGGTGTTACCGACTTTTGGAAGTTATTTCATGTAGAAGATGGATGGATTGGGTGTGTTGCTTATAGCCCCAAGTGTATCTACTCCATCCTGTCTGTACAAGGAGACAGAGCCCACTTCTACTGAGGAAAAGCTAGCATGGGCCATCTGGGCAGGCAAGGGGTCTGGATCATCTCTATTATCTGGGCATTAGACAGACAACTTGGGTTCAGGTTCAGGCCCAGAAAAGATGATGGGGAGAGATGTATGGTTTTCAACCTTAGCTGGATCCTTCTCAAGGCTCCTCCTCGGATGCCTCAGGGGTGAGGAGTGTATGCAGTGTGCTTCCGGGCTCTCCAAGGTCACTCCTGCAACAGCAGCTTGTATTGACCTGTGTCATTTTTGGATGCTTTGGGGAAAGATTTTGTTTGAAGAGAGTATACCACAATTGAAAAAAAAAAATCATGGAGATGATTCTTGAGTGATCCTGAGACTTGAGTCAGATTGTTTAACTTGAGTTCATGTCCCCTCCCTGATTTCCCTTCATATTATCCAGGGTTCAAGGTATGTGCAGGTGCTGTGTGCCATTTTCAGGTGCCATCCCTTGCTTTAGAGAAGCTGCCCCTTTAGAAGTGTGTCCATGCACATTTATGCACTTGTTCATCTCTTGCAATTTCTTTCTAAGAGTAAGCCTGCTTGGATTTCTCCTGCCCTTGTGTTCAGCTCTTCATTCCTTTAAATCCTGGCTTCGCTGAGCACTGCCCAGAGCCTCCTTCCTACTCAAACCTTTTTTTGTGTGTTATCATGCAGTTGTTTCTCCATCCTTCTGATTTCTTATACCATTTCCTTTGCCTATAGCTTTTATTCAGTTAATATATTCTGCACAGAATGTTACTTACATTTTTTTAATGTACCCATGTCTTTTGAAGTAGATTATATGCTCCTGGTGGTCAGCCTGTGTTTTTTGTACATTTGTATGCTGTGATCCCTCACATTGATTTCTGTTTCTGTGTGTGTCTGCTTTAGGTTTGAACTATGAGCAGTAAGGATGAGAGTAAAGCGTTGATATTCTCCATCCTCCAAACAGAAAAATTATAGTAGCACCCCCTACCCATATATGGTTGGGGATTTTATTTGCCTAAAAGAAACCTAGATGATGTGCTTTTAGGCAAGCATGTACAGAATGACTGCCTGCATTTTTCCTTCAACTGTCTTATTTCTGTAGTACATTTAAGATGTATAAATTTGATTTACCCAAGACCTTCCTAAAGCTCATTACTTGCATAAAGCATGTTTACACTGTTGTGCTTGATGTTGGGGTTTTGCTCATTCTGTACATAGTGAAAGCAGTAGCAGGAGTGATGAAAGCATGGACCATGAGCTCGGCACGGAGGATTTCACGCCCTTATTACAGCCCAACAAGGCAGACTGTAGACTCCTTAGTCTGTAATTTTTCACAAGTTCATTAATCTGCCTCAGATCACATAGCTAGGAAGCTCCTGATTTGAATCCAGCACTGAGTGATGCTGAAACCCAGGCAATTTCTTCTAAACCATAAATCTGTTTGGTAGCTCTCTTTTTTTTAAAATTTCATTTCAGCTTTATCGAGGTATATTGACATATAAAACTATAAGATATTTAGAGTGTACATCACAGTGACTTAATGTACAAATATACTGTGAAAGTCTGCTCCCCCGTCGAGTTAATTAACACATCCATCACTTTACATATTTATCGTGTGTGTGTGTGTGTGAGAGAATGTTCAAGTTCTACTCTCTTAGCAAATTTTAATTATACAATACAGTGTCATCAACTACAGTCACCATGTTATACATTAGGCCTTATTCTTCTTACAGGTGATAGTTTGTACCTTTTTACCAGCCTTTCCCTATTTCTTCCACACACACCCCACCCCCAACCCAGCTCCTGGTAACCACTTTTCTATTCTCTGTTTCTGTAAGTTTGATTTTTTTAAAAATTCCACATATAAGTGATACCGTGTGTAGTATTTGTCTTTGTCTGATTTCTTTTCCTTGCTCGGTAGTTCTTTTTCAGGTTCTCCATCTCTGATGCCCCCTCCCCAGTCGGCCCCCACCATTAACAGCAGTCTGATTCGAGCAGACACATACATCCTTGCCATTTTGCTTGCTCCATCCACTAATGATGTGATTTCCAGGGACGCATTGTGTTCTGAAAGCAAAGACGGTATTTTTTTAAAAAATTAGGGAAAATGTGGCAAGTGACCTGGGTTACTACAGAAGGAGCCCACCTGAAGCGAGACGTCCTTTTGAGGCTGAACACTGCTTAGAGGCGGTTTGGTTGGTGCTTACAAGCATGGACTGGGGGTAGACACATATGGACTCAAAGTCTGGGCTGTCACTTAAGAGCTGTGTGACTGGGGACAAGCCTCCTGCTTTGTAAGGAAGAATTTGGCAATATTCATGCATCCTTCCCGGCATTGTGGGGATTCCGTGAGATAATCACTCAACGCTCTGCTTAATAATGGTAACCATTAGGAGTCAATTATGAATTTTTCAGAGTGGTACGTAGAAGAGAACAAGCTTTTTGTGTTTCAGGCAAGATTGGAACCAAGAATACAAACGTCCCCTTAAGTGCATTAAAGCCAGTTCTGTAGCTTGAAAACCCAGAATTCCCATGACATTTAAATATCGATAGCCTGGTGAACTAAAATGACAGCTGAGCTCTAAATAAGAAGTTTTGAATTCGGAGCTTTAAGATCACATAGCACACAGAATACCCAACAGGAATCTACTTAATACCACTGAACCGTATGTTTAAAAATGGAAATTTTATGTTATGTGTAGTTTATCACAATAAACAATTTTAAAATTCCATAGAATCCGGAAAATGAGACTGAATTTCTGGAATGGGAGATTCCAACCTTGTGTGGCGAAAATTAAAAGTCATGTGATTTTCCTGGACTGTTCTTTCCCAAGCAGTTGGATTATATCAGGATTTCTCAGCCTCAGCACTGCTGACATTTTGGACTGGATGATTCTTAGTTGTGAGGGCCGTCCTGTGCATTTTAGGATTTAAGCTGCATCCTGGCCTTTACCCAGTAGGTGCCAGTAGCATTCCCTCCCCTACTTGAATCAGCCAAAAATGTCTCTAGACATTGCCAAATGTCCCTTGGGCAATAGACCAATTTCTGTGTCTCGAATGGACTAAATCAGTGGTTCCCAAGCTTGGTTCTGCGTTGGAATCGCATATGAAACATACCGAACATACGGAGAGGATTATTTGTAGGTACAGTTGGAGGCCCAGGGATTCCTGTTTTTATCCAGCTCCCCAGTGATGCTGGTGCTCTGGGACCCAGGTTTGGAAGTCCCCGTTGTGAGGCCCTCTAGATTTCTGACGCTCTGTGCTGGGAACACCTTCTGGTTCCCACGGTAGCCTTCAGCGCGTGCCTCACACCTTCATCAGTAAAATGGTCCTGCGAATTCTTCAACTCTCCTTGCTCTCAGAGAGTACAGACAGCACCTGCAAGAGCTCCTTTTGTTCCACGAAACAAAGATGCGCCCAAGCCAGTGTGATGCTGTGCTGCTGGTGCTTTTTGTGACGGCATAATAAGGTAGAATGACATTGTGACGGGAATAGTCGTCCCTCATCTGATTTTTGCACCTGTTGGCTTTGGCATTATTGCATTTATTTCTTAAACTTCCTTTAAAATGAACCGGGCTACTTCCCTTTCTGGTTTTAGCTCTTTCTCTCCGTGTGTGACGGAGTCTGTCTAACCTCGTAAAATAGAGTTTGCCATGCTTTGGAAGAGAAAGACAGCAAGCATAGTTCTCCCGTCAACCAAGAGCTCAGTTTAGTTGAGCACGAATGAACTCTAGCATTCCGCTTTTCCTTCTGAAAATGACTTGCAGATTTTAGTTTGCTTTCTAGGTGGATTTCAGCAGGGAAATCTTTCTGCAAGGGGGTGGCCGTGGTGAGAGGAACATGCCTTTCCTTGTTCCCACTGTGCATTCTAAATATATTATTACATTTTATTAATCGGCTTTATAAAGATTTATTTTTGTCCTTCCATCATAGCCATCCATAGTCAAAAGACAACCAAATGGCTTTGAGAGAAGATATATCCATTTTCAAAATGATTGTGGGGGCGCCTGGATGACTCAGGTGCTTAAGCGTCTGGCTCTTTTTTTTCTTTTAGAGATTTTATTTATTTGAGAGAAAGACAGAGAGAGACAGAAAGAGAGAGAGACAGCACGCACGATGAGGGGGAGGGGCAAGCAGACTCCCCACTCAGCAAGGAGCCCGACGGTGGTGGGAGGGCTCCATCCCAGGACCCCAGGATCACTACCTGAGCTGAAGGCAGATGCTTAACCGACTGAGCCACCCAGGTGCTCCAAGCATCCGGCTCTTGATTTGGGCTTAGCTAATGATCTCAGGGTCGCCAGATCTAGCCCCACCTCAGTTCCACCAGAGGCTGCGCTGGGCATGGAGCCTACTTGAGGTTCTCTCTCTCTCCATTTGCCCCTCCCCCCTCTAAAACAAACAAACCAAAAAACCAAAATGGCTGTGGATGTGTCATTACTCTGGGACAAGTTTGTGGGGATTGGTTTGGATTTATCAGCCTCATCACCATAGGATGCTGGTCATTTCTGTCTCACTTCTTTCTTGACCTCCTGACACATATAATCAACTACCTTTCAGCCCATTTGCCTTGCCCATCTATATGTCCCTTGTTCCACAAACTCGATATATTCAAAACTGTCCTTATTGTTCCTTCTACTCCAAAACCTGTATAGTTTTGCTTCTGAATCTTCATGCTTTCGTCTTTCTAGTGATAGGTGTGAATATACATCCAGCTTGCTGAAGCTGAAGCCGTATGTCCTCCTAGGCTCTACTCTCTCCCTCAGCTTTTCTGTCCGATCAGTTACCTCTGAGAACTGGCCCTCCTCGGGTCCTTCTTCATCACATCTGTTGCTGTTGCTTTGGTGGCCCTGTTCTCTCTGGGCAGTGTGGAGGAACAGAGAGAGCAACAAGGGAGGACTTAAGCGTAAGTGTGGCAGATATCCCCCAAAGGGCAGAACTTTAAAAGAGAGAGGACAATGTCTACACAAGCAGGAGATTATGAGCACAAAGTAGGCAGATATAAATTGAGGAATATATGGATATGGGAAAGAACCAATTAGAAATCTTAGAAATGGAAAATATATATACGGTAAGTGAAATATAAAAAAAAAACTATGAAAGATACATAAAAACAATAAAATGCATAGACAAAGTAACCCTACAGTAGATTAAGCTAAAGAGAGAATTGATAACTCGGAGGATGAAAATGAGGAATTCATCCAGAATGATGAAACAAATGAAAAATATGAATGCGAGGTTGTGTTAAAAGGATACATTAAGAGATTTCGGCCTATGTCTAATTGGCAGTCCTACTAATAAAGAATGGATTGAATGGTGGAGAGGCAATATGTGAAGAGATCTTGGCTAATATTTTACCTCTCTGGAACTGAAGAGAAATTCCACAGTGGGAGAGAACAGGGGCTCTGGATTCGGCTGGTTGGATGAGTAGAGGCTCTACTATGAGGAGCTGAATGGACTTAGTACTTTGTCCAAGAGCCACAGGAAAAGGAAAGGTTTATAAGCAGGGGATCGACATGGTATGATTTGTACTTTTAGAAGATTTCTCTGCTGAAGTCTACCTAGAAAGCAGCCTAAAATCTGCAATTCATTTTCAGAAGGAAAAGCAGAATGCTAGAGTTCATTTTTGCTCAATTAAACTGAAATCTCGGCTGAGGAGAGAAATATGTTTGCTGTCTCTATGTTTTATGAGAGATAAAATGAAATAAGAGATTAATTAGATAGTCCTCGCAGTAGTCCGGGCAAGAAGTGATATACCATGGCTTACGATAATGATGGGAGATAGAAAGAAGTGTTAACATAGGTCTCATCAAGATGTATAAGAAGATTAAATTAACAGGAAATTGATGATTGATTGTATGTGGGGGGGTAAGGGAGAGGGGGAACATTGAAGATGATTTCGACATTTCTTGTGGGACTAGCTGGGCAAATGGTGGTGGCAGCTCTCACAATAGAAAACACTAGTGGAAAGATATTTAGGTGGACTCACAGTCCAGAACCTTACAGATGGGTTCAGGAGAATAAGGCAGGTTTCTGTATGGCTATACCTCCTTTCAGATTTTCTTTGGGTTTCAGTACACTGGCCAATTTGTCCACCTAACTGGCCCCTCCAGGGCAATCACTATCATTAGAAAATGCACATTTGATTATGTCACTTTCCTGCTTAAAAATTCGTGAAGGGTCCAAATCATCAAGAGTTGTTTTCAGGACGTAGACATCTCTTGCCTCTGGCTTCTTCTTTGTTCCCTCTCTCCCATTTGTGCACATGCCACACAAACATCCATTTAGCCATGCCTTTGCATTTACTATACCTTCAACCAGAAGTGCCCTGAGCATCTATTTTTAATTGCTTCTCTGTACCCTTGGGCAGAATAAAGAAGACGGTTTAGAGAGTCAACCGTGAGATTGACTTGGTAGGGTCAGAAAGCTGACAAATAACAGGAAGGGCAGGGAAGCTGTAATGACTGCAAGCTTATTTTCTGGCAAACTAGAAGATGAGTAAAAGTTGAAAATTGGGAAAGAGAGTTTTGGGGAAAGGTTTGAGTTTGAGGTTATGGAAGGATACACACTCAAGTTAAAATGGCCTGAGACACAAGGGGACTACCGTGAAGTGAGAAATGAGGGTGTGGATTTGAGCCTAAGGTGAGAAGGGGACCTAAGCACAAAGAATTCTTCTACTGGATATGAAAAGTCTCAGGGTTGGGTCTCAGTGGGTTGAGCATCCGACTCTTGATTTCAGCTCAGGTTGTGATCTCAAGGGTGGTGAGATCGAGCCCTGCACCAGGCTCTGTGCTCAGCAGAGAGTCTGCTTGAGATTCTCTCCCTCTGCCCCTTTCCCCATGTGCACACGAGTGCACACATGCTCTTTCTCTCTCTCAAATAAATAAATCTTTTTAAAAAAAGGCTTAGTGTTGGGGCGCCTGGGTGGCTCAGTCAGTTAAGCATCTGCCTTTGGCTCAGGTCATGATCTCAGAGTCCTGGGATGAAGCCCTTGATTGGGTTCCCTGCTCAGCGGGGAAACTGCTTCTCTCTCTCCTCTCTCTCTCCCTCTGCTCCTCCCCCCTGCTCATGCCTCTCTCTCTCTCAAATAAATAAATAAATAATCTTAAAAAAAAGGTTCAGTGTTAACTTAGGATTTCATCATAATTTATGTGGATAATGCCTGATGCAGGGTCATCTACTATTCTCATGATAATGCTAAAACATCATTCCTAAATCATATTTATTGTGAACTCACTGTGTGCCAGGATGTCCATAATTCCAGCACCCTTCCCCTTGGGTGTTAGTTCTGGGCACTTGGGCTTGTTGTTCACAGTGGCCAGGACTCCAGATGTGGGCTGGAGTTAAAGAGCAAGGCTTCTGGAATTATATAGGTCTGATTCAAATTCTGGCTTTGTTCCATATGCTTTGCAGTTTTGAGCAGCTACATAATATCTCAAGATCCTCATACAGTTTTCTCTTTTGTAAAATAGACTTAGTAATAACATCTTGTAGGGGAAATATGGTAGTCGTTCAATAAGTAGCTACTATTATTATCATTAGTATCAGAAAGGCTGGCCAAATGATGATAGATAATAGAAGTCTGGGTTGGTGATATGTCAAAGGTTGGTGATATGTCACACAAAGAAAGTGTGTGAGGTTGTGGCCCTTGTTTGCATATTCCAGACAGTTCCAGAAGAGCCTGTTTTATTAACTCTTCACGGCTATGGTTCAGCCTTAGATTATCATTGTCCCATTTCTGGGACATATATTTGAGAATTGGAAGCCCCTGTCCTTGCACAGCTTGCTGGCAGATGTCTTAGCATATCCATTACCATTCAAAAAGGACGGACGAATTGGCATTAGTGCATCCACTCACGAAGAAGGAAACCCACTACATAGCGAAGAGAGTCAAGAAGTAAAAGGGGGGAAAAGCTGAAAAAGTAAACTCACTTCTTAAAACTCCCTTTACCACCAGTTCCTCTCAGTGTGCTTTTGCCTGCTGTCTTATATCCAATCTCAGTTTCTTTGTAGTTGATAAACCTTCATAATCCTGTGTAAATTGAACCTGAACCTTACTTTGCCTTCAGAGCTTTATCTGGCTTTCTTGTATGTGCTCACCTGGTCTGATAATACCCTACCCACTCGGGTTGACAGTCATTTCTGTTTATCTTACTGAGCCTGTCTGCCTTCTAAATGTTATTTATTTATTAAAGATTATATTTATTAGAGAGAGAAAACGAGAATGAACACAAGCAGGGGAAGTGGCAGAGGCAGAGGGAGAAGCAGGCTTCCCGCTGAGCAGGGAGCCTGATGTGGGGCTCAATCCCAGGACCCTGGGATCATGACCTGAGCTGAAGGCAGACACTTAACGACTGAGCCACCCAGGTGCCCCTATAATTCTATTTTTTTTAAGGTTTTATTTATTTATTTGACAGAGAGAGAGAGAGAGAGACAGAGCACAAGCAGGGGGAGCAGCTGAGGGAAAGGGAGAAGCACGCTCCCTGCTGAGCAGGAAGCCTGATGTGGGGCTCGATCCCAGGATTCTGGGATCATGACCTGAGCCGAAGGCAGACGCTTAACTGACTGAGCCACCCAGGCGCCCCTGCCTTTTAGATTTTAAACCATGCACATAAATACTATCCACCTTCCACATATGTACTTGACACAAATAAGTAGACTATTTCACATGAGTGAAGGTAGGCGGACCGTAAGACCTGACTTGGTTTGCAGTGTGAGTCCCTCATTTTCACATAGAGAATACTTGGTTGCAAATGTGTGGTGGAGTAACATGTCGTGCCAGCCAGTGGGGAGTCATCTGGGCAAACTTCTTGGAGAGGACTGATATTAGGTAGGTTGAGAGGTATATAGGAATTGAGAAATTGATTGTTGTTGCTGCCTGAGATACTGAAATTTGGGGGAAAAATTTGTTTTTCGTATCTCTACCAACATTGATATTAGGACAATATAAAATAGTCAAGGACTAGGAAGGAGAATCACAGAAGATAATTGATATGAGTAGTGCTTCATTTTTGCATTGTTCATTTTTTATATTTTTGTCACTTTCTAAAATTGCAGTTTCCCTTACAATTGAAGAGAAATACAGTGTCTGCTGAGAAGTATATCAGAATACCTAAAAGAGAAAGGTTTTATCACTTGTCTTTAACCCACTAACACATAAGAGTGCTAATTATTTATGTCTTTGCTCACCTCCACAGTCCAGTAATTTTTATGACACAAAGATTGTATTTTATATGGCCAAAATGTGATATTTAATTAGTTTCATGAAGCTTGAAACAAGTCATTATACGGAAACCATTTTTGAAACGAATCCTCATTTTTCAAGGAAAGGGTGGCATAGCCTATCTTCTTTCAGTTTTTAAAATTAACGTGATACACAGGGCTTTACTACTTCGGAGATGTCGTTGTGAGCCCTTTTGTCACTTCTGACAATTCCTGCAACCTTGTGTCAGTGATTCACATTGGAACTGTTGTCAAAATACTTGCTTTCCAAGAACCAGCTGAATTTGCCCCAGGAAAGTGTGGTTTTGTCATTCTCCTTCAGATTATTTAGGCTGCTATTAGGAAAATAGAGGAAGCACACACACCCCTCAGAGTGCATCAGATTCCTCCACGCTGAAGGTATATGGTTCCAAAGCATGAAGAGTAGTTACAGGGCTCACTGGGGGGAAGATACAGCTGTTCTAAGATGAGTGGTGTCATTGGCACCATGTCAGGAGGCACCTCCAGGAACTAGGCGGGTCATCGTACATTAAAGTTTCTCCAAATCATATCGTAGACTAAGTCGTAGTTAACTGGCGTTTCCCTTCTCAGAGGCGTCCTGACGTTTGGAAGCTGGGTTTCTTTTCTTTCTGGGTCAGCGTTACTCCTAACTGCTGTGCAGAATATGTTCGATGAATTTCCATTTATAAAGCAAAATAGAATCCCAAGCACTGTGCTGAATCGCCTCAAAGTGTCAGAATAAAGCATCTGTCGCATTCTTTTAAAGCATTGGAGAAAGGCTTTTTAATAGTCTAGGAACGAAAAACTTTTAAGTCTTTGTGGAAAGCAGTTTTGCAATTAAAAGACTGTAAGGTGATGGCCATATGGAAGGGCCGATGCATGGCGGGGATCGGGATTGCTTCTGCTTTCCTCTTGCTACATTCCGTCTTTAGCTTCTGCCCGAACTTCAGTGGCAGTCGGAAAGGGACCAGAAGAAAGGGAAAGAAGCGAAAAGTCTGAAAAAAGATGTGTTCTTAATCAAACAGTATGCATTAATTGCACGCCGTGTGGGCGTCTGGCAGCCACTCCCCTGGGTGGTGACCGAGGTGTCTCGGAGGTGGTCTCTGCCTCCAAAGCAAGTATAATCAAGTGGGCAGACGAAATGAAAATGAGCCGAAAGGGCGCCTGGGTGGCTCAGATGGTTAAGTGTCTGCCTTCGGCTCAGGTCATGATCTCAGGGTCCTGGGATCGAGTCCCGCATCGGGCTCCCTGCTCCTTGGGAGCCTGCTTCTCCCTCTGCCTTTCTCTCTCGCTCTGTCTCTCATGAATAAAAAAAAAAAAAAAATCTTAAAAAAAAAAAAAAAAAGAAAGAAAATGAGCCGAAGAAGGAAGAACAGGAGGAGATGAGAGCCAAAGGCAGCAACGGGGCTGGAGTCACTCAAGGAAGAAAGAGGAATTGGGTATTCATCCGTGTATGTATGTAACCAACTTTTTAAGAGAGTACCTGCAAACTGTCCAGACGGGATACGAGAATTGAGAGAGCCTATTCATTGGTATGTGCAGGGCCGCACTCTGTGCTGGGTGCTGTCTCAGAGGTTTTACTTACGCCGTCTCAAGTCAGACTCGCGACACTACAGTGTGCGAGGGACTGTTTTTATTTTCAGAAAAGAAGACGGAAACACCAAGGGCAGTCGTAAGCCTCAGGTTACAAAACCCAGAGCTGCAGAAGTTGGGGGTTCAAGCCCAGGAAGTCCTTTTCTAAAGTTGTTCGGGAGCTCTGAATTGAGGGAAGATCTCCAAAAGTGGGGAGTAGATAAAACTTCAGCATTTTAAATGCTTTTCTGGTGTCTCTTAACTTAATGTCATCACAAAAGCATTCCCCCCCCTCCTTGGGTCATTAAAAACATTTGAAGTGAATGCGCTTTCAGTAAAGCCAGGCTTTCTTTGCTGGGGGATGTCCATTTTAGGACAAGTGTGTGCCTGAGAAGTGAATGTAGAGGCAAGAATTGCAGCCCCCAATCTACAGGGGCTCACAGGCATGTGGTCACGTGGGTCACATCGGCTGGGGGTGCTGCCAGCCTCCCTGGGCCGGCGTCAAGACGGCAGTGTGGGCACCAACGGACGTCAGAACCCCGAGGTGAGCATTTGGGCTGCGTAAGTCTCCAGGCCAGGTGCCTCGGCCAAAGGATAGGAACAGGTGGTTAAACAGGACCTGTGCTCATCAGAGGCATGTCAGGGAGGGGACGTGGATGCGCAGAACCATGGTGCTGTCTCAAGGCAGGCTGGACTCCGCCCTCTCTGAAATAAATAAGCAGGGATTCCCAAGGATGTTTCTTCCCAGGGTTCTCTGATGTCTTGAACCATGTGG
Source organism: Mirounga angustirostris (assembly GCF_029215605.1). Classification (NCBI taxonomy): domain Eukaryota; kingdom Metazoa; phylum Chordata; class Mammalia; order Carnivora; family Phocidae; genus Mirounga; species Mirounga angustirostris. The sequence continues at coordinate 40,134,267 of NW_026991720.1, forward strand.
TTTGGGTGGGAGAATAACTTTTTTAAGAGATAAAAGGGAGCCAAGAGGAAGATCTGGTTTAGTAAGGAAGAAGATGAAGTGTTAAGCCTGAAGGGATGACGGGATCCACGTGGATCCACACGAGGGTTATTGGAAATGCTGGAGTAGACCTTAGAAGCGGGGTCAGAGTGAGAGGCATGGATTCCGGAATTTATGATACTGGCATTTCATTAAAGGCAAGGGAGAGATAATAAAAAGGAAAGCAAAGGACCAACACCCACTTTAAGGACCAGAGAGAAGAGAGTGTTCCAGAGACATAGATTAATGAATTGCTAGGAGACGCCTGGGTGGCTCAGTCGTTAAGCGTCTGCCTTTGGCTCAGGTCAGGATCCCAGGGTGCTGGGATCGAGCCCTGCATTGGGCTCCCTGCTCGGCGAGAGCCTGCTTCTCCCTCTCTCACTCCCCCTGCTTGTGTTCCCTCTCTAGCTGTGTCTCTCTCTGTCAAATAAATAAATAAAATCTTAAAAAAAAAAAATGAATTGCTAGGGAATTTGGCCGTTCTCAAAAATGTAGCTGATTTTATGAAAAGTAGATAAACAAACCTTTTTGTATGGGAAATTTGCTTTCTGGACTTACTGTCTTGGGCAAATTAAGTTAAATAACGGAATTCTTTTGGAGAATAAGAGTTAAAATGAAAAGGGAGGAATAAATCTTAAACAAAAAAAGCTACTCCTTGAATATAACCGTTGGCACATCGTACTTTGCCAATCAGATTCATATGGAAATGCATACTTTGTTTGACAAATAAAAATATTTCTGCCAACATTAAGATTTTCACAGAATAACATAAAGTGAAGGAAGACTTTCGAATGCTGCAAGATGACCTCACCATTGCAAAGGGGAAGGAGGAAAAGAGCGTGGAGGTCTGAGGCCATCCCTGATCCCGGGCATGTTGAAATCTGATAACTGTCTGACCCTCCAGGTTATCTTTAAAAACATTCCTGTGTTTCCCATCTCAGCTCACTGCTGAGTCCAAGAAGATAGTTTTGACCTTCAAAACAAAAAGCTTAAGGAATTTAGTTACTTTTTTTTTTTTTTTTAATTTTAAGTAGGCTCCACACCCAACGTGGGGCTCAAACTCATGACCCTGAGATTAAGAGTCACACGTTCTACCGACAGAGTCAGCCGGGTGCCCCAGTTATGATTTTTTTTAAGTTATGAAAACATACTCAGGTAGTTAAAATAATTTTGTCTCAATATTCTAAAACCAGGTATATTCAGAGTGTAGAATTTTATTTCTAGTTCCTTTAGGCTTTTTGAAATCACGGAGAGAAGAATCAGTTTTTAGCCTTTTAGACCACATTTTCTTTTCTCCCGAGCCTTTTCTCTCAATGAGGTGAAAGATGAATTGTTCATCAGGTCTACTGAAAGCTATCAAAAATGTCACCCCACTCTCAAGTCTTCGCCATCTGGGCAGATAGGCAGAAACCTCTCCTGTCGCCTGAGCAAATGTTAACTAAAACATGGGCAGAGCCGGTGTTTGGCTTGGAATTTAAGTCAGGCAAAGAGCTCGTGTCAGACTGAGGGCTGTATATAGGAAGTGAGAAAAGCGGTGACGCCAGACTAGCATGTTCGGCTTGAGGTATCTTGTTCAGTCCTGTTTATGGTCATGCTGCTCACCTGCGTGACCTTGTTAAGGGATGGTGACAGTCATTTGACTGGTATCTGTTTTATCACCGGTTGAGTTACACTCGTCATCAGCTAGCTTGCTCAGTGCTCTTCCGAGGCATGAATCACATAACTCCTTCTAGAATTGTCTGTGTGGGGAGTAGTGACAGCCTTCACGTGCCTCACCACTTACAATCAGCAGCTGCTTAGAGCCACCCAGGGTAGTTTACATGGTAGGAAGGGGGATGTGTGCTAATAAATCCAGGCTAGTCTTCAGAATGGTTTGCTTTATATTCAACACTTTCTTGTTTTTTTTTTTTTTTTTAACAGAAAATGAATGTGTGGATTTTCCGTTGAATAGAAATGTACTGAGTCTCCTTTTAGATTCTATTAGCCCCTTTATACTGTGGTAGCTAGTACTGAAGGCTGGATATTAACATAGATGAATTAAGACGTCTTGTTCTCAAGGGACAAGAAGATAAGCAGACACAAAGTTTTTAGGAGTGATTTATATAATGTGTTAAGTACATAGAGAGTGATCTCTGTGTGTTTGGGGAGATCATGGACATCTGCTTGAAGGAGGTGGCTTTGACATGGATATTAGTGGTAGTAAGAGTTCATTGTTAGAGCTGAAACAGAAAGGAGAAGGGCATTTCAACAAATGGTGTAAGGTGAAAGTATGGAAGTGGGATTTTTTTTTTTGGTGAATCAGAATCCAGAAGCATGGGCAACACGTACAGCATTAGTAGAAAGTTTGACTGCTTGAGCCCAGATCGTGGAAGGCCTCGGATGACAAGTTAATTAAAGGATTTATACTGTGTAGGTGATGGTCACTGGGGTTCTGTAGAGGAAATTGGAGTGAAGAGTGACCTGAGCAAAGTTTATAGGGAAAGTCTGATTTTGTCTGATTATGGTCCTTGTAGGGGTTAGAGAGAAAAAAACCGGGGATGTGGAGACTTATTTGTGAGGATCTGGTGATTGGGGTCCTGAGAACTCTTAATAAAGGTGATAGTAAGGTCTGGAAAGGATAAGGGGGAGAGAGGTGGTGGAGGAAATAACAATGAGACTCAGTGTAAAGTTGTGTATCACAAAACAGGGTAAAGAAAAGGGGAAGGCAAAGAAAAATTCTGTAGAAATGTATGTGAAAAAAAACCCGCCCAAAGTAGGCTAGTCGAGTGTCGGAAGTCATGGAAGATAGGAATGAGACAATGAGACTTTGATGTGCTGGTGAAGCATTTGACTGAAAATTTGTGAGAAGTGGTTAGCACTCCGGAATGGCACTGGGACTCAGGAGGCAGAGTTAGAGGTGACGGGATTGGGGGAAGGTTTGTCTGATAACAGGAGTTGGGATGAGGAATGTCCGTATTTTAGAAGAGTAGTTAGGAGGTGAGAAGTCATGATGTGAAAATGCTACAGGGGCTTGTAACCAAGCTGACCTGGAGAGTGAAGGAATGAAGGCTAATGATGCTCCCGAGCAGGAGTGGTGCCTCGAGAGCAAGACGTCATGGTGGGGGTGGGGGACCTTTGGGACCAGGCTGTTGTTGGGGCAGATTGATGGGTGAGAATGATGGTTTTTGTTTGTATCTTCAATAAGGTGCCTGCAGGAGAGTTAAATGCTATATCTAGCAAGCTATCAGATATTTGCAAGCGAGTACTTGGGGCCAGAACTATATATACACTCAGGGCAGTTGAAGTGAATGAGGAACTGACCGATTAGGTAAAAGCGGAAGAGACAAGAACAGAAATTTGGAGTTAGTTAGAGGCAAAAGAGAAACAATGAAGGCTCTCTTGGATTTTATTGAAGGTTGATAGGTTAAAACGGTAGAAACTGAAGGAAATACCATAGGAGCTCTGGAAAGAGGGTCTCAAAAAGAAGGTAGTAGTAATAGTGTTAAATAAGGTGGGCGCAATGGGGGAGCCGAGGACTGAAAGGCCGTTGGAACTAGCTTTGGGTGGTGAGGGCTAATGCTTCGTTGGCATAGCAAGAAGAGTGGAGGGGGCAGTGTGGGACGCGGGTCGTGGAGCCAGCCCCCATCCTCACATAACATTCATTTTAAGTGGTGAAGGCTGCATGATGGGTACATTATGTTCAGTTAAATGTGATTCCTTTTTACATCGGTAGTTTAGAGCTTTTCTGTAATCTTCATTAAATCTCTTGAATTCCCCCGTGGTCTGTACTCCTTTCATATATACAGCTGAAGAATTTTTTTTTTTTTAAGATTTTATTTTATTTATTTGACAGAGAGAGACACAGAGAGAGAGGGAACACAAGCAGGGGGAGTGGGAGAGGGAGAAGCAGGCTCCCCACTGAGCAGGGAGCCCGATGCGGGGCTTGATCCCAGGACCCTAGGATCACGACCTGAGCCGAAGGCAGACGCTTAACGACTGAACCACCCAGGCGCCCCCCAACTGAAGAATATTCTAAATATGAAAGTACCCCATAGACGGCTGTCTTTTCAGATTTGGTTCCAAATCTATGAATCAGACCTGAATGAAAACTCTACCTCAATGAGGGAGTCTAATTCTGGGAGCTGTTGTTTTAGGTGGCTTCTCCTACATCAGCGGCAATGCTTTCTTGGTCTGATCTGTTATTGCAGTGATAACTGAAGGCTGACATCCAGCCCTGTGATTTAGATTTCAGTTTTGAAGGGGCAAAACATAAGAGGAGGGGGCTAGGACTGGCAAGTCTTCGTGAAATACGATTAGCCCGGAGAAGGCTCTGGCAGTTGGAAGTGCAGAGTCTTCTTCTAGGCAGAATTTTGTTCCTAAAATTCCTTTGTCATTTGGTTGTGAGAACACCTTTGCCCCTTAACTCACCGCTGAAGCCATAAACAGTGGAGAAGTTCTTGCGAAGCCCTTGGCTTGTGTAACATGTAGGTTCATTGTAAAACCCAATCACCATTTCTCATCTTATTCTAAAGGAGACCAGCTCAGGATGTCGGGATACCCCCAGCACCTTTCCACTCCTCAGTGATTCTAGGTGTCCCTTCTTCCCACTGGGTTTTTAGTTTAGTCAGGCGTTCTTTTGAACACATGGGGTGGACTCACTCATAGAGGCCAGACCTCTGGTGGGTGGGAGTTCATTGGGGGAATACTGTGGACCCAGCTTTTAGCTGGGGCTGGTGGCCCTTAGAAAGGACTGTGAACAGTGTTCAGAATTCACCAACAGGGTAGTAGCATCGTGTCCAAAGGCAAGGATATAAGGAGAAAATGGAATCTATTCTGTGATACAAGAGGGTGAGAAGCCAGAACCCTAACCCTTTTTTTTTTGAAATTTTTTGCTCTTTGTATTAATTCTCATTTAATTTAATTCTTATAGCAGCCCTGAGGAGTGGATAGGTCCTATGCCTATTTTACAGATAAATTGGTTGAGGTTCAGCAAATTTCAGGGAATTGTAGGTTATACGGCAGACAGGTGAACAGAGGTAGGATTTGAAGCGGTTCTGCTTAATTCAGAATTCCCCTCCCCATACCACATTGCCCTTCAGAGGGACAGAAGCAGAACATGTGTACATGTAGACAGCTTTTTGTATGTTTGTATCTGAAAATCCAAGATCATGTGTTGTATTTCTTTGATTTTTCTTCCCCCTTTGTTTCTCGTCTGTGATTGGTTCTTTGGTTGACACACTGCCACCCACCCCTGGGGACAGACCGCGTCTGTTTGCGTCCAAGGTAGAGAACTTTCAACATGCCTGGCTGAGCTGTGTGTGTGTCCCTCTGCTGCATTCCTTCTCTCGGGAGGCAGGCGGAGCACAGCTGTGGCTCTTCGGCCCAGAGCACAGCTGTAGTCAGCCGGCCAGTTGACATCGTGGCGCATGGTGTCACGGTCTCATTACTCAAGTGTGTCCAGCTCAAGCTGCTGTCTGATTGGCATTGGTGAGGAGGAGAATTCTGTGCACTTTGCAGGAACAATTTCGCAATGCCTCATATTACCTTTGCCACACGGTCTCGTAAAAATACCATGAATCCAAGCTTGTTTGCATAAAGCCAAACTGCTGGTTGCTGGCCGCTGTACTAATCCCGAGGAATTCCGGTTATCATTTGACCTTGGGGCTTTCATTGCCCCTATGTTTCCATCTCGATTTTAACGCAGCTAAGTTAAATGTGATGCACATTTTGTTCAACTAATAACATTAAGAATCAAAAAGAGGACCACAAGGGCAATAAATCATTAATATATTTGGTGGGGATGGCAGTAGATTATGTTTGGGGACAAATAACCCACTTATTGACAACAACCAAGAATAGCAAATGTAAATTCTCCTTACGTAGATATCTTTTTATTAGGCTTCTTTTTCTTCTTCTTTTTATTTAAAATGATGAAATGAAACTAACAGTGTTTCCCTTTTTTGCTATTTTGCAGAAAAAACCGCTGTCTGCAATAATAAAGGAAGTCTGTGATGGGTAAGTATGACTTAGGATTCATCTGAGTTGCTTCAGTCCACAAATTGAGAAGCTAATAAAATATTCCTGAGCAGTTATAAAATTTTATTCCTCAGCCACTCCTTGACCTGCCCATCACGAATTACTGTGTAAGATTTACATGCCCTCTAATACCAAAAAATTACTGTTATTCCTCAAAGAGCAGAAAGTGTGAAATGGCTGGCTTATGCACACTGGGATCATTTTTATTTATTTTGAAAACTTGTGGCTCATTCACCCTACTCAGCAGGGAGCAGTCTGAAGTTCCTGAGGTTAAATACACACTCCATCTGATATAAATTGGAAGGACCATTTAGGTTCCCATAGAAGATAAAAGAATTTAAAAGACAAGCCTGTGTGTAATTTGGCAGCTGCAGGAACTTCCCAGTGTTAGAGCTTCCCTCCTTGTCCTTGGCTGTCCTAACAATCCAAAGGAGAAGCACTTAGAGAAGTTGCATGAGGTTATGAAGCGAGTCTTACTTGGAATTTATTTAAGACCTGGGGTACTTAATGGGAATGTTTCCATCTGCAGCAAGCACACTGATTGGGGGATTGTAGAACACAGAGGCAATGTGAATGAAACAATTATCAAAAATTTAAATTGCATCCATTTCTTTTGTTTCCTACTTTCTGCTCCACTCCTTCAAAATGGGGAGGAATATAACTTCGTATTTAAATACCCCTGCTCAAAGCCATGAAGATGAAATATTCCAGGCACTAGACGTGGAATAAGACCAAGAAGACCAAGATAATCCACATAGGAAATGGTTGGTCAGGCTAGTGTCCTTTTGTTTTAGGAGCTGCATTGTGGGGTATGTTGGGTGTGGGCCCCCTTCCAAGTGCAGGGTGCTTCATTCATCTAACTGTGTCACGCTGTAGAAATGAAAATGACCATCGTTTGTTTTTCTGATCAGTTTTGCTTGTGTTTTTAAGGTGGTCCCTTGCCAACCATGAGTACTTTGCACTGCAGCATGCTGATAGCTCAAACTTCTATATCACCGAAAAGGTAGGTCAACCATCTGGGACACTCGTATCTGAAAAAATGAAAACATGACTGATATTTCCTCTGTTCAGGACTAGACGAGACACGGTGGTCTAAATTTTAAGTCTCTATGGTCCATGAAAATGGAGTATACCTCGCAAACAACCGCTACCTTAGTATTAAGGCAATATTCAGCCCATTGCAGAGTGAAGACCAGACATGTTTCTGCATCCCGTTTTAGCAACTGCCCTTGCCTCCTGACAGTGAATTTACGAATTATTTTTCTTTCTTATTCCTTGATTAAAGCATTCATTTGATGTTTAATGACTTCTTTCTCAGACTTCTTTTTTTTTGAAGAACAATCTCTAAGTCCTGTTTAAAGTAGTTGAAACAGTGACAAGAACCTTCCAAAGGTGGCATTGTGTAGACACGGAGTGTTCTGTGGCTCCTGGGTACTTGCTTTCTTCTTGGGTGATTTATTTTTTTATTTTTTTATTCTTTAGGAAGCTTGGAGGGAGGAAGGGAGTGGTGAAGACTGCACAGCAAGTAAAAGCAATATCTTAGGGAGATATTGATAGGAGAAGGGAAAGCTAATATGGGCCAGGTCCATTTGTGGATTTCTTCCTCAAGACTAACCCGTGTTATACAAATTACTGGCTTTGGTTAACAGATAAGAAACTGAATCATAGAAGTCCGATGGCTTGGCCAATATCTCAGGGTTAGTAAATGATAGAATTAAAAAAAGAAGTCCAGACTTGGTGCTTCTGTCACTTTGCCTTTTGGGAATTTCTAGAAGAGCTTAGCATTTAGCTCAGTTTTATGGAGAATTCACTGAAATACATAGAGCCAATATTGTCCTTGTGGAAGGACATATGTTATTCATAACCTTGTGGGCTTGGTGGGGAGGGAAGGGTCAGCCCTGTGAACAGTTTTCATTACAACAAGGTGGTCAGCACTGGGACAGAAGTGAATACAAAGTGCTCCTGGAGGAGGGGGCACTGGGTGACCTCAGGCTCCAGGCTTTGTTCCTCCGAAGAAGCAGTCCCTAGAGTGACTGTGAGTTTACCCGTGAATCAAGTGGTGGTGCCAGGTGAGGCAGTAACAAGGGTTCTGTTGCTCTGTGAGGGCTTGCTCTCCCTAGAGTGTGTGTGTGTGTGTGTGTGTGAGTGTGTGTGTGAGTGTGAAGGGGTGTTACTCAGTCCAGCCCAGAGGGAGTATAGTCAGAGGCCTGGAAACGCTTCTTGGAAATGGCTTTGTTCTTCCCAGATGGACCCTGGAATTTTCATAACTGATCAGGTTTTCCTCTTCATACTAACTGACAGAAAGTTGAGAGTAAACAAGTAGACTAGATTTCCTGGCCTGTGTTGTATTTAATTTTGCTTGTTCTTTGATTCATTCCACAAACACTTAGTTTCCTGTCTTTATTTTCCCTTAGCTTCATTTTCTCAATATTTTCCATTTATTCTATACTGCATTTATATGCTCTGCATGCTGTTCTTTGTGACATAAAGAGGATATAAATAAATAAGTTAAATGTTCGCAGTTAAATGTATTGCTGTGGCTATCTTTCAGCAGAATTCTGCCTTGTTTCAACTTGGTTCGCCTTTTAGAGATAACTCAAATATTGCAACTTTTGGGGATATATCGGAAAAGCTTGGATAGAATAGAAGTTATATAGGGTTTTTCAAATATCACCAATTAGTGGGTGGTGATATCAATTTTGTTGGCTGCAATAGCATTAAAAATGAGAATATAATAGGATAGGTCACAGCACATCACCTGTGTGTTTGTAAATCCTTGTATTGTACACACATATACACAATACATGTATATTGTGCTGGATTTTTCCCCTGGGTTGTGGTAAAACCACAGCCAAAAGTCATGGAATCACAAGTATCCCTGCCTTTGATTCACCTGTATTGGCTTGTGTCCCCGGGGGTTGTCCTGTCTTCTGTCTTCATTATCAGGGGACCTCAGTTTATTGGAGATTACTACAACAAGACTGAGGGGAGAAGCTTTCAGAAATGTACGTTTTCAGATCCCACCCCCAGAGACTCCGATGGAGCTGGCCTTGGGAATGGCCTAGGACTTTGCATTGTTTTAGAGCCTCCCTGGAATTCTAATGTGGAAACCCCGGGACCACTTGGAGAAATACAGGTCTGGGGCTGCTTTTTGGTACTGGTACGCTGTGTACCAGAGAGTGTGCATCGTGAACACAAGTTATGCTCTAAGTTTGACTTAGGAGTGTGTTTGTGTGCCGCCAGTTCTTAGGCTAATTTAAAAATCCAAATAATATTTATGCTTCTGTTCTAATTAAGATTAATGTATACTCATAAAATTAAAACTCTGCAGAACAGTGGGAAGATTGTTATTTTATCAGGCATCTCAGTCATTTTTTTAGAAAATCTTGCGTTGCCTGAGGAAACTGTTAACGTTGAGTTTGAAAGGGACCGCCACCTAAGTCTGTCACCCAGTCTGGCCATCTTCAGTGGGCGGTAGCAGAGATTATTCTTCTATTAAGAGTTTAGGGAGTGAGAAGACTCATCTTCCCACTCATTGCCCTTTGTTTGTAAATAAAATGTCATCACTCTTCCCTCCGCAGCTGTTCCTGGGCACAGCTGTGTGTGCATGTGACACAGAACTCGACTTGATATGCACGGGGCAGGAGAGGGACCTCGGATCCTGGGAGCAAACTGGGCTGCCTCCAGTCTGCTGTTAGGTCCACCTAGTTCCTTGCAAGTGCTCCTATAAATAGAGCCCATTTTCGATTTTGAAGTAATGTATTTAGTATCATCTTGGTAACTTACAGCCCAGTGAGTTGTTAGGTAATATTTGCATCACCATGGTAACCGGTGACTAATTTTTGAAACTTATGCATGTTCTGCTTAGTTGCTGATTTTCCCTTGCCTATGAGGTGGTCTCCCTCCCTCCACCAGAGATAAAATATCACCTGTGATTTTAAAGAAGAAGAAAAATTCTCCAGGCTCGACATGCTAACACATTTTGTGACTGATGGATGGGTGCTTGGGACTCTCTTCTAAGAGACTTGGGAAGGCACCTCCCCTACTTTTCTCATGTTATCCAGCATATTTTCCAAAATAGTCTTCATTTGCTTATTGGGTCATTAATTTTGGTTTTTCAGTGCAGTGGGAGAGATTGTCATGTTGTTGGGCAGCTCTCAGCAAAAGCATTGCATGCAAATCCCTTACAGAAAGTTAAGTCAGCTACTCACAAGTTCAAATTCTGCCCCAGAAACTTTTATATTTCAGGGTGATGTCCCAGAGAGAAAGAGAGAGGGAAAATAAAAAATAAAAAGTGAATTGTGTATCGTTTTTCAGTTTATTGAGGTATAATTGACAAATAAGATTGTAAGATATTTAAGTGTACATCGTGGTGATTTGACCATAAATATACACTATGAAAGAGTGCCCCCCATAATAATTAACACATCTATTACCTCACCTATTTATTTATTTATTTGGTGGGAACATTTAAGTTCTACTTTCTGCAAAGCTTTCAGCAAATTTTAGTTACATAATATAGCATTATCAACTATAGTTATCATATTTTACATTAGATCTCCAGACCTTGTTCATCTTCTAAGCTGAAAGTTTGTGTTCTTTTACCAGCCTGTCCCTATCCGCGTCCCCCTCCACTCCAGCTCCTGGCAACCACTTTTCTTTTTTCCCAGGATTTATTTATTTATTTTAGAGAGAAAGAGAGAGAGCGTGAGTGGGGGGAAGGGGGGCAGAGGGCGAGGATCTCCAAGCAGACTCCCCGCTGAGCATGGAGCCTGACACGGGGCTCCATGTCACGACCCATGAGATCATGACCTGAGCCGAAACCAAGAGTCAGACGCTCAACCGACTGAGCCACCCAGGTGCCCCAACCACTCTTCTACTCCCTGTTTCTATGAGTTTGACTTAAGTGATACCATGTAGTATTTGTCTTTCTCTGTCCCACTCACCTCACTTAGCATAATGCCTTCAAGGTCCATCTGTGTTGTTGCTAATGGCAAGATTTCCTTCTTTCTCATGGTTGAATAATACTCCATTGTACACATACACCGCATATTTTTTACCTGTTCATCTGTCGACAGACACTAAGGTGTTTCTATACCATGGCTGTTGTAAATAATGCTGCAGTGAACATGGAGTGCATGTGTCTCTTCGATAGCCTATTTTCATTTCCTTTGGGTAAATATTCAAAAGTGGGGCTGCTGGTTCATATGGTAGTTTTATTTTTGCAATTTTGAGGAACCTCCATACTGTTTTCCCTATTGGCTGCACCAATTTACATTCCCACCAACAGTGTATGAAGGTTCCCTTTTCTCCACATCCTGGCCAACACTTATTTATGTATTTGATGATGGCCATTCTAACAGGTGTGAATCATTTTAGTTTTGATTTGCATTTTCCTGAAAATGAGTGATGTTGAGCACCTTTTCATGTACTTGCTGGCCATCCGTATGTCTTTGGAAAAATGTCCATTCAGTTTCTCTGCCCATTTTTTTAAGAGGATTGTTTGGGTTTTTTGCCATTGAGTTGTGTGAGTTCTTTGTGTATTTTGAACATTAACCCCTTATCAGATTTGCAATTGTTTTCTCCCATTCCATGAGTTGCCTTTTCATTTTGTTGATGGTTTCCTTTACTATGAAGAAGGCTCTTTAGTTTGATGTATCCCACTTGTTTATTTCTGTGAATTGTATGTTTAAGTATTCCAGTGGAATTTGTCTTCCCCAAAAGAGTTTTATATAGAGCAAGGCTAAACATTTCAGCTCATTATCTCCTTTCCGTCTGGTGATGCATGTGTTATTGTGTCCATTTTACAGTGAGGGAGGTGAGACCAAGCAATAGGTTGTTGAGGTCACGCACGTGGGCAGTGGTCAAGCTGAGGCTTGGACCCAGGTGGGTCTTTCTGCAAAGCTTTCTAGGTCACCTCCTGGAAACCCTCGGTCCCCACTGCCTGGGCCCTGATTTGTTTATGATGCCTTTCCTCTACTGACCCCAGGCCGGTGATCTTGATGGTAACCAGCTCAAGAAAATAAATACGGGAAGCTACAGCCTGTGTGTGATCACAGCTTCAGTCTGTGGCTTCTTTATTCCCTAAGAGGATAACTTGGAGGAAGTTGTAACAGGTAGTCTTCCAATCACGAGGGATTAGCAAAGTACAGTTGACACTTGAACAACAGGGGTTTGGCCTACACGGGTCCACTTATACATAGATTTTTTTTTTTTAATATAAATACAGTACAGTTACTATAAATGTATTATCTCTTCCTTATCATTTTCTTAATAACATATTCTTTTCTCCAGCTTCATTGTAAGAACACAGTGTATAATACATATAACATACAAAATATGTGTTCATTGGCTGTTTATGGTATTGGTAAGACTTCCAGTCAACAGTAGGCTATTAATAGCTCAGTTTTGGGGGAGTCAAAAATAATATGTGAATTTTTGATTGAGTTTGGGGTCAGTGTCCCTGACTCCCATGCTGTCACTGGTCAACCGTACATTTTCATTTGCCTTTGGTATGGAGTGTATAATTGTCTAAGGTAGTATTATTGCACTAATACTGTTCTTTTTAGGAAAGTTGCCTGGTCATCCTTAACCCTAAGCATGCAGATAGCATGGGGCATGGTGAAGGCCAATATTAGTAGACTGTATACTCTACAGTTAATCCCTATTACCACCTGTTGCAGAATGTATAAAGTATCCTGATATACCTTGGCAAGATCTTATTTAGATGAATTCTTACTGTGTAGTAAGAGAGATGACTATGCCTCATTCGGACTCTCTCAGCAAAGCTGGCCCCAGCAACCTTTGGGAAGGAAAGGAGGTCATTTGAGGGACACCCTTTTTTATTCCATTCTCACTTCCCAGATGCTCTCGGTTCTCAGAGGCCTTGAGCCTCCCAGAACCTGGGCAGATAGGGATTGTGTCCCTGGGATTTGTATGTCCCACCCAGTCAGGAGACCACTAGATTATCATGTGGAATTCATTTCAGTTATCACACATTGAGTCCTGGCCTCCACAAAGAGCTTAGTGAGAAGAATATGTTCCATTCTCTGCATTCGTGACCTCAAGGTCTAGTGGAGGAGATAGTCTTGGAATGGGCACGGGTTTTTGTTTTTGTTTTTGTTTTTGTTTTTGCGAGAGAGAGAATGAGAGAGAGCACGGGAGGGAGGAGGATCAGAGGGAGAAGCAGACTCCCCGCCGAGCAGGGAGCCTGACGTGGGACTCGATCCCGGAACTCCAGGATCATGACCCGAGCCGAAGGCAGTCGCTTAACCAACTGAGCCACCCAGGCGCCCTGGGCACAGGTTTTGAGGAAGGAGAGGAAATAACCAAGTAATTATAGAAGGGAAGAGGGAAGCAAAAGGGTCCTGGAGCAGGTTAACTACGTCTAACCTGAATTTGGGAAATATATTCCTTCAAAGACTGAACTCCCTTCCTTTGTGAGTTTTAGCACCGTGGCAGGCCAGTTTAGGAGTTATTTGGTTGGGGGTTGCACCTGCCATGAACATTTGTTGGATGCTTGCTATGTGGCAAGCTCTCCCCGCCAAGTGCTTCACATAGACTGTTGGTCTTATTGAATCTTCAAAAAAAAAAAAAATAAAAGCCTATGAACCAGGTTTTATTATGACACGTTCCATTTTACAGGGGGCACAACTGAGGCTCTGGGGTGTGAGTAAGTGAGCTGGGATTGGGCCCAGGAAGACCGATTCCAGAGCCAGTGTCCCACGCTCTTAGGCTGTTCTGTGAGACAGGCAGGCATTCCGACAGTTCTCATCATGCCATACCACGAATGGGAGGTACGTCAGCTCTTGGAACCGGAGATGAAAATAGGTCTTTCCGTCCTCTTTTACCTCCCCGGTTTCCTCTGCTCAACGTCCTCATTCTACCAGCTCTTGGTCCTCCAGAAAGCCTTTGATTCTATATACACCTTTGCCCCAGTAACCCAATTTGATCACCACTGCTGAGCCAAGTATTTTGCCTGAGAAATTCCACAAAGGTGCACACATCATCAGTAAGGCTTCTTTTCCATTTGGGACAAGGAGTGAGCCCCAGGGAACTGGTTCCATCTCTGTGTGGGGGGGTCAGCTTTGTACACAGATGGTGGATGGCACCTCTGAATGGGCTCAGCTAACCTAGGGGTACACGTCTCTGTTGGTCACTACACAGAATGAGAGCAGGGCTGTCGTGTGCCTGGCTCAAGAACGCTGTAATGAAAACAGTTCAAACTTGCACATATGCCTTGGGTAAATTTTATTTCAGACATGCCCCTTTCTGTGTGATGGACATAGGCTATCCCATAAAAGAGAGAGTAAGGGTATTTGTGTTAACCACATCTTCCTGTTTCGTGTTGGTGTCCTTAAGCACTAGACCTCTCACGCCAACTTGGTTCATCTTTTCAAAGTGGCTAAAACTTTGTGGGGTTGGAGGTATTTCTGAGAAAAGATTGGGAGATTTTCTTCTATTTTAAGTATAATGTGAAAGTGTAGAACTTTTTAAGTAATAAAATTACAGGACAATAGAATTAATAGCAGTTTTCAAACTGTAGATCATCACTCATTAGTGGGAATGAAATCATTTTAGTCTGTCAGAAGAGCTTTAAGAATGGACTGTAAAAGAATACAAAAATAATAGTCTATTATAGGTGTTGTTTTGTGAAATATTTGCTTCTCATACATTAATAGGCAATACGGGGATAGTCTTAGTTTTTCCCTTGGTTTGGGGTCAAAAATGTTTGAAAGTCACTGAAAAATCATTACAAGGAAGGGCTAACTAGGGAGAATAAATACAAGGCTGTATTTAAGTTTACTAGTTCAAGGAAGCCTCATGTTTGGAGTGTGCTGTTCCCTGAAGAAAGTGACACAAATACACAGACCCCCCCCCCCCCCAAACAAAATGCAGAGCGAACTGAGGTATGTCTTTCCCTGGGGAGCTGTCCTGTCCTGGTTCCTGGGACGAGCAGCTCTGTGGCCTGGTGCCATGTTTCCTTCTCCTGTTGCTCCACAGCTAATGGCACCAGGAGCTGACACCTTAGCCTAGCCGGGCCCCCATGCAATCTCTTCTAGGCATCTGAAATGGAGAGGTAAGTTGGGTGATGGTGTTTGCTCAAACGGGAAAGTCCTACAGAATCACATTTGATGGCAGATAAATCTTCCTGCAAGCTAACTACAGGGTTTGGTGGACTGAGCTGTAAGGGCAAGGAGTAAAACCAGCCTGCAGGAAGGATTGAGAGTAAGTGGGGATGAAGGGCCCTGAGGGAGTCAGAGGAGGTGGAGAGGGAGAAGCTCCCTATCCTGATTTCCCTTTCTGCTGTTTCCTGTCTTTGCACCCTTGTGAGAGGACCTGCTGGGGCTTTTCAGTCCCACCCCTTTCCTTAAACCACCTCAAGTAGGTCTTTGTTACTCTCAATCAAAGAACTTTCATTGGGATCGGCATCTTAATTTGAGCAAACCAGAGCCCAGGGATGTTGTGAATTTCCTGACCCAGCCACATGACATTGCCTTTTCTGCTGCCTGTGGTACAAGATTCTGGATTCATTCAATGGCAGCCACTGTCTCTGCTTCGGCAAGCCTACCCCTCAGCCAGGTGTGACCAGCACGGGCCACCACCTGCAGACCTGGGCCAGTGCCCCAAGCCTGGCTCTCAGCAGGCAGGAATGCAAAGAGAAATGTTCCTGCTTTTCACCTTGCCCTGTGCCTTCAGCTCTCCTCGGGCTCCTGACTCTAAGCATTTCTCTCGTGCTGCCCCTTTGCTCTCTCCCTTGTCTTCCCCTCACAACCTGCTGCCTGCTGTGGACTTGTTAAGGACTGCACGTTCACATGCGCCCCACTGCTGAGTTCTTTCTTTTTTGACTTGTGATTGAACCTGACTTCTGTTATGGATGCTCCCTGCCCTAATGTCTGCTGGAATGCCTGTCACCAGCTTTTGGAAAGCACTGGACTCTACTAGACAGGCTACTTGTACTGGATCTGCCAGCTCATAATCCAGGTCTGTCAAACAGAAACAGCCATGCCAGGAGGAGAACAACAACAATAACCACTGTGTATGCATATATTCGGTAGAACAAACTTGTATTGACTTCCCCTATGTGCAAGGCACTGTGCTAAGCTCAAGATAGTTCCAACCTTCATGATTCTCAAAATCCAGAAGGAGAGAGAGACAAATAAGTATTTACACCAAATTAACCAGTTACAATTGTGTCACAAAGGACGGAGGAAAGCATCCAGACCTAATTTAGCCTGGAGCAGGTGACATTTAAGCAGAGATCTAGGACAAAGGTGGAGGGGGAGGCCCTTAAAATGGGCAAGATGTGTCGAGAGAGTTTTTGCATAAGCCTCAATTCTAAAAGCCTTGTCAGGCCATAATAAGGATTTTACACTTTTTTTTTTTTTTTAAATTAGGCTCCACGCCCAGCGTGGAGCCCAACACAAGGCTTGAACTCATAACCTTGAGACCAAAACCTGAGCTGAGATCAAGAGTTGGACGCTTAGCCAACTGAGCCACCCAGGTGCCCCTAGGATTTTAAACTTTATTCTGAGAACACCGGGGAGCCTTCAGAGGGTTTTAAGTTAAACCATAAATGATTGGACTACAGACTCCCATGTGATTAGTCTGCATACACCATAAGGGAAGAGTGGTCAGCCTATGCTAGAAATGATCAGAAAACCTTTTACTACAGAGAGGAAAGAAATGCAAGGGTATTTTGAAATATATCTAGAGATTGACATCAAATGCTGGGTGGCCCTCTTGATTCCAAGGAGAAAACGGGACCAGATAAGAATGTTGTTGAAATGCTTGCTATCTATTAACCTCCTTGATATCCTGGCTAAGGTTAATAATAACACATTGCAGTTAAATAGAGCTGCTCTTTTATTTATTTTCACAGTGATATCTTCTTGATGAATGTGTTGATTTGCACAGCCAGATAAAATGTTAACATATAGTTACCCAACTAACATATCCAATTTTAGCTTCCCTTTTGGGTACTCCTAATTTAGAGTGTAAAAATTTTCTAACTTATATTCATAAGAAAATAAGTAGAAAAAAGTCTATAATAGATTGGGGCATAGAAGTACAAGAGGGAGAAAGTGATTTGCTCAGATTTGACAGTTAAACGTGCTGGGGTGAGAAAGATAATGAAGTGCCTGATTTCATAGAGTTTTCAGTCTGGAGGTAGACTAGATTGACACCAATTGATGATTGATGGGGGTCACGTTTGGAAAGATTATTGGGAATATGATTTTTGAATCAATTAGGTTTACATTTTGACCCTACATTTTTGGACCTATATGATTCAGTACACATTAAAAAAAAATCTTTTAAGTAGAATCTGAACTCTTCTGCTTTATTTTTTAAACATCTGACTCATACACCATAAAATCTGCCCAATTAAGATATACATTGCAATGGTTGTAGTGTATTTACAGTATAATATACTCTCTAGATGGTAAATCTGTGTCCCATCCCCCTGGGGAATTTTCATTTTCCAAAACAGCAGCTCTCAGACTTAAATGTAGATCACGTCTCAAATCTAGAGATTTAGATTCAGTAGATCAAGGCTGGGGTTCGAGCATTTTAAACAAAATGCTGGTGGTCCTAGTGCCATATTTGAATACTACCACTAGAAGTGGGAGCAAGCTTCTGGATCTTTCCCCTGATTCCTGCCTGTGATGAAAACCCATATTATGAATTCTTATTGGCTCATAGGCCTGGGTGCTCCCTGTACTGGAGGCCTCATTCTGGTTGGTTTCCACTGTTGCTGAGAGAGAATGAGGTCCAACTTCCTTCCTTCCTTCACCTGGCCATCAGTGTGGGCCACAGTCTAGCCCCAGGCAACATTTTCAATTTGCTGTCTTTCTCTTGTTCCCTCAGCTTTAGACAAACTACCTTCCTCTTCTCCAAATAAACCTTACTCTTGGAATTTAATTCTGCTCCTCCTCCCGCCCCTCTCCCCCATTGTATTTCAGGTACAACACTAGGTGCTGGGGATAAAGACAGGAAATGACATACTCCTTGCTTCTGAGGAGATGACTCTCAGCAACAATCACACACTGGAAACAATGTTATTAAAATAACCACCACTTCAATATAGCTTACCTCCTCTCCTTAACCAACCCTAAATTGTTTGAGCAGGAAGAAACTGCCCAGCTTGAGCATTAGCCGGGGGAGGAGCACAGGGAGAAGCAGACTCCCCTTTGAGCAGGGAGCCCCACTCAAGCTGGATCCCAGGACCCTGGGACCATGACCTGAGCTGAAGGCAGTCGCTAAACCGACTGAGCCACCCAGGCGCCCCTTGCCTGAAATAATCTTAACCCCAATTTTGGAGATTAGTTTCTTAATTCAGTCCTTTTGTAAATTTCTTCTCTCCTCTACTGCTAGCAGAATCATTGCTTCTTTAGGTTACTGTCTCTTAGGTTCATTTGTTAGCTAATTAGAACCTGCATCTCTTTACTGTTGCCTTGAACTGATGTTTTAACTATTTGTGCGCTAATTTGTGTTTTCTTTCCCCTGGGCTTACAAATGCCTTACAATCAAAAACTGTGTATTCCACCTCTAAATCCCCATGACAGTGTCTCACCTGGTTCCTTGAACAAAATAAGTAGATGTTTGAGGACTGTTTGTTGATTTAATGTGATGCAGTTTTCTTTGCAGGATAGAAAGTACAATTAGTCTCTTAATAAATTATGTATGATTTTGGTTAATTCAATTACCAGAATATGCACATACACTTTCAGATTATTCACCGTGGAGGAATTGTAGGGTGAGTAAATGAATCTAATGCTTCTCTTAGAGTGTTAAATCAGTGTTAAAAAGTTGGCTTTTGATCCCCCACAGCTTATTAATTATCTTTCCCAAAATAAGTACTGTATATACATTCACTCTCTCTTTCTTTCTCTCCCCCCCCACACCTATACTTAGTTGGATATCAATTAAAAATTTTTGAAGATTCATGAAGTTTCATAAGATAATAATTAAATCAGTTGCATGGATTGAAGTACTCCCTATTTTGGAATAAATGATCCATTGCTGAGAATTTGGTCAACTTTAGGAATTTATCTCTAGTTCACAGCAATAGCCATGGGGAGGGAGAAATAAGAGCTTTCCCCTCCACCATACCTTATATTATACAAATAAATCTTTACTGTGCAGATTATCAGCTAGTAATCCAGTTTCAAAGTCAGTATTATCATTCTTATTTTCAATGTAGCAAATAACAAACTCTAAGAATCAAACTGTAGTTGTGAATGATAATTTACCCTTAATTATGTGATAGTTCAATCTGAGAAAGTCTGTTTTGCTTTATCTCACCGTGGGGAGCCATTAATATTCATGTGGCTCACCCATCTCAAGTTCTTTATTTCAGGCAATTGGCTCTGAGGAAGCAGTGGTCACAGGAGAGCAGAGAGAATGCTAGGCTTAAATAAATACTTCAGAGTTTCTGTGAAGGAAAACACGGCCCATGACTTAGGAACCTTGTTGGCATTCTCTACCCCACACCCACACACTCTTTCATTAAATGAAAGAGAGGCTTACCATAGTCACACTCCACTGTGGTGACCCATTTTCCAATAACCAGTGAACCACTGGATGCAACTGTTTGCAGCAGGCATTACATGTACATATGGTGGAAACAAGTCACCAAGAATAGAAGTTGGAGCAAGAATTTTGACCAACACAAAGAATGCTTTGAAATAGGTCATCTTGTATTTGCTTGTGTCTTAGTCCTTTCAGGCTGCTCTAAGAAAATACCATAGACTGAGTGGCTTACAAACAACCAAATTTTATTTCTTGCAGTTCTGGAAGCACCTTCATCTTGGCAGACTTGGTGTCTGGTGAGGGCCTCGCTTCTTGGTTCATAGACGGCCATCTTGTCACTGTGCCCTCACATGGCAGAAGGGAGAGAAAGCTCCCTACCGTCTCTTTTATAAGGGCATTAATCCCATTCAGGAGGGTAAAGGCCCACCTCCCCAGAGGCCCCATCTTCTAAAACCATCACTTTGGGCATTAGGATTTAACAAACAAATTTTGGGGAGACACAAGCATTCAGTCCGTAGCATCTGGCCACATGCTAACCAACAGTGTTTTATAATCATCCCCAGACTTGCATTTTGAGTTTCTTCAAGTCAGGAACCAAAAGATTATTAATATTATTAACGTTTAGATTTTATTAGACCTATTAGATTTTTCCCAATTCAGTAGATGAAGACAAAAGGCTGAGCAATGGGCAGCGTGATAGCCATATGGTGCACCTGGGTATTTGATTCCTGTGATGTTGTTTGGGATAGGAATGATAGGTACTACTTTTGCTTCCCTCAGCCTTTTCTCAATCCATCAAGCCCAACTTGTGAAAACTGAAACACACTCCCCCCACGCCCCGCACACACACACCCACACACGTGCATACAAGCCTCAGATTGTCTTGCATTTTGCTCACGAGCTCTCCAGCCCTGGTATTGGGCTTCCACCAGCCACTGCTTTTTCTGGGAATGTCATCTCACCTCTATCCTGCTGTTTTGCTCTCAGTGACTCAAACTAAATTGGCAGTAGTCTTTCTGAAGTTTTCTGTAAAAACATTTTTTGGGGTGGTTTTAGAATTTCCTAATTAGAGTTCGGGAATTGGATGGGAGCTATCATTTTGAATCATTTGGTGCTTTTCCTCTTGGGAAGACTTGGAAGAATATATACTTATTTCAGGATGATGGGGAAAAAAAAGCCAGTCTAAGTTGAGTAACATAAATGAGAGGGTGCAGGAGAGAGGAGGTACTGACTGCCATCAGTATTACTCAGATTCAGTGGTTTTATGACGTGTTATTTAATGTTTACCACTGACTGTTGGATAGAGGCTATCATATTGATTACACAGGCAGCTAACTTTTTTTTTTTTTTTTTTTTTTTGCTTAAGCTCCCTAGCTTGGGTTTGGTAAGATATGACTGCTTCTAGAATTGCAGGCAAAGATAAATGCCAGAGGTCATGATAATTCCATGTTCTCTAATTCAGCTATTAAACCAATGAATAGATTGACTCAAGTACTCAAACATTTAACTGTGAAATGCTCAGATACAGAATGAGTGACACACTCTGAAGGGAGGCACTTATTCACCAAAGATGGCCGTAGAAACACTAGAACACTCCTTCTAAACAAAGCTACCAACAGTAAAAAACAAAACCCGTTATTAGTAGAGGAGAATGATTCTGTGACTCTTACAGCGTGTTCCAAAGCCAGCAACTTAATTGCACATTTCCTAAACACAATCTCATTCATGTGTTTTATACTTCAGAAATGAGATTTATTTTTGTCTAGCTATTAGACTATGTTTCTCAAAGTTTTAGGATGGAAACACAATACAGACATCATGTGTTCGTGTCAGGATGAAGGATTCATGAAACTATAACTCACTATGCTACTTGGAAATCCTTTTTTGTTAGTTTTAGTCTGTTATTTTCTGTATTATTTTTATTTTTGAAGTGTTTGCTAGGACCCATCAGGATGATTTTGTGATTATTAATGGTTGTGATCCACAGTTTGAAAAACATTTTATTACAAGGTCAAGGACAGAGTTAGATTTCCTCACCTTTGTTATCCTAATATCTAGAAGAATGCTCAATAAATATTTGTTTCATGAAAAATGAATACCCTCTACAACAGTAAATCAGTGACCCAAGGGCAGACTTAAGGGGTAGGTATGAACAAAGATCAAAAGAAAAAAGAGAAATAAAAAAAGAAAGAAAGTTAGGTAGACAGACGGGGAGAGAGCAGAGGAAAGAGCTCTTAACCTCCACCTGCTTGCAGCTGTTTTCAGGCTGACAGTGGGTGACATGGAGGTTCTAGGTTGCCCACTCTTTCCACTGTGATCACGGTTATTTTACGGTACTAACTGCTGTGTGATCATTTCTTTTTAATCTCCATTGCTCCAGTTACCTACTGTTGCATCAAAAAACACCCTAAACTTAGAAACATAAAACAAAACTCCATTATCAGTGGAAACGATTAGTTATACTCATTGATGCTCTGGGTCAGGGATTTGGACTTGGCAAAGCAGGGATGATGCCTTGCCATTGCATGATGATGTCTGGAGTCTCATTTGGAAAGACACAGATATCTGGCAGATGGAATCATTTGGAAGCTTCAGCAGTGGTATGTCTGTCCTCTGGACTGGGATGACTCAAAGGCTCAGCTCAGCTGGGACTGTAAACGGGAGTGCCTACATGTGGCCTTTGCATGTGGCTTGGGCTTCCTCACAGCATGCGCCAGTGTTCCGGGACGCTCCCTGGGAGGGCACTTTCTAAGAGCCAGTGTTTCGAGAGAGCCAAGCAGAAGCTGCATGGCTTTTTGTGATGGAGCCTTAAAAGTGCTCCGGAATCTTCTGCTCTACTCGACTGCTTGAAGCTGTCACAGACCTGCCCGGATTCCAGGGGAGAGGGCAGGGGATCTTCCTCTCTCTGGGAAGACTGGCAAAGAACTTTGGGGCTCTTTAACTAAGCCACTTGCACGCAACATCTTTTTACCTCTCTCTTTCAGGAAAGAGCGTTCAGATAGGTTTACTACTTTCCAGAAGTTATTCAAAGATCAAACTCTGCCTTTTCACTTTTGCTAGATTTCAACTCCTTAAGCTAAGAGGAAGAAGAAAACATAAAGTAAGAAAAGTAGAAGAAATTTTACATTAGTAAAACATAGAGCAGCAATGAGACGATTTTCACATTGATGAAGGACAGGAGGAGGAAAGATCTATCGCTTCTCTTTCTTGAGAGTGGGGAGCAGGGGGCACAGTGATTGTGTAAACTGAGGAAGTGTTCACAGGAATTTAGAGGGAATCCATTAGGCACTTTGGTAGTTACAGCTTCTTCTTTTGAGTACAATTTTGGGGGATATCGGTTCACTTCCTTTACCATACCTAAAGTTTAAAGTTAAAAAATAAAAGAGAGAGCTTTGTTACATCAGCTGCACTTGTAAATTGGTAACTAACTACTCTTCACTTTTCAAAGATAGTCTTGAACTTGGTGCTTTAGACAAAGAGAAAGATCTGAAAGACACACCTGGTGGATTGGTTGCAGTCCTGTCCAGTCTCTGAGACTGGTGTAGGTCAAGTTAATCTTGGCTATCAAGCACACGCTTCATTTCTCACTCCTATGAGGAGAAAAGTAACAAAAACCAAGAAATAACTTTAAAAATGATTCATTTTATGATCTTATTTAAGATTTTCCATTTCATTAAGAGATGAATAGGAAGGGATAGCTTCCTCTTGCATTATGATAGTTTAAAATGTATTTCTTCTCTTTTGCCATTCTTTCTCTGCTCTCTAATGTTTGTTTTTCTCCTGTGACCCTGTTTCTTCCCGCTGATTTTTTCCTTTCTGTCTTTCTGTCTGTGACTTCATTTTTCTTTCACTCCATCTTTCCATAGTAACATCTTTATGTTACTAGCTATCTTTTATTTTATTTTATTTTTTTAAGATTTTACTTATTTACTTGAGAGAGAGCAAGTGAAAGAGAGAGAGAGCACGTGAGGTTGGGGGAGGAGCAGAGGGAAAGGGAGAAGCAGACTCCCAGCTGAGCAGGGAGCCCAATGCAGGACTCAATCCCAGGACCTCAGGATCATGACCTGAGCTGAAGGCAGACGCTTAACTGACTGAGCCACCTAGGTGTGCCCCTATTAGCCATCTTTTTTTTTTTTTTTAAAAGATTTTATTTATTTATTTATTTGAGAGAAAGAGAGAGAGAGAAACAGCATGAGAGGGGAGACGGTCTGAGGGAGAAGCAGGCTCCCCGCTGGGCCGGGAGCCCGATGTGGGACTCGATCCCAGGACTCTGGGATCATGACCTGAGCCAAAGGCAGTCGCTTAACCAACTGAGCCACCCAGGCGCCCCCCCATTAGCCATCTTTAAAAAAAAGTCTCTTCCTGGTCTCTGTTCATCTACTTTTCTTTCTCTTCCTCTGTGTTCAGATGTTCTCTCTCTTGCAACTTCATACTCACATGCCCTGTTAGTTAGGTTTAGATTTTTAGATATAAAAAAATAACAAGATGCCACTTTACTAATTTAATACAACTTACATAAAATAGTCCCTTTTCCATTATTTGCTGCTTCTCAGCAAACCGATAGGAAGTATCAAATTTCATTTAAAAAATTTACGTAGAGTAAGCACTTTTGAGACATTAGAAGAAAAGAAGAGTAAAAACTGTTTAAATGATCACAATCCTGTTACGCAGTGAAAACTGACATTTTAGTATACATACTTCAAACGTAGTATGAGTTTGGGTGCGTATTTGTTTTTGTAAAATGAGATCATAGCTTACACATTCTTTCATAATTTGTGTTTTAACCTAATACATAGTGGACATCTTAACATGTTGTTAGTGAATATACTCTGTTCTTTTCATTGTACAATGACAATTAAAATGCTAATGCCAGCAAGACAATATACAAGGTGCCCAGTCCATGGTCATCCCTCAGTGAGTCATATTTTCTATTTATTTGTCAAACTTCCTTCATGGTTGAAATACTCAATTTTAAAATCAGTTCTTTTTGTTTGGACTTTTTAATTGCCTTTTTTCCTCTTCCTATCCCTCCCTTTTTATTTTTAAAACAATGCTAACGTGTCCATTCTTTAAACTCAGTCTTTTTGTAATTATTTCACTCTTCCGTTACAAAATAAAAGCTTAACGATGAGTTAAACTGGGTGATCCTGCTTATGCAGCCCATTTATTAAGGACCCTCTAGGTGGCAGCCACTTCAATGGGTGATTTCACTGGAGCACACAGAGGTCTTAGGGGCTTTGGGGCTTTAGGTTACACAGCTTCTGAGTATCAATTTTGTTTCTTTGTTTTTTTGTTTTTTAAAGATTTTATTTATTTATTTGACAGAGAAAGACAGGGAGAAAGGGAACACAAGCAGGGGGAGTGGGAGAGGGAGAAGCAGGCTTCCCGCGGAGCAGGGAGCCCGATGTGGGGCTCGATCCCAGGACCCTGGGATCATGACCTGAGCCGAAGGCAGACGCTTAAGGACTGAGCCACCCAGGCGCCCCCTGAGTATCAATTTTGGAACTGAAACCAAGATCTTCCATTTCAGGGGTTTTCAGAGGTGGTTTAGGAATTGCAGATGTATTTGATTTATATAGCCTTTTAAAATATTATTTTGAGCTATTTAAGCATGAGTGAAAGAATCAACATAAACTGTAATAATAGCTTCATCATTATTAACTTAAGGTGCCAGGTTAAGTTGACTTTAAACAGACCTCCGTAGGAAGCATTTCATTTCCTCCATCCCTGTGCATATATTTACACTTCTTATAAATATGTCTTTGGGGAGTTTGTGCTGTTTTTCTTTAAATCAGGCATGACTCTATCCATTCAAGCCAAATCATTAAGCAAGTGTAGGGCTGGCTCACAGAAGATCCGGGTAGTTAAGATATATTGGCTTAGGAGCATGGCTGGTGTCCAGTAATAGGTGAAAATCCAATTTTATTCCATGCCTTTCTGTGAGTTTTGAATATTTTTTGTCTGACTTTGAATATATATCAGGAATGAATGAGAGTTGAGATTAGATGTTAGGTATATAGATTTGAAAGAAAAAGTGTCCCATTGTATCTTTTCCAAGCATCTGGAGAGACTCCTGAGATTTCAAGGTAGGCTTTCAGAAACAGTGACCGCTGACGGGTACGTACGTGTGTGTGGTTGGCAGGATCTGAGGTGGCACCCAAGATACCCACCACTTAGTGTTGCATACCCAGTATAACTCTGTTTCTTTTGAGTGCAGTCTGGACCTGGGAATATGATGGGATGTCACTTCTGTGATTCTATTACACTGTATGGTCCAAGGGATTTGCAGATGCAATTAAAGTACTTAATCATTTGACTTTGGCTTAATCAAAAGGACGATTATCTTCGTGGGCCTGGCCTAATCAGATGGGACCTTTAAAAGAAGCTAAAGCATTACAAAGATGCTCTCCTGTTGGCCTTGAAAAGGAGCAGGTTGTCATGTTGTGGAGAAGGTTCCAGGGTAAGGATATGAGAGCTAACTCTAACTGCTGAGTGTGGTTCCTGGTCAACAGCTAGCTAAAAAATGGGGGGAGAGGGATCTTAGTCATACCACTACAAGGAAATAAATTCATCAACAACTGGAATGAACTTGGAAGAGGCCTCTGCGTTGCAAATTAGGGAGCTTGTTATATTATTGTAATAATCATCCACAATACCAGATATTGAATTTTTATGTTAATAAAAAATCCTCCTTCTTCCTATTGATTATCTTAATAAAATATACATTTACAAATCTAAGCTCATAAAACATGTTAATATTAACACAATACCTCTTTGTCTATTTTAGCTTCTGAGGCATCATCTGAGGGATTTTTTTTTTTTCCTCCCTTTCTAGAACAAAAGGATTTCATTATTTGAAAACCACTGGCTTGACTAATAGGCACTTTTTAAAAAGACTGCATTTTGGTTGTTTTAAGAATGTAACTGTTGGCAGGGAAAAGAAGAGCAGGATTGTGCAAGGCTAATTTATAGTCAGCACATCGTTTTTAAATATATGTTGATCCTTAATTATCCCCTCATTACAAAGTAATGCAAAGATGTGAGAAATGCAGTCACTACTTTTGATTCAGACAGATGAGTTTTGCTCTAGTGATACTGTTGTTTAGCAGAATTCATTTAAATGGTAATTTAAAAACTTTATAATCATGCAGTATCTCAAACACACCAAAAAAGCACAGGAAATGATGTAACTGACATCCATACACCCAGCCATCTAGATGTTAATAGATATTCATAGCTTGCCTATTGCTTCAGATTATCTTTAAAAAAAAAAAAAGTGCTGGTCTGGCTTAAGCCCTACTCTGTCATTTTTCCTGTTCCTCTTGCTATTCCTCCCTCTCCAGAGGTAAATACTCGCCTGAAATTGATGTATGTTATTCTCATGCATGTTTTATAGGTTTTCTACATATTTATGTTTTCATGAATAATATAGAGAATTGTTTCGCATTTTAAATTTGAGTTATTGCTATCATACCGTAGGTAACATTTTGCAATTTAAGGTTTTCAACCAAAGTTGTATTTTTGAGAGGAATTATGTATAATATCCCATGGCATGAATAAAACCCAGTTGGGAAGCCATTGTTTCCCCAATGTTGGTATCACAAATAGTACGGTAATGAATATCCTTGTACGTGTATTCACGCGACCTCATTTCAAGGTTTCCCAGAAGACAGTGTAGAAAGCCCTTGGGTTAGAGGCCCATCTTCACCCTTCTCAGGAATTGCCCAACTGCTTTCAACCATCCTATTGCCACCCATAATGTAGAGTTCCTACTCTCTTTGTCCTAACCAGCGCTTGCTGTCACGGTCTTGCCTGAGGTTAGCCACGTGGATGGGGGTGCCACGCGGCTTCTTGTGGTTTTCCTTAATGTTTCCCTAACTGCCAAAAGCTGAACATAATTCTTATGTTGCTCTCTCTTCGGACTTTACCTTTTACAAACTGCCTGTCCAGTCTCTGTCCAGCAGTGGGAGGGGAGTGCTGAACTCTCATTGATGGATAGGAGTTCTTCATAGGATATGGACACAAGTTCTTATTTTATATATCTCCACTCAGTCCATAGCTGTTTGTTAACTTTTCAATGGTATCTATTGTCAAAAAGAAGTTAAAAAACCATTTTAATTTGATCACATTGATCATTTTTTTCCCTTGTCGCTTGGGCTTCCCATGTCTTGTTTAAATGCACTTTCTCTAGCCATCTGTCAGAAACATAGTCTCTTGTGTTTTCTTTCAAAAGCTAGAAAGTCTCAATTTTTATATAGGTCATTAATCCAGTTTGAAAAATGTGTGTGTGTGTGTGTATTAGGTAGGGATCTAATTTTATCTTTTTTGTCCTAGCACCATTTATCGACAATTCATTGCCCATCTTCCCACCTCTGCCAGGAGTCAAGTTTTCTCAAATACAGGCATCTGTGTGGCTCTTCGCTTTGTTCCTTATCATACAGCTTCGGACATTTACCCAAGTTGGTAACAAAACTGGATACCTAGTAGGAGGGACCTGTCTTCTTTTTCTTCATCAAAATCATCCTGCCTAGTCCATACTCTACCATTTATATGTATTTTAGCATCAGCTTGTCAAATCCTGTTAGGATTTTAATTGACATTGAACTAATTTATGGATTAACTTTGGGGGAAAATTGTTTTCTTTAGGATATTTATCTATCTCATCCATGAATACAATACATCTGCATTTATTAGAATGTTCTTTCACATTTTTCAGTTAAAGTCTTGTAATTTTTTCCTTTAATTACATTTAGTAAAATGTATGCCTAGGCACCTAATAATTTTGTATCCATCATAAATTATATCTGTTTTTGAGCACTTCCATTGTTTATAGCTATTTATGTATTATTTATTGATCCTTTGCTTATAAGTCATTCTGTTGAGCTTAATTAATTTCTACAAATACTTCAAAACCACTGAGATATATTTACCAGTCAGTGTATTTCCTGTTTTTTTTTTTTAAGATTAACAAAATTAAGTATCAGAGAGATTAAGTAACATTGAATATGATTGGTTATGACTAATTGTACAGCCTGGATTTTAACTCATTTTTATTTAAATCTTTATCTTTTGCTAAAAACCATGTTTTAAATGGCTTTTTCAAAAAAGATTTTATTTATTTATTTGACAGAGAGAGAGATCACAAGTAGGCAGACAGGCAGAGGGAGAGGGAGAAGCAGGCTCCCTGCTGAGCACGGAGCCTGATGCAGGGCTCTCTGCAGGGCTGGATCCAGGACGCTGGGATCATGACCTGAGCCGAAGGCAGATGCTTAACTGACTGAGCCACCCAGGCGCCCCTTAAATGGCTTTTTAAATCAGCCCATGTTTCTCTGATGTGTGTCATCTTGTTTCATAGGATCTTTTTATAATGAGAAACACAAAATTTCATTGTAGAGTCTCTATGTGAAAAAAGGCATTTAATTCAAGTAGTTGTCCCTTCATACCAATTAGTTAATTCATCTGAATTAGACACATAGATGACAGAGAATAAGTCTATAAAAGAAATGCTTTCTTTATCAGTTGTTTTTGGATCAACTCTTAAGGAAAACACCCTTCCTAGTTGAATTGGCACAGTCTTGTTATTGCTGACGATGTCACTGGTGCTTTCGACGAAAGTCGAGTGAGTCCCCCCCCCAACCCTGGCAAGACAGACAGCTTCTGGAGACGAGGCCTGGATGTCTGAGTGCAGTGGGGGTGCTCCAGGGAAAAAGGCAGAGAAAAGCCAAAATGCAGATGAGTTTTCAATACTATTTAAAGGTTTGACTGTTTACTTACCTCCTCTTACATCTATTATCCCTACTAACCCCCCTAGAAGACTCTATTTAAACTCTGATTTCACTCCTGGTGCAAGGAGGGAGAGGAGAGTATGGCATGAAGGCAACTCATGTGGGTTCAGACCGAAGCCCGTTCTTTCTTTGGTGCACGCTGCTGGGCACTTGCCCTCCCACGCTGTCCGCAGCCTGATTTTCTAGGGCATCCCTCCCACTTCTTCTCATAACAGGGCCCTTTCCCTTAGGGCAGGAGCAGGTGAACTCCTGAGAGTGGTTCTGGACAGTCTCGTGAGCTGCAGAGCTCAGTTGTTGCAGAGCTTGGGGGCTGTTTGTGACTTCGCTCCTGGGCCAGGGCAGCCTGAGGCTGCAGCTTAGGTGAATGGTGTGGGGGAATAAAACTCATTTCCATTCAACACCGTTCTGAACGTGTGGATTGATATTGGAACATGAGCAAATATATTTCATTTCTCTCTTTTTTTTAAAATAAAGATTGATTTTTTGAGAGAGAGAGAGAAAGAACACGAGGGACAGGGGCAGAGAGAGAGAGAGAGAGACAGAGAGACAGAGC
The DNA here is from genome assembly GCF_029215605.1 of Mirounga angustirostris. Taxonomy (NCBI): domain Eukaryota; kingdom Metazoa; phylum Chordata; class Mammalia; order Carnivora; family Phocidae; genus Mirounga; species Mirounga angustirostris. The sequence continues at coordinate 40,164,210 of NW_026991720.1, forward strand.
ATGTTCCCCTGTGTGGGGCTCGATCTCACGACCCTGAGGTTATGACCTGAACCGAAACCAAGAGTCAGACATTTAACTGTCTGCGCCAGTCGGGCGCCCCTCAGTTCTCTCTTTTAAAAAAATGCTAAATGAGGGGCGCCTCGGTGGTGCAGTCGGTTAAGCATCCTTCTGTTAGTTTCAGCCCAGGTCATGATCTCAGGGTCCTGAGCTTGTGAGCTCTGTGTTAGGCTTCGCTCTCAGCATAGAGTCTGCTTGAATTTTTCTCTCCATATCCTTCTGCTCCTCTCCCCTGCATGCTCTCTCTTTCTTTCTCTCTCAAAGAAATAAGTCTTTTAAAAAATGCTTAATGATACATGTGCCTCGTAGTAAGCATGAAATAAATACACACTTGTTGACAGAAGGTTGTAGAATAAAGAAAGGAAGGAAGGATGGTTTAAGATTTATTTGCATTGTGGGAGGAAGAAAGGGACAGTATTTCTGTCTTTGAAGACATAAGTGGCCAGTAGGCTTTAGTTTACGGATATACTCTGGCTCTTAGTCCCTTTTATGATTAAAATACCCATTCCATTCATTTTAAAAGTATTTCTTGAACACATTTCACCCACCAGGCACTGTTTTAGGCACTGAAGATGACAAAACGTGAAGATGTCCACTCTTCTCTTGCATATGTTCTCGTGTGTGTGGACACAGACAGGAAGTTTGTAAAGACCGAGCAAGGCATTTATTTTCAGATTGGGGTAAGTGGTATGAAGGAAGTGAGTGACATCTTGTGATAAAGCTCTGGGGGTAGAGTGCGGTAGGTGTTGCTATTGAGGTTCAGCCTGCTGGGCCAGCCCTAGGATACAGGCTCAAGAATGGGTCAGAAGCATGACTTGGCTTGGTTCAAGTTAACAAATAACCAGATAAAAATGAAATAAAGCTGTAAGAGTGTGGACATGGTTTCCAGCAGCGGGAGCTTAGGGCCCTTATTTTTCTAACATTGTGAGCCCCGAGAAGAAAACTTACACCTCCTCTCTAAACAATAATTCTCCTGTAAGGATTTGTGCTACCCAAGATTAATGTTTGGGTTCTGGGTCGTCATAATTGGGTCGTGCCAGCGCCAGGGCAGTCCGTTTTGCTCTGTGAGGCCCCGGATGTCCATCTGTGAGCCTTGGCCAAGATTGCCATGAGGCGTTAGGAATGTCTCTCTAATGAGACATTTGAGCCAAAACTTGATGATAACAAGGAGGCAGAGCTCAGCATTTCAGGGAAAGGAACAGCCAGGATGAAAGCCCGGAAGCATGAAGAACTTGGTGTGATAGGAACAAAAGGGGAACAGGAGAGTGAGCTGGGGGGTGGGAAATGGATGGGATATGATTGGGAAGGTTGGCTGCGGCCATATCACGCTGAGCCTTGTAAATCACAGTAGGTATTTGGATTTTCTTCTACGTGCCGTGGAAAACCACCATTTTCACCGGGGGTCCATGAACTTATTTAGGAGGAAAGTTACAACTCTGTGAGAATGTGAAATTTTGCATTACTTCGATCATGAGTGTAGCAAGAAGCCACGTAGTATAAAGCAGTATCCGTGCCCATGTTACCAGAAGCAATCATAGATACTTCCATCTATTACTGTTAGTACAGCCACCTCAACATGTCATTTATCATCATTACACTTAATTAGGAATTATGGTAGCTATTAGACCTTATAATATATCTTGTTATTTCATGCGTTAATACAGGGGTCAACAAACTAGCCTGTGGGCTGAATCCAGGCCGACACCTGATTTTGTAAATAAAATTTATTGGAACACAGCCATGCCCATTTATTTATGTATCATTGTTGCAGACCTTCTGACCCACAAGGCTTAAAGTATGTACTATCTGGCTCTTTCTGCAGAAAGCTGCTGCTAACTGCATTGATAAAACAGCATGTATGTTACTCTGATACAATTTTATTTTTTTATTATTTTTTTATTTTTTTAAAGATTTTATTTATTTTATTTATTTGAGAGAGAGAGAGAGAGAGAGAGAAACAGCATGAGAGGGGAGAGGGTCAGAGGGAGAAGCAGGCTCCCTGCTGAGCCAGGAGCCCGATGTGGGACTCGATCCCAGGACTCCGGGACCATGACCTGAGCTGAAGGCAGTCGCCCAACCAACTGAGCCACCCAGGCGCCCTGATACAATTTTAAAAGTATGTGCATAACTACTGGGTTTTGTTTTGTTTTGTTTTGTTTTTGCAAGCTTATGCCTTTTATTTATGCAGTTAAAGACATTATTCAGAGAAGGGATCCCATAGGCTTCACCAGACTGCCAAAACCTCCATGATCATGGGGAAAAACAGAAAAGAGAAAGAATCTCTGCATCGTGATGTCCCAAGGCAGATGAACACAATGGCCTGATCTGTGTTTCCCTTGCTTCAGATTCTCTTCCCCCTTCTTTGTCGGGCAAATTTTCCATATTTTCAGTGCCCAGTACCGAAGCTGCCCCTTCTTTATGAATGGCATGTTGTGTCCATACTGTGTGCAAGACAGAGGCTTCATTAGCACTGTCTAATTTAATCCCCACACCAGTACCATTTAGTCGAGGTGACTCTCTTTATGTGGCAGTGAGGGAGGCCCAGATATGTTGTCCTGTGCATACGGCATTCATTTAGCAAATTTCACTGAGCACCTGCTATGTGCGAGGTGCTGTGCCAAGTGCCCAGGTAACACAGCTGTTCGTGGCGAAGCCATGCTTTGAACCAGGTCCTTCTGCGGCCAGTGTGTAGGTGGGTCACACCACAGCAGGTTACGCTCAGGGTGCCACGTGACACCCCACTGTCCGTTTGAAGACAGCCCGCAAGCTTGTTCACGCCTCCCTCCTTGGTGTCTCCAGCCCGCTTTGTTCCACAGCTCTATGCTACCGAGGTGTACATCTTGTTCTCTCTCCAGTCTGTTGTTTGCACTGGCCTTGCCTAGAATCAGCCGTGGAGTCAGCATTTCCCCAGCTGTCACAGCATCCGTGGTGAACCCTGCCAGGGCCCTCCGAAGGGCCCTTTAAAAGTGTGTGTTTTGCAAGCAGGAGCTTCTTTCCTGTAAGTGGAAAGAAAGAAGCACTTCTTTTCTCCAGCACGTTGTGGGTTTCTGAGGCCACAGGCTGGAGCTTGCCAGCAACATTATAAGCTAGGTTTAAACATCTGCACGTGACATTGGATTGGGGGGTAGGTTAACATTGATGTCAGTGGAGAGGGGCTGTGGATCGAGTCTCTCTCAAATGGATGACCAAACAGGACTGCAGGGGAAGGACTGTTGCCTGTGTTCACTCCTGCTTGTGTTGGTTCCTCTGTCAAAACCAGCGAGGTTGCTCTCTCCCCCAGAAACATAGATTATCTTCATTAGCTGGGTTGGGCAAATACCCACAGTAACTGGTATTTTTCCTGCTTTCTTTCCTCTTTTGCACCTGTTGCGAGTGAAGAGCATTGTTCATGCAGTTATCTACACAGGCCCCGGTATTTTTTTGGTGTATACACACACGTTACATTCCATCAATTTGCACTCATACTGCAATAGTATTTTGCAACCTACATTTTTCACTGCACAATATAATGTGACATGTTCGTGTATTATTAAACATTCTTTTATACCAGCACTTCAGTGGCTGTAGTATATATCATCGGTCTGCCTAACCATATTTACTTAAGTTTTCCTTCCTATTAGGGAATCTTTGGGAGACTTTGTGTATCAGTCAGGGTCCAGTCAGGATATAGAACCCATACCATTATTTGAACAGGAAAATTTTATTTTAAAAATTGGTAACTAGGGCGCCTGGGTGGCTCAGTTGGTTAAGCGACTGCCTTCGGCTCAGGTCATGATCCTGGAGTCCCTGGATCGAGTCCCGCATCGGGCTCCCTGCTCTGCAGGGAGTCTGCTTCTCCCTCTGACCCTCCCCCCTCTCATGTGCTCTCTCTCATTCTCTCTCTCTCAAATAAATAAATAAAATCTTAAAAAAAAAAAATTGGTAACTAGTAGGAGCTGGTTAACTGCCAGGGAAGGGGTAAAAGAGGACTCTGATCAGAGTCCAGAAGAAGCAGTTGCCGCAGATCAGCTGTGGCCTCTAGTCCGAGGAATGGACAGTTGGAGAACTAAAGACCAAGAGAGGGAACTGCCCCTCTCCCCAGGGCTCTTCAAAGAGAGCCTGGCTGCCACAGGGACATCACCACCATGGTGAAGGATGCAGGCCTATGTTGGACCATAGAAGTGAGTCTGTTGCTGGTGGAGCTACTTAGAAGTGGCTGCTGAAGGGGGAAGTAGGGCAGGAGGCCTGAGGGCTTCCACATTAAATAATAATGGTGGATGGAAAGAGAACTGCCTTTGTCCGACTAGGCAAGATCGTTTCAGTGCCCTCTGCTGGAGAAGCTTAACATTCTCCTGGATGGCAAAGGGGAAATGCTTGGGTCCAGCTCTAGTATCCCAGAGTGGGGCCAAGAAAGCTGGGTTTTGAGATAAGACACAATAAATAATTAACTGGGATACTTGGCTTTGCTCTTAGTGTTTTTCTCCATTGTAACCAGTACTGCACTAGACATCCTTTGTAAGATGTCTGCATCTCCGATGTTTCTGTAGGACAAACCCGTAGAATTTGATTTTGAACATTTTTAAGGCTTTTGTTAAACATGACAGAATCACCCACCAAAAATGTGGCCCTATTTCCTCTCCTTCAAGTTATGTATGCGAGGAAAGGCATATATTTTTGTCATAGCACTTAAGACTTACTAGCTTTTCAGATCTTGGGTTCTTGTATTAGCTCGTTACCTTGGAGACGAGAGATGCCTGAGGCCAGTGGTGCTGGGGCTGGAGACTGCAGGCTGGCCCCTGGTGACAGGAGGCGACAGTGGGCTGCAGGCATCCTTCATCCTCAGCCAGCCTCCTCCGACTCGCTGCTGCTGACAGAGTCATTTCTCTGAAACATCCCCTTCAGCACGATCAGTCATTTTGCTCAAAAGCCTGAAATGTTTCCTCTTGGTGTGTGGTACTGACAATGAAAGAGAAGAGAAGAGAATTGACCTTTGGCGCTGGGCCCCTTGACTCCATTCTGTTGATGAGGAAACTGAAACCAATTGACCTGCCCAGGGTCACATGGGAAGTTAGCTGGTTCAGGCCCAGCCTGGGCTTCCTTCCTTGAGGTCCACTGCGCTCTCCAGGCTCCCAGACCCCTGTTGGTCCATCAGGCTCACACCCTTACCGTTCTCCCAGGGCAGTACCTATAGTGAGAGAGATTTTATTAATACATGTCCTCATCCCCCCTGATGCTCACAGTCTGCCCTTGCTGGTGCTGATGCAGTCTGGATTGCTAAAATTATCCCCCTCAGCTCCTGTGCTCAAGGCAAGTGCCTCCTTTCACTTCAAGGCTGAGTCTGAGACTCACTTCTAAATAATATCCTTCCATTACTTCTTCACAATTGGACTCAGTCAATTTCTGTCCTAGGGTGTCAGAGGGACCTGGATATAGATTGGATTTAACCTTGAGCTTTTGGTCCCTAGGCCTGGTCACCAGGTGAAGATAGGTGTGGGCTCATTTCTGCCACGTGAACTTGGCCGAGGAAGCAAGTAACTTCTCTGCCTTACTGAAAGGCTGCCTGGTTTTCAGCAACAGCGAACATCTAATAGTGCATGTTCCTTTAAGATAAGACAGCATGTTCTTCTCCAGAAAAACATATTGTTCTTCATCTCTGTCTTCTACAAGTGGTTGATTAAAATGCTAAGGGGGATAGGCATTCTACCCATGTTCTTCCCTTGGGCTCACTACATCCCTCTTGACTCCCTGGGTTCCTCCAAGCTGTCTGCCCACTTCTTTCCACTCCTTTTACCCGGGTCTCATTACCGATGGAAAGAGAGCAAACCGGTTCTTGTACAACAGGCCCTCCACCTCCATGGTCTGTGTTTGCACACCACAAATAGGGAGTTAGTAGATATCTTTCTTAACACCTGCCTCGTTCTTCCTTCTCTCCATTTTGGGAATTGTGTAAAGGATGTCTGGATGCTGTGAAAAATAAAGTGATGGAAGGAAAGCAACTGAGAACAGAATCTAGTTAGGGGCAGGAAAATAGAGCAGAAGAGAAGTCAAACCCAAATCCTTCAATTAGTGGGCGGAGATGACCTGCTCAAGCTGTCGTGGGTGGTGAGGACATGGTCCCTGGTGGGAAGCGAACCTGGGAAAGGCCAGAATGTTAATTACAGGAAACGTGCATTTAGAAAATGTTGCCACCTTTTGTTTCTTATCCCTCTTCCTCACCCGCTGCCCCCCCCCCCACCTCTCAGTCTCTTTTTCCTGGTTTCAGAGGTTCAGATTTTATTTTAGGGTATTTCTGACATCCCTCCTCAAATGGTAGACCCGTAGTCCTCTGTCTGGAGGCATTGCTCGGTAACCTAGCAACCAGTATATCATGTACTGTCCTCCGTTATTTCCTTCAGCCTGAAGATTTGAAGATCACTCAAACGGACACACAAAGGACAAAAGGGATCAGGTTTACATGCAAAATCAGTGTTTGTGCTGATTGAGTAATGGATGTAAAGAACGGCATTATTTAGTAGTAATACATCCAAGGTGAGGAGCCTGTCACATCTGGAGAGAGAGAGAGAGAGAAAAAGAGAGAGAATCACAAAGCCTTGTGATTCTCTACTTACGGAGTAGAAGCAGTAGAGCTGCCTGCCCTCCAGGAATCTGGATTTGCGGGGCCGTTAAGCGCGCTTTCCCCCTCTGGCCTTCTCTTTTCCTTGCTAAATAACAGAAACAGGGGTACCACTTGGATTTTTGACCAGGAAATAATTCTTAATTTGTCTGGCTAGAGAGAAAGTTGGCATACTGAGAAAAACAAATTTCAGAGGGAAAAACAGGAGAACAGTGACATTTTTCAGCAGGATCTTATTATCCAACCCACACAGAGGCCGAGTTGCTGAGCTAGTTCTGTGAAGAAACACAAAGACATCGTATTGAGACGACTGTGAATGTCAGGGGCTAGTCCAGTCTGGAACTGCTGAGCATGAGTAAATATGGCATCAGGGCTTTAGCTGGCTTTCACTCGGTCACTTCTTCTCATACACTGTGTGCAGTTGGGACATTTCCCTGAAGAAAGGTTCTTGCTGCTGCTTTTCTTCTCTTCGTTTTTGAGGACCTGGCATTAGTCTCGTTAGCCTCAGACTTTATTTCCTTGAAATTCAGAACACTTATTCTAAGTGTGCTGGGTAGTCTTTTGAATGAGACTGGGATGATTCTAAACTTTATCGTGCATCCGAGTTATTTGGGATAATAGCGAAAATGCAGCATCCCAGGCCCCTGAGTCAGTGGCTCTGGATGGAGTGCATTTTAATGTGCACCTATGGTGACCCTAAAGCAGATGAACTGAAGATCGTGCAGAAAATGGAAGACTGAAGACTGATTTCCCAGAGAGGGGCAAGGGGCAGTTTCTTGGCCTGTGAATTGATGAATGCAGTTCTTCATTTTTGCAGAATACCCCTCTCCATGAGGGGGGAGGAGTTGACCCATTATTTTCTTTTCTTCCCCGCATGTTCTTATATGTCATTTAATGGTGATTTGAGACAAAGCTGGTCAGTGTATTGCTCACTGCAGTAAGGGAAAACACCGCCATGCAAAGCTTTGGCAGTGTCTCGGCAGGTGGAGGTCAGATATTGGTCAGGGTTCCACTAGAGATGCAAAACCAGTAGGAGATATGTGCTCTGAAATCCATAGGGCAGACCTGCAGGAAGAGTAGGTTGGAACTCTGGGGTAAAGGCTGAATCTACTGTGCCTTGGTAGAATTTAAGGCCTTTCAATCTATAGAATCAGGCCCATCCTGATTATCTGGGATAATCTCCCTTACTTAAAGTTAACTGATTATCAACTTTAATCACACCTGCAAATACCTATACGGTAACACCTAGATGAATATTTGATTGAATAATTAGGGATGGTAGCCTAGTCAAATCGGTGTATCAAAAGACCATCACAGAAAGTAACATCAGAATTTACTGAGAATTGGAAGTTTGATTTCGGCTGGTCTTTCAAAGCATGTATGGATCATGGGGTTAAGAACAGAGAATTTCCAATCGAGGGATTCAAAGAATCTTTGGATGAAAAGTTGATGTTTTGCACTGAAGAGTTTACGAGTCTTTTAGGAAGTTCTTATAAGGAAATTCCTGCACTCCTTTCTAATGAAGGAAGACATACCACTTTTGTTCCCAAAGCATGAGCCTTGTGATTCTCTACTTACGGAGTAGAAGCATTAAGCACAAATATGGCTACCATACTGTCCAACTGGCTGCCTCAGAGAGGGGACACATTCATGGGCAGCAAATCAGAGCTGGAATTTCACACCACGTACACCTGCCCCTCCCTCTTTAAGTGGCTCACGACCAGTCTACCTCATAAGTATCATATTTTTCCATTCTTTGTGCATCCCAGGCTCATAAGTGACCACACAGGACTATTCTCTGTTCCGTGAGGATGTCTTGTCCTTTGCGCTGTGCTGTTTCTTCTCTCCTGGGAAACCCTGGCTTATAGATTAAAAGGCCCTTTTGAACTTCACCTCCACTAAAGGCCTTCGCTGAGTATCCTCTTCCTCTTTTCTTCTTGTCACACAGATGTGCTTGTGCAGGGTTGGTTACCCCCTGTAGAGGCCACAGCTTTTTCACGATGCAGATATAGCACCTCAATCTTCCATTTTATTGAATTTCCCGAAGACAGGAGTTAAGCCTCATCTTTGGCCAGGTGCATAGTAGGTTTAGAATTTTATTCTAGTATTATTTGAGGTCCGCCCTATGGATTTCAGATCTGCCTAGCCAGCCTCCACAATCACGCAAGCCAAATCCTTGCAGTCAACCTCTTAGCACATATCTCCCACTGATTTTGCATCTCGAGTCTAATACCCATGTGCCAGGCCACAGGTATTCGCTGTTTTAGAACGAGTATCACAGTAGTGACTGTAGCACTAGTGACCTAACATTGACTCTCAGGGAGGTGACATTCTGAGGGCGCGCGCACACACACACACACACAGAGCGCTTACTGAATGCTTGGAGGACTACATCAAGGCATGCCTCTCCAAAACAGAGGTAGAGGCCCAAGAATGATAAAGCAGCGAGTGCCAGCTTCCCAGCCTTTGAGGTGCAACACACTGTGGGCCACAACTCCTTAGCTACGTTGGTCTGTTGATAGAAGACGCATACATTAGCGAATATTTGTTATCCTGCTGCGTGCGCGCTACTGAATTTAGGGTCTTAGACTTAGGATAACTTAGATTATACTATTATTTTTATTGCTCAGATTACATAGAGGGAGACTAGCTGAAAACAAATAAAGAGGTGCAGCATTGTACTTTTTGGATGGTATTTTTGTGCCTTAATAAAACAGCCAACTTTATTTTTTTGAGTATTTGCCACGTGCCAGGCACTGTTCCGAGCACCGTAAATGGATGATTTCAGGTACTCCTCAGCACGACCTTTGGAGAGGGGAACTATCCCCATGGTGCCGCTGAAGGAACTAGCACAAAGGACAGCTGTGTCTCTTGTACCGGACTCCCCCGGTAAGAAGTGAAATGCGGGTCACATCCAGACTGTCCTGCCTGGAGACCCCGCTCTGCACTGATGCGCCATGTGGCTTGGATGGAATTTATAACATCAGGGCAAGCGCAAGCCCTTTCCTTTGCCTCCCAAGTTCACATCTCTCTCAGAGAGTGGAAGGCGGCATGAGCCGGGGGAGAAGAGTGCGATGTGGCTGGTTCTCCTGGCTTTCCCTTTGGGTCTCATCCACCTTTCTGCTGGGACCGTAACGTTTTCCATGCGTATTTCACAGCTCTTCTACGTATCTGCTTTTATTCCAAAATGCCAAACACTCTTTTAAGAACAACTCTTTCAGAGGCAAGGAAAAGAGAGAAGGAGAATGAACTGCTGCCCAAGGAGACAGGCGGAGGGATGGGGCCTGCTGTCTGTCTGACGGTGGCAGTCACTCTCGGTCTGAGCCAGTTCTAGGCCAGGCTCAGCATCTGTGTCACCTGTGGTTCTTACTGTTCTCTAAGCAATGCCTTGTTCTCCCCATTTGGGGGAAGAGAAGACTCACATCAGAGTGGTTAAGTAGCTTGCACAGAGCAGACACAGCTGGTGCGAGGTAGATGAGGAATTTGAACCCAGCCCTGCTTGTCAGTGGTTATAATACTGCTTTTGTTTTCAGCAAACAACTCTCAAGACCCTTTCTTCAAAGAGCTCGTACTTCGGTCCCAGAAAGCCAGGAGTCAACGTTGCAGGAGTCAACATGGGGGCCAGCTGCTTGATTTTACCGCAGTCATGCCCCCACCCTGTGTCCTGTATCTGTGGCCTCACAGGGAGCCTCTGAGAATCTGCAGGGCATTTGTTAATGCCATGCTTAACTTCTTTGCTCTCACGGATGTTGACCAGTTGATGAGGATAATGCCCCTCTTAGGATAAAGGCAAGATCTTTGTCTTCTTCCAGAGCGATAGAGCACAGCTTCTGGTGTCACAGCTCCCCTTCCCTCCAGGATGGGTTTGCATCTCCCTTCCCCCTCCATGATGTTGAGCAAGTGACTTACCTTCTCAGCAACTTTGGTTTCTTATCTTTAAAATGGGCATGGACTTGGGGACACCTGGCTGGCTTAGTCAGTAGAGCATGCAACTCTTGATCTTGGGCTTGTGAGTTTGAGTCCCACATTGGGTGTAGAGATTCCTTTAAAAAAATTCTTTAAAAAAACCGGGCATAGAGTCATTACGATGGTTAAATAAGGATGACAACAAAACCCAACAATCCTTCAGCTCAGTGACTTCCAATAAATGTTTATTGCTACTATTAGGAATGCTTTACCCCCACCCCAAATTTCCATGAGGAGATATTATCCTAAATCCTCCTGGCTGCTTTTATCAGCAGGGCCTCTTTTTCTTCTTGACTAGCTCTTTGGAAAGAATAAACTGAGCCCCTCTTTCCTCTGGGAAGGAAACTGCTTTAGGGCTTACCTCAACAGGTCTGCCAACCTGAGGGCCCAGTTTGCTGTCTACTGGTTCTCCCTCTGAGCCTTGTTCTCCATGAAAACTAATAAAGGGGATATTTTAGGTTTTTCATCTTCTGACTCTCTTCTTTCTCAATTCATTTAGAACCAGAGCAGGAAAGAGGTATACTCTGTGTTCAGCTTCCTTAATATTCTATCATGAGTCTTTGCTCTCTTCCTCTCCCAGTTCTCACAGAGCCACAGAACTTTAGGATTCAAAGATTTTTTAAATGACTGAAATTAATTTCACCATTCCTGCCCCCTGGTGTCATTCAACCCTTGCTGGACACTTCCAGTAGTGAGGAGCTTGCTTTTTCAAGAGGCAGCGCAGGGTGTCTGGCGGGGGCGGGAGGAGGCGGGGATGCTCTAGATTGGGCTGGAATTGCCCAAGGTGGGTGGTTGGATCTGGCAGAGTGGGGCTTTCAGGCCATCCTGTACTCGGTATAAAACATTCAGATTAGATTTTCTTTGGGATTTGGGATTAGATTTCTTTGGGCCTGAAGCCTGCTTCCTTTCAGGTAATTATTTTAGAAAATTCCTTTTCCAGTAAGTAGTCAGAATTGGCTGAGGGAGAGAGCGAGTGTTCTATGTGTTCTTTGGCATCTTATCCTGAGAAATTTCCCACCACCTCAGTGTACCTGCTGAGCAAATTCTAGCTTTGTGGCTTGTCCAGAATGATGCAGGACAATGAGCCTCATGGCACTTTATTAACTTCCTGGCCTCTGTGCTCCAGAGTGGGGCATGTGCTTGTGTGACTCCCATCAGGTCACCTCCTGAAAGCTGAGTGTGGTGCGTACTCTGGTGGCAGGAAATAAAACTGCCAGGGAAATTCTCCTTCCAATGCCGGAGATGCTAAATGACAGCTTCAGAACACTCACCTCAAATATACCTGCCAAGTGGAAGAAGACTGATTTGGGATCTGCTTATTTATGCTGTTTGTTCTTAACATTAAGGTGACATGCAGGGGGCCCTGGGTGGCTCAGTCGGTTAAGCGTCTGCCTTCGGCTCAGGTCATGATCCCAGGGTCCTGGGTTCGAGCCCTGCATCAGGCTCCCTACTCAGCGGGGAGCCTGCTTCTCCCTTCCCCTCTGCCACTCCCCCTGCTTGTACTCTCTCAAGTAAATAAATAAAATCTTTTTTAAAAAAAGGCGACATGCACTTAAAGCCGGCAAATGTTAAGAAACCAAACTCCTGAATAGAACCTTTACAAAAAATAGCTTTACTGAGAATTCACATTCCTCCAAATCCACTGTTTCAAATGTTCAGTTCAGTGGTTTTTAATGTATTCATAGGTTTGTGAAATCACCACCACAATCAATTTTAGAACATTTACATCACCTGGAAAAGAAACCCTCTGACTGTCAGTATTCATTCCCATCCCCTCCCCGCCCCCCCCACCGCCACGAGCCCCTGGAAACCACTAATCTCCTTTCTTTCTCAATGGATTTGCCTATTCTGGACATTTCATACACATGGAATCATAACATATGTGGTCTTTGCATCAGGATTCTTTCACTTAGTGTAATGTTTTCAAGGTTCATTCATGTTCTAGCATGTATCGATACTTCTTTTTATTACCCAATAATATTCTGTTGAATGGGGATACCACAGTTTGTTTATCCATTCGTCAATTGATGGACATTTGGGTTGTTTACAACTTTTGGCTATTATGAATAATGTTTTTGTGAGCATTCATGTACAAGTTTTTGGGTAAACGTATACTTTAATCCTAGCAGAATTGCTAGGTCATATTTTCTAAATAACCTTTCTTTTTTATTATTATTAACATATAATGTATTATTTGTTTCAGGGGTACAGGTCTGTGATTCATCAGTCTTAACGCAATACACAGTGCTCACCAGAAGCACATACCCTCCCCAATGTCCATCACCTAGCCACCCCATCCCTCCCACCCCCCTCCACTCCAGCAACCCTCATTTTGTTTCCTGAGATTAAGAGTCTCTTATGGTTTGTCTCCCTCTCTGGTTTCTTCTTGTTTCATTTTTTCCTCTCTTCCCCTATGATCCTTTGCCTTGTTTCAAACTTGCTTTTTTTTGTTTGCTATTCTTGGGCCCCATATTCTTATTCTTTGTATTTATATTCACTTCTGTGCTGAATGCTGCCAATGACTTGATATAAAGTTAATACATCTGAGACCCAGTTTAAAGTTCTTTGTAGAAATAATTAAAAATTACTCAATAATTTTGAGAATAAAGTGACAATAAACCGAATCATAAGAATTCTTATCATATAGTGTTACTGCTAGATTATTTTTGCCTTTGCTCTCTTTTTTTTTACCAAGCTTCTAAAATTTGAAGATTTACATATTTTATTTTTCTTTTCCAGAATCGCAATGAAATAAAAAATGGCACTATCCTTCGATTAACCACATCTCCAGTAAGTTGATCTTAGTGTATAGCTTTCCAGTAAATACTTTGCTCTCCAGTTCTGCTATATGTGATTATGAGATGTTAATTTTTGAGGGTGACTTGAGTGCAAAACAGAAGGTCTCTGGAATGTCCTCACATGTGGATTAGCAGGAATGCCCTTCCTTATATTTCCCATTACAGAGGAGGAAGCTTTTATTTCAGGTTAAGTGCAAGTAAACTGACTTTAAGGTTTGAGTTTGGTGGTCATTTCAATAATTCTTGTATTACAGGTGGGATAACTCAGCTCTCCTGATGGGTTTTCACCCACCTGCCCAACACATCCACCTAAAGCCATCTAAGCAAATTCAGTCAACAAACAAAGCAAACCAAACCAAAGACAACCCATTGCCTCTCTTTAAAGTCAGGGTGTGTCTATGTGTAAAAGTGAGAGAGAGTGTTGAAGCATTTTCTAGTTTTGGCCAGTTATGATGATGATTCATAATAATGTAGTTTGAGAAATATTTGCCACTTAATCTGTTTCATTGACAGCTGATTCTAGATAAAAACACTTTAAAGTCTTCCAAATAAAAGCTGCTAAACAAAATGCTATAGAATATTTAGACTACTGTAGCTGGCTGTGTAGCTTATCTTCATTTTTCTTACTTGCTTGTAGATACTTTGGATAGTAACATTAGCATATTTAAACTGGATTATTTCACAGTGCATTTTATTGCTTTCCTAAAAAATAATCTGCACAAAATACACCAAGTGTTACTATTTTCACTCTGCATATGTGACAAAAACTGTGTCTAAATCTTATTTTCAGTTTCTACTGAAGCCATGTGGTAGGCTAAAAATAAATTTAAAAATTGGGAAAAGCATCTGGCTAAAGTTAAATTGTGGGTACTGTAACTACCACACATTCTTCTTGTTGAAAATTACATTAGAGAGGCTTAAAAACTCCTAAACATTTTACCCAATAACATCTTGAACCTAAACACGGCGACAAGCTCGACAGAATGCATGGCTGGAGTTGGCCAAAACGTCTTCTGATGCCTTCTTTCCAATTACTGGAAATTATCATTCATGCTCATTTTTCAGTGGCCACATGATGAGCTGAGACATTTTTGTCTGACTTAGCATTGACCTTACTTTAGTCAGCATGAATTAATTCTAAGTTGACCTTTCGAGACCACCGTTTCAGCTGATTTTTATAGTTGCTGTTTATCCTGTTACAATTGCTCATCTGCTCGCTGGGCAGAAAGAGTACACCTTGCCTTTTGTTAGGTCTTAGAACTAGAGAGGCTTGGTTTTTACACCGAGATCTCTAAGCCAAAGAAGACGTTAGTTCTTTTTTTTTTTTTTTTTTTTTTTTTTATTGCCATGGATTCGTGAACATTTCCACAATGTAAGCCACTCCTCCGAAGAAGGTTAGGTGTTTGGCAGGGTGACGTTTTTCGGCGTCCCGAATGTCCGTGCTCTTCAGGTCGTGACCTTCACATTCCCAGCACGGTGAATGGTAGGATGTGGACGCCACTGTGCAGGGCAGCATCATAAGATGGGGTCCACCGACAAGAGGCTGGGTTACGTGTTCTAAAGAGCAGGGGTCCCCAATCCTGAATCATTGGTGGAACTCTAAACATGCTGATGTTTGGGCCTCTACAGAGAAGCTGAATTATGATATCTAGAGGAGGTCCAGGAATCTGCATGTTAAACAAGCATTTTACGATTTGGCTGTTAGCCCTAGGGTCTAGAATTGGACATTATTCTAGAAGCAAGATATTTTGGCTCTATAAAGTTCACTTGTTAGTAGATTTTTTTTTTTAAAGATTTATTTATTTGACAGAGAGAGAGACAGCGAGAGAGGGAGTACAAGCAGGGGGAGTGGGAGAGGGAGAAGCAGGCCTCCTGCGGAGCAGGGAGCCCGATGCGGGACTCGATCCCAGGACCCTGGGATCATGACCCGAGCCGAAGGCAGATGCCTAACGACTGAGCCACCCAGGTGCCCCAGTAGATTTTTTTTTTATTATTTTATGTTTAACTGAACAATATGGGTCAGCATATGCTAACTCTTTCACTTTTATACACACAAAAAATGTTAAAAAAATAGAACCGTCTCCATCAAATTCGCTAGGAAGTGTTAGTGTACCATCAAGAAATGAGCAAATGGTGTTGCGCCATAAGGATGTTCCGTTCTTTCATCTACCTTGGCTGAACTCTCCCTGTAGCCAGACAGAACGCACACACCCCTACATGTATGTGCACATTTACGCTGCTTTAGGTAACGTGCATCTGTGCTGACTTCTGCCTCTGTGACCTCGGCCAAGTTATAGAACTTCTCTTGCCCTTCAGTTTCCTGTGTGCAATGAAGATGGTGAGGACACCTGCCTGATAGGATTACTGTGTAGATTAAATGAATTCCTTCATGAGGGTATTTAGAAGAGTGGCTCATAAAAAGCCCCAGGTAACTTCCGCTGTTTTTATTACTAGTATTAGCAGCACCCAACACTGTTAGTTAGCATTAATACTGACAGTGAGATAATCTTTGAGTACTCCTTATTATCATCATCTGTACAGTAAATGCCGACGTCCTGCTTGGAGAAAAATGTATTTTTCGAGCAATTCAAAGTCATCCACTTGGGTTAAATATATGTTAATGCTGTATGTCCATTTGGAAATTGTAAGAACAGCGTATCTTTGAGTGATTTTAGAAGATGAAGTGATTCTTGCTCAACTCTCCATTCTCCCTCTTAAAAACATGGGATTTAGGGTTGGGGTGATTTGTCAGATATCTAGGGATCTGTGAATGAGTAGAGAGAGTTCTCGTTCTCCTCCTTCCTTCGCCCCCTCCTTATTTCTGATGCAAGGTGTCAGTTGGTGGTTATAACTACGATGGGAGACCACTGTGTGTCTCTGACCAAGTGGGGGAGGGGGCGTGGGGTTCATTCCTGTCTTGGTCCCTGGAGGGTTGGCATTAGTTTCCCTGCTGGGTCCCCTTCCCTTCTGGGTGCTACTTCCAGGTGAAACGAAAGGGGGACCTGGGCTGTGGAACCTGTTGCGGTGGAGAACCTTTGCTGTCAGAACCTGTGTGGATTCTCTTCTTTCCCTCTGCAATCTTGACCCCGTTAGAGCTCACATGGGGCTCCTTGGGGAGTTCTCATGAGTTTCTGTTCAGAAGATAACCTCACTGTTGGGGACAACTACGCCCTCTTCCCCTTTCTCTGAAATATAAGGAGCTTCAAAGGAAAAAGCAAGTGCCCAAGAGGGAGAATATGAGGATGGCAATGGCACATTGCAGTTTTGAGTTAGATAATAAGTACAGCAGATGTTGAGTTATTTCCATTAAGCAGAAATACAGGCAGAAAAATTTAGTATTTTATTTTTCTTCCTGTCTGCCCCAACTGAAAAGTAGATATGAAAACCATTACTGGATAAATGAGAAATAGAAACGGCAAGTTATTATCCAGAAGGTCAGCTCCTCCAATATATTTCCATTCCTCCCTGCCCGGCGTGTCATAGCCAAGGGCAGATACCTTAAAAAGAAGTCTAATTATAGGCAAAGCGGCTGATTTGGTTTCCAAATTATTTTGTTTGATATTTATGCAGTAATTAGTCAATGCACGTGAAACACGTGGCATTGAAAAGTGAAATTTATAAGCACCATTTTGTTGTGCTGGAAAATTTTCAGTAACTGGGAAAGATTATTTGGGTGTCTAATGAAGCTTCTGAACACGGCATGTAGGCAGTTATTACTCAGAATATTGACTGAACAGGTGCTGCATAAATTTGTGTAATTGCTTAACTAAGCAAATAGCTTTTTTTGTCATTTGTAGATAATAATTTTACTTAAAAGGTAAACATTTTCCCCATTTGCCCCTCCTCACTGCCACTCCGGTTCCTTTTCAGGGGCTTTATTGTTTTTGTGCTCTTGCTTTTCCAAGGGATGGAAATATGGGCTCTGTCAGGAAGGCAGTTGATTCCCATCATGAAATTAACAGCTGTCGCCTGAAGATGGAGTCATTATGGTTGGAAACCTGCCCCCGGTATAGAGTATGCCTATGGTCTTGTGCTTTTGGCCTCTGTAGCTTCGTTTTTCAACGAAACGGTAATTTTTTGTCTGTTGTGGTTTCCTCTGTGCATACTCTCCCTTTTGTTTTCATCCTCGATGAGGCTCAAAATGCCCAGCAGCTGCATGAACGAATCCAGTCGTCGAGTATGGATGCCAAACTGGAAGCCTTGAAGGACTTAGCCAGCCTTTCCCGGGATGTCACGTTTGCCCAGGAGTTCATAAATCTCGATGGCGTCTCTCTCCTCACGCAGATGGTTGAAAGCGGCACCGAGTAAGCACCTTTTACTCAGACTTCGAGGCTGTCCTGTTCTTTCCAGTATTCTGGGTTATTTGTTCCTTTCCTTGTACTTGCAGTTTCTAGTTTTAAAGACCAGAGATTGGGGCGCCTGGGTGGCTCAGATGGTTAAGCATCTGCCTTCGGCTCAGGTCATGATCCCAGCGTCCTGGGATCGAGTCCCACATCGGGCTCCCTGCTCAGCGGGGAGCCTGTTTCTCCCTCTCCCTCTGCCTCTCTCCCTGCTCATGCTCTCTCTCTCTAGCTCTGTGTCCCAAATGAATAAATAAAATCTTAAAAAAATAAAAAATAAAAAATAAAGACCAGAGATTGACTGCTACCCCCACCCCACAAAATCCTTATGTTTCGAAGTCTTAGACAAGCTCAAAATAACATCTCTGAAGTAATTTTTAAAAGATTATCATTTGAGGGGCGCCTGGGTGGCTCAGTCGGTTAAGCATCCGACTCCTGATCTCAGCTCAGGTCTTGATCTCGGGGTCGTGGATTCAAGCCCCACGCCGGGCTCTGTGCTGGGCATGGAGCTTACTTAAAAAAGTTCTCATTTAAATGATGAAGTGTATATCCTTAATTATTTAAAATTAAATACAATAAATATTTGTTAAGTACTGTGTATAAAGAGTGGAAGTCGGTAGAATTTAAGAAGATGTGAGCCTTGCCATTAAAAAAACATATGGTGGCAGAATTCAACTGAGGTGTAATTCCTTCTGAGAGCGGGGGAGTCCAGAGGTTGGACCAGTTACAGCTCACGGAACTTGACAGAGGAGGTGTCCGTGAATGGGCCTGGAAGGAGTTTGAGTTCCGTCACAATCAGGAGAGGGATGGGCATTTCTCCTTGGGGAGCTCCCCTTCTCAGGGAAGGCTTTGATTCTGTGGTGTGATTGGGGAGTATAAGGAACAGGATGGGGTAGCTCTTACATGTGTGGACAGATAACTCCCCTGACCACCGAACGCCAGGGTAGGGTCCACATGTAGCTGCTCATTCCCGTATGGTCAGGTGCTACTGGCATTCACTATTAGAGCATGTAAATTAGAGCGTGTGAAGATGCCATGGCAGTTAATTGCATATTAATATGCTAAATCAGTGATGTGCAAAGTTGGTATAGATATATATGGGGAAAGAGTTAAATGTCACTGAGAATTGATGTTTAAGCCTGGGCCATTTAGATGTCTCTTCAGTACCTGGTGATGCAAAGAATGAACCGTTGACTGTGCATGTTGCAGACCCATCTTGACCCTCTCCCTTCCTTCATTCTTTTGTTCCTTCGTTCCTTCCTTCCATCTCCTACACGTGGCCTCTGCAGGTGGCACTTGTGACAAATTCTTTTTTTTTTTTTTATCGGCAAGCAGGCTTGGGTGATTTGGAAAGGGTCGATTGTAGACAGGTATCGTTTATTTTTTTAATGAGGGCTAATTAAATTTTTAGTGAACATCAACTTGGAGCAGAGCAGGGAAACTCAAATTCTGGGTGTTACGGGAATCCCGGTGTGCCTTCTATAAATTGGAGATGGAGTTTGCAACAGCTCAAGGGAAGCTGAATAAATTTTTGGATCTCAGGGGCTTGACCAAGGAAAAGGAGAAAACGTTTTACCTGTGTTGGAGGCTCTAGGCTGAGGTCTAGTGTGGAGTGTATCTGATCCCTCATTCTTTGGTACAAATGAGCAGGGGAGTGGGAGTTGTGATTATAAACACCTACACTGGTCACTGTGGATGACTTCACGTGGTTGCCGCATACGGAAGGTCCTTTTTCATGCCCATCACTGATTCTGGTGGGACAGTGAGCCCTGGGGGGTTCAGCCTCAGTCACATTTACAGCGTGTTAAATGAAAATGTAAAAATGCCCCCACAATTATTATCTGAGTCCCAGCCATTGATGTATCAAAAGCAATCAATGTACTAGAACTGGTCGTAATGTAGCCTGCTAATACTCGGTGCTTCTGCCATGGGTGCCTAAGTATCCAGGGTCTTACACATTTGAACATTCAGAATGATACTGTGTTAATGCTTCCAAATTTAGCAGAATTGCAATCATAATTGCAATTACAGTGTGAAATACACTGAAAGCAGGGATCCATGTGATTTGTACCCTGAATAGAAATCTGGGGCTGAGCTCTGGGACCTCCAAGGCTGGCAGTTATATATTTTGACAATGAGGAAAAATACATGTTAGGAGCTTCAGTTTTGTTTTTTTGTTTTGTTTTGTTTTGTTTCCATTATATTTGTTTGCTAGGGCTGCCGTAACAAAATATCACAGACTGGGTAGCTTAAACAACAGAAATTTATTGTCTCATAGTTTCGGGGGCTGGAAGTCCAAGATCCAGGTGTTGGCAGCATTGGTTTCTTCTGTGGTCTCCTCGGTTTGCAGATGGCTGCCTTCCGGCTCTGCCCTCATGTGGTCTTTCCTCCACTCATTCCTCACGTCTCTCTGAGGGTCCACATTTCCTTTTCTTATAAAGACACCAGTCAGATTGGATTAGGAGACACCCCTCACAGCCTTATTTTAACTTCATCCCCTCTTTAAAGGCTCTGTCTCTAACTACCATCCCATTCTGAGGGACTGGGGGTCTGGGACTCAACATAGGAATTCTAAGGGGACACAGTTTAGCCTGAACACTCCTCAAAGGGACACTGCCCTTTCTGCTTGAGAAGAAAAAGAGTGAACACTGATGCTATGTATTTGTCTTGTCAACATTATTACTTATTATCTGTGTCATTGCCTTGCTCTGTAACTCATCTCGACCTGTAGAAGGGCCCCAAAGAACCACTACTCCCCAGACTGAGGACTGGGGAGGCATGTCTGAATTCTTTCTCCATGTTGCACATGGATAACCAGAGAGGACGTTGACACCGCATGTGCTTTATGTGAACTGCGGTCATTGAATTCCTTTCTTTGAAAAGCGTGTTATAGTTACTAGTATTTTAACGATTTGTAATCCGTAAGCCATGTTGATTTGTTCCATGCAGCCAGGTTTCAGACAGACAAACAGCTCAAGGCCAGATCTTGGGTGAGTTTCCGGTTTGCATTTATCTCTTATGCTTTCCTGTTGCCCTCTGTTACGGGAAGGAATGGTGTCTCTCTGGCTCATGTTTGGTGTCCTCCTTACTGTCTCGCATCAGTTCAAAGTCATGCTACTTTTGGGGATGGAGGAAGGAGGCGCTGGAGCCATGCAGCCTCCTGCCTCTTCTGCTGGGTTCCGCAGCTCATGTCAAGCTGCTCATTTGATGCCCAGCTATTTTTCAGATCTTTTGCTCAGATTAAAAAGATGAGAGAAAGACATTTTTCTTATAAGGAAACCTGGCTTCTCAATTAAACTTAAAGCAAGACTTTAATTAATTAACAGGAAACTTTGGGAATAGAAACTGTACAAATTAAATAGATCCTGCAATTTGGAATGCAGCTAGTCATGACTCCTGGGCAGATTTCCAGCTGGGGAAGGCAGAGGTTGCCTAAGCAGGACCTGTGGAAATTTTTAGGAAACACTGAAGAAATGCAGCTGGAATTTTTCCCCTTACTTGGAGCCATAATGAGATTCAGAGATTACTCACCTGCTTGTCATTACTCAAGGTCTCTCATTCCAGTTGGTCCCAGGAGGGGACGTGGGGCAAAATGGGCAACATAGGAGCAATGAGAGTGTCACTTTGGCAGAGCACAATGTTTCAAACCTGAATTGAATTTTTCCATCCTTGTGGAATTTTGAAATTCCATTCCTAGTTTAAGCTTGAAACATGTGTGGAAGGAAGTGAAGCTGTGGGGAAACGTGTTGGCTCAACCTGAGCAAGGCAATGGTGTCAGGTAAGGAAAGTCAAGGAATGGACAGTGCTTTTTTAAAAGCAGGTATTAAGAGTCTTCTCAAGGGGTTAATATCCAAAACATATAAAGAGCTCATACAGTTCAATAACAAAAAACAGCCCAGATAAAAGATGGGCAGAACATCTGAATAGACATTTTTCCAGAGGATACATACAGATGACCAACAGGTACTTGAAAGATGCTCAATGTAACTCATCATCAGGGAAATGCAAACCAAAACAACAATGAGATGTTCACTTACAACTGGATGTAAGTCATCCTTCAGGATGACTACTGAAGACAAGAAATAACGAATGTTGGAGAACATGTGGAGAAAGTGAGCCCTTGTGCGCGGTTGGTGGGAATGTAAATTGGTGCAGCCATTCTGGAAAACAGTGTGGAGGTTCCTCAAAACATTAAAATTAAAACTACCATATGATCCAATTCAGCGACTGGGTGTCTATCTGAAAAATAATGGAAACATTAATTTGAAAAGATACACACATTCCTGTGTTCATGGCAGCATTACTTACAATAGCCAAGATATGGAAACAACCTAAATGTCTACTGATCACTGATGGATGAATGGATAAAGAAGATGAGAAATATAGATATAATGGAATACTACTCAGCCATTTGTGACCACAGGGATGGACCTAGAGGGTATTATACTAAGTAATATAAGTCAGAGAAAGGCAAGCACCACATGATTTCACTTACACAGGGACTCTAAAAAACAAAACAAAAACCAAACCCAGAGTTATCATTACAGAGGGAACAGGTTGATGGTTGCTAGAGAGGAGAGGGCTTGGAGGGTCAGCAAAATGTGTGGAGGAGATCAAGAAGCACAAATGTTCAAGTACAAAATAGATAAGTCACCGTGATGGGCGAAGTAGGCAATAATATTGTATTAACTTTGTATGGTGACAGATGGTAAGTAGACACCACGGTGATCGTGTCACAATGTATACAAATGTGGAATCACTATGCTGTACACCTGAAACTCACATAATATTGTATGCCAGTTACATCTCAATAAACAAAAAAGGTCTCTCCGAAATGAGGTATTTTATTTTAATTGAAAGAAAAAAAATCATACCTGCCACCCTAAGTCCAGTGTAGTGAATAACACTGCCTCTCTTGGGCTTTCAATAAAACATCCTTGTTCTTTGTCTATGCCTACGCACCCAGTCAAGTGGACAGTTTATCCTGTGTCCTTCCAGTGCTAAACAGAAGAACAGGGGGAACATTTCCAAGAACGAAAGGGCAGGATTCTTACAGTTTCCTTCCCACTTGGCTATGTGACAGGAAAATTATGCTGTTGGAGTATGAGTAAGCTGTAGCACCACCCTGGTCAGAAAAGTCAAGAGAGAAGAAAAGTTAAATTCATGTATTTACAAAAAAACTCAAGACAGTCTTTCGAATTAGCTTTCTCTCCTGAACAAAAAAATTATGTTATTTAAAAAATAAATATAAGTAAACAGGGAAGGAGAAATAAGAATCATTTGTAATCTGCCTTCCTAGAGATATTTTTAACATCATTGGTGTATATCCTTTTTGTATTTCTTGTATTTGCTTTTTCTTTTTTAAGATTTTATTTATTTATTTGAGAGGAGAAAGCGAGAGATTACAGAGGGAGAGGGAGAAGCAGACTTGCCACTGACTGAGTGGAGAGCCTGATGTGGGGCTCGATTCCAGGACCCTGAGATCTTGACCTGAGCGGAAGGCAGCCGGTTAACTGACTGAGCCACCCAGGCGCCCCCTTTTTGTATTTCTTTTAGATATACACACACACATGCACAGGCTTTACAAAAGGAGAGTTACAATGTTCACACTCTTTGTAGCCTGCTTTTTATACCTAATAATATTTCCATGTAATTAATATTACTTCCGTCATCCTTTTTTTTGTTTGTATATTATTTCATTTTAAAAACTTTGTTGAGGTATAGTTGAGGGACAGTGTGACAATTTGAAGGACGTGCACAGTAAGGTTAACCATTCTATTGTTGTTGGACATTTCCATTGTCTTGGGGTCTTTTTCACATTCTCTAATCAGTTTTTCTTCTAGTAAAATCTTTGTGAATATTTA
Source organism: Mirounga angustirostris (assembly GCF_029215605.1). Taxonomy (NCBI): domain Eukaryota; kingdom Metazoa; phylum Chordata; class Mammalia; order Carnivora; family Phocidae; genus Mirounga; species Mirounga angustirostris. The sequence goes on from NW_026991720.1 coordinate 40,187,827, forward strand.
AATTATTTTGTTGGAATACGGTTCCTGATTCAGAGTATATACACATTTTAAAGCTGTTTTAAAAATAAGAACAGCCCTGTAGCTCACTGAAATCGCCTCATTTATATACTTTACCACTTGTGGAGGAATCTGTCCATTTCTAACACCTCGGCCAGTACTGGGCTGGTGGTCCCTCAGGGATTCTAGCTTTCCTAAGAAAAATAGCAGTGAGATAGTTGAAGGGGTTCTCACTAATCCGGGGAATTTACAAGTGCTTTTTATTTTTTTTGGTTGAAGTCATCTCTCCAAAGTTTGGCGGTATTAGGAACAGTGGAGAGAGTCCCAGAGTTTATTTGAGAGATATGTAAAAAGCTCTCAAGTAATTGTCTTAAAAACAATGTTAATTGTATAAATTATTAGTCCTCTCTCCATTTGGTCATACATATGGACACAGATGAGGACTTTTGTGCATATGTGTAGCTGTGTGTGTTTGTGTTCATAAAAATTGTTGTCATCATTCATTAACACACAGACAGTTTCATATGAAACTTTCATTATTCGAATCATTTTCTCCGGGCCAGAATCAGAGCTATAGCCATTCCTTAGGAGATGTGAAAATTGATGTATGACTTGAATTAAGCACCTGAATGATGTCTTGGCTTTGATGTTGCCTAGCACCCACAGTTGACAGTGGGTTTGCAGATTTTATTCATTTAGTAAAGTGTGTATTACTTGAATGCTGAGTATTTCTGACATGATGTAGGCACACGGGAGGAGGTGTGTGGATATGACAGTTTCAGACTCTGTGTGACCTTTTTTGAACTTCTGTCTTCACACAAAAGAGGATTTTGTTTTTTTGAAGGTAACTTTGTTAACCTCCACGGCTGTGGATTATCAGCTCTAACTTAATGTTCTTGTTTCTAAGAATTTGGTATCTCTCATAAACCTTGGCTGTTCTGGAAGGTCCAAGCCAGGCCAAGTTGATGAGCGACTTGCTGTCTAGCAGCTAAGTACAGGTTACACAGTGCATGTCCTGCACTTCACCTTGGACAGTGGCCATAGGGAGGAGCAAGCAGCTCCCTGGACCAAAAAGAAGCTGCTCTGTATGGTCGGCGGGCCCCAGCTGTGAAGGCTGCTGGGTCTCCCCAGATCCATCTGCCTGATTTCTTGGATTCTGCACTCAGCCAAGCTCAGGGAGTTCCAACTGGAACAGCCCTTCTAGGGCCAGGCCAGAAATTTGCATCACAAACACCGAAGAGGTCGATCCTCTTGGGCTTTGTCAGTGGTTATGTGGCAGAAAATTCCTTACACTGGATCTTCCCCCTTCCCATTGCTCCTTTGCTTTGTCTCTGGGTCTTTGTCCATCTGGGCAGCCATACCCCAGCAGACTCTAAGTCAAGGGTGGGTGATAGTCCAGTGAGGCCAAAGAAAAGACCCCAAGACAGCAGTTGAGACACAGGTTTATTGGGGAAACTTATAAACAAGGAGTCCAGAAACAGTGAACAAAACATCCACTACCGGGATCTTCATGCAGCAAGCTTCAGCAGCACAGCAACTTAGCCTGGCAACTATCTTCGGCCTCTTCTTTCTTGCATGGCAGCGTTCCAAGGAGATCAAGCCCTGCCATCTGGACACCCTTTGGTACAAAGGAGACGCTCCGGGTTGGGCAACCCCGGGAGCCCCTGACCCTGAAGGCTGGACAACACATATCTTCTGCACATTCTGCTTGATGGGAATATAGAGGGAGGTGGGATCTGTACGTTCTCAAGATAGTGATTAACAGGGGCATTCAGGGTGTGCATGCACAAATTAATGCGGCGTCACCCTGGAAATGAAAATGGAAATGAGACGAGGTCACACAGCCTGTTTAGAGAAGAGATTATCTTCTGCCTAGGGGACAGAATGCCGTACCTTGGGCTCTGGTGAGAGGCTTCTGGTCACCCTGAAACATCAGCCTTTCTAGAACCATTTGTTCCTGGTCAGGTTTCTTTTAAAAGTGGGTATATGGAGAGAGAGAGAGAGAGAGAGAGAAAGAAGGAAGGAGAGAGCGAGAGAGGGAGAGAGGGAACCTCAGTTAGGAAAAGAGACATCATAACAAAAAGTTCCTCTTTGTTTATTTTTAATCTGAACCCAAAGTTGAGAGGGAGCTGAGAAGAAGCACTGGTCAGGGAGAACGTTCCAAGGCCAGAGTCTGCTACAGCAAGTGGAACACATATAAAAACCTGAAGGTGTTCGGGCACCAGGCCAGAAAGCGACTTTGAAAAGTTGCAGTGATAGCTTTATATCACACACACATACACACCTCACATACACATTTATTTTGAACCGGTTCTGTTAAACAATGAGCTGAAGCATATTAAAATTTTAAGAATTTATTTAAGCAAAAACCCAATTAGAAGCAGTCAGTGCCAAACTGGAAGTGTTTAGGAGCGCTGCACCTGCAGGAGCCAGGGGAAAGACTTCTATAGAGAAGGGGAGGAAGCAAAGCAAAGCAATTATTTGAATGGCTGCAGCTTAGAGCCTAGCTGGATGTTGGTGATATGTCATCCATAAATATGGATGTTTGGGGTTTTTTGTTTTGTTTTTTTGGTAACCTTGCAGCATTTACAGGCTTAGATTTTGGTTTGCTTATATAGGCCTCTGGCCCTAAGGCCACCTCAGGTAATGGCCTCCTTGTTTAATTAACTGAACAGTTCTCTACTTACTGGAGGAGTTGCAAGATCAAGTTTCACACTTGTCTCTGTTGTGTCCAGATAGCACCTTTGCACCAGTTGTCCTGTCTTTTCCTAATCTTGTTCTATATGGAATTATTCCCTAGGGGTTCCTCTTCTTTCCTGATTTTGGCACTTTTTAAGAAGATAAGTCAGCCACTTTTAGAATACCCTCCAGTTTGGGTTTGTTAAAAGGTAATTCGTTACAGGTGATTTTTAGGAAGAGATAAAAGCATGGCCCTCATACAGATACAAAACTGAACATGTGTTAAAACAGTTTTACTCCTGTGATATGAGGGAACGAGGCAGATGTTTTAACGGTTTCAAAGGAAAAGTCAAAAGGGCACCAATTTATATGGAGCAAAGGGATGTTGAAATGAATCGCAAATGGAAGCAAAACTGGATTTTTATCTGCAAGGAGGAAGTCCATTAAAACACTACAAGATGGGACAGAATGTACATATTCACCAGTTACCTACAACTTAGAGACAACCGGGCTGGCATCTGATAACTCAGAATAGTACGCACAGTTTCCCATTGGAACAGTTGTTTTTTTTTTTTCCCCTACAGGTTTATCCTGTATTGTTTTCTTGTGGTAAACCTATATTTATATACGTCTTTGGCTGGAATATTACTGATGCTTATGGTTTTCTTCATTGCATCCTGTGGATGACACACGATGTCCGTGTGTCTTATTACTGGTGTTCGCTTTGACCACTTAAGAGAGCGCCTTCCAGGTGTTTCTGCCATAACATGTTTACCCCACTTTGTAATTTATAAGTAATTTTGGAGTAGTTACAGGACGGAGGACAGAAAACAGTACAGATCAGGTTTGTGTGTTTCCCCCGAGAGATTGGGCTCTGCAACAGTACCAGCATATGCCACTCTTTGAAACAACGGGGACTCATTCAGTTCTGTTTAATTCAGTAAGCTGTGATCTGTCACCGTTACTTATTTTGGTGTTTGGTCTGTCCCAGATTTGGCTGTGGAAGCTTCAAGCAGCCTTCTGTGCCCTTCTGACCTGTCTCCCCTTACTCTTTGAGCATTTCGTTCCTTTCTGGCTCCGTGAGCTGTTCCGGGCTTATCTAGAGCTTTCCTCGCTGCAGTCCTGGCGGGAGTCATTTCTACAAGGAGCCCAGTTCCTTTTAGTGGACAGTGGTGTTCGGCCCTTGCGAGAGGGCCCAACCTCTGCTCAGGTCTGCCTCCCTGTGGTTGGTCGGTCACCTACTACTTTCACCCTGCCCAGTGGCTTTTTGAAGGAGGGAGGGAAGGAAGGTTGTATTTTTTCCCCCCCAAAGGCAGGTAAAGGAAGGGGATGGGAGGAGGAAGAAGAAGATGGCTATATACATTTTTATCCTCCCTCCCCCAACACCCTTTCCCACCTGCCCTGACTTACCAGAGACAAGATCTGATCTTCTTGTGGTCAGTTAGGTTTCTGAAGTGGTTACATTTTATGTGGATGAAAATGAAACTTCACTTCATCTGAAGAGCTAAACCATTCATCTACTACTTATTGAGTATCTACTCTGCCTACGCCTGACATTAGAGTACTCAGTCACCGGGCTAAGCCCCTGCCTTCAGGAAGCTGGAAGGACAGTGAGGTGTCCTACCTAAGTCATACTACAGCTAATATTTCTCTCAGCGAGTGCAGGTGTGAGTGCCACCCTCAGTCTGGTCAAGGAAGGGAAATCAGAGGTCAGGAAGGCTTCCCAGAGGAGCCTAGAATCTGGGGAGTTTGGAGTAGAACTTAGCTAGTTGGACAAGCTGGTTAGAGCGGAAGGGTATTCAAAACAGAGGGAAGAACATACTTAATGCCAGAGAAATTTGGCAGACTGGAGGGATGGGAAGTGGTTTGATGGGATGAACATCACTTGTTTCCTTATCTTCTTGGCCGCAGTTTTTTAAGAAACATGGTTGTCCTTTCTTGCAGATGAGATTTGTCCTTTTTTTTTTTCAGGCTGCCATCACAGAGTTCCATCTGTTGTCCAGGACTATTGCAGTATCTTGTGATGTCTTCCCTGCAAAGAGGCAATCTTTTCTCGAGAAAGGGCAAAGTAGAATTAGTGAGAATTTTCCCGAAGAAAGATAATCAATTATTTATTCACTGTTGAGATTATACTTAAGAACTGGTCTAGTGTCTTTTTTTTTTTTTTTCCATTAAAAATATGCCCAGTCTTATATCTAGGGATTTTCTCCCCATTGAACATATGCCCACTCTGATCCAAATGGAGTGTGCTGGTTGCCTTTACTCTTAAGTAAATGCAATGGTTTGGTTACAGTGGTTTAAACCCTGTCTTTTGATTGTTTCTTATCAGTGGGGAACACCAGTTTATTACTTTGAATAATGTTTTGAAATGAATAAAGTCCTTTACATCATGGCAGTTAAATCTCCCCTATATCTAATCCTGAGCTTTCTTCAAGATATGTTCTTTGTGTAAAAATTACTGCTTTCAAACAAGCTCCTCATATGGTTTTTTTCAAATTTTGCAGACGATACCAGAAATTGCAGAAGATCATGAAGCCTTGGTAAGAATTTATGATCAATTAATATAGATGATGTAACACTTCCTTCTTCTCTGCATAATTAAACCCTGTCCTCTGACTTACTGTGTAACTATGCATCTAGATATTTTGAGTAAGTGGTTTTCTTTGCTTGTTTGATGTTCTTATTAATTGGTTCTTCAAAAATTTATTCCTCCCCTTTTTTTTGCTTGGTGGTAGAAAAGATATTTTATGTTTGTAGCCACAAAATAATTACATCAGAATTACTATCCTTCTCCTGGAACAAGGCTAGGCATAATTTTATATATTACTTTAAACAAAACTTTTTTTTTGTGGCCTATGTGATGTTCAAAGTTAAAAGTCTTTGATTTTATTCAATGGCTCAGTATGAAAAAGATGCACATTAAAAAAAACATTCAGGATTGAAGTATGGTATGAAAATTATTTACTCGGAGTCTTAGAAAGTGTTCAGTCACCTATCAAGTGAATTGCATGATAATTGTGTCTGGAGATCTCAGAACTTCTTCCTCAGAGTTTTTCCTCCTCAGTGCCTTTCTTATCCACTGAACCAGGTGAGTCCAAATAGGGTCTAACAAACTCTACAGTAGGCGGAACAAATTTCCATTTTGCCAAGTTGTTAAGCAGATAATTTCAATTTGAGAAGCAAGACTGAACAGCATCTGAAAATGTGCACCTTATTTTTTCAGTCCTCAGAGAAAATTCCAGTTGCCTTCAGTGTATAATACTGGTTTCAGTCATTCATCTTCCCCTACCCTTCCCACATAGAAAAAAAGTATATACTCCTTAGTTATTAAATCCTGATAAAGTAAAAAGCACTATTGAGTTTTGAGGGTAGAATTTTTTAAATGTTCTTTCGATATATATATTTAATATAATAGACACACTTAATGGTAATGGCAGCAGAAGCCCTCTTTTATGAGAGTTTGTTCTGGGCGCTGTCTCAATGTTTACACTCATTACTTTTAATTCACACTGGTGAATTAAAAATTACTGCACAAGATCAGTATAATGAGTATTATTTCTTTGATACAGAAGTTAAAATCAGGTGGTGGAGCTGGGACTCAAACTGAGTTTTTCTCTAACAACCTCATATGATTTGCTGATGTTGAGGAGTTTGGGGGCTCTGAAGCCAAAATAATTTCTTAAAATTTATCTGCCAATAGTTTTAATCTTTTGGTATGTAGGGATGCTGCAACTGTGACTACATGTGAACCATGATTTTCATTTATCAGACATAGACAAAATCAGTGTTCAGGGCCTTCATTCTGATAATGGTAGACTATCTTATTTAGACTAATACAGATAACAATTACAAAAACCGGACAAAGTAATGTAAACAAAAACAGCAAAAACAACTGCTTGAAGGAACTGGATAGCAACCCAAAGTAGAAAGAGGGAGGTCAATCCTCAGAAGAACAAATGGGCCTCAGATGAGATTTGTGTGTTCGTAGCTTTTGCCTGAAGATACCTGCTCATCCAGTTAGCATGGGGTGGCTGAAAGCCTTAGTCTTGGTAAGTTGCTAAGAAGATATAGTTTGGGACTGACAGAGCAACTACCTTGTGGGGTGGGGGGGGACTCCATGAAAGAAGGGAAGCTCAGAGGATGAGACCCTGTATCTACATATCTATTTATAACCACCTATAAAATCAGCCCAAATCAGTAGTGTGAATGTACATGTGTGTGAGTGTGTATGTGTATGTGTATGAGAACCCCAAAGGGCCTGGTAAAAATAGCAACTGGAATTGGAAAGAATTGAGGAGAGATTTAAATTGCCACTTCCTACAGAATTTGGAGTTTGATTCTAGCTAGGTTTTTTTCTGCTTTAACAAAACACTCTTCAGAAGAACAAAACTGGATGTTGAGACTTGGGAGTCTTTTATTCCCAATGTTCAGAATACAATAAAAAAAGTTCTTAAGAAAAAAAATAAAGCAAGTAGTAGAAGCTGAGCCTGAGATGACCCAGGTGTTGGAATTAGCAAATGAAGATTTTAAAGAATGTTTATAAATATATTAGAAGAAGAAAGTATTAGTATACTGCGTGCACAGTTGAGAAGTCTTAGCAGAGAAATGGAAACCATAAAAAATAGCCAATTGAAAATTATAGAACTGAAAAGTATAATATTTAAAATGAAAAATTCACTGTATGGGAGTTGAAGATGTCAGAAGAGATAGTAACCTTGAAGATGTATCAGTACAAATTGCTCATTCCAAAGAATGGATGAAATTAATAGTGAGTAATTGATGTGTGAGATGGTAACATTTAATTGGGGTCTCAGAAAGAGAGGAAAGAGAGAATGAGGCAGAAAAATATTTAAGGAAATAATGCCAGTTTCCAAAATTTGTTGAAAAACATAAATTTATAGAGCTAAGAATTTCAGTGATCCTAAGTGGGATAAATAGAAAGAAAGCTATTATCTGGAAACATTGTAGTCAAACTTCTGAAATTTAAGGATTTATTTATTTATTCATTCATTCAGAGAGATTGAGCATGAGCTGGGGGGGCGGGGGGCGAGGGGGAAGAGAAGGGCAGAGGGAGAGAGAAAATCCCAAGCAGACACCTGTTGAGTGTGGAACCAGACACTGGGCTCAAGCCTACAACCCTGAGATCATGACCTGAGCCCAAACCAAGAGTTGGACCCTTAACCGACTGAGCCACCCAGTTGCCCCCAATGCAATATGATTTTTTATTTTTTAATTTTTTTTTAAAGATTTATTTATTTGACAGAGAGAGACACAGCAAGAGAGGAAACACAAGCAGGGGGAGTGGGAGAGGGAGAAGCAGGCTTCCCGCCGAGCAGGGAGCCCAATGCGGGGCTCGATCCCAGGACCCTGGGATCATGACCTGAGCCGAAGGCAGACGCTTAACTGACTGAGCCACCCAGGCGCCCCACAATATGATTTTTTAAAAAAGAAATTGCAACCAATCCTAAGATGTAAGGGAAATGTATAGGACCTAGAATAGCCTAAACAGTCTTGAAAAAGCAACAAAGATGAACCAAGTTGGAGGATTTCATTAACTGACTTCAAACTTACTCTAAAGTCATAAACACAGTGTGATATTGGTATAAGGGGATAGACAGATCAAAGGAATAGAATAGAGTCCAGAACTGATTCGCAGTTAAATTTTTAAGGAGCCGAAAGGACGTTTGCACACATAAGTCATGCTATGAATCTGAAGGCCAAGGCAATGTCTAAAGGGTGGTTTAGAAATGTATAATCTTTTATGTATATAATTTTTACCCCATACAACAGATAACATTTGGATAACATTCAAAGGGCAGGGCAGAACTATATTCATTAACTTTAGGAATTAAGGATATATTGAGTATGATTTACTGATAACTATAAAAGTGGCCTTTCCTTGCATCTTTCTCCCCTTCTGCCCTGGGCATGGCACCCAATTGAAACATTTGGAAGCACTGCTCTTTTATAAATTTATCAGCTTATATTTGAAATGCTTTTGAGATTGGCTGAATTTAGTTGGAAGGAAGATGGTCTCTACTGAGTTGATGAGAAACATTTATTTGAATCATTCCAGCACACATGGCGTGTTGGCTGTGACAGGGCTCTCAACCAGAATGTAAAGTTTGCAGTCGGCTTAATTTGTGGCAGTCAGTACTGCGAAATCTTTAGCTTAGCACTTTATAAAAAAACAAATAAAGCAAACAAATAAAAGTGCTCCCGCGTGTGCCATGTGGTTGCTTTATACTAGTAACCCGTTTAGCCTTGATCTTGTGCACATGGCATTGACTTCAGAAAGAGAGCCTTGGATCCTGCCTTTGTCTCTGGAGCCTCAGTCTCTCCTCTAGGAGTGAGAGTAAACATCTATGTCGGGGTTCGATAAGGGCTTTTATAGCTGCATCATTTGAAATTAGATGATTGAGTCCCTTGACTTGGAACATAGTAAGATTTTAGCATGGCCATCTTCTCTTTGCAGTTGAGGGTTTGAGGTTGAGTTTAAAAAAAAAATTCCTCTTGTGGAAACCTAGTATGCCATCTAGCAACCAGTCACAGTGACTTATATTTATCTTATATATGCACTATATATATATAAGGCATATATGTGCATGTGTATATTTTTATAATATAATAGATAATGTAACACACATATATGTTTAATAACATCTTTGTTATATATAATATAAAATAGAATTATGTGGTCTAATAACATGCGATATATTTTAAAATATGTATATAAATAAAATGTTATTACATAATATTTCTATAAAATATGAATATAAATAATACAACATTTATATAAAATGTTATTAGATGGACCAAGGGAGCGATCCCTGCTCTGGGCACCTTGGTGTGTGATGTGGAAGAAGCTTCTCTCACTTACCCATCAGTCACATTCATAGATGACCGCAAAGCACGGAAAGGCCTACCTGCAGTTGCAGAAATGGTGCTCCATCTCTGTCGCAACCATGGAGATGGAAATCCTGGCCCCAGAAGCAAAGCTTGGAGATTTGGAAACCAAATGATACTTTCTCTTTCTCTCCATCTTCCCTCCCAAGTCCTTGCAGCCTGTCTTTGGAGTCCAGTGGGCAGAGTTCTAGAGCATTTGAGGAAGCGGGACAATCCCTAGGGGTTACTAACGCCACTTGGATTATGGGCCTCTCAAGTGGGGAACAGAGTCATTTTGCCTTCGGATAATTAGAGAGCATAAATATAACTTATTTTTTTGCGGGGGGGTGGTGCCTGGGTGGCTCAGTCGGTTAAGCATCTTCCTTCGGCTCAAGTCATGATCCCAGGGTCCTGGGACTGAGCCCTGCAGTGGGCTCCCTGCTCGGCGGGGAGTCTGCTTCTCCCTCTGTCCCTCCCTTACCCCCACTCGTGCGCTTGCTCTCTCTCTCTCTTTCTCAAAAATAAATAAAGTCCTAAAAAAAAATAAATATAACTTATTTTTTGTTTCTAAAGCAGTAAAGGAAGACTAGCACCATCTCTGTTCTCAGTCTCCACTAGCTCCCGGGGGTATAAAGAAGAGTTTGATGGCAGTAGCGTGTGCTTTTCTTTGTCACTGTCTGTTTCATGCTTGTACTGTGAGTGACAACATGAGGCCGTGTTTGTGCTGAATGGAGCTGTGGGTGCCGATCTCCAATGTCACTTACGTGGCAGTCTTTTAGCGGTTAAGGTCTTTTAACTTGCCAGGTGTAAGCAAATGGCAATGATTAGTTACCATATGCTTGTTTTCCCCCTTCTTAAGCTAAAAGGAAAATAAATTAGCTAATAGTGGTTATTACTAATGCTATAATAAAATAATACATTAGCTAATTTGTTTACTATGAATACTATACATTATCATGTAATAACATTCTCACAGTAATACTCATGCCAACATACTTTATTAATAAATCTTACTAATTGCTTTTATACCTGGCTCTCTTATTTTCCTGAGGCAGTTTCCCTTTTTTTGTTTGTTTGTTTGTTTTATTTTTCCCCCACAATCTGACGTCTGGATTTTCTTGTGATTCATTGTAGAGAGTCGTTCCTGGATTTTTTTTTTTTTAACCTTTCTTGCTACTCTTTTTAGCCCATTTTTCATCTTTCTACTCTTCATATATTCTCCTTCAAGTAAGTTTGGGTTTTCTGGTATGGAATTTATTTTGGGGAGCATGCCACCTAGGGAGCCCCTGTGAGATGGGTATTGCTAGTCTGTGACTCAGAGAAGCCTTTAAAAAAAGTATTTCTGGCCTGAATTGTTTGGCTTTCCTTGCTCCCCACCCCCCACCCCCGGCTCCAAGGACAGAGAGTCCTTGACACTATGAAGGTAAACATTTGAAGATCGTGGACTCCGCTGACCTTTCTGGAAGATCACTTTTACGTGATGGTCATAGCTAACACTCGCATGTCGCCACCCTGCGGGAAGAGCTTGAAGTGAGGTAGCTTGTTCTGTTCCCCCCAGAAATCCCCAGTAGAGTATCCCTGCCACCACCACCGTCACTTTCAATAAGGAAGGAGACGGAGGCCCGGCATGCGTCAGTAACTTGCCCACTGAGTGCTGGAGATGAAACTGCTGTCTCGCTCCAGACACCATCCATGTAACGGTGTCTACATGTCGCATCGCATCCTCTCTGATCTCTGGTGGCTTCGGATCACGGTCTTCCCCTGAGAGCCTCACAGCCTCTGAAGTGATGCACAGTTCCCAAGGTCGTTCCCGAGGCTGGGCTGAGAGCCCTGGCAAGAAGGAAAGTTAGGAAGCTGTTTTCTATTCTGTTAGCTGAAAATAGATGGGAAGGTTCAGTCTAAACATTCCATGAGCCTTTGTAGCAGAGCAGTTGTGGTATGTAGGAGTCTAGAGATTCAAAATCTGAACAACCAACTTTATTTTTTTTTAATCAAGCACACGTGTCTGAGGTTGCACACAGTGCAGAAATCCTGATGGGCCTCATTCAGGGTGCTTGGAGAGAGTACTTATCTTGAGAGTTAACATTTATTATGATGATAATTTGCAGTAGAGGTGAGTTTCCCTAAAAGATTCTGAGGGTCTGTTAAGGGTTGTTTTGAGAGCATTAGAAACCAGGATATTGTCTGATCAGGGACATGGGTGGAGCTGTTTTAAAAGGACAGTGCTTTTGCCTGAGTGGGTCTGATCTCTGCTCTGTTTTCTAACCCACACGTTAGACCCTCCCGACAGCCTTCCAAATCACAGCAACGGTGTGGCCAGCAAATAATTATTTTCACAGATGTTCTATAATAAAGATAAAATGCTGGCCAGTGTAACATAGAAATGAATATGCTTACTTACATATATATTTGTATCTATGTGTGTAAGTCTTCACCCAAACACACACACACACACACACGGACCACTCAGATCCTCGGCAAGGTGCTAATACTCTTACTGGAATTATTTTAGATACCCATGAATAATAAAAGAAGCACATTGCCCTCTCTTGGCTGAGACATCTTTCTTTGAGCTCTCATTTACTGAATGCTTATGTGCTACGTATGTTATTAAGGGCAGTACAGGCAGCCCTGTGTTAACCAGGTGTCACTCTTCGGTTTTCAGCTGGGAAGACAGAGGCCCAGAGAGATTAGGGAATAGCCCAGTGTGACATAGCTCACCAGAGTGAGAGTCAGTACGAGTCCAGGTCTGTCCCACTGAGGCCCCGGCTTTCTTTGTAAAGCCCACCTGCCTCCTTCCCGTTGGCTCACAATTTTGAGGAAGTTTCCTGTGGCCCAGCTGCCTCTCTTAGTGATCTTTGACAGTTCTGTTGTATTCACTCTTCTAAAGCTTTCTCACTTCTGTGCCTGTCCTTGGGCTTAGCTCTTGGGCCCATCTCCATTAATCCCCTTTGTGTTTTCCAGCTTTGGAGACATGCTGTCCTTCACCCTGACGGCCTTTGTTGAGCTGATGGACCACGGAATAGTGTCCTGGGATACGTTTTCAGTGGCATTTATTAAGAAGGTAATGCAGATTGTGCTTTTCTAAGGCTTAAATTACTTTCATAGATATTTTGCTCTGCTTTGAAGCTACTGTGTTGTTGTTTCCTTTAGTTCTTTGTGTTAAAGGTAGGTGCGGTTGTTGAGAGTATTATGAATGTGGGGGTCTAGGCGCCTAAATCCTATGTGGAGATGACATTGTCTCCCCACCAGGATCATAAGGGCTTGCACGTGAGAACCCACAGTCAAGGGACATCAAGGTGTCCTGTTAATACCAAAGAAGCAGTCCCTGCAGATTCCCTGTCCAGGACTTGGTTGTTCTCGAGACCCAAGTAGAGTTCCTTCTGTCCTTTGTAAACCTTCTGCCCTCAGTCAGGTATTCAGGGAACAGGAAAGAGGCAGAGTATATTGATTTCCTACATGCCTGGGTTTAAAGCAGCGATGTAAGAGAAGGGGGTGTGCTTGGGTTCAGTTCCTCTTAGGTTGAGCCCACTTACTTGTAATCACGGTGCAATAAATGTCTCTGGGATCCGTTCCTCCTCCTTTAGGAGGAAGCTAATAAAGGGATGGGAAAGGTGGTTTTGGTGTGGGAGCAGAGGGCACAAGAGCCCCCACCATGCCCTGCAGTTGCATTGTATAAAGGCACATCTGCAAACTTACAATTCTGTTTCTAGTCTTCAAACAACAGATAAATAGTCCTGCCTTGATAACTCTTAAATATGGCATTAAATAATGGATTATTATTACTTATTAATTTGTTAATTTATTTTTCCTCTCTCTGTAATTGTGAAATTGTTTATAAGAGTATTGGCATTTTCTTCCTATTATTGTATTGGGAGCGAAGAGATGTTTGGAATTCATAAATTTATTTTATAAGTATAGATTTCTGGGAAGGGTTGTTTAAAATAAAGACTTTTAGAGAATCTGTGCAAAAGCTGGAAAGTCAAAGGAAAATCCAGAAAAGTCACTTGAATTTTTTAAAACTTTTTTTCTTTTTTTTTAAAGATTTTATTTATTTATTTGACAGAGAGAGATACAGCAAGAGAGAGAGAGAAAGAGAGAGAGCACAAGTAGGGGGAGTGGCAGGCAGAGGGAGGCGGAAAAGCAGGCTTCCCTCGGAGCAGGGAGCCCAGTGCAGGGCTCGATCCCAGGACCCTGGGATCATGATCTGAGCCGAAGTCAGATAGATGCTTAACAGACTAAGCCACCCAGGGGCCCCAAATTCTTTAAACCTTTTTTGTTGAAATCACATGGACTTATAGAAAAGTTGCACAAAGTAGTACAGAACGTTCCCATATGCCCTTCATCCAGCTTCCCCTAGGTTCACATTTTGCATAATGATGGTACAATGAACAGTGGTGTGATACCATTACCATTATTTGATTTCACCATTTTTTCTACTAATGTCCCTTGTCTGGTTAAGGACCCGATCCAGAATCCCACATTGCATTTAGTTTTCATGCCTCCTTAGTGTCTTCCGATCTGACAGTTCCTCTGTTTTTCCTGGTCTTCCATGACTTTGACAGTTTTGAAGAGTACTGGTCAGTTGTTTTGTAGAATGTCCCTCAATTTGGACTTGTTTGATATTTGATGGTTAAATTAAGGTGATGCATTTTTGGCAAGAATACCAGAGAAGTGATATTGTGTCCTGTCAGCACATCGTATCAGGGTACATGAAGTCGATACGTGTTAGTAATGGCGATGTTGACTTGGATTATGTGGTTGAGGTGGTATCTGCTGGGTCCCCTCACTGTGAAGTTACTCCTTCTCCTTTTGAAGTTAATCCATATCTTGAGGGAGGTACTGCCTTGAATTGAAAGGTACAGGAGAGCCCCTAACCTGTCGAGTGAGGGTGTTGGGAACGGAAGCCCCACAGATGGATGCTTGTACGATGTTGCATATGAATTTCAGACAAGAGCTGATCAGGAACCCAGGGCCTTCCCGACAGACCTCTGAATTCTCTTTCCTTATGTAAGGGCATAAAGCCAAAGGAGCTGATTAATGGGAACCACTAGAAAAGGAACCTCTTTTTGCCTGTTATCAGTCAGTGGTACGAATTGCTGAAGAGAAAAGAAACATTTGTAGATGGGAAAGCCAAGGAAATGGAATCTGTAAATTATAAATGTGAAGAGCAAATTGTGGTGTTCTGTCCTTCTAGGCTAAAAGATCTAGGGAAGTAAGTTCAAATCTGAAGACACTGAGCTTTGTGGATCTTTCATACTTAACAAAAAATTTTAACTCATTAACGGCAGGCCTTTCTTTCCTACATCCCAATTGCCTCGCTTGTCTGTTGTTAGAGCCTCTTTTCTCTAAAAACAATGCTGTCCTGAATGCGAATTCTTTGAAGTTGTGTTGTGCTTTCCTCCACGTATCTCTCTTGCTTTTAAAAGATTTTATTTATTTATTTCACACACACACACACACACACACACAGAGGAGAGAACACAAGCAGGGGGAGCAGCAGAGGGAGAGGGAGAAGCAGGCTCCCGCTGAGCAGGTAGCCCGATGTGGGACTTGATCCCAGGACCCTGAGATCATGACCTGAGCTAAAGGAAGATGCTTAACCGACTGAGCCACCCAGGCACCCCCATCTACAATATCTCTTTTGATCTCACAGCAATCCTTTCCAGAACAGAACAGGCTGTCTTGCTACTCCTGGCCAGGAGGCGAGGATGCAGTCAGTGCCTTGGGGCGGTTAAGTGATGTCATAGGGAGAAGAGCGTCATCAGTCCCATGGTTAAGGGTTTCTTCCCCCCATGTCATGCACCTGTGCTTTCAAGTGGTGGAAAAAACAGCTCCAGAAGACTTGTTGAACCAGCATCGCCTCTGTCAGCCCTCCCCGACCTCACTGGTACGGAGTTAAGTAATTTCTTCTGCTCTCCATTCTCCTTGGATCTTGCGTGTGCCCCTGTGCTTACACTTACCACATTCTGTGGATTCTTTGTTCTTTTTACTGGCTCCCGCTAGACCATGAGTTACAGGGAGCTGGAACCACAGCTTTCCGCATGACTGTATCCTCGGGGCCTGGCACAGAGTAAGACGTTAATACATTTCTGTGAAATGAATGAATGAAATTTGTTTCGGAAGCATTTTTTTTTTTTTAAAACCCTAGCACTTGAGGAAGAGAAGGAATATAGTGACATTGTATTTAAATATATTTCAAGTCAAATTTCAGTCATGAATGGAAAGAAATTACAAAACTCTTTCATTAAATGATGTGAGAAGGGGTTAGAGAGAATGACAATAATTTAATATCTGACTACTTAAGAAAATGGTTTCCACTCACTGAAATTAAGTAAAAAAAATCTAAGGAAGCAAACACTAGCAGTCTTGGCAGTTTAAATAAAAAATTAAATGTTTTCTCAAAAGGCAATACATTTAATGAATCTCATGTTCTCATTCCTGGTCATTCTCTTTTCTTTGCGTTGCTACTTAGAGCTCAGTCCCTTATGTGAATCTGAGAAATGGTCATCAGAAAATGACTTTATAATTGATAGTGTTTGTAAGGTTAATTTTTTTTTTTCATTAGCTCTTTCAAATTCAGCTCTTAGACAACCCAGGAATTGTATGCAGGCAACTGTCTTTTAAATGGAGCTTTATCTCGACAAAACTCAACTAGGAAATGCACTGACAAAAGATGCTTATCTCTGTGGTCCAGACTTGGCTTCCTATTAATGCCAAATTCATACCACTTTGGAGAAATATTTTTTCCCCGCCAGCCCCTGTCTTCTTCCTTACTATCTGTTTTCTTATGTGCGGATCTAGATTCTAGTTTACAAACTTTGTCTGCGATAAGTAACATCATTTCACAAACATTTTGAAACATGGAATCCCTTGATGCTAATATCTAATGTTTCGTTTTAAAGACTTGCTGCTTAGAGAGAGGGTAGGAAGGTATGGAGAAGAAAGGAAGGGGAAAAAACCCAAACAAAATAAAACAACACACGCAAAACAACTAGAACTTTCTGTATTACGATTTGGTTTTCCCCTAGCCAAGTAAAACACCAGTGCCTTTTCTTGGAAGGCGTGTTTCATATAAATGTTCTTGCAGCCTTTGCTCTGCAGGAGGGTCTGGATCACCCTGCAGTGTTCTCCGTGCCTGGACGAACATCCAGCCAGTTCAGCATGCAGACCCAGTAATTTTTACCTCTTAAAAACTTGAGAGATCTATGGGCCGCTGCCCAGATAATTTAAAATACCACAGTGGAGCTGCATGTTCTCTATGGTTCTTTCCAGTTTTGATAGCATGGAAGAATTTTAAGATCTCATTCTAAGTTATTCTAAGGAGTGTTTATGTGCTTTTAATAGTTTGTGTCATTGATTCATGCACTGATGCCCCTTGGCCTCTAAGAAGCCATGCAAATACTCCTCGTATTATTTAGGTAACATTTTTAAATGACTGGAAACATGTGGAAGGTAGTATATATAATTATTGCTAACTCTTCCCTCTTCTTTCTTGTGGTACAGACTTACTTTCACGCAGCTGTGCTTTGGCTTAGCCTGGCTCACCTGTGTCAGCCGAAAGTGCAGTCATGGAGCCAAGAATAGTCTAAGGGCAAAGAAAGTCATTACTGATTTTTTTGGGGGGTGGAGGGAGACGGGAGAAATGAAAATTTAACCAGAAAATATTTAATGCTCTGTAACTATACTAAGATCAATTGTTTTCAAAATAGACATAGAAAATAGCATTTGTATTTTGGCAGACTTGTACGTGTGCTGATAAGGTGCCTCGGTCATTATGTTCACTCAGCACTGATGCCTTGGTTATAAGTACTTATTAGATGACAATACTGGGTCATTTAAATGTCTGCCTAAAACAACTGACACGTAAAGACAAAAGATAGAAGTTAGTTTAAAAACGCCACTAATGGGACACCCGGGTGGCTCCGTTGGTTAAGCATCTGTCTTCTGCTCAGGTCATGATCCCATGGTTCTGGGATCAAGTCCCGCATCGGGCTCCTTGCTCAGTGGGGAACCTGCTTCTCCCTCGGCCTGCTGCTCACCCCCTGCTTGTGCTTCCTCTCTCTCTCTCTCTCATCCTCACAAATAAATAAATAAATAAATCTTAAAAAAAAAAAATGCCACTAGTATCACCCCCAGATTTGTACATAGGTCTCTAATGATTTGCCTGCCTGGCAGTACTCAGCTAAGTATGTTACAACAAAATGCTCCTGTAACCTGCATTAGGATTGTTGAAATGGTAGGTTCTATATGTCACAAAAGAGGTGAGCTAATAGGAAAGATTATCTTTAAAGAATATTTTGATGAAGGGAAGGGACTAGTTGTATGGGAGAGAAATATATAGAAATGGCAAATGGAAATGGAATATGTATGTGGAATTTAAATATGCCTGAAATAAAGCAAAGACCACAAACTATTTTACCAACATTGAGCAAGCCCCTTGGGAACATGACTGCCAATAATTTGTAGAAAACTTTATAACCCATTAGCAGAAGGTGTACTTTGTATCAGAAAACATTGAGAGTTCTGGTTGGATATTTTGAGAAAGGAAATAGTATAAAAAGGATATTTTTGGAAGTAGAGGATAACATTTTATTAGAGGGGAATCTTGAACAGAGAGGAAAGTGAAGAAGATGCTGATGCTGTCTTAGGGATCCAGGAGTGAGTTAGACTCTGAGCCAGGGTTGTGCTCGTAAACCTGAATGTATACCAAAGGGGAAACCTCACAAAAGGTTCATGGTTACAGGACATAGGGGCCTGGGACTATGAATCACTAATGATTATGGCAAACTTGGAAAAAGGTGATCTTCGAGAAAGGAGGATTAAGAAGACAGTGAGATTGGTTTTCACACCATTTAATTTTAGGCTTTGTTGGAATATCTAAATGGAATTATACTTTGGGATGCCAAGAATAAGAATTAACGTACTTCATGGTAAATGCCTTTTTATCTCTCTGTCTTTGTTAGACTGTCAGGGCCTTGAAGTTCAACATCCTGTAGGTTTTGCTCATTTCTCTATTTCCAGATCCTAGGACAGTATAAGCCTGTTTTGTGGCAGCCAACCAATACATATTATTTGGATGAGTGAGAAGAGGGTGTGAAGGCTGCAGGGTGGGGGAGGGAGTTTGACAGTCAGCTCTCAGGTGGAAGATTCTCCATGGAGCCTTAAAGGTACATCCACTTTGACTAAATGGGGACGAGAAAAGGAACATGGAAGACGGCATGAGTGCTGAGAAAATCAGAAGTATTGTCAACAAACTTCTGTGTGAGTTCTTCAGTTTTTTAATAAGTGCCAGGAATTGTGCTGGAATAATGGAAAATGGTGGAGGAGGTGTTGGTGAGGAAGTTGAGGAATTGACATTCTGTTTAGCAGAGGTCTAAAGGAGGTGTTAAACCATGATCTCAGGATGAGGGGAATTGGATTTTTGTCAGAAAAAGATGGCCTTAGCTTGGTAGATTTGACAGAGGGGAGCAGACTGTGAAGATTAAGGCAAAGGCTTGCCAGGGACTGTAAACACATTGGAGAAGTTTATTAGCCATGAAAGGAGCTCAAGCAGCCTTTTGAGAATCTTAAAATTCTCATACACTTCCTGTACTTTATGTTATAAAATAATAGCTTTTTGGAATATAAAATCATCATATTGCTATACTACACTCCTTTCTGTCATGTATTGCCCAGCCCTGAGATCCAGAGGTATCTGCGGGCAGAGAGGGTCTTGGTATTATACTGGCTACCCCTACTTCCAGCCGGGAGTCGTTAGCTAGAAACAGCGGACATGGTAATGGCAGTTGCCATGGGCACCTTTGCGTTTTATCTTGTCCAAGGATGGAGAGGGGGGATGAGGAGAAGGGGTTGATGGGACAGCAGAAAGGAAGAAATCAGCATCGCCAGGGGTTGGGGGGAGGGGGAAGAGAGCAAATGTCAGTCTGTCATGGAACCAAATTATTTAGTTTTTAAGAACGCAGTCATTATGTTAATGTAATAACAGCCTTTTAGTGCGAGTTGTCAACAGACAGTAATAACTTTTAATGAGGCCTCTAAAATAAAACCTTTATGGTATCCATGTGTTTGGGTTAGTGTGATCCATTATTCTAACCCTTATTTTACTTCCCTCTTATGCTGTGATTTATTATGTTTGAGGCCTCAGTGATTAATTCCTTAGGGAATGTATTTTAGAGCTTAAGCTATTATTTTAACTTTTAGCACTGCTAATTTAAATGTTTTCCTGTTTGCTAAATTTGAGATGAGAAGAATTTATTTTAACCATAAGAAATTGGAATGGGGAAAAGAGTGTTTCATTGTGGAATAACCAGGAGAGTAGCCAGTGACCGAGAAGTTGCCAGTTGAACTGTGTTGACAAGTGTGATTTGTGG
Organism: Mirounga angustirostris; assembly: GCF_029215605.1. Classification (NCBI taxonomy): domain Eukaryota; kingdom Metazoa; phylum Chordata; class Mammalia; order Carnivora; family Phocidae; genus Mirounga; species Mirounga angustirostris. The sequence goes on from NW_026991720.1 coordinate 40,207,761, forward strand.
GAGTCCCGTAAGGATGTAACAGGGTCATAATATGAGCATAAAAATCATGCATCGTGTGGGTGAAGGAGTAGCCCGGGAATGGAAGGGAATGGCTATTAGTATATGTTGAAATTACTGCCTCAAAGAAACACAGGAATCCTTAAACTATATGTGTTGAAATCATCAGCCTCTGAAAGCTAAACTGGGAAGAAAAAGCCCAGAAAAACCAGACAATAATTCCTTGAAGGTGTCTCCTTTTTAGAATCGCTTATTACAGAATTATAGAAGTAAGATATAAGTGGTGCTTTGTAATAAAATGAGCAGTCATCGCTGACTTGATGCATCTCTTACGATTCTGCTGTAATTCCAGCTACTTTTCATCCTGTGTCTGGTGTTTCTTGAGTGAGCTCCTGATTTCCTTGATTTGCTCCCTTCTGTACTTCTGTGCTCTGTTTACCGTGAGTGGTCAATTGTGTCCTCCTTGGATTTTCAGATAGCAAGTTTTGTCAACAAATCAGGCATGGACATCTCAATCCTACAGCGGTCCTTGGCCATTTTGGAGTCAATGGTGCTCAATAGCCACGACCTCTACCAGAAGGTGGCTCAGGAGATCACTATCGGCCAACTTATCCCACATCTTCAAGGGTAAGCATGCAGTTGCCTCCCATGTGAGAAGGGGAAATGATTCTGGTAGACAGCCACCATAAAGCCCTGGGAAAGGTTTTTGATTGGTTTGATTAAATATGCAGAAAAGGAATCTTGATTTGGCATCTAACCACACCATGTTACGTACCCATCCCCCACCACACTGATATGGCCCAGTGACTGGCCCCTTGGGGGAAGTGGGATCCCATGCCTGTTCTTGGCATCCTTCTGTCCCCAGTGCCTGGCTTTTTGTAGGCAATCAGTTCTGATGAATGTCGATAGATACCGGTAGAGTTTTACTTTTAACATCATAGGGCAATTTGCTCTCTTAAGTTCTCAACAGCATCTTTCCTTTGTCATTAAAAATAGTGTTTTCTGTGATACAATGAGTATTTTCATAGATAATTAGGAATTTTTCAAGGTAGGCTTCCTTCTTAGGCTCAAGGTGATTACAGTGACCCTCTTTTGTCTTTTCTAATGCATGTGTTTTATCTCTAGAGGCTTGAGCTAGAAGGCAAGGCACTTAGCAGCCTGCAGGCTTTGGAGCTCTTTTCCTTCTCTCCACTCAGGCAATTAGTAAGGTTGTCCCTGAGAAGGACACCTCTGTACAATGCTGCTTTATAAATTAAAGTATGTGGAGTTCCAGGTAGCAACAGCCCCCTGAGGTAGCTTACACAAACAGGGAGTTCATTGAAAGGATCCTGGGGGACTTTACAGAACCCAGGAATGACTTAAGTAGCTAAGCCTTGAGAAGGACAGAAACTGTGGCCTCCTTGGAGTGGTCACAACAGGCCTTTTCTCAAGTATACTGGTCGACACTAAGGTGACTTGTCTCCCAGTAACTGCCACCCCTGGTCTCTCAGGTCACATTTGCAAATTCTCAAGAGGAAATCTGATTGGCCTTTTGGGGTTGGGGATGTGGGCTGGGGATGTGAGGGAATATTCAGTAGTTCTCAGCGTACCAAAAAGGTTAACTGTTCATAATGCAAACCTACCAAAGTGCATTAGATGTTGCCTTCATTTAAGAGGGGGGAAGGTGACCGGAATGTAAAATTTTAAGTCACACAAGCTGTGGATTGTGGCCTCAGGGAAAATGAGCACATGCTCTAAAATGACGCTCTAGAAATAATACCAGTTTCACATTTCCCTGAATGTGAAATGTATTAATTCTACAGTCTGGGTCTTTTCTCTGGATCTCGAGGGCATACTTGTGTGTTCACAGTGTGCTGTGCTAGAGTTGAGAGTTTCTAATTTGGCAAGTGCCGTGCTGGGGATTTTATGTACATTAACTCATTTTACCCTAAAAGCAACACCTTAAAGTAAGTGTGTTCTTTCCCAGTGTTCCACATGAGGAAGCTGTCTTGGGGACACCCCCTGACCTCATGCAAGGCCACACAGCCAGCCTGCGGGGCACTGGGCTTTGGATTCCATCCTGCCAAAGGCTGTGGTCCACACTTAGCCTCTCCCTAAATCATCTCTGAGTGTAGCTCACCGGCAGCTCTTTGTTTCTGCCTTGGGTCCTTCTTATTTACTGTTTACCTCGTGGCTTCTGTGAGATTTTTGCTTGCTTTGGAATTTCTGATCTCATTTCAGTGAAAAGCGAATTTGCAAATTTTAAAAATAAAAACTTGTTCTTTTTGTTATTAAAAAGTTTCTATTTGGAAATAGGTTTTTAGAATATGTAATAGCATTGCCATGGAGACAAAGCAGTTTCCTTTGTAGTAAGTCCAGGAGTGTAGGGATACCCAAATCTGGTCCCAGATATACTTCATGCATCAGACAGAAAATCATAGCCCCCCCTACACATATCCACACGTACAGCCCCTGGGTTCATGTATTTAAGCCTAACAGAGACGAAGGGGAGAGGAGGCTGACCACCTATACTTTCTGGGTGATCTGTGCTGAGCAGTGTATTGTCCAGGTAGTAATAGTAATTGTCCTCCCCCAATAGCGTTCCCTTCCTCATGATGGTTGAAATACATTCTCACTGGGCGCCTGGGTGGCTCAGTCGGTTAAGCGACTGCCTTCGGCTCAGGTCATGATCCTGGAGTCCTGGGATCGAGTCCCGCATCGGGCTTCCTGCTCAGCAGGGAGTCTGCTTATCCCTCTCCCATTGCCCCTCCCCCCCCATGGTCTCTCACTGTCTCTCCAATAAATAAAATCTTTAAAAAAAAAATAAAATCCCGGGGCACCTGGGTGGCTCAGTCGGTTAAGCGACTGCCTTCGGCTCAGGTCATGATCCTGGAGTCCCTGGATCGAGTCCCGCATCGGGCTCCCTGCTCGGCGGGGAGTCTGCTTCTCCCTCTGACCCTCCCCCCTCTCATGTGCTCTCTCTCATTCTCTCTCTCAAATAAATAAATAAAATCTTTAAAAAAAAAAAAAAAAAGAAATACATTCTCACTTAGTTGCCAACTGCTTTTTCTAGGCCATGCCTCTCTCGCTCGTCTTTTTTTGGGGGAGATCATGACCCTTCATGGTCTGACTCAGAGGTAGCCTGTTTTGACTTTCTGTGCCATTCTGTCTTTACAGGACAGATCAGGAAATCCAAACCTATACCATTGCAGTGATTAATGCGCTTTTCCTGAAGGCCCCTGATGAGAGAAGGCAGGTAAGTTGTGTTTCTTTGGTCCTAAGACTGTACTCAGGGCTGGCAACTGTCGGGGCAACGAGTGCCCGCTCCTTCCCATCCTGGGGATTCCTCAGGCCTCCCCCCTGCCCTGCAGCTTGGCTGGCCAGCCTGGGGTCATTCACAGATCCCGTGGGAAGTAGGTGGAGATGCTCAAGCCCTTGTCTGAGGAAGAATGCTAGGAATGCTCCAGGGGCAGAGCCCTTGCGTCCAGTGAAACCCAACATAGAAGCTTGAAACATAAGAAGATGAAAGCCTGGGGGAAGCAGAGGTGGAAGCCCCGAGATCTTCTGGCATGCCACTGAATGCTCCCTAGGGCGAGGGAGGTATTGTCCCTATTTTCCTGATGAAGACCCTGAGGCCCTGAGAGGTGTCCCGCTTAGCCCATGGAAGTTTAGATGGAAAGGACAGGAGGAAGGCCACAGAGTTCGCTGCCCCTGGTTGAGGTAACTGTTCCTAAGTCAGGGGGGCTCTTTGCTCCATGACATTTCTGTTGTCCATGTGCGTGTGTGGTGGTGGTGGGGGGGACTGAGCCACCCGTTTCCCTTCCTCTGTGCCCACAAGAGAAGGGAACCCCTTAAATGTACCCATGTGAAACCTATCCCTTGATACTCTCCTTTGTCCGTAGATCTTTGGTTCTTCTGCAGTGAGGTAAAGGGTCCTTGCAGAGGGGTATGTGGAAGAAGTGGCATTTTGTGTGTCTTGGAATGTAGCTGACCCCTCAGAATCCATTCATGGTTTTTTTTTTTTTTTTTTTCCCCATCAACATAACATACTGTGTACCTTGGTCACACAATTCACTTCATTTAAAAACTGGGTGGAAATATGAGATCTTTCAACCAATAGAAAGTATACTGGGAGCTCTGTGACAGTTACCACTAAATTGTTGTAGAAAAATTTAGAAGCTAGTGTGCTACTGAACACTGAACACTAGAGAATTTCTTTTTTCTGTTTTATTTTTTCATTGCCAAGGATTTTAAACCTCAGTGACTAAGCGTGAGGGTTTCTGGTTTGTTTTTCATTTAGAATTATTTGCTCACTCCTTGGGGCTATGTTTGCACAATGAGTGGAGTGACTTTATTGTTTCCTGTGCATTGGGTTTGGTGTCGGGAGCCAGGAGCGGCCTGCCCTCCCTAAGCCTTATGCTCCAGGCTGGATTTTTAAGAGTGGTTTTGCAGGTGGAAGCTGAGGTGGGGCTGCTCTTTTTATATCTAAATCTAAATGCTGAGCTCATGATAACTTCTAGCAGCCCAGCAAATTGCTTGACAGAGCACACATATGCACGCCTGACATAGCCCTGGAGAAGCTTGATCGATCCTTCTACTGGCCAGACCAAGGACACCTGGCCGAACTGGTAGCTGAGAGTAGAGTGCGGGGCAAGAAGCCACCTGGTCTGACCTCATGGGCTTTTTCTTTTTCCTATGGAGGAAGAGTTTGGATTAGAGGAAGCAAAAACTCATGCCCACCCTAATTGCTATGATTTGGATCCCTGGATCTAGACATGAGTAAAATGCATACACTTTGCATCTTCCCGTTACACCAAGAACTACTGTTAATCTACTGAATTGGATTCGCATGACCACAGAAAAATAGGGGACCAGATGCCAATCTGTACTGACTCCAGAATAATGATTACCGTGAAACATAATGGCAGACCGGTATGACATTAGGTTTGGGTTCTGAGAATCAAATTTTATTTTTTGAAAATTAGACAATATTTGACTGAGATGACATAGATTGGCAATATACTGCTGTAATGATAATAAATCACAAAGGGTAGTCTAATAACATTACATAATTTAAGAAAACAATCCAACTGAGAAAGGTAGAGTGTATATAATCATACAGCAGCATATCTAGACTCTAATTTAGTCTTCGAAATAAAAATAGCAACAACACAGAAAATTAACTTGGACTTTATAAATTGTTTTGAATTGAAGATGAGTCAGGGACTATTGTTTGTCAAGAAAAGGAATATTTTGATTTTTAATTAAAAAAATATTTTTCAGTGAGTTAAGAGAGAGTTGGCTCTAAAAAACTAATTTCAAGTTCGTAATATAGAAAAGTTTGATGTTATTTTCTGAAGGTTAGTGGAGCCTGTAAAGCAGAAGACCATGCTAATTGGGGGTATCATCTGGGTTATATTATGTATTGTTATCAGCTTTTCTTGTAGAAAATTAAACTTTCTGAATTTTTAAGATAAATAGGAAAATTTACCAAAGCCTGCCATCAGTGATGATATTCTAAGAGTTTGCCTTGTGCCAGGCTCAGTGTTCAGTGCTTTGTGTCTTATTTCATTTTATTTTCCTATCACTGGAAAGCCTTATTTTGCCTCTTTACAAATGAGGAAATTGAGAGTCAGAGGGAGTAAGGAACTTGATCTGATTGTTGAGCGGATCAGAGTCCCACCTAGGCCTTGATCTCCTCTGCAGAGAATTCCATTGGCCAGGAGGCGTCACCCAGAGAATTCTCTGGTATTTGCCGAGTGAAGAACTCCCTGGAGCCTGAAAGATACCAAGCCTGTTTTCTCACTCCAATTAAATTAAAACATAATCTAAACATTTATTTATTGGATTTACAGGAACAGCTTTGTTTTTTTAAAGCCTTAGGACATTGGATAAATTCCATTTCAGTGAAAAAATTTCATTTATTTCAACTTCTCTTCCTGACTTTGAACCAAACACATTGATAGGACTCTATTTATCTGGGCTTTATTTTTCAAAATGTATAAAATGAATTCGGACAGATTTTAAACACCTATTTCTGACTGAAGAAAAATACCACCGTGGTCTTTTTACTTGGCAGGCAGACTGGAGTGATAATTCCGTTGTGCATTCATTGAGTGGGCCTTACTGAGAGAGTGCTGGGTTTGTAGAGGCCTGGGTTTGTTGAGGGCTGGGGTAACACTTCCTGCTTTGCCAAGGCGTCCTGGGGGCTTTCTGGTTGGGGGGGTGAGGGCAGGGATGCCCCGCTTCCCCCTGCCTCCTGGATGTGGGACATTCTCCCTTTCTCTGCACAAAAGAAGGGAAGGGGTGTTTGTTTTGTGGAGGTGAGGGCCAATGGATCCTTTTCCTTACAACTCCTTGCCATTATTTTACTGTTCTCATGGCAAGCATGTTGGTGAGGTCCCTTCCAAATTTCTCTACAAATATTTATGATCTTCACAAACATTATTAGAAAACCTTTTTGCAAGTTAAAAGATTTGGTGCAAAAATCAGAAAATACAGATTCAAAAGAAGAAGTTTGAAAGACTCCTCTAAGTGCGTGCCCCAAACAGAACCCTTGCAACTAGTCACACTTTGCATGGGCCTGCTTTGTTCTGTGCAAAGCGTCTTCTACCTACATAATTTTTTCACTGGATGGAATCATACTACTTGCAGTTTATTTACTTTAACTGCTTTTAAAACTAAACTTTTGTGAACGTCTTTCCATGTCAATATCCCTATATCCATATTTATATCCATCTATACTTTTATATTGTCTCGATGGTATAAAATATTCTCCATGGAGCCTCAAGTTTACTCCAACTGTTTTCTTTTTTTAAAGATTTTATTTATTTATTTGACAGAGAGAGAGAGAGAGACAGACATCATGAGAGGGAAAATAAGCAGGGGGAGTGGGAGAAGGAGAAGCAGGCTTCTCACTGAGCAGGGAGCCCGACGCGGGGCTCAATCCCAGGACCCTGGGATCATGACCTGAGCCAAAGGCAGACGCTTAATGACTGAACCACCCAGGCACCCCTACTCAAACTGTTTTCTAATATTGAACGACAACAACAAATCCATGATGTGCACAAGGATTTTTCTATTTTCTCTCTGACCAAGCTTCTCTGTTCCTTAGGAGGGTAGTAGAAAATATTCTTTCATTTTCCACCAAACATTTACTGTCTACTCTGTGCCAAACATAGTGCTCTGGGCGCATGAATACAAAGATGAAAAGGGAAGTGTCTGTGCCCCTAAGGTGACCGTGGTCTTACGAAGAAGATAAACAATGTCAAAGATAATTACAACAATTGCTGTACGTATTGGAACTATATTATCCCTTTTAACTTATTTTAAAATTTCAAAAAAAAAAAAGGCTAAAATAGGCACAGAGAATATTTTTCTTTTTTTGTGTGTCAGGCAGTAATTTCATTTTTATAAAAGAAAATAAGCTAAAAGAGCCACAGGGTCCTTTGGGCCCTTTGTTTTTCATCGGGTCCAGGAGAAAAAGTGGACCTTTCTGTTTGCGTTCGGAAGCAAGCCCCACTTTCTGTGGACCAAGGAAAGACAGGTTCCTTCTAGATTGCCATGTCCCTTGTTTGCCAATGTGTCACTGTCCTTGCTTTCTTGTTTTCAACAGAGTGGAAGGTGTCTTGAAACACCTCACCGTATTTGTGCACTTTTCTCTGCCAGGCAGTGGGTCAGCAGGGGTGTTAACATCAAGTTGTAACCTCTAACAGAGCGCTCTGAATTTCCATCCCTTCTTCTCTCCTGCTTGCTTTCCCTTCTGTGGTGGCGATGGCGCCGTTAGGTTGGTGTAGAGAGCAGTGTTGACATCCTTGATTGTCCTCTGACTGTAAGTCCCCACCTTCGGCTCCTGCCCAAGCCCGCCTGCGTGTCCCCCTTGCACTCCCCGCCCATGCATCCGGGCTCTCCTTGCTTCCTGCGAGTTTATTTTCGCCGTGATTGAGTTCACGGTTGCGGTTTTGAATTGTAGCCTAGTTTCTTCTCTACTCAGCAAGAGTAGCAACTCTAACTCGAAAATCCAGCCCCTCCCCGCCAAAAAAAACCATTCAAGTGCCTTCCTGAATATGTTTTTGAATGTTTGCACCAAGGTTGTTCCCAACTTTATAATTTCAGCTTCATATCTATGTCTCGATATTTAGAAAGAGTGTCTGTGAATCACTTCTTTAAATAAAGTCACTTGCAAATCCTCTGTGCTCGGCAGGCCAAAGCCCCAAATTCAACTTACAGAAAGGAGGCCTAGCAATGCGGAGTGTGGACTCTCGGAGATTAGCCCATGCTCAGATATTTGTCCCTTCCTAAAGCACCACACAGTTGACTTGCATAGACTATTTTCAAGCCCTGGAGTACGTACCACTCACTCTTTGGTTTTGCATAGATTAAGATGAAATGGCTCTTAGAAGACTTCGAGACTTAAAGTGATGCTGCCCTAATATTGGGACTCCTTGGTGCAGGCACGTTTCCTAGTAAAACCTCCCTGTACATGTGTAGTCTAAGAAAAGCTGATGGGCCTTTTGAATGGAGAACCATTGCCTTTATCCAGAGTATTTGCTTTTTATTCCATGCTCACTTTTTCCTGGGAGGAGGAAATTCCTAAAAAAGGAGAAGTTTGCGGGTGCCAGATTTCCTTCCCTTTACTTTTGGACAAGGCTCAGTTACCTAAACAGAACATTCAAAAAGCAATTTGGATACTACTGCCTGTTGGAGCCTATTCTTTCATCAGAAATACTGCTGATACCCAGTTAGGAAGCACCCCCTGGATAAAGTCATTTGGGGCCATGTTGAAGTGTAGTTTTCTAACCTAAGGTTTTGTGTGGGTGTGTTTTTCTTCAACAGGAGATGGCGAATATTTTGGCTCAGAAGCAACTGCGTTCCATCATTTTAACAGTGAGTACCTATATGGGGTGACCACCTTGTTGGGCAGGAATGGTTTGGTGCGTTCATTTATCTCCCCTTTTGGCTTCAGTTTGTGGTTTGTTCTGTGACTTGCTTCTGTGATGAAGCAGTAGTAACTAGAAAGGAGGCAGAAGTGTGCTTTTGGAATTGGAATAAACAAGGCTTTCCCACAGGAATGGTCTCATATGATTGGAAGGAGTCATCTCTGGAACTGCCGTAGAAAGACAGTCTGGCAGGAAGGGGAGGAAATCTCTCCCGGTGGGGCAGGTTTATTACACTCACCATCATGTTAGTTTTTCATTTTTTCATTTTTTTAAGATTTTATTTATTTGAGAGAGAACATGAGGGAGAGAGAGAGAGAAAGCACAGGCAGGGGGAGGGGCAGAGAGAAGCAGACTCCCCGCTGAGCAGGGAGCCCGATGTGGGGCTCCGTCCCAGGACCCTGGGATCATGACCTGAGCCGAAGGCAGACGCTTAACGACTGAGCCACCCAGGCGCCCCCTCACCATCAGTTTAGCTTTGTATGTAGGAAATCAGGGGCTCTGTGACTTAAAAATATCCACTGGTGTGAGCTTATACTGTTTTTAATGAGGAAGCTAACTGGAGACCTGTCAGACTCTGACAGAAGTCCTGAAATTCTGACCATCATTTCCCTGGGCCCCTTTGCAAGAGACAAGCAGGGAAGATGTACATGGAATCCACTGGTTAACTGCAATGCAAAAATGACCTGAAATGTGAGTGCAAAAGAAGCCCTGCATGTTATGTGGTGAATGTTTAGAAATAAATTGAAGGGCATGATTTCCTGAGGCCTTATCCGCTATTTGACTTTAACCAAAGACTGAAAGAAGCACGCATGATTGATTCCCAGCTTACCAAAGAAGCAATTTCTGTTTCTATGATTTCAAAAGGGAGTTCTGCAAGCTCACACACACACACGCACGGACAGACATGCACGCATGCACACGCGTGCACACACACACACATTCCAATACAATGAGGCTATTGAAAATTAAAAATCTTATGAGGGCAAACACAATAAATACTCTAGAATCCAGAGCCAACAGCAATGACTACAATTTGTCATCGAGTTTGATTTTGAACTTCCTGGCTGACTAGGATAAAAAGAAACATATGAGTGTAATTTTCGTTGTTTGATAAAAGAGGTACCCCAGTTCTTCGGGGATGACATACTTCTCCCCCTGGACCTGGAATATGAAATGGGTGTTGGTAGAGCATTCGAATAGATTTTTGGTCCAAGAATGGTTGGGTAGAGATTGCAGGAGGATTCATAATATGTTTAATCTTTATCCTGGTTCTTAGTAAAAGTGGAAAGTGCAGTATTAGAGCATAGTCCAGTGAAGGTATTTGTGGGAGAGGAGGGGAGTGGAGAGACAAAGGATGAGAAATGTTAAATTAAGGTCTTAGCCTGCTGTTCTTACCTGGGTGTGGCAGTCAGAGTTGGAATGCCCAGAGAGGGGGTGGGTAGAATGGCTAAAGCCACCGTGTCTGAAAGATCAGTTTGCTTCGATGGGACTTCTCCTATGAGACTTTGATGGCTGGAAGTTCAAGGCTCATATTATCAGGCAAAAACTTGGAGTGCAGATACTTTTGCATTGTTAATAAAATAGATGGCCTATACACCTCGGATATGAAATATTTACTCTGAATTAACATTCTGTTCTGAACTGGAAGGGTATGGCGTTTCATTCTACCTCCCTATCTCACTGCCTAGCTTCCCACACCCACCACCCCCATTATCTTGGTTCAGTGACTTCTTTCTGTTCCTCATTTTTCTCCCCACCCCTCCTGCTTTAACTGGCTATTTTGACACGGTACTCCCAGCCAGGGTGTAGAGTCCAAGGGCATGCTGGTTTTGGGGCACCTTGAGAAAGTTCTTTCAGACGGCAAGACGTGTTTGGGTCTAGCACATTCAAAAAGCCACATTGACCTGTCCTTTGGCATTTTTAAGGGATAACCATGGTCTCTGCTAAAGAAGACATATGTTAGGCCCAAGCGTTCAATCTCCTTTGTGATCCAGCTCCGGTGCGGGCAAAGGCTCCCCATATCTAGTCTCCTGCCGTTTCTTTTATATTTGTTGCATTTTGGTTCTGTTTCTAAGGGGAAGGGTCATTTTGTTTTTCATTTAATTGTTAGCAGGTGAGTAAAGTTATGCATTACATAAAATGAATTCTCTCATTGCATTGTGGTGGTGGTGGTCTCTGGATAGTTTCCATGGTGAATTAACTGCAGGCCTGATAGGTACTTTGCTTTTTTATGTTGCTTCTAAAACTTTTCCCCATTTAGAAGTTGGATCACCTGTCAGACTGTTGACGGCAAGATGACGGCAAAATTGCTTACAACACACACACGATTTGTTTCTCTGTTGCATGCGAGGAAGGCTTCTGTTGTAGAAATCCACAGCTCTCTTCAAGATACTCTACGTCAGGCACACTTTCTTGACTTATATAGTTGCGATCACCAGGACATGTCCAGTGCCTTCTTTTCTTCTGCTCTCTGCTGCACAGAGCAGCTCTTTACCTGGAGTCTGGCCTAAACATCAGGAACTTTATTGGGCCAGAATAGAAAGAAAAGCTCCAAGATCACCTGCATCCTCACCTTTCTTCTGAAGGGTGGTCCCACCAACCTACAATCTCCGGGCCTCCAAGTGAAGACTTCTGGGATTTTACTTGGCGTAATGACGGGGGTTAAGTTAATTGTTGCTGGCTTTTTCTTTCTTCCTTTTTTTAAAAAAAAATACTATTTCTGAACTATCTCCCCAGCATGTCATCCGAGCTCAGAGAGCCATCAACAATGAAATGGCGCATCAGCTGTATGTGCTGCAGGTGCTTACCTTTAACCTTCTGGAAGACAGGATGATGACCAAGATGGACCCCCAGGACCAGGTGAGTGCTCGCTGGACCGCAGCAAAAGCATATACGGGAGAGAAAGTGGTTATTAAAAATCTTTTCTTGGGCTACTCCCAAACCAGGAATTTGTAGATGATGATATTGTTTTATTATCATCTTAGAACTTGGGGGAATATATACTTTTTTTCTTTTTAAGATTTTATTTATTTATTTATTTGACAGAAAGAGAGCGAGAGAGGGAACACAAGCAGGGGGAATGGGAGAGGGAGAAGCAGGCTTCCTGCGGAGCAGGGAGCCTGATGCGGGGCTCGATCCCAGGACCCTGGGATCATGACCTGAGCCGAAGGCAGACGCTTAACGACTGAGCCACCCAGGCGCCCGGGAATATATACTTTTTAAGATTTTTTAAAATTTATTTGAGAGAGAGAGAGCATGAGCAGGGGGAGGGGCAGAGGGAGAAGCAGGCTTCCCGCTGAGCAGGGAGCCTGATCCCAGGACCCTGAGATCATGACCTGAGCCCAAGTCAGATGCTTAACCCAACACGCCCCAGAACTTGGGGGGAATATATTTAAAATTTAGGTGAACATAGGCTCAGAGAATAAAGCAAATGGATTCTTTCATTATACATCAAACACATGCATATTCTTTTATTGGATAAGAAAGCCTGATATCACATGGCCACAGATCTTGGCCCTTGGTCCTAATACCATCAATGGTAATAGCTTTGGAGTCAAGTTCCCAGACAACTTGGGCCATTTGGTTTCCCTGTGTGATACTGATTCAGGTGGAAGAATTAATTGCCTCCATTCTCCAGTGATCAGTGCCGAGGGTGGGGGTGGGGGGGGTCCCAGGTTACACCTGATTTCTGGGCTTGCGTCTTTGTTGGTTGGCTGTTTGTTATAATTCTCTCTAGGTTTCTGGTTGTTGTGCATGAAATGTTATGCCTCCATCCAAAAGGCTTTTGGGGGAACTTTACTGTGAGGATAGAGTGAGAGGAAACAGCTGGGAGCCCTGCTGTAGCCCATTTTCAACTTAAGCAGCGCTGCAGCTTTGGAAAGGAAAACACTCATTACTGGCACGTGAGGGCCTGATCTAGCGCAGATGTGAGCCGCACATGTGAAGTGTGGAACTGCTGTAGCCCTTCGTCCGTGGCGCCAGGCCATGCGATTAAGAAGGGTGGAGAGGCTTGGAGAGGCTTGGAGAGGCTGTCCAACGTGCCCTGGACTTTTGGCAAGGCCAAGTTTAATCATCCCAGAGAGATGAGACTGTCAGCTTACCACTTCTAGTGACGGAAGGCCATGCATTTTAATGTGGAATGGGCCTCCCCATTTGGAAATGCTTCCTTTTATTTATTGAAAACATATATGTATGTTTTTTTCTTATTTACCATTTTAACCATTTTTTAAGGGTTTGTTTCCACGTAGTCACTTCTTAGTGGAGGTAGGGATCCCTTGTCACTTGAATGCTGTTCATAAACCTGCACGTGCCTCTCATTTTGGTTCGGCCAGTGTGGGAGTCCCAGGTCCTTGAACTTGGCTTTCCCCAGACCCAAGCCTTCCATCATATTTGGGACTCCATTTAGAACTTCTAGGTAATTGGGGCGCCTGGATGGCTCGGTCGTTAGGCGTCTGCCTTCGGCTCAGGTCATGATCTCGGGGTCCTCGGATCGAACCCCGCATCGGGCTCTCTGCTCCGTGGGAAGCCTGCTTCTCCCTCTCCCACTCCCCCTGCTTGTGTTCCTGCTCTCACTATGTCTCTCTCTGTCGAATAAATAAATAAAATACTAAAAAAAAAGTACTTCTAGGTAATTGACCTAAGTATTCCAAACGACTTGGCCGTGAGGATAATCGTGGAATGAAGCCAGGGCTGACCAGCAGGGAGAACGGCAGGGGAACTCTATGCAGAGCCCTAACTTAGAACATCGGTTGTCTTTTATCTGTTTTTCTTTGGCCTGAAAGCAGTAATTCATTTAGACCCTGGGGAAAGAGGGAGTATATGTAATGTCACACAATGAAAGCAGCTCTTCCCTTCCCTCCCCTTTTTTTCTCCCTAACGCCTTCAGGCTCAGAGGGACATCATATTTGAACTTCGAAGAATCGCTTTTGATGCAGAGTCTGAACCTAGTAACAGCAGTGGCAGCATGGAGAAACGCAAGTCCATGTACACCCGGGATTATAAAAAACTTGGCTTCATTGTAAGTAAGCTATCTCCAGTAAGCGCTCTCCTTCCAACATCAGGGGTCTGACCTCAGCCACAGAAATTGATGTCTCCTCCGAGCGTGTGGTCCTCTTGCGCCTCGCAGAATAGTTTCCACATTTTCCAGATGTTTAGCTGGTGTAAACAGGATCACATGACAATCTCTTCTGGCCGCAGTGCAGCAGAATAACTTGTACAAGTGTGACTAATACTGAGTTTGTTTATTCAGCTCTGATTAAGTGTTGTTAGCCCGGAATGCATGTAGATTTCATTAACTCCACATCACAAGATGCTTCAGGTTCTCTTCGAAATAAATGGGTGATGGCAACTGTGGGATGGATCTTATTATTGGGTTAGTGCTTGGATCACTTATATACATGGATTTCATATCAAAATCAAATTGAGAGTCTCCTGAAATGTATTCACGATAAGATTTATGCAATTTGTACTTTCCTAAAATTTTGTCTTGTTACGGACGTGAATAAGACCGTCCCTAGATTTCCTTTTGTTCAGTTTGCAAATCAGAACGCCACTTGTCCTGAATATAATCTGCTGTTTTTGTTTCTACTTGGATTCCATTCTGACTTTTATCACCATGGCATTTCTCCTGTGACTTTGAGCTAATTAATCTCAAATTCTGAGGATGTAAAATTGGGTTTCCATTTTGTCCTCCATCATAAATGGGAAAAAAATGAGATTTTGGCTTCAGTGATTAGAAATCATTAGGCATTATTTTAAAATTGCAAATACAATCTTCTTTAGTACACACAGACACATAAGACACAAATATTAATCTTTATATACATCAGTATCACGCTTTGTATGTTATTTGGGAAACCCTGTCTTTCATGGGGATTGTCTTTGGAAATGTTTCCACATTAGTTAACATGTATTGTTTTTCATTACTGAGGAGTTTTTCATTTTTTGGATGGACTACAGTGTATTTAACCAAACCCTTTTGCTGAGTAATTCAATGTTTTGAAATTACCAATAAGTCTAAAATTGACATCTTTGTCACCTGGTAATTACGTGCATCCATAATCACATTATTAGGATATATTTGTGTCTGTCATAGACTGTCATTTCTATGGCATTTATTTTTTAAGGTTGTTGATATTTACCAAATTGCTTTCCGCACTGAGTCATTTCCACATTAGCCCAATGGATCAGAGTAACTATTTTTTTAACCTCTCCAATCTTTCCTAAACTAAAAAAATAAATAAATAAATCTGATAAGTTATTGTTTTTATGGTGATAGTCTTAATATGTCTTTTCTAATAAGAATACTTGTCAAACGTATTCGGCTTTGCAGCTTAACTTTACAGAGGTACTGTGACTTCATTTTTATATAATCATATTTCATATCTTGACATTCCATTTAAATTTTTTAGTAGAATCTATTTTTTAGAATTTTAGCACAAAGTTTCTTGGCCAAGGGACCAGGTGAGAGTTCCCTGTACTTGATGTGTATCGATGGTCAAGGCTAACAGGTGGTCCCAGCCCTGCTGTCACCCATCTGTGTGTTAGCAGAGCCCGTTTATCAGGGATATAGCTGATGAATGTGGATGTAGCTCACATCCTCCCTCCCCACCCAGTTCTTTCCAGGTTTTACTTCTGTGTGTTGAACAAGGCCTATCCAAACCATGTGGGAAGCTTCACAAAATCACCCAATCTCTCTTGCTGTCCAGTCATAGCAAAATGCCCTGGAAGGAGATCAAGGGATGTGTATTTCCAAATGCTCCCAATTGATTCTGATACCCAGTGGAGAGCCTGGGGTAGGGAATGCCTGAGTTACTCCCATTTCATTGTCTTCCTCTGCTACCACCTGGATTGCCAGTGCATTTGAACTGTGCAGGAAAGGCAAAACTCTAGTTCTTGGTTCATAGTGCCCCAGGACTCGCTGTGTCTCTCTGTCCCAGGTGGCGGCAATTGCAGAATGCACAGTGTCATTTCTCCTTCTGGCTGTGTACCTGAAAGACAGAGGAAAGAGGGGACATTGGGGGAAGAACACTTGCTGGGATTCGGATTATTACAGGTTCCTGGGATTATTACAGATCTCTAGGAAGGGTATATGTAATTGGGGCAGGAGGCATGAAACATCTCCCTTTTTATTTTCATGTTCTAGTCCTCTATGAAATCAGCAGGGATTTCATGAGCCAAAGTCTGAGTGACTTTTCTTCGTGTAGCTCCATCTTTGTTAACACGTTGTTCATTCCTTCCATGGTTCGGTATTAGAGTGTATCTCCGTCTTAGTTTTCAGCGTCTGCTGAGTGTTCTGCTTCAAGTAGTTTAGGAAGAACAGCGTATTTTTTAACTGAAAGCTAATTCGATGTGGTTTTAAGGCTTTAGCTCTTATGTGGTCTCCTTTCAAAGGACTTGAAAAGTCATTTTAGAAAAAGCAAAGACCTGGAACCTAGAATAACCAAAAAGAGAGTGTTGGTTTCCTTTATTTTTTCATGGTTCTTTTTTTTTTTTCCCTTAGTTTTCAATTTTAGTCCTTTCCCTGAAACTTCTTCCAGGCCACGATTTTGCATCAGAAGAGTTGAGAAATTGGAAAGACCAGTTAGTAATGATTTCTAATGGTGGAAAATTTCCAACAGCTTTGATGAGCACAGATTTTCACTTTTACAAGTCCAGTCAGCCAGAAATAGACAAGCCTCAGTAAATGGAATCATGCGCTCATTGCGCCACCTAGAGACCATTGTGCCAAAACGCTGGAAGCTGGCGGGGTGCCGGTATCTGGCCATAAAATCTCTAGGTGCTGTAAGCTGTCCGGATGCACAGAAAGAGGAATAATCTTGCCTATTCCCTGCATGAACTCCTTCCTGTTGCCTCCTTTAGGAGCAACTGAGGTTTGGATAATTCTTGGATCTCATTGAAGGAAAATTCAATTCGTAAGATGAAGATTGTTCTCATTTCCCGTCTCCCGAGTAGGCAGTGCCCAGGAAGTGTTAAATGACAAATTTTTGGAGTCGAGTGGGCCTAGATTTTAATTCCATCTTCCCTAATTCCCAGCCATTGGGCCAGCGCACCAGTTGTTGAACCTGTTCGGGCATCAGGTTCCTCGGTTGTGCAGCTACCCATCTATTTCAGGGTCGTTGGAAGGTCATCAAAGATCATCTGTTAGTGCCTGGCACAGCGTCTGGAATGGAGGATGTGCCCAGCAAATAGTACTTCTCTTCCTTGCTTTTTGGAGAGCACATATCTGGAAATCACAGGCAGCCTTTTCAGTTTTCCAAAGTAGAAGGGGCAGTTAGTTGCTCCAACAAGCGAGCAGAACGGTTGTTAAAGGATAATAAAGCACAATACCTTTCAGAAGGCAGATGGCCTTACATTCCTTCTCAGTGCAGCCTCCCAACAGAGCAGGTTTTTCTGATGAAATAATTCTGAAATCTCAATTTAAAGTGGCTAAATGGCGTGTTACAGCTAGTCATAACACAGAAAAGCACCTGCTTGTAAAACAAAGCCGCTTAATCTCCTAAGATCTCTCGGTTAATGATTCTCTAGTTGCCGAACAGACTTGCAGGGGCCCCGGCGGGAGGAGGGGTCAGGGTTGTCTGGGATGATACTGTTCTTATTGGAAGTCAGAAGGCAAGGGTGCATGCATTTCTCAGGGTGACGGAAGGCAGATTCCCATATTTAGAATGACTTTATTTTGAAAACTAGAGAGATACCCGAATCAAACTGTACCTTGTTGATTATAATGACCAAGAACTGTGCAAAATGGTTTTCATGCTCTGAAGAGTTGCATTCCTGGCCAGAAACCCTTCAGAGTTTGTCTTAATGTCAAATTGGTAGCTTCTCTATTCATCCAGTCTGTTGGATGGTCCTTACAAAGGACATATCTGTAGTTCATTTTTCTGGTCTCTCTTGAACCAAGGCAGATGTTGAAGTTGGACAAGCCTGTTTTTTTTTTTTTTTTTCCTAAATGCCTTTTCTTTCCCATTCCTTTAGCTTGACTGGGCCCCAAATAAACTCATTTTAAATGAATGAATGAATGAATCAATCAATCAATTTAGTAGGTTCCATGCTGGGCGTGGAGCCCAACGCAAGGCCTGAACTCACGACACTGAGCTTGAGACATGAGCTGAAAGCTCGAAACCTGAGCTGAGATCAAGAATCAGACACTTAACCGACTGAGCCACCCAGGCGCCCCAATAAACTCATTTTTAAAAGAAACTGTTTCTGAACAGTATATTTTAATATGAGAAGTTTTGATAAATATTTCCCTTAACATTTTCAGATTGTCTTAAAAGAGAAAAGTGACTAAAATGTGGAAGTGAAAAAAGGTCATGAGAAAAAGATGACTTCAGAATTAAGATTCTCTTTTAAAGTGTAGGTTTGATTGTGTTTCGGCATGGTCGAGGCCAGCACCCCATCTGGAGAAAAGATAATGTATTTACTCATAGTTCTCAAGAGAGGGAGCGTGCCACATCACAGAGGGCATGTGGACAAGCACTGGGTGGGGGTGGGCGGGGTCGGGAGGCAGAGGGAGTGAGGGGGAAACGTGGATAAGAGCCTTTGTTGTGGTTTCCATGGAAAAGCAAGGCAAGATAGAGGAAGCAGGTTTAGGATTGGCCAGTTTGAATAATCTCAGTGGTCTTTGGAGCAGAGGCGCTGCCCCTAGCTGTCAGCCTTGTGGTGATGGGGGCCAGGGGACAGTGGCCCAGAGTGCAAAACCCTGAAAAGAGATCCTTTGGGGTTTGGGATCTGGATTGGCGAGTTGGCATATGAAACGCATGCTTCCTATCTCTAGGAATTAGCTAACCCTGGGAAGGGCAGTTCCTCCAAGGTATCAAAGGATCAGAGAATACAAAAATTTTAAGAAATGACTAATACAGATTCATGTTAAAATTTTTAGAGGATTTTCTACTTCCCAGATGATAGAAGATAATTATGCATCTTTACACAAGTATAATTATACATAATTGCATATGCAGTGCGTGGTGTCATTTTAATATTTTTTTCAAATACAGATGGCAGGGAATGAAGTGAGATGCATATTTATCCATGTCTTCCTCCATCTCCATCCCCATCCCTGTTTCCCTAACACAGGAGGAAGCCTCCTGGTCTAACCATAACTGTGAGTGTAACATGGGCTTAAGCTTGGGCTCTAAATTCGGGCTGCCTAGGGTTGATTCCTTGGGCAGATTACTTGACATTTTCATGTGTTAGTTTCCTTATCTTTAATCTGGGGATATAAGAGTCAATAAATGTGTTACGTGAATTAAATTATTAGATACTTGTAAATCATACAGAAGAGTGCCTGGCACAGAGTAAGCAGACTAGGAATTTAGATGCAGTTATGCTGATGTTATAATAACTATTGATATTATTATTGGAGCATCACATGGTGTCCCATGACCCTGTGACAGGCAGTGTTGGGGGGTGTGAGAGTTGTAAGTTGTGCCAGGAGGATGGCGAGAAAATTGGTGGTTGAAAATACGAGTTACTGATGAAAGAAAGTTGTGTGCTTGGGACACCGCAAACGTGTGTCGAGGGCTGACCTTTAGGTTCACGGGGAGAGAAGTAGAGTTGGTTTTTCCAAGTGAGGACAGATTATAGAGAATTTTAAAATCAAAGGGGTTTGAAATATTCAGTCAATCCTCCATCCTCACGGTTCATGGATTCCGTATTTGCAAATCCAGCTATTCACTAAAACTTAGTTGTAAATCAATACTCGTGGTGCCTTCATAGTCATTTGCAGACATGAGGTCAAAACAAGGGGACGCTCTGCCTTCTCCTTTCAGCTCTCCTACTGTAAATGGGAGTCCTTTTCATAGGCTAGCCAGGGCCTTGGTTTTTGAAATATGTGCTTTGTGTTGGTGGTATTGCTGTTTAAAGTGGTCCCCAAGCATAGTTCTAAAGTGCTGCTTGATGTTCATAAGTGCATGGAGCCAGGATGTGCCTTATGGGGGAAATACGTGTGTGAGATAAACTCAGGTCGGGCATGACAGTGTCGTTGCTGTGAGTTCAGTGTTAATGAACCAACAATATATATTAAATAAGGTGTCTTTAAAAAATACATAAAACAAGGTTATGCATCGACTGATTGACCGAGTCTTGTGACCAGAGACCGGAAGTCATCTCACCCTGTATCTCCCCTCGGAAGCAATGGCTCGGTATTCGTTATCTCAGGATTTGCGATGACTTCATAGAACATAGCTGCAGGGAAAAAGCAGAATGGACTGTACTTTGAATGCTTGGGGAGCCTTCAGTCGGGGTTGAGCCCTGGAGAAGAGAATCCCAGGCGGTGCCAGGCTCATTCCCTCCTAGGCCCGTGGTCTGTGTGTGCTAAGTGGGGAAGAGAAAGCCCACCATTGACTGGCTGACAGGTGTTCGTGGTGTAGCAGGGCCTCTGCCCAGTGCTTGGCACACTGCTCAGCACGGTCACGGGGGAGCATGACGCCCTCCTGGGATTTGACTCATTTGTTTGAAGTCAGAAGCTGCCTCGAAACTCCTGTTATCTGGAAAATACCACGTCCTTGAGATCAGGGGAATTTCCAGTCCACAGTCATTGTCCATAGAGGAGGACCCTCCCTCTGGTGGGCTTGGCTTATATTTCTGCATCATTCCTGACAGGACTTTCTCATAAGGGTTTTGCTGCTGAGAATGTGCTTCAGTCCCTTGGAGCCCAAGGACAGTGTTAGTAAGAATCCAGAGTACATGTGTGGGAATTGTAGAAAGTGAATTTTGACATTGATCTGATTGTATGGTGCTCCTCACCCCTCCCCACTCTTGGCAGCAAACTGCCTCTGGTAACCACAAGGTAAAACAGCTTTTTTCCCATGTGAATGATTTAATAATTAGGATAGTATTCATAACCAAGCACTTTGTTTTCAAATAGTAAAATATGTGACCCATAAACAATAGTTCATCAAAGCAAAAGGACAACAAATGTTTTTTTAAACTGTCGTTTATTGAAATTCTCCAAGTTTTAGCCACACAGAATTCAGGAGGTCCCAGTGTGGGCTGGGGTGTTCTTCCAGGAAGCTCTGGCCAATCCTTGCCAGTCCATCCAGCCCCAGACGATTCCTTCCACCTGAGAGACCCCTGGGGGATGTTGGTGAGGGATTGTCAGTGACTGAGACGCCTGCGTGGTGGTAAATTCGCAGGCAGATACTGCGCGTGCCTGTTCCTTGGAACCCGGTCTTCTATGTTCTGCCTCATGGACGCTGCAGCCTGATCCATTCTGATCACACACCCGCTGGCCGCATCTGAAATGCAGCAAAGCCCCAGTCCTTATCATTTCTACTCTTGCTCCATCAGGGTGTAAACTAGCTGGGAGATTCGTTATTAGTGAAGCTGGAGCAGAATCAGCCACCAGATGGCGCAAAACCACAGCCATCGACTCCCAACCAGACCGCCCCCCCCCCCCCCCGCCCCCAAACTTGGACAGACAGCCACCAGGATACCCAGTGACCTTGCAGCTCTGCTTATCAGTCCGCAGAGCAAGAAGTTGTAGGACCAAAACAGGGGCCTTAGGATCTCCTCAGGGCGGGGGGGGGGGGGGGGGGGGGCGGTCCTCTAGCCTTCATGGGGGCCTTTCAGGGGCTAGGAACACTCTAAGGTGCCCAGCTGGCCTCCCTGTTAATTGAGATTTGTCTGTTGTTCATGGCAGTTGAGCTTTTATCTAGTACCTATATATCCGACTTTCATTCTCAATTCTTTTTCCTTATGCTGTCATGGAGGTCTTTTATATGAAGTACAATAGTCTGTACATCTAGTATTATCTTCTGTCTTAACATGGATATGCAGGAAAGAATGCACTGGAAATGGAACAGCTAAATGAATATTGACTGTAGAAACAACAGTAATAATGTATTTTGAGTTAAAAATACACATAATTAAAATGGGTGATGCAATAACCTGGAGGGGGTACGAGTGGTCAGTGGAGTCCTAGTAAACCAGCATTGTTGGAATGGGGTACAAAGCTGTCTGGGGAAGTCTGAGATGATTTCTTTCCTTTTTTTTTCTTTTCTTTTCCCTTCCTTTCTTTTTAAAATATTTATTTATTCATTTGAGAGCGAGAGAGAGAAAGAGAGCTAGCGAACAGGAGGAGAGGGGCAGAGGGAGAGAGAGAATCTGAAGCAGACTCCCCTGTGAGCCTGGAGCCTGACATGGGGCTCAATCCCATGACCCTGAGATCATGACCTGAGCTGAAACCAAGAGTCAGACCCTCAACCAGCTGAGCCACCCAGGCACCCCTGAGCTGATTCTTGATATACATTTCTCAGGTGAATAGAATCTTATAGAATCATTTTTCAGCTTTTGCTTTTAAGTAACCACTTCCTGAGTTATATGTTCAAAGATGTCGTTGAGACTTCTGCCTTGATGACAGAAAGTACTTGAGCCTTGTGGAGGCTTATGGATAATTTTTTGCTTTTATCTCTGCCTTTACATTCCTCACGCCAACAGACTGCTCTAAGACAGATTTGGAAAGGAACCAGTCAACCGAGGGCATTCTCTGAGGCTGCCAATAGTTGAGGCAAAAAGTTGCAGACAGTTGTGTTGCTCATTTCCTTGATTGGCGAGTAGGAGTCACGTCTTTCAAGGGACTCCTTCCTTACAGGTGAAGAGATCACCAGTGTCCTGTCCTTACATGTCCGGGGTGGGCTCTGTGATGTCTTCTGTGGATGTCTATGGTTAAATGCACACACTGTCTTCACCTTTGGTTTTAAGTGCGGAGACCATAGCTTTGTTGTTGTTGTACATGTAGAAGGGGAGAAGTTAGCTCTGGAAAGATCTCTCTGGCTGAACCCAGGAAGATCATGTATTGGTTTGTATTTTCCATCAGTGACCCCAGCAGAGCAGATGACTGGGACAGAGCTCCTGCGAGGTGGGCTCTTCAGGTTGGTGCAGACTTGTGGGGCCACCTCTCTCTTGGGTTAGCGTCATCATGCTTCCTAACGCTGTAGAGAGACCATCAAGAAGTTCCATGCAGAATACTTGCAGATCTTTTCTTCCCTGATCTTGCTTTGCTCTCTGGCTCGATTGGGGAAGAACAGTCAAAATGGGTGCAGGGTGACTTGCAGGGGCAGCCCCAGCATGAGCTCTCACCAAGGGAGGCGGAGGGTGGGCCCTCTTTTCCTCTGCCCTTCTCTTGCCACGGAACATGTGTTGTCCCTCCCATTTCCACCAGGTCAGCGATTTACATCTGTGCCATGTTATTGCCCGCGTCCCCACCCTAGCAGAGGGGCGGGGGCTCAAAGGGGCAGTGGGAGCCGGGGATATAATCCCATCTCAGAATCAGCCCCCAAACCTCCAGCATTTACCTTACCTGCTGTGGATGCCCCCTGCAGATGGTGAAAATACATCTGTCCTTACTCCCTGACAAGGGACACGTGAATAATTGTACTCGTGAAATGTCTGGATATTTTTAAAGGAAATATTTTAGAAGAAAACTTTTTGAAATAAATCAACTATGGTTCTTTGTCACGAACTATGAGTCTTTGTCACGAACTATGAGTCTTTGTCGTAACAATATTTGAGCTTCATCTTCCTCTTGTATTTTTTATTGTGATTTATTTTAGCTCAAGGCAAAATTTTATAGGGATGATTACCGAAAACTGAGTGAGGAAACAGGTTTCCCCTGCTCCCTCCTTTCCCAGCTCCTTTGCTGTTCAGCACCCGGTGTACCCAAAGGCCATGTAGATCTCCTGGCAGAGTCGAATCTGTTTTCTGTCACTAGGGGGCGCTCCTAACAAAGGGATGTGTATTAAAGATGTCTTGTAAGGCGCAATTCAGATGTGCTTGAGAAGGTGGAGTATTTAGTGGGGTTATTTTATTTACTTTATCTTTAGAGAGAGAGAGCGGGAGGGGAGGGGCCTAGGGGGAGAGAGAATCTTAAACAGGCTCCATGCCCGGTTCATAGCCGGATGTGGGGCTCGATCTCACGACCCTGAGATCATGACCTGAGCCCAAATCAAGAGTTGGATGCTTAACCGACTGAGCCACCCTAGCGGGGTAATTTTTAAAAGGTTCAGAAGAACCTGCTCCAGCCAAAACCTTTCGCCTTCCATTTTTAGCTTAAAACCCGCAAGAACTTTGTCCCCTTTGAAACACAACTGTGGCGGAAGGAGGCAACTTATTGAACAGTGTTTGCCATGAACCTCTTAGAGTATTGTACAAACCTTTTGACATCCTTTCTTTATACATGGAATTTTGGAGCCAAGGGGCACCATCCACCAGGTGCAAGGATCATATATGGGGGATGCAGGCTTAGTGACCTATAAAGGAGTCAAATTTATTTGAAACTGTGTAGCACAGTGTTAGCGAGCACAGCCTCTGGGCCAGACTGCCTCTTTTTGCATCCCAGCTCCATTGCTTATCGGCTGTGAGATCTTGGACAATTGATCTAAGATGGGCAGCGTAAGAGTTCCTACCTAAGGTTGCTATGGAGATTAATGAGTTAATAGTTGTTGAGTTCTTAGAAACTTGCCTGGCACTGAGAAAATGTTAATAAATTCTGATTATTGATAGAACCGTTTGGATCTGATGGCTGTACTCAGTCCAGGGTCTGCATTTTCCCGGTCGGATGATTGGGACAGTTCTCCATTTGACCATAACCAGCTGGGTCAGAGAGTAGAAGTATGTAGCTTCAAAAGCGGACCTGACCCTAGGAAGTGACACATCCCAAAGTCCATGAATTCTAGAGGATCAGGGCAGGAATTTTGTACCCTTCAAAGAGCCTCTTTAATGAAGAGGTGGTTCTTTTTCCTCTACCTAGCTAGCTAGCACACAGGTCCATGGCTATGTCTTCATGGATCCAGTCGGTCACAGTAGTCTGCTTCTGTGAGAATTTTCAAAGGCAAGGAGGGCTCAAAACCACAACATAAATAAAAAAAAATTTGCTGCTCACAGCAGGAAGCACTCTTCAATTGGCTGACCCCATCCTGGTGAACCATTTGGAGTGCCTTGAGCTTAGAACCAGAGCATTTGATCAGAGTCTAGAATAGAATGAGCAGTTACGGGGTTTTGGCATCTAGGGTGGGTTGTTGCAAACATCCAGCACCTCTTCCCCTCATGCTTTTTGCTGTTGTTGCCTGGCCTGATGGTTTTGCCCGTGGTGGGATCCTCCCAGAGCACCCTTGAGAACAGTCCTGGCTCTTCTGGGGCGCAGGCAAGAGGGTGAAGAAAGGGTCAGTCCAGAGACCCCTGGTGCAGTTACGTGATTGCCATTGACCTTGCTTTGACAGCCGTGGAACAGCTCCCCATGGAGTTAGGGTGACTTTTATTTTTATTCTTTCTTTCCGGAGACTTCATTTTTTTCTCTTCCTTTTTTTCCAAATGGTCACCAATTGTCAGTGCGTCTCACGGCTCTGAATTCGGTGTGATGTGACCTTGGGAGAGGAGATGTGAGCACGCCATCCAGACCTGTTTCATGTCTGGGAGGAAGTAATTTATACACTAGGAACTGGCTTCGTGGCGTGGGATTCTAATTCTGGGGCTGACATTTTGTATGTGTAGGAAGACTGTCAAAACCTTTCCAATGGGAAGGGACAAGAACCAATTTGAGAATAATGCGGTTATATAAAAATTGTCCTGGTTCTGGCATCTTGGCACACTTCCTGTACTTGTTCATTCTGAAGGGGAGGGAAGGGGTGTGGGCAGGAGGAGTTCTCTGGTGGACTCTTGCAAACCTCCAGACTCTCCAGTGAGAAAGGACTCCCACTCCTGAGATGGTTCTGGAGATCACATAGTTAAAAGGGTGACAGGTGTTGATTAACTTTTTGCTTTGTTTTACCAAACTGATCAGCCTGCTGAGAATATATGATTTTTAGGTGGCCCGTTGGGGTTTCCACTGGTTTTAGATCCATAACAAAACAGCCACAGCAGGCAGCCCCCACCACCAGCAGCATTTTGGGGAGCATCCTGGGGCATGGGTCAGATGGCTCCCATGCAGTATTTCATGGCATCTCTGTAAGGCACAGGGCACAGCGACTCATCTTCCTATTTTGGAAATGAAGAAAATCAGGCTTTTTAGCTTTACGAGGTTAAAAACCTGCCAAGGGGACTGCATTGTTTTGGCAGGAAAAGGACACTCTTGCAAACTTATTGTGACTCCTTGGGTTATTTAGCCAAAGGAACAGACTGCAGTGGAAACAAGGTGGGGAAATGGGTGAATGTAGCGTATCTCCACATGGCTCTCTCTCTGGCCTCTAGGAGCACTGAGTGGGTGTGCAAAGCTGAGACATTCTCTACTCCCATCCAGTTCTGCCAGGGCTGAGAAACCCACCAAATGCTTGTCTTACTGTGGCCTTTTCATTCTCAGAACATCACCATGAATGAAGACTGCACACCAACTGTCTGCTTGCTTTTCTCTCTCTCTCTTTTCAAAAGATTTTATTTGTTTATTTGAGAGAGAGAGAGAGTGAGTGAGAGAGCACAAGCGGGGATAGCAGCAGAGGGAGAAGGAGAAGCAGGGAGCCTGACGCGGGTCTCAATCCCGGGACCCTGGGATCATGACCCGAGCCAAAGTCAGATGCTTAACCGACTGAGCCCCCCGAGGCGCCCCTCTGCTTGCTTTTCTTTAAGGGAACGTGTACAGACCATTGACTTTGCTGGTTCTGAAATCAAACCCAGCAAGAGCAAGTCCACATCCTTGTCTGGGGGTAGAAAGTAGAGTAGTGCTTGCTTGTTCTTGAAAACAGAGTTGCTTCCAAATGCTCAGGGCCCGCAAGCGGCAGCACCCATGCTGGGTATCACTGCCGCCTGACTCCAGTCTCCTCCTCAACCTCTAGGCTGTGCTGTCTGGCTATTTAAGGAAGAAGGAAAAGGCCAGATGCAAGGTCTCACTCTCTGTGGATTCAGTTCAGGTTAAACAGAGAGGCCTTGCTTCCATTCTCTGTTTCGCTGCCGCCCGTTCACTCGAGGTTTTTCAGTCATTTGAATTTCATCAGTTTTCATCCGTTTTGTTTCTGGGTTATCTTTGCCCTTCCCCTCTTCTTCCTCCAGATTTGGAGCCTTTTCTGCTCAGAGATGCTTTCTCTTTAACTGATGTTCACCTTGCTCGAGAACTAAGACAGAGTAATGAATGGAAGCAAGCGCTTTGATGACCAAGGTCTTGAATGCTCATCTACCTAACTTTATGGAAATCCAGAAACTGGCTTTAATTCTCTGCCTTCTCTTGCTCATGGAACCTGATAGTAGCAATTGTGATTTTGCTTCTCTTGACCATCCAGCCCTCTCTGTGGCTCTCTGAGATGTCCTGTATGTTCCTTCTTGGCTCCCCAGAAGGACTCTCCCACACTGCAGCCATTCCTTGTCACTTGTGAGCGATGGGGGAAAGAGGACAGGTTGGAGAATGGAGAACAGGAAGAGGGCGATCCCTGCTGTTTAGCTGTTGTTCTGGGGGCAGAATCCACCACAAACAGCATATTTGGGACCAAGTCTGCTAGGGGAAGAGCCATGCCAGCCCTTGTGGATAGGAAAGGTACATTAGGAAGCACATTCCTCCCCTACTGGGGAAAGCACTGCAAAGCCCTGCAGTTTTCTGTGCAATGAAGGGAGCCCCGCCTCCAGCCAGCTGGGCTTGGCTGAGCACCCACGCTAGCTATCCAAGGCATGGGAGGAGGCGTGGCCCTGGATTTCAGCTGTCTGGCCGGAGTGGGTCACTGAGAGATGGCACCCTGTTGGGCACCTGTAGAGTTCCTTGATAGTAATGGAGTAGGGGCATGTAGAGTAATAAGGGACTCATGAATTGGCTCATTTTTTCCCATGCAACCAATATTCACAAGCATTTATTATATTTAAGTCACTGTGCCAATGCACCTTTAGTCACAAAGTTGAACCAGGCAGAAACCATACCTTCATGGAACTTAGTGCTTAGTGAATTCCCGTCCCTCTGGACCTCCGTGCATGGTATTCCCTCTGCTTGAACTCTCTCCTCCTCTCCTCTCCAGTTCTCAGTCCAGTTGTGGTTCTGGTGGGATGTGTTACGTTCTTAGACTAGAAAAGTTGAGTCAGATGGGAGGTCCAGGACCTTCTCCTGTTTCAGCATCTAGCACCCCATTGTTAGCACCTGTTTGCCAGTCTGATGTCTCCCTAGAGGTACAAACCCTTTCCTGTTTTGCTTACCATAGCATCCCTTGTACCTAGCACAGTCCCTAACACTGGATCATCAGATAGGCATACGGCAAGTGTGTGTTCAGTGAATGAATGAATCAATCAGTGAGCAATTCTGTCATTCAAAAAGGGAGACGCATTTGTGTGTGTGTGTAATACCAGGTGGAACTTGATGTATAATATGAGAAAAATACAGAGTAGAAGGTGCCCTTGAAATTCCAAAAAGGATTATAAGCAGAATTTGTTTGAGGAACCCATGAAATTATGTGGAGGGGACATTGGCGATGGGGTTCAAGAATGGGCAGGGTTGGGCATGCAGGAATGGGAGCAAGAACAAAGGGACCAGGGTGAGTTAGCTGCAGAAGAGGAGGAGGAGCATGGGTCACAAGCAGGGAGAGGTTGAAAATGTGAAGAAAATGCTCCTTTGACGACAGGCCATGGAAGATTGTGTGCTCGGGTGTTTGAGTGAAACTGGATAATTTTTAAAGTAAGAGATGATGTGGTGAAAGCTGAGGACTTCCCTTTGGAAGTATGAAGATGACCTTTCGGGGCATATCCTCTTAGTCTTTTTGCTCTGTGTGTCCATGAGGATGCTGTAGGACTTCTAATGGGTGTCTTGGACTAGAACTGTGTTGAATACCCAAGGCGGGTTCTTTTGAGCAGAACATGGTACTAGGCTTACAAGTTTATGCATGTGCATTAAGGGTTTACACACGAGTCCCTCTGTGCACCCATCCACCAGCAGGAGCCAAAGTGACAGCTAGAGAAAATCTGGTAGCCTGTAATACCAGAACTCTCTGGTTTATTTATAAGAGCTGGGAAACATAATTAATACTCTTCCTATAAAAGACCATTTGCATAGTCTTGTTTTAGTGTTTCCTAGTGATGCAACACCATATATATAGTACTACCCTATTTTTAGTGCTGGGCATGAATATACAGCATAAGGCTGTTGGTTACCAAGAGTGTTGTACCTTTAAGCTCCCGGTCCCACAGGGAGCCACCCTGAATGGTGGCCTATAGCCTTGTGTCTTTCCCTCATATCCCTGAGCCTTAGCAGAGCACATCCCTACCCTGGGATGTTGACTGCTCTGTCCCCTTTGCCTTCCACTACTGCTTATCTAACAGCCTTTTGTTTTCACTCAGTTTATGTATCAGAAGGAATTACCTCCCTCTTAAGAGAGATTGCTGTGAAAATACCAGCCCGGCCAAGCACAGGAAGCCCAGGGGCCTTGGTTAGATGAGCACCATCTTTCGGGTTGCGCATCGTAACCCCCTGTCTGGTTCAGGAGCTTTGCGTGTGCTTGGCCTCCTGGAGCCGTACTTCTCAGTTGTGTTCTTTTCCTTCCTTGTCGAGAAACCCAGGGGAAGGCAGTCCCAAGCGCTCACAAAGTCCTTGGCAGTGGTGACGTGTAATAAACAGATAATTACTTGTCAGGTTAAATTCTTCAAATCTCTCCTAAAAATTCCCTCTCCAGATCTGAACACATATCTGCAACATTTGGTTTTGCTTTTGGTACTTTGACCTTATGCACATTCTCTTTCCACTTTTTAACAAGATTTCTCTCTGCTGCTCCATCTGGTGTGGCTCTATTATGGAAACCTTAGAGAGCAGAGGCAGAGGCGAAGAAGCTAAGCAAACACACAGGAGACCACAAGAAATCACCTGAATTTCCTCCCTCCAGAGGCAAACCCTGCTACTGGTTCGCATTTCTCTTTGCTGCTAATTCTGTGAACTCTGTTCTTGACACAGTTGAGCTGAAACTCTTTGTTCAATTTCATATCACTTCCATTGTCATCAGTAATCCTCGATGGAAATCATGTATAGTGGCTGAATAGCATTTCATTAAATGACCGAACTATAATTTACTTAGGTCTTCTCCTGTATAATTAAGGATTTAAAAAAAACGTATTACAAAAAATGAGTCCGTAAACATACCGCGCATAACTATTGGTCCCCATTTAGAATTATTTCCCTAGGACGGATTATTAGACTTTTGGGCCCAAATGTAAGGACATTTTTGAAACCCTCGTTTATAATTTTGTGTCTTTGTATTTCCCATTTTAAAATTCTTCTTCCTGCATTCCACGAGGCAGATTTTTATTCACATCGTTTTTACAACTTTATCTGAATTTGTGTTGTTGTTGTTTTTGAAACTAACCTAATTCTAAAAGCAGGATATGGCTGTGGCAGAGAATTCAGAAATATAGATAACCAAAATGATTTAGGTAAGAATTGGCCATATTCCTTCACGTATAAATAAAATATTGTTACAATTTTGGTGCATATCTTTCCAGATATCTTCTATACTTATGTAGATAAATATGCTTTTACTAAAATTGTGATCATACAGGTTGTTTTTAAAATTTTCAAAATGGGTTTTATTTATAAGGTTTCTAGAGAAACGCTGGAATGGGAGAGCTCATTTTGCCATTTTAGTATCTTCTTAGCTTTGTCTGACAGAGCGTTATGAGAGATTTTCTTCCTTTCATGTCTCAGGTATAACATTTTGATAATAAAAATAATTCCTGCAGAAAGCATATCAAGACTTCTGCTCTCCGCATTAGTCGTGGGGTTATTAAATGATAATTATTGCTATTACTTAATATCTACCTGAGACTAATCAACATGCTACCTACCGGACAAATGAAAGGTGTCACCTTGGAGCAAAGTAGTTTTTTTTTGTTTTTTTTTTTTCTTTTTTTATGATCAGTAGTCTGTCCTTAGCATAATGTTGATTTTATGCATTTGAAGACTTCTTATCACCTGGATTGCAGTTTAGAATATTAACCTATTGATCTTTGCTCTTCTTTCCTTTGCTATTAGAGCTTCTGATAAATATCATTTTTTTTTTTTTGTACATGAAGGACAAAACAATAAAGTAAATATGTAGATATCTGATGATGGAACATGGCTGTCGAAAGATTCAGAATCCAAGGCTGTCTAGCGACATAAATCCCTCAAGCTTTCCTAGGGGCTTACATTCCAGCTTATCCGTACAATCCAAACTGATAATAGCTTCTCTTTTAAATAAAAATGTAGAGTGAGTACAGTAACAGTAACGTCACATACTTATTTGACCCAGCGTGGTGACTTTGACTTACATATGCTCTATCAATGATCAAACCCCGGGCTGAAGATGCACTTGGCTTTATTTCACCAAAATCTATGGCCATTTATTTTCTTTTTCAAGGTTCAGCAGTAACTTATTAAGCATATTTCCCTGGAAAAGTGTCTTTTCGTTCCTTTGGGAGTTCATTCCATAGGCTAGATAGGGATCTGATTCCATTAAGGTAGTGAAGAGCAGCTCTTTGAATATGACCAAAATAACACACCCTTGCACCTCGGAGAGAGCGGCTCCTCTCGTAGCTTCTGAGCCTCAGTTCCCTAAGGTCTGAATGTTCATTATCTCTGTCCTCGGGTCTCATGAGCCCCCACTGTCTTCCTTAAGTTATAGCAGGTGTTAGGTAGACTCATTTTTCTCAAAGGTTTAGAGTTCGGGTAATTGTCTTTTTTGGGAGGGTAAGTCACTGGGATCTCTTTCGGAATGATTTGTGTCCTTATTTTTTACCATGCAAAGTGGTGATGATTACATACGCTCCTTCCTTACAAGGGTGTTACACGCCAGAGGCGACAATGTATGCGTGTGTGGTTTTAACTCCTGAAGCATTGTGCAAATGATAGCAACAATTGCCATTAGAAACAAGATTTTGATGATTTTATTTTTAAAAACGTTGTGAACAGAGCTTCTTGTCACAAGGTGCTAGGAACCATTAAAGTGAGAAGACTACTCAGCACAGATATGAAATACCACATTTAATTAATTAATTAAAAAATGTTTAAAGATTTATTTATTTACTTGAGAGAGAGAGAGCATGAGCAGGAGGGGCAGAAGGAGAGGGAGAGAGAATCTCAAGCAGATTACACGCTGAGCGCAGGGCCCAATTAGGGGCTTGATCTCTTGACCCTGAGATCACGACCTGAGCTGAAACCAAGTGTCGGATGCCCAACCAACTGCGCTGTGTAGGTGCCCCAAATACATTTAATGTATTATGTGTCAGTTGATGAGCATTTCAGTTGCTTCCTCCTTTTGGTTATTAGGAATGATGCTGCAGATGAACATTTGTGTAAAGTCTTAGGACATGTTTTAATTTCTCTTGGCTATATACCTAGGAGTTGAATTATTGGATCACATGGTAACTCCATGTGAAACACTTTGAGAAAATGTCAAGCTTTTGCAAGGTGTTCACACTGAGTTTTATTCTCACCAACAGCTTCTGAGGTTTCTGATTTTTCTACATCCTTCTCAACACTTGATATTATTTGTCTTTCGGATGATAGTCATTCTAGTGGATGTGACGTGGGCATTGTGGTTTTGATTTGCATTTCCCTGGTGGGTAATGTTATTGAGCATCTTCCTGGGCTTATTGGTCATTTGTGTATCTTCGTTGGAGAAATAGTCATATCCTCTGCCCAATTTTAATTGGGTTGTTTCTCTTTTTGTTCTGTATGTATCCTGGATTAAGTCCCTTATCAGGTATATGACTTGCACATTTTTTTCTCCCTTTCTGTGAATTGTCTTTTCACTTTCTTGATCGTGTCTTTTGAAGCATACATGTTTTTTTAATTTTCATGATGTTTCTTTTTTCTTTCATTGGGAGTGTGTTTGGTGTCATAAAAGAAATCATCCTGAAGATACATACCCATGTTTCTTCTGAGAACTTCATAATTTTAGATAGGGTATTTCAATCCATCTTTTCATTTTTAAGGAGTTCATCTTGAGGAAATAAAAATATTCTGGAATATAAGGAATGCAGTGAGAAAGCTGAGGATTGGGGTCCCTGGTATAGCCTCCGACCCCTCTCTGCTCACTGCTACTTCTATACCATGTCCATACCTCTGGGGCTTTTTAGAGAGCAAAGTCCAGCTCCTCTCCTAGTTTATCTCTCTTTGCTGAAGGGCCCTGAATAATACGAGGTCAGCTTCCAGGGCTTTCTTATCTCTTTCCCTAATAGGAGTTGAATACATGGGTACTGAATGAATGAACAAAGCTTTTGGGTCACTCAGCTCCTATTGTTACCCCCTTGCCTTTTTCTCGTAACTGTTATCTTTATTGAAAATGCTTTAGGGTGATTTACAAGAAATGACATTGGTTACTGAAACAATATTATTTACAGAGTGCAATGGCAGAACGTGTGCCATTTTTCTTTATAATCAGGTTTTTTTTTTGTACAATATATTTAATCATTGTGAAAATGAAGGAGTCGATCTCTGTAAATAGACCCATCCTTCCTCCACTCGCATGTCGTTATCTTCCATGGCGTTAGCAGCTTCAATTCCTTCATTAGTCCTCCTGGGCCAATTTTATGGGTCCAGTCCTAAAATATTCCCCATTAAGATGGTGCCATAAAAGTGAGTCTACACACTGACTGCTTTTACCACATGCATCTTGGTCATCGCATTTTACATCTACCTTCTGTGTGTTGGCCCTTTTTGACATCTTTTGTAGGGCTTTGAAGGAAAAGAGAGTAGCAGAGGTTTAAGCCCTCTTTGTGGATCACCGGTCCTGGGGCGGGGGGTGGGGGGGCAGAGGGGAAGAAGAACTAGAAATTTGTCTACCTGTTTTTCTCGTACCAGAGCCTCTCCTGGTGTTTGACATACTTTCCTCGTTCAGTCTTCACAACTACCTGGTGAAATAGATAGTTGGCCCCTTATTTTCTCTCTGAAAATACTGAGGTTAAAGAACCTGCCCAGAGTCTCCCAGACAGTAAGAAGTGACCCCAGGATTCGGTGATAATTTTGTCTCACACCCAAGCCATTGTTGTTTGGCACTAAACCATGCTGTATCTCTCTGAAATAAAAGGTTGAGGGAACTCAGGAATGCAAATGAGAAAGTAGTTGTAGGCAAGAGTGGTTGATTCAGCTTGCCATGTAATAATTTTTAACCTTTTCCCGCTATGAAAATAAGTGATGGATCTCATACATACCCCTCCTTCCAATTTGAGAGCTGTTATGCTGTCTCTCTCGTTCACCCTCAAGGACACATCAGAGTGCAAGTGAAAAGCTCCAGACTGTTATCATGAATCTGCTTATGCTACTTGCCAGTGTAAAAACACACCAGGTGTAAGATGCGTG
This sequence comes from Mirounga angustirostris, assembly GCF_029215605.1. Lineage (NCBI taxonomy): Eukaryota > Metazoa > Chordata > Mammalia > Carnivora > Phocidae > Mirounga > Mirounga angustirostris. The sequence continues at coordinate 40,241,898 of NW_026991720.1, forward strand.
GCCGGTGTTATAAAATTAGGGAGACGGTGAGAAAATCTGGTCTTTGTTAGGCTGCTTGCTTCATGCTGCCAGCAGGGGGCAGCATCCTCACACAGTTTCCTACTTCATGGGCATGTGGGAGAGAGGGCAGTACTGTCATCAAGCTCACCCCAAACCTGGTAGCTCTTCACCTCTTGTCCTCCAAGCCTGACCACCCAACCTTAATTAGGCAAAGTGAATGCAAGCCAGTTGTCAATGGGTTTGTTTTGTTTTTTGGTTTTTTTTGAGGAGGGCAATGAAAAGGAAGAAATACTCTTCATATGTTAGCACACACACCCAAATATTTCGTACTTTATGTGAAGGGATGAGTTCTGTGTATGTAGAGTTCTTTCCTCTACTGAGAGTACCTGTTCCCTTTGCCACAGCTGCTGTGCTCGATGTATGTCTCAAACTTTATTTTCCTAAAGAAACGCTGCAGTGTTGGAAGGCATTGTACGGGGTTCTAGCACTTTCGGTAAAGCCCACCATCCAAAGTGCTGATTTTAGAGTCAGCCAACCTGCATTCAAACCCCAATTTAGCCACCTGTGGGACCGTGAGGGTTATAATGCATTCCTGTGTTCTTTCATTCAAAGAGGAGTTTTTTACAGGTAGAACATGGTATTATGCTCTCTGTATAATTGTCTTTATATATACCTCCCAGTTCCATTTCATAGAAATTGGCCTCTTTTCTCTGTAAATACATTTGTATTTCTGTCAAAAGCCTGGCTGATGCAGGGAGATTCAAAGGTCATAAAATCTGGGAGTATAAAATCAAGTGACCTTGGGTAATGTCAAATTATTTAAGCTGGAACGTGAAACTGGAGTGACCTACCAGGGGCCGCCTTGTGGAACAGTCCCTGCAAGGGCCAGACATGGGTGTCCTTTTCTCAGCAGCTGAGCCTACCTGAGAGTATGCTCTGAGATGGAGTTCTTAGGGCAAGAAGTTGACCCTTGTTTGAGGTGGGCTCTCCGTGGCCACTGGGTATATTTATAGCTTGCCAGTTAACAGTTGAGGTCCGCTACTTGTTTCCATGTTGAGTTTGAGCAGCTGTGGCCCCTGAATTATGGATCCTGGGGACTCTCCTGGGACTCTCATTATTTTTATTTTTATTGAGGTGAACTTCACATAACAAAATTAACCCACTTTAAAGTAAATAATTAATTTAGTATATTACACAGTGGACAGCCGGCCGCTCTATCTAGTTCCAAAAACTCATTATATTTTTTAACCCTTTATTTTGAAAGAATTTTTAATTTAGGGAAAAGTTACAAGAATGCTACAAGGAACTCCTGCATAATCTTCAGCCAGATTCAGTTATAATGTTTACCTTTTTCCACATCTTCTCATTGCTCTGTGGTCTTATTCTCTCTCTCTCTCTCTAGATGTACACACACACATTTAAAATATACATACATATGTGTATGTAATATACATATTATAGGTATGATATGTATTCTCTCTTAAATATAGGATACACACCTATATTATATATGTATATGTATGTGTGTGTATACACACAAACACACAAAATGTATACATGTATACATTTTTTCCCCTTGAGCTATCTGAGGACATGTTGGAGACGTTGTTTCTTTCCCACTAAATACTTTAGTATGTATGTTTACATACTAATAAGGGTACATAATACAACTACTAAAATCTGAAGATTTAACATTGGTAAATACTCGAATTTCATCAAATAGCTTTCATACCTTCATTTTTTCCCAATCCAGATCCAACCCACAGTCATATATTGCATTTAGTTGCCATCCTCTTTGCTCTCCCTTAATTTGGAGCAATTCTGCTTTTCTTTCTGTTCCTTGACCTTGACATTTTTTGAAGAGTACTGGCCAGTTGTTTTGTATATTGTCTCTCAATTTGAATTTGCTAATAGTTTTCGTGATTAGATTCAAATTCTTAATATATTTTATACATCCCCTATGGAAAAATGAGTCCTGACTTCCAAATGCTAGACTTACAAACATCGTTTTTCATATGACTCTTTCAAAAACCCATTGTTGTGGTTAGTTGGCACTTTTTTTAACCTTACATCGTGAAGATGCCCTAACCCTGTGGGCTGGTGGTAGAATTAGATTTACCTTCCCTGGGACAACCGAAAATCTGTCGCCATGTGGATTCAGAAGTCATTAAGCAGGAGGTTTCTGGCTTCAAGACTGGAAGGCAGTGACTGAGAATCACGTTGTGAGCCCTCTCTGTTAAAATCATTGGTCTTTGATATCACGGAGCCAAGTGGAGTTTACCGGATGTTCATTCACTTGTCAGATGTTGAATGAGAAAATGACAATTTGCGATGTAAATCGTTAAGATAATTAAGTCAGTCTTCTCAGGCATGGCGAAGCGTACTTGAGGCTGCCTGGTGGGCTCCTGCACCCCGTCCGGGGAGGGTGGAGCAGTTCATTTCCCTGGCTGTATAATTTCCCTCTGCGGGGCAAAAACATGTTACTACGCCAGGAATAAAAAGCAAATCAACTATGTCAATTTTGATACATGGCTAATTTCTTATGACTATTTTATTAATTATTTGTACAGACCCAGGGAAGTGATTCTGCCTTTCTATTCTTTTTTTTTATTATGTTATGTTAATCCCCATACATTACATCATTAGTTTTTGATGAAGTGTTCCATGATTCATTGTTTGTGCATAACACCCAGTGCTCTATGCAGTACGTGCCCTCTTTAATACCCATCACCAGGCTAACCCATCCCCCCATGCCCCTCCCCTCTAGAACCCTCAGTTTGTTTCTCAGAGTCCATAGTCTCTCATGGTTTGTCTCCCCCTCCGATTTCCCCCCCTTCGTTCTTCCCCTCCTGCTATCTTCTTCTTCTTCTTTTTTTTTTTTTTTAACATATAATGTATTATTTGTTTCAGACATACAGGTCTGCCTTTCTATTCTTATCTCTTCCTTTTATCCAGCCTCTCCCAAATCTTTGCTTTTCCTTTTCCTATCCCTATGTGTTTGATAACTCAGCTTTTCTCAAAAGTATTTTGGCTTTTGTTTTAAAGGTTGAAATAAAGAAAAAAAAACTAATGCAGATTAAATTTGGATTATTTTTGGGATGTCTGGGTGGCTCATTCAGTTAAGCATCTGCCTTCGGCTCAGGTCATGATCCCAGGGTCCTGGGATCGAGTCCCACATCAGGTTCTTTGCTCAGCACGGAGCCTTCTTCTCCCTCTGCCCCTCTCCTGACTTGTGCTCTCTCTCTCTGACAAATAAATAAATAAAATCTTTAAAAAAATAAATTTGGATTATTTTTAAGTCACATGGACAAAACTCCCCTGGCTAGTCTGTTCCCACAAAGGAAAATTCCTGTGTTGTTGCCTTTAGCTTTTAAACTTTTAATTTTGAAATAATTTTAGATTAGCAGAAGTGTGGCAACTCTAGTACATGGAGTTACCTAACCCTTCATGGAGCTTCTCCCAACGTTAATGTCTTACATAATCATAGCATATATATCAAAACTGAAAATTAATGTCGGTATATTAGATATTAACTAAACTACAGAGTTTATTAGGATTTCACCAGTTTTTCCACTAATGTCCTTTCTCTTTCCCAGGATCCCAGAATACATTTAGATGTTGTGTCTTCTTGTCTCTCCATCCTATAGTAACTTCCCAGTTTATATATATATATATATACATGTGTGTATATATATATATATACAAATGTATATATATGTACATATGTATATATATATAATAAACTTCCTTGTTTATAATGGCCTTAACACTTTTTTTCCAAGATCTAGTCAGATATTTTGTAGAATTTTTTTCTCAATTTGGGTTTGAGATTTTCTCATGATAAGGCTGGGATTACGGCTTTCTGGAAAGACTACAACAGAGCTGACGTGCCATTCTCATCACATCATATGGGGGATGCATTTTACCTTTGTTGACTTTTGAAATGTTCTTGTTTTCTTCCTCTGTTTTGCAGTATTAAATATCTTTTTATGGTACTAAAACTTTTTAAAAATGGAATGTTGTGGATCAGTTACTGGATTGTTCGTGCACAATCTCTAGAACACTTTAAGTGTTCTGTATAACGTGGGCTCTGTCCATGAAAGAAAATCAAATCAGTGTCGCTCCCTCTTTCTCAAATACTTTCAACTCCACCTGAAAAGCATGGGTATGCCGCTTTGTAAAGTGTTTAGAGAGTCATGGACAAAACATACCAAATCTTGAGATTTCTTTTAAGGTGATTTTTAGTGAACTGGGACTCATACATGGGAATAAATCATGCATGAGGGGTAGAAGTGATTGAATGAGTGAGTTCCGTGGCTCTGGACCCCCCACTGAAGCCGAACTTGGACTTTCAGAGAGGGTGTTTGTTTGGCTCACATCTGTGGTTTTTTGTTTCCTTTTTTCAGGATGCTGATTTTAATCCTAATATAAACCTCCCCTTCAAATGTAAAGAATCACACGGGTGTGGCTTTATCTCATGGCCCTCCACTCATGAACGTTCTAGGTCCTAGTTTATAGTGACTATTAAACAGTAAGTCCAAGTGAGAAAGGACCTAAGTAACCCACAGACATCGTCAATGCGTGACCAGCACTAAGTGAAATTGTCACTCTCAAGCTTCCTCTAATTAGTGGCACACTTGAAAAAACTTTTATCGTGATGTCCTCTCGAACATGGAGTGACAGAAATAAAACACATAACAAAAGAAAACAAATAGATACATTTTAAAAATAAAGTTAATCTTCAGAAGGAAGTCCACCCTTGTTTACTTCCTAAGATTTAATTCTAATTATGGCTCCCAGAACACATTCTGAATTATTATGGTGAAGCTTGACTATCACTAATTACCTATGTTTCCAATTGGGAAACCAAAAAAAAAAAAGAAAAGAAAAGAAAAGAAATTTAATTAGCTCTGAAGTATGAGAACTCTCAGAACAAGCACTATTTCCATGCCACTTCCCTGCACTTTCTCTCGCAGATGATGCATGTAATTGCTAATATTTCTCGCATGATGCATGAATGTGTTTGGCGGCCATCACCACAGAGTTGAGTTTGATGAGGTGTCATAAGTCACATATGTTCAGAAGGTTTTCTGATGGGGCAGAGGAAAGAACATCTCAGATCTCCTGCAGCTCACAGTCTCCTGCTAGAACATGCCGTGTGTAGAGGACTGATTATTGAAGTTTCTAATTGGAAAGGTGATCTTTTTAAATTCCTTGAAGCTCTTAATTTCAGTTCCACTGAGAACTCTTCCGCGTTGTGTCTACTTTTTAACATGCGGTGTCTGTGTGCATGAGTGGGTCTGTTTCCCCACTGGAATATACATCTACTCTTCTTCCTTACCATTTTTAATTGCTGTGCCATCTCCAAACTTTCTCATTAAGCTGCGTACTCCACGTTGGTCTATGTCAGTATTGTCTGACATAGATTGTATATTCTTCTAAAAGCTGTGAACTGTTTTTGCCTCTTTCCTTCTTTAATTTTTCTTTCAATTTTTGTTTAGTGCATGAACGCTAGCCCAACAGTAATAAGAAAACAAAAGAAAAATAAGTTCTGTGTTCTCCTAACAATGAACCAGTTATTTTTGTTCTGTTTCTTTCTAGTTTTCACTCCATATGTAAATGTTGACTTCATTGTAGACCTAAAGGATGGATTCTTTTATATTTTACTTGAAGCATTATATCATAAAGGTGTTTTCATACCCTCCCTTGCCATCATCCTCATGACTGTTTATTTCATTGAGTTGACACATTGCCATATATTTAGATATTTTCCATTGCTGGACATGAATGTTGAAGTGCTTTTCTATTTATAAACAATATTCTGTTGTGTGTCTTCGTTCTTCAAGCGTTCGTCTTTCCTTTCCAATTACTTCATTGTGATAGGTCGCTAACCAAAGTGCTTGAAGATTTTTGTGGTTCTTAGGCTCTATCAATGCTGCGTTTTGCTTGTGTTTGTAACACAATGTCATTTATAAGGAGGCACTTTGTCAAAGTCTTCGGATGAAGTGATGTTAAGGAAGCCTATTTTGGAAGCAGCCTTCTTCTGTGATACTGTCGTTGGGATTCTGAAAGATGTCTTTTAGTGAAATAGTGAAAGTAAAGCAGCCACTGAGTCTGGGGGAGCTTGTCAAATCATTGGCTTGTGAAAGGCCATGTTGAAACTCATTTGTCTAGCCCACTGTAGTGTATACTGAAATTATTCCTGGGGACTAAAATGATATATTCTTAACAATATTCAAAAACTATTTTAAAACCTGCTTTAGTCTCCTGTATATCATTCAAAATATCATTTGAAAGTTTTCTTTTATGTCTTGCCCAAATCTCAATCTGCTCTGGCAAATCATTTTCCAGAATTATAGTCTGACTTGCAATTAAATGTAGCTACATTCTTCTGCGGGGAGAATAGAGGCAGGTCCTAAAGTCCTTTGTTTTGAGTTGGGCGTGGAGGAGAGTGAAAGCAAAGCATCCCTGTAGGGTTAAGAGATGTGTTTGAAGGTGATCCTGGATACCACTCCCGGGTGGGGTCCTCTTTCTCAACATCTCTTTGATTTCACTTGTCCTAAGGGGAGGACTTACTGTGTATCCTGATGATGTGGTGGGTGACCATTGTTATCCCATTCCAATCAGACACTCTGAAAATCTGCTGAAGAAAAATTTTTTAAAGATTTATTTATTTATTCCAGAGAGAGAGAGAGAGAGCAGGGGGAGGGGCAGAGGCAGAGGGAGAGAGAGAGAGAGAATCTCAAGCAGACTCCCCCGCTGAGCAAGGAGCGCCACATGGGCCTCAATCTCACGACCCTGAGATCATGACATTCAAGATCAAAATCAAGAGTCAGATGCTCAACTGACTGAGCCACCCAGGCATCCCTTTGCTGAACAAATTTAAAGAGCTCTGGGAAGTCACTAATTTGTAGTGGGTGAGGTGATGATCATAAATGACAGCTTGCTCTAAAGGCCATATTCAGCACTTGGAAGTGATAAACATTTTATTAATCTGCTCATTCTCAAAACCTACTTGACCTTTAGTTCTTTTTTACTTCCTCTCTGTCCTTTTCTTCTCATTTTTCTCCCTCTTTGTTTCTTTTCTGATGTTTGAAATGCTGGGGGGTTTTCCTCCCTCTTTCTTTTCTTTTTTCCCTTCCACACCTCTTCTTCTATGTCATCCCCGCCCCGCTATTTCATCTTTAGAACTCCCTTCTTTCTTGGCTTCTGCCACTCTTAATCCCTTTCTTGTTCCTTTGGGAAAATAAGCTTTAAATTTTGAGTGTGCTAAGGGAATGTCATTTCATAGTGAGAAACTGCAGGATTCAGGGACTGCATTTGTAGCTTACTGATAAAGAGAGGCTGCAGGAGCTAGTGCTTATGGGGGTGATTTAAGGGTGATGGCTCAGTGTCTCAGATGGACTTGATTATGTTGTGGGACAGCTGGATTCCATTTCAGCCTGATTTTGACCTCTCCTTGCCATGTAATTAACAGTGGGCCAGCCACAGATCATAAAGTGAGTGCAGTTCAACGAGTGATATCATGTAGCGGTGCCTGGAGTCTGTCTTACCCACGGGACCCAGTGGGCATGGGGTATGCCTGCATGTCTAGCCAGGAGTGACATTTAAACTGGATTGCCTGATGCTGGGTGATGAGAGCTCTGACATGCATCCCCAGACAGCGGCTCAATGCAGATGGCTGATGAGCTTCGGAGCCACAGGCTGACGTGTCCAGGAGCCAAGGGGCAAACTGACACTTTTCTCTTTAGGCACAGCATCTGTGTTGGCTGTTTAGAAATAATCAGAAGACATTTTAATTTGTTTTCCAGCCAAAGCCTGGGGGGGGGGGTTGAAATTTTGGTGATTAAACCAGACTTCTAAATAGATTTTCTCTAACCCTGAACACCTTGAGCAGAGATTCATGTAGTAAAGTGGGTTGGCCTCCCTTGATGAGTGTTGCAGTGAACTCAATCCTTTTCATGGCTGTTGTGTTGTATATTGATTAACAGAAAATGAGCTGACTGCTGGGCACATTCATAGAAAAAAGAAGTGGGGGGTTATTAATCATGGAGTAGATAACTCATTTACTTGAGACACATAAAACAGATGGAGATAGAATAGGAAGGGTACAGGGCAGAAAATTCTCTCTCTCTCTCTGTCTGTCGCACACGCCAGTCATGGTTTCATTTACTAATTGAGGAATTTGGCAAGGCAGTTCAGACATATTCAGGCTGATTAGGTAAATATTCTTCCAATAACCACTAAGGTATTATTCAGAACACAAGCCAGTTGACTTTAGTTTCACCAGAAGCTGGGCACATATGGCCAAGTGGTCAGTTTGTATTATAGGAATTCTGGGAGTCTGAGGGAGCCACCACTATTGTGGTTTATCTTTGTTCAACCTCGTGAAAGCCAACAGAGCAGGTGCCATTTGGGCTGCACATTGGGGTTTGGATTGGTGGTCCTGAGAGAAGCCCAAAGGAGAAAGAGGGGACCTTTAAAAGGAAAACACATCTGTTCTCTAAATATGGTCCGAGTTTAACAAACTGACGTAAAAGAAGACATTCACCTTGGGCTCATGCTTCGTGCCTACCTGTGGAAAGATGCCACCACAGGGAGGGAGATGGACTCCTCGTGAGAGAGGATGGGCGACCAGGGCTGTCCTGCCTTCCCTGCGGATTCATTTGTTTAATCATCCACTCAGAAACAGCACAGGAGAGGAACTATTCAAGCTTTTGCAATTTAGCTTCACTGGTTACTTCTGAAAACTTTTATTCAAGTGTAATTGACCTACAGTATCCTATTCATTTCAGATGTACATCATAGTGATTTGATATTTCCGTACGTTGCAAAATGATCCCCACGATAAGTCCAGTTACCCTCTGTCACCATATCAAGTTGTGGCAATATTATTGACTATATTCCCTATGCGCTACTTTACATCCCAAGGACTTATTTATTTTGTAACTGGAAGTTTGTGCTTCTTAATCCTGCTCACTTATATTGCCAAACCCCTCCCCGCTCTGGTAACCAGTGTTTTGTTTCTGTATCTATGGGCCTGTTTCTCTTTTGTTTTGTTTGTTTCTTTGCTTTGTTTTTTCGATTCTACATATGAGTGAAATCATATGGCATCTGTCTTTCTCAGTCTGACTTAATTCACTTAGTGTAATACCCTCTAGGTCCAGCCATGTTGATGCAAATGGCAAGATCTCATTCTTTTTTATGGCTGAGTAATATTCCAGTGTGTGTATGTGTGTGTGTGTGTCTCTGTGTGTGTGTAATATATGTATATTATATAATAATATATATCACAACTTCTTAATCTTTCATCTGTTGATAGGTTGCTTCTGTGTCTTGGCTATTGTAAATAATACTGCTGTTTACTTTGAAATGAATTCTAAAGACAGTTTTTTCAATATCTCATTCCATTGCTTCCTTCCATCAAAGAGAACTGTCATGAATTGGCCCCTAATGTGATCTCTTTCCTTGGACCTGCAGATGGTGACATGGGGTCCACAGGTGGGGCACAGGAAGAAATGGATGCTGTCGCATGCACCCTTATCTGCCAGGTCTGAAAATAGAGGGATATTCCTGTAGTCACTAGATCGAACTTCAGAAAGTGTATTTCTAGAGTTAAATGAGTTTGCCTTAAATTCTGAGTGGTTGCAGATGATGTAATCCTTTGAGACATTTTATTAGGACGATTAAGTTAAGATACAGGAAATGCTATCTCACATTTCATTGGAATGAAAGATAAGTCTTGTGAAAGTTGTTTATTATAACACAGGGTTGTTGTGCATCTATTTTGCTCAGTTTTCTCATTGTTTCAGGAGCTGTGTTCCTGCTGCACAGTAGAAAATCCAGTCTGCTTGGAGCTTGTTGAGATGAGTAAGGGCCCTCTGCCAGTTGTGGGAAATCTGGGCTCAATGAAGATAGTAAAAACCTCTGTCTGCTGTATCAAGCATGTGGTACTTAAATGCGTACATGGAACCTATGTAGTTAGCTCCAGCATTGGACCTAAGATGTCAGTTTTCTTTCTCAGCATAGCATATACATGCACTAATTTGATGGTAATTGAGTAGTTGACTTAAGTTCTATTTCTGGGTTGTTGGTGATGTGCCCTCCATCTGAAATGAGTTTTTTTGGCTGCTGTAGACTCTAAAATCCCAATCAAGGCTGTTAGTACCTCCTGATAGCAGACTAGCTCCTCAATTTACATAAATGTCACACCAAATCTTACCTTTTCTTAACTTAGCTGATGAAGTCTATGAAAGGAATAGGGGGAATGATAGACTGGTTTCGGTGTGTGGTATTTTGGACAGGGCTGTGGGGAGGAAACAAAATGAGGGATGCACTGAAAAGTTTCTTGTAGACTTTCTTATGTAAAAAGAAATACTGAGAAAACATTTCCTAGATATTGAGAGTAAATTTCTTTTCTGAAATACCCTAAGTGGCTCAGAAGAGGATTTCAGTATGAAATGACGTCTTTTTTTTTTTTTTTATAATGAAAGCACAGACAATTCTCTCTCTACCCTCAACCCTTTACAGAATTTCAAAGGAGAGGAGAAATAGAAATGAAGTTGACAAGAGAAGCCATCTAAAATTAAAACTCTCCATATGGAATTGCTTTTTCTTTTCCTCCAGATATTGTACTCACTCTAAGTCCTAGAGACTCCGTTCCATCTTTGAGAATTTTCTTACAAGATGGTCATCGGAGGCTCTGTTAACTCTAGCTTCTCTCATCGTGCACAATCTGTATCTTCTAAGTGGTGAAAATATGTTCTAAATGACAAGTTTTTATTTTAAGAACATCTTTTCTAACTTTACTTATGTATTGAATAGACAGTAGTACAACATTAAAAAGTTACAGAAGGTAAAAAAATTGTAAAAACTGTTCCTTCCATCCTTTTCCTTCATCCTCCCTTTTCCCTTCACCAGAGGCAAATAATACTATGCCCACTTTCTTTCTTTGTTGATTTTTAGTCTTTGGTTTGGCGATGATTGTATCTAGGACCTATGGGGTGTAAGTAGCTCTTTATACATCAATTTATTATTTTTTTAAAGATTTTATTTATTTATTTGATGGAGAGAGACACAGCGAGACCAGGAACACAAGCGGGGGGAGTGGGAGAAGGAGAAGCAGGCTTCCCGCGGAGCAGGGAGCCCGATGCGGGGCTTGATCCCAGGACCCCGGGATCATGACCTGAGCCGAAGGCAGACGCTTAACGACTGAGCCACCCAGGCGCCCCTCTTTATACATCAATTTAAATGTAGTTGGAGAGAGAGTAAGTCCTGGTTCTGGTAATAAACTAATGGATCATATTTAACTACTCACATAAGCTTACCTAGAACTCTTATAGGTAAATCTTGCTGTTCTATCTACATTTATGTGTTCATATTTCACTGTCCAAGATGCCACTGATTAGTAGACACACATTTTATGTACAACTGAAAAAAAGAAAAAAAAACCTAAATAGTTAACTGTTACTCAATAGTTGCATTATTTTAGAATTTTAGAAAATATTCTATTTATGATGATACACAGGTGATTCAATTTAAAAAGAATCTGAAAAAAGAATTAAAAGCTATTGATGTTGAACTAAACTTCTGCAGTTTGGCAGAGTTAACATACTTCTGCAGTTTGGTAGAGTTAACACACTTCTGATGATCACTGGGCTGGAAATGTATTGAAGGAGGCCTGGTTTGCCCCAGCTTCCTGGGTGTTTGGGGTTAAAAACCTTTCTAGCATTGTCTCAAGGTTTATTCCAGACCCCGATACCCATTCTGCTCGAGTGATGCTGGTGTTTTTAGTATTCACATATGCGCATGCAAAGAAAATCCCTTAGTGACTGTGGTCTGCTGAGAGCAATTCAAAGATGCCATTGATGGTGAAATTCTACCCAAACTTAGAACTGTTAAAATATGAAAAAAAAAAAAAAGTGCATCTTAGAATTCATGGAAGATGGTAATATTAATTTAAACCCTATTAGTTAAAAATAGAATTCCTCGAGTTTTTGATCTTTCACATGAAAAGTATCTCTAAATTGTGGACTTTTGCAGTGCTCATAAATCAAAATCCTCTGTCGTAAGCGCTAAGCTTCGAGATACTGGAATATCTTAGATTCTTAAGTGTGAACCTGCCCTTCCTTAGTATGGTCACAAATAATGATGACACATTCCTTTTTCAAAATACCTGAGGTGAGCCAATTTGAATATTTAAGTGGCAGGTTAAAAAATCTCCCCTCCCCTGCAATGAGTCCACTATTTGTTTTTACAAACCCATAAGTCAAATTTAAGGATAATCTTCCAATTAAAAAAGGGAACAACAACAAAAATCTCTGTTTGCAACCCAGCTCATCGCAAAGTCATAGCTGTTTCTTCCTTTCTTTGAAATGTGTAGTGTTACAGTCTATAGGCTACTAAGAAAAGTTATTCAGAACTTGGCAATAAGGCAAATTTGCAGAGCAGCATATCCTTTCAATGTGATATTGGAGTAGTCAAAATAGTAATAATAATTAATTAATTATAGGCCTGACCAAGGAGTATTTAATCTTCCAGGAGAACATCCTTATATTTGACTTGGTTATTTACTGTGGTTAGAGCCCAGACACTGGGCAGTGTTACATTGATGTGTAGATTTTTAGCTGGTGGAGCTGTCCAGTAGGAAAGCTTACCCCAAATGTTGAAATGCTCTGTAGGACATTAAGCAGTTTTGCAGGTAACCTAGCAATCTTACACTAAAATTCTTTTTGAAAATGCTGCAAAATCTTCCCCCTCAAAGCTCTTTGAACCAGCTTTACCATCCTGCTGCTTTCTTCATTATTGAGCTAAAGAAATCTTGACACCTGGTTAGTCTATATTTTTATAAGAGTCCTGTTTTTAATTTTCTGAAAATTTTACTTTGTCAAGGTTTAAATCTCTCCGGTGAAACAGAGTTATTACTGGTTACCATGATGTATATTTGTAGATTGGCAAGTGCGCTCTGTATGTGGTCCACAATAACCTGAGAGCATGGTAATACAGGTTCAAAAGTAGGTTGCCGAGGCTGTGCGTAAGTTAGCCTTCATCCAGTGGTTCCGATGTGAGTAGCAAATGATTCTATTTGTGTGGATGGAAAAGTTTCAGGAGCCAGAGCTGGGCTTGTGTGAGGAATTGTGGGATTCCAGCCAGAGCCGGAATTGTATAGAGAATCGTGAGCGCCTTTCCAGGAGAGCAGCCTAGGGGTATGAGAGTGCCCACGGAGACAGATGCTGGTGTTCACTCCTTCAGCACCAGGAGCGGGGGTATCTAAGCTCTCATCTGTGTGCGGAGTGGTTCCCTGGAATTACCACCCTTGTCCTTCAGGGAATATCAGACATTAAATTCACTTAGTTCAGGTGCCCCTCCAACCCCCCTGCCAATTATTCTTTGATTATCTCTCTCCTTCCTCCATCAGTCCCATTTTTCACCGTCTCTCCCTTCTATCTGCCTCCCTATCCATTAACAGATGTTCCCTGTATTGGAATGGGGTGGATGATGACCTCATGTTTAAATAACTGGATATATATTTATTTGATTATTTCAGGGCTTTCTAGAATGCCTTAGTGGCAGCCTTCACGGTGAATGCCAGTCAGTGAAACACATACAAATCAGGGAAGAGAAATTTCCTATGTATTGTAGCAGTGCATGGATCACCTTGTTTGGTAGCCCTAAGCTGTTTTGAAGTGGCAGAATACTCAAAGTACAATGCTGCATTACCTTATATAACTTAGCACCTGGAAGTCAGGTAAAATGTTGCTGAATGTACAAATGAGTGAAAAATGAGAAAAGCTATTGAATCTGCCTTGCCAGAAGTCCTTATAAATAGAACAAATCACCATCCAGTGGGAGACTGAAAATTCCCATGCTTGAATGCAGTCCTGCTTGAATGCAGGAAGATGGAGAAGGTCAGATATTCTCCAGGATCTTTTGGGGACTTTTTATTCTTTAGTTAGTTGATGTCTTATCCTGGGATGGGGAGATGGTTCAGCAGTGTCGGGAAGGAGGCCTCTTTAGCATGATGTTGGTGAGATCCAGGAGTAAGTGTGGGCTGAGAGTAGCCCAGGGAATCAGAACTGTGGAACCAGTGAGAAAGCCAGACTTCAAATTAGTGATGGCTGAAGCCTAAAACTCAAGGTGAGTTGATATCCTGAGGGCAACCAGGCCTAGAATATAGACTAGGATTTCCCCAATTTAGAGCTCTGACAGAATGTGGTGGAGGACAGGGACGCTACTCTTGATGGAAAGTGAGTAACTCCCAGCTACCATTTCCCTGGGGCTTACCTGGTGCTAGGCTCTGTTCAAGGTGCTTTCTTGAGCTTCTCACCAGGCCAATGAGAGAAGGGATACCTGTACAGTCATAGGTGAAGAAGTGGGTTTTAGGAAGGTGGCATTTCTTTTCTAAGAACATTAGCTAATTTTGAAGGTTGCATGGGACTTAACGCTCCAAGCCTGGGCTGCTTATCCCCATATTGTGCTGCCACTGGCATTGGCTTGTATTGCCCTGTGGGGTTGGTTACCCAGGCTCTTTCCTGACGAAGTCCTATCAGGCTTGAAGGACTAGAGTCTTTCCCACCTGTGCAGAGCCAGGCGGGGTGGAGCATCTGGAGGCCATTTATAGGCCCCATGAGCATGGTGGGCACAAGACCCAAGTACTCTTTCTCCCAGCACTCTACTCCCGGGCTGGGCTTTTCTGGGATCTTTTGGGGCGAGGGGCAGCTGTACTTTCTTTGAGCTCTTCCTTGATTTTTTTCCCTGCCCACCCCCTACACACAGGGCCTCTGGGGGAGGTATACTACCTCTCCCAGCTTTACGGATGAAGAATGAGCACTTTGTGAATGAGCAGACCCATCCTGCCCCCTCTGCATGTTGTCTGCCACATGAGAAGTCAGCAAAACTACTTCACATCAGGATGCTGAAGGAAAAAAATGATCCTTGACTAGGAAATGGGGAATAGGAGAGGAAATCATGCTCTTTTGGAGACAAGGGAGGATTTTATAGAAATATGTTCAGAATGGTTTTACAGAAACTGCCCCTATCCACACTGAGCCGGTTCAAGAAAGATTCATTTGTGGAGGGTTGAAATGTTCCTATTAATATTCCTTATCTAAGAGAAACAGAGGAGTCTACTGAATTTCACAAAAAGGTAATATGAAACCTGATCTCTGAGGGTCTTCTTTAATATTTTGCTTCCTCCTTTGTTGTGGAGAATATCTTTCCGTCCTTTACATGCCAACCTACAGCACAGGGAAAAGATAACATAATCAGTATGAAAGTAGTAGCAAAAGCAAGTACCCATTTGCATTTCTGGCAATAACTACTTTTGATCTTACATCGTATTAGTCTATAATATTTAAGGTGCAAAATCCCGAAGTTATTAACCTACTTTAGTTTGATGAGGTCAAATAAGATTAATAAAATATAGACTTTCTAAATTTAAATTTTAATTATGGAATATTTTAATCAGAGAAAAATAACAGGATCTGAAAGGCGTTTGTGTATGTACGCACCACTCAGATTTAACAGTGACTAATATGTTGCTATATTTTCTTCAAACACCTTTATTTTGGGAGGAGGACTATTAAGAAAACAAAACATCACAGGCTCACCTGACATCCAACCCTCTTCCCGTCTGTCCCCTCTCCATCCCTCCTTGGTTCTGTCATGGTGCAGATGTATATTGTTTCCCTGTGCATTTTTTGTATTTCGAGAAACTGGTTGTGGAAATTTCGAGTGAAATTTACTTTGCAAACACATTTTGTGATAACATGATCAGTGTAAAGCCATATGTATATTTTTGAAGTTACTTTTCTGGGAGATATAATTATTAAAGCACCCAGTTATTAGAGGAGGTTGAGGTTCGTAAAATAACTACCAAAAAATAAGTTAGACTTTAAGGAGTCTGTTCCAGTTTCTCTTGCCCTCAACCCTCTGAGAGCCTTACAGATCGTTCCATGTGTGTGTGTGTGTGTGTGTGTGTGTGTGTGTGTGTGTTGGGGGGGGCTTCTGGACGAGGTTCCTAGAGCACATGAGTTCCACAAGGACAAGGACAAACAAGAGCCTTTTTTTTTTTTTTAAAAAAACATAGTAGTTTTTAATTCCATCTAATCTGTTTGCTAAGGTTAGGGGCAACTTGGTATTCACATGCTATTTACCTAACATTTCCAATAGTTCTCATCCTCTTTCAGAGTTTATTGCCTCTGGTTGGTAGTGGGCTCAAATTCTGATTTTTCAGATCCTCATTCTCAGGAATGAGAAAGTCATGATCACTCTGTCTGCAGATGGGCAGATTTATATGGGTGAAACCAAACCAAAGGATTGCCCGCAGTTCTATTGGCTGTGATGAGTGGCACCCAGGAGGGGAGCTAATTCCTCCTTGGTATTGGCTGATTTCATAGTGGAGGGGCGTGCGTCACAAGATGGATGCACTTTTAAAACTTTATTTAAAAAAGTAATTTCAGTACTGATTTTCAAGCCAGATCTGTGGCACACCCTCTGGTCTTTTTATCCTCAGCTCCAGCTGATTCCCTTTGGAGTTGCTTCCAATTTATTCTCTAGAAAGCATCTCCTTTCAATAACTTCCACTGGGGGTGAGTACATCTATTTAGCTCAATTGTTATTAGGTTGAACCATGTGAAATTCCATTTCCGTAGGTCAAAAATGGTCGGATATCAGTAGTTTTAGTGGTTCAACACAATCGGTTTGGGGAACCCTAAACATTTACAGGTCAGAGGACTTTCGAGCTGATGAGTCCCATCAAGATCATATAGTTGTCCAGCTGCCGCCATTTACAAGCGATCACCTTGGCGCTGGCCCGGGATTGCCCGGTTGTCCCCTGACAAACTGTGAGGTGTGGTGTAAACTGTCAGGCTCTAGGAGGTGCTGGCTTAAAAGGCTCAGGATAAATGGGGGGGGGGGGTCCTTTGGGCCCAGAGGACTGTACCCACATGACAGGGCAGGCACATTGAGCAAACTCCCTGAAATGGCTCAAGTTCATGAGGCCTAAAGGACCTGAGTTTGCCTCAGGGTCTGAGAATTTGGATCAGACAGGACCTGTTCTGGGCTTCTTCCATCTGAATGGAACACTTCTCATCCCACAGTGTCTGAAATGCTGTCTGTAGGATTCAGGCCATACACCTGCCTACACAGGACTCACCTGGGCAGAGGGCAGGTGGAGATGAGCCTTTCTGCCCCAGTGCGTCCCTTTGGCATAGCTGGATACCAACCTACAGGGAAGGCTTCAGCATAGGGTTCAGAACAGGGTCCTGGATAAGAATTCAAACGGTTTCTCACGCTCTTCTGCGTAATGATCTCTGTTCCTTTTTGCTAGAGAACGATGGACACACCTCTAATCTAAGTAAAAAATCAATAGAGAAAATTAGAAAGATGTGTGGACATGTAGAAAAAAAATCTCCCACCTTCCTACCACCATAAATAATTACTATTAATACTTAGGTAGATTTCTTTCCAGTTTTTAAAAACATTTAAAAAAATTCCTAGTTACATGCTAAGTCTATATCTTGATATCTCTAATACATATATACTGTATGGGACAAGAATATATAGAGTACTCTAGATAAAATACACATGGCCAAGGAATACATACTACTATAGAAATTCTACACAGACTACAACATACATTTTATATTTCTATCTTTTTCACTTATGGTAACTAAGTACTCTATGAACACAATTTTTAAAGGCTGTGTAATATTCTATCAAGTGATTTTTTCCTCCCATTGTGTAGTTACCCATTTCTCTTTTTAGAAGACTGCTTAAGAACATGAATTCTGAACTGTTGGGTTCAAATCCCAACAAAATGGTTGTGTGAACGTGGCAAGATACCACTATGCCTCTGTTTCTTCATCTTTAAAAGAGGCATAAGAATTCTATTTATTCTGTTGTGGAAAAGAGACCATAGTCTTCAGATTTATTTATTTTTATTTTCTTTGTTTCTTTTAAAATTTTTTTTTCATAGTCTACAAATTTAAAAGCCAGACTTTGCCATTTACAAGAGCTGCATTGACAGGAAGAAGGAGGAGAACACTTACTAGCCACAATCCAGGTTCCTAACATAGCAAGTTGCAAGCAGGCTTCTACACCCGAATATATCAAAGGCCCGCTGCAAGGTTTGCCTTTAGTCAGGATGGGAACAGGGGCCCAAAGACACTAGGGTGGGGCATAGAGTCAGGAGCTAAAGGTATTGAAACCATTCTGTTCAACATAACAGAATTTGTCCTTGGCAATCTTTAAAATAATTATAATATTTATACAGCAGAGTGAAGCATTGAATATTTACAAAGGGGTCATGGTGTTGTACAGGGAGCAGAACGTTAGCATTTATTTGTTAGTTGAGTTTTTTAACTTCTGTGAAGGAGGAACTGATTTTCTTTTCTTTTTTTTTTGAAGATTTTATTTATTTGACAGAGACAGACACAGCGAGAGAGGGAACACAAGCAGGGGGAGTGGGAGAGGGAGAAGCAGGCTTCCCGCGGAGCAAGGAGCCCAATGCGGGGCTCAATCCCAGGACCCTGGGACCATGACCTGAGCTGAAGGCAGATACACTGATTTTCTTAACTCAAAGGGTCGCTGTGAGAACAGAATGCATCAAATAGGGGAAGGCAATCTCTTCTTGTAAAGGGCCAGGTAATAAATATTTTAGGCTTTGCAGGCCATATGCGAAAGCAGCCACAGAATATGTAAATAAATGAGCATGGCTGTGTTCCAATAAAGCTTGCTTTATGCATTGAAATTTGAATTTCATGTAATTTTCACATGTCACAGATTATTATTCCTCTTTTGATAAAAAAAAAAAAGATTTAAAAATGTAAAACTTCCCTTCCAACCACAACTGTGCATAAGTAAGTGGTGGACCCCATCTGGCCCCTGGCTGTAGGAACCTCTGGCTCAGAAATAGCCCTCAGCACCCATTAAGTGCTGTGTGTGCGCGTGGGCTCCCACAGTCAGAGCCGTTACCACGTCACTGTCTCTACCCTAGGGCTATGCAGTGCCAGTCCTGGAGGAGGCCAGGGTGGCCGCACGCAGGCCCCTGCATCCCTTTGACCTCCTGGGAATCTGTCCATAGCAGCCACAGCTTCATCAGCTCTTGGCTTCATTGTGGCAAAGCGCTCCCTTCCAAAGGCTGCTTGGTGAGCTGTGCTGGAATCTGGGGACCAGGCTTCCTGACCCATGAGCTAGGCCTGCTCTGGAGCGAAGGTAGCACGCGTTCTGTGTCCTCTGGCCTACCTTTACCCTGTGCTCTTGCTGGGCATGGGTGACGAAGAGAGACAGAGACACCTGCCGTGCATGGCCGTGGCTAGATCATGTCCTTTTCCAAGTAACAAGGGAGGGGAGAAAAGGGGCTTCTGAACAAGGTGCTAGAGACCCGAGCTGGAAGTGAAGGGAAGAACCAGTGGGGATTCACTCTAGCATGAGCCACGGTGCTTGGATGGTGCAGAATCCTGGGCGTGCTCAGCTCCGTAGAGAAATTGCAGATATCTTTATAAACTTTGACAGCATTATTTCATTATTCATGAAGGCTTTTTTTTTTTAAACCATAACCAGCTTCATTTTAAAGGAAATTTATTCTCAAGGCATTTTTTAATTGAGTTTTTATGGTAATTCTTTGTGTTGACTGTTGAATCAACATTCCAAATAAACTATTCACGTTTATCCTTTTATTCAGTAAGTCTCAACTCTGCCTGTTCAATAATGAAGTGAGAGGAAACCCAGAATTTTCTGAATTGTACACATGGCAATTGCATGGCCTTTTCGGACCTCTTAAGAGTAATTTTTATAAAGGACATTATTTTTTTTTTATTTTATTTTTATTTTTTTTTAGATTTTTTATTTATTTATTTGTCAGAGAGAGAGCAGGAACACAAGCAGGGAGAGTGGAAGGCAGAGGGAGAAGCAGGCTCCCTGCCAAGCAGGGAGCCCGATGCGGGGCTCGATCCCAGGACCCTGGGATCATGACCTGAGCCGAAGGCAGACGCTTAACGACTGAGCCACCCAGGCGTCCCTAAAGGACATTATTTTTTAACTAAGGAAATTTGCCTTAAATCCAGAATTTTTGGTGTGATCTACCATTGTGTGCCCACGTAGAGTTATTTATGAGTGTGCGTGTGTGCACGTGTGTGCTTCAGAGTGGTATTGTGAAGACTTTTGATAACTCTGGAGACGCAAGTTTTTTGAAGGCGATTACTATTTTATTTATTTATTATTATTTTAAATGCCTCTGAAAAATCATTTTATTTTAATTCCAGTATAGTGAACATACAGTGTTATGTTAGTTTCAGGTGTATAATACAGTGATTTAAATACTATTTCGTGTTTGGATGAAACTGATCATGTCAGGCCCCATGGGCCTCGTGTAGGAATAGAGAGCCAACCTTACTTGATGAGAGGAGGAATGAACCAGTGACTATGAGGCATCGAAAGGTCATTGGCACCAATCCTCTGCCCTTTTGTTGTCTCCTTGGCACTCCCGTACATCCAGTCCTTGTCTCGGTATTTCTTTTCTTTTTTTTTAAGATTTTATTTATTTACTTGAGAGAGAGAGAGCGAACGAGAGAGCATGAGCGGGGGGAGCAGCAGAGGGAGAGGGAGAAGCAGACTCCCCGCTGAACAGGGAGCCTGACGCGGGACTCGATTCCAGGACCTGAGCCGAAGGCAGACGCTTAACTGACTGAGCCACCCAGGCGCCCCCTGTCTCAGAATTTCTAAGGACAGGAACTTCTCAGCTAATTCTATTTTTCTTTTAGCTGCACAGAATAATATTCATCCTTCAGATGCCTGCAGGCAGTAGGAGTAGTTCAACTCACAACGCCCATCCCGCCTCGAACACCACACCACACAACCCTTTCTTTTCTCCCTGGGCCAAATAACTAAATTAGTTTTTTTCCCCCAACTTTTCTGTTATGCCTTCTGTTCAGACATTTCTGCCTCTTTCTGGCCGCACTTGTGTGCATGATTTCCTGCTGGCTCGCTGTGTGTGTGCTGGAACTGTGTACTGTGTCCAGATGGGGCCTGACTTGGGACCAGTCTGTGGAACCTCCTTTGTTCTTCTTGTTGTGCTCCTCTTAATGAAACCCAGCGTATCAGAGGCTTCTGACTGCCACGTAAAGTGGACTCTTCTTGGACTTACTGTCAACTCTGACTCCCAGTTCTTGATGGTATCAATGGTCTTGAACTCTCCCAGGTTTCAGAACAGTTCCAGGGAGGGGGTTCCTTTAGTGACAGTAGGTGGTTGCAGATGGTCCTAGAGCTCAGGTAAGCCAGAGGTAGTATCCAAATGATGAGTGTGGACTTGCCAAACCAGGGGAAGCAGCCAGGTTGAAGGGCAGGAGGTAGCAGGTGGGGGAATGGAATGACAGAGGCCAGCAGAGGTATTAGAGAGGCCAGGCAGGGAGAAGAGCAGGTGGTGCTGAAAGGGAGGTACAGTGGGCAACCGAGGTGGCTGAGAATCTGCTGTCCTGTACCCTTAGCAGCTTATCGGGTGTTTCTTTCATGCAGATCTTTTGTATTTTTACCTAAAAGAATAAAATTTTAATGATGAGGAGCTGGGCTCTGATGAATTATTCATAAGCCAGATTTCCCTTATTCTCTAGATGTGTGCTTGAATTTAAAAAAAAATTTTTACAGGACTTTACATTTTTGTGATTAAACTTCTTGCTAATGTGGCCCATCTTCTTTTTCTCCAAAGACCTTTTGAACCTAAATAGGAAAAAAAAAAAACCACTATAGAATTCAAGTGGTGACTCTGCCACTTACTAGCCATGATTTTGCACAAGTGCCTGGGTCAGAACTCTCAGCTGTAGGAAGAAATGAATAACATTTATCTCATTCATAATACTCCCCTCATTGGGTAATCAGGAAGATTAAATGAAATCCCACATTTAAGTGCCTGGCATGATGCCCACCAGGACCAGTCCCAGCTGTTCACAGATTTTTTTTTTCTGCTTCTCAGCATATTCACCATCTTGCCCATTTGTAGGGCAGATTTGAGAGGGTGCCTTCTCTGTATTCATCCAAACTGTTGATTTTTATTGAATTTAATGGAGAGAGACCAGGGCCAGAATCAAAGATTTATAGAAGCTGCTTCTAGGACTCTTTGGAACATTGGTCTATGTTGGGGACCACAAAGTCGGATGCTATCGAGAGCCTCCTTATATAAATGTGCAAAGTAGCCAATGACAGAGGGTGGGGCCTGCATGTCCCACCTAGAGCAGGCTTCTTCTTCTTCTTCTTCTTCTTTTTTTTTTTTTTTTTTGAGTAACAGATGATTATCAACGTAGTTTTGTGTTTTGTACATATTTAGTTAAACATCGATTGCATGAGATTTTGATGTTTCTTTTTCACACAGTTCTTTTCTTTTTCATTTCAAGTCCCAACCTAGACCCTGTGGAAATCTGACCCTAATTCAAACAGTTCTTTTTTAAAATCTTATTTTATTTAAATTCAATTAATTAATATTTGGTGTATTATTAGTTTCAGAGATAGAGGTCAGAGATTCATCAGTTACATGTAACACCCAGTGCTCATCACATCATGTGCCATCCTTAATGCCCATCACCCGGTTACCCCATCCCCCTACTCCCCTCTCTCCTGCAACTCTCAGTTTGTTTCCTATAGTTAAGAGTCTCTTATGGTTTGCCTCCCTCTCTGAATTCGTCTTGTTTTATTTTTCCCTCCCTTCCCTTATGATCCTCTGTTTTGTTTCTTAAATTCTATATGAGTGAAATCATATGATAATTGTCTTTCTCTGACTTACTTTGCTTAGCATAATATCCTCTAGTTCCATCCATGTTGTTGCAAATGGTAAGATTTCATTTTTTTTGATGGCTGAGTAATATCCCATTGTGTGTACAATGTGTTAATGTAAAGTCCTATAAAAAATGTACACACACACACACACACGCACGCACCCCCCACATCTTCTTTATTCATTCATCTTTGGATGGATATCTGAACGAGCAGGCATTTCAATAAAAGTCACTGCCTGGGCGCCTGGGTGGCTCAGATGGTTAAGCGTCTGCCTTCGGCTCAGGTCATGATCCCAGGGTCCTGGGATCGAGTCCCGCATCGGGCTCCCTGCTCCTTGGGAGCCTGCTTCTCCCTCTGCCTCTCTCTCTCTCTTTCTGTCTCTCATGAATAAATAAATAAAATCTTTAAAAAAAAAATAAAAGTCACTGCCTAACCAAACCCTTGTTACAGGGAGTCAAGGTTCCAGCTCCACTAGCTGGTGGATGTAAGTCCCTAACACACTCTTGCATTCGGCTACGGTGGAGGGCAGTGGCTTTCAAAGTATGGCCCAGCAGCCATCAGTAGCACCTGGGAACTTATATGAATGCAAATTCTTGGGCCTCACCCCAGACCTACTGAATCAGAACCAGGGTGTGGAAGGGGCAGCAATCTCTTGGGCCGGAGCCTCTAGGACATTCCGACCACTCTCAGATTTGAGACCCACTGATTTAGGAACATGTTCTCAACTGTAGCTGGACATTGGATCATCTGCGGAGCTTTAAAAATCCAGTTACTTGGTTCCCACCCACAGTTTCTCATTGAACTGATTTGGGGTACAGCCTGGACATCAGGATTTTTCAAAGCTCCCCAGGGGATTTTCAGGTGCATCCTAGGTTGATAACTGCACTTCTAGGGAGCCTGTTGAAATGCCCATGTACTCCATTCTCCCGGGTGGGAGGTGAGGAGTGGGACACATGTGTAGTCTGACAGAGCTCCCAAGTGATCTGTACCAATCAAACCCTGCCTCCCCTTGGAGAACGTGACCTTAAACTACCAGCCTCACCAAATATCCTTGAGAGGGCTTTTCGTGGACTGAATATTCACTCAATGTGATTTGTTTTAAAGGTTGCTTTTAATGCTATATTTGTTCAGCAAATGTAGACGCTCATATAGCACAAATATTAACTCCTAAATTCTCAAAGGCTTTCCCCACCATATGCCATCTGGCAAGCATTATTGTCATCATCTCTTTATTATCCACACTAATGAAGGACTAGCATGGTATTGGTAATTGAAAAACACAGATCATTTAAAAATCATTCAGGCTAGTGCTGGCCCTGCTTCCCCAACCAGGAAGCATTCAGGAGTAGAAAATATTGACTGATGACAGTTTCCTACCTTCCCTGTGGAGGTACTAATACATCTTATTTTAGTCAGAAATGTGCGTGATAGAAGAAGCGAGAGGCTTCTAAATTATAATTGCTTTTTTTCTGAATAAAGGAGTCTGTTTTCTCGATGAGAAGCCAAAAGCACAAAGCAGATAAACAGTGAATATATTTAAAATGCATTTGTACATTGGAACCAGTGGATTCACAGTGTGCTTTAGTAGAAGTTGCATGGGATTTGAGGAATCAGTGGGTCTGGATCCTAGACCTTATTCTGCTAATTGCTTATGTTATTTGAAATGAGCCATTTCAGCCACCACTGGGCCTCCAAGTGTGGTCCCCATCCAGCACCATCAACATCACTGGGGAATTGGTTAGAGATTCAAATTCTCAGACCCATTACAACTCTTCGGAATCAGAGACTATGGGGTGAGACCAGGACTTGGTGCCCTCTAGGAGATTTGAACGGCTGCTCAAGTTCTATCATCACCGTTCTCTACCAAGGTGCAGTTTTCTCATCTATAAAATAAGGCTATCAGTAGATAATGTCTGAAGGCCATCCCAGCTCTTCAGTGGCCTTGATGTATGGCCTGAAACGGGTTAGAAGATTCTCTGTCTTGGGCCTTGAACCTTTCCTTGGATGTGTGATTGAAATAACTCAGCTAAAAAGCTAGCATGTGGGTAACAGAAGAGAAACAGATCTCTGGGAGCTCTATACCCAAACACCTCCTAGAATGTTCACTATAAAATAAATTGTGCTTTCTTCAACTGCTTGGTACCATTTTCCCAAAATGAAAAACCCCGGTGCTTTGGAAGGGGAGGCAGACGCTACCCCCTTCTCTGGGGGCTGAGAGCTGTCTGTTGTGATTCACGGAGCGGCGCTTCTACAGGAACTAACAAATGGCGTCTCAGAAGGATGTACAGGGGTACACAGGCTTTGCAGTAAAACAAGGGGAAATTTCAAGCTATTTATCAAAGCTTTTGCAGCTTCCATTTCAAGACAGGTGGAAAGAAATAACATGGAACAAGAAAAGAAAATAAATCTGTATCCAGAGCATCTCATAAATAAGAAAGGAGTGGGGAAGCTGTTGGCCTTGCTGGATTCTCAGAGTATTTTTGTCACAGTATAGAAAGCTTTCAAATGTTTTGGCATGTAATTCATATACTTTTTTTCATTATCAAAATCTGTGGTTATAAAATCATTTCACTGGCTATTAAGATCAAAAGAGAAAAAGGAAACAAGCATTTCAAGGAGAGGGAGACTGGGAAAATGATACCTGAAGTTAAAAGAGAGGGAGAAGAAGAGCGAGAGAGCAAGAGAGCGGTGGTTCACTCACAAATACAAAATAATTTTTTTTTCATCTAAAATGCAGTGATGCTTTATAATTTAGGACAAGTCATAGGAAATCAAAGGGAATTTTCTAATTGGCTTTTGTTTAGTAAGAGCCTATTTGCTGGAGACAATAGGGCATGGTTTATTGAACATGAGAGAGACTTTGGTCTGTTATGTCTGGGAGGGGTGGCGAAATTTTAACTTTTATTTGAAAGGATGGATCACAGGCCCACTTTGCCGGAGCGAATGATGTTGGTTGCGCAGAACCACAGCCAACGAGGACCTGCGTTGGTCCTCTTTGTGAAATTCCCAGCAGTGTCCAGTTGACCAACGACTTGCCACTAAAATCCTGGTTAAAAGCCCATGCTCTGAGTTCAGATTCTGCCTGTACCGCACATTGGCTCTGCAACTGTGGGCAAGCTCCCCACATGCTCAGCCTGGCTCCTTGTCTTTCAGAGCAAGATAATAATAGAACCTACGTTGTGGGAGTTTTATGAGGACGAAGGGTGAGCCTATGCAAGGTACTTTACATCATGCCTGACACGTAGTAGGCATTATTGTATTGGGACTACTTGCCAAATAGCTCTGTCTCTTTAAGAGACTCCTAAAAATAAACTACATGATTTCTTAACTGTACGACCTTCTGAGAGCACTATTTGATACCCTCCATGTGTGCCTAAGGAGGGGTGTGATTGGTAGGAGGCTCCGCGTGGATCCTGGGAGCACAACGGACACAAGACAAATGACCCTTGAGCCGTGGGGGCTTGCTGCCTGGTCAGCTTCCCTGACATAGCTCTGCGGGGTTATTCGAACTGGATTCGGAGGAACTAATTTTTGTCATTTGACTTCCTTTTTGTGTGTCTATTTTGGGAATGGACTCAGACCAACGCTAGATATAGGTGTGAAGTAAATGTCATGTTTTTCTCGTTTATATTTGACACACTCTTCTTGGTTGGCTGGGCCATGTTCATAGCAGCTAATATTGATTAGCCTATATTTTTCTCAAGTACACTTTTCTCAGGCTATGTGAAGTCTGAACGCTAACAGTACCAAAATAAATTCATTCGACTTATAAGCCGGGGGGAGGGAACAAAGTAGGAACAAAAGCATGCCGAGACATATTGTCCAAACAAGACATTGCCTGCTCTGCCAAATCCAAGCTGTGAGGCCCTGGGCGAGCTTCTTGTCTCATCTGAGTGGCAGTTTCCCATCTGTAAAAGTGGGGATAATAGTAATAATGCCCAGCGCCTAGTTATTATTAGAGAATACATGTAAAACACCAGCTAGTGCTGGCCCTCAGCAAGTACTCAGCAAATACCAACTTTTAACATGTTACTTTAAAATGTTAAAATCTAACATATCAAAGTCAAAATAATAAATTTATGTATAATGGAGGAATTCCACTCTTTTCCTCTAAAGAACTAAAGCTGTCATAAAACCTTTCATTATGAGTTACTTTTTAGACAGAATCTCTGGTCATTTCTTTCCAGCCTTTTGATCCCCTTGTTATTGAATACAAGCCTCTGACGCTCTTCCTCCAGTGGGTATCAGATGAAGGCTGAACCCCACTGCATTTGATCTGCCCAGTGATTTTCATTTTTGTTACAATTATATTTATTTTAGGAGATGTATCTTTCTTATCATAAGTGGTAGTATTTTGGTATTTTAAAATCTTTCCAACATCTTTTTTTTTTTTTAAGGTTTTATTTATTTGAGAGAGAGAGCACAAGCAGTGGGAGAAACAGGCTCCCTGCTAAGCAGGGAGCCCTACGTGGGGCTCAATCCCAGGACACCAGGGTCATGACCCGAGCCAAAGGCAGATGCTTAACTGACTGAGCCACCCAGGTGCCCCAAATCTTTCCAACATCTTAAATTAATCAGAATAAAATGCTAAAATAAAATACTGATATCACTGCACTGACCCAACTTGCTATAGAGATATGGACAGAGATGCTCTCGAAACTGTGAAACGGGCCAGTAGTCCTATAATTTTAGATGTCCTTTATTAGCTCATAATTTTTTTTTTCAAAGCAGAATGGAAAAGACAGTTTAAATTTACTCTTCAATAATGTAGAAAAGTGTCGGTTGTTTGAACCTTGAACAAGTGAACAAGAAGGTCTTCCCGTACTTGAATTAGAAAAAATTGCAGTGAACCAAAATTTCCCTGGCAAATCAGAGATTCAAGCTGTTTATTAAGACATATTCAGGAACAAAACAAAAATAATGTAGTTGCATACAAATTAGCTGGGTTATGAGGTAAAAGCAGTTTTCTTTATTATCTCTTTAACATTTCTTTTTCATCTCCTCAACACCAAAAAAAAAAAAAAAATGACTTCCTTAAATCATTTACCATTTAGATCTGAATTTTGGAGACAGATCTTGGTGATCATTTTCAACGATTAATGGTGGAGAGTGTTTGCAGCTCTGAGCAGTAGTCTTGTGGTGTTTGCTGAGTGATCTTGAGCATTTGGAGAATTTGCTGGGCATATTTGTAGCTATTATTTTGTCTCTGTGGCTCTTGGCACTGTGTGTAGTGACCCCAAAGCCAGAAAGCTGCCTGACAGCAAGCTGGTGTCAGGACCGTGTAGACACCTGAATTTTATCAAGTGTCTATGCTCAGAGGCCTGCAGATGGTGTAAGCCTGGACAGGTCGTGACGTCCATGGGCGGGTGTGGCTGTACTCAGCCCTGACACCTGAGCATGAGGAAGTTAAGGTGCAGAAGGATGAATGCCAGAGATGTGGCCTCATCCCAGGTCTCCCTCCCCAAATGTTATTGGTTCCATCAACAGCACAGCCACCAGAAGGGCAGTTTTTATATTATTTTCTTTTCCCCACAGGGCCCTACGTCTAAGAATAATCTTATATTTTGCTCTTCAGCTGAGTTTCCTAACCCCGGATAGGAAAGCTGCACCTGTAGAAAGTAAAGCCCCTACCGCCACCCCAGGAGGTTCACGTGAAGATAGAAAATGTCATGCTCCTTGATTATTTGGAACTGGGGAAAGAATTAACTTGATCAAACATTTTGTTTTAATCACAGAATCATGTCAACCCCGCCATGGACTTCACCCAGACGCCTCCCGGGATGTTGGCCCTGGACAATATGCTGTACTTTGCCAAACACCACCAGGATGCCTACATCCGGGTAAGCATGCAGTCTTTCATCTGCTGTAGTGTTCCTACTAAATTTGAATTTCTAACTTACAGATATGGAGTGGCTCTGGAGTTTTGGCTTTCCCCATTCAGTAAAAGAAATATTAAAATTAAATGAAATCAATAGGGACACTGAAACCGAGATTTTTAACTTAAATTTTCTCACGTGATGACATTAAAAAAAAAAACACACACACACACAGTAGATACCGGAAAACGTCTTATATATAGTTCTACAATGAATTATGACGAAAACTCTTAAATAGCCAGGAAGATAAATGATCTATCCCAAACCTGCACAATCCCAACTTTAGTGGAGACCCCTGAGGCTTATTCCACTTGTGGGAAGAGAGACCGAGGATTCTCTCTGGTTCTGCTTCTGTTCAGTCCAATGCTGGAGACCCGATAAGATAAACAAAAAGAAAGAGAAGAATGGGAGAGATGGGGAGGGAAGAGAAATGCCTTCTCTCATATTTCATAACAAACTAGTGAAACTCCCAACTACCGAGAGGGAGACTCCTTTGTGGGCAGGGCAGAAGGAAACCGGAAGGTGCCCCCTGCTGAGTGGGCCGTGCAGGTGTGGGAAGGACCAAGTGTGAACCAGCAGGAGCCTAGGGACAGTGACATAGGGCTGCCCCACGGGAGGCCCTGGATTTGTGCTGACCCCTATCCCCTGTCCTCAGGGAGAGGGACCCAGATTCAGTGGGGTTGAGGTATATCATCCAAGATTGAGATGGAGGAGGATATGAATTAATGGGACAAGGGAATAGGCAAGTGGTTAAAAAGATGACTAGATCTCAGCTTAGAAAATACTTGATGAATGGATTGCCTAATGCAGCAAGAGTAAGGCTCAGACTAGAAGAAGATGAGTCTGTTACTCTGACGTTCTCTGTTGGATCCCTCTTGGCAGCACTGGCTTTCTGGAGACCGGGGTTCAAGACCTGGCACCGTCATGGTCTAGTGATGTAAATGTGCGCAATTCCTTTTGTCTAGGCTAAAGTTTCTTCTCCGAACAAGGGAGCAGTACTCCCCCAGGAGGCATTTGGAAATGTATGGGTAGGCTTCATTGTCACCATGCCAGATGGGGAGGGAAGAGAAATGCCTTCTCTCATATTTCATAGCAAACTAGTGAACTCCCAACTACCGAGAGAGGGAGACTCTTTTGTGGGCAGGACAGAAGGAAACCGGAGGGTGCCCCCTGCTGAGTGGGCAATGCAGGTGTGGCCAAAGCCTGTAATTCATGGGACACTCTGCACAGTGAAAGATTGTTCTACCCAGCAGCGGCCCCCTTGAAAAAAGTCATGCCAGATTTCTGAGTTCCCTGTAGGCACTATATTTTAACTTTATGTGTTTTTCTATATATGTGGTTTGACAAGCTTTGATTTATACCAAAATATTATTTGTAATTTGATTATGTAAAGGATTTTATGCATTCCTGCGAATGTTCTGGGATCAGGTGCTTGGTCAGAAATGCAGTCTTTCATAAGAAAATTATTTTTTCATGAAAGTTTAATTTGGCTTATATGCGTGTATATTTATTGCACAGATTTTTTTTCTAGGAATATAATCCCCTCTTACAGTAAGTAAATTAATATTTTTGAGATTCCATATAGTATAGCCTTGGAGGGTTGAGTGTGAAAAGAAGAAG
This sequence comes from Mirounga angustirostris, assembly GCF_029215605.1. Taxonomy (NCBI): domain Eukaryota; kingdom Metazoa; phylum Chordata; class Mammalia; order Carnivora; family Phocidae; genus Mirounga; species Mirounga angustirostris. The sequence goes on from NW_026991720.1 coordinate 40,272,158, forward strand.
CCAAATAGATATTGAATTTAACATTGATTAATGTTTGTGGATGAAGGTTTCTAAAATTAGAGCTTATTGATGCTGAATGTATTGTTAATTTCATAAAAAGCATACGTCTCATGAAAAGTAATTTAACGTTTGGAGCCCATTTTCCTCAATGGATTCTCTAAACTGTTATAAGTAAAATTAATACATGGCCACTTGAAAGAACTTGATATCTGATAGGGACTTAAAAGAAAAAACTATTTGTAAAGAAAAATGTGACCCTTTTTGTCCACATGCCCTTTTCTATTGTATTATTTTTTTTTTCACATGCCCTTTTCTTTACTGATTAGACAATATCTATATGTGATTCTATCTATATCTCTACATCTATAACTGAGATGTCTTGTTATTTTCTCAAAAGTGTCTCTTTTCCTGATGTTTTCTGTGTCCCATCTGACTTTGGGACATTAACTCCCGGATGGAAAGCCAAAGCTGTTTACATGAACAATTGGGGTTAGGGGATCACATATAAAATCTGAGGCCTTCCGCAAGGAAGTTTTGGGGTGACTCCGGAAACAGTTATCCCAGTAATAGTGAAATGTGGTACAGACAGTAGAAACTGTCATCCCAGACAGCTAATTAAATTTTTTTTTTTAAGATTTTATTTATTTATTTGACAGAGACACAGCGAGAGAGGGAACACAAGCAGGGGGAGTGGGAGAGGGAGAAGCAGGCTTCCCGCTGAGCAGGGAGCCCAATGTGGGGCTCGATCCCAGGACCCTGGGATCATGACCTGAGCCGAAGGCAGACGCTTAACTACTGAGCCACCCAGGCGCCCCACAGCTAATTAAATTTTGATCTGAGTGTTCTCTTCTGAAACATAAAAATGGTTTTGGTTTTTTTTTTAAATAAGTTTATATTTTGATGAAATTTGCTTTCTTTTTGACCAGGTAAATCTCTCCTGTCTGAATGCAGTTATTCATTTACTATTTATATCTTTCATTCAATAAACTCTTATGCTGTACCTGAATATGGCCTCACCCTTCACTTTGCCAGTCACATTTAGTTGAGATATTTAAAAGGAATTATAACACACACATACACACCCACACACAGGCACACACACACATATTTCCTCTTCGCCCCTGACACCCCCCTCCAGCTATCCTGTTCCCTCAAATACCATGTATTTGTATTTTTCTGAATTGTCTTCTTGCCCTGTGTTCTAATTCATCTGCCACTCACTTTTCGACACCCCGTACCAAGGCTTCCACTCATCACTTTCCAGAAGCTGTTCTCCTGCCAAATGGAGAGCAGCCCCCAGCTATCTTCATCTCATCTGGCTTTCCATTGACACTGGACACTATGTGCCATTGACCAGTTTTTTTCTTTTTGCCTGAAGCCAGTCCTGTCTGTCTTGGTTCTCTTCTTGTCCATTTCTCTTCGACTCTCTGGTGGTTTTCTGTCCCTCTGCCTGTCCATCTAATGCACACTATCCCAAGGACTCAACTGTAGACCTTTTTTCTTCTCAGTGACTCAGGCTGCACATGTTTACTGAGTGACTATCAAATGCCCAGGGAGCTAGTTGATGGGGATTCCCCAAAGAACAAGTCACTCATGAGTCCTGTCATGAAGGAATTTACTGTCTAGAGATGGAAAGGAGGGGTGAAGAGATAAATGCCAGGCACTTTCCAAGTCACTTGGAATGTATTTTGATTCGGTGGTGGTAGGGCGGGGAGGATACTGGGGACACCGAGGAGAATCACCAACACATATGTGGGAGTCAGGTCTGGAATGTTTCCTGGAGAAAATGGCATCTACACTAAGACCTATTGGATAATGCTGGATAATCAGATGAAGGGAAGGGGACACGGGAGAGTAATCCAGGTGGAGGGAGACATGCAAACAAGTAAAGGTGTGGCCTTTTTTAGGGAACCAAAATAGTACAGTGTGGCTAAATGGAAGTGCTAAATATGATCTTGGCTTGAGGCAGATGTGGGCTGGTTCATTAGGGACCCCAGAGGCCTTACGAAGGTGTTTGTTTGGACTTTAACCTCAAGGCATTGAAGAATTTCTGAAGTGTTTTAAGTAAAGATGATGTGAGTAAATTTTAGAAAAAACCCTTTCCTGCCAGAAAACAAATGTGAAAAATCAAGACTAGAGGCAAAAATGAACTTGGGGAACTTAAGGAGAAACTGAACTAAGGTAGAGGCAGGAGTACTGGGGAGAAGCAGTTTGAGTGAATTATCTTGGAACTGAAATAAACTGGGCTCTCTCTCTGAGGAAGAGGGAGATGACTGGCTTGAGTGAATGGAAGGACAGTGGTGTCATTAATGAGGGTCTGTGAGGCGCTAGTCATTTGGAGACATCCACACCCTTATATGCATGTGGGATATCTGTCCAGTGGGCGTGTCTAGTAGGCAGTAAGCTGTGGACAGCAGAGCTCAAGCCCAGGTAGACGCCACATTCTGTAAATTCTACATTCTTAAATTTGATCATTACCTTTAATATGTTCATCTAGATTGTTGCCGTATTATCTTAATGGCCTCGCTGTTGAAGTCTGGTATCTTCATGCTCACCTTCCATGCCAGCTTCTAGGATGATCTTTCTAAACAGAGTTCAGAACACTTTGGGAACTAACCCTGGCCCACTAGCCTCCCTCTTGTGGTACCCGGCACATCGTATATTTTAACAATTTTTTGTTAATTGATTAGAGGTTCTCTTTAGTTTTTATTTAAATGGCCTCATGCCAAGGATTAATTTGTTTTTATCATCTGAGAATCATGGGCTTCGTTCCTTTTAACAAAACTACATAAAGACATATTTTTGCAACATGAGTTTATTGACCGGCAGCCTGGTTTCTTGTGTGTTATTTTTTTTTTCTTAAAGATTTTATTTATTTGTCAGAGAGAGAGAGAGAGAGAGAGACAGAGCACAAGCAGTGGGAGAGGCAGAGGCAGAGGGAGAAGCAGACTCCCTGCTGAGCAAGGAGCCTGATGTGGGACTCAATCCCAGGACCCCGGGACCATGACCTGAGCTGAAGGCAGCCGCTTAACTGACTGAGCCACCCAGGCGTCCCTCTTGTGTGTTATTTAAATGTACTCTGTAACTGTGTAATAATGAAAGCACTGGATGTAATTGAATTACCCCACACTTGGACAGGCCCAGAACACGAGGAAGAATTGCAAATCTGAGCATCCCACTATGCCTGGAGTAAAACCTGGAGGCATAGCATGATTTCAGACTTCTGGGTCTTATTTACTGTGCGCATAATTGCTTTCACTTTTTCTGGAGCTGCTTCTCTCCCCAGCTCTCCCCACCAAAGCTCTGTCTGTGAGAGGTGGAAGGTGGCACTTGGCTCTCTCCCATGATCCTGCTGTCATTATTTCACAGATAGGATAATGGTGCAGCGCTGAGTGTGTTGCATGTTTTGTTTTTGTTTGCCTTTTTTGTTTTGTTTTTCCCTCCCCTCCCTGGAGTGGCAATTCTCAATACCTTGGAAGAAAGAAGATTAGGGACTCCACTGGAAATAAAACCTTTGGACTAATAACATGTATTCTTGTTGTATTTAATTATTCATTGGGAGCTGCTGAAAAACCCAAAATGATTTGGTTTTACATTTGGTTCAAGACTCACGCTGGCTATTGTGGGAGTCAAGATTGAGCCACACAGCAGGAAGTAATGACGAGGAAATTTATGGACTCCAAAACACGCGGTGGCCAGATCTGAGGAAGAAGTAGGATCATAAAAAATACTTAAGACATACGACAACTAAAAGAAAGAATGGTTTCAGGATGCAGTTCAGTCTTGACGGTCCCATTTGTCATCCCCTGTTTGAGCCGAGAAAATGTGTACCTAGAGGGGTTTGGGAGCATATGAGACATGTTGCATAGATTAGCTCAGTCTTGAAAAAAATCCTCGGGAAAAGCATTGTCATCACCGTTTTGTAGACTCAGGAACTGGGATCTAGAGAGCTGCAGAGAGTTCCACTAGGTCAAAGAGCTGGTAGACAAGCCGAACTTAAACTTAGGTCTTTGGCCTTCAAATATCAGGCTCTTTCCAACCTGTAGCTTCCTGTCTCAGGGCTTGAAGTGTGGTGGTCACAACAGTGCTGTTCTTGAAATGGAGGAAAAGAGGACAGAGTCACATGATTAGAAGACAGAGAAAGTTGATGATGCCATCCAGGAAGTGTTTGTATTTACTTACGGTCTTCCTAAATCTAGCATAATCAGGAAGTCATTCCTAAAAGTAAGAGAGGTGGTCCCTTCTCTTTCCATTTAACTACAGACTTTGTATGCAACATCACAGTGTCTTTATTAAATTGTAAATCCTTTGAAAACCCAGGCTGTCTTTTTCTTATATGTTACCATTACCGAAGATGTGATTGAGACTCGAATGATGTTATTTAAAGGAGTAAATGAGCCTGGCAAAGGTATCACTGCAGAGCTTTCCAGATTTCCGATGTGGTTGTAAGTTTCAGACTAGTGACACGAGAAGTGACATTTAGAAGATCAGGGGAGCTTCAGAACCTATTGTCAGTCATCTGTCTCCCTCTTGGCATTACAGACAGACAGAAGCATGCTGTGCATTAATCTCAGACCCTAAAGACGTCAGATAAGCTATTTAAATGTGCAACAATAAAAGCCAAATGCATGCAAATGAGATATTCCTGTTATTGCTTACATCTTTTTCAGAGGAAAAAAATTCACACAGAAAAGGAAAACAGCCCATCTTCTTAGATGCTAAAAAGCATCTAACTAAAGGAAGAGAAATTCCTTTTAATAGTCGCATTTATTCATTCACTGACTCATTCAGGAAATATTATCAAACACCTACCATCTGCCAGGCTGGTGCCATGCACAGTGGATGTGGTGGTCAACAAGAAAGGCAGGGTCTAGTTCTTAAATAGCAGAAATTAGAACAGCAGACAAAAGAAGAGAGTAGAGCTTATTTGTTTTATTGTGTTTTCTTTTCTTTTTTTCCCCTCTGCCTTGAGGTTTTTCTTATTTCCTTCTGAATTTTTAGATGTGACCTATCCTGGGCACATCTACCAAGTCACAGAACCTTTACTTGATAGTTCTTTGCCGTTTCCCACAATATTTTGAGCAGGTAAACATTTCAGCATTTTATAAATTATCATACTATTTAACTCTAAACGAATCACTTAGGACTTGCTTTCTTAACCAGTGACCTAATTTTAAGCAATGGCACTACTTCTTAGAGAAATATTCTGGTGTTTGGTCAGTGGGGACTAGAACAAACCTGATGCCTCTTGTATGTTTTCTTTGGTGTGGTATTTGTCATAAATAAAATGTTTTCTTAATGAGGTTGTTAGGCAACTAACACAGAATTTATAAAATCTTGAGGCTTCTAGTAACAAAATTAAAAGTAAACACTGGAAACTACTTGTTTTGCATGCACCCTGCAATTCTTGCCTCCTAGCTTATGATGAACATTTCATCTAATTGGAATATCTTTGCACCCTGGGTCACTATGCTAGACGATAATGGATTTCCCGAGTGGGGAAAAATAGAAATCCCTTTAAAAATAAGATTAATTATAATGGTTTCATGCAGTTGTGAGCCAGGGCACATGTATGTTTCTAATGTTATACCAAATCAGAACAGAAATATTTATAATATGTCAAGTAAATTTGATTATGGGAAAAGATGGATATTTGTACTTAAGAATTGTTTTCTCAAGCTTCTTTCACTATAGTCATTTTTTTTTAACAGATGAAAAATTTAAAGCGTGTTTACACTATTTCAGAACCTTTAAATGGATTCTTCTTCCTCATAATGCATACACAGTAAACAATACTTCTAAAAACTAGTTGGGAGAAATATTGGCTTAGATCTTAACTCACCACTGAGATGTGGAGGCCTAGGTCTGGAAGCAGAACTGAAAAGGAAATGCTCTGAGATGACCTAGGATGGAAAAGCTACCATCTTTTAAACCTTTGCCTATTTTGAGTACTTAACATACATTATTTGTAATCTTCCGTGCAGTGCTCCCAGAGATGGGAAGATAAGGTGACCTTTGTACCCTCTTCTTCCAGTACACAGATCTCTCTGTTTGCTGAGGCCCACCTCAGGTTCAGAGCCGTTTTGGGGATACTCCTTTTGACTTCTCTCTCCTGTGTCAGAGGACGTAAACATACTTGTAATAGCAAACACAGAGCTTGCCATGAGATAACAACTATGCTTAGCACATTTATTAATCTTTCACAACACCCTTATGAGGTCAGCACTGTTGTTCTTTCTTTTTTTTTTTTTTTAAGATTTTATTTACTTATTTGACAGAGACACAATGAGAGAGGGAACATATGCAGGGGAAGTGGGAGAGGGAGAAGCAGGCTTCCCGCTGAGCAGGGAGCCCAGTGTGGGACTTGATCCCAGGACCCCATGACCTGAGCCGAAGGCAGACCCTTAACAACTGAACCACCCCAGGCGCCCAGCACTGTTGTTATTTCTATTTTACAGATGAGGAAACTGTCACACAGAGAAGTTAGGTGGCTTGCCCAAGGTCACACAGCTGAGGAAGTGCCAGACCTGAATTTAAAGCCAAGCAGTCTGCTTCCAGTGGCTTTTAGGGGTTTGTAGATTCATATGGCGGGGGGTGGGGGTGGGGTGGGGGTGGTTGCAGCTGCAGTTGAAATGAGTCTGTGGTTGTGTTTGCTCAAGTGGCGCAGTATTTTTAAAGGGAAGAGAATTTGAATTGCCTGTAGGCAGGGCATGCATTCCCTCTTCAAAAAACCGTGAGCACCAGAACTCTATTATATTCTGTCTGGCTGCTTCATGCATTCTTGTTATCTGCCTTGTACCTGAGGTCCTCAAGTTAGCGATCACTGATACCGGTGGTCTGCAGTGACATTTGTGAAGTTCTGAATACAGTCTCAACACACAGTAGGTGCTCAAACCATTTTATTTGCTGTTTCCCTTTCCCAGTCCATAAAGTTGTGCTTGGTTAATATCTCATCTCTCTCTTGCTAAGAATAAAGGACTTAAATTTCAATCTCCCAAGGGCAGGCAAAAGGAATAGGCATGGTTCTCAAATTCTCCAGTTGTAAATTTTAAGGAAGAAAAGTCATCAGATCTTTTTATAAATACACTGGACCAGTGTTCTTGGGGCTCCAGGCATGGTCAGCCTCCACACTCTATGTCAGACCATGCAACAGGTCCCTTGCTGCCCACTAGCTGGCATTTAAAGGGAACAAGAACCAAGGATCCTACATGCACGAAGGCAGGGTGCTGATGGAGGCAATGCTGAGTCTTTAAAATAAATTAAGGAACTTTTAACATTTCAAGGGGGAAATTGGCAGTTTCCCAAGCAGCATAATTACAGGACAGCGTGTAATGTGTAATTAAACTTAACTATGAAGCAAATGACTGGATAAAGCTTGGTGGCACATCATTTTTTGTTCCCACAGTGCTGACAGATCCTCCCCTCCCCTTGTCCCTGAAATGGCTTTAGCAGCAATTGCTCCTAATTTTTTTTAAATGAAATTATATGTTGCCAGTTAAACACACAGTTTCATGTAAAGGAACCTTTTTTATTTGAATGACGTTTTCCTTCTAGGTGATCTGGAGCACAGAATCAGTTTGGAATAACAAGGACCCCAAGGCATAGCCTTTCTGGGACTTTAAAATGACTCTTTGTCTAATAATTCGTTTACATACTTGATTCTTTGCTTTTATGTTTATTCTTTCTTTGACCAAGGTCCACAGCCTGGAGGCTTATTTTCATGTAGCTTTTTCATGTTATAAAAATAGCGGCATTAATTTCATTGATTGTGAATAACCAAGCTGTTACTGCCAGTCAGGACCCCTTGAGAGTGTGAATATATGTGATAGACTTACTAATTGCACTGGAAGGTAGAATTTCTGACTTCCAAAGTCAATGATTTGAATGGGATGCTTCAGGCCTTGGGATGAGATCATTGTTCAATATGGGCTTGGTTTTGTCTCAGAAGGCCCATCATCTGAGCAAATGCAGGTTCCACATACCTTACGTGCTGGATATAACAGTGTACACATTCTGTGTTCAGACCACCTGAGTTCTTGTGGTACTGGATTCAGTTTCTGAAATCTGAAGCAGGACTAAAACATGATGATTATCTGTTTCATTCTCCTTTGCTACCAGCTCAAGCTGGGTATTAGGTTCAGAATTTTTTATTTAGCTATATTTATTAGTTTTTCCGTTTTTGGTTTTTTTTTTTTAATGTAGTAGGACTTTAAAACACAGTGATGGATTGCTTGAGAAAAAAAAAATGAAACCAAGCTACATAATGAACTCTATGTAGTTGACACACTGTAAACCTAAGCTCAGTGTGAATTATTACAAGGGCAGAAACTACAGATACCCTTGCTAGAGGATCAGTGAAGCCCTGAGCCGACAGTCACTGTCCCGAGTTCTCTTAGACTCAGTGATCTCTTCCCGTTCGTTCTCCAAACTGGGTTCCCTCTGTCTACATTGTCCATTTTTATGTCTCACTATGCTGAACAAATAAATATTTATTGAGTACTTGCTCTGTGACCAGCTGCCTCCTTTCTGCTATTATTGATCAAGCTTCCATCTTCGATTATACATTTTCTACCTTCACGGTACAGAGCTCAGCTCAGTAGCTGCTGTGCTGGGAATTTGCTGTTATTTCTCCCCTTTTTGCTCTCATTGCTGCACCATATTGCAGTGCAGAAATTCCAGAAGTTGCAGATCACTTCTGCCTGTTTTTTAAGAGGGAAAGTTTTCTGGGAATCCTTTCTCTTGTGTGTGCCTAGAGTTGGAAGGTGTTATAGGCCTCATTGGCTTTTTAGTTATTTTTAAATAATAGACTTTCTTTTTTAGAGCAGTTTTAAGTATACAGAAAGTTAGAGCAGAAGGTACAGAGGGTTCCCATACATCCCCCTGCCCCTCTCTGCCACACACAGTTTCCCCTATAATTAACATCTAGCATTAGTGGGGTCCATTTAGTCATGTTTGATAAGCTAATATCCTGCAACCTGTTATAATTGCTTATTGGTTCCAGGAGTTGTTTGTTGAGTCTTTGGAATTTTCTAGATGGATAATCATGTCATCTGTGTACAGTTTTATTTCTGCCTTCCCAGTCTGTACACTTTGTATGCCTTTATCTTTTTGCATTACCTAGGACTTTCAGTAAGATATTGAGGAGGAGTGATAAGAGGGAACACCTTGTCTTGATCCTGATCTTAGGGGGAAAGGCTCAAGTTTCCCAGCAATAGGTATGATGTTAGTTAGCTGTAAATTTTTTATAGATGTTCTTTATTAAGTTGATGAAGTTCCCTATCAGTATTTGTTTGCTAGGACTGCCATTACAAAGGACCATGGACTAGGTGGCTCAAACAATGGAAATATATCCCTTCACATTTCTGGAGGCCAGAAGTCTGAGATCAAGGTGTCTATCTTGTAAATGTTTCTTCTAAGATCTCTCTCCTTGGTTTGTGGATGTTTGTCTTCTCCCTGTGTCTTCACATGGTCTTCTTTCTTTCTGTGTCTGTGCCCTATGTAAGGACACCAGTCATATTGGATTAAGACCCAATGTAATGACCTCATTTGACTTAATTACCTCTTTAAATAACTTGTCTCCAAATATAGTCACATTCTGAGGCACTAGGAGTTAAGACTTCAATAAATGAATTTAGCCCAATTCATTAGCACAATTCAGCCAATATCACCCTCTATTCCTAGTTTGCTGAGAGTTTTTATCATTAATGGATGTTGGATTTTGTTAAATGCTTTTTCTATGTGCATTAATATTATTGTATGATTTTTCTACCTTTGCTGTGATTAATTACATTAATTGATTTTTGAATGTTGAACCAACCCTGCATATCTGGAATAAATCCCATTTGATTATAGTGTATAATTCTTGGGTTTTATTTGATAATATTCTTGAGCATTTTGCATCTGTGTTCATGAGAGCTGTTTGTGTGCAGTTTTCCTTTCTTTTGATGTCTTTGATTTTGGTTTACAGTAATGCTGCCCTCATAGAACAGATTAGGAAGTGTTCCTCTGCCTCTATTTTCTGGAACAGATCGTAGAGAATTGATATCATTTCTTCCTTAAATGTTTGTTAGAATTCACCAATAAAACCATCTGGGCGTGGTGCATTCTGTTTTAAAATGGTTACTAATTATTGAGTCAATTCCTTTAATTGATATAAGCCTATTCAGATTATCTATATCACCTGTCTTTTGAAGAATTGGGCTCTTTCATCTAAGTTATCAGATTTGTGGGCATAGAGTTGTTGCGATATTACTTTATTACTTTTTACTATCATTGGCTCTGTAGTGATGGCTCCTCTTTCATTTTCAATGTTGGTAATTGATCTTTTTGCATTTTTTCTTGGTTGACCTGGCTAGGGTTTTATCATTTTAATTGATCTTTTCAAAGAACCACCTTTTGGCTTCATTGATTTTTCTTTGTTGATTTACAGTTTTCAGTTTCATTGATTTCTGCTCTAATTATTATTACTACTTTCCTTCCACTTACTTTAGATTTGATTTGTTCTTTTCAAGTTTCCTAAAGTGGAAGCTTAGATTACTGATTTTACGTCTTTCTTCAAAAATATATGAGTCAAATGCTATAATTTTCCCTGTAAGCTTTGCTTTTGCTGCACCCCACAAATTTCTAAAAGCTGTATTTTCATTTTCATTTATTTAAAAATATTTCCAAAAATTTTTTAGGCTTTTTCTTTAAGCCTTGTGTTATTTAGATATGTGCTGTTTAATCTCCAAATATTTTGGGATTTCCCAGATATTTTTTGGTTATTGATTTCTAGTTTAATTCCGTTGTTGTCTGAGAGCATACTTTGTATGATTTCTATTCTTTTTTCTGTTAAGATGTGCGTATGGCCTGGAGTATGGTCTATCTTATAAATGTTCCATGTGAGTCTGAGAAGAATATGTATTTGACTGTTGTTGTATGACATATCCTATGCATATCAATTAGATCCATTTGATTAATGGTACTGTTCATTTCAACTATATACTTAATGATTATCTTCCTGCTAGATCTATCAATTACCAAAATACAGATATTCAAGTCTCCAAGCATAATAGCAGATTTGTCTATATTTCCTCACAGTTTCATCAGTTTTTGCCCAACATAATTCAGTTTTCCATGGTTAGGTGCATGTATTTAAGGATTATTATGTCTTTTTACACAACTGACCTCTTTGTCATTATCTAATGTATCTCTTTTCTCCCTGACAATTTCCTTGCTCTGAAGTTTGCTCAGAAAGTCTGAAATCAATATAGCTAGTCGTTTTCTTTTGATTCATGTTACCAAGTGTGGGGGCCACCACATATGGGCTGTCCCAATTGGCTGGGGCCAGCAGCGCAATTGGTGAAAAAATTCACCCAAGGCAGAACAAAAGAGAAGTTTATTGAACACACTGCAAAGGAGCAGCAGACAGGACAGCAAAGGAAAGACTGTCTGTGGTAAGGTGGTGAGGAGGGGCCACAGTTATAGGGCAGAGTGAGGAGGTATGGGGAAGTATGAAATTTTCCCTTTTTTGGTAATCTTAGGAACTGTGCCTGGTTGTAATTGACATTTAGGGACTGTGACTATTTCGAGGTGGGTCACTTAATAAGCCTCTTTGCATTCAGCTCAGTGGTCACTGTGGGCCCTTTTACCTTACTCAGGTTTTCATTGCTCAAGCTTGTTGCCTAAAAGTGGCCTCTACACCAAGATGTATCTTTCTCCATCTCTCTGCTTTTAAAGTCTACATATCTTTATATTTAGAGTGGAGATTTTGTGGACAACATATAGTTGGGTCTTGATTTTTATCTACCCTGACAGTCTCTGTTTTTTAATTGATATATTTAGACCATTCACATTTAAAGCAATTGTTGATGTAATTGGATTAATATCTACTATATTTGTTTTTGTTTTCTATTTGTTGTCCTTTTTCTGTGTGTGTGTGTGTATTTCTTTTGTTTTTCACTCATATTTCTACCCTCTGATTTTAATTGAGCGTTTTCTGATTCCATTTCTCTCTTTCCTTGATATATCAATCGTACTTCTATTAACAATTTTTAGTTGCTGCCCTAGAGTTTGCAGTATACATTTACAACTAATCTAAGTTCACCTGGAAATAATATTCTTCACAGGTAGTGAAGGTGCTTTATATGAGAGTATTCCCAATTCCTCCCTCCTGCCTCTTATTCAACTTAATTATCTTAGAAGCTATAATCACTTAATATATTATTGGTATTATTATTTTGAACAAACTGTTACCTGTTAGATCAATTAAAAATTTAAGAAATTTTATTTTGCCTTCATTTATTTTTTCTCTGTGCCCTTTCTTTCGTTATGAAGTCCAAGTTTCTGACCTATATCATTTTCCTTCTCTCTGAAAAATTTCTTTTAATATTTCTTGTAAGACAAGTCTACTGGTGACAAATTGTCTATGTTTTTGTTTGTCTGACAAAGTCTTTATTTCTTCTTTATCTTTCAAGGATAACTTTTTTTGTACACAGAATTGTATGCTTTTTTTTTTTTCATTCAACACTTTAAATATTTCACTCACTCTCTTCCTGATTGTATGATTTCTGAAGAAAAGTCTGATGTAATTCTTATCCTTGTTCCTCTTTTGGTAAGGTGTTTTCTCTCTACCTCTCACTTCTTTCAAGGTTTTTTTTTTTTTTTTTTTTTGTCTTTGATTTCCTGCAGTTTGAATATAATATGCCTAAGTGTAGATTTTTTGGTATCTATACTGCTTGTTGTTCTCTGAGTTTCCTGGATCTGTGCTTTGGTGTCTTTCATTAATTTTGGAAAATGCTTAGCCATGTTTACATCAAATATTTCTTCTGTTACTTTCTCCTTCTCCTTCTGGTATTCTCATCACATTTGTGGTACAACTTTTGTAATTGTCTACAATTCTTAGATATTCTATTCTAGTTTTTTCAGTTTTTTTTTTTTTTTTTAAGCTGCCAAACCATGCCAATTCTGTAGAGTTAGGAGGTGTTGCTAGAAAGGTAGGCAGGGGACCAATCATGAAAGACGTTTCATGCTTTGCTAAGTAGTTTACATAATTCAACAGAGCATTTCTGCATTTTTCTGCTTTACATGTTGCCCTTCTATGTGGATATTTCCTTTCGATACAGGGTCTACTTCTAAAACAGCTATAAATAATGGCAATGACAGGAATTTTGAGATGGAGAGTGATGTGGTCTGATTTGCCTTTAAGAAAGATCAGGCTGATAGTGTCGAGAATGAATTGGTGGTATCTAGTAATTAGAGGCAGGGTCATTGCAATGGTACAGATGAGAGATGAAGAGGTTTGGTGTAGAACATTGTAGCAAGAATGGGTTTGAGATACAAAATTCATTTTTCTTTTCAGCTTAGGAAGTTTTTATTGGCTTAAGTTTAACTCACTGATTCTTTCCTCATCCCTGACCAGTATACTAATGAGCCCATCAAAGACATTCTTTATTTCTGTTACAGTGTTTTTCATTTCTAGCATTTTCTTTTGATTATTTCTTAGTGTTTCCATGTCTCTGCTTACCTTGCCCATCTGTTCTTGCCTATTGTCCACTTTTTCTGTTAGGGCCATTAGCATATTAATCATAGTTATTTTTAATTCCTGATCTGAGAAGCCCCAAGTCTCTGCCATATCTGAGTCTGACTCGAATATTTTCTTTGTCTCTTCAGGTTGTGTTTTTTGCCTTTTAGTATTTCTTGTAATTTTTTGTTGAAAGTTGCACATAGTGTATTGGGTAACATGAACCGATGTAAATAAGCCTTTAGTGTGAGATTTTATGTTTATCTAGTTAGGAATTTTACTGTGCTCAAGGTTTGCTGTAGCTGTGGTGTCAGAGGCTGAAATTTCCTCTCGTATCCTTGTTTTTGTCTCTCCTGTTGTCTTTGTGTTTCCCTAGAGACTCCTTCAAAAATAGGGTCCAAGGCTTGTAGTTTTTTTACCTGTGATCTCCTGTTATTATACAGGAGCCCTATTGATGTGATGGTAAAGTGTAGGGAGAAGGGAAGTGTCCTATAGTTCTGTGATTAGGTCTCTTTTTCTTTTCTTAATGAGCCTGTAACCTTGTGCTGTGACCTGCAAATGTCCTTCTCAGTTCCCTTCTCCTCTTTCAGAGGAAACAAGAGGGCTAAACATGGCTATAATCTGGTATTTCCCTTCCCCCAGAATGGTTAAGTTCTGGTGAAATCTAGGTAGTTTAGGTTCTGGTAAAACAGTTTCCCTTGAGGGTAGGCCACTGTTAAAGAGAATGGAATGCTCTGGGCTTAGTCCAAAATGCTTACTTTTTCCCTCCCCCTGATTGAAGCGAGAGGATCTCTGATCTTCGCCTTGAGAACATGGCAGAGCTCCTGGAGGTATAACTCATGAAAGTGTGGGGACCCACATAAGGCTGGGCCCCCAATTTTTCCCTCTTAAGGCACATCCTGTCTCTAGCAATGTCAGTTACCCTTTGAGTGTTCCCAACAGGCTCCAGCACTGGCTTCTGCTCCCAGGAGCTGCGATCCTCCATATTTGCGTATTTCTCCAGTTTTGAGGGTAACAGTTTGCCCTGTGGCCTCAATTCTCTGATGGAACTAAGAAGAGGTATTGATTTTCAGTTTGTTCGGGCTTTTTCTTGTTGTGAATGTGGGAGTGATAACTTCCAAGCTTTTTACATGTCAGACGGGGAAACAGAAATCCCCTCCTTGTTTTTCTTAGTAGGAAAAAACAAAATAAAACATTTGAATTAAAAAATAGCTGGCAATTTTGTTCCATTGCTGGAAATTCCTGTACTCAGTTGTTTTTTGCTACAAGTATCCTTCTAGGATCTACTTTCTTCAGGGGTTAAGCTTGGCTAAATCTACTTAGAATATTAATGTTTAAATGTTTCATGGCACTGAGTATAGGTTGCCACCATAGACCCTTCCAGGGACTTTAAAATCCCTGGCTCAGAGGATTACTCTTCATTTCATTAACACTCAGTTGCCATTAACCTCCATCAACAAATTCTGTTGACTCTGCCTACAAATTACACACACAATCCCACCTCTTTTCCCATCTCTGCTGCCTTTATAATAATCTAATCCATTGGGGCACCTGGGTTGTGCAGTTAGTTAAGCATCTGATTTTTGGTTTCAGCTTAGGCTGTGATCTCAGGGTGGTGAGGTTGAGCCCTATGTTGGGCTCTGCATTCAGCAGGAAGTCTGCTTCTCTTTTTCTCTCTCTCTCTCCCTCTTCTCCTCCCCACTCCATGTGCGTGCTCTCTCTCTCTATCTCGCTCTCTCAAATAAATAAATAAATCTTTTAAAAAATAATGTAATCCATTAAATAGCTCTCTTATAATATTGTAGTAGTCTCTTAGTTGGTTCTTGCTGCTTCCACCCTTGTTCCTCTTGTCTATTCTCAACACAGTAGTCAGAATATTAGGAAACCAGAGTGATCTTTCTAAATTTTTTTCTCATCTTGTCACTTCTCTGCTCAAAATCCTCCAGTGGCTCCTATCTCACTCCATGTAAAATCCAGAGTCATTGCCATGGCTCCTAAGGCTCTATGATAGTCTGCCTCTCTGTCTTTATGTCCATCTGTTCCTTGCTCACTCCATCTGCAGGGACCTCCTTTGTATTAGTCTCCTAGAGCTGCCATAGCAAAATACCACAGACTGACCGGCTTAAACAATAGAAATTTATTTTCTCAGAGTTCTGGAGGCTGGACGTGTGAGATCAAGATGCCACCAGGGTTGGTTTCTTCTTTGGCCTCTCTCGGCTTACAGACAGCTGCCTTCTTGCTGTGTCTTCACATGGCCATCCTGCTATGCACTTACATCCCTGGTGTCTCTTCTTCTTCTTACAAGGGAACCAGTCGTATTGAGTTAGAGCCCCTCCCTAATGGCCTCATTTTAATTTAGTTGCCTTTTTTAAAGGCTTTTATCTCCCAATACAGTCATGCTCTAAGAGAATTAGACCCTCAAATGAATTTTGAGGGGACACAGTTCAGTCCATAGCATCCTGCTGACATTGAACGTACCAGGTGTACTCCAGCCTCTGGGTATTGTACTTGCTCCTTCCTCCCAGGGAACCTGCTTCCCACTGAGTCCTATCGCTTCCTCCCTCATTTCCTTTAGGCTCAGAGTGCCCTTTAGGCACCACCAGATATTAAGTAGTGACTTCATCCTTCTGCTCCCCATCTGCCCCCCACCTTTGTTTTTCTCCAAATGTAATGCTTGCTTATTATACTCCAAATTTATTTCTGTATTTATTTCCTATTTACCTGTGCCGCTATACAAGCTGGTATATAAGGGCAGACACTATGTGTTGTGTCTCTGCTACGCCCCAGTGTCTAGAGCGGGGGTAGGCGCACAGAAGGCACTCGCACATGTCTGTTAAATGAGTGCCTCACTCAGTTATGTTCTGCCTTCTGGCTGGGATTGCCAGGCACTCCCATGTAGGAAGCCGTGGAAATAGGTTTCCATCTGGAACATGCTATAGCCTTCCTGGCTGTAGACTTTGTCCTTTGTCCATTTTGGAATGGAAGCCCAAATTAGCAGCTGTACTGGTGTGTCCCAAAATGGCCTTGCCCCAGACATGCTGATGCTTATACTTGGGTGAATCCCTGCTGACTTTTGTTTTTAAGTTGTATTCATGTGACCAGAGTCCAGCTAGCATTAGCAACCTGCCTACCAAATCAGGAGGCATTTTGTATTAGTATAATACAATTTGGGTGGTAATGTTCCCAAATGTCCCATTGTATATGATAAAAATAACTTTTTTCCTTGGGAACTGTGCAATACACCTGGAACACCCAGGAGTGTTTGACATGTCAGGTTATTTTATTTTTACATTGACCTTAATTTTATCAACTTTTTCCCTGCATTGGTAAAACCCAAGATTCCAAGATTTAGTATAAAATTATAAATAATAGACAATATTTTTCTTGCATTTTATAAAGCAATTAAAACACTATTAGTAAGAGATATAACAGCCCTGACAACTAACTTCTCACTGGCTGGTTTATTAAATTTTATTCTGTATAAAGGTCCTTATACCTTATACTTGGAGGCTTTTAGAATCCAAGACCCCAATGTATGTCATTCATACCTACCTACAAAGTTGCAATTACCAAGATCAGGGAGGCTAGCTTGGCTGACTTTTCAGTTCTTGAATGGTGATGCTCCTGTACCACAGGACCTTTGCACTTGCTGTTCCTGCTGACTCAGCCCCTCTCTTCTCTACTGTTACCCCTTAACTGAGCTTTCATTCTTTAAGACTTCATCCTTAAGGCTCCTCTTTTATTGATTTATGTTTCCTTGTTATTTCCTTTATAGATTTGGAATTATATAATCATGTATTTTATTATTTGATCATTATCATTTTTGTCCTTTGTCCTCATTCCCTAGCACTGGACCATATAAATTATTTGTTAAATGAATAATTAAAGACTTGATATGTTGAATCCCTGACCAGTGTTATTTCCCTCTTTTCCCCTCTGAAGTCCTTCATGGCCATGGTGATATGTGTCAGAGGATCAAAACTGAAAACAGACTTGGAAGAAATCTGCCTTTCAGTGAGCTGGTGAGATCATCTGAATGGCCATAATTTCTTAAGACCGATGAGCTACATGGTATTAAGTCTCACATAAAGTGTCGGTTATAAAAGCCATGAGAATATATGTATGCTGCATAAGTGGACATGAGTTCTGTATGAGAACATGACTGAGAAGACCAAAGTTTAGTTAATTATTTTGGCAGAGGGGTCAGTTCTGCTGAGAGCCTGGTGCTTGGGGCCCCACTCTGTATATGGTAAGAACAAATAAAAGGTAAAATGTATGAGTAATGAATGTATACTAGGGGCTGCCAAGAATATTTTACGTATATTGCCTCATTAAGTTCTTAGGACTCTATAGGTTAGACTCTACTGTTGTCACATTTTGCAGATGAAGACACTGAGGCTCAGAGCTGTTAAGTAACTTGTTCATTGTTATGAGTACTAAAACACAGACCTGGAATTTGGACCAGGCAGTTCTGGGGGTAACTTTTTAGTACTTTACGTTTTATTCAGTGATGTGCTAGTAAATAAGCTTTCAAACAAAACAAAACTAAACTGATTTATCAATTCCTGTGTTATAAATATTCCCACTATGGCTGATTTCAACATACCAATAGTTTATGGCTTGCAATTTTTTTTAAGTTAAACAATTGCTGGTTAGCTTGTTTTAGCACACCATGCATTCATTCCCTCTGGAGTTTCCCCTTCATATCAATTATCCCATTTGCTTTTCTCACAATATGATGAACTATATGGAACCAGTGGGATTAACCTCAGTGTCCTGATCTTTTCAGTGGGCGGATGGCATTTCCAGTTCCCATTGCCAGTAAGTGATGGAGTTGAATGAGGGGCACTCTCTCTCTCTTACTGACACTCCTGCCTCTCCACATGCATGACCTCTTCCACCATTAGCATCACCCATCAGAGTGGGACATTTGTTTACAAATCAGTGAATCTGCACTGACACATCATAATCACTCAAAGTCCATAGGTTACATTACAGTTCCCTTTTGGTGTGGTACATTCTATGGGTTTGGGCAAATGTATAGTGACCTGTATCTATCCTTATGGTATTCTATAGAGTATTTCCACTGCCCTGAAAATTCCCTGTGCTCTGCCTGTTCATCCCTCCTCACCATGCCTAACCCATGGCAGCCACAGATCTTTTTTACTGTCTCCAAAGTTTTCCTTTTCTAGAAGGTCATATGATCAGAATCATATAGAATGTAGCCTTTTCAGATTGGCTTCTTCCACTTAGTGATATGCATTTAAGTTTCTTCCATGTCTTTTCATAGCTTGACAGCTCATTTCTTTTTAGTGCTGAATAATATTCCATCATCTGGATTGTACCAGTTTATTTATCCATTCACCTAGCGAAGGACATCTCAGTTGCTTCCAAGTTCTGGCAATTACGAATAAGCTGCAATAAACATCTATGTGCAGGTTGATGTGTGCACATAAGTTCTCCACTCCTTTGGGTAAATACTAAGAAGTGCTGTTACGGGATTAGTACGGTAAGAGTATGTTAGTTTTCTAAGAAACCACCACCTAACTGTCTTCCAAAGTGACCATACCGTTTTGCATTCCCATCAGCAAAGAATGAGAGTTCCTGCTTCTCCACGTCCTCACCAGCATTTGGTGTTGTCAGTTGCAGATTTGGGTGGTGAAATGATTTTAAGGGAACTCTGTCCCATTTAAATGGAGTGTGAAATGACCCAAGCTTCTTGGATGATGGTTTGTCAATATATTTTAAGTGGCAAAAATATTGAGAGCTCTTGAAGGAACACTTCCATGTCTAGAAATGTACTTAAGGAAATAATTTTGTAAATAAACATTAAAAAATGCTCCACAAGGATGTTGATCACTAGGCCTGGGTAATGAGAGAGAAGAGCACTTTGGGGTAAAGGGAGGGGTCTGGACCAGAGCCTGGCACCAGTGCAAATGTAAAGCTGCCGTGCGTCTTTGCCTTACGTACATTAAGATTTGTGTCTTTTTTTTTTTTTAAGAAAATATTCTAAAATGAAGGAAAAAGTAGTCTTTTTTGGATATAACAACTGTGAGATAATTGATCTCTCTGATATTTAAACACTTATGCTCTTTATTACGTTGGCTGCTTGGGGACAAGAATAGCCAGCCTCTCTGTGGTGCCCAGGGTGTGCCTCACGTAGCATCAGAGGGGCTCGGTTCATTCCAGAGGGCAGTTTGGGGCTGGTCACTGTTGCTTCCTGGGAAAACCTCAAGCATTGCTTTGGCTTGCATTACTCTCTTTCCCTCTCTATCCGTATCTTCTGAGATCTGTGTCAATTATAAAGTAATTAAGAGAAATCTCATTAATCTTGCTATAAAAGAATACTTTTGAATGTCTTATTTTCCATTTCTCATGTTCTACCTGAAAACATAGAATTAACGGAGAGGCCAGTCATCAAGCAAGGAAAATGGGGCTCACGCTGAGGGCCTGTTTCCGGCTGGAACAGGGGACTTGGAATCAGAACTGGTCCCCAAAATGTGCAAAGGAGAAGGAAGGCCTACCAGGGACATTATCACCTAGGAAACATGAGTAGGTTTCTCTTTCAGTACTTCAACATGGGATGCCAGCCCCGAAGCTCCCCTTACAGGCTGTTCCTCCTCTGCCCCTGACCACCCATGCAGGATTCCCTTGTAACAGGAGGGTAGGGGAGTGGAACCAGCACACCCATGCAGGGTATGTGCAAAGAGACATCTTTCGCGATGGAAGCTGGCTCCCTGTCATCTCATAATACATTTTTTCCTGCTGGTTCTCACTCACAGTATTTACAGGAAGCATTTATAGCAAATACTTGCCAAGTGTTTTCCATAAACACAACTAAGGACATTTTTCACACACTCCAACAGCTCTGTAAATGTTTGTTTTCACAATGCACAGAGAAGGTGAGTGTAGTTTCCCTAAACAGACCTTTGAAGTGTGGGCTTTGGCCCAGTGAGAATTTGCATCTGAATTGGCTCTTCATGGTGGACACATCTCCCTGGGGGCACATCGGGTACTTGCAGAAGACTCAGTTTCGAGAGGAGTTTTCCTCCACAGTTTGGATTCCTTGTGTGGCTAAGTGCTCCAGCTGTGGAGAAGCTTCTGGGTTCTGAGAAGCCCCATGAGGAAGGAAAGGATGAGGTTGGAGGTTGCTGGGAGCATCATGGTAGTCATTGCTGCTGATAAAGTCCACAGGGAAATAGAATGGGGAATATGGATGACAGGGATAAGAAGGTGATTGTAACTCCGTGAAGATGTATGAGAATGTACAGGAAAAAAAAAATTAGGAAAATTCTCATGTTAAAACCAGGCAAGTTGACGCTTGCTGTAAAGGACAGAGATGTCCACTGGGCCCTTGGTGGGCACTGCCAGCCCAGTTAGAGGCCAGAGTTTTATCCTGTGGTATCCATTCACTTGTTTAGTAACTGTCTCATTAATAAGTGCCTAGTGTACGTATGTGTGACTTTGCTACATCGTGAGGGATTCACCGGTGATTGAGATGTGGTTCTCCCCCCTAGGGAAAATAAGACACATATACTTGCCACAATTTGGGGCAGAAAGTGAGAACTGCTATAAGAAAGAAAAAGATAAAGGGCTGTGGGGTTTTAGAGGAAGGAATTGCATATGGTTTTATGAAGAAAGTGACATTGAGTTGGGTCCAAAGGAGAAGGGAAATTTAGACAAATGCTGGAGGGAGAAGGGGGGTGGAGAGATATCAGGGGAAGCAATCTGCATAGAGAGAAACCACACTGGGACCCACCCCTGTAGGAGGGCCACCCCGCAGAAGAGCTCTCTCCTTTCACAGAAGTAACCAAGATTTGGGATGCTTATATAGAATGAGCTGGAATGAGACGGGTTCCATTTAAAAAGCTAGATTTAATAGAAGAAAGATTTCCTTTTCACATTAATTCAAGCAAAACAACGTATGGCCTAATTTGTGAATTGGGTTTCAAAAAATAATTTTCCCGTTGTAGCTAATTTAATATGTGCGTAATCGGAAAAATCAGCATTTTCAAACAGAAAAGGCCAATTGATTATTGTCCAGAAGAAGGCGATAGGAAATAAATAGTTCTCCTCGCCTCTCCATACTCACAAGTCCATTCTCCCCGACCAGAGAGAATTTATAAATCTGTGAGCTAAGTGAGAAAATGAGGTGAGATCTGACTTGCAGGGATTCGTTTTATCACTAGCTCTCCTGGAATGTGTTTGTTTATAGTAAAGCGAGTTATGTCCAAAGATGTTTCAGACAACATATGTGGAGCGTAACTTAGCTTTAAGACTGCAATAACTGTTAAGGCAGTGGTGACAATTTCTCAGTAAGAAATCAGGCTTGAGCAATGTCAAGCCTAATTTTTCATCCAGCAGTGACTGTCAGACAATGCCAACATCTCACTGTCTTTGCATTCCATTGAAGGAGATGGAAGGCATTTGTATTCCGTAATGTAATGTTGAGTGAGTCAAAATTCTGCCCCGTGATCTTGTGATTTATTGCTAATGGTGCCCAACAGGCAGAGGGGCTTCTCTGCCTTCGTTCAGCATCTAAGTTCCAGTTGCAATTAATCTTTATTACATTCCATAGCTCACCTCTGGTCTGGAATGTTAAAAAGATGCCTCGGGAGAGAGTCTGGAATCCATTTCTTCCCCTCCAAGTCTCACCCTCTCTGTGAAGTTGGCTCTGCTTGCCCATTGCATGCCACGTGCACCTTCATCCCAGAAAGTAATACTTCCTTGTAAAAAATGCAAACAATCTAGAAGGAGATGAAAGAGGGACATAGCAAGTGAAAACCTGTCCACCCTCCAAATCCCATCCCCTGCGTCTTCCAAATAGATTACAAGCCTCTAAAGATGGTATTTTGTTCATAGATGTATTTTTAGCAGCTAGCAAGTTCCTTAGTAATAATGAATGCTTACAGAAACGCTTGTTGAAAAAAGAAGAAATAATTGTCCAATGAATGAGTGAATGAGTGAATGAAAGAATCAAAGGGTGGGGACTACAATTCATATGACAGATTTGGGAAGTATAATACCTTGCTTTTCAAAATGTGGTTCTCGGCCCTGCAGCGTCAGCATCCCCTGGGAGCTGGTTAGAAATGCAGGACCTCGGGCTGACCTCAGCCTATTGGATCAGAATCTGTATTTTAACGATATCTTCAGGTGATCCATGCAGTGCTTTAAAGTTTGAGAAGACCTGAGTAGTGTATGTCTACAAAATAATATAAACGTGAGTTTTCACAATTAAATGCAAGGAAGTATATGTGATTTGCAGATAAGCAGTGTGCAGAAAGCCGTTCCTCATCAGTGGATACCGAGGGCTTTGTAAGGACTTCATGCTTTACTCCCCTCACGGGCCCCATTTGGCTGGCTGTCCTTGGGTGTCCTATTAGGACTATTACCCTAGGCCACTTCTGTACCTCTGGTGCCTCTGTCTGGTCAGTCCTAAACCCCAGCTTGGAAATAGAAACACTTTATGCCACCCAAGAAGCAGTTCAAACCACAGCGTAGAAGTTATAAGTCCTGCCTGTAGACTCAGGATGCCGGCGCATCCCATTTCACTGCTAGACAGCAGACACATGACTCAAGCTCCAAGGCATGGTTTCCTCATCTGTAACAAGTAGTCCTGCTTGATGGCCTGTGGGGACCAAATGAGTTAAAGACTTGAGAGTGTGCACATGGTAATCAGTCCATCGGTATTCACTCTTTCTTAAATTGAGGTGAAATTCACGTCATATCAAATAAACCATTTCAAAGTGAATTATTCAGTGACATTTAGTACATTCACATGTTGTGTGAAACACTACCTCTGTGTAGTTGCAAGACATTAATTATCATCATCCCAAAAGGAAACCCCATATCCATTAAGCAATCGCTCCCCTCCCCACCTCGAGCCCCAGGCAGTGACCAATCTGCATCCTCTATGGATTTTAACTCATTAATGACATTTTTTGTAGTCACAGAAAAAAAAATCAGAACAATCAGATTTATTTCTCCTTCATCTACTCTTCTTGCTTTTCACGTCTTTAAAAACAGGAGGTTTTCCATTGATGGAAAATGAGAATATAGATGGGCATAACTTTAAATCAGTGGTTCGTAAAGGGTGGTCCCAAATTAGCAGCATCCACAGTATCTGGAAACTTGTTAGAAATGCACATTCTTGGGTCTACCCCAGAAAAACTGAATTATAACTCTGGGGCTGGGGCCCAGCAATCTGTGGTTTTGATAAGCTTCCAGATGATTCTAGTGTAGGCTCCAGTTAGAGAACCGCTGCTTTCAATAAACCAGATGTTTCCTCTGCAAGCATGTAGCGATGGCTGCAGGTGCCTGCCACGCCCGTGCCGTCCTGTTTCTGGGATGCAGGCATCAGCAGGGGCATCACTCCGGCTCTCCGCTGGCCTTTGGAAGGGTCCACGGAGCTGATGTCTCGGCTTCCCTCAGTGACGCCGGGGTCACTGTGCGGGCATAAACTCACGTCATCCCTGCTCTTATTTACTCTTCCCCTGTTGGTGCTGCCCAACTCCGTACTTGGCGGGAGGACCCTCCGGCAGAGCGTGGTTCCGAGTGCTTGGTGGGTTTCACACATCGTGCAGTGGTTGCGCTCTATCAAAGTGCAGGCAGCGCTTCTTTTTGGTTGATTAATGTTCAATTTGAGGTCTATTATGAACCTTCAGGCTTTAATTACTACACCATTACCCAGTCAATTCCTTGCCATTTTATATTTATGGCTTTTATTATGCCTCTGTATGTGCAATTGCCTAATTTTATTCTGGAAGGATTTCACCTCATTAGCTGGGTTTTATACCATTCTTCTCATTTGTCCAGATTGTTATTTATCTCCGTTCCCCGTGTGCACTTTCTACATTGTTTTCTTCGCTAATCTGACCTCTTCTGCATTCTTTTTCTCCTTTTGCTGGGATGCATTGTTCTTTTGCCCTTGGCAAGAGCTCTTGAAGTTTTTGCACACTCTGCTCTGGGAGTGCTCTTCCCTGGTCACACTCTTGACTCAGTCATTCCATTGCAGCTGCTTTAGTGTCATTGGCCTTGTCCAAAGGCCTTGAGGCCTGCCCTTCAGCCCCGGACATACCATGGACTGCTTTATTATCAGATTTATTTCTTTTTCCACCCAACTTCTGTATGTGAAGGTGTGTAGATGGAGGCTTTTTCTTTCTTTTTTTTTTTTTAAGAGTATGCTGCTAAAAATTATTTTGAAATGTTCTCTGAAATGTTTTGTAACACACCTTCCCTCAATCCCTCCAGTGTCTCAGAGGAATCTGTGGTTTGGTTTACTTGCTTGTGTATTTTGTTCGGTTTCATCTCAGACAGACGGGCCGAATTCAACTCCGAGGGAGCAGCCCCCCAGTCTGCGTCTGGCAAGCTTTTCAATGATCCAGATGCCTAGTCAAGTTTGAGAATCACTGTTCCGA
Organism: Mirounga angustirostris; assembly: GCF_029215605.1. Classification (NCBI taxonomy): domain Eukaryota; kingdom Metazoa; phylum Chordata; class Mammalia; order Carnivora; family Phocidae; genus Mirounga; species Mirounga angustirostris. The sequence continues at coordinate 40,297,076 of NW_026991720.1, forward strand.
AGAGATGCTGAAAGAACCTTAGGAAATCCATCTAAGTCAGAAATAATATTTATTCCACCCTAGTTCTTCTTTTGCCAAAAAGCAAGATTAATAATCTCTATAACAGTTTTGTTTTGTGTTGTGCTTTTTTTTTTTTCCAACAGCTTTGCCCTAGAATTATAAGACTATTTCAGTAAAGTGAAGAGTAATACCCTGGAACAAGAGCTCATGTAATTATTTATAGCAATAGTAGATCAATCATCTCTATCATTTGAGGAGTCTCATGCACAAAAAGATCTTTACCCCCACTTTTTTTCATTCATCTGTACAACCCCCGTGGATAGGTGTTCCTGTCTGCATTTTTATAGGAGAAAACTAAGGTTAAGAAATGTGCATCAAGTCACCAAGTCTATTAGAAGGAGAGCCAGGAAAATCATTTCTGTCCAGAGCTGCAGTGCTATCTGCTCATCTGTTACCATGGTGAGGACTTGTAAGGACTTCCCTGATCAAAACTTTGCTACTATGTCACCTTCCCCTTTCTCAGTAGGAGCAGTTATAGTGTGTTTCCATAGGAATCAGTAAGTAGGAACATGTGCTCTGGTGTCAGGCCACCTAAGTTCCTGTGCGGGGTCTGTCTGTTTCTGTGCTGTGTGACCTTGGGCAGATTTGCCTCAGCTTGTCCATCTGTCAAGTGGGATGATGCCATATTTCTGTCACGCAGTAGGACATGTACCTTAAGTGAGACCATCAGTGAAAGTGCTTAGAACGAGGCCTGGGAAGTCAATGCTCTCGGTAAATATCAGCTGCTGCTTATCTTTCTCTGCCCCCTCGTCTGTACCTTTAAAGCTATCTCTTTTAGGTTCATTCACTCTGGGACCTCACTTTCCTTAGCTGTGGAATGGGGGCAGCAGATGAGGTGGACGAGCAGCTGGGACTCTGATTTGTTCTGGTTTGCTTTCCTGCTTGGCATACTTTCTCTAATTGTAATGTTCCTTGTTCTTTGCCCATTTGAAATCATCTTATTAGGGGTCGGCATGTTTGTTTGATTTTATGGGCTTGCTCAAAATTCATGATCACAATTAAGCTCTTGTGCAGCCCCGCTGAGGCCACTCAGTGTACTTTCTTTTTTTATAAAGATTTTATTTATTTATTTGAGAGTGAGAATGAGAGAGCATGAGAGGGGGGAGGGTCAGAGGGAGAAGCAGACTCCCCGCCGAGCAGGGAGCCCGATGCGGGACTCGATCCCGGGACTCCAGGATCATGACCTGAGCCGAAGGCAGTCGCTTAACCAACTGAGCCACCCAGGCGCCCCCTCAGTGTACTTTCTAATGCTTCTCTCTGGCTTTCTGGGACCAATCACCATTAGCACTTGGTACCATTAGTACCAAGGGGGAACATAGGAGAATATTCCCTCGTGGCCCCCAAGTCACTGTGAGAGGACCCTAAGCTGGGCTTACACTTGACTTCAGAAGAGGTCTGGGTCTTGGTAATGTGATCTAAGGGCTAATGCTTCCTTCTGGGGTGTTCAGGATCCTGTTACTAACGTGAGTTATTTCTTTGTTGCAGAGGGAACCTCATGGATACAAATAAGGTTTTTTTTGTCTTGTTTTATTTGTTGGCTAACTATAGGAGAAGATTGGCTTTTCCTCTGGTGGGTCAAGAGACAGGTTTTAACAGAGCCCGTGGAGTTGACAGGACTCTGAGGACAGGTGTCCCATGGTGGCCATAATGGTTTTGTACTGGGACTCGTTGCCCAAACCATCAGACCATGACTGGTTCTTCAGGCTCCTTGCTCATTCATGTACTTGGACCCCTGTGTATTCCCGTGGACGACTCCCACTTGAATACGAGCACATGGGGCTTCCTATCTGCATCTTCTGTGTAAGCAAGTGAAGACACTTCTTTATTTATATGGTTCTCCTGCTTAAATGATGTGAGAGCCTCTGACTTACTTACCTGTGGCCCCCAGAGAGCCAGTCCCAACACAGTCATGATTTTGGTTCATTTGCTGGGGAAAGCCTTGTGTGGATGTCAGCCACGGGGTCACACAGGAATAGGAAGAGGGAGGGCGGTGAAGAGATCATAAACCACAAATGGGTCAAGTCTGTTTTAGGTGAGTTGCCTTTGTTTTGTGATTGAATTTGCACCACAATCCTAGGAAGTGAGCTTTCTGTAACTTCTGTGTATCTCACAAAGACGTGGAATGTCTTGTGCACGTTAAACTAGTTTTGCCTGGGCACTCTAGGTTCGATGCTTCTCCTAGCAGCTTTGTGTCCGAATTGGAGCAAGATGGACAGTCCTTTCTCTTTGGAGAGAACACAGTAGAAGTTCACCCACTGTCTTTGGTGGCCTGTGAAGAGACCACTATACTTGATCTGATTCTGAGAGTCAAAGCAGCATGTGAAGGAAAACTTCCTGGGTGAGGGGCAGTGGAGGAGTCCCTCAAGGCTCTCACCCCAGGGCCAGCTGTGGGGAAGACAGAATGGATTGGGTTCACCCTGGAAGAGGAGAGCTCAACAGAATGTGGAGGAACATGTGTCGGGGACAACCAGCTGAAGAAGTCAGCAATGTGATGCTGAGGCTGAGACCAAGGGGGCCCCAGAAACCAGAGAAGGGGCGAGTGCTGGAGTGTGGCTGGCCTTGTATTCAGCCCTTCAACGCCCAAGCCAAGTAGGTTTGTGATCTGAACCAGTGGAGAAGAAGAAATGCAGAGCACTCAGAGGGCTACTCAGAATTTAGGGAGGGGAAAGCCTGTGGGCTACTCCATGCAGCATTGGGTCACTCACCTTGAACAACTGCTACTGATCTTCATGGGATAAATGAGATAAGAGAGAACCTATGCTTTTGTTTAGGAGGAGCTGGAATTTATAGACCCACTTCAATGAGATAGAAGAAATTGGTCAAAGTTTGTTAATGTCTTTAGTCATGAAATCCATTGAATTTTATGACAATATGTATGGGAAGGCCGTCTTCACAGGAAGAGATTTGGAAATTGAAGACTTAACAATGAAATTCCATGACTGACCTAGGCTAGCTCTGTGATCTAAGCAAGCCTACTCTTCCTCTGTGCCAACATTTTTAAAGAGAATAAGAGTAATGCCTGCCTTATCAATCATTTGGACTTGTTGGGGATCAGTTGATAGAAGCTATATAAATATAGCCTGCAAACCAGAAAGTATTTAAAACACATTTTGTACTTAATATGGCACCAATATCCAGTGTTTTATTTTATAAGACATGCAGACGGTTACGACTTCTTTTGGGTATGGCGTATTCTAAAATGAGGGATAATAGCAGGTTTTTGTGCTTCATCCATCATGGTTTCTGTTCCAGTATGTTTGCTCTTAAGACTAAAGAGTGAGGAAAAAAATGAAGATGGAAAATATGCCTCGATATTTTCAAATGGAACTTTTCAAATTGTCTCCGGTGAACATGGTTAATACCAGAATGTTGAAATTGAATATAGATTAGTGTGTTAATTTTAAAGCAAAAAGCTACCGTTTAGTTTAAGAATTCTCTCTCACTCTAGTAATACCTTGTTAGTAACGTTCATAATCATAGTCTTTCCTGCAGGAATGTGGACCTTAAAATCCACACAAGTAACTTTAAAGACTTGTGTCTGCCTTGTCTAAAGACACCACTCAAGAAGGAGGGTTTGTTTTTCTTTAGGTAGCTAAATATGATAAGATGGATGGTACATTAAAGAGTAAAGAGAAGGGCTTCTCAGAGCTGATTTACATATTGATTACTTAAATGACTCCTTAATTTAGTGCCTGCTAATAAACAATGCCTTGGAAATGTTTCCGGAACATTTATTGGCTGCAGTAATTCTATCTACGGTGTATGCAGATCACATCCTCATTAAATATTGATGGGCTCATGAAATGTTAATAGAATGTTAATGTGAAATGCAGGGGAATGTCCTCACTGGGAGCTGGGAGCTGGCTGAAAACTACCTGTCTTTTGTCTTTTCTTTATGTTCTGTCTTCTTCTTGCTCCGTTGTTTCCATTCATTTCTCCCGTCATCAGGAGATTTGGATTTGCTCCTTGATATATGTATAGCTGTTTCAGGTACAACATTTTTAAAAGAGAACAAGTCCCTGATTGATGGGAATTTAGTTGTTCTCCCCTCCTGCTTTCCTGAACTGGAATTCCTGGTTAGAACTAGGAAGGATTCCCCTAAAAGGAAAAGGGTGATTCAGGCTCAACCTAATGAGTCTTCGTGCTCAGGCAGCTTGCCCAGAAGAGACTGTGAAGAGGGAATGAGCCTTTCTAAGACTCTAGCACTGGTCCTTCCTTGCTCAGCTGGGGAAGGGATTTAGTTGGAGTTTACGTTCAGCTTTCTCAGAGAAAAAAACAATCAACTCATAACATGTGTTCCCTAAAGAGACCGCAAGGAAGAATTTTTATCATAAATCCCAAGGACAATAAAGGTTATGTTCCTGATGATATGTAAGACATAATTATTTATGTGAGCATATGTTCCAAACGGTTGAAAAGCCTCACAAAACAGGATGGTTCATGGACTTCCTGGACCATCATGAGGGGGGTGAGGTGGTAATGGGAAAGGCTGTGCAAATTGCTTGTGGCAGAAGTGGAAGAGGAGATTGAATGTGCAAGCTATGTGGTTGTGCCTCGGTGTTAATGCAATCTGGCAGAAATAGCCCCAAACCTTTGATTTGTTATCGGGGTACTCTTGATGCATATACTAATATATGCATATACATGTGTGTTACGGTGTTTGTGCGGAAAATAATTGGAGCATGTTTTTATTAGAATCCTCCTCCTCTGGTTTTCAACAGTGCACCTGATATTCAGCTCCCTCCCTTCGCTTTGCTGCTTGGAACCCTGGCCATATCAATAAGATAGCACTCTAATTTAGTTTTCCTTCTTCCCCCTTTTCTTCTCTCATTCCAAGTATTCTTTCTTTTCTCTCACTTTTCTAAAAACCGTCCCCTCCTTGTCTTCTTCATTCCTTGTCTGCCTCTCCTTACCTTTCTGTGACCACATGCCCCAGGCATGCCTGGTCTGAGCCACCCTCGTCTCTGCCACGGATGCTGCCCAGGCCCTCCTTTCTTTCTTCCTCTCTACTCTCTATTCTCAGTACTCATAGATCTTTTCAAAACAAATCAGGCTGTGTCACTCATGTCACTCGCCAGCCTAAACCTCAGGGTTAGCATCTCAAGGTCTTAGAGTGACACCCCACCCAGCCCTGGGGCATGGGCCCTGGCTCACCTCTGTGCTCTGCCCCCTCGGGCTCTTGGAACCCAAAGTGCTGCCTTGCACCACCCCGGACCCCTTCGCACTACACACCAGGCAGTGTGCTGGCCTGTCCCAGACACATCCTACTCAGCTCAGGGGCACTGTCCTTGATCCCTACACCTGAAACATTCTTCCTCCCGGACCTTGACATGGCATGCTCTTTCGCATCCTCGGTTCCCAACAGTCACTTGGTTATCAAAACTCTCCTCCTCAGGCCTTCCCCATTGCTCTTTAGCACCTCAACCGGTTACATTGGTTTTTTCATAGCACTTGTGATAAACTGTAATATCGTCTGTCTTCCTCAACTAGAATGAAGGCTCCATGAGGTTGGAGCCCTGGTCTATCTTGTTCTCTAGTTTGTGGGGCATCTTCCTGGTAGATAATGGGTACTCAGTTGCTATTATTGATTGAATGAACAAAACACTACATCCGCCGCTGCAGGGTTCCTAGTCTAGGGGGCAAAACAACGTAAGTTGTTGCACAGCATTGGCGTGGACGCTGTTGGGAGACCCGCACCTACTCTGGATGGTGTAGCCCGTGAGGAGGTGGCAGACAGCTATGCCCACGATGGCTCCAGAGAAGCAGAAGCTGATCTTTCCTTTTGTCAACATCTGAACTGGAAGTTTAGTAATTTTAAAGCGAGTTTTAGTGCTTTGTTTTACTTTTGTTTAATCCCTGTGTGCAATGTCTCCCTTAATTGTAGTAGGGACATCTCAAACTATCTTAAGGATAGAGGAGAATTTCCTGGACCAGCCGAAAACAGTTTTTGGAGGAAGGGTTGTGCAAATAAACACTAAGGACAGGGAAGCAGCGTTGCTCTGGGAGCACGTGGGGCCACCAGCCACTCCAGTGCAGCCAGGGCTCCCGCCGCCTCTCCCCTCCGCTTTCCTTTGCATTCGGGCTTGCTTTTCTTTAATGTTTTTGTTTCTATTGCAGGCTCACATTCAGGTAGCTCCTGCCTCCTACCTCTTGGGTACTGTCAGCACAGTTGGACCATTTTATTTTCCATTTCTGTAGGAAGAGTCTCAGGGACGACCTCTGGTTGGTTCCATTTGTGTCACGTGTCCCTTAGGCATGCTCCAGTCAATTACTGTGGGGTGTGTTGGGGCACCTGGGCGGCTCAGTCAGTTAAGTGTCCGACTCTTGATTTCGGCTCAGGTCATGATCTCGGGGTCGTGAGATGGAGCCCCGTGCAGGGCTCCGAGCTGGGCGTGGAGTCTGCTTAAGATTCTCTCTCCCTCTGCCCCTCACCCCCCACTCAATCTCTCTCAGGAAAAAAAATGTTTTAAACTAATGCCAGGGGTGAGATCTTGTAAGAACATGGAAACCTCTGTGGGAGATACGTGATAAAAATGTAGGAATTGAAGGCCCAGAAGAGCTGCTATCCCCAGGAAAGCGGAGATGTGACTTGGGGGCGGGGAGAAGAGAGCAGTCTTATCACTTCAGTAATAGGTCTTTATTGTCCCGTTTTGAAAAACTCCCCATCCATAGGGACTTCTGTGTAAGTGTAAACCAATGGGCAAAATATCCTCTTACGGGGTGGAAAGTTTTAAGAGGTTTGGAAAACATGAGAGTTTTAGGTGCTAGGTACTGAGAATATAAGTAGAGTACAATTTTGTTTTGGCCCCAAGGCTTAGTTTGGTAATCTGAAGTGGCTCTATTACTCTGTTACCATGGAGCCAACATTTTTGACAGGTACCACAAACTGACTTCCCTTTCTGACCTGTCTGTTCCCTTTCTACTTGCAGATCGTGCTTGAGAACAGTAGCCGGGAAGACAAGCACGAATGTCCCTTTGGCCGCAGTAGTATAGAGCTGACCAAGATGCTGTGTGAGATCCTGAAAGTGGGCGAGCTGCGTAAGTAACACCTGTTTCCTACATGGGCATGATGCCTGGCAGGCACCCCACTTCTAGGGCTGTGCCTGGACCTACATGAAGAATTCCCCAGGGGCTGACAGCATGGGCATTCCCATGGACCCAGCATTCTTGGGCTCAGGCTTTCAGTGTATGTATTTCTGCACGTCTGTGCTGGGAATAAACATTCTTAAAATCTCCAAGAATGGGAAAATTGGCAGGTATTATGACTGAGTTTCAAATATTATAAAAGTGAGAATATATTAAAACAGCCCTGCATTTAGTAATCTGTTAAGGAAAGAGATCTACGGCTTTCTTTTTTAAAATTCCAGTTTTTTTTTAACCTACCTGTCGATCATTTTCTTTTCTTTCTTTTGAAACTATTTTTCTCTATAAAGAGAAATTGAATACCTTAATAAAATCCTCTTGCTCACTCGTTTAGAAGGCTTTCTCGAAGCAAGAACGAATTATAGAAGAAAATGGGTAGCTGATCATGACAAATGTGGTCAGAGATACGCTTATTGCTCTGTTTCTTACCTATATTACAAGATTTAGGAGAGGACACCCAGAAAAAAGAGGGTATGATAATTTTCCTGCCTTTTGCTCATTGGTATAATTTGGGTTGAACGTGTTGGGATGCCTCTGATTTAACCTTGCCTGCAGTCATTGTCAACACCGAGCCTCCTTAAAGTGGCTGACTTCCCTCCCCTCCAATCTCTCTAGAGCCGACACACATACACATCTTCCCTTGTAGGCTTCATAACTTGGGCTCCAGAGAAAGACTGTTTATACCAGAGAGATGTTGGGTGTATGGTAATGTGGTGGAAGCATAAATATTCAGTTACCTGCTTGAGAGCTTAAAATAATGGTCTGAAATGATTCATGGAAAGGAATCCGATGATTACATTGGAGAGGGGGTTATGCTTTATTTACATCATAAGAACTGAGTCAAGGCGCTGCTCCAGTAAACAAGAAAATGGAGAAAACATAGTAAGGAAACACTAAGAATTTGAGTCTCTTTGACCAAGCACAGCAAACGGTACTCCTCCTCCAGTCTGGGTGGATGGGGGAAAGAAGCTGAAGCTGACATGGAACTGCCACCAAAGCTCATTGCTTAGGAGCTCCAAATTAGGGCATTTTTGTGTGGGACGAGTAGCAGCCTGACCTGAGAGATTCTGTGTCAGTCCGCTCGGGTTCATGGATCACTGAGGTGAACGTTTCCCTTTACTTGGATCCTTGACCCGAGCTCCCCCTCCTCCTCTGCATCAGACTAACTTGTTGAGATCTACGTCTGCTGCTGCCAAGCTTACTGTTCATTCAGTTGAAGGATTAAAGTCCCGAATCAAGCAGATCCTACCAAATTCCTCAGTCCGATAACTGGGACTGTTTCATGTTTATGTCAGTTTCATGGGGGGAGCTGCTGGAGGTCACTTGCTAAGAAGCCTCACAAAGAGCATCTTGTAAGCTGGACAGCAGTCATGCCCTAGCTGGCTGGGGCTTGTCATGGCTTTGTTTTTGCCCCACTTTGCTCCCCCCTTCCCTGTGGCTTGCTTTGGGCTATCAGTTCTCACCTTGATGGCAGCAGAAAGTGGATTCTTTTGGGCTTCATTACCATACCCAGCCCCTGCTCTTTTCCTTTGCCCAGCCGACATGTATCTATCGTCCTATGAGTTAACACAGAACAGAGATACAGAGGAGCAGAGGCGGGGAGGCTGGGACTACAGGGGAGCTGGGTTCTGTCTCTGCCACGTAGGACCTTCGTGTCCTTGGGTAATGTCCTCACCGACTTCACCGTGCTCCTACGCCTCCACATTTCCCCCAGAAGTAGATTGGTAGTATTTGGGGTGGTGGTTTGAGTACTTGTGTTCATTTTGGCTTGGTCACAGGTAGGGACCCTGGGAACAGATCGTATTCAGGCTAGGGAGACTAACGTGGAGAAGAGGGCCAAGTTCTAGGCTGTGGTGGTAGGGGGGTGGGTACAGAATAGGGACTGACCTCTGGCAGGTGCCGAGCAGCCCTCTCAGACTGTTGAGGACCTGGTATGAAGCCAGGAACAGGACAGGACCCAATTCCTAAGAACTGAGATGAAGAGTGTGGATAAAGGCAAATACTTTGGGGATCTTGGGGGTACCCCAGCTGCTGTTCTTGCTGTGTGTTATTCCATATCTCACCTTCTGCTACAGAGAAGGTTCCAGCCTTCTGCTACAACTCATTTAGTACCTGGTCAGGCTCATCTCTGCAGCGAGGTTGAGCTTGGTCACCCAGGGCCTGGGTGACCCTTCATCCAAGATGACAAATGTATGTATTCATCTGTTTAATAAAAACCTACTGATTTTTGTGCACTTTCAGTGTGCCAGGGACTATGATGGACACTGCAGATACAAAGGTGAATCAGATATGGTCCCTGTCCCCGAAAAGCTTGCCCTTGAGAAAGTATAAGCATGATTTGGGACTGATATCTTCTACTATTAGTTATAAATGATTGCATATTTATTTTAAATGCCCACTATCTATTCTAAGGCATAATTTTTCCAATGTTCTTATAGTTTGAGTTTTCAGGTTGGCCTATTGCTTGCACTGCAAAGGTCATTCTGGACATTTTGCAAGGCTTACAGAGGACTCCACATTTCTGAAATCTACATGCCCAAATGAGTTGTTCTCTGCTCATAAAATATTAAAGGATGGCTACATTCTGATTGAGCGCTAGACATCAAATGATAAAACACCCTGTGGTAAGAGGAAAATTGCTTTTTAATGGATTGCCTTTTGCCCATTGCCATATTAAATAAGTTACTAATACGGAAAACAAATCTGAGTGCACCCTGATATTGAAGGAAATATCTGTTTTTCTTGCGAGGAACATTAGTTTCACATACAAATCCATCTTCCTTTGGTTTGACTCTGTCTGCTTTTCTGTGTTTCTAAGTTCGTGGTTCTTCTCAGATTTGTGTCAATAATTGACGTAGAAGATCACAGTTGCACTAGATCTATAAGCAAGTGTGGAGATCAAAGAAATACCAATTAAAAATCTAACTGATTGAGAAAAAGGACATATACAAAAGTAGAAAGATTCAATTTTCTACAAATGCTTTGTCTTTTGTTTTAACTTATGGTCTTTTGAGGAAACTCAATTCTGAAATACCGGTTATCTTTTGGTCTCCAAAGCAAGCGTATTAATATTCGATTAAATTACTGATACCAAATATTATGTACAGTGTCTTTAAGACTACTTTTATTTTTTTTAATTTTATTATGTTATGTTAGTCACCATACAAAAGACTACTTTTAAAAAAAGCACTATTTTTCGGGCGCCTGGGTGGCTCGGTTGGTTAAGCGACTGCCTTCGGCTCAGGTCATGATCCTGGAGTCCCAGGATGGAGTCCTGCATTGGGCTCCCTGCTCAGCGGGGAGTCTGCTTCTCCCTCTGACCCTCCCCCCTCTCATGTGTGCTCTCTCTCTCTCTCTCTCAAATAAATGAATAAAATCTTTAAAAACAACAACAACAATAACAACAACAAAGCACTATTTTTCTGCTTCCCTATTATTAACATTGCAAGAGGCAAATGTTTCATAGTGTGGTATAAAAAACAATATCTGATAATTTATATGCTTAGAGCGCTTTATAAGGTTATTTAATTGAAGCCCCTTACACCCCCAGGAGTTAATCAAAATTAATAGCATCTATGTTTATTAATGAAGAGAAGATTTACACTTACTGGATAATGTCTGGGGTCACTGAGCTCAAATCAGTGTTCAGGAAGCCCAAAGAATAGTGTAGAAAGAGGCAGAAAAGTGGGATGGTTGCATTTTGGCACCCAGATGACCTGTCTTTGAGTCACTCATCAGCTACCTAATTGGACACCTAGGGCATGTTTCCTGTCTGTTCTGAGCTTCTGGTTCCTCATCTCTAAAATAAAGATAATTCCTGCTGCACACAGTTGTTGGGAGGATTCAATGAGATAATGGGTGCTGCTTTTGTTGCAAGATAGATGGTTTCTTTGCAAGTGGTAGAATCTCACTTTCCACAAGTGGACTGCAGGTTAGTGATGGAAGGAGAACGCTCTGACTTAAGTAACACCTGGAACCAGGATCTGGAACAATGACTCTTGTCTCTTCACTCTTTACATTCTGACTAAAATTATTCCTTGTAACCTGCTTTGTCCATGAGGCACTTTTGAGAGCAAGGTGCTTATTTTCCCTTAGTTTCAATTTTAAAGATCACAGAGAAGAATCCTTATGGACCCACGTGTGGTCACAGATCCCATGGTGTGGGTAGTGTAACTGGCAGCCCCAGTTAGAAGAACAGGATTGAAGTGGAGTGAAGAGCAAGTCTTCAGAAGAGGAGGTGTATTTGAAAGTGTGTGCTGGGTCAGGGTGTGGGGAGGTTGGAGGTGGTGCACTGACAGAAGAAGGGAGGCCTATCACAGACAAATGCAAAGATACTTGCTATAGATGTGAAGTCCTTAGGCCGATCCCTAGCTCTTAACTAGGGCTAAAAAGTGGAGACTATTATTTGTGTTATTATAACACTGTCCCTAAAACCATAATAAGTTGTTGAAGGATAAAAGGAAAACTTGATTTCTGACACAATAGGTTAATATGATATGTAGCACCTCAGCCAGTTATCTTCCAATATCAAGTAGAGCTAGGATATTTCTTTTTGTCTCCCATTCATTCATTCATTCATTCAGTATCTACAGGGCTCTTCTCTATGAGTCAGGATCTAATCCCTGATGACGTAGACTTAGAACACACACTCCATCCTCAAGCAGCCTACATGCTGACTGGAGAGTCCTTCACATAAACAAATAATTAGAAAGCACATTGTCATTTGGAGTATTACATTTAAGTTACATTAGTTTCCCTAGAAGGCAGTGATTGGTTCTTTCTGCTCATGGGAGGTTGGACAGACTAAGGAAGGGAGAGTCTTGGGAGGTGTGACACAGAAAAGGAGACACTCAAAAGATGAAAAGAATAACCAGATAAGCACAGGTATGTGTATGGTGGGCAGCAGCTGTTAAAAATTCCAGGCAGTGAGATGTAAGTGAAAAGACTTGGAGGTTCAGAGAATTCTAGTTCTATGTGGCTAAAGCAGATGGCTTGAGGGAGCAAGCAAATGGAGGAGATGCTGACAGAAAAAGCAATAATTAAATCATAAAGATTTGCCACGTGGAGGAGCTTGGACTTTACAAGCAATGGGAATCGATAGAAGGATTTTTAATAATAAGAAATGCCCTAGTCCTGGGCACAAAATTCTAGACTTAGATTACGTCTTCTGGCTAGGACAAGAACTTGTGAGTGTGATAATATACGGGGCCAGGACCAGGGACAAGCTTACCTCACTCTAGCCCCAGCCCAGCCAGGATAGCAGTTAGGAGGCGTTCAGCTGCAAGTAATAGAAATCCCAACACAAAATGGCCTATGTACGAAGAACCTTTATTGAATATCATAACTGCAGCACTGAGTAAGTCCTAGAGATGGTAAATTTAACTGTTCAGGAATGTCATCAAGGACCCAAGTCCTTTCTACCTTTTGGTCCTGCCATCCTTGATGTATAAAATTTGTCCTTAGGCAGGGAGCAATATGGCGGCCATTATCACATGGTCCAGAGGAACAAGAAGCTGTATCTTCTAGTGAGTCTCTTTTAGATGTCTGGAAATGCTTCCGAAAGTCCTCCAGCAAACTTTCTCTAATGTCTCATTGGCAAACACCGTGGCCTATGCCTATGGCTAGCTGAGTCTTTGGTAAGGGGAACAGGACCAATATTAGCTGTTCCTTAGACTGGGCATGAAATCAGCCTTCCTTTTTTTTACAGATGTTATTTATTTATTTGAGAGAGTGAGTGAGCGAGAGAGAGAGCACGAGTTGGGGGAGGAGCAGAGGGAGAGGGAGAAGAAGACTCCCCCTGAGCAGGGAGCCTGATGGAGGGCTCCATCCCAGGACCCCGAGATCATGACCAGAGCTGAAGGCAGACACTTCACCAACTGAGCCACCCAGGTGCCCCGAAACCAGCCTTCCTTGAGTATATGACCACAGGATGTTAAGTAGCTAAAGAAAACTGAGGTTCTATTCAGATAGGGAAAATATCTACTTGCAGCCCTTAATTCTGTCCCTTTATTTGAGAAACTCTCCTCTGCCTTTCCCTTACTGCTGCAGAAAACTAAACAAACTGAAGTCGGATTACAGCCCTCTGTCATTTTGCCTTTACTGGGAATTGGGGACTGCATTAGTATTTTTTTTAACGTAGCAGTATCAAAGGTTGCAGAAAAATGGTAATTGAGGTTTGATTATAGTGTATTTCATTTCTCATCACTAAGATGCTAGGGCTCCACTACCTTATTTTCCTTTTAGCAAATGTATATTTTTCACTTCCTCAATTATGCTTTTGTATATGGGTATTCTCAGGTGTATTTTGAAGGGCAGAATGGACATTTGTGACTAAAGTTTTCATATTTCCTGAAACAGTTTTGCCGTCTTCACCTATTTGACCATATATAATTAGATTAAAATTTAATAACCACTTCTCTGTTTTGAAAAAACAAGAATGAAATCTACCTCACGTGCTATGAGAATACTTAGCATTTCCTTACTTTGTCTTTCAGTGGCAATATTTATTATAACACACCAGTGGTGCTGAGTGAAGCACCTTGTATAATTCATCACCTAGACACCTCTGCTTTAGCAAGTAAAAATAACACAGATGAGCAATCTGAAGAACTCTTTGGAGTACAGCAGCAATTAGAATAGATACTTAATTCTGGGACATTGGTGTTTTTGTACTTTGAGAAGTACCATCCATCACTTTCATTCTTAGAACATTCTGGCTAAAGAAAACTCAAGAAAAGTAGTTTTTAACAATTTAGCCTCTTAAGGGCCCTCCCCCTCCACCTTAATACTAGCTTATACCCATGCTCCATGGAAGGTTGAAGGCTCTCAGATCTTGACTCTGTCTTGAATCTTCATTTTTGACTTCTGCTTTCATATTATACTTCAACCTTAAGATTAACGTAAAAACAAGCAAAAATACAATGAATGAATGAATGAATGAATGAATGAATGAATGAATAAGATGTTCGAGGCCTGAGCCTGTATTGAGAAAGTTAGATCCACTTTTGGCCCGAATTAAAAATGTCAAAGGAGAGAGTATAAAAGTCAATTGAGAGTAGTGTTTATGATAATTACAAAACTGTTATTAGGATTTGTAATAGTATCACGAGACAGGAGGACCTAATGTCAGATTCTTGGGTTCAGAATCAGCAGCACTTGGTAACTGGCATAGCTGTTATAAGTAAGAGCTTTTGTCAAGATGGTTAGCCATCTTGCTCCTTAGTCTCCCATTTGTAACCTGGGGATATCGTCATCACCACCACCACCACCACCATCATCATTCTCATTTCAGAGTTAGATGAAGAAATATAGGTTTAAGTGTTTTGTTAACTGTAAAACACCCTATTTGTGAAGGAAATAACAACCGAAACATGCACAGATTGAGAGACATTCAGTATCTACAGGACTCTTCTCTATGAGTCAGGATCTAATCCCTGATGATGTAGACTTTTGGGGTGATTGGTTGGTGTTTCAGAAGGCAGTACTTGTGGATCCTTCTAAAATCACAAGGTAATTCTTACCGCCATAGAAAGTGATTGCTGAGAGAAATTAAACTTGGCAATTTAAGAGAATATCTCAAGCACATCGCAATTACAAATGGATGAAAATAATTCATATTTATCAGAGGCATTTTTAGCACTTGCTCCTTGTTACATCATTTCTAAGAAGATATGTAGCTGAGAGCGACCAGCATCCATTTTCTGTTGTCTCTGAGGTTCTGGATTGAGAGGTGAGCCTGGTAGGTTTGCCCAACATCATGATGAAAAGAGACAGACACAGACCTGTCGAAAGAACACAGATGCCCACTTGTCTTCCCTCCCACCATATAGAAATACTTTTCCACCAGCTTCATCTCGAACATCAGGTTTGGGTGACCGTTCTGATTCCTCCTCTGAGTCCCTGCTGGGGAGGGTATCATGTCCTCCTCGAAACTCCTGTAGCACTTTATCTCTGCCTCTTTTATTATACTTCCTCCTGTTTCAGAATACTTTTTTTCCCTTTAATTCCTGATTCTGTTTCCCCTAAAAGTTGAGGTGGTTTATTGTAAAATATAGAGATAATTTAAAAATAAATAAATGGTGAAAACAAAGACAAATAAAAATTATAACTAAAATGGATTATGAAGGTTTGCAAACTGCATGTTATAAAGGCCTTTGTATTTACTAGTGGTAGACTTTGAATTTGGCTCAAAGATTTGTTCCTGGGAAGCAAGAGGGGTTCAGTAATAGAAAACACATGAGTGCACATCTCACATGAAAAGCTCGAAGTGTAAACTCAAATGCTAATTTTGGTTAAGGCTAAAATACTATTTGATAACACTTAGTATTTGCTAACGATGATGGAATAGTCACATTCTTAGCATTATTTTTTTAAAGTTACCTTAGAGCAGCCAACACTATATTTAAAATGGTGATAATGAAACAATTTTCCCATTAAAAGCTGAAACTAAAAGTAGGGTGCTGTTGAATGCTAATATTCACCAATATTATTTCTCCTTGATCTAGAAGACACAGACAAATAGAGGTATAGTTCACTGATAGAAACAAAGTATTTTAAATTATAGACAATAAAACTATCTAGAAATTCCTGAAGGAGTAAAGGAAAAGCTGTTAGAATTCGTATAGTTCAGGGACGCCTGGGTGGCTCAGTCGGTTAAGCGTCTGCCTTTAGCTCAGGTCATGATCCCAGGGTCCTGGGATCGAGTCCCGCATCGGGCTCCCTGCTCCGCGGGGAGCCTCCTTCTCCCTCTGCCTCTGCCTCTCTCTCTCTCTCTCTCATGAATAAATAAATAAAATCTTTAAAAAAAAAAGAATTCGTATAGTTCAGAAGAGTAGCTACATAGTGAGTAACAAAAAATTGGTAGCCATTCCATGTGTCAGCAGTAATTAGTTAATTATAAAATGGATAAAAAAGATTCTTTTTAGTGTTGTCCAAATGTAAACTGCTTCAGATGAATCCTAACGGAAAATATCTCAGACTTATATCTGAAGAAATCCATGACTTCACTAAAATATATAAGCTTTAAATGAATAAATAAGTGAATGTTTTATTCCTGGTAGGAAAACATTAATATCGGGATAAAGATGCGAGTGCCTCCAAATCAGTGTGCTGGCTCATATATCATTCCAAAGTACCAACAGAAACTAGGATGGAAAACTCCACAGAATGATTGTGGGGTTCATTTGTAAGAATAAGGAGGAGAAATTGGTTAGGAAGGACTGATAAGGAGAACAGTGAAAAGTGAATGGACAGAAAAATATCCTCCCTTTTTTAAAACATTTTTTTTGCAAGAAAGTCCAAAGAACCCATTCATATATAACTTTCACCCAGGTTTACCTATCGTGTTAATACTTTCCATATTTGCTTTATCATTCTCTCTTTCTACACCCAAACACACGCATGCACACACAGACCCACATTCACACATATTATTAAAATATGAAAACTTCTTATGACAGGAAAAAATTGGATATAATTTGAAGAAAAATAAATAAATAAATAAATAAATAAAATGATTTTAAATTGGATCCAGCTCTGGCCTGCTGTCTGTTGGAGCCGGACAGGTGCTGGGAGCCCTGCCTAGCAAGAGGCCTCCCAAGAGAGCTGTGGAGAGGAAGGTTCTGGGTGCTGCAGCATGAGGCGGCATCATGGAAGCAGTGTGGGGAGCCTGGCTTAGAATACTCACCACCGGAAGTCTGAGAGAGGCTTGCCACCACCTGACAGCGCCCAGCACAGGTCAGGGGGGGTGTGCTAATGAAATTTATGCCCACATTTCCTTCCGTTCTTCTACAGCACCGTGGGTGTGGCTGACCTAAAACCCAGTGGCTATATGCATGAGGAACTATGGATTTTAGGACATGCAGCTTCTTATAGAAGTTAAAACATTATAAAACAAAAACAACATATGACCTCACTGATATGAGGAGTTCTTAATCTCAGGAAACAAACTGAGGGTTGCTGGAGTGGTGGGGGGGTGGGGGGGATGGGGTGGCTGGGTGATGGACACTGGGGAGGGTATGTGCTATGGTGAGTGCTATGAACTGTGTAAGACTGATGAATCACAGACCTGTACCTCTGAAACAAATAATACATTATATGTTAAAAAAAAAAAAAAAAGAAGAAGAAGAAGATAGTAGGAAGGGAAAAATGAAGGGGGGGAAATCGGAAGGGGAGATGAACCATGAGAGACTATGGACTCTGAGAAACAAACTGAGGGTTCTAGAGGGGAGGGGGGTGGGGGATGGGTTAGCCTGGTGATGGGTATTAAGGAGGACACGGACTGCATGGAGCACTGGGTGTTATACGCAAACGATGAATCATGGAACACTACATTAACATAAGAATAAAAAAAAAAAGAAAACATACAAAAAAACCCCGCAAAATTATAAATAATAGCAAAAGGAATTCAGTGGCATATTTAAAAAGTTCCAAATAAGTAATTAAACTCTTCTAAGAATGCAAATATTATTTAATGTTAGTAAGTTTTTAGTATATTGCATCACATCAAGAAGTAAAAGAAGGAAAACAGTGTAACAGCATTTTTCAATAGATGCTAAAGAGGAATTGAAAAACAGATTCCTATTATGTCATGTTAGTCACCATACAGTACATCATTAGTTTTTGATGTAGTGATCCACGATTATTGTTTTCGTATAACACCCAAAATTTTAAAAAATAAAAAAATAAAAAAGTAAACAAAAAGATTTTGGAAAGTTTGGAAGGAAGCTTGAGAGTAATGTGAATCAGTTATTTAATAATAAATAGTAAAGAATACTAATTATAAAAAAAACAAAAACAAACTAATGATGTAATGTATGGTGACTAACATAACAATAAAAAACCCATAAAAGTAACAGGATCCCAGTAGATGAAAGAGGCCATTTGCATGAATGGTACCTTCATTTCTCATCTGTTAAATCATTCTAGTATTAAAGTGAGTAATCTGACTCCAAAAAATGTAAAATGTAAAACCATCTTTCCCTAGTTCTATACCCTGGGCTTGGACCCACAGGCTCTTTTTCCAAAGCAATAATTTAATCAGCCTCCCCAGCATTTATTGTAGAATTGTGATGTGCCAGGCCATGAGCTTAAAGGTCCTAGTATGCTGTAGCAGTAGAATATTAATTTGGAAAGGCAGCATGAAATTAGAAAATATAAGCAGAATGCTGAAAGATTCAAGTCTGTGGTAAAGTAAAGTAGACCATGAAGAGAAAAGAATTAAAACAATAGCAATCAGGATGCCAAACTGCACTGAAATAGTGGTGAAATGCTATCCTGTAAGGTTTTTAAAATCAAAACATATATGAGTAGAACAAACATAAAACCCAGAAACATGTTCACAGCTTCAACTCACTTCCCACAGACATGCTTTCCCCGCAAGGGAGTGCCCAGTGGTTGGGAGAGCAACAGAGGACAAAATGCTCTAGGATGCCTTTTACAACTTCTCATCCTTCACCTCAGGCCTTTGGATGGAGGGATTTTCCTGGTGGTTGCAGTAGACAGGGAGGTGGATGCCAGTGAAGTCTCCCAGCTCTGGGCACTTGAATTTCCATCAGAAACCGCTTGCCAACTTATGGGATGCCTGGGTGGTTCAGTTGGTTAAGTGTCCGACTCTTGATTTCAGCTCAGGTCATGATCTCAGGGTGGTGAGATCAAGCCCTGTGTTGGCACTGAGCACGGAGCCTGCTTGAAATTCTCTCTCTCCCTCTCCTTCTGCCCCTCACCCCCACCTCGTGTGCACTCTCGCTCTCTCACAAAAAAATAAAAAAAACAACTTGCTGATTTAAAGATAAGCAGAAAGAATTTATTTTTAAAAGTGAAAATGATCACTGCCATTTATTAGATGCTTTCTACATAGCAGGCGATTCCCTGAGGTTGATACTCTGTTAACCCTTTCAACGTCTCCATTTATAGATGAGGGGCCTGGGCCTCTCAGAGAGGTTACGTAGACCGAGGTCATACAGGCAATTAGGTACAGTTAGCTATTATGGGATTCTGTTGTGCTCTTTACTCTTCTACAGCATTTGGATTTAGGCTTGTTTCTTCTTCCAAGTTTCAGGATTATTTAAACTCTTCACTTCACTCTTTACTCTTCACTCTTGCACAATGCTATAAACTACTGCTTTCATTTTTTAAAATGTCTTGTCTTCCTCAGAGACTGTGAGCTCCTTGAGCAGGAGA
This sequence comes from Mirounga angustirostris, assembly GCF_029215605.1. Taxonomy (NCBI): domain Eukaryota; kingdom Metazoa; phylum Chordata; class Mammalia; order Carnivora; family Phocidae; genus Mirounga; species Mirounga angustirostris. Next base: position 40,316,459 of record NW_026991720.1, read on the forward strand.
CTTAGAGTGAATTTATCTTCCGTCCTACCCTGTAGTCCAGTGCTTTATGTATAGTGTGCACTTAGTAAGTATTTGTTGCATGAATAGAGTAGTTTTCTATTTGCTTTAGGGTCAGTTCCAAAAATATGTTTCAGACATCACTGAATTTTTTATGAACTTTCTGTGTTACCTTGAAACCTCTCAAACAGCATTCTTTTTTTCCTAATAAAGTGAGAATGAGTTCTACAAAAGGGTGCCTTCTCAGTCCTCCCCCTTCTCTTCCTCCTCAGGATAATTTAGTAAGAAGGCCTACTGAGTCCAAATTTGAATCAGAAAATATCAACACTACAGTATGTTCCCCAAAGAGGAAAACATGATCTATTTTCAATCTTGTGTTTCAGAACACACAGCTGTGTGACTTCCTAATTTATTGTATTCCCAACTGCCTCCAGACAGCTCTCGGCTTGCTTCTTCTTTCCTACCCACCCCCTGAATACGGGAGATGGGGTGGACTTTAACCAGTCCAGAATGAGGATGCTGAGAAGCCAGTGAACTGCTCCTCCACAGACGCCTGTTGCCCAAGCAGATGCGCCCAGCAGCTAGAACCTGAAGGGAGCCGGGTTTCCTGGGATGATTGCTGCGGGCTAGCAAGTCAGCTGTCAGCTCCTTGTAGGTCAGTCCCAGCTGCCCGTGTGCTGCTCTGGAGGGTGGTCATTCCCTTGTCTCTAAGGAGCAGGACACAGCTTTGGATCCCAGCAATCAAGCCCAATGTGGCTTCCCTTCATTTGGCTTTCCCAGGGTTTGGCCACGAGAACAGATCGCAGCTGTGGCCTGAGCATCTTTAGAAGTGTGAATCATTTTTTTTTTTTTTCTGAAGAAGCTATTTTGAGCTTTATAATTGCATATTTCGTGTTGTTTTTTCATAGAGTAAGGAGAATGACTTGCATTTTTTTTTAATAGATATCTGCTGGTTTCTTTGCTCTTCTGTCTTGTATAACCGAGGCCAGTGATTTCTGAACAGGGCTGTGCATCAGATTCATTTGGGGGAGCTTCTGGGAAATATAAATTCCTGCCATGGAATCCAGAAATCAGTGTATTTAATAAACTCGCCAATTCATTCCTAGGCAGCTGGCTCTCCTCTCCTAAGTTTAGGAATCTCCGTTGAATTTTCTCCATGGTAATTTGGATTGTGGTTAAATGGATATCTTGATGGGGTGGTAAAAGCTCTAGACTGGGCATTAGAGGTTGCAGATTCTAGATCTGGCTCCATTCTGACCAGCTCTAGATAAGCCTCTTCTGTGTGGTCCCTTAGTCTCCTCTGGTATAAAACCACTACTGCCCAGGTGGCCACCAGCTCCAAAGCTGCTGTGTTAATAAGCAAAGTCCTTTTTATGTACCCAGTATAGTGACTCTAACCACTAAATAAGTTGACTAAAACTTTGCCATCATCAGTTCTTGCGTGATGTGTATATAACCTAGGTTGGTATTGGATTCTGTGCCAGAGAGTTAAAGAAATGTCCAAAGACCTTGTTAGGAGGGGTTCTTGGTGATGAGACAGCCTGGGAGCCTGGACTGAGAGGACTTGTCTTCTGCTATACAGATATGACTGCTCTCACCTTCTGAGTGTAAAATTTAGTCTAATGTGCTTTTCCCACTCTGAATTTTTTCCTCCTTTGAAATAGCAACTTTATTGCCAGCAAAGAGTTCTTTGAGAAGAATTAAACCTTAATTTTGCCAGAACAGATAAAGGAAATGACAAAAAAAAAAAAAAAAAATTCCTCTGGCTTTATTCTTCCCTGCCTAGCTGATTTCACACTGTCTTTTCCCACCTTGATTCTCTCAGCTGGGTCTGGTGGCCTCTCCATCATGTGGCGGGGCTGTTGGCTGAAGCAGCTGCCTCTCCCATCTTTACTTGGAAACAGGAGAGTTTAAATAATCCTGAAACTTGGAAGAAGAAACAAGCCTAAATCCAAATGCTGTTTAACATTTCTGCAAGTCATACCTATTTCCACCCTGAGAAACACAACTCTAATGGTTCTCTGGCTTTCATTGGCTGTGTAAGATTTTGAGGAATTGCTTTGTACTGGGGCCCAGACGAGGCCAACCAAAGAGCACACACTTTATGTCCCATCTCTACCTGCCCAGGTCAGAACTAATCCTGCCTCTTTTCTGTGTCGTTAATGTTAACAGAGGGAAACCTCAAATTCAAAGCCTCGTGGGTTGACTGTTCTGATCAGTTACCACATTTTTGTTTTGGGTTAGGCTTTTACCTTAATGTATATACTTTAACAGTTTTTCCTATTCGATTTTATTCTAAAAATGAGCTAATACCATCCTTGGCCCTTTGTCACCTGATTCTTTTCACTTCATGTGTTACCTCTTTCTTTCCAGTAAATTTATTCATTTGCAGTTTATCCAACTTTCAATTGTTTAATAGTATTTCATTTCATATGCATATTGCCTTATTGTGGATATAGATATAAGTAGTACCCCATTTTTTCAAAGTGTGGGTCTTTTATCAGTAGGTAGTTACATTGTTTACCAACTTTTGTTTTTATAAAGAGCACCTGGATGAACATTTGCCCAGTAAATGTGCTTAGTTAACACCTTAGTACTAGGGCTGTAGCAGTGAAATAAAACAGGATGCCATCTCTTTCCTTAAGTTGTGTATATTTATTTTACTTGGAGAAAAAACAGACAATAAATAAAGAAGTATGCCGTACGGTGGAAAGTGCAATGCAGAAAAATCAGAACAGGGAGGTTGCATGGCATTGCCTCACTGAAAAGACTGTGTTTATCATAAACGTATGAACCTAGTGAGGGAGTGGGCCAAGATAGTATCGGGACAAGAGTTTTCCCCAAAGAGGGAATAGCAGTATAAAGGCCCTGAGGGAGGATTGTCCAGCATTGGAAGTGAAGAGCAAGGAGGCCAGTGTGACAGGAGCAGAGAGAAGTAGGTGGGGAGTAGCAGGAGATAAGGTGGGGTTGGAGAGCGGAGACATTCTGCCACTGTAACAAATTTAGCTTTTACTCTGTGTGAAAAGCCATGTGATGGATTGAGTGTACCTGTGACATTATATAACTTACAATTTGAAAGAATCATTTGGCTGATCTATGGACATTATACTATAATACCCTCCATGACAGTAAGCAAGTTGAGAGGTGACAGTGATTGGAACCAGGGTGTTGGCAGTAGAGATACTAAAAAGCAGTTGGATTCCAGATATATTTTAAAGGTAGAACCAAAAGGATTTCCTTGACAGAATGAATGTGGGTGGGAAATGAAAAGAAGAGTTGAGGATGGACAGCCAGAAGCATGGACTTGTCATTGAGATCGATGGAGAACATAAAGGACCAACAGTTTTGTTTTGGTTATGTTAACTTCAAGATGCATTTTAGACATGGAGTGGAGATGTTGATTTCGTAGTTGGATATATATATGACTAAAGTTCAGGGGATGATTCTGAGCCAGAGATTTAACTTTGGGCATCATCAGCATGGAGACAGTATTGATAGCTGAGATTGGTTGAGAGCCTCCAAGAGGCTCCAGGGTTCAGCCATGAAATACCCCAAAAGTTGCTGGTTGCGGAGAAGAAGAGGAACTGGGAGAGGAATCATAGGGATGTAAGAAGCAAATCAAAAGAGAGTTCACGTAGAGGTGAAGGAGAGATTGCCTGTCAGAAATGCTGTAGATGGTGGAAGTACATGAAGATTGAGAATTGATCATTGATTTTAGCAACGATCAATGGAGGTCGTCGGGGTGACCTGAGCAAGAGCAATTTCACTGGGGTGGTGGGAAGAGATCCTGACTGGACGGGTTAACAGCAAGTGATGATACAGGGATTAGGACAGTGAACATGGAGAAGTGACACTCAGCATGGTCTGAGGCAGGTTGCCAGGGAGGTGGTGCAGAGTCAGCCTTCAGAAACCTTTGTAGTGTTTGACATGGCCACGGCATTCAAGCATGAACGTTTTTCTAGTGATTAAGTTTTATTGTATTTTTCAAGAGTGTTTGTTTCCAGTCAACAGATTCGAAGTGAAAAATGAACTGGTCCTTCCCCTCATAGTTTGAGAGGTAGAGGTGTAGATGACTATTAAAAGGGGTTTTTCTTTAGAGCGAAGTAGAAAAATAAGGTGGAAGCTGGAGGGTAAGTTACACTCAAGTGAGATTGTTTTAAATGATGGTAGAAGTTATAGCTTGTTTATGTGCTCATAGGAATGATTCAGTAGAAAAGGAAAAAATGATGATGAAAGAGACCTGGCTACGTCTTTGCTCACATCTTTAATAATTTCCTAGTGGAATACCTACCAATGGATCCTGAATCAAACAGTACATGCCTTTCATGTTTTTTGTAATCTAATGTGATATATATGCATTGTTGGGATATTTTTAAATGTGGCGAAGGAAAACTAATAAATCGTCCATTATCCTACCACCAAGATAGGTTGGTATTTTTTTTCCCCATAAAATGAAATTAAATTATATTGTTCTAAATAGTCTCTTCTTTCCATTTAATATATTGTGATTATCTTCCTACAGCAATAAATATATACTTATATCATTATTTAATGCCTGTTTAATAATGTTTCATTGTGTGGATCAACCATAACTATTTTGACCAGACTCTTACTACAGGATATTTAGGGATGTTTCCATTTTCAGTGGAACTAGCTCTGTGATGAACATCTTTGTAATTCCATCTGATTATTTCCTCCACATTAATTCTTAGACGTTAAAGTTCCATGTCAAGTGGTCTGAAATTTTAAAGCTTTTTATTCCTTTACAATTTACCTCTAGAAAGACCAAAGCATCTGTATCCACTGAGCAGGCACATAGATTTCAGGACAAGGTTTAACACAGTTTTTTGAACTACTGAAAAACTTGGGGGTGGAGGAAGAAACCTGAGATGGTGAGGTTTGGGGTGATGATCTATAGGGAGACATTCAGGCAGGTAGACACAGACCTAATAGACAGAGACATGACAAAGATTTATAGAGTTAGATACTGTCGATATTTATTTATACCACAGCTGCATTATGACTTTCATGAGACCTTGGTACTTTTGTCTTCGTGGACCCCTTCCTCTTTAAAACTGTATTAAAATTTATAGTTTTGACTACATTGTTATAAAGATGAATATCATCCAGGCTGGATTCATTATTATATATTCATTATTATCCTATTTAAGTTTCTCTTCTGATTTTAAAAACAATTAAGCTGAAAACATTTCATGGGCTTCTAAAGTATCACGCTCCCTCAGAACTCTGCGGGCCCGCCCCAATGTATAGGTCAGCCCTGATGATGCTTCTCTATGCTTTTAATATTCCTAATAATAAATAGTTATTACTTAGAACCAAAAAAAAAAAAAGAAAAAATCACACTATATTTATAAATACTTATGGTCCCTAGTAGGTTTCTTTAGGTTTTTTTTTTTTTTCCACAAAGGGAGGAGATATTTTCCTCTTTTCCCTTATATTCCATCCCATCGAGGCACATCTCACACTACATGGAAATTATTTGTCTGTCTTTGTACATTTTCTCCCTCCAGCTCCATCTGCTTCATAATTAATGTCAATTCCATCCAGATTCTTGTCTAAGGCTGTCCATCAATCAGCATGGATAAGAAGCTTGTAGAGGTTTCATGGGTGACAGCCAATGGTGCCATATAGAACTGGACATCAGACAGTTTTGTTATAACATTGAATCTATTGTCTCTGGGGTTATAATTTGGACAGTTAGTAGTCAATAAAACCTCTCAGTCAGGACAAGCAATGTCATGTGGGATGACAGAAGGCAGTGGGATGAGTCTTAGCCACAAAGTCTGACACACAGGAAGAGCTCAGCAGATACTGTTTGTCACCATCATCCCGATGGAGGTGGCATTGGGAATCTGGCCCGCCAGGGTTTGCCCTCTGCTCTCTGGAGGCTGCCTGTTGGGTGGTGGTATCAGTCAGATGGAGGTCAGAAGCCAGCTGGTGAGTCCTCTGGGTGCTAGATTGTCACTGGCAGGATCAAGCTCTTTGTTCTCTTTGTGTGAGAGCGGGGCCCAAGTTTGTCTGCTGCTCTTGGCCTTGAGGAAAAATCAGAATCACAGCCCTTCACACTAACTGAGCTATTTTGGTTAGCTAGAGGGTTGGGTTTTCAGAAAACAAATGATGAGAAAACAAAGAAAAATAAGACAAAGAAAAACCAGACAAAACCAAACTATATCTAATCCTCTGGCTGTTGACCCATTTTGCTTCTCTCTTAGACCATTGGTCATTGTGGCTAGTTAGAGGGTAAGAAGAAGACCCTAGGACCTTTTTCTCTTTCTTTTTTTCTGGGATCTTTTTTCCTTAGTGCACCAGTTCCTGTGCCATGTGGTTGCCTGCATTTATGCTGAAGATAATAATATAATTTGTATTGTTTTTGAATATTCCTTGTGAGTCATGACCTTGAGTCACTTGATTTCTAACTTTGAATAGTTCATGAGATGTGGTTGTAGGTATTTTATCTCAAGAAATAAGAAAAAATATCTATCTGGAAGGAGGCAGTCAAATGGATTACTCTCTTGAAGTAATTGCAAATAGTGACTCATCAGGGTAATGAAATCACTTTAGTGAATTTTGAATAGTGTTTTTAAAAAAATGGAATAAAATAATTTTTAGAGTGCTTCACAAGTAGCAAAGATAAGTGTTTCATTAGATCAGTTTTACATTCATCAGCATGCATACTGGGATGCAGCACAAAATGTGTCTCGTGCTATAGGTCACAGCTGAAAAAATTTAAAAGCCCCTATCTCCCGCCCTGTCATAAGGCAATTCACTCTGAAATTCCTTACTCAATAGAGCATTCTGTTTTTGCATTAATGTCTGCATCACACATTTTTTGACTCAAACATGTTGTTCTGTCAGAGTTTATCTTAAGGGATGAGTTGCCTGCCACGCCATGATCCAAGTGAGGTTGATTATCATCCGTAGACATCTCCTGCATGGTTCCTGCTCACATCTTTTCTCTTGGTACTACTCCTGGCTCTTACTGATATCCCTGAATTCTCAGGCTTGTTCCTCTTAGAAGGGCTTCTTTATAGATTAGAAAATGAGAATCGTGTGTGTTGACATTTCCTATGTATATATAAGGGGGAGCCCCAAGACACATCTTTAAATGAAAGGACAGTGTCAGTCCTTTGTGCCAAAAATGACTGATGCCTTAAAACAACTTTTGTGTTTCTGATTTATTTCGGTGTTTTTCCAGTGTTGTGTCTGAAAGGGGATATTCTGCTTCTAATAATTCCAAATGGAAAGCCATCAACCGCCATTTATATAAAAGCCTGTATCTGAAACCCAAGCAGAAATGTCTGGTTCAGTGATAAACACCCTTCATTCCTCCTGGGCCCCCTTCACTCACAATTGAGGGAACGTGAATGAGAATAAGTGGGGCGTGAGAAGGCAATTTCCAGGTCCTGACTAACAAGAAAATTGAATGGTTATTCTCTCCCGTGCAAAGCCAGGACTGCGGAAAACCCGCTATTGCTTGGGGCCTTTAAAAAATCTGGCCTCTGTCTGCTCTTCTGATCTCATACCCCTAAACCAAATCCCACAGCCAGCTTGCATTTTGTTGAGATAGAGACCATTTGCAGCTCCCTAAGTAAGTCAACCCTCCTCCACTGTGCCTTGGCTCTTTGGCACTCTCTCCTGCAGCTGCTTTTGGTCTAATATCCACCCAGCTTCTGTGCCCCAGGTTAGTGCCACATAACCTTTGGGGACCCTCTCTACTCATTTGAATTCCCTGTGCTTCTCTTGATCACCTACCATATTCTACGAACAGTACTCAAATATGACAGCAAAGAAGACCTGATTCTTGTCTTCATCCTTTCTCCCTGCAGAGACCCCAACTTACAGAATTATTAAGACAAATATCTACTGAGCATCTGTGGTGTCCCACATCTTGTTCTAGGCTCTGAGACTTTACTCATCTGTTGAAGAGAATCTAAAAGTCAGCTGTGGAATTATCTTTATGCTCCTCGTTAACTTATATTCTAGAAACAAAATAAAAGACTAATAATAAGGCTATTTCCCCCACGGTAATCCTTCAATTTCTATCGCTGTTTAGACAAGTGATATTTTATAGCATATATTTTATTTTGAAATTTATAACTTATAGAGAGGATCAGTACTTTCATTTTTTTAAATAAATGATCACACAATAATTGCCCTTGATTTTTTTCTACCATTTCTCTACCAAAAACAAAATCACATGAAACTAGCTTCATATCACATATATGTATATATATATATTTAAGATTATAAAATTAATACATTAAAAATAATCTTTTTAAGAAACAGTGCACACCCATTGTTGAAATTTTACAAAATGGGAAAGACGTTTCAGGGAGAAAACTAAAGCCACTCACTGTTCTGCACCCTGAGGTGACAGCTTTAGGCACAGTGGTATGTTTCCTTCTACCCTCTACTGTGTATTTGTACCCTCACGTTATCTGTATTATATGTATGTTTGCATATACATGTATATAGAAAAAATGTGGGATCATAATGCCTCTATAGTTCAGAATCCTGTTTTTCTCTTCACTCACCATGATCATATCTATAACATCTTTCTATATCTTCAAATATCCCTGAGGGACATATTCGTTGATGACTCATCATTCCATTGTGTTGATATATCATAATTTATGCAATAGATGTTTATTTTTATATGTTGAAGTTTTTCCTAATTTTTACTATTATAAATACCTATAAATTATCCTTGTAGGTAAATCTTGCATTCATCTTTAATCTTTTACTTAGAATAAATTTCTAGAAGTTAAATTGGTTGTCATGTCCATCCTTAAGCGCTGGGTACCCGTTGCCAAGCTGTTCTCTGAAAAGGTCATCTCAATATGTGTGTCTCTTCAACAGAATATGAGTACCTGTTTACCACACTAAGTACTGTCATAAAAAGAACAATAAAACCAAGAAACCAAGAAATCGTTAACCTGAGAGTTCAAAATGTTGCCTTATTCATGGCTGTGTTATGAGAAATGTTAAACAGTTTTTGATGTATACACTGATTATTTATATTTTGCGAACCAGAATGAGTGGTTCTCTTTTAATTACATGAGAATCACAATTGTCTTATGTTGATAAATAGGGAAAAAACAATGACACTATCAGGTGGCACATGTTTTTGATACAGGGGCTGGTAATATTGATTCTTTGAGATAATGAGACTGGGTGATTCTTATTTGGAAAATGTATAGGGTGATGATTTTACTTAGATAATTCAGGCTATTTTAAAAATATTAAAATAGAGGAGCTATACATTGGCTTGCATTCTGAAGTAATAACAGACCAAGTTGTGAGCAGCCAATCCCTATTTTCAGAGGGGATCCTTTTAGAAAAGCCCCCTTTTTAGGCATTTCATCTCTTTGGGGGGGCACTCTTCTCTTTATTGAGTTGCCAAAAGATTATTGAGTAGTTGGTGTAGTATTTAATTTTGTTAAGGGCTTAGATTCTTCTTTATTTAATACTTTTATTAAAAGAGTGACACATGATACTGTAAAATATTTTATGTAGGAGATTTAAAATAAAGAGAATGCCTCTCTCCATTTTCAGCTTGATTCTTTTTGTGTCCTAGCTCTTGTCAGTGACTTTGATTTGATGGGCTCTTCTAGTGCTTTTCAATTGCATGTACTAGTGTGTGCATGCATGTGTGTGTGTGTAATATTATAGAACTCATTATTTTTAATGGCTAGATAATATTCTCGAGCAATGTCTGATGTAAGATAACTCCTGAAACGTGAGTGCAAATAGTGTTAGGTTTATCTACAGGGAATTTTGTTTATTTTAATCTGTTGGAGAAATTGAAGGGCCCAGGAGATGATCTTTTTGGCTAATGTTAGTAGAGAAGATATGGTAGAATGAGTTGTGTTTTTTTTTTTAAGTTATGCCAAATAAAGGAAGATGACACCAAACTTAATTATCCTCTTTACTTGATAAATTTATTTAACTTTGGGAGCCTAATTAAATTTGGGGGAGGGGAGTAATAAACTGAATGTGCATTATCAAGGAGCTGTCTCTGGAAGTCTGTCTAAGGGAGTTGAATCAAAACATCCAAAATCGATTTCTGTTGTTGAACAATAGTCCCACTCAAAACTCTTAAATACAATTATGAAATCCCTTGCTAGTTTCTTCCTGAGAGTGTGAGGCCAGCTTTGGGAAGAGACGTTTTTCCTAGATTTGGGAGGGTGGTGAGGAATATGAGGTGTGTATGGATGTGGATGGGAGGGATGAGTGAACCAGGTAAGTTTATTTTGTTTTGCTTTTTCCCTTCTTTATTTGAGTCAGGTTTATTGAGATATAATTAGCACAGTGAAGTTCACTCTTTTTAGGGACACAGTCCTTTAGTTTTGAGAAACATATATAGTCATGTAACCACCACCACAATCAGGATATAGACTATTTCCATCTCTGCAAAAAATTTCCTCTTGACAATTTGCTTAGGTTTGATCAGTAGTTCTCAGCCAGTAGAAAACCGTGGGGGAGGAAGTAGTGAAGTTAAATCTAATGTGACTGATCTAAACTTCCAGCAAGCTTATATATTCATGTCTTAGACTTACACTACTATTCCTTGATAAAAGTGTCCCTCTACCTGCTTGTGAATCACACAGAAAGGAGTATCACAGTAGAGAAAAGAGATGGCATATTTTCCTTTCCACTGGATTACCACACTTTGCTTAATCCAGGTATGGTAGTTCCACAGGATGGGCCAGAACCCCTCCCTGATAACAAGCAAAACTGATGTCCACCATTCTGAAATGCACCACATCATCTTTAACTGGAAGTCACTAATGGCCAAAGAAGAAAGACCTGCTCAAGAAAACAAGGGGTCATGGGTGACAACATGAGAGTAAACCGACCTCATTTGCTAATCATTGTACCTGATTGACAGATATGATCCAAATTTGATAAACACAGGTTCTAAATATTACATGCACATGCATGCACACACTCACGGGCCCACAAAGTTCACAGATGTCCGTAGAAGTTATCAAGGGGTGTGGTTTTCAGTGAACTAACCAAGTTGATAAATAGGTCCTTTTCTAGGTCTTAGCCCTCTACAAATGAAAAAAAAAAATACAAGAAGATTGCATCTTTAAAGAGTTTTTCTCAGCCTACCATCTCCTCTTTAAGTCTGTTTATCACACTCCCACAAGATATGGAAGGCTCTGGAAGCACTGAAGAACGAAGTGACTTCAGCGGCATGGCCCTTCTGCCATCAGACAGTGCCACAAAGGTAGGGTAACGAGAATAGAAAATGGTACAGTTGCACTTTTCCTCTCTTTTGCCTCCTCCAATTGGGATCTTCTCACCCCCTGGTGGAATATCTTCCATGTCTAATCGGATGAGGTGAGGAAAAGAAAATTCCATTTATTTTAAGCTTAAAGTTTAGCCAGATGGGAGCCAGCTTAAGTTTCGTGTGAATGTAATTTGATTTTTTCCCCATTGCACCAGCCCATGTTGAGTTGCCTCTGACAACTGATAAAATTCACATTTCCAAGCAAATCTCAGATTTAGATATAAATATGCAGAGTGAGCACGCAAATTAACTCGTGTTCTCAAAGTTAAAAAGGGTGAAATCGGACTAACTTCACATAAGAAAATTTTCAACTTAATGCTGGTGAAACGGAGCAAAATAGAATATAACCCATAATTAGACTCCAAAATTCTTTCAATTCATAGTTTTTAACAGAATGAGTAGCAACATTCTAGCAAAGTTGATTACGAAGTCTGAGACCCATTTTCTCATTAACTTTTGGTATAAAATTGGAATGGGTTCCATCTGAGATAATTTCCCAAAGATTGACCTAAAAATGCTTGTTATGAAATAAATTTGGGGAACATTATGAGATGTGAAACATTAGAAATGTTATCACCTATTAGTAGTTCACATTACTTTGCGGCACGAAGGCACAACGTAAACATTTCTCTTTCTAGGGAATTTCTTAATTTCATGCTTGCAGCTCCCAGACCTTTCTGCTCTTAGTTAACGCTGGTTCTGGATTTTTATCCTATCTTGTAGGTGAAGGGGCTGGGAAGTGATGGAGTGGAATTTGGTTTTCATTATCAGTCTGACTGAGGTCTAACTTTCTACTCCAATGGTTTGGATCTAGAGATATATATATTTTTTCTTTTAAATAGATCAGGCTTAGGAACAGACTTGCAAGATACGGATAAAGCAAACTCTTATACGTTTGAGAGGGAATGGGATAGAATTTCTCCTCAATGGCTGGGAACTACGTAACTACACGGCCCATCTTGTATCTCCACAGCTTTAATGTAGGGCACACCTGGAGAGGGGGGTGAGACATGTGAACATTCTTATTTGTCAGAGTGGAATAGCTGCCCCACATTCAGGTCCTCTTCGGTATGGTCGTATGTGCCAATGCTATCCATGGCCTGGGATTACCTCTTGGTCGCTTCTCTTAGCTTAATATTTTGTCTCGAATATTCAAATGCAAATGTGTTGGGGATCTCCATAATGCTAAATTTGGTATTCTCATAACATCAGGCAGAGGTTGAACTATTTTATTTACGAGTGAGAATAACCTGCCTAGAGTTCATATTTCAAACTCGTTCTTTTGAGATTTGTGAAGGAATCCAATCCAAGGAGAGCCTACAAGAACACATTTATCAGCCACGTAACCTTCATTTCCAGGAAACTTTTTAACCTTCACAGTGTTAGTAACAGAAGAAAATTCTGCCTTCTTCTTTTTAAATTTTTATGTGAGTTTTCACGATGGTCTAGACTCACAGTTTCTACTTCTGGATGGTTAATTTTCTGATTCTTAAGTTAATAGAGATAACCTAGAAGCAAATCTGTTTTTATATTTTAGCAATCTAAAGCCTTTTTTGAAATTATCTCTTTTTTGACATTTTTTTCTTAAAACTTTTTTTTCTGGTGGTGAAACAGGCTCCTATACATAAAAGAAAAATTAGAAAATTTAATAAAAATTAGAAAATGAAATAAAAAGTATCACCCCAATAGCCATTGCTAATATACTTTGCATTTCTGCCAGTCTTTGGTGCATGTGTTTATTTTTTTAGTTTTTTAAAAAGATTTTATTTATTTATTTGAAAAGAGAGAGAGAGAGCACGAGTAGGGGCAAGGGCAGTGAGAGAAAAAGAGGGACAAGCAGACTCGCTACTGAGTGCAGAGCCTGACGTGGGGTTTGATCCCAGGACCCTGAAGATCATGACCTGGGCTGAAGTCAGATGCTTAACTGACTGAGCCACCCAGGCGCCCCTTTGGTGCATGTGTTTAGAAATTTTGTTCATTACTATATCCCAGCATCCAACAGACTTTCTCAAAGTTGTTAAGATGTTCTGCACATATGTGTGGGCCAGATGATCTTTCTTAGTTTGATTATTCATGTTTTTTTTTTTTTTCAATTGATGGGGCACCTTAGCACCATTTGATTGAAATATTTACTTCTGAAGCATCATATCTGCAGATCAGTGTGTGGGCTGCCTGGTGCCCCAATAATCGGTGACATCCATAAATTTAAGACCTTTATCTAAAAATGAATGGATGAGTTTCCATAGGTTACATGGGTCCCAATTTTTATGGAATCCCCGTTAAATGCTAGCAAGGTTTGCCTCATAAATATGTGTGCAAAATTGTTTCTGCCCCTAAAGTTACTCAGATGAAGACTTTATTCCAAAATCCTCTTTATTGGCATCTCTGTTCAATCACTTGAAAATCTTGCAGGTTATTGCAACCTACTAGTTTTTCTTAACTGGGTAATGCAAGTGGATTTCTAAGGAGCAAGTCACAAATATGTTGCCCTCCAGTTTCTTTATTTTTAAAATTCATTTTGTTCTCCCCTAAAATTGATATGAGTCCTGGAGTCTCGTTTTCTCAGTATCAGTAGCTCTTTGAGGCACTAAGGCCCGCGGACCCAGAAGCCACAATGCCTTCTCAGAGAATCACCCCAGAAGACCTGAGTGCTGGATGACATGGGACACCCTGGTATCCACAGCCCGGGGACCTGTATTTGTTCCTAGAGAGTCACTTTGTGCCAAGGAAGATTCCATATTGTCTAGTTCTTGCCATTGCCCTCAGATTGCTGCATAAATTCAAAAGCATTGGGCCCCACACCCAGGCATAAATGTTTACATTAATGGACATGCCACATCCAGGGATAACTGCAAAGCTCAGTACCTACAGGATTAGCTCCAATTCTTCCTTCAGTGACTTACAAGATTGTCTCTTCTTCCCATGAAGCCTGAATGCTGTTGGAGGCAGGCAGTGTACTTATTCTTGATTTGTTCCTCCTGTCTACTAGGATTATTGTGTTTTCACTGTCCAAATAGATATGTGATGAGATCAGAGAACACAGAAGAAAAAGCCTGAGCTAGAGATAATAAATTGGGAGGCATTGCTATATGAGTTGGTGTTAAAGTCACAGCATTGGTTAAGATCGTCTCAAGAGAACTTCAAGTGGGACGAGCAGGAGTCCAGGAGGTAGCACCCTGGAAAACCTTCATTAGGAGCCTCAGAGAGGAAGAGGAGGACCCTGTGAAGGAGAGGCTGGAGGGCGAAGGCACAAACAGAAGACACAGAGGCACCAGAGGAAGCTGCTAAGAATTAGGTCAGAAGAGGACTGAAATGTGTCCGGGGGACGTGGGAGATCTTAGCCCAAGCAGTTTCCAGAGAGGAACGGAGATGGAAGGCAGAGTGTGGTGTGCGCAGAGTGGAGGAGAGATTTGGATACGGAGAAGCCCTGAGGGAAAGAGCTCCTTCCAGGCGCCTAGTCTGGGGGCAGGAGCAAGTTGGGTGGGGGGCAAATCCTGGGAGGTTTTTTTGTTGTGTTTTTTGATTGTGATGCTCTTTGGGGTTTTTTGTTTGTTTAAAGACGAGAGAAATTACATTACACATCAATGATATGCTGGAGCAAATTATTAAATTTTCAGCAAGTTTGGTTGCCAGTTGTTAAACAGTTGGCAGTTTAAAATTGGGCGTGGTGGAGGTATGCACGTCACAGACACTAGCAAAGACAAATAAATAAGCCCCCGCCGAACTGCAAGAGCTAGTGGTTACACATTTACCAGCATGCCTCTGGGCATACCTGAGTATAGACAGGATCTGCTAGAGTAGGAGAGGGAGGAGGTACTGATGGGGCCTGGTCTCTGAGGATGGAAAAGGAAATGGAATCCAACTAGCTAGGGAGAAATTGGCTTTTAAAAGCAGGAAGGACATGACCTCTATTTTAATGGGATGCCAAGAAAAGAGGATGAGAGAAGAGAGAAGCAAACTTATAAAAACAGCGGTGATTATCAGAGCTACCGTTCCTGAGTGCCTCTTGTGTGCCAAGCACCTTGCCATGGGCTTGGTCTGGATTATTTCCTACAGCGCCGCACGCCGAGGTGGGTCCTGTCATTATGTCTTCACAGATGAGGCGCCTGAAGCCCAGAGAAGTCGAGTAGTTTGCCAGGCCTATCAGTGGTTGTATCCAGGAACCAGGATTTGAACCCACTGGTCTGATGCTGCAGCCCTTGTATGTGGCCTCTGTACTCGAGAGTACATCCTGGAGAAAGCGTGGATTCTGTAGCAGGAAGTTGACACAAGTTCTGTGCTGATTGCTTTTAGTTTTCTCTCTGAAGAATGCGGCAACATCCACATCCCCTCAGAGTGAGGGGAGCTAACCAGAGACATTTAAGGAAAGTAGGAGATGTGTAAAATGATGTGGCCTGTAGGCGAGCAGGCTTACCAGAGAAGGCTAGCTGCGGAGTGAGGCCATGCAGTGGGGTCGTATACCTTCAGTCACTTTAGCTGTTCTGGGTAGGCACAGAGAAAGCGGCCTGTAGGGCTCATCCCTGGTTAGGACAATGACACAGGGATGGGAAAGAAGATTGGAAGGACCAAGGAGTTGAGGGGCTTTGGAAGATAGAGCACAATTGTAATAATGCACCAGGGACTCTGGGTAGGAAAACGAGAACGTGGAGGTGGGGGTGGGGTGGACTTGAGGTTTTGATAAGGTTGAAGAACTATAGTGGAGGAGTTCTTGAACTAGTTAGGAAAGTAAGAAAGGAGACTGTCTTGAGTATTGAAACTTGATTCTAATGATAGCACATTTTTTTTCCTTAATATTCTCAGTTCAGGTGTGATTGTGGAAGGGATCGCCCATGTGGAATGGGAGTAAGGGTCACTGAAGATGAGGCCAAGGGTCCTATGTGTGGACTTAAAAGTAGTCCAGGATGAAGGCAGAAGTTGTGATGCAAAAAAAGACTGTGACCCTGGTTCTAGAGTATTTATTATTAAATAACATGTCATTTAATATCTTCTAATGAATGACCTTTAGATATTGCTGATATTAGTTGACAGTTTTGAGGGTCAGTTGCGATACTCATTCGTTGTGTTATCAGAGAGGGGTACGATCAGACTGTGTCTCGGTGTGAACATCATCAGCTGGATTGATGATCACATAAGACTTGAAACCTTCACTTTCATACAAGTTTCAGATCCCTGCCCCATTTCCTCTCTTGAGCTTTCCTTGACACCTAAAGAGAATTGGCTTTCCTAAGTAATAGTAAATTACAGTGTGCTTATTGCGTCTCCTTTTCTTACTGGCTGGATGAAATAAAATCACATCCCATGCCTTGTTGTGTAGGGAAAAGGTGCCTGTGTTTATTCTCTTCGATCCATCTGGAATTCCTGGGCTCACGCTCACTGCCCCGTCACCTGGTCAGGTGGTGCCGGTGGAAGCAACAGTGCTCTTCCTGCAGTGAGTTACTAATGTGAGGGTCGTTGGCCCTGAACCTCATCTCGAGAAAAGTGTGCTGCGTTGTTAATGCAAACTTTGACCTACCTGCGATGATTTCCCTCGCTTAGGGTCAGCGTTTCCTTGTGTTCCAAGGGGGACTAATTTTCATAACTTAATTTACTAGGTCTAGGAGGCGAGCTGTAGTTGCTATGGGAACAAGTAACTGAATTTCTTTCCTTTAGTACACTTAACACATCAACAAGATGCTGTAGTGTCATGGGTACGTCTTCCTTTCCTCACTTTGATTTCCTTTTCCTTTTTAGAAGGATTATTGTTGAGGAAAGGAGAAGGAGGAGTTAATTTCACAGACTAGTGTAGCTGGTTAGTGTGTCCTGATACACTACACAACCTGGCCAGTTGTTTTCATGGGAATGGTAAGTCCAAAGGGGATGGGTGTCTACGCTTTATTTCCCGCCTTGAGTTTGTGCTGGTTCTGCAGGCTTTGTAACATCATGGAGGCCCTCACAGAGAGAGAGAAAAATGTTGTTCGTCCTCATACCCAGGGTGCCCAGCCTGGTGCCCCAAACTGAATAATTGCTTATTGAACTTAACACGGTTTTGTGTACTGTGGTAAGTTGTGTTCATTCACATTTTGTCTTGACCGCCATGCATCATTTCTTCACTAAAATTGAAAGGCCTTTTGGGTTAGATATCTATAAGCACATCGAGTGTGATTGTCAGAGAAGTACTTGCATTGCATTTCTAAGCCACATAATCTTTAGCCTAACATTTGCATATTAATGGATAATTGTAAGACATTATGTAAATGATATATGGTGGTGAATATATTATCAAATCAAATGACCTTTAGGGGTAATTACAGGATGTGCTGTGTCAACCAGATCGCTGCCGGTTGAATGCTGAACGCTTTCCATAGAGTGAGATATATAACCTGGCGAGGGTTTATTTCTGTCCAAAGTCACAGGTTATCTTTCAGTGTGATTTTTCCTTTTGTTAGATGATGAATCTAACACTTGGGGTGATATTAGTCACAGAATATTAGGGACTAGAAGCATAAAATCCTGACTGAAATACATTAGACTGTGGGAACTTTTAAGGTTGGTAATTAATCTTAAATATTTGAGTCACAGAGAAAGTCCCGTGAGTATTTACGCCTTTCATTGTACTTACTCTAACATACTTTCTTTTTCTTTTTTTCTTATAAAATAATCCATGCTCATAGTAAAATGCAAGAGACAATGCAGCCTTCTCAAATTGCCCCACTGCTAAATGACTTCATTCATTTATTAGCTGCTTACGTGTGCCCTCCTTGAGGACCACTGTCTGACTTGCCACTCTGTTCTCCATGTGTCTAACTTGGTGTCTATTCTGTATATGCTGGCAAGAGAGCATTGTGGAAGGAAGGAATGGAAGGAATGGGAGGAAGGAAGGAGGCAGGGATGGACACAGGGAGGAAAGGAGAGAAGGGGGAATGGCGGGAGGAAGAAAGTTGGACCAATAAATGCTATCACCATGGGACTGAATTCTGGGCAGCCCTAGCCATCTCTTCTACCATTTGTTAGGCTTGCTGTAGTAGGGAAGAAATAATGTTTCTCTTAAGAACATGTCTTTTTCCATAAAGGAGATCAATGAATTTTGGCTCTATCTAGTGCTTTGAAGGGTGGCTACCTCTCTGTAAATATCTCCTGTCATAAACTGTAGGTAGTTGACCAACTGTCCTTTATCACCATTTAAGTCTGTTCCTTTCTCAAAAAATATTTTATTTATTTATTTTAGAGAGAAATTGAGAGCACGCAGAGGAAGGGGCAGAGTGGGGGGAGAGGGACAAGCAGACTCTGTGCTGAGCCTCATGTGGGGCTCAATCTCAGGACCCTGAGATCATGACCTGAGCTGAAACTGAGTTGGATGCTCAACCAACTGAACCACCCAGGTGCCCCAAGTCTGTTTCCTTCTAATCCCTTGTTCCTTAAAGTCCCATGCAAAATGACCTCTCACCCCCCATTATTCTATTTCTGGTTCTCAGAGTTCTCTGTTCTGTTTGTGAAAACTGAAGGTGAAACATTTTATCCTAAAAGAAACCTGATATTATGGCAGGTATCCACCTTCTAAAAACAAAATGCAAACAATGAACAAATTTTGAAGATCAAAACCCAAAACCCGTTGTGGACCAAAACAGTCATTCAGATGTGTCCTTGCAAATCTGGAATTTTGCATGAGATCAGAAACCTTCTGTGCTTCCCTTGTCCCCAGCCCATCACCAAATTGGGCTGGAACCAGGTGACTTGGGACTTTAACCCCCCAATTTCGACACGTTATTTACTCAGTTTAGTTTCACTAAATAAAATAAAGCTAACGATCTCATATTATATAGGCAGTTAAGCTCAAAAGAGTTGTTGACAGAAGCTTTTATATTTTGGTCAGTTGTTCTAGAATTTTGTAGGCCCGTTTCTAACCAGATACAGAGAAAGGAGCTCTGCCTCGTTAAGAGATATTTCTGCTGCTTTTTTAGCACCAGAGTTTGAGTCAGATGGTTAAATGTCCCCCCTTTGCCTCTTGCTGATTCTGTGACCTTGGGCAAATACCAACATAGGCCCTGCTACTCTGGCCTTTCACAGTGTGGGAAATGGTTGTAACTCATAGGACTTGTTGCAAAGGCCCAAAGAGATCACAGATCTGAGCCCCTTACAGAGGGCCTGCTCCATGATGGGTGCTCAGTATGTGTTTTTCTCTTGTGCTTGTCTTTCCTTGTTTCCTTCCTCTTCCAGTGATGATATCACAGAAATCTCTAAAAGTTATTATTGCCCAAACTAAAATGCCAACAGGCAGTGAGGTACAAGTCTGCACCTGCCCTTGGGCAAGTCCTATATTCATCATCAGTTTGCCTTTTTTCCATTTCCAGCTCAGATTGGTAATTTGGAGCCCTTGGGAACTAATGAGAAAATGAAGGGCATTGTTATCATTATTGCTCTGGTGCCGCGAGGTCTCATGTGGGAAAATTTGAGAGAGGAAAAGGATAATAAATGGGGGGAGAAAAAAGAATCCTGCCCGGCATTAAGCTGTGCTATCTAGAGCCTCCCTCACATGACTTCAAAGCCACATTTCTTTATGTGGGTGTTAAAGGTTTAATCTCCTTGCCAGTTAGAAATAATTCCTAATGATTAACATAATAGTGAATCATTTTTTAGCTCTGCGAGATACTATTGACAACAACACTGAAAAGCAGGGAAACGCAGAAATGGCCTCTGCCGTACAATGAAAGAAGAAAATAGAGCAGCTAATTAATAGGCTATAGAACATTCTCTACGACTACGTACTAAAAGTTTGACACACATGCTGTTAGTTTTCAACAAGGATTAAGTTATCCAATTTTTATGGTGTTCCATATGCAAAGGGCTGATCCACTGGCCCTAAGCTTGCGTTCCTGTCTTGAAATCATTTTAACCTGACACTTGTGACAGACGCTGTAAAGGATTGTGGTTCATTGGGCTCCCTGATTTACAGAGCCTCTGTATGTAAAAGTCCCCTAACTGGTATGGTAATTGTTCTGGGCAAATCAGAATGAGCCCCCTTGAGTGTGTTAAAGAGAATTCATCAATATGAACACAGAGGAGTGAAGGTAAGGTAGCTAATTCAGGGTGGTTCGCAGGACAGTGGAAAAGATCCTAGCATCCATCTCTCATCTGAGACTCTCACCACAGGGAGAGACCTCAGGTGCCTCAGGTGGCCCTGGTGGGAACTCTCAAGCCAATAGGATGCCTCCTGGATAGCAGTACTATGCCTAAAGGGCACTGGCCCCTCCTGACAGGCCCCCAGAAAGGAGGGATCCTCTGAACACAAGGTCACAGCATGCTCCCATGAAAGGTGTTCAGACCTTTCTGAACCTGTGGGAGTTGTCTATTGACCCATATGGCAACACGGAATCATTTCCCATTGCCTCCTCTGAATAGCCTGATGAAAGCTTAGCAGGATTTCTTTTCCTCACCTTCCTCCCTGGTACCCGATGGATGCCTGCCCACTCCCCCCAGTGTGGCAGAAAAGGGCAGGGGCAGTGAAGGAGTGCCCTTGAGGGCGAGAGAGACCAGCTGTTACATGGCTCCTCACCTTTCAGGTTTTTAAAGTGAATTTTAAAATCTGTAATGAAAATGTGATGAACCAGCTAAATCTCTCCCACAAGAGTGGGAGATTAAAATTTTTTTTTTTTTTTTACAACTCTATTGCTTTGACTTGAGTGATATATCCTGGAGAATTTAACATTTGTATGAAACCAGCTCCACAGAATCAAAGAAAGTGAGAGCAAGTAAAGATCTTAGCATAAAGGAGCCCAAAGAACTCTGGACTGAGGACCCCGGACAAAATTTTCACTGTTCAGCAGCCAGTGATATATATACTATGACGTATTATGTGTGTTTGTGCACGCAAGTGTGTGTGTGCGTGTAAAGTTGCCATCTGTCTTAGAGCACCGAAGGACTAATCTTTTTCTGTATTTGTGCCCTGACAATTTCTTTAGGGTTAAAAATATCTTGCTCTTTATTAAATGTTGGTGGTAACAGTAGAGGACTTTTTAAATGGTTTTACTTGACACAATGGGAAGTTAATAACATTATGCCTGTTCCCAAATTACAAGAAAATGTTTGCTACTCCGTACAAGGCCCCAAATAGAGATCATTAACTGGCAGAACCGCCAGTACCCATTTCCCACCCAACTCAACTCTTTAGATGAAGCTCAGAAATGTGAAGAGATGTGTTCTCCCTTACAGACACACGCTGAGCTCTTGAGAGCATGTGCGTGTATGTATGTGCACACATGTACTCATGTGCATCAAAAGCTTAGATCGCCTCTCCTCTTCTGATAATGCTCTAAATATTCTTGGCTGAGGGTTGTCACTGAGCTGGGTAGAGCTTCGGTATTTTGGAGACATCTGAAAGGAGGAATGATGAAGGCCTTGTAAGAAATAAACCTCATGAAAAGAATTTCTTTTGTAGAGAATTTCATGAGAGCCTCATGGGTTTCAGAGAACTTGACTTCTCTTTCCAAATGGCTTTACCATTTTCTGGCTGGAGTAACAGATGGCAGGGCATCTATTGTACGAAGAGCAAGCCTGGTGGAAGTCACTAAAAGAGTCTCTAACCCTTTATTTTCTTTAATCCTATAAATTTAGACATTTGCACAAATGGTTGTTAAAATTTAATTTTTTTTTCAAAAGCATGACAAATCTGCCCCAGGATATCATTGATTTTAACCTTAAATCAGAGCCAGGATGCAAAGTCCACCGAAGAATGTATAAAAGGAATAAAATAATACAAAAACTGCCATTGGTAATAAAATTTCCCTCAAAATAATCATAATTGATGTCTGTCTTGTTACATGTTTGCCTCAATCCATTTGACAATTATTTACTAATCACCATACTTAGTCTCTTCTCTGTAACATTTCTTAACAACAGTAATTTTTTAAAAAAGATTTATTTATTTATTTTAGAGAGAGAGAGCACACAAGCAGGAGGAGGGACAGAGGGAAAGACAGGGAAGAGGATCTCCGGCAGACTCCCTACTGAGCATGGAACCTGACATGGGGCTTGATCCCATGACCTTGAGATCATGACCTGAGCCAAAACCAAGAGTCGGACGCTCAACTAACTGAGGCACCCAGGCACCCCTGTAATACTAATATTTTGGAGTACTTACCATATGTTATTTTGCTAAGAATTTTTAAGTCTATTATCTCATTTAATACTTAGCCATTCTATGAAACAGATACTATCTTAATCTCCATTTTACTGATGAGAGAACCTGTTCACAGGACCAGGGACCAGCACAAGATCGCACAGCTAAGAGGGTCCACATAACAAGTGAAACTTGGGACTCTGGTTCTAAGCCTTCACCCTTCATATTGGGTTCCATTGTCGAGGCCCTGAGTGTATCATTGCATTTCTCCTCCTACCTTCCTACCACCACATACACACCCACACAAAGTCAAAAGAGGCTGCTTTGATGATGAACAATTCTATCTGCCAGTCCTAGAATACCTTTCCTCTCTGTGTCCAGTGGGGGCCCACCTTTGATGCCTTACAACCTAAGTAGGCTGGGTAATTGAATCTACTTGCTTAGAAAGTACCAGGGGTAAGGTATTTCTTTCATTTTCCATGTCATCCTTCTCATATTTAAAAATTGCCAGATTAAATAGACCCAACTTGTGATAGGGGTATCCTGTTTTGTTTTCTAACAGGCCATCCAGTGGACTATGGTTGGGTTTAAACTTTTTCATGGGAGCTGTGGTTGGTCTGATCAAGGTGGTCGAAGTAGGAATTCTGAAGGTGCGGCACTCTCAGCATTAGTTATCTCATGAATGGATGCATGGAAAGCAGTCCCCACCTGGTGCTTCTGTCACGAAAGTCACTTAGAAGAAACTGCAACTCTTGTTGCTGTTTAATCTCTGCATGTCTTTTCTCTTGGGTACACTGACCTCATAAAGAACTGGCTAGGGATCTGTAGTCAATAAAAATAGCTTGTGTTTATAAATCACCTTTCCTCCAAGATGAAAGAACTACTCCACAAATTTAGTGAAATTAAAATACATCCTGAAATATTATTGAGGGAGGGAAAACTACGGTAAATCATAAATTCTTTTTGGGTAGGATTGTGCTTTTACGTATCTCTTGTTCCTTTCAAAGCACCAATGTTGACTAAATATTTTGTAATTAATTGGTTCCTAATTAAAGTGAATGCTGAATCATGGACCATGAAAATCCAGGGCTGCCCCTTCTGTGGCAGCCCACTGTGTGTGGTTGGGTATTGCCCATCTGTAGGTACACCACTCACATGGCCTGTGGCGATTATGGTGTCCCCTAGAACTGGGCACTGCTTAACCATATACGTAGTGCAATTGTGGGCACAGCAGGACCCATTATCTCATTTTCTTTTCTTTTAAGATTAAGACTTAACACAGATGTGGTGAGCAGGTGCATTCCCCAGACAGCTTCTCACTCTCAAAACCTCAGGAGACAGAGCCAATGAGAGATTCCATCTGCTGGAGGGCTGGAGCTAACACCCTGTTGAACATGACACATAAGCTGGTTGGAGAAGATCCTGCAAATGGATAGTTGGTGACCATGCTTTGTTGATTCTTGGGAGAATATACAGGCAGTGAGTCTGCAGGGGGAGGGTAGGTATCTTGACAGCTTGATTCTAGGCTTAAACATATAACCTGAAAATTCTTAAATCTATGTTATAGTGGACCCACGAGTTTTTGGCTCCTGCTATAGTATCAATTGTCAAAAGTTGAAGAAATTGAGGTTCAGAGAGGGAACTCCTTTTGCCCAAATTCCCATATCTACGAAGCAATAGAGATGGAGTGCACCCAAATCTTTAAAGCCTGTGTTCTTTGCAGTATACTCTGTTCCTTCTAGTTTGAACAAGTTTTTTTTTTTTTTTTTCTATAGACACCCCAGCTCTTTGTTTCCTGTTATCATCTCTGTGTATTTGTCCACTGGCCACAGAAGTCATTTTCTCATATTCATTTTGATGCTCAGCATTTATGTTGAGGGATGAGTTGCAATTGCTCTTGACATGGCTGACAGGGAGACATGGGTATCGTGGAGAAGCTAAATGATAAGCTTCTTAGAAATCTGTTTCCTGGGTGATGAAATATGCTCAGCTCTATTGTTTGTAAGCAGTAGCATTATTGCTAGGACAAGAAATGCAATACATATGCTAATATGTGCATGAATGGTTGGAAAGATGTTTGAACCAAAGAAGCTTGTCTGTTTCACATTTACAGGCAATGGAAATTGAAATTTTTTTAGCAGGTTTTCAATGAGGATGGGAGAGGTGCCAGGAACTGGAGATTGCTACCTAGTGGTGCCTTCCTCTGAATTACTATAGGCATGCATACTATTTGCAAGGGCTTGGGTAAAATTATTGTGAATCTTAAAATCCTATGAATCTGTAAGATATTATGTAATAGAGGTTATACAAATCCCCTGGACACATTGAACATAATCTCAGTAAACAGAAATTCTTAAATTTATTTTGAACTAAGATTATACAGAATACTAAAATCTTATCTCTTTTCACAGTATCTTTTAAGATTTCCTTAAAGTATCTAATAGAATATTAGTACATTTTGCCTCTTATAACTAACCCCAATGTAAAAGTGGACCTTGTAACTTTATGTATTACTTTATTATAGTACATATCATTTCCCTCCTTACAATGTGATTCTTGTGCCCATAACCAATCCACCTTCTTCCCAGATATTTGAAAGTAGAGGCCAATTCTTGTGCATCTTTGTGGCAGGCAGGTAATCAGTGTATGCTGAGGGATTGAAGGTGAATGGTATCATTTTCATAATCTTTGAAAGTAAATTCTGAAAACTATTATCACTGATAAATTTTTTTTTTAAGATTTTATTTGTTTATTTGAGAGAGAGAATGAGACAGAGAGAGAGAGCATGAGAGGGGGGAGGATCAGAGGGAGAAGCAGACTCCCTGCTGAGCAGGGAGTCCGATGTGGGACTCAATCCTGGGACTCCAGGATCATGACCTGAGCCGAAGGCAGTCGCTTAACCAACTGAGCCACCCAGGCGCCCACTGATAAAATTTTTAAATAGATTACTGCAAGGACTAGTGTTTGGTTTTTACAAGAGAAAGTCCCAAATACTTGTAGACATTCTGGGTTCCCTAGATTTAATTTCTATCAAAAATCACTTTCTTTTCTGTCATAAATGTTATCGTGATAAATTAGAAATGCTGTAAATATAGTGTATCTAGTTTCTAGCATGAGGGCATGTTTTAAGAATTTCTTAGAGTCATTTTCTTGGAGGGAACATGAATCTATCCTTGGCTGTATCTTTTTAAGGATTTAAATCCATAATCTGAATGAAGACATGCAAATTATACTCATCAGACTTTTTAGAATACTCAAGAGAAGTATTTCATAATTACAGATTTTTAAATGTCCTAACAGGCTGACAACTTGGGACAAATATCAAGATTAATTGAACTTTGATAAAATTCTTCACTTGGATTTTAAAAAACTGGTTGCACAAGTTTAAAACTGAGGAGACTTTGATCAATAACTCTGGATAAAGGACCTGAGCATTTTAGTTGATGACACTGTCAGTCTAATCCCATGGTAATGGTTGTTAAGTAAAACCAGTGCAGTCTCAGACTTCACTCACAGAAATAGAGTTCCCAGATCCAAGGAGGGAGTTAATAGTCTTGTGATGAATATACTTGCCTCAGACCATGCCTGGAATACTAAGAATCATTTTAGGACACATATTTTAAGAAGGTCTTTAGCAAGCTAGGAGCATATGTAGAGAGGTAAGTAATGATGTCTTTAAGTAACAGTTGAAGAAATGGTGTATGATTAGCCTCGAGTTGAGAAAGCTAAGAAGAGACACATTAGCTTTCTTCAAAAATTTCAAAGGCTGTCAACTTTAGAGGGGAAACTGGGACTAACATTTGTGGAAGTTTCAGGAAACTAGCCAACAGTTGTTTGTTTGTTTTAAACACATGAAATTGTACTGCAAAGTTGTGAAGCAGGGCTCCTGGTCCAACCAAATTACGTGACAGTCTTTCATGAGTGTTGCTGTTAAGAAATTTAAAAAAATGGGTTTTCTCCATGTCTAGAAATGCAAATTCTTTGACTATTTTAACAAAAGTACCTCCAAAGATAGAAAAACAAAGGGCCGTATGGCTTTTACCTGACGCTCACCCCACTCCAGGACAACTGTTGAACAGTCCTTAAACCACACACCCTGGTTCCAGGCTTTCTCTTTGGAGGAGACTAGATTGCCATTCTTTGGGACTCTTGATATGCTGAGGCCTATGGTTGTCACTGTCCTTGTTGCTGAATGTAGGCGGGGACTTTGGGGCCTCCTCCCAGGCTAAGGTTTGCTTTGTTACTTAATCAATGCTCTGCCACAGTTCAGGTTGCACCTGTTGCCTATTGATCTGCCTTCATATTATGGCTCTCTACCCTTTAGATCACATCCTTATATCAAGATTTTTGATAATTCTGCCTGCCTTTCTTAAATCTGACTGGCACCCAGCCTGCTTTGACCCCAGTCCACTGACCTCTCAAGGAAGATGAGTTATGGAAGAGATTTGAAATTTGAGTAGGGAGTTGCAGGAGGTGAAACATGACATTCTGAGATCTCTCTTGACCTATTAAACAATTACATTTCCTATCACTTGAAAACTCATCTTATGGTATAGATTCATTGATTCTAGACATAGACATGAAGGCAAATATTAGATAAGGTAGTATCTGGATGAAGAAGAGAGTTTTAAGGGTTTGATGAGGCTTCTGATGAACTAGATATGGAAGTTGGAGTTTTTAACGTACACTTTGGTTTCTCTCATTCATATAAAGCACTGTTCAGTTCTTTACACTAAAATGGCTTTGAATGGAAATGAAAAACTTTTAGTAAGGGTCACCACATGACAACTAGAAGAAACACATTGACAGGACATCTTGACAACAGAAGCAGAGATCTGATAAACTTGGGCTTTACAGAACAGACAGTCATGTTCCACAGATGAGAGAAGGACACTGCTGGACTAGCAGGGACAGGTACTTCTGTCCTTCTGTGGGGTCTCACCAGACATAGAGAAATTGATGGGAGCACTGTCCTATGGACCCAGGGAGCTAAGATTGAACTCAAATGAGAGAATTTTGGAAACCTAAAATTAAAAGGAAGAAAAGGAACTACTAATGGAAAAGAACATGAAGCATAATGGAAGGAAAAGCCTGAAAATCACTTACATTTAATGATAATTAACATGTATAAAAACTTGCACAGAGGCCAAACCACTTAAGGTTCATAAATTATATAGCCAGATTTTAATGGTAAAATTCCTTAAGGAAAGAATTCATTCAAAGTTCACTAGTTATAATTTATAAAACATTGCTGTACCCAGTTATGCAGTTAGTAAATGCTTTCCATGATACATGTGATTTTGACAGGAAGAGAAAAAAAATCCCCTTTAAATTAAGGGGAAAAATAGAAACATAATTTCAGGAAATATAACAAATGAAACTGTTAATCCTCAAGATTCATCCAGTGAAGTTTTGTGATTAAATAATATTTCATATAAAGAACTTTGAGCATGAAAGAATCTACACTCTTTCATAATTTAGACCAGTCTTCTAACAGCTGGTCAAACCCAAGGCCAGATTTATTGGTTTTAGAAAAATTATACAAATTGGGAAGAGTCACTAAAGAGGCAACCCATTTATTGACTAATTCTCTTTGAAAGGTTTTTTTTTTTTTTTCTGAATAAAATATTCTTCAGAGCTAAGGTGTCCCAGTGTCCATTTGAAAAGCCCTTATTCTCGTATATTACCCAGTGTGATAAAAAACCAAATAGACAGGCCCATTTCTCATCATCTCCTCCATCCCTTATTTTTTAACACTGCAATTGTTTCAAACATTTTGGTGCTACTAATATCCACTCTGAAAGAAAACAATATTTGATAAAGCACTATGTAATAGCCAGAGGAGGAAGGAAGCTGAACATGTCCAAGAAACAATTCCTATGGGGAATTCCACATTTATGGCAGGACACCCTGCCTGAAACCCTTAGAGTACACTAGGCCTTCCATATGTGCTGTCCTCTGTAGTTAAATTGTCTCCCTAGCTAACCTCAGTTGGAGCATGCTAACTATCAGCAACAAATGTGTGACTTTCTTCCCCTGAAGCACAGATGAGACTGTTCTAGAAACACTTAAAATTAGTCAGCCTCTGAACCTGGCATCTATGTCTATCAAATGGAGGTCATATCAACTACCTCAAAGGGTTGCTCTAAGATATTTGGGTCATTGTAGGGGCACAGTGACTTGGGTTTTTTTTTTTTTTCCACTTTTTCTTTTCAAGGCTATGTTAAACACTATTTAAAAAGAAAATTACAAGGTAAGTTATTATTCTTGCCAAACATCTAAGAATCATTTGTCACTGAAAGTCTTACATGTTCATACTCAGTAAAGTCTGTGACAGATCCATCTTCTCCTGAGGGGATGCTCCATAGGGTAGCTTACTTTGTTTTTGTTTTTGTTTTTTTTAATTGTCTCTTTTTATTTAACTTTGAATATGCAGAGTTCATTGTGATTTAAAATACGAATAGGTATAATTTCTTTTTTTTAATTAACATATAATGTATTATTTGTTTCAGGGGTACAGGTGTGTGATTCATCAGTTTTATATAATACACAGTGCTCACCGCAACACATACCCTCCCCAGTGTCCATCACCCAGTTACCCCATCCCCCCACCCCCCTCCCCTCCAGCAACTTTGAATACCATGATTGAATGTGACAAAGAGGACTGCTGACCTAAGCTCTTGGTTTATCCAGTTGTCCTAAAGAAAACCGTAAAAGACATACTCCCAAGAGAAAGCCACACTTGGAGAGGCAAGTGTTGACAGATTGATGTAATTCTAAATTCAAAATTTATTAAGGAAAAAAGATCTTTTTCAGGGGTTAGAATGATAAAAGGTGGAAAATAAGATTTAAAAACAAAAGGATAATGCAGAGTAACTGCTAATAGGTATGAGGTTTCATTTGGTGGTGATGAAAGTGTTCTAAAATTATATTGTGATGATGGTTGCATGACTCTCTAAGTACACTAAAATACATTGAATCGCACACTTAAATGGGTGCATTTTTTGATATGGAAACTATATCTCAGTAAAGCTGTTAATTTTTTGTGAGGGGTAAAAAAGTGGTAGTCTCCAACAGCATGGGCACTGAGGACAAGGCTTGGGTTCAGATCCCTGTAAGTTGCTGGTTCATATTTGGGTGGCCCTGGGCGAGTTATTGAATGACACTGCAGCTCGGTTTCCTCGTCTCTCAAGCGGAGATAAGAAGACTTACTAATGGTTGTTGTAAGGATAATCGGGACAATGTATATAAAACATCTACCAGAATGCTTACTTTAGAGAAAGTCCTCAGCAACACTAATGGTTGGGAATGGGGGAATTTGGTGGTACTGATAGTGTGAATAGAAGTAGGTCTTCAGTATGAAAGGTTAGAGCCTCTAAGAAGCCCTCCTGAGAGAAAATTTGACCATTCCATTTCAGGATATATTTCTTCCCCCAAAACTGGATTAAGGAAAATTGAGTTCATTGTATTGCATCAGTAAGCCCCTCTCCCTGGGCTGACCTGAAGACAGAATCAGTTCATTCACTTATGTGAGTATGGGGCTAGAAATCAGACAAAATCTGTAAGCTCTTCAAAGAAAGCAGGGCAGTTCTGTACCTTTAACATCGCCTTCTACCCCCAACCTCGTTTCCTTTACAATGGGAAACCTGAGTTGGACAAAGAAAAAGGGTGTGGAACATGTCCCCTATCTTCATTAGTGTAAAAGGGCCACCAGCTGAATCCTTTCTGCAGCAGAATGGTCTTTAAATGGAAAGGTATGCAACCAGGAGAGACTCCTTGCTGGAAAGCTGAACCAGGGACTTTCTGGGGAGAGGGCCCTGGGAGTCCCAGAGCAATACTGGCAGGGCTCAGGCTGCAGGAAGCCCCCCCGGCCCCCCAACTTAGATCCTGTATTTATTTCCCCAGTTCATTCAATATACATGTATTAAGTGCCAGCTGTATCCGAGGTGGTACAGTAAGTGCTTAGTGTTTATCCCTGAACAAGACAAAGGTGGTGGTCTCTGTCTTCAAAGCTGACATTCTGGTGGGAAGACCAAGAAAAACAAGTTAAAGAGAAATTATATAATTGCAAATTGTATCAAGTTATGAATAAATCAGAGGGCTAAAAAAGAGAATAGCAAGCAAGTGCTTGCTTTCCCAGTGGATCTGTCTGACCATATCACATCACTAGAGTGACCCTTTCCATCCATTTTCACATCTGTGAAAGAGAAAAGAAAAAAGTGCCCACATCAAGAAACGTAACCCAAGCCCTTTCAGCGAATGCATGATATTCTGGGTCAACTGAACTTTAATATTCAAATAGGTTACTACTTAGGCTCTGTTTATAAAAATCTTATAGCAGACAGTGGCTTTATGAGTCCAAAGAGAGGCAAAGGGTGGAAAGCACCTTGAAAATGTTAAAGAACTTAGGTAGGATTCACTCTGATGATTATCTCATATAATGTTTTTATTTTATTTTATTTTATTTATTTATTTATTTATTTTTTTAAGATTTTTATTTATTTATTTGAGAGAGAGAATGAGATAGAGAGTACATGAGAGGGGGGAGGGTCAGAGGGAGAAGGAGACTCCCTGCTGAGCAGGGAGCCCGATGCGGGACTCGATCCCAGGACTCCAGGATCATGACCTGAGCCGAAGGCAGTCGCTTAACCAACTGAGCCACCCAGGCACCCTCATATAATGTTTTTAAACATGTGTTCAGGCTAAGTCCTTCCACGACAACTTTCAAATATAGATACTTATATTGATTTCCTTATTTTGTGAGCTGGATGGGGACCTGAGCCCAAGACAAAGGCTTCTACTCTATAATACCACAGAGACAAGAATCTTTTTCAGCATTTCAGATAACAGAATAGTCATAGTTATTGTGCAAATACCCAGGAAAAAATGCTTTTCATTTACTTGCTTATGAAATAATTAAAATCAATTTCTACAACATAAAGAGAGTATTTCGTTTTTATAATTTAAGGAAATGTATTTTGTAAGTATATAATATATATAATAAAGTAGGTTTTCTACTAGATTTTAATGGCTTAATCAGTGGCTCTCAAGGAGAGCTAGTTTTGCACCCCAGGGCACATTTGATAACGTCAGGAAACAGTTTTGGTTGTCACAACTGGTAGGGATTGCTCCTGGCATCACATGAGTAGAGACTGCTAAAAATCCTTCAATGCACAGGACAGCCCCCTCGCAACAAAATGTTATGTAGCCCCAAATATCAGACCATATCACATCACTAGAGTGACCCTTTCCATCCATTTTCACATCTGTGAAAGAGAAAAGAAAAAAACTGAGGTTGAGAAACCCTTGCCTTAATCAGTAAAACTTTTTATCATAAATTTCAAGATGTGAAGATTTAGTTGTACAAGGGAAAAGCAGTGATTTATGTTAAAGTATAATGATCTTTCAGTTAAACTGCTACAGTAAATATTTAACATGGTGACTTATATTTTGATCAAAGAAAGCAAGTTTCTCTTATTTTAAGATGCCTTAAAAAAGAAAAACACCATTTCTCTCAGTAAGAGGATAAGGAAAGCAAAAACTATGATACGAATTCCTTTCCTGGGGACACTTACCCACTACTAGCCTCAGCTGAATACAGAAAGATCTCTTGGTGACAAACAGATAACTTCAAATTCAAGCATTAACGGTTATGCGCTTTATTTAGGAAGATTTCTCAAACTCAGGCACAGGGTATGTTTATTTGTAGGTTAGGCAGAATTCAGGTATATTTATGGTGGCAGGTATGGTTATGCATATGACCAGTAACTAGAATGGACCCCGTGACCAGTCAGGAAGAGTGCAGCTGTGGTGCAGCCAGAATCTTCTTATTGAGGAAGATCTGTGAATGCTGATGTATGGAGCCCATGGGGAACAATGAAACTGGGGTGGCTGCACCCATTTGTTCTCCTCTATATCCCTTGTAACCCTCAAGTGCTCATAGGCCAAAATGGGCCCCACTTAACTGGGGCCAAGCTGGTGTTCTTGCTCATTACCTAACCTGGACCCACTTTTGTGATCAGCCCTACTCTCTCGGTTGTGTGTTTTAAAGCTCGTACAAGATACTGAAAGTCGGGTATGTATAGAGAAGGAATTCTGTGACAGGCAGGTACTCTGATTAATGAGCTATTTCTGTATTTAACAAGCTATTTCATTCAGTTGGCCTGTAAATTGCAATGCCGGGTCATTTGTATTCAACAAACATGTCTTACAGATGAAGTGCTAGAGGCTCGGAGCAGAAAGGCGAGCCAGCCCCAGCCCTGCCCTTCTAGGCATTCACTTATATGGCTCAACGCTTTCTTTTTCTCTTCTGCAAGTTAAAGAAGCACCCGCATGAACTGCTGACGACAAATGGTGCAGATGATTTTTTTAAGGGTAATGGTTGCTCCTAAGTCATAATTTCTTTATATGGGAATCTGTGACTTGTAAACACAGAAGGAGGACTTTTGTTTCATTATAAGCCTATAGTGAGCTGTCGCCAGCATTTCCCAATCTCTTCCATAAACTGAAAGGATCTTGAAAACCCCTTTGTGCTTTGTACTGCAATTGCTTAGAGTTCCCAGGTTCCCTTTAAAAAATCAGAAAGCGAATTTATATCAGCTGTTATTTTGCTCCAGAAACTCCCTTGATATCTCAAAGATCTCCCTTCTCGATCTATCAAAATCTCATGCAAGGTACATATTGTTGCTTTTCCCTTGATCTCGCCATGAGTTTCAGACTGTTAGGGTTAACCGCAGACATTTGCCTCAGTCTTTGATTTGTCTCATGCTTTGATTTTTTTGTTTTGTCCTGTTTTCATCATTCTCCTTCTCCCATTTGATTCATCAATGATTATCAAGTATCAAAACATCAAACCTAAACTCCTGCTCTAATGAGAGCAGGCACACTGGGGTTCTTGCCTCGGCCGATCTGAAGCCTGGAGGGCAGCTCCACGTGCGATGCTTACAGTGTTGTCATTCTCCAATACGAAGGTGGCTGGCCAGAAGCTTCATTAGTGCTAGTATCTTGGGATTCCTTGTGGGAAGGATGTAAAGAAGGCTTGATGTTCTGGTGGAATCGTGTGAGATGGTTCTGACTTCTAACAAACGTTACCATGTATGTGTGGGAAACCGTTTTCTCCCTCTCCGAGGCTGACCTTGAGAGTTAGTCTGTTGAAATTGTGTGTAATTGCTGGGCAGTTATACATACTCTATAATTTAAAAAGGAGACAGGTAAACTACATGTCTTCGGCGACAGTGAAAAATCAGCTGGCTCTTGGCTTATTTATGTTCAGGAAGCAGGGAAGTAGTGTGTAGGCAAAGGTGGACACCGTGATTACAGACTGAGGATTGGTTTAGAATCTGGCAAGATGTTTCCGTGGGCTTTATCCACAGAAGGCTGCCTCCAGGGTGACCATGCGGGCTCCGGGGCCTGCGGGGTAGAGGAGAGGTCACGAGGCCAGCAGGACGCCGGCAGCCCTGCATGGCTTGAAGGTTTTACTTTGCCTCTCAGAGCCTGTTTTCTCATCTCAAAATAAGGATAAGGATAATTCTTTTTTTTTTTAAGATTTTATTTATTTATTTATTTATTTATTTATTTATTTATTTATTTATTTATTTGAGAGAGAGCGAGCGAGGGAGCTCGTGAAAGCAAACAGAGGGACTGAGAGGAACAAGAAGACTCTGCGCTAAGTGTGGAGCCCAACGCGGGGCTAAATTTCAGGGCCCTGAGATCCCAGCCTGAGCTGAAATCAAGAGTCCGATGCTTACTGACTGAGCTACCCAGGTGCCCCGAAATAAGGATAATGCTAAACCTCACAGGAGTTACCTGATGTGTGATAATGTATGGGGAAATGCTTTGTTAACTCTGAAGTATTGCATAAAATACACTCTTTATCGTGGAAATATCGACTATTTTGTAATTTTAGACTATTTTGGAATTAAGGAAAACAAAGACTTTATTGAACTATTTTCCTTTTCTCTTAATTCCTCCGTGGAACAAGGCAGTGCATAAATATATAAATAACTCTTCCTCTTCCCAAGTTCAAATATGTGGTATTTTTAAGATTTAATAGAGAATAAAGGACAGGGAAATTTCTGTAAAGCAAAAGCCATCAGTGATGGGAAAAAAGCATTTTTAAAAAAGCTTTTGAACTATTGTGATTTGAAAAAATATATATACCATTTTATCAAAATAGAGACTTTTTTTATAACAATGACATGTAAGTTTGGAGCAGTAAGTAGACAAGGCAAGATCTTAGCTTCTTGTATCACTATTTTTTTTTAACAAACTCTATTTTTCAGTACAATGTTAGATTTACAGAAAAATGCAAAGATAGTACAAAGAGTTCCCATATACCCTGCACCCAGATTTTGTTCTTATCTTAGTATGTTACATTTGTTGCCGTTAATAATAGCAATATTAACTAAAGTTCATACTCTTCAGATTTCTTTGGTTTTTACCTAATGTTCTTTTTCTGTTCCATGAGCCTACCCCGGATACCACTTTATGTTTAGTCATTGACTTATACTCTGGGAAGTCCGGAGTGTAGTCCTAGGTTGTGGTGTGTCTGTGTGTGTCTCTGTGGTAAACTCGTTCCTCTTTCTCAGGGTCTCTATTGATCATCCTTGTAAAGCATTCAGAGCCTCATACTGGGAGAGTAACGTTGCCTCCGTTACAGAGCCCAGCTGTGTAACCACTTTATCTGAGCAACATGTAAGCAAAACCTAGCATGGAAATTTAAAAATAGCCTGAAACAGCCTCAGCAAATGACAGAGTGTCAACCATATTCATGTACATCACTTCTAGCATTACTTCTCTAATTCCCTAGTTCATTTACTGACTTATTTTTTACACACATTACTAACCCCTTTCATATCATAGAATATTTTGGAACTTTCAGAATGAGTTCCCTGCCCATAAACAGCTGAAGGTTACTTAAGATCCTGGAATAAATCTCAGTCGAAAGACCCGGAAGTTAGTGTGGCTGAAAGTGTTATTCTTTTATTTTTTTATTTTTTTTAAAGATTTTATTTATTTATTTGAGAGAGATAATGAGATAGAGAGAGAGAGCATGAGAGGGGGAGGGTCAGAGGGAGAAGCAGACTCCCCGCCGAGCAGGGAGCCCGACGCGGGACTCGATCCCGGGACTCCAGGACCATGACCTGAGCCGAAGGCAGTCGCTTAACCAACTGAGCCACCCAGGCGCCCGAAAGTGTTATTCTTTTAATGATTTTAGCAGCTTTTGAATTCAGCGTAATGATAAGTAAAGATGCTTATGCTCATGATAGTAAGAATGTATTAAGTGTTCAAGGATGCATTTAGTGAAGCCCAATGTCTAAATCTGGGCTCTGCTTCTGTCACAGGAACTTTTCTAGAATTTTCTGTGGAGTATATAGATGAACTATAAATCATCTTTTTAAAGCTAGGAGGAATCAAACAACTCTAAAGTTGGGACTTACGGGGTGCCTGGGTGGCTCAGTTGGTTACATGTCTACTTTTGGCTCAGGTCATGATCCCAGGGTTCTGGGGTCGATGCCCAAGTTGGGCTCCCTGCTCAGCAAGAAGTCTGCTTCTCCCTCTCCCTCTGCCCCTGCCTCCGCTCATTCTCTCTCTCTCTCTCAAATAAATAAATAGAATCTTTAAAAAAAAGATAATTGGGATTTACGATTTCACCTGAGAGGTGGTACCACCTGGGCTGCTCCAGACCCCCCTGGGTGACCTGAGAGAGAGGAATGGCCGTTACAGTCACTGTCCTTGTTAATTAGTAAGGACACTCACCCTCACCCAGGGGAGATGGAAGTAAGGACACCGGGACAGAGCTCTTCCCTGCCCATGCCTCAATGAGGATTTTCACATCTGCCCCAAAATAGCCTATTTGCTGTATCACAAACATACAGAACAAAAGCAAAACATAAAAACAAGCGAGTGTCTGTTTATTTTAATTCTTTGCTTGAAAAAAAAAATAAGCTGAGCAGGTTGTAGCTCTTTTTCCTTATAAACCAACATCCCATGCTTCTCCCCCTGGCCCTGACTCTGACTCTGTCCGATGCATATAAAAAAGGCTACTCATTATCCCAGCCCCTTGTTGGGCAGCAGGGAGAGTGTCACTGTAATGAAGTGGCAGAAGCCCATATCTCACAAACCTCCCGAGTGAGGAGCCTGACTTCTTTTTCTAGAGCTGGCAGCAGGCTGGCCTTTGGCCCAGCCCCTTCTCCGTTGGCTTCCCCTCCTCTGTCTGACTGCTCTGCTGCTACAGGGTCTGTACTCGCATCGGGCTCCTGGCTGCGTGTTCAAATAGCTGGGGAGCTTTTAAAGATTTTATTTATTTATTTGAGACAGAGAGAATGAGAGAGAGAGAGAGCACATGAGAGGGGGGAGGGTCAGAGGGAGAAGCAGGCTCCCCGCCGAGCAGGGAGTCTGATGCGGGACTCGATCCCGGGACTCCAGGATCATGACCTGAGCCGAAAGCAGTCGCTCAACCAACTGAGCCACCCAGGCGCCCAGCTGGGGAGCTTTTAAATCCTGTTCTGGTGCAGGCTCAGATTGTTTCATTGAGATCCTCTGGGGTAGACTCCAACCTCAGCAGTTCTTTGTTTATCTGGTTTATTGAGATATAATTTACACACAGTAGAGTTGATCCTTTGGGTGTGTGTACAGTGCTTTGAGTTTTGACACCCACATGTGGTCCTGCAGCCAACACCACAATCAAAACGCAGACAATTTGTAGCACCCCCCAACACCCCAGGGTGCCCTCATAGCCAGCCTCCCACCCCACCTCACCCATGCTGGAGACTGCTCATCTGTTTTCTGTGGCTTCAGGATTTTTTTGAAAGTCGGTGATGCTGGTGTAGAGCCAGGGTTGAGAACTGTGGTCAGTAGAACTGCCTGGTAGCCTTTAATAGATGCAGGGGAGGAAAGCTGGGGTGTCTTGTCAATACAGTCAGGGAATCCATCAGCTTATCTCCTGTCTCTGCATCCCTTGCGACTATTAGCTGAGAAAAGCCTGCTCTTTTGCTTATGGTTTGCTGGGGTGGTATGTTTGTTTTGGTTGTGGTTTGCAGAGAGAAGTTAATGGGGTGATTGGGGGGCTCTGAGACTCTGCTTGGGGAAGACAGACCTCCTGTATCTGCCTTAGTGGCAGCTTGAGGTCACCAGATGCATTCACGGTCTTTTCTATGTTGCCTGCGCTGTTCTCAGCACTGTGGACACAGTTGGAGGCGACATAGACAGTGGCCTTGCCCACCTGGGGCTTACTGAAAGCGGGTAGAGAGAGGCAGTGAATAAACATGTCATGTTGTAGAAAATGCTCCACACGGACTGAACTGGGTGATATGCTAGAGGCTACGTCAGACCAGGTCTGACTGTGAAGAGGTCATACTATTAAGCTGAGACCTCAATGTCACAAGGAAAGCCACCATGCAGAGTTAAGGAGTATTCCACGCCGAGGAAACAGGCAGTGCAAAGGCCTTACAGTTGGAAATGAGATTTGTGGGTGTTAGGACAGCAGGAAGTCAGGGCGACTGGATGTAGGAGCAAGGGAGGGGCCGCGGAGATGAGGTGGGAGAGGCGGACAGAAGGCAGAGCTCCTAGGGCTTTGTAGAATGACATCTAAGTAGATTTCCTTCTAAGTGTGATAGGCAGGTGATTTGAAGCAGGAAGCAGCACATTCTGATGGGTTTTAAAATATCACCTTTGGGGACCACGTGGAGAATGGATTTCAGCAGGTGGAGTGGGGCAAGAATGGAATGACAAAGTCTTGTTAAGAGGCTGGTGAGGTGAGGTGACAGTGCTTACACTGGGGATGGAGAACAGTGGCCCCATTCATGTCACTGTTGGAGACGTGTGAGAAGCCACTCCTCTGGACTTGCTGTGGCTTGGGTGTGGAGGGCAAGGGAAGAGCAGAAGCAAGCCTGTCACAGACTGTGGGATTGAACTTGTGATCTCTTATGGTAGATTTCCACTGGCTTCTCCCCACATAAACTGCATCTTTATTATAGCTTGCTGGGCCCAAGGATGTTAAGCCATAATCTAATCCTGACGTCACCAATGTGGCAACTGGGCAGCTCAGCTTGAGCGGATGTGCCTCCCGCAGATTAACTCAGGGAAGAAAGAAATCAGGCCATGACTGAGAATAATCAGTACCAAGCAGGAGGAATGGGGTTAACAGGGAAACGTCTGATTAATTACTACAATACCACCTTAAACAAACCAGGTTTTACAGAAAGACCTGGCTCTGCATATGCCTTTACAGTGAGATGCAAAATAAAATGTGAAACTAAAAGTCCCTGTGTACATGTAACTCTCTTGAGCAAAACAGAGCTGGTGAAAATACATTTGGCTTGGGTCATGATCCCAGGTCCTGGGATCGAGCCCTGCATTGGGCTCCCTGCTCAGCGGAGAGGCTGCTTCTCCCTCTCCCTCTCCCTCTGCTGCTCCCCCTGCTTGTGTGCTCGTTCCCTCTCTCTCTCAAATAAATAAATAAAATCTTAAAAAAAAACAAAATACATGAAAGCGATTACTTATGTTGTGAAACAAATCATGAATGTCTTTGTTTTCAAAAGTGTAATTAACTACAAGTATTTCATCAGGATAGCAAACAACATGAAGAACACCTAAGACCACTTTGGGGTGACTGGATGGACAGTGGCTCAGTTCAGGATGTGGGTATGCATGGGCAGCTGCTCTGCCATATTGACCCGTGTGCTCTTGTGGGCAAGGTCACCAGTATGCGTAGCTTGATACTCACATTTTTACTCCCCTTTCTTGGGCCGGTATGTTAGGTGTTGTGACTTCATTTTTGTTCACTGCATTCCTTTTAAAGTTATATCAGAAACTCATCCTCTTTGGGGCACCTGGGTGGCTCAGTTGGTTAAGCAACTGTCTTCAGCTCAGGTCATGATCCTGGAGTCCCAGGACCGAGTCCCACATTGGGCTCCCTGCTCAGCAGGGAGTCTGCTTCTCCCTCTGACCCTCCTCCCCCCTCTCATGTGCTCTCTCTCTCTCTCAAATAAATAAATAAAATCTTAAAAAAAAAAAAAAAGAAACTCATCCTCTTTGAAAACAATAACAACAACAAAACTCATCCTTTTTGTCTCCTTGGTAGTGCTTTTCAAATAATGCCTCCATCCTACTCCCAGTTCCCTCACTCTGGCTGAGAATTTCTGGGAGAAATTGGACAGTGTGTGTGTGTGTGTGTGTGTGTGTGTGTGTGTGTGTGTGTCACTACTCTTCTAGTGATAAGAGCCCACAGTAGATCAGCAAGGTGGGCAAAGACCTTCCTATTTGAAATATACCTTGTACATTCCAGGGGCCTGTAGCGCAGCCATGATGAATAAGGCTTCACGTGTTCAGGCTTATGGCTATAAAATGACAAATGGTAACAATCTTGGCATTGTTCCTTTTCCTTAAGGCCATTCTGGGGACAGCCAAGGTGGTGCAATGATGTAACCTGAGTGTTGTTTTTCTTTATTTCCTTTCCTATAAGGAATGTTAACATCACTTATTATATATGCTACACTTTTCTTTGATCTCCCCAACTTCCTCTCCCCGACTTACATAGAATCTTAATGATACACCTGTAAGGGATGCACAACACCCATTTCTTACACCCTCCATATTGTGGCTGTTGGGGTGGGCCATATAATATCCCATTTCTCCTTCTCTGGTAGAGAAATACACTAACTGGGGGTAACCTGATGTGAGAAACATGCATTTCAAGTATGTCACTGGCTTCTTTTGCTCCAGGGCCCAGGAGGAATGGAATCCTGTCTTGGGGAGCATGAGGGATTTGCCACTCTTAGCGTGTTGCTCATCCCATCAGGCACACACTAACAGCAGCCAGGTGTTCTCGTGCTTGCATTTCTGCTATTTCTGTGTCAGCTCATGTTACTGGCATACTACGACTAAATCCTTTCCCTGTGGATTCACTTCTGTCGGTCATGGATTGGAACGCCTAATATGCAAGAACTCTTAGCACAGTATCACGGCCATTTTTTCTTGGACAAAGTCACCTGTTTAATCTGTGCCAAAGAGAGTACTGATGAGTAAAATGATCTCACACTATTTCTATTCAGTTTTAGTTTTGTGCTTTGAGAATGTTTTGTCTGATAGTAGGTGTCTAAGCTGAGCATCCATCTTTCTAGAATTGCACTGCCCAGTATGTTAACCACTAGCCATGTGTAGCTTTTTAAATTTGAATTAAGTAGGAATAAATAAAATTTTAAAATTCAGTTTCTGGGCTGCCTGGGTGGCTCAGTCAGTTAAATGTCTGACTTCAGCTCAGGTCATGATCCCAGGGTCCTGGAATTGAGCCCCACATTGGACTCCCTGCTGAGCAGGGAGTCTGCTTTTCCCTCTCCATCTTCCTCTGCCCCTCCCCCTGCTCATTCACTCTCTGTCTCTCTCTCAAATAAATAAATAAAATCTTTAAAAAAATAAAATAAAAGTAAAGTAAAATAAAATTCAGTTCCTCAGTCGTATGTACTAGCTATGTTCCAAGTGCTTAATAGCTCTGCCCACCACACACACGGATTTCCATCATCACAGGAAGTTCTGCTATACAACATTATAATGTAATATCTTTCCTGAGTAAAATGAAAATTTTACGTTGTTGCATTTTTAATTATCCTGGATTGGAGCCTGCATTTTATCTTCAATCATCATTATGTTGATCATATCTAGAGAGGAGATAAAACAAACCATTTTACTTCAGACCATGGCATGTCATGATCTGTACATCTTACCATTCGACACATGTATGATGTAAAGGGCCACCTATTGTGTGAGCCTGTGTGTGCCCATGTGAGTGTTCTTGCAAACAAAGTCACATTTACTTATAGCAGCAGTGATTCGTTTCCTTAAATCTTACACAGAATTTTTTCTAACCCCTTGAAGAAAAAAAAAAGAATCTTAGAGTTTTCTGAGATTGGAAAAGTAATATTAGAAAGAAAACATGTAAGCAAGGAAGAAACTTGTCATATCTTTTCATTTCCAGCCTCTGTTGCTAAGAATTCAAGGTGTAGGTGATGCTTAGAATGTTTAGAAAAAACAACAACTTTAATAGTAAGAATTAAGAGAGACCAGAAAGTCTATCCCCAAATATTATGAGCATCCTTTGGGTCATTGTCATGGACTTAATTCATTGTTTCCACAAGATTCTATTAATATAAGAGAAATTGTCCTGCGAAACCAGGGCACACCTAGGTGAAGCAGGGACATGAGTCTGCACAGGCAGGTCAGAGATCTAAATCATCCATGGGCAGGATGAACCTGGGACTAAGTGCACACTGTGTCCCATGAGATTAGAGCCAACTAGGCAGGAGAAAAGACAAGAATGCTAGAAGCAAGGGAGACATTAAAACTGATAGGAATGAGAAGTGCAAGTGTGCGTATAAAGCTGGATGACCCCTGGTAGTTGTTGCCAAGAAGCTCCCATCCTCATCCTTGTTTTCTTTGGCTTCCATTGAGGTGATCTGTGAGGTTCCCTTATTGAAAATCATGGGGCAAAACAGTTAAGGGATATATCTTTTGGGGGTATGGTGGATTGTGGACTGAGCAGATGGGTCCACTCAAGCATTACGTCTGTTAAATTAGAACCATCATCTCTGGAAACATTTATTTTTTAAAAAAGATTTTATTTATTTGAGAGAGAGAGAATGCACATGAGTGAGGAGAGGGGCAGAGGGAGAGGGAGATGGACAAGCAGACTTCCTGCTGAGCAGGGATCCCGACGTAGGGCTCCATCCCAGGACTCCAAGATCATGACCTGAGTCGAAGTTAGATGCTTAACCGACTGAGCCACCCAGGCACCCAAACATTTACTATACTCTTGATTGCAGTCTCTCATCAGCGTCTTTTAAGTAGATTGACTTTCCCTAATTTCTACATAATTTCTTTTATTCCATAATAACACTTTTAGGGGTGTCAGCTGCCCAATTAACTATATCCTGAAGGCATAGATGAGTGTATCTGTGTGAGCATTTTGATTACATTGATTTAGTCAAAATGAGAGGGTGTCTTGAAGCAAAAACAAAAAAACCCTTTGAAAATGACCTGTCTTTTTAGTAAGAGTTTCTGTATTCTGTAAGAAAAATGCTCAGAAGTTCAGAATGTAACAGAGATGGAGAGAGAGAGAAAGAGGGGAGAAGTATTTACAGATACAGATTTTAAATGTTACCTTTACTGACCCCTTGTCCTCTATGTTCATGCACTTAGAAAGCAGCCTGACCTTGACCGCTGACTTCTTGACCTTGGTTTGGGGTTGGTGAGGGAGCCGGGCTAATGACTGATTTCTGCAGGTTCTGTCACAGATTTTTATTTGCCTCAGCTCATTTGCCCTCCCTCCTTCTATCTCTGTCTGAATTTTCTCCAGAACAGAGTTGGCCTTGCTTGTCTTTGTCACATTCCTTTGCCAGGGGCTCCAGGACTGTGTTCAGGCTGCCCCGGCCTTCTGATGGCCCGATTCTTGGCACTGCTCACTGAGTCCTCACCACAGGAGATGGTTGTGTCTTCCCAGGTAGCAGCTCAATTATATTCCAGTCTCCTCGGCCGTAGGGGTTGGTGGACCGAATTGGCCAGAACCCAAGGAAAGAATGGCCGATCAGTTTTTTTTGGCTGAATTGGAGATGGAACTGCAAACATCAATATCAACCTGGAGTAAAAACAAAAGCTTTTAAGGTTAATGAAAATAATGGAAAAACATGTGACTCTCCCACATAATGTACAGGAACTGTTGACATCCGACCTATTCCCATGAGAAACCTCTTCACTGCAGATTTTCTTCTGTTAAGACATGAAAGGGCATATGCTACTCTTTTTACCGAAGAGAATGGCCATTTTGTTTGCTGTGAGAATGACTAGTGGATGCAAAAAATTCCACCAGTAAACTTTCAGCTCCTCATTTTGTTATTTTCTTGGAAGCTTGCCTTTAGTTCCGTAATGACCTCGTTCGTGTTTTGCACCAGCAAAGTCCTCACTCCTCCCCATTTTACCACCTTCTTTCCTCCATCCAGCTTCCCATTTACACTAGCCATTTTATTCTCCTCTAATTTGTGCAAACTTGGGCTCTCAAAGTGATCTTTGTTTCTTTCATCTTCTCTTCCACGTGCAATTTGTCGAAAATCTGTTTTGATTTTCTCTATCATGGAAGTCCAAACCCTGGTTATATCACTTCCGGGTTATTGGGTCCTTTCCAGAAGCTTCCCTCCAACCCCAGTCTTGCATCTATTTTGAAAAAGAGGAAGAAACTCCACAGCCAAAATGCATGGCTCTCCTTTGTGGACTTTCTTCTGATTTTTAATAATTCCCTGGAATTCAGCTCAATTACCATCTATGATACCACATGTCTTTGAAGCTACTTTTTATACATTTTCTCCTTTGATTTTCTCAGCTCTGTGAGGTTGTGAGAAATTAAGTAATTCACCCAGAAAACATATGTCTGTTCTGTATTGGAGAGTGGACCATTACTGAAGCCTGCTAACAGTCTGCTTGCTTTCTTTTACACTGTGCTGCAATCTATTTCAGAGAGTTATTCACTGTTTACACCCTTTCTTTACCTTCTCTTGTCTTTATTCTGCACCGCTGAATGTTCCGGATCACCTACCCCTTACTGCCTTGGGCACTGAATAATTTTTCTCTGTGTCCTCTGTGTGTCCTCTTCTTGGCTTTTAGAGAATCAATTCTGATTATCTTGGATATGGATATTCCCGTACCTGGTCTTGAGACAAATTGCCTTGCAGTTCCTTACGCAGATTCTGTATTCTGTTAGGAACCCCTGTCATCAGAGACACTGAGTTTGCCTCGTTTCCTCATATATTCAACATACCCTGCATCGTTATGCCCCTACCCTCTGGGAAGGAACATTCAGGCCCTGGCTGTGGGATGATGACTTGCTCGAAAGTTATAATCTAGTGTCTGGTTTTTTCTTCCCAAACACATGT
This sequence comes from Mirounga angustirostris, assembly GCF_029215605.1. NCBI lineage: Eukaryota > Metazoa > Chordata > Mammalia > Carnivora > Phocidae > Mirounga > Mirounga angustirostris. The sequence continues at coordinate 40,360,785 of NW_026991720.1, forward strand.
TCTAGACATTGTTTTTGCTTCATTTTCACCCAACATTCATGATAACAAAGCTCTGTTTTCATAGAGCACTTTTCTCCTAAAAATCCTAAGTGCTTTGAACATTACCCATCTTTGCAGTGTTCCTCCGAGGTAAGTGGGTGGTGGTATTTTTATCGCTTTCTATTAAAGCAGAGGCAGAATTCACTGCACCAGCATCCCCTGGAAGGCAGAGCGATCTGGACTTAGTGAGTCTCTGCTCTGTTTCATTTATTGGCCACCATAAACCTGCTCCTGATAGAACTGTGCATAGAAGCATCTTTGCAGGCAGACTTATATGCATGCATTTAAATGGCTTCCAAGAGACATTGATTATGGAATTTGGAGTCTGAATGTAAGTGGAATTTGAAATGAGCCTGACTGGGAAATTGTTCTGAAAGAAAAACACATTCAGAACTATGAATTAGATTCTACCCACCCTTAAGTCCAATTCAAATGCCAATTTCTCTAAGAAGATAAACCCATCCTCCCCCTGGATTTCTCATAACCCTTTGCATGTTCTTCTTTTGTGGCATATAACTCACTGTACGTTATTCTGCTGCTCTTCATTGCAGAGTCTGTGCCTGATTCACCTCTGCAAATAGCCACACACAATGTTTCCTGGAATGGAACGAAAGGAAATAACCTCTATTGTTTACAACTATGGTGGAACCTAAAACTTCTTCCACCAGCAGCTCTGGGAGACCAGCTTTAAGAGCCAACCCTGCAGAAGGGCATGGTGCAGTGTCTTCACCTCTTTAGAGTGTTCCTGCCCCCCCACGGATGACAGGGCAGAGCAAGACTGGCCAGCTACCGGCCTCCCAGGTGTGGTGTGAGCCTTGGATGTGCCGGGCCATAGAAGTATCTGCTGCTCCGACGAAAGGCACTTTAAGCAGAGTTGCTTGTTAAAAATAAATAATGCCAATTCTTGAGCTGCCCCTGGCTCCCTTAGATGTTTCTAAGAGGTGCCAACGAAGCCCACAAAACATTAGTAATGAAAGGAAGGGAGAGCAGGTTCTTTTTGTCATAACAGTAGACTGTGAGTCATGTCTCCTAACTCATCGAGAACATACAAAGGAAGCCAATCAGTGGGGGTGCACCCTAATAGGATGTTTCTCCAGTGACTCAGGCAGGCCTGGAATGAGGAGCAGCCTGAATCAAGCCAAACAAGTATATTTTTAAATATGGGAGGGCGCGCTTCCTGGTACAATATGATGATGAGTCCTACACACTCACATGCTTATTTTAGCCCAGGCACTGAAATGTGTGGGCATGGTCTCTGCAGAGCCTTCTCCTGTGGTCATGTTTTGTTTTGTCAGTGGGGAGGGATGTTTAGTGGTTAACAGGCACCGGCAAGAATATGTCTCAATGCAAAACTTCAGTGTAAGGAGACGAAGTATTTTTGAGTGTTGCGGCTTCAGTCACTTTGTGCCATCAGACAAGAACCACTTCAAAATGAGCCATGCATTCCACATTTTTTGAAGACCTGAGTCCTGAGGATACAAAGACAGGGAAGGCATGGTTCCGAGTCCCCAGGATCTTAGAATTCCTATGGGGAGACACAAAAGCAGACAGAAGTGGGAAATTGGCAGAGGGTGAGAGGGAGACGCTTAGAAGTGTCACCCTCCAGATAATAGGAATAAAAGCATTCCATAGAGGTGTTGACAACTGCATTGGATCTTAAAGACCTGTAGGAATTATCACTGAGAAGGGGAATGGGATAAGGAAGGGTGTTGAAGTCATATGTTGGTGTCTAGACGTCTTGCAAATGGTGTATTTGGTCTTTTTGGTCATTTTATTTTGTTCTTAAAATTTTTAAGTTCTTTTCTCCCTCTCCCCCTGAAAAATGCATTCTGGAAGTTTTAGTTTTAAAAACTTGCCCTGAAAGTGGCTTCTTCAGGGCAAGGCATGGTCCACATTTATTAAGGATTTTGGACTTTATCTGAGGGATTTTAAGCAGAATGGCTTAATTATTTTCACTATGAAAAAGCACAAATAAAATTAAACTCTTGTTATTGCTATTATCTGTATCTTGCTGGGGCTGTAGTTAGACTTTAACAAACTCTGTATGCAGGCCAGTGAGGAAAATGGATGCTTCTTGAGGGTGGGAGACCATTTTGAAGTCTTCTGTCATAATCTGGGAGATGAGCACTTGAGCCAAGACAGGAGGAAATATGTTTAGGATATGAAGGTGACTGAGCGAGAAGTCAAGGCTGACCTGGACAGCCAAGTAGATGAGTAGCTGAGGTGGAAAACCCAGTAAGTTTGGATAGTGAGTTCAGTTTAGGTCACTTTGACTTTGAGGTGACTAAGGGACATCCAGGGGGACTTGTCCAGTAAGGAGCTGGTTGTCTGGAACTCAGGGGAAATACATGGGCTTGAAGTGGAGATTTGGCAGCTGTGAGCATGGAATTTGCTGGACTAGATGAGTTTTGCTAGGGCAAGAGTGAAGAGAGAGAAGAGAAAGATGAGATCAGAACCTTGGGTAGAAAGGAAACCTGAAAACCAAGAACAAGTCTGTGAAGGAGACAGGGGAGAATGGTGAGATTGGGAGGAAAGGCAGTTATCTAGCATTGGTAGGCTGTTGTCCTTATGTTTTTCCCTCTAATATCCTAATGGCTGTTGGATAATTTTGAAGGCATTCATAAAGAATCCACCTGCATATATACATGCTAGATATAATGTCTTTCTTAGCAGGAAACATGGTGCCATATTGGGTATCTTATGGTACATTCTAGTGACCATAGGAGATGTTCTGGTCACATGTGTAACAGAAATGGTCTCTGTTTTTAGGGAGTTTGATAATTTTTATAAAATGGAAGTTCCTGAATGCATTTGTCAGGGGAAAGGGAAAGAACTCTTTCAAAATATCAAGAATAAAATTGAACGACCAAAAAAATAAAATAACTGTCTACAGAGAATGAGAATTAAAGTGTCTGAAAGCATTAACTTTTATTTCATATGGAAGGAAGATCTGAGAATTTCCATCAGAATCTTCCTACTGAGGCTAAAAGTGCTTTATTTTTAGTCTTATCCTTATTTAAGTTTTCATTAAGATGCATCCTTATCTAAGATGACCTCTTTTTGGTCAGGGTTTAAAAAGAAAGAGAGAAAAAGATGATGGCCAAGAAGCTGGAGGCCAAAATAAAACTCTCGCTGAATTTGGTTTGAGGCTAATTCAACTGGAGGCAAAGTCTGCAGTTGGATAACAACCACCCCCAAATACACGGATATTATAGAAACTGCACGGGTTAATTGTCATTATATGTCAGCAAGACTGGATGGGGGAGGGGGAGTAGCAGATATTCAGCATGAGAAGAATTTAGACAATTAATGAGGGGTTACAGTATATCTTCATCCATCAGTTTAAGCCTGAATTCTTCAGAAACACACATTTCTAAGGCGGATTCTATGCATGCATCCATTCCAATGGTCCAGGGACAAGAAACCAATGTTCAATTAGCTGGAATGCCAATTAGTCCACAGTGCTGTGTAGGATGGATTAAAAAAAAAACTAGTCTCATTAAAACAATAACAAGAGCTTATACCTAATTTTACTAGTGCTTTCTAATAATGAAAATCATTTTTATTAACTACAAAACCAGATTCACTTCCAGGATGTGTGTATGCTCAAGACAAGGAGATACGTTCTGGGAGCACGCCCTACAGAATATATGCCGCGTTCCACTCAAATGTCATGTTGCAAGATATCACCAAAACACTGACAGCTGGTTTTTTGTTTGTTTGTTTGTTTTTGAGTCCGTTTCTGTGAAATAAAGAGATTCGGTCTTAACATAATCTTTTTTGAAAAAGAAATCAGAGTGCGTGGGATTTTTTTTTTTTTTTAATGAGTGGAAGTGATCTAATTTGGCTCTTTATTGATGAGGCCCTGGGGGTAATCATGGATATGTGTGTGATGAGTCAGGGTCAAAGGGGCCTGGTGGTCTTATGTGAACTCTGGGCAAATACTTACCTAACCGTGTAATGGTTAGGATAGCCATACATAGGTTAGTATGTAGCTAAAAAGCTACTGGGGCGGGGAGACCTCCGAATGAATGCACTGGTTATGTACATACTGATTCAGAGCACAACCCCTGCAGGCTGATTGGCTCCTACAGGCACATTCTGGCTGTGTGACCTCGGACAGGTCTCTTAGCCACGCTGTGCCTTGGTTTCCTCACCTGGGACATAGAGATGGAAATCAAACGTGGCTTATGATTAATTCTCATATAATTAAATCATTTAATAATTTTAAAGCACTGAGAACAGTGGCTCATATATATTAAGCACTACATAATTGTTTGATGAAGAAAAGGATTGGTCTCACTAGCTTGATTTCTTAATCTTTCAGGATATTAGCCTGCATTAAAAGAGATAAATTTTATAGATCCTTCTTTATTAGGGTAAGGATCTATTAAGCCAATGAGCAAATAAACGTCCCTGAAACTAAGAGTCTACAAATTGTTGATTTTTCCCCCAGCATTAAAACATTAGCGTTTCATTGGGAATACATGTCTGCCATAGATAAATTGGCAAAAGCAGTGCTGTCTTACCAACTGTAAGACTCGCATATCCAAAAATTATCTTCGTTAGCAAGATCAAGTCTTCGTTAAAATGGTGGGTCTGAGGAGGAAGAAATGGAATTAAATTTATTTTTAAAGCACAGTAAATAGGCATTCTAGAAAGTATTCACTTTCTGCTTTAAAAATTGCCAATGGAGGGAAATCGCTGCCCGGTGAGCAGCAGGATAGCAAGGACTCTGGACCCAAACCATTGTGTAACCCGGGTTCTGCCTCCTGTTAGCTCTGAGCCAAGCCCCATCGCTCCTCTGCACCTCAGTTTCTTCATCTGCACAGAGGGATGATAAGAGCTGCACCTACCTCATGGAATTGTTTTGATGATTAAATGGGAACATACTTGGAAGGAGCTTAGGACAGTTCTTGGTACATGCTCATTGCGAAATTCTAATTTGCTGCTTTTCTAGGCTGCTCACCTTCTAATTTGCTGAAGTTGTTCCCCCCAAGTGTCTTGTTATTCAGATTATGTGCTTTTCAAGTTTTCCAGCCAGCTGTTTCTGGTTTGATATGTAATGCCTTATCCTTTAGTTTCCTCGGTTCTGGTAAATCTCAGTCAAGTGCCTGTGTGAAGCTTGACCTTTTCCTAAATTATTGTGGCGATGCTTGAGGATATGCTTGGGGCCTGGTGTTCTGTTCATACACTGAGGGCCTCCCAGTCCCTCCACACAGACCTGCCCACATAATCCTGGGCAGGAGAGAGACATGCTTCTTATCATGCTGTCTTGTTTAAGAGGACTGAACGGAACTATATATAGGCAGAAATATTAGGGACTTAACTCTGTTGTTGTTCACTGATATAAATCTCCATCCTCTCAAATCCCCCATTGGCAAAAGCATGATTGTCAGTGGATTATTCCCTTAATATTCCCCCATATCTCCCTTAATTCCACCACCCAGGATAAATGCATTGTTCACACTGTCATGCAATCCTTAAGGCCATATGTTCCTTGTGACAGAGTCCAAGAAGGGCCCAAGACGGGCACTGGACTCAGTGTTTCCGCTCTGAGTGGGTGTGTGGTGAATGGGGCGGGGGGTGGTGAGGGATGGTGAAGCGAAGCCCCCTGCCAGGGCCTGGGTGTTGGCAGTTGATCTACAGAGGAGGGTTACGCCTCTGTATTTTAGGAACATCATCAGATTTGTTTTTCTTTTCTGTTGAATTTGTGTGATTAATTTGCTTCCTTTATAATGTTCCTCATTGTTCTCCTAAGAGAACATCTATGCTTCGGTTTCAGAAAATTGGGGGAGAGAAGGAGGAGGACTTGGATCATTTTGCAGGTTGGATTGTTTTAAAGCAGGGAGTGAAGCATGTGTGGAGCCTTCCGAGTGCCCTTATCACGGCAGAAGTTCTGAGGTGTGTGTTGTACAAAAGTGGGTGCATCCCTCCTCCTGTTCTGTAAGCAGTGCCTGAAGTGGGGCGTGATGACATGTCGCTGGAGGCACAAGGAGGGTCATCAAGGAAGGATGCACGGGTGTGTGTTGTTAGTGGGAGGCTGGCCATGTGAGAACCATAAAGAATGCAAAAGTTACTAAAACCTCCTAGTTTTGCAGGCTCATAAGCAGGAGGGGGAATCCAAAAAGGTGGAGGAGAAAATTAAAGGTCTGTAGATGCACAAGGGAAGAGGCAGGTGGGCCAGGCTTGACTGAAGTGCCTTTAGCAAAGGGATGAGCTTTGGAGGACAACTCAGTGCACTCTGTGAAGAGGGAAACCCAAGAGCTTAACATGTAGAACTACAAGCAGGCGTGGTTTATTTGACAAAGAGATAGAAACTGATTGGTTTTAGGGTTCCACCAGAGGTCAGAGAGAAGTTAGAAGTCATAGAGTAGGGTCAGACTGGGAAGTGCTGAATGACTTGCTAACGCAATAGCATTTTATCCTGGTAACTATAAGTAATCACTGAGATTTTAAGGGGAGTCATTTACTGAGCGGCAGAGACAAGAAAGAATGATGTGATGAATAAGCCTTGGCATGTCCTCTTCCCTTAATTTTGCATCTATTGGATTCAGGATTACTTATTTTTAGCCCCTTTTGCCAGCTCCCTGGCTCTGGCTGAGACTCTGAGCCTCAGGTCAAGGTATAATCAATCCATGGTCAAGTGATGGTGTACACAGTTCTTGCTGGGTTTTCAGTGAGGCACATCGCAGCTGCTCCTGAATCTGCCTCTATCCCAGCATAACCTTTGAGTGCCCATCTCACATGGTTGGACAGGCAATTATTTATATCCATGCTAAATTTGCTGTGTGACAGGTTCTTAATGTGCCACTTCTCAGAATAATTTTCCTCATAAAGGAAGTTTTAACAAAGGCATGCTGAAATTTGCTTCTTGACTGTGCTCTTTTTTGCCCTGCCTTGGATTATTTACCACCCAGCTAGAATTTTCTTCTTTCCTGATCTTCCACTGTACCCTCCCAATGCTCCAGCCACACCACCCCAGAAGGTAGGTAAAGTATAGTTAGCAAGGTAAATGTGCTTCACCCTTGGTTTTTGCATCGCTAACTCACACCGCAAACTTGATACTCCTTTGCAAAGAATTCTTTTTTTTTCCTCTCTCTTTTTTTTCTTTTTGGGCCAAGAAAGAGCCCTTTCATAAACCTGTAAGTAGATCCAGAAACCATTAGTTTGCCAATAGATCAGGTGATAAGGTGTCAAGGATCTAGTTTGCATTTTCCTGCATGTCTTAGTTGTTTCAGCCAGAGGACAAAGGAAAAGCGCAAACGCAGAGCATATCAACAAGACCATTTTTTAATTATAAGCAAACTTCCAGGGGTCACTTAGCTTGCTCTTATCAGAAATCTTAATTTAATGGAATTTTTGCACATTTTGTGTTTTTGTTAAATGTCTCACAAGATGACGATGATGTTGCTCTAGAACTTTCCAGGGGATCTGAGTACCTTCACGAAGGAAGGTTCAAGTAAATAATATTTCACCACAAGCTAAACCTTGTGTTCCGTTCAACATTTGGAAGGGAAAATCACACACCATATTTGTATTCTGCACAAGGTTTTACGGTTAATATTTATTGAGTGCTTATTATATGCCAGGCACTGTGCTAAGTGTTTCATGGGAATCCTGACTCTGTCTTCACTCGGTTGTACAAGCTATGAGTTACTGTTATTGTCATCATAATAAGGGACTTCGAGACATTAAAGTATTTGGTTGGGATACACAGTTAAGGTGCAGAGGGAGGATTCTAGCCCCAGCCCTAACTCCAGAATTGACACTCCTAGCCACTTAGCTCTAACATTTTTATCTGGTTTACCACTCATCCTTAATATACTAAAATATCAAGTAAATGGATTCCAGAATAAGAGGAGTCTTCAAATTACCTGAATGTTAATTCCATTAAAAAGAGAAAAAGTAGAGTAAGAAAGGAGAAGGGAGGGTGTTACTTTATCATGCTCCTATTTAAACCCCTTTAATGGCTTCCCATTGCAGGAGTAATAAAGCTTGAACTTTCAATGTGGTCTTGTCTCCAAAGAGTTAGTTGATCTGATTCCTGCCTACTCCTTCAGCCTCATCTTTTACTCATCTGTCTTTGCTCATGAGCTCAAGGTCATTTGGATAATGAGTGACAGAGCTGGGATCCAAGCTCAGACAGATTAGCTCCAGGGCTATGCTATCTTAACCACTTTGCTAGTTGGATGGATGGACAGGTGGACATGCACATGGACACATGAATGGATGGATGGAAGGAAGGAAGGAAGGAAGGAAGGAAGGAAGATCTATAAATGAATGGGTGAAGGAAGGGAGGGAGGAAGGAAGGAAACTCATTTAAAAGAAACTTGTGACTCTTCTTAGAGTTCATTCACAACCAGAGAAGTCTATTATAGTTTTTCCATCAGCATCTGCAATATTCTTCAGTGAGGTCAGGATCCTCATTTGCAGAAGAAAATGCAAGCATATAATTATCCATCCAACAGATGGAATTATACTAAAGTCCAGGTGTGAGAGTTGCACCTGACCAACTTTGGAAGCTGATACCAATTAGGTAATTGGACTAGGATGCCTAAACAGACAGGTTATATGCTTCTTTATCCAGCTAGTCAACTGGCTAGATAAAATGCCAAATCCCTGTTTCCAGAGGTGATGGGTAGGGCAAACAGCACTACTTTTGAGAAGCCCATCTAAATCATCTGTTATAGTTTTACCCTGTCTAAAACGTTATTGTCCCTTTTTGAGCACCCAGAAAGCTCATATTCTACTTTTTAAAGTTAACTTTTTATGTAAGTGTAACTTAAATGCATAGAAGTGTTCAAATCCTAAAAGCGCAACACAGGTCAATGAATTTTCCAACCACCAACTGACTATCCACTTAGCTACTTTCTGTCTAGATCAAGATAGAGTGTATTATACAACCATCAGAGACCCTTCTGGGTTGCCCTCCTCGTAATTTCTTCCCCTCTTCAAAAGAACAATAATCTGTTTCCATTACTATAGATGAATTTCACCTGTTTGGAACTTTAGATAAATAGGATCATATAGTATGTTCTCTTTTGTATAGGGCTCTTTTTGTTCAACATTATATTTTCAATTCATTCATATTATTGTGTATAGCATATTTTTTTAAACTCATATCTTTGTAGTAAATATGCTGCTATAGGAATAAGCTATAATTTATCTAATCTCTTAGGTGGACATTTGGGTTTTTCAAGTTTGGGGCTGTAACAAATAGTGCTGCTCTGAACTTTCTTATACATTTCTTTTGGAGCGCATGTATGCATTCCTGTTGGGTTTGTGTGTTTGGGTAAAATTGCCATGTCATAGAGTATGACTATTTTGGTTTAACTAAATACTACTGAAGTGGTTTTCAAAGCAGTTGAGCCAGTTTACACTTGCACCATCAATGTGTGAGAATTCCATTTGTCGCACATTTTTAACCACACTTAGGATTTTCTGTCTTTTCATTGTAGCCATTCTGGTGGATGTTTGAAAGTATCTCATTGTTGTTTGACTTACATTTTCCTGATGACTAAAAAAGCTGAGTACTTTTTTATGTGTTCATTGGTCACTTAGATATCCTATTGCATGGAGTGCCTATATACATTTCATCCATTTTTTTATTGGGTTGTCTGTCTTTTTCTTATTGACTTATAGAGGTATTTATATATCATGGATAACAGTTCTTTGTCAGACGATATTGCAAGTTTTTCTCCTACTCTGTGGTTGCCATCCTATTTTATCTTTTGATAAATAGAAGTTCTTGATTTTAATTTAATCCAATCAAAACTTTTCATTCAGATGAGTGATTTTTTGGTCCTGTTTAAGAAAACTTTGCTCACCTCAAGGTCATGAATATATTCTCCTATATTATATGGAAGTTTCATTGTTTTTCCTTTCACATTTAAAACTGTAATCCACTTAGAGTTGATTTGTGGATGGTGTGAGGTAGGGAATCATAATTTATTTTTTCCAGATGCATATACAATTGGCCCAGCACAAGTTTTTGAAAATCCATTGTAGTGTCACCTTTGTCATGTATCTAGTGACTGTATATACCAGTCTGTATCTGGACTCACTGTTCTATTCCATTGATCTCTTTTTCCATCCATAGACTAATAACAAGGGTAGAATTGCTGTGTTATAGCAATTACTGTTTTTAATTACTGTAGTTTTATGTCTTTGCATCTAAAAATGTAATTTCTCTAAATTTGTCATTTTAGCTACATACAATCATAATTATTTTGCTATTAAAACTGGTAACAACTGGCATTCATTAAGTCCTTATTTTATCTCAGTTAATATATGAATCATGTATCGCTATACATTTAATCCTTGCAGCAATCCGATGAGATAGGAGGCATTGTCCTTTTTTTTAACCAGAAAATTGGGGTCCAGGGGAGGTATAAGTTGATCAAGGTCACATTGCTATTAAGTAGTGAGACCAAGTTTTGCACCCAGGTCAACCTTGCTCCTGAACCTCTGCTCTTTTATTAACACATACTGGGTTGCCTGGGATGGACCTCGGCTCCTTCTTGCTGAATTGGCTGTCCTTTGGTGCTAGAGTCTGATTTTCAGTCCTAACACTATAGTCGGTATTCTTTTTCCTTTCTCCATGTCCTTAAAAAAGGCCCCTAGGGAAGGTGAACAACGAAGCATTGGATTAGCTACTGTGTGTCTTTTCAATGTGGATTTCATACTATTTTTAGGCATGATAGAGGATAGAAAAGAATATTTAGAGTTCTGTTAAATCAGGCTTCGGGAGCTGGAAAGAACTGAGCAGGTTTCAAGCCTCTGATCCCCCTGTCCTGAAATAGTGGGGGTGGTAGCCTCTCTATTGGTGAAACTCAGCAGCGGTTGGAGAACTTCAGATTCTTTGCCCTCACTCACCTCTCCCACCTACAAAAGGTTCTGAACTTTCGGCATCTTCCCACACAGTACCAAAACCCCAAAACCAAGCCATGAAGAATACCAGGTCTAAAAATAGAGAACTCAAGGGCTACAGGGGTAAGATTTTCTGCCAAGTATAAGCATACATTTGCATCTGAGAATTCATAAATATATTATCTAGACTGACCCTAGAGCCACAAATAATTCTGATTTGAATTTCCATGCTGGGGATAACTAGTAAGATTTTATAACTGCTCTGGCAGTTTTCATGTATTAAACGCTTTTGTGTATATATAATTTATCCCCTTCTTCCTGCAGCTCATAATTTTAAAACAAAATGCCCTTTACATTAAGCCAGGGCTTATTTCTTTTTTGGTAAAAATCCATCAGAATTTGCCTAGTGCTTCCCAAATCTGTGTCCCTCCGGTCACCTGCAAATGGGTCCACAGTCTCGCTGAGCATGACAAGGGTCATAGAAAGCACGGAACAGAGCTCTTCAGCATCTCAAAAATTCTATTTATCTTACAGAATTCCTGTGAAATAGCAGAAATTTTGTGCATTTGCCTGTGTCATCTTGTCATTCTATCTATAGTCAGGTAATTTTCTTATGTAATGGTCTGCATTAGGTGATATTAATAGGTTGAAAGGGTATAAAAACATCTAATGATTTTCTTGTGAAAGACAGAGTAAGTACTAGCTCATCAAATATTTTCCAAGCCTAGCAAATGCCATTTGGATGCCTTAACACCCTAAATGAAATGTGTAGCCATCCTGTCATTCAAAGAAATAATAATTTAGGAAATAATTGTAAGTTCAGTGCAGGTGCAGCCTCCAGGTTCTGTAATTGTTGTCGGGCATTAGGGAGTTGAAAACACGTTATCTGGTGTGTGCACGTACATGTGTGCATAGTCTTAGAATTTTTGACTTGGTGGGAACTTTACCAGCCCGTCTCATTTACAGCTAAGAAATCTGGATCCCAGGGAACTAAGATGACCTTCTGAAGGTTATGAGCTGCACTAAAATCCATTCTCTGTACTCCTCTTTCTTTTTTTATTTTATTTTAATTTTTTTTAAAGATTTTTTTTTATTTATTTGAGAGAGAGAGAATGAGAGACAGAGAGCAGGAGAGGGAGGAGGGTCAGAGGGAGAAGCAGACTCCCCGCCGAGCAGGGAGCCCGATGTGGGACTCGATCCAGGGACTCCAGGATCATGACCTGAGCTGAAGGCAGTCGCTTAACCAACTGAGCCACCCAGGCGCCCTGTACTCCTCTTTCATTGTTTCCTTGCTATACTGCAGTAGTCCTTGTTCTCTGAGACTCCAGTGACAATCCCCGCCTCATCTCGCATCATCCGATGGAAAATAGGAACAAATCTACTTTGAAAGACAAAGTGTGACAAAAGTGTACAGCATTCTTTTTTAAAACATATGTGCATGGGTTAGAGCTGTTTTCAAAGCTGGTCTATTTATAAATGAATTCGATGTCAGCAAATTAATAAGAACCCATTTTACCCTCAGCCCTGAAAATACCTTCATATTCCAGACTTGAAACACCATTAAGTTGGTTCTTTTTTTTTTTTACGAAGTAGAATCTCATTGTGTTAAAAATAGTGTGCTTAAAAACAATTCGGTTTTTGAAAAGTCTTACTATTTTTGTCCCATTGAAAGTTTCTCTGTAAATTTCATTTATAAAATCATTGCCTAGTAATTCAACACTTTTTTTCCTTAGTCTTTTTATTTTTAAAAAGCAGTAATAGACCTCACCCTCTGTGTTTTTGTTTGTTTGTTTAACCCCTGAGTTAAGGACCCCATTCTTGAGAGTCAGGCCATCCCTCTGCTGATGCAAGCTCACACTCCTAAGTGGGATGGCCTGCTCACCAGGTAGCATCACCATTCTCTTGCCTCACACCTGCATTGGGCTTGCTTCTTATAGTCACTGTTTCCACTGAATCCTCACAGCAACCTGGTGAAGTTTATACTGTTGTTGCCCCCAGTTAACAGATGAAAAGAATGAGGTATTGACAGATGAAATGACTTGCCCAGGTGACTCAGCAGTAGTGAAAGAACAAGGATTTGAACGTGGCCATCTGGCTTGCAGTGTCTTCACCTCCTTTCTGCCATCATGAACTCTTGGGCAATCCATTTTGCCTTTTTCAGTGCTCTTAACTACAAAGAGAGTCAAGCAGATCAGACAGTCTGGATGGGTTCTTCCTGCTTGATAATCCTCGATCTTGAATATCTGCAATCTGACCATTTTAGAGAAAAAAAATATATTCATATTTAATGCTTTATCCTTGCCTCTAATACTGGAACATCTTTAAAACAAAGAGTCATGAATCCCAAAATACATCAGAATCTTTTCATTGTTTCCCGTATAACATGTCAAGGAACAAATTGTTTTTGATTTATTTTTATTGAAGTGCAGTTGACATACAATATTGTATTAATTTCCGATGCACAACACAGTGATTCAACATTTATGTACATTATAAAGTGATCACCATGATAAATCTAGCTACCATCTGTCACCATACAAAGTTGTGACATATTATTAACTATATTCCCTGTGCTGTACATTACATCCCCGAGTCTTATTTATTTTATAACTGGGAGTTGTTTGCTCATTCCTCACTGCAAAGGATGAGTCTTTTAAGGAAGTTTAGGAGAGGGGTGCTGGGTGGCTCCGTTGTTGACGTATCTGCCTTCGCCTCAGGTCATGATCCCAGGGTCCGGGGATCAAGCCCCATGTGGGGCTCCCTGCTCAGCGGGGAGTCTGCTTCCCCCTTTCCCTCTGCTGCTCCCCCCGCTTGTGCTCTCTCTCTCACTCTCTCAAATAAGTCAATAAAATCTTTAAAAAAAACAAAAAGGGAAGGAAAGAATTTGAGGATAATGTCATTCCAGTCCCTTCATGTGGAGGATGCAAACACGTCTCTGGTGAGAGAATGCTGGGTTTGATTCCAGGCTCTGTCACTGCAAGTGACTTAATTTCACTATTCTCCTCTGTGAAATATGGATGATAACAGTAACTCTGCTGTTACTGAGGATTCAGAGTTGGGACAGGCAAAGCCCTTATAACAGTGGCCAGCATATAGCTTCCGGTAATTGCTGGCTAGTACTGTTCTGATAGCTCAGCTCCTCTGGTCACCTTTATTCCTCATGAAACCTCCGTTTAAGTTATGTTTTCCAGTGCTGCCACTCCTCACTAGGAACACAGACAGGACTGCTCGTCAGTCTCGAGGATCCCTCCTGAAGGGCCTGTATCCTAATGCTGCCTCAATCCTGCTGTTAGCCATGGCTGTGTTGTCCCGGTGTTCTTCAGTCCCTGAGGCCTGTGGGTTCAAAACACAAAAGAGAAGTAGGGTACTTTCTCCAGTATCCTTCCTGTGTGACTCCCGTTCTCCCAGCCTCCACCGCTTGCCCCTTCCTCCCTTGCCGGAAGGGGCAAGGAATTGTGCCCGCATACATTGACTTCTGGGGTCTGGCCCTCTGTCCGGGGACTATCCCACTGTTTACTTTTCATGAACCATTAGCAGCATTTCTCTCATTAGCAGCTTAAAAGAGCCCATGAGACTTGGATATTATTTGGAGGTTTGAAGGAGAGGATGGAAACTTAGATTTTAACTGTGTGTGAAGGCCCAGCCTCTGCCAAGCACTTCACCTTCTACAGCCCAGGAGGTAACTAGTAGTGTGTCCATATTACTGATGAGGAAACGGGGGAGAGAGATGCTCGCATCACCAACCTAGTGAGAACTTGAATCAAAACTCACCTGATTCTGAAATGTATGTTCTTTTCATTACGTAACACAGTGGGATGGAGCCAGGTGCTGTTTTTCTCTGGCGAGGGTGTTGATCTGCCAGTGTTGATGGGTACATGTACGCTCAGCATGTGAAATTTCAGCTTTAGGATTTGAATATCCCATAGGATTTTGACATAATCTGTAAGAATGATTGGTTGACCCTATCCTTCCCCATCAATAGGACCCCAAAGACCATTCATCAGATTTTTCTTCTTCCCTTCCTTATCTCCTAGAAATGTTCAGGTCTTAAAGAAGCCATGTAGTGCACTGATAATGAAGATAAAAATAATACTTAATAGCCACTGTTTACTAAAACTATATGTGTGCTAGGTGTCTTATCACATACTCTATATACATAATCTAATTTGATGATTATAAATTTTATAGGGTCATGTATTTTACAAACTTGGGGACTTTCGTTGTCTAAGGTTACATAGTATGCTAGGGAGCCTCACGTTTGGGCTTTGAATGTAGAAGTTCTGTTTGACTGTAACCATTACACAGTCCTGCCTCCTCATTGCTGCTTACTCCATGGCCTCCCATAATCCTGAGCATGTGTTCTCTTATGCTAATATCTGTGTGCTTGCATGAGTTTTAAATTTCCGTATCAGTAATTTCATATGTCTAAGAGTAATGGAGAAACCTGGAAACAGTGACTTAAATCATATACAAGGAATTCCTTAGGAGGTCTGTTCGGGGTTGGTATGGTGATTCCACAGCATCCTCAGGAGCTCCTTCTAAGTCTTCACTCTAGTGGATAGCCCTCACTTTTATGCTGACAGAATGGCTGCAGGGGCTCCAGTCATTATTGGACATGAAGTTGTGTTCTGAACTTGAGGAAGTTGAGGTGTGAATGCAGAAGCAAAAGGAACAAGACAGTCAAGTGTCTTTTCCTCTTTTAAAGATCTTTTCTGGAAACTCTACCCAGCACTCTCTGTGTATCTATCACTGGTTTGGATTGGGTCACTCTTGGTTATAAGAGAGACTGGGAAATGTACTTCAATTTTTAGGTGGGTGCATTGTTGCAGTGAACAAAATCAGGGCTTATTAACATGGAACCCAACCTGCTAATTTCTTGAAATAAGTTAAATAAATTCATCTAGTATCATTCTTCCCCAGGGACTGACTATCTAGGGGAAACTTGGTTTGTTCTAGAGGCTGAGAATATCTTGAGTAGATGAAAAAGTTTGTTCAGTAGAAGTTTTAACCAGGTAGACTATGTCTTAAGTATTCGAGAGTTGTCAAGATTCAGCTTGACCCAACCCAAGGAAAGGGGAGGTAAGATCCAGAAGTGTAACCTGGTGATTTGAACCTAACTCCACTTAGACCAAGACTAGTAGGGGGAAAGCAGAGGAATCCTAGATTCTAAATATACCCTAGGCATTAATAGTTAAGGTCGTGCCACTTGTAAGATTTTACTTCATCAATATCTTCTGTGGATATAAAAGCAATTCTTTCATATTTGTGTTGGCTGGGGGAGGTGCAGTCGAGGCAGAGTTAATTGGGAAACAGAATCAGGAAATAAGTACAATCAGACAGTGATGGGCTTTGATGATGGGAGTTGCAATCCCAGCTGTACCACTTGCAAGTCCTGTGACCTGGGACCTTGGAGAAGTCACCTAACCTTTCTAACTCTCCTATTTCTTATTAAAAAGAAAGAAAGAAAAGAAAAGAAATTGACGAAATCTTCCTCACATGCTTCTTGTAACAACTAACAGCAACGTAGAGCCCAGTGTCTGTCGCAAGCTGGTAAGCCTGCTGTTGGTACTGTCACATTGCAGGTGTCGTCCATCAGCAGGGGCTGGCTGTATACCTGCTGTGAGCCCCTCTGGACTGGAGAGGGGGGCAAGGTCCTGGTTTCTTCTGGGAGAGGGGTGGAGAAGGTAATTTCCAATGCAGCAATCACAAGGAAATGTCCTGAGCTCTTGTCAACTAAGGCAGGAAGCCTGCTGGGTCAACTAAACTGCAGGTTTCAAATGCTCATCTGGGGCCTCCTAAAGAAAGCTCATGATGGAAGGTTTAATTTCTGCCAAGTTTTACCTTCCCTATATATAAAATGAAGATAAGCATAACGCCTACCTCCCAGGTTGTTGTGAGGATAACACCAGTAGAACCCCTGGGCGCATGATATGTACCCGATAGATATTCTCTATTATTAATGATGTTTCTTCCCTCCCTCTTCAACCAAGCAAGAGCAGGGCTCGTTGGTCTCAGTTTTGTCTGGTTGTCTCAGCTTCAGTAATCCCGTAAAAACTCCCAACTAGGGCATAAAGTACACATATAATCACACTGGACCCCAAAAGATACTGTGATAATGTGATTAATAATGAGTTCTTGGATGGCAGTAGTGTTTTATTTTTTTATTTTATTTTATTTTTTTAAGATTTTATTTATTTATTTGACAGAGAGACGCACAGCGAGAGAGAGAACACAAGCAGAGGGAGTGGGAGAGGGAGAAGCAGGCTTCCCGCGGAGCAGGGAGCCCGTTGCGGGGCTCGATCCCAGGGCCCTGGGACCATGACCTGAGCCGAAGGCAGACGCTTAACGGCTGAGCCACCCAGGCGCCCCTGCACTAGTGTTTTAGAGAGCTGCCATGGACTTGTAAATTCCATTGGCTTCCGTGCTTATGAAAGTGAGACTGACAGCTCATTGCCCAGGGCAGCAAACACACAATCCGCCTGTGTTTACCGTCCAAGTTCTTTAAATAGCTCTGTGTCCCAGGTCAGAACTTCACTGTCGCCATTTTTCTGCCAGTGACACAGGCTGGGGGTTGGGGTGACATACGTTCTTGCTGCTCATTTCTGAAATGGGAACAGGCTTGACTAGGAACTGGCGGGGGGGGGGGGAGGATCAAAGAACAACCCATGTTCTTGGAAACAATACACTGGCACAACATCCATTATCATCACCACCACCTTGCTCCACGTTTGTGACAACTTCTATCCTTTCAAAGCACTTTCCCATGAGTCATGTCATTTGATCCTCTCCAAAACCTATGGAGATGGACAAGGAGACGTCATTAACATTTTTTAGTTAAAAAAATCGAGGCTCAGGGCGCCTGGGTGGCTCAGTTGGTTAAGCGACTGCCTTCGGGTCAGGTCATGGTCCCGGAGTCCTGGGATCGAGGCCCACATCGGGCTCCCGGCTCGGTGGGGAGCCTGCTTCTCCCTCTGACCCTCTCCCCTCTCATGTTGTTTCTCTCTCTCCCAAATAAATAAATAAATAAAATCTTTAAAAAAAAAAAAATCGAGGCTCAGATAGGTAAAGTGACTTGCTCCTGATTGGCACAGGCTGGACTTGAACCCAAATCTTCTGTCCTCAGACCCAAACCTTCCCTATGTGACTGTATGTTCCTGCTAGCCTGTTTCCTTACCTAGGTCTGGAAGAAAACAGCATTTATGTATCTTTGTATCTACCCTTCTAGAAGTCTGGATTCCACTAAGATAGAAGAGGTTGGTGCATCATAGCTTACGGCCTAGGCAGAGCAGAGTGTTCCCTTAGGTTTGGTTAGGGTTCACTTCCTGGGGCCTGCACCAGAGGATTCTCTCCAAGTGGAATCCACCACAGGGCAGGCAGAGGGCTTTCCCCACATACAGAAGATCTTTGCTATAAACCCTGCTCCAGCCCCACCCCATCCTCCTCTCCTGGGCCCGAAATTCCACCATTTGGAACCTTGAAGACTAACTGGCCTTAAAGAGATTCCAATTAAAATAGGAATTCTTTCACTATACATACAGCTTATATTAAAACAAACAAACTTAGGATACTGTTTTGGGCAGGGGGTGGTCACAAAACCTGGCTCCTTCCATTGTCCTCGTCCATGAAACATGAACCAGAAGAGGCATTGTAAAGATCCCATGATATGTAGGTAAGAGGACTATAAAAATATAAGTGGCCCAGATAGCAGGGAAGAAGAGGATGGCTGGGGTGCTGGTCTGGGAAGGAGGAGAGAAGTAGACACAGCTAGAGCTCGGAGCGCTGGCTCTGATTCCCAGAAGCTCTGCATTGGGAAGGCACGAAGGCAGTCTGGCTGATGTCATGGTCTGGTCCAGGACTGGACCTTTTGCGGCCTCCAGAGCCATTTGGGTTGCTTTGACCTCCAGCCATCTGTGTCTGGGAATGTAAAACAAATGGTTAATGGCATCAGATGGTATATGATCTCAAATGTCCCCCCCTGCTTACTGCCATAAGAAGGAAAAGAGGCCCCTGGAGAAATTATCAAGGATGCTATTTTCAAAGTTGCAATTAATTGTGTGCTGGGGAAAGCTCATCCTCTGCCAGTTATTCTGTCGAGAAAGGGGAAATTAAGGGTGATGGAGCTGTGACTGAGAGGCCAGTTTGAATCCTCCTTATAAGGTCAAAGAAGCAGACACAGAGCCCATATTCAACCCCAGGGATCCTGGAAAAAAAGATGTGAGGGTCATGTGGTGGGGTGCGTCAGGAGCTGACTTCCTTTAGGCGAAATAGGCGCCTAGGGATAGGTCTTGACTGTCTGACCTTCGACTTCACAGTTGCACGGGGGACTGTCCTTAGGTTACTTTTTCACAACGCCTTACGTCCACTGTGGCTTGAGCCAAACATGTCCCCGTCCTCTCTTTGGGACCCCTCTGTGTGGCCGTGTCCTCTTATTTCACTCTGCAAACTTTCTCTCTTATTTCCCTTCTCTTTCTTCCAGCCAGTGAGACCTGCAACGACTTCCACCCAATGTTCTTCACCCACGACAGATCGTTCGAGGAATTTTTCTGCATCTGTATCCAGCTCCTGAACAAGACGTGGAAGGAAATGAGGGCAACTTCTGAAGACTTCAACAAGGTAAGGTTGAATCTGAGGCAGAGGCAGCAGCTTACTGTGTCCCCAAAAGAGCCCCCCCCCTGCGTGGTCCCTTGGCTATCATACTCGTATGGACCTGAGCTGTGTGTTAGTGATGCTTTCATCTCTGCTGGGATAGGCCTGGAGCAGTCTTGTTCCTTTTGGCTAACTAAACTGGAGCCACCAGCAGAGACCCTTTCTTGAAAAATATTGTCTAGATTAACTTTTTCCTTTAAGGGCATTAGTCTGGGATGCCGTGTTATGGCAACATCCCCTGGGGAAAAGGCCTCCCCTCCACCGGTGTGCAGGCGGCTGTTAGAAAAAGAATGAGATCAGGAAGGCTGCTCTGTCTAGGTGACTTGGTTTCTTCGCAGATTATGGATGTGTTGAGATAATCAGCCCTTTGTTGTGTCAAAAAGGGTTTTTATTCAAATGCAAAATCTCTTTCAGGGAGTTGAGTAAGTTTATATGGAACTTTTTTTTTTTTTTTTAGTTTACAGAAAGCATTTGATTCTTTGAACGGATGCCTTCTTTGGTTTTCTGTAAGAGCGCAAATTTTATGTTTC
This sequence comes from Mirounga angustirostris, assembly GCF_029215605.1. Lineage (NCBI taxonomy): Eukaryota > Metazoa > Chordata > Mammalia > Carnivora > Phocidae > Mirounga > Mirounga angustirostris. The sequence goes on from NW_026991720.1 coordinate 40,380,872, forward strand.
TCTTTGTGAGTGAATGTTGGGTGCTGAGAAGAGTGTTGACCAACTTAGAGGAAGCAGAAGTATCATATGAACTTTTCAAGAGAAACAAAATCTTTATCCTTAGATAAAGGCCTTGTTAACAATCATCACATGGCTAGTAATAACTGATGATTGGGACAGGTGTATTTAGGAGAGGTATATTGGGAGAGGCCTTCAGTCCCTTTCATTTGCTACTATTGCTGGATCTGGGTTTGACTGGTTCTGTCACCCATGCCTGCTGACCTGGTCCTGGGGACGTAACTGTTGTTAAGATTCTAAGGGTCCGATCTCACTGTTGTCCTGTGGGACCTTCACAGCTGGTGAACAGATCAAATTTCTCCTTGGTTTGTGCCTCCCTGTCACCTTTCCTCTGAACTTCTTTTCCATCCATCCTTCTTTTCCACCATATTTCTGGTTCGTGGCATCTTGAAGTGATATTGGTGGAAAGGAAAGAAAACGAGGAAAAGGAAATAATACTCTTTGCCAAACCTCCGTTAGGTCTCCATCAGCATGATGATCTTCTCTGCAGTTGAAGCAGACAAAGCTGTCTTAGTCGCCTTGGGCCATCTATTTAATTCATTGAAATAGGCCCCAGCGATGCCCCTCTGTGGAGAGCCCTGATTCTGCCAGCTAGAATCTAGAGCTGCCACGGGTCTAAGCAGCTATGCCCAGGGACAGGCATGACTGAAGAAGGGAAGTGGAGGAAAGAAATCCAGTAATTCTGCAGCCTCCTAAGTGTACTTCACTTGATTATGAGGGACTTGGCAATTGAGGTGCAAATCATCCCTGGGAAAGAGGAATAAAGGAGCAGGGAGACCTTTGTACAATCAAGCCAAAAAAAGGGGAGAGTTAAGTAGTCTCTGAAATGGCCAAGGCCACTTTGCCCCGGATCAGATCAACTCTTCAGGTACTACAGTGTTTCTGAAAGCCGTCCAGTACTCGGCTCCTGTGTACATGGGACACCTGTTCTTTCAGGAGAAGGGAACCTCTCTGGCTGTCATGTGCTCTGGCATCAGGTATCTGTCTGCCTTCTGAGAGGATTTCACTCACCTTTCTTCTTCTGAGTTACAGAAATCAGCATTTTTGTAAATGATAATAATGCAAATATTTTTGTTGTTCATCTATGCACAGATAAGGTATGTAGAAAATATTACCAAATTCCTGCAGAGGAATGGCTCAAGAGGCTTAGCACTTAGACACTTAAATCCTACAGAACATACAGTTTACGAAACGAAGTCCCAAGAATGCATTGTTAGCAAAGGGAACCAGAGGCCTCAGTCTGGAGTTGGTGAGCGTGGCCATTGGATCTGTGTGGTTCATCACGACCAGCTACTTGGGTCAGTGGTAATGATATCCTGCCTGTGCAGGGTGAGGTCCCCCAAGTGTCACTCTGAAACTCTTTTCATATTTAACTTATGTGGCTGTAAAAACTGCCTTTGGCAAGACCTAAGGGCCAGGATTGGGGAACATGATAAGTGTCCCTAGTGGCATCTTATTGTGGCCCTAGTGCCATCTTTTTGCATTGTCTACTGATCATAGATGTCAGTCTGGTGTCACGTACATGCGACCAAATAGTGATGGTGGTTTATGGCTGTGAAGAGGCAGTCAGAAGCCTGAGAGGCAGAGGGTCCCATCCTGTGTACACATATCCCTTGGTCAAGAGTGGATAACAGAGGAGGGCCAGGGATGGGAATGACAAGTGCTTTAAGTTTTCTACGTGAAATAGTTTTGTTTTGTTTGCTTTTTTTCTTTTTAGTATTATGCACACCTTACTTCTGGAACAGAAAAGTCTATCAGTTATACAGTATTTTATCATGTGTGTGCTAGTTTTGTAGGGTTGCTGTCACAAATTACCACAGACTCTGTAGCTTAAATAGTACAAAGGTACTCTCCTACAGTTACATTGCTCAGAAACCAGAAATGGGATTCATGGGTTAAAATCAAGGAGTCAGCAGAGCTGTGATCTTTTTTGGCCACTCTAGTGGGGGCATCCATCTCCTTGCCTTCCAGGTTCTAGAAGCCACCTGCGTTCCTTGGCTCGTGGCCCTTTTTATCTTCAAAGCCAGCCAACAGGTCATGTCCTTCTCATGTCACACCTCATCACTCTGATCCCTCTTTGGCTTGGATCTTTCACTCTTTTAGTTACCCCTGTGATTACACTGGACCGCCTGGATAATCCAGGATAATCTTCCCTATTTTAAGGTCAGCCGGTTAGGAATCTCAATTCCATCTGCAACCTGAATTCCCCTTTGTCATATAACATAACATAGACACAGATTCTGGGCATTGGAATGTAGACATCAATGAGGGGGGTGCATTTTTCTGCCTACCATAATGTATATTTAATTTGTAGGTGTATTACATTTGTATCTGTATTAGTGTGTATCAATTTAAAGTATTGAAATGTGGACAGATGAGCTTTTCGTTGTTGTTTTATTTGCTGGTAGACCAGCATCATACCAGTCAGAGTTCTGCTAGTGGTCACTCCAACACAGATTTAACTACGTCCTTTTTCTTTTATGTCCCTATTCTGCCTCTAACAGGCTTTTGAAAAAAGATGGGCCCTGTATGCGGGCCTCTAGGTCAGTTCTTCCTGATTTTTTTCCTGCTGCTTGTCTATCAGCCACTGCTCTGCTTTGCCAGATAATAAATTGGAAAGGAGAGAAGAAGAGCCAAAATTTTCATCAGTTCATTTTTCTTCTTGTTATTAACTTGGTAGCAGAAGCTATTGAATTTAGGAACAAACGTGGATTCGGTGTTATTGGTAGATTTAATGTTTTTCTTGTTTCCAAAGATTGTCCAAATTCGAATTCAGAATATCTTAAAAGAGCCCAACATGAGACACACTTTCTTTTGAACTTTCTTGGACACCATCTCAGACTGTCGCCACTCTGAACAGAAGCATGGGTGGCGGGTTTGCTTGTCGACCTACGGCCCGGGTTCTGTAAGAAGGGGCTTAGCTATCTGCCTCCTTCAGCTCATTACTGGAGAAGCAGTATCCCTCAATCCAAAATTCTGATTTTACAAATAATAACTAGATTCCAGCAGGTGCAGGAATTTCTTCTACAACCCACCTTGTTTGGGACACTAGTTTGTAGATATCTAGTACTTGGTAGTTAATGCTTCTGCCGGAAGTGAATGTTTGGAAAAGCAGCTGCTTTCTTGCTGCTCCAGGCTGAGGAAGCTGAAGATGGGATGTTTCTTATTTATGTGAAAGAAGTAGAATTAGAGAGTGATTAAAGTATTTATACTTTGAAAAGTACTTTCTTCCAGTTTCCCGATGTAGCAGTCTCTGCAGAATAATCCATGGATTCAGGCCATTGAGTTTGTGTTCTGTTTTTGCCTTTTGTTACCAATATTTTAAAGCATGCATTATTCATTTTTATGGGCATTAGAGAAGAGCTTAAACTGCAGCTGGATACCTCAGCACACAAGTGGCCCCATAATCATTTCACTAAGCCCTCATTTTTTAAGCAGGGTAAGAAAGAAGACACAAGTGATTTGGGTAGTTCAGGTATGGGAATCTCATTTAAAGCTTTTATCACAGACCATGCCACTTTAGAAATTCTAACAAGGGTATACACATCAAAATCGATATTTGTGTGTAGTAGTGTTTCTCAACCTTATCAACCTTGCCCGAACCTTAGAATCACCTGGGGGGCTTTGGAAACCTCTGTCATCCCAGTGCCCAATTGTACAACATACCAATTACTTCTTTGGGGTGGGGCCAAAGCTCTCATGAAGATTTTTCATGAAGGCAGATTTGATCACTAAAGGTGAATCACATCCATAGCGTGATCATCAGTTGATACGTTTAACACAGACCACCAACTAGTATGAATTGTGTGCATCAGTGAAGTAGTCCGTCCATTGGTTTGTAAGGCCCAGGTTCTAACCCTGGTTCTGCTACTCAGGAACAATATTCCTTGAATATTAAAAAAAAAAAAGTGGATACCAGTATCCCATTGCCCTCTTTTATGGTGGTATGATACTAAATTGAAGTAATAAATGTGAAAATGCTTTGAGGAAGTAAAATGTCATATGTGTTTGTATTCTTTTTGTACATAATAAGATAAATCCTGTCTATGAAAAATGAGTAAATTGCCCTTTTCAAAAGAAAACATTTTTTTTGGCTATTATGTTAAAAAACAAAGGAAGGAAGGAAGGAAGGAAGGAAGGAAGGAAGGAAGGAAGAAAGGAAGAAAGAAAAGAAAGAAAGAAAGAAAGAAAGAAAGAAAGAAAAAAGAAAGAAAAAAGAAAGAATAAAGAAAAAGAAAGGAGGGAGGGAGGAAGGAAGGAAGGAAAGAAAGAAAAAGAAAGAAAGAAAGAGAAAGAAAGAAAGAAAAAGTGAAGCTGCTTATGTACCACAGATTAAGTGCTGAATTGAATGAACTCATTTAACTTTGGCAGAAATAGGGTTTCAACGGAAAACGTCATGGATTTGGGAAGAAAAAACTTTATTAGGTACCTTAGTTTTCCATGTGACAAGCCATGGGCAGCAGCCTAAAAATCAGGTTTCACAAAAGCTCAGGTGCTTAATAGCTGGAGAGAGTTAAGGCGCTGTAGCTATTACCTAGCTGCACAGACCTCTCTGGGGATGTCTGAGCTGTCTAGATACCTTCAAAATACTTGTTCATGGCATTGGTGTTACTTTAGATGCTATCAAAATCGGCATTAAAAACAAAATCAAATGACTTTGCCATGCTTTCAAATTGCCAAAATGGAAGAAACTAATGGTTTGAAAAATGTAGTCACTCTAGAGCAAAAGCACTATTTTGAAACTTTACCCAGCAGCATAATATGCAAAGCACACACGACAGAGGTTAGGATCTCAGGCTTGCAGATGACAAGCCATCCCTTAAAATAGGAGAGCCTGTGCACAGGGAGAACCCAGGCCCATCAGACAAAGCCGCAGCTGCCCCTGGCTAGGCTATGAGCTCCATCTGAGTCAGTGGGAGAAAATCTCAATTAGGAAGAATTGGAGAGCAGAACAGAGCAAACATCCTGGGAAGTCCCCTGGAAGATTATCCATGGAAAATAGCCACTAACTAGTCATATCTAATGGATTATGTTGTGGTGTAAAAAAAGGGATCATTTGAGAGCTTGAAGGCAGTGATTGCATGAATGAGAAAGGGAAATATGTTCACTCCCCGAACTGTTTCCAGCTTACTGACTTTCTGTGCATGCTTTTCAGGGGCAATTATATATTCCGGAGTTCCCTTCCTAGGCCAGCTCAACTTCACAGTGGTGCAGACAGCGCTCTTGTTGGTTAGCTGAGCTGGCCTAGGGAATGAAAGGTGGTCTGTAACTCTCGCCATGAATAAACATGAATCTCCTCATTTGCATGAGGCAGGTGACTGTAAAATATCTTGGAGCAAGTTGTGAAAGGAGGCTTTGTGCATCTGTGCCCAGGGGAAGCTGGGGAGGACTCAGTGTTGTTTATCTTCATTAGAATTCCATCTAGGGCTGCTGGTATTGATCTGAACCGGGCCTGGGGTAGCTAATAAAGTAGGTGTATGTTTTAATTGAAACATGAACATTTAAGTAGAGGAGAAGTCTTTTAAAGGGCCCCGATGTCGTACAAGAGGTTATCCATTTCTCAGCTGTCTAGGCCATTTACAAGTATTTATTCAAAAAAGCTTCTCATGTTTCACAAAGGTCTTTAAGGTTTGACATGAAGGAAATCACACTTCCTGTAGAAGTAAATGCATTATACAAATAGATTTATTTTTTCCTTTGATGTTTCCTGTTGGATAGGTAGCAAATAGTTTCGTGTGTGTGTGCGCACGCGCGTGCAAGCACATATTTAAATGAGTGCTTTTAAGCTATTCGCTTAAGGTGGTGTTACCCTTTTTTTATGGAGTTTGCCACTTCCATTGGGACAGGAATCCAGGTATGTCTCCTTCCGTCTTCATCAATATAAATTGTGCTATCCAGAGACAGCAGAAAGACTGAGAAAGAGACCAACTTTACGAACTTACTTTTTTTTTCAAGAGGTATCTTTTTATTTTTTTAAATTTTACTATGTTACGTTAGTCACCATACATTACATCATTGGTTTTTGATGTGGTGATCCACGATCCATTGTTTTCATATAACACCCAGTGCTCCATGCAGTATGTGCCCTCCTTAATACCCATCACCGGGCTAACCAATCCCCCCTGCCTCTAAAACCCTGTTTGTTTCTCAGAGTCCATAGTCTCTCGTGGTATCTTTTTAAATAGACCCCAGTAGGTGCACTTTCTAAGAAGAAGTGCATTAATTGCAGGTAACATGGGCCTGACCAAGACAGGTGGTATGAGGTGTTATTTCCCAGACTCTTTTGCATTACCACCCCACCGAAGTATCTCCTTTAGACATCTTTCCCCTAATCACCCTACCCCTGAAATTTTAATTATGCAAATACATTGTTACCTGTTTATGTATTGTCTGTATATCTGTGCTTTATAGTTTAAGAAAGTAAGATTTTTTTTTTTTGCTCCTGCAAGAACCAAATTTCTCCCCCTGGGGGCACGATCCCCTGCCCCATTGAGAATGCCAGGTGGAGAGGAGCGAACAGAGGCTGAGCCTGGACGCAGCAGGAAAGTCTGGGTGCAGTCCTGGCCCAGGGGCTCCTCACCAGCAGTGTGTCCTTGGGCATGTCCTTTAGCCCCAGAGCCCTTCTCACCTGTAAACTGGTAGCAGAAACAATAACAACAACAACAATAATAATAACAATGGTATTTCCCCAAATCACTGTGAGGATTAGGCCCTTAAAGCTTGGCTTTGTAAATTGCCCCATACAAATTGGAGGTGCTGGTGTCAACGACAGAACCTAAATTGACAGTCATTTGCACTTGGTCGTGTAGTATAATTGAGCTGCTTTGATTTTCTAAGATAGTGTATTCAAATATCTAGAAACACAGATTTTCCCATTCCTCTGTGTGGAAACCCATTGAACTTTGGTTTGGCTGCCAAGGGAGACTTTGACTACAGCGGGGACAGATCCCTAAGTGAGGAGGAAGTCCTCTGTGTGGGTTCCTGCCGGCGAGGGATGCTCCTCCCCAGCCTGCCCACAGACATACTGCAAGTGACTGAGGGGCTTGGCTGAATCTCCAGCACACTGGTCCTTCAGGAGCCCAGGTCTCCTCAGCTGCATAACCCCCGGGGCATGACCTCGTGCAAGGGATTCAGCCCTGTGAGCTCCAGATCACTCATCTGTGAGACAGAGACAGGAATGACCGCCCCCAGGCGGGCTCTGAGCCTGGACCAAGTCCGGCAGATAAACTACTTAGCTCAGTCCAGCCTGGAGCAAATACTAGGTGACACCAGCTTCTAAATACCTCTGAAAAGGAAAAGGCTAGTTGTGGCAATACTGATGGCAAACATTTTCAGAAAAAGACAAGATTCTCTTGGGGATTTAGTGATTAAGTTCATAGAACATGCATCCCAGCATGCTGTCTTAGTGGTCCCACACTCACAAGTTCTGTGAAACGTGGGGGTCATCATAAAGTGGTGACCATTTCCAGGGACTGTTCTGGGTCATGCCTTTGATAGCCTGACCGTATCTCTTTATGAAGGGGTGGTATCCGGAGTCCTACAGAAAGAGTTAGATTTTGTTGACTCTGTTTATGTAATTTCCCTAAGAAATGGTTAAACTGTTTAAAATTTGTTTAAAGATCAACTGGTAAGTTTAGTTGGCTGAAAACACTGCTAGCATGTTTTGCTTTCTTGACATTTGCCATAACTGGAGCATGTATAAAAAGGATAATTACCATGATTGAGTCTGATGAGTAATTTCGGATAAGCCCTGACAATAGTAACTATACATCTCGGAGGTTTCTTTGCATGCAAGATCCTCATTTCCGAAGTCTCCCTAGAGTCAGTATATCTTTCTTTGTATGTGTAACATGTGCTAAGCTGACACTTGCCAATTACAAGACAAAAAGAGTCGATAGATTCTTCTGCTGGGCAGTAGTAAGATACATCAGTCGCTTGGTTCAGCTGCAGACCATCCCTGATCGTGGAAATAACGATGCCTCTAAGTTAGCTCCTGTACATCACTCTGTTCAGTGACTTCTGAAACTTCTTCCCTTTTGTTAACTACACTTTGGGGCACCGCATGAGTTGTTAACTGGTTCCGATGACCTGAATTCCATATTCCATTGTGGATTGTGTTAGGGATTTGATAATGGCACAGAAATCATTTTATTAGTATATGTCCAATTAAAAGGAAATTGCCTACATTTTAAATAAGGTGTAATGAGATTTAGTCATTTTAAATTAAAGGGCAGATAGGAATCAGAGTTGGATAGCTAAGAAGAGTACCATTAGATGGGAATCTCTCATGAAATATGAGTCCTCCCTGATTTAAAAGAAAATATTTATCTTGTAATTGCAGAGAAAATGATGTGCTATGGGGGTTGAGAGCACGGTTGTACAAAGGGGTATGTTTCCTAAGGTAGAACAAGAGAACATAAAGGTGCTGTCATGTGGGTGCTCTTTATTGCCAACTCGGGGTGCCAGATGTTAGGAAGAGGCAAGGGACGGAAGGCAAAGAGGTGCCCCAGATGAGATGAGATGGGGAGTCAGAATGAGAGAGTGGTGTCAGAATCCATTTGTTAGGACTCCAATAGAAGAGCTGGGAGAAATGAGACGATCCCAAGTGAAATTTCTAAATATCTCCCGCAAAAATACTAGACCTAAGGGGTCAGAAGTTTAAAAATATATTTTATTATTTAAGTGTATATATAGCAGGTGTATATAATAGCAGGTGTATATAATTCACCTGTATATATAGCAGGTGTATATATAGCAGGTGTATATAATTCACCTGCTAATCTAAGTTCCTTCTATGGCTGTGCAGGTTTTTCAAAAGTGTGCTTTTATATCTGAGCACTGGTGAATGATGGGTCAAGCAGTCCCCCTGGACTTACCAAATAGGAGCTAAAACCCTCACCTGCTGGTCCAACACCAGATGCTAGCTACTCTCTCCATCTCTAGCATAGAGCTGAGCCACTAGGCCAAAGAGGCCAAAGCAAGAGCAAAGGTGGGGAGGCAAGAAGAGGATACCAAAGCAAGGCTAAATTTGTTATATAGAGAAAAAGAAACAGGGAAACTTGAATTTGAGAGATGAGAATTCCAAACTGCTAGTTTCTTCTTCTCCTCTCCTCCCCTCTGCCCCTCCTTTTGTTGTTTCTATGTGTTTCCCATGCAGTTCTGTTGAAATGAAAAACAATAGTAGGTGCTCAGTGAAACTCTGCGGGAGGAAGTCATTTAGGCAGGTAGTTAACTCAGATATCACGCCCACACAGGGCCTACATCTTCCCGGGAAAGTCCTCAAGCTGGCAACAGCATCCTCAGATGTCCCTCAAGGGATCCCCTTGCTCTGGCCCTATGAATAATACCGTTACTCTAGAACTTACCACAGTGAACTGCAGTTGTCTGCTTAATCCTCAGACTCCTTGAGAGCAGAGCCTGGCTTTTTTCTGTCTTCTCAGGATCTACTCAGTGCCTGGGAGGTCGACGGCATTCAGTGTTACTATCCCACAGCCATTGTCCACACAGCACAGCCACATCAGTGCTCCATATCTTGGTGAATCGTGTTACTATTTAACCCACACTTCTAATGCTGTCTGTTCTTTCAACAAATACTATTTTGTGTCCACAACACGGAAAGCATGGCGCTAGGCACTGCGGATACAGGTGGGTTCTGCCTTCACGGAAGTGCAGGGAGTTTCTGTTTGGAAGTTTACGGACTGGTTCCTCTTTGTGAAACCAATCAGCGGCCAAAGTCACTACAATCACTATAAGGTCCTCTGCCTTCTCATTATTGTCTTAACTCAGATCTTCCTCTTTCCTCACTCTAAATCTGGTAGGTGGAATGGCTGGTTGCAGTTCTTCACTGCTTCATAGGAGTCCTTGCCACAACCTGATGGGGAGTGAAGCCTATTTCCCCCGCCCTTTAACTTTTGACATGGGCCAGTGAGATGATCACAAATGTGCAGCGCGCAGAGGCCTGAATGTTGCTTGTGTGGTTGGCTCGGGCTCTTGCACTTCTGCCTTCATCCTGAGATAGAGTACATAGTCTGGGTAGCCACTGCCCCTAAGTATAGGTCTCAGAATGAAGCATACGGAGTACAGTTTCCCCAGTCAGCCCGCAGAATTACAGCTGAAAACTGCCACCTCAGCTGACCTATAGACCTGTGAGTATGAGAAGAACTTTCTAGCCATTGGGATTATTTGTTGCACAGCATTTGTGTGGCAGTCACTTATCTCCCAGCTTGGAAGCCTTTCCACTTTCCAAATGTCCTCCCACACGCATCTGACCATATCATTGTTGCTTTTAATCCATCTGTGCCTGTCCATTGCCTGCCTCATAAAGTTTCATGGCCTTAGCAAGACGTCTAGATTTCTCTTTACTTAGCTTAATGTACCTTTCTTGCTTCATCCTCATGTCTTCACCCTGTACCTGCTCTAAGCTCTGCATGTCACCAACTGCCCACAACTCCTTGTGTTTGCCATGGTACTTTCATATCACAGATATGTGTTCACCCTCCTTCCTTCTGCCACTAATGCCTTCCTCCATCTGCTCACTGAAATTCTGTTTTAGGATTTTACACACGGCCACCTCAGGGGTACCACCTTGGATGGTTAGCATCTCCATTTGATTCAGAATGAAATTCTGTATACCTGCCCCCATGACATGGAAGTCTGAACTTCTTTTGGAAAATATCTTCTAGCTGTATCGTAGTAGTTGTTTATTTACAAACATCTCTTTCTCAATTAAATCAATATAGCATTGGGAGCAAAGAACTATAACTTTAAATATTCTCCAGATGTTTTTCAAATAGGATCTGCCCAATTACTTTGGGTTGAATGTCAAATGAATAAATAGCCAGGAATGTTTAATTCACACATTATTTAAAACAGTCCACCTAGCCAGTAAGCTGAATTAATTTACACTCTTTTAATATGGGATGGTCACTCTTATTCAGTTCCTGGAGACCATGGGTATTCTGCAGTTCTACAGAATGAAGAATTTTCTTGCCCAAAATGCCAATGGGCCTTATTGAGAAATACTTCTAGATCTTTCGATTGGAATCTCTTCTTCAGATGTCAATACCTTGGGAGAATTACAAAATGATTTTGCCATTCCTTTCTTAACAAAAATTGCAGTATAATTTTTTTTCCACCTACATAGCTTTATATAAGGTGAATGAAAGCCGCAAAGACAGAGAAGAGTCACAAAATAAACTGAATTTCTCTTTTCCGAGGAGAGTGGTTGGATCCCCTTGTTAAAAAAGAAATCCCTCTGGGGTGCCTGGGTGGCTCAGTTGGTTAAGCGACTGCCTTCGGCTCAGGTCATGATCCTGGAGTCCCGGGATCAAGTCCCGCATCGGGCTCACTGCTCGGCAGGGAGTCTGCTTCTCCCTCTGATCCTCCGCCCTCTCATGTGCTCTCTCTCATTCTCTCTCTCTCAAATAAATAAAAAAAAATCTTAAAAAAAAAAAAATCCCTCTGTTTCAATTATTTCCCCTTCATCTTTCTTTTTTTTAAGATTTTTTTTTTTAATTATTATTTATTTATTTGAGACAGAGAGAATGAGAGAGAGAGAGCACATGAGAGGGGGGAGGGTCAGAGGGAGAAGCAGACTCCCCGCCGAGCAGGGAGCCCGATGCAGGACTCGATCCCGGGACTCCAGGATCATGACCTGAGCCGAAGGCAGTCGCTTAACCAACTGAGCCACCCAGGCGCCCTTTCCCCTTCATCTTAACCCACAGACGCTGGCCATTTGGGGAGTACTGCATTTCCCACTAGTATGATTTCCAGGCCGGTGGGGAAGATAATGTCAATAATGGTGCTTATCCTCTCTCAGGTTGGCTACTGAGAGACCTTCAGTGCAGAGGACAGACGTGCCTGCTGGCAGTCCACCCATTTAGGGGACTGTTGTCTCCCTGAGTACACCCACCAGACACCTGCCTGAGTAGCAGCCACGTTCAATAGGAAACGTGAGCACATTGTGCCATTCACAAAAATTGTCTTTTATATGTTACCTTCACCTCCCAAAGTGCTCTTCAATTAGGAAAAAAAGATTGCATTTTCCAAGAGTGTCATAAGAGTAGGAAGATTTGATTCTTGCCACAGGGATTGTGTGTTTTAGGTGCTGGAGGCGATCAGCCCCCGAGAACTTTTCTGGTCCTGATTTCCTTATTTCTCTTTCACATTTCCGTTTGCGTGGCTTGGCTGGATCTGAGGTGTATGGCATATGGCTTTTTGCTGCTTGAGCTGCCACAGAAGTGAATGTCACTGTTATATGATGCCAGATTTCCATTTTGTGAATCATGGAGCATGAGATTCTGTCCGAAAGCTCCCAGGCCACTAGGAGTCCTTCTAGCAGAAGCAGAAAAGGGGAAGACCCACACCTCTGAGATGCTGTTCCTATTAAAATGTGTCTGTCATTATAAAAGTGCATATAAAATGGAGATGCTCTTGCCCCCGAGTTTGTTGGAAAAAGCTGCTTTGGCTTCTTTTATTGTGGCCAGCGCACCGGGCAACCCTGGATTTTTTTTTTTTAACTTTTTTTAAAGATTTTATTTATTTATTTGACAGAGAGAGACACAGCGAGAGAGGGAACACAAGCAGGGGGAGTGGGAGAGGGAGAAGCAGGCTTCCCGCGGAGCAGGGAGCCTGATGCGGGGCTTGATCCCAGGACCCTGGGATCATGACCCGAACCGAAGGCAGATGCTTAACGACTGAGCCACCCAGGTGCCCCCAACCCTGGATTTTTGCTCCCAAGCCTCAGCTCAGCAGACCCTGGTCCGTCAAGGATGTAGAGTTGGTTTTGAATTTTTTCAAATGGATCAGAATACACTTGTGCACATACCAGAAAAATAAGGCTATGAGTAAAAGATATTGATGGTTTTTGGATGCAGTTTACCAGCATTTTGTGTTCACTGGATTTTCAAGTTCTAAAACACTTTAGGATAGAGTCGGATAATAATGGGGAACCGAAGCTGCCACAGACAAAGCCTCAGCCTCAACTCCCCACCTCCACCCATCACTCCACACCCCTCCCTGCTCCCCAGCTGCCCCCTGCGCCTGAGGAAACAAGAGAAGGGTTTGGAAATTCACCAAAAAGAGTAAGTTCAATCAATAAATTCAGTACATGCAGTCAATGGATTTCGAGTCAAGAGCATTGACCTTGGACTCGAGGAGTGGGCTTTAAACCCTAGCTCCATTATTTCCTTGCTGGGTGACCTTGGGCACATTAATATCCTTACCCTGTTTTTCAGCCTTTTCATCTGTAAAATATGGAACTTTATATATACATATTTATAAATATAAATATATATATATGTGTGTGTTGTGAGGGTTAAATGAGCCAATATTAGGTTGATATTAGGCTGATAATATGCAATGGCCGATTCTTGACCTGTGTCTTAATTAGAAAATTATTCTTTATTGTTTATCCTAGTATATGTAAAGCATGTGGGCCATTTCCATGAGGGGAAGTTACAGAAATGATGGCACAATGCTCCAGACTAGGTATGGGGAGGCATGGATTCTAGTCCAGCTATCCCTCAAGCTGACAACACAACTCTGGGCTGTTCTCCAACATCTGCCCTCACCCCCCCATCTCCTTTCTAGACAAAGGTGTCCCTGGTGGCCCCAGAGGTGGATTCTTCCTTCTGCGGCTTTGAATTCTCTCTCTCATCCACTCTGGGACACCACTTGATCAGTTTATCCCGTCTGGTCCTTATATCATCAATCTCGTCCTCTTGGATACTATCTTCTTACCAGCATATAAATGTACTCACATGTCCTGTGTTTGAAAAACCAAATAAATAACTCCTTCTTGATCTTCCATCCAGCCTTCACCCCAAGCCAGATTTCCTCACATAGTTGCCTCTATTTGCCACCTCTTCTTTTCACTTCCCAATAATTTATTAACCCACTGCAACCTGTCTTCGGCCCTCACTAAAAATACAACTAAGCAGAAGAAGAGGCACAGGACTCTAAAAAGCACTAAATTATACTGTCAATACTTGGAAAACCTCTTTAGCCACAGAAGCCATTGGTTTTGATGAAGTCAAGAATTACTTCTGATGGACATTTTAAAATCTCTGTCTTGTTTGCCTTCTTTGCAGCCCTTGGTTCTCTCCTTCTTAAACACAATCTTCCTGTGGCTTTGGAAATGAACACACACACAAAATAGATACATGACACACTATATATATTAAAGGAAGAAATAAGATAATTATCGTTGTTCCAGTTACTAGTGATATTTTTAGAAAAAAATTAAAAGGTAACTAAACTATATAACTAAGCTCAAGAAAAAAAACATGCCTCTAAAATGCACTAATAACTGTCTTGAATATTCAAAAACCTCTTTAGCCACAAAAGACATGATTTCTAAGAGGCAAGTGGAGAATAAGAGGAATTGTTGAGTTGTTCTAATTTAAGACTGCAAAGAAGTCACATTGTTATGACTCTCTGCTCTGATGAAAAAGATAGACATCAAAAAATTTGTAAAAATAAATCTTTTATCCCTTATATTTTTATGCTTATTGGCATCCTCCCTTCCTCCCCCTCGATTTTGTCTCTTCAACCTAAAAAGCTACCCAAATCTCTCCTATCCATAAAAAAAAATTTTTTTCACCCCCGTTCCTCTTTCAAGTTCTTATCCAATCTCTTTCCTTCCCTGCACTGCCAAATTTTCCAAGAGAGAATGCCATTTCCACTTGCCTACCTCCTCCACTCCCTGTGGTCTGATGTTCACCCACGTCCACCCACTGAAATCGCTTTATTTAGGTCAGCACTTACCTCCCGAGTGTCAGGTCTCTTCCCAATGCTCCTCCTGCTCCATCACCCTGAAGCATCGGCTCGTGTGCCCACCTGTGCTTCCTGGGATCCTGGCCATTCCCCGGCTCCCGAGGCACTGCCACCACCTCTCGCTGACCCTTACATTTATGCATTCCCCAAGCCTTCTTCTTGATTCTCTCCTACCTCCTCTCCACTCACAGTCTCCCATCTTCAACCATCCTTCCACTCTAGGAGTGGCATGGCATTCCACCTCATCCCTTAGACTCGCAACCTTGGAGTGATCCCTGGCTTCCTCTCCTCTCCTGCTGGGTCCCCATGTCCTGTGGATTCACCAGTGCATAAGAAGGGGCCATCTGGCTTTCCTGCTATGCCCCTGCTTCCCGACACCATCATCTATTACACAGATTGTGTCTGCCCTTTAATGGTTCTCCCTGAATCCAGACTCGGCCCGCCTGGAAGTTCTCTTTCCCCTACCAGAAACACCCTTCCTTCCTTCCTTCCTTCTTCCTTTCCTTTCCTTTCCTTTCCTTTCCTTTCCTTTCCTTTCCTTTCCTTTCCTTTCCTTTCCTTTCCTTTCCTTTCCTTTCCTTTCCTTTCCTTTCCTTTCCTTTCCTTTCCTTTCCTTTCCTTTCCCTTCCCTTCCCTTCCCTTCCCTTCCCTTCCCTTCCCTTCCCTTCCCTTCCCTTCCCTTCCCTTCCCTTCCCTTCCCTTCCTTTCCTTCCTTCCTTCCTTTTTTCCTTCCTTCCTTCCTTCCTTTTTAAGATTTATTTATTTGAGAGAGAGATTGAGCAAGTGGAGCCAGTCCAACCCAGGGCTCAATTCCAGGACACTGAAATCATGACCTGAGCTGAAATCAAGAGTCAGATGCTTAACCGACTGAGCCACCCAGGTGCCCCCAGAAACACCTTTATAGAACATAATTCTTCTCATAATACATCCACACCACACTAAAAAAATCTTAGCCTCCCTCTTCTTACAGCATGATAATAAAAGCTCCACATTCCACTGCAAACCCCTTTTCCAAACAAAATGCCTATTGCACTCTTCAACACACCCCTACTAACCTCTAATTAATCCTTTTGATGGCTCCCTGAGCATGCCTTGTACTTCCAAGTCTCTGTCCTTACCCATGTTCCCTCAGCAAGGAAGACCCTTCACCCTTTTGTTGAAATTCAGCCCATCCCTCAATGCCCAGCTCATGGGCCCTGTGGAGCTCTTCCATGGAGGTGGACTTAATTGTGTCCTCTCAGGCACACTTTCTTTTCCCCTGCTTTGTAGCACTTAACACACTCAGCCATACACTGAGTTTGAAACCTCCTTTTGGCAAATTAGCTTGCTTAAAACGGGTCCCTGGCCACCCCTTGTCCCACCCCATGGCTGTTTTGAAGCAGAACCCTAGACGAACCCCTTGAAAACCACGGTCATAGACTGTCCTCAGTTATCTACACTCTCTCCCCCTTACTCCTCAGAACAAGGACACATTCTTCCTCACCCCTCCACCCAGGGCACTTACCAAAAAAATTACATAGGTGCTCAACACATGTGACCTGGATTGAATCTTTTATCCAGCCATTAATGGAAAAAAGAAAGAAGCTAACAACGCTTTTTTTTTTTTTTAAATAAGCTGATAATGTCTTAAAAGGAAAAAGTACATTCTAGAACAAACTTTGCAAACTATAGAACAAATTCAGTCCATAAGTGAAGGGCATTGTGTGGCTAAGATATGATAGGAGAAGAAGGGATTCTTCAGAGTGATAATTTCTTTTAGCACTAGGGGGAAAAAAAAAAATGAAGCCTTTTCCAGAAGAGAAAAAAAAAGGTGGGGGTGGAATTTTGTTTGTGTGGCTTAAAAACACTTCTAGAGTTTATTTTGATGGTATTTTACTGCCTGACAAAAGCCAACTGATTTTTCCTGCTGGCATGTGTCTCCTGCACAGAGACCAGGGGCCGGGATGCTTGCAAACACATTCACGTCTCAGGGGCGCCTGGGTGGCTCAGTTGGTTAAGCGACTGCCTTCGGCTTAGGTCATGATCCTGGAGTCCCGGGATCGAGTCCCGCATCGGGCTCCCTGCTCGGCAGGGAGTCTGCTTCTCCCTCTGACCCTCCTCCCTCTCATGCTGTCTTTCATTCTCTCTCTCTCAAATAAATAAATAAAATCTTTAAAAAAAAAAAATTAAAAAAAAAAAAAACACATTCACGTCTCAAATCAGGCTGTGGCTGAGTCTGGGAGACCCAGCCTCCAGTTGTTGATGAAGTTAGTCACACCCTATCTGCCCCTCCCTTGTTTATGTGGGGCAGAAGACCCTGGAGCTCCTTCTATAAAAAGGAAGGGAAGACTTGCCATCCACAGTGACATCAAAGGACCCCTTGCTACCACTCTGCTGGCAGAAACCTTGAAACATTTCAATAGAATTTTAAGAAAGCTGTTGGGACAAACTGCTATTGGGAAATACACCAGTAGTTGATGACTTCATTTATAAAGTCATGCAGTGCGATGTGGCTATTTAGAATCATAGCCATTCTGGGGAGAAAAAGAAAGGTATGCATATAGTTGTTCATTTCATTGTTATTTATCGCAGCAAGAATTTGGGAAATAACTCACATTTCAGCAAAGAGAATATGAGTTTAGGGGCACATTTATTGATATGTTAAATTTTTCAGTCATTCAAAATGACATTTGTGAATGGTATCCAAATAAAAGAAAACATTTTTTATATTATGCTAAATGTGGGGGAGCAGAATGCAAAATTATGTCTTAACTAAGTAAAAATAAAAACTAAGAAGGTTTAAATCTCTTTAACAATGGTTTCTTCTGCATGGTGTAATTAATTATAATTTTTTCTCTTTTATTATGTTTTTAATGTTGTACATTTTCTCTTCTGAACGTGTATGTTCTTACAGTCATAGTTTTTAAAACCAACTTTAAAATATGGGGATACAGAACTCTCACCAGGCTCCAAATCTGGTATGACTAGTGATTCTAGTCTAGAGGGAATTCTTTGATCTCAACACCCCATGTTATAAATTCAAGCAAAGTTTTGTTTATTCTTCCTTGAAATAAAGCATGAGTTTAAGCCAGGGGTACTGACTTGGTCAGTCCCTGCATCCTTATCCTGAAGTTGATTGGTACAAAGATCAAAAGCCCTCTGAGACTCCATTAGAGGAAGACTCATTAACTGGAAGGGAGTTCTGAACAGATGTGACATCCTTGAAAAAGGGAGCCAGACAGCAGACAGAGCTGGGCCCAGCACCTGGACTGCCGAAAACATGAGTTTCCAGAAGGGAGGTTTCAGGAGTGCTTTCCAGCACCCGCTCTTCCCTCTCAGGCTGGGGATTGCAAGGGTGGGAGGAGGGAGGAAGGGGAGACACATGAAATGAGTCACTGAGAAGTTTTCAGATATCCTCGTCTCCTGACTTTATCCATGATGTTGGGTAGAATGACAGAGGAGCGCTCAGAAAGCTTTTGTAACTTCTGTAAGTATAAAGGTTTGTAAAAAGATTTTGTATTTTGGACTAAGGTATCAGAGCCATCTAAAGATGGTATTCCTGATGTGTTAATAAATCTAACTCTCAGGAGTTCACAGCAGTGAGGAAAGCTCTGGAAAGAGATAATTATGAAATAACGTGACATGTGAGAGAACGCAAGCCCATGCGTTATATGGAAGCAACTCAAAGGAAGGAATTCCATAGAGGAAGGACCTTCCTTAGGAGGGCTTGAACATATGGATAGAAGCTTACCAGGTGAGCAGAACAGAATTGCCTGGGGGGAAAAACATGAAATTTAAGAAATGCATGAAGAGAAAACTTAGTAAGTGGTGCTTTATTATTTTCAAGATATTAAGGCTGCATTCTTAGGTTCCCGAGACTTGAAGGAAACATGAGGCAACATGTGAAAGTGTATTATAGTCACTTCCTTTTTTTCTTTTAAAGATGTATTTATTTATTTGAGAGAGAGAGCATGCACGTGAGAGTGGGGGCAGGGCAGAGGGAGAGGGAGAGAATCTCAAGCAGATTCCCCACTGAGCGCGGAGTCCTGACCCAGGCTTGATCTCAAGACTCTGAGATCATGACCTGAGCTGAAATCTGGAGTCAGATGCTTAACTGACTGAGCCACCCAGACGCCCCGCATCATAGGCACTTCCTAAACATTGGTTGAATGAATGGAGGCCAATTTCTTACTTCCAAACTGGACTTTTTTGGTGAAATATATTTTTTCTGTGTATGCACAGAACAGTTGAGATGTCTCACACACAATAGATTCCCCCAAAATATAAGCAAGAGCACTTACTCATGGTTGAACATGTGTGATTATTTGGAATATTTGCTCTACAATTCTCATGCCTGTCACTGTGTCAAGAAATTGTAGGCGATGCATTTTGGAAATCATGTTTCATATTTGCCTTAGGATGACTTGGAAGAGGAACATTTTTGCATGTAAATGGATTGGTTATTGCCCTTTGGGACCAATTTTTATTTATATTATCAAATTAACTCCTTCCTGCAGTTGCTAGCTTAAAGATACAGGCAAGTACTGAGCAATAAAATAGAATTATATTTTTGTGTGAATTTAATTGCTACACAAATTAGGTTTCAGGGCTCATTCTTTGTGAGAGTTGGGAATAACCTGTCACTATCATTTGCCTAGAGGGTTATGGTTCACATTTCAAAGCTTCCTTTAATTGGAAGTACCAACAGAGAGCAGTTTGAAGTGGTCTGGCTCTTACAAACTGATGGTTTTGAAGAACTGAGTTGAAGAACAGGCCTGTCCTTGTGGTGGCAGTGCTGGTTCATCAGGAGCAGGCGCACTCCGAGTGGGTTTTCCTGGAGAGGTGCTGGGTTGTTGCTGATATTCATGGAAACTCTGAGCCCGTCGTTGTGATGTGACTGGCTTCTGACAATGTCAACTTCTTTACCATGGGACAAAGTAAAAATTACTGGGTTTAAAAAGGACTCGCCCTAGAATTCCATATGGTGATCCTCCTGGTCCTGGGGGTGTCCTCACTTTGTGGCTTCATATCTGGCCCTGTAAAGACCTACTGGACCCCCTTCCAAGCCGTCAAACTCCTTCTGCTCTGCCCGTCCCCGTTCGCGTCTCAGAAATGACCCCCGGCAACTGACTTCCTACATGTCTAGAACCTTCTCTTCCTCCCTCCTTGCTTGGGTGAACTACGTCTACTCACCTTCTTGATCTTGGTTTCCCTCTGGCTAACAGCAAACCCTCCATTCTTCCCCCTCCTCTCTGGTTTACCCTGTTCTATTGCAATGTAATCCCTGTTGTAACAAGAGACCAGGACCACAGATTATCCGTGAATCTGTGAGCAGAAAGAGCAGAGAAAGTAAAGGCATCAAATGTTAACTATTTGATAAAACACAGATTTAATCTCTACCAACTGCTGTGAAATTGGTTCTCTTACTGAGAATATCAGAAACTATTTTTTTTTCTCGAAAGGTGGAATTACTTGTGTGTGAAATTGATACGTGTTTCAGAATTGAAAAAGGTTTACTCATGCATGAGAGCTGAAAACCGAGAAGAATGTGATAACAGCCCCAAAGCTTCCCTTTTCCTAATGGCGAAGAAGCTGTTTCTCATTTTATGTCACCTAAAGAATATCCTACCTTTGGCCCAGTAGCTTTTTGCCACCATATTGCCAGTAGACATGCTTGGCAAGTCTAAGTTAAGGATTTTGGCATTTTCATTTTTCCTTTTGGCATGATTTTTCAGCAGCCTGCATTTCTGGAATGCATTTCCATGGTATATTTGGAAGATTCAAGCTGGCAAGATGATAAGCTTTCAGAATTTCACCAACTATTCCTTTGAAGGCACTCCAGAATTATGACAGATGCATCATATTGGGCCCTGCTCTTCTGGCCCCCATGTCGTTCTCAGGTCAGCCTGTTCCATCTGGTCAAGTTTATCACACCTCAAGGACTTCCAAACCTTGACTCTCCAACCCCATGAATGCAAATCATAGTCAACTAGCAGAAGTCAAGCTCTGGAAGAGGAAAGAATAAAGTATTTATTTATAGACGTGTTTGCATTTTGTAGATCTGATTTTTATTTTGGTGTTGGTAGGTTTTGCTTATATTTTAGGCATTTTTAAAAATGGCAAAGTCCAGGGGAAATAAACCTACTCACATTAATGTCTCATAAATATGATTTATAAAATGTAAGTCAGCCTTAGAATGCTTTTGGAATAATCCCACCTGCTCCAAACAACTTGCTTATGGGAGCTCAGAGGCAGTGGTGTAATAGACTGCTTATGGTACTTCACAGACACAAGTTTGAATCCTGAGTCTCACCCTTACTGGATGGTGACTATAGACATACTACTTAAACCTTGGGGGTCTCAGCTTCCTTTTTTGGAGAATGGGCATTTCTTTAATGGTAGCGGCCCATTTGTAAGCACTGCATATACATTTGCTGTTATTTCTCCCATCCTCCCACAGATGTCAAGGCTGTATTAGGTAATGCTTAGCATCCTGGGACCTAAAGATAGAGTGATATTGTAGCAGACTTGGTAAGTTCTACTTACGGTCATCTCCCCATTAGGGTGAAAAAATGAGGAGCATTTACCTTTATATAGGGATTTTCTATGGAATATTGTTATGATTATCTCCCCTTGGGGATAAAAAGATAATGTAAAATTATTCTGGCCATGTTTAGTTGAAGTTTTGCGTATGTTTTGGTTTTAAATTGTACCATGGTAAAAAAAAAAAACAAAAACAGAGGTAACTATCTACTGGTTAAGCCCAACTCACTAAAGAAATATGTCTCTTGAATGAAATAACAGTTGAACTGAGCCTGTAGTAATTACACTTCTGACCTGTTAGGGCAGAGTCGCTACCTCTGACCGCACATCCTTGGGAGATATGGTCTGGTTTGGGCTTTACTGGGCCTGTTTCTGTTTGGGGTGGAAGTGAAGTCAGGTATGTGTGTGGTTGTGTGTGTGTGTGTGTGTGTATGTGTATGTACGTGCATGTGTTTGTCCGCACATGTGCTCACATGCATGCATGTTTGCATATATGGTCAGGGGAGGGAGTGTACCTTGAGAAGGCTAAGATATAGAGATAAGCCTTCTACAATATATACCCTATACCCACATGTCCAGAATTTTTTTGAGGCTCAATTTGACCCTTATGACCTCCTTCTTAAGAATCAATTGACCAGGGGTGCCTGGGTGGCTCAGTTGGTTAAGCGACTGCCTTCGGCTCAGGTCATGATCCTGGAGTCCCAGGATCAAGTCCCGCATCGGGCTCCCTGCTCAGCAGGGAGTCTGCTTCTCCCTCTGACCCTCCACCCTCTCATGCTCTCTGTCTCTCATTCTCTCTCTCTCAAATAAATAAATAAAATCTTTAAAAAAAAAAAAAAAGAATCAATTGACCAAACAAAAATGGGGTTCAAGGTAACCATGTCATGAACTATGGAAGTCATTACCATCACATCCCTTGCCAGTGATGAACACGCATCCTGATGAAATGGATACCCAGATTATGGAAGTAATCTGTTTGAGACCAGGAGCAGGAAAATGGAAGGATTTGCTATTAGTGCCACCTCTCCATAGCCCAGTATATGGGATCCCCTTCAGCTCCTTTTTAAATGCTCATTGTAAATGGTGTTCATTTTAGTTAAGACCAGTAGGCAAACTAAGGGAAATTTAGCCAGCTAGTTTAGAAGTCATTCTACAATAGTCACTTTATTTTCTGATCCAAAAATACATATCACCTAACAATTCTTTTTTGATTTGTGAATTTATTTAAAAAGCACTATAAAGTGCTTTTTTATATAGTGCTTTAAAAAGCACTATAAATGTGCCTGGGTGGCTCAGTCGTTAAGCGTCTGCCTTCGGCTCTGGTCATGATCCTGGGTCCTGCGATCGAGCCCCGTATCGGGCTCCCTGCTCCGCGGGGGGTCTGCTTCTCCCTCTCCCACTCCCCCTGCTTGTGTTCCCTCTCTCGCTGTGCCTCTCTCTGTCAAATAAATAAAATCTTAAAAAAATAAATAAAAAGCACTTATATAAAGGTATATGAATTAGACATCAAATTTGGTAATAATATATTCACCAAATCATGTTTATGGAAAGAAATGGAATTTAATCAGCTTGAATCTGCCCCCCAAGAAAGTGCAGGGTAAATGGTACCAGCAGTGCCTACCCAGCGCAGAGCAGAGAATCCAGACTGTAATGTGGGGGTGAAGTTGAAAGAGATTTCTTCTGATTTTTATTCAGATGCCCAGGGGTGATTTTCCCCCCTATCATCCAGGTTGACGTTGTGATTGCCTTCTATCTCTAGACAGCACATAATAAATCTGAATGTGTTCAGAAGCTTGATGACATGGCACTGATGATACATTTTGAGCCTCTACAGTGCAGGGCCATTATACTTCGTACCAATTCTTGGGGGCTTGTTCAGATATCAGACCAATAAAATGTAGGTTTCCCCTTTTTGAGGTTCAACAGCAGCTCTGAGGCTTGTATAGACTTTTTCATTGCAAGTCTAGAAAGGAAAGAATACACAGTAATGGCCAAATTAACAGTCTGTGATTTCAGTTAACAAAACCACTAGACAAGATTCTATGGAAAAATTCTTTGGAAGTTTCTCTAAAGACTGTGTAGCTATTTGGTATAAAGTGACCCCTGTGGAAATGTAGGTGAAGCAGTGTTTTTCAGAATTAACACCTTGACTAGCTTGGTGAACCAAAGGCCCTGCTTGCTAGCTTTTGAATAGATGAGGAGGGTAGAACAGACTGAAGGACAAAAAATATTCTCTGTCTACCTTGCAATTTTGTCTTAAAAATGAATTTTCTAGGAAAAAATTACCTGAAGAAAATTGATGACATTTCATAATGTCTACCAGACTACATGATCTACCTGTCTTATTGCTGGCCCGTCTGATAGCATCTCTACCCACCTGGTGAATCTAGTCTTTAAGAACTCCCATGGTCTTTCTTCACATACCTGCTCCAAGCAGCTACCAAGCCCCAAACTCTGCATTGGTACCCATCCTCAACTCGAGAATTTGTAGTCAATCAAAGGAAGGTGACCTTGGTCTGATGTAGATGTGTCCTTTGGGATGGCTCAGAGTAGTGAGACACCCCACCCCCCCATTCTCAAAAAAAAAAAAAAAAAAGCTCTTCTCCATTTTATACATTAAAAATGAATTCATTTCCTTTACACAAACATCTCTTAGCAGTGATTCTTAAGCTCTGGTGTGTGTAGGAATCCCCTGGAGAGCTTGAGGAAATGTCCTTAGACTCCATTCCCTGGGATTCTGGTTCTGGTTCAGGAAGGATGCAGTAGGATCCCAGGAATCTTCATTTTGAGGAGAACTCCCAGTGATTCTGACACAGGTGGTCCCTGTAGATCACACTTAAAGAAGCTGGAGCTAGAATCTCTTGGTTCAAATTCCAGCTCTGCCACATTGTATCTTGGTCAACTTTGTCAAGTTACGTAGCCTCCGCATGCCTCAGTTTCCTCATTCTGTACAATAGGGATAATAGTAATACCTCACAGCATTTTTGTGAGAATTAAATCAGTTAATTCATATAAAGTGCTTGGAATGCTATCTGGACTATTAATTGCCCAGTAAATGTTAGCTAGACCAGTCCAACAAGTTATAGATGCCTTGAAATAGATTCATATATTGAGTTATGTAAGTGTTTTGGGGGGCAGGGAATCATTTAATGGAGTACTTTAATGGTTTGTCATTGCTAATAGGATGAAAACCAACATCCTTAATGTGGTCTCTAGGACCCTACAGGTCTAGCCTTTGCTTACTGTCCAAGCTCATCTCACACCGTCCTTCCAGTCATTCTCACTGCAATCAGCTGCATTTGGCTTATTTTGAGTTTTCAAAGACACCACACTCCCTCCTAGGCAGTGTGCATCTAGACAGGCCCTTCGCATATGCTATTTCTTATGCCTGAGATACTGTTCCCCTCACTTCTAGTTTATTAATTTTTACTCGTCCTGTAGATCTTAGCTCAAGGATCACTTCCTCTGAGATACATTTCCTAACCTTACTAAGTTGAATCTTTTCTTTTTTCTTTTTTTTAAAGATTTTATTTATTTATTTGAGAGTGAGAATGAGAGAGAGAGAGAGAGAGAGAGAGAGAGAGCATGAGGGGGAGGGTCAGAGGGAGAAGCAGACTCCCCACCGAGCAGGGAGCCCGATGCGGGACTTGATCCCAGGACTCCAGGATCATGACCTGAGCCGAAGGCAGTCGCTTAACCAACTGAGCCACCCAGGCACCCCAAGTTGAATCTTCTCATTTGTGCTTATGGCACATAGCTCTCATACCCCATATGAAAGTTATGCTTTCATATTTTTTTTTTCTCCTCCACTCAAGTCATTGTGCCATAAGGCAAAAACCATGCCAGTTTGTTTGGTCACTAGCACAGTGCTTGGCATATAAACACTCACTATGTATTTATGGAACAAATGATTCCATTTTGCTTGAGGGAAGACCAGGTTGGAATGCCACATTTCTGCACAAAGACACTGGTGATTTGGATGGTCTCAGGAGTGTGAGAGGGCAGGGGGTAGGTGTCCTCATGGCAGAAGAGAGTAGACAGAAGAGATTAGAGATGTTCCAGAAAGGCAGTCGAAAAAACCTGAGATATCCACCATCCTGGAGTGTGGAGGT
The DNA here is from genome assembly GCF_029215605.1 of Mirounga angustirostris. Lineage (NCBI taxonomy): Eukaryota > Metazoa > Chordata > Mammalia > Carnivora > Phocidae > Mirounga > Mirounga angustirostris. The sequence continues at coordinate 40,406,338 of NW_026991720.1, forward strand.
CATCTGGACAGAGCTAAGAAAGATGGCCAGAGTTGGGTTTGGATGCCAGAGAGGACAAACATAGGTGAGAACTTCTATCCAACCTCACAGGGGCAAAAAGAGATAAAATGGAAAATCAGCATTCAGATTCTTGAAGGGACAAATCGAACATCAAGACCACTGTGCCTGAGCTGAGCACTTGGAGATCGAGAGGAATGGGGTTTGGACTGAGAGTCCCTTCAGAATAAAGGAGGCCCAGAGTTACTGTGGCTTATGAAACTGCGGGGGTGTGGTAGATGGATAGTTCCCCTTGGCTTCAGGAGCCAGAGTTGTGCAAAGCCCCCTCTGAAGCTTGCTCTGTGTCATCGATGGCTTGAGGGCACCAGGCTTGCCGAGCCCCTCAGGAAAGAGAAGGTTCTCCTTGCTATTCATGACAATGGGACAGAATAATTCCTCTCTCTCTAACTGAAGCCAGAATCATAGCCTTCTTTGACATTTGCCATCTTCAGTCAGTCTTTGTAGAGCTGAAGGCTTCCACAGGCACAAAGCAGGTGTGAGGCAGGTGTGCTTCACAAAGGTGAGATTACCACCATCTGAGTCCCCTCTTGTGTCTGACCTGGCCACGCAGCCATTCATTGCTCCGTGGCGGCCCCTGCTGTTATAGAGAAACTTAGCACATCCAGAGTCTGACGTTAACTCTGGTACCTGTAACTAGGAGAATTTGGAGCAAACAGGAGAGGAGTCGGGGGGATGTAGATGGACTCAGGACATCCCCAGGGAGACCCCCCTCCCTGTGTTCAGGGTGCCTTGTACGCTGATAGCATAAGAGAAGAAGCTGAGCCTAAAGATTTGGGGCTTAAAAATCTTCTACAAGCGTCTCTGTTCAATCGGTTCATTACAAAGGTTTGCTAGGAACCATCACATTGCCCTCTGCGAAATGCCATTGCAAACTTTTCTTTGGGGGCTTTCAGGGCTATTAGGTGACAAATATCTTAAAAGATACAAAGATACCCCACTCACTCTTGAGGTTAACTTACAGTAAATTTTCACTAGGGGCGGAGGCGCAGTGTTTATGCTTGTTTACATTCTGGATAGGAATCCAAGTGTAGATCCTTCCGTATAGTCCTACTGGGATGCACGCCTGCACGCATGTGAGCACCTCTGGTGTGTGTGTGCTATGTGTACAAAGTAAGGCAGTTACATGCCATTTCTGGGCAGAAACTGCATGGGAAGAGAAGAAGAGAGAAAGCAAACTCACAATCAAATAAAAGTAGGGAGGGGGGAGATGAGATTGCAGTTGATTATGGGTCTGGCAGCAGATGTTCTACACGAATCCAACTCGCTGCAGCCAGTCTGTTTCCATGGCAACAGAATCCGTAATTATCGAGCCCAGGCGCTCCCCCCCTTCCTTTCTCCCAACAAGGTGGAGGCTGATGAATATGAACTATCTCTAGCCCATCACCAGCTCTTTCTTTTTCTCTTTCTTCCTTTTTTTCTTTCTTTCTTTTTTTAAGTTCTTTATAAGAAAAGTGGAGGTATTGAGGAACACCAAGAAGAGGAGCTCTGTGTTTATTGATGAAAGAGCATAGGGCACCACAATTGAAGTGAAGTTATTATTTTTCTCTTGTGATACTATAAGAGAAAAGCTCTTCCTAGAAAAGCCGATGATCTCTGAAGATGCTAAATAAATGAGCAGGAGTTTCCCTGAAATGGAGGTTCCCTTTGATTGGCTGATCTTTCTGCGATTCCTGCCAATCGGAGCACCCCTGGGCTCGAGCTCCATAAACATAAGCAAAGCTACATGCTTATTCTTCTGGACTTGAAGTGTGTACCATTCAAAGGTGTGCGGCAGGTCTCCATTCACATGGCTCAACTGGAAACCTATTTCGTGAACAAGCTTATTCAGGAACCGTCTGGTATTCCAGCACATTGTTCTTCTGGGGAACGACTCTAAGTCATTTGGTGGCGACAGCAGCTTAGCAGCAGTATTTGTAGTTGGGAAAGATGGACTTACGGGAGCTTGGTGAGTAAACCTCAGTCTTACACATCTGTCCGCCGGTATTAGCAGCCAGAGCTAAAATGCAGCTTTGTCCTATTGTCTGCCGAGAAAACTATGAATTGGAACAAGCACATGGAAGAACAGGCATTCTGGGGTTCTGTGATGTGTGAGCTTCTGTATTCCAAAGCCTGCTTATATTGCTTGGGTAGGGTCGGATTTGTAGTTGACTGTGTATTATACTGGAATATTGGTTTGTCTAGTTAGGATGAGTATGAGGAGTGGAGTTTTGCTTTATCTGCCTGGGTGTAGATCCATTTCAAAAGAAGATGCTTTTAAAGCTAAATTAATAAGAATCAACCCTGTGCATTGCTGGGAAGAGGGAGAAAGGTGCAGGCACAGAGCTGAACGGTAAGCAGCTTGACTGGGTTGCTGGTGTTTGCATTGTGAAGAGAAATGTTATTACAATGGTCTGTCAAACACTTCTTCAGACCCCCAAGCACAGAAGGAGGCATCTCTTCTGCATGCACTGCTGATCTTGGCTTGGGAAGTGTGCAACCGAGCTAGGTCATGCCCCTGACTTCTTTCATGAAACCTGGTCTCTAAAGCAAAATATGTTCTCTTTCTTTTTAAAAATTAATTGCAAAGATGAGTTGAAGTGCAGAGAGATTTTAGTTGCCCAAAACCAAGCTTCAAAATGACCCTGCTTTGCATCCTTTTCAACCCCTGAAAACCAGACAGGGTTTGCAAAGTTATATTCAAGGATTGGCTCTTTGCCAGGGAAGGGTTGCTCTGAGCTATTGCTTTGCTCCCTGGGGTTTAATTTTCTGACACTGGTGATGAAATTCTTGATTTCTTTGGGTAGAAGCAGGAAAAAATAAGAAAGCAGTGCTGTAAACAGGCAATGGAGAGGCAGCATGGGGAAGGAAAAACTCTTTGCCTTTAGAGACCCTTCTAGCTGCAAACTTAAAAATATATATGGAAAGACAGAACGCAAGCACAGGGTAGGATTCCAGAGGAACTATAATCTTTCTGAACATGGAGAGGAGAAGTATTGCTTTTGGCGTGGGTGCAGAGAGCGGGGGCTGAACTTGGGGCTTCCATCTCTGCCTAAGAACCTCTCCCCAGCATCTCTGCTGGTTTTGAGGCTTCATCACTGTTAACTTTTTTTAAAAAATGTAATTCCCTATCTCGTGTGCCAGGAACACGGACAGCACACTGCATGTCTTCTGTTTACAGTTCACTTGGGTGCAAACAACGGAGAGAAAGAGAGAGGAAAGCATTATCATCTGGTTCAGAAATATATGCACGTGAAATAGTTGAACATGGGAAATCTTCCCAGCTAGTCCTTTATAACTGTGTCCTTTTGACAGAAGAGAGTGTTGTAGGTCTTCACGTGGCTGTAGAAGGGAATTTGCTGTGTGTGTCCTAAATGGGATCTGTGACGAGCGGGTAAAGAAACAAAAGAGCTGGGATGGTTTCGCCTGGAGAAGACCCGAAAGCAGGGCGAGGGGGGTTGGAAGAGACCCGACCTGCTCTTCTGACCTGATGCCACGGGAAAAGAGACAGCCAAGTTTCCTCACTGTGGGTGACAGTACACAGCACAGGGGAACCCGGTCACTTGACCAGGTCAGTGACCTGTTATGTCAGCTGAAGGCCCCTCTAGAAATGTCGGCTGTCCTCTGATCCCAAGAGGCTCAAGGTGGTGTGCCAAATTGAGAATTCCACCTGATCGGAGGCAAGGGCGTGCATGGGAACTCTCCCTATTACGTCTCACTCCTAGGCACACCTTGACACACGCCCAATTTTGAGGAAGTCTGGTTTCTAGGGGATGTGCATTACGTGACGTCATTTCATTTGAATGACCCTCCCTCCTCTTTTGGTCTCTTCTCTCCCCCAGTCACGTCACTGACGTGAGTGAGGCACGGTCACCTGTTGGCAAGAATGAGAGAAGAAGCAGCCTTTTATGGAAGCACTGAAAATGTTTTTAAAAAAATTAAGACTAGTTACCTATTTTTGGATCATGGAAGTCTAAGAATTTGCAAGCTCTGAAACTCTCCCCTGGCCCTAAGAAAATACATGAATGCGTGATCACATAATACTCTGATGACAGCCCCCATTTCAGGGTCATGTAGGATCTCCGTCCTGGGTAAATAGCCAAGAATTTATTATACCCTCCAGTTTCTTATCTCCTTTTTGCAAAGGGCCCACTAAATACTGCCCCAGCCCTGTGCCAGTCGACTTCTGACCTAAGCGGTGGCTTCAGTACCTGAAGGAGGTCCTGTGTGTTCTCACTGAAGGCTGGAATGAAGAAGTCTTGGAAATAATTCTAAACCATGGTGGTTTTCTCACTTCTCAGCTTGAGGTGTTGGTTAAACTAGGGTCACAGGACTTGAAAAGAACATACACCTTCAAGCTACCAGAACAGCTACCTGTTCACTCCTGAAGGAGGAAGCTTCTTAGTACTGCCTATTCATGGCATTTGTGGGATGTAGGACATACTCGAAACTTAAATGTAAAGATAAAGAAAAATGAATTCCCTCAGATTTTCACGTGACCGTCAGAGTTGCCTGGTAGGTCACAGTGAATATGAATATGTTAAATCCAGTCCCTGAAGTTCAGCATTGAGAATTGGAATGATAAGACTCCTTCATTTCTCCTAGCAGTTGGAATGAAATCAGTCACAATGGGAAAATCTGACCTGCCCTGAGCATTTCCAGTGTGGCAGGCACTGTTCAGTATAATGTATGTAGAAATAATAACTCCCTAAAGCTTTAAAAACAGCCCCAACAGGATGATTTTTAATACCTATTTTCTAGATGAAGAAATTGAGTCACCAAAATATTAAGGAACTTGCCCATGTTTACCAAGCTAGGATGTGGCAAGTGGTTTGTGTTTTCACACATGTTGATTTACTTGTTTGCTGCATCCATGGATGGAAAGAGTGTGAATGGACAAGGGACGGAGGTCTCCTCAGCTATCAGTCTGTCTAGTGGAACCAGGCCACGGGGAATTGAATTCAACAATCATTGCGATAATTAGTCAAATTGGAAAGGCATTGTAGGGTAGTTGGGTGAATTCTTCACAATGTCATTTAGGAAAAGATGTTGGAGTTAAGTAAAAGCTTGTTACCAAAATGCCCCATTTGTTTATCCCCTTGTGTTATTGTATGATATGCCACCTCATTCCGAGGAGTGTTTCTTTGACTGATATGAACTAGGTCAGTTTCTGTATGAGCCCCGCTCCTCCTGGGCCATCTGTGAAAGGTGAAAGGTCATCAGGCTCATGGCTGCCCTTTGCTCGCATTTGCCAGGAATGATTTGCAATTGCCCTAGTAACAGTGAGGGTCATGAAGGGCCAGGAACAACAGTGTAGCCGGCTTGGGGGTGTGCGTGACCCTCAGTGGATGTGGGAATCACCAAGTCTACCATGCTTTCTGAAGACCCTGTGAATAGGCCCAGCTCAGAAAGAGATTCCAGGTAATGGCAGAGGACACACATCGATGGAGAAGCTGAAGACTCAGAAGATTAGACCTGAAAATCATTGAATGTGACACAGTTTTCAAACCATGTCGCTCAGAGTTGGGGGCGTTTTTGGGACTGGGGCAATGTGGAGCGGGGTCAGGGGGCTGAGTTCTCCACTCCCACTTCAGAGCATCTCCATTTCTATCTGTTTTATAAACTGCCATTCCCACTGAAGACTTCCTAATGGAAAATCGAGGGGAAGGAGTTAGGCCACTAGATGGAAGAAGAAAAACTACTGATGTCCTTGAAATTTCCAGTTTGACATATAAAGAAATAGCAGACCAGAGCATATAAGCAAGATTGCATTGCTAGATGGAAAAAGAATCTGTAGGGGTCTCAGTAGCAGGTTTTAAAAACACGGGTTATTTGCTATGCATGCCTAATACTATGCACTTTCTACTATTACACTAGGTATGTGAATGTGTAAAAGACAATTTCAATAGCTATTCAAAAAATAATGTCCTACAGGGATAATATGGCAGATCTCTTTCTAGACCAAAACTGTCTAGTGGAAATATAATGCAAGTTATGTATGTAATTTCAATTTTTTTAGTAATCACATTTAAAAAGTAAAAAAAAAAAAAAAAATCAGGTCTATAAATTTCAATAATATATGTATTTAACCCCATTATGCCCAAAATATTTCAACATACAACTACAAAATTAACAAAAATATTTATATTCAGTTTTTTATGTTAAGTCTTTGAAGTCCAACATGTAATTTACACTGACAGCACAACTCAATTTGGATACTGAATTTTCACAGGAAATCTGTTCTTTAGATTTCGTAAAATTTCTAAGTTAAAAAGGTAGATTCACATGCCCAGCTTGTTCCAAACATACATGAAAGTTTTTCAGTAACTGAAGTATCAATTTTTAAATATAAATGAGCTAAAGTTAAATAAAATTTGTAACTCACTTGCGCAGTCATACTAGCTACGTATTTCAAGGTTTCCATAGCCACATGTGGTTAGTGACTAGTCTACTAGGCAGCACAGTGATGAGCTCTAAAGAGCTCTCCTGATACACCAGGCCAGTGACTTCTACCTCATCATCATGCCATGGCACCTTCCTCTCTTCTACCTCCATGAAGTACCTAGAAGTCTTGCCCTGGCAACAGAGAGAGAAACAGAACTTTAGTATTCACAAACTTGGTTACTTTTGCCCTTAACCATTGTACATGGAACACTCAACATGTAGCAAAATCTTCGTTTTTCCATTACTCTGTTTGGCATGGGGGAATTAAAAGGTGTGCCCTTCCTTTCCAGTTGCAGGAAGTCAACATTCACCACCTGTGGCATTTTTCTGTCCCCAGTTATTGTGGCCCCAACCCTCAACACGAGTTGGGCCACCTCCTTCAACTCAGTATGTTCAGGACACATGGGTTTAGTTTAAATAATAAGCTAAGCAAACCTTGATTGAGAGGGTAACTCTGCTGCAAACAGATAATTCTTTATGAAGACAAGTATAAATTGAGGCTAAGGGATGATTTAATTGCTATCTTATTCAACACTGCAAATTTTGTTTAGCTAGGAAATATTGACTAAGTAGTTCTTACAGTTAATTTGGTCTTAAAATCCTTACCTTCAACATCATATGTTATTTTATTTATCCACTCCCCCAAGGTTTTGTGTTTTTTTAATGTAAAGCCAATTATGAAAACGTAATCAACTTTTTCAGGAAGCTAGATCAAAATCATGCTGCAAAGTCTTCCTACAAGCATCCGGTCCCAGCCTCCTAGAGATGTCCTGACATTGACAATTGCAGCCAGATCTGCAAGTAGAAGGATAAAGCGCAGTCTACGTTTGGTCTGCTTAAACCTTTGGTTAATAAAGAGGTCTTTTAGAAATCTCACAAACATTGAAAAAGGGAGAAAAAAATCCATACAGTTCAATACCATCCCTAATATCAGGGATGCCTTCTGGTCCAGCTATACCCATTTCCTGAGCATTGGACAGAATTTCCAAGGAGCAGGCCTTGTGCACTTAAGCATTCAACAAACATTTGTTGGAGCAAGTTGTGTGGCCCCTTAGCACCTTCTTTCTTTTCATGGCAGGATTTTATCATCTTTACTGAGGCAACACTCGCAGACCAAGTAGATTAAACCATAGGCAGGGTTGAATCTAAGAGCGAGATGACTTGCTCTGTGAATCTGCTGTTTGGCTACACCAAAGACTATCATGAGTGGAAGGAAGTGCGGTGGGATTTCAGTGAGCACAGAGACATTGGGAAATAGCTGTTTATCACGTAAGTGAAACTGGCATCACAATAATTGTCTTTGAATTGCCACAGGATTTTGAAGTCCACTAATTTGCCAGCTAATTTCAAACAATCTATGATACTCTAGAAATCCAGGTCTAGAAATGTAGTTGTATAGATGACAGAGCAGTAATCTAGAACCTGAGGTCTTGAATTATTGTCTATAGTTTAGCAACTGAATTTTGTAAATCATTTAACGTTTATGCTCCCCAGCACCTACACATGGGTGAGAGAGAAGTTTAGACTTGGTGATTTCCCAGCTCAAGCTTCCAAACAATTTATTCTCTAGGGCTCATACTGCATTGATCATAGCAATCTTTCCCACTGTACCCAGATGGAGCCTCAGAATCCCTCTTAACACAGTACTCATTCAGCCACTACCAAGCCGTCAGAACTGGCTTACAGCTGAAACTGATTTTTCATCCCTCTCCTATGTCTTTTTCTCAGCTCCGTGCATTGTGCAAGACTTTGAAAAGGAACACACGGGGAATTATCATCTGTATGCAGGGTTTTGGGGATAAGGGAACATCAGTTCTTTACTCATCTTCTTGCTCAGCTGTTCCTTGGAGGTGTTGCCATCTGACAAGGAGGGCTGCAGCCTGGCACTTTGGGAGCTCACTTTTCCTTTCCTTTGAGCTATAAGTGATGAGAGACCTGTCAAGGAGAGCAGTTCACTGGCATCATTCCCAGACCTGGAAGCATAATGAAATAAAGTTTAATTCTGACTTGGTTGGAATTTTTATAGCTGAACATTTGAGATAGCATCTGGGGCAGTTCTAACATCCATTTGCCTGGTTGGAATGAAGCACCCATCAGCTAATGGAAGTCAGGCCTTCATACTGGCAGCCCGTACTGACAGGCTTGACCGTTGGGCAAATCATTTCTAAGTAGAGCCAGCCAGGCCACAGGTCCTAGCAGCTGAGATGGAGCTCACTCATGTCTAATGGTCCAGCAATGTGAAATATGCATTATAGAAGTTTTATCATATGTAGAGAATGATATCAAAGCAGGAACTGGTCTGAAAGCCACCCACACCGGTACTGAGCATCGACCTAGACTACTTAATGTTAAGGGTTCAATCCAAGGCTGGGGCTCTGGGGATCCTATACTGGTACAGTCCACTGGCACTCTTCCTATTACCTACACACTTAACAGCTTTAGAGAACAGAGGGGGTCAATGGACAAAAGCCCCAACTCTGGATTCCATAAGCCAGGCTCAAACATCTCTGCAAAGTAGACCCAAGAAGCTTTGCAAAGACCACTTGATGGGACATCCCTCTGTCCTTAAAATTTCTTGAGGACTAGGTAGATGACTACTTAACCCCTCTGAACCTTAGTTCCCTCATCTGTAAAAATGGAAGTAAAGGTGCGTTTCTCACAAGGCTGTTGGTGAATGAAAATTAAATTATGGTGTCTGTGTAAGTGATGAGTACACCATATTGCACTGTGCAAGGAGAAAATAGTATGATTACATTCCTTAGGTAGAAGCCATTTTTCTTTCTTTCTTTTTTTTTTTTTTTTTTTTTTGGTATCTCGGAGAATGTCTAGCTCAGCTCTGGCTGTGGAAGTTTCTGTAATTGGACAGCTAGAGTGCTAGGAGGGCACATGCTGTCTGCTCTCAGATCACTATCCTAAATCCTCATTTAGGCCACCCCTGCCCTGCTAGCACCAGAGGCCACCCAGAGAGAAAAGGACACTGCCCTTAGAACAAAGAGCCTGGGGTGAAGTCCCAGCTTAGCCACTAGTAAGATCTAGGTCTTGCCATATAGCCTCTCCAATCTTTAGTATCTTTTTTTCTCATGTACAAGATACAGATAATATCTATCCTATCAGATACATAGAAATGTTCAGAGAATAAATGAATTAACATATCCCATGTGCTCTGTGGATTGTACATAAGGTAATATATAAAGTATTACTATTATTACTTCAAATCTAATATCTCTTAACAGCTCAGCCTTGTTTATAGAGAAAGAATCACTGGAAACATTTTTGGAGGGTGAGTCCCAGAAGCTCCAGGATAGTGATGTATGCTTTCCTGATTTTGGAAGCCCATCAACATCAAACGATATTGTGCTTCTTGGCAGATGCCTTGTGGCATTCAGGAAAGCTGTGACCCATCACAAATAATTGGTGGCCTTTACATTTGTTAAGTCAGAGATGTTTTGGTCTCTGCATATAGCCCATAAATCTTTCCGGATTGCCAAGTTTTAGTCATCCTGCCCCAACTCTGTCTTCTTCATGAAGACATAATAAAGCTTTGGAAAACATACATATTTTTTGTTCTTCCATATGGAGGTTGCCAGGCATTTCTTGGCAGCTTTCTTCTCTCCCCCATCCCCCCTAGCCATGTACTTTACACCCCTGAATTATGTATTCTGTCCAGAAAGGAGAATTGGTGATGTCTTCCTTTGTTATGTCTGGTTTTCTATTTACTATAAACCCATCACATCCTGGATCTCAAAGAATCCTGAGTCCTGGGATGGCAAATAGATTCTGTCTGGTGACAACTGGGTGCTGTGTTGGAGGCTGCAAAGGGCCCTCATCTGGGCTCAGTGGGCCCTTGGGTGGGAGGGAAGGGTTGCAATGCGCAGTTACCTTATTACAGGTGAAGAACGTGAGGCTCAGAGGAATTAATTGGCTTGCTAATATGTCCGTTAACAAGGGACAATGTTTACATCTCCTTGCTCTCAATTCAGTCAACAACCACTATTTGCTGAATGCCTGCTCTGTATCATTTCTACGCCTTGGTATTATCTGTGAACATAAATAATCCGTGAACGTCTATGGATTAACCTGCATGGAAGTTTATTTTTCATGCAATCATTAGCCTCAAAGTTGTCCAGAATTGAGAGGCTACGATAACAAAATTCCCAACAAACCAATTATTTATATAAGTTGCCCTTTGAAGAACACAGGTTTGAATCCACTTACAGGTGGATTTTTTACAGTACAGTACTATGAATGTATTTTCTCTTCTTTATGATTTTCTTAATGACATTTTCTTTTCTCCAGCTTACTTATTGTAAGAATACAGTTTATAATACACATAACATACGAAGTATGTGTTAACTGACTATGTTATCGCTAAGACTTCTGATCAATGGTAGGCTATTAGTAGTTAAGTATTGGAGGGGTCAAAATTATATGCAGCTTTCCAACTGTGTTGGTGCATCTAACCCTCACATTGTTCAGGGGTCAACTATATTCACTAATTCATTTGTATATTCACTTACGTATTCATTTTCCTGCCCATTTACATAAAGGATAAAGATCCACTTTTTAAAAGTTGGGCTCTTGTAAGAGTTCTTTCAAAACAACTTGAAAGTAATTGATAAAAACAAACTGACCGATAACGGCCTTTGATTTTTGCCTTTGTTCCCCTCAGTCTGCTACTTTATATGGCCATGCTGGCACAGAGGTGAAAATGAACAATGAAGAAAAACTGAACCATAACAGCAAACTCAAGAGCTGTCCACTCTCCTACTTTTTGCAGAGCAGCCTAGAAGATGAAACATAGAGGAACCAAAGAATGTTCACTTTACCCAAGGTTTCTGAACTGTTAGACTTGTCAAGGGAGAAAGAATTTGCAACGATGGTGATAGGGAGCTGTTGCAATTCCATGTCACCTGGGGAGAGGCATGAGTAGCAGGGGCTGGGAAAATCTCTTAGCCCTCTGAACACTGTAGTTAACTCTACAGCAATCGCACCGACGGTGTGTGGTGCCGTCTCTCTTTCCCACCCCTGATGTAGTTGCAGACGCTCACTCCCAGTCACTGGCTTCAGGGCTGGAGCAGTGTCAGAAGCACTTGCCTGGTGGTTCTAAGAATTGTGCCCTCTAGGTGCTAGGCACTTTACATATGCATAGGTCCTTTTAATGGAATTTTCCAAGTCTTCTTTTAAATTATTATTCTTAATGTAGCTGTTACTTTAAAATTACTACATGCAGTGGTCTGTCAAGATACAGTTTTTTTCCTGGTTTTACTGAGAACTGATTGACATACATCACTGTAAGCTTAAGGCGTATAGCATGATGGTTTGATTTACACACGTTCAGTGATGACCACAATGGGTTCAGCTAACATCCATCTTCTCCTATAGATACAATAAAGAGAAAAGGAAAAAAAAATTCTCCTTGGATGAGAACGCTTAGGATCTACTTTCTTAACTTTCCTCTCCACCACACAGCAGTGCTAACTGTAGTCATTGTGTTGTACATCATGTCCCTAGTACTGACTTATAACCAGAAGTTTGTACCTTTTCCCCGCACTCCTCCAGTTCCCCGTCTCCTCACCCTCCACCTCTGGTGACCACTCATCTGATCTCTTGTTTTATGAGTTTGGTATTTTGTTGGTGGTGGTTTGCTTGTTTAGATTCCACATGTAAGTGAGATCGTACACTATTTGGCTTTCTCTGACTTATCTCACTTAGCATAACACCTTCAGGGTCCATCCATGTTATCATAAATGGAAGAATTTCCTCCCTTTTTTTATGACTTAATAATATGCATTGCATCTATATACCACACCCCTTAGGATACAGGTTTTTATGAAAGAGCGCATCCCCCTATATGCATAGGACAGAGGGTGGGATTCAAGGGACTCTTTGGCGTGGATTCTCGGTCTCCGTCTTTTACGCTAATACATGTCATTGCAGCGTTAAGAGCAATGGTAAAAGGCATTATATCCCTATTTACAGATAAGGAAACAGATGTAGAGAGTTAGCTCATCATCCTTCCCGTAAGTGGCAGAGTGAAATTCAAATCCAGGTCTGTCCTGTGTTCCTTTTACCAACCTCTAATGCTTTCATTTCAGCCTCACTCCCTATACATTGATTTATAACGAATGCATTAGAAAAGTAGTCTTCAGTCTGGCGTGCTAATTCCCCTGAAGAGTGTGAAGACTTTTCAAGGGAAAGGCAGGCATGGATAGTTTTAAGGTGACCCATTCCCCATTCTCAGTTTCCACCTGTACCTTAAAGCCCATCTTGAGAGGTCACCTGTGACCCTCCCAGCAGCCTGCTCCCTCTTCACAAAGGAAAGGTCTCCTCTCACCTTCATCAGGTCTCACAATTGTGTGTGGCCCAAAGTGTGGAAACATTCTCTGAGAGCCACACAAAGGCAATATGACAAGTCCTTCAAATAAAGATCCATAAATGGGTTCCCATCTTTATAAGAGATGGAGTCCCAATAAATCTTTCTCTTGGGTTTAATAATCATCAACATTTGTAATATGTTTGTTCTAATTACTTTATATTAGTAATGGTGCTGTTAAACTCAATGAGGAAGAATATTTTTATCATAGCCTCCCGTTCACAGAAAATGTATTTTAAATTAGATTTTAGTATATATATGTTTTTGTTTCAGAGAAGTGTAATAGTATGATTCACAGTTGACTTTTAAGCATAAAATTTCTATCATGCTAAAATTCTCTATGAGTAGAATTGAGGTAGAATGGGAACAATGGGAAATAGAATGGGAATTTGAATTCTAAGACAGGGTGGCACACAGTGACCCATGGACCAAATCCAGCGCACTGCCTATTCTTGTATATAAAATTTGCTGGAACACAGCCATGCATACTCATCTGTGTGCTGTTTAAGACTGCTTTCATGCTACAGCGGCAACATTGAGTTGCTAGGACAAAGACTGCTCGGAAAGCCCAAAATAGTACTTGGCCTTTTACACAGAGAGTTTGCAGACCTGTTATTCAAGGAGAAAAATGATATAAAATTTCCTACTGTTAAAAAAGAGCTTATTCATATATTTTTAAATGAATAATTATGGGTATAAAATCCCTATTGTATGTATACCCAAGGATACATTTGAAAGAGTGATGTAACAGTTTTATTTTTTCTGTCAATATTGTTATACACTGAAAGTTAGGTTCTTTGCAACTATTTCAACTGTGATGAAAAATTTCAACCATCAACTTAAAAATGGGTACGTAGAGGGTATAGATAGATTTTTTTCAAAATAGGGAGGAGACCACTGCCCTTGAAGACAGGTTCAGGGATGTGACTTTCCATAGTTTAATTCCATCCTATGACGGATGGGAGCTTGTCTCTTTTTCATGGAGCAAATTGAGCCCCAGGTGAGTACCTCAGCCCTCACACGAGCTGTTCTCCCACAACCTTGATGGGTAGCTGAGGGAAACATTGGAGTCTAGCAGGACAATGTCAAAGAGCGGTCTTTGAAATGTCTGGGCTCAGTCTTACAGATCAGAAAAATCCTTCACAAGCCCCTACATTGCCCCTTCTCCTGGCCAGCTAGGGGTAACAAAGTACAGCAGTGCCCTTCCAGGAGGTGGAAGGCTGGGCTTTTTAGGATGTCCCCGCAGAACTGATGGGAGCCTGTGCTGTCCTCCGGCTGCACTGATGGTGGATTGCACCACACGGGTGGATGTTTACACCTGCCTAGTAACCCTGATGCATGTTTTGGGTTGAATTCTGTCTTCCTCCAAAAATGAGACGCTGGGGGCGCCTGGGTGGCTCAGTCGGTTAAGCGACTGCCTTCAGCTCAGGTCATGATCCTGGAGTCCCTGGATCGAGTCCCGCATCGGGCTCCCTGCTCGGCAGGGAGCCTGCTTCTCCCTCTGACCCTCCCCCCTCTCATGTGCTCTCTCTCTCTCTCATTCTCTCTGTCTCAAATAAATAAATTAAAAAAAAAACAAAAAACAAAAATGAGACACTGGTCTTAATCGTCAGTACTTCAGGGTATGACCTTGTTTGGAGATAGGGTCTTTACGAAGGTAATCATGTTAAAATGAACTCCTTAGAATAGGCCCTAATCTGCTTGTGTCCCTATAAAAAGGAGAAATTTGGACACAGAGATTGACATGCATTGAGATAAGACCATGAAAAGACACAGGGAGAAGATGGTGACCCACAAGCCAAGGAGAGAGGCCTGGGACAAATCCCTCCCTCACAACCCTCAGAAGGAACCAACCCTCCTGACACCTTGGGTTCAGACTCCTGACCTCCAGCACTAGGAGGCAATAAGTTTCTGTTGTTTAAGCCACCCAGTGTGTGGTACTTGGTACTTTCTGACAGTAGCCCAGTGATTTTTTTTTTGGACTTTCCAAAGCCCAGTGATTTTTATGTTTAGCTGTGTTTTTTTTTTTTTGTTTGTTTTTTTAAGATTTTATTTATTTATTTGACAGAGAGAGAATGAGAGAGAGAGAACACATGAGAGGGGATAGGGTCAGAGGACGAAGCAGACTCCCCGCCGAGCAGGGAGCCCGATGCGGGACTCGATCCGGGGACTCCGGGATCATGACCTGAGCCGAAGGCAGTCGCCCAACCAACTGAGCCACCCAGGCACCCGTGTTTAGCTGTGTTTTGAAATTACTACGTGACATGGTCCATCAGAGCACAAGTTGTTATCAGAATGCATCTAAAGACAGAGGACTGGAACCAGGGAGACTTTGACCCTGAACCCTAATCTCCTTCCTTTCCCCCTAGAGCAGTTCAGCAGGGAAGTTAAGATCAAAACCTCTGGAGCCAGAGCCCGTGGGTTTAAATTTTACTAGCCCTGTGACTTTGGGGCCTGAATGGCCTCACTTGTTAAACTGAGGAATAACAGAACCTGCCTTGTTAGGTTATTACAAGGACCAGCTGAGTTCATAACATGTAAAACCCAGTGCTTGGCACATAGGAAGTGTTCAACAGTCAAATGTTCATTGTATTATCGAGGGGCCATAAAGAACAACCTCTGCCTAAGACCACCCCAGACCTGTGAATCACCTTGTGAGTACTACACACATGTCCCCTGAAATTCTCTAAGTTTTGTTTGTGAAATTGCCATATAAATGTTAGAAGGGCTTTTTTAAAAATCTAGGATTGCCTTTTCTCGTGTTTTATCCTGTCTTATTCCTCCAAAGCCTAATATTTGAGAAGAGCTAGAATGCCTTATTAATCCTTAAAAAAGTGTCTGCCCCAGCACCAGTTGGCAGTTAGATTTCATCAGTCACTTGAGATTATGGATTAACTCACTGATCTTTTTACCCTTCGAGCTAATTAGCCTTTGGACAAATACAGCTAGTCACAGAAGCCAAACACAGCTGACCAAACACATTTCAAAGAGTAAATTTGGTGGGTAAATAATGCCAAGCTTGGATCTCTCAGTAATATTGCTTTTCTGAGTCACTGGAATCTCGATGATCTTTCCTTCCCAGCTAGAGTTGGTAGTGAGGTGTTTACAACCCTTCTAAGCAAAAGGGACAGTGTGACTAATTAAACCAGCTAGCTCCTCCCTACTTAAGTCTCCGCCACCCCCCATTTAAGATGATTCTTTCTCTGATGTTCTCTAATAACTGGCCCAGTTTGACTTTAAATGACTGAAGCATATCCTTTGGGACCCTTGTTTAACAGACAAGGGAGACTTTCCTAGATCCCCAGCTGAAATGTAATTTTACTCAATTTAATTTAATTACTACTACCTGCCAAGACTTTCTCACACCTCCGTAAAGCACCTTAAACAGTTCATGCCTCACCTTGGTGCTAAGGCCTGTTAAGTACTTGTAGATAATTATCACATCCTCTTAGACAATGTTTGGTGAAACTCAATATTTTTAGACCTTGCCTTCTTTGCTAAAGAAGACCTCTCCAGGCAGACTTTTTCAAGCTCCCTTTAGTTGAAATTATTCTCACATTGTAATAGGCACAGCCTCACCCGGGAGTTGCAGGGAGTTGCAGGGGGAGTCTCTCCCTGGGGCCAGCCAACCCCTTGGTAATGGCAGCTGGAATGGTGTGCCCATCCTGGTGTCCAGCTCTGGTCTCTCCTCTGCTATCTCCTTGCACTGGGCAACCTTACACTATGCGTCCATGATCTTCTGAGTGACCATTGCTTCTTCTGACCCCACAGGGCAGAGTTCTGGAGAAAGAGGGATTCCAGATTGAATGACAGCTCTGACATTGCACAACCACATACCTGCTCATTGGGGTTTGGTTTTTGTTCATGCATTCAAGAAAACGGAAAACAAAAAATGGTTTAGCTCTTATCTCAGAAGAGTAGCAGTGTGGTTGCTTTGCATTGCCATTAATAGTAATTGACAAAAAGCATTTGTCAAGCAAGTAATGAGTCCCTAGCACTGTGTTTTGATAAATAGGAGGAATCCAAAGAGATCATAATCTGGACTTTGCTCTCGAGGATCTTCAAAAACAGTGAAAAGCTTGCAAGATCGTAAATCATATTGAACAGTGGTAATATAGTTAATAACAGAATTGTAAGCTTCAAGTGAAGTAAGTCCTAGGCCACTATTCTGTAACTAGTTCATTTGAAAAAAATATCCCATGGTGAAGAGCACCATATGTTACACTTGCGTGGGCTTTCCCAAACCAAGATATCGTGTCTGATACCAAGTGGCATCTGTCTAAACGAATTATGATAATACGAGTTTATTATACAGAATGAACTGTATATGTATTTGATAAGGAAAAATGACCAAGAAATATTTCTCAGTGAACAAAGAAGTTAGTAAGATAATATACAGCATATGATCCATGGGGTGTGTGTGTGTGTGTGTGTGTTTTGGGTGTATGAATAGATTTGTGTGTTGTGCATATATATAGGAAAATGAATAACTCTGGAGAATGAAGCTGGGGAACCCAGAAGAAGACTTTTATTTTTAATATGGTATTTTTCCGTACATATTTTTACTGTAAATTTTATATTTATATTTATTTTATTTTTAATTGAATCATCAAAATGGATTCTTTAAAAAATATAAATCTTGGTAAAATAATAATAAAAATTAAAATGCCATATAGTATTATCAATATAGGAAAGTGTGTGTATTCTTGATTTTAATAATTGGAGAAATATAGTTTAGATTTGTTTTGGAAATATTTAGAGCAGTGATTCTCATCCTTTGGTGATTCTTACCTGTTGATTCTTTTAAAATTGAAAAACCCAGCAAATAACACCAACTTTATAAACCAGAATTGCAGGTAGGCTTAGTTAATTGTTTAGAAACACCACCACCGGCGCCTCGGTGGCTCAGTTGTTAAGCATCTGCCTTCGGCTCAGGTCATGATCCCAGGGTCTTGGGATCGAGCCCCACATTGGGCTCCCTGCTCGTCAGGAAGCCTGCTTCTCCCTCTCCCACTCCCCCTGCTTGTGTTCCCTCTCTCGCTGTGTCTCTCTCTGTCAAATAAATAAATAAAATCTTTTAAAAAAGAAAATGATGACCATGAAAACATAGCGTGACCAAACTTACACGATACAGCCAAAGTTGTCCTCAAATGGGAGAGGACATTCTTTTAAAATTATGTAAAATAATTCTTTTAAAATTATTATTTTTATAGAAAGAATAAAAATAAATGAACCAAGGATTTAGCTCAAGTTAGAAAATAAAAGAGCAAAGAAAGCAAGAGGAAAGATATAATAAAGATAATAAACTAGAAAACAGGGAAATAGCAGAATCTTAAAGTAAATCCAAGAACTACTTCTATTAAGTAACTAATAGCCAGTGACAGTTTTGTCAAAGAAAATACAGAGGAAACACGAATTAACAAATTTATAATTGAAAATGATATTGAAACAGGCATGGAGGTGACTAAAACATTGTTAATGAGTTCTGTGGGTGGCAATATGCCAGTAGACTGGGTAAAGCTCAGTGTGCACACATGCACAAACAAAATAATCAGAGGCCCTAGGTATGCATATATTTGGGGCAAAATATACAGATTGCTAGCAGAGCAAATTCTGTTACTTTGTTGGTTGAGACATATATTTGTGTGATCTTCCTGAAAATGGCAGTGTGTATCAAGAACTGAAAAATTCATATGATCCTTGACCCTCTTATTCCAAATCAAGTAGCTTATCATTAAGGAAATCAGAAATGTGGAAGAATATCCTTTGATAGGAGACAGAGTTTAAGAAGACTGGTATCATGGGAGTATGCCGATGATTTTACTCTTTGTGTGGGAAAATACAAAAATAGAATGATTTCATCTTTAAAAAAAACGAAACAAAAAACATGTTGTTATGGACTGAAATGATTCTGGACCTCACCACAGTGTTAACACTCATTTTTTTTGAGTGTAGGGATTACAAGTGATCGTTATCTTCTATGTATTTTGGGGCATCTTCCAAACATTCCTCAATGAGATTGCAATCTTTTGTAACTAGACCAGAAAATTACTAAAGTAGAAGGAGAAATTTTCATATAAAATGATAGAAAAACGTTGAACCGGAAAACCACATACAAAAGCGTGACCTGTGTGTAAGCCTATCAAGACCGAGAGGGCCACAGAACCCTCTAATATTCACTCAGTAGTTTGTATACTTTCCATTCCCTTGAAGGGGGCACGGATGAGAGGTGGAGGGAGAAGGTACTAGCGAGGACATGTTCTTCCCCAAACCTGAGGTCTTGGGTGTTAACCTGTGATTCTGAGGGTGCCTTCAGCACCCTCCCTTTACGAGAAACATAAAGTTTGGTCAACACTCCCCCTAGTGGCAATTTAACAAATCTCCTAAAATTCCTTACCCAAAAGCCCGGGGCTGAAAAACGGATGCCAACTTCAGTTAATTGAGGCACTTGTTAATGAGACATATATTGCTGGACATCTCGAGTGTGTGGCTCAGAAATACATATTCCTTTTTTTAACAAGCAGCCCAGGTGATTAAAATATTCAAGTGCGGAATCTATCGACCTAGACTATACATCCCTGAATGTTGTAGAAAAGAGAGGCAATGTGAGAAGTAATTCTTATAATCTAACCTCGTATTAACTTCCAAAAAAGAAGAGAGGCCAGAGGTGTTTGTAGCAATTTCCTCTAGTGAACACTTGTGAAAACTCTAGTTGCTACTTTTTATTCCTTATGCTATCTACAAATATATGGGAGTATAAATTAGAAACAAGTGAGTTGTACCTGGTCATTGTTGCTTTATGATTCTCCATTCAAATTTCTCAACATTCTCCATACCTTAGATTTTCTTTCCAGGTTCTAGACAGCCAGCCCATTTGGAACAGCTCGCCGATTTAATCAACATGCTGTTTATCTTGTTTTCCAGATGGTTAATGGGTCTCTTAAATAAAACTGGCCCTAATTCTAACTGGTGTTTCTATTCTGGTCCCTGTTGTAGAATAATTTGTTTCATGGCCAAAGTTTCTTTTCATTATTTCTCTGTAGTCTTTGGTGATCTCTTTTTACCACTTCTTTGTTCAAAACTGTCGAATGGCATATTAATTCGTTCATTCATGTTAATCATACATGCAGGGAAGAGGAGACTGTTCATATTAATATCAACACGCTATCAAAATCATTTACCATAGACATATAGTTTTAGAGAATAAGTTTCTCATGATTATCGATCGAGAGAGGAAAGAGCCTTCTTGTGGAACCAAAGCCCGGTGGTTCTCGTGCTCCTTCTGCTTTGAGAAGAGTGTTTTTGTCAGATGAAACAGCATTGTTTGGGGAGCGGTATCCATGCATCGACTTTTCAGGAGTCCTACTTGAAAAACCTGTGGTCTTAATAGTCAGTGCTACACAAAGGATTCCAAATATAAATAACCTTTGAGCTGACCCATAGATGTAGGTCTGATTCCCATTTCACAAACGGTTTCCAAAATACACAGTTAGGTTGTATAAAAGTGACATTAAAAATCATGTTGGCAGAATGCCATTATGGCATGACTTCTGCAATAATGAATGTCTGAAAGTAGGCAAGATAATGTAAGATTTGAATGGGGTTGCATTCTGAAAGGAAGGCAGCCAGAGGTCCTGAGAATTAATGGAGGAGCTACAGAAAAAAATATGACTCTATTACACCAAGCACTTTCCTCTTTTTCTTTCTATTGCCTGACTGAGATGATTTGGCAGAGTTTAAAAATAAATGAGCTGTATTCATTTTTCCTTCAGAGCTTTGCTTTGAAGGCATTCTATAAGGGAAAAAAAAAAAAACTAACACAGGCAATATAGGAGGGGATGGAGACATGAAAATGTAAGCTTTCTCTCCTGCAGTATCTATTTAATGGCCTAGGACTCCTTATGTGGGGAGATATGCCTGGTTCCAATTAAGGTCATATCATACAGGCAAATGTGATGCTTCAGAGAGGTGCTAATGATCTACTAGGTAACGCAGAGGAAATGCTGTTTTGAATGGGCTTCAGCAGCATTTGAGACTTTCCACTCTCATCTGTACACTGTACATACAGTGACTAGGATTAGGTTTCTTATAGCAACTCGATGGCAATTTTCAGTGCTAACTAGAAGCAGGATTCTTTTGCAGGCATATCATTTATGTTCATCATTGCTTTTCACATTTTTATTTTAGCTGCAGAATCTTATTTTCAACAGAGTGGACCCTTACGTATAAAGCACATGAACATTCAGCTCTGTGCTGGAACCCAGGTTGTGCATCTCAGAGGTTCCATTCCCCAGCCCCCACCCTCCCTCTCCCCCCACCCCAGCTCTTCTTCCAGCCCCGCCCCCATGTCTCCCCACAGCAGAGCTTGAAAATAGTCTTCTGGGAGAAAGAACAAGATTTCTTCTCTATAACCTGGGGGGAGGGGGGGAGGAGGCAATGCCTTTAATTATTCATTCATTCTTTGATGGAACAAATATTTATTCGGTGCCCCCCCCCCCCCCGCCGTGGTAAGCCAGGCCCTCTTCTAGGCACTGGGGATGGAACAGTGAATGGGGAAGACCAAGAGCCTCCTCTGTTCTCCTGGAGGCAGGGAGGGCGACACTGGGCAGCCAGGACATGTTGGGTGCTATGAAGAAAATAAAGAGGGAGGCACAAGGAGAGAGGGGTTCTGGTGAGGAGGCTAACAGGGAGAAGGGTACAGTCTGTCCAAGAAAACGGGGTGTTGAGAAAGAGTGGCCATAGCCAGAGCTTGGGGTATTTCAGGTGAAGAAAGCTCCTGAAATCCCTGAGGCAGGGGTATTCCAGTCACACTGGATGTCACTGCCAGGACAGGGGGGTGTTGGCAGCTATGCCAAAGGTCAGAGGTGAGCAAGCTCCTTTATGAAGTATCAGGTAGGCCATGATGGAAATTCCCTATTTTACTTCTTATTTTAAATTCATTTTCAATCATGGTTTGATTATTTATTATTAAACGACTTGTGATTAAGCTCTTTATATATTTTAGAGATTTATTTATTTATTTTTAGAGAGAGAAGAGCAAGAGACAGCGAGCATGGGGGGAGGGGCAGAGGGAGAGGAAGAAAAAGAATCTTGAGCAAACTCTGTGCTGAGCACAGAGTCTGACCCGGGGCTCGATCTCACGACCCTGAGATCATGACCCGAGCCAAAATCAAGATTTGGTTGCTCAACCAACTGAGCCACCCAGTTGCCCCTAAACTCTTTATATTTTTATTCCACCGACTTCCAAGCGGGCTTTGAGGTAATTCACATACATGGTGCCTAAACACCGGTCCATTCAAATAAAAGCTCAAAAACAGGTGGAGGGTGAATGAAGTAATAGATAGTGGGACTGAGAATGAAAAATGTAGTTCTGTGCTCCATCAGAGCCGGGATTTAAAAAAAAGGAAGGAAGAGGGCACCTGGGTGGCTCAGATGGTTAAGCGTCTGCCTTTGGCTCAGGTCATGATCTCAGGGTCCTGGGATCAAGTCCCGCATCGGGCTCCCTGCTCCTTGGGAGCCTGCTTCTCCCTTTGCCTTTCTCTCTCGCTCTGTCTCTCATGAATTAAAAAAAAAAAAAAAAAAGGAAGGAAGAAAATGATGGCTTCTGTAATTCTGATTAGTTAAAAAGGAAGGCTATCCATTCTTAAGGGAAGAAGCTTCTAAAATAAATTCTAAACATAATGTATTCTGTTGGGCCTTATACAAGAAACATCAATAATTCTCTTTATAAATATTAAATACCTAATACATGCAAACTGTTGACACTCTAGGGAATACAAACTTTAATCAAACATAAATTCTGCCTTCCAGGAGCTTGCAGTTTATGGTCTGTAACAAATGTACGCAAATAACTATACCACAAGGCAGGAGATATAAATACTAGTTTTCAGGGTCCCTAGAAATGGGCACAACAGGTATCACAGTAAAGCGTGACTCTGGAAGCTTTTCAGGGTTAGGGGAAAGAGTTAAAGTGACCAGTCAGGTTTATGGCTTTCCCATAATTCAAGGATCTCCTGCACAGTGCCCAGGGACCGGGCAGCTGGGCTGGTACCTTAGGCTGTCTTCCTCTGCTCTCTCATCGCACACCCAGGAGCCGGTCCTCATTCAGTTCGGAGAGGACCCCTTTGTCAGGGGCCTGGGAGGCAGGTGTTCTGCTTTGCTAATTTAGAGACAAAGTACGGACAAAAAATCCGTACTTTGGATGTGTAGGTGACAAATTGGCTTTGTTCTGAAAATGGAGTTTAGAAACTGTGAGCATAATAAAAGAAAACAAAATGCCTATAATGCATCTATCCAGAGAAATCCTTTGTTGATATTCTGGTCCGTGTCCTCTCCAACATTTCTCTGTGAATGTGGATGGGGAGAGAGTCACGCCATCTAAACGATGGCGTTTAAAGCTTTAAAACATGTAGTCAGTGATATCATTACTAATTGCCACTTGGCACTCTGGTCTATAATTGTATCATAATTTACTTAACCGATTTTCTAGAGTTGAGACATAAGTTGTCTCCAGTTTTTCACCACTAGAATCAATACTGGAATGAACATTCTTTAAAATACATTTTCCCCACACATTTCCAATTTTCTGGAATACTTTTCTGGAAGTGGAGAGGACAGTGATTTTTGGTAACTGTCCTAGTTCTAACTGAGTTACACAAATACCCAAAGCTTTTTTTTTTTTTTTAAAGATTTTATTTATTTGACAGAGAGACACAGCGAGAGAGGGAGCACAAGCAGAGGGAGTGGGAGAGGGAGAAGCAGGCTTCCCGCTGAGCAGGGATCTTGATGCGGGGATCCCAGGACCCTGGGATCATGACCTGAGCCGAAGGCAGACACTTGACGACTGAGCCACCCAGGCACCCCCCCAAAGCTTTTGCTTTAGACTTTTTTGCTCACCGGCTCTAACTACAGACGTTAAGTTGTCCTTTTCACAGAAGGAAAGGAGCCTTCAAAGCACCGAACAGGTCCCTGAATTTTACATTCTCATTTGTTTCTCCTTTCTTCCCACTTCAACTTCACTAATTGCTCTAAATCAATAACCTAAGCCAGAGCATGGACAACATCCAATTAGTCACCAAATTCCTTAAGTTCTGCCTCCTAAAAAGTGTCCTAAATCTGTATCCTACCCTCCTCCAGCTTAGGCCATGGCTGCTGACCCTGGATCCCCATAGAATTTCCTACATACTCTTCTCTTCTTGGGTTTGGCTCACCCTTTAATCCGTCTTTCATACTTCGTTTTAATGTCAATCTGATGATGCCAACACTCTGCCTCAAACTTTGGAAGAACTCCATGTTGCCTTCTAGATAAAATTCAAACCCTATGGCTTAGCGTACAGGCCTCTATTTCTGGATCAAGTCACCTGGGCCAAATCCTAAGAATCTATGTGTTTTAAACTTCCCCTGTGATTTCACTGCAAGCAGCCTAGGCCTTCACGAGTCCCAGGGTGGGCGCTTAGAGGTTCTGGTCTGCTTGGAACCTATTCTAGAGCAGAGGCCAGCTACCGCTAGAAAGTTCTCTCAGCCACAGCTTAAAATGATCCAGCACACTGTGATTATTTCAGGAAAAATTTCAAAAGCATTCCACCGAAGAGCAACATGTTTGCAAGTATAGATTATAAAATTATTTCCATTTAGGAAGCCTAATTTAATTACGCGACGATTTTTAAGCTATGAAACCTTTTGCTGCTGAGTCAGGATTTTCTACTATAGGCTAATGCAAAGCAGGTAGTTGAAATTAAAGACTAGCTCCAGAAACGACTACGTGCTTGGCTGCATTAAGTTCAGAGCATCAAGTATTTTCTGTGGGACAGAGGGGCAAGAGAGTATTTTGTTAAATATCTTATTAAAGCACTGTGTTAAACTTTTTTTCCAATTAAGACATTCAAATTTTAGGTTCCTTAGAAAAATACTTAAAAGCCATTCGATTCTTTGAAAGTCTTATAGGAAAGGGTATTCATATCATCAAATTGTTAAAAAAGAAAAGAAAAGAAAAGAAAAAGGGATTTTTGAGAAGTCCTATGTTTCCTTGGGATTAATGGTGAAGTTGTTAAAGAAAAACTACATTTGTGAAACTGAAGACAGTACCACAGTAATAGCAGTTTATTTGATCTCCTCTCTCACTAATCCTTACTGAGTCTGGTGAACTAAAATCCCTAATTTTCATAGCAGCTAATGTGAACACCCATTATTATAACACCCATTATTAATATAATTAATATTACTCCTGAAAGATATGGGGTTGGGATTTAAAACAATTTTGGTTACTTTTCTTTCTGTCTTCTCCACTAAAATGTAATTTTTACCAAGCCAGAGTCATTGTCTGTCTTGTCACACTGTGTCCCCAGCCCCTGGTTCATGGTAGGCATGGGGTAAATATCTGCTGAGTTATGATTGTGTGCCATGGAATGAAGACTTTGTGTAGCTTATATCTCTGAAGAGATATAAGAGGAGAGAGAAATTTGATTCTCGACCTGAAGGAAGCTTATAATAGTAGAGAATACCTTTTCTTCAAATCCATCTGATTTACCAAACTGTTGTCATGCCGTGTCCATTGCAGCATGATTCTCAATAGAAAATGTACTTGTCTTCTTTCATTTCTCTCCTACCTTATCACCCTTGTGGCACATTATCAATACATATATTCCAACGTTGTCATCAATGTATCTATTATTTGTATATGTATGTGGTAGGGGCAGTTGCCTCACAGCACATCTCCTGGTCTCCAGATATGCCAGGAGATTAAAAAATCATTTTCAAAACCCTAGGCAAGAAATTGCAGGAGACACTAAGCTAGATGATCTATATCAGTGTTATTCAAAATGCTGGTCAGTGAGCTCTTTGGAGCTGATCAGCAACAGGATGAGGACCTTGTGCTAAAATGCAAATCAATTATGTCATTAAGCACACAGTTTAGTTCAGTTCTTATCCTTTTGCTGGTAAGACTTTCTCAATGAAGGAAGCAGGGTGTTGATTCACATTCTCATACAAGCTCCTTATCTTGTTCTGGACTGGTCTAAAACAGTTGAATTGCACCACTCTATAACCACGCTTTGAATAGCACTGCTCTCTCCATCAATGTCTTGCCTACTTCAAAAAAATCTCCAAATTGCCTTTTAAAAGCATCATTTTCAGTCTGTTACATGGTTATTTCTTCATTAACCTATATAATAATAATTAATAGAAATCAAGTAATTAATTATTTAGACAGATAATGTTATGGCATGTAATAACAATGTCATGGAAAAATAATTAAACAAGGGTAAAGGGTTAGAGAGGGATGGGGGCTGCTTTTTTGGTCAGAGTGCTCATGGATGGTTTCTGTGAGGAGGTGACATTGGGGAAGAGCATTCCAGGAAGAGAGAAGAATAAGCTCAAAGGGCTTGAGGTGGGAACAAGTCTGGTGTGTTTAAAAATAGGGCAGCATGCCTGGAGGGTCGCAAACAAAGAGAGTGGTAACAGATGGCGTCCAAGAGGCAGCCAGGTGTCAGGCTTGGTAGGCCACGGTTAGCACCTTGACTTTTGTTTTGAGTGAGACAGGGAACCGTTGGAGGGCTGTGAGCACAAGAGCTACATGATATGACAGGCTTTAAAGGATCACTGTGCCTGCTGGGGAATAAGGGTGAAATGAAGCAGATGAGAAGATGTTGCTTGCAGCAGGTCGGATTAGGGGTGACTGATGGCTTAGACAAGAGTTGGACATGGTAAAGGGCAGTCATGTTCTGAAGTTAGTTTTTTTTTTTTTCCACTAAGTATTTTATTGAATGCTGCTGTAATTGTATATAAAATAACTACCCTGGGGAAATAGGAATTAATGAAAATTCA
Source organism: Mirounga angustirostris (assembly GCF_029215605.1). NCBI lineage: Eukaryota > Metazoa > Chordata > Mammalia > Carnivora > Phocidae > Mirounga > Mirounga angustirostris. The sequence goes on from NW_026991720.1 coordinate 40,433,009, forward strand.
GAGAGGGTGTTGTTAAGGACTGACAAAGCAGGAATTTATATAGTATGGAACGTGTTATAGGGATAAGCTTTTGTACAGGCTTCAAATTGAGTTCTCCTTTGAATATGCACTGATTCATGAAAAGTGATTTAGAAAAACATCCAAAGATTCGTTTTACTATGAAAAGCAACAGACTTTCTGGGGTCTAAGGGGTTCCGTCCTTGGGGATACTCCAGTCAGCAGGGGGTCGTGTTGAGCATTCTGCAGACAGAATTGTTTCAGATCTGCAGCTGCCTTGGAAACCTTCATGCGGTTGAACCCGGCTTCCAGCCGGAGCTGGTGAACCACTTTCTTTGTGGCACTTGCCAGAGCTGGGCAGATTTGTCGGTGCATGGTCGGTCACGTCGTGGGTCCACGAGGCAGATGGCGGGACAGCCCGGCCCTAAATTTGTTTTAAAGGCAGAGCCAATAGGATATGCTGACTGGATATTATAGATTGGGTGTGGGATGGGAGAGAACGAGAGAAGTCAAGGATGATTCTGGGTTTTGATGGCACCATTTACAGAGATGAGGAGCACGTGGGAGGAAGGGACTGAGGCAAGGGAAGAAGAAAGAGTTGAGTTTGGACCTGTTGGATGTGAGACGCCTGACAGACTTGAAAGTGCAGATGTGGAGAGAGCACTGCAATATATGCATCTGAGTCCAAAGAAGAGGTAGAATTTAGGAGTTGTCCATACATAGAAAGTACTAGGTCAGATCATCGAGGGAGTGAGTGGAGAGAGAAAAGTGGTCTAAAGACCAAACCCGGGCACTCCAACAGCTGAGGTAAGGAAGAGGAGAAAAACTCAGCAAAAGAGACTAAGAAAGAAATGCTGGGGGGTAGGAAGTATGCAAACAACCACAAACGGTGATACTGTGAATACCCAGAGAAGAAAGACTTTCTTAGAAAGAGGCAGTAATCATCTGTTTCAAAGCTATTGTAAAATGAAGACTATAAATTATCTATCAAATTGGGCCTAATGGAGGTCACTGGTGCCCACAATTAGAGCAGTTTCAGCGCTCATTCACTGCCTGATTAAAGAATTTCTCTTGTGATTGGTTTCAGTTTCTTAGTGAAATGAGAATCCAAGTTATCTAATGAAAACCCAAGGAGGTAGGGGTGGGGCCCCAGAGGTTTGCTAATGGAGGAGAAGCTGTGAAGAGCAGATCAACTGGGGATATACACTAAGAGTGCCAAACAGTACAAGAACTCATTTGTTAGTTAAGGTCATAGGTTTAAGATGAGCACCACTGTATGCTTTTCTCCAGCCATGTTCAGGTGGGTGGAGGCAAAGAATAGGATTTAAGGAAGATCGGTGTTTTGCTGGGCAAACATAATGCAGGGAAGAGGTTCTAGAGATTTGCGAATGAATGTAAGGGAGTAATACAATCATAGCAAAGGGTGGCTCAGGCAACTATAATGGTTGAGATCACTGGATTGAGGGCACCATGGAACTAAGAGGCTAGAGGTTGGGAGGATATTGAAACTACTGAGAATGATAACGAATTGTGGCAAGGAGAAAGAAAGGGAAGAAAATCTTCAATACATTGTGGGCACGACCAGGAGGAGAACAAATAACAGAAGGAGAGATAGTGGGTACTACAGTCTGATGGCAGGCAACTCAAAGGAACTGACTGGGAGGGGCTTAGGCAGAGGAAACATCGTGGTCTGGAAGCAGCAGAAGGAGCAGGAAGGACAGCCTATTCAATCTCCAAAATCAATAGTACCAAGTGTGGGATGCAAAACCTGAAAAGACTGCAAGAGAAACAGTCTCCTGGAAAGTCAGCCAGATTTTCATCAGGGCAAGAAAGAAACAAATGCTTGGAGAAGATATAGGAGAATTTACTGATGACAGACCATGGCTTCCAGAGGACACAATAGAAAGGTTCAGAGATGGGGGCAAGGGTGGCTAGAGCTTCAAGCATTTTAAGGAATAAGCAGAGCCTCTGGGAATATAGATCTGTAAGAGTCTGAGTGATGGACAATGAGCAGGCTTCCTGGGGGCGTATTCATGACTGAGGTATACAGGAATGAGAGGCGTGACCAGCTGATTCTGGTGGAATCTTAGAGAGAGTGGGATACTCAGTACTAAAAGTAGTTACTTGTTGCGACCAGTCTGTTTGGTGGTTCTTATGGTGAGGTGGAAGACCTGGAGAAGGGAGAGTGGAAATTGCACCAGAAGGCCGGGGTGTTCTTGCTCGAGGACTCCATGGATGCCAAGGGGAATAGTCTGTCAGAGGCGACAGAACTCTAGAGATTTTGCCTCAATCCTGTCAAGGACAGCTTCAAGGCTTCCAGAAACCATACTCCTTCAACTGTCCATTACCTTCTCTAGATTGGAAAATTGTCACTTAGTGATTGAGGTCTTTGTCTGAATATATTTCAGAGCTACTAGGTTGGTTGAATGCTTCAACAAATACTGTTTTCATGGAGAGCATTCAAATTTATATTGTAGAAGAGCTGGTGCTATTCCTCTCCACAGAAACAAGGCTGACGGCACCTAAATAGCTTTGGCTATCTCTTGGGGAGATCACAGTTGGTGGGAAATCGACAACATTACCCTGGAACATAACTTGGAAATGATACTTTTCTTTGCTCACCACTAGACATTTTGGTTTTAGGAAATTCAGATTACCCAAGAAGTAATTAATGTGTAAGGACAATGGGGACTTGCTTCAACTAATGATTTCTTGCCATTTTTTCCTGCATTATAATCAAATCTATAGACCGCTGATTATTTACCTATTATGAGTTCAGCTTTCTTGGTTTTCAAAGTAGTCATTGAAAAATTGCCCAACTGATGATTTTTATGTAGGCAAAATATATTTTTGGTGATAGTCTTTCCAAAAACTGCTATAAAGTTTTGTCACTACAGGCTTGCAAGATGGCTTCACTCGGTAGTCTTAAAGTCTAATTAGTTTTCTTGTACGCCTGGGTGCATTTCTGAGCTGTAAAATGAAACTCGTTGGATAAAGTGACCTTTTTTTCCTACATGCAGTCTAGCTGATTTCAGAATTGTCCTTTACAAACATATAATACATTGATTGATCTGATGGCATTTGGGTCTAAAATTACTTCTTGGATACAGAAGAGAACACGACCTTGTTTTAAGAGTTTCTGACTTAATTATTTTCTTTCAAAAAAGAGAAGGCAAATTCAAGAATTTGAAGTGAATTATGGATTTTTGCTTTGACCTGTTCCTGAATCAAAATGTTCGTAGCCTTAAGGACACTCTAGACAAGAGAAGGTTTTAGAAAGGGAACAGATATTGGGATAGATAAATTTGAATCAGGCACCTATTTATGTGTCAAGTACTGACTAAGAGGGAGATATAAAAATGAAAAAGGGATCTCATCTCAAGCATGGAATGGTCTAGCAGTGGAGACAGACACATAAACCAGTAACTGTTGAGTTCCATTAGACTTAAGGGGAGGGTGTGGGGTCCTCTGGGGGGAGGAAAGAGGTAGGAGATGGAGGGTGGGGAGCTGGGAACCTACCAAGAACAGAAGATATTTGAATTAGGCTTTGGAAGATGATGAAGAATTTGCCAGACATTTTGGATAGGAGTGGAGTAGGGTAGGTCATCTGAGAGAGAGTTCAAACAGGAGCCAACAGCCCGAGCAAAGGATGGAGGCATGAAGAGGCTAGCCTTTGGGACCCTGTGGAGGCAGCAAGGGGCCTCTGATTGAGATTCCTGGCACCCTACCTTTGACAGATTTGGGGAGAATAAAAAGATGTATACATGTTTCCAAGACATTATGGAAAACACTCATTTTTATTTGTTACTTGGAGACTTTCAGAAATCTAATTATTGAACTGAAGTAATATGGTATTGGATAATTTTTCTATGATGGGTCTAAATAATTCATCTGGTGGGTGTTTTCATAAAGGAAGGCTTTACACCTGCTCAGTGTGCTGTTTTACTTGGGAATTTGTTCTTAAAAATGGCTTCTCCATCTTTTGGTGAATGGGAGCCAAGGCGCTTAGGGATGAGAATTATGAGAGATAAGATGGCATAGTGGAAGAAAAAGGGTTTGAGCCAGGAAAGGGTGTTTATTTCCTAGTGTGAGCAGTTAGGAGCTATGTGACCCTAAACTCACCTGACCTCCTGGAGTTCATTCCTTCCTCTGCAGAAGGGTAGCTGGTGATTTGTTCTGGGACATACGACAGCTTGTGTGGGGTAACATGAAAGCCCTCCAGCACAATAGACAAGAGAGTTGCTAGTCATACTAATCTCTCAGTAATGAACTTTGCTTTACTAAGGCCCCAGGGTCATAAATTATAGGATGAACTTAGGGAACGGTTCTCCAACTTTGGGAATGTCCCCAAAACATTTCTCACCTGGCCTATTTATAAAAATATCAAATCTTAGGAACCTCCTCCAGAGTTTCCAATTCAGTAGGACTGAATGGGGATATGGCTTAGGAATCTGCTTTTTAAACAAACACCCCATGGGATTCCAAAGAAGGTGATCCAAGGAGACCATTTGTAGAGAAACCATCCAGAAGATCTTAAAAGATGTATGCATCCAGCACAATCAGGCCAGAAAATGCCCAGCCTATTAATAAAGCCTTCTGTCCTTACCTTCTGAGACACAGTACACATACTCCTTGTTGAGCTCCTCTCTGACAGGTGTCACAGCTGAGGTTTGCCTGGCTACCTTGAGCCAAATCAAGGAAGTGCTGACTTTTTAGAAGCACTGTGATTGTGTTTGGGGGAGGATTGAGGAGCACAGGCTGTGGCCCTCGGGCTCCTGGGGCTCTTTCCCCAACACGCTGATCCTTCTTGTGGCAGCAGTGTCCCGAGCCGAGGATCAGTCTGCCTTCTGGAGGCGCCTCTCCTTCCCTTACTTCTCCACCAGCCCTGCCCCAAGGGCATCTGTCATCAGGATGGTGCTCTAGGTGTTTGGCCCGAACCCTAATTCTGACACTGAGCATTTCTGTGACCTCCAACAATTCCCTTACGTTCCCCGTTTCCATTTCTTAACCATAAGTGAGGATGACCTAACCTAGCTCACAGCACCACTAAGGAAATGAAACGGGATGTGCTTAATGCTCGATGTGAACCTCCTGCGTGCACTCCTCCATCCAGACCATGATGGGCTCTTGCCTCACAGCAGCTTGCGTGCTTACACCCTTCTGAGCAGCTGCAGTGTGGCATGGGTGCCTGGGAGTCAGAGCAAGGTTCCAAGTGTTATGCATGGAGTCAAGAGCGGAAAACAGCTTTACAATTGTCATTACAAGTCTCTTAGCTTCTGAATAAAGATGGGGATTTTGGGTGTTGTTATCTGAGTATAGCTGACATGCAATGTTGCAGTAGTTTCAAATGTACAGCATAGTGATGGAGAACTCTGTATGTTATGCTGTGCTCACAAGTGTAGCTAACCTTTGCCACCATACAGTCCTATTACAGTACCATCGACTACATTCCCTATGTTGTGCCTTTTAGTTCTGTAACTATTCATTCCATAACTGGAAGCCTGTAAGTCCCACTCCCCTTCACCTATTTTGCCCATCCCCCACCCCCTTTCCCCTCTGGCAACCAGCAGTTTGTTCTCCGTATATATAGGTCTGATTGTGCTTTTTGTTTGTTTATTTATTTGTTTTGTTTTTTTTTTTAATTCCACATATAAGTCAAATCATATGGTATTTGTCTTTCTTTGTCTAACTTATTTCACTTAGCATAATACCCTCTAGGTTCATCCATGTTGTCACAAATGGTAAGATTGCATCCTTTTTTACAGCTGCATAATATTCCTGTGTGTGTGTGTGCATACATGCGTGTATGCGCGTGACATCTTCTTTATCCATCCCTCTATTGATGGGATCTTGGGTTCTCTCCATATTTTTACTGTTGTAAATAATGCTGCGATAAACATAGGGGTGCATATGTCTTTCCAAATTAGTGTTTTCATTTTTGGGGTAAATGCCTACCAGTGGAAATACTGGATCATGTGATATTTCTATTTTTAATTATGGGGGAACCTCCATACTGTTTTCCACAGTGGCTGCACCAATTTGCATTTCCACCAACAGTACACACGGGTTCCTTTTTCTCCCCTCCTTGCCAACACTTGTTATTTCTTGTTTTTTTAATACTACCCGTACTGACTGGTGTGAAAGGTTATCTCATTGTGGTTTTGATTTGGCATTTCCCTGATGATTAGTGGTGTTGAGCATCTTTTCATGCATCTGTTGTCCGTAAGTTGATAATTTTGGATTGAAACATTTAATTCTCCTTTTTCCAAAATTCCCTTCGAAATAAGAAAATGTATGCGCACGCGTGACACACACACACACTGTACCAGTCCTGGAGCAAGAAATAGGGCAACCTAGTCATTTGTTTAGCAACATGAGACTTATACACCCATGTGGTGCCAGACTCTCAGTGGGCCCGTGTTATACAGGCTAAACTTGGAGATAATCTACATGTTCAGCAATAGGAGCAAAGTTAAATAAATAGAAAACTGTGCTTTCCCTAAAGATGGTGGTGCATTAGCATAGTTATTTGTATGGAAAAGGTGTCTAGTTGTTATATGTAAAAATTTTTAACATACCATATACAATTCTTATAAAAATTTCTAGAGAGATATGCATCAAAATTTTTACAGTTTTTTTTTTTTTGGTCGGATTAGAGATCATTTTTAAAAATAGTGCTTATGTATTCTTTCTAACTTAGTTACATTGACTTTAACATACTTGTGTAATAAACAAATATATCTACCAACTGTAACAGTTGGGGCCTTCAGACTTTAACTTCAGACCTAAAAAATAATTGTGCAGCTAATTTGAGGCTTTTGTATGGTGCCTATCTTTATGTCAAGAGAGCAGCATCTTCCATTATTTGGCACCCTGACCTTATTATACGGAAATGTCATGAGAGTCTTATCATCTTCCTGTGGGTCCCTGAAGCAATGCTTTGGGGGTAACAAGGAGATTTGTCTCCCTCAAGAACAGAAGCAACTTTAGTCCTCTTATGCTATCTGTATTATTTTCTTCCCTATCTATTCACACACCAGAAGAATTTCTCTTATGTAAGTGGACCTCTCTCGAGGCTCTCTGTGATAGAAAAGAATGTGTTGTCTTTTTTCTCTCTCTTTTTTTAAGAACATCATTACAATTCCCACTTTCCTTCCATTCATTTTCATAACTGAGTCTAGAGTGATTGCTTTTTCTTTGAACCTTGCTTGAAAGTGTCTCAGCTCCTTTACAAGAGCCTCTCTAACCTAGGGCCTCTAAGGTGAGAGTGATGATATGGAAGTGCTGTCTTATTAATCAAACGTTTGCTGTGTGCTGGGCATTAATCATATAAACCTGCACAGCTGGATAAGATTCATTAGTGTCATCTTTCACTGCTCTTGTCTACCCGTTCTGCTCCCTGTCTGTGACATTCATTAAAATTCCACCGATGCTTTGGTGGCTGGCTCCGTCTCTCTCTCTTACCTCCCATGGCCAGGTGCTGTGTTTGACCCCTGGGGACAGGGAAAGATCACTAAGAGGTTACCAAGCAGAACATTTAATTAAAGGGCCTCTGATGGCCTCTTTGACTGATTTCCTTTCAAATCTGCGTGGATCCTCTGGGAGCTTCTTCTCGGGATCCATGTTCTACACTGAGCCAGATGGCAGCCCCCAGGGGTGAAGATGGTCCTTGGCATGAGACGGAGCATCTGTATGCTGTGGGTTTGCCAGTGACACACCTGTGCACCAGTCACTGCCCCTCACCTGGGGATATCCCACTGGTACCCTCCTCCCTGGTTCCTAACCACTTCCTTCTTCAGTCCACTTTCTAACTTCTATGTAGGGGTCTTTGAGTTCAGAGTCCCTTGCTCTGGCCTTTAAAACTCCCCCTTTATTTAGTCGTTCTTTCAACAAATACTTACTGAGTACCTTCTACGTGCGGGGCCCTGCACCAATCTCTGTAGACACAATGTTGAACCAAAGAGACATAGTTCTGCCCCACGGAGTTTACATTTTAGCAGGGGAGATGAGCAAAAGCAAAACAAAGGAGTAAACAAGATAAAATGGTCTCAAGTGTAAGAAGTGCCATGAAGTAAACAAAGGAAGGGCAGAGACAGAATCTGCTAGGGCTGGCAAGCCTTAGTTTGAAATGTGTGCTTGGAGAAAGCTGTGCTCCCTGGACCAGCACCCTCCATGTCACCTGCAAATCTGCCAGAAATGCAGATTCTCAGACTGTACCCCATACCCCTGAATCAGAGACTCTGGGGATGTGCCCGGTGGTCTGTGTTTAGCAAGCCCTCCAGATGATTCTGATGCCCACTCATGTTGGAGAATGACCAATTTAGGTTGCATCTACACGATGGGAAGGAGGTAGCCATATGAAAGTGTGGAGGAGAGTAAATTCCTGGCAGAGGGTGCAGAAGATCCAAGACAAGAAAGAGGTTTGCTTATTCAGGGAAGTGAAACCAAGACTGCTTTGGCCAGAGCCAAGTGAGGGGGAAAATGGCAGGAAATGATGCTAGTAATGTGAGCAAGGTCAAATCATGCAGGTTCTTATAGACTGGGGGGCGGGGTGGGGCGAGGCTGGATTTTAGTTTAGTTAAAGGGAGAAAACACTGACGCATTTTAAGCAATATCATGCACTGATCTGAATTACTTTTAAGATGATCTCCATTGCTGAGCCCAGAGCAGATTGGAGTAGCTTCAGAGTAGGAGTGGGGAAACCAGTTAGAAGGCTGATGTACTGGTGCAAGTGGTGGTAGATGATGGTGCCCTGGGCTAAGGTGGTAGCCATGGAGATAGAGGTAAGAAAGTACTTCCAAGGTATGTTTCAGAGAGAAGTTCAAGAAGACTCGCTGATGGTCTAAGTACAGGTGGAGAGTGGCTCTGGAACGGGGAGGGGTCACAGTTCTCCTATTTCTGTCTTGAGTATCTGAGTAGATAGAGGTGTCACTTACTGCTCTGAAGAGACAATAGGGCAGGCATGCATTCTTGGCCTTTATCTCAGACTCTCCCTAACATGTTTGGGCAGGCATCCCACTGTCAACAGCATCGGGGAGCCTATCCTCAGCGTGGCTCACAGGCTACCTCCTCAGTGCAACCAGACCCCCAAGACAGGAGCCATTGGACCGATCCCCAGAAGGTCTCTATCCCTTTAGCACAGTGTCTTGTGTGCATGAGGGTTTGAGGAATACCTAAATGACTGTGTCTGCATGTAAAGCAGTGTCCTGTTGGAAAAGGATCGAGTCACTCCCCAGTCTTGTTGAGAGGTGCATACTTGTTCTCTTCACCTTAGGAAGGAGGAAAGAAGTAGAAAGAAGAGAGATAAATTACCTGGAGCCATGAAGCAGAGACAGCCCAAGAATCCAGTGGGGGTTGAACCAAAAGAAGCAGAATATAGGAGTGGCCAGGGGCAAAGGCATAAATTAGAGAAATCTGTGGCCCAGTAGTGAGTGACCCTTTGCTCAGTCACCTACCATGAGGAGGGAACCGCAGGAGGGAATAAGAAGGAAAACAGATTTTTAAACTCTTCGTCTCCTGCTGAGAAGATGGGCTGGTTACATTAAAAGCTGCTTGTGAGCTGCTCAATCCCTGAGGCTTGCTCATGAGACTAAAGGAAACGTCACCTCCTCTCTGACACCTGTGAATAATGAGCATGTCAGTCAGTCCAGCCAGTCAGGAATCAAACCTCCAAATGTCCATGCACCTTATTGTTTATGTGCCATGCCTAGTACCTTGTCCCTCATTCAACCTGTCTGTTCGGAGTACGCAGGTGGCTGTATCTTCTAGCTTTAAACCTTGAAAAAGATGGTGAGATGCAGGGGATGGGGATGGGGCAAATGTAAAGAAGACACAAAGGAGCATGGGAAGAATGGAAAGCTTGTTAACTCTGGCCCAAAGAGCCATGACCTAAGAAGGTGGGAGGTTGATCCAGCAGAATCAGCTTAACCAGGAGGGTCTTTGGGAATTTGCCTTAGAAATATGTGCAATTGACTTTGAAGACCCGTGGTTCTCAATTGGGGGGGGGGATTTACCCCAGGGGGGCATTTAGCAATGTCTAGAGACAGTTTTGTCACAGTTGGGTGGGTAGGTGGCAGTGCTATTGACATCTAGCTGGTGGTGGCAAAGGATGCTACTAAACATCCCACAATACACAGCATAGAATTATCTGGACCTAAAGGTCAATAGTGCTGAGGTTGAGCGATGCTGGGCTAGGCCCTGTGAGGAGAACAGAACAAGAAAGCTGTCGCCTGAAGGGGATGTGGCCATCCGCATTGGGAAGGGTGCGTTGGCTGGTCTGCCACGAGAGAAACAAGATGAGGAAATTCAGTGAAACCCCAACTATAATTTCAGCTGTTTTCTGAGCCTCCCTGGCCGTCAACAAAGATTTGCTGCCCTCCGTGTGTGTGCAAGGCACCAGGTGAGGTGAGGTGGGAGTGCTGGGGGCTATGCCAAGCAGAAAAGTCAGAGGTGATAAGCCCAGACCATTTATGGAGCGTCTAGGAGGCCATGATGGAAATGCTGTATTTCTCATCTGCATTGTAGAGCACTGGTCAAGGTAAAATGATAATGTATGCAAAGTGCCTGTACCTGGCTGACATGCTAACCAGATGCTAAATCTTCTCCTTGCTTCAGAGTTTAGCTGAAGGAGTCCAGCTTCTTCCGCCCATGGTTATGTGACTTTGGATCCCACATGTGGCCTTAGTTTCCCCCACCGTTCCCACCAATGCACAGAAGCAAACCCCCCGTCCCCTTCTCTATCTCACGAATTTTAAGGACAGTCTCCTCTAAAGTATTCCTAAGCTGCTCTAAGATAAATTTTCATGTTAAGTCAAGATCCTATTCATTCTAGTTATGCTTTTCACCATTTTTACTACTTACTTATTCAATCTGCATTAATTGAGCATACACTGCATGTGAGGAACTGTCCTAGAAGCTGGGGGAATTAAGTCAAAGAACGTATAATCTCCCACTTGACTGTGTTTATCACAAACAAGTGTTTGTTCATCTTCTGTCATTTGAGCCCTACCTTCATGAATTTTGTCGTATTATTTAACTGATATATCTGGGCTACATCCTAAAGGAGGACAGTCATCCAGAAGAATCCCGGGGGAAAGGGAACATTTGTGGGACATTGCAGGCAGGGGGGTGGCCTCCTCATGGCCTTCCAGGTCACTGGTCAGAGTGTGAGTGGGTCAGGGGCAAGAAATGCAGCTCCAGAAGTGAGCCAGGTCAGCTTGGAAAGGGCCTTCTCTATAAACTGCTCTGGAGTTCGGGTTTTGTCCCATGGTTACTGAAGATTACAGAAATATTTTAAGACAGGGAGAGACATGATCAGATTTGTGCTTTGGAAGGATAACTCTTGAATTGAAAAGTCCAAGATTATTAGAGGAGAGACCAGTTTAGGAGGTGGCTGCCTAATCCAAACAGGAGATGATAAAGGGCCTGAATCAAGGCAGTAGCCAAAAATGGGAACTGGGTCAATAGATGTTTAGGATTTGGAATCAACAGATTTAGGTGATTCACTGGATCTAATTGAGAGTGAGTTGGAGAATGAGAAATTGAGGATGATTTCTTGGCAGATATTGGAACCTCCAAACCCAGATAGAAAATATGGGAGGGAATAAGAGCAAATCAGGATTTGGGGGGAGAGATGAGTTCAATTTCTGAGCTAGCTGGGAAGTACATTGGTTACATCCCAATGGAAACAGTGTTTTGCTCAAAGCTAAAGCATCTAATGAGCAAAGGTGAGTGAGAGGGGCTGGAGATACAAAATTGGTATCACAAGCCTGATCTAAAATTGCAAGGCATTTGAACCCGTGACGTCACCAAGGGAGAAAGTAAAGAGTGAGAGGAGAAAGAGGGCGCAGGACTGTGCACCTGCATCTAAAGAGCCTGCAGAAGAAGGTGAACCCAGAAAAGATACTGAAGAGGATGATCAGAGAGGGAGAACAGACGGCTACTTGCAGGGAGAATTAGAGGGTCCCGATGGTTTCAGAAGGAAGGTGTGGGTTTTTATGGAAAACCACCCCACCCCCATCCTTACTCTAGATATCAGTCTTCCCTTGGAAGGCAGGGAGCAACACACACACACACACATACACACACACAACACAACACATGCAACGTAGAGGTTGGTTGCAGAAAATGCCATTCTGGTTTTGACCAAGGGTGGCTTGGAAGCTTCAACCACAAAGAAGTGGTGGGAGAATTCCACTTTTTTTGTCCTGACAACCCTTTGTCCTCACAGCATAGCGTGAGGGTCCCATGGCCACTCGGACGACAGATGCACTTTCCCTGTAACCATTCATACCACTCATTCTGCCACCTACCCGGAGGGAGTGGAACCCTCATAGCTACCCCAAGCCTCTCTTCCTGGTGATGGAAATTTCCATTATTGACGGGGAAACAGCAGGCTAATGGCACGGATGAATTGTAAATTTTGACAGCCCCGACAGGTAAATATTGGCTTTTCACAAACAAGTTTCTAAAAATAACCTGTCTGCTGTAGAAACTCCACAGATGGCAGCAGGGCTGCCCAAGCGTTGATTTTCCCAGAGCGCTCGGTGCAAAAAAGCACAGCTGTCAGCTTTGCTGCTCTCGTCGCGAGCTCGGGCCGCCTCTGCTGCGCCTGCAGCCTGGCCCAGTCCCATCGTCCTTTGGCAGGCAGAGGCAGGGACAGGCAGAGATCAGTCATGTCAGTAACCTGCCTTCAGTGCCTTGCGTGCCAGGATGGCGAAGGGCTTTCTTAAAAAAATGCCACTTCTTCAGGTTTGGCACTTCGAAGTGGGAATGGTTCTTATATGGGGATTCATTGGCCCCTCATCATTAGAGCTGGTCCTCCTAAAAAGATCGGGTGAAGTGAGGCACAGAGTCACTCTGTGTGTCACGGGGGCTGCATTGCTAAAAGTAGCGCTGTCGAGGGCTCTGGGCAGACGTTGGGCTGTTGTCCACGGGCACGCCATGGATGCCGACCTGAAGGGGAATGTGCGCGATGGGGAGCCATTCACACCAGTCATCTTGCTGGGGAGATTTGCCCAGTGACCATCTCGCCCCATCCAGGGAGCCAACAGGAATGTTGTAAAGACACCACTGGAAAAATACAGAGGCATTCTCATTTCTCAGATGTTGGGCTAAGGGCCCATAGCTGGAATAATTCTGACCGAAGTGATGGCATTCTAGGCATGCCCAGAAAGCTTAGTGCTAAGTTGAATGCTCTATCACTGTGGCCGGACCCTAGTCTGGGGTATGCCTATAACTCCCTTCCTCCCTAATGTTTATTTTCTGCTGCTTCTTATTTCTTTGAGCTCACTGATTTAGTGCATTTTATTGTAAACCCCTTGAAACTCTTCTGGAAGTAGACAAGGTAGAAATCAGAGAAGGTGAGTCAAATGATTCTAGAAGGTATCTAAGATAGCAATAGTAATCAAAAAATTACTATTTTTCTCCTTCTACAAAGGCTTGGGGGAAAACAAATGATAATAATAGACACTGAGCAATTAGGCAATTTGTGATAGAAAATTAGGAGGAAAAATGCTGTGGAGAAATGTGAATAAGGAGGTAATGAGGTGTCATACGCAAAGCAGAGTTGTCTGTGGTGTTTCTTTAGCCTTATCCCCAGAGAGGAGAGCAAAGTGGACATGGGTCATAGTCATTATAAAGTATAGGATGTGTTTGCCGTGCTCTGTGTTCACAGAATGAATTCCAGATTTTTTATTCCTGCTCCTGGGCAACTGATCACCCATTAGCACAGTGCCCTTTGCTTTTCTAGTGCAGTTACCTTCTAGTTATAATTCCACGTTCTGAAGGAGTACTCGTTTTTTAGGGTTTGGGGCTTCAGACTTTTTCTCCTGTTTTGTCTCCATGCAGGACATCTGTGTTTTCAGTAACGGCTGTGAACCCTTTGAGCCGGGCTGTGTCCATGACTTCTGCTTCCCAAGCACTCCATAAAGTGCCCGGCGAGCCAGTGGGCAACAGATCAATGTTTGTAGACTGGAGTAGACACAGTGAGCTCTGGTTATCAGGGGAAAATAATTTCCATGTTGGGGAAGAGACCAGAAAAATTTTTCATTGCTAAAATTACAGCTTGATATTCAGTAGTATAGTTGAGCAAGACACTCCGCAGAGAAAATAATGAGTCATCTTCCACTGAATCTGTAGAAGGCTGGAACGTATAATCCAAGGGGCCCCAGTAGCTTTGTAATCAGGCAGACTAAATTTTGAATTTTGCACTCCTTCATGTAGACTGGTGGGCTCTGGCCAAGTTATTGAGTCTCATTGAATCTCAGCTTCTCCGTTTTAAAAAAGATAAGTGATAACAGTCGAATGCTTAGAATTGTGGCTCCAGTGGAATGGCAGTGGAATGTCACCGTTGCAAGCAGGAACTCCAGGGCCACATTGCCAGCTTCATGTCCCTGCTCTGCCACTTACCAGCTGAGTGACCTGTAGCAGATCCCTTCACTTTTCTGTGCTGAGGTGTTTTCATTTTGAAAACGGGGAGTGTTGCTGTGTGAAATAAATAATCAATAGATGTAGAGTGCTTAGAATAGCAGTGCATCTAAGTGTTCACTGTGTGCTTGTGACAGGATCAGGAGGCACGGAGAAGGGACGCCCCGCCGCGCGTGCTCTCTTCCGCCATCTTACTATCACTCTCCTGCTTTTCTGAACAATTTCCTGATCATTTTATTCCTTGTGAAACCAGCCACATTATTGTCATCTTCCTAAAGGATTACACAGCCCTCATCTAGTACACGTGGCCGCTCTAAGAGGGGACTGGGTCAGCTTCCCCATAAAGCCAGGAAGGCAGCCTCTCGGGTCCCAGGAGAGAGAGGGGTGAGTGTTGTTATGCAGGGCTTTTGTTCCTTTTTTGTCCTTATGAAAATATGTTCTTTAATTGAAAAATAAAGTGTCAAGTGTTCCAAAAACCAAAGTAATACACGTGTTTATCTAGTAAGGGGTGAATGAACTATATGGAGGCATATGATATACTTCACTTATTCGGGATGTTGATATATACTCCATTCGTTTATTGAAACTTTCTTTTTTTTTTTTTCACTATTCTTAGATTTTATTAATATTGCATTTAGTTAACATATAGTATATTATTAGTTTCGGGGGTAGAATTTAGCGATTCACCAGTTACATATAACACCCAGTGCCCATTATATCAAGTGCTCTCCTTAATGCCCATCACCCATGCCCCACCCACCTCCCCTGTGACAACCCTCAATTTGTCCCCTATATTTAAGAGTCTCTGATGGTTTGCCTCCCTCTCTGCTTTTATCTTGTTTTTTCCTTCCCTTCCCCTGTGTCCGTCAGTTTTGTTTCTTAAATTCCACATATGAGTGAGATCAGATGGTATTTGTCTTTCTCTGACTGATTTATTTCACTTAGCGTAACCCACCAGAGTTAACGGTGGGTCCTGTGCCAGGTGCTGGGGATAGAAATAGGAACAGGACTGTCTTTGCTCCCCCAAAATTCCAATTAAATTGGCAATGTCAGCTAATGAAATTTGATAGCACAAGAAGTTGGACAAGATCTGTTCATGAATGATGATCCAGGATACCAACAGGAAGATTACAGACAAAGGCAGTTAGCCTTATGTTAGGCCTAGTGTAGTACCTTAGCTGGAACAGAGCATAACAGAGGATGTGGGAAAGGGAAGACTGCATGAACACAAACGCCAATGTTACTTTGAAATTTTAAAAAAGAATTAAAGAAAAAATAAATGACCAAGAATGGGCACGATGGGGGGACTTGATGAGTGTGTTTCATTCCCATTGGCCAATTCATTGTCCTCGAACCAGGTGGTCAGTGGTGTCCCCACTGTACAGATGAAGAAACTGGAGCTCAAAGAAAATTAGGGAATAGCACTCATAGGGAGCCCCTCTGAGATGGGAATCTAGGCTCCACAGGTAGCTGCAGTCCACAGTGCACTGTCCCAGGATGCCAACTTTCTGCAACTGTGATCTGAAGGTGGTTGGTCATGATGATTTATCACTGCAAAAGCACTTTGGGATTTCTCAGTGGCAGGTTGTCGCAACCACCTTTTTCCTTCTGCCTCCTAGGGTATCTTCTCCCCTCCTTCCTGGGAGCATCTTATCAGTTAGTATCAGTCAGTATAACTCTTAGGCTTCCTGTATTGTGTGTACCTTTTCTCAGCAAGTGTTCGTCATATGTGTAGAATTTTTCACAGAGCCTAAAAAATATCCTGGCTGGGGCAGTAAACCTCCCAATTAGCATGCAATGCTATGTATGCTTTCATGTTATAATTCCTTCAGGCTAAAACACAGTGAACCCACCATCAAAGTAAGCACTTCCTTTAAGAGGAATAAATCATGCCATTTATCCAGATTTACTTCTTCATGGTGTAAATCTGTGGCTTTCGTGTAACTAAGACAATCTGTTGTCTGCAGCAAAGAAAATGCCCTCTCCATATCTCTCCAGAAATCCCCATCACACAACCTAAGCTTCCTTAGATGACGGCAACGCCAGCCTGTCTCCTGAGAGGAAGAAAGAACCACTTTTGAGCCTGAGCACAATTTGAGGACTGTCACTTGTAATCACTTCATGTTTCTATTTCAAGGGTTGTTGACTGATGCTTTGGCAAAATCATTTTGTTTCTTCCAGATATAGCTGAGGGGTCTTAGAAGTAACATGCAGCTGCACTTCCTGGTAGAAGATGGAAGATATTCTAGATGCAGCCGAGGAGGGGGCTACTTAGTGAGTCGGGGTTGGGTACAGCTCAGTGACCTCTGCTAGTCTTTGTTCAGTGTCCCCCAGTTTGTGAACCAGTGTGTGGAGATCTGGCCTAACAGGGAGTGCTTGGAGCTATCTTACCTTAAAAATCTCTCTCTCTAAATATCTATTGATGAGATGATGACTGTATAATCCATTGGCTTTATGTGACTTACAGATTACTGTTTACCTCTGCCCCAAAAAACATTTGTTCCCTGGAATTGCCCAGCGCTAGACTAAGGTGATGCTAGCTTCCTAGCACTATTGTGAAGCTAAGGCAAATGGGGTGGAATAAACAGGGAGGCTTAGGAAACAGAGATGAAGTCCTGCCACCTCCCAGTGGTGCAATCTTAGAGACATTGGTTAATCTCCCTGAGCTTTAATTTGCTCATCTGTGAAAAGGAGAGGAGTAAGGCCCACCTCACAGGATGTTGTAAAAGTCCAGGTCAGGGTGTTTTATAGATTGAGGGCAGTGCCTCCGAAATGGAGAAGATGAGTTAAATCCTTTGAAAGTCCATGTTTGATCATCTACCCAGGAGTAATTACAAGACTGGAAGCCACAGAACTTTTTTCCTAGGTTTCCAGATTGCCTGAGTGGGTTTAGATTGGCATGATATTGTAATGGCCCTTTGGACATGCCATGCCAATTCCTCAATTTCCAAGTTGAACTGGAAATTAGTAGGTGTTGTGCCAGAGGATACAAAGTCTTACATGCCCAAATAGGTTTGTGATATCCTAGGTTTAATAAGTTAGACAGATTTAACTTACATATGCTAATATGTATAGTGAACCTCCAGGAGGGAGATAGAAGAAATGAAGTTTCTCAAAACTTTATGTCACAGAATTCTTTCCTTTTTCTCATATTTCCTTTCTTTCCCCTACCCTACCCAGCATGTCATGGAACTAGTGTTACCCAGAACATGCTTTGAATGAAAAATGCAGAGCCAAGGAATTCTAAAGGAACTACTCTCAACTCTTTACACCTGTGGTAGTAGAAAGGCATGGTATCATGGTATTTTGCCAAATACCAAACACTGTATAAAGTACAAATACATGACTTCTGAGTATACCACAAAGGAAGTGAAAGTGATTGGAGCAATAGGCTTTTTTCCTAGATTGTCTCTGTTTAGCTGATATTTCAGAAATCAATTTATTTTTTCTAGAGCCAATATAAATAAGGGTAATGAAATTTATCCCAAGAATGTACTGTATAATTAGAAAATAACTTGGAATTTAGTTTACATTGGTTAGGGATATTTCATAAAACACATAGCTGAGGGGTCCCTAGGTGGCTCAGTCAGTTAAGCGTCTGCCTTTGGCTCAGGTTATGATCCTAGGGTCCTGGGATTGAGCCCTGTGTCGGGCTCCCTGCTCATTGGGGTAGTCTGCTTCTCCCTCTGCCTCTGCCCCTCCCCCCACTTTTGTGCTCATTCTCTCTTTCTCTCAAATAAATAAATAAAACCTTTAAAAACAAAAACAAAAAACACATAGCTGAGGGCCAATGCCACCTCCTTCATGAAGCTCCCCTAAATTCCCTGGCTAGAAGTTGTCCTTTCTTCTCAACCTCTTACCATGCTTTACCCGTGCCTCTCCTGTGCATTTATAATTTTCCACCTCACACAAGAGCTAATCATGTACATGGATTACCTCCCCTGCTGATGAAGAAACTCCTCTTGTGGAGTACTTCTTAGAGCTTCACAATGTCTAGCAGAGAGTTTGCACGTGCTAGACACTCAGATGATTGACTCAATGAGAGAGTTTCTTGTATTTCCCTAAGATTATTTATTTACTTTTATGATTGTTGTTAGCTAATATTTATTGAACATCTACTATGTGCTAAGCACTTTGCATTGATTATTTCATTTAATAATCACAACAAAACTCTGAGGTAGATACTTTTTTCCCTAAGTCTATAAATAAAAAACTGAGGCTTTAAGAAATTATAAATAACTTGCCCAGTATCAGAACCAGTATCCAAACTATGGGTGTCTCTTGCCCAAACCTGTGCTGCAGATCATTAAGCATCATCCTCTCTGGGGCAAAAGAATAGACAAATACTCACAGTCCAAAAAAGCAGCCTTTGTGGTTCCCCATTATCCTTAAACTCCAGTGTAGAGATAATCACATCCAGAAATTAAAGACTTGTAGGCCACCAGCCAATTGCTTTTTCTCCTACAGTTTGAGTGTGGAAGGTTCCCCTTGGCCTGCTCTGTCTGAGGTTGCTTTCACCAGATTTGCCCTGCTGTGACTGTAAGCCCTTGTTAAGTTTGGGTTAATTGCCAATTTAGGCAGTGTTCTCCTTTAGAAAATCCCTCCAGAGAGAATGGCCTCAGAACTGGGAAATGGTTGTCTATTTGCTCTCCACTTACCCAGCTGCTAATGGGGTTAGGAAGATGCCAACAGCATATGCCACTCCAGATTCTTCTCATTTACAAAGTCTTGATAATTTCCACATCCAATGACTCCCAGCCTATTGCCACCTGTGGAGTCAGGATGTCAAACTAACCACTATTTACTGGACACATGACCCATGTAGGGATAGGGTGGCACTGTGAACTCATTCACACTCATTTTGATTCTTCTGCCTGTTTGCTTTTGCTAGAGCCATACAGTATGGGGGGAAAAGACAGGAGATTTGAGTTCTCACTCTAGATCAGATGCCACTCCATGCATGCCATGGGCAAGCCACTTGGCCCCTCTGGCTCCTAGTCTCCTCAGCTCGTCCTCAGCAGGTTGGGCTGTCACACTTCCTGTTCTCTCTTTCTTGGTCTGGCTTTCTCAGAGTGAGTGCAGCTCCCCGGGGAAATGGTTTATCTGGAATCTGAATGGGATTAGGGACCCTTGTATGCATATGGAACAGTCAAGAACTATCCCAGTATCACTGATATGTTTTATTTACTACTTCATATCTGAGAAAGTTCAGAAAACACAATTCTTCTTAAGTTAATGAAATCAAAACAGAAATCTAAGTTGGAGTGGGATTTATGCTCTGTAGACTTTTACTTGCAGAAGGTGAAACATTCAGAGATAGCAGGTAGAGTCATTCTAAGGGTGCTTCCCCTAATCCCCACACACCTGACTGGGTCAGGTTATAGACCAGGTATCAGTTCTCTGTCTCTGGTAAGGGACTGAGTCTTTGACCTAGATATGATATAGCCAGGAAGTCAACAAAGTCCTTTCTGAGACTCATGCCCAATGTACAATTATACCCACAAAGAGGTGATTTATAGGTCAATTTGCATTTTTTAAAGTAGCTTTAAAAAATTATACAGGTAGGAGCACCTGGGTGGCACAGTCGGTTGGGCCTCCAACTCTTGATTTCGGCTCAGGTCATGATCTCAGGGTCGTGGGATTGAGCCTCACATCTGGCTCCATGCTCAGCACGGAGTCTGCTTGGGATTATATATATATCTCTCCCTCTCCCTCTGCCCCTCCCACTCATGCAATCTTTCTCTCTCACTGTCTAAAGTGGATAAATAAATCTTTAAAAAAAAATTATACAGGTAAACACATGTTCTTTTTTTAAAAATTGGCAATATCTATTATTTTTTGAACCAACAGAATTTTTTAAAAATGAACATTACTGAACAAGCATTCCCTCCCTCATGGAGCTTACATTCTAGGTGGCCATTGATGACTAAGGTAAAAAAGCAGCATTTGCCTATCCAAAAATGTAGCATCCAAAATGAAGCAACTACAGTAAAGGCCCTCTCACCCCGTGCAGGTGGATCTGGCAGCTAATTAGTTAATTTAAAAAAAAAACAAACAAACATGAAAATGATTATGGTTAATCCTAACATGATATTTGCGTACCTTCAATATTTTAACATGTTCACTCCCCAATTTTTTCCATGTAAGACCAAAGCATTCCTTAGATTTGCTGATTGGAGTTTTTTTGTTTTTATTTTTGTTTTGTTTTGTTTTATTTATTTATTTGAGACAGAGAGAATGAGAGAGAGAGAGCACATTAGAGGGGGGAGGGTCAGAGGCAGAAGCAGACTCCCCGCTGAGCAGGGAGCCCAATGCGGGACTCGATCCCGGGACTCCAGGATCATGACCTGAGCCGAAGGCAGTCACTTAACCAACTGAGCCACCCAGGCGCCCCGCTGATTGGAATTTTTAATGGCCAATAAACCATACCTAAAAGTCACCATCTGCAATTTTCAGTTCTAGTTTACTTAAAATGGAATGAGATCTTGAAGGCACTTAGGAAACCATCTAAGTACAGAATCTTCCAGTCTTTTGTGGTTGACCCACCCACACCTGGTTTGCCAGCAGTTTTTATTTTGTTTTAACAACTTTATTTTCTCCAGTGTTCCAAAGCATGCAACTTAGAGCATTTTCTTTTCACACTTACATTTCATCAGTGTATATAATCTGCAACCAAATTACGTAATTACACTAACAAGACAAACTGGCAGAAACAGGTTTGAAAACAGACTCCAAAATCTCACATCTCAAGTGGCGGAAGCAGAAACACCAGGGGCACAGCTCATAGAGTCAGTTTGGGAATCAGTCGCTATATTTTACAGAAAGGATGGAGAACATTTCTTAATTTGGCAAGTCAGCTGTGTGGCCATCATTCAAGAGAACTCCTACTGTACTTCCGAATGTGGTGGTAAGCACCCATAATTTGCATTCCCTACAACAGTGTTTCTCAGCCAAGTGCTGTGGAACGTGGTTCCTCGGGGGTAAGCTGGGGTCATAAGAGAGAGTTGGCAGCCAGTCTGCATCACCCCAGTTCCTTAAACTGTAGGAGCTGTACTTTTATCTATTTTATACATCTGGCTACTTCATTTAATTTTGTTTAAAAAAAAAGATTGGGAGAATGGTCATACCTTTATAAAGGGATATTAGGATGCTTTTAGAAAGAATATGTTAAATATTCAGCTGCCTGGCCTAAACGATCATAGGTAGAGGACACCTGATAACATTTGTAAGTCTTTTAAAAAGATAGGTGATTTACAATGTCTGGTTTCCATCTGATTTCTTAGTATTTCTGAATAGGCACTTTCTTTATTTCCTTGAGCTGCCATAACAAAGTACCACAAACCAGGTGGCTTAAGACAGCAGAAATTTATTATCTCACAATTCTGAAGCCTAGAAGTCCAAATAAGGTGTCAACAGGGCCATGCTCCTTCTGAAACCTTCCTTTCCTCTTGGTGGTTTGTTGGTAGTTCTTGCTGTTCCTCACTTGCAGCTGTGTAACACCAATCTCTGCCTTTGTCATCACATGACCTTCTTTCTCCTTGTGTGTCTGTGTCTTTGCACTGCCGTCTCCTCATTAGAAAACCGGTTATTTTGGGTTAGGAGCCCACCCTACTGCAGTATGACCTCATCTTAACTCATTACATTGGCAGTAACCCCATGTCCAAGTAGGGTCACATGCTGAGGTACTGACTTTAGGACTTTGACATATTTTTGGAGGGGGATACAATTCAAGTCATAACTAGCATTAAGGGTCCTCTGGATATAGCTCTTACTGCCCCCAGCACCCTCAATTTCTAGAAACTGCCAGTGAGTAAAACAAAGCCTCTCAACATTTGTAATGCCAGAGATGTCCCTGTGCTTAAACAAAACTGAAATAGATCCTCTGGGAGAATCCCTTAAATTGAGATGAGGCAGTGTTGCCAGAAATGATACTCCAGTGAAAGGAGCTATCATGTTTTGAGTGCTTAGTCTGTACTTAGTTCTATGCTCAACTAGAACTATCTAGTTGATTGTTCACACATCTCTTATTTTTTTATTTATCTCCCCCCAAAATCTACTATATATCTGTATTACTTTATATACTTTAATTTGCAAGTAATGGAAAACTTAAATTTTTAATCATCTTTAACAAGAAAATTGGCTCATATAACTAGAAGGTAGAAATGATATGGACTTCAGGGCTGGCTTAATCCAGGGGCTTCATTTTTCTGCGATTCCTGGGGCTCTGCCCTCCTCTGTGTGGCAGCTTTAGTGATGGACATAGCACACCACAATGGCCAGTGAAGGAGAGAGGGGTCACATTAGGACATGACCTCAGAGGAAGCAAGAACATCCCTAGAAGCACCCATTCAACCCTCTGCTTATCTCCTTGCCTTGAATTTGAGCACACACCCTGTTCTGAAAAGGACGGGTTATACTCAGACCAATCAGATCTGCGTCTGGAAGTGGGATTAGGATTTACTCAGGCTCAAGGACTGCCCAGAGAATAGACAGACACATGAATAAAAAGTAGGAGGAAGAAGGAAGGCAACCATTAGGTAAGCCACCAACAACCGCCCACCTCAGCAGGCCCTGTGTACAGATGAAATCTCTCAAATTTAGGGAAGTTAATCCCTTCTTTCCAGAATCACACAGCTGGTGAGGGTTAGGCAGACATTCAGCACCAAATGCCTCTGCCTTTCTCATCTAGCATGCTATCACCCATTCTCTTATTGGAGTGATGAAGCACTTCCTATGCTTTTCGGAGTAGTTCCTTAGGCTCCACTTCTTAGAAACTTTGTTCCACACCCTTGACCGTGTACTTTCTAATACGAGCACCAAGAGCCTCATAATGTGGAGTGTTTCTGTGAGTGAAAAATGTTGAGGTGTTGAGTGTCAAGAGAGAATTCTGGGAGTGCTTGTGCTGGGGGGATGGATTTCCACCTCGTAGACGGCCTCAGTAGGGCCACTGAACTGTTAGCCACACTTTGTGCCTTAATGCACTATGATCAAGATATCAGGTAGGCTGGCTCCCTGAGTAAGGATATCAGGAGAGAAAATGGACTCCCCGCAACTTTGCAGTTAGGCTAGTTAGGTACTTTTTTAGAAGAGATAGAGCAATATCTCAATAAGTTCTCAGGAGAAGCTTGCAGTGGTGGTGTTGACTATGGTTGAGCAGGAACAGGAAACTCCAAGATGGAAGAACAGAAACTTTCTCGCATGCCTGGCATCTCACTCCGGTGACGAGAAATGGGGGAAGAGTTTCCTCACACTCAGACCTTGGGGACAACCTGGGTTTTTGGCTCTATCCCCTTACTTGAACTACTTCTGTGAGTTTTCTTTAGAATTTATCTGGCCCTTAAGTATGTGAAGTTTTTTCTAGGGTCTCCAGTGGAGGATTGCAAAATTAAGAAGTTTTTCAAGGACATTTCCTCTCGTGAGCATCTGTATCGTTGAGGAGAAAAAAATGATTTTGCCCATTATTAACCTTCATGGTAATTGTTTCTTTTTCATCTCCTAATCATCAAAAGCACATGTTCATTTCCATTTCAATCATTTCAATTAGTTGTATCCAAAGCAGAAACAATCCCAATGTCATTAATTTGTGTACTGCCCAAAAGGAAACAGCTCGCAGCCTTCCCTAGCCATGTCCCAAGCTTCTCTTCCCCCTCCAGGTTTGGTTTCCCAGGTGTGTGCAGTGATGGACATCCTGTGAATACTGTTAAGCCTGTGCCCTTCCCTGCCTGCAATTTCTAATGCAAAGGCAGATGTCCTCTCAGACCACTCTGGCTCCTGAGCTAATTGGAAAAGTACTTCAGCAGCCTCGGTCCTACCGTGTAGGTTGGGAGACAGACTGTATTAAATTTGCACATAATAAGCCTGATTTGCAAAATGCCAGAAATGTGACTAGCCCAGTTCTCCACAGTGTTTGTCCCTTGCTGGGCTGGCCTAATCTCTTTAAGACCTTACTCCTGCTTCCTGGTGCTGCGTATTTCCCCTAGGAGTGAGACCCGCCCTCAACCCCGCCCCCTTGGCTTCAGTCCCACAGGGCTCTCTCCAGCCCCCTACCCGCCCAGAGCCCCTGGGATCCAGCCAGGAGAACTAGATCAGCATATTTCAAACATTTCCACAGCCAAAACCCTTCTTTCAAAAAAAAAAAGGCCGAGGGGAAGCTCAGTTAATAATAGAGATAAAAGCAGAGCCGTTCTTACTCCAATGGGAGGGGACAACTTGAACTCTTGGCCTTTGGTCTTCTGAGATGGAATCCCTCATGTCTTTTGAACACAGTGTAGAAATCACAGACCTGGAAGCACAAGATCACTGCTTGTCTAGCTGGGACCCTCAGCTGCCCCTGCATTCTGCCCTGCAGCTCCCTGCCCTCCCTGCCTAGCAGTTGGAGACCCCAAACCTCCCCAAGTTCATGTGCCTGGAAGAGTGTCATGGAATTGCCCTTCTTCCCACAGAGATCCAGCCCTTGCATGCAGAAGAGCTTTGCCCTTATCCTCTTGCCCTGGTTCTGGATCTCTCTCCTCCCAAGGACTTGTGTTGGTCACATGCCTCTCACTGTAGCTCACCCAAGCCCAAGAAATATTTCACTGAAAGCTTTTTAAAGTGTGTGTGGATAGACAAGCTTGGGTCACTGTTGCTCATAAGACTATGATTTCACCACTAATTTCTCACGTTGGAGGGTTGGTGAGAACTCATGTTCCAAGAGAAAAGCATAGAGTTAGCGTCCCAGTTCTTCAACTAGAAACTGCCTGGTCTTCCTAGAAAAAAGTGACTAGTCATTCCTATCTGGGGTGCCCTGGACCAGACAGATTGGTGTCCTTGAAAATGCCACAGTTGTGGGTGCCTGGGTGGCTCAGTTGGTTAAGCGACTGCCTTCGGCTCAGGTCATGATCCTGGAGTCCCTGGATCGAGTCCCGCATCGGGCTCCCTGCTCGGCAGGGAGTCTGCTTCTCCCTCTGACCCTCCTCCCTCTCGTGCTCTCTGTTTCTCATTCTCTCTGTCTCAAATAAATAAATAAAATCTTAAAAAAAAAAGAAAAGAAAAGAAAAGAAAATGCCACAGTTGCACCCTGTTCCTGTAAAGTTTTAGCTACACAGAGTCTGTGACACTGTGACTAGTCCCTTCTAAGCAAGCGTGGACTACAGTCGCTCCCAGCCTTCAGCCTGTGAGAGGCATAAAAGTTCCTTTCCAGCCCCTTATGCTCTGAGCTGCTTTGAGGCAGGGGTTACCTCGGTGAGCCTCTCTGGATTGCTATAAAGAGCAAGACTGATTCTTCTTGTCCTTTCAAGGCCAATCCAAACAAAATTCCTGAGCCCTGGCTGGAGCACCACTGTCTCTGTCGCCTGCAGGAGGAACCCTGAGGCGTCACACAGGCATTTCCCATTCATCTGCCAAGTCAACAAATATTTACAGAGCCTTTTCTGTGCTGGCACCAAGCATGATGTGGGGCACTCCAAGGTGAATGGAGCACACAGGAGAATGTTGTTGAGTTACTCAGCAGGCTGAAGAGTTATAGGGAACCTTTATCTTGGAAACATCCAAGAGCTTGTTGGGTGTTTGAGGCCTAGAAAAAAGAACAAAATCAGCTCTTGTCCTTGTGCTCTATCTCTGCTCTCTGGATCTTCTCAGCCCGTTCTTTCTCCCCGGTCAACAAAAATATATACCCGTAGAACCTTCCAGCTGTGTCTCACTTAGTATTTCCTTAGCACTCTAGCCTCCCACCCTGTGCCCCTACAAGAGTAAGCACGGGCCACCCTTCTCCAAATTACGAAGTCTTTCAATTCATGGGGTCTGAATTAAAAGCATTGTTTATCCTGCATTTCAAGATTCCATTAGAAAGTAGTCCCAGCACGCTTTTTTTCACCTCTGTCCATGAATCTGGGAGTGACAGGAGGGCGTCAGGCATATTGCTCTCTGTTAGCATTTACCACCCAATCCTTGAATTGATTTTCACTTGTCTCCCAGTTAATCAGAGATCTCCTGGAGGGAAGAAAAGAAGGAAACTAATACTTCTAGCTAAAGATACTGAGCCAAGAACTGTGTGGAAATTCTCTCTCATGCATTGACAGGGGCCACGTTTTATTAAACTGTGTCTAATAGTGCCTTGCCTGCCTCCTAACACATGCATGATAAATGTTTAATGAATCAATGAATGAGATTTACCTTCTAAAGAGCAGGTCATCTTATATTTCAGTGCATGTTTGCCACCTGAGCCCGTGCAATTTCTTCCATATAATATCTGGTTACCTGAAACAATACATTGTATTGACAGAGCTTTCTGATGGTCGCTCACATCTTTAAAGAGAGACACATATATACACAGAAGTCCCTGGCACATAAAATTTGCTCAATTACTGTTTGATACCTACAGATGGTCCTTAAAAGAATTCTGTGAGATACGTAATGCTATTCTCCTTTTCATGAAGGTAATTGTGTGTGTGCCCAAGGTCACATAGCTTGTGTTTTCAATTTGTGTTTCAGTTACATGTATTGAGGACCTACTATGTGTTGGGTGCTGTCCGTGTGTTTGCAATATAATCCTACAACTCTGTAGAGTCTATGGTAGTGTTGTGATTGGGGAGATTATGAAACTGAGGCCTGGAGAAGATAAATGAGTTTTACTTAAGGCCACAAATTCATACATGACAGGCCCCTTTCCCAAGAGCACTCATGACAACTCAGGCAGCCAGTCCTGGTCCTAGGAGATTGACCCTCTTATATGGATCCCAGAAAGCCACCTTACATGTTCTAAAGGAAACACTTCTCTCTCCAAATTTGCACCCACTTTTCTTACTATAAGTTGGCAGTCAGTAGTGATCATGGCCAAAATTTCCATCTTATTCAAATTTTGCATTATTTAAGACTCAGTGTATCAACTATAAAATTGATGCTAATGGATCAAGGCAATAGGAAAGCCAGAAACTCATTTCCATTCTGACCTTTTTCAATGGACTAATAACATGATAAGGATGGAGATGGAGAGAAAGAAACTAAAAGTACCCATAATCTCACCTCTCAAGTAAGAATTCTGTCTGAAAAGTCACTGAATTTGTCTGCATACCCTCATTATACAGTAGAGGAAGGAAACCTTTACCACTCTAGAGAATACTCTGTGGCTTTTTTTTTTTTTTTAACACTTGCCTGATTGGGAAACAGCTGAAATTGCAAATATGACATGGTTGGAATGATAGACTCTCTCAGTGAGAGCAGAAAATAGAGCCAAGTTTACTTAAATTAGGTACCTTAGCATGCCCTGTAGAAGATGATTTTATCCTATTTTAGGGGGTATTTCAATTATGGCTTACTCTTATAAGGAGCAATGCCCCAGAACACAAGAGTGAGTAACGGAGCAGTATGTGGCTTGGGAGATTTCCCACTAAATACGACTCAGCAAATGAAAGGCATAAGTAATTTTAATGACAGCATAAGAGAAACGAACCTTCAAAGGTTAGGAAATTTTAGCTTTAACTTGGGAGAATTGCACACAGGTAGGCTTTAAACTCTATCTTAAAAAAGCACCTTTTAAAATATTACAATATATGCCTGTGGAATAAAATTTGTTGAATCTGTAATTTGGAAGCAAAATACAGCTTTTGAACTTCCTAACATTGGCCTGCTATTGATATTAACAAGACTTCCTCGGGCCCCAAATAGCCCACTTAGCATTTTTAGACACATCTGGGGCCATGGCTACTCCCTGGTCAATGGCAGCTGGCCTGAGGGCTGGGGGATCTTATGCAACAGGATGGTCAGTTCAGTAGTAATATAGTGAGAGAGTTCATGGCCGCTCACTGACTGGATGTGTTTCTCACCTCTCTTTGCATTGGGTTGACCAGTTCTCCTCACAGCAGGGATGCTACTTAATGAGCAACATAATCCCCAAACATAATTTAGGCCCTTTTGGAGTTGCATTATTTCGTTAGGCCACTTGGATCTATTCATTTTCTCAATTGCTCCCAAAGGGGTGTGCAAAGCTGATGAACCTCCTTACTTACACTTTGGGAGTAACTCATTGACCAGACAAGCTTTGGCCCACATGCAGGGGACTCACCCTGGAAGCAATGTTTTTCAAGTGCATTTGGAAGCCAAAACAATGGATTTGGCTATCGTAGACTTTAATATTTAATATTTTAGTACACCCTGCCAGCTACTTTTATATTGTTCTTCTACAGTGATTTTAAGACCTACCCACTTTTAAATCTAACAGCTAATTGATCCATTCATTGTTCATTTATTCAACAAGTATTTACTGAGTGCCAACCATTCAGAGCTGGGCCATGTTGAATAGCAAGCTGGAGGACTTTAAGGGTGCTTAATAAAGGTTTGGAGGGTGATCCTGAGGGTCAGGGTATATTTGCCCATTAAGAAATAGTTATATGACAATTTTAATTCCAACCTAGAGTGAGAAATTTTCTAACTAGTACCTTGATATGTATTCACCTTCCTTCAGAAAACCAGATATGGGAGGCAGGAGGCCCAACAGAAGAGGGAAACCTAGGAAATTAAGAGCATATGAAGTACCTACTGATTCTTCCACACAGGAGGGAAGGCAAGGCTCAGCAGTATGGCCTGCCTCTGGACATCGGGAAGTGAGCCTGGCAGGAGTCCAAATCGCAGCCTGTAGCTGCCCAGACCGAGGTAATTCCTCAAAGGCAGCAGTAAGGAGTATGTGCTTTGCTGTCCCCTGGAGGTTCTGTTCAGTTCCCAGTCTGATACTTACTAGCTGTGTGACCTTGAGTAAAGTTCTGACCGTCTCTGAATTGCCCTTTCTTGGTAATGTGGAGACAGTGACATCTCTACTACTAAGACAGGTACAGCACTTAGCTCCGTGGCTGGCCAGACAAAACCCTCCAGGAATGTGGCTATGCTGCCTTGTTCTCCGTCACTGTTGTCCTTCTAGCCCATTGTCCATGACCTTGCATGTGCAAAAGCACACACACTCACTCTGCAGCTCTGTTTGTATCAGACGTACAGAATGTACACTTGGGTACATTCTTGCCATTCAGAAAAGCTCTTTCACATTCAGTCTAGTAGAAAAAGCCTCCTTGCTCTGCAGGGGTTGTCTCATTCCTGGGGCCTCTCCAAACAGCCCCACGGAGGGGGGGATGACTGACCGCTTTATAGACCATAGTTAATATTTACAGTCAAGACTGGGAATGGGGTTGGGAGGATGGCTGGCCAACTCTTTAGAGGCGAGTGTTATTAATTAGGCAGTGGGATCCAAGCAAGGTCTGAAATAGATGTCGACATTATCTTTTGGTTGCAGGGTGTTTTGGCTCCTGCTACTTTTCTTGTCAGTGCTTCCTGGAGGGGGGTTAAAAAAAGATGGCAAAATACGCCGTTCTTATCAGAGACTCAACTTTTCAAATATAAAATGCTGTTTGTATGCCGCTGATGCTGTTTTAATTGCCTTCTGCACCTGATTTACAGATGGTTCTTTTTGACTGGTTACACTAAATGATTTGCTTAAAGTCCTATTGATTGGATGGGGAAGAGTAGGCATTACTGTCAAAGCCCTGGATTCTGCAGGGTAGCAGCTAGGAGGAGATTCAGAATGCCTTAAAATCATCCTATTCTTGAAGCGGGGGGAATCAGAGGGAGAGACGAACCATAAGAGACGATGGACTCTGAAAAACAAACTGAGGGTTCTAGAGGGGAGGGGGTGGGAGGATGGGTTAGCCTGGTGGTGGGTATTGAGGAGGGCACATTCTGCATGGAGCACTGGGTGTTATGCACAAACAATGAATCATGGAACACTTCATCTAAAATTAATGATGTAATGTATGGGGATTAACATAAGAATAAAAAAAAATCATCCTATTCTTGGATAGAAAGTGCAGGTGACAAAAGACAACCAGATTTCTGTTTTCTGGGGCCGAGGGAAGACACGTTTATGAATCCTGGACTTCATCTTGAAGCCTCACCTGAACCTAAAGGAGCTTATCTTCTTGGTTAATAAGTGGGAAAAAAAATGAACTTCAGAATCTTCTTTTTCCTGATTTGCCTTTTGAGCTTTTCAGAGATTTACCAACAGCCAAAGGAAGTGATGGAGCACAAAGAGATGAAGCTCGGGTTTCCTAATAATCAGAGGTTGATTGGCCTGCCGTATTTAGGTTAAATTCAAGTCCGGCTTCCCAGAAGAGTTGAGAGACCAGTCACCTACTTCCTGCGATTTGAACCCCAAAACCTCTCTCCCTTGAGCCTATTACAGTTGTTGAAATGACAGTCTTTAAAAGTAATCAATTTCTTTAAATATGTAAATTGCCCATGGGCCTCTGTCAGTCATTCATACTCCACTGTGATCTAGTTCCTTCAAGTTTGATGAGTAGAGTCATACTAATGATATGGGAAGAAGGGCCATGTGTTTTACAAAAAATAAGACAGTTTGGGACTGTCTCCCAAAAGTAAGACTGGATGTGGTACCACAGTGGGGAATTCTCAATTCTGGGCTACGTTATATGCATGGGCTGCCACGCCAGCCTCAGGCTTTGTGTCATCCTGGTCAGTAGTGACATGTAGCAGACAGCAGATAAAGGAGAGAAGCTGATCACCTTGCTATGCTGAGGAATGATGGGGCACTCGTCAGCACGGGCTTCATTCATTAACAAGATACTGATTGCCCTGTATCTGGGGCTGCATTTGGGTGTTCTGGTGCTGGGAGCAAGAAGAGGCATCTATTCTTTACTCAAGCCACACGCAAAAAGAAATGTGCAAAATTGTACCTTGATGATACATCTAAGAAAGGGTGGACTCAGCTTGCCGAAAGTCACACAACTAAAACGGTCAGCTTAGGATTCGGATCTAGCTCTGCCTGATACCGGCTTCCATGCATGCCCCCACACACCACACTGCTTCCCTCTCCGAGCTCAGAAATCACTCTAAGACTCCCAAATTTCAGCTCTCTGTCAGGGGATACAACTGGTAATTTTAAATGTTTGAGTAAATCTTTCTAGTTGTGGGTTCCTCTCACTTAGAGATGGAAAATGAAAATTGATTTACCAAAAATATGCAAGAGCCACCCCAGTTGTGAGCCTTGGAGCCCATTCCAAGGCTGCCACGTCCACCCAACGGCATTGCCCACAGTCCTCCGTCTCTCCCGTCGGCTGGCCCGTGCATTTTGGTTACCAAAAGTGTCAAGAGCCTGGATGTGCTCTTTGGCAGCCTCATCTAGCAGGAGTCACTCAGATTCTTTAATTGGAGGCAAATACCCACTCCAAGTGAAATGGAAGCAGCAATTTCCATAGCATTAAGGAGAGTGAAGAAAGACAGGCTGAGCAAAAATGCACAGAACGTTTCAACCATTTGTTTGTCATTTTCCAAGCCCTCGTCCTTTTTGGTTTGGTGGAAAATACAGTGTACCTTTTATGTGTTTCTAGATATTCCAACAAAAAATAGAGGAGTGGATCCAGGAAAATGAGTAGATTACATTAAGATATGCAGGGATCTGTTTTTCTCCAGCACGTGTGGAATTAGGACACAATTAATTTAAAAAGCAGGAAACACAATACATTAGGGCATTCCATTGCATTAGATATAGAGAAAAGTATCAATTGTAAGAGTCTAATAGGAATTTGAACATAATAGTAGTTTGGGAACTAGAAGGACAGGCCTCTGGGCTTCAGAAATTCATGGATGAAATGAAAGCACGCAGAGCAGATCATATGGCTCCTGCTTGCCCCTCTGTGAATTGGTAGCATGCATGAATGCAGCCTCCTGGGGAGTAAGTTCAGGCATTGAGAGCTGGGTTTCCTCTCCATCTTCTCCTTGCTCACAGTAAGGGGAGATGCGGGAGGGGGAAAGCTTTAATCATGTCAGGTTTAAGTGCAATCCCTAGCAAAGGCCGAAGCTAAAAAAAGGCAAAGACCTGAAATCCCAGCCTCAGTTTGAGCGGGTCCCTTCACCCATGGGACTCTGGGGGACCCTGCAAAGAGCCTCTAACCCTACCACACATAAGACAAAAGGAAAAATTGCCCACTTGAGCTTAAAAATGCACGGCTATCCCCCTTAGAGAGTCTGGAGTTCCAGTAAGACCCAGGCCCTACCCAAGTCACTAACTAATGCATGACCTTGAGCAAGTCACTCCAAGCCCAAACCCGGTTCTTCATCTATGAAATGAGGAGGCAGGCCTGGGTCTTAGGCCTGCCCTCCTGTGGGACAGCCTGCCGTCGTCCCGAGGACAGTGAATTCTGCTGAGACTACATAGCAGGGAAGAAATGAGGACGGAGTCTTGGTCACGAATTCGGCGTCCTTCCCTCCCTCCATCTCCTTGCCTTGGGCAGCTGGGATCTTCCTTACATAACACGGTCAGGAAAAGGAGGGCAAGAAGGTAAAAATATTACCCCAACGTTGTAGCCAAGCCAGTACCACTCTGGGGTCTGGGGACGGAAGAATGAAGATGAAGGGGCCTTGGAGGGAAATGGGAAGGAACAGAGCACGCGTAAAATCCAGATTGATTCCTCTGGCCCGGGGCATTCATCTGTACTCGGTCCTCTGTGTGGCTGCGGGGTCTGCGGTCAGAAAAGAGGCCGTGGCGGGGTGGGCTGGAGGGGAGATGCATCCATCATCATTGCTCAGAGTGTTTAATTATCCAGAGACTGTCATTAAACAAATTTCTGCTGTAGCCTGGCAGCCCTCATAGACATTTGTTGGAAGAAAATTATGAGGAGGTGATTTGTCTGAGGTAATAGCCAGCCTGGACTCCGGATTCTTAATGGCACACAGACCTTTCGCCTTTTTTAAAAAATTGCTTGTTAGGACATTCATTTTCTGGCTTATCTTTGCAATCAGAGTCAGAGGGGTTGGGGTAAAGCTGCACAGACTTTTTGCTGGGGTTTCAGGACTGGAATGAAGGCCCAGGAAAATTGAAATGAGTAGGGGCAGTCTGGGGACCAAATGCTAGGAATTGAGTGATAGGATGGAAGGGATTCTGGGCATTAGGAAGGCTGCCTTCCCTGGAAGTTTCTGGCTATTACCGGCCAGGAATAGCATCCTTTCATAAATTAAGGGTCTTCTCTTTTACTGCAGTAGCCAGCCCGGAGAGGCCGGGCAAGGCGCGGCACAGGGAGGTTCTGAGGGGCCAGGAGCTATGTATAGATTGCAGCATTGCTCTTCCCAGCCTTTGGAAATGTTCAAGCACTGAGAGAGTCACGAAAAAAAAAAAAATGATCGCTCTGTTTGTTCCTTGAAGTATAAAAATGGTTTTATTTTTAGACATTACGGTGGTTTTTTTTTTTTAAATCTACTGGCAGTTGTCTTCAGATGCAGCCATGGAAAGTAGAGTAGAGCTGCCAAGGGTGGGCACAGGCAAAAACTTTGTAAGGTTTCAGGGTTTTCTCAGGCCTCAGCACTGCTGACACTGGGGCTGGGTAATTCTCTGTTGTGGGGGCTGTTCTGTGCATCCTAAGATGTTTAGCGGCATCCCTGAAGGCCAGGAACACCCCCATCTCCAGTTGCGATGACCAAACATTGCCTAATGTTCCCTGGGGAGTTGGGGCGGTGGGGTGGGTGGGGGGAGGGAGGGCAAAATTGTCCAGAGTTGAGACTGCTGCCCAGAAAGTGGTCTTTCTCATGTGCCTGCCTTCCATTTTTCTTCCTTCTGGTTGTCCCCCACCATCCCTGGCCCCGTGGAGGCACCCTTCCCTCTCCGTTCTCTGATTGCCTCCGTCAGATGAAGTGCATTCCACTCCTATCTCCTGCAACGTGTAGTAAGTTTCATGCACCCTGTTCTTGTCATGAAATGTTTGCATTGTATTTACTGACTCTATGTCCTTTAAGGAGAAGTTGGCCAAATGTGCCACTGCAGCAGGAGAAAACACATTTCCACTCAGTGTTTCCGTTTGGTTTTGTTTACGTGTGTTTTTTTAAGGCAGTGCCAGGAGGACATACTCGTTCTGAGATCTCTGTGGTTCTGCTTTTTGTACAGTGTTAAGGTTTCTTTTACACCTTCCGTTATCGCGGGCCTCAGAATGCGAGCAGGGAGACAGGCTCTGCCAGCAGGAGGACTCCGGTTTCAGAGCACCTACATGGGAGATGGTGGTGGTGTGAACAGCCTCCAGCCCGTGCACTTGCAAGCCTCCCGCTCCCAGATTCAACACACCGCCAAGGAATAAAGAGAGACATTTGTCCTAGGAAAGATGAGCTAAACCATGAGGTCAAGGCCAGGGATGTTAGGCAACAGTCTAAGACCTAATGTTTAATAAGATCCAAATTTAGGATTTGAAGTAGAGTCTGGCTGGAATAGGTAGTATTTAGAAGGGCGACTGTTCTGATACACAACTTTGGTGCCCGTGTCCCTCCTTGTGTAGAGCCTTTTGGTGGTTCCTGCAGGAGGAGTCCAACCTCCTTGGCCTGGAACATGAGGTTTCTGTGATTTGCCCATATAAGCTTCATTGCCAGTCTCCCCTCTGGCCAGCTCCCTCACTGTCTGTGTTCCAGCTAAGCACAGCTGTTTTCGGTTTTCCCATGTGCCAGGCTATTCCATACCATGCGTGGGATGTCCCTCTCCCCTCTCTACCTGGAAAATTGCTACTCATCTTTCTTGACTCACCGCCAACATCTTACTTTCAGTGCTACCTCTCTGCCTAATAAACTATGGTATATTTATGGTTCTTCTCATGATACATTAGAATTATTTATGACTTTTTCTAATTTCCAAAACTTGGTAGAGAGTACACACTCCCTGAATGTAACTGAATGAATTAATTCATGATCCCAGTCCCATAGATGTCATTTAAGATTTGCTATTCTTAGGAAGAGTTTCTCTCTCTCTCTCTCTCTTTTTTTTTTTTCTTGAAATGCATTCATTTTAGAACTTCAGTTCTAAATTCTAGCAGGTGCCTTGAGAATTCCAAGATACCCACCCAACCTCTTCTTCTTTGGAAATCCCAGCCAATGCTATGCCCATAGACCAGGCCCTCCGCTGCTGTATATTCAGCCACCACAAGGGTGTTTAATCAGGTTCCCCTCCTTATATGGTTTTCAGTTGTCATGGCATCCTTGGAACTGTTTTCCCTAAACTGAAATTGAGTTAACGTTCTACCTTTACTTTCCTACCTTAAGATATAATATTGACATACAGGGTTTTTCTATGAGATGTGAGTCCAATTTCAGAAGGAATTTCACTTGTTAGGTTAATACATTCTGTCCTATGTGTTTGACTAATCTCTCTTTTTTCTCGTTCATTAGTTAAAGAGTTCTACCACCAGGAAGCCCACAGTCCACTGAGATAACTATTCCCTTTAATATCTCCACTTCCCAGAAAACATGCTCCCATCATCATGTGCTCCCATCATAGGGAAAGCCCACTGGAGAGAAAGAGAGAACGCTTGTAGGAAGGTGCAGACAGACCGCACAGAGGAGGGATTGGGCTTTGAGTTCTAAAGGTCCTTGGAGGCCTATGGCGTGCCCCTCTCAGTCTCAGTTCCTATCATCCATCCTCCTGAACTACTTTAATTGTGGTTATCCTTACTCATTATCACCCTTAAGAAAGGTAGCAGGTATGAGAGGCTCTGCGAGAACGTTGTAATAGGAAATATGTCGTTAGGATGAGGTTTTAAGCTGATGCTCGCCATTTTTTTAAAACTATCATGAAAGATGAATGGGAAATGGAGCTACTTAGATCTTGATTCCTGCCGGCAGCCAAGTGCAGCATCCACAACGGAAGCTCGTACTATTGTCTGGAACTCAGCCACCATTTTCCCTTGACACCTCCCAACGGAAGAGAGTTAATTATGAAGTCATATTCATTTGCAAGATGGAGGTTTTCATATTTTCTTTGTCTTCCTTGTTTCCCTTCACTTTCCTTCCTCTGCCAAATCATCTTTGTGAAGATTTCTTAATTTCAGAGAGAAAAGATCCGAGATACACCATTTACCTCAATTAAAAAAAAAGAGAGACATTGTGGGGATCATTTCATAATGTATAAAAATATAGAATCACTATGATGTACACCTGAAACTGATAGAATATTATGTGTCAATTTTACTTCAATTTTAAAAATCCCAGCATCTAAGAATAAAACTAACTATAATGACAAATTAACCAAAATGAGAAAAATGACAAATAATCTGTGGGCTGAAATTTTCCCGAAAGCCAGGAATAAATAAAATGTCTCTTAAAGTGCTTAGTGGAGGAGGCTGATAAAAGAATCTCAATTATCTGTTGTTTTTTCTTCAGTCTGTGATATCTGTCTTTAAAGGGGAAAACAGTAAAAAAAAATTTTAAGGATATAAAATAAAATAATAAATAGAAGTTCATGAGCTTCTCTGAATTTCCAGGTTGAGAGAAAATGTATTCATAATAAAACAGCCAATGAATCTGTAGATTTGCTTTCAAGAATAGCATCACTCAGCTTAGCCTCCTCTCTTTTATAAAAGTTAATTTGCTTCAGTTGTGCAATTGGACACCTGATCACCTATATATTATTATCGGAACTCTTACCTGTTTTACTGTAAATAGATATCATACTTTGTTTCCCTGAAATTTGTCTCATTCCCATAAGGGAACAGAAAAAAAATTATCAAGGAACAAATATATAGAATTGCAAGTGCTTGATGGAGAATGGGGAAAGTTCTACAAGAAAGGGAAGGAGATCCGGACAGTGTCAAGTAGGCTAAAGCCCCAAAAATGCCCTAGAGACAGATGTGGTCCTTATTCAGAGGATTTTCTCAGGAGATATGCAATCCTGAAAGATAAATGACTGCCATATATATGGGGGGTTTTGTAATGAATCTACTGTGGTCTGAATGCTTCTACCCCCTCCCCAAATAATTTGTTGAAGCCCTAACCCCTATAGTTGATGGTATTAAGAGGTGGGAACTTGGGATGCTTTGCCCTCATGAATGGGATTAGTGTTCTTATAAAAGAGAACCCACAGAGATCTCTAACCCTGTCTATCTATCACCTGAGGACACAGTGAAAAGATGATGCCAGCTCTGACCCAGAAGGAGGGCCTTCACCCAACCATGCTAACACCCCGATCTTGGACTTTCAGCCTCCTGAACTGGGAGAAATAAATTTCTGTTGGTGTTTGTATGCTACCCAGTCCATGGTATTTTGTTACAGCAGCTCAAACAGACTAAGATAGACTCCTATCTGGACCCTTTTTCATTGAAGAACATTTTGGAAAATTTTCTGAATTGAAAATAAGGGGTTCTGGAGAACTCAATTGATAGTTATTGAATAAAAAAGAGACCCTCATCTAGCTGTTGAGGAGGTCACAGACTAGATAGGAAGAGAGTACTAGTAGTAATAATAATAATAATAATAGTTAATAATAGTTATATAATTATATATTTTTAAATTTTTAAATTATATTTAATACTTACATATTTATATTATTATATTATTATTATTAACAATACAGGGTAGGGTACTATTATTTCCATTTTATAGTTGAAGTAACTGAGGCTGAGAAAGGTTAAGTAACTTGACAAGGGCCACATAGCTAGTAAGTGGCAGAGCTAAGTTCTAAAGGCAGAAGGTCTGACCCAGTGGGTCAGCTCTCAACCACCGGTGAGGCTCCACTGCTTCTCAAGAGCATAGACATTGAAATGTGCTCATAAAGGCCTATAGAAAGAGCTTTGGGTGTACAGAGACTGGAGTGACTAGTTGGGGAGTCAAAGACGTGACATTTCAAAAGGGGCAAGATGGTCACTCTAACAGCAAAAGTAAAATGGCAGAAAACAACATGGAAAATTTTGTTCTTAAGTTACCATTTTGGAGAGAGATTTAGTATGGATATGTTTTATGCCAGATTTTTTTAAAAAAAACTTTTTATGCATAAAACCATAGTAGTCTATTGATATTCATTAAAAGATGTGCATATATATATGCCTGAATTTCATTATGTGGATATGTGAGTTAATGTGCTGGGTGAGAGATTATATTTCAGGATAGAAAGCAAGCACCACGTTATGGTTAGATTTTAAAGTACCATATCGTTTTGGACATTGTGGCAGTTATTTGAATCTCCACACATCAGCTGAATGGGAAAACATGAGCCCTTCAGAGCTATACGAGGTCAGTGTCTCTCTCCAGAGGCAATGCCAGGTGATGGTTGCCTGTACTGGCAACAGTCCAACCACCCAATCAATCCAAAACTCATTCAGAAACAAAGAGTGACACATTTCATTCACTCCATCACTTTGTTTTCATGGACTCACTGACTTGTATTCAACAAATATTTTTTGAGTAGGTTCAGAACCCTATATGTTGGCTCTTGAATGGCTTGGCCAAGGGACATATTACCCAGGACAGGAGGGGTGGGATCTGGGTCTTGCAGGCCAGGCTAGAAGATGAGGTCTTCGGCTGGCCCTTGGGAGAGAAAGCTATTAGACATTAGTCAGGGCTAGTATGCCCAAAGGGAAGAATCAAGCATCTTGAGCATGTCACTGTTAATATCAAATGGGAACAGGAGGATTTTGACACCATGGAGGGTTTCCAGTAGTGACACATTTTAGTTGCAAATGCTCCGCAGAATCTAAGATATCAATTTCAGACACTGCCTGGAGATTTAGTGATATTAGGAGCTAGGACTCCAAGGAAAGGTGGCTGAAAAGAGTTAGATGGGTTGTTCCACTTACAACCACGTTGGCAATAGAGAGGGTTCAGGGAGGGTTCCATTCTCATGAGAGCTTTGGATTGCAGAATCTCTTCCACATGAGCCCAGCATGTATCACAGAGCACAGACGTATAAACTGGAGCTCTGTGAGCACTGGGGGGCCAGAGCTTCCACAGGAAGACTGGATACTGGGTTTGTAGCAACCCCCTGGAGCTTCACTTCCGTATTTTCCAGGCCAACGCTATTCCAGGCACTGTCTATTCATTACCTGATGTTCACAGCAACTCAGCAAGGTTGGTGTCATTATCCCATTTCACAGATGAAGAGGCAGAGACGAAGCCAGCAGGTGACAGAGTCAGGTTTCAAAACCAGGGTTAGCGGACTCCAAAGCCCACATTTTATCTGTTTTACTAAATGCTGCTTCTCTCAAGCTACTCGTAGCCTCATCCATTGGTAAGGGAGATTGGTTCAGGAATTTATTGGTAATAGCCTTAAGACTCCACGGTTCCAGCCTGTTTCTGAGCAGTGCTGGAAAAGTCAGAGAATCCATGGTGATAAATGCTGTGGGAAATAAAATAGAAATGAATGCTTGTCCTACTCCATATTAACCAAATGAAGCACCTAGTGACATCCGACAGAGTTAGCTGAACCATCCTCAGTACATCCTCAGTACTTTATTTTAGCCCAGATGTTGGCTGAATGACTAAATGAATGAATGAGTGAAGGCACGTTTGCTTGCTCTTATAGATTAGCTTTCTTGCTATGGATAAACCAAAGGAAAAAATATTTTCCCATACCCCCTAAAGCAAGTCTACTTTGTTTTGTGGGAGGTAGCAATTTATAGACCTAGCTACACATTATTTTCTAAAACTCAAGTATTTTGGAAGAGCAGATGGAGTACCATACTGTATACACTAGTCATATATTTTGAAATACATTTCTTTTTGAGCAATTTGGTTCTGCTTTATTTAGCAAAAGCCGTTGAAGGTTTTAAAAGCAATGATGCAGAAGACACAAGTGGCTGAGATCACAATGGACAGACCCTCAGACACAATGCCAGTGCTTTTCAGATTCTGTTCTGCAGACCTTAGCGCTGGTCCCCATTGCCTCCCACCCCACTCAACTCCACTTTGTTCTGGAGAGTGAGGGGGTGGAGCCTGCTTATCTGTGTTTTTTCTGTAAATCCTCTGGCTGATCCTGATGGGCGACTTCTACACCCATGTTTGAGTGCTAATCTTATCCCTCATTTTCTTGAGACCCTTATTTATTTTCATCTATTAAATTATTAGAGAAACAAAGGAAAGAGAACTCCATTCTTTCTATATCTTCTGAGAGTCATGGGGGAAGGAAGCAAATAGGTGTTGACTATCACCTATTTAGCCAGGAAATTTGGCTTACAGATTCCATTTAATCTTCACAGAACATAACAAAATTTCAAGAATCAGTTGGTCCTCAGATATAGAGTTGAGTCATGCAGATTCTTCAGCTCATAGCTTGTTATTGTCATAAGTCCCTGCAAGACTTCCCCTTATTTTGTCATTGTTCCTCTTTACCCCTGCTCCCCAAACCCACTCCCCTTCCCCAGTAGAGAACTACCTAAATATGCTAGAACTAAAATATGCATGTGTCCCTATAAAATATATCTTTTTATTTTTGTATGTGTATGTTGATCATTATACAAATGATACATCTATAATATAGACTATAGAAAAGTATGAATTTTTGTTATTTTTTCCACTCAGCATTATGTTTTCAGATATATCCCCACTGCTGTGTAGACTTCCGACATCTGCATAGTACTTCATTGTCAGAGAATCCACTCCATTTGATTTATATCCTTCCCAGTTGTTACACACCCGTGCTACCTCCAGATCCCCACTGTCATGAAAAATTCTGCAACTAACATCCTCATTTGTGATCCTCAGGGACCTGTGTGAGAATGATTTCTGGGATGTGTGCCCAGGAGTTAGATTTCAGAGTCATAGAATATACACATATTTAATTTCAGATTTGTTGCCTAAATGGAAACAGTACATGAGAGAGTTCTCATCTCCCTGCATCCCCACCAACAATTGGTATGAACCGTCTTTTACATGTTGGTCACTCTGATAGCTAAGAGTCATTGTTGTTTTCATTTTTATACCTTGGATTACTAGTGAGTTTGAGCATCTTTTCACGTGGTTTTTTAGATATTTGGACTTTCCCTTCTGAGGATTGCCTTTTTGTGTTCTTTATCCACTTTTCCATTTCTTTTTATATTCTAGACATTAATCCTCTATCAGCTTTAGCTGCTGCAGTAATTAACTCCCAGTTAGTTATTGGATAACTTACCAAAAATTTCTATATCTGAACAAAAATCCTTCCTATTTAAAAGGGGCAAATGTAACAACTTTTCATCTTATGGGATGTGATTTTAGGATCTTTTTTATGAGATACTTTCCCACTTAGAGTAAGGATTATGATCCCCATTTATGTAGACAAGGAAATAGGATCCCAGTATTATTGCTCGGGGTCACACTATCGGCAGTATGATTGAAAACAATTAATAAATTAGCTGTTAATAAATTAAATTATGGTATTCACAACACTTTTAAAGTAATCAAGTATTATTTGCACTAAAAATAAGCAGTCTTTCAAAAATTGCAACCCACAGCTTCTCTGTCAGATTTCACTGAATTTTCCTTTCTGCTCTGAAATTCTTGCAAAGTGTCTCAAATTGCATTACAACCAGGCTGGTCGTAATTACAGCTTTGGCCTTCATTAAGCTAATTACTACTTGTACTCATATTGAGCCATTTCACTCAAATAAATACCATAAGCCTGTCCTTTCTCTGTGCTGTCTGTGCCTTTTCTAGGAAAGTACAGGGACTGATAGCAGAGTTCTGTCTCCGCAGAGCAGGGGATTTCAAGCTGTCTTTCTCCAAGGAGCCCTGAGGGGCAGCTCAAGTGTCTTCAAAGGCTGTGTGAGAAGAATGGTAGGAGGACATCGGGGACTGGAGGGAGGCTGAGCGCAGACCCCCTCCTCCAACTGAACCGAGACAGGCTTTGCCTTTCTTTGTTGTGTGTGCTGGATAATATGTAAGACCTACTTGAGAAAGGATTCTACTGCTAAAAGGGGTGCCGGGGGTGGGGGGGGGCGGTAAAGAAGCACTGCCTCGGAGAACTAGACTACTTAATATAAACTGCTACATTTTCATCTCTCGGCTTGTGTTACATTTAGATAGTGCTTTACATTTTGAAAAGCACTTTAACATGATTTGAATTTATAAAACCTTGTAAGGTAGACATATTTTAACAGCTGCCACAAAATTTTCCCCCAACTGAAGCTCCGTATTGCGGTACCCATTCTCGCAGGCAGGCTGAGGGCCATATGTCAAGAGATGGTAGAGATCATCACCAGCTTGGCTAGAAGGTAGAGCTAGATGATGTCTAGTCTCTGTTTGTGCAGAGATGTTATCACTGGAAATGATCAGAGAAGAAAGTAACATCAAAAGAATTACCTGCACTAAAGGCTCTTGTCTGTTGGGGGTAAGACCATTGATTGACCTCCTGTTCTGGTCTAGCCCCAGGGCTGGGAGCCTCATTCCATTTAATCCTTACCGCCACCCTGGGAGGGAGGTGTTATTGTATCCATTTCAAAGGTGATGAAACTGAGCTATGTTTGGTTAAGTGGAAAAGCTCAGAGCCCAGAGTTCTCCAGCTCCCAAACCGGGGCTCTGTCCACTGCGGAAGAATGCCTCCAACAGAAGCATTGCATCTTTTTAAACATTAGCCTCCCTGAACTTTATGTAAGCAGTTATTATTTTTGGAAGGAAGTTCTTAAGTAGTTCTGTGTCACGCCGGGCATCATATTCACGGCCTGGTCCTCTCCCTCCTTTGCTCCCTCAGGTCCCTACCTCCTGCTTTGGATCAAGCCACATCATCTGTCATCTATAGCTGCATTCAGCCTCCTTATTCGGGAGGTCACTTGCCATGATTCAGCTGTTAGCATCTTCCCTTGCTTTGATTTCCTGGGTTTCCAACACCAGCTAGTGCTATTTTGGGTTTTGCCTCGGATGGGAATATTGGGAAAACAGCAGTCCGGCCTTCTGGCTCTCCAAGTTGTTGATTCGATTTGGCTTTCTCTCTTCATTCATGAATTCTTTCTGTGCTGTAAGCTGAGGAGGTTTGCATGTTTGAAAGATTCTTCTCTCTTCTCAGAGGGTGCCTGCACCTCGGGGACACACATGGGGGCAGAATGCGATGGCAGCTTTGGTTACCTTTGTTGCCATGCTTCCAGTGAGAATCCCTCCAACTAGGAGATCATCCTTTCCCCTCCTATTTCTTAGAGAGAAGAACATATCAAACAATACTGCTGAGTAGTTTCAGTTCAGACAGGTATATTTAATCTTAGTCTTTTGTTATTAGGGCAATAGTTAAGAAACTGTGCTCTGTTAAATTAAAGCTCTCCGGATTTCACAACTTGAACTTCTAGAATCTTGCATTTTACACGAGGAGGCAGTTTATTCAAATGTTTCTGATCATTCTAAAACAATGGAGTGTAAGAATGTACATTTCTTTGTATAGCAACTTAGAGTTTATGAAGGGTTTTCGTATATGTTACATGTTTTACCCTAATGACTCTACAGGACAGGTTTTAGCATCCCTATTGCACATCAGCAAGTTCAGATGAAAAAGCCTTAAACTTTATAATAAAGCATTCTTTCTGAGAAACAACTATATGCATACGGAGATTCCGCAGAGTCACCCAGACCTAGCACGTGCAAATCATTGGCTTCTCTTGCAACCAACAGTGCCGCATTGATGAAGAGATACTATTGATTTGGGGAGACCTGATCCATATAAAAAATTGAATAAGGTTGAAATGTCACGCATCTGGCTGACTCTCAGGTCAGAGTTTCAGTGTGGCAGGACTCGTGGAATTAAGCAGGGTTTTATATTCTCCATGTAAAAAGTCAGGACCTTTAT
This sequence comes from Mirounga angustirostris, assembly GCF_029215605.1. Lineage (NCBI taxonomy): Eukaryota > Metazoa > Chordata > Mammalia > Carnivora > Phocidae > Mirounga > Mirounga angustirostris. Next base: position 40,476,948 of record NW_026991720.1, read on the forward strand.
TTGTGAACTGTTTGCTCCTTACCTTTTCCTTTCAGGATAGCTCCCTGCTGCTAGCTGCTGTTGGCCAAGACTCCAGAGCAGCCATGATGCTTTCAGGGTAACCCAACTAGAAGAAAATGAATACCCCACAAATTCTCAGCAGACTAGGCAATATTTTAGGTATTGGGGATAACGTGATTCATAGGAAGTGTCCTTGCCCAAAGAATATAACATTATGGTGGAGGGCAGAGGGGTTGTTTGCTTCAATTAAGTCTTGTAATGCAGTGGGATCAGACTGTGATGGGGTGACAGGCCTGCCTGAGTGAAGGATGAGCAGTGAGCCTGTTCGAGGGGGCATTTCCAAAAGAGAACTCAGCATAAAAGAACAAGGAGATTACCAGTACCCCGGGATTTCTAGAAGGCAGCATCTGAACTGAGAGATGGGAGATGCGAGGCAGTGAGACAGGACAACACAGGCAGAGACCCAGTAATGGAATTGAAAAGCTTGGCTTTTATGCTGCTGAGTACCTCGATCCACGGGGTCAGATTTGTGTTCAGCTCATCACACTGTGCAGAAGGGATGGGAGGGGTTGAACGTGCAGAGAGTGAGATAAACTAGGAGCCTTCTGAAGAGTCCAGATAAGGGACATTGAGCCTCAGTAAGCAGAGGAAGGAGGAGTGGGAGGGAAAAGACAAAACAGAGAAACACTGAGAAGGTAGAGTCATAACTTGATGATTAGACACAGAGCACGAGAAAGGAAAGCGTGTCCTAGATGACTTCATTATTTTTGGCCCAAAGGAGGATACTATAAACCCTTACAGGGAATGTTCCAGAAAGGATATTTTAAAAAGAAGGAAATAAGTTGAGCTTTAGAATGTTGTGTGAGAGGTGCTCATGGAACACTTGTAGAAGAAAATGTTCCATAGACAAAGAAAGCCATTTGTAGCCCAAAACTAGAAATGCAGGTTCTGCTCTGGTTTTCATAATTCTTTTCCTCGTGCTACCTCTTTAAATCAGTGTTTCTTATGGGCTTCATCATGACCAACTTTGAGAATGAGGAAAGCAGCAGATTCCCTAGGGGTGGAAGAACACATTTGTGCATGTTCATGAGATGTGACACACCATTTCAGGTAGTTCAAAGAACTCCAGGTTCATAATTTTTACTTTAAATAGGACATGGAGCTTTCAAACTCCATACAAATCTCTGAGCTTCCAAGTCCTATACTGAGAGACTGTCAAGGGTCCTCTGCTGCTATTGTGTGATTGGAGGAGTCCAGTTACAGCCACATCGTTTATTATCAACACAAGTCAATAGAGGATCAGCCAACAATGGCAATACCCAGAAACTGTAGCACACAGGCTCATTTTAACTTTTCCACTCACTACTCAATATCTTTTTATTATGACCCCATTTTTTGCCAGATTCTCCTTCAAGGCAGAACTGGTAGAACACATGTTCAGACTCTGTTACTATTTATTGAGGAGCTTGTGGTCTTTCTTGTTATAATTTGTTATTGTCATACAGTGAGGATCGTATAGTGAGGACAACCAGCTCTATCCTCCGCTGTATCCTCTGCTCAAGTTGGTCAGACTCTGTCTGTGCCCAGAACTCAAGTCACTTTCATTTTTACAAGAATATAAACATTCTATAGTTTTCACCTCTATATTTTGACTGTTTTTCTACAAGCTCTGGCACATGTTCTTCTGAAACACACCTTTTCACACATTTTGTTCTCCCAGTGAACCTTGTTGACATTCCTATCCTCTAATGCAATAGTCTTTCACATCAACAGAGTACCCCCAAAAATACAAAGGTGTATTAAAGTATCCTCTCATTTAGTATTTATGGAGTACTTGCTATGTATGAGGTCTCCATTGAGGATTCCAGTCTAATGAATGAAGCAAATGTGGATTTATAAATTATACACAGTGTGATCATTGTGTTAGTAGAGGTGTGGGACCTAGGAGGTCATATTGTGCAGGCTATACTATCCCTTGTCTAATGGGCTGAGGCATTTCAGCTGCTTTCCAGTGAGCATTTGTTGTATGCCTCCTGAGCAAACTGCAAGGTGCTGTGGATGTAGATACTCAGACAAATCTTGAACTTGAGAAACTTTCACAGCTTAACAAAGGCAGACAAAATAAGCTACAGTGGAAGCTAGATGTGATACATGCCATAAATGTGAAGAAAAGCAAAGTGGAAACACTCATTGAATACCTAATATGTGTCAAGAAATATTTTAGGTACTTTCATTTACATTTTCTGAGTATTCCAAATTATGTTTTGAAGTAAGTATAATCCCCATTTTACAGAGGAGGAAATTAAGGCTCAGAGATGATAAGCAAATTACCATAGATCTCCTTGTTTCCAATGCTCATGTACTTCCACTCTATATAGCTGAAGAACCTTAGGAAATATATTTAAATAATAAAGTGAGAAAGAATATGACCCACTTAGTTACTACCTACTGTTCCAGTTTTCTCTTAGCTTCATATAGCTCTTTCCCCCTGCCCATTATGGTTAAGCATAGACCCTGGAACATCCTTAGGGTTTGTCCCTTACCAGCTCTAACTATTATTAATATCCTGGTAATTTAAAAAAGATCCCTTTGGATGTGGCTCAGAAACTGTCTCCTATTTTCTTCCCATGATTTACCCAATCCCTGATAGCATTAATATTAGAGATAATTAAGTGTGCTGCCTTTTCAGGATGATTGTCCATGGGCATGCCATCTTTTTTTATAAAGCATGAACATTTTTTAAAAAGATTTATTTGTTCATTTTAGAAAGAAAGAGAGAGAGTGGGGGGGGGAGGGGCAGAGGGAGAGAATCTTAAGCAGACTCTGCACTGAGCACAGAGTGGGCTCGATCCCACGACCCTGAGATCATGACCTGGGCCAAAACCGAGAGTCGGATGCTCAGCCAACTAAGCCATCCAGGTGTCCCAAAGCATGAACATTTTTAATAAGATATAAACATGGCAGGCACCTTTTCTTGTAATTCCTGGCCTCGTATGTCCTTTTTAACAGAACTGCTAACAAACCCACCAGTCTGGTTTCCTTTACTGGATGGGAATTATTACAGCTCAGCTACATTTATCCAATATCATAGAAATTGCTGAGTATACTCCCTAAATGACCCAAATGTTATCCCCCTTTCAATTTAACACTTTAAATAAATGCCAGCAAGCTTCAGTGCATTGGAAAATTACTATATGACTGAAACAATTTGGATATCAATATTTGTCACACAACCTTCCTAGGTGTAACATCTGAAGCAATAGTCACTTAACTTGCTTGCATTCTCCGTGTGGTATTTACCCCATAGTCATCACTCATGTGTGTTCATTAGGTCTTGGGGTGATGAGCCAAGCCACTATATTCTCAGCTGGGTTCAGAGCCTGTTTAGTTTGGCACTGATTAATGATGTGCAGGGAGTGAGCAGTTTGCAGAGCTACCTTAGAAACCCAGTTAGCCAAAGACAAATAGCTGTAAGTTGGCTGTTGGGAACATGGGAGGTGGGCTCTTGAGAAAGGGGAGTCATTTTGAAACACCAGTGTGACTTTTGGTTATCCTAACTAGGGGAGGGACAGGTTCTGTAGTAGATGATGCTTTTGGGTCTGATTTCTTGATATGCACCCCAGGATAAGGTGTAAGGCATGTCACTGATGTGTTCATCCAATCACATCCTTTCTCTATGTCTCAGTTCCCATTATTTATAAACTTGCTTACCAGAGCCTACCTGCTTCCCAGTCACCTTCAAACAAAATGGCCTTCTATCAGTAAAGTATCTTGAGATGTTCTTTTTGAAGATCTTATGCTAAAAGAGCAAGCATGTATAGCTTTACTTTTTTTGTACCAAACAAATCTTATACTGAAGAAGAAAAAAAAAGCTTTTAGTGTTTATCTTGACTTATGTACTTCCTATCTCTTGTTTTTCCTTCTCACTCCATTTACCTCTTGTGCCATGTTGGTTTGGCATCGATTCTTTACTCCAATTTTCTCCTTTTTGCCTCTTTCTGTTCTTTGGGTGGGGCAATGAGGAGAGATATGTTGATCTTGGAGTTGTAGAGAAAATGTCTCAGCTTCAATTGGGGTGCTGTCCTTTTAGTGTCATACCAAAACTGGGCACAACACATTTTTGTAGTCCTTTCCAGAATAGACTGTTTCTCCTTATTACTGACAGGGAACTGAAAACATATCTAAATTTCCCTTGGCAACTCCCAGCTAGAGACTTTATGAATATCTATTTCATAAAGATAAATGATACCTTGTTAAGAGGGCATTTTTTTTTCACTAACCCATCCAGAGTGCTCAATTCAAAAGTTACAAGGATGCCCATATCCACTGGGGATGGGAAGAAAAAGACAGAGAGGTAGGAAGATGTGCTAAGGGTTACACAGGAGGCAGCACAAGAAGAAAGATGCTGCTTGGCAAATATTCTTTTAACCCTTATATCACATTATAAAGTCTATACTGTAATTTCCAGTTTATTGGGGGAGCTCAGGCTTAGAGAGGTTCAGGAATTTACCCCAGAACACAGAGATGGTAATAATGAGAATGCCAAGAATCAAATGCAGTTCTGACTCCAGTGCTTGCTGTTTTCCTTTGATCTTTCCCTAAATTCAAAGTGATCTTGAGCAATTGCCTTTCTATTGACTTGGGAAGCCCTAACCCCCTCACTCCTCTTTTCAGATCTACAGCATACCCATCCTGCAGGACCCCACCCAGAACCTGCTTTTATCCTACAGTGTTTTCTAATCCCCCAAATGGAAGTGGTCTCCCCTTGAACCACTGAGAACATGGGAATCACCATTTGACATCATTGCCTCAGAGCAAATAGCATGAAGCAGGTGGGAGTCAGGAGCTTTGGGGTCAAATCCCTGCTCTGCCAATATCTAGTGTGTGATTTTCATTAAATCACTTAATTTTTTCTTGGCATATGCTACAATCTGACCCCTAAAGTCCCACCCAGGCCAAAATGTTAAGATTCTGAAGTTATAGTATATATATAATTTCTTATATGTTTTGAGTCCTGTAAGTCTTTTTATTCACTTAGTCATTAATTCATTTATTTACTGAGCATTGAATTTCAGCATTCATCCCAGAAAACACCAAGATCTTCTAGAGGCCTCATCTCCCCTTTTAGACAATAGAGTTATTGGTTTGGAATGAAGTCCTCGAGGGCAAGGACTTTTCATTTTCTTATAACCAAAGCAGATAAAACAGAAGGAAAAGTCACTTGGGCACCTGGGTGGCTCAGTTGGTTAAGCCACTGCCTTCGGCTCAGGTCATGATCCTGGAGTCCCTGGATCGAGTCCCGCATCGGGCTCCCTGCTCGGCGGGGAGTCTGCTTCTCCCTCTGATCCTCCCCCTCTCATGCTTTCTGTCTCTCATTCTCTCTCAGATAAATAAATAAAATCTTAAAAAAAAAAAAAAAAAGAAGGAAAAGTCACTTTGACAAGATGAGATCTCAGAAAAAAGAAGTTTGGGCAAATACCAATAAGCACTTTGTTAACATTTTCAGTGTCTGAGTTTTTTCAGCATCTCCTCAATCCTTGTGCACCTGTCCATACAAGCCTGTAGTTACCAACCTGCCAAAAAAGGGGGGAGGGGGGGATGGTTACCAATTAATTGAAGTCACCAGATTTCAAGTCTGGTTTCCCAGGACTATCATCTTCTATGCCACCTATAGTAACATTTGTCCCGTTTGGCTCCCGCAAGTCCTCAGACATTCATTTTAGCGGACGGCAGTTCTGCTTATCCCATCAGCAGACACCATTTTGCAAAGTAGATGTCATCTTCCATCCCCCAAAGCTTCAGCAAATTCCTTGGACCCCACTTTTATTTGTCAGGTGTTCATGCTAATTCCCAGATGCCCTTATAACAATAATAATAAAAGTAAAATTCTTACCTGGATTTTATTTATAAACACTTTGTGAGTTTGCTTACTACCTGAGTACTTACTAGTTAGCAGGAGCTATGAGTTACTTGCTCATCTTTCCACCAACTTAGTGCGGTAGCATTTGTTAGCTGTAGGTTAAAGTTGCAAACATCTTTTCATTCAACTCTCATATTCTGAAATCAGCTGCACCTTGGTATTTCCATTTTAATAATTTAAAGCATAGGCTTTCTTTTTTAAAATATTTTTTTAAGAGATAGAGAGAGCACGGGAGCAGGTGGGGGTAGGAGCAGAGAGGGAGAGAGAGAATCTTAAGCAGGCTCCACACCCAGCATGGAGCCCAATGTGGGGCTTGATCTCAGGACCCTGAGATCATGACCTGAGCCGAAAACAATAGTTGAACACGTAACCAACTGAGCCACCCAGGCTCCCCTAAAGCATAGGCTTTCTAAATTCAGAACTTGGGTTCAAGTCTCTCGAGCCCTGTCATTTACCAGTGTAAATTCTCTGTGGTTTCTGGAACTGAAAGAAACGGAGGGTCCCTCTGTGGTAGGATTGTTGTGAAGATACAATGAGATTGAAGATACCAAGCTTAACGTATTGAATGGAGCACTGGGTGTTATACACAATGAATCATGGAGCACTACATCAAAAGCTAATGATGTAATGTATGGTGATTAACATAATAAAATAAAATTTAAAAAATATATTAATTTTTTCTTTATAGATCTCACTTTTTAGTAAACACAATCTTCTCAAATAAAATTTGTTTGTACTTCATAAAAAAAAAAAGATACCAAGCTTTAAGCACTGTACCTCCACTTAGTAAACCACCAGAAAGCACTAAGAGTCATCATTCCATTGCCTCTGATAAAAAAAAGGTATTTTATGGGTACCCATCCCATTTGACTCTTACGACTATACCTGATTCGGTGAGGGAGAGGTTGGATATTAAATTTTTTTCAGTTTAAAAATATATTTTGTAATTCAAGAATGCATGGTGGGATGTATGGTGAGATCCAGCATAACATGAATACATTTCTTAAGTGAGAAATTGAAAACTGCCGTAGATATAGTCTAAGGTGTGTTTTTGTTTTTGTTTTTGAACCTTGCTTTGCTTGTACCACTTTACAAGACTCAGGCCTTTTTCCCCCCTTCTATCACACTTTCTTTAAAAAAAAACAAAACAAAACTTAACAGAACATTGACTCTTCAGTATATCTGAACTCTAATACAAATTATATCCTCTTGGAAATCATTTCATTTGTTTTTAATAAATAAGTAGCAAGAGGATTTGCATTATAGAAACAGATATTACTTCCCCCAAATCCTCAGTTAATTTCACCTTAATTATAATTCTAGGAAAGTTCCTCAAACATTGGTTATAGTCAGAAATTTTTTCCAGAGTTATAAAAATCATGGAAATTTGAAAAGAAGGAAAAAGCTGATTGTGTTCAACATCGCAAGGTTTATAATTTGACCTAGGAGACCCATGTCTGCCCACTATTTCACCATGCCAGCAAGCATGTGTCAGCTCTGAGTGTCTGGCACTGTTCTAGGACCAATGATTACATTCTTACCATGGACAGTACACCATTTTCAGAGGTGTTAGTATTGGTTTCGATCGCCAAGATGGTGAGTTGGATAGAAAGACTGTGTAGTTATTGAACAACTTTGGCAAGTACGTAAAATTGAACATAGGTAAAGGCCCTGGAAGGACTGAGGCCAATCCTCAAAGAAATTGGGCCTTGGGACTTTTAAGAAACTCTAATCCAAAGTTATTGAGAAAAAAAAAATGCCCTGATAGATTAGTGATGCCCACCACTGACATGGGAGATATTGACATATGCTGCGCAATTACCTTCTATGGGTTTCCTCCAAAGGACGCATCGGTAGACAAGGGACCACATTCAGGTGAAGCGTGGCAGATGCAGTGGATTTTTGGAAACTGTGGGAACAGCTATATTCCTCCAGCTGTGAGAGGTAGAGCAAATGAGCAAAAAAGGAAGGGGCATTGAGTGGAGAAACACAGGAGCCATTTCAGACCTTCTTTGGGCTCATTGGCTCCAAACCACCAAGTGACTGTTGGGATTTTGCAGAATCAGAGCAGTCTGGGCTGTTTTAATTGTCTGAAATTTGTGCTGTGGTGGTTGACAGGTTCTCCTTTAAAGATAATAAATGGCTCACAATTACTTTAGTTTAGAAAGTGCTCTTCTGCCCTGGGACACTGTAATAACCAGCCATGGAAAAGAAAAGGCCTGGGGATTTATGAGGTGTCCCAATTTACAACCATCTGGGAAAAATACAGCAGGACGTTGGTATAGCAGTGTGTTAACCAGAGTTAATCTATCATTGCTACTATTATAAGCCCTCTCTTTCCTTCTGCTTAAAACTATCACAGGGATTCATCCCTGGCCTTCACAAAGACCCACCAGACATCATTTTTCTTAACATGCAATTCAGAAATATAGTCTGATTGACCTTCGCTTTACTGGACTGAGTGGGAAATTTTCCAGGTATGAGGGATTTTAGAAGCCCCTAGTGATAAAAAGATAAATGAGGTATAGTGTCTTCTTTCTTCAGGCTCAAGGTCCTACTGGGAGACCAGTAGTGAATATATAATTTCAGTACACTCTGAGAAGTTCCCTTGTTGAAACAATAGGGTAGAAATACAATAGAAATATATTTGTATGTGCAAAAAAAGTCATGTGCTTAATAATCACGTTGTTTTCCCTGCCCCAAAATTATATTGTTAGCCCATACCTATAATAGGACTTACTAAAGTCCAATGTTATTATTTGTTTACACACCTACCTCCCACTAAGGGCAAGTTTTGCAAGGTGGGCACTGGGTCTGGTTCTTTGTATTCCCAGCACCTCGCCCAGTGATCAGCCCATATTAAGTGTCTAATAAATGTTAGCTGAGCAAGTACAGGACTGTATACTTCTAAAGTTTGTAATACCAGGAATTGACAACTTATTAGGTAAAATTTAGAAAATCAAAATATATTTACTCTTAAGATATTCTGTTGATGATACAGATGAATTTATTTGGAAATTAAAATGCATACCATGGTGTTTTAAACTTCCCAGCAGAGAATGGTCTACTCAAAATGTCACACTTAGTTGGATGAGTAGTGAAAAGGGGAGAGTATTTGGAGAAGGGTAAAAAGAACAGTCCTTTCCCATATATATCACAGAGTAGAGACCAATGGGCACTGCTAAATTTTAAGCCCCACTGAGTGGCCAACTCCCCTGCCCCGTCTGTCTGCTGAGGAGCATCCACCAACACTTCCATTTTGGTGGCACTGTCCTTCCGGAGTGACTCACTGGAGCAATGATTCTGATCTCCCTGGGGTTCAGCAGCCTTGCCTGATGGCTAAGCTAGTTTATGGGAGCCATACCTCGTTTTTCCCACCCTGAATCCCCTGTGGTCTTGCCTGAGCAGTCTGCTTATGAAAAGTTTACTAAGTCTCCCTTCCAGTGGGGCAGATTGTCCCATTTCATTTGTCACTATTTAACAGGTTATGCAAAACATGCCGGGAAATCTCAATGTGCAGAGCTTCTGGTTTCACCTCCATGTGAGACAGTAGACATTTCATTTATTTTGTAATGGCAATTTCAGAGTAGTTTGAGGCTAATTTATCAGTGCCCACTGATATTCTTAATCTCCGTCTTCCCTTAGTCTATTCAGTCACTCTACAAATATTTATGGAACTGATCCTGGACACACAGAGATGAATTAGGTAAAATCCCACCATCCACAGAGGTTGAGACACACCAGGGTAGATCAACACATGAGTAGACATTAATTACCATTCACTCCTTTCCTTCACACCTTACAACGAATGAACGAAGAAGGGACAGCGGGTCGATCCCAGATTTATTGGTAAACAGCCCATAATGTTTAAAGGGATATCTGTGGTTGCCATTTATCCATTAACAAGTACAACCGGGAATTGCTCATCATTTAGCAGTATGTATTTTGGCCTCATGATTATGTAACTTAAAAAAGGAAAATCCTTTGAGGCTCAGTTACTTCTCCAGAGAAATTCCTCCTCTGCTTTTGGGGACCTCCCAGGAGAGTCAATCCACCACCACTCTTAGTCATGGCAGCCACAGCTGCAAGAGAACAATACCTCAGTAGTGACTCTAGTTTGGGAGCCTTTCCCATTGGGAAGGTCATTCTTTGTAATTTTCAGAAGACTTGCAAAAGACTTCGCTTTCAACATCCATGTTTGACGAAGTATGGCTGACTTTGGTGAACAAGCATTAGAAAACCAACAGTAGCATAATTATTTAAAAAATCTTAGCTATAATTTAAAAAATTAAATAAATAATAAATAAGCTCTCATTAAAAAAAATCTTAGCCATTTCTCCTAACCCTATGGGAAAACAGTTTCTCAACTTTTGTAAGCAAACCAGCCCCTTTGGTTTCTGTCTCTTTCTCCACACATAGTCACATGTTTTGACTGACTTACTTGACATGTTGTTTATTCAAAGCTGTAGACTAAATGTCACCCACTAATGTGATTTGCTCAGACTTTGCTTGCCTGAGGCTGACTCCATCAGACACTGGTGAAAATAGCTCCCTCTTGTCAACCAGGGTCTTCAATTAGCTGACCAGCAAATCTGCCCTGATTACTGTATTAATTTGGCTCCCTGTCTGCAGTGGAGAAAGGAAGTTTGGTCACACCGCTGGCCTCTTCATTGCTCTCCCTTCAAGGGCAGGCTGCAAAGAGAAGGTCGTGATCCCAAACTTCACCTTTGTTTCTCCTCTTTTGAGGTGGCTTCCTGCGGCAGCTGAAGAAAGTGAGAAGTGTGTTGCTCCCCTATCCATTGTTCTTCAAGAGACCCCATGCTAATTGATTTTAAGATGAATTGCTAGTTGAAAGGTTTATTTTTTTTACTGGCCATAAAAATGCCTTAAGTCTTAAATTAAATGCCTTCTCATGAGGAACAGGACAGCTGTTAGTGCCTTGCGTCTCAGTCTTTGGAATGTGAAATCACCCAGTTAGCACCTGCATGGGACTACGGGGTCAGGCATTGTCTAACGAGTTATTTTGGGGACTAAAGCCAAGGCCCTCAAAGCTCTGTTTGGATTATGATCAGATTCTCAAGATGCTTGAAGCTGCATGAGCATCTTTCTATCTCCTGCCGTCCAATTCCTATTTTATTAGCAGCTAAAACCAGAGGAAGTTCCCAAGCAAGGGAACAGTGCTGAGCAGCCAGCTCCCTTTCTGATGGCTCCAGTGTCATCTGCTTTGCTCTCAGGGGACGTTTGAAAAATCATCTTTCAGGCGCCTGGGTGGCTCAGTTAGTTAAGCGACTGCCTTCGGCTCGGGTCATGATCCTGGAGTCCCGGGATCGAGTCCCGCATCGGGCTCCCTGCTCAGCGGGGGGTCTGCTTCTCCCTCCGACCCTCCCCCACTCATGTACACTCTCTCTCTCTCTCTCTCTCTCTCTCTCATTCTCGCTCTCTCAAAATAAATAAATAAATCTTTAAAAAAAGAAAAATCATCTTTCATACTCTCTAATACTAGTCCTCCGTCAGGTTCCCCAGGCCCATGTGGACACTGCCGGCTGCAGGTTGCCTACTCGGATTGGCACATAAGCTACTGCCCTGTGTCAGGGAACACGGACGCTAATTGCTGCCCAGGGAATTGTGGGCTCATTGGGAAGACGGGGCTGCCTTGCTAAAGGGGGTCCGTACATAGTGCTTGAGCCAGGCAGGCAGATGCCCACACCACAGTGGCTTTGGCTGCCTCCGTGGTAAGCAGAGTATCTGTCTCCTGAGTAAAGGTGGCTTCTCAAAGCATGCACAGAGCCAGCATGGTCCCCTGACCAGCTCTCTGACTGTCGCAGGTGGGAACACTCATCCTGCCCACACCGTAGCTCCTATCTGAAGACCAAGCCTTGGGGGAGCTACAGGCAATAACAAGTTGAGGGCTTGCTTCCTCATCTGTAGGTTGCATTGGGCAGTTTAATGAGGCAGAGGAGCCTGTCCCTTCTCTCTTTTCCTTGGAAGGGCAGCAGGCATCGCTCCTTCCTATCTTCTTATGCCTTCTCATTTAGACCAGTAGACCTCAAGCCCAGCTGCACATTAGCATCCCTGTGGGGCATTGTAACATGTGCCCCGTGTCCGGGACCCATTCTAGACCAAATGAATCAGAATCTCTGGGGGGTGAGGCCAGGCCAAGGGATGCTTTAAATTTTACTGTAGACTGAGGGTTGAGAATTACTGATTTTTTAAGCTATTCCTTTCTTTTAATCACTTGATGAGTCCATTGGTCATAAGTTGAATAGATATTTTCTTTTTTTTAAGATTTTATTTATTTATTTGACACACACACACACAGAGGACAAGCAGGGGGAGTGGTAGGCAGAGGGAGAAGCAGGTTCCTGCTGAGCAGGGAGCCCGATGTGGGGCTCGATCCCAGGACCCCGGGATCATGACCTGAGCTGAAGGCAGAGCCTTAACAGACTGAGCCACTCAGATGCCACTAAATAGATACTTTCTCAGTAACTACTACACAATTGGATTGTACAGACTCTGGATATGCGATAGTCAACAAAGGACACAGTTCATGGCGTTATGGTATAATCCTGTGATGGGAGAATGGGAGAAAACACCGACTTCGGTGGGAGGAAAGCAGGTCAGAGAAGGATTTTGTCGACTTGAAGAATGAGCCGGTATTAGGAGGATTTTAGTCACAGGTGGAAGGAAGAGCACAAATGAAGGCACAGGGGTGAAGTTCAAGGCACTGAAAGGATCTGAGTGTGGCTAGATCATGGGGTGTGAGGGGTGAAGCCAAGGAGGCGCTTTTCTGCATTTATTAATGAACAAAATGTTTCAAATTCTTCTGGTATAATTGAGGACACATGATGAAATCGAGAGGGGCTGGGGGTTGCACACCAGCTGGGCTGATCTTCTCTGATTTCAGAACAGTTTCTGTCCACTTCCATGAAGCCTGACCCCACAGGGCCCCTCACCACGGGACTGCACTGGTCAAACCCCAGCAGGAGATGTGGCGGGAGGAAAAGCAAGGACAGACCAAAATATCTTCAAGGTCCTGAAACCATTCAGGGGGGACAGTTGAGAACATTGCTTTTAAAAAAATAAAAACTTTAAAATATCAGAATCAGTTCTGTGCAGTGCAACTTAAATATAATCTTGAACTGCCCTACATGTGTTATAAACGTGTGTCATCAAGAGGTGGCTTGCATGCTGCAAGGAGGAATTTTTCCTTTGGATAAGCTGTCTTTAGGACTGGGATTCACAGGAAACCTCATACTGATGGGTATAATGTTTGGGCTTCTCCTAATCCTGACGGAAGATGATCACCTCCACTTTATAGATAAGGAAACAGGTTCAGAGAAGCTGAGTGAGTCACCTGGTTCAGCGGGTCATGGAACCAGACTTTGAAATGAGCACTGCCCAACTCTAAAGCCAGGTGTTTTTCCTCTAGACCAGGAGTTGCCAAATCACTGCCCACCGGCCAAATCTAGCTCACCACCTGTTTTTTTGTAATCAGGTTGTATTGGAACAGAGCCGCACTCATTCATTTACTTCCTGTCTGCGGCCATGTTCACGATGCCCAGGCATAGCTAAGTAGTTGGCAGCAGACATGATCTGGCCCTTAATAGAAATTTGCCAACCTCTGCTCTCTGCCCACACTGCCCCGGAATAAATACAGAAACTTAAATGCTGCTCCTTGGGTCCAGAAAGCATTTTTATTTTTTCTCTCCCCTCCATTTAATACACTTGACACCATTCAGCAAAAACTCTCATTTGCGTGGACTGACCTAGGCTGTCCTCTCCCCAGCTGTGGCAGAAGTACAAAGGAAAACCATTTTTAGTTTCCAGAAGGTGTCCTAATTTTAAAGACCTGCATCTAGGTCAATACTTGTCCCTGCCACATATGTCACCAGTTTTTACCTGAACTTCTAGTACTCTCTCTGGGCAAGGCCACTTCTCCCCACATCCTAACCTTGGAGAGTAGCCTTTCAAAGTGATCCCTGGCCTCTGGGAAGTTTTCCTGTCTGTAGATGAGCACCTAGACTCCTCTCCGGGCAGAATCCTTCCCATTTTTTGGTCCTTATGAGTCTTCAGTTGTTTTGTCTTGTGTAAGGAACATTCTTAGGAAGAAAAATGGTCCAGTGCTGAAGCCCAGCAATGAAAATTCTCCCACATGACTCATTTTTAAGCTGGACTGTATTGACATCTGTCTTCCGTGCAACAGCCTTTTCTCTTCGTTATGAAGATAAATCCATTTAATGGGTTGCTACTGATTGGGTAGATTGTACATTTTTGTAAGTGCTGACCCCCCAGCCCCCTTTAGCGGCAATGCCCAGTAGCGGCTTCTCCAGAAACCCTTCGCTCAACCGCAGACCGGCCTTTTCCAGCTCAGCCTGGGAAAGAAGTCCAAAATGATCTCTCAAACCCTAAGACAGCATCTCAGAGCCACAGACTTTGATTTTAGGCTTTGTAAAAGTGCACTTTGAAAACCATGTTAAACAGTCTTGTAATTCTGTTAAGGATGTATTTGTTTAATTCTACAGATGACAGGTGGGAGCCTAAGAATCTATGGCATTGAACTTATCAATCATTATTACAGTCTGGAAGGTACCGTGGTTAAGTACTAGGGACCACATTACAAATAAGAAACAGGACCTGCCCTCTAGGCATTTACAGTCTAGATGGGGAAAGGTACACCAATAACTGACTTAAGTGCTTTATTATGATATGACAAAAATTGCTGCAGATACTGTACTGAAGGCTGAAAAGTGGTGCTGGATGTTTGCTGAGACCAGTGCTTCTCACATTTTCGTGAGTGCTGGAATCACCTGGAGGGGCTGTTGAAACACTGATTGTAGGGTTTCTGATTCAATAGGTCTGGGGTGAGCCCGAGAAGTTGCATCTCTAGCAAGTTCCCAGGTGATACAGATGTAGTCTGGGAACACTGCTGAGGATATTTTTTATAGGAGAACCCTCTGACATAAGTCATTTCATTCTCAGAAGGTATGGGAACATTACATCACATTGGTTGTGTGTCTAGTGTGTTCCATTCAGTGTGTCAGTACTTTGCAAGTAATCCAGTTTGGATTTCACAGCAACTCTATGAACTCTGAGCTATTACTTCCACTTTATAGTGAGCAAACTAAGGCTTGGGAAGGGAAATTCATGTTTGCTAAATATCCACAGGGTACCATAAAGGATATGAGGCTTTCTCTAATGAGCAACACCTCGATGAAGTCTAAATGATTAGTCCTTCCAGTTTACAGAAGCTTAAACTGAGGCTCAGAGGGGTTGAATATCTTGAGGACGGTCACAGCCTGGCTTTACAGTTGTGTGTGGTGGGCCCTTTATAAAGGCTGAGAAGCCATCCTGCCACGAATAGCACCCACTTGCTGAAAGCTGCTAACGTGGACTCCAAAAGCATGATTTGTCTAATGCCTAAGTCATGCACTCCCTCCCTCCAGGCTTTGCTCTTGCTGATCCCTCTGCCTGAGCTCCCTTTCCCTCTTCACCCTCCCACCCGTCCTTCCAGTCCCAGGCAGGTTAGTCTCAGCCTTGCACACTTCCCTGACATCCCCCCTTACCCCAGTTGATCAGGGATCATGACTCCTTTGTAATGTCTTCCTTTCCCCAGGCCCCTCTCCAATTTTTGTATGTGTCCCAACATAGTTTACACTATTGAATTCCATCACACACACCCCAAATCCCCTGGTGACTTACCACTAATTACAGAAAAAAAAAATCCAAATTTAAATTGTTCATCTTGGCCAGCAAAACCACCCACTGTCTGGCCCAGCCTGACTTTCAGCCTAACTCGAAGCCCCACCTCGATTTTTTCCAATGGAATGAAACCACCATACATTCCTCCCCACCCAGGGCTGGGCTCTCCTCTCTCCAAGCCTTGGCTCATGCTGTTTCTTCCAAGAATGGCTCCTTCTCTGCCACTCATCGTGTCCACATCTGGTCTCTCCTCAAGCCCCAGCCAAAGTCCTGGTGCTGTGCAATCAGCCTGTCAGCATTTGAGAGGGGCTAAATATTTGGGGAATGACTGTCTCGCCCTTGCTCCACTGTGACATCACTTCATCCCTTGGAGGAGGCAAGTATGTAATGGCTTATCCACTTCCCCAGACCAGGACACAAGGCTTCAGATATCTCGCTTACGGTGACTTGCACATTGTAGGTGCTTGAAAAACAGTTGTTGAGAACAGATGAATAATGCCGGATGAAGATTGTGGGTGTGAAGGTGGGGGTCAAATTGGTGATTAGACTAGGGAGCACATGGAGGCTCAGGAGATCTTGGAATAAAACACAGGAGCATATCTCAATGAACAACAGGGAAACCAGGAGCCCAGTTAGACTACCAGCATACTTGATTCTTGTTAGGGGTCCCCAGAACTTACTCTTTTAACCCAATCTTCCGAGGAGCTGAAAGGTTTTCTCCATTTGAAGTACATGTGTGTTATAGGACTCCCACTTCTTCTTTTGTAACATGTGACATTATTACAGAGAACATGTGCTGGAAAAATTCCAGAAACACACCACAGGCACAGTTTGACCTTGACAAAATAATCAGTCAATACCAGTAGGTGAATGCGGATTCTGAAAGCGTGTTTGTCTGATGTCTATGACAAAGCGTATTCATATTTTGTAATTAAGAAGTTTTGTTTTTTTTTTAAGATTTTATTTATTTATTTGAGACAGAGAGAATGAGAGAGACAGAGAGCACATGAGAGGGGGGAGGGTCAGAGGGAGAAGCAGGCTCCCCACCGAGCAGGGAGCCTGATGCGGGACTCGATCCCGGGACTCCAGGATCATGACCTGAGCCGAAGGCAGTCGCTTAACCAACTGAGCCACCCAGGCGCCCTAATTAAGAAGTTTTAAGTCCATTGATTTGCTGATGCCTCCGCAACACCATCTGTGGGTTTTCCAAACAATGAGAAAAGGTTTGATATTTTCCAAAGAAGACAGAGTCAAGCATGGTGGTTGTGAGTATCTTGATTTAAATCATGCACGTAGAGCATTCAGAGACACTTAACACTATTAATTCTAGCCTTTTTGGAAGCTACTTTGCAAGGAAATAGAGAAATATTTTAATTTATATAACTATTTTGTCTTCGTAAAAAAAATCAATGACATCTTTCCCTGGGGTCATTTTCCTTGGCACACAGAGTTACCACAGAACTTCTCAGGGCCAGAGCAAAACTGTGAAGTAAATCAGGCAAAGCCAGTCTTTCCCTCCACCAACCTCATTCTGTGCTGTATCCTAACTACTTGCATCCCTTTCCCTAGGGCCAAGTGCCCCTTTGGCTTCTTCTTTCTTATCCTATCAACCTACTCTTAGGAAATGGTCTATATTCACTTTTAAACGGAAGCACAAGTGATTGTTGGGAATTTAAAAGATTGTCCCACTTATGGATTCTTACATCTAGCAAAAGATAAAATTCTTAAGCTAGAGGAATTGAAACTCTTAACAGTGGATTTTAAGCATAAGGTATAAGTAGGAGCTGAAGAATTTCCCATACCACCATAAGGGATTATCATGATTTCCACGCAAAGGTACAGCCATGAGCATATAAATGAAGATGATTTTTTAAAGGTTTTTCTTATTGAAGTAGCTTCATTGTTTCTATCCAGCTTCCTTCTCTTACTTTTCCCCAATCTGGGCAAACTCCACTCCATAAGCTGATACTCCTCTTTGACTTCATTGTATGTATTCGTTAAGATCTTAAGTTGCAAGTGACAGGAATTCCATTCAATTGGGGAGGTAAAGGTTCATGTAACAAAACCACCAAATGTCAGCATTGAATTGACATTATGGTTGAATATAATTTAACTATTATTAACTCTCTCTCTCTCTCTCTCTCTCTCTCACACGCACACACACACACACAAATCTTTCTTCTGTCTAAGTTGAATGGAATCAGTCTCAATATCTTCCACTCTTCCACATGTAAGAGACAGTGTTATAGTTGTCAATTTTAGGGGAAAAGAGCATGCTTCACCTCTGCTTCAAGTCAAGTCAGAAGTCTGGGAAAGGATACTGATTGGTCAGCTCAGGTCACATGCCCACCTACTAGTGTAATCATTGTGTCCAATCCTATGTGTTCTGGTGACTGTCATCTCTGTGACAGCTCCTTAAGAAACATTTGTTTAGTCATCATCTCATTTAGTCTTCCCTCCAATACAGTAGAATAGGTGTTATTACCCCTATTTTAAAGATAAAGAGGCTGAGACTGAAGATTGAGGACTTACCCAAGGCCACACATATCTAGTTGAATTCTATGACACCAAGTAGCCCCACATGATGGATATTGCATGCATTTGATGTTGAAAAGCCCTGGCATCTCAGTGTAAGACTAGTCCGTGAGCAATTGCTGAGTACCTACCATGTGTGATTTATTCGACGAACAACTGATTAGAAGCCATAAGGAGTATAGTGGGATCATATTCATAATGATAAAGGGTAAGCGGCATGCCAGGGCTTTTCAACATCAGATGCATGCAGTATCCATCATGTGGGGCTACTTGGTGTCATAGAATTCAACTAGATATATGTGGCCTTGGGTAAGTCCTCAATCTTCAGTCTCAGCCTCTTTATCTTTAAAATAGGGGTAATAACACCTATTCTACTATATTGGAGGGAAGATTAAATGAGATGATGACTAAACATGTGTCTGGCACAGAATTAGCATATAATTGAGGTGCATTTGCTATTTCCTTTCATTTTAACATTACTGAGTGACCCCAAGAATGGTGGTGTGATTGGCAGTGGAGTAGTGTTAAATCCCAGCTCATCCACCTACCAACCAGCGCTATGATTTTGAACTAGTTACTTAACATTTCAAAGCCTCAGTTTCTTCATATGTAAATAGAATGATGACCACAGCTAACTCCTAGATTTGAGTGGATTAAGAGAGGGAACATCCATAAAGCTTCCACCATAGTAGATACCTCATCAGTGATAACAATTGTTCTCCTCTGCAGTGGAGGATTAAAAAAAAAGAAGCAGGAAGATTACTACACGTCTCTTGGATGCCTCTATGTCTTTTCTGGTCTTTTCCTGCTTTATAAATTCTGATGAAGACGAATCCACATTAATAGAGGCAATGCTTAATTGCCTCCTTGTGGGCTGGACCCTGTCCTTAGGCAGCACATTACCATATTCTTTTTTTCTTGAGGCATCCAATGGCATATGTCTGTTCTATTAAATAGACCTTCTTTTTAGTGCCTGGCTCAAGAAGGCAACAGCACATACACAATTTCAGACCCCTTATGTGTATGAACACTCAGGCCTTCACTACACGGGGAAAGCATTCTCAGAGGGGCGAGTGTGGGTATCATTTCACGTTTGTTTGAACCAGTGCCAACCAGACATCCACAGTTAATTGTGTCTCAGCGATCTTCTTCTGGAAGAAATAGCAGTGAGTCAGCCTCCTAGCTGTTGCTTGGACTCCTTTCACTTTTGAAGTTTGCACTGTGCACAGTGTCGCTTCAGCAGTGGTCCCGTAATATGTTGAGCAAATGGAGCACTCCTCCCAGCCAGGCCTCCTGCCACCCAATTCCAACTTCGTCAATCCATCTCCTTCCTTGTGGTTCCAGCAGCACAAGAGAAAGTGGAAGATGTACATTATGGTAGTTTACTCTTTGGAAAAGTACCCTCAAGGTTTGGGCAGAGAGCGCAGGGGAAGGGAAGCAGGGGGGTAGGAAGCAGGGAGGCAGGGAGCCGTTCATTCTAGAAGATCTTTCCAAATGGGCAAGGACAACCCCCCCCAGGAAAGTTACGGTCTTCCTTTCATCTACAGGTAATGCAGGTGGTGAAGGAGCAGGTTATGAGAGCTCTTACAACCAAGCCTAGCTCCCTGGACCAGTTCAAGTGCAAACTGCAGAACCTGAGCTACACTGAGATCCTGAAAATCCGCCAGTCTGAGAGGATGAACCAGGAAGATTTCCAGTCTCGCCCGATTTTGTAAGTAACCCCTGAGCTCTGTCTCCTCGGAGGCTCTGACCCATCATTTCTGGTCTGAAGGCCGATCACACACAGTGCAGTGGGCCATGTTGTGAGCTGTTTGCGGAAGGCCAACAAAAGACACTCGGGAAGACCTCAGTTCGGTTCATGAAGTCTCAGCAGCTCCCCGAGGAAGGTGGTGCAGGGGCGGCCGAGGGGAAGGCAGGGACAGGCACTGTTGGCAGCAGGACCTAAGCCAGGAAGAGGCCTGGTTACTGATGAGTCCCCTGAAAATTTGTAGCTGAAAAGTGGGGGGACCTTTCCTAACACTTGGAACAAATATTTTTTCTCTGGGAAGCTATTTCTTGGTGGGTGCCTTTGAGTGGAAGATGCTCTGCCCAGCCAGAACAAAGCCCACTGGTAATTCAGGCAATATGAATGTTCAAGTGGTGAGTGGAAGGGAGATGGAGAGGAAGAGAGAGATTCACTTGCCCCTGCCCCATCCATCAGCTTTGCCTCACCCCAGAGCACCTTGCATCGCCCCCATGACTATCAGCCCATAGGCCCAAGTCCGAGAGCAGCAGGGCCCCTGTTTATAGGACCTTGCAGCAGGTGCACTTGCGACAGTTGTCATTTTGCGTACCTCCATCTTTAGGATGTTCTGAACTTCCAATGAAGACTGTTTGGTTTGCTCCGTCTTTTCTTAGAACTGGCCTATTTATCTTCCCTTGTCCTTTTCTAAGAGCTAGGTCAGTTCTGTTACCCTTATAATTTATAGGGAAGGAAACAGGAGAAGAGGTAGGGGTAAGGAAAGTGTGTGAAATGTGTTCTCATTCCCCCTCAGAAGACTAGCCACAGCTTCTTCTGAACTTTTGTTATGAAGCTGACTTACAACACAAGTGTCACTATGATATGAACCCCACCTCTCTCTGTTTCTGATTCGTTTTCTTTCTGCCCCTCTTTCTGTCCATTACTCTCATATCTTTGACATTTTTAGTGCTTGGCAATTTGCAAAGCAGCGCCTCCTGCTGTTTCATTTCCTCACATCCATGTGAATGAAGTAGGTAGGTCTTATTCCCACTCAAGGAGCAGGAATAGTCCAGAAAGAGGGGAGGAGCCGGGACTTGAGCTCCAGCCCACGGATCCCTCAGCTCATGCTTTGTCCACCCCAGCAGAGCTCCTTTGCGAAGTGCAAGACTAAGATGTGGTTTTAAAAAGTTCACAGGTCTGCAGCTCCCTCATGCATGCTTGCTCTCAGGCCCTGGGAGGCACAGTCAGAGGCTGCGGAGCAGAAGTGCAGACTTGAGTGAGGGTGGAGCTGGGCGGCAGGGCGGGAATGCTTCCTGGGGGTCTTTGGCTTTCATCATGGTGAGACCTGACTTGTACTTGCATTGAGTGCCAGCCAGCTCTGCAGCAGGCACTGCTGGGCCTTTGGGCTGGTCCTCAGCCAGAAGGTACAGCTAGAAATACCAAACAGAAAGCCCTTCTGATAAATGCTTGACTCCTCAGAGATAGGGTTTCTTACTTGCGGAGAGGGATGGCAGCACCTCATCCCATCACAGGGCCTACAGCACCAAAATGTTGGATTCCCTAAGGTTTGTTTCAGCAGATGTGCAAACACACAGAGACTTCATTATGCTTTTGACAGCCGTTCTTAAAATCTAAAGGAAGGGCGCCTGGGTGGCTCAGCTGGTTAAGCGACTGCCTTCGGCTCAGGTCATGATCCTGGAGTCCCTGGATCGAGTTCCGCATCGGGCTCCCTGCTCAGCGGGGGGTCTGCTTCTCCCTCTGACCCTCTTCCCTCTCGTGCTGTCTCTCATTCTCTCTCTCAAATAAATAAATAAAATCTTAAAAAAAAAAAATCTAAAGGGAGACTTGAGAAACCACTTCAGTCAAGGGTGAGGGATCCCAAATTATTGTTTGACCGTGACTTTATTCTAAGTAAGAATGTTAACTGCATGTGAAGTGTGAACACTTTGCTCCTGTTTTGGCTTCATACCTTTATTTCCTGAGGCTCTGCCCATGACATTCTGGCGTTTTCCCTTGATTATAAGAGGCTCATGGGGCGCCTGGGTGGCTCAGTCGTTAAGCATCTGCCTTCAGCTCAGGTCATGATTCCAGGTCCTGGGATCGAGCCCCACGTCGGGCTCCCTGCTCCGCGGGGAGCCTGCTTCTCCGTCTCCCACTCCCCCTGCTTGTGTTCCCTCTCTCACTGTCTCTCTCTGTCAAATAAATAAATAAAATCTTAAAAAAAAAAAAGAGGCTCTTACGTTTGCATTTATTATGTGAGGAGAAGCAATGCAAATATACAGGAAGTCTTCTGTATGTGTGTCCCTTTGGTGTCATCATTTGGCCACGGGACTGAAAAGCACATGGCTCACTGGGGCCCTTGCATGGTTGCAATAAGGGCTTGTTAGAAACTATTGCATTTAAGAGGGCCGTGGGCCAGCCTGATCCTTATCCCAGCCTCCGAAATGGGCAGGTGGGAGCCAGCCTCCCGCTGCTCATCTGGGGATGTTTTGTCTGTTAGAATGACCTGCTAGACAGGAACTCACTGCAGGATTGGATAAAGCCTAAAGGCTGCTGACATGGCTCACAGGACAAATTCACGTCAACAGAAAGGGACAGCCCACGCATGATGGTCTGCCTTCGCTCACTCATTCATTTAACAAATATGTCTCGAGTGACTCCTGCCTGCCGGGCCCTGTGCTGCGGATGGGCAGAGAACCAGAGACACTTGTCCCACCCCACCCCACTCTCCCAGGTTGTAAAATTTGGGTGGGAGGGTGAACAGAGACTGTGCTTGAGTAGAGGAAACAAAGGCGGGGGTTGTCATGAGAGCACACGGAGACACATCTCCCCCAAGCTCAGGAGTTAGGATATTCGAAATTGAGAACTGGAAAGTACCTTTAAGTTTCCAGCTTCTCAGTGTGCAGACTGGGACAGTGACTTGGCTGGGGCTTGCCTGCTGGTACAGAACCCTACTGGCCATACCCTCACCAGCCTCTTGACCGCCATAGTGCTCCCCCCACGGCCTGGCTCCCTCTGTGCCTGCCACACACAGCTTGGTAGCAAACCCAAGTGCCCCAGAGAGCCTTTGAGGCACGCGTCCCATTATTATAAACTGTTTATGTTTCCTGAGTACAAAAATGCACACTCTGTGTGAGCAAATATTTGGGGGGAATATTCAGTAGGTTGAAGAAGCTCTGTTGTATTTCTTAGCTCTTGACCGATTATTTCAGAGAGGAGGTATTTGTACTTTCCACTTAGCATGACTTTACAGGGTAGATAAGTCCCTCCACACAACTAATCCAAGTTAATGGATATAAAAAACTTGAATAGTCCAAAACCAGGTCATTTAACACTACACTGGGTGGGGAAGGAGAGATGCAAGGATAAACACCAGTGAAGCATAGTAGCAAAAGGTAGAAAATCCACACCCAGGGAGCTAACCAATCTGGGCTCAGACTCCAAGGCCACTACTTGGACATGTGGCTCTTTAGACAAGTTACATATCCCATTCTAAGCCTGTTTTTCTAAGGTCTAAAAAAGAAAATGATTAAAGTGTCCACATCATTGCACGGTTATGAAGATTCCATGATGTAGTGCCTGAAAAGCACTTAGGATATATGCCTGGCACATAATATCCACTCAGAGAAATGATCCCTCTTACCATTAGCTGATAACCAGAATGGGACATGTTGTCACACTGTTGATATGTCAGTGGTAAAACTGACACTATGACTGTACTTGTGTATGCCTCGCCTTATCTCAGAAGGTACAGTGGAAGTATAGTGAGAAAGGAAAAGTAAAAACGGGGCCAGAAATCAGGCTAACGCCTACCCTGCCTATCTGCCTCCTCACTAAATATTGGCCACAAGCTTTGTGCAGGGCCTTCTCTCAGCAAGTGCCAGCAGGATGGTCTGGTCAGTTACACAGTTTTCAGTGTCCAGTGCACTTGACAAATGCTTATCAAATGCCTGCCACGTACCAGGTACTGTTCTGTGTATTGGTGATTTAGCAGTGAAGAGGACAGATGCAATTCTCGCCCTGCAATGATTGTATTTTAGTGGGGAGACACAGTCAATAAACATAGTAAATAAGATTATAGCATGTTAAAAGAGGATAATGACAATGGAAATATAAAGCAGGATAAGGGAAATGGAGAGCTGGCAGTCTTAAGTAATGTGGTCAGAATAGGTCCCTCTAGTTGGGATGATAACATTTGAGTTAAGATGTTTAAGGGACTAAGGGAGCAGGCCATGTGTATATTTAAGAGAAGGGTATTCCAGCAGAGAGAAAAACCAGTGCAAAGGCACTGAGGTAGGAGTGGGTCCGGGTGTTCAATAAATAAGAAGGCCACTGTGGCTGAAGAAGACTAAGCAAGGAGGAGAGCAAAAGGAGGTGAGTCCAGAAAAGTGGCTGGGAGTTGATGATGGAGGGCCTTGTTGGGGAGCCTTTGGAGGGTTTTGAGCAGAGGATTGATGTGCTCTGACTCAGGTTTCTAAATGATCCCTCTTGCTATTGTAGTGGGAATAGACTCCAGGGAGGCAAGTCTGGAACCAGGGAGGTCAGTAAGGAAGTTATTTCAATAACCCAAGCGAGAGATGATTCAAAGTGATTCAAGTCTCTACTATAGATTAGATAGATTTTGAAGATAAGAAACAATGATATTTCCTGATTGATTGAATAAGAGAAAGAGAGGAGTCAAGGAGGAGTTCACAGTTTTGTTTGAGCTGAACAACCAAAGGCGAGAAGGAGTAGAGCAGGTCGAGACAGGGGGTCAGGAGTTCAGCTTTGGACCTGTCAAGTTTGAGGTGTCCGTGAGACATGCACATTTGGCATGTCTCACAGTTGGTTTGACGAATTTGGAGTTCAGCTGAAAGGTCCGAGTTGGAAATATAAATTTGGGAAGCTGTCAGCATAAAGTTGATATTCAAAGTCATGAGTCTATAATATAAAGAACAGAAGAAATTCAAGGACTGAATTTGGAGGCCCTCCGGTTGTCAAGACAGATCAATTTCCATGAAACAGACACTGTCCCTCAGCACACCCAAAGTCTTCACGGAACCCTTTTAGATCAGGGGTCGGCAAAGTATAGATGGCTCTTGGGGCAAATCCAGCTCACTACCTGCTTCTGTAATTGGAGGTTTATTGGAACACAGCCACACTTGTGTGTTTACATACCATTCGTTGACTGCTTCCACTCTACTGCGGCAGAGCTGAGTAGTTGCCACAGACAGCTATGGCCCCGAGAGCCTGAAATATTTCCTGTCTGGCCTTTACAGGAAATGCGTGCCACCCTCTGTTCTAGGCGGACACCGAGTAGCAGCTCAGTGGGGCAGACCGCAGGGCCAGGAGGCAGCTCACTGGTCTAGCAGTGCCGTCTGTCTTCTGTATGTGGCACTGGCCTCGCTGCTGGCCTTGGACCTGGGATTGTCTCCCAGAAACGATGCTGGACCTGGAATTGCTCTTCATACACTCATTCACCCTACCCCCTTTAATCTTCCTTCTTTTATTTATTTACAAGGCCTTTAGACAGAATTAGAAGAATATCTATCAAAACGAGGGCAGTGAACCCATGACCTTGGCCTCATTGACCCCAAGCTGAGAATCTCTATCCCAAACTGCAGTCCACAACGCATTACACTGAGGTCCAACCTCATCCACAGACACACCATGTAGGTGTTATATATGTTTTCCTAATATGAGTGAATTTTATAGCAAGTGGGTCCATTTGCATGAAAAGAAGAGGAAATCACTTAGAAAAAAAGAAAAGTTGTCCTCTTTTTCTCATTGCCCAGTCATGTTTTAGAGGCCTTTGGGGTTCACAACAAGGAACGGTTAATTCTTGCTGCAGTGGATTCACTCACTCTGGAAATATCTCCCCAGGAGACGTTTCCATAATGGAGTGTGTCACCATGCGCACGTCTGGGTCTTACACTAAGATGTCATAAATCATCGACTAAAATGACTCGGAAGTACTTTCAATTATTTCCTCCTTTTGGTCCTCTTCCCTGCATCTTTATCTCCATTTTAATAATTCAACTCTAGCCTACTAAAACTATTATTTAAAGATACATCGCAACCTAAGAATCAATGAAATTCCCAAACCCTTTCTCCAGTGACCTCTCGATCCCTTAGTGCCATTTCATCCTCTCTGCCCCATCGCCCTGGCTTGGAAGTCAGGAGCGGTGATTTACTGTTGCGTGTGGCTGCCCTGGCGTTTCCCCCCACCTTTTTCTCCCATTCAGAGCAGGGTTCATCAAAGCTGCAGTATACTAAGTCCATTTTACAAAAGCTGAACACTGATGATAAATAGTTTTAGTCATCTGAAAGGCCGAGATGAGACCCTGGAGGTCTGCGCAGGAGAGCTTTACAAAGGTACCAAGCTGTGTTCTTAGGACTCAATCTCCATATTATGCTTTATAAATGTTCAGTTGCAAGGGTATCAAATGACAGGAGGTTTAAAGCCATTGGAGTTTAAAATATGTATTAGCAGAGTACTAGCACACCTCATTAGAGGGCCAGATCCTTTGATGTGACTTTTTAATTCTCTTTATTTCACATGTAAATAGAAGCAGTTTGTATGCAGAAGATTGAGTTCCACACTTAACCTCTATGAGCTGTTTCCCCACCTGTAAAATAGAAATAATAATACCTACGTATTAATAACACTACTACGTGTTCCCAAAACTTGGAGGTTTTTGAGGGGGAGCGAGAAGGGGATGTTAATTGAGCTAAAATCGGATAGTCCCACTACCCGACTCAAAGCAGGCACTTCCCAAGCGTGAGTGCCTTCCCCACCCATGAGCCAATCACCCTGTGAAGACAGCCTGTCTGCAGTCGGAGCAGGTCCAGAGTTGAGGTGGAAGCTGACAGACATGTGAGCCATGACTACAGTGAAATGTGGGCGTATGGAGAGTTGGCCTGAGGGAAGGAGAGAGTATCATCAAAGCAAATTCAGTAATAACTTTGCGTTCCTGCCCAGGGGGCTCGTAGAGCACTTGCACTTACACTGTCTCCTTTGGGAGTCACAGCGTTTTCCCACAAAATGTTCATATCCCCATTTTACAGGTGGGAAAACTGAGACTTAGATGAGCTACATGAAATGCAAGTCATGGGCAGAGTCTAGATTGAAACCCTAGTCTTCCAAGTTCTAGGTCTATGTTCTAATCAATACTTTAACACTACTGAGGGTTCTCCCTGTCCAGCATCAACCAGAACAGCTCTAGCTATCCTAGACTCAAATGCTAGAACACTACATAAAATTTCACATGATTAAAAAAAAAAAAAACTATTCTCTTGGGGTGCCTGCATGTCTCAGTGGATTAAGCGTCCGACTCTTGATTTCAGCTCAGGTCATGATCTCAGGGTCGTGGGATGGAGCCCCGAGTTGGGCTCGTGCTCAGCCAGGAGTCAGCTTGTCCCTCTCCCTCTGCTCCTCCCCCTGCTCTCTCTCTCTCTCTCAAATAAATAAATAAAATCTTCTTAGAAAAAAAGAGATTTAAAAAACATTGTACTCTGTCCTGATATCTTTAAGGCATAGTGCATCTAAAACTAAGTTATATTATATTAGCCTGACTCAAGATGCAAATAATCCCTAATTTATCCTATCATTATCCCCAGCTCTGTGGGCTAGAATCAGGGATGATATGTTGCTCCCATTTGTAAGTGATAGAGTGGAAAGCAAAATGTGGTCCTGCAGTTTGCTGTGGAATTAGTAATTACATGGCTGCCCAGTATTGCTCTTTGGTCAGATCACAAATGTAGTCTGGGAGTTTACCTGCTGTAGGGGGGGAAGTGTGACCAAAGATTTATTGTCTTGGCAAAGCCAAGTGAGTTTCTGCATGAGTTTATATCTGTGGCTTTGAGAAACAAGGGAAGAAACTTCTCGGGAGGCTTTGGTATAGCAAAACGTCACGCAAGTGGCTGGTGCTTTGGTGGGTATTCTGTAAATGTCAGAGAATCTATAGTGTTGTTTTAACAGGTCAACCTGTCCACTAACTCTTAATAAATAATCCTCTAATGCACCATCTTGGGAGGTGTTGGGATGGTCGTGGAAAGATGTGGCTTGCACTTCGCTGCCCCATCTGCCCACGATGCCCTTTCAACCAGGTGCTGTTCTCAAGGCATGCCATGCAGTGCGTGTGTGTTCTTCACAGGGAACTGAAGGAGAAGATTCAACCAGAAATCTTGGAGCTGATCAAACAGCAACGCCTGAACCGCCTCGTGGAAGGGACCTGCTTTAGGAAACTCAACTGCCGGCGGAGGCAAGGTATTGTGTCTGGGGCACTGTGTCCCAGCGAGGGTGAACGGTGGCCTGCTCCCCTGGGAAGTCATGGGGCATGGGTGCCGGCTTAAGGGTAGGCCTTGCAGCATTGGACTCCGAACAGGAATAGCAGTTCGGGTAAGTTCTGACTCCCCATGTGCACCCAGGGAAAATCAAAGAATTACCAGAAGACCCATGGAACTGAAAAGCCACCTGAGCTATTTAGTGCCACGAGTCTGCTAGTGTGTTTTCAAGAACAGCCAACATGTATCGAGAGCTTACCATGTACCAGGCTCTCCTTTTACTTATTTTAATGCATTTCCTCCTCCTGGTAACCCTGGGTAACTCTGTGGTTATACCCACTTCACAGATAAGGAAACTGAGACCCTGAGGAGCTAACTAAGTTGCCCAAAGTTGCGGAAGAGCAAGGATTCATACTCCAGCAACTCTATGGCCCTTACTTTCATTTTATTTTTATTTTATTTTAAATTTTTTTTTTTTTTTTTTTACGGCCTTTACTGTTAATGACTCCCTCTGGTGTCAGGAGAGCTGGTACCCACAGCTGGATTTGATTTTGAAACTTTCAGCATGGATGGCCCTAATTCTCAAATCCCCATACTGATTCCCTTCTAGGTGAAAATTACTTTATCTGGAGATTTAAGTAACAGTGCACCAAGGTGGGATAGAATCAGTTTTCATAATCTTGCAAGAAGAACTTCTGAATTGTCTCAGTGAACTTTAATCCCAAAATACCATGTCAGAATGGGTGCCATTAGACTAGTTCCAATAGACAGGAGGCACTCTCTGCTCTTTCTCAGTCAAGGAAGTGAAGTCTTTTGATTGCTTTCTTCTTCTCTTGACAGGCTGCTGATTGCAAAGTCACAGGATTCATGTCATACTGTCCTATAAACAAACAGTCAGAAACTAAAACTAAAGATAAATCTGGGGAGAGTGATGAGATTGAGGGACAACCCGGAGCAAGCATAAGCAGTAGCAACTCTACCAAGAAAAACACCAGTTATGGCCCAGGAGAAACTCTGGCAGATATTTTTGAAAACCAGTGGATGCTCTGCTCAGACACAGAGCTCACCCACTAATGACAAATATCATTTCATGTTTATGCCAAGCCCGTCCCCCTGGCTATTTTCTTTAATGGTTTTGTGCTGAATATTGAGTAAATTCAAACAATTTCAGATATTACAGTTAAAAATCATATTAAGGAACTTCCAAAGGCAGAACTTCCTTGAGAAATGAAAGTATAGGTTGTTCCCAGAGGATGGCAAGCTATGGAACTGAGCTTCAAAAGGGGCCTCAGGGGAAGGACCATGGGCAGAATGATGATAAGAGCTAAGTTCCAGCTGGGACTGAGAAAGGCTCCGTTGGGAGAGCAGCCAAAGAGGGAGCTCCCTCCTTTCTCACCGCATTCCTTGCATGGGGCATCATCATCAGGGCAAATGCTTTTCCAGAAGATAGTGTGGCATGATGATGAGGACAAGAGCCCTGGGGCGGGATGAAATGGGTGCACTCCCGCCTCTCCCCCTGACCAGCTGTGTGACCGTGGGCAGTCTCCCCATCAAAAATGGGGATAACAGGACACCTGGGTGGCTCAGTCGGTTAAGCGTCTGCCTTCGGATCAGGTCATGATCCCAGGATCCTGGGATCAAGCCCCACATCAGGCTCTCTGCTTAGAGGGGAGCCTGCTTCCCCCTCTGCCTAGTTCCCCCTGCTTGTGCTCGCTCTCACTCTCTCTCTCAAAAAGAAAAAAGAAAAAAAAAAGAAATGGGGATAACAATGCCTGTGTCCTGAAGTTAGGTGTGAGGAGGGAAGGTGATCATGAATGTAGCTCTGAGAAAGCCACCACAAAAGGTAGCAGCTACTCTTCTAGGAGGTTATGTAGGAAAAGAGCGATGAGCTGGGAGTGAGTAGACTTGACTCTCGGCTTCACAACTCTAAGTAACCAACTGAGCGCCTTTAGGCAGACACGTAATCTCTCAGGGCTACAATTTCCCATCTAATAAGTGGGAGAATTGGACTAGATGATCTCTTAGCTCAGTTAGCCAGATAGTCGATTCTATGCTTGATCTTTTCATCACCTTTGGAAAAATCAATAGTCAGGACATACTGCTCCCATAAGATGATTTATAAAGTTTTTATTTACTTGGCATTGGGCAAAGGACATAAAAGTGGGAGGAGGAGGGAGAAGATGGCACATGGATTTATACCATCCAGTGCCTCCACTGATGTCTAACTAGAATCCTCCAGAACGTAATTCAAAGAACTCAACTTAACCTTCTGGTCTACTTTACTACAAGTCTTCTTCCCTTTCTAGGCTGAAATGGATAAGATTCTACTAGAATAATCCTGTTTCTAGATATAATAATGACAGTCTTTTGGCTAAAGAAGTATCAGCCCATTATTTGCCAATTTTTCCCATTTTCTAAAAACGAATTACCTAATGAACAAAAAAATATTAGCACCTAGATTATAAATTTATTAGTTAAGCTCCCTAGGGAGCCTAGCCATCTGTATTTAATATAAAATCATCCTTCTGGGGGCGCCTGGGTGGCTCAGTTGGTTAAGCGACTGCCTTCGGCTCAGGTCATGATCCTGGAGTCCCGGGATCGAGTCCCGCATCGGACTCCCTGCTCAGCGGGGAGTCTGCTTCTCCCTCTGATCCTCCCCCCTCTCATGCTCTCTCTCTCTGTCTCATTCTCTCTCTCAGATAAATAAATAAAATCTTTAAAAAAAAAAAAATCATCCTTCTGGGTGCAGAAAGGAAGACCTTTTGGTGTTTGGTAAATGGATTTAAAATCTGGTGACTAGATCTGCGTGCATAAAAGTAGGGATTCAAAGCAGACTGTGATGAAATTGGTTTCCTGTCACCCCATAGAAACATTCCACTTAGATTTACACAGATTAATGAGGACATGACGTAAAGTCATTTTTTAAAAAGATTTTATTTATTTATTTGAGAGAGAGAGAGAGTGAAAGAGAGCATGAGCAGGGGGAGGGGCAGAGGGAGAAGCAGGCTCCCCGCTGAGCAGAGAGCCTGACAACGTGGGGCTTGATCCCAGGACACTGAGATCATGACCTGAATCCCCCAGGCGACCCTGTAAAATCATTTTAATCCCTTCGAAAGAGGTGCACTTCCACAGGAGCTCTCAGAAGGGAATAGCCACGTGCCCTCCCAGGTTAAAGAGCAAGGACTCTGTGAAGGAATGGCAGCCATACTCCGTTAAAACTTGTTCAACAGTGAGTCAGATACAGATGAGCCGATTTAAGTATTAACTGTACAGGGGATAATAGGAAAGAGCTTTCTGTCCCACAGAACCGGAAAGCGGGGGAGCAGACAGTCCTTTACCACACCACATTTGGACAGAAGACCCAAGTTAATACCTACCCATCATTCTCCCTGCCTCATGCACAGCTCTGCTACTTGGTTAGACTGATGGAGATATTCACAGATCTGGGTTTCTAGGAATTCTGGCCACACTGGAGAACTTGGAGGCAGTAAGTCATGTGAGACACCTCAAGTGGTATTCAAGTCTCTGCTTCCCCACTCGCTAGCTGGGTGGCCTTGGGCAACCTACTAGATCTCTCTATGTTCCTGTTTCTTCATCTGTCTAATGATGCCAGTTGTAAGTAAGGGTAGAGTGCTTTACACATTGTCAAACATGATTTAGTGACATTTAGCATTAATTTTAGCTTGTAGATCCTCAGAATATAGGTTTTTAAACACAGGTGGGAGAGTGGCAATGGACGTCACATACCAACCTCACTCCATTCTGTTCCCACCACAGAGTATCTAAGGCTCCTGTTCCGACTCCTTCACAATGAGATAGATTGCCTTGCTTCTGTGTCCCCTGGGCTTCTGTGGGACCGAATTCAGATGAAATTCCAGAAGTTGTCTATGGTAGGGCCATTATTTGCATCGTGAGAATCTGCAGGATCAAGAACTGCTCCGTTTTCCTTATATTTCAGAGATTAGAGTCTTTCAGAATCCTTCGTGTTGAATAGTCTTGATAAGAGCCCAGGGCTACACATTGGAGTGTCATTACAAGAAATGATAGCATGAAACTTTTGCTTCTCATTGAAAACGTTGTCCATTTTGTTGGCCAGCATCCCTTCTCTAAGCACTAACACAACCACCTTCTCTAAGCACTAACATGACAGACTTAATTTGGAACTCGGATGTGAGCAAAGCATGTGCCCCGAGGAACTAGCATGCTTCCGTGTCCCTGCCAAGGGTGATCTACCTTATCTCGGTGTCTCCACTCAGAAAACCTAGAGCCAAGTGGTATATTCAGGCATAGTAACCAAATGAACCCTCGTTAGGAACAGGCTGTTTCTTCCTCCACTGTTGATTGAAATTTTTGTTTAATATTTAATTAAACCTTATCATAACTCATTTTTATTTAAAAAAAAGGGATAAATCAACACATATTTTCAAAGGAAGAAAATCCAGTTGATTTTCAGGGACAAAGCACTTTCCAGTAGCTCAAAATAAGAGATGATTCTTGTTCTCAGAAGGTGGAGCGAGCAGGAGTGGACAAGAGGGGTTACCGTTAATGGGAAAAAGAGGAAGATGCTAATAGCTGTGAGCCAGCTCTGTGCAGGATGCCGAAATGTTTTAGATAATAATTAACATTACGTAGCAAAAGGGGAGTAGGGATCTCTAAGGTTCTTACAGCTTGGCCGAGGCTACTTAGCTGATGTGTGAGGGCCAGGTGTGGAGCCCAGGTCTGTAAGACTCCAAAGCAGCAGTTAGGCCAAACCATTTTTAAAAGGATTTGGGGTTCTGGAGTCATCTTCTGTTGTGAAAGGAAGCAGCAGTCTTCAGGGAGACAGAATCCGGAATCAGAACACCATCTCGTTCTAAAGATTATCCAGTGAAATGAGGAAGATTTGGAAGGCAGGATGGCCTCTGTCTCTATCTGTATTCATTGTCTTCCTTTACTGGACCAATAGAGCAATCTCATCAGACGTATCTCATCACTCAAAGAAGACATTTCCCCTTAAAAACATTGCTGCATCCCTTGTGTTTTATGACTTGGGAAGCTTCAGACCTAGGCAGGAGAAAGACCTGAGCACACTAAAGATGTTGCACATTTTAGGTTAACCTAGGAAAGCTCCAATATCCTAATAGAAGTGCCCTAAGATTTTACTTTAGTAAAGGCCACCTGCTTCCCAAACACAGGACTCTCAGGGCCCCCTGGGCCAGCAGCCATTTGCCCCCCGAGTCCCCGACAGAGCCGATCAAGACTCCGTTCTTGCCGTGCCCTGTGCCTCACTGACCCTCCCAGCATTTCACACTCATGGTAGCTAGTATCCAGCTTGCTGGGCCCCCCTGCAGTCCCACTGGCCAGTCCCAAATGTGCGTCTAGCCTTGGTGCTAAAGACTAACGGTCTTCTGTTGGATATAGCTACCTATGGCTCATTTAATTGAACGTAAATAAAATTTAAAACTTCTTTTCTTACTATTGGATAAGTATCTATGGAGTATTTCTGTCATAGCAGAAAGTTCTATCAAACAGTGCTGCAAGAATTACAGTTGTCAGTGGTTATTAGCTCCGTAATGATCTATGCGACATTGGGAATAGCTTTAATCAGCCCTGGAGAACTTCTTACCAGGCTTGTGAGCTCTGAAACCAGCTTTTCTCTCTGATCCTACACACACACACACACACACACACATGCATGCACGCCCACACACATGCACTCATACAGAGACAGACCGAGAAAGTGAAGCACAGAATTATCTCTATCTTGTCAGTTCCTGAATTTGGAGAATGGAGAAATGGTTATTAACGTGCTAACAATCGTAATTGACTGGAAGACCTCTATGTTAACTCCTGTTTATTCTTTAAATGCTAGTAAACAAACTTCAGTAATGTTCTCACTGCTTCCTGCTAATTGCTTTTAGTGACACAATCCACTCATTCATTGCCCAGGGGGATTGAGGAACTAGAAACATCATGCTGGGTTTTGAAAAGAAATACACATTTTTCTTACCATGAAAGAAACTGCAAATCAAGCTGCTGCTGCTGGCTGACATGGAAACTGCCTCACGCAACGAGCCGGTGTGTTTTCTTGCTCAGAACTGGCCGCTCAGCTCTACAGCAGCTCCCCCTTTGAGACAAACACACACAAGTTATGATCCTCTAAACCTTCCCAGAGCTAATGACTCCAGCCCCCATCCCGAGGAAGATACTGTCATGGCATCCACCCCTTTGCTTATGAGTCAAAACAGCCTCCCCAAGACTTTCCAGCCCCTGTCTCCAGTGTTCTGTCATCCATCCAAGACTTCCTGTTTGATGGGGAGGAAGGAACGGAGCAATCCCTTCCATTAATGACATCCAGATCTTTTTGCTCTCTCCCATTTTAGTAGTAGCCTGAGAAAGAGAAACTCATATAGGGCATGAGAGGGGTTAGCCAGAGGAAATTCTGTCAGCTGTGCCCCAGATATCGATATGCCAGGGTTCCAAGAGGCCTTTGGTGTTTCTTTTCAGTAAACACGCACCGCAACTTTGCGAAGACAGTGGTTGCTTTGCCTCCAGGAACCGTGATAAATAACCACCGTCCTCTCATAGTTTCTGAGTGGAAGAATACGCTGCACAAGAGGCCTTCCCTATTCCTAGTTTTCCCTGCAGTCTACTCAGAGTTGCTGAGTCCCTGTGCCTGTTTCCTAAGCCTGGGAGACAAGTGTTTCCACCATGTTTCTCTCAGTTGCCACCAAGAACCAAGGGAGCTCCTCATCCTTGAACTTCTTGGCTCTGTCTCTCATGTCTGCCTTTCACCCTGATGAATTTGTGCTGTACCCAGCAGAGTTCCATGTGCATCGGGCACTCTGCAAATATTCACTGGATAAGGAAACGTCCCTTGAAAGCATATGCAGCAGAAATTTTTGAAGTCTTACAAACAAATATAAGTTGTGCATTTTACTTCACAGTATATCTGCTTGATCCACTTAAATTTTGTAATGCTCCCCCAGTATCCTGAGAATGAGTGATCTTTGATTGCATCATATTGGCCCTTGGGTTTTAGGTTACTACCATTACCCCTGGAGCTTATCCCAGCTTAAGAAGTGAGGGGTCCCTGTAAAGAACAGGTTGGGCCCTTACTCAGAATAAGACCAGCGTGTCCCAGTGCACAGCTCACTGACTTCCTTGCCGGCTTTCTGTGACCCTTCAGTTACCCACTTAGCTAAAAATCCCAGTGCTGAGGTATCAGGGGAAGGAAGCTTCATAGTAAATCTCTCCAGCTGGCTTTGTGCAGTCTCCACAGGGCCCCCAGGAGCACTGCTGATGCTCACGACCAGAGCACCGCCTGCTCCTTTGGAATTCACAATTCCTATTGTGCATCACGAGTCCGATTCCCAAATGTGTTCTCCTCATGGAGAACTGGTGATTACATGTTTGCCTAATTGAAATGACTGTAGATTATTCAGGGAGTAACTTTATTTTCTCCCTTTGAAATAGTCTCCCAGGAAAATGACCTGTGTTATATGTGTAGATTTAACATGATTTTAAAAATTGAGCAATGCCAGGTGTTACCCTAGCCATCAAATAACTTTTCCTTTCCTCTCAAATTTTTCCAGCAGAGTTCAGATTCTTTTTAAATTATATGGATTGCCATATTCTGACTACATTAAAGAATTCTCAAACCCTATTTATAGATGAGGAAGATGGGAATCACAGAGGCATTTCGCTTTTGTGGATCAAGTTTGGGCGTTTTCTTTGTTCGTTGTGTGGTTTTCCTTCCATTTTTAACACTTTCTTTTCTATTAAAAGAGTCCTAGTTAAGACATAAGTTTTGCAGTGAAGGTAATTTTAGATAGGAACCCACTTTCCTTAGGTGTTATGGAGTACTTTCTAATCAGAGTAGTTTGAAAACAATACATTTGTAGACACAGTAATGAGGTGACTTGACCAAGGCCACCATGTTCGCCAACTACATGACTGTACAGAGGGGCTTACAGGTCATGGATGCTTTCAAGGTCATACATGCTTCATGTCTTAAGTGTTTTGACCAAGTCCCCTTGGGTCCTCATATATCAATTTAGCCAACACCAACTGTGCTACTCCTATGTGCCAGGCACTGTGCCAAGGGGTTGGGATAGCGTCATTATGAAGACAGGGGCTGTCATTAGAGAGCCCTGGCGTCTCCATACTGTCTGGGCTCATGAGTATCCTGAGTCCTCTTCCATCAGTAATTATTCATAGGACACCTGCTAGGGCAAGTTGATTCCCTAGGGTTTGTGGCAAATAATGAGAAATACCAAGATGCTTCACATGGGGGCCCCCATAATCAAGGAAGATGTTGGGGCAGCTAAGAAGATGGGGAGAGTCCCTTCAGAAGTAGTAATCAGAAAGGGCTTCCTGGAGGAGGAGGCATCTAAGCACAGCCTTGCTTGAGTGCTTCACGAAGATTGCTGTCATAATTTAAGCTCTTTATAAAAGTGTTTTTTGCCTCCTCCTTCCTACCTCACAGGCTTATTCAAACATTTTTATTACATTTCAATGCAGAGCAGGTTAGGTTGAGGGGGTTATTTGTAAGAATGACTCTAAGGCCCTGATCATGCCTATTTCTTTGTTTTTGTCTTAATTTTTTAATTTTGTTTAGTTTCAGGTTTACAACATAGTGATTCTATACTTCTATATATTACAAAATGATCACCACAATAAATGTAGTAACCATCTGTCACCATACCAAGTTGTTACAAGGTTACCAATTATATTCCCTATGCTATGCATTACATCCCCATGTCTTACTCATTTTATAACTGGAAGACTGTATCTCTTAGTTCCCTTCTAGTCATGTCTATTTAGAGAACTAAACTCTAGGAATCGGAGAGGAGACGATTGGGACTATCCTCATTCTTTGGATAAATCCCTGAATTATTTAGATGATTTTCTCATGAATTCCACCCCTTGTGTCTATCACTAGCATCCTAATAATTCATTCTTGGATTAATTTGTGTGTATTAGCCCCAGAGGTGGGGGTCTGGTGCACCAACTAAGATATGGCACACAGCTATCTCAACAGTCTTAACATCTTGGAGAAGAATGTGGAAGCAGAAGAGTTCCAAGAAAGCTGGTTTTTCTACATCTACCTCCCCACCTTTGCCAGGCTTACGTGGACAAGGAATAATTCCCATAGTCATTATAGATACTGATTAAATAAACCCTCTGGAAACTGCCACCTCAGAAAACCTGATGCCATTATTCCTGAAGGGTTTAATGACCTCCCGAATGGTTAGCAGGACAGTGCTAACTAAATATCAAAATCAAAAGGGGACTTATTACCCAGGGCTCTAGAATTCATTCCTTCCTGAAGACCTAAAATCAAATGCATTGCTTGTTCTCCTAGGCAAGACTCTTACGAAATAAAGATGTCGATATTTTTGGAAATCAGATTCACTTACCTTATAAATTTGTATGTGTTTTTTCCCCTCAGACAAATTTTGGTACTGTCGACTTTCACCCAACCACAAAGTCCTACACTATGGAGACTTGGAAGAGAGTCCCCAGGGAGAAGTGCCCCACGATTCCCTGCAGGACAAACGTAAGTGGCTCTCCTGTGTAGGAGGACTGAGTTTGGGTGGTTGGTTTAGCTTCCTGGTCACAAAATAGCATGCAGGAAAACTACCAACCCAAATTAATCCACTGGGCATGTCTCATCTTGTTGTAAGTCCCAGCCCGAGCATTCCCATCATGCACGAGACCCTGATGGATTATGGGTTTGGGGCTGAAGAGGGGAGGGTGCAGAAGGAATGCTCACATATCTTTCCTGAAAAATACAAACCTGGAGTTCAGACATCCACTTTTGCACCACTTTCCAGGTGCTGTTTCAGGGAGCAAAGACAATAGAAACTTGACTCTGTCAATTGTCTTTTTCTGGTGACCCAAAATAATTTCACGAGAGTCCCTACCACATTTATTCATTATAGTTTAGTGTATCCCATCATTATAATGCAGCGTTAATGGCAGAGAAGTAACTGAGACACTCAGAAAAATCTATGATCAGTTACATTCTATTGTCAGCAAACTATTCCCTGAAATACTTTGTATTTGTATTTATTTGCTGTTTCTGTATGATATTTTAACATGTATGTTTCCAAGAGCCAGTAATTTGCTAATTATTTTAGCCCAACACCAAACCAAGTTCCAGGTTTTTAGACAGTAATAAGTGTACAAATTAAACCAGGTATTATAGAAACATTAAACATTAAAATACACCAGGGTGATGAATTAATTTAGATGATAAATGAGATAAAATGGTGTCAGAGGATATCCCAGGTAGAGAACCCAAAGAGTGAGAAAACAGAAACACTTTTGAAGAGCTTTCAAAAGTCACATTGACCCTGCATGAGTCATATAAGCGTGTCCCAGACCAAATCCTTACCCCCAAGCCCCAGCGCCTTTCCGCTTGTCGCCCCAGGGCCCACGGAAGTCAGCTCTGGGCTGCCTTCCTTGCAGCCCGTGGCCACCAAAGGCAACAAGTAGCCACAAGTGAGAAGCTCCTGACACATTCAGACTCTGGGCTGACCTATCAGGTGGACAGCCTAGAACATTCTCTCTTCCTCCAGCATCAAAATGCAACAGTCTGGTCTTCATAGAGTCATTTAGTTCAGAAAGCGATCTTGTTTGCCATCATAGGAGCACGACTTCGCCGGCGCACATTATTAGCCCCGTTAGTGGGAGGAGCAGGAAATCAGAAAGGCATGAGTGCAGAGTCAGCTGGTGTCTGCATCCCTACTGTGGCAACATAACGAGGACTCTCCCTTCAGGTCTCAGAAAGCCTTGCCCATTCCACCATGGACAAGCTGGACCAGTGGTTCTGAGGGTGGTCCTTGGACCATGAGCAGCATCTCCTGAAAACTTCCTAGAAATGCAGGTTTTGCAGCCTCATTTCCAGTCCTGCTGAATGAGAAACTGGGTGTAGGGGCCGGCAATCTCGGTCTTCACAGACTCTCAGGCAATTCCAATGCACATTCAAAGTGAGAGCCCCTGAGCTAGATACTCTACTCTGCATGGTGATTTCCCAAAGTTGGCTTCACCAGTAAGTAAATATTTTAGAAGAGCAAAAAAAAAAAAAAAAGTGAATTGACAGTGGGTTGCCAACTTTTAATTTTGGCAAAAAAAAAAAAAAGTCTATTAAAAAATGAGATCTAACTAAAATTTAATATCGCATTCCTTTCATTAAAAAGGGGCTCTTGATCATGAAAAACAATAAGAAAGACCTGAAAGACCTAATCTTGGAATATAGGACAGTCCCGTCTACTAAATTAAATTAGCTTTATTAAAAACTCACAGCTGTGTCTTCATTTTCCTCTGTTTGCTATTAACTGGTGAAAAACTCACTGGTAAAACCTCCCTCATAAACTTAGAACTTTCCAGAGGTCAGCAATTTGGAATCACTGCTCTGCAGTGGTAAAATGAGGAGTTAGAAATTACTGTTGCTCAAGGCAACCAGAAGTTCTACACAAAATCTTCCATAGTCTCATTCTTAACCTGATCAGGAAATAGGGAAAATGGTCTGGGCAGAACACGAACACACACACACACACACACACGCACACACACACAGCTTGATTCATTTTTTTTCCCCATGTGGGCCAGTGAATTGGCTCTCCCACTCACTGGACATATTATTTATCCCCATTTTTATAGGGATATAACCCTATTATAGATAGACATTTGGTTGGCATTGTTTGCAGGTTTTATATGTAGCACTCCCATTCTAGCTGGTTCCGTTGCTTAGGAGATTGGGAGCCCTGTTCCTAGAGAATGTCTGAGCCTTGTAGGGGCAGCTCCTCAGCTTGCTGGCAAGCTGATACCCCCCAGCTCTACCAAGGCCTGCACCCCCAAGAGCCCAGGTGAAAGTGACTAGCTATAAACCCGGAGTGCCAAAGCCAGGGAGAAACAGCTTGCCAGGGTGGTCGCAGAAGAGCAAGGCCAGATCTGCAAATCTCCAGACAGCTTCTGGTAGTGGCCACGGTGATACTGGTTCTGGGAAAGGGTTACAATGGTCCCTTCTGACAATGGCTCCAAAGACTCTAGCTGCCCCTTCTTCTGCAAGCCAGTACCTGAGTTCAACAGAGCTGCTCCATCACCAGGTTATCTCCATTGCAGGATAAACCAGGAATGCATACCTGTACAAGTGTATGCACGTAGGAGGGTGTGTGTGTGTGTGTGTGTGTGTGTGTTGGTGAGATAGTATCTGGATGCGCGTATGAGCCAGGGAGGGCGTGTATTCATGTAAGAAGTAAAATGGACCTAGTATGTGCCTGGGATGAGCAGGCCTCAGCTTAGGAAACTTAAGTTGACTGCTTCGGACCTGTCACTGGTTTGCATTTAATTCCAATTCCGCATTCTGCCCATCCTCTTAGAGCCCTTAGAAGTCATAAACCTCATTCCACTAGAAAAATGAAGTGTTCCTTTAATTAATATCAAGTGCCATTGCTCTTGCCATGTATGAGTGCCCTCTCCTGAGACCAAGGGGGAAGTTGTCTTCTGCCCCTCGAGTTAATCAGTGCTGAATATTGAGATATTG
Source organism: Mirounga angustirostris (assembly GCF_029215605.1). NCBI lineage: Eukaryota > Metazoa > Chordata > Mammalia > Carnivora > Phocidae > Mirounga > Mirounga angustirostris. Next base: position 40,517,619 of record NW_026991720.1, read on the forward strand.
ATGAATCAAAGAGTGTAATTGAATCTTCTTAATACAGAGAGGGTGAGTAGAAATCGAGGGCCTCTCCCTAGCTGTCATCACCCCAAAAGGTTTAGAAAATCTCTTCTCGTATTACTTCTGTTTGGCAGGAGATACGGCCCCACATCCCAATCACCACGTTTACAGGATCTCATCGTCCCCACTAGACACTAGACTCCGCGGCTTTCCAGCCGTGCCCCAGGCCCCTCAGTGCCGCCCTTTGAAAGAATCTAGGCCAGAGCTCCTCACTCCCACATCAAAGGGGCCAGGGAGGAGAAGGCTCACCCCCTCACAAGGCGATTAAGCCTGTTACAGAGGATGAGAGGAGCAGCTGAGAGAGCAAAGCAAAGTGGGCAATTTGGGTCACCGAAGCACCATGAATAATTCAGGTTCCTTGACCTACAGAGACAATTAACTTTGATTATTGATAACGAGAATAATTACGAACAACATTTATTGAGTGCTTACTATATGCCAGGCACCGTGCTGAGAGCTCTACATAAATTACCCTCTCACCAACCTGGAGAGGTAGACATCATTGCCCTTCTTTTACAGACAAGGAAACTGAGGTACAGAAGACTTTTAATAACCCATGGTTAGTAAACAGTAGAGCAGAGATCTCTGCTACCATCTAACTCCATAGCCCCAGCTTTTAACCACGACCCTGCACTGCCTAGCTGAAAAGCCAACAATGATCCCGCTCCAGCGTTAGGACGTCATTCTTGGGGCAACTCTCTGACACAGCTGATGCCAGAGTTCCACATTGCAGACGAGGACGGTTAGGCTCCAAGCACTTCAGCCCAAGTGGAACAGATCCAGTGGTGGATCTAGAATTCAAAGCCAGTCCGTGACTCCAAAGGCACAGCCCCTCCCACTGCTCTGCGCTGCCAGATTAGAGATCAGATTCTTCATGGAACTGTGCAGGGGTGGGATCTGCCTGTCCCTCTTCTGTATCACCACTCACAAGAGCGTCTATGGAGCAAGTGCTCATGGCTTACTAGCTACTTCCTGAGGTGCTTTCTGCCTCAGTTTGGCTCCCAGTGGTGAAAGCTTAAACTTATTTTGGTGGCCACACTTCCTTTTTCAATTGTATTTTTGTTTTAAATCACAATTCCAGTTCCTTCCACAGATACTAGCAGTTGAAGAGTTTCCTGGAGTGTCTGAAGTGATCACCACATGTTCAGCATGATTTGGGGTGCTGACACCTTCCAAACATAGGGAGAAGCCATGACCAAGCAAGAGAGCATATAGAGTAGAAGAAAAAACAGTCCCAACTCTGTCCCCCACTAACAAGATGACATTGCATAATTTACTTGCTCTCTTTAGGCCTCAGTCTTCCCATCTGTGAAATGGTAGTATTGAATGAGATTGTCTCAATCTGGCTCAAACTGAGAAAAGGATTGAAAGAAATGAAGCCATGCCCCAAGGATTTAGAGTGGGGTGTAGGGCGCCAGCAGGGACCCTTTTATTTCTCCTATCTCTGGGCACCACTTCTTTATACTGCTCCCACATAAAAAGAGCCTAATGGAAACACCAGCCTGACTTGGAAGCAATCAAGAGCCCTCTCCTGCCTCCTCAGAGTGTCGATTCAAGAGATAGGAGTCTGATTCTGCTCATGGGAATAGAAAGGATGCATTCTAGCCCTTCTGATGCCTAATCTTCCAGTGCATCTAGAGAAAAACTATGCAAAGAGCAACCTTTAAAAGCCACACTGTATTTTTAGAATTTTGTGTTTCCTCTTAGCCATAATCCTGTGAGTAATACAGCAGCTTGTCTCCTGACAGGGGACAATACATATTAAAAAACAGAATATGTACTGCTATGAGCAGGGCGGAAAAGTGCCTTTTCTCCCCTAAAGCCTTCTCATTAGAGATTCTGAAGACTACTCCCACCATCGACTTTTGTGTTCCTCTTGTCCCGTTCCATATGATGGGTTTTCAAAGCCAAAGGGTAACTTAGTATTTATAGATTGTAGAAACTCTTTCTAGTTCGTTGACCATGTTATATATCATACAACAAATGACGTTTTTTGCAAGGTACTTGTGACTCGAACTCCATCTGAAGCTTGAGAAGGCTTTTGAATTGGTAGGTTAACTCTTTCACAAATTCACTTCAGTGGTGGAGGTCCAATTGAAAAGCAAACATGGAGTCAATCCAATTTCCTAAAGTGCCTCCTAAAGTACCCCTCCTGGGGTAGTGATTAGGCAACCAGACTGACCACTGAGGGGAACAGGACTGATTATTGGTTATAAAAATGGATTTCAGGAGAGCTGAAGGCCGTGAGTGGTCAAAAGTAGGTCCAGGAATTATAGAGACCCTCTATAGGAAGATGCCAATCCAAAGGGGCAGGGAAGGCATCCAAGGTAAAAGATCACACTGCTCACGGTAGGCCACATTGCTGCATTATGCTGCAGGAACAAACAGCTCCCAGATCTCAGTGGCTTATGACAAGAGTGTATTTCTCACTCACATTATGTAACTGGCATGGGCCATGGAAGGACTGCTCTACACAGTCCCTCAGGGACACAGCCAGTGGCTGCCGTGCCATCCCATAGCTGTGCATCTGGATGGAATGTGTGGCCTCTTCAGTTTCTGAAGAGAGGCTGATGGACGTGGACTTTTTACTGCTTCCTTCAAGAAGAGACATGAATGCCATTGCCTCTCACATTTCACTGGCCAGACCTAATCATGTGGCCCCACCTCACTGCAAAGTTTGCTGGGAAGTGTAGTCTTCCATATGCCCAGAAAGAGGGGAAAACCAGATATTGGTCAGCACAAGTAATGCCTGCCAACGCGATCTAGAATCAGGATTTCAAGATGAAGGAGCAGATGTGGTGGAACAGATTGCAGGGAGTATGTGCCGAGATTCCTGGAAGAGTTCATGACAACCCCACTTGTCTCTAGGGTTAGAAAAAGCTCTAGGGCTGTCAAGATTTGAACAAAGTCTTAGCAATTTTAGGAGACCTGGAAAATGTTAGCTTTAAAGGGCCTTCCTGTTGCATCATTTTGATATTCTATATGTTTCATAATTTCATCTTCATCTAAATCTCTCCCCCACAACCCAATTCTTCAGTAAAAGTATGTGAACCTTAATTATGAAATCTCTCATCATCTTCATCATTAAGGGAGTCTAAGGCATTGATTACTCGAAGTTTCTGCAGATCCTAAGTGGGCCCCAGGATTCGCAGTCCCTTGTGGGACTACAAGATTAGGGATTGGAGAGGGACAGGTGACTTCACAGTTTTAAAAGTGTGGTTCCAAGCCATCTTACTGCCTTCTCTTTCTCACATGATCTTGACAGAAGTTTTAAATGCACAAACCTGTCCTCGTCTTTTATCTTCCTCCAAGTCTTGAGTAAGACATGAGATAACATCATTTTATCTAACTGCATTATTCTCAGGATCTCCAAGGTAAATACCAGTTACCATTTCCCTACCAGAAAAGAATGTTCTCTTTCTTTGAGTTTACTTCCGTTGTCTGTCAACTAGGGATTAAAAAAAAAAAAAAAAAAAAAAAACCTATCTCACAGAGTTGCTGTGAGAATTAACGAGATGGTAGAGAGCGAGAATTTGGAGAGTGAGTGTTCAGATCCAGATCGATTTTTTTTTTTTTTTTTTTTTTTTTTGGTAAGTTTGCTTCTCCTCATTATCCAAAACTCAGGAGCTAATAGATCCAACTACTGTAGCAAGAGATAGCAATGTGTGCGAAGCACCTGGTGTTCTTTCTGGTAGCAGGAGCTAGTACAGTATTAGTACCGCTGGTCGTAGTATTATTACTGCTGATTCTGATACCATCACTTCTACACAACAATGATGGGTTTTCCTAGGGATTTGTTTTAGTGAACCAAATTCTGCTTGTGAACATAGATTTGTCTCCCCAGGGATGCTTTTGAGCAGAATATAAGAATCCATTTTAGCGTCTGGCCCTGGGATTTTGCCTGACGTCTCTCTCTTTTTACCTCTTTTCTTTCCTCGTGTTGCAGTGGTTTGAGGAATGACAACTGTGTTCGCAGACTCCGCGCTCAGCCCTGCTTCTTTCCTGACATCTCAGTTCTCCCACGGTGTAGTGACTTTCATTTTCTCTTCTGAATTGCAGTGCCGGTGGCAGATATCAAAGCTGTGGTGACGGGGAAGGACTGTCCTCATATGAAAGAGAAAGGTGCCCTTAAACAAAACAAGGTATGATTTACAAATTCTTGCGAAGAGTGCTATCTGCACAGTGCAGTCAGCGACTGTGGGGGGCCCAGCCCCGCGTTACTAGCAATGCGCGTGTACATGCATGCGCGTGTGTGTGCGTGCATGTGCTATCGCACGTCACTTACCCAGCTCTCCTTTTTCCTTCCCTGACTGCTTTTATATCCCTTAGGCTTAGGCTTTCACCAATCACTTTCAAATCCCTGCCTCCCCCACCTCTTCCATTCTCTCCCTTCCTGTCTCCTGACAACGCTAGGGATTGCCTCCCCACTGTTGTCACCCAAGCCACCCTCAAGCCTTCTCCCTTCATCTCCATCCGTTCTCTGGGCCTCTCCTAGCCGCCCATTTATGTTCGTGTTCTCCCTTCCCTGACTTCCACCTCAATCTCTTCCATTTTTCTCCTGCTGTCCTTACCTCCTCGGTAGCCTCTCTGGAGTCTCTGTGAAGCCTGGGAAAGGCAGAGACCAGAGGATTCAAAACATTTTAGAAAACTTAAGGGCCTGATAGCCTTCAGTGTCATGGAAAGTACTGTGAAATAACTCAAACCCAGCTTCAAGGGGAAAATTTCCCCAGAGGTGAATATTGCTTAAATCCTCTTCATATCATAATAGTTTTCACCCTCCCCTCCTAGTTTACCAACCAGCTGTTCATCATAACAGCCCGGGTTCCATACTAGAGGGTGTGGGAGGAGACACTAGCTGAAAAGATGAAAGAATTTCCTTTGCCCCCACTTTGCAGGTATTTGCCTTTGGAAGGGCCACCAGAGAGCCAATTCATTGTTTCTACCTCTCGGCATCTTGTGATACATAGTACCCCTCCATGAACAAAATTATCTAGATTGATCTGGGTGCTGCAGCCACTTTGGTACCAAAAATATCCCATAGATCTGTTGTACTGTAAAAGTACTATTTAGGAAGATAAAGGGGAGCAGATACAGCCAAGAAGGCTGATAGCAAAATCATTGCTTCCTAAGTCACATAAGTATAACTCACCTCAACTCTGTGTGAATTCCTTCTTTGTCAAGCCTGTCACAGCACCATCATATAATGCATTTAACTGACCAGCATAATGATATAAGGGCATGCCTCAGAGTCTGTGGGTCACCTGTTACACAGCATTTCTCTCTTCTTTATGATATGGGGAAACAGGGATGGTACCGCTCATCAGATTTCAGATGAGCATCCTTAACTACACAGCAAGTTCCCAGTCTTCATGGTTTGCCTCCTCTACCACCTGATATGCAGAGCACAGTCTCAGGGAGCACTGGCTCTGCTCAGCCCCGTGGTTATATAACACTTGGAGCTGAGCAGGAAATTAGCAGCAACAAGAGTTTATAACCCAGAGAAGGCCAGGAAGGGTGTAGTTTGCAGCAAAACAGACTGCCAAGACTCATGCACTCTGAGTAGGGATAGAGAGAATTAGGTAAAATGCATGTGGAGAGACTGGTTTCAGTCCCAACATGGGAGGCGCTTGGGAATTGTCACTCCTATCCTTGTAGTAAGAAGAAACTGAATAAAGTGAAAGCCAACAGTTTTCTTGGACCTACCAGGGAACTGAGGTTGCAAGGCAAACTGCCACCATGGAATCTGGAGAGTCAAGTGCATCCAGAGAGCCACAGCCAGATCTGCCCACCCGGGGCAGAATCCACTGGAGCTATAAATCGTAGGATCACTTAAATGACAATTCTGATTAGTTGCTGTAGGCTGAGTGTGGGCTAGTGTGAGGGTGAAAAACTTAGGGTTTCAGTCTTCTAAGGGGTGGCATACTTTCATGGGCTTTACCTCCAGTAACCCTAGTGGATTCTTACAGTGAAGAACTGAAAAGGACCACCCCTCATGTCTCTGGCAGGGGAAAAGGAAGAGTAATCATGAAATATGCCAGAGCCTTCTCCATAACAAATTTCTGTTCTCCAGATCTTTTTACTATCTAGAGGAAGAGAATTTCTCTCATTTTATCTCATTTTAGCCTTTCTGTCTCAACTGTGGGGTTGGGGGTTGAGGGAGACATAGTCAATAGCAGTCAGAGCCTCAAGGAAATTGGTAGGAAACTCTGCAGCCAGGAAAAAGGAGAGAGGGTGGGAGGGGAAGGGGAAGGCTATACCATTTGAGAAGGTGACAGCCAGAAGATACAGAGCCCCTAAAAGATGAAGACTTAATTGGCAAATTAAATGCTATTCATCACCCATATCCTACCACCACACTAATAAGACTCCAAGATAATATAACAGTCGATCAGGGCTGAAAGTTCTGCAAGACATAAACTCTCTCTGAGGAAGAATACTTAGGGAAGCCCAAAGTCAATAGAGGAGACAAAAACAGGGACACTAGAGGAATTTGAAGCCTCTGACACTTATAGCTACAGCAAATATTAAACATATCCCAATTCCTTGTGAGATTAACATAAATCATCACCATAAGGGTCTATATATCTCACTTCCTATTGCCTGACATAACATGTCTGGATCTCAACAAAAATTATAGGCATGCCATAAAGCAAGAAAAAACAGCCTGAAGAAACAAAGCAATCATCAGAACCAGACTCCATTATGACACAGATGCTGGGATTATCAGACAGAGAATTTAAAATAACAGATTATAAGTGTTTTAGGCTCTAATGGAAAAAGGAGACAACCTGAAAGAAGAGATGGGTAATGTAAGCAAAGAAACAGAAACTCTAGAAATGAATCAGAAGGAAAGGCTATAAATAAAAACATTGTCACAGAAGTGAAGAATGCTTCTACTAGGTTTATCAGTAGACTTGGCGTGGCCAAGGAAAGGATTAGTGGCTTAAAGATGAGTCAACAGAAACTTCTAAACTGAAACATAAAGAGGGAAAAAAATGAAAACCCCAAAGAACAGAGAGAATTGCAAAAGGTATAACATACGTATAATTAGAATACCAGACCAAAAAAAGAATGGTGCAAAAGAAATATTAAATCAAGAATGGCTAAGGACAGTCCAAAATTAATGACAGGCATAAAACCACAAATCCAGGAAGTTTAGAGAACACTAAGCAAGATAAATATACAAAAAAAACAAAACAAAACACAAAAACCCACCCACAACACTTAGGCATATCATATTCCAACTGCAGAAAACCAAAAACAAAGAAATAAAAGGAGACATTCCCAAATCCATTATTATATAGGGATTTCAACACCCCTCTGTCAGTAATTGATAGATGAAGCAGACAGAAAATCAGTAAAGATATTGATGACTTAGAACAACACCATCAGTCAACTTGATCTAATTACCATTAATAGAAAATCCACCTGACAACAGCAGAATACACATTCTTCTGAAGCTCACAAGAGACATTGACCAAGACAGACCACATTCTAGGCCATAAAATATATCCTAACAAATTTAAAAGAATAGCAATCATACAAAGTATGTTCTCAGGCCAGAGTGGAGTTAAGCTAGAAATCAGTAATAGAAAGATAGCTGGGAAATCTCCCCAAATATTTGGAAATTTAAGAATACACTTCTACGTAACCCATAGTTAAAAGAAGTCTCAAGAGAAATTACAAAATAAATTAAATAGAGTTAAAATGTAACATCAAAATGTGCAGGATGGGGCAAAAGCAGTGCTTAGAGGGAAACTTACAACATTAAACACATATATATTAGAAAAGAAGGAAAACTTAAAAATCAATAAATTTTCCACCTTACAAAGCTGGAGAAGAGCAATTTAAGCCTAAAGCAAACAGAAGAAATAATCAATATTAGAGTTGAAATCAGTGAAACTGAAAACAGGGAAAATCAACAAAAGCAAGACTTGGTTTTTGGAAGAGATTAATAAAACTGATAAACTTCCAGCCTGACTAACCAAAAAAAAAAAAAAAAAAAAAAAAGAGAGAAGACACAAGTGACCAATACTGAAACAGGGGTAGAGATGATGATCTCATTTGAGCATATATGTGTGGGTGGATTGTGGCCTTCCTGTGTCAGACTCCTCTCCCCATAGAGACCAACAAAACAGAGTAAATGACATTTTTCAATCTATTTTTTTTGTCATGGCACTCATGGAAAATTGGATAGATGGATGAATGGATGGATGGATGGGGCACACTGCTATAAACACAGAGATATGATAGCAAGTGGAGGCTAGTCCCGGGTATCCCCTGGTTAAGATGTTCCAGTCACCCCCAGCTCTTCCAGGCTACCTTGGGGGCTGAGACAGGCAGTATCTCCACCAGCCTGGTGCTTTCATTGCATACACATGAAAATTGTTTGTTTTGCAATGTTTTGAGTGTTCATACACCTGGTTCATCAGGTAAAACATCAAAAGGCAGAAAGGAAACCCATGGTTCTAAGAATTTCCTTCCTCAGTCCCCCGTACCCACACCCCTTCTCCTAGTACTCCACAGGCCTGCTGCTCCCTACCTCTGAGACTTCTGGTAGAAAAGGGGATATCTGCAGCTTGAAGGGAGAATTGACCAAAATATGTCTACAGGAGGTCTGTTGGTACATGGTAGTGGGCAGTAACCAATGTGTGTTGCTGGCTCTTCAGACAGTTTTTCCAACTGGAGGGTAGGTTCTGACATTTTGTGCCATGAGACTTTGGTTAGTTTAATTGCTGAGCAAGGCAAACTGACATTAGCATCCTTAAGGGAGACACTTTGTTAATAGCAATACATTGGTAAATGACAGGACTTCTCACTCATTCAGCATCTGAGATGCAGGGCACTGTCCAAGGTCCTGGGAATAGAAAAAGGAAAGGAACCAATCTGACCAGATTTCACTGATACAGATAGGAATGTATTTGACATATCAGAAGCTTCCATCTCACCATGTCCTAGAATCCAGCTTTTATTTTTCCAGAGTGATTCATGAACCTGAAATAAGAAGCAGATTATACTAGGAGCTGATGTTCTAGCATCATCTTGAAAACTCTGGTCTTAACCCAAAAGCCTTTTGTTGAGATTTACTTCATTCATCATTCATACTCATATGAGATTGAGTATCTTCTTTCTATCAGATCTGTGCCAGGAACTGGGAATTCAAAGATAAATACAACCTGGCCCCTGGCCCTGGGTGTCTAGTAGATATAAGACTTATGTGCCAACATGCAATGATAATCCAATGTTGTCTATACTCTGGGACATTTATTTTTTTAATTTAATTTAATTTGATTTGATTATGTTATGTTAGTCACCATACAATACATCATTAGTTTTTGATGTAGTGATCCATGATTCATTGTTTTCATATAACAACCAGTGCTCCATGCAGTACGTGCCCTCCTTAATACCCACCACTGGGCCAACCCATCCCCCCACCCCCCTCCCCTCCAAAACCTTCAGTCTGTTTCTCAGAGTCCATAGTCTCTCATGGTTCATCTCGCCCTCTGATTTCCTCCCCTTCATTTTTCCCTTCCTTCTCCTAATGTCCTCCATGCTATTCCTTATGTTCCACAAATAAGTGAAACCATATGATAATTGACTTTCTCTGCTTGATTTATTTCACTTAGCATAATCTCCTCCAGTCCCATCCATATTGATGTAAAGGTTGGGTATTCATCCTTTCTGATGGCTGAATAATATTCCATTGTATATATGGACCACAACTTCTTTATCTATTCATCTGTTGAAGGGCATCTCAGCTCCTTCCACAGTTTGGCTATTGTGGACATTGCTGCTATGAACATTGGGGTGCATATGGCTCTTCTTTTCACTACATATGGCCCTTTTTTCTTTTTTTCTTATTTTTTCTTTTTTTCTTCTTTTCACTACAAAACTCTGGGACATTTAAATACAGGGAGAGCCCAGGAGACTTGAGAAAGACTCCCAGGGGCAATGATGTCTGAGCTGGGTTTTGAAAAGGAATTGCTAAGTGAGAGGAAGACTTTCTAGAAAGAGGAGAGAGTATGTGAAAAGGCACAGGGTCCTTCCAACATATGAAAGAACATCCTCTGATTGAGAAACATTGAATTCAGAGTACAGGACTGAGAGACAAAAGACCAGAGAGACAGAGGACCGAGAGAAGAAAATGAGTTGGAGAACTATTGGCTGATAATGTTAAGACAGATTGGGGCCAGAAAGTTATAGCCGCCCAAAGAAGGCAGTATCCTCTATTATTATGTACTACATGAATGAGTAATTTTTGCCTTCTAAAATAGAAACTCAAACTCATAGATCTATAGATGAGCAGCAGTGTATTTTAGCTATGAAATCTACTGCTATGCCTATGGCCATATTCAGCACACTCACATGCCAAGTTATATCCTATGTCTTTGCCCTCCAGACAACCTGAATAGATGGTGGAGAACCAACATAGTTCAAGGGAATGCTGGGAAAAATGGCCAAATGAGACGTGTCACCCCAAAACAATATAAGGAATGGCAGCCAGCGCTGAATACTGAAAATATGTTGCATAAAACTCTACTCTTGTATTCAATCTGACATTTGCCTGCTGGAAAATGGCAGTCCCCAAAACAAAGTGCCATCCATGTCTAGAGTTTCTCTGAGCCTCTCCTGACCCAGCATGCCTTGTCACTGCACGCAGGCCCAAGAGTTGAGGATGGGGTCAGAGGCCCCAGGGCATGGTTGAGGGGTGGGATGTTCAGATTCTCCTGCCTCCTCTATCCCCAGAACTCTCCCATCCCGGGCCTTCCTCCACATGCTGAGAGATGTAAATTAATGGAATAGAGAATGAAAATAGGAGCTCCTGAACATTATTTTTCATGGAATTAAATCCAGAGGGAATAAAGGACCTTAGGTCGTGAGTAGCAAAGCCCCAGAGCATCAGATGTCTGAATGCTGTGGAGTGTGACGAAGCCCCTGAGGGGGACACTGCCCCAGATCCATGACTCCTCTTCTACCACCTCCTGGCACCTCTATCCCTCACAGACGGTTTGGACAGGTGGCAGCTTCTGGAGTGTTAGTCTGAGAGGTGCCATCGCTCCCAGCTCTGTAGCCTAGAAGAGCTGACCTCCACCAGTGACTCAATGACAACAAGCCAGGGACGTCAATAAAACTCATTATAGGCGATAGCAGCCTTTAATGCAGGCATGTGGATCAGAGAATTAATTCCTCCCACCCCTCCCAGGCAGCTTTGGTGAAATGAAAGTGGGGATTGACATTCTCACGAATTTCCCATTTCCTGCCTGTGTTTATCAGGAATCTAGGTCATGACGACTCCGCTCCTTCACGTCCTCATTGGTTTGCGCTTTAGGAAGGCAAAACCCAAAGTTGGCAGGCTCCCTCCTTTCTCTTCCTTCTCTGTGCCTCTGCAGAAGAGAAAGTGTCACAAGGACAGCCACATTGACACTCTGGCCTCAGGTGACCTCAGCACCTAGTCAAGAGGCTGTGTCTGGGCTCTGGTTGTGTTCACCCTAGCTGTCATTAACAAGGGGATGAGCCGTGTGACTGCCTCAGCAGAGTGCCAGTTGTCCAGCGTCAGCCCAGAAATCCGTTCGTGAATTTCACCTTTTCCTAGTGACCTCCAAAGGTCACCTAGGGCTGTCACCATATACTGACTGGTCATTCATAGCAAAGCCCATCCTCTCCTTTCTCCCCAATCTCTCAAGCAGGAGTCAGTTTTCCTAATGAATGACACTGAGATTAGTATGAAATCATCATTTATATCAATGTTCCTAATCTAAAAACAATCTTTATGAATTAATGAGATCAGAGCTTAACATTTTATTGAAAAAAGTTTTACATTTTTTAAAAAAAAAAAATAATCACCTCTGATCCCAGCCCCTTAACATAATTATTTTCATTTCACCTTATTTGCCTCCAGTCTCTGTCCACAGGTAGTCATTGTTCATAATTGTGATCAGTATATAAATAATGTTCATTTCTCCTGCTTCTTTTCACTTAAGATCAGATCTTCATAACTATCGTACTCAGTGGCTGGCTGAATATATTTCTCTGCTAATTTGTGATTTCTTTAATGGTTTACCCAAATTGGGGAAGACATTTATTTAGTTCTCATGTTATATTCTTATAGGTAACAATGTATATGGAATTTGCTTGCTTTTTGATTTTTTAGGAATAATCCCAGTAATGGGATCCCTGGTTCTTGATATGGATTGCCTGTTTTTGCTTTTTTTTAAAGATGACACCAATTTATGATGCCACTAGTAGGGCCCATGACAAACTAAAAGACCCAAGAGAGATGCTAAACTTAATAGAAAAAAAATGTTTTTGTTTGTTTTGGTGAACTCTTTTTTTAGTATTATTGATCTCCACTGGGCAGGCCTGAATAGAGGCCCAAGGAAGAAGTAATGAAAATGAGGAGAGCGGTAGTTTGCAGAATAGCTCCCATTCCTGACTCGGCATTCTTTCCTTCACTTGCTCCTGTTTCTGGCAGGGTGAGGAGGCTGTAAGAGCTTGAGACACCAGTAGGTCTAGGCCCAGAATAAGAGCTACTCCCTCTTAATGAGGGGACAGCTGGAGGCAAGTCAGACACAGACAAACCCCACGAGAGCCCAAATAGCCGGATGGTTGACTGTGTCAGGAGAGACATCCAGCTAATGCTAGGCCTTCAAGTGTTCACTTGGCAAGAATTCTTTAACCCATTTGAAATTCTGAAATCTGGAGGCACTGACCTCATCTGTTTGCCTTCCATCTTCTTTCTGGGGCATTCTTGCTGTGAGTTACTGGCCAAAGGCAAATCCTCTGACAAATAGTAAGCAGAGAATGATGTGGAAAGACCTGCCCTCTTAGGAAATTATGCAGTATGTGTGTGTTGTAACAATGCAGAGCACCAATATGGGTACACTTGGCCCTTTCCCTCCAGATTAGGAGCTTTTAAGGTGTTGAGATGTGCCATGACTGTCTTCTAAAGTTTGTATCCCACTAACTGCTCAAACCAATAGAATAATCATTGTATCCAATAATGTACAGCACATATAATTTGAGAAGTGTATTTTAACATACATATTAGACATGACATTTAGTGTCTCAGCCAAGGTCATACAGCTACAGTGCAATGACAGTGTCACTTAATCCTTGGCCCTTTGGGTCTGGCTCATAGCCTGCACTCAGTAGACGCTCACCAATGAATGAACCCACGTATTCTAACATTGGGCCCTTGTTTCTCCTTTATACTCTGCAGCCTCTGGATAACACCTAAGTTTTATGTAGCCTTTGCTCTACAGTACTTCAAAGATTAAAGGACCTAAAGATAATGAGTTCATCCACAAGCCTCGTTGGCTCCCATGTAGCTTCCATATTTTAGGAAGTTCATACCTCTATGGACATCTGTCTGTTTGGGGATGATCAAAGATAGAGCAGCCCTTAATCTGCTGGTTGGGGAAAAGTTTACGATTTCTCAGGTCTCCCTGGACCTGGAAGGGAGGAGCTGAAGAAAGAAGAGTATCATGGCTTTGGGGTTATATGGCTTTGGACAATGATTTAACTTCTCCAAGCTCCTTCCCCTAAAAGAGGAATGATCACACTTGCTACAAGGACTATCTTGAGAATTAAATGAGTTGGTTCATGCAGACCCTCCCCTAAACAGAAGGATATGTGCTGTGAACCTTGATTTAAAAAACAAAAACAAAAAAAAAAACGCCCCTTCCTCCCATCAGCCTCACTGCTGCCCCCATGTCTGCACTCACTCCATGTTCAGTCTGCAGCCATTTATAACTGCAGAACGAATGTGCCCCTTTTTCCTCACTGTGGTGTTTTCTCTGATCCCTTGTAGGAGGTGCTTGAACTTGCTTTCTCCATCTTGTATGACTCAAACTGCCAGCTGAACTTCATAGCTCCTGACAAGCACGAGGTAAGGGTCTCAGTGGGGTTAATTTGTGAGACAATGTCACTTTTTTTTTTTTCCTAGAAAAACAAGCAAGAGAGAAATATTGGAAAGAAATTTCATTAAAAAAAAAAAAAAATCCTGCCTAAGAAAAATCATGAACAAAGGAACATCTCGTTGATTTGGTATAGAATGGAAACTTTTTTAAAAACCACCAGTTATCACAGATTCAACCTCTTACTAGCTTGACCAAGAGTTCATGGTGATGAAAGAGAATGAACAAATGCTTCATACTCAACAAGGGCATAACTGTCAACCCCGAGGAAGAATCAGCCCTGATGAAGCTTTGGTTTTCATCGAGTATTGAATTTTTAGTCACAGTCTTCCCAAGATAAACTTGTCTCTGTTCTTTAAAACATTTGATGAAGTAGGTTTTCTACCATGTTTCCTTAAGTTATTTTAAGAGATCTAGGGCTGTCTCTGCTGTTGTAATTTTATTTTTGAGGTGATTTTATTCCTTTTGACATCTCGTTATAGGTATAATTTGTTTTTCTCCTTGACACACGCTTGTCAGCTATAATTAAAATATTTAGCATAGATCTAGGAAAATGTATTTGTAAGGTGAAATAGCAGCTATATGGTTGATGTAACTCGTTCTCTTGTAAACAGGAGCCCAACATTACGCTCAAAACTGTTATTTTTAGACGATACCGTTCAAATTTTTGTTTTACGTGTGGTTGCATAAACAGCTTTTAGAAAGGAAGGGAACATTTTAATAGAATCTGACTTTTGTTTCCCGTTTCCCCGAGGAGACTCTGCTCATTTAGAAGTTATTCAGTATCTGCTTTTCACTGGTTTTTTAAAGCTTTTGAATAAAATTGTACATCCCAAAGAGAGAGGAAAGATTAGATGCAAATCCTGCATTTAGAATGGTGCTTAAGTGTAATTCTGTGTAACTTGACATTTAGTTTGCAAAAGGGTATGACTTTGTCTTCATCTTTCTGAAAATAGATACTGAGGCCTACTGCTTCTCTTTTTAAATAAAATTGTGGTTATACACAGGCAGGCCATCGTATTTAAGAAGTATACAGCTGTATGGAAAACTACTTTAGAAAGTAGAACTGTGGATGTTACTTAAATCTATGCAAGGCTGTATTTTCCCAGGGTGCATTAATTCCAGATAAGGACAAATGTTCTCAGACTGCCAAATTTTTGTTTGTAACTGCCACCTTTTATTGATACGGTGAGGAGAAAAATGCCATGCACTTGTGAACACTTAATTTCTTCAGATCTCTTTCATATGTATTACCTCATGTTATTTGCATAATCACTCAATAAAATAGGAAGTCCTATTACAGATATCTTCATCAAATGAAGGAGAGAGGCCTCTCAAAATCGAATACCTCAACATTTGCAAAGATAATAGTAATTGCAACGAGCCTGGATTTCTCTGTGCCAGGCACCATCCCATGTCTTATGTACTTCACCTCACTTAATCTTCATTATACCTCTAAGAGAAACAAACTATTATGCCCATGTGATAAAGGAGGGAAATGAGTCACAAAGAGGTTAAGAAGCCTGTCCAAGGTCAAACCAGTAGTCACAGAGCTGGAATTGAAACCATGGAGCCCTGCTCCAGGAACCCTCTCTCCTTGACCCCTGCACTGTGTTGCTAGGGAGGCAGGAAGCAGGACCCGACCTCCCAGCTTCCTGCCTGTGCCCATCCCCCAATGTCAGCAGTTAATCACCTCAGGGCCACAGTGGACCCATCTCTACCCACACCCACACCCATGCCCAGTTGCCCCCCTCCAGATTCCTAGCAAGGCAGATCCAGATACATCGTGTATTTGTAAATGTTCCTGTGTGCATCTCTAAATAAGAGCATCCATTTCAATACCATTATCACAGCCGATTTTTTAACATTTTGATACTACCATCTGGAGTCAGTTTTCAGACTTCTCCACTTGTCTCCATTGTGTGTTTTATTTCTTTTATACTTTGTTCAGATCAGAATCCAAATAAGATCCATGCGTAGCAATTGGCCAACATGTTTCTTCAGTTTCCTTGAATCTATAGGTTCCTCCCTTTCTCCCTCTCTCTCTCTCTCCCTCCCTCTCTTGGGAGCATCTGCTTATGCTTTTTTTTCCTTGCAATTTATTCATTGAAAAACCCAGGTCATCTGTCTGATAACCTTGCTGAGAGTCTAGATTTTGCTGATTATAATTATCTGTATTAGTTTACTGTGGCTGCTTCCACAAATTACCACACATTTAGTGGCTTAAAACAACATGAATTCCGGAGGTCAGAAGTCTGATGCAGGTCTTTTCTGGGCTAAAATCAAAGTACTGGCAGGGCTGAATTCCTTTCTGGAGGTTCTAGGGGAAAATCTGTTTCCTCCCCCTTTGCACTTCTGGAGGCCACCGGCATCCCTTGGCCACAGCCTCCATTCACCCACAACCGGGGTGGTTGAGTCTCCACACTGCCTCATTCTGACCTCCTCCTCCGTAGTCAAAACTCGCCTTCTTTCGGGGCGCCTGGGTGGCTCAGTCGTTAAGCATCTGCCTTCGGCTCAGGTCCTGGTCCCAGGGTCCTGGGATCGAGCCCCACATCAGGCTCCCTGCTCCGTGGGGAGCCTGCTTCTCCCTCTCCCACTCCCCCTGCTTGTGTTCCCTCTCTAGCTGTGTTTCTCTCTGTCAAATAAATAAAACCTTTAAAAAAAAAAAAAAACTCGCCTTCTTTCTCCCTTCTCTCGCTCACTCCTATCCTGTTTCCCTCTTCCACTTTTAAGGACCCTGGTGATTACATTACCCCCACCTGGACAATCCCAGAGGACCTTCCTATTTGCTGGTCAGCTGATTAGCAATTTTAATTCCCTTTGCCGTGCACCCTAACATACTCACAGGCTCCAGGACGTGATCTCCCTTAAAAGGAGGGTATTCTTCTGCCTACCATAACATGTGCTGTTATTTCACATGGTTATCTGTCTCCCGTATTTCGTATTACATGGCAGTTAGAGGATTCATCTAATTGAGGCTCAACTTTAAGCAACAGTGGTGTTGCATTCTTCCGTGGTGTCTGGTTGTCTCTCTGGGGGATGTTAGCAGCCACTGATGATTTTTGCCAGGATTCTTGGACCTGTTAGACATTGGAAAGGTTGGTATCTCAATTCAGTCATTCCTTCTTCATTTATTAGCGGGAAACGGGCCTCATATTTGAGGTTACACAGTTTATATGTAACAAGCAGGCTAAATACTTACTTTTCTTGTCAGTCTTCCAAATAATGTGCATCTTCCAAATGAGAACAACGAGGTGGTTTTGGTGTTGGAGTATCATTATGAAGTAATGGATTTAAACATATTTGTGTTTTAATGGGTTGCAGCGATTGTCATTATCAGTGTCCATATTAATCCTATCTAGAGAAAGTAGGAACACCTTCTGGTTGGTTTCTGAGTCCTATTGACATGACCCCAGATGTCTTTGACAACCTTCAGTCATTCTGCTATGACAAAATATGTCTGGCTCATCTTGCATGTTTCCTGCCTTTTCTCTGTGGCGCCATGGTCCCTTTTGGTAGAAAATGGTATTTAGCAACCAGAATCTGGGCATTAGGTGTGCTTGCTATTACTTGGTTGGTCATTATTTTTAGGCCTTTTTATGGGCAGACTGGGAGTTACATTATTTCTTTAAAGATAAAATACACTGTAAGTTCATTTTGATACTTTCCACTCAGATTCAGTCCTACTGAGTTTTTATTTATTGGTTGATGCACTCTTTAATAAAATTTTCTGTACCTGCTGCTTCTCAAAAGAAAGGCACCACAGAAGTGTTCCTGTGGGTCAGATTAATCCGTACTAGGAAGCTGGCCAGGACCGGGATGGTTGTACAAGAAGCAGTAAGCCCAGGGCTTAGGGATTTACAGTCAAACAGTGTTAGAGCTGGAAGGGGCCTCAGAGCACATGGAGTTCAGTGGCCCCCATATCTGGAAGTATATCAGAATTAACTGGAAGCTTTTCTAAGTAAAATTTACTCACCCAAGATCTACAAGATCAGGATCTCCAGGGTAGGACCTTTGTATCTATTTTTATGAAGGTTATTTATGTGGAAAGGAATGTTTCAATGAGTTCAGAATCTGTCTGAGGGATTCATGAGGACATGAATACTTCCAGATATCTCTTAGCACGCAGCTGGTGTTTAGATGGGTCAGACACTTTGGCAGAGATCACACAGCCAAGGCAAAGTTCTATAGTTCAGGGCTGCACTACCCAGACATACACCCTCATAATACACCTATGGTGCATCTCCTCAGCTTAAAAAGGGGTGCCTGAGATGTGCATCAGGGTGAGATTTCCAGATCACTGTGGCTTAAGATTTGTAAAGTGCTTGTAGTCCTATAGTACATTTTATGTTGAGATCTGCTGTTATATTCCAGGTAAGCACAGTGCAAAGGACAGGCTAAGTATAGGGTCTGGAATTGTAACTTGACCCAGTGAGGGCAGAAGAGGGGGTAATCTAGAGCCCATTCGAGAAGGAAGACTAGTCTGACAGTAAGAACAGAGCAATTGCTATCACAGAGGTCCTACAGAGGACTAGGATATACTAAAAGGCGAGCGGAGCACAGCTTCCAGAATGCAGACGGTTTTCTCAGATGCTGACATCAGAAGCTAGTTCAGCCACCAGGTAGCTTGGCTCTAATACAAGCCCCAGGGCTACAGCCTCTGGGAGGGAGGATGACAAGAGCAAATCAGGTCCTCAGATAAACAAGGTAGAGTTTCTTTCTTCAAGGAGTTCACAGTCCACTGGAGAAACAAAAGGCATGGTCAATTTTAATGAGAAAGGAAGAACCAAATTCTTAGTTGGCTGCTCTGGAAGGCTTTCCAAGATCGGCTATGTCCCCAGGAACCAGGCTTCCCAGACCCGAAGGAGAAAAAACCTGGAAACTAGAGACTCAAGAAGAGACAGGCAGCCAGCCCACCTCCCATGAAGATCAGCCAACAGTTGTAGCCATTTTGTCCACCAGACACTGGGCAGCAGAACGTTATTTTCTAGCCCTTTGCTGAGAAATGCCAAGGTGGGACTATGATTGGCTCCCGGGTAAGAGTGGGCTAACGTTGTGAGTGTTAGGAATCAGAGAGGAGAGGCAGAGATTAGCCACTAGACTAGGAACCGTGCTTGGAGTCAGGGAAGAAGCAGCCTCGACCTAATGCTGAGTCCGGGCATGTTGGGATATATACTACCAATAGCTTAAAAGCAGACTCACTGGTAGGATGTTGAAGGTATGACGTTGCAAGGTCATGCAGAACTCAGATCCTCCTACTGTTACATAAGAAGGCATTATTTGCACAGAAGAGTGCAGGTGCACTAGAGTTAGATTGCCTGAGTTCCAGTCCCACCCACTCCACACGCTACCAAGTTCCTCGGCCTCTCAGCGCCTCGGTTCTCTCATCTGCAGAACAGAGATGATCCCAGCAGTGTCAACTTTATTAAATGGTGATGTAGGCAGAGCACTTAGCACAGAGCCCAGCACACGTTGCGTGGTCATTGTTAACCACTGTCACTACTCTTGTCATTGTCATCAGTAATTACCCTTGTCACCTCCTTTTCCACCAGTACTGTATCTGGACGGACGGGCTGAATGCACTGCTGGGGAAAGACATGATGAGTGAGCTGACCCGGAATGACTTGGACACCCTGCTCAGCATGGAAATCAAGCTCCGCCTCCTCGACCTGGAAAACATTCAGATCCCTGACGCACCTCCCCCCATCCCCAAGGAGCCCAGCAACTATGACTTCGTCTATGACTGTAACTGAAGTGGCCGGGCCCAGAAGCGCCCCCTCCAAAACTGGAAAATCTAGCTTGCGGGAGAGAAGAATTAAAACACACCCACGCCTCGGAACCCTCTCGCGGTGCAGAGAAGCTGTGGGTCAACACTGTCTTTGGCCTCGCCTCTAGCCCCAGCATTCTTCTACCCCTACCTGGCGTCTTGCTCACTGCCCTGATTCTGTTTCTAGACTCCATTGCTTTAGGTCACTTCCCACTGCTGCAGTCTACCGATGGGAGCAGAGCAAAACCCACCGCCAATAAGAGAGCCAAAGGGCCCTTCCATCCTCACCCCCCTCCCCAGCAGGCCCGTCCTCCCTCCCTGGAGGGTGCAAGCCGGCAGCACCAGACTGCCCCAAAACCTGCCCGTCAGACCGAAGGGACTGCCCCAGTGCTTGTGTCTGGAAGAAACAGCCTAGCTGCTGGAGAAGACCAAACACCGCCTCCTCATTCCCCTTCTCTCCAGAGTCCGCTCACACCACCAGTTCCCTGTGACTCGAAATCTGCTTTCAGGTCTTTTCCGTCCTCCGTGCAGGCCTTTGCCTTGTGCTGGTCCTCTCTGGTTCCAAGGGCAGCAGCAGAAACCTCGTTCTAGCCGTGGACCGCACCGGGTCTCCGGACCCAGTCCCAGGTCCAATGCCATTTCACGTCTGCACTGTGAGCGTGCCCAACCTTCTTTCCTCGCCAGCTAGTCTTGGGTGTCCTCTCTCTGCCCCAGCCCACACCTGCCTTCTTCACGCCTCACACCCTTCCAGCCCCTTAGGTAAAAGCACAAATGGTGAAATCAGTCGTCATCCCCATCTCTAATATACTAAACCGAAACGCCTCTGTGGCAGGCGGCCCCTCTCGACGGGTTTGGTGTTACCTTCTCCTGGGGGTTCTGCTACAACACAGGCCCCGCAGGATGGTCAAGCTGTCAGACATCCAAGTTTACATCATTGTAATTATTACAAGTATTGACAATTTGCAAGGGTTTGGGGGTTGGTTGTTTTTTTGTTTTTTGGTTTGTTTTTTTTTTTGCTTTGTTTTTGTACAAAAGAGTCTAACATTTTTTTGCCAAACAGATATATATTTAATGAAAAGAAGAGATACATAAATGTGTGTACTTTCAAGGTTTTTTTTTAATTATTTTAATCCTAAACATCTTCCTGAGAATAACATTCCCTTATACATGCTGTGGAATAAAATGAATTGTGATGAGTTGGAGAGCTGGTGTTTTGATTTGGCGACTTAGGTGCTTGTTGCTCGGTCCTTAGCATCACTAGTGAGCTTGTCAGAAACGTCTTTGGCCCCGCCCCAGCCCTGCAGAATCAGGGGATTGGCGTGCACAGGAGCTTTTCAAAAGCCCTGGCTTAGGGGACTCAGCCACTGCTGTAGGTCACCAGAGACTCTGAGCATCAGTAAAGCATGTTACTTCTAAGAAGACCATCTCAACTCACGGAGAAAATCAGACCCACTACGTGAAAATATGACTATTTATTTTGCACCGTTGCCTCCCGACTCGGATGTTCCCCTTTTCTTTTCTTCTCCCTTGCCATTATATGATGTACAGAACTGACCAAATTAAATACATTATACTTTGAGAGAGCACATTTAGCCACGGAAAAGAATGCAGGCCCGTGGAGCAGAAATAAATTCAGTCAAAAACAAAATAAATCTAACTACGAATTAATAAGATACGGGTCAGAGCCCAGCAAAGGATTCTTCTGAGGTCAGTTCCACCGGAGGCGTATCTGGATCATAAACTCGGAAGGCTGCGAGGGAAGTCAGAAAGGTCCAGGCATGCAAATGCAGCACAAGCTACTCTGGACTCGTCGCAGAAGTGCTTGATGCCTTCAGGTCACTGCTCTGGACCATCATCAAGATGTGCAGTTACCGATTGACTTTTGAGTTAAGATGACATGGTCCAGAGCCCTCCATAAATTGCAGGAAAAAAAAAATCCTTTATAATCCATAGTAATTCACAGGCGATTATGCTTCCCATCAGAGCACTCACACCTGACTGTCGAGTCAATGCGTCCTTTATCATTAAGATTTAATGACATTAACCCATATGTTCTTCTTGTTGGGAGCACTTCTTGATCTAGCCATCATCATGATAAAATGACAAATGTTAGGTAAAAGAGAGTAGACAGAATCATACTGTTCTTTACTTCAGAGTTCCAGATCTGTTCTTGAAAGGGAAATTCTTTGGGTCAAAGTATCTGAGGTCCTGGGACTCTGGGTTTAAGAGACTGATCTGTCCTATAACACTCACTGGGAAGAACCAGCCACTCTCTCTTTTGGGACTCGTGCTTTGGTGCATTAAACAGAAACTAACCCTTTCCAGACGATGAAGACAGCCTTCTCCTCCCTCTCCCTGGACCCTCCCTCTATGGACGGGTGACATCTGGAGAGTGTGACATCACTCCTTCATTTTGCAGCAGTGTGGTGCTGGCTTGCTATCCAGATTTGGACAGCTCATCTCGTGTGTCTCAGCTGCCAAGGCTTCCCAGATAGCGGGCCTTACCCTCCAGCTCAGCTCCTGCTGCCTCTGGTTTCCCAGCCGGGACCAATCCGGAGAGCCAGGGGAGCAGTGACGTAGGAAGTCGATTTTGTCACCAGATCTATGCTGCGTTCTCCAGTTTGGCTTTACCTGAAACAAAACTGAGCATTGCATTTGAATCTGCTGATATTTTAATCCTGTCTGGTTTTTTATTCAGAACCTATAGGGGGAAAGGTAATTAATTGGCCCCCTCAAACTCAACTACTTATAAGGGTAAGAAAACCTACCAGTCATTACAAAGGAAAAAGTGCCAGGTTGAATGTTTCTTGAGTCTATTTGCACATCCATCCTAAACCATCTTCCAATTCTCAAATAAGGCATGTCCTGCCCCCTGCTCTTACAATGAACTCAGCAGGTGTCCCAATGACATACATACCTTTCCTCTATTTTGTTGTTGTTATGCAATATTTTGCAATTAACATAAACCTTTAACTTGAAGGAAATAAAATACCCACACCATAATCAAAAACATGCTCACCGCTAAACACTAGGAATGCAACAAGAAAAAAATATGTAAATCTAAACTGTGCAAAATGATGAACAAGATCTATGAAATCAGGAAAGTTATAATCAAATAAGTTAGTGAAACATAAAACCAAATAATTGCAGCACAGAGTGGTAAACAGTATATAAATATGTACAGGGTAGAGAACTAGAAATGGGTCGCGCTCAACATGTTTGATAATGGGATAAAGGAAAACAGGAAAGGACTAGAACTTTGAGTTGGGTCTCAAAAGACAGCATATGTTCACCAGCTAAGAGATGAACCCTCCAGGCAGAGCAAAGTGTAGAGGGCATGGACGCATGAAGACCCGTGACTGACTCTTCACAGACCTGTAAGTCACTCGATGTGGCTGGTCTGTAGGATGCATAAGGGAGAGAGGACTGCAGAGGAGGCAGGGCACAGATGCTGAAAATCCTGACATAGCTGGCAAGGGACTTTTACGTGAGGGCAAGAGAATGCACTCAGATGAGGGATGTTGTCAGATTTGCCACTTGGAAATATCACAACGACAAAACACCCACGTGGGGGAAAGACTGGAGTGGGAGAAGCTGAAAGCGAAGATATTAGGTGATGGAAATGGTCCCAAGCCAGAACCACAGAGCCCACACTCTGGTACAAGCAATGGGAAAGAGAAGGAGAGGAAAGGTATTAAAGAGGCAGGATTAGCAGCCTCTCAAGTGATAGTTTGAGAATGCACATGGCTCCTGAGTTTCTGGAATGAGTAAGCAGATAACAGAGCTGTTTTTCACTAAAATCAGGAAGAGAGGAGGGACAGGAGATTTTAGGAAATGACAATGAAATGAGATCATAAACTGAATTTGTTGGACTTCTCCAAACAAAGAAATAAAATCTTGGGCAAGTCATTTAACCACTGTGAGCTTCTTACCTCGTTAATAAAATTGAAATCTCATTACTTGAGAATACTGTGGATGGGGTGGCTAGAACCATCAGTGTTCAGGAAGTAAGTCCCCTCCCTTCCCCAACCATGGCCTCCTCTTTCCTCCCACCCCTTCCTTTCTTTTGGTTTGAGTGAACCATCTCTAGTACAGCTCAAACTAAATGGCATGTTTCAACCAATTCAGCCTCCTTTATGAGAAAGAAAAATAAGCAAAGGAGAGGAAGAAAGGAAAAACTGAAGATGTTAACATACTTCTTGAAATAAGGATTTTGATAACTTGCAATAGAACCATAATTTAAATTTGAGGGAAAAGGAGGTACAGTATAATCCCATATGAAAATATAGTTATACGCTAAATTTTTCTTCTAATGTAATTACATGTTTCCTGACATTTAATGAACACTTCAAGTTAAGTGAGCTTTTTTAATTCAGAGGAATAGTTAGAACACATCCAGGTGAAGGAAGGAGATAATTCTACCAGAAACATATGTAAAGGGAGTTGCCAACTTGAACTTAAATCCAAATTTCCTCCTGGAAGCCAGTGTAAATAAGAAAGCCAACTGGGATGTACAGCTCTCATTTTCTTAGTAAAAATTTTATTCCACCGTAAGAAAACCCACCTGTCCCAGGCACACATTTTGGAGGAGATATGCTATTCAGAGCACTTATCACCTTCAATAGACACATCTTAGCAGGTGCTATTTGTCTGTCATTCTGTTTTGCAGAATGAAAGGGGTTGTCCTGGTAGTCCCTGAAAAGATGAAAGCACACAGGAGCCGAGGCCATCTGAGTGCTGACAAGGGTGTAGGGACCGAGTGATAGAAGAATCAGAAGAGGATTCTGGGAGCAGAGCAACTGAAGAAGGCTTGGCCGGAGAAGGAGGTTGGGAAAGCATGGAGCGAGGCCAAGACCAGAAAAGGTGTTGTGCAGGAGAGCAGGGTCTGGGAACCAAATTCCACTGAAATTTAAGCAGGCACTTGCTATGCACCAAACACATCGCACAAGGATATAAAAAATAAGTGGACTCTGTGTTCAAGAGGCTCATAGTCTAAGACAGGACAGAGAGGCAAATAAATGCAATCCATGCCTAAGAAGACCATAATGTACAACCTACTGAGCTAGCACTCAGAGCAGGAGGTAACCTCCGCTGCCTGGACAGACTTGGAGGGGGAATGGGAAGCCACCAGGTGATAAGGGAAAGAAGGCCAAGTTCGCTCCCTGCTTGTCCTTTGGGTCTCACTCTGGTCATCACTTTCCCTGGAAAGCAGTCCCTGGATATCAAAGTCAAAGCTGGAGACTCCTCTGTGCTCCCACAGCCACCTCTACTTACCCTGTTGTAACTGAGTCTTTCACTGTCTTCCCCAGGAGCCCGTAGCTCTGTGAGGGGAGGAACCGGGCTGATGGTTCTCACCACGCTCGTGCACTACCTTTAACATAGTGCCAGGCACTGAACTGGACTGCAGCAGTACTTTCTAGAATAATCGGTAAAGGGCATTCCAGGAAGAGGTAAGAGCCGTGAGGCCTTAGAAAGAGGAAACGTGTTACGGCTGGGACAGAGACGAGCATGGGAGAGAGAACAGGAGGAGACGAGCTTGGGGCAGAGTGAGAGCCGTGAATGGCAGCTGGAAGTGTATTCTTTCTGTCGCCTGGGGCCACTGACACACACACAGGTGACCGGCATGACCAGAGTTGCATTTTAATATCTCCCCTTGCTCCCTGGCCGCAACACAAAAGACAGTTTGGAGAAGAGGGGGTCTGGGGGCAGGCAGATCGCGCTGAAACTGTGTCAAACAAAGGTGCTTCACTTGTAGGAAGGCTGAACGTGCCAGTCCGTCAAACGACTGGGATCGTATCACGTCCAACAGAGTTTATGCGCAGGTGCTGTCAAAAAGGTGAAACTTGACTGTCATTGAAAAGACGGGGGGAAGAAAGGGCGAAAGAGTATATTTTTTGAAGCCTAATATATAAATACAAAAATAGAGATAAGACCAAATCTTCCTCAAACTGCCTGTGAAAGCAATATCTGGACCAATGCTGGTTACAAAAAAGATAGGGAGTCATTGCACATACAGAGATGGGTAAGATATACCAGCAAATACTGAGTCACGGTGGTGCATCCAGGGAGGGAGGCGGCAGGAAAGGAGAAAATAAATGTCAGACAAGTAAAATAGAAGATAAAAGGCTGTGGAAAAGAAAAGTTGTTTTCTAATTATCTTTGACATTGGTACAATTTACCATGTTGACATCACTGACAAGAATGTCTAATGCCAAATAAAACGGCCCTGAAAAACATAAACTAAGACTATTATAAATACGAGAGAAATTGATGAATGCCATACTTTATGTAGAGACCTTAAATAATGGCATTAGGCTTTAACTAACACGATAAACTGGATTCAAAAATATTTCAATAGATATAATCTACAATAAAGGTACGCTATTCAAAGATCTTTGGAATATGTTCAGAATCAATTGTGTAGTCGTCTGCAAAGAAAATCCTTATACCGTAAGATAGAAAGTAAATATAAAGGAGTTCTGGCTCCATGACAATACAGAAAACATCCTCTCCCAAAAATTACTTTAAATGCAACAAAACATTTAAGTACAATAAAAATGATTTTAAATGATTTTACCTGAGCTTGTAATAAAGACAGTGAAACCCACAGGTGCCCACAATGAAGAGAGAACTCAGTCGGAAGCACTAAGCTGTGGCTGAGGGTGTTGGCGCCTTGACAGGGGTGCGGGTTCTCATGCCCAGGTGGGGATGGATACCAGGCATTGTGTGCAAGCCAGATGAGAGGTGGACCTGGGCTCTTCCCATCAAAGCCAGGGTCCTGAGAGGCATCGGTTGCAGGTTAGAAGGGGGAAAGAATCTATCCATTGGTACAGGGACGATAACCTGAAATCTTGAGACCTCAGCCTGTGACTCATATGGTTTCAGGGTTCACATCTATACTATGTTCTAGAATGTTCTAGAATGCCCACTTGAAAGACTAACATAAAACATGGTCCTGGGCTGGACAAAGCTGGACTCCTGGCTGAAGGAAATGAAAAGCTATTCTGGGTGTGACCCTCTACGAGGCAATTTACGAGGGATTTCCACAGAAAAAGCACTAAAAAGTTGGCCTTACAATCAAAAGTAAAACAACACTTGGAAGCCATCTGTAGTGAATAAATGGAAGATTATAAACTAGAATTCTACTCCAGTTAAAATGGCAATCAAGAGTGAAAAAAAAAAATAAGGTCATTTTCCAACAGGGTTCGAAGGAGTTTGTCACACACAGATGATCTCTAAGTGTGGGAAGAAAATGGAGAGTATTGGGAGAGTATTGGAGAGTATTAGAAATCTAACAACAAAGGGCTATGTACAAGACAACAGTAGTAATAGCTCATTTAAGGTGTATTAAAACAATGTGGAATTAAAATGCAGGGCAAGCATATAACCTACAATGAAAGGGCATATGTAACTTGAAACGTTTTAATCTTTTAACCTTCAGTATTTTAGAAATATGATCTTTAGACTTTAAATCAATTCTGCATATTAAAAATTGGGGAGTAACTACTGAAAACACTAGAAACAAAGATGTGTGACTTCTCTATCAAGAGAAGAAAAAATGTAATAAAATTAAGTCAATTCAATAATAAATAAAAGGAGGAGCACCCAAAATATGAGCGCTCCAATTGAAAACTGTGAAAAGGAAATCAAACAGGTAATGAAAAAATATTCACCACCACACAAACTGAAGAAATGCACATTAAAATGAGATGCCTATTTGGCTTACCACATTGGCAAATGGCTACATGATTACAGGTTATTTCTCTTATTGTGTAAATGGGTCAATAAGAAAAACAGAATAACCTAACACAGAATAATCCAAAAGAAATGTGGGTTAACAAGAGGAGTAAGTAAATCCTTAAAGAATCATGAATGTACAATGAGCAAAGAAAGTGTTCATGGTCACAGATAACTTTAAAAGGCATATTGTTAATACCTTAAGACAGAATTTTGTCTAAGAAATTTTTATACATTCAATGATGGATGGTAAAAGGATAATGAAACAAGCTCTCACAATCTTCCTGGAGAAAAATTTGGCAATATATATCTAAAGTTTTCAAGATATGACTGACTCTGACCTTGTACTTCTCATCAAGCAGAGCTGCTCTGTTTGTTTTGTTTTATCTGTTTTACACACTAAGCTCCTGTGTATGATTTTGTTTTAAGAAGAGATTCCGGTGTTTAAAAATAAAACTTTAAAACCTCAGGATTAAATAACTTATGGGACATCCATTTCCACCATGACTCATGACTGGCTCTCAAAATTATATGAAATGTTTTCTTAAAAGGAAAGATGTTAATAAATTGTTACCTGAAAAAAAATAGGTTATAGAATAGTAGGAGTATGTGTATTTTATTTTGGATAAAATGTAAATGTGTGTATTAAATATGCATAGAAAAGGATTTAAAAGAATATATACCAAAGTGGTTTTTTTTTTAAAGATTTTATTTATTTATTTGAGAGAGAGAATGAGAGAGAGCACATGAGAGGGGGGAAGGTCAGAGGGAGAAGCAGACTCCCTGCCGAGCAGGGAGCCCGATGCGGGACTCAATCCAGGGACTCCAGGATCATGACCTGAGCCGAAGGCAGTCGCTTAACCAACTGAGCCACCCAGGCGCCCTATACCAAAGTGTTTTTAAAGGTTTTCTCTATTGGATGGAATTCTGAGAATTTGT
Source organism: Mirounga angustirostris (assembly GCF_029215605.1). Classification (NCBI taxonomy): domain Eukaryota; kingdom Metazoa; phylum Chordata; class Mammalia; order Carnivora; family Phocidae; genus Mirounga; species Mirounga angustirostris. The sequence goes on from NW_026991720.1 coordinate 40,546,035, forward strand.
TTACTTGTTTGTTTCTTGCCAAGTCTGTGTTTCAGATTTTTGTTGTACGTACACCCTCCCTTTGAAATAAGAACAACTTGGGGCGCCTGGGTGGCTCAGTTGGTTAAGCGACTGCCTTCGGCTCAGGTCATGATCCAGGAGTCCCGGGATCGAGTCCCGCATCGGGCTCCCTGCTCAGCGATGAGTCTGCTTCTCCCTCGGACCTTCCTCCCTCTCATGCTCTCTGTCTCTCATTCTCTCTCTCAAATAAATAAATAAATAAATAAATAAATAAGAAATAAAAACAACTTAATTTTGCTTTTTGAAACCCAATGCCAGTAGATAAATGACGTGAACTAATTTTATCCACTCCTATCCCCACGTTGCCCTGTTGCCCATACATTGTCATTTCCTGCTTCCTACCACCTCCTCCAATCCTCCACGCCTTTGTCTGTTGCCTGCTATCGACCCTCACTTAACTGCCCTTGTCTCTGACACCAGCTCTACCTTCTCTGGGCTCATCTCACTCCTCCTCTGACCAGCCCCTCCTGTAATCTATGGGGCAATGGCACTCCTGTCGCCCCCTCCAGTCTGCCTGTTCCAGATTCCTACAAAAGCCATCAACAACTATGAAGATACCTGCCTTTTTGGAGGATGAGATTTAATGGGTCAAATCACATTAATAGTCATTAATCCTACCTCCCATCCAAGTGGAGGACGCCCATCCTCAAGCAAGCCTGTGCCCGGAAACTAGAGGGCCTAGAACCCAACCAGTCACCAAAATGCCCCCTCCTCGTGCAGAAAAATCTGAACACAACACTTCTCTCTTATCTGAGGGGGGTACATTCCAAGACCCCCAGTGGAGGCCTGAAACTGCAGATAGTACTGAACCCTATATACACTGTTTTTTTTTCCTATACAGACATACCTATGATAAAGTTTAATTCATCAATGAGGCACAGTAAGATGAACAGCAATAACGAATACTGAAATAGAACAATTATGACAATACAGTATAATGGAAGTTATGTGAATGTGGCCTTTCTCCCTCTCTCAAGATCTCTTATGTACTGTACTCACACTTCTTCTTGTTATGATGTGAGATGACAAAGTGCCTCTGTGCTGGCAGGGGGTGAATGACACATGAGACCACCACGGACCTTCTGACAGTACATCAGAAAGAGGGCCATCTGCTTCCGGACCACAGTGGAGTAGGGGTAACTGAACCCCAGAAAGCGAAACCACGGATGAGGGGAGACTACTGCACATTTAAGAATGAAAGGACATTCATTACCTTTACTGACTTTCACCTACCAGTCCCGTGAGCACCGCTTCAGGCCATATGCATACATTCAATCCATCTTCATGACGACCTTTAGATATTCGAAAGCAGCTACTATGGTCCTTTTCAGTCTTTTCCAATTTCTTTTGACCCTTCCTATGTTACATAATGCTGTGGACTGAATGTGTACCCTAAAATTCATCTGTTGAAAACATAACACCCAAGGTGATGGTATTTGGAGGTGGGGCCTCTGGGCCATGATTAGGTCATGAGGGGATTGGTGTCCTTCTAACAGAGGCCCTGGGGAGCAAGCTCACCTCTTTCCCTCCCGTGAGAATACAGTGAGAACCTGGCAGTCTGCAACCCAGAAAAGTGCTTTCCCCAGAACTCGACCAGGCTGGGACCCTGATCTTGAACTTCCAGTTTCCAGAACTGCCAGAAATAAGTTTCTGTTGTTACAAACCGCCCGGTATGTGGTATTTTGTTATAACAGCCAGAAAGGAGTAAGACACATGGATGAGAGCTCACCATTGATAAATAACTCTAGTGTGATCGTGTTCCACTTAAAATATGTCACTTGAAACCCATCAGTTTTCTAAATGTGGTTTGACAGCCCAGCAAACAAAAAACCTTACTTAACTCACAGAATAGTTTTTCGTGATTAAAACTTAAGAACACAACTTATTTTACTTTGTTTTATTTTCATTTCATTTGATTTTTTAGAAGATTATATTTATTTATTTGAGAGACAGAGATAGTGGGAGAGAACAAATGGGGAGGAGAGGGAGAAGCAGGCTCCCCGCTGAGCAGGGAGCCCGATGTAGGGCTCGATCGATTCCAGGACCCTGGGATCATGATCTGAGCCAAAGGCAGACGCTTAACCGACTGGGCCACCCAGGCACCCTCATTTGATTTTTAGAACCCTGTAATACTGACCAAAGATCCTAAGAGATTTAGCAAAATCTGATGATATGAAATATACTTTTTAAAAATAAATGCACAAATTAGATGCCAAAAAATAATAACTCCTGAGTGCTTTTCTAGCTAATTGTATGTGTGTTTGAGAGAGGGAGAGAGAGAGAATGTACATGTGTCTTGAGGAAAAGCCCAATTCTTGTGCAATGTCATGGTTGTAAAACTGTTAAGAAAATATAAGCTTTGAAATCCTGTGTACCAATTCCAGTTCTAATGCATGCTGATTGTGTGACTTAAGGTAAGTGATTTCCTGGTTTGTAAAATTTTCTCTATAAAATCCTTTTATAACAACTGTTGAAGGATTATATTAATTCATATTTATAAATTTTATAAGAAAGTATCTAGACTATAGTAAATACTCAAAAATAGTAAATAATAAATACCCATAGCAGACATTTCAGATACCCACAGTCAAACTCGTCTACACTGGGTCCCTTTGAGTTTGAGAATCAGGTCACACTCCACTCCTCCTCCCAGGCTAGCTGCTGACCACATGGATCTCATAGTTAACTATAACTTGCACACTTTTCCTCATGAATTACTATTAAACCTCATTTTCGCTAATCAAATCTTACACCCACCTTCCTGTGCAGTAGTGGCGGATGCTGAATACGTGGACCAGACCCAGGATCAGTGGTCCAACTTGCAGGAATAGAGCTAAAAGTGGAAACTGAGTCAACATGCAGGAGTCAAGCAGAATGGGCAGGCAGTGGAAGCAAGGTAAGGAGCTAAGGGGTATTCCAAGAGGTGCCAGGAATGATGGGGTAATCTCTGTACCTTGTCTTTATTGGACAAGAGAAATGTGGCGCCCGTGTGGTTCTGGCTGCCATTTACTGGCCACCCAATGGCAGGCATTGTGCTAAAGGCTTTCCATTCATTATATCATCTCCCTCTCCAGGAGGCTGGTAGTGTTACTTATTTCCCAGATGAGATGTCCAAAGCTCTGAGAATTTAAGTCACTCTCCAAGGTCACACAGTAAGGAAGGAGGTGAATCGAGCTCAATCAGGTTTTCTCTGATTTCATGGGCTCTACTCAGTCCAAAGGACAGTTATGGTGGATCTTCATCCCCTGATACTCATGCTATTTTTTTTTTTAAGATTTTATTTATTTATTTGAGAGAGAGAGAATGAGAGGGAGGAGGGTCAGAGGGAGAAGCAGACTCCCTGCCGAGCAGGGAGCCCGATGCGGGACTCGATCCCGGGACTCCAGGATCATGACCTGAGCCAAAGGCAGTCGCTTAACCAACTGAGCCACCCAGGCGCCCCTCATGCTATTTTTTTTATTCTAAGTTTAACTTTCAGTTCTCTCAGGCCATTGGATTTTGCTAATGGAATCCCTTACCTCCAAAACACTAGGCTTCTCTAGAAGCCCCATGAACTGTGTGCTGTCCCCCAGCCTGCCTGGGATCCTGCAGTCCCTGGTCCCTCAAACCATGCATCACCTGTTCAGCCTCACATCTGAGCAAGTCTCCACAGCTGCATCAGTTCTAGATCTTTCACCAGGCGTCTCTAATGCCTTATCCTGGTCATTAGTGGTAACAGAACTTCCTCACTATCCTCAAAATTCCCCCACAAACCTTGATTTATTTATCCTGGATTCCATCAACTTTTCTCCTTTTGGCCCATCTCTCTCTTTTATATTTGCTCCTAGATAACTTCTTTAGCTACCTCCCCATTTTCTTTGGGGTCATCATGATCCTTGAAAGTCGCCAGGAAGCTTTTTATGAAGATCAGATTCCACAATATATGCCCAGAAACTTGTGAGAAGGTGCTTTAAATACAAAAGCAAAAAAAAAGACCCTTCCCCTACCAGTGGGTGCCATTGGTCATTCCCTTGTGACAAAGAACATCCATAGCTTCTCCTATAATCAGCTTTCCAGCACTTCCCCCCTTACAGACTAGTGGCTCTTTGAGAAAGGAGACCATTCCTTCTCAAGACTGGATTTTGCATTTTCCTGTTTACATTTGGAAAAGAGCGATACGCCGTCACCGCAGAATGCAAAGCAGAAGAGGGAGTAAGAACCAGAACGCAAGTGGTGCTCCAGGTCCCAGCCGAGCCTGCCGTGGGGCCGCACTCCCATACAGGCACCTTGGGCAGGTGCACACAGCGCCCGGGGCTGACCCTGCCTCAGCAAAGAGGAAGGCTGTGTCCTGTCATTCCTTCTGCCCCATCGTGGAGCTGTCTCTTTTCTGCACCTACTATGAGCAAAATGAGGAGCAGTGAAGAGTCATACGTGCAGTTTTGTTTGGCCCAAAGTCATTTTAGCATCTGTAAAGCAACCATGAATTCATCTATCACCAAATAAAGTCATTACTGAAGCAGCTGTTACCCAGACATGACTCCTAGCTGGGGCGGTGGGAGAGCAATTTATCTCTTAGCAGCAGCTTGCCAACATCTAACTTGCAATTTACAGAGAAGGAGAAATCCTCAGAATATAAGGTTCGGGCAGATGTGTTGAAATGGCTCTTTCAATTCTTTTAAAAATAGTATCTACTGTTTTTCAATTTATAAACTACTTTTGGAAAATTTGGAAACTTCAGAAGCATGTACACAGGGAAAAATGATCTAATCAAGATAACCATCATTAATATTTAAATATATTCCCCTTCCAGGCATTTTTAATGTATATTAACAGATAAACATGATAAATAGGTAGATGATAGATAGATAGATAGATAGATAGATAGATAGATAGATAGATAGATATAGTGTATTATTGAGAATATGCGATGTATTCATTTGTATTTGTATCACCAACTGAATGAAAGCAGCCAGGGAAAATATACCTGTTCCTATCACTCTGCCCTCAGTTTAGCCAAGTTTCCTTGGGGTCTCATCCAGAGATTCTTTTCATCTTTTTCTAGTGTTTGGCATCTGTTTCATGTGACCACTCCCCCACGACTTCTGGAAAAGTCCCCTGGCCAGTCTGAGCACCCTCAACGTCATACACCAGGATATCTCTCCGTGTCTGGTACTAACAAATGAGGATAACAAACAAGTCAATCCCCATAAATCAAATGGGGCAAAGTCAAAGGAAATGAGCTGAATCGGGATATTAGAGAAATGTTAACAGAGCGCAACTTGAAGACCAAAGAGGAAAGAAATACAAGCCAAGTCAGACTGAATTGTGATCTCCCACCCTTATACTCAGTAATTAGAGCAATTCCATTTGAGTATTTTCCCCAACGCTCTTTCAAACCTTCTTCATGAGAAAGGAAGCTGTGTAAGACACATTCCTTCCCTTCCATGAGCTCAGGGATAAGAATATATACCATCCTCTAGGGTCAGGTTCTCCACGTTGGCACTAATAACATATAAGGTCATATAATCCTTTGTTGTAGGGGGCCATCCTGTGCTTTGTAGAATGTTTCATGGCCTCCCTGGACCCTACGCACTAGATTCCAATAGGACCTACCCCTCCACTTCAGTGTGTGGTAACAACCAAAAATGTCTCCAGATCTTACCAAATGTCCCTTGGGGGCAAATGTCTCTTGGTTTACAACTGGGGGCCCCCCAATTGTAAACCACCAAACTAGGTGTAGGGATAGGGACAGGGAGATACTCCAACTGCCTGCTGACATCAAACAGAATGATCCTATTTACAAATCATGAAAAAATGTCAGCAGCAATGTCCCTGGAGACATCAGGGTTGAAAGCACCCATGGCCATTTGGGTATGGGAAGAATAAAGGAAATAAAACTGATTCATATATCTTATTTATTTTAAACCTCTCAACAGTCCTTCAAGGTACACCTTATTTCCCTCATTTTGCAAGAGGTCCAGAGGGGATAAGTAACTTGCCAGGGACCAGAGAGCTGCTAAACAGCGGGTTCCCTGCCCTGCAAAGGTGTACCCAGCCAAAAAGTAAGAGTTCCTATAGTTTGGACAATGGAAACCTTATAAATTCTGAATTTATACATTTTAAATCAGAAGACCTGGAGCGTAAGGAAATGGGTCTGACCAGGGGCAGCCTTTAGCAACACCAAACACTGAGTGATCCCTCAGAGAAGATATTACCCCTTCAAAATCGTCTGGTTTGTTTAGATTTATTTTGTCAGCAAAACTGTGGTTGTAGTATTTTGTCTACTGATTGGGCCCTGCAATTAAGCCTCCTTTGATGAAGGCACGTTAAGGCTAATTTTAAATCTGATTACCGTCAGCACGACATCTACGTGAAGCTGTTTTTCAAACAAGTGGCAGCGATTTGCCTGGGGATGCCAGTGTCAGAGTTTGTTTCCAGAAGTCTCTGCAGCTGCATCTTCCTCTCCTACCCCCGTAGCCCCCTCCGGATGTGGCCAGTTCACAGCATGTTAAGCTCAACGTGCCTCCATGCGAGGAAAGTGTCTGCCCATGCTTCTCTTCAGAGCCCAGAAATGCCTTGGTGCCTAAGTGTTGGCCTGAATCAGATAGCAATGGGAGAGTGTGTGCCTAATCAGATTCGTGAGGCAAAAGGCTCTGGGCCATGTCCCGAGGTCCCTTGCCTTGGAACCTCCTGTATTAGTAACAGTCAGAGGGGACTTGTGCAGCCCTCTGCTCTGTTGTGGACGGATAAACGCAGAGGTGGATTGATCGGATCCTTAAAAAGTCTCTTGGCCCCAGAGCCTTCCACTGTCTCTCAGGTCTTCTGGTCTTTCTTTGAATAAAACATAAGCAAGACAGGAACTCTGAAGACTGTCTCTCCAGACCCTCTTCAACCAACGGAGAAACTGACATTCTACTTCTGATGCTTGAGATGACCCCACGTCCATGCAAGTGCATCAGGTGGGGTAGCACCCAGCACACCCATGCTATGGAATCAATTCTGGATTCCACCCATCGACCTGAGTCCAGGGCTAATCATCCTTTCCCTGAATCTCGATTTTCCCAGCTCCTTCCTATCCTCTGCCTTGGAGATAATACACTTCCCTGTAAACTATTGTCTTCTCAAGTTCCTGGCGGCAAAACAAGGAATCTAAAGCCCTTTGTGTCCGGGCCCTTGCTTATCTCTTCAGATTCCTCTCATTTACACCGAGGGCTTGACGGGGCGCCTGGCTGGCTCAGTCGGTTAAACCACCGACTCCTGGTTTCAGCTCAGGTCATGATCTCAGGGTCAAAGATCGAGCCCCAAGTTGGGCTCCGTGCTCAGGGCAGAATCTGCTTGAGATTATTTTCCTCTTCCTCTCCCTCAACCTCTGCTCCTCCCCACCCTCACATTCTCTCTAAAATAAATGAATTCATTAAAAAATCTTAAGAAAAAAAAACAAAACAGTGAGGGCTTGACAAGTGCAAAGGTGACAAAGCCAGAAGACAGATTTGGAGGTAGAAGAGGCAGCGCCTGGTGGCCCGTTGGATTGGGAGTAGACACGACGGAGCAGTCCAGAGTGAGTCTGAGTTTGCTTGCTTCATTGATTAGGGCAATGGTGTATGCATTAAATAGCAGAATGAACTTGGGGCGGGCAGGGTGGTGTGGGAGGAACATATCTGCAGGAAGAGGGGTGGAGGAATTTAGGTCATGGGGTAGGAACACTGAGGGCCACTCCAGGGACTGTTGACCTCGGAGAAGAGCAGCTCCCTCTCCTTCTCCCTAATCACTGCAGCAAGCCCAGTCATGGCTCCATTGGCAGGAAGGCTTCTTATAAGTGGGGAGGTGACCTAAAGGGAAATGGCAAGTCAGGGTCTTAGTGTAAGATTTTTCATGGTGGGGAAAATGGAGGGAGAAGAAGAAGGCAATTGGTATCTTCCTCGTGTTTGCAGACCAACCAAAAATGGGCATTGTCTAAGGGACTTGGCCTTCAGGCTCTGGAATAGCAGTTGGGCCACAGGCCTGGTCACAAGGACCTCAGTCTCAGCCCTAAAGGTCCCAACCTTGGGCCTAGAGGAGTCGGCAGCTGCCGCCAGATACAACTGACCTGCTTATTGCTTTTCATTATTGGTATTACTATTATTAATATCTCAACATTAAAATGCCTTTTTGTTCTGTCATTTTTATCCTCCTTTCTAAAGTTTCTCATCTTATTTACCTGCTTTCCCATTTAATCTTTAACCTGAGTTTTAGAGCCAGTTTCTTTTATTAGCTTTTCATATTTTTGTTAACATCCTACCTTACCTTACATTTGAATTTGTTTTGATTTTCATTTTAGCTTTTTAGCTTCAGGTTTTTTTCAATTGTTTAAATTATTATCTCTAAACCTTCCCATGGTATCTGTTGAAATTTTTGCTTTAATTCATTTACTGATTCATTTAAAATTTTTTTTTGTTCTTTTATTCATTTTCAAAATCTCTACTCTTAAATTTTTAACCTCTCTCTCCAGGTCATTTTCTTACGAGGTTTCCTCTTTCTAATTTCTTTGTTTGTTTATTCTTAACTTTAAGTGCATTTTTGCTCCCTCTGTTTGTTGTTGTGGCATAAAAGTTCTGGAAATACTTCCCCCCACTTCCCATGCTAAACAGAGATTGGATGTTTTTTCCCTTCTAACAGCATATCCCCTTCCTCTCTGTCTGGGCCCAGTACATTTTTCCATGTAGATTTTTAGAAAAGACAATTCTAAAATAAAGTGGGCACATGTGCGCATGCGCATGCACACACACACACATCTTCCCTTATAAAATGAAATTCCTTCAGGTCATTCATGCAGATTACACATCTGAAGAGCTGGAATGATGATGTATCACTTCATCACATTATAAGGAGCTGTGCGTTTTACAATCTCTGGCTCCAGAGAATTCAAAGAACAATAGAAGAGAAGGATTTCAAGGGGCTACAGTCTCATCTAGGAAGAATACATGTCATGGGAGCCATGGAATAGGAAATAGAACCAGTTAGGAGAGATCATTGGAATGCTAAGTCAGGGTTGATTAGGAAGAGCAATTTGAGAGAGAGACTTCTAGAGCCCCTGCTAAGTGCTAAAGACACTGCCTTGTCTGCTTTGTAAACATTGCCCCCTTCCATCTTTACAATAACAAGCCTGCATGGAAGATATTACCACCATTTTACAGATTACAAAATTGAAGCTCACAGAGGTCAAAACATTTTTCTATGACCACATAGATTCTAAATGATGGAGCCAGAAAATGAACAAGTTCTCCCTAGTTCTAGCATCTGTGTCCTGAAGACCATCCCCTCTCCTTCCCTCAGTAAAGATGAAAGAGCAAAAGATTGCGGAGCAAAAAGTAGAATTTAGGAAATGTTCTCCAGGCCCATAATCTGGAGCAATTTTGGAACACTGAGGGGTCTTATAAGTCAGGGACAGAGGAGGTCCACTAGGTGCTTCAGCAGCTGGGATGATCTGGAGGTGAATGGAAGGAAGAGGACCAACACATGAACAGCGGACCTGACAAAGCCACACGAGTGGAGGAAGGGCGGTAAGAGTGGGACTGAGGGAGGGCCTGGTCTGCTGGGAGTGCACCATGCCAATGGGATCTGCTGTGCCGACAAGCCCATAGTGGTTTGGAGGTGTGTGGGGTTTCCTAGGTCTGTCATAACAAACTCCCAAAAACTGGGTGACCTCAAACGACAGAGATGTATTCTCTTCTAGGAGTCTGACATCAAGGTGTCAGCAGGCTTCTGGGGATTACCAGCAATGCTTGGTGTTTCTTGGCTTCAGCCACATAACTCCAATCTCTGTCTGTCATCACCGGGCTGTCCCCCACTGTGTCTGTGTGTTCACACGACATTCTCCTCCCTGTGTGTCTGTCTCTGTGTCTCTCCTCCTCTTCTTAACAGGACACCAGTCATATTGGATTAAGAGCCCACTGCGCTCCAGTATGACTTCATCTTAAATTCATTAGTTACATCTGCAATAACCCAATATCCAAATAAGGCCACATTTTGAGGTTCTGAGACGAACTTATGTTTTGGGGAGGTGCTATCCAACCTCTTATAAGGTGACAAGGAAAGCAGCATAAACAACCTCTAAGAGCTTGCAACACTTTATCACCAAAATATGAGTCTGGGACCTTTCAACCTGGTGGCGCCGGGGAATGACCAGGACTGCTTTGACCAATCCTGCCACCTGGCCCCACCCCTAGAAATTCTCATTGAACTGGTTTGGGTGCAACCTGGGCTTTGGGGTTTTAAAAGCTTCTCAGCTGAGGCAAACCCACAGGCAAGGCTGAGAATCTCTGTGTGGAAGGTGTTGGAGGTGAGACACCAGCCAGCCTCCAGTGTCCTCACAAGTTAGATGACTGAAGGGGCTTTATGTCATAACCTGCAGATTGGGGGCCACTGGATCTCAGCAGAAGAAGTTCTGCACTCAGTCTCACAAGCAGATGTAGCTTTGACTTCGTTCCATTAGCTATGTGCCCTCTCTCAACCTCAGGCTCTTTTACAAACAAAATGGTTGGACTAGATGTGTTCTGAGTACCATTGATGCTATTAAAAAACACTTCAGGGGCACCTAGATGGCTCAGTTGGTTAAGTGTTAGACTCTTAATTTTGGCTTAGATCATGATCTCAGGGTCATGAGATTGAGCCCCGAGTCGGGCTCCATGCTGGGTGTGGACCCTGCTAAAGATTCTCTCTGCCTCTCCCTTTGCCCCTTACCCCCCACACCAGCTTGTGCTCTCTCTCTCAAAAATAAGTATTAATTAAATTTGATTAAAGCTATTATTATAAATTAGCACATGTTTATCATTTAAAAAATGATATTTGCCCCAGCCACCCTGTATTACTCCCCAGAAGTAAAAATTATTCATAATAACCTCAATGTTTCTGGATATATCTATATAGATATAGATAGACATGTTTTAGTACAATAAAGCTATCCTTCTCAAATTTTGATGTAAATGATACAATCATCTGGGAAGCTTGTTTAAAATGAAGATGGACCCCCAAATCACCTGGGTGATTTTGATGCAGGTGGTCTGCCCGACAGCGTCCACGATGGCCCCCCCATCATTTACAACTCCTGGTATCTGGGCCCCGCGATTCCCCTCCCATATTGAACAGGGCTGACTTCTGTGACCAGTAGATCATTGCAGATACAATCAAGTGTGCCTTCCATAGCTCGAGGTGTTGGAGCACCCACCTTGCATGCTTGGCTCACTCACTTTGGAGGAAACAGATGCTGTACCCTGAGGACAGTCAAGCAGCATTATGAAGTCCTTGGGGCAGGGAACTGAGGCCTCCCAACAGCCAGCACCAACTTGCCAATCATTCGAGTGAGCCACCTGGGAAGCTGGTCCTCCAGCTCCAGTCACGCCTTCAGTGAACATGGCCCCAAGCCAACATCTTGACAGCTGCCTCAGGAGAGAACCTCGCCCGAATCAGCCAGCTCACCCGCCCCCCGCCCCCGAACTCCTAACCCACAGAAGCTGTGGGAGATGATAAATGTTTGTGATTATAAGCCACTAAGTTTTGTGGTCATTCGTTACAAAGAAATAGATAACTAAAAACAGTTACATATTTTGCATCCTATATTTTATGCCACAGGTCCTGTTCAGTGACAGGTGAATACTCAACATTATGGAAGCTAAAGTTTTCATAGATGTAAATTATTTTGTTTCCAAATGTTACCGGTACTAAACATGAACACTTAAGATGATCTTTCCTGCTTTAGTTAACAATACTATAGTTCTCTGGCTGAAGTTAGACGTAGATCTCAAGACCCTCAAGAGGTTGTGTGTGTGGTTTTTTGTTTTTATGTCAGTGATGGGCCCAAGTACATCTACATAAATACCTCACTATTTATTAGCAATCCCTATGCTATGTAATTTACTTTCATTATCTCCAACTCTTACTATTCTTTCACTAGGTAAACATTATTATCCCCGTTTTAAGATGAGGGGACTGAAGGTCAGAGAGATGAATTACACTCCTATACTTTCTTTTTTTTTTTTTTAAAGATTTTATTTATTTATTCATTAGGGACAGAGAGAGAGAGGCAGAGGGAGAAGCAGGCTCCCAAGGAGCAGGGAGCCCGATGCGGGACTCAATCCCAGGACCCTGAGATCATGACCTGAGCCGAAGGCAGACGCTTAACCATCTGAGCCACCCAGGCGCCCTACACTCCTATACTTGCATGGAGCTCCTGGGTGGCTCGATTGGTTGTGTCTGCCTTAGGCTTAGGTCATGACCTTGAGGTCCTGGGATTGAGCCCTGCATCAGTACCCTGGTCAGTGGGGAGTCTACTTATCCCTCTGTCCCTCCCCCTGCTTGTGAGCTCATGCTCTCTCTCTCTTTCTCTCTCTCTAATAAATAAAATCTTTTTTAAAATAATAAATTCCAACACTTTCAGCTGGTAAGAGGAGGAACCAAACTCACTATTTTTAAAATATCAGGCCCAGGTTTTGTTATTGGCATTTGATTTACTACTTTGGCCACAGGCTCGGGTGGGAGCTGAGGTAGGTTATCTGCCTTGGAACATTCTTTATACACTAGCAATCAGAGAATCAACAAATATTTTTTGAGTCTCTTTTGTGTGCCGGACACTCTGTAAGGGTTAAGAAGTCAGTGGTGAAAGAATGAAGATGCGGGCTCTTCCTCTACAAAGTGTATAAATTGGTAGGCAGATTATATCCTTATTTTTCAGTAGAAGTCACAGAAGCTAAGAATTCCTTTAATAGCAGATGTTCAATACTTGCCAATAATAAATAAAATGATATGAAGTGAGTTTTTTCTCTTTTTTTTTCCTTCTTTTTTTAGAGATAGAGTGTGTGCATGCCTGGGCACCCCTCTACATTCTATATTAAAGTCAAAAGAGATCAGACAACATCCAAAGTGTTGTCTAATAACATTTTAAAAATTATTTGATTGGGGCAACTGGGTGGTTCAGTCAGTTAAGCCTCCAACTCTTGGTTTCAGCTCAGGTCATGATCTCAGGATCATGAGATCAAGCCCCGAGTCTGGCTCTGTGCTGGACATGGAGCCTGCCTGAGATTCTCTCTTTCCCTCTCCCTCTGCCCTGCCCCACTCATGTGCTGTCTCTTTCTCTTTCTCTCTCTCTCTCAAAAAAAAAAAAAAAAGTTAGAAAGTAGACCAAGTTATAAGAACGTAGCCTCTAAATACTGACATTGTCTCCTGCTATTAAGACAGAAGTTAGAATTCCATGGAGTACCACTAAAGGGAATTCACCCGCTCTGGCCCTGCTATGTTCCTCTTCAAAGAATTGGAAGCCAATCTAAGAGGGACAAGGTGGCCCAGTTTCTCTTCCTTTCCATTCTTTTCACTTAGCTTCTATGTGTCCACAGAATAGAGATCAACATTTTGGCAGAGAATGCATTGGTGTGAGGGAATGAGAATGTCCTTGTTTTAACACTTCAACTGCTTTCACTGTCCTATTTCCAAACATTTATTTACACAGCCTCCTAGAGATATTTTCAGGTCAAAGCTCCCCAGATTAATTTAACTGGTTGAAGCCAAAAGCTTATCTGTGTTCTTTCTGGGGGATTTTAGGGAACATCAGGCCCTGAGCAACTGGGGTAAGGGTAACAAGACTGGAGAGGAGAGGGAAGAAGGAGGACCACTTGAATTATGCCTTGGATGTATCTGGCTTGGTATTTGTGAGATCCCATTGTCAACACTTCTCCATTCCCCAGTAAGTGTGCAGGGGTGGGATGGGGTGGGCAGGCTGATTCCCTCAGACTCAATAGTACCCACAATCACTATTCTGTGTTGGAAGGCTTTGGCTCCATCCCTCTTTGATCTTCCCTTATTGTTTGGGCAGTTAATCTGAGTAAGCATCTCGAATTATCTCTTTAGGATAGATTCCTCGAAGTAGGATTACTAGGTCAAAAAGTGCAAACAACTTTGAGAACATTGATTCGTGTCTGTTCATTGGGCAAGTGTTGACCTACTATAGACAAATATTCTGTAACAGACATGTGTTTTGGGCACTTGAGTTACAAATTAGAAATAGTAAAGCTTTGGGGCGCCTGGGTGGCTCAGTTGGTTAAGTGACTGCCTTCGGCTCAGGTCATGATCCTGGAGTCCCTGGATCGAGTCCCGCATCCGGCTCCTTGCTCGGCAGGGAGTCTGCTTCTCCCTCTGACCCTCCCCCCTCTCATGTGCTCTCTCTCTCTCTCTCAAATAAATAAAATCTTTAAAAAAAAAAATAGTAAAGCTTTAAGGCCCTTCAGTGTACATAACACTTCACCTCCCCCAATCTATTGGTTTGGCTTTAAATATTTCAAATTGTTTGGTGGTCCACAAAGCTTTTGATGGCAGTGCACCATCTGTGTGAAAGAAAAGTTTAGGATTCCTGGTCCAGGAATTCAAACTGATGTGGAATCTGTAGTTCAGTTGAGCCAGGCACATTGTGTTAGCTAATCAATAAACTGAAGACTCCATTGAGGAGTGGAGTTGCTGATTCATAGGGTATGCCTATATTCACTTTTAATAGATACTACAGAAGAGTTGTCCCAAATAATTATACCAAGGTACCATCTCACCTTCAGTGTATGGATGGGTGTTATGGTTGCTTCACATCCTTGCCAACACAGGGTGTCTTTTTCATTTTAGCCATTCTGGTGGAGGTATGTTGGTATCACATTGTAGGTTAAAACTATTTCCCTATAGATTAGTGAAGTTCAAGACAATTTCATATAGTTATTGGCCGGTTAAAGCCCTCTTTTTTGAAGTGTCTGTTCAGTGCTTTTCCCCATGTTTCTATTGGTTTGTCTGCTTTTTTCTGATTAATTTGTAGGAATTCTTTATATTCTGGGTTTGGATCTTTTGTTGGTTATAGGTATTACCAATAAAATCTACTCTGTGACCTGTCTTTTCATCCTCTAAATGGTGCCCTTGATAAACAATTTAAATTTTAATGTAGTCCCAATTACAAATTTTTTTATGGTTAGTAATATTTTTATATATCATGTTTAGGAAAAATTTTCCTACCCCAAGGGCATGAGATTGTGTTTTGATTTGTTTGATATTGATGTGCTTTCTATTGAAATGTTTGTTAACTATCAACTTCATACTAAATTGTGAATATATCTCTGTTATGGCCCCATCAGGAGGGGCACACAATGTATTAGAGATCCTTTTTTTTATTCAACAATTATTTATTGAGAACCCATTTTGTGGTACACACACTGTTGTTTCCCATAGACAGTGGGAAAGGAGACCAGATAAAGAATTAGTGAGCCCCCAGAGGGGTTGGGATTACCCTGCCTTATGGGTTTGGTGGGGGGCAAGTAAGATGGAAGTAGAAGTGAGAGATGTTCTGAATGGAAATAAGAACAAAGGAACAAATCACAGCATGCAATCTGCCAACACCCAGCAGAGATAACATACCTCTCTCTGTTAACCTTTAAAGGAAAATGATCCATGAATCTTTGTCTTTTTATCTAAATATAAACCATACTTCATGACTCCATTAGTCAGTTTCTAACCATCCAGACAGGAGAAAGGAAATTTGTGGAAAGGACAGCTCAACCATGTTCCAATAGATTTATCTCTCCCGCTGAACCCTTCTTGAGGATGCCAAGTGTTCTTTCAATTACCAATCTGGTGACACGTTGAGCATCACTATAATTTATGTCATAGGGAGTCTAGGGGGCAAGAAAGAGAAGTTAGCCAGATTTTCAATGACATTGCACCGTCACATGAAACAGAAAAATTGTGCACAGGCCAGCTTCTCTTCAAGGGTCATGGTGCCTTCCCAGGCTCACCCTGCTCCACACAGCATTTGCATCAAACAAACAGTGATGGTAGACTGCATCACACTGCAAATGCAAAACATACCCTTCCTCCAAATTAACTGCTGCTAAATAATATGATTGGACAGAGTGGCACAACCAGATTGCTGAAGAAGGAGTGATTCACTGGGTGTTCAGAACAGCTAGCCAATGCATCGGAGGATCTCATGCCCTCACAGAGCACAGCAGCTGCATCTCACAGTGATGATAAGCTATTTTAAGCTTTCCAAGCATCAAGAAGAAAGGCAAGACTCACAAAATGGGACCATGGGAGAATTAGTGGCAGCAAGGCAATGAAATGCATGGTCAGGATGACATGTCTCCATTCCAGTAGCACTCCCCAGGTGACACAGCAGGTGTGGGGTACTAACACTGAGGGCCATGGGATTGCTTCCCCAGAGGCTGGGCAAGTGAATGGCTCAAGAAGATGCAACAAAATATACTTGCTCTTGTCTCCAAACTCATGATTTCCTCAAAGTTTTGGAGAAACAGGTAAGAAGTTAAGAGTATAACAGAATGCATATTAAAAACTGCCGTGTTGGGGAGCCAGAGATTTCTTAAATACTCTTTAGTAAAGTGGATAATATTATCTCTATTCTAGCCTGTAAGACAACATTCCAATAAAATAATCTATAAGAATATCTCCTACTGTACTCCAAAAAGCTCCAGGGATGTTGGAAGAGAGAGGAAATTGTAATTAGCAATCTGCCAAAGCCCAAGGTGGATGCTCTGCTGTGAATTAGCAACATGCTCAAGGGAATGCTGCTCCCTTGGGCATCAGCACCTAGGGAGCCTTCATTAGGTGGGAGCCCTTGAGTTCAGATAGGGAATCTGAAGGAAGGATTGCTTTCTGGTCCACTTCACTACCTTACGGCCTGTGGGGGGTGGTCATTGACAGGACATGACCCCGGTTGACCTGTGAGCTGGACCTGGGCAATTGAGGACCTGGGCTCCTCATCCCTCCCCTTTCCTTGGAATCTGCATTCTGCTTGCCTTCCCCACTTCCAGAAGAGAGTGATGTGGTGCTGAGACCTCCATAGAACTTTGAAGATTCTGGCAGGTGGGTGCAGAGATCTACTTGTCTTACAGCTACCCAAGACAAGCCATGCCAGTAAGTTCCCTTGCTAATTAAACCTACCACCTACCAATCTAGAGTGGCCTGCCTCTTTCTTGGGTCTCACTTTGCCCTTCACAAAGGGAGCTGGTTTCAGATAACTCCTGGGAACTCTGGAGGAGGGTTTGAACCCACAGGCTTCTCTTCCCAGACCTACTCTCTTTTTCACCTCCAGGTCTCAGCTTGAATGCCACTCCCCAGCGAGATGGTCCTGCCCAGCCTATCAAGAGAAGTTGCCTTCCTGCAGCCCTGCAGCTGGTTACTCTCGTTCAGCTCATCTGTTTATTTCTTCATGCAAACTATCACTATATGAAATGACCGTTTCAGTTCTTTGTTTACTTTTTAAGGTCTGTCACCAGTAAAATGAACCCTGCACAAGGATAGGGACTTTGTCACTTTTGTTCATGCTTTATTCATGGGGCCGGAAACAGAATCTGGCATTATAGGTGATTAAATATTTGTTGAACTAATGAATCAGAGTGACAAAAAGATTAGTTGAGAATTACTGGCCAATATTCTGGAATATAAATAATATGCTTTAAGTTGGCAAAAGCATCAATATATTACAAGTTGCAAAGACAGAGAGCAGTTTCGGATACTAAGTGTATATAGACCTCCTCACTATAGAGCTGTCATGGTGTATTATCCCTTTCTTTGCAGGAAATAGCCCTTGAACTTGCTTATTGGGTGAAAACAATAAGCATTTGTAATATTTTCATTTCTGGGGTCAGGAATCTAGGAGTGGCTTAGCTAGGTGGCTCCTGCTCAAGGTCTCACATGAGGTTATAATTTGGGGCTACAGTCTCTGAAGAATTGACTGAGGCTTAACCATCCATTTCCAAGCCTCCTCACATGGCTCCTGGCAGAAGGCATCTGTTCCTCCCCATGTGGGTCTCTCCATAGGACTACCCCCAACATGGCTCATGCTGGAGCAAGTGATCCGAGAGAGAGGGAAAGTGCACACAGGCAAAGGAGACAGTGCCCAAGATAGAAGCTGTGGCCTTTCACAACCTAAACTCATAAATGACATATCATCACTTATGCCATATGCTCTTGGTCACACAGACCAAATGGGTACAATGTGGGAGGGGATTCTACCAGAGTGTGAATACCAGGAGGCAGGGATCACTGGGGGCCATCTTGGAGGCTGGGCACTCTATGTAGCAAAGAGAGTGCTCTTCCTTCTGATCCCGTCTGGCTCCCTCTCCTCTTTGGATAGTCTAAGAGCTGCTGACCATGTACTCTTGCTCCATGTTATCCACCTTGGGATGTCTGTGCTTTGAAGCAAGATTCCTCATCCTCAACTTATAAACTAGTTCACTTTTCACTTTAATTATTTCCATTTTCAGTGATAAAGAGATTTTACTGCCCTCCAATGCAGCCTGCAAAACATTGGCCACGAATTACTTTTATCCTCAAGTGGGTTCTGTTGTAAGATATGGCCTCTCTGCTCTGTGGTTGGAGCATCTCTATTCTGTAACTTCAAGGTCTGTCCTGAGTTCAGCCTGCTCTGTAGGGGGGAAGTAGAGGTTTTTCTGCTTCCTTTTGTCTGAGCTGAGGGCAGGCCCTGCAATGGGCAAACACATGGGTACTGTGAAACATCATGTGACCCTGGCAAATGTCTGCCTTTCTGCAGCAATCAGAAATTTGGTCCTCTATCTAATGGTTTAATTAATGGCTACCGCAATGTAAGCGGGCCCATGAATTCCAAAGTTGGCTCTTATTAAGAACCTCGTGGGCGGCTTCTGCAAAATATCCATTTCCTACATCCCATTCCCAAATTTTGGGGTTCATTTTTTAATCTTCCTCTTCTTTAAAGCTTTTCAGGTAAGTGTGATGATCAAACAAGTTTGGAAACAGCTGGGATAGGTGAAAATGAAAATCAGACCCTAAAATAGGAAATCAGACCCTCTCAAATCTCATGGAATGTGTTCTCCACTGTAAAGGGGGTTTATTACCAGAAGATGGGGAAAAGGAAAACAGGGTAAGCCCGTGAAGACACACACCACGGAGAAGTTGCTGGTCATATACAAGCATCTGTTCAGTGTGTGGCTTTTAGTAGTGTAATATAGCTTGGAAGGAGGAAAAGACAACAGGTTACACTACTTCTTCAAGCCCCTTCTGCAAGTTGGATGATACCAAGTTTGAAAATGTTTGAATGATGTCATGCTGAATCTCTGTTCCTGGGAGGATATCCTGGTGTTGCTTAGAAAATATCTTGGTGCCTGTGTTTTTTTACAAGAGATGACTTCAGCTCCAGCTCAAGCCAGAAATGACTTTCCCCTCCAAAAGGAGTGTAAAACATCCTTCAGCTTGTTACAGTATGCCAAGCACATGGTCATCAGAGCTAAGAGCACCGGGTTTAACAGCCAGGACAGAGAATCACAGAATCTACACCCACAACTAGCACCAGTCAAGTGCATTGGAGGCAGGTGATGGCCATGCTAGAAATCAGTGAGGAAGACTCAGAATGTAAATATGGTATTTGTAGGAAACACAACCCAAAACTATGACTTCTTAATAAAGTTTTGAAACAAAAGAGAACAATTGGTCATGTCCTTTGTGGGCCAAGAGCAATGTATAATACCCAAGAGAAGAACAGGCAAAAGGATGGCTGTATTACTCTCTTAGAGACAAGAAGCCAGGAATTAACATCAGACTTCATTGTCTATTTTTTGGTAGTTTATTGCATATATGTATACATGTATGTCGGCCACATGCGGTTTTCATTAAGGGGGTGGATTTATCTTTGATCATCTCCATCCAGTCTGAGCTAGAAAATCTTAGGACTAGGTGGTTCCTAACCACACAGTGAGCGTCAAAATTTCAAGGTTCAGATCAAATGCACACTGTCCCTTCCAGAATTCTATCTCGACAAAACTTGTTTCTTTCTGGGAGTATACAGCAATCTCCAATACCATGCTATGATGCAAATAAAACAGTTTGTAAAACGGTCGTTAATTTTTAATCAACCAAATTTATATATTTTGAATACAAATTTTCTTTTTAAAAAAACCAGATGGCATTTAAATATTTATTTCATTCAGTGCTTCTTTTGTTGATTTGTTTCAGAAACTGACAGGAACTTACTGTTAATTATGTTTATAAGTTTTCTAATGAATAACAGATTATTTTAACAATGATAATTATCAGATTGCCTTATTTATAGAAAATGAATGCAAAACAAAATAATAGTCATTTCCATATCTCAATTAATTCATCCACACAATGCTGAAGAAGAACTGTTCAGTTAGATTTTTAAAAACTTAATATCTGCTTGTGGTTCCTTTAATGAATTCCATTATTTTAGCTTGTTTCTTGTCTTTTTTTATAACCATCACATTATTTACTCTCGTGCTGCCTACAAGCCAGTCTACATTACTATGGATGGATATGCCTTCCTTCCTTTCAGCACATGTAAGCGAACAAACACACCAGAGCATGCTGGTGGACACACACGTGTGGGCATGTGCACGCACACACACATGTGCACGCACACACACACACGCCATACCTGTGTGATCACATGCAGAAAAATCTGTCTCCCTTACTCAGTCTTGGAGTTCATACAGAACAATAAATTACCAGGGATAAGATGGATGGTGTTACTGATCTTCTCCAGATCAAATACAATAATTTTTATAATTTAGTTTTTATTTTTATCAAAGTTATACATGTATACATATAGGGTCAAATAGTTCTACCAGAATTATCACCAAAATCAAACCAAACCAAACATTCCCCTGTTCCCCATCCACAATCTCAAGTTTCCGTTTCTAAGGGACCACCTTTTACAACGGTTGAAACTGTGAGTCTTGTTTTTCACCCACACATCAATGAATTACATCCTGCTTTTAGCGCTGTTTGTCATTTCTGTGTTAGGCAGCATAAATTGCCTTCCTCCTATCTCTTCTTTACTCTTCCTCTCACGTCTCTCCCGCATGCATTCTCTCTCTTTCTCTCACAAATACACACATTCCTTTCCCTCAGATCCTACTTACACCAAAATTTTTATTAATTCAGTGTTTAATATTGATATTATAACTATATAAACACTATTCTCAGTTGAGCCGCCTCGAATACGCACAACTATTTGTTTTCTCTGAAATTAATGGCAGGCTTGTTTTTTAATTTAGTTTTCTTTCTATTTGCCCAGACTCAATCCTGTAAATCTCCCCCAGTACTTTAGAACACATCAGGAATAATGCCAATTTCATCTTCTCACGGATTCTCTCAGAGCCTGCTCTCCCAATCTCCATGCAAGGTGGTCATCTAGAATCTCCCTTCGCGGTCATCCAGAGGATTCTTTGGGTTCTCTCCAGGTGCATCTTTGGATTCCTGGATCCCAAGTCTTCTGCTTTCTTGGTTTATACCCTCATTTTAGAATTGTTTTTTATTGAGATAAAGTTCACATAACATTTATCATTTTAACCATATCAAAGTGTAAAATTTGGTATTGTTAAGTGTATTTATGATGCTGTGCAACCTTCATCATTATTTAAGTCTAGAATATTTTCATCACTTCCCCCACCAAAATACCTCTTTACCATTTAAGGGATCACTCCACATTCTGCCCTACTCCCAGTTCTGCCAACCACTAATCTACCTTCTGTCTCTATGGGTTTGCCTTTTCTGGACATTTCATATACATGGAACCAGGTAGCTTTTTGTTGTTGGCTTCTTTCATTTAGCGTAGTGTTTTCAATGTTCTTCCATGTTGTAGCACATGACGGTACTTTATTCTTTTTATGGATGAACACTATTCCATTGTAAAAACACACCACATTTCTTTAGCTATTTATCAGTTGAGGGACATTTGAGTTGTTTCTACTTTGAGTCATTATAAGTAATGCTGTTGTCAATATTCATGTGCAACTTTTTGTGTAAATATCTGTCTTTAGTTCTCTTGGCTGTATTTCCAGGTGAAAAATTGCTCATCATAGGGCAACTCTGTGTTTACCCTTTTGAAGAACTGCCAAGCTACTTTCCACAGAAGCTGCAACATTTTACATTCTCATCAGCAATACACAAGAGGTCCGATTTCTCTATATCCTTATCAACACTTGTAATTTTCCATTTTATTTTATTATTACTGCCATTGTTGTTATTATTCTAATGGATGTGAAATGATTCTGATTTGCATTCCTCTACTGGGCAATGATGGTGCACATTTGTGTATCTTCTTTGGAGAAATGTCTACTCAAGTCCTTTGTCCAGGTTTAAAATAAGTTGTCTTTGTGTCGTTGAGTTTGACTTTTTTTTTTTTAAAGATTTTATTTATTTATTCATGAGAGACAGAAGGGGGGGCAGAGGGAGAAGTAGGCTCCCCACGGAGCAGGGAGCCTGATGTGGGACTCGATCCCAGGACACCAGGATCATGACCTGAGCCAAAGGCAGACCCTTAACTAACTGAGCCACCCAGGCACCCAAGTTTGACTTCTTTATATGTTTCTCACACCAGACCCTTATCAGATATATGATTTATAAATATTTTCACTTCATGATAGTATCCTCTGATGTACAATTTTTACAAATTTTGATGAAGCCCATTTTATTATTTTTTCTTTTATTGTTTGTACTTGTGATGTCATATTTAAGAAACTGTTGCCTAATCTGAGGTTGCAAAGCTTTACATCTACAGTTCCTTCAAAGAGTTTTACAGTTTTTGCTCTCATATTTAGGTCTTCTATTCAAGTTAATTTTTGTGTTGAGTATGAGGTAGAGGCTCAAATTCATTCTTTTGCACATGAATATCTAGTTGCTTGTGCACCATTTGTTGAAAAGACTATCCCTTCTCCACTGAAAGTTCTTGGCCTGCTTGTTAAAAATCAATTGACCATATATGCATGGGCTTGTTTCTGGATTCCCAGTTCGATTCCACTCATCTGTATGTCTGTCTTCAGGATGGTAACATACTGTGTGTGTTAGCTTTGAAAACAAAGCTTTAGAGCATGTTTTGAAATCAGGAAGTGAGAGTCCTCCTTTGTTCTTTTTTGAGATTGTTTGGCTATTCAGGGTCACTTACACTTGCATATGAATTTAAGATGAGCTTTTCCATTTCTCTAAAAAGGCCCTGGGAGAGGGAACAAATGCACTGAATGTGTAGATTGCTTCAGAGAGTATTGCATTTAACAATATTAAGTCTTCTGATCCATGAACACATGATGTCTTTCGAGTTATTTTGGGCTTCTATAATTTCCTTCAACAATATTTTACAGTTTTAGTGTACAAGTCTTGCAGTTCCTTGGTTAAATTTATGCACAGGTATTTTAATCTTTTTGATACTATTATGCATCAGTTTTCTTAATTTCATTTCAGAGTGTTCATTGCTGGTACTTAGAAATACAACTGATTTTTGTATATTGATTTTCTATTCCGCAACTGTGAGGAACCCCTCCCTTAATGTGAAACACTTTTAATGGATTTTTTAGGGTTTCCTATGTATAAGAACATATCCTTTATGGTTAGAAACAGTTTTAATTCTTCTTTTCCAATCTATATGCCTTTTATTTCTATGTCTTGCTAATTGCAGAGGCAAGAATTTCTAGCACATTGTTGAGTTGAAGTGGCAAAAGTGGACATCCTTGTCTTATTTCTGATGGGAAGCTTTCAGTCTTTCACCCTTAAAAATGATGTTAACTGTGGGTTTTTCGTAAATTCCCTTTATTGGGTGGTGAAGTTCTCTTTTATTTCTAGTTTGTTGAGTGTTTTTATTATGAAAGGTGATTGGATTTTGTCAAATGCTTTTTTCTGTGTATATTATGATAATCATATAGGTCTTTTTTTCTTTTCTTCTGTCAGTGTGGTATATTATATTGGTTGATTTTTGTATGTTTAATTACTCTTGTATTCCTGGGAAAATTCCCCTAAGTCATGGTGTATAATCTTTTCAATATGCTGCTGGTTTGCTAGCATTTGGTTAAGAATTTTGCATCTATGTTTTTAAGGACATTGGCTTGTAGTTTTACTTTTTCTTGTGATGTCTTTGGCTTTGGTATCAAATACCGGCCTCTTAGAATAAACTAAGAAGTGTTCCTTATTCTATTTTTTGGAAGACATTTCAAATAAGTCATGTTAATTCTTTAAATATTTGATAGAATTCACAGAAAGGCCATCTATTTTCTCCTCTCAGGAAAAAAATTTCCATTTATACTCAGTGTTCTGACATTTTATTATGATGTGCATTGGTATGGATCCATTTTCATTCAAGATTGCCCATGGAATCAACTTCCAGCCAGAAGACAGAGAGAAAATGGACAGAGGATTACACAGAAGATTCTTATGGCCTAGACCCAGAAAATTGTATACTTCCACTCACATGCCACAGGCCAAAACTCAGTTACATAGCCACAAGATAAGAAATTTAGTTTTGGATATGTATGTTTGAGATGTTCATTAAGTATCCAAATAGAAATGTCAAATAATTAGATGGATATATGAACCTTGTGTTCAGGAGTGAAGTCTAGGCTGGAGATACAAATGTGGGAGTGCCCACGTATAGATGATATTTATAAGCCATAAGCCTATGAGATTCCCTTATATAGAGAGGAACACAGAACCCAAGACTTAGTTCTGGGGCATTCCATGTAGAGTGGAAAAAAGAGAAAAAATCAGTAAAAGAGGCTATGGAGGGATAACTATTGATATAAACCAGGTGAGGAGACCAAATCAAGGACAAAAGAGATCAGCTGTGTAAAATGCTGTTCAGTCAAGTTTAGGATGGAGAATTAACCAATATTTTAGCAGTGTGGTGGTCATTGGCTATATTGACAAGAATAGCTTCATTGGAATGTTGGGAATGAATACCTATTTAGAATCTGATTCATTTATTTATGCAACAAGTACTCAGTGTTGTCAGTAGCTGAAACTTGTGGTTTGATGCCCTTTCCCTCATTTATAAATGAAAGGAATATTACTTTTAGATTTAAACTATAAAATCAGGGGCACCTGTGTGGCTCAGTCGGTTAAGCCTGACTCTTGATTTTGGCTCAGGTCATGATCTCAGGCTCCTGAGATTGAACCCCAAGTCGGGCTCTGAGCTTAAGATTCTCTCCCTCTGTCCCCCTTCCCCCGCCTCTCTCTGTCCCCCTCAAATAAAAAATAAATAAACCATAAAATCAACACCTAATTGATCTATGGGAGATATACAGAGTAATTTTAAAGTTATAAAGAAAACCATAGCTCCCTGGTCAGCAAGACTTGAAAATTACTTGGCAAAGCATATTCATAGATCCAAGGATGGGAATGAATTGGCAAGGAAGCATTGCAAGGGACATCTCCAGTAGACGTTGGTTCAATCCAGGGGACAGAAAACCTTAATAAGCATCAAGTGTTTCTGAAATGTAACAGAGAGTTCTCATTTAAGTCAATAAATTGGTAGTTATATATCAATACATTAGGCTCAGGAGTGTGATGAATGTGACTCAGCTTCTGAGGAATGAAGCCACACTCACTGTGTGTTGACTAGGTCAGGTTTCTGAGCCACTGGCACTGAGGACTAGCCTCAATCCCCAACTTCCCAGCATCTCCCCCATCCCTGGGAGCCCTTTTAGGGGACAGCCTGCAGTCCTCCCTCAGGGGGCAGGCCTCTTTGCACTGCTGTCTGAATATCTGCACCAAGAACTCTTTATGTGCACTTGACCGTGAATTAAAAATTCTCAGAGAAGTAAAAGTAAACTCCTGCGCCCGTGAGCTCACAGACTCAGAAGGACAATGATATGTGCAAAGTGGAGAGCAAGAAAGAATGACAGAGCAGAAGGGAAACAAGGTAGGACGATGCAGGACCAAAGACAAGAGACTCTGCCAACCCCTCTGCCCCGCCAGCCCCTCTCCTCCTGACCTGGAACCACCCTTGCCAAGAGTTCAAGCCCTGAGAAGGGTTTTCAAAGGACATTCGTTGGCTGAGAGCAGAGTGAGTATCACTTTCCAGTCTTTCTTGTTTCATGTGAGGTAGTGGAAAGATGCAGTTCCTTTGGAAGCAGACAGACCTGGCTTCCAATCCTGTCTCTCCCACTGAATTGTGTAACCCTGGCAAAGTCAGTCCCTCTCGGCAGCATATCGTAATTGAAACCCCTTTTCCTGTAGGGTCATGCTGAGGATTAGAGAAAAGGTATGGAATAGACTAGGAACAGAGAAAATTTAAGAACAAAAACAGCTTGCTAATCTTATCGTTCCTCGTGCTTAGGCAGGTCGGTCAGATCATTTCCCTCTGAACCAGGATGTCCTAGCTTATGGGCTTGAGGAATCTGTTGTGAGTTCAAGTTGAAATTTACTACCTGTGTAAACGTAAGCAATTCACTCAATCGCTATGAACGTCCGTTGTCCCTTCCGCAGCGCGAAGGTTTTAAAACCCTTGGGTTGCTGTGTCCAGTGAGACAATGTCAAAATTTGTATCGTGTCAGGCACAGAGTCAGGCACAAACTCAGAGTCCCCTCGTCTTGCTTCCAGTCTCCATCCAGCGCTTCCGGGTTTCTTAGGGGGATGGGGCACAGTGGAAAGTGTCTGAGCGTTAAATCATCCAAGTTAAAGGACCAGATTCTCATTTTTCTTTTCTAGAAAATCAAAGCGTCTTTTGACAATACCTTAGCCAAATCTGTGCCACTGGCTGTGGTCTGTGATGTGGGGGATAAAGGCAGAAGGAAATGTAGATAGAATTAAACTTCCTTATAACCTGCAGCCCATTGACAAATACTTGAGGCGGGCAGAATGTTCCTCCAGGAAATTCCCGACTACCTTAATGTTAATACCTTGCTAGAGGGAAAAAAAAATCTTAGCTTGAGGATAGCAAGGCCTCTAGGATCCGATGGGTCTTTTTAGCATATGAAAATCTTTTTGGAAGCTTCCCCTTGCCTTTACCTCCCCCAGCTCCATCGTATATAATCCGTTGCTCCTCACAATCCTGGGGCAGCGGCCCTTTCTGCGCAAGGGTCCTGTCCTGGTGTTTTAATAAAACCACCTTTTTGCTCTGAACTCTTCCTTGGCCGTTAGCTCCGAACCCCACCGCTCCAAACCACATCAGTCTGCACTGGTGAATTATAACTGTAGAATCTTTTACCATTTGGTAAGATGGCTTACTTGGAAAAATACCATGCCGTTACTGGGCTGGGTGTTGTTTATCTCTGCACTTGTGTCTGTTGGTCCATGGAAACCTCCTGGCGACCCTGGAGGGTGAGGGCTGTTCTCTATAAGGTCGTGATCCGCGCACAGGTTACACAGAGAGTGTGTGCAGAACCAGGAGGAGGTGTCAGTTCTAAATAACTCTCTGGGTCTCATTCAACCTTTATTCCCCTGCACTTGCTGGCCCTTCTCACTACCTCCATGAGAAGACCGACCTTCCTGTATATCAGTTCTCCCACGCGCCTGAGATTCTCAGAAGTCTGGTTGGAGCCATTCATCCCCCAAAGTAGCTCAGGCAGCCCCTCTGGTCAGCAGGAATGTGGTCCAGCCAATCCCTGGCCTCTGATTGGGCCTGACACAAGACAACTGAGGGCCAAACACTTTAAGTTGGGGGATATGAGCTTATTGAGAGGATCAGAAAAGCTTCACTGTTGTGTTTGGGGGAGGGGGGCAGGAGGGGAGTGCGTGCATCCCCCTGTGGTAATTTCTAATTAATCACAAAGGCCCAGGGCTGCGGGTTTGGCTCTGTAAATAGAAAGCAGATGCTGCTGTGGGGGCTGCCAGAGGAAGGAAAATAGACATGGCTGCAGGCTGGGACAGCTTCAATGAAAAGGATTTGAAGAAATGATGGGGAAGCTGTTAGACATTTTATTTTATTAAAAGTAGTAGCGGGCGTGTATAGCCAGAACCCCTTCTTTCCAGCAGAAAGCCGTCTGAACTAGGTTTCAAATAAACTTCCCCAACCTCCTTGTCACAAACGAACAAACAGAAAGATGTGAAGATATAGATAATTATCCACTGGACTTAGAACTAACCTAGATTTACCAAGTGCATCCTTGTCCTTTCAAAAGTAAGACACACATTTCGAACATCTACCATATGCCACAACTTTAAGGCGGCTATCTCCTTGAATTCTCATAAAAACCCTGTGAAAGAGTTGGCTTTTTTATTTTTTTCTAAGTATCTTCCAGATGAGGAAAGAGAGGCAGAGAGAGCGAAGAAGAGAGCCGCTCGGGGTCACACCCGGGCAAGGGGGAGAGCTGGGGGAGGCCCCGGGCTGGCAGGTAGAAGCTGGGGTGGATGGGGTCTGCTGAGCTGAGCTCAGGCTCTGCAACCCCCTTGCCGGGTCCAAAGCCCAGCTCGGCCCTTACTGGCTGCGATGCCTGGAGCGAGTCACTTAAGCTCTCCGTGCCTCAGGGTCCTCAACCGTAAGGTAGGAATGAGAGACTGAATATACAAATGGACAACGGTCAGACCGTGTGTGACAGTAGAACCCTGGTCCTCTCCCTCTGCTGCAACAGGCCCAGGGAGCCAAGCCACCAATGCCTCCAGAACTATGAGGATGTGACCAATGACTGCTTCTCTAGTTTTGTTGCCCTTCCTTCCAAGTCAGAACCAAGCAGAGAAAGCCAAATATATTCTCTCCAAACAAATCCCATCAGATGCCCCACTTCAAGTTAGCCCACCTGCTGCTTCTGCATGCGCACAGCCTCCCATCAGAGAAAACCTGAAGACGCCCCCTTCTGAAAGCTTCCCCACTCCCCCCCACCCCCGACTGCCTCTGAGTCGACCAAATGCAAGTGCTGGTGGCTGACTCCCCTCCTATGGCAAATCTTGAACAGCCTCTGTTTGCTCTTGTTTGGGCAGTCTTTATTTATTTCCACAGGGGTAACAATAGCACCAGTTCTCTAGGATGGCCATGAGGATAAATGTAAGCAATGCAGGTAAAGGGCTTAAAGCAGAACCTGGCACATATTCAGGGCTCACAAAAATTGGTGTTTTTTTTTTAATTATTAATTTCACAATGGAAAGTGGTAAGGCAGATTCGAATAAATTATTTGCACATGAACAATTTAATAACTGCTGAGGGATGGGGGATTTGGGCAGATATTTAGTTGAGGCTCCTCTCTGACCTGTCCTGGGCAATGTTGTTATTCCTTTTCTATGGAAGAGGAATCGGAGACCCAGCAATGCTGAAATTTGAGGAAGAAGTCAAACTCCTAAAACCCTGTTATTTCCACTTCTCATGCTCACCTTCATAATGATTTTTTTTTAGATGTTTCTCTTGGAGATGTCTACCTCTTAAGGGTTTGTGTAATCTTGGCCTCCGTATGAGAAAAGAGTGTGTAGGTTGCATGACTCCCCAGTTTAGGACTCCAACAATCAGATTTATATCATGCAGTAATATTATGACAGGACTTTCTGAAAAGGTAAAGTTGTCACTGGGATGAAGTTAAATGGTTTAGATTCATCCTCTAGAGAGCAAGACCCAGAACAAAGTATTTCCCAGCCCCTGGCACAGTGATGATTGGATATGAGTTAGGAAACCAAATTAATGGGTGACATCTGTGTTTTATTTCCATGAATATTTTCAAAATATTAAGATAGACAGTGCCAGGTACTTAGATAGATAAATGGTAGATAGATAGATAGATGATAGATAGATAGATAATTGGTCTGACTTTTGTATTGACAGATTATATCATTTACTTAGATGAAGAACCTAAATAAGGAGCAGGTGGAGATAGACATTGTGCATTACCATATTAAAGGCTGTTTAAAGGCAACAGAGGAAAAGACAGGAAAGTCTCCAGAGAGATGAGCCTTCTAGCTTCAGGTGATGCTCGTTTCTTAGGAAAAAAAGGAAGAACCGTTTGATGACTTGGAGCAACATGAAGAATAAAAATGAGTAAGGGAGATAACGAACATCTCTATTTCACAGTGAGAGTGCATTTTGTTATAGGAAACGAAAAGTTGTGAAATAGCCCTGGGAAGCCCAAATGTGGGAGAAAGGTGAATAAGCAAATATGTTAAAGGAAAGCTTCAACAGCTAATGAATAATGTTAATAATGTTACTTAGTTAATAATGAAACTTAGAGTCCACAGGAGGTAATTATACTCTCTTGACACGTATTCTAATGGAGTATTGTATGGCTTTTAAGCAAAAGTTATGGCTCACTAATCCATTGCCCTTGTATAAATAAATAATGTTTTCTCATTTAAATTGGTAGGTTTGATGAGGTCTATGGGAGATCCCATATTCAACTCTCTTCCTTCCCTAATTTCCAAGATAAAAAGATTAAGGAATAGTCTGGAACATGGTGATCTGACACATGAACATATAGTGAAATGATTACCAAATTAAGGTTAATTAACATCTTCATCCCCCCACCTAATTATCATTTTTTATGGGTGATAGCTTTTACAATCTGCTCCCTTAACAATTTTCAACAATATAAAACAGTATTGTTCATTAAAGTCAACAGGCTGTACATGAGATGGGATTCTTTTTTAAATCCTTCAAAAACAAGAATAAAGAAAATATTGCAATATCTTGATAATGGTTGAATCTGGGTGCTGCTAATATGAGGGTTTGTTATGTTGTTCTTGCTACCTTTTGGTGTGTTTGAAAATGTTCGTATTAAGTTTTTTATTATATCAGTGACATTTTAGTCAAAATGGACAATGTGTTCATCATTTGACCCATTATTCACAAAGAGCAGCCTCTGGAACAGAGGATGTTTTGAATGCTCTATTTACTCCAAAAGTCACCACACATGAATTGTGTAATATTAGAGGTGTAGGTATGTGTGTGTGGTGGGTGCTGTGTCGATGTCCGCCTTCTGGATAGACGGTTTCCTCAGCTGCCCCGAGGGCTCCCTGCCAATGTCTGAAAGCCGAATCCCTCCCCAGCAGCTGTCAAGGGGATCTGCCTCACGCCAGGTCATGGCCCCCCTGCAATTTCTGGTGCCTTTGGCCCCCTTATCCCAATTTGAGATGAGTCTGAAAAGTTCTAAAGCCCTCCATGAGATGGCTGAGAGCTTTGTTGTGGTTGCATTGCAGTTTAACTTCTCCTCTGCTCAGTCTAGTCCCTTTCCTCTCCCACAGGTGTTATTCCTAAGAGCAGTAGCCAATCAACCCCCTACACGCAGCTCATCCCCTCATCTTCTGTTGCCCAGGAAACCTGACCTAAGCCAGCGTGGAGCGACCTCCACTAACTGTTACTGAATGAAAAGCACGAATTGCAAAACAGTATGAATAGAAAGTGTCTTTGCAAATAATAATAAAAAAAAATTCAAAAGCATACATTTCTATATGGATGTAAATATACAGAAAAAATGTAAGGAAATTCACACCCACCTACATATGTATCTTTCTAATTTGGAGAAGGGAAATGAGTTGGGAAGGTGTTAAGGGCAGTTTTTCATTTTACTTGAATCACTTTAACCTTTATCAATAAGATGAATTCATCTGTTATTTGTATTACTACAAGTAAGTCAACAGTTTGTTCTTTTTAAAAACCTGCAATAGAAGCTGCCTTCAGCAGATGAGAAACTATAGACACATGTGAGTGCATAAGAAGATGAGATTAAGGCTCCCAAAACCCAGGCCAAAAAAAAAAAAAGGAAACGAAAGCTAATGTGCAATGTACAGAAATGTAAAAGAGATGAAAGGTAGACCCAGAGGATTATGTGAGTATGTGTGTTTCATCTGAAAGAGAGATTCCAGAAGCAAGGCAGAGCAAAGGAGCAGAAGTAATCATTAAACAGATAATAGAAGAAAAATGCACTGATTTCAAAAGACTGGGGGCTTCAGAGCAAAAGGGTCTCTAAGTACAAATATCTGAAAAGAAATACAAAAGGCTCCAGGCAAAATATCTGAAAAGGAATGCACACCTATGTGGTAGAATTTTTAAACTCAAATGACAAAAAGAAACCTCTTATAGGAATTCAGGGATTAAAAACAGGTTGTCTTCCAAATATAAAAATAGTTCAGTTGGCACCAGACTTCTTAAAAATACCAAATGCTGAAAGTCAACAGAGAATAACCACAGCATTTGAGAGGGAAATATTGTGACCTAAGGGTTTTGCATCTAGTAAAGTGATATTTAACATGTGCAAGAGCATCAGAAGAGAGTCTCATACATGTAAGAACTAAGAAGCATAGCATCCACATATTTTCCTGAATAAAAACTACTTGAAGAAGTATTCATGTATAAATGCTCCAAACCAAGAACTTGAATCTGGAGGTTGGATAGGAAATTAATGGTGATGACAATAAAGTAAGTAGAATTTTGAAATAATCTAAATTATAAAAAAATAAAAAACTGCAAATGTCAAGAGTATTTAATGTTCATAACATAAAAAAATCATTACTATTATTATTAATCTGAATGGGAAGCCCACTGTTTATTGACAAAACCTAAGGAAAGATGCTAGGCAAGAAGGGAGAAAGGAAAGAGTGTGATGGCACTGAATCTCCCATGTTTATACAGATCTCAAAAAGACATTATTTTTATCCTTGGTACTAATTGAGAAATATGTTTTTTCAGTTTAAAGACTAACAATAAGTAGACCAAAATTACAACTTTTAATTTCCAAAGAAATAGGGAAAAAATTAGGAAAATTTGGCCTATGTAAGAAAAAAAATAGGAAAAGAAAAAAAAGCAATAGATAAGGAAACTATGTTTAAAAGTACAAAATAAAGGGTGCCTTGATGGCTCAGTCGGTTAAGCATCTGCCTTAGGCTCAGGTCATGATCCCAGTGTCCTGGGGTCGAGTCCCTCATGGGGCACCCAGCTCAGTAGAGAGCCTGCGTCTCCCTCTGCCTGCCACTCCCCCTGCTTGTGCTCTCTCTCCCTCTGACAAATAAATAAAATCTTTAAAAAAAAAAGTACAAAATAAGATGACAAAATCAGAAAGAAATTAATTATTAAAATGAACATGAATATATTAAGTAGAAGTATTAAAAACAAAATATTTAAACTTAGTTAAAAAATTCAATTATAGGGGTACCTGGGTGGCTTAGTAGGTTAAGCGTCTGCCTTCCCCTCAGGTCATGATCCCAGCGTCCTGGGATCGAGCCCCACATCAAGCCCCGCATCGGGCTCCCTGCTCTTCAAGAGGCCTGCTTCTCCCTCCCCCACTTCCACTGTGCTCTCTCTCCCTCTCTTGTTCTCTCTCAAATAAATAGAATCTTTTTTTTAAAAAAGTTCAATTATATAGGATTTTCCAGAGACTCGACTGCAATTAAGATTGAAAATAATAAGGTGGATAAAGACACAATGGACAAAAAAGAATGTAAGGATGACAATAATATCAAATAAGGTTGAGATAAAGAGAAACCATTGCTAAATGGGACAAAGGGGATAGTTTTATGTTTTTGAATAATATCTACAATAAAGAATTAATGGTCACGAATGATGACTAAATCTATTCATTGAATCACATAGCATTAAAATGTTAAAAAAATATTAGGAGAGGGCGCCTGGGTGGCTCAGTTGGTCAAGCGACTGCCTTCGGCTCAGGTCATGATCCCAGGGTCCTGGGATCGAGTCCCGCATCGGGCTCCCTGCTCAGCAGGGAGTCTGCTTCTCCCTCTGACCCTCTCCCTCTCATGCTCTCTCTCTATCTCATTCTCTCTCAAATAAATAAGTAAAATCTTAAAAAAAAAAAATTAGGAGAAATTGACAAAAAAATATATACAATAGGAAATTTCAGTGTGCCTGTCCATGAATCTTGAGAGTAATAAATTGCTAAGGATTTACAAAACTAATATAATTAATAAGTTTGTATCTCTATTTTTGTTTATCATAAATTACACTTACAATTATTCCTTGTATATTTATAAAAATTGGTATCTTGGGTCACAAAGCAAATCTCTAATTCCAAAAGCAACATTATTCTAGCTGATTTTTTAGCACTGTGCAATAAAACTGAAAGTTAATGGCAAATGGTTTTTAAAAATTCTACTTGGAGGGGCATTTGGGTGGCTCAGTCAGTTAAGCATCTGCCTTTGGCTCAGGTCATGATCCCAGGGTCCTCGGATCCAGCCCGGAATAGGGCTCCCTGCTCAGTGGAGAGCCTGCTTCTCCCTCTGTCCCTCTCTCTGCTTGTGCTCTCTTGTTCTCAAATAAATAAATAAAATCTTTTAAAAAAAATTCTACTGGAGTCAAAGAAATCAAAATTGCAATTAGGGATGATTTAGAAAGTGATTATAATGACTAGAATAAATTCATTTTAATGGGGTATGACCAAAGCTATCTCAAAGACAGTTCACAAAGAGTAAGGAGGCGCCTGGGTAGCTTAGTGGGTTGAGCATCTAACTCTTGATTTTGGCTCAGATCATGATCTCAGGGTCCTGAGATGGAGTCTAGAGTTGGGCACTGCGCTGGGTTTGCAGTCTGCTTAAGCTTCTCTTTTCTTCTCCCTCTCCCCCACCCCACCCCCATCCATGGGCATGCATACACATCCACGTATACTCTCTCTCTTAAAAAAAAAAAAAAATACATGACTTATGCTTTTACCAAATATGGACCCAAGACAAAAGAATAATAAACATATAAACTGAAAATCATAAATTTGAAATGGAATTGATAAAGTAGATTTAATTCTGAGCAGGCTAGCCAAGCAAACAAAGGAGAGAGAACAAAAATATATAGCATTAAGTATGGAAAAGCATATATTACTGTAGAAACAGAAAACATTAAATTCTTAGAGATGACAGGAAAGAGATCAAACAGTGAATACAAATAGATTACTTTCCTTATTATAAGACAAAAGTCTTCACATTGTACAAGAATTAAAAACAAAAAAGATACAACTAAAACAAACAATCAGAAAATTTTAAATGAAAGAGGGAGGCAGAGAGCTACCAAATAAATACAAACACAAAAATTTGAGGTGGTAAGATCATCTGACAATGTAGACTCTACAGCAAGGGATTAAATAAAGCAAAGTAGCTTCTTTGTAATGGATAAGAGAACAATTGCGATGGCAATACAGCCGGTATATGCTTTTCCACGTCAAATAACACAGCCCAGCAATAGATAAAAAGACATGAAAAACAAAAGATCACAATTGAGATATGTATAGAAAAACCCTTGGAAAAAAATCTCTTTTTATGGGCTAAGGCTCTTTAGCATTGCCATGTGAAAAACCATCCTTCTCTTCGAAAACAAATGGAATTAATAAACTGTGGCAGTTTTTCCAAGCCCCATATTCCTTCCCAGAGAGGCTGTGCAATCTTTGCAAAATTCCTTTGAGTACTCACTCCAAGTCTAGAAATGATACTTGCTGTTTAAGCCTTCTATTAGAGAAAAAGCAAAGCGAACGAAGATGGTCCCTTAGCATTTGAAATCTAATAGCATTAAGATTTGATGTCATCCTTAGGCCCTCTAATTTCACCCCAGGAGAAATAATAAAAGGGGACATAACTCCAGCTTCTTTGAACCAGCCACCCAGTAGAGCCCATCAACATTGACTCCTGTGTCAAGGTAAACCCCTTGTGTCCCCCTTTTATAAAAGGGAACTAGGCTAACATGGAAGTTTGGGACTGCATGTAAATAGGAAAAACCAGCTCTTTTTCCTTCTTAGAGGGATTAAAGCAATTTGGGTAATATTGTCCTGAAAGGTCACACGCTTTTACAGTGACAGAGCTACACACTGTAGGATAGATGTGTGCCCGGGGGAAGGAGGCAGCTTGGCAGGGGTGGGGCTCATGATTCCATTTCCCATATATCTCCATTCTTTCCCAGGATCGGGCAGCCTCCCTACGTGCAAACACACACAGACACACTCACACTGTGAGTGAAGACGTTGCAGGTCAGATGGAACATCTCATGCTTTATATAACTCTTCACACTGCAAGAGAGGTGCCCATGACTGCTCCATGTAGTCCTGGCTGGGAAGCTCAGGTGGTCAGTGTGGGCTGATATGCAGACAGAGAGGCCTGGGATGAAAATTTGGTTTCACTACAGGCTGTACAACCTCTAGCAAGTCATTCAATTCCCCCCAACAGGTATTAATGCACATACTAATCCCTGGAGATACAATGATGATATAGTCATGAAGCTTACAGTCCAGAAAGATACTGTATGTGAGAAGGGGGCTACCTTCAGGACCAAAGGAAGTTTCAATGGGTTTAACATCTGCAAACTATGAGCCTGATATAGAGCGGGGCTCAAGGATTCCCCCTCTCTTTACCCCACCCCTTCCCTCACTGCCTCATTTCTTGCTTCCTGGGGCCACTCTGTTGCTCAGTAGCCCCTCAAATGAGACTGGGGACTGAGATGGGAAAAGGCAGGAAATCCACATTAACAAAGATTTCTATAGCTAAGAAGACTAAAGTGCTGGTGAGACTGGGAGCTAATTAGTCTGCTAACAATTCAGCTAAGGGTTATCTATGAATTTCTCCTGATTATAAACATCTCTGCCCATCAGTGAAATTCTGCCTGAGGGTTGACACATCATGCATTTCTGAGTTACAGTAGAGCCAGGATTAGAACAAAAATAAAAGTCACCTAAGTTTTTGTGCACTCTCTAATGAGAATCGATCCTTAAAGAGTTGTATATTTAGTCTTTGTTGTCTTCTGGCATTGACTTTGACACAGGCCTCTAATCTCGAAAGTCATATTAAAAACAATACACACTAAGTTCATATCAAATACATAATGGATAACCTGGCTAATGGAATCGGGCTTATTTCCCTGTATAGACAGTTCTTTCTCTACTGAATAATAATAATAGCAATAATAATAATAATAATAATAATAATAATGTATTCATTATTAAACTTCCACAGTATCCTCAAATGAATGTAGGCTTCAGCTCTTCTACCTTTATGACAGCCCTGAAACATTATATGTAAAATTCTGAGCTTTCTTAAAAGACAAAGGTGAGAAATTTCTGTAGTAAAATGATCATGCAAGAAGAATCATTGAGAAATAAAGATGCCTTTCTATCTGGTGGGCTACAGGCTGATATGAAGAGCTGTGTAGCTAATGACATCCTATAAATGCACGGTCATAATTGTAGAACTTCAAATGGGAATGGGGGGTGGCAATTTCCATTTTTTTGTCACTGCAGAGGGTCCTGGGGGATCTCCAGGGCAGCAGATTCAGCCCCTTCTCATTACCCTCTTATGAACAACTTGATGAGACTGCTGCTCCCTGGGTATCTCTTCTAACTCCCAACTTACCCCCCTCCCTGCTTTAAATGACAACCATAGTATATTAGTGGGAGTACTAGTACTGTAGCTATTGCTTTGACTACCACCTTTCTTTAACACCCATTCC
The DNA here is from genome assembly GCF_029215605.1 of Mirounga angustirostris. Taxonomy (NCBI): domain Eukaryota; kingdom Metazoa; phylum Chordata; class Mammalia; order Carnivora; family Phocidae; genus Mirounga; species Mirounga angustirostris. The sequence goes on from NW_026991720.1 coordinate 40,583,194, forward strand.
GTGCAAAGCACCGTGCCAGTGCATTACATAATTAACTTCTTTGGTTCTCTCCACCACCCTGTGTGATTGGGATTATTATTGTCCTCATTTTCCAAAAAAGGAACAGGCTTAGAGCTTGTATGAGTTTCCTAGTGCTGCTGTAACAATTACCTCAAACTTAGTGACTTAAAACAACACAAAGTCATTACCTTATAGTTCCGAAGGTCCGAAGTCTGAAATGGGATGCAGTGGGCTAAAACCAAGGTCTAGGCAGACTTGTATGCCCTCTGGAGACTCCAGGGGAGACTATGTTTCCTTATCTTTCCAGCATTCTAGAGGGTGCCCGTGTTCCTTGGTTCCTAATCCACTTCCATTTTCAAAGCCAGCAATGGTGAGTTAAGCCCTTCTCACATTACATCACTCTGATCACTCTTCTGCTTTCTCGCTTTTAAGGACACTTGTGATTACATTGGGGCCACTCGGATAATCCAGGATACTCTCCCTTCTTAAGGTCAGCTGATTAGCCATCTTAATTTCCCTCTGCTCTGAATGCAACATTTTTACAGGTTCTGAGGATGACAATGTGGCCCTTTTTGGGGTGGCCATTATTCTGTTTGCCACAGAGATATTACATAACTTGCTACAGGTCATGGAGGTAATAAATGGTATTTTCTTGATTCAAATCTTATTCTCTTGATTCCAAAGCCTCTGCTAGTAAACCCGACCCCACACTGCTGCCCAGTAACATTCTACCAACAATGTCATTTCCTAAGACCCTCTTCTATGGCAAGCCCTATCCCGGACCCTGGTGGTTCATATATGATTAAGAGTTCACCTCACAAGCTTGGGGGTAGGGAGGAGAGTGGCTTGCAAATGTTAATGAATAACTATAATGGTAAATGGGAAGTATATGTAGAAGACCATGGGTACACAGGGAAGGGAGTAATTAATTCTACAGGAGTAGAAGGCAGTGTGGAATGGGGTTGGAGAGGTTATGTAATGTGATCTGAAGGATAATTAATTCAGTAGGCAGAGAAGGAGGTGAAGAATTCTTCATGCACAGAGAATGATGGGCGAAAGGCTGAGCAGTGGAAGTCATGGTAGGGGAAATCATTCATTTTGGTGGAGCCAGGCTGAATATCTGAGGTGAGAGTAGAAACTGAGGTTGGAATGGGTTCTGACAGAGAAGGGCCTTTCAGGCCATGCTGAGAGGTCAGGATTCATGGTGAAGAAAATGGAGCTCCATCAAAGGATTTCAAGGAAGGGAAGATCATGGTCAAACTTACACTTTGGGAGCTCCATTCTGGTATTTTCTCAGAAGATGAATTAGTTGGCAAGCTGCGGGGAAGCAGTAGGGGCTGAAGTCAACATCCAGGTGAGAGATGGTAAGAGGCAAAGGATGGCCAGTGGCCATGGAAATGGAGGGCAAAAATCATATCCAAGACATTTCTGAGATGGATGGACATTAGTAGGTGTGTAGTGGTGAAGGGATATGGGACGGGGGCGCAATAAGGGAACTGGTGTCAAGAATTACCCATAGGGTCCCTAAGTTAAAGGTACATGGTAGCACCCTAAACAGACCTAGAATTTCAAACAAACCCACCCTATCATTCACTGCCAAGCGTATTTGTAAACTCAGCATCATAGATTTCTGGGGAATAAAAGCTTCTCTCTGGAGCTTGAATTTCGTTACACAATCACGTAGAAGGAATTGCTAGTGGTGACTCTGGTGATCGGAATGTGTGTGTGTGTGTGTGTGAGAGAGAGAGAGAGAGAGAGAATCTTTGGAGGGAGGTGTGCCCTTTCTAAAGGAGCTGGTCATATCACTGAAGAATAAGGTTCCCCTTTCCCTCCTTTACACAGGATCACTATGAGTGGAGAATCATCAGCCTTCTGCTTCCCTCCCAAGACACTCTGATATCTCCCCAGCTCTCTAAGAAAAGCTAGGACAGGTAATCTGATGAGCAATTTGGCAGTGGCAGGATATTAGTAGGAACTAAATCTTTGAGGTGTATGTGTCTGTGTGTGTACTTGCTTATGTGTTTTTGTATGTGTTTCTGCACATATACCTGTGTGTGTGTTTGTGGTAGAATTGCCAGATTTAGCAAATAAAAATACAGGGCACACAGTTAAATTTGAATTTCAAGTAAACAGGCAAATAATTCTCCTAAGATAAGTATGTCCCATGCCTGTGTTTGTGTATACAATATTTAAAACTTATTTATCCTAAAATATTACTTACTATTTGCCTGAAATTCAAATATAAAACCCATGTGTTTGTGTGTGTATTTGCAGGTGTGTTGTGTAGGTCTCTGTGTTTATGTGTGTTTTGTGTTTGCTTTTGTGACTTTGTGTTTGTGTGTATGCTCATGCATGTGTGTTTTTTGTGTTTGTGTGTACATGTGGATCTAGGTTATAGAATGCCTAATAATGGATTTGTATTAGCCATTCATGCCCTGGAAAAAAAATAGAACTCTTCACATAGAAGGAAAAAAGCAATCAGATTTTTTCTATTATTAATTTTGACTTTGAATGAGTCACTGCAAAGTAAAGAGGTTGAACAGATTCATCCATTTAAATATTTATTGACCATTCTAGGAGCAGATGGTACAAAGGCAAATAATTCATAGAGGGCTCGCAGTCTAGAGAAAGGACATCTATACAACTGATGAAGTTACGATGTAGTAAATGTCATAGTCAATGTGTCAGCCACAATCCCATTGACTTAGCAGTACCTTCCAGTTCTTTGTGTCTGTGTAGCCGGGCCAGCACGAAGGCAGCAGATATTTTAATGTGATGCTTTTATCACTTGGAATCTTTAAATTATAATTACTGGAAGCATGCGTGCTGCTCTGCTAAGCACAGATGATCACCCAGTCATTCAGCTGAGGGAAGCATTGCTCTATTTGTCAAGTTTGTTTGTTTTTAATACCAGCACTATTCGTAAAAGCCAAGAAATGTCAATGACTTCTGCATTGAGAGCATCTTTTATCAGCCCCCCCATCATCTTGGACCGTACACCTTGTGGCACCCTGTTTCCCCTGCTAGGTATCTGAGCTCCCTCAGCGTTGGTTCCAGATGCTTCTCTGCCTCTCCCCATTTTTGAACTTCTGTTGTTCACCCACCACTTTCAGGATCTGTCTTTCAAATAAAGTTAGTTGGCTAAGTGAGATATTGGCCATTCTGGCTTGAAATCTGTCTCAAGTGAGCATTCACACCCTTACAGAAAGCTGCCAGCATGTAATAATTGAGGAATTATGTAGGAGTGTCTGCATTCAATGGTGTATAGTTAGAAGACAGGCCAAGCTGCTACATCAAAGAAGGCTCAGTGGTGGCAACAAGACAGAAGTTTATTTCTCACTCACATAGTAGCCTGAGCCTGAGCTGTCTTGGCTGACACGCAGTCCCAGAGGGACAAGGAGCCCAGTTCCTTCTGGCTTGTTGCTCTGCTGCCTTCGATCCATGGCTGTTGGCCCACCATTGTTTCTCATCAATGCAGTGGCATCCTAGCCTGCAGAAAGAGGGAGAGGAAGAGCAGTGTAGGTCCAGTTCCTTTCAAAGGCCAGACCTGGAAGATGCATCAGCACCCCCCCCTCACAGCTGCAGGTGAGAATGTGGCCACACTTGGCTTCAAAAGAGGACAGAAATATGATCTTCATCCAGGCCATCGAGGGGTCTCTATCACTATGGAAGAAAGGAAAAGTGGATATTGGGGCAACCAGTAATCTCTGCCCAAAGAGCATTTGCCTTAAACTATGTAAGAGCACTTAGGGCAAATAGGCATCAGCATACACGTGTCTGTGTATAGCTGGGAGAGGCAAGAACCAACACTAACTGAACGTTCACTGTGTTCTAGACTGTGAGAATAATTCAGTACGTTATTTTACTTAATCCTAATAGACAAAGAGGCTGAGGGGCGAAATGAATTACTCACTGATAACTATAGGTTCCAAAGGGAGCATTTGGACCCATGACCTTTCCCACATATCACCCTGCCTCATATAATCTGCTGGTGACTGAATGAATCCCTTGGCTATGTGCTGGATTCTTGGTTGTTGGCTTAGAATCACTACCATCCCCTCCTAGGTCTCCACTGCATTGTAGAAGCAAAGCAGGAACTACATTTCCCAGAATTCCATTCCTTGCAGGATCCAGGTAAGAGCATCAGTGAGCTATCTGGAAGGCAGAGGAGAAGCAGAGGACTTGATCTTGCAGACGTGATTGTATCTAGATGCACGGGCAGAGGCAGCTTCACAGCAGCTTTCCACTGGCTCCTGAGAACCTCTCTGGTTTAGTGTTTCACGCTGAGATCATGGCAGGTGGCTTCTCTGACTTTCATACCTTGGCCCTTCCAGTATTACACACATCCCTGATGACTCTGTAAAATTCTCCATACCCGGTACACATAGGCTAATTCTTCACAGACACGGAATGTAAGATGGTGAGATCAGGCAGAATTCTTTGTGTATGGCAGAAAGAACACCAACGTTGGAACTGGATGAACTGTATTTGAATCCAGCTTTCTGAACTCACCAAGCATATGCTTGAGCACACCACTTAAATTATGGGTCAGAAGATCACATGGTAAAATATTTAATAACAAATAGCACAAGAAAGTAGAATATTATTGTCATTACTTACAATAATAATAACCAAACATATTATTGGCATTATTTCATTTAATTCTAAAACAACTCTGGTTACTATTATCATTCCTATTTTATAAGTGAGAAAACTAAGAAACAGAGAACTGAGTTAACTTGCAAATGACCCATAACTAGTTCCTGACAAAACCAGACATTGAGCCCATCTCTAGTTCTAGAGCTCACACTCTTAACCACCATGTGTTGAGCTTCCTGTTAATAATACACATTTCAAATAGCTTGTTTAGTTCTGGCTTCCTTCTCAAAAACAGTTTATCAGCGTTGCCAACAAATACAAAGACTAGAGAAGAGAATTTATGGACATCCATATATATGGAATAACCTCCTAATAATTTCATATAGAGTTGGTCCATCTGGTAAGGTACTTGGTCCCTGGATACTTTTGAGGAAAAGCTCAAGGACAACTTACTTAAGGGCAGTGGTTTTCAACCTGGGATGACTATAACCTCCAGAGGACAACTGGCAATGTCTGAAGACACTGTCACAAATGGGGATCAAGTACTAATGGCATCTAGCGGGGAGAGGCCAGGGATGTTGCTGAATACCTTCCAGTGCACAGGAAAAGCTCCCCACAAAGAATTATCTGGCCCCACTCAATAGTGTTGCTGTTGAGAAATCCTGCTTTATAGGAGGTGCTGGGAAATTTTTAGCTCCTGATAAGGGTTACATGGGGCATTCTCCAAGATTGTGTTATCCAATACAGTAGTCGCTTGCCATGTGTGACTATTAAATTAAATTAAATCAAAAGTTTAACTCTTCAGTCACACGAGCCACATTTCAAGTGTTCAATGGCCAGATATGACTAGTAGCCACCGTATCAGACAGTACGAATTTATAGAACATTCCATTTTCTCAGAAAGTTCTTTTGGATAGTGCTGTTGCAAGATCTTCTTTTACTCTGAAATTCTATTAAATATCTCAAGCTCCAGTTCCTTGCATGTCATGAGAAACCAAATATTAAAATGATTTTAAAGGCAGATAAAATAGGGCGTATTTATTTATATTATAAAAATGATCTCTTAAATGTGAACGTTTCTAATATATTTGATAGCTTATCTCCTTGTTCAAAGTCTGATTTATTTGGTTACAGATCATTAAAACAGGGAGGAGAGTAGAAACTTAAATTGGCAGAGCCACTATCAATTGGAAGCTCAAGAAAAAGACTCAACAGCTCGGAAATTGCAATCAAAACCAAAGATTTTTATGAAGTTATAGAATTTCTTAGTTTAAAATAGGGTGGGCCTAATATTTTTAGTTTAGATTTGTATAATTGTTTTTAGGGAACAAAGTTCTTGGAGAATCTGGTGAATGGTTCTGATCCCCGATTCACAAGTGGGAACATGTATACACAGACACATACAGATAGTTGTCTTTACGATGCATGCACTTAATGACTTCCTAAAGGGCAGGTAAACCCTCTGTTTTCCAGGTGATCTTTGCAGATGAGGAAATTGAGGCCCTGTGAAATCAAGTGACTTGTCCGAGTTTGACTGTCAGAACCTGAATCAGAAGGTGGATAGTCTAAATTTCAAAACTTATACACTCATTAGGAAATACTAATCTATATAAAATAGCAAAGAAACTAATCCGTGTGATATAAGATCTACTCGTACTATCCAAATTCTTCTGCTTGGCCTCTATGTAAGGAGAGGAGAGTGTAGTGCTTATGAAGCAAGGAAACAGGACTCCAAAATTGCCAAAGGGTAGAAGAAAGAAATGCAAGCCCATTCAGTACTCCACAGACTGGATTCTGTAGCTCTGAATGAAGAGGCATGTTCTGTAATTTTTGACTTTTATTAGAACGGTTCTTTTTTGAGAATCCACTACCTTTCTCCATACAACATGTTTCTAGTAATAAATATGAGCTCCTTGCCCAAATGCCTCCATATTTCTCATTAAGGCTCAGGAAGCAGTTTGTGAATTCCCCTTTGAATAGCTCATTAAGTTATTTGCTTTTGTTCCTGCCTCCTATCTCCTGTGTTCTGTGTCCTTATTTGTCCTTTTTCTTAAAAGCCAACAAAGAGCCTGGAAACATCCCTTATGTAAAATTCCAAAATTCAACTGTGTATTTTACTCCTGAGCCTAATTATAAGAAGTCGTGCCTGTTCTATACTTAACGACTTTTCAAATGGCGCCATTATGTAGAACAGCAAACAGAAGCAAAAGGTAGCGAAGCTCATTGGAAGTCTAATCCATGAAATGCTGCCCTTATTGAAATCCTGTAAATAGAAATAATATTCAGGAAAACAGAGATTTCCTCTAAAGCTGTGACCAACTAATCGACTTACAAACCCCAAATGAAACTTAGGGAATCAAGTACACTTAGCCCAATGTCTGGAACATAGCAATCAGTTAAAAAAAAAAAAAAGAGTTGTTGCGTGAATATACTATTTTTATTTCCCCTTTTGCCATTCGTTCTCTGTTCTCCACCTTCTTTTGGTCCCTGTCCTGACCCTTGTAGACTGCATCATCCAGGCTTTCTTGCCAAGTGGCTGCCCATTGGCTACAGGCAGCGGGAAGGTAGAAGGTGGAAAGAGAGACACAGTAATTGGCTACAGGCAGCGGGAAGGTAGAAGGTGGAAAGAGAGACACAGCAATTACGTCTTCCCTTGCCCCTCTCCTGCACTCTGCTTCTGGGACGGCTCTGTCAACGACCACAGCTCCCACAGGGTGGCCCCTCCTCCATGGTGCCAACCCTTCCTGGGCTCTAGAAGCACTACTTTCTCCTCTCGCCCATTTAGGTCTGAGGCCGATAACAGCTTCCTACTCTGCTAGTTCCTGGATGTCTCCACATCCTTGTTGGTTCCTTCATTCCTGCCCACATCTCAGCAAACCGTTTGTCTTAGTAAGCTTGGGCTGCTATAACAAAATACCATAAATTGGGTGGCTTAACTCACAGTTCTGGAGTCTGGGAAGTCTAAGGTGAAGGTGTAGGCTGATTCTGTGGTGAGAACCCACTTACTAGGGAGTTGGTTTTTTGCTCTAACCTTATACGGTGGAAGGGATGAGAGCTCTCTCTTAGTGGTAAGGTCGCTAATCCTATTCAGGAGGGCTTTGCCTCCATGATCTAATCACATCCAAAAGCCTGCCTCCTGGTGCCACTATCTTGAGGGTTAGGGTTTCGACATATGAATTTTAGGGGGACCCATTCAGCCCATAGTTCCATCCCTTCACTACATTCTTCAGTTGAACCAGATGAGTTAAATTTTTTGCTTCATCATCCTATTATGGTGAATAAATGAAATAGATAAATGAAAAGATTTAGAAAAATCAGCTTTAAAGTAAATGAATGAATACTTTTTAACATTAAGGAATAAAACTATAAATATTAAAATCACTTCCGAATACATTGAAATTTCAATTATTGAAATTTTACCTAAAAATAAGTTTTAATATACAAAATTTACACTCATGTTTATATAATATATGCCAAGGATCAGAGGAAGGTAATATAATTGAGAAAATTGATCTAGGTGTCAAGAAAAAAAGTGCTAAGGGCATTAATAAATGACAATTGGCAATTATAAATGACAATTGGCAATTAGTTTATACCTCCATTGTAGACTGGAAGTTTACTACATGTATATATGTATATGTATTGTAAATAGTCCCAACCAATCACAAAATTGACATAGCCTGGCATATCATCTATGGTCCAACTTCCAACTCAGAGCAAAATCTTCTTATATTATAACTAAATACATAGATTTAAGGAGGCGAGGTCCAAATGGGGCTCAGATGTAGGCTTGAGTTAGTTTCAGGTTATGGGTATGAGCCATAGGGAGACACCTCATAGTCAAAAGGACTATTTATCCATTAGGAAATAAGGCTTGAATTACTTTAATGTAGAAGGCAGTTTGAAAGCCAGAATCAGAGTTTCAGGCCTGGAGACACCAGTCTGTCTCTGAATGAATGTTCTCTTTCTTCTCCCATAGACACACTCCTTAGCACACCCCGCTTGTTCTCTTTTGCTCTTCACTCTCCCATTATAGTACATAGTGTTTGTTTTTCTTATTCTAGAAAGCAAGAAATAGTCAACATAGAAAAAATACCATAGAAATAAAGATAAGCAAAAAGAAAATAAAATATAAAATGACCAGTAATCTTTCCATACTGAGATAACTGGTTTTTGCAGTTTGGTGCACAGACTTCAATAGGTGAGTGATTGATGGCAAGCTAGGTGAATAAATGATAGGTGAGTATTTCCAAGCAAAAAGTAACCTAATGTACATGTTTTATAACTTGTTGTTTTCACTTAACAATGCATTTTAATATATTTCCCAGTTATTTCCTATGCTTCTAGAGCATCATTTTACAGCTGAAAAATATTCTATTGTATGAATTTGTCATCATTTGTTTACCCAATTGTTGGAAATTTAAATTCTTTCCCATGTTCCCCACTTTTAACCATGTTATAAAAGATAGCCTTATGATTGTTTTCTATTTCAATAGCAGGGTTATTGTTATTTTATGGATATTTTAGAGTAATGGCAAAGGGCTTTGCTTACCCTTCTTACCTCAGGGGTATGGCTGTGATTACAGAAAAATACAATAATCATAGAATCAGCTTGGTTTTAAAGAGATGTTCAATCCATTGTTGCCATTGTTGTAAGCCCTCTGTGCTTCCAGTAGCCCTTTCCCACACACGGCAATATTGACCAGGTAATCTTGGGGAATTAGTTAACATTTTATTCAGGATTTCTTTTATTCTAATAAATACAAGGTGGCAAAATGAAAGGAGATGCACATTCTTCTCTAATTCTTTCGCATACCCACATCTGCACACTAAAGGTAACGCATTTCACAAATTTGTGTGAGGGTGCATATGTATACGGCAGAGTGTCTCAACTGATGGCTCCTGCTGTCATCACAGTTTCTGTGCAAGAAATTCTTGGGCACCATTGGTTTGGGACCACTTATCCCATATTCTTGTTAAACCTAGCAAATCATAGATTTATTCTAGATGGTGTAAAGTTCCAATATACAGCCGGCCCAAAGCTCACAGAGTGGCTTGACTAAAACCTGCTGCCAGGGATGCTGTGTTTTGCAGTTACCATCAGATTAGTATAAAGGTCTTTGCTGGGTTCAGTCATGAACAGATCGTACTCTCTCAAGGCTATGTCCTTGGAAGAACTCCCACTGTGGGAATGGTAGGCAGAGTGTACATTCCAAGGACAGGATTGGGAGTGAGGAGCCTCTGATTGCCTGGGTCCAACTCTCGAGTCAAGAGGCAGTCGGGTCCTCTTGATTACGTCCTCCAACATGACTACCACTTATTGAGCACTTACTGTGTGCCAAGGGACTTTCTATGGTTATCTTATTTAATCCTAACAACCTTATGAGAATGAGGTGATTGAGGAAGAAAGGTTTCATAACTTAACCAGATTCACAAGGCTAATGGGTAGTGAGTATCATAACCCAAAGCATGTTTCCCAAATGCTACCAACAAGTTTGCCACCAGGAACACAGAGGAATGAAATCCAGACTGTATATTATCAATAATAAACAAAACAAAACAAATCAAAATTGGCATTTGCTGTGTAATTTAATAGCCTAGATCCTTATTTGGTGATCTCACAAGACAAAATGACTTTAATCCAGGTGCCTCTCCCTGACCCAAAAAGAATTTTAGTAAAGGTGATTTATCAAAATCTAAATGTGGTTGTTAACAAGGTCCTGGAGAATACTGCAGGTGGACTTGTTTTTACTTATTTTTCTTTGTGTGCTATGTGTTTTTTCATGCCTCTGTTCCTTCATGTATGGAATTTTATCTCTCTATAGTTCCTTTCCCCCCCCTTTTCCTTTTTTTTTTTTAAGAGAGAGCGAGAAAGAGAGAGAGTGTGCATGTGTGCGCACATACACACACACACACACACACACAAGTGGGGTGAGAGGGTCCGAGGGAGAGGGAGAGAGAGAATCCCAAGCAGGCTCCAAGCTCAGTGGAGCCTGATGCGGGGTTTCACCTCACAACCCTGAGATGATGACCTGAGCAGAAATCAAGAGTTGAGTTCGATGCTTTACCCACCCACTGAGCCAACCAGGAGCCCCTCCCTTCCCCTCCTTTTATAAATATTTACTTATGCCATAGTTATGCCTCCCCTAATTGAAAGTGAACTCTGTGAGAGAGTGAACGGAGAAAGAAAACCAGCGTTTGAATACGTGCAATGAACCCCACTGGAAATTCACATACATCATTTGGATGGGCAGGAACCAAGCCCAATTCCTCTTTATAGGTTCAGGGTTTATTACACTGCATGGTTTTGCAGCCTGTAGGCCAACACAGACTGCTTCTTTGTTCTTTTGACTCTGATGCACTTTGCTGCATGTGTGCATATTTACATTTTCAAAATCGTATATTAATCGACTTGGTACCAGAAGGCAAAGTCTGAAACTAACAGACTGTTGATGTAATGCAAAAGACACAGTGAAGATATAAAATGAAACTAGGATGTTGACGCCTAAAAGATCCCCAGGGAAATGCTGAGATAACAAAGTGGAATTCAGTGAGTTAGGAAGGCAGAAAAGGATGCCACAGGCAGAACAAACCAAGTTAAGGGGAGCCCATCATTAAGATGAGTTAGTGCAGAATCTACGTACGGGGAAAACACTTGGGGATATGGGGAGAAGAAGAGGAGTGGGAGGAAGGGAATTGTCTTTCCAATGCATCTCTTTGTGACTGTTAAGATAATTCTGGTTGTCACCTGCAGGGACTTAATTACATCTCATAGTAATACTTAGACTCAACTCATATGTAATCTTTGCATTGTGGTCAAATTTACTAATTGCTGAAAATTGTCCTGCACCTAGTCCTAACTTTCTGAAGCAGAGGTAAACCCTTAGACCACAGATGGACCTTACTGCCCTTGGCTTACTGTCTTCCATCTTTATGCTGACGGTTGGCAGCCTCTCTGGCATTTTCTCTAAATGTCTCAGTTGAAGGGAAAAATGGGCTTTTTTATGGCTCTGGATCTATCCTCTGCCACTGAATTTATTTCCTCCCTGGGGCCCTGGATCCTGTTCTTTCACTCCTTCTAACCACTGTTGTTCATTAATTACTCCTTGCTCACATTTATCTTCAACCCTTCCCTCTCCAGGCTCTTCTATATTTAAAAAAAAAAAAAATGCTACCACCATATATGCCTATGTCATAGCCAAACATCTTGGACAATTTTCTCTATTCCTTATTTCCAATTCTCCACGCCCTTGTGTGCCACCCCTGCACTGAAAGTCCTCTCAGCAAGCTGACCAATGACCCCCTAATGCCCAATCCAGTCCTATTTTGCTTGACATCTTTGTAATATTTAACAATTGAATACATTCTCACTTTTAAAACTCTCCTATATCTGCTTCCACAAACTCAATTCTATCTACTCTTTTCTGTTTTTTTTTTTTTTAAAGATTTTATTTATTTGACAGAGCACAAGCAGAGGGAGAGGGAGAAGCAGGCTCCCCACTGAGCAGGGAGCCCGATGCAGGACTTGATCCCAGGACCCTGAGACCATGACCTGAGTTGAAGGCAGATGCCCAACCGACTGAGCCACCCAGGCATCCCCATCTACTCTTTTCTTATCAACTCTTCCCTGGGTTCCTGCTAAATGCATCTTAAATGGACTTCCTACTTCTTTGTGCTTTCGTCCAGTCTACTATCCTTGCCTAGTGCTAGAATTTGCATTTTTGAAATGCAATCTTTCACCCCCTTACCCATGCTTTCAGGGTCCTAATGCTTTCAGGATAAAGTTTAAATGTTGTCACATGGACGACAGCATTGTCTTAATCCAGCCCTGCCTTATTTGCTTAAAAGGAAATTGCTTGCCCCAGACTTCTTCACTTTCTACTCCCTGAAGCTGGAACCAGACATTGCAGTGACTTGTCCTCAACTGTGCAAAAGTAGAGGAACAATGTGGCTTCAGAACATCCTCATGTAGCAAAGCTATTCACCAGCCTAGGCCAGCAAGATAGTTCTGTGAGAGGGAAATAAAAATCTATTTTATTCGGGGTGCTGTACTTTGGGGTTCTTTATTACTCTACCCTAGTCTTTACCTGAACTAGTTAAACTGCCCTCTTTATCTCATGCCATTGTGGTTCTCATCTCGAATTGGATTCTACGTTCCATCTAAACCAGGCTAGTTACATTTCCAAATGGTCCATTTCTCTTATTCTCCATGTTTATGTCCATGCTGTTCCCTCTGTCTAGAGTCTGCCCCTTTTTATCTCTACCTCAGTATTCCTATTCATGACTTACAACTTCGGTCAAGTGTCAGCTCCCATTTGAATTTTTCCCTAATATGCTCCCCACACCCCTCCTCTGCCCCCACAGCATTCTGCACATTCTACCACAAGGTCTTGTGATCCCTGGTTTACCTGTGTGTCTTCTCTCTGATTGTGAGCGTCTTGCTGGCAGGAGCTGTCTTGTATCTCTGGCATATAGCTGGGGCTCAGCAAATGTGTACTAAGTGAAGAGTCAGAGAACTTAATATCTTCCAAGTTTCCCTAGAGGAAGTCTGTGCGTATCTGTGACTATATATACATGTGTCTAGGATTGAACCATCTTAACAGAAGTACTGGGAGCCTAACAGCCAGAGGCTGGGAGTGTAGCCAGCATCTTTAGAGACTGTTGAAGGAGCAAGCTGGGGCTAAGGGTTCAAATGCCAAGTCCAAGGATCAGGAGCAAGGGAGATCAGGAGTGGAGTAACCAGAACTGTATTGTAGAAAGCAAGATAATGGCCCTTACAGATTCCATGTCCCAAATCCCTGAACCTGTGAATATGTTTGGTTACATGGAAAAGGGGAACTCGTGATGCAGATGGCATTAGGCTGCTAATCAATTGATCTTAAAATAAGATTATCCTGGGTTATTCTAGTGGGCCCAATGTAATCACAAGGGTCTTTGAAAGTGGCAGATTGGGGCAAAAGATGGAGAAGCAGAGAGACGGCCATGTAAGAAGGACTCAGTCTAATCTTGTTGGCTTTGGTGGTGAAGAGAGGCCATGAGCCAAGGAATGAGGACAGCCTCTAGAGACTAGAAAAGGCAAGTAAGTGGGTTCTCCCCTAGAGCCTCCAGAAAGGAAGACAGGCCTGCCAACACCTTGATTTTAGCCGAGTGAGACCCATTTCAGACTTCTGACCTCCAGAACTGTAAGATAATACACACATGTTGTTTTAAGACACTGGATCTGTGGTCATTTGTTGCAATAGAAATAGGAAACTAATAGAAGTATTATCAACTGAATGAACTTGGACAAGACATTTAATCTCCCTAAGCCTCCTGTCACATCTTGTAAATAGGGATCATACTCATTGTGTGCTTGTGAGGATTAAATGAGATATTATATCTAAAAATCTTGGTAAAGTGCTTGGCACAGAATAAGTGCTCCACAAATAGTATAATTTAATATCATCATTGTTGTTGTTCACTAATTTCCCTAATGCATTTGGGGTGAAGGGGAAGGAAGAGACAGAGAAAAAAAGATGGGCAATAACACAATAAAAGTCTATTTTGGAAATCTGCAGGCATATTTGGTTTTAGCTCTTCTGTAATGTGTCTTCTTACCTCACAGAATGTGCTTCATTTCCTTCAGCTTTCTCTCTCTTGCTTTAGGTATTAAAATCTATTTTAAATTTAGTCATTTCAAAGTCTCCTTGGCATCATGTAAATGTCGCACCATTAAATATATATTCAATGAGTGCTGGAGCAGGCTGGCTTCCCTGCCAAGAAATGGAGTCCTGTAGGTGGGCAGGTGGAGGAACGACAGACACCACCACCCCACCCGCCGCCGCCCATAAACTCCGCTGTCCTTACTTAGCAGAACCACGTTTTATGAGCTCCAAATCAGGATGTGTGGTCTGACAAGCACAGTTGCTCCTGAGTTTTAATTTAGCGCTATGAAAAGGTTTTCACAGGTATTAAATTAAATCACATGAAATTTGGTGGATAATCTTTACTGCGAAGAATCAAATCTCAAGTAAAACTTCAGGGAAAACATGTATTAGTTTTTATAATATTTGAAATTTGAATTATCCGTGACAATCTAGAACATAGGTTTGGTAGCCACTGGGAGGGTTTTGCTTCTGTTTTGTTTTGTTTTCCTCTGTTCTCAAATGTTCCCTCCCCCTACTCTTTCCCTCTGAGTCATGCTGCCTCTCTTCTCGTCAGGTGACCCTGGTGAACTGCCAGACCAAGAATCCCAACTTCCGGGTGATGGAATAGACATGTGACACTGGCCCAGCCAATCACAACAGCCCTTCACCTGGCCAATGACTGGTCCCATGAATAGGCACATGATCAAATGGAGCTAATTTCATACAGACAGATGAGGAACATGACTTTCTTTCTGCTAGAGTAACAATTGGTGGAGATATATGTTGGAGCCGTTGCCTGCCATACTTACTACCACAGAAAGGAAACACATCTGCAGGAAGTGAATGAGGCCAAAAACCAGAAAGAGGCAGAACTGAGAATTGGAGAGGAGAAAAAAACCCTAATGACATCTCTGAGCCCTCAGACCCAGCAGTGCCTGACACCACTTACTCCCCATCCTTCTCTGTACATGAGCCAATAAATCTTTTTTAAGTGGGATTTCTGCGACTTGAAATTGAAAGAGCCCTGGCTAATACTCAGGGTCATTGCAAAAACACTGTCAAGACCTCAGAAAAAACCAACCCAGAGGTGGGCGAAACAGGGACAGGAAGAAAAAAGAGTGGCTATAGCAGGCAATAAGGCAGGGAAGAGCATGAGACTTAGCGTCAGAACACTAGGGTTTATATTCCAGCTCTGCCATTTACCAATGACCTTGGTAAGGCGCAACCTTGGGTGACAGCATAACATTTCCACTTAATGGTCTGCAGAGTGGACTACTATCATATCGCTGCCATATATAACACGATGCGCTGGGGGAGGCTCACCTGAGATGATAAATGCGAGCACTCTTTGTAAATGTTAAGTGCTTGCAAATGGCACTTACTACATAGCAAGCAGCACAGTAAAAAAGACTTTGGACTGAAACAGAGACCAAAAAGGAAAAGTTAGGCTGTAAGTAGCTGAACTCTTGAGAGAGGAATGGGGAAACCAACCAGTTAATGATTGGATCTTCTATAAGGCATCTAAAGGACACACAATACTGACTGTCACTGGCCTGAGTAAAAACCTATGCAAAATCTATACAAAAACTAGAAAACAATTCTAAGGCCATGTGTGCAATAGGTGTGGGAAGCCAGGGAAGAAAGGAGAACCAACATTTGTGAGGCATCCACAGTGGCTCGCTGTATACCACACAGGCTCTGACCCACGAAGGAATACCGGAAGTGTCAGGCATTAATGTCCCCACTTTATATTTGAGGAAAATAAGGCTCAAAGCCCAGGTCTTAAGATCCTACAACTGGATTACTGGACTATGCCACTGTCCAGATAATATATTTGAAGCTAGACTTTGGGGCTTTGATGAGAATATGCTTAGTTTTCTTTCCAGATTATAAGGGCGAATCAACCAATATTTTAAAGAAGTCTAGAATTTATTTACATTTTAAATTTTTCATTGTGAATGGTTTTCTGCTAGATTTAAAGTCTAGTGCTTTCAGTAGTTACTAGAAATTTGTGTCTCCTTATCTGTGTGTCAAGAATTGTGAAGGGTCTGGGATTTTACCCTGCTTAGACATGAATTAACTAGCCTGTTACTATTTTGTGGATGCTAGCAGAAGACATAAGACTCTTGGTCAGAGACAAAGGGCTTTATTATTCACAGCAAAAGTAGTAGCCAGAGCTTTATGTTGGTTTATGTTTGTCCGTTCCCAATCCCCATGGACCACTAAGGCCCATGAGGGTGACAAAGAGAGCCCATGATGAGTGCCCACACATGCTATGGGTTGCATTACAGGAGAAGAACACTAAAATTGGGGATTTATTTCTTTTATAGCAAGTGAAGACAAG
This sequence comes from Mirounga angustirostris, assembly GCF_029215605.1. Taxonomy (NCBI): domain Eukaryota; kingdom Metazoa; phylum Chordata; class Mammalia; order Carnivora; family Phocidae; genus Mirounga; species Mirounga angustirostris. The sequence goes on from NW_026991720.1 coordinate 40,599,763, forward strand.
CCTGTTCTTTGTCTGGGGAAGATGTTACTTCATCCCTCAAGATTGCCTACTTGCAAATACAACTATGAGAAATGGCCTAGGTAAGGAGCGGAGGGGGTCTTGCATTGTAGGCATACCCAGCAAGAATATATAGGGAGTCCAAGGGCCCATGGTGAATTGTCCCTTCCAGCACTGAGTCCTTCTCTAGACAACAACTGCAGTTTCGTTCTTTTGCTCTCCATTGGAATCATCCCTTACACATATCTCTTCTAGTTCCTTCTCTTTTCTTGTTGCAGATGTCTCCCACTTTATTCCCAAAGTTCCTAGAAACACTGTGTTTGGGCGCCTGGGTGGCTCACTCTGTTAAGTATCTGCCTTTCAGCTCAGGTCATGATCCCAGGGTCCTGGGATTGAGCCCCAGCATCAGGCTCCCTGCTCAGCGAGGAGTCTGCTTCTCTTTCTCCCTCTGCCCTTCCTCTTGCTGACGTGCTCTCTCTCTCTTGTGCTCTCCCTCTCTCAAATAGATAAATAAAATATTAAAGAAAAAAAAAAAAAGAAACACTGTCTTTGTGCCTTCACCAGTTAGCCCCTGTGTGATGTCTTTATGATGTGTCAACTCAGCTAGGCTGAGTTACCAGAGAATTATCTTTCTAGTATTTCTAGTTAGGGCAGGCTACAAGGGATATTCCCTTGTGTGAGTTGAAGGACAGAAGGGCAGAAGCAGCTGTTTTCTCCTGTTCTCCTAGTTAAACAAATACCATTCTAGACGCTACTGTGAAGGAATTTTACAAATGTAAACTGTAAACTGTAAAATGCCTAATCAGTTGACTTTCAGTTCATCGAAAAGGAGATTATCCTGGATGGGCCTTACTTAATCAAGTGGAAGCCTTTTAAAAAGAGAGCTTAGGCCTTTCCTGAGCTAGAGATGGCAGACAGCAGCTAGCTTTGCAATGATTCTCCTTTTACACTGTATCTTCCTCCCTGCCTGCCTGCCTGTGGACAGTAAGTTTCACCTTGGGCCCATGGGGTTCTAGCCAGCACGTGGTCTTTTCTTCCCACCTGCCTGCCCGATGGACTTTTGGGTAGCTAAGCCAGTCTCCACTATTGTGAAGTCAACTTCTTGTGATAAATACCATAATATAGTAATAAGAATGAACATATTATATTTATCTTTAATATTTATTATCAATCAATAATTAATACATCTATATTAATATTTATAATGTATATAATGGATAATAAATATTATAATAATTCATAATGTTTATATTCAACATATGTATCCTACTGCTTTTACCTAATTGAACCCTGACTGATTCATGTGCCACTTCATGGAAACTGCTCATTTGATGAGACTGAGACCTCCTTCCTGCCAAATTTAATGGCATTCTTAGTCCTCATTTTGCATGATGCCTTCAGTAACATCTCCTCTTTAGATTTCTTCTCCTTTGGTTTTAGAAATACCATTGAGGCTCTCTTCCCAGTCTCTCTCTCTCTCCTATTCTGATTCCTCTTGTTCCTCTAACTTTGGTCATTTTCCTAAGAGTATTCTTGCCATATATTATATCTCTTCTTTCTCTCATACAGGTGGCCTTCAATCCTCACGGTTTGATTATACTTAATATTGATGACTCAAATATATTCCTCTCATTTTCACCATCTCAGAATCTTTATTAGTGTAACTCTTGCCCAGCACAGTTCATGAAAGATGCATCAAAAAGAAGACCAGTTCCAAGTCTGTTTGAATCTCCTTCACCTCTGGACTCTGGAGAAACTGCCTTCATGGTTTTGATAATGCTGATAAACACCTTTACCATTTTTTGAGCGTTGACATGCACTAGACACTACTGAAGGTGCTTTACAAACATGATCTCATCTAATCCTTACAACATCCTTATGAAGTCAGTGTTATGATTCCCTTTCTTTTCTTACACATTTTAGTATTATTTTTTCTAGTTCTGTGAAATATGATTCCCATTTGTCTTATGAGAAACCTGAGAATTTGGGAAATGTTATGTAACTGGCTTTGGGACCCAAAGCCAGTAGATGTCAGAGTCAGGATTTATACCCTTAACCCAAGTTCCAAACAACTGGCAATATTGCCTTTGCCAGAAGATATGGACAATGAGGGCATAATCAAAGGACATTTAAATTTGTATGATCTAGCCAAGCATGGCAGAGCTGAGCAGGTAGCTTCATCTCAGGCAACTATTGAAACCAGTATAGCCATGAGTCTCATCTAGCTGGTATAATCAGAAGTGTTCTTTGCCCATGGTTCCTAACGCAGCTTTGCAAATTCCCTGAATGCCATTGTATGCCCTCCAACAAAGGACAGCCAGATCTTTCCCTTAGGAAGTTGTCTCCAATGATGGACAACAACCTAGCTGTCAGACCATACTATTGTCTCACTGATACTGCTTTACCACTCCTGATCCATGACCTTGACACCACTGAAGCCCAGTCAAACTATATCTGGCAGGCCAACAGCCAACAGGCAAGGGGATTTAGTGATCATTCCCTCTGATGTCAAGTCAGTGCAGTGTTTTTGCAGAATCATGGTTCTTAAAGCTTCCTGCAATAGAGAGCAATATAACATTGATGCCAATAAGAAAAAATTGCCTTCTTCTCAAACAAAAATCTTTGACAATTATTTTAGTCTTGGCTAAAGCCTGTACATTTTTGGCTCAGTATTTTCTTTATGGGCCAATCTTCAAATCCTGATGTGGCTATGAATAAGGATTATGTAGAATATGAAAAACAAATTACAAAGATGGCCATGGAAGCAGGCTTGCAGAATCCAAAGGCATAAGTGCCAGGATGGCAGAATATCTTGGCAGATACTTCCCATGGAAAAGAGGGAATAGGGTAATTACTACTGACTCTTGGGACTTTACTTTCTGCTTCTCGGAGGAAGTCCTTGTTGAATATTTTACATTTATCCACTTCCTTTGGTGGTACAGTTTGTTTAAACATTTATTTCAGTTGGTTGTGAATTTATTCCAGTATTTTCAGAAGTCGGTTTGACAAGTTCACTGTATCAGTTACCCCAGTCAGTACAGTGACCACTCTCCACCTTCTTTGTTAGTTCAGTAGCATGAAGAGCTCAAAAGTGACTTTGGAATAGCCTCAGCTCCCAATTAAGTTGAACTATGACACTGTTTTCTGCTAGGACATCCTCCTTAGAGTACAGATCTTAAGATTCTGGGGATAATATCAAACATTACCCCAGCTACTCTCATCTCTCTTGGTTCCTAGGCCCATGCATTCTGCCTACAGAGAAGATGGCACCAGATATTGGCCACTGGTTTAAGGCACCTGCTTATAAAGGATTTTCTTTATGGCCATTCCATAAATATAGATAAATATATTTATATTTTTTTATTTATCTTTATTTATAAAATAAATAAAGATAAATATAAGGCCATTCCAATAATATATCAAGCCATCTGCTTCTAAGTTACAGTAGAGTAGTAAATATGAAAAAGCCCATCACCATACCTCCTTTGCCATCAAATAAGTGCCTTGGTTTGCTGTGACATTTTGTGAGATACCATGTCAATGGATAAGGCCTTCCTAGGTCCACAAATAGGAATGCCAGCAGGAGAATTCTGAAAAGGAAGGCAAATGTGTATCTGAGATATGAATCTGTTCCTGTGAGGACAAATCACTGCTCACTCTGTGCCTCATTAGGGACTCAAGAGTTGACCATGGCTGCTGAAAAGTTGGGCAATCATCAATGGCTCTGGCCAAATAAGCCTTGGGGATGAGAAATCCATGGTAAGCCTCCATCCTTATCTCTATTGCCACTTTCTACATGGGCTTATTGAATTAGCACCAATGTAGCCAAGGAAGGAGAGTGACTGTCAGCCACTTTTCCCACCTGTTTCTTGAGAGCATTTGCATGCCAATAGCTGGAAACCAGGTGCCAGGAATAGTTATCGATTTTTTTCTAATAAAGGTACCATATCCAAAACCTCAGCTGTGATTGTCATAACCACCTTATTAAGGCTGGAACGATCTACCATTATTCTCTAAGACCCATCTGGCTTTTGCACCTGCCAAACAAGACTAGTTAGGTAGGAATAATCACCCCTGTGTCTCCCAAGTCTCTGATGATGCCATTAATCTTTGCAGTTCCTCCAGGGAATGCCACATTGCTTTGAGCTTATTATTTTGAGGCTTCCATTTGGCTCTTCCTATCAATATAATCTTCATTCCCCATAGTAGAGAACTAATGTGAGTATTCTGCCAGTTAAGTATATCAGTTCTCACTATACTTTTTGGAAGTGGAAAAATAACCAGAGAAGACACTTCTGCTTGCCAAAGATTACTGGTATCTTATCGCTTTCCCTCTCCTCCCATAGAGGAAGTTATCTATGCACTCCTCAAATTTGAACAGTCCAATCATAGAATCTTATTTTTTTGAGAGACCGTGTCATGGGCCCACTTCTCCCAGTACTAATTATTATGTAACTCAAGATTCTGGCAGGAAACAAGTAATACATCCAAATTAGGGTAGAGAGTATAATCAAGGGACATTTTACAAAGGTATGGGTAGATTTAATAGAATAAGGGATAGAGAAGCACAAAGGGGTTAGCAACATCAGGGAGTAACCACTGGAACTCAAGAAGAGAGAATAATTATGGAGACCCAGAAAGAGCTGTAACCTCCAGTAAGGATTACAGCCACTGCTAAACTGTGACCTAGCAAGGAGGGAGCCAGAGTAATTAATACCCTGACCTCAATGTGCTACTTCCCTCAATGTCCTGCCAGTGTCATTGATAGGCCTATAACCCAATGTAAGCCAAAGAGCAAGAGAGCCTGTTGATGCAGCCCATATAGGTCATCCACCACAGCAGAGAGCAGGATGAAGGGCAAAGAGTAGACTTGGAGGGGCTAACAGGGACTATCAGAATATCATCTCCACCAAGAAACCCACCCTGAGCTCTCTAGTGTATCAATATGTCCCCAGGTCCTTGAATTCCCCATCCTCCTTACCATGCCCTGCTTTTTCTTTTTTCATGGCACCATTATCATCTACCATATGTAATTTACCTATTTATTATATTTACAGCACATTCTTTATCTGTCTAGCAGAAAGTAAGTTCTCCTAGCCCAGACATCTTTATCTGTTTTGTTCCCTGATGCTTCCAAATTACCCAGAACAATGCCTGGTATACAGTAGATATACCAGGCATTGTGTGTGTATATAGACAGATAGATAGATAGATAGATAGATAGATAGATAGATAGATAGATAGATAGATAGATGAATAAAAACAATGAATTGTGCATAACAAGAAAGAGCTAACAGAGAACAAGGCAAACATAAGAACTGATATACCATTGATGAACCTCTAATCTTCCAGATGTCTTAAAGAGAGGAGATGGAAAAAACCTAAGGTATAGAAAGAAGAGAGAAAGAGGGAGGCAGAAGAGATTTAATTTATGTCAGAAAAGAAGATAAAGCTTATGAGGAATGTGTTTGATTGTTGTATTTAGTTCATCTCATAGAAGTATCAACATTATTTAACTTGAAGATTTTTAAGAAAAAGTGACCAGCATTTGAAATGGGCCCACCTAATCCAGTTAATTATCCTGAGTCTCCCCCAAGATCCCTTTGTTCCCCACCTTACTCAGCATCTCCCCTTCCTTCTCTGGCACTGCAGTATTATAGCAAAGGAGGGGATGAATGGAGCTGTGGTTAACTGAGAAGAACCTTCACTCCTCAAGACTCCTAAATCTCCTCCCCTGAACTCCAATGTATTTATACCATTAAAAAACAAAATTGCACCAGTTAAAAAAAAAAAAAAGTATGGATCAGACAAGCATGTTTGTGTGTATGATGAGGATCCAGAGGAGCAAGGTTGAGGCCATCTGCTGTTCTTGCCTGCCCAGCAGCACTTTCCCTTTCATTTGCTGACAGTGTCATATGTTATCTTGAGCACTGGTATAGACTAAACTCTGTCCTCCCAGAATTCCTGTGGTGCAGCCCTATTGCCCAGTGCCTTACAATGTGACTGTATTTGGAGACAGGGCCTTTAAAGAGAAAATTAAGATTAAATAAGGTCATAAGGGTGGGAACCCCAATCCTATAAGACTGGCATCCTTAAAAGAAGAGGGAGAGACACCAGATAGGCACATACACAGAGAAAAGGCCATGTGGGGACACAGTGAGAAGGGGGCTCTCTACAAGTCAAGGAGAGATGACTTAGGAGCAACCAAACTTGCCAGCATCTTGATGTTGGACTTTCAGCCTCTAGAACTGTGAAAGGATAAATTTCCTTTATTTAAGCCACCCAGTCTCTGATACCTTGTTATAGCCACCCTAGCAGACTAAAATAGGGGACTACACTTCCCCCTTTTTCATGGCATGACAAAATCAACACCTGCCATTCCCAAGCCATGACCCCCCAAGCCAACAGGCTTCCTATCCCGGTTAGACCAATTCTCTCTCTCTTCAGGAAATCTTAATTCTGGAAGGAGAGACAGTGTAGCAGACAGTGCAATGGCGCTGTCCAACACTGACCATGCTTGAGTTCTCCTGTTTTCCAAACTCAAGGTGGTCAGCCTTTTCCTCAATTCATTGACCTACCTGCCTCCTGTTATGATCTTTTTTTTTTTTTTGCTTAAATTAACCAGAACCATCTGTAATAGCAACAATAATTAACATGTAATTCTCAAGTGGCCAAAAAATGGAAAATGTTTCTCCCAAAATCTAACTCCTGGCCAAAAATTAATTTCGCTTAATGTTCCCATTCAAACTCAATTTCCATAGATAGAGCATATTTCAAGTGATGGATCCTGGAAGATGAGCCAATATGCCAAAAGAAAAGACAAGGGAAACAAAATGATCTGAACTTCACCTTCCAATGATTTATAAAATAAGACATGAAGTTTATAAGTCAAGTCCACTCACATCAACAACAGAGTGAGCAGAAAGAGGTTGGACTAGACTCTGATGAAAGAAAGACACCAAAAGCTTCTGAGCATGGCCCCTACAGCTTGTGCTTGTGCAAAGATTTTTAAGTAGAGGTGAGACAAGCAGAACTATTTTTAGAAGGATTACTCTGGCTACAGGATGAAGGAGAGGTAGACTGGAGGAGGAACCAGACTGGAGTTTGCTGCAGGGTCCAAGTAGGAGAAGACACCCAAGTAGGGCAAGGCCAGGGAGGGACTCCAAGTGTGCACCAGGTGGATGACTGGAGTGTTTGCCATCAGGTCATATGGTTACTGGAAGGATAATTCAGACATCATGGGCATCTAACTAAGACAAGCAAGGAGATAGTTCATTCCTTCTTTAAAAAAAAAAAAAGATTTTATTTATTTATTTGAGAGAGAGAGAGACAGAGCATGAACAGGGAGGAGAGGGAGAAGTGGGCTCCCTGCAGGAAGCCCGACACAGGCTCAATCCCAGGACCCTGCGATCATGACCTGAGCTGAAGGCAGATGCTTAATGGACTGAGCCACCCAGATGCCCCTCATTCCTTCTTTTTATACCCCTGAAATGTGCTTATTTCACTTTGTAGATATAAAAACAAAACAAAACAACAGCAACAAACTTAAAACAACCTAAATATCTATCAATATAGTTAAAGAAACAGCATTATAATTATTCATTAATAGGGAGATCTGTAGATCTATGGGAAAACGATCACAATATCAAAATGAAAAGCAGAAGCTACTAATGGTATGTAGAGAATGCTACCATTTTGGAAAAACAATAAACAAAAATGTGTGTGTGTGTGTGTGTGTGTTCCCAAAATTATAGGAGTCCGTGTGTGTGTGTGTGAATAGAAAAAGTAAGGAAAGAACTTCACAAAAATGTTAATGGTGGTTATGTTTGCAGATTACTAGATGGGAAATTTCTAACTCCTTCTCCATACCTTCTGTGTCATTTTAATTTTTAACCACAAATATGTTTTATTTTTATAACTGAAAAAAGCAGAAAAAATATGTTCATTCTGGGATAACAAGACCACTTAAATAAGCACATTGCACATGTTTATAAGCAGAAGCTGAGTCTAAAGCCCTCTGTGGACATCAGAGCAAGGATTGCTGTGGAACAAAAATGCAGTAAGCATTAGACACCAAACTAGAGTCTGGGACAGACCAGACTGTTCTCTTGGTGATACCAGCCTAAGGCTTTTTAACAGTCTTTTGGTGAAATTAATGCTAGAACTCTTTAGGGAGTGTTGATTGTAAAGACATCTAAGTTAACACAATCATAACTGTGTAGGATTTTTAGTCCTCATATTTTATTATCTCTGCAAGTTCCAAGAATTTTTAAAATCTACGCATGTAAAGTAAGATGTAAATATCCAAGCCTTTCTTGACTATTGTCATCAATATCTGGTGGGGAAATTAAGCAGGACTGGCGATTAGAATACAGCTTGGCTCTGTCTGGCTATACTTCATCATGAGGGCTGGTTGTACAGATGGGTGAGCTGTGCAACCACACAGGGTAAGTTCAGAAGAACCTGAGCCTGGTTTAATGTTCTGCTGTAGTCATTCTGAAATTCCTTTTTTTTTTTTTAAGATTGATTGATTGATTGATAGAGAGCAGGAGGGAGGGGCAGAGGGAGAGAGAGAATCTCAAGCAGACTCAGTCCTGAGCACGGAGCCCCACACTGGGCTTGATCTCACGACCCTGAGATCATGATCTGAGCCTAAATCAAGAGTCAGATGCTCAACCGACTGAGCCACCCAGATGCCCCCATTCTGAAGTTCTTAATTATTTAATCTTTGACTTGTATTTTGTAAGTGAAGTCCAGTGGGCCACGGGAATGAGCAGAGGTGACTGGTGCTGTATGCAGGTCTTCTGGCTCCTGCTGCTCCATTTGCATTTAGCCTTTGAGATGCACATGAGTAGAGAATCCCAGAGGATCCACATGCATGGAGCTCAGCAAGACTCAAAGCAAATACAAGGACCCCTGTTTTATCTGCGATGGAGTGAGCGGAGGGGCTGACAGCTCTGAGAGCCCAGGCTTTCTGGTCAAACCAGAAGTTGTGTTAAGCACAAAAAGAAGGCAACAGCATTCTAAAAAACATGAACGACCAAGGAATCCTGTCATATTCTTTCTTACCCTTCTTCCTTCCCTCCAGTAGCCAACCACGTACGAAAATGATCACCTAGAATGAAAGGAAAAGATATGGCACCCTATAGTTCCTTTCCTTTCACTCCTTTCTCCCATCTCAGGAAGTCAAAGGTGGAGAATGTTCATAGAATTGCACATATGAAATGAAATGAAATAGTGAGGGGTTTCTTGTGCAGCATATCCAGTGTTTTGTAAAAATGAAACATATATGCATGTATGAGATATGAAATAAGAATTATATAATTTAGTGATTTTACATAAGAGTAAAATGCTCTAATATTTGCATTTAACCTTAGTATTGCACAATATGAATACAAATGGTAAATTCAAACTAATAACATAAAATTTTAATTTTTCTTTACTTCTAATACTAAACAAAAAAAGTAAAAACACCATGACAAGGTAAGAAAGAAACTCTGGAGGAAAGAACAAGGCCTGTATTTTAGGACCTTTAATGGTACATTTTACCTGCTTTTTTGAACAAGAGGTCCCATATTTTCATTTTGTACGGGGCCCTGCAAATTATGTAGCCAGCCCTGCCTGTGATTGCATGGGCCATCAATTCAAGTGGCTTCGGGACGATTTGGTTGTAACTTGATGGAGGCAGGGGTGAGGCTGAGAAGCTGCACAAACATCACTGAGGGGACGGACGCAGGGAGAAAGGGGTCTGGAAGGGGCATAGTGGTATCAACCAGTGTCTTTAGCACTGCCCCTTGTGCAGCCTTCCAGGAATGACAGGGACAACATCACTAAAGAGAGATGCTTAGGGTAAAGAGGCAGGTTCATCCCTTTAAATTGCACGGATTTCTCTGCAATTTAGTGCTGAGAAGTGATGTGAAGGAAAGGCTCTTTTCTCATATGATCACTGATAACCTTCTATCTATTACCAGAGCTCAATACCAGGATGTATTTGTGCAGCAAAGCTGAGCCCTTGCTCTCAGGAAACCTAGTGAACAGCATGATAGATCAATTGATTTGTCAAGCCCCGGCAGACAGAAACAATTTCCTTGGCTAGACTTAGTTAATGCCGATGGCCACCTCCTTGACCCTTTAACACACCTCACCCTGGCCATGGATAATGTTCCGGAGAGGATGTCACGGTCTCCCTGGAAGGCTCTGGGCTCTTCCTCTAGGCATTTGGATGAGGAGATAGCACTGCACAGCACAAGCCTGAGAGAGCCATTAGCATAAGGTGGGTGTGCCTGGGAGAACAGATAGCTTAGTGATGTGCCGGCCAGTAGTTCCGTGGAAATCTGATCCTGCCTCCAGTTCCTGTGTCCAGTCATCCACCGGGGCAGCTGAGGTTCATGGGGGAGAGAAGACAAAGAACACACCAACCAAACATGAGTTCTTTCTACTTGGAGCATTGACTTCCAGTCTCTGTCTGATGGACTGGGATGGTGGGTTGTCAAGAAGCACATAACCTTGGGACCTTAGCAGACTGTTATTACTGATTTTACTGCTTTGCAGGCATGGAAGAAAAGAGGAGAGAGAGCCTCCCAACCATCCTCTACAAATACTCATATTCTTCTGACAACCACAGTGGCTCAGAGTTCCCTGCTTCACCATAGCATTTCACCCTCCATGCCTTTATTTACCATAATGCCTTCCCTACTTCTTCATTGACTAGTGTTCATCCATTTCCTCTTCTTCCTAACTACACAGAGAAGACTACATTTCCCAGCCTCTTTTGCTGTTAGTTATAGCCCCATGGCTGGGTTTTAGCCAATAGAATGAGAACAGAAGTCATCTGTATCACTTCCAAGCCTGACCCAAAGGACCTCTTTCCACAGTACAGACTAATGCAGGGACCACAGCACCCGGAGAGCTGAGTGATGAAGGTGGTGGGGCCATAAGAAAGAAAGGATCTGGTCCTTTAATCTCCACTTGGAGGACAGCCCTTGGAGGATCAGACCTGCTGATCATTGGGAATACCTATTTTAGAAAAGGAGAAATGAACTTTTATTATATTTAGGGGTTGTTTCAGCAGCTGGGGCTACCATAACCAATAACAACTGACTTCCAAAATAGTCTCCCTCCTCCTGGGGATTTAGCCACAGTTGTAGCTCAGATGTTAACTGCTCAGATGTCCTCCAGCTGGCTGGGAACTCCCTAGTCTTTGATATTTAATTTAAAAGGCTGAAATTTCTTCAATTTGGGAGGAAATCATGACTCTCTTCCTCCCACCTCCATCCCTACCAACATCTCCTGGGTTTCCTGAAAGGCTTACTTTTCTCCTGATCACATCTGGCTCTGAAATCACATGAGTAAGAAAGGGCATGATGAGGTTCTTTGGTCTTTCATGTTTCTTAGAGGACCATTGTCTTCCTTCTGTATTCCAAGCATGTTCTACTTTGAGTGGAAGGTGTGGGAATTGTTGGCTTGTTCTCTCTTTGAGTCCTACTGAAGTCTCATGGACCAGGGTGCCCCGAAATTCTGTACTGATGGGGTATTGCAAATACTGATTGTGAAGGGGGAGGTAGTGGATGTATGCATTATACCTACCTCCTATGCTTAGGCACAGGCTCTATTGTCCTATGAGACCACTTACAAAACAGAGGTTCACAGATAAAATATTAACCATTTTAAGAGGACGAAAGCAGAACATTAAATCTCGTAAGGGCCTCTTTGCTCTTGGGCACAGGGCATGGGCTTATGAATCTATCCTTGGAGCATGGCACCTCTTCTGCCCTTCCTCTCCCTGGCTGGCAGAGCAGGTGAATTAGGTCTAGGGAAGAAGTGACAGATCAGTGGGGACCTGACACAGACTGCATGATGTAAAACCCTTTCCTGACTCTTCTACCAAAATCATCGGTGATGTTATTTGTGAAGTGGATTTTCCTTTGGGGAACGTAATTGAGTGCTGCGTCATGCTTCAGGCCTCTCGTGGAACAAAAGTATAACCAAAAGATGGGGCACTGGTCACAGGCTACATCTGCAGATTTGGGGCTGGGGATGAGCACACGACAAACAACTTTAATTGAATAATTTATCCCTGTTCTTTAACATCCTTTGCCCAACCTGCCACTGGGAGCTTTTCTCTGGCATGGACTCTCCCAAGTCCTACCTCCTGGCCTCTCTGGGTCCTCAGGGTCCTCACTCTCTCCCCCATACTGAATGGCTCTTCCTTTGGTCTCCTATAAAATCTGTGCATATCTCACAGATACCCATGCATATACATTTATATTACATATACTACACATACATAGAGTCAAACACCAACAAAGCCAGGCATTCAAATGCGAAAACAGATTTTATTCAGTAACTACTGAAAGCTGGGAAAAGGCTGAGCTCCCTTCCAATCAGTGCAGAGGTGACTGAACATTTAAAAGGGGAGTAGAGGGAGTAGGGAGTGGGGTGAGCAGGGACTCAGGAGTCAGGGAGGTGAAAAATTACAAAGGGGTGGTCAGTTCAATGCGATCAGGTCAGCTGTGTCTGCTGGCTGGTAATTACCCAAATCAGGATTCTGTCCTCCCGGCGAAACTGAGGGACAGAGACCCTATCCTTCCTGATGATTACATTTCACAGGAATGGCTTTCAGGTCCTTGAAAAGGATGCCTCTGAGTTGGAGGAGATGCATATTCTCAATTGTAAGCCCTTTGTAGTAAATTGCTGAGAAAGGCATCTCATGTGTACAGACTCCTCAGCCACATAAGAAAGGGTCCTGGGCCTGGAACATTCCTTACCAGGAGATAAGGAGGCTATGCAGTCTGCACTGGGCTTATCACTTTGTGTGGGAATATCCTTCCCTGTTCCGGGCCTAATGTGCTCCTTTGTTCAGCTTAAGCACGGGTGTCAGCCGTTCTCAGGCACCCCTTCAGCTTGCCGTGTTTCCAGCTCTTGGGGCAAGAGTGGAGGTCCTTCTGCTGCCACACCAGAGGGGTGAGCACAGGCCAATGGCCTTGCGTAGACTGCCAGCGAACTCCGCTAGCCGTGGGGTCCAACAGACATTATTGGAGCTGGTCTACTCTGTCTCTCCTCTTTCTACATGAGCAAAGCATTGTTCTGTCCAGTGCTTGACTACATTAGCAGCATTGAACTTTCTCAAAAAAACACTTAAGGGAGAACTGGGGTCATCCTAGGGACATGGCCTTATGTTGCTAGAAGCCCGGCCAGAGTTTGGCCATCTCTTAGTGAAGGGAGAAGTTTGGATGGAGTCATGATGTGTCAGAGTAGTTCTGCAGCTCTTAACATATACATGTACACAGACATACACATGTACATATACACACAAACACACACATGTAGTCTTTTTCAGGGAACTCCCAAATATGCTCATACCTCAGGCATGAGGCAGCTCTGCCTGGAGGAAGTCCAATTTTACAGGCCGTACTCTACCCACAAAGGACAATAGGGAAAAAATGCAGATCTAGTACAAAATATTGTCTCCCCTGAAGAGCTGCTATGGCCCTCCCATCCCACAGCTGTGAGCCATGCAATTCATCATGTTTCTCCTTCCTCACTGAGCTGCCAGGACCCTCAGGTACTTTTTTTTTTTTGAGATGTATTTATTTATTTGAGAGAAAGGGGGAGAGAGAGAGAGAGAGAGAGCACATGCATGTGGGAGGGGGAGGGCAGAGGAGAGAGAATCTCTTAAGCCAACTCGGTGCAGAGCTCCAGAGCTCGGCACCTGACACAGGGCTCCATCCCACGACCCTGAGATCGTGACCTGAGCCAAAATCAAGAGTCAGAAGCTTAACTGACTGAGTCACCCAGGCGCCCCAGGATTCTCAGGTGTAAGTGAGATGGTTGATCATAATAACTGAACTAGCCCTGGTGTTCCTTTATTCCTCTAGTGATTTGATTTCCTACTCTTATTTCTGCAACTATATTGTTTGTGTACATGAGGATGAGGACGGTGAGGCAGCAAAAGAAACTAACAAATAAGTTTCTGCCTCAAACATTACCTTGGTTGTACCTCATATGGGTGTGGAGTGCTGGAAGCTAATTTGTGAAGGATTCATGGTGTGAGTCTTCAATGAGCATGTACTCTATTCAAGGCACAGCTGTCGAGGCGGGCCAATGGGGGAGGGATGTGTCTTACCTTTCTATTGCTATGTAACAAATTACCATAAATTTAACTGCTTAAAATGGCATACATATATCATTTCACAGTTTCTGAGGGGAATCTGAGCACGTCTTTGCTAGGTCCTCTGCTTGTGGTCTCCCAGGGCTACCATCAAGGTGTCAGTGGTTTGCAGTCCTTTCTAGAGGCCCTGGGGGGAACCCTCTTCCAAGTTCACTCTGATTGTTGGCAGAGATCATTACCTTGTAGATGTAGGATTAGGGGCACTGGCTTTCTCCCAGGTGTCAGATGGAGATCACCTGCAGTCTTTGCCACCTAGACCCCGCCCCCCCGCAATATGGCCTCTTACTTCAACAAGCCAGAAGGAACATCTCTAGGGTGAGTCTACAAGCATGACAACATCTTAGGTAATCATAGGAGTTAGGATACCTCATCACCTTTGCTATATTCTGTTGGTTGGAAGCAAGTCACAGCTTGAGTCTACACTTGAGGGGAGGGATTGCACAAAAGGATGTACTTCAGGAGTCAAGGATTATGGGAGAACACATTGGAATCTATTCCCAGGGGAGATTATAATATAAAGGTTACAAATTATAGTTTCTGGCTTCAAGGAGCTTACCATTGAAGTGAACAAATGAGATGTATAAATAGGTAATACATCAGATAGGAATGTTATGATCCACAGGTAACAGCAATCACATCAGCTCACAAGATCATGAACATTTTCTGAAGGGGTTCCACCTGGGCTGGCATCTGTAAGCAGGAGAAATTTTGTGGGAAGAGAGTCTGCAAAGATAGGCTGGGGCCAGATTTTGTCAGGTGGTAAGTGCCAGGATTTTGAAATCTACCACATAAGCCTAGGCTTCCAAACATAGAGTAAGTGACACTATGCCAGGAGTTGATATTCAAACCAGGTAAGCAAGGCCCTTCATGGAGCATTGGTTTTACTAGAATACTTTCCTGGCAGGAAAACACATTATTTTTTAGATTAGAGGAAGTGTCATGGAGTGGAATGCAAAATTGCAATTTATTTTTCTCAAGATTTGAGACTCCACATCATTTTTCCTCTGGCTCTGGTGGAAATTTTTGAGAAGGAGCAGTCCTGAGTAGCTGCTGGTCAGGAGAAGCCATCAGAGATGGGGGTGCAGGGCAAGAGGGGACAGAGAGACATGCCCATGGTGAATGGGAGACAGATGAAGGGCTCTCAAACAGCTCTGGGGTAAAGAAGCTTCCAAAGTCTCCCCAGGCTAACCCGCACAGTTTCTTACCAGTGTGTGAGAGAGAAACAAGTTTAAAACTGACAATAGAAATCCTGAGGGCACAAACAGATTAGGCACGTGGGGACTTTTTTCTCCCAGGATTAAGGCTACTTCAGCAGAGAGAAAGGGAACATTCTACCTATCTTGGACTCTCTCTTGCAATTGCAAAGAGGCAAGTACCAAAGATAAGACCAGTGGCTGGTAGACCAAATCTATTGTGAGCTATGCAATGGTGTTTATATTTAAATGGTGGGAGGAAAACAGAAAAAAGAAGAAGAAAATGTCTTGACACAGGAAAATCATACGAAATTCAAATTTCAGTGTTTATGAATACAGTTGAATTGAAACAGAGCCTAGCCACTCCCCTCTGTATCATGTACGGCCGCTTTCACAGTACAATGGTAGAGCTGAGAAGTTACAACAAAGAGCAGTGGCCTACAAAGCCTAACATCTTTCTGGCCCTTTACAGAAAGTGCTCGCCTGGCTTAGAACCTTCACGAGCGGGGTGGCTCCCACGAACACAAACCCTCTCCCGTTCGACTCTGCACCCTCTGTTTTGTCTTCTGCGATGATGCCTGGCTATCTACCACTTTCCCAGACTGCCCTGTGAGGTGGCAGTAGGTGTTGCGTGGAACAGAGAAGGTTCTGAAGTAAATCAAATCCTGGGTTTAAAAAAAAAAGGATAAAATGTTTTGCTACTGGAAATGTTCTCAGTTCTTTAAATATGCTCTGCAGCCATCTAAATTGGGGAGATACATTTTAGCATTTCCCAAACTTGTTCCACCACTCAATAATTTATTTTAAGGAGTATTATTATTATTTCCAAGTGTTTCACATGGCGTAGGCTCATCACTGCTACTCCACGTCTTTACCAGGTAGCAAGCAATTCCCTTCTAATTTGGAGCAAAAAAGTCCCCCTTCCTAGTGCCGCGCCCTTGCTCATCCACTCCCCTTTGTGGACACATGAATTTACTGGAACAACTGTGCATGTCACCCCTTCCCTCACTAGGGACATGCTCACTCTTTCACCCACCCCCCAGCCGATCTCATTCTCTTCCCCTCACAGACATGGGAAGATGGCAATTTTTAAGCCGCAAGTTATAATCCAGCAATGGGTCATGAAATTGATTTAGAGGGTCAGTGACCAGCATTTAAAAAATAGTAAAGTAAAAGACGATATAAAATATCAGAGCACATTGCAATAGTACTTGGTGAAATTTTTGTATGGGTTCTGGGTCACAGCATAAAATGTATTTCTTCCTTTGGGCCATGGTCAAAAATGTTTGCAAGCCACAGGGCTGAGGTGCTAACAAAATAAAAGAACATAGCAAAGTGTTAGAGCTAACATTTGATTAGCGAAAATGTTGTATCTGTCCCGCTATTAATTCTTCACAGGCGTTTCCACCCCAGGGGATCCATTTTAAATTGCAAACATAAGGACCCAAGGACTGCATCTTTTGATTAACCTCTATATCTTCTACCCCTTACTGTCTGTGGGACTCATTTCCCTACAGAGGCTGCATAAATATTTGATGTTGATAATGAAATGAAATGAAAAGCTAATAGGATAAGCTCTCCAGTTTCTACTGCCACTATCTATTAAAGGATTGGAAGTAGCCCTCAATGCCATGTCCACTTCTGTATGGTCTTCCAGAGCCCTCTCTACACACCACCTAGGATGACCCAAAGGGCAGTTCTTCTCCCTTCTTCAGCAGAACATGCACACCCGTGGCTCCAACCTCTTCCGCAGCCATAGCCTTCCCACATTTCCTCTCTCGGCTCTGTCCCCCCTTGCTGGTCTCTGCTCCTGCCACTGTCCAGGAATCCTCATGCCTCTGCAAACACTGTTGCTCCCTCTGCTTCCCAGCTTCTCCCTCCACGCTTTCCTCGTGCCCAAATCCGTCTTATGTGTAAAGTCCATGTTGCATGGACATCTCTCAAGCCCGCACACAGGGAGCTACTTGCATTAATTTTCACGGCCCCCTGGAACTCTGTTCGTGCAGCTGTGCAAAAACAGTGACACCCCCCCCCGCCCTCAAATTGTAAGTTTTGATATGTCTATCGCCTCCCCCTGCCCACTGGCTTCTCCAGGGCAAGGGCTGTGTTTTATTTATCTTTGAATTTTCCATGCCTGGCATGGTGTGGCTCAAAGTAGGTGCTGATAGTGGTTTTGTTTTTTTTTTTAAAGATTTTATTTATTTATTTGAGAGAGAGAATGAGAGAGAGAGAGCATGAGAGGGGGGAGGGTCAGAGGGAGAAGCAGACTCCCTGCCGAGCAGGAAGCCCAATGCGGGACTCGATCTTGGGACTCCAGGATCATGACCTGAGCCGAAGGCAGTCGCTTAACCAACTGAGCCACCCAGGCGCCCGCTGATAGTGTTTTAAGTATAAATGAAAAAGGAGAGGTGGTATGAAATATCAGAGGGATGCACACTTTTCTTAGGGGATACCCCATATTCCTTTCTCCCCCTGTCTCCAATCCCTCTCTAACACCCAAGACAAAGCTGCTCAGCAGGCTGCAGAATCTTCAGACCTGTTTGTGGAATGGAGATCAGATGCACACATGCATTCCAAGGATCTTGGGCACAGAGTTGATGTAGCTGCCTCTTCTGCACCGACTAACCCTCCTCGGATTTACTGTGGGGCCATTCTGCATGCAAGCGAGAAGTTTTCAATGACCCTCGAACTCTAATGTGACCACAGGTGTAGTCCCCCTAGTAGTGGCTGATTAATGACTTGCAGAATGAGCGCAAATGCCAGTTTTATAATAGCTGCGAATATTGAGAACTGTTGAATTAAGGACTTTTGTTCTGAACCTCCTGCAAGCTTTTCTGTTTAGATCCCACTCTCTTACACACCCCCAATCCACCCCACACCACGCATCCAACAATCCCCTTGCCTTTGCCCCAGAACGAGAACCCCGCTTCTCTCACCCCCAGCCCACCGGGACGACCTGCAGCCCCTCAGACTTGTCTGTGTGGCCAAGGCACCACGCCACAGTTGCTCAGAGCTATGCCTTCTCTAGAGACGGAGTCACCAGAGGCTGAAAGAGAGTCCACAGGAGCTGCCCCACCGGAGCCCAAGAAGTTGCTAAAGATGGAAAATGGGCGAACGGTGTGTTGACTTCCATCAGGAAATCCATGCAGAACTCTAGAAATATTTACTTTAGCCACATAAATCCCAGAATAGAGAAAGAAAATAAATAAGGTCCCTAGGAAGGTGCTGGCCCTCAGCTGAATATGAAGGGAAAGTCATCTGTGGCCTTTATTCTCTTTGGGATCTGTGGGTTCCAAAGAAGCAGAACCGAGATTATTAAATTTAGTTGTGAGTTTGCTGGCACCAGGCACAGAGGTCAAGAGGCACCAAAGAGGAGCAGATCATACTTGATGGAGGCTGACAATGAATTCCTCTTAATTAAACTTGACCCAGGGGCACCTGGGTGGCTCAGTCGGTTAAGCATCTGCCTTCGGCTCAGATCATGATCTCAAGGACCTGGGATTGAGCCCCACGTTGTCAGGCTCTCTGCTCAGCAGGAAGTCTGCTTCTTCCTCTGTCCCCTCCCCCCTCACTCGTGCATTCTCTCACTCTCAAATAAATAAAATCTTAAAAAAAATAAAAACTCGAACCAGGGAGCAATCCACTATGTGCAGGGACTGTACTCAGCTGTGGGGCCCCGAAGGCCACTAATACCTGAGTGTCCCAGACACTGGGGGGCAGTAACTCCAATGCTCATCTCCTTCCTTCCAGGCATGCTTGCACCTGGTGACCCTCACCCACTTCAAGGCACTGCTCTCTGTCTCACTGCCCAGCCCAGAAGTTGGAGTATCCTCCCTGTCACCTCTGCCTCTCTCACTTCCCTCAAAACCTCAAGATTTCACTCCCTAGATATTTTTAAATCCTTCCCTCTTTGGTGGAACTTTCCAGTTTTGATGTGCGACCAGCCAGCCCTGGGCGACCTGGCCTGTGCCTAGCACTCTGGCCTCAGCCCTCTCACACTCCCATCCGACTTGACATCTAGTGCTTGGGGCCCAGCTGGCTGCCGTGTGGGGCTCTGAGAGAACTGCAGCAGGGAATGTAAGCAGAGACAAGTGGCAAATGGGATGATACCTGTAACATATATGAAAATCCGACAGTTCTCATGCATGTGATATACACAAACAGCTATTACAGATCAGTAAGCAAAGCATGAACTGTCCAAAAAGAAAAAATATATATAAACAGGCATTCTAAAAAAGAAAAATATAATATATGTAGGCAGAATAAACATAAGGGAAAAAAGCCCAGCCTCAATAGTAACAGAAGAAATACAAATTAAAACAACAATGACATATTTTCTGCCTCTGTAGGTGAAGTAAGAGGAGAATGAAGATCTCTCCTATGCAGCTGATGAAGTGCAAATTGGCAAAGATTTCTCATGGGAAACTTTGCTTTGTGAAAAAAGTCTTTAAAAAATGTGTATAACAATGACAAAGCAATTCCACTGGTACAAATTTATCCTAAGGAAATAATTAGTAGATTGAGAATTTTTTTTCATTTCGGTAATGTATAACAGTGTGGTTTTTAATGGAGAATATATGGAAATTATCCAAAGTTCCAACATTTGGGTATTTTTAAAGTGAATTTCATGTAATACACTGTATGTATGTATCTATTTAAAAGGGAAGTATGGAAGTATAATTATTAACCTGAGACAGATATTTATTGGTAAATTCTTAAGAGAAAAGAGTTTATAAAAATATGACAGTACTTTCTATTTTAAGAAAATGTACATGCATAAAATGTCAGGGAGATCTCTCTCTCTCTCTCACACTCTCTTTTTCCAAATAAATAAAAAATATTAAAAAAAAAGCCAGGGAGAGTATATACCAAACTACAAATACTGATTATATCTAGAATAGACTTGCTGGTGAGGAAATTTGGGGGAAACCTTTCTACATTTTTCCATCTTTGAACAGTAAAAATGATTTATCTTTATAATAAAAAGTGGTTTAAAAATAACTCAAACAAAATTGCCAAACTTAGAGTTATTTATTATTGAAGGCAAAGACTTGAGCAACTTAATTTTTAAAATAAAGTCAACAAATTACTTCAATCCAGAAGACATTTACTCATCTAAGAGCTGGGCATGGTTGTACGTGGGTGTGGGGAGCAATGCATTAAACTGGTAATTCACACAGTTGCTTAAATAGACCTTGTTAAATTCCAAATTATGAAAATTTGTTTGACTTATGAATGTTGACTATCATGGCAAAGCTATGTCAGTGTTGATTAAGTTAGGTGATATAAAGAAAATGCATTTAAAACTTAAATGACACAGTTATATGAGTCTACACGTGTCAAGACCAATGGAACCACACATTTAAGATTGGCACATTTTGCTGTATGCAAGCATACCTCAAAAACGTGAAGGCAGAAAAATAAAAACATTCGTAAAAAATGGCATAAAATATTGCACGTTTTTTGTCTTGAGCTTTTAATGCGTCTCTAATATTGAATCAATTAGAAGCTGAACACAAGAGTACTTCCACTTCTGACTGATGGAGTAGTTGGTGTCAGACAAACCTCCCACTGAAAGCAACTACAGAAGCTGGATACAATAACAACAACCATTTGAGGGCATCAAGGAAAAACCAAGGAAGCCACGTTTCCTTAACAAGGCATGGTTCTCACAAAATGAAAATCCTATAGAGAAGGGAATGCATTGACATGAGCCTGACATTCTGTGCACAAACACCTCTTCAGGCACTTTCTGTCCCTTGTGTTGTGCTTGCATGAGGCTCGATACTGAGAATCAAAGAAGAAAGAAACTTTTGAGAGGGTAAAAACTAAGCAGATATTTTGATTTCTGCAAATGCTAGAGAGAGAGAGAGAGAGAGAGAAATGAATTGAGAACACACAAAGAAGAAGGAGCCCTGATAAACTTCTAAGTTTTGTTGAAACTCTTGAAGGACATAACTTATAAGTACGGGAAACCAGAAGTAGACCTGACTCCAGTGGACCCAGATAATCTGCCAATACTCTGTCTGCCTTCTAGAAGTAAACAACATCTTCTTCCTGAAGAAAATAACATCATCTGGAGCTTCCACTCTTTTTCATACATTTTGGTATTCAATAAAAAATTGGTAGGCATAACAGGAAATAGAAAGAAATCATTGAAAAATAAAAGACAAAAATCCCAGAAAATTGAATGACACCCAGAATCACGATATTTGAGTTATCAAATACTAACTTTAAGATAACTATAATACATACAAAAAGAAAACTAATGGAAAATGAAGAATTTTACCAGATAATTGGTATCTATGAAAAAAATCAAATGGAAATCCTAGAATTGGAAAATGTAGTAAATGATATTAAGTATTCAACAGATGGGTTTAGCAGCATGTTAGATATCAAAGAACAATGAACTAGTTTAACAGAAAGTTTGCCAACAAAAAAAATATCTGGATTGAACCACAAACAGAAAACAACTGAGAGCATAAAAAGATGGAAAATAAGAATATAGAAAAGAGCAAAAGAGACTCGGAGTATATAACTGATGTTCAAAAATGGGGGAAAAAAGAATGGAATAGGGGTGCCTGGGTGGCTCAGTCGCTTAAGCATCTGCCTTCAGCTCCGGTCATGATCTCAGTGTCCTGGAATCCAGCGGAGCTTCAGGCTCCCTGCTCAGCGGGAATCTGCTTCTCCCTCTCCCTCCGCCCCTCCCCCTGCTTGTGCTGTCTCTCTCACTCACTCTCTCTCTCTCAAATAAATAAATAAAATCTTTTTTAAAAAGAGTGAGAATAAATAAGACATAATATTTGAAGAGACTGGCAAAGAAATATCCAAAACTGATTTAAAAAAGAAGAAGAAGAAAAGTTAGGTTCAAGAAACTCAGTGAGCCCTAATTAGGATAAATACAAAGGAAACCATGCCTAGGCACAGATAATTAAATTGCTGAAAACCAAAGACAAGGCAAAAATCCTCAAAGCAGTCAGAGAAAAAAGATACACTACCTACAAAAAGTCTTAAGTCTACCTTTTAAACAGAAATTATGGAATCCGGAAAATAAAACAAAACAAACAACAACAACAAAAAAACAAACACAGAGCAAACATTACAGCTGCCAGCAAATACTGAAAGCTTTCTCCTGAGACTGGGAATAAGAAGAGAATATCTGCTTTCACCACTTCTCTTTATCATTGAACTGGAAGTCCTAGCCAATGCAAAAAAAAAAAAAAAAAAAAAGGAAAGGTTAGAAATAG
The DNA here is from genome assembly GCF_029215605.1 of Mirounga angustirostris. Taxonomy (NCBI): domain Eukaryota; kingdom Metazoa; phylum Chordata; class Mammalia; order Carnivora; family Phocidae; genus Mirounga; species Mirounga angustirostris. The sequence continues at coordinate 40,622,370 of NW_026991720.1, forward strand.
GAAGACTCGGAAGAAAGATGTAAAAGTGTCACTATTCACAGATGACATGACTGTAGACTTACTCCCAGAGGATCTAGAGAAGCAGAGAGAGATGGACACAAATCCAGGACTGAGGCACGGGGCAGACGGGCTAGGAGTCCATTTGCCACCAGTAATTTATAACATGGATTAGACACAAGCTGATGATGCTGGGTCCTTTTTGAGCAATTAGACATTGCCAACAGTGACATTAGCTCAGGAGCATCTGAAGATGCCCTAGGAAGGACACTATTAGCAATTTTTAAGAGCCATGAGGCTGCTCATTGTGTGTAACTAGCTCGGAGCACTCAGGCATTCAGAGCCCAGGCCAATCCAGGAGGAAACAGACGAGCCACTAACACCATAGGAGCATGGGCCCATGTGAGGCAAGTATGTTTAGCCCTTTCCGGAGCCGATGTTCTTGAAGGTCTGATTTACAGTCAGACCATACTAAGAGTATTGGTTGGTCACTGAAAGGAAGTAGGTTGGCTTATGTTCATTATCTGAACATCCATACCTCATCTGAGTATACCCTGCATATGAAGGAAAGTGAAAAGCAATTTCTTTACCACCCAAATAAAGACAAGTTGAATGCATTCCATTGTTGAGCCTTATTTTGTTCCCATGGCTAGCAAATGCGTGTCCTTTGAGATATATGTGTCGTCTCCTCAAGATCAGACTGGGTAGTTTTTACATCCAGGAGGTTCTACTTCCTAATGCAGTACCTGTATACGTGCATTTGGTGGATATGTTCCAAGCATAAATCTGGCTTAAAAGATTGGCCCACGTTCCTAGTAGAGAATTTTATTAATAATATTGGTCATTCCCATTTTAGGTATATACCATATGCTTCACTCAGAAGGGTTAGGGTGGGCATCAAAATAGCGATGCTTGAGCTGAAATCTAGACTGACTCTGAACTTAGAACAATGACTGCAATGACAGGTGGGTAAACAGAGGGCAGAGACAAGTGTGCCCTTCACTCACATTCATTTCACTCATGATCAAGAGGGACCTAGTGCATCTGAAAACCACAGATAAGCCAAGTATAGACAGTGTTGGTGCATGGCTTGGAATGCGGGTGGTCCCTCGGAACAGTCTGTGTTTATTTCACTTTTTTTTTTTTTTGAAGCTTAATGTGTAATATGCTTATCATGAAGTCCATAAGTCTTGACCTGAATTTTTAAAAAGTGAATGCACTCATGTACTTCCAACCCAGATTAAGAACATTTGCATTCCAGAAGCCTCCTTTGTGGCCCAAACTCTGTATTCATTGAACAACTCCTCATTCTATGAATTTGACTACTCTAGGTACCTCTATAAGTGGGATTATTCAGTATTTGTCCTTTTGTGACTGACCTCTTTCACGTAGAACAATGTCTTCGAGGTTCATCCGCACTGTAGCCTGTATCAGAATTTCCTTCCTTTTTAAGGCTAATATTCCATTGTATGTGTATACCCTATTTTGTTTATCCATTCATCTGTCAATGAACATCTGGGGTTGTTTCTACCTTTTGGCTACTGTGGATCATGCTGCTATGAACATGGGTATACAAATAACTCTTTGAGACCCTGCTTGAAATCCTTTTGGGTGGTATATACTGAGAAGTGAAATTGCTGGATCATATAGTAATTGTATTTTTAACTTTTCAAGGAGCTGCCATGCTGTCTTCCACGAAGCTGCACCATTTTTCATTCCCACCAACAGTGCACAAAGGTTCTGATTTCTCCACATCCTTGCCGACACTTATTCTTTTCTTTTCTTTTTCTTTCTTCCTTTCTTTTCTTTCTTTCTTTTTTTTTTTTTTGATAGTAATGACCCTAGTGGGTATGAGGTGGTATTTCTTTGTGGTTCTGCTGGACTTCTTGACCAGGGTACCCACCATAAGACCCAGCCCCAGGAAATGGCCTGCCATGCTGACTTCTTGGCCAGGCCTCCTAAGGAAGAGTCTGAACAGAGAGGGAGAGAGAACACTTCTTAGAACTCATAGTTAGTTCCCGATCTGGTCATTTGTTGAGCTGAATTGTTTGTTAACTCTAAGACACACTACGTCTGTCACGCACAGTGAAGGTGTAGACCTGTGTGTGGCGGGGGGAGTGATCAAACAAGATGATTTGCTGAGTACTGGATTTCAGGATGTGAGCACTGTCACCAGTTCTCCGCTGCAGATGAAAGGAGGCATCCGGCAGGAGGTTAGGCAGCTCAAGATCTCTTTCCCTCAGACACGTAGCGTGGCAGTGGGACAACCGTGGCTCTGGCACAGAAAAATAGGGAGAAAATGAAACCAGACCCTGCCAACAGCCAGACTAGAGCGGAGTGGGGAGGCCCGAGAAGGAAAACAGAAACTACACGTGTGAAACATAAGCCTTCTTCACAAAACAGATCAGTCATGCCAGATTGCCTCGTGTGTGCAGCACAGACCACCGGAGCTCAGAGTCTTGAAACACCAGCTCCTTCAGACCCGTGTGCACTAAGTCCATGAAGAGACTGACCTAACAGTAACTCCACACAGACTCATGGGTCCCAAAGAGAAGACCGCTCGCTGGTTTTTCCAGGAACTCCTGAGTTTACAAAATCCCATCAGATCCTGCCAAGACCTTCCTATCACTAACTTCAGCCCCTAAAACCCTGTTAAGTGCCCTTTGCTGCCTCCCAGTCCTCCCTTTTGAGAGGTTCCTAAGGTCCCCATGGTATGTATTGTCCCTTGCTGCAAAATTAGTACGCCTAATTTTGTTGACTACATGTGTACTCCAGTGGTCTTGGGCTGCAGGGCAATGCTGAAAGTCAGACTGTAGACAATGCCTAAAGCCAGCTCTCTGTGATGCTTCCATTCTGGAAAAGAGCAAAGCCCCTCTTTCTGGCTACCTCTCACTTTCTCCCCACACTTATCTCCGTCCTCTTTCTCCTAACTCCTGCACACCCCAGGCCTTATACTTTTATTTATGCAAGCTTCTTATAAAAATGAATAATTTAGCATCATGAGAAACTTAGCAGGTTGACCTAAGAATAAAGCAATCAAAATCACATTAAAGTTATATCATGATTTTTCCCTAAGACTTAATAAGGTGCTATGAGAAAATCAGTACACCAACCTCTTGTGAAATCCCGGTGTAATGCTTAACACATTTTCTGCCTTTGGATAACTTCCTCACCATTAATTTTCTTTTCCTTTACTGAAAGTTTCATTTAATTTCTTTAAGGTGACATCATGCAAAAGTGAAATAAAATGTGCCAGTGGTCCTATAGCCACACCCTCTACACCTTTGCTGCCCAACTTCTGGCCGGGAGAGTACTGACTCTGCTTTCCCAAGCCCAGGGGAAGTTGGAAGGGGCTCTCCTCTGCCCACTCCCACTCCCCTCCCTCAAGCCATTCTCCCTGCTCTCTAGAACTTGCTTAACTCAGTGGAGAGAGGACCAGACCCTTCCTAGTGGCCTGGAGGGAGGAGCCTAGATTCCTTATTCATACCCGGCCCCTCCCATTCCACACACAACGTGGCTTTGGAAGCAGTTTTGCACACCTGATCTCCCTCTCTCCTAGCCAGAGTAGATGGATCTAGAGGAGGTAAATGAGTCCCTTCATGAAGAGTTTCACTTGAAACAGAGAGAAACTTGGCCCTGCTACATATAAACTCAGGAGCTATTGGTGGCCTTTCCAGGCTGGAAACAGGGGAAGATAATCCAAAGCCAAAGGGAAGAAAGAGGTGGAGGCTCAGAGAAAAACAGTAAAGATATCCATTCAGATTCCTTATGGAGTTCAGGGATCCTGTGCTCCCTGAGGCCCCATGGCTTTTCTGTTCTTTTTTTTTTTTTTAATGTTTTTTTTTTAAGATTTTTATTTATTTATTTGACAGAGACAGAGACAGTGTGAGAGAGAGAGCACAAGCAGGGGGAGTGGGAGAGGGAGAAGCAGGCTCCCCGCTGAGCTTGATCCCAGGACCTTGGGATCATGACCCAAGCCATAGGCAGACACTTACCTGACTGAGCCACCCAGGCGCCCCTCCCATGGCTTTTCTATTCTTGGCATCCACTAGCTTCTGTAGTATCCTTCCATTGGAATTTAGGTTTTGCTCAGGCAGCTCCCATGGGTCCCTATAACTTACAACCAAAAGAGCCTGAGGAAGGTGCCAGTTTCCTGGTGTAGGAGGGCCTCTCTCATTGGGAGAAGTGAGCACATTCGCACCCCCCCCTTAGTAACTGCACCACCTCCCTTGGTGAGGTCCTTCGGCCCCTTGAGCTGAGTTAGCCACTATTGGCTCTGTGCTCCCCAATTCTCCTGACATGATTCTGTCGTGGCCTTTAGCTCTTCATTCTGTGGCCATTCATAAGCCTGGACTAAGACATCTTATTCAAGGGCAAGGGCTGGGTCACCCCCTTACAAGCCCCTCCTTCCTCATTATCATTGCCATGTTGACTGAGGTCCAAAACTGTACGCACTGCCAATTTATGTGAAAAAGATGCAGCTTCCCTGTTTTCTACTAATGATGGAATCTTCCTTTCATCCTGTGAATAATGCACATAAAGGTGACCCTTTATTTTTTTTAATATTTGCATCTTTTTTTAGTAGAGTTGACACACAATGTAACATTAGTTTCAGGTGTACCACATAGTGATTTGACAAGTTTATACATTATGCTATGTTTATGACAGCTCCCACCTGTCCCCATATTTGGCAATTAAAATATCATAGGAGTCCTATGCTGTGCCTTTTATTCCTGTGACTTAGTCATTCCAAAACTGGAAGCCTGTATCTCCAACTCCCCTGCACCCATCTTGCCCACCCCCATTCCCCTCCCCTCTGACAACCACCAGATTACTCTCTGCATTTATAGGTCTAGTTTTACTTTTTGTTTATTCATTTTTTGTTTTGTTTTAGATTCCACTTACGAATGAAATCATATGGTCTTTGTCTTACTCAGTCTGACTTATTTCATTTAGCATAATACCCTCTAGGTTCATCCATGTTGTCATAAATGACACAATCTCATCTTTTTATGGCTGTGTAATATTCCATTATGTATATCTAAAATCTCTAGATAGATAGATAGATAGATAGATAGATAGATAGATAGATAGATAGATAGAGATAGAGATATATCCCACATCTTCCTTGTTGATGGACACTTAAGTTGCTTCTATACCTTGGCCATTATAAATAATGCTACAATGAACATGTTAATAATGCTGCATGTATCTTCTTGAGTTAGTGTTTTCATTTTCTTTGGGTAAGTACCAAATAGTGGAATTACTGGATCATATGGTATTTCTATTTTTAATTTTTTTGAGGAAACTCTACATTCTTTTTCACAGTGGCTACACCAATTTACATTCCCACCAACAGTGCATGAGGGTTCCTTTTTCTCCACATTCTCACCAACACTTGTTATTTCTTTGTCCTTTTGATTTTAGCCATTCTGAAATGTGTGATGGCATCCAGAGCCAGTCAGTGAGGAGAACCAACCACATACACCTGAATGAACTCCAGAGCATCTTATGTTATAGACATTCTAGGGGACAGAGCACAAGTGAGCTCCCAAGGAAGGTAGCTCTTACCTCTCTACTTTGACCCTTTGTTTGTTTTTAATAAAATAGTTAATAACTGTATCAGTTCCCTATTAGTACTGTAACAAATTAAACAAACTTAGTAGCTTAAACCACACAATCTATTATCTTACAAGTTCTTACAACCCAAATTGGGTCTTACAGACTAAACTCAAGGTGTTGACGAAACTTCATTCCTTCTGGATTCTCTAGGGAAGAATCCATTTCCTTGATTTCTCAGCTTTTAGAGGCTGCCTGGATTTCTTGGCTCATGGCCCCTTCTTTGTATTCCAATCTTTCCTTCCACTGTCAAATCTCCTGCTCCTAGTTTGATCTTTTTGCCTGGTCTTTTTGAGAGACCATGTGAGTGGGTACGGGTGTTAGGGGCAGAGGGAGAGGGAGAGAGAGAATCTTAAGCAAGTTCCTGAGGCTTGATCTCATGACCCTGAGATCATCACCTGAGCCAAAATCAAGAGTCAGATGCTTAACTGACTGAGCCATCCAGGTGTCCCTCTTTTGTCTCTCTTTTAAGACCCCTCGTGATTATGTTGGGCCCACCTAGATAGTCGAGGGTAATTTCCCTTATTCAAGATCTCTAATCAGATGAAAGCAAATCCTTTTTCACAGATTCCAGGATTAAGACATGAACATCATTGGAGGGCCATTATCCAGGCTACCACATTGACAAATGAACTTCATAACCAATTCTAAATTCATGTCAGCATTCTATCCTCTGAAAGCATTCCCTCACGGCAGCCTGGAGGGAGACAACCCACACTGGTGGGTGTCCACCTGTTCATTCTCTGATCGGCTAAGGTGGGGTGCTCAGCAGATTATGCAAAAGGCAAAAAGGGGAATACAAACTGAAATAAAAGAGCTCGCTCAAATATGCAAAGTAATTATGCAAAGGAACTTTGGTTTCACTGCCATACACTGGAAAGAAGAAATGAAGGCCAGTGTATGGTGTCTGGTTTGGGAAAAGGAGACCAGGTCTTGGGCTGAGGTCCCCCACACATTGCCTCATGGCAACAGTGTCTGTCTCAGAGGACAGGGAGTGTCTGCTCTCGTGCCCTTGCTCGATAGGAAGAGTTTACATCATAGCGCTAATATGGAAATAGGTTTGCCCAAACTTTGCACAATTTCTCAACCCAAGTGGCTAAATTTAAAGAGGAGAACTCCAGTTCATGGGAATTTCACATATGTGGAAAACAGAATAAGAAGTTGAGAAAAGTAAGACTTTCCAGACCAGAGGTTCTTGACCTCAGATCCAAGAACCCCTAGAAAATAAATGGGTTTCAGGAGTCCATAATATTTTAAGTTCAGGTATAAAATTGAGTGTGTTTTTGTTAGGTACTTCTTTTCCAGGAAAAGGATCCACAGCATTCATCAGATTGTCAAAGGGGTCTGTGATTCTATAAAATATAAGATTTCGATAAGGTGATCAATTAGGAAAAGATAAAAAGTGTTTGTATCATTCATTTCCTGATATAAGAAGCTGTTTCATTTTATCTATGAAATGTGCTCACAGTTAAACATGGGAACCAATCTATATGTAAGCCCTAGAGCCCATCCTCAGTACCCCCTCAAAGGTCAAAATAATACAAAGGAAACTGGCTTTCTGCTCTGGGGAAATTGTGGGGTTTTGAGCTTCCCAAGGAGGGGCTGTGCTCTGATCATGTGGATTAATAATGACCAAAAGCAAAAGCGATTTAACCATATTTAAATAAATTTATTTGCTAGAGGGGCACAGCAAGTCAACTAAGAGTCCAAACAATGTAAACTCAATGAGGGCAGAAGTCTTGTAAGTTTTCTTCACTCTCACACCTACAGCAATGTCTGACTGTAAGGAGATCAATAGTAAGTGATCAATAAATATGCACTGAATGAATCAATCAACAAAGAGTTTCTAAAAATCTATAAAGACTATGGGTCCAACTAAATTAGGCTGTTTTTTTAATGTACTCTATCACTAATAAGAAATTCATTTGATTTTATTTAAAAGCCACATATTGGCATTGAATAGAAAATTTTAATACTTTAGAATTGTTTTCATGCTGAAAGTCTGAAAGCTGTCCCCTGAAACATTTTGATTTTCATCAATGCAGTATTTTCTTATATTTATATTAAAAATTTCCATATGAAAGAAAATGGGGAGGCAAGGCCACTCGCTGATTCTTTCCATTCAGAATCATATAATATAGGACTTTTGACCCCATGGAAATAAAAGACCTAAATTTCAGAGCTAACAGTGACAGGATGAAAGATTTCTGTTGTTGTTGGTTGAAAAGGAACTCTTTCCCTGCATGGTGGAACTCAAAGGCATTATTCATGCTGTCCTGTGCTGATTATTGTCTTTGGCAGAGCTGGTTGAGCCAAGTATGGATCAGTTCCACATGGGTATCTTATGTCAGATCCACCAAATAGCAGTCTTCTAAACCCACAGGTCTGTGTTGAAGTCTGATCACTTTCTCACATCAAAGAGTAGAAGGAATGTTTCTGAATCAGAAATTAAGTCGATTTCTTATATCGTGGCTTGCAGCCAAGAGGTGTTTGGACCCTCCAGGACAGATGCCTCACCAGAGCTTTTGAAGCAAGGTGCTGGCTGGGTGCTTTACCTGAACTGGTCAGTTTGCAAGGAGATGACTTCAAGTGAGCCCGATTACAAGGAATACCTGGTTAGATGGTCTCGTTCTCTTTTGGCTTGAATTCTGGGAAAGTAGAGATGTTGATGCCACAGAGCAGTGAGGACAGGGTAGCTTTGAAGGAACTAAATCACTCCTGGAACATATTCCAGCAAAGCAGTGAATTCCAGGGAGAGTGAATGGTCTAATGAATGGCCTTCAAAAGTCTAGTCCCAGGAGATGGAGGGATGAGGATCTGCAGGTAACTCTTAGTTGGTCAAGGCAAACTGGCAAATGTACTCGGCATAAGGGCAATTAGTCATATCTGAGATGTTGGCTGACTTGTCGGCTGACCACCATCATGAGCATTTACAGCTTTTCTGGGGAAGGGTGGGGGAGGAGGTATTTGAGTTGTTCAAAATTCTGGCTCTACCCTAGAGTGACTTCAAGCCTAGGATTCAGGTATCTCAGATGGCCTCGGATATAAAACCAACTGGACTTTAGCCTTGCAGCCCAGAGAGAATGGAAAAACTTGCAAGACCAAGACAAAGTTGAGGTGGCCCCACCACTACTGATGAGGCTGGCTCTCATCAAGGTAGATATTGGGGCCAGAGCTCAGGATCTAATGGGTAAAGAAAGCCCGAGCTTATTTTAGGCAGACACCAAGAACCCAGAAGAAGGGGGCGCCTGGGTGGCTCAGTTGGTTAAGCAGCTGCCTTCAGCTCGGGTCATGATCCCAGGGTTCTGGGATCGAGCCCCGCATCGGGTTCCCTGCTCAGCGGGAAGCCTGCTTCTCTCTCTCCCTCTGACTGCCACTCTGCCTACTTGTGCTCTCTATCTCTCTGTCAAATAAATAAAAACCTTTAAAAAAAAAAAAAAAAAAAAAGAACCCAGCAGAGGTACAGTCCAGGAGGCAAAGCATAACTGAAACGCAGGCAACAGATAACACATATAGTCACATGAGCAAAGGGGATGTGGTTTGAGAGGTCAGGCCACAGGCAGTGACACTCCAGCAACTATCTGTAAGGTGGGGAAATGGGGCCTTCTAGCTCCATGAGGAGGGGCAAGAGCTCAACTGGTGTCAGGAGCCTAATGGAAATTCAGGTCAGCTTGGCTCCTGGAGAGCTTAGTGGGAACGGAAGCAATGTCAGGCCCAGACACTGAGCCAGCAGGCATCCTGGAGAACCGGTGGTACTAGGGATCACCCCAAAACACAAAGCCTTGACATATACTAGTCCCTAATTTCAGACCTCTCTAGCTGCAGCTAACTATCTTCCTGCTCTGGGATAAATTAGATGAGGATCTGGGAGGACTGCCCTTTCAGGGAAAGCAAATTTGACACACTTGGAGGGAACGCACATCCCCATCAACCTGGAGCAATCACCTGGGTCTGTGTGTCCCCCAAGGTCTCAGACAGATCTGGACTAAGAGAAGGGACAAGGAGGTTGAAACAAACCACACCTGCACCTGAACGTTTGCCCAGTGGCAATGGCCTTGTCTGGGACTCGCTGCCTAAACACATGGAGTAAAAGAGAGGACATATTGTTTTAGCAAAACGTATGGCATCAATGATTTCTTTCAATGTTGAATTTAAAAATTATGTGGTTATACTAGAATAAATTTATTTTATCCTGATTATATTATGACATTTGGTTCCTATTTAACAATTTTATGTGTATGTGTATATATATATTTAAATATATATTAAGTATATATTTAACCTTTTACATCCTCTGTAAAACATTTACTAAAATAAAATAGAATAAAATAGGGGCACCTGGGTGGCACAGTTGGTTAAGCGTCCAACTCTTAGTTTCGGCTCAGGTCATGATCTCAGGGTCGTGAAATGGAGTCCCACATTGGGCTCTGTGCTCAGCATGGAGTCTGCTTAAGACTCTCTCCCTCTGCCCCACCCCCCTGTGAATTTTCTCTCTCTCTCTCAAATAAATAAATAGTGAAATAAAATAAATAAAATAAAATAAGATAAAATAAAAATAATGGCCCCTGAAAGCAGAATAGAAGAAACAAGTCTTTGAAAGGATATGGAAGGAAGAAGCAGAAAGGATTCTGGATTCAGAATCAGTATTGGGGTTTCTATTCTGGGCTTTGATTCCAAAAAGGTCATCTTGACCTCTCTGGGCCTCAGTTTCAGTAATGTTCTGCATGAGTTACCTGCTCCTAACCTGATTCAGGAGACACGGCCTCCCTTGAGTTCTGGGGAGAATGAAATTAAGGCAAAGTTCCTCCTTGTTTTCTGGCTCTGAGATTTCTATCAACCTTATGGTGCTTGAGAACAGGTAATGTGTTATTTCAACCTAGTTCAAAGGTAGCAAATGTTAACAAAGGATTCTACAACCTAAGTCCTTACTCCAGTTGCAACATATTAACAAACCCCGGGCAGACAGCCTCTCTTCATCACCTCGCTCTCTTCTCCTTATCTTCATTGCAATAAAAACCGATATACCAAACAAGCGATATAAGTATTCTCAGGGGACTTAAAAGGTGTGAGCCAGAAAATGTGACCTTTGCTCTAAATTTGAAGATATTTGCCCTTGAAAGTCTTACATGGTCCTTTCATCTTTTGAGTCTAGGTTACTGTCCTTCTGGGACATGCAGCAACCACCTCTGATCACTAGAAAAGTCCAGTGCTTTTGGACTGGTTTGCTCTCAAATGAGGGACCTTAGTGTTCTGAAAAGCACAGCACCAAAAGAGATGGGGGCAGATATGCCCAAACCCTTAACACTTGGATGATGCAGACTGGCCAACCATACCTCAATCTCCAATCTCACACACTGTTCTGATTATCTACTATTACATAACAAAGGACCCCAAAATACAGGGGCTTAAAACAACAACTATTTTATTATCTCTTTTCCTGGCAGGGTTCCACTGGTAGATTTTTCTGCTTCAAGTAATATCAACTGGGGGTGGGGGGGGGCTTTGTTGGCATTGGGCTGGCAGTTGGGCTAGTCTGGAGGGTCCAAGACGGCTTCACTCTTGTTTGGAAGGTCAAAGCTGGTCTCACTCCCATGTCTGGTGCCTTTGGAGTGACAGCTGGGAGGCGGAGTCAGAAGGGGACTTCTGCCTGTCCACACGGTCTCAGGGTCTGCATGTGGTCCCTGCAGCAGCACAATCAGACGTCTTACATGGAAGAAGAGCTCTGAGAAACCAAAGCAGGGGTTGCCTGTCCTCTGAAAGTCTGGGCCTGGCACTAGCCCCGAAACAGTCCTTCCAGACTGCATTGGTCAGCAGTCATGAACCAGCCCAGATTCAGGAGGAGGGCAAGTGGACCCCCCCATCTCTCAACAGTGGGAGTGTCAAAGAATTTGGGACCGTCTTCAAACATATGCCCACATGGATGCATACACATACACTAAAACTCCGCAAAATTAAAAAAAAAAAAATGATGAGACAGTGACTTTTAAAAGCATTATTTAGGATGTGGGATGAGGAGAAAACTGCAGCTCAATTCAGACTGACCCTCGAGGTGTCAGTCCCTGCGGCAGGGCGCCCAGGCCCACCGCCCTCGCTTCACTTTGCTCCTCTGTGGTCTCCATTTACATCGGCCATCTTCCTCCCACCCCAGATCATGGCAAGAAGTAATTTGTAAAGGGGGTTCAGGCATCTCCAGGAGGCAAAGAGGACCTGCTATCGTGTGCTTCCTTCTCTGGGAGGCGAGTGTGGTCAGCTGAGCCCTTCCTCACGGCTCCTCCGAGCTGCTCATTCCGGCACTCAGCAAGATGACGCCTTCCTTCCCACTGCTTCCCTTCCCCACTCGTCTCGCTGGGCTCAGGTCCATGGTCGCCTGGGAAATCAACTTTACCACCTTATTACAAAAACTGTGAAAAACCAGGAGGAAATTGCATGACTCTAGATTTTACCCCTGACAGCATGACTCTCACTTCTTGTTTTCTCTCTACCCAGTCTTGGGACCGCCACTCAAATCCTCCTTGGATGCTCGGCCCTTCCCTGAACTGACTCGGAAGCATTTGCACTAGGGTTTAGTTCTGAACCCTAAATATACTGCCTGCCTTTAATGTGTCTTCCTTTCACATAACGCTCCTGAGAACATTTTTTAAAAATATCCTCATCGGCTCCACTGTTCTGCTATAATAGTTAACATATTTTCTCTTTTTGCTCACTCCTTTATTCCCCCATGAACATTGATTGAGTACCTGCCTTGAGTCAGGTGCATGTTCTTTGGGGACAGTGCTAAATAACGTGCCATCTAGGAACCACCCGCTGGTGGGGGAGTCAGATGCCTACCCTCGTGGCCATGCCACAGAAGCAAGGGCTAGGGGCGGCTTGCCCATAGTGTCCTGGGAGCACTGAGGACAGAGCAAACACTTGTACTTGGCAGGGGACAGGGAAGGCTTCTGAGAGGTGGCCTTGAAGGAAAAGGAGTTGTTGTCCTGGAAGATAAGGAGGAGAACATTCTAGGCAGAGTGAAAGCTCATGCAAAGGCACTGAGGCATAAAGAGCTGGGCATATCTGGGGACATCACTGGCAATTTGGTGTCACCAGAACATAGGCCACTTAGCAAAGTGTCTAGACACTTGGCTGGGGAGATAACAGTAGATATCAGCCCTATGAACCTTCTGAGGAATTCATCCTTCCATTTGGTGGGTCTGGGGAGTTTTGAGCAGTTATAAGCAACAGGGTAATATGATCTATTGTGTTTTGACTAAGATTACTACTTTTCTTAAACCCTAATTTTATACTTAATTGAGCTCCCCATTATCTTTCTCTTTTTCCTGAAGGCCCATATTATCTTAACATAATGTCACTCAGGGATATACTTATCCTGCTTCTTTATTTCCCCAAATCTATGTTCATCCCCACCCCCTCTTCCTCCCTCCACCCTCCCAATGAAAACACTGGCAGGAGTTTGGAAACGTTGCTTGACACACTGCTCTGTGCCAAGCACTAGCGAAGCAATCCCCCTTCACTTTTTCGCTGATTCCCGATGCAATGACTTAGCGAGTCAGCAAGAGACCTTCAGTCTTGATACAGGAGCTCTGAAGAAGCCTGCCAGAGACAGACTGGTCTGAGCTTGCTGTGTGCATCTGCGGCCCATGCCATGAAATAGTATCCCCTCAGGCTGAGGCAAGTTCACAGGGTTGCCATTTCTTTAGCCGCTTAATCTTCCAGAATGTTTGACCATGAGCCCTCTGGTCAACCCCATAATCTAAGGCCCTTCTGCAAGTACAGTGTCCTGTATGTCCTATACCATGAAACTTGAAGCTGCTTTTAGCATTTTGTTTATATTTCATTTGCACCTTACTGCATTTTCCTTGGGGTCCCTTCCAAAAAGTATTTCCAGAAGAGATTTAGTCCATGTTTTATGTAGTGGCAAACTCTCAGTACAGTGGGAGCCTGTCTTACTCATGATGGTCCCCTGACCACAGTTTGGCCCATCTCGTCTCAGCCTCAGCTGTGATTTTCATGAGGATTTTTGCCAGCTCATTTTTCCATAAGCTCTCTAGGACAAGAGCTGGAGTGGAAAGTGCCTTTGGGGAGCATTGGTCTGCCCAGCATTCAAAGAAAACCCCACGGAGAAGAATAGGACAGGCCAGTATGCCTGCTCATTTTATCTTCCAAAAACTCACACAACCTAATCAAACATATTCAATTCAGAAAGAAAAAATGTTTGGGTGCCTGGGTGGCTCAGTCATTAAGCATCTGCCTTCGGCTCAGGTCATGATCCCAGGGTCCTGGGATCGAGTCCCACATCGGGCTCCCTGCTCGGCGGGAAGCCTGCTTCTCCCTCTCTCACTCCCCCTGCTTGTGTTCCTGCTCTCGCTATCTCTCTCTCTCTGTCAAATAAATAAATAAAATCTTAAAAAAAAAAAAAAAGAAAGAAAGAAAAATGTTTATATGCATTTATGTGTAATATACATGGTGGGCAAGTGCCCCCAATTCAATTTCTCCTTCTTTTTAGAACCCTGGTTTTTAGCTGAGCACATTGCCACCGAATAAAGACGAGCTGCTTCAGCTTCCCTTGCAGTTAGGAGTGATTATATGACTCTATTTCCCAGCATCCCTTGTAGCCAGGTATGGCTTTTGCTTATGTGAGATGTAAGCAAAGTGTTGGGGGAGGTTTGGGAAGAAACACCTTTACAAGGGAAGGTGTGAGTTCCACTAGACTTCTTCTTTCTTCTACTATTGGAAGGTAGACGCAATAGCTGGAGTGCTAGCAGCCATTTTAGACTTCTGCTGATCTTGAGGATCAAAATCAGTTCTAGGATAGTGGGACAGAAAATGAGGAGGGGCGCCTGGGTGGCTCGGTCAGTTGAGCATCTGCCTTTAGCTCAGGTCATGATCCCAAGGTCCTGGGATCGAGCCCCACATTGGGCTCCCTGCTCAGTGGGGAGCCTGCTTCTCCCTCTCCCACTCCCCCTGCTTGTGCTCTCTCTCTCTCTTTCTCTCTCTCTCTGTAATAACTAAACAAAAATCTTAAAAAATAATAAAAAATAAGAAAATGAGGGGCTTAAGTCCCTGAAGACATCATGGGATGGCCAAAATCCCCCTGAACTGCCTAACCTCAGACTTCTTTTATCTAAAAATGAATGAAAGAATGAATGGATGAACTTCAAGCTTATTTTGAGGATGTTTATTTGATTTTATTCTCTGTGCATTCAAACTTTACACTTTGGAGATGTAGGTCAAAGTGACTGACGACTACCTCCTCCCCAATCTATAGCACATGAGAGTCCAAAGCCCTCCCCAAGATACTTGTGAATTCCTGAGCTTGTATTCTCTTGGTCCTTCTGCCTCTGCACTTTCTTCTACGTGTGCCTTCGTAGCTCTGCCTTGCTCTGATCCAAATAGGAAAGTTGTTCTCATTGATTTCCACAAAAATCCATTCAGGATCTGGGCAAAGTATCATTTCACACATGGCATAGTAAACAACTTGCAAATCTACATCAGACCTTTCTATTAGCTCAGTCTTTTGCCACCCCACTTTCCAGCACTTCTCTCTTGGTTTTCTAGCCAGAAAGATGCTAGCGTCTCATCTGTCCCACTTCTCCCTTCACTCTCATTTCTCTGTTCCTACCCTCTTCCTTCCGGATTATGTCCAAATTCTTCTGCCTTGCTAATGAAAAGTAGTTCACTAACCACAGCTCCTTTCCCAAACTTTCATCAGGTGCCCAACAGATAAAACAAGTGATATCTAATAGAATGCACCCTCCTTAGAAGGCTGTGGTTATAAATGGCATACCCCTGCCAGATACATATCTCTAAAAATCTCAAGACCCTGCAAGTGTGTGAATGAGTGGGTGGGGTTTGTGGGGAGTGTCAGAGTGCACATCCTGTTGCGTGTCTAGGTTGCTTTGCACCATTGCTGGGCCACCCATAGCTAGAGGATCACTGGTTTATCTCCTGGTGCATGGCTCTTCCTGCTGGAAGCTACCAGCATACATCTCGGAGAGGCGTTACTGGTCTCCACACTCTCACCCAGTGCCCGCTCTGTGCTTACTACTCACGTGCATCACAAGTCTCCCCCCTCCAACCAGGACCTGTGGCTGGCCACTCCCCTGGGGCTTTCTGAATTCCAACTTTGCACCTACTTACGTGCTTTACTGAAATGGAAATCCCTTTAAATGCCCTCAGAAAATGTACAAAGCATGTTAAAATTCCAATATTACTTGAGAAGGATAATGTTAATTGATTGTTAGCTTTAAATTTCTCCAACATTTAGGGCACCTGGGTGGCTCAGTTGGTTAAGCGACTGCCTTCAGCTCAGGTCATGATCCTGGAGTCCCTGGATCGAATCCCACATCGGGCTCCCTGCTCAGCGGGGAGTCTGCTTCTTCCTCTGACCCTCTTCCCTCTCATGCTCTCTCTCAAATAAATAAATAAAATCTTTAAAAAATATATAATAATAAATAAATAAATTTCTCCAACATTTAGTGGTAGGTTTTTTTCGCTCTCATTGTCTCTTTAATCCTAGGAATTTTTCTATAATATTGGCATCATATGACCCATTTTGCAGTGACAGCAACTAATCCCAGAGAGGTGGACCCACTTGTCCAAAGGCACCCAGCTAGGAAATCGTGAAGCCACAATGAAAATGTAGGTCCCCCCTCCTAAATTCATAACTCTTTTAATTAGCAGATGGGCAGCCTTGTTGTGGATTAATTTACTATTTCCCTAGCACGGAACAGAAAGAGGATGGGCTAAAGCTAGAATAAATAAGCTCTGACTGGGGAGGAGCGGGTCAGCAAAGCATCTGGGGTTGGTGGGTCTGAACCGAGCACCACCGCAGAGAATCCTGGGAAGCCAAAAGCCAAGAGAGGGATCCCTGGTGTCAGGAAGAGGAGAAAGTCAAAGGAAAGGTATGCTTTTGTGACAGCACCAGCTTTTACAGTATCTCCTGCCGTCTAGGTCATTTTTTTTTTCCTGATTAAGGGACTTGCTGTGAATGAGATGGTGGAGGCCAATGCAGGTCAAAAAATAATCAGGAAGCATATTCAGACGGAACAAACCAGAACCACAGGTGTAGCATTTGGGAATTATAAACCCTCAGCCTTCTGCTACAGGGACTGTGGTTTGAAACTCCCCAAGTAAAGTAACAAAATGCTGCAAGGAAGAAATCTCATTCCGCACAGCAGATATTGAGAAAACCTGAATTGGAGCATCTGATAGCAGGAGTCCCCTAGAGACATTGTCCAGGGTCCAGCTAGTTATTATAAGCCACGGGCAGATCCAGGGCCCTTCAGCAAATTGCGCAGAGATCCTAGGTCTTGTGCTCTCAATGCTCAACGGACAAAGGCAGCCCTGCGGGGGGACATGAAAGCAGCCAGTCTGAGGGATGCCTTGAGGAACCCCCCACTTGGTGACAGAAAGGTTTTGCTGGGGGAGTCTGCGCATGCATTTACTTTGGCATTAATTAGCAAAAATCACTTCCTGATTTCTGTTTTCCTCTTTTGACCCTGCCCAGTAAGAATTTGACCTTCAAGCATGAAAATCAGTCTGTGGAAAACCTACCATGTGTCAGGTATGACTGACATACCCACACAGCTGAGGAATCTCATCGCTGGAAATGGTAAGGGACTTGCTTGGTGCTGCTCAGCTAAGCCAGGAATTCCCAGTTTGGCCAGGCCACAAGCCTGAGCACCCCAGGTTGCCTCCGGGTTCACTGTTCCTGGGTGGGGGTCGGTTTTGTAGGCAGAACTGCCTGTGTCCCACACACATTGACCAAGGCTGAAAACTCGCATTCAGCGTTAGGCTGAGAAATTCCTCTCACCCCGAGAGGCCTGCTTACAGCCTGCTCACAGCTATAAATCTAGACCAAAAGAACCTCAGGAAGCCCAGAACCTGTGCCAAATTCTCTTCTGGAAGCTGCCTGAAGATTCCTCACCAACCTATGGGTTAGCAAAAGAGACTGTGTCTTCCTGGAGTGCTGCCTAGCGCAAAGAAAGCATTCAATAGAGGCTGCCTCCTCCAATCCATGCCGTTTCCCCACACCTTGGCCTGCATCTAGCATGGGTGTCTTATCCTCCTCTCCAAGGCTGGCCTGGCGTGCAGATTTCATCACACTCCTGCTGGAATAATAACCAAAGATTTGATTTACTAAGCACTCTCTTCTTGCCAGGTACCCGGGAAGTCTCTAGAACTTCTCTAGGCCCTGCCCCCTGTGGTGGTCCTGGTGACCTCCAGAGCTTTCCTTGATCACAGGGTCAGGGACCTTGAGGACCAGCCTCAAAGGACATCACAGGCCCATGGTGACCAAGGTCATCCATGGTGTCTGTTGGTCCACCCTGTCCCGGGACATAAGCAGGGAAACACCCTGGCATGTGATATCACTGCTGCAGATTCAGAAATTTGACAAATTGGCATTTATTAAGCTAATGCTTACAAAGAAATCTTTAAACCATAAAAACTGGGATTTCCTACATCCTGGAAAGAATACAACTCTAAAATTCTGCCTGCTATTTTCAATGCCATTCCTTGAATAAAAGCAGGAGGAGGAGAAGGAGAGCTCTCTACCAAGTCTGATAGCTTTCACAATATTTCGTGAATTTTATAATAAGCTTTCCTCAGAGCCTCAACAAGGAGAGTAAAAATTGCAGGATCTCCCAGGCTTATCTAGATTGTGGTACGTTGGCCCAATCCCCTTATCTTGTCTGAGAATGGCATACGACTTTGCTGTATCCTGTTTCAGAACAAAGCACTTAGGTTATATGTCTTTTCTCTATCTAAGATCTGGTTCAGTTCCTCCCAAAACCCCAGAAAAACAGCATTCTGTTCTCATCTTCAAAACAGAAAGTCAGTCTCTTAAAAAAATGAACAAATCATCTACAGGTGGGGAATATAAACATGTTTTGAAATTCTGGAGGAAAGAGATGCATCACACACAGCCAAGTAAATATGACCAGGTTAATTCCAGCACATCCTTCTTCTCATTAGGTTTAAAATCCAGCCGTGCTGACTGCACATTACTGTCTCTATTCCTTATTTCCTGCACACCAGACTGAAGGCCCTGAGAAAACTTGAACCTCGGAGGAATAACCCAACTTCTCCAGGGGAAAAGAACCACCTGACCAGAATATTCTTTAGCAACAGAATAAGGAGCTCGATCTTACCATACAAAATTACTTAGAGCAAAACTAGATAACTTCTGAATAGAGCAAATTATAATTTCTATAATGTGTAGACGTTGCTGGTCACATTGCTACAGGTTGTGTGTTTGTGGTTTGTTTGGTTTTTTTTCTTCAGTTTTAGTTTTGTTTCGTTTTGCAAGAGCGAAAGGGGAAGAGCCTCCTAACAGGCCCCAGGAGGATTCCAGCAAGCCTCGAGGTTCCCCTGGCTTCTTACTGACTTCAGCTGGCGAGCACAGAAGGGCACGATGTTGCTGTTGCTGCCACTTGGGTTTGTCCTTTCGAAGCACTTTTTAACTCAAAAAACCTGCCTCCCAGGGACTCCTTGAAGCTCTTTCCGGGCGCAAGCATCTGGTGCACACGCTCGCTCTCTCTCTCTCTCTCTCTCTCTCTCTCTCGGTTCTGCAAGAGGAAGGAGTGGGTCTGTGAGTGTTTGTATGTTTTTCTAGTCTCTTCACACATATGAAAAGTGTGTATATGTGAGAGTGTGGGGAGTGTGTGGGGGGGTCAAAGAGCGGAAGAGAAGCTTCCGTGGCCCCGGCTTCAGTGTCCCTCGGTGGGCAGCCTCTGTAGCCAGGCTGGTCTCTCCTGGTGCACGCTTCTGAGATGACGTCCCTCTGGAATATCCTTTTGGCGACAACCCTGTTCTTACTCCTGCCCCTTCACACGTCGGCCTCTCCAGCCTCTGACGACCAGCCCAGCGCCAGACACTCCAGTGGCCACACCTGTGTGGGTAAGTAAGCATTTTGTATATTTTTCAGGCGGACACAACAATGGGGTCAAATACTTTGCGTAGCAAGTCACCTATTTAATGACGTCAATAGCTATGAATTCCAAGTTGGGTGCCAGTAACCTCACCAACACAGAAAACCTTTGAGCCCGAGAGTGAGCATTCACACGACGGCACATAAGTACTCTACACAATTACTCGTTTGAATTAGTTGTAAAAGCCCTCCACCTCGTTGGTGATTGGAATTTTTTTTCTCTTGGATGGGCAACCCTTCTAAGAGTCTGAAACTCTTACCCCTTTCAGAAGGACAGTGGGCACCATCACAGAGTAGAAAGAAGATGGCCTTTCACCTCAGACAGCATCACTTCTGCCATTTTCTACTGCTCAGGTGGTCCTGATCTCTCCACTCAGACTCAATGGTAGGGGACATTGTTCCCTCCTTTTCGCGGGGAGTGTCGAGGAATTTGTGGCCCTTCTCGTTAGCCATGGGGATTCCTTTGGTTTCTTATGCAAATAGTCCATGGCCCCAAGAGCTCAGGGAGTCTGTTGCTGGTTAGGTTTGATGATGGTTTAGCACCCATTTCCCCAGGTCACAACTTCTGGCTAACTCTGCCTCGAGGTGTTGACCTGTCCTCACGGTAAGAAGAAAGGCGAGTGCAGGACGAGGCCGGCATGTGATCAACATTGACTCGGCCCTGATTGTGCTGAGCCAGGGGCTACAGGCGGTTCCAGCTGGGGTCTCACTGTTTGGATTGGTTCCTTCGAGAAACAGACTCAGAAATTTGTGCACAGGGGAGTTTATAGAGGTGTGCTTTTGGGGAAAACACCATGAAGAGGGTGAAGCAGCAGGAATAGGTAGGAGGAAAATATGGGCTATGCTATAGCCTCTCTCTCTCTCTCTCTCTGTCAATCCCACAGAGAATTCTGGAGCCAAATGGCTCTTCAGAGTGGTCTGAGGTGGGTCTAGACCCTGGAACTGCCACACTGAACAGGCACTGCTATGAACTGACCCCAGTGGGGAGCTCCCTTGCATGGGGGCAATGCCTATAGAGACATCGGTGCGAGCCCTTAACACCAACAGTCCCAGCAACAGGGGGAGGGGTTATCTCCTAAAAGGGAATCTGGGGGTGCTCTGGTTTACAGGTCCAAACGCAGGGTGTGTCTTAGGAAGCAGTGAGGGAAGCTCATTCACAGCTGGTAGTAAGAGGAAGAGCACCGTGGAGGAGGCAGGAGAAGAGAAGGGATGCTGGCGGGGCTTCTGCTCCTTTCTGGTGAAAAAGCAGGATGATCTGACTTCAAATCCACTGGCACAAAGGCACTTTCCTCCGTGTCCACTCGCCTCATGGTCATGGAATGGCCACCACATGCCAGGGCCTGCACTCCGAGCTAGAGATACAAAGGTGAATAACCATAATTTCTAAAATGCCTCTGTCCTCAGGAATTGACTGTCCAGTTTAGGGGGAAAAAATGAGAATCAGTTCTCATTACAGTTCTGATTACAGTTCTTTAAAGTGAAAGACAAACTGGGTGCTTAGTGCACGCGGTAATACCCCACTTCCCAGGAACCCTATAAACCGCAGTGTCCATGGGAGAGCCAGCAGAAAGCCCAGAAGCACAGAGCAAAGGCTGGTCATTTCAAAGCAAACAACTGCTGACTGCAAGAACCTCATCATGTTCATAAAGTCAGCCAGAGGAAGGTGAAAGTATAAGCTGGGTGAAAAAGAGGAGGAGTGGGGTAAAGGGTTAGAATTTTAGAAATGTTTCTACCCAAGTGTTGCTGGTCAAAGAAGGAAGCTGCAGGGGTCTCAAAGATCCCATTGCCATTACCTCCCTCTTGAAAGGCGCTGGGCAACAAAAATCTCCTTGAGAAAAGTGGATCAGCCAGTTGGATTTCTGATCATCCAACTGAGCGGTCAGAGTCTGAAATTCTTACCCCTTTCAGGACAGTGGGCATCATTACACAGTAGAAAGAAGATGGCCTTTCACCTCAGACAGCATCACTTCTGCCATTTTCTATTGATTTATATGAACTACCTCATTTAATCATTAAAATGACCTTATGGGATATATCATCATTATTCCCACTTGGCAGGAGAAACAATTGAGACTTAGAGAAATAAGCAACTTGGCCAAGTTTACACAGCCAGTTAAAACTTGCCTTAGATTTCACTATAAGTGTGATTACGGTTTTTTTAAGGGATTAGGTTGGGGCAATATATTTCTTCCCCACATTTTTTTAAATAAAATTTTATTTTCTAGCATTGTTGAGATATAATTCACATACTATAAAGTTTACCCCCTTTAAAGTATAATGTTTATTAAGCATATTCATAAGCTGTGTATTGATCATCAATATTTACTTCAAACACTTTTATCAGGCTAAAAAGAAACCCAATATTTATTAGCAGTCGCTCCCCATCTCCTTTCTTCAGCCCCTAAAGGGGGTCTCAATGAACACTTCATATAAATGGAATAATATGATACATGGTCTTTTGTTATAGACTTCTTTGACTTAGCATAATGTTTTCAAGGTTCATCCAGGCTGTAGCATGTACCAACTTCATTTCTTCTTATGAATGAATAATAGTTCATTGTCTGGATATGCCCTACATGGTTTATCTAGTCATTGTTGATGGACATAGGGGTTGTTTGCAGTTCTTAGCGATTCTGAATAATTCTGCTGCAAATATCCATGTACGAGGTTTTTGTGTGGACATTTGTTTTCTTTTCTCTTGGGTATATACCTAGGAGTGGAATTTCCAGGTCATATGGTAACATTTTGAGGACCTGTCAGACTGTTTTCTAGAGCTGCTGCACTGTTTTACATCTCTACCCTCAGTGCATGAGGGTACGATTTCCCCACAACCTTACCGATCCCTTGTTATTACCCAGCTTTCTTATTATAGTCATCCTAGTGGATATGGATGGATACCTCATTCTAGTTTTGATGTGAATTTCCCAAAATGATAATGATGTTGAACATCTTCATGCTTATTGACCATTTACATACCTTCTTTGACAAAATGTCTATTTAAGTCACTTGCCCTTTTATTTTTAAGATTTTATTTGTTTATTTAGAGAGCACGAGGTGGGGAGGGGCAGAGGGAGAGGGAGAGAGAGAATCTCTAGGGGACTCGACGCTGAGCCTGGAGCCGGAGCCTGACGCAGGGCTCGATCCCAAGACCCTGAGATCATGACCTGAGAGGAAATCAAAAGTCAAACGCCTAACTGAATGAGCCACCCAGGCACCCCTCATTTGCCCATTTTTAAATTGGGTTACTGTCTTTTTATTGTTGAATTGTAAAAGTTCTTTATATAATCTAGATATATATCCCTTATCAAATATACGATTTGTAAATACTTTCTCCCGTTCTGAAGGGGTTTCTTCCCTTTCTTGATGGTATCCTTGGAAGTGCAAAAGTTTTACATCTTGATGAAGTCCAATTTATCTATTTTTTCTATTTTGTCTGTTGTGCGTTTTGTGTCATATCTAAATCCCATATTTTAAAAAATTGTTGTTTTAACTATTGTCTTCCTTTTGTCATGTGCCCATCCCCTTACCTTGTTTCCCAAACATTGGGTTTTGGTAACTCTGAGTATAACTCTTGGGGTTGTAAGTAACAGGAATTAACTTGAGTTGAGCTAGGGTAAGCAAAAAGAAAAAGGAAGACATTTTCTTAGGAGAATCCCAAGAATGAATTTTAGAACCAAAAGGCAGAAAAATAGAGCTGACTCTGTTTTTCTAAACAGTGAGCCAGGATCCAAAAAAGGTTGGCTGCCAGGGCCCCAGGGAGTTCTCTCTGGCCTCCTGGTACTGCCTTCATCTCTGACCCTACAGACCAGCTGGTTTTCTTGCTCTAGGCCCTTTGGCAGATCATGGGCCCCCCCAGTCCAGAGTTTGCCTGCAGTCATTCAGCACACACAGAGATGGACTCTCCTTCTCGTTGTTAATCCAAGAATCTGGGTCAAATCTTTAGACCACTGAGTAAGGGGCAGGTGGCAGTGAGGAGAGCTTACTGCACAGATGTGTTTGTCAGAGAAGACACCTCTCACGGAAGTGGGGATTGCTGTGACTGGAGAGATACTCTAAGAGAAACCACCACAGAAGTTACTGAGTGAGTGAACCAACATCCCTGTGTAAACAAACAACTTCAGCTTCAGACCCAAAAGGAGTCTTTGTAGTAGGGACCAACCGGCAGACCTGGAGGGCATGGTCTTAAACAGATTCCAAAATCCAGCTGTGCAAAGCCCCAGTGGCCCCTCTCCCAATTTACCATAATTTGTTTGCATGGAACTGTACATCCCATTTGATCACTAAGCAAACGCTGATTCCACTGTCTGTGAACAAGCAGTGCCTCTTTCTGCCACTTTCCAAATGTTATGGAATCAATAATAAGCCACGTTCATTTCTGCAAAACATCGTTTTCTTTACACGGGTGATTTAGGGGCAAAGTAATCTTTATGTTTTTAAATCATTGACATTTTAAATTAATTCATTGAGTTTTGAGGGGATTTATTTATTTATTTAAACCACTATGTGGTGCTCAGGAAGCCTTCTAAAAGGTTTTTTAAAAAAAACAAAAAAACAAAACCACCTTTCTCCCCCCTCATTCACGTTTGGTTAAATTTACAAAACAGCTTCAGAGCCCGTTAAATCCCCCTCTCCCCACCGCCCAGCCCTGGCATCCCACACAGAGTGGTCAGAGGTGACTTTATAGTTTGAATGATAAAGAGAAAGTGGTGAGTGGTAAGATGACAGTGTCACTGACAAAACTAGGAAAGATTTAGAAGAGCTGGCAGAGAAGTTTGAAAATTTATGATAAAAATTTTATATCCAGAAATTTCATTTTCTCTTTTTCTCTGTAACTGAACACTTGTTCCTAAGCCACCACTGCTGCTGACAGCAGAAAACACTTCATCTTAGCCCTTCTGTGTTTAAATTTATCCTCCCCACCCCTTCAGGGTTCTCTTCTTTCCTTTCTGAGGGTTGGTCTCAGTTCTGCAGAAGGGCTTATGTACCCCTCTGCCATTTAAGTTCTCGGCCTCTGAGGGTGCGCCTCTGTCCCCAGCCCCCAGAGCAACCAAGTGGGGTGTCACGGCTGGTGTAGCTCTGGGGCTTATCTCAGCAATGCGGTCACTCATGGAGGACCCGCGGCTCACGTCCACTTTCCAGGTCCTGCAGACCGAACTGCTCTAGAGGGTCACCCCCTGGTTCCCAGCTCAGCCCCCTGCACTTTGTCCCCCACTTTTCACACCTTCTCCTCTCCTCAATTCCCCTACTTTTATTTTTAAATTATCATAGAATTTAACCCCAACCTTAGCACAATGGTAGGTTTCCGATCATCTCAACTTTACTACATCTACATTTGCCTTTTTTTCCTGGATTGTTCTGGGCTCACAACTCTGAAGAGAAAGACCCCAAAAACACTCCAGAGAGAGAAAACCACAACTTTGGGGAAAGGTCACAAAGTGAGCAAAACCAAAAGAACTCAACAGTACGCTTTTCTTCAGGAAGAATATGAATACATTCTGGGGAGGAGGGTGAAACTAGAACATAGATCAAATGTACTATGGGAAAGAGGAAAGAAAAGAATGTTACAAAGCATTAAGCAGAGTAAAATCCCTGTAAAGTTATGATGTTTCCATCTGTCTATTTATGTAGCTATTTACATAGCTCTGACCTATGTAGATGAACAACACATGCCAATCAAAAGACAAGATGATCAAATAGATAAACAAGGCAAGATCTAACTATATTCTGTCTCCTAGAGACACACTTTAGAGTCAGAGACAAATGGGTTTAATGTAAGATAGTTGGAATAAATAAATTATTATCAGACAAAACATACTTTAAGATATGAAATAATCCTGAGGTGCCTGGGGGCTCACTCAGTTGGGTGTCCAACTTTTGATTTCAGCTCAGGTCATGATCTCAGGGTCATGGGATCAAGCCCCACACCCAGCTCTCCATACTGAGTGTGGAGCCTGCTTGGGATTCTCTCTCTCTCCCTCCATCCCTCCCCTGCTCATGCTCGTTCTCTCTTAAAAAAAAAGAAAAAAAAAGAAATAATCCTAAAACAAAGAAGTATCTTCCATAATGATAAAGAGGTCAATATATCAAGAAAGAAGTGACAATTGTAAATGTACATACACTTAATAACAGAGCCCCAAAACACAAAAATTTAAAAATTTAATTAAAAATTTCAAAAGAAAGATAGTTCAACAATACAGTTGAAAATGTCAATGTTCCTCCCTCTGTAACTGATAGAACAAGGGGACAAAAAGTAAGTAAGGTTATAGAAGACCTGAACAACACTAACAACTAACTTGACCCAACTAACATCTATAGAACACTCCATTCACCTACAGCAAAGTACACATTATTTTTTAACTATACATGGCACATTGTCCATTATAGACCATATACTTGACAATAAGACCAGTATCAATCCATTTTTAAAATCTGAAATCATACAAACATTTTTGCAGTTAAATTAGAAATCAACAATAGGGGGGCGCCTGGGTGGCTCAGTCGTTAGGCGTCTGCCTTCGGCTCAGGTCATGATCCCAGGGTCCTGGGATCAAGCCCCGCATCGGGCTCCCTGCTCAGCGGGAAGCCTGCTTCTCCCTCTCCCGCTCCCCCTGCTTGTGTTCCCTCTCTCGCTATGTCTCTCTCTGTCAAATTAAAAAAAAAAAAAAATCTTTAAAAAAGAAATCAACAATAGGAAGAAATCTGGAAAAAAATAAAGCAATGTGTGCAAATAAGACAACACTTCTTTTTAAAAAACAGATAAAAGAGGAAATCATAGGGAAATTAGAAAATAGTTTGGCTTAAATGAAAATGAAAATACAATATATCAAATTTTATGGAATGTAGCTAAATCAGTGCTTCGAGGAAAATTTAAAACTTTAAACACTTATGCTACAAGAAAAATCCAAAATTGGCAAAAATCCTTGACAAAATATTAACAAACTGAATTCAGCAACATATAAAATGAATTATACACCATGACCAAGTGGGATTTATTCTAGATATACACAGTTATTTTAACATCTGAAAATCAATTAATGGAATATAGTGAATTAGTAGAAGCTATAACTACATTAGCATCCCAAAAGAAAGAGAAACATGATTTGACAAAATCTATCACCCACCCATGTCAAAAACAATAAATAATAAAATAAAAAGGAGTTTTCTTAACCTGATAAAGGACATCTACGAGAACCCTACTGCAAGCTTCATATTTAATGATGGAAGACTGAATGCTTTCCTCCTAAGATCAGGAACATAGGAAGGATGTCCACTCTCACTACTTTCAATTTTTATTGAAAATTCTATTCAGTTTAATAAAGAAATAAAAATAAGAGAAGCCAGCAAATTGGAAAGGAATAAGTAAAACTGCCTTTATAAGTAAAACTGTCTTTATTTTCAGACAGCATGATCCTGAATAGAAAATCCTGAGGTATCTACAATAAAATGACTATAATGAGTAGGAAAGTTTAATAAGATTGCAGGATTCAAGATTAATATAAAAACCAATTATATTTGTTTATATTAACAATAAATTTTCAAGAATTGAAATTAAGAAACAATTCCATTCACAATATAATAAAAAAATACCTAGGAATAAATTTAACAAAAGGAATTCAATTACTCTTTACTGAAAGCTAGAAACCATTGTTGAGAGAAATGAAAGCATGCTTTACAGAAATGGAGAGAAGCATCATGCTAATGGATTGGAAGACTCAGTGCTGTTAAGATAGCAGTGCTCCCCAAATTGACCTATGAACTAAACACAACTCCAATCAAAATCCTAACATCTTTTTTTGGTAAGAACTGGTAAACTGATCCTAAAATTTAATGAAAATACAAAGAAACTAGAATAGTCAAAAATTTTGAAAACCATTGTTGGAGAAGTGACATTATCTGATTGCTTATTTCAAATCACACACAATTATTAACTCAAAATAGATCATAGGTCTCAAGGTAAGAGCTAAAGCTATGAAACTTCTAGAAGAAAATGTAGAAGAAAATCTTTGTGACTTTGGATTCAAAGATTCTTAAATATGACATCAAAAGGGCTATATAAACAGAAAAAATTTATAAATTGCCTCATTAAATTTAAACATTTTGCTCTCCAGGAAATGTCATTAGAAAGTGAAAGGAATATTGTGAGAAAATATGCACAAATCATATAAATTTCAATACAGCAATGATTATTTTAATGTTATTGACAATGTTCACTTTCAAGACCCCATATTTTAATATATTCAGTGTAACACTTAGAAGCATATAGATTTCAAGGTTCAACTGATCTGGATTAGAATCTCTTAGCCAGTTAGCAGTAGAATCACTGCTTGTTTAAAAGGCCTTAGATACGTTGTTTAACTTCTCTGAGCCTCATATTTCTCATCCATAAAATGGGAAGTAATAATCTCATGAGGAGGAGGATTAAATGAGACACCATTTGCAAAAACACTCAGCAGAGAGCTGAAACAAAGGTATTCTAGAAAATGTCATTTCACATTTTCCTAGAGCTTAGTAAGGTAAAGGGCAGCTATTAAAAAGCTTATTGAATGAGAAATTATTTGATAAAATATAATTTATTGTTTTTTTCTAATTATAAAGGAGTATGTGCCTTTCATAGAGATTTTAGAAAATACTGAAGAAGATTTTTAAAGAATAAAACAACTGTGGGGTGCATGGGTGACTCAGTTGGTTAAACATCTGACTTGGGCTCAGGTCATGATATCAGGGTCCTGGGATCCAGCCCTGTGTTGAGCCCTAATTGGGCTCTGTGCTCAGCAGGGAGTCTACTTGTCCCTTTGTCCCTCCCCCTTCTCAAGCTCTCTCTCTCTCTCTCTCAAATAAAGAAAATCTTTAAAAAAAAAAAAAGGAATAAAATCAACTGTAAACCCAAAACCCAGATGAACACTATTGATATTTTGCTATATTTGCTTTCAAAATTGTCTAGGTATGTATTTATGGGGTTTGGATCTTATTTTATTGTTTTGTTTGATTTCTAAATCTGGATTGCTAAGAAGACAATCTAAAATCGAACACTGTTTTTTTTTTCAACAAAACATTTGTAAGAACTTTGGTAGTAGTAAGTCTTTGCCAGCAGGTGGAAATTTTTCAAGTTAAGTAGGTTTGTACATAAAAACTGTTGGGCATAGTCAAAGATCATCTATTATTTCTATCTATCCAACTGTCATCTATCTACCTATCTATCCCTCCACCCATCATCAGTCTATCCTTCTTTCTATTCATCCATCCATCCATCCACCTACCCACCCACTCACCCATTCATCTGTTTTTCTATCCATCTATCTTCTATCTCTAAGTATCTCTTTTAGAATTCAAATATAGACGTGAAAGAAAAATGAAGCCATACATTTTCTGAAAGATAATCTGATTAGTTAATGCCTTTTTTTTTTACTATTTTTTTTAAGACTTTATTTATTTATTTGACAGAGAGAGACACAGCGAGAGAGGGAACAAAAGCAGGGGGAGCGGGAGAGGGAGAAGCAGGCTTCCTGCTGAGCAGGGAGCCCGATGTGGGGCTCAATCCCAGGACCCTGGGATCATGACCTGAGCCGAAGGCAGACGCTTAACGACTGAGCCACCCAGGTGCCCCTAGTTAATGCCTTTAATGATAAGGTCTGACTTTGCTATTTCGGATTATACAGAGGATATTTCTCATAATCTGATGAACTAAATCTGCGGCTCCAACTTTGACAAAAATATATAAAATTGCATTATGATAAAAGATTTTACTTAAAATATTATATAGGCAAAAGTATTGAAAAGAACAATATTTCAACATCCTAATCCTTTCTGAGTATATTAAGTTCTAACAGGGTCTCTCTAGGTGAATTGTAATAGGTATAATTAAAAGAGAAGTCTTAGTAAAACTTTTTTCTTATTTTAATATACTTCCCAGAAATTGAGAAAGACTCCATTGATTAGATAACAAATGTTTTTGCAAGTCGGGTGGTTTCTAGTTCTTTGCTTTCAACACGATTGAAGGGGCACTTAATGGAGTTGTCAGGTGATGGACCATTTGGAATAATTTCCAATGATAGATCACCTTAAGGTTTTTGACATTTAACTCAGAAGGAGTAAAAGAATTGAGTGACATCACTCTATCAAAAGTCCTTGCATTTCCATTTACTTAAGTAAACATGTTTTCTCAGCACCTACCTCTTTAAAAATGAAAAGTGGGAACAGACATGATACTGAGCCTTGCCTATTTACATGAATAAGTATTATTCTTCAACAGATGTAAGTACTAATCAAAAAGGCCAGTCATCTCATTAAGAAGTGCAATTCCAATAAAATTTTACTTTTATTATTTAGGAATTGTTCATCAAATTGGCAATACATACTGCTTAGAAAAGTTAATTTTACTAATAATGACAACTCTATCCAGAAGAATTTTTCAATACTTAGTTATATTCACAGGAAATTAAAATTTTCATTTAAATTTTACTCATATTTTTAGTGTTAAGAAGTATAACAGTGCAATCAATAAAATACTTTCAACCATAAAAATATATTACATTGGGATAAAATTCTATAGTGGAAGAAAAATTCAAGGAAGTAGACTTTTATTGAAATATGAATTCAAGGAGAGGGATTATCAATATAAATTTCTCACTATGAAAGAAGAATTTGAGCTTATTTTTTTTCAGGGGATGAGAGTAGGTATAAATCACTATAGTGGGGCACCTGGGTGGCTCAGTCGGTTAAGCGACTGCCTTCGGCTCAGGTCATGATCCTGGAGTCCCGGGATCGAGTCCCGCATCGGGCTCCCTGCTCGGCAGGGAGTCTGCTTCTCCCTCTGACCCTCCCCCCTCTCATGCTCTCTCTCTCTCATTCTCTCTCTCTCAAATAAATAAATAAAATCTTTAATAAATAAATAAATAAATAAATAAATAAATATAAATAAATCACTATAGTATTTAGATTCCTTTGGATACATAGAGATTAATGTACGATTTCTACTCTAATATTTACAGTCTGCCTAGAATTATACTCTGCAACTATTTAAATTGATATCCATTAATAATACTTTAACATCCATTAAATGTGGAAGGGGTACATAGATTTTCAAATTTCCTTTATGGGGTACAAAGCAAAATATTTGAAACCATTGGTGTATACTCTAGACTCTAGAGCATCTGGAGCCCATGCACTGTGGTCTGCCCTTCAGGGGTCCTCAAGATGGGGTCTCTTCCTATCTCTCTCACTCTGTCTTTCCCACAGACCCTGGGGCCTTGGCCAGCTCTTCTCTTTCTCATATCCAAGTCTTTAAAAATGCTACGCCTCTCTTCTCGAAGGCCTTCCTGCATTTTTCTGTTGAATGAGGTCCCCCCATTCTCTTAACACTCAGATTCTCCAGGAAACTGTCACCGGTTACTCGAGGCAGAGTTCGTTTCTTCCTCTTCTGTGCTTCCAAAACATCAACAGGTCCCTGTACCAGAGCGCTTACAGGCTGCCAGGACTAGACTGTTTCTCTAGTCATCAGGCTTCCCTCCTGGTCTGTGACTTCACTTATTCACGTCTGTATCCTAAGCCTCTGAGCACATAGCAGGTGCTTATAAGTATGCATTGAATTAATAACAGGATGGGATGGCTCCTGTGTCTGTACTCTCATTTCTTTATTATTAGCGTTTTATATATTTCTAAATTAGCCAAGCCAACCATCCTGCATCTCTCAGCACAGTTTGCTTATTTCTTCTCACCGCCATTACTTGGCACTCTGCTCAGCGTTGAACGTGCTCAGCCTCTCACCAGGAAATTGCCCTCTCTCGTTGCCAGTGTTCTTGCGAAAGTTGGAAGTTTGGAACACGCTGAGCATTTTCTCATAAAGACGGTGTTCTAGGCGATGGTCGGGTTAGGCCACAGAGCCTAATCTGCCCAAATGGAGTGAAAATACTAGCTATCAGCAATAAAAGCAAATTCGGCCATAGAAAAGTAAAAAAGCTATTGATACCACAATATGTTTTTCAAAGACAAGTTTCTATTTTAAAAGAGTCACGGACGGGCGCCTGGGTGGCTCAGATGGTTAAGCGTCTGCCTTCGGCTCCGGTCATGATCTCAGGGTCCTGGGATCGAGTCCCGCATCGGGCTTCCTGCTCCTTGGGAGCCTGCTTCTCCCTCTGCCTCTCTCTCTCTCTCTCTCTCTCTGTCTCTCATGAATAAATAAATAAAATCTTAAAAAATAAAATAAAATAAAAAGAGTCACGGAGACTGTATCTTCACCCCATGGTCTCAGCAGTTGGAATAGAAACTGACAGTAGGCATTTGTTAAATGCCGACTCTGCTAGACAGTATGTGCATTTTTATGTGTTGGATCACTTAAGCCTCACGACAATTTTGCCGGGTGTGTCAGATAGCCTGTGCTGAGTTACAAACCACTCCACACTTCTACAACAGTCATTCATCAGCTTACAGTCCTGTGGGCTGGCAATTTGGGGCTGGGCACAGTTGGGAGGGTCCTCCCGCTGGTATCTCCTGAGCTCCCTCCTGCTGCTGTATTCAGCTGGTAGACGGTGGAATGACAGGGGCTGGGTGATCTAGAATACCCGCATTCACAAATCTACTCGTTGGCAGGCTGTTGGCTGGGCACCTTGATTTCCCTTCCCATGGCCTCTCCAGCAGGCTGGCTCAAGCTCACAGCTATAAAGTTCTAAGAGGGCCAAAGTGGAAGCTGCAGGGCTTCTTGAGGTCTGGGTTCAGACCCGACATGCTGTCATTCCCTCCACAGTGCACAGGTTACAAAGCCAGGTTCATTCAGAAGACTGGGAAGTGGGTCATCCCTCTTCACGGGAAGAAGTGCAAAACAGTCGTGGCCATGTTTAGTGTACTGTGCAAGTGGGCATTATTATTCTGTTTGATGAGTGCCAAAATCTGGGTTCAGAAAGATTAACTGTCCTTCCAAATACATCAGCTCGTAAGTCATAGAAGGAGGAAGGGAGCCCAGGTCTGTCTGACCCCCACATTCTTCTACTCTCTCCTGGAATGTAGCTTCTTCCTTCTCTTCCCTCCCTTGCATTTTTTTCTTCTTCTCCCACCCACCTCTTCCTCCCTGGGTGTTTGCTACCATCTTTGGCTTAGTAACTAATAGCTTAGGGAAACCAGACTGAGAGTAGGATAATTGTAAGTGATCATTTTCATACATTTCTATTTTCCTTTCTTTTCACCAACATGAGAAATAATGTAAACATGTAAAGCCATGTCCTCTGCTCCCAGCCAAGCAGAGAAATCTGAGGAGAACAGAATTGAGGGGCACTGTGGAGGCAGGTGGGACGTACTAAGTCACGTGAGTCCAACAGGGATTCAGGGACCCAGGTGTGGCGTGGCTCCCAGACCTGTGCTCTGCCCCTCCCTGGGCCCAAACCAGGAACAAAGGAGTCAGTTTTGATTCTCACTTTTCCTCATACTTCTTTCCTTCACACATCACTTCATTAATAAATTGTATCGGGTGAACCTCCACAATAGATCCCGAATCGGTCTGTTTTTCCTCTGTCCCCCCTGCCACTTGTTATTCTCTGCGATCCACCATCACCTCTCTCCAGGAACAAAATAGCCTCCTACTTCCTCTCTCTGCTCCCACCTTTGTCCCCTAAGGGCCTTCCTCCCCATGACAGCCAGCATGGTAACTTAAAGACATAGATCAGATAGCAGTAGCTCCTTCCAACAAAACCCAGTCATGGCTCCCCATCACTTTCTGGAAAAATCCCTGGCTCTTTTGCAATCTACAAATCCCTCAAACCTGGCCTCTTCCTTTCCCCCCACCTCATCTTTCACCACTGGGTTCTGGTGCCAGGCTTTCCTAGTTTTATGCCATGAAGTGGGTGTCAGCAGCCCCCACCTCTTACAAAACTTGCCCCAGCTCCTCATGATCCTTTCCATTATATTAGTTATTTTTTGTGTGTATTCTACAGAGAAGCCTTCTTTATTGGCTCTAGCTAAGGTTTATAACACCCCCATCCTCATTACCCTCTGCTACTTCACCCTGTTCCTTTTCTTCATAGCACCTGAATTATTTATAATTCTTTGTTTACTTGTTTACGATCACTTTTCTCTAATAGAGTATAATCTCTAAGAGGGCAGGAACTCTATCGGAGGGCAGGAACTCTATCGGTTTGTTTTCAGCATGTGCTCAGAGCCCAGCATAGTGCCTGCATCTAGAAGGAACTCAGTACATACCCTGTTCCAGTCCTAGCTCTCCTGCTTACTAGCTATATACTTGGCAACGTACCTAACCTCTCTGAGTCTGTTTCTGGTCCATAAAATGAGATCAATAATTCCTACATCTAGGAGTTGTTGTGAAGTTTGAATGAGATGATAATGTATGCAAAACACTGTGAAAACTGTAGGGCAGGGGCACCTGGGTGGCTCAGTTAAGCATCTGCCTTCAACTCAGGTCATATCCCGGAGTCCTGGGATGGAAGCCCCACGTCAGCTCCCTGCTCCGTGGAGAGTCTGCTTCTCTCTTTGCCTCTCACCGGACTCGTGCTCTCTCTGTCTCTCTCTCTCTCTCTCTCTCTTAAATAAATAAATAAAATCTTAAAAAAAATAGAAAAAGAAAACTGTAGGGCACACTCTAGCCATGTGATGAATTATTTATGCCCCCACTTAGGGTCATAAAGGAAGTATTGTCATGCTGACCCTGGCTCTGAGGAGTGCCAAGTGCTTTCCAGGCTTTTCCATGAAGCGTGGGCTTCAGACAAATGGGAAATCTTTTCACCTGCTCTCTGCCGTGGCTGCATTTCCAGCCAGCACAGATATGATTATAATTAGACTTGCAAGAGTCCTGTTTCATTTCAAAACGATTCTGGGTATAGTCTGCAGCCTACCTGAGGTATGCATCCAGAAGCAGATCCCTGTGGCAGGTGTTTTTATTTGGGCCCATTCACGTCTTTTCCTACAATATCAGGAGTGTCTGTTTCGATTACACTCACTAATCTCAGATGCCATGTGAGAAGAGATTTGCCATATGTGAGGTTTCAGATGGTGACCACTGAGCAAAATGCACAGCACTCACCGGCTCTCATCACTTCTTAAATGAACAGTAGCTTGGACAAACTCACTTTAGCAGAGCCAGGCCTTTTATTAGCAGCCAGAGAATGGCCTGTAATGGAAGGAATTACTCTGCTCATGCATCTGTCCCAGGGAAAACATTCTTTAGCTTGTCAAGCCTGTGGAACCTCTTATTAGAAACTAAAGCAAAGTCAATTTCTCCATTCTTGCCAACTGAAGGATTCAGAACACATCTCACTGCAGACCCTAAATTAACAATCCAGCTGGAAGGGGAGTCGAGCCCGCTGGAAATGGGCGGGGATGCCCAAGTGGGCAGGACTCAAAGCAAAGCGGAGTCCAACCTAGGCGTTCACATTATTTCAAACCCCATAACCCACTTTTCTGGAGAGCCCTTTTGATCATAACTCTTCACCATGCAGAGTGAGAGTAATGGCAAGATCCACCCAATCTTCAGAGACGGTTGACTTTTTTTTGGCTCCTTTTTATCTAATGATTTCCAATTTTAGCAAGCAGTGCTAAGGAACCACCAAAGTCTTAAAAGTCCTTGATGGGATTCCTCTGTGTAAAAGAAAAATCCATATCTATACGTACAAAGAAGCAGGTTGGTTTTGAGCAGCACAATTTGCTTTGCATTGATCCTTCCAAGCCCTGGATTAAAACAAAGTCACACTTGTATTTCAAGT
This sequence comes from Mirounga angustirostris, assembly GCF_029215605.1. Classification (NCBI taxonomy): domain Eukaryota; kingdom Metazoa; phylum Chordata; class Mammalia; order Carnivora; family Phocidae; genus Mirounga; species Mirounga angustirostris. The sequence continues at coordinate 40,657,617 of NW_026991720.1, forward strand.
CCACTCTGGGTGAAGCCGCTCATTGATGAAGTACCAGATGAAGTGATTGTTATGCAAGATTTCAACCCAATCTCCACTGCCTTCTTTGTTGTTGTTTTTTTTTTAAGATTTATTTATTTGAGAGAGAGAGAGAGAGAGAGTGCATGCATTTCCACACAAGTGGGGGGAGGGCCAGAGGGAGAGGGAGAAAGAGACTCCCAAACAGACTCCCCGCTGAGCTTGGAGCCTGACTCAGGGCTCGATCCCACGACCCTGAGATCATGACCTGAGCCAAAGCCAAGAGTGAGACGCTCAACTGACTGAGCCACCCAGGTGCCCCTCCACCGCCTTCTTTGATCCTGAGCTGCAAGTCATGACCATTTGCTACAGAATCTGCTATTTGACTCAAAAGATAGCACTGGTTGTCTCACGCCAGAATGAGTATAGCCATGTACTATGCCCTGCAAAAGGACAAAGAGTAAGCAACGTTGTTGGGGAGAATGACCGAGTCAGAACACAACTTCAGGTGCAGCCGTTATGCTTTTCCTATGGAGACCCCCAGCAACTGACAACTGAAATATCATTCCAGTCAGCTTGCTTCAAGTCAGCAAACCTCTCTGTCATCTGACTCCAAACCAGGCCCTGTATCAGGCTCTCCAAGTCAGAGTTAAGACCCCATTCCCACCCTCAATGAACTTATGGTCCAACTCTAAACTCTTAGAAATGAAGTTCCAGAAGAGTAGGTAACTTGTTCCAAGTTGCACTTTTGTAACTAACGGATCCACTATTTGAATCCAAGTTTATTTTTTAATTCCTCTCCCTTTTCAACTATACCACACTGCATCCTCTTACCACATTGCAATATAATGATTTATAATTGTTTTTCAGTTGTGGTTATTAAAATTTATTTGGTTCCACCTAAGAGGTGATTGGCTGAGACATAAATTAAGGTATAAGAGTGTATTATAAATGTTGAATATATTCACATATGTTAAATATATTTTATATATTTAAAATAAAAATGAAATTGGTTTACCTCTGGGTGATTTAAAGGATGTTTATCTTGTTTACACTATTCTGTATTTTTTGTTTTCTAAACTGAGATTGCATTACATCTGTATTTTTGAAATGTTGTTTTTAAAATAAAATACATATGAAAATGCTTTTTAGACCATAAAGTGCTAATAAGTATTAGCTACTAAATTCATTGTGTGTAATAAAATCCTCAATGCATGGATTACGTTAAAAGCACATCTAATCAACCTTGATAGTTGATGTTGATAAATGTGCCCGGTGCTCTCAGAACAGTAAGACTGGTTTTCAAGATCACACTGTCTCAGATTAGATGAGTCCAGCTTTGTCCAGCTTTATCTGTCTAGAAATGTTCAATTGCACTATCACATCTGTTATCAGCCACCTTCCCTCAAGGGGTCCTGGTAGAAATCTGGTTTTAATGACACTGCATGTAAATTTGGGTTCCCAACTCCTTGAGCAGATGGATAATAGCAAGATTACTACTGGGCCAGGCACCCTGGAACTACTTCATTTGGGATATAAGCCTTATTTTGCCTCCTTAGAAACCAACCTCTGCTAATACATATACAATGGAATATTATGCAGCCATCAAAAGGAATGAGAGCTTGCCATTTGCAATGACGTGGATGGAACTGGAGGGTATTATGTTGAGTGAAATAAGTCAAACAGAGAAAGACATGTATCATATGATCTCACTGATATGAGGAATTCTTTTTTTTTTTTTTTTTTAAGATTTTATTTATTTGACAGAGAGAGAGATAGCGAGAGCAGGAACACAAGCAGGGGGAGTGGGAGAGGGAGAAGCAGGCTTCCTGCCGAGCCGGGAGCCCGATGCGGGACTCGATCCCAGGACCCTGAGATCATGACCTGAGCTGAAGGCAGACGCTTAACGACTGAGCCACCCAGGCGCCCTATGAGGAATTCTTAATTGCAGGAAACAAACTGACGGTTGCTGGAGTGGGGGGTGGGGTGGGAGGGATGGGGTGACTGGGTGATAGACACTGGGGAGGGTATGTGCTCTGGTAAGCGCTGTGAATTGTGCAAGACTGTTGAATCTCAGATCTGTACCTCTGAAACAAATAATGCAATATATGTTAAGAAAAAAAAAAGAAGAAGAAGAAGGTAGCAGGAGGGGAAGAATGAAGCAGGGGAAATCGGAGGGGTAGATGAACCATGAGAGACGATGGACTCTGAAAAACAAACTGAGGGTTCTAGAGGGGAGGGGGGTGGGAGGATGGGTTAGCCTGGTGGTGGGTATTGAGGAGGGCACATTCTGCATGGAGCACTGGGTGTTATGCACAAACAATGAATCATGGAACACTTCATCTAAAACTAATGATGTAATATATGGGGATTAATATAAGAATTAAAAAAAAAAAAGAAAGAAACCAACCTCTGCTAATAAATGCCACTCTTCTTATCTCAAGGAGGCCTACCTAACAATTTCCTCCACAGACTTACTGATCTTTGGCCAACCAACCCTTTGTGTATAGAAGAAAGAGTCCCCTCCCTTTGGAAAAAGGAGGTTTGGGCTTCCCCGAGCATTCAGGAGATCAAGGCTGGTGATAGAAATTTCTTTTTTTTTTTTTTTTTTTATTTGAGAGAGAGAGAGAGAAACAGCATGAGAGGGGATAGGGTCAGAGGGAGAAGCAGGCTCCCCGCTGAGCCGGGAGCCCGATGTGGGACTTGATCCCAGGACTCCGGGATCATGACCTGAGCCGAAGGCAGTCGCCCAACCAACTGAGCCACCCAGGCGCCCCTGGTGATAGAAATTTCTAAGGGGTATCAGCCTAGTATTTCTGGGCCTATGCACTTATATATCAAGGTAGCTGAAGGAATATATTTCTAATTTAATCTGAGGTTCCTTCTAAACATGTATTATATTGTGTTACATGCTTTCAAGCAGAGTGCTTTATAGCTGGGAGGTAAATGGTATTTTACAATAGTGTAATGATTTCAAAAGCACATTCAGGTGCACTGTTATCTCCCTTAATCATTACAACAGCCCTATAGGAAACTTATTACCTACTTTGCAGTGAGGAGACCAAGTCTTAGAAAGTTGAGTTTGGACGTTGAGTCCAAGATTCAAGGACAGGACTCAATACCAGGTCTTCTGACTCCAAATGCTGAGCAATTTCCACCACTTTTCTAAAATTAAAAAACTGACCGTAGGTCCCAGCTGAGCATGTATGGGGTGGGAATGATCCTATTCACAATGAAGCCATCTACTGCAAAAAGGAAGAAAAGGAGAGAGGAAAAAAGCCAATGTCTACTGAGCTTCTACTCTGTGCTGGCTGGTTTATTTCTGCACTATCTCCTTTAAATACCATGTCTTTCTCCCATGTGATCAAAATAGAAATAAACAAAGATTCAGTTACCTCCCCAAAGTCACATAGCTTCCAAGTAGCAAAACTAAACTGACAACCAATCTTTCTGATCCTCAAACACACCATCTTAGCATACTTCACACTTCACTACAACTCACAGTGCCTGAATGCACACGGCAGATTTTAAAAGGCTTAGCAAACAAAAGTTCTGTGTTGTGGAAAGGTTGGTGTTCCTGAGGACACACACGTATCCCTCCCTTCCCCCTGGCCCTCCAGCACGGTTTTCTTTATGACACTGCTGACGTGTTCTTCTGCCCGCCTTTGCAGCCTGTGTGGTGGTGGTATCCGTGATTGAACAGCTTGCTCAAGTTCACAACTCCACGGTGGAGGCCTCAATGGAGAGACTCTGCAGCTACCTGCCTGGTAAATACAGAAAGGGACATGCAGCTGTGGGTCTGCTTCTTCGTTTGATTCTTGAGTCATCCTGAGTGAGTTTATACCCTACACCTGCTTATGGAGAAGAATGTGATTGAGTTATTTATGTTGAGTTGATATTCTTATGAGGCTCATAGAAATTAAAACAAACACATAGATACACAAAACCACTCAAGGCAGTTTTGTTTCCCGACGTTTATTGTCCATCATGGCAGGATGAGATTGCTGTGGACATTTAGGGAATGACATGCAGAATGGCTAATTTTTGTTTCATGTGTTACATTTATAAGGATTTGCCCAACTGGGGTTCATTGCCTTAAGTACCAAGAAGGTCAAAATAATGAAAAAAAAAATGGATAATTTTCAATGATTTATGTTAATTTAACCACATGCACATTCCCGGATGCACTCACAGCCCTACCAACACAGAGCTTTGTTTAGGCTGAGAAGACAAATGATCTTAAAACCCCAACTGGGAAAATAATCTGGGAACATTCCACCGATTTGAACCGGATCTCAATAAAATCATCTTATCCATCCTCCAAAAAAAAAAAAAAGGAACTGATTGATGATTTAAACAAGTTGTGGAGGGGAGGAGTTAAGATGGTGGCGGAGTAGGAGGACCCTGAGCTCGTCTTGTCCTCAAACACAGCTAGGTAGTTATCAAGTTATTCCGAACACCCAGGAAGTCAATGGGAGGTCTGAGAGAACAAAACTGCAAGTCTACCAGTAGAAAAGCGACCACCTTCTGGAAGGTAGGGGGTGCGGAAATTCACTGGGGGGAGACAGAGCTGTGGAAGCGGGGGCGGGGAGGGAGCCAGCTTGCCGGGGCTACTGCAAAGTATTGGACGCCGCGGAACACAAAATCGGAACTTTGAAGTTCCCTACCGTGGGGGACGAGCCTGGATTAAAGGTGCTCAGGGGGCAGAGAGGGGCAGAACCCCAGGAGTGACAGGGTGGTCTGAGGATCCCCTGGGTCGCAGGAAGCACGGGTGGCGCGAGGTGCGGCGCTGTTCCCAGGCATAGGAGCGGCGAGGCCTGCAGAGAGCAGCCCGTCTTGGCGCCGCTTCCTGCTATAAACCGTGAGCCGCCGGGCGGTCTGGGGACCGCTTTCCTGGGAGGGGCAGGCAAGCGTGGGGAGAACCTCCCCGAGAGGAACAGTGTGGTCTGAGTGGCGGGCGACCCTGAAATCTGGTTTTGAAACTTAGTTACCCACCTGAGATAAAAGGGCTCGAACACAGGCAGGGTGAATGCAGGGTTCTGACAGAAACCAGGGACACAAAGAGGGTGATTGTTTGCTTTTCTGTGAGGGTTCACAGAAGAGTAGGGGGTGTGAACTTTCCGCTCTGAGGCTAGAGGGCAGGGCACCGCCGTATTCATCCTGCCCAGCGGCGCTGAAATTCGGGGAGCAAAACCAGCGCCACCTAGTGGAGGCCGGAGCCCCATACACCAAGCCTCACCCCACTGCGTCCTGGGGTGGTGTTTCCGCTGAGACAGGTGGGCCTGAGAATCAATGGAGCAGGCCCCTCCCGCAGAAGACCAGCATAACCAACTAGCTCCCACCAAGTTTATTGATCATAGAGTGCTGCACAGCTTCAGCTCTAGGGGAAATAGGATCGAGCTTCCTTTTTACTTGTATTCTTTATTTCTTTTATTCTTATTATTTCTTCATTTATTTTCTTATATTTTCCAATTCCTTTTTTTAATGTTTTATTATTAATTTTTTAAATTTTTATATCTATACCTTTCATATATTTTTTTTATTTTTTTGTCTACTGTCATTTCATTTTATTTTTTTATTTTGGGATCTAGATTCTTTTAAGAAGCGGAACAAAACACACCCAGGATCTAGTTTGGTTTTGGGGGATTTTTTTTGTGTGTGGTTATTGTTTTTGTTTTGTTTTTGTTTTTTTGTTTTTGTTTTGTTTTCTTGTTCTGTGGGGTTTTTTCTTGTTTTTTTTTTTTCTTTTTCTCTGTTTTTGTTTTTTTTTGTGTGTGTGTGTTCTTTTTTTCTCTTTCCTCTTTTCTTTTCTGGACAAAATGACAAGATGGAGGAATTTACCCCAAAAGAAAGAACACGAAGTAGAACTCATGGCCAGGGATTTAATCAATACAGATATAAATAAAATGTCTGCACTGGAATTTAAAACAATGATTATGAGGATACTACTGGGTTTTGAACAAAGCATAAAAGACACTAGAGAATCCCTTACTACAGAGATAAAAGAACTAAAATCTAGTCAGGCCGAAATTAAAAATGCTACAACCAAGATGCAAACACAAATAGAGGCCATAAAAAGGAGGATGGGCAAAGCAGGGGAGTGAATCAGTGATATAGAAGATAGAATTATGGAAAATAATGAAGCCAAAAAGAAGAGGGAAAGAATGGTAATGGACCATGAAGGTAGACTTAGAGAATTCAGTGACTAAGTAAAACGTAATGTCATTTGTATCATGGGAGTACCAGATGATGAAAAGAGAGATAAAGGGGCAGAAGGTTTATTTGAACAAATTATAGCTGAAAACTTCTCTAATCTGGGGATGGACACAGACATCAAAATCCAAAAAGCACAGAGAACTCCCATTAAATTCAACAAAAGCCAGCCATCACCAAGGCATATCATGGTCAAATTGACAAAATACACAGGCAAGGAAAGAATCCCGAAAGCAACAAGGGAAAAAGGTCTTTAACCTACAAGGGAGGAAGACAGATCGAGTTCGCACAGAAACTTGGCAGGCCAGAAAGGAATGGAAGGAAGTATTCAATGTGCTGAATGGGAAAAATATGCATCCAAGAATTCTTTATCCAGCAAGGCTGTCATTCAGAATAGAAGGAGCGTTTGTTTTCCAGACAAACAAAAACTAAAGGAGTTCATGACCACTAAACAAGTCCTGTAAAAAATTTTAAGAGAGACTCTTTGAGTGGAGGAAAAAGCCAAAAGCAACAAAGACTAGAAAGGACCAGAGAGAATCACCAGAAACACCAACTCTACAGGTTACACACTGGCACTAAATTCATATCTCTCAGTAATCACTCTGAATGTAACTGGACTAAGTCCTCCAATCAAAAGACATAGGGAATCAGAATGGATGAAAAAGCAAGATCTATCTACATGCTGCTTACAAGAGACACATTTTAGACCTGCAGATTGAAAGTGAGGAGATGGAGAACCATCTATCATGCTAATGGATGGCAAAAGAAAGCCAGTGTAGCCATATTTATATCAGCAAACTAGATTTTAAAATAAAGACTGTAATAAGAGATGAAGGAAGGCATTATATCATAATTAATGGGTCTGTCCCTCAAAACGATCTAACAATTGTAAATATTTATGTCCCCAACTTGGGAGCACTAAAATATATAAATAAATTAATAATAAACATGAAGAAACTTGTTGATCATCATACAATAATATTAGGGGACTTTAACACCACACTTACAGCAATGGATAGATCATCTAAGCAGAAAATCAATAAGGAAACAATGGCTTTGAGTGACACACTGGACCAGATGGAATTAACAGATACATTCAGAACATTTCATCCTAAAGCAGCAGAATACATATTCTTCTCTAGTGTGCATGGAACATTCTCCAGAATAAATCACATACTGGGTCACAAATCAGCCCTCAACAAGTATAAAAAGATCAAGATCATACTATACATATTTTCAGGACACAATGTTATGAAACTGGAAATCAACCACAAGAAAAATTTGGAAAGACCTCAAATACATGGAGGTTAAAGAACACCTACTAAAGAATGAATGGGTTAACCAGGAAATTAAAGAATTTTAAAAATACATGGAAGCAAATGAAAATGAAAGCACGACAGCGCAAAATATTTGGGATGCAGCCAAAGCAATCCTAAGAGGGAAGTATATTGCAGTACAGGCCTACCTCAAGAAGCAAAAAAAGTCTCAAATACACAACCTAAACTTGCACCTAAAGGAGCTAGAAAAGGAACAGTAAATAAAGCCTAAAGCCAGCAGAAAGGAAATAATAAAGATTGGAGCAGAAATAAATGATATAGAAACAAAAAAACCTCAGCAGAATGGATTAATGAAACTAAGAGCTGGTTTTTTGAAAGAATTAATAAAATTAAAGAATTAATAAAATTAAGCCATACTTAAAAAGAGAGAGAGAAAGATAAAATCACAAATGATAGAGGAGAGATCACAACCAATACCACAGAAATAGAAACAATTATAAGAATACTGTGAAAAATTATATGCTAACAAACTGGGCAACCTGGAGAAAATGGACAAATTCCTAGAAACTTACAAACTACCAAAACTGAAACAGGAAGAAATGGAAAATGTGAGCAGACCCATAATCAGCAAAGAAATTGAATCAGTAATCAAAAATCTCCCAAAAGAACAAAAGTCCTGGGCTGGATGGCTTCCCAGGGGAATTCTATCAGACATTTAAAGAAGAGTTAATACCTATTCTTTGCAAACTGTTCCAAAAAATAGAAATGGAAGGAAAACTTCCAGACTCATTCTACAAAGCCGGCATTACCTTGATTCCAAAACCAGACAAAGACCCCACTAAAAAGGAGAATTATAGGCCAATATCCCTGATGAACATGGAGAGAGAGCTTGAACATGGATGCAAAAATTCTCAATAAAATACTAGCAAATAAGATTCAACAGTACATTAAAAGCATTATTCACCATGATCAAGTGGGATTTATTCCTGGGCTGCAGGGGTGGTTTAATATTTGCAAATAAATGAATGTGATACACCATATTAATAAAGGAAAAGAAAAGAACCAAATGATCCTGTCAATGGATGCAGAAAAAGCATTTGACAAAATACAAACATCCTTTCCTGATTAAAAAACAAAACAAAACAAAAACAACAACAAAAAAACCTCAACAAAGTAGGGATAGATGGAACATACCTCCACATCATGTATGAAAGACCCACAGCTAACATTATCCTCAGTGGGGAAAAACTGAGAGTCTTTCCCCTACAGTCAGGAACAAGACAAGGATGTCCACTCTCACCATTACTATTTAACATAGTACTAGAAATCTTAGCCTCAGCAATCAGATAACAAAAACAAATAAAAGGCATCCAAATGGGCAAGGAAGAAGTCAGGCTTTCACTATTTGCATACAACATGATACTCTATGTAGAAAATCTGAAAATTTACTAGAACTCATACATGAATTGAGTAATGTCACAGGATATAAAATCAGTGTACAAAAATCTGTTGCATTTCTATATACCAATAACAAAGCAGCAGAAAAAGAAATCAAGGAATCAATTCCATTTGCAATTGCATCCAAAACAATAAGATACCTAGGAATAACTCTAAAGAAGTGAAAGATCTATACTCCGAAAACTATAGAATCCTTATGAAAGAAATTGAAGAGGACACAAAGAAATGGAAAAGCATTCAATGCTCATGGATTGGAAGAACAAACATTGTTAAAATGTCTATAATACCCAAAGCAATCTAAGCATTTAGATTGGAAGAACAAACATGGTTAAAATGTCTATAATACCAAAAGCAATCTACGCATTTAATGCAATCCCCATCAAAATATGACCAGCATTTTTCATAGAGATAGAACAAACAATCTTAAAATTTGGATGGAACCACAAAAGACCTCAAATAGCCAAAGCAATTCTGAAAAAGAAAAAACTGGAGGCATCACAGCTCTCGATTTCAAGCTATACTACAAAGCTGTAGTCATCAAGACAGTATAGTACTGGCACAAAAACAGACACATAGATCAATGGAACAGCATAGAGAACCCAGAAATGACCCTCAACTCTCTGGTCAACTAATCTTCAACAAAGCAGGAAAGAATATCCAATGGAAAAAAGATGGTCTTTTCAACAAATGGTGCTAGGAAAACTGGACAGCAACACGCAGAAGAATGAAACTGGACGACTTTCTTACACCATATACAAAAATAAATTCAAAATGGATGAAAGACCTAAATGTGAGACAGGAAACCACCAAAATCCCAGAGAACACAGGGAGCAACCTCTTTGACCTCGGCTGTAGCAACTTCTTACTAGACACATCACCACAGGCAAGGGAAACAAAAGCAAAAATGAACTATTGGGACTTCATCAAGATAAAAAGCTTCTGCACAGTGAAGGAAACAATCAACAAAACTAAAAGGCAGCCTAGGGAATGGGAGAAGATATTTGCAAATGACATATCTAATAAAGGTTTAGTATCCAAAATCTATAAAGAACTTGTAAAACTCAACACCCAAAAAACAAATAACCCAGTTAAGAAATGGGCAGAAGACATGAATAGACACTTTTCCAAAAAAGACAACCAGATGGCTAACAGACACATGAAAAATGCTCAGCATCACTCATCATCAGAGAAATACAAATCAAAACCATGATGAGATACCATCTTACACCTCTCAGGATGACTGAACTTAATAACGCAAGAAACAACAGATGTTGGCAAGGATGAAGAGAACGGGAACCCTCTTGCACTGTTGGTGGGAATACAAGTTGGTGCAGCCACTCTGGAGAACAGTATGGAGGTTCCTCAAAATGTTAAAAATACAACTACCCTATGATCCAGCAATTGCACTCCTATTTACCCAAAGGATACACAAGTACAGATTCGAAGGGGTACATGCACCCCAATGTTTATAGCAGCATTATCAACAATAGCCAAACTATGGAGAGAGCCCAAATATCCATCAACTGATGAATGGATAAAGAAGATGTGGTGTGTATATGTGTATATATATATATATATGTATGTATATATAAAATGGAATACTCCTCAGCCATCAAAAAGAATGAAATCTTGCCATTTACAATGACACAGATAGAGTGTATTATGCTAAGTGAAATAAGTCAGAGAAAAACAAATACCATATGTGGAATTTAAGAAAGAAAACAGATGAACATACGGGAAGGGAGAAAAGAAAAAAAGGAGAGAGGGGAACAAGCCATAAGAGACCATTGATAAGAGAACAAACTGAGGGCTGATGGAGGGAGGTGGGTGGGGGATGGGACAGATGGGTGATGGGTATTAAGGAGGGCACTTGTTATGATGAGCACTGGGTGTTGTATGTAAGTGATGAATCACTGCATTCTACTCCAGAAATCAATATGCATTATATGCTAACTGCCTAAAATTTAAATTAAAAAGAAATAGAAAGCATACTTAGCAAATTTACAGATTGGGGTGGAGTAGGTATTATGTTTGATGATTAAATCATAATTTAAAATTATCTCCATGTTCTAGAATGAATAAAAATGATTAAGTACAAAAAATACACAAGTTGCGTTTTTCTCTTTCAATCTCAACAAAATTGAGAAAATATCGATTCTATTTCCCTTATAGAATACTATTAGGTGAACAGTCACAATGGGTAAACTTCCTTGAGAGTCAAATTATCATTCATTTAATGTTAAAAAACAAATTCACCAAGGATGAATTTTTTCAAAGTAAGGAAGCTAGACTAATGGCCATTGTGTCTTGGGTTTACAGAGCATGCTGTGCCAACAGCGCCTAAGCATTTTCGGAGGATTTATTGCATTCAGTAACAATATGCATTCACAAGCTAAATTTCTTGGAATTTGACTAAGGATCAAGAGAGAATACTACACTAACACATGTGTTTACAATGTCCCAGATTGACCATTGCTAAGGTTTTGACATATTTACATCATCTTTCTTTTATGAAATTAGAATGTGGCTTCCCCTCACCCCCAGTTCCATTCTCCTCCCATCTCCTTAGAGGGAACCACTCATATGAACTTGATGGGTATTGTTCTTGTCAAGTTTTATACTTTCACATTCACTTGTATGAATCCATAAACAATATATGGTATTGTTCAGCGAGTAATTTTTTAACCTGTTTTTGGTAAAACAAAACAAATATAGAAAGCCACACAAAAAAATGTATAGCTTTATCAGTTATTAAAAGGTGAATACCTTGGTAAACATAGCCCAGGTCAAGAAGGAACAGATAGGTAACTACTCTAGAAGCCCCATCCCATCATAAATCACTTCTTTTGCCTAAAGGAACATCCTGAATTTTACTGTAATCATTTTTTTTGCATTGCTTTATAGTTTTGTTATCCAAGTGAACATTCCCTGCACTATAGTCTTGCCTAGTTTAAAATTTTTGATATGTCTTTTAAGTTTATTTTAATCTACAAGTTTTCTTTCCATCCCTTTCTTTGCCATGTAATTTAATTGTAGGATTTGCCCTGTAGAGTTTCCCACAGTCTGGATTTTGCTGATTGCTTCCCTGTGGTATGATTGAATATGTTGCTCTGTGTTCTGTATATCCTGAAAATTTGCAGCTAGATCCAGAGGCTTGATCAGACTCCAGTTTGATTTCTTTGGCAAGACTATAAGTGATAATGTTTTCTTTCATTGGGAGGCCATTAAATGTGATTTTCTCTTTTTTCTTTTTGCAATATTAGCAGCTGTTGATGCTCAATAATCAGATCTATTAGTTCACTGGGAGTTGCAAAATGGTACTATTCTAATATATCATTTATATTATATTTAGTGGTGGAAATACATTCGAGACACTTTCCCTCATCCTCATCATATTTTAGAGACATTTTCCCCACAGTCACTAATGGTATTGTTCATAGTAGGAAAGGCCAGATACATGCCTGATTCCTTTGCTCTACTTGCGAGTTTTCAAATAATTCATTGTCTTTCTATGATCCCATAGTAGTCAATCACTTTTCTTTAAAATATCATGAACTCTTGAATTTATACATATTTCATGAGTTTTGGTCTATTTCTATTACTATCCTTTTGTAACTCAAATTGTCTCATGTTTGACCAGTGGGAACTTCTTCAAGTTGGCTCCTGAGTCCCTTTGACATGAACCTAAGTAACCTTTGATAGCTTCCTCGCTAATTGATATGACAAGATGTTCCAGCCCTGTCTTGTACATTTCCAGACCCAGGCTTGAAATCAGTCATTTCTCTCAAAAGCTCTGGTTTCCATTAGTGGGAAATAGTATTTTAAGACCACAGTCTGGGTGCATAGGAATGTTCATTGCTACTGAGTTGGTCATTCTTTCTAGGCCTTTTCAGGAGACAATTCTAGAAAAAAATACATATATTTACATATACATGTACATACATTTACCTATATTACATATAATTTTAAGACAAAATGTCTTAATGAGTTCATACTGACACTTCAAATTCAGGACTACAGGATTTTCTTTTGACAGGATTTTCTTCTTAATCTCTTCTGTATCATACCTATATCTTCTTCTCTCCACACTTGAAGTCCTAATTCTCAAGGACAAAGGGATAAAATATAAGTACTCATTCACCTATCCCTCATTATACATATAACAGTCTCAGAAGATCAATCCTAGTATTGCTATCATTAATATATTTTATAATCATTGAGAGCAGTTAAAATTGTTTTTTGCATATACTTTTCCCATTTCTCCACCTTTTGTAATCATTGTACTATATGACCTGATCATACAGCTATTACATGCAATACCCATTCCCTGCCCACCCCTCACTTTGTCTCAGTCCCATCAGCAACTGTTTGATCAATGTTCACCACCAGCCCTTATGAGGATGCCTCTCTAGCTGAGTTGTTGTCTAAAGCTCATTCCTCAGGAAGGGCTCATGGGAACAATATTCCCTGAATTCTTGCATGTCAATAACAAGCTGTCTGTGCCCTTTACACTTGAAAGTCAGCTGTTTTTCTGGATATATAAATCCTTGGCACACAATTTCTTTCCCTAAATATCTTAAATGTGTCTTTAAAAAGCCTACTGATAATCTTATTCCCTTTTTCTTGTAAATCACTTGCTGTTTCTGCCTAGAAATTCAAAGATTTCTTTTTCCTTTCTTCTCTAAAATTCAGTCATCTAACTAGAATGTGTCTTGGTATTAGTTGTCGTATGTTGATGTCAGGCATGCAGTATGCTCTCAAGTACATTTTTTTTATAATTTCAGGACAGTTGTTTACTTGTTCAGTTTCCTTGATTGGTTTTCTTTTTCAGGGATTTCTAATATCCATATTTTGAATCTTCTTTGCCTAACCTCGATATGTTGCCTATCTCTTGAATACTTTCTATCCCTGTATTTTTTATCTTGAAAGTTTTACTCTTTTTCACCTTGTATTTTTCTTAAGACATTAGCTATTGTATTCAGCTCTTCTGTTCACTCTAGTTTAGACTTCATTTCTCTTATAATCTTGTATTCTTCCCTGAGTTCTTTTATTCTATGTCTGAGTTATTCTAATTCTGATTCCTGTGTTCTTTCATGACATAATATTTCATTAATGCTTCTTAGCTCATTTCGAAATACTATGTTATGTTTTAATCCTTTTTTGGGCTTGACTTTCTGGCATGCTTTTGCTTTCTATAGGGATGTGATTCTGTTCCTTATTCTTTTTTTTTTTCTTATAATAACTTTGTATGGGAGTTGACCTAGATACATTTCTGTTGCTCATTTTTATGTGAAATTAGTTTTCCAAAACTCTTAAAAAGAGAAGTGGTTCAGGGTACAGAACTTTTTCTTTTGTTCTAATATAGTGTTAAAACACACACACACACACACACACACACACACTCCCCCCAGCAGCTTGCTTGCTGAGAGAGTTTCTGACTGTTCCCCTGCCCACTTTTATCTGGATTTTCTTTTTCCTTTGCTTCTGTCCAGTTCAGTGTTGTTTCCAAACCCAGCAGTTTCTCCTCAGTGTGCACGCTGTCCTGGAAGGGAGCTCTGGCAGGTCAGTTTCTACAATTTATAGGAGCCTGGACAGGCCAGCCCCTTAGTCCTTCCACCTTGAGCCCCTTGCACTCATCTGTCACAGTGGGCCAAACCCATCCCGGTCTCAGCTGCTGTTCTTTAATTGGCCTGCCATACTTTCTAAGCAATACCTATGGGCTATCTGGGGATTCCCCTATTCACAGGTTTCTCTGGCATTCCATTGCTTCCCTTTACTTTCTCCCACATGGCCGTTGATACCCCACAGGTCTTGTGGCTGTGAGTGGTTTATCCTAGCCTAAATGTGAGGGTTCATGGAGATACCTACTTTTGTTATAACAACTGTCCATGGATTTTGGGTTCTTCTATCCAGGAGCTCTTTTTTGCCCCCTTAGGTAGAAATTCAAAGAAATTCCAAAATTCTGCTGCCTCCGACACCATCTTTCCAGAATCCTCCCCATGTGGGATTTTACTTTCATATTAATGTCTACTATATGCATAGCTCTGCAACTTCTGTTTTTCGCTCAACAGTATGTTTTTGAGATCTATAGATCTATGTTAAGACATAGAGACTGAGGTCAAGCCTCTTAATTACTCTATAGTTCTTTACCATATAAATGTCCCATATTTTACTGACCCATCCCCCTATTACTGGATGTTCACAATCTATTATAAACCTTACTTTGTATTTTCATATCTCTGAATTAGAGAAAAAAGAGGAAAATATTATTACCATTTCACAAAAAAAGGAAAAAAGTGAAAAACAGTCATAATTATCATTAAGATTTATTTTGATTGGTTGTCATTTCTGTGTAATAGACCACATTGACACATATCACTGTTTGTACCTGGCGTTTGATTTTCTCTTTTTAGGCAAAGTTGTGTTGTTCAAAGATGAAAGGATCAGTAAAAATCCTCCTTCCTAGATGACACTGTCCTAATGTACTAGTGAAATGTAATACAACATGGACCAAGATTGCTGGTCTTCAGGGTACGGTCTGGGCTCCTTCTGACTCAGCACAGGACATTTCAGAGTCTGCTGAGGTAAATGAGAGGCTGAAGGTCAGATTCTGGTAAAATAAAAGTTGACACTTTAACAAGGGAATCAAAGTGGTATTTCAGTTTTCTGCGGTAGGTAAGAATGCTGCTTGGGGTTATTTTCTTTTATTAATTAATGTTTTACCTCTGGATAGAAATAAGGTATTCAGTTCAGTAAAGGCTCTTTCATTTGACATACGTGAAGTCACGGGGGGCATTACTGTTGCCATTTTACGGATGTGGAAACCAGGGTGCAGAATGGCTATGCAGATTGTAGAGGGTGACAAAGATAGTTTGTCTCCTAGCTCAGGATTTCTCTTTCTTGAAATCAAAATAGGCCTGAACCATAGCCAGGAGAATGGGAGACAGAGGACGTGAAATTATGGACTTCAACACACAGGTATTATTTTTAAAATTATTTTTAAATAGCATTGCTTTTACCTCCAAAGCAAAACAAGTTCGGAAGACATAACCTTAGCAGACTGAAAGCATGTAAGCACCATTCTTGAGAATAATCACTCAGTAAATCACGTTGGCCTTTCCTTGCCTGGGAAGATGATTTTTTTTTTTTTTAATTCTGCAAAGCATTACTGACCTTCAGTTTCACCTGCTGCTTTTGCTGCTGGCTCTCATTAGTAAACACCTTGGAAGAATCTCAGAATTGTTAATGGAAAAATGATTAATGGAATCATTCTCCCTAGGGGTCAGTAGACTCATATGCCCTGAGACCCTTGCTAGAGCTTCACTTTCTTGGGTCCCCTATGCAAAAATCTTATCTTCATGGAATATGATAGCTAAAAACTCGTGTGGATTTAAAATGAAGAGGGAATCCCTCTTCGCGTACTGGAGATTCTGAAAATCTACAAACAAACTAGAAAACAGAGCCTCAAAACTAGCTTTGTGGTCGTTTAATCTCCCGGGGCTTCAAATTTCCCACTCAGTGTATCACAGTACCTGCCACACCTGGAGTAGACGAAGCATCAGATAAAATGTTCTAAGTACGTTGAAATGCACTCTACAAACAACATGGGCTTTTGGAGTAAAAAAGTTAAACTCTTCCTAAACCATGTCGTAGATCTGGGATCTGGGGCCTTAAGCTCTCTAAACCTTAAGGTTCCTCCCTATAGAACAAGGGTAAGAATAAACACTCCCTCAAAAGGTTCTTTTTTTTTTTTTTTTTACTTTTGTAGTATTTTTTTTTATTTATTTATTTTTATTCTTATGTTAATCCCCATACATTACATCATTAGTTTTAGATGAAATGTTCCATGATTCATTGTTTGTGCACAACACCCAGTGCTCCATGCAGAACGTGCCCTCCTCAATACCCACCACCAGGCTAACCCATCCTCCCACCCCCCTCCCCTCTAGAACCCTGTTTGTTTTTCAGAGTCCATCGTCTCTCATGGTTCGTCCACCCCTCCGATTTCCCCCGCTTCATTCTTCCCCTCCCGCTACCTTCTTCTTCTTTTTTTTTTTCTTAACATATATTGCATTATTTGTTTCAGAGGTACAGATCTGAGATTCAACAGTCTTGCACAATTCACAGCACTTACCAGAGCACATACCCTCCCCAGTGTCTATCACCCAGTCACCCCATCCCTCCCACCCCCCCACCACTCCAGCAACCCTCGGTTTGTTTCCTACAATTAAGAATTCCTCATATCAGTGAGATCATATGATACATGTCTTTCTCTGTTTGACTTATTTCACTCAACATAATACCCTCCAGTTCCAACCACGTCGTTGCAAATGGCAAGATTTCATTCCTTTTGATGGCTGCATAATATTCCATTGTATATATATATATATACCACCTCTTCTTTATCCATTCATCTGTCGATGGACATCTTGGCTCTTTCCACAGTTTGGCTATTGTGGACATTGCTGCTATAAACATCGGGGTGCACGTACCCCTTTGGGTCCCTACTTTTGTATCTTTGGGGTAAATACCCAGTAGTGCAATTGCTGGGTCATATGGTAGCTCTATTTTCAACCTTTTGAGGAACCTCCATACAGTTTTCCAGAGTGGCTGCACCAGCTTGCATTCCCACCAACAGTGTAGGAGGGTTCCCCTTTCTCCGCATCCCCGCCAACATCTGTCGTTTCCTAACTTGTTAATTTTAGCCATTATGACTGGTGTGAGGTGGTATCTCACCCCTCAAAAGGTTCTTATGAGAAACTTCTTCATGGTAAATGTGAAGGTGAATTACAACCTAGAATGTTCTGGGTTTTATTTACAAACACATGTATATATTTAATGTACGATGACTGCTCACTTGCTCCTTTTTAACCCTCTTTTGCCCTTGGGAATGGCCACATTTTTTTCTCCTATGCTGTTCCAAGTCTGACTCTGTAGAAATTAAATGCTCTTGTACCTTCCTGGTCACAGATAGTTTAACTGTATACATTTTACATCAGATAGGTGACTAGCAATATGTGAGCAACTATCTTTTCCATGGTTGTATCACTAACAGTGAAGTTACATCTGATCATGCTGACTGGGCTCTATCTGGCTTGCTCTGGAGACTTTGCATGACTCCACTCTGTACCCTTCTGTGCTGACCTAGAATTTAGCTGTCAAGGGGCCATCTCATGTTCCAAACCAGCCATTGCTCCAGGAGCCCCTTACTCTTAATCATCACAGAATCCATCTGGGAAATGATCACAGAATCCATTCAAGAAATGGATCATTCAGATGGTCCTACTCAGAGAGCAAGGAGAAACTTGCAGCCACTCATTTCAACCTGAGCAAAAGAGGGTTCTAAAAATACACACACACACACACACACACACACCAACATCTTTTATTTTACCAGAAAGAAGGCAAATTTTCTCTTTCAAGCAGTACTGCAAGAGCAAAATATTGCCCAGCTCTCAGCTAAACTAGTTCTACATTAGGCATACTTGAAACTCACTTGCGGAGTGCTTTGCCAATTCATGTAACTTTGAACGTCCGTTACATAATTCTCCCAAGTTCCTAGATGGTCTAGTGAAGGGGACTGAATCCCTTTCCCACATGTTTCAGATGAAGGAATTGAGCCCCAGAAAGGGTAAGCAATTGAAGGTCAGACAGGTGCTGAAATCCAGTCTCTGAGTCCTGTGACATCAGGGGTTCTTGACATGCCCACAGCAGTTCTCCTGAAATGGAGCATCCAGGGGGAAGAGGAGATGTTTTTATTTTAAAACAGGTATATTGAGGTATAATTCACCTACCATGCAATTCACCCATTTAAAATGTATACCTCAATGGCTTTTAATATATTCCCAGAGATGTATATTCTTCACCACAATGAATTTTAGAACATTTTCATTATACTGAAAAGGACCCTCGCACTTCTAAGCTGTCACCACCCCAAATATCTGTCCTCCCCAGACCTAAGCAACCACTAATCCATTTTCTATCTCCATGCACTTGCTTCTTCTGGACAATTCATATAAATGAAATTATGTTTCTTTCACTGAGCATAATGTTTTTAATGTCCATCAAAGTTGTGGCATGTAGCAGAGCTTCATTACTCTTCACAGCTGAATAATATTGTACTGCATGGATATAGCCCACTTAGTTCATTCATTCATTTATGAATGGACATTTGGGTTGAATTGTTTCCACTTCTCGGCTATTTTAAATAATGTTACTATGAACATCCCTGTACAAATTTTTGTATGGATGTATATTTTTTATTCTTTTGGGTATATACCTATGAGTGGGCTTGTTGGATCGTATGGCAACTGTATGTTGAACTATTTGAGGAACTGTCAGACCATTAACCAAGGTGGCTGCACTGTATTATGTTCCCACCAGCAGTGTATGAAGATTCTAATTTCTCCACATTAGTACCTGCTATTATCTGTCATTTTTATTATACCATATCATAGTGGGTGTGAAGTGGTATCTCGTTGTGGTTTTGATTTGCATTTCCTTAATAGCTAAAGAGGTTGAGCATGTGCTTATTGGCCATTCGTTTATCTTTTTTGGAGAAAATCTATGCAGATGCTTTCTTTAGGTATTTGGTATCATTCACCAGTGAAGCCATCTGGTTCTGAGCTTTTCTTTGGGGGAAGCATTGGATTACTAATTCAATCTCTTGTTATACATCTATCCAGATTGTTTATTTATTCTTGAGCCAGTTTTGGCAGCCTGTCTTTCTAGGAATTTGTCTATCTCATCTAGTTATCTAATTTGCTGTCAACAGATGTCATAGTATTCCCCCATGGTTCTATAAGGTCAATGTGGGGATATAGTTTTAAGTTCCTACTTCAAAAGCACAGTGTGTTTGAAGTTCATGCTTTATTGTAGAAAAAAAAAGCCCTATGAATAGATGTATCGTAATACAAAAGAAATATTTACATTATTTACTCTTGAGTAAAAATGAAGTACTAGAGAGAGTTTTTATCCTGTTCTTTCACTACCCTACCCTCCAAGCAAGTTATGAGTAGCCCAGTTTGAGATAAGCATGACAAGATAAATTCCCATCAGGGAGAGATTCCCATATTTTCTTAAGACGGCCCATCTGTCTTAATTGTGCTAAGGTTCTAATTCCCAAGGTTTCACAGTGGACTCACAAACTGGAAAAACAGGACCAGAGGGTTCACAAATTTCATTGCACAGATCAATCCACAAAGCATCCCTGTACTGTCACAATGGAGAGGAAGGAGTTTGCTTTGTTAATGTGTGTGTGTGTTGGGGTCTGTGTGTCTGTGTTCTCTGGTCTAGATGGCAGTGCAGGGATCTTGACAGTCTCCTATCTCTGGAATACCAACAGCAAAAAATAAATAGCCAAAATGCAATCTTTTTTTCCCAAATGAACACGAAAGAAGAGTATTTATAACAGAGCTATATTTCAGATTATTTACAGTGAGTCCTGTTTTATTTCAACAAAGGAGATCTTCACCAGATATTCCTTGCTGTACAAAAGAAAATAAAACCCAAAAATTTAACTTGTTTTTTTATAATAAACTGGTGATCTTTATCATGTACAGTAAACAAAGTGGCATTCACATAAACCTAAGATGATGTTTTAATGAATACGTTAACTGTAACATTTCCCCTAAGCCCTTATAATTACTCATTAATTAATCATTCAGCATCAATTCCTAGTAAAAGATGATTATTTTTAACTCATGTGTTAAATTCATCAGAATAAAAAATAATCTATTTCCCCTTCTTTCTTTTTTCTTAGAAAAGCTGTTCTTGAAGACCACCTGCTATTTAGTGATAAGAATGTTTGGACCGGACCTCGTAAAACTGTGAGTATGCTAGCACATTAACCTGGGCCAGTTGCTGGGATGTGGGGGCAACAGGAAAGCTGCCAGGCAGCTGGATGTACTCACTGAACAAGGGCTTGAGCTGTGTTCCTGTTCTTGTTAGTAGTGGAACATTCAGACCTGACTCAGATCCATTGCCACTCGAGGCAAAGGCTCCCCTTGAATTACATAGAGTGTGGCACCTGGCTCGATTTCTCTTCAAGAGCCTTTCAGGAGGAATTTTAGCAACAAGTAACCAGATCCTACTGTCCGGACCTAAAGACTCTCCAAAGAACCCCGGCCTTTCCCTTGTCTCCCAGCTCAGGTCCCAGACCATGTTCTTAGGTTCTCCTCTCTCCTCCCTCAGGTTTCCTGGCTCTCTCCACAAGCCCTAGCCCTTGCCTCTCAGGATCCCACCTGGGCGCCATTATAATCTGTCTGCTTCCTTCTTTCGCTTGTGTTTCTTTTTTGAGCTCAGGTGCACTGGATCAGATAAATCATATTCCTTCCTATTCATGGCATTTTCTCATCAACGATCCATACATGGCTTTCTTATATTTATTATTTGGTTACTTAGTTACTTTGAATAAAGTAATTAGCTTCCAAACCCACCACCCAAAACTAAGTCTAGGACCTTGATTATAATTTACTCTAACCATCCAGTCCCTCGGTCATTCATTCTCATGCTTTTCTCCATCCACTTAATAAACTCCATATTCATCTTTCTCTTGCTTTCCTTTTTCTGTAGTTTTAGTATACATGTATATATACTTATGTTAATATATATTATGTTAAATTTATACATATCTATACTAATAAATATGTGTAATATATATTTATATATAAATAATAAATAGAATAAATATATGTAATATGTTAATTATAATTAGTATATAAGAAGTATATGTCAATGTAATAGAGAAAATTAATCTTACTCAAATATTAATGGATTAATAGCTTAATGATTAATAATTATAATTAATGGTAAAATAATATAACTACATAAAATAATTAGAATTTTACTATATTTATTATATATATTTCTTTAAAACTTATTTTATTTATTTCTTTAGTTTATGAAGAGAGTATCCCATTGTATATAATCTTTTGGGACCTACCACTTAGATTTATACGTCTAAGTTCCATCCATAACATAACATAGTGTCATTGCTGTAGTTTATTTCCCCTGACTATGTAGAATATTGTGTCACTACAAGAATCTATTCCTTCATTCTCCCACTGATGGGTTTTTGGGTTGTTTACTGGTTTTTCTTTCTTGTGAATGGTATTATGATGAATATTCTTATGGGGTTCCTCTTTTATATGCCACTAGCCTCAAAGCAGAGAGGCTCAGAGGCATCATTTCCCACAACTAGGTAGCCTAGAGTTGCAGAATTTTAAAGACGAGTGGAACTTAAAATCATACGGTCCACAGTGGTCGTCCGTGCTAAGTTGTGCTGTATCCCTGCCTCCATCAATATGTACCTCACTCTGTTATGATAAGTGATTTCTAGTGAGCCCCGGACTGGGAGTGTTTGGAAGGCAAGGATGCTTTCTTTTTAACTCTTACTTCTATTACTGTTCCTGCCTCCTAACTGGATTCTAGGCTTGCAGGCCTGCCTATTGGCCTGGAAGTCAACAATCCACATTCTAGCTGGCCAAATATCTTTTAAATGCCAAACTAATATGGTACAAACATGAAGTTCTTCAGTCTTCACACCTTTTGCAGGATTCCTTAGTGACATACACAGGGTTATTTATAAATCAGTCCCTGAGGACGTTTTCAGATTCATCCCTCCACACTCCAAACCACTTGTAATTCCCCCCCCACACCAAGAGGTTTTGGCCTCAGGACATTTGCATAAGATGTTCCCCCTGCTTGGTGCCTCTGAAACCTCTACCCCCAGACAAATTCTACTTCTTTAGACCTCAGTTCCAGGGTCTCTTCCTCTGGAAGCTTTCCTGACCCTCTGCAGGCTAAGACAGACAACACTTCCACTGCTGTCACCACCACACACACACACACACAGACACACACACAGACACACACACACACACTCCTGGGACCCCATGCAAACCCCTAGCACAACACTTACCACATCTATGTGTAATTTCATTCTCCATGGACTTTTCTGAGTTGCTAACTAGATTGAAAGCCTTCTGAGAACCAGGACTGCATTTTATTTGTCTCTCCATCTCTAGGTACTTAGCAAAATACTGAATATGTGGAAGGAAGGGAGGGAGGGAGGGAGGGAGGGAGGGTGGAGGAGAAAGAGAGGGCTTTGTATCTTCAGGGCTTGGTGCTATATTTGAGTCTTCAATATATATTGAAGGCCTTCCATAAATGCTTGCTGAATTAATTATTTTATTATTTTAAAAGAAAAAAAGTATCACTACAGATGAGCTATGACTAGACTGCTCCAAAGAAACTGCTTGAACATATTAAAACAGAAAAAGAACTTTTTAGCCTATCCATTGAATCTGCTTATATACCTAGTATGAGGTATATAAGTGCTCTGGGGGAAATGTCAGCTTGACCAGAGAGGTTCTGCTGGGCCTGGATCAGGGAACCAGAGAGATAGGTGGAAAAAAGTCACAGAAGCTAAAGAGGGCAGTGCATGTAGATACCCAAAAGGGGGAGCCAGAGATTAGCTACCACATGTATGGGGAGTAAAAGGGCTGTGGCCTAGGTTGGTTGAGAAACCCATTGTTCTTCTGTAGCTGGCTGGAGAGTGGCAAGTGCAAGAGACATAAGCACAAGGATCAGAGAGGACAGACAGACACTATACTACGTACTGCAGGTGTGAACTGTACAAGGGACAGTCCCCATCTCAAATGACAGCAAATGAACACAAGGTGTTATAGAAGAATCGTCCCAGCAAACCACCAAAAGAGGGCCACTCGCTGAGTAGGTGGCAGGGAGGGGAGGACATTTTTTCCTTTGAGATGACTTAAAGACCTAAGACAACAAATTCTCATTAGTATTGGGTGGGCCATTTGAAGAAAGACATATGTAGTAAATCATCCCTCTTCATGGTTCTGTCCACCATTAGTTTGATTTGTTAGTAATTTTCCAGTACCCATATTAGTTGTTTGCTGATAGACATTTCTCCTCTTATGGTGTGCTCTTCTTACAACTTGTTTTAATCAATCACATACAGTTTGGGGTTGATATAGGTGCTGAAAATGACAAACTTATGATTTAGTTTTACCTGAATTTCAGGCTTCCAGTATTAAATGTGTTTCCTAACCCAGAGGGCATCCCTCCTCATTATTTCATACCAGTCGATTCTCAATGATTCATGGACTAATTATTCAGCAATTACACTTCCTGCCCATTGGCAAGCCACAGGATGTTTTTGGGAAGTGGGACACCTGAGCACTCAGGCATTCCCCCAAGAACCTGGGTCATGCAGGGAGGGGATAATTCTAGGAGCAACCAATCCTAGCCAGTGACCATGTGCTAGGTCCTCCTCTACCTGGTTTTGACCTCCATCGTGCCATTTGTTGCCATAGCAAGCCTGATCCTTGTCTTCTGTACATCTCACCTTGCTTCCTGGGATTTATTTATGCTTTCCTCCAAATCATAAACTCTTGTATTCCAAACCTAGGTGCTCTCAGAGATCAGGAGAGGCCTAAGCTACTAACATTTTTTAGAAGAAAATGTGTAACGGGGTTTATAACATAGTACGCCTTAAATGTAATTAATGTATTTTTTAGACACCAAAAACACAAAGCAGTATCTGTGCCAGTCACAAGATAATTACAGCAGTCCCCCCCTTATCCAGAGGGGATACATTCCAAGGCCCCCCAGTGGATGCCTGAAATCAGATAGTACTGAACTATATATACTATTTTTTCCTATACATACATACTTGTGATAAAGTTTAATTTATAAATTAGGCATAGGAAATGATTAACAACCATAATAAAATAGAACAATTATAACAACACACTGTAATATAAGTTATGTAAACGTGATCTCTCTCTCTGTCTCTCTCTCAAAATATTTATTGCACTGTACTCACCCTTCTTCTTGTGATGATGTGAGATGATAAAATGCCTACGTGATAAGATGAAGGGGGATGAATGACAAGGCATTGTGATGTAGCATTAGGCTACTTTTTTTTTCATTATGTTCAGTTAGCCAACATATAGTACATCCTAAGTTTTTGTTGTAGTGTTCAACAATTCATTAGTTGCATATAACACCCATTGCTTATCCCAACACGTGCCCTCCTTAATACCTATCACCTGATTACCGCATCCTCCCACCCCTCCCTTCTGTAACCCTCAGTTGTCTCCTGGAGTCCAGGGTCTCTCATGGTTTGTCTCCCTCTCTGATTTCTTCCCGGTTATCCCTCCCTTCTCCTGTGGTCCTCTGCTCTATTACTTATGTTCCACATATGAGTAAAACCATATGATAGTTGTCTTTCTCTGCTTGACTTATTTCACTTAGCATAATCTCCTCCAGTCCCATCTATGTTGATGTAAAAGTTGGATATTCATCCTTTCTGATGGCTGAGTAATATTCCATTGTGTATATGGACCACAACTTCTTTATCCATTTGTCTGTTGAAGGGCATCTCGGCTCTTTCCACAGTTTGACAATTGTGGACTTTGCTGCTCTGAACATTGGGGTGTATGTGCTACTCTTGACCTTCAGATGATATGTTAGAAGGAGAATCATCTGCTTCCAGACCACAGTTGACCACCAGTCACTGAAACTATGGAAAGCAAAACCACAGATAAGAGGGGGACTAGTGTACAAGATTTAGAGAAATGAACAAATTCATAGTGTGCTATGGGTGTGGTCCAGAAATTGGATAAAAGTATTAAGTTGCATGAGGAAGATCTTCTTTCAGTGTTGTGAGTATATCTCTGTGACTATATATTAATATATAAACTTTCTTTGAAAGTGATGTCAAGGTCTAAATTTGAGAGCTTTCATGTGTGGAAGGCCCTGTCCTCACTCCCTGCCATAGGCTGTTACTCTGTCTATTAACCTGTCTGTTAACCCTGACCTTGCTCCCTTCTTTTGATTTATGGTGATGATCATCATCATTGACTTCATTCTACTATGATCCTAATTAAACTTGTTAATTAGCTCTGCCAAATGTTTTGACGCCTCCTCCCCCACCACCCCTGGTCCCCCACCACATGCCTCATTCCTACACACCTCTATACCAGTAAGGGTAGTAAAAAGAAGTGAATTAAAATGTGACAATTTTGGGGTGCCTGAGTGGCTCAGTCGTTAAGCGTCTGCTTTTGGCTCAGGTCATGATCCCAGGCTCCTGGGATCGGGCCCCACATTCGGCTCCCTGCTTGGCAGGAAGCCTGCTTCTCCCTCTCCCACTCCCCCTGCTTGTGTTCCTGCTCTCGCTATCTCTCTCTCTGTCAAGTAAATAAAATCTTAAAAAAAATAAATAAAATGTGACTATTTTGGTCTTTTTGCTGCTATAGGAAAATAATATTGGGTGGGAATGGTTATTATGAATTTGGAGATTTCCTAAGGATTTCACATTTTATGCATCACCTGAGCTTTCTGCCCCATGGCTCGTAAAGAGCACATATGCTACTTTGCCACTTCTTTGCATCTTGTACATTCTAGTGGTCTTACACTTGTCTGGATTTATGATGCTCAGCATTTTCTATTCTTGTCCAAAGGACTGTTTCTCACTTTCAGTCTTCTGATGATGAAGCTCTGATCTTAGAGGACTCTGGGAAGAACACCACATACCTAGTTCTCCTCTCCTATTCCTCAGTGTAGAGACCATCAGCCTCACTCTCTGACTGTGGGGACCCCATTTCCACTCCTGTAATCAAGTTCACTTACTTGAAATTGTGCTCTATTTGCAGAGAAAATGAATAGGTCTTGAAATCATATGATTAGTTGGTGGTCCTGGATTACCACAGATGGGATTATTGGCTGTAGGTTAAAAAAAAAAAAAAGTTAAGCAGAGCCCTATTTATCACTCTCCTGAGCCCACTAAATATTAGACCCCCATAAAAACAGCAGTCATCAGTTAAATAAATGAACCATTAAGTTGAGGACAGATGTGTGAAAACAGCCACCCTCTCCTGATTTACTGACCCTTAGTAGACATTAGTTTGCTAACGGACTTTATCTGCTATATACAGCTTGACCCTCAACTTTGAAGATGTGACTTCATTTTATACTTCAAGATAACTTCCCCTCCACCTCTCATGAAGGAGCCCTGGGGCCAAGCAGATGACTCTCTTTCTCCCTCTTAACTTAGATGCTCACAAAAGCTTAAGAAGCCATCTTGCCAGGCCTCAGACAGAGATGGAAATGGGACCTGGAAGCCCCCAGGAACACAGGGGCACGTTCTCCCCAGGCTTCCTCACTGCACAAACTGGGTTCTGACGCCTGAACCCCATCCTACAGATTAGTTTTCCAAATGCTCAGTCCACATGGCAGGAAATGACATTATAGTCCCAAGTCACTATAGCTCCTATTATTCTGGGAACAGCCCAGAATGAAGCTGAAATCTTTAGCACTAATTCTAAGTTTCCATAAGAGAGAATCTGACTGGTCCTGCTTGTCCAATGTCATCCGGTGAGGTCCAATCAACGGGCCAAGAGATAGGGAGTACAAGCACAGTTGCCGGGAACCTGCCCCTATGGGTGAGGGGAGACTGTTAAATGATCATGTGAGCTGGGAAGAAACCCCAAGAAGTATCTTCTAGAATCTGGATCTGGTTTTCTGAGATCAGTCTCTAGATATTACCAGCCTATGTTTATAGATTCTTTTTGTTGTTGTTTCGGTTTCGTTTGGGTTGGGTTTGAATCAATTATTTCCTTGGAATAGTTACGAAAAATCCATGCTCTGTTCGTCCCTTCATTTGAAGCAGCACATTGTTCTCATTCTTCTTGGTAAGAAGAGTTCGGGGAGTGTCGGGTAGAAAATTGATACGGGGGGTTTGTTTTAGCCCCTTCAAACTCGATTAAACCAAAACATTTGAAGACACTTTCCTTATACCATCCTGGGGCAGGGGGAGTCAACTACGTTGTATTTTCTTCCAAAAGAAATATATTTATTTTAAAGGGAAAGAAAGGATTTGGATTATGCCTTAAAAATAATTTTAGGTGGGGCGCCCGGGTGGCTCAGTTGGTCAAGCGACTGCCTTCGGCTCAGGTCATGATCCTGGAGTCCCTGGATCGAGTCCCGCATCGGGCTCCCTGCTCAGCGAGGAGCCTGCTTCTCCCTCTGGCCCTCCTCCCTCTCATGCTCTCTCTCTATCATTCTCTCTCTCTCAATAAATAAATAAATCTTAAAAAACATGCAGCCAATAATACTGTATCCAGCTAGGCTGTCATTGAAAAAGAGACTTATGGGCGCCTGGGTGGCTCAGTTGGTTAAGCGACTGCCTTCGGCTCAGGTCATGATCCTGGAGTCCCGGGATCGAGTCCCGCATCGGGCTCCCTGCTCGGCGGGGAGTCTGCTTCTCCCTCTGACCCTCCTCCCTCTCATGCTCTCTGTCTCTCATTCTCTCTCTCGCAAATTAAAAAAAATAATAATAATAATAATAATTTTAGGTGTTTAAGGCTTTATCACACATGATTTTTTTGCTATAAGACCTAGCAAACTTTAAAATATTGTTTCCACCAAATGATACCCCTCTCCATTTTTCCTTTCCCAGTTGTATTTGTGGCTTCTTCTGAAAAGAATCACAGTGCCCATGTGAGAGGCTGACCACAGCTCAGTGCTGTCTGTGTCCCCTTCCCACCCCCAGGACCTTATTCTAAACAGAGGAGAGAACAACGCAGCAGGAGATCGTTATGATCTGGCAGCTACATGGGGCTGGACTCAAACACCAAGCTAGAATCCATTCTGGGGATTTACCTTCCTTTGAAATAAGTTCTATTTCCTAAATGCCCGAGAGATCTTAAATAGCCTTTGTTCTGTCCCATTTCCCTCCAGGCTTAGCACAGATATGAATGCTGATGTGTTGTGTCATACCCTGGAGTTTTGTAAGCAGGACCCTGGCCAACCATTGTGTCATCTCTACCCGCTTCCCAAGGTGAGTGGGTTTTCACTTTGAATGTCAGATTATGGTGACATGCAAGCCCTTTGGAAATGTTGTAAAGGGAGGTTCAGCTTCGCTGGCTCAGGGGTTTGGGAACAGAAAGAGGCAAAATGACATTTTCAATTACATCGTGTGAAATAATGTTGCCCTAGACCCTTCCCCCCACCCCATGCTGCCAAAGAATGTCTTTTCCTATTTAACTATCGTAGACTATAATCTAGAGGTGGACTGGCAGTAGGTGGGAAATCTAACCAGCCAAGAAGATAAGAGATTAAATTTCTCTCTACCATTTAAAAATCAAGCAGGTCACTTTTGTAGAAAGATAAACTCATCCAGTTTGCCCAGGACTTTCCTGGGATAAGCCCTGAAAGTCCCACATCCTGGGAAAACCTGAGCAGTTGGTCATCCTAGTCTGAGCTTTATTGTACTCACCCAAAAATGGATATAATAAAATGCCTAAAGTACCTCCTTCACAGGTTTGTTGTGGGAAGTAAGTTAGCTAATACACCCAAAATGCTCAGCACGATACCTGCTACATAAAAACGTGTTAGTAGAAGTGTAGACAATATCATTATTATCAATATCATTATTATTCAGATAGCTCTTCAGAACACCCTGTGTGCATTATATCATGTTGGACAATTTTCAATTGGAAGACAGCAGACACGGCTGCAAATGTTGACAATATTCTCAGCTCATACTCTGAGTGAAAGTATAATATTAAATCTGGTTAGGCCTCAAAATATTGATTTTTCAGAAACTTGCTATAAATAAATTAATTAATTAAAATAAAATAAAATAAAATTCTATGCTTCCTATTCCAGAATTGTAGTTTTTCTGTGTATGACACAATAGGTTTCTGATTTATATGTAATTTCCTTTTTATTCTCATTGAATTAAAGTCAGTTTAACACTTTGTGGCCTAACCAATGAACATGATGCTTCTGAATGACAGCATTAAATATCATAAGCCTGTCCCCTTGAGAAGGAAAAGAGGGGTGCAAATACCTGGAGTATAAGCGCATGTCATGCTTCCTAGGTCCTTGACTGCATGTCAATTACATTTCCCCGAATTCTACCTGAGAAGCTTTGAAATCCACTAGTTTCTAGAAGGGATAGGAACTTTTAATTAAAAATTTTTTTCATGTGTTCAAATAGCATGTGAATATGGTATCATAATATTTGCTATTTGATAATGCACAGAGGAAATGTGTCTCTATGTACAAAGGCATGTGATACGGGTTTTTTGTCATTTCCTTTCCTTAAATAACATCATGTTATATATACATCACAACCGTAGTTATACATAGTCACAAAATGTTCAACTTTAAACTGTCCTATGTAAAATGACATTCTTTATTTTCGTACCCTGTGGAGTTTATACCCAGAATACCATTTTCTTGTCTTCCCATTACAACACCCTTGGCAGTTCCTAACTCGGGAGTGTTGCAGCCATCCTAGCTGGCTGGGAGGGAGTGGGAGGATTTCACCCTAGAAATGGCTCAGCTTGCACCCCAGCAGGGCTCAGCTTGACATTCCCCCAGTCACTGTTCTGGACCTTCATCCTTCTCCTCAAATCCCCATCACCAGCATCCATCCCTACAAGTGCCCCAGGGAAGAGGGGCATTTGGTGCAAACATGGACAGCTTCACTCTCTTCTGCCTTCAAGATTTCTTTAATAGCAACAACTGGTACTTCCTGAAGATTCACTATCCTACATGGTGCTGTGCTTACCGTTCACATTTAGTCCCCCAGACAACTCCAGGATGGAGGCACCATTGTTTATAATGACCCCTTTTTTTAATGTTGCAGAAACTGGGGTAAAGAGGTTATGTAACTTGCTGAAAGTCGCTCCCTTAGGAAAGAACAGAACTGGGATTCGTATCCTTAGCCTGCTGAGAGTGGATAGTTAATCTCTTATCCATTGTCAGTGTTTCTGAAAATCCTTCCTGGGGTGTCTCTTCACATCAGTCAGCTGAAATCCCACCACCACAAATAACCAATGTCAAATATTGGATGTTTTCCTTTTAATTTTAAATTAATTATTATTATATTGATTTTTTTGAGAGTTATGATTGTGTATATGTAATTTTTTACTCTACTTTTCCCCCTTAACATTAAACTTTGAGCATGTATTTTTTAATGGTATATATCAGACCTTCTTTTCATTTCCATGGCACAAATTACACCTACAAAGCAGGTGTGAGTTAGTAGGTGGAATTACCTACCTACTAAAGATGTAAATAATTTCCAGCCTGCTGCCAGATGCCTCCCTCATGACTGTCCCAGTCAATACCTACCCCACAGTGTAGCCACTGTTCTAAAATCTATCACCACAGGTTAGTTCATTCATATAAAATTCTGTTCTTGAATGTCATATCAATGGAATCATACAATATGGTCTTCTCCGTGTCTGATAATTTTTGTGCCTGTGAGGGTCATTGTGTTTTGCGTGTGTAACAGTATCACTACATGAAGGATTCCCACAATCATCCTTTGATGTAACTCCCACTCTAGCTTCCTAGTTAGTCCAATCAAATTCTGCTCTTGCCTGCTTTCCAAAAAATTCTCCACACCGATGCCATAAAGGCCTTTCTATGAAGTAAATTTGATCTTGTCACTCTACCTCAGTGCCTTGCTGTGGAAATCAGTTTCTCCCTCATTCTTCAACTGGGTGGACTTCCTGTCCTTCAGATCTCAGCTCACATGTTGCTTCTTCAGGGAGTCCATCCCTGACTCGTCCTACATACCCTTCTTGTCGAAGCTCTTGTAGGCCCCTCCACGGAACCTGCCTTGTTTTAATGAACAAGTGTTTAATGAACAATGAACATGATGCTGCTTCCTGGGATAAGCCCTGAAAGTCCCACATCCTGGGAAAACCTGAGCAGTTGGTCACCCGGGTGATTGCTTGTCTATCCATCTCTCCCACTAGGCTATCACCTCCAGGAGGACTCTGCCTTGGTCACCACTGTACACCTAGTGCCTAAGATGGTGCCTCACACATAATAAAGAAGTATTTGTCAAATGAATAAACAAAGTGCCACTAGCTTCTCATTTGCATCATTGATGGAAATTCTGATTTCCCTTACTTCGTGGACACATTAATTTTCCCAGTGCCTATCTCTGTGCCCAGCTTATGATTTCTATATTGCCTACCCAGTTAGGTATGCATTTTCACTTAGCATTTCAGGATTCTCAAAAAGCCTTCCTGGACTTCCATGGTTATCCTTGTGTACCCCCTGCTGTGGCCAAAATGGAGTGATTGGCTCTCTCTTGAGCTCACCTTAACCTTCCCACCTCTGTACCCTTGTTCTCAATCATTCCTCCACCCAGGATGTCCTGTCAATACCGGGCCCACCCTTCGAGCTCACATCTCTGTCACTTTCTCTGTAGAATAATTCCTAATCCTTTCCACAAAATATTAACTCTGCTCTCCACCAGCATCATAAATACCTTTTGAAGTACTATGATGTGCCAATGTTGTTCTAAATACTTTATGTACATGAATCATTTAATCTTATGAAATAGGTATTGTTGTCCACATGTTATAGATGAGGAAAGTATAGCACAAAGATATTAAAATATTAAGTTTACATAGATTTTCTTATTAAGATGTAAGCTTATCAAGGTGGCAGGTCTGCATCTTGCCCGTCTTTGTTGCTCCCATTGTGCCAGGCACGTTTGCTGTCTAGATAACACACCAGTGCTGCACTTGACATGTGTGACCTCATTTAATGGTGCTCCTAGGGGGTGGGGCTTATTTTACAGGTGAAGAAATTGAGCCTAGGAGAAGTTAAGAGATTACAAAGTTAATAAGTGGCAACGAGAGGATTCAGCCCCAGGTCTGTTTGTCTTTAAAGCCCAAGCTCTTCCCCACTGTGCTCTAGGCCTCACTGCTGCTCCTGGGGTATAGTTACTTTTAATTGAACCACTGCTCCTGGGCCAGTAATTTCTCACAAGCAAGACTCCGTACCCTCAGTGTCCTGCTTTGCATGTGTTTCCGATTCTGGTAAAATACAAATAATGCCACATGAGCCATTGCCCCTGTGAAATGCATGCTGCAGGGTGGAGGGGAAAAGGTGGTCCTTCTGCTCCAGGGAGCTAGTGGGCAGAATCCAGCAGTGTAGAGCAATGGGATCTGACTTCAGTAGGAACAAAAGTACAAGTGGAACCACATTTAGGGACCTTAATAAACTGCCTGTCATCTATGGCACAGTTGACATTCCAAGCCCACTTTTTGCCCATCCTTTAGCTATGGCTCATATCATTATCTACCGTGTGCTCAAAATGACAAACGTCATCCATAATTAACTGAAGCAAGAAACAATCTACAGGGGCGCCTGGGGGCTCAGTCGTTAAGCGTCTGCCTTCGGCTCAGGTCATGATCCCAGTGTTCTGGGATCGAGCCCTGCATCGGGTTCCCTGCTTGGCGGGAAGCCTGCTTCTCCCTCTCCCACTCCCCCTGCTTGTGTTCCCTCTCTCGCTGTGTCTCTCTCTGTCAAATAAATAAAATCGTTAAAAAAAAAAAAAAAGGCGCCTGGGTGGCTCAGTTGGTTAAGCGACTGCCTTCGGCTCAGGTCATGATCCTGGAGTCCCGGGATCGAGTTCCGCATCGGGCTCTCTGCTCGGCAGGGAGTCTGCTTCTCCCTCTGACCCTCCTCCCTCTCATGCTCTCTGTCTCTCATTCTCTCTGTCTCAAATAAATAAATAAAAAAACTTAAAAAAAAAAAAAAAAGAAACAATCTACAATGTTCAGCTGGCACCAGGAGGAGGGGGGGGGGGTTGGAAAGGAGGACAAGACAGGATAGGAAAGGAACAGAAAGAAGAAAATTGCAGACTGCATTGTAAAGACCACCCAGATGGTTCTGTGTTACCTACTTTGAGGGGATTATTTATACCACTCTTACTCTCATTTGCATCCAAAACAAGGCAATGCCTGCTGCTGGAACGTGCACGCGTGCATGCTTGCGTGTGTGCATAAGCAGGACCCTGACATTGAAAATGGAATGCAGTTCCTTCATGTGTACCTTGTCATGCTTGAGTCGTGTCTTTATTAGATCAGTGTTAGAGTGCACCCATTGGGCCAGGAGCGGATCCTCCTCAGCTTTATGCTGCTCCCTCCAGGCATACCCTGTAACTTGGAAAAGACACCCTTCCTAACCACCCCAGAGCTGCAGGGACATGCTACATTCACAAACATCTCGAAGGCATAGTCAAGACCTACTTCACACCACTTTGATCCACATTAAAAGAGAATTATATTCGAGCATGTGCTCTAGTGCTGATAGATTCTCCTTACTTCCCTGGGGGCCTCCAACCCATTTAAAGGGCTGTGGGCAATGGGAGGGGGGAGTCAGGAATGAATTTGCTTTAAGATTCCATTCTACCAGTTATGCTTGTTCAATGTAAACATCGCAGGTAGGAGAAGGGGCCTCAAGCAAAGGAAGAGAGGTAGCCAGATGCCAGCTCTATATGGGAAAAGAAACATAAATACATTTATCACTGGGTGAGGGAGAGTGGGAGGGAGGCTGGAAATGTAAACAAGGGGCAGATTGGAAGGGCTTCCAGTGTTAAAGAGTCATTCAAATACTGGAGTAAAAATTCAGCATATTTTGATATTTATTTCACACAACAAATTTTAAGTACTTGAAATCAGTCAAACAGATTATTTAATACATTTCAAATACAAAAATTCATAAACAGGTAAAATGCAAATATACTGAAATATACATTAAATGTATTCTAATATAAAAATAAAATATTGCTTCAAAGAAGCAGTACATAAAATAAAGTTTAATTGGGGTTATACATGAAATGCGATGATCTTTTTTAAGTCATCTTAGTCTATCGTGAGGTCATCCTTTAGCTATGAAAAACTTCCCAGTTATTTCTCATTTGTCATCATCTTCCTATCTCATCTCACGTAAATGGTGATTCTAATGCAGACACCATCTTAATACCAATTTTAAAAATTATTTTAGAAAAATAATAAACTGTAAGAGGACCCATTGCCTTAGGAAAGCAATCCAGACTTTGAAATGGCCTTTTCCTGAGTGAGTCTGATTGCCAGAGGAACCCGAAGTTCTCCAGCGCTGAGTGTGTGGGACTGTATGCATACACAGGGAACTCATGCTTCCTTGGGACCCAAATTACCACAAGGCTGACATAAAAAAGCTTGGGAAGGAGTAAGTTTGTACTCTTTTTATGAGAAAATGTCACATGACAAATTGTTGTTCAACTGAGAGATAAATAAGCTGATCTCAGGAACTTACTTTCATTTCTTTTTTTTTTTTTAAGATTTTATTTATTTATTTATTTGAGAGAGAGAGAATGAGAGAGAGAGAGAGCACATGAGAGGGGGGAGGGTCAGAGGGAGAAGCAGACTCCCTGCCGAGCAGAGAGCCCGATGCGGGACTCGATCCCAGGACTCCAGGATCATGACCTGAGCCGAAGGCAGTCACTTAACCAACTGAGCCACCCAGGCGCCCCAAACTTACTTTCATTTCTTAAATATTAAGTGTAAAATAAAATATCTAGCATCTCTTTTAATTGAAGATCTCAGGTAGTAAGGTTTAGGAAAAATTACAAATAGACCGGAATTGAACAATTTCTAAGATTCATGAATCACTCACTACATTTCATTCTGTACAGTGCTTTCAGATGTGTGAGCTAATCTTCCCCAAAGTTTTTCAATGAGTTCCGTTTTGTCCAATATGGTGTGTGTGTGTGTGTGTGTGTGTGTATGTATTTGGGTAAATTTCTCTACTCCATCTCTGTTTAATAAGACCCAAGTCTCTAAAGTCCGCCTTTGTCCTCTCAACATTGTAATTATGACTTGCCTTTTTTGTGTGTGGCATGTGCACAGAAAATAAAAATGAATTCAGCGCTCTCAGTTAAACAGAATCTCTGTGTCAAACAAGGAAGAAGAAAAAATTACTTCCTCTGTCATCATCACTACATTGGAGTTTCCATGGCTACTGACATGGACAATTCTAGCAAATAACAGCTAAAAACTAAACAGAAGCTTCTCTTCCTATTTGGTTGTCTGGTCAACGTCTCCAATTTGTATTTGCTCTTCCCGTGTTCTCCACCCTAACTCTGTAGAGTATGTGAGTGTTTTCTCACACATCCAAGCTTAGGGGGAAACAAATCATTAAATAATAAAGAACCATTTTTGTGATCATCAGAATTTCAGGTTAAGGAAATTTCCTTCTTGAATGATGGCTGATCTTCAACTGTGACTTGGCAAACTATTAAAAAATCAAATGTTACTTGTGAAGGGAACATACATTCAAGGAAGAGTAACCTACAATTTTGGAGCATTTTTTTTGTGTACTACCTCACTACTCTGGAAGAGTTAATAAAATTTTCCACTTTATAAACCCATGTTTGTACCTAGAAGGCAACCATATCTTTAGTAACTGGGACCAGAAATGGTACTAAGGTCACAAGTGTCTTGGGTGAAATTGATAGGCTTTTAAGGCATAAAGAGTCATTCTTTTATTCTCGCAATAGACCTTTACTAAGCTCCTATTGTGTGACAGGCACACATTAAGGCTGAATGATAAAAGGCAATGACAAAAACAATTTGAGTTGTTACACCCATACCAAAAGCTGGCCTACGTACTTGTCATATAGCATTTAAAGTCCTTCCACACAATTGCAAGCTTATTCTGTTATCCAAATTTTACAGACAAATCAAAATTCAAGCAAATTGCTGGTTGTGGAGCTGTTTATTTGACAATGTTTGTAAAGTTCCTATTTAAACATCTCAGGAAATTTTGAACAATGAGATAAATGACAGGGGGATATAGCCTTCTAGATGTGGAAAAGTCAGCCGAAAAGGGAATAGAATATATTGCCTAAAAATAAACCCAAGTGCATTGGAGATTCTTGTTTTTGATAAAAATAGCATTTCAAATCAGTGGTACAACACTGGCTTATGCAATAAATGGATAGAACTAAAGACTAGCCATTCGGAAATAAAATTTAAGCTAAATGTTTATCTATTTCTTACAGCAAAATAAAACCCAAATGAATTAAAGGTTGAATCATTAAAAATGGAACCATAAAAGAAGAAAAATCTGAGCAATTTTATTTGTAATTTGTGATACAGAAGTCAGATGAATACATCTGACTAATAAAAAACCCGCCAAACACAAAGTCAAAAAAAATAGTAAACGGGGAGAATGTTTTTGTAATATGCCACACAAAGAATTGCTTTTCCACAATTCAAAGAGCTTTTATAAGATCAAAAAAAAAAAAAAAATGAGCAAAGGCCACAAACAATTAGTTTGTAGAAAAGGAAGATCAAAGGACCAAAAATGTAGGGGGAAATACCAATCTTCTCATAACTAAAAGGGTGAAAATTAAATGAGATTCCAACTATCTCTTATGTATTTTGCCTCCACAAAACTCTTTGAAAGTCATTAGACAAGAAATTATCACAGCAACAGAAAGGCTTTAAATATCAGAGACCACTAAATTAAATTGCTCCCTGAAGACTTGAAGGCCTAAAACACTAACATAACTGAGGAAAGCATTAAGCCCTGTGCTTGGATATACAGTCTACTGTTCAATCTTTTCTCTGGGCATTTCGAGGTATCTCAAGAGAGATACCATATTGTATTTTGGTGTAAGCCCATATTTGGAATTTTGGAGAATTTATCTATTTAGACTTGCTTAGAGACTAATTTGGAGGTCAGTTAACTCATAGAGATCTTTGAAATCTTCAAAATAGAGCAGTAATAATGCAAATTTAAGTTACCGTTTCCGCTAAGTAGAAGAAATCAAGTGATTCCAAGAAAGACACTTATATGGTATTCAAGATTTGAAAATGTTTCTTGCCTACTTTAGAAAAGTTTAAAAAAATAACTCTTTCCTGATAATATGCTTCTTTCTTTCCTTAGCTCAAGAAAAGCTAATGACTCTAGTGAATTTGAACTGTTCAAAAAGATACTTCAAATTTCGAAGTTTTTTTTAAAGATTTCATTTATTTATTTGACAGAGAGCACACAGGGGAGAGGCAGGCAGAGGGAGAAGCAGGCTCCCCACTGAGCAAGGAGTCTGATATGGGACTTGATCCGAGGACCCTGGGATCATGACCTGAGCTGAAGGCAGATGCTTGACCGACTGATCCACCCAGGCATCCCCTGAAGTTTTAATCAGTGGTCTCCCAATATCCACCCTTGGCCCTTGTCTTCACCTAAAATAGTCACCCACATCAGAACTCAGTTCTGAAGTCATTTCCTCTAAGAAGCTTTTCCTGACACCCCAACTTCCTTGCCTTTCATCATATCCCCTCCTTCCAGAATGTATTACAATTGTAATTAACAGTTGCACAATAAGCTAAATAATTATACAATTATTATTTAACATCTGTTCCTTCTGTTAAGGTATAAACTCCATGAGAACAGATAACCCAGCTATTTTATCCCCCAAGCACATGCTGTTATGTGTGATTTCCCCAGAGCCCAGCACAATTCACTGCACTTATTAATCAGTAAGTATTTGTTGAATGAATAGTGGACCCAAAGAGGTCCACATCCTAATCCCCAGAACCTGTGAATGTTACCTTCCATGGAAAAGGGACTTTGCAGGTGTGATTAAGTTAAAGATCTAGATGGGGAAACTATCCTGGATCATCTGGATGAGCCTGACATAATCAAAAGCATCCTTATAAGAGAGAGGCAGGAGGATCAGAATGTGAGAAGAAGATATGGCAACAGAGACAGAGTGATGAGGCCAACAGCCTGTCATCACAACAAGCAAAAAATTAACTTTTCCAACTATCTTTGTTTTTTTTTAATTTTTTTAAAAGATTTATTCATTTGAGACAGAGAGATACAAATACTATATCAAATACTGGTACAGCCACGAAGCACCAAAGAGGCAAAAAATGGATTCCCCCTGAAACTACAACTGTTAGCCCAGCTGACACCTCGTTTTTGCCTCCTAAGACTCATTTTAGACTTCG
This sequence comes from Mirounga angustirostris, assembly GCF_029215605.1. Taxonomy (NCBI): domain Eukaryota; kingdom Metazoa; phylum Chordata; class Mammalia; order Carnivora; family Phocidae; genus Mirounga; species Mirounga angustirostris. Next base: position 40,696,414 of record NW_026991720.1, read on the forward strand.
GACTTCCTCCGAAACTGTGACATAATAAATTTGTTCGAAACCACTATGTTTGTGGTAATTTGTTACGGCCACAATAGGAAACTAACACAGATTAATTGTGAAACACTGGACAAGACTGATCTAGCAACCTGAATGCAAAAAAGATAATAATAATAATAAATAACAACAACAAATAGAATATTATGTTGCAGAACAGTTGGCCTAAAACAACCCAGTGACTGACCGAACCACACTCACCATCTAACTAACCCAGTTATTTGCCAGAAATCCTGTGTTTAAAGAGTAGGACAATCTCTGGTAATAAGAATAGCCCATAGAGTCTGGCCCTGGAGAACTACACATGCACAGACTCTAGGGAAGAAACAGTCAAAATGTAACAACGGTGTTGGTTGTGAAGCCTTGGACAATTTTAGCAGCACTGGCTCTTGGACTTCTCATCTCTAAAGTGGAATTGTTAATTCCTCCCCTGCTGTCGGTATAAGGTGAAGAGATACAGCATATATAATGCCTGGTACAGACGTGGATGCATCAAAGAACCTCTGTATATGTGCAGTGATGGTGCTGCAGTGGTGAAGTCGATGGATAACGTCAGACAAAGGAGCGGAAGGGGAATGGTGCTATTTAAAACAACGCTTTTTTTTTTTTTTTAAATAATAATTTTTTTTAATTTATTTTTTATTCTTATGTTAATCCCCATACATTACATCATTAGTTTTAGATGAAGTGTTCCATGATTCATTGTTTGTGCATAACACCCAGTGCTCCATGCAGAATGTGCCCTCCTCAATACCCACCACCAGGCGAACCCATCCTCCCACCCCCCTCCCCTCTAGAACCCTCAGTTTGCTTTTCAGAGTCCATCGTCTCTCATGGTTCGTCTACCCCTCCGATTTCCCCTGCTTCATTCTTCCCCTCCCGCTACCTTCTTCTTCTTCTTTTTTTTTTTCTTAACATATATTGCATTATTTAAAACAATGCTTTTTTAAAAGGTGCTGTTTGGGGAAAGGATTAGGGTAGTATGATTAAATACATTAATGATACCAATAGCTCTACAATGCAGAATTAGCCCAAGAGAAGGAAAGGAAAAAAATTAGCTAATGGTAAAATACATTTGAAGAAGAGAGATTCAGTGATAAAAGGGAATGCATTTAAAGATAGTGGCTTTTTTCTTTCATATTTCCCTCCCTCCCTCCCTCCCTTCCTTCCTTCCTTCTTTCTTGTCCCTGGAAGAAGAAAGTGGCATGAACTGACTTCATTTTTTCCCACACAGCTAAGAATCATAAATGCCCTTTAGAGCTGGGCATTGTTGGAACATGAAAATCAAATTGGGCTTTGGTACATCTCATCCTACATATCGGAAAATCACCACTGTGAGATACAGTGGAATATAGATACAATAACAGATGAGCAGATCCCACCCAAAGGCCAGGCATGCCAGGATTTGATAAAACCTTACAAGCAGAGGAGCTTCCCACCTTTGTCTTTCTACTTAATGGAAGTCACCTCAAAGCACTTTTCCACCTTTCTCTTGGCTCTTGTAGTCTGTCTTACACTGGAGTTATTATGCGCTTACTACCTCCAGTGGTCAGTCAAGTCCCTGGAGATAGTAAAATCTTGCTCCATTTGTGAATAAACTTATACCATTAAATTTGAGGGTGTGGAAAAAACCTGCCCTAATAAACTTCTAGAAAAGATCCAAGTAGATCAGTGATCTTCCCCCACTCTCAACCTCCTCCACCCACGTACGTGCCTGCTCTTCGACAATAAAAAACACGCATCTAAAATCATCATTTCACTTCCCAAGGGGCTTTCTCCTTTGTGGGTACCTGCCACTGCTGTCAGGAGTGTGACGAGAACAAAAGGCACTTTCTGTAATTTTTAAATCTACCTGCTGCTATAATTGATAGCAGAGAACGCAATCGCTAAAAATTGTTCACCGTGGAAACTCATGCCTAAAAATACTATTTCTCTTTACTTCTTTCACTCCTGAGTGTGTCAGGATTTAATTATTTAACATCACAAAACCTGAGAAGGCCCAATTAATGAATGTGTCTTGTCCAATTCACCAATACTCCTAAAATGTCAGGAGAAACGATGTCGAGTTCTGGAGCATTCCCTGTACACTATATTATTTACATGCTTCCCCACCGTAGACAATACAGTACACTGTGCTTTGGCTGAGAGATTTGAATGTTTGGGAAATGCTTTTCTAAATAGTGCTTCTTACCACAAAGTGGCTGGAAGCCTTGAATATGCTAATGTGTGTTACGGCTCTCTCAGAGGAGCGTTTAGTTCACAGATTTCCCAAACTTTTTCAACTTAAAACAACAACAGTTTTCTTTTCTAGCACACCTATTAACATCTCCCAGAGGGGGATTAAAAGCACAGGTTTTGTGCCCAAAGGGTGTGAACTGAATCTGGACTGTGCCACTCACTGGCTCTGTGACGTTGGACTTTATCCACTCTAAGACTCAGTTTACCCCATCTACAAAATAGGAATAATGGTAATTATTACTTAACACTTGCTACATTGTATTCTAATTACATTTTATTGCCAAGCCTCTCTCCCAGGTTATAAAACCCTTGATGAGAAGGAGTATGTCTCATTCACTATTACATCCCTAATATATAATTTGCCACCGAGCCTAGACAATCAGTGTTTGTGGAATGAATGAATAGAATGAATGAATGCACAAAGAAATGACTGACTGAATGACTCTTTCTCTCTCACGATCAGTCCTATGCTGGCTACTATGCTTGTACTTGCATTTCCATACAGGTGTATAGGTTGTTGCCATACAGATCCAGTTCTCTCCCCTGATCCTGTGATTCTTTGCATTAAACCATCCACACTCCATGTGAATTCCCCTTGCCATTCCCTTAAGCCCTGATGAAACCTTGGAAGTCATATTTTAATATTTCAGGCTCACTTTGTTCTTGGAAAGCAGTGTGGTCATGGTGGAAAAGGTGTTGGAGTCTAGAGACTTGAGTACTACCAGCTCTGTTTGCAGAGTGGCCTGCTTACATTATGTAACCTCTCCGTTTTCCACTCAGAGTAGTTTTCAAGAGCATTGAAATACAATCTACAGGGGCTCCTGGGTGGCTCAGATGGTTGAGCGTCTGCTTTCAGCTCGGGTCATGATCCCGGGGTCCTGGGATTGAGCCCCATATCGGGCTCCTGGCTCAGCGGGGAGCCTGCTTCTCCCTCTGCCTCTGCCTCTCCCCCTGCTCATGCTCTATCTCTGTGTCTCAAATGAATAAATAAGATCTTTAAAAAAAAATACAGCATACGTTTTTGTAGGCTGATGTTATAATTACTGTAATTTTTCCAGCTATGTGTTGGTGACATAACAACTCAAAACCATCAATTGCTGTTAACACTAATGTCATGCTTACTATATGCAGGCCACTATTCCAAGTGCTGTCTTGTTCAATATATATACACACACACACACACATTATTATCATCCCCATTTTGCAGATGAGGAGAGTGAGTCTCAGAGTGCTTAAGTAACTTGCCCAAGGTCCCACAACTAGTGAATGGCAAAGCTAGGATTCAAACCCACAAGCTCTCTGGAGTCCAAACTCATTTTAAATAGAAGATGATGATGGAGACCATGACCTAGCAATCAATACAACATTTAAATATCTTCCACTGAAGATTGGTAGTCACCGAACCTCTCCTCTTGTCCGAAGACTTTGGGCTGGTTCTGGTCTGGATGAATACTTAAATCATTCTAGACAGAAGTGTTCCACAAACTACCATAGATATATGTTACTATGTACTATGATCAAGCAAAGGGTCGACCTCTACCCCTCTAGCAGCCTTCTGGGACACCGTGCCATATTGTCCTTGGAGTTTTCCAAGTTCATGAGTAAATAAATACACTCTACATACCCATGGTTCTTGGGACTCTAAGCTCCCATGCTGAGGGCTTGTCTCTCTGTAAGCCTGTGTGGGGGCCTCCTTGGCAATCCACTCATGAGAATGTTAAAGAGACCCTGAAGAGGATTTGAAGCTGGAATAAGGACACACTATAACCAGAGGGAGAAAGCAATGAGAAACTGGAAAGAGTCAACCATAGCAAATTGCAGCAGATCAAATGAGCACTCCAGAGCCAAGCCCCTTGTTGTTGATGGAGAATCTGCTTATGCCTCCGATGATTGCGCTAGCTGAGTCATAAACACCAGTGTCACTTCCGACTAGAAAGGGTTCATATCCAGCTCACTATCTATCCCCAAACTTTCTCTCAACCCCTGATTACAGTTGCGCTCTCCACTGAAGTCTCAGTTTTTTGGAGGATACAAGAGTGGTCCTCATACTTTAGAAGCACTGCCTTAAACACCAGATTGCCAACAGTGAAAGGTTACTGAACAGAGAGAGCAGTTATCTTCATTTGCACAGTGCTAACAATTTCCCATTTGCCTGTCGTCACAACAAGCAAAAAATTAACTTTTCCAACTATCTTTGTTTTTTTTTTAATTTTTTTAAAAGATTTATTCATTTGAGACAGAGAGATACAGAGAGACAGAGCATGAGCAGGAGGAGAGGCAAACAGAGAGGGAGAAGCAGGCTTCCCGTTGAGCAGGGAGCCCGATGCGGGGCTCAATCCCAGGACCCTGGGATCATGACCTGAGCCAAAGGCAGACGCTTAACCACCTGAGCCACCCAGGCGCCCCTCCAAGTATCTTTGAATCCTTATATCCATTTTCTTCTGGGGACAAAAGATCAGACCTGGTATCCAGATTCTCTTTTTTTATGTTGGCATTTGTGCACTTGAACTGTGGGAGCAAGTAGTGCTCTGGTCAAGCCAGGTCCTGGCAAACCTGCCCTCGGCCTTCCAGGGAGGGTGACAGAAACATTATCACACGTTGCACTGTGGGGTCAGAAGGCATTTGGTGCAGAACCTCGTCACTGGGCTTTTCGTTTGTTTGTTTTGCTTGCTTGTCTTTATCCCTCACCCCACATGGGTCCCCTCAGAGAACCAAGCTGGATGAAACGCAAATTATTTCCTTCAAGGGGATCCAAGTGGCCTGTCCTACAAAGACCCTGCCGAGGCCTCTCTCCATCCTTCTCACTTCTGCTTGTTCTGCTCCTTCCTACTCTGTCTCCTCGGCAGCCCGGAAGCCCTGGGAGGGCAGGAATGTCTCTCTGCACCAGATCTCCGGGGTTCTCATTCTGCATCCCTCTGCCGGGAGCATGATTTTGTTTCTTCGGGAAGAAACAGGGCAACATATGTTGAATTCTTTTTAAAAAGCATGTATTGCTGAATTTGTGCTCATTATTGAAAATTTAGAAAACACAAGAAAGAACCAAAAGGAAAAACGTTGTCACCCACAATCACTGTGGCCTATTTCTTTGCAGGATTTCTGTTTCTGCATGTGTAGTATCTGGTAGCCTGTTTTCCTTGGTTAACATACTATCATAAATGTTTTCTTTTTATTTCCATATCCGTTGAGCACCTAGTATGTAGCAAGGACTGTACTGGGCCCTTCAGGTGCTTGAGCTGGGTTTTAGAGTGAAAGGGGTATTTCCAAGCAGAGAAGCAGTGGGTACGTGATTAAGGCAGGGGAGCACCAACATCATGTTACAGTGTTGTGGAGAATGTGTTTTAGGCTAATGAGAGCAGCCAAAAAGGGCACCATGACAGAAATTTGCGTCTAAATCTAGTTTCTTACAATGACCCTGCCAGAGAGGCTTACTTACCAGAGAGTTTCCAGGATTTGTGAGAATTTCCAGAAAAAGCCAAAATTGCATTCATGGATCTAGGTTCTTAAAGTGAGGATTATAACGAACTGTTTGGGGGCTGTTGTCAGCCAATCAGACTGGACACTGGGTGTGGTGTTGGAGCCCAGTCTACAGGTACCCCTGAGGCTGTACCATGACTTTGGCCCCTTTGTGGACTGATCATAGGAAGGCTGGGAGTCCTCGGGAGAGGCTGTATGGCCAGGCCCGTGGTGGGGACACTCAAGGGCTCAGGGACATGATTGTTCACCAACTGGCACATTCATGTTTCAGCGTTTTAAGAAACACACACCGTACAAGGGCATCCTGGTGACCAGACTGACCTGGAAAGCAGCTTTTCTTCTCGAGTTGCTAACATGCACTCTTAGATGTCAGCGGTCCTGCTGCCTCTGACACAAGAGCCATGGGTTGTCATCATTTGATTTTGAGCTGGAGGAGTGTGATTTGGGGCAGAAGCCAGGCAGAGGGTTTCAGAGCCAGCCCGTAGAGGGCAAGCTGTGGCTGGCTCTGCTCTCCTCCTTCCTAAAGCACCTGCCAGAAAATTGGCTCCAACCCAAGCTCACACTGAATGGTCACTCCTCCACCCATGTTCACTCAACATGGCTGAGGTCTTCAGAATCGCACAGAGCTCCATAATGGAGGAAGGCATCTCCCCGGGGATGGGGAGGTGAAGAACACACGTCCTGAACGTCCATTAGCAGCAGTGGTCACATCTCCCAGGAGGCCTCTCCTGCTGACCGCCAGCTCCGAAGTCCCATTCCCGTACCCTTTCTTTCTGCTTAAATGCAGGGACAATGTTCTCAGTTTCCTGGAATGAGAACTATGGCACTCTCCCACAATCCCAGCTTCCCTACTGATTTGCGTGAGGGGAAATTTGGGGCTGAAACAGAAATTTTCCAGCCAACCCATCAATTATTAAGCTGGGGGTTTACATGAATCATGTTCTGTCATCCTCACGGCACCCTTGTGAGGTGGATATCATCCCCATGTTACAGACGATAAAAATAGGGCTTGCTTATATGTTACGGAAGTAAGTCTGTGGATACTGAAGGGCTCAGAGTTTAACTTGCTCAAGGACACCCAGTTAATGCACAGCAGAGCTGGGGTTTGAACCCAGATGTGCAAACCATCACCCAGGCTCTCCTAGGTCTTACAGAGAGCAGCACGACGAAGAATGTGGCAGGGTCGGGGCATAAGGGGAGGACAAGAGATCTGGGAAGCAGTGCTGGGAGCAAATACTCCACACCCCCTTCCCCCAGGGTTACTTTCCTCCCAAACTGCCCACAAGTACACAAATACGGAATTCTGTAACAATAGTCATTGGTCATAATCACCTAACTCTTTATACTTGCCATGTGAACTAAGAAGATGCACGTGGATGCTCTAGCCATGGTTGAAAGAATGGGGATGTGGAACCAGAAGAGTTGGTGAATGGGAGATGGGGTGTTACCTTGTATGGGAGCAGTCACCACTCAGGTGAGCTGTTGGCCACCTCCTGCCGTGGGGTTTCCAGACTCAAGAAGGTACCTAGAGACCTCTGTGTAGCAGAGCAGGTGGGAAGGTAGAAGTTCAGAATGGGTCTCTGCCAGACCCTGGCTCTGCGATCTTCAGCCAGTTTCTTAGCTTTCCTGTATCTCAATTTCCTCATCTATAAAAAGGTCGACTCTCTCAGAGCTGTTGTGAAAATTAAATAAGATCCTGTTTGCAAAGTACTTAGCCTGGCATCTGGCACAGAGTAAATCCCTTAATAAAGAGTTATTAGCATGAAATTGCCTTCCTGCGAATTATTTTCTCACAAATTTATGGAATAATTTCTTTACTGCAAATTTACGGACTTTAAAGATTCTAACTTCAGAAAAGACATAGAAAGAAGAGATGAGACACAAGCTGTAACGTTGTCTAACTTTGTTTTTATAGGAGCCGTGGAAATTTACACTAGAGAAGGCGAGACAGATTGTGAAGAAATCCCCAACTCTGGTAAGCAACGGATGAGAAGAATCCCAGTGTTCCACTTGGCGCCTTCATCTTCCCCTTCCCCTGCTCTCACACCCCTAAGGCCAAGGCCAAGGGCTGCTCTGGATCCAAGCCCACAACATACCATAGCTGCAGTGAAGTTAAGTAGGAAAGTGAGCCCCTCCCCCTCCTTTTTCTCCTCCCTCTCTCGACAGCAGTGTTTCTCAAACTGGGCAGTACTGACATTTGGGGCTAGTTACTCTTTGGTTGTGGGCATTGTCCTGTACACTGGAAGGTATCGCAGCATCCCTGTCTTCTACCCACTAGATACCAGCAGCCGCATCGCCCTTCCCCAGTCATGGCAACCAAAAACGTCTCCTGATGTTGCCAAATGTCCTCTGGTACTCACAGGTGAGGACTGCTACTCTCTAGTAGACCATTTTGGAGGAGGCTCTATCCTCCTGCCCCTCCACTTTCTAAATATGTGACCTCAGGCTGAGCCTCGTTTTCCTGTCAGCAAGACAGAGACAGTAGTAGTGCTCCTTTGTCAAAGCATGGGTGTGAAGACCAAGAATGGATGCGTGTCAAGTGCTTACCCAGCACTCAATCAATACTATGTTTAGTTCAAATCCGTTATCACAGAGTCAAGTATTTGACTTAGGCTCTGGATGCAAATGAGCCCCAACTGAATAGGAAGCAGAAAAAGTAAACCTTCAAAGGACCAAGTCTCCCTCCATGCTAAAGATCCCAGCAATAAGGAAGGGTTCATCAGAGTTGAGAGGGCATAGCCTTCGTCCTTGGCCTCTCTCTCATCACCCTGATCATCATTCACCCTGATGCAGTACATTTAAGGTAATCTTGATTTAGCAGCACAGAAATAAGGAGAAAAAGCCCTCATGGCTCAGCTTGCCAGATTTAGCAAATAAAAATAGAGGAGACCAGTTAAATTTGAATTTCAGATAAACAATGAATAAATTTTTAGTATAAGTATGTTCAGTGCCATATTTTATCTGGCAACCCCACTTATGGAGGGGGCATATGGGTTTTGATGTACAAGGCTGGTGTGCAATGAATGGGCAATATTCAGGCATTTCTACACAATTAATCAATCACAATATCTGTGTTGCCAACCATTATTTATTTCAGTGAGTAATTCAAGACCAACAGTAGCAGGTTAGCTAATCTGCCAAAGCCATGGAGCAAGAGACTGAAACACCACGGGAAACCCTTGACCACCTTCAGAACTCTAAGCAATACTAGAGAACAATACGATTCTTCATTCTTTCTTCTCCACGTGCATCTAAAAATTTCTTCTTAGAGCATTGTTAACTCCACTAGCACAAACTGCCTTGGTATTAACTCAAAGGCTAATTAGGATTTTACAAGTTTTCATTTCTGTCATCAGAATTGCAAGCGTCATTCATGGGGCCCGATTCCACTAATTCCTTGTGAGAAGCCAAAAAAAAAAAAAATCTACCGAACAACAATACAAAACTCCTCAAAAACCTCCTCCAATTTATGTGCTCTCTAGATTAAAAATAATCAGAAAATGCAAATAAGTGTCTCTGAGTCACTGCTCAGCTGATATTGGCAGCAATTAATTCCATTGTGATGCTCTAACTGCAGACTTAGCCAGGATGCAGAAAGAAGCACACAGTAGGTTGTATATTATTTCAGCACAGCCTGTCAAACTGGAGAAAAGTGAAGTATTGTCGAAGGGAATGTTCCGGAAAATATCTGCCTCTCAGTGAGGACCTGAGAGGCTCCTCATGGATCTGGCAGAAAACTGAGCATCTAAGGGTTTAGAGTCCTTGAGTTACGGAATCATTTTACTTAATTCTCACAAAAACTCATAGAAAATAGTATATTTTTTTATCAACCCTATTTTACAGACGAGAGGACTCAAGATCAGGTATGTTAAGTAATGTGCTCATTCCCCACAGCTAGTCAGGAGAAACCCATCATTTAAATCCAGATCCAGCTACATCCGAATTCCTACCTTCTCCACTATGCCAATAGCTCTCAACCAGACCTCCTCAGCACTAAATCTCAGGAAGCACCATTCACATCACAGGCTATGTAGGTTAAAATTATGCAGAGCACGACCTGTGCAACTGTACTTGACATCCCTGATCAAAAACCTACCTACTTAATAGAATCATCTTCCCCAGTGCAATTAAACCCAAGTAAAATAATACATAGCAAGGGTTAAAAAGTACTTCACCATGCAGAAATTCAACTTTGGTTTGGCTGTGTATAGAAGAGTAGTTGTTCTCTCCCCTTTGACCTTCTATTTACCGCAGTCACCACATTTTTTCTTTATTCAACCCTTGTGTATTGTTCTGTTTTCATTTAACGTCCTGGTGTTTGGGAAAGCTCAGGATACAAGCAGAAACTGGTTCAAATAGATTGCTAAATGAAGATCCTGCATGACTCCTGTACCCAGGGACAGCCCAGATTGAGACTTTCATTTAAATGGGATTACATGCCGCCAGGCGCAATATTTTAAAAGCCATTGCTGAATCAATAACAGCCTACATTTTGCCTCTGTCTAGCAACGTTCAAATTGAAAGGAAAGGGCTGGTAAACTGCAAGGAAGGACTTCTGCAACATTACTCTCTGTCTGTCTCATTTCTCTTTGCAAGTAAATGATAAGAGGTTAGTCTTTCCCATGCTATGTGATGAAAGGACTGGATAATTAGAACCTCTGTCTGAACAGGGGGAGTTCTGCTTGGGGGGGCGGGTTGTCCCTGGGCAAGCTACATCATCTATTGTCCACACCCTAGACCCAGTTTCTGCACAGTGAACGTCAGAGACAGCCGCAGCCTTCAGTTAAATCCTAACAGTGAACAGCTGTGCAATTATAACATTTAATTCTTTTGTACCTCTTGTGCAGTAATTATAAGGCTGTCCACATAAATTTTTTTGATGTGTTGGTTACATCAGTGTTAAAATCTACCTTGTCGTTAGGTTAATTAGACCAAGGCCTTCAGACTCAAATAAATATTCAAAGACGTAGCTCAAACATTCAAATGCAACCTGACTGAACTCGGAGTCTCAGAATGTGTCTGTATTTCCAAACTGCCACCAATGTTGTAGTATAATTTCATGCTGGTGTTTGTTTTATGGTGCGTCTATAGTGCTCATCTCAATCAGTTACCAGGTCTCTGGAATCAACCTTCTAAATATCCCTCCTTTGCACCACCATCCCCCTCCTCCCGCCTTACAACAGTGGTTCCCAACCAGTGGCAACTCGGTCCTCCCCACCCCTCCCCTGAGGACATCTGGCAATGTCTGGTGACATTTGGGGGCTGCTTGCATCTGAATGGCTAGATGCCACATATACTGCTAACCATCCTGCAAGGCACAGCACAGCCCTACAACAAAGACTTATTCAGCCCCAAATAGCATTAGTGCTGAGATTAGAAACCCCAGGATCAGGTCTCAGGATCTTTATCTGCCGACAGGTCTCTCTGCCCCAGCTCACCTCCTCCAGGCCACCCTCTCACCCCCAGGATAACTTTCTGAAATACAAATGTGATCCCGCTGCTTAACACCTTCAGTAATCCCCCACAGGGTAGCACAACTTGCGGCATCTTAGGCTAGTCATGATGTCTCCTCCCCTCCGTGGCTCACCACGTCCTTGGGCTATGCTACAGCCCAGCCAGGGTGAAACATTCGGTGGCCCCTGAGATGCCACACCTGTTCATACTGCTGTGGGAGTATGAACACACCTCACCACAGCACCTCACTGGTGCTCCGTCTGTGAAGACCCATGCTTCTCCCACTTCAGAGATCGCTCCAATAACCTGGGACCTTGATGAATCATAGATTCTGATTCAGCAGGTCTGCTGTGGGGCCTGAGACTGCGTTTCCAAAAGTTCCCAGACAACATCCATGCTCCTGGTTTGTGATCACGCTTTCATCAGCTAGGGCCTAGAGCAGTGGTTCCCAAACTTTAGCGAGCATCAGAATGACCTGGAGGCTCTGATTCCCAGGAGGCTCTGATTCCCAGGACCCACCCCAGGCTTTCCAATCCAGTAGATCAGGGTGGGGCTCACAAACTGCACCTGTAGCAAGTCTGTAGACCACACTTGGGGTCACAGAGCCTTGAACATCTGTCTCTTCCTTCCTACCAGCATCCTTCCTATGTGACTTCAGGCTCATCTCCTGCCTCCTCCTCTGGATTCCTAGATAGCCGTGTTAATGCTGGGACCACCACAGACCTCAAAAAGCATGCTAAGAGCTGAGATAATCCCCCCTACACTCTACTAGACAGTAAGCTTGATGAGGACAAGGACAGCCTCTTCTGTCTCCATGTCTTGCATATGGACAGGGGTACCAATCAGGATGGTTCCTCTTATCCTAGAAAGTTGAGCAAACATCACAAAGGTTTGCTCAACTTTGATTCATAGCCTGAAAAGGAGGTTGCCTTGTTCTCCTCTGCCAGGATCAATGTATCACCAACACTACTGATCCAACTCATAGCCATCCAAAGGACTCTTTGGGCTGCCAAAAATCACCCATCTCTCCCCCTTCACTGATAAATGCTAGTTTCTAAATTTTCTACCTTGTTGTCTTTTTCTTTCTCTGGGGAAAGCATCATGGAAACCACATCATTGTAAAAGTACCTCTCAGTAAAAAGCCAGGGCTTTTCATTTGTCACACAGCTAGAGTCTTACGGAAACTGCTCTCTGAAATCCCTTGCTCATGAAGCTTGAGGAGCTTCATCTGTACACCTTACCTGCCCCCACGGCATCCCCCAGGAAAGGGGACTTCCTTCTTCCTTCTTCCCAAGCCCTGGCCATGTCTCTCTTATTAGTCTTGACTTTCTCTCATTGTAGGCTGGGATTCTTCTATTTGAATATGTTCTTTATGTCAAACACTTTCTCAAAGCCCTTGAGTACAAGGAGCGAGAAGAATATTGTTGGCCAAGTGGAACAGACCACAGTGGGCCAGACCTTCTTGGAAAGAGGTGGCACATGGGTGAAGGTGGGGATAGCAGGCAGCGCGAGGAAGGGAGAGCTGCAGGCTGAGGCCCCCACAAGAACAAAGGCACAGAGACAGAGTGAGGGTGGAGTGTGGGGACAGAAACAAGAGGTAAATTTAGTTAAATGAGATGGCCCAGGTTCTGAAGGAAAGAGGCTCCTGAAATCCAGACTATGGAGCCAGCAGGAGAAGAAGGGCCTTTACAAGTTACAGGACTATTCCTTGAACTAAGCAACTCCTTTTGTTATTTTTTTTTTCCTCTCCAGAAACATTCCAGAAGTAGTTCTGATGTTTGTTCCCTCCCATTTTTGGCCAAGATCTGTCAGAGGATTAAATCGTACGTATACTATTTCTACCTCCCTGAGCATTGGCATGAGATGGCACCGTTGGTTGTCCCTGTTTTCCAATGACTAAAATGATCGTGATGTAAAAGTCATCTTCCCAAAGGTGAAAGTGTTTGCTGCTCACGACTCATACCATGACTGGTACAGAAATTAAAAGACAAATGAGCTCTGCACAACTCATTTTGGAAAGCCACCGCATACCAGTATCTTTGAACCTCAAAGCCTGACTTATACCCTGGGCCGGCACGCAGCCTGCCAGTGAAACTTCTGGGCAGCTTGGTGCACACCCGTGCCACACATGGGGACAGCCCCTCCTTGCTGTGTAAGACACAGACAAGGTCAAGGTCAGTGCCTCGTCAGGAAAGGGAATCTGAGCATCTTTAGTCCAGGGCACTCAACGAGGCTGGAATGGGACCAATTTATTTCACAGAGCCCAACCCATTACCGAAAAACTCTGGCTCAGATATGTATAAACAGTGTTGCCAATATGGAGACACTGTCCCGAATTCCCAGGACCTCCCATCTCCATTTTAAATCCCATACCCCAGCTCTACTCTGAGTCTGGGGTTGTGCTGGGTGTCATCATGATCACTGTCCATGGCATTAAAGGATGGAAAGGTGTGCTGAGAGGGACACTGGACCAAGAGGCAAAGTAACACAGGCTCTACCTTGCACTTGGCCCCTTCCCATGTGACTGTGGCTGCTGTGGGTGCCACACATGGAATGTTCAAACCTGTCTGCATCAGTTCTCCCAACAACTCCATGAGGTATTACTCCATTTCACAGTGAAGGACACTGAGTCTTAAAGAAATCACTTCTCCCAGGCTGCCAGGTGTGTCTGGTGGGTCTAGCTCTCCTTGCAAGGGCTTGGAGGTGATTTGGGCTGCGCATCTGGACTCAGGGCAGCTGTAATAACATACCTACAAGCTGGGTGGCTTAGAAGCACAGAAATGTATCCTCTCCCCCTTCTGGAGGCTGGAAGTCTGAAAGCAAGATGCTGGCAGGGTTCCTCTGAGACTCTGCTCTCTCTGAGAGTGTCTCCGACGTTCCGAGTCAACTCTTAGCTTCTGGTGGTAGCTGGCCATCTTTGTTGTTGCTTGGTTTGTAACTGCAACACTCCAGTCTCTGCCTCCAGCCTCCTCCATGCTGTCTTCCCTGTGTGTCTGTCTTTTCCTTTTATAAGAACACCAGTCATGTTGGATCAGGGCCCAGTCTAATGGCCTCATCTTAACTTTGTAACATCTGCAAAGACCCTATTTCCAAAAAAGGTCACATTCATAGGGACTAGGGGTTAGAACTTCAACATGACTTCTTGTGAACACAATCCAACCCATACGAAGAGGCACTTTTCCTACATTCCTCCATCCTTCATCTCATGAGTTTCATGGGAGCTCAATCCACTAAACATCTCCTGTCTGCTGTGAAAGCTTCTCAGGAGAGGAGACTATCTTCTGACCTACATTCAAAGCCTCTTGGAGATCCAAGAGTTTTAAAACTTCCTGGTTCATCTGCCCACGTGAACTCCCATAAGGCAGCTGTGCAAAGTGCTGACCTGGGTCCCAGAAACAGGATCAACACCAGTTTTCATGAATAGGCTGGACAAAGACTACCAGGACATGGGGAGCAGAGGGGAAATTGACATGAAAGAAGATGCTGGAAGGCTGAGATGCAGGCAGCTCCCCAGGCCCCCAATCATTTCATCATGCCTAGCTGTTACTGAATTGAGACACCTGCCCCTCCTTGCTGAAAGCATCATTGCATTTTCTATGTCAAACATGGGCCAGCAGGACCCAAAGTGACAACTCTTCAACTGAACCACCTTTGAAAAATTGAATTCAAGAGCATCTGTGACCAGGGATTTTCCTGAAACTATTTAAAAGGGAAATTTTTCTTTTATGAAAAAGCAAAAGCAGTGTGTTTTTTTTCTTCTTTCTAAAAAAATCATTGTGCTTTGAGTATAATTTGCATCAGATCACAATTTATTCAGTGCTTTATGGTTTACAGAGCACATTTAAATGCAGCTTCATTTATTCTTCAAAACAACCTGTGGCTTAGTAATAATAACAATAACTAAGTTATCTGGTAATGTCTACGCACTAGGAACTCTTGTCAATGCAACCCTACATGGCAGATGACATTATTGTCTCCTTTCTAAAGAGGTAAAGTCTTTTGCCCAAGGCCGTGGTGCTAGTAATTGATAAATCCGACATTTGAACCCAGCAGCCTGGTTGCAAAGGCCAGGCTCAGAGCCTCTCAATTGTCTGTCCCTTGACTCTTTGCCCCACTTTTGGATGACCAAGTAGGTTCCAGTTCATTGAATGTCTGACCCCCTAAGCACAGTCAGCAGGTGGTAGAGACAAGACCTATGTGTCTTCTATTACATAATCCTTCAGTAAAATCCCTCCCAGTAGGAATGCTTTTCCTGTTCTGTGCTTCTCCTGCCGCATCCTGTTTGGTCTAACGCCTACAGTAGAGTGAAGGTGTCCCCACCATGGGTGGTTTTCCAGCTCCCTGCTACCAGGTGTTTGGCCAGCCCTCCATACCCCGAGCTCACCAGTGCCTACTCCTGCATGCTGTTCTTCTATGGCCTCTCCCCATCAGGATCCCATACCACCCACCACTCTTAGAGGGAGGGGACACCATTTCTTAGTAAACCTTTTATCCTTGTACTTAACACATTGCTTAGAATTAGTAGGGAGGAGGGCACATTCTGCATGGAGCACTGGGTGTTGTGCACAAACAATGAATCATGGAACACTTCATCTAAAACTAATGTTGTAATGTATGGGGATTAACATAAGAATAAAATATATATATATATATATATATATATATATATATATATAAAAAAGAATTAGTAGGGACTCAGTGAAGAAACAAGAGAATAAATAAAGAAAAGGCACTATTTTACTAGAAAAGAAATGTATAGGATACTAAGCTACTACCATAGGGCAATCAAGTTTTTTGTTCTTTTTTATTTTGTGCTGGTCAGAATTCACAGTGCCTGTGCACTGTTTTTTATTGTAACAGTGGTAAGTCAAGAGAGTCCCCTCTTAATAATCTCTTCTTGTTATTTAATTTCCATATGCATAAACCCGCATATGGATCATATCACATAAAGGCATACAGACTATCCTAGCCTATGTTAATTACCTTTAGTTCATCATTCTTTTCTTTTTTTTTCTTTTTCCTCGTTCCTTCTTCCCCATGACCTACTCCTTCCAATGACATCGGTCCCTGTCCCTGCCACCAAGGTGAGCCCGGGTGTATTCTTTCCTGGTTTTCTCTGCTCTCATTTCATCTTACAGAGATGCATCTAACACATCCACATGCATATGAAACAGACCCATTCCCAGCCCTGGAGTGCTGCCTGGGACTCAAATGTGAGATAGCTACACATGGAAACTTTAGTCTCCCTAGTTTTCTTTTGTTGTAATGCCCCAGTTTCATGAAATAATTTTAGGGAGTTTGAACTTGAATAGCTATTCTATTATGTAATGAATAACATTCACCTGCAATTACAATTGCTCACTGGATCAAGCCCGCTAGCTTGACTACTGGTAGTCATAGAGCAATGGCTCTATTGGAAATATATTTTATATTCATCCCTGAGCAGGTGATTAGCTGTGCTGGCCAACAAGATAACTGGGTAGAACATTGTGTGCCTGGAAATCCGGAAATCTGAAGAAGGTACATGGATTGGATTTGGGATTGTTCCAGAAACTAAAATGCCATAGGAGCAGATACCTGACTCCTGTTTGCCCAGCCCTAGAAATTATCCTTGGAATAACTGTTACCATTGCACAAAATAATAGAAAGAGCTAATGTTTTGTGAGTGTTTACCACATGTTTGGCATAGGTCTTTATGCTTCCCATGGAGGAACCAACTTAGTCTTTACAACAGCCCTAGGAAGCAGGTACTAATATTGGCCCCATTTTACAAATGAGGAAGCAGAGGTACAAAAGATTAAATAATCTGCCTACGGTTATATAGCAAGTAGACAGCAGACTTGGGATTCAAACCCAGAGAGTCTAATTTCAGAACCCAGAACTATGTTAAGAGGCTTCTCATGATTTTCTTTCCTACTAGAACATTCTTTACCCAATTACATGCCTTGAAAATGCTTTCTCATCCTTTAAATTTAAATTTAAGATTACCTTCTTCCCAGTATAGCATTAGAAGTGTTTTCGCTCATGGTGCACAACCCTTTACAGCATTTTCTCCGTAGCACTGTAGTTGCCTATTGATGAGTTGTTTGCCCCCATGAAGCTCCTCTAGCACTGGAATGTATCTTATATTCATCCCTAATATCTAACATGGTGTCTGGCACACAGCAGGGATTCCAGAAATGCGTGTGGAATGAATGAATGAATGAATGAATGAATGAATGAATGAATGAATGATGTATGTTTCAGCATACAACTAGACATCTATAAGGTAAATGAAGTATCAGATTTAGATACAATTTGGCAGAAGTAATGTTAATAAACATCAACAATGTCTTATCTACAACCTTGGAGGCAGATGTGATCAGGAATTCAGAATTTTCCAGATTTTAAGAAAATCAACATATGGTGACCATAGATCACCTAACACTCTCAGTACCTCTGATCAAACACATTTATATTTCAGCAGTGAAATGTATAAATATTCACACTAAGTAGGGTAAAGCTGATGAATTGCCTTATATCGGTTCAGATCTAGTTTTACCACCAAATGAATTTTCTGCAAAGTTAAACAACAACTCAGTTTTTAGCACTCTGGTTTGGAGACTATGAATAAGGGATTGTGGAGTTTATGTAAATTGTAGTTTATGCTACTTTGGATGACCAATCTACTGTACTGTGTCTAGAATGTATGGTTTGGGTTAGTTACTTTGAGCCTTTAAAATAAGCAGATCTTCATGGGCTTATTAATTTGCTTCATCTGTTCATTAATTCATCTGCTTCATTTGTTTATTAATTTAATGAACTCACTTTCCAATTCTAGAGACAAACTCCCATCATTGTTCCTTCAAACTCCCATCCTCAGGATTGCAAGGGTGGGGGATAGCTTTGGAGTACTAGGTGGGACCTTTCACCTAGCACCTTTTCCAGGCTGAAAATATAATTGTTTGGGTCTGTACCCTCTGTGTGTGTGTGTGTTGTGTGTGTGTGTTGTGTGTGTGTGTGTGTGTGTGTCTTACCTCCTTTTCTCACCTAGAAAACTACACTGGTTGTCCAAGAGGTCAAATATGTACATGGGGGGAAACGACCTAGTTTTATAGGAGAGGCCATCCCTGGAGAAGCTTATTACCTAGACTTCTGGGGGGTCCACCATCCCAGAGTTAGTAAGACAGGCTCCGAGACACCAGTTAGGCTCCATGCTGGCTCTTACTGAATCCATTTGCCTTGAGGCTCTCACAACTGCTGGAATGCTCTTGATTCAAAAGACCATTTAATAAATCCTGTAAAGGTTCATGTTACTCTCTACATTCTAGGCTCTGAAAATAGCCTCAACCTGCCATATGA
This sequence comes from Mirounga angustirostris, assembly GCF_029215605.1. Classification (NCBI taxonomy): domain Eukaryota; kingdom Metazoa; phylum Chordata; class Mammalia; order Carnivora; family Phocidae; genus Mirounga; species Mirounga angustirostris. Next base: position 40,714,957 of record NW_026991720.1, read on the forward strand.
TGGCACTAGACTGCTACCCCATAAGAGAGTTTCTTAGAGGGAAAGCAGTGTTTGCCAAGCAGGAGCTGGGAAAAGTTTGGTAGTGAGGACACAGGGAGAGAGCCTCCCTTGAGGGAGGGGTCTGTGGCTTTAGCATGTATTTGCTTGGTCATCAGTCACATCCGAGTCTTTGGTTTTCCAGGCTCATGAATGGGAATGAACGTTGCCAGCTCAAGTGCCTCAAGATTCTTAGAGTTAGTGGTTTAAAAGAGTAGATTTTAAGAAAAGACTTCCATCACAGAATGTGTAAAATGGCACAAATTCAATCTGTAGTGCTGAGTTCATTGGACCAAAAATGCAGTCTCCTTCTTTTCTGGGCATCTCAACATCAATATCCTATGTTCTCTAAAATGTTGATGTGATTATTTCACTTCCCCATATGGGCCAGATTAATATCAGAGAGAAAATAGTTCTAATTAGGTGGAGAGCAGAGATTGGCAAAGTTTGCCTGGCACTCTTCCATACCATGGAGGCGCTTCATTTTATTTTTAGAATGGACTTCTATCACATATACTCAACATAGCTGTATCTGAAATGTCTCTGTTTGTTTTCACAAACACAGTTTCTTTTTTTTCTTAGCTCACCAGCTGTTTTGTTTTCTTTTTTCTAGAGCTATAGAAAATTCTGTGCCATTCAAAGATGGAGATTCAGACAAATACAGCATTTTCCCAGTAAGTATTGTTAAGAGTAACCAGATGTTCACTAAATATTGCATTGCTTTCTACAAATATCTTTCCTTTAGTGACACAAGACTCACTAAAGATTAATACATTCCATTTGAATGTATTAATAATTTGATAATACACCATTCCATGATTTTTATGGACTTTTTGGCATCTTAATAATACACGAACCATCAGAGTGGGTCTTTAGGCCGAGACTGTTTTTGTTTCCTGAAGCCATTCCCAGCTGGGTATTTCAGTTATCTGAAGGTGTTGAGAATTATTTTGGAAATTCTTAAACCTACTTTTAGAGTGTGTGTGTTGTGTTTACGTGTATGCACATGTTTGATTTAGAGCAGTAAGATGTCAGGATGTTCTCTGCAAAATCAAACAAGCAAGTGGCAGATGTAACTCCCCAAAGTTGGTGGGATCTCAGTTATTCAACCTGGGAATGGGGGAAATAAAAACATTGTTTGATATTATCATGACTCTTGATTCTTTCAAATCTAGGATCAAGACAGTTCAATCATATAATAAATCCACATAACTAGCCAGTTTTGCTAGAGACTTTTAAGTTATCCAGTACAATGAGTAATCATTTGACCAAATAAACCAATTGTTTTGGAGGCTAAGAAGATTGATGACTAATAAAGTTCAGAGAGTTCAGGAACATTTGTGGAAGTGTATACACACACACACACACACACACACATACGTACAGTATGCATGCACATGGCCACACCTGTGAGTGCACCCATGCCCACATACCTACACACTCACATGCACACACACTACCACCTGGCATTGGCTCTGGGACTCTATTACATTTTACCTCACACTGCATGACTCAGCATATTAATCGTAAATTTCTTAGTAATCTCTAGCGTTCCTGGATTGTATTGGAATTAAGAATTACGCATGTCAGTACCCCGGGACAGCTCTGACTGCCCTTCCTTGTGGATAACAAGGGGCGGAAATGAACCTTCCTGTGTGTGCTCTTCAATTCCAGACGCTGAGGGGCTACACCTGGCGAGGGAGAGACTGCAATGACAGCAACAAGATGGCATACCCGGGCAGAAGGTACGTCTCTGCTCATCGCTGACTTGGGCAATTACCTTCTAAAAAGCAGGTAGGAGGCATCATTCCAACCCCAGCCTAGGGGATTGGTACTTAAAGAGAGAAGGGACCTCCGTGTCCCCGCTGAAGCAAAGCTCAGTGAAGAAAGAACAGCATTCATTCATCATTTGTCCAGGAAACGCTCATTGAGCACTTGCTCATTGCCAAGCACTCTGCCTCGTGTCGGTGGTTAACAAAATGGAAGTGGGGCCTCCCCTTGCGGAGCTTCCAGTCTAGTGAGAGGAACACATGAGTCCCCAGGTTATGGTGGACTTGTGTCCAGCCTCCTGCACGAGGCCTACATGCAAGACTGAGTGAGGAGTGAGCATGGGGCTCCCGTGAGTAGACCACATGTCATATTTTAGTCCCGGGCTGATGTTCAGCCAGCCACATCTCGGACTTCAGAAAATGGATATGCCAACCTTCATCTTAGCCGTGACTGCAGGGCCGCAGCATTCAGAATACCAGATGTTTGGGAGTGTAGAGCGTAATTGTAATGGCCTCACCTATCTAAATAAAGTGGGCTACAGATTCATTCACTCTGCTCACCAGCACCATTCCACAATACAGTCCTTGAATAGAGGCCACTGGAATTAGTCCATGGTGCCCAGAAAATATCCAAAACTGAGATAATGGCAGAGGCCAGTGGAGGCTTCCGTGTGCCATTGACAGTCATGAGTGGCACTCCTCCTTGAAGAACATGCTGTCCATCAATGACACTTCATACAGCACTTGTTCATTCATTCATTCATTCAGCTAACATTCACGGGGCAAGAAGTATATGCTAAAAACCAATGTTGGTGTTTTCTTCTTAGGCCAGACAACTGGGATATACACGAGGATTCAAACTGTAATGGCATTTGGGTAAGCAACTAGATTCAAATCTAGCCCCGTTCTCTGACGTTCTGCCCTCCTTAAAAGCCTATTTGCTTTAGTCAGTCCTATGGAAGAAGATGACAGATGAAAGCACCCTTTTTCTGCAAATTGAAGAGGGGTAAAGACTCTGATCTCACATGATAGATGGTAGGGATGTAATGAGAGTTGAGGGTCTGTTAGTCACAGCCCCTTGAAGTCACCTGCATCTAACCCCTTTATTCTGTGGTGAATCAGGCGAAATTAAATGAAGAGTGCTGTTAGCGAAGTTTTACAGCGACCCAGACAGCTGTTGGAGCAAACCTCTTGCTCCCACCTCTTCACGGCAGCCATTTTCTTTCTATTCCATAAAGCTAGTCAGGCAGGGTGGAAATTACCCTGTAGTTACCCCTTTATCTACATCTCAAGGCATTTAATGCTGGAGCTCCAGCTCTCCATGAACAACAGGTTTGCAGCTTTCAGGAAGAGAAAGGGACTAAAGCCCAACCAAACACAACAATGGTAGCAGACCCACGTTTTGTGGGGTCTTGAGCTAATATATGATTTGAGGGTCCTCCTGAAGAAAAAGAATACCAAATTACAAATACAAAATCAAGTATGAAAGTAAATAGTTAATTAGAACAATGGAAGAAATCCCAACAAATTCCTGGAGTCTTGGAAATTCAGGTCCCTTGGAAATTGTAGGATGTGCAGCAGCATCCCTGGCCTCTACCCACTTGATGCCAGTCACCCCCCCTCCCCCTGTTGTCACAACCAAAAATGTCTCTAGACTTTGCCAAATGTCCCTTGGGGTAGGGGTGGGGGGAAATGAGTCCTGTTGAGAATCGCTGGTCTGGAAGCATCAGTCCTTAGGGAGTGGAGATGTGAGGGCTCTTATAGCTCCCCAGCTCAGAGACTGAGGAACACACTCTGACCTTGTGTCCCTGTAACTCAGTGGGCCCACAGCGCCCCCTCACGGGGACACTGCCAGCACTCCAGACACTGCCGGGCATTCTCTGGACCAGATGGTTGGGCTTCTGGATCTCCCCTTATTCCTGCCCCAGCTCCGTAAAGCCCAACTCACTTACACAAAGTGTTGCTATGTTGAATTAAGGGCTCAAAAGACTTTAATGGGTTTTATCCACTGACTTGCCTTTGTACTTTTAAAGCCATTAGGGAAAGCCTCAGTGTATGTGTCTCATACATTTAAAAACAAACCGCTAATCTCCATCATTTCTCTTTTAAAGGGTGTTGATCCAAAAGATGGAATTCCGTATGAGAAGAAGTTCTGTGAAGGTATGAATTATAGAGTTAATGTGCTTATCACAATAGGGACCCTCTTTTCTAGTCTGAGTCAGATTGAAGAGAACAGACCATCCAAGTGAGGAAGTGCCTGATGCTACAGCTTAAAGTTGACCAATTTCCATTTATTTTCATGAAAAATCAGAAAAAGGCATGAAAAAGCCTGTAGAAAATGGAGGCAGAACCTAGAAAAAGCAACACTGAATTTGTCTTACTGCCTCCTTTATGTGGGGATTGGAAACTTGATTGAGAATGCCAGAAAAGGCAGCAGGGGAGAGCGCAAGGTAATGGAAACCTAGCACTACTCCAAATAGGAAAACAAATAGAGGTGCTCTTGTTTCCTCTTTCTCCATGTCCTTCTCAATACCCGACAAGGTCAGACATCTGGGCTTGTCCTGACTGAGTCCCTGCGGCAGGCAACTGAGCTAAAGATTCACATCTGGGTGACTTGAGGGAGACCTCCAAGTTATAGCCATTGGGAGTTCCCAAAAATAGCTGAGCAAAAGCTCTGTATTCTAAATGCCCAAACACCACAGACATCTGAGCTGCCACAACTGTTAGGAGAAACCTATGATCACCCACATACTACTGAAAATATGTGCCTGGTGATACCCAAAGGGTCTCAGGCAAGACCCTCTGGTAGCATCACTTTTTACGTTTAGGCAGTATTTTCCCTAACTCTGAAAAGCATTTCATTCATTCATTCATTCATTCATTTGACAGATATTTCCTAAATGCCTATTCCTATTATGCACCAAGGGATATACTTGGCTCTGAGTTGTCCTGGGCAGATGTGATACAGTCCATGCCTTCAATCAACTTAGTCTAATTGTCTTTAAACTCTCAGAGGGGTAGGAGGGGAGTAGAAAATGCACAGATCCAGTGCAGTGCATAGGTATGCAGTTTAGAAATGCTTGTTGGATGAATAAGAGAATGAATGAAAAAATGACTGATAAATAAATAAATAAACAAACTCAGATCTAGTGAAAAGATCCTGGTATGAGGATCTAGGATCATCATGGGAAGCCTCTTGGACTTGCCCCATCCCAACCCTTCCTGGATGTCCTGGGCCTTCTCCATCCCCATGTGTGTGGCCAAGTGCTAACTGTCACAGAGGCCCAGGATAGGGAGCCACTGAAATGAGGCTAGACCGTCCTCCAGCATGACTTGGGGGACTTAAGGCTAGGGGAAAGAGGTGCCCCTCTCTGTCTCTGGGAGGCATCAGTTGATTCTTCCAGGATCTTAAGGGATTTAGAAGAGTACATGCATCACCCATGGATAAATGAATTGTGTAGTTGGGCCTCAGAGGCAGATTAAGTGATTCCTAACCTCCAGATAGGGCTTCGGAGAGACCTTCATGTTCATCTCCCATTAATCAGCCAAAATTGTCCTCCCAGGGCTTTTGTGTGTATGGATTAAGGGCTTTAAAAGACCATAACATCTTTGAAAAGTCAAAATTGCTCCATGAGATCACAAATTCTTAAAGTGAATTATAACAGAATTCAAGAGAGTGATTTCCAAAACCAAAACTTAGGGCATATTTCTGAGTTCAGAAAAAGTTTTGATTCATTGATTCATCCATCATTCACTCATGAGGTTGCACGGCAGTTTGTTTTATGCTGAGCGAGGAAACACACCTGCATCTGTACAGCTTAGCTAGCAGTTTCGATGGCCTAGAAATCTCATTCAGCTACTATATGTGATCTCCCTCACTCCCCAGCACTTGAAAAGTGGCAATGTATCACTGTTATGATGCTCTGTGCATGGAATACACACCAGGGTATCTACTCTCCTAACCACCCAATCTGGAGGCTCCAACTACTTGAGTGTATAAATAATGCAAATAAATTGTGCCACCCAGGTTCACAGCCCAGGGGAATCATTTTGCTGGGAGACTCAGCTGGGGCTCATTTTCACATCTCTCCCGAATGGATCACAGCTTCACAGATGTCTTTGGTAAGTAATTTTGGCAGTAATTATCCCGGATGTGCCGGCCTTTGTGTTTGGTCCCCCTTGCTCTCTCTAAATGCGGTGCCGACTCCAAACAGGTGCACATTTCCCTCCTCAGCAAAATCTGTTATAAGAGGCACATCCACAGCCATTTCAGCTCAATTCATTTCAAACAATGTGATAAGAAATGTGAGGGCATTGTGGCAACAGGCTCATCACAAGAACCATCCTGTCCATTAGAGAAGGGGGATAGTGCCCCTGCCAGGTGGAAAGGAGACTTGGACACAATGGGGAAGCTTGTCATATGGCCACCTCGGGCGTGGTTCCCTTCTCCCTCTCCAAGAACCCTGAAACTCTGACCCAGAGAAATCAGGAATTATACCAGAATTATAAATTCTTCCTTGATCCCTTCTTCTCAGACTAGAGAAATTGAACATATACCTAAACACTCCAACTGAACCTATCCCAAGTCCCAAAACTGAACAGATATAGACTTCCCTTTGTAAAGATGAGCAAGCAGGGAAACATCTGGACATATAAAAAATGCTCATGATCTCAAAAGAAAAGAACTTTTTTGAAAAAAAAAAAAAAAAGCTTGCTTAGGAGACAGAGGGCATTTTGTAAAATATTAAATTCAGGTTCTCAACAATAGTTGACAGGAGGTTGTACCCATGAAAAAGGAGCAATCTGACATCGGGAAAGACTACTTTGGGGAGAAAGAACAATAATCAATGATGTGAAAATCCAGTGGAAACACTGACAAGCAAGTTAGCAATGCAAAAAAGAAGATGAGCAAAGCAGTCCTCCAGCTGGGGAGATTCTGGAACTCAGAGAAGAGGCATGCAGGATGGATTCTGGAGATTGAATAGAAAACCCAGAAAAGACAACACATTAGGCAGAGAGGAAGTGGTGACCAAATCAACAATAAAAGATAATTCTCTTGAGTTGAGGGAATCCTTGTCTTCAATCCCAAACCCGCCCTGAGCACCAGGTCCAAGTGTAAAATAGACTCTGTTTACCATGTCTTCCTTTTTTTTTTTTTTTAATTCCAAATATAGAGAAAAATCTTGCAGTCATTCTGCCTAACAACAACAAAAAAACCCCAGCATACTAACTAGGAAGAAAAACCCTTTTGGCATCAGACTTACCTCTCAATGCTAACTTTCAGAAAATAGTTGAATGGCCTCTACAGGATTTTGAGGATTGTGTGTCAAAAGTGCTTAGACTGCCAAGATATTTTTGTTCTTACATGAGGGCCCCAGAGACTTATTCTCAGTTTTTCAAAGATTCAGAAAACATAACAGACTTATGCCCTCCTCATAAAGATTATTTTAAGAAGTATTCTAGATTACTATTCCAAATATTCAAATATTACTAGATTTCATTATATAACATTTTCAAATGTATACAATGTCAAAAAATCCATAAAGTTAAAAGACAAATGAAAAAAGAGAACAATATTTATAACATATAAGGCAATATTTAAATCCCCTAATAACAGCTCCTGCATGTCAATAATAATTTTTTTAATTTAATAAAGAACATAACTAATATAAACACAGTTTCATCTTTAATAGTAATCGAAGAAATACAAATTAAAACAACAATGGAATATCATTTATCATCTGTCAAACAGATAAAGTTTAAAAAGTGATAAAGGCCTACTTTCAGCAAAAATATGGACATGTTCTTTCACCACCAAGAGTGTTTAACTTGTTAGAACTTCTCTAAAAGTCAATTTGACAATATATATAAAGTGGCACGAAAATGTTTGTGGTTTTAATAATTCTGCATCTGGAAGTTTACCTCTAAAACTGATCAGTCATTTGCTCAAGATTCTATGTACATGAATATTCATCAAAGAGTTACTTATAAGAGCAAAAATTAGAAAAGAAATTAAAAATTTAAAAAACCAGGGATTAGGGCGCCTGGGTGGCTCAGTTGGTTAAGCGACTGCCTTCAGCTCAGGTCATGATCCTGGAGTCCCGGGATCGAGTCCCGCATTGGGCTCCCTGCTCGGCAGGGAGTCTGCTTCTCCCTCTGACCCTCCTCCCTCTCATGCTCTCTGTCTCTCATTCTCTCTCTCTCAAATAAATAAATAAAATCTTTAAAAAAAAAAAAAAAACAGGGATTAGACATGTAAAAATATATTATATCCATAAAATGAAATGTTATGCTACCACTAATACACATGTTGTAGACATATTTCTTAGCAAGAAATATATTAATAATAACTTGTTAGGGGGCAAAAACAGTTTATAAAATAATATGTATGAACCAGGTTTGTGAATATATAAGTGCATCTGTGTGTGCAAGCAAAGAAAATAATAGGAAGGTTATGGATCAGTACGTTAACACTGGTATGTTTGGATTGTAGAACACTGGGTAACATTTTCTCTTATTTTTCTTCAGTGAATTTGTACTATGTATGTACCAAATATTGTAATCCAAGATTTAGGGGGTCTTTTTGTTTTGTTTTGAGCAAATAGCTAAAAAACACCAAAGCACTGCTTTCCTTAATATTTATAAAAACCCTCCGAGGTAAGTGTTATTGCAACATAGCTTCACTGTACAGACAGATACCCAGAGAAGTTGAGTAGACTGCCTAAGGTCACACAGCTAACAAGTGAAAGAATCACTTCCTTTCATTGTCATCTTGAACAAGCCACCTACCCAGAAACTCTGTAAATGATGGTAGGAACAATCTCAGGCAAGGCCATGTGTTTCATGATCTAAGGGCTGTGAACATGCTTTGGACCCTATGTTGAATTCAAACCAGACAAAAAGTAGATTGACACACAGCTCATGCAGTGCAGTGGTGGCAGCTAGCCAGGCTGGTCCATGTCCTTGTGCTTGTCCTTCTTATCCCACACCTGGGCCTCTAGAGGCTGAGGTGAAGGGTGTCACTTTAGGTTTCTCCCAGAGAGAATGGCCTCTCACAAACTCTCACCAGAGCACCAGAGCAGCTCACTCGGCAGGGTGCTAAATCTCTGAGAAAGAGAAAGATCCACTGAGAAACTAGCCCAGCAGCTGGTCCCATCCTGAAGTCCTGACAGTTGGAATTTGAATTGTAACATTTTTTAATCTGCTATTTGCAACAACAAATTAAGTGAGATACTGCAGCTCGGCATTGTTGGTTTGGGTTTGGGTTACAGGTATCCCCTGGTTTCTGAAAGTTTGTTTTAATGCCACTTTGCTTTTACAGAAGACCTATATTCATCCCCTTTTCTTGCCAACTAAAAGAAATCTAAAGAAGATGTTCACTTTTACAAAAAAAAAGCTGTTACCAGACTAATGTAGGTCTTTCAGAAAAGCAAAGTGGCCTAATTCGAACTTTCAGAACACTCTGTGTTTAGATAGCCAGGGAAACCTGTATTTCCCACCCCACCCCCCTGTCACTTTTTGGCAGTGAACTGTAGTCCGGAGAAATGACCACAAGAATGGCAATAACATAGAGTTGATGTGGAAGCCAAATTGGGCATAATGGTAGTTGGGATTCATGAATCTCACCAACATGTTAATAATGCTGTTGGTGGTAGGGACATCACCACAGTTTTAGTGTCATTTTGTCACCTATTTCAAGCCTTTGATGTTCTAGTGTTCTTAAAAGGTCTCCCCAGGTTAACATGCTTCTCCAAGCTACAAATCAATCCAGTCACTCCAAGCCTGGACCACTTCTGTGTTATACCATTTATAAGATGGAAGATGAAACAAGAATAAAAGAGAAATATTTTGCCTAGAAAGTTAGCATTGAAAATGAAGATTTATCACAAAGTTATTATCAAAATAATGCTGTACAAACCACCCCAAGTCTCAGTGATGTAAAACAATCCCCATTTCTTCTCACTCACACATCTGTGGGCTGTCTAGGATCAGCTATTTAGGCTGGACTCTGTTGGTCTTGGCTCCAAGCTAAAGGTTGGGTCTAGGTCTGTTCAATGTGTCTCATTTTTCTTGGTTGGGCAATCTATCCAAAAAGTATTCCTTTCATGGTAATGGTGGAAGTGCAAGAGGACAAGGCCCCCCCCCCAACAAATACATTTGCTGCATCATGTCCACCATCAATGCATTGGCCAAAGCAAGTCACACGGCCATGCCCAAGATCAATGGGGAAGCAAGTATATCTGCCCAAAGTGAGAGAGGGAAGAAAGTAAATATTTGCAGTACTGTTTTTATCTAATTATAAATGTTAAATATTCAATGGAGAAAAATAAGCAATACAGAAATTATTAAGAAATCATTAAAATTCTCCTAAATCCTACCACCCAAGGAGAATCATTTTAACATTTTGGAGTATCAGATTAGTTTTAAAATATTAATATTCTTCTTATTGAGGGAAAAAAAGATATGAAGTCAATGTTAGAACCAATTTTGAGAGGTAAAAAAAAAATCCCCATCATCTTGAACTTTTCTCTGTGTTTTTCCACTCTTTCCCAGAACTCCACCCCCACTATGCATAACACACACACATACACATTATTTAGTCACAAGAGTAGCAAGTATGCAATAGGCCATTCTCCTTTTTTTCAATTGGCACTAATTATAGTCATTTTTCCATATTGCTACTTAGTCTTTATATTCATTATATTTGTCAGTGTTCTATAGTATCCTTTTCAGTATATAATATAAGCCATAATCTACTAAACCATCTGGCCATGACTGGATATTAAGCTGATTCATTTCTGGGCTACTATGGATCATACTCCTTAAAAAAAAAAATTCTCATTTTCAAACATATTACCTATAGAATCTCTTCATTTGCACAGGGAGTCAGCCTATATATGATTACAATGCTTAGCAGACATCCATGACGGATGTTGAGCTCTGATGTCTCATGTCTTGACTGTTTGGCTTTTAATGCTTGTGGCAAGTAAACAAAATATCGCCAAGTACTAACCTGGGACCTATGGTGTACGAAGCCCTGTGATAGGAGTGAATGACGCAGGGGTAAAGGGAATGGAAGGAGCCAGGTCTTCAGAAGGCTTCAGGCCTTATGGGGAAATGGGGACAAGCAAATTCCAGAGCTGCTGCATCAATGCATATGCATTCCCCAAACTCAAGGAAAGAAGGAATTCAGGCAGGCTGGTCCTCACAGGAAGATGTGTCCTAGCAGCTGAAAGAGCACACACAGAGGCTCACAAGTAAGAGGGTTCAGCATTCTGAGAAGAAGTCTAGTGTGGCTGAATTGATGTTCATAGAGCACAAACTGGACAAGGTATGAGAAGAGTCTAGAAAGGTGCATAGGAGCCAGATCTCAAGGGCCCCTGAAGCCACATTAAGGAATTCAGAGTTTATCCTGAAGGCAATAGGAAGCTGCCAAGGGGTTTTAAACTGAGAAATAGGAGCAGTCATATTTGAATTTTAGAAATATCACCCTGATTTCAGTGGCAGGATGGATTGGGAGGAAAAACAGGAAAGTAGACCAACTAGGAGTTTACCTTCTAGTGAAAGTGCCCTAAACTGGAAGAGTACAGTGGGAAAAAAAGAAGTGGACAAACTCAGAAGTTATCTAGAAGGAACAGTGGACATGTATTTTTCTCATACCCTTCCCACCCTGTGGACTTTACAGCCAGTTCCTGAAGAGATCAGCCTCCCTGAGCCAGATCTCCCGCCCAGCTGGGCTTACTCCAGGGCTGTGAGGGTATCCCCGCATCTGGAGAGGCAGCCTCACCAACTTCACCCCCCTCATGCTGATCTTCCCTGCAGGGGTTGAAGCCAGCTTTTGGAAGAGTCTCGCTTACTGGAAGAGTCTGTCCCCGTAAGAAACTTCTGGTGCCTCTGGTTCTTCTGCACCATACCCCTGACTCCCAATAGTTACGGTGAACTTATAATTCGTTGTCCAAACCTGAGAAAAGAGGGATCACTACTGGTAATTATATGAGGATAATAGGCATTAACTTAGACTGGCCCAGACAAATTGGGATGTATGGCCACCCGACTGAGAGCATGAGAGCCATGTATGGAACTGACACCATGAGTCAAGAGTAGTGCCCAGAGGGGAGTTTCCAGCCCCTAAATTATCTCTATATAAAATAATCTTGGACTTTGAAGCAGACCTGGGTTCAAATACTAACTTAGCCACTTACTGATCCTCTCTGAACTTAATTTCCTCATCTAAAAAAATATAAATAATTATAGCTATCTCATCAGAAATTTGGGATGATTTTACAAGAGGATATTTAAAAATGGACTATTTATTTCTACCTAACTTTCAACTGAGGCCCCAGGACAATGTGGGCCAACTATTCCCACATTCTGCTGTCAAATATTAGAAGGACTTCAGCAGGACATGCACAAGAAGGGAGTGAAAATCGTTTCTGCAACCTGTAGCTGAATGCCCACCTCAAAGGTCTAAGAGTTGAGGCAGGGAATGGCTGGTGTCAGCATGTCAGGGGGCCTCAGGTCTCCCCTCGGGGGAAGGGTGGACATGCTTCCCTCCCAGAGTAGATGACCACTAGCAGACTTGGATGGGTGTCTCCGGAAACTGGAGTCACAGGGGCCGGTGTCCGACACTCTTGTGAATAATGTAAGGGTGTGAATAATGTGACTGAGGAAAGAAGGAATGTGTCTCCTGGGGGCAAAGACATATACCCCAGGAAGGGAGAGCCAGCTTGGATCATTACAAATCCTGGAAAAGATTGTCTGGAGATGACTTCACTATGGAGGGTAAACTCCAGATGACCAGAGGCTGAAGCATGAAAATTAAAGACTACACAGGGTGAAGAAAATGCACCAACTGCACCTGCAAAATTAGTCACGTGTTCCCAGCAGGGCCTCTCAGAGCCCCCATTAGAGAGAGCCAGCTTTGGACATCTGCCCAGCCAGAAGAATCACATCTGATTATACCTCTTCTCCTTCCACCCACCACCCCCTGTGGTCAGAAGCCTCAGCCCTGAATTATTCCTTAATTTATTTGACTATAACAATAAGAAACAATCAATACAAATAACATTTTTATGACATATAACTTTATTTTCCAAAACAAACAAAAAAACAAATTAGAAGAGTAGTTTTCTTTTCCATTGTTGTGAATCTCTTTGATATCTGGCTAAAGACAGCTGGATCTCCATACCTGCTTCCCTCTTCAATCTGTTTTAATATACATGTAGGTAGCCTCTTGAAAATTACATCGTACCCTCATGAGTGAAATAAAAAGGCAAATGAAAAAGGTAAATCAAGTCTTAGAATTATGATGAAAATAGTGACCTCATAATCTGTGAGGGTCTCAAAGATCTCCAGGGGTCCCCAGACCCTATTTTGAGAACCACTGTCACAGAGTTTTCCTGTTGCCTCTAATATCCAAACTTTGAGGATTTACAAAAGGAAGATGTGGTTGTGGAGTACCACAGTGTAGTTTCCAAAATTGTTTATGTCTAGAAATGCCAGAAAAGAGGTACTCTAAGATAGAATGTTTTAGGGCAAAATAGGAAGCCATCAGCATAGGGTGGACTAGCCTCTCAACCCAAGAGTTCCAGAGCATATGTGAGGTTCCCCAAGAGAGTGTCCCTGAGAATGCTCACTCTGCCAGGCTGTGTGTCCTCAGTCATCCCTCTGCCCATGGGACCTAGTATTTGAAAACCTTTTAGTAATGTCACCACAAAGGAAGAGAACCCCCAACCTTTTGGCTAATTCAGCAGGTGGAACCCCTTTTAAACTGGTTTTCTAGTCAGTGTCAGAGTCAACATTTAGCAGGGACCAATCAGGAAAATAAAAGCATTCCAACAGAGGGGATTTAATACAGGAGATTGACTACACAGTGTTGGATTTAATACAAGCAACTGATTACATAGGTATTAGAACTAAAAGGGAGTTTCTGAAGAGATTAATCATTGCTGACGCTAGGGCTAGGGAACAAAAAGGAAGATGAGGTTTTATCAGAAGCTGAAGCAACGGGTGTGGCTGATGCTTGACCTTGGCAGAGCCTATACTGACTGCCAAGGGCACACAGACCAGCTGCTACTGGAACCACTGTGGGATGTGGAAATGAGCCAGAAGTAGCAAAGGAGGCAGAAGGCTGAAGGCTGCTGGAGGCTGCTAGAGGCTGCTGACCTCCGCTGGAACCCAGAAAATTGTTCCTCTCCTCCTCCCACGTGCTCCTCTCCCACCTGCTCCTCCCATTGGCTGGGGGACACAGAGGAGCCTGGGAATTGTAGTTTTTAGAGTCCACGCCCCTTCTATGGAGCAGAGACCGAGCCCAGTGGCAGTCAGTGGAATGGGAGGCCTGGCTGGCTGCACCATCTTGGCCCATTAGAGCCTCATCCCTTTATGTCCTTTTACCCTGGGACCTGTCTCACCCTTAGAGTCCCCCCCAAGGCTGATGTTCACCAAATGCCAAATCATTCCCTTCTCAGCTGCCTTTGAGGAAGCCTCCCCAAAATGACCAGAAGAGGGCGAACTCCCAGGAATCATCTTTAAAAATGAAGCCTCTGGACCTTTCTCTGAGGGGTTTGGGTGCCAGAGGTTCTGAGTTTGGATTCTGTAGCCCTGACTGTGGCACTAGGGAGTACCCACTGGCCCCTGGCCCCACCTTGCAATCCCTCCACGGACTCTGGGTCCACGTAGCAACCGTAGTAAACACCCGGCTGCGGCGGCCTCTCTCGGGGACGGACAGTGGGAATAGATACGGTCAACGGTCAACAGACCCTTCAGGACCCCGCAGCGTGTTTGGTGCTCTGCATTGGCTGCGCCAAGTCATCTGTCATATCGTCTGGAAAGAGCCGGGAGTGCTGAAGAAAATCAATGACTCGTTGTTTCATAATAGGCCATTCTGCCCTTTATGAGAATACTCAACATTTCTTGGCCTTTGTCTCCCTATAAAACAGAAAACACTCCTGCAAATGCATCACCCCATCCCGACTGCGCCTATGGAAAAGGACTCCACAGTCTTGGGTGTCTTTCCTGCCTCAGCCTCTTCCTCTCTCCCCTTCTTGCCACCCGCTCGTTAAGCAGTGTGGCACCCGGGAGGCCTGTTTACAGCTAATTAGATTAGGAGTGTGTTCATCTGGAAAGATATTTGTAGTTCAATAAAGAGAGTGTGAAGAATCACCCTCCTGGTTCCAGAGAAACAAAGGTTCTAAGTCTCATTCCACTGGGGGCAGAAAAAGGTTTTTGCCCCCTCCCTCCTTAAACAAGCCTCCCTTCTCTCCAAGATATCTGTAGTCCTTAGACTCAGAATGAGCTTCCCATGCCACAGGAAAGATCTCAGCTTCGAAAGATTGCAAAGCAAAACAACAAGCAAATTTGAAAACACTTTCATGTGGTTTTTTTCTCTTTCAAAGGAAAAACAATCACTGCTTGAGATGTTTTGTTGAGAAAGAAAAGGAGGCAGAGAGATCATCAAGGCCAGCGATAGACGCTGCCCTCCTGCCTCTTCCCCATCTGTTCGAAAATTATTTCCAAAATATTAAATGCTGCATTTCACTGAACCAGAATTGCATGATGCGTTGGGGCTGGGGGAGAGAGGAGGGAGACGAGATTCTGAAATACAATTTCCCAAATGTTTATTTTGCTAGCGAAGGCTGCTGCCTGTACTATTATAAAATCTTAGCACGACCCCCAGCAGGCTGTTGTCTGTAGGGTAAGTAGGCACAGACTGAATTCCGTACTGTGTCAAGGACAAAATGAATCCTTAATCTGGCTGCAGAAAATGCATATTCACCCAAGAGAACAGCGGCTCCAGTCTTTCAAGCCCACATGTGCTTCATTCCTTTCTTTGAGATGAGTGTACAGATCAAGTTTGGCTGCCCTTTATTAGCCCCCAGACAGCCCGGGCAGTATCAAAGCTTGCACCTTGGCTCTCCCTAACCTGCCTACTTCCTGCTCTCTGGATTTAACAACGAGCATAAAGCTTCCATCAAGCATAAAGGCTGATTTTCATGGTGCACGTAAAATATGAAAATCCTACCTCGGCTAACTTCATGTCGACTCCAGAAATATTTAAGGGTTAGAGTACTTTATTATTGTTTTTCCAGACGAGGAAAGGTCATAGTTCAGTAAAATTGGACAAAATTACATTTTCTGCTCCTCAGACGTCTTGCAGGCTGGCAGATTAAGGATGCAAAGTGGTGAAAAGAGAAGCCTCAATCCTAGTTACTTCTCATTTATTCGGTCAGAAAAAGAGAGTTATGTTCATGTCGGTGAATCCTTTCCTCCAGCGGCTATCAGGTCACAAGAGACAGAATGTTCTTCAATTCCCATTCCCATTCCCTGTTCATGGGCACAGGCCTTCCTGCTCAAGGTGAGCATCTGGGTCTCTTACCTGCCAGCAGAGTAGGGTGTTCTTGCAGGCTCATTCTTCCGAAAACATTTGTGATCTTAGCCCTCACTAGCTTCTGCAAGAATTAAAAAGCCGAACACTCATTGTTTTGAAAAACTACAAGAGGAAATTATTTGAAGCTCCATACTTCTGAAAAGCATTTATAATTAGCCAGCCCACATGCCTGCTCTCCCAGCACATGAGATGGAGATTTCCTCAGAGAGAGGCAGCATGAGTCCATAAGCACCTGTGCGAGCCAGCGTGCTGCTAAGACTCAATGCAATCTCTTGCCCTCTAGTTAATTATATTTACCACTTTGCTTTACTCTCCCTCAAGCTCCTCAACCGTGAAATGGGTCTCAGGGAACTAACTCATCACAGGAAAAACATCTAGAATCTCGAATCAGTGGGGATGTGGAAAGAGGAAAATTCTGGCATTTAGAAATAATTTGGGATGGTTGGAATTGATTGCTACACCCCATTCATTCATTAGCTCATTCAGCTAATTCCCTCCATGCCACTCCTTGGGGTAATAAGAATAGAGATTGCCCAGCCCAGCCCTTGCCAAATGCCAGGTTTCAGAATGATTTCCTGGGGATTTTCTACTCAAGGTATTGGCTGGCAGATTGGTCAGAGATGTGAGCTAAACCATAAGCCCTAGAGGAAAATCAAGGGAAGCATTCTGAAATACAAGGTCCAAAGAGTCCAGACAGATTAAGGACAGCAACACTGAGCCAAGAATGTAAAGACTGATTGCTAAAGAGCCCAAAGGAAAATAGATCAATAAGGAGCAAAGAGGTCATGTTCTCATGTTGGTAACATAGTTGTGAGCCAGCAAGTAGAGCAGGTAGAAGGGTAGAGCCTTTCTTAAAAGACTAGTTATTAATCAAGCAGGGTATAGGCTCAGCTGCTGTAACAAAGAATCCCAAAATTCAGTGACTTAAGATGCAAATGTGTTTTCCTTTCATATAATAATCCAGAGAGAAGCAGTCTAGGGCCGGCAAGACAGCCAGACCATCCTCAACATGCAGCTTCCACCTCTGAGTCCAAGGGAGTTGCTCCAGCTTTTGCCACCTCCCTCCTATAGGAAAGAAAAAGGGCCCAGTGAGGACACACACATCCCCTGGGAGAATCTGACTCAGAGGTGGCACACATTACTCTCTCACACACCTCACTGTGCAGAACCTAGTCACATGGCCACACCAGGCTCCACCAGAGGCTGGGAAGTATGGTCAGTCCCTGGTTGGGCAGCCATGTGCCCAAAGAACAATGTGGGAGTTCTATTAAAGGCAGAGAAAAGAGATGAGGGTGGACAATTGGGGCCCTATACATGAAAAGGAGTCTCTAGCCTCAAGGAGCTTAAAGTCTACTTGGGAAGATAGACAAGTAAACTCTTGTCTTAGAACATTAAGCAAATATTACCATGTGTTTACCAAATGCCAGGCATTATACTTAGCATTATCTCCTTTCATACTGAAATGACTCCATTATTATGTATATTGTATAGACGAAGAAATGAAGACTTAGAGAGGTTAACTAACCCAAGATAATGCAGTTAAACATGGAGCCCAGATACAAATCTGATTCTGTCAGACCCTAATGCAGAAGTCAGCATATTATGGCTCTTGAACCAAATGTGGCCCTTCACTTTTTTTTTTTTTTGTAAATAAAGTTTTAATGAAACACAGCATGCGCATTCATTTACATATTGTCAGTGGCTGCTTTTCCACTACAATGGCAGTCATAACAGAAACCAAATGGCCCACAAAACTTAAAATATTTACTATCTGCCCTTTACAGAAGAAGTTTGCCTACTCTGCCCTAGTGCTGGCATGTCAGGTGTAATTAGCTAGACATGCGCAGGGTGTGATGAGAGCTGGAGGAGAGCCCCTTACAGAGGGAGGGTGGGCCAGTCCAAGAAGTCAGGATTTAGCTAACCCTTGACCAATGAACGGCAATTGATCAGTAAAGACAGTGGAGTAGGAAGAAGAGCTTGTGACAGGCCTGGAGGTCTGAGTGGCCCGCAGGTATCTGAGTGGGGTGTGAGAAGAGGTTGGGGCAGTGGGTGGTGCAGTGTGGAGGAGGATACCGAATAGCTACAGTAGCTCGTAGAGCAGCATTTCCCAAACCTGGCCCATCGTCGTAGCCATTTTGGGCACTTATTAAAAATAAGGACTCTAAGACTCCACCAGAAATCTGCCCAAACAGGATCCATATCTTCAAGAAACTCCCCACAAGATTCTGGAATACATTGCTGAAGATGGTAGGGGGAGAGTGAGAAGGCAGGGACACTGGCCAAAGTCTGTGGTGGTAACCCAGGGCCATCCTACGTGCAAGTTGGAAGGCTAGAAGCAGCAAGGTTTGTGACAGCTTCTTGGTAGAAGGTGAAGGAGGGGAGAGGAAGAAAATGAGATCGTTTTTGTGAGTGAGATAGTGGGGAGTGACAGCCCAGTTCTGGCCTGGTCATGAGGAGTCCCCGTGATGGCTTCTCCTGTTCTCCCCTCTATAGCTTGGCTATGGACTTTGGGCTTCTAGAGTCTAATGTTGGATGTTACCTCTCAAAAAGGGAGAACTACCCCATCCCAGACAAATGGAAGCCTGGTTGCTTCAGAAATGACCAAACCTTTACAAAATCAAATGGAGGTATCTGAAGGGGGGACTTTTATAATTTGATATGGATGCCTCATTGCCTGTTCCTGTCCCTTAGAAGAGTTATTTTTTCTGTTTGTTAAAGAATTTGTTTCACTGGCTCCATGAAAGAATTGAGTTGTGATTATTTCTGCATAACAGCGGAACACTTTAAACTCTTATTTTCTCAGTTTTATGAATTTGGGTATAGTTCTTCAATCACTCTGGAAGTAATGATGGAAGGAATTGAATTCTGTGGAAGAAATCCAACTGCATGATGCATTTTCATTTGATATGGGGCAGTTAGATAAATGCATCTCTCGACTCATTCATTGAATAAATAAATCATGGGGTTAGAGCTTAAATAATAAATAAAAGAAAAGGGGAAAGAAAGAGACTAAGAGGAGCTGACAAGGTGAAAAAATAGATAAATAAAAAGAGCTATATGCAGGCAAAATGATGAAAGATTGTTGCCTGCCATTCTGTTCTCTTTATATTTACTGGTCACATTTTGCTAGAAATGTTTGACTATTTCTTCACTGCCCCATAAGGTTTTGGACTGGCATAGGGTCAAAGATGAAATGCTATACCTTTTCCCTGAAAATTACTTATTTAGCGCTAGCTGAAGTCTAAATGTGCCTTCAATAGGCATCATCCCAGGAGGTGAGCAGTTATTGTTACTGGTCATGACAACAGATAGAGCGGTAGATAACTGGCATCCTGGCTGTTTGGGTTTGTTTGAGGGAGACTTTGTTGGTCTTCCTTGTACATAATATGAATTCAGCCTTGGCATTTTGCATATGGTATTGCCAACACTTTAACTCTTTTCTCCCCTGCCCCTCTTTGCCTGGCTCCCTCTTAGTAACCTCACAGGACTCACATGGGATAATGTTTCTTTCAAGATTCCTTCCCTGCCCCCCACACATGGGATAGGTGTCCCTTCTAGCACTCTGGACTTCCCTATCAATCCTGCTAACAGCTAACGTTCATTGAACACTGACAATTCTGAACTCTATGAATGGATTGTCCTTTCCAGTCCTCTCAACCACCTGATGAGAGAGGTGCTATGATTAGTCCATTGTACAGACAAGGAAACTGAGATACAGAAGAGTTAAATCAAGTCTTCAAGGTTACCCAGCTGGGAAGTCTTTATTTTCTAGCCTGTGAGCTCCACAAAGGAGTAACTTGTGGCTGCCTGGTACGATGGTCAACAGAGTGCCTGGCATGGACTGGCATTGATGTGTTTCTCTCTGTCTCTCTCTCTCTTGTCTCTGACTCTCTCTCTCTCTCTCTGTGCTTCTATCCTTCTCTCTGTGTCTCTCTTTCTCTGTATGTTTAATGAATTATAAGGCCACAGGGACCTCAATAGGAGACTCACTTCACTGCATATGGGATTCTAAAGTTGATGAATCAAACTCGGAGTTAAATTGCATTCTTGAAGTTGTCTATATCAAAGCATTAGCTTATGTGAATGATGCTGCCTGACTGAGTTAAGTCTGAGATTGCAGAGGCAGAAAACAGATGAAATACACTTTCCCCGCTCTCCCAGAGCTTCATCTGCCAGGCCACACTGGAAGATAAACCTCCAGATCAGCAGTGCGTGTTGTGCTCTGTGGCTGCCTTTCCCCAGCAGATGTGAGGATAGAACAGGCTCTGGGAATATGTGAGTGGGGTGTGTATGTAGGTGTCTATGTAGGGTCACATATCATTTCAGTATGTATCCCAAAAATATTCATTCTATACTCCTCCTAAGTTATGTATGGCTTCCATATAAGAGAAACAGAGAGGAAAAGATGGCGGCCACTCCTCAGTTACCTGTAGATTCCTGAACTTTTCACCCAAAGCAGTATCCAAGAGACCATCCATTCAGTAGACACCCAGAAAGCCTCATTTTCAGCAACTGGTAGACCCAGCTTAGCCAAGTTTGTGATTTCGTGAGATTTGGCAGCTTAGGGGAGAAGCAAGGACAGATATAAATGGGTTACTGAAAGCCTATGTTGTTAGAACTCTGGCCTGCTCCAAGCCTCTCCCTTCCTAGTCCCACCAGAATCTGGGTGCAAATCCCAGCCCCCTACTACCAGCTCTGTGACGTTGGCAAGTCACCCAAACTCCCTCTGAGTTCTGTTTGCCATAGTTTTCCTGGGTCCCGCACTGCCCAGTTTCTGCCCAGAAAATACAGACTCCTCTGTGACCCAGAACCAGTGACAGGAGGTGCCACCATAAAAGGGGCTTTTTCAGTATATCCGAGTAGGTTGAGGCCTGGGTACTCATTCTTTTTTTGAGAGGTAGTATCCAGCATCTGATACATGGTAGTTGCTCAAAAAGTGTTTGCAGAAGGAAGAGAGGAAGGAAGGAAAAAGACGAATCCCTGCCTCACAGAGATGTTTGGTGAAGTTAAACAGCGTGTATAAGCTTCCCATCCCAGTGCCTGGCACATAGGGGGAATTCATTATTCGTTCCCTTCCCTACTCTGGCCTACAGTGCAAAAGCTATCTGGGAAACATAGGACATGCAAGCATCATGAATGGATATACATTCACTTACAGGACTAATTCACATACCAAAGCCTAAAGGAATAGGACCAGAGCAAGAAAGTTTATGTGAGCGTCCAGGAGGGCCCTTAAAGTTTCATGACTTGGTATTCCTATAAGGAAAGGTACTAAGGTAGTAGCGGCGATAAGAGGAGGAGAGGTGGGGGTGATGAGATTGAGAGACAAGCAGAAGGTGGGAAGTCCTATAGTGAGCCTTTGGGATGGAAAGGCCGAAAGCAGGAGGACAGCCTCATCTACGCCACCTGCAGGACAGATGAAGTAGTGGCAGACCAAGAGCGCGGGTAGACTCTCTGCGTCCCAAAACTAAACAGAGAGCTGTCCTCTGATTCCCAGGCCTTGGGATTCTTGCTCCATTATCAAAAGACCAACCTAAGAGCTGTTTTCTTCTTTGAGTAAAACAACAAAACCTGTCTGCTTTGAGAGTTTAGTTCCTGGGAAATAAATGTTAAAATACTCATTTAACTGAGGATGATATTTTTCATGTCTTTTTCCAAAGGAAGTTAGCTGCAGATTCTTCCAAGTGACTTTCTATTATTTGAAAATAAACAACTTAGATCTAACCCAGTTAACAGTATTGGAAAAGGGAATGTACTGTGCACGTTGTCCACAGCATTGCTGGATAGGGAGGGCTGAAATGGAGACAGTGAAATAAAAGCATCAAGAATATTCCCTTTATCGCTGGAAGATTGGCACGACCAGATGAATGTGTGATTGATACCATTACTCTCTTTTCTCTCACTGAAGATGGTTATAAGAAACCCAAATGTAAGTTGCCTGTTGAAGTTAGGGCTTAAAATATACTCAAATCTAAAGTATTATGTTTACTGAATATGCGTTAAAAATGAGAACCAATGGGCTTTCTCAATGCACACACACACAGAATAATGTGAAAATATTACACAAAAATAGTATATACATGCCAATTATGACATAAAAACATTTTATATCATTGATAAAATCAGAAGATAATCTGAAGCAATGCTGTAGTTGACTTAGTGCTCATTGAGTTTCTGATGCGCTTTACAAATTGGGGAAATTTTTCTGGGTAAATATTAAGTCTTTCCACATATGTACATTTAAGGTACATTTAAGGCGAGTTTCCTGAGAAGATAAATGCTCACGAGGAATAAGCAGGAGTTGATGAGGGAAATCTTAATTTGCATCTTTCCTGCCTTAAATGCCTGAAAGTATAATGTTGCATGAATAAGGCTTTTAGTGTTTAATGTGATACGACTTAAACATTCTCTTTTTGCTAGGGTCTATAAAACCTTTGCTATTAATGGCCATTACTTCTCATTTTTATCTACCAAATTTACCAAGGAAGAAAAAGTATGTAAAGGCTTCCATTTGTCTGCTCAAATCTTTTCTATTATCTGGCAATAAACTTCAGTTCTCTTAAACCTGGGACAATCCACTTGGCAAGGGACTCTAGGTGATCCATCCAAGCATGATCCTTTACATAGTGTAGGGCTTCCACTTGTCAACCTGCTCTCCTCGCTGTCCTTAGATCCTCCCAACATTCCTGCTGAAGTAGATAGAGTAATATTCGACAGCCATCAGAGATCTCAAAACTGACACATTGGTAAAGCTCCATCTTCCCTGATTTTGCACAGCTAGGAATAGTAAAACTTGGCCATAACACCATAAGTGAAGTCTAAAGCACTTAACCAGGGAAACAGATTTGTATTATTTCAGGGTTAATCGAGTGACCGGGAGAAACCTATGCAGCTGAACTTCCTGGGCCTTCCAGGGCTCCAACTGCGGGATACAGACCCACCCTGGTCCCCGCTGTGATTCAGCATCAGCTACCATCTGCTCCAGCTTAAATCCGGGAGGGGATGATTCCAGGACTGGTTGGGGCTTTTTTGAGAGTAGCAAGAAGTCCCAGAGTCTCCCAGGTATTTGAGATCCATTTCTTCAGATTGATCCAGAGACTGAATTGAGAGACCCCACTTCCCACGACGAGGTTGCTGGCCATTTCCTCGCCTGTCCTACCCCTCCCTCCACATCTGCTCTTCCCCAGCTGGGAGATAAACACTCTATCAGCCACCTCTGACTGAGAATGGGGCTGGATGGGATATGGAAACCACTTCCGATGTGTCATATCCAGATTGTGGAGTTTCACTGTATTGGGAGAGCCAGACGCAGAAGTCAGAGCTCCTGGATTTCTAAAGTAAAGCTTTTTCCTACTTTGCCGGCACCCCCTCTGTTATGGCTCCAGGCTGCAGAGAGCATCAGACACGCCTCCCTGTGCTGGCAGCCTTCCTGTCTAACTCCCTGGGAAAGGCGGAGCTGACGGCCCAGAGTCAGAAGCCTAGTTCCCTGCCAGTTCCCCAAATCTGGGGTGGTTATTATGCGGATGACTGAGAAAAAGGACAGAGAGTGGTATCCGGGAGTGTTGTATCCTTCTTTTAACTTCCAACGTGTTCTACAGGCTGCTAGCTTAACACAGCGCATGAATTCTGCCTACATCTCACAAGCCACTTGCTTATTCACTATCTCCATTTAACACGTCTTATGAATTTCATCCGTTCTGTTTATTTTTCTTGTCTTCACTGGAAGAATTGAATATTCTCAAATCCTACACCAAACACACTTTGAAAGCAGAAAGACCTAGAGAAAAAATAAGATTAAAAACAATAACAACAACAACAACCAGAGATAACATTTGATTTATGGTGGCAGCAGAAACAGAAACCAAAACAGAGAGTATCTGACTCACGATAATGGTGGAGTTTTAAGCAGAAAGTGGTGGGTGCCTCCTGCTAAGGGGGTGACAAAGTGCCAGTCACTGGGACTGCGTGGTGCTTTAGGGTTCATCAGCAGCCTCCTTTCCATGACCTTGTCTCTGCTCCTTTGATGGAGATAAATCATAATTAATACATTAGTATTATTATATAATTAATACATAATTATGGTAATTATTAATGATAATACACCATTGTTGTTGCTAGTTAACATAGTCAATCCCGAGAAGCCATCCTTCCCAGTCACCTCTCTTCCACTTTCAGCCTCCCTTGTGCTGGAAATCACACTTGGGACAAGAATAAGGATGGGGCCCTCATCCACTTCCCCCACATCCACTCCCAGCCCCTGGCAACCACCTTTCTACTTTCTGTTTCTATGAGTTTGACAGCTCTAAATACCTTACACACATGGAATCATATAGTATTTATCTTTTTTGTGAAACTGGCTTATTTCACTTAGCATAATGCCCGTAATTTTCACCCATGTTGTAGCATGGGTCAGAATCTCCTTCTCCTTAAACCTGAATAGTATTCCATTGTATGTATACACCACAATTTGTGTATTGAACCTCAAATTTAACTGGGCATCTTCTATTTTTATCTGCTAAATTTGGCAACCCTATTCTGAACACATCAGTCTAGATAAGCTTTTTCTAGAAATTAGACCAGAGTAGAGGTTGATCCCAGAAGGTATTTATAAAAGGAAAAATAAGGGGACATAGCTGACATCATTTTTATGCTGTGATTTTGCATAAACCATAGAAACAGGGTTCAAATGAATCCTGGTTTTGTCAACACTCTGTGTCAGGAGTTCTTAAACTGGAGTCTGTGCTAGAAATGCAGGGGGTCTGTGAACCCCTTGAAATCATAAGCCATGTAAAGTATATGTGCATCTTTGGGAGTAAAGTAGCCCAAATTAGATTCTCAGAGGTGCCTGAGACTCCTAAGGAGGTCAGGAGACACTGTCTGATTGACTGAGGGCATAGCTTTGAACTCAGGGAAGGCATTTTTGCTGGGGGCGTGGGTATTATTACACTTTAGATAGTTGATTTCCTGAATATCTAAACTAAAGTATGGAGAAAATCCCAGCACATTTAAAAAAGTGGAAAGTTAACCCATCTACTGAAGCATCCCTTTCAAATGAGGGATGAGTATAAGCAGCCATGCATTTCGCATCTTTCGCAGAAGCTGAATGGAAGCCAGTTCATGAGTGATGCTGATCTTTGTGAGGTTTCTGATGATAGGCATATACTTCATATATGTCAAAGTCCCTTAAAGAGAGAGATTAAGAAAAAGAGAGTGAGAAAAATAGAGAACAATGCCTAGACAATGAATAATCTTACTACCTGTAAAAAACAGATGACCGTTTTTATAATCACCACTTTATTTTTTCTTTAGAAATCCTTCATCAATTTACCAATAGCTCTTACCAATGAGCTCGACTGGCCCCAATTCTCTGGTGCTACTGGGTTTCTGGACTCCATTAGTGGGTACGTATGTTTGAGTACCTTTAAACATTTCAGTGTATCTATGTAAGGAAAGAACAAGAGATGGGGGCTTGCTTCCAAGATGTTGAAATGGGAATTATTAGGAATTCCTTGTAGAACATGAGTAACATACAAGAAATCCATCACTGACATAGAGTCCACTATGCAGTGGGATGTAATGCAAATTGTATTTTATCAGTGCTAGCAAGGAGGGAGTATTTGGCTCTAGAGTTGACCTCTGATGGAAAATACATAAACCCATCACCGAATTTTTCTCATTCAAGGGATAAGGATGTTTATTGATTATTTACTCTCAGAAATTAATATTTATAAAGGTAATGGCTAAAATTAACAGGCAAGTTGCAAGGTCCTGGAATCACCCTGGCTTTAATGCTCTGGATTTGAAGGTAGAGACAATGTATGACAAATCTGAGTGACACACAAACCCAGTTTGCTGTGTGTGATTGGGTGTTGACTCAGAGCGTGGGAACAAGCACTCATAGGGTAGCACCCTATTTTTTAATTTAATAGAGGACATTGTGTATCATGAATAATTTATTTGATTATTATCTTATTATCTTCACTCATTCATCTAAAAATACCTATTAAATAATTACTACCTCATCAGGTACAGATGCTATAGATGTTTCAAAGGTAAATAGGGCTTGACCTGTCTCTACAGCCAATTACAGTCGAGTAGGGCAGATAAGACAATAATGATAATAGAAGAGAGATGTGCCAAAAGACAATTCTCAACACAGAGCTACAGATTCATTGAAAAAATAATTCATAGAATTAATCAACAGTCACTTCTCTTGGGGGTGTTAGGCAAGGGCCAAACCCTAAAGGATTTACGAGATTGGGGTAATGAAAAAGGTAGAGAGGAAACTAGGAAAGGTAACCAACCTTAAGGAAAGGGTACTCATAATTATGTAGGAATCACCTGTGAGTGTAGGGAAAGCAGAGGAGATGCACTTTCAAGTTTAGGTATAGGTTTTCAAGTTTAATCATGTGAAAAATTAGGTTAGTATAATAATACTAAGAGGATCAGTGATAGGGAGCGTAAGAAGTAACCTTCGTGAGGTATTTGCTACATACCAATCACTGTCCTGAGTGTTAAGTAGAGATTTTTCTCATTTCATCTCTTTGTGAGGGAGGTGGCGTTAACTTCTGCATTTCACAGTTAAGGAATCTAAGGGTTAAGCAGACAGGTTAAGAAACTTGACCAGGGTCCCATGTCAATAAGAAGTGCGATCTGTTGTCATGGAACCTGATGTTACATTGTCCCAGAGAATGATTTGGTGAGCAAGGGTCCTCCTAACCCCCAGCTCCCAACCTTTATGAGCTGTTTTCATTCCACCTATGGGAACATGGCTCTCTGGAGTCTTTGTCACTTTGAGAGCATGGCTATGGGCTGGAGAAATGACTAAAAACTAGAGGAGCCCTCCCCTAGGGAGATGTGCTGTGTATCACCTCAAAGGTCAATAGGGGGTCCCTTGCTAGGGCGCCCATGCTCCCAGCGGTCTGGGGCCCCCTGCATGCCCACCTCAGTCCCTCTCTCCTCAGCTGCACCTGCTGTTGTCTTTGTCACCTGGAACACATCTAAAGATGGCCGGTCTAGAGCGGCTTCCTGGAAAAAAGACTCTTGTGGATCTCCCCACTGCCAACGTTGGAATGGAGGAAATAATATTTAAGTGGCCCCCACGATCCAGCCATGTAAAAAATACCTGGAAGTTTCTCTAAATTAAGCCTTTTAGGACAATAACAAGAAGAATTCATTATGAGTGAGAAGTGGACATAGTTTATTATACTTTTAATGGAAGCTTAACTTTAAGTTGCACCCTGTAAAATTCAGCCACTTTTTGATCCAAAGCCTCACAAAGTTGCCATTGAGGAAATATCAGTCTAATGTTTAAAATTAATTGCAAAGTAGCTTAAATCTTCCCTGGAGTCATGCAAAGAATGAAAGACGCCACTCAGCAGGCCCAGCTGAAGTGAAAACTCGTTTCTGCATTTCTTTCCACTTATAGCTCACATTCACCAACAGGTGCCCCACATCTCCTGCAACTAATTTTCCCCAAAACTCTACTCCAAAATAGCTCCTGCTCCCAAGCACACTGTTCAGTTGTTTTAGGGTTGTTGTGTTTTTTGTGGGGGTTTTTTTTGGTGGGGAGGATGGGGGGTGGCAAGGGGAGCCAGTGTCCTTCTTCCCTTCTCTGTCTCCTCTGTCCTCACACCAGGAGTTTGCTCCCTTCTCAATGTGAAATCCCATTAGCCCTCCAGTCCCATAGCCATGTCCACCACCATCCCATCAGAGTCCAGCAGGCAGCCAGATCTTTCTTAGGAGAAAGGCAGTGTGGAGAAAGAGAGAGGAAAGTTGCCAGTTTTCAGACACTCATGGGTTATAATCCTTATAAGGATTGTGCAGAGACATTCTGACACCATCTCACAAAGGAAGTGACTGTCTAGGTGTGTTTTATGTGAACCTCACCCCCATCCTGAGCTAGTCTATGCTGACTTTGCACCTTCTTGTGTGAGACTCTGTGTTGCCATTTATAAAAACTCAGTCTGCTTGGGCAGCCCCCTCAGTGTTAACTCTGAGTACCATCCTTATCTGTTGTTTCTAAGGAGGTGTGCACCCCCACTGGTGTGCTGTAGGGTCACCTACCCTGATGGAGCTTTCCTCTCTCTGTTTGTGGGACCCCAGGTTATCTAGTTGTCTCTTTTTGCCACCTGTTTCTGTATGCTATGCCTGTGTTCTCTGCCACCCAGCTGGAATGAGAAAAAATATATTCAGTTCCTTTTGATAGAAAAGGAAATTCTCTGTCTGGAATCTTGAGTTGCCGTGGATTCCCCCCGTAGGCAGACACAGTAGCATGATACCCACTGTGTGTCACCATTCAGGATGTGTGTCCCCCACCCACCCCCCACCCCCGCCCCCAGCAGGAGGTCCTGTTAAATTATCTCTATAATCTCATGCAAATTATACCTGCAGATAATCTATGCTGGGCCAATCTCCTTCTTAAAAGAATGAAGATTTGTAAAGTGTGTAAAAAATATTAAAGATTAGAGTATGATGAAGATCCTCTTCTGGTGAAATTGGGCAAGTGAAAAAACTATTGACCCAGAAGCAGCATTTGTGAGCCATGTAGGCAGCTTCCACAGGCATTTTGAGCAAATGTCCTTTTGAGTCCAAATGCTTATCAGCGCAGGATAGAGTGTATTGCTTTCTCTGTTCACCTGGATCTGTAGAAAGTGCTTCCTATTATCTGTGATCGGCCTCATGCTTTGTGTATTAACAATGTTCTTTGGAAAATGTACCTTTGAAAGCAAAAGAATGAAGTTTGGGAGAGAAAATGGTTGCTTTCCTTTTCTTTTTCCAATATACCCTTCACCCCTCAAAATTTCGTATCTTTTTTATAAGATAAATGGAACTAATTGAAATTACATGCATGCATTAAAAGACAAACACAACCCCTTACTTTTATAAATCTACATTCTGGGGTCCCTGGGTGGCTCAGTTGGTTAAGCATCCGACTCTTGGTTTCAGCTCAGGTCATGATCTCAGGGTCATGATATTGAGCCCTGCATTGGCTCCATGCTGAGTGTGGAGCCTGCTTAAGATTCTCTCTCTCCCTCTCCCTCTGCCCCTCCCCCACTGCTAGTACATGTTCTCTCTCTCTCAAAAAAAAACAAAAACAAAACACAAATCTTTATATCCTTCAGTTGAGTCTATATTAACAAAAATCTGTTCTCTTGACACTCAGGGTCCAGAAAATTCAAAAAGCAGTATCTTTTAAAACCATGCGGGGTTTTGTTTTTGTTTTTGTTTTTGTCTTCCCAATGTGATTCAGAAAGCAACTGAGTGATTCAAAGGCAAAAACAAAAAACAAAAAACCCACCTTGTGAGGCTGGTAGTTTGGAGGCTGGGAACCCAACAGTAACTAACATTGGGAAGGAAAACTATAACTGTGAGTAAGAAGAAAAAGGTATTTTTCTAAAGATTAAAAAGAGTACTTCATGTTCAGATCACCTTCAAAAGCAATTAATGTAAGAGAAAAATCCTATTTAAGGTAAAGAACCCAAGGCCCCATAACACATGTGGAAATGTGGGAAACAATACCAAAACTCAGGAAGGACTTCTAATTTACAAGCAATACTTAAAATTCCAGAGCCCTGTGAGTCAGTGTGATGAAGTAGGAGGAAAACTGTATTTACAGGTACAAGGTTCTGGTTCTGTATGGCCCTCAGTGGAATAGAGAGCATCCCTGGACCTCATTTATATGTTGAAGTTGAGTTGTACCTAGCCATCTCTGAAGTTCTCCCCAGTGTTCAAGTTTAGTGGCTACAGGGCAATGTGCTGTTAAAGTCCACAACCTACCTTATGATGCTGCTTGGTTTAGAAGCATTGGAGGAAGCTGGTAGGAAAATATGCTGCTGCATCTCCCCACCAAATATGTTTTTCTCCACCCCTTAACTAGCTGTGCCTTCAGACAAGAAAGACCTGGCTGATTTAATGGATCAGAGCCTGAAACATTCTAGGAACCATGTTTCTCTAGGGCCAGCGTTGCTGTGCCATAAAGTCTGAACCCTTGCATAGTAAGCCCCGCACTGTGTGGTACTGGGTGCTGGACCATCTATTCGTTAAAGTGGCACTCCATAATTGTCTTTTGTGGGTACTGTTTCCTCCAAGCAAACCTCAGAAAGGGAAACAGATAACTCCAAACCCTTAACAAAAATAACCACTTGAACCCAACTGCATATATCCTGAGCTTTTATGGTTGTCCAAATCCCCTTCTGAAAGTGGGGCCAGGGATGGTCCAGTCAGTAGAGTTCTGCAGGCTGGGGCTAAATGGTAGAGAAGTCCTTCAAAGCTGGAAGGCAGAGGGGACTGAGAGGAAAAACAGGGTAGCAATCAGAACTTTAAAAAAAGAAGATGAAGTTAGCCATAAAAAATCATGAAAGCCAAAAGAGCCAAGAGCATTTACCAAAGTTATATTAGGCAGGAAGGTAAGAGTGAGATCAGTGGGCCAACATAAGTGGGTGCAAACTACATGGAATTTTCTAGAGTAAATGTTGCTCCCTCTGCCTCTGGCTTAGACTTGCTATTTGGGGCCAGAAACATAGCACATGCTTAGAAAGAATAGACATAGCTATTGTGAAAAGTGGCACAGTAATGCTATTCAAGGACATTTAAACACACATCTTTGATGAGAGGTGTCCTAGAATCTGAGTGTTAAAGGTTATCTATTCTCTCCAACCCAATAGACATTATATGAGAGAACAATTTTGAAAAGCAGTGTATAATTCCAAACCAAGTCACTTGGGGTGTTAAAAACAGAAAATTGGAGAGAAGGGATTTGCAGCTAAGATTTGCTAACCTAATTTCATGTTTTAAAAAAAGACCTGTAAGTACTAAACACTAATGAGCTTAATAACCTTATTAAATCCATTATTCAAAAATTACATGTGATGTAAGTGCCAATGATTAGCCGTCTTATAATTATACTTTGCAAAACAAATAATTAGCTGGAGAGTTGGTCATTTGAAGTTAGCTGAGGCTGATTATAGTGGAGTGTGGTCTACATCAGTGCTTTTCCAAGTGTGGTCCGTGGACTGCTGGGAGGAGGGTCTCTCAGACCTTTTCAGGGGATCCACAAGGTAAAAACCATTTTCACAACAGAATTAAAACAGCATTTGTCTTTCATGCTGTGCAGCCATTTATACTGATGCGCAAGAGCAGCGGTGGGTGAAGGTGCTGACATCTGAGCATGAATCAAAGCGGTGGCACCAAACTATATTAGTAGTAACTGTGGTCTTCACCTCTACACGGTCCTGGTTTTAAAAAAGAGGGGGACATCTTCCCCTGAAAAGTTCATCTATGAAGCAGAAACATTAATTTTATTAAAGCATATACATGATTTTTTAATACTTTCATCTGATGAAATGGGAGATATACATAAAGCACTTTTGCTGCATAATAAAATATGATTGTCTTAAGGAAAACACTTGCGTAAAGGAGTTGAGAGCTAAAGTCCACTCCAGTCAGTTTTTTCATGGAACACCAGTTTTACTGAAAAGAACTAGAAAATAAATTATAGGGATTCAGATTGGATATGTGGCAGATATTGTATCTGAAATGAGGGAACTTCAAGGAAAACAACTGACATTATTGATTGTTAATCATAAAATTTGAGCTTTCGGAGAAAATTCTGAATTTTTGAAAACTTGCATTTTCTCTTATGAACTTGACATCTTCCTAATACTCAAAACCTTTCTAATAGATATATAGTGCAAGGAACAAATATGATTTTTCAATATTATATCATAAAATGTATCAACATTTAGAATACCCGCGTAACTCAGCCAATATTTTCTAAATGACCAGTATATGATATGTAAAACCATGCATGGGTAAAAAATCCACTCAAAGTACAAGATAGACCAATGCATTTTAATGTAATGTGGTGCAAAAAAAGTTCATTGGTATATTTTCAGACTCTACATTGCAACTAATCAATCTTTAAGAAAATACGTCTCAAGTTTTGGTATAGAATCAAAGAAGGCTATCCATACTTATCTAAAAAAGATATTAAAATGTTACTCCCTTTTCCAGCTACATGTGTGTTTAAGATGAGATTTTCTTCATATAATTCCATCAAAATAACATATCACAACAGATTTAATGCAGAAGCAGAGATGAGAACAGAGCTGTCTTCTATTAAAGTCAGACACTAAGGAGATTTGCAAAATTGTAAAATGACGCCATTTTTCTCACTAATTGGAGGAAGGGTTGGAAAATATATTTTTTCAGAAAAAAAAATGTTACTTATGTTAACATGTAATGGGTTTATTATTTTAATGAGTTAATAATTAAATATGCTTTCAAATTTCTAAGTTCTAATTTCTAACATATAAATACTGACAGCTATAATCACATAAAGAAAGCTCTCTGGGTTCCTCAGTAATTTGAAGAGAATAAAATGGTTCTGAGAGCAACAAATTGAGAACCTCTGTGCCGGAATGAGTGTGAAAGAGAAATGTGGCCATGGATGGAGGCTGGGGGATGCCAACATGCAGAGGTTTGGGAAGAGAAGATAAAGGAATAGTTCTCGAAGTGGAGAGAAAACTAGAAGGGTTCAGTATCCTACAGACCAAGAAAATGTTTCCAAAGGACAAGTGCCTTTTCAGCCAAATGCTGCCAGAGGCAGAGGAGGATGGGGATGGAGAAAGAGCACTGGGCATGCGGGGTGGTGAGCAGGGGAGATTGGCCAGAAATGTCTCCTTGGACAGAGATGGGAACCTGACTGCTGAGAGTAGTTTCCAGGAGGTGATGAAGGAAGTGAGCATCAACAACTCATTTAACAAGTTTCACTATTAAAGGGAACAGAGAAAGGGGGTGATAGCTGGTGGGGAATAAAAGATCAGGGAGACATTTTTTTTACATGAGAACTCCTACAGCATGCTTTTAGTGAGAGGAAGATCCAACAAAGAGAGAAAGGTGGATGAGGGAAGGAACCAGGTCCTGGAGAAGGCAAGAAGGGGTGCAGTGTCGGGCAGGGATGGGCAGGAAGGACCATCTGTGGACGCTATGGCTCCTAGCCAAGGACTCTTCCTGCCATACACTGACAAATCTCTCCACCTGCAACAACTTCTCCCTTGACTCTACTCATTTCTAAATTTTCACTTTTTAATTTAACTACTCAAATCATGAGTACATTTTCATCTTACAAAAAATACTGAGGTATGTAAAGTAAAAAGTCAAAGGTTTCCCCCAATTTCACCCTCTTTCCCAAGAGAAAGTCCTGTTATCAATTTAGTGTGATTTTGTTCAGATTCCTTCTGTGTGATTACATGTGTAAATCTGTATACAAAGAAATAAATATTTCGTTGGGATTTCCCCCATAAGTAACATTATACTGTGCATAACATGGTAAATTAATGCTTTGCTTTAACAATACTTATTGAAGCATTTTCTATTCTTGTGCAATTCTGCATGGTATTTCATAGTAGGGTTGTTTTGTTCTCTTACGGATGGACAGTCCATTCCAAATCCTCATTACACCCAATAATGCCATAATGAACATTCTCCAGTTCTCTTTATGAAACCATGTGAGGATATCTTTAGGAAAAAATGGCTAACTCCAAATGAATACATTCTTAATTTTTCATCATCCCTCCAAAAAGGCTATTCCAATTTACATTCCCACAAATAGCATATGAGAACACGTTTCCCCACATCCTTGCCAATACCGAATATTGCCCACTTTCTTCATTTTTTCCAATCTAACAATGTTTTATTGTTGTTCTAATATGTAGCCTCCCGGTCACTAGTGAGTTTGAGCATCTTTTCAGGAGCATTTACAAATTCGCTTTTGTCTTATCTAGTTACCCTTTGTTCATGCTTTTACACTTACCATTTAGGAGTCAGTTCCTTTAGACAGGCTCCTCATGCCAACTCCCCGTCTAACTGGATGATTCTCTCCTGTACTCCTATTGTGCTTCTTCAGTACCAATGTCACCTCACTTGTCATAACTGTTTCTTTATTGTTTTTCCTCTCCACCCAGCCCCATACCAGACTCTGAGCATCTTGAGTACAGAAATTGGCTTGACTTTGTTCCATAGCCCTAGCCCCTGACACATTATGTGACCCCTTTAGAAGGTACTCAGTAGAAGAATTACTAAATAGGTTCATAATGATTATCATTTTACATTTGTAGATTGCTTTCCAATCTACAAGCCTCCTTCCCTTGCATTTTCTCAGATTGCCTAAATCAAATCAGATTTGCAGGAATTAACATTTCAGAAAAAATGCTAGGGATAAGGGAGGAGGAATATAAACAGCATGAATCGAATCACCAGCTGCATGATGTGATGCATGTAAAAATAAATCAATGTAACTTAAGCCATTGGACTACTAAGTGTGTTCTGTAATAAATATTCTACAAGAGATTAGCACAATTCATTAAAATGTAAAAATGACCACATGATCAACAAGTTGGAGGTAGTGAATTTCAAGTAAAATATCAATTCAGTAGCCAGGTAGAAGGAATAAAACAAATGAGAGATCTGCTACAAGTGAATTTGGTCAATTATAGATGAGTCAAGCCTCGATGTAAAATTTTGTCCAGAATGAAAAATTGTGCAGTCTAGATTGATCAAAGCAAAGGGAAAACCTCCAAATTTCTCTAACAGGATTCCTATAACCAACTGAACCTGAGATTTTAGGCCATCTCCATGCTCACATACAGATAGAAATAATTCATCAATATTCTCCAAACACTGTTCTGTGAAAGGCTAGTTCCACAAGCTGTCACACACATTTTTCAAAAGATTCCTAGGTCAACTAAGTTTTGGAAATGCCGGTTTGAATAAGGAGAAACACTTTTATTCCGTGTAAGACTAATAAGAGCCTTTAATAAGGGGGAAAAAAAAAAACAACCTTGGTATATCTCCAAGGTTTAATATGGAACAGTTCCTAAATTCATTTACTTATTTGACCACAGAACTATGTAGAATCTCTCTCTCCCTCCCTCCCTCCCTCCCTCTCTCTCTCCTTCTCTGTGTGTATGTGTGTATATTTTATGAGAAAGATACATCTCAAGAACCTGGTGTTTCACAGCATCCTTTGAGAAATGCTGTTTAGATTATTAAAACCATCTTTTGTGCATCACAAGTGATCTTTTTACCTTTATAAGTGTCCACACCTTATATCTCTGTTTTATCATAGTTTAATGTTTATGCCTAGAATCAAATCTGAGGCCAAAAAAGAAAAAGAAAAAGCCAGGAGGGAAACAGTTATCACTGCCCCAGGCTCTGAGAAGGACAGAGGGAGGAATCTTAGTGGGAGGTTAACTTAACAGGTAAGAAGCCTTGTCTGAGTACAGTAGCTCATGAATTATTGAACACAAGGCCCATGAAGTCTATTTCCCTGTATTATTTGCTGCTCCAGATTCAAAATCTATCATGCTGTCTGACTAATCTTTTCATATCTGAACTCCTAGGACCTCCTCTAGAGCCATCCTCACCCCTACACACACCCCTGCCTCATTAGCCCATTGCCAGTCTCTCTGAATACACAGTGAGTCGAATTCTGCATGTTCAGTTGTCTCTGAGGCTGAAATCTTGGTTGTTCCGTGATGTGGTGAATTAGAGGTTGCACAGGGATCTGGTATCAAAGGACTAGAAGGAATTCTAAAAGTTCTTTAAGCCATCTCCCTGGCCCCATGCTGGTCTGACTTCCACCTACATCAGAAAGAAAACTCCCCACACTTTTCTTAAAATTTCTAGCAGTAGCAGTCCCTGGATAAAGCCGTTCCAGTCTCTAAATTATTCAATTTTATCCTAATTCACTCTCCTGCCCTAACCCTTCACATCAGATGTTACCATTTTTCTCTCCTTGACCCTGCTGCTATTCTTCCATGCCCTGGTCTTTTTTGTGTGTCTTATTCCCTATGATGCAACTTAATTAGGGTGTCAGAATGTATACCCAAACTAGCAATGCTCTGCAGAGAGTCAGAAATCGCCTCAGAAACTTCACCAGGCCCTGATACACCACTGTTGCTTGCATGATATCCTACTTGGTCTACCCCCAAAACCTCTGACATGCTAAGTCTATTGGGAAACTGTTCTGATGCCTCTCTCTGAAAAGGTTCTGCTTTGAGTCAGCATAGGAGGGGATGATTTTTTTTTCAGTTCTAAATCAACCCTGTTAATTAGTATCATGCTTGAAGATCATTCTTGGTTTTATTCTTTGTTTGTTTGTTTGTTTTCCATTTCTTCATCGTGAAATGGCATGGGGGTGGCAGGTCATTGGGAGGCGCTCAGAGAAAGTGTTTTTGTCTGCTACCTGAACCCACAGCGGGGAAAGCAACCAGTACACATTCTGTAGGAGAGTTCCCTATTTTGAATTTTGGTGTTAGAAATCAAAAGCTGATAGTGTGTCCTCACATGAAATGCCCTACAGTAGACAGAGCTGGTCAAAGTGGAACTTTCACATGGCATGCTTCCAAGCCAGCCTTGTAGGTTGAGGACACCAGTGTCTTAGGCAATGGGGAAAGTGGAAAGAAGAGAACCTTCAAGTATTTCAAGTACTCCTCCTTTGCATCCCTCAAACTAAACTATTACCTCTTCTACCAGCCCATTGGACTTGGCTTGAATGTACAACAGAGGGAAAAGGGAGAAACAAAAGGTCACACTGAGAAACCTGTGTCCAATTAGGGTTAGGGAGTGAGAGGAGTGGGGATTCGAAACCAGAGAGGTCATCACAGTTAACCTTACTATGCACAGTATCCTTGGTTTCTCCTATGAATTCAAATCCAACTGACCTTGTATACAGATGACTTTCCATCAAGCATTCTTCTCAATTTGTTAGCATCTCAAAAATATCGTACTACACGCTTCTCAAAATATTATATTGATTTTTCTGTCTTCTCTGGATTCTTGAGCACTCCATGAGAAATTCAATCCCTAGAATTTATAAGAAGGATTATGTATTCGAGGTGGGATGAAAGAAAACATTATCTTTGATTATGTGAAATGTTTTCTAGTGCCTAGTACAAAACCTTAATCTCAAAATTCTACATAATATTTCTGGTCAGAAATATTAATGAAACTATTCACCGGCTGGCAAAGATTTTGTATTCTTGTAAAGAAAGATGCAACTAACTATCTATAATATTAATATCTACACTATTTACTCTTCATGAGCAGGCCATGAGCAAAACAGTATTTTGGTACATAAATTCCATTTTTAGAATTATCAAACATACATTCATGACTAAATATTGGTAACAATTACTTTCCCAAAGGACAATAACCCCTCCTAATTGACCGTGAAATTATTTTAGCATTGAACTCAGATCTAATGTCCATTTCCCATCTGCTTTTTCAAAATATAATAAAATAGTCAAGGCAGAGGGCATAAATGATGCAGAGTATATTCGTTTCAGGCTTCTGGGTAAGATAACAGATTGAACAAAGCGTTTACTTCTCTCCCTTGAGAAACCCCACTAAAATGACAGTAAATGAATTGGTCTACAAGGACAGAGAGAACAGGAAGAGCCATCAGCCACAAAATGTTGGAATCCAGAAAGCAGGACAGGAGATAACTAACCTAGTCGACTCAGAAAGCTGCATCATAAGCCAGTAGGAGGGAATGTCAAGAAGCAACCCAGTTTACACTGTATCCCCCAAAAGACTTGGGAATCGACTACATATGGTAGCTCTAGAAATGGAGGTGAGGGTAAAAACTAGTGTCAGCTGAAAGATTGCTGAAAAAGCAGTTAGATCCTTAGACTCTTTCCCAACTTTACACAGCTGGGCAGCTGCCTCCCCTTACTCTGGTGTTAAGACTAGAGGTTTATTATTCTCTGGAGATGCTAAAATCAAAGGCTTCTGGACTGAGGGACACTAGACATAAGTGAGGAGAGGAGTACCCACTAAAACACATGCATGCTGAATGCAGACAACCAGCTCCAGAGTGCTGGCAAGCCAGCTGAAGACCAGAAGATCCTTCCCAGGGGAATCTTCACATCCCAGGGAGGAAAGCTCCAGACACGGACAGCAGGGTTTCCCTGAGAAAGTCCCCACCGGTCCATAGCTACGGTGAGGACATAGTCAACAAGCCACACCCAGGGGTCCATTTTCCAATCAGCTTTTAAGTTTTCAACCAGTTTCCACTTTTAAATATAAGCCAACAAACATTCCAGGATCATCAGACATCTGAGGGAAACCTTGAATGTGAAAGACAACACAAAAAGAGAAAAAGGAACTTCAAGAAAACAAACTATTGCTCTATTTTCTAAGGAAGAAAATGTTTTTCTTAGACTCTAATTGATACCCTATTTATAAAAAATAACTAGAATTAATATCTTCAAAAAGATAAGAGGTTTCATTCATGTAATTAGGTTATGCTAAAACTAAAAATATATTCAAAGAACAAAAAGGGTCACTTGGAAATTATGCATCAGATAACTTTCATAAAGGGATTAAAAGATAAATTTGAGGATATCCTCCAGAAAATAGAGCAAAAGACAAAGATATGGAAAATAGGGCAGAAAAACTAGGAAGATCAGAAGACCAGAGCCCAACTGACCCAATATACAAATAATAGGGGTTCTGAGAAAAAAAAAAGAAAGAAAGAAATCATCAATGAAATAATTGAAGAACATCTCTGAGAACTGACAGACATGAATTTCCAAGTTGAAAAGGTCCATCAGTGACTAAGACTGTGAATGAAAATAGAGCCACACCAAGCCTGTCATCACATTTCAGAACTCTTGGAACAGATGCTACCGTAGGCTTTCAAAGGATCGAGGCACAGAATAGCTTCAGACAACAACACTAGGAGGCTAGGAGCCAATGAACTGATTCCTTCAAACTTCTGAGGGAAAATGATTTTAACCTAGAATTCTATAACCATCTGTTCTGGTTATCTATTGTTGTGTAACAAAGTACTCCAAACTTCAGTGGCTTAAAACAGCAACCATTTTCTTTATATCTCACAGTTTAGTGTATCAGGAATTCAGGAAAAGTTTGGCTGTCCAATTCCTCCTCTCCATGTGACATTGACCATAGTTACTCGATGGTATTCACCTAGTGGCTGGATTAGAGGGTCCACATGGCTTCACTCACATAACTGGTGCCTAGGAAAAGGCAGTTAGAAGACTCAGTTTAGCTGGGTCCCTCTTTCTTTCCAGAGAGGGCCTTTTTTTTTTAATAGACTTTAATTTTTTAGCAATTTTAGATTTACAGAAAAATTGAGCAGAAAATACAGCATTCCTATATACTCTCTCATTTCTTCAATTTCCCCTATTATTGACATCTTGCATTAGTGTGGTACATTTGTTTTAAATGAAGAGCCAATATTTACATATTATTCTTAACTAAAGTCCATAGTTTACCTAAAGGTTTATTCTTTATGTAGAACCTTCCATGGGTTTTGACAAATGCAAAATGGCATGTATCCACCATTATACTTTCATATAGATGAGTTTCACTGACCCCCTCCCCCCAAAAAAACCCTGTGCTCCACTTATTAATCCCTCCTCTCTCTCCCCAAATCCTTGGAAACCACTAATTTTTTACAGTTTCCATGGTTTTGCCTTTTCCAGAGTGTCATATAGTTCGAAACATACAGAATATAGCCTGTTCATATTGGCTTCTTTCACTCAGCAATATGCATTTAAGGTTCCTCTATATCTTTTCATGATTTGATAGCTCTCTTCTTTTTACTGCTGAATAATAGTCCATTGTATGGATACACCACAGTTTTGTTTACCCATTCACCTACTGAAGGACATTATGGCTTCTTCCATTGTAGGGTCTTCTTTTTCATGGTATCTCCAACTGGATAGTCAGGCTTCTTACATAGTGGATCGGGGCTTCAATAGACCAAAGTTGCCAAGTATCTTAAAAACCAGACCATAACTGGCACAGAATCACTTCTACCATACCCTACTGGTCAAAAAGTCACATAACAGCCAAAATTTAAGGGTAGGGGTGTCGAAGATATCGAGGTCATCTCTAATCTACCACACCAGCCAATGAAAGACAAACCCTGATGGTCCTGGAGGCTTATTTCCTTCTTCCTATTGATTGCTTAGCAAGAAGCTGATTCATCATGTTCGGGATGCCTCCTATTTAACAAAATAATTGCCTATACCATAAATCTGTTATTGTTACATGGTGACTTATAAACACCAGACCACTCTTCCCCTAAGAATATGTAGGGTGTCCTAGGTGTGTCTAGTCTAGCTATGCCCTGTCTAAAACATCTTTCTATAAGATAATGAAAGTTCAGGGACCAAGTGAACACTATTACTTCTCTACTTGAAGTTTTTCCCCAACAAGTCTTATTAACCATATTTATGTTTATACTTATGATGTAAGCTGTGTTTCTGGGCCTACCTTATACCTCACCAAATCAAACAATAGAAACATTTTTAGATATACAAATGATAAAAAAAAAAATAAGTTACTTCCCCCACATCCTACAAAAGTTACTTAAAAACATTCACCATCAGAAAAAATTAAAATGTGGCCTTCTAGAAAACAGATCTACTAAGTCAGGAAGAGGTAAAGAGAATCCCCAGGATGATGAAGATAGGGGCTCCCAGGATATCTACTGAGCATGAGGGTGAGAGGGCAGCAAGTCCAGAGTAATCAGGTCAAGAGATTTCAGGAGAGATTTCCACAAGACAAAATAAATAAACTCTCGGGTGCCTGGGTGGCTCAGTTGGTTAAGCGACTGCCTTCGGCTCAGGTCATGGTCCCAGAGTCCTGGGATCGAGTCCCACATCGGGCTCCCGGCTCAGCGGGGAGCCTGCTTCTCCCTCTGACCCTCTCCCCTCTCATGCTGTTTCTCTCTCTCTCTCTCTCTCAAATAAATAAATAAATAAAATCTTTAAAAATAAATAAATAAATAAACAAACTCTCTAATAGAGCATATTGAAAGGGGATCAAACAACTGTAAAAGATTTGAGAGTAAACTGATGATAAATACTTAAAAAAATAAGCAAAGAAACAAAAGGCTGCTATTAACTTCAGGGAAATAAAAGAATTTGGAAGGGAAGAAAAAGCAATCATTGATCATTTGTGAATAGCTAAATCCTCCTCTTGATGGTGGGAAGGGAATAGATAATGCCAAAGACTACAAATAAAGAAGTGGACTTGAAGGTATGTTATTTAGAGATAAGAAAGAAAATGCCCAATGACTCAGTCAGTTGAGGCTGAAATTAGTTGTCTCTGGGAATGGAGAAATGGGGAGAGGAAGGTAGTACGGGATTACTGTTTATCACTACAAGCCTTATAGATATAAATACTTCAACTGTCTTGGTTCACATTCACCTTTTCAGTGAGGCTTGCTCCAACCACTCTAACCTTATTTCCCCTGCCTCCCTTTTTTTTCATAGCACTTACCACCTTCTAGCATCCTCTCTAATTTGTTCATTCAAGATGCTTATTAGTTTTTTCCCTGATGGAATGTCAACAATACAGGGGCAGGGGTCTTTGTCTTCCTCATTTACCAATATGACCCAGGTGCCTAGAAGAGTGTCTGGAACATAGTAGGGCTCGTTAAACATCACTCAAGTAATACAAATTTGACTTTTTTAAACTATGTGCATGGGTAGGTTTGATTTTTAAAAATAAAATAAGTCATTCACCTCAAAACCCCACCACAAAGCAAAAATCCCATACTTAAAATATTGCTCAGACATCATGCTCTTCTATCAAAAAATATTATCATTAGTTTTCTCAGACTTCAAAAAGACTACTTTCAGTGCATTCCCAGTGCCTAAACCTGATACATGCTTACCTTTCTGAAGCACTGAGACAGTTGGAAAGCACTCTGATACAATAAATGAGACTCATGTAACACAAGCAAATGGTGATTTATGTAAGGTTGTGAGATATGAAGTTATTATAATGAA
This sequence comes from Mirounga angustirostris, assembly GCF_029215605.1. NCBI lineage: Eukaryota > Metazoa > Chordata > Mammalia > Carnivora > Phocidae > Mirounga > Mirounga angustirostris. The sequence goes on from NW_026991720.1 coordinate 40,756,980, forward strand.
GAAAAGATACAATACATTTGAGGGGTAATCAAATACTTCTGAGTTTAATTATTATTCATTAGTCTTTACCTGGTCTTGTTTCAAAAAGGATTTTACAGAAGGCTATAAAAGCATAAAGAACATAACATTAAATTATATGTAAATTAAAGCTTGGCAAAAGAAGATAGAAAATCAAAGATGGGACAAACAGAAGCCAAGAAAATGACTTAAAGTATGTGCAGTTATAACCTGATACTGGTCACAAATTTGTCTCTAAACTCTGTGTCCATTTAGTATTAGATTCAGCTACAAATAGCAAAGAGACTCCACATATGGGTGGTTAAAATAAGATCATATTTGAGTTTATTTCTCTCACACGTAAAATTTCAGAGATGTGTAGTCCAGTTCTGGTATGGGAGCTCAACTCCACTGGTTCTCAAGGATCCAAGGTCCTTCCAACTCACCCCTCTGCCTTCCCAATATAGAAGTTATCCCCACTGTCCAAGATGGCAGCTTGCCTATTCTGGGCAGAAAAATGGAGAAAGGATAAAGAAGGAGCAAGGGTCACTTGCCAATTGTTTCCTAAGAAGTATTCCCAGAAATTGGATACTTCTACCTCATTTCCCAGAAATGAGTGAAGTGGCCACTTGTAGTTGCAAGGGAAGCTGGGTAAAGCAGTCATCATGTGGCATCATTATGCCCTACAAAAACTTCTATTAAGATGAAGGGGGGAGATGGATCTGAAAGTCAACAAGAGTGTCTGCCACAGCTTCGTAACAACCGAAAGAAGAAAGTGTATAAGGTCAGGTTCAAAATCACTAAACAATGTATAGAATCGTTAAATCACTGTATTGCATACCTGAAACTAATTAACACTATATATTAAGTCTACTAGAATTAAAATTTGAAACTTAATCAAATTAAAAATTAAAAAAAGACACATTTGTTGAAGAGGACCAATTGCTCAAGAAACTTATAGCAGCTCTTGGTAAAAAGTTTAAAAAGGGTTGACTCTGCATATGGGGTTGTTTAAACAAAACCACATTTTTAGCCACCAATTAACTGAACTCAATGATGATTTAGAAACTCAACTTTGAAAAGTTTATTCTGCATACTTGGGTTTGTTTTTTTATTAATAAAATAATTATTGGGGTTTGGGGACATGACCAAAGCCTGAAATTTAAAAAAATAAAATAAAGGGATGATTCTGGAGGTCTTCACAAAAAGAAAAAGTTTAATCTTACTACATTGATGCAACCCATTTTATAGGACTGCTTCTTGTAAAAACTCTCAGTAGTGTACTGACAGTTTAGAGAAAACATGTCTGCAGAAATTTGATTTTTCTGAGTTCATTTGAACCACCCATTTTGAAAAATCGTAACAAAATCCTGTTTTTTGAACATCATCATGTGAGTGTCCTGATACTCATATGCCATATATATTTGTTTCAGAATTAAAGAAAACTCTCTTTACCTTCGATTATGGAAAAGAAACCACTGCAATCACAGAGACTACCAGAATATTTCAAGAAATGGTATGTAGCTTTACACTTACGCCTTCAGCAGTGTGCTTTTAATGATTGATTTTGTTTCATAAGAGTCACAAAAGCTGAGAATTAGATAACAAGGGCCACATAATAAAATGAATAGTCTCCTTTTCCCAGCACCAGGACCCTTTCTAGAGAAGGGCCCTGGGATTACAGCATCTTACCCACAGCAGAGGAGAACAAGAACAAGATGCGGTCAATCCTCCCCCACACAGGTTCTAGAAAGGCCAAGGTGCAGGGCATTCAAAGCTCAGGAGGCAAGACTTAAACAAGCATTAGCAGAACAAGGGCTAAGCAAAATCAAAGTGATTGCAAAGGCTCTGCAAAGTCTCCCACATTTCTACTAGGCTTGGAATTTTAAGAAAAATGGCTGATTATGGCTGAAATCCCCAAAGCCGTTAAGGAAAGGAATGCGTTTTCAGAGTGTTGTGGAGACTTGCAGGTCTCCATCAGCTTCCCATGTTTCCCAGGACATAAGTGTCCTCTGGGCTTGCTTCTTACTTATGTGGTTCTCAGCTCCCACCTTGGACCCAGAGGCAGCCCACTGCCACAAGATTTCAGTGAAACTCCTGATTGAGAAACCAATGTCGGGCTAATGCCGAATGAATTACCAGATAATGTTTTGGGTCACCATAATGCAGAGATGGCGGACACTTAGGGTGTGTGATGCCATATCTCCCTAAGATATTGCTAATCAGCCTTGGCCCTCTTGTCTGCTACACCCAGATTCTGCCTCAGCAATTCATACAACACAGCACATCTGACAATCATCATCATCAGATTAGACTTGGCACATAAAGTTAAACCTATGTGCTATCCCCATGCCATCTCTAATTAACAAGAGTGCTAAGGCATTTTCCAAGCAGTTCAAGTTTTAACTGAATATATGATCTGCAAATAATGTGTGTCTTATAATAAGTATTCTATACAGAATAAATGTTCTACTATTCTAAGAACGATGTAAGTTTTCTTACTAATAAAATAATAGCTGCTATTTATTACTCTCTTATCAAGTGCTAAAAATACTTTAAGTGTAATATTTCAGCTGATGTTTTTCAATAAACTGTAAGGCAAGTATTACTATATTTCTTCAGTTCTAAGATACCACTCATTATAATAGGTCTGGGGAGTGTGGAGGGAGGAAAAAGGAAGAATATACAACGTACACATTGATTGCAGCATTCAACCTCATATCAAACGTGTTAAAGTGTATTTCTTGGAATTGAGGGATTATCATGATATCCACACTGTTACAGCTGAGAAAACAGAGACATACAGAAACCAAGAAACTTGCCTAAGATCACAGAAAATTGCAGGGCCAGAATTTGTAACCAGTTTGTCTTACTACAATCAGACACCAACAAAGGTACTCCTCCAGTCACTGGTCTGTCATCTGAGGTGATCTACAGAAAGAGATTGGCCTCACCTCTCTGCGTATGAACATATCGGACAATGTAGTGGAAAGTTAGAATTGAACCTGGCTATGAATCATCATAGATGTAAAGTGAACTGCAGCCCTTGCACTTTCTCTTTTCCTTCAGTGAGATAATCAAACAGCCCCAGTGCTGTCAAATGCTTTCTGTCAATGTAACTGTAAAAAACAAAAAACAGAAATGCCTGTGTTGAATATCATGCAGCTCTAGAAAATGATGGTTCAGAGTCCATATTTTTTTATTTAGAAGGACAAAACACTGCCAAAAGAAAACTCAGGATATAAAGTTGGACGGTACAGCTTAATTTCTACTATGTTTTTTAAAATAAAAGGAGAAATCAGATGTACATAAGATCTACAGAAAATACACCAAAATCATGATGGATAAATTGTGGATGATTACTTCTTTTTTTTCTTTACTTTTCTGTTTTCTGAAGATTTTATTTTTACATAGAAATAACCTTAAAAAAAAAAAAAAACCTAGAAAGAAACTGAGTGTAGGAACAGTGAAGGGCTTGCCCAAGATCCCATAGCCGAGGGTGTCAGGTGAGGGCGAGAATAAGCAATAGGATTCTGCTGGAAACACAGGCTATAAGCTACTTTCTCCCTGTGCCTAGGACACCAGCATTTCGCTCCTCACAAGACCCAGACATGTCAACTCAACATTACTTTCTACCCACAACAAATACAGAGATCTTTTGTAAAATCAAAAAGACCAAAGGAAGATACTCCAAAAAAGTACAAAGTGCAATTTGTAGTAGACATTTCTCCCTTTTGTGGTATGCTGTCTTGACAGCATTCCTTTAAAATTCAGATTGTGGAGATAAAACGGGAAAAAAGAGATGGGAGGGAAGCCTAATCATGAAAAAACATGCATGTCAGAATGAGATCAAAACCTGTGCCTTCCGTATGTCTAACGAAGTGCTGCTGGAGTATAAGGGCGGGGAGGGAATGAGCTCCTTCCTTTTCTTTAAATTTGCAATTCTTAGAAATACCTAGAATGTATACTTCATCTAGTATAACTTCTATGAGGATGCTTCTTGACTCTTTTTCTAAGGTTATAATTCTAAGAGGGTTTTTATTGTTGTTGTTGCTGTTGTTTTAGTTTCTCATAATTACTCATTATTTAATGTTCTAGTTTTATTTCCAGCCCTTCTTCCTACTTGCTGTTGCTTTTCCTCACTGTGGGTTTTCTTTTGATATTATGCAGCATGTAACCTGACTAGCCGTGCCAAGTTATTTCAATTACTCCCCAAGGTGTTTGTGGGATATAGAAAAAGTCAGCCTTCTCTGCCCTGCATATTTATGGCTACACTTACGTTTCAGAACCAGTGAGAGAGGGATGGGTGAAGAGAGACAGAAAGGAGAAAGAGAAGAAAGAGTTGAATAGAATATTAAAGACTTTCTTAAAAACTGTACAGTGAGAATTAAAGAAACAGCTCTTATTTTCATCTTGATGTTTATATACAAGATCTGGAAAACGTCTATCGGTCCCTCTGCTGTGAACCACTGGTCCAGTGATTGCCAGTGATTATAGAGCATTTTAAAATGTAAAATGTCAAAGTCATCTTTAATTTGGGTATTAATTCTCCAGCATGGGGGTTAGGCATAGCAAGGTTCCTGCTAAATCTTTACAATTAGCAAAGAAGATTGTTCACAGCAGCTCCTGTAGCTTCCAACTTGCCCCCAGGGCCCCAAGCGGAGGGGCCTATGTAGTGAAGGGGGAAATGGTCAAAACCCCTCGTGGTTGGCTGGGTCCTCACACAATGTCACCTCACTTCTTGCAGATGCAAAGCGAGGCCTAGAGAGCAGACCACAGAGGTTTCCCCTTCTTGTTACTTCATAAAATCTTCTCCTTTTCTTTGCCATGTAAACTAGTAGATTGGTTTTGAATTTAGGCGCTGGAATGGGTGTGTGACTAGGACAAATCACTTAATTTCTCTGGCCTGTCTCTGCATCTATAAAATGGGGGTCATTGTTCGATGAACAGAACTGCCAAAAGTGACCCGGGATGTCATTCTGGGTCGCCTAGACAACAAGCTAGCTCCAGTGGGCCGCCTTCACCCTATTTTGCTGAGAGAAAAGGCTGCACCCAAAGTCAGTCTGATTATGGGGTTCCAGGAGCAAACCCTGCCTCGTAAGTTTGCCCCTTATTCAATAAAGCCAATGTTTAAACTACATCACATGACACTGTAGAATTCATCACAAACCCCAGATGGGGCCCACTTTGCACCGTAGGGATAATAACAGGCCATACCTGACCTTCCCTGGGCTATTATAGGTTGAATGGGAAAAATGCAGTGTTTCCTCAATGTCCGTCATCATTGCTAGCTCCGCCTACCACCTGTCCTATTATTTCCTCAGCATTTTTAAAAAATCACTGTTTCAATGTAAAGCGTTCCTTTAAAAAAAAAAAAAAAAGTAGATTTGAAAACACAAAAACACATTTAAAAGACATCCATGATGGGAAGGCCTGTTATTCCCAGAGTGCAAGGACAGAAAGAGGGGTCACCTAGGGTTGGGTTTCCAGGCCCCTCGAGACAGCAGTGGGCAGGGAGGTAATGGGAATGGGTGAGGGGCAGCCAGCTGGACCCAGAGAATCTGACAGAAAAAGAGGGCTCCCTCTGGGAGGAAAAGGCTGGGTTAAGGATAGGAGTGGGAAATGATGGAGCCTGGTAAACAGCAGGTCTGAGATTGACTGAGGGGAGTTGGGGCCAGGGCCAGAGGAGAAATGGGTGGACTGCGAGGGAGCCCTGGGGAATGGGAACCGAGTGCAGCCTGGGTGGCAGATTAAGGCTCCCCTTACAAGGCTGGAGGAAAGCAGGGCTAGGGCAGGATGGGGGTGGGGGGGAGTGAGAGCTGAGGGTGGGGCAGCTGAGGACCCTTGAGGATGGGTGGGGCAAGGGATGGAAGCTGTGGGGTGGGAGAGGCTGGAGATCAAGCCTTGACTGGCTGAGCTGGGAGTTCTAGAACATGCTACAAGAAGAGAAGCAGAGGAGGGGTTTCGAAGATGATCCCCTCTCAGAGGCTAGACCTAGAAGTATGAATGCCAGTCAGTATCCAGCTGGGAGTCCAGTGAGACAATCACGGACCCCAAAACCACCTCCCATACCCATGCTGCATGGTCCATTTTGGGGGGCCTTAGGATTGGGCCTTAGGGCCTCATGCTCAGTGAAGACTTGGTGAATGCTAGCTTTTATTCAGCCCTCACTGTCCTTGCCTGACCTCATTGCCCCTTGTTCACATGTCCAGCAGAGCCAACCTCCTGCCCCATCCCACAAGCCTTTTGTTGCTGCCCCTGCTGTCACCCTTTACTTGGCTTGTAGCTGAGTTTCTTGCTTAAGTCTGACTTCCCAGTGTGACAGTGAGCACGAGCCCCGGGGGACCCATATTTGTACTACCAGCATACTCAGCCTCTGCTGCGCGTAGTAGGGACTCGTCAACCCAACACAGTCTTTCTTTTAAGCCCAAATGCCTTTCAGGAATTACATTCAACCTTTGAAGAGAAGAAAAGCACACACAGTAATCCTTTGCCAACTTCCATGGTGGGCAAAAGCCACCATTGGCAGGATTACACTTCATTTTTAAAACAAAGGGTATAAGAAAAAATGTTAAAGGGGTATTCAATATGTCTTTTTAAGTAAATAAAAATTCACGAGTCACCCACTTCTAAAATAAACAAGACTCGTCAGCTTTAGGAGGCAAGCAGATCAGATGGCAGCCCCTGAGCCCCCCTTGGCCCGCGGCACACAGCCTGCAGGGGAGGGCGCTCTGACTGACGGGTTAGGGGCCTCCAAAGGAGACTTCACTGGCTTGGAATGTCCTTTTCCCTGGCAGCCTTCCTCATTTTGTTTTTGCAGGTGTAGCGCAACCTTAGTGTAAACACCTCTTTTGGGTTGTTTTGTTTTCAGAAAGTCAGAAGTGCTTACAGGAGTTTTTTTCTCCAGGCCCAATCTCCCATAGGGTGTGAGGCCACCCCTCTCTGTGCACCCAGGCGCTCACCCACGCACCAGGAGTGAGAGCAGGGGACTAGCGGGAAGTGCATAGATAAGAAACATGGGGGATTTTAACACATGGCCAAAGTGCACGTGTTCCAGGCTCACCTACCCAACCCCGCCTCAAAGTCCCTGGAGTTTGAAGCCCCACTTCTCCCCATGGCCCCCCCACTCCAAGAACTTCTTGCTGGCCCCCTTCTTTAAGCTTGCGCTAAACCATCTGGAGAATGGGAGAGAATCTAGCAGACTGGAGGAACTAGAGAAAAGGGACAAAGTTCAGGGCAGCATATGAAATTTGTATTCATGGTAACGTGCTGGGAAGGCTAAGCAGGAGGTGGGAGTGGAGCAAAGGGTTGAAGGAAGAGATTCTTGGGCAGATCGAGGAGGCGGGCCCTGGAGCAGAAGCCGAGGGAGGGGAGAGGGGGGAAGAGAAGGGCAGGGAACATCGTATCTATGACGGCTACGAGCTCAGCCCCGGGCTCCCTCCTGAATGGCTGTTCAACTGTTGCTTCTACACATCACTGCTCTGAGATGCAGCCCCCGAGATGCCAGCCAAGAAAATCACCTTATTCATGTACCACAGCACAGTACAGCTCTTTCCTGTTGCTCTCCAGTGAAAAGTCTGGGGAGAGGTGAGCCCTAAATTCCTCTCCATGCCTTCGTTGTCTCTGCTGATATTTCTGAGCACCAGTCGCTCTAATGGGCACAGAGGATAAGAAGACTAAGCATTAATGCATGCGTGACCACCTTCAAGCCCTGGCTGGCTCCAGAGCCTCAGTGAATGCCTCCCCATTCTGGGCCTCAGTTTCCCTATGTGTAAAATAAAGGGCTTCAACCAGATAATCTCAACGTTCATCCAGCTCTATGACTCTGAAATTCTAAATCAGACCTCAGTCTTCAGGCTCACTGCATGTTTAAGTGTTTTGTTTTTAATTTGATTTGTTGCTGATATTTAAAACTCGAGAGCTTTTACATAAAAATCCATTTTTTATTTCTCTCCAAAAATCAGCAGCCCTGGCAACACAGCCACACTCCTGCCTGGTGAGAGTCGGTTGGAGCTGAGTAGTGGCCTCCCCTTCAGGTGAACTAGGGGTTTAGCTACCTGACCCCTGTGGCCGTTTGAGGCTTCGGCCCCCCTCCCAAGTCTGAGGGACCAGGAACTGTTCAAGGAAAAGTAGAACAAGGACTTCAATGTACAGCAAATCAGAAGGTGCCAAAGTGGGGAAGAGCTCCCGCAAGGTGACCAGGCCCTGGCTGAGAAGCAGGAGGAGAGAAGATGTCTCTGAGAGATGTTCTAAAAAGGGTGGACATGAGGGAGCTGTCCATCCTGCTGTTGGACTTAAAGAGATGTGCCAGAAAGGAGCTTGCCCGGGGCACAGAAGCACCAGACCAGGCCTCACTCCAAGCCAGAAAGCCAGAAAGAATACACTGATGTCCTCTCAGGCCCTCGGCAGCTAATCATGTATTCTAGCCGGGAATACGGTCCAGGACCGAGGTCAGGGCACGCGTCTCAGGGGGCGTCCATTAGCTGGGTGGGTGGATGCAGCTGGAGAGTTGTGTGAGGTTACTAGTGCTATTATTACTTTTATAGATTTCAGCTAATAATAAGTACTGCCTGCCGACTTAGCTCAGACTGCTTTAACAAAAAACCCCACAGACTGAGTGGCTTCTAAACAACAGAAATTCGTTTCTGACAGTGTTAGAGGCTGGAAGTCCGAGATGAGAACACCAGCAGGGCCGGGTTCTGGGTGAGAGCCCTCTCCCTGCTTGCAAACTGCTGGCTTCTTGTCGTCTCCTCTTGTGACGTGGCAGGAAGAAAGCACACTAGCTCTCCGCCTCTTCTGAAAGGGCACCAGTTCTGCTCATGAGAACTCCACCCTTTGGACCTGATTTCCTCTCAAAGGCCCCACCTCCAAAGACCTTCACAACGGGGGTTAGATTTTCAACATGAATTTTGGAGGGACACAAGTATTCAGTTCATTAAAGGTACCTTCTCTCACCCAGACACAGTGCTGAGAACGTTACATATTCTATCTCCATTTAATCCACAAAGCAACCCTATTTTATAGGTGAGGACACTGGGGTTTGGGTGGGCTTAATAACTTAGGTGATTAATGGTCCATCAGCTTGTCAGTGGTAGAGCTCAAGCCTGGGTCTGAATCATACCAGCCGTGTCAGAGCATGTCTGCCCTGCTCCCAACCACACCAGGCTGTCCCCCTTTCAGAGTCTGGCCTCTAAAGCCACCATCTTTACTACATCGTTACTACCTTCAGTGTCTAGAACAACCAACACCTGCCCTGGAGAGGTAGGTGATCAGAATTAGATACCCCGACCCAGCATTCTGTGCCGGCCTTCCCTCTTTATCAAAAGTGGTCCTCTCAGAAAGGGATAGGCAAGAAAAAAGGTAAAAGAAGGATGAAAAAACAAACTATAAATGAGTATTAATCCAGGCTTTGCTGAATTCAGTGATACATACAAGAACTTATTATTTTCATTACAACCACCACCCTGCCTCATGATCTCTAGTCTCCAACAAAATAGATTTTTTTACCTTCAACTAGCTAATTGAGCATCTGCTATTATGTTCTTGACAAAAATGCATAGCCTGAATCTAATCAGGAGGAAACATAAGACAAACTCAGATTCGAAGGGCCCTCTATAAAATAATTGTTCAGTACCCTTCAAAAGGGTCCAGGTCAAAAAACACTGAGGCATTAGTCCAGATTAAAGGAGACTAAACTGACATGAGACTGAATGCAGTATGTGATCCTGAGTTGGACTGACCCAGAAAGTGTTGGATCTGATTTGGGCTGACCCACTAGTGGGACAATCAGTGAAATTTGAATTGGTCTAGAGTTGAGGCAATAGCTTGTACCAGTGCGAAGTCCCTGATTTTGATCACGGTACTATGATTGTGAGAGATGTTCCCACTTAGGGAGTTTGGGTAAAGGGAAGGTACAAATCCTTTGTTCTATCTTTGCAACTTTTTGTAAATTATTTCAATCTTTGTAAATTATTGCAACTTTCTGGAAATCATTGCGAAAAGGAAAATTTTCAGACAATTTTTTAAAAGCCACAGAGTCCTGGAGAGAAGCAAAGAAGTTACCTTGCCAAGTGGAAGTAGGCCCTCAGGAAAGTATTTAGTGAACCCAACCCCTGGGTCGAGTTTTTGGTCTCAACCCAAAATGTTGAGAGGAGGTGACAGAAATTATTTATAACAAAACAACTATGACATCTCTATTTGGGAGCCATGATCCACTGTGCTCACAGCAACAAAGCCCGATTTTAATACCAATTTTTGAGATGCTTGATCTAAAAGATAAATTCAGATAGGCTATGTGCCTGCAGGTATCAAAACTTGTTATTTCTCCTAAGGACCAAATGTATCTCCAAGATACAATGTTTGATTATAGTAGAAACTTTTGGAAGAAAAACATTTCAATCTGACACGTTTCATATAGAGGGACACATTTCCCTCCTTTTAGTTAGGGGGATTTATTCCCTCTTTTAAAACTTTCAAGGCTTTCAGTCTCCAAGAATCATTAAACAATGGAGACATTCTGATCCAAGTGCAGCAATTTCTTAGGATTTATCTCTGCAGCCCTTTCTGGCTTCTCCTTGGTCCCTGCATTTCATCCAGTTTGAAGCAGAGCACCTGACAATGATCATAATGTGAAGAGTGTGAGCTTTCCATTCTTCTGTTAGGTCAAGATTTCCATCCTGTAGGGACGCCTGGGTGGCTCAGTCGGTTAAGTGACTGCCTTCGGCTCAGGTCATGATCCTGGAGTCCCGGGATCGAGTCCCGCATCGGGCTCCCTGCTCGGGAGGGAGTCTGCTTCTCCCTCTGACCCTCCCCCCTCTCATGTGCTCTCTCTCTCTCATTCTCTCTCTCAAATAAATAAATAAATAAAATCTTTAAAAAAAAAAAAAAAAGATTTCCATCCTGTACCTCTTGAATCTGCACTTACCAATGGCGAATTTAGAAGCAAATATCTTCTACTATTTTATGTCATTGTCAATGGCAAGGGTTCCTGAAGTCTTACGGGTCTCCTTTCAGTAGATCCCTTTTGTTTAGGGCTTAAGATAAGGGACACATGGGGAAAGTTCACTGTTACTTGTGTTGACAGCTTACATGAACTTGCTGGGTTTTTTATTGGCTCCAAACCTTGCTGGGATGTGCCTTTACCTCTGGTCTTCTCTTTTACTTTCCTCCTTCTTGTTTTCCATTTGATTTTGCCCCCACCACTCCCTCTGTTTCCTCTCCAATATTGTAATAGCTTCTAGAAATAGAAAGATGAACAGGACAACGTCCCTGCCTTCAAGGAGAGCATAACTAAATGGAAAAGAGGGACGAATAAGGGGACAACTATGGTTCTTGTGAAATGACACTAAAAGAGAGGTAGGTTGAGGTCTCTGGAGATGACAGGCATTTACCTCTGCCTGGAGAAGGATAGGAAAACTTCACCGACAAGGTCTATTTGAGCAGAGCACCCTGCAGAAAAAAAAAAAGGAATCCAAAAAGCAGAGGGAGAGGGTGACTCAGTGCAAAGAGGCTCCAAGGACAAAATATCTTTGGGAAAAAGGACGAGAGTTCAGCGTGGCTGAAGGATGTTTGTGAAGCTTTGTCAAGTTTTGAGACTAGGAGGCAGATGAGCACCACGCTGGGAAGGCTGTTACATTCTTTTAAAAATACATGTTTGGGAGAATCATTTATCTAGTTTGTCACAGAAATTTAGAACCACACTTGTGAATTTGAAAGCATTTTCAGTAGTAGAAACACCATCAGAAACTGTCACAGCAAACAATTATTAAGTGCCTAGTATTTTGAGCTCAAGGTCAATGTATTAGTCTGAATGTTTCTACTTATCACAAGCAAACATTTTTAGGGAAAAGAAAGAATTTAAATTTCTTATGGCTGATTTTTTTAACTGGATTTATACAAGTCATACTCTTCAAAATGCTTCTTCAAATATAAAAATATGAGTCAAATCTGCATTATTTAAAATCTGATGAAAGTTAAAAAAAAATTATTGGATTTACTTTAGGTCCATGTATGACAACACATTTTCCATGAACATTTTATACTCTCTATAATGCTTTTTAGGTTTCTGGTTCTGGGTACAATAGAGTAAGTATGCTCCACCTAGTCTGGCCCACAGAATACAGCTGTGAAACCTGGTCAGAAAGTATGGAACAGGCACTGGAGGGCTGCGAAAAGCAAATAGCAGCAGGTCAATTGAAGAAGAAAACCAGAATTAGGAGTACTACCAAACCAGCTGAAGGTTAGCATTTTGTTGTCCTCTGATATCTCCCGACCTAGACTCAAGGCCACTTGATCTATTTCAGTAGTTACTAATGTCTATTGTTAAACTGGCATTTGAAATGGATTACTGCTACTAGCTGTAGGACTTGACCAAGTCTCTTTCTGTCTCTGGGCCTCCTCTGTAAAGTGGGCTGCCTGATCACATGCTCTTGGAGGTCTCACCCAGTGCTGATGCCCCAAGACTTCACACATGACCTCTAAGGAGCACCAAGAGGCAGAGTTATGAAGCTAATGAGGCTGCAGCTGAAGGCCAGCCTCCTGCCCCCAAGCCTGGTGACCATATGAGTTTGTAAAATTTGTCAACTTAAGATATTTAACCACAATTGGTTAACACCCTTGTCTCTTTCCACTGTGGCTTCCCTTTATGTCAGGTCTCATTTTCGTGTTTTGTGTCCTTTTCCTTAAAGAGGATTCCCCAAATTATATAAGCTTCAGAACTTGAAACCTGGATCTGCCCCTGTCCTATTCAGATAGTTATAACCAAGATGGCATTCAACTAGAGATTTCTTTCTGAGTCATGTGTAAGAATGCATCAGGTATTTTATTGGAAATTAATTAACAAGTTCTTGTCTTAGAACTTCAAGAAAGGAAACACCTACTTTTCTTTCAGTACACAGCTTCACATGACTTCTTCAGGGCTTCTTGGAATTCTAACACTTTATGTTCATTACCTGTTTCATGACTATAAGCTTCACGAGAATAGGGACCATGTCTTTTCTATTTTCTGACGTGTCCCCAGCATCTATTGCAATGCCTGACACAGAGTAAGTACTCCATAAATATTATCAAGGTAATGCGTTAATTTAGGAAGACCTGTTATATTTAAATATACCTTGTCTTTTTCCATGAAGAATTTGAGACTGAGTGCTCCTACTCTGGGCCAAGTGCAGAAAGTTGCAAGCTCATTTAGAAGTCCATTAAAAGTATCTTACCAGTTGATTTGAATGCCCAGGATATGAAACACTTGCCGCCAATGCTGAGAGTATGTGAAACCCTTCTTCTCTTCTTGCAAAGCACTATTCCTCATTTAAAAGGCACTGAATGAACCAGAATTCAGACTTCGATGGCCAAAAAGACCCCCTTCTTCCCTTAACTGTGGACAGGTAGATTCTCCTTTGGGCCGCCTTGATGAATAAATCGAATGCCCCTCTTTCATAGTCACATCTTTTCTAACTGTAGAGACTAGACTATGGACCTCTCAAGGGTGGTGGCAGTTCTTCAAATGCCCCCCTTGTTTTGCTGCATCCCACAGGCTAGGAGCTGCCTTTCTTTCCTGCTCACATCTTCCAGGTCCAGCTGCTTCAGTATTTTCTACAATGGCAACAGCAAAATCAGCAGCTGAGAAGAAGTCTATATCCAGGAGCAGAAAGACAATAGAGCTCGGGAGGGAGAGAAACAGCAAATGTTGATGGGGCTTCAAAAGAATAGCAGAACGACAGGAAGAGGGAATTAAGAAGAGAAAGTGAGGGCGCCTGGGTGGCTCAGTTGGTTAAGCGACTGCCTTCGGCTCGGGTCATGATCCTGGAGTCCCGGGATCGAGTCCCGCATCGGGCTCCCTGCTCAGAGGGGAGTCTGCTTCTCCCTCTGACCCTCCTCCCTCTCATGCTCTCTGTTTCTCATTCTCTCTCTCTCAAATAAATAAATAAAATCTTTAAAAAAAAAAAAAAGAGAAAGTGATGTGGGAATTACCTAAGCTAATTACATAATCTCATCAAATGAAGATTCCCAAAAGGAAATGTAAATTGTGGAAGGCGCAACAACTCTAGAGCGCAGAGAATTCTGTGCTTATAATATAAATATTCACCAGAAAAAAAAAATTAGCATTTGGGTAAAGAAGAGTAGGCACGTCCTCTCTTTTGAGTGGTTGTTTATGATTGCTGTTTCTAAACTCACCGCACCCGGTTGCAGTTGGCCTGCCATTCTTGTCCTAAGCAGCAAAGGGATGTGGGTGGTGTGGGCAGGGGAGGGGGCTGCCTATGTGGCAAGCCATGACAAGTTCTCATTTTGATTTTCCTCAAGCTCTGTGGGTGCTCTGCACCTCAAATTCCCAGCTGTACTCTGGATAATGAGGAAATTATTGGCCTGACCTGGTCCTTTAATTTTTTTCCCACTCATGGCTTGAGCTTTCATTAGTTTTCATTTCTCATTAAGAGAAAAATCAAAGTGTGAGAATTAAACACCTCTTGATTGTTATCATACTGAAAACAGGAAGCTGAGAGTCATGGGGCTGGAACTGAATGAAAGGCCCAGCTGAGATGAGTGAGCCACCAGAGGATATGTCAGCAGGCATTGGCTGTCCTCCTTCTCCTCCCTCTTGAGAACAGTAAGGAGCAATCTAACATCCAGAAATACTTGGAGTCTACATTTAGGACTCGGTGTTGTAAAAATCTGGCACATTCTCTGAGCAGAGATAAGAGGCTGAAATCACATTGGGCTTTCCTCTTTTCAAGTGTTGGGTTTGGATTTGCATTAAACCTTACCCCTATAGACGCGGCTCCTCAGATATAGAGGCTGTGTCCCACCCATCTTCAATTTCTTACAGGCATGTGGCAGTATGTCAGGCACATGGCAGGTGGTTGGCAAATGAATGGAGAGGGTGAAGGAATGCACGCGTGCTGAGATGAACTGACTGCTCTTAATTTCTATGTTAGTGTGCTTATTGAATATACCCCACTTCACTACATAAAGGAAATAAAAACAGTATGGCAGTTTCTCAAAAAAAATTAAACATAGCACTACCATATGGTCCAGCAATTTCAATTAGGTATATACCTAAAAGCATTGAAAGGAGGCACCTAAACAGATACTTGTACACCAGGGTTCATAGTAGCATTATTCACAATAGCCAAAAGATAGAAACAAAGCAAGTGCCTATCAACAAGGGACAATCTGGATGAACGGACAACCCAGATGATGTATATCCATACAATGGAAAATTATTCAGCCTTTAAAAGAATGGATAGTCTGACACGCTACAAATGTATGAACTGTGAAAACTACATGAAATAAGCCAGGCACAAAAAGACAAATATTCAATGATCCTACCTATATGTGGTACCTAGTTATTCATTAATGAGTACAGGGATTCAATTTGCAATGATGGAAAAGTTCTAGAGATGGATAGTGCGGATGGTTGCACCATAATGTGAATGTACTTAATGCCACTTAATTGTAGGCTCAAAAAAAGCTAAAATGGTAAAGCTGATGGCTGTATATTCTACTGCAATAAAAGAGGAAAGGAAGCAACCTTCGTTTAATGTACTGTCATTCCTGAATCAACCCAGAGAACGTCAGCGCTTCCGGTCTAGTCTGATTCCAGCTGTACGTGAAGAAGAGGCCCCACTGCTTCAAGGGTACATGGGCTTTCATGGCCTTCACAGCTGTGCAGGCCCCCTTTTCCCATGTGGATCCTTAAGAACATTCACTGACTCTGCCATACAATGCACCTGCCCCCAAGCTTCCATGGCTGGAAATTACAGGAGAATCTGCCTTGTCCCATGAGTTGTACCACCCATCTGATGATTACTCACTTGTTACTGCAGACCAGCCTCCAAGGGACAAACTAGCAGTAAACCTCTTTGGGTTCACTTTTTCTAGACTCCCAGCCTAGAGGAGCAATACCAGAGCTCAGTATTACAGACAGAAGGGACTGGGTTCGAATTTCAGTTCTCCATTTTTTTTAGGAAACTCACTTAAGTACACCTCAGTTTCCTCATCTATAAAATGGGAATACGACTGTACCTACCTCCCAGAGTTGTGCGAAGGCCTAAATGAACTAATAATATAAGTGCCTCACCGAGTGTCTACAGTAAAATGAGTATTCAGTGAATACAGTTTTCATGGAAGAGATACATTACAGGTGGTAGCAGGGGTAGAGTGAGGATGGTCATTCATGTCATGATAGGAGTTGAAATCTAGGCCCTGTACAATCTGAACCTTGCACAGGCCAGCCAACCAGGAGGAGCCTCAGGAGTGAGCAGGGGTAGCAGCAGGTGATTAAATAGGGCTTTCTAGGGGGATAGGTGGTTCTCAAAGAATCCTTTTTACTTCTTCTCATCCCTCACCCAATTCCTTAATCTTTGGGGTAGTCTCCTTTTGGAGATAGATGTATATCATTTTCTTGCATCTACTAGAAAGCTTACTCATTCATGCTTAGGAAATATCTTGAGACCTGAATATCCAAAGAATTTAGGATAATGTTAACATAATACCAAGTAAACAGAAAACCCATTAAGGAGAGTTCTAGGATGAAGTCATTACCGTCCCTGTGATGGTGCGGACGACCTCTGGCTGCACAGTAAGGCTTCTCCATGATTTCAGTCAATCAGATTATCATACTGATAGTGTTGAATTGAACTCACTAACTTTAATTATTTTCTTAATTTTAATTATTCAGGTGCATCTTCCCAAAACCTGGAGAGATTTCTAGAAACGTAAGTGAAAGAGGGATATATGAAGTTGTTTTTAGATTGGATTTCTCATTGTGAAGAAAGAAGGGAAACCCTCTGTTTTCACCCGGTAATCACTTGTACTGAGCACCAGTACCTTGCTAGTCACTCCCAAACACTGGAACATTATCACTTCTTGGGCCAGTGGACATAGGAAGTGATTAATTTGCATATGTCCTTGAAGAAGGATCATAAAAATGCATACAAAGGGGGTCAAACTTAAGTCTAGCCAAAGTAGCTGAAAAAGGGCAAAAAAAAAATTTATTTCATTTTCCTACTTAATGTGCTCATTTTGAGCTTAAAATTCAGAAACAAGGCCCTGGGTGCCCAGAATGGAAACCTTGGGAAACCCTGGAATTTTGAAAGTTCAATACAGGAGCTCAGCCATCAGGATGTCCTACAAATCTGGACAGAAGGAAGCCAGTAACACTTGAGGACAAACACTGTGAAAAATCCTAAGAAGATGGTACCGTGTGCGCCTCCTGGAGACTTCAATCCACTCTTTTCAATTCTATGCATTTATGTGGTCTTTCCCTCATGGGGAAGTAATTTACAGATTATACAGAAGAAGGGGGAAATGGGAAGAGTGATTCTGAAATGAAAGAAAAATAGCAAAAAGTTACCAAAGTGGGAGACACACAAAGATCCTTTCACGGGCCTAGGCTGTGACATTGGCTGTGACGAAGTTCAGTTTCTGAGGGCTTGCCATTCAGAGTCCATCTCTGGCTTCTCAGTTTGTCTAGGAACCAACTGTTGGACCATCCAGCCATCGTCATATACGCCATGATTGGAAATGATGTCTGCAAAGGGTGAGTTATGGAGAAAGAAGGTTTTGAAAATGCTTGGACTCTGGGGTCCCCCTCTTCTCTTCTCCACTCCACTGTGTTACACTAGCCTGCTGTTGAGTTGAATTTCTCTGTCTTAGCAAGTCCTAGAGGCATATGAAATTGATAGAACCAACGCATAAAGCTTAAAGACCCTTTAAAAAATATCTGACCCATTAATTCTCTGCTCTGATTCCCAACAAATGGGTATGTCACAATACAAGTTCTCAGTTGTATCACAAGATATATGCTGCTTCTAGCCAAGAATCCAAGACTGAATATTGTGGCCTTTTAAGTAAAATAAAGCCGAATTATAGCTACCCCATAAGAATAGGTTCCTCACTCACATTCTGATGTGGTAGAGACAGCGTAGACTCAGAGCATTCACAAACAAACTGTGTATAATTTACAGCCAGTCCTACTTATGTCCATGGCCCATAGTATGAAAACAGTTTTGCTAACCGGCTAATATCTGTAGTGATTTCAAAATGTTGAATGCCTTAGTCTCCCATAACATTTTGGAAGGTTTCTCAAAAATTGTGTGTACCCCTAAGAATATGCTGCACATGTGAATTCCATCTGTCCTGTGATTGTGGCCAAAAAGAAAGAAAGAAAAAAAAAAGGTGAGATCAGATCTAGAACAACTCCCCAGTAGCCACCCACCCACCATTTTAGAAAACAGAAAAGTAAAGCCAAGAGAGATTATGTGACTTGCCTGATTAATTGATTAATGGCAGAGCCGGCCTCCAAACCAAGAGATACTAGAAGTAGGTCATCCTACTCACTGCCCGTCCCTTGCTTTCACTCACCACGCTTTCTAAGCCTGTGTTAAAAACCCAGTTCAATATTAGTAAAGTGTGTTTGCTCTCACCAACACCTCCATGAGGTAGGAGAGCCCTGGAACTCTCACAGTGAAGGAGGTGTAGACCTAATTAGTGAAGTGAATGCAGGTCAGGAAATACCATGCTGCGATGAAGAGATGCTGATGTGCTAGACCCTGCCTTGGCACCCCCTGGGCTGGTTTACCACCCTCCCCAGAACCCCAAGGCTCCCAAGGCCCCACCCTGGGGTCCCAAGTCCCAACGTCTGTGATGAGCCACATGGAACTCGCTGGTAAATAGCAAACACCCCCCAAACTCTCCATGAACCAAGAGTCACACCACTCCCTAGATCATCTCATCCCCACAGCAGCCTTAAGAGGAAAGCATGATTGCCCCTGTTTTATAGATGCAGAAACGGGTTCAGCAAGGTTAAGGAACTCGCTTATGTTGCTATGAGTAGCAAGGTTGAGAGGCAGACCAGGTTCTCTGATGAAGTTCTGTGCTCTTTCCATAGTCCACACCTGCCTTAACCACTTTCTTTTAGGCAATCACTTTTTTAAACATATGTATTGACCACCTATGATGTGCCAAATGCTGTGCCAGGCTCTGGGACATAATGGCAAAGAGCCCACAGTGCCTGACCGCAAGGAGCTTAGGGAAGGAGAAGCACTGAGCTTCAGCCCCAGCCCCATCACAAAACAGAATGAACCTATGTGACATCAGCCAATGCCCCTCCAGCCTCTGGATCATGTTCCCCCAGAGGGGACACAGAGCAAACTGGGGATAGTGAGCCCAGGACACCTGCAGAAAGAGGCTTTGACTCCAAGAGCCCAAACCCCTGCAACTGCATTTTCCAGCAGAACCTGCTTACTCAGAGGCCCTTCCAGCCCAGGCTTGCTTTTCCTTTTCCAAGGAGCCAAAGGGCAGGCAGACATCAGCCAGAGACGTGTGCCAGTCTCTCCCCCCGCCAGGGATCTGGGCAGAGGAGCAGCGAGCATGTGGGGGAAAGAACGGGGTTGGCAGCGTGGGATGTCCCTGCAGTGCCCACTTCGCAATGTCCTGTGGCAGGGTTAGAAAAATACAGACAGATGGCAGCTATACCTCCCCATCTGCCAGCACGGCAAGGTGGAGTAGACAACCCAAAATGAGCAAAGCGATCTCATAAAAAGCTCAAGCCAGCAACGAGTTGCATAATAAGTCCATCCTGGAACAAGTTTGGGGATATTTGCTTGACTTTTTTCTTTCCTTTTTTTATGATGACGCTAGCATTTACTGAAATAATGCAGTCATGTGCTTCTCTCTCAATTCTCCAAACTCACGCAGTTACTCAATAAATACGTGCTAAATGAATGAAGGTCATGATTGGAAGATAGCTTTTTAATGTCTGGAATTTAAGAAGAAAAGTAACATAGACGAACACAGCTTTCCCTGTGACTCTACTCAGTTTGGCCAAAGCTAACCCAGCTTCCCCTGGCTTTTCCTATCACTCCCCTTGAAAACTCTGGAATGTCTGTGATACAAAAGGAGAAAAATGCCTGGAAATAGGGCAAATTTGAGTGAGCTACAGCAGCAGAACCATGAGTAGCAGGGGCGGCCTGGGAAAGGGAAATGGCTTTAAGGGCCTCAAACCATAAACGCTTCCTCCACCCCACAACATGACATCCCTGAGAAGAATGTCGAAATTGCCAGAAGTGAGATAGAATTATAAAACATCTAATACTAGCCACGTATTTTGACATGCTTCCATTTTTTTATGGTGGACCTAGACAAAATTAATTGTACATTTTTCACCTAATGAAAAGAACCAGGACCACCCTACAAGGGTTGTCTGTGTCCCCTGGCACCCAAGCATTTCTTTTCTGCAATGCCAATGCTTCCGATGTCACTAGGACAGCCAATCAGCACTGCATTAAGAGGAAACCAGCAGGGGTAACTGGGTGATGGACATTAAGGGAGGCACGTGATGTAATAAGCACTGGGTATTATGAATCACTGACCTCTACCTCTGAAACCAATAACATATGTTAATTAATTGAATTTAAATTAAAAAAACATTTTTTTTTTAATAAAAAAGAGGAAACCAGCCAATGTGCTGATAGGTCACTGGCCCTAAGGAGACTGCACTGGCAGGAAACAATCCATTCCATCCAATCAAGTGGTAGAAAAACCAGCAGGGAAGGGAATGCCCAGAGGAGTTCTTTCTCCCAGCCTCCTCAGTCGAGGCAGGGGTGGCCAAGGGAAGGATAAGGAGGTTCCCAACCAGCCAGCATGTTCCAGGTCACCCCCACTTTCAGGGACCCAGGACCTCTATGCATGGGGTAACGTGGGCCCGGTGCATCCCTAGCTCCTCCCCAGTCTGTGTCAAGAAGCCTGGGGGGGGTGCGCGGGAGGAGGATAGTGATGTGATTACAGCTGGCTGGCCTGAAGGAAAGGGCTCCCTATGGTTGCCTGGCTGCTGAGAGAACCCAAATGCTAGCTTGAGTGAGGGCTGAGCACTCAGTCAGGACACGTCTCTGGCCTTCAGCTCTACTTCTGGGAAATACTTTCCACAGAGGCTGTTTGCCTTCTTCCTTAAGAGGGGGCACATCTCTCTGGCCTCAGCCAGGTGAAATCTGGCTCAAATAGCTGCCAGGGTAATGGAAGGATCACAGCCGGCCCTGCACCCAAGTCACGAGGCTCATTTTCAAGATCAGACACAATCCCTGAGGACGAGGACAGGCTCTGAGCCACCCAAGGGGCAAGGCTCTTTCTCTTCGGCCCCCTGCATGCTCCTGGCCTGTGAGATCCCAGCCCGGGACGCCAGTGCTCTCTCATCACATCCCCCAGGCTTGCCCTCTGTAAGCTCAGCACCCCTAACCCCTCACCTCTCTGTCTGAGTGACTGGTGTGAGCTCACCAGGGTGTGCGGAGGGATGGAGGGCACTGGGGTGCGCAGGCAAAGCTGGGCTGGCAAAGTGGACCTCACACAGGTTCCAGCACATGTGGGCACAAAAGGGTTAGACGCTTCCAGCTCAGCCCGTTCAGTCTGCAGTGGACATCAGAGAAGGCCTAGGAGATGTTTTCCAAACCGCTGGGACTCTGGTCTCCACAATACTAGTGCTGAGTCTCCTCAAAAACCACCAGAGGAGAAGGAGTACACAGATCAAAATGGCATTGAGAATTTTTCAGGGACAAAGTCAGAAGGCACATTCTATGGCATCCAGAAGGGCTGACCCACCGCCTGTCACTTAGACCCATTTGCCCTTGCCTGAACTAAGAATCAGTCAATTTGGGGGCGCCTGTCTAGCTTAATCAGTAAAACATGTGACTCTTGATCTTGCGGTTGTAAGTTCAAGCCCCACGATGGGCCTAGAGCTTACTTAAAAAAAAAAAAAAAAAGAATCAGTTAATTTTGCTATGCACATTAAAGTGTTTAACTGATAACGCACATATGTAACTTAACGTAGCTGTGCATAATGGAGCAAAGATGACTAGAGAATGTTTCGCCAGCAACACCAAGGCTTCCATTTTGATTTCACTTAGTAATTAGCCATTTGGGTTGTGCTTGCTTCAGTTATGGGGTGCTCTTGCAAAAGCACAAATTAGCTCAGAATATTTGTTACCATCAGGGTTGTATGTCTAGCCAAAAAATAATCATTAAATAGGGAGTTTGGGAGACTTTTCTCCATCTTAACTCATCTTGGCTTTATGTGATTGGAGAGTCATAGCTCAGCATAATTGCTTTGTGCCAAGGCGCTAGTGTATCAGCAGGAAAAGGCAAAAAACACAACAAAACTGAAGTGCCAAAGCAAAAGTTAATAAGCAGTATGCGCTCACCTTACCGATGGGGGAAGATAGGGTACGGACACCGGCTTGCTTCCATTTCACCCCTGCTGTCACCCCACACACACAGTGAATATCAAACCTGGTTACTCTGGCTGGGTCCTCTGGGCTGAGAAAACCCACAAGGCAGCCTGAATCCTCTTCACAAACTGGGATCCTTCTAGCACTTCTGCACATATGCAAGTCAAGCCAAAGCCCCTACCCAGCCTTCGGTCCTTAGTAGGTAGGCAACCTATTCTCATATCCATCCTTATGAGAGCTTTTTATTCAGGTTAGGGAGATTTTTACTCATAAAGTAGTATGATTTTTTCCAAGGTAACAAAAAACATGAATTTAGCATTCTGTTCTATACGCGGGGGGTTTTGTAAAATAGGACATCTTTCTTTCTTTTCTTTTCTTTTTTTTTTTTTCAGGCAGGTTGGGAGAGTCCTAAGCAAACCAATAGGTAGTGTAGAAGGATGTACACCACCCACAGCTAAGACCTTACTGGTAACCCCTAACATCAGCCTTATTCTGCCTTCTCCTCCGTATGGGTACATATTGTTTGTCACAAATGAGCCAAAGTGATCTTTGCATCCGTGACCAGCCTGTCACCTCTGGATAGCAGTAATTTAGAAAGTGATTTTATTTGACTAAGTGAAATAGGTGGAGGACAAATGACATAAAACTACAATGCTTTCTGCTTCCACTAAAGCTTAGGTGGAGTCCGGTTTTTTTCCCCCTTCCTTGAGAGAGAATAAAAATAATATGAGAATCTGTTTTATTTTTATTATTTTTCTGATTACAAAATAATATCTGTTGTGAAAAGTTCAAATAATACAGGGTGTAGGAAGTGAGTTTCCCCATAATCACTCCCTACCAGCGCCCCCACCAGCCTGCTCCAAGCTAACCAATGGAGACAGTTTAATGTATTTGCTTCCAGATATTTTCTATGCAAATTCTAATTTACAGGCTGATTAATATTCATTGAAATGAAATAATAGTATGCTTACTGCTCTGTAATTTGTTCTTTTCAATCAACAATACTTTTTTAGCAGTCTTTACCGTGCTAATACAAACTACTTCATTTTTTAATTTTTTTATTGTATTGAGATAAAATTTACATCATATAAAATTAACCATTTTAAAGTGAACAATTCAGCGGCATTTAGTAATTCAGAATGTTGTATAACTATCACTTGTATTAGTTACTTCTTTCTTTTTAGTGCCCGTATAGCCTTCTACCTCATGGATGCACTAACATTTATACAACCAGGCTTTTTGGCTTTCTCTAACTTTACACTATTTAGCACAATGTTGCAATACTTGTATGTACATCTTTGCAAATTTGTGGAAATGCTACTGTAAATTTCAAGGTCAAAAGTTAAGCCAACTTCAAAAGTTGATACTTTTTTTTTTTTGAGAGAGAGCACCCGCTCGTGCCCACAAGTGGGAGGGGCAGAGGGAGAGAGAGAATCTCAAGCAGACTCCCCACTGTGTGCGGAGCCCAACTCCAGGCTCAATCTCATGACCCTGAGATCACGACCTGAGTCAAAATCAAGAGTCAGATGCTTAACCAACTGAGCCACCCAGGCGCCCCAAATGTTGATACATTTTGAAAAATTCCCTCCAAAATGGCAGCGTCAATGTCCATTTAGGAACTCACTTTGAAGTGATAACCGTAGAGGGGCGCTTGGCTACCTCAGTAGGTAGAGCATGTGACTCAGGGTTGTAAGTTCGAGCCCCATGTTGGGTACAGAGACTACTTAAAAATAAAATCTTCAAAAAAGAAAAATTAAATTTAAAAAAGGCGATAATAGTGGACATCCCTGGGGGCTTCTTTCTGTCCCTTCCTTCCATGTCACTTATGCCTCAGGTCCAGCCTGTGAGTAGTAGACTTACTTTTCCTGGTTTGGAATCTGTATTAAGTTCCCCATAGCTGCCTTAACAAAACACCACACACTGGGTGACTTCAAACAACTCGCACAGTTTTGGAGCTTAGAAGTCCAAACTCAAGGTGTCAGCAGGGCTATGCTTTTTCTGAGAGGTCTAGGGGAAAATCGTCTCTTGTCCTTTTTGCTTCCGGGGGGGCTCCTGGCATTCCTCAGAATTCCTCGGTTTGTAGCAACCTAATTCCAGTCTCTCTTTCCAGCTTCACATGGCTTTCTTTCCTGGGTGTGTGTCTGCGTGACACCTTCTCTTCTTGGAAGGACACTTGTTTTTTGATTTAGGGCCATCTCTAACCCAGTATGACCTCATCTTTACATTTGCAAAAACGTTATTTCCAAATAAGGTCACATTCTGAGGGAAACTATTCAACCCACTATAGGATCATTATGTAAATTTGGGATTTTAAGGACTCAAAATAGAAAACAATTTATTATTCCATTTAGGTTAACAAAAGGCAGTTTAAAGAGTAGATGAAAATCTTAGAGAATTCTACAATCTACTCCCAGGTTAATTCAGGTTAGTATCTTAATTCAATGTATTCCTAAAAGTGTGTAAGTTCAAATTCAATGTAGAAAGGAAGGATGTAGTGTGGATACATACTGTCATTTTATTTCTCAGTAAAGTTGCATTTTCCTAACTGTGATATATGTGAAAAGTTTCAAGACGAAGTTACAGGTCTCAAAGGGTCTAACAAAGAATAAGTAATACCAGACTCCTTTGATTCTATTAACTGTGTGTATCAGTCAGGATAGGTAAGGACATGCTGCAGGAACAAACAGCCTCAAATCTTAGTAGTATAAAGCAACAAACATTTACTCATACTATATTGTTGCCCAGGGATCACCGTGGGACTCTATTCCAGGACTCAGATTAGTGAAGCAGCTGCAATATAGAACACTGCCCAGACTCATGGCAGAGAGCATTCTAGAGGTTCTCATATCAACAAACATGACACATGTCACTTCTGCTCACAACTGATAGGCTACATCAGTCTCATGGCCCACCCAACCACAAGAAGAGTCAGGAAGCTTAACATATTTTGCAAATAACACCAATAACTACTACATTGTGTGTATGGGGCAGGGGGAGGAGAGGTAGAGGTGTTAATGTATGTGTATGCATTTATCCTTATCTACTAAGATATTTTCTGTTTCTTTCACCAACAGGAAAGTTGACCCAGTCGCAGCAATGACCACTCCCGAGAAATTATACTCCAGTATCATGCGGACTCTGAAGTATCTAAATTCCCACCTGCCAAATGGCAGTCATGTTATTTTATACGGCTTACCAGATGGAACATTTCTCTGGGATAATTTGCACAACAGATATTATCCTCTCGGTATTAGTTTGAAGATACTTTTACTCCTTTTTTTAAAAGATTTTATTTATTCATTTGAAACAGAGAGATACAGGGAGAGAGAGCACGAGCAGGGGGAAGGCAGAGGGAGAGGAGAAACAGATTCCCCACTGAGCTGGGAGCCCGATGTGGGACTCAATTCCAGGATCCCAGGATCATGACCTGAGGCGAAGGCAGACGCTTAGCCATCTGAGCCACCCAGGCACCCCGATACTTTTACTCTTTAGCAATGTCAGTTATACATAGTTCGAATATATGTAGTTCAAACCATATAGGAATACACCTAAAATGCCACCATGGTGTATAGGTCAGAGCTGGTGAAGGCAAGAGCCCTGAGGTATGGATCTAAAGGCCAGTATCCAAAGATGGTCAGAACCAGATCTAAAGTCAGAAAGGGCAGAAATTTTTAATGTAGAATTAGGACAAATTGAAGGGTTAGAATTTAAATCAGGAAACTCCTTTAACGAAAAGTGAGATCTAGAATAAGCGGATGAAGCTCAAGTCAAAGAGAAGGATTTCTCCAAACCTCAATGGTGAGTGCCCCCTGGTGGCCAGAATTCTAAGAAATTCTGTGGACCCTGGTGGCAGTTAAAATTCTACGCAACACAGGCTCTAGGGGGCTTGCTTCCTACTTCTACACTCTTTTGGAGTCCTTGGCTCTGAAATGCTTTAAAGATCTCCAGAAACTTTCAATAGCATCTCTAGCATTCCAGATGCCTTCTAAACATTGTAAAAGTAATAGTAATTCACATCAGGAAGGGCTGGCCATGCTGATCCTTAAAACAATCCTGTTAATCCAATTAATGATATTTTTGTTAATTTCGTTTTATAGATGAAAAGCCCAAGGCTCCAAATGTTGCATAGCTTATTGTATATGTAATCTGGGTATAGTAGGGCTCTCTCTCTCCGTGTTTGGGGGAGAATGTCCTTTCAAAAAATATTTATTAGGTGCCAGGCACTGTCCTAGGAACCGCATAACCATCAGTGAACACAATAATCAAAAATCCCTGCCAATGTAGGCTTGTATTGCAGGAGTATGCCAGTGTGACTAAAAAAATTAAGCAGGGAAGGGGGATAGGAAGTGCTGGCCTCAGACCTCTCTGACAGGCATCTACTAGAATGAGAGCCTAGATATCCTCCCCTCAGCCTCATATCAACAACCCCTTGCCAGTCTCTCATTAAAGAGGTCGCCCCTTCCCTAGTATTGCCATAGCCTCCTCCTTAGACCGACCGCTGCGAAAGTGTTCTGGAGATCCAAGCAGTTTCTAATGAGTCAGATGAGCAATTCAAAGGGAAAAACCTAAAACTCCTTCCTCAGTGTCCACCTCAGGGGGTGGGGGTAGAGCACTTTTCCTTGCATTAATAACTTCTCTGTACCTTTCCAGTCTCCTCTTCTCCTCCTGTAGTCCCTGTTTAAGCCAACCCCCACCCCTCCTAACACACGAAAAGAGCAGGTTCCCTTTAACCAGTTCTCAAAAGACTCTGGTCCTTTCACCAGGGGCACAAGAGTAAATACCCACTTTCTAGGCTTCCCACCAATAAGACTGAAGTCATTTTTCCTCTTCAGTTACCAAGTGCACCACAAATATCATTATCATCCCAGCAAAACATTGTCCAGCCTCTCAAGAGGAAAGCATATTCTTTCTGTTCCCACAGCTTTGACCGTGACCCTTAGAAATAGTAACACGGTCACACAGAGAACATGTCTCCATTCTGGGCTTCCTTGAACACATGAAGCACAACCACATGGGCCAAGAATGTCTCTTTGAGCCTTTGGGGTTGAAAATTTCGGTTCCCCCAACAAATGTTTTCAGATTCCTAGATTTGCCCCATACTAAGAAATGCTTGGGGAAAGGAAGTTGAGGACAAGAGAGATGTGCTTCCATTTTACTCTATCACATCAGTGGGGACTTGACTTTGGGTTTTCTGACTTCAAATCCCATTTTCTTTCCATGAACTCTGGTTAGATAACTCCATAAGTTCTCTCGGATATGCCACACAATTCACTTGACTCAACCACAGTAGGTAATAACAACACCATACAGTTTGGAAGGGAGCAAGGGAGGGAAAGAAGGTAATTGGGGAGACTCATCAATCACTTTGGTGGATTCTCTAGGCCAGTGGTTTTCATGTCACCCCTACTCATTATCGCAACTGGAGAAGGGGTGCTATTAATATCTAGTGGGATTCTCCTAAACATCCTGTAATGCACAGGACAGCCCCCCACAACTAAGAATATCAATAGAGCCAAGGTTGAGAAACTTTGCTTTAGGCTTTGCCTTGTCCTCAAATGGCCTTTCACCAACCACTGATCGGGCACTAGCATTTTGCAGCATAAAAGAGGAAGAACGAAAAGGTAGAATGAGTTTGTTCTATATAAACAACCCTTGTTTTGAGAAAAAAAAAAAAATCCAATTAGGAAGAAAGTTAAAACCATCTAAAATTTATTTAATGTTTTTAAGTTATTATTCATATCCTAAATTATCCCTGCTGCCTGGTTGCCATGGGATATAAATTATAAATTCCTCAACGAAGCATCAGTATCCTTCCTAGACAGCCTGGGGAAGTAGGTGGGATTTACCCAGCTTCCTCATTTCTCCTTTGGCTGGTGCATAACTCACATAAGATGAGAGGCTTGAGGAGAAGGCTACTGCCCTGTATCTCAGTTCTGCTCTGGCTTCAAATCCAACCTGTGGACCTTCACTCCCATCAGACGTGAGCCAGCAGGAAAGCAGGTTAATGCCAGGCCAGTCTCAGGGTTTTGCTGCTCTTCGAGGTTAGGGTCGGTCTCATGTTAATCAATAGCCAAACACGGAGTCTGATTCCCAAGGCACTATGCTAAGGATTGTATAAGCAAATAAACGGGGTTTTCCATTTATTTCTGTCTTTGAGCCTAGAAACATGGTGACGATACTCTCTAGACCTGACGTTAGCCACCCGTTAAGGACTAAGAAAGAGGTCAGGAAGCAGGAGTCAAGCAGAACCCCTGGGTCAGTGATACATTTTCTGCTGCCTCAGTAGGACAGGTAGGAACTCAGGCTGACCATTCACCCAAGAAAAGGTTAAATGCCACAGCATCAGATCATCAGGTAATGAAGGCCCAGGGCAAGAACAGATTCCTAGCTCATTCCTGCCAAGGAGGAGGGGGTGATAAATCCCTCCTGGCATCTCTTAACCATGTTTGAGTCACTACCCAGTCAAAGCCTGGCTGCCAAGGACGGCAGCAGCTCCACAGTCTCTACCAGTAACTAAAATTCCTAGCAAGAATGTATAGTCTTTTTGAGGAATTACCAGAAACTAAGTCTCACACATGAAGATTCTACTTACATAGATCTTTTCAAGCTTGACCAGGGATAATTCCTCTCAGGCACAGTTTATGAGAAAGGCAATCTTTCCACAAACATGTCTGAGATACCTATTATGTGCTTTGGGGGTAAAGATGATACTAAAATGGCGTCCTTGTCCCCAAAAGAGAGAGGAAAGACAATTCCACCGGGGAAAACACTGTGTAGATCCTGACAGTGAAATCCCCTTCTGCCACTGACAGTGCTATAAACCCTAGGCATTCTGGGAGCCACCTGAAGGGTTAGACTACAGTCAAGAAGTCCAGGATTGCTGGCTACAAATAAGTCTGCATGTGGGCCTTCCTTGAAAGGCCTCTGCCACAGAACATCAACAGCTTAATTTTTCCCCAATTACTCTTAAACTTGAAACCTAATATATTTTAAAGTACCTTGCACTATACCTCTTAATTTATCACGGGCTTACTCCCTGTCTGAATTCACGTGGTTTTGCTAAGGTTTTATACTTTCAGGTGGTATTTCATGGAGGTGTGGCTGATCTTTGTTGGTACCAAGCTTTTATGGTACCTAAAATTTCACTTGCAGTCCCAGCATTAAGCCAAACACTCTGCCCTAAAGAACTAATAATGACTGCAGCCAGGTGGGGGAGAACATGCCCTTTAATCTTTGGGGGGACATATGGCAGCCACTGGGCCAGCCCACTAGCTCCCCAGCCCTTGTATGTGCCCGCACATGCGCGTGCACGCACACACACACACACACACACACACACTCTGATAGTTCCTCAGCCCTGATAATTCCAGTCCTCTTGCCCCTGTCCCATTTCTGACCAGCTTTCTTTACCAGATTCACTTTCTGACCAGGATGTTGCAGATACTGCCTCTTTATAGGTACGACATTTAGGTGGGATCAATCTTTATACCAGGGCTCCTCAATATGCAAAAATACCACTGAAAAGTAATACCTAAAAAGAAACAATGAATAACCAACTGACAGCACCAATAAGTGGAGAAAAGCATAACAACTATTTTCCCTCCTCCCTTTCTTTAAACCATAAGCCAATAATAAGCACTCCCAACTGCCCTTCCACGGGGCCAGCTCCAGAGTCACCCTACCTTCCACAGCAGAAATCCCGGAAAGAAGGGAAACCAACTCATTACACCTTTCCCAGGTCCCTCCCAGCTGCAGCTAGCATGCCCTTATCCTATTCAACAGACCTACCTTCTCACCTAAGGATTTTTCCTATATCAATCTTGTCTAATTACAAGTGCCAGAAAAGCAAGAAGATGGGGGTGGGGGGGAAAGAGACAGGGATCAAGAGAAGACCCAGTAGGAGGACACACCTTGTGGTCTCATTCTAAGGTGTGCTGGGACCTCAGCAGTAGGACATCAGGGAGAGAGGAGTAAGCTAGGATGGACAAGGCTATGGCTGGACTTAGCCCCTAGAGGGGATCCAGCAGATGAATCCCCAATATCCAGTAGCAGGACAAACTCTGGTCCCTCTGGATAAGAGAGCAAGTGGGAAAGAGGAGGGTGCGAGAGTGTTACTTGTAGTCAGGCCTTAGGTGCCACCACCTACAGGTTAAAAAGACTTCAGCCACTGGGCAAAGGAAAGAGAGAGACCAGTTCTCAGGGACAGGGGATTCATCAGGGCCAAACAGATTGACAGGGCTCCAGCCAAGCTACCTAAGGTTTATTACAAGGCCCCAGCCCAACAACAACAACAAAAAAACCAAGATGGCAGAGGGAAGGCTGCAGCTCAGGGGCAGTACCAACAGGGGGCAAGAGCCAAGTCATTGGGTGGAGAGGATGGAGGACGGGATTACAAGTAGGAGGTGTTAGTCACTGTAGCTGGCGAGGCTGAGATAGATGGGGACACATACAGAAAGGTAAATTACGAAACATACACACACACACACACACACACACAGTAGAGGGAAAGAAGCCTCAGTGGTGGAAAACAGGATCTTGGAGAAAGACGAGAGCTCAGGGCTCCATGTTGAGCATAAAATGAAAGCAAAGACAGAAGGTGGCTTGGGATTCATCCAAAATACAAAGATGCAGACACCTTTGAGAAAAGAGGAGGCCTGGTGTGTCATTGTGACTTTAATGACGATAACAAGCCTGTGGTTTTCCAGTCTTGGGATTCACTCACCCACACAGAGAGAGGATACATATTTCCTCTATGACAAGAAAATTGAATCTATCTTTCAGTCTAACTGATCTGAGGTGTAAGTGAAAAATAAGACTGTGTTCCATCACTTTCAATCTTTCCCTTCACTCCGAAATAGGTCCTATTATTTTCCTTTATTTTTTCAAATGTGAGAAAGTATTAATGGATAAGACATCAGTCATTCACCCTTGAGATTTGGGAGGGCCTGGGTTTTGTGTCTCAGCCACAGCACGAAAGTCGAATTGCCTCCAGGGGTGGATAGGCTGGGAGGTGGGGGAGAGGGGAGATGTGTGAAAAGAGAGAAGAAATAACCCCCACAGATTCTGGGTCTACAACTGATGTTTGGAAATACTCGGGATGAACTCACATAGGGCACTTAACACTTTTATTCTTTTTTTTAAGTTTTATTTAATTTTTATAGTCCTCTCTACCCCCAATGTGGGGCTCAAACTCACAATCCTGAGATCAAGAGTTACGTGCTCTTCCAACTGAGCCAGCCAGGCACCCCCACCTTTATTCATATGCACCTCTTTAACGTGCACCAAAAAATAAATTAGAGCATATCTAGTAATTAGGTCTCAAATAAGATATGCACTGGGCTGTGAAGGGATAGGATGTGCTGTCCTCTCCCATCCAACAGCCACCCACACACTTTTGGAGGCCTTCAGTCTACCAGACTGCAGGGCAGCACATGGTCAGAACTTCAGACACCCAGAAAGTCCCAGCAGGTCCTCAGCGTGGGATAATTGGGCAGACCTGAGTGTTACATAAAGTTGACAATGAGGGTTTGGCCAACTACCACCGTGAATGCTCTCCATGGGAACTTGGCATCTCATGGAGATGCCCCTGCTCTCCAAGTCCTTTGTTAGTGGTGTTCCAGCCTGTATAGGGCCTTTTTATCCTTCTACCTGGGGTCCAGATAAGGGCAGAAGCTCAAGATGGGAGTAAACTCCTTAGACCCCTCCCCAGCTCAGTCTGATTTCTAGGACACTCGGAAAGAAGGAATGTTCAGGCATTCTTCAGGAGCAATGCGGAATGAAAACTCAGGACAGGTCCCTGGAAGTGCCACCCTTCTCAGGAAAGGCAGGGTCATCCACAAGTGTCCCTAGTTGGCTGCTAGATCTGAATAAGTACAACATAACAGACCTCTTTGTCTTCCAGGCCAGCTAAATAAGGATGTGACCTATGCACATTTCTACTCCTTCCTGAACTGTCTCCAGGTGAGCCCACAATGACTTGTTCCAAGGCCACATTCCCTGTTACTGGTCTTGCTCCTCTGTAATCAAAGCGGTGTTTTCTTACTCTCAGGTCAGCCCCTGCCACAGTTGGATGTCCTCCAACAAGACGCTCCGGACTCTCACTTCAGAGGTAGGACTGTAGCAACTCCTTTGATAGCATCTTTGATCTTTCTTCGCAGGTATTTACTGCAGCATTTCCACTGGGAAGGGCATTTGGGCAGGGCAGTGGCCTCCAAGCTGATGAATAAAAACATCAAACTGCCAGGGTGTTGGAGAAGCCAAGAGAATGTGGGGTGCCCTGTCCCTCTCTTTCTGCCATGCTCTGGGTCTGTGGCTCTCAGTCACTGTCTCTGTTGTGTGTCTTTCTCTCTTGTACACACACATACATGGATACACATATACCTAGGCGTCCTAAGCGTATTTGTAGACATAGAGAGGATTGAGCAAGGTTAGGCCCACAGATGACTGGCGTTCTCCCAAGGTCCACGAGGACCAGGGGCTACGCAGCCTTCCTCTCTTCTCTGAGGACATCCATGGTTCACGTACTTCTTTCAGGGATGGTGAATAATCTCTTTGTAAGAGATTTATTGATTTTTTTTTTTACAAAAGAAATATATTTCAATTTAAAAAAATTGGGGAATATAAAAAAGCTGAGACACAAAGAATAATAACAAAAATTACTGCAAACCCCATCACCCAAGCCAATATGTATGTATGTGTTTCCAGTATTACTTTCATAGATATTTGGGGGGTTTTGCCTACACAGTATCAGAGTACACATATTGTTTTGTGCCTTCCAGTGTTCATAAGTTAGTCCTCCACATCATAATTTTGTCATCATTTTAAAGCATACAGCATATGAATGTACCGTGATTTATTTCGCCCCTTAGTGTTGGACATATAGGTTGTTTCCAATTTTTCGCTATGAAAAATAGCACTGTGACTAACCTGTGTGTGTATATACATATTTCTTTCTATACTGTGTCTATTTCCTTCAGACAAATTCTTAGAGAAATTATTGGGTCCAAGGGTTATGCCATGTATAAGGGTTTGATCCCTATTTCCAAATTGCTCTCTAGAAAGGTGAAACAAATTGACATTCTCAGTCACCTCTCCCATGGCAATATTCTATATTATCAAGATTATTCATCTTTTCTTTGCCAATCCCATGGGAAAGAAGTGGTATCTTATTACTTTAATTCTCACTGATTGATTCCTAATGAATGTTAACAGTTTTGTATGTTCGTTAGCCATTTTTGCATGACTAGAATTTCACGGGCAGAGCCTCCCTCCGCTGATGGCTCCTAGTGAGGGTGGGGACTACCAGTTTCTTTGTTCTGCCTGAATTGTCTCACTAAAGTCTAGGTTTCATGGAATTCTCCCTGTTTCTTTTGTATTCAGAGAGCGAAACAACTCTCCAATACACTGAAAAAAATTGCAACCAGCCAGAAATTTACGAACTTCGATCTTTTCTACATGGATTTTGACTTCCGAGATCGTAAGTTGTGTTTGGAGTAGGTATTGACACAAGACAAAAGCAGTGGCTACAGTTTAGAGCCTGACTGAGCAGAGCTTTTATAAGCCAACAGGCAGTAGATTGGGCAGGGTGGCTCCCACACATTGGACACACTCACAGCTCTGAGTAGTGAAGAAAGATAAAGTGTGAGACCCTTTCAGGGAGCAGGGAAGCTTACCATCACCTCCTCATTTCACCATCATTTTAGAATCCCTGAAGCAATAGAGCCAAGGACCAGTTGGAGACAGCTCTGGGCCGGGAGCCAGCAGATCAATGGAATCACCTACCTCATTTTTGCCAGTTGAGCAATGCCCTGCTTACCTGTGGGCTGAAGATGAGTGTGGCAGGAATGAGGGATAAGGCAGTGCCTCCCGTATGAATGCTGACTGACCTAGGGGTCCAGTGGCAGAACAGATTCCCAGCCCCCACACATGATGTAACCTGTCAGAGTCTTTAAGGGAGGGACCTCGGATTTGCCTGTGGCAAAGTGGACAACCCATCTTCCAGCTTTCTGGAAAGAACGTCACTGTTTCTTTTCTAACATTCTGTCCGAACACAGGGGTCACTGAGGAGTGGCCACACAAAAATGGGGGTGATTATCGGAGCTCCTGATTTATCCTTTACATCTTGACTCTGAAAAATTGTTATTTGTTGACTTTAATCCTCCCAGTCTCATTTTCATTGCTAAGCACTTATTATACAAGAGAAAAGCCTCCTGTTGATTGACTGCCCTCTGAGATGACGCTAATGGAATGCTTTACGGTGTATGCAAATGATGGGAGAGGTCTCATCCCGAGTTTATCATCTCTCTCTCCCTGCCACCAACATCCCCAACCCCAGCATCTGGGATGAAGCAGATGGCCATCATGAATTATCAAACTTTACATTAGCTGACATGTAGGGCATTGCATACTCTTGTACTCCAATCCTGAACAGCTTTTCAACAGGACTGATCTCCCTTAAGTAGATTTCCTGCCTAGGTGATATATAATTCTCTCCTGGGGAAAGACGTTTTGATAAATAACCTCTCATTAAAATGCAGAGCTAAAGACTCATTAATGAATTCCTGGTGTAAACAAATGCACCACCAAGTGATCTTTGATGATCATCAACCTTGAATATAGATAAAGTTATTAAAAATATAATAAGGTCTAACATTCACATGGGACTTTTCATTTTCCAAAGTAATCTCTAGCTCTGTCATTTATTGTCTTTGGGAATGTAGGCAATTCCCTGAACATGTCTAAACTCTCCTTTCCAGACCTGGAAATGGTGCTGCCATATCAACATAACAGATCTTCATGATGATTGTATGGGGGGAAAAATGTAATTCTCCTAAATGCTGTGCCTGGTACATAGCTGGTGCCCAGGAAAGAATAGGGTCCCCTCACACCCTTGCTACTCAATGTATGGCTCAGGATGAGCAGTATCCACACCACCTGGGGGCTAGTTATAAATGCAGAGCCCCAGGCTCCACTCCTAATTAAGACCTATCTAACTGGAATTTGCATTTTAACATAATCCACAGATGACCCAGATGCACGTTAAAATTTAATAAATGGGGCTCCGTAATGCTCCAAGGTTAAGAATTTAGTTAGTCATCCGATTTTTACTAAGTCTTACCATGTACATGTAGGTGTTGGGAATATAGCTGTCAGAAGAACAAAACAGCCCTTATCTTCATCAAGGATAGGGAGAGAAGAGTTTTACCCTTGACTCAGTACTACCAGCTTTCCACTGATGACCGAACAGGCTGGAAGCAGAGGCTCATTGGCCCCTTCTTGTCCTCATGGCAACAATAAATGCAATATAAAAGCTAAAAGTTCAGTTAAACTGAACTGAACATTCTAAATCAAATGGCAGTGGGTCATCTTACTGAGAAACCTCCTCTGTATTTGTCCTTACTTGGCAACAATCATCAACAGTTGAAGGAATTTCCTGAGAGACATTTATTAAAAATAAATCTGAAGATCCAGTTTTGGTAGAGGCCTTCTTTGCCTTCTCCATAGGAAGTTAGTGGGTGCTCCACTAGGGAACACGTACGGGCACAGATGGAGGGAGCGTGCAGACAGAGGATCTGGTGGCCTGCGATCTGCCCGCATGAACAGCTGATACAGCGGAGGGCTCATTCACTCCCAGACCCAACTCCATGGGTAACCGCCACACCTGGGAAGCTCATCATCCCAGAAATCATGGAGGTGCAATGCGCTCTTGTAGAAAGAGCCCAGCATTCGCCACCAGATAGAACTGAGCCCCTATCCCAGCTCAGACACAGAATGACTGTGTAACCTTGAGTAGTTAAATAACCACTCTGCTTTGTTCTCTTTTGTGTAAGGTAACAATCAGTAAACCAGGGAGCAGGTGGGGGGGTGGGACGGGGGACCTGGGGGTTATGTGAGGATTGAGACAACACTGCAATGTGGTGAGAACCCTCTTAGCTGACATCCTCCCACCACCACTGTCATCAGTATATGCAAAGCACCTACTACACTCTTCTAGGGCTTATCATAGAAGGAGAATAAATGTTGATTCTCTTCCAATGTCCAACCCACCTCCCAACACCAATCATACCCGGGGACCACTTTGGGTGCCCTAGAGGAAGCCATGGTGGAAATGTATCTCATTAGCACCGTGGTCTTGTGTTATCAGACTTAAAAACCGTATAGCCACTTATGAAACCTGCAGTCTTAAGGGTCACATGGAAATCTCCCCTCTCATTTCAGTGCTGTATTTGAGCTGATGACTGCATCACAAACATCCTCATTTTTCATATGAAATGTACAGTTCCACCCCCTGTGACAGAGCAAACTGCAGCTGAGGGTCGCTGTCCCTGGAGGGTGGGCATGAGCCCTATCTGTTCTCCATTCTGACAGCGTCAGTCCCTCAGTGAAAGGCTATTGCTCATCTCCAAAGACTCTTTTTTGTCTCTTGCTGACTCATCCTCTAACTGGTTATGAGCTAAACAGAGGCAGCAATTTTTCCTCCCTTCAGGAAATGCCAGCTGGAGCAGGTGATGTCCTTTTTCTTTGTCTGTACCACACCTCCCAAACAGAGGAAGGAAAATGCCACTTGGCTGACAAGGCCATTTTTAGACTGACAGTTTAAATATACCAGCTGCCCTCAGTTTCCAAGACAACTCAATTGGAGTAAACTTGGTCTTAGTTCTCCCCACGTGGATGTTTGTAAAACAACCAATGACTTCATGGTGCTGACCAGAATTCTGATTTCTTGTTTTAAATATCTGCTAGTGTTGCTGTTTAGCAAGGAGCTACCAAGTGCTTATGACTCTTCTTCAATGATTCCTATGGCATCTCTGAAAAGCTGGTCATTGCTGATGACTACTTCGACTTTACAGATACAGAAAATACATTATGCACCAAATCCCAAGAGATCATTTGTGATCATTCAAGAAGTTTAATTCAGGTCTTCTGAGAAAATAGGAATTCATTTACCTATTTTTAATTGTGATCCCAGGCAGGAAGTAAACAGACCAACTTACCATGCTGCCCCTGCTTGGATCTCCTCCTTTACAATCAGTCAGAGGCTCCTGGGTGGCTCAGTTGGTTAAGCATCTGCCTTTGGCTCAGGTCACGATCCCAGGGTCCTGGGATCAAGTCCCATGTGGGGCTCCCTGCTCAGTGGGGAGTCTGCTTCTCCTTCTTCCTCTGCCCCTCCTCCCTCCTCATGCTCTCTCTTTCTCTCTCAAATAAATAAATAAGATCTTTTTAAAAAATTAAATAAAATAAAATCAGTCAGAGAAGAAATAAAGACCACTGGTATTGCATTTATTCTAAGAAAGCAAAATTTCCCCCTGAGATCAACAAATCTAAAAAGGTCACTTTGTCTAGCACTGGTCACAATACAGATAAGACCTTAAACTCTTGCCTGTGAGTTTCTGATTCTCCCTTTAAGTGTTATAATACTGATGTCCGCAGATTTGCAATGACTGGTAACCCTCACAGACACAATAATCATGTGGGAAAATGATGTTTTTCACTCTGAATAGACTGATGGTAGCCTTGGTAACCTGCGGCATTTCTTTTAATGCCTATTGGATTATTCTATATGATAAGCCAGTTCTTCTAAAGACTGGACTCCCTTGTAGTGAGGAGGGATAGGGACTTGTGCAGTGGCAAAAACATGATTCCTGGCAGGAAGGAATATGTTATCACTGACTCCCAATAACAGCCAGATGCAAAATATGGAGGAGTGGCTCAGTGGCAGCCATTTTGCAGGAGAAGAAGCCAAAGGGAATTGATGATCCTGTATGTAGGACTTCAAACGACCAGCAGGAATTTTTTCCTGAGCTCTGACAAGGGCAGCAGTGTTTGCAGCCCCTCGGGGAACAGGGGTTGGGTAGCAAGGAGGGGTGGCCTGCTGTGATATTAGGACTAATTACAAAAGCAGCATAGTACTGATTCAGCTCTGAGACAGGCTTCACTTGCACAGTCAAAGCCTCCGGTAGAATTTCCATTCCTTCTTTTGGGGCGAGATGGGGGGGAACCAAGAGGGCACACACATCCCTGCTCTTGAGTCTCTGTGGAGAAGAGGGAAGAGCTGGAAAAATTACAGCCGTGCCTACTCCCCTCTCTGGACGCCAAGGAAGGGAGGGCAGGGGAGATGCGGGGAGCAGCCAGTTTCAAACCTCTCTCTCTGTTGGCTCTCTAGGGATTTGGAAATTTCCTTGAGGAGCTCTTCCTGACTGTATAAAATTACAGTATAGAGTTAATGGTGCTATTGCCTTGGAGCAACCGACAGTCTTGGTCTCTTACTCCTACTGAAGGGCAGTTTTACTGCTTCTCATCACTTTGGGGCTCGTAATATTTCCTCTGTAGCCATACTCACTCTAAATGTGATGTTGAGATCATTTTATGTAATTGTATTTCTGAGAAACTGTACGATTTTTAATGGTGACGGCTTGACATATGCAGACAGCATCTAGAAATGGCAGCCCACGTGAAGAGATGTTAACAAGACGCTTTAACTCCCCCCTCTTCTCTTGCAATACTCCCCCACTGACAAATGAGATGAATTTACAGCGGTGTTGAATATTTCAGAGCTCACCTTTTCCCACCGCCCTCCTCCCTGCACAAACCACATTCACCCAACGCCGTCACACATTTTCTTCCTGAGCTAGAAAATCAAAAAAAAGACCATACAATGCCTGAGATAATAGCCCAGAGCGGCCACAACTGAGTAAAGCATCGGCCAGGCAGGCCCGTGGGCAGCTCTGACGTTTGGTCCACATGGTCCTTGCTCTCCAGCGCTGACCGTCACTTAGAGAAGCGCGTCGCTAACCCTCTGGTTGTGTGTGCCCTGCAGTCGTGGACGAGTGGCGGAAGAGAGGCGGGCAGCCCTGGCAGCTCATTGAACCAGTCGATGGATTCCACCCCAATGAGGTACGTGCAGTCACACAGCGGTTGCTGAAGGCTATCTGGTAGGTTCGTTGTAAAAGGTAGTTATGCATCCATATGTTTGTTTTTATCCCCTTTGTTTTTATCCCCTTTTACTCCAGAAAGATGTACTCACATGTCTAAGATAGAAGATTCAATAAAAACCAACTGAAAATCAGAGTAAAAGGCAAGTGAGACCGAAATGATGCCTGGCTTCCTGACTTAATGTCTGCAGTTCATATCATGTGTGCAGGGTAGTCCTGAGAAACTGCCAGCAGGAGCCGGCAGCATCAGCTCTGTTTTCGAGGGGCTGCCATAAAAAGGGGCATACGTCATGGCCTCCATAAAAAATAATAATAAGTCAAATACTCAAAAAAAATCACAAGGATTCCTGGAAGAGAGACCTATGAGAAATTTCTTCTACGGATCTTTCCAGAAAGGACACTGGATGAGAGGAAAACAGTGTCCTTAGCAATATCCTGCAGTAAGAGCTGTTTCTTATCTAAGATTCCAGGATACAATTCTGGAAAGCAGTTCTAATCTAGTCTCTTCACAGAGCAAGGCGAGCTAGAGGGTGGGACTCTGTCCCCTCCCACCCTCACCCTATCCATTATCCTAACTTCAACCAGGGAAGCTCTGCTTTTATCTTTCATACATACTGGACCTGCTTGTGATGTTCCTTCATTTAAAAAAAAAAAAATGAAAGAAGTGTGGGAGTAGTCCTGCCACTTTTCAAATTTTGAAAGCCGGCAATCCTTTGCAACTCTAGTCTTTCTGGCCTAGCCTTTGGTAAGGACGGTGTGGCAGTGACAAGAGTCTAAACCGGAGAAGCAGTCCTGGTGTGCTCTCCCTGTGGCCTTGGTCTCGGTGGTCAGCCAGGCCACGGGGAGGGCTGACCATCCCCTTGGGAGCCTGAATGGCTTGACAGCCCACCTTCCCTCAAGCTGCAGGCTCACTGAGTACCCACGGGCAGGGCTAAGAACTGTCTCAAAGGAAACAAAAAAGAGTGCCACTCTATCTACAGATGAATACACAGTGGAGTCCCACAAATGCCGGGTAAATTGAAAGTGAGCATCAAATGCCCATCTCCCTGTTTTAAACAACTGAAAAAATAAATCTAAGTAATGCACCTCAGAATATCTAACTTTCCTGGGTATCGTGTGGATCAGCTGGTCCAACAGAATTATTGGCTAGAAGCTGGTTAAATATTAGAGTCTGCTCCCCACAGAATGATGCCTTTCGTCTAAGAATGGTTTTTAATACGGAGACCTTCTTTCTGGCAATAATTAGGTTGTGGTTCTTGTCATTCCCGCATATCACAGAGTTGTACCTTTCTGATTCTAGAGAGAATTGTGGATATGAAGAAATGGTCAGAGAAGGAGTTAATTGGGAACAAACTAAAAAGGAGAGGGTCAAAATAGCTTTTTTTTTTTTTTTACCCTTTGGGACATACTTGTCTCATCCATCAAAAGACCATCCTGTCCCTGACACTTAAAATAATATTACGGTTCAAAGTCTGTTATATTAGGGCTCTATCTTGCACTCAAAGAGCTTTGCCTATAACTGATTATCGAGAACAGGGTCGAAAGCTGAAGATCGGGGGGTGGGGGGCACCGGGCAGACTTAGTCAGTAGAAGATGCGACTCTTGATCTCAAGGTCATGAGTTCAAGTCTCACGTTGGGCATAGAGCCTACTTACAATTAATTAATTAATTAAAACCAAAAAAGCAGAAAATCAGTGTGTGCCGAAATCACATGTTATTCCCGAGAGATTTGTTCCTGTGTGGGTAGTAGGTGAGGGCATGGTGAAGCCACATCCAAAGTGGGCAACAATGGGTTGCCATGCCCCAAACCTGCCTGTTTATCATATATTGAGTTAAAGAATCCAGACTGCAACTTGCCATCCAAAAATGTTTATTGAGTGCCTAACACAATGAGAATTCAAGAGTGAACAAGAAGCTGCCCCTGCCATCTAAGGAGCTTATAGTCTAGAGGGGAAGAACGACAAGTGAACAGATAATTAAATATAAAGTGGTCGATGCCTCCAGCTGTGTGAGCATGGGGCTATGGGAGCACTCTATGGGGCAGGATGGGAGAGAGCGGTGTTCGGAAAAGTTTCCAGAGGAGCTCACTCAAAACTAAGAGCAAGAGCGAGTCAAGCGCAGGGGAAGAGGGAGGCGCTACACAAAGTGTTCTGAGCAGAGGAAACCGCATGGGCCAAGATCTGAATGCAGAAACAAAACAAAACAAAAAGCCAGCAGGGCACTTTGGAGGAAATAAAAGTGCTGGGACATAGAGAATGGGCGTGGGGTTGAGAGAGAGGAATCAAGAGTACTTACTCAGGGACCAGATCACATAAGGTCTGCACGGGGTTTGACCTTTTTTCTGTGGGGAAGGAGGGGCCACTGAAGGTTTTTAAGCAAGAAAGAAAAAGAACCAGACTTGTGGTAGCGGCTGGAGAATGGTGTGGTGGGGCCCAGGGGAGTGGGGAGAAAGAGAAAGGTGTGTATTGGACAGATTTACACAGTTGAATCAACAGAACATGGCCATTTATTGGACGTGAGGTGAAAGAGAAAGAGATGTTGGGGCGCCTGGGTGGTTCAGTCGGTTAAGCGACTGCGTTCGGCTCAGGTCATGATCCTGGAGTCCCGGGATCGAGGCCCACATCGGGCTCTCTGCTTGGTTGGGGAGTTTGCTTCTCCCTCTGACCCTCCCCCATCTCATGCTCTCTCTCTCTCTCAAATAAATAAATAAAATCTTAAAAAAAAAAGAGAGAAAGAGATGCTAAGCATGACACTTCTTTCATGACTTCAGAAATTGGATAGATGATTCTGTTGCTCACTGAGGTGAAGAACACAGAGGACGGGGTGGTTTGAAGAGGAGTTTGGCACACGTTAGATTAAAGGAGCCTGCAGGACATCCAAAATGGGAGTGTATTTTTAGCAGATAATATATAAGCATAGCTCAGGAAGGGGTCTGGG
This sequence comes from Mirounga angustirostris, assembly GCF_029215605.1. NCBI lineage: Eukaryota > Metazoa > Chordata > Mammalia > Carnivora > Phocidae > Mirounga > Mirounga angustirostris. The sequence goes on from NW_026991720.1 coordinate 40,799,059, forward strand.
TGGGAGCTACGGAGGTGCGCACATGAGCACATCGTGACTTAGAGCCTTGAAGAGGAGCCTCTTGTCATACCTGCAAACTCCCCTCCAGATAATGCCCCTTACAGCAGAGGCAGTGTTGATGGATCCTTTTAGAACCTTATGTTATTATTTTAAAAACTAATAACTTAAAATTGCCACACGTGCGTGCGCATGCACACACACACACACACACAAGCAAATGATCCACAAAACATAGGGAGCTATGGGAGTCCACATCTTTTCCATCTTAAAAGAGCCAGATGGGCAAAGTTGGTCTAAGGACCTTATATTAATTGCATGGACATAATACCAACCAAAGGAGTAGACTCAGGCCATGTTCACATGCACTCCCACCAATTCCTGAACATCTGAGCAAAAACAGTTGGTACGGGCCCTTAACCACCAAGGGGGAAGCAGGGTTTATACTACTAGCCTATTTCTTTCTAAAACCCTACAAGAGAAGTGGTGGGAGTGTTGATTCAATTGTTCCAATTTTCTTAGGAAGACAAGTTTAATTAAGTATAAACATGAGTTGTGTTGAACAGTTCAAATTCATGATTGATACATTATAATTTTTTAACCAAATTATATCTAAATCTACACCCTTTGCTTATATTTTAATGGAAAATAACCAGGCATAGAAAAAAATCTTAGTATAGACTGACAAGTGCTTTACCTTTTCAGCTCACTCCCTAAATGTAGAACCAGAGTTTTAAGAAGTATCTTCTTCAATAGGAGGGGAAAAGTAGGTTACAATGCAGACTTGAGAGTTGATGGGATTTGGTGGGTGGGAAGGAGATGACTCATAGGACTGGGCATCTGGATGAACAGAAATGAAAAATACCAAGGCAAGGAACCCCAAAGAGGAAGGGGCAGACTTAAGCATTCTGAATTTGGGGTGCCTGCGCAATATCCAGATGGAACTGTCTAAATCACCATTAGATCAAATTGATGGGTTCTGATCTCAGAAGAGGGGGCTGGCCTGGAGACACAGGTTTGGAAATCATCAGTATCTAATTGAGAACTGGAGACACTTGCAGGAGTGAGATTGGCCCATGGGGTCAAATTGTGACCATTGCCCATCACAGAAGGACCCACTGGAGAGGAGACCCAGGAGACCATTTGAGGCCTCCAGTAAGAACAGGTATAGTAGAGAGGGGAGAATAACTGACTGAGAAACTGCTGACCAAATGCAGAGAAAGTTTGACTTATAAAAGAAAGGATATGACAAAGACCCAAGACCCAGATTTGTGGCCTATGGAAGCCACAGCAATTCTACCAATTCAAATGCTTTTTAAAATCTCTGCAAAGCTAAGCCTCTGAAGAGGTTCCTAAAAGACTTCTGGGCCTAGAACCAGACAATAGTAAACAGAAAATGTTGGAAGAGCCACAGACATAACATCAAGTCCAGTGTCCCTGGCTACTCTGAGACCACCCAGCTAAGCTTCCCTGACACCTCCTGCCTTAGCAGCTTTGCCCAGCAGAGCTCTCTGCAAGACCACCTCCTCTCCTCTCATGATGCCAGTAGCAGCTCAAACCATCCTCCTAAAACTCTTCCTGCAAGCAATACATTTTCCATGACATCAACTCCCCGACTTTCTCTTGAGCCCTGAACCTTGTGCATTGCTTGAGGCAGATATAAGATACTAATCAGTGGATTGGTTTTAAATTACATATATATATTTGGCTTCAATATTTATTTATTTATTTTTAAGATTTTATTTATTTATTTGAGACAGAGAGAATGAGAGAAACAGAGAGCACATGAGAGGGAGGAGGGTCAGAGGGAGAGGCAGGCTCCCTGCCGAGCAGGGAGCCCGATGCGGGACTCGATCCAGGGACTCCAGGATCATGACCTGAGCCGAAGGCAGTCGCTTAACCAACTGAGCCACCCAGGCGCCCCTGGCTTCAATATTTATTATGTATATAATCGGTTATTAAATGTTAACAGCCTCCGGGTCTTTGTTTAGCTCAGCGTGGAAGCCCCTGGGAACCCAGGGTCCTGGGTGGACTTGTGGAGTCCCTCAAAGAAGGAAACGATGTTGGCAGTGGGGCGGGTAGAGAGGAGGGCCTTCTGGGCCAAGGAACCTTCAGACACTTTAGGCTGGTCCTGCCCCGTGCACCGGGGACCGTGTCTGTTCAGTTTGCTTTATACATAAAGCCAGCTAGCGACAGTGGCTCTGGAATGACACCCTGAGTCAGCACAGAGAGGCTAGGGCTGGGAATTTACATTTTCCCATAGATGTAAATGTTTAAATACATCTTACACTGTTGGCATGTTGTTGGTTTACAAATTTAAAATTAAATGGGACGGGGATACGTGGGTGGCTCAGTCGGTTGAGCGTCTGACTCTTGCTTTTGGCTCAGGTCATGATCTTGGGGTCGTGGGATGGAACCCCACGTCAGGCTCTGCACTGGGCATGGAGCCTGCTTAAGATTCTCTCTCCTTCAGCCCCTCCCCCTGCTTGCTCACATGTGTGTGCTCTCTCTCTCTCTCAGAATAAAAATAAAATTAAATTAATTGGGTCCAATAGACCGTGTTTCTGGGCAGATTAAGAGCCCAGAGAAGCAGAGCCATGCCTTCCCTGTGGTAAGGGCTTCCCTGAAGGAGTTTAAAAGCAGTCTTACCAAGATAGCCCAGAAATGTTCTTCCTACAGGAAAAATAAATTCAGAGTATATTTTTAACTTTGGTCTCATAGAAGCCCAGAGTTAAATTTAGCAAGGGTTCAACTTACAAGGGATCAGGGATAAGTTTTTGGTGAAACCTATGCAATCTTGCTTTGAATTGCATTTATTTTTTTTTAATATTATAAAAAGGTAGTTACTGTTTAGGGTTTGACTTTATAGTTGTCTTACTAATGAGTTCTATTTTTGTAGCAAAATACATAAAATGAGTTAATGAAGAAGGAATGTGAAGGGATCCTGGGCTGCGTCCAGCTGTGACCCCTGCTGGGCTTCTGTGGTGTCCAGGTGTGTCTCATGAGCGTGTGGGGTGGACCCAACGGTGTGTATTTAGGGGGAGGACCAGACGCTCTCCTGGAGAGGGGCTCAGCATAAGCCCAAATATGGTTAAGCAAAGAAGAGTGGCTCCGTTTAAAAACTGTCATCAGAAGGGAGCGAGAGGCCAGAAGCCATATGGTGGCTCTTACCAGAAACTGCACGGGGTTCCTAGCCTCCCCTTCCCCTCTCCCGAGACTCCTGCCTCGAACCTGAGGGATTCTGGGGCTGCACATCAACACTGAAAGATCTGTTTCGCCAGACTCCACCTAAGACAACAGGGTGTTAGGTCCCCCTGCCTTGTCGCCCCTTCTGGGAGAATTTCGCAGAGGAGCCTTTAGGGCGCACCAGGGACCATGGCGTGCTTTGGGCACCACGAGGGTTCCTCTGTGGCGGCAGCAGGCAGACAGGTGCGTGGCCATACCCCACAGAAGCCCTGGGGCTGCAGGAGTGCCTGCAAGGAAGCACCAGGGCTCCTCAGAGCGCAGCCAGCCGAGGACGCGGCCCACCTGCTGGCTTGGCGGGGAGGAGGGGGGGTTGCGCGAGGGCAGCACCACGCACATGGCCCCCGTGAGCACTCACCGCAGCGGGGGCCCTGCCAGGGCGCGCAGGCACAAAGGGGCAGACTCCCAAGGGCCTGACTCCGTTAACCAGAAAGTGCCACCGAACCAGAACCTCCTATCCCCTGGCATTCTGCCAGGGACGCTCTGGGGGCACGTCCCCCCTCGCACGTGTGCGGTAGGGGAGGCGAGCGATGCAGCCCGCGAACCCCTTCCGTGCGCGCTCTGTTCCCCTGTCCCGAGGTCAAACGTGAGAGATGCGTGACACAAGTCTCCACTGGTGAAATAAATTAGCTTGCGCCCATCTGATGGAATGTCACGCACTGAATAAACACAGTGAGATCGAGCTACCTTTAGTGACACAGAAATACGTTGTAATATAGAGCGGAGTAAATAAAAGCGGATTACAGATTGTGGGGGCGATTCCTCAACTGTATGCATTTGTCAACAACACTCGCGAAGCTGTTTATCACAAGAAGTTAATTGCACCGTGCGTAAATTACACCTCAGAAAGAGCAGACCATAAAATTATATTTGCGGAAGGACCCACTTTGTGTGTGCATGTGTGTATGTGTACAGGCAGGGGCAGGGCCCTGCACCCAGGGTTAACGTGGGCTACCTCTATTATAATTACAGGTGACTTGCACTTATTGTGTCCTCTTTTTGCTTAATTGTCTTTTCAAATTTTTCTCAGATGAATAGGGATTGCTTTACTATTTTAAACTATGACCAGGGAAGCACAAAAGAATATTCATGTTCAGGGAACAGCTAACCCGGAGTAATGAGGGGAAGGGTGGTTGTGCTTCGCCCTGTGTATCATGGGAGTTCCAACAGGAGGCTGGTTATAGGAGGAACCCGCAGTAGACGCTCAGTAAATGTTTGTCACATGAGTGAGTGATTAGAGTGGGTCATTTTATCACAAGTCTCTAGTTTAATAATAACCAGTGCACACTCATAAATATTTTCATCTCCATTCGAGTGACAGCCAACTAATTGCTTTCAAACCAAACAGTTACTGTAGGCACAAAGCGGAGCTCTTTCCTTTTAACTTTCCTCTTCTTATCCTCACCCCATCTCCTCTTTTATTAATTGAGACTGGGAAATAAATAACCACAAATGTCTTGGTTTCACACAATTGTTAGGAAGACAGCTTAGGTGTACCAAGTAGAAAGGCAGAAAACAAAACAGGAAAACCAGTATTTTTCCACAGACCTGGTGGCGGCCTCCTTTGTTGAGAAATAGCCAGAAAAACCACCACAAGACCAGTCTTCTGTCTTCGGAAGACACTGCTTGCTTAGTGTGTGAGATAGGAACAGCCCCTTCCTGGAAACCCGCTGGCTTGATAGTTAGCCTGGGGGAGGGGGGGGGCGGGGGGGGGAAGGAGCCGAGGAGGTGGGTATGGGTGTAAGCGTGTGTGTGTGTGTGTGTATGTGTGTGTGTGATGGGGGAGGGTGGATATGGTGTGTGTGGTGTGATGTGATGTGTGTGGTGTTGGGGGTGTGGTGTTGGGGGTATGTGTATATGTGGTGGGGGTGGGGGTGGTGTGTTTCTGTTAGGTACCACATGGATAGGATCAAGATTACATGTTTGGATACATAGAATTTGGGGTCCAGCTCAGAAAGCTCATGAACATATTAAAATACTGGGGGTATTTAATGTAACAACTAAACCAGTTCTAGTTTTTTCTAACAGCTGCTAAAACCTTACACACAGTTTAGATCCAGAAAGGTCTTTAAACCATATACTTTAGCTCACTCATTTTGCAAGTGAGAGAATTGCAGCCCAGAGAGTAGAAGGGGGCTGCCCAACATCACACAGGGACCTGGCGACACTGCCTGTTGGAATGTTGAACAGGACGAGGCCTTTGGAGACAATGTCCATGTGCTTCTGAATAAAGTTGGGGACATCCCTGAGCACCTGCTCTGAACAGTGCATTCCTCCCGAAAGGCCTTCAGCAATCACATTTCTCTTTGAGCTTTCCCTTTGCAGATGTAGCCAAGTTAGGGCCCCCAGGCCTGGCCAGGCTCCATTTGCTAAATAAGGCATTACTTGCAGAGAAAGAGTCCTCATCAAAGACATGTTAGTGACAAGCCAGAGGATTTTTTTTTTTAAGATTTTATTTATTTATTTGAGAGAGAGAGAATGAGAGAGAGAGAGAGCACAAGAGGGGGGAGGGTCAGAGGGAGAAGCAGACTCCCTGCTGAGCAAGGAGCCCGATGTGGGACTCGGTCCCGGGACTCCAGGACCATGAAGGCAGTCGCTTAACCAACTGAGCCACCCAGGCGCCCAAGCCAGAGGATTTGACGACCAAGAATGGATCCTGCTAACACCATGAGTAAAGGGAAACCTGCTGTAAACCCAAGCAACTGGAGAGTAGACGTTAAGTTGGGAAAGCCACAAACAGGCCTTTCGTGCATTAAGCCAATGATTCCTCACCCTGGAACCCCAGCCACACTCTTTGTGCTTACAGCCTCCTTCAACCGGTGACTTTGCAGCCTCGTCTCCCTTGGTTTACCACCGTGCCATTCTCTTCCACACCTCTGTGCCTTTGCACAGCCTGGGTCCTCCACCAGGTGCACTGCTTCCCACATCATCCATCTGGGTGAACTCTCCCTTGAAAACTCAGCTCAGCCGTCACCTTCTTTGGGGAGGACCTGTCACTTCCCCCCTACCCAGCAGAGTTGGCACCTCCTTCCCTCCAGCCTCCCACAGACCCCCCTGTGGGTTTGGTGATCTCATTTTGCCTGTCTGGAGTTCCTTAAAGGAAGGACTCATCCTGTTCATCTCCAAAACCTAAGCCTTGGGCCTGCAGTAGATGTTGACTGTCCACAGATAAAAGGCACATTTGTTGTCTGTTACTAAAGAAAAAATCACCTCAAATTTAGAAGCGCAAAATAATACAGAATCACAGTTTCTGTGGGGGCAGAGTGCTGGCACGGTTTAACTAGGGCTTCTACTTAAGGTCTCACAAGACGAAAATCCAGGTGTGTCATCCAGGCCACATCCTCACCCAGAGACTCAACTGGGGAAGAATTGCTTTCAAATTCACTTAGGTTGTTGGTAGAATTCATTTCCTTGTGGTTGTAGGACTGAGGACCCAGCTTCTTTTTAAGATTTTATTTATTTATTTGACAGAGAGAGAGCACAGGTAGGCAGAGCGGCAGGCAGAGGGAGAGGGAGAAGCAGACTCCCCACTGAGCAAGGAGCCCGATGTGGGGCTCGATCCCAGGACTCTGGGATCATGACCTGAGCCGAAGGCAGACGCTTAACGACTGAGCCACCCAGGCGCCCCAGGACCCAGCTTCTTGCTGGATGTCAGCCCCTTGCCATGCAGGCTTCCCGACAAGCCTTCTTCCTTCATCAGTCCCACAGTCTCCCAAGCAAGACTGCCAGCAAAGCAGAGTCTTAGATAATGTTACATAGTCATTGAAGGGACATCCTCTTACTCTCGCCATATTTCATTGATTAGAACCAAATGATACATCCCACCCACAGCAAGGGAAGAGGATTCTACAAAGACACAAATCGAGGAGTCGTGGGGGGCCATCCTAGGTCTGCCCACCACACAGAGAATACAGTAAATCCGGCTGCTAAATTCTTTACTTTGTTACAATTTCCCTTTTATTCCTCCTCTGGGTTCTCTCTTGCAGGTCGCTTCACTGCTCTTGGCAGATCACTTCTGGAAGAAGGTGCAACTCCAGTGGCCCCAGGTCCTGGGAAAGGAGAATCCATTTAACTCTCAGATTGAACAGGTGTTTGGAGACCAAGGGGGCCACTGAGTGCCTCCAGGACACGCACTCCTGGAAAGCTCAGGGAGGCAAGAACTTGGGTAAATTCATTCCACAAATGGTTATGGGGCTGCCATTTTGCAGGCCCATAGGACCCTCTTTAGCAGCAACTTTGCAAAGTGCACTTCTCTCATTCTGGAGTCTATCTGAATGACAGCGTGATTCTGAGTGTTTCAGGGAGCAGTTCCCTCCATTTGTCCCTAAAACCACCTTTAATAAAGTGTTGTGGATGCCATTCCAAGCAGAGAGAGTATCTGTGCCCTTTCATAGCTAATTGTTCTAAAAGCAAACTCAAAGTCCACCGATGCTCGGCACCTTAGCCAGGGTCTTGGTGCGCCAGGACTGATCCTCAGTCTGTTGCTGCTTCTCTAAGACGGCCAGCAAGCTGGGGCTGCCCCTGGGAAGGCTGTCGGCTGGCTGCCAAGGATTCTCACGAGAGAACACAAAACTAGGAACACAAAATTAGGTACAAACTTGAATGTTTATTTAGAACGAGAAAAGAAATCACAACAAATGACAAATTTTTTAAAGTTGACAAATAGCATAAGCCCCACAAAACTAGGAACACAAAATTAGGTACAAACTTGAATGTTTATTTAGAACGAGAAAAGAAATCACAACAAATGACAAATTTTTTAAAGTTGACAAATAGCATAAGCCCCACAAAACTAGGAACACAAAATTAGGTACAAACTTGAATGTTTATTTAGAACGAGAAAAGAAATCACAACAAATGACAAATTTTTTAAAGTTGACAAATAGCATAAGCCCCACAAAACCCCAATGACTGAAGAAAACATGACAATCTGTCTTTCTTTAAAAGGTTTTCTTAACGTTCTTTGGCTGCATAATCTCATCATCTTTTCCTATAACAATGATTTGGTGATATCATGGTCTACAGAAAGGACAGAAAAGTAAAATGTGTTGCTTTTTGTTGATAATTTAGAAGAGTTTCTTTCAGCTGCATAACTCGTTGGTAAAGTCATGTGAATTTTTAGAATTGTTGTCAAATTGGGAGCACCTCTATCAAATCTCTTTCGAGTGAGAGTTACTAGAGATGCGCTCCCTATTTGGAGTATTGTTAATGTTTTGTGTGCCTATAAGCCCGGGAGTTCTGGTAAATTCTATTGCACACCATTCTCGTTGGTGTGTCACCTCCCTTGCCCCTCTCTGAGGCAGCCTCGGATTTTGGGGGGTCAGTGGGTGTACGCCCAGACCCACATCGCACTGCCAGCACCCCACCTTACATGGGCACGTCTTCCTACAGTCTGCCCTCAGGAGCTTGCTTGACACAGCCCAGAGGTATGGAGCAGTTCCACCCCAGGGGTCCCAGGAGCCATTGAATAAATGCACCAGCCTCTTCCTTTCGTGGTCAGTTTTGGGGAGGCATTCAGTGTGCTTCTCAGGGGCAGAATCAGCCCCTTTGTTCATGGCAACAATACCTCCCATGGTGCTTCCTTCTACTCTGTGTCACTCTCCTTGCCCTCTCATTCCTGCTCTCTGGGATGCTTCCCAAATAAACCACCTGCACCTAAGTCTTTGTCTCAATAAAGACAAAATTAAAATGATGGTGTGTGCATAATTGTGTAGGCTTTATTATTGAACATATTCCTGATACGAAGATACTTCTGTTTCAACTAGGAACCAATGCAAACCAAATCTCCCACTCATGTACACCGTCCATTGCCATGGACCAGCTTCCGGCTTTAGGCATTTTATACCTTGTTTCTCCTCTGTGATACACGGCTTCGCACGCTGGGAGCTGTAGGATACTTTCATACTGAGCTCTGCCCATTGGCCCTGCACCCTTGTAACCATGCTGATGAACAGTAGGAGCATACCTGGAAGTCACGCAGCTGTGCACAGAAAGGACTGCAAACTACATAAATATTTCCACATAATCCCACCCTAAATGCCCCCAAATTCTCATGGCTAGCCCACAGCTACCAGATAGAAAAGAAAGTACTCAGAGAAAAAGCAATCGTGTTTAAAATATCCAACTTTTGCAAATTTTAGAAAACATGTGACCATGTGAACGCATTGCTTGGGCCCCTTCCAAGGCTTTGGAAGGGACCCTAAAGTTAATCTGTTTTAGACTTACGGTCAATCCACCTCGGCTGACAAAATTAATATGCCAGATTGTGTGTGAGTTCCGTTTTAGGGACCAAAACACTTAAAATGTTGTCGACCCATTAATTTCTGTAACCTGGAAAGAACCCTTGCTTCAGCATGACCAGGACGTGGCCCAGGGGCGGTGGCTCAGCAGGGGACCAACATGCCATCAGGAGGCTGCTTGTTTCCAGCAGGAAATACAAATGAGGAGAACGAATTGGAGAATACGAGGTGTGGAGGTGTGGGACTATGGAAATCTGGTATGTCTGACTCCTCCTGAGGGATGTGTCCACTAACAGGGCCTTGGTAAGTACATTACTGGTTTTGGCGTTCCAATATGTCATGTTATGTTTAAGCACCAAAATACCAATACTTGTCATAGTGTTGTTTTATTGGTTTTTTTTTTATTTTGAATCTGAAATCGTAATCATTTAGTCTCAAGACATACCCAGAGAACACTGCACTAAAATTTTGTATTCCCTTAGAAAGAATTCTATTTATTTAATCCTCACTCTGTTTAAGATGCTTTCAAGTTACTTTATTGCCAGACTACTTGTGAAGCTGATAATCTCGTATTCCTTTTGCTGTTGTTGAGGGGATAGAGAATTCATTTTAGGCCTAGTCATTTTCCAGAAAGCCCTGAGGGACTAGAGTTGTTTCAAAAGTGTGGAGGGTATAGAGAGATTCAGAAAGTACAGGGAAGAGTTTCGCAGACTGAATCATCCTGAGACCTCCATTCTCCCCCCCTGCCAGTAGTCATCTCTGTCCCGGCCACTTTTCCCTGTTCAGATTATCTTAGGGATGAAAGCCCCCACTTTGGGGAATAGTTTCACCAGTATCATATTTCCCCTCCCCTACTTGAACAAGTTCAGGTTGGGAGGCCGGCAGGCCCTCATCCTGAGCCCTGACCTCACTCCTGGGGCATGACATCCCCAAATCGAAGGGTGGGAGAGGATGGTGCTCCCATCTCATTTTTTTTAATAAAACACCAATACTGCGCAAAGTAAGTACTAAATACCAGTATTGTCTCCTCAAGAACTGGAGTCCAAGGCCAGGCCCTCACCCTGGGGTCAGGAGCCGCTGGGTGAGGCTAGTCACCTTTTGCCTCCATCTTTACACTCCACACCAATCCAGACACATTCCTTCTTTGAGATTAAACCACATCTTTCTCTCTGGCTTAAGGATGTTCTGTCCCTATAAGGTGCTTTGTGTACTTCTCCTAACGTCCACGTGTCCAGAATTGACAAGATAGCTGATGGGGACAGCTTTTATCTTATATTTCTGCACTGGTGCCTCTTGAGATCCTGTCTTCAGCCTCCATGTTTTCAGAATCATAGCATGTGAGTGCTAGCCTCTGAGAGGCACGTGAAGGACTTTTCTAGGGGGACTCACATCCCTCTCCATCTCCTTCCCCCATTCCTGCAGTGGCCTCCTGATGAGATGCACCAGAAGAGATGCTCCAGGAGATAAGAACCTGGCCAGTCATGTTCCCTCCTGTATCCATAGCCTTACAAGAATGCCTGGCCAACAAGAGATGCTCAGTAAATAGTACTGAGTGGTAAGTGAATGAATGAATGCATGAATGAATGAGACACTAGTGTTGCCTTCCAAGTCACACTTCATTATTTCTTGCTATTTAAAAACCAAAAAATGAGCCTCTTTTTTGACACATTTAATTTAGCCCTATTGGAGCATACTTGTGAAATGAGAGGGTAAAAAGAAAAGCAATTAATGAGAAGATGCCTTCCTCCCAGATAACCCTTGGTTGGGAGACTTGGGCTTCTCTGTAATCTTCTTCTAAACACCCAACACTCTATTGTCATTGGTTTCTCCTATTTTCAGATTAAAGACCTGTCTAGCCCTTTGCTATTGAAATAGAGCTCCTCATTTTCCATATGAACTATTATTAAGAATTTCTATTCTTCCCACCACCACTCCTGGGCATTTTTCATCTGGGATAGAGCCTTTTGGGCTCAGACCTTGCTGAAAAAATATTTCCAGGGCCTGCAGCCAAAGGAGATCAGCTAAAAATCTTTATATGCATCTTGTATTGATACACAACAGAGCAGGACCTAAGCCCCAGGAAATTGCACTGCTTCCCCACCCCACTTTCTCACCAAGTTAACCCCACTAGAAAAGGGATTCTTAACTAAAGCCCATGGGGACCTTACTCCCCCAGGATTAAGAATGCCTATGAACTTGAATGTGGAAAAAATTGTATTCAAGACCCTCTAAAACAGCATTTCCTTTTATTATGAATGTAGGCAACAGAACAGCTGTATTTTTGTCACAAATATTTACATATCACATTACATTTGCTGCAGATACAGTTAATTCAATTCTCATTATTCATAGGAGTTATGTTCCATTAAGTCATCTTGAACACTGAATTAGCAAATACTGAACCACTGCTCCTAGGGGACATACAGGGTTATGTTCCTGCAAGCCTCTGGTCATAACACTATCATTCAAGCAATCAATACATGACCTTGTTTCATGTGTGGTATTTGTTTAAAGACACCTATTTAATTTATAGTTGATTAATTAACTTTGAATTCATAGCCAACAGCACTTTAACTACTGTCCGAATGAAGATTATCTACACATCTATTTTCTCTATAAGGCACATCATAGCCTTCTTGCACTTAGGAACCCCAGATGATTCTTCAGCACTGCACTTGCATTTTAAATAATGAAATCACCAACAAAAAGCATAAAACTGCCCAAAACATGACAATAAATATACCATGAAAAGGATACTTATTTACAGTGTAAAAGCTGAAATAAGAAGACAGAGCACTGCCTTATTCAACCTCAGCTGGGAACCTGCAAGTCAGGGGCCTGAAATTTTCCCTATTCAAGTTACTGCAGAAGTGCCATGGGTACTTATTTGGGGGTTACAAATAAATTTTAGCAGGTAGGCAAATTCACAAATACAGAATCCTGAATAATGGGGATTGACCATTTGTTTTAAAGATTTTATTTATTTATTTGAGAGAGAGAGAGAGAGTGCTCAAGTAGGGGGAGGGGCAGGAGAGAGGGAGAAGCAGACTCCCCACTGATCAGGGACCCCGATGCGGGACTCGATCCCAGGATCCTGGGATCATGACCTGAGCAGAAGGCAGCTGCTTAACTGACTGAGCCACCCAGCTGCCCTGAGGATTGACCATTTTTTTTTATTCTTATGTTAATCCCCATACATTACATCATTAGTTTTAGATGTAGTGTTCCATGATTCATTGTTTGTGCATAACACCCAGTGCTCCATGCAGAACATGCCCTCCTCAATACCCATCACCAGGCTAACCCATCCCCCCACCCTCTCCCCTCTAGAACCCTCAGTTTGTTTTTCAGAGTCCATCGTCTCTCATGGTTCGTCTCCCCCTCCGATTTCCCCTGCTTCATTCTTCCCCTCCTGCTACCTTCTTCTCCTTCTTTTTTTTTCTTTTTCTTAAGACCATTTCTTTAAATATCATTTTGGCCATAAATATTTTGAAACAACTATAGTTATTAGGCCCATTATAAAAGAAGCACACACACACACACACAAAAATAAATAAAGAAGCACATGTGTTAACATATGCCCATTTTTGATATTTCGAAGTATTTTTAGTAGCATGATATTTGGTTTCCTTTGTAATCCCATGTGTTTTATTTTTTGGATTTAAAAATGTTATTCTGAGGGGCACCTGGGTGGCTCAGTCAGTTAAGCGGCTGCCTTCAGCTCAGGTCATGATCCTGGGGTCCTGGGATCGAGCCCCACATTGGGCTCCCTGCTCAGCGGAGAGCCTGCTTCTCCCTCTCCCTCTGCCTGCCACTCTGCCTACTTGTGCTCTCTCTCTCTCTCAAATAAATAAATAAAATCTTTAAAAAAAAATGTTATTCTGAAAAAGGATTCCCCAGGCTTCCCCAACCTGCCAAAGGGATTCATGACACAAAAGGTTGTATGCTTTGGGGTGTGGTGCTTTGCAAAAGAAAAAAAAAAAATCTGGAAACACAGCATAATTTCTCTGCTTCCTGAAAAGTCACAGGGTGGAAGTTCTACAGTGAAGAAGTCTGTTCAGCTCCTCATTTACCCCACAATTTTGACCTAAAGCCTTTTCCCTGTACGATAGCTATTAACACCCTGTAGATACTGTGCTCTCTGGAACCACGTTGGGACATCCTGCCTAGAGGAATTAGCGTCTGTCCAACGTACTCACTGGCGTGTAAGAGAGCAATTGCCCAGGTATATCTAGACTCGAATCCCTACTCCTCCGCTGTCTCTGTGAGGCGGAATGTCTTTGGAATCCTTCTCATTGCAACAACAGCTTTCCTGGTCGAACTTAAAATGACAAAAGCAGCACCTCTCCCGGGCCCTGAGACCCAGGGCACATTCCCTGTGCTTTATGGATTTCCTGATGAATGGATGCATCAATATACTATTAACATGTCAGTTTCTCATTAAATCTGAGTACGGAATCTGTGTTTGCCCGGCAGGATGAACTCCTTTAATCTGATCTGGCAGAGGTCCTAGCATAAATATTCATACAAGCTAGGTCTCTTTTAATCTGGTCCTTTGCTTGGGGTAAAGGAGGTGGGGAGAGGTTCCTTTCAAAGGCTGTGTCTGGGTCACTTCTTAAAACTACAGTATCAAAAAATAATGGCTTCATCATCAAGAATCTGTCGTTAAGAAGGATTACGCTTCTGAAGCTCTTGGATGGATAGAAATGCAGAGGGGAAATAAAGAGCACACAGTGAGGCTGGCTAAGGATTTCTTTGGGCATTGGGCTCCTGGCTGGCTGCTTTGTTTATAATTAAATACACGGAGCATCTACAGGAACCCTTTTCAGCCTCAGAGCGCTACAAATGTAACTCATGGGTTCACAATAAGCTGCAGCAGAAGGACCGGCAGGAGGGGTGCACCCAGGGCTTCTGTGGCAGGCAAGGCTTAAGGCAGCTTCAGACCCCAGAGACGTTCTTTCTCACCTGAGAATTCTGTCCTCAGAGATGCACACTTTGCACAGGCTCAGAAAAAAAACCCAGAGGTTAATATTTTTACAGTGACCTCCACACTGCAGTTCTGCAAATATCAGCCAGAGCATGGATGTTGAGTGAAGCTGCTGGGGAAGCAGAGAGCTTTTGAGGGCTAGTAAGTGAGACTCCAGGCTCATACAACTCCTGTGGCAAGAACAAAATTCTGTCCTGCTGCCTTTGGGAGCTGAGGGACACATCAAAACACGAGTGGGGACTTCATGAGGCAATGAGCTTTGGGGGCACTCATCTGGGTTTGAACGTTGTTGAAGCCCCGTGTCTCAGTCACTTTTTCCTCGAAATGGGAACAATAATACCTTCTTCCCAGCACAGGCCTAGCCCCCTCACAGCTCCATGTCCTTCCACAGGCCGTCTCCTCAGCCTGCACACCCTTCTCTGATTGGAACACTCTTATTCATTCTTCAAGACCCAGCTCACTCCACTGTTGTCACAGATGAGCACATACAGACACACAGTCTGCTGGAGGGCATAAGAATCTCTGGGATTAGGTTCAGCTGCTCATGAGTGAAGAAAGTGCCTTAAAAAGAGAGAAAATTATTTCTCACATAAAAGACATCCAGTAGTCGGTGGTGCAGGCCTAGCAAAAGACATGTAAGACCTCTATACCAAAAACAATATTTTGCTGAAAAAAAATTTTTTTTTTTTTTAGATTTTATTTATTTGACAGAGAGAGACACAGCGAGAGAGGGAACACAAGCAGGGGGAGTGGGAGAGGGAGAAGCAGGCTTCCCGCTGAGCAGGGAGCCCGATGCGGGGCTCAATCCCAGGACCCTGGGATCATGACCTGAGCTGAAGGCAGATGCTTAACGACTGAGCCACCCAGGCGCCCCTGAAAAAAATTTTAAGAGATCTAAATAAATGGAAATATATACCTTATTCATAAATTGGAAAACTCCATATTATTTGGGAACCTGGGTACCTTAGTCATTTAAGTGTCTGTCTCTTGATTTCAGCTCAGATCATGATCTCGAGGTTGTGGGATCGAGCCCCACTTCGGGCTCCGCACTCAGTGGGGAGTCTGCTAGAAATTCTCTCTCCCTCTCCCTCTGCCCCTCCCCACCCTTGCTTGCACTCGCTCTCTCTAAAAAAAAAAAGAAGGAAAAATATTATTAACTTGTCAATTCTACTAAAATTGATCTATAGATTCAACATAATCCTAAACATAATCCCAGAGATATTTTTGGAAAAATTTGAAGCTGATTCTAAAATTTATAGAGAGATACAAAGAACTTAGGTTAGCCAAAACAATTTTGGAAAGAAAAGTAAAAAAAACAAAGTGTTTCACTCCCTGACTTAAAACTTACTATAAAACTACAATAATCACGGCAGTGTGTTACTGACATCAAGACAGGCAAATAACTCAGTGGAACAGAACATAGTACCTGAAAACAAGCCTCAATATGTATAGTCATTTGATTTCTTCACAAAGTTGCCAAAGCAACGCAAGGGAGAATGAAAGTCTTTAATAGATAATACTGGAACATGATATTTTTTAACAACCTTCTACCTCAATAGCATACCATATATATGAATTAATTTGAGATGGATCATAGACCTTAATGTAAAAGCTAAAACTAAAAAGCTTCTAGAAGAAAATATTTAAAAAATACCTTCACAGTTTGGGGATAGGTAAGGGTTTGGTAGCCAAGACCCAGAAACAACTACCAAAAATAAAACTTAAAAAACTGATAAACTTTAGACAGAATTAACGTTGTTCTGTTAAATTACACAAAGTTTAAAACTCCTGCTCATCCAAGGCACCAGAGATAGGGAGAAAATATTCACAAAATGTGTATCTGATGGATGACGCCAGAATATTTAAAGAACTCCTATGATTCAACTAAAATAATAAAAAGGCAACCTATTTTTTTGTTGAGCAAAAGATTTGAAAATATGCTTCACAAAGGAAGGCATATGAAGAGCCAAGTATGTGAAAAAGTGTTCAACATCCTTAGTCATCAGGGAAATGCAAATTGAAACTACAATAAAATACTCCCTCGCATCCACCAGGATAGCTAAGAAATGAAAAGATTTGCCGGCAGCAAGTATTAGAAAGGATGTGGAGCAATTGAAACTCTCGTATGGAAGCACTTTTGAAAAAAGTATTTTATAAAACACTAATTCAAAAAGATTTATGCACCCCTATGTTTGTTACAGCATTGTTTATAATAACCAAATTATGGAAGCAGCCCAAGTATCCATCTATATGCACACAACGGAATATTACTCAACTCTAAAAAAGAATGACATCTTGCCATTTGCAACAACATGGATGAATCTAGAGAATCTAATGCTAAGTAATTAAAGTCAGTCAGAGAAAGACAAATAACATATGATATCATTCATATGTGGGCTCTAGGAAACAAAATAAATGAACAAAGGAAAAAAGAAAGACAACCCAGAAAAACAGGCTCTTATCTATAGAGAACAAACAGATGGCCACCAGAGGGGAGACGGGTGGGGGGTGGGTGAAACAGGCAAAGGGGATCAAGAGTACAGTTATCCTGATGAGTACTGAGTAATGTAGAGAATTGTTAAATCACTATATCATACACCTGAAACCAATATAACACTACATGTTAACTATACTGGAATTAAAATAAAATTAAAAAAAGAATAAAAGTTTCTTATAAAACTAATTATAAGTCTACCCTATGACCCAGCAAGTTTATTCCTAATTATTTACGAGCATATGTCCACAAAAAGACTTGTATGAGAATGTTCGTAGCAGCTCTATTCATAATTGCTAAAATCTGGAAACTGTCCAGATGTCCATCAATAGGAAAATGGAATAAACACATGAAATACCACTAATCGAACTAGAAGAAACTACTAACACAAACAGGAAGAATGAGTCTTACAATTATTATGCTGAATAAAAGAAGCCTTACGCAAGGGGCATACACCTTATCATTTGTATATATGTGTATACATATGAAATTCTAGACCAGGCAAAACTAATCTATGATGAAAAAATTTAGAAAAGCATTTGAAGTGAGAGAACTGAGGAAGAACATCAAAGAACTTTCAGGAAGGATAGTTCTATCTTTTCTTTTTTAAATTTTATTTATTTACTTGGGAGAGAGAGAATGAGAGAGAGAGCATGGGGGGGAGGGTCAGAGGGAGAAGCAGACTCCCCCATGAACAGGGAGCCTGATGCTGGACTCAATCGCGGGACTCCAGGATCATGGCTTGAGCCAAAGGCAGTCGCTTAACCGACTGAGCCATCCAGGTGCCCAAGGATAGTTCTATCTTCATAAAGGTTTCTATTACACAGATGCATGCACTTAGCAAAATGAAACACTTCTGACTTGCACACTTTGTTGTATGGAATTTTATGGACAGTTGGGAAGCAAGGTGTGCAAATGCATGACTGCCTGTATCTGCTATCTTCCTCTGTAAAAATAAGTCAAGGGGCTTTTTTTAAGTACGTTAAGCATGACATATAGATATATGTACATCTATATAGATGAATCATTTTTCTAACAGATATTGAAAGTCTATAAAAGGTCACTGGAAGAATCCATTAAAATGCTCCACAGTTTATTGTGACTTGTAATATTTTTACAAGAATATACAAAGAGTTTTCTGCTCATGCAATTGCTAAGCTATTGGTTTCATTACAAGAAAGAAACATCAGGGGGGAAGAAAAGACTGTAAGCCTCTAAACTTTAGAATATAAATAGGATTATAATTCGGAAGAGAGGAAGACAAAAAGGAAGAGAGAAAGAGGATAATTACAATGCAAAAAAAGGAACATGGCTCATGAATTACTTTGAAAGCACAATTTTAAAATATGATTATCTTAATTCATTCCCATCATGAGAAAATGTACAGAAAAAAAGCCAAGGGTTCCTCCCTGCTGACAACTTTATTGAGCCAAGTGACTTCTGATAGACCGATTCAAAGAAGCAGAATCTCTTTATGGGAGGCCAGGCTGGTGCAAAATCTGCAAAAGGAGGCCAAAGACATTAATTAGATGTTGGATCACAGTGCCGATGACATCAGGGTTGATCAGCTGCGCGGACCAAGTACACAACAGGAGTCTCTAACCACTGGAAAAGCTCACATTTGGAGCATTGACGGTTTGCTCTTCAGCACTGCAGCCCTGCTCTCTCCCTGTGCAGACGCCAGACAGAGGCTTTACCTCTATCTATTACGGTGGAATAGTTCACTAGGCCATCTTATTCTTTCTCATGGGCCACCAGGGAAATAGACAATAGTGCAGAATATGGGTGAAAAGCCAAAAGTTGGCAAGGAAGTTAAAGCATTTTTATTATTTGGGAATATTTAGTATTTTGATTAAACATAGGAAGCAATGTAATATTTTGCCTTTTAGAATCAGGCCTAAGTTTGAATGTTGGCTCTGCTGTGTGACCTTGGGAAACTTACTTAACCACTCTGACCCTCCCACTCCCTCTATTCTTATATCCTTATATTTAACATAGGCCATCTGTGAGCATTAAATGAAATAGCACATGGAAAGCACTTAATTACAGCTCCATGATAATTTATCTGCACTCCCCAAATCCAAAAACTACAAACCAAAGGTTTGTTTCCTAATTCATTTGGAGGCCAAATCTGACCTGTACCCTGACAAGAGGCCAATTAGTCTTTATTTATCCTGCTTAATGTGAATATTCATGTTTCTCTGAAGAAATACTAATGTTTTGATTATAGGGAGTTGCCTTAGATCCTTCTCGGGCATTGCATAATACATGGTATATACACCATACAAACTATAAATTCAAAACACTCTGAATTCCCAAGCACATCTGGCCCCAAGAATTTCAGATAAGGGATAGTGAACCCGTATGACAGCCTTATTTTATTGTTACTTTATAAATTTCCTATTCCCACTTCATGGCATGTTAAGACCTCCTACTAAAAGTTGTTCAGAAGGCCCACTCTCTAATGCACGTCCAGCTCATCAGGGTACTTCCTTGAGTTGGGCTGTTGGCACCAATTATGGACTCAGTAGGTATGGATTCTGTTTATCTCAAAACAGTCTTTGTGAGTTGATTATGGTTGCTTTTGAGTAGAAATATCAGTGAGTTTGGGGTCATCTTCCAAAAGAGAATCACAGTTTCTGAGGAAAGCAGCCTGCCACCTTCAAACAGCCCTCGAGTCTCCCGGACCCAGGGCCGACATGTTACAACCACTCTTGTTCAGAAGACACCATTGAACAAATGAGTGGAGTCAAAGAAGGGGAAACAAAAGGATGACCATGCTCTTGGCTCAGTTCCATCATGAAGAGCGAGAAGACAGACAGGTGACTTCCATTTTGCCTCCCAGCTTAGGTGCAAACAGCTTGACTAGAGGAAGCCCCCTGCTGAGCCAGGACGTGCGTTAAAGAGGACAGCTTCTGAACAAATTTTAGTATTAAATGGCTGGCCTACAATGCAGCAGATGGCAAGCAAATGGAAATTTCAAAAGATCTCGCTTGTAAAAACTGGTTTGGGGAAGTTGTATAAATTAAATGTAAAGTGTGAGTGCATTTATAGGAAATAAGTAGCCCTCCATTCATTTCAGGCTGTCTGATTTCTTTGGCATGAGTAGTTCTGAAAGACATTATACGTGTATACTCACTTTTAACTACATGTAAAGTTGAATTAATAATAAAAACCTTAATTTGGTGAAGAGCATAAGTAACCAGTCTTTTCCATGTCTGTCCAATGCTGCCCGAGAGGATCCCCAAGTGGCTTGGCCAAACCCACCGGAGACGTATTGGCACCATCCTCTGGTAAAACTGAAAACTGCAAGTGTACTTGAACAACCTTCAGCTGTTCCAAACTCAGACCTTAAACCAGAGACGTTATTGACCCCCCCAGCCAGTGTTGTTTCTTCAAGTGCTGCCCTCGTTCCAGAATGTCTATAATCACACTAGTGGACTGAGACATCCGTCAAGTTTATGCTAGAAGAAAACTCACATGAAAAAAGTTTCATAAGGAACTAGTTTATGGGACGCCTGGGTAGCTCAGGTTAAGCGTCTGCCTTTGGCTCAGGTCATGATCCCAGGGTCCTGGGATCGAGCCGCATGTGGGGCCCCCTGATCAGTGGGGAGCCTGCTTCTCCCTCTCCCTCTGCCTGCTGCTCTGCCTACTTGTGCTCTATCTCTCTGTCAAATAAATAAAATCTTTTAAAAAAGAACTAAGAGATAAGAATTAAAACCCACATATATATACTCCCTGGTCCCAACATTCAATACTTATAATCCTTTCACTCTGCCTCAAAAAACTTTAAATAGCATTTAATATATTAGCTAAATAATAAAGACACAAATATTTTGAGTCATCATTTTTAGCAAGAAAATGTTGCCTTTGGGTTCGATGTGAGAATTCGGGAGATCAGAAAAGCTGTGGCAACCGTGGAAATAATACAAGACCACTCAGATGAGAAGAGGCAAAGGGGCCTTACTTGGGGATTGCTACAGCAAGGGGGCCAGCGACCATCACGTGTGTTGGCAGAGGAATGGGACAGCTGTACGGTGGGGAAAAGGGAGGGCTTAGGTGTGCCCTGGTTGGAGGCTGTAGGCAGGCCGACTAGAAGGATAGCACCCCATGTAATTGGCTGGGGGTGCATATTGCGTTTTCTCAGGTTGGTCCTAAATTGGAATTGGGGACAAGAATTAGGGAAGCTGTCAGTGATTAATCAAGTCCTGATCATCTGGGGCCAGTTGTTACCGAGGTTATTGTCTGTCTTTCTGGACCAGGTACGAGAGATGGTGGCCTGATTTTCTCCAAGTTTGACTTGTAGACAGCAAGCTGGCTTCCTGGGCTGGTTTCTGTGGGTACTAAGTGGGTTTGCACAGCTCGCTGCTACAGATGGTGGGTCAGAGTTCTACACTGTAGAATAAATTCCCAGAAACTGACTTCCTGAGCCAAAGAAGACACATTTATAATTGTGACAGATACTGCCGGTCTGCCATCAGGGTTACATTGTTTTGTATTTTTACCAGCAATGCAGCTCTAAGCAGGGGCTGGGCCAAAGTACAGTGAAGACCTATATGCTAGTTACATAAAAGTATATGTAAAACTTATATATTAAGCTAACAAGCTGCTAAATAAAGTCTGTATGCCCTATTCTAATGCCATGATAAATATACCTTCCTGAGGACTTGAATGTCCAAATTTGAATGTACAAACCATGGATTCCTCAGAGTTCTACATCAAAATGTGGTGAGCAGTCTCTGGCCTGTGGCTGCCACATTCTCTCTCCACAGCTGTCTCGGTACCATACTCGGAGGACCTTGTACTCACACGTGTAGACTCCCCAGCTCGCACCGCCGAGCTCTTTCCACACCATCCTATACACGGCCACTCTCAGGATCAGGGAGGCACAGGCATCTAGTCGACCCTGGAGAGGATGACCCGGGGGGGAAAGGCTTCCACAAGGGGTTCTGAAGATACGTTTGATTCTGAAAACATGTTTGCCAGGAGCGTGGCCTAGAAGGGGAGATGCAGGTTCTGGGTAGGCATGTCCCCCGGGCCTAGCAGAGGAGATGCATGGTTGGAGGTGAGCCAAAGCAAGAAGGGACAAGTGTCAAGAGCTTGGAGCCCAAGGAAGGGGCCCTCTTGTCTGGGGGCCATTTTCTCGAGTCTTCCTAAAGAAACAAATCGCCTACAAGGCTCTTTCCCCACTTTCTAACCTCCCCTTATCTGCAAATTCTGGAGCAGGATTTTGAATATTCTCTTGGCTGGGAGACGTATCTGTTTTCTCCAAAGGCCTGCCTAAGAATAAAATAGAAATATTACAGGCACCCCTTCAAGCAGTGTCCAAATTCAGATTCTTAATGCTCTTAGCCACAGTCACGAGCCCTTCTTTATATAAATCCACAGCAAAAGTGAAGTGAATGTCCCAGTTCCAAACAGTCTGTCCCCACTGGTAAGCCAGTTATCTGGATTTTTAGTTCCAGGGATAGGATAATTTTGTGTGTTTGTATTGGCCATCAGGATTTCATTATGCCTTAAGACAGATGTGGGTTATATAGATTAAAGGAGGAGGGAAGGAAGGAGGCAGGAAGGAAGGAAGGAAGGAAGTGGGGAGGGGGGGAAGGGAGGGAAGGAGAAAATGAGGAATGAAGGAAATCCTTCCTGGGAGTCCTTTGTTATTTCCTTTTATAAATTAATTCACACTAGCCAGTAATTCTTTGTCAAGTTTGGCAATGACAGTATCTCCCAACCCTGCTACGTTATTCATTTGAAAACATGTCAAGAGCTACCTGGAGATGACCTTCCTGCTTTCTTGTCAAACCTGTCATTTAACCCTTCAACTATTCTTGCTACTGCTGTAAGACAAACAGAATTCACGAGTTGGCTTTATGACGAGGCCTTAGAGCTTTTCCTAAAAGACTTCCAGCTGGTGAGCTCAAAACATTCCTTTTCTTAAAAACAGAATAGAAATTTATGCAATCTTATTGTGACAGAGGAAAAAATGTTAAAATGAAAATTCAGAAGGAATCTTTTTATCTAACACAATCAATTAATTGAAAAAGCCAATTAAAGTAGGAGTGCGTTGTCAAACTTCGCACACACATTCCAAATACTCATTTTCATCCATCAAACATATTATAAGGACAAGGCCTTTTTTTTTTTTTTGAGCAGAAGTCTGCAGAGTGAGTTATACAGCTTCTTTCTTACATAAACAACCAATGTGCTCTGTGCCAAAAAAAAAAAAACCCTCCAATTTAAAGATACTTGTGAAATAGTCTCAGAGCCAATGTCCTTCTAGATTTCTTTTATTTGCCCCTGTTCTACTTAATATAACAGCAGTTTCTTTCTAGACCTTCTCATGGTTCTCATAGAAAAAAAAAATGTTCTTTTTACACTTTCAGTTTATCTAAGATTTAACTATATCATCTACAATAACATTTACAACTGATATCAGATTTGGGAAAAAACCACAATGACTCTTCTGCCATTTGCTTGTGGAAACAGAAATGCAAGCACACATTGGAGAGCAGCCTCCTGGCATCTGGGTGGTTGTTAGTCAATAGATTTTTACCAAGGGAATGAGCAAATTAATATAGTGAGATGGGTAAATGAGACTTACGGCCCATTTATGATGGATGCACACACACACACACACACACACTCCCTGGTTTTTCAGAAGTGTGGATCGTGTGTGGTGATGAGCACTGGGTGTCATACACAGCTAATGAATTACCGAACACTACATCAAAAACTAATGATGTACTATAGGCTGGCTAACTGAACATAATAATTAAAAAAAAAGATCCTTAAGTTTTGATGGGAAATGGTGGTTTATGGAATACAAATGAAAGAAGCCAAGAGGGCTAGAGGGTTTTGCTGGGTAACAGATTAACCCAAACCAAGCAGTTTGAAATCACAACCATTTATTGTCTCACTCTTTCAGGGAATCTAGAGTCCAGGCTGGCTGAGCTGGCTTAGGGTCTCACAGGCTACATCAAGGGGCCAGCCAGGTTATGTTCCTTCCTGGAACTTGGGGGTCCTCCTCTAAGCTCACACGGGTGTTGGCAGAATTCACTTCCTTATGGTTATAAGATTGAGGCCCTTGGCTCCCAGAGGACTCGGCAGTTTCCTGCCATGTGGCTCCCTCTGTAGGCAGTTTACGTGAGAGCAGCTTGCTTCTTAGAGACCGGTAGGAAAGTCTGTCCCTCCAATCTGCTACAACAGAGTCTTAGATAATGAAGCATAATCTTGGGAATGACCTTCCATCACCTTTGTCATATAACAGAACATAATTTAAGGGAGTAACATCCCATAAACTTTGCCATATCCTATTGGTTAGAAGCAAGTCACAGGTTCCTCTCCCCGCATTCACCCAGAGAGGAGATTATACACGTGTGTAACTCACTGGGGGTCACCATGGGGTGCTTCTGCCACAGGAGGGGAGAAGGGTCAGAAGAGCCTGGGGACTGGTGGGACATGGGAGGCAGTGAGTTGGGAGAGAGGGAATTTAGGCAGGGATTTGGGAGACACAAAGAAATTTATAGGGAACGTTTTGTCAGTTTGGCCTGATAATCCCCTCTATTCAGTCTCTAAGAATATTCAGTAAAAATCTACACTGTTCTTCAAAAATTTTGAAATCAGGTTTGGGTTATTGTTTTTCTTCATTTCTGTTTAGTTGGTTAAATGTTTAATTCTCAAACTGACAAAACCCTACTTCTCTTACAACTAGGAAACATAAGGCAAAGTTTTACTTAAATTTTTAAGGAGGAGATCGATAAATAAAAGAGCTGACAAGAAGAGCACTTGAACCTTGAAAGATGTAACAGTGGGAAAATGAATGCAGAAATGAGAAAGTCTAGTTAGATATAAAACTGAATAACTTTGTCCAGAACAGTAATACCATAATATTTGGGGTTGTCCTCCATCAGGTCAACACATACACACACACACCTTATCAGCTTTCTCTAAGTTAATCTCTAACTTTATGGGGCTGTTAAAATGGATGGACCTTCATCAGTCGTGGCTGGTGGGCCAAAGCAAGTTACATTCCCCAAGAGATCTTACCAGAAAATAGCATGATATTGGTCCAGTTATATTTTGGTTAAATATTTTGCTACTTACAGCACAGATTAGAAGACTCTTAAAAAATGCTTTTAAATTGAAGAATGCATTTATTGCAGTATTATTACCAGTTTATAGAAAATGAAACTAAGGTTAAATAAGTTGCCAAATTAGCAACATTGAGTCCAACTCTGTTCTCTCTTTCCACTGTTGCAGAAAAAACTATTCAGGTAACTACTATTTGTCTAATATAGAAAAATAACTGCTTTCTGTCCTTAAAATTTCAATTAAGTAGAAATTCAATGAGTCACTATGAGAACACAAGACTTTTGGAGTAGTAATCACATAGTGTTTCAAAAGGCATTTTTCTCACCAAATGTGAAAGCTTTTCACAGCTTTATCTTTACATAAAAAAAGCTGATGACAGATTTCCTGAAGGTTTTGAACTGGCATGTGTATTCCTTGTCAACAATAATAACTTACCACATATGGTATAAGAAAGGAAACTGTATAGTGTGTAAAGAGAATGCTATCAGTCCCTTAGCTTTCTCCTTATGTGTCTGTCAATTTCAACCAAAAGTCGTGTCTCAAAAACCATCTGAAATTATCTGAGACTTGGAAATAGACAGAAGAGATTACAGGGTGCCTGTGAGGTGTGCCACGCTGGGCTTACCTTCCTATTGAATGAGCCGTTTCACTAATCTCTCGGGGCAGAGGTTAATTTGTAGATTTTTGTCTAGTGGAGATGTAAATCATTTATATTTAGTAGAACAGATAACCCCAAGGGTTATAGTTTATTGCCCTGTTGGACATTAACCAGTTTTGTATCTAACCCAGCAACCTTACCCAAACACTGGGTCTAAATACCTTACTCCCTGAGTGCTCTTTAAACTGGTTTTTGTATGGTACCAGTTCCCTCATTAATTAGTGAGTTACAGAAAACCTTTGACACATGCTTATTTTATAGTCATGAGAAATTCATGGTTCTACTTCTTTGGAAAATACACTTTATCAGTCCCCATGTGGAAAGTGGGAGAAAATCAGTAGAATGACCACTGATTGGGGAACTGAAACACCTATATTCTATCACTTGCTAGCTACGTGATCTTCAGCAAACCACTTAAGCTCCTTGAGACTCAGCTTCTTCACCTGGTAAGTGGAAATAATAGGGCGGCCTTCTCGAGGTGCCGTTGAGAGTCACACCAAGCCTGGAACAGACTCGGCGAGGGAATCGCCTTGTCCCCAGGTGAGTGTTTACTGCCAGCTCTTCAGCTTTCGTAACAAAAGCTGCTGGATTCAGGGAAGGGAGGAATGGTAATAGGATTCCACAGAAGTGCTGAATTTGGAAAATGAAGCTGAGAACCGACCTTTCACCCGCAGAAATAAGTCCCACCCAAAAGAAGCAGGATGCACAGTAGCTCCGGGGAAGTAAACATGTGCAGCTTCATACTCCCCATTTCTGTATAGGAGTTTGTGTGTGTGTGCTTGTCTTCGGGCTAAACAAGAGAATGGTAATCTTTGCATTGTTTTCTTTTAAGATTTTATTTATTTAAGAGAGAGAGCACGAGCGGTGGAAGGTGGGGGAGAAGCAGAAGGAGAGGGAGAAGCAGACACCCTGCTGAGCAGGGAGTCCGCCCTGAGATCATGACCCAAGCTGGGGGCAGACACTTAACCAACTGAACCACCCAGGTGCCCCATAATCTTTGCATCTTAAGTAATTTGTACGGAAGCCTAGTGAAGTCAGAGCAGAAGACAAATCCAACAGGATTCGCCATGAATTCCCTACAATTTCTCCAGCCTGCCACGGTTCCATACTGTAACTAAAATGTTTGTCTTGTACTTTTCAGATCATACTTTACAGTTAGTAAGATGATCTGAATTCTTTTTTTTTTTTTTTCCCACTTTCTCATCCAAATCTGTTAGCTAAACAACTACCATGAGACCTCTCTCAGCCAGATCCTGAGCTGGAGCCAGAAGCAGGCATGAAGAAGCCCAACATCTGGCCTTCAGGAACCTCCAGCCAGCGGTCAGGTACTGTTCAGGATTTTAGAACACAGATGTGGTGCTGCTAACACTTTTCTGCCTCCAAATTGGCACCGTTTCATAAAGAAGCTCAGAGCTACGAGGCGGGAAAGCCCAGAATAGGGTAACTGTGATACTGTCCCCTCCGACCGGGACAGAGACATTGATTCTCAGCCATAAGCACCACCTGCCAGGAATCTGTCATCAGCTTTCTTTTGCACATGGACTCCTAGGCTGTGAAAAGCCATCAGGTTTTATTTCAAAAGGCACTGGGCAACAGAACAGCGTGAGGGCTCTCGGGAGGGAGACAGTGGCCACAGTGACTCTTCCTCCATAACTTTTCTACGTTGAGGACCCATAGCTGGAGATACAAGGTAAAGAAAGCTCAATTGCCCCACAACTGGATGAAGCATGTTTCGGTATCCAGATGATTCTCTCATTCCTTCTTCTAATGTGACTCTGAAGAGAAAAGAAATTTCAATTCTGAAACACAGACGTCTGTCTTTAACTACCTGAGGCGAAGGTAGAGGATTGGGTGCATCCTTGCAGAGCCAAGACCCTGTCGTAGTCAATAGTACATCGCCAGCCCAGGGCCCACATCTACCAGCTGTTCAGTAAGAGTTTGTTAAAGTGAATGAAGAAACAACTATCAGCTCTTTCCCCAGGGTGGTTGAGTCAGAGAATGATTTTAAGTAGGATAACCAACGACCCAGTTTTGCCCAGGACAAGGATTCCCCAGGATGTTTAATGCTACAACAAGGGAAGTCCCAGGTAAACCGGGACAAATCAGTGATCCTACTTGAGGCTTTCCAGGAATATCCAGGAAGTCAACATTATGGCTCAGATGTTTTTGAACTGACTTTGTGGAATTTAGTTAAATTTGCAATATTTGGGGAACAAAGTAAATATGTCCCTACATTAAGTCAACAAAGTCCAGATAGCCTTGCTATTCACTTTGTAACACTGCTCTCTGGTGTTTTTCCTTTCATACCTGCCCCACACCAATGCTAAATCTTCCTTCTAAGCCACACGCACTCTTGGGCTGAAAACACTTAGGAAATGTCTTGACCGTGGTGCTCTCTGGACCATGTAAAACACAACTTGGAAATTCAGAATAGATCAAGATGGAAAAAGGATGTCTGCAATTCACTTTCAAATGGTCACACAAGGGGAGCCTGGGTGGCTCAGTCGTTAAGCGTCTGCCTTCGGCTCAGGTCATGTGCCAGGGTCCTGGGATTGAGCCCCGCATCGGGCTCCCTACTCAGCGGGAAGCCTGCTTCTCCCTTTCCCACTACCCCTGCTTGTGTTCCCTCTCTCGCTGTGTCTCTCTCTGTCAAAAAAATAAATAAAATCTCAAATGGTCACACAAAATATGTTGTTCTAGATACAGACTTAATCTTTAAAAATCAAGAGGTAGATAGATAAAGCAATATGGCAAAATGTTAACCACTGAATCTCAGTGGCAGGGATAGGAGTACAATTCATTGTGATGTTTTGAACTTTTCTGCATGTTTGAAATTTTTTTTATTAAAAAGTTGGAGGCTGGGGAAGGAGTGAACCTGGACAATAGGCCATTTTCAGCAAACACTAAGAATTCCCATTAAAGGTCTTACTCTCCTACATTGACTTTGATAAAGTGATTTCAAATCTTTGCTTAGATGCCAAGATTGTGTGCACATTTTCCAAGCAGGAAACACTTCCACAAGTAAAGGGTAGAGTTAATGAGTGGTACTTGGGTATTTTTGGTAGATGCCAACGTGTTGAGTATGTGGGGTTTGGAGTCTACAGCCATGGATATTATTATAACCTTTAATGAAACAATGGGCTGTACTTCTGCTTCAACAGCAGAGATGGCAGCAATCCTGGGGCTATATCACCATCAATACGGGTGCTCCTCTCCCTTTCAGAGGTGGCAACGGCAAGATAAAAGTAAGGGAAGGGAAGCTGTTGGTATATGTTTGGGTTGGGTTTGGCGACATATAACAAAACCCAAGGAGACAATGGCCTAAACCCACAAAGGTTTATCGTCTCCCACAAAAAAGTCCAGAGATAGTCTAAGAATGTGTGTTGGCATCATTAAACTATCAGAGACCTATGTTTATTTTATATTTATGCTTTATTATGCTCAGGACATGGTGCCTATCCTCTTGATGCAATATGGCTGCTGTAGCTCCAATCATCATGCCTTTATTCCAAGGAGCTGGAAAAAGAAAAACAGTTCCCTGGTTGTAAGTCCTTTTGAGTCTTCCTTACATGTCATTGACCAGAACTAAGTCATATGGCCATATCTAGATACAAGGGACAT
Organism: Mirounga angustirostris; assembly: GCF_029215605.1. Taxonomy (NCBI): domain Eukaryota; kingdom Metazoa; phylum Chordata; class Mammalia; order Carnivora; family Phocidae; genus Mirounga; species Mirounga angustirostris. The sequence goes on from NW_026991720.1 coordinate 40,828,389, forward strand.
TAGGAAATGCAGTCTTAAATTTAAGCACATTGCCCTGCCCTTCTGACTCCCATACCTTGCCCAGTTATATAGTGATTCTGATGTAAAAAAAAGAGAGAGAGAGAGAGAGAATAAATATTGGTAGGCATCTATCAGTATAGACCACCATGGGTTCAGCTGCCAGGAAGATAAGCCAATGGTCCCTCAGACAGACTCTCTAAGCATTAACCTGCGTGCAGCGTGTTCTACGTGGCTGGGGGTCTCTGGTGTGTCTCCTGGCCTGGCTTCGCCTGCTGCCCGGGCCCCACTCAGAAGGCCTGGGGAAGTCAAAATAGGAGGCCAAGTGAAACTAGGAAGGATGCTCACCTGAGGCAGCTTAGCAGGAGTAGAAAAAGTCAGAATTACAGCCCACAGAAGCCAAATAGAGCCAAGTACTATACCCAAAGAGGAGGCAAGATGCAACAGGAAGAAAAAGCAGCAAAAACAGCATTTGGGAAGGTTGGCTACGGGACAGAATATGGAGTTAGGAGGTGGTCAAAGGTGATTCATAATGTAAACGGCAAATCCACCCTGAAGCTTAGCTTCATGTGGTCTAAGGTATTTCCCAAGCAAATGGTGCCACTTAAAGGAATGACGCGGGACCAGGAATTTGGGAGAGGGGGTCTACAATATTCATGTCAAAGACAATAGGAAATAGTTACTGGTGCTGGATGCTCTTCTCTGGGCTGTTAACCAAAAATCCATCCTATAAATGCCATGTGAGTGGCTGCAAGTATAGATCTTTACTGAAGTCCAAAACTCCCTGAGAAATAATAGGTTTTTCTGCTGTTATCACGCACTATTTCACGGGATGTAGGGGAGAGATTATGAGGACACTGAGCACTCGGGAAGGAAGGTAGCAAATGCAGAAGATGAAGGCAGAACTAGATCGAGGGGCGAGCCATTCTGGCACCTGCTCAGGGTGCCAACTCACAATGGGCACCCAGATATCACTGGAGTAGGAGGAAATGTGCCAGTTAGCTCAGATTTTCACCCGTAGTTCCTTGCTTTATTGGGAAACTATGATGGGTCCTGCTCTCACCGACTCCCTGAGAGTAGAAGTGGACGTTTGAAAAGCAATCCTTCCGTAAGCCAACCGCACAGAGCCCACTGCTTTCGGCCTGTCAGTGATGGAATGTGAACGGGCTCACAGTCGTCTGACGAGGACAAAGTGAGGTGGAGTTCTGGCACCTGCTTTACTCTATCTGTTGTAACCCTCTAATACACCACCCAAAACACTGTCTGATTCAGAAAAAAATTAACACCGAAGGAATACAGGATCTACCCAAAAAATGGAAAACATCTGTCAATTATGAAAGTCATAAAAAGCTTTTTAACGTATTTTAATAACACTTTACAACTACATTCGTTTGTGATCCTTTATCCTGAGGAAGTGTGAAGAATGTTATAGAGTTATGTGGTGGGAAGATTGTGAAATAAAAGATATTTCTAAGAAAGTTAAAATATTATATTTCATTTAGACTAAATAATAAGCCCTTAATTTGGAAGAAAGGGACATACAATTTTTTTAAGAGAAAATCCATTTCTTTCCTTCAGCCACTAACTAACTGAATGTGGAGCAAACATGGGCAGTCCATTGGTTTGGAGGAGAGCCGCATTCCTAACCTGCCTTGGGCACCACATGTTTGCATGCCCCCCTGGCTTACAATACGTACTCCCAGTATTGTTTAGTTCTGGGTGAATGCATTTTATTCCTTCATTCAACAAGCATATCAGGTGAATGTCAACTGCATGCCAGGTGCAGTCCTAGGCACTCTCAAATATCATCACATTGTGGTCCTATTCAGATTTTTACAAATGAGAAAATGGAAGTCATTTTGGAAGCTAAGTAACTTCCCAGACTCCCAGTCACAATTTAATTAATTTATTTAATGAGGTGATTTTTTTTCTTCCTCGCCACATTCCAAAAGGGGTTTAAGGCTTTTCATTTAAAAATAAAACCCAGGGGCGCCTGGGTGGCTCAGTCGGTTAAGCATCTGCCTTTGGCTCAGGTCATGATCTCAAGGTCCTGGAATAGAGCTCCACATCAGGCTCCCTGCTCATTGGGGAGCTTGCTTCTTCCTCTCCCCCTTGTTCGTGCTCTCTCTCTCTCTCTCTAATAAATAAATAAGATCTTAAAAATAAATAAAAGTAAAACCCAGGGAACCTGACTGGCTCAGTCGGTAGAGCATGCGACTCTTGATCTCTGGAGTCATGAGTTCAAGCCCCACATTGGGAGTGGATTCTGTTAAATAAGTAAATCAGGGGTGCCTGGGTAGTTCAGTTGGTTAAGTGCCCAACTCTTGATTTCAGCTCCATTCATGGTCTCAGGGTTGTGAGATCAAGCCCTGCATTGGGCTCTGCGCTAGGCAGGAAGTCTGCTTGGGATTGCCCCTCTCCTTTTGCCCCTCCCCCCACACGTGTGCTCTCTCTTTCTCTCTAGAATAAATAAATCTTAAAAGAAAATAAGTAAATGCATGAATAAATAAATAACCCTACATATGATGGTGAAGTTTCTGATTCATGATGGTGCATTATGCCAATGTGTTTCCCTTGGCTGTCTTCTGGAAGCCCACAAAATGACAGCAATGAAGTTGTAGTAAAGAGACAGGTAGTTACAGAGTCAAAGTGAATGAGAGAAGAAATAGCAGCAATGGCACGTGGAGAATAAAGTAGAACAGCAGTTGACTTGGCCAACCCAAACCAGCAGAGAGGAAGCCCAGAAGCATCCTGAGTTGCCTCACAGAACTTCACAAAATCTCAGAGACAAGCAGCGCCAGGTACCTTAAAATTGAGGGTAAAATCAGAATTGAAAACAAGAGGGGGGTTTGAAAATCTAGTAAGAAATGGTAGATCCCCAGATCCCCTCCCCAACCTCAGCAAAATGGTATAGGTTTATTTTCAGAGAATGGTAAGCCAAGGGATTCTGCCCCAGAACACTGGGCAGAGCGGAAGTTTGAGAGGCATGCTGCAAACAGGAGGATTTGGGAAGGTGGTCCATTGAATCTGGAGATGTCCCAACGGCCCCTCCATCTTTGGCAGCCGGGTCTTCCACCAAGAGACTGAGACTTTCTAGGGATTCCAACTGGTCCTAGAAAGAAAATTCCACATGTACTAACATCGTAGGTTCCCCAGTGAAATGCCCCACCTGATGATGCCTCAGTGGAGCCCGCCGTGCAGAGTTTGCATTCAGCAGTGAGTTCGTCATTATAAGCATGGACACATAGCCACGGATTGACATTGAACACTTGGGCAAAGCCTTTACCCCTGCAAAAGGGAGCCCCATGCTAACAGACCAAAGGAAGAAACCTAGGGGAAACAGGAAACGCAGAGGGAAGAAACCTTTTGAAAAAACTCGCTAAGACTCTCAAAGAGAAGAGAAGATATTGTCTACAAGTCCCAAGAACAGAACACTATAAAAAGAAATATTCAGGAAACAAGAGTGTTGCAATGTAGAGCTGAGGAGTGTGATGAACAGACTTCCAAAAAGTGTCCTAAGATCCCCATCCCCTAGGGATACAAATGCAAACCTAGGTGCCTTGGAGGGATTTCAGGTTACTAAATAATCAACTGGTCTTAAAAGAGGGAGGTGATCCCAGATTATCAAGTAGGGCCCAGTGTAATCACATGAGCCCGTAATTGCAGAAGAATGAAAAAGATAGAGTAAGAGATTTGAGGTGTAAGAGGGTCTGCACTACAGGGGCCTCGGGCAAGGATGCTACCTGAGAAAGGCCTCTAGGTGCTCATGGAAAGCATGGGAAGGAATACCGGCAGCTTCTAGGAATGAAGATCGGCCCCTGGCTGACAGCCAGCAAGGAAACCAGGACTTTGACCCTACAGCCACAAAAACTGGATTCTGCCACCAACCAGAACGAGCTTAGAAGTAGATTCTTCCCCACGCCTTCCCCAAGTTCAACACCTTGATTTTCGCCTTATGAGACTCTAAGCAAAGACCCAACTGTGCTACATTGTGCCCAGACTTCTGACTCCTAGAAACTGTGAGGTAATAAATGGGTAGTGTCTTAAGCTCCTCAGTTTGTGAAAATTTGTTATGACAGCAATAGAAAACTCATACATAATTCAAGAAACAGAATTAAAGAGAAAAGAGAAGGAAAACCAGGATCAAGAGATGCCATGAGAGGACTGAACCAGAAGATCCAGAACCTAAATAAAGTCATTCAAGAAACAGGGGACTTAGAAAATGCAGGAGAGGAGATTATCCAAAAAAACAACTCATTTGAAGGACATGAATTCCCACATTACAAATGCCCAACTCAGTGGATGTAAAAAGACCCCACAAAGGTGCATCATCTGGATCAAAGGATCTAGAATCAATCAGAATGGCTTTGGACTTCACAAGTGAAATGCTGGAACCCAGAAGCCAATGGAGCCAAGTCTTCAAAAGTCTATGTCTACGTAAAACTACGTCTAGTCTAGAATTCTATAACTGGCCAAATCACCAGTTGAGTATGACAGTAATGACCTTGTCAGACAAGTTAGCTCCATGAATGTGTTTCCCAGCATCTTTCCCAGATGGGCCACCAAAACGGAACTCACACCGAGGGTGAGGGAGAGACAGGGTTCGGGGGCCTTGGGAAGGGGGAGGTGGGGGCAGGGAAGTGTTGGTTTTGTAATAAGTTTTATTAAAATGTCAGACCCTTAAAATTTGATTAAAATAATTTTAAAACATACATTGCAAAAATTAAAAAAAAGAAATGTGGAAATGAAGAAAATAACCTGGTGTAAATTTGGTACCCTCAGATGCACACTGTCTGACCTCAATTAATTCTAAGAGCTGGATCACAAATGTGGCTCCATTCTTCCAAAATGCTGAGACAATAGAAATATACAATCAGTTATAAGATTTATCGTGTCCATAGGACAAACACACCACAGATGTTCAGCTGGAATGCAGCTTTTCCTGATACCTGAGACAAATTTCTCCCGTGGGCCCTCAAAAAAAGGACACTGCATAATGTCGCAGTCGGTGTCCTTGAAACTATCCCAACGATGTTTCCAACAGTAAATTTCACATTCCTTTTTCTTATCGTGTCCACTGAAATAGGCAGATGGCAAAAAATGGAAACACAATTTAGTACAAGTCCCAGAGCCAAAAGTACACATTCCAAGGGTAACATTTAGAAATGGGTGTCCTTCAGTCTGTCCTTGATGAGCATTGCTTCTCACAACCTGGGCTTTTTTTTTTCCCCCTTGCATCTCCATATTTACCCCACGTGTCGGTTAGAACCAAGAGGCAGATCAGACCAACTCAGGTAGGTAAAGGGGCTGAGATTTGTCCTACTGTCAGGCTCCCCAAGTGGCCTGCCACAGTTTCATGGATGCTGACGGAAGATATAAGACTCCTGGGTCAGAGATGAAGGACTGTATTACTCACAGCAATAGCAGTAGTCAAAGTATCAGCGTGTGTGCTGGTTCCCTGGGCAAAGCAAAGAGGGCTGGGTGATGCCTGCGAGTGCTCGGCAGTACATTACAAGAGACGAGCCCTTGGCTGAAGAAAACTGCATCTTTGGTAAGGAGCAGTACGTCTGCCTTGTGCACTTGAGAGACACTGTCTCTGTCTTCCAAGGTTGTAAGCAAACTTGCTCTTTGCTCCAGAGACACTTTATCTTCCAAGGCTGTTCACTATATAACATCCCTGAAAGGAAAGTCTAGAACAAAGGTAGTCAGTGCCTCTCCAAAATTAGTGCAAGTTGTGCAGAAATGCAAGAGAACCGTGGAAACCGCCTCCCAGCAGTGGGTGGGACAGAGCAAGGCCAGAAGGCAGTTTCCAGAAGAAGTCCCAAGGGAAAACTTTGGAATCCCAAAGAGAAGATGCATCCCAGGCCTCAACAGGACATGAAGTTCAGATCATAACAACAGTTGCCACTGGTAGACACAGCTGGAGCAGAAAGGGTGCACGGTGAGGAATGAGCCTAGGATGGCCACATGTATCCAAGGAATCATGTTCCGGTCACCACCGGAGGAAATCCCAGGAAATCTACGTAAGGATCAGTAAACCTTGCCATTAAACGATACAGGGCCCCATGTAGCAAAGGGCTGCAGTTTCAGAGTCATGGAGAAGAGGAAGATGGCATTGCTGGTCACCTCATTTATTAAAGATGAGGTTACATTTGTGAACATAAAAGAAACCTCACTCAAAACGGAGTCAGCAAGGCCTGAAGGGGGCGCTCACATGCACGTACCACTCCCTGCAGCCTGCCTAACCAATAGAAGAAAGAACCGCTTGGACAAGGGAGGGCACTTTTCACACAGGAATTCGTCTCCTGCCCTTAAGAAAAGTAAGGAAGATCCCTCCCTGCCTCAGCATCAAAGCACCAACCACCACCCGTTGCCAATGAGAAACCATCACCACCTGGAACTCTCGTTCTTCAATGACCTTTTGTTCAGAACAGCCCTCCCCAGGTTCCTCCTAGAACCTAATAAAAGCTCACCTTCCCTCTGTCTCATTCGACTTGCTTAAGGTTCGCCACAGCTTGCTTGTCCCGAATTGCAATTTCTCTGCTGTTCCCAAGTAAACTCATTTTGCTGATAAAATAGGCTATTTTATTTTTAAGGTTGGCACGTTTCAGTTAGGCAGAAAAGTGACCCCCTAATGTCTACATTTGGGGTGCCAGAAACCACCAGGTCAAACTGAGCAAATAATCATGGAATTTTCTAGGAATCAACATGTTTTCTGCACAGGTCTCCAGTCTGTTCTGTCTTCAGTATCACTTATGAGCGGGTCAGGCCTCCACCTCATTTCCATTAGGTCCAGAGGTTCTTTATTGAATATCTTCCATGGCAGCAGGCTTGGTATTCCATTCAAACCACTTCCCTGCCTCTGGAATGGCAACCTCCCAGCTAAAAAAAAAAAATCTCCTTTCTGGCCTGATCCTGGCTCCCAGTATTCCTTCTCCCATGGTAACAACAAAATGAATTTCGAAGGAAGGTACAGCAACCTTAAATGACTGTCCATCAAGAGTAGAGGTAAGTCCAATGGTGTGTTGGTACATTATGGGAGGGGGCTGGGGACTTGATTTTTTATTTTTAGTGTTCTTCCATTCCCCTGGTATGAATACCCCCACCATGCTGGGTTTCAAGCTACCAGTTGGACATCATTGAACATGGACTTGGGAACAAATGCATGCAATTTCCAATAAGAATTGGCTCCAGCACATTACAAGTATACCCCCCAAACTCCTCACGTCCAGACCGACCCTCATTATTCAGGGGTTGTGGGATTTGACAGTGCTAGAGTGAGTTTGAGGGAGAAAAAGAGAGGCGGCAGGAAAAAAAAGCCTAATTCTAAAAAGCCAATTTGTGATTAAGTGGAAGAAAAGTCTCTCTCTCTCTCTTCTTCTGAGCCTTTTTTCCTCCCGTGGAAGTTGTTTTCTCTTCAATTTCTCCCCGCGCCCTCTCGCTCCTGATTTGTGTTGATATTCTAAGAATCACTCAGGTTGAACTCAAGACTCTGAGAGTGGTAATGATGGCATGGAAGCTCAGTGGTCAGCAATAGTTTGCAGGTCATGTACAACTGAGATAAATTTGGCTTCATTCACGTGTCTCTGGTGCCTCCAATGCTCTCAAGATTTCTGCATATTTCCAAGGGCTTCCGTTTTCTGGGCACCCGTGGCAATTTCCTGTTTTTGCTGGACTCTCAATTTTCCTTTCTTCGCACGTGAATTCTGTTTGCTGTTCTCCTAGTTGACCTGGATGCAGAATTCAGTCCCTTTTTCTTAATTCCTATCTTATTCACAGAAGGAGAGGAGGAAGGAAAAAAAAGAAAAAAGAAGGAAGGGAGGATATGAGCCACTGCTAAACACATTTTTTGAAACTTGCTACACTAGAATTCTGTGTAAAGACCCTGAGAGGTCTGGTGTTATCTGCTAATTTCCTAAGCAGCCTATATGAAGCCTATAGAATGTGATTTATCCAAGACTGCATTCAAATTAGTGATAGATTGTAACTGGTTTACTGCACCTTCATTTGGTAAACATTTACTAAGCACCAATGTATGTATCACGCCATGATGAGTGTGATTCTCTCCTCACTTAAGGAGCAATACCTCGTTCTTTCCATTAAGGGGCTCACAGCTGCATGCCCCAGGTCAAGAAGCAACACAAAGGATTTTTCACATCACAAAACCTCCAGAGCTTGTTTTCCATTTTACAAATCAGAAAGCCGGAGTTTCAGAGCAACAGAGTAGTTTGAAAAAAGTTAAGCACAGAATTAAGCCATAGAAAAGGAGCTCATACCCAAGTCTTTCTTTACATTCCTCGTTTGGTGTTCTGAGCCAACGTGTGCTCTTTCGTTATGCTATTCCGTCCTCAACTGAGTAACCAAAAAGTGGATGAATGATTGGATCGACTTGTATTTTTCCATTGGTTTTTATTCTCAGAAGAGTTCCTATATAAGATTTCCTGCATTTCTACAAGTTTTTGTTTGGTACAGTTAAAGCTCTTTGCCCTTCTTTCTCATCAACTTTTATATTTGCTTTGATTTAGACAACACTGTTTGGGGTTTCATATTCTAAGATTTCATCACAAATCTTCTACTACAGTCTGAAACCAGAAGGGAAAATGCTCTCCCTATAATGCTTATTCCAAATGCACTGTGGGAAATGGAGTAAAGCAAACTGGACCTTGTGTATCAGTCTCAAGGGGCACATAACATTTCTAAATGTTATGAGCAGAACCATAGGGAATATGGAACATCTATAGTATGCCCATAATAACAAATTTTCTATCCCCTCCTAGTCTTCCTCTTTCCAGCCTGGAGCCTCACGTTTTGTTAAATCTCCTATACTACACCCAAACCTCAGAATCTTGTGAAGTAACTGTTATTTTTAAAAATTACTTCACCCATGCAAAAAATTAACTTTTGGAAGAAAAAAAAATTAAGTCTTTTTTACACATCCTTCTATAGAAGTAAAAGTTGTTTTAACTTCTCAAGGAAGTCTTGAAAACATACACAAAAGCATTATATTGCATGTAGGCAATTCTAAAGTTGTAGTATTACAGTTATCGATAAATGCCACAAAGTGTTATTCTTCGCCAAGTGAATTTCTAGCCACTTTCAAATTCCCAGTAATCTCTAACTTCAGATGGAGTAGAAAGCTTGGTGTTGGGAAGACAGCTAGCCCAACCAGATTTATATCTGCCTCTGTCCAGATTTTCTTGGGCAGCTAATTCCACAATGAACAATCACTGTCACTTACTAGGAATTTACTCTTTGCCTTTTTACTGGTCTGAGACCTTAACATTGCTTGTCTTATTTAATGTGCCCAATAGATTTTGTGGTAGGTACTACCACCATCTCCAATTTGTAGCTGAAGAATGCACAGCTAATAAAGGAGTTGATTACAGATCCAGCTACATATAACCAAGCATTAATATCCCTAACATATAACCTTATAAATCAGTTAATAAGGACAACTGAAAAATAAACAAAAGACACAACATGAAATTAACAAATGAGGGACACCTGCGTGGCTCAGTCGGTTAAGTGTCTGCCTTTGGCTCAGGTCATGATACCAGTGTCTTGGGATCAAGCCTTGCATCAGGCTCCCTGCTCAGCAGGGAGTCTGCTTCTCTCTCTGCCCCTCCCCATTCCTCGTTTTTTTTTTCTCTCTCTCTCAAATAAATAAAATCTTAAAAAAAAAAAAAAGAAATTCACAAATGAATAGGACCAATAAACACATGTAGTTTGAAAAAAGAAAGATATTCAACCTCACTAGAATCTACCAAAATTGCCTAAGTAATTAAAAAGAACTCATCAGCTGTGGGACACTTCTTGATAGAATTGATTAAAGAAAAAAATTTATTCCATAATAGAGAGAATCATTTAAATTAACATAATTAAACCCCACAAGATGTGCTTGAGAACTCTGGAAATTACAGACTGTTAAAACTCAATCAGTGGCACCAAGATGGAGTAGATATATTTCTCCCTATTTTTCCCTCTATGTGCAGCCAAAGCCCTGGGCATTATATGAAATAAACATCAGAAGACTCTGAGAGGTGGAAAGACAAAGAAGGCCCATCTAGAGAACTTGGGACCCAAGGAACGGCATGGTGAGTTTTCTGTGCTTTCTTTTCATGTGATATATTCTGGACCGAATGCCGTGCACAATTGCCTTTCTCACTTTTTGCAAAGGAAAAACACACTTCCTGCTTCTCCTTACAGTCACTTTCCTGGGGTATAAAAACTTCCCAATACCAAAAGAAAATGACAATTCAAATAGTGGTTTCCTGGACTCTCAAGACAGAATAACACATCTTTGCAAGATGGGTAGCTTTCTTATCTTCGCTTTCAACAAAAGTGAAGGAGTTAGAAGCAGTGGTTAGGGCTTGCTGGCGGCCCCGAATGCCCCTTGGCTCATGCATCTCAGCAGGGTTTGAGGGACACTCAACAAAGACTACCTTTCCTAGCCACAAGGTATGGCTATGTGATTAAGTTCTTGCAGGTGGGAAGTGAGAAGTGATGTGTGCAAGTTCTGTGTCTTGATCTTAAAATGACCAGTGATGAGCGCCCCTCTCTCTCTCTCTCCCTTCCTGAAAGCTGACTCTGGATGTGATGCCAGGGAGCTAGTTTTGACTATGAGGGCAAGGCCACATCCTAGGCTATCCTAGGGGTAAGGTCCTTGGTCCCTGGACGCCCTGCAAGTTCACCTCTCTGCCCAGATTGACCCCTTTACTAGACTCTCATATGAAAGAGAAACTTCTATCCTGTTTGATCCACTGTGGTTTTGTTGTTATTTTCCATTTTTTATGGTAGCATAGTACATATCTTGCCTACTGTATCAGCTAAAAATAATTGAGTTTATCATTAAAAATAATTCTTGGTAGATCACTTGAAAGTCCAGAGAATTGAGTGATTTTGCAATAGCGAAGCTTTCATTTTCATCTAGTTAGGTTTTCTGTAAAAATGAAAAAAAAGAAATAGGATCGATGCTGAACCACATCTCATTCTAAAAATAAATGATATTTATCCATAGATACATAAGCCAGTTGATAAAAAGTCTATCTGTTTCATTAAGAAACATATTTCCTATAAAGTTTTACTCGTTACGCTTAAAATTTTTCAAATGTCTTCTGTAGTTTTGATCATTTGTGAACTAATAATAAATGTAATGATAATTCAGTTCAAAATAATCTTTTAACATTTAAAATCTTATGGTCACAGAACATTTAAAAAAATTCCATTTCATTTTATATACACATGTTGCTCAAGCACAAAATATAAATTACATTAGTATAAAACTATGCGAGAGAACCGAAGTAAAAAGAATGCTATAAAATTTCCAAAAATATCCTATTCATGAATGTTTAAATTGACAGTGAAGGAGGGGATAAAACTGCACTTGCATTTAGATTCTGTTGGATTTGATTTTAAAAATAATGTTAAGGGGTGCCTGGGTGGCTCAGTTGGTTAAGCGTCTGCTTTGGGCTCAGGTCATGATCCCAGGGTCCTGGGGTCGAGCCCGGTGTCGAGTCCCATGTCGGGCTCCCTGCTCAGTGGGGAGTCTGCTTCTCCTTCTGCCCCTCCCTCCACTCGACTCTCTGTCTTAAATAATCTTTTAAAAAATGTAAAAATTTTAATCTGAAATGCTAATATTTCCAATATGATAGAAATTACATCCTCTGCCACTTTTTAAAGTTCTAATGAAAAATGTTAGGTATCAACTTGAACATGGGAGGGGCATATATAGTTTCTTCGGGGTAGACCCTTTGGTATGAACCCTCCTAGAGATTACTGCCCCAGACGCCTTGGCAGGCTCTCCGCATCTGCTGCGGTTGGCCATGCTCTGGCTCCCTACTGGGACCCCCCCTCCCCGTGCAATTGTTGCTCGTGGTTGCCACCCGGCAGCACACATCCTGAACAAGGAGGAAGGCCTGCGCATCACTCCTTGGCACCTAGTCCTGCATGACCGCCCAGTTTGGATGCCCCATTTCTTCAATACTGACTCACATTCCCTTCACAAATGCTGACTCCTGGGAGGGGGTCTGGACTCTCGCCCTTCATCGTGCTCCACAAACGCATCCTCCCTCATCTCTTCCCCTCCTATTTACCACTATCCTCAGATCCTCCCTTCCCTCTGCTCTTCCCCTCAGGGGACTAACATACTCAGTTCCTCATCCAAACCACCCGTCCCTCCACAATGCCCCACCATACTGTTGTCACATTGGTACTGCCCCCTTCCCAACCCCGTAGCCTGTCGTCTCTACTCAGCCTTCTGCTCACTCCATGTTCTGATTTTAATTTTTGAAGTGTTCATAGGTCCATGTGCATGAGCAATATGAAAATATTCTCATCCTAAACATATCAAATGTTCTAGAAAGAGTCAAAAGTCAAAGCATTCCTCTACCCCACACTGCTCCCAGCCTCTGCCCACTGTCCTTTCCCATATAAAATTTGGCGTGGTTCCCTCCACACCTTCATCTAAGTATTTACACGCATATATGTTATATTGTCATGTTGCATGGCAGATCGCTTTTCCCCAGAAGTTGTTCTGGAAAATTGAAATTGGTCCAAATATGTATACATATATATTGCTTTTCTTGAACACTGCATGGTGTTTTGTAGAAATTATCACCATAATTTCCTATTAGTGGGCTTGTCGATTCTTTCTCATTTTCGTCCCTGTTGGATTTTCGGGTTATTTCAGTTTTTTCCCTTTAAAACACTATCGTAATGGTCATCCTTTTATGTGTCTCTTTCCTCACCTGCAAGTTCATCTGAGGGGAGTAGAAGGAAGGAGTTAAAGCAGCTGGCTCTTGGTTCCAGGAAAAGAAGTCAGGGACACATCTAAATGCTTGTAAACCTGGTGAAAGTGGGACCTCCTGGTTAACAGACTAATGATATTTGCTAGATCTTTTTTTTTCTTTTCCCCATGAATCTGTCTTTTTATTTTTATTTTTTATTTTTTAATTTTATTTTATTATGTTAATCACCATACATTACATCATTAGTTTTTGATGTAGTGTTCTACAATTCATTGTTTTCGTATAACACCCAGTGCTCCACGCAGTACGTGCCCTCCTTAATACCCATCACCGGGCTAACCAATCCCCCCTCCCCCCTCCCCTCTAGAACCCTCAGCTTGTTTCTCAGAGTCCATAGTCTCTCATGGTTCATCTCCCCCTCCTATTCCCCCCGCCTTCATTTTTCCCTTCCTTCTCCTAATGTCCTCCATGCTATTCCTTATGTTCCACATGTAAGTGAAACCATATAATTGACTTTCTCTGCTTGACTTATTTCCCTTAGCATAATCTCCTCCAGGCCCATCCATGTTGATGTAAAAGTTGGGTATTCATCCTTTCTGATGGCTGAGTAATATTCCATTGTCCATATGGACCACATCTTCTTTATCCATTTGTCTCTTATCTGTGGAATGCTCTTAGAAGGATGTGGCTGGTTAAGGATAGTTTGTGGTAAATAAACTGAGAATTTGTGGATCTGTGAGGCACAACTCCTGATAAAAGGCACACGTGGTATATGACCATATACGGTATAAAATGGCAGCACTTCCTCACCGACAGCCTCCCTCCGTGTGAGCTGTCCACAGACCTCATGTGACACCCTACCTATTCCCCTGGGCCAAAGACAGCATCCAATGTTGGGATGAAAGACCTGGGAGGCACACAGGGTGATGCAGACTCCCTCTTTCACCGGGGCCGTGACGGCTTCTGTCTATGAAATGACAAGCAAAGCTTTGTATGGATGAGATCTCTGATGCATGGGAGTCAGACCCTGCGTGCGTGAGCAGAGATCACTGGAGGTGGCCAAGTGACCATCCACGAAGGCTCTAACACTTCCTGTCCTCACCAAGAGTCTGAGTTTGTTTCTCAGTAATACTGACTACAGATAGTTTTCCCAATCTGGGGGCCAATGAGGCAGTTAAACCCGTTTAAAATTATATTTTTCTGTTTATTCATTACCTAAGTTATCTAAGCTTTCGTGTCCTCATTAGATGCCTATTTCCTAAGGTCAGGTGAAGATTATACAAGATGATCCATGCAAAACTCCAAGAATATCATCACCTGGTACATAATAAATGCTCAAACAGTGATAGCTAGGCATTGGAGCTCTTTATATTAAATATTACCATTAACCTTTTTGATTATTAAATGTCATAAATATTTTCTCCTAGTCTGATGCCTTGTGTTTAAACTTTATTTATAGACATTTATCAGGCAGGAAATTTTTTTTATCTGATGAAATCTTTTCCTCCGTGGATTTTGTCGTAACTTGAATTTTTTTATCTGAATTATTTTATCAAAGTGACTGTTCCAAATTTCAGTTCCCATTTTCTTTACCCTGCCCTATGATCTTGTGGCCAGATTTTAAGATTATTCTTTGGTCTTACTCTGAACTGGTGTCTCTCGCAAAATTAAATGACAGGAGGTGACGGAATTTAGTGTTTATAAATGAGATTGTCAATAACTTTAATAATTCAGAGAAGAGGGCGCCTGGGTGGCTCAGTTGGTTAAGCGACTGCCTTCCGCTCAGGTCATGATCCTGGAGTCCTGGGATCGAGTCCCACATCGGGCTCCCTGCTTGGCAGGGGGTCTGCTTCTCCCCCTGACCCTCCCCACTCTCATGCTCTCTCTATCTCATTCTCTCTCTCAAATAAATAAATAAAATCTTTAAAAAAAAAAAATTCAGAGAAGAAATTCAAGACATCACTCTTGTATTTCTTTCATCGACCACTCCTTTTTCTCCTTCCCCCTCAAGAACACATTCCTTTTGTTCTTGCTTCTCTTTAGGGACCACACTCTCCGGATCATCTTGCCTACTCTAATGGTTCCACCAACCCCTTGTGGGCCAATGACATAGCAGTAGTTTTTCACTTTTACCAGGTATCTCGAACTTGATGTTCCACAGCCATCTTAAATCAAATTTCTTCTAAAACTAGACTTTACATGCTCTCCCTACACCCTAGGAAGGAATGACTGAAAAGGGACACCCTGTTGCGTTTTTTTGTCTTAACTTACAACAAACAATATGTAAAAGTTGACCAAGTCGGAGGTTTCTGGAATCTTAGCTATATAGTAAAAATAATTATTATTTTTTAAAAGCCTGTACTCTATGAAAATGTGCACCACACAAGAATATAAATATGCCTATGTGTTATGCTTAGAATCGGGCTAGGAGGACACACAAGAACTTAAACGTGGTTGTGACAAGGGTTGAAGGCATACTTTTCACTTGAACTTCTTTGTGCCTTTTGAATTTTGTGCCAAGCTAGGTAATTCCTCTTCCAAGATAGTACATGTTGGTCACGGGGGAGATGGGAGACATAGGTGAAGGGGATCAAGAGGACGCTTATCCTGATGAGCACTGAGTAATGCAGAGAAATGCTGGCTCGGGGTATTACACAGAAACAAATATAACATTGTCCGTTAACTGTACTGGCATTACGAATATACAGACAGACAACCCCAAATAAGTACAAGTCTATAAATAAATAAAAGGGACCCTCTCATCAATCCCATCAACCCCACTCCCAGTTTTGGAAGGCAGTGTCACTTACCCACCCAGTTTCTGCTAAGCACTCTCTGCTAACTATCTCCACGAAGGCACATCTAAGTACCATATTCTGTTGAAATGCCCCGGAAATGGATTCTTCAGCCACCTACTCCTTCAACAAAGACCCTAAGGACACATAAGCTGAGCACTGGGCTGGAGATAAAAAGATGAATGCGATCCTATCCATACAATCCCCTCAAGAAGCCCCATAGCCCAGATATAGCAACCACACACCACGCATTTACATAGTATTTTGTAAATAACGGATTCCTTAAGTCCTTTGCAAGCATTTATTTGGGTAAGAGATCATAAAATATATTTTTATAATACACATAACAAAAAACATTTGAATGAATACAAAATTAAATGACAGGAGGTGACAGAATTTAGATTCTGACAGAATCAGAATTTAGTGTTTATAAATGAGATCGTCAATAACTTTAACAATTCAGAGAAGAAATTCAAAGTGGATTTAAAAGTTGTGACCATGCTTTATAATACTTTATAATAAAAAAAAAGAATTGGGCTTTCAAAGGTAATGCATGACTTAAGTTTTTCAAAAGAGTTCATAATGTGCTTCTAGACACTGTCATACACGGACAAGGAAAAAAAAAAAAAAAAAGACAACTTTGGCAAGCAAAGTATTAGTCCATAGCAGCTTGGTGGAGTTTACTTTTATACAAAGACTCTTCAATTTACACTTATTCTTGTTATGGGAGCTGAAAGAACTGATAGGCCAAGTGGAATCTTAGCTATATAGTAAAAATAATTATTTTTTAAAAGCCTGTACGCTATGAAAATGTGCACCACACAGCATCTATAGAAACTGGGTAAATGTAAACCATGTGATTAAGTCTCCTAAGAAAACTAACCCCCAGATCTCACATAATATCCCACGTCCACATCTCTTGTTGAAGGCAGCCTCAAGCTTTAAACTAACGTACACTGGCTCTTTGAAAAGTTCTTCCTCCATTACTAAAAATGTTTCTAAAGTCCCTTGGAAGTTTTCTTAGTATTCGACTAACAAGATCTATCGTGATCAATAAACGATCACAAACTTTAGAAAGAAGTAGTGAGGATAGAGAAAGGATGACCAAGTCTCCAACCCCTGGAAAACCTTTCTACTTCAAGACCCACAGCTCCAAGAAGACAACTCAAAATTCTTACATTTAAAAAAATACTTTGTCATGAATAACTGAATAATTAGATTTCTAGGAAAATGAGGCTTTTAAATTAAGATTTAGCAAAATTGACTATAATGAATTTTCCTCCAATCATTTATGAATGACAGAAGAGAAAGTTGAAATTTTACATACAAAAGATATAAATACTGCATAATATGTAGTGAATATTGGCACATACCCTTTTGTATTTAAAGCATAAAATGCAATCAGCAAATCTGATGCTCTTAAGATACATTTATGACACAGCTCAAAAAACCTCTACACGGCCTGGCAACTTCCAACAGTTTAAGGCTTCCCAATAGGTTTGTAGCAAGCGTCAGGTTGCCAGAGGCGAATATCAACAAGAATTTGATTGAGTTTTTGCATCCAGAGATCCCGCTCTTCCTTGGTATCTGCAGACAGCCAGTTCCTACAGGAACAAACAAAGTCAGGATCCTTTCCCCCATTCCATACTGCCCTGTTCTCACGCTGGGGGGTGGGGGTGGGGGCGCGGCTAAACAAACCAGTAAAACGAGTTACTCATTACCAATTTTTAACAGATGCTAATCAAAAGCCCTATAGTGAGGTGCTTCTTCAATTGCAATAAAGGAAAATAATCCCCATAGGTTGGTTAACTGAATCAAAATTCACAGTGATCACGTTTGGTTAATGATGGAGTTTCCACACTAAAATGGTAACTGTCTTGTACAGGTGGTCTGTCCTGGGTAATCTGGTGGTGCAGGACACCCACTGAATGTGGACCACTTCCTAGCAAGAGTTAGCACACCTGGTCTTTAATCTGGGAGCTTCCCAAATTCCTCAGACCCGGGCTCCCTGAGAGCTGGAAGCACCAGCTTGTGGACCTTCCCCTGGCTCTACCAGTAACTATTTAGCTCGGTCTCCCATTATTTTTGGGTTAGTACTGTTAGTAGAACATGATATCTACATAAGTGATCTGAAGATCCTAAGATTTTTGTCTATCCTAACCTCTCCATCCATATCAGGAATCACTTCTCTGCACCCATATTGAGCCACAAGTTGAATAACGAGTTGATAAGGCAGGTGAGGGTGAGGAAGAGAATTCCCTAACTCACAAGCCAGATCATTCTTCTAGAGAACAGCAGCTGTCAGAAGGTTTTTATAGTGTACTCATTCTGTGTCTTTGTAATTTCTCCCCATTGGTACTAAAAATGGGATAAGCAGTGATCTGATCATCTATTAGTCAAAGGAGAGAACACAACACGAACAACAATAATAGTGACCATTTGTTGAGCTCATTCTATGAGCTCGAAACTGTGCTAAATGTGTTTACTCATCAATCTCTATTGTCACTCTGTGGAAACCGAGGTTTACATCCTGACTCAGTGTCTTATTACCAAAGGTAACCATGGCAAGTTACTTAACTTTGCTGGCCCTCACTCCCAACAGTTCATTCTCTTAATCTCCAACCAAAAATTTGCAGAGTAGCCTGAGACTGTTTTTTGTAAGTCACCTGATTTCATTGAGGGCATTTTTGGGTTGGAAAGGAAGGGACATGTAAAGTCTCTTTCAATAATACTTGCCTTCTCAATTATACACAAAACCTTCAGACTTAACCCAAAGTACATTAGCTAACTGCCTTGAAAATAGCTCCACTGTGAGTATACTGGAAAACAGGATTAGCTAAGATATAGCTTGAACGTTAGACTTTTTTTTTTTTAACTGTATTAATTTAGTTATTAGGTTGTTCCCTTAGTGATTGTGTGGGTTTTCTTTCCTCATTAAGATTGTACTCTCTTCAAAGACAAGGACCATCTCTGATATTTCTTAAAGTGGCGGGAACACAGTGGGCAATCAATCCCTTACTGGATGGAAGTACTTATGTTTGTAGCCTACTACGTACCTGGTGACACAGAGCGTGTCCCTGCACTGGCTGACGAGAGTCTCTCGGTCATCTTCTCTTTGTGGACGGACGGTAATTAGTTCAAACGTGTTGCGTCTTGCACAAAATTCTCTGTTGGCCGGTTCTATTTGATGACTTGTACAATTGGCCAGATTTATCCTTCCTATGGGATTCTTTAAAAACAAATTAAAAACAAACTAATAAAAAATAAACAAGACCATTTACATCAATAAGCATTAAGCAGTATTTGAGTTGGTACAAACTTAAAAAGCCATTAATTTAAAAGTTAAAATTTAATTATAAAAGGTTTAGAGGAACATATTTATCTGTTATTGTTTCTTGCTAGGAAAACAGAAACCACAAGTGCCAACTGGAGCTTTTAGCCAACTTAAAAAATAAACGCTTTGTTATGGAATACTTCAAAGAGATGCAGAATTAAAAGAGCAGTGGAATGAACTTCCATGTACCCATCAACCAGCTTCAACAATTAGAAACACACATCATTTTGTAATTCTGTGTATTTCTATTTCCCAGTTTGGGGATAATAAATAATCATACTTGAGCAATAATATTAAATTCTTTGAAAAGGAGATACAATTTATCACATAAAATCCTATTATCAAATTTTAGAAACAAAATCAAAATCACTATATTCCTGTGATGGTTTTCCATTACTGTTTTATCCCAGATTTAGGTAAGTCAACTATTAATAAAAACAAAAGTGAATTCAACATATTTCTGGCTAAAAATGTTATTAAAAAATAGTATGAAACATTCTAGGAGAAAATAAAGACAAATATATGCCTTATGGTATTTTAAGAGTGGTCAAATCACAGGGAATGGAAAAGACATGAAAGTTTTACTTACACACACACACACACACACACACATACACAGGTCTTGCAACAAGAACATTTATAGTGGCTTAGTAAACATACTCAAAGGGGCATCTGGGTGGGTGTGGAGACCAGTGGGAACCTCTGCATGAAACACTACATGGAAGTCAGGGCTTTCACCACTGACCAGGGCTATTAATATTACCTTTCGTTTCTCATCATCTGGGTAAGTCCAATAAGAGATACAATTTCCAGAAAGAACACACCATCTTCGATGCCAGGCACCAAAACCACTAACATCTTCAAATATGGTCTGAAAAGTCAATGAAATGTTAACTTTAGAAACTTGAGGATTGATTAAATGATAAATCTGTATGTTAAACTTCAATATGTTGATATACTTCATAGCTCAAAATCAACTTACATGATTTTCACCACCTCTTACCCTAGTAATGAAACTCACCGATTGCTAATATCCAGAAATTGACCCAGATTTTCAACATCATCTATAAGCATACAGCATTTAAGAACTTCCAGATATTAACCCCAAATAAATATCTCTATCTAATTTAGACCTTTTTAAAGCACACCTTTTTAAAGCATCATGTCCCAAACCAAATGCTCCTTAAACAAGGGAAAAGTGCTTTAAGTGTTGTGGGGTAGAATAATGGGAATATCATACCTTATATGTTGACAAAACCAATGATAGCTTAGTAAGTTAGACTTATTTTATGTAAAAGACCAGCATTTAACTTTTATTCAGAACAAAATGGGATTGGAAAAGAGTCAGCGATGATTCTTTTTTTTTTATTCTTATGTTAATCCCCATACATTACATCATTAATTTTAGATGAAGTGTTCCACGATTCATTGTTTGTGCATAACACCCAGTGCTCCATGCAGAATGTGCCCTCCTCAATACCCACCACCAGGCTAACCCATCCTCCCACCCCCTCCTCTCTAGAACCCTGTTTGTTTTTCAGAGTCCATCGTCTCTCATGGTTCGTCTACCCCTCCGATTTCCCCCGCTTCATTCTTCCCCTCCCGCTACCTTCTTCTTCTCTTTTTTTTTCTTAACATATATTGCATTATTTGTTTCAGAGGTACAGATCTGAGATTCAATAGTCTTGCACAATTCACAGCGCTTACCAGAGCACATACCCTCCCCAGTGTCTATCACCCAGTCACCCCATCCCTCCCACCCCACTCCCCACTCCAGCAACCCTCAGTTTGTTTCCTGCAATTAAGAATTCCTCATATCAGTGAGATCATATGATACATGTCTTTCTCTGTTTGATTTATTTCACTCAAATAATACCCTCCAGTTCCATCCACGTCATTGCAAATGGCAAGATCTCATTCCTTTTGATGGCTGCATAATATTCCATTGTGTATATATACACCGCATCTTCTTTATCCATTCATCTGTCGATGGACATCTGAGTCAGCGATGATTCTATGCCTTGACTGATTACTGTGATAAACATCCGAGCTCCCCGCCCCCTGCTGAGCCATCAAGCACACTGGGGAGCAGCTCCCTGCAATCAGGCAGCTGGTCAGCACATGCCTTAGACACACAAGCTACGTTCTAAGGAGGGGTAACACAGTCATGTCGGTTAAGGTCAGGACTCTGGGAAAGGCAACTAACAAATGGGGCTTTTTTCCATGGAGTACTTCTACTTAAAGTGTAAGTCGGAGCTGCCCCCCGCCACACCTCACTATTTTTTACTTGTAGTCCTACTGAGTCTTAATCACATAAAAGTCTTCACTTTGGATTTAAAAAGGGAAAAGACGTCCTTTAGGAAATACTATTTTAAAGAACAAAGCAAGTAAAAATGTAACAATGCTAGAGATCAGAGGTTGGCAAACTTTTCCTGTGAAGTACCAGAGAGTAAAGATGTTAAGACTGTGGGCAACCGGGTCTGTCACAACTATGCAATTCTGCTAGCGTAATGCAAAAGCAGTCATAGGTCATAGATGGTGTGTAAACAAATGAGCCCATGTTCCAATAAAACTTTATTTTAAAAAAGTAGCAAGCCACACGTTGCTGACCCAGCTAATATAGCTAATCTGAAAGCATCTTCGTGTCTGATTTCAGAATGCATTACAGCTTTTCCACCTTCACATGGATCAACTAAGCTTTACACCAACCCTAGGATAGCGGACATACACTCTTCTTGACTCACTAATTTGTGTGAATTTACCCAAAGTAGGCTTGAGTTAGAAGAGTACAAGCTCTAGCCATGGAGGAAAGTTACTTTGTGTGAAGATATATTTCTATGAGAGAAAGAAGTCTGAAATTTATTAGTTTAGTTAATTAACCCAAATTAATTAGCTTACTCTAACCATATATCTTCTTACGCCACCTTTATTTCTTCCTCCCCAGTTTATCCTCTTTCCTCCCCAAGGCATGTTTTTTCTAGGCAATACTGGCTCACAACCATTCAGGGAAAAAAGACAGGAATGTTGCTATTTTGATCTCAAGCACAAAATTAGTATAAATGACTCACCAGCTCCCTCTTATGTTTATGCTCACCCTTTACATCATAAAGCTAATAGACAAGGAAAAATTTGATGGGTGAGAATAACACATTATCATAATTATTACACCCGACTACAATCAGAGAAGAATAAAAAGAGGACAGCGTTTTCATTTTTATAGCTGAGGAAAGTTCAGGCCAAGGAAACTAAATGACAACACATAATCACAAAGCAGAACTGGAACCTTCTAGCTAATCCTGAACTTCCCTCCCTTGCTGTTCATCCGTCAAGGCAGAGTTAGACTAGCACCATTTTAGAATCATTTAGCAAGTTTCTTTGGTTGGTAGTCACCTTCCTTCCAGCTGTTCCTGGCATATCAGGAAGGAAAACGGAACCAAGCAACTTTAGTTTCAATTACTATCTCTATTTTAGAGAGGGCAGAAGTAATTAAAAGGTACGGTTTGGCAGGGGGTATAATTTATTTGGGGGAGTTCTGAGCAGTTTCTTAGCACATTTATGTAAGTGTGGATGTGATGGGCTATAGGGTCCAAGACAGCAAACCTGAAGAGATCTAACTGACATTAACCTAGGTAAGAGCCCAGCTCAAAAAGTCAGTCAGTCAGACATCATATGCAAATGAGCTAGCGGCCATAACAGAGTCTGTTAGTTGCTGAAGGTATCTATAGTAAAATATGAAAACATTTACATTAAAAGAAAAAGTCAATAGGTAAACACTGCCTTCACATCAGAAATTTATAAAAACACTTTTTCAAGAACATCTAGTGCCATCTACTGGATGGACATGTGAAAAAAACTTAAGGCAGTCTGGTTTATAGTCACATTGGCCACGGAACTCTTCTTTCTGCCCCCTCTGATAGCAACTGCAAACGGACACCCTCTGTATCATTCACATTCTCGCTTCACAAAGAAAACCAGATTAGATTTTCTCTACTTTGTGTACCATACCCACAATCTTCTATGTATCCTACACACATACTTTTCTCCTCTGATAATGGAAAAAGTATATAGTGGACCATTGAAACAGCCCAGAAGTTAGGGGTGCCGAAAATCCACATATAACTTTTGACTCCCCCCGACCCCCACCAGAATGAACTATTAATAGCATACTGTTGACCAGAAGCCATATCGATAACAGAGGCAGTCAATTAACACCTATTTTGCATGTTATACGTATTATAGACTGTATTCTTACAATAAAGTGAGTCAGAGAAAAGAAAACGTTAAGAAAATCATAAGGAAGAGAAAATACATTCACAGTACTGTATGTATTTATTGAAACAAATCCATATATAAATGGACCCACATGAGCGTTGTTCAAGGGTCAACCGTACTTCTGAATAAGATCAATCCCGTGAACGGTGGCTTGGATCTCATTTCTTCTCCCTCTCATGACCTCGTTCCACATATTACTCCTTAATCCTAGTGCAAGTTCCCCAGTGCATCTTCAATCTCTCTGCCCTATTAGAAGCCACCCAATTGAATTTAAAGATTCTCAAATCTCTCTGATCTTATTAAAATGTTAACCAAATCCTTCTTTCACCCTACATAGCTCTGCAAGTACCACGCTCTATCTCTTCCTCCTTTGCAGCCAAACTTAGTTTCAAAGCGCTGCTGGCATTCTCATTCCTCACCTCCCAACCTGTCCATAACCATCTGCAATCCAGCTTTGTTCTCTGCCTTGTAAATGAGTCCCACGGTCTCTGATAATAGGTCCTGATCTAACTTGACCACTCCCTCTTTCAGATTCTCTCTTTCTTGACAACCATGACACACTGCCCTCCCTGTAGGCTCCTCTGAGAGCTTCACTTTCGAGGTCTGTGGTTTAAATATTAGTGTTCCTCCTGGTTCTGCTTTGCTCAACTCTCCCTGAACTTTAATTACAATCTCTGTGATGCAGATTTCCAAATCTTCATCTCAACCAAAATGTCTATCTTGAGCTTCAAACTCAGATCTTTGGAGTCATCTAAAATTCAGATCATTTAAAACTTAACTTACCCAAACTTCCCACTTTGGGGGATGAAGGAACTGGCATGAAGGAACTTTCTGGGGCAATGTTTTAGACCTTAATAGAAATTTGGGTTATACAGATGTATGCTTGTGTTAAAACTCAGGGATATACACTTAAGATTTGGAGGAACACACTAATGTCTACAGTATACTTTAAAATTCTTCCCCCAAAATATGGTATTTTCAGCAATGGTCAGAGGGGTGGCTAGCAGGATGGCTAGGTAGTA
The DNA here is from genome assembly GCF_029215605.1 of Mirounga angustirostris. NCBI lineage: Eukaryota > Metazoa > Chordata > Mammalia > Carnivora > Phocidae > Mirounga > Mirounga angustirostris. The sequence continues at coordinate 40,852,555 of NW_026991720.1, forward strand.
GGTACATGATAAAGCAAGGATAGTAAAACACGTTAAACCCACAATCTAGATGGTGGGTATACGGGTGTTCAATGCTGTATATCTGCAACTTTCCACAAGAAAATCTGGGGGGCAAAAAACTTTCTCCCCAAACACGCACACTTGTTCCTCCCCCAAGATCCCTTCTCTTGGTGGCATCACTGCCACCCCACAAGTTGTACAGGCAGGGATCTAGGGGACAGCCTCACCTCTGCTTTTCCAGCCCCTCTGCTGCACAGTCAAATCACTGCGCCTGCTTCATCTCCCCAGGACAGTCCCCGCCACCCCTCGTGGAGTGACCGTCTCCTCACTGGTCTTCTTCAGGGCCGCCAGTCTCCAAACCTCCTTTCCACATGGCAGGGAGAATAACTTTTCTAAACCCCAAATATGATGTTATTCCTCTGCTTAAAATCCTACAAGTGTACGTCGCTGGCTTCAAGATACGGTCCAAGTTCTTTCGATGGCCCTTTAACCCTCAGGCCCGTCTCCCCTAACCACACTGTCCTCCGCAACACTCTCCTCCTCGCTCTTCCTCCTCCCCACATACACCCGCACCCAAGCGCCGGCTGAACTACCTGCCCCTCACTGTCTGTGCCCTCCTTATCTTTGGTGGGGGTGAGAGGGAGGGTGCAGAGAGTCCCTTTATCTGGAACACTTCTCCCCCCTCTCTCTCCCTGGCTAACTTACTCAGCAGTTTACAAGCTACTTCTTCCAGTGGCTTTCTTTAAGGCCCCTTACCCATTTTCCAGACCTGATGTCCCACCAGTTACCCCCAGGCCCTCTACGCTCCCACCTATTACAGCACAGCATTGCACTTGCCAGTCTACTTGTGTTTCTCCCTACCATACTAAAAGTTTCTGAGGGGAAGGATTATTTTGTGTAGCCTGTTGGATTCCAGTACCAGAACCGTGACTGGCATAGAGCGGACATGCAACAAATCTTGACTGAACCAGTGTATCACATAATCACATAGGTGGTCATTCCTATGTGAAACCAAGTCTATACTTCACAATACGGAAAAAGGAAAATATAGATTAAGCAATGTTACTTACTAGAAAACCTCTTTCTTCAACACTTGAATTCACCTGACATTTTATTTTTAAATAAATATGACCTTCCAAAGGAGATAAAAAGGGCACCTGCGAAGACAGAGGGTAAGTTATTTGCAAAACTGTTTCAAAGTGTGATTTTTTTTTTCTTGATAAAACATGTATAAACCATGAATAAAGAAGATTATGCCTTGAAAGCACAGTATTTTCTAAAGCTGGAATGTAAAACAGGTGGTCCCAAAGGCCACTGGTTCCTTAGCAACAAATGCTTTGGAAGAATAAATTCATTCAAGGTAGAGTTTGATAAAAACAGAACCCTAAGTTCCAAGTTAATGTGATTAAAAAAAATATATAGATTTAAGACGAGATTACATGTGCTTATTCATTCTCCATCAACAGAATATACTCCACTGGTAAATTAGCAGCAATACTCAGCAATAAAGAATAGTGAGCTGCAGAAATGGAAAAGCTGATCCCCAAATTCATATGGAATTACAAAAGGTCCCCATTATTAATAACCAAAACAATCTTGAAAAAGAACAAAATTGGAGGAATCCTACCTCCCAACTTCAAAACTTAATCCAAAGCTACAGTCATCAAAACAGTGTGGTAAGGGCATAAGGAAGATCTATAGACTAAAGGAACAGAATTGAGAGCCCAGAAATAAACTCATACAGCTATGGTCAACTGATTTTCAGCAGGGGTGCCGAGGCCATTCAATCAGGAAAGAGCACTCTTGTAAACAAATAGTGCTAGGGAAACTGGATTTCTACCTGCAAGAGTAAAGTTGGTTCCCTATCTCCTATCATACACAAAAATTAACTGAAAATGGATCAAGGACCTAAAACCAGGAAACTCTTAGAAGAAAACATAGGAGTAAATCTTCATGATCATGGATTTAACAACAGTCTCAGATATGACACCAAAGCATGAGCAACAACATGGAACAACAAAATAGATAAACTAGACCCTATCAAAATTGAAAGCTTTTCAGTGAGGATAGAACTACTACATAGTCAAAAACAATCTCACTTCTAGGTATTTATCCAAAAGAATTAAAACCAGATTCTCAAGGGATGTGTGCACTCCCGTGTTCACTGAATTCTTCACAACAGCAAGAGGGGCAAACAACCTACATGCCCCTCAACAGATGAAGGGATACAGACAATATGGTACTGAATCCTTTCTCCCCACTTCTCAGTATGAAAACTACTCTAGGCCACCCAGATCTTGTTCTTCTCAAAGGAGGAAGTCTGTCTTCCAGGCTCTGAAATACCCGTTTATGTTCTCTTTTGTGCCCGAAGCCATAGCCTGCATTTTGCACCCTAGGTTCTTGAGAGGAAATATCGTGCCTTTTTCGTGTTTGTTCTCCTAGCCTACTGCCAACTTATATCCAGGCGTTTCAACAAACGTTTGCTAAAAGGATATTGTTTGGCCAAATAAATACCCAGTTTTCCTATTAAAAAAAAAAAGAAAGAAAACGTGGTACACAGGTAACCCCTGGATTTTCAAAAGTCTGCCCACTTCACTTTTACAAAAGACCTACGTTAGTACCTGTTTTTGCTAACTAAAAGAAATCTGAAGAGGATTTTCACTTTCATGAAAAAAGGCAAAAAGCAAAAATGGCATTTGGCATTTGTGTTTGCAGCTAGTGGTTGTGGAGGCAGCAAGAGTGGCCCCAGCTCTTTCCCCTGGGGACCACACCCAGCACCTCCGCGTCCAGCCGCTGGAGCTCTGAGGGGGTCTGGGAGCATCTGTGCTGTACCTCGATTTATTTTGTGCATCTGTTAGCAAAATGTGGCCTGAGGTACCAGAAAAGCCGAAGAGAAGTTACTTTTGAGTGGAAAAAACTTCTTTTAGGTGAAGACTGGTTTCCAACAATTCAGTCCTCCAACACAATAAAGATAAGTTAAAGGGGGAAATCTTGGCCAGAAAGTGTAGATTTCCAGAGACTAATTCCATGAGACAAACCTCTAACTTTCTGAATTTAAAAGGCATCCATAAGGGCGCCTAGGTGGCTCAGTTGGTTAAGCGACTGCCTTCAGCTCAGGTCATGATCCTGGAGTCCCAGGATCGAGTCCCGCATCGGGCTCCCTGCCCCGCAGGGAGTCTGCTTCTCCCTCTGACCCTCCCCCCTCTCATGTGCTCTCTCTCATTCTCTCTCTCTCAAATAAATAAATAAAATCTTAAAAAAAAAAAAAAGTCATCCATAATGTAGAATCAAAACATCATGTGCCTCATTATCCTTCTTCTTATAAATTCCCTCGTTCTTTCCTTTTCCATGTGGTCAGGTTTTAAGTTCCTCAGGCTCTCAATGCTAATTAATAGATTTCCACATTGAACCCAAAGAATGCTGCTGGTAAAAAGAATCTCATAAAAACTAGAAGAAAATGTCCACTTTTACTCTACAGCTGTGAAAAGCTCACAATATTCTTGGGCAGAAGCTTGTCCTGATGAGGTGAATTGGGAATATTCACAAAACGGTCAATATCACTACCCCCCTGCTGAGTGTAGAAACATGTGAAAATGTATGATCCTATTCTGTTTTCTGTTTAACAAAAGGGTCTTTGACGATATTCACACTTCTAAGATTATTGTTAAGAGCTATAAAATGTAGCTTATAACCAGCATGGCTGTAATTTTTCATACAGTGGGATATTTCTGAGAGAGAGGGGTACTGTTAATAAGTATACTGGGCCAATGGGCGTACACCAGAATAGTTTTTGCACACAGGAGAACACCTGATCACTCTTCCTATAACCTTGAAATTCGACAATGCTAACTGGTTGTTTTACTTCACAACTGTTTGCCCTATTACTATTTAAAATGACATCTCTATTTTCAGTAGGGCATAAATACCTATGAGGTTTCTTTACGTCAAAAGATAGGCTGTGAGATGTCCTTCTCCCTTTATCCATGAAAGTGTAATAAAATCTATGACTATTTTGGATTCTTTATTCAAAGAAAGGATTTGAGAGCCTGTGACTCATTGAGATTCATAATTTAAATTGCAGGATGCCAGATTTAACCTCAAATAGGAAGGCAATCGCTATCAGTGGTATCCTAAATCCATAGAGCAAACAGTCTGGGTAAACTTCAATAGAAATTCCATTCTGAAGGTGATCTCAGAGATAACCTTTGTGACTGTTGTATTGTTGGTCACAGCACCAATAAAATAAGCAAACACTCCCTTATATCACTGGTATCTGGTAGGATATGGGTGACTTGTCTATTCTCTCAAAGTCAATTAGGTAGGGTTATTATATGAGTATAGAAGGTCTTCCATTTTTCTCACCAACTTGAACACTGAACTTAACTATTTTAGATATTCTCCTACATCAACTATAAACTATTAGAATAAATATTTGCTTCCTCCTGCCACTCACAAAAACACATTTGGGACAAATTTTATGTCTGATTATATTGTATTTGATTCAGAAAGACACTTCAGAGTATTAGACAGAACCAATTAAATTGAGTGATTTGATTTTGTACTAAATCATGTGGTTGGCTTTTTAAGTTATAATTTCAAAGAAATTAAGAGAATGGAAATACCAGACTTTTTTAAATTTGTAAGTGTGATATTTTGAATTAAAATGGCACCCAAACAATTTTTCAAGACCAGTCTATACTTAACATACATCATTGAAACCTCTTTCATTTTAAAGATTAACAAAATCTCTTACATGCAGAAATTGGCATTTTGTAAATTTCTATATACCCACAGAATGCTTGTAACTGATCTTTGCAAGGATATTAAAAATCCTAAAAACAAAAACCTTCTACAACATATGATTATATTTAGTATAATTTTAGTGTTAAATGCATTTTAATTTCAAAATCACTAAACAAAGCATCATCTACATGGCAATATACCTATTAGACAACTGAGACCAGTTTTATCTGAAACATCACCAGTAGCTCTTTCAATATAGGGGAGGTCAACAATATTGAATACTAAAATTTTAGTTTTAGACAACTGAATACATTTTAGTGTTAGTTATTAATTTGGTGTTTTAGTACCCAGGAAATCAAAGTCGAAGTGAATCTTAAAAGAATTGTAACGTGAAAAAAGAATATAGAAGAAAAGCCCAAGTACCAAACATGCATGAAAAAAAGAGGACAAAAAAAAAAGCTTTAAAGAACTATGAGAATAAAAAAAAAGATGCCCACCTGCAAGAATCTAAAGAAAGAATAATGTACACCATGTCCTTAATTATTTAAAATAACCAAGAACACATAAGAGTGGTTAGTAAAATGAATACATATGAGCCAAAACTTCAAGATTGATTTTTTAAGCTCATTAGTTTCAAGCAAAGAAAATATGGCAACCTTTTCCCGGAACATATAGCCCAGTAGCTCTCGCTCTTTTACATCATAATTTATCTAAAACAAACAAAATAAAAGACAAAAAGAAAAAAAGACTCAAGATCACTCAATTTGTTAAACTAGCTAAATTACTAAATAAAAAGTTATATACATTTTTTTAAATTAACATGTTAAAATAAAACACATTTATGCATTAACAATAATCAAAATTTCAAAGGTAATCTGTTTTTGTCTATTAACTAAAAGAAAAATGTTTCATAGAAATTTCAAGGTAGATTGTTTTAATTTAACCTAATATTCTCTACTGGGAAAACAAGATCCCTGAGAAATGAAGTGACTTTGCTCAATTTTAAAAAGGAAATTACTAGCAGGGTCAATACTAGAAACTAGGCCTCCAAATGTTTATACTTCCTCACCTCCATATTCTGACTAGGAAAATCTCTTAAAATACTTAAAAATATCCCTGTATTATACCACAGGAGTTAGCCCAAGGACCAAAGTTTGCCACTAGTTCTCTCACTCTTTAAATGGTCTTGTTGGCTATTAAAAGTTTAGTCATATCACATTATGGTGAAAAAGCACTCAATAGGGACAGAACACAGATCTGAACTTTGAAGCTTTTAACTTGGGGAGGAAAGTATGGGAAAGAAATCCCTTTGATTCATGAGTACTTTCTAAGAAAGTAACCTATCCTTCCCTATCTTATCAAAACTAAATCTATAAAATAGTATTCATTTCAAAATATCGGTTCAAATGGGCAAGCTGCCATGTTTAAAACTGTAAGCTTAACATCTACATGCAAGAAGTAATACTCCTGTAGTCAGAAGTAACAGTTAGAATAAATCAGTATACACTGCTTTGAAGATTTAACTATTAAGAAACAGAGAGAGAAATACTTCCAACATCAAAAATGTAGGGACACCCATGCCTAGTTAAAATGTACCAATTCTAAGAACATACATTTTCAGCCAAAGATTTCAAATACTTGAAAGTCCTGGGGCATTTCCATTGACCTAATTTTTCTACAAGTAAATAAATACATAAATTTGGATTACCTTGTCCAGAGCAAATTTAGTGTTTCCTACTGAAGATAACGACAGCGTGTATGATCCAACCAGGGCAAAGTTGCTGGTGCGCACAGCATTGAGACCACCTGGACTGGCCATGACTGTAGAGAAAGGAAATGAAGGTTAGTTCAGAGTGACTTCTTTTTTTTTTTTTTTTAAGATTTTATTTATTTATTTGATACAGAGAGAGAGAGAGAGAGGAATCACAAGTAGGCAGAGTGGCAGGGAGCGGCAGAGGGAGAAGCAGGCTCCCCGCTGAGCAAGGAGCCCGATGTGGGACTTGATCCCAGGACCCTGGGATCATGACCTGAGCCGAAGGCAGATGCTTAACGACTGAGCCACCCAGGCGCCCCCAGAGTGACTTCTGTGAGTATAGGTAACAACTCTTCACCACAGCCCAATAGAAAGAAATTAAGCTGTCACAGAGAAAACTGCCTCATTTTCCTCCATCTTGAAAGGATGAAAGAAAACTGTTGAGTACCTTATATTTAACTTAGGTGAAGTAGCATAGACATTTCTTATCACTCCTTTGGGATGATGTATTTTTAAGACACAGAACTTAAAAATGTATACATAAAGCAATTTTCCTAAAAGAGATGTGAAAAGTCTTCATTGCTCTAGTCTAGGATGACATAATTAGCAGTAGAGACTGTCTCTGCAAAGTTCTTCTTAGTTACCTTCTTGTGCCAAGAAGAGACCAGAGGCCCAAAGGAGGTGAGTGAAACCAGCTCCATCCTAATCCCCTTTGGAAAACTCAGGCCGAAAGCCACTCTAGAGAATGCCTTTCCCAGATTCCTGGCACCCAGGTTCCCAGTGAACTAGAAGGATGCTTCTCTGACATGATACAATGCCAGTCATGATCAGTAAAGTTAGAAAGAAGTCCGGTCCACAGTGTGGAAAGCACAGAACGCCAGAAGCTGGGGTGAAGAGTAAAGCCAGGGGCTGCAGCTGTGGCCGGGTAACAGGGTATCCCACGGGTACTGCCTGCTAGAGCCTGAATGACGTGAGGCCGGGCGGCCTATGGCGACATCTGACAGCATGCCGTTCTGCCCAATAATCTCACATGTTACCAAAAGCCATACAGAAAACATTATTCAAAGGAGACTAAGGTGAACACTCATCAAGACGCCTGTGTGTATAACGTGTGTGTGCCGTTGCTTAGCTTGTGCTTGTTCCTTATTCTGTTGTTCGAAATAGTTCAAGATTCACTCACCTGAAGAATGAAGGCTGCTTTTCTAAAAAAAAAAAAAAAAAAGTATAAAGAAGCATAAGTTATTTCCTTTATTCGATACAAAGATTTAAATATTAAACTCTTTAAAACTGCAAAGATTTCAGTATTTTTCCCTACTTGAAAATCAGAGATTTTCTCCCTAGTAGTATAAAGATTTCTACAGTGCTAAGGGTTTAAAAATGGCTAACCAATTTATAATGCTGTGTGTAAGATGCAGATTTCTCAAGGGAGCTAAATTTTTTTTAAGAATTTACTTACTGTGGTTATAGATGTGAGAAGTCGCTTTGGAGTAATCGCCTGGAAGAAAAGATAACAGTGTCCTTCCTGCTAAGCATTACGATTCAGAGCTTAAAACTAACCAACCCTGAGATACTCCCACATAGAAAATAATCCTGAAATAGGAATACATTATACTTGAGTCCTCTCTTAAGGCTTTCCCTATACTGTCATTCCCGTTTTTATTAGAACTAAAATAAAATCCTGCTAGATGATGACTTAGGAAAAGCACAACAGAGCAAAGACTGGGAAAACTGGAAACCAACATGCAGATACTACTGCTTTAGCCTGCACATCAGTCCTAAGTGCTGGTTAACCGAGGACATGGCAGGCAAGAGTGCAGAAGAAAGGCCTGAGAGACATTTCAGTGGGCTATAAAAGCTGGTTGTCAAATAAATGTGGAACAATTAAAACTGACATATCTATTGTTTCTGATAATAATACTCTTACTGGGTTTTTCATTCTCACCTTGGACTTATATGCCTTTTTCTTCTTATCAGGGCCTGAGAGATCTTTCTTTTGTACCTACACACAAACCCAAAACATAATTAGTTTAAGATCTAGTATCTCTAAGAAAAACATAATACTGGTTATTTTGGAAAGCTTTCACTGCTTACCAAGCTGTAAACTTCAATATTTATTTCAAAGTCATTGGACACATCTTGCCTGGAAAAATAAATCATTAAATAAAATAGTAAGGAAAACATCGACTTAATGCCATTAAAAGTTATGCCACTAACAGTGTTATTATTCTGCAGTAAAGGAATTCACGGTGTTAACTACAGGCAGTTGTTACAAACTATTAAAGAATATAAAAACTGGTAAGAACAGTCTGTTTTTCCTATGATACAAGTCAAATCTTTTCTTCAGTATCTTACAACTCAAGATCTTTAATAAGTACTTTTTTTCTAACTAGATTTTGATTCTGTATTTTCACAATATATTTGTGACACTAAATACATCTTTTCAGTGAGTTAGAATAGTAAGTACATTTAAGATTTAAAACATATATATATATATATACACACACATAAAATTAAGGCTCAGATTTTATATATATTTTTATTTGTATTTATTTATATAATATATAATCTGGACCTTAGTCATTTTTATAATTTATTTATATAATATATAATCTGGACCTTAGTCATTTTTATATATGTAATGTATATTTATATTTTATGTATATATCAACACATTAAATACCTGTAGTCACATGGAAGAAATGTGCTACTCAACGGGAAAGAAATATCAGAAACATACAAAAGATTGAAATCAACAAACTGAAACAGAGTTATTTGTCCATATAAGAATACAGCTACTGCATTTCAAAGACTATACATTCCATCTGTATTCTCTATTAAACGAAAAATATGTTTAAACTGTCAAAAGCCTAATTTACTTACAGAGTAAATGTAGTAATGAATGTCAGAGCATCACCATTAAGAGAATTTGAAGTACATGCTAATGGTGTGGCTACCATATTTTCAGCTCCTGCTTTCAGTATAATTAAGAAATAGTGATTTGCTGCATCTGCAAAAAGTAATCACATTACATAATAAGCACAAGCAAAATCAGATTTGGCTAATCAGCATTTTGGAAGACCAAAGGAAAAAGTAATACTGCGATGAATTTATGTAATTTATCTAAAAATTACTAAAATCAACTTTCCAGATACAAACCAGCTAGGTTAGACACATAAGCAGATAATCATAATCATCATCAATAAGTTTCATCAAGGTCTCTTTCTATTATTGATTGTGAACTGAAATAATGTCACTCCATATCCTTCCATTTCTGCTGACTTCAAATTTTACCTATTGATCCCTAATCCTTTAGCTAACAGTATATTCCTCAAAAAGGGAAACTATGGTTTATTATTTCAAAACTGAGATTAAAATACTGTATTTCTGTGAAAGTTACTCGGAGATAAATTCTAATAAAAACATACTGTTTCTTCACTGTCTGTTAGTAAATACCCATGTCTCAAGGTACATACTATTATTACCGATAGATTTCTTCCAGACCACACCAAAATTAGAAAACAGCAACAATCAGAACCTACATTACCTTGTTCCTACAGGAATGCTCCAACTTTTAAACATCTCCATTCTTTATTTTCCCTGTACCTTAAATTCACTTCTCACCTATGTTTAACTCTCCTTCTCCTCAAAGAGAACGGCCCATGCAAATGAAAACATAAAGGAATCTTAAAAGAACTTCATGAAAATTTAATGAAACTCTGATTTTATTAAGCTTGCTATAATTACCCTGCCCTGTTTTCAGATCCTGGTGCCATATTCTCCTTTGCCCACTTTGCTATGATTTATCATAGAATACATGTTTAGAAAAGTTTACTTTTTCAATCTAGAGTGACAAAGGCAATAATAATTTCAATAGAATCATCTTCACTGGGTGGTCATCTTCACCTCTACAACCAATAATTCAAGATTTTTGGGATGAATTTTAAATAGAATAGAGTAAGTAAAGTAGATTCTCCTCAGTGTCCCAATACTTTCCACAGTAAAATTAAATAATGAAAGTTGAATGATCTGCTGTATCAAGATATCTCATCTTAGGAAAATATTTTATGCTCAAAACTATGTTTAGAGGCACCTGGGTGGCTCAGTTGGTTAAGCGTCTGCCTGCGGTTCAGATCATGATCTTGGGGTCCTGGGATAGAGCCCCGCAGCCTGCTTCTCCCTCTGCCTCTGCCCCTCCCCCTGCTTGTGTTCTCTCTCGTTCTCTCTCAAAATCTTAAAAAAACAAACAAACAAACAAAAATCTATGTTTAACTTGCCTTCCTTTCAGTTAGAGCCATGTCTGTTCCCATGTGGATCAGCAACCCCATATATGAAATTTTCCCTTGGTTATTTTTACGTATATATCTTCATTAAAGGAACTAAAGGCCCAAATACAAGCTGTGCGTCGTTTTGCATGCTCTACTTGCTCCCATTTGCATAATTCCTATCTAGGTAAGGCTCATAATTTAACATAGGATCTAGAAGTGATGCAAATAAAAATCACCATACCTGGTTTCTGAACTGTACCACAGACAAAATCTGCTTTTAGAGGCAAGCGGATTTCTGACAAAGTAACTGATCCTTTGGATGGGACAAATTCACTTGGGGCAATGGGACCAGTCTTATTCTTCCTCTGAGGCCCTTCACTCTTCAATTTATTCAACTCCTCAATCAAAAGTGTTCTCTTCTCAGCTATGTAAAAATATGCAATATCACAAATATGAAAAATTGCAAATGTTTCTACAGGAGACCAATTCAAGAAAACGCACTGATGTGGCAAAGGTACTTAAGATCAAAGACAAGCAGGTGGTAGGTTGTTGGGTAAAACCGTGACTGCTCATCTGTTTAAAACATCTTGATAATTTAATGCTTGAACTGTTTGCCAGTTTTCTTGCGTGGTATAATTTCTGCACGCTAACATGCCCTGTCATCCATCACTACACATACACAACAAAACTCACATACTTTTTTAGCTACATGTGGATAGCTAGGTGCAGAGACAGTGTGTGTATATGAATACACACACACATATGTAAATATATTCATATATTCATTTTTGGCATACTCTTCACAACTACATTTCTTCAAATGCATTCCAATTCCTTTCACCTTTTCTGCAAACTACAGTTTGTTTTACGTGCAGAGTATTCACAAATGTTGTAAGAAACAAAAACATAGATCAACTGAAACAGAAAAAGCCCTTTCTTTAAAATAGAGATTTCTAACTATCCTAGACAAAAGAGTCTTTCCTGGTTTGAAATTCTGTTGGAATTGTTTCAAATTGTTTCAAGTGTATCACACGTACTTGCAATGAGGAGAAGTCTTTCCGCTTCAGCTTCTTCTAGTGACCCTTTTCCGTGATCTTCATCAACACAACAGTTAAGAGCCTGGCTAGCTTGATAGATTACTGTCTGCTGCAAATTTATTTCATTATTGAGTTCCTAGGGAAACCAACGAAAGGAGGAAAAAACTAAAATCTTTATCGCCATTTTTACTTTATTTTTTTTTTAAAGATTTTATTTACTTATTTGACAGAGATAGAGATAGCAAGAGCAGGAACATAAGCAGGGGCAGAGGGAGAGGGAGAAGCAGGCTTCCCGCCGAGCAGGGAGCCCAATAGGGGCCTTGATCCCAGGACCCTGGGATCATGACCTGAGCCAAAGGCAGACGCTTAACGACTGAGCCACCCAGGCACCCCATTTTTACTTTATTTAAACTTCAGTTCTTATTAAGCCTGTTGGATAATTTCCAAAATATCCAGAGTAAAGTCAAAATGTTACTGTTTCACAGTTCAAGTGTATATACTATGCACCAAAAACATTCAACATGCTGCTATAATTACATTGTAAACATTCTTTCTTATGAAAAGACTTTCTACTCATATCTATTAAAATTATAGGGCGCCTGGGTGGCTCAGTTGGTTAAGCGACTGCCTTCGGCTCGGGTCATGATCCTGGAGTCCCGGGATCGAGTCCCGCATCAGGCTCCCTGCTCACCAGGGAGTCTGCGTCTCCCTCTGACCCTCCCCCCTCTCATGTGGTCTCTCGCTCTCTCTCATTCTCTCTCTCAAGTAAAAAAAAAAAAAAAAAAAAAAAAAAATTATAACTGGGGCTATGTTCAACAAAGTAGTAAAGATTTAGAAATTATCTGATTCATTTTATTTAAATTACATGTATGTTATACTTTTAAAAATGCCTTCCTTAGCATAAAAGAACCTGTAAGGGCAAAACAAATTTCACACTTCACCACCATCCAACTTATACTTTAAGGATATTTATGACAAACATGTTTAAATATTTCAGAAATATCAAACAAGCTTCCAGCGTTTCCAACAAAGGAGACCTTCCTTTCTCAAGTTACACTGAATTCAAGAGCAATTTACTGAGTGTGTCAGACAATGCTCTAATCAGTCGGGATATAGAGATGAATAAGGCTGGGCCCTTGTCCTTAAGGAATGTACAGAAAACATTCCAAATCTCCTTTCCACAGAAGTACATACCTGCATTTTCTGTTTGATATTAACTTGACCAGGAAAGGCATTCTTTTTCTCATCTAACTTTGAAGTAACATCTTCCTTCCGAACAATCACCTGCTTTACTGAAGGACGTTCTGTTTCCTTGAATCTTTGAGATCTGTATGCATCAATGCTTCAGGAAACAAGGTATACTCTATTAGAAATCCAGCAACACATTGAGAGCTCTCTTTTATTGAACATGTGGAATGAAAAATGCCATTTGGTAAAAGAGAGGCTGACAAAAGTTATTCCATAGTTTTATAAGTGAATTAATAACATAATTATAAATTGTAACACAACTTGCTATATCTAAACCATGACCCTTAGTGAGTGAATGCCTTCTGAAACATTCTTACCTATAAAGAAGATCACGATCTTCAGAACCAATGCCATCACCTGACTCAGCTCGAGGGACACGGGTTCTTTGGAATTTTCCTGGCTTTGGACTTTCATCACTTACACTGGTGTCTTCCAATTCCAATCTAGGTGAGGAAACTAAACTCTGCAGTGGAGCACATCAGGTATTAGTAGATTTTATGGATGACATGGATTCTAAATGATAATTCTGAGGGAAGGAATAAATTCTCTATTGTTAGGAATAAACATCCAATAAGTCAACTGATTCATCATAAAAACAAAGCTAACTAAAATAAGTTCCTAAATAGTAAATGAATAAAAGTTCAAAGACTGCTAAAACCTACATTTGCAACTCTCTTAAAAAATATTTCTAATTGGGGCGCCTGGGTGGCTGAGTCATTAAGCGTCTGCCTTTGGCTCAGGTCATGATTCCAGGGCCCTGGGATCGAGCCCCACATCGGGCTCCCTGCTTTGCAGGAAGTCTGCTTCTCCCTCTCCCACTCCCCCTGCTTGTGTTCCCTCTCTCGCTGTGTCTCTCTCTGTCAAATAAATAAATAAAATCTTAAAATATATATATATTTCTAATTGAATCAATTTCCCGAGCTACAGTTATTCAATTTAGGGTGATAGCTAATAATAATAGTCGGCTGTCAATAAATGTTAGTTCTCTGTCTGGTGCTAAATACTAATATACTAATGATGTAATATTCACATCAACCCGCACTAGTTTTAACCTTGTTTAACAGGTGAGGGAACTGTGGTAAAGAGGTTAAATAACTTGGGCCATAAACAGACAATGGCAGAGCCAGAATTTGAGCCCACATGTCTGGCCTTTTAAACCATGTCACAGTTTGGATTTTATCTAAGGTCACAGGAAACCACTGAAGCATTTTAAGCTCTCTTTTAAGAGAGCTGACATCAGAGTTCCAGAACTCCCCTGGCTACAGAGGGCCAAATTCCCATGTACCAACTAAAACAAAAGGGGATCCCATTATAACTGTATGTGTCCCACGCCTGATAACATTTAGTCTTTCCTTACCTCTGGACTTACCACACCAACTGTCTGTGCTAATGGAGCAAGTAAAGACATTGAGGAGATATTCAGTGCATCTTCCTGTTCTTCATGGTCCATCTCCTCTTCGCTCTTTTCCACATCTAGCTCACCTTCCACCAGGACATCACTGAAGATGTCATTAATTACTTTTGAACTATTGATATCATCATCATCATCATCCACACTCATCTCAGTTTCACGTACCACTTCTGAAAAAGATTTCAGTAGGTGGGTTCTGTGACTCAGACCTTTCAGAATTAAAGGGATAGCAGAGCAGATCTCAAGTTTATGTGCTTACTAAATAAACAGCAAAGCAATAAAAGTTGGAACTGTCTAGGGGCACCTGGGTGGCTCAGTCGGTTAAGCGTCTGCCTTCAGCTCAGGTCATGATCCCAGGGTCCTGGGATCGAGTCCCTCATTGGGCTCCCTGCTCAGTGGGAAGCCTTCTACTCCCTCTCCCACTCCCCCACTTGTGTTCCCTCTCTTGCTGTGTCTCTCTCTGTCAAATAAATAAGTAAAATATTAAAAAAAAATAAAAGTTGGAACTGTCAAAAGCTGATTCAATGCTTTGGGTTTAAGAAAGAATATTAACGAAGAATGCAAATGACAAGATAATAGCCAAAAGCTTCAGACTTACAAAAAATGTTCTTTCAAGTAACTCGTTTTCTATTGTTGGGGAGTTCCCTTTCACATGGCAGTGAATAGGGAAATATTAACATCACTTAAGACAGGGGTCCCAAATAATCTTCAAGAGCCACTAATTCCTCTAAGAGTATATAAAGAGTGTGGAAGGACAGTACATTTCCTTTCCCCATGAAAGTGAGTGACAGCCTTAATCAGATTTTCACAGGGGTCTGTGACCTAAAGATAACTGTTAACAGCGCTATCTCTTTGTGGAAGCTAGAGTATTTCCTAGTTAAAAAAGAGAGAGAGAGAGAGAATATTACAAAATCACAAGACATTTTGAAATATAGGACACTATATATTTGAATATGTGCTTCTTGAGAAAATCTGCTGAGGAGAAGGAAGGGGGTGATTTTTTTCTATCCTGCCCTGGATCCAGATCTCTCCTGGATAGGCCACCACAGAAGGACTTCAGTCAGACCCACAGACACAAAGGCTATTCTCCAGTTCTAGTCACATTGGAGGTTTGGGCTTCAGCATATGGATTTTGGGGGTGTACAGTTCCATCCATAACAAACGATGAGCTGAGATTTGTTTACTGCAGGCTCCCTGACACACAGCATGGTTGAAATGAAATAAGATGCTGGTGCAAGCAAGAAGATCCCCTGGAAACTCACATTCAAGAAAAGGGTGCTATTTAAATTCAAGGCACTGAGGGGAGTATCTAGTGAAAAACGTTGGGTTAAATGACTTTATTTTTACTCAGGTCTGGTTATGGACCATTTATCATCTGCTGTATCAGGAACTGTAGGAGGCATCCTTGATTAATCCTAACAACACTCCTTTGAGGTGGCTGCCATCATTCTCCGTTGGAGAGATGACAGAGACTTGGCCAAGGTCACATTGCTATCTAGTGCCTAAGCCAAATTGAAAACCAGATTTGTTTAATGGTTAAGTCAGCACCCCTTCTAGTTGCAGACTATTTTGCAACAGTGAGTGTTTTGTTTGTTGTTTTGTATTTTGCAAATTGAGAACAAGATGGGATTCATAAAAATTTAGATAATTTACTTCTCATAATTGTAAATTTCAGACAGTATCAATAAATCACACACTTTGGAAGCTTAGGGAAATTAAAAAAAGAAAAAAAAAGTATGTGCTTCTACCAATATATTAATAGGAAATAAACATAAAAACCAACCAGTCTGCTGCTTGACCTTTGGGTCTGATGTTACTTTTAAAAACTTATCCTCTTCTAAAAACAACGTGATTTTCAAAGGGCTAGACTTCATCATTTCACATTCAGTAAAACCTAAAAAAAAATTTTTAAGAAAAATCATATTAGTATATGTTAAGAACCTAGAATTTTTCAGTTAAGGAAACTTATTTTTTCTGATTATAAAACTATGCATTTCAAATCTAGAAATGTATAGAGAATCCCCCAAGCCAACTGTCTTCTCTTCACGGTCTCATTTCTCTCTTCCTCCCCAAAGAGAAAGGGGATGCCAGTATTACCAGGTTATTGTTTGTTCTGCCAGTTTTGCTGCTATGTATGCAAATGTGTACATCCTTTTGTCTTATCAGAAGGTGATCATACTATGTATGCTGTTCTGCATTTTGCTTTTTACTTTTTTTTTTTAAAGAAAAAAAAAGAGCCAATGGCAGAGCCAGGATTTGAGCCCAGTAGTGAAAGACAATGAATCGTGGATCACTACATCAAAAACTAATGATATATTGTATGGTGACTAACATAATAAAATTTTTTAAAAAATAATAAAATAAATAGTGTCAATAAAAACACTTCACAAACTAGCAATAGAAGGAAACTACCTCAACATAATAATAGGAAAAGCCAATGGCTAACACGATACCCAGTAGTGAAAGACTGAAAGCTTTTCCTCTAAGATCAGCAACAAGGCAAGGATGGCCACTCTCACCACTTCTATTCAGCATAGCTTTGGAAATCCTAGTCAGAGCAATAGGCAAGAAAAAGAAAGAAAAAGCATCCAGATTTTTTTTTTTTTTTAAGATTTTATTTATTTGACAGAGACACAGTGAGAGAGGGAACACAAGCAGGGGGAGAGGGAGAGGGAGAAGCAGACTCCCCGCTGAGCAGGGAGCCCGATGTGGGGCTCGATCCCAGGACCCTGGAACCATGACCTGAGCCAAAGGCAGATGCTTAACGACTGAGCCACCCAGGCGCCCCAAAAAGTATCCAGATTTTTAAAAGGAGAAGTAAAATTACCTCTGTTCATAGAATAAAATACTTAGGGAAAAAAAAGAGTAAAATACTTAGGAATAAACTTAACCAAGGAGGTGACAGACTTGTATGCTGAAAGCTACAAAACACTGCTGAAAGACATTAAATAAGACACAAATAGGTGGAAAGACATCCCATGTTCATGGATTGGAAGACTTAATATTGTCAAAATGTCAATACCACCCAAAGCAATCTACAGATTCAATGCATTCTTATCAATAGCATTTTTTGGAGAAATAGAAAAGTCCATCCTAAAATTCATATGGAGCTTCAAGGGACCTTGAACATCCAAAATAATTTTGTAAAAGAACAAAATTAGAAGACTGACATTTTCTGATTTCCGAACATATTACAAAGCTACAGTAATCAACACAGTATGGCACAAACATAGAAACATATACTAATGGAATAGAATAGAGAGCCACAAAACAAAACCTCACATATTTGGTCAAACAATCTTTGACAAGGCTGCCAAGATGATTTGGTGGGGAAAGGAAGTCTCTTCAACAAATGATGTTGGGAAAACTGGATATTCACATGCAAAAAATGAAGTTGGACCCTTATCTGACACCATATACAAAAATTAACTCACAGTGGATTAAAGACCCAAATGTAAGACTCAAAACTATAAAGGTCCTAGAAGAAAACATGGAGGAAATGCTCATAACAATGGATTTGGCAATTTCTTGGGTGTGACATCAAAAGCACAGGCCGCAAAAGCACAAACAGACAAATGGGACAACATCAAACTTAAAAACTTTTGTGTTATCAAAGGATACATTCAACAGAGTTGCAAAGACAACCTACAGAATGGGGAAAATATTTGCAAACTGTATATGGGATAAGAGGTTAATATTCGGAATATATAAAGAGCTCCTAAAACTCAACAACAAAAATAAAATATCCTGATTAGAAAACGGGCAAAGGACTTGAACAGCTATTCCTCCAAAGACGATATACAAACAGCCAACAAGCATATGAAAAGATGCTCAACACCACTAATTGTAAAAGAAACAAATCAAAATCACAATGAGCTATCACCTCACACCCCTAAGGATGGCTACTATCAAAAAACAAAAACAAAAACAACAACAAAGAAAATAACAAGTGTTGGCAAGGATGTCGAAAAACTAGAACCCCTGTGCTGTGTTGGTGAGATTGTAAAATGGTGTGACTGCTACAGAAAATAGCATAATGGTTCCTCAAAATACTTAAAGTAGATCCACTATATAATCTAGCAACCCCACTACTGAGTGTATACCGAGAATTGAAAGCAGGGTCTCAAAGAGATACCTGCACACCATGTCCCTAGCAGCATTACTCACAATAACCAAGAGATGGAAGCAACCAAAATGTCCATTGACAGACAGTGGCTAAACAAAATGTATATATATACATGATGGAGTATTATTCTGCCTTAAAAAGGAAGGAATTCCTGTCACATGCTAGGACATGGATAAACCTTGAGGACATTATGCTAGCTAGTTACAGGGCGCCTGGGTGGCTCAGTCAGTTAAGTGTCCAACTCTTGGTTTCAGCTCAGGTTGTGATCTCAGGGTCATGGGATAATGCCGTGTGTTGGGCTTCATGCTCAGTGCAGAGTCTGCTAAAGTTTCTCTCTCCCTCTCTCTCTCTGCCCCTCCCTCCCTGTGTTCTAGCTCGCTCTCTCTAAAATAAATAAATCTTTAAAAAAAAA
The DNA here is from genome assembly GCF_029215605.1 of Mirounga angustirostris. Classification (NCBI taxonomy): domain Eukaryota; kingdom Metazoa; phylum Chordata; class Mammalia; order Carnivora; family Phocidae; genus Mirounga; species Mirounga angustirostris. Next base: position 40,871,550 of record NW_026991720.1, read on the forward strand.
AAAAAAAGCTTGTTACAAAAGGATAAATACTATAGGATTCTATTTATATGAGTTATCTAAAATAGTCAAATTCATAGAAACAGAAAGTAGAATGGTGGTTGCCAAGGGCTGGGAAGAAGAGGAAATGGGGAGTTGTTGCTTGATGTGTATAGTTTCAGTTCTAATGATGAATAAGTTCTGGAGATCTGTTCCACAATGATGTGTACGTACTGAACACTACTGAGCCATGCACTTAAAAATTGTTAAGATGGTAAATTTTAGTAATGTGCTTTTTACTATAATTTAAAAAAAATGTTTAAGTGTCTATGATACATTAAATGTCATTCCATACAATGCTATCTTTTCTTTTAAGCAGCTGCATAATATTTGGGGACATGGATTTAGCACCATTTATTTAAACAGTTTTCTACTGATGGACACGGAGGTCATTTACACCTTTTTACTGTTACAAATAGTGCTGCAATTCATCTCTTTGTATATACATCTTTGCACACTAGTTTTAAGAATTCAACTTATAGAAACACAGAGAAGCTAAATTAAAGAGCATGCACACTCTGTAATTCAACAGATCTTACTGGATCTTTTTCAGGGAAAAAAAAAAGGGAGCTGTAGTGATCTATCCTCCCATCAAGAGCATGAGTTCTGAGTCAGAAAGAGAACTAAGGAAGAAGCATATTGCACGGTAGAAACGAGAATGAGTAGCAATAAAGAAATTAATCTATCTTTTTACATTAAAGCAGTGTTTCTGCTTTCCGATGCAATTTCCAAAACTATAGTAGACGGAAAGCTACACGTAAGTGGAGCATAAGTAGAAAATGCTGACCTGTAGGTTCTGTGTCGGAAGGTTTCCCTGGTGTCTGATTTTCTGTCACCTTTTCTGTTACTGGAAGCGATGGGGTGTTTGAAACAGCTGGATGTTTTCTGAGGGGAGTGTTCTGACAGTGAATTTCCTACAAAAAGCAAATGAAGATGTTATTTCTCAAAACTATAGATTTTTTTTTCTTTTTGCGTGTTATTAAATGAAACAAACACAAGTCATTATTCTATATAAGCTTCCTCAGAACAAAATAATGTATGTGAAAGATCCCAGCTATGTTTAGAACACAAGAAACCCTCGGTGCAGGTTCAGTATTCTCAGTAATTCCCAGAATGTACTTTAAGAGACTAGGAGGCAAGAAGGAAAATTCCCATCAGAGTAGTTTTAGATAAACCGATTAAAGTGAAAGCCACACACAGAGAAAAGCAATTCCCCTGGGCCACTTATCTCATCCCACACCTATAAAGTCTACTGACAGTTCCTACATCAAGATTCCCCTTAACATTTACTCAGTAGGTAAAAGGCAAAGAAAACAAAGAACAAAAACAGAATGTGGAAAAAAAAGGAAAGGAAAAAAAAATCCCTCATCTGAGTCTTTATCATTGACAAGGCCATGGAAGAGAAACACTCATTGTTTTTGAAAAGGCTCTATGATTACAGCAACAGTAGAAATAATCAAATAAGAGTAAGAATAACAGCAACTAATGCTTAATAGAGCCTAATATGTGCCAGTCATTTTTCAAAGCACTTGACATTATTGCCTCCCCAGTCCTCCCAATAACCCTGTAAATTAGGTGCTATTACTTCCATTTTACCGATGAAAAGATTGAGACACAGAGGAGTTAAGTGACTTGTACACTTGGCCAGTAACTGGTAGGGCCAGTTTACAAACCCACATATTCTCATTCCAGAGCAAGTTCCAGACTATTTTGACTCTCAAGTTAGAAGGAGCTTTTGATGCATGAACACAGAGTCAACTATCGAATGCTGTGCTGCAGACCCGACTCTCCTGTGAAGGCAGGACTTACCTACAATCTTCTGTATACAGGTGGTTCTCTCCCCTTTCTCTCCCCTGCACCCTGACAACATGAGGGACAGCCCCTCCCAGGTGTCTAACAATAGTTCCACGCTTAGTAATTCTCTCCTCGCGCCATCCCCACTTCACCAGTCCAAGACCTGCCATCATCTGGGGGGTATGGGTAGCCGCAAGTACCTTCTAGCCAACATCCTGGCCCTCAGTTGCATAAATGTTTCAGCTGCAAAGACCTTCACCACCACTCCAATTCAGCCATCCCCTGGAGTCAGCTTCTTCCCTGAAACCCTCCAATCTCTCTAGCTTTCTTAATCAGGAATTTCTACCAGATCCTGTTCTTTGGCCTCATGAGAACTTCTGGTCGTTTGATGCTTTTCTTCCTGTCACCCCTGCCTATTTTCTTATGCCTCTATCCAGGTTAGATCTCATGACCCTTCAGTTCAACCACGATCTCACCAATACCTTCAACTCCCTCACCTCAACTGTACTTGCACTCCTCATGTCTAGCAAACCCTATCTCTGGAACCACCCACCTTCTCCATGTTTATATCCAGGCTCTTTGGACATATCTAGAGGAAAAACTCACAACTGAGTTTGATCCCATTAGGAATGTATGCTCTCATACCCCACCTGAGTCTCAACACTACTCCTTAGTCCTTCTCTTTCCGGCTCAGCTCTCTCCCATCCTCCAGTGTATCACACCTGTCATCTCCCCTTCCCTAAGGATGAACAAAACAGAAGTAACCAGACAGAAATTCTACCAGTTTTCTGTCATCATAGTTCTAAAACCACCTGCCGCCAAACATATTGCTTTCCTTCTTCCTTATCACACCTGGAACCTGTCCTAATCCTTTCCCTTCATGGTGCTCTGGAGTTCATCCAATCCACTCTTACCTCTTGAAAGGTTTACCCCAACCTATCAGTATCACTTAACCCTCTATCATAAAACTCTTAATTTTTTTTTAAGATTTTATTTATTTATTTATTTAGAGTGTATGCACATGCACAAGCAGGGAGAGACAGAGGGAAACAGAGAATTCCAAACAGGTCCACGCTCAGCATGGAGCTCAGCGTGGGGCTGGATCCCATGACCCCAAGGTCACCTGAGTCAAAATCAAGTCGGATGCTTAACTGGCTCAGCCACCCAGGTGCCCTATAAGCCTCTTACTTTTGACATTAAAATCGACTTAGGTCTCCTCTGAAAGAACAAAACAAACACAAACACAAACCCTACTTCACTTCCTCATCCCCTTCCAGCTATCACCTCCTTTCTCCCTTCCCTTTTAGAACCAAACTTCTGAGGACTGCCTCTGCTCTCCCGCCCTGCTCCTCACTCACCACTACCTCTATTCTCCCCTCACCACTTCACTAAAACTGCTCTTGCCAAGTAACAACTAGCTCTTTCTTCCAAAACCCAGTGGTCTCGGACCAGTCCACATTTGACAACACATACTTGACAATATCAACCATCCCTTCCTTCTGAAAGTTTCTTTCTTCCTTTGACTCTAGTTAACACCACACTCAATTACTTTTTCCTCCCACCTCTTTGCTTCCTCGGTGGGTACCATAGATGAGTTCTGAGTGAGGCAGACTCCTGAACCTGCTGTTATTGTGTTCAGAATGTTCTTTACATGCAATGTGCAATCATCCAGGGAGGAATTCCAAAGGTTTAGCAGGAATTATTTAGCACAAAATAGTTTAAGAACTGCTGTCCTGTATTTCCAGGGATGTAGCAGAAAAGCCATGAAATGATATACTGGTAACCTAGTGAAGAAGGCGCTTCAAACAGAAGAGAGTAATCAACAATGCCAAATGCTGCTAATAGGTCAAGTTAAATGCCTAAAAATTGATTACTCAAGATCCCTGGTGAATTCGATAAGGAGGTAGTGGGGACAGCCTGAGTGGAGAGATCCAGAGAGAAGGGACGGAAAAAAATGTAAGCATAAGAGATAACTCTTTTGGAAGAGTCTTAATGAAAAGGAGGTAAAGAAAGGGAGGGGAATAGGGGTTCCAGAGAGTTGTTTTCATTTTAAGATGACAGATAACAGCTTGCTGTATGCTGATGGGAAGGATTAGCACATTCATTCCTTCCTTCAAGGACAAATTTATTGAGCTCCTCCCGTGAGCCAACCACTAAGAACACAAATAAAGACAGATAAGGCTCTCATAGACAGTGGTGGAAAGCAAAGGTGAAACAGTTACAGGAAGATAAATACTCCAGCTGAGGTAAAGAACAGGATGACATGGTGAAAAAAGAGGGGCCCCTGAGGAAAAGGGCCAGGCAAGGATTTCCAGAGGGGATTAAAGTTTGACCTATTCCTAATGAAGGAGGAGCTCACCACGGAGATACTCCTTGCAGAGAGAAATAGCAAGGCAAAGACAAAGAGATCTGAAAACATGGGTCCATTTGAGAAAGTGCAAATAGTCTGCATGACTGCACTGAAGCACACATGTGGAGGAGCAGTGAGAAGCCAGATTCTGGATGATTCTAGATGGCAAGCCAAGCACTTCAGACAGTTTTCTGATGCTGGCTATGGAAAGCTTTCTAAGGACTTTAAGCAAGTGAATACACAGATCTCTGCCTTTTAAAAATATTTCTCTGGCAGCAGTGGGTAAGATGGACGGGAGAGTAGCCAGACTAGAAGCAAGGTTTTCAATACAAAGCTCTGGAAGTGATTAAGGTAACAGTGGAGGAAAACAGAGAGGACAGGCAGCTTGAGGTGTATTGGCTGTGTATGTGTTCATGTGTGTGTGCTAGGGGAAGACGCAGTAATAAGAGGAAGGAGGCAAGGAAGAACTCCCAGACTGTTTTAGATGGTGAGGTACAGAATGAAGCCCTAAGTGAAGACAGGAAACATGGAGAATATACTACTGCTAAGTGCAGAGAGCTCTACCAGCCAACCAGGCCTGGAGTTCAGGAGAGAGGTGAACACTGCACAGTCAAGCACATTAGCATTTCTGTGATGACAGAGAAGAGATGTCCCAGGGCAAATGAGAAGAAAACAGGGTTAGGTCAGAACCCTGGGAAACACAATTTGTTAAGCAAGAGAACTGATAAAAACCAGAATCAATTAAATAGGTCTTTCTCAGAGAATACTGGTTAAATGTATTTTTCTATTTCTACTGGTACCCACTTTAAATATAATTCTATTATTTTTAACTTAAAAGTGTATCCTAATACAGTATTTTGTACATAGTAGGCATGTAAATGAAACAAAGTAGCTTACAAGTAGGGACTTTGTTGAAGGCTGATTAATGCAATTTGACAGTAAGTAATAGAGGAATAAAGAGAAATCTGGGACATATTTGATGATCTGAAAGGATTATGGAGTGGCATCTAGGGAGAGTCTACCATCATTAATCAAAAAAGTAGATTCTGAGAAACATTTTAGAACTAGCAACTAACTAGAATATTAAAAGAAATATGAAATCAATTGAATAATGAGAACACGTTTTAAAATTTTGATTTTAAGTAGGTCATTACTGAATACGTTAAAAAGAAGGTATCACAAGAGAAAAAGCAGAGTCGGTAAGACTATTGAAGGGGTTTATGACTAGGAAATGGCAGTTAATAGGAACAGGATAAAAAACTGTTTGACAAGGCAGGACCACAAGTTAGACCCCAGCACTACATGTGGTTCACTTTCATTTTTCTTGTTCACACTACCTGTTTGGTTTCTAGTTGTTTGCTTCTTGAGGTTTCACCTTTTTCTGCACTCCATAAATTACCCTTGTCAAATCGGCCACGAAGACATGCTAGTTCTTTCTCACGTTCCTAAAACCACCAAAAGCGCTATTTTATACAAGAGCCAATAGTATGTTTAAGAATAATATTCAGATACTACTAAATTTTGCTTGTCTTCAGCCTTAAGATTAAAAAATTCATGATATGCACGGAACACAAGACAATATTTTTAATTTGAAATAAGTGATACAGGGAACCAAGATGCTATTTATCTCTGTCAAAAAGACTGGTATTGGAATTCACGATTTGATTTCTAGATTCTATGCCGAGACCATGTAATGAATAATGTTAAAAGCAGTAAGCCAGACCTGCTTGAGCTGTTGTGCTAAATGAGTAGTAGATGAAGATGTGTTTTGCTTGAATAATCTTTCTTGGATGGCCCTCGTATTTGGAGTGATAACGGGGGTCCTATGGGGTGAGCTCCGAGCGGGACTTTGTTTGCTATGTTCTTGACAACGTTCTCCAAAGCGTTCCAGGAAAGGCTTAATTCCTGCTCCCCCTACAGAAAGCACACACATTTTGGAGCCTATTTAGAATAAGTAGCAATTATAATTTGTATTGAAAAAGTTCCAAAATCCAGCATGGCTCTAAAATGCTTTGATTCCACTTAAACTACTCATTCAGAAAGTAAACAGTATGAAAACAGCTTTTAAAAAGAAATTTACCATATTATTCTATTTAATTCCATGTCTTAAAATTCATTTATTGGATTTAGTTCTTTAAAGAAAGAAGAGGAGGAATTTTTAAAAGATAGCGTGAGAGGACAGTGGAAATTAGAAAACCCTTCAACTAAATAAGCAGAACCTAAATGACTGGAAATTGACTGTATGTATATTAACAGTATTCCCTAATCACCAAAGTATTCTAGCCATGATAACCCAACTACTTATATTTCTACAGCCCAATTTATTTTATCTTGTTGTTAGGAAGCCCAATATAAAATCCAAGGATTAAATCCTTTTCTCTCTCAAAAGAAAAATTACAGATTATTGACTTTATCAAGGGATAACTTGGTTCTACAGTCTTAAAACAGTATTCATTTGAAATAGTATGAGGTACACTTCAAGTAGAACAAATGGGATGATAGCATTGTACTATTATAGTAAAAGAGGTTTATATCTATCAGAAATCAGCATTTTCCTACAAAAGGCCAGAGAGTAAATATTTTGGGCTTTGCAGGCCATGTGACCACTGTCATAATTACTCAACTCTGCATTGAAGCATGAAAGCAGCCACAGACAACGTGTAAATAAATGGGCATGGCTGTGTTCCAATAAAACTTTATTTGCAAAAACAGGTAAAGGGCACAATTTGACCCATAGGCATAGTTTGAAGACTCCACATGTCACTTCATACCATATTTCAAACTGGAATGCATTAAGAATACAAAGAAACATATAAATTAAATACCTCTGAGGCCCTGATAACATTTACTGGGCATAGCCAATAGCCAAGAATAAAAAAAAAAAAAAAAGAAAAAGAAAAAAAAGGCTTCTTTATCTATGCCCTAAGTCTTTGGAAAATTGAGAGTAACTAGTCCTAGTCCATGTGGGGATTCTGCAGTTGTTTCCAGCTCATTTCTCATTTCGGCTATCTGGAAACTGACTGCTGGCTTCCTAGCCCATAACTAATGGATTCCCACTCTCATCTCTCTGTCTACTTCTCTCTTATGAGGAACTACAGTATTCAGAGAGATTATATTTTTAAGAAGTTAAAATTTTGAATTAAAAGTCCTTCCAAAAGCAATTCTATTGAAAACAGAATATAGTTCAAAGTGAACTATATCTGTATATTTGAACCATATTTTTTAATCCCATGTTTCTCAACCAATAGCATGTGAGGGTATGCCAGAAGGTGTAAATCCTCACAAAATGAATACAGATTTCCAGGAGCATCAATTTACTACAGGGAGTAATTTTTAACTTTCACATGTCTATACTCACACACAATATACACATATACAAATATAATTGGGAATGGAATCATTTGTATATACATTCACTTTCCTTTGTTATTAGGGGTGCCTTCATATTGAAGTTTGAAAAGCCTTGCTCTGCATACTTGGTTACAAGAATGTTTCTCCATTATGCCCTTAAAATGTGATTTCCAGTGGTATATGCTCCGTCTCCATCAAAAAGTACAGAAGAAAGTATCTGCCATGGTCATTCTAGAAAAAACCCATGTTTAAACTGTCAAAATGTAACAAGTTACGTACTTTGACCAGTAAATGGGCAAAGTCCCCACTAATGAATATTCATTCAATAAATTAAAGCTAAATTTGAAGAAGTCTCATCTTATACATTCAGGCACTTGCCATGGCAAACCAACACTGTACAATTCACAACTGGATATTTAAAATGCTGAGAACAGACACCCTGAAAATAGTCAGCACTAACTAGATTTTTTGAAAGATACATAACCTGATGTTGCAGATTTGTCTTTAGATTGAGACTGCCGACAAATTTCTCTATTTAATTCTTCTTTGGGACGAACTGTCTGGGACACAGTTGACTTCTCAATTGGTTTCGATACCTCTGTTTTCAGGGGACTTATAGGAGTTTTCTGAAGTAGCTCAGGATTTTGTCCCTCACAATTTTTAGCATCAGTAATGGATATAGTAGAAGATTTCACTGGGGAAGAAGCAGCTTTCTGAAACACGATAACACTTAGGGTAAATAACAATATTCACGATATCTAACGGTAGTCTTCTAACAAAACAAGTTTAATTCTATTTGCTTAGTAGCCTTTATGTAAACTTATGAAAAATTTCTTTTTCTCTAATTGATCAAACCAATTTGAAAAGGTTTGATAAAAAGTCAACTTAGAAAATGTTATTATTTAGGGGCGCCTGGATGGCTCAGTCAGTTAAGTGTCTGCCTTCAGCTCAGGTCATGCTCTCAGGGCCCTGGGATCGAGCCCCGCATTGGGCTCCCTGCTCAGCAGGGAGTCTGCTTTTCCCTCAGCCTCTGCCTCTATTCCTCCCCCACTTGTGCTCTCTCTCTCTCTCCCTCAAATAAATAAATAAAATCTTAAAGAAAATGCTATTATTCAAATTATGTAATTTAGCGTGTATAATACACTGAGGAGTAATTTCATATAAGGGGTAGGGTCACTCCCTATTTTAAGTAACAATTCCTTTCAGATTATCTAACTAGCACCTTTATAAATTTTAACTGTATGAGACCACACTGCATAATTTTTGTATTTTAATTAAGTCAATATTAATTTAACAAAATCATATCATGTACTTGATGGCTAATTATAACATATTATTAAGTGCTATGTGCCAAGCACTTTGCTAAAGGTTTCATGCACATTATCTCATTTAATCCTCCCAATAACCCCTTCTTTCCCATTTTACAGATGGGAAAATAAGGTTTTGCAAGATTAAGTAACTTGTCCAAAGCTACATTTTTAATTATGTGGCAGAGCTAGAATTGAATGCAGGTCTATCTAATTCCAAAACCTGGCTCCACATTTAAAAACAATGCTCAGAAACATAATACCTCCCTTTTTTTTTTTTTTTAAGATTGGTTTTGAAAGTTGATGACATAATTCATGTACAAGGTAAAACTTTCAAACATTTCAAAAGGATATACGGTAAAATTATCATAACCACCCTTAAAAATCCTGTTCAGCAATTTGCCTTTTGAAGGCAACTTTAGCTACTAGTTTATTACATGTCTTTTCAGAGAAATTCTACATCTTATATTTATACACATACATAAAGCACTCTACAGGGCAAGTGATGTTCAGCGCTCTCCCTGATGCCATCATTCCATTATACACCTTGAAATTGTATGAAATTAGTATAATTTACTTGTCAACTCCTAATTGATCTTAGGATAGGCTACCAAATTTATGACTTTTACTTTCTATGACACCAATTTCTAAAAATACATATAAACACACCACGTATAGGTTATAAAATACTACACATACATATACATTACTACTCATAAGGAAAAAAAAAAGATTTCCAAAGACCAATACTGCATTGCTTACCACAGAGCTGGAGATTGCAGCATTATTCAAAGATACACCCACAGCACTCGAGGATGGAGCTTTATTCAGAGAGGCCTCGCCATCCCTTTGGGAACAGCATGTAGCTTCCCGCTTAACACTGCTGCTATTGATCCTAGCAGATGCTCCACTTGCAGAGGAAAACTTGGATAAACAAGTGGTACCAGGCTGTTCTTGTGCACTGTTTTGCTTTGCAGATGAGTAATTTACATCATCTTCCCACGAGCAGATAGTTGCGGCAAGGTTGGCCAGACGGCCCCTTCTACCAACTGGAGTTGCCGAGGCATCCGAGAGGGCTGGTTTGGGAGGGGAGGTAGCCCTTTCCTCTGACGGCATTGGTGAGATGGGTAAGCTTTCGGGTATATCATCTGGAAATGTTTTCAGAGAAAGAGTTAAAACCTGTGTTCAAGAGTTATGCATATGTGTAATACCAAGATGGCTCCAATCAGAACTTTTAAAAGAAGTTGGTAGGTTTAAGAACTAATAAAAAAGCTCTCGAATGCATGAAACTACCAAGCTGCTTAAATTTGACAATATCTTTTCAAAACAGAGGATACTTGATCCAAATTAGAAAAAAAAAAACGCACAAACTTCTTACACCTATTTTTTCCAATTTTTAATGGATTATGAATGCTTAGGTCATAATTTTAGAATTAATTTAGAATTCATGATGTTACAACACTGCCCAATTTAAGATTACATATTCCACAGGCATGTTTTGTTTTAAAATGGAGAAGACCAGTGCTATACAATAGAACTTCCTGCACTGATGGACAGGTTCTATATCCATGCTATCCAGGACAGTAACCACTAGCCACATGTGGCTTGTGAGCACTTGAAATGTGGCTAGGGCAACTAAGAAACGTCATTTCAATTCCTTTCAATTAATTTAAATCTTAAAAGCTATATATGGCTAGTGTCTACAGTATTGGATAGCACAGGGTTAGACAAAAATGTTTTCCCGTAGCTACTTCGTGTGGAGATAGATCTCAAATAGTAATACTTAACTTACAAAGGCCTGTAGGCATAAAGCACATAGAGGGAAGTCAAAATTCACAGCACCTTCTACTCCACAAATTCAGTCAATGGAAGAGGTATCCCTCCTACTGTCCAAGCCTTATACTTCTGCCTGAATTCTCAATTCTACCCCTCTAAAACCTCTTTTTTCTCTACACATAAATATGCTCATCTGTCTCTAGCTCTGTCTCATCTTAGAGCTAAAACAAACATCCTCTCATCAACATACCCCTTTTTAGCTACCGTCCCTCTTGCCCTGCACAACATTCTCTCACCACTCGACCCACTTGAACCCGCCTCTGCCTACACCGCTGCCCTGGGGTTGCTTTCGCTGCTGTCACTAGAGGCCAGGACACACTCTGCAGGCTTTGTGTTTCCACCTGTGACATCATCCTCTACCTGTTCTGCCCTTGGGCCATATCCTCCATGGGGTCCTTCTACCCAGCAACCACCTCCATTCAGCTATCCCCCAGGCACCCCAAATAACAGATGCGACTCTCAAACTGCCCCAAACATGTTCCTCCTCATCATGGCCTCCTTCTCCTTCTCCTCCTCCACCACCCAGACACCTAACCCAGAGATTCTCCCTCCTAAATCTTACAGATCCCGCCTCTGCTCTTCACTCCCACCGGCCTTCATCATTCCGCACCCGGATTATAACATTAACCTTCTAACTGGTCTTCCTGCTCCTGCTCTCGAGTCTCTGCCCTGTTCAATCCCTTCTCAATTCTGATTCTCAAATCTGATGTCTCTACAACATTTGCCTACTTAAGCTCTCCCAGTACCTCCCCATCACCTCCTGGTTAAATTCCACATGCTCTGGACCCTGCTGCTTTCTCCAAACTTACCTCTTGCTTTTCCACCAGAAAATACCTACTCTTTGTGTCCGCGCCATGCTTACGGTACCTCTGTGCTTTTTATGCATTCTGTTACTACCTCCTCCACTGTCTGAAGCCAGCAGTCCCTCAATGTCCAGGTTGATTGCCTCTGCTTCCTCTAGAAAAGCTACCCTGACTACCACCATCCCTGCCCTTTTGCATACCTCTGTCGTGTTCCTAAGAATATGCCCTGTCCTCTAAGCAGATAACAGTTTTACTATCATGTTTTGGGAATGGGCTTAACAGACCTGTAGCTCTTCTAACTATTCTCTATCAGAAAAGAAGCTTCAGTTAAGTTACATTTTAGTATAATCCCTCATTTAACTGGTTTATACCCACAGTCCTGGAGAGCATCCACTAAATCATTCATCACAAACATTTTATTTTCAAGTTTCAGTGCTTAAAATTAGACAGGCTATGATGCCTTAATGAGACTTATTTTCAAGGCTGAGGTAAGCATTTGTTAACATTTACTTTCAAAATGTTCAAAATCCCTACGGCAATGCTTTCTGCCCTAGAATGTTTATGGCCTTGGCTGTTCTTCTGGCCATGCATGAAATCACAACCCTCTTTCTACTTCCCATAGACATTTCTTACCAAACAGAAATGAGACATCCTTGTATTTAGGCACATTTACCAATTAGCCTCCTCAGGCATCGTAAAGAAGCACGGTTAGCCCTGCCCACTACTAAAATCACTAGGTATAATAGACAACATAGTATAATAGGGTATATCATCTGGAAATGTTTTCAGAAAAAGAGTTAAATAGGGATACTAGGTATAATCGACAACATGGAATATCTGCACCCTGTTCCGTACCCGAGAGCATCAGGTAGGTCACAGCAGGCAAGAGTTGAGCCCTAGAATCAAACAACTGAGGTTGGAATTTTAGCTGCTGATTCTGGTCACGTGTCTTAGCTTCTTGGAACCCAGTTTCCTCTTCTATAATGTGAACAAAAAAGTGGTATGTATGTCCTAAGATTTTTGTAAGAATTAAATTCTATACTATATTAGAACAAAAGATATTTAGAATGCCTTAGCACTTTAGACAGTATTTGCTCTTGAAACTGAATTTGCTTTACACAGTATTTGAAATTACCATCACTGCCAAAAAGGGTAATCTTAAATGCTCTGCTGTCCAATACTTATCAAAATTTCAGACCAAAGAATTGACATTTATGAAAGACTGCCTAAAATCTATGTAGTCCATCCATTTCTTCAGATCACTTAGTCTCAATTCTGGCTATGCATCAGAGTAACATAGAGAGATTTAAAAAAAAAAAAAAAAAGATAAAAGCACACCTCAGGGCTCCACCACACTCCTGAGATTCCAATCCAATGGTCCAAATGTTTCTGTTACACAGGAGCCAGGCTGAAAACCAAAGCTTGAGGAACACTTCCTTGGGTAAGGCCCAGTTGCCACTGAGCTGTCCAGCTGTACTATGCTGGCTCTCTTTGGAACTGTGTTCACTGAACTGAGCTTGGAGACAGGCCACCTGCCTACCTTGAGTAACCTTACACATTAACTACCTTCTACAAAGTCATCTTTGAGGATCCAGGGAGGAAAGTTCTCTTGGGTCTTAGTTCCAGCCATGGTTCTGCTTTAATCTTATAAATAGTCATATAAGTGACGGTGTTTCTCCTCCTTACCTTGGCTGCTAGCAAGTTCATAACTCTGGCAAGTGAGGTGGACCTTAACACCTGTATTTTACTTTGTTCTTCCTTCTCTTCACCCTAGAATTCCCTTATTTTTCTTGTTTTGTAATATAGTTGTTTTTGTAAGTCATCTTAAGGCTTTTTTGGTAACAAGATAGAAGACAAAATTGATCACAGAACACATAACCCTGCTGCATGACTGCTGATTTGCTCTTAGACTCTCCATCTGAGCATGAGCCCATGGGAGGCAAGCATCAGGTCACTTCATTGGTTCCCGGCACCTTAGCATAACATGTGTTGTAGGTGCTCAGTAAGTGCTTACGTTTTCCCTCCCCTCTATCAGATAGCATTGCATACCTTAGCCACTCAAATTTATTTAGTTAATCCACGAAATAGGATTTCTTGAATATAGAGCTGAAGATCAGCAATGCTAATAATGCCAAGGGTATAGTTTGTTCTCTATTGTCTTTTATTGCCAGTAAGAGCTATGGTTATGAGACCAAGCTTTTGCGAACTAGTCTAAGAACCTCAGCAGCATCTACTTCAATGAGAACACAGCCAACTGATAAATACACTGTAAGTGATGGATACTGAGGAGACAGATACAACAGAAGCATCGATCTTTCGTGTGTTAACCGATGCATCACATTTTCAACCTACCTAGCTGAATCTTATTGAAACAGATTATCCATACCTGTCAGATCATTATTATCCCAGTGGCGCCGCTGCTCCGCCAGCTTTTGCATTCGTGTTTTCACGGAGGAGCCCGCAGCGGCTCCCAGTCTTGAGCTGAGCCCTCGCCTCACGCCTGGCACGGGTGCGGGGACAGCCTCCGCATCGCTGGCGGGAGCAGGTGCTTGCGGCTGCGCCTGAGGAGGCGGAGGACTCGGAGGACGGCGTTCGGCCGAAGCTGACGCAGCCGGTGTTTCATTTTCCAAGTCAGAAACTTCTACTTCGGTGTTGTCAGAGCAGTGCTTTTTGGATGGTGATGGTTTTGTACCAGATTTCTCTAGATTAAAAAAGACACCCCCCCCCAAAAAAATTCAAAATTCCGTAATTTCTCATAGCCTGAAAAACTAGCAGTAGGTACTTAACAAATTATTAAAACATGATGCTTCTCTATTCGCTTTAAATGATTTTCCTTATAACAAGAAACATGTAAAATTCTACCCTCAGTAACTTAGGAATCTGATATGAGAGATTTCTTTTTAAGCAAACATATAATTTATGGTTTAAAACACCCAAATGAAAAGATATTCAAATAATATTCTCAAGATACAGGCCTAATACTTTATGTAGTCTTAAGACACTAGGAAATAAAAAGTGCATACACATAGAACAAATGTTTTGAGTGATTTTGAAGATCACACAGCCCAATCACCGCATTTTTAGGTAAGGAAAACCAAGCCCAGAGCAATTACATTACCTGCCTAAAATGACAGAGCTAAGGGTAGAAACAGGCTTTCTGTTTTTAAAACAATCTTTTATGAACAATAATAAGCAAGGTTAGAAGAGAACCTGGCTTGAGGTTTAGGAAAGGCAGGGAACCAAAACAGCCACGGAATTATCTGGTTAATACCAAGCCATGTGCAACCATGTGCACATATGCAATACCAACCATGTGCAAAGCCATTGGCACAAATGTTTTCATATTTTCCTAACATTTCACTTTTTTTTTTTTAAAGATTTTATTTATTTATTTGAGAGAGAGTAAAAGTGATCACAGAGGCAGAGGGAGAAGCAGACTCGCTGCTGAGCGGAGAGCCCAACACAGGGCTCGATCCCAGGACCCTGGGATCATGACCAGAGCCGAAGGCAGATGCTTAACCGACTGAGCCACCCAGGCGCCCCAACATTTCACATTTCAAACTGCCATGGACACCTATAAGATAAATTAAAAAGTCCTAAAATAAAAAGGAGCTACCCAAACGTAAGGTATATTATTTCTACCCAAGAATGAATTTTAATATATCGCCTGGGAAATTAACATTTTAGGATATAGGAATGTAAATTACATGAGGCCAGTTTCCCTGGTGGTCTGACCCAGTGTTCTCGCTCTGGCAGTACCCAAAGTTCTGTTAAGTGGGAGCCGTGATTGCCCTCATAGACATCAATCTAATCAAATAGACATTATGAAACTTTCTCATCTTCTATAACTCACTTATAGATCTCTTTTCTATTAACTCATCTAATAATTTTTTGAAAGTATTCCAATTTTAACATGCATCACCATCTGGAAATACAGAATTCTTTAAGTTTATAGTTCTCATATAAAACAGTAAATATTTCCACTGCAAAATCAAAACATAGCTGCAACCACTAGTTTTAAAGTACACAGTAATCAACATTTCATTGTATAAACCTGTGTCACAACAAAAACAGAAAAAGATTCTGAACTGGATCTAAGCCTCTATTTTCCTGACCAAATACCATATGTATATAATATATATACCACATATGCAATATATATGCCATGTGTGTCTGATACATATACCACATATGTATAATATATATACCATGTATATGTAATATATATACCACATATATATGTGATGTATATGGTATTCCCTCTCTTCAAAATGCATAAATATATGAAAATAAATTCCCATTCTCTAGTTAGCTTACAAAATAATCGTGAGCCTGCTCCATGCCCTCATCACTTTTGTAATACTGATTTTACCTTCTGTGATGCTCTCTTTCTGTATGCATTTTTAAATCTATGCTAAGGAAAATTATTATCTCCAGACTCTTCCACACTCCAGGAAAAGATTAAGGTGGCAATTTACTGATACAGGCTAGGGATGCCAGGATTTAGGAAAGAATAAGATAAGTTTCTAGGTGAGTTTAGGTTTGTTTGTGTATATTTATTTATTTTTGTCTAATTCACCAGTCCTTAGATTAACCGCCTATACCTTGAGCCTAGCTCTAGAGAGCTGGTTCAACAGAGGATGAAAAGGCTCATTAAATTTCAAGCATCTGCAAGCAGGTCTGCCTTTCGTTACCCTGCTCATGCCAGAGACCAACTGAAAACTTGGTGGTCAGCTGTTCTGGCACTGTTGGGGTAGATAAACTCCACACCACCACTGGGCACTGTTCCTCTGCTCCTTTACTTTTCTCCCCTTGGGGGTTTTAAGGATGTCTTTGGGTTGAGGAAAATGAAGTTCGAGCAATTAATTTGAAGTATTTATTAGATATTCTGCTCTGGTCTGGTAGGTCTAGGCCTACTACAATCAGCCTGAACTAGAACAGAAGGCTGATCTTTCCCCCAGAGGCTATTACTACATTTGTCTCCCAAAGACCTGGGTCTTTCTACACACACAGTAAAATGTTTGGGGCTTATCTCCTTTAAAAGACGCAAATTTTGTTTTTCCCCCACAAAGTGTTTTACCTTCACTACCAGGTAAGGGTTGTTGGTTACTTGCTTCTGAAAGCGGCTCTCTGGCCCTCTTGGCATGAGTCATAGACCTTGCAGCTGCCGCGGGCCTCTCGGCCATCTTTCTCTGGAGGTTCTCTCGCCTGGCACGGGTTCGTTCCAGCAGTTTCTACGTATGTAACACAGTGGCATTAAAACACAAGTCCAGTCAAAAGCTCACAAAACCTGAGGTACCTTCTAAAATCACCAGTTGCCAGGTAAGGTAACAAATACACTTCAAAAGTGAAATCCTATGTAATTTAAGTCAAAATTTACCAAATAAGCACCCCAAAGTCAAAATTACTACAGATGCAACATGAATAAAATGTGTAAAGTTGGTTGTATGAGATTTAAAATGGCCAGAAGTTTTTTCTGCTTCCATCCAAAGGTAGAATCTATTTTCACAGCCTTGCATTGGGCTGGCCTTATGATTTACCTTGACCGACAGAATGAGGCAGAGGTGATACTGTGTGACTTTCAACCCTGGGCCTCAAAGGTCTTAACAGTTTCTCTTCTCATTCTCTTGGAACACTGCCACCAGGTGTAGAAGCCCAGGTCAAGTGTGCTAGAGACACCTGGCCCAGCTGAGAGCTAGCATCAACCACCAGGCTTGTGACCATCCAGTCCCAGATCATTTGTCAGATCCCTGCAGCCTCCAGCATGACCCCAGGGGACACCACTGGAAACACAGCCTCGGGTGAGCCCAACACAGATTGCCAAGCCACTGAATCATGAGAAATAATGCGGTGGTTGTTTTAAGCACTTTGGTGGCGACAATAAGTCTCCCAAAGATGTTCATTTCCTAATCCCGTCAACCTGTGAATCTGTTACTTTACTGGGCAAAAGGGACTTTGCTGATGTGATTAAGGGTTTTGAGATGGAAAGATTATCCTGGATTATCTGGGTGGGCCCAATGTAATCACAATTGTCCTTATGAGACAAAAAGAGTCAGGAAGGTCAGAGATGTGACAACAGAAGCAGAGCTTGGAGTGATGGGATTGGTGGCTCTGAAGATGGAGGAAGGGGCCACATGTCAAAAAATGCAGGCGGCCTCCAAAAGCTAGAAAAGGTGAGGAAACCGTCTTCTCTAGAGCCTTCAGAAGGAACACAATCCTGCCAATACCTTGATCTTAACCCAGTAAAATCCACCAGCCTTATGACCTTCAGAAGGTAATAAATATCTGTGATTTTTAAACCACTAAGAGTGTGGTAATTTGTTATAGCAACAAAACTAATACAGCCACTAAGATTTGGTATAATGGTAAATAGCAAGAGATAACACATATTTAGTCCTTTGAAAACATGACATTTCCTAAGATGACAAAAAAAAAAACACTAAAAAAATCCCATGTTTTATTTAACTCAATATCAATATATACTAAAATGATTTTAAGTTGGTATCTTAACCATTCCATAAACTCATGACTATTCTGTTCTTACCCTGAATCAACTAATGCTTCTATTCGAATAAGCGTAGTAGAACAAACACAAAACCCTGTAAAACAATTCTTTTTCTTTCAAAAGTACACAGCTAAAGGAGGCATGCAAATTATTGGTTGGAGTTTCTTTGCCCTGCACACACAGATACAGTATTAGTGAAGACTAAGGAATTGCACTCCCATTTGACCTTTTTAATTTCCTTAATTAAAATAGAGTAATTATTCTTTAAAATTCCTCTGAGTATGCAAAAGAAACATGAACTAAATTTGTAAGGTACAACTCTCCACTTTTCTTAGGAATGATTTCCTCACTATAAGAAGTGCGGCTAAATCTAAATGCCATGTCACTGAAAGAGTTAATTTATGAACCAAATGCCTCCCAAGACACAAGACCTTCAACCTTTAAATAAAGTCTTCAAACTCAAAAGTGATACATAAATTCATATATATCTAATTTCCCCATGATAAAATATATCACTCCCCAGATACACAACTAGACTAATTTTATTCATTCATGGACATGCCCACATTCCATTCTGGTCAGTTAGAATACTTGTGAGTCAGTGTATCTTCAGTTACTATGAGCAAGAGGTCGGTTACAAAAGAATGTGGCTTTGCCATTCAAACATACACAAGTACTCTATTGTCATATTAGATTCAAAGATTTCAAAATTTAAAAAAAAATTGAAACAGATAAGCAAAAGTTCCCCAGTCTATAAAATAAGAACTAAAGATTAATTTAAAAGAAATTATATAACTAAGGAACATAAACTCAACAGTTCAATAAATCTAAGTCTCTATAAAAATGCATCAGGAATTCAAGGGTTCTTTATAAGGTACATTCCTTCAAATATCACACCTCCTTCTTTAAATAATAGAAGCATAAAAAAAAAAACTACAATAACGTAACTGGGAAATAAGACATTCCACATGGATGAATCTAAAATAAATGAAGCTTTAGTCCTTAAGCAATTTCTGCCACATACACACCTGAAATCATTTCTGATAGAAATCTTTCTAGGAGGTATTACTGATTTCCCTACTTTCTTAAAGTACACTCAATATAAATTATTATTTTCAATATGGTCTAGCAGCATTCTTTCCCAGGTCAATACAGAGAGTTTCATGTAATTCTCAAAAATAAGAGAAACTCCATTCAAAACAATAACAGCATGTTTATTTATTGCACAAGAGAAGATGTTTTACAGACTATTTTAATTATGGCTTTTTTAAGGATCCTACACAGAAAGCTCTGACTTAGGCACACCTAGCTCTGGGGTCCCCTATGACATTCTCAGTCTCAGACTCTCTCTCTCAAATAAGTAAAATCTTTAAAAAAGATTAAAAAAAGAAAGAAAGAAATGGCAAGGCAAGATTCAAAAATCAGGCTCCAGAGTTTGGGCTCTTAATCAGTTTGCTATAAACCGTCTTTTAAATGGCTCAGTCCGTTAAGCATCGGACTCTTGATCTCAGTTCAAGGTCATGAGTTCAAGCCCTGCATTGGGCTTCACACCAAACTGTTTTTTGACTAAATCCAATTGTTCTTTTTAAGAACTTTTTGTCAGGAGAACTAACTTCATATTAACATAACTTTTTAAATGTTATCAGCTGATCATAATAATAAACATCTGCCTTAACTTGCTTGTTTGTGCATGAATCAAGATGGCTTTTTTATTTCTGGTTGGTCCAGGAAGAATATAGAAAGACACTGCCCTGTGGACCTTGTCTAGATCCTTATTCAAATTGCAAAACCATGAGACACTTAAGGAAATCTGAACATTGACAGAATATTTGATGATATTAAGAAATTGCTCTTAAATTCTTAGGTGTGATAACAGCACTATGATTTTTTTCAAGTGCTTAATGATAAATACTGAAATTATATGATCTCTACAATTTGCTTCCAAATAATTCAGTGGGAGGGATTGGAGGGGAATACAGTGAAACAATATGGCCATGTGTTGTTGCTGGGTGATGAGTCCATGAGGAGTTGTTATACTTGAGAATTTGAAATTTTCTACAATAAAGGAAAGAACATGGCAAAAATGTTCTAACAGTTACTGTTGTATATAATTATTTGTTTGTAAAGTAATTTGCACCAAATGGCTCTTTTCTTTATTATTTCAGCAGAATGTTATTGGATGTGCTTGATGTTAGGGAAACATCTCTCTGAATAGGAAAGAACAGGCCTGCATTCATAAAGCTGACAATCTGGCAGGAAGTATATTTATTCAACAAGTAAATGCAAGTGAGAGGAGCACTGTGAAAGGTGATCTGCCCTCTGAGGAAGGGAAATCAGAGTGCGAGCTGGTGGTTAAATCAGTTTGCCAAGCAGCAGGGGCAGGGAGAGAAGAGTGTGCCAGAAAACACCAGTGTCAGCAGGAGGAGAAGCAATGCACAACAGCCTCGTTTGAGGAAGAGAGTGTAGGATGGTTGTATCTTTCTCAACTGGAGTTACCAAGAGAATTAGCCCTAATGCCCTGACATTAATGTAATGAATTAACATCTCTGCTATGCTTGTAGGATGGCATGGTTATGAATCACCTCTGGGAAAATTAACAAAATAGTCTCTCAAATCATTTTCTGTGGTTCTGATAAGGAACTCTGGTTGAGAAAATCACTTTAACTTATTTTCAGTCCTTTAAGACAAAGAACTGTACCAGTCCACTTCTGTGTGCAAAAATGTTATGAATGCTATAATTAAGCACCTAGTCATTGGAACCAATTCAAATAGTTCACTCATTACCAATTAAGGAAAAGATGTCAAAGCCGTTTATTCCAACTGCAACCGATCTTTTTATAATGTAAACCATACATGTTTCTGAGCACACTGTAAAGCAAAAGCTTTTTTTCAAACAAAAGTTTCTTTCAGCTGAGATTTGTACTAGCTTCGGAATGGTATTTTCAAGTAAAATGAAATACAATTTTCAGCCAACTTTCAAAATGCTTTGTTCCTGTCAGCTACTTAGGAGAATAAAAAGAACATTTGGGACACATAGGGCTAATGTTTTAAGGACTCTTATCCTAGCTTAGGAACATAAAATATCCTTTTTAACTTCAAAGTATGTGAAAAATATTTGGTGCACAATCACCCCTATTCCTTAAAGCTAATACAAAAATGTGTTCTGGGTTTTCTGTCAGAATCCTTAAGTAAGGGTAACAAATTAATGTTTTCCCCTAAAAGATTGAGAATTTGAAACAAAAATAGTGTTCTGTTTGAATACAAGTAAACTGTAACTGTTGAAACTTTTAGCATCTTAGACTTATGGAATTGTAACTACACCTCCCAAAAAAGAGTAGAAAAAGTATTTCTACTCTCCATAGCATTTAAGTTTTTGAATCTAGTGTAGAGACATTTTTAGGCCCACTTTGCAACAACTCAAGAAATAAGTTTGAAACATGCACAACAACCTAAAGAAACAGGAACTGTCCTGGAAGAAAAGGAAGTGGACAACTGACAACACGAAAACTAAGTATGTCCATGTACATTCTCAACAAGACTGCCCAAGGATAGAGAAATAACTGACACAATGACGCAATTAATCCACATTCAATTTCCAAAGGACAAAAGACAAGCATTGCTGCAATGTTATGCTCCATAAACACACACAAAGAGGTTTACTATTTCTTTACTCTGCTTTTTTAAATTGTCGGCTTTTAATTTTGTTTGTATATATTCGGCTAGCACTGTTTCCTTTCCATTCAAGTGTCAATCCCGAGGATGAAACTTCTTCCCTACTTAACTGAGTAATCAAATCTGAAGAAACCATTGACTCTGTAGGAACGGATGCAATGGTTTCGGGTATTGGCTTATTTTAACGTTTTGCTGTCATTTCGTTAACAGCATCTTTTAAATGCATAGCATTCTGCGGGCCGCATGAACCCCGCAAATCACATTCCATTTGCAGGCGGCGGCTGCACACAGCACTGAGTCATTCAAGCACGCGACTCCACCCTACACCTTATCCCCGCTTTCACTTCCAGCAGGATCAGTTCCGCCAGGCCCCAACCTCCCCCTCGGAAAGGACAGGGCTCCACTACAGAGGGGCGTTACAGTAATCGGGGCTGATAGCAGGCTTTTCGCTACCGCCCTTTAGGACAGGCTCAAAACTTTCCTCCCCGAGCTCCCACTGCAGGACCGCAGTACGCAAGCAGCGGGCCCACCGCAGCCGCTCAGCCGGCTGCGTCCTCCCCCCACCCCCTTCTCCCCTACGGCTCTCCCAGGCAGACCCCCCGCACCACACGCTGCGCAGGCGCGCGCACGCGCCCTCCGCCCGGTGGGCTCCGAGGTCGACGGAAGGTGGGAAAGGTTAGGGTAGGGGCCGACAGTGGCGATGGCAGGCTGCGCCCGCAAGTTTTCTCACCTCGGTAAACGGGTCCATCGCCCCGGACTTCGCGTGTCGATTGCAAGACGACGGAAACGGTGGTTCAAATTCAGAAAAAGAAAAGAAGTGAGTTTCGGTTCAGCGTGTCACTTGGAGAAAACCAGAAGGCCGGGGCGGGGAGGACTCTCCCAAACTACTCGCCTCTGCCCCTCAGCCTCCAGTATCAGATTCGGCCTCCTGCGGCCGTTCAAATTTGAATTTCAGCGCCTGTACAGCGCGCCTGCGCGCGGGGCGGAGCGGGACACGCCTCTGCCCGCCCCGGCTCTCGGTCACGTGGCCGTGCCGGGCCGCGGGGGTTCCGCTGGGTAGCTGGCCTCCCGTCGGTCACACCCCAGCTCCGGAGGCCGGGATGCGGCGGAGGTGCGGCGCTCCCGGCGCTCCAGGCGCCTCGGGGCCCGAAGCCCCACCCCAGCGCTCGCCTGTTTAAGCTGATCCCTTGGAACCTTCCCGCCTTCCGTCATTCCTTAATACAGGATTAACAGCCCTTGTGTTTGAAATCCCACTGGCCTGGTGGCATCTGTAGCTTTCCGCCCGCCCCTGCGTCGCCCTAATGGGGACTGCGGGCTTGACCCTCACGAGGGGCTTCTCTAGTGTGGGTCCCCGGATAATTGGGGCTAATGACCCACCTCGGGCGCTAGATACCTTTCTCATTGGGAAGATAAGGCTATAACCTTAACAGACTGTGTGAAAAGTTCATACACAAAACTCCTGTGGTGCCTTTCTATTTTAAATCCCATCCAAATTTATACAGTGTTAGAGCTGGAAAGATTAAGAAGCCATCCGCCTTGATGCTTTTACAGCCGAGAGCGGGGAGACCCTGAGACAAATAACTCTTGTCCAGGAGAAATGAAAATTCCATTCTCAGCTCATGGTCCTCTTTCCATCACGAGATCAGCTGTGTCTCACGATTGTTCTTTACAGATTACTCAGAATTGTAAAATACATTATGTAATTACTGTATCAGATTCCTTTCTTCAGCAGGTGTGTGCTAGGGCTTGTAGAGACAACAGTTCTTGACTTGTTCAGCTGAAAAGCAACACCATGTAGATAAAGGAGTGACTGCCTAACGGCTGAACAAACCAAAACTATTTCTCCCAAGTAAGATGTTTTGGTATATTTAATAACCTTTCCATCTTAGCATTCAGTAGCCATTACAAAAAGTATTTCACTAATATCTTTAATTTGAATTTTGATGCTATAGGTTGTAATAAAAAGAATTCTGAGTGTGGAGTAGGAAGAAATTGCTTGGGATTTTGGCTCCACAAGGACCATGTGACCTTAGGCAAATCATTTAATCCACTATTTTTAAAACCTTTTGAAAATATAGTTAGGGCGCCTGGGTGGCTCAGTTGGTTAAGCGACTGCCTTCGGCTCAGGTCATGATCCTGGAGTCCCTGGATCGAGTCCCGCATCGGGCTCCCTGCTCGGCGGGGGGTCTGCTTCTCCCTCTGACCCTCCCCCCTCTCATGTACTCTCTCTCATTCTCGCTCTCTCAAATAAATAAATCTTTAAAAAAAAAGAAAGAAAGAAAGAAAGAAAATATAGTTAAAGCTGACCCTCTACCTAGAAAAACGCCCATTTAATCATAAAGTATTTGACATAGAATTTCATGAAGTTCATAGTCACCAAGTTAGCAACTTATGGTTTGGCTTCTCTGGATTTTAGTTTACTCATCTATAAAACAGGAACCATCAACTGCCCTGCATTCTTCAGAGTTGTTAGGAGGATCAGATGAAAAACTGAAACAGAACCAGAAGTATTCTGTAATAAGCCACTACTCAAGTGTGTGGTGTATCAAATTATTTTTAACTCAAAATATGCTACTTATGAACCAAGGAGGAAACGATGTTTGCATTTTTTTCACTGCTAGACAGGAAAGGTGTGTGTATGTGTGTTGGAGGGGAGGGAGGAGAGTGTTTTAAACAACACTGGAAAAGAAGTTATTAGAAATTTATGTAGTCAGTGTGCCTTCCCACTTTGGCTTCTGTGAGCCTTAGATTCTTTATAACCAGGTTCTAGTCAAGACTAAAAGAGATACATAAAGCACATAGTACAGTATAACTGCTCCAAATATTTAGTTTATCTTCTTTCATAATCCCCTTATGTCTTTGGTCTTCACACTGATAATGATGACGGTGAAGATGATAGCAACCACCAAAACAGTAGCTACAATATGTTAAACACCTCCCAGCTGCCAGAAACTGTGCTAGATACTCAAGTCTACTCTTCCTGGAGTACAGCCATTGTCACCCTAACATGTCTCCTTTTCTCCATTCTTACCCCTGGTACCTCATTCTTCAGTTTATAAACTGGAATTAACTTTTCTCCTTTTAAAACTTGTATTATATTTCCAGTTTACAAAAAAGTAATGAATAAAACATAACCATGTACACACCACCTAGCTTAAAGAGATATATAATTTTATACTTGAAGTCTCCTGTGTGTCCCTTCTTAATTCCATTCACCTTCTGCTCCCCAGGGGTAAAACTATCCTGATTTTAATGTTTATCATTCCCATGAAATTTATGTACTTTCATTACATCTACATATATATCCCTAACAATGTGTTGTGATCTACATAAAATTTTTTTACTATATGTATCTTTCTGCAATTGTTTATTTTTCTGCTCCATATTCTTTTCATGAGATTCATCCTCACTAATAGCTGTATTACTTGCAATTTATGTATCTACTATCCTGTTAATGGATGTTTAGCTCATTAACAATATTTCATTCCAAAGATTCCGTGATACTATAAATTTTTTTGTCTCCTTTATACACATGCAAAATTTTATCTACAGTAATGTACCTAGGAATTACTTTGATAAATATATTTCAATATTATAGCCAGATATTAAAAATAAATTTAATCTTCAAAATGATTATCACAATTTTTACTTCAGTCAGCAGTACATGAGCATGCCTGCTACTTCAGTGCCTCCCTAACACGTGGATACTTTATTTAGACTTTGCCATTCCTGTCTGGGTGCACTTCTCTTACTCCTGAACTTGAGCATTATTTTCATGTGATTATTGGTCTTTCAGTTTTCCTTTTCTGTGAATTTCAACTCTATATGCTTTGCCTATTTTTCCATGCAGTTACTTAGTTTTTTCTTATTGATTCATAAGCTTTTTGTTGTTTGTTTAGTATTTTCTGGAAGAATAACTATTTTTAGCTTGTAATTATCTTTTCTTAGTTTATGGTTTATCTTTTCACCTTAGGATGTCTTGGATGTAGAGAAATGTTTAATATTAATGTAATTAGATATATGTATATTTTCCTTTAGGAATTGTGCTTTTTATGTTTCAAGAAATCCTTCCCTACTCTGAGGTTATAAAGATGTTCTCCCATATTTTCTACTAAAATGTATTGTTTTCATCATTTTGTCTTTAAATTATCTGGTTTGATTTTTTTTTTTTTGGATAACCAAATGTCTGAGCAGCACTTTTTTGTCCATTCTTTCCCCACTGACCTGTAATGCCACTTTCATAATATATCAACTTTTTATGTATATGGAGGTCTATTTTGGAGCTCTTTATTCTATTCTAGTGGTTCATTTGTCTATTCTTCTCCCAATATTAAACTGTCTTAATTATAAGTATTGATACCTGGTAGGCAAGTTAAAAATTAAATTGACTTGGCTAATTGACTTGGCTCATTTGGCTCCCTGTTTTTACAATGTATGGTCAGATTGTCAAACTCCACAAAGAAAAAAAATCCTCTTGAGATTTTTATTGGAATTGTACTGAATTTATCACATAATTTGGAAAGAATTGATGTCTTTGTGATATTGAGCCTTTCCATTTGTGAACATGGTAGATCTTCATTAATTTAGGCCTACTTCAGTATTTTCCAAAAATGTTTATAATGTGCTTCCCTACAAATCTTTAAACTGATTTATTCCTTTGTACTTTTGTTGTTGTTGCTACTTTTTACATATGATATCTTTTTTTTTTTTAAGATTTTTATTTTTATTTATTTGAGAGAAAGAGAGAGAGACAGAGAAACAGCATGAGAGGGGAGAGGGTCAGAGGGAGAAGCAGGCTCCCCGCTGAGGTGGGAGCCCGATGTGGGACTCGATCCCAGGACTCCGGGATCATGACCTGAGCCGAAGGCAGTTGCTTAACCAACTGAGCCACCCAGGCGCCCCACGTATGATAGCTTTTTATTTATTTTTAAATCATCACTGGTATGTAGGAACATAATTGATTATTGCAAACCTACTCAACTATCTTACTAGTTTTGGTAATTTATTTATAGAGAAGGATCTTTTTAAAATGTAAATTAAGCAGTGTCAATTCCTTATTCAGAGCTAGTTCATGTCTTTAATTGCAATTAGAATAATTTCCAAATTCTTTATCATATCTACAAGGCCCTAAATGATCTGGACTCTGTTTTCTTCTACAGTACTCTCCCTTTTTTTCACTAGGCTCCCGCCTCATAGGCTTTTTTTCTGGACAAAAAAAGACCAAATTCCTTTTTTCTTCAAGAATTTTCCACCTCCTAGATGCTGCTCCTCTAGATCTACCCATGTCTGGCTCCTCATTAATTGAGTGTGAGCTGGAACATACTACCTCCTCAAAGAAGACTTCCCTGTTTGGGTGGCCACACCCTTCCTCTCTGCCCCCTCTCCCAGTCACTTTCCATCCTATTATGCTGATTTATTTTCTTCATTGCATTTACCACTTATGTGGAATTTTTTTTTTTTCAGATTTTATTTATTCATTTGTCAGGGAGAAAGAGAGGGAGAGCACAAGCAGGGGGAGCAGCAGGCAGAGGGAGAAGCAGGCTCCCCGCTGAGCAGGGAGCCCCACGTGGGACTTGATCCCCGGACCCTGGGATCGTGACCTGAGCCCAAGGCAGACGCTCAACCGACTGAGCCACCCAGGCGTCCCTATGTGGAATTAGTTTTGTTATGTATTTATGTTTATTATCTGTCGCTCCTACTAGAGTGTAAGCTATGGAATGGCAAGAACATGTCTTATTTATAGCTGTAACCCAGCACCTTCTGGGAACATAAGTTCAGTAGAAGTTTGTTGAATGAATGAGTATAAAATAAGTATTATTCCTATTTTATTTTTTTAAAGATTTTATTTATTTATTTGACAGAGAGAGAGAGACAGCGAGAGAGGGAACACAAGCAGAGGGAGTGGGAGAGGCGGAAGCAGGCTTCCCGCGGAGCAGGGAGCCCGATGCGGGGCTCGATGTGGGGCTCGATGCGGGGCTTGATCCCAGGACCTGGAATCATGACCTGAGCTGAAGGCAGACGCTAAACAACTGAGCCACCCAGGCGCCCCATGTATTATTCCTATTTTAGAGATAGGGAAACTGAGATACAAAGAGGCTAAGTGATCAGACCATCACCTAATAATTTGAACCAGATCTGTCTGACTTCAAATCCTAGACTGTTTATAATTTAGACATTTCAATTAATTAATTTATTTATTTGGATCACCAAAGACACAATAATTATGTAAATGTGCCCTCGAGCTACATCCAAAGGCCTGAAAAATGGCAACCATGCTTTGCTCTTGGAATTGCTTTCTTAAAAAAAAGTTCTTTTTTGGGCGCCTGGGTGGCTCAGTTGGTTAAGCGACTGCCTTCGGCTCAGGTCATGATCCTGGAGTCCCTGGATCGAGTCCTGCATCGGGCTCCCTGCTCGGCAGGGAGCCTGCTTCTGCCTCTGACCCTCCCCCCTCTCATGTGCTCTCTCTCTCTCATTCTCTCTGTCTCAAATAAATAAATAAATAAAATCTTTAAAAAAAAAAGTTCTTTTTTAACTATTGAAAAGAAATGTATGCTGTAATCACATGATTATTAGTAGTTAGACTATGCAGTTTGGCTTAAATGATGTTAAGATTGTAAAAGTCATTAGAACTATCTTCCCTGTTTTTTATTTATTTATTTATTTATTTTAAAAGATTTTATTTACTTGAGAGAGAGAATGAGAGACAGAGAGCATGAGAGGGAGGAGGGTCAGAGGGAGAAGCAGACTCCCTGCTGAGCAGGGAGCCTGATGCGGGACTCTATCCAGGGTCTCCAGGATCATGACCTGAGCCGAAGGCAGTCGCTTAACCAACTGAGCCACCCAGGCGCCCTTTCCCTGTTTTTTAAATGAAAATCGCAACCTCTCAAGTTATTTAGGTAAAGACCACAGCTTATTACATTAACTTAAGAATAGAATCAAGGCTATGTAGATTAAAGGTGACACTTATGAGTATTTGCTCTTTCTAAGAGACTTCCTTTTCAACAGAGGAAATAATAATCATATCTTTCATAGCTAAAATTGATGGAGGGCTAAAAACAAACATTGGAAAGCATTTACTCAATAAAGACACTCCAAATGTTATATATTTACAGTTAATTTTTCAAAATACATTCGCACTCATTTCATTCACAAAATAATACAATGATGTAAATATTCTTATTTTTACAGGAAGAGAAAAGGCCAAGGTCTAACCACAAGGCAATGGCAAGAAGGATTAAAGTGAAATTCTCTACTTCAGGTTATCTGGCTGAAGGGCCACTTCTTTTACACATTTATTATAATGAAGAAATAAGAACCATCAAAGAATGTTGTATACATGTTACGGAAAAGGGTTGTTTTATTTGTTACGATCTCTGCTATTAATGGTCCCTAGCATCACATTTTAATGGTTCTTAGCATCAGATTTTTTTCTTTTCTAATTTAATCAATGAAAATGTTTCATATTCCAGAGTGAGGGAAAACAAATTGTGCTTTCTGAACATACTGTATTGTTCTTAAAACTCAATGTAACTACAGTCATACTATTTTCAAAATCTATACAGCTTTAATCTCCTTTTTACTTTCTCAAGTGGTGAGTAAGGGTATTAAGAGAATTCATATTTAAAGGAGTACAGCAAATCCTTTCATAAAGAGGAACAATTCTTTTATGCACTTATCACACTATAATTTATATATTGATAACTACTTTTTCTACCTAATTTTTTTTTAGAGATATTTTTATTTATTCATTCAAGACACAGAGATAGAGAGAGAACATGAGCAGGGGGAGAAGCAGGCCCCCTGCTGAGCAGGGAGCCCAGTGCAGGGCTGGAGCCCGATGTGGGGCTGGAGCCCGATGTGGGGCTGGAGCCCAATGCGGGGCTCGATCCCAGGATGCTGGGATCATGACCTGAGCTGAAGGCAGACACTTAACCATCTGAGCCACCCAGGCGCCCCATACCTAGATTTTTTTTAAGCTATATTCACAGAGCCTATTTTTAGATGTTTAAAATGATACATATTAAAGAAAAGCAGATCTTAAATATTACAAAGTAGCAGAAGCCAATGTTCCTTAAACATCAAAGTCTCTCTATTGGATATCAAAAATAAAATCTTCTTAAAATGGATGTCAGAAGAAGATTCATTGTATTCCATTGATGTTTGTCATGAACTTATCTTCCAAACACTTCAAAAACATCTCTTCACATACTACTTTTAGACCATGCTTCTTCTACTCTCTCATTAATGCTTCCAAATTTTGGCATGTGTGACATTCACATTCACTCCCCACTTCCTTGCTTCTCGGAGTCAGGCACCATCCTGGTCTTTCTCTGCACCATTCAGGCCTGACGTGAAACATGCCATCGAGAAATGTTTGCTGATAAACACAGAGACCACAGTCTCCTACACCCTGACCTCACCATTCCTCAAAGCTTCCCACAAGACTGACCTTTTCCTCTCTTCTGCTCAGCCATCATATGTATGGCCACACTTGTATGCTAATCAACATTTGGAAGTGCTCTATCTCTAAGATTTCAAACCCAAAAACTGGCCTCCTGATTGTAATCTCAAATCCTTACCTCTTCTCCACTGCTGCTCACTCTTGCTAAACCTGCAAGCCCCCCTAACCCTAACCTTCAGTCCATTCTCCTTTCTTAACTTTTGGGCACATTAAAAATGTTATAGCCCGTACTCTAAATTAGCCCTGATCTCCCACCTTGCCGTTTTCTATGAGGCCATGTGCTAAGTAGTTCAATCTATTGTGAAAAGGAGGGTAAGAGAAAAGGGAGTTTAAAAAAAATTTAAGGGGTGCCTGGGTGGCTCAGTCGTTAAGCGTCTGCCTTCGGCTCAGGTCATGATTCCAGGGTCCTGGGATCGAGCCCCGCATGGGGCTCCCTGCTCAGCGGGAAGCCTGCTTCTCCCTCTCCCTCTACAGCTCCCCCTGCTTGTGCTCGCTCTCTCTGTCAAATAAATAAATAAAATTTAAAAAAATAATAAATAAAAAATAAAAAAAATTTAAGAGCTTGTAAGGATCCTAATTCCGCCCCTTAAAATAGTACAGGAGGAAACAAGAAGATTATGACTAGTTTAAGATTTCCAGAACTTATTGGCCCTTTCCAGGTCTCTCCCCCAAACACTGTCCCACTCCTTTATGTCTTACCTGTTCCCTACCCAACCAGTCCCCAAAGGAAACCACTTCAATATCATTTTTCTTGGGCCCTTGTCCTTGTTGCATTTAACTTGCCAATTTCTAACCTATTTTTTTTCTATTTTTCTTGGCTTGCTGAGCAGTGGGCCAATTCCATTTCAAATTTATCCCAACTAACTGAATGTTTCACGTTGCTCAGAATCCTTTCATTCTTAAAAAAAAAAAAAGAATCCTTTCATTCTTATCCATTTGAGTCCCTATTAAATTCTCTATCAGTTTCCCATCCCACTCTCTTACACTTCTGCAAATGAGTTTACTACTCACTTTGCTTAATGTTTAATGCCAAGGAGAGTAACTTAATAGAAAACTCTCAATTATTTGCTGTTTCCTGAACATACCCTGCTCTGCTACATCCATGGCTTTCTCACCTTGATCCTGCTATTGAAATGTCCTCATAGCACCTTTGGGTATATCTGTATGAGGCCAGCTGAATATCATGTCTCAAAAGGTCACCACCTAGTTCATTTTCCACCTTAGTACTCAATTTGCACCACTTTATTTTGATATGATTTCAGACTTATAGAAAAGTTGCAGAAGTTTTATGGGGCGCCTGGGTGGCTCAGATGGTTGAGCATCTGCCTTCGGCTCAGGTCATGATCCCAGGGTCCTGGGATCCAGCCCCGCATCGGGCTCCTTGCTCTGCGGGAAGCCTGCTTCTCCCTCTCCCACTCCCCCTGCTTGTGTTCCCTCTCGCTGTCTGTCTGTCAAATAAATAAATAAAAAATCTTAAAAAAAAAAGAAAAAAGAAAAGTTGCCAAAGTTTTATACATATACACATAGAAAAAAATAGAATTCAGATGTCTTTCAACCAGATTCTTAATATATTAACATTTTACTACATTTGCTTTCTTCTCATTCCCTCTCTTTCTCTCTCTCTGTACACATACACAGATACACATATTTACATATATATGCATAATCTAAAGTATTTAGGGGTAAAAGGGCATCATGTCTGCCAGCTAATCTTAAACAGGTCAGAAAAAAACACACATATCATACATATATATATAATTGTATAGTTATGTATATATTACTCCGCATATGTGTGTGTATATATATGTATATTTGAGAAAAGGACTTTGTTGGCTCCTTCTCCTTTGTGCCACAACTAAATGGCTAAGAACTCTAAATTCTACCCTGAGCTCTCCTGTCTACCTATACACCCTCCCTGGGTGATTTCATCAGTCCCATTGACTTAAAATACTGTCCTTATACTGATGGCTCCCAGATTTATTTATTTATCTAGCATGATCCAACCACCTATTTGAAATATTGACGTGGACTTCTAACTGGCATATTAAACTTAACATAACCAAAATAGAATTCCCCACTCAACCTGTTTTTCCCTCATCTTCTTCATTTCCACACATAATACTACTATCCACTCAGTTGCTCAAGCCAAAAACCTGGGAGTCATGTTCAATTCCTTTTTCCTCCCCTCCCCACATACTCAACCTACTGATCAACTCCCCCTCTAAATATATGCTGGGTTGTCTACTTCTTTTCCTCTCTACAGCTCCTATTCCACTCCTAAGCCATCATCACCCACACTTGGCCCACTATAAGTCTCCTATCTGGTTTCCCCACTTCCATTCTCACCCTCTTATCTATTGTCCTCAGAACAGTCAGTACAGTCTTTAAAAACAAATAAGCCATATTATGTCACTGCCCTGTTTAAAATCAACCAGCGGCTTCTGATTGCATTTCGAATAAAGTCCAAATTCCTTTTGCTGGCCCCCGCCTACCCCCGAGATCTTTTCTCCTACCACTTCCCCCAGCTCACTGGACTCCAATCATGCTGACCTTCATGTAGTTCCAGAATCATGTCAAGACCATTGCCATCTCAGGGCTTTTGCATTTACAATCCCCTCCACCTAGAATGCTTGTCTCCCCAACCCCCCACCCCCCACCCAGCCAAATTTACTATGGCTGACTCTTATCCTTCAGATCTCAGCTCAAAAGTCTCTTTGTCAAAGAGGCCTTTTCAGACCCCGTCTAGGACAAGTCACCATCTAGCATACTTCCCTGATTTACTGTACTTCATAGTACCTATCGGTAATTATACTTTGGTTAACTTGATCCTTGTTTGTTTCTCCCACTTAACATATGTTCTAAGAGAACTGGGACTCTCACCACAGCATCCTTGATGTATGTGCTCAAAGACTGGTTGATGTGTGTACACCATGTTTACATATGTGTATATGCACTATCAGTAAGTTCTCTGAGGGTAGGTATCATATCTTCTTCATCTTTTTGCCTTGTATATAGGAGGCACTTAACAAATCTGTGGAAGGAGTGAACTAATGCACATCTTGTTTTTTTCAAAATAAAATTAAGACAGGCAATTTTTTTTTGTCTGATTAAAAAATAAACTTCCTCCCCCAATCATTTACAACAAAACATCCTATCAAAAAAATCAGTGTTTCTCAGGATTTTTGTGTTCTATTTTCATTGAGGTGAAAAGGCAGAGGAGATTTCACAAAGCATTCTTTGATTTGTCTCCCACTTAATGCTTTTCATTCTCCTGAAAAAGACATACTGAAAACATTCCATTCTTTCAATACAGACATCCTGAAGGCATTCAAATGTCACTCAAAATTTTTTTCAAAAGCCACAGAAACCAACTATTCCTTGGATTTTTTTTTCTTTTATGAGTCAAGGAACATTGTTTACAGCTTGCCCTGAGGCTTCTGTTAATGTTTGTTAGAATGGGGTGTTCAAGTAGAGTTGCTCTGTTCTTTTATAATGGCAGACTGCTGCAGATTAATTTTCCTCAACTCATATATTTTCAATGACCTAGAATGTTATAAGTGGCTTCCAATAAACAGGAAGGAAAGTCAAAAGTATTTTCTCGAACCTTCTCCTCCCCCCATTCTTTTAAATTCTTATCTAAAATTTAAGTGAATATTATTTTAATGTTCTAATTCCTTTTAGTTACTGAGATAACTTCTTAAGAAATTAAACTTTTTCTCAGTTTCAAGCATAATGTATACTTGATCGGCCCTCAACAATATGAACCTTTTCTATAGAAGGTGAAATATTGTAATTATTTGTCTTTCCACTAGCAGTAGCAATACTTATTAATTAGCAGCCTTCTCCAGTCTTCCCCATCTCTCTCTTCCTTTTTCTTAGTCTTTACTACACAACTCCCTCATTCGAAGTAAATGATCAAATAAATGTGTTTAAGTCTTTAAAAAGGAGGTTGTTGATCTGTTTTCTAAAACAAAAAAATGATCCCCTCTTATTACAGAGATGTTTTGACTTTTTTTCAGAAACTCCATGGATTATGAATAGTTTACTATGTAAACTATGTAAAAGTTACTGATAAAATAAGAGAAATATAAGCTCTTTTTCCATAACATAAAAATCCCACCACACAAAAAAGAATTTCTATTAAAATTCCTATTTTTCTGTTTTTCATATCTAAAATTGAATGGAAGTCATCATTAAAGATATTCAGTAATCAAAATGATCCACAATATAATGTTGGTAGTGTATGTAAAAATGACCATAAAAGTAAAATGAAATATAATGTTATAGTAGGATAACTACAATGGCATCCTTAGCTACTGTTGGAAAACCTAAGTTTAGGGCGCCTGGGTGGCTCAGTTGGTTAAGCGAATGCCTTCGCTCAGGTCATGATCCTGGAGTCCTGGGATCGAGTCCCACATCGGGCTCCCTGCTTGGCAGGGAGTCTGCTTCTCCCTCTGATCCTCCCCCCTCTCATGCTCTCTCTATCTCATTCTCTCTCAAATGAATAAGTAAAATCTTTAAAAAAAAAAAAAAAAGAAAAGAAAACCCAAGTTTAGGGAGGGTGCATCCTTAAAGATAAATATAAATCATTAAAGGCAGTTTTTATAAATTTTAATAAATTTTTAGCTTTATTTTACAACAGTGCTTTGAAAATGGACTAGTAATTGATAATCACATCAATTCTTTTGTCTCAATATTAATGGTTTATATAGAAACGGATATAAAGAAAAGTTTCTCAGAAAGATGGAATTGTTCATTGTTCTGGCGGATATGTAAAAACAATGCTGACTCAAAAGCAGCCAAGTGGACAGCTGCAGATGCTGTACCCAATGGAAATACTAAGCAGGCATAGCACAAATCAATAATTAACAAAGCAGATGTACAAAGCTTGATGAGGATGAATAATTGCATAGGCAGGAATGGTAAAAGGAGCTGATAACAGTACTAGTTTTGTAAGAAATTAGATAAACTCTTTGTATTCACAAATTTGTTAGCAAGAGTACTTCAATGCCTAATAGTACACAAAGAATATCTTTTCAAAATGCTTTGATTAAATTGATATGCACCTTTAATAACACTTATCACTAAGGATTATTTAGAAATCAGAATTATCCACAAAGAAATATTGGTAGGGTGACCAAAACATAATTTTAAAAGCAAATAATGAAATAATGTTCTAGGTGCATCTAACTACAGGGGCATCAAATTGTTTATTTTTGGAATTCTTAAGTTTAATGAAATGTCGAAGAGGGAGGTATATCTTTAGGGCACATCCTTTTCTAACTTTGGTGTGTGTGTATGTGTGTATAAACCCTTTCCTAACTAGTCAATAAGTTTCTTGGGGATAAATATCATGTTTTATAATGTACTCTAAAAGCACTAAGCCCAGTGCCTTATATGTAAATAAATACATTTTGATTTCTTCAGAATATAATTAAAATGGACAATATGATTAAGTATGCGTTAGTAAAAGCATTCTGAGTAAATCCTTTACATAAATGCTCAATATATGACTTGGAAACATCTTTTAGGAGTCTTTTTTTTTTTCTTTGAAAAATAATTCTTAAATTGCAGTGACTTTAAAAACTAGAAATTTGCAGTGGTAATAGATGCATTTTTATAGCAAACTTGGAAAGCAAATTTCAGAGTTTTAGTTACGTAAGGAAGATAGGTATGTAAGGTTCATTTATAGCCTTCTATTTTCCTTAGGACATATGTTGCAGGAATAACTGCCCTCATGAATGCAAGGATTCATTGCTCAAAACTCCATCAAGTGCTCTAACCTGAAGATTCCTTCTTTACATGGGCATTTTATATCATTCTATTTTCTTTGAGTTATCATTGAAAATGCATACTTTCTACTGTCTACTTATTCATTAATTTACAAATGTTTATTGAGTACCTACTGTGTGCCAGGCTCTATTCTAGATGTTGGGAATATAGCAGTGAACAAGCAAAAATCACTTCAGTTATGGAGATTTTATTCTAAGGATGGAGACAAATCAGTAAAATATTTGATAAATTAGTGTTCAGTACTAAGGGGGAAAAAATGAAACAGAGAAGTAGGGTAGGAAATCTGAGAAAGAAGTAGAATTTTAAATTGAGTGGCCAGGAAAGGCCTCACTGAGAAGTGACATTTGGATTAAATCCTGAAAGAGGTGAAGGAGCTATCCTTTGGCTGTCTGCGGGGAAGAGCATTCCAGGCAGGGGAAATCCCAACTTACAAAGGCCTTGAAGTGAACCAGTGCTTGGCATAGTTGAGAAATATCAAGGAGGCCAATGTGTCTGGAAGAGACCAAGGCAGAGAGTGGGGGTAAATGAGATCAAAGGGATGACAGAAGGCTAGGTCATAAAGGACCTCATAGGTAAGAATGGAAGCCATTGAAGTGTTCTGCACAGAAGAGTGACATCTGACTTTTTAACAGGATCACACTGGCGACTGAATTTTGAGAAGAAAGTGAAGAGGGCAAGGGTGGAAATATGGAGATCATTTAGGCTATAGCTATAAGCCAACAAGAGATGGTGGCTTGAAACAGGATGGTGGCAGTGGTGATAGTGAGAAGTGGCTGGATTCTGGATATATTTTGAAGATAGTATTCACAGGATTTTCAGACAGAATACGATGTAAGGTTTTCTACTATTTGTGATAGTTAAATTTCCACTGTTCCCTCCTAACTGATCAAAAAGTTACAAATTCTCACACATTTTCTGTCATTCCTAGATTATGATGTTAACATAACTTTTGTTCCTGAGTTTTTAAAACATATTTCAATGATTTCTGTGTCCTGTCTCAATCTTGAGGAAGGGTAAAGAGAAAATGTGGCTCAGAAATTTGACAGTGACAACACTATCTTATGAGCTCATTCTAAACTGTAAGCTTGGGGAGACTTAGTTCTTACCTTATTTCCTCCAGGCCTGTCTCAGAACCTTGCACACATCAGGCTCTCAAAAAATGTTGAATGTCTCTACATTTTCCACGGAATAACAAGCTGAAGACAACATCCAGCGGTATCAATTGCACAATCATAAATTAAAATGTGTATTTTAAGGGCGCCTGCGTGGCTCAGTCGGTCAAGCGCTTGCCTTCCGCTCAGGTCACGATCCCAGACTGCTGGGATCAAGCCTGCGTGGGGCTCCCTCTCATTCTCCCTCTGTGCTCTCTCTCTCTCCCAAATAAATAAATAAAATCTTAAAAAAAAAAATAAAATTTGTATTTTATTAAAGATATTAAGCTGGAACACTCAACTGATAAATGTATTTGAGCTTCCTCAAATAATAAAGATGCTCATTAACACCTTTCAACCTAAAGTTGTTTTAGCTTTTCCTAACCTTTTAACTTAAGGGCGGAGAAGATTGGCTTTGCAATTCACAGCTGGAGCGGTTATGTCACACCGCCCCTCTCTTGTGAAGTTCCCGCAGTGTTCAGCCGTCTTGAACAAGGCACAAACGTCTATAGGAATTATCAGACAAGATGCGTGTATACCAGTGGCCGGAGACCCAAGCCTCTCCCTGGGCCCAGCCCACACAGACCCCGGAGACACGGGCCTACGCTGTGTACGCCGGGAGTTGTAGTTTCCCTCCCTTCTCTCGCGTCCTTTCGAGTGTAGCCGCCGGAGCGCTAGCGCCCCAAGCGGCGCGCAGGCTCTGTGAAGCGCAGCGCACGAGGACGGCGAGGAGCGTTTCCTAGCAACGGGGGAGCGGCAACGTCACGGCGGCTGGTTCTAAGCGCCGCTGCCTACTGTAGAGTCGGTGTGTGTACCTTCCGGCACCTGCGGGCTGGAGGGAACGCTTCTCACAGCCGTGTCCGAACGTTCTTCGTCTGTCCTTACCCGCTTTATCCTGCCCCAGGTCGCGGAGAACAGCCTCCCGCCGCGACCCGCCTCTGAGGCCCGGGCCTTCTGGGCTAGAGGCGGTCCGGTCGGTTCCCGCTGGCCCTCGCCCCCCGCGCCCGTGGAGCCAGCCAGCCGCCCGCGGCCTCGGCGGGACGATGCTGGAGTCCATTCGCGTGACGGGTGAGTGCCGGGAAAGGCTGGCCCCTGGGTTGGCAGGGGCGACCAGCGTCCTGCCGGCCGCTGGCGGCGGGTGTGGGGCGACTCGGGGCCCCAACCGCCCAGAGGCCGAGGTAACGGTAGGATGTGGGTTCCGCGCGGGGCGCGGACGCTCAACCTGGCGCCGGGAACAGTGCGCGGCGCGCTGGCGGTGCTCAGAGAAAATGCGCGGAGGGAAGACAGAAAAAACGGTCCCTTTTCCTTTTGTCGCTTATTATCAGTAAGCACGTGCCATGGAATCTATGGAAGAAAATTATGATATACACATTACTGGCCCTACAAATGTGCTGTCTAAACATTTCATTTCAAAGCGTATTAGGTGCTATACGGTACTGGCGTCTAATTTTCTAGAATGTTCAGAAAAATCAGAGCTAAGCAAAAGAACACATTCCTGTATATGAGTGTTTACACAGTGTTTATTTCTCTCTGTGCTTTAATTCTTAAGTCAGTGAGAACGTTTTCAGTTTGTATTATTAGTAGGTCACTCTATAGTATGTATTATACCAACCTGAAGAAATGGGTGTTCAGACCCCAGGTCAGAAAGTTTACTTGCCTTTTATTTAAAAAAAAGTATGGATGTTAACCATTTAAATATTATACTACATATTAGAAGGCTTTTCTTGGCCATTATCCCGGCATTCAATTCTGTATAACATTTCTGCAAGACAGGGTCCGTGGTAGTCCAGTATCATGATGAAGAACAACAGAGTAAAGGGAAATGCCTAATCCTGAAGCTAGTGTCAAAATAAGGCTGGAATTTTTTAGTATCAGGCATTGCAGTACCAAACAGACCATTTTTTTTCCTATCGGTTTTTAAATTCTAAACTGAATTCCTTTCCAATGGAAATACTTGTGGTCTTAATTTTATGGTGTTTTACTTCATGTTCGGTTTTTTAAAATAGGGAGCTGATACTGTACTTTATCTTATTATTTATGTTGACAGGAAGCACAAGATCTAAGCAACTTAAATTAGCATTAGTTTTTTAAAATGTAATTTGGTGTGGACACTATTTTTTCATCTTAAATTACAGTGAAAAATTTGAAAAAGTTACTCAAAAATACCATACCTTCTTTTTGTTTTGGAGCAGGGTCTCTCAGCTTTGCACTATTAACATTGAATTAATGGATAATTCTTTGCTGTGGAGGGCTGTCCTATGCATTGTAGAATGTTTAACAGTATTCCTGGCCTCTACTCACTAGATGCCATTAGCACCCCCCCCCCCCACTTACACAGTTGTGACGACCAAAATGTCACCAGACATTGTCAAGTGTTCCCTAGAGGGCAAAATAACTCCCCTCCCCATCTAAAAACCACTGCCTTGGAGAAGAATATAGTTTGATTCCGTCAAAGTGAAGGTTTTTAGACAACGATTTAGAATAATATCAATTAAAATAATTTCCCCAAAACAAAACAATCATTGTAGAGAGAGAATACGATTATGATAATAGTATTAGAAAGTGGGTATTCTGACCAACCAGTCAGCAACAGAAAGTGGATCGCCTTTTCAGTAGGTGGAGGTGGAAGTTAAAGAGAGGTGCTTTATGAAACAGTAGACTCTCTCCTCTTGTCTCAACTCCATTTCTGTAATTCAGCAGCAAAAATCACTCCAACTCTGCATGTTGCATACCCTGAGATAGATAATTTCACAGTGAGTTTCTATAGTTCAGTGAGAATTAAAACAGCTATTTGAGGCAGCTAGAGCATCAAATTTACAGCCCTTTTAAAAATAATTTATCAGGTGATTTTTCAAAATAGTTTATTTCTTTTATATAGTACTTGACTAGTTAAAATGGTAGTTTCAGAACCCTATGACAAGCAGTTTCACTAACATACTAGAAAACCCATTTTGGACAGCTAGAAACTTACGAAGAGAGTATAGCTGAAAACATGCCCCCCTTTTCCCTTGCTATCTTCTCACTACTCATTGATACCTAAGAAGCCCATGTTCTTCTGGTGGTTTCTAATGTCAGGAGTGAAGCAATTAAATATTTCTGAAATCTCTTTCTGTATAGTATCTTTCTTCTGACTTATTAGTCATAATTTAATATAATCTAAATATAATGTCCTGGTAGAACTGACTGGGGAAGTAAAATAAGATGTCTATGCTATGTATACTGTTTGAAATGGAATCAAATCAGAAAAGTTTTTTTTTTTAAAGACTTTATTTATTTGAGAGAGAGAATGAGAGAGAGCACATGAGAGGGGGGAGGGTCAGAGGGAGAAGCAGACCCCCCGCCGAGCAGGGAGCCCGATGTGGGACTCGATCCCGGGACTCCAGGATCATGACCTGAGCCGAAGGCAGTCACTTAACCGACTGAGCCACCCAGGCGCCCCAGAAAAGTTTTTGTTTGCCTTCTCATACCTTTTGAAACATAGTTTATTATACTAAAGCCACTAAAATGTTGATTCTAGAATGTAGATGCAATTACTGTTAAATTTACCTTGGAAGTCCAAATATAATGATTCTAAATACTTTCCCATTTATATTATCCCATGGAGTATTTCTGTAGGAGCTGAATATAATATTGAATTTAACAATACTGGTAGTTAACACAGGCTGCTTACTACAGGCTGGCACTGTTCTTAGCACTTCATATACATTAACATTTTCAATCTTCACACCAATACTATGAAATATGTAGTAGTATTACCGCATTTACAGATAAGGAAACTGCAGCACAAAGAAGTTAACTTGGTCACGGTCACAGCTACTAATAAATAGCCAAGATTCAGATTGGGGAAGTTCCATTCCAAAGCCCATGTTTTCAACCACTAGGAAAGGCAGAACACTATTAACAATGACTATATGTTGATTTAAGCCACAAAGTTCAACATGAAGATCTCATTTAACATCAGTGGTATATTATCTGATAGTTTACTCAGGTTGTTCTTTTTTAAGTTTTTATCACAAGCAAGCTGTCAATAAGTTTTGCCTGGAAAAATCGTACTTTACTTGATTATAAAATTTTCAAGATAGAAGACCTCTAGCTCATTCAGTGAGAAACAAAAAGCTTCAGAAGTTGTATTGATTATGTTAATTTTTGATTTCCTACTGCCCATATTTTGTATGGGCTATAAGTGATTAATGAAAAGAAATGATTAACGAGTCATCTGGAAATGAAGCTCCTTTGTAACAAAAGTGAATGTTTAAAAATAACTGGAGACAAAAGTCGTTTTAAGGCCACTGTTGGGCCATATGGGATGAATACACTTAGGCCCATAGCTCCTGTTTGTGTTATAGCGGTAGGTACCTGCCATTAAAACTTGTCTTCGGGCGCCTGGGTGGCTCAGTTGGTTAAAGCAACTGCCTTCGGCTCAGGTCATGATCCTGGAGTCACTGGATCGAGTCCTGCATCGGGCTCCCTGCTCAGCGAGGAGCCTGCTTCTCCCTCTGACCCTCCCCCCTCTCATGTACTCTCTCTCATTCTCGCTCTCTCAAATAAATAAATAAATCTTTAAAAAAAAAAAAAAAAAAACTTGTCTTCAACATCACTGTTTCATTTTTTTTATGCCATTTTGGTATGATTCTTTTTTTCAACCTTCAGGCATTCAAATCCTGTATCCTTTCCTTCCTCTCAAATATTATTTTCCCTTGGCTACATCTCTGGCCATCCCTTCATAAGCAAGGCAGTGAGCCAGCAAAAACAAACAGGTGTATGCCATGAAGAGACAATTTCGGTATTGGAGTAGGCCATCATACAAACCAATGTAGAACTGTAACTG
This sequence comes from Mirounga angustirostris, assembly GCF_029215605.1. Taxonomy (NCBI): domain Eukaryota; kingdom Metazoa; phylum Chordata; class Mammalia; order Carnivora; family Phocidae; genus Mirounga; species Mirounga angustirostris. Next base: position 40,913,437 of record NW_026991720.1, read on the forward strand.
TGACAGGTGCTTCATAGAACCTTCTGGGGAAGTTGTCCTGGACAAGTGATACTTGAACTGAAGGGTGAGTGAGAATCTAACACAGGGGAGGAAGGGCTCTCCAAATATAGGGGACAGTGTATGAGGAGGTGTTGTGTCTGGAGAGAGAATGGTGAGTGTGAGGGGTTAACAGAATGAAAGGAAGGTACTAGAGTGGACTGACTAATGGGAACATGGTGCAAGGAGGCCAGAGAGGCAGAGTGACCTGACCATGAATGACTTCATATGCCATGGTTAGGAGTTTTGTCTTCATCCTGAGTGGAAAGCCATGGGGAAGGTTGTTTTCTGGCATGTTCACTGTTATTTCAGATGGTGTTTAGAGTGGCATTATAGAATACCCTGCATATTTCTAACTGTAAAATAATAACACAACAGTTTCTGACCAAAAAATGACAGTGTCACCTTACAATCATTGTTAGTTGTTGAGTAACACTGAAGTGCTCCTAACTGGGAGTGTGACATTTTTGGGAATCCTGAGTAAAGTTGACTTTCTCAGTTCCTGAGTGACATGAGCAGTGCCTTTTCATCTCTCTCTCTTTTTTTTAACTTACGATTGGGAAACTATATTGGGTTCTGTTGAATTTAGAGATACTAAAATTAGTAGGTTATCTGTTATAATGCAGACAAATTGGGCAATAAATATGTTTTCAAAGATACTGATTTTTTTCATATACCATTTAAAAGGTTAAGGTATAACTCACATTCAGTATAGTTCACAAGTCTTAAATGTGTAGCCCAATGAATTTGTGCATATGTAACCACTGCCTAGATGAAGATCTAGAACATTTCTAGCACCCAGTACCCTGATGCCTCTTCCTAGGTTATAACCCATCCCTCAGTGGTAACCACTATTCTGATTTCTAATACCATAAATTAGTTTTGCCTGTTTTTGAATTACGTAAAAATGAAATTGTACAGCGTGTACTCTTTTGATGTTATATCATTTGAGTTTTAAGTGATGAAGAAGTACTTGATAAAATGTTAATTTTGTTTCGGGCTATATTGTTTTGTTTTGCCTTCTGTTTGTAATCAAGTAACCTATCGTCTTGTTACATAAATTATGCCAGGTTCTCAGGTTTCATCAATATAGTGAACTGTATGAAATTGCCATTTTGTGGGTCAAAATTGGTTGAATGGTATTTTCCAGCAGGCTTTGTTTCTGGTGATCTAATCTTCCTTTCAGCCATAATTACTGTAAAGCCTCACCTCTTTACAGTTGTGAAAAACAAAGTTTAGTGAGTTCCTCTCTTTCCCATCCCTTTAGATGAGGAACATGAGGCACTGATGGGTTTAATGATTAGGCTAATATTACAGAGAGGTCATTGAAAGAACTGGGAATAGAAGCCGAGAATCCTGGTATCCTTTTCTCCTGTTCTAGATACAAATTAAGCTTTCATTGTGTTGGTAATTTCAGTATATTCACCTACTTGTGAATATACTGAGTATCAATTTTAATGTACTATTATTTCCAGGTTTTTCCTTCAATAAGGTAATCAGGTTGGGGTGAATGATTTCTTTGATCAACAAATTATTTTTGTTTAAGGTTATAGTGAAGTAGATTGCTGATGGCTAAAATGTCAAATTACGTAGTGACTTTTTTTTTTTTTTTTTTATTTGACAGAGAGAGACACAGCGAGAGAGGGAACACAAGCAGGGGGAGTGGGAGAGGGAAAAGCAGGCCTCCCGCGGAGCAGGGAGCCCGATGCGGGGCTCGATGCGGGGCTCAATCCCAGGACTCTAGGATCATGACCTGAGCCAAAGGCAGACGCTTAACAACTAAGCCACCCAGGCGCCCATACATAGTGACTTTTAATATAAGAAAGTAGGATTGATTGCCTTATTATTTTTCTGAGAGAAAATGAGTACATTTCCCCCAAAGAAGCCTGCATATACTTTTAATAAGTTTTGATTTTTCAGGAAAAAGAATAGGATGTTCTTCACTGAAATCTTCTTATAGGCCTTTTATTATGTTTCTATGCATGTTTAAAAGTCATTTTTTCCTTTGAAATTTTTTTATTGTTAATCACCATATATTACATCATTAAAAAGTCATTTTTTTCTTAAGACAATAGTTAAAATTACAAAAACAACCTTTAGATTCTCTAATAGTACATTTTAATGCAACTGAAATAAGATCAGTGTGACTCTGAGAAATTAATTTATTCAATCACCTGTCCCACTTTTATGAACTTCGTGGGAGATCAGCATTTGGCAGGATTGGTGTTTTATTAAATAAATACACCATTGGCACTCCCAAACCTTACTCATCAGCAGATGAGCTTAAAAAGGATTGATGCTAAACCTCTCAGGTAGATAATTAGCAAGTGAGCTGAAATTCTGTGACTCCTGGGGGGAAAGAGTTTTGCCCTACACACACTGTCACCTCTCTCCCATCCCCCACTCCCCATTGAGGGATTTGGCAGATGGTTTAGGACTTTCGTTAAGTGTCCTGAAGTGTATAGGTTGTTTGAAATGAAAGAAAATTCTGAATTTAGAGGTCACTGATGCTTTATGACAAAACAAAAGAACTCTTGAGTTCAGCTCTGTGGTCATAGAGCCACTAAATCTTAGGAACCAAAGAAAGCATTTTTACACTGAATATTCATTTTTTAAAAAATCAACAAAATATCATGTAATAAGCCATCAAAATTTAGGAATTCTTTAGAATAGTTTTATTCACTGATTTTAATTTGGTTTAACTTTCTCCATTTTTATCATGAAGCCCAAATGAGAAAAGAACCTGATTACCTCCCTTTACCTTCCTGGCTGTGCCTACTCCTCACCTGACTTTTCTAAGTTTGCGATACCCTTATTATCTCAGGTTTCTTGTTCTTTCCCTTTTAGTGTCCATTTCAATCTTCTCTTCCTAGTCACCTCTTGTCTTGTAAAGTTGTGTCTTTTTAGGGAAACTGACATTGTTCATGGGCATTGAGCTATATAGCCTGGGTTCTGGGGTTCCTTAGCCTATGTTTGCCCAGCCTGCCCAATTTGGACTATCATTTGGCAACACTTAAGTCTGAAACCCCTGAAGAACTGAGACCTGCCAGCCCATAATGAAAGTTTTATTTGTTCTGTTTATTTTTGGCTATTTTTTTCCCATTTATTGAATGGCTTCTTTGTGTAATCAACCTTCAACTTGACCCTGTGCAGTCTAGCTCCTACCTCTGAGCTTGTACATGTAGTAGACATTTAGCCCTTGCAGACTTATGCTTTTATGTTATCTTTAAGACACCAGAATTCAAGTTTAACATGTTGGCCAGAAAATGTTAACTGGAAGGACTTTTAAGTACTTACATATTTGGATTATTATTCATTTTTGATCTGGTAAGACTTTACCAGGTCTTTACCCTAAACCCTATGACTTCTAAGCTTTAAAAACTTATGTTTAGGGCAGGGTTTCTTTATCATAGCACTATTTTGGGATGGATATTTTTGTCATAGAAGTCTGTCCTGTGCATTGACAGATATTTAGCATCATCCTTGGCCTCTACCCACAAGATGCCAGTAGCACCCCTCCCTCGTTGTGACAACCAGAATGTCTCCAGACACTGCCATATGTCCCCTGGGGGACACAACTGCCTCTGGTTGAGAACAACTGGCCCAGGGTTTTTCCTCTGTTATATTTTCACTTCTGCAGTTATCTCCTAGAACTGTAGAATGGTTCCAGAACTACAGATACCTGTTTATCTTGAATGGTTGGAGAGTGACATGTTTAGGGTCCTGCCATTCATTCATTCATTCAGTGTACGTTTATTGAATGTCTATCAGATCATGCTAGATGTTGGAAGAAATGAATAAAACACAGTTCTGGTACCTATCTTAGTACATCAGTTATTCAGATTACCATGTCTTATTAGGGTCTGTGTTCTGTACAGAGGAAGAAAAGGGGCAGTGCTGTGCATATAGCAGACTTAATATTGAATATGTGCTGATAATTGAATGAATGGCCATATATATAACACAACAAGCATGGACTCTGTAATCACATATACCTGCATTCAAATCCGTTTGCAGTTTATTACTTTATTGTCATATAACCTTGAGCAAATTATTTAACATTTCTGAGAGTAAGTGATATAACATGTAGTTTTCTGTGAAATCCCAAACTCACATAAATTTGTCAACAAATGGTGTCTGTCATTATTATTATTATCATCATCATCATCATTATTAACCACTGGTTATTATAGAAAGGATTCCTGAATGTCTAATCTTAAATGAGTGAATGACAGATGTATGTGGATAAAGTTTTCAAAAAATTGAAATAAATTGTGTTTCTTGGCAAGGCAGGCATCTGTCCAAGTCGGCTAGCATTGAAAATGCTTCCATAATAGGAGTCAAAGGTTGGGGCTGGAGGCATTAGGGTCCATTGAGACTTGGAAAAGTGAACTGGTTGAGAGAATTAGATATCACTTGCAGAGAATCATATGTAATTTGGAGGAAAGGTTTATAAGCAGGCTTGGCCAGAGGTCAGATTTGTAGATAGGAGTTGGCCTGGAATCTAGTTTTGGTAAGTAGGATTTAAGACAAACTTACTTTGTTGGTTTAGAATTAAATATGAAAGTTCTTTAAGGTCTAGGCGCAGCCTCATCTGTTTTCTTCACATTGCTTTCTTCCTGCTCTGATTTCTAGGTTATTGTCTGTATTTTCTGGTTTTCACATTTAAACTTACACTACCATGTATTATTATTCAAATCTTCAGATTTGCCTTCAGAACCAGATTAGAAGCTGGTTGAAGGCAGGAACAATGGATTTATAAAGATGTTTCTCGTAGCCATGTATCTAGTTAGTAGTATTCCATATGTTTGTGGAATGAAAGAATGCAAGTCAACACAGATTTAAAGCAGTGCATGAACATCAGTATATCAAGTGATTTGTACCTCTTTAAAGCCCTTGTGAAATCTAAAGGCAAAGCTGACCTCTCCTTCATTTACCATATGATATTCTAATGTCTATGTAATAGTAATTACAATTTTTTTCAGACTTGGCGAGAAAAAAATCTTAATTTTCTTTCATATTAACCTGTAGCCTAGAATTAAGAAAATCAACCAATTGAGTGACATTACTAAAACATGCTTTAACATACACATATCATCTATTTAATTTTAAAAAATGATTTTTGAGATAAATAAGGCAGTGTCCTCCTTTTGCTGATGGCTATCTTTATTTATAGCATCCAATTTCAAGATTGTGTTGGCTTTGAAAATGCCTTGGATTTTACTTTGATATTGGTGATACTATTGAAAATTATATCTTTTCTGTGAAATCATATTCTTTGGTAGAGTTGACTATTCAGATTATGTGTATTACCTCACACTGATATTAAACTTTGATCATCTAAATAGTTTGAAGCTGATAATTTTTATAATTTAGCATATATATGCTTGTATAGAAGTGGCACTGTCTAGCATGACCAAAGTTTAGTAACATATTTTTTAATATTTAAAATGTCTTTTCTAAAGATTGTTGCAAAATTATAAAGTTTACAGAACCTTCAGAATACTTTTTGTATAATAAGCAATTTGCTTCATCTGGTATCTTTGTTATTTCTTTTGTTTTGATTTTGTTTATTAACACAGAAAAGCTTCACTGGCCTGAGCAAGAACTTGCGAAGAAGTCTGTTCTAAATGCAGAAGAGTCATTGATCATTGACAGCAAAAGAAGCATTTCACATTTATCTTCTGGGATACTAAAGGACATTTTCACAACTGGAACCAGTAGTTACAATGTCCTACTACAGAGCAAAGAGGAGAAAAAGCATTATTCACAAAAACAGTCTTCTTCCACCTACTCCAAAAGATGTAGAAAACCCAGCAAATCTCCTAGTTCTTCTCGTAGTAAAGATCTTCACAAGATGAAAGTCCCAGTGCCTGTGATGAGCAGTGGTACTTGGTACTGCCTAGAAAGGCAGCCTGGTGTTTTTGTCACTAGTTCAGTGTCGAGTCCCATAAAGTTTACACATGATATCTCTGTTACAGGGAACAGCATAGTACTGCCACCTAAACCCAAAAACAAGGTAAAGCGACGCCATTTCTCTGCTCTGCCAAAGCCAAAGCTGCAGCCTCAGTTGTCTAGAAGTTTTGAAAAAGGAGATGACTTTTCTGGGAAGAAATTTTGTATACTGACTGCTATAAAGCCCACCAACCTGGAGAAAGAGAAACTGAGATTCTTCAAATCTGACTATACCTACAATCCTCAGTTTGAATATGCAAACCCATCTCTGCCAAGTGTGTTAGCCAAACACAGCAATGCATCTGACAGATTTCTTAAACAGGTAAAACACTACTACAGTAGTGGCATTTCATTTTTATGTAACTAAAGCAATTACTTGCAATCTTATAAAAAGAAAAAGACTTTAAAAAATATTTCAGTTATTTATATGTTAACTCCCGTCCAGGACACGTAAATATGTGACAAGAAATCTCCAGGTGAGTGCCATAGTCTGTATGTAAAGTATTTTGCACTAGTCAGAATCTATGAAGAATCTGTTAGACTTTGTGATAAGAAGCATCTATATTTGGAAAAAGCTTCAGATTCTGGTTCCAGACTTTCATTTGGGAGTTACATACTTGTAGCCCATTAGCCAACCCACAGATGAGTGTTGCGTAGCTCACACTGTGTTTGTGTTTTCTATTTGAGTATGCCCCAGGTGGATCATACATTGGTTCCCCTGTTGTATTACATTTCCACCTTACTTAGCCTCCATAGGCATTTTGGGGAGCTAGGTTTGATACTTGCCCATGAACTTTTTAATGCTTTACTGAAATTATTTATCATCATCAAATAAATATTTCAGCACTCATTTAAAGAAGAAGATAATGGAGTTTTAAAAATTATTTCCAAGGTTAGCAAATCATGATGTAAATGCTATGAACAACACTTTCCAAACTGCTCAATGTAGACACTTAGCACATAGTTTTGTGTATTACAAGGCTTAATAAACTTTGAAATCCATTTAAATTATTGTGGGGAAATTGGCTGAAGGGTGTAATGTTGAGATCATATAGGTAGACTACATTTTGTTCAGTTAACTTTCTACACATTTTTATAATACATGAAGTTCAACTTGGCTTTGTAAGTGATTGAAAATCTGTTTGTAGGCTAGGTAAAACTGCATGGTTCCATTTGCCTGTGGTGTGTGCCGTATTTTAGCATTTTTCCACAATACAGTTCCTTGGAATTGTGGCCAGCAGATTTTTTGTTGTTATAAATGACATAAAATCTGACCAGTCTTTTGAAGCCATTATGTAAAGCTTATTTTAGGATTACAATAATTTTGGTCTTCCTATTTATTTTCCTTTGTTAGAAGAAACCTTTTCATCTGCTTCTCTGGATTTTTAATGGGTATTCACTTTTTATTTAAATGTGGTGAGGTTGTGCTAAACAGTAATAAAAAGGTCAGCTATTGTTTTCATTCCTATTTTGGCAGTCATTTTCTGATTTTTTTTTTTTTTTGAAATTGCAATTGATTGAATAGGGCTTTCACTCATTTAAAATTTATGATAATTATAAAAATGCTATTTGCTTTTCCACCCATTAGTGCTAAAAGAGATGGCTGAGATTTACTTACCAGTATTCTTTAATTTGGTATCCTGTCCTTACCCCTGCCCGTTGGGAAGGACATTTCCCACCATTGGATCAAAGTAAATGTTCTCTCATTTCCCTGGAAGACAATTAGGAAGCATCAGCAGCTCCACAGACTGAGAATTGACACTGCTTGACCTGTGACTTTACAATCTATTTTAACTCAATTCCAGTTTGAGGCGATAAATGTATAGTTAGGTTGCTTGAGTATATAATGTAGCACCAGCAGTCCTAGCTGGCTGTGCTTCAGATGCCGCCATTTGGGAGAATGCTCCCAACGATGCCTAGTATACTATTTAAACCACTTTAATCAAACAAAAGGGACTCATTAGAATAGGCCCTCTATAAAATATGCTTAAGTTCCTATTCAGCATCTGAGTGAATTGTGACATGATGCCATAACATCCTTCCCCTCCCCAGCTGTGAAGCAAAAGCACAGCTTCAGAGCTAGCATAATTCAGAAACATGCTGCACAAAGAGGCCGGGATAGCTAAGTTGCCCATTGGTCTCTGGCCTCCACCCTGAAGGCCTTGTCATTCTCTAGGAGATCATCTTCCTACTGTCAAGATCTGAATCCTTCTGTGGCAGGCAATCTACACTGTCGTTGGAGAGTGAGCATGATCCTCCAAAATTCACAGATTGGCAGAACAATGCAAAATTTTCCATGTACAGATAAGTCTATCAGAGTAGAACCAAAGCTATGGTCAAGCTCTGGTCATTCCCAATTGATGGTCCCATCAATGTCAAGGAGTTCCAGGATTCAGGATTTTGTGGTCTAGGCATTAGGTTCCCCAGGAGAGAGTCAGGTCCTTGAGGTGGTTCATGGGATCTAGCATGGGCTATAGGACTTGAATATCACTCCAGGACTTGAATAGAATGTTTGAATATAACTTCCCGCTAGCCCCTTGCTGACAGCCATGGTGGCCCTCAGCTCCCCAACCCTTGAGTGTGTTTAAGCTTGACAGAAACTGAGAATATCTGTTTTCTGTGGCTCTGGACCTTTGCAGGAAAGAGTCCAGTGCTTCCTGGGGGCTGAAGGGATCTGGGATGAGAGAATGCTGAAAGCTTTTAAGGGTCAGGTGCATCCTCACCGGTGGGTCAGAAGTGGATCCTTAGTGGCACCCTTGTGCAGTAAAACTGATAGCCAGTACACTTTCTGTCCTACTTCCTGAGGGCTGACTACCCCTGGGAAACCTAGATGCCAAATCCATTTGGCTTTGCATTCTGTACTTTGTTGAATAAGATTGATAGTGAGAGATGAGAAGAGTCTTCAGGGTGGTAATAAGAGTCCTTGAACTATTTTCAGTATTTCCAGCAGTCAAATGGAAATTATATATTTACATGATAAAGCCAATGGACAGCTTAAGTGATTTGTTTTCTACCTCCGGCTGAAATCATATCTTAGTGTAGATCCAGGCGACCTCATGCTATCTAGAAGTTCTGATTGGTAGAGTGGTATTTAATAACATTGGGAAAATAAGTTAACTTTTGTTTGGCTAGGTAAGATAAAAGTTGAATTATTTTCTTATGTGTTAATAAAACTGGAGCAGTGGAGATAATTAGCAGTTGGTAAATGGGGAGCTTTTGTGTGAGAGAAGGAAGGCTTTGGGGTGTTGGGTAAAGACCTTGGGACAAGGCTACCCTCTGGCTGATAGGGAAGAAAAGTTAAAGGTGGGTGTGCAAAAGGAGCTGACAGAGCAGGCCCAAGACTGCTGACTTTAGGAAGTCTGCTTGCAAGATTAACCTTGGCCTGGTGTCTGGGAACTTAACTGGTAAACAGTTTCCTACACTGAAATAAAACTTTCCCTAAATGATAAGAGTAGCTTGCTGTGCCTAAACTGTGCAAACTGTTTATTTATATTAACACCTCTTTTCCTTTTGGGAGTCTGGAATTTTGGAACATGCTAGGCGTAGGGGTACTTATGTACCAGCCCCCAGTAAAAACCTTGGGTACTGATCTGTAACAGATTTCCTTGGTAGACCACTCTTTACACATTCTTAGAACTCAGTTGCTGGAGAAATTAATTGCATCCTTTTTGACTTCATTCAGAGAGGACTCTTGGAAGCTTGCTTCTGGTTTCCTTCAGACTTTACTGGATGTAAGAAATGGGGGGGGGGGGCTTAAGTTGATCTCTTAAAGGCATTTATTTACATTGAGATTTTAGAAAAGAAGAAGAAAAAATTCAGTACTCAAAATATCTGTTTGGGCTGTTGTATTCGCTGTCAGTTTGAGATTCCTGATCAGTTCTAAGGTCTGGTTTCTATAGCCATTGTGTTACACAGTTCCAGGGGGGACTGTTAACAAATTGAACCTGGGCCCTACATTTATACAATAGGGTTAATATTTACCATAAGCATGGGGTTCTTTGGCATCATAATACTTCTCTAATACTTTTTAGTTGTATGATATTTGTACAGAACGTCAGGTAAATTAAGTGTATGCTAAGTTAGAAATTTTGCATTGAGGGTAGATGGGGAAGAGTGAACAAAAAAAGCGTATTTGTTCTCCATATACGTGTATTATTATGAAATTGCTGACACTGCCTTTTTTTTAAGGATCCTTACTCTGTTATTCCATTAAAATTGCTTTGAAATTTAAGGACAAAGTCACGTGAACCATCAGTGTGTGACAGATTACAACTAGCATTGATAGGGTACTTAATACTTGCTTGTCACTCTGTTTGCTTAGTACTTTCATCTTTAGTTCCTCACATGAGATGCAATAGTTAGAGCAGTTGAAAAAATTGATCTGGAGAAGTGAAGTAACTTTTCCTGAGGTTACATATAGTAAATTGCAGAACCAGGAGTCTCTTCTAAGTACTACTGTTTTCCACACAATGGCATGTTGGCAAACTAGCTCTCAGTGTCCATGATATAAATATGAATGCTTCCACCATGGCCTGTTTCAAGCAATGTATTATCAACTGGCTTGCAAATTAATAAAAATTCAGTCAGTTCTCACAAGCCAATATGATATGGCCCCAGCATACCACTGTTTCACACAGCGTGGTTTTCACCTGGCTTTTCCAAACCCTGATGCCACCTCCTGCACCCAAAGGGCACCAGATGAAAAGAGCCTCTCATTTTGCTGGCAAGGATCCATGCTTCTGGCATGAGCTTATTATAGGGACATTGAAGATACTTGTTTTTGCTCTTTATGATATACCTATGAAATAGTGATGATTACTGTTTTTTAGAAGCTGTAAAGCAAAAATATCTCCCTGTAAGGGCATCTTTCAGCTATGGCTTCAGCCTCAACTCAGTACACTGGTAATTAGTGCCTTAGGAAGGCTGTCAAGGTCAAAACTGGGCTCCTAGTCTGTAAAATACGTAAATATTTAAAAGCAGCAAATAAAAAGTCTCCTCAGAAAGACTATTCCACATTATTTCTCTCTTCTTGCCCCTGTGACTCTGCTAGGAAACAAAGCAGAAACATCCCTTCCATTAAAGCTTCCACGGTATATATCTTTTCTCTTTTACTACTATCCTAACTATGGCATTTCATTTCTTCCCTGTTTCATGTGAAGTACACACAATCCAGAATTGATAAGTGTTAAAATTAAGTAATTAAAATGAAACAAAATAATTGAAAATAGTTTTCAGGAATTTCTTCTACAATGAAATAGTGTATCCAGTGTTTCCCATTTCTAAGATTTTATATTTTTCAAAATAACTCTTTGTAGAGATAGTTTTTAAAAAAAAGATTTATTAGAGAAGGAGGCAGAGACAGAGCATGGGGGGGGAGGGACAGAGGGAGAGGGAGAGAGAATCCAAGTAAACTCCATGCTGAGCACAGCTCCCAGTTCGGGGTTCGATCTCATGAGCCTGAATCATGACCTGAGCCAACCAAGAGTTGGATGCTCAACCACCGGTGCCACCCAGGTGCCCCAATAGTTAGTTTTTTATTACCCATGTTAACGGAAGGAAACATTTATATGAATTAGCTAAAATAGGAAGATATTCCCTTCTCTCTCTTTATTGAATAGTTCTCATCAAAGCAGCCACCTTTGCTTTCCTGCTGGGACAGTGCTACACCAGCCATGAGTAATTCATTAGGGTCAGTAGTAGGTAATAAATGCAGTAATAGAAAAGGCCACAAACAGTGGCATGAAATGGAGACTGTAGAAGGAAATGATGCTTAAAATCAAATATCTAAGTAAAAAGCACTGAATTGATTTATAAAGAAAGCTTTCGAATTTTGATTTAGTTCTAGACATCTTGCATCTTAACCTCTGGGGGAAAATATATGGTTAGGAAAGATGCAAGATTAAGTATTGAGGAATGTTAGTATGGATGAAGAACAGATGTTAAAGGCTTATAGTTACTAGAAGAAATGTGCAGATATGTTTGCAAAATATTATGTCAAAAACATACAATAAAACATTTTCTTTTTTTTTTTTAGATTTTATTTATTTATTTGAGAGAGAATGAGAGAGAGCACATGAGAGGGGCGAGGGTCAGAGGGAGAAGCGGACTCCCTGCCGAGCAGGGAGCCCAATGCGGGACTTGATCCAGGGACTCCAGGATCATGACCTGAGCCAAAGGCAGTCGCTTAACCAACTGAGCCACCCAGGTGCCCTACAATAAAACATTTTCATCATGTTTCCATTGTAGCATACCAGAGTACTCCATAAATGTGCATTTGTTAATCTTTATAATATCTTAAAACCCAACCCTCTCAACCAATAACAAAATGGATTTTAGCTGTTTATAAGAATTACTATGTTAAATATGAGGTTTGTCAGACATTTAAATGTAACTAAGAAATTGGAGAATTGCCTTCTTTTAAAAATAGTATTTGATTTGGGACTGATTTGTAGGACTCTTGCTCTGTAAGAGAGATGGGCTCAATCTCTGAAGTTTTCTTTGTACTTTATGATGCATAATGAGGATATTTTAATTTTTGTCCCCAGGCTACATACTTACGTAAATATTGCACAGTTTCTGCATTTTTCCCATATATATATTGAGGGAAATAAACTAAATGATTATTGAGAACTCTTTCTAGGACCACACAGATCTCTCTCAGTTGAAACCTAAAAATACTAGGTAATTAAATCAAGATTCTGTTTCATGTCACATTGTATATCTGGTTATGTCATTTATTTTGTAAAAACATTTAGCTCTTCTTCCACATTACATATTAATCACAGGAAGGCTCAGTTTCTACCAGGTTTGTTAACTGAAAATTCTTTTATTTCAGATAACAGTGCTTTAATACAACATAATCGGCAAATAATTTGGTTTGTTAAAACTAGTTTTCTAGGGGCGCCTGGGTGGCTCAGCGGTTGTGTCCAACTCTTGATTTCAGCTCAGGTCTTGATCTCAGAGTTGTGATTCAGGTCCCATGTTGGGCTCCACACTGGGCATGGAGCCTGCTTAAAATAAACAAAACCACAAAAAACTAATTTTCTAAATAAGTGAAATTTGTTTCTCCCAAGTACAAAAAACTTAAAAATTAACCATTTCAATGCAATTCTTTCTACAGTGCATATTCAATTTGACAACTCAGGAGAATGCTTTTCAAACTTTTCTAAGAAGGTAACCTAACAGCAGAGATGTCAAGAGAATAATCCAGGAAATCAAGAGCAAATCTATGTTTTATCTTAAATTCATGTGAATTTTACATTATACTTTATAATGTATCTTTATGCTAACATAGAAGCATGTAAATTGTTTATCTTCAAGTAAATGTTGACTGCTAATTCAATTAAAGGCTGTCTAGACCAAAGAAAACCTATTTGTGGGCCACATTTATCCCTTGGGTTGCTGGTTCATCACCTCTGCTTTACCAGATCTGTTAAATATAAGCTCTATTGTATTGGGACCTATGGTTAGCTTAACATAAAGACTTTTAGGTGTGGTCCTCAGAAAACAATGTCTTATATAAATAGAATAGATAATTTATTGTTCTATTAAAACTCAGGCATTGACATAAATACATAATATTACATCATGTTCTAAAGTAAGACAAGTATTTATTTTCCTTTTTTGATAGAAGCAACTTAAATGGAAATCAGACTCCTTCACTGATAGGAGGATGTCTTGATATAATATTGATATATTGATATAATATTTCTTTAAGGCTAAGTTTTAGTTATACTAACACTGAAGGTGCTTTATCTGGGTAGACCCCAAGTGGTTCAGACTTATTAAAAGGAGGAAGGAAAAAGCAAGTCTCCTTTAAATTAGAGCTCTCCTTCATGACACAGTTTTCTGTTTAGCAAATCACAGACCTTTCACAGATAACGTAAAGTTACGAGATTTTTTTTAAAGATTGAGTTTAGTGTGGTCCATATTAGACTGAGAAGTGGGATCATTTTTTTTTTTTTAAGATTTTTATTTATTTATTTATTCATGAGAGGCGGAGGGAGAAGCAGGCTCCCCACGGAGCAGGCAGCCTCATGTGGGACTCGATCCCAGGACCCTGGGATCATGACCTGAGCCACTCAGGTGCCCAAAGTGGGATCATTTCTTAACCTGATAGCAAGGAAGATTTTCTTTTATTCAGAGATGGAATACCCCATCAGATTGCATGTCTTTTTTTTTTTTTTTTTTTTAAAGATTTTATTTATTTATTTGACAGAGAGAGGCACAGCGAGAGAGGGAACACAAGCAGGGGGAGTGGGAGAGGGAGAAGCAGGCTTCCCGCTGAGCAGGGAGCCCGATTTGGGGCTCGATCCCAGGACCCTGGGATCATGACCTGCTCCAAAGGCAGACGCTTAACGACTGAGCCACTCAGGTGTCCCCAGATTGCATGTCTTTGGAAGAAGTTGTGACCTTGATGACTCATTGAAAGAGCATTTTGTTGATTTGCCTTTGAAAATTTGCCTAACATGCATTCTTAGGTTCTTAACAGGGTCTTTGCTTCGGAATAGGTTGAATATCTGCTTTTTCCTGGTAGGTGGTAAAAGAAGAGTCTTTGTTACTAAGCTATTTATAAATATCTTATCCTGGTAGCAGTTACCTTCTGATATTCCCACTCACCTTTGTATCCATCCAGACTACCCCCAACCCTGCTGACACAAGGATGCAGTAGGGGTGAAGGGGGTGGAGAGAAGAAGGCTGCAGGTGGCATCTTTCTTTGCCTACTGTGTTCATTCACTTATTCCTTCATTGACGTTAGATTCAGTGTCTCAGATCTATTTCCTGGGTTCTGCATATATAGAATATAATTTTTGGAAATACTTTTATTATAATCTGATCATAGTCTGCAGTCTATTTTATAGAAAACTGAATTATGTATTGGAGAAAGTATTTGCTTCAGTCTCTCCTGCTCTCCATACTGCATCAGTGTCTATTTCTACAATACAAATCTGATGTCATTTGCCTTCCTGAAAAACATCAGGGCTCCTGATAATTTGGGATTAACTCTAGAATCTGTAGCATGGCCTATTGGTCTTTCATCTTTCGTGATCTGGCTTGTGCTTACATTTCCAAGTCAACTCTATCCTACCAGCTCTATTCATCTTGTGCAAATTATCTATCATAGCATTTATCACACGGTTATTCACAAATTTCCTTTTTTTTTTTTTTTGTCCTCACCACTGCTGAGGACTGACTGCTTTGATAAAAAGTGTATTTTATTTCAACTATTTCCAGAATCTAGCACTGTTCCTGGCACTAAATAAATGAGTCTCCTGATGCCTCTTCAACCTGGAAACTGTATTTCACTTTCTTTACTTTGAATATGCTTTTGACTCTATTCTTTTTGCCTGGATTGTCCTCTATTTCCTCTAGCGCCTACTTTTATTTACCTTTCCCTATAATCTCACAATATATATACCTTCAACAGAGTGTTACTAAATTATGTTGATTTATATGTCCTCTCTGCCAGTCTAATGGTTAGACAGGGACTTAGAGTCTAAAATGTAAAAATAAAATGTAAAAATGAACAAAAGTGTCAGTGATTAGGGTTGCTCGGCTGGCTCAGTCCATAGAGCATGCAGCTCTTTTTTAAAAAATTGTATTTATTGGGGCGCCTGGGTGGCTCAGTCATTAAACGTCTGCCTTCAGCTCAGGTCATGATCCCAGGGTCCTGGGATCGAGCCCAACATCGGGCTCCCTGCTCTGCGGGAAGCCTGCTTCTCCCTCTCCCATTCCACCTGCTTGTATTCCCTCTCTCGCTGTGTCTCTCTCTGTCAAAAAAAAAAAAAAAAAAAAAAATTTATTTGAGAGAGAGCACAAGCCGCGGGGTGGGGTGGCGGGAGGAACAAAGGGAGGTGGGCAGGGGGAGAGGGAGAAACAGACTCCCTGCTGAGCAATGAGCCCCATTCAGGGCTCGATCTCAGGACCCTGGGATCATGACCTGAGCTGAAGGCAGATGCTTAACCAACTGAGCCACCCAGGCATCCCTAGAGCATGCAACTCTTGATCTCGGGATTGTCAGTTCAAGCCCCATGTTGGGTATAGAGATTACTTAAAATCTTAAAAAAAGAAAAAGTACCAGTGATTAGTGCAAAGAAGATGAATGAATGGTCTTTATTGATAGTATTCTGGAAATTTAGTAATGTACTTTTCAAACAGTAAATCCGTATTTGTGGCCCAAGGGTCAGGTTTAACCTGAATATATGTTTGTGGGGGGTCAGCATCCTGGTTTGTTTTTTTTTTTCAACAGTGGAATATAAAGGTGCTCTTCTGTTGTTACTCCCAGATGTTCTACTCAGTGGCTTTACACAGTGGTTACTGCTTGCAGCTGAAGGTATCTAAGTGTATGACTACTGCTGTAGTCTCCCATCAGTTTGTGGCTACCCTACCTTAAATGGGGGCCTAATGATCTGATTGAGTAATCCAAATCTTACTTATTTTGCTGCCAAGAAGCAGTAGCTACCATTGAAAACTTTATTCAGCATTTGGGATTTTGCTTTTTACTTTAAGAATCTCAAAATGTGAGTGTGTGTACGCACACACATCCACACCTCATGCTTATCTCCAAATTGATTTGAGGGATACTGCATGAGAAAGAGGGTCATATAAGTTGGAAAACACAAAATATTATATTCATCCCTAAGATTCACCACACATAGCATTATAATAAAGGCTTGTTTAACTTTGTTTAATCCAATATTTTCCAAACACATTTGGCTATGAAATCCTTTTAAAAATGTTATCTTGTAAACACTTTTCCACAAGAAACAGTTTGGAAAAACACTGGCTTAAAGGAAAGGACCATGCGATCTCCCAAGCAGGTTATTCAGTATTTGGATAGATGGTGAGGGAAGAATTCTAGATGTTGGAATTTACTAAAAATGAGAGTAATGAAGGGAGGGTTGGGACTGGATGAAGGTCAAATTAGTTACCTTAACTTCTGAAATTAAAACCCAGCTGTCTTCTGCTAAAACTATATACAGTCATATGAGAAATAGATTACAAAACACATTCACGGTCTCACCCCCCCTCCTCCCTCTTTCTCGGTGTTGTCTCTATCTCTAATTTCGTTCTCAAAACATCTCTTTGAGGTAAGCAGGGCAAAGATTTTCATCTTCATTTTGCCAGTGAAGAAACTAAACCTAAGAAAGGTAAAATGACATACTCAAGATCACACACTTAGTAAATGGTAGAGCATTAATGTAAAACCAGATCTGATGACTTCTAGTGTTTCCACAGTATCACCCAACTCATGTCGTATTAGTGTCCCTATTGTACATAGTTTTTCATTGAGTGAAAACCACAGTTGGGAACGGAGATAGTTTTTTTTCGCACAGGACTGGTGAAGTGGCTCATGGCTGATGGTCAGCTTTCCAAACTGCTAAACAGTAAACAGAATTAGTAAATAAACCAAAAGCAGTCATTTACCAGAATGTTGAGATTTTTCAGAAAGTTTGTTAAATCATCTAAGATAATGCTGAAAGTTTTTTGTAGAGATATTTTCTGGATTAGTGGTTCAAATGTTACATTATGCTATTTGACTACTATTCTTTTTTTTATAACAGCTTTATTAGGATATAACTCACATGACATATAATGCACTCTTCTAAAGTTCAGTGATTTTCAATGTATTTAGAGTTATCAGTCCATCACCACTATCAAATTTGAGGACATTTGGGCGCCTGGGTGGCTCAGTTGGTTGGGCGACTGCCTTCGGCTCAGGTCATGATCCTGGAGTCCCGGGATCGAGTCCCGCATCGGGCTCCCTGCTCGGCAGGGAGCCTGCTTCTCCCTCTGACCCTCCTCCCTCTCATGTGCTCTCTGTCTCTCTCATTCTCTCGGTCTCAAATAAATAAATAAAATCTTTAAAAAAAAAAAAATTTGAGGACATTTCATCACCTCCAAAAACAAACCTTATGCCCATTGGAAAATACTCACCATTTCCGATCTCCCAGCCCTAGGCAACTACTAGTTCACTTTTTCTGTATGGATTTACCTATTCTGGACATTTTGTATAAATAGAATCATATAATACAATTCTTTGTGACTAGCTCCTTTTACTTAGCATAATGTTTTCAGGATTGATCCATGTCATAGAATGTATTCAGTACTTTTTATTCCTGAATAATATTTCATGGTTGTTACATATTTTATTCAGTCATCAGTTGATAGTCATTTGGGTTGTTTCCACTTTCTGGCTATTATAAATAATGTTGCTATGAACATTTGTTTACAAATTTTGTGTGGACATATGTTTTCAATTATTTTGGGTAGTGATCACAGTAATTGGTCACCGGGTGGTCAATTGGTAGATCATATAGTAGTGGGTCATATGGGAACTCTAAGCTTATTAGCCTTCTGAGGAAGACTGTTGTCCAAAATGGCTGCATTTTACATTCCCATCAGCAGTGTATAAAGGTTCTAATTTCTCCACATCCTCATCAACTCTTGTTTTTGTTTCTGTTTTGATAGCCATTTTAGTGAATGTGAAGTGGTATATCATTGTGGTTTTGCTTCGCATTTCTCTGGGGACTAATGATGTTGAACATCTTTTCATGTGCTTCTCAGCCATTATTTGTATATATTCTTTGGAGAACTGTTTATTCAGATCTTTTGCTTATTTTTTAATTGGGTTATTTGTGTTTTTATTACTGAGTTGTAGGAGGTTTTTTTTTTAAGATTTTTTATTTAGAGAAACTGTGCGAGCAGGGGGAAGGGCAGAGGGAGAGAGAGAATCTGAAGCAGACTCTGTGCTGAGTGGGCAGCCCAGTGTGGAGTCCGTCTCAGGACCCTGAGATTATGACCTCAGCTAAAATTAAGAGTCAGATGCTTAACCGACTAAGCCATTCAGGCGCCTGAGTTGTAGGAGTTCTTTATATATTCTAGCCAACACTGTGGTCTGCTGACTACAAGTTTTGTGGGGCCTCCATCCCAGTACCAGCCAGCACTTCCTATGGTGAAGATAAGAAATTTGCAGACATTTCCTCCCATTCTGTGGGTTGTCTTATTACTTTCTTGATAATTCCTTTGAAGCACAAAAGTTTTCAATTTTTTTATTTTTTTATTTATTTTTATTTTTACATATATTTTTTAATTATGTTAGTCACCATACAGTACTTCATTAGTTTTTGATGTAGTGTTCCATGATTCATTTTAATGAGCACTGGGTGTTATACACGAACAATGAATCATGGAACAAGTTTTCAATTTTGATGAAGTCCAACTTACCTATTTTGTTGTTGTTTGTACTTTTGGTGTCACGTCTAAGAAACCATTGCCTAATCCAAGGTCATGAAGATTTACGCCTGTGCTTTCTTCAAAGAGTCTTATAGCTTTAGCTCTCACATTTAGGTCTTTGATCCATTTTGAGTTAATTTTTGTATATGATATAACAAAGGGGTCCAACTTCTTTATCGTATATACAGCTATCCAGTTGCCTCAGCACCATTTGTTGAAAAGAATTTGATTACTCTGTGTGTGTGTGTGTGTGTGTGTGTAATATCTCTTACTTATTTTAATTCCAGTGTGGTTAACATACAGTGTTGTATTAGTTCCAGGTATACAGTATAGTGATTCAACAATTCCATATATTTCTTAGTGTTCATCAAGATAAGTGTGCTCTTAATTCCCTTCACCTATTTTACCCATTCCCCCACCCACCTGCCCTCTAGTTACATGCTGTTTGTTCTCTATAGTTAAGAGTCTGTTTTTTGGTTTATCTTTTTTTTTTCTTTGTTCATCTGTTTTGTTTCTTAAATTCCACATATGAGTGAAATCATATGGTATTTGTCTTTCTTGACTGCTTATTTCACTTCGCATTATACTTGGTAGATCCAGCCATGTTGTTGCAAATGGCAAGATTTCATTCTTTTTTATGGCTGTGTAATATTCCATTATACACATACATACACACACACACACACATATATGATGTACACAGCACATCTTTATCCAGTCATCTATCAATAGACACTTAGGCTGCTAATTTGGCTTTTGTAAAAAAAATGCTGTAATAAACATAGGGGTGCATATATCCTTTCGAATTAGTGTTTTTATATTCCTTGGGTAAATACCCAGTAGTGTGATTGCTGGATCATAGGGTTTCCCATTTTTAATTTTCTGAGGAACCTCCATACTGTCTTCCACAGTGGCTGCACCAGTTTGCATTCCTACCAGCAGTGCACAAGGGTTCCTTTTTCTCCACATCTTTACCAACAGTTGTTGTTTCTTGTGTTTTTGATTGTAGCCATTCTGACAGGTGTGAGGTTTTATCTCATTGTGGCATTTTTTTGTTTTTTGTTTTTTTCTCTTTTCTCACTGTGGTTTTGATTTGCCTTTCCCTGATGATGAGTGATGTTGAGTATCTTTTCATGTGTCTGTTGGCCATCTGTATGTTGTCTTTGGAGAAATGTCTATGCATGTCTTCTGTCCATTTTTTTAAAAGATTTTATTTATTTGAGAGAGAGACTATATGAGTGGGGGCAGGAGCAGAGGGAGAGGGACAAACAGACTCCACTCTGAACATGTAGCCTGACAAGGGGCCCACTCCCACAATCCTGAAACCATGATTTGAGCTGAAACCATGACTTGAGCTGAAACCATGACTTGAGCTGACACCAAGGCGCTCAACTGACTGAGCCACCCAGGCGCTCCACTTCTCCCCATTTTAACTGGTGTTGAGTTGTATAAGTTCTTTATGTATTTTTGATACTAACCCTTTATTGGATATATCATTTGCAAATAATCTCCCATTCAGTAGGTTGTCTTTTTGTTTTGTTTGTTGTTGTTTTTTTGCTGTGCAGAAGCTTTTTACTTTGATGTAGTCACAGTAGTTTATTTTTGCTTTTATTTCCCTTGCCTCAGGAGACATATCTAAAAATAATGTTGCTATGGCTGATGTCAGAGACATTACTGCCTGTATTTTCTTCTAAGATTTTTATTGTTTCAGGTCTCACATTTAGGTCCTGAATTTATTTTATTTTTGTGTGTGGTATAAGTGGTCTGGTTTCATTCTTTTGCATATAACTATCCAGTTTTCCAAACACCATTTGTTGAAGAGACTGTCTTTTTCCCATGGCATATTTTTTGCCCCCTTTGTCAAAGATTAATTGACTGCATAATTGTGGGTTTATTTCTGGGTTTTCTGTTCTGTTCATTGATCTGTGTGTCTGTTTTTGTGGAAGTACCATACCATTTTGATTACTACAGCTTTGTTATATCAGTTGAAGTCTGGAATTGTTTTGTTTTTTTCTTTTTCAGATTGCTTTGGCTATTTGGGGTCTTTTATGGTTCTGTAAATATTTTACTATTGTTCTAGTTTCGTGCAAAATGCTTTTGGTACTTTGATAGGGATTGCATTAAATCTATAGATTTCTTTGGGTAGTATAGACATTTTAACAGTATTTGTTCTCCCAATCCATGAGCATGGGATGTCTTTCCCTTTCTTTGTGTCATCTTCAATTTCTTTCATCTGTGTTTTATAGTTTTCAGAGTACAGGTCTTTCACCTCTTTGGCTAAGTTTATTCCTAGGTATTATTTTTGGTGTAGTTGTAAATGGGGATTGTTTTCTTAATTTCTTTTTCTGCTACTTCATTATTAGTGTATAGAAATGCAACAGCTCTCTGTACATTGATTTTGTATCTTGCAACCTTACTGAATTCATTATCAGTTCTAATAGTCATTTGGTGGCGTCTTTAGGGTTTTTTCACATATAGTATGATGTCATCTGCAGATAGTCAAAGTTTTGCTTCTTCCTTACCAATTTGGATGCCTTTTTTTTCTTTTTCTTGTCTGATTACTGTGGCTAAGACTTCCAATACTATGTTGAATTGAAGTGGTGAGAGTGGAAATCCTTGTTTTGTTCCTGACCTTAGGGGAAAAGCTGTTAGTTTTTCTCTGTTGAGGATGATGTTAGCTGTGGGTTTTTCATATAAGGCCTTTATTATGTTGAGGTATGTTTCCTCTAAACCTGCTTTGTTGAAGGTTTTTATCATAAATGTATGTTGTACTTTGTCATATGCTTTTTCTCTGTTGAAATGATCATGTGGCTTTTATCCTTTCTCTTGTTGATGTGATGCATCCCAGGAATAAATCCCAGTTTTAACAAGGTGCACATGTCCTCCATAGGAAGTGCTGGCTGGTACTGGGATGGAGGCCCCACAAAACTTGTAGTCAGCAGACCACAGTGTTGGCAAACTTGCACTGGTCTTCTGGGGGAGGGGCTCACAGCACTGGGACTGAGCAGGCCTGGCTGGAGGGGGCAGGGCAGGGTCTAAGCTAGTTGGGTAGTGGGAGTACTGATTCCTGCTGGTGGCCACGTGTTTAATGCTGGGTTCTGGAGAGGGAAATGGCCCTGCCCGCTCCTTTGTTCCTAGAGAAGCCTCCCAGTTTAATCTGTCCTTCTAGGACAGGCTCTACAATTAGTAAATAACTCTCCTTCCCTTGTGCCCCAGGCATTTTCTTTTCTTTTTTTTTAAGATTTATTTATTTTAGAGAGCGTGAGTTTTTGTGCACAGGGGTTGGGGGTAGCGAGACAGAATCTCAAGAAAGCTCCCCACTGAGCATGGAGCCCGTATGCAGGGCTCCATCTCACAACCCTAAGATCATGACCTGAGCCAAAATCAAGAGTTGGATGGCTTAATGAACTGAGCCACCTAGGCACCCCCTACCAGGCATTTTTTCAAACTGCTGCTTCTATTGCTATATCTCTGCAGGCTGTTTGTTGTGCTTTGTGCTTAAAGGTGGGGACTTAGTTTTCACTTACCTTCCAGGCTCTCCCAGAGCTGAGCCTGCTGCTAAGTTCCGGGCTTGAAGTCCTGCTGGTTGTAAAAACTCATGAAATTCATCCCCTCTGGTTTTCAGAGCCAGATGTTATGGGGATTCATCTTCCCCATGTGGCTCCCCAGTGTGAAGGTGTTTCTCTCCCCACTCTGCCCCCACGATTCCCTCCTGCAATGGCCCCCTGAGTCTGTTTAGCTCCCACTTACGCCCTTCCTACCCTCTTCCATATGGCTTCTTCTCTACCTTTAGTTGTGGAGTTTGTTCTACCAGTCTTCTGGTCATTTTCTGGGTTATTTACACTGATGTGTTATCTAGTATCTGCGGGACAAGGTGACCTTAGGGTCCCTACTCTGTCATCTTCCTTTGATTATACTCTTCTTATTTTCATAGAGGAGAATATGAGTGTTTTAGGGTCATGGGATGGCATTGCTGTACATTATGAAGAAAGTTGCTCTTCTCTTTTATGTAACATTATAAATGACATCCAGATCAGGGGACAGATAGGACCATTTCCTTCATGCTGAACAATTACTCATTTTGTATTTACTTCCTCTTTGCACTAGGTTTGAGCTCTCTGAAAATTAATTTGTTTTGATGCCTCTAAGATTTACAATGTTTTAAAATATCTTCTTACAAAGAAGGATTCAGAAATACTTGTTATGAGCAGAGATAATGTATTGATTCATAATTTAGCAGAAAAATATATGGGTTTTGGTCCAATTTTTTAGAAGGCAAAAGTATGTTTGGTGGCCTGTTTCAGCCCACTTTTAGCAAGAAATATTATCCTACCTAATACTGTTTCTGTGGAACTCAAGGGTAGATTCTATTATATATGTCATTTTCTTTTTCTTTTTTTTTTTTTTTTTTTAAGATTTTATTTATTTATTCATAAGAGAGAGAGACGCAGTGGAAGAAGCAGGCTCCCAAGGAGCAGAGAGCCCGATGCGGGACTCGATCCCAGGACTCTGGGATCATGACCTGAGCCGAAGGCAGACGCTTAACCATCTGACCCACCCAGGCGCCCTATATGTCATTTTCTAACATGGTGATAGAAGAGTTGGCCAAGTAGTAAGATGGACACAAAGGAAAGGTACAAAGTCAGATTTCTTCAGATTAGGGAACTGAGACCTGGACAAAGGATATGTGTATATTAAGATGTTTTGGTCCCGGAAGTTTTAAAACTGATCAGTAAAATTATGTAATGTCTGATTGTTTATTATGTATGTTTGCTATTCTTATAGTTGGAAGGAAGCAGAGAATATATTTGATGTCTATGGATAAATCAGGGCTAGATCTCCACATGGCTGAGGGAAGTGGCTGCTTCTTCCATGAATAGGCCTCAAGAATGCAAGCCATACCAACTCTTCCTACCAGCAATCTACTCTGCCTAAAAATTACTATAGGAAAATGTTTGTCTGAATTTTTAGGGTTCCCCCCCATGTGTTCTTTTTTTAAATACAAATACTCCAGAGAAAAGATATCAACGACTAACTGGCAAGTGAGAGAAAGGTGTGGAGCCTGCTTAAGATTCACTCTTAATCCTTCTGTCCTCCCCTCCCTTTCTCCCTCTCTTTAAAAAAAAAAAAAGTATATAGAGAAGAGAATAAATAAAATCCCATAATTCTATCACCCACAGATAATCACTATTCACATTTAGTCTGTTTTCCTTGTCCCATGCCTAATGGTGTTCATAATTGACATTAGTATACTTTTGTTTATGTATCTGTATTTTCTCATGTCATTAACTGTCAGCATTTCTTTTTTGTCAGCATAATTTTCACTGTATATATTTAATAAAATGGGTGTACAGTAAGTCAGTTGAGTCTTTTAGTTGTTCCTACTGGGATTTAAAATTTCATAGTTTTGTTAGTAGTCCACTTTAGGGGGCTTTTTGCAGTGAGCCAAGCAGTGGAGGTGCTGACTAGGATAGGCCTGCACCAGCATTTAAGTCAAGGAAGGAGGACCATAGCTGAACCAGTTACATAGGAATTGTTCTTTTCTTCTCCCAGCCCTCAGTATACTGAAGGGAAAGAGAGGCCCAGAAAACTGGAGAGGGATGAGAAAGAATCAAATCACTATTATACCTTTCTTTCTCAGTGAAGGTTCTTTAGGCCTCAGGCCAAGCCTGTCCTAGGGGAGGGGAAAGAGCTTTAAATTAGATATGACTGACATTTTAAATTGGATTAAATTGACTTCAAGAAGACTTTTTTTGAATACTTGAAAATTATTGGAAAGCTAAAGAAACTGGTTAAGATATTCAGGGAAAGGAAGGAGAAATTCTGGATGGCAAATTGAAAGCGATGATTGGAGAAAAATAAGCCACTTCTTGTTTTAATTCCCCACCAAGTAATATTGGGACATTTTTTTGATTAACTTTAATGATATTAGTGGAGAAGAGAGATTTGACATGAACTTTATTGCCTCTAAAAGTAGTTAGCCATGTGGATGAGGCATGTGAAAGTGTGATTCTTCAAGTGGTATAGATATGGATTCTCTGAACTCAAGGGAGAATGGATGATCTTCTCCTGTCTTTTTTCTTAAAAAAAAAACAAAACAAAAACAAACTTTTGGTAGGGGGGGATTTGGAGATGTGGATCAAAGGGTACAAACTTTCAGTTATAAGCTGAGTAAGTCCGGGAATCTAATGTACAGCATGATGATTATAGTTAATAATACTATATTGTATACTTGAAATTTGCTAAGATCTTAGATGCTTTCACCAAACACAAAAAATGGTAACTATATGAGGTGATAGCTGTGTCAATTAACTTGATTGTGGTAATCATTTTATAATGTATACATATATTAAATCAATACATTGTACCTCTTTAAAAAAAATCACATTGTATATATAATTTTTATCAGTCATAACCTCAGTAAAACAGGAAAAGAGTCTTTTTCCTCTTGATCATAACACTAATATATTCATATTGTAAAGAATTTTAAAACTTCTGAAAAGTACAGGTAATAAACATCAATGCAATCCATCACTCCATCCCAGACAGGAGCAGCAGCCTTTGGGTATATTCTTGCAGCCTTCCTTGTGCCTTCTTAAATTGCTTATTGCCTTTTCCTTTTTCCAAAGCTGAGATCATCTCATAAAATTTTTGTGGCCTGCAGTTGAGGCTGCATAGAGAAGCAAAAATTGTAACATAAAAATATTCACTGATGAAATGACCACTCAGCATTTCTGATTTTTCCTGTAAAGCTTGAGTTTATTCACTCATTAACCACTGTTTCTGTCTCTATGCTGGGGGCTATTACAATGCAGATGGATTGGGAAGTTATTTCTTGAGGTCAGTGAAGGATACTGGAGATCTATATGCTCACTGACAAATCTGTCTAGGTTGGACCAGTTGAAAAACTGATGAAGAAATCAACAGAGATGACAACAAGATAGGCACTTTATTTTATTTTTTTTAAGATTTTATTTATTAGAACGGGGTGGGGGCAGAGGGCTAGAGAGAAGCAGGCTCCCTGCTAAGCAGGGAGCCTGATGAAGGTCACAGCCTGATGCAGGACTTGATCCCAGGACCCCAGGATCATGACCGGAACTGAAGGTAGACACTTAATGAACTGAGCCACCCAGGTGCCCTGAGGATAGGCTCTTTAAAGAAGAGTATTGGACATGACATCATATTAACGTAACCTTTGGGGAACATCAGTATAGCTCCTGGGTAGTGTTGCCATTATGATGCCATGTAAGCAAGACAAAATGAAGGATGTGATGTTCTATTGTCTATCATTTTGTTGGAAAAATCACCACCACCCCCCCAAAAAACCCACTATTTTTATTTCACTCTTTGATCCAATATTTAGTACATGAGTATAAAGGTTGCCTATATGTTGTTAAACTGCTAAGTATGTTTTATCTTACATTTATAGGGTACGTTTTCAGTATAAATTTCCTATCAAATTTTTGTTTCCCATTATGAATATGAATGCTTATTATGAATATGAATACTTAATAGCCTTTTACTAGGACTGTTTATTGGTGATAACAGGGAACACCTGTATTTAATTTTTTCTTAATTCTCTAAACTGTTTCTGTCTGCTGTAATAAACACTGTAGTTCCCCTTACCTATGGTTTCACCTTCTGCGGTTTCAGTTACCTGAGATCAGCCTCGGTCTGGAAGCAGATGATCCTCTTTCTGACATGCTGTCAGAAGGTCAGTGGTAGCCTAAAGCTGCTGCCTGTGTCATTCCCCTCCCTTCATCTTATCACATAGGCATTTTATCATCTCACATCATCACAAGAAGAGTATAGTTCAGTAAGATATTTTGAGAGACCACATTCATATTACAGTATATAGTTATAATTGTTCTATTTTGTTATTATTGTTAAACTCTTACTATGCCTAATTTATAAATTAAACTTTATCATAAGTGTGTATGTATAGGAAAAACATAGTGTACGTAGGGTTTGACAGTGCAATTTCAGGCATCCACTGAGGTCTTAGAACATATCCCCTGCGGATAAGGAGGGGGAGACTACCATAGTAACCAGATAACCACATTTTTTTTTCTAGTGAGTAAGCATATGCTAGAAAAGCTAATTTTGTCTAAAATTAAGTACATACTTAAAAACATAGAACTACAGGTCATAATAAATTTCCTTAACCTTTTTTAGGTCTAAATACTGGTCCAATGTAGAAGGTACCACTCTGTCTTTCCTGGAATTAAGGCCAGATTTCTCATATTCTTCTCACTGATATATTGATGACTAGTCATCATTAGACTGGTGTATGCAAAAAATCTTTGCTAATCTGCTGTAGTGGGTTTTTGATTGTGTGCTTTTATTCCTTTTTTTTTTTTTTAAGATTTTATTTATTGACAGAGACAGCGAGAAAGGGAACATAAGCAGCGGGAGTAGGAGAGAGAGAAGCAGGCCTCCTGCTGAGCAGGGAGCCTAATGGCATGGGGCTTGATCCCAGGACTCTGGGATCATGACCTGAGCCAAAGGCAGATGCTTAACGACTGATGTAAAAATTTATGAAGAATGAGAAGTAGGTAGTACATGTCCCTGAACGAAAGATAAAAGTGTTTTTAGTAATGTTGACACAGTTTTCTTTGAAAGATTAGCCCTGGAAAACTTCAGATTTTGTAAGATTGTCACAGAAGAATGGTTGATTCTTTTGTGCGTTCTTTTTTTTTTTTTTAAAGATTTTATTTATTTTATTTATTAAATAAATAAATAGAGAGCTAGTGAGAGCAGGAACACAAGCAGGGGGAGTGGGAGGGGGAGAAACAGCCTGATGCGGGGCTCGATCCCAGGACCCTGGGATCATGACCTGAGCCAAAGGCAGACGCTTAACGACTGAGCCACCCAGGCGTCCCTCTTTTGTGTGTTCTTAAAAATTGGGGCATTTTTGTCTTTATCTAAATGGCAATTATAATTCAGTACGTCTGGAGACATACCTTCTACTCTGAGTTCTCCTGCCAGACCACCAAATGGTCTTGGAGAAGCCAAGGAGCCCCTCTGCCTTGCCTTCTCAGGCTGTCAGATGATGACACTCTATGCAGTACCTTTAAACGCTCAGCATGTGAAGGGAAAGAGGATTTGTAAGTACAGAGGTGTTTGTAAAACTTTGTGACAATGAGTGAAAGCTGTTTAGAATCAGTTATGGTACCTCCCTTGCAGTTTCATTTGGAAATCAAGAAACACAACACAGGTCATGATCCATAAGAATATAACTGGTTTATTACTTATCTCAAAGTAATAAGATGCTACTTATTTTCATTATCCCTGTTGTTTTTTTGTTTTTTTTTTTACAGTCCATCAATATTATGGAACTGACTTTACAGAAATATGGAAGTTATGAAAAATTTGAGCAGGCCACTGGTGGCAGCCTGCTATCTAAAACTCGAATCTGGAGTCATGTTCGGAAGTACATGATGAAGGAAGGCTGCCTGGGTGAGGTATGAATCAGGAGTGACACGAGATGCTGTTGGCATTTTAACTGCTCATCTAATTAGTCACCCAGAGATCTCACTAAATTGAAGTGCTGTGTTCAGTTTCTTTGTGTTTTTCTTTACTTACTCCCCTTTCTGTATAGCTTATGGGATTATGGGAATTTTTTAATGAAAATTATTAATGAAGCAATTTGCCTCAGTGGCCGCCTCTTAGCAGCCAGTTCAAAATGGCCAAGCAGAGAAGCGGACTCGGGCTTGTGCACCTACCTTTGCCTCATTTTAACCAGGGGGGACTGTATTTGACAGCAGCACAACAGGGCACTGCCTCCTCAGCACAGCCCTCTACTTTCCTTTAACCCAGGAAAGGTTCTTGAGTGGCGCATGCTCAGAAGTGGAAGCGTCAAAAGTGATTACCATTTTCTTGGTATCTGGGAGATTCAAACTGGTACAAGCAAAATAAAAATATACGGTATCATATGATCTCAGTGATAGGAGGCATTCTTAATCTCAGGAAACAAACTGAGGGTTGCTGGAGTGGGGGGTAGGGTGGGAGGGATGGGGTGGCTGGGTGATGGACATTGGGGAGGGTATGTGCTATGGTGAGCGCTGTGAATTGTGCAAGACTGTTGAATCTCAGATCTGTACCTCTGAAACAAATAATGCAATATATGTTAAGAAAAAAAAAAGAAGATAGCAGGAGGGGAAGAATGAAGGGGGGGAAATCGGAGGGGGAAACGAACCATGAGAGATGATGGACTCTGAGAAACAAACTGAGGGTTCTAGAGGGAAGGGGGGTGGGGGGATGGGTTAGCCTGGTGATGGGTATTAAAGAGGGCACGTATTGAATGGAGCACTGGGTGTTATATGCAAACAATCATGAAACACTACATCAAAAACTAATGATGTATGGTGATTAACATAACATAATACAATTTAAAAAAAAATTTTAAATAAATAAAATACTGATTTATGGGTCTGTTGTTTCCTGTGAAAGCTTCCTTTCCCGAGCCTTTACATTTTGTTTTATATGTATATATTTTTTTCCTCTTGCTTCTTAGATCGTAGTTCATCTCACTGAAGACCTGCTTTCCCGAGCTTCAATGACAGTGGTAAATGGGTGCCCAACATTGACCATTAATGTTTCCACGGCACGTGAGCACTGGCTGGAGGGAATGCTGAGGCATGAAATAGGTAGGGGCAGCCCTTCTCCATTTGTTCACGTGTAATATCAGAAATCAGCAGCAAAGAAACATTCTTTTATGATGGGTTTTTTCTTAACAGTATTTGGCAAAAGGTAATGAAATTGTTAGGTTTCATTTGAACTAAGATATTAATGTCTCACTTCAAATTAGATTTTTTTAAGGTACCATGTAGCTGTGTTAAGCTTGGAAAGTCATTTAACTCCCGGGTTTCACCTCCCCACGTTTCTGAAACTGAGGGAAATGGAACTGAGTGCTCTCTGAGATTCTTGTCAAATACCAAGTCTCTGATTCTTCCCTTTAAGAAAATAAATGGTATAGGGGCGCCTGGGTGGCTCAGTCGTTAAGCGTCTGCCTTCGGCTCAGGTCATGATCACAGGGTCCTGGGATCGAGCCCCGCATCGGGCTCCCTGCTCGGCGGGAAGCTTGCTTCTCCCTCTCCCACTCCCCCTGCTTGTGCTCTCTCTCTCTCTGTCAAATAAATAAATAAAATCTTTAAAAAATAAAAAAATAATTTAAAAAATAAAATAAATGGTATAAAAGTTACACCTCTTCTAATGAGACATGCGGTCCTTCTGAAGGCAGAGTAGCTCCTTCAAAATGCTTTAGGGTCAGGTCATTTTCCACTTTGTTTTGATTCAGAGGTACACATCAATTTGGTTTTAGAACTGTTGGTAGAATCTTTTTTGGATAAGAATTAAAATGAGAATGTCCTTTCTTGTTTTTCACGCGCCTTTTCTTCTCCACAGGCACACATTATTTTCGAGGTATTAACAACCTTCAGCAGCCATGGAACAGTTGGACTGGCCGCAAAAAACATGAGCTAAAGCCAAACAATCCCACAGAGGAAGGACTGGCAAGTATTCACAGTGTCCTTTTTAGAAAAGACCCCTTTTTATGGAGGGCTGCCCTCCTCTACTACACTGTTTATCGAGCCAGCCAAATGTCTTTTTGCGAACTCTTCAAAGATATTGGAAAGTTTGTCAAGGACCCCAATACAAGATGGGATTATTGTGTACGAGCCAAGAGGGGATGGACTGATACTTCCCAACCAGGTGAGTGTCTCTTGACTGTAGATTTGCCTTATGGTTAGTTGTCTATTGATTTTGATCACATCCTTATCCACCAATCAGAGAAATCACTCACTTATAAAAAATTAAACCTTTGTTACTTGAGGTCCGTGCTAGTTTTCCCAAACCATATTTTGTTAGCATTCTTTTTTCAGATCTCATTTTGAAAAATTTCAAACCTACGGACATATGGAAATGATAGAATTAACACTCATATTACCCATCCTCTAGATTGACCAATTGTTAACTTTTTGCCAGTTCTGCTTTTTCTTGCTCTGATTTTAAAAACAGCTTTACTGAGATATAATTCACATGACCTACAGTTTGCCCATTAAAATGTATAGCTCAGTGGTTTTTAGAATGTTCATGGAGTTGCGCAGCTATCACCACTATCTAACTCCACAACATTTTCGTAACCCCAAAAAGAAACCTGTACCCATTAACAGTCATTCTCCATTCCTTCTTCGCCAAGCTCCCAGCTCTAAGTAACCGTTAATCTACTTTTATAGGTTTGCCCATTTTGGACATTTCATTTAGATGGAATCACATAATATGTAATCCTTTGTGTCTGACTTCTTTCACTTAGCATAATGTTTTTAAGGTTCATCCCTATGGTAGCATGTATCAGTATTCTGTCCTTTTTATTGCTGAATAACATTCTATTGCATGTATAAGACACATTTTATTTTTCCATTCACTGTTAATGGACATTTGAGTTGTTTCCTCACGTTTTGGCTATTATAATGTTACTGTGAACATTTGGGTACAAGTTTATATTTTTAATTCTCTTGGGTATATACTTAGGAGTAGAATTGTTGGGTCATATGGTAACTCTCTGTTTAAGCTTTTGAGGAACTGCCAGATTGTTCTCCAAAGTGAATGTGATATTTTATATTCCCACCAGAAGTATATGGGATTCTTATTTTTCCATATCCTCACCAACACTTACCAATACTTGTATTTTCATTTTTAAAATTATTATAATCGTCTTAGTGGGTATCTCATTGTTTTAATTTTTTAATTAAAAAAATTCCAGTATAATTAACATACAGTGTTATATTAGTTTCAGGTGTACAATATAGTGATTGAACAATTCTGTACATTATTCAGTGCTCATCACGATAAGTACTCTTAATCCCCATCACCTTTTTCACCCATCCCCCACCCACCTCCCCTCTGGTAACCCTCAGTTTTTTCTCTATATTTAAGAGTCTGGTTTTTTGTTGTTGTTGTTTTTCTTTGTTTTGTTTCTTAAATTCCACATATGAGTGAAATCATACGGTACTTATCTTTCTTTGACTTATTTCAGTTAGCATTATACCCTCTAGATCATCCCATGTTGTTGCAAATGGCAAGATTTCATTCTTTATTATGGCTGAGTAATAATCCATTGTGTGTGTGTGTATATAAAAACACACATATTAAACATACACCACATCTTCTTTATCCATTCATCTATCATACACAGGTTGCTTCTATTAATTTGGCTATTGTAAATAATGCTGCAGTAAACCCAGGGGTGCATATATCTTTTCAAATTGGTGTTTTCGTATTTTGGGGTGAATACCCACTAGTGCAATTACTGGATCATACGGTAATTCTGATTGTTTTAAGAACCATCATACTCTTCCACAGTAGCTGTCCCAGTTTGCATTCCCACAAACAGAGCACCAGGGTTCATTTTCTCCACATCCTCACCTTGCTTCTTGTGTTTTTGATTTTAGCCATTTTCACAGGTGTGAAGTGTTTTGATTTGCCTTTGCCTGATGATGAGTGAAGTTGAGTATCTTTTCATGTGTCTGTTGGCTATCTGTATGTCTTTTTTTAAAATGTTTTATTTAAATTCAATTTAACATATAGTGAGTGTATCATTAGTTTCAGAGGTAGAATTTAGTGATTAATTAGTTGCATAGATTACCCAGTGCTCATTACATCGAGTGTCCTCCTTTAAGCCCATCACCCAGTTACTCCATCTCCTTCCCCTCCAGCATGTATGTCTTCTTTAGAGAACTGTCTCTTTGTGTCTTCTGCCCATTTTTAATTGGATTATTTCAGGGTTTATTTGGTGTTGAGTTGTATAAGTTCTTTTATATATTTTGATTACAAACCCCTTATCAGATATATCATTTGCAGATATCTTCTCCCATTCACTAGGTTATCTTTTTGTTTTGTTGGTTGTTTCCTTTGCTGTGTAAAAGTTTTTTATTTTCATGTAGTGCCAATAGTTTATTTTTGCTTTTGCTTCCTTTGCTTCAGGAGACATATCTAGAAAAATGTTGCTATGGCCAGTGTCAAAGAAATTATTGCCTGTGCTCTCTTCTGTGATTTTTATAGTTTCAGGTCTCACATTTAGGTCCCTAATTCATTCTGAGTTTATTTTTGTGTATAATGTAAGAAAGTGGTCCAGTTTTCCCAGTGTCATTTGTTAGACTTTTTCTTATTGCATATTCTTGCTTCCTTTGTCAAAGATTAATTGACCATATAATCATAGGTTTATTTCTGGGCTCTCTATTCTGTTCCATTGATCTGTGTGTCTGTTTTTCTACCAGTACCATACTGTTTTGATTACTAGAGCTTGGTAATATATCTGGAAATCTGGTATTATGATAACCTCCAGTTTTATTCTTTTTCCAGATTATTTTGGCTATTTGGGGTCTTTTGTGAGTCCATACAAATTTTAAGATTATTTGTTCTTGTTCTATGAAAAATGCTATTGGTATTTTGATAGGGATTGCATTAAATCTGGAGATTGCTGGGTAGTATGGACATTTTAACAATATTTGTTCTGCAAATCCATGAACATGGAATATCTGTGTCATCTTCAGTTTCTTTCATCAATGTTTTATAGTTTCTAGAGTACAGGTCTTTCACCCCTTTGGTTAAGTTTATTCCTAGATATTTTATTATTTTTGGTACAATTGTAAATGGGATTTTCTTATTTTCTCTTTCTGCTGCTTCATTATTTGTGTATAGAAATGCAGTGGATTTTTGTATATTGATTTTGTATCCTACAAC
This sequence comes from Mirounga angustirostris, assembly GCF_029215605.1. Taxonomy (NCBI): domain Eukaryota; kingdom Metazoa; phylum Chordata; class Mammalia; order Carnivora; family Phocidae; genus Mirounga; species Mirounga angustirostris. Next base: position 40,947,406 of record NW_026991720.1, read on the forward strand.
CTTACTGAATTCATTAATCAGTTCTAGGAGACTTTTAGTGGAGTCTCTATATTAAGTTGATGATCTTCTTAAGTTTGAACCCATACATAAAGCATTAAATTTGTACTCCTCTCCCTTCCACATTTTAGGTATGTGGTGTCATGACCTGAACCACAATTAAAAGCCAGATGTTCAACCAACTTAGCCACCCAGGTGCCCCCATATAACTTTTTTTTTTTTTAAGATTTTATTTATTTGACAGACATAGTGAGAGCCGGAACACAAGCAGGGGGAGTGGATGAGGGAGAAACAGGCCTCCCCATATAACTTTAAGAAAACTGTTTATTACTAAAAATTTGAAATTTGAAAAATTTCAAAAGAAGTGATTAATCGGATGTGCCCTCATTAAACATCACTTAATCTTAGTAATTATCAACATTTCCTAGCAGTGGGTCATCTATTCTTCTAAGTTCCTGTTTTCCTATAGTATTTTAAATCATTTCCAAACATCATGTTCTTTTACCTATAAGTACTTCAGTATGTATCTGATTTATTCCTCCTAAAAAGTAGGAACAGCTCATGAGATCTGAGCCTAGTTGAAAAAGTGTACCACCTTTTTTCCATAATTCCCATGCTATTAGCATACCCAAAAAAATTAATTTCTTTTCTTTTTTTTTTATTCTTATGTTAATCCCCATACATTACATCATTAGTTTTAGATGAAGTGTTCCATGATTCATTGTTTGTGCATAGCACCCAGTGCTCCATGCAGAATGTGCCCTCCTCAATACCCACCACCAGGCTAACCCATCCTCCCACCCCCCTCCCCTCTAGAACCCTGTTTGTTTTTCAGAGTCCATCGTCTCTCATGGTTCGTCTACCCCTCCGATTTCCCCCGCTTCATTCTTCCCCTCCCGCTACCTTCTTCTTCTTTTTTTTTTCTTAACATATATTGCATTAAAAAATTAATTTCTTAATGTATGACTTAATATGATAGAATTTTAGTCAATTTACACAAGTTATGGGAAAAAAGTTGTCTTTGTAAGTGGAACACTAACTAGGCTCAGATCTCATGAGCTATTCCTTTTCATGTTTTCATATTTTCCTCTATTTTTAAACCTCCATATTAAAATCCAGTTTTAATTTTGTTTTCATATGGAGGCAGAGTATCAACATCACCTATAGCTGTTTTTAATGGGGTAACGGGTAGTATTTTTAAAAACCAGGAGTTTCTGAAATCCCATGTCTCCACCTTGCCCCCTGTGAGACTTACTGCTCAATAGCTGTCCTCCCTGCTGCCCCAAGTGCCTCCATACACATGGGAGTTAAGGTTATGATCAAATGGTGGGAGTGTGGATGACATATCCTCTATTTTAAATCATCAGTGTTTTTTTATGATTAGAAAAAATGCTGTTTTAACTATGGGGAAGGGGGATCTGGGGACAAGAAATTCTTAAAGGGAAGCTACCAGTCTGCACATTATCCTGGTGCTACCCAAGACCTTGCATTTTATGTTATGAAGATAGTTAATTCTAATTTGCCATTTTTATTTTTATTCAGGACTGATGCCTACAGTAAGGGGACTGTGTTAGTATCTAATTACTTAGAAAATAAAAGCTATTGTCTTCCTCCAGGGTGCTTCAGTAAAGACCAGGTATACTTGGATGGTATTCTACAAATCCTCCGATACAGAGAGACCATTGACTTTCATCTTCTGACCGCCCTGGGGAAGGTGAGTGAAACCAGTGGCATGTAGTCTACAACACACCAGGTCATCATTTCCTCAGGCTTGATTTAATGATTAAATAAGGTTCAGATTCAAATTGTTTTTAGACTATGTGTTTGAAGTTTCCTGGAGGAAGAAATAATGGTGTCACAAAGCCAAACTCCAAAATTTCTCTGAAGAGAATAGGAAATTTGGCAATGTATTACATGGTTTTATTTTATATAGTGCTTTCTCTAAAGCATTTTAAATAAGCTGCAAGTATAACACTTCCCCCTTTAATCTGGCATGACCCTGTGATTTTCTTAAGAAATCACTGATTGGATAAGGATTCATGCCTTACATTGGGTTATAATATTTAATCTCTCTTAATCTATAGAAGTCCACTTTGTTCCCTGCCCCCCGCCCAAGTCTTTATTTTTCCTGACATTTTTCTTGAGAATTCTTACAATCTGTATTATCCTATTGTTTTCTTGTGATTAGGTTTGGGTTAAACATTTTTACCAAGAATACTACATAAGTGACTTGTATATTTCATCACCTTAAAAAGCACATATGTGATTTTGTTCCATTATCAGTGATGCTGTATTTGATCACTTGGGTAAGTTAGTTACTGCCAGCTCTCTCCCTTGTTTTGTAAAGGTACCTTTTTTATATTAAATAATCTGTGGGGTAATACCTAAGAATGTACTGTTCCTTAACCTTCCAAGGAATGGTTTTAACATCCTTTGATGATCTTTGCCCATATCAGTCAGCAAAATAGAGATCTTCAAATTCTGTTACATTTCACTCCTTTTTTGCATTATTATTATGGACTTAAGTGTTTTTTTATTCAACCCTTCCAGTGGCTGCTCCTGTTTTCTGGCAAAGTAAAATGTTCTGGGTCCATCTTACACCTTTTCTATCCAGATCTCAGATGAGCTATTTCTCCAAGGAAGACTTGATTCCTTTTAGTGAAAATGGTATTTAGAAAACAGTGAGTACTAGGTGTGCTCATTACTCCTGGAATATTGATGCTTCTAGGTTTTCCCAGTGAGCAAATCATGTATTTGTTTTAAATCATAAGGGGATTCTAATTCAAATCAGACACTGCAAGTTTCTTTTACACCTCCCTTTCCATATGTGTATCTCCTTTCTCTTTATATGAGAACTGTGTTTTATGTTTACTCATTCTTTCCTATAATAAACTCAGGATGGTTTAAGAAACAGTGGGTATACAAAGAAATCAAAGAGGAAACCAAAAAAATACATGAAAACAAATGAATATGAAAACACAGTGGTCTAAAACTTTGGGGACACAGTAAAAGCAGTTCTAAGAAGGATGTTTATAGTGATACAGGCCTACCTTGAGGAACTAGAAAAGAACAAAGCTAGTAGAAAAGATCAATGAAACCAGGATCTGGTTTTTTGAAAGATAAACAAAATTCATAAACCTTTAGCCAGACTCATTAAGAAGAGAGGACTCAAATCAGATACGAAAGAGGAGAAATAGGATACCACAAAAATAGAAACATACAATCCTCTAAAACTGAATCAGGAAGAAGTAGAGAATTTGAACAGACTGATTACTAGTAATGAAACTACATCAGTAATAAATGAATTCCCAACAAACAAAACTCCCAACAGCTAGGACCACATGGCTCCATGGATGAATTCTAAATTCTACCAAAGAGTAAATATAATTCTCAAACTCTTCCAAAAACACAGAAGAGGAAAGAAAATTTCCAAATTCATTCTGCAAGGCCAGCATTATCCTGATACTAAAACCAAAGTCACTACAAAAAAAACTACAGGTCAGTATTTGCAAATCAGTCATGATACATCACATCAATAACAAAGAATTTAAAACCACATCATTTCAATAGATGAGGAAAAAAAAGTTTGACAGAGTACAACATCCATTAGTGATAAAAACCCTTGACAAAGGTTTAGAGGGAACATACCTCAACATAATAAAGGCCATAAATTAAAACCCAAGAGCCAACAATGAAAAAACTGAAAGCTTTTCAAAACTCCTCTAAGATCAGGAATGAGACCAGGATGTCCATTCTTACTTTTTTTTTTTTCAACATAGTACTAGAAGTCCTTGCTGTCAGACAAGAAAAAGACATAAAAGGCATCCACATTAGAAAGAAGTAAAACCATCAGATGACATACTATATATAGAAAACCCTAAGGACTCTACCAAAAAACTGTTAGAATAAATGAATTCAGTAAAATTACAGGATACAAAAATCTATTGCATTTCTATACAATAACAACAAAGCAGAAAAAGAAATTAACAATCCCACTTATCGTACTAAAAGCATAAAATACCTAGAAATAAATTAACCAAGGAGGTGAAAGACCTATATTCTGAAAACTAGAAGACACTGATGAAAGAAATTGAAGATGACACTAACAAGTGGGAAGATAACACTGTGTTCTTGGATTGGAAGAATTAATTTTGTTAAAATGTCCATACTACCCAAAGCAATATACAGATTCAGTGCAATACCAATCAAAATACCAGTAGCATTTTTCACAGAACTAGAATAATCAATCCTGAAATTTGTATGAAACCACAAACAACGTCAAGTAGCAAAGCCATCTTAATAAAGAAGAACTAGGTTAGAAGTATAATAACCCCAGATTTCAAGATATACTACAGAGCTATAGTAATTGAAACAGTATGGAATTGATACAGAAATAGATATATAAAACATTGGAACAGGATAACCTAGATCATTTAATTTATGACAGAAGCAGAGTACACAGTGGAAAAAAGACACTTCCTCAATAAATGGTGCTGGGAAAACTGGACAGCTGCATGCAAAAGAATGAAACTGGACCACCTTCTTACACCATACACAAAAATAAACTAAAAATGGATTAAACACCAAAAACCTAAAAGGAAACCTATACAGTTTATCTCTTGGACATATTTATGGATAGGTCTTGTCGGTTGAGGAAGGAAGAAGAAAAAATTAAACCACACCAGTATCAACAACAAACCTATTTTCATTACTTAGTGGTAGAAATACTCAAAATAATTTCAATAATAACTTAAAAATTAAAACCTAAGGGGCATCTGGGTGGCTCATTCAGTTAAGTGTCTGCCTTTGGCTCAGGTCATGGTCTTGGGGTCCTGGGATCAAGCCCCATGTCAGGCTCCCTGCTCAGCGGGGAGTCTGCTTCTCCCTCTGCTTGTGTGCTCTCTAATAGATAAAATAAAAAAATGAAAACTTATTAAAGTATAAATGAACATGATTTCTTTATTTAAAGCCTTTCTACTGAATCTTAATTTTTAGAACTTAAAGAGTTTCATCCATAAACTCAATATAAATACTTACAAGAGATTGGCTTCTTACCTAATTAAAAAAATAAAAATATAAAAGTAAAAAAAATACTTCTTACATAAGTAAAAAGATTTTATAGGATACTTGTTTACAAAGAGAATTTAACATAAAACAATTTTATTTCTGAAATTAAATAGAAATAGGAATTCAGTCTATAATCGTGCTGATTTTCCTAATTCAGTGATACGGTATTTATATTCTAGCTGTTTCCTGGGTTCTTTCATTTAGATTTAGTCAGGACATTTGTTTAGGTTTTAGTCTCTCACACACATGTATTAAGTTTAGTTATGTAAATTCTAGACAAACAGTATAGGTCCAAGATAGAATGTTAAATACTGACTTGATTTTTTTTTTTTTTTAAGATTTTTATTTATTTATTTGACAGAGAGAGACACAGCGAGAGAGGGAACACAAGCAGGGGGAATGGGAGAAGGAGAAGCAGGCTTCCCGCAGAACGGGGAGCCCAATGCGGGACTCGATCCCAGGACCCTGGGATCATGACCTGAGCCGAAAGCAGACGCTTAACGACTGAGCCACCCAGGCGCCCCTGACTTGATTTTTTTTTTTTTTATGGTCATGGTATGAGCAGGCAGAACAATACTTTTTTTTTTTTTTTTTTTAGTATGGGTGCAGAGGGAGGGGGGAGAGAGAGAATCTCAAGCAGGCTCCACGCCCAGAACGTGAGCCCAATGCAGGGCTCCATCTCACAACCCTGAGATCATGACCTGAGCTGAAATCAGGAGTCGAACACTTAACCTAATGTGCCACCCAGGTGCCCCAATACATTTGTATTTAATACAGTAAGGGAAAGGAAGCCATTGATTTTTGTTATTTTGCAGGTATTGAAGTAATGTTTCTCTTAAGACTTAGGGAAGAAATTACTTACATTTAAAAATTAACCCACCTTCCTTTTTTCAGGTCTCTTACGAAGATGTGGATCGCTTGAAAGGATTGGCAGTTATTGAAAACATGAGGGTCCCTCATTTCCTGCAGGACCATGGCCGATACATGGAACATTTAGAGAAGATTATGGAAGTGAATGAACTGACTGACAGGGAACTGAAAGATCTTATATATTAGTCTGCGTTCTGGCAGATGTAGCTAAGCTATACCTCTGTGTATGTTAGCACCGGCATATTGATAAAAGAAAAATGACTGTTTACATGACTTTTCTAAAGAACGATCTGCAGTATTCAACTGAATTTTTTAAAAAGGTTAAATACAAACCTTAAACGTTTCTATAGGCTGCAGGGGGAAGTTCCTCCTATTTTTATCTGAATCTCAACAGCATCCACTGAAAATACTACTGGTGAGTGTTTTTGAAGAATCTTGGCCAAATCAAGTGATAGGCTGTGTGGGCAGTAAGCACTGCTCCTTAGTGCTTCTGCCTGAGCACCAAGACTAGCCCCAACTATAGAGATAGGACAACACTGGACTTCAGACTCCCAAGATTATATTTTATTTGATAAGTGATTATAGTTCTCCTTTGAAAAATTAGTTTTGTTTTGCTCCCCAAAGCTAGCTGTATCTAAGGTTTCTTATTTCTCTTATATGTTAAGTAATGTTAAAAAGGGGAAAGGTAGTTTGAAAAGTTTTCATTAGTTCTTTATCTTCCACATTGTTTCACCTTATCAGTTTATAGGAACTAGAGAATTACCTCATTTTGTCCAGTTATTTCTCAACTAAACTTTATTTGCTGAAACATTATATACCTTCAAGATTTTAAGTTTTAGGGTCTTTCCCTCCCCATTCCTTTATATAAATGATAAGTAAAAGTTCCAGAAAGGTTTGTCTACATAAATTAAAACAGTTGGGGAAGAGAGAAGCTACTCCCCTTTTTATTAAATGGAGCGACTAGCAAGATACAAATAGATTAATGTAGTTCTTGGAGGCACCGGATACTGACTAGGTAGTGTCTACCATAAACTTGACCATGCTCTGAAAAATGGAATTCCTAGACATTGCTATTTGATAAACTGGCCTTGTCATGTTGGCTCAGTATATTTTATCGAAATCTTTGACTTCATTAACCCAATAATGACATAGTTTGAATTTCAAAAATGAGAATTCTGTTTTGCTGTATTTTCTCTGTTAAAAGCTTATACACCTAGCTTTGTATTATCAATTTCGATATATATTGGATATATATACTTGGGATCAAATGGTTCTTCAAACAACTTATTTGAATGATCAGGAAGAACACTGCTGTAAGCACCCCATTCAAAATTGCTACTGTAATTTTTACCCAAAGCTATCTTGAGTGTTTATCTTTACCTCAGTTCAGGCTTAAATATGGTGCTAACACTGGTAGATGCATACAGCAAAGTCTGGTTCACATTCATGCTAGGAAATGATTTTAGGAAATCTTACGCAGGCTAGGTTATGTGATTTTTCTCATTCACATATCTAGAAGGGCTTGCCTCAAAGAAGAATGTTGCAGCAAATAGGATATATTCTAACTGGCACCTGGTGGTTCTTGCAAAGCCACACATCTCACCTTTGGTAAGTAGCAGGCCAGGCCCTTCGGAGCATTAAAGGCACGCACACATGTGTCATGATGGCCGGGGTGTGGCCTGTAGATTCTGTGCAGGGTTGGGGCACATTGTGCCAACACTAACCAGATACTGGAAAACCACTCTTGACCCCTCCAGCATATTTCCTTGTAGCAGAGTCATCCAGTTTCAGCTTTGGTGTAGCATTTTCTAACTTCATCTTCAAACTTACCCAAGATGATTGTGAAAAACAGTGTTTTGTTAACTGGAATTGAAGTATAAACAGAAATGACCATATTTATGTCCTGTGATTTAAGCCCAAATGCTTATAAATTCAACATTTGTAGGCAATAACACTGTTAATCTTATGTTATGGTTTAAATGTAAAGGAAAATCACAGCAGCCTTAATATCCTGTTGGTAGGATTATTTACAATGATTCTAGTCCCTGAATTTTAAAATGATATTCGCTATCTGATTTGGAAAAGGAAACACTTGCTTGCCTTACTGCTTTGGTATAAAGACAAAAAGAAAACAGTGTTATCCAGACCAAAAAAAAAAAAAAAGACCTTAAATCACATTGATTGTCTTAAGATATTTTAAAAGTTAGCAGTGAACCAAAAATAGTTTCAGATTAGCAGAATACTTAAAGAGCTCTAAGCTTTAAAAGTTGGGATTGAAGATTTAATTAATGTTTATTCTCTTTCCTGAAAGAGCATTAAGTTCAGTTCTGTTCCCTTAAAATTGAAGTTTTAATAAACAGAAAATTATAGGAACAGTACTTAGAATAGTTGAAGGTTGCATTAATTTTAATAGTTACTTGGTATAAGCTGTTGAGGATTAGGATTTCATCAATTTTGTCCACCGTAATTCTAACATATAGTTGTATCAAATACAAAGTCTGATAAACTGTTAGATTTTCACATCAGATGGGATTCAAAGTAAATTGTTTGTAGACATAAATCCATAGTCTTCATTTCTTTATATTTTCACCTTTGTAAAAATGTTTAAAATTTGTATTTGTTTTGTGTGTATCTGGGCATTTTATGTTTAGCTATCGTAGAAAGAAGTAGCACTGAAGTTCTCAAATGAAGTATGTGAATATGTATGCATGCAAACTTCTGTTCTTTGAAAACTTAATTATATTTTTATTGTGGTATTTCTGCATTTTTATTGTGTGGTAATTATTGAAAAGTAGTTATTGGTCATGTTTGTTTTCTAATATCCTTATTTATAAGGAAATACTATATTTACCACACTCCACCCTTCCCCTGATTAGTTCAGCTTATACTCTAATGAGTTTAGGGAGAAGGGAAAAGGAGGGATAATTTTGTCTTAATTTACTGCGCTATTCATTGAGTAAACTTCTGTGCAGAATGTCCTGAGGAGTAGGATCTGTGCTGAGTCCTCTGCTGAGGAAGACAGAACTGTTCAGAGTCCAGTGAGGAAGAGTGGCACAGAATCACATTATAGCATGGCCAGTCGCATACACAAAAAGTGCTACCAAAAGATCATAAATTGTAATAAATGGGCCTGCTTGTGTGTTTGAATCACAGAGAGAAAGATCACTTGCAAAGTGGTTAGTGTCCATAATATTTTGTTTACCACTCTTTGCAAGGCTTGTGTTTGGAATCTGAGCAGCTTTAGCCCAGTAGACCAGATGTACAGCTGCTTGGGTCAAGGGCCTGGAGGCAATCCCTTGAGACCTCCAGCAGGTGCCCAAAGGAGCCAGTGCTTTACCCTTATTAGTCTTGGTCTTTGAATTTGAACCTTTACTTGTGAGACCTTGTCACCTCGCTTTGATTTCATCCATTTTTGTTCACTCTCATTCCAGTAGCTAAAGGAATTATGTCTTGAAACTATTGCTGGGATGTGAAATACCACTGTTTGTCAGCAAGCTATGGAATAGCTTTAAGAATACGTAGAATTTTGAGAACAGAGAGGGAGGACCATATGAAGAGGAAGCAAGAGGATGGCCATCTGCAAGCCAAAGAGAGATGCCTGGAATAGACCCTTCCCTATGGCCCTCAGGAGAGATCAAACATGCAAATACTTTTATCTTGAACTTTTAGCCTTCATAACTGAAAGGAATTGCACCTAGAGAAAGGACAAAGCAAAGACAGCAGAAATTTTACCACTGAGAAGAGATGACTGAACATTTCCTCTTCCCAGCCACTCAGTTAGCCTTACTAAAGAAGTGATGTCAGCAACATGGCTGAACAAGATGTCCCTCATTTGTGCCCCCTCCCCAGCCTCCCACCAATGATTTGGCATCGATCCATGGACAGAAATGCCTTTGTGGGACTTTGGGATCCAGCAGCATATAACAAGCAACCCAGGAGGAATTTTGCCCACCCTTGCATTCTGTAAAAAACATACAGACCTAGGTCCTGGCTTGGACCCAGCAGTAGCCTGTGAACAAGCTTCGGCCCTTCTCAGCAGCAGTCCGCAAACCCCTAGAAAATACTAAATCATCTTAAGCGGTCACCCGTGGACAAGAGAGACCTTGTATAAGTCCAAGTTTCCAGCAGAGAAGTTTTAGCATACCACTGGAGCAAAAAAGTATGTTTAGATGCATTAAAGAGGAATAGTTTAGACTTATCACTCCTCCCTCAAGGTGGAACAACTCAAGGCCAAGAGAGGTCTCAGCCTGTGGTTTCTCCTGGGGGGGGCTAAAGGGGGAAGTGAGAGTGAGTGAGTGCCCAGCTTCCCCAGCTGTGCAGGATGCCACCTAAGAGGCCCATTTCACTGTGGTCCCATCCAGAGTACTGAACCATGAGCTATGTGACTAGGGGGTGGAAAGAAGCTGGGAGAGTAGAAGATACGACTTTTGGAGGTCATTAAAAGGACATAGAATCTACTAACTGCTTCACAGCCTCCATTAAGCTGGCTCATGAGCTGCTAAGGATACCTTACCCATGGATCTCCCTGAGTAGTCTATGGGAACCCCCCAATGCTTCATGTAACTAACACACACGCACACCACACACACACACACACACCACCACCACCCCACCCCACCCCCCATGGCTGGCTCTCTCTGTGCACTCCCAACAGGGTTGAGAGCATATTTTGGCAGAGGGTAGTGAGCATGTGCAAAAAGCCAGCCCAAATTCATGGGCCAGAGAGGCCACAAACTTGAGCTTTAGCCCTACCCTTGGGAAAGCAAAAGGAAGACTGTCAGCACTGAACCTTGTCCGTTGCAAAATTGAGAAGGCATACAAGCTTAAGAATTCTGCCACAAGAGGTAGCAAGACGCATGGAGCAGGCATATCCATAGAAAGTCACAGATTCTCTACCAGAGCTGACTGAAGGTTGTTTTTTTTTTAAGATTTTCATGTATTCATTTTTAGAGCACACATGTGAGTCGGGGGGAGGGGAGAGGAAGGGAGCGAGAGAATTCTTAAGCAGACTCCCCGCTAAACACGGAGCCCACATGGGGCACAATCCCAGGACTCTAAGATCATGACCTGAGCTGAAATCAAGGGTCTGATGCTTAACTGACTAAGCCACCCAGGCACACACCCAAAGGTATTTCCTGAAAATAGTAAAGATAGGAGGTGACTGCTACTTCAAATACAAAGACAATGCAAAACTCTAAGGAACATGAGAAATCAAGGAAACATGACACCACCAAAAAATGATGATAATCTAGTAACCGAACCCAAAGACATGGCGATCTGTTTACCTGATAAGGAATTCAAAATACCTGTTTTAAGGAAGCTTAAAGGCACAAGTGAGGTACAAGAATACACACATGAACAAAATGAGCAGTTTAACAAAGATATCATAAAAAGGACAAAGCATACTCTGGAATAGAAGAATAAAATGAATGAAATGAAAAATACAATAGCACCAACATCAAAGGATCAAGCAGGGGGAAAAAAAATCTAAGAAGATGGGAATTTTGAAATTATCCAGTGATGGGAGAATAAAGAAAGAATGAAAAAGAGTGATGAAAGCCTATGTGATCTATAGGATACCATCAAAAGAAATAATTTGCAAACTATTGGACTTGCAGAAGGAGAGAGGGAGAAGGGAGAAGAAAGCTTACTTTTTTAAAGAATAAGGCTAACACACACAAAAAAGGCTAAAAACTTCCCAAACCTGAGGAGAAATTTGGATATCCATAATCATGAAGTTCATAGGTTACCAAACAATCTCAGAAACCTTCTCCAAGACACAATAAAACTACCAAAAATCAAAGAATCTTAAAAGCAGCAAGAGCGGAGAAGCTTGTAACTTAAAGAGAACCCCATACTGTTGTCAGATTTCTCAGGAGAAACGTTACAGGCCAGGAGAGAGTGGGATGATATATTCAAGTGCTGAAAGAAAAAAAAAAACTGCTGAGCGTCAGCCAAGAAGATGGCTGAATAGGAGGACCCTAAGCTCACCTTGTCCCATGGATACAACTACCTAATACAACAACTAGATAGCATTCATATCAGTGTGAATAACCCAGAAAATGGCCCAAAGACTGGCAGAACAAACTCCACAACTAAAGGCTAGGAAGGGGCCGCATCAAAGGAGGTAGGAAGGGCAACAATGCAGTCGGGGAATGAAACAAACAATGGCCATCCACTGTGGGGAGGGAGCTAGTGACACAGAGAAGGGCAGAAAACAGACTTTCACACTGGGGAGCCCACGAATGGGGAGGATGAATCTCCATAATATCTGCCTTTGAAAGTAAGAGGGGCCTTTCACAGTTTGGCATTGTGGACATTGCTGCTATGAACACTGGGGTACATGTGCCCCTTCTTTTCACTACATCTGTATCTTTGGGGTAAATAGCCAGGAGTGCAATTCCTGGGTCATAGGGTAGCTCTATTTTTAACTTTTTGAGAACCTCCACACTGCTTTCCAAAGGGGCTGTACCAACTTGCATTCCCACCAACAGTGTAAGAGGGTTCCCCCTTCTCCACATGCTCTCCAACATTTTTTTCCTGCCTTGTTAATTTTTGCCATTCCTACCAAGATGTACTTCAACAGACGAATGGATAAAGATGATGTGGTGCATATATACAATGGAATATTACTCAGCCATCAGAAAGGATGAATACCCACCATTTGCATCGACATGGAAGGAACTGGAGGGGATTATGCTAAGGGAAATAAGTCAAGCAGAGAAAGACAATTATATGGTTTCACTGATATGTGGAACATAAGGAATAGCATGGAGGACATTAGGAGAAGAAGGAAAAATGAAGGGGGCGGGAATAAGAGGGGGAGACAAATCATTAGAGACTATGGACTCTGGGAAACAAACAGGGTTTCAGAGGGGAGGAGGGTGGGGGGATGGGTTAGCCAGGTGATGGGTATTAAGGAGGGCATGTATTACATGGAGCACTGGGTGTTATACACAAACAATGAATCATGGAACACTACATCAACTAATGTGTACTGTATGGTGACTAACATAACATTAAAAGAGAAAAAAAAGTGAGAGGGGCCAAATTTCAGGAGTTCTTAAAACCAGTGACTTAAAGCCTGGAATTTTAAAAATCTTTGGGCTCAACTCTGGGAGAGCCTTGAGGGTATCAGGAAGCTGAGTCCCTGCCCTTAGCTCAACAAACAGCTCATGCAGATACAATATAGAACCAGTAGTTTGAAACATGCTGGGGGCAGACAGAAGGGAGAGTGGTTTGCTCATCTCAGAGCATGGCTGGACAAACAGATCACAGGGAAACTCCTCCAGGGACAGAGGAGCTAGCAGGTGTCATTTGCCTCCTACACCCCCCCCAACCTCCCCCACCCCCACATAAACAATGGACACCTGCAGGAACCAGTACAGTGCTGCCACTCATTAGCTAATTTGCTTACACCAAGCCCCACCACCCCTGCTTCAGCAGATCTGCCCTTCCTAGTCTAGCTTGCCTGAGTTCCTGCACTGTAGGTCCTCCAGAAGACCTGCACAAACTGCCAATACTACATCTCCAGACCTGCGTGTCTTGTGGAACCTCAGTTCTCGTAGTGGTGGGAACAGGTCTCATTTTACAAGATGATCTCACCACATTAAAATGTTAAATGTTGAAATGTGCCCCACCCCTGCTGGTGACCAAACACTGCCCACAATAGGCAAAGACAGCCTCTGCAGACAACTGGAAGAAGGAAAAAGAGGCCAAGACTCAACAGCAGAGCACATGCAACACACATAGGTGACACTCCCTCAAGTGCCAGGCCCTGGGGAATAGGACACTACACTGCACGACACTACAAGACCTCTCCTTCATAAGGCTATTATCATGAAGAGCAAGAGAAGTAGCTGACTTTTCTAACACAAAGTCAGACAAAATGGGGAGACCAAGAAACATCTCCCAAATGGAAGAACAGAACAAAACCACAGCAAGAGACCAAAGCAAAAGAGATATAATATGCCTGATAGAGAACTTAATGATCATAAAAACACTCAGGGGAATGGAGAAAAGAGTGGAGGAAATCAGTGAGATCCTTAACACAGAGATAAAGAAGAACCTATCAGAGATCAAGAACACAGTAAATGACATTAAAAATACACTTGATGGAATAAATAGGAGGCCAGATGAAGCAGAGGAATGAATTAGTGACCTGGAAGAGAGAGTAATGGAAAATAACCAAGCAGAGCAAAGGAGAGGAAAGAAAATAATGCAAATTGAGAATAGTCTTAGTGACTCCAACAAATGTAATAACTGCATTATAGTGTTCTCAGAAGAAGAGGAAGATAATGGGGCAGAAACTTTATTTGAAGAAATAATAGCTGAAAACTTCCAAAATCTGGGGAAGGAAACAAATATCCAGATCCCGAAGGCAAGGTATTTCCCCAAAAATTCAACCCAAGGAGGTCCACACCAAAACACATAGTATTTAAAATGGCAAAAAGTAGTGATAAAGAAAAAAAAATTTTTTAAAGCACTAAGAGAAGAGAGTTACATACAAGGGAACCCTGATAAGACTATCAGCTGATTTTTCAGCAGCAACTTTGCAGGCCAGAGGGGGGTTGCATGATACATTCAAAGTGCTGAAAGGGAAAAAATCTGCAGCCAAGAATACTCTACCCAGCAAGATTATCATTCAGAATAGAAACAGAGATAAAGAGTTTCTCAGACAAGCAAAAACTAAAGCAGTTCATGACCACTACACCAGTAAAGGGGAGTTTTTGAGTGCAAAGGAAGACTATAGAGTATGAAAAGTAAAAAACACAGAAACAGTAAAAATAAATATTTCTATAAAAGAAAATCAGTCAAGGGATCCATAAAATAAAAGGATGTAAAATATGACACCATATGCCTAAAATGTGGGGTGGGGGGGGAGAGGAGTAAAGAATGGGTTTAAACTTAGCAACCATCAACTTCACATAGACTGCTATATGCAGAAGATCTTATACACAAACCCAATGGTAACCACAAATCAAAAACCAGTAATAGAGGGGTGCCTGGGTGGCTCAGTCGTTAAGCGTCTGCCTTTGGCTCAGTTCATGATTCCCAGGGTCCTGGGATCAAGCCCTGCGTCAGGCTCCCTGCTCATTGGGAAGCCTGCTTCTCCCTCTCCCACTCTCCCTGCTTGTATTTCCTCTCTTGCTGTGTCTCTCTCTGTCAAATAAATAAATAAAATCTTAAAAAAAAAAAAAAAACAGTAATAGATATGCAAAGAATAAAGAGAATGGAATCCAAGTATACCACTAAAGAAAGCCAACAAAGCATGAAAGAAAGCAAGGATTAGAGAAAAACCTGTAGAAACAATCACAAAACAGGTAACAGCAATAAATACATATCTATCAATAATTATTTTGAATGTAAATGGACTAAATGCTCCAATCAGACATAGGGTGAGAGAGTGGATTAAAAAAAAAATAAGACCCATCTATATGCTGCCTACAAGACACTTATTTCAGATCTAAAGACACCTGTAGATTGAAAATGAGGGACTGGAGAAACATTTATCATACACACGGATACCAAAAAGAAAGCTGGGGTAGCAATACTTACATTGGACAAAACAGACATTAAACAAGACTGTAACAAGAGACAAGGGGTGGGGGGCGCCTGGATGGCTCAGTCACTAAGGGTTTGCCTTCAGCTCAGGTCATGATCCCAGGGTCCTGGATCAAGCCCTGCATCGGGCTCCCTGCTCAGCGGGAAGCCTGCTTCTCCCTCTCCCGCTCCTCCTGCTTCTGTTGCCTCTCTCGCTGTCAAATAAATAAATAAAATCTAAAAAAAAAAAAAAAAAAGGATACAAAGAAGGACACTATATAATGAGAGAGAGGACAATCCAACAAGAGGATATAACAACTGTAAATACTTATGCACCCAACATTGGAGCATCCAAATACATAAAACAATTAAAAACAAACATAAAAGAAATAATAATAAAATAATAGTAGGGGACTTTTAACACCCCATTTACATCAATGAACAGATCATCCGAGTAGAAAATCAACAAGGCTTTGAATGACACACTGGACTAGATATATTTAACAGACATATTCAGAACATTCCATCCTAAAACAGCAGAGTACATTCTTTTCAAGTGCACATGGAACATTCTCTAGAATAGATCACATATTAGGCCACAAAACAGGTCTCAGCAAACTCAAAAAGATCAAAGTCATACCATACATCTTTTCTGACCACAGTGGTATGAAACTAGAATTAACCAGAAGAAAAAATTTGGAAAGAGCACAAACACATGGAGGTTGAGTAACATCCTATTAACCAATGAATGGGTCAACCAAGTGATCAAAGAAGAAATAAAAAATTACATGAAAATGAAAACACAACAGTCCAAAATCTTTGGGATGCAGCAAAAAGTGGTTCTAAGAGGGAAGTTTATAGAAATATAGGCCTACCTCAAAAGGAAGAGAAATCTCAAACAACCTAGCCTTACATCTGAAGGAGCTAGAAGAAGAAACAAAACCCAAACCCAGCAAAAGGAAGGAAATAATATCAGAGCAGAAATAAATGATATAGAAACTAAAAAAACAGAACAGATTGATGAAACCAGGAGCTGATTCTTTGAAAAGATCAAAATTGATAAACCTCTAGCAAGACTCATGAAAAACAAAGAGGACCCAAATAAACAAAATTACTAATGAAACATGAGAAATAACCACTAACACCACAGAAATACAAATAATTGTAACAGAATACTATGAAAAACCTATATACCAACAAATTGGACAACTTAGAAGGGATAAATTCTTAAAAATATATATAACCTGCCAAAACTAAAGCAGGAAGAAGTAGAAAATTTGAACAGACCAAGTACCAGCAATGAAATTGAATCAGTAATCAAAAAATTCCCCCCAAAAAACAAAGTCCAGGAGCGGATGGCTTCACAGGCAAATTCTACTAAACATTTAGTTAATACCCATTTTTTTCTCAAACTATTCCAAAAAATACAAGAGGAAGGAAAACTTTAAAATTCATTCTATGAGGCCAGTATCATCCTGATACCAAAACCAGATACACCACAAAAAAGAACTATAGGCCAATATCTCTCATGAATATAGATGCAAAAATACTCAACAAAAAATTAGCAAACTGAATCCAAAAATACATGTAAAAAATCATACACATTATCAAGTCGGATTTATTCCCAGAATGCAAGGGGAGTTCAATATTCCCAAAACAATCAACGTGATACACCACATCAATAAGAGAAAGATTAAAAACCATATGATCATTTTGATAGATGCAGAAAAAGCATTTGACAAAGTACAATATCCATTCATGATAAAATCCCTCAACAAAATAGGTCTAGAGTCATACCTCAACATTATAAAGCCCTTATATGAAAAACCCACAGCTAACATCATCCTCAATGGGGAAAAACTGACAGCTTTTCCCCTAAGGTCAGGAACAAGACACGATGTCCACTCACCATTTACTCAAAGAGTACTGGAAGATCTAGCCACAGCAATCAGACAAGAAAAAGAAATAAAAGGCATCCAAATTGGTAAGAAAGAAGTAAAACTTCACTATTTGCAAATAACATGATACTGTATATAGAAAACCCTTCAGACTCCAACAAAAAACTATGATAAATGAATTGAGTAAAGTCACAGGACATAAAATCAATGTACAGAGATCTGTTGCATTCCTATACACTAATAATGAAATAGCAGAAAGTGAAATTAAGAAGAAAAAAAACCCATTTACAATTGCACCAAAAACATTTAAATAGGAATAAACTTAACCAAAGAAGTGAAAGACCTGTACTCTGAAAACTATAAAACACAGATGAAAGAAACTGACGACAACACAAAGAAATGGAAAGATATTCCATGCTCTTGGATTGGAAGTAGAAACATTGTTAAAATGTCTACCAAAAGGAACCTACAGATTTAATGCATTTTGTATCAAAGTACCAATAGCATTTTTCTCTGAACTAGAACAAATAATCCTAAAATTTGTACAGAACCACAAAAGACCTAGCCAAAGCAATCTTGAAAAATAAAAACAAAACTGGAGGTATCACAATTCCAGATTTCAAGTTATATTATAAAGCAGCAGTAATTAAAACACTATGGTGGGGTGCCTGGCTGGCTCAGTTGGAAGAGCATGTGACTCTTGATCTTGGAGTCATGAGTTTGAGCCCATTGGGTGTAGAGAGTACTAAAAAAAAAAAAAAGGGAGGGGAAAGATGGCGGAGGAGTAGGGGACCCTATTTCAACTGGTCCCCGGAATTGAGCTGGATAACTACCAGACCACTCTGAGCACCCACGAAACCAGCCTGAGATGTAAGAAGATCTGGATCTCTACAAACAGAATATCGCAGGCAGTTGGTTTTGAGGTACGAAGCAGAGAGCCGTGATCCTGCGGGCAGATATCAGAGGATAAACGGCGGCGGGAGGGTGCCTGGCCGTGGGGATCCTACACCGCAGTGAGTGACAGCCTCGCGCGCTGCGGACGGGGCACAGACTCGCAGACCGGTGGCATCGGGAAAGAACTTTAGGGCAGCCCCCAGGGTGGAAAACCAGACCGGCGGGGTCACGCGCACGTGAACTGCACCCCCCCCCCGAAAGAAACCGGAGTGACGGTCACGCGCATGCGAACTGCAGCCTCCGAGACAGAAACCTGGTGCGCTGGGGTCGCGCCGGTGAACTGCAACCCCCGGGGTGGAAACCCCGAGCGGCGGAATCGCGCGCACGTGAACTGCAGTCCCCGGGACAGAACCCCAAGCGGTGGAGTCACGTGCTCACGAACTGGGAGCAGCTAGCGGTTTTAGAAGCACAAAGGGCAGAGACATGCCCCGACCTGGAGGCAGGACTGGGAGCGCTGCGGAGGGGCGCACACCCCAGGATGCTGCAGTTTATAGCAGCACGGACAGAAATGGAGACGGTGTGGCCTGGAGAGCTCGCTGAAGAACAGACTGAGGTCTCTCTGCTCTGAGGCAGAGGGTTAGAAACGGTCTCTTCTGCTCTGATTCGCGGAAGAGAAGCAGAAAGCCACCAGGGAAAGGCGCCAGAGAACAAAAGCCCCAAAGACTGATTCCCACTGAGCCCATCCCCCACCACAGGGGTGCAGGGCAACTCCGCCCAAACAGGGTTGCCTGAGTCACAGCACGGCAGGACCCTCCTGCAGAAGACAGGCTGGGAAAACAAGAGGCCAGCAACCCTAAGGTCCCAAGAAAACAGGTGCATCTTGCTTGGGTTCTGGTCAGTAATTTGGACTCTATACATTCCCTCAAACACCCATCAACAGAATGACTAGGAGGAGGAGCCCCCAAAACAGAAAAGACTCAGAGATTATGACTTAGGCTGCAGATTTACAAATGGATGCAGACATAACCAAGATGTCAGAGATGGAATTCAGGCTAGCAATTGTGAAGACAATGGCTAGAATGGAGAAATCAATTAATGGCAACATAGAGTCTCTAAGGGCAGAAATAAAAGGTGAATTGGCAGAACTTAAAAATGCTATCAATGAGATCCAATCCAATCTAGATAATCTAACAGCTAGGGTAACTGAGACAGAAGAGAGAATAAGCGATCTGGAAGACAGTATAATAGATAAAAAGGGAAAAGAGGAGGCCAGGGAAAAACAACTCAGAATCCATGAAAATAGAATCAGAGAAATAAGTGACACCATGAGGCGTTCCAATGTCAGAATAATTGGAATCCCGGAGGGAGTGGAGAGAGAGAGAGGGCTAGAAGATGTATTTGAGCAAATCGTAGCTGAGAACTTCCCTAATCTGGGGAATGAAACAAACATTCGAGTCCTAGAGGCAGAGAGGACCCCTCCTAAGATCAAGGAAAACAGGCCAACACCCCGGCATGTAATAGTAAAACTTGCAAATCTTAGAACCAAGGAAACCATCTTAAGGGCAGTTAGGGGGAAGAGATTCCTTACGTACAGAGGGAGGAACATCAGAATAACGTCAGACCTATCCACAGAGACCTGGCAAGCCAGAAAGGCCTGGCAAGACATATTCAGGGTACTAAATGAGAAGAACATGCAGCCAAGAATACTTTATCCGGCAAGGCTTTCATTTAGAATGGATGGAGAGATGCAGAGCTTCCACGACTGGCAGAAGTTGAAAGAATATGTGACTACTAAGCCGGCCTTGCAAGAAATATTAAGGGGGGTTCTATAAAAGGAGAAAGACCCCAAGAGTGATCTACAACAGAAATTTACAGGGACAATCTATAAAAACAATGTCTTCACAGGCAACATGATGACAATTAATTCATATCTTTCAATAATCACTCTCAATGTGAATGGCCTAAACACTCCCATAAAACGGCACAGGCTTGCAGATTGGATAAAAAGACAGGACCCATCCATATGCTGTCTACAAGAGACTCATTTTGAACCTAAAGATACATCCAGACTGAAAGTGAAGGGATGGAGATCCATCTTCCATGCCAGCGGACCTCAAAAGAAAGCTGGGGTAGCAATTCTTATATCAGACAAATTAGATTTTAAACTAAAGTCTGTAATAAGAGACACAGAAGGACACTATATCATTCTTAAAGGGTCTATCCAACAAGATCTAACAATTGTAAATATCTATGCCCCCAACATGGGAGCAGCCATCTACATAAGCCAACTCTTAACCAAAATAAAGAGTCATATTGATAACAATACGTTAATTGTAGGAGACCTCAATACTCGACTCTCAGCAATGGACAGATAATCTAAGCAGAAAATCAACAAGGAAACAAGAGCTTTGAATGATACATTGGACCAGATGGACCTCATAGATATTTACAGAACATTCCACCCTAAAACAACAGAATACTCATTCTTCTTGAGCACACATGGAACTTTCTCCAGAATACTCCATATACTGGGTCACAAATCAGGTCTCAACCAATACCAAAAGATTGAGATTATTCCCTGCATATTCTCAGACCACAATGCTCTAAAACTGGAACTCAATCACAAGAAAAAATTTGGCAGAAATTCAAACACTTGGAAGCTAAAGACCACTCCGCTCAAGAATGTTTGGGTCAACCAAGAAATCAAAGAAGAACTTAAACAATTCATGGAAATCAATGAGAATGAAAACACATCGGTCCAAAACCTATGGGATACTGCAAAGGCAGTCCTAAGGGGGAAATCCATAGCCATCCAAGCCTCACTCAAAAAAATAGAAAAATCCTGAATTCACCAACTAACTCTACACCTTAAAGAACTAGAGAAAAAGCAACAAACGATGCCTAAGCCATGCCTTAGAAGAGAAATAATTAAAATTAGAGCAGAAATCAATGAATTAGAAACCAGAAACACAGTAGATCAGATCAACAAAACTAGAAGTTGGTTCTTTGAAAGAATTAATAAGATTGATAAACCACTGGCCAGACATCCAAAAGAAGAGAGAAAGGACCCAAATTAATAAAATTATGAATGAAAGGGGAGAGATCACAACTAACACCAAGGAAATAGAAACAATTATTAGAAATTATTATCAACAACTATATGCCAATAAACTGAGCAATCTGGATGAAATGGAGGCCTTCCTGGAAACCTATAAGCTGCCAAGACTGATACAGGAAGAAATTGACAACCTGAATAGGCCAATAACCAGTAACGAGACTGAAGCAGTGATCAAAAACTTCCCAAAAAACAAGAGTCCAGGGCCTGATGGATTCCCTGGAGAATTCTACCAAACATTCAAAGAAGAAATAATACCTATTCTACTGAAGCTGTTTCAAAAAAAGAAACAGAAGGAAAACTTCCAAACTCATTCTATGAGGCCAGCATTACCTTAATCCCCAAACCAGGCAAAGACCCCATCAAAAAGGAGAATTTCACCGATATCCCTGATGAATATGGATTCCAAAATCCTCAACAAAATCCTAGCTAATAGGATCTAACAATACATTAAAAGGATCATCCATCATGACCAAGTGGGATTTATCCCTGGGATGCAAGGGTGGTTCAACATTCGCAAATCAATCAATGTGATAGAACACATTAATAAGAGGAGGGAGAAGAACCATATGGTCCTCTCAATTGATGCAGAAAAAGCATTTGACAAAATACAACATCCTTTCCTGATTAAAACTCTCCAGAGTATAGGGATAGAGGGAACATTCCTCAAGCTCATAAAATCCACCTATGAAAAACCCACAGCAAATATCATCCTCAATGGGGAAAAGCTGAGAGCTTTTCCCTTAAGATCAGGAATACATCAAGGGTGCCCACTCTCACCACTGTTGTTCAACATAGTACTAGAAGTCCTAGCAACAGCAATCAGACAACAAAAAGAAATAAAAGGTATTCAAATTGGCAAAGAAGAAGTCAAACTCTCTCTTTTCGCAGACAACATGATACTTTATGTACAAAACCCAAAAGACTCCACCCCCAAATTACTAGAACTCATCCAGCAATTCAGTAATGTGGCAGGATACAAAATCAATGCACAGAAATCAGTTGCTTTCTTATACACTAACAACGCAACTGTAGAAAGAGAAATTAAAGAAACGATTCCATTTACAATAGCACCAAAAACTATAAGATACCTCGGAATAAACCTAATCAAAGAGGTAAAGGATCTATACTCTAGGAACTACAGAACACTCATGAAAGAAATTGAAGAAGACACAAAAAGATGGAAAAATATTCCATGCTCATGGATCAGAAGAATAAACATTGTTAAAATGTCATGCTACCCAGAGCAATCTATACCTTCAATGCCATCCCGATCAAAATTCCAATGACATTTTTCAAAGTGCTGGAACAACCAATCCTAAAATTTGTATGGAATCAGAAAAGACCCCGAATAGCCAAGGAGATGTTGAAAAAGAAAAACAAAGCTGGGGGCATCACGTTGCCTGATTTCAAGCTATATTACAAATCAGTGATCACCAAGACAGCATGGTACTGGCACAAAAACAGACATACAGACCAGTGGAACAGAATAGAGAACCCAGATATGGACCCTCAACTCTATGGTCAAATAATCTTTGACAAAGCAGGAAAAAACATGCAATGGAAAAAAGACAGTCTCTTCAATAAATGGTGCTGGGGGGCGCCTGGGTGGCTCAGTTGGTTAAGCGACTGCCTTCGGCTCAGGTCATGATCCTGGAGTCCCAGGATCGAGTCCCGCATCGGGCTCCCTGCTCGGCAGGGAGTCTGCTTCTCCCTCTGACCCTCCTCCTTCTCATGCTCTCTGTCTCTCATTCTCTCTGTCTCAAATAAATAAATAAAAATCTTTAAAAAATAAATAAAAAAAAAAAAATAAAATAAAATAAATGGTGCTGGGATAATTGGACAGCCACATGCAGAAGAATGAAACTCGACCGTTCTCTAACACCACTCACAAAGATAAACTCAAAGTGGATGAAAAACCTCAATGTGAGACAGGAATCCATCAAAATCCTAGAGGAGAACATAGGCAGTAACCTCTTTGACATTGGCCACAGCAACTTCTTTCAAGATACATCTCCAAAAGCTAGTGAAACAAAAGCAAAAATGAACTTTTGGGACTTCATCAAGATAAAAAGCTTCTGCACAGCAAAGGAAACAGTCAACAAAACAAAGAGGCAACCCACAGAATGGGAGAAGATATTTGCAAATGACACTACAGATAAAGGGCTGGTATCCAAAATCTATAAAGAACTTCTCAAATTCAACACCCAAAAAACAAATAATCAAGTCAAAAAGTGGGCAGAAGAGATGAACAGACTTCTCTGAAGAAGACATACAAATGGCTAACAGACACATGAAAAAATGTTCATCATCATTAGCCATCAGGGAAATCCAAATCAAAACCACACTGAGATACCACCTTACACCAGTTAGAATGGCAAAAATGGACAGGGAAAGAAACAACAAATGTTGGAGAGGTTGTGGAGAAAGAGGAACTCTCTTACACTGTTGGTGGGAATGCAAGTTGGTACAGCCACTTTGGAAAACAGTGTGGAGGTTCCTCAAAAATTTAAAAATAGAGCAACCCTATGACCCAGCAATTGCACTACTGGGTGTTTACCCCAAAGAAACAGATGTAGTGAAAAGAAGGGCCATATGCACCCCAATGTTCATAGCAGCAATGTCCGCAATAGCCAAACTGTGGAAAGAGCCGAGATGCCCTTCAACAGATGAATGGATAAAGAAGATGTGGTCCATATATACAATGGAATATTACTCAGCCATCAGAAAAGATGAATACCCAACTTTTACATCAACATGGATGGGACTGGAGGAGACTATGCTAAGCAAAATAAGTCAAGCAGAGAAAGTCAATTATCATATGGTTTCACTTATTTGTGGAACATAAGGAATAACATGGAGGACATTAGGAGAAGGAAGGGAAAAATGGGGGGCGGGGAATTGGAGGGAGAGATGAACCATGAGAGACTATGGACCTGAGAAACAAACAGGGTTCTAGAGGGGAGCGGGGAGGGGTGATTGGTTAGCCCAGTGATGGGTATTAAGGAGGAAACGTACTGCATGGAGCACTGGGTGTTATACGAAAACAATGGATCGTGGATCACTACATCAAAAACTAATGATGTATTGTATGGTGACTAACATAATATAATAAAATTAAAAACTAAAAAAAAAAAAAAAGACAAAAACAAAACAAAACAAAAAAGCAAACAAAAACAAAAAAACTTTAAACACCACCACCACCACTATGGTACTGGCTTAAAAACAGACACATAGATCAATGTAACAGAACAGAAAGCCCAGAAATAAACCCACAATTATATGGTCAATTAATCTTCAACAAAGAGGGCAAGAATATACAATGGGAAAAAGACAAATGGTGTTGGGAAAACTGGACAACCACATGCAGAAGAATGAAACTGAACCACTTTCTCTCATCATACACAAAAATAAACTCAAAATGGATTAAAGACCTAAATGTGAAAGCTGAAACCATAAAAATCCTTGAAGAGAGCACAGGCAGTAATCTCTCTGACATCAGCCATAGCAATATTTTCTTAGATAGGTCTCCTAAGAGCAATAAAAACAAAAATAAACTATTGGGACTATATCAAAATAAAAAGTTTATGCACAGTGAAGGAAACAATCAACAAAACTGAAAGGCAACCTACTGAATTGGAGAAGGTATTTGCAAATGCATCTCCAACAGAGGATTAGTATCCAAAATATATAAAGAACTAACATAACTCAATACCCCAAAATCAAATAATCCAATTAAAATGGGCAGAAGACATGAACAGACATTTCTCCAAAGAACACATATAGACAGACAACAGACACATGCTCAACATCACTCAGTATCAGGGAAATACAAATCAAAAGTACAACGAGATATCACCTCATTATCAGAGTGGCTAAAACAGAAAACATAAGAAACAGTGTTGATGAGAATGTGGAGAAAAAGGAACACTGGTGCACTGTTGGTAGGAATGCAAATTGTAGAAATGTAGAAAACAGTATGGAGGCTACTCAAAATATTAAAAATAGAACTACCCTATGCACTACTGGGTATTTCCCCCCAAAAAAACTAATTCAAAGGTATACATGCACCCCATGTTTATTGCAGCATTATTTACAATAGCCAAACTATGGAAGCAATGCAAGTGTCCATTGATAGACAATTGGATAAAGAAGATTATATTATTCACCATAAAAAGGATGAAATCTTGCCATTGGCAACAGCATCAATGGAGCTAGAGAGTATAATGCTAAGCAAAATACGTCAGAGAAAGACAAATACTGTATGATCTCACTCATATGTGGAATTTAAGAAACAATACAAATAAGCAAAGGGAAAAGAGCAAACCATGAAACAGACTCTTAACTATAGAGGACAAACGGATGGTTACCAGAGGGCAGGTGGGTGGGGGTATGAGGGAAATAAAGGAATGGAGATAAAAGAGTACACATATCATGATAAAAATATGATTTTTTAAAAGATGTATTTATTTTAGCGAGACAGCGGGGAGGGTGGGGCAGAGGGAGAGAGAAAGAGAATCTCAAGCAGACGCCCTGAGCATGGAGCCCAGCGCAGGGCTGGATCTCATGACCTACTGAGCCACCCAGGCACCCCCAAAATAAAATGATTTTTTTTTAAAAGATTTTATTTATTTGACAGAGAGAGACACAGCGAGAGAGGGAACATGAGCAGGGGGAGTGGGAGAGGGAGAAGCAGGCTTCCCGCCGAGCAGGGAGCCCAACGCGGGGCTTGATCCCAGGACCCTGGGATCATGACCTGAGCCGAAGGCAGACGCTTAATGACTGAGCCACCCAGGCGCCCCAAAAATAAAATGATTTTTAAAAGAAGAAAGAAAAATACCTGCCAACCAAGAATACTATCTGTCAAAATTGTTCTTAAGCTATGAAAGGGAGATAAAGACTTTCCCAGACAAAAGTTTAGGGAGTTCATCACCACCAGACCTGCCTTACAAGAAATGCTTCCATTCACAATCCCGAGAGAATATTTTTGATAATTTGATTCTAGAGCTCTGTTAGAAAATACATGAAAATATTAAAAGCATATATTCTTTTTTTTTGAAGATTTATTTGAGAGTGAGAGAGAGAGAGCACGAGCCAGGGGAAGGTGAGAGGGAGAAGCAGACCCCCCACTGAGCAGGGAACCCGACATGGGGCTCAATCCCAGGACTCCGGGATCATGACTGGAGCTGAAGGCAGATGCTTAACCGATTGAGCCACCCAGGCGCCCCAAAAAGCATATACTCTTTGACCCAACAGCTCCACATCAGGAATTTGTCTAATGTATATACTATCAAGTATTTATCTACTGTATATACTATCACATGCACTTATCCATCACATATACGTTGCATATATATACAAGGATATTCACCACAACATTGTAGTAACAGAGTGAAAATAACCTTAAAATTCATTAGCAAGGAACTCGTTAAATGACATATGTTAAAATTATATAGCCTACTTAAAAGTTAAATTAAGTAGACTGGTAAGTATTGATGCAGATTTTACATAATTGTAGAACAAATCTACAAAATCTGTTTTTCAGTAAAGAGCATGTTTGCAGGACAGTGTTTATAGCCTATTTTTAAAAATGGGATGGGAGAGGAGTGGTATGTATATGTACAGGTACATACACACTTTTATAGTCACATAATATCTCTGGTAGGCTACACAAGAAACTGGTAAGAGTGGTGATATCCAAAGAACTGGGGATCACAGGTAAGAAAGAGACTCATTTTTACTGCATACTCCTGTTTGGATTTTTTCTACCATATGCACATAATATCTTCAAAAATTTTCTTGCCTTTTTGAGGGCCTATTTCATGCAGTATGAGTATTAGAAGCCTAGGTTTACTCAATCACTATTTTTAATTGTTTTACATAGTGAATATTTTTATTCAAAAATGAAATAAAGGTATACAGCAAAGTCTCCTTCCTACCCATGGCTCCCATCCCTGTAGTTCTTCCCTAATAGTAGAGATAAGTACTATTTTTCAGTTTATACTGTTTATGCGTATATAAGCAAATGCAAACATATATATTCTCCTTGTCCTTCATCCTTTATTACAAAGACAAATTACTATTATATACACAATTCTTTTTTTTTTTTTTTTTTAAAGATTTTATTTATTTATTTGAGAGAGAGAGTGAGAGAGAGAGAAAGCACAAGAGGGGGGAGCGGGAGAGGGAGAAGCAGGCTCCCTGCCGAGCAGGGAGCCCGATGCGGGACTCGATCCAGGGACTCCAGGATCATGACCTGAGCCGAAGGCAGTCGCTTAACCAACTGAGCCACCCAGGCGCCCTATATACACAATTCTTTACACATGACTATTTTTACTTAGTAACATACCTTAGAACCAAAGTTACAACCCACAAAAGAAAAAATAGAAAGAAAGAAAAATAGACTGGAGATCTTACAAAATCAAATACTCTTGTGCTTCAAAGCCATCAAGAAAGTGAAAAGACAGCCCACAGAATGGGAGAAATTTTTTGCAAATCATGTATCTGACAAGGGACATGTACCTAGAATATATAAAGAACTCTTAATTTCAAAGAAATGCTAACTTCCAGAGAAGGTGGCAGAATAAGAGGATCCCAAGCTGACCTCTTCCTATGGTTATACCAAATAACTCCCATATCAAAGTAAATAAACCAGAAAATGACCTGAAGACTGGCAAAACTGACTCTCCACAGCTAAGTGTAGAGAAGAGGCCACATCAAAGAGGATAGGAAGGGCAGAGACATGGTCAGTAGCCAAACTGACCCATGGGACTGTCCACTGGTGAGAGGGATACCCTGGGCATGGAGAGGGGAGTGGAGCAGATCCCACACCAAGCACCCCAGACACAAGAGACCCACACTAGGAAGACAAATCCCAGTAACATCTAGCTTTGAAAACCAGAGGGACCTAACTTGTTTTTATAATCAGTGAGACTTAACACCTGGCATTTTAAAAATCAGTGGGCTCCGAGGGCAATAGGAAGCTGAGTTTGAAAAGTGCCTTGGGTATACCGAAAGGAGATTTACTTCCTTATCTCAGAGTGTGTGCTGGAGGGGCAGGGATCTTTGGGAGACTTCCCCAAGAACAAAAGAGCTGGTGGGTGCCATTTCCCCCACCCCTGCACCTCAGCCTAGATACACAGACACTTGTGGGAACCGGTACAGCATGAACACTCTCATCTAGCTTGCTAACAGTGCACTTCACAGCAGACCAGGGCAGATCTTCCTGGCCCCGCATGACCCACCTCTGCCTTCTCCTGCAGATCTCCAATGCACCTTTGGCAGGTGACCATCTAAAGTAGTGTCATAAGCCTGGCAGGGTGCAAGCAACCCCAACAGTGGCCAGCACCACCCTAAAGTGACTCCTTCCCTGGGAAGGGGGTAAGATAATCACACACACCAGTCACACTGCAAACCCAGGCATGGGCAGGGGCAGATAACTGGCCCTGCCCACCAACAAAAGCTTCTCAGGAGACAACACAGGGAAAGCACCCTGCAGTGTGATGCTACCGCAGCTCTGGCAAACACCTGGTCTGACCCAATTCAAGCTCAAGGTGTCCCCAGATTGGCCCACTAACAACACAGGAACAAAACCCTGCCCACAACCAAGCAAATAGAGCCATTGCAGATGACTAGACTGAAGGCAAATGTGGCTCAGCAGCAGGGCACACACAACACAAATAGGAGACACCCCTTAAGTGCCAGGTTCTCATAAATAGGGACATTGCACTGCGGGGCACTATAGGACCTCTTCATCATAAGGCCACTACTCTCAAGGGAAGGAGACATAACTGACTTTCCTAACACATAAAAACAGAGACAAAATGAGACAGAATCTCCCACAAATAAAAGAACAGGACAAAATCACAGTAAGATAGCTAAATGAAATGGAGATAATATGCCTGATAGAGAATTTAAAGTAATGGTCATAAAAATACTCACTGGCCTTGAGAACAGAGTGGAGGATCTCAGTGAGACCCTTAGGAAAGAGATAGAAAACAAAGAACCAATCAGAGATGAACTCATTAACTGATATTAAAAATACACTAGAGGGAATAAATGATAGACTAGAGGAAGGAGGAGATCAGCAACTTGAAGGACAGAATAATGGAAAGTAAGCAAGCTGAACAGGAGAGAGAAAAAATATAAAATGAAAATAGATGAAAGGAACTCAGTGAAACCATCATGCACTATGATATTCTCATTATAGGGATCCCAGAAGAAGAGGGCGAGAAGGGCACAGAAATTTATTTGAAGAAATAGCTGAAAACTTCATGAATCTGGGGAAGGAAACAAATCCAGATCCAGAACGCACAGAAAGGCTGCAATTAAATCAACCAAGGAGATCCATACTAAGACACATAGTAATTAAAATGGCAAAAAGCAGGGATCAAGAGAGAATTTTAAAAGCAAGAGAAAACAGTTACATACAAGGGAAACCCCATAATGTTATCAGCTGATTTTTCAGCAGAACCTTTGTAGGCAAGAAGAGAATGGCATGATATATTCAAACTGATGAAAGAAAACCTGCAACCAAGAATAGTCTATCCAGCAAGGCTATTATTCAGAATAGAAGGAGAGAGAAAGAGTTTCCCAGACAAACACAAGTTAAAGGAATTTGTGACCATGAAAGCAGCCTTACAAGAAATGTTAACAGTGAGTCTTTGTGTAAAAAGAAAGACTATAAGCAGGAGTAAGAAAAGTAGGAAGCACAAAAGCAGTAAAAAGCGTATTTATAAAAATCCGTCAAGGGATTCACCAAACAAAAATGTAAAGTATGACACCATACACCTAAAACATAGTGTGGGAGGGGGAGGAGTAAAAATTTAATGCTTTTAGAATGGATTCAAACTTAAGTAACCATCAACTTAATATAGATTGCTATGTGCCTAAGATGTTATATATAAACCTAATGGTAACCACAAATCAAAAACTGGAACAGATATGCAAATAAAAAGAAAAGATTCCAAGTATATCACTAAAGAAAGCCAGCAAACTGAGAGAAGAGAGCAAGAGAAGAACAGAAAAGATCTACAAAAACAACTACAAAATAACAAAATGGTGATAAATGCATACTATCAATAGCCAAATTTGGAAGCAACCCAAGTGTCCAATGATAGGTGAATGGATAAAACCTATACAATGGAATATTATTCAGCCATAAAAGATGAAATCTTGCCATTTGCAACAAAATGGAAGGATCTAAGGAGTATAATGTTAAGTGAAATCAGTCAGAGAAAGACAAACGCAATATGATTTCACTCATGTGGAATTTAAGAAACAAAACAAAGAGACAAGCCAAAAAAACACTTTTAAATATAGAGAACAAGCTGACGGTTACCAGAGGAGAGTTGGGGGGGAGGGGGATGAGTGAAATATGAAGGGGATTAAGAGTACATTTATCACAAAGAGCACTGAGTAATATATAGAATTGCTGAATCACTATATTGTGCACTGGAAACTAATATACCACGGTATGTTAAGTATACTGGAATTAAATTTTTCAAAAGTGAATGGGAGTGTGGAAGGACTTCTGAAGGTCAAGTTCAGCAAACTTATCTTAGATTTAGGAGGGATCCCTTGTAGTTTTTTGAACTAAGGAATGAGAAAATGAAAGCCGTGCTTCAAGAAAACTTACTTAGAAATTGAATCAAGATATTTCATTTGAACCCACTGGGACTTGGTGAGTCTGTTTATACCAAGTATCCTACTCGGTACAGTTATGCAACTTAGGGAACAATTCCTGTCATAAGAAACTTATTCTGGTGGATTCAAGAAACTGATTTTGAAAAGTCTGACTCAATAAGATTTCAATAGCAGAGTTGATCTCAACTTATCATTGGGTAGCTGCTCTGTGTTGCCAGTGTAGTTCCACCATAGTTACAGATTGAGTCTGTCATGATTTTACACCACTAAGGTGGATTCTGTGATTCACACAGGGTGCTTTAAAGTCTACCCCCAAATCACAAGAATCCTGTGTATCACAAATTTAGGTGAATTTTAAACAGCCGCATTTTATATTTCATTTTTCCACATTTGTTCCCTTCTAAATCAGGTTTTCAACCATCCTTACAATGGCTCACCCCTTTCTACTGCACTCTTATCACTCCATATCTTCTAATTATGCCCACCTGACACCTCTTTCTCTAAAATGCTTTTATTCCCTTGTAATGCATGTCCCTGGCACTTAGCTATGCAGTTGTTTTTCTCTCTCTTTTTTTAAAGATTTTATTTATTTGTCAGAGAGAGAGGGGCAAGCAGAGGGAGAAGGAGGCTCCCTGCTCAGTGGGACTCAATCCCAGGACCCTGGGATCATGACCTGAGCCCGAAAGGCAGACACTTAACCGACTGAGCCACCCAGGCATCCTGCTATGTGGTTGTTTTTGTCAGTTTGCTTAATCAATTAAAATTATGGTCTACTTGAAGACCTAAAAAATAATTTTAAAAATCTGTAAATGTTGAAACGAGTTTGAGCTGATGGGGCACCTGGGTGGGTCAGTCGTTAAGCGTCTGTCTTCGGCTCAGGTCATGATCCCAGGGTCCTGGGATCGAGCCCCACATGGGGCTCCCTGCTCCGTGGAAGACTGCTTCTCCCTCTCCCACTCCCCCTGCTTGTGTTCCCTTTCTCTCTGTGTCTCTGTCAAATAAATAAATAAAATCTTTAAAAAAAAAAAGGAGTTTGAGCTGAAATAAAATTAGTAACACACTGGTAAAAGTAAGTATATAATCAAATTCAGAATACTCCTATTGTGATATGGTTGTGTATTAATCACATAAGACTAGTATAAAGGTTAATGGACAAGAGTATTAAAAGTAACTATATCTACAATAATTTGTTAATGAATACATAATATAAAAAGAGATAAGTTAGGACATCAAAAATGCAAAAGTGTGGTGGCGCCTGGGTGGCTCAGTCATTGAACGTCTGCCTTCAGCTCAGGTCATGACCCCAGGGTCCTGGGATTGAGCCCAACATCGGGCTCCCTGCTCCGCGGGAAGCCTGCTTCTCCCTCTCCCACTTGCCCTGCTTGTGTTCCCTCTCTCGCTGTGTCTCTCTCTCTGTCAAATAAATAAACAAAATCTTAAAAAAAAAAATGCAAAAGTGAGAGGAGTTAAAGGATTGGATTTTTGTATGCAATTGAAGTTAAGTTGTTATCAGCATAAATAGACTGTTGTATCTATGTTTTATGTAAACCTTATGGTAACCACAAAGCAAAAGCCTACAGAAGACTTTTTTTTTTAAGATTTTATTTATTTATTTGACAAAGAGAGACAGTGAGAGAGGGAACACAAGCAGGGGGAGTGGGAGAGGAATATGAGCGAAGTGAACCAATGCATATCACTATGGAAAATCATCAATTTACAAATGAAGGAAGAGAGGAAATAAGAAACAAGGAAAATACAAAACAGCTAGAAAAACATTAAGATAGCATCAATAAATTCTTACCTATCAATAATTATACCAAACAAAAGGCACAGACTGGCAGGATAGACTTAAATATAACTATATGCTGCTTACAAGAGATTCACTTCAGCTTTAAGGACAGACATAGGCCCAAGTGAAGGTAAGGAAAAAGACGTCTAATGCAAGTGTAAACCAAAAGACAGCAGGGGTAACTAATATCAGACAAAATAGACTTTAAGACCAAAAGGGTAATGAGACAATGAAGATCATCATACAATAATAAAGGGATCAATTCAAAAGGATATAATGGTCATAATATACAAGTACCCAACACTGAAGAACCTAAACATATTAGGCAAATACACATGAGTAAAGAAATAGACAACAATACAATAACAGTAGGGGACTTTCAATATTCCACTTTCAACAATGGATAGATCATCCAGACAGAAAATCAATAAGGGAACATTGGACTTGAACTACACTTTAGACAGAAATGGTCTAACAGATAAATACAGAACATTCCATCCAACAACAACAGAATACACATTCTTCTCAAGTGCACATAGAACATTCTTCAGGATAGATCATTTAACAGGTCACAAAACAGGTCTTAGCAAAGAAGATTTAAATCATACCAAGTATCTTTTCTGACCAAAATGGTATGAAACTAGAAATTACTAATAGGAGGAAAACTGGAAAATTCACAAATACGTGGAAATTAAACAACATACTCCTGAACAACTAATGGGTCAAAGAAGAAATCAAAGGGAAATAAAAAAAAAAAATCTTTGAAACAAATGAAAATAGGAATACAATATATCAAAACTTATGGGATCCAGCAAAAGCAGTTCCAGGAGAGATGTATATAATGATAAACGCTAACATTAATTTAAAAAAATCTTGAACAACTTTACACCTCAAGAAACTAGAAAAACAAGAGAATAAGCCCAAAGTTAACAGAAGGAAAGAAATAACAAAGATCAGAGCAAAAATTAAAACCAGAAAAATAGGAAACACAAAAAACAAAAGAGTTGTTTTTTTGCAAAGATAAAATTGGCAAACTTTTAGCTACACTAAGAAAAAAGAATCAAATGAAATCAGAAATGAAGGGCATTGCAATTGATACCACAGAAACATGAAGTATTATAGGAGACTACTATGAACAATTATACACCATCGCACTGGATAACCCAGAAGAAATGGATAAATTCTTAGAAAGATACAACCTACCAAGACTGAATAAGGAAGAAATGGAAAATCTGAACATAGACCAGTAATAAGTAAAGACACTGAATGAGTAATCAAAAATCTAACAAAGAAAAGCCCAGGGTCACATCATTTTCCTGGTGAATTCTACCAAGTATTTAGAGAAGAATTAATGCCATTCCTTCTCAAATTCTTCCAAAAAATTGAAAAGAACACTCCCAAACTCATTCTGTGAGAATTACTCTACTACCAAAGCCAGATAAGGATACTTCAAGAACAAAACTACAGGCCAATCTCCCTGATGAATACAGATGCAAAAATTCTCAACAAAATATTAGGAAATCAAGTTCAACAGGACATTAAAAGGATCATACATCATGATAAAGTGGGATGTATTCCTGGGAAACAAGGATGGTTCCACATACACAAATCAAAAATGTAATATACCACATTAACAGAATACAAGATAAAAATCCTATGATCCTCTCAATAAATGCATTTGACAAACTTCAACATCACTTCATGATAAAAACTCTCAAAAAATTGGGTATAGAAGGAATGAACCTCAACATTATGAAGGCCACACATGACAAGCCCAAAGCCAACATCATACTCAATGGTGAAAGGTTAAAAACTTATCCTCTCAGATCAGGAACAAGACAAGGATGCCCAGTCTCACTACTCCCATTCATCATATTACTAGAAGTCCTAGACAGAGCAATCAGGCAAGAAAAAATAAAATAAAATAAAAGGCATCCAAACTGGAAATGAAGAAGTAAAATTGTCTCTATTTCCAGATATGATCTCATATATAGAAAATCCTAGACTCCACCAACATAGAACTAATTAACATATTCAATAAAGTTGCAAGATACAAAATCGACATACAGAAATCAGTTGTGTCTCTATATACTAACAATGAAATATCTGAAAAATAAAATCCCATTCACAATACCAAAAATTATAACTTAGTAATAGATTAACAAGTAGTTCTATATACTTAAAACTACAAGACTTTCATCAAAGAAAGGGAAGAAGACACAAATAAATGGAAAGATAACTCATGTTTATGGATCAGAAAATTTGTTAAAAAGTCCATACTACCCAAAGCCATCTTATAGATGCAAAGCAATCCCTATCAAAATTCCAGTGTGAAAAGCCCAGGACCCAGTGAATTTTTTTCCCCTCAAACATAGAAAAAAAAAAAAATCCTAAAATCCATACAGAACAACAAAAGACCCTGAATAATCAGCAAAGCAATCCTGAGAAAGAACAAATACCCAGAGGTATCACACTTCCTGATTTCAAACTATACTATAAAACAATAGTAATCAAAACAGTATGCTACAGGCATAAAAACAGATGCATAGACCAACAGAACAGAATGGAAGTCCCAGAATACTCAATGGGAGAAGGATAGTCTCTTCAATAAATAATGTTGGGAAAACCGGATATCCATATGCAGAAGAATGAAATTGGATGTCTGTCTTAGATAACTCACAAAAATTAACTCAAAATGGATTAAACACTTAAACACAAGACTGGAAACCATAAAAATCCTAAAAGAAATCATAGGGGACAATCTCCTTGACACTGGTCTTGGCAACATTTTTTCTTTGGATAGGACATAAAAGTACAAGAGCTAAAATAAATAAGTGGGGCTACATCAAACTGAAAAGCTCCTGCACAGCAAGAGAAACAACAGAATGAAAAGACAAGAATGGGAGAAAATATCTGCAAATCATATATCTGATAAGGGGTTAATATTGAAAATATACAAGGAGCTCATGCAACTCAAGAGCAAAAAATACAATCTGATTTTAAAATGAGCAAAAGAGCGGAGCAAGATGGCAGAGGAGTAGGAGACCTGGATTTCATCTTGTCTCAGGAATTCAGCTGGCTAAGGATCAAACCATTCTGAACACCTACAAACTCAACAGGAGATCGAAGAAAAGAATAGCAACAACTCTCTGAGCAGAAAAGCGACCACTTTCTGGAAGGTAGGACGTGTGGAGAAGTGAATCCGAGGTGATATTCGGGAGGATAGACAGCGGGGGAGGGGCCTCCGTCGGCCGCTTCTGGCAAGTGATAGAGCCACGAAGCACGAAATCAGAACTTTTAGAAGTCGGCTCCGCTGAGGGACGTCACTCCGGTAGCTAAGCAGGGGTGGAACCCTCACAGGACAGTGTGGTCTCAGGACCCTCGGGGTCACAGAAAGACCGGGGGTGCCTGAGTGCGGCAGAGCTCCCAGGTATCGGAGTGGGGAAGCCGGCTGCAGAGGCAGAGCCCAGGCGCGGGCTCTCAGCTCGGGGTTGCCATAAACCATGATCCGCGGCACAGTCGGGCCACTGCTCCTCCAGCAGGGACCCAACAAGCGGCAGATCTGGGGAGACTCCCCTTCCTCCCCTGGGAGGAGCAGCGCAGGAGCACAACGCAGGGATCTGCGGGGGTTTAGAGACTCCACACAGGGTCAGGTGCCAGAGATAGAAACGCTCGGTCACAGGCTGGGTGAGCACGGAGTGCAGCCGGAGATCGGGGAGACAGGAGTGACTAACTGCTTTTCTCTGGGGGCTCACTGAGGAGCGGGCCCCCGAGTTCTTGGCTCCTCCGGGGCAGAGATTGGGCGCCATTTTCACTCTCCCCTCTTCCAAAGCTGTACGGAAAGCTTGCAGGGAACAAAAGCTCCCGAGAGCAAACCCGAGCAGATTACTTAGCCCGGGCCGAGCAAGGGTGGGGCAATTCCACCTCCAGCAAAGACATTTGGGAACCACGGCAACAGGCCCCTCCCCCAGAAGATCAGCAAGAACAGCCAGCCAAGACCAAGTTTACCGATCAATGAGAACAGCAGAACTCCAGCGCTAGGGGAATACTGCACATAGAATCCATGGCTTTTTTACCATGATTCTTTAGTCTTTCAAAGTTAATTTTTTTTTTGAATTTTTCTTTTTCCCTTTTTCAACCAACAGCTTATAAATCCCTATTTTATTTTTATTTTATTTTATTTTTTTTAAAGATTTTATTTATCTACTTGACACAGAGAGAGAGATAGCAAGAGCAGGAACACAAGCAGGGGGAGTGGGAGAAGGAGAAGCAGGCTTCCCACTGAGCAGGGAGACTGATGCGGGGCTCGATCCCAGGACCCTGGGATAATGACCCAAGCCGAAGGCAGACGCTTAATGACTGAGCCACCCAGGCACCCCTATAAATCCCTTTTTAAAAAAACATTTTTATTTTTCATTTTTAGAGTCATTCTTTTTTTTTTTTTAAAGATTTTATTTATTTATATGACAGAGAGAGACAGCGAGAACAGGAACACAAGCAGGGGGAGTGGGAGAGAGAGAAGCAGGCTTCCCGCTGAGCAGGGAGCCTGATGTGGGACTCGATCCCAGGACCCTGGGATCATGACCTGAGCCGAAGGCAGACGCTTAACGACTGAGCCACCCAGGCGCCCTAGAGTCATATTCTATCCCTTCATTGTAGTTAACCTTATTTTTGGCATATATATATATATGTTGAGTTTAAAGAGAGTTGTTCTCTCTTTAAAATTTTGAGGTACAGTTTCTTCTAACAGATCAAAATATACCCTAAATCTTTCATGTATGGCTTTGTTCTAGTCTCCTGCCTGATCACATCCTCTTTTTTTTTTTAAAGATTTTATTTATTTATTTGAGAGAGAAAGAATGAGAGATAAAGAGCATGAGAGGGAGGAGGATGAGAGGGAGAAGCAGACTCCCTGCTAAGCAAGGAGCCCGATGCGGGACTCAATCCTGGGACTCCAGGATCATGACCTGAGCTGAAGGCAGTTGCTTAACCAACTGAGCCACCCAGGCGCCCACATTCTCTTTAAAAAAAAAAACAAAACAAAAAAACCTTTTTTCGAACAACTTCTTATCAATTCCTTTTATAAAATTTTTTAATAATTTTCATCTGTACAGTCATATTCCATCCCTTCATCGTATCAACCCTTATTTTTGTACATACATAGTTTTTCTTTCTTTAAAATTTTGGGAGACACTTTCTTCTAACAGACCAAAATACACCCAAAATCTAGTGTGTGGCACTGATCTATGCACCAGCCTGATCATATTTGACCATATTCTGTTTTTTTTGTTTTGTTCTGTTTTTGTTTTTATCTTTTTCTTTTTCTTTTTTCTTTCTTTCCCTTTCTTTTCCCCCAGTTTCAGGTCTTTTCTGATTTGTTTAGAGTATATTTTCTGGGGACGTTGTTACCCTGTTAGCATTTTGTTCTCTCATTCATCTATTCTCTTCTGGACAAAATGACAAGACGGAAAAAAATCATCTCAACAAAAAGAACAAGAGGTAGTACTGACTGCCAGGGACCTACTCAATACAGACATTAGTACGATGTCAGACCTAGAGTTCAGAATCATGATTTTAAAGATACTAGCTGGGCTTGAAAAAAGCATGGAAGTTATTAGAGAAACCCTTTCTGGAGAAATAAAAGAACTAAAATCTAACCAAGTGGAAATCAAAAACATTATTAATGAGGTGCAATCAAAAATGGGGGCACTAACTGCTAGGATAAATGAGGCAGAAGAAAGAATCAGTGATATAGAAGACCAAATGATGGAAAATAAAGAAGCTGAGAAAAAGAGAGATAAACAACTACTGGATCACGAGGGCAGAATTCGAGAGATATGCGATACCATAAGATGAAACAACATTAGAATAATTGGGATCCCAGAAGAAGAAGAAAGAGAGGGGCAGAAGGTATAATGGAGCAAATTATAGCAGAGAACTTCCCTAATTTGGGGAAGGAAACAGGCATCAAAATCCAGGAGGCACAGAGAACCCCTCTCAAAATCAATAAAAATAGGTCAACACCCTGACATCTAATAGTAAAACTTACGAGTCTCATAGACAAAGAGAAAATCCTGAAAGCAGCTTGGGAGAAGAGATCTGTAACCTACATTAGATTAGCAACAGACCTATCCACAGAGACCTGGCAGGCCAGAAAGGACTGGCAGGATATATTCAGAGCACTAAACGAGAAAAATATGCAACCAAGAATACTATATCCAGCTAGGCTGTCATTGAAAATAGAAGGAGAGATAAAAAGCTTCCAGGACAAACAAAAACTAAAGGAATTTGCAACATGAAACCAGCCCTACAAGAAATATTGAAAGGGGTCCTCTAAGTAAAGAGAGACCCTAAAAGCAACATAGACCAGAAAGAAACACAGACAATATACAGTAACAGTCACCTTACAGGCAATACAATGGCACTAAATTCAAATCTTTCAATAGTTACCCTGAATGTAAATGGGCTAACTGCCCCAATCAAAAGACACAGGCTATCAGATTGGATTAAAAATCAAGACCTATCGATATGCTGTCTGCAAGAGACTCACTTTAGACCCAAAGACACCCCCAGATTGAAAGTGAGGGGGTGGAAAACCATTTACCATGCTAATGGACACCAAGAGAAAGCTGGGGTGGCAATCCTTATATCAGACAAATTAGATTTTAAACCAAAGACTGTAATAAGAGATGAGGAAGGACACTATATCCTACTTAAAGGATCTATCCAACAAGAAGATCTAACAATTGTAAATATCTATGCCCCTAACATGGGAGCAGCCAATTATATAAGGCAATTAATAACAAAAGCAAAGAAACACATTGACAACAACACAATAATAGTGGGGGACTTTAACACCCCCCTTACTGAAATGGACAGATCATCTAAGCAAAAGATCAACAAGGAAATAAAGGCTTTAAATGACACACTGGACCAAATGGACTTCACAGACATATTCAGAACATTCCATCCCAAAGCAACAGAATACACATTCTTCTCTAGTGCCCATGGAACATTCTCCAGAAGAGATCACATCCTAGGTCACAAATCAGGTCTCAACCAGTA
This sequence comes from Mirounga angustirostris, assembly GCF_029215605.1. Lineage (NCBI taxonomy): Eukaryota > Metazoa > Chordata > Mammalia > Carnivora > Phocidae > Mirounga > Mirounga angustirostris. The sequence goes on from NW_026991720.1 coordinate 40,987,289, forward strand.
CCAAAAGATTGGGAATATTCCCTACATATTTTCAGACCACAACGCTTTGAAACTAGAACTCAATCACAAGAGGAAAGTCAGAAAGAACTCAAATACATGGAGGCTAAAGAGCATCCTACTAAAGAATGAATGGGTCAACAGGAAATTAAAGAAGAATTAAAAAAATTCATGGAAACCAATGAAAATGAAAACACAACTGTTCAAAATCTTTGGGATGCAGCAAAGGCAGTCCTAAGAAGAAAGTATATAGCAATACAAGCCTTTCTCAAGAAACAAGAAAGGTCTCAAATACACAACCTAACCCTACACCTAAAGGAGCTAGAGAAAAAAACAGCAAATAAAGCCTAAACCCAGCAGGAGAAGAGAAATAATCAAGATCAGAGCAGAAATCAATGAAATAGAAACTAAAAGAACAGTAGAACAGATCAACGAAAGTAGGAGCTGGTCCTTTGAAAGAATTAAGAAAATTGATAAACCCCTGGCCAGACTTATCAAAAAGAAAAGAGAAGTGATCCAAATCAACAAAATCATGAATGAAAGAGGAGAGAGCACAACCAACACCAAAGAAATACAATTGTAAGAACATAGTATGAGCAACTCTATGCCAGCAAATTAGATAACCTGGAAGAAATGGATGCATTCCTAGAGACCTATAAACTACCAAAACCAGGATGAAATAGAAAACCTGAACAGACCTATAACCACTAAGGAAATTGAAGCAGTCATCAAAAATCTCCCAAGAAACCAAAGCCCAGGGCCAGATGGCTTCCCAGGGGAGTTCTACCAAACATTTAAAGAAGAATTAATACCTATTCTTCTGAAACTGTTCCAAAAAATAGAAATGGAAGGAAAACTTCCAAACTTGTTTTATGAGGCCACCATTACCTTGATCCCAAAACCAAAGACCCCATCAAAAAGAATTACAGACCAATATCCTTGATGAACATGGATGCAAAAATTCTCACCAAAATACTAGCCAATAGGATCCAACAGTACATTAAAAGGATTATTCACCACGACCAAGTGGGATTTATCCCTGGGCCGCAAGGTTGGTTCAACATCCGCAAATCAATCAATGTGATAAAATACATTAACAAAAGAAAGAACAAGAATCATATGATCCTCTCAATAGATGCAGAAAAAGCATTTGACAAAGTACAGCATCCTCTCTTGATCAAAACTCTTCAGAGTATAGGCATGGAGGGTACATACCTCAATATCATAAAAGCCATCTATGAAAAACCTACAGCGAGTATCATTCTCAATGGGGAAACACTGAGAGCTTTCCCCCTAAGGTCAGGAATGTGGCAGGGATGTCCACTATCACCACTGCTATTCAACATAGTATTAGAAGTCCTAGAGGCCTGGGTGGCTCAGTCGTTAAGCGTCTGCCTTCAGCTCAGGTCATGATCCCAGGGTCCTGTGTTCGAGCCCCGCATCGGGCTCCCTGCTCGGTGGGAAGCCTGCTTCTCCCTCTCCCACTCTCGCTGTGTCTCTCTCTGTCAAATAAATAAATAAAATCTTAAAAAAAAAAAAAAAGAAATCCTAGCCACAGCAATCAGACAACAAAAAGAAATAAAAGGCTTCCAAATCGGCAAGGAAGAAGTCAATCTCTCACTGTTTGCAGATGATATGATACTTTATGTGGAAAACCCCAAAGACTCCACCCAAAACTGATAGAACTCATACAGGAATTCAGTAAAGTGGCAGAATATAAAATCAATGCACAGAAGTCAGTGGCATTCCTATACACCAACAACAAGACAGAAGAAAGAGAAATTAAGGAGTCGATTCCATTTACAATTGCACCCAAAACCGTAAGATACCTAGGAATAAATCTAACCAAAGAGGCAAAGGATCTGTACTCAGAAAACTATAAAATACTCATGAAAGAAATTGAGGAAGACACAAAGAAATGGAAAAACGTTCCATGTTCATGGATTGGAAGAACAAATATTGTGAAGATGTCAATGCTACCTAGAGCAATCTACACATTCAATGCAGTCCCCATCAAAATATCATCCACTTTTTTCAAAGAAATGGAACAAATAATCCTAAAATTTGTAGGGAACCAGAAAAGACCCCGAATAGCCAGAGGAATGTTGAAAAAGAAAAGCAAAGCTGGCAGCATCACAATTCCGGACTTCCAGCTCTATTACAAAGCTGTCATCATCAAGACAGTATGGTACTGGCACAAAAACAGATACATAGATCAATGGAACAGAACAGAGAGCCCAGAAATGGACCCTCAACTCTATGGCCAACTAATCTTCGACAAAGCAGGAAAGAATGTCCAATGGAAAAAAGACAATCTCTTCAACAAATGGTGTTGGCAAAATTGGACAGCCACATGCAGAAGAATGAAACTGGACCATTTCCTTACACCACACACAAAAATAGACTCAAAATGGTTGAAAGACCTCAATGTGAGACAGGAGTCCATCAAAATCCTAAAGGAGAACATAGGCAGCAACCTCTTCGACCTCAGCCGCAGCAACTTCTTCCTAGAAACATCTCCAAAGGCAAGGGAAGCAAGGGCAAAAATGAACTATTGGGACTTCATCAAGATAAAAAGCTTTTGCACAGCAAAGGAAACAGTCCACAAAACCAAAAGACAACCTACAGAATGGGAGAAGATATTTGCAAATGACATATCAGATAAAGGGCTAGTATCCAAAATCTATAAAGAACTTATCAAACTCAACACCCAAAGAACAAAGAATCCAATCAAGAAATGGGCAGAAGACATGAACAGACATTTTTCCAAAGAAGACATCCAAATGGCCAACAGACACATGAAAAAGTGCTCAACATCGCTTGGCATCAGGGAAATCCAAATCAAAACCTCAATGAGATACCACCTCACACCAGTCAGAATGGCTAAAATTAACAAGTCAGGAAACGACAGATGTTGGCGGGGATGTGGAGAAAGGGGAACCCTCCTACACTGTTGGTGGGAATGCAAGCTGGTGTAGCCACTCTGGAAAACAGTATGGAGGTTCCTCAAAAAGTTGAAAATAGAGCTACCATACGATCCAGCAATTGCACTACTGGGTATTTACCCCAAAGATACAAATGTAGGGATCCGAAGAGGTACGTGCACCCTGATGTTTATAGCAGCAATGTCCACAACAGCCAAACTATGGAAAGAGCCAAGATGTCCATCGACAGATGAGTGGATAAAGAAGATATGGTGTATATATATACAATGGAATATTATGCAGCCATCAAAAGGAATGAGATCTTGCCATTTGCAACGACGTGGATGGAACTGGAGGGTGTTATGCTGAGCGAAATAAGTCAATCAGAGAAAGACATGTATTATATGACCTCACTGATATGAGGAATTCTTAATCTCAGGAAACAAACTGAGGGTTGCTGGAGTGGTGGGGGGTGGGAGGGATGGGGGGAAATCTGAGGGGGAGACAAACCATGAGAGATGATGGACTCTGAAAAACAAACTGAGGGTTTTAGAGGGGAGGGGGTCGGAGGATGGGTTAGCCTGGTGATGGGTATTAAAGAGGGCACGTTCTGCATGGAGCACTGGGTGTTATGCACAAACAATGAATCATGGAACACTACATCAAAAACTAATGATGAGCCTGAGTGGCTCAGATGGTTTAGCATCTGCCTTCGGCTCAGGTCATGATCCCAGTGTCCTGGGATCAAGCCCCGCATCGGGCTCCCTGCTCAGTGGGGAGCCTGCTTCTCCCTCTGCCTCTGCCTCTCTCTCTCTCTCTGATTCTCATGAATAAATAAATAAATAAATAAATAAAACATTAGAAAACTAATGATGTAATGTATGGTGATTATAACATAATAAAAAATTTTTTAAAAATGAGCAAAAGAACTGAATAGACATTTTTTCCAAAGAAGACATATAAATTGCCAACATGTATGTGAAAAGACATTCAACATCACACATCATCAGGGACATGCAAATCAAAACCACAATGAGCTATCACCTCACACCTGTTAGAATAGCTATTATCCAAAAAGACAAGAGATAACAAGTATTGGCAGGGATATGGAGAAAAGGGAATGCTTGTGCACTGTTGGTAAGAATATAAATCAGCACAACAAGTATGGAAAACAGTAGGGAGGTTCCTCAAAACATTAAAAGTAGAACTACCATAGGATCCAGTAATCCCACTTCTGGGTATATAATCAAAGGAAATAAAAATAGGGTATTGAATAGCTATCTGCATTCTTATATTCATTGCAGCATTATTCACAATAGCCAAGATATAGAAATAACCTAACTGTCTGTCAAAAGTTGAGTGGATAAAGAAGATGTGATATACGTATGCATGCACACAGTGGAATATTAATCAGCCATGAGAAAGAAAAAAATCCTGCCATTTGCAACAACGTGGATGGGCTTGAAGGCATTATGCTAAGTGAAATATATCAGAGAAAGACAAATATTATATGATTATCACTTATATGTGGAATCTAAAAAAGCTAAACTATGGAAACAGTAGAATACTGGTTACCAGGGGATGGAGCTGGGGAGATGTTAGTCACAGGATACAAACTTCCAGTTAGTTCTGAAAGATCTAATGTACAGCATGGTGATTATAGTTATCAGTACTGTATTATATACTTGAAAGGTGCTAAGAGAGTAGATCTTAAATGTTCTCACCACAGGAAAGAAATGGTAATTATGTGACGTGGTAGAGGTATTAACTAATTCTACTGTGGTAATCATTTCATAATATATAAATGTATCAAGTCATCACATTGTACACCATAATGTTCTATGTGAATCATAGTTCAATGAAGCTTGGGAAAACAAGACAACCAGCTTCACTATTTGTGTGTGCTCTATCCCAGAGATATTTTATGCATATACAATCAATTATGCAAAACTACTGTTTTATTTTTAGCACAGACTACACATATTTTTCTGTATTTTGATTTTTCCATTTAATATATGTCAGATTATTCTAAGATATGAACTCCTCAAAGTTGTGAGGGTTTGTTCTTTTAAAAAATAGATGGAATTTCAGTGGGTGATAATTTCAAGAGATTGTGGAATGCTGGAGATTATTTTTTCCAATATGGGGATTAGATAAACCTGAAAAAGTCCCAAACATAATTTATCTCAAAGTTCTTAAGAGCACCAAATATATGATTACCTCAGGTGTAAATATCTCAAATTTAGATAAATCAGATTATTTGTTTCTCTGGCCCTTTAAAAATAACCTCTATCATATTTACTGTACTTCCCCGGTTAATTACTGTGTTTCTCCCAGGAAATTAAGTATCTTGGATCTTACAGGTAAATGGGCCTTCTGAATCTAAGAAGACCTAACTCTCTAGAGTCAGTTATTCAGGCTCTTGAGTGAATTTGAGTCTCACCTCACAACTGCCCACTAGAGGGACCACGAACTCTTTTTCCTTTCTCTTCCGGCTCTTCCTTTCCCTATTTTATTTCAGGCTGGAGGCCCTCTAGATGACTCATCTTGCTGGTTAACCCTTAGAGCTAAACCCAGACCTACACTTTGACTTAAAGCAAGCAGAATTCTTCTAGGAAAGATTTGTATATCCCTTTCAAGAGCTCAAGGGAAGGAGTTACTGAAGTCTGCAGTCCTATTCCAAAATCAGGTGTCCTCTTATGTCCAATTTTAATCTCTCACTAACGAGTTTGCCATAAAAATTCCTTAAGTTGGGCTAAAAACCAATATACATACTCCGTATAAATATATGAAGTATATTATATGCTAAAGTATATTAAATACTGTTTATAGTCTTGAGCGTTATCTTCAATAACATTTTAACGTCTGTTTGAAACAAGCAACATCTATCTATATGAGATGAGACCAGTTTGAAATTCAGATGCTATTTTGTCTTACCACAGCTTCCTAACACAAATACCTAAGACACTCCTTAGTAAAACCAGTGTTTTCCTTTTAGAGAAATGAGAGAGGAGATATTGAGGAAAGATAACAGATCCTCTGGCCAAAGAGATTTCTCAGCTCAACAGCTAAGAATGGCTCACAGACTGAGGTCCCCATGGTTTCTGGATCACAGGCAAGGCTGCGGAATTCAGTTTCTGACCTCAAGCCCCACTGTGGTTTGATGTACCACATCTCTGGGGTGAATTGAGGTCTTCTGTCCCACACCCCAGGTACCTGGTAACAGTGCACCCTTCAAACCCTTTAAGCTTTTGGACAGTCTTCAGATGAAACACGGGAAAGCACACAGAGGCCTTCTCCCTCATGACCCCATAACCCCCAGGTAAACACACCTATAAACTGGGATTCTCAAGGGCCGACATATTTAGGGGTTAGGTAAGTGACTAGATTTGTCAGGGCCAAGCCTAGGCTTTGAGAACATGACATACTGCATGTTATGTTGAGGATGGGAAGTGGGGCCCTGGCCTCCAGGGTCCGTCTGGAAGCTGCCTGCGAAGGCTCTCGGGGCTGATCCTCCCATACATTCACTGAGCCTAGGTGGCCTCCGCACAGGAACTACTCAGTCAGACTGCTGCCTGCATGCGGGCCCAGGAGACCCCACTGTGTGATAAACATGAAAAGATCAAGCTTCTCAAAAATTCTCCAGTAATTTAAACTTGAATAAGTAAGTGATGAAGAATGATGTTCAGGGGGCGCCTGGGTGGCTCAGTCGTTAAGCGTCTGCCTTCGGCTCAGGTCATGGTCCCAGGGTCCTGGGATCGGGCCCTGCATCGGGCTTCCTGCTCTGCGGGGAGCCTGCTTCTCCTTCTCCCCCTGCTTGTGTTCCCTCTCTCACCGTGTCTCTCTGTCAAATATATAAATAAAATCTTAAAAAAAAAAGAATGATGTTCAGAAAATTTCAAAAGGGAAGTTTGATAAATTCCTAGAGCTCCAGGTGTTTACCAAATAGTGAGGATTTACTCAACATCAGTCCTTGAAATCTGGTCTTGTGTTGGGTAATTACAGTCATGAAACGAACCGGTCAGCATCAGCAAGCCCAGGGCTCACTTAAACAGTCACAGTAACAATGCTTCCGCGTCTGTCAACTCTGAGCCTTCCCTTGTTCAGCTGATCTCCTACAGAGACTTGGCACTAGTCATAGTTACTGTCCCCACTGAAGCAATCTCTTACTTAGTCATTAAAAGCCACACTAAAGTTCTAATCAACTACCCCATTTCTTCTCAAGGCTCTATCTTTAGTATTGTGTATAGGAGGCCCAGCCACGTTTCTAGGCACTTAAAGCCCTCCCCCGCTATTGGTATTTCTCAAAGTGTGAGTCTCAGGGGACCTTCATTGATTCTGCTGGGCCACAGGCCAGGTCTAATCAGCGCTCTGTCATCGGACTCCCTGGGTTAGGGCTAGGAAACCTCCTTGCCAGAAAGCTCCTGGGTGACTTTTCCATGCACCAGACTGGGAGGCCCACTGCCCCAGAAAGAGATTCTCCTTGTTCGACAGATTGGTTAGACATAACACTTTAGAGCAAAAGATAAAGGGAGGGCCAGGGAAATGCAGTTCAGGGTACCCACCAGCACCCAGCAAATCCACGGCATAGCTGGCTTCATCCTGGCATTTCCTCAGTGAAGGGCGGGGTGGATTTTTCTAGGCAGGAAAATTCATAGGATTCCTTAAAGCCGACAACAGGGACAGTGTCCTGTTGGCCTTCTTTTCAGAGAAAGCCATCTCTGGAATCTGTTTAAAAATGCCACCTTGGGGACACCTGGGTGGCTCAGTCGGTTAAGCGGCTGCCTTTGGCTTTGGTTATGATCCCAGGGTCCTGGCATCAAGCCCCGCATCGGGCTCCCTGCTCGGCAGGGAGCCTGCTTCTCCCTCTCCCTCTGCCTGCCTCTCTGCCTACTTGTGCTCTCTATCTCTCTGGCAAATAAATAAATAAAATCTTTAAAAATGCCACCTCAGTCCATCTCAGAGCCCAGAAGGAAGAAACTTCCACAGGAAACACAGCGGGCCTGGGCCCAGGGGCCAGACACCTTCCTCCAGCTGCGAAGTCGGACTCTGTCCAAGGCCGTGGGTTCCATGCGATCACACAATGCAGGCCAATTGCACTCACTCATCACAGTAAAACCTGAGTCCTTGCTGCTCCCACCCTCACCCCCAGATAATCATCTAATTAAATAATTCATCATACTGGAAGTCGGCAGGGCGCCTAGGCAGGTCCATCTCCTGACACTGACTGTTGACTGGAGCCCAGCCTGCTCAGCAGACTAACTATAAAGCATCCCCACCACCGCAAGCACCAAAGGAAACCTGCCTCATGTGGTTTGACCCCAGACTCAGGAAGACACAAGCAGGTGGGGAAGGTCTTCAGAGGCTTTCTCCCTCTCCCTCTTCTTCCTCCTTCCCCGGCCATGGGGAACCACTGCCACCCAAGGACAGGGCTCTCCGCAGACAAAGCGACACCCTTTTGCCTGATGCTCTCGTTCACTAGCCTCTGAACTTCACCGCTCTTATGCACCCGAACTGCCCATGTTCCCAAGCCCAACCGGGCCACCCAGCACCCATCAGAGAAAAAGGGAGGGGCAGGAGACACTGTAGGAGGCAAGAGCCGGAGGTCCCAGGATGCCCCAGCCCACCCCGCGGCCTTCAAAGCTCGTCCTGCCCCTGTGCCCTTGGCCCTCTCCCACCTGCTTTCCTCAGTCTGTGCTGGGCTAAGACCAATGCCTAGGTCAGCCTCCCACATGGTTTCCAGAAAGGCAGAAGCCCCAGCAATAGCTCCCTGGCCTGTCCCTTTGGCATTAGCTCTACCTGCCTTTGTCAAGGCCACTTATTTTCCACAGCCCTCTGGGTCTGCTTGACATGTCCTAGACCAACTGCCTTCCTTATCACAGTGAAACCAGAGTCCCTCATCCTTCCCTTCCCCCTGCCTCAGTTCCTCCGTCTGTAAGAGGGCACAAACAATAGGACCAACCACAATGGACTCTTCGAAGGAATAAAGCAGTTAAAAGTGTCAAGTGCTCAAGACAGTAAGGAGCCAATAAGCATGGACAAGGCTTATTTAAAGACAAGAGACAGTTTAAGAGAACTGGGCGGTGCTGAAGCCATGAATTCCTTTCCTTTGAAAGCAGACCCTGTGGCAGTCTCACCTGGTGCACTCACCTCCCATTCCAGACGGGGCGACCTCTGCCAGGCGGGGTGCTCTCTCACTCCAGTGGGACGGTATCTGCGTGGGAGCATCGGGGGAGAACTCCAACCCTTAGATCCAAAGAAACACAAAGACGAATGTAGCCCGCTCTTAAAGGCCATGCCCATTTTGCTTCCCTTGACATCTTCCGAGCAGTAGCGAGGGAGTCCTAGCTTGGGCCCAATTATTTGTGGCACGGGAGGGCTTCTGGCTGCCCTCCGAGCATGCCCTGCTAAGTCCGGGGACAGTAAAGGGTGCGGATGGTGCAGCAGAATGGAGAGATGGCCCAGGGGCCCTGCTCACTGGCTCCTACGCAGAGAGAGACCTCTCGTGGGAAAATGGTCAAGGGAGGAAGGTTCCACTGGGGTGGGGGTGGGGGGGGTCTGGTCATCTATGGTGCTCCTGGGATAGAGGGACCCAAGGAGGACGCCAGAGCTTCCACTTGGCGCCTGGGCCTTTCCGGGTCCCTAGCACGTAATTCCTTCCCGTCTCCTGCCCAAACCCACACACCAGAAACCCTGTTCCACATCAGGGGGCTCCTCTGGGCTTTTCCAACAAAGTGGCTTTGCAGTGGGGCCCTTCTTGAACAATCCTGAAAGGTAGGAGAAGGAAGAAAAGAATGGGGGCGGGAAGGAAGGGAAGAATGGGATGGAAATGTGCCATCTGCGGACGGAGCTGGGGATGGGGTGGAGGAAAGTCTGGAGAAGGGGAGGGATTAGAAACAATCCAAGTGGGGGGGAGCAGATAAGGTCCATCCAATGGACGATGGTTTGGCAATAACAAGAAAGGAGCTGTCAGGCCATGAAGAGACACAGAGGAACTTTAAACGCAGGTTGCTAAGAGAAGCCAAGCTGAAAAGGCTACAGACTGACTGACTGCAATTATATGGCCTTCTAGAAAAGGCAAAACTAGGGAGAGAGTAGAAAGACCAGTGGTTGCCAGGGGGAGGAGGAGGGATGAACAGGCAGAGCACAGAGGATTTTTAGATCAGAGAAAAGTGGATATAGGTCTTTATACATTTGTTGAAACCCATGGAATGTACAAAGAGTGAACCCTAAAGTAAACCGTGGACTTCAGCTAATAATAATGTACCAATACTGGTTCATCAGTGGTAGCAAATACACCACAATGCTGTTAACAACAGGGGAAACTCTACAGCGGAGTATGGGACCGCTGGGCTTTCTGCTCTGGTTTGCTACAAACCTAAAACCACTCTTAAAAATAAAATCTATTAATTAAAGATGGCAAAAACCAGAAAAAAGCAAAACAAAACAAAACCCAAGCCAAAATCATCCCCCCAAAAGCAAAAACCAAGAAGACTGGGGCTAGAACAACAGCTGCCCCCTGCAGACAGTCTCCCCCCTGCAGACAGACAGGCTCCCCCCTGCAGACAGACAGGCTCCCCCCTGCAGACAGACAGCCTCCCCCCTGCAGACAGACAGCCTCCCCCCTGCAGACAGGCCTCCCAAGCAATGCCTTAAATATTAGGAGCCAAAACCAGGACCCGCTCTGTGTTTGAGATGTGGGGGCTGCGTTCCGCTCCCCCACCCCTCCCCAAACACCATGACCTTCATTAAGGTCATTTAATTGGATTTCTTTTCCCTTCCCCTCACTTCAGCCTGCTCTTTCCTTAGTTTGGGGGCAAAAGCCAATCTGGCGCAGCTGGCTGGTGAATGCTGGTGAAGTTTGCGCTTTAGATTGAGGCACCGAGAAAGGTCCGCTCTGTTGGGAAGCATCCTTTCCTCCCTGCCACGCCTTCTCCTTCTAACGCGCGTGCTTTTGGTCCAGGCTCATTCGTGCCTGCAATGGCACAGTCTGAGCCCAGGGGAGAGGCGCTACTCACCCTCCCACTGGAGATGGTCCCTCGGAGGGGCACGGCTGATGCCCAGGCACCCTCGGGGCACCCGGAGGACTTCCCTCCTGGGCCCACGATCAGTGATGCTCCTTGGAGCTGGGTGGTCCAGAGATGGTCTTTGGTGGAAAAGAGGCCTCTTTCACTGCATCTGGCCCCAGCCCCAAGCCACTGGGTTCACACTGGGCAGTGACAACAGTTTCTGGGTCCTGGTCCACACCAGGTTTTCAGCATGGAGGGAGGAATAAACCCTCAGCTTCCATGGTGACCTGGAATAACTCATAATCTAGGCTCATGATTCACACATTCACTCTCAGTGTCGCTACCTTCACGGCATTGGTGTTGGCAAGTACAGAATGGACACGTGGGCATGGGCTTTTGGGCTGGGTTTGGGTCCCATCTATTTACTTACCGGTCATGTGACCTGCAGGAGGTTAAGCACTCTAAGCCTTGGTTTCTTTGGCTGTAAAATGGGTGTTATAATCTGGTCTCACAGGAGACCTAAGGGAGAACCATGCCAGCTAAGGGAGGGGGTACCTAGTGGCCGTTAGCATGGGCATGTCCTCCTGCCCACCCCCAGCCCCCACAAAAATGAACCCTCTTTCAATACTCCCAGGCTTAGCTTCCTGTAGATGGAGAATCAACAGATAGTGCTCAGAATCACCATAGGGCGGCTCCGGGCTAGGAATCGGATTGAAAATTAAAGTGGGTGGGGAGGGAGGGAGGAAGAAGGATCATTCTGAGAGAATTCTAGCCCAGCACCAGGGAACCTATGCTGAATGCCCGGGGGCACAAATGGTGCTCGAGGTACAAGACAGTCTAGCAAAGGGGTCAGAAAATGAAGAACAGGCTGGGAGGGAGAAGGTCATAGAAAGATTTTCTGGTGACCTCAGGGGATTGACAGGGGTGTGAGAGGCATCTCTGCGAAGTGGGGGGTGTAAAGGAGCAGGCTTCCTGGACCACAGCCTCACAGAGGCACTGGAAGTGGGCACAGAACACCCGCAGCTCAGGAACCCACCCCCGGGACGCTCACTGCAACCAGGCAGGTTCATGTCTGTTTATTTTTTCAAAACAAAACTAAAAGTCACCACTCAAAATATTTGAGAAGAGTGCTCAGCTCAATTACAGTTAAAAGCTTTATGCAATCTGCTGCCAGAGCATCATGGACCGGTGGTCAGAAACGAGCGCTTCTGGCATGGCTCAGACTCGGCCTGGCGGCCTAAGACCACCCTCTCTTGCCCCGTCAGCCCCATTATGGTTCTGTGCATGCTGCCACCCAGGGGCAGCAACTGGCCCGCGTCTGCGGAGGTGGACGGCATCCCCGGATTACAAGACATCTCGGTTCCCCATTGTGCTTCTGAGGGTCCAAGAACCTCCACAAGGAAGGCAGGCAGGTTGAGGCCCAGGAGCTAGTGTTGTCTGGCTGAAAACCAAAACCGCAGTTCTGGCTCTGTGTCTTCACCTAGAAGGGTGAACTCCCTCGCCTGGGGCCCTCCAGGCTCAGACGGGGAGAGACAGACTGGGCACCATCATCGCTCGTGCTTAATGTGGGCTTCACTTCGCTCCAAGGGGAGCCCGTTGCCGTTCCGAGGGCCTTCCTTCTTGTTCCAATCCTTTTCGGCGTACAACTCGGCCAGCACGGGGCAGTGCTCAGAAGCCACTCCGCCCCAGGACCAGTTATCTGGAATCCAAGGGTTCGTGAGGCCTTCTCTCACTACGGCCCAGTGACCTGGAGGGAGAGGGAAGAGAGACCCAGCTATCAGGCCTGGGGCCGGGGCGGGCCACGGCTGGTGGGTGGAGGCCTCTGCCGCAGCTCTGCTGTAGCCAGGATGCCCTGACCATACCCCTCAGATACCCAGCCTGCCGGGGCAAACGCCAGCAGCAAGGATACATATCTGACGCAGGATCAAATGTCTCTCAAAGATGTGATAGCTCATTGTGGATTTGATTTGCATTTCCCAATGATGAGTGATGCTGAGTGTCTTTTCATGTACGCGTTGACATTTTTTCCAAAGAAGACGTACAAATTGCCTATTCAGTTCTTTTGCTCCTCCCTGAACCTGAGTTTCTAGAACTTCACAGCAAGGGAACCGATGAAATGACTTCTAACTTCCTTTTGGAAGGAAGTGTTCTCTTCTGATGCGAGCATGCCCCTCCTGGCACCCCGGGCCAGCTGGGGCCGCCCTCTGGCCAGCTGTGCCTTTCAACAAACTGCGTCTCACCTACTTGGATGATCGTCCCTCCCCCTGGGACCCACTTCCTTCCTCCTTCAGACCCGTACCTGACACAGTCCAACAGGAAAGCAGCACCCAGAGAGAGAGGTGCAAGAAGCTGGTGACATAGTCTGGACTGGAAATTCTGCTGAGGATCTCAGGCCTGGCTGCCCATGTGGCGCTCCCAGGTCAACTCCAGAACTGATACTTTCACACGTTGTCAAAGTCTCACTGAAGTATAATATGGATAACATGTTGGGCCTTAGCAAAGCAGCCAGGCAGGATTGAGAACCACGGTTCCTGTTGCTCATTGAAAGACATTACCTGTCACTGTCCTATTTCTAATTGTTTCCTGACCCAAAGTCTGCTCGGCAGCTTACTGGTTTGGGGGTGGCAGGGACTGCATCGTAGCACTGAGATTACCCACTGCACCCTGGTCCTCATGCGTTCCAGGTAAAGCACGCAGAGCATCCTGGGAGGATGCTCAGGATGCTCTGAGAGGTGTCTGCTCATCCTCAACAGCTGCTTCTCGGGGCACTGACAGTGGGTCAGGAAACCACAAGCCACAACACAGCGCCTGGATGTGACGAGGCTTGAGGAATGCTTGCTAAATGACTAAGTGTCCTTAAAATTAGAGTAAGCTATCGGTTCATCTCAGAATCGGTACTCTACTGGCCTAGAACCAGGTTTGCCCCTGCTGAAGATCAGTGAATGCTTTTTAATAATTTTTCACAGCCCCCCTTCCCTCTTAAGAGTGGCTCTGTTTGAATGATAGTTACAGAGGTGCCTAAACTATATATGATCCTGTAAATGCCCACAGAGGAGCTAAGAGAACTCCCGACCAGAGTTATCAAACCAAAGGATCTGGCACTATCAGTTTGGACAAGTCTCTCTTATTCCATTTCTGAACAGGAGAAAGACTGAGTGACCTCTGCTTTACCTGTGAAAACCTTCTTTAAGCTTTTACTGATCCAGATGTTGTCCAGAGACTTTGAGCCTTGGGGATTCTTGGTGCTGATGTTGGTGAAGGTGTGCGCAGGGACCAGGTGGTAGAATTTTTCTTTCCTCAAGATATCATAGTCACTGCTGTCAGGACCCTGGCCAAAATCCCCTAAAAAAATCATGTCTTTTTCTCCTGCAGGAGGAAGAAAGAAGAATCAGGCATTTAAAAGGTGGAGGGAGGTAAACCCAATATTGATCACAGCCCACAAATTGGGATCTCGAGTCTCTGATTGGACTCCCCAGGGTCAGGAATGCATCTGGTTCTCATTCTTCCAATTTTTCTAAATACCTTGTGCAACAAAAAAACAACAACAAAAAAACCCCCAACATACCACAAGACTCTAAGAGTAGGTTAGTAACATATTTGGAAAAGGGGAGCTATGTGATGCAGAGATCACTCCTATTCCAGCCATGTGCTCTGAATCTCATGGAAGGAAAAGCCTGAGGGTCTCACCTGGCTATTTAATAAGAGCTTGACAAACATTCATTGGGCACAGTGGGGAAAACTGTGCATAGATACAAGACGGTGGCCATCTACATGTCAAGGAGAGAGGCCTCGGGAGAAACCACCCCTGCCCACACCTTGTTCTCAGACTTCCAGCCCCCAGGACTGTGAGAAAATAAATTTCTATTGTCTAAGCCACCCAGACTGTTGTATTTTGTTATGGCGGCCCTAACTGACTAATACAGGGCCAGAGTGAAAAGGTTTTCTCTTTAAAGTATTTCCAACATTTCTACCATTGTTTGATGTACACTAGAGTAAGTGGAGTCATCATAAAGTATTTCCCAGACGGAGCAGACATTCTGAGAGGACAGTGGACCCCAGCTAGGCTCTGGGATTCCCATCGTCTCTGCTTAACCATCACCTCCGGTCTCCAGGTTCCCTCAGGGGAGCCACATTATTGTGGGGAGCAGTGTTCCCGTCCTAACTTGCAAGGGAGGCTTTGAGGAAAGCAGTTCATGAATGAGAGCCAAACATATCTGAGACACTCAGCAAATCATTTTCCTGGATACGAATAGGTTTCAGCAATAATAGTTAGAGGCAAAGAAATCTGACGTGAAATGACATAAGCCACCAGCAGAGGGCACTCGTGCCCTGCAGAGGTCACCCCCACCGCTAGAGGCCGGGAGGGACAAAAGGGGACGGGATGGAAGACTCCTGTGGCCCCACTGTGTGGCCTACAGAGATGTAATGGTACCTCTACGCTCTATCTCAACAACCTTGGTGGCCACAGCAGGGCAAGCTCACGCTGTCTTGCGAAATCAGTGCCGACCTCAACAGGAAAAGAAGACTTGAGAACAACTCCTACCTGACCAGTGCTAATGCCCATCCACGAGCCCTCACCTGGTATTGGGCCCTCTCCACAGGTAAGGAGCTAAGTCTCTGAGAGGCTGAATGGCTTGCTCCAAATCACCAGGCCAGCCCTCAAGTCCAGTGCTCTTCACAAAGAGCTAGAGCAGAAGAGCCACGAGGACATGGGGGGCTGTTCTTCACAAAATCCCACATGCCTGGAACAGGGCCTGCTGCATGGCAGACACTCGATAAACACGTATGCAATGAATGGATGAATGAGGCACAAGGAAAACGCCAGAGTTAAGATGTACTTTTTGAAAGGAAAGAAGAGAATGATGCTGTATTTAGTAAATAACAAGAAAAACTGAACGTTATTAGAAAAGAAGCAGAAGGTTCCCACATAATGAGAGAAGTTTTCATTGGGAGGCAGACCTGAAAAAGTAGCCAGGCAGGATTGAGAACCATGGTTCCCAGAATTGGCCAAAAAAGCCAATTCTGAAACTAGGAGAGATGCTGGTGTCAAAGGTCAACGAACCCAGCTCTCTGTGTAACTTCAAGAATGAAAATAACAGCTCTCTTTCTGAATGGGCACATCCAGGTCTCCTACCACTCATCTGCTTTCTGTTAAATTGGTGTCGCTGAGGACATCAACACGGTCCTTGCCTCGGAGAATCCACAGGTGCGCAGAGAACTGAACTCTCCTGGAAAGCCATCTGCCTGGGGTGGGCTCCTTAGTTCCCAGGAATAAGGGGAGAATGCTTGGGGTGGATTTCCTCAGATAGTCCCCAGATTTGCAGAATGCCAGCAACAACAGCAGAAGCTGGTCCCCACTGAGGGATGGTCCAACCCAGATGCCAGGCATTACTACGCATGGTGTTTCACTCTAGTGGAGTTCACAGAGTGAGTCCTGGAGGGGGGGGTGGGCGGGGAGAGGGTCTGAAAGAAGGCCACTCCATCAGAGGACTGGCCATACACTCATGTCAACCCAGACGCACATTCCAGACAAAGGCAGAAAGTCCCAGAGTTTGCTAATCAAATCACTTCTGTTTGCTCTGATAGAGAGGCTGTGGAATAAAAAGCTTAGTCTTTGTTTTAGCTCCACCACCTCTGCTAATAATCGATTTGCCTCTGCACCTTGGGCAGGCTGGAATGCTTCCTGAATCCTTGGGCCTGCGTGTCACCTATTAACTGGATATTTGTTATAAGCACAAGGACGCAGGGAACATGAGTCACCGTCCATACCAGGACAAGTCAATGTGAGCCAGGCTGGGGGTCAATAGTCCCCTTGGCAACTTGGTTCAATAACCTGCTCACTCTCTGGGTGTCAGAAAAAAAACAGTGAGAAGTTACCAGAGAAGTTATGAACCAGCATTTTCCCTTTCTGCTTCCGTGTACGGGCAAGGAAGAGCTTGAGGCAGAGAACGATAGAAACGTCCAGAGATGTTAAAGGCTATCAGGTCATCCTTTTTAATACGTTAGAAACTAACTGTGGGTGAACAATTTCCCACAAAGATGCTTCTTGGATGGAGTATCTCAGCTTAAACACCTTTCTTTTTTTGTTTAAGCCCCAAAACTCCTAAGTGAAGTAGAACGCTGGTCACAGCACATCCTGGTTCAAAATGTAAGTTGTCTATCAATGTCCAGAGCAGCATTACTCACAACAGCCAGAAGACCATGAGTGGATAAACAAAATGCGATGGAGACAGACAGTGGAATAAATAGTATTTGGCCTGAAAAAGGAAGGAAACTCTGACACAGACTACACTGTGGATGAACCATAAAGACCTAATGTAAGCGAAGTAAGCCAGCAGCAAAAGGACAAATACCGCACGATTCCACCTAGCGGAGGTCCCTGGAGTAGTCGAATTCATAGAGCCAGGAAGGAGAAGGGTGGTCGCAGGGGTGCTGGGGAAGGGGACAGCGGGGAGTTCATGCTGAATGGGCACAGAGTTTCAGTTTGGAAAGATGAAAAACGCTCTGCAGACGGATGGCATGGTGGTAAGACCATGTAAATGTATTTAACGCCACTGAACCATACCCTTAAAAATGGTCAAGATGGTAACTGTCACGTCATGTATACTTTGCTGCAACCAAAACACCTTTTTAAGATGTAAATTTATAATGTGACCAAATTATTTTTTTATAGCTGGATGCTCATGAATCACCCATGGGAGGGGCTCATCTAACATGCAAAAGACAGAAAACGAGAGAATTTTGGTGAGCATGGAAGAGAATTGCAGGCCTCCAGCTGGAAACCCTCACCTAGAGAAGGGCAGGGCTCTGAATAACCAAGCCAAGCTGACAAGAGCCCAGGTGTCAGAGCAGTGGCAACTTTTCCTTCCGGTAAACCCCGCACACGAGAACTTTCTGTAACGCTGGGGCAGAGCCTGGACCCAGAGACCGGACTCCCTCCTGAAGTTCTGCTCTTCTCAGTGTTCTGGTATTTTCTGAGTCAGTTCCTGTCTGCCGAGCCCCTACTACGTGCCTGGTTTGTCCACAGACAGTCACCAAGCCCACCGGGCAGCCCTGGGAGGTGACCATCAGCCACCCCCCAACCGGATGAGCTTCAAGCCGTGTGGGGCTCACCTGAGGTCCTACAGCTACTGAAGGAGCCAAGACGAACATCCCGACTTCCTGAGGGTGCCGGGGCTCCTTCAGGGCGACCTGCATCCCACCAGGGAGAAAAAGCCTACTTGTGCTCATCAGGACTTTCCCAGTCCCCCGTCACCCACGATCTTGCTCTCACAAGATGAGCACGTGCAAATCTGCAGGTGGTACGACCACAGCGGCAGCTGAACCAGGAGGACTGGCCACGGAGAAAGGTGTCATCATTCCCCCCGCCCCCCACCCCCGCCAAATCCTTTCCATCAAAGAGAGGCTAGAAGAGCCCCAAAGCCAGTATCACGGGACGTGCATGGTAGGCCCGCTGAGACAAAGATGTCACCACACACAGGGGTGGCGGTCCTCTGCACCCTCAGTATGCACCGCTGCTGACAGCTGGGTCAGCCTAAGGGATCGGAGAGATGCTTAGACAGAGCAACCCCATGCCTGCCCTCCAGAATCTGGGAGCTATCAGCCCAGCCACGGAGAAAGAGCATTTCCTACCTTTCAGGGTTTCCTGCAAGGTCTGTACAAAGCCAGCCAAGCGGTGGCTGTCACTGTGATTCCTGCTTGGATTCTCACCCCCTGGGGGGGTCAGGGCCGCCAGGTGAAGGTTCACAAGGGTCAAGTCATTACTTCCCACCTGAGGCAAGAGGAAACAAAGCAACAGGGACAGGCTTAGATGTTCATATTTCCTGTATTCGTTACTTCCGACTTACAAGTAGCTTCTTGCACGACGTTGACAACAGTGAACACAAACCAGGCTGGCCCACACGCCAAGAGCTAACGCAAGGTGGTTCAGGGTTAGATTTTTTTCTGAGGCACCTGGAGGACCGAAACTTATCCTGTCCTATCAGTCCACCCCCCCTACATCACATCCCCTACTCCAACTTAGAGTCTGGAAAACCAGGCACATCTGGAAATGTCACGTTCTGGTTTTGGTTTTTTTCCTTTTAAGCAACGACAAGGGAGGAGGTGGCGGTGGCAGCTCTAGCAGCTGGTCATTAACCAAGACTGGGTTCTCCCCCTCTAGGGCCAGCCTGGGATCCCTCTGCCAGGACGCCCTTCTGGGACCCACTTCCTTCCCCACCCCACCCACCCCCTCTGCTTTTTCCCTCCAGAGACCGCTCTGCTCTGATGTTCACTTTCACCAGATTTCAAATGTGTCAAACAGGGAAGCTGGCTGCACCTCGGCAGCACAGACTATGCCCAGTCCTGCGCCCCCAGGGTGCGCGCCGTGGCAGGCAGGTGCCCCCCCCACCGCCCAGGGTGCGCGCCTCGGCGGGCAGGTGCCCTCCCCACCGCCCAGGGTGAGCGCCTTGGGGGGCAGGTGCCCCCCTCCCCGGGTGCGTGCCGCGGCGGGCAGGTGCCCCCCCACAGGGTGTGTGCCGCGTGGGCAGGTACAGGAACATGGGAACATGCAGTCAGAGCTGGTGTGAGCACGGCAGCATTGCTCAGCTGCTCGGGGTTTGGCAATCCTGCCCTTCTGTTTGTCATGGTAACAAACACTAAACACTGCCAAGGAGGAAGGGGGTGCAGGGGGAGCCCCCAGGAAGTGGAGGCTGCCAGTTTCATCTTACACATGTGACCCCAGTTTGCCCACCACCACCCAGCCTGGAGAGCTCTCTGCAGCCCTGGCTCTGACCACAGAGGAACCACCGTGAGGCCACAGGCAGGGAAACCCGGCCAGGGGGCGGGGGGGGCGGGGGGGTGGTGCTGGAGACAAGCCCCATCTCCATACCATACCAACTGCCAGCCTAGAATGGGACGTGAAGGATAGGAGGCTGAACTCCTGTCTAGGCCCTTTAAAGGATCTGGGCCAACAACTGATGAGACGTAGCATTTTCTCATTGGCCACTAAAAACAGCCAGCCTGTGAGAGACACTGGTTGGTCTGGCTATGGGCTCGTCAGGTCAGAGCAAGCATCACCACCCAGTGTGGTGTTAGGAGGATCTAAAGAGGATAACTGGCTGATTTTTCACATCAGTCTCCTAAGCACAACCTGCAGACACCCCTAGGTGTGGGCGCGCACACAGAACCTCAGCAACTTTGCAGCCTAGGGGCACGAGCTTGGGCTAGACTCCAACCAGAGCCAACACAGCTCCCAAAACAGGGGCTGCCCCAGCCAGGGGCCGCCAGAGACCATGCTGTGGCTTGAGGTAACTCTCAGGCTCCAGAACTGCTCTGGAGCGCACAGAAGGGTGGTCCTCAAACACCCAGCAGGTGGCTTGCTAGGCTCTGTGGCAAGGGCCCACCCCGCCCGCCCTGTGATTTCACAGTTAAGTGCCAGGGGGATCAGGTCAATTGAGTGCCGCCTGGGTGATCCGGTGGCTGCTGGCTTCTTTTTCCTCCTTGTGCCTAGCTTCTGAGTGTTCGCTGTTCAGAACACTCCCCAGGGACAGCCAGGGGAGGGCTCATCTGGAGAGGTCAGGGGTGGGGTTGCCCTGACCCCACAGCCCAGAAGCTCCTCTTGAATCCCCTCTGAACCCAATGGCCCCTTGAGGGTCAGCCCCTTCGCCCTCGTAAGGAGAAGGGGGTCTCCAGACAAGCTCTGCTGTCCTCTAGTCCAGTGATTTCCAAATGTCAGAGGGATGAAGAGGCCCTAAAGGGGTCTTTGAAAAATGGGCAGTCCTGGGCCCTAGCCCAGAAATTCCGTGTGTTTGGGGTGAAACCCAGGAATCCCTGATTTTAAGAAAATCTCCCCAGGTAATTCTGATGTGTGTTAGGTTTGGGAACCAGCCACCTGATCTCCTTCCTGCCCAGACGCCAGAGTCATCAGAGCTAGAGTCCCCCAGAATCCTCCTCATTCCTGCCCTGGACAGGTTCATCAGTCAAGGGAACCCCGAGAGTACATGCTGACCTGACCCTGGGAGAGAGTAGATGAGGCTGCTCTGGATCACAGTTCAGAAAGGGACTCCCCCCAACCCGGACCCCATTTTAGAAGTAGACCTTCACAGCAACACAACAGTACCTTGAACCGCGCAAGGTACAGGCTGGGCCCCATCGGCTTCCCGTGCCCATTACCAGGCGAATTTTCCTGCGAGGTGGCGTCTCTCAGCTCTACCCCGGCCGCAGCATCCCACAGGAATCCAGAGAACCCGGCCCCCTGCAGGAGAGGAGGAGGCATCAGTTTGGAGACCAGTCTGTTTTGTGGCAGGGCTCAGCCCCAAGCTGGTGGGAAGAGGCAAGAGAAGCCAGGAAGAGACAAGGGGGGCTCTGCACTGGGTCCTGAGATCACATGCACAGGGCCTGTTTCTGAAACACAAGCATACCCCAAAAGCCACAGTGTGTTCCTCCTTGCTTCCCGCCCCAAATTTCCCATGTTGCCGATTTCAGGGTTTTAGGCGCAGCTAGGGTGCTTGGGCTCTTATCTTCTGGGGAGTGAAGTGAGGGGAAGCCCCGACTAAGCACAGAGTTATCTTTTTAATCATCACATCCCATGAGATAGACACTCACAGCCATGTCCACCAGGCAGGGACTCAGCTGCTCAGAGAGGTTAAGTAACTTCCCTCGAATCCCACAGCTGGTAAACAGCGATGTTGAGAATCAAACAGAAGACTGCAAAGGGCTGGCTTTGCTTACTGGTTAGTTGTAGCTTACAACCACCAGTATCTAGTGCCTAGTGAATCCTCCATATATATTTGCTGGATGGATGGAGGTCAGTGCTGACAGTCCCCACTGTTTAGAACCAGCCAAGGGCACTCTGCAGGTGGACAGGGCCCACAGAAGGGCCTCCAGCCCGGGGACAGGGGCCTGTGAGGGCCAGTGGGTGGTGGCAGAAGTGTCCTGAGGTCTGGTGCTAACCTCTGCCAGCTCTGGCTGCAGATGGGCCACTCTGAATCTGCCTGCTTCTCGCTGCTGTCCCTTCTGGAAAGAGGAAAAGCTTCCTCTCCCCACTCTATCCCAGCATCTGGAGGCTCCGCTGCCGGGGATCAGCAGTAGGAGCTGTAGGCATCGCTGGAGGGGCCAGCAACACATATTGCTAAAGGAGAGGAAGGGACTCTGCGCAACCTAAGTGGCCTGTGCTGAGTCCCAGCATCCGCACAGGTCCCAGCCCCACGCCTTGCTGGGCTCAGCACCTCCACTAGACCAACTCGTGGTGAGGAGGAGGGAAGGAACCGTGTTCTGCATGCTGTGCACTTTGAGATTTATAATCACAGGCCTGCCCGCCCCTGGAGAGAGCCCCAATTTAAGACCTGGAAGACCTGGATCTCAGGGCCACCTGCCTCAGGGTCACTCTGCCGTGGGATCACAGAGCCCTCCATTTTTCTAAATGTGTTTCCTCGGGGATCAAGTGACGGAAGTGGGATTTGCCCTTTCCACTTTGGAGGGTCATCTTCCCATTTACTGTTTCTCAAGCAGAGGTGCCAGAGTAACCTTCCTGGTGTACTGTGCAGGTGGTCAGCTCTGCTTAAAAACCTTCCGTGGCTCCCCAGTGCACACTAGCCACTGCCCAAGGGGCCCCCTAGGTAGGCACCTGCCTGTTCAGGCTGCCCTTCGCACCTGCTCACCGGTGTGCCCAGCAGCACCGGGCGCTTCTGGGAGCCTCTCCCGATCCCCCGGACCCAGGCGGCCCCTGGCTCTGGAAGAACTGTCTCACCTCCACGCGGGGCAGCCGGAGATCCGGGTGTTAGTGCCAGAGCGCCACCTGGGCTCGGGCCTGACCCCACCGTGGGGCCGCTAGAGGACGGGCAAGTCGTTTTGTCATACAGAGCTCGGTTTTCTCATCTACAGATGCCCCTCTGGCTGTGGGGCGAGGACTGGAGACCTGAGCAGAGGCTGCCACCTGCCCACAGTTGTCCAGGGAAGAGATGGGACGTGTGTGACTCACAGACACAATTTGCTAAACAGCATTTAAAAGCACTTTAGCTTATGTGTCCATATTTAAAAGTCAGGAAATTTCACATTAAAATCTAGGTATTTACATCTTTTGAGAGGCCGGGAGATTTGTCCACACGAGGCCCACCAGCCTCCATGGCAACAAGGGTGTGATGAGCCAACTGCAGCCTGAGAGAAATATATGGACTTCCAGTCGGCACAGCCTGGCCAGCCTGCCACCTCATGCGGTCTGTGTTCGGTTAATGGGGCAGGTCAGTGCACGTGATCTTTGTAAATCCTACAGCAACCCAGTGATTGACTGAAGGAAGGGGAGAGTGCTCCCATTTTAGAGATGAAGGAACTGAGGCTGAAAAGTTGAAGTGGCTTGAACTTGGGTCTCCCTGCAACTGCACACTATCTTCCAACGGCCTTGCCACCCCAACCTGGAGTAGGGGTTCCTGCCTCGTGCCTCCAACAGGCTGTGAGCTCCCGAGGGAGGGGCTCCATCAGCTCGGGATAGATTCTTGCCCTGGGCTTGCAAGGACTAAGAACAAGGCAGGGCTGGGTTCCTGGGTCTGTTTTTCTCACAGATGTGTATCTGCATGTGGCACAGGGTCTGGCACGTGGTAACCTTTCTGATGATTTCTCAGTGGATAAACAGTGTTAAATGGACTACGAGAGCCTAGTGAACCTACGTATGTATAAAGTGCTTTTTTTATTTTAAAGAAGGCGAGGTGGTATTATTTCTATATGGACTGAGAAGGGACAGCCATGGGCTACAGAGGTGAAGACTAGGTATGTCCCAATCTGGCTAAATTTCCAGCCTGTGGGGAAATGGACATTGGCTGTCACCTATAGTAACCGTTTACACTCCAGAACATAAAACCCAGAGAAATCAGATTTACATCACATTTTTAAGTAGTAGCTTTAAAAAGAGAGCTTATTGTCCACAAATGACTGGATACTTTTAATCCAGTATATATTTATAATTTAAAAGCCTCACATCTCACTATCACTCACATAAACACTATTCCCGTTTATAAACGTGTTAGGTACACTAGAGAAAAAAAATACAGCATGTGCATTTATAGAAAAACCATGTAATGACAGTTGGACTCATGATGAACTATTGGAAGTCTATTTTAAAATCTAAAACCCTACTAATATCCAGCATTCCAAGTGAATAAAAATCAGTCGTGAATAGATCTGTAAGAGTGAAACGTACCCCTTCAGCAATTTGCCCACAGCCACAGGGTATATACCAACGAAAGAACATTCAAAACGAAAATCTGTTCAAAATGTCCATAGAACATTTCCATGCGCACAATCTCTACCACTGAAAGCCAATGCTTCGTGTATGAATTAAGCAAATCTGAAGTTTTCAGTCAATGAACAATGGGCTCTCCACAAACTTGGCAGAGGATGGAACTGTGGAGACGGGATTAAGAAGACAAAGGACAGAAATACCCCATTTGCAGCCTTGGCTCCAGACAGGATTTCTCCTCTCCTCCCAACACCCTAAACTCCCATTTCCGTCTGGGCAGCGGTCCATTCCCGAGCTAAACGTGAAACAGGAACCAGGGCATTTTGAAATGAATGGCAAGGAGCTAAGAAATGTGCAGAAACACAGAATTGCATCAAGGATGTTGGCAAAGTAAATATGTAAATGCCTGTGATTAGGGAAAAAGGAGGTTGCAATAAGATGCAGATAAAATCCAGGTTTTGCACATGGAGGGTACCTTCTGGAGCTGAGTGGAGGGCATCTCAGCAACAACGGCCTTCCAGCATCCCCGGGGCCCCTTCCACTTGCGGATGTTGGGCAGGATAGGCTGGTTTAGCTCCGTACAGAACTGCAAAGACAGAGCACAAGTCGGTGTGCGTTCCTGCCTAAAGCCCCTGCGGCCAGTGGCAGCCGGAGGGGCCGAGAAGTGCCTGAACCGGACTCATCGGCCTTTTTCAGAGACTTGTCGGACTTCCTCTGTGTTCTTAGGGTTTGTGAAGACCCAGAGAACTCAAAAGTCCCACAAATTAAAAAGCAAACTATCCATAAAACACACAATTATCACCCCGGGGTGGGGGGGCTCTCAGTTAATAGAAATCAATTCTTTTTGTAGCACTCTAGTACAAATAGCTCAAAATGGGTTGTCGGAATCCTTCTTATCCTTGTAAAACCAGTGGTTTCAAGGTCCTGGGGAGCGGGGGGAGGGGGTGGTCCAGATGGGTATCAAATGGGGAGGAAGGAAGAGGAATTCATGGTATCTTTTCTCCCTGGAGCCTAGCTTAAAGGTGGGAGCATGGACCCCCGGCTTCACCCTCAGCTACCGCCCTGTTCACTTTGATGCTCTTCGGAGAAGGAAGCCGAACGGCCATGCATGGTTACTGCGCCCCACGTGTGTGGGCAGGGCCTGCTTCGTTTTGCTTATGCGTGTTCCATGAAGCCACTGGGTCACCAAGGCAAAAGAAAACGGACCAGGCCAAGGCGATGAAGAGTTAAAAAAACCAAGTGCTTCAAAATACGTGGCTCAGTTCCTCCCACTCACCCCTCAAACACCACCCAGACTCTGGAGGATGGTCCCCAGAATGGGTCATGCTTGGGTTGAGTTTTTGAGACGCTCCCACATTTGGTTCTGCCCCTTCCTGGTGACACCGTCTGTCTGCCCCTTTGCTTCCTGCACCTGGGAGCCATGCCACTGCCCTCCCTCTCGGCCCGGCCCTCCAGGTGTTCTGGCTTCCTCTGGGCACCTCACCACTCTCTCTTCAGTGAGCTGCCCTTAACTAGTCTTACTTAGCTCCTCAGCTTCAGCTCACACCTC
Source organism: Mirounga angustirostris (assembly GCF_029215605.1). NCBI lineage: Eukaryota > Metazoa > Chordata > Mammalia > Carnivora > Phocidae > Mirounga > Mirounga angustirostris. The sequence goes on from NW_026991720.1 coordinate 41,012,978, forward strand.
TGTCCCACAGGCCCCCGAATCTGTGCCTACAGCTCAGATTTCTCTCCTGAGGTTTGAACGGTATTCTGAGAACCCTCTTCACATTTCCACCTGACGGTCTCCATGAACCGCAAACCCAGCAGGTCCATTCCCATCTCAGGTCCTAGCATTTCCATCCTTTGCATCGTGTTTCAGAGCCCCATCTTCTCTCGCCTGGGTCACCGGCAGAGCTGTGACGTTCTCCTGCCACTCGGTCATTCAATCCCCGTCCATCTGTCCCTGGGTAAGTCGTGATGGCCATGCTCACGCGCTACCCCTGTGGTTCCCCGTGACACTCGGGGCCCACGAGTGTCAGCCTTACCTGGGAACTTGCTAGAAATCCTCTGGCCCCATCCTAGACCTACAGGATCAGAACCACGAGTGAGGCCCACCAATCTTTTTTTTTTTTTTTTAAAGATTTTATGGAGAAACAGCATGAGAGGGGAGAGGGTCAGAGGGAGAAGCAGACTCCCCGCTGAGCCGGGAGCCCGATGTGGGACTCGATCCCAGGACTCCGGGACCATGACCTGAGCCGAAGGCAGGTGCTTAACCAACTGAGCCACCCAGGCGCCCCCCAGCAATCTGTTTTTAACAAGCCCTCCAGGTGATTCTGATGCCCACCAAGGTGGGGGAGCCTCTGTGGCTGCGCAGACCCTCAGAAGCATCTGCTGCCCATGCCTGAGGCACGAGGAGGGAAGGGGAAGGGGGCAAGCAGCTGTCAGCCATCAGCCCCCCGCAGGGACAGCCCTGCGGCACAGAGCTGCTCCTGGGAGTGCCCTCACACAGCTTATGCCATAAGAGGGAAGAGGAGGCATCCCTCCCTGGGCAAGGGAGGGTGGATGACAGGAGGTCTACTTTAGATACGTGCTGTTCTGGGGGTTCTGCTTTGACAGGTACATAATTAAGTGTCTGCCTTTTCCTGACCGCAGACAACATAAGAGCAGGGACTGTTCCCAAGTCCCCTTTATAAAGCTCACCTGGCACAGAGCATGGCGCCTAGGGACCCTCTCTGAGCATCTGCTGGTGAACCAGGGAACTCCACGGGGGCCGGCACTCCTCAAATCCGTGTGTATGACAACCATTTATTGCAGCTCCTTATCTAAATAATTGCCTCAATTTGAACCTGACTTTGAGTTTGCCTGAGAAGTGTTCTCTTTGGGATTTTGTCATCGGGGCTTTGATCGGGGCTGAGTGGCTGTGGACAGTGCTGTTCCTAATGGGGCCTTCACCCCAGATGGGTTCCCTTGGCCAGATGGTCCTGGCTGGAAGCCATACTTGGATGGGAAATGAAGCACTTTGGAAAATGCAGCCAGAATGTATTGACGATAACTTTAGGGATCCAGCGAGGAAATGTACTCCACAAAGGGTCCAATTTCCTGCTGGGGAATCATTTGCTTGCTGAGTGATCATTAGAGCTGAGTCTGGGAATCATTAAAAAGGAGAGCAGCTCCTAATGCCCATCCGGTGCTTCGCTCTTCTCCACATAGGGAGTCCTGCACCTGGATGCTCCCCCGAATCTCCCAGGAAGCACACTGCGGGGAGGGGCTCTATTAGCCCCAGTCCTTGGGGGACCCCACCGTGCTGGGAAGAGCTACATGTAGGCACCACAAATCTCATCTTTCCTAACCCTCACAGGGCCTTCAGATACCTGAAGACAGGTGGAGCTCCCGTTCACACTGCGAACACCAGCCCAGCTTAAACATTTCGCACTCCTGGCAATGCCCCTTTGATGGGAAGCGTTAGAAAGGGAAGACGTGGTTGACACTGTGCTCCATGCTTACCACTCTCCGAGATGACGGCCTTGGGGGTCTCAAGTCTGCTACTCAACGTATGATCATCTGGATCAGCTAGGAATGCATTAAACACGCAAATTCTCGGCCCCACCCCAAGCGACTGAATTAGAAACTCTGGGCTGAGGCCAGGTAATCTGCATTGTAACAGCCTCTCCAGATGACTCTCACACAGTTTAAAGCTGGTGTTATTGGATGGAGGAAAGACCTTCTCCTTTCGTTTTCTACCTAAAAGCCTTTCTTTTACAGGTAAACTCTTAAAGAGATTTAAGGAACCGTAATTCCTGAACCTTAAGGGCCACCTATACTTTGTACATCTGAAGCCTTGCTCTTGATAACCTCTCTCAGCCCACAGAGTTAGATGATCCCCCTCTATGCCCTCTCTTTCAGTAGTTCTTATGTTATTGGACACAATTAATAGTTGAAGGGACCAGGAAAAAATTGTTCATGGCCAGAAGCATTCTCTGCCCATCTGCATGATCGGCAGTAGGTAAGGGGTAGGACTGTCTTCCATTCCTAGGGCTAAAAAAAGAATTGCCAGTTTGTTAACTTTAGTTGACGGCACTCCCAGTTCATAGTAAACCCGAGGAGCACCTCTGAGATTCTTGTACTCAGAGGGAAAAAAAGAGAGAAATTAAAAAAAGATTCTTGCTACTTAGAGCATGGTCCATGGACAGGCAGCGTTGACCTCAGCTGGGAGTCTGTTAGAAATGCAAAGTCTCAGGCTCACCTCAGACCCCCTGCACTGAAATAGGCATTTTCACAAGATCCCACAGTGATTTACAAGTTTGGCAAGTGTGAGAAGCCTGCTCAGAGCCTTCCTGTTTTGTATACCTCATCCCTATTAGCCCCCCCAACCAGCCCCCACGAGCCAGACAGCCTACCAGTTAACTCCTGAGTGAAGGGCAGCATAGAAACGTTAGTTTATGTGAGTTTAGATTCAAGATTCCACAGTGGGTAAGTATGAGGGGACGGTCTGAACCGAGGTCTACCTCCTGCTACTCTACCTCCCGGCTGGACAGGTGAACTAGCCAGAGCACGGCAGGTGCCCAGCGGAGGCCAGCCGCCTCACTGAAGCCTTAACATCCTTTCTCCTAAAAATGTCCCAGGAAACAAAAGCATCCTCTGAGAGCCCTCAATCTGAACTCTGCCTAAAATCGTTTTATGTACAACAGTTGGTTCTCAAATCTTCTGCTTCGCCCACAGAGCAGAAGGCAGCAATAATACTCTCCTAAGTAAAAGAGGCTCAGCAGGCCAGAAAAGGGTGGAAATGGGAAGATGTGTATGATGGGGAAGAAGTCTCCGAGGTAACTGACCTGCACAACCCGAAACTACCCCTCACAAATGTGTTTCTAAAATCCCGGGGTCAGCCCATCCCCTGCCTCCATCAAAATCACGCTGGTTCTTGTTTTTTAAAACCACAGATTTGTGAACCTCATCCTTCGCCGACTCGGAATCTCTGAGGTTAGGGCCAATCTCACGAGATCTCCCAAGCAATTTTAAAGTTTGAGAAGCTCAGACAAGGCTCGACAATCGCTGATTTTGAACTCGGCCTTCATATTCTTCATACCTGTGGTCTAGAAGGACGGTTTTGACTCTTCAAAACAAACGTACCATCTCGGCTGTCATCCCACACTGTGAAAGCATCTGACTGTGGCTCTTCTCAGATAATCCTGGGAGATAACATGAAGGGAGCCGGCCCGCAGCATGGTGCATGGGAGACACGCAGCGGGTACTGGCTGAATGAATGAATCAAAGGGATGGCTCCTGAGGATCCCGAGGATGGCTTCTCTCTCCCGGGATATATCACAAGAACGACCACAGGCTGGACTTGTTTCTCTAGCCTCAGACCAAACAGGGGTGATATCATTCTTTAGCACTGGCCGCACAACAAGCTGGTTGAGATGGCAGAACACTTGGTCATCAACACCACATCCACCCTACTCTTTGGCTCGGCAAGAGGGGACCTCAAAGTCAGACATGTTAACTCCAATCTACAAGGTGCCCAAGGTGCTGGCATTTAGCCATGTCAAGTCCTAAAGGAAAAGAGTCCTTTGGCTCTGTTTGAGATGTGCCTCATCTTGGGTCTGCCCTCGATCAGCTCACTCTGCTTATCTCTGCAGTGACAGGAGGGTTCCAAGACTTGAGACCAACTGTGTTTTGTTTGTGGACCTTTGGACTTCTTTTTTCTTTCTTTCTATTCTTCCCCATGCCTGAAATGGCTATTCCTTACGCATCTGATCCTGAGTGAGAAACATAAATAGGAAAGGCATTCCGCCAAGTTCAGGGGTCCCTTCCTCGTCCCTGTCCAGTTACGTTAGAATGAATCTGGGGGTTCGGTGAGCTAGGCATAAAGATGTGTTGTAGTGGTGACCGCACAGTTAGCTGGAGACAGAATATCAAGGGTACTGGCAGGCATTTCAAAAGCCAACTCCAAACAGCCACCCTGATCCTGCTTCCTGGATGGTGGGAGAAGGGTGTTTTCACTCAGAAGCCTCTGGGTCAAATTTCCAGATAAACTTGCTTTGCTTTGAGTTGCTTGTTTTGCTTGCTTTTCAGAGTGTGGAGGTGACTTCTCCTTGACAATGAGTTTTCCACATGTGAACCACTCAGTTTCCCTGCACACTCAGCGGTGGCCATTAAAAACACAGTAAATGATGGATAAAGCAACACAGGTAAGCTCTCCTTTAAAAAGGTAAATTGCCATCATCCAATAAAGATGTCCCTGTTTTAGACCGTGCGAGGTCAAGAGACTGAACTTTCATTTGAATACTATAGAAACCGGAGCAAATGACAGACACAACATTTTTTGTAATGTTAACAGTAAGCAGGGCTTATCATTTGTCAGGATCTTCAAGGGCGGAAATGTTACAGACAATAACAGAAGCCAGTACATCTACAGGGTATCAGTGAAGGATCACATTTAGAGTGAAACCAGAGATTGGTGAAGGCCATTAAAAAATGTCAGTGTACTCTAAGAGAAAACACCAATGCAAAAGCAAATTATACCTGTCAGCTAAATATTAACCATGTTTGGCCTTCTAAGTATAACAAGTCTATTACAAAGTTTTCCTGGGATATTTAGACCTTAAGATGTTGATATTTTGAAGGCCTATGGGGCAGCTGTGTCCTCAGTTCCGTTGCTTGGTTGTCCTAGGTTCTAAGTGCCTTCACGGTTCTCAGAGGTCTGAGGGCGGCCCCTGGCACACCTCTCTGCAGAGCTGGGGCTCACACACAGCGTGTAAGATGGACATAAAGCAAAAGTGAAAAGTCTTTAAACCCTCCTTCTGTCTCAATCTGTCCAGAAGAGAAAAAGTTTGCTCACTGGCTTATACCCTACGTTCCCACAGAGCCAGGACCATCATAGAAGAATGAAGCCCCTGTCTTAGGTCAGGGCAAACACAGGTATGTATCCAGGTGCAACGTGGGACAGAGAGCGATGTGGGGGGGACTCCAGGGCGCTGAGCCCTCCTCTAATACAGCTACAGCACTGCCCATCACGTCCTTTCCTAGAGGGCCACGAGTCTGCGGAGGGAGAGAGCACAGGTCATCCTCTCTGCTCCTGGAGGGCTCACTGAGCAACTACCATTTTCCATTATTGAAAGAAAGAACTGGGCTTGTTTCCTCCTGGCTTTGCAAGTTTCCTCAGAGGGCCACCTTCCTGGGCCGGAAGAAGAGGAGGAGCTTCCGGACCCCGGGTCTTGGTTCCCCACCTATAAAGTGTAGGGATGGGAGGAGATGACCCCACCCCAGGGTATTTCCAGCTCCAAAACTGTATGATTCTAGAACTCCGGGAGGAGAGGCTGAGAGAAGAGGGAAAGGCGGAGGAGGGATGGGTGAGGCAGCATAAAGAGGGGAGAGGGAATACAAAATTCTCACAAACACTAAAACTCCTTTCTCCCTCTTTCTCTGGGATAATCGCTGCATGACCTCCGCGGAGAAGCTGATTGCGTTGGCAGGACATTGGGTGAACTTCCCAAAGGCTTTCCCGCAAACAGGGAGAGTGGATTCCACTCCCAAAAACGGCATCAGCTTCCCTTCACGTGGCCTAGGCCCCCCAAAGACCCCTCGCTAAACTGCCCGGAGTAAGAGCATAGTTTTAATAGGCAGTAATTCTAATAGGTCAGGTTTGGCTCAATCCAACCACAGTAAGAAACACAGGTGACCAATAATCTACAGGCAGGTCAGCTTCTGAATCCTGTACGAAAAACAGAGCCAGAGAGAAGGAGTGGGGAGGGCAAGGAACCGACATTTATTAAGTGCTTTTCACAGATTACCCCATGTAACCCTAACGATAACCCGTGAGGCAGGTAATACTACTCCCCTGTGACACGGGAGGAAACCAGCGCTCGGAAAAGCAACACGGCGAGGCCCCTCACTGGCAGTAAGCGGGCCGGGCAGGGGGTGAACCCAGGCACCGCCAGCTCCAAGGCTGAAACGCTCAGCGGAGAAGCAGCTTCGAAAACACGACCCCGCCGTCGGGCGCACGGGACGGAGCGTGCGCACGCGCATGCGCGCACGGCACCGCAGGCATTCCAGAGCGGGGGCTCTCCGCAACCAAGCCCCGCAGGGCTGCGGGCGCTTTCGTCATCGCTGCCCCAGGTGGCCTGGATCCTGGGGACACGGCGGTTCTGCAGAGCTCCGCGCATCAGACCGCAGCCTTGCTCCTGGCAGAGACCAGGCCCGGGCACGACGAGCCCGTTCTGTAGCTTATCCCCAAGCACTCAGAGCTTCGTACGGCAGCCCCTGCTCTAAAGCTCAGACCCCATCCTCCATCATCCGTGGAGGGAGGCAATGGCCTTACAGCCCCCACATCCCTGGGGCGGGGGGGGGGGGGGGCACTTCCAGATCAGCTCCGTGAACACGCGCTCTCCGTGGGGACCCGAAAGGAATTCTGGGTGACTGTTCATCCTTGTTTAAACAGTCTTATCATGCTGAGGAGGATAAAGAGCAAACAAGGAGACGTCTCCTCAGCCTCCACAACCAGCTAATCATTAGCTGCTTTTACAGAGTCAAGTGAAGGGACACCCACATGCACTCCTGTCAACAGAACGCTGCGGGTTCTGGGAGCTGCTCCTCTGTGTTCCCAAAAGTTACTTACCACGTGTTTCCTGAACAAGATGGTTAAAAATAAGCAAAGCGAGGGAAAGGCCTTTCGAGGGCAATTGAGACATTCTTCTGCAGGGGGAACGGTAAAAGGGCAAGCAGAGAGAGGGGGAGATTTCCGGGAGGTGGCAGCTAGGTTGGGAGGGGAGGGAGCCACGCTCACACTGCCCTCCCCACTGTCCTCATCAGTCCTCACTGTCGCCCCTCAGGGCCACTTCCAAAGGTTCTTTTCTTCTCCAAAGGTCTTTGGATGTGAAGACTCTTAATCTCAGATGGGAGTGAAGACTGTGATGGTTTTGTGGCGGGGTTTTTTTTCCCTCCTCTTTAAATGGAAGCTTATGTCGGGATATAAATGAACACCAGCTCATTATAGGAGAACTTGTAAAGCAGACAACCACAGAACGCCACCATGCCACGGTGAGCACTGCTAACCTTTTGTGGATTTCCTCGTAGGTTGTTTCCTACGGATTTCGTCAATACGTCTGTCTATTCCTACAGACACACACGGCTCTGTGTTCTGTTCTTCCTGCTTACCACTGTGCCACGCTTTTACAAACCCTTCTAAATCCACTCCACAGGACTTCTCACATGCTATTATATATGTGATGTGGCATGCCATCCCACGGTGCTGGATGTTTCATTGGTTGAAAGAAATTTCTGCTTTTTGGAGGCTCATTTTGTTTCACTATAAACATCCTAAAGCCACCTAACAAAGTTGCTGTAAGACCAATTCTACCCTCACCTGCTCAAAGTGATTTCATCCATGGGTTTAAATAAAAATCCTCAGTAAGTTACTGTTTACAGTGATATCTTCATTTCTGAAAGTAAATCAGGAGGTCTTTGCTTATTTAAATATACATACCTATGATAAACAGACGGCAACACTGTGGATGACTACAGACATTAAGCTTAAGCCCACAGAATGTACAATCAGAGAGGAAGTGGCACTTTCTTTTTTTAACTCCCTGATATAAGAGATAGGAATCTTCATAAATAGTTCAGTTTCTTTCACCTTCAGATAAACAACTTTCACCTTTATTTTTTTCCCTCTAGCTTTGTTTTTTAATAAAATGTCTCTTTAGAGAATTTGTCCTGTGGTCATTCTATCTGTGAGGACCCTCAGGTGTCCCTGCCAAGCCAGAACACGGTGGGATGTCTACCCCGCTCTGGTGCCTTAAACAAAGCTGTGATGTTAAGTGGGGTCATGTTCAAGGATGAGACAGAGTTAAGTGGGCAAAGAGGAGTAGAGAGCAACCCAGGCAGTGGAACAGCACATGCAAAGGGCCTGTCGTGGGACAGACATGGAGAGTTTGTAGGACAGAAAGGTCAATGGGGCTCCTGCATAGATGGTGAGCGGCAGAATGGCAAAATGAGTTTAAAGGAATGTCTGAGGCCTGGCCATGGAGAGCCCTGCCTGCCCTGCAAGGAGTTTGTTCCTTATCTTATGAGCAATCCTAAAATCGGTGAAGGGCACAAACCACAGATCTGCATTTTTAAAGGGCCACCGAGCTGCCGTGTAGAGCGTAGGCTGGAGAAGGGCCAGATCAGTTAGGCAGTGCAGTAAAATATGAGGGTGGTTTGACTAAAAGGAGAGAGCAGTGGACAAGTCTGAGAGATAATCACGAAACAAGCATCACCTGGCTCCCAAGAAATGAAAATAGGCACTCCAACCAATACTGGGATGGGAATGTTCACAGCAGCACCCTTCACAACAGCCCAAAGATAAAAACAACCCACATGCCCATCAACCAATGAATGATACACAAATTGTGCTATATCCATAGAATGCAATGGTAGTGATCCACGACAAGACATGACATGTTAATCCCTGTCTGACATGGATGAACCTCGAAAATATTATACTGAGCGAAAAGGCCAGACACAAAAGGCCCCATGTTGTATGATTCCATTTATATGCAATGCCCAGAATAGGCAAATCCATAGAGACAGAAAGCAGACTGGCGGTTGCCGGGGGCCAGGGGAAGGGAGGAGGAGTGACTCCTTATGGGGTACCAGGTTTCCTTTTTGATGATGAAAATGTCTTGGAACCAGAGAGAGGTGATGGTTGCCCGACACTGTGAATGTGCTAAATGGCACCAGATGATGTGCTTTCTAATGAGCTCTGCAATGGTTAATTTTATGGGATGTGAATTTTACGTTGATAATAAAGAAAGTGCCTTGGAACAATGGATTGGATGTTGAAGGTAAAGCAGAGGAACCACTCTGTTCATTCAACAAACACCAGGCGTGAGCCCAGGCGAGGGCCGTCACAGAGCCCTCTGCCCGGCAGGGAACAGGGGGTCAGTGCTGGCCCGGGGGGGAGGCCACCTCGGGACTGGGGTGACTCGGTTGTTCTCACCACATGGTTACTGAGCCCCTGGAAGAGGAGCAGGGCACCCAGTAATTCCTGGAATAGAGGCTCTTGGAAGCTCAAAAAAGACAGTTTTAGGGCAAATAAAATAAATACTTTGTCCCAAATTAGGCATTAAACGTGTGAGTAATGATTGAAACTAATTATTCTAAGTGGAAGCAGGTCTGAAAATAGCAATGAGTTTTGGAGGATTTTGTGGCTATTTTAGGAGAGCATAAGAAAGCTTACAGGCAGAGCAAAGCACCCCACGTCGGAGCAGAGACATTGGGATGGCCATGCCACGGTTTGCTCTGAAGATGTCATTCCACAGATTCTAACAGTTTCACGTCACCTGAGAAACATGCCAACGACGAGGGTTGACAGCACAGAGTTTCACTCGGTCCTTCCTGATGAAATGCTAAACCAAAATTTCGATAGGAAATGTGATCCATATATGTTACCACATTTTACTCATGAGCAAAAAGGCATCTGCCCCAAGCTTGTAAGATGACAACAAGACAAGCCATGTTGGTGTAGCCAACCATAGCTCTTCCCTTCTAGAATCTCCTTCCCTTTTTGATATTTTCAGGTGAACAGGCTCAAAGAATGGGTAAGATGGGTATAGATCAGGAAAAGAGTGTCTCTAGACCCCCCAAAACCATCCCACAGTACAATTTATTAATAAGAGTATTTTTACTTCTGAGGTTTCAGATATGGCAATAGAAAGGGTAAGGACACGGAAAAGGAAGATGGGAGAAGAGAAAAAGCCAAGAAAAGAGGGTAGGAACCCATTATTTATGTACTTAAATCCAAAGAAAATCATCCAAAGAGAAGCAGAACAAAGCCACAGTTTACATTAGCTCCCCATCCTTACCCTCCTACGAGAACACCACATCTTTTTTTCAGCCCCAGAGATAGATTTTTCTCAGTCCCTAAACACAGACAACTCATTCACTCAGACTCAGTCTAGGCTGCAAGGCTCCCAGCCCTTCCCTGTGCGTTCCTGTGAAGAAACCAGAGTTATTTAGGAACCGTCACATTAAACAAAATTAGTTCTTACGGACCCTCAGGGAAATTGCTCTTGTTGCCATTTTTCTTCTAAAACGCCAGCCTTCAGCTATTCTAAATGGTGTTTATGCAGCCTGCCATCCTTAGCAGCAATAATAATAAAAATAAAGATTTCAAAGCTGTGGGTGAAAGTATTACTGATTCATGACTTATTTTATTTTGATTTGCATTATGCCAAATCCTACACTTTCAAGCCTTCATATTTCCTAAACTATTTCAGGGCAAACCACATATATTTGATTGTTCTTTTCTGCATGGGCAGCAAGGGATGGAGAGATGGGCGATTTGTCACCCCCAGGCAATTTCTGGCAGCAAGAACTCTAGGTGGTGGATCGTGAAATAGCATTCTTATTTTGGAGAATGTCCTGAGACTCATCCCTTCTCAGTTTTCTGTGCTAATGGGAGAAATGGAAAGCCAAATCCCCAAACTATCTTTTAGTCAACCTCCCCTCCTGCTACATTTTTGGCCAGAGGCACTTAAAAATAGCCTAACTGCCTGAGGTTAGCTTGACAGGCTCTCCAGCTCCTTTCAAACTACCGGGAGTGGGTGGAGTAAAGGCAAACAGGGCAGAGAGAAGTGGTATAAAAATCCAGTTGCACACCGGGCAAGGGCCATGCCACGGATGCCAGAACAGCATCCTGCAGGGCACCAAGAGACGTCCACGTGAATGGGTTGTACCCAAAACAGCTCACTGCGAGCCAAACACTACCGCTGCTCTTTCCACACGTGGCTTGATGAGACCTGCACCATGGCTGGAGAAATGAGGAATGTGGGGCTGGAGGGGTTAAGATCGCCCAGAAGGCAAGGGGCTGAGCCAGGACCCAAATCCTTGTCTGTGTGACCCCACTATGCCCTTCAGCTTCCTGCTGAAGCAAGAACAAAGAGAGGAGTCATATGATCCACCTTGCATCTTAGAAGGTTATCTGTTAACACTATAAATGAAGGACGGAAACAAAATTCAACTACGGAGACCAAGTAACCCTTTTCTATGTTTTAATTTTTCCCTCTGCTTTCAAGTTTTCTAGAAATCTCACTTTTCTAGCCATTGTATAAATACCAATCAACTGGATTGAACTTTATCCAGGAAGAAGACGTGCTGGTGTGCACACACACACACACACACACGTTGCATTTTTTTCATAAATAAAAGCAAGTTAAGTGCTGTTGCTAAATAAACACCAAAAACAACATTAAAAAATGTCCCTGCCACATCCTGAAATGATGCCTAAAAATACTCGTTACTTCTTCCCCTCTTATTCACAAATATAGCCATACAGATTAAGTGCATAACAGGGATGTCTGGGTAATGAGAAATAAAATGAACAATCGATATGTAGCAATTTATTCTTCAACTAGAGGTTTCAGCCAGGTGGAGAGAGGAAGAGAAGACAAGTCTTGCCTGTGAGGGAAGATTAGCAGTAATAAAAACTACAGTCTCATAATTTTGTAATCAAGGAGCGGGGAAGGCTTTAATCTACGCCCACTCCTCCTACCCCCATCTCTGGAGCTGGTACAAATGCTGGAAATTCAGGCCAAAAACCAGAGCTTGTCACTTTCCCTTCCAAGTTCAGCTCTTTGGCTTATAAATGCTGGGGATCTTGCTTTAGGCCTGAGCACTTCTGATTCCTGTGGATACCAAGGGCCTGACACATCAGGAAGATGCTCTGTGTCTCAAGAATGACTACAGAGCCACTTAAATAAATCTCTTGACTGGCTACTGGTACAGGAAGTCACTGACAGATAACTAGGAGGGCAGGTAATTTTAGAATAATTCATATATGGGGAGCTGCTTTGTTTTCTCTGGCTGTCTTCTTCCAACCTAATTAATTTTGCCTGTGAAAATGGATCTGCGAGGGCGCCTGGGTGGCTCAGCTGGTTAAGCGACTGCCTTCGGCTCAGTTCATGATCCTGGAGTCCTGGGATCGAGTCCCACATCGGGCTCCCTGCTCAGCAGGGAGTCTGCTTCTCCCCCTGACCCTCCCCACTCTCATGCTCTCTCTATCTCATTCTCTCTCTCAAATAAATAAATAAAATCTTTTAAAAAGAAAATGGATCTGCATCTCATGGACGAGAGTTAGGTGGGACAGGTTGGGGGCAAGGCAAGGAGTGCCGGGCAGCACAGTCAGAATGTGGAGAAACCAGGTCTAGGATCTAGAAAAGGGTCTTGGACTGTGTTCATAAGGGACGTCAGTACACTTTTCTGAAATTCTACCAAGATAGATCAAAATCTCTGAAAGCAGGTGGGATGCTTTCCGAGAAGTTTGGAATCTTGTTAAGGCCCAAGCTTACCATTTCAATGCCTCCTGAAGGTTAATAAAAAAATATTTTATCAGCTGTAGGACTTACTCATTCTAAATGGGTAGTTAACAATTTGATAGATTTCTCCACTGAATTAATTCTGACAAAGCAAGCCCTAGTGACCAGCTCATCAGGATAATTTTACCCACTAAGAACACGAAGCATAAATGTTTAGCAACTGAGCAAAACAGTTTTACCTGCCTGCCCTTCTGTTTCATTTAAAATGACAAACCAACCCACAACTTGCTAAGTACAAAGTCATGCTCTCAAGAAATGAATGAATGAATCATTCATGAAAAGTCTCAGATTACTCTAAAAAAGTGAATTGAAAGTTCTCTCAGCACCAACTCATTGTTAGCATTTCCTGATAACAGAAGCATTTGAGGGTGGACTAAATAAGACAGGAAGCTGCATGTAACTCCTGTCACCATGGTGATGTGAGTGCTTGTACAAGGTGGTGGCTACACACAACAATTTTGAAGGGAATGCAGTGAGTCGAGCACGTTTTCTCTCTGTTGAGAAGCAACATAGAGTCAAGAGACTAACAAGGTCAGAAGGGAAAGTGCTCAGGATATACCTGAGGGCAAGCCTTTCGAGTACTTGAAAAAAATCCCAGAGCGAGCCTCTTCCCCTCCTCCAAGCCAACAAATAGTGCAGGACAGCAGTTTTCAAATATTTTTGACCATGACTCATAGCAGTAAATGAATTTTCATATGGCAATCTGGATTATTCTATTTGTCTGCCTGCCAACTGTGTATGTATGCATGTAGTATGTATGTATCCATGTATCCATCCACCTATCCATTCATCCATCCACCCACCCACCCACCCACTCATCCACCCATCCATTTGTATATACATATAAGATAATGATGCCAATAAGAAATTGATGCCAAATGGTAATGTGAATCCACAGGAACAAATGAAGTGAAATGGAAATGGTAAATAAGAAGGTTAATGTAGCTCATGCTATAAATAGATACTTGTTCTCCTTTCTTCTCTCATCATCTTCTTCAAAAGACATACAAGCATATAAAGTAATGAGTATAATAACATATAGTTGGGTCTGTAGCATAGTAGTTAGATGTAACATGTATAACAACAGCTCAAAAAGGGGAAGGGGAGGATATAGCTGTACAGGAGAAATGTGTTTATCTCTCATTGGAATTAAGTTAGTTCAAATCTGAAAGAAGTTAGTATAAATCTGATACATTAAGATTTATATAGTAAAATCAAGAGCAACTGTGAAGAAAATAACTCAAAAAGCAGAGTGAAAAAAATCATTATGGAAATTAAAATGCTACCTTAGAAAATACTCACTTAATGCAAAAGAAAGCAGTGAAAGAGGAAGAAAGGAACAAAAGAAGACGTAAGATATAGAAAACAAAAAGTAAAATGGGAACTGTAAACTCAACCATATCAATAATAACATTAAATGTGAATGGATTAAATAACCCAATCAAAAGGCAGAGACTGTCAAATTGGGTAAAAAACAATATCCAACCATATGCTGGGTACAGGAGATAGCACTTAAGATTAAAAGATACAAGTAGGTTGAAAGTAAAAAAATTTAAAAAGACACATAAGACAAACAGCAACCATAAGGAAGCTGGAATGGCTAAACTAATATTAGAAAAATAGACTTCAAAATTAAAGCTGTTACTAGAGATAAAGAAGGACATTTTATAATAATAAAAGGGTCATTCAATCAGAAAGACATAACCATTATAAATATATATGCACCAAATAACAGAACCCCAAAATACGTGAGACAAAAACTGACAGAACTGAAGGAAGGAACGATAGTTGGGGACTTCAATACCCCACTTTCAATAATGTTTTGATAATGTCTCAACAATTAAAGAGAAAATTATCAGAAAATAAAAGACTTAAGCAACAATATAAACCAAACAGACCTATAAACATTTACAGAACACTCAGTCAAACAACAGCAGAATACACTTTCTTCTCAAGTGTACGTGGAACATTCTCCAGAATAGATCATATTCTAGGCCATAAAACAAGCTTCAATGCATTTAAAAGGACTGAAGTCAAGTAAATCATGTTCTCTGACCACTGTGGAATGGGAAAAAATTAGAAGTCTATAACAGAGGGGCACCTAGGTGGCTCAGTCATTAAGTGTCTGCCTTCAGCTCAGGTCATGATCCCAGGGTCCTAGGATCGAGCCCCACATTGGGCTCCCTACTCTGCAGGAAGCCTGCTTCTCCCTCTCCCACTCCCCCTGCTTGTGTTCCCTCTCTTGCTGTGCCTCTCTCTGTCAAATAAATAAATAAAATCTTAAAAAAAAATAAGTCCATAACAGAAAGAATTTTGGGAAATCCACAAATAAGTGGAAATTAAACAACACACTTGTAAATTCCCAATGGGAAGAAAGAAGAAGAAATCACAAGGCAAACTAAAAATACTTTGAGATAAATGAAAATGAAGATGCAACATACCAAAACTTATGCAAGTCATCTAAGCAGTGCTTAGAAGAAAACTTATAGCTGTAGATGCTTATCTTAGCAAAGAAGAAAGATCTCAAATCAATAGCCTAAGCTTCCGCTTGAAGACACCAGGGGGGAACAAAAAGAGTAAACTAAACCCAAAGCAAGGAGAATGAAAGAAACAAGAAAGATCAGAGCAGAACTGAATGAAATAAAAGATAAAAAATAACAGAGAAAATCAACAAACTCTAAAGGTCTTTGAAAAGCCCAACAAAAAATGAGAAACCTTTAGCTAGACTGACCAAGAAAAAAGAAAAAGAGAGAAGACTCGTGATATTCCCCCCTCAAGATCTCCTGCCTGAACTCTAGCTGAACACCCAGGCCAGGCAAGGCGATCAGGGGAAAAGCCAAACAGATATGGATCTCACCCAGGGCTGGCTCCTTTCCAGGGTTGATGGCTCGCCCATGTCTGCCTGCTTTCAGAAGCTCTCGGTGCTTTCAAATAGTTGTCTGCATTTTACAGTTGACCACTGTTATCTGAGGGAAGGCTATACTGATATAAGGTACTCTGCTATTTCCAGAACTGGAGCCTCCAGATGCCCTCTTGAAGAGGAAAGAAGGAATCTCAAGCCAAGAGTCAGCACAGAAAAAATATTAACATGGACACACTATGTTCAAATCATGGACTAGACAAGTGCACAAGACTGGCCCATCATTTATAAGCCACTACAAGAGCCAGCCAAACTCTCTCTAGTTGATAATGATACAACTCTTAGCAAAACATAGAAAGTGGTGATTTTTCAAGGCCCCCTTTCTCTTTGAAGCCTGAATGAAATGATCTTTCTGCTCTTGGTATAGGCCTCGTGTTGGCCTCTGCCTGAGCTTGCAATCCACATGCATATGAGATTTCTCCTTTTTTCCTCTATGAATACAGAATCAATTAGGAAATGAAGAAATAATGAATTTAGAGTATGTAGGCAAAGTAATGGAACCATCAAGAAGAATGGCCCCAGGGACAACCCATCACAGGTAGAAGGCGGCAGTGGGATCAGGCTCACCTAGACAAGACAAGCTTCAGGGAGGATTTCTTTCCTTTTCCCACTCCCAAATTCCTAGCATTGTATCTAAATGGCTTCACAATGTTATGAAATATTGGTTAACATAAAATCATTATGTATTCATTACAAAAACAGAAACAGTGTTATACAGAAATTACCAGAAATGGATAACTGCCTATAAAATTCTTAAGTTTTATATAAAATCAGTTCACAATTTTTTAAAAAGGAAAAAAAAAAAGTTTAAATAAAAATGCTTTGGGTTAGAAGCTGGCTAGGGTGAGCCATGATTTAATAAATGAACTGGGCCAGGGACCAGGCTCCTAAGGGTTCAGGATCACTGAGGAAGGATGAAGGCTGACTGTGTAGGGTACAGGGAACTCCAAGTACAGGAAAGAAGAGAAATAGGACAGGAGCAAAGAGGAAAGTAGGACAAGTAGCCACACCTTGCAGGTTTGGGGACTGCTACCACAGACTGTTTAACCCCTCCCTTCCCACGGAGCACTGAACTGCCATTCATTATTCATAATTAGAAAGCATGATATGACACGTTTATTGTTTTCTGTTTTTATGGATCATTTCCTTAAGATACGCATCCAGGAATGGGATTGCTGGCCAAAGGGTAGGGGCATCTCAAAGGCTGATAAAACGTGCTGCCCAAGAGCTTATGGAAGGATAGCGCCTCATCACCGGCCCTGCCCAGCAATAAATGGGGGCCCCAGCTCTATTGCACGTCAACATTCTATGCTGTTGTTTAAAAAACTTTGCTAGGGGCGCCTGGGTGGCTCAGTTGGTTAAGCGACTGCCTTCGGCTCAGTTCATGATCCTGGAGTCTCGGGATCGAGTCCCGCATCGGACTCCCTGCTCAGCAGGGAGCCTGCTTCTCCCTCTGACCCTTCCCCCTCTCATATTCTCTCTCTCTGTCTCATTCTCTCTCTCAAACAAATAAATAAAATCTTTGAAAAAAAAAAACTTTGCTAACGTAACAAATTTAAAAGAATCTCTTGCTTAATTTGTGTCTCTTTGATAGCTAGGGAAGCTAAAGGGGGTTTAAGAGCCCTACTTGGAACTCTACTTTTTGCTCACTTCAAATAAAAGCTTTTCATAAAGAAAGAAAGATAGTGGAAGCCCCTAAAATTACATGGTATCTTGGTGATTTTAAAAGAATAAAGAGAAAATACATTTTTTTTAATGAACTGTGAAGCCTGGCCCATAATTCACTATGATGTTCCATTTTCTGGCAGCTGAGGTGCTGGGGGGCGGGGGGTACCCCAGCCAAGAGTCCTTTCCAGAACGGGCGTGGGGTCCAAGTGTGCAGCTGGCGAAGCCGAGCTGGTGAGGGGGTGGCTGTGCACCGCCCCCCCCCCTTCGTGGTGGTGGGCCTGAGTCAGACTCCATAGAGCCAACAGGGGGAGCCTGATCTTCACAGGGGTCTCCATTTCTGCTTCCTGGCCCTTTCAGGAAGGTAACCAGCTGCCTGCTGGAAAGGATTTGGCCAGAAACACGATTACAATGAGTTGAGTCATGCTTAGACACTGATCTGGCTCAACCCAC
Source organism: Mirounga angustirostris (assembly GCF_029215605.1). Lineage (NCBI taxonomy): Eukaryota > Metazoa > Chordata > Mammalia > Carnivora > Phocidae > Mirounga > Mirounga angustirostris. The sequence goes on from NW_026991720.1 coordinate 41,030,665, forward strand.
TTAAAAATAAATAAATAAATAACAGACACATGAATACTGACCATTCAAGATGGCAGTGGAATTAGGCTCAGAGTACACGAAGGACCAGGCATGGGAGAAAAAACAAACCAAGGGAGCTGAAGAATCTCATTCTGATATTTTTAAATGAGGACAGAGTGCTATTTTTTAATATATTTATTTATTTTTTTTTAAAGATTTTTATTTATTTATTTGAGAGAGAGAGAATGAGAGAGAGAGAACACATGAGAGGGGATAGGGTCAGAGGACGAAGCAGACTCCCTGCCGAGCAGGGAGCCCGATGCGGGACTTGATCCCGGGACTCCAGGATCATGACCTGAGCTGAAGGCAGTCGCTTAACCGACTGAGCCACCCAGGCACCCCAGAGTGCTATTTTTTAAAAAGTGTTTTTAAGTAGACTTTAAGATTCTCAAAGCTATTCATGTTGACACTGAGCCTAAGGGGAGGGTGTGTCTGCTGCATGTTCTCCACTGCCCCCCCTTGGCAGGCTCTCAGAGACCCGCAGCCCTCACATCATGCTCAGATGCTTCCTGGTCCTGTCCACATCCAGAGCCCTGAACCTCCAACTGCCTCCTCCTCCAATCCCCAGCCCACATTCTCTGTTTCCCCTGCTGGACCCAAGGGGGCTCAGGGAGATAAACACTACCTGCCTGTGTCTGTTTCACTACAAGTCATACTGTTAAAAGCCCTGAGTCTCAGCTCTCCATCACCTGGCCAGGGACCGACACTCTGGGTCAGCTCCCACTCCTCGAAGATGCAGAGATAGAAGCTTCCACAAAGTCTGCGAAAGCTAAGGTCCAGATTAAATGAGATCATGGGAGACAGGCAGCGGCTATCTGGAATGAAGCTCTTTCCTCTGGGGTCACTCCTGGTTCCCTAACAACTGCTATGGGCCCTGGGTCAAGGGGATACTTCAGCTCCTTTGGCGTCCATGTCCTGTCTGCAAGACGACAGGTTTAGAGTCCATGGTTTGAACAGTTTCCCGCAACTCTGGCATTCTGAGATTTTATATAAGCCATTCAAATGTATTTATATAACTGTATGCTCCTTGGTATACAGTACCACATAGGCACAGTGTTAAGGACTCAGTTGCTGCACAAACTAAATTAACTGGAAGTCCAAATCACAGCGAAAAACACCCCAAAAGCATATAACGTTAGAGCTAAAGCTTATGTGTGTACCCGGCGTATGTTCAGGAAAGCCTGTCACCAGCTATAGATACAAGACTTAGCATCCTTAGGTTATTCATACACGTCGACGTTGACTATTATTTACCCCTTATTTCCTTCTGGAAGTTCCCAGGAAGCTACTAACTTCGAATCACTAGGATCCAGCTGCAAAAGTCCCTGACTAGCCATTCACGTGCAAATATCAAGTTCAATTTTTCTAGTTTCGCTGGTGCAATGTATACACTTCATCTCCCACATGCAAAAGAGGTCTGAGGGATCATCTGCTCCACCTATAGGAAAACTAGACTCAGCGCTGGGCTTCAAAGCTGAAATTCTAGGGAAAATATCCAGGAGCAGGCACGAAGACTGGCAGGCCTTTTGTCCCGGACAATTTGCCAAATGGGGGGAGGGCAGGGGTGGTAACTCCTTTTTCAATGTACTCTAATGGCGTCAGCTCAATCTCAAATTGGGCTTCTCAGGAAAGGAGGAGAAGGAGGTATCAGTGATGATGGTGATGATGGTGATGGTGACAACAGGAATGATCTCAGTAGCAGGGACAGCACTAGCCACCATCTCTCCAGTGCTCACTCTATACATAATTTCTTTTATCTCACACGTTATCTCACTTAATTCTCATAAAAAATCCCAGGGAGGTAGGTATTACTGTGAGCTCCCCTCATGTTAAAAAGAAACCGAGTCTGAGCAATAACTTGCCCAAGAGATCCTCCAGCTAGTAAACATCAGAGCTGGATTCAACCCCAGTCTGGGCACCCTCCGAGCCAGGGTTCCAGGGGACAGAGCGTGGGCTCAGCCAGCTTGTGATTAATGGCTGAGTCATGGCCTGCGGAGGCCGGGGCGGGGGTAGCACGGCGATGGCCATGTGCTGGGTGGCCTGAACCTCACACAGGCAGCTTTTCAGGCAGATTGGATCCGGGTTGGGTCAGCCGGTGCTCTGCCCTCTGGCCCGTCCAGCAACAGGGTGACCTCCAGCTGGAGTGAACGGCCAAACTATTGTTTGCAGCTTTGCAGGAAGCTGTTTGAAAGGGTCACTGAAAAATGATCTTACTAAATCAAGCTGTACCAATATTTTTATTTCCTTTCATGCAATGCCACGTTTAAAGGCATTAGACGGGCCCGTTTGTAAAGCCTGGGAAACAAGTCTGTGTGCCTTAAGTTCAGAAAAACAAGAGCATCCTGCACTTAAAGCAGAGAGAAGGGAGACAACAGGATGGCGTGCATCCTTCTTAGAGCCAGTCCTCGCTCTTGGGACCTGATAGATGCTTGACGACAAAGCCCAGCGAAATCCAAAATATTTTGCCAGGGAAATGTCACATGTCCTGACATGTATGCATATTAAGTAATATTCTCATGGTTCCAACAGTTTTTTTAAGACAAGAAATTGGTAGAGAAACTTAGCTTTTTAATTGTATGGTTTATAGGTTATTTTTAAAATATATGACAAATGACTGACACTTGTCCAGGAAATGACTTTTTGTAGTGTTTGTAGAGAAGAAAAATTCAGAGACCTAATCCCCCCAGGGGTCCCTAACCTCCACCCCAATCTACTGCACCTGACTTAAGAGGAGCAGGGTTAGGAGAGGAGAAAACTGGAACCCTACTGAGTGTGTGAGGGTCACTGGGCACGTGCTCACCGTTCATATCTCCCCAGGAAGTGTGTTTTAATGGTGAGTAGGGCAGATGTTAGCCATAAAGGCCCCGGAATCCCAGTAAGAACCACTGGGGCAGGGAAGCAGAGAAAATAAGAGAAAACAGAGCATGAAAAAAAGAATTTTCCCCTTTTCACGATGTGATCAGGGATCCATTTAGAAAGTAAAACCCAAGTGTTTTAGGGTGGGAGGGCACCAGAGAGATCAGTTGTATGCATGAAGAAAAGGGCTTGGGCCTCCAAGGAAGGTCCCCTGCCAGGTTAGCAGCCAAACAGGGGTGAGGCTGGGAGGGGACCTCGGCTCTCCAACAACAGAGCCTCCCCAGAGCTGGCTCCGGGGCCCTGTGGAAGCCAGGAAAACCTCACCACTGTCACAGCTTAAATCCTGGGACAGGAGAAGTGAGGCAAATGGCTCGTAATTTGAAGCTTAAATACTAAGACCATATAACAATGCCTAATATTAGGGAGAAAAAGCACTAGAAATCTTAGTATATGGGAGACCCCAAAACATGGCTGCTTATCTTCAGTCTTTTCCAGTATGTTTTACATAATCTGACTATTTACTGGCCGGATTTAACCTGCAAGTACTTGGGAGGAAGATGACCCCCGAACAGCTTCCATACTGTAAGAGAAAGGCACGTGGGCAACAGATCCCTGCTCTTGGGACTGCGTCTGGAGGGGTACCAGTTCCACCGTGACTGGGTCTCAGGAGTTCAGCCATTGCAAACCCTAAAGGCAGACTGCCATTGGAAGCCCAGCTCCAAAGACAGTCAAAGAGGTTTGAGGTTTGCAGGATGTGTGTCTTAATGGAGGCCTTTCTGGCTCATTTTCTAAATGAAAGGAGGAAGCAGGAAAACTAAAGATAAAAACTGGGTTCTGACAAATAGAATGATGATGTTTGCTTCTCTTTTGGTGAAAAAAAAAAAAGAGCTTAACTGATAAAGCAAATATCTGACACCTCAGAGGTTCTCTATTAAGATGGGTGAGTCAGCAGCAGGGATGATGATCATAAATGCTATCCTCAGGACAGCTTCCTGGACCTTAGTGCACGCAACTCAACGGGTCTTGTTAGAATGCAGACTGATTCTGGGGGTCTGGGTGGAGCCTGAGATTCTGCTTTTCTTTTTTTTTTTTTTTAAAGATTTATTTATTTATTTGAGAGAGAGAGTACATGAGAGGGGGGAAGGTTAGAGGGAGAAGCAGGCTCCTCGCTGAGCAGGGAGCCCGATGCGGGACTCGATCCAGGGACTCCAGGATCATGACCTGAGCCGAAGGCAGTCGCTTAACCAACTGAGCCACCCAGGCGCCCGAGATTCTGTTTTTCTAACCAGCTTACAATGATGCTGATCTAGAGACCACACTTTGAGTAGCAAAGCTCTGCAGTTTACTAAGAACTTTTCTTGGTGGTTCTCTAACTTGTCCAGGTGCGTGAGAACCCATATATCATGAGGCTCTTTGGGAATCTACCTTATTCCAGCATTTGAACTGGGCCAGTCTTGCTGCAAAAAGTAATACGATGCCAGGTAATATACCATGTGTCCCTCAAAATGCCAATGACGACCAAGCTCATGTCAACTGGTTGCTTCTGGACTTTCCTAAAAATGTTTGCTACTTGCCTGGCATATAGAAGGCTCAACAGAGGCCTTGGTATAAATGAATGAATGAATGAATGAATGAATGAATGAATGAACAAACGAAAGAACAAACAAAAGAAGGAAGGAAGCAGGACACTAAGTGAATTTGGCTCCCAGCTGGCCTCTGTGCATATTTAGACCATCTCGTAAGTCATTCCACTTGTCACGTACAGAGATGGGGGAATAATACAAAACCATCATTGGACTTGGTGAGAATGAGGGAGGAGGGGGTGGAGGGAGGGGGGAATACCGGGGGCAGCCACTAACTTCTGGGGGTCACTGAGCGCCAGGCACAGAGTTAAGTCCTTTACATTGACTGTCTACTTCATCTTCTCAAACTTCTGTGAATTGGGGATGCTAAAGATCTGCACTTTAGAGACTGGGGAACTGAAGTACAGAGAGGGTCAGTAACCCGGGATGCCCCAGTTAGGAAAGAGGAGGCAGGCTCAGCCCACAGCGAGTCCGGACCCCGTTCTCTGCCAGCAGTTAGTACCCCCAAACTGGCTTGCCCATGCGGCTTCTCCAAATCCAATATTAACACAGCTGAAAGACCTAATCGATACTCTCCGTGTCTGTGTTCTTATTATACGGATATAGCTTAGCACATGGACGCCACGTTTATGAGCTTTGTCTGATGGTTTCTGAGGTTTTTTTTTTTTTTTTTAAATTTTATTTATTTATTTGAGAGAGAGAGAACACATGAGAGGGGATAGGGTCAGAGGACGAAGCAGACTCCCTGCCGAGCAGGGAGCCCGATGCGGGACTCGATCCCGGGACTCCAGGATCATGACCTGAGCCGAAGGCAGTCGCTTAACCAACTGAGCCACCCAGGCGCCCTGAGGTTTTTTTAATTAAGGAGTAAAACAGGGGCACCTAGGTGGCTCAGTCGTTAAGCGTCTGCCTTCGGCTCAGGTCATGATCCCAGGCTCCCGGGATCGAGTCCTGCGTAGGGCTCCCTGCTCAGCGGGGAGCCTGCTTCTCCCTCTCCTGCTCCCCCTGCTTGTGTTCTCTTTCTCGCTGTCTTTCTCTGTCAAATAAATAAATAAAATCTTTAAAAATAAATAATTAATTAATTAATTAATTAAGGAGTAAAACAAAAGAACTGTAGAGAATATTGAGAAGAAAATTGTTTTTGGAGAGGTAAATTTTTAAAGGTTTCAAAAACACACGAAGAATCTTCATATGCTCCTCCCCCGAGAAGGGCCAACTGTTGGCACTATGCCCCATTTGCTTTGTCATCTACGCATGCTCCTTCCCCCTCCGGCTCACATATACATACCCATATCTCCATTAGTTTTTTCTGACCCATTTGAGAAGAGGTTATAAACAGCATGCCCCTTTACTCCTAAACACATCAGTGTATAATTCCTAAGAATAAGTCCATTCTCTGACACATGCCAGTTACCGACGTCAGGGAAAGTTCATTTTTTTTTTTTAATTTTTTTTTTTAAGATTTTATTTATTTGAGAGAGAGAGAATGAGAGACAGAGAGCACGAGAAGGGAAGGGTCAGAGGGAGAAGCAGACCCCCTGCTGAGCAAGGAGCCCGATGTGGGACTCGATCCCGGGACTCCAGGATCATGACCTGAGCCGAAGGCAGTCACTTAACCAACTGAGCCACCCAGGCGCCCAGGGAAAGTTCATATTGATATAATACTTTCTAATCTAATCTACGATCCATATCCAACATTGTCATTAGGCCCAAGGATATCTTTTAGAGCCTCGTGCATTTTAATGGCTGGATGTGTATTAAGAATTAATACAAGTAATTAAGAATTAATATGTGTCGAGTGCTTTGGCATTTAGAAAGCCCTTCTGCTACACAAACTCAGCTGGTTCTCATGTTGCCTCTCTGAGGTCAGGCAAGCAGCAATATCCCTGTTTTACCTGGGACGAAAATGAGCCTGAAGGAATGTTAAATTCAGAGTCAGTGCTCAGCAGCCCCCTCCCTGCACATCACTGCTTGGTGCTTAAAGACTTTGCTTCAGTGCCAACCAGCAGACTGGCCACTAATCCAAACATTTAAAATCCTACAAATAAAATAATATTTCTTGAGTGTTTAAATCTATAACCACTTCCTTTTACACTAACATTATAGATTCTAATTAGCACCCATAGCTACACAGTCAGGAAGAGATAGAGCCACCCCAGGAGAGCACCTTGGTATGAGCTGGGAGGCCCAAGAGGGCCAAGACCCAAGCTCTCGGTCTTGCCTGATCTGTTTTCCAGAGCCTACCCCACCTTACACACAGAACTTGAACATATAACCCGCAAAGGATCCCCAGGTGCGTGCTTGACTTGATCACAGAAAGCTGAAACACTGGATATCTCTTCCAGAGCATAGTGAAACATTAGTTTGAGGTGGGAAGGGAGTTTCCTAATCCTCACAAATAGCCTAAAAAGGGGATCAAACTCATGAACTTGCCTGTTAAACAGAAAAAGCACTGATTTGGGAAATGGAACCATGGGGTTCAAATCTCTACTCTGCCGCTTAGCTAATTTTCCCTGGGCACGTGACCTAACTTCACTGGGCCTCCATTCTACCATCCACAAGCCCAGAGAGTAACTACCACCCACAAGCAGAAATGGAGTGAAGGGGCCAACATGGAGTCTGGTCCAGTGCCTGGTGTTGAAAGGAAAAGAAAGGTTGCCTCTGCTTTCAACGCAACCCTGAAGGAGCCGAGCAACACTGAGTTTGTAACAGGATATGAGCAATGTAGGGAGTTTGGATGAAAATTTTGCATGGTTCACTGTTAAGAACACAAAATAACAGACCCACTTTGCAGTAAGTGCTGTCTTTGGCGACAGGGAGTTGAATTTTTCCTGTGTGTGGCACTCTGCTCTAAGTTTGTGAATGTGGGGTAGTAAGAACAAAAGATTTACCTTTTCCAGGGCCTCTCTGTCAAGTAGCTCCTGCACAGCTAGAAGCTTGATGCTGTAAGAGAAAAATTGACACCGGGCTTGAAAACAAATCATTTCACGTCACCAAGCATCAGCCAATCCCTAGCCCACGAGAACAAAAGTTTGACGTGTCAGCCTGCATTTCTGCTGAGCCCCATCTAAAGTAACCTTTGCTTTGAATTGAAATGACCATTTCAGAACGATTAAAAATGTTTCTAAATCGTACAATTGACTGCATCATAGGATCTAGAAATTTCACTTCTGGGCATATACCCAGAGGAGTTGAAGATAGGACCTGGAACAGACATTTGCACACCCATGTTCACAGCGGTCAAAAGGTGGAAACAACTAAAATGTCCATCAACGGATGCAGGGGATAAACAAGATGTGGGACAAACGTACAAATGTGGAATTATTATTCAGCCTGAAGAAAAAGGAAATTCTGGCTCGTCCTACAACATAGAGGAAGCATGAAGACATGATGCTAAATGAAACAAGCCAGACACAAAAGGACAAATGCTGTCTGAGGCCACTTCTATCAAATAGCTGGCACAGTCACATTCAAAGGGACAGGAAGTAGAAGGGCGGTTGCCAGGGGCGGGGGGAGGGAAGAGGGGGGAACTGTTGTTTAGTGGGTACAGGGTTTCAGTTTGGGATGACCCAAAGTTCCGGAGATGGATGGTGGTGATGGCTGCACATCAGTGTGAATGTACTTAATGCCCCTGAGTTGTAGGCTCATAAATGGTTAAAATAGCAAATTTTATGTTATGTACATTTCACCATAAAAAATTCTAAAAATAATGATATTTGCTTCATATATTTAGAGGAATATAAAGAAGAAAACAGTTGCCCGTATTCAGTATTAATCTTCCCTTCATGTCCTTTTGATGCTAACAAGCCAATAACTAAAATCTCTGCTTATGAAGACAGCCTGCTCAGCTGTTTACCTCACAGTGACCAAGCCCTACTGTGTGTAGGTGGGCAAAGCTACACAATGACTGGGACATGCTCCCTGCCCAGGAGCTCACAGCCTCTTGGAGGCCACAGACCACAGCCAGAACACAATGCAGGGTGCCGAGTGGATGGACCCCGGCAGAGATCAAGGAAGGCTTCCTGGAGGAGGGTCTGGGCTGGCCTTGACTCAGGAGAAAGGCGACCCACAGAGGGGCAGCAGAGGCAAAGGCACCAACGGGAGAGCAGGGGTGTGGAGAGTACACAACCCGCCAGTTTCCAGTTTAGGGGCCAGAGCCCGGACTGTAGCCAGCAACTGAGATGAGAATTCAGAAGTGGATGTGGGTTTTACAAGGAAAATATCCTCCCCCTCAGGACATGCCGCTCTTCAAGTGTTTGTGGACACAAGGCTGGATTCATCTGCACATGGGAGGAAGCACGGTCCTCACGAGAGCTCGCTGACACATGGGAGGAAGCACGAGAGCTCGCTGAGATTGTTTAGGAAGCAGGTCAGCCGTTGATGGTGTGTGATGTTCTCTCCCCACTGAACCAATCTGTTTATGGTCACTGGACACCGCGTTCTCTACCTCCGACCAACCTGCATGGTTCTCTGGAGCAGAAATGTCCCCACCCCCCACCTGATGAGCCTCCCTCCAAAGGGGTTATTGCTCACGATAAGGTTCACCTTAACTTACAGATTTCTTCATAATCTCTCCATACAACCAAGCAAGCACATCCAACCGAATGCAATGGCTTACATAAGAGCAACTCGAGGAAGTACAATAACAGTTTTAAAGCTTACGAGACACTACCATCACCACTAACAATTCGGCAACTATCGGAGCCAGAAGACAGGACTCTGGGCATGCCCTCTGCTCCAACCACACTGACTCTCCTTCATCTCTCGGACATTGGTTTTGTTGTTCGTCTGGCTTGGGTCCTGCCCAAGATCTTTACAACACTGACCCTGGCATACTGTGTCATTCCAGGCCAAATGTGAACGCCACGTCCTCCAAGCAGCATTCTCCGGACACGGAGGTCAAGCAGCGTCCCTGATCATCACACTATTTTCTTCAGTGCACTTGCTAGTCCCCTAAAGCATTGATTTGTTGGGGTGCTGTTGTCTGTCCCTTCCAAAAAGCAAGGAAGCTCCCTGTGGCAGGGGGCTTGAGGGTCTTCTCACCATTCCATTTGCAGGGTCTGTAACTGGCGCATGGAAAGTAGTCAAGGAACATTTACTGACCGACTAGCGGGGCCCAGTCAGTATTACAGCTAATGCAATCTAGCTTGGCTCACTGGCCGGGCCTCAGTTTCTCCCTCTGAAAAAGAATGCCTCCAACGAGATGATTGTGTGTGTTTTCCCTCAGTGACACACACTGCATGCATCTGTGCACATGCCTGCCATTAATGGGACGTGCCTGGTGGCCGGTCAACACTCCTGGCTACTCCTCAGTACATTCTGATTCCCCACGAATCTAAATTCCAGGCCACCGATTTGGATGGCAACTTAGGTGCTCAGTTAGGGGTTTCCAGGTGGAGCTTGAGTTTCAGAAGCTTAAACTGCTTCTGATATAACCACTGGAAAATAGTTCCACCAGGAGAAATTTTTCAGCAGTCTCTCATTCCTGCCCCTGTCCATGGCCTTGAAGTCCGATTCAGGATTGGATATCAGACATCAACCGATTAGAGGAAAGGTTTAAACACTGTTGAGATCGTCAACTCTTTTCCTCCCTGCTTGCAAAGATATTACACGCAAGCCACTGTAGAACGTGAGCCAAAAACCGACCAGTTTCGGGCTCTAAGGGAAAATGAAATGAAGACATTAATTGACTCTCATTTAAGTCAAAGCCTGAAGGATGCTGTTCCCTGCTCTGACTTTCCTCTTGAATGGGGACGTGGTGTGCCTAGTGCCACTCTCCAGTCCTCTCCACCTCTTCCCATGCATGAACTTTGCCCCCATGTAACTTAGACACAGCTTCAGAATCCTTCTCAACACTCCAGTGAGACCCAACCAATCTACTCAAGGGGGCACATGACATTAAACTGATTTGTCAGTTTTTTTGCTCTAAAACCAATGCCAAAGAGTATTAACATATGGAAGGGTCAGAAAAAAAGAGGGGCATTCCCACACTACTCAAATGCAGCAATGCGAGACGAAATTGCTTTAGGGGCAGGGGGAGAAAAGATGGGAAGATGAAAAGACACTCAAATCTATATGGCTGGAGTTTCAAAATGGAAATAATGCATGGTAATAAGAAGTTACTGCCCCAGCTGCTTGTAATGTTGGATTTCTTCAGGGAGCTGTGGGGTTTTTCTTCCTCCTTAGAGCTATAATCTTTAAGCGTCTAGGAGATGTTTCTTGTTATATAACTACCCTAATGTTATTTCTTCCCTTATTAGAAACGCTCCAAGTTCGGAGTATTTATTTCAGTACTTATGCTATCAGGTTCTTCTAATCTGATACTGATAGTCCCTGGGACAAAATGTCACTCATATGAGAAGGAGCAACACACCCCTTCACCAAATCATCCAGTTGACACCTCTCATTTCTTGCCCTCATCTCTGTGTCAGTTTTGCTCCTCCTTCCCTCACTCCCTTCCTCCTCCTCTCCCTCCTTCCCTTCCTCCCTCTGTCCTTTTGCTAATTCCACAAATGTATACTGAATGCCTCCCATATTTCAGAAACTGCCAGGCCTCAGGGTGACTGAGATGAACACACACTGTCCCTGCCCTCCCAGAGGCTAGGATTCTGCTTGGGCCCGTGCCCGGGGAGGTGTGCCCCTGAGACCCTTCTGGGTTCTGTGGCCTGGCAGAGCTGGACTAAAGACGGCATATCTTTATGGTGGCCTGGGGCTTGGTCACCATCCTCTGAAAACAGCAGAGCTTCCATCAGACAGAAGTCTCAATGACAAGCAATTTCTTTTTCAGCACTCAACTGAGAACAGAGGCAAATAACACAAAAGCAGCTGGTAGGGGTGATTTACTTAGAAAAATGACACCTTTAAGGACAAGTTCTGAAGTCGAAGTGGACAACACTTGGCTACGTAGACTGAGGATGCATGCAATTAATGTTTGCTTAACTAAGCTACAAGGAGGTGAGCTAGTTGAGGGCAGAGGTCTTATTCCGCTGGATAGAGCCTGGTAGAGCGAGGTCTATCAAGGAAGTAGAGGTGGCGATGGGGAAAGGGCCAGGCAGACACTGAAAGCAGGGAAGAAAAGCAGCGAAGTTGAAGAGACAGAAGCTGGAGGCCCACCCCCCTGCAGTCTGGGGTGGCTCAGAGCTGCAGACTGAACCTTAATGGCCCCTGAAAAGGCAGAAAAGAGGCAGATAAGATAAGAGGAAGATGGGTGTATGGGTGCTGCAAAAACACTTAGAGGCCAAACTCCCAGCTATGCAGAAACTCATGTGACCCACACAGATGATAGCCTAAAGGAGCACCGGAGTCAAGATTCTGAGGATTCTGGCACTGAGTTGCCCCTGCACTTATGAAGTGACACATTATGGTGCATGAGACATAGCAGCACTCGGTAAGTGCATAAAGGATGTGTATATAACATGGCAGAGCCATCCATTCACTGCACAGATAAAATATTTACAGGTTATGCATTATGCACCAGGCACTACTGGGCACTGGGGATACAGTGATGAGCAAACACAGCCTCTGCCTTCAAACTTCTGAGTCTAATGGAGGAACCAGGTACATACATCAGCCATGGGATGTACTCTCAAGAGGCAAACACAGGGTGCCATGAGGCTCTTTGGAAGGTCTTACACAAAGCTGGCAGGCTCCCTGGGAAGTGACTCCTAGGCTGACGCCTACGGGCTTGCAAGGAAGAGAGACTGAGTGGGAGGAAAAGCATGAGCAAAGGAACCAGGGGGGTAGAATGAACATGACACCCGCCCGCCCGCCCTGAAGCTAAACACAGACCAGGGACCACAGGCGTGTCTGGAGGGGGCGGGTAGGTACTGAAGGATTATTCTGCAGAAACAAGTGGGGCCAGGCCTGCTTAGAGGGTTTGTTAAGCCATATGAGGGAGTTTGAACTGTATCTTGAGGGTAAGGAGTAGCTAGTGATAAGTTAGGGTAGTGGTGTCATCGAAAGCCCAAGATACAGAAGATGGCCAATAGACATATAAAACGGCTTGGTGTGAATGTGGGGTGGGGTAGGAGTGGGGGACAAGAGTGGAGTCAGCGTGATCCGAGCTCTGCACCCAGCATACCAGCCCAAACTATCTCCAGGCCTGGGAACTAGGCAAGTGAGGGAGGGGTTTCCACCTGCATCCTCAGCGGATAAGATCTGAATCTCCTCAAGAGCAGCAGAGACCTGGCAGAGGGGACACGGCAGACAGCCTTCCAGCAAGGGACAGGGCGCCCAAGAGCAGAATTTGGAGAGAAGATAGAATCACAGGCAGCAGCCACAGGCGACAATGGCTATCCGTACGTCCCCATGCAGGACATGGGGCCACCCAGGACATTTCACAAAAGTCGAATTCAGAAACTAGGTCAACCCACTTGTCTGGATGCTTCTCCTTTCTCTTTGAAGGAAAGCTCCACATTAACTTCCCCTGAACAAAGGAAGGAAGAGTTCCTTCTTGATCAACAAATTTTAGAAGATGCCATGGATGTTAAATATAGACTTGTTTTCCCTGAGGCTATATTTTCTTCACCATTAGCTCGGGGCTGGGAAAACACAGCAGACATCAGCCTCCAGATGTTAGTGAGCACGCACACCTCAGAGAGAAGGCAGGCTCCCAGGGAAGGCACTGCTTTTCTCAGACGTGTCCTCTTCAGCATCTCATCCCATTGTTGCCAAACACACGCTCACCATCTCATCCTTCCTTCCCAAAGCCAAGTGCTGAACTACAACATCAGCACCAGAACAATCTGCATGGAATTTAGCTTGGGTGGCTGTTCTTGGCAGGTTAGAGAAAACTAGTGTGCCAAACAGTGGGCAGGAAACTTCTCTTGATGACAGTCCCATGGTTTTTGTTCTATTCAGGTTTTCAACTGCTTGAATCAATTACGGTAATTTCCATTTCTTAGAAATTTCTTAGAAAATTGCCCAATCCATTCAGATTTTCAAAGTTTGAGCACAGAATGGTACTAGTGATCACTTTTAACTTAAAAGCAACCTCTGCTTCTGTGGTTATGTCCTCTTCCTCGTTCTTTAGTGTGTGTAGATATTTTTTCTCATTTAAAAAAATTAGATTTGTGAGAAATCAGTCTACTCTGCTGGTCCTCTGAAAAAATTAGGTCCAGGATTTATCAAGTCTACCATTTTTTTTTTTCTAATTAAGCAGGTCAACATTTACCTTAATTCCATTCTCCAAGTTCCCATTGTTTTCTTTAGAGATTTACCTTCTTGAGTCAGGTTTCTTATATATATAAGCCATGAATAAAAATTCATTTTCTATGTAAATATTCGTCCTTGTTTCAAATTTCATTATGTAGCCTTCTTGTTACCTACCACCAAGTCTGAAGCTGCTATTTTGGTCTCTTATTGGAGTCCACAGTTCTTTGAGGGTTTTTTTAAAGATTTTATTTATTTATTTGACAGAGAGAGAACAAGAGAGGGAACACAAGCAGGGGGAGTGGGAGAGGGAGAAGCAGGCTTCCCGCGGAGCAGGGAGCCCGATGCAGGGCTCAATCCCAGGAGCCCGGGATCATGACCCGAGCCAAAGGCAGACGCTTAACGACTGGGCCACCCAGGCACCCCAGTCCACAGTTCTTTGGATTGTATTTTTCTATCTCTAAGTAATTGGGTTTTAAATTGCATAGTTTTGCATTTTCTATGATTCTAATGTACTGAAGTTAAAGGAAGTACCCTGTGCATTTCCTGCTTTTTAAAATCTATTCATAGTCTTTTTTGGTCTATTTTATGATGCTTTTCTATTTCCCAGGGTTTGGGTAGTTCTAGAACTTTTTTTTTCTTTTCTTTTCTTTTTTGATCTCCCAGTGTGTACCTTTAAGTTTTCACAATAGTATAGGGGGATTAGGGGAGGGCTCTGCCGTCAGTCGGCCTGGGTTCAAGCTGTCCCACCTACTGGTTGCCGGATCTTAAGAACTTTAAGAATAGCAGGTGGGAGGCAGGGAAGGGATCTGGCATCCACCCCTGTGACCTTGACCATACATGACACAGGGGAAGTACTTAGCACTTTGTTTAGCTCAGAGTAAACCACTGTCAACGGTGGATATTGGTACTAATATTATTCAGGGCCTTTCTTAACTATTAACACTTCTCTAAAAATCAGAATAAAGAAAGCAACAAATTTTTGTTCTACCAACCTATTTCCAGGACAAGCAGCACACTTTATCTTCCCTTCCCTTTTTGATCTCCATTAACAATACCTTACAGTTTAGATCCAGAGTACAGTCCCATTGTTGTTGCTCCATTCTATGGCTGGTCTTAAGGACAATCTCTGACACTCCTGTTTGCTTGATTACCAAACTTAACATAACACATTGCTAGTTCTACTGATTCCAGGGCTTGTGCTACCTCTTCTCCTTCTTTTTTTTTAGAGAGAGAAAGGTGGGGAGGGGCAGAGGGAGAGGAAGACTCTCCAGCAGACTCCCCGCTGAGCATGGAGCCCAACGTGGGGCTCTATCTCATGACCCAAGCAGAAACCAAGAGTCAGATGATTAACCGACTGAGCCACCCAGGGGCCCCTGTGCTACCTCTTCTTGAGCAATATTTTGTCTTATCTTTTGAACTTCTACAACATATCTTTAAAATAAGCTTTAAAGTAAGGAGCACGTTCATATGTTTTCCCAAGCCCTTACATGTTCGAGAATGTCTTTCTGATTGGCCTAATACACAAAAGACAACTCAGCTGAGTGTGAAATTGCTGGTTACAAGATAACCCCCAAAACTTCAGAGTTGGCTTGCCAACTTACTTGCTAATCAGAAGAATTTTTAATGTGTCAGATTTCCAGACCCCACCTAGGGAGGAGTGATACAGGGCCTAGGAACATATCTGAATTAAAGACAAGACAGCACAAAACTCCCAGGTGTTCTAATCTTCCAACAGCTTCTATAGACATAGACTCTGTTAAAGAGAACAAGCCTAAAGTCAACCTGATTTTTGTTATTCTTTTCTCTGCTTGGATTCTCATGCATTTTCCCCCCTTTTGTCCTTGTTATTCTCTATGTTTCCCAGGCTATGCCCAGATGTGGGCCTCTTTTTGCTGATAGCATTCAGAACATGGTGAGCGAGTACCTTATACTCAGACCCAATCTCTCCACAGCTCAGGGAGGTAGCTGATGCCGGAGCACTGATCCCAGTAATCACCAACACCAATAATCTGAAGAGGGACTGTCTGTTCTGTCTTCCACATCTATAACCTTGTCTCTTATTTTTCTCTTTCTTCCTTGTATTTTCCAGAACCATTTCTCAAGGTTGGTTTTTTTCTTCCCCTCTACTCACATCACTGATTGGATTTCCCATAGCATTTGTGCTAGTTTTCTGGGGCTGCTCTCACAAATTATCACAAAATTGGCGACTTAACCCAACACATATTCATTCTCTCACCGTTCTGGAGGCCAGAAATCTCCAATCAATATTACTGAGCAGAAATCAAGGTGTTGGGACCATCCCACTCCATCTGCAGGCTCTAGAGGGGAATGTGATCGAGCCCCACGTTTGGCTCCATGCTCAGCAGGGAGTCTCCTGGAGATTCTTTCTCTCCCTCTGCCCCTCCCCCCCTTCTCTCTCTCTTTGCCTCTTCCAGCTGCCAGTGGCTGCCAGCATCCCGCATCATGTCTCCGTCTCCGGGATCACAGCGCCTTCTCTTCTAGCAAATCTCGCCCTACTTGTCTCATAAGGACACCTGGGATTGCACTTAGGACAATTCAGTATAGCCTCCCCATCTTTCCAGGTCCTTAGCTTAATCACATCTGCTACGTCTTTTTTTTTTTGCCATATAAGGTCATAATGTTTACAAGTTCTAGGGATTAGACTACCGATATCTTTTCAGGGCCATTTTTCAGCCTACCACATATTAATACTCTTTATACTCCTGCTAATTTGGGTTTTAGTTCTGTTGCGGAATTCTGTTTCCTCAAAACCTTTCCTAATTCACTGCATCTCTTTTTACAATTTTATTTCTGTTGCCTTTTCCTACCAACCCGTTCTTTCCTTATGTTTTTCTGTCCCTGTTCCAGAGAGGCCATGTCTTTTTGTAGTATGCAGAGGATGCCACACATTTTCCCCACATCCTCTTTTACTACCTGCTATAGATGATTTTCTGGGTCTTCAGAAGCTGCTGCTTTTACTTTATTCTGCAGGATTTTCCACAAAGTCTTTTATTTTTGTTTTATTCATCTTAAATAAGAAAAGGTTTGTCCTGACCCATGGTTGATTTTCAACAGACATTATGAGCAGACTGACAATGGTTCTGTTTTCTGCTCACCTACCTAAAGGATGGATCTTCTTCTCAGACCTGCTATGGGAGGGGACTGGCTGAGGGCACAGCTCCCGGCCAACTTAGAACCTTTGCTCTAGTGAGGTTCACCTCCTCCTCAGAGGCTCTCAATCAACTCAAGAGAGAATGCATCCTGTCTCCCAACATGCGCAGCTGCCAGGGCACCCCACTTGTAGCACTTTGCTTTTGGGGAGGAGATTTACTAGAATGCACTGAAATCATGCCAGTTTCCCCCTATTTCCCATCTGGTTATAGTCTGATGTTTTTTTCTCTACTTGGCAATGGGGAAAAAACCCAAAGAGACGGCCCTATGAGGAAGGGCCCACATCCGAGGCTAGTAGCTGAGGATAAAAAAGAAAGACTAACCAGCTAAAGGCTAGTAGCTGAAGCTAGTAGCTAAGGATAGAAAAGAAAACTAACCAGCTGGAATTTGCTTTGAGTGCATGAGTCAGGAATGAATGATGAAAAGGGTGTAAATTGCTTTCTCCCTGTTTTTCAGGCAGGGGTTGAAGGGGGTGGTGGTGAGGTGAGGTCTCCTCCTGGTGGCCCTCTGTGTCATGAGCAACACCCCGGGTAGGCTCCCCGAACCCTGTGCTGTCCGCCTCATCACTGTCACCTGTTGACACCTCCAAGCTTCCACCATTTGTCATTTCTTCTCCGTTTTTGCTGGCCTGCGAGGTTTTGTTATTTTTCTGCCTCATCGTGGGTATCTGAGCCAAACCTTCCAGAGATGGGGTCTCTGAAGGGCAGGGTAATGTTCGGTCTCTTGTTTTTAGCGACTGGCTTGTTCAATAAATGGAAAGACTGGCTCCTCCTCAAACTTCAGGGCTCTTCATCCTCCACGTGGGGAATAGTATCCACAAGGGAATCCACTTCCCTCCATTCGATCTGACCCTTCAGGGCTCCCAGGGCGTCAGGCCTCAGGGCTGCTGAGCACCTGGCAGGGTGCCCACAGGGTAGAATCAGGATGGGACCTTCAAGAAATCACTTCAAGCACAAACCAGGGGCATGACCAGAAGTGAGGAAGCCTGATTTTCACTGAAAACAGCTGAAGATGGTCAGACCCAAGACTGGACAAGCTAACGGTGGAAGTGAGGTTGGCTCCCAACTAGAGACGAGGAATCACTTTCCCACACCTGCACTTTTTTTCTCAGCAGCAAACTGCCTACTTCATGCCACTTTCTAAAAGGCTGAAACATTTAACCTAATCTAAGGTCTGGGGCCCCACAGGAAAGCCCATTAGAAAGTTAATAGCCTGGTTTAACTGCAGGAGATAAAGCTCCAGTCCACTGGGCAATTTTATTCATGGGGAATTTGGAAGAAAAGATACAGGAACAGACTGAAATGCAGACAGAACCAATGAACAGGAGAAAGAGGATGCCATTAACGGAATGTCTTCCAGAAGTCAGGTACTGCGCTAAGCCTTTCTGACATTATTTTACTTACACCTCAAAGTTTCTCCTCGTAGACACAGCTGTAACAAACTGCAGATTCCAAAGCTAAAGAGTATTCAGGGACTGATTCGGTGATTTGTATGCTACAATATTTGTTTTTCTTCCTCCTGGCTTTGCGATATTTTACTCTCTGCTGAAGAGTCAAGGATATCAACTCCTATTTTTCAGCTTCAGAGAGATTAAGTGTCTTGTGAAAAATCCACACAAGGGCAAGGAATTGCACCCAGGTCTGTATGATTTAAAAGCGCAAGCCACTTTTTACTCATGCAACAAATATTCCCTGAGCACCTACTATGTGCCAGGCATATGGCACCAGAGATAGAGCAATGAACAAAACAAAATCTTGACTCTCATGAAGCTTCCATTCTGAAGAGGGGTAGGGAGCAATGGTCTGCTAGCATCTGTTTAACCACCAGCCCTAGGGAAGTGGGGACGGGGGAGCTGTAGCATTTGCCAATTTCCATGGTGGAAATACTCCCATGATGGCCCATTTCAAGCCACCAACTTGATGTGACTAAACACAGAGATGGGAAGAGACGTGCCACTTCACACCAGCTCCAACACACCACTGGTGAGGAGGGATCTGCAACAAACAATATTTCTATTAATTACAAATTGAATATATAATAAATTATACAATTATGTAATGTGCCCAGTGGTGATGAATTTGTAAAAATTAAAGCAGAGTAAAGGAGTAGTAAGTGGCCAGGGTGCTGTGAGGAAGTTAGGAACGCTTATCCCATGACATGACATTGGATCAGAGACTGGATTTTCCCATCT
This sequence comes from Mirounga angustirostris, assembly GCF_029215605.1. Classification (NCBI taxonomy): domain Eukaryota; kingdom Metazoa; phylum Chordata; class Mammalia; order Carnivora; family Phocidae; genus Mirounga; species Mirounga angustirostris. The sequence continues at coordinate 41,049,658 of NW_026991720.1, forward strand.
GTAAAATCAGGATAATGATTCTAACTATTTAAAAGGGTCATCATAAGGATTCGATGAAATGGCACTTATTGTAGAATATTACCTTCTAGTATATAGTAGGTGCTCTGTAAGTGATAGCTATTAATATTTATCTGAATTGATATAGAGATGGCCGGGTACACAATTCTCATCTTCCTTAGAACTGGGTGAATAATTAAATAAGATAATAATTAAATAAGAATATAAAGCTTTTATTCCTAAAAATCTGGTATTCTAGTCACTTAAACAAGTTCTAAATGATTGACCAACAACCTAGAAATGTTGCTATACACCTGGAGTTGCTAAGATCATAATGCCAGGCCTTCTAACACTGACGTTAGAACTTGCAGTGTCCCTATTATTATTTTTTTAATAATATGATTAAATTCTTTAATAGTTAGCACTTTAATTCCAGATCAATCCACGCCACTCTCCCTCAAAGATGTACAAAGAATGCTATAACTCTTCTGGATGAGTATACCACATAATTTTGTTCTCTTTCATCCTCTAAACTAAAACAAAAAGATAACGCAGATAAATAGGCAAAACATCTACTACAGAATTGGTTCTTAAACTCATTCAGAGCTGTGCCATTCATACAGAATGCAAGTCTCTTCACAGAAAGGTAAAGACTAGAACTCCCTCAAAGATAAAACTGCATAAAATGTTGAAAAGAAATTAAGTATCAAGTTATTTTAAATTGAAGGGTGAAGCTCTTCCATCAAACAGAAAAATTATCAACTACTTTTATTATTTCTTTAAGAATTGAGATATGATCTCACTGATATGAGAAATTTGAGAAACAAGACAGAGGATCATAGGGGAAGGGAGGGAAAAATGAAACAAGATGAAACCAGAGAGGGAGACAAACCTTAAGGACTCTTAATCTCAGGAAACAAACTGAGGGTTGCTGGAGGGGAGGGGGGTGGGAGGGATGGGATGGCTGGGTGATGGACATTGGGGAAGGTATGTGCTATGGTGAGTGCTGTGAATTGTGTAAGACTGATGAATCACAGACCTGTACCCCTGAAACAAATAATACATTATATGTTAATTAAAAAAAAGAATTGAGGTAGAGCTAGAGGTTCATTATCAGGGCAGAGGATTAAAGGAGAAGGAAAAAAACTTCTTCTCAGCCTGCCATCTGCAATGCACAGAGCCAGATGCCCCACAAACGTCTCCATTTTGCTGCCCATCACAAAGACCCAGTGTCATTAGTGCTGCTTTAGAGAGGACAACAGAGGGGCTACGCTGCATAGCAAGAGCGAAGCCATCATTCAAACCCAGGGCTCAGGGCCCTGACTGGCACCTCTTGATTTCATTCCAAATTCCCACCCTGGTGTCACATCCAACTGGTTAATGATGGAGCTTTAGAATTTGGATAAGGTTCTTGTTGGTCACTCCAAGTGGTTATGATGAGATGCAGGCCCAGATGTCCCTAAACCAAGGGGGCTCTCAAACTGGTACTGTCCCTTCTCTAATCCAAGGAAACTGGGGACTTCTTGGAACTCATAGCTTTCTCCTTAATTTTTTCAACACACTTTCACCCAAGAAGAGCTATCTGCCCAATACGAATCAGAAAATGCTGCAGATATTTTCTGAAGATAATTTTTCCTTCAGGAAGAAATATTTTTCACCACACTCCTTCCCAGTTGGCCTTTCCTAAACCCTCTTTGGTTGCTCCTTGTCTTTCATTGGGGGAGGTAAAGGAAATAACCAAATCAAGTATGTTTTTGTATGTACTGTGGGGACAGTGTCCCCATCCTGCATGACCTCACCTGAAAAGGGGTAAAGATTACAGCTTGACCCTGTTCCCCACTACATCTCCACTTTCCTATGGTCTTCCCCTAGCAGTTCCTTCAGAACTACATGGGATGTACTTCGAGGGGTGATCCTGTCTTTTCTTTCTGTCTCCCCTTTCCATCCACAAAGCTTCCTTCCAACATTTTAATCTTTTGCATTATATGTATTTCCTTATGTGCATCCAATCCTGTGAGAATGGAAGTAAGCAACACACACACACACACACACACACACACACACTTTTGTTTTTTAAATGAGTGCTGGCCAGCTATCATGTCAATAATTACGGGTTTGGGCATTTTATTTGGTCCCCACCCTTTTTGTGCTTTGGGGACTCATGGGGGATTCCTTGTTACCTAGTTTTTTCTGTAAATGTCCACAAGTTTAGGTTTTGCCAACTCATTGCTCTTTTTGCTCCGGATATTTTCATTATGAAAATTTTCAAACCTTCAGGAAAATTCAGAGAACTCTGCAGTAAACACACACCTACCACCCACATTCTATAATCATTAGCATTTCACACTATTTGTTTTATCACACATCCGTTCTACCCACCCACCTACCCATCTTTTTCTTTTCTTTTTTTTTTTTTGTTTAAAGCTTTTCAAAGTAAGCTGCAGCCCAGTGATTTGTCTCGTATTTCACACAAAGGCTGTCTTCAAAGTAATTCCTCTCATTCTCAACTGAACCACTCCCTGCAGACTCCTAGACTCCAGTGTGAGAGCCCACCCTGGAGCTCTACTGAAGAGCCACCAGTATGAATGCTTGTCCTCCAGGCCTTTCTCAAGGTTCTCCCGGAAGCCTTCATTAGCCAAAGCCCCTCTTCACCTGGACTAACTCGCCATTCTTCCCCTCCAGCTTCAACTCTTCTACCTTTTAATGTCTCCATCAAGCCACCACGAAATGGATATTTCTAAAGCTCAACTTTACATGTGATCACATATTTTCAGCCGAGAAAAGAGTGATATTTTCACACAGTACTCAGTGTAAATGATTCCTCCAAGCACACTTCAAAACCAAATGAGCCTGGCTCTTCTTGTGGCCCCTTCAGCCCACTGCCCACGTCTTAGTCACCCCCAGCGTGCCATGGATGCCCAAGGAGGCTTATTGCTGCTGCTTTCAACTATGCCCTGGGCCCCTTCTTAAGAACTCAGTGACTGGGAAAGAAAGAGTGGTTAACTGAATGTGTAAGAGAAAAAAATTTCCACTTTCAAGAACATACTGGAAATGAGAAAGTTATCTAACACAATGCAGGGTCTGTGATTCCCACTTAATGCTCCAGCCAAAATTTTTCATCTGGCTTCAATGTTGACCTTTCACCTCTTAGCTAGGCTTCTCTTCCTTTTAGACCAGACAAAATTCACTCCTGGGTTTTGTCAGAAGGAACGGCCTCATTAATCAGCTTAAAAAGCAAACATTCGTTTCTCTTTATAATGCAAACCAGCCAGTAAGATTCTCTGGGCAGGGAGTTGTTTAAAGCAGCAATTATGAGGGCATATTTCACAGGAATCTTTTATTTTTTTTATTTTTAAAGAAGTCATTTGGAAAGCACATATTTATTTGAGAAAATTTAGAAAATACAGAAACAGAGAGAGACAGACAGAGAAAAGAAACATTGACCATAATCCTGCCACCCAGGAATTATCATCAATAACTTCATCTATATCATTTTAGACTTGAAAAAGAAGAATATATGCATTTCGTAAAATCGGAATTATATTGTACATGCTGTTTCTATTACTTTTAAGTTACCATTATGTTATAAACTATTGTCATTATTAATTGGCACGATTCCATGTCATTAAGTATTATTTGATGTAATTTTATTTTTTTTTTTAAAGATCTTATTTGTCAGAGAGAGAGAGAGAGAGCACAAGCAGGGGGAGGGGCAGAGGGAGAAACAGGCTCCCCGCTGAGCAGGGAGCCCGATGTGGGCCTCGATCCCAGGACCCTGGGATCATGACCTGAGCTGAAGGAAGACACTTAAGCGACTGGGCCACCCAGGCGCCCCTATTTGATGTAATTTTAATGGAGATAAATAAAGAGATATAAATATAGATATATGCTATATATATATATATTTTTAGATTTTATTTATTTATTTGAGAGAGAGAGAGAATGAGAGAGAGCGAGCACATGAGAGGGGGGAGGGTCAGAGGGAGAAGCAGACTCCCTGCTGAGCAGGGAGCCCGATGCGGGACTCGATCCTGGGACTCCAGGATCATGACCTGAGCCGAAGGCAGTCACTTAACCAACTGAGCCACCCAGGCACCCAATACATGCTATATTTAATAATCTTTGTTGGACATCAAATCTATGACAGGGAGCAGAAGAGGCTGCCCCACAGTGTGCCACTTTGGACCGCGGATTGTTTTGAGCTAAAGGCAATCAAGACTCAGCAGATTCAAGAAAATCTTTTTATCTCTCCCTTAACTACCATAAACAATTTAGATACGGAGCCTGGCCCAGAAAGAGAGCTATTACCAGAGATAACTTTCTATGTGAATGACCCATCGATATGGCAGAGCAAACAGCTAATTATCAAACATCTGCTCTCGTCCTGCATCTACTGTACTGTAAATCACCCTCCTCCCCTTTGAAGCCCCAGGCCCTTTGCCCATTCCTTAGCTCAGGACTGCATATAAGCCTCAACCACCCGACTTGCCCTTGGGTATCGTATTTTTATGAGGCTCTCAGAGGTATGAAATTAAAAATTTGTTTTTCTCCTATTAATCCATCTTATGTCAATTTAATTATTAGATCAGCCAAAGAACCTAGAAGGGTAGAATAAAAATTTTTCCACCCCAGCAGTTGTTTCAAACTTTTTACTATTCTAACTATCACTTTGGTGAACAATTCTGAACATACTACTTTCTGTATAACTTTAACTGTTTCCAACAATAAATTTTCAGGAGGTCAAGGACTATGTGTATTTTTAAGATTTCAAATAACCTTTGCAAAACTGTTTTGCAGACTTAGACTTCCACTAGCAGTGGTATGATCTGCTTCCTTGCCCTGTATAATTTATATAAAAACTCCCTAATCCAATAGGTGGAAAAGGTCTAATTAAGTTGTTTAAATTTACAATTATTTGACCACCAGAGAAACTGAACATTTTAATTCTTCTTTCATCAGAGCCAGTGAGTGATGGCAAGGGAGGGGAGCAGTCCCAGGGAAATCTCTTCCGGCACCTACGAGTCACACTGGAAGGCCTGGAGTAGGCTGCAGGGGGTGGCGCGCTGGAGCTCAGCAGCCCTGTGCAGGGTAATCAATGAACAATAGAACCTCTGTACCTTAGTGGAAGTTCTCAAACCATTTCTCTCCTGCCTCTCCTTTCTTAATTGGATATATTTCTCTGGAGACACCAGAACAGTATGTACAGGGCTTTTAAATTCCCCCAAATTCTTCATAAATAAGTACTATCAATATTTTGCCCAAAAAGGTTTTGTATGGGGGCCACCAGCTAGAAGAAGTATGATTGAAGCCTACTTACTTCAGAGAGAGTAAAAAAAGGGTATTTTGAAAGATTTCCTTGTTGGCTCCAAGTCATCTGGGTAAACTAGAACCAGAACTGAGGACTCCCATCTTCCCTATGGTTTGGGCAGCAAAAGGTGTAGCTATACAACTGTGCAAAATACAGAAGAATTTAGTTAGATTGGATACAAGTCTGCAGTCTACAGGGAGGCCCAGAAGTTTCTCCAGAAGGGAATAGGGAGCTCCCAAGTGACATCACCAGCACTTGCCTGCTGGCCTCCCACCCAGGAATAAACCCAATGTCAGGGGATGGTGCCAACCACAGCTCCCAGGATCTAACCACAACACTGCACTCAACAGTGCAGAACAGACTGGAACACAAATCCCAGGCACCAAGGCTTCCAAAATATCACATCTACAGGCTTTCAAAAGGATAGTGAGCATCCCATTGCAGGGACAAATGGTCACCTACTCTTTGCCGAGAGCCTTGGTCACCTGTAAAACTTCACCCCCTGGTTTCTAGAGTCAGCTTCAGATGGGTGGGGATCTGGCTGGTCTCTGGATATCTGTCCCTCCAAATTATGAAAGAAGAAAACTCCCTCGATCTCTCTAGCAATTAACATTTGTTGCTGGGTGTCCATACTGTGAGCTGCAGCTAAGAAGTTAAGTCCCTTAAAGGTAATAGCAGCAGCTACCACTGCCAAGCTTTCATCTCCAGGGAACCCCAAGGTGCGTGAGGAGCTTGGTGTCCCAGTGGGGTGCCGAGTCACAGTGAGGACAGCGGCTGGTGGACTGTGCAGTCAGGCCCAGAGAGCTGCCTGGATCCCCACAGAAACTGCTGGCCCTGTAATATGGAAGGAGCCTCTGCAAGACAGGGGCCTTGAATTCCAAAGTGGGTTTTAAGTTGACAACTTCAAAAGCTCTTCCAGGAAGCAGGCAGGAAGAAAAGAGACATCCCTGCTCTTGGAGAATCCTGCCTAAGTGTCAGTGGAGTGAGTTAGTTTCCAAGAACCACTGGCTTGTATTTTGGAGTTAGGACAGTGGCTCTCGAGCTGTAGTGTTAAAATGGACCGCTGGCCCCCACCCTAGAGTCTTCTATGTAAGTAGGTCTGAGATGGGGCCTGAGAATTTACAGTTCCGACAAGTTCCCAGGACAGGCAGGTGCCGCCAGACTGGGAACCATACTGAATTAGAATATGAATTTGAATGAGAATATGATAACTAAGGATGCCACTTTCATGAAGGTTTCAACACACACAACTTTACAAGGCACATGTCTAAGATTTCCTTAACCGGACTTGGTGAGGAGGGCTCTCTGGGGAGACTCTAGGTGGCTTGGTGAAGGTTCAAGATGGGACTACAACTTTTGTTTCTCAAACAGGGCATCTATTTCCTGTGGACACTCAGTTTGAAAAATCAGATGTCACAGAGTACTCAACCCAGCCGATCTTGAGCCACGACGTCCGGTTTACTCCATGGCCTCCTCTTTCTTATGTGTCTATTCCATCCCCTTTACTATCCTTGCCCCTCAGAAGAGCTTCTATTCCTCTTGTCCAAGACCAACTCGCCCACCTGTGCTCCTGAAAGACTGATCACGTTCTCCTCCCCCGGACCTGCTCCCACTCTTCCTAAAACCTTTCTTTCTCCAACCACTGCTTGGCATTGGTGCCGGATCCCTCCTTGAAACTCTTCTCTGGATATGCTCCCGGACCCCCAACACCTTCTCTGAGTCCTTCTTACCCATTTGCTCTCTGGCTTGCTTGCCTCATGCTTCCACTCATTTACTCTCGCTGAAAACCCGTGCCAGACAACAGTGATTAACAACAGCGGACAAGAGAGGGCTTGCCCTGTTTGCATGCAGCTGACAATCCAGTGGGACCACTCCCACTGATGAACGAACTACACAAGTGGTCATTTCATTACAAACACGTCAAGTGCTCCAAAAGAGAAGCACAAGGTCCTGAGAGTGCATATGAGGGGGTGCAGGGTGAGGGGTGGCTAGCCTAGACTGGAGCTGGGGCAGGGAATGCCTTCTGAGTGAAGCCACACTGAAGCAGTGTCTGGAATTGGAACTGGCCTGACACTTGTCTTGCCAGTGCCTTAAAGGTTGGGTCTAATCATATTTGCAAGGATCCAATCATATTTTCTCTGTCACAATGGCCAGCAGTGATTAAAAAAAAAATATTCCTCTCTCCAGCACCCAATTCCCTTCTGAACTCCACTTCTGTATTTCCAGTATCTGCTGGACTCTAACTACAATGCCTCAGAGGGATCTCAAACTCAACACATTAAAGGAGAGCTCCCCCAGCAAAGCTGCTCTACATCCCTTCCCCCATCTTAGACACCATCCAACCAAGGCCCGAGCATCAGTATTCTCGAACCCACCCACTCCCTGCCATATCCACCACCTGAAAAGCCACCAACCCAGGTTAATTCTATCCACCCAACCATCTTCTGAATCCATCCTTTATCATATATTAAGTTCTCCAAAGCCATAGCCATACTTTCCTAATTCAATGTATATTTTTGCTTATGATAAAATACACACTCCTTATAGAAAATTTTGAAAATACATAGAAAGAAATTAGAAAATAACCACCGGTAACATTCTGTCTTATTTGCATATGTGTGTGTGTGTGTTTGTGTGTCTTGGGTTTAGAAACTGCAATCATAATATGAATATATCTGACAGGCCAGTGGCCCTAACTCCTCACTTCTTACAAGTTAGGGCTTGGTCATGTGACTTGCTTTGGCTAATGAGACATTAGTGAGCATGATGCAAACAAAGGCCCTTGGTTAAAATCTGCTGCATGAAATAATCTTTAAAAAATTATTTTGGGGGCACCTGAGTGGCTCAGTCGGTTAATTGTCCAACTCTTCATTTCGGCTCAGGTCACTCCACGCTCAGAGGGGAGTCTGTTTGAAGAATTCCTTCCCTCTGCCCCTCCCCTCACTTGCTTGCACACATACACTCTCTCTCTCTCTCTCTCTAAAATATGTAAATCTTTTTAAAAAATTATTTTTAAAAGCTATGTGATATTTCCTGTGTGAATGTACCATGATTGAATTGCTATTTCCTCTATTGCTGGACGTGCAGATTTTTCCCCACATAGCCCATATTTCTAATAAATATCTTTGCACATATATCAAGATGTATTTCTGATTATTTGCTTAGGTTAGATTTTAGAGTTAGCTTTACTCAGTCAAAAGATATGTATATAGTTAAGCTGTGTGCCAGAAAAGCTTGATCCAGCTATACTCCCACCACCATTTAGAAAAGTGCCTTTTGTAACCCAACCTCTGCTGGGTTACCTGACAGGAGAAAAATTATATCTCATTTTACTTTGCATTTTTTGACAGTGGTTAAGTTAAACATCTTCCCCTATGCTTGGTTGCTTATATTTCTTCTATGCATTATCTATATCTTCCCTTTAGCTAATTTTTCTATCGAGCTATGAATGAGTTTTTTTCCCAAAGATTTAAATAAATAATACTTTGTATATTAGGGCTTCAAACATGTTTTTCTGTCACATGTGGCAATTTTTCTACATTGACAATAAATTTTGTTTCTAAGGCATGTGATATATGCCTTAAGTAAAAGCTTAAGTTAATTCTTAAAAGCAGTCCAATTCACTGCTCTTTATTCTTTTTCCCCAGTGTTTTGTGCTTAGAAAGCCAACTCTTCACTATATTTCTATATACTTACTTAGATTTTTCATGGCTTAACTTGACATGTCTAATTAGAATTTATTTTGATACATGTTGTGAGGAAAGGATAGAATTATTTTGCACTGGTCATTGAATAAATATTCATCCCTTCCCCCCACCGATTTGTGATGCTCCATCATCATATGTTAAATGCTCATAAATGCTAGGGTTGGTTGGCTTCTGAGATATTATTCTGTTCCTTTAATCTGTGTCTCCGCTCATACACTAACATTACTTTAATTACTGTGCATTTATATTATGTTTTGCCATCATGCTTTCCTGTAGTCACTCAACAAATATTTACCAAGCTCCTCCTTTGTGCCCTGCACAGTTCTAGGTTGAAGACACAGCCGTGAACCAGGCAAAGAACTTCTCTATTTGCTTCCCCTTCTAGTGGGGGGAATGGGTGTTGAGGAAGTCATGACAACAACATTATCACTTGCCTTAACTATTACAACCAACTACCTCCTAAAACCAGGGTTCCTCCTTTCCTTCCACACCCCTGCCTACTTCTCCACCTCTGGCTATCTCTCTGCTTTATAAACACTCATGTTTACAGGATGTCCAAAATGTCATGCTCTCCAGAGTGCTCCTCCACCCCTCTAAGCTAGCTTTTCCTCCTCTCTGCATTCAGTGAACTCAGTCACCTCAGGGTCAACCTGCCCATGCAAGATTTCCTTTTGTGAAAGACCCACATGGATAATCTGAGGCCGGGTGTTATGGGTTGAGTTATGCCCCCCAAAATCTGTATGTTGAAGTCTTAACCCCCAGTACTCAGAATGTGACTATAATCAGAGATAGGGCCCTTAATGAGGGGGGTAAGTTAAAATGAGGCCAGAGGGTAGCCCTCATCCAATATGACAGGTGTCCTTATAAAAAGAGGAAATGTGGAGACAGACAGCTACAGAGGGAAGACCATGTGGAGATATAGGGAGATGACAGTCATCTACAAGCCAAGGAGAGAGGCCGCAGAAGAAACCAACCCTGGTGACACCTTGATCTCAGACTTTTAGCCCCTGGAACTGTGAGAAAATAAATTTCTGTGTTTAAGCCATCCAGTCTGTGGTACTCTGCTGTGACAGCCCTTTCCATATCTGCAAAATGGAACTAAAAGCTCCTTTTAATCATGATGAAATAGAAAGGTATCTGGCCAGGATTCAGAACATCCAGATCCTCAGCTGGTCCTTTCCTGGGGCCACAGCCACTCACAAGTCCCAAAAGGGATAGCACCAGGCCAAGGAGTACATTAATTCCTGGGCCAGACATGACCCACAAACCACATGCAGATTCCCGCTAACCCACCCTGAACACATATATCCCACAATAAGTCCTCTGGCCTGCAGCACTTCGTGGTGACTCTTAACAGCCTCCCATTAGGGCGCCTGGGTGGCTCAGCTAGTTACGTGACCGTCTTCGGCTCAGGTCATGATCCTGGAGTCCCGGGATCGAGTCCCGCATCGGGCTCCCTGCTCAGCGGGGAGCCTGCTTCTCCCTCTGACCCTCCCCCCTCTCATGTGCTTTCTCTCATTCTCTCTCTCTCAAATAAATAAATAAAATCTTTTAAAAAAATAAAAAATAAATAAATTAATTAAAAACAAAAAACAGCCTCCCATTAAAACCCAGTAACAGAAAAGCATCAGAAATTTACTGGGACAGGGGCACCTGGGTGGCTCTGTCGATTAAGCATCTGCCTTCGGCTCAGGTCATGATCCCAGGGTCCTGGGATGGAGCCCTGGGTAGGGCTCCCTGCTTAGCAGGGAGGCTGCTTCTCGCTCCCCCCACCCCACCCCACCCCGCTCGTGCTCTCTCTCTCTCTTTCAAATAAATAAAATCTTAAAAAAAAAAAAATTTACTGGCGCCTGGGTGGCTCAGTCACTTAAGCGGCCAACTCTTGATTTTAGCTCAAGTCATGATCTCCTGGTCCAGGGATCAAGCCCCGCTTCAGGCTCCACTCTCAGCAGGGAGCCTGCTTCTGAATTCTCACTCTCCCTCTGCCCCTCCCCCTGCTTGCTCTCTCTCTTAAATACATAAATAAATCTTTAAAAAAAAAAAGAAATTTACTCTAGGTTGCTTGACAACCACCAAGAGCAGGAAGGAAGAACCCTTCTGTGGGCACCCAGGACAGCCATCACTAATCAATAATGACACACATATGCTAAGATCAGGTGTGGCCTTAAAATCCTTCTCTCAGTGTTCCAAGCAGCAACTACTAAGGTACTAGGGTTGATAATGAGAAAGCAACCTCCTTGCTAGCCTGGACCTACAGAGCATCTGACATTTTTGCAGAATGAGATGCTGTAACAGCTAAATGAATTAGGTTCCTATGAAACAGCCAGTACAATATATTAGTAAATGGCCTTGAGGTCAATCAGACCTGGGATCAAAGCCGAATTTGAGAGAGTTAGAGCAAACACTTAGGGGGTGCTGAGCATGTGCGTAGCACCATTCCTAGTTTTAATATAAATTACTTAATGGAATCCACACGTTAGTGTAATCCACTATTAATACCCACCCGCCAATCTACAGATGAGGACACTGAGGCACAGAGTGGTTGCCCAACTCACCCAGAGCCACACATCTGAGCCCCGACTAGCCCCAGGTCTGTGCTCTTCACCATTCAGGTGGGGGTTCCGAGGCTTTAGAGTGCCTTGGGATTGCCTGGATGACTTGCTAAAACACAGCTAAACTGGGCCCCTCTCCAGAGTCCTCATTTCTGGAGATCATGGGTGGCCCCTAAGAATCTGCATTTCTAAAAAGTTCCCAGGTGAGGCTGATGCCCCTGGTCCAGGGACCACACTTGGAGAACTACTGCCCTATGGAAGGAAAACTCCCTCTAACAATGATAAACCCACAGAACAGTGGTGTAGAACTCACAAACCTCCATACGAAGAGTACTTAACACAGTTTCGAGTATAGCGTAGGGGGCCCACACATATTATTCTTCTTCCCTCTGATTCAGGTGAGTTTCAGGCATCAGCCAAGAGAGGGGCAGGGCAGGTCTCTGCTTTCCTGTTTCTAAAATTCTACCCATACCCAACCCCATGAGGCTGCAGCAGCTGCTGCCCGCTCATTTCCAGGGAAAGAGCACACCCCCGATGCCCAGACTTGGAATATGAAACTGTGTTGTTCCGATGCATCAGCAAGGATAAAATCTCAGCCGAGCCTCACATGCGTGAACACCAAAGCCAACGGGCCTGAATTTTATCTACGGCCAAACTCTGAGAGGTACACATCCTTGACTTTGTGTTTCTAAATATTAATCTGAATTCAGCAAACTCTGCTGGTTCTTTTAAGAGGGCTGCTATAAAGGGGATGGGGGAGGGGGAATACAGGCCCCGGGTTACATTTAGCATCATGTTTTCCCAGCTTGAGAACTCGCCGGCCTGGCAGGCCACTTCTGCCCCTGGCCAGGGTGAGGCTGCCCTGCCCCACTGCAGCCGGTCACACAGGAAACCCCCATCCCTGCAATCCCAGCCCGGGGCCGCCTCTGAACTGGAGTAACCTGGTCCCGCTGGCCTGGGCCCAGGCAGACAGCTCATTCGGGTCACTAGGATTCACACTTTAAAAGGAGGAACACACTGATGAGATAAAAATAAAAACTGCTGAGCACAGCAGAGGCTCGCCGTTCCTGGAGGGCAGTAGGCCTCCAGCAGGCATTTCAGCACTGGCTCTGTCCTGCCCTGGTGGGGCCAAGGACCCTTTGTGGACAAAAGGCAAGAGCCCACATCCCTGTCTGGGTTAAAACCTGTGCACTGAGATTCCAGATGGGCAGTCAGGTCACCTGGGCTTGGAATCATCCAGAAATAGTGATTTTTCTCCCAAGACTCCCCAGTAACTCCAACAGAACCAGAGCAAACAGTACTTAAAGCACACGTCCTCACTGAACTTGAACGTAACGACAACATAGGATTATATGCAGGCTATTCTGATTTCAGATCTCAAAACAAGACACAGTGGCTACAGGCAGGAAAGGCCCTGGAACGGAGAGTTTCATGGGAAGGCCCCTCCCACCACTTCCTCCCTAAAGAACTTGCCCAGAAACCACTTTTTCCAGATGGATAGCTGCCCTAGGCATGGCTAACCTGAACTCCTAGGCTCCAGAACCCTCTCCTATGTATACCCAGCAGACTTCAAGCAGGCGGCCTACCCTGTCTACCCTGTAACATGGACCTACCAGGCTGGGAACTTCTAACCCAAATGGATCATGTTCAGAATGCCTCTCCCCATCACCACCTCTGCCTAGCAAAGGCCTCCTCATTCTGCATCTTTCTACTCAAACATCCCTCCTCTGAAGACCTTCCCCTGACATCTTGGGCAGAATGAAGATGTTTCTTCTGTGTCTCCTGTCGTCCCTGCTCACATTCCCACTGCAGTTCCAACTATACTGACAGAACAATTAGATTTTCTCCTCCACCGGAATCTCAGCTCCAAAAGGCAGGAGTTGTATGTGACATCAGGGTCTGTCACCCAGTAAACCCTTGATAAACGTTTGCCAAAAGAATGGTCCCTGCCTCCCTCCCAGAGTTTTTAGGCACAAGAGAGAACATACTAAAGTATCCTGTAATGGAAGAGCCCTATGAAAAAGTAAAGAATTATTATTTATAACTTAAGTTATTAAGGTTTAAAGGTTTTTTTTAAGATTTTGTTTATTTATTTATTTGTCAGATTGAGAGAGAGCGCACAAGCAGGGAGAGTGGCAGGCAGAGGGAGAAGTAGGCTCCCAGCTGAGCAGGGAGCCCGATGCGGGACTTGATCCCAGAACCCTGAGATCATGACCTGAGCCAAAAGGCAGACGTTTAACCGACTGAGCCACCCAGGCACCCTGAAAGTTTGTTTGTTTGTTTTTTTAATGGTAAAAGAAACCTATGAGAACCATACATCAAATGCCATAATGATCCTACAGGCCCGAAGGCATCCTGGCGGCTTTCTACCCTCACTCTATCTTATAGAGTGATATGGTTTCTAGACCTCCACTCCCCAATACAGCAGCCAAGAGCACATAAAAAGAATGTAAAACATTTCATTAGTACTTTTGATATTGATTATGTGCATAAATGCTAAATGCAAATATTTTGGAAATAACTGAATTAAATAAAAACATTAAAAATTAATGCCACCCGCTTTGTCTTACCTTTTTACACTGTCAGAAAATTAAAAACTGCATATGTGGCTCACGCTGTATTTCAGCTGGACAGCACTGTTCTAGACGGTCCACCGAGAACTGTTTCTCTCTGACCCAGCCTTGGGGTACAACACGGTCCGTTCGTTTCTCGGGGTTCTTAATGAGAAAAGCCGTATTCCTTAGTGTCTCTGTCCAGGGGCTTCACACTGTTAGCACCCAGCCCTCAGCCAGGCTCCCGGAGCCAGGAAACCTCGCGGGGGGAGGCAGCAACAAGTGATCTGGGGCTTGAGCGCACATGGGCTGCTGTGTGAAGGGAGGATGCGGCGGCCTCAATTCAGCCCATCCTGGCAGCGTGAGCTCTTTGTACTCAGCGGGTCCCTGCCCTCATTTAGCTCAGTGGCCCCATTACCCCGGAGTTGCAGGGAGAGTTTCTGTGGGGTTTTGTCTTTGCCACTCTTTGCTACCCTTGTCCCCCCTTTGCAGAAAATACCAATATGTTGTGGAGGCACTGAAACTTTTATTTTACTAAAAGCCAGAACTCTGGTTTCCACGTGTGCCTCGCTATAACCCCTCCTGATCCAATGGCCTACGCCCTTTGGGGATTTGTTACTGTTTCCAAAACTTAAAAACATCATTCAAAATCTAATGCCACTTCATCTGGGGGGAAAGAATCACATTCTGTGCTTTTCACCTGCAGCTTAGTTTTCTAAACCACACTTGAGACAAACGCTTTTCCCCCGCCCCGGGTAGCAGTGCTGGGGCCAAGAAGCAATCCGGGCTGCTTGGGCAGTGAAACTTGAAACTGTTTTCAAAGCTCACCAGAGGCCAGAAATATTTTGCAGGCGGCTCCCTCCTCCCCCATGTAAAATATGGAACCTGTCTTCCTCATCACAAAACAATCAAATGGCAGTGACTGAGACACGATCCAGTTTTGAAAGGAGAGGCGTCTCTGGAGAGTCTGGGGTCAAAGATTAATTTCTTTTCTATTGTTCATCTTCTAAATTACTTTATTTATACAAATAACACATGGTTGCATCCTCATGGTAAAAATAATCCCCAAAATACTGAAGCGAGTGAGTGACACAACGCCCACCCCACAGCCACGTCCGGGACTTTGTTCTCAACTTTGGTTCCTGACGCAACCTGACGTCTGCTTGTCCCGTCTGCCTGCTGGCCTCCCTTCCCTTGCCCATCTTGCACTGCCTTGAGGGCCAGGGCTCCAGGCACCCCTAACCCTCGCCCCAGGGGGGAACCAGCGTGGTGGAGAGCCCGGGACGACCTGTGTGTAACAGGCCACTGATGCAAACAGAAGCTGCTCCCGGCTTCACGCACAGCTAAGCTTTATCCTGTCTTAGAACCATTACGGGATGGTCTTCTCCCAGTTCCTAGAGGAGAAGAGCCACGATTTATTCATCCCTACACCTCCAGGGCCCAGCACAGGATGTGGCACCCAGGAAGTAATCAATGGGTATTTGCTATACTGTCCTAAGGCACACGTTGCTTCCTAAACCACGCTGTACGGTAATTTCCAGTCACTTCAGGAACTCCATGTAGGCCCTCCAGACCCAGGCAGCAGGGAGACGTACCCAGGAGAGTGACAGCCCCAGCCTCTGCAGCCCAGGTGGCCCCATCTCTTTGCCAGGCTTCGGACACCCAGACTTTACACCCAATGTCTGTTCTGGGGCACCTGTGAACCCCAGAGGGCGAGACAACCCTGAACTGCATGGAGGTTGCACTCCGTGCAAATGACCCACACCCGTGCAACCCAACGGGCTTCCCAAAGGAGGCCTGCTCGCTGGAGATTTGGCCTGGGGGAGTGACAGATTTCACCTCCTCCTAAATCTATTTCAGCCACTAATAAAATCCACCCATATTTACCGACACTAGTCTCCTTCTCTCTGCTCAATCAGCAAATGTTTACAGAACAAGTAGCCTGTGTAGGACACTGAGCTTTGAGAAAACACATGAGAAACAGTTCTGCCTACAAGGAATTTTCAGTCTAATTGGGAGACACCACATCAAGAGACTGGAGTTAACTGATGATACGGGGCAATAAAGGGCCAAGCAAGTGATCAGGGAAATGGGTCCTCAAGAACCAGGACTAAAGACGTGCTCTCTGTCCAGACACCTTGGTCGCAAGCTGCAATGTTCGGCAGAGAGCAGATGGTTGCCCTCCCTCACCTTGCGGGCCACCAGGAGGCCACGTCCAGACCAAACAAAAGGGAAGAACACAGGCAGGAGTGGAGACTCATTCTCTAGGACAAAGGGGAAGTCATCAAAGCTTTAAAATGTGCAGACCCTCTGACCCAGCAGCAACCTGTGGGAAAACAAGGGTGTACTTCAAGACATGTGTTTATTATGAAGTTGTTTACAATACATTTTTGTTTTAAAGAGAAAAATTTAAATGTCAAACAACAAAGATTAAATGGGAAGCACAACAGTCCCCATCTCATAGATTGTGTGATGATAAAGTGGATTCATACGTAAAGCTTAGAATCGTGCCTGGCACAGAGCGCGTTCCATACAAAACCCCGCACTCCTCATCATCGCTGTTGTCACTGCTGTTCTTAGATAAATTATGATGCCTTTATCTAATGCAGTCATTTGACTACTGCAAAGAACATTTAATGACGTGGGGCAAAACTGAAATATTATTCAGTGAAAAAAGTACTTTATAAGACTATACATCAGTGTGATCCCAATTTTGTGCAAATAAACATTTATCTGTGTGCATAGGAAATGCAGAACTAAGAGCAGTTCTTTCCAGTGGTAGTATTAAGAGTGATTTTTCTTTATTACTTGTGCTTTTCTGACTCCTCTAAATTTTCACAGTAAAATGCATTCTTGTCATGACATTTTTTTTTTCACATTAAAAAGTGAGAGAGTGGCAACTTTTGGCCCACTGCCTAATTTTCATGAAGCCAATTGGCCGGTTTTCTATTAGCTCCTGCAAATGAGGTCCAGGGTCTATTTTTACTGCCATGTTCCCACCCCATTACAAATAATGATTACTCCCACCAGGCAGCTTTTTTAATGACGATACAGTCTTTCTGTAACAGCTAATTACCTCTGAGCCTTTCAGTTGATTCTAAAAGAGAACCCGTTTCAAAAACACCAGCCTCTTCTGCACTGGAGTCCCGGGGATAAACCCAACTGGCTGGGCACAGATTTAGTTTCTGGTGGTTTTCCGCTTTCTTCTGCTCATCTGTTAGAAAGGGAAGGATATGGAAGGAAAATGCCCACAGAACAGGAACGAGCCTGGGTGGTGTGGGGCATGACCTGCGGTGCTTTCCTGAGCTACTTCTGGTCCGGGTGCAGCCCACTCTGTGACTGCTCCCGACCCAACCGAAATGGTCACACTTCACAACCACTGTGGGAAGAAGCCTGGACCCCGGCTCAGGTGTGGCCACCGGGATTGGCACCAGGATGAGCATCACTGACCCACACGTTCTGCCTGGTCTCCCAGCCTGCAACTCTTCCTTTTCCCCCAAACCCAGAAGCCAACCCTTGTACCCGATACACCCACAGAGCCGGGGCACTGTGTCCTGGTAGGTGGCTTCAGGGCAAGTACAGAATCCCAGGAAGGAGCCTGCTGGAAGGCAGTGGTGTGGCCGTCTTGCTTCGGACACCAGAGGGGAACCTGGGTGTGTACAATACGGGGTTCAGAAAGTGGGCTCTGGGTTCCAGTCCCAGTTCCACGTACAAGCTACATGACCTTGAGCCCCTATCAGCCCTTCTAAGTCCTGGTGTCCAGGACTGTAAAATGGGGCTGGAGGTGGTCCTACCTTATAGGGGGGCATGGTGACAGTTAAACACAAGGCAGATAAGGCGCACGGCGCAGTTCCTGGGCAAACTGGATCATCAGAGAAATGTGAACTCAGTTTCAATGACAAGCTATGTAGCACCTGTCACACTGTGCGCTGTCAAGTCTTGCCACAAAGCCTATCCCTTAAAAGCAACCTGTGCTGTCATCCATTTCCTGTGGACACCCTCGGGGCCGCTGGATGCTGCCAGCCCTGTGTGTGGGGGCCCCAGGCGTGCTTGGCACAGGCTAATAAACAGGGTGAGAAACCCAAGTCTTCACAGAAAATAAACAGCCCTTCCCCAGCAATTCCCTGGCCAGGCACCCCCATGCAGAGGCCCTGGCTGAAATTCCAGGCTGTTGGCAGGATCTCAGGCCTCTGACGTCTCCGGGCGAGAGAATTTCACACAAGGGCCTGGCCTACAACGATGCATCCTGAAGATTGTTCTAACCTGTGTTCACATTTCTCAGCTCTCATAACAACCCTCGTCCGGCCCCTCGTCCGGCAGAGAGACACACGAGAAGGCGGACTGCTCGCGCCTCAAGCAGAGGACTTCTCAAGCACCTGGTAAAATGCAGAGTCTCAGCCTGTGGGCCTGAGACTGAATTTCTAACAGGCTCTCGGGGGATGCTGAGGCTGCTGGTCTGCTGCAGGGGCACGAATCCTTTGAAGGAGAATCCTAAAGGAAGGCAGAGCTGACAAAAGGGCAGCCACGCAGGAAGGGCCGGGGCTCACTCCTGCCTCGGGCTTCTTCCCGCAAGAACCAGAGAGAGAGTTTCTCACCCACAGAACCAGCTTCCTAGACCTTGGGCATAAATGCACATGCAGGTTTTTGAAAATTCTGCACGAGAGGGAGCACGGTGGAGGTTGGTAGAGATAAGGGACGGGTCAGGGAAGGGCTGGGAGATGGGGAAGAAGACAGATCCCTGGTTTACAACTGGAGAAGGGAACATTACACATGGTGGGGTGCATACAGGTTCCTCTATGGGGACTGGCAGAGAGGGGGACAGAGGCTCTGACCGGTAATCATTATCTGATCTCAGCTGATCATTATCAAAGGCAAGACTTGAACCCAGACCAGGCCTTTCTGCCTCCAAAACTGGAGTGCTTTTCTCCACACCCGGGTGTGGGAAAGACGCTGAACCCTTCACCCAGCTTCCTTAAAAGGCAACATCTTTCAAAACAGCGCAATTATCAACATCAGGGAAGTAATGGTGACACTATCATTAACTACTCTACAGACTATATGCACATTTCACCAGCTGTCCACTGGGATTCTTCTCCTGCTCCAGGGTCAATTCCAGTCCCCACATTGCACGAGTCACTGCGTCTCCTTGGTCCCCTGCAACCTGGCACAGAGCAGGTCCATAGCCTTTCTTTCTCTGTCTTTCGGGACTCGGACATTTTTTAAGAGGACTGGCCAGGAATTTGTAGACTCTCTCTCAATTTGTGTTTGTTTGTTGTCTCCTCATGATTAAATTCAGGTTATGCACTTTGGGCAAAAACAGCACAGAAGTGAGCCTGTGCTCTCTTCAGGGTCTCGTAGCAGGAGATGCACGAGCACGCTATGTCTCGGTGTGGTGATGTCTGCAGGTGTCTCCGGTGGCAAGTTTCTACTTTTTCCTTTGTCATGAATAAGGAGCGTGTGGGGAGACGGGGAGGCTACCCAAATGTCCGGACAGCTGATTCTGGGGCACGTTCCAGTTGCCATAGGGCTAGAGCTGCAGGACTCGGGAAACCTGGTTTATGTGGTTGTTAGCAGCCAGTTGGCACGACGGACAATGTGCAGAAGATTCTAGCAACTGCTCTGCAACAACAGCCTCAGGCGTGAATCTGGCCTGGGAAATTTGGTAATCTCAGTGACAGGAAGAACGAAAACACAAACAAATCCCTTGATGTCATCTTCCCAAGAGGAATGTCCCAAAGGGCAGATCCAGCACCGCAGAGCATCCATGTTAAAAAAATCAGAAGGTGCAGGTAATGTTTCCCTTAAAGTAAGTTTTTCCTTCTAGAGCTGGGCTCTTATCTGGAGCCAAACTGGGCATGCGTAAAGAAATGTGATGTGGGAGAAAATACCCAGAAATCTTCTAAAAGAGCAGGAAGAATTCAAGATTTACTCGCAGCTCCCCACCCCCAGCGTTCCTCCCACCCCAGGTCCTGGGGCACCACAACTCCTGGAGAAGGAATATGATTCTCCTTTTAGGGAAGAAGCAACTGAGACTCAGTGGGAATGCCATCATCCAGGCAGCAGAGGGAAAATAGCGGTCTGAACCGAGGCATATCCAATGGCACTTACTTCTCCTAAGGCTCTGCAAAGCTGGTCCTGGGAGTCCAGGAAGTTTCAGAAGTCATGGACTTATTAATCCCAGACATTATTATTATTAATTATTATGAAGCCCAGGCATGCATGAGGTCTCATTTCCCACAAACACCACGTTCTGCCATCTCTTAGCAAGCCACTGCCCTCCCCCCTTCTGAGGGCCATGCCAATAATTAGAAAAGTTAAAATTCTTTTTTTTTTTTTAAGATTTTATTTATTCATTCGAGACACAGGGATACAGAGAGAGAGAGAGGATGAGCAGGGGGAGAGGCAGAGGAAGAAGCAGGCTCCCCGCTGAGCCAGGAGACGTGGGGCTCGATCCCAGGATCCTGGGATCATGACCCGAGCTGAAGGCAGATGCTCAACCATCTGAGCCACCCAGGTGCCCCAGAAAAGTTAAAATTCTTAAGGGAGGAGATAAAGAGCTTTTAATGCTTCTACTACTAATGATAATTATAATGATGGTATGCTGATAATGATAAATCCCCCTTCCTAGAAAATTCTTATCATCTAGACAGTCCCTGGAAAACCAAGGTATCTCCCAAGACCCAAAGAAAAGACTGCTAGTGAGGGCAGCACCCTAAATAAATGGGTCTGAGGCAGCGTGTGTTAAGCCTTAGCAGGGACTGCAACTTTCAGAGAATTGTCTTCAGATTTCTCAGACAGAAAAAGAGCTCCCGTCTCCTATCTCCTAAGGACAAGCCTGTATCTCTGGGCCAAGACTTCAGTAGAAGGCATTGTGCAAAGCTTGTGTCCTACTGGGGCTGGCTGGGTGAGTATGCAATCCTGAGACCCCCTGCAATGGGCTCCCTCAGACGAGCAGCAAGGAGACTCCCCTGGACCTCCCTGTGGTCCTCCCCCCACTGTGGAGAACTCTGGGCACATTCAGCAGAATACCCTCATTCTACCAGCCTCCCTGCTCAGGCCACAAGGCACAGTAAGTCAGACCCCCAAAGACACGGACGGCTGGGCAGAGGCGGGCTCCAACCCTGTGACGGTGAACATACACTTGGGGAGACAGCACTGGCTGGGGCCTCTGGGGATGGGACAATCATGGCCAAAGCACCCTTCAATCTTAAATTGTGCCTTGATTTAAGACAGCACTCATCCTGTTCCCACAAACCAAGGAATACAGAATGTCTGATCTTTTAAAGCTTTCTCTGTTCTCTTCAGGGAGGAAGGTCCTCGACTTTCCAGCAGTTAAGTGCTCTACACATTGTGTGCAGACCCAGAGAGCACCCTGCTCACCTTCATACATTTTGTCAGAGCCTTTAACCAAAACTGCAGAAGTCACTATGATCTCCGTGCAGAAGGGCCTCAGCTCTTTCTTGGCTTCTTTTCCGAATCACTAGGAAGGGAACTATTTTTCAGACCCACCCTTGACTTCCTGGGGAGGAGCAGGTCCTGGATAGAGTCACTACCAGCAGCATTGCAGCAGAAAGCTGGCTGGGGGGGCCTGGCCACTCTGAGTCCCCTCATTTCCCCGGGAGCACATCAGATGCGCCTCCCCTCATCCTTCTCCTACTGCAAAGTCTGTCGGGTCCCCAGCCCTGTCCACCCTCTCGGCCCCACACTCCAAGCTAACAGGGTACCTGCCTGTGGCACTCAGGAGAGGGCCTTGCCTCTGGCTTCTCCCTGAATCACCAGGGCCCGGGCAGGTCCCTACAAAGGATGCATTCAGGAATACCTGATTGCCAAGGGAATGCAGAAAGGAACAAAAGAAGAAATGTGAGACAGACTGCAAATCAGGAGCTCTACCTGGGGCATTAGGATTAGTTTCAAAAATAAAGATTTTAGTAGTCTCTGAGGGCATGAGTTTTAGTGTCTCGTATTTGGAGAGCAGGTAAAGTCACACCCAAATCAGCAAATCTTAGCACACAGAGGGACACATGGATGTCTGATAAACTGCCCACATTTTAAAAACGGGCACTTCCAGACTAACGAGGCCGACAAGCTGGGATGAGAAGGGCTGATTTAGGACCCAAGGCTGCCTTCCCATCTAATTCTCTCCTGGCAGACCTCCTGATCAACTCCACCATTCTTCCTGGGTCAGCCCACACCTAGCCTAGGGCCCCTCCATCCAGGGCCCTAAGTGCACTGTTCACCCCCACTGCTACCCACCTCATAAGTATCTAAAGATCATGACTGCTGGCTCGCAGCCCATGTGTACCGAGTCAAACTCGCTGGGACTGGGGCCAGGGAATCTGCATCTCTAAAATGATTCCCCAGGTGAACTTTCAGTAGGGGGATGTTTGAGGACCACTCTCTAATAAGAACTACCAATCACTTAGAGTCCATCCCATTTGGCATCCCCACACTAGGGTAGCTCCCCCAGAAAGCCATGTGAGGGTTTGTCCTTCTGAGACAAATACCTGGGATGAGGATGCACTAGCTCTGGAGGATGCAATTCAGAACAATTAAGTTGTAATGCAAGGGGAATACAGGGGAACCAAGCCTCAGAAAGAAGGTGGCAACAGGAGGGCCCAGGATGTGCGAAGTTCTGTAAGGTGCCCCCCACCCCTTGGGGATACTCACCATGGAGGGGGGCACAAGGAATGGACAGGGCAGGATGCCAAAAGAACTACCGGGATAAAAATCGCCAACTCGAAAATTCTGCCAGGTTGAAACTAGAATTCATTCACTGATTCATTCATTCTTTCTTTCTTTCACTCATTTCAGGATTTCTTCCACCAACATGTACTCAATGTGCCTGGATATGGGTCTGAACTTAAAGCATGAATTTGCCTCCACATATGTTCAAGCTGTTCCAAAGGAGGTCCCCAAGGCCTGGAAGACATGCCAGATGAGAGAACATCCACTGTAAGGGGCGGCGGGGGGGAGCTGACAGAATCCACTGCTTCAGACAGTAGCATCCTCTTCACCATGTGGAATGAGAAATCCAAAAGGTCCCTCACATATAACCTCGGATCTTATTTTCACCTCACAATGGAAGTAGCCATCATTCTTCTGGAATGAAGAAGACTCCAAACATGGAGTTCAAAGGCCACACAAACCCAGGACTGGCACATCTCAGGATTGATGGGGGGCAGCCTGGTCCTGAGGACTCAAGCCGAGATGAGACACTCTAGGCACAACTCTCCAAACCCCTCACATCCTGTCCAAGGCCCAAGTTTACTGGCAGCTCTGCTACAGCATGGTGATGTGGCCCCAAAGTCTACCTTACAGGGCGGTGATAATCATTCTGGAAAAAGCCTTAAGAACTGTGTGCAAGGAGGGGTGCAGCTGGTCTGCTATTCATCATTGACTGGTCACCTACCAATGGCCCAGATGCCTGAATTCCTTAGAAAACACAGTCCTAGGCACATGTCCTTAAACAGAGTGCCCCTCACAGAACATGGAACAACAGCCGATGTGTACCAAGGTAGGGCCTTCTGGAAGCTGTGGTCCCTGGAGTTTTTCTAGACTTCCACCTCCACTAGGAGAGGGCATCTGGCTACCTCAGGGCACAACTCCATCGACACAGAATAATGAAAAATTCAGAGCTTCACGGGTCTTCCTGCACCCTCCTTTGCTCTTTCCATGATTTCCCTCTGCCCTTGGGGGACCTCCGCACCTCAGCGTGGCTTACAAGGTCTGTATGAGGGGGTCCCTCCCTTCCTGTGCAGCCTCATCTCTCCCTCATTCCCCCCACGTGGCTCTTTCTGTACACTCACCATACTTTGCCTTCGTTACTCTCCAAGCATTCCCTTGTCTCCTGGCTCCGGGCCTCTGTACTTTCTCTCACTCTGGAACTTTGTTCCCTGAGCCTCTTCTTCCATCTAACTTCTCCTGGTTGGCACTTCAGATCTTAGCATTCATCATCAGTTCTTCTGGGAGCTTTCCCCAACACCCCACTCACCCCAAGATTTGGTTAGTTTCCATGCTGTGAATGTCCCACTCTGTGCCCTGCTCCCTTCCTCCGCTGGACCAAGAGTTGCTGCAGTAAAGACACAGGCCAGGGCACAGCAGGGTCAGGCTGGGACTATCTGGAGAGCAGCAATGAAGGGCCTGGGCCACGTTGTCCCTCCCCAGCCCCCTCCAATGTCCGGACCCCATACAGGAGACTGAGAGACAGAAGGAACCCTTTGCCACTGTCTTCTCCTCCAGCCCAGGAGCATCTGGGCATCACTCCTCCCCAGGGAGAACGTGCAGAGCAACCAGTCCCCTTAACGAGGGACAGGGAAGAAGGAATTCTTCCCACTCAGTCCAAAAGGTCTCTCATTTCATTCATGGAAACACAATTTAGTTATTGATCCAAAAAGTATCATTTCTCTTCTCAGGTTTTAATATCAATTTTTTTTTTTTTTTTTTTTGTAATGTAAGAGGAGCTGGGTGATCCGAGAGTCTGACTTTAGTAAACCAGGTCTGCCCAGTATTAGCCGGTGTTGAGATGCAGGCCTTTGACTGATAAGGTTCTCCTGCTCGAGCCCCCAGGTGTGTTCACTTTGTGATAATATTACACGCTCTGCACTTCCGATTTCTGCACTTTTCAGTATATACACACAAGTTATTCAAATTCATTTTAAGAGAAAGAAGGAACACATCCGCCGAAAGATGGACATCATCAAGGCCCTGAAAATTAGAGACAGAGAAAGGTGTCAGCTACCCTCGAGAGGGCAAGCAGACCGTTTCCTGCCCATTCGTTCCCGTCAAGCTGGTCTTCCCTCTGCCGCTGCTCAGAAACGCCTCTTGTGGAGTTTTTCCCTTGACTCACGTGACACGAGGACTTCTCTGCATCTGTTCTTTTGCCTTCTTCCCTTTTAAAAATAATTTGTGGTTTGTGTGTTTTTACACAATAAGATTAGCTGGCTGGGGATGCGTCACGGCTCATACACCATCACTCTCGGCGTTTAAAAATAAAAATCGCATCTGCAATGCAAAGCTCATGCTCTCCACTTTTAGAAAAGAGTGAAAGACTTGGGTGCCCAGAGCCTTCTTTTAAATTCGACCCAGGCCTTCATGTGCCAGTGCAGAGCTTGTACTGATGAGGTATTTTAACCTGCAGGGGTCCGACAACTTGAGAGAGCCTCAGTGCCCCAAAGCGTGGCCTCCCAAACCTGCCCATTCAATTCACAAGCACGTGGCAGGGATCACAACCAGCCTCAGGATCCCAGACTCCCGTGGTCTCTGGCCACAAACTCACCAGGATATATGCCCTCAGAGTCACGAAAAAGAGCACCCTGGAGCCACACCATGAAGGGCATCTGGGCGGAGCCCCGGCATTGCCATCCGGGACGGACAGGACATGAGCGTGCATCTGGTTCTAATAAGAAGTGCCCCACCTGCATATCACCTGAGATGGCTCACGCTTGACCAGGCAGCTGAATGGGTCACGAGCCATTCCCGATCCAAGTGTTCCTCGCTCTTATTCAGTGTGGGCTGGATGTCTTACCATGGAAAGCAAATGCTAGTCAGCCACGGCCAGAGCCACCTCTGGTCTCGGCCGTAATGGGGAGGACACAGCTGCTCCTAGGCTACTCCTGTGTCCCTCTCCCCGTCTGCTGGGTGTGCAGCAAACACCTTCTCCCATGCTTACCTACGCAGCCGTGCCACAAAGGTTTCACCCTCAGCAAGGGGGCAGGGCTGAAACGCCAATCTCAGGTTCTAAACAAAAGCCATTGCGGACTGCTGGCCTCAAGAGTCCATCTCCTAGGGGCGCCTGGGTGGCTCAGTTGGTTAAGCGACTGCCTTCGGCTCAGGCCATGATCCCGGAGTGCCGGGATCGAGCCCCACATCGGGCTCCCTGCTCGGCGGGAAGCCTGCTTCTCCCTCTCCCTCTCCCCCTGCTTGTGTTCCCTCTCTTGCTGTCTTTCTCTGTCAATTAAATAAATAAATAAAATCTTAAAAAAAAAAAAAAAAGAGTCCATCTCCTAGTCCCATGAACTCGCTTGGGACAGGCCAAGCACAGGCTTAATTTTAGGACCAGTAACCACGGTGTCCACGGTCATGGGATCTGGCACAAACCAACTCTTCTCAGGAGAATGTCCCCTTGACACATTCCGTGGACACTTCCTAACTCAATACCACTATGGTTACTTCCAAGCACTGATTTTACACCACCTGGCCCAAATGAGGGAACTGCAACGTTCCGTGAGTCAAAGCGAATGTAGAAATCTTTTCACGTTCAGAAACCTCCTAAGCATTCTCCTGGGGAAGAGGTCAATGACCCGTAATGACTTAAGAGGAGATGGCTGGCAAGAGACCAGAATGAGGAAGCCCGAACATTCTGGGTGTGGCGGCTACGAGTCACACTCCTGGCCGGCCTCAGGAGCTCCCACACAACCCCAGAAGGCAGAGGCCAGGAAGGATATGCAATCACTTGACGGTGGGTTTCTCCTCTCTAAAAATAACCTGGGGAATAATCAAGCTACAGGCCTCCATCCCCAACCCCCCACCTGCAAAGAGCCGGCTGCTTTACATCTGTACTCGGATTAGTGTTGTTTTTGTGTGTCGGGCTTTCATTAGGTATCAGACTCAGAGAACGAAAATAAACCCAGAGGAACAAAGGGAGCCGATGGAAGGTGCCAGATGTTTTTCTTTCCACGAGCCCACGAAGACCAACCTGTGTGCCGTTGCCATGCCCAGCTTCACCTTCAAGAGGGGACTGTGCTTAAAGATGAAACATGCAGCCTTTGGGAAATCAAACCAGAATCACTTCTCGGTCACGATTATATTGATTTTTGTCTGATTATACACGGGAATTAAAGTGGGAGATTGACACAAGAGCCAAATCAAGAGTCACCCAAGCTAAAAATAATGGCTGGCATTGACTGGGGCCCCGGGCTAACGGAGCCTTAGGTGCATTTCTCACCTACATGTCATCAAAATCAACGAGGCCCATGTTTATTTTTATCTTATAGATTGGGAAACCGAGGCAAGGAAGGTTAATAATTTGTCTAACATATCAGACACAGCAAGCATCAGGCACCGGATCTGAACTATTTGCAGATCTCCACTCTTAAGCACGGCATTAAATAACGTCAGCAAGGGAGCTAGAAGAATTAATTTCTGGGAAACCTTCCTTCTCAGTCATCTTGGGGAGTGGTAGGGTACACACTTTCTTCTGTCCCTAAAGCGCCTACGCCTACCGGAGCTCTTTACCCATGGCAGGTACTGACCGGAATTCCAGATTCTCACATTCGACGAAAATCTACCTCAAGAAGGTAACAGAAGCAATCTGTTGTATCAGTGAGATTTAGGAAAATCAATGTCCACTGGTAACATAAAGAAGTTGAATCTGTTATACCATAGTTATTTAACATTTAATAATTACATCAGTAATAATATTTCAAGACTAAATAAAGCCATTCATTAATTTTTTTCTGAGGCTTGACACTAAAAAAAAAATAAATAAATCCCTATTTTTCAACCTGACAAATATTCCATCATTCGGAATTCAGATTAGCACTCATTTTGAAATTTTTATAAATTGGGTTAACCACTCAGCAAATATATTTTTGAGGACCACACTGTGCCACGTGTTGGGCTGGGTGCATTGGAGCTTCTGCAATGGCTGTCTTCACTGCATCTCTTGTCCTGGGGGGGGGCGGGGGGCACGGCACAGAGTAAACAGTCTGCCACCCACTCACAGAGGCCAAGGTGAAGGCCAGGAATGTCTCAATGGGATCGGTTACTGTTCAGATTTCCAAGGTATCCGTCCAATTGAACCCACTAAAGGACACCCAAAATCTGTCATGCTTTAAGCAGACATTTTTAAATGTAGACATCTGCTAATAAATTGTTACAAAGCATTTCCAAATATGAAATTATATAAGTCCTTGATAACGTCTGGCATTTCCATAATACAGTAACCAATGAGCTCCATAAGAATTCATCTACTCATCTCCCAAACGTATTTAAAAGTATCTATAATCGGCCGATTTCATATTTCAGAGCTCGGTCTTTTTAAAGTTATTTTTTTTCCATTGAGGTACCACTGACATACGATATATTCACCTCAGGAGTACTACACAGCGATTCGACATTTGTGTACGCATATGAAACGGTCCCCACAGTAAGTCTAGTTACCACGTGTCACCATAGATAATAAGCAAAATACTAGTGAGTATATTCCCCATGCTGTACATTACATCGGCATGGCTTTTTTATTTTCTACCTGCAAGTCTGTACTTCTTGATCCCTTCACCCATTTCGCCCCCACCTCTCTGGCAACCACCCATCTGTTTTTCCCTCTAACATAAACCACTCATTTCAACAGATGACTAAGACTCAAGACAAGAGGAAAAGGATGTAGAATTAACTCTGACCATCTATTTAGTGGAGATCCCCCCTGCGTGAAGGAAAGGCCTGATGGAAATTTTGCTTTTCACTGAAGCTGATTATTGATTCCTAGCCATTGGGTTCTTGCAGGACCCAGATGACAGCCATCCGGCCCACCCTTCTTCGTTTCAGTCACCACACTGCTGGCTGGAGCAACCTACCTCTCAACAGTGTTGTGGGGATCAAAGACCATTACCACACCATCTAGACTGCCCCCGGCTCTATGCTGGCAGGTGCCAGACACACAGAATGACTGATAAAGTGACATCACCATAACTGATGTTGGTAGAATAGGGAGTGCCTCTTCTTACTCATTTCTGGCCTCATCGTCACATACAATCATTACTGCTACACTGATTATCAAAAAAAGGCACATGTTCTAAAAATCCTATAGTAAAAATAACGGTGCTGGGGCGCCTGGGTGGCTCAGTTGGTTAAGCGACTGCCTTCGGCTCAGGTCATGATCCTGGAGTCCCGGGATCGAGTCCCGCATTGGGCTCCCTGCTCGGCGGGGAGTCTGCTTCTGCCTCTGCCCCTCCCCCCTCTCATGCTCTCTCTCTCTCATTCTCTCTGTCTCAAATAAATAAATAAAATCTTAAAAAAATAATAATAATAACGGTGCTTACAGGGAAAAAGAGAGTGATGGCATTCAAAACTGATGCAAATTTGTACCCAGAGAACTAAAGAAACTAGTAATCACAATTTAAGACATTGTCAGCACAGGTAAGTTATATCACTAATAAGTAGAGGAAAAGGACTTGCAGATAGTTACTTGTACACCCATGTTCTGGCAGGATTACTCACAATAGCCAAAAGGTAGAAACAACCCAAGTGTCTACAGACAGGTGAATGGATAAATCAAATATGTTATATACGTACAGGAAAATATTCTTAAGCTTGAAAAAGGAAAGAAATTTGGACACGTGCTCCAACATGGATGAAACTTGAGGACATTAAGCTAAGTGAAACAAGCCCATCACAAAAGGACAAATACTGTATAATTCCATTATATGAGGTACTTAAGAATAGTCAAATGCCCAGAAACAGAAACTAAAATGGTGGTTGCCAGGGGTCAGAGGAAGAAAGGGGAATGGGGGAGTTAGTGTTTAATAGGCTCGGAATTTCAGTCTGTCAAGATAAAGAAAAGTTCTAGAAATGCCCGGTGGTGATGTTTCCATAAAAATATGAATGCTCTTAATGCCAATGGACTATATACTCAAAAATGGTTAAAACTGTAAAATTTTATGTTGTCTGTCTTACCACAATTTAAAAATTTTTTTTAAATATTTTCTTTATTTATTTGACAGAGAGAGACACAGCGAAAGAGGGAACACAAGCAGGGGGAGTGGGAGAGGGAGAAGCAGGCTTCCCGCCGAGCAGGGAGCCCGATGTGGGGCTCGATCCCAGGACCCAGGGATCATGACCCGAGCCGAAGGCAGATGCTTAACTGACTGAGCCACCCAGGTACCCCTAAAATTTTTTAAAAAGACTTCACTTAAAATTCTAAAAGGTAAAGGTGGCTTGATTGAAGAGGGGGGATGAGGGAACTGGAGGTCTCAGGTTCTAATGACAAGGGCAAAATGCACAAAGCTCAGACAGACCCATGCAAAGTCACTTCCGGAACAGACTGCACAGCCAAAATGAACCAAGAAGAACAAGGTGAGTGGGCTCCTCCTTGGCTTGCAGAGTTCTGCTGGATTTGTGCACTGCTGAAAAATACTTACATGCTGGGAACAACTGACTTCCACATTATATGGAAGTCACATCATTGCCGTATTTCCGGTCATAATAGTGTATGAGCTAACCTACGTTAGAGAAACACGTGACACGGCAAAACAGTCTGGTAGCTAACAGTTCCAATAACAGTTCCTAATGCTGCTGGAAGAATGGCTAGCTTTCCAAATTTTAGTCAGTCCAAATTTTGCATACACCCCTGCCACAGCAGAGGAATAGGCCCTGCTTCTCTCTCTGGGAATCATACTCAGAACTTCAGGCTGGTCCCACTTGGGATAAACCTTCCAGGGTCAGAAAAGCCAGCCTGCCTGAAAGCCCTTTCCCCACCTGCCTTCATTGTCACCGTTCATTGTGAATCCTGAGCAAACTAAAGACTAGACAGGTAGATTTTTGAGGAAGAGGAAGGTGAAAGACAGAGGGAAGGAAAATGGCAGGAGAAATCGGTGTGCTACCACCCAGGGGACGGTAGGGCCCAGAGAGGTGTCACAGCCGGGTCCAGATGCCAACAAAGTCTTGGCCATCTGGCCTCTGGATCCCTGGGGAACGCAAAGATAGGATCACATGTCGCTGGTTTTCTACAAATGCCAGGGGGAGAAAAAGCAACCTACCAAGCAAAATATAATCTCTAGAAAGGAAAAAGTGAATAAATTCACTTCAAATGTCTATATTTATAACATAACAGCCAGTATACTTTCTTCCATGTTAAATGGTCCCTTTTGCCAGTTGGTAAAGGGATATTCTGATTTGTGCTGTACACTTTCACGCCAAGGTGAAGGCCTTCTATGAAGCTTAAAAGAAACCTGATATAGAACATGTGATCCCTGCAAAGCCTAACAACACGCCAAACAAACACACTACCACCAACACAAAGGACACCAAGCGAAACATCAAGGCTGCTTAGGAACCATGAACAGATGTAGAGCATGATTCTCCTTTTCTTACAGGCGCTATCCCCAACTCAGGATGCTCATATCTTACCAGTGACCTTCAACAGTTGGAAAGGGCAACATCTCTGTAGGGTAGTAATGTGATGGGCCAAGCTCAAAGGAGTTAGAGCAGAGGACCTGGGAATCAACATGCTCAGCAGTTAAATCATGTCTGGCAAAGGGATGCTTGATGCTAGTGTGATCAATAAAATAAAACTTTATTAATCAGACACCAAAAATTGGTCAGTTTACTTCTAATCTATTCCAAGAGAAATTCCTGCCCACTTGCGCCAAGAGACACATATAAGAATGTTTGTGGCAGTACTGCTTGTGATAATGAAACACTGGAGGGACACCTGGGTGGCTCAGTCGTTAAGCGTCTGCCTTCGGCTCAGGTCATGATCCCAGGGTCCTGGGATCGAGCCCCGCATCGGGCTCCCTGCTCGGCGGGAAACCTGCTTCTCCCTCTCCCACCCCCCCTGCTTGTGTTGCCTCTCTCGCTGTGTCTCTGTCAAATAAATAAATAAAATTTTTTTTTTTTAAAAAAAGAAACACTGGAAACAATCTAAATGTCCATCAACAGTAGAATGCATAAGTCAACTGTGATACACCTGCACAGTGGATAAGCACAGTGGCCAAGCTGAATGAATGCTGGTTCTGGGCACAAGCAGGGACAAACCTCAGGAGCACGAGGCTGAGCGCAACAAAAATCAAGCTGCGGAGAAACAGAGGGTGTTTTACTCCAGTCTATGAAGCTCAACAATGCAGCTGTTTATAGACACAAACACATGCGGTCAAACTCTCCAGAGCAATGAAATGATGAACACAAATTTCCCCAAGCAGTCATCTCTGTTCAGGGAGGGCACAAGGGAACCTTAAAAGAACAATGTTCTCTTTCTCAAGTTGGGTGGTAGCAAATGGGTGTTTACCATCTCACTAATTCTTTACCTTTTACAGATCTTTTATGGAAATTTTTGTGGTTTTATAAAAATGCTATTTTAAGAAGCAAAGGGAGGGACGCCTGGGTGGCTCAGTCGGTTAACCGTCTGCCTTCGGCTCAGGTCATGATCCCAGGGTCCTGGGATCAAGTCCCACATCAGGTTCCTTGCTCAGCAGTGAGTCTGCTTCTCCCTCTGCCTCTGCCGCTCCCCCTGCTCATGCTTGCTCACACTCTCTCTCTCTCTCTCAGTCTCTTTCTTTCTGACAAATAAATAAATAAAATCTTTAAAAAAATAAATAAAAAGCAAAGGGAGTCAACAGCTGCCCTCTGGTTATGAGCGAGAACTACAGAGTCATTCTTGCTTCAAACTGAAGGGACTGGAATTCTTCAGGAGAAGGAAGAAACACAGATTTGTCCTTCCAGAGGCATCTTCCGCCCTCACGTGCTCCCAGTTCTGATATCCCCAGGGTACGCTTGATTCTTGACTCTGGGATTGTCACTTGGATAAGATGGGTTCGGGTTAGATACTGTGAGCTCCCAGGTGTATACAATGCCTCCTTTTGCTTAGAAGTGCTCAAAACACAGCGGCGCCTAGAGCAGGCCTTGGCAAACTGCAAGCCCCCGGGCCCTATCCAGTCTGCCATTTGTTTCCCTACAGCTTGTAAACTAAGAATGGTTTCGACATTTTTTTATGGTTGAAAAATATCAGAAGAAGAATACTAGTCTTTAACATGAGAAAATTACATAAAATTCAAACGTCAGTGTCCATAAAGTTTTATTGGAACACAACTACATTCATTTATGTGTCATCATGGCAGCTTTCACTCTATGACAGCGAACAGAGAAACTGCAACAGAAATGGTATGGCCCAAAAAGCCTAAAATATTTATTATCTGACCCTTCACAGAAAAAATTTGCCAACCCTCATCCTAGAGAAAGTTAAAAAAAAAACAAAAACAAAAAAACTCAGGGCAAGTAGAGAAGAACCTAAGACACAATATGTGCTTCTTTGCTTATATTCAGGCTCATTCCATAAAGAATTTATGGCTTCAAACTGTGGAAAGAGCCAAGATGTCCAGCGACAGATGAATGGATAAAGAAGATGTGGGGCGCCTGGGTGGCTCAGTTGGTTAAGCGACTGCCTTCGGCTCAGGTCATGATCCTGGAGTCCCGGGATCGAGTCCCGCATCGGGCTCCCTGCTCAGCAGGGAGTCTGCTTCTCCCTCTCCCACTCCCCCTGCTTGTGTTCCCTCTCTCGCTGTGTCTTTCTCTGTCAAATAAATAAATAAAATCTTTAAAAAAAAAAGAAGATGTGGTATATATATACAATGGAATATTATGCAGCCATCAAAAGGAATGAGATCTTGCCATTTGCAACAATGTGGATGGAACTGGAGGGTATTATGTTGAGTGAAATAAGTCAAACAGAGAAAGACATGTATCATATGATCTCACTGATATGAGGAATTTTTAATTGCAGGAAACAAACTGAGGGTTGCTGAAGTGGGGGGTGGGGTGGGAGGGATGGGGTGACTGGGTGATAGACACTGGGGAGGGTATGTGCTCTGGTAAGCGCTGTGAATTGTGCAAGACTGTTGAATCTCAGATCTGTACCTCTGAAACAAATAATGCAATATATGTTAAGAAAAAAAAGAAGAAGAAGAAGAAGGTAGCGGGAGGGGAAGAATGAAGCGGGGGAAATCGGAGGGGTAGACGAACCATGAGAGACGATGGACTCTGAAAAACAAACTGAGGGTTCTAGAGGGGAGGGGGGTGGGAGGATGGGTTAGCCTGGTGGTGGGTATTGAGGAGGGCACGTTCTGCATGGAGCACTGGGTGTTATGCACAAACAATGAATCATGGAACACTTCATCTAGAACTAATGATGTAATGTATGGGGATTAACATAAGAATAAAAAAAAAGAATTTATGGCTTCTGTGAGACTATATAATAAATTAGAATATAAATTTTAAATATAAGGGCCAGGAGTCATCAGGCTAGAATGGGGAGACAGGCCCAGAGAGACAGACCCTCCAGGTTATGAGGCCCACACCATTATCAAGACTAGAATACCAATCTGTGTTTTGAGCAACCAAAGCACTGTAGAAAAGCTCAGAGAGTCTGAGGAAAATGAACAAAAATGTAAGCTACTTGGGGCAAAGCTGCTCTCCCATCCGGGGTGAAGCTGCCGCACTGACTGGCGCTGTCCTGACAACCTCCCCACAGCGACGGCACCCTGTGACAGAAGCCAAGCACACGATTCTGTGGGGGCCTCTGTCAGGATGGCCTACCAGGTAGATACAACCAGATCTTTTCAAAAAGGGACCACGCTCAGCCTTCCTGGGTCTTCGTCATTTTCTCCTAGGAACACAACTCGACCGTGGATTAGCCAAGTACAAAACCTGTGCCAAGCAAGCCAGGTTTCAGTCCCTGCGGAGAACATGATGATGTGTGCGCGCCATCTGCACATCCTCAGACGCTCAGGAACAGCTCACAGTCAGCTGCTCAAATTTTGAGAACAGTTCTAACAAACTGGAATGTGAGTGGGCTTAGAAGCCAGGGCTTACAGACAAGGACTGGCACCCCTCTGGGCCATCCACCCAAGAAGACTCACCAACACCAGAACTTTGAGGCGGCCGTGGCTCCCGCTGTCCTTGGAGGAAGGAAGAGGCAAGGGATCAAAGGTCATTGTCACACAAACAGTAGAACATACCTGGACATGGACACCCTAAAGAGCATCTACAGAAGTGAAGCAAAACTTTGAAAGGGTGGAAAGACCCAAGAGGCTGGATCTCACCTCCAGGGTGCCATTTTAATGCCTGTGGCCATCTGCTGAAGGGAAGGAAGCTGATTGCTTCCGCTGCAGGATGGCACAGACTGAGCCCTGAGTTGGGGACTAGGCGTTCCCAGCCTACCTGCCCACTTCCGGCCACATGCCCCTGGGAAAGTCCATAACCTCCTTGCAAAGACCAAATGGAAGGAATGTGAATGTTTGGTGGGAACTCAGGCAGGGCAAAGACAGTGGAGACCAACATATTAGAGATATTTTTATTTGTATATTATTTTTTTAAAAGGAAATATATTCACAGATGTCAAAAAATCAAGATGCTATGGAGAGACACACTGAGAAATCTGGCTTCCACCCCCGTCCCTGTCCCCCTTGTGTCCCCCACCATGGATTACCATTTTATTGGATCTTTGCTGTCTACCCAGCATCTCTTAATGCATTTACAAGTAAACACAAATATATTATCTTATTTTTCTCTCCTTTTCTTACCCAAAAGTATATATGTTGTCCTCTACCTTACTTTCTTCCCTTAACAAGACAGAATGGCTATCTTTCTGCATGGATCTTCTCTTTCGTCTGTTACAGCTGCAGAGTCCTCTCGTGGACAGTCTGTTAACAGTAGACACGTGGACTATTTGTGGACTTTGTTGTCGCAAACAACGTGCAACCTTATCCAGACTTCACTCACACGTGTTTCAGTTTGTTGGCAAGATAAATTCCCAGAAGCCTATCACAGATTTTAATCCTGCCTCCCCAATGCTACTATTTTATAAATCATCTTTATTTTTGTCAATGGCTTTAGTCAATTAGTCAATGGCGAGAAACATAAGAGATGGGAATTGGGGTAGTGAGTCTTAGGAATGCTTGTTTTTGTTGGCAACATTAGGGAGGGGATAACATTCTGTGGCAAGGCTGTCCTGATGCCCTGCCCCTTCTCCTCCTCCTTCTTGTTAACACCGACAAAGAGTTGGAGAAACAACAACTGAACTTATGGGATGTGAAAATAAATGCACCAACCACGTCTATGAAAAGGGAAGCCGTGGACTCCATTTACCTGCTGGTCTCAGGTGCTCAGGTCTCAGGGGCACCAAGAGAAACTTGGATGTTTTCTAACCCTGTTGCCATAATCCTTTATCTCCTATACCAAAGTATTTCTGAATGTATCCACATTTTTTCCCTCTAAAGTGAGGAGGGTGGTTGGGGGTTAAAGACGGGAAAGATCTGCAAGATACAGGCAACTCAAGGGGCTTCTTACCCTGGCCACCCTCAATTTGCAAATTCAGTTTGAAACTTCTTTTTCTGCCTCTCATGTCAGACTATGTGAGATGTCAGCAGTGCAAAGATATGACCGCTCCTCTTGAGAAGCTACAGGAAAGTCATTCCTGGGGTGGGCGGCAGTTCAATTCAACAGTTGCCAAAACCGAGAGAGGAACATGGGATAGGAGGAGGGGGCCGCTGCGAGGGGGTACTTCCCCGGCCTGCATTTGTGCCACACGGACTGCAGAGTCCTCCAGGTGTGGGAGGGAAAGGAGGCAGCGAGAGGGATGAGGGCAGCAGGATGTGGCGGTAGAGGGGGGTGGGGAAGGGGTAGGGATGCAAGATAAAGAGGGCCTGTGGACAGGTTGCGGCTGAGCACCTGGGGGACCATGCTCAGTGGTCCTCAAACTCCAGCTTGCACCAGCATCGCCGGGAAGCTTATCAAATGCACATCTCCCAGGCCCTACCCACAGAAGTCAGATCTTGCAGGTCTTGGGTGGGTTGAGGAATCCACACCAAAAAAACACTCCAGGTAATTCTGCAGATTATCCAACCTGACTCTAGGAAACGCTGCTGAAGGCAAGGGAGGTATGGGGTGACAAGAGGGACAAGCAGGCCTAAACAGTCCAGGACACTGTGGAGCTGGCAAAGTGAGAAGAGGCAGGAGGCCAGGAGATGAGGAAGGGGTGAGGCCAGGTGCATGCTGACAGGCTGGGGGTGTGGGATTGCAGACCAGGCCTATGACCGATGCCCACTGTCCCAGCGAGCACAGAACAGGGAATAAGCCCTGCTAGGGTGGGTACATGCCCAACGTCCCGGGGCTCCTGTGCAAGCCACCTTGCCTGTGTCCCGAGTGTGTCATCTCCTGCCTCCTGCTATCGTCTGGGACAACCTACAGCTATGAGTACAGTCACACAATCCCCAATATTCCAGAAGCAGTGCCAGGGAGAGACACCACAACCCTGGTTTCTGGTAAAGGATAACGGGTGAGATCTGCAGCTTTTCTAGACACTTCTTCTCCACTATCCCCAGAATGGGAAATGAGAGTGGGCAGGGCCAGAAGGAGAGAAGGAAGAAAACAGCCGTGGTCGCATCACGTCTGCCCTCCCCTGCCAGCCCCAAGTGGAAAAGGGCAACGATGCAATACGACATCTGATAATGACCAGACAAATGGCGAATCAGATAGGAGACTGTAGCACCTGCTGCATGGGTGGGGCCTTACCCCGTGTCACTTCATCCAGAGCGTGCACAATTACTCTAAGCGTCTTATGCCCTGCCAATTACCCAATTCCTTTATCTGTGAATCTCTTCTTGGTGTTAAAGAGTCTTCATAGAGCCTTTCCTACTGCTCCCTGGTTCCAGTATTCGAGTGCCTTAGGTGGGAGTCTTGGAACCATTGCTCACCGTGCTGCAAGGAGCAGTTCTCAACCTGCTGCTCTCAGCACCAGGAGGGAGCCCTGAGGAAAACGCCCACGCCCGACCCCACCCGGGCCAGCACAGGGGCATCTTGGGGCGGAAGCGGGCGTGGGAACATCCTTCCAGCTCCTCAGGTGGTTGTGAAGCACAAAACGGGCTGGACACTGCTGTGAGCGCAAGTTACACGGGCAAGACTCCCGGCCCCGGCCCTTCGTGCTCACGTGCGGGTGTGGACGGTATACATTCTGGAGTTCTACCTACAATTTTCTTGCAGGAAAATCTCCTGCTGATTTTTAAAGTCTGCAAACCCCTGCATCTAGATAAGTTTTTATGTAGTTGTAATCCTGTTTCTAATTTTAAAATAATGCATCACTACCTCAACCATCCTTATAGCACCGCCAGTATTCTTGATATATATTATATATGTGTGTGTGTGTGTATATATATATATTACTTACTGATGAATTACATAGAAGTACGAATGTAATAGTGTGCACGTTATAAAGTACAGCTAAAATAGAAATGTTAAAAGGATGAGATAAAATTCACATAAATAAAACTTGAGGGAATTGCCAGCCCCTACCAGCCAAGCAGTGGGCCAGATGACCACCGGGGTAGAAGCTAAACCACTGAATCCCTCAGATTAAAATGGAAATGTTGCTTTATTTAAGTATATTTTTTAAATACACATGTAGAAAAAATAAAGGGGATTTCCACAGGAAAGAGTTGGTTTGCAGGTGAGCAAAAGGTTAATGGGTAAGCGCTTTTACTCCATGCAAAGAAAGCATTTCTAATTTAGGGCTCTAAGATCCCAGGAGATCAGATGGAGACAGGATCTTTGCCTTGGAAAAGTATCATCCTGTAAAATGCCAAGGCCATAGCTCTTTTCCAGTTTAAGTCAAACCTATGGAAGACCAAAAGGAGCTTTCTCTTGAACAAAGACCCAAAGAGAGAGAGGGTTCCAGACCCGAGGCTTCCTACAATGAACAGAACCCACACTTGGAGCAGGTTATTTTGCTGGGGCAACTCAAACAGCAAGGCAAGCCAGCACTTGAGAGACACAGCTGTTCTTCAAGGGTCAATGACCAAGGGCCAGGCCCTGTGCTGGACACGGCGCCCAACATGGAGGAGGTGGGCAAGCTCTACCTTGTGGGGCTCTCAGTGGGTATGTAAGGGATGATGGGAACAAAGGTGCTGAACGGCTTGGGAGGGGCCAGGCACAGGCTCCAGGCTGCCTTCCCCACAAGCCACAGGGATGATGGCACCTACAGAAAGAGAAATGATGGAGAGACCCTCCCAGAAGAGCCCAGATGGGGAAGTGAAATAATTCTCAACTGACAGGAGCTCAGAGGGCTGAGAGATGACTGGAGAGCCTGAGGTGAGGCCAGAGACAAAGAAGGGGCCACAGCAGGGAAGGGGGTCCCTGTTAGTACAGGGGGTCTGGCCTCTACCCAAAGAGCTATGGTGAACCACCTACAGCACTGTTTTCTGAAAGATCGGGTTTTCCTTTTAGAAGCTGCAGCCTGCCTGCAGCATGTGGAAAGGAAGGTATGAGAGGCTCAGAGGCGGGCCTGGGTCAGGAGAGAGAAGGAAATGACAACAGCCCTGAATACTGATGCTGCTGATAGTGGTGGTGGGGGACAAGAACATCAGGAAGAGGGGCTGCTGTAGGGGCTTTATACTTACTAATGCAGTTACGTGCCCCACTAACCTCTGGGGAGGTGCCCTATCACCCCCATTTTCCGGGAGAAGAGCATGAGGAACAAAGAGTTTAAGACCTACCTTAAGTGAGACACTTGTTAAAAGGGCGCATGAAATGCAGACACAGAAAAACTGCTGAGAAGTCAGAGAAGATATTACGTCCAGCACAGAGCGGTAACGCTTGGATAGCTTTAGTGAAGTAACATTTACATACCATAAACTCCACCCATGGCAAATGCACAATCCAGTGATTTTTAGGAAATTTATAGTAGCGTGATCATCACCACAACCCAGTTTTAGAAGGCTTCCATCCTCCCTAAAAGTTTCCTGGTGCCCATCTGCAGTCAACCCAGCCCCAACCACTGATCCACTTCCTGTCCCTAAATATTTAAGCTTTCACATTTTAAGTCAAAATACACTTTATCATTTTTTGATTCATTATTTTTCTTTCCACTGAAGACACTCAGAGGGCCTCAGAGCTACTTGAGGAGAATCAGGCAGCTTTATTTTTAGGTTGTACAACTTTATACCATATGCTATTTCCCTCCCACCTCTTTTTCCTTACTGAGAATGATTTAGCCTGCTTTTCGGCATTAACAGTTTATTTAGGATTATATTTATGATACAGTCAAGCCCATATCAAATTAGCACGATCTAAAGTCAAATACAATTATCTCTTTGAGATGTTTCTCTGCACACACACAAAA
The DNA here is from genome assembly GCF_029215605.1 of Mirounga angustirostris. Classification (NCBI taxonomy): domain Eukaryota; kingdom Metazoa; phylum Chordata; class Mammalia; order Carnivora; family Phocidae; genus Mirounga; species Mirounga angustirostris. The sequence goes on from NW_026991720.1 coordinate 41,089,656, forward strand.
TACTTTATCTCAACAAGGATTTTGTGTTTATTTTAAGGGGGGGTCATTACTAAGGGGAAATTATAATTTGCCCCACAGAAGTACGAACACTAGTGTGCTTGAGTGTCTCAAACCCTGCTAATATTTTCCCTCCACATTCAACAACGGTAATAGCCATACCTTCCAGCATCGGAGGACAGAAATAATTTTATTCAAACAGCCATTGCATAAGAGAACTTGCCAAATCCACTAGGCTCCCATGAGACCCAATTTTTCTATTGTAAAATGAGGCCCAGAGATAATGAAGCCTGCCTCTTCTCTCCTTGCAGAGTTCTGCGCTGCACCAGACTACGCGAGGGAAGGGATTTTCTCCAGGCTGCTCCGGCATCGATCTGCAGCCCAGCAGGTGCATCAGCCTCCCTGGGGAAGGTTCACTTTATCCTCTTTATGGAACCTCCTTCCATGGGGCCTTTGCTTAGCGTTCTTGCCCTTCCCGCATCCCAGGCTCACCCTCATGATCAGGGAGGTAGATCAGCTGGGGCTCCCAAGCACCTTCTTCACTCAGTAGTCCCAGCAAGGGTCAGGGGCGCAGAGGGGTTTCGGGGCCTTACATCCCTAACCCTGTCTTCTACTCCACATGTAGCCGCTCCATGGCTGAAACCATACCTGCCCCAGCCTCTACCCCACCCCCAGCTCTCCAGCTGCAAGAGGTCACCCACACGCTTTCTTCAGCCTCACCGACACCAAGTGGTCTTCCTCTGGCTCTCCTCCTTCCCCATCCAGCCCATGCCCCACGGTCCAGCACTTCTAGTGAAGCCAAGGAAAATCAGCCAGGCTGAGCCTTGGTCCCCACAGTGGTCATACTGCTCTCTGTGGCTTCTTTACAAGTGGCTCTCGAGGGGACAGTCATTTGGCAATGACTATCTGCAGACATCTCTGGTTGTCACATCTGGAGGAGGAGGATGCTCCTGGCATCTAGTGGGTAGACGCCAGGGAAGTCACTAAATACCAGCCCCCACAACCAAGAATTATCTGGCTCAACATGTCAGAATGTGGATCTTTAATAACCTCAAAATGAAAGGTCTTTTTTTAAGTCAGAATTGCCAAGGTTGAGAGACACCGCTCTAAAGCGCATCCTTTTTCACATGTGAGGGCGGATTTCACTGATGAGTTGACAGTGAAATTTTTTATCGTAAAAACTGATGTGTGTTTTGAAGAAGCCTCTAAGAGAGACATGTGACAAATGTCTTTGACTCCAGGTATCCACACTGGTGCAGGGTCTGGACGTGGGCCGGGTCTGTAACCATTCACCTGGTGAAAGCCATCAGAGATGAAGGCCAGAGTCCTGGGGGCCTGGAAACACAAACCACCGAGGAACCAGTAGCAAACGCCACCCTCTGCCCATCCAGGGGCTACGTGGCAGAGAAAACAGGGCTTAGGCAACGTGGGCAGCGAAGCAGTGACTGATCTAGGGTCAAAAAACGTCTAGGGCTGTGGATTTCAACGGTGCTTTGCACAGTGGAAGCTTCTCACCCAAAGAAGCCCTTTCAGTGGCTTTTCCTATTGGCTTCCCTGTGAGATTTCATTTCAGGACAGGTTCCGTCAGCTACAAGAGTTTTAAAAGCATGGTGAGGGCCTCTAGATCAGGGTGTATCAGTCACGATTCTTGATGGCAAGAAACAGAAACCAACACCGATGGACTGAAGCAGAAAAGTACTTCATTAAAAGGATATGAAGAAGCTAAGGCTGGACAATCAGGAACGAGGGGCAGGTGTGAGAACCCTACTGCCACAATCCCAAGCTCCTGATGTTGCAGCCTGTGTGGCCAACAGAACCACCCAGGGACACCAGTAGTTACCAGCAGCCACACTCTCTGCTGTCCCCGGGACACGATCCTGTGTAAACTGTCCCCAGGACACGATCCTGTGTAAACTGTCCCCAGGACCGGAGTGAGCTCTTCATGTCCCTGAGCTGTCCGTGCCCCTGGCTCCCCACTCAGAGATTAGGATGGACCCCCCCCGACCTGCAGAGTGCAGGCCCTAACTGCAAAGGATGCTGGGAAGGTGAACCTCTGCATTTCCAGCTTCCCCCATGGCTGGTGGACTCTGCTGCCCACCAAGTCTTGGAAGGAAATATTCCAAGGGGGAAGGAAATATTCCAAGCACAGAAGGGGTGGGGTGGGAGGGATCCAAAAGAATGACAGTGGGATAAAAGGGCTCTGAGTCCTCAAGAGAGTAAGATGCATTGACAAGAGGGAGAAAAGGGCCAAGCATTATTTACATTTTTCTGTATGTTTTAAATGTTTCACATCAAAACTAAAGGCCCTGACTTGGACCCCAAAAACAAACGACACAGTTTGACTTTGAACTACACAAAAGACCCAGGTCATGGCACCTGACGTTGACTTTTGACAGCCCCCAGGCCATTTGAAGACCCAATTATAGGAAAAGAAATTACTCATTTTCACCTGGGCTGCTTTTAGGTGAAATCAGATGCCAGGTACCATTGGGCTGGGCTGAAACAACTTCAGAGGAGAACTTACAAATCATTAGTTAGAAGGAAGTGCACAGCCAACTGCAAACAGGTCCTCCCAACTCGACTTACTCACTTACAGTGGAAGAAGAAAGAAGCAATTAACACGAAAGATAAAGATCTATTTAAAATGATGGGTATATTTATAACTCACACACACCCAGACACTCTGTGGGTGGAGGCATGTACAGACATATGTCTGTGGTCAGACTCACAGGAATCCACGGACACGTGAGAAGCAAGTAAGATTTATAAAAATGAGACTCTATAAATGATGTTTGAACTATTAAAGATAATTCCCAGGTCTCTGATCTCAAATTTGAGCTGCAATAAAATGCAACTCACTGCTAGGGTTGTTATGCACAAATAAAATTAATTTTAAATTTAAACATTTATAATTTAGGGTCACTACTTTTGGGGGGGTGGTTTGGTTTTTAAGCCAGTGGCATGTCTTTAGATTCTTCCACTGAGTTCACTCATATTTGTATATCTACTCATACAAGGACAATCTGGGGCACCTGGCTGGCTAAGTCAGGAGAGCATGTGACTCGGGATCTCAGGGTTGTGGGTTCAAGCTCCAAGTTGAGTGCAGAGATTAGTAAAAGAAATAAAGAAACTTAAAAAAAAAAATTAAAAAAGGACGATCTGAGGTCTAGCTTATTGATTTATCAGAGAATTGACTTATCCTTGAAAAATACGAACCACGAAGAAAGGCAAAATGAAGTTACATTATTCAGAGCGAGACTATAAGTTGGAAGGAAACTAGATGGAGGACTTTAAGTGTCCAGAGAGAGGCTCACAGAGGTTCTGGCTGGCTGGTTTTTACTTAAACCAGGAAAGATTCAGCAAAATGGGCCTAAACTAGAAGTCAATGATATACAGTAAGTGGAGGATGCTAATAAGGATGGTTAAACACTAAAATGAGTAACAGAACAAAACTGTGAAACTTCATGCTCTGGGGATTTTAAAAATAAGGAATCAAAGTACCTAAGATTTGACCTAACAAAGAATGCATAGGACCTCTATGGAGAAATACGTGAAGATCTTTCAAATGTTCCAAAAGACTTAAATAAAGGAAAAAATACAGATATTCAAAGAAAGGGCAAGTTAATATTGCAATGATGTCAAATTTTCTCAAACTTCATCTGTAAAGTTAATGCAATTCCAATCAAAATTCCAACAGGATGTTTGAGATGTGCACTCACTCTAAAATTTACACAGTTAGGGAAATCTTGAAGTAGAAGAACAAAGGACACTCCCCGACCAGATGCCATGGTATTAACATTATGGGAAAGACACAGATGCACACAAATGGACCATGAGAGTGATGAACACATATAAGGGTGGCAGTCCAAATCAGGGGCCAAAAGATAACTTGTGTGTAGGTGGTATTAGGAAAATTGAAAAGAACGAAAGTGGGTCCCCACCTTGTCCCTACACAAAGGTATTCTCCAGATAGGTCAAAACTATAAATGTAGAAGTGAAGAGGAAGATGTAGGTGTGAACTCGGGGTGAGATGGATTTGTGAAGCAGCCTCCAGAAGGGAAACTGGCAGACTCGACCACGTCAAGATGAAGAATTTCTGGGCGCCTGGGTGGCTCAGATGGTTAAGTGTCTGCCTTCGGCTCAGGTCATGGTCCCAGGGTCCTGGGATCGAGTCCCGCACCGGGCTCCCTGCTCCTTGGGAGCCTGCTTCTCCCTCTGCCTCTCTCTCTCTCTGTCTCTCATGAATAAATAAATAAAATCTTAAAAAAAAAAAAAAAAGATGAAGAATTTCTGTTGCATGAAGGGCACCAAAGACAAAGTGAACAGAGGGTGATGGGCGGGGAGAAGAGCTTTCTGCAATCTCTGGGGATCAGCATCTAGAATGTGCACAAACACTTCCAAACAACTAAAAATAATAATAATAAAATATTTAAATTTGATTTTAAAGTTTACAAAATGAGCAAAAGTTGAGAAAAGATGTTCCCCAAAGAGGAAACCCTAATGGCTGAAAAGGATGTGAAGGACACGCTGGCCTCACCAGTAACAGGGAGCCCAAGGCAGCCTGGTGTGTCACTGCTGGGGGATGGGTGAGCATACGTGGTACCTGTCCTTGCACATGGCTGGTGACGAAGCAGCCATCAGGAGTGAAGAGCTAGCTGGCAACCATAAAAACATGAGGTGTTGGCAGGTTAAAGGCACTCCATTTTTCAAAGATATGTCTAAGGACATTGATTTAACACTTTGCACTGGGAATCTATGGAAGGGGATGAAAGGGGATGGGGATGGAAGATGAAAATACATTTTTAAAATAAAACCAAACAGAAGTGGGGCCTAGCACTGATGGGTGACACAGGGTGCCATACACTGAAAAGTATAGGAAGGACTCAAATCTCCACAGCTGGGTTCAAAAGAATATATACAAAATTTCATTTGTCTGTGATGACTTAGGCAGAGTCTTATGGAAAGTGCTCCTTCAAGGTTCTTTCCTGGCCCGGGGTCCTGTGATTTGCAGGTATTGTCATGAACTATCCAAAGTTCACCTCTCATTGCAAATCCTGGCATAGGGTATGTTACATTTGGCTTTAGATAAAAAGTGCTAAAGTTCCATCCAAAACACATACTTTAAATATAAAAATCAGAGGACACCAAGTACTTCCCAAGGACAGTGTTGAAAGTACAGTGCTGACAGACTGCTCCAGCCAAAATAATGAAGCGCAAAAGGGAATTCTCAAAGTTCCTCCCCAGATGGGGCTGGGGCAAAGGGTTGTTCCTGTAGGATGGTGGGCCCTTTTTCCTATTACAAAGTGATTATTCTAGTTTAGGCTCCAGTATAATGACCCCGTGATTAAGGGGCAAGGAAGATAGGGAATATGGAGTAAAAAGGGAGTCAGCATAAAAATATCCTGTATTTTATCAGCTTGGAAACAGGTGTGAAAACAGCCCACCCAGATCTGCACGGACATTTCTCCAAAGAAGATCTACAAAAGGCAGTAAACACATGAGAAGATGCTCAACATTATCATTAGTCATTAGGGAAACTCAAACCCCTAATGAGATACCACTTCACGCCCACCAGTATGGCTATAATCAAAAAGAGAAAAAGAAAAAGAGAAAAAAAGGGAAAACAAATGTTAGGGAGGACGTGGAGAAATAGGAGACCTCATATATTCCTGGGGGGAATATAAAATGGTACAGCCATTCTGGAAAACAGTGTAGCAGTTCCTCAAAATGTTAAACATAGAATTACCATGTGACTCAGCAACTCCAACTCCACTCCTACGTACATACCCAAGGGAAATTAAAACATACGTCCACACAAAAACTTGCACATGAACGTTCATAGCAGCATTATTCATAGTAGCCACAAAGGCGACACCACCCGATTGTCCATCAGCTGACAACTGAATAAAGAAAATGTGGTACATCCATATCATGGAATGGTATTCAGCCATTTAAAAAAAGAAATATACATACCACAACATGGACGAACATCGAAACATGCTAAGTAAAAGAAGCCAGACATGAAAGGCCACATATTATGTAATCCCATTTATATGAAGTGTCCAGAATACCCAAATCCATAGAGACAGAAAGCAGCTTGGTGGTTGCCACATGCTGGTGTGGGGGGAAGTGGGGGAGTGATTGCTAATGTGTACAGAGTTTCCTTTTGGGGTGATGAAAATGTTCTAGTTACAATGATGAGGTTGCACAACTTTGTGAATCTACCAAAACCCATCAAATTGTATGTTTTAGGAGGGTGAATTGTATGGTATGTAAATTATATTGCAATTTTTAAAAAATTCAGCACCCCGAAAGCCCCACATTCCTGACTTCACCAGATGATAAATGGGATGATTTCTTCAGTATCACTCCACGAGTATCCCCCCAATTAAACTTGTCTCTTCATGCTTTCCAGAGACAAAAAGCCTAGGAAATCTTCAAGCTGATGGATTCTCTGCCTTTGAGTATAAAAGGCTTTGGGCTCCGAGTAATTCTTCCTGGCTTTGAAGTTTTGCTCCATGCGCACCAACCATGTGACCTTGAGTGAGTTTACTCAAATTCTTTAAGCTAAGTTTCCTTATGTGCAAGGTGGGATACTTTACCTACCTCACTGGGATGGTGTGAAGATAAAAGGTTTAGCCACCACACTTGGGGTAAAATAGAGTCAGTAAACATCAGCGGTGGTTTCTTCTTCCCACAAATCCCTGAGTGTTATGGCGCTGAAAGTAGGTGGTACTACAGTCTCGGAGTGCAGATGACACCACACAGGTTCCCCTCCAGAGGGGACCGTATGTCAACAGGGGAGCCCACAGCTACAGTGCTTCACAATACAAGCCAAGGACAGCTGAACTTGCGTGGACTTCATGGTGGTCCCTCTGAATCTCACCTTTCCCCAGCACTTCTAAAGGGCACTAAATTTGAAAGGGCAGACACACTTGAGTGTCATCATCACTTGCAGCCAAGGGTAAGCAAGGAACTCGGCAAAGTGGAGCTGCTCTCTTGGCAGGGTGGGTAAAAAGTTTCAGGTCACTGCTGCATTTCAGGAGAAAACCAAGGATTGGCAAGTTGCAAAGAGAGACGTTCGAGGATCCCAGCCCCTAAGAGCTGGTCCATGCTGACTGTGGCTGGCAAGAAAGCCATCCCTCTTGTCCAGCAGACTGTCACTCCAGGACTCTCATACAGCATTCTCTAGCATTTAAACTGTTAAACAAGTACCCTGAATAATCATCTGTCCAGGAAAAACCCAGAGATGCAGACTCCTCACAAGGAGCCAAGAAGGAATCCCTGGGCGATTTTTCTTGCATCATTGTGTCCCCAAAAGTCATACGTTGAAGTCCTAACCCCCAGTATGTGACTGCATTTGGAGACAGGGTCTCTAAAGAGGTAATGAAGGTAAAATGATCCCATTAGATTGGCCCCAATCCAATATGACTGGTGTCCTCATAAGAAGAGGAAATTTGGTTGGGGCGCCTGGGTGGCTCAGTTGGTTAAGCGTCCGACTCTTGATCTCAACTCAGGTCTTAATCTCATGGTCATTAGTTTGAGCGCCACGTTAGGCACCTGGGTGTGGAGTCCACTTAAAAAAAAAGAAGAAGAAAGAAGGAGAAGGAGAAGAAGAAGAAGAAGAAAAGGAAATTTGGACACACAGAGGTACAGAGGGATGACCATTTGAAACACAAAGAGAAGACAGGTCCATCTATAAATCAAGGAGGAAGGTCTCAGAAAAACAAAAACTAACAAACAAAAACCCTACCAGCACCTTAATTCTGGACCTGCAGCCTCCAGAAGTGTGAGAAAATAAATTTCTGTTGTTTAGACCACCCAGCCTGTGGTACTTTGTTAGGACAGCCGTAGCAAACGAATACCCATCTTACCCATAGGAACAAGCGCTTTTCCTTCTCAGAATTGAAGGGCATTTGGCAGAAATAGTGATCATTTTCCCTCTCTCGAAAAAGCCTCAGGATTAGAAGAGACTTTTGTGATTTAGAAGAAATGTATACATTTAAAAACATAACCTTTGCCAATACAATCCATCAATAAAAATACCACAGCTGTTTGATGAAGGAAAGCACTGCATTTGAAATCAGGGTTTATGGGTGATCTTGCAGTCATCTCTCACTCTCCATCCCATTTATTTCTGTTTTTTCCCCAAGATGTTTTGGTTTTATTAATCAGCCTGTCGTTCCCATCTAGCAAGTAGTAGTTCCCATCACCTAGTTTATTTCTATACCTTGCTTTGGTAGATCAGTGACAAGCAATGCCTGATACTCATAGATTTGATAAATGGTTGCAAATGGTAACATTTTAAACAACCATCTTATAATCTCAGAAGCTCTTCAATTAAATTTACCCCAAAGTTTAAAAGACAGAAGCAACTTCTCTTTCTAAATTGAAACTCTAGCGATATTTAAGAACTACTTGCATTTTTCTTAGAAATGTTGGAAGCATTAACAGTAACATAATTGAAGTCCTGCCTGGCATTTAACTGAGTTCAGCACCTGTATAGAGCAATACAACAGTCTCTTGTGCAGTTTCACGTGTATGGACATGTATTTAACATTAACAAAAATTAAACCTGAAAATTAAATTAAATTCAGACCAGTTAAAAGAGAAAGTGCAGAGTTACACATTTGGGGAGGTACTTTATAAGGTACTTTATCTAGTCCAGTGCACTTGCTTAAATCCCTCCCAGCTTACTGTTATTCATGTAACGTCATAAGCAGCCCATCTATGTCACTGAGAAAATGCTGACTAGCATGGGTCTTCAGTCAACAACAACAAAAAAAGCTCATTACTTCTTCACCTCTTTTATTTCTAAAAGTTGCAAGAGATTTGGGGGGGGGTTGTTTTGGGACAATGAGCCCCTGACCCTATAACTAGTTACAACGTTTGAGTCAATCTTCTAGAGAAAAATAATAGTAGGTCAGTACCAACCTACAGTTAGTTACTGCCAATGCAATATATGCAATATACATATATGGCAAAATGCAATATATGCAATATACATATACGGCAAAAATTGCCTTAAAAGGCTACAGAAATAATATCACGTGGGCTCAGGGGCCCCGGTACCAGCAGTTTTCAAAATACCATAGATGTTCTCCTAACCAACCTCTACTCGGGGGACCCAGCAGACTATCCTTAGTCCCTTCGGAAAACATGCTGAGGGATGGATGCCCGTGGCACACCCAGGACTCCTGGCCAGATCAACTGTGCATCATGTGCTCACCCAGGCTCAACTGTATCTGTCCCCAGGTTTGTTTATGTCAGTTGTACATGTGACTGTGGTCTCCTAAAGTGTGACATCAACAGATGAAATAGTGGGCAGAAAGAGAAGTGGTTTCTAAGAAAACTAAGACAAATGCTTGGGAAGCTTCTCTAATAGCAAGTTGTTTAAAGAAACTGTTGTCATAATAGGTGTGGGCAGGACAATTGTAAAAGACTGAAAAGTCGTAAAATTACAGTATCCTGCACTCAGATTGCTTTGCGAATATTCTTGCTCCACTCTGAAGAAATAAGGACAAGCTACACACACAGATAACATCATAGATCAACATACTTACGAAATATCATGACCTAGGGAACTCAAACCAGGTTGCTTAGGGAGCATCTAGTCTAGTATGCAGGTATGCAGGCTGGGGCGATGCATAAATACAAGTACATGCAAAAGCATTAGTGAGCTCAGAGTAGTTTTTATCATTAAACTTTGGGGACTAATTGCTTGGGTTATAGTCCAAATTCAGCCACTTAAAAGTTGTGTGACCTTGGGGAAAATTATTCTGCTTCTCTGAGCCATCTCTCGGTATCTGTACAAGAGGGTTACTGGTGATACCCACTTGTGAAGCTACTAGGCTCTGGAACTCAGCCACAGGAATGATCCGTGTTAATTATCATTGTTTCTGTTCTTAGTGTAACTACTACCTCCATGAAGACACTGAAAGTACAACCACCATTGGGTGGTGGGAGGGATGTGCAGAATTTTACTGGGTTTGTTTGTTTGTTTGTTTGTTTGTTTTAAATGAGTCCTCAACTTATAAATGACTGGGAACCACTTCGTGAAGACCTGACCAGTAAAGCAACAAGTAGCCTGACAAGCAGAGACTGCCCACTCAGTGAGGACGGCCAGATGAGCCATGGCCTGATGCTGATCATTGGTACTCTGAGGCCACCAAAATGTTTACTTTTTTGCCATTTAAGAAAATGAAGACTGCAAAAAATGTTAAGTCAGACTGAATTTGCTTATCGAAAATACATTCTGAAGAAGTTTGTTTTTTTCTTCTAACAGGATATTGGAGCAATATTTAAAAAAAAAAAAAAACAAGAATCCATCCGAGACCTCCTGCTTTAAAAGACATGGTGCTTTTAGCACAAGCTAAGAAAGACAAAGTACAGATATTACCTACCACCTTTTGGGGGAGCAAACTGGATTTGGATCCCTGGAACACGATAAAACCATGCTCCAATGGACTCTAAGAAACAAACTGAGGGTTCTACAGGGGAGGGGGGTATGGGGATGGGTTAGCCCGGTGATGGGTATTAAGGAGGGCATGTTCCGCATGGAGCACTGGGTGTTATATGCAAACAATGATTCATGGAACACTACATCAAAAACTAATGATGTACCGTATGGTGACTAACATAACATAATAAAATTAAATTAAAAAAAAAAAAACGCACTCCAAGTGCACGCAGCCTTAAATGCGGCAACATGAACAACGCTCTCTTGGCCGTGGCACTGCATTTCAGGAGCTTACGGTGGCCTCTAGATAAAAGAACTGAAGGCCCAGCACAACAGCTTAATCAGGTAATGGCTGAGCCAAAATAGAATTCGCAGGAAACAGGACTGTTGGAAACAAATGTTAAAGCAACAGAGGTAGGGAGCTGTGCTCGGGGAAGAAAACCCAGGGTTTCTTTACCCAACAGTTCGGTAGGAGAATTCAAGACCTTTCTTTACAATGAAACATCTACTCCGAGCATAGCTCCCCAGGGTTCCCCTCCAGCTGCTGGCAGCTGTCGATTGAAATACCGCAGCAAGAGCTGCGGTCCAGACCACTCCTGCGTACAGGCACAAGCCTCTGGGTCAGGAAGCTTCCGGGGTCCCTAAATATTTGTTGAGGACTACACATCTGGAGGTGGGGCGGGGCATTTCTGTGGCATCTGCTGGATGTTTCGATGCCAGCCATCACTGGTGTGCAATTTCCACTCAACTGCACATCACTACACCCAGACCGGGGTGTCTACGACGAGCACATCAAATTCTAGTGGAATGCATCATTTTGTTATTGGCAAAAATCGTTATTAAGGAATTCTGAGATAAAATCTTGTGTAAAGTAGGATAATTTTGAGATAAAAATAACACACTGCAAATAACACCTACCTCAATACGATTCCCTACTGTGGGGCACTGTTCGTGGAAACCTGCTGTGCTCCCTGCCCCAATATTTCAGATTATAAGCCTGGGCGGCGAGCCAGCCTGGACCCCTGAGTGTCAGGAACTGCAGGGGGGCTGCTGACTTTCACCCTGATGGCCACCATGCGCTTATTGCTGAAACCCCACCCTCCTCTCCACATTAGCTCCCTCCCAACCACCTGACTTGGTCCTAGCCCCACATCCTTCCCCTATATGAGAACTTCATATACCTCCGGAGCCCAGCACACAGGTACCAGATCCCTGTGCTTAAGCTTCACCTCCTCCCTCAGAGCCCATGGCACACTGGTAAGTACCAGTGGATGTGTCCCCTTGACAGATTGTGAGCTCTTTGACCACAGGGTGGGCTCTCCCTATGTCCCCTCACTGGGGGGGGAGGGGACAAGGAGGGGGTGCTCAATCAATGTTGAATTAAATTCACTTAAATATCTTTTAATAGAAATAGGTACCCCAGGGACGCCTGGGTGGCTCAGTCGGTTAAGCGTCTGCCTTCAGTTCAGGTAATGATCCCAGGGTCCTGGGATCGAGTCCCACATCGGGCTCCTTGCTCAGCATGGAGCCTGCTTCTCCCTCTCTCTCCCTCTGCTTGTGCTCTGTCAAATAAATAAAATCTTTAAAAAAAAAAAAAAAGAAATACGTACCCCAAACCCCCCAAATATGCCCTTGTTACATATATAATTGATACTAAAAAGAAAGTGGCCCCATCAGACACCTGGTTTGCACAGAGGACAGACCACAAGGCCTCTTCCTCCATTCACTATGGACGGAGACCCTCCCGTCCAGAAGGAGCACTGTGGACCTGTCCACAGGAATAGGCAAGAATAGAGGGAGGGGTGAGGCCGGCAAGTTGCATCATGTCGACGCAATGCAGAGGCGTGCGGGCTAGCCCAGCATTCCTTAACCACCTCTGAGCCTGCCTTCTAGGAATCCACATGGTTAATCCCCCTCAACATCCAGAACACAGGCATGGCTTTGCAGTCTTTGCAGCTAAAGGATGTTCTCATCACCACCCACTCCCCCTTCTCCCCATCACTATCCTCTGTAGTCTTGACTCTGCGACTCAACTTTCTCAAACTGTACCCTCTACCCAACTTCCAGGACCTGCTCCGTGTGCCTCCCCCAACTCCAGCAGCTAGAACAGCCTGGTAATAGGTAAGTCACCAACCTTTGCTTCTAATCCTCTGTGGCCTCCTCCTGTTAAAATAAGAGCCCTAGAGGCCCCACCCATCTGGCCCTGCCTCCCCCTCCCCCTGTTCTCCCCCCAGCTCCCCGCCACCCACCATTCCCAGAACTCTGGCTTTCTGTCTAGAACAAGCACTCTCAGGGCCTTTGCACTTGCTGGTTCCTCTAGTGAGTACTCTTCCCCCAGCTTTTTCTATGCCTGGATCCTTCTCATCCATCAGCTTTAGCTGAGGCCTTCCTTGACGCCCATCCCCCTCAGCAGGCTTCTCTTCAACTCGCCTCCATCCTCCTCAGCATTCACCACTATCTGTAATTATCTATTAGGTATTGACTTGTCCATCTCCCCACCTAACATGAGAGCAGGGACTGTGTCTTGTTATTAGGAGTCTGATGCAGAACCTGGTACCTAGTGAGAGCTCAAAAAGTATCTGTTGAAGGAATAGTAATAGAGAAGTGAATATCCCCTGGGAGAAGCAATACCATCAAACCTCCCAAATCAGATCCCAAATGGGGCCATCTTATACGACAAACTAACATCTCTCCCTGTGGTAAAACAAAGCCTGCCTCGTGCACACACCAGGACTTCCCTTTAGTCACACTATCTCCTCTTACTAACCAACAGCAGTCTTATTACCGACCACCTTTCCCTCTGGAAACCACCCAGAACGCCTTGGCTCACAAAACCGGAACTCTACCTTGAAGCTGAGCCAAGGTCACAGACTCACATTTGAGGGGTCGGGTAGAGAGGCCCTGACGCCCTCTGGATGGCTCCACCTCTGGCCATCAGCCCTGTCCTTCGGAGTAACAAAAACAGGAAGGGAGCCTGACTGAGCCCTAGGAGTCTAGGTGAAGCCCTGGTGCCTGGCCACCCTAAGGTCCAAGACAGGGAGGAAACAGCAGGTGGGCCAAGGGTCAGTCAAAGGGCACGGTGTTTGGGAAGAGACACTTCCACTCCCTGCCCTAAAATCAGACAAAGCCTGACCCCAATCCACATTTCTGAAGGCCACACAGATGCTATTTCATCACTCTGAGCCTCAGTTTCCACAGTTTTCAGTTCTTTCTTTTTTTTTTTTAAATTTTTTTTTTTAAGATTTTATTTATTTATCTGACAGAGAGACACAGCTAGAAAGGGAACACAAGAAGGAGGAGTGGGAGAGGGAGAAGCAGGCTTCCCGCCGAGCAGGGAGCCCGATGCGGGGCTCGATCCCAGGACCCTGGGATCGTGACCTGAGCCAAAGGCAGACGCTTAACGACTGAGCCACCAAGGCGCCCCTCAGTTATTTCTGCTTTAAGAAGATTCTGGCCATTTTGCCTCAGATGTTATGTCTGGCTGCATCTACCCACCTTTCAATCACCCAGGATAAGCTCATTATTCGGAGGGGAAAAATGCAACTTGAAATCAGTCACACTCAGTGACTCCCCCCCCCCCAAAAAAATCTGGATTTCTCAGACTATTCTGAGACTGAGCCACCCACGCTGATTCATATTTACTTAACTCAAGTTAAATAACAGGCCAAGCTGGCTCGTGCATTTAGCATATGCATGTACCCAGCAGCTACTCCATACATAGTTTTCAATGAATGAATCAAACGACACGATGGCTTGTGTCCACATGGATCCTACTAATCAAGTCTGATCAACCAAAATCCCATTTCTCACAATCAGTACTAATTCACGTTGTGCTTTGGTACCGCAGACAGACATGTGGCAAGAAAACAGATTTAGAGCATTACAAGGCGGAAGACTTTGACAGGTTCCCTTCTGATAGAGGCCATGGGGAAACGTGCAAGTGGGATATTAAACCTCCTTATTTTTTTGGAGATGGTCAAAGTCAGCTCCTCCGGGGCTTATGCTTCCATAAACCAAAGGGACTTTTCAAAATAGAACAGCAACTCAGCAAAAAGCAAAAATTAAAAATTAATCTTCATTCCATATGTAGGCTGTTACCAAATTTTGCAAGGATGTTTAGCAGAAGCATTCCTCTTTTTGTTTTGCCTCATAAACACTGAACAAGGAGAAACATTGCCTAAGACTGAGATTTGGCAAAGGAATCCGATGAAAACCGTCAGCTCTGTGCCACAGGGTGATGTCCTTGAGGGCGCCTGGTCATTGTATGATTAGCGAGTTTTCTGCTGTCCTGCCTCAGTCTTCACGCAAAACTCGGCTTCTCGTAGCTCATACATGCTCATCCACCCAGCAGCAGCCTCTCAGGGCAAGAAAGGACTCTAACCCTGAGGATCCCACCCCAGCACCCTTTAGTTGAAGAAAACGTACCTATAAAGCAAACCCACGGAAAGGAAAATGAAGAGCCGCTAGCTATTCCCTTTACAAAAGAAGTTATTTCTTTTTTTTCTTTTTTCGTTTTTTCAAGGTTTTTTTTTTTTTCTTTCACTAGTTACATTTAACAGATGGAAAAACTGAGACTTGGAAAGGTTAAGGAATTTCACCGATTTTATACGGAAAAGGTGGAGCCAAGGTTTTTTGTTTTTGTTTTTTTTTAATGCCTTTACAATGGATTTCTTTTCTTAAAATGTGACTAGCACACAAATTGGCAAGTGCCCTTGACTGGGCAGAGGGTGCGATGCCTCAGCAAGAGGGAGGGTGAAGGTAGTTACAAAACACAGCGTGCCTGCAAAGAGCACTGGACTAAAGTGAGAAAGTCTGAGTCCTCGTCCCAGCTGGGTCACTAATGAGCTATGGGACGGATGCAAGTCACTTCACTTCTTTGGTGTTGGTCTCCTCTCCCAGAGATGGAGAATCATTAATAAAAAACAAGCATTACCTACTTCCCAAGTTAATGGGGAAACCAAATGAATATGGAAGTATCAGAAAATACCAAGAAGACCTGTATTATGTATACACATGTAGGAAAATAAGAACCACCTAGAAAATTACCAGCATCCATTCTTGCTCAAACTACACGCATTTCCTCTTACTAATAAAGGGATCAATTGGAATGCAAGAGATTTTTGTGAATCAGGATGAACACACAGCTCTTGGGGAATGTGCACTGCTGTTCTGAGGACATGTGACCCACTCAGGAACAGGCAGCCATGTTTGGGTGTCCTGGGACAGTCACACAAACATGGATCCACTCCAGCTCTACAGGGGATCAAGCCCTAAGCCTATTACTGTATGTTGACCGGACACTAATAAGATGCTAGGAGTGCCCAGAACACTCTGAACACATTGTGAACAGGCAAAAGAAACCACTATGCCACAGGACAACATAGGTAGCCAAGTGTGAGAAACGTGCTGGAGATATAGGTCACCTTCCTGGTTACTTACAGGTGTCTCCTTCCCCATCCTACCAGGTCTGGATAAGTTCTTCTAGCACAGCCATTAAATGTCTTCAACAAATCACCGTCCCTCCAGGAAATCCAAAGAGGAAAATACCAGGACAAATCCTAACTCCATGCTGGACGAGAGTTGCTAGTGCTCTCCTCAGTGCGCCCTTGGCTGACCCAAGTCTACACTGCAGAGTAGAGCCCACTCTGAGGCCAACCGGCCCCTGCTCTCTCTCCCATTTCCTACCCGTCACATTCACCTGTTCTAGAAGTGGAATAAGTCCCTCAAACTCTGGCCAGAAAGAGCATCGTGAGGTCAAACAACTGCAGGGATGACCAGAACGATCGAAGAAAACATAGTACCTGGAAAGATCTGCGTGGATTCACAGACCTTGTCAGAAAAGCCAGCGCGGGAGGAGGGGCCTTACAGAGCAAACCACAGGGACAGCTGATTGCCCAGCAGATAGTACAATGGGGCTCAAACTTCAGTGTGTATTGCAACCACCCAGAGGGTGTGTGAAAACACAGAAACCCAGGGTTTCTGAGTCAGTAGCTGACGCTGATGCTGGTCCAGACACCATACTTGAAAAATCACTGTCCCGGTAAATGGGCAAGAGCTGCCCGGTCTGTCATTCTCCCTGGGGCAACTCCAGATCCTGATTCATCCCCCTTCACCTCCCAAACAGAGCCTCAAGAAAACTCAGGATAGGAATTAAACAGCCATCCCTCCCTCTCCCGCCCCCCTGCCTTTCCCATACACACACCTCTGCTGCTAATGGATGAGGAGAACAATTATCAACCCGTTCCTGATAAATACCACCCAGCGCTGAGTCTAGTTCTCACCTGTGTACAAGGTGATTTTGCAAAAGGAGTGAGCTACATACAGTGCAAAACGGAGGACACAGCCATGCAGGAGGAGTGCTCAGGAGCTCTCCCGGTCCAGTTCTCTGCCCTGCTGCATGATCCCTCGGTCCTGGGATGACAGTGCCACAGGGACGGTGCCAGGGAAATGGTGTGACCTGGTTTCCTCCTCACTCATTTATCCTGATGCGCTGCCACAATGCACAGCGACTGCCCGCTGAGGATGCACTTCATGTCACTGAACTGTTGCCCTGCCAGGCTCGCTGACAAGCCAGTGCAAAGGAAAAGTAGCTGGTGGCCACAAACATACTACATGTCCGGCGGGTGGCAGGGCACGATCCCTCAAGACCAGGATCAGAGGATTTCTGACGGAGAGGAGACCACTAAAAACATTTCTTTCCTTCCCAAAGCTGATTACATGATACACTACACTATTTTACTAACAGCAGGAGTTACTGCTACAATCATATCGTTTTGTTTTATGGGGGGGGGGGGCAGTTAACGGAAGTTCCTACAGAGAGCGGTGTTGTGAATAATGTAAACATGCTGGGGTAAGAGCCCTTCCTACAAGTCTCTTCCCCTGGGGTTC
Organism: Mirounga angustirostris; assembly: GCF_029215605.1. Lineage (NCBI taxonomy): Eukaryota > Metazoa > Chordata > Mammalia > Carnivora > Phocidae > Mirounga > Mirounga angustirostris. Next base: position 41,107,000 of record NW_026991720.1, read on the forward strand.
AAATGGGAAAATCGGGCCAATATTCACCACATGTCAGCCTGACCTTTCCTGGCTACGGGACAAGAGAGGTTACATACATCTGGGGCTGCAGTTGTGGGCCTGAACACCAACTTCAGGCTAAATAAGGAAAAAGAATGAGGAGTGATTCATTCACAGCATTTTGGTGAATATACACAGTGTATAGTGTTTGCAAATAATTGGCCTTTCAGATGATTTTGTGCACACAAATGGGCATATTTGGTGAGACAAATGTCACTCTCCCTCTCATTTAAAAAAAAAAAAAAAAATCCAACTAGCTCCTTCTCATATGCAAAACTGTGCAATAGTTCCCAGGCCTCTGAGCGCCTGATCTGGTATAAACCCCACGAAGTCTTCTGAGTCAAACAACGTTCTCCAAAGCAGTAACACCAACGTAATCTCCACTTAACCCCAAAATTATGAACTGACCTCAGATATACCACGTTCAAGATATGGGCCATAAGCCCAAATGGCTGTATTCAGAACATTCTAGAGCACGAGAGCTCAGCCACAGGTGACAGTATCGGCTGGGGCCTCAAGAACACTGATTGGATAATCTTGCCCTCTCCCTACCCCCCCCCCAAAAAAGTCCACTCATTTGCATGCACAGATGAGGCCATGCAAGAAGTGCCTTCACACCCCAGGCCCCCGGGGGTTCCCGCCCTCACCTGTTTTCCAAGAGCGTCATGCACACCACTTCTCGCACCCCAGGGTTGTTGGCCTTCTCCACTGAGCAGCCCTGCAGGTTCCAAGTGGCCAGCCTCAGCACTGGCCGCCCATCCCTCGTGCCTCCGAAGGCCTCCACGGAAGGGCGGGTGGAGATGATCTGGGTGGGCCCCCCTGGTGGCAGGTCTAGGTCCTCACTCTGCAGGCTTAGTGAGGTAGGGCTGGGGTGAGGCTTGGCGGTGAAGGTCAGGCCTCCGTTGGTGTGGGTAGACGGGGGCCTGGACCTCTCTGCAAACAGCTGGTGCCGGATCCTGTCGAGGAAGGCAGCACTGATACCACCCATCCTCACTAGGTCCTCCACGCTGCGGAAGGGCCCATGCTCGCGGCGGTAGTCCACAATGCTGACAGCCATCTTCTCCGTGAGGCCTCGAACGCTCATCAGCTGAGCCGGGGTGGCCGTGTTGATGTTGACACGCGGGGTGAGGGGCACGGCCGTGGCAAGGTGGTGAGGCTGCTGCTCCGCCAGCAAGTCTCGCCGCAGGGAGCTGGGAGAGTGCTGCGCAGAGCTGCCCTTGCTGCCCACGCAGATCTCAAACTTGACCTGCTCCAGTTTGGTGGCACCCACGCCGCTGACCAGTGCCAGGTCCTCCACCTTTTTGAAGCCACCGATGTACTCGCGGTACTCCACGATGCTGCGTGCCACTGCACGCGTCACCCCAGGCAGGGTCATCAGCTCCTCCTCGGTGGCCGTGTTGATGTTGAGCCGCTCCTGATTCACCAGGATGTTGCTGAAGTTGCAGGCAGCGCTGAACTTGCGGTTATGGGACAGGTCCGAGGGGTCCCGCGGTATGGAGCGGTGGCAGCCCAGCGTGCTCCCCATGCCGGCCAGGGTCCGTGGCCCGGGAAGGCCTCACCCCCACAGAAGAACTCTCTGGCTAGGGAGGAAGCCCAACAACCTTACTGGCACAGATGGAGGGAAGGTTCGGGATGCAGGGAATGAAACGGTTACCAAAGACAAACGCTAAATCTCCATGCCCAGGGTGTCCAAAAGTACCTTTCACTTGGCCACCTGGAAAACAAATTAATAAGCACACAAATCGATTGAATCAGTTAATCAGTTTGCATTGGCACTCCCTAACTAGAGCAGGAGTTTTAACCAGGAGTCCCAGGCTGATGGCCCGTCGGTGAACTCCTGAACACGCACGAGGCTGGCCCATATGGATTTTCCTCCGGAGAGATGTGGGTTTTGTCACGCTAGGGTCCAAAAAGGCTATGAGCTGCTTCTCTTGCAAAGAGACCTATCCTCATCAGCCCACATCTCTGGTCTCTGCCTCTCTCACCTCTCGCAGCCATGAGGCCATCCCCCCTTAGGTCGCCCCCACCTGGGCCCGGGCAGAAGGGAGAGAGCATCTCCCACGCCCACCCCGCCTCCTGACAGTCAGCACTACCTGCAACTTGGGAATCCCGCCCTTACTAGGGCAGGTACCGAGAAGCGGTTTTATCGACCCCCACCAGACCCGCCGCCGGTCCCCGCGCCCCACCTCGCCGCTGCTCCCCCGGGGCGTCCTTCCACCTGCGGCTCGGAAGCCTGAGCCCAACCCAGGACTGCGCGGGCCCCCCGCCTCCAATCCTGGTGCCCGCGCGTGTGCGGGTCAGTGGCTGGGCCTCCTCGGGCCGCGCGTCCCGGCTCTTTCTGCGGGAGAAACTCTCAGAGTCGCTCTCCCAGAGCCGGCAGGAGCTGCAGGGCTGCGCGGAGGTGGCAGCGGCGGCGAAATCCGGCCGCCGTGGCTGCACCAAGTCTTGAGGCTGCACCAGGACTTGCGGCGTCGCCGCAGTTGCGTTGATCGAGGCGAAAAGTCCTGCGCCCGACTCGGACGCGGGATCCGCCAGGACCGCGTCGGTGCCCAGCACCAGAGCCACGGCTCCAGCTCGCCGTCCGTGTCAAAGCCAAAGTCCTGGCCGCGCCGCCCGCGCCTCCGCCGGCACCACGGCCACGCCTCCCCCCGCGCGGCAACTCCCCCCGGGACTCCAGAGGGAACGTGGGGGCGGGGCCCGAGCGCCAGACCTGAGCCCGAGAGAGCGGAACCCGAGAGCGCTGGGGCGGGGCCCTGGAGTGCGGGGGCGGGGCCCTGGAGTGCGGGGGCGGGGCCCTGGAGTGCGGGGGCGGGGCCAGAACGCGAGAGGGTGGAGTGCAGAGCCGGGGAGTGTGAGAGGCGGGGCCCTGCTGCGCGGGGGCGGACAGAGCGCGTGGGGGTGGAGATGGAATGCGGGAGCGCAGGGGCGGGGCCACGGCGGGAGGGAGTGGGCCCCGGGGACGCGGAGGCGGGATTTAGGGACCGAATGGGCGGGGCGGATGCTCCGGCGGCAGCGGCGGGTCACACCGAGGTTGCCCTGGGTCCTGCAGCTCCTGAGTGGAGGTTGCTACCAGAGACCCAGGGTTGGATATGCGGGATGGAGGGTGTTTAGTCTTGCCCGAGGCGAGACCTGCCAAGCTGCTTTACGGCAAGAAGAGCCCCAAAGAAGAGAGGGGCGCCCAAGACGCAAACACTACCAGGCCACCAGCCTGAGTTTACATCATCTTTGGGGCGTGGGGCAGGATCTGGGCACTCCTTGTGGCGAAGGAGACCCTGCATGTCAGGGGCCTCGCTCAGTTCTGCATTCATGCATTCAAGCTGAGAACGTTCCCGGGGGGCGGGGGGAGCTGAATGGGATCTTTTTAACTTCTGCTCCCCACTTTCCACCTCCTCTTTTCTTCCACTGGAGAATTACCTTTGCACTGCTCACAGAGAGATGTCCTCAAACAATGTTAGTAACGCACCGTGCTGCTAGGAGAGGGCATGCCCCACAGATTATTTAGAGATGTGTTCGAAGACGTCACTTAATAGGGTTGCTTGTTTGAATGTATAGCGCTCTGAGTAAATAGCGATATGTTTCTCTAAGTATTAAATCTAATCATTAAGGAGACTGAAAATGCTAGTTGGAAATGGAGATTGCTTACCAAAATTCAAAACAGTTTTTGGATCATACCACTAAATGACAATTTAGTTAAAGATTAAAGAGCCTGCTGAATTACAGTGGATACACGTAGCTAGAGTATTCGATTAAACAAACCATGAGGTGATAGTTTTGAATACTTTGACCCTGGACATTTAGTGTCCTCTGAAGTTTCATCCCCCAACCAGTGTGACCAATGCTCCTGCTTTAAATTCCCAGGGCTAGGTCAGCAAAAACAGTAACTCTTAGGGAAGGCAGAAAGTACTCCAGATGTGAAATGAGAGGCAGCCAAAGCATGACAAAATGCTATTGCCTTTCTGAGGCACATTCCCCTACTGTGCATACTAGTCAGGACTTAACTGCAAGTGACAGATATCCAAGTTACACTAGCGTAAACAAAAAACAACAAAAAAAGAGGGGTGTCCGTGTTGTTGTGTGCAAAAGTTAAGGAATGGAGTTTATGTCAAGCATGGCTGCATCCAGCTCAAATGATGCCATCAGGACCTGGTCTGACTCCCTCCTTCTATCCCCACCCCGCAACTCCAGTACTAAACTACATCATGCCACTCATTTCCTCCTGTGATCCTGTTGCGATACGAGAAAAAATGTTCAGGCAAAGCACAAAAATCCCTTGGAGAGGAGGAAAGTCTTTGTTGAGCAGAATGCCTTGATGAGCCTTTGTGGCTGTGGACAGACAGCCTGGGGGCATGACCAGTTGGAATAGAAGTAGAGAAATCACATATTTTCTTACACAAACCAGGACACTTTACAGGGTAAAAGGGACACTATAACATCACTGGCACAGCAGGCCTAACCTGGTTAATCTAAGCATATGTTAACCTGGTTCATCTAAACGTATGTGCCCCCTTGGTAGAAATGAATCCAAGAGCTGGCAAAACCTCTGTGCATTGAAACAAACAAAACCACAACAACATGATCAAATTTAAAATGACTGGCCATACCAAATGTTGATGAGGATATAGAGCAATTGAAACTCATACGTTGATGGTAGGAGTGTGAGACAGTCTAACCACTTTGGAAATCAGTCTGGCAGTTTCCTAAAAAGTTAAACACTCATCTACCATATGACCCAACCACTCCACTCTTAGGTTTTTACCAAAGAGACATGAGAGCACGAAACCCAGAGACTTGTACATGAATGTTCTAGGAGCTTTGTTAAAGCCAAAAACCAGAAACAACCCAAATCCACCAGTAGATGAGTAGATAAACAATTAGTGGTATATGCATATGATGTAATACTACCCAGCAATAAGGACAAACTATTAATACACACATTATTGAAGAATCTCGAAATCATGATACTGAACGAAAGAAGCCAGGCAAAAAAATGAGAGAACATATTGCTTGATTCCATTTATACAAAACTCTAGAAAATACAAGCTAATCTATATGCAGAGAAAGCAGATCAGCACTTGCTTGGGGTTGTGATGGATGAAGGAGTGGATGAAAGGGCATAAGGAAACTGGGGGGGGGGGTGATGGAAATGTTGTTGAAGAGGTCATGTTTTCAGGAGTGTGTGCATGTCAAAACAGAGAATTGAACCCTTTAAATATGCGCAGTTTAGTGTTCTTCAATTATGCCTCAACAAAGTTGAAAAAAAACCTTCAAAAGATAAAAAGGACTGCTCTTTGAACTAGAAGAGGAAGAAAAAGAAGAGGAGGATGAGGAAGAGAAGAAGGAAGAAGGCAGGATTATTTTGGGAGGAGGAGTAGTTGAGGTGTAAGGAAGGTGAGGAGGAGGGAGGTGAAGGGGAGCAAAGAGACCCAGGAAGAAGTTGAGTCTGGAGTGAAAAGAAGAAAAGACCAGTGAACATGCCCAGTTAGGGATGGGGCCCCAGGAGAGGGGATACCAGAGACTTTAAGACTAATGTCATGTCTGACAGTCTGTTTTATCTGCTGTGCTCTTCTCTGATGTAACCCCCACACTTACCACCCTGCATCTTTAATAAGAAAGGTAATGGCTTTGAATGAGTGCTGTTCAGGAGAAGTCAGGTAGGGGAGCTGAGCCTCTCTGGGTAGATACGGGATAGCGAGAAGGGAGCAGCTGAAATATGCAAGATGAGAGAAAGATCCAGGATTCACTGGAACAAAATCCCAGTCAGAGTGACCTGGCGACATGTCTGCCTTTCACGAATCCCCACTGAGACTGGGAACTTGGCTGGGGGCCCTGCTACCCAGGGGATGGAAGTTTGAGCGGTGTCATGTGACCATCCAAGGACAGGGAGCTAGGGCCTGGCTGACATCTGTGTTACAGGAGGCTGGCAGAGGGCAAGGGTCCCATCATTCGTGCTGAGCGCCACAGCCTGTGGCCACTGGTCCTGACAACAGAGATCTCACCTGGGGCCTTGGTCAGAGGGACAGAGTGATGGAGGTCACTGTCCTGCTTCTTAGTTGGTTTCAAAGGTAAAAGGTGGTTCAGGGGAAGGGAGAGGTGGTGGAAGGGAAGAAGGGAAAGCAGTTTTCGATGTTCAGTTTCAACATCCATGGCTCTGGAGATATGGTGATGAGGAAAACACATGATTTCTCTATTCCCAGAGCTGAGAGGCCATCAGAATGCAGACATTAAATCAGTAAGAGCAGAGCATGTTAGAATAAAGGAAAGGGGAAGAAGATACAGCTGTAAATTAAAAATAACTGAGTGTAGGGGACTTCCTTGGGAGGTAAGGATGACAACTGACAGATGAACCAGGAAAGATGCCCCAACCCCCAAAACCTCAGTCCCTGCAGAGAGGCCCCATTTTCCTAGTCAACAAGGGGTTTGGCCAGGCTACTGACAGCTACAACAGCACCAACACTGTGCAATGACAGAACTAGATTCTGTCCTGAGTATCTGAGATGTGACCTCAACAGTAGGTTTGTCACTCTCCACCACAGCAGACTTCTGTGCTCCCAAACTGATGAAACACAAGGCATTGGCAGTTCACTTGAACTTTCTAAATCAGACCCTGCCCCCCGAGAATCATGGCTTTTGATGGCCCAGAATGACCACAGATGGACCCCATGGACAGTGGCAATGGAAACACCTTCAGCCTTCAAATTTCTTCTGCTGCTCTGCGTGAAGACCCTCGGCCGTGAACCTCACCATTAGGAGCATTCTCACCGGGTTCTCTAAATGAGTCTGTTGCGCTGCTATACAGCAGGGAGTGGAAGACTGTGACATGGGTGATCGCCAGCCATGTTTCCCAGAACTCTCATCCCTGCGTGATCCCTTCCCGTGTTGACTCGGCTTGGCCATGTGACTTGCTATGACCAGTGGGGCATTAACAAGAGGCAAGCAAGGATTTGATAAGCATTTGCCCATTGGGTCCTGTCCCCCTGGAATGTTTCCTCTTAGACTCTAACTGCCATGCTATAGGGAAGTTCTGGCTCTCCTGTTGTGGGAAGGGGCACCCCAGCCCACAATCAGCACTAAGGCCTCACATGGGTGAGAGAGACCTTCTAGGACCTTCCAGTCTTGCCCAGCCACCTGCTAGATGAATCCACAGGAGCAAGCTGAGGAGAGACCACAAGGAGCAGAGAAAACTACCTAGCTGAGCCCAGCCAACCTACAGGATCATGAGAGAGAATACACTGTTATAGGCTTATAAATACTGCAAAGGTTGCCTCCGAGCAATATCGATCATACAGATGTGATCCTCAGGCCTTATTTTTCCAGCAAGAAAAGCCAATGTCATAGCTCCAAATGTAATCCCCTTTACAATTCGTTGACATCTGTCCCATTCTCAGAGTGGTCTCACCAGGCTTTGATTTCCCTCAAAGAAAGTGGTTTGAAGGCTTTTTTTCAATTGGATCACAAGAGAGTTTCGAAGCATTTAGGCTGCTCTCTTTTGAAGTGGTAGATGAGCGTCTCATGACAGCTGTAGCAATACAGCAAGCTGGGTTTTTAAACTGTTGTATTTAAACACAATAAATAAGCATTTTTGTTGTGTTTTTTTCTATAGCTCCATTTCCCCTCCCCCCCCCCCCCCCCCCCCGCCATGGAAGACAAGCTGGAGAAGAGCAGGAAAGAGAAGTCCCTGAGTGCCCCAGTCCCATCTCTGGCGTTCCCCCAGGTGGGGCAGAGGGACCAGCCTGCAGTGAGGCCAGGGGCCCCTCCTCCTGTCCCTTGGGTGGCCCCATGGCATCCTTCATGCACAGCAGTTATCTCAGAGACTGCTTTTGAAGGCTATGGAGGTGCCAGGCGTCCTCTCGTCTGAACCCTGTGAACGAAGGCTGGACAGTCAGGCACCTCTGAGCTGTTTGCGTCCAACACCTGGACCATCTCCCACACTATCTCGATGGGCTCCATGGAGCTCATGATCTTCATGCTCCACGTAAAGTAGAGGGAGCATGCCTGCCCTCCTGACATGCTTTCTTGTTTCTATCACTGCTTTGGATACCTGAGGTTTGGTCTTCTCCACGTGTGGCTTCATGCCAGTTCTTTCTGGCTGACCTCAAACACAGGTGCGGATGAAGGTGAAGGAACTTTCCCTTCCAATGACCCCTTGCTGGCCCCGGCTGTGGCCAGAGGGAGAGGATGGGGTCACACCGTCAGACAAATTCTGGTGGTCAGGCATCTATCTCAACTGCCAGTGTGGAAGGTGTTTCCTTTGGAGGATACAACCGGGGGGAAGCTGATTCCATCTGGGACTCCATCACTGCTTCTGGTGTGTGGGTGCTGGGGAGGCTACAGGGCCACGCTGGGGGCTGTGCTGGGGTGGTCTTCCTCTCCAGGCCAGGCAGGGGACTAGCAGACGCTTTGGCTGAGCTGCTGGCCTTCAGTCCTAACTCCGGGTCCTCCTCAAGCGACTGATTTTTCTGTCTTGCAGCTCTGACTATTCTCAGAGTAGGAAGTAAGGGTGGAAGTGGCAGGCTCATTGGCAGAGACGCGATGGGTTGGCAGAGACGCGATGCCGTACCTTGCAGGATGAGTATAAAGGGCAGCTGTTAGTGGGATCAGCCAAAGGCTGGGCCTTCAGAGTGATGGCGTAGCCCACCAGCTCAGATCTCTTATAGGGCAGAAGCACATAGATTACCATCACTTCATCATTCTTCTGGCCCATCTGTGAGTCCTGGATCCTTTCCCGTGTGTAGCCCACGGACACCATCAAGTCTCTCCAGGCTCCTTGTGGTAAGGGAGTGGCTCTATCTAAGGCATTAGTTCCTTCCCGTGGTCCATGTCTGTCCACAGAACCTTCATAATCTCCTCTAAAGTACCTCCCTTGATGGGATTGACGACGAAGAATTTCTTGAGGTTTTCACACTCCATGGACATGTAGAAGGGAATATTGTATATTCTGTTCAGTACTCATTCTCACAATAAAGAAAAAAATTAGAAAAATAAAAGAGATTTTTAAAATGAGAAAAATGGAAAAGAATAAAGAAAAAAGTTAGGAAAATAAATGAAATTAACAAAATGAAAAAAAGAATAAAGAAAAATGAGAAAAGTAAAAGGTTAAGAAAACAGGAAAAAAATAAAAGGGGAAATGTAGCAGAAAAAATTTAGATTAGAAAATTGTAAATAAAGGAATAAAGAAAAAATAAGAAAGATAAAAAATAGAGGGGAAAAAAATTTTTTAAAAATAAGCAAAATAGACAAAAAGCCAAACAAAGAGGAAAATACTTAACTTTGGTGAAAGTCCCTCAGGTGACCAAAAGCCAGCTTCCTGAACTAGAAGGACCAAAAATCTAGGCTGAGCCAGGGACTTATATAGGTGCTTAGAATTCCATAACAGTGGCTCCTAATGAAGTCATAGCAAGAAATGGACCTACCACAGCCAGAGATACTCCACAGTGGCTTTCTAACATTTTTGTCTCAAGAACTCTTTACTATTAAAAAAAAAAAAAAAAGCCACTTTTGTTTATGTGGATTATAGCAATAGATATTTGTCTTATTAGAAACTAAAACCTATAAAATGCTTCAGTGGCTTTTTCATTTCTGGTTTGAAAAGCTATAAAAAATTTTCAGTTTTTAAAAAACTCAATGTGTAGACTTAAAATAGTCAATTTTTTTTTTCTTTAAACTTCAATTGATTGGTCTCAAAATAATACCACTTAACTGACATCATAATATTCTACAGAAATGTTCTTTTGCATGTAATTTTTTTGTCTGGTTTTGGTATTAGGGTAATGCTGCTCTCACAGAAGCAGTTAAAGGAGTATTCTTTCCACTTCTACCTTCTGGAAGAAACTGTAGAAAATTGATACCTTTTCTTCCTTAAATAACTGGTAGAACGCATCCATGAATCCATCTGGGGCTGGTGCTCTTGCTTTGGAAGGTAATGGAGACTGATTCTTCTTTGATAGAGGCCTATTCAGATGGTCTGTTGTGTAAGCTTTTTTTTTTTTTTCAAAATGACATTTTTAGAGAGAATTAATACAAACATTTCCATGACAGTAAACTAAATAAAAAAGATTGTGAAAAAACGTTTCCCTGTTGAGGTTCCATTTGTCTATTTGCAGATATGCTCAGTCTATTTGCCACCAGGTCACTGACTGCGGGAGCTTATTTCTTCCGGTGAGATACATAGATACTAGAGGAGACAGTTTCTAATCAATGTCACATGCAAACCTGCAACCGCTTTGGTTTTACTAAAAGGCTTAGCATCAGCCGCCACAATAGAGCTCAATACAAGTTAAAAACAGACACCTCCATTCACAACTTCCAGGGAATTCAGAAGTACTGTATCTCCTTCCTTCACTGGACTTGGCCTTCTCCCAGAGAAGTGGCTTGAAAGGCAGGAATGAAACTTTGGCAGCACCGGTTTGCGTTTCTTTGCATCAGATTTCTCCTTTAACGCTCATAGTCTACCGGCTGAGACATTGTTTCATTGCATGGCTGACAAGTGAAGGCCTTTGTCATTTCCCAGACATGGTAAAGGCCTCTCCGACTGGCGCTTTATTTCTTACGGAGCATTTGGCTGGAGGTTATTGTAGCAAAGTCCCAACAGAACGAGGTGGCTTCATTAACAGTACCACAACGGAGGACATTTACCATCAGAAGCACTGTGTTGCCCTCCCCTTTTCCCCATCATTATTGCTATTATAGAAAATAATATTCATTAATCTTTCAAGGATGTGATTATCATCATCACATTTGGGAACTCTCACTCCCATTTGCTTCAATCGTTTCCTCTTGAAAGCAACATTTCCAGTTTGTTTCAGACTTCCCTTTTTCACAGAACAGTTTATTCTTTGTTTATTAAATTTGAGGGTTGATAACTTTCTTCTTGGTAGAGCCTATTACTTGGGTTTCTGAATGCCTAATTAGGAGCCTTCTCCTTAGCACAGAATACTCCAAAATCAGAACAGGCAATGAGGCAACTATTCCTATCTTAAGATAAATCATGCCCTTGGACCCTATACTTCTGGGGGTGGGTTGAAGGCTCCTTCCGCCAGACCCTGGGCCAGGAGGAGGGAGCACGGCTGGCTGGAGCTAGGGGAAAAGGCTCTCATGCACACAGGCAGCAGGGAGACCTCACCTGTTCCTCCTCCTCTTCAGGCTCACCTGGCTGCAGCTGGTCCCCCCTGTTGACCCCCTGCCAGGTTCAACCTCACCATGCACTTTCCTGGTTCTCACCTTGTCTTCTCTTTCTGATGCTTTTTTGGGGGGAGGGGGCACATTTCTCCTAAATATTGGAAAAGTAAGTCCTGGTAAGTTTGTCCCTGACCTCACAGCCCCGCTTCCAGTAATAATTTCCTTAAGAAATAACCTCAAAGGCCTTAAAGAGCATCCCCCAAAGTGTGATCCAGTGGTGGTGAGGAAGAGGAATTGAGGAGGTCCCAGACACATCATTAAATATATTGAACCCCTCAAAGGGGAATCTCTCCCTTTTCATTTCTCTGACCATCACTGCAGTTGTGTTGGGGAGAAACTCTCAGTTTGGGGCCACCATGACCAGAATATGTTCTCACATTTGTTCATCTCATAAAGAAAATGCTGACCTCAGGCTCAGAATTTTGGCAGGCACCAGGATCTAGCTAGAATTCAATTATATTGTTTTCCATTTTGGGGGGTTTTGTTTTGTGGCTATCTTGTATTTATAGCAAAAGATACAACTGTTCATATAGTCCATAAATTCCCATGCCCAGATGGTGCTCAGAGATGGAAATAGACCATGGAGGTATACAGGAAAGGCTGCCCAGTGAAGGCTGTGTTTTAAAGGCAGTGATTCCTAACCTCACAGCACCTAGGAATCCCAGAGTAGTTGTCAAAATCCCAATGCCCAGGCCCTTCCCCAGACCAATTCCATCAGAAACTCTGAGCATGGGATCTAAGTAAGGGTATTTGTTAAGCCTCCAGATGACTCCAGTGTTCAGCTTAGAGACAGTGTTTCCAACTGATGTTAAGTCTGAGCATAAATGAGACTAAACCTTTTCTCCACACCAGAGCAGCAGGATCAACATCTGGAACACGAATAACCAGGGCTGACCACAGTCCTAACATCTCAGTCCAAAAAACTATGGAATTTTAGAGCTGGAGGGGAATCTGAGAGCACAGAGTCTAGATCTTCATTTTATCTTTGAGGACTTGAAAGGCCAAGGAGCTTGCTGGGAATTACCCCGTAGGACCCCAGAGTAGGGCTCCTTTCCCAACATCATGCTGCCTCTCTGGTGGCTATAAGGGCCTCATTTGTGGATTGATCTGGAAGAAACTACAATCTTTTTCGAGGAATAAGGTAGAGACACAAAAAGTTGGAAATTCGGCTTCCAGAAAGTACATAGGGAAGACATTAGACAGAGAGCCCAAGAGGTACCATGGACATTCTTCAAAGTATGTTCCATAGTAGGAAATTGCCAGGTTAAAGAAATTGAAATGAGTCTCATCATTGCAGGACTTCTCAGGGCTTTCAATTTACTAACATGTATAGGGAATCTCTGGAAGGAAAGAGTACAGGCAGCACTTACTTGCTTTTTTATGTGGAACATCTCACAGAACTAGCATTTCTGGGAGAAATATTAGGTGGGCACAATTTCCTAAAGCTCTTTCCCTCTTACCCTGCTTTCTTTGTCTTAGAAGCACTTATCACTTAAACAATATTTGTTTATTGTCTGTCTCTTCCTCACTAAAATATAAGCTCCTTGAGGAAAGGGAATTTGACTCCACTGCTGTATCCCAAGTACCTCCAATGGTGCCTAGGCCTTAATCAATATCTGGGAAAAGGAATTAACCGATAGTCTCTTGAAACATCAGTAGCCATGACTGGTTACCTAGTGGGATTCCTCCTATTCGTGGTTGTAGGTCTCTCACCACCACATTACACGTTAGGCTAAATTTGGGAGTCTGTATGCTGCGGGGACCCTCCCAGGACTGAGCAGCCCTGGTTGGCACCTGGGTGAATGGCCAGGCTCTGGCACTGATGAACTTCGGAACCTTGGATAACTCAATTGACTTCTCTGGGTTCCATTTTCCTTATCAGTAAGGTAAGTGGACTGGATTAGACAATCTCCAAACGTCCTCCTCAGCTATTGTATGACAAGTGGCTAAATTAAAATATCTGACATAATTGAGGATTTTTCTATTTCTCCTTGGAGTTCTATCAGTTTTTGCTTCATGTAGTTTGAAGCTGTTATCAGGCCCATAAATATTTAAGATTGTTATATCCTCCTGATGAATTAACCATTTTATCATTACGAAGTAACCTCCTTTGTCCTTGGTAATTCTCTGCCCTGAAATCTACTTTGTATGATATTAATATATCTGCCCCAGCTTTTTGTATATTAGTGTCACCATGGTACATCCTTTTCCATCATTCTACTTTTAACCTATTTGTGTCTTTCTACTTAAAGTGGCTTTCTTGTATAGATAACCTGTAGTTGCTTCTTGCTTTTTTTACCCAATCTCTCAATCTCTGCCTTCAAATTGAAACATTTAGACCTCATAAATTTAATGTGATTATTGATATTATTAGTTTTTTTTAAATAAGTTCTACACCCAAAGTGGAGCTGGAATCCACGACCCCGAGATCACGATTCATGTGTTCTATGCACTGAGCCAGCCAGGTGTCCCAATACGATTAGGTTTAAATTGACCATCTTATGAAACCAGAGAAAGAGACAAACCATAAGAGACTCTTAATCTCAGGAAACAAACTGAGGGTTGCTGGAGTGGAGGGGGGTGGGATGGATGGGATGGCTGGGTGATGGACATTGGGGAGGGTATGTGCTATGGTGAACACTGTGAATTGTGTAAGACTGATGAATCACAGACCTGTACCTCTGAAACAAATAATACATTATATGTTAATAAAAAAAAAAAGAAGATAGTAAGAAGGGAAAAATGAAGGGGGGAAATTGGAGGGGGAGACGAACTATGAGAGAGTATGGACTCTGAGAAATAAACTGAGGGTTTTAGAGGGGAGGGGGGTGGGGGGATGGGTTAGCCTGGTGATGGGTATTAAAGAGGGCATGTATTGAATGGAGCACTGGGTGTTATATGCAAACAATGAATCATGGAACAGTACATCAAAAATTAATTATGTAATGTATGGGGACTAACATAACAATAAAATAAAATTAAAAAAAATAAATTGACCATCTTGTTTGTTTTCTGTTTGTTCTATTTATTCCTTTTTCCCCTTTTCCTCTTTTTCTGCCTACTTTTGAACTGATCACATTTTTGTAATAGCTTTTTTGACATATAATTCATATACCATACACTTCACTCATCAAAAGTGTACAATTCAGTGATTTCTAGTGTATACACAAAAGTGTGTAACAGTTACGGAACATTTTGATCACCACAAAAAGAAACGTCACACCTTTTAGCTATCACCCCCAAATCCTCCCACTCCTACCCTTTCCCCAGCCCTAGAAGTCACTAAGCTACTTCCTGTCTCTATAGATTTGCCTATTCCAGATATTTCATATAAATGGAGTCACATAGTATGGTCTTTTGTGACTGGCTTCTTTCACTTAGCATAGTGTTTTCAAGATTCGTTCATGTTGTAGTGTGTATTAGTACTTCATGCATTTCCACGGATGAGTTCCACTGTATGGACATGCCACATTTTTTGTTTATCCATTCATCCACTGATGGATATTTGGGTTGTTTCTACCTTTTGGTTATTATGAATAATATTGCTGTGAACATTCATGTTTGGTGTACACATATTTTTCATTTCTCCCGAGCATAAACCTAGGCATGGCATTGCTGGGTCATATGGTAACTCCATGTCTAACAATCTGAGTCCGGCCAGACTGTCCCAAAGTGGCTGTCCCAATTTACATTTCTGCTAACGGTGCATCAGGGTTTTTAATTCACCGCATTCTCTCCAACGTTTGTTAGCATTTGCCTTTTTGCCTACAGCCATCCTGGTGGGTGTGAAGTTCTTATGTCATTGTGGTTTTGATTGCATTTCCCTGATGACTAATGATGGAGAGCATCTTTTCAAGAGCTCACTGGCCATTTGTATGTCTTCTTTGGTGAACTGATTACTGTTAGGATTTCATTTTCTTTCTTTTATGGCTTACTTGCTGTAAGTCTCTGTATTGTTATTTTAGTGGTTGTTTTGGGCTTACAGCATACATCCTTATGACTACATTTGTGTGATCTTGTGTCACTTCATGTATATTCAAGAACCTTACCAAAGTGCACTTTGATTTTTCCGCCCCTGGCTTCTGGCCGGCTGTCGTCACATCTCTGGTTAAATTACAAGCTCTCCTCTTGTAGCACCCCGGGACTCTGCTACCTTGAGGGAGTAAAACTTGTCGTGGGAAGCTAGAGGAGGGAAAGTAAATGGGTTCGCTTTTTAGCACTTTGCCCTGTTCCTGGAGGGCAGGCCCAAGTCCAGCTGTGAGGATCACCAGAGAGAACATCAAGAGAGGCCTGGCCTCAGATGCAGGGAAGAGGAGAGGAGATCTCAGAACGGTAGATATCCTGAGGAATCCCTGAGGCACATTGGCACATTCCTGACTCTCCTACAGGTCTCCCTGGCTGCATTCCTCGGCATCCAACCATTGGGTTCATAACTAATACCTTTGTCAGTTGTAGTGATTCCATGTGAGTCAGGTAAGCGCAACAGAGAGGCATGGGCTTGGTGACAGAGAGAGCAGGACTCAAATATCAGCTCTACCACTTACAGAGAGACCCAGGGACAAGATACTAAACTCTCATGAGCTTCAGTTGCTTCACCTATAAAATGGGAGGGGGGGGTGGATTCTTACTTCATAATGTTGCTAAAAGGATTAAAGGAGGCGATGTGGGTAAAAATGGCCAGCATATGACATTACAAGTGCTCCATTAATATTTTATCCCTTCTATATACCTCACCATCTATGTGAGCCAATTATATTCTACTTTTTTTATATTTCTCAAGCATTCATAATTCAGGGACTACATCGTGCTTGCGAATCTTTTTCCTTTCCATACTCTGAAAATTCTAGTGAGTTCAAATGTTTTTATGGAATTGTCACAAACTCCCTACTTTTCAATGTGTATGACTACCATTTATTGGGCTGACTCAATGCCAGGGATGTGCTGGGCTCCCTGCATGCCTCATTTCCAAAGCTAATTATCAACCCCATAGGATGGGCAGAGTTTCTCAACCTTGGTGCCGTTAACATTTGGGGCCTGATAATTCTTAGTTGTGTGGGCTGTCTTGGGCCTTGTAGAATACACAGCAGCATCCCTCGGCTCTACCCTCTAGATGCCAGGAGCACCCCCGCAGTTGTGACAGTCAAAAATATCTGCAGACATTACCATACATCTTCTGGGGGACAAAAATTTCTCCCAGGTGAGAACCACTGGTACAGAATTGGTGTCCTTCCCATCTACCTGTGAGGAAGCCACGGTTCAGAGTGG
Organism: Mirounga angustirostris; assembly: GCF_029215605.1. Taxonomy (NCBI): domain Eukaryota; kingdom Metazoa; phylum Chordata; class Mammalia; order Carnivora; family Phocidae; genus Mirounga; species Mirounga angustirostris. The sequence goes on from NW_026991720.1 coordinate 41,123,479, forward strand.
TCAAGAGCTTTGCTCAGAGTCACATTGCTACCAAGTAGTGGAGGCAGGATTCAGATGAGTCCAGTTGCTCCTACGCCCTGCATTACGGTGACTTGAGAATGTATTCTTATCCATAAAGAGAGCCTCAAATACCTTTGACATCCCAGCCTCAGCTCTGTCTTCCATGCTGCAGACGCCTGAACTCTGAACTCTCTTCTCTGAAAACCAAGAAGAGGCCCCCAAAGAAGGGATTAGATAGTCCTTGTTCACAGACAGGGCTCAGGGGGCCAAGTGCAACATATTGCATGTAGCTAGCCCCTGAGTATGCTTTTCCTTGACATCAGGGGTGTTATGATTCGAATCATGTCCCCCAAAAGATATGTTGAAGTCCTAACCCTTGGTACCGTTGAATGTCATCTTCTTTGGAAACGGGGTCATTGGTGATGTAATCAAGTTTAAATGAAGTCATCAGGGTAGACCCCTAATCCCACAGGCCTGGCGTCCTTGTGAGGAGAAGAACACCTGGGCACAGACTAGGGGGAAGAGGGCCATGTGGGGCTGGAGGCAGAGATCTGAGTTACACTCCCACAAGCCAAGAAAGCTGGAAGAAGCCAGAAGAGCCAAGGAAGCATCCTCCCCTAGAAGTTTTGTAGGAACACAGCCCTGGGGCACCTTGATTTCAGACTTCCAGCCTCCAGGCTGACGAGACAATACATTTCTATTGTTTAACACCACCCGGTTTACGATACATTTGACCCTTGCACAACATGGGTTTGAGCTGCAAGGGCCCACTGATAAGCGGATTTTTTTAAATAAATACGGTACAGTACTGTAATGTATTTTCCCTTCCTTATGATTTTCTTCATATCATTTTTTCCTCTAGCTTCCCTACTGTTAGAATACAGTATATAGGGAGCAAGATGGCAGAGGAGTAGGAGACCTGGATTTCGTCTGGTCTCAGGAATTCAGCTGGATAGGGATCAACCCATTCTGAACACCTACAAACTCAACAGGAGATCGAAGAAAAGAATAGCAACAACTCTCTGAACAGAAAAGCGACCACTTTCTGGAAGGTAGGACGTGCGGAGAAGTGAATCTGAGGCGTTATTCGGGAGGATAGAAGGCGGGGGAGGGGCCTCTATCGGCCGCTTCTGGCAAGTGATAGAACCACGGAGAACAAAATCGGAACTTTTAAAAGTCTGCTCCGCCGAGGGACGTCACTCTGGTGGCTAAGCGGGGGCTGGAACCCTCCGGGACAGTGTGGTCTCAGGACCCTCGGGGTCACAGAAAGACCGGGGGTGCCTGAGTGTGGCAGAGCTCCCAGGTAACGGAGCAGGGAAGCCGGCTGCAGAGGCGGAGCCCAGGCGCGGGCTCTCAGCTCGGGGTGGCCATAAACCGTGATCCGCGGCACAGTCGGGCCCCTGCTCCTCCAGCAGGGACCCAACAAGCGGCAGAGCCAGGGAGACTCACCTTCCTCCCCCGGGGGGAGAGGTGCGGGAGTGCACCACAGGGATCTGCAGGGTTTGGAGACTCCACCCGGGGGTCGGGTGCCGGAGATAGAAACGCGCGGTCACAGGCCGGGTGAGCACGGAGTGCGGCCGGAGACCGGGGAGACGGGAGTGACTGACGGCTTTTCTCTGGGGGCTCACTGAGGAACAGGGCCCCAAGTTCTCGGCTCCTCCAGGGCGGAGATTGGGAGGCCGCCATTTTCACTCTCCGCCTCCAAAGCTGTACGGAAAGCTCGCAGGGAAGAAAAGCTCTGGAGAGCAACCCGAGCAGATTACTTAGCCCAGACCGGGCAAGGGCGGGGCAATTCCACCTCCAGCAAAGACGTTTGGGAACCATGGCAACAGGCCCCTCCCCCAGAAGATCAGCGAGAACAGCCAGCCAAGGCCAAGTTTACCGATCAATGAGAACGGCAGAACTCCAGCGCTAGGGGAATACTGCACATAGAATCCATGGCTTTTTTACCATGATTCTGTAGTCTTTCAAAGTTAATTTTTTTTTGAATTTTTCTTTTTCCCCTTTTCAACCAACATCTTATCAATCCCTTTTTTAAAAAAACATTTTTATTTTTCATTTTTAGAGTCATATTCTATCCCTTTATAGTAGTTACCCGTATTTTTGGCATATATATATATAAGTTGTTCTCTCTTTAAAATTTTGAGATAGTTTCTTCTAACAGATCAAAATATACCCTAAATCTCTAGTGTATGGTTTTTTTCTACTCCCCTGCCTGATCACATTCTCTCCTTTTTCTTTTTTTTTTTAAATCCTCTTCTTTCTTTTTTCAAACAACTTCTTAGCAATTCCTTTTATAAAATTTTTTATAATTTCGATCTTTTCAGTCATATTCCATCCCTTCATCATATCAACCCTTATTTTTGTACATATATAAGTTTTTCTTTCTTTAAAATTTTGGGAGGCACTTTCTTCTAACAGACCAAAATACACCCAAAATCTAGTGTGTGGCACTGATCTATATACCAGCCTGATTATATTTGATCATATTCTGGTTTTCTTTTGTTTTGTTCTGGTTTTGTTTGTTTTTATCTTTATCTTTTTCTTCTTTTTTTTTTTTTCTTTTTCCTTTTTTCTCTCTTTCCCTTTCTTGTCCCACTGCTTCAGGTCTTTTCTGATTTCCTGGGGACCTTGTTACCCTGTTAGCATTTTGTTCTCTCATTAATCTATTCTCCTCTGGACAAAATGACAAGACGGAAAAAATCACCTCAACAAAAAGAACAAGAGGTAGTACCGACTGCCAGGGACCTACTCAATACGGACATTAGAAGGATGTCAGATCTAGAGTTCAGAATCATCACTTTAAAGATACTAGCTGGGCTTGAAAAAAGCATGGAAATTATTAGAGAAATGCTTTCTGGAGAAGTAAAAGAACTAAAATCTAACCAAGTCAAAATCAAAAAGGCTATTAATGAGGTGCAATCAAATATGGGGGTGCTAACTGCTAGGATAAATGAGGCAAAAGAGAGAATCAGTGATATAGAAGACCAAATGATGGAAAATAAAGAAGCTGAAAAAAAGAGAGATAAACAACTACTGGATCATGAGGGCAGAATTCGAGAGATAAGTGATACCATAAGATGAAATAACATTAGAATAATTGGGATCCCAGAAGGAGAAGAAAGAGAGAGAGGGGCAGAAGGTATAATGGAGCAAATTATAGCAGAGAACTTCCCTAATTTGGGGAAGGAAACAGGCATCAAAATCCAGGAAGCACAGAGAACCCCTCTCAAAATCAATAAAAATAGGTCAACACCCCGATATCTAATAGTAAAACTTACGAGTCTCAGAGATAAAGAGAAAATCCTGAAAGCAGCTCGGGAGAAGAGATATGTAACCTACAATGGTAGAAACATTAGATTGGCAACAGACCTATCCACAGAGACCTGGCAGGCCAGAAAGGACTGGCAGGATATATTCAGAGCACTAAATGAGAAAAATATGCAGCCAAGAATACTCTATCCAGCTAGGCTGTCATTGAAAATAGAAGGAGAGCTAAAAAGCTTCCAGGACAAACAAAAACTAAAGGAATTTGCAAACACGAAACCAGCCCTACAAGAAATATTGAAAGGGGTCCTCTAAGCAAAGAGAGAGACCCTAAAAGCAACATAGACCAAAAAGGAACACAGACAATATACAGTAACAGTCACCTTACAGGCAATACAATGGCACTAAATTCCTATCTTTCAATAGTTACCCTGAATGTAAATGGGCTAAATGCCCCAATCAAAAGACACAGGCTATCAGATCAGATTAAAAAACAAGACCCATCGATATGCTGTCTGCAAGAGACTCACTTTAGACCCAAAGACACCCCCAGATTGAAAGTGAGGGGGTGGAAAACCATTTACCATGCTAATGGACACCAAGAGAAAGCTGGGGTGGCAATTCTTATGTCAGACAAATTAGATTTTAAACCAAAGACTGTAATAAGAGATGAGGAAGGACACTATATCCTACTTAAAGGGTCTATCCAACAAGAAGATCTAACAATTGTAAATATCTATGCCCCTAACATGGGAGCAGCCAATTATATAAGGCAATTAATAACAAAAGCAAAGAAACACATTGACAACAATACAATAATAGTGGGGGACTTTAACACCCCCCTCACTGAAATGGACAGATCGTCTAAGCAAAAGATCAACAAGGAAATAAAGGCTTTAAATGATACACTGGACCAAATGGACTTCACAGACATATTCAGAACATTCCATCCCAAAGCAATGGAATACACATTCTTCTCTAGTGCCCATGGAACATTCTCCAGAATCGATCACATCCTAGGTCATAAATCAGGTCTCAACCAGTACCAAAAGACTGAGATCATTCCCTGCCTATTTTCAGACCACAATGCTTTGAAACTAGAACTCAATCACAAGAGGAAAGTCAGAAAGAACTCAAATACATGGAGGCTAAAGAGCATCCTACTAAAGAACGAAGGGGTCAACCAAGAAATTAAAGAAGAATTAAAAAACTTCATGGAAACCAATGAAAATGAAAACACAACTGTTCAAAATCTTTGGGATGCAGCAAAGGCAGTCCTAAGAGGAAAGTATATAGCAATACAAGCCTTTCTCAAGAAACAAGAAAGGTCTCAAGTACACAACCTAACCCTACACCTAAAGGAGCTGGAGAAAGAACAGCAAATAAAGCCTAAACCCAGCAGGAGAAGAGAAAGATCAGAGCAGAAATCAATGAAATAGAAACTAAAAGAACAGTAGAACAGATCAACGAAACTAGGAGCTGGTTCTTTGAAAGAATTAACAAGATTGATAAACCCCTGGCCAGACTTATCAAAAAGAAAAGAGAAATGACCCAAATCAACAAAATCATGAATGAAAGAGGAGAGATCACAACCAACACCAAAGAAATATAAACAATTATAAGAACATATTATGAGCAACTCTATGCTAGCAAATTAGATAACCTGGAAGAAATGGATGCATTCCTAGAGGTGTATCAACTACCAAAACTGAACCAGGAAGAAATAGAAAACCTGAACAGACCTATAACCACTAAGGAAATTGAAGCAGTCATCAAAAATCTCCCAAAAAACCAAAGCCCAGGGCCAGATGGCTTCCCAGGGGAATTCTACCAAACATTTCAAGAAGAATTAATACCTATTCTTCTGAAACTGTCCAAAAAATAGAAATGGAAGGAAAACTTCCAAACTCATTTTATGAGGCCACCATTACCTTGATCCCAAAACCAGACAAAGACCCCATCAAAAAGGAGAATTACAGACCAATATCCTTGATGAACATGGATGCAAAAATTCTCACCAAAATACTAGCCAATAGGATCCAACAGTACATTAAAAGGATTATTCACCACGACCAAGTGGGATTTATCCCTGGGCTGCAAGTTTGGTTCAACATCCACAAATCAATCAACGTGATACAATACATTAACAAAAGAAAGAACAGGAACCATATGATCCTCTCAATAGATGCAGAAAAAGCTTTTGACAAAGTGCAGCATCCTCTCTTGATCAAAACTCTTCAGAGTATAGGCATGGAGGGTACATACCTCAGTATCATAAAAGCCATCTATGAAAAACCTACAGCAAGTATCATTCTCAATGGGGAAAAACTGAGAGCTTTCCCCCTAAGGTCAGGAATGCAGCAGGGATGTCCACTATCACCACTGCTATTCAACATAGTATTAGAAGTCCTAGCCACAGCAATCAGACAACAAAAAGAAATCAAAGGCATCCAAATCGGCAAAGAAGAAGTCAAACTCTCACTCTTTGCAGATGATATGATACTTTTTGTGGAAAACCCAAAAGACTCCACCCCAAAACTGCTAGAACTCATACAGGAATTCAGTAAAGTGGCAGGATATAAAATCAATGCACAGAAGTCAGTGGCATTCCTATACACCAACAACAAGACAGAAGAAAGAGAAATTAAGGAGTCGATCCCATTTACAATTGCACCCAAAACCGTAAGATACCTAGGAATAAATCTAACCAAAGAGGCAAAGGATCTGTACTCAGAAAACTATAAAATACTCATGGAAGAAATTGAGGGAGACACAAAGAAATGGAAAAACGTTCCATGCTCATGGATTGGAAAAACAAATATTGTGAAGATGTCAATGCTAGCTAGAGCAATCTACACATTCAATGCAATCCCCATCAAAATACCATCCACTTTTTTCAAAGAAATGGAACAAATAATCCTAAAATTTGTAGGGAACCAGAAAAGACCCCAAATAGCCAGAGGAATGTTGAAAAAGAAAAGCAAAGCTGGCGGCATCACAATTCCGGACTTCCAGCCCTATTACAAAGCTGTCATCATCACGACAGTATGGTACTGGCACAAAAACAGACACATAGATTAATGGAACAGAATAGAGAGCCCAGAAATGGACCCTCAACTCTATGGTCAACTAATCTTCGACAAAGCAGGAAAGAATGTCCAATGGAAAAAAGACAGTCTCTTCAACAAATGGTATTAGGAAAACTGGATAGCCACATGCAGAAGAATGAAACTGGACCATTTCCTTACACCACACACAAAAATAGACTCCAAATGGTTAAAGACCCCAATGTGAGACAGGAGTCCATCAAAATCCTAAAGGAGAACACAGGCAGCAACCTCTTCGACCTCAGCCGCAGCAACTTCTTCCTAGAAACATCTCCAAAGGCAAGGGAAGCAAGGGCAACTATTGGGACTTCATCAAGATAAAAAGCTTTTGCACAGCAAAAGAAACAGTCAACAAAACCAAAAGACAACCTACAGAATGGGAGAAGATATTTGCAAATGACATATCAGATAAAGGGCTAGTATCCAAAATCTATAAAGAACTTCTCAAACTCAACACCCAAAGAACAAAGAATCCAATCAAGAAATGGGCAGAAAACGTGAACAGACATTTTTCCAAAGAAGACATCCAAATGGCCAACAGACACATGAAAAAGTGCTCAATATTGCTTGGCATTAGGGAAATCCAAATCAAAACCTCAATGAGATACCACCTCACACCAGTCAGAATGGCTAAAATTAACAAGTCAGGAAACGGCAGATGTTGGCGGGGATGCAGAGAAAGGGGAACCCTCCTACACTGTTGGTGGGAATGCAAGCTGGTGTAGCCACTCTGGAAAACAGTATGGAGGTTCCTCAAAAAGTTGAAAATAGAGCTACCATACGATCCAGCAATTGCATTACTGGGTATTTACCCCAAAAATACAAAAGTAGGAATCCGAAGGGGTATGTGCACCCCGATGTTTATAGCAGCAATGTCCACAATAGCCAAACTGTGGAAAGAGCCAAGATGTCCATCGACAGATGAATGGATAAAGAAGATGTGGTAATATATACAATGGAATATTATGCAGCCATCAAAAGGAATGAGATCTTGTCATTTGCAACGACGTGGATGGAACTGGAGGGTATTATGCTGAGTGAAATAAGTCAAACAGAGAAAGACATGTATCACATGACCTCACTGATATGAAGAATTCTTAATCTCAGGAAACAAACTGAGGGTTGCTGGAGTGGGGGGTGGGGTGGGAGGGATGGGCTGACTGGGTGATAGACACTGGAGAGGGTATGTGCTCTGGTAAGCGCTGTGAATTGTGCAAGACTGTTGAATCTCAGATCTGTACCTCTGAAACAAATAATGCAATATATGTTAAGAAAAAAAAAAAAGAAGAAGAAGATAGTAGGAGGGGAAGAATGAAGGGGGGAAATCAGAGGGGTAGACAAACCATGAGAGACGATGGACTCTGAAAAAACTGAGGGTTCTAGAGGGGAGGGGGGGAGGATGGGTTAGCCCGGTGATGGGTATTAAAGAGGGCACGTTCTGCATGGAGCACTGGGTGTTATGCACAAACAATGAATCATGGAACACTACATCTAAAACTAATGATGTAATGTATGGGGATTAACATAACAATAAAAATTTTTTAAAAAAGAATACAGTATATAATGCATGTAGCACACAAAATATGTGTTCATCGACTATTTACATTATCAGTAAGGCTTTTGGTCAACAGTAGGCTATTAGTAGTTGAGTTTTGGGGGAGTCCAAAGTTATATGGGATTTCCAACTGCATGGGGGGCTGGTGCCCCTAACCCTTATGATGTTCAACACCGATGGTACTTGGCTACAGTGCCCCCCAGGAGAGTACTCCCCAGGTTCTCTGGCAGCCCTGAGCACCCCATATTTTGATATGACAGTGCTCCCCAGTCAGTTATAATACCTGGCCATTAATCAGAGTATAAAAGACATTTAACTTCCCTACAACAAACCCACAAGTTAGATGGTGCCTCCTACTTACCACATGGCTGAGATAACGATCTGGCAGTGAAATGACAGCTCAGGGACCTTCCTAGATAGCAGCTGCCCGCTCAGATGCCTGCACATGGTGTGTCAGCGGCCTGGGTGTGCCGTGTCAGTGCCTTATCTTTCTTAGCAACAGGAGGTACCCTACGGTCCCGAGATAAGGGGGCGAAACTTCATAGAATCTGACTCAGTGGCCTTAATTACCACAGGTCACAAAGAAACACAGAAGGAAATGAAACCCAGACAACTATAAGTATGATACAGACAGGAAATGACCAAAGGTAGCTAAGAGAATTTAAAATCTAAATCCAAAGCAATTTATTCTGGACGAGTAAACAAATCATTGCAAACAGTCTCATATGAAGTCTGAGATTCTTTGAGGCTAAATCAGCCCTTGGAGGTCAGGTGCATCCCAAATAGGCCTCTCGTCTTTCCCAGCCCAAACCCTGTGGGATGTTCCATGTTTAAAGGAACACACGGACAAGCAAAATTTGGAAAGGGTTCTGTACTTTAATATCTCTCTCTGGAAAGTTCATAAGGCCCATTAGCATATTAAAGACAGAGAAATTCTGCTGGAAAGACATCCATTCAACTCCTTTTGGGGGAGGCAGCAGAATACTCTCTGGACTACTGATGTGTCCTAGCCCATTCACTTTACAGAATTTGAGGCTGGGGCCCAGAGAAATTAGCTGCTTTTTCAAAGGTCACACAGACAGAAAGTGACCTTGGATGACTCAAATAGGGTCTTCAGTTTCCAAATCTGGAGCTCTTTCTACGTTTTCATTTCCCCATTAATTAGTTTATTAACAAACATTTGCGTGCTACCACGTGGTGAGGCAGGAATATAAAAATGAATAAGGTAGACCGCGCCTTGCATGTAATTTACCATTTCTGGAGTGAATGAGCAGCAGAAAAACAAATAATGGAAAGATTGTGGGGACAGGGAGGGGAGGGAGAGAATGGCTGACTTCGGGATGAATATAGAACCTGTCAGGCTTGAGGTTTCCCTGAAGGTTAGTGTTGTTCTGGTTATTCCCAGCACCGAGACCTGCCATCCTTGGCACCCACAGCCTCTACCAAGGCGGGGGGGGGTGGGCAGAGTCCTGCTGACAGGACTGCCCAGGGGGCTGCCCGCTAACTTGGCAAAGCTGATTGGGTCAGGGGGACCAGCCCACAAGCCTGTCAGACATGGACAACGTGCTTCCTCTGCCCCCACCATGAGCCATCGGAGTCCCTCAAAACTGGAACGGGGCCGGGGACGGCGGGGGGCTACAGAGAAGAGGCGGTGATCAACATCTGAGGGACGGCGTGAGGTCCCAGCTCCCTGAGGGGTCCTGGGCAGAGCGGGGGATGAGGAGGCAAGCCGCAGGGGAGAGCGCAGCGGAGCCGGGAGAAGGGGCTGGACAGCGGGCAGTGGCCTCCCTCCCACGGCTGCCCTGCACTAGTGGGGGGGGGGGGCTCCATCACAGCCCCTGTGGCTGCATTTCTGAGAGCCCCCCCTTCCTTGGCGCCCCCACCCGCCCTACCTGAACTAGGGGCTCTGTGCTTGCTTAGTAAAAGTGCCCAACTCCTTTTTTCAGTCATGGTCAAATACACATCCCATACCATTTACCATCTTAACCATTCTAAACGTAGTTCAAGTGACATTAAGCACATTCACACTGTTGTGCCACCATCAGCACCACCCACCTCCAGAACGCTCCTCATCTTGCACAGCTGCAACGCCATCCTCCCCTCCCCCCAGCGCCTGGCAACCACCATGCTGTTTTCCGCCTCTATACGTTTGACGGCTCTCAAAACCTCACATAAGAGGAATCATACAGTATCTGTCCTTTGAGGGCTTGTTTCATTTCATATGATATCTTCAGGCTTCATGCATGTGGCACCATGGGTCAGAACTTCCTTTTTAAGGCTGACTAATATCCCACTGTATGAATAGATCACATTTGCTTATCCATTCATCCACTGATGGACACTAGGATGCTTCCAACGTTTTGGCCATTCGAGTGATGCTGCTATGAACATAGGCATATGGCTATCTCTGAGACCCTGTTTTCCATTCTTGGGGTGTTGAGACCCCTGGCAGGGGTACAGGAAGAAGTGGGGCTACCTAGGGCAGAGGTGGTACGTAGTCAACTGAGGTCCAAGAAGGTGAGGGGAGGAGAGCTTGTATCCTGGCACCTAGCTTTGGGTTTGCTACCCTCCCAGCCTCCACCACATGAGCCTCTCTTCAGGCAGAGACAGATCAGCCTGAGGCACAATTCTCAGGCACTCCCCCTTTTCCCTCTCTTCTCCATGCTTTTCAAACAGGCTTTCTAGAATGGAAGCTCCAAGAGGGCAATGATTGCCCCATTCTACTCACTCACCCATTCTAGCACCTGCTGAGTGCCCGATACAAGGCACACTTCAAGCAAATGACATTGAGAAGTCATTAACACTTTAAAGCGAATTAAATTGCTGTGTTCTTTTCTCTGTCCTCCCCTATAAACTTCCAGCCCCTTAGTTTCGTTTTTGCTTTGTCAAGCAAAGTCTATAGTTTACATTAGGATTCACTGTTGGTATTGCATGGGTCTGGACGAAGGTATAATAACATGCATCCACCGTTATAGTATCTTATCCCGCGGTGCCCATCACAATCACCTGAGGAGGGTTCTGAAAAATATTTTAGGTTTGGGTTCCACCTCGGAGATCCCTGTTTGAAGGGAGACCCAGGAATCTGTACCTTTAAAAAGCCTTAATGATTATGATGGGCAGCACCATTTGGAACCATGACATTAAAGACAGAATTTCAGACACCCAAAGAGATGGGAGGATGGTCCTATCATGACACCTTGAGGGTGCTGCCTGCTTGGCCTTCCTACCTTTCTTGTCCCATAGCTCCATCTGAAGGCCTGATGAGACCAACCTTTATAATTCGTTGCTAATTGGACACCTCCACCTGGCATCTCAAATGTCACTTCTCCCAAGCGAAACCCGTAATGATCCTAATGCCCACCCAGAAACAGACTCCACTCTGACCTTTTGACTTTGGAAGTTGGCTGTTCCAATCTTCCTCCTGCTCAGGACAAGACTCTTGAAGTCAACCTTAACTTCTCTGAGATACATCTAATCTATCAGCAATGTGCCTTGACATTTAAAATAAATCCAGGATCTGACCACTTTTACCCCCTCCACTTCCACTGCTGTAACAGGTCTCTCTGCTTCTGCCCTCGCCCCTTCCTGTCTGTCCTCAACCATAAGCCAGAATTGGCCTATAAAAATGAAGTCAGATCACGTCTTCCTCAGCTCACAACCCTCTACTGACTCCCATCTTACTCAGAGGAAAAGCTAAAGTCCTTACAGCAGCCTATAAAGTCCCTCACAAATCCTTGTGGTCCTTACTTCACCCCCAGGTCTCTCATTTCACTTGCTATTTGCCTCCCTCGCCCTTCCAGGCACATGGGCCCCTTGAAGTTCCTGGAACAGGTGGGTAACTCTACCCCAGGGCCTTTGCATTGCTGTTTGCTCCTCCTGGAATGCACTCCCTCCAGAGAGCCACTGGGCTGGCTTCCTCATACCCTGAAAATTTTCACAGGACACAGTCTAAAATTTCAAATTTCTTGCCCCTTTGCCAGCACTGCTATCTTTATTTTCCTCCTGAGGACTTAGCTCTGGTTATACTACTGCTGACTTGCTTGTTTATTTCTATCTGGGGCTCCTCCCACTAGATGCCAGAGCCACAAGGCAGAGCTACCCATCTGCTCTGTCCCCCGAGGAGCCTGGGAGCCCAGAACGGGGCCTGGTGCACAGTGGCTCTCATCCTCCGTTGCCCCTCCTTTCCTCTCAGCCTCTGGCTCACATCCCATCTGCCTTCCATGTGCAGAGGCCTCCCCCTTTGAACCCTCTCTCGTAGCTCCTCTACTTGGTCTCCACTCCCCAGAGGATCTCTTCCCTGCTGGGTGTCTTCCCAGCTGCCAAAAGCTTCTTTCTAAGGGGCAAATCTGCAGCAATCTCTCAGTGACCCCCCTTAACTTTCAGGACACTGTTCAAACTCCCTGCTTCAAACACAAGGTCCCCACCAATGGGGCCCAGCCTGTCTCTACAGCCAAACCTCTAAGCCCTGTCCATCTCTGTGCATCTTCAACTCTGTAGGCTGTCTTTCCTCTCCTGCCTTTGCACGTGCTGTTCCTTCTGCCTGGCATGCCCTCCTCCCACCCTGAACCCTGCCCCTCCTACGCTATGCACAGCAAGCCCCAAGCTAGCCTTCAAGTTCTAGCTGATGGAATCACCCTGCAGAAAGCCTTCTAAGAACCCCAGTCATAGCTACAACCCCTTCCACAGCCCCTCAGCTCCCCGAGTGTACTTGAGCAGCACTGCCCTGGATTTACCTGTCTGTCTCTGTGATTAGTGCAAGTTCTCCACACGCCTGGTCCTCACATTGGGTCTGGCACTGAACAGGGGCTCTGTGTATCTTTCCTGCATGAGAAAGTCTCCAGAAATGTGAAAACACGGCCCAAATCAGCGATAATAGTGCAAATGTCCATGACACTTTTGCCAGTTAATTGAACTCACTATTCGCTAGTTTAAAGAATGTTCCAGAATACATCATTGCAGGTATACCTAAAAACTAGGACAGAGGTGATAAATGACCTCTCAGGGTATCTGTGTAGCTCAAACTGCACTGGCTAAACAGTCTCCCCATAGTTTTACCATTCCTCCGTGTGTGTGTGTCTGTGTGTGTATACACATTTACATATAAATATGTTATATACACATGCATCTCTATGGAAATATTCTCCGGCGCACGGCTGTCAAGCTACCTTCTAATCACCTCCCCCCATCTGGCTGAACCTCCTGCATTCACGCAGGTGAAGGGATAAACCGTCAAAACTAATAGTCACTTTTTCCTAAAGTTTCTAGAACTTAAGTCTTTACCAGGACGTATGCTTCTAATTGTAGGGCCTTGTTACAAAATCCTTTCATGTTAATTTTAGTCCACTTTATTCTGTAATCATAGAAGACCCCCGAGCAAGGTTTTCGTGAAAAAATTCTGATATGCTGAAGACTGTAATGACATCTGTCACATTAACTCTTTTTAACCTTTCCAGACCATCTGTGTGATTGCAGCTAATGATTTAATTTAACGTCTATGAGCATGTTGTTCGTTCATTCATTCATGTAGAGGCCCTGCTGCTTGTCCGACAACTGCTCACGGGGTGGATGCAAGGCCAAGTCCAAGTGGACAAATAAAAGAGATGTTTAACTAATGATACATGCTGTAAGAGAAATAAAATGTGCCAGTGTACCAGAGCGCTGGAATGAGGGCGTTACTGCAGGTCACACGGACCTGAGCACCTCTCCACAGAGGTGACATTTGAAATGAAACCCGATGACCAGAGGAGCCAGCCACACAGCAGAGATTGAAGGGGAGGAAGCAAGGGCAAAGCGGCGGGGACACGGGATGGGACATGGTCCTTGCCAACACAGAGGGGGCAGGCCTAGCCCCTCGCTCCACCCCCCCCCCTGCAGCCTTGACAGGTGCCCCCCTCCCCGCCCCGCCTCTGCACTCTGCTCGTTTGTTTGAGCAGCTCTCTCGGTGTCCCCAAGACTCAGCTCCGTGGGCTGGGCCTAGATGTGGCCCGCCCTTTCACCCTTGTATCCAGTCACAATGTTTGGCGAACAGGTGGACTTCGATACATGTTTGTGGCCTTGTTGAGTAGCAGTGACTTGCCCACAGAGCTGATAGTGGCCAGTCATAGGATAGAGGTTCACAGTGCTGTGTTGGAGAAAAGAATTCCCAGAGCCGGGAGAAGTGTCTTTTAATTTTTGGATTATCTGTCAGTGATTCTCAGGGGGGGAAATAACATACACAGGAACTATCAGGAAGGAGGGGAGAAACAGTGGGAGCGATATGAAGCATGGCCGAAAACGGGATTTCAGGACTTTGCTGTTCATATCATCAGGTCTTAGTTCCAGAAGCCATTACTATCCACGGCTAGAAGGGCTCTGCATGCTGGGCACAGTGAGGCAGGCTCCAGAGCCTCCCACCCTCTTAAGTGTGGCCAGAGCCCGGCATCATGCTCATGCTGCAGGCAAGATGGAGCAGCTGGGCGAGCGTGACTCAGCCCAGAGGGAACCCAGTGTGCCCGCAGGTGCAGTCAATGTCCAAGGGGCAGCCACACCCCCAAAGGGCTCTGCGAACACTGACCACTTGTGCACTTTGCCTCTGACTACGCAGGCACCTAAAGAAAATACTAGAAATATAAGTACTTGTGATCTAGAATCCCACAAGTTGGCTCATGTAGGCAGTTAGGTTTGTGTCAAGAACAAGTACCCTTGTGGTATTTCTAGAAGGTTGAGCTCTGGAGATGTGAGTCAGACCTGCTATCAAAAACCTTTGGTTAAAAGTAATAATTGATAACATTTATCGAGTGCTGTCTATGTGCCAGATACTGAGCCAAGTGCCTTATCTTGGTTAATTCTCCCAGCTAACTTATGAGGCTGGTATTGTTATTAACCTCATTTTACAGAACAGGCAAAATGAAGCTGGGAGGTTAAAAAGCTCTCAGTGTTGGGGGGCATTTGTCCTCAGGCCAGGGAGTCGATATCTCTATAGCAAGGGTCCATCCTGTTACCAGGATCTGTACTTTTCTAATCCTATTTGCAAAAGTGAAACAAAAGTGAGAAGCATCCATACATGTAATGTTAACCTGTAGTGCTCACTGCTGAAAGTGAGGCCCTTTTCCATCAGGGGCGAGCTGTACACTCTGTTCTTATCAGATCCTTCCCTCCCAGTGCCTCATCCTTTGAACATCATGGCCCAGCCTCGTATCTATGAACCTTACTCCAATGATGAGGCCAAGATCTCTTTCCAGGATCTCTCTGTGGAAGGCAGTATGAGAAAATCAGCAAGTTCACGGGCACTGGAGATTTTCAAACAGGGGCAGGACAAGACCTTGTCGGGGTGTTCTGGAAGGGAATCGGCAACAGGAGTGACATCCATGTTCTCTGAGATCCCTCCCAAAGGAAAGCTCTGACGGCTCACACAAGCAAGGGCCATTACTGTTGATAAAACCAACCGGCTGGTACTGCTTTTAGACTCAGTGAACCTAGGAAGTGGTATTCATTATTATTCACTATTGCAGTAAGCCCAAATCCTGAAGCTTCTGTGGCTGCAACCTTGTCTATTGGGAACCTATGGCCTACAGCACCAGAAGTTAAGCCTACACCTTTATTAATCAGGCGAGTGGAGGCAGCATGAAACTCTAAGACAGGAGAAAATAGATAATGCTGGATTCTTTGCATGGTTGTGCCCTACTCGAACCAGGCTGGGCTTCCTTCTCTTTACCCTAACCCCACGTTGTCATTAACAAGGCCCCTTGTTTACATCACATTGGGAGCAAACACTGTACCTCTACCTATATTAGGTCATTAAGAAAGTTGTGATGAGCGAGTGGGGGCTCAGTTGTGTCAAGTGACTTACCGAGTGGCAGAGCAAATTTCCAGCAGAGCCTAAATTTGAACCATGCTCTCCTGGCTTAGGAACTCTTTCCACCACACCACAGCCAGCTCTGATGCCTGTGGAAGCAGGGAGGGTACAGCCCCCTTGGGGACCTACTGAGCAGCCCCCATGGCGGAAATGGATGTTCTCTTGCCCTTGACCCAGACAGGAGATCTCCTACATAGACGTCTCAGGTCTCAGACTCTGGGCATCCCCTCCCAGCAACCCCCTGACCCCAGACCCTGTGATGTCTTTGGAAGGCCAGTGCCTGGATGAGAGGAACTGGCCAGGGGCGTCCAGACACCCGCAGGCAGGCAAAGAAAAGGGAGAGAAGCAAGAGGCTCACATTGCTCAACTCTCTGTGTTGGCAGGCACTACACTAGACATTTTATTTTTAAAGTTCGCTTTGTAGTCAAGTAACACGTACATGCAGAAAAGTATGCAAACCGTAAGTGTAGGTCTTCATGAAGTTTATGTATGCAATATATCCTTCTTGATGTCAAGCTGCTTTCTCTCTCAATGCTGGTAGTGACATTCACCCTAACTGTTGTGCTTAGTGTGTCCGCTCTTGCCGTACTTCACTGGATGACTCTACCATAATTTATTTACCATTATCTGTCGGTGGACATTTGGGACATTGCGTGGTCGTTGTGACTGGTGCTACGAACATGTGGACATTCTCATATACGTCTTTTGGCAGCTATGTGCACGCGTCTCTCTTGGGTATACGGCTGCAAGTGGAATTGCTGGGTCCCATAACATATGTACACTTAACTGTGTAAGAAACGGCCCAATAGTTTGCCAACATGGATGAACTGACTCCCACTCCCACCTGCGGTGGATGGGTGTTCTGCTTCCTCCTCGTCCTTGCCCATACGTGGCATATTGGCACCAGGCACTTTGGATGATGTATCATCTAGGGGCAGTTGGGGCGATGGGTAAAGCGCGTGGACCCTGGAGCCACAGAGCCCGGCTTCTCTTGGCCCCTCCCTTTTACTAGCTGTGGGACCTTGGCCAACTTCCCTAACCGCTCTATGCCTCAGCTCTCTCACTTGTTAAATGGGAATAATAACAATAGTCCCATCCTCTCAGGGCTTTGTGCTCTAATCACAGTGCTTGTGGTGAGTTTACCATTGCACTCATGTTGGCTCTCACAGTCTTTCCGAGTAGACATCACAAGGTTTCCGCAGTGGTCTTTAGGGGGTCCCTGGAAAGGCGCTACCCCTCAGCCTCTGTCATTGGCCATACCCGGGGGCCCCGTGGGGCACTTGTCTCTGTGCTCAGTGCTTGGGGAGGAGGATTCCCACACCTGGGGAGTGGAAAAGACCAGGGACCAGGGGGTGGGACAGGGGAGTGGGACGGGAGAAGGGAGGGGGGCACAGAGGAGATGGGTCTCTCTTATCAAAGTGTCTCCCAAAGAAGAAAGGGCCGAAGGAGACTCCATGGCTCGTACTGACAGCTGCCTTTGGGGCTTTTCTCACAATTTTTCTAGCTCCTTCCCCATACACACAGTTAATTGCTTTGGAAGAGCTCGTGGTTATTTAGAGAACAGAAAGAGGGAGAAATGTCTAAAATATTCAGAAGAATGTGGAGAAATTGAATCGCTGCAGCGATTGGTCTGATGGGCTACGCTTTTTAAGTAAATGAAAGCCTAATCAATATTTCTTTTTATTTCTTTTTAAGAAATGATTGTTTCCTACTCCCATTTAGTTCTGTCTTATGAGTTTTGCCAGAAGAGACGTTCTCCCATTTTTAAACCAAGCACCGCTGTGAATCACATCCCATTAAAAATGAAAGTGTGTACTCACGGCAACTGACAGCGCTGGGAAATAGAAACAGTCCTCTATTAAAACTGCATGAGACTAACGGTGCCCCTGAAGAAAGTTTTTAAAAGAAAATGAGTCCTGCCATTTGTTGGGGCCGAAACATACACTAAAGGCTCCCTTCTTGCAGTCACAGCCAACTGAAAGAGAAGTGGGAGGAAGGACTGGGTGAATCCTTTAGACCCTTGGAACTGCCATTTCCACATCTGTGACGAGGGAGCATTAGACCAGGTCTCCAGTGATCATGTCTAGCTGCACCACTTGGAGATTCTAAGAGTAACTTGGCCATTGGAGAACACCTGCCTAACTTTCTCTCCTGATTTCCTTTCAACACTCTCCTTCTTGGTTCAATCCCCCCATCTCCAGCATCAGAACCCCCAGCAGTGCTCCAGCCTCACCTCTTTGCTGTTCCACGGTGGAGGGGTTGACTCCTAAAATGCTGAGTGACTCTAGCAGATCCCAGCAGGACAGCAACAGAGACCTCAGCCCCACCCCCAGACCCAAATCCATCCCTGAAAAGCTGATGCCCTTCTCTCTCTTCAAGACTCCTTTTCAATCCTAAAACTGAAATGCCCAGGAAGGAAACAATTCTTTTCAAAAATTTAAGAGTAAAATAAAGTCCAGTCCAGAGACCAGTCCATCTGCACCTCTCGCGTCCAGGAGAGAAACCCGACGCTCAGGTGCTTAAAATGGTTTCACCAAGGTCACACAGCTGTTAATGACAGCACAGGGACTAAACCCCAGGTTTTCTTGCTTACACAGTGGTATTTTTATTAACCAGAAAAGGGGGAAAGGAACAACCATCGCTGAGGAACCATTATGTGCCATGAATCTTGAATGACCTAGGAAGAATGATATCATTGTCCCCATTTTACAGATGGGAAAACTGAGGCTCACAATAACTTCCCCAAATTGTTCTTGGTGGCAGGAGAATGTAACACTTTCCTACTTCAAAAACCTTGCTTTACCCTTCCTACGCTGTCACTTTTAATTCAAAGAAGAATTTTTTCCCTGGAAATTTTCTTAGTAGGAAAACTTGAACTTTTTTTTAAAAAAATAGATCTTGGACTAGCAGGTTAGATCTCAAGGCAGCCCAAGTGCAAGGTGAACCACTTAGTGACAAATAACTTGTTTTGGGGGCAGGAGGGTGGAGCCAGAGAGCTGACAGAAGGCCACACGTGGGCTACAATGTGACCCCTCCTGAGACCCCGAAAACTTCAATGTCTCTTCAACTCATGAAATACTTGAGTGTGTGGAGATTTCTTAATGGAAAATGGTGAAGGATGGCCAGAACTGGAGGTAGGTCATGTGGGAAGGAGACTAAGGAGAAAACCCCAGAGAAATCACAGGGAGGGCCCAGCTCCCACAAAGCCCAGGCATTAATTAGGTTTCAGGTCAAATTCTCCCAGGAGTGGGGATAGGGAGTGGGTAACCACCTGACATCTGATTCCCCTGGTCTGAGGCTGGTGACCCCAAGGAAACGTGTCATCTAGGCCAAATGCCACCTGAAACCTTGGCTCTTGGTTAGGCTTTCTCGGGGCCCAAGGGAGGGGTGGGACTTTGTGTCTTGCTTAGTGGTCACAGCCCCCTCCCGCATGAACACACACGCACACGCACAGCATCAAGCCCACCTAAGGGAGTGTTCACTGAATTTCCTTGCCAGCGACAGGATTTTTACAGGACAGCACGTGTGTATTAGCCTTAGCGTTAGTTTAAAGCACCAACTCACAGCTCTGATTCGGGGAATATTTATTGCGTGCAACTATGTGAAATGCAGAGGATGACTATGTCCAGTGGCTCTGAGGCAGGGGGTGCTCTCCCGTGGGGCAGGAGACCCAGCGACAAATCGCAGCCTGATGGCCACCCAGGAGCCTGTGCTGGGCAGAGAGAGCATGAGGGCGTGGGGGGCGAATGGTGCCTGAGGGCCTCAGGGGCCCAAGACAAGGAATCACTTATCAGGAAGAGCTGCAGGAGGGCAGGACTTATCCAGGTGGGAAAACTGAGACCTTGGTTTGAACGTACACACAATTATGAGGCCAGAATCAACTAGAAAAACCGAAAGACAATCAGCAGGGGCCAAAGAAAGACATAACCGGTTCTCGAGAGGGCTGCGGGAGGGCTTCTGCTTCCCCCATCATCATCATCATGGTCATTAGCGTTAACTTACCCTTACCGTCAGCGGTCCACAGCCATCCACACCCGAGGCAGCTTCCCAGCAGCCCCAGATCTCTGATCTAATTTTACCCTGGAGAAACGTGGATTTAGAAGGAAATGTACAGAAGCCTCGCTTGGGAGAAGGAGGCTGGTGGAAGCCAGGAACTCCAGGCCCCTGGAGAGCACACGAGGTAAAAGGGGAGGGTTTCACGTGGGCAAACCCACAAAAGGCCCCGTGTGTTTGAGTGACAGTATTTTAGGCCACCGCCCAGCGACTGTATTTACCCGGCTCTGGGGAGAGTGACACAAGTCTCTGGAATGTGTACCTTTCTGTCCTGCCTGGGTTTGTAGCCATAAAATGAGGTCTCTGCCTTCAGAGCAGAAAGGGCTAATTAGTCTGGTTGATCTGGGCAGGAGCCCTGACTGCGTTTCCCTTGGGCTGGCAGCGTTTAGGCCCTATTTAGGTGGTGTCCCAGGAAGGCCCACTGGGTGTCTGGAGCAACATGCCCCAGTGTGGGATTGTGTCTGTGCAGAGAGGTGTGTTTGCAGCTGTACAAGGGTGTGCAGGAAAGGAATGACCACGGACGGCGCTATGACTCAGGCCCAAGGGTGGCTGGAAGAGGAGACACCACGCATGAATGTGAAAATCAGCCCTCTGTCTTGGGCCAGCAAGACACCAGCCTTCCCCACTCCTTTCTGATGGCAGGCTCTCCCTCAGTGTGTCCTTCACTGATGCCTAGAGGCTTCTCCCCTGAGACCCATCATCAACACAAATTGACCTACGGGTCCAATCCAGTCCCAATTCAGATCCCAGCAGAATGAAATCTTCTGCTCTGTGAAAGACCCTGATGACACTAAGACAAGCCACAGACTGGGAGAAACTATTTGCAAAAGACAGGACTGATAAAACACTACCCAAGATATACCAAGAACTCCTAAAATCCAACAATACAAACAACCCAATTAAAAAATGGGCAAAAAGAAGATACCGAAGAAAATATATTATACACACAGCAAATAAGCATAAAAAGAGATGCTGAACATAATATTCAAATTAAAATGACATGGGATACACCACTACCTATAAAAATGGCTAAAATCCCAAACACCAAATGCTGGCGAGGATGTGGAACACCATCAAATACCAGTGGGGATGCAAAATGACATAGCCACTTTAGAAGACAGTTGGCAGCTTCCTGTAAAACTGTTTAGTTAGAAACACTCTTACCATATGATCCAGCAATCATGCTTCTTGGTATTTACCCAAGGGAGTTGAAAACTTATGTCCACACAAAAATCTGCATATGGATGATTATGGCAGCTTTATTCATGATTGTCAAAACTTGAAAGCAACTGAGATGTCCTTCAGTAGGTGAATGGATCCATGAGCACGGCTACATTTGGACAATGGAATATTATTCAGCACTAGAAATAAATGAGCTATCAAGCCATGAAAAGGCACGGGCAACCCTTAAATGCATATTACTAAGTGAAAGATGCCAATCTGCAAAGTCTACATACTGCATGATTCCAACGATATGACATTCTGGAAAAAGCAACTGTGGAGACAGTAAAAAGATCAGTGGTTGCCAAGGGCTGGGGAGAGGGGGAGATGAATAGTCGGAGCACAGAGGATTTTTAGGGCAATGAAACTACTCTGTATGATACTGTAATGGTGAATATATGTCATTATATGTTTGTCAAAATCCCATAGAATGTACAGGAGTGAACAGTAATGTGAATCATGCACTTTGGGTGATGAAGATGTGCCAGTGTTGGTCCATCAGTTGTAACAAACATACCACCTCGGTGGGGGATGATGCTGATGTGGGAGCCCTATGCAAGTGTGGGGTCAGGGGATACGCAGGAAATCTCTGATGCTTCCACTCAATTTTGCTGTGTGGCTAAAAGTGTTCTTAGGGCGCCTGGGTGGCTCAGATGGTTAAGCATCTGCCTTTGGCTCAGGTCATGATCCCGGGGTCCTGGGATCGAGCCCCACATCGGGCTCCCTGCTCAGCAGGAGCCTGCTTCTCCCTCTCCCTCTCTCTCTCTGTCTCTTATGAATAAATAAATAAAATCTTTAAAAAAAAAATAAAACTGTTCTTAAAAATGTCTATCAAATACTCAAGAAACAAAGTAGAATTCTTACTCTCTCAAACCACAGAGGCAACTACTACCTAGACCGCAGAGGCAGGAACCTGCTCAAAAGAAACTGGGCGGAACTGTAAATAAGAAAGAAAAGTATGGTGAAAACCATGTTCCCCTAGTTTTATAGATGTTAAGAATGCACCTTATTGTGTTTTCTGTGATGGAAGAGTTTCATATAGTATCATGATCCCAGTTAAATTTAAATTGTGGCATCTTTAAAGACTGATCGTTCAGAATTTAAAGAAAAGGGAATTAAATACTCGTAAATGCTACGAGCTCTTTATTTATTTATTTATTTACTTGCTTACTTGAGAGAGAGAGAGCGAGCACGTGTATGAGTGGGGGGAGAGGGGCTGAAGGAGAGGGAGAGAGAGAATCTTAAGCAGGCTCCATGCCCAGCATGGTGCCCAATGTGGGGCTTGATCTCACGACCCTGAGATCATGACCTGAGCCAAAATCAAGAGTCACATGTTTAACCCACTGAGCCACTCCGGTGCCCCACTCCAAGCTCTTTAAAAGCCATTATAGCTTTTCAAACCAGAAATAAAAAGGCCACTGACACATCCCACAGGTTTTCATATCTAATAAGGTAAATATTGATTGCTATGATCTACATGAACAAAAAAGCTCTTTGGTTCACCTACTTTGTTTTAAGATTAGAAGTTTCTGGATTCCCAAAAGTGAGAAAACCACTGTGGAGTATCCCTGGTGGTGAAAGGTGCATTTCTTGCTATGACTCCTAAGGAGCCATTGTTACTTAATTCCGAGCATCTATAAAAGTCTCTGGCTGGGCCTAGGTTTTTGGTCCTTCTAGTTTAGGAAGCTGGCTTTGCTCACCTGAGGGACTTTCACCAAAGTTAACTTTTTTTCCTTCTTCAATTTTTGTCTGTAAAAGAAAACTGTTTAGGGGCGCCTGGGTGGCTCAGATGGTTAAGCGTCTGCCTTCAGCTCAGGTCATAATCCCAGAGTCCTGGGATCGAGTCCCATGTTGGGCTCCCAGCTCAGTGGAGAGTCTGCTTCTCCCTCTCCCTCTGCCTCTGCCTCTCCCCGTTCATGCTCTCTCTCTGTATCTCTCTGTCTCAAATGAATAAATAAAATCTTTAAAAAAAAAAAAAAGAAAAGAAAACTGTTTCTCTACTCACAACCCTGTTGACACCAGATGTGTGCGTTTTTCACACCAAGCAACTCTCCAATTTTCTGCAGACACCGACTGAATGTCCTGTAATTTAATTCAATTCTGACACTACCCAGAATTAGCGCAGACCCCACAGATTAAAGGGCTGGGTCCCATAAGACTGACTCCCCTTCAGATGCCAATTGCAAGTAGTTAAGTCGTTAGTTCACCCTCACTTCTAATGTGTCTGCAAATTGGTGGTTTCCACCACCCCATCCTGGGGCTGATCCTTTGCTATAATAGCCCACAGAACTCTGGGAAACACTTTGCTTGGCATTACTGGTTAATTAGAAAGGATCCAAACTGACAGACAGATGAAGAGCTACACATGACAACATGGAGGGCTCCCAAGCTCAGGAGCTCCTGTTCCGGAGTTTCGAGGTGTTCCACCCTCTTGGCACCTGGGCGCATTCACCAACTCAGAAGCTCTGACCCCTTCACTTAGGGCTTTTTATGGAGGTTCCATTATAGGTAAGTTTGATTAAATCCTTAGTCATTGGTGATTAATCCCTAGTCCCTTTTCTCTCCTTGGAAATTGGGGGACGAGGGGGGTTGCGAAGCGGAGAAGTGGCTGAAAGAAGTTCCAACCAATCATGTGGTCGGTTTCTCTGGCAACCTGCCCCCATTCTAAAGCTACCGAGGGCCTCCAAGCCACCACTCATCTCATTAACATAAACTCCTGTCTGGTTTTGAAGGGGCTTATTATGAATAACAAAAGATGTTCCTTTCACCCTTACCACTCTGGAAATAGTTAGGGTTTTAGAAGCTCTGCCCCAGGGCCTGGGGATGAAGACAAAATATATATTTCTTCATATATCACAATATCACAGTATATGGTGCTTGTCATTTTTTCTTCGTCTTCCTCTACTTTTTGCCCTTTTTCTATTTTCGTCTTTTTCTTTTTAAATTTTTAATTTTCTCATTTTTTCTTTTTTTAGTTTTAAATTTTTTTTCTTTCTTTACTTTTAGTCTTTTCCCAGTGTTGCTTTTTTGCTTTATTCCTTATCACCTTTTGCTTTTTCTCATTTTCAATTTTTTTCTTTATTATTTTAATCCTTTTTCACTTTTTGCTTAGTTCTCATTTTCTAATATTCTTTTTTTCTCATTTCTCTCTCCCTCTTCTTTTCATTCCTTTTTTCTTTTTTTATGTAGTAAGTTAGTGTTGTTAGCACTAAGTCCCGCACACTGCAGGGCCTCTTGACCATCTCTGCTGAGGAGGAGGCCACGTAGGGCGAATGCTGGTCTCTCAAGGCCATTGGCAAAGATCATGACACTCATACCATATCTCCAGAGCCATGGATGTTGAAACTGAACATCGAAAACTGCTTTCCCTTCTTCCCTTCCACCACCTCTCCCTTCCCCTGAACCACCTTTTACCTTTGAAACCAACTAAGAAGCAGGACAGTGACCTCCATCACTCTGTCCCTCTGACCAAGGCCCCAGGTGAGATCTCTGTTGTCAGGACCAGTGGCCACAGGCTGTGGCGCTCAGCACGAATGATGGGACCCTTGCCCTCTGCCAGCCTCCTGTAACACAGATGTCAGCCAGGCCCTAGCTCCCTGTCCTTGGATGGTCACATGACACCGCTCAAACTTCCATCCCCTGGGTAGCAGGGCCCCCAGCCAAGTTCCCAGTCTCAGTGGGGATTCGTGAAAGGCAGACATGTCGCCAGGTCACTCTGACTGGGATTTTGTTCCAGTGAATCCTGGATCTTTCTCTCATCTTGCATATTTCAGCTGCTCCCTTCTCGCTATCCCATATCTACCCAGAGAGGCTCAGCTCCCCTACCTGACTTCTCCTGAACAGCACTCATTCAAAGCCATTACCTATCTTATTAAAGATGCAGGGTGGTAAGTGTGGGGGTTACATCAGAGAAGAGCACAGCAGATAAAAGAGACTGCTTTAGTCTTTAGACATGACATGACATTAGTCTTTTTTTTTTTTTAAAGTAATGATTTTTTTTTTTAAGATTTTATTTATTTATTTGACAGAGAGAGAGATAGCGAGAGCAGGAACACAAGCAGGGGGAGTGGGAGAGCGAGAAGCAGGCTTCCTGCCGAGCAGGGAGCCCGATGTGGGACTCGATCCCAGGACCCTGGGATCATGACCTGAGCCGAAGGCAGACGCTTAACGACTGAGCCACCCAGGCGCCCAACATGACATTAGTCTTAAAGCCTCTGGTATCCCCTCTCCTGGGCCCCATCCCTAACTGGGCATGTTCACTGGTCTTCTCTTCTGTTCCCTCAGACTCAACTTCTTCCTGGGTCCCTTTACTCCCCTTCAACCCCCTCCTCCTCACCCTGGGTCACCTACTCCAATCACCCCTCACCAACTTAAAACACAAAAACCCTCTCTCTTTAAGGGCATTCCTTTTTAAATTATTTTAGAAAGTTTTCTAACTTTATTGAGGTATAATTGAAGTATGCTAAACTGGTTTGTGGCTATAACAAATAAGATCCCAGGAACATTCACATAGAAGTCTTTGGGTTTCACACTCTCATTTCTTGTCGTAAATACCTAAAGGTAGAATGATCGGCTTGTATGGTATGAATGTGTAACTCTTTAGGAAACTGCCAAACTGATTTCCAAAGTGGTTATCCCACCTTACACTCCCCCCAGCCACGTATGAGTGTTTCAATTGCTTCACGTCCTCACCAACATTTAGGTATGGTCAGTCATTTTCAATTTAGTCATGTTGTTGTGGTTTTGTTTGTTTGTTTGTTTCAATGCACAGCGGTTTTGCTACCTTTTGGCTTCATTCCTACCAGGGGGAGCACATGCTTAGGTTTCCAGAGAACAAAACCAGGTTATATCTGTTGCACCAGTGAAGTGAATAGTGTCCCTCTACAGTGTCCTGGTTTCTCTCCTTCTAATCTTGTTGGCCATGCCCCCAGGCTGTCCATCCACAGCCACAAAGGCTCATCCAGGCATTGTGGTCAACAAAGACTTTCTGTCCTCTATAAGGTAATTTCTTGCTTTTCTTTTTATTTTCTTTTTTTTTAAGATTTTATTTATTTATTTGAGAGAAAGAGAGAACTAGCAGGGGGGAGGGGCAGAGGGAGAAGCAGACTCCCCACTGAGCAGGGAGCCCACCTAGTGGGGCTCTATCCCAGGACCCCAGGGTCATGACCTAAGGCAGATACTTAACCAACTGAGCCACCCAGGTGCCCCCTTTCTTGTTTTTCTTAAAACAATGTTTTTCTTATCACAGAAGGATTATGGGAAGCAAGGAGTGGCATAATGTAGAGATATCCAAATAAGGTCAAAACATATCCACAGAGAAACCTGCACGCTAATGTTTACCACAGCTTTATTCTTAATTGCCACCATGTGGAAGTAACCAAGATGTCCTTCAGTAGGTGAATAAACAAACTGTAGCATATCCAGACAATGCAATCGTACTCGTCAATAAACAGAAATGAACTATCAGGGGCACCTGGGTGGCTCAGTCGTTAAGCTGACCTTTGGCTCAGGTCATGATCCCAGGGTCCTGGGATTGAGCCCCGCATTGGGCTCCCTGCTCAGCAGGAAGCCTGCTTCTCCCTCTCCCATCCCCCCTGCTTGTGTTCCCTCTCTCGCTGTGTCTCTCCCTGTCAAATAAATAAATAAATAAATAAATAAATAAATAAACAAACAAACAAACAAAGAAACAAATAAATAAATCTAAAAGAAAAAAAAGAAATGAACTATCAGCCACTAAAAACCTGGGGGAGCCTTAAACGCATACTGCTTAGTGAAAGAAACCAGTCTGAAAGGCTTGGTAGTGTATGATTCCAGTTACATGGCATTCTGGAAAAGGCAAAACCCTAGAGACAGAAGATCAGTGATTGTCAGGGATGAGGGGTGGTGAGGGGAGGGATGAAGAGGTGGAGCAGAGGAGTTTCAGGGCTGTATAAACTATTCTGCATGATATTATAATGGTGGATACACGACCTTATGCATTTGTCAAGATCTATGGGAGTATAAGACAGAAAGAGTTAACCCTATATAAACCATGGACTTCAGTTAATTATAGTGTATCGATTCGGGTTCATCAATTTTAACGGTATACCTCACTCATTCACCATGTTCACAATAGGGGAAGCAGAGAGGTGGGCCTTGGCGGTTGGGGCGGGGGGGGGGAAGGAAGAGGTACATGGGAACTCGGTACGTATTTTCTGTTCAATATCTATGCAAACCTAAGACTTCTCTAAAAAATAAATCTAGTATTAAAGAAAAATCCCAGTAGACGTTTTGCAGAAATTGATATGCTAATTCTAAAATTTAGTGGAAATACAAAGAACCTAGATTTGCCAGGACACTGGTAAAGCAAATTAAAGTTGGAGGGCTTACCGCTGCCTGAGTCCCAGGCTGAACGTAAAGCTACAAGCACCAGGACAGTGTGGTGTTGGCGTAGGTAGCCAGGCGCATGAGCGGAAGAGGACAAGGCGCGTGGAGGTGGACCCCCAGACGCAGTCAATGAACCCACGTGGGGAGAGGAGCATCTTTTTAACAGCTCGTACTGAAGCAACTGGACATACCCGTAGAAACAAAGAACCTTGACCCGTACTTCCTACCACACACACACAAGCACTCCAAGATGTGGGATGGATCGTAACATAAGAGCCAAAGCTAGAAAGCTTCTGGAAGAAAACATAGCAGAATAAAGTTTTTAAGACGGGACAGAAAAGCACTGATAATAAAAGAAACAATGAGTAAATTGTCTTTCATCAAAATTAAAGACTTTTTATGAAGAAACACTCTTAGGAAAATGAAAAACAAGCCTCAGGCTAGAGGAAAATATTTTATAATTATACGTAAAATATATGTATATATTTTATGCCTGTATGCATATGCCTATTCATGTGTATACACATGAACACACACAGGCGATCTGGCGAAGGACTCATATCCAGAATATACAGCCAGGTCCACCAAGTGATGATCAAACGAAAAACAAGACAAGAAGCCTGTTGCTGGGAAGGGACCATCCTCATGGTGTCCTCATGGCATGCATCCTGCCCGTCCATCACTGCAGGGCCTGTTGGCCCCTTCCTTAATCACGGTAACTGTTTGGGGGGATTCACATGTGTTTATAGAAGCCCAGTGACACTCCCAAACTCAGGGGAACTGACTGAGCTTTCAGGGGCCCTGTGGGCCTGGGGGAAGTCACTGCTGTCCACCTTCCTGTCTGAAAATGAAGTCTCAGGCCACTGATTGGTAAGGGTCCTTTCTGCTCTGACCACTCAGTAACCCCATGGTTGGGAATCCAACTGTCCTGTACAATAACAGGATGGAGAGGGGGTTGTCTTCCCATCAATTCTTTCCACTTCAGGGCTGTGCATCCTGCTTGTGAAGTTACTTGCTTAATACAGTTTCCAGAATAAACCTTTGCTTAGATCCCGCATTACGTGACCTAATAACAACAAAAATAGCTACTCTAATAAAGGGTTCTCTCCTGACCTCAAATCAACTCTGAATATCAGGTGTAATGAGTCACACTTTATGGATTGGAAAAAATGAGGTTCAGAGAGGTTAGGCCACTTGCTCATGATCACACAGCAAATACTGGCAGAGCCAACCTCCAAACTCAGGTTTTTCTAACCCCCAGAGCTTTCTATACTCCCAATAAGAGAGCAGTGTTTATTTGCTTTTAAAGAGTTATACTCCTTTAATGCAGAGACTGCCTTTCAGGAGGGCCTGCAGAGGTGAATGAGTCTAAGATTCACGACATCTCCAATTCCTTGACACATGGGAAAACAGCATGAAACCAGTGAGGTGGAGGTGGGTGAGGACTTCATACCTACTCAGAGGACTTCTCTGAAGCTTGAAGCAATCCTAAATACAGTTCTTCTGAAACTACCAATAATTAGGGTACCTAACACTATTGCATACGATGTTTGAGCACTCCAGTAATCCCATGAAATAGATATGACTCTGAAAAGTTCTCACAACCTCAGGAGGTAGGTCCTATTGGTACCCACACTTGGCAGATAAGGTAGCTGAAACATGAAGTGGTTAGGCCTTGCCCATGGTAGCTGCCTGGTAAGTGCGGGAGTGGATGGGTTCCCGAATCCCGTCCCATTATTCCATTTTATTCCCTGTTTAGCTCCATCACCATCTGATTTATGTGTTTATTTTCTGTGCTCTTTTTCCTATCCTGTTAGACTTGACTGTCATAAGGGTAGGGAGCTAACACTTTTTTTTTTTTTTAGTTTATTTATGTATTTATTTGAGAGAGAGTGACGGAGAGAGAGAGAGCAGGCAGGCGGGGGAGGGGCAGAGGGAGAGAGAGAGAAGCAGGCTCCTCACTCAGCAGGGAGCCCGACATGGAACTCGATCCCAGGACCTCGGGATCATGACCTGAGCTGAAAGCAGACACTTAACCCACTGAGCCTCCCAGGTGTCCCAGGAACTAACCCCTCTTTTTCACATCTGTAAACCTAGCTGCTTGAGACACGATAGATGCTCCAGCCCTAGTTTTTGAATAAATGAACAAGAAGCATTACATTGCTTCCCCTTAGGTTCTGGGCTCATCTCTTCTAACAGGAAAAGGAGGAGCCTAATTCATAGGAACCTAGCAGATCACTGAGCCCGGGTTTCCATGGGAGGTGACGTGTTTCCAGAACTTGGTGGAGAGTTCTAGGTGAGTTTGTGGAGATGAGGGGAAGCTCATCTTCCCTTCCTTTTGTCTCCTGCTGGTCCCACCCCAGTTCTTTTGCCAGGTTCCTGCAGTGCTGGTCAGGATGGCAACACCCCTCACCCCCCGCCATCACCAGGGCATAACCCCCAGTGGGCCAACCACCATTTTCCTTCCCAGAGAAAATCTGTGAAGCTGTCCCTGCTCTTCTTTCCACGTGTGGCCTGTGCTGTGAAGGTAACAGGGAAGGGGCCTAAGCTGAGACAGCCCAGAGCTCATTTGTTTGTTTTTAAAGTGAAAGTAAAAATGGGGGCACCTGGGTGGCTCAGTTGGTTAAGCGTCTGCCTTCAGCTCAGGTCATGATCCCAGGGTCCTGGGATCGAGCCCCACATCAGGCTCCTTGCTCATCACCGAGCCCCTCATCGGGCAGGCTCAGCGGGGAGCCTGCTTCTCCCTCTCCCCACCCCCACTCTCTCTCTTTCTCTCAGATACATAAATAAAATCTTTTAAAATAATAAAGTGAAAGTAACAATGTTCTGCTTCCAGGGCTGTCACCAAGGGCTGTGATTAGCTGGTAATAGACAGCAAGGTGTGTAAATAAAATCAATTTTAAACACTATTCACCATTCAGTGTTCAAAAAATTCCAGAATGTGTGCTTGAGGGAAGAGCTCAAAACTCATTCAGGGTCACTGGCAATGAATTATAACTCACATTTTCAAAATGTTAATGTCTCACTTATTATCATGCTGAGGAGAATAATCAGGTTCTGCCTTTATGTATCCACTTTGTCTCAGTCGTTTGTCTGTGAAATCTGTTTGCTTTTGTATGCGAAGAATTCCTTGGTTTTATTGAAAATACATTCGCATCGCACAGGAGATTTCCTGTGGCGGTCCATTCCCTTGGTGGCCCCAGTGAGCCGTGGCCCCTGACCGTCCTTCCCCGGTACTCATGCCGCTGTGTGGTCCTGTCCCTTGAACGTGGGCTAGATTTGTGACTCACTCTAACCACAGCGGCGATGCTGTACCAGTTGTGGGACTAAGCTGTAAAGAGACCCAGCAGGTTCTGCTGTTGTGCTTCAGGCGCCCTGGGCCGCCATCTAAGAAGTCCCGTTAGCCACATATAGAGGGAGGGTCCGTGAGACATGGAGAGAGAGAGGAGTCCAGCTGTCTTGTGTCGGAGTTGAACCGAGCTGCCAGGCAACCCACTGGCTCCGTGTGTCACCGGAGTGAGCCCCTGGCCAGCCCAGCAGAGGAGTCACACAGCTGAACCCAGCCCAGATTGTACAATCAGGATAAAACAGTGCTTGCTTTATGACACTAATTTTGGGGGTAGCTTATTAGGCGTCAGTTGATCATCAAAACATTTTCTGAAAGCAAAGCTCCTCCATCTTGGCTGCACATCACAACCTCGCGGAAATCCAAAGGTGCCATGCCCCAAGGTCCCCGCCCACCCAAGACTTTGATTTGACTGGTCTCGGATGAAACAGCGTTTTACGTATATAGTTTAAAATTTTATTTTTAAAATCAATGCACAGGATGAATGGATAAAAAAGATGTGGTACAGTGAAATATTATTCAGTCATAAAAAGCAACGAAATCCTCATCCATGCCACAGTGGGGAGGAACCTCCCAAACAGGCTCCGTGAGAGGAGCCGGTTACAAAAGACTGCAAATTGGGTGATTCCATGTACACAAAACACCCAGGACAGGTGGAGCCGTAGAGACGGAAAGCAGATTGGTGGTTGCCAGGGACTGGGGTTGGGAGAAATGGGGAGTGATCACTCCGTGGGGCGGTGAAAATGTTTTGGAACTAGGCAGAGGTGGTGGTTGCCCAACGTTATGAAAGTACTAAATGCCACTACCTCGTTCACTTCGAAATGAACATTATAAAGGTTAATTTTATGTTATGTGAATTTCACCTTGATAAAAAAAGAAAAATAGAAGAGGGAGACAGAGAGGATGTTGGAGTAAAGAGCAGGGGAGGGACTGGGCCACTCTTGCTGGCCTGCGAGGGGCAGGACAGTGCTGCCAGCCAAGGATCGGGAGTGGCCTCCCCGTGCGATCGGGGGAAGACGAGGAAGCGGATGCCCCCCTGGCGCCTCCAAAAAGGAATGCAACCCTGCCAGCACCTCGACTGCAGCCCAGAGAGACCTGTGTTGGAACTGTAACCCACAGGACTACAATATGATACATGTGTAATGTCTTAAGGCACAGAACACGAGCACACGTCCACACACACACACACACACGCACGCGCATAGCACGCACACTAACATTAGCTTTTCTTTCTTGAAAAAAATTTCCTTTTTGGGTGTATCAGTTCTAAGTTTTCCCATATATATAGTGTCATGTAATCACCACAGAATACAGAACAGTTCCACCACACCCCAAACTCCCTGTGCTCGCCCTCTGCAGTCACGCATTCACCACCCCTGCTCCCTGGCAACCACTGATTCATTCCCCAGTGCTATATTTTTTTCCTTTTCCAGAACATCCTTGCCTTTTTCCAAATCTCAGGGGGGAAGCATTCCTCTTATGGTGGGCGTCTCTTGATTGTCCTTTCCCTCATCATTTGATATCTCTCTTGTTCCTCATCTCCTGAGTAGCTTCAGATTATATCCTAGTCATTTTGAATAGTACATCATGAGAATCTATGTCTTGTTTAAATCCTAAAGAGAATGCTGGATTTTGTTTTGTTTTATTTTAGCAGGCAGCTGGATCTGGCTAAGCTGCAGCCTCAAGTCTTGACCCGCCTTCTGTGGACTGTGGTTCCAACGTCAGTTCAGTTTTCAAAGACCTTTGAAACAAGAGTTTCAAAGACCTTGCAGATCTGTGTGGATCTGCTCTCTGTCGCCAGTGGCCATTTTGGGGGCCCAGGTGATGCTCTAATCCACAGTTCAGTTCTCAAAGCACACAGAGCATAGACATAAGCCCAGGAGTTCATATGGGGCTTTTCTCTTAAGTTCTGTCCTTTCTGAGATCATTCTGACACTCTCACTCCCTGTGGCCCTCTGGTCAGAGAGCTGGGGGCGTTAGCTTCCCTGCTATCCTGGGCACTCCCCAGAGCGTGTCTGAGTATGGGGCCATGCAATGGAAGGCAGGGAGAGAAAAAGAGCAATGGGATTTTGTCCTACCCCCTGAGAACATAGCTTCTGTGGTCAGAAGGAAGATTTTCCTCTCTTAGAGCTTTAGGTACCTTCTTGGTTATTGTCACCACTGCCACTGCTGCTATGGGCTTAGCTGGGGGTCCAGGTGGGAGGATGGGAGGAACCAACCAGGGGCTTTCCTTTCTCTGACACCCAGGAGACCCTTTACCCGCTCCTTGGGCCAGAAAGCGAGGGTTCCTTTAACAGCGTTTTCTGTTTGCATCTGGTATGTGTTTCCAATTTTCAGGCTGCCTCTGCGTTGAGAGGCCAGATGGTCCCAGAGGAGAGAAAATGGGAGACTCAAACCAGGTTTCGTGGCACTTCAAATTCTGATCTCCTTCCCCAACCCACCTGCTCCTGTTCCCTTTCATTTGTCCTCAGATAGCTGCTCCATGGATTTATTGTTGCATTCAATGGGAGAGGCATGGTGGACTATGCTTATTCCATCTTGCTTAGAACAAGAACCGCAATATATATATATTTTTTTCGAAGATTTCTTTATTTTAGAGAGAGAGCGTGCATGCACATGTGGTGGTTAGGGCAGAGGGAGAGAGAGAATCTCAAGCAGACTCCCTGCTGTGCGTGGACCCCACCCCCCCAACGTGGGGCTGGATCTCACAACCCCCCAAAATATATTTTTTAATCTAATTCTATAAACAATAAAGAAACCTTGCTTAAACGGCAGGCACCATGCCCAAACTAATTGCCAAGATTGCCTCTTCTAGGTGCATTCTTCCTACTGCCTTGGGCCCTCTGGCCACCTCAGGGGTAGGCTGAGGCAGGCTCTGCCCTGATAGGGTGCTCCTGAGGCATCAATTCCCTCTTCTGTAAAATGGGGGTAACTATGGTGCCCACTTGGTCGTGCCGCCAGGACGAGATTATGGAGGCAGCACGCTTTGCCCAGTGCAGGCTCACAAGTGGCACTCAGCAAATAACCATTTATATTCGTTTCTCCTAGATGCGTGGGCTCAGCTGAACCAGCACGTAGAGTTCCCCTTGAATCTCCAAGGACTGGCAGGTCTCTGGGACCAGACTCCATTTTTCATGATAATTGGATGCTTGTTATCACCTAACATCTGACTTGACAGCTATTTAACACTTCACCGAGAAAAAAACAAGCAGCTGTGTCTTGGTGGCAGTCAGATGGCCAACACATCAAAATGAGTTGGCACGACCTGTACTTTACCTACAGTCAAGTTTTAGAGACCTCATCTTCTTTAAACAATTCCACTCAAATGTTTTTCTCTCAATTTCTATGAAGAGGCAGGGAAAAAAGAGAATATGTATTTTCCTCTAGCATTTTAACTTAATGTGTGAGGTCACACTTAAAAGCAGCTTCCACACATTTGGCAACAGTTCAGGGACAGTCTGGGCAATGGCGAGGGGTAATGGCCCCACCTCAGAGGTGGGAGCCAGTGGGAGCCAGTGACTGGGGTAGTAATATTCCACTGCCTTCACAGAGAAACCCAACAGGGACCGTGGCAGGAGAGAAGGAAGAGGGGAGTGTGGAAGGGAACAGAGCCAGGCAACGGCACTGCAGGGACCCCATTGCTTTGGACTTGTCCACAGTCTCTGTGCTGTTAGTCCTCCCTGGAAACCTCAGGCACGTGGGTCTAGAAATGAACCAAAGCCAAAGGAATATCACAGCCACACTGATGGAGATGTGGAATTAGGGAGGGTGTTGACATCAGATGAATCTGTTCTTAGTAGTTACTGCTCTTGTCTGAGCCTTGAGTTCTTTTTTTTTTTTTTAAGATTTTTATTTATTTATCTGACAGAGATAGAGAGCACAAGTAGGCAGAGAGGCAGGCAGAGGGAGAGGAAGAAGCAGACTCTCCACTGAGCAGGGAGCCTGACGCGGGGCTTGATCCTAGGACCCTGGGATCATGACCTGAGCCGAAGGCAGACGCTTAACCGACTGAGCCACCCAGGCGCCCCTGAGCCGTGAGTTCTTCACGTGCAGAGCAGGGAAACGAACATCCACCTCTTATAACTTGGCAGAGATTAAATGAGATAATGTGTATGGCACAGCCGTGGGGACTCGGTGCCCATGGGACCTTGGTAGTGGTGCTTTCTTTTTAGAGTACAGATGTCCGATGGGACCAATCTGCCTCCAAGATCTAAGAGAGATGATCCCAAATCCCCACCCTGCCTACTACCAAAGGGGGGCTTCCAGCGAAGCCCTGGGCATCAGGTTTCTTGCTTCCACTCCATTGTACTTTCCTCAGTTTTTAAAATCTAACCCCTAGGTGACACTGAGCTCCAGACTCTCTCTCTCCAGCTCTCTCACCATCCCTCAAGGCCCTGTGTGTGGTCCAGTAGGACTGATGCCTCGGGGATACGGAGGAGATTTACATTATAAAAACACAGTAGTACAAAACAGCCTAGGACAGCCTGGTTTGTTGGGGGTTTTTGTCCTTCAGACATTTCTGCCCGTCCTCCTCTCCCCTTCCCCCCCCCATCCCGTCTGGTCCCCCCAGCACACTGCTCCTACCCTGAAGGGCTCCCACCACCTCCCTGTGGCCTTCGCCCAATTCAGACCCAGGCCGCTCCCACATCTAAAGTCTCATTGAGTTATTTTCCCAAAGACATGGGGCTCTTTTCCAAAGGCCTCTGGGACCAGCTGGTAGGACACAATCCATCTGTTTTGCTCTGCGATGTCCCCTCTGCCAGGGTGGTGGCATCAGCAGTCTCTTCCTCTCCTGGAGCGCAGGGACTATGTTCACCTCCGTTACTGCCGTCTCCCCAGTGCCCTGCACCGCTCCCCGCACCAAACATACCCCGGATAAACACAACCTAATTGGCTGATGGCATAAATCATTTTGTGATGCAAATTAGATAACCAGTCTTTGAGAACAGTGGCACTCCTGTCACTACCACCATGACAGGTCATGGGATGTTACTCCCAATTTGGGCCACACTGAACTGATCCAGCTTTGAACGCCAGTTCACTCATGGCTCAGTGTTTGACCTTGGGCAAGTCACTTCAACCTGACTCTCCATTTCGTGACCTTTAAACCAGGAGTGATGATCGCTATACTCAGAGCCAAATTCACCGTGAAGGTAATGAAGCTAAACAGGTAGGTAGCCCTCACTTCTAAATAAATATCTGCTTTTGTATCTGATTTTTGTGTTGGCAAGTCTGTGCTCATTTTCTAAAAAGGCTCCCCAAATTGTATGCAAGTTGGGCAACATGAACCTGGCTCTTGGTCGGTGTTGTGAGAATGTGAGATGCGCGACGAGCTCGCTCTGGAGAGCTCCAGGAGCGAAAGGAAGACTTGTGACCTGGGGTGGGGGGGGAAGAGGTGGGAGGTTGGAATATGTCTCACAGGCACCCCTCCCCCACTGAAGGCCCCACAAACTTGGGCAAACTTCCCTGAATCGAGCTTCTCCCAGGCAGAGACTGACCCATCCTTTTCTGGGGGTGTCAGGAAAGGAAACTCGGGACTCAAGCAGGTGACCTGGCAGCATTCCACTAGCCTCTGCCAGGCTCCCCTTGCTCAAACCCCTGTCCATTCCCCGTGGCTGACATGGTGGCGTCAAAGGGGAGAAAGCGTTCCAGCCGCGGCCCCCCACACCTTCCCCAGCCCAGCAAAGGCCCTGTTGCGGACACTTGAGACATGGCCCTACTGTTAATTATTCCTGTGTTCTGTTTCCTGACCCACAGGTCCACAGAATCAGACTGTGGATTAATCACCATCCTTTGTTCATGACATGCTATTGTCGATGGTCCATATCTGACCTCCTGTTGCTTCCTCAGGCTTTTTGTTTTACTTTTTAATGTAATAAGGACTGAAAACCCATCACTCAAAACCAAAGCTAGAACCATGACAGAAACCTTCAGCTTACTCTGTGTGCCCCACCGCACCTGTACTTTCAAACACCGAAGTCCAACCCCATCATACCACACCTGGTTCGAGGCCTCTGCTGTCCTTCTCACTACCTCAGTGCCACCGTGGGGAAGCTGGCTGAGGGGTGGCGGGGCAGGGCTGGGCCAGGTCCAGTCAGCCAGACCAGACAAGTCTCCCTTCTCTTGGAGGAAGGCGAATGGCTAGGGTTGTGCATCCAGAAATTTCTATTCGCCTCTGATGAACCCAAGAGTCCCCCCCTCACGACTGTTAACTGTGTCTGACATCAAGTAGGGGCACTGGCTGGATGGAACAAGGCCCAGGAATTCTGTGTTCCCTGAAAAGTTAGCCATAGACATTAGTCTTCCCTGTAAGCGCAGGAGTTGCTCCCTCGTGAGCTTGCTCTGAGAGAGCTCATGGCCAACAGCCCTTGATGGTGACCCCCAGCCACTTGATCTAACTGGAGGCACAGCAACCACAAGCCGGACAAGCCACATTCCCTCTAATCCTACCCCCTTCCCTCTCCACCCCAAGACATATTAATTCCTTTAGAATAAATCAAAATGGGAAGAAAGGCTTACCCAAGTAGAACTTACCTGCTTGAAAATCCCTCAGATTTCTTCTACTTTGGAAAACCTTGTTTTCCCCTCCTTCAGTACTGCCTATATTAAAAGCCTTCTCTTGATAACAAAGAGCTTTCGGGTTAATCTTCAACCCTGGGTAGATTTCCTATACAAGGGCAAAAAGAAGCAGATCAGTGTGGTTCATTTAATTGAGACTTTATAAAAGTCTCTGTGTGGTCCATTTCGGTTTAGGCATGGAACAATTCAGTAGTGATATGGCATATTGCTGCAACCAGGGCAGGCTTGAGGTCAAAATACAAGAAGCACCACAAAATCAAGTATTTCCTCTCCAAAGGGCTTTTTCCAGGTTGTTCTCAGGCAAGAAGTTTTTACCAGCACAAGTCTAAAAACAAGAAAATTCCTCCCAGAGACATAGTATGACTCAGACAGATAGGGCAGTCAGATTAGGTGAGCATCACAGAGCAGGGGGCCGTCTCAGGGTTCTGGGCAGCCCACATCTCAACATCTACATCTGCACAGACCCGTGCAGTAGCAGGTAGTGACCAGGAGAGCGGGGTTCCTGAACAGAGGGCCTAGAAACATGAACTTTGAGCAGTTGTAGCCAGAGAGAAAGAGACCCCTTTCCTATTTTAGTTGAAGCCCTTGCAGAAGGGGTGAGCCATCCAGGGCAGACTGGAGGGCGACAAGGAAGTGTGTGGGTACAGAAGATCAATAGAGAATGAAAGAAGACACTGTCAACTGGAAGGGGCTGAAACATTTCCCACAGCTCCATCTGGCTACAGTTTCACCAGCCATTAGTGTGATGGCCTTGGAAGTGAATATGGGAGATACGCCCTATATTTATTTGTCCTTGGTGCCTTCTCATTGAAGTTTATGATTCAATAGTTTACTCTGTAGCATGTGATTGGCTACAGGAGTGTAACTTAATCAGGGCTCTTCTATATACAGATTTGCCTAACCTGAAAGCCCACTCCTCCCCTGGGCAGCAAAGTCTCTGGCCTGTAATGGGTAGATGGGAAGTTGGGTCATCCGCGGGTGACATGAGAATGCAGATGACATGAGCACTGAGTGCCTACCTGTTGGCTTCACCTGGGTTTTGTTCTGGAGCCAGGATGCTCCCAGGCACTCCAGACAAACCGAGACCACTGCGGCTTCTGCATGGCTGTGAGCAAAAGGGAGAGGTGGATTTTGAACTACAGATGACTTATTTTCCAGGTCAACTTTGGGATGCCAGTAATTTCATTTCCAGGACCATCTGCCTAGAGCAGAGGAGGGCGGCTTGCTGTGGGGGAGGGGAGCTATGCCCCATCCATAGAGGAAGGTCCTGCAGACAGCTGACAGTCTGCATGTGGGAATATTTACGGCATCTGCACAAGTGAATGCCCATTTGTATTTGTATTCAAGAAAACGATAGTAATAGATGCTCAATTAAACGCTAGTGGTGTCAGAGCATGGGGCTCATGTCGAGTAAGTAACCTCAAGCTAACGGGCCTTATCGGTGCGGAAGGACAGCAGTAGCAACCACAGAAAGGTGGGTGGTGAGGACTCCAAGGTGGGGGAAGAAACACGGTATTTTTGTTAGAGCTGCATTCTCACGTGAACAGTTAATGACTGTGACGCAGACCTGTGAATAGGATATGACTGAAAAGCAAACTGGTTGATAGAAGAACAATGTGGAGAATTTTGTAAAAGAATTTTTAAATTAATGTTTGTATTCGTTCCCTATTGCTGCTATAACAAATTACCGCAAGTGCAATTGCTTAAACCAACACCAGTTTATCTTAGTTTTGGAAGTCAGACGTCTGAGATGGTTCTTAAAATCATGGGGTGATCGGGGCTGCATTCCTTCTGGAGGCTTGAGGGTAGAATTTGTTTCCTTATCTTTTCCAGTTTCTAGAGATGGGCTTGTGGCCCTTTCCTCCATCTTCAAAGACAGCAGGGTGCTGTCTTCAAGTTTCAATCAATCTCTCTCTCTCTCTCTGTACACACACACGCACACACACCCCTGCTTCCAACACTACACCTCTGCCTAACCCTTACAATGACTCTTATAATTACAATAGGGCCACCCAGATAATCCAAAATAATCTCTCCACCTCGAGACGCTTACCTTCCTTGCATCTGCAAAGTCTCTCTCACCACGTAAGGTAACATATTCCCAGGTTCAGGGAATTAGGATGTGAACAACGGTGGGGGCTGAGGGCTTTATTCTCTCTCCCATGATGTTGTAAAGGGTGAGTCTTAAAAAAGAACTTGTTTTGTAATAATTCTAGATTCAGAAAAAAGTTGTCAAGGTAGCACAGACTACTAAGTCTTTTAAAAACATTTTTTCATCTCTGTTTAGTCAGGGTGTACAAATGTTTTTGCACTGAAAAACAGTCGAAAACAAATGAGCCACCTGTGAAAGTGCTTCGTGTTCTTTGGGAAAAGAAAATGCTGTTTCGTGCAAGGCGTTTGTGACACCCTGGCTGCCTTCCGAGGAAAACCACACCGTGTTCCTTGATGGGAGCCGCCAGCTTGCTCCACCCCTGGGGACTTCCTGGGGCCCAGACCTCCCGGCCCATGCAGACCAGTAAAGTCAAGACGACTTCTCTCTACCTGTTGGGAAACACATTCCACTCCGTAAGTCCTTCTTTGTGTCACCTCCTTCCTGTTTCCCTCAATTGTTGCCTTAGATGCTTCTGGGCCTTTGCCACCTATAAGTGGCTGGGCAGGTGGTACCTGGGATCCTTTGCCAGGTAGCTCTGCTGAGTCATCTGTGCCTGTGTGGTGAGCCCGCCGTCCTCGGGGATGCTTCCTGGGAGTCTTAGGGACACTGAGCTCCCTTCCCCGGCTCCAGCCTAAGAATTGTCCCTGCCATTTGCCACAGGTTCTGGCTCTGGAACAGAGCTAACCCCGATGGTGATTTGAGGCTACTGATAGGCACGATGGCTTCCAAACCCAGGTGTGCATCAGAATCACCTGTCGTGCTTGGCAAGAAATACACCGCAAAATGACTCTGGAATGGCCTGTTGCACGAGAAAGCAAGGAATTACTCAAAGAGTGGTGCGAACATGTCCAAAGGACACAGGCACGAGATCGAAGGCTAAGTCTGGGACAATTTGCGCATCGCAAGAAATAGTGACCGTGATGTCTTATAAGCCACTGAATAAAAAAGAAGCCACTAGTCCAGACTCATATAATTAGCTAAACAAGTAAATAACTAAGAGAAGG
This sequence comes from Mirounga angustirostris, assembly GCF_029215605.1. NCBI lineage: Eukaryota > Metazoa > Chordata > Mammalia > Carnivora > Phocidae > Mirounga > Mirounga angustirostris. The sequence goes on from NW_026991720.1 coordinate 41,163,963, forward strand.
CTCTTGTCCCATGCCAGAGATTCACCCACTGAAATGCTGCCTCCATAGATCTAGAGTGGAGCCCAGCACTTCCAGGCAGAGCAGTTATAGAAGGGCCTGAAGTATCTGTCGTGTCATCCATTCCCTCGTCCTCTGTTGAAACCCAGCGTGTGCTGGGTGATGTACGAGATGGGATGCCAAAGGGGGAACACTTCCTGGCCTCCTGGAGCTCACGGGGGAGCTGCTACTTAGACATTTAAACAGCCGCCCGGGAGGTGGGCTCTGGGGTCTCGGAGCCTGGAAGAACGCAGACGTTGCCGGGTCGGGGCGGGGTGGGGGGGTGGGGGGGAGAAAAGGGCATTCACGACCCAGGGCAAAGCAAAAGCGTGGAGGAGGGCAGGGCACGAGGGTGATCTTGGCACGCAGGGCAGGCTTGCCACACCGCGGGCCGTGAGCTATGCGCACAGACTGCCGAGCGCGCGCCACGGGCGGGCAGTGGCCCAGGCGTGTTCCGTCACGGAGCCACGTAATCACCACCACCGTCACGCTTCACACAGAAGGAAACGGAACAGCGAGACCGAGGGACTTTCCGAAGGTCACAGTGCTGGTACTCTAGAGCACAGGCTTTTAACTCTTGGCTGGGCTTTCGGTCCTTTCTTTTGCACTGAGCGGCAGGCTTGGCCTCAGCCGGGAACTCGGTAGACATGCAGAACCTCAGGAAACCTGCACTTCAACTTGATCCCCAGGACAGTCGTAAGCACCTTGAGGCCTGAGAAGTGCCAGTGTAGGTAGGTCTCTCTGGCGTCTGCTAGAAGCATGGACTGAGATGGGGACAGTGGGTGGGGAGTTAGCAAGACCAGGTCGAGGTCTGTCATGGTGCTCTCGTGAGGAGGGAGGGGACCCGGTGGCTAAAGCGGTCTTCTCCACCACGTGGGCTTTCTCTCCGTATCTTGACTATAAGATCCTTAGGAAGGGCCTGTGGTGCTGTCTCCGGCAGATCTAGCATGGCGATGTCCATCCGTGTGCTCTGTGGACAGATCACTCACTCCAGACCTGGAGCCACAAGATTGCCCACAGCGTCACACGCTTTCTGCAATTCCGACTCCTCCATCTAAGTGCTGACCTCACATCCGCAGGGATCTCTGCCCTCCTGCTGGCCTGTCCAGACACATCCTGGGCGCGGCCTCAGTCACTCCAGTGGCAGGTGCGAACCACGCGGGTGAGGCTGGCTGGCAGGAGGGAAGTGCGCACGGGAGCCCACACAGTGACAGGCCATCCACACCCTGCAGATGGCTGGGATGTCACTCATCACCAGATAAAGAAAACCCCATGGCCACTGTTCCTGTCCTCATTTTGGGAGAAAAAAAAAAAAAAAAGATATCCCAAAGTAGCATTAACCACCACAGAATTGAGGATTTTCTGTTCTGGGGAGTTTAGTGCAACCAAGAAGTCTACATAAGAATTTATGTCAAATGATGGGTATATTTTCTCTGAGTTTCCACGATCATTGGCAACTTCCACATTATTAAGAACTCAGTCTTCACCCCCAAGTGACCTGGATCTGGGCTTTTGTTCTTGGTTGTGGTACTGTTGGTGTTTTTGCCCATCAGTGTGCCCAGATGGATGCTGCTCTGCATTTCTTTTCCCGGGTTAGGATTTAAACCCTGAGGATTTGAGTGCGAACTAAAATGTATTTCCATTAAAGGCATTTCTATTGCCACAGGGGAAATACCACCAAGTCATTCTGATATCCCCATGGACTCAATCATAATTAATATTAATAATAATTACTAACACTTATTGATGTTCCCTCCCTAAAAATTTCTGTTGTCATTAACTTGCCCCAAATTCCCTAGGAAACGAGAGGGACCTGGCTCTTTCCCTTTAGTGCCCTTTTGTGTGTCTTTCCTCCCTTGAGTGCAGGGACTGTGTTTTTTGTCTTGGAATCCCACTGGGTAAGCGGTCAGTTCCATGAATGGACACTCAGGCTGGTTTCAGTGGCAGACACCTGCATCTAGGAAAGGAGTGGAACAAGCAGAGAGAGCGCTCTGGGGTGAGGTGGCATGACCCCCGGCCCATCCACACACTCCTTCTGTTATATGGACAGAGGGGGAGCCAGTGGAAGGGAAGGAAATCACTGGAAATTAGGAGATGGACGTGGTAATTTTGCAGAATAATGGATGACCAGGTTTCACGGTAAGCCCCGGTCCTACCATACCACTGAAAAGATGAGCATCTCCAATCAAGAGAGTCAGGTGACATCCCAGGGGCGAGTCTTGCTCAGACGAGGCGGGGAGGGTGTATGCGTGATGGGCCATGACTGGGGGTGAGGGGGTTAGCTGTGCCCTGGCCCGATTCATCCATATTCTGAACCCCCTGCCCAGCCTTGACCACTGGGGCCCTACCCCTGGGCCACCTGGCCAACTTGTCTGTCCCATCCTTTCCCTTTTTCCTGGTGCACCTCTTCTCAATCACCCAAATCTATGAGCAATATCAGTCTTCAGTCTCCAGTGCCCCTTTCCCTCTTAGCGACCCCATTAGACGTCCACCACCTTGGAGCCCAGAGAACCTATTCTTGGCCTCTCTGTGACTCATGCTCTTTCCCTGTAAATGGGATAAATTTTAACTGGAAGAATATGTTGAAGGCATTTTGCTTAGTGCCTCAGAACATTACACAGCCAAGCCTAGCATCCTTCTTGTGTGATTATGCATACTCTGCCCGCTCAGCATCAGCCACAGGCAAGGACACCAAGGGTGGCGGGAACCTCCTGAAGGTTGGGGGGTTCACGAAGAGCTTGGGGTTCAGGAACACAGAGCCTCTGTGATACAAACTGCGATACACAAGAACTTACTGTTTGGCACCTACTATGAGTGAAGAATTAAATCCTTAGCTCCAGAGTTAAAATGCAGGACCTGGTGCGCCGAGGAGATATTCCACCACCTTCTGCAGAAATTGAAACCTCGGCCCTGTGTCGTAACAGTCAGTCGGGAAAGGAAAGGTCAGTATGTTCCAAGGAGACGAAGCAGGGCACTGGGGCATTGTTAGTGCCGGGTGAGACCCGTCACGTGTGGACATGGCACAGCCTTCCCAACCCACCCGTGCTGGGGGCTTCGCCACACCATGGGACTCTTGTCTCAGAAGGACAAGACAAAGTGTTCTGGCCGTAAGCCTTGCCAGGTGGGAATGGCCTTTACCGTGTGAGCTGTGTCTATGACAGCATGGCGTTTTTTTGTTTTTTGTTTTTTTAAAGATTTTATTTATTTATTTGACAGAGAGACACAGCGAGAGAGGGAACACAAGCAGGGGGAGTGGGAGAGGCAGAAGCAGGCTCCCCGCTGAGCAGGGAGCCCAATGCGGGACTCGATCCCAGGACCCTGGGATCATGACCTGAGCGGAAGGCAGACGCTTAACGACTGAGCCACCCAGGCGCCCCATGAGCCTCTTATAATCAAGGGAAAACGCCAGAATGTCATGGGCAGAGCTTCAGGAAATAAAGGTATGAAGCCAAAACAGGAGCAAAGTGTTCACACTTCACATGCAGTTAACATTCTTACTTAGAATAAAGTCACGGTCAAACAATAATTTGGGATCCCTCGCCCTTGACTGAAGTGGTTTCTCAAGTCTCCCTTTAGATTTTTTTTTTTAAAGATTTTATTTATTTATTTGAGAGAGAAAATGAGAGACAGAGAGCACGAGAGGGAAGAGGGTCAGAGGGAGAAGCAGACCCCCCCACCGAGCAGGGAGCCAGATGTGGGACTCGATCCCGGGACTCCAGGATCATGACCTGAGCCGAAGGCAGTCGCTTAACCAACTGAGCCACCCAGGCACCCTGACAGCATGGGGTTTTAAGGAATCTGCCCAGACCCTGTTTTGTCTTGCATGGTTTTACAATGATCTTCACATGTTCTTTAGGGTCTGAAGTCCTCTCTGGGCACTGGAAAAGCTAAGGGGGTGTGGGCTGGGTTGTTAACAGTATTTCTGAAGGGAGATTCCTCAGCACTTGGTAGTTGACAGGTGGGCTCCCAGGAACCAGCCACTTATTGTTGGAAACACAGACCTGGGCCTTGAAGGCCACTTGGCGTTGGAGAAGACCCCTCCAATGACACCATGGCTGGCACTGAAGTGTTTTAAGGGTGCGTGGGCCTTATTGCAGATAACAAAACTGAGCCTTACTCTGATGAAGTGAACCGGCGCAGTGTCTGAGGGCTTGCGGCCAGATCCACCAGACTCCAAAACCCCTACCCTTTACACTACATCACAATGGCTCCTGTACACAAGGGTTCCCCGTCAAGGGACCCCACAGGGGTTGGCTAACAATCCACCATCACATGGCGGGGGGGGGGGGGGGGGAGGGCATGGTCAACCAGTTGTCCAACCCTGCAAACTTTGTGCCTAACCCTGGAGGCGGTCCAGTTGATATGTCCAAGTCCCAACCCCTGGTACCTGTGAATGTGACCTTGTTTGGCAGTAGGGTCTTGGCAGGGTAATTAAGTAAAGGATCTTGAAATGAGATCGTTCTGGATTTAGAGTGAGCCCGCAATCCAATGATAGGTGCCCTTATAAGAGAAAGGAAAGAGAGATCTGACACAGAGACAAAAGAAGCCGGCCACATGAAGATGGTGTCAGAGACGGGAGTGACTTGGCTACAAGCTAGGGAATGCCTTGCCAGCAGCCACCGGAAGGTAAAGAAAGGCATGGCAGACATTCTCCCTCAGAGCCTCCAAGAGGAATCAACCCTACTCACCTTGATTTCAGACTTGTAGCCTCCAGCACTGTGAGACGATCAATTTCTGTTGTTGTAAGCCATACAGGTTGCTGTACCTTGTGATGGCAGCCCCAGGACACTGACACAGGCCTGATCTCCGTGGTAAGAGTCGTATAAGCCATTTGTTATGTAATGTGCAGCCTGTGTGTTCCAGGCACCGAGCTGAACATGCACCAGCTCCACTGAGCCTCTCACTCACTCTGTAAGGTGGGTGCCGTTATTACGACGTTCAGTATCTGGAAACAAACAGACACTTTGATAAGTCATCAGGTCCCAACTGATCTGGTGCCTAGTGGCTCAAACTCTGACCCAGGCAGTCAAGCCCCACACCCCACACCCTCAGACAGTGATGAGTCGGTTTGGGGGGGGGGGCGGTGGTGGTGGTGCGTAATGCCTGCCCAGGGCACAGAGGGCTAGGAGGCTCAGCCCTGGTCCGAAGGTTCATACAGGCTTACAGTGGGTCTCAGACCTCCACAGGACCACCAGCAGCATCCAAGGCTTCCCCTCTGCCCCCTCCCCACTTAGTAGACCAGGGAGGTGCAGTACTTTCCCTAAGGAACACGCGTCGGCCTGGCAGTCAGCGACAGAGCCCGGCACATCTGGCTCCTCGTTCTTGTGTCTTGGAAATGCCCAGGGAGTGGGCTTTCCTCCTTTGCCACAGCTGAAAGGGCTCCAGACCAAGGTGCTGCTCGTGCCCTTCCCTGCCAGGTTCATCTGCAGAGGATTTATATGAGCAGAAGAGCCCTTAAATATAATCTACAAGTCCACCAGCCCTTAGAGTGATTCCCAAATCCCAAAGGCTCAGAAAACCTTTGGCAATTTTAACTTGGTAGCAAAAACCCGACCTAAATTCATACGCAACTCTTCATCATCTATATCTATCCCCCTCGGTGTGAATATTTCACTGCAGAAATATTAGCGTGATTCATTTCAGGGTGCCTTCCCCAGATGCTACCAGGTACTATGTAATACAGGACATCATTATAATTCCTTTATAAAATCCAAATTTTAATTTCTGATTTTGAAACATATCTGCCCCAAGAATTGCAGATTAGAGATTGGGGTCCTCTTCTATTTTCTCCAAGCCTGTCCTCTGCCTAAGAAGGATTAGATGAGTGAGGAACAGAGAGCAAACCCAGGCTCCTACTTCCAATGGAGGGGGTGAGTGTGGAAATGTTTGATGCTTGAAAAAAGGTTTAATTTGAATTTTAGGTAGCATTAGGAAGGAAGGTAGAAATTTTCAAGTCAGGGAAGCCTGGGTGCAAACTGAAGGTTAAAAGTTCATAACCCTTTTGCACCTAAGCAATAACAGTTGTAAAACATCTATAAAATGGGAACAATTGCAACTACTATGCAGGACGGTGTGGGTGGGAGTATTAAATGAGCACGTGCGAGGAAACCACACTAACTCCATAAACAGGCACCCCCCACCTCCTTAATGAAATTCCTCCCCCAAAGCTGGCCAAACTGCAAATTCTCAGGAAGAAAATAATATTCTTTCCAATTCCTAGCCACAGCTATGTGACACTTGGAACCAACAGATTAGTCTGACAGCATCCTAATCAGGCTTTCCATTTGCCAACTGCCTCCCGCTAAATTACCCTAGGACCTGAAGGGCTCTGCGAGCCTTGGGGGCTCCCCCCAGCACATCTGGGGACAGAGACCAAGGGCAGCGGAGGCCACCCCAAGACTTGCAGCTGATTATTCTCTTTCACTATCAAAGGAGGTATCTGTTTTTAATGTCTTTTCACCCCGTGTGAGTGAGTCTCCCCAGGAGACTCTGGAGGAAGCAATTTCTATAGGGCGCTGGGCAGAGAGTATGAAATTAAAAGACCCTGCGGATTTGCAGGGTGAGATTTCACAGGAGCCTCTCTCCTGACACAGAAAGAGGGTGTAAGCAATGATGCTGGAGGGAGCAAAAGATCTAGAACACACGTTTTGTTTTGTTCAGTCAGTTTCTTCTTATTTTATTTGAAAATGTAGGGTCTTTTCCTTGATTTATATTATTGTCGTCAAACCAATGGCCTCATCAAGCTAATCAATAAAAAATATTTGGGGTCTTTAATTGTGCAAGGGCTGGCTGGTGGTGCAGGTGTGTAGAGCAGCCCCATACCCCAGGCCCTGGCCCCTGCCCGATGACTCGCTGCACTTCACACTTCATATGGGATCGTGAACCTGACCTTGAGGACATTTGGTCTGGGACAGGGGAGATTACATTTATGTTTTATCCTGAAGGCCTACAAGTCCTGAAGTAATTTCGGGACCAGGACAAACTATTCTTATTCCCCTGGTTTCAAGTGGGGGAAGGTGAAGCTTCCTGATACTTCTCTATCTTCATGAGGTAATGTTGCAGCCAAGTTATAGGTCAGTCAGGTTTGGACAAGGATGGAAAGAAAAAGAACACTCTTCCACGCCGACAGTGCTCGTTCTCCACTTTTCCGTCTGCCCCTCACGCCTGATGGTAACAGGTGTTCCCGTTTAGAGTCTCCGGCCCTGTAAGGGTGGGCCAGAATCTCCTGGGGGGGCCAGAGGATGAGAGGGAGAGGGTTGTGCCGTTTGGGCGGAAATCTACTCACAACAATGACATCTTCTCTCCCCCTGAGAATCACCAAGCATTGGGACAACTCGTTCATTAATTCCTTCACGCCCTCATTCGCTCAACAACTTCCCCATGGCCCACAACACAGACTCGGCTTGTTCACCTCCATGGCGTTGCACACGCTGCTCAAAAGGGCTCTTGTTCATCCTTTAAAACCCAGAGTCAAATGCCACCCTTTCCGCCAAATGTTTTCTGCTTCTCTCACCTCTGAAAGCCCTGAACACAGCAGGTATCTAGGACGTTGATTATTCTGAATCTAAAAATCAATTCATTTTTCGGCCTTTGTAGTCGTGCAGCCTGTGAACTCCGGGGGGGGGGGGGGGGGGGGCGGGGAATGGATCACTCTGTCTTATTGGTCTTTATATGCCCAGCCCCTAACCAGAGCCCAGCATACCGAAGGTGCTCAATAAATATTTGTTGAGTGACTTAATGAAGCATTTTTCAGAGCAAACAGCGTCTACGTGTGACCACTTAAAATGGTATGTGTGGGGGGTTGGGGAGGCAGGACTGGCTGCTCATTTGCGAAAGTCTGACAAGTGGCCTTGCTCCTGGGACTTCTTTAACCAGGTGCCAGGAGGGCGTGCAGGGAGATGCCACTGTGCAGTGTCTGCCAAGATCCCCTCAGCTCCTGCTACCGGCTCTGTGTGCCCACCTCACTCCTGACCTTTGCTCTCAGGGCTCATCCTTGGGATCCTTTTCAGAGAACTACCCCTGGGCTCCTGGAGTTGGTTGGGCAGCAGGTGCAAAGCGCTGGGAGCATCTGGGTATCCCCTCCGGGGTGACCGCCAGCACCTGACTAGTGTGGGTGTGAATGCCCAGCTCCCTTGCCTCAAGGGAAAATTCCAAGATTCAACTCATGTTCCAGAACTTTCTGCAGAAGCAGGATCAGGTTGGGGCTGGGACTCTGCCGGAAACGGAGCCTTTGCCAGCTTCCTCCCTCTTCCCCATCCTGTCCCTCTCCCCCTGCCCATGTCCCCCACCAGCACTCCCTTAACAAATAAGGGTCTGCCGCTAGGGTGGGGCCTTTCTGTGCCTCAGCTTCCTCGTTTGTAAAATGGAGACTAGGAGAGTATCTATTTTTATTGTAAGGACTACTTAGGTAATCCTTGTAAAACCCAACACGGAGCATGACACTTAGCAAGCACTTTAGTAATAGAACTCTCACATTGTAGCTAGCAGACTGGACCCCCCAAATCAAGACCGCATTTTCCACTCCGCACCCTGTGCAGCTTGATGTAGCTAAGTAACTAAGTTCAGGCCAACTGGATTCGAGCAGAAGTACTGAGTACAGCTTGCAGGCAGTGGCCCTCGAAGGGGAGGGCAAGGCTCCGCTCCTGCTGGCTAGAATGTGGGGGTGACAGTGGGAAATGGCGCAGCCAGTCTTGACAATGAGGTAAGAGCAGCGCGCAGAGCAAAGGGGCCCGGGGCCTGGACACCCCTGAGCCACTCTGCCGGCCTGAGACCGCCTACTCAGACAGTTAGTTACACAAGAGAGAAATTTCTAACTGATTTATGACATTGTATTGGCATGGGGAGCTCTTCATAACAGCGGCCAACGCTCTGCCTTACCTTCTTATGGTCTCCCGCTGGAATGATTACTTTAGGAGAAAACTCAGAAATGTCTCCTGAAACAGCCAACTCCAACACTGAAAAGAAGACACTCCTGCTCATGTGCAGGATTTCTTTCCCTTCCCTCGCTTTGTCTCTCTCTCTCTCTTTTCGCATGAAAAAGGAGTAAGAATAGGAAGGTATATTACAAGAGAGAAAATTAAGGAATGACAACTCTAAAGAGAAGGTAACTTCAAGTACTCGTTAAAGCTGGTGGAAATAAAATGAAAGTGGGCAGGGGTGGGTAAAACCTGCCCCAGAAAATAATTGTTCCCAAGTCCCAGTTCTAGAACGTTTCTATGCTGCCCTTTCGCTCACTTCCAAAGCTCTTCAACAGAAGTGGAATGAATCTGTCACATTCCTCCCACAGAGCCTGTCTCTGATGCAATGGCAGTTGGAGACCCTGTTGCCAAAGCTGCAACACTTTGTAATTTTGTACAAAAGTCATGCCGTGATTGCTGCAATTTGTCCGAAAGTGAAAATAGACTCAGAAGAGAGGAGTTTATTTAATTAGTGAATTAACACAATTACTGTGTTCGTGGTGTTTAGTTGGTCACTGCTACGGCCCAGGGGCACATTGGTGTCCTAAGGCATAGAACAGGGACACTCTTCTTATTTACGAGGGCCTGAGGCACAAGCAAGGAGGCATTAAGGAGGAAAGATGGTTTTCTGGCCTGGCCACCCTCTGGGGCCAAACTTCTCAACTTTGGTACTGCTGACATTTTTGATTGAATAATTCTTTGTTGGAGGGGGCTGTCCTGGACACAGGATATTGAGCAGCACCCCCGGTTTCGACCCAGTAGATGCCAGTAACATTACCACCTTCCCAGGTGTGAAAGCTAAAAATGTCTCCAAATACTACCACAAGTCCACTGGGGTGTATGTGCAAGCTCAGCCCTTGTTAAGGACCACTGCTCTAGGGTCTGGCTGGGGAAAAGCCAATGGAAGCAGCCCCTTGAAGTTGTGGTTTTGGTTTTGTTTTTGTTTGCCCTAAAAACATCAGCAAATAGTTAGGAGTGGGGAACATACAATCTGTGATGGGCCCAACTGATAGAGTGAAGCTCAAACCGTAGCAACCAATCTCTGATCTTCAACAGAAACCTAAAAAATAGACTATCACCAAGAAACCACTTTGATGGCTGCAAGCAAAGGCAGTGACCATGCTGATAAAGGCGAAGAGCAGAGGAAGAAGAAAAGAGCAGGTGCCCAAGAGTACCTGGTTTAAGCCAGTAATGCCTGTGTCATTCCTTTCTGCCAGTGATTGGTCTATGGATGCCATATGATCCTGGGAAAGATATTCTGCCCTGATAACAGGTAGCTGGGGAGAAGCGTCCCTTTCTGCTCTTCTCTTCCCATCCCATCCTATGCCAGGATGGAATGTTTGGAGCTGCAGCAGCCATTTTGCAAAAATGAGACAACAATCAGAGGTCAACATCTATTGAAAACATATGGAAAGACTCCAAGTTCTTGATGATATAGCTGAGCCAATGAACCAACCTTTGGATCACCTACCTTTACGGTTCTTGTTAAGTAAACAGTAAATGTCCCTATGACTTAAGCCAGGGTTAGCTGGGTTTTCTGTCATTTACAACCAAAGACATTACTAGTCAATGGAAATGTTTTCAACTAAAACTAGAAGACCCAACAAAAACAAAAACAAAAACAAAACAAAACTCATCAAGGGAGAAGGCATTTTCTCACCTAACAGGAAGTCCTGAAGTAGGTAGTTGGTTTGGTGGCTGTGTAGAGTCAGAGTTCTGGGCTGACTTATATGTGATTCTCCTGGCCTTTCCCTCATGGTCACAATATTGCTGCCACAGCTCCAAATATCATGTCCACACTCAAACTGTGTTTAAGACAAGAAAGAAAAAGGAAAGTTTTCTTTGCCTATTCCTCTCTTTTTATCAGGAGGAAAAAATCTCCCCTCAAGCTCCTAGTAAATCATCCCATGGTCTTTTTGACCAAAACTGGACCACATACCAAGACTGTCTGGGAGAGTGAGCACTTGGCATTTTAAGTCTCTGTCATGGCAGGTGGGTTCTTCCAGAAAAGGCTCTTCCAGAGAAGGATTGTTGTCTACTGACAACAGTTTCTGCCACAAAATAATTGCTCATACCATATAGCCTATGATCAGAGTGTATTTCCTTATTGAGACAATTGTCCATCCCTAACTGTCCTCAAAGTAGATTAGCCCAGCTTCCAAATTCCGGCAGAAGAGAGAACTAGAGCCAATCCATTCAGTTCTGGTGGTCTTCCTCTCTGACATGTGGTGTCACTGTTGAAGACTATACCCCAGCTCTGTCTACCCCTGTTGAGAAGCCCCTTTGCTGGCTGGGAAGCCTGTCCAAGATGCACTGGTTCTCTTAGGGAAGACAATCACACACCCTCGGCACTAAGCCAAACAAGGGTGCCCTAGTCTCTGCTCCACGTGCTTGACCTCTTCCCAGGGCTGAAGCTGGTTCCAAGTAGTTGGGATGCAGGGCCACATGTCGCCTTCCTCTAAATGAATTCTCTCTCCCAGGACAGCCTGCCTACTACAGGAGGCCATATGCTGTGACTTCCAGGGCTCCAAACACCCCTTCCAGAGGCCGCACTCATGCCTCCAAGACTACTCTCAGCACTCACTACAGTGTGAGTGGGGCCCATTACCTATTGTGTTGAAGTAAAGAAAATAATAAAACAAGTTGAACCTGCAGCAGGGCCTCCCCTTTGATACAACCCACTGATATATGAACACATTTGGCTCCAGAATTTAATCCTGGTTAGAGGTGTCCCCTCTACAAAGACACCTGCTACATCAGATCGCAGCCCCGTATAGATTTCCTGTAGGTCTGACTCCCATCCTCCTGCCCCCACCCTCTTTTCTGCCCTGCCATGGAGTCCAGAGTTGCCTTCTGATCCTTTCAAGACTGGCCCTTATGAAAAATGAGGCCTTGAGCGCGCTTTCACTCCCCTGCTGGGACATCTGGAAGCTTGTGTTTGTTTTCAGAAACTGCTGCCTGATAGCTTTTTCATTGACAATAGGGAGCAATTTGGCATCATACGTAATCCTGGATTACTGACTTGGTTAATATTTCATGATGTCTATTAGTCATTTACATTTATAGAAACATGGATCATAAAAAATTAAAGCTTTAATTGCTTTGGGTTTCCTTTTTTTTTTTAATTTTTTATGGTTGAGAATTTTTCTCTTAACTGAGCTGTCTTCCAAATCTTGGGACCCGAATTACTCAAAAGAATCAGGGAACTTGGAGACAGAGTTTGGGGACAGGTTGATAGATGGCAAGACACAGAGGTATCTGAAACAATGACTATCATTCCTCAGCATAACGGTGAGGTGCTGGATTGAAGGAATGACCCAACGTATCATTTTTCTCTCAGCGAGGATAACTTTATACCAGGGAAGGAAGGTCGAATCTGTCATTGTGGAATTTCAGCCATGAGGACAGCGCAACACTAGAGATCATGGAAAACGACCCTCAGATAGTCCGGCCCCAGGCCCTGGCTTCTGTGGCAATGCCCCTTTGGGATCTTCTGCATTAATTAGGGGTTTCAGATGTGTTTAGGCCACAGGCATCAAACATACAAGACATGGAGTAGCCAGACAGTTTAGCCCAGCCCCGGAGGGTACCTGGGGGGCTAACCTCTGTAGCTGGGCTTCCTGGGCCAACAGATCCAGGGCTTGCTCAACACGGCTGCCGACCTGAGAAAGAATATTCTGCACCTCTATCGTGTAACTGCTCCTCTTCATTTTGGGGGGCTTTGCTTGTATTTGACTTGGCGATTTCAAACAAATTAACTTGAGTCTCTTAGCTTGGTCTCCCTGGAGGTGAAGAACTGTCATGTGAGATGGGCGATCGTGAGGATTTGTACAGTGGAGTCTTTAGTTTCATTTTCTGAGGACGTGGACTTGGTGGCAGTGGGGGGAGGGGCTGCTGTTCAGGGAAGAGGAGGTACATTCTACCCTAGTGGAAAGGCCTGGAAATCAGCCTCAAAGATAAGTGACAGGAAGCAAAGTTGTATGAGGCTGAAGGCATGTGTTTGTGTACGTGGCCGAGAGATGTGTGACCTCTCCAAGTAGAACAACGTGCCCAGGAAAAATCACCAAATCTCTAAACTAATCAGACCAAAGCACAGCATTCTCTCCTCGAATTACAGCTGTGATATAATAGATTTTTAGATGAAAATAATTGTTTTACTTCACTTCACTCCAAACCATTTCACCATGGAAATTACTTCGTTGAAAAGAGAACACTTCTTAACCTCTAAATCAAGCAAAGCTTTACCAAACCAAATTTACAGCAATATAATACTCTTAACCGTGTACTATATAAGACTCGTCATGGGCTGTCACGGATTTCTGACACCAGCCATCCAGCGCTGTGAAAGCTTCTGCAAGGATAGCACAGCATATGGAGCATAAGTGAACCAGACATTTTGTCTCAAGGATTAATATCTTTTTAAGCCTCCTCAGATTTGCATGAACACGCTTAAATTAAACTGCTTTTCTATGGTGTTAGTTTCTAGTACTCCATAAAACTCAAAAACATAGGCCATACCTATCACAGACAGCTTACTTTGTTTTGCATGCCACCATAAAAAATACTATTACTTTATTGACATCTTGGACATCTTTTCATTATGTAGTACAACATGCGACAAAGAGAGGGAAGCAGAGCTTTAGAACATTAGCATTTGACTTCTTGGTTATTTCAACTGATTTTATCAGCTGAATTCCCTGAGGTATGTGAGGCAAGTTGATCCTTCTAATGGGCTATGGGCAGGTACTTGCCGGAATTGTGGTGAAACGAACATGGCAAAGTTCCTCATTGTGAAAATGAAGAAAACAAGCCTGTATTTAGATTCTTATTTTAGATTATTGAAGAACTGAATTTTGTTATACTGTTATACTGAATTTTGCTACCGTGATGCAAATGAGTCTCTGAAGCATTACTTTTTTCTAGAACATTTATAGAACCAGAGACCAAAGACAGTCTCTTTGAGTTACAGCTACTAGCTACTCTGCCCTCCTGAAAGTCCCTGTGTGGGAAAGACACAGTGCCATCATCCATCGCAATTCCGTGTTTTGCAAATAAAGGCAAATCGTCTGCCTTGCACAATCGCCAGGTCCTAGTGATGGTGGCACAAGAACATTATCAAGAAAAATGAGGAAACACAAAGATAGCACTTGCAAAACAGAATCAAGATAGCTGTGCCCTTACGTGCTCTGCAGGCCGGGGTGAGCACACCTGGGGAAGGCTGGGGTTGGACCTGTCAGCAGCAGCGAGGGCTGCCCACCCCTCCCATGGGAATTCAGCCATCAGCACACACAGACAAACACACTGCTTTAGGAGCAAGTGCAGAGCCCACAAATCCAAGATAATAAACACCACCAACCAAACCGGCCATAGCAGCGAGTTTCAACAGATCCACAAAACCGAAGGACATCAATACGTTCAACGTACACCCTCTTTCTGCTTTTCTCTTAATGCTCCCAGTACGTGGGCTTGGATTGACAAGAGGGCAAACGCAACCTCTTCTATCTCTGCTGGTGAAGTTTCAGCCCTGACAGGCTTCCCAGGACAAACCCCCAGGGCTGACAATGAGAGCAAGCCCTTTAGAAGAGTAACTCTGTCTTCACTGTTATTTGGAAATACTACGTGGAGGATTGACACAAATACACAAATACACACAACCGTATTCACACAGAGAAGACAAGACCGAACTAGATCAACGAGTCATTCTGTCAGTGCTTGTTAGCAGGATGCCAAAAACAATGACAAAGAAGGAACAATGATTTTACGACTCGAGTGGGAGAAGTTTCCTTGTTTGAGTCTCTGCCGTGTGGACTCACAGACGTGGTCGTGTTTCCATACTATCACTGACCCGTGCATGAGACTTCTCCAGCAGTTCTTTTCTTCAGTATCAACGTTGGCTCTGCCAGGCTGTTCACTTGGAAGATCACAAAACCTCACAGGAACATGCAGAAGTTCACTCAGAAACACATCTACAGTGCGTCTGTAGTGCAAACAGCAGGAGAACGTCGGCATCTGCCAAAAAGAGAACAACAAAAAAAGGCCACTTACTTTCCATGAATCTTCTTAGACTCTATGTCTCCATGGCTTCCAAAGAGTAAAGCCCAAAAGGCAAAAAAACCTCTCTTATCAGGTGAGGAGAGAGCATCTCAGACAGGAGGAGGGCTCGCCAAACTGTCGTGCAGGTAATTAGCTGAAAACCAGGACTGGAATTCCGCTCCCCTTCCCTGGCTTCTGAATCCTCCCAGGTTGTCACTCGCCCCCACCCTTTCAGGTATCGAAGGCCCAGGAGGTACAATTTGGGGGGGAATGGACTTCGTCCCCACCTTCATGGCGCTTACTAACAGATGAGACCACCACCAACTTTTTAGATTCCCATGATGTATAATTACAGATTGTGCTGTGTTCTAAGAGAAAAGAGCAGAGACCTGTCACACTCTTCAGGTGGACAGGGTTGACTTCCATGAGCAGGGGACATCCAAGTAGAGACGGGAGGGTGGACTGGACAGCTCCGAGGTCAGAGGGAATTTGGCTCAGTGGAGGGATTGAGAGAGTAACGAGAGGACACTGAGGGCCCAAGCCTGAAGCAACAGGGAGGTGGCATGCCTCGAGCACTCCTGACATCACCCTGTCCCCATCTGTAGCTCAGACAGCCGTTCGCAAACTGGCCCCTCCATCCGAATCATCTCAGGAACTTAAAAAATATATTTCTGCCCCTACCCAACTTCATGGTTTAGCAGGACTGAGGTAGGTCTCAGGAGTTGACAGACATTTATTTATTTATTTATTTATTTATTTATTTATTTATTTATTTATTTATTTATTTATTTATTTATTTATTTATTTTAAAGCTCCTCCGTTTATTCTGCTGTGACATGAGGTGTGGGAATATCTGGCTGAGGACATTTGAGGAAAAACAGAAACCACTGAGGTTAAGTGATGAGCTGGCTTTGATTTTCTGCTCAGACCCTCAATGTGCTTGTTTTTCCCCAGGGATAGAGGTACCTGCTTCATGGGGTCAGAGCAGGTTTGCACCAGGTGATATCTGCAAAGAAGCAGCTCAGGCCTCGGTACCTTGGTACATGCTGAGTACATAGTGACTGTAATTAAATCCAGGCCTCTTGTTCCAGGGGGGCTATTTTTAGAAGGAAGGATTATTTTTATCACTCTGCAAAGTATCCAATTGTTTTTGGGAAACTCTGGGTTGCACGCCTCCCAAACTGAGAACAATTCCTGTCCCTTCTACCCTCCACGCCTCCCCTCCCCCTGCACCGAGAGCAGGAGATTTAGGGTCAAGGCCAGTTTAAATCTCTACGCCACCCCCACTCTATTCCCAGCTAGCCATATGGGTGAATAATCTTTTCCCTAAAAATAGACAATGGGCACAGGCTCCATCCAGATTGGATTTCACCTCTTGTTTTTAAGGCTGTCAATCTGGCAACCAGTACTGAGGCTAAATTATCTTCTTGAAA
Organism: Mirounga angustirostris; assembly: GCF_029215605.1. Classification (NCBI taxonomy): domain Eukaryota; kingdom Metazoa; phylum Chordata; class Mammalia; order Carnivora; family Phocidae; genus Mirounga; species Mirounga angustirostris. The sequence continues at coordinate 41,180,422 of NW_026991720.1, forward strand.
ATCTTAAATGATGAGAGGAAAGCCTCAGGGGTACGAATTCTTGGCATTGGAAAGGTTATGTGGCAAAATCTCCAGATCTGAAAAACTGAGCAAGAGATCTGAACCACAACTATTTATTCTTGCAAAATCAGCATAGACTCCTGGACTGTTTCAGCGGGAAGGCGACACCAAGACCAGGTTACACAGTGAATGACTGGAGGGGGGGACAAATGGGAGCCCTGAGTTTGCTTCTAGATATTGTCAAAATGACTTTAGGTCTAATATCCAGGGCCTTCATTCTCACAGGAGAGAACAAAACAGAGTACAAATTACAAGGGAGACAGGGAGGGTGTGAGGGGCGGGGAGACACAGGGGAAAGCCAACAGGGAAAATGGGAATGTCTGGGGTTGAGGTTGGCTTGTCACCGCCCTAGCTTTTCCCATACTACTGAGGCTTCGCTGTTGATGATCCAGACTTTTCTGCACTGGCCCCTTTTCTAAGTCAGCTTCACCCCTCCTAGGTCCCTTCCTTTATTCTCTCAAACACAATTGGCATAAGACAGTGTGTTTACTGTCTTTACTGAAGCGTTAGAGTGGCCTAAGAAGATTACAGTGCAGAACAGGAGAATGTTCAAGCGGGACTGGCAGACCCCACCCAGGGCGGCTAGAGATTATGGGCCATGAAAACATGTAGGATTCTGACCCCTCGACAAAATTGTTGCTCTTGTAGCTGTATTTCCTTGCTTTTGCATTCATTTCTTCATTACCGGCAGTCATTTCTGGCTGTTCCCCCTGCTGGGAACGACCCACCTTCCCCACTTGACCCCCATTCGTGTCCACCCCTCATCCAGGGGCCTGTCTCCACTCAGCCCATCCTCCTCTCAGTCCCCTTCTAGTGACTAACTTCTTCCAAGTCCGGTGGCTGAAGAAACAGGATGGCCCCCCTCTCTGGATGACAGAGCATGCTTTTCAGACGAGCAGGTTGACCAACGTGCCTGCAGCAGGGATGTGATGAGAAGAGCTTCATAAATGCACGGGGTTGTCTCTGTCGTGGACCCAGGGTGCCAGGCTATAGAGGTGGCCCCAGTGTCCAGCCAGCACAGAGAAAGATGACAACGTCTGAGTAGGAGAGTAATACAACACAAGCCATGTTTTAGGAAGATTTGAATGCAATTAGAGGTGAACAATTTTGGAAAGTTATAGAGGAATCCTTTCGTGCAGTAAATTTTTTTTTTTTTTTAAAGATTTTATTTATTTATTTGACAGACAGAGACAGCGAGAGCAGGAACACAAGCAGGGGGAGTGGGAGAGGGAGAAGCAGGCTTCCTGCTGAGCCGGGAGCCCGATGTGGGACTCGATCCCAGGACCCTGGGATCATGACCTGAGCCGAAGACAGTCGCTTAACCAACTGAGCCACCCAGGCACCCTCGTGCAGTAAATACTTTTTATTTAAATAAAATTTTAAGTCGTTTATCAATCAATTCATACTTCATCAATTTGTTTTATGAATAGTACGTAGATGTCAGCTTATTTATGAGTTATTCATGGTTTGAGATTCTTCAAACTTTCCCAAAACTTAATCGTTTCTTAAGGATACTCTATGTGCCAAACATTTGCTGAACGCTTCCCACATATTCTCATTTTCAGTTAAGAAAATTAATATAGGTCCGCCAAAGGCCACACAATGAGAAAGTGGCCAGGCTGGGATTTTAAATTCTTACTGACTGACACCAGTAACTGGGACTAGGTTGTGGTGACCTGGAAATGCAAACTCTGGGCGTTGGAGGAATGCACAGCCAATGAAAAGCTGGCAAGGCTTCGACGCCTTCAGAAGGAAGTTGGAATGTATACCTCGCTGAATTCATCACTGCCGCCCCAGTTCAAACCCAAACAGCCCATGCAATATGGCTCTGGGGTGAACTGGAAGTTTGCTTTAAATATATCTGAAAGAGGGAGCATTGGGTCAAGTGGCCCGAGTGGCGTGGAGCTCTGACCATCCGAGAGCCTTGGGAAAACACAAAGCCCTGCTTGGTAGTAGTCGATGATAATCTTGTAGTCTTCACTGCTGGCTCCAGTCGCCAGGCCTGCAGCTCAGACTTTTTTTTTTTTTTTTTTTTAAGATTTTATTTATTTTTGACAGAGAGAGAGTGTAAAAGCAGGGAACACAATCAGGGGGAGTGGGAGAGGGAGAAGCAGGCTTCCTGCTGAGCAGAGAGCCTGATGTGGGGCTCGATCCCAGGACTCTGGGATCATGACCTGAGCTGAAGACAGACGCTTAACCATCTGAGCCACCCAGGCGCCCCTGCAGCTCAGACTCTTGAGTGGGACCTCACGTGGTGTTCAGAGGTGCTGCTGGGATGGCAAACGTGGCCGGTTGGTAACTAACAGTAATCTCCAGCTGCCCCTCCAGCACACAGCCTGCCCTCTCAGTTTCACACACATCACTCCGGTGCACAGCTCAGCCCCTTTGCCGGTTTCTACCCTACAAATTTAAAAATTCACCCACACCGAGCACGGCCTGAAATCAGCCACTGTGGTGAATATAAAAGCATGGTGGGAAATTATGAAAGTAACCCAAGTGTCCATCAATAGATGAGTGGATACACACACACACAATGGAATATTACTCAGCTATAAAAAAAAAATGAAATCTTGACATTTGCAACAACACGGATGGATCTAAAGGGTATAATGCCGGGGCGCCTGGGTGGCTCAGTCAGTTAAGCGTCCAACTCTTGATTTCAGCACAGGTCATGATCTCAGGGTTGTGAGATCGAGCCCTGCATCAGGCTCCACGCTCATCGGGGAGTCTGCTTGAGGTTCTCTCTCTCCCTCTGCCCTTCTCCCCGCCCCGTGCTCTCTTTAAATAAATAAATAAGATCTTTAAATAAAAGGGTATAATGCTAACTGAAATAAGTCAGTCAGAGAAAGACAAATACCATATGATTTCACGCACATGTGGAATTTAAGAAACAAAACAAATGAACAAAGAAAAAAGAGACAAACCAAAAAACAGACTCTTAACACAGAGAACTGAAGGTTACCAGAGGGGAGGCAGGTGGGGAATGGGGGAAAATAGGTGAAGGGCATCAGGAGGGCACTTACTGTGATGAGCGCTGAGGAATGTAGAGAATTGTTGAATCACTCTATTGTACACTTGAACCTAATAGAACACTGTGTGTTAACTACAATGGAATTAAAATTAAAAAAAGGCGTGGTGAGGCTGGAACCAACTCCACACGCCCCTTCCCTCACTGTCCCCCTGTCCCTCTGAGGAGAAACACAAGCCTCTCTTGTCCCTTTTACTTCAGCGCTTGACTATGGCTTTGAGGCCTTCCTCTCCTTCCCAAGAGAAGTATCATGCAATTTCTCCCCAAACAATCTGGTGTTCTCTCCAAGACAAAGCCTGAGGAATAAAATCTCTCTGTCTCACGATGTAACTGTGACTGGGGGATTTGACAAGGGAAGGTTTTTCACAGCCCTGAGATTTGATCGGTTTTATATAAAAACTGAGGGACAAAAAGTTCACCCACAAAGAGGCTGAGAAATTCACGTTTGGGCCACTATGTCAAACCACTGACCAGGAGCTTGTAACCGTGACCTGTTTCTGCGTACCGACTGCATTTTGTTCAAGTTGCACCACAGTCTGGGGTAAAGGCCTGATTTCTTAACATGAAATCCAGGGATGCCAGGATATTCTCTTATTTGAACACAGAGGTCATTTTTCTCACTGCTTCCTGTTTTGCATTCGTTCATATTTGACGGTCTAGATTCTGCTGAGGAATTAGCTCGTGTCAGAAGTCTTTCCAGACTGCTGTTTATTGTTCTCTTTTCAATCCAAAGTTTTAAAGTGCTACTTGTCAGTGGTGGGACTGGGGCCACACAGGAAGTAGTCTGTCATTTCTGAGTTCCCAGCGCTGGTGGGGGCACTGAGTCAACCAGTCATCCAGGACCTCCTCACCCCTTCTCTTGCCTACTCCTAGCTTTCCACGCCCACCCTCCATCATCTTGCCCTTTCAAACCAATTAAAGGCAAACAAAAATTTTTTACCACAACAAAAACAAAGGTCACTTCCAACACTCAAACTATTTCAAGGATTTAGAGATTCCATGTAATGTGGAAAATGCATTTGACATGAACTGAGCAGAACATTGAGTTTTTTTTTTTTTTTTAAGATTTATGTATTTTATTTAAGAGAGGGAAGAGGGGCAGAGAGAGAGAGGGAGAGAGAGTCTCAGGCAGACTCCGATCTGAGCACAGACCCTGATGTGGGGCTTGATCTCATGACCCTGAGCTCATGACCTGAGCCAAAACCAAGAGTTGGACGCTTAACCAACTGTGTCACCCAGGTGCCCCTCATTAAGCCATTTATAACAAAATACAGGACAACAAGTTTGTTGCTAGAAGTAGCTTTCCATTTATCCCTCAAAGGAAAAATCATAATAACAGCTACTATTTATTAAGTGATTTCGATATTCACAGGAATTGCTTCACGTAACCCCAAGAGGTGGGACTGTTATTATCTTCACTTTACAGATACGGAAACTGAGGTTTGGAGACAATAGGTGATTTGCCTTGAGGTTGCTTGGTTAGGGCACTTTTAGGGTTAGAGTTCCCACCCCAGTGGTCTGGCTCCAGCCTGTGCCTTTTGCCACAGCCCTGCAGTGACTGTGGAGGGGGCCCCAGGTACCGGCCTTCTTGTAAAAACAGGCAACTCCTTTTTCCGATTTCAGTTACGTTATTGAAAGCAGCAGAATTTTCCCTCTCCATCTTCTGCCAGTGCTGGTCTGTGCCAATGTGGCAGCCGCTGCTTCCCCTGGTGAGTGCCCTTACTTCCAACCCAAGGTATTTATAAGATGAAGACCATGTCTGCATTTCAGTGTCTGCTGTAACAATAAAAGCTTCGTTCTATTAACCCACATTCCTTGTCCTTTCTGGACCTTCGTGTTCTGATCCGTAAAATGGGCACAATAATAACTACCTGTAGGCTCATGGTAAATTAGAAATGAGATTACGTATGTAAAGCATAGCTCCCAAAATAGTTGGCCTTTAATCATTCTAGTCCCCCTGGCCTTTTCTTCCCTGAATTCAGAGGATTGAATGTAACCTCCTTTTTTCAGCCAAAGCTGGAAAAGCTGGCCTGGGCAGCCTTTCTGCTACCTGCAGGAAGCCTTTGGGAGGCTTTAGGGAGGTCTGCCGGAGCTTGGAAGCTTTTCTCTCCCTGAAGCCCGAGATCAAAAGTGAGAAGGCAGGGTAGCTCTGTCCCTCAGAGCCAGAATGACTCATTCATTCACCAGCATTCATGATCCCCTGCATGATCAAAGGCGTGGAGATAGTTGCTATTATGCAGAGTTGTTTTTTTAAAGGCACATTCAGGGCTCCACTAACTCTCACTGATGTAGCCCATTATTTTACCCCCTGCAGTGCAGGGAGGCACACTTCAAATCCCAGCCTCCCCATTTGGCAGCTGTGCTGCTTTGGGCAAACCCCCTCAACTTTCTGAGCATCATTTCCTCGCCTTCAACTTCCCTCCCACCTTCTACAGCTCCACATGGCCCTTAGAAACCACGCCGCACCTTTCTCTGCCAACTGTTTTGCTGTGAATCTCCTAGTTTTTTTTTTTTTAAAGATACTTCCTGGATAATCCATCCTGCTTTTTAAATTCATCTGAAGCTCAGAGGACAATGCATGGCATCCAGTGAGTGAGAGAGGGATGTAGCAAGAAACTAGGGAGAGCAGAAGCATCAGAAACCAGACCCCCAGTGGCCTTGGCAGGACTCGCAGGTGATTGCACTCGGGGCAATGCTTGGATGAGTTACATCGGATCCTCCTGCAGCGCTGAGCAGCCTTCAGTGAGCAGCCCATGCTGGGAAGGCAGGTGACGCCGGGAACCCCAGCTCTGAGGACCTGGTCCTTGCTGCCCAGCAGACAAGTCTGGCTGTCGAACCCAGCTCCGTTTCTTAACATTGTAGCCTCCGCTCAGTGATGGGGTAGGGGAGCAGATCCAGCGCTGGGGCCACTGGTTTTCAGCATAAAGGAAACTTGTTTCTCAGCCCAAATCATTAAGGAACTGATAACAATCTGTTGCCAAGGTAGCTATTCTTTCAAGACGGTCAAACAGAGAAATTACTCAGATAGTCAATAGTGATGTAATTTTGAACCTAGTGGCCATCTGGCATCAGGTCAAGAAGCAGAGCCAAAAGTCCATGCGCATTTTTTCCTTCGCTTGCAATTTTCCTAAGAGCCCAGGCATGGGAAACTTGTCCACACCCCCTTGGCCCTTCCAGCCAGAGGGAGCAGCAGTATTTGTCACCATGCCTGGGAAAGAGAAGAGGTCCTCTGTGGAACAACTCGAGAAGGCTCCCGTGCCAAAGTCCCCGTCTTCCAGCCCTTGTCAATGCCGCCTGCAGAGGGGAGCCCAGAGAACAGCCTGTCAGCTCTTTTCAAGGCTGAGAAAGTCAGGCTTTCTGTCGCCTTGGCTGGGCTGAGGGACTTGGATCCCTGGTCGGCAGCCCAGGATTTACAGAGAGGAGCAAAGAGGGATGGGAAGCATTAGACCTTTCACTGATTGAGAACTGGGGACTCAGAGCTGGAAGAAAGCTTCACAGCCAGCCGGGTCTGTCAGCTGATGAGAAATGGAGCCCAGCGGGACTCACACCGCTCAGCGCCCAGGGCTCCTGCCCGCCCAGAGCCAGAAGGCCGGAGCAGATCGGGGCCCCCAACCTGGCCTCTCTGCGTCACGCTGGACAGTCTGCTGCATCAGCTCAGCCTCTGTTGCTGGCTCCTCGTGGCAGCTGAGATGCTCCTGACCATCGGCTCCAGTAAAAAAAGAGATTTATTCCCCAACTCCCCGTCTACCTCTATCCGGCTGCCCGTGCAGCCGGCCTGCCGCTCCGCCGCCAGCCAGCCCGTCCCAGCGCCAGCATCCGTAGGGACTCAGATTCCCGGAAGAGCAAGTCCACACTCTCCCAGAGGTTATTTAAGACCCTGTCCGAGGGGAAAGAGAACAGCCAGACCAGGGCTCGAAATCGGGCTCTGCCACTTTATCACGTTTTATCCTGGTCAGGTTACTTACTTTTGCTGAGCGTGGATGACCTCCTCGATAAAATGGGGAGAAGAGCATGTACCAAGGAAAATTTTGAGAACTAAATGAGCATCTACAGAGCACCCACAGCAGCATGCCTGGCACACGTTACGCCCAGGAATTGGCAACTGCTTCTCTTTGGGATCTTCCGTCTTCCCAGGGGGGCCCGTCTCTTGGTGGGTCCCTCCCGGACCCATCACTTTGGCCATCTGCCCTCTGCTTTCTTTGGTGGTCCTGGCTGTCACGGATTTTCGCTCTGGGTAAAGGCAGTTCCTCAAATGTTTGCTGAACACCCACCGTGCGCAGGCCCTGGTTGAATGCTGAGGATGCGGCCACCCCTCAGTTGTACTTCCGGCCCCCTAGGTGCTCATGGCCAAATGAGAAGGCAGAAAAAGAAGTCAAACACAGAGCAGCAACTTTGCAGGCAGAATGGGTGCAAATATGGCCTGGAGAAGTCAGAGGAGGGGTTGGATGCTTCATGACTTGAGTATTATCTCAACTCCTCTCCTATTCCAGCAGGACTCTGGTTCTTCTCCCTGTGCCAGAGACCTGGGGGCTGGGGTTGGGAGCAAGAGTTGCCCTTGAGGGCTCCACAGCATGGAGCCAAGTCCTGAAAGACGGTGTCTGAGGAGAAGCCTGCATCAAGAACTAAGCAGACTCTCAGTCCTGAGCCATGTTCCCAAGGAGCTGCCAAGAGCCTGAGGCAAGGATTCAGTGCACTTGATTTATTGAGGGGGTGCTCTCAAGACAAGGGGAGTGAGGGAGGAAGGGTAAGGCAGGGATGTGGTCTCAGCTGGTGTCTAGCTTCAGCCTTCCCACAGGGAGCTCTGGAAGAAGAGTTGTCACATGGAGTTGACTCCACAATAGACAAGGAGGCCCGACTTTTGTACTCAGAGTCTGTCAGTCATTAGCTGGGTTTTGAAGAGGGGCTGGGTGCCCCTGGCTGAGGTGGCTCCTGCTGGCCTAAGGATGATTCTGGAGGGAAGGGGGCAGCTCACGGCTGCAGCTTCTGGAGGATAGCTGCTCTGGGCCTTTGCACTGTCCAGTTAGAGGTTTCAGCCTGAGGAGGCTGGGCAAAGGCAGAACCCAGTGGGGACAGCCACATGGAAACTGAATATAGAAGGCTTCAGAATTGCAAAAGAGAGGCCCTGAAATGTTGGAGTGTGTGTGAGAGAATGAGAACTCTAGCAGCTACGGTTTACTGAGCTCTCGCTGTATACCAGCTCTCGTGTCATACTGTATACACACGACCCCGCTTAGCCCTCCTCCAAACTCTAGTATTCAGTTTGTCTATGAGGAAACCAAGGCTCAGAGAGGTTAAGTCAGCTGCCCACGTTCACTAGAGCCAGAGCTGGGAACTGAACTCAGATCCTCATTCCTCTTAGCTGGCACTCCTACACATCTTGCCAGGGGCCTTGATCTTTCTTTAGCTGGTCCCAGGCTGTTTCCCCACATTGTGTTTGCAGCAAGCACCTGAGGGATGAGGTCATGTCTTCCTTCTGGACAAAGATCGGCCTGCTCTAAGGCGGTGGGCTCCCCAGGCCCACCATTCCTTTCCTGTGGGCAACCCACTGTGTGTGGGGGTTTCTAGCTAGACCCAGCTGCACAGCCCCTGTGGGCCTTGGGGCTCAGGAAGCAGCTATGACAGCTGACACTCTGGATCCTGCTGTTGCCATGAGTAATAAGCTCTCTGGTCCCTGACTCCGGAGTCTTGGGTCTTCTGTCAGGATCTACATGGTGGCAGGCTAATTTATGACATTGCAGGTTGGGAAAATCTCAGCCCCGTCACAGCCCTTGGCATCTGGCATTAGTCACTACCACTTCCAGCTGCCACAGCCTGCTGACTGAGCCCACAAACACATAGACCATTTTTACCCTGGACTCTTACCAACACCCGAAGTATCCACAGGTCTCTCCATCTGTCTCATTTCTTTCCACTCTCAAAGCTGAAGAGCCCCTCATCGCTATTTACTCGCATCAGGGAACTGCATGGCCCCCGCCTCCAGCCTCTGCTTGGTGGTTCTGGCAACCAAATCTACAGAACACTTTGTGACCTGCCCTTCGTGCTGTCATGGCCTCATCTCCAAGAGCTCGCACCAGGGAAAAACCCAACCTCTTTCTCTTCCCAAAACCCTTTCATGCTGTTCCTTCTGCCTGGAATTATCCTTCATTGTCTTTGTCTCATTCTTCAAGATTTAGTTCCAGAGACACTTCCTCCAGAAAGCCTCCCCTAGAGCCTAGCTAGCTCAGTTGGGTCCCCTGCATAAACAATTTCCCTGGCCACCCCCAGCCCAAATGATCTCATTCCTCCCAACTTCTACTACTTCTACTTCTTCTTTTTAAGGATTTTATTTATTTGAGAGAGAGAGAATGAGCTAGAGAGCACAAGCTGGGGGGCAGATGGAGAAGCAGAACTCGCGGCTGAGCAGGGAGCCCAACACAGGCCTTGATCCCAGGACCCCAGTGTCATGACCTGAGCCAAAGGCAGATGCTTAACTGACTGAGCCACCCAGGTGCCCCCCTCCCAACTTCTTAATTCCTCCAAACTCCCATAGGACCGCTGTTCTTCATGATAGTATATATAGGGGGGATGATTTGGCATTTCTCACGTGCACCCCTTGGGGGTCAAGACCATATCTTCTCCTTGTTCAGATAGATCTTAGACCACTTTGGAGTTTTTCTAGCTATCAGTTTTATAAATATGTCACTTTTGAATCCCTAAAAACCTAACCCAATGATAGCAAGAGTTATGGAATATGTTAAATTTTATCTGGGTTAATGGATGGATTTCTATCCAGCTCTGAGCACATGCAAATTTGCATGTCTATTTCTAATACAATAACTAAATCAATCTCCTAGGAGGAGAGAAGGGCACTTTTTCTCATTTCCCTCTGCCCATTCACCATCTCTGAGCAGGTTTCAGGAAGTGAATTTATGCAAGATTCAACAAATATTTATCAAGCATCTAATAACATTCCCAGCCCCGGGCATCCAGCCGGCATCCCAGACGGTGCATTGGCAGGGAACGGAGCTCTGCTTTGATTCCTGGGTCGGAGACTGAGTAGAGTCTCCAGGGCAGCATTGACAGGCAAGCTTCCAAGTTTGGTTGATTGGAAAATCCAAAAAGATCATGACTAAACATATAGATGGATGGATGGCCTTTTGACAGCTATCCTTCAAATGAGGTTTGTGCTACTCTTGCTCCATTCATCAGAGCACACTTTTCCCAGGAGCAGTCTGAAATGCTCAGCAGCTCAAGTCCAGGAAGGGCTCTCTCCTGGCAGTCACAGAGGGTGGGCGGGCTGCAAACAGTCGCCAGGCAGGCTGCTTCTGTGCGGGAGGCAGACAGTGTCCCGTGAGGAAAGAGCCAGGCTTCCTTGTCAAGCCACCATAAATCTCTTTCAAATTCCAGTTTAGTTCTTTGCGAAAAAAGCCAAACTTCTGTGCTATTTTGTCCGTTCCAGAGGTAAGATGGAAAATAACAATTTGTTGAAATTAGAGTCCAGTCCTCCTTCACCACAGTCATTGTGAGGTCCAATGTATTCTGTGGGTTGAGACCCATGATCTGCACACAGCTATTAAGATTTGGAGAAAGTGATGTTTCCGTTAAGAGCAGTAGTATGGTTCGGTGGTTAAAAATGTGGTCTTTAAGTCAGCGGAGGATTCTAGTTCTACTTCTGCCATTTATTAGTTGGGTGGTAATAGACATGCAAGTTGCAGTTTACCCATGACCTAATGTTTCCCATTTGTAAATCAGAAGCAATAAAACTTCCTCTCCAAGTCATACTTTGACCATGTGATGGATTCTACCCCCTTGAGACCGCTACTCTTTTTGACATACCCCTCAAAGCTCTGTGTGGCTTTCCCTGATATATTCCCCATACCAAGAAGAGGTTTGCTGGCTTTTAATCTGTGTTCCTGTCAGGCTACTTTACCAAACAGGGTAAGTACCTGGTCCCATTCACCTCTGTATGATAGAGTTATGTTCTTTCTCTCTTTCCACCCTTAACCAGCTGAAGAGAATCGCACTTTGCTTACTCATATTTTCCCTTTTCCCCACCCCCTGAAAAGAGTTTAGTCTTTACTGGCCAAGTTATAAAATGTTTGCAATACCACTGGAAACATGGGTAGAGAGAAACAGGCCCTGAGCTACAGAAGGAAACTAGGCATCGAGAAAAGTTCAGACAGAATTTGACAAGTGAGATGTTCTGGGGCATCTACTATCTGCTAGAAAAGAAGGAAAAGAGATTTTGAAAGGGTTTGAAGAGTTATGGATTTGTTCCCCATCAATATTTCTTAATTCTTTTTGCAGGTAAAAAAATCACTATTTGGGGCACCTGGGTGGCTCAGTCTTTAAGCGTCTGCCTTCGGCTCAGATCATGATCCCAGGGTCCTGGGATCAAGCCCCACATCCGGCTCCCTGCTCGGCGGGAAGCCTGCTTCTCCCTCTCCCACTCCCCCTGCTTGTGTTCCCTCTCTTGCTGTCTCTTTCCCTGTCAAATAAATAAATAAAATCTTTTTTAAAAATCACAATTTGTTTTTAATTAAGTTTAATTATAAACTGTGTGTTTTAAAATGTCTCAGTACATAAACTGAGCTATATAGAGCCCCAAAATGTATTGGGGTTATACCCATATCTTCAGCACCGAGTATAATATCTGACACACTAGGGATTTCAACTGGTGGTTGGAATGACTTCCTGCACACAGGTGGTGGGGGGAGGGGGGGAGGAAAGCTTTAATGGCTTTCTTGTCTGAGCCATCCCATCGTCACAGACACAGTGATGCCAAAATGAAGAAAGCTGTTGTAGAAAGGTGCAAAAATGTGGAGGGACATGCTCAATTTGATAATAGAAAACTTTAGGGGTATATTTTCATCCCCTGGAGCTGTCCTCCCATTACCTGACAGTGACTTCCCTGGCCACAGTTCATCTAAATTAAAACAATCAGATTCTCTCTTTTTGGAGCTTGAGATTGGGATTAATGCATTTGATCTTAGCCTGGGCAGGTTAGCTCAGACAAAGCAGTGAAGTCTGTCTGTAGAGAGAGAAGGAAAGAATGGAGAAATGAAAGAGGGACCAATAAAGACATCTGTGTGTGAAATTGCTTTTCCAATAAAAGTCAACTTTGGCTAAAGCTAGTTTGACACCATAAGAAAGTAAAAAGACAATCCACAGAATAGGAGAAAATATTTGCAAATTATATATCTGATAAGGGACTTGTATCTAGACTATATAAAGAACACTTACAACTCAATAATTAAAAAAAAAAAACTAAGTGACTCAATTTAAAAAATGAGCAAAGGATCTGAATAGACATTTCTCCAAAGAAAATATGCAAATGGTCAACAAGCACATGAAAAGATGTTCCACATCATTAGCCACCAAGGAAATGCAAACCAAAACTACAATGTAATACCACTTCAGACCCACTAGAGTGGCTAAAATAAAAAGACAACAATTGTTGGCAAGGATGTGGAGAAATGGGGACCTCATACACCAATGGTAGGAATATAAAATGTTGCAACCACTTTGGAAAACAGTCTGGCTTAAGTTAAACCTAAAGTTACCATTTGAACCAACTGAAACCTATACCCTCATAAAAACTTGTCCACAAATGTTCACAGCAGCATTATTCATGATAACCAAAAAGTAGAAACAACACAGAAGTCCATCAACTGATAAATAAATAAAATGTTGTGTATCTATACAGAAAAATTTGTTCGTAAAAAGGAATGACGTACAGACACATGGTGCCACAAGGATGAACCCTGGAAATAGAACGTTGAGCTAAAGAAGCCAGACACAAAGCACCATAAATTGTATGGTTCCATTTAAACAAATGTCCAGAATAGGCAAATTCAGGAAGAGAGAATAGATTTGTGGTTGCCTAGAGCTGGGGGTGGGGGAGAGGGAAAATGAGGAATGACTTTTTTAAATAAACCCTTTATTGAGCACTTGAATGTGCCAGGTACTCTACTGGATACTTTGCCCTCACAAGCTCCAGTCTTAACATTCCTGCAGGGTCACTACCCCATCTCACAGAGAAGGTGCAAGGCCCATAGGAGTAAACCCTAGGCTGGTGAATATGAAGCTGGGAGCTGACCCTAAGCCTGTCTGGCTCCATCGGCCACACTCTGTCAAATTGCAAATTATTGCAAATTACCTCTCCTTTGACAAGGACTTTTGGTCATTTTCCTCCTTATCTCCAGCCCATACTGACATAGTTAAAAAAGAACATTCTGCTGGAAAGTTTACCTCTTGTTATTGTTTCAGTTGAGAAATTAACATTTGACTAATGAATCCAAGACAGAAAACTCAGAAAAAAGCAAAATTATTCTCAAAAGGATGTAAAAGATGTGAACAAAGTGAAAGACCAGCTAACTGAATTAAAGGTTGAATATGGTAAGGCTAGCAATTTCCCCCCCAGTTAATCCATAGCGTACACTTAATGTAATTATAATAAATATTCCTGTGGAAATTAAAAAACATGTCTAAATAATCCTAAAATTTATCAGAAAAAAAGCATCATTGAAATAGCTAGAATTTTTAGGATAACGAGAGGACCTTGTTTTATGTAACATTAAACAGTATTATAAAGCTATGCAAAAGATGTTCGTCAGTAGAGGTGCAGAATTTTGTGCATAACTCCATGGAATGAAATAGATACCAGTGAAAGAAAACTCGAGTTATAGGAGAATTAAATATTTGACAACATGGCACTTAAATTAGTGAAGAATGAGAAGTTTGTTTAATAAAGTAGGCTGGGATGATCAGTTCATTTCAGGGGGAAATTGAACTTAGGTCCTCACTAAACAAAACTTTAAAACTTCTGTACATTAAAAACACGACAAACAAAATTTAAAGACAACTTTCAGATTGGGAGAATTTTGCAAGAAATATGATACATGATGGATAGTTTTGATTTATAATGGGTTCTTTAAAAATCAGTGAGGGGGCACCTGGGTGGCTCAGTCGTTGAGCGTCTGCCTTCGGCTCGGGTCGTGATCCCAGGGTCCTGGGATCGAGCCCCGCATCGGGCTCCCTGCTCGGCGGGGAGTCTGCTTCTCCCTCTCCTGCTCCCCCTGCTTGTGTTCCCTCTCTCGCTGTGTCTCTCTCTGTCAAATAAATAAATAAATAATCTTAAAAAAAAAAAAATCAGTGAGGAAATGCTAACATCTCCCAATGGACAAAGGACATCTGTACGTAGTCTAAAAAATATTAAATATAAATAGCCAGTAAACCTATAAAAGAAAGCTCAGTCTCTACAGTAATTGAGGAAATACACATAAAAACAATAAAAAGATATTAACTGTCAAATGATAGTTTTCTATTTATTGTTTTATGTTATAATAGTGAATTTTGACAAAGTTTTAGGAAAACATTTTCATTGCTGTTGGGGATATATATCCATGAAAATATTCTGGAGCCAACTTGAAAATATACATCAGAAGTCTTAAAAAGTATCTATTCATTTTGATCCAATAATAAATAGTACTAGGATTCTTTCCTTTAAGAATTAGAGAAAGGAAAGAGAAAAAAAAAAAACGATAGTGACCCAATATGGGATTAGTAAAACACATCAGGGTACAACCATTCCATAAACTTTTGCAGCCTTTAAACAATGATGTGAACAGAACTGGCAAAATGTTTCAGTATAGTATAGGGCTTCTGAAGTCGGCTGCCCAGACGGCTGTGTTGGGAGGGACTCTGAGGTCTTATCTGGGTTGGAGCACTGTCGTAATTGATGGGTTACTTTCCATCCCTGTGGTAGAACCCATAATGATATGGAAAGATGGTCTGTTTTTATCAAAATTAGATGAATATACACATTAACGAAGACAAAAAGACCCTTTGATGTGATGCGGTAAGAAGGGGACTTCAGTCCTGTGGGACTTTCCCAAATCTAGAGCCCAAAGCTAATCATGAGAAAATCGTGAGACAAACTCAAATTGAGGGACATCCTACAAAACACCCCGATCAGTACTTATCAAAAGTGCCAAGATCATGAAAAATAAGGAAAGACAGATATTTTCACAGAGTCGAGAAGATTACAGAAACATAAACATGGTGTCTGATGTGGTCCTAGAGCAGAAAATGAACATTAACGTGGGGGAGGGGGGCACCTGGGTAGCTCAGTCGGTTGAGCCTCTGACTCTTGATTTCAGCTCAGGTCGTGATCTCAGGGTCTTGAGATTCAGTCCCAAGTTGGGCTCCGAGCTCCAGAGCTCCACACCGAGTCTGCTTGTCCCCCTCCCTCCCCACCACCTGTGCTCTCTAAGATAAATAGATAAAAATCTTAAAAAAAAAAAAAAAAAAGAACATTAGGGGGCAAACTGGTAAAAATCCAAATAAGATCTGTGGTTTAGTTAGTAGAATGGCACTAGCATGAATGTCTTAGTTTTGACAAATGTACCATGGTTATGTAGGACATTAACACAGGGCCAGTTGGGTGAAGTGTATGTGGGAACTCTGTAATATTTTTGCAACTTTTCTATAAGTCTAAAATTACTACAAAATTTAAAAATTTTTGATGGTGAGAATGCATAAAAAATGAATCAATAGTTAATAGTATAGTCATTATAAGGCTATCAGGAGTATTTTTTTCTAATAATCAATAAAGCAGTCAGATTGAACAAAAAAAGACTAGACACATCTAGAGCAAAATGCCAATGGATATTAGTGTAAGGTAGTGGTAGACTTTTTGTTTCCAGGATTTCTAAATTTCCTTCCATGAATATGTATGTATATATGTGTGTGTGTATAAATTTTTCTTTTTTTAAAGATTTTATTTATTTATTTGAGAGAGAGAGAGACAGACAGAGAGAGCACAAGTGTGGGGAGGTGCAGAGGGAGAGGGAGAAGCAGACTCACCACCGAGCAAGGAGCCTGATAGGCGGCTCCATCCCAGGACTCCAGGATCATGACCTGAGCCAAAGGCAGATGCTTAACTGAATGAGCCACGCAGGCGTCCCTATATAAATTGGTTCTCATTGTTTTAAAAAGTAAACATTATTTTAAAAATCATTTGGGAGGGGTGCCTGAGTGGCTTAGCTGGTAGAGAATGTGACTCTTGATCTCAGGGGTGGTGAGTTCAAGCCCCACACTGGGCATAGAGCTTACTTAAAAATCATACGGGGTGGGGTTGGGGGGGAGGGAAGTGACCTAGGCTCTGGTTTTGGATGGGAGAAAGCCTTGGGGCCAGAAGATACCATCCATTGTAATCCTGCCTGGAGCTGAAAGGAAATGAGACCAGCACTGGAGAGAAAGCCCAGAGCTTTCCAGGAAAAGTGCGGTATTGGAATGCAAAGTGTGTTCAGGCTCTGACACCACAGGAGGACACAAAGGCCTTCAGAAGTTTTGGCAGTAAGTGCACTCTCTGTGTGAACAAGAAAAGCATCTCGGTGGGGTCAGCCACCTCTCTGTGTCCTCCCCGCAACGGCCGGGAGGCAGGACAAGTCTTCCAGGCGCAGGTGGCCTGTTGCCAATCACAGAAACGAGACGGGCAGAGCATGCTCAGTGTGAGGCAAATGGGAAGGGGGCGGGGCAGATGGCTCTGTGCCTGCTGGGGTCGCGGACAGGCCAGGTCCCGTAAGGAACGTTAGCACGCGGTGCCACAGCGACAAATGTAGGAAGCAGGGAAGGGCTCGGTGGGGAGTTAAAAGCAGCCTGGCTGTGAAAGGCAAATTCAGTAGGCTGAGTACAGACAGGTAACTCTCCCTCCTCCGCCTTCCAATGGTCTGGACGAGGTCATAGGACCAAGGGGAAGCTTTATACCACCCGTGGATCTCCTCCCTGTCATCAGCCAGAGAACACAGAGACTCGATTTCCTGGCAGTCATCCAGAAACTCACAGCAAGCGGATTGGGCAAAATGCAACAGTTCAGTCTTGGTGAAAGTGATGTTGAGTCATGGCTTCCCTCATTTAACCCATTCATCCTTAAAACCGGTGTTTATTGAGCACCTTTTATGTACCTGATTACAAGCATCCTGGAGCGCCCTCTCAGCCAAGCTAAGAAAAGGAGGAAGCAGCCTGAAGTGGGGGGTCTGGAAGAAACAGACGAATGGATAAAAAAGATGTGGTCCATATATACAATGGAATATTACTCAGCTATCAGAAAGGATGAACATCCAACTTTTACATCAACATGGATGGGACTGGAGGAGATTATGCTAAGTGAAATAAGTCAATTATCATATGGCTTCACTTATTTGTGGAACATCAGGAATAGCATGAAGGACATTAGGAGAAGGAAGGGAAAAATGAAGAGGGGGAAATCGGAGGGGGAGACGAACCATGAGGGATGATGGACTCTGAGAAACAAACTGAGGGTTCTAGAGGGGAAGGGGTGGGGGGATGGGTTAGTCTGGTGATGGGTATTAAAGAGGCACGTTCTGCATGGAGCACTGGGTGTTATACACACAAACAAGGAATCATGGAACACTACATCAAAAACTAATGATGTATGGTGATTAACATAATAAAATTAAATTAAATTTTTAAAAAAAGAAAGAAAGAAACAGAGCTCTGAGGAGCAGGCCAGGACAAAGTCTGTTGAGCTCTCTGCTTGGAGAGGTCCCTGGACCGATGAGCAGCTTAGTTAATGGGAGATGAGGCCTCGGTTTCTCCAGATTCATTAACCTCACCCCTTAAAAGAAAAACAAAACAGAAAAACTCTAGCAAAACAAGAGGTTGTTTCAGAGTCGAAAGGAAAATTCAGATGATACCACTTCAGGAGCCTTCTCTAATTGCTATGGAACATGGCCAAAGAGCAAAAGTCAAATGACAGAATTTTTTTTTTTCCTGTACTGACTATTGAGGACTTTCAAGGAGGATGTTAGAGGAGTTTAGGTGGCAGAGCACCTGGAAGTTATAAGACCTGAAGTAAGCTTTCTTCCTTCCCAAAGCCCCCGTTTTCTCTTCCATGGAATGGGGTGGCCATAGCCCCTCCCTCACAGGTTGAGGATGCAAGATTTATGTATAGGCTTCGTTCAGCTCTTGCCTGACCCTGATCAGGACTCACAAATATTCGATGCTAATTTCATACTGAAGCACTAGGACATGTTGATATGCTAAATTCCGTCGCATAAGCTACAACTAATTTTACCAAAAGAAAACAGGACCATATTCCAGGTAGGCCGCAATTCTCACCTCATTAAAAATATGTAAGTTATTGGGCGCCTGGGTGGCTCAGTTGGTTAAGCGACTGCCTTCGGCTCAGGTCATGATCCTGGAGTCCCTGGATCGAGTTCCGCATCGGGCTCCCTGCTCGGCAGAGAATCTGCTTCTCCCTCTGACCCTCCCCCCTCTCATGTGCTCTCTCTCTCATTCTCTCTCTCTCAAATAAATAAATAAAATCTTTAAAAAAAAATATGTAAGTTATTAAACATGTTCTTGAATTTTTAAAAATTCATATTCACTTAGCATTTGTGTATTTATCCACCAGCTGGCAAGCAGGAGCAGTTCCTGAAGGCATACAAAAACTTGGAGAAGAAACTGAATCTGAGTCCATTCTGTCCACTGACTCATAATTTCCCTGTGACATGGGACACAGCCATCCTTATTTGACAGACTCAGGACTCCTTCATCGGTGTCCTCTGGAAACACAGCCTGAGAGCCACTGGATTGCACAGGATATTTATAACCATTTTCTTGGATTTTAAAGAGAACCAGTTAGGATTCCTAATGAGGCCATGAAAATCCCCCCTGCTTCCTGCCAACCGTTCTGAGAATACAGTAAATCTAAGAATTCCCAGAACTCAAGTAAAACAGTGCAAATGTTCAGGCTGCTGAGCTTGGCAGTGTGACACGGATTCTGCTGCTCAGAGGCCCCATCATTTATCTTATCAAGTGATGGGACACTTTTGAGGGTGAAAGGAGCCCTATTAATAATCATTCCAGAACAGCAGATGTACACAAAGCTTATCCTGGGCAAACCAGGGCACGCGCTCACCTCCTCCCCAGGCAGCCGAGCTCCCTGGATTTTTGGCAGCAGGGACGCACCTGCTTGTCCAGCCTTCTCCATGTAGTTGGTGGCGGGTCACGGGGTGGGGGAATCTCCACACACATGAGGGCGGCTCAGAGGTTGGAAATGCCAGAGCAGATCAGTACCACACCCAGGCTTTACTTCAACAGAAGAAACTGACCCTTCAGAACAAGCACTGTATTTTCCAAATGAAACCAGAGTTTGGGGTAAATATCAGAGGAGGCCTCCAAAGCCTTCCTCCCATAATTACCAAAATGACTGAATCCAGTTCATGTGCCAGGCCTTAAGTGGTGTTCCCATGCCAGGTGTGGTGGGCAGGGGCTGGGACCCACAGGAAAATCGGGTGCAGTGTTAGAGGAGAGAAGCAGCCCTCTGCCCCCATGTGCAGGTTAGAGTGACTGTGCCCAGAATGGGGGCAGCAGACAAGCAATAGTACTGGGAGCACTGGGAGCACTGAGGCAGGGGTTGGGGGGACTCCACCTGGGGAGGCCAAGGACATTTTGCTGAGGGGCCCACCCCTGGGCTGAGCCTGGAAGGCTGGGCAGGAGAGCGGGAGGCAGACAAAGAGGAAGCACCACCGGCAGAGAGCAGGGGGTATACAGAGGGGTGATTTGGAGAACACAGTTAACACATTCGAGAGAGAAGCTGAGTTCTTGGTTCTCTAAGATCAGGGGCACGCGCCAGCCCTGCCCTCGGCAGCTGTGGAGCGTGAACACAAATGCAGGTCCCGAGCCCCTGGCCCATCTCAACCACGCACCGCCCGTCTCTTACCGCAAGTGGCCTTGTGAGTTGTGGGTGTCTGGACGGCTCAGCCCAGGCTCTCCACAGCAGCTGGCAGCCAGCCACCCCCTGGCTGCCCCTCGGGAGCAGGACTTGATGCACCGCATTCCCTGGGGAAGGTGAACCCAGGGCGGAGGTCTCACACGTCCGGAAGTAGGCTCAGGGCACTCGGGTGGGTATTCCAGAATCCCAGGGAACCAGGGCATGGTTTCAGAAAGAGTGCGCAGACTCTGGGCAAGTAGGTCTTCTCAGCTCCGGAGGACTCCTGGGGCCAGAGCTGGGTCCCCTAAAGCGCCGAGCCCCAGGCAAGGGCCGCGACTGCCCGAGACCATCGCTGTCCTACCAGAACTTCACCCCCCACCCCCAAATCCTAACTCCCCTCTCATTCGCAGGGACTGTGGCCCTACAGGCCTTCTCAATATCAGGAGCACGTTCACAAACAATCCTGCCCCACTCGAGGTCAGCGCCTCCTTGCTGGCACTTCAAGAAAACTCCCAATTCTGGTAGCTTCCCTCAAGCACGTGATAATCCTCAGAGCCTCACCTGGAGTTTCCATCAGGGCTGTGGACTGTCACCTGGAAAAAAACTCCCATCAGAGCCCACCGGCCACCCCCAAGATTCTGATTCAATTGGGCCCGAGGAGCCTTAAGGAGGAACTGTTGGTCTCACAATTTCCTTAGAAGCAAGAGGCTCTCTGGAGGCCCCTACATTTTGTTTTTTGCTCCATCCTTTGGAGAACCTTCCAAAAGAGGATTCCTGTGGGTGTTTCTGGGATGTTTTCTGTCACCACCAAGCCTGAGCCTTCTGGATGCCCCCGGTGAATCCTGCAGCCTCTGATTCAGCCCAGATTTCCAGGTGTCATCTGTAGAGTCTCCTTCTCTTGGCAGCTTGAGTTCCTGCATCAGTTTTAGGTGATGGAAATGTGTGCTTTGGAGGCTGACAAGGAAAGTCTCCAAAGGCTGGCCTTCCTGCGGGCAAGAGGCAGCGCCCTGGTCACTCAATTCTCAGAGACTGGGGGACGGGCCACCCTCCTTTAGCAGACTCAGCTTCGCTGGCTCCTTCTGTCCCTGGGACGCAGGCTGCGGAGGAATGCGTTTGGAGCCTGAAGCGTGCTGATCACCATGGTGATGAAGATGCACTACTTGGGACAGCACAGAGTGTCCTATATATTTAGCAATGGCAGTGAGAAAGGCTGCAGTTGCATTCGGTGGGGCACATTCCTGGCTGCCATGAGCAATCTGAAGGAGACGCAGGCCCCATAGAGGGGCCTGGAGGAGCTCGTGCTGAGGCCTGAAGGCCTCCCGGTGGCATTATTCGGTCTTGAGCAGTCCCGATTCGGGGGGAGGCAGCCCGGCGGAGCAAGCCTGCGTGGTTTAGAACCAGACGTTCTGACAGGCAGGCCTCGTCACGGGGAAACTGAGGCTCTCCCACAGGTGAGGCTCTACACCACGGCCAGCACTCCCCCACCGGGTTCTTGAAACGACCCCGAAAGGCAGGGATGCTTGTCCCTGTTTCTCAGATGGGAAGTGGGGCTCAGAGAGGGTAAGTTGCCTGGTGTGTGGCAGAGCCGAGAGAAGGCAGTCTTACTTCAGAGTTCTGACTGCGGGGCGCCTGGGGGGCTCGGTCGGTGCAGCGTCTGCCTTCAGCGTGGGTCATGAACTCAGGGTCCTGGGATCGAGCCCCGCCTCTCCCTCTCCCTCTGCCGCCCCGCCCCCCCGGCTTGTGCCCGCCCCGCTCTCTCACTCACTCTCTCAAATAAATAAATAAAATCTTAAAAAAAAAAAAAAAAAACACCCAAACTAAAGTTCTAACTGCAACTCTCCAACTCTCTATTTCTTGAATCCGTAAAGTGGGTATAACCAAAGGTCCCGCCTTTCTTGGTAAATTCAAAGAAAACTTACGAGGATACGCGAGACGGAGGGTGGATGGCGCTGGCTGTGGCTACCGGCCCTGGGGGGGCGGGGGTGCAAGACAAGAGCAGGGAGTTACCGAGGGCAGACGGCTTGGGCAGCCAAGGGGCGAGAAGACCTCACTGGCCACAAGAGAGCAAAGCTTAGGGGTCCGGATGAGGCACCTGCCCAGAAGAGACTGACAGGTGAGTGAGTCCAGAAGCAAACACAGCGCCCCGGGGAAGCTAGGGTATGGCTGCCTTTAACAGGTAGCATTTCACAGCTGTGGGAAGAAGGTGGCTTCCACCAGCAGTGATGCTAGAATGAAGACTGGCTGCTCTGAAGAAAGAAAAATAGCTAACCCAGACTGAGGGGTTACCCCCACCACCATGTTCTTTGCTCTACGCACATCATCACATCGTCTTGCTGACTTCTCACCACACACTTACAAACACATTCTGTGGTTTTTCCCATTTCACAGAAGAGGGAACAGGGACACCGAGAGTGTGACTTGCTCGAAGTCATCGGTTTGGATCCACAATCCGTTGTCCTTGGGTTCTCAAAGCAAGGCTCTTGGCCATGTTACAGAATATGGCTGGAATCTTACCTCCCCCCTCACAACGGCATAAACACCCCCAAGGAGAGAAGGCTTTAATGAAGAAAGTTAAACCATTTACATTTCAGAGGAAAACATAGGTGAATATTTTTATAACCTTTGAGTGGGAAAGACCTTGCAAGTATGATGTGAAAGCTAAAAATCCAAAGGAAAAGACTGATAAATTTGGCTACACAAAAGTTTGAAATTCTCTGTCAACAGTAGGACACCAAAAACAAAGGCAAAAAACTAACCACAACCGAGAAAACTTGCATCATATGTTACAAGTCCTACTATCCTAAATAAATAAGAAGTTCTTGCAAATCAATGAGAAAGAAAATGAACAACCTAAGAGTGATAAGGACATAAACAAGCATTTCATGGAATAGGAAATATAGTCTACACCATGAAAATATGTACAACTTCGTTAAGAAGTTCCAATTAAAACAATGACATTATTTTAATCTATAAGAATTGTAAAGATTTTTAGAATGATTAATACCTGATGTTGTTGAGGGTGTGGGCAAGCATGTCCACTCATGTACCACAGATGGGCAATTTGGCAATATCCTAAAATGTGCCCATTCTTGGATCTAGAAGCCTTGCTTCTAGGAATATATACTACAAAAATTTGCAGACAAGTTCACTGAGATGTGTGTGCAAGGATTTTTTTATTGAAGTGGTTTATAATAGTGAAAGCGGGGCAGTGGGAGAGGATATGTTGGAAAGTAGGCAGATACTGGGCATGCTGGGAATTCAGACATTATACTGTGGGGTGGGATGCTTGTGAGGTATTTTAAATGAGGTAGGTAAAGGAGAAAGGGAGCACGATCAGATTTGGGTTTTAGAAAGATCAGACCGGCTGAAGTTGGAAGCACAACCCAGAAGAGTACACCAGGAAGTACACAGAGCACCAGAAAGGTTCTCTATGAGACTACTTGCTACCGTCCAAGCAAAAGACAACGACTTTGTGAAGATATGAAACACCTGAATTGGACACTTTAAAGGGGTCAGTCTAGGGCATGTGGATTATATCTTAGGAAAAAAAAGACAGTGAGAGAGCCTACACACAGAGAGTGATGATGAGGATGGAAAGAAGGGTGTAGCTGCCAGAGATATTTAAACAGTGGAATAGTTTTCCAAATTTCAACTCCCAGAGCCACATTAATGAAACTAGAAACTCTCTAAGAGCTATGACCCAGTTTCCCATTTGTTGTCCTTGCAGCAAGAGGAAAATGTTATCATCTTAGCAGTTGTATAATGGGCAGGCCTCAGGAAAATCCTTTCCATGGGGCCTGGGACCCCTCATACTACCTATTTAATGCCTTCTCTCCTTGTTTTGAAAACAGTTGAGATCAACAGTCTCTGCTGGCTGGAAGGGGGTGACAAGTACTAATAATATTTTAGTTGTTTACTATATGCTAGGAACTATAAATGCTCTACGCTTTTTAAAGGTGAAATTCACATAGCAGACAATTAACCATTTAAAAATGTACAGTTCAGTGGCGTTTAGTGCATTCACAATGGTGTGCGACCACCACCTTTCTCTAGTTTCAAAACTTTTTCATCACCCCAGAAGAACACCCCAGACCATTAAGTCGTTACTGCACACTGCCCCTCTCTCTATGCCCTGGTAACCATTAATCTTTCTTGTCTCTATGGGTTTGTCTATTCTGGATATATCTTAACAAAGGTATCACACAATATGTGGCCTTTTGGGTCTGGCTTCTTTCACTTAGTGTAATGTTTTTGAGGTTATCCAAATTGTAGCAGGTATCAGGCTGCGTCCTTTTTTTTTTTTTTTTTTTGAGATATAATTGATACATAACATTATAATAGTTTCAGATGTAGGATATACTCATTCAATATATGTGTATTTTGCAAAATGATCCCTATGATTTCTGGGTAACATCCATTATCACACATAGTTACCAAATCTTTTTCTTGTGATTAGAACTTTTAAGATCTACTTTCTTAGCAATTCCAAACATACAATATATATATGTATGTATCAAGTATTATTAACTATGGTTACCATGCCTACATTCCTTTTTTATGGCTGAATAATATTCCAGTGTATGGATGTACCCTATTTGCTTATCCATTCATCCACTGATGGCCCATATATTATTAAGTCATTTAATCTTCTTTACAATCCTATGAGGACTTTTTTCCTGTTGTTTTTTAATTGAAGTATGGTTGACACAATGTTACATTAATTTCAGGTGTACAACTAGTGATTCACTAAGTCTATGCTTTAGGCTCTATAAGGACTTTTTTGTTTTTTACAGAACAGGAAATTGAGGCACAGAGAGCTGAAGTGACTTATCCAGAGTCATACATGTAGGGCAAAGTGGTAGAAGGATTGGAACCCAAACAATTCAGCTCCCTTCAGTGCTATGCTTCCCCACAGAAAAGCTGTTTCTGTTTGGCGTTAGAAAGTGAGACTCTAAAGACACATGTAGGAAGCTTAAAGAGAAAAAAAATGAATGAAACTATTGTAAATGTTGGTTACTTGTCCGCAAGGATGCGCACTGGGTAATTATTTATATTAGTGAAAAAGTGAAGACCACCCTCATACCCTCTTATAAAGGGCTGATTAAATTATACATATAATTTATACACACAATCATACTGTAATAATTGCTAAGGTATATTGAGTTCTTACCATGTGTCACTCTTCACTTTAAGCGCTTTACTTGTATTAACTCGTTTAATCCATGTGATGGATTACAGTGTGACCCTTAAAATAAAATTGCATAGGAATATTTATGACTTGAGAAAATGTTCATGATCTATTGTTGAATAAAGGAAGCATATTATAAAATTCTGTTTAAAAACTGTATGTTTGGGACGCCTGGGTGGCTCAGTCTGTTAAGCGTCTGCCTTTAGCTCAGGTCATGATCCCAGGGTCCTGGGATTGAATCCCACATCTGGCTCTCTGCTCAGCGGGAAGCCTGCTTCTCCCTCTCCCACTCCCCCTGCTTGTGCGCGCTCTCTCGCTCTCTGACAAATAAATAAATAAAAATCTTTAAAATAAAAAAAACTATATGTTTATTGCATCTTTATTCGTAGTTGCTCAAACTTGGAAGCAACCAAGATTCAGGAGGATAAATAGATAAATAAACTAAAACATCAAGATAATGGACTATATTCAGTGCCAACAAGTCATGAGCTATCAAGTCATGAAAAGACATGGAAGAATTTAAATGCATATTACTAAGTGAAAGAAGCCAATCTGAAAAGACTGCATACTGTGTGATTCCAACTCTATGACCTTCTGGGAAAGGCAAAACTATGAAAACAGTAAAAAGAGCAGTGGTTGCCAGGATTTGGGGGTTGGGGAAGGAAGAAATAGGCAGAGCCCAGAGGATTTTTAGGGCAGTGAAAATACTCTAAATGGTCTCATAATGATGGCTACATGTCACTCTACATTTGTCCAAACTCACAGAAGGAATAACACCAACAGGGAATTGTAATGTGAGCTATGGACTTTGGGTGATAATGATGTGTCAGTTGTAACAAATGTCCCCCTCTCAGGAGGCTGTGCATGTGTGGGGACGGGGGTGGGGAGTATAGGGGAAATCTGGACCTTCCCCTCAATTTTGCTGTGAACCTCAAACTACTCAAAAAATGTGGTCTTAATAATAATAGAAAAAACCTATACAGATGTAGAAAGACCGTAATTAGCTCTAAAAAATGGAATTACTGTTTTTATTTTCTTCTTTGTAATTTGAGGACTATTCCACAACAATAATCATTGATTTATAAACCGGTTTTAGAGGTGCCTGTGTGGCTCAGTCGGTTAAGTGTCTGCCTTCAGTTCAGGTCATGACCCCAGGGTCCTGGGATAGAGCCCCTCATTGGCCTCCTTGCTCAGCGGGAAGTCTGCTTCTCCCTCTCCCTCTGCCCCTCCGCCCACTTGTGTTCTCTCTCTCTCTCAAGTAAATAAATATAATCTTTAAAAAAAAATACCTGTTTTAAAAATAAATACATAGGGCTGCCTGGGGGGCTCAGTCAGTTAAGTGTCTGCCTTCGGCTCAGGTCATGATCCCAGGGTCCTGGGATCAAGCCCCGTATTGGGCTCCTTGCTCAGCGGGGAGCCTGCTTCTCCTCCCTCTCTGCCTCTCGCCCTGCTTGTGCCTCTCTCTCTTTCTAAAATAAATTTTTTAAAAATAAAAAAAAGAAGGAGAGGCTGAAGTTACTTAAAAAATAAATAAATAAAATAAACAAATGCATGCATAGTCAAGGCGTTAGACCACGTGTGAGGGCCTGATGCCCAGAGCAGCCCTCCACAAGAGGCGGGATCACTGACTAACTAATGGGAGAGGGAGCCCAGATGGCACCACAGACAGGAAGTCAATGACCCCTGGGGCTGACCACGGGAACCTTAATCTGAATTCAGATCCATCTGGAATTCAGAAGTTCATTTGTTCTCTAGAGTACACTTCTGAATTCATCGGTACCCAGCAGAGACCCTGATGGAAAAGTCACCCTGTGGATGGAATAGCAGTTATGTGTGCTGCGTGTGAATATATAAAACAGTCTCGTGAAAAAGCATCGGCCAATGAGCCAGGATTAAAGAAGAGATTTAAAGTTAAATTTAAGGATGCCTGGGTGGCTCAGTCGGTTAAGCGTCTGCCTTCGGCTCAGGTCATGATCCCAGGGTCCTGGGATCGAGCCCCGCATCGGG
Source organism: Mirounga angustirostris (assembly GCF_029215605.1). Taxonomy (NCBI): domain Eukaryota; kingdom Metazoa; phylum Chordata; class Mammalia; order Carnivora; family Phocidae; genus Mirounga; species Mirounga angustirostris. The sequence goes on from NW_026991720.1 coordinate 41,207,425, forward strand.
CTCCCTGCTCCGCGGGAAGCCTGCTTCTCCCTCTCCCACTCCCCCTGCTTGTGTTCCCTCTCTCACTGTGTCTCTGTCAAATAAATAAATAAAATCTTTAAAAAAAAATAAAATAAAGTTAAATTTAAGGAGATAGGAGCAATTATGTTCCTTTTCGTAAAATACAAACAAATACACAAAACCCACTCAGGTCCTATGGGGGGTCCCAGCAAGTCTCCCCATAGTAAAGGTATGCCCTTTGACCCCTGTTATTTGGAACTAAAACTACGTCCAGGAGGAACCCTGTGTTCCAGAGCGGATATGCTGATAAGCTGGGGAACAGTAATTACTTACAGGTTTGAATGGCTTAGCTGTCCCCCCCACCCCCTGCCCTGCCACTCGGGACCATCAAACACAATATCTGATCTACTTCTTCCTTACAAAACATTCTCAGGCCATGAATTTGTTGTGTTGGACGCGCAGGCAGGCCCAGCCCCCTGCTTCACCTCTTCCCTACATTTCTGTACAAATAGATTTGGTTCATTGTTTACTTAGACTTGGCAACTGCCAGTCAACCTCTAGGGGAGACATCAGGTGGCCCGGGAGGGGAACGAATGTTCGGGAACCCTCAGGCCAGGTCCTTTGTCTAATGTCACCTGTCCCCAGGCCTGGGTTCCCAGTCCACTCTCTGTGGCTCTGTGGCCGCTCAGGGTTGGCAGAGTGGAAGTGTGCCCCAAGCTATGGCTCCCCCTGGAGGAGCCACACTGAAGAAGTCACTAGAAATAGGTTTCTTTACATACGTACTGACCCCTGCAAGCCTCTTCCTAGAGGATGTGGCATTCTTCTTGGAGATGGCATTTATGACAGAATATATGACTACACCTTTTTTGCCTTGTTTTCATACATGGGAGTTGACTAAATTCAAGAATCGACCCCTTTTCACACGTGCTATGAATACAGACGAGTGACTTTAATCTACACGTGCATCTCTTGCTTCTTAGAGCAATTCATGCCTTACATATGCGGGAATTGAACCATATTTTTAAATGCACCTATTAGAAATTCTTTACTTAAAAGAACTATTCTTTTAAGTAAAGACTCTTTAATCAGTCCCTAGGATTTTTTTGGTAACAACTTTAATGAGATATAATTCACACACCTTGCCACTCACCCATTTAAAATGTATAATACAGTGGTTCGTATTATCTTCAGAGTTGGGCTACCATCACTACAATTCATTTTAGAACATTTTCATCCCTTCAAAAAGAAACCTGTACACTTTGGGGTGCCTGGGTGGCTCAGTCGTTAAGCGTCTGCCTTCGGCTCAGGTCATGATCCCAGGGTCCTGGGATCCAGCCCCGCGTCGGGCTCCCTGCTCCGCAGGAAGCCTGCTTCTCCCTCTCCTACTCCCCCTGCTTGTGTTCCCTCTCTCGCCATCTCTCTCTGTCAAATAAATAAATAAAATCTTAAAAAAAAAAAAAAAGAAAGAAACTTCCTAATAGGGGCCCCTGGGTGGCTCAGTCAAGCACCTCCTTCGGCTCAGGTTATGATCCCAGGGTCCTGGGATCAAGCCCCACATTGGGGGGAAGCCTGCTCGGCGGGAAGCCTGCTTCTCCCTCTCCCACTCCCCCTGCTTGTGTTCCCTCTCTTGCTGTGTCTCTCTCTGTCAAATAAATAAATAAAATCTTAAAAAAAAAAAAAAAGAAACCTGTACACTTTAGTTATCATCCGCACCCCCATCCGTCACCCCATTCCCCATTCACCTCCCAGTCCTGGGCAACCCCAACCCCCGCCCACCTATCTACTTTCTGTCTCTATAGATTTGCCTCTTCTGGGCACTTCATATGAATAGAATCATCCAATATGTGGTCTCTTGTGACTGGCTTCATTTAGCATGATGTTTTCAAGGTTCATCCCTGAGATAGCACCTTATCAGTACTCCATTCCTTTTTTATGTCAAGCAATATTTCATTGTATGGATATAGCACATTTTGTTATCTGCCAGTTGGTGGACATTTGGGTTCTTGCCACCTTTGGCTATTATGAATAATACTGCTATGAACATTCATAGTCAGGTTTTTGTGTCACATATGTTTTCAGTTCTCTCAGGGATATACCTGGGAGTGGGTTCACTGGCTCAAATGGTAATTCTATGTTGAACTTTTGGAGGGACCGCCAGACTGTTTTCCAAGTGAATGCACCATTTTCCATTCCCATGGCAGTGTGTGAGGCTTTTACCTTTTCCATCTCCTCACCAACACTTGTTATTATCTGATTTTTAATAATAGCCATCCTACTGGGTGTGAATTGGTATCTGGTTGTGGTTTTGATTTGTATTCCCCTGATGGTTTGTGATGTTGAACATCTTTTCCTGTGGCTTCATATATCTTCTTTGGACAAGGGTCTATTAAGATACTTTGCCTGTTTTTTAAATTGGGTTGTCTTTTTATTATTAAGTTGTAAGAGTTCTTTATATATTCTAGGTACAAGTCCCTCACCAGATACATGATTTGCAAATATTTCCTCCCATTCTATGGGTTGTCTTTTTTCTTTCTGGATAGTGTCCTTTGAGGCAGAAAAGTTTTAAATTTTGACAGTCTAATTTATTTTTTGTTATTGTTGCTCATGCTTTGGCATCATATCTAAGAAATCACTGCCAAATAAAAGGTCATGGAGATTTATCCCTATGTTTTCTTCTAAGGGTTTTCTCGTTCTAGCTCTCAAATTTAGGTGCTTAATCCATTTTGGGTTAGAGGTTCAAGCTCTTCCTTTTGTGTGTGGATATCCTTGTTCCAGCACCATTGTTTGAGAAGACTATCCCTTCCCTGTGAATTGCTTTATCACTCTTGAAATTCAATTGACTGTAAATGTGAGGGTTTATTTCTGGATTCTCAGTTCTACCTCAGCGATCTATCCGGCCATCCTCATGACCATACCACTCTGTCCCCTCCCCCCCGCCCCCCACACACACCACCGCTTCTCTCTCTCTCTCCTCTTTTGTTACCACCTTCCTTTATTATTTCTGCGGGACACTTGCTGCGGGAGGATCCTCCTGGCTGAATCTCAAGGAGTTTAGAAAGCTTCTTTCTTGCACTTGCTCAGTAATGTCACCAGCAACACCTCTTTCAGGTCCTATGTGGCGATGCCTCCAACTTGGAGTTCGAGTTGCTGAGATCGACAGGGGAGACCTTCAGTGGGGACAAGAACAGAGGAGCCCTCCGCCTAAGGAAGCCTGCAGGGTCCTGGGGCCCAAGCTTCCCAATGCCCTTCTCCCCAGGGTAGAAATGGGGGTCGCAGGGGCCGCCTGGTTTTCCTGGGCTTTTTCAGATGTCCAAATATCCCTAAATGTCTAGTTTTCCCGGAACTCTTTAACCTGTAGGCCAGGGTCCAGAGACTGTGCTTGGGGCATGACTGTAGGACCTGCCGTGAGAAGGGGGAAGGCACGGCCCTCATGTGCAGCTTGGCCTGGAACCGCCGGGCCCCCAGCCCCTGAACCCTGACCCTGAGCCCTGACTGCGACCTAGCCCCCCCACCCCCAAGGCTTGTGGAGCCAAGCCTTTCCTGCTGTCCCGGGATCTGCTGAGCTCCGGGAATTGCGAAGTCTGTGATCCTGGGGCCATTTCTTCTGGCTCACAAGGTCTGAAAAGCAGACCAATTAGCTATAGGATGGAAACCAGCCAAAGAGTCATTTCCAGTAGATTCGGGTGTGGCCTGTTTGTGCTTCTGCTCTCCTCTCATCAGCTGGTGTTGTGGGGAAGAGGCACTGGTAAGGATTATCAGAATGGGTGCAGTATGAACCTTTCCCCAAGTCCATAATGATGCTTCAAAAGTAGGATTTTTCTTGGGTGCAAAATATTAAATTATCTGCCTATATCATAATTGACTTAATCATTTCTTCCCAAAAGATTGGGATCTCTTTGGAGGACAGAGCACTAAGTTTCTAATGTATCTCTTTGGATAAAGATATGTGTCACCAGCATCAGTGACCAGCACGACAGTCACCCCCCATCTTCCCAAGAAGGACAATCCACAGAAATTCCCGTCACTGAAGGGTCAGCAGCCGGGACATGACCCCAGGGGGCAGCCTGGCCCTCAGTTCTGGTTCTTCTGGAAAATCCACAAAGCCTGATGGTGAAGGAGAATTCTGGCAGCACAGAGAAAGAGAGTTTTTCCAGTGGGGTGTATTAGGATCCAACACTTTAAGTAGAACAATTTTCACATGTATTTTCATTAATATGAATGGTATTGGGTTCCTCTTCTTCCTTGCTACCCCTCAGTCCTGTGTTGTTGCTGGGTGGGTATGGTTTGTTGATCCTCAGGCCTCTATCAGTTTATGTCAAGAGAACCCAAACCACCAGGTGAAAAAAACACCTGGGCAGTTTTGTCTGGCACTGGTTTGCTGAGATTCCAAGCACACGTTACCCACGTTATCTTTGTGTCTCATTCACAAGGAATTATTCACCTCAAGATGCAAATAATGTTAGATGTTTCCCCTCTGATTGATTAGGAACCACCCACTAAGACCGGGAGGTGTTTAACATCTGACTCCCGTCCTTTTAGGACTCCTCCTTTGGATTCCACAACATCTGGGGGTGGGGGGTCCCATCGCCCTGCAAAGGTCCTCCAGGTGTGCAGGTCACGGTGGCTCCCCCCACCTGGACAGTGCTGTGGTCTCACCCCACAGCACACATTCACCGGCCTCCTCCCTCTGTCTGGCAGGGCCCTGCCGAGGAGGATGCCGTCACCCTCCCCCCTGGGCCTGCCCAGGGCTCTCCACGCAGGATCCCTGCAGCCCTCTCCCGTCCCACAGGTGAGCTCATAGATTGTTCTTCCCAGTCCCCGGGGGCTAAACGGCAGCCTCAGCCTACTGTACCCTTCCCAAGGCTCCAAAACGCAACACGTTCATTCTGCTACTTTGTGCCATGACAGGGCGTCAGGCTTAAAACTACAAAGTTTTTCCAGATGTAAAGGAGGTCAAGATCCTAAGAATAGTGAAGTTGGTTCTCTTCCTGGAAGGAGAAAAATACCTTTCATTGTCTCCTCACCAGCCATGGGCCCACTCTGCTCCCACCCCTCAAGGACGAACAGAATTACTTAAATAGAACACCCACAAAACTAAACAACCAAAATGTCTCAATCTTTCAGCTGATATCTATTGAGCACTTACTGATATCTATTGAGCACTTACGGCGCCCTAGATGCTTTGCCAGGCACTTGATAGGAGCATTTGATCTTCACAAGGATGCTGCAAGGTACGGCCAAGAGTCTCCCTTCTCCACAGAAGGTATGCAGGACTGCAGAAGAAGGGAACTTGCTCAGGGCCGAGCAGTGGAGCCAGAACCGGCCCCCGCCTGATGCACGGGGTTGACATCGGTGTAAATACTCTGGGCTGAATGGACTTTTATAACCTGATGCCTTTTGGAAAACTGCATCCCATCTGCAAAGCCTTCCTCTCGTTAAAGCTAAGGACGACTCTGTATGCAAGCTAGGCCTTGCTGGATTCTCCTAGCACCTTCTGCCTGCCCCTCCAAACCTGGCTCTGCCAAAACTCCAGAAATTCATCCTGTCGTGTCTTGTGCGGCACTGGCCTCACTGCTTTCCTGGGGATGAACAGGGCTGTGCTCTTTCACAAAAGGCTGACGAAAGTTCAGCCACAAGAAGACCCGTCTCCTACTTCTTCTTCCTTTCCTTTCAGGGGGTCCTTTCTCTTTAGTGATAGAACCAGTAGTGAAGCGAAGTGTATCACAAACTGCCCCCTTACACACATGTGCGTGCACACACACACACACCCAGAGAGACTCCCAGATGCCCTGAGGTCTTCCACTGGCCAGGTTTGACTTTGGCTCCGGGTTCTCACTTCTTTTGAGGCCATACTAGTTGGTTGCTCTGCCGTCCGTGGCCCCTTGGCTGTGTTGACGTGCAAAAGCAGGAAGCATCGCTCATCTGCTGCATGTTTCCATCTATGGGAGATTAATTCCAAAGGACAGACTTATGAATCCACTTGTCAAGAGGCAACATGGGCATGTTTCTTCACCATGGGAATGCCCATGACTGTGGGCCAGCAGCCTCGGACCCAGGGAAAGCATTTCGCATCCAGAGCCCCTTTTGGCACGAGAGTTCCTTAAGCCGCAGGTCAGAAAGCAACGGCTGCAGTCTGACACAGGAAGAAACTAAGGCCCTTTTACTTCTTAAAATCCAAAAATGTCAATATAGTCCCAGGAACTTGGTGCGGCTGCAGCTGCTGAAGCCAGAGATTAGTCTGCAGGGGGGGCCTGATGCTGGGCCAGCGCCTCCCCCATGCCCTCTGGGAGTGGTGTTCCCAATTCTCCCAAGGTGGGGGGGGGGGCATGGACTTGCCCCCTCTCCTTTTACCTTCTTCAGAGAAGCGGGCAGGGCACAGGTAGGGGCCTCCACCGACGTACCCATTCCCATAACCGGGCCACCTGCCAGGCAATGCCAACAGGCTTCTCAAGTGTCCAACACAAAGTAACCCTGTAACAGGCCCACTGTGTTCTGTCACAACTCCAGAAGGAGCACGTGAGTGTCCATCAAACGCTTTTTCCAGAGAGGTCCCCTCATCCACTGAGGACATGGTGAGGTCACTGGGGATTCCTAACCCCAGTGCCCTGCTTCCTCCTGGCCAAGCTGATGCTCCCAGGAGACCCCGGGTGGCGTCTGCCCCTCCCCAGCCATCCGGAAGCAGATGCCCTCTTGTCCTTGGTCAGAGCCCCAAATGGGCACCACGAGGGTGCTTGTCCTCCTCTGTATACTGGCCTCAACCCCAGCTCCTCCCTCACTCCCTCCTTCAGTCTCATCTCTCCTAAGCATTTCCACCGGGCAGCTGGACCACCCCACACCACACTGCACGGACAGCAAACTCCCCTGGGGCAGGCTGAAGGCTCCTTCCACCTCCTGTTCTCCCCACTCTTCCTTGGCCTGGCCTCCCCTGCGATGTGATGGCAGGCCTCCATGAGGGTAAGCGAGAAGCCGGAGGGAGAAGACCCACCTCCGGGGCGGGCTGGGCAGGGCCAGCTCAAGATGCCCGACAGGATATAAACCCTCAAAGACTAGCGCCTCCTACCACCCACCCATGCAGCTCAAAATAAAAGCAACTTAAAACCGCAAACAGGTACAACAAAATCCAGGGTCCCAACAAATCCTGGTTTCCCATAATAAGTAATTTGATGCCCTTTTTTAAAATTTCAAATTTCAAACTCTTCCCCTCCCCAGTTTTTGGAGACATAAGCAGAAGTTTGATGTGCCTGTTGGGCAATGTACACCGGACTGGGGAGGCAGGGAGGTGAGGCAGAGCACTGGGGCCCAGGGGTCCCGCAGCCTCTGAGGAAAGAACGGGCCCGGGTGGAGACAGACACGGGAGGGGGAGAGGGAGATTGAGCTCGCAGAGGGGCAGGGCAAGGGAGGGGCTGCCGCAGGGGTGAAGGTCCATGGAGATGAGGTGGCCACGGCGGCCCTGGCCATACCTCAGTAGAAGAGAGGGGCCTCTGCAAAGCCACCAGAGCCTCCTCCCCATTGGGATGCTGAAGTGATCCCCTTTAAACTTCTTTTAAGGAAAATGCAAGCACAACAGCCAGAATCGGGGGCGTTGGGCCATAATGCAAAATGCAGTGTGTGTAAATATGAATACATAAATATATATTGGAAGATGAGGTAGCAAAAAGGATATTTAAATGTTTTTCATCTTATTAAAGGCTCATTAAATTTCACCAAATTTTTATTATTGTACTGTTACTATAAGGGAATTTCCTTGTTTCTAAAAATACACACCTAAGTATTTAATATAAGGGGCATGGAGCCACAGATGACTCAGAAATAGTTCAGAAAAAAGTACCTTTTGCAAAAATTATAAATTAGAAGAAAAAAGTTCATGAAAAAAATAAATCAATAGGGAGGGGCTATTTGACAGTCAGTTGGGGGTACCAGTAGGAATCTGGGCTGTGAGCCGGCCCGCTGGGTTCAACACCAGTCGCTGTCACTCTCTGTCTTGGGGAAGCTTGGGGCCAGCGTACTGAAGCCCGGAGCAGGCCCGGGCCAAGGCCAGCTCCCCCCAGGAGAGCAAACAACGCGGACTCACCGAGTGGCACTGCCGGGAGACGTGAGGCTGGGAGAGGGCTTCTCCACCGCTGCGGGCCGTTTGCACGGGGGCTGCCCCCACTGACCTTGCGTGCTTGGCAGCCCGCCCCTTCCACTTACAGGACTCCAGGCTCTGGCTCAGTCACTGCGCTGGCCCTGGCCGCGGGCAGGAGGGGAGGCAAACCCAAAGTTGTGCTAGTCGGTGACATCAACGACACTCCCGATGTCGTGCAGCCATCACCGCTATTTTCGGAAAATGTCAACACCCCAGCAGAAACTCTGTACCCGTTAAGCAGTAACTCCCCAGTGCCCCCACGCAGAGCCTAGTGGCCCCTCGTCTACTTTCTGTCCCTCTGCATTTGTCTATGCTAGACGGTTCATCGAAGTGTAATCATACAACATTTGTCCTTTGGTGTCTGCCGTCTGGCTTTTTTCACTTGGCATAATGTCCCTCAGCGTTAATTCACTCGTGTTGAAGCACGTGTCAGAATTTCCTCTCTTTAAGGCTGGGTAATATTGCCACATTTCGTTTATCCACGCGGGTGTCCGTGACTGCTCGGGAAGCTTCCACCTTTTGGTGGTTGTGGATAACTCTGCTGTGAACAGGGGTGCGCAAGTATCTGCTTGAGACTTGCTTTCACTTCTTTTGAGAATACGCCCAGCAGTGGAAGTCTTTTAGGTATATGACCCAGGGGCTGGGTCGCACGGTAATTTTATGCTTAACTTTTTGAAGAATGGCTACGCCATTAACGTTTCCTTTGTTTGGTTGTCATGTTCTGTTTCAAGAGTTAAGTTACTTTGGCGACGTTCTTAAAACCCTTCCCCAAATACATAAAAGCAACAGAAGGTCCTGAAGTACTTCCGAAGCAAAACAAAATCCGACCGTGGAGCGCTGTGGCATCTAGGGGCGGCCCTCGCTCAGGCAGGCCCCTGGGAAAGTCTCCTTCCGGCGCCGGTGCCAGGCTGCGTGGCGATGCTAACTCCTTCTGTCCCAGCGGCCCCCTCCTGCCGCTGACGCCGGAATGGCGGCCTGTGGGAGCAAAGCAGGGGCCGTCCGCACAGACCGCAGGCCCCGCTCCACCCCAAGAGACAGAGGCCGGGAGGGACCGGCACCGGACGCGCGCGGAGGGTGGAGGCTCCGGGCCGCGCGCGGTGGGGAGCCCGGCCCTGCGCAGGCGTCCACGACCGCCAGGGGGCGCAGGGGGCCGCCTTCGGCAAGCGCGCAGCCGCTCCTCGAATCCCCCATGGACCTCCCACCAGCCCCCACCCTGCCCCGCCGGAGGTGGCGGCGGGATTCCGGGTCCCCCAGCCGCAAGCAGAGGTCTCAGCGCGGGGCTGAGGACACCTGCGGCCAAGGCCGGGCCCAGCGCCGCCTGAGGCGTGGGGAAGGGAGCCGGAGGGTCTCGGCCATTACCGGACCCTCAGACAGGAACAAATGTTGACCACACCCAGCTGTCCCTGTGGCCCTACGCTAAGAGCGTCCCCCCATCGTGCTTCGTACCTGTTTCTATCAGAGGCCACGTGTTCCTAGAGGACAGGAGCATCAGGCGCCTCAGTCCCGCGCAGAGCCAGCACATGCACCCCGTGTCCCCCAGCTGTCCCACGCATAGGACTTGGAGCTCAGAGAAGGTTGGATGGAATGAATGATGGAATGAATGAATGGAAAAGAATGAATCTGTCCCCACATGGTGTAGAGAGAAATGAACTGGGAGCCTGGCCCCTGGACTCTGATGTCAATACTGCCACTGATTTCATGAGATCAACCCACGGGGTTTACTGGTGCCCAAGGGGTCCAATCCCACGGATGCTGAAGTGATCCCCTTTAAATTTCTTTTAAGGAAAATGCAAGCACAACAGCCAGAATTGGGGGCGTTGGGCCATAATGCAAAATGCAGTGTGTGTAAATATGAATACATAAATACATATTGGAAGATGAGGTAGCAAAAAGGATATTTAAATGTTTTTCATCTTATTAAAAGCTCATTAAATTTCACCAAATTTTTATTATTGTTCTGTTACTATAAGGGAATTTCCTTGTTTCTAAAAATACACACCTAAGTATTTAATATAAGGGGCATGGAGCCACAAATGACTCAGAAATAGTTCAGAAAAAAGTACCTTTTGCAAAAATTATAAATTAGAAGAAAAAAGTTCATGAAAAAAATAAATCAATAGGGAGGGGCTATTTGACAGTCAGTTGGGGGTACCAGTAGGAATCCAGCCCTGGTTGGGGGACTGGGGAGCATTGGGGGGGATGGGGTTGCTGTGAGATGGGCTTTGGGTGCATCCATGACCCATGGAGTAGAGGCTAGTGGAAACCTACATCCAGGACAGGCTGCCAGGGGGAAGGGAGAGAGGTGCAGTCTCATGAGGGCCAGATTTAGAGGCTGCCTGGGTGTGGGAAAGAAGGTTGTAGGGTAGGCAAAGCCCCAGATGGCCCAGAGCTGGAGTGTGGGGTGGGGGTGAATTGAACTGGTTCAAAGGCCCAGGCTGGCTGTAGACTTGGCACCTCATTTACCCATAATCCCTAGGGGAAGACAAGGTGTGGAGGGAGCAGAGGTGCTCTCTGGCTCACAGTGGTCCTCTCAGGGACCACATCTGTACCAGTCACCATATTGGGCCTGTTGCAGTTCTTCTCTGAGGTTTGAAAAACTCTAAGGCAGGGGGAGAGATCCTCCTCTCTTCTCTGGTCAAGAAGAGACTGTAAAGAGGTAAGCTTGGACTTACCGAAGGCTGTGGGTTGGGCCCGCGGGGACATCTGGTCTGAGTGAGAAGGGGGCAGGGGATAAACCATTCTACATGATGGCTTCCTGAAACCTTGACAGAGGCTTAGGAAGCTCAAAGCCACAGATTTGCTGGCTTTATTCATATTGATACACAAGCCTGTAGAAACTCTTGCATATTTAGGCAAGAAGATGTATACAAAATGTTCACTGCAGCATTATTTGTAAAAATCATCTGTTAACCAGAAAATGGATAAAATGTGGTAGCAGCCTCCTCATAATCTAGCTCTTGTACAGCTGCCTCCCGCATTGAACAGGGCTGAGCTGCAAAAATATATTGTGGAAATGACATTGTGTGACTTCCAAGGCCAGGTGATAAAAGACATTGGGGGCCTGTACCTTGCTCTCTCTTGGATCACTTGCTCTGGGAGAAAGCCAGCCACCATGTCACAAGGACACTCAGGCAGCCCCCTGGAGACGTCCATGGAGCAAGGGACTGAGGCCTCCTGACATCAGCTTGCCAATGATCTGAGTGAGCCATCTTGGAAGTAGGCCCTCCAGCCCCAGGCAAGCCCTCAGATGACTATAGCCCAAAGTCAACATCTTTAATGCTACTCTCCAGCCAGAACCACCCTGCTAATTTCTGGCCTATAAAAACTAAGATAATAGATAATAAATGTTATTACAATTTAAATATAGTTGTTACTAAGGCATTTATTAGGGGGCATTTGTTGCTTCGCATGTAGCAATAGCTAATACAAATGTTATATAATCATACATTGAAATTCTAATCTGCTTTTTATTTTTTATTTTATTATTAAATATTTGAGAGACAGCGAGCGGGGGGGGGGGGGGGGAAGGGAGGGGGAGGGCGAGAACCTCAAGCCGACTCCCCGCTGAGCGCAAAGCTTGATCCCACTACCCCGAGATCATGACCTGAGCCAAAACACAGTCACTCAACCAACTGCACCACTCAGGTGCCCCATATTTTTTAAACATTTTATTTTTTTATAAGTAATCTCTACACCCAACATGGAGCTCCAACTCACAACACTGAGATCCAGAGTTGCATGCTCTACTGACTGATCCAGCCAGGCACCCCTAGTCTGCTTGTTTTTAAAAAAGGGGTTAAATAGGCACATCATAGAATTCTGAGCTTTAACTGAGAATCTATGTGAACTTTATGTGTTTGGCACATAGCAGGCACTCAGTATGCTTGTTTCTGCACTCTTCTCTGGTTTTGTTTCCTTCCCTCGGATTCCCAGCTGAATTTCCCCTCATTTGATAAGCAGGTATTCTTCCTAGTTTGAATATTGTCACAATATTCTCATTTGGTAGGATGAGTCCATCTGTTCTCACAGTACAAGCTGGAGAAAAAGCCCATCTCCTCTTCAGGACATGAGGTATATATATAATTGGGCCAACCCCATCTGAACGCAGAGATCACAGAAGGTAAGCTTGCCTCGGTGACTTCTACCCCATCTTCCAAGCACCTCACTCTGAAGGGTGGAGTCTAACTAGGCACTAATGAAGTGGAACTTAGGGAAAGAAAATGCCAACCTGAGTTCCTGGCACTTCTACCCAGCAACCCTAAGGTCTCAGGAAGATTTTATTTTGGTGTCTGGGTGAAAGAACTTTTTTTTAAAGTAACCATGCTACGCCATAAATTTATTTAATCACATGAGATTTATCCCTAGAAATAAAATGGACAGCTCCCTCCACTACTACTGGACAAAATATAGATTCCTTGACTTCTGAAAAGCAGGGGGGAAAGTTCACATTAACACCAAGGACTGCCAGGGCACCCATCACTTCACCCACCACTTGCCAAGTTGCTTAAATTACTGGCTTATCCAAAATACAGGGAACTTTTCTGTGCCTGCAAATCTAGTGGAGCGTATATTTAAATATCAAAGAGACCAGCGAAATTCAAAGACACTGGAATTAAATGAGGAAAAGAAAAGTTGTAAACCCTTGCTAGACCAAGTCAGTTCAGGACTCCACACTTTGGTGAGAACCAGCCCCTCACCCCCCCCCACCCCGGGGGGATTCTGGGGTCCGTTTCCTTGTTAATATCCAGGGTGAACTGTTGTGCCTTGCAACACACCTAAAAGCTAGGAAGCTAAGCAGGACTACTTTGAAGAGAGTGAGAACAAATAGACATTTCTTGGCAGTGTCTTACTATCCCCACATTAACTCCCCATCTTATGCCACGTCTTCACAGACCTATTCTCAAGCGTCCACTACTGCCTTTCTCCATCCCAAAGGATTACAGAAAGCCCGAAAGGCTTTAGATTTCGGCAGGTCCAAATACTGCACCTTGAACAGTGGCTCTGTGTGGCCAAGGGTGTTTCAGCCTATCCTTTGAGAGCCTGGCACAGAACAAGGTCCCCTTTCACTTGACCCTCTTTTCCTAACACAAAGCTGTTTGGCCGGGCCCAGCACTCCATGGGGCAAATGTTCAGGCCAAGAATAGTCTTCATTCTTCCTGTGAAGCTTTGAAAGGCTTCTAAAGAACACAGGAAATTGTCAACCCTTATTTTCTGTTGAAAACGGCTGACACTAAACTTTGAATATTCTATGGATTAATCTGAAATCATGGAGACCAATTTGCTTGAAAAGAAGCAATTTTTTTTAACCATGTCAGAGATTAGATACTCCCGATAAACAATCTCAGCATTACTTGCAAAGAATGATGTATTTTATAACCCCCATTACTGGCACTGTAAAAAAACCACTTTTCACCAAAATAACCTTATTTCCATGGTGTGCCCTACTGTCAAAACATACTTCACTTAGTAACTCCAAAAGGCTTTGTCTACAAAGAAGCAGGTCTAGAGACTTATCAAAGCACCATCACTTAAAGTTGGGGAAAAACAATACTCTTTGTCATGGGCCCAGCATCACTGCTTCCATCAACATCCAAGGATAATCTCTCAGGGTCCAGATACCCTCACATGAGCAGTCAGAATGTAATCTTTACTCTGAACCAGCAAGGGAAATATGGGCCCTACTTTATAGCTGGAGAAACAAATATTCAGAAAGTAACATGCCCAGTTCACACAGAGATGGGATTTGAACATAGATGATTAGTGTCTAGCACACGCCAGTTGCATGGCCTAAGACTGAAGCACATAGGCCCTGATGTCATCACCAAGACTGGCTCAAACTCCAGCTCTGCCAGTCACCACTTGTCTCCTAGGTAAGTCACTAAACATCTCCAAGCCTGATTCCAGTCTGTGAAAGGATGATACTGGTATCTATTAAGGTTTAAATGAAGAAAATGCACAAAAACTAGTTAACTTACCATCTGGAACATAGTAAGTGTTCAATACATGGATAATTGTCATTATTACAAAGGGGTAGGGAAAATATCCTGAATGAAACACAGGGACTTTTGTTTACGTTCGCGAGCTTTTTATTAGAAAAGACTTCAATTTGCTGGAGTGGGAGACAATAATTTTTCCTTTCACATCAAATAGGATACCACAGCAGTCTTCACTAGGACATCCTTGGGGAGTCAACAAAATTATTAATGATCTACATACTACCTAGATCAATGGCTTCCAAAGTGGAATGAGCTACATGATTCACTGGGGCTTGAATACTAAACTTTTTTCCCCCACTTTAAAATTCTGTTTCATAATGTTCACAGTAACATAGTAGTACATGCATACAATTTATTATACAATTGTAATTATGGATACATGCTGAAAAATATTTAATAAGGAAACAGGATAATGTTTGGAGATAGTGATCTAGATGATTTGCTAAGTCAACACTCTCCTCTTGCTGCATTATCAGGCCATCTTATATGCTTTCTTCTTGCTTTTTCCTCACCTACTATACACCTACCTCCACATTACTAGGTCAGTTTCTCCAAGAGGGTAAAAGGCACGAAAGGTAGTGGCGGGGAGGGGAGGGTACTCAGAATGTGCAGGTGGTAGAGCGACACCAAACTAATGAGTCTGAGAGGCAGGAACCTGTATGTATCTCTTCAGCTTTCAAGAGTATGACCTAAGCTACACAGAAATAAGCCATATGTCCAATCAATTCATTTATCAACTTCCCTGGTTACTTGTGAACGTGATAACGAGACAAGTAGAATTCATCCCACTAGGTGGCAGTAAAACTCTATCATTGCGGTGCCCAAATCAAACCCCTGGGACTAGGATTGACTAATCCTGCATACTTAGAAAGATTGTGGTTACCAAGTTAGTTCAATTATATAATGTCTCTAGACAATGGAGAGTAGGCATTATTGTTTTGTTGTTTACAAGCTGGCCTTTCCTTATGCCTTCCTCAATGTTACACGTATTATGAGTGATCATATATAGCAGTTCTCAGAAATCCAGAGGCCATATAGCAAAAATAGCCCTCAATATGCTTGAAAAGCCTGGAGTCAACAATCAAAAGACCCAGTAAGGTTGTATAGGTCCCATATCAGATTCAGGTAAAACCTTAGGTATGACAAGGATAAGGATTTGTGCAAATTTTTACTAGGGTAGTAGAATAAAGGTAACTTACAAATTTAACACAATATACAGAATTTTTAAATGGTAACTATGAGGACCTGTTTCTAGGAGTAATCCTTCACTAGTTAGGCAGGTGGTCCATACAAAGTTTTCCATTTTGCAGTCTCCAAATTCAATAGGTTGTTAACTCCCTAAAACCAAACCTTTCTGGTTACAGGTGTTAACCCAATCTCTCTTAACATAGGAACCAAAACAAATAAAAAAACTCCTGTTATTCTGGAACACCTGATTCTAGTCTTGGACTAACAGGCAATTTATTTTTAAAAAGCCACTCATACCATGTTATGTTGTCCAACAGCAGAAGGCATTTTAGGATTAACAAAACTTTTCCAAGACAATTTTTAACTAGTGATAGCCATCAAATAAAAATAAATATTTACTATGGTATTCCTAAATCATGTTTTTAATGCCTCATGAGATCTACTTTAAAGATAGCAACTCTGGGGTGAACTTACATGTAAAGTCAAGATACTGTAACATGAATAATTATTCATTTTGGATTTATGTATCTTTGAAAAGCAATAAGAATCTTTCAAGCATACTGACTTATTTAAATCCTTCAGCCTGTGAAGCCAACAAAAATATTAGCAGTTACTTCCTTCTGCTTGGATCATCAATTTTAAAAAGTAACAAACATGGTGAAACTTTTTAAGGTAATGAACTGGGTTGCATTAATTATACTTAAAATGCCATAAAGCATTAAATTGTTAAAATCTCTATCATTTGACCTAGTGAAATTATACCACTTCCTTTCCAGTTAAAAAGTTTGTTTCCAGGGACATGAGAGTTTACCTAACGTGAATGAGTTGGGATTTTTCTGAGAAGAATAACATATTAATGAGATAGTAATGAGTAGAGATACTGTATATCTCATAAATTAGAAAACCAATACATAACCATTCCAAATGAAATAAACATGCAAAAGATGAGATACAATTGTGGAGGAGGCAAATTCAAGTTGAAAAGTTTCTTCCCAAACATATTCTAGTCTTGTCTATCAGCTGTAGAGTATTTAAGAGCCCACACTCTATTACATCACAACATTGTTTATTATGTGAATTTTTTTACAATACAAACAAAAAAAAATACAGAAATGCAATATATGAATACAGCTAAATGCAGAACGGTGACTTTTTTCCTTTTCAAGAGGCCATGGTTCCCATTTCTAATAAAATAAAGAGACGGCACATAGGTAGAAATAGGTTGGTCGTTAGCTTCACAATTTTGCCTAGAAATGATCTATAAATGCATTTTTCCCCCTGCTACTTACCATAAAGTGTAAAAAGGGAATTAAAGGAAAGTTTCCTTGTTGGTTCCTACCATATGAAAGATGCTATATTCTATTTTAGCAGGACCAATATATGGAAAATACCTAAATAAAATGTTATTACAAAAATGAAGCAGTAATGAGATTCCGGCTAAAGAGGGCACTAAATGAGAATAACATATATTTAAAGAATCCAAAACAAACAAATAAACAAAAGAAGGTTGTTATAAAAAAGCTCTAGGTGCATTGTAAGCATATAGGATTTTTTTTCCATGTGTATTTTTAAACAATGGAAGTGTCAAAAAATAGGGTCAACTGTGTTAGACTAAATTACATTATTGTATACGCTGCACTGAATGGAACCTTTGTATTATAATTATCATAGAGAAGCATAGTTTGCATCATATTATGGCAATTTATCCTCAATGAAAACCTTCCAGAGTCCTTTTATTTTGGAATATCCTGTAAACAATCAAACCACCAGAACATGATTGTACAACAGTAAAATGTTTTCTTGCATTAAATTGAAGACATCTGTTTAATAAAAAAAAAGTAGGAAAGGTACTTAGAGCTGTTAGTTTCTAAGTACACACACCCTAGACAATTCAAGGCATCTTAATCTCCATCAAGAACAAAAAAATAATAATAATTTTTGTCATGCTGTTAAATCCATCATTAAGGATAAAACTGGTGCAAATTGGTCAAACGGATCCAACAAACACTGATGTCCAAGCTGGCATATTGGCAACTAATATGTAACTGGTGGTCAATAGAGGGTTTAAAAGATCTTCCCTTTCTTCTTGTTCTTTTCCAAGGTTCTAAATTTAAAGGAAAATAGTCAAAATGAGTAGCCATGTTATAAACATTACAGCCAACACATGATAGTAGCACTGGCTAATCCAGCTACAACTGTGTTAGATTTTCCAACACTACTTTTTTATTTAAAAAAATAAAAGGGGTGCCTGGGTGGCTCAGTCAGTTAAGCGTCATCGGATTCTTGATGTCGGCTCAGGTCATGATCTCAGGGTTGTGAGATCGAGCCCCGTGTCGGGCTCTGTACTGGCTGTGGAGCCTGCTTAAGATTCTCTCTCTCCCTCTCCCTCTGTCCAGCCCCCACCCCTGCTTTCTTTCTCAAAAGTAAATAAATAAATTTAAAAAAATAAGGTTTAGAAGTGGATAATGAGGACAATGTAAATCTGTAATAGACAACTGAATATTTGACCAAATTTCAGGATAAATAATAAAAATAGGACAAAAACCCATTTTTAATGTATGAGAACAATTCTTTCCAAATGAAATAGTGCAAACTGAAAAATATCAACTGACATAAATACAGTGTCCTTTTACGGTCATTTGAATTCTGAATTACATTTGCTTTTACCAATAGATTTTCCTCTTTGCTGAGGAAAAGTTAATAGAAGGACAGTGTTATAGAACAAACATCTAACCTTGAAAATATTTAGCAGTGAGGGTACACTGTAGAATATTTACAGGGATATAACTTTTCAGTTTTTGATGGGACTAAAAAGAAAAAGAACAAAGTCAAGGTACAAATATTACTGAGTTTTGTGTAAACTAAGAACAAGTAACTGATCAGTTGTATTTGGAATCAGATATCCAAAATTTTATCTTAAGAAATAATTTTTTTTTTAACATTTTATTTATTTGACAGAGACATAGCGAGAGAGGGAATACAAGCAGGGGAAGTGGGAGAGGGAGAAGCAGGCTTCCCGCCGAGCAGAGAGCCTGATGTGGGGCTCGATCCCAGGACCCTGGGACCATGACCTGAGCCGAAGGCAGATGCTTAACGACTGAGCCACCCAGGCACCCCAAGAAATAATTTTTATCCTAAAGAAATAATTCAACACAACTAAAACATACCCCTAAATGTATAAAAGATCTTTGTAGCAGTGCTTTCTAAGTTTGCCAATGACTGAACACAACTATTCTGTCCAACAATTGAAGGGAGGAGATAAGAGATTGATTATGGTGAGTCAACTAGGGAGAATGCTATGAAGCTATGAAATTATAATTAGGAAGACTGTTAAGTCATGGAAAATGTTTGTAATGAAAAGAAATACTGTTAGAGTAGACAGATTGCATCCATCTATATAAAAATATTCATCCATGGGGACGCCTGGGTGGCTCAGTTGTTAGGCGTCTGCCTTCGGCTCAGGTCATGGTCTCAGGGTCCTGGGATCGAGCCCCGCATAGGGCTCCCTGCTCAGCGGGGAACCTGCTTCTCCCTCTCCCACTCCCCCTGCTTGTGTTCCCTCTCTCACTGTGTCTCTCTCTGTCAAATAAAAAATCTTTACAAAAAAAAAAGAAAAAAGAACTGCTTTAAAAAAAAAAAAATTCATCCATGAAATTAACTGTGCTTGGGTGATAATGGGTAAGGTCTTTTATTTATTTTTTTTAAAGATTTTATTTATTTATATGAGAGAGCGTGAGTGCTCAGGAGCCAGGGGAGGAGAAGAGGGAGAGGGAGAAGCAGACTCCTCACTGAGCAGGGAGTCCAATGCAGGACTGGATCCCAGGACTCTGGGATCATGACCTGAGCTGAAGGCAGATGCTTAACCGACTGAAACACCCAGGCGCCCTGGGTAAGGTCTTTTAAAATAAGTAAGATGATAATTCCTTAAAACATTAATACACACATTTCTTAGGAATCTGATATTAATTACCTGGAAGAGTTCTGTTGTTCTAAAATACGTTGTTGGGCTTCCCAGTTTGCTTTCTCATCTTCAAACTGACGACGTTTTTCCTCTAATTCTTTGTGTTGTGCTTCCAAATTCTTTTTCATTTGCTCATGGCGCCTTTGGAGCTAAATCACAGCACAATACATAAAATAAAACTGTTTAATAAATCAGGAGCAGAAGTATGTTTCACCTAGACATCCTAATGTTATAAATATAAGCACTGAGTTCTTGTGCTGTAAATTCAGAATACCACCTGGAAAGCACTGTCTAGGATTTCTCCTTCTGTAGGACTTGCCACCCAAAAGGCCAGTGACCCAAGAGAATAATTTTGGGAAATGGGGAAAAAGGGTGCAACAAGTTTATAGTTGTGTTGCACTTACAATGGACATATCCTATCTTATTTATCATCTCATTTTGCATTACTCATAAGCATGGAGAAACAAGGCAAAGAAGACATCACTGTCCTCATTGTATAGATGAGCAAACTGCTGCAGAGTTTCAGTCACTTGCCCAAGATTACTAGCCAGAAAATTGGAAGAACCAGGATTGAACCAGTCTCCTAATTCCAAGTTCAGAAAGCTGAGACAAGTGGAAAGAAAGCAGGTAGATAAGGACTTAAAGAGCTTCAAGATCACAGTAAGCTTCCCCGATTCCTATAAAGCAGTGGTTTCTCAAATGTTAGCTTCGTGCAAATCACCAAGAGTGCTTGCTCAAAATATAGAATACTGGATCTCACCCAGACATATTGAATTAGAATCTTTGAGTGTTAAGACTAGAAATCTGCATTTTTCAACAAGCCCTAGTGATTTCAATGCAGGTATTTTTCCTACATTGCGAATTAATGCTGTAAAGAATGCTGGCTGAGAAGTAGAAACACTCTTGTAAAGTAATTGCAGAAACAAAGAGCTTATCTAATGGTTCTTTAAATAATTTCATTTAGGCACTAGTCAATCTATTCCTGAAGAAAACAGTCACACCAATAAAAAAATCAGGTTGAATCTAAATACACTTAATATCTAAAAAGTATTCAAAACCTTCAGATGTCCAGAAATCATGTTCTATTAATGATCATATTACATCAGTGAGTTAACATCTTGAATTTGGATTATAGTAAAATTTTGTATATAACTTGTTTTCTCAATTACTTTGTAAACCACAAAGTATGACTTCATATTTATTCCTACTGCAAATATTTCATGCAATTCCTACAAAACAAAACCATCTAAGATAAACTTAAGCAAACATGAGTCAATTTGAGATGTCATCTTCCTGACTGTAGCAGACAAGTTACTAAGAAAATATCAGAAAATAGGAACACAGGAAAATGCCTCTAATTATAAAAAAAAAAAAAAAAAAATGCAAGGGAATCATAAACACACAATTCACAATAGTTACTTCAGAGAAGGAGAAAGAGAACTACCATAGGGAGGTACACAGGGGCTTAAATGAACTAATGAGGTCTTATTTTTTAAGCTGGGTAGAAGTTTGCAGGCATTCATCATTCTTTATCTGTACATTTCTGTTACATATAATATCTTTTGTGTTAACTGCATGTAGGTAAAAAGAACTGGTTACAAGCCCTCTCAAGGGACCGCTGGGGTTAGATGTCTTCCAAAATTCTGACTTTTTCAGATTTTAGAAAGACAATATTACTTAGAAAGGTGTATATATTACATTTACAAAACACCTCCTGGGCTGTCTAGGGTAGCACCTACCTTAGCATCAAACACATTACTATTTTTTGCAGTAAATTTTATAAATATTCACATCAAGTGGAATAAAACAATTAGTTCTATGTCTGGTTTTGCAGTTTTCAGAGCTTGTTAGGATTTAGGACTTGAATCTGTGGATACATGATTGTGGACTTCCCTAGTGATTAAGAGCAAACTTAAAGAGCTAATGGTTTCAACTTACAACAATATGCAGCACTGACCAAGCTAATTTATCCCTCCTCTCATGTATAAAAAGGGAGATGGGCAATAATATCTACCTCCTAGGGTTATGGTGTGGATTTAATGACACAATAAGGATGCTTAGTACTGTGCCTGATGCACTGTGCTGCTGGATATTAGCAGCTGTGCCCTAAACAAACATTCTAGCACTAATGAACTTGAGAAAAAACTGTATTAAACAAGGTTAAGTAGGTCTCTTCACCTATATATTTATATACCTATATGGCTTACACTATCAGGAGAAACTTGGCAGATCTTTTTATAGGTTCTTCCAATGCTAAGAAAGATTTCATCCTTCAAAGAGTACAGTTTCTCAAAACTCTGTTTTCACCACTCACAGAAATCATAAAAACTCTTGGAAGGGTTTTTCAGCTACAGTTTCATTATTATTTGTTTATAACATTTACTCCTAGGAGCAGTTACTAACATATGTCTATAGCAAATGTAAATTCAACTACTTTTAGATTTTCAATGAAATCTAAGTGGAGAGGTAATACAGACTCTTGATTATTCTTGTTTTTATTCCCCTCTGTTACAGATTTTTCAGATTATTCACTAGTTAGTGAAAGAGTAAAAACTCAAATGGACAGTTAATAAAAGGCTGATAAATAAAAAGACTAAATTTAATCTCCAAAATGTCATCTTATTAATGACAGATGCTAGAGATGCTATTCCTGCAGTGCTTTGCAGTCTCAAAACAGAAGGAACTATTCCATATCTTTACTGCATTTAGTTTATGACAAATGTAGCAATGGTCAAAGTGGGGTTTTTTTGTTTTTTTTTAAAAGATTTTATTTATTTATTTGACAGAGAGAGAGTTAGCGAGAGCAGGAACAGAAGCAGGGGGAGTGGGAGAGGGAGAAGCAGGCTTCCTGCCGAGCAGGGAGCCCAATGTGGGGCTCGATCCCAGGACCCTGGGATCATGACCTAAGCCGAAGGCAGACACTTAACGGCTGAGCCACCCAGGCGCCCCTGTTTTTTGTTTTTTTTTTTTAAGTAAGAGATCACATGTAAAGCCTAGTAATTTAAGAGTAATCTAATGTGGAATATAAACATTTCCTCGAAATTACTCAATATTTTACTTATTCCATGCATTCATTCTATTTAGTGGATTAAAATACTTTTAGTCAAAGAGGGTTTCAGTATTTTATGCAGTAATTACAAAAGCAATGAGATCACCATAAGAATGTAAACAAAATAGATCTGAATCCCCTTTTATTTATTTATTAAAGATTTTATTTATTTGACAGAGAGTGAGAGAGACAGAGAGAGAGGGAACACAAGCAGGGGGAGTGGGAGAGGGAGGAGCAGGCTTCCCACCAAGCGGGGAGCCTGATGCAGGGCTTGATCCCAGGACCCTGGGATTGTGACCTGAGCCAAAGGCAGAGGCTTAACAAATGAGCCACCCAGGCACCCCATGAATCCCCTTTTAATATATTTAGATACAAATATTAGTGGAGCCACATATAAACACAGGGGTCTCACTGAATTTTAACATTAAAGGTCATTTTTAAATTATTTCATATTAATATCTATCAAACCAACTATTACTTGATTCTCACGTTAATGTTTTTTTCCTCCATCTTTCACTTCTTAAAGGAAATGTAAGGAAATGTCTTCAAGGTCTTTTTGATTTATAGAAACTAAATGTATGCCTCAACATCCAAGGTAGTAGATAAGCTTCCTGGGATGCTTTGTCACTACTTTACCAATTTGCTAACACTGGCAATTACTCTGACACTGTATTACAAATATGCCCAACTCATTTACAACAAAATCACATTCCTTCTGTTTTCTTCCCTTTGGCTGTCTGTAATTTATCCTAGCAAGCCCTTAGTTCAGTTAAAGTTCTTTCTTTTGTTCTCTCATTCATATGCAAATAACTCTGGTTTATTATTATCCTAATACTAGTTTTTATTCTTACATCCACCCAAAACTCTTGATCTTTACTCTTCTTACCTTGAATATATGAAATACCTTATAATTTCATTTCTCATGCTCATTAAAACTGATTAATTCATTATAAGTATTCTATTATATCTTCCTCCCAAGTACATGTATGGCCAAACACTTACATATTGAGGTATATAATATTATTATAAACAAAGTGCTTCCTTTTATTTCTCCATTTTGTTACATTAGGGCATTATATTAAATTTGAAAAAATATGGGTAGAAAGGTTTTATTATCTATACTATTAGAGATATTATTATTTTAAAAAGAAATGATGTGTCTTTAGGATGTGAAAATGTTAGGCTGACTACCTCAGCTTCTGAATCCTTCAGTTTTTGAACTTTTTCTTTGACCTTCATCTCAAACACCTGCTCCATCTCCATCTCCATCTTCTTCATCTTAGCTACATGCTCCCTTCTTTCTTCTTCCATTTGTGCAAGAGGGCTCCTGTTGTGAACATTAAGGATAAACATCAAAAGTCTAAATATGAATTCAAGACAAAACTTTGAAACAGTGATGAAAACAAATAAGCTGAATCCAATTACTAAATTGTTTCTTGAAAATAAGTTTGAAAATAAGTTTTCAGTTCTTCTGACACCATCTTCAATGACACAGAACACAGATTTAAAGTTTTATGTATAAATGCATTAAAAATTCTTTAGAAGCTTTACAATTCATAAATATTTATAATAGAATTTCCTTCCATAAAGTTTTATATTTAAACCTGAATCTCTAACGAATAATTACTATGAAAATAGATATAAAAAAACTGTTAGGAGGATGTTTCTCTTAACCTAGTGCATATCAAATCTAAAGATGACACATAAACTGTAGGAGGAAAATGGAAAGGAAACATTCCCAAATTAAACTAACAGAATGGAAAATGAGAAGAAATTTAATTTTGTACTTCAAACAAAATTTCAATGTGAAAAAAGGAACAGACCTAATGAAGTTAATATATGTAGAATATTTTTAGCTCTACAAGCTCTACAATATTTTTAGCTCTGTTACAATCTCTTCTATGACAACTACTGACATCACAATTATAAGTTAATTAACATTAATTCAAATTTATTTTAGTAACTGAATTACCATGTTCGAAATTACTACCAGTGAATCCCTAGAAAGTTTTTCATTTAGGTTTGCAGAATATTTCTAGGCCACTTAACGGTAATTTCACTACTCATGAAATACATTCCACCTACCTCAAATATTTAACTGTCTTAATTTTTTGTCTTATTTTAGAAAGATGTTTGGTGATAAAACACATACACAGATGATACATGAGAGAATCAGAAGCAAATAAATATCCTGATAATTATTTTTGAAATGCCAGAAAACAGACACAAGCATAGTTAAATGCAAGTGTTTTACTCTACTGACATTAAAGTCCACAGGCTCAAATCTCTGCACAATTTTGATCAAAATTTTCATGTTAAAAATACTGCAAACAAGCTTTATCTTAAGGCTAGTATACTTAAAGAGACACAAGTGAATGCCAAAGTATCAGTAACTCACTACAGTCCCAGGGAGGAAAGAACCCTTTGCTTCGTGACTGACAAACCTTTGCAATTAGTGTAAATGTTACACAACCCATATTTTGAGTATAACAGAAGACAACCACATTTCATTTAAATTACCATTTCCACCTTTGAAAACTATTCAGTACACAGCACAACTTAAGAGAGACATGTCCTCTTCTGACTTTGTTGATAAAACATGTTTATTTTGCCTCCTTATCAGCAGGCTTTGACCACTGAATAGCACATTTTAAATTGGTGAATTTTATCTCAGTAATGCACTTTAAGAAATTAAATCATGGCTTACAAACAAAAACAAAATCAGGTCTTGGATTTCACCTATAACTTCTAGGGTTAGTCACTTTAATCCTGATCTGACACACTTCTCTCCTTATAAGGCTGAGTATTTTTTTTTTTTTAATTGTGGCTAAGTATTTTTACAGCACTCTTCTTCCCTGTCAAGGAGGAGGACTAGAGAGCCAGATGGACTATATTAAATAAGAGCAACAGGACAGAACATTGACTACTGATTTTTCTTAGCAAAAAGGGAGGACGAAGACATCAAGTATTGCTGTGATCAAGATCTGTTTTTGCAATTAGTGTAAATTCGAATAAAATGTTAACTAAAGGATATTTCTTCACCAAAAGTAAACTTACAAACCTGCAGTATATTTTAACAATTAAGCAATTAATCAGAAGTTCTGAAAATGAAACTAAACCAAACATTAACTTAGAACAAAAACCTGCATTCAAAAAGTGAGGTCAACTGAAATAAGCTTTTAAATATAAATACCATGGGCGCCTGGGTGGCTCAGTTGGTTAAGCGACTGCCTTCGGCTCAGGTCATGATCCTGGAGTCCTGGGACCAAGTCCCACATCAGGCTCCCTGCTCAGCAGGGAGTCTGCTTCTCCCTCTTACCTCCCCCCTCTCATGTGCTCTCTCATTCTCTCTCTCAAATAAATAAAATCTTTAAAAAAAATATATATATATATATATAAATATCATTATTTCATTAAAAGTTAGGGCCCTTCCTGATAACATAGGTCTCATCTTTATGGCAGGTGGTTTTTTTTTTTCCCACGGAGAGATTTTTTTATTGTTATGTTAATCCCCATACATTACATCATTAGTTTTAGATGTAGTGTTCCATGATTCATTGTTTGTGCATAACACCCAGTGCTCCATGCAGAACGTGCCCTCCTCAATACCCATCACCAGGCTAACCCATCCCCCCCCCCAGAACCCTCAGTTTGTTTTTCAGAGTCCATCATGTCTCATGGTTTGTCTCCCCCTCCGATATCCCCCCCTTCATTTTTCCCTTCCTGCTATCTTCTTCTTCTTTTTTTTTTTTTTAACATATAATGTATTATTTGTTTCAGAGGTACAGATCTGTGATTCAACAGTCTTGCACAATTCACAGCACTCACCATAGCGCATACCCTCCCCAGTGTCTATCACCCAGCCACCCCATCCCTCCCACCCCAACCCCCACTCCAGCAACCCTCAGTCTGTTTCCAGAGATTAAGAATTCCTCATATCAGTGAGGTCATATGATACATGTCTTTCTCTGACTGACTTATTTCGCTCAGCATAATACCCTCCAGTTCCATCCATGTCGTTGCAAATGGCAAGATCTCATTCCTTTTGATGGCTGCATAATATTCCATTGTGCATATATATATATATATATATACACCACATCTTCTTTATCCATTCATCTGTCGATGCACATCTTGGCTCTTTCCATAGTTTGGCTACTGTGGACACTGCTGCTATAAACATTGGGGTGCACGTACCCTTCGGATCCCTACATTTGTATCTTTGGGGTAAATATCCAATAGTGCAATTGCTGGATCATATGGTAGCTCTATTTTCAACTTTTTGAGGAACCTCCATACTGTTTCCAGAGTGGTTGCACCAGCTTGCATTCCCACCAACAGTGTAGGAGGGTTCCCCTTTCTCCGCATCCCCACCAACATCTGTCGTTTCCTGACTTGTTAATTTTAGACACTCTGACTGGTTCACGTGAGGTGGTATCTCATTGAGGTTTTGATTTGGATTTCCCTGATATGGCAGGTGTTTTTGATAAAGGGGCTTTGGATCTCCTGGGCTGATGCCAATGAATCCCCTGAAATGACATACCAAATTTGTGTGTCCATGCAAGCATTTTTCTGGTGAGAAGGTCCAAAGCTTTTGTTAGATTTTGAAAGGGTCTATAAACCTCACTTCTCCCACCCCCCAACATGTCTTAAGACTCTAGAAAAGAAATAATCTAGTAACTATTTTTTTAGTTGACAGTGTTAACTGAATATGTATGTTTAAGCAAGAGAGATTATCCAACAATATTGTTGCAATTTGAAAACATAGCTCGAAACTGTAAATATATTAAATAAATTAGAAACTAAGAGTAATTTTAAAATTTAATATATATTCTTACTTACAATAACCTAGCTATAAAATGCTCATTTAATTTTATCCTTGGGAGGAAGAAGGCAATTCATGTAAATTTAAAGAATTTATCATATAATTTGCACATGAACAGGCTACCAACTAACCAAAAGTAAACACTGTCATCTTGATTTTTATTTAAATAACTCGAGGGGGAAAATAGAAGACTCCAGACCAACAGGCTATGTTTTGAAATTTGCTTTTAAATTCAAATTTTAAATATTAAAAATCTCTACATCCTAAAACTGCTTGTCTTTGGAAAAACAAATAACCACTTACATGCCTTCAACTGTGTCATATCTAAAAGAACAGAAAATAGAGACTTGAACACTTAAGAGTAAACCATACTAAAAGCAACAATTAAAGGTAAATTCAAAGATTTCACAATTAATTAATTAAGGTATGTGCCCTAAAACGTAAGTTTATGGCAAAATTTGTTAAAGCTAGTTAATTTCTTTCCAAAAATTCCGTTAGTAATTACTATACCAAATTATGAAAATAAACACACTGTGCAATTATCTTCTGAAAGCCTGCTCAAATTTCTAGACCTATTTAAGTATGTGTACTTTAAAAAAAAATTTTTGCAGTATTTCATATTGAGATACTTTTAAGTTTTTCAGTCTTGTCAAAATATTGGACTCCTGACCAAATGAAATGATATTCCAGTGTTTAACAAAAATGGTCATAAATGGATTTTCTGAAGCCTCTTACCGGTAAAAATGATCTTTCGAATCTCTTTAATTTTTAAATTAGCACCTCATTGCTAGTCATCTTTATTAAAGTGATATTTTAAAAACTGTAATACAAAATTATGCTTACAATGTAGAAAACGCAGGAAGAAGGGTCATTTTTTCATCACATTAAACATTTTTTTCCAAATAAAACCTTTTTACTAGATGGCTGGAAAAAGCATTTAATTATAGCCTAACTGCTTTTTAATGGAAACTCTTCTTTACATACATAGATATGCTAAAGCTTATACACTTAAACTTCTCAGAGAAATTTAAAGCAGCTCAGCCAAAGAAATGAAAAGGCCTGGTGAAAGAATAAAAAGAAACGAAAAGGTATAACATAACCTGCATATACGCTAAATCCACAAAGATTTAACGTAACTCCTTCTAGGCATCTCTTTAAAGGGTTATAGTTCCTGAAAGCCACCAGATGACTCACCCTTTCATGTGACAAACAGCAAAATCACAGCAAGGACCACACAAGGCTGACCTAGTAAGTTCTAACTGTGGTTGTGTTACACAACCCATATTTTGAGTATAACAGAAGACAACCACATTTCATTTAAATTACCATTTCCTGAAGAACACATTAAACAAATACATTCACATACTTTTGCTCTAATGGTCAGTAGGCCACTATGTACACAGACATGTAGCAACTTTCATACAAAAATTTTCAAAGGAATTTCATTTAAATGGATTTCAAAGAGCAATAAAAATTACCAAAATTTCGGGAAACAATACCAACATTTCATTTTGCCAAGTGACAGCATCATAGCCAAATGTAAAACAATACTACTCATTATCATTATATTTTCAGGAAAGGACATTTTAACAAAGAGTAAAAGATACAACTGAATAAATAATTTTTTTTAAAAACTTCGGAAGATTTCAGAAAATTGTCTTTATTTCTCGTTCAATGAAAACTTTTATGTACCAAAACAGTGCTGAGAATCAGCTTTTGGAAACCTGTATTTTTAGTCATTTCTAGGAATTTGTTATCCATAAAGTTTTCCCAAGCTTACAGATGGAGAAAGCTGTTCAAAACAGAAAAATAACATATGGGAAAGAGGTAACAGGGTATGCCCAACTTGGAACAAGATACCAACTGTCATAACTGGTGCCAATGATAGACAACAGTTCATAAAAGAGTCACCAATCAAATGTGATTTTAAGTAAAACATACAAAAGACAACCAAGAAAGAACTTGAAAAAGCAGGTTTATCAAAAATAGTAATAGGGGCGCCTGGGTGGCTCAGTTGTTAAGAGTCTGCCTTTGGCTCAGGTCATGATCCCGGGGTCCTGGGATCAAGCCCCGTATTGGGCTTCCTGCTCAGCCAGGAGCCTGCTTCTCCCTCACCCACTCCCCCTGCTTGTGTTCCCTCTCTCCCTGTCTCTCTCTCTGTCAAATAAATAAAATCTTTAAAAATAATAATAATAATAAATAAATAAGGAAGCAAGTAAGTTAAACTTCCCCTTATTGGGAATCACCTTCCTTTAAGAGATCTACCGTTTGGATATTGCTAATTCTTCTTCCTTTTCCTTTACAACCCCTTGTTGAATCTTCTTTGATCTGGAACTTGACCTCCCTGTCTGTTACTTTCAATTGCCTACCACCCTCCACACTCTCCAGTCAGGGGTGAACAAGATACACACTCCCTAAGGATTTAAGAAGTATTTAAACTGGTGACTTGATATGTTCTTTGCCAATGATACAGGCAATACCTGAATAGCTGCTAGGAATAGTGCCCACTTTCCCAGACTTTGGTCTTGAAGCAAATTAGTATTTGATGAGATAAGCTCAGCTCCTTTTCAGATTTTAACCACATAATCTAAACCTTGGTTTCTTCCCAGCTTTACTGAGATATAACTGACATATAATACTGCATAAATTTAAGATGTACAATGTGATGTCTAAATCTTGTTTTAGGATCTTTCCAAAATATAATCATTCTAGGACTACTAACCTAACAGAAAGGCACATTTTCAGATATACAAATAACTGAAATACAAAACCAAATATTTTTAACTACTATTCAGTATATTCTATAGTCCATCCAAAACTGCCTCAGAAAATTAAATGTAACATTCATTAATGGGGTGCCTGGGTGGCTCAGTTGTTTAAGTGTCTGCCTTCAGCTCAGGTCATGATCCCAGAGTCCTGGGATCGAGTCCTACATCAGGCTCCCTGCTCTGCAGGGAGTCTGCTTCTCCCTCTTCACCTCCTCCCACTAGTTCTCTCAATCTCGCTCTCTAATAAATAAATAAAATCTTAAAAAAAAGAAAGATTCATTAACCTAGTTTACTACCTAATGCTTAAAAAAATAGCTTATATTCTAAAACTGTGATTAGCACTTTGTGGAGTATACACTGCCATACAAAGGTTAATATAACTGTATATTTTTAATAATTTGTACATGTATAAATACTGTATGAGGGCAATGAAAAAAACATAGGTCCATTAGCAATCAGTAGACAAATAAATGACCTTATTATCAATTTTATTTCTTCTTCAAATTGCCTGCAGATGCTATTTAGAGACCATGCAAAGTGATAAAGTAATAAAATGACCACCTTCTTTTTTTAAGGACCAAAGACATTGTCCAGTTCAGTGGTCTTCAAACTATTTATATCAAGTCTTCCAAGAGTTACTTGAGCCTGTACAGTTTTAAGAGAATCAATTTCCAGATCCTCAACTTCCACACAAAGTCTTGCCTAAAGTGATCTGACTGAAAATTTCCAAGTTATAGATAGCCCATTTCTCACTTTACAGAAGAAAGACCTACTCCCTCTTAACCAGACCTTACCTGAGGTACACTGTGCCAGGTGTAACTGGAAGTCTGAAAACCCCCAGGTGACAGGAGAGCAATCTCTTTCAGTGATTAATCAAAGTACTATAATGTAATCCCACAGATTATGTATTTGTATCTCCCAGTATTAAACATGCTTCTATTAAGGGCTAACTGTGATGTTAGGTGTTAGAAATGCAGTATTTGGGTCCATGCAGGGATGCTGAGTTCAGATTCATAGTAGAGGGAGGTGGTTGGAGAAGTGGCAATTTTTGTTTAATGACTCTGCCTCTTCCATTCCAAACCCCCACAACCTTAACCTCTCCCTGTCAATATCATCAAAGGATACACTGCTATGGAGGGAAGAGTCCCTTGAGAGCAATACAACTAGAACATCACTAAGAAGCCTAAACTCATATTTGCCTGTATCACATATTTAAATAATTGCCATTCTTTTCAGTTACTCAGGGATGACTCCTTAGCTTATAGCACTTAACATCAGCTAAAGCACCGTAAGTTGATACTGATTTAAACAACAACAAAAAATTCAGCTGAAATGCTTTCTGAAATTGCTAACATTTTCAAGATAATATAACATATACTCAATGGATAAAACTTCCAAGTGACTTCTTTCAGATTCAGTATATTATTCAATAAAGTAGTAAAAACCTATTGTAATAAATTATACCAATATCTATCTAATCATGCCACTCTCCATTTGGTTCAATCTTTAAAAAGATACTTTTCTACTTACTACTAATATAAAATAATATACTAACTCCTAGGGCAATTTGCTTTTTAGCAGTACATTTTTATCATTTTCATAGATAAAAGTCTGGACATGATTCATTTCATTAAGAAACAGATTTCCAGCAGTATTCTACTTTTTATGTTTTTGCCTGGGTTATATAGTTTAACTCAAGTAATCCACACTGAATTCTATTTATGCAAAAGAATTTTTAACAACACTATAAGGTTTACGATTTTTCTCTGAATTGTCTTACCTGAATCCAACAGCAGAAATATCACAATAGCACTATTTTAAAAGCCTTATATTTGAAATGTGGAAACAATTCTTTATTTGTAGGACATGAAAAAATGTGTAGAAGAAAAAAATCAAACATTAACTGCATATATTTAATGAATAATAGGTACTGACAGTACATTTTCTTTTCACATATAAAATTATCAGTGGCTTTAACTACTCACATTTTTCTTTTAAACAGTTAAAAAGTCCATAAGCTAGTGAAATGCATTTAAAATGGATTAGGAAATTATGAACAATATTTACTATGATGGACCTTATGTTTTTCCACGAAAGTTGCCCAATACAAATTTTGCTTTTAAAAAGAAATAGATAAAAGTCTTTTTCTCATGCACTGAACCTTACCTCAAATAGAATCTTGTACATTAAATATAAACACATTGTTGAAATATTAACCAAATCAATTTTTAAAACAACAGTAATAAATTCCTAAAAGTCAGTGTTTTGCAAAGCAGACACTGAATAAGGACCCTGTATCAAAACCATACAAGGTGCTTATTAAAAATACAAGCTCTCAGGTCCATCCCACATCTACTGAATCAGAATCTCTTGCCAATGATTAAACCTAGAAATTTACCTTTTTAACAATCACTCTCAGCAGACCACTAAAACCAGAAAACCTAGGAGTTGATCAGTAAAGTTCCTCAAATACAAACATGTTAACAGCATGTGGAGAAGTTCAAAGTTAAGTAACAATATAAGAAGAAATCTAATTCAAAGGGTCTATGACTCCAACATCATTAGAAAAACACAGAAGGAAATAAACATAGAATTAGATCTAAGATCAGTTTTAAAAGAGAGCTGCCAGTGACTGTTAATGCTTTGCTTCCTTCTGGAATTTAGGGCCATTGTGGAGACATAACTAAAAAGGAAAAAAGGAACACTCTTCTTTTCCATTATAAGGAATGCTGACCACTATAAAACACAGTACTATACTGCTACTTTGCAAAACTTGCCTTTTTCATTATTTGTACATATGATCCTTCAGGATTATCCTCTAACAGTAGATAACATCTGGCTACAAATGTACACATATCGTTAAAATGGTTTGTAAAATACTTATGATCTTCAACAGTCCCAAATAAAGGAAAAATGGGGCACAGGTACTGCTACCAAGAATTATACCAACTAACTCACAGCCCTCCTTACACATCTCATTTTCCTA
The DNA here is from genome assembly GCF_029215605.1 of Mirounga angustirostris. Lineage (NCBI taxonomy): Eukaryota > Metazoa > Chordata > Mammalia > Carnivora > Phocidae > Mirounga > Mirounga angustirostris. Next base: position 41,240,323 of record NW_026991720.1, read on the forward strand.
CCCCATCATAAACCACCACAGCTTGAGATATATACTAGCTTAGCAGTATATAAGCTACACACTTGTCAGTCACTCACACTACTTTAACAACCAAGAGAAGAAATCCAAACTCAAGCTAATTTACTCCCTAGAAATACAGAATAGGGATGGAGAAGGTAACCAAGACTACACTCACCTAAATATTCCTTTTGTTTGGTCCTTTCCCTTGTTTCTGTACAATGTTAGTGAAAACTCTGCTACTAAAATGGTTTATTCAAAACAGACATAATAAAAGGTAGAAGCTCTGTATTTAGTCTCCTTAAAGAGAGTACAGAATGTTTATCTTAAAAGCAAAATGGGTTAAGAGATCTTGGTCGTAACTGTCCTCTTCCCTTAAAAGAATGTATTCAGTTTCATGCACCCCTACATTTATACCAGCATTATTTACAATAGCCAAGATATGGAAGCAGCCCAAGTGTCCATCCACAGATGAATGGATAAAAAAGATATGGGAGTATATTATTCGGTCATAAAAAAAGAATGAAATTTTTGCCATTTGCAACAATAGAGATGGAGCTAGAGAGTATAATGCTAAGCAAAATAAGTCAGTCAGAGAAAGACAAATACCACATGATGTCACTCACATGTGGAATTTAAGAAACAAATGAGAAAAGGGAAAAAGAGAAAGAGAGAGATTGAGGGAGACAAACCAAGAAACAAACTCTTAACTACAGAGAACAAACTGATGGTTACCAGAGGGAAGGTGAGTGGGGGGATGGGTGAAATTGGTGATGGGGATTAAGGAGTGCACTTGTCATGATAAGCACCGGGTAATGTATGGAATTGTTGAATCACTATATTGTACACCTGACATGAATATAACACTGTATGTTAACTAACTGGAATTAAAATAAAAACTTTTAAAACTGTATTTGCAAAAGGAGCCATTTGATTTCTAATTGGGGATCTATTAAGTGAGTGGTGTATGGACTACAAACACGACGGCAAATGACCAGAAGAGAATGTATGGCTTTCACTTAGGGAACAAGGTAATAAAATACTTCCTGTGACAAACAGTAAAATATAAAACTGCCAAAACAAAGCTTAACAATAATAAATTTCTGCTATTGTGCATAAAGAATATTATCCCAATTTTCTATTGAGTAGCCAAGAAGAATTTGATGAAGATGAAACAATATGATTATTTACTACATAAATGATACCCTTTCTGGAGGAAACAAGGTATACTTACTTGGTAAGCTGCCCTTTATTCTTGTTATTATCAACTCCATTATAAGTCACAGCTGCCAGTTTTCTGCTTCGGTAGTTCTCATAGTGTACATTATTAGTAACATCTTTCAAGTCCTGCATGTGTGTCCTGTCATAAATAAATATCATATCAACAGTTTGCTTCTATGAAGAAAGCTTTGATGTAAATTCAAAATTTTACCAAAACAAAAATTTCTAGACTTAAAAAAAGCAAAAGACTATTCTTAAGGAAGAGCATTCCTCTGTCTTCATTTACACTCAAGGCAGAGCAAGATACAACATACTAAACTTGAAACCAGTGGATATTTAGGTTCCAAATGAGTTTAAGAGTTATAAATCTTCTCAAAGCAGTTACTAAAGGATGGCATTTCCTCAGAAAAGTATTCATAGTACACAGTATATATTTTATTTTATTAGAGAAAGGAGATTAGCTCTTGCTGAAACTCATAAAACCTAAAAGAAACTGGTTGTTTTTATTATTATTTGAGTTTTTACTAAAGTAATACATATGAACACTTTAGATCACATATCAAGTTGGATTCAAACTGAGGAAAATAATTTACAGTAAATTCCTGTTTCTTCAAACTGTTCAGTGAATGTGGTATTTTGTTTAAATGAATTTTGCTCATAGTATTTCTATCATATATAAAATCAATACATATATGAAATAAACTATACATGAGACAATTTCCTCACTCCTTGATGACTCTAGAAGCTAAGGAAGGACACTCTGAGCGGCTCAATGATATCCTTTACCAAATCAGGGAAAGGACACACCTGGAGGGGCAGTACTCTGTATCGTCTGATTCTCCCTTTCCTCATATCATCCATGCCTGCCTCTGCCATCCTCCACCTCCCTTCCAGGAAACAAACAAGGTGTACTGTTGGTGTTTTTTGTTTTTTGTTTTTTTTTTTAAGTAGGCTGCACGCCCAATGTGGAGCCCAACATGGGGCTTGAACTCATGACCCTGAGATCAAGACCTGAGCTGAGATCAAGTCCAACACTTACCTGACTGAGCCACCCAGGCGCCCCGAGGTATACTGTGTTTTCACTCTTCCTGATATCCAGAAAACATTTACTATTACTTTCCCTTTGTGAACATAATGTGATTTTCAATTACTCTAATTTATCTCCTACTAACGGACATTTTCATGCAGTTCTCTGATAGTTCACTCATCCTAAGGAGTACTTTAAGTCTGGGTTTTCCCCAAGTCTCATGGTTCCTTTATGCTCTATTCCTTGACGCATTTATCTTCTCCATGGCCATCACCATCCCTTTCCACTTCAGTCAAGTGAGGCAGCTCCTTATTCCTAGCATATCCACTGGCTGAGATTGAATAGCTCATGCTAATTTGTCACTGACTCTTCAAACTTAAAGAGTCCCACTGCTCTGAAAGCTCTCTTTCCAGCCTTGAAATCAAGTCACTCTAACCCGTGACAATTTTCTCCTTGCTTGTCATTCATTTTTTGGTACCAGTGTATGTTATGGATAACACCATACAACCTCTTCAATTTTACTGTAAGCTCCCCTTTATAAGAAACACTTTTGCCATCACTTCTTGTACTCTTGATACAGATAGCACATAATAGGCCCTTAAGGGGCACCTTGGGTGGCTCAGTCGGTTAAGCATCGGCCTTCAGCTCAAGTCATGATCCCAGGATCCTGGGATAGAGCCCCACATCGGGCTCTCTGCTCACTGGGGAGCCTGCTTCTCCCTCTCCCTCTGCCTGCCACTCTGCCTACTTGTGCCCTGTCAAATAAATTTTTAAAAAATCTTAAAAAAAAAAAAAAAATAGGCCCTTAATCGGTAACTAAATATTAAAGCTGAGGTAAGGTAAACACTTGATTTTCTGGAATAAACAAACTACTGTTACCACTTTCTCTAAGTAGAGAATAAAAATAAGTAACTGTGCCAATGTAAAGTAAGTGTTTTATAATTTTACATATAGATGATACCTCAACACTGAATCACTGAAAAATCATTAAAGGACCTGAGGTGGATGGAGCACTTAATAGTTGAAATAAAAGATGCATGAAATAAAAATAAGCCGGACTTACTCATTGTTTAAGCAACTTTCGTTAATGCCATCTAACATTTCAAACAATGAAAGATTTTTTCCTTTTACTAAAATGACCTTCTTTATAATTACCTATTTCTGATTTTTTTTTTCCAGGATATAAAAGGCTCTATTTCCACTTATTTAAACATGTTCACTTTATTTTTTTTAAGATTTGACTCAATCCTCCACTCTTAAAATCAGTAATTAGCAACAGTTTTCTCCAGTTTCAGGAACTTATTCATCTTTTCCACTTCCCCCTGTTGATATCACAGCCCTCTCTTCTCTCCTTTTGTTTTCTTTCTCTATTTGATTTCTATACTGTCCATCACCACACCTTGAAAATATCTGTATCAAGTTTTCTTCCTTTCCATTGTCTTCCTTGGTTTGTCTGCAACAGCCAGTTCTCTTAATGAGCAAAATGACACTTCTTTGAACTTGGGTCTTTCATAGAAGCAACAATATTCCTAACTTTAATCTGCAAGATTTCAATTACTTAGAATTTATAGACATCTGGAATATTGGTGTTGCTATTTCCTTCCTTTCAGTATTTATTATCTACTAGGTGCCTTTAAAGACATGAACTACATTAAATATATATCTTTCTTACCTCTACTCCAAAGTTACAAGGAAAAGTAATAAAATATTCTTAAGCTTTTCATTTTTTTAAAGATTTTATTTATTTATCTGAGAGAGAGTGAGAGATAGAGAGAAAGCGGGAGGAGGGGGAGAGGGAGAAGCAGACTCCCCACCGAGCAAGGAGCCCGATGTGGGGCTTGATCCCAGGACCCTGGGATCATAACCTGAGCCAAAGGCAGACGCCCAACCAACTGAGCCACCTAGGTGCCCCAAGCTTTTCATTTTCAGACTATAATACTCTTCAAGGATGTTTTACACACTTAAATGTAAAAACTGTAAATGAAAACTTATGAGAAGAAGCAAAGTAAAACCATCTCGCAAAAGTGAACATTTATGCTTTAGGAAAGAAAAACAAATGTGCTGCAGCAAATTGAACAAATAAATTTCTCATTAAGTAAAATCACCTAACCATCTACCTTCAGGAGCTGAAAAGCAAGGTCTTCATCCTACTCATTGATAAAAATATTAAACAGGACCACTCCCAATCTCACAATCATCACTGAATGACTGTATTTATCCTAATCTATGTTAAGACATCTATTTCTATGAATCCTTTCTTACCTGACCCACTCCATGAAATATACCACTTACTCTGAATTCCTTTAATACATCTACGTATTCGTTTCATGGCACATATCTGCTTTATATTATATAACTTCAGAATTTTTTTTTGTATTTTCATACATGTATGACTGTCTTGCAGCTTTCCTATGCTTAATCTTCCTGCAGGAATGGTCCGTTTGTTCTATAATGGTCCATTTGTTCTGTAATTATACTAGTGAGTCCTACTCACCAGCTGCCAGGCTATGCACCTTCAAATGTTCAAACTCTAGCTTCCTGCTCAGTAACTAGCCTTCCCTTCTACAGTATTTTAGCTATGCAGGCAGTTATTGATTGCAAATTTAAAAAATACACAAGATGAAGTTATAGAATACCACTGTGTCAAGCACTGGGCAAGCTGCATAGGGGATTTAAAATTGAGGAAAAGAATGAAATCAGAGAGAATGCACTGACAATATTTATAAAAACATTCCCTACATATATACTGTTGTAAGCAATTATTAGTTCTTTTGAAGTCACATCTTAAGAATGGAAGAGAAAGGGAACAGTTCATAAGAGAAACTGAAATGCTATATTCTCAAAGCTGAGACAAATGACCCCCCCCCTCTCGTATGCATCTGTTCTCTCATGGTGTGACGCCTGGCAACCCCAACTGCTGAATCAACCCTATCATCTCCTTCCTACCCAAAACACCCAGTTATAAGCTTCTTTAAGAAAGACTAATAACATGGCAATCTCTTTGATTTCAAAATTTACTCTGATATTTAGTGTACTTCTTGAGGTAGCAGTCTGACTCACTTAAATTTCCCCCCTCACTCGTAAGAATAACCTTATTGTTCCATGATTTCCAATTTATCATCAATATGCATGTTAATAGTTCTATGTAGATAAAGATACTCCTGTGTATTGGGAAACTGGAGGTTGAAGGGAATATGTGGTGAGGGCCTGGAGAAGCAAGCAAGATGGAGGTGGAGAGAAGTGGGGAAAGGGTTATGAGGTGGCAAGAGGAAGGAATTTATCTCAACATGAAAACACTGAAGCTCATTTTGATGCCCTGTTTCCTGCCCAGTAATGTCTCTGGCTTCCTCTTTGCTGTTTCTTTTTTAATTCAAGGTCCAGTCCTCTAATCAGGATTAGCTCAATGTCCTACTCTCACAGGCTTTCCTTCTCTTTCATCAGCTGCACAAGGTACAATTTAGGAGTAATGTTTTCTCACCTAGGAGGAAGATCAGTTTTGTTCACTGTGTTCCAGGACCAAAAATGCCCCACTCATCAGCTGCCAGGCTGTGTACCTTTTAACTTCAAAGACTAGCTTTTGACTCAAAGCCTAGCCTTCCCTTCCACAGTTTTCCCAAGTTTTTCACATGAAAGAGCAAAAGCCTCTTCCTTTCCTTATCTCGTTTACTATTAACAATAAAGAGACTCATTTTCCCATACATGTCTAGTAACACAGCTTATTTTGTATTTTTGCTAACAAGTTTAAAACCTTGGCAAAATAATCCAAGTTGTCTCCAAGCAGTGCTTACTTAGTGCTAGAATGAAAATATCAATTTAAATTAGCTATATTTATAGAAGTCAAAAACTAAATCTAATTCTAACTTTATTCTGAGAAAGAAAAACACTTATTTTCATCATTGCTCAAACTTACCTTATCAACATATTTCTTAGAATTGTAAAATCACAATGTTCACCATTTTCAACTATTTAAAAAAAAAACACACACACATACATTATTTCTACTAAGCCAAGTCTTTTCAAAGGAAATTTCACGGAATATTGGGGGGGGGGGGGGTTACAATGAGAGAATATGCAAAATTTCATTAACTTTTCACTACTTTTCATTACATCAAAACTTTTCATTACAGTTTAAACACTAACACAGTACTTAATTTAAGGGCATGCCAAACAAGTGTACTATAGTATTATTTATTGTAGTATAATCCTCAATGATAAAATATATAAACCTAATAAATGAGCTCTCCAGAAACAAACAATTTTGAAATTCTGAAAGGGAAGACTGTGTATTCATTTGTAAGACACTATATTTATTCCCTAATAAAATGTATTTTAAAAGCTTAATGTTGGGTTGAGGGGGAATCACTTCAGAAAAGCCTCCTTAAGGTGGCCAAAATAAAAACATGAGTCAAGAACTTTAAAGGTTCTTTATTTTTAAAAAATGAATCACTAATAAGAACATTCTGGTTTGGGGTGGGTACTAAAACTAGAGAAACAAAGCAATTTCATCACATATTTCCAACGAATGTAAAAGTTCTAAAGCCTCAGCTCAGCAACTGAAGGTTACCAGGGGATGACAGAGAGCTGGGAACGAGTACAGTCTCTCACAGATAGGGAAAACTGCTGATAAGGACAATAACTTGGAACAATCTGCTAAAAATTATAGAATTTTTCAAACTAATAACAAGTAGATAAAACAATCATGATTCAATCTTGATTCCAAATTACCATAACACAGAAGATTAAATATTAGGTCAAACCCAATACAATAAACACAAATTTGGGGAAACATGTCTATTGCCAAGAAGACTTCTGAGGTTTGGTGCTATAAACTAAGATTTTACTGGTATTTGAAACTCCTTAAAAAATTAGTACAGTATCTCTTAACAGTGATTTTTTTTTACTCTAAAGATGTGATGCCAAGAAAAGATGACTTTTATCTCAAGGAAAGGATATTATGAATGTTTTAATTCAGTTTAAAATGAAAGTTGTTCTCAATCATTCTTGAGGGTCCCAGACCCATCTGAGACTCAGATAAAAGTGAGAGTCCTTTTCTCCGAAAGTATTTTCAACTTTAGAAGATTTATTTTCAACTTTAGAAGATTTATTAGATCCCTTGGCAGCAACCTTTGGGCCCCAGCTAAAGAATTCTTGCAATGTAAGTATGTTTTCAAACAAGAAAACGGGAGTAGATTTAATGATGGGACGGAGGATACTGACAAGTAACTTGGAAAGTATTACAAAATTAACACATACTTACTTTTCTGACTTGGTAGAACACAAGGTCTGAAAAACTGGAATGTACTTAGGAGCATATGAGGCTAAATGAAACTGAATTCAGAACTATCTGAAAATCTAGAATATATCAATGTGAAATACAAATTTTTGATCACATTTGTGAGATCTTATAGAAAGCCATTCACTGAAGAAAACCTTACCTTCAGCAACACCCCAAGGATACTGCCTTCCTCTGACCCTTTTGCCATTAACTTCAATGATAGTATTACTACCTACCACAGCGAGAGGTAAACGGTCCTATAAAACAAAGTATTCTTGTTCAAATTCAAGAATAAAGAAGTTTACTCAACACATTACCAAAAAAAGAAATTACTTTGACAGTTACTGTATTTACTTTTATAGGCCATTCACAATTACTATTTATTATTAAAACTGTCATTACATGGTATTCTCATCAATGTAAACAATGAATAAAATTATATTTTCTCTGAAAATTTAAGAATACTAAGGCATATATACTTCACTCATCAAAGTACCTGTTAAAAAAATAATCTCCAAATGAAACTGTCCCATATTGAAAAATTTAAAAAGGGTAAAAAAACAAATGGCAGTTGGAAAAAATGAGGCTTGTGACTAGCCTGCCTATTTGATCACAAACTAACCCTAAAAGCCCTGGAAGCAGGGAATATTACATGTGCTAAACTCAATCTGTGGAACGCCGGCTCTGGGGGACTTGATCTGTATTCATCCAGACTAACTCACACTACAATCTTTCAAAATTCTTGTAGCTTCCAGAAATATTTAAGAATATATAAAATATATGACTATTTTATAAAACTGCAGAAATTTTTCATTGGTCAGGTATATGTATTTCCTTATTCCAAGATAATTATTTGCTTAGATAATGCCATTAACTAATACATCATTTTAAGGTTCAGGGTACTTAGGAATGACTATAAATTAAAAAACAGAAAATTATGTTGGTATGGGGTTTTGGGTTTTTTTTATAAAAAGACAAAAGAAAACATTTTTGTCTGGCTCTTAAAGACTATGCATAGCAGTACTTAGGAACAAATCCTCTCCCTTCTCGTTACCTGTTTTTTAAGGAGGAAAATTACATAATATAAAACCAGTTAACTGAAAATCGAAGACAGAGATTATAAAACAGAGATTATGCCATTCATCTATTCCACACAATGTCTTATTACATATAACAGCCACTCAACAAAGTTAATTGCAAAGTTGAATTCAACAGTGAATAATCTCCCTATTCATTTTGTAAGCCAACTACTTAAAACAGCTGATACTTTTTATCTTTTCAGTGGATATTTCAGTGGTTTTAAGGCCCTAAAACATTTTAGTGTATATATGGGAATAAACCTACCTTTATCTTTTTAACAAGCTTATTTTCTTCTTCATCATCTGTCTCTGGAAATTCATATATTTTAATTTTATGTTCTTGGATTTCTTTCATTATCTAAAATGAAAGAGGAAGTTAGCAAAAGTGCACCACACATAATTAGTAGATTAGCTTTATTTGTATTATACTCTTCTTAAATTCCTGATTCCTCAGCTCCAATTCCTTTACTATTTTTCAGTGATGCAAAACTATAATCTAAAAGCAAAGAACTATGCTGATCTTTTTTTAAACTATGAAGTTGATATATAAATACTATTCCCCAAATCTGATTTCTTCAGAAGTATTAAAGTTATATGGTTATAATACCAAAAGAGTTCTAAAAATGATGTAAGATTCCAGAAAGGGCTTTCTCTAGTTGATTTCTCCTATAATGGCTTTACATCATTTATTTATAATTTGACTGACCTTCTTTCTCTAGATAGAACCCTCAAACTGTTTTATTCAGCTGAATCAACACAGCTTCAACTCACCTAAATTTTTAGTAAAATTTGGTAAAGGTAAGTGAAACTAAGTACAGCCCTGGCTCCAGGAGAAAAATCTGCATGCTGACCAGAAAATATCCTTGCATGTACATTTGTGTACACACAAATCAAGGAGCAACAGATATAAGATCAGGCAAGTACACAGAGAAAAAACACACCCTGGAAATTAAGAAGCTAAGGAGTTAATAAGGAAAATGCAGGGGGGATAAAAGGCTACTTATTAATAACATCAGAAATTACCTACTTCAAACTAATTCCAAATCACTCCAAACTCTAAACAGAACACAGACACCCAAATAATGTTCAACTACCTACCCTACTCAAACTCACAATAAACCAATGGCCAATATACCCAGAACTAAGTCCTTGCCTATATGGGTATTTCAGCCAACCATCACTGTAGGGGGCCCCAGCAGCATAAAGGGGCCCTAAACAAAGTAGGTAGAGGTAAAACTGCCACAGAGAAGGACCACATATCTTTTACAATTGGGGTATGTATCTATATAGAGAAAAACATGAGAATAAATGATGAAGTGTCAAATATATGACTAGGAGAAAAAAAAGAAACACTAGTGGCTTGCTCTAAGAGCAGTGGTTCTTAGAGGTTGTACATTAAAAATGCCAAAGCTCTACCTTAATCTATAAAACCAATTGGTAAGGATACAGTCCAAACCTCATTTTCCTTCTCTGTTGTTTCTTTTTTTAGAGAGAGCAAGCAAGTGGGGGGGGTGGGGGGGGAGGGTTGTGTGTGGAAATCCTAAGTAGGCTCCATCTTCCGACCCTGAGATCATGGCCTGAGTCAAAATTAAGAGTTGGGCGCTCAACCAACCGAACCACCCAGGCGCCCCCCAATAGCTCATTCTAAAAAAGTTCTCCAGATGATTTTGATAGGCACCCTGTAGTTAAAAACCACTTTTAAAGAATATTAAAAAAATATATTGTACAACTACTACAAAGTGACAAATTTGGAAGTAGACTTTATTGTTTATTCATCTTTTTTATCCCCTAAGTTTTTAGTACAATTCCATATCAAGATACACACAAACCAAGAGGAGTTATGTTGGTATAGGTTTTGGTTGTATTTTATAAAAAGACAAAAGAAAACATATTTTTGTCTGGCTCTTAAAGATTATGCATAGCAGTACTTAGGAAAAAATCCTCTCCCTTCTCATTATCTGAAGTAATTGGATTTGGGAAACAATTAGTATTTGAACTTAGAAAAAGCACATTACAAAATAAAAATGGGAGTGAATAAATGTAAAATAAATAAATATATACTCCTAGTAGAAATACAAATACAATAAAAATGATGAATTAAAACATTCCCAAAATATACAGATATAGCATAATCTCAAAGCAAATCTCAACAGATTTGGGTTTTTGTTTTTTTTTTTTTTTAAAGATTTATGTATTTGAGAGAGAGAGAGCACGAGCAAGCAGGGGAAGGGGCAGAGGGAGAGGGAGAGAATCCTCAAGTAGACTCCTTGCCAAGTGCAGAACCCGATGCGAGGCTTGATCCCAGGACCCCAGGATCATGACCTGAGCCGTAATCAAGAGTCAACTGCTTAACCAACTGAGCCACCCAGATGCCCCCAGATTTTTGTTTTTGTAGTAGGTTTCAAGGTATTCTAAAATTCATATTGAAAAAAGTGGAAAAACAAAGTATCTTGTTACAAAGGGGACTTATAAAGACAGTAAGAGATAACTAACTCTAAGACCTATTTTTAAGTATTATACAAGGTAGCTACAGTATGGGACACCTGGGTGTCTCAGTTGGTTAAGCATTGGACTCTTGATCTTGTCTCAGGTCTTGATCTCAGGATCCTGAGTTCAAGTCCTGCACACAGGGCTCCATGCTGTGAGTGGAGTCTACTTAAAGTAGCTGCAGTTTAAAAACTACAACTGGCATAAAATAAAAAATAGACTACTGGTATAGAAGCATAGCTCCAGAAATTCACACTACATTTCAAAAAATGTTATATATAACAAATCAAACACAATGAGGAAGAAGTAAACCCCTGCTTTAAAAAGTGTTCAGTCTTTCTGGGAAATTAAAAGTTAAAGAAATAATTAAGTGCCACTTAATTCCAAAAAAAGTTTTAAAAATAAAATGACAATGTTGGCAAGGCATTGAAAAAATACACTCATTATAAAAAAAATCTGTTTTAGTGCGAAAGCACCATGACTACATGGGGGAAAAAAAAGAACTATAAAATAATCATACCCTTTCAAAAAGTAATCCTCTTCCTGGGAATTCAGTCTAAAAAAATAATTCTAGGGACACCTGGGTGGCTCAGTTGGTTGGGCGTCTGCCTTCGGCTCAGGTCACGATCCCAGGGTCCTGGGATCAAGCCCCTTGTCATGCTCCCTGCTCAGCGGGGAGTCGGCTTGTCCCTCTGCTGCTCCCCCCACCCCCACCCACGTGTGCGCTCTCTCTCTCAAGTAAATAAAATATTTAAAAAAATATAATTCTAAAGGGTGTGGAGAGGAGTGATGTAACAGTAACATCTAAAAGAGTCATTTAAATTGACAAAGGATAAGGGCACTACTGATAATGGATAAGAGCTCTGAGGAGAAAACAGGCAGATGATTTTCAAGAGTTATTTTTAATACAGTATAAATGACCATATAGTAAAGTAGCAAGAGAAATACACTGTAACACATTAAACTGAAAATACAAAAACTGCAAATTACATGAGTGGTATAAGAAACCCAAGAATTCAAGCTCCTTTTCTCACCTGTTTTTTAAACTGTTGGCACTCCTCTGGAGTGAGTGTGTCTGCTTTGGCAATAAGTGGAATGATATTCACTTTTTCATGCAAACGCTTCATAAACTCAATATCCAATGGTTTAAGTCTGAAATACACAATATTTAATATGATTGAATGATCAATTTGGCAGAATAGATCATTCACATCCCCAGTGCTCAATTAAATACACTGGGACTACTTACTTATCAGAACCACTCTCTGAAGATGTATTGGGCCAGCAACAGTTAGGTAGAATAGGACCTCAATAAGCATTGGAGTGGCTAAGAAGGCTTTGACTCCTCCCCGAACACCCTGGTCATAGGGTTTTGGCCCTAAAGAGGAATTAGAAAAACCAGAGAAGCTCCTAATAGGCTTTCCTAGAATAGCCTCTGTACTTACTACTCAAAATTTGGGAAATCTGTTTTGTTTTTAAATAAAAAATGATAGTCCTCTTTTGAACCCCACATTCCATTCTTGATGTCAGATAAAAGGCTCAAAAGAGAATTTTCTTCACTATCCCTCTTACCCATTACAATCTGGCTGCTGCTCTCACTTTGTTGTTATACTTTCAAGAAGGTCACCATATACTGCCATGCTCCTAATATAATTAGCATCAGTAACTCATAGATATTGTGGTGTTTACCATTACTTTTTATATTTACCCATTACGCAGCACTTGACATTACTCTCTCATAAGCTGTTTCCTTAGGGTACTTATTAGGATCGTCTCTGTAAGTTAGTCCCTTAAGAGTTACCTTCCTCAGAGTACTCTATACTACATTCTCTCTTTACTCTGCATTCTGTAGTCTTAGCATTGACCACAGTGACTTCTATCATCCTCTAGGAGTCTCAAATCTTCACATCCTGCCCAGATCTCATTCTTAGGTTGCAGACTTGTGTTCACCCAGTAGAAATACCACTTAGACATCCAATTTTAGCTCAAAATCAAAAGCTCATCTGAACCCCCCAATTTTCCCTCCTCTTCTGCGCTCTCTGTTTTTGAGAATGGTACTACAATCCACCCAACTACTCAAGGCTGAAACCGAGGGTTCCTCCCTCCTGATTCTCACTCCCAAAGATTTCCCAAAACCTGTTGAACAAATAAATATATTATTTCGGTTCAGGCCACTAAGACCTTTTTAGTACGGACAATTATTAGAATGCACCCAGTTTCCCTCCAAACCATACACACTACAATCAGAAAGGTCTTTCTAAAATCCAATCTGAATGAGTCGTTTCCCTGACTGAAACCCTTACCAAAGGCCCGATTCCTTGGATAGTGTGGCCTACAAAGCCTGTGAAGACACAGCCTTTCTGGCTGTCTTCATCTCCTAACATCCCTTACCATCTTTTGCCATCTCCTACTTGTAATGTGCCAGCCTTTTTGAACTTATGATTCCTTGAAAGCCCCATACTTTGACCACTGGTCATGGGCTAATGCCTCTACCTAAAACACACTCCATTCCCATCCCCCTTCTACTTGGCTTGCCTAATTCCTTTTTGTCCTTTAGGACTTGGCTTATAATTCTCATTTCCTCTGGGAATATTTCTCCAACCTAACGCTAGGCATCTTCTAAGAGGTCACAACACTTAATTTGTCATATATTGTGTATCTGTTTTCCCCATCTTCTCACTAGAAGATCCTTAAGAGCAAGGCTTTGTCTCATATCTATATCTCCAACACCGATTACAGTTCGACACCTGAGGTATCCAAATATTTGCTGACCAAAAAAGTAAGGTGCTGTGATTTTCCTTATGTTCTTGAATAACTCTAAATGAAAACCAAAGAAATTCTTCACATTTAGAATATATTATAGGCTAAAAATTAATATTCCACAAAAATAAATGAAGATGGGAATATTTTTCATAGAAATAGCATTCTAAATTGTTATTCCTTAACTTACAAACCTTAAAAACAACTGGAAAAAAGATCTAGTTTAATTATGAATTTTATTAATATAAAATAAAGAGAAAGCCCTTGTTAGAGTTCTTTTAGAGTACTATAGTTAAATAAACATATTGTGTGTGGGAGTATATACATATATGTATAAGTAGCGGGGAGGTCGGGGACCCAGAGACTAAAGAGGTATTCCTTTTTACTAACAAATAATAAATAATACTATACCTCTTAGTGGTAGTGATGCTGACTGGCAGAAAGATAGGGATATGGAGTAGGAAGGCAGGTATGGAGAAGACACCTACCTCCTATTCTAATTCTCCTTATCCTGAATCCTTTGAAATGTGATATTGGCATTCAGAGAATAGGGAACACTATAGAAAAGAGATTGTTGCTGGAATAATACTGTATTATCTATAAACAGCACCCTTATTTCATAAGTGCTAACTGAAAGAACATAACCAACTTTGAAAAAATTTAAGTTTTGCTTTTTTTCATCAGTCATTACATACAACATTAAATATAAAAGCCATGGCCTGGTCAATCAGTCTCAGATCTGTAAATTTTTATAGTTCATTTTCCAGATTATACTCATGATAAATTTAAGTTACCACCAGTACCACCTCATTAAACCAGTAACAGACAAGAATTCAGTTAATCTAATATTTTAATATTTTAATATAAAATATTAAAATCAAAATCTAAGTTAACAAGGTTTTACACTTAAAAGTAAAACAGCACTTGCTGAATATTTATTATCTCAACTTTTAAAGAAAAAGACACTAAAAAACAACAATGAGAAGGAAATGGGTAAAGTCAACTTCTTAAATATAAAACAACAAGGCCGAAGAACATTTAAATCACTTTAAAAATTAAACTTTAGGGCAAAAAGGTAAAACCTTTATAAAAGCCCCGATAAAACCCTTCTGCCCTTTTAAATTAGAATACAAATTTCAGAAGCTTACAAAATGTCAACAGCAGAAAACATTTAGTTCACATGTAGATTACATTCTGGTTGAAATTTTTCCTCTGTCCATTTAGTTTTATTTCAGGTCATCTTTTCCAAGAAATTTAGTTTTAAACAATGGAAAGTCCTTTATAGAATTTCTAGAAGATAAACCCACATTAGAGGGAAAAGACTAGTTTATTTATTTAACCTCAAAGCCTACAACAAAATAAAATGACTACAGGGCAAATGACAAATATTTATAATATATACACATACATATATTTCTAAGGGGAAAAAATCTTCTGTATAAAACTCACTGAACGACACTGATTTTTTTTAAATGGAAATCAATATTCAAAAGGGTAAAAATACCATTTTAAAATTCAAGTTCCAAGTCAGTTTTTAATTTTAATAGCTTTACCAATCACTGAACAGAAAATGAAGCAACAATTCCTGAAATCATAAATCAGTCTTGTGTTTAGTGATGACACTAGGTGGGCTGAGGTGGGGGACACTGAAAATACAATGTTGGACCAATTTATAATTACTCCAAAACAGGACCCCTCAAAAAAGGGAATCTAGGGACTACCCAGATAAGACAGAAAGGCCCTGATTCATCTATTAGACTGCCTAGAATTTCAGTCTGTAGTGAACAGGAGATCAAGAACTCTCTACATAAATTCAGTGTTTTATTCTTTTACTTAATCCACAGTAACACATACCAATGGGCAAAACTTTGTTCCATGCCTAAAAGTAGTTAAGATGAGAAACTATTCAAAAGCACATTTTTATGCCTAGAAAATAAAAATTTTGAACCCCCATCTCTCATGACAAGTAAGAAATGGCCCAAAGCTACTACACATCGTTTGAATCATTAAAAAAAAAAAAAAATTGTTTTTTAATCTTATTTCCCATGTAATTTTAAGAAATATACTTTCCCCCAGGGATGGAAGGAATGTGATTTCATGAGAATTACTAAATCTTGGAGAGGGTCCAAAAGATCTAAAATAATAAAACTGGATAAAAACTGACCAATTTCTAGTGACTACAGTGTAGTTAAGATTTTACTTGTTGCCTTCCAAGAAAAAGCCCTAACAAGTTAATGATATGATAAAAATAGATAGATACAATAGATAAAATAAAATGATTAAAAAAAAGTACATAAATTCAGGAAGAAGCTAGCAAGTACTCATAAAAGGCTATATATAGTGTGTTGTGTTTTTGAGATTATTTTTTTGAGCCTTTTAAGTAGATGAGTCAATTTTGCACATTAAATATGTAAACTTCTAAGAACACTGTAGAAGAATATTAGAAACAAAAGAAGAAACATTTGCACCACTACAATCTGACAGTGCAAAAATGGTAAACTACATAATTAAGACTTTTTGCTCAACCACGACAATGATAATGAGCATTAGCTTATCTAGGAAAACGGTGGAGAAAGCAGCAGAAAATAGAAGAGAAAGGTACTGTTATGAAGGAACTGGTTTATACTACTGTAATCTGAGGTGGTGTAATGCTATTTAGTGTGATGCTATATAATACTCCGGTTCTTTTTGGTAGAGAGATAGCAGCTCTAATTATCAGGTGGCTGAGCTATGCAGAGTCATCTACCCAAAGAAAAAGACTGAAGGAGAATAAATACAAACATCTGCAGTTGACAGTGACACATATCTACTCAAATGACAGAGGAAGTACCAACTATAAAAAAAGGAACAGAGGCTGGCCATACTAACAAAAAGAATAATCAGATCATATGAATGTCCAGATACTTACATTTAAACTCCTAATAAGTAGAAGGTTAGCACGGATGATATGAAAAATAATATGATTGTGATAGCTGAGATGAAACAGAGTCAAAGAAACTTAGTGAAGAAATAAACGGCACATAAGAACTTAAGTACTTAATTTTTTTTATAACCTTTTCCATCAGATCCATAGTAAAAACATCTTTGGAGTTTCTTAGAATATGTCTAAGCTAAATGTTATAGCTGTTCCTCATTAATTGGTAGTTCAATTTGTGGCAAGAGGTCAAAAGGGGAAGCTAAACTAGCCACACTGAGACATTAAACCATGATGGAAACACTGTTTCTTATAGTGAAGCAGGTAAAAAAGCCTTATGTGTGAACTAAGAAGTAAAATTAGCTCATCTAGGACTTAAAAAGTGTTTTTTATAAGCCATTTTTATATAGAATTTGGGATTTCACAACTGGTGTAGTTAAATGTACTCCACAGAGATCTGGATTACTAAAACATGCACCCAAAGTTCAGTAATAATAAGCAAAAGCAAGTTATCAGAAGTATCAAAGTACTGACCCATGTCCTGAAGGAGCAATGAAGTATAAACAACACTGCACCCTGTTATCAGGCATCTGACGTCTGTTCACTCGAGATTCTGCATTTAGGTAGTCCTCAAATTTACTATCAATGTAGTCAATAACAGGCTGCCAGCTATAGAAAGCAGATAAATAAAATAATTAAGTTTCAGTTTACATATGAATGTGCAACTGATGACTGTTCGAGTAATCAATATTTTTAAATGGGCAAAACCAATCAAACCAGTGGAAGAGATCTCAAATTTTTCTACCTATACTGATTCAAAAACAAATATTAATTACATTGAATAAATCTTGATTCCATTATTTCTAAACTTTCCAAATCAAAGAAAATTAATTATATAGAGTCAAAGCACAACCAAATTATCATATTATTTGCACTGGTAGTATAAGATTAAATAATACAAAAACCTCATGATGAACTTATTTAGGTATTTTTTTATTATTATTATGTTATGTTAGTCACCATATAGTACATCATTAGTTTTTGATGTAGTGTTCTATGATTATTTAGGTGTTTTAAAAGTTGACACAGAAATTTACTTCAAAAACAATGTGATACTCAAAGAAAAATTTAAATATTGTTTATAAGATACTAAGGTATTATTTCCAAATAGAATGTCATGAATGTTTTCTTAACTTATGACTTGGAAAAACTGAACATTTAAAATTAGGTTTAAATTAGGATGTGATAGAAAATAATATATACAATAAATGGATAAAATTATAGTAGACAATGGAAAGTTTTAACTTCCTTATAATAATGAGAATTCTTGTATCTATACTGTTTTGGAATTTGTCTTCAAAATAATTCTATGACAGGTATTATCTCCATTTTATAGAAATCAGTTCCAAGAAGTTAAGCAACATTTTCAAGTAAGTGGCAAAGTTGGTAAAAGAACTCGAGTCATATCACTTAAAAGTTCAGTGACTTTTGCTAAAATGAGTAGTTTAAAAATCTTAAGCAGAAAAAGTCTAACCACTGATACTCCAAATGCAATATAAAGCAGTGACAACAACCCTTCTTACCAATTACTATTATCCACCGCATCTCCAAATCCTGGGGTATCAACTATTGTGAGCAGCAACTGAACACCACCCTCTTTGATTAAAACTTTGGATTGTTCCACCTGTAAGAGTCATTGGTACAGATATTAATACCACACATTACACCTGTGGTTTCCTACAAGGTAAGAGGCAGGGGATGAGCATTAATCAAAACCAACTGGGAAATTTTTACAAACAAAATACCCACCCCCACATTTTCTTTAGAATCAATTACTGCGGATACTAGAAGTCCTAGTTACTTGAAAGAAAAGCACATATATAAATAGTGGGATTATGGCTTATAATTGACATAAAGAAGGAAAACAGGAACTGAGAAAAAGTAATAGTCACTAAAGCCATATAATATTCATATAATCTAAATGCATATCTAATAAAATAAATAATGTGCTTGAATGATTTGGTTAATTCATAGAAATCAAATGCAATTAACCAGACAAGTATATCTATGTACCATTTACAGTAAATGTTTTCCTGGACTATCTCCTTCTAGTTTGGTCCAAATCAATTACTCAAGTTAACTTATTACCATTCCCAAATCTTTCTCAGCATGGCCATAATTATTTACACTTGTGTTTATGATATGGCTAAGATCCAATTCTCTTCTCAAATATTATACTGCACATTTAGACCAAAGCAATCAGCAAAGGTGCAGGCACTGAAAAGAAAAAAAAAAAAAATCCTACTAACTCTGATTAAAATCTTTGGTTCTCTTTACAATTTGTAAAAATATTCTATTTGAGAAAGGGTATTGGACTTAAACAATGCCAACAGTTCCTCCTACAATCTAAGATTTTCTGTAACCCCAAGCTGTGTATCAGAACATATAAATCATTCATCTTGGGCATATGCTCCTGCTAGATAAAGTAAACACTGATTCAAACAGAAAAGGGGAATACTGCCCCAGAAAAACACAAGTTTTCATTCAATGTACATTTATATCAAGGCTAATTAAAACTACAGGCTCTACGTATACTGACAGGCTAATTTAAGAGAGAAGAATTAGACTCAAATTTTGAGTGTTAACTGCCATAAGATGGTATGAATTAAGGAATTAAGTACTGTAAGATTTAAGGGAAAAATCATCAACATGTGAAAAGCAACTTCAGCTATTTACGTTTTGGAAAGGAAACGTGACTAACTTCTAGGTAGAAAAAGTTAGGTGTATCTTTTGGGATTACAGATATGTCTTTCCATTTTCCTTTGGCAATTTTTACAGAGGCTAGCATGAAGAGACAGAGGAACTAAGACTGAGATTGCTGAGCAAGAAAGTCTGTGGTAGCACTGTCCAACAGAACTTTCTGAGATGATGTAAATGTTCTGTATCTGCACTGTCCAATATAGTAGATGCTTGCCATGGTGGCTACTTAGCCCTTGAAATGTGACTACAGCAACAGAGGAGTTGAATTAACTATTTAATTTGAATCAACTTTAATTTAAATAGATACATGTGGCTTGGTGACACTGAATTGGATAGTACAGATCTATGGCAACCAAAAGTTTTCGTTTTGTTTTTTTTTTTAAGATTTTATTTATTTGACAGAGAGAGACACAGCGAGAGAGGGAACACAAGCAGGGGGAGTGGGAGGGGGAGAAGCAGGCTCCCCGCAGAGCGGGGAGCCCGATGCGGGGCTCGATCCCAGGACCCTGGGATCATGACCTGAGCCGAAGGCAGACGCTTAACGACTGAGCCACCCAGGCACCCCAAAAGTTATTTAAAAAAAAAAAAAATACAAAAAAAAATCTTGTTAAAATTGAAAACACTGCCTGAGATTTGGACATGTATGTCGATGGAGGGGCTTCTAATCTTTTAGACAAATAAGAGGCAAAGGTCTTATCTTTTAGACCAAAGGTCTTTATACTGCTTTAATCCTAGTGTGAACCACCAGTGGAAATTCTGAACATCCCAAATATATTTATTTATATCTACCAAATATATACAATTGGAAATCTGTTAATAAGTATTAACACAGTATTAATTCTCTGTAGATTAAAAAAGTAGATATCAATAAATAGGGTTCTTAATATTTCCTGGCCATTTTCAGTATCAATAATGGATGTGCATTGCTTAGAAGACCACTGTTTCACACCACATAGCTAAGATAATACATCTAGTCTGATACGAGGTTACTCTCATAATATGAGAAAGCAAAATGAGGAAATAATCAGACTTACCAGTGTTAGATTTTCAAAACTTAAAAAAATTATGTTAAGTAAAAATTATTTAAGAAAATTTTAAAATTATATTATGTCATGTGACTTACAAAGTTTGTATTTTATATATATGGTTGTCCTCTAGTCAAAAGACAATCAAGTTGTCATTATGTATCAACTAAAAAAATGGTCAATCTCCAACATCTCAATATATTTTGAATTTGCTTCCATTCCTTCATAAAAACAGCTTATTCATTTATGGTAACTGTCACTAAAGCAGAAATATCCAAAGTAATCATTCCATCCCTGTACCTAATAATTCTTTTAAATGACACAGCATTATATATTAGAAACTGATGCAAAATACAATTGTTCTACATGAATCATCTCCCAATTTTACTCCAAACCATTTCTGGTTCCTTATTACTAAGCAAAGCCCATATATTTTTTTATTGTTATGTTAATCCCCATACATTACATCATTAGTTTTAGATATAGTGTTCCTTGATTCATTGTTTGTGCATAACACCCAGTGCTCCATGCAGAACGTGCCCTCCTCAATACCCATCACCAGGCTAACCCATCCTCCCATCCCCCTCCCCTCTAGAACCCTCAGTTTGTTTTTCAGAGTCCATCATCTCTCATGGTTCGTCTACCCCTCCAATTTCCCCCCCTTCATTCTTCCCCTCCTGCTTCTTTTTTTTTTTTTCCTTAACATATATTGCATTATTTGTTTCAGAGGTACAGATCTGAGATTCAACAGTCTTGCACAATTCACAGTGCTTACCAGAGCACATACCCTCTCCAGTGTCTATCACCCAGTCAGCCCATCCCTCCCACCCCACCCCCCACTCCAACAACCCTCAGTTTGCTTCCTGAGATTAAGAATTCCTCATATCAGTGAGGTCATGTGATACATGTCTTTCTCTGTTTGACTTATTTCACTCAACATAATACCTCCAGTTCCATCCACATCGTTGCAAATGGCAAGATCTCATTCCTTTTGGTGGCTGCATAATATTCCATTGTATATATATACCACATCTTCTTTATCCATTCATTTGTCGATGGACATCTTGGCTCTTTCCAAGGTTTGGCTATTGTGGACACTGCTGCTATAAACATCGGGGTGCACGTACCCTTTCGGATCCCTACTTTTGTATCTTTGGGGTAAATACCCAGTAGTGCAATTGCTGGATCGTATGGTAGCTCTATTTTCAACTTTTTGAGGAACCTCCATACTGTTTTCCAGAGTGGCTGCACCAGCTTGCATTCCCACCAACAGTGTAGGAGGGTTCCCCCTTCTCTGCATCCCCGCCAACATCTGTCGTTTCCTGACTTGTTAATTTTAGCCATTCTGACTGGTGTGAGGTGGTATCTCATTGAGGTTTTGATTTGGATTTCCCTGATGCCGAGCGATGTTGAGCACTTTTTCACCAAATGGTCTGTTGGCCATTTGGATGTCTTCTTTGGAAAAATGTCTGTTCATGTCTTCTGCCCATTTCTTGATTGGATTCTTTGTTCTTTGGGTGTTGAGTTTGATAAGTTCTTTATAGATTTTGGATACTAGCCCTTTATCTGATATGTCATTTGCAAATATCTTCTCCCATTCTGTAAGTTGTCTTTTGGTTTTGTGGACTGTTTCCTTTGCTTTGCAAAAGCTTTTTATCTTGATGAAGTCCCAATAGTTCATTTTTGCCCTTGCTTCCCTTGCCTTTGGCGATGTTTCTAGGAAGAAGTTGCTGCGGCTGAGGTCAAAGAGGTTGCTGCCTGTGTTCTCCTTTAGGATGTTGATGGACTCCTGTCTCACATTGAGGTCTTTCAACCATTTGGAGTCTATTTTTGTGTGTGGTGTAAGGAAATGGCCCAGTTTCATTCTTCTGCATGTGGCTGTCCAATTTTCCCAACACCATTTGTTGAAGAGACTGTCTTTTTGCCATTGGACATTCTTTCCTGCTTTGTCAAAGATTAGTTGACCATAGAAGGCAAAGCCCATTTCTATCTTCAATAATAGGTTGTATACTAATCACACCATGCCATCTTAAATTTTAAGATCCTTGTTTCCTTGTTTTTGTTTTTATCATCAGTTTAACAACGTAATTGTTTACAGACATAAAAAAATTAAGATCTGTATTTTAAATACTTTAAAGAGTCTGTTTATAAAAGGACTTTTCTGGCCTATGAAATTCTATGTATCCATACATGGT
This sequence comes from Mirounga angustirostris, assembly GCF_029215605.1. Taxonomy (NCBI): domain Eukaryota; kingdom Metazoa; phylum Chordata; class Mammalia; order Carnivora; family Phocidae; genus Mirounga; species Mirounga angustirostris. Next base: position 41,263,063 of record NW_026991720.1, read on the forward strand.
CAAATAGAAAGAAGAAGGAAACATATGGAAGAGATCCAGAAAACTTAACTGTAAACTAGTGCCATTCACAGTATCTGACTGTATCCTGTCATCTGGTTTTGCAAGTATCCTCATGGGATCCATGGAAAACAAATTAGTTCAAGTCCAGGAATTTCAAACTTTTCTTAAGAAATCTATTCCAAATGGCCACTTTCCCATGCACTTTACTTAAGCAGGTCACATCAGCATATTTTATGGCATCACTCAAAGTTCTCTAAGATTAAATGCATAATTTAATACTGAAGGAATGAATCAAGGGTATTTTCAATTACGTGTTTCTCTCTGAAAAATAAAACTACAGCCCATTATATTGTTTATGTATAATTAATTTACTGAGGCCTCTTTTGGACTCCTAGTTCCCAGAAATCCAAGACACTCTTTTTTCTAATGTTGTTCCGTTTTTCAATCTGAGAAAAAAATTAAACCTTCGGTGTTTCCATAGCTTCATTTCTTTCATTTTCAAAAGACCGTTAGAAGTTTTATAACCTAATGTTTAAGAGCTACTTGTTAAGTAGAAAGTGTTACTTAATTAACTATATTAAATTTCAAGGAGAGGGTTAAAGTTTTCTGTCAGGAGCTTACCCCTCTACCCAAACTTGTTCAGGAGGTGGCATTACAGCCAAAGCTCTACAGGAACTTGGGACAACAGAGACTTAAACAGCCTGAGATATTCCACTTAGCTCAAAGACAAAAACTATTTTGATTATCTAATGCCTGATAATTAAATAAGTTAGATAGATATTTAAGATAAATAAATATAAGATATATAATATCTATATTAAATACTTAAATACTTCATTATGTTCCACAAGAAACTAAGAAGCAATGACCAATAGCAGAATCGTTATGCCTAAAGATTATTTCCTTCTAATCAAGACCCTGATCTTGTTTATTAAGAAAGCTGATCCAGGGACGCCTGGGTGGTTCAGCCAGTTAAGCGTCTGCCTTTGGCTCAGGTCATGATCCAAGGGTCTGGGATCGAGTCCCGAATCGGGCTCCTTGCTCATAGGGAGCCTGCTTCTCCTTCTACCCCTCCCCCGCTACAAATCACTACACCTCATTTCCCCTGACTCCTTATACTGAGATCTTAAGTTCCTTGTCCCTTTCATGTTCTATTAGCAACCTCCCTCCTAAACCCTTTACTTCTTTTTCCTTTCCAGCTCAGATATCTTTCTGTTCCACAAAATTCATGAACTTCAATTTGACAGGAATTTCCCTGCTATCCAATAATCATTCTATGTGCTCACTAGTCTCATGCCTCTCTCATGCCTCTCTCATGGCTCTTCTCTACCCTACTGTCACCATGCTCAGCAAAGTACCTCATCTCTATATGAAGACAAGAGCATCCCCAATTTGTTTGAAGCAACAGTCTTTCCTTCTATTCAGTGGAATAGATCCCTTTCTTCGTAAGGATAATTTCTCAATCTATACCAGGAATCTGATTACTCCATATTAGAGTCATATTGACAACTGTTTAGACTATTTACCCTTTATTTTCAACTTCTCATCTCTTAGGGATTAACTCCCCATAGGATATAAACATTCTCAGGAATTTTTGTTTTCTGGAAACAAAAACCAACCGACTCTCTCAGTACCCTACATTCAACCTCTAGGTATTCACTTTCATCACCTCCTTCATAGCCATCCCATCATCAGTGCCTCATTTACTACTCACTTCTCAAACCAGTACCATCTTGCCCTCCATTCCTACTACTTCACTATAAACTACCTTGCCAAGTAATCTATAGCACCTTACAGCAGCATATTCTCACTAAATCATATTTGCTATATCCTTCTTGTGATTGGCTTAAGAACTTTGGTAATGTCTATCATCACTGTAGCCCCAAAACCTGGTGTAAGATAAACATTCAAATGTCTGTTCTTTGAATGGTTCAAAAAACAATCAATATTGGACCAATATCAACAAGAGAGTTTCCTAACCGGGGTTTATATAAAGGTCTCAAGGAGTCTATAAAACATTACCTTAGGGATAGGATTCATTGCTTTCACCCTTTCTCACTTCCAAAATTTCTACACCCACTTAATCTGCAAAAGTGATTTGCAGGACTTCATAAACCAAGAAAAAAAGTTTTAAAGGGGACAATATAAGGTTGCCAACTAAGGACTTAAAACAAAACAAAACTAACACTCTTGGGGTGCCTGGGTGGCTCAGTTGGTTGAGTGTCTGACTTGATTTCAACTCAGGTCATGATCTCGGGGTCGTGAGATCAAGCCCCGCACTGGGCTCTGTGCTCAGCGGGGAGTCTGCTGGAGATTCTTTCTCTCCCTCTCTCTTTGCCCTCCGCTACTCTCACACACAATCTCTCTCAAATGAATACATAAATCTTAAAAAAAAAAATCTAACACTCTCATTTCACAAAAGAAATTGAAACGATTTAGTCTCAGAATAAAGGATAGTCTTTCCCTTGGAGATAGCTGGCAACCTTTCACGGACTTGAAATATGATTCAAAAATTTTCAAATATAATAAAATTATAAAATTTGCTACTATACATACAACACTGTATGTAATATTTTTCTTAAAACTTTGTTAATCTGAGGATCTATTTTTGAGAATGGACATGAAGTAGAACAAGTGTTCAATTCTTTCTATCACTTCATATTTGTCAGTCTATTAACAAAAAAAATATATGAATAAAAACAGAAGTTACAGGTACTATTTCATTCAATGTGAAATATTCTGAAAGAATGAAGGATAAACAGTATCCTCTCTAAGCTTCTTTCCAGAGAGACAGGATAAAACCAGTTTTTATCAGGCTAGAAACACTGCAGAGCAGTGGTTCTCAAAGTATAGTATCCTGACTGGCAGATGCATAGTCTGGGAACTTATTAGAAACATAAATTCTTTGGGCCCTGCCTCAAAGCTATTAAACAGCAAACTCTGAGGGGAGGGGGACTCAGCAATCTGTTTTAGCAAGCGTTCCAAGTGACTGTGGTGTACACTCAAGTTTGAGAAACACCTATATAAAGACCTCTAGGACTACAGTGATGGCTCACATTTGGAGTTGTAGCACTCAGTCCTGAGGCCCAAGACAGGACATTGGGTATTAATCACAAAGGACTTCTATTTAATACTGAAAATTTCATTCAAATCAGAACCACTGATATATAGGAACCTCAGAACCATCTCTCTGTTCAGTATAGACACCTTCCCTTTCCTTCCAAGACTGCAAATGTGAAGGAATTTCTTATGATACCAGTCTCTTTTTTTTTTATTTGACAGAGAGACACAGCGAGAGAGGGAACACAAGCAGGAGAAGTGGAAGAGGAAGCCGGCTCAATCCCAGGGCCCTGGGATCATGACCTGAACCAAAGGCAGATGCTTAACGACTGAGCCACCCAGGCGCCCCATGATACCAGTCTCTTATAAATAAATAATGCTCAGGGAGATTATGAGATCACGGTCTTTATTAAAATCTCACTCCTTACCTTGCTACATCACAGGATTTTTCTTTTTGTCTTTTTTTTTTTTTTTTTTTCCCAACAGTTTGGAAGGGTTTCAGAAAGCCTTCAGGTCAGGGAAATTGTACTTCCTTTTGAAACTCAGGACTTTATATTTCTCCTGGACTGATATGTCTGGGATGAGATGTAATACTTCTGACCACCCTCCACTGAAAGAATTTATGAGCTTCCAAGAGGAGACTATCTGCTAGATTACTGAGCTTGGTGAAGAGCCAGTCAACTGTAAAAGAAAACTACCTTCTATTCTCTAAATAAACAGAATGACTCAGAACATGTTATGTTCTCTCCTAGATAAGTGAGGAAGAGAGTACACAGGATTCTTCAACTTGTTTCAAGTATATGAAGGAATACCTCCATGGTACAGTCAGGAAAGAGTACTTCTCTGCGATTCTAGTCAGAATCAATCCAGTTCTCAGATGTTATAGGTCTTAACTTTTGGTAAAAAGAGGAGATTTAAGAGTGATAACTCAGGCCTTTGTCTTAAAAATCTTACTAGAGATACTATCAAGCCCTAATTAATTACTCCTTTGTTTAAAAAAAAAAAAAAAAAAGGAGAGTTGGGAAGATATTCACAATTGAAGAGAACACTATTGAAATGTTACCTTAAAAGAAGGCTGAGTTTAAACAGGATTATTTGGGAGACAAGCAAATGTAAAAACAATTCTAACAAACTGAGAGCCTCTCCCATCGTCTTTAACAGATGCTAGCCTGAGAGAAATTATCTTCAATGTCTGAAACGTAAGGGGCAATTATCTAGATAAGGAACTTCTCCAAATCAAGGAGAAAAAGATAGGAAATATTAAGATGATCAAAATACTTCAATGAAATCTGAATAGTTAATGAGTATTAAAGACATGTTCAACCTCATAAGAAATCAAAGAAAATTAATTGAAACAATAAAATACCTTTATACTTAATGTACACAGACATACAACAGAAACGAGTGTCCAGGTCCACTAAAAGAATGTATAAAAATATTCATAGTGGTAAAAAAAATGAAAACCCAAATGCTTATCTACAACAGAATATAATTTATGATATAATCATACAATGGAATATTATACAACAATAAAGAAGAACTATAGCATAGCACAAATACCACATAATATTCAGTGAAAGAAATCAGACACAAAAAAGTATGTATCTAAATGAAGTTCAAGAAAGGCAAAATTAATCTATGGAGACAGAAGTCAGAAAGCTATTTATATTTGGAGTTGGGTGTAATATTGACTGAGAGGAGGCACAAAGAAACCTTCCAGGGTGCTAGAAATGTACTACAGTATCTGAATCTGCGTGATAATTACCTGGATATATGAATATATATACAAAAGTTCATCAAGCTTTATGCTAAAATTTGTGCCCTTTTAGTATAAAACTACAAAATAATTTAAAAATTTTGCTCAAGAAAAAAACAGAATAAAACTTATTTTAAAAAAGCTGTCAAAGTTAAAACTTCAAAAAATCTCAAATTTAAAATTATTTCATTTATTCTAAATAGTGATTTACAAAACTTCACAGACGAAGAAAATAAAAATCTTCAAAGATCATCAAATTTTAAAATATCCCAACTAAACGCTAAGTCTTATATATTTTTAGAACTGTTTGTTCAATCATTCAACAAATACTGGATGCTAATATGTAACAGATGCACTTCTAAGAACTAAGTTTAAGCAGTGAATAAAATGAAGTTCCTGCCTTCACAGAGCTTACAAATTTAGAGCCAGGGTAGGGACTGGCTGGAGATTATAAAGTGGCCAGGAAAGGCCTCACTGAGAAATTAACTTTTAAGCAGAGAATTGATGAAAATTAGGGAGCAAGCCATGAGGAAATCTCAGGGAAGAACACTGCAGGTAGAAAAACAAGAAATGGAAAGGTCCTGAAGCAGGACTGGCCTATTCAAAGAACAGCAAGGAAGTTGGTTTAGTCAGAGGAGAATAAGCCAAAATCGGAAAAGTGTAGGAAACAGGTTATAGAGAGGGATGGGGGCAAGTCTTATATGGTCTCCTAGATATTATAAGGACTTTGGCCTTGCTCTGAGACTGTAAAAGAAGACTCTCACTGCTTTGTTAAAAAGATTGGGATGGTGGCCAAGGATCATGTCAGGGAGACGAATTAGGAGGTTATTGTAATAATCCAGGCAGAGAGATAATGGAGTCCTGCATAGGAGCAGTACAAGAAAGGAGGATTCTGGATATATTGTGAAAGTAGAGGTAACAGGATTTGTTGATGGGACTGCCTGTGGATTTAGAAAAAGGGAGTTAAGGATGGCTCCAAGTTTTCTGGTCTGAGCAACTGGTTTAGGGTAGACAGTACCATATAGTCTATCAGTATTTTTAATAAATTTGTTTGGCAAATTAATTTTTGGCATAAGGACTTCTAGGGGACAGATTTTTGTTGAACTGACCTAGAACCAATTCTTAATATAAATCTTATTCCTCATAAATACTTTTTATCTTTTGGTATTTATATTTTCTTTTCTGAAAGGCATTAAAAAATTATAAAAGTATGTTCACTGTATAAAATTGAGAAGATAAAAGGAAAAATATTCAGTCTCACAATATGGAGAATCACTGATGATAATATGATAATGAATCCTATTTAATATCCTTTTTACAACATGTGGACCTTGACAGAACACACACTGTTGTAACTACATTACAAGCAATCTCTCATTATTTAAGCAAATACTTTGCTACAGAGTATGACAGGTTAGATTTCTATATGTTGAATTCCTAAAATTGCAAGTGTTGATACTTTCATGTGTTCAGGCACTGATAAAAATCACTGCATGGATGAATTAAGAAAGCTAGAATATTGTTTCTTTGTCTTTATTAAGCAAAGTAAAATTAAACATGGTAAGGTACAAAATTTTCATGAGTTAATTTGCTTCCTTCCATCATCCACCCAGCAGTAGTTTATTGGAATTTCAAGTTTAATATTTAAAGGAAAGTCCTTACCCTTGAGTCCAGACTGCAAATTCAAACCTAACAAGCAATAGCAAACACCATGTATGTACTATTAGAGATTTAAAAAGTAAAACAAAAAAAATCCCTTCCTGTAAGTATCCCTTACTAGTCAGCATCAGCTGAATCAGCCCCTTATTGCTTATAGAGGGATTTTTTATGTTATTTTAACTATTTTCACATATTAATAATTATGATGAAGAGATGACGTCACTGATCAAATCATTTTGTCCTCGTTTTGTCTAAATTGCCTAGGTGGGAAACCATCTCCGTTTGTAGGATTTTTAAAGGAAAAGGTTAAAAAAAAAGAAAAGAAAACCAAAAACCTGTTGGATGAAACATTATTAAAAAGGGACATGCAGTAAAGGAAAGCTAATCCACCTATTAAGAACTGGTTAACCTATGAAACTAGCTTATATTAAATATCAACAGTATAGGGCGCCTGGGTGGCTTAGTTGGTTAAGCGACCGCCTTCGGCTCAGGTCATGATCCTGGAGTCCCTGGATCGAGTCCCACATCGGGCTCCCTGCTCGGCAGGGAGTCTGCTTCTCCCTCTGACCCTCCCCCCTCTCATGTGTTCTCTCTCATTCTCTCTCTCTCTCAAATAAATAAATAAAATCTTTAAAAAAAAAATATCAACAGTATAGAGACAGCATAATTTGACAGACTATACACTAAACCAGACCACTCAGATCTGTATCCAGTTCTGTCACTCTAACTACGTGATCTCAGGGATATGACCGTGTCCGTACCTCAATTTCCACATATGTAAAATGGCGGTAATAGTACCACTTGCCTCATAAAGTTGTTCTAAGAATTAAATAAGTTAATGCACGTAAACTGCTTGGAATAGTACCTGGAAGATGCTAATGACTTACTAATGCAAGCCTGGAGTTACACTATATGCCAGAACTACAAAGAGGACTCAGAAAACTTTCTCACCAGCAGTAATTACCAAGACCACTACTGGCAGGTACATGACCATTAAGATCTAACATATTTTAGACTAAATATTCTTTTTTTTTTTTTAGATTTTATTTATTTGAGAGAGAGAGCATGAGTAGGGTAAAGGGCAGAAGGAGAAGCAGACTCCCCGCTGAGCAGGGAGCCCAACACAGGGCTCGATCCTGGGACTCCAGGATCGTGACCTGACCTAGAGGCAGATGCTTAACCAACTGAGTCACCCAGGTGCCCCTAGACTAAATATTCTTGAACTTGGGAATCTATATTGTGGGATTTCTTTAACATTTCTACATACATAGTTTACTTATCTTGAATTTAAATACCTAAATTAAAAAATTAAAAGTTCCTCTTCTTGCTTAGGGTTAAAATATCCAACACTGATCACGAAATAAATAAGCAATGTAGTGTCAAGGTTTTAGAATACATTTTTGCAAGTAATTTGAAATTTCAAGCTCTATGAAGGATACAAAAAAATTCCTAAAACAGAGAAAAACTTTAAAAAAAAGAAAAAATACTCACTTGACAAAATTACTTCTTTAAGAATTTAATTACTAAACTGCACCTTGCAGTTTGATATGAGTTTCTGCCCAGAATTTCCAGACTTTCCTTCCACCTTGTGCACTAGAATAATCACTACCAATCCTTCAAATCCACCTCCAGCCTGAATAAAGCCTGCTCCAGCGAGAACTATTCACTCCCTTCCTCTCTGCTTATGTGCTATGTATTACTACTGCACCAATCTACTAACAATTTTTCAATTAATAGTTTAGATGAGTGCTGTCTAACAAAAATGTAATGTGAGCCACGTAAGTAATTTAAAACTTTTCAGTAGCCACTTCAAAAAGTAATAAAAGGTGAAATTAATGTATTTTATTTAATACAATATAACCAAAATATTATCACTGCGAAGTGTAATCAATATAAAAAATTAGTAATAAGATCTTTTATATTATTTTTCATCACATACTAAATTGTCAAAATCTGGGATGTATTTTATATTTGCATAACATCTCCATTTGGACTACCCACATTTTAAGAGCTTAACAGACACATGTGGCTACTGGCTACTGTATTAAACAGTGCAGATCTGGAGCCTAGAGCATTCTGTCATTTGAAGTGTGGTCTATGGGTCAGCAGCATCAGCATCACCTAAAATTTTTCAGGAATGCAGAATCTCAGCCCATCTCAGATTATAACTAACTAAAACAGGAACTAAATTTAACAAGCTGATCTGAACACACATTAAAGACTGAGAAGTACTAAATTAGACTACACATAGCTTGGGAGCCTTAACGAATTCCAACTGCCATTCATCTATCATATGGGCCTATGCCACTGAGTAATACAGAACACTGTATTTAAATTAATTAATAAATTAAATTAATGGCTTTTCTGCAAATCATGTTTTCTCCACACTGTCCATTACTGCATTCTCCAACAGTGGAAATACATCTGTACTACCCAAAATGGTAGCCATTGGCCACATATGTCTATTGAGGACTTGAAATGTGACTGGTGTAACTGAGAAACTAAATTTTAAATTTTATTTGCTTTTAACTTATTCAAACTTAATAGCTAAATATGGCAAGTAGCTACCATGTTGGACAGTATAACTCTAGGGGTATTATTTATTACATATAATCTCTAGGAGGGTCCTAAGGACAAATTTAGAAGGTTCTAGTCAAGATAATTCCTCTAATTACCTGTGCTCACCCTCTCTCTTTTTAACATCAATCAGGTTTACCATTTTATAGCGGATGAGACCAAATACAAACCTATCTCCAGGGAAGCATAATAAAAGTACTAGCATGTGTTTTGTGTACATACCTGTACAGTCTTTTTTATTCTATGGGATGGACCTGGATACTCTGGAGAATACAAATCTGTGAGGAATAATGAGTTGATTAATGTTGACTTCCCGAGTCCAGATTCACCTAAAAGAAATGGGGGAGGAAAAATGTGTTAAACTCGGCCACTTTATCAATCTTAAATATTCAACCAATACCATAACCAAACTTGCTTTATACAAGTAATTCTTGATGGAACAAAGAAGTGACATTAGAAAACATACTATAAAGACTCCCTATTAGAATAAGTTCTTTGGGGCGCCTGGGTGGCTCAGTTGGTTAAGCGACTGCCTTCGGCTCAGGTCATGATCCTGGAGTCCCGGGATCGAGTCCCACATCGGGCTCCCTGCTCAGCTGGGGGTCTGCTTCTCCCTCTGACCCTCTTCCCTCTCGTGCTCTCTGTCTCTCATTCTCTCTCAAATAAATAAATAAAATCTTAAAAAAAAAAAAAAGAATAAGTTCTTGGTCCTCCTTTTCTTATAAAATTAGACTCATGCTTCCAAGGAATCTTTTTAGCTTTTTAACTCTACAATCTGTGCTCTTTAAAAGTAATGTATCTAATTCTAGATACACCTAGATAAAAGTATTGTATCTAAAATCTAATGCAATAGTCTCCATTTTTAACAGTAATGTATTCCTAGAGACCAAACTTAGTTATGAAAGAAACACCCAAGTTTGGATATATATTGCTACTTCAGTGAAATAAAACATAAAAGTTAGGTGTAAACATTTATTATAGTCAATAATTAATGAATGACCAAAAAAAAGAAATCATGCAACTATAAAAAGAAATCTGCTGATAAAAGAAGAAAAATTAATCACAATGCATCTCAGTATAAAAGTGAACCACAAACAAAGTACTTCCAATTTATTCACCCATGTATCAATCAGCTTAAGTATAAAGGGTACCTTTCCATAAACCAAATTCCAAAAACATCAGAGGTAATTACTTTTTATGGTGCTTCTGATTAAGGTAAGAGGTAGGAATGGAAGAAGGTAGAACACAATTTCCACTAAGATGCACATACTCTTCTTTAACCCTCTATGTCAAGTTTAGTACAACATACCAAATATATAATTTTTACCAAAATATAAATAGCTTCAAGATATACATAATATAAAGCTAAATAAATTAAAAATCTTAACTATAATTATCAATTAATATAGCACAGGATTAAAGAATCTAGTTATTGTTAATAGTTCAGTTGGTTTAATAGGTACCTCTAGCCTAAATAACTGATGTCACAATATTAACATTACCATTTCTGTCTAGGTTGAGTTCTTTCTCTTTATATTGGCTCTCAAGAAAGTTAAGATCCATACTAGGTTGTCATGGCTTACCCCTTTGAATGAGGGGCTGTCACTTTTTTCTAGATGTAAAAATTCCAGAAATTTCTAGGACAAAGGAAAATAAATTATAGGTTCTTCATACCTACTTCTTTCTTAACTCTTACGTACTGAATAAAGGAGTAAAGACTGGAATAAAACCCAAGCCTGTGGGGATAATCAGAAATACCTAGGCCTTGCAGACACTGCTGCCCTAGACCCACCCTGCTGTCTAGCCACGGTCAACCCCACCCCACCATGTTCTTCGACATTGCTGTGGGCTGCATCTCCTCCAGGCTGTTTGCAGACAAAGTTCCAAAGACAGCAGAGAACTTTCATGGCCTGAGCACTGGGAAGAAAGGATTTGGTTCTAAAGGTCCCTGCTTTCACAGGATTATTTCAGGATTTATGTGCCAGGGTGGTGACTTCACATGCCATATAGCACTGGCAGGAAGTCCATTTACAGGGAGAAATCTGATGATGAGAATTTCATCCTGAAGCACAGGGTCTGGCGGCTTGTCCATGGCAAATGCTGGAACCAACACAAATGCTTCCCAGTTTTTCATCCACACTGTCAACACTGAGTGGCTGAATAGCATGCGTGTGGTCTTTGGCCAGGTGAAAGAGGGCATGAATACTATGGAAGCCATGGAGTGCTTTGGGTCCAGGAATGGCAAGACCAGCGAGATCACCATTGCTGACTGTGGACAAATCAATAAATTTGACTTGTGTTTTATTTAAAAAAAAAAAAAAGAGAGAGAGAGAAGAAAAAGATCTACAATATTTTCATTTAGAAGCATAAATGAAAAATTTGAGTATCTGTAAAAATATTTTGGGATGTCAAATGTAAAAATACACTAAATTCAAAAATTAACACTGTACTGACTAAAAGTATGTTTAGAGACCTTATTTTATTTAACTTTTTTTTTTTTTTTGGTGGTACAGGGTAGAAGAACAAGAGAAAGCAGGACAAAATGAAAGGTATGACAAAGGGGAAAAAAGCCCGAAAGGCAACACATCAAAATGTTAATAGTGGTTACTACAGAGTAGAATTGTAGGTAAGATTTTTTTTTTTCCTTAGCTTTCTACATTTGTGTGTGCTCTAAATTTCCTTCACTAACTTTATTTTATTTTTATAATTTAAAAAGCATTCTTGAGTGACATCAGCAAAATGACTAAGAAATTCCAAGCCCTCACAGAAACATCAAAAACGACTAGAAACTGGCTAAATTAACCTTATAGGAGCTCTGGAAAAAGTCAAAGATTTACAGCACCAAACAAATGCCCAGTCAAGAAAATGCCATGAACAACAAAGTTCAGGTCATTTTCATTCATTCTTCCCCTATTCTCTATATGGTATGTCTGGGACTCAAGGAGACAGCAACCCAGTTCCATATTCTTCCCTCAAACCAGACGGAATAGGGCTGACTTTACTTAAAACAGATTCTAACTTCTCTAGGATCTGCCAGAAGGACTGGTCTGTCTTATCTAACTGGGATTTTTTTTTTTTTTTTAAGATTTTATTTATTTGACAGGAGAAACACAGCGAGAGAGGGAACACAAGCAGGGAGAGTGGGAGAGGGAGAAGCAGGCTTCCCGCCGAGCAGAGAGCCCAATGTGGGGCTTGATCCCAGGACCCTGGGACCACGACCTGAGCCAAAGGCAGATGCTTAACGACTGAGCCACCCAGGCGCCCCTTGTCTAACTGGGATTTTAGGTGGAAGAAGCACTGAACACCAATGGTGAAAGCTGAAGGGGAACTAGAAACCCACAGATGCCTGGAGATGAAAATTGAGTGGATAGATATACAGTAGACACCTGAGGCCCTAAGGAGAAGCTCGAGTGAGACCCTTTGGAGAATTAAGATATTCAAAAGCAGCCATGTACACAGGGGGAACTGAGAAATTCACACACAGACCCAGGCCAAACTTTCACTGCAGGCTGATCTCTCGGCTCATAACATACCCAGCTAATCATCAGATGACTGCCCTGACATTTGGCAGTCTGCAAAGATGGGAAAGGTGACTGTTTTTCCAAATGCACATTTTTCAACAAAAAAATCACAAAGCATGCAAAGAAACAGAAAAAGCCTATAGAAAGGAACAAAACAAATTCCCAGAAACCATCCCTGAAGCAGTACAAATATTGGATTTACCTAGATGAGGACTTTAAAATACCTGTCTTAAATATATTCAAAGAGCTAAAGGAAAAAAAGGACAAAGTAGTACTGGAAATCAGGAAAACAATGTAACACAAGAATATCAAGAAATTGTAAAAAGGAATGAAACAAAATTCTGGAGATGAAAAATACAATTGAATTGAGAAATCTGCCAAAGAGGTTCAACAGCAGAACTGAGCAGGCTGAAGAAAGAATCTGTAAACTTGAGGACAGGACCTTCAAAATTGTTGAGTCTACGGATCAGAAAGAAAAAAGAATGTAAACACAGCCTAAGGGATTTGTGGGACACCAGCAACTGGACCAGTATATACATTATGGGAGTTTCAGAAAAAGAAGAATGAGAAAGGATCAGAGATTAAAGAGAAAAAAATTTTTCCAAATTTGATGAAAAGACATAAAACTAAAATCCAAGAATCTCAACAAACTCCTAGCAGGATAAACCCATGGTGACCCACACCAAGACACAAACTGAAGAAAGACAAAGAAAAGAGAGAATTCTGAAAGTAGCAAGAGAAAAGCAACATAACACAAAGAAGGAATCCTCAATAAGATTTCAACCAATTTCTCCGCAGAAAACTTGGAGGCCTGATGGCAGTGTGATGATACAACTGTCAAATGAGAATTCTGTATCTGGCAAAACTGTGCTTAGAAACTGAAGTAGAAATTAAAATACTCCCAGATAAGCAAAAACTAAGGAGATTCATTATCACTACACATGCTCTATAAGAAATGCTGAAGGGATTACTTCAGGTAGAAAGGACCCTAGACAGTAACTCAAAGCCATGTGAAAATATAAAGATCTCCAGTAAAGGTAAATACATGAACAAATATACAAACCGGTATTATTTTAATTTTGGTTTGTTAACTCCATTTTATATTTTCTGTAAGATTTAAAAAAACAAATGAATAACAAATAGTTATAAATCTGTTAATGAGTACAAAATGTTTAAAGACAGTTTGTGACATCAATAATAAAAAGTGGGGGAGGGGCTATCTATGAATAGTTTATGTATGCAATTAAAGTTAGGTTGGTATAAATTCAAATTAGATTACTATAACTTAGGATGTTATATGTAATCTCTATAACCACAAAGAAAATATCTAAATAATATACAGAAAAAGTAAAGGAGAAAGGGAATCAAAACGTGACACTACAAAAAAATCAACTGAACACAAAAGAAGGTAGTAAAGGAGGAAATGGATATACAAAAGCTTAAGACATACAGAAAATAATAAAATGACTAAAGTTAAGTTCTTCATTATCAGTAATTACATGTAGGTGGATTAAACTCCCCAAAGGCAGACTGCCAGTACTACTAAAAAAAAACATGATCAAACTGTATGCTACCTAGAAGACACACACAGAGGTTGAAAGTAAAAGGATAAAAAATATTTTCCATGCAAGTAGTAACCAAAAAAAGGTGAGATGGCTATACTATTATCAGACAAAACAGACTTAAGTCAAAAACTGCTACAAAAAAAAAGATATTCTATATAGATAAAAAGTTATTCATGAAGTAAACATTAGAATTATATACATATATACACCAAACACCAAAGCTCCAAAATATATGAAGCAAACTGACAGAATTGAGGGGGGAAATAGACGGTTTACAATAATAGTTGGAGACTTCAATACTCTACTTTCAATAATGGATAGAAGAACCAGACAGAAGGCAAACAAGAGAACTTGAACAACACTATAAAACAGACAAAACACTACATCCAACATCAGAACACATTTTTCTCAAGTGCACATGAAGCACGTTCTAAAACTGACCATAAAACAAACAAGTCATAATCAAAAACCTCCTCAAAAAAGAAAAGTCCTTAGACCAGATGGCATTATCAGTGAACCGTACCATACATTTATATCATAATTAACACCAATCTTCTTAAACTCTTCTAAGAAACTGAAGAGAGAACATTTACGAACTCATTCTATTAGGTCAGCATTACCCTGATACCAAAGCCAGACAAAAACACAAGAAAATTATAATCTAACATCCCTGATGAATACTGATGCAAATATCCTCAAAAAGTATTAACAAACATAATTCGGGCACCTGGGTGGCTCAGTCGGTTAAGTGTCTGCCTTCAGCTCAGGTCATAGTCCCAGGGTTCTGGGATCAAGCCTCATGTTGGGCTCCCTGCTCAGCGGGAAGCCTCTCCCTTTGCCTACCACTCCCCCTGCTTGTGCTCTTCCCCCTCCACCATCAAATAAATAAATAAAATATTTTAAAAAAACACAAAACATAATTCAACAGCAAACATTATTAGAAGAATTATACACCATGACAAAGTCAGACTTATTCCTGGAATGCAAGGATAGTTCAACATTCAAAAATCAATATAATATACCACATTAATTCTAATGAAGGGAGAAAAAGCACATGATCATCTCAAGTGATGCAGAAATACCTTTGACAAAATTCAACACCCTATCATAATAAAAAAAAATTCTATAAACTACAGTAATAAGGAAACTACCTCACTATAATAAAGACCATATATAAAAAAACCACAGCTAACACCATAGTCAATAGTAAAAGACTGAAGGTTTTTCCTCTAAGATCAGGAACAAGAAAAAGATGTCCACCTTCACCTCTTCCATTCAACACAGTTGTCAGAGCAATTTGGCAAGAAAAAAAAAACACCCAAATTGGAAAGGAAGAAGTAAAACTATCTGTTCACAGATGATACAATCTTATAGGTAGAAAACCCTAAAGATTCCACAAAAATACTGTTAGAACTAATAAATGAATTGAGCAAAGTTGCAGGATACAAAATCAATACACAAAAACCATTTGCATTTCTATACATAAACAATGAACAATACCAAATGGAAATTAAGAAGACAATTCTATTTACAACAGTATGAAAAAGAATAAAGTACTTATTAATAAACCTAACCAAGGAGGCTAATGACTTGTACACTGAAACTATAAAACATCACTGTAAGAAATTTTAAAAGACCCAAATAAATGGAAACACAACCAGTTTTCATGGGGTGGAAGGATTAATACTGCTATAACGTCAATACTACCTAAAGCGATCTACAGATTCAACTCACTCCTTACCAAAATCCCAAAAAACTTTTTTTTTTTTTTTTGGTAGTAACAGAAAAAAACCATCCTAAAGATCATATAGAACCTTAAGGGACCCCAAATAGCCAAAACAATCTTGAAAAAGAAAGTTGGAGAACTCACTTGCTGATTTCAAAACTTACTAAAAAGATACAAAACAGTGTGGTGGTAGTATAAAGACAGACATATAAAACAGTGAAATAGAATAGTCCAGAAATAAAACCTTTATATAAATGCTGAAATGATTTTTGACAAGGGTGGCAAAACCATTCAGTGGGGAGAGGACAGTCTTTGCAGTAAGTGATGCTGGTTAAAGTGAATATCCACATGCAGAAGAATCAAGTTGGATCCATCCCTTACATCATAACAAAATTTAACTCAAACTGAATCAAAGGTAAAACTATAAAACTCTGAAAACACAGGGGGAAAGCTTTTATGACACTGGATTTAGCAATGATTTCTTGAACCTTTCCTTGAATCATGATGGCAGCAAAGGGAAATTAAACAAATGGACCATCAAAATTAAAACCTCTGTGCATCAAAGGGCACCATCAGACACACAACAGAAGGTATCTGCGTATCATAAATATAAGGGATTAACAGTCACAGTATGTAAAAGACTGCTACAATTCAAAAACAAAAAAATCCAAACAACCCAATTTAAATATGGGCAAAGGTCTTGGCTAGACATTTCTTCAAAGACAACACACAAACAGCTAATAAACACATTAAAAGACACTGAAGAGGCTGGGTGGCTCAGTTGGTTAAGTGTCTGCCTTTGGCTCAGGTCATGATCTCAGAGTCCTGGGATCAAGCCCCACGCTGGGCTCCCTGCTCAATGGGGAGTCTCCTTCTCCCTCTCCCACTGCCCCTGCCCCTTGTTCATTCTCTGTCAAATAAATAAAATCTTTAAAAAAAAAAAAGATGCTCAGCATTACTAGTCATCAGGAAAATGCAAATCAAAACCACAATGATATCACTTCAAATCCATTAGTATGGCTATTAACAAAAAAACAACCAAATCAAAAACAAAAAAAATATTGGTGAGGATGTACAAATCGAAACCCAACGGCATTCTGGTGGGAATGTTAAATGGTACAGCCAATGTGGAAAATGGTATGACAACCCCTCAATATTTAAACATAGGATTACCATATGATCCAACAATTCTATTTCTGGCATATATCCAGAAGAACTGAAAGCAGAGAACTGAACAGACATATGCATACCAATGAGCACAGTAGGATTATTCACAATTAAAAGGTGGAAACCCAAATGCTCATCAACAGATGCAAGGGACAAAACAAAAGGTGTAAACAACCCACATGACCATCAACAGACAAGTAGATAAACAAAGTATAGTATATATATACACTGAAATATTATTCGCCCTTAAAAAAGAAATTCTGATATATACTACAACAGGGATGAACCCTGAACACATCACAGTAAGTGAAATTAAAGAGACACAGTAGGATAACTATCGTATGACTCCACTTATTATGAGGTACCTGGAAGAGTCAAATTCATAGGAACAGAAAGTAGAATAGTGGTTACCAGGGACTAGGGAGAATGGAGAGTTATTATTTAAAGGGTGTGGAGTTTCAGTTTGGGCTGATGAAAAAGTTCTAGAGATCAATAGTGGTGACAGCTGCACAACAGTGTGAAAGAACTTAATGCCGCTAACAGTAACAAGAATGGGGTAAATGGCATGAGTTAACTGCTGAAGCTCTACTTCCATGTTTGAAGTTTTTAATATCAAAAGTAAATACATATGTGTATATATATTTTTTATCTATTTTATAGTTCAACTATTAAATTTTATAAGCCCTGATGTTTGTATAATTCAGTAATAAAAAGTAAAGGTAATTTTCCTTAAATATCTTCCAAATAATTCCTTCAATTCTCAAAATAATCTGTTACCAGTTCAATGTGTATATTTCCATGCTTTCTCTTTTACATATAAAAATATAAATATATATATGAAGGGATTAAATATACACACAGAAATAAAAATTGACTCATTACATGCATTTTATACTGTAACTTCCTTTTTTCAAAAGGTAACATATCATGGCCATCCTTTTCAATCAAAACACATTGAGCTACCTTATTCTTAATAGGTATCAAATACTCTATACACTACAGACATAATTTATTCATCCCTTCCTTTTAATGTACATATTTTCTATTTTTTGTTCCTACAAATAATGCTATAAAAAAAACCAAGATGTATATCTTTATGTACTCTTAAGTTGGATATTATATCTTTGTATACTGTTATTTCCATTTGCCACATTAAACTCTCAGAAATTAGATTCTGGATTCAAAGAATATGTATATTTTCAATTTTGATAAACAGATACTTTCTCCAAAAAGTTATAGCAATTAACTCGATGAAAAATGTATATATGAGAAACTCATATATGAAATCCATGAAAAATTGCATGATACTGAATATGAGATCCTTTGGGTGCACTGAATTTAAATTATGAACACAGAGGGAGAAAATTACAGAGGACTGAAAAAATTTTTTTGGAGAAATGAGTAGAGATGTGGGACATGTTTTGGAAAAAGAGAAAGAATGTAGGATAAACATAAAGAAGAATAGCAAGGCTCCAAGGATTCTGGCAATATTGTGTCCAGTACCCAGGAGTCTAAAAATTTTTGAAAGCCTAAGAAAGCAAGAGTCCTTTGACCCTCAGAGAAAAAAAAGGGGTATGTTTTTTCTGAATGTGTAGTAAATGAGTTAACATCCCAATTTCCCCCCACTCAGTTTACATTACCTTTCCTTAGGACAGACTTTGTCACTGTACCTGCCAAACAATCTTTTGAGATAGTTACTTACCATTTAGGAAAAAGACCTCAGGGATGTTAAATGACTTGTGTAAGGTAATGTAGCACTTTAGTATTATAACTTACACTAAAGTCCACCCAACCTTCTTTCTTCCAAGTTCAAGTAATAAAGCTGGCTTAAGTATTTGGGAAAGAAATTTAACAACAGATATTCACAGAAAAGTGGTATTAAATTCCAAACATTTTTACCTACCGATTACGGTTCAGAAAGTTCCCTAGAGTTTAAATTAGGGTAAACTTCAAAAAACTTTAGAAATGTACAGGTTAAAAAATCCTAACTTTTTGGGCGCCTGGGTGGCTCAGTTGGTTAAGCGACTGCCTTCGGCTCAGGTCATGATCCCGGGGTCCTGGGATCGAGTCCCACATCGGGCTCCCGGCTCGGCGGGAGGCCTGCTTCTCCCTCTCCCACTCCCCCTGCTTGTGTTCCTGCTCTCGCTGTCTGTCTCTGTCAAATAAATAAATAAAATCTTAAAAAAAAAAAAAAAAATCCTAACTTTTCCACTTAATGGATGTGCAACCTTTACCATTGTATGCAATCTCTTGGCTCAGTATGCTTACCAGTAAAATGAAGAGAACACTACTTATTGAGTGGTGAGCACTAAAAGAAATAAAAATTAGCATCTAGTATACATTTTCTTCATATAGTAATACTCAGGTTTTAAATTCAGAAAACTTCCTGTCCAAGTAGTCCAAATCAAGGTAACCTCTTTGTCACAAACGTGATTTGTTAATAAAACTAATTCCCTCAAAAATGGCTATCTTTAAAACATGATCACACACCAAAAAAATCAAATTTGAAACTGTTTTATAAATACCAACTAAAACCAACTTTTAAGTTTCCATAATTGTTAGCATTTCTATTTTAGGCTCCTTACTTCCCACTTTGATCTTCCTACCATATTACCTTGGAAAGGAATTTGATCAATTTCTTCATCTAAATTTAAAAGGAGGTGGCCATAAATTTCATATTTGGAAATTGTACTGTCATAGCTGAATTAATACCTATAAGTTTCTTTCCTCTTGTAGTATCATAAGGAAAAAAACAGAATGAAAAGTAATTATATCTCTATGTTTATAAGCTTGCCTTCAACCCTTCAACAAATGCTCACAGGAAGTTATCTTATAGTTGGTAAGTAAAATATATAAAGAAAACATATAATAAAGTTAAGTATATCCCTGATTCTAGAGATCTTAGGCTCATGATTTTCCTATTAAAGAATAAGACTACTGGCTTTTTGTTTTTAAGCAATTCTCGTTTTGGGAACAATGATCAAGACTGCTCCTTTAATTCTAAATAGCATGTATCTTGGGGCGCCTGGGTGGCTCAGTTGTTAAGCGTCTGCCTTCAGCTCAGGTCATGATCCTAGGGTCCTGGGATCGAGCCCTGCATCGGGCTCCCTGCCCGGCGGGAAGCCTGCTTCTCCTTCTCCTACTCCCCCGCTTGTGTTCCCTCTCTCGCTATCTCTGTCAAATAAATAAATCTTTAAAAAATAAATAGCATGTATCTTATACTATTATAAAACTTCAAAATGGTGTCTGCTTTTTTATACTCACTAAAAATTCAGAAAATACCTAACTATACGATTTTTTTTTCCCCAGTGAATTTTTTTCTCTATCTTCATTGAAACTCCCATGATTCACTACATGAAGTAGTAGCTTGCATACTCTGAAATTTCTCTGCATCCCCGCCAACATCTGCCGTTTCCTGACTTGTTAATTTTAGCCATTCTGACTGGTGTGAGGTGGTATCTCATTGAGGTTTTGATTTGGATTTCCCTGATGCCGAGCGATGTTGAGCACTTTTTCATGTGTCTGTTGGCCATTTGGATGTCTTCTTTGGAAAAATGTCTGTTCATGTCTTCTGCCCATTTCTTGACTGGATTCTTTGTTCTTTGGGTGTTGAGTTTGATAAGTTCTTTATAGATTTTGGATACTAGCCCTTTATCTGATATGTCATTTGCAAATATCTTCTCCCATTCTGTAAGTTGTCTTTTGGTTTTGTTGACTATTTCCTTTGCTGTGCAAAAGCTTTTTATCTTGATGAAGTCCCAATAGTTCATTTTTGCCCTTGCTTCCCTTGCCTTGGCGATGTTTCTAGGAAGAAGTTCCTGCAGCTGAGGTCGAAGAAGTTGTTGCCTGTGTTCTTCTTTAGGATGTTGATGGACTCCTGTCTCACATTGAGGTCTTTCAACCATTTGGAGTCTATTTTTGTGTGTGGTGTAAGGAAATGGTCCAGTTTCATTCTTCTGCATGTGGCTGTCCAATATTCCCAACACCATTTGTTGAAGAGACTGTATTTTTTCCATTGGACATTCTTTCCTGCTTTGTCGAAGATTAGTTGACCATAGAGTTGAGGGTCCATTTCTGGGCTCTCTATTCTGTTCCACTGATCTATGTGTCTGTTTTTGTGCCAATACCATACTGTCTTGATGATGACAGCTTTGTAATAGAACTTGAAGTCCGGAATTGTGATGCCACCAGCTTTGCTTTTCTTTTTCAATATTCCTCTGGCTATGCGGGGTCTTTTCTGGTTCCATACAAATTTTAGGATTATTTGTTCCATTTCTTTGAAAAAAGTGGATGGTATTTTGATGGGGATTGCATTAAATGTGTAGATTGCTCTGGGTAGCATTGACATCTTCACAATATTTGTTCTTCCAATCCATGAGTATGGAACGTTTTTCCACTTAACTGCTAGAACTCATATAGGAATTCAGTAAAGTGGCAGGATATAAAATCAATGCACAGAAATCAGTGACATTCCTATACACCAACAATAAGACAGAAGAAAGAGAAATTAAGGAGTCAATCCCATTTACAACTGCACCCAAAACCATAAGACACCTAGGAATAAATCTAACCAAAGAGGCAAAGAATCTGTACTCAGAAAACTATAAAATACTCAAGAAAGTCTTGAATTTCGTTCATCAGTGTTTTCTAGTTTCCAGAGTACAAGTCTTTCACTTCTTTGGTTAAGTTTTTTCCTAGATATTTTATTACTTTTGCTGCTATTATAAATGGGACTATTTTCTTAATTTCACTTTCTGCTGCTTCATTATTAGTGTACAGCAATGCAAAAGATTTCTGTACATTGATTTTGTATCCTGTGACATAACTGAATTCATTTATCAGTTCTAGTTTTGGGGGTTTTACTGTACTATTTCTTACCTCCCCCAAATCAAATCTTATTTAAACATCTTCATCATGCAAAAGATCACAATCAGTAATTCACAAGTAGGGTCCCATGTAGACAAGAAATCCATAACCAACTGATAATGATGATTTCTCCTTATAGTAATTTTTCTTTTACTTGCCCTGATAAAGACTTTAAGATCAAACTGAAAAGTTTTTTTTTTTACGATTTACTTATTTATTTATTTGAGAGAGAGATCGTGCAAGAGCGAGAGAGAGTGCAGCAGAGGGAGAGGGAGAAGCAGACTCCCTGCTGAGCAGGGAACTAGGGCCCAGGACCCTGAGATCATGACCCAAGCCAAAGGTAGATGCTTAACCAACTGAGCTGCCCAGGTGCCCCAACAGTGTCAAATTCTGACTATAAAATATCCTCAGAAAGCAATGTGAAATATTACATGCTGCTTTGCATGAAATAGAATTCTGTAAATACTTATTAATGATCTACTATGTACCAGGCACGAGGGATTAAAAAGGCAAAATAAGACAGAACTCCAATTCCCACTGAACTTACAGACTAGTAGGGGAGAGAAACAAGTAAGTAGATGCTATGAGCTCTATATTTAGCTATATTTAAAATGATAGAAAACACGGAAGACTTTTAAATCAGATGGGAGTTAAAGAAGGTTTCCAGAAAGAGGTGACAACAAAGCTAGACCTTGAAGGATAAATAAAAACGAGCAAAATAAAGGTACAGAAAATGAAGAACTCACAGACAGAAAACAGAAGTCTGAATCAATGTAATTTATTTGGATAAAATACTATGTCTGGGTTTCAGCCTCACAGCTACTAAATCAGTCTCCAGGGCCAAGGCTTGGGAACCACAAGTGATTCTGCTCTGCAGCCAATGGTAGAGAACCAATGGCCGGCATACTAAGAGAGGAAGGCTTTAAAAAAAGAATTTAAAATATATTTAGGGCTTAACGGGGGGCGGGGGGGGGGGGGGAAGTGAGATGGAAAACTCTTAAGATAACTTAACGAATTTGGTTTGGACAACTAACAGAAGCAATATTATAGTGGTTATTAGCACAGCATTTAACTTTAGGCTTTCTGGATGAGAATCTTACCTTTATAGCATGATTACAGCAAGCAAGATACTTGAATATTTATGTTTCTTCGCATATCAAATTAAACATAATAGATGAACT
The DNA here is from genome assembly GCF_029215605.1 of Mirounga angustirostris. Taxonomy (NCBI): domain Eukaryota; kingdom Metazoa; phylum Chordata; class Mammalia; order Carnivora; family Phocidae; genus Mirounga; species Mirounga angustirostris. Next base: position 41,286,141 of record NW_026991720.1, read on the forward strand.
GTGAGAAATAAACTAAATAATACACGTGAAACCTAAGCATAGTGCCTGGTACACAGTAAATACTCAATAAAAAGTACTTTTTCTTTTTTTCTTTGAAGAAACAAAACAGATGAACATAGAAAAGGGAAGGAAAAATAAGATAAAAACAGAGAGGAGGGCGCCTGGGTGGCTCAGTTGTTAAGCGTCTGCCTTCGGCTCAGGTCGTGATCCCAGGGTCCTGGGATCAAGTCCCACACATCGGGCTCCCTGCTCAGCGGGAAGCCTGCTTCTCCCTCTCCCACTCCCCCTGCTTGTGTTCCCTCTCTCGCTGGCTCTCTCTGTCAAATAAATAAAATTTAAAAAAATTTAAAAAAAAGAATACAGGAAAACGTGAGAAGAAACAGGATGAATTAAGACAATGACGTTTTAAATTTAACACTCCTTTCAAATTAAAAGTCAAAGATTTTACATCAATACAGAATTAGAAGAATTAAAAGTCACTTAACTTCAATCTATATTTTATCGGTTTAAAGATGGGTATAAATCTTAGAACAGGCATGGATGAATTAACAAAAATAGATGCAAATTTATATACAAGTGTACACAATTTGTTCCTATGTACAATGCACTGTAGTAGAGGCTTAGGTTATGAAGATTTAAAAACAAGTAATTCATTCTTACCCCTCCCCCACCATACACACTCCCATACAAATCTGTACACATACCCATATACACACCCTCTATTTGGGTGGGAGAAAGCTACAATTTACCATTTCATTCAAACATGGTATAATGAAGATACGCACAAGGTACTACAGCACATAGGAGAGGCAAGAAACACAAGACTGTTTTGGATCAACGAAAAGTTTCTCAGTGAAATAAAAGCTAAATTTTGAAGGGTGAGTAGGATTTAGGCAGTACTCCCAATATTCCCAAAATGAAACAAAATTTGACCTAAAAACCTAGACAACTTCAACTTTCTTAAATATGGCATCCTGCTTCACCTACCCTAACATAGGTACAGTTCTTAGCTGCACACCACCATACCAGCTGTCTGTTGTAAATGGTTGCTGCCACAAGGGCCCTGAGCAGAATATCCAAATAGGCAAGATTGGTATCTAGACTTGTAACCTTCTCATGCTAATGTAGTTGCTCAAAGCCACCACTGCAGTATTTTCCCTAAAGCAAGGAGGATTTGAATTTAAGACAGTTTTGAACCTGACTCCAGAGTCCAAGTCATGTGTAGCTTCTTGAACAGCTCTCTAAGGGTAGTGCACTCCTCTTTTTCTTTCCTTGTTCCTGCTGACTGAAATGTAACCACGATGCTCAGAGCTGAATTAACCATCTTAGACTATGAAGTATCTTGGGAAGAGAGAACATGCTCAGTGAAGCAACAAACAAGGAAGTACCTGGGACACTGAGAACTTAAAGCACAGCTATCACTTCAATCCAGAACTATTCAACTCTGGATTTTGAAATAGAGGAAGAATAAATTTCTATCTTGTCATATACTGTTATTTTAAGATTCCATTATTTATAGTCAAATTTAATCCAAGTAATATTAACAAACAAGACAAACAAATGTAACAACAACAAAAACCTAAAAGTCTCATTTCAGTAAGACAAAAAATTAAAAACTACACAAGATTTAAATTTTTAAGAATATTAATGCAATAAACAACATGTCACTGAAACACATATTATTATGTATTAATTAATCCAAGGAGAGAATGGGAAATTCAGTATTAAGTTTTTGCTGTGTTTTCTTAGATTCTACTAATTCTATCTCTCATTTACAAACTTTACTTTGATTTATTTGAAAGTTTCATATGATAGAAGCAAGAATAAAAACAGCAACAAAGCTTAAAAATGCACAAGGCATAAACTTAGAAACAATGATAAGTTAACAGAGCATCCACAGTGAAAGACTAATAGGCCTCTCAGATACAGATAAACTAAGTGGTTAAAAAATGGAAATGCTCTGAAAAATTAATATGCTTGTCAAAAATAAATGCAAAATCCCTACCCAGAGAATGAACATATTGTCCAATTACCTATAGATTACTGACATAATCTGATCATGTATCTGGCTACAAAGAAAATCAATCAATACTGAAAAATACAGAAATCTACAGGTCACATTCTCTGACTACAATACAGTGAAATTAGAAATTAACAACAAAATAACACAATCCACCTGCCCATATAGACATAAAACAGTGTCTCCCCTCAACTCCTCTTAATCTGAAAAACTACTCAAATACAAACAAAGTGAGTACTACATATGAAAACCTATGCACTACGATTACAGCGGTATTCAGAGAAAAACTTGTGCTTAAATAAGCCTAAAGAAAATAGATTAACCTTCAGAGTGACTTGGTGATACTAAACTGGTACAGTTTTTCTGACAAATACATACTATAGAATACCACTTAATTCCAAAGAATGAGGTAGCTCCTTATGTACGGATATGGATGTATATACAATATATTAAGTGACAGGAAAAAAAAAATTCACAGAACAGTATTTATAATATGGTACCATTTATATAAAAAAGAAATCTACATGGGAATGACCAACATACATAAAATTACAGAAAAATGCCAGAAGACTTGTAATAACTTAATGATGCCACCAGAACAGGGAATGGTACTGAAGGAGAAAGAAAAAGGAACTTCACTTTTTTGCTAAATGTCTTCAGGATTTATATTTTTAGAAAAATAATGTTTATTTTTATAAACTTTTCTTTTTTGAGGAGGAATAAACATGTGAGACATCAAAGAATGGAGTAGAAGGGTAAGGCTGGCATCGCAATGACTTTAAAGGGTCCTAGCCTCAAAATAAATAAAAAGGAATGCTGAATGTAGTGAAGCGGTGTCTGAGTTTGGACATTAAATTATTAATTCCTACTTATATTTATTAGAGTAATATTTACTTCCATACCTAGCTGTCAGATATCCTAATCATTAGTCAAAATACAGCAGTCTTGTCCTAATGCTCTCAAGGTGACCTAAAACTACAATCAACTCCTGGGGCACCTAGATGGCTCAATTGGTGCAGCATGTGACTCTTAATCTCAGGGTTGTGAGTTCGAGCCCCATGCTAGGTGCAGAGATTATTTAAAAATAAGATCTTAAGAAAAAAAACTACAATCAGTTCTTGATCATTGTGCTTTACTAAAGGGAAAGCTACTACTGTCACTAATGCAAAATAATACAGAGCTAAAATTAGTTCCATCAAGTCAAACTCTAACACAGAATTTGTGGAAACAACTTCAAGTTTACCACTGTATTACTTAGGAAACATTTAAGAATAACACAATTCAGAATTCTACATCCTAGCTTAAGAAAACAAAATTATTCAGGCGCCTGGGTGGCTCAGTTGGTTAAGCGACTGCCTTTGGCTCAGGTCATGATCCTGGAGTCCCTGGATCGAGTCCCGCATCAGGCTCCCTGCTTGGCAGGGAGTCTGCTTCTCCCTCTGACCCTACCCCCTCTCATGTGCTCTCTCTCTCATTCTCTCTCTCTCAAATAAATAAATAAAATCTTAAAAAAAAAAAAAAAGATGAAAAATGTTCTATAAAAAAAAGAAAACAAAATTATTCAATAAACTATAAACAGAATGCCTATTTGCAACATTTTATATTTCTTTATAATATTTTATTTCTTATATGAATAAAATATGTAATATTTGATTTCTTTATCACTAATATTTTAAGTGATCCAAATTAACAACTATTTTACATTTATTTGACTATGAAATGCACTATATATGTTCAGGAACAAAGTCATTATCTTTCCCTCATTTTATTGGACTTTAAGAAATAATTGGATTTAATATTTTTTCTGTCCTTGTTAAAACAAAGTATTGTAATACTTAGATGTTAAATACTTTAAGAAAATTCTAACATAAGAGTAACTGAGTTTGTAATATTGCACTCATACTTTAACATTAGATACAAGTCAAAATAACCCATGTCCTCTTTGAAGCCTAACCCATGAAAGCCATGCATATCCTATCATCATTCAAGATTATTACATTTCAAGTCTAAGAACAAAACATTCATGAAATGTTTGTTCACAAGGTTTTGAAGAAAGGCGTATCAATAATTATTTATAATAGTTAGGGTCAGGTTCCTTTAGGTCCTTGGGATTATAAAGGCTCTCAGAAGTCCTACAATTAAAGAGACAGTTTATCTTTGTTTTACCCAACAGCTCCTCAACTTTGCAGCCTTAGACTGTTTCCCCCAACCCCCTAAAATATCTAGTAACATATGAAACACACTTTGAGAAATACTGTGTAGTTCTTATAAATTATTTTTCCTTAATCATACATAGTTATAGAATACACAGACAGCTTAAACCTTGAGGATTTTTCATTTGTATATATCACATAAACACTAAAGCACAAATGCTCCTCAGTTTTATCAATTAGTGGCTTGGAAAAACCCACCTCATTACACAAACTGTGTAATGAACACACATAATGTGGTTTTATTACCAACATCAATTTGCTAATTACGTAAAGTCTCAGAACATTAGAACAGTCCTTAGAGATACAAATCAAACCACTTAAACATTAGAAAATGAAGCCAAAGAGAAGTTAACTGACTATGCCAAGAGCACACCAAGGTAAGTGGCAGAGCAAGAACCTGAACATCCCTGTTCCAATCCGCAAGCCCTGGGGTTCTGCTCTTCATGTAAATCTGCTTCTAAATGAAGTCTCTGAGCTTCTCCATGGGACTCTCCCATTGAGTAGCTGTTTTCAAACTCACATTACCACAATTTACAGAAAATAGAGAAGACTCCTCTACACACACATTTCGCATCAAAACCCAGTATACACATACATACTAGTATATTTATCTGTACTGTATAAATATGTGCATATAAATTTAAAAGTTTAATGAAACAATACTTATGTTAAGCAAAATACACTCTATTTTCAAATCATTTCTATTTTTCATTTTTTAAAATGACTCACTAAATTGATGTAATGATCCAGTTTGAAAAAGCCTGCCAAGGAGGATTCAAAGTTTCATTCAGATAAATAATCTCACTCCCAACATCCTATACCTTCTCCATCCCAATAGCTATCCTCTGATGGACTATTATAACTGACAGAAAATACAGATATAAATAATTTCATTTTATGATTATTTATTAACAGCTGCTAAATGTTAGAACTGGGGACATTTTACCCTCAAAAGTTTAATTTTGTTGAGAAACAAGCCCAAGTTAAACAAAAAGTACAGTGAGTATACATGAAGAACACTTCAATATAGCTTGAAGAATCAAGGAAGACTTCACAGAGCAAGCAGCATTTCACTGAGACATGCACAGGAACTAACCAAGCAAACCAGTGAACATCTAAATAATGCTTAGATGTGGAGTGGCTTTTTGGAAAGGTGGAATCTCCAAACTCCGGTTTAGCATTTAGATAAAGAGAAAAGAAAGCATAGGAGGACAAATAAGTTTAGGAGTAAAGAGGATAAAATTATTTTTAGAGAAATAAAAAGCATCTACTAAGAGCCATCAGGCAACTTGTGAATACAGTTTTAACTGGAGACAAAACTAAAAAAAAAAAAAAAAAAAATCAAGGAGCCTACAAAAACTATCACAAAGTATCAAGGCTTTTTGCTTTTCTTAAAAAAATGAAACTGGAAGTCACCAGCAATAAATATTATAGGTACAGCTTTATTAAAGAGTGAGGACATGGAATGCCACTGAGCAAACACACAATCAAAGAAAAGGCCTTACATTAAAGGACTGGCTAATGTTTTGTTAAAATAAAATGGTTATGGTATTATTTTTGATTCCCTGCTCTGACAGGTTTCATTAACTGAACAAGTACACTTGCTGTGGGGTAAGAGTGGTTTATTATTCTGCATTATGCTGTAATAAACACAAACAAACCTAGATCCTAATTCCTTCTCTGTCACTAGGAGCTTAATGACATGGACCATGTTTTATCCATTTCCAGACTTTCAGGGACTAGAAAAGCGCCTGGCACTTTGTAAGTGGTCATTAAATTGTACTGAATAAATGAATGGGGAATACAAAGAGAAGATGCTGTCCTACAAGGTAGAATTTGATCAAGATCATGAATGAGATATCCAAGAGTAAAAGGATTTCAGAAAACTGAGGACCTCAGCAGCCTAGAAAAGAGGTCATATTCCAATGAGGTTCTGAAGGCTGAAGGAGCATTTCAACTATCTGGAATATCTGTAGATATAAGAGGCCACTTTTAACCATCTTGCAGCAACAGTGTGGGAAAGAAAGCAAAGGATTTTTAAAAAACAGGATCTTTGGGCGCTTGGGTGGCTCAGATGGTTAAGCGTCTGCCTTCGGCTCAGGTCATGATCTCAGGGTCCTGGGATCGAGTCCCGCATCGGGTTCCCTGCTCAGTGCAGAGCCTGCTTCTCCCTCTCCCTCTGCCACTCCCTCTGCTTGTGCTCTTCTGTCTATCTCTCTGTCAAATAAATAAAATCTTTAAAAAAAAAAAAAAAAAAAACAGGATCTTTAACTCCTTTCAGGAGGTCTAACCGTGTTGGAATTTAAACAAGAGGAAAGCCTGGTGCTTGAGAGATGCTGTAGACCACCTTGTAGAGCTTTTCTATCTTATCCATTGCTTGCCTACTCTTCTTTATCCTGAGGTTTGAAATCAGTTTTATACAAATTCAAATCCTAAGTCAACCACAATACAGTAATGACCTTGAAATTCAAATCCTAAGTCGACCACAATACAGTAGTGGCCTTGATCAAAATAATAAGCTAATTAAGTTATTTTAATAAAATTTATTAGCACATTACCTGACATTAAAAAATCATCTCAAATGTTATGTATTAAGGCACAGGTGTTAATTTCAGCTGAGGTAGAGATGAGACAGTGTCAACCTGTATGCAGTTCTTAACCAGAATGCACCAGTGTTATTTAAAGAGCTATTTCAAAACAGATGACTATACTCTACCCCAGAACTAAAGCCCAGAATATCCAGGCAAGGATTTCCATATATGTTTTGGAGATGCTTCCCAAAATGATTTGAAAGGTAGATGAAATTTAAAAACTCTAATAAGTAAATGATGACAGGGCAAAATGCCAGATTCACCAACATTTAAAGATGGCCAGTGAAAGGGATGCTAAACAACCAGATAAATCAGGAGGCAGGAACACAAAAAATGAGAAAGAATTGCAAGGAAAAAGTAGTCAACAATACCAAATAACAGGTTAAAAAAAGTGGCCCAGGGACAATGAGAAGTCCTCTTACTGACCTTTAAAAAAAGCAGTTTTGTATTAAGAAACCAAATGGTAAGGAGTTAAGTAATGGATGGAAAATTAAACAGTACAGATTTATTCTTTCTTTATATCTGGCTGAAAAATAAAGAGGAGGTGCTATTCTTTGTTTTGCTTTTTAGTATGCTTATCTCTGAAGATTTAATCTATCAAGAACAGTCTAGACTACACTAGATATGGATTACTTCTTCCAAGGTATTCCATTAACATGTGATCTGAGATTTCCAGATTTTCATCTCCTCGAAATGTATTAGGACTGATGTACATGCTAATACTAAAATGCAACCTGAACAGGTTCCCTGCGACCTGGCTCTTCAATTATCTAAACAAGGTTTACTTATTTTAATTACAGTAAATGACCGCCAGTCAGTCTAAGTAATAATTCTGCTATGTAGCCAGTAGCAAACATTCCAACTGGCCATCCAATAATTACCTTCATCTACTGAGTCAAAAAACTTTCACGTGCTATGTGTCTAAAGCTGGGAGGCCTTAAGGAGGATGTTTATGATATTTCTTGCTATACTCAGAGATAAAAGTACTCTTTATACAGCTCAGTTTAAGCAATTCATTACCTTTTTCTCTATCCTCGTGTTAGAAAAAAATCTAAATGTCTACTTGGAAATTCTTTTCATGACTATTTCAAAAATGGATTACCAAAACTTTTTGGTAAAAATGCACTGCCTTTACTTAGGCTAGGGTCTGCAGCCTTTCCTAGACTGTACATCAAGCTTCTGTCAGTTCTTCCGCTAAACTGAAAAAGAGCTGAAATTGACAGATATTATTTACAAACTCTCCCCTCATGTTCCTCCAAAATCTTCACATTACTGCCTAAAATTCTAATGATCATTCAATAAATATTCCCTCTTAAAAATCAAGTACTCTTGTGAATACTATAGTCCTTCATAACTTGGTGGGGAAAAATCAGACATTTCCTCTAATTTCTAATTAGTAATGTCACATAAGTAACTTGAACAAAACATTAAACTTCATATTTTTATTGAAATGCACAGAACAGGCATGTACAAAAATCGTATTTTGTTAGCAAGAATGCAAGCTACCTTGTTTAAAATGGGAAATAAGAGCAAATTCTCAACCATCTTTCAAATTAGCTAAGTCTGACTCTCACCAGGAAAGAGCTTTGCTGTTATACTGAATTGCAAAGTAAAAGGAAAACATGCGTGCCCTAAATGTTTATAATCAAAGGAGTTCAACCAAAGCAAAAGTTCAAAGTAAGAATTAATCAAGTACTTAACCTCCTAGCTGCCATATCATTCTTTTTTTTTTTTTTTTAGATTTTATTTATTTATTTGAGAGAGTGAGAATGAGAGAGAGTACATGAGAGGGGAGAGGGTCAGAGGGAGAAGCAGGCTCCCCGCTGAGCAGGGAGCCCGATGCGGGACTCGATCCCGGGACTCCAGGATCATGACCTGAGCCGAAGGCAGTTGCTTAACCAACTGAGCCACCCAGGTGCCCTGCCATATCATTCTTAACCACTCCTGACCTTTCTTTTCTCTTCATCACAGATATTTGGATCTTAAAACTAAATTAAGACATAAAAATGCACTAATAAATATATGCTTAAAATTAATATTTTAAGTAAAAATATTGTTAAGTAAAAATTTGATTTTAATATTTTACTTATTTACAGATTCAGTAAATAGATTATATATACAAAGTATATTCATATATACAATTATCTCAAGCCCTCTGTGAGACAGTAGTTACACATAGCAGACAGCATTACTGTCCAATTGTCTCTACTCTAACACCATCCTAAATCCTCAGATTCTTAGGTGGTATGTCTCTCTTTTTTAATCTTAGCCCTATGCCTGACTTAGAAAAACTAGGTAAATGTTTGTTGTGATAAGAAATTGAGATTCAAAGTGATCTATCTAAGGTCAGAAAGCTCATTTGTGGCAGAAATTAGAGTTTAAAACTAGGCTAAGTACATGTTCTTTTTTAGTATAGTAGCTGTTGTACTAAGTATTATAAGGTAGATTTATGTCAAATATAGAAACCTGATTTTTATTATATGCTAAAAACATAAATAAAAAGCAAATCTATAAGCAGCTCTTCTATAAAATTGCCAAAATAAATTATACATTTGAAATTTAAGCAAAACAGAGAGTTACTGCTTTCAGAACTCTATCGCATCAGGCAAATAAGATATTATTCCCATTAAGCCCAAATAATAACTCCCCTGACTCTGTACATAGCACTTTAAATATGTACTACCAAAGCATTTATTAAATTGTTATCGTAGCATGCACTTCCTGGAAATTCCTTTGAGGGTTGAAGTGGTCATTTTCATTTTTTATTATCAGCTTAATCCATAATTCCTAGTACTTTATTGCTGATCAGTTGTATCAGATGAATTACTACTGATCATTCAATTAAAATCTATTCTCAGGACCATGACAAGGTACTATAGAAATCTCACCATTATGTTTTACTGTAATTATTACCACTTGTAACATAATAAACAATTCATAGTCCCCTATAAAAACTTTAGTTAAGAATGAACCACATATCATGCTTCACATGTGATTCCTTGACATGCACTATCATCTGTTTATTTGAGGGTTCTAGGTGCAAGAACAGAAGCCCTAAAGTCTAAAGCTTTCTTCCTTCTAGATATTAACCTATTTGTCTCAACTGTTAATAAATTTGGAAGCCAACCAAAAGTTCTCCAAACTCAGTTTGCCAAAATGTATATAAATGGAACCAATGGTACCTCTACAACACTACACATACCTGCAAATAATTTTCACTTCCAAGCTAAATTTTTCCAGGGTTTTATCCCCATTAGTCATTTTTATGGCAGTCCCAAATTGTAATTTTACTACCTTTCTTTTAAGCACCAAAAAAAGGTCAAATTATTTTTTCTCCTCATATGCCAGTTAATTCTATAATTAAATATTAGTTTTTAAACCTTTCAAAATGATTTCACCCACTTCTCTTCCACTTTCCTCCCTGAAAATTCAGTCCAAAAATCATTATCTGGGTCTGGGAAAGGAAGGTGACCATGTTGGAGGGAGAGCTACAGTGGCCCAAGAGCAGTGTGTTAGAGACTGCAAAATGAAGATGGCTTCCAAAGGTGCCCTGGGAGAAGGCCTGAACCGAAAAAGGATGAGGAGGGCATCTGTGTGAGAAGACTAGCGTGGCATGGAGTGTCATAGCACTTGAGAGGGGTGAGCAGGGCCACTGCATCAGAGAGTAGAGGGGAGAGAAGAGGGGAATATAGCTGATTAGTTATCTAGAGGGGGAACTGATCAAGTAAGTAAACATATTAGGATAATGGTTTCTTACCTCAGAAGCACAAAGAAAAGATGAAAGGTAGAAGGACCCCTGTGCTAACGAACTGAAATTGGAAATATCGGTGTTAACAGTTTTCAATACGTATGTTGAGAGAGATAGATACAGATTAATATAAATGTAAATGTATATGTGTCTATATGTAAGCATATACATATGTATAGAAACATACATTTGTTATTTTCTGATTTTGATAGTGGATTATGGTTATGTAAGAGAATATACCAAGGTAGGGAAACACACAGTATCATGCATCTCAAATGTTTGGGGGGAAGGAGAAGAAAGTTATATACTGTACCTGTAACTTTTGTGCTTAGAAACTGTTTCAAAATTAATTAAAACATTATTTCAGCACAAGAATCACTATAAATCAATGCCACAGGTTTCTAAATTACATTAAATACTTTGTACCTACAGTTCCCAATTTTTTAGATAAATAGATTCTCTTTGGAGAATCTATGTATCACAAACTATCCCCAGAAAAAAATACATGATAAAAATCTCAGTTATATTTCAGGAAGTTTAGTTAGTGAACTCATTTTGTGCTCCTGTTTCCCTAAAAAACCTGATCCAGAATCTTCAGTAACTTAGCTACTGCCTTAAATTATCACTCCTATAAAGAAGATGTGGTATATATATATATATATATATATATACACACACACACACACACACACACACACAATGGAATATTATGCAGCCATCAAAAGGAATGAGATCTTGCCATTTGCAACGACGTGGATGGAACTGGAGGGTATTATGTTGAGTGAAATAAGTCAAACAGAGAAAGACATGTATCATATGACCTCACTGATATGAGGAATTCTTAATTGCAGGAAACAAACTGAGGGTTGCTGCAGTGGGGGTGGGGTGGGAGGGATGGGGTGACTGGGTGATAGACACTGGGGAGGGTATGTGCTCTGGTAAGCACTGTGAATTGTGCAAGACTACTGAATCTCAGATCTGTACCTCTGAAACAAATAATGCAATATATGTTAAGAAAAAAAAAATGAAGAAGAAGAAGAAGGTAGCAGGAGGGGAAGAATGAAGGGGGGGAAATTGGAGGGGAAGACGAACCACGAGAGACGATGGACTCTGAAAAACAAACTGAGAGTTCTAGAGGGGAGGGGGGTGGGAGGATGGGTTAGCCTGGTGATGGGTATTGAGGAGGGCACGTTCTGCATGGAGCACTGGGTGTTATGCACAAACAATGAATCAAGGAACACTACATCTAAAACTAATGATGTAATGTATGGGGATTAACATAAGAATAAATAAAAAAAACAGTAATTAAACATTAAAAAAAAAATTATCACTCCTACATAGTAAAATATATTTAAAAAAAAAAGACTCAAATGTAAATGCATGAAAATTATATACTTAAATGTGTTTCTGTTCATTCAAGAAGAAAATTTAAATAAAATTAACAAGGTTGACTTTCCCAACTTTAACCACCTTTGTAAGGTCTTTCATGGCAGACAGGTTATACCTTTCCAACCTTTAAAATAATTCTGAGGTTCTGAAGCTCAATGGTGAAACAAGTATGGTTTGTTGGCATAAAACTATCTTTCCAACAAATCTACCTGTTGTATACTAAAGCATGAAATGATAGAGAACTTCCTGCTTTGGAACAGAGTAAACCTGGCTCCTAACACAAAAACCACTCAATCTATAAATGCTCTGGAGAGAAAAATGTACTAAGAGTATGAAGGGGAAATTCTGACCTCCTGTCTATAGTTATAGCTAGAAAGAAGAAACATTAATACTATTTCATATTTAAAACAATTTCAGAGACATGTGACACATTACCTAGAAAAAGGATGGACTCACCTGACCAACAAATAGTACCTGATCTCCATGCCCTAGATTATGGATGATTTCAAAATTGCCCCTTAAGGATCAAGAAACAGCAGCCTGCCATGCCAAAAGAAAAACCACACACTAAAAGAATCTCTCATGGGACGCCTGGGTGGCTCAGTCTGTTAAGCGTCTGCCTTCAGCTCAGGTCATGATCCCAGGGTCCTGGGGTCGAGTCCCACATGGGGCTCCCTGCTCAGTGGGGAGTCTGCTTGTCCCTCTGCCTGCCGCTCTATCTACTTGTGCACTCTCTCTGTCAAATAAATAAAACCTTTAAAAAAAAAAAAAAATCTCTCCTGTGTGAAAAGTGAAAATTCCACAAAGAAGTTACACTGACAAAGGTTTCCTTCATTACCTTGTCTTCAAAGTCCTAAGTACCTTTCTTTGCCTATAGTACCATCTTTTTAAAATTTAATATTGTTAGTGGCTCAGTGAGTTGGGCATCTGACTGTTGATTTTGGCTCAAGTCATGATCTCAGGGTTGTGGCATCAAGCCCCATGTAGGGCTCCAAATTCAACAAGAGTCTGCTTCTCTCCCTCTCCCACTGCCCCTCTGCCCTCAAATAAATAAATCTTTAAAACAAAATTAATATTGACAGACTATGTAAACTTCTCCTTTCTGTCCCAAAGTCTAACTAATTAAAATTAAAAGTTTCATAACTTTTATTTCAGTCCATCGTATCCAGTGAATCTTGAGTATATTCAGTATCAAGAAAACAATTTCCCTATGGCTGGAAAACATCAGCATCTCACCTCTCTTCTCTAATTCAGCCCATTTACTATAAAGTTTATTTTAGGGCTCTCAGAAAGGCTGTTAAAAGGGTGACTATGTTTTCCAACATAAAGTATCTTAAATGATCTTTTATTTTTCTTATAATTTTTTTATTCATAAATGTACTCTTTTATCCCCATCTCCCCACCCACCTCCCTGTTTTCAAAAGACTATGATCTATTTTCAAAGACCGTATTACGATAGAATGTGTATGAGAAGCCAAAATAGATTAAGAATTATAATTCAAGGATTAACCTATATATATTTTAAAAATCCCCAACTTTTTTTTTTTTAAGCCTACTAAATGAAACGGGGATATTATCCAGACTACATTTCTTATATATGTCAATCCAGGCATTACCTCTCTTACAAAATTGAAAAACTCCCAATCTATAAAACTGTTTTGTGTTTTTCTGAATTATACTGTTCCACAATTAAGACACTGAAAGTAAATCAGATAAAGAATTAAGTGTATAAAACGTGAATATATTAACTACTAAAAATATCATGTACCGTTTTCCCAGTTATTAGTAGTGTATGATTTAAGACAGTGGTGTGTAGTTTTTAGCTATAGTCTTATTCCTCTAACTCCCACCAGCATGTGGTTTGTATATTTCTTATGCCAGTTATCATTTAATGATGTAGTTAACTTGTATACTTTTATCCTCCTCTACTATTCCCTTACAGTGCCTTCATCTACATTTACATTCTTCCCTTCAGCATCCATGGAATGAATAGCCCCAACTTCAATTATACTATACATCTCAAATTCAGGCAGAAAATATTTTCTCTTTTTTAAAAGTATATATTTAGTAGAACAAACTTTCAAGAAAATAATTTGCCAATATGTGTCAAGAGCCACAGAATGTTGAAACATTTTGCTACAGTAATCCTACTTCAGGGACTATCAACAAATCAATAAAGATTCTGCCTTCTGCTTCCCAACACACATACACAGACTGTGTGTTTAAGGATCTTCACTGCCATGTTATTTGTACCAGTATAGGGGTAAAAACAAACTTAATGTCCATTAGTGGAGAAATAAATTACAAAAATTATGGTATATTCAATCATAGATTAGAATATTATGCAGTCATTAAACATCATAGTTAAAATGTGACCAAATTTTCCATTCCATAAATTTTTACTGTAGCATTATTATGAGGTAAAAGAGAGAAAATCATTCAAATATCAAATGAAAAAGCAATGGCTAAAATTTGAGATAGCCACCTTTGGAAAAATTATACAACTGTCAAAAGTAAAATATTGAGGATAAACACAGCAAAATGTTAATGATAATTATCTCTTGTCATTTTTACTTTTCTTTATTTCTTTTTAGTATTTCCTAATTTTCAGGTGTTTCAGGTATTGTTATGGAAAAGTCTCCTTTTCAGAGAGGCAGATCTTCCCTGGATAACTCTAAACAGATCCCATCATGCTTATTTTCTTCCTAGAAAATAACACAATCTGTAATTATTTTACATATTGTTTACCTATCTCCCTAAATTAACATACTCTAGTAATCTTCCTACACAAGTCACAACATAATTACTGTAATTTATAACTCTAATAATGTGGTATTTATATAGGAAAAACTACAGAATGACCTAAACCAAAGGATGGAAAGAGAACCAACCGTGCACATATATTTTTAAAATTCAAGCTTGTAATAAATGGTTTGGGGACAACTACTTAACCATGTAAAAATAAAATAAACATCAAATTCCTGTCTCATATCTCACATCAAAAAAAAAAAAATCCACATGGATTTAAGATTGTAGAATAAAAAGTTTAACCTATAAAATACAGTGGAATCCCCAGTAACTTCAATCAAGCAGGAAGACATCAAGAACAAAAGCCATAAGAAAAAAGATTGCATGGACAATATAAAATCAAGTTAAAACACAACACAGAAAAAATTCTGGCAAAAAATGCCAATACCTAATAACAAATACTACTACTAATAATAATAATATGAATGCTAATAATAATAAATACCCTAGAGTACCTGTATCTTATTAAAGAAAAAAATGAGCACAGCTTTTTAAATTAAACTAGAATATGCTACTTACAAAAGAATCAATACCAAAGATAAATAAATACTAAAAAAATTAAGTTAACCAGTAACAATAAAATACAGATGAAAATAAGATACCAATTTTTAGGCATTAGATTGGCAAAAAAAAAAAAACCTATAATATCCACCGTTGGCAATATGCAGAGAAAGGAGTATTGTCAACACTAGGTGAGTGGGCAAAATGGTATACCAACTATTTTAGGGCAATTTGGTATTATCTGTTAAAATGCTTCGGGGCGCCTAAGTGGCTCAGTCGGTTGAGCGTCTGCCTTTGGCTCAGGTCATGATCCCAGAATCCTGGGATCGAGCCCCATGTTGGGCTCCCTGATTGGCGGGGACCTGTTTCTCCCTCTCCCCTGCTTGTGCTCTCTCTCTGTAATAAATAAAATCTAAAATAATAATGATAAAATAAAATAAGATAAAACCCTTAAACACAGCAATTCAAACTTTCAAAGTTTTATCCTAAGGAATTAATTAAAAATGCAAGGACAGACAGAACTATAACCGTGTTTATTTGTAATCATCCTGATGTTGAACAACCTGGCAAATTATGGTATATCCAACCTATACAAGCCATTAAAATTTATGACTCAAGCATAGCTAGGTTATCAAAGAATACCTAACATCAAAAGATGATCACAATTTACTGCTAATTTTAGAGGGCAATCACAGAACATCACAGATACATAAACAAGAATACTGTATGATTCTATCATTCAGTTATCATTGAGTGACAGATTTTGGTGATATTTATTTTCATTTTACTTTTCTGCATTTCTTAATTTCTATGAATGAAACATATTAACTTTATTACAAAAGCACCTTTTAAAATACACGGATGAAAACCTAGAATTAATTAAAAAATTAAAATAGTGGATATGTGAAATTATGTGATTTCTTTTTTCCCAAAACTTCCTCTACTTTAAATTACTTCTTTTAAGATAAAATTCACATACCATAAATTTCACCATTTTAAAGTATACAATTCAGTGGTTCGTCTATATTCACAACGTTTTGCAATCATCGATTACTTTTATTACTAAAAGTAAAATAAAAATAGAGCTCAAGGAAAAAATTTTTGAAATATTACTCAAAGCATTTCAAGTCTCCAACATATCTTACTTCAGAATTAAACATAATACCACTGAATGCCGAAAAACAAAATGAGTCAATATTACCTTTCAATTTCTTCAAATAACTCTGGAGGTTATTACAATTCAAACACCAACAAGAAGGTGAGAGAAAATGACAATTATGACAGACAATGTATATCCTATTACCGACTAAACATGTCCTAAACTTTAGCTTGTAAGTCATATACAAGAAACACATTATGATAAACTTGAATCCCCAAGATGGCCAAAGCAGCGTAAGTTCCCTCCCACTGAAAAAAAATAGAAATGCCAATCCTGCTACTAAAGACATTTGGTGGGGCGCCTGGGTGGCTCAGTCGTTAAGCGTCTGCCTTCAGCTCGGGTCATGATCCCAGGGTCCTGGGATCGAGCCCCACATTGGGCTCCCTGCTCGGCGGGAAGCCTGCTTCTCCCTCTCCCACTCCCCCTGCTTGTGTTCCCTCTCTCACTGTGTCTCTCTCTGTCAGATAGATAAATAAAATCTTTAAAAAAATAAAATAAAGACATTTGGTATAGGTCAAATACATCATTACAAACACTAAATAAAGAACACCTCTACCATAAAAATTGTATGAAATTCAAGATTACAGAAATGATAGAACTGTGGATTTTATCCTCTTAAGAATTAAAAGTACAAACTTCCGTTATAAGTCACGAGAATGTAAAGTACACCATAGGAAATACAGTCAGTAATACTGTCATAACTTCGTATGGTAACAGACGGTAAGGTCATTTATTCATGGTAATGCACAGAACTGTCAATTCACTGTATAGTATGCCTGAAACTAATAATACCGGAGGTCAGTTATACTTCAATTTTCAAAAAGAATTCAAAATAATAGATTTTTTAATTTTATTATGTTAATCACCATACATCATTAGTTTGTGATGTAGCGTTCCGTGATTCATTGTTTGCGTATAACACCCAGTGCTCCATTTAATACATGCCCTCTTTAATACCCATCACCAGGCTAACCCATCCCCCCACCCACTCCCCTCTAGAACCCTCAGTTTGTTTCTCAGAGTCCATAGTCTCTCATGGTTCGTCTACCCCTCCAATTTCCCCCCTCTTCATTTTTCCCATCTTTTTTTTTTTTTAAACATATAATGTATTACTTGTTTCAGAGGTACAGGTCTGTGATTCATCAGTCTTACACAATTCACAGCGCTCATCATAGCACATACCCTCCCCAATGTCTATCACCCAGCCACCCCATCCCTCCCACCCCCATCACTCCAGCAACCCTCAGTTTGTTTCCTGAGATTAAGAATTCCTCATATCAGTGAGATCATATGATACATGTCTTTCTCTGACTAACTTATTTCGCTTAGCATAATACCCTCCAGTTCCAACCACGTCATTGCAAATGGCGAGAGTTCAGGGTTTTCTGATGGCTGCAAAATAATAGATTTAATATCACTTGTTTTCAAAACTATTTTCTGGTAAGATAAAGCAATCTATAGTCTGAGTTCTACCTCCTTGGAGAATTCTGGTAAAATCAGGATTTTACAATTAACTTTTTACTTCTCAGCATAGTCAAGTATAATTAAGAAGCACACAAGAGACAGTCAAATTTCAAGCTCAAATATGGTTGACACTGCTGAATTAGAGACCTAAGTGTCTTCATTATTTAATATGCCTGACATTGAGTTTTAAACTAAATTTTCAAATAAAGATTCAAAATCAAGAATTCCAATCTGTTTATCCTGGTGGCAATCAAGTTCTTCAAAATCTAGGCTAGCCTACCTTTCCAACCTAATTTTCAACTATTATAACGTCATGTCTTGGGAGTCAGATCCTAAAGTCAATGTTCAGTGCAGATTAATCTTGAAAACCCCCTATATCATCCATAAACCGCAATTACATACAAAACTGACAACCTGTTTTTCTTCCTACACCAAAACAGATACTTGTGTCTGAAAATATAAAAAGTAACTAGTTTATATTAACGCACCATATTGTCACTATACTAACATTCAGCAACGTAAAATATTCACCATATTAAAGTATGTGGAACCTGAAAATGACTGGGGAAATAGAAAATTTACCTCTCCTACTTCATGCCTGCCCTAGGCTACACAACTCATTTCAGTGGAATGGCAGAAAAAAACACTCACACAAGTATTTAAGTTCTCTAATTCTCAATCATTCCTGCCCCGCTATCCCCTCTCACTTCTCTGTCTCTTCCATTTTTTTAGGAAAAACAGAACATCCAGATGAAATCATATAAGTTCAAGGCATACTGGACTCACTCTACTGAGCTCTGCACCCTACCCAATACCCCCAAATGAGCCTCTGCATAGTACTTAAGAACACACCAGACTAACTGAGAAGTAGACTGGGTTTGGTTTTACCATCTGCTTAGCAATGTGACCATGGGCAAGTAACCTAATCTCTCCATGCCTCAGTTTCTCTCTCTCTAAAATGGGGATAACAATAATACCGACTTCACAGGGTTGTTGTTAAGGTTTGTATGAGTTAGGTACGTACTCAGAACACTGCCTGATACATAATAGGTTATGCAGGTATTAGCTATTATTTTCCCAAATGGACCTTCCACTCAATGTCTATCCCAATTCTATTCTTCAAAAATCTGTCCTACTACCTCTCCTCCTCAAATAAGGCAAAAATAATCTCCAACTAGGGACAAGTTTTCCAAAGCCTTCAACTTCTATGGCCCTTAATTTTTGTATGCTTCCACTGATTCATATGTACTTCCTAGAAATGTTACTTACCTTTTTATGTATACTTTATGTTGTCACATAAATTATAAACTCCTTTAAGATATGGGAATATACACTATGCCTCCCTGATACAAGGCACTTAAGTAAGTACTCAATAAATTTTGCTTTTGAGGCAAGGTTACTAAGTAAAGTTTTCCGAACAAAAGACAGAGTTACATAAAGAAATCAACTGTTAAATATAGATTTTTCAGTTTGTAAAAATATATTAAGTCTTAAACCAAGAATCGTGGGGCGCCTGGGTAGCTCAGGCGTTAGGCGTCTGCCTTTGGCTCAGGTCACGATCCCAGGGTCCTGGGATCGAGCCCCGCATCGGGCTCCCTGCTCCTCGGGAGGCTGGCTTCTCCCTCTCCTGCTCCCCCTGCTTGTGTTCCCTCTCTCACTCTGTCTCTCTCTGTCAAATAAATATAAGTAAAATCTTTAAAGAAAAAAAAAAAAAAGGATCGTTATTATGCTAAAACTACTCTGAGTTTATATCTCAAATATATCTCACAGAATGGCTAAAACTAACAACACAAGGTGCTGCTGAGGATGCAGAGAAAGGGGAACCTCTTGTACTGTTGGTGGGAATGCAAACTGGTACAGCCACTCTGGAGAACAGTTTGGAGGTTCTTCAAAATGTTAAAAATAGAACTACCCTATGACCCAGCAATTGCACTACTAGGTATTTATCCAAACAATACAAAAATACAGATTCGAAGGGCTACATGCACTCCGATGTTTATAGTAGCATTATCAACAAGGGCCCAACTATGGATGGAGTCCAAATGTCCATCTACTGATGAATGGATAAAGAAGATGTGAGATATGTGGGGGTGTGTATGTACGTACGTACGTACACACACACACACAGGAATATTACTCAGCCATCAAAAAGAATGAAACCTTGCCATTTGCAATGATGTGGATGAAGCTACAGTGTATTATACTAAGTAAAATAAGCCAATAAATACCATATGATCTCACTCATATGCGGAATTTAAGAAAGAAAACAGATGTACATATGGGAAGGGAGAAAAGAAAAAAAGGAGAGAGGAAAACAAGCCATAAGAGACTCTTAATGATAGAGAACAAACTGAAGGTTGATGGGTGATGGGTATGAAGGAGGGCACTAGTGATGAGCACTGGGTGTTGTATATGATAAGTCACTGAATTCTCAGAAACCATTATTGCACTGTATGTTAACTAAGTAAAATTTAAATTTAAAAAAAATGAGGACTGGGGCGCCTGGGTGGTTCAGTCGTTAAGCATCTGCCTTCGGCTCAGGTCATGATCCCAGGGTCCTGGGATGTAGCCCCGCATCGGGCTCCCTGCTCGGCAGGAAGCCTGCTTCTCCCTCTCCCACTCCCCCTGCCTGTGTTCCCTCTCTCGCTGTGTCTCTCTCTGTCAAATAAATAAATAAAATCTTTAAAAAAAAAAAAAAAAAATGAGGACTTAGCTTATAAGGAGTAAGTAAAGAATAATAAAGTAAGGTTAGCTTTATGTTTCTGTGATTTGCAAACAAAGCTGTTAGATTTGGCCTAAAGTCAGAAAAACCAACCATGTGTTAGACACTTAAAAGATGACTATGTGCTAGACACTCCCAACTATGTAGATGAAAAGACTTACTCCTTGCTTTCAACAAGTCTATACACAGACAGCTAATTAAACAATAATGTTCAAGGTGAAGTGGGTCAGGATATTAACACCCATTCTTCCCCCACCCTCAGCTGAAGTCACATCGAGGAAAAGAAAAAACAAAAGTTGTAGTTCACAAAAGGACTGACCAGAAACTAATAAATAATATACTTTCCGAGATTGCATATTTCCTCTAAAAATCATTTCAGCTGACTTAAATCTTTTTCACCTGGAAAAATGTCAGAGATTTTGAACCAAATATCTGGCCTTGATCCCCAGATATTATTCTACTAAGTATATGTTCAAGAAGTTATCCTTCGAACTAAAATTTTAATATCAAAAATTTTTTTAAATTGTTATGGTGCTCCTAACAGACCTAGAAACTTTTCTTACAAATTACAAAATGATCTTATATTTGTTTACAGTTTGTCATTTAAGATCATAAATGTTATATATGTAAAGATAAGATTTACTATTTCTTCACATATAATGATGTTAACTGCCCTACAAAAGGAAAAGTATGTTCTGAATGTTTTATCCATCTATCTATCTAGACCCACCTCTGCTTCACAGCAGCAATTTGCAAGCTGGGTATACTACGCTTCTACTCAACCAGAGACGGGCAAATTAACCAACTCTACCAAACATCAAGTTTGCAGACTTTGTACCATGTTTTAACTATTTAAACTATCGTAACAGAGATATTTCCAAACAACCACAAAGTGACCATCAGGTAAAATATTCTGGTCAATTGATAAAATATTCTTCCCTTCAATGAAGGAGTATTTCAGAGTTAATTCAATTAATCTAATTCAACACCCAAATAAAAACAACAGGAGCTGAGTGTAATTAGCAAAAATTAATGAATACTACAAAAAAGACCCAGCATCAACTCAATTGTCTTTGTCAAGGACAGTGAATCCATTATCCTGTCTTTCACCTTCTTAAAACATATAGAGAAACACAGTTTCATCCTCAGGATTTACATTCTGAAGTCAGCCTATATGAGGTGAAAATATTATACATTTAAAATTACTACTCTTATATATGATATACTGTTTCTTCAAATATAACAACAATGGTACCAACATACAGTCAAAATAACCTTCGACAATCTCTTAAAATGGACTTCATGCAGGGTATGGTGTTCACAGGATAAAACACATAAGAAAAATGAGACTGAATTAGAGAACAAAGCCGTATTTCACTCACTACAGAGCTTATACTCATTGAATGAATTTCCAGGGTAATCACTTGCATGATTATGAACCTCTACCCCACCCTTCTTTCTCAAATTCAGAGCATGTATGTTTAAGTTAAATGCTCATGTGATATGACTCCACTACAGTATATAAGCCAGAGAACAAAATTATCCTGTAATAAGTAACCACCAGACACTATTTCCTTTTGTAGCATTACCAATTGAAGAGAATTTCTTTATAGTGTTCTATTCCTCTACCACCCCCACTGCTTTTCAACTTTTACTTAGTTTCTAAAATTGTGCCACCTTAAAAAAAAAAAGAGGCAAGAAAATATATAATTCCTATCATGCCACCAGGTTAAACTTTAAGATGTATTCACATAAGGGGTACCTGGGTGGCTCAGTCGGTTAAATATCTGATTTCGGCTCAGGTCATGATCTCAGGGTCCTGGGATGGATCCCTGTGTGGAGCTCCCCACTCAGTGAGGGGTCTACTTGTGCCTCTGCCCCTCCCCCCTGCTCATGTGCTTGCATGCGTGCTCTCTCTCTCTCTCTCTAACAAATAAAATCTTTTAAAAAAATGTACTCACATAATAAAACACGATTCCTACAGTCATTCAGGCTATTGTCTTCTTAAATTCATTGAGATGATTAATAACTTAAAACTTGTATCAAAATCCAATTTTAGTAAGAAAACATATCTTACCCACAACCATAAGTGTGAATTCAAACCCTCTCTTCACTGATTTTCTGTATACTTGATTTGGGAGATTTGCAAATCCCACATAGCCTTCAAGGTTCTTCTGTTGCTGAGAAAAGCAAAAAGGGCCAAGTTATTCATGTATCAACAAAAGTCTTCTGTCACACATTTCAAATTCCCGTCAATAACCTATTTTAGAAAACTATACAAACTATTATTCAAGGCAAATCAAATAGATTTTATAGTGTTACCAATAAAAGTATTAATTGCAACAATAAACAAAATGAATTAGGAATATGAGTGATTTGACAATATAATGGTCAATTATAAAAACACATGGGCAAAAAGTAAAAACTAAAGAAACCTGCCTCAGAGCAAAGATTTCAACTTACAATGAGTCAATAACAAGACTCTGACCAATCAGCTAAAAAAAAAATAACAATAAAAAATAAAGGGTTTTTCATAATAAAAAATTCAAATCCCCTTATAGTAAGAACTCTTTTTTTTTTTTTTTAAGATTTTATTTATTTATTTATTGGAGAGCGAGTGAGAGAGAAACAGCATGAGAGAGGAGAGGGCCAGAGGGAGAAGCAGGCTCCCCGCTGAGCCGGGAGCCCGAAGTGGGACTCGATCCCAGGACCCTGGGATCATGACCTGGGCCGAAGGCAGTTGCTTAACCAACTGAGCCACCCAGGCGCCCAGTAAGAACTCTTTTAATTATCCCTTTGCTCATACTAATTATCACAGGTATGAATTCCTTGAAATTTGTCTACTTATTCATGAAATGAAATCAAATGTTGAGTTTAAAACAATTTTCTCATAAATTCTTAAAACTCTCATAGTCAAGGCCAATCAGTAAACAATATCTTTCAAGCTATTAATACCAGGTCCAATTATGCCATTTCAGCATTTCAATTGATCCTGCTGCCTCCCTCATCAGGGACATCAGATTTATCCATATTTTAAAGAAAATCAGAATTCAGTTTTCTGCATGGTTTTTGATTCTTTGATGACCTCAACAATAATTTCATGAGTAATTCAAAGAAGCCTACTTTTAAATTGGTGTAGTAATTAAATCTGACTTTTAACTTACCCAATGGTGAGAAAAACTGTCCATAGTTCAGACCATCTGAGTGAGTAGTCTTACTGGTTAATTTTACTTAGAGGTAGGTCTTAGTCATCATTAAAATACAATGGCAAAATATTCCTAAGAGGTACATATTTCTCTTAAAAGTTTTTGACACATTTAATGTCTCATTAAAAAAAAAATACTCATGAGATCAAAGATTAACTCAACACACTTGGATTTAACAAATAGCAATCTGCATTCCTCACTAGTATCACATGTAACAAAATATTCCATCCACCACCTTTTAGCCTTTTTTTTGGGATTCATATAAACTAATCTTTAAGCCAAATGCTGACAGGATAACCAAGCCAATTAAATGGAAAAGCTAGTTTTAAATACTAACCAGGATACTGATCAGAGTATAGTATTTTAAAACCAAATATTTGAAAGCCTACTATGTATAAACTAAAAATATGTATTAAATTTAAGGCTTCCTTAGCTCATATTTCATTCAACTGTAAGTTAAATTTAAGTTAATTTAGACTGAAAACATCTCTGTAAAAATTATCTCATATACTCACAGCTACTTTGTAAAGAACACATTTCCATCATTCCAGTGTTCCAGATTCCAACAGAACAGATCCACAGAAGAACAGTAAATGAGGAATTCCAAGAATTGTATATGACACATTCAGTCCAAACAGGAAAGGCAAATCCATTGGAACACAGCAAAAAATAGAGGGAAAAATGAAAGTTACTTGCATGTAACTCAACAAATTAGAAATAAATTACAATAAAATAAGGACAGACTTTATACATGTCAAAGTAATACTTTTTTTGTGGGATGTAAGTCCCAGTGAGTTTTAATTAATGTGCAGCAGCTCTCCTGAAGACCTCTTATCTTTTTATAAAAACCAATTACTATGCCCTGCATTTAAAGTTTTTTTAAAAAAATGGTAGAAAAGCTGTCAAGTATGAAGTTTCAGCAAGGTATATAGGGACTGAGTTTAAAACCCAGGGAAAAAAATGCAACTTTCATACAATTTTGCTTTGTCAATCCCTGAATTAAGACAGCCCATATCAGATAAATGCAAATGTTTTAGTTAAAAATCTTTATACACTGCTATATTTCAAGTTCTACTGATTAAAGTTCAGAATTGGAAGAAATACAGACTTGTGGATACAGGAAAGGGAAGGAAGCTAAAGATAGCAAGCAACAAATGGGAAGATGAAGTTAATGTGAGCTGTGAAAACTGAAAGGCAACCAACGAAGCACAGAGAAGAAAGTAGACTAACTTTGGACACAATGTCTGTGAAAAGTGTACATCTATATTTTATATTGACATAAATCTATGAGTTATATCACAACCTGGAGCAGATGATGATATTCAAATGTCAACTTCACAGAGGCCTGCCCTGACCACCCTATCTAAAATTACAACTCCATTCTCCTCTGCACTTTGCTGCAGCTTTATGTTTTTCTCCTCAGAACTTTTTTTTACCATCTAACATATATTTTACTCATCATATTTATTGCAATCTCCCTACTCCACCTCCAACTACAATGTGAGCCATCAAGGTAGAAATTAAATAAATTACATAAATTGTGGCATCAAAAAAGAAGCCACCATCTGGGAGAGTTGAAAAAGTATCAGGGAGAGTATTTTAGGTTGCATATTCAAGGACCGCTCCAAACAAAAGATATGAGAAAAATGCCCGAGAGTATGTCCCTGTGTCTTATTCATTGCTTTACCCTCAAGTCCTTGAACAGTCTTTGGCATATAGTACAATATTGGGAATGAATTAAGAAAAGGGGGGAAAGATGTCTAGGCAAAAGGCTGGGACCTAAAGTGGAGATGAACTTAGTACTTTTAGACCAAAAAGAAGGTACATGAACTACAATGAAGTAAGGCGGTGGATCAGGCAGAAAAGTGATAGAAAACGAGGTCAGGGAGGCAGGCAGAGGCCAGATCATGTGGGACCCAGCCAAAGTAAGAAATTTGGATGTTATTTTAGGCATGATGGGAAGCCACCAGAGAGTTATACACAGGCAAGTGACCTGACCTGATTTGTGTTTTAAAGATAGCTCTCACGGCTAAGAGAAGAAGTGGAGATAAGAAAACTAGTAAGGAGCCTACTGCAATAGTCCAAGAAAGAAAGGGTATACTGAATTTAGATGGTGTGGATGCAAGAAGAGATAAGAAGGATTCAGAATATATTTTGAAGGTAAAACTGCCAGGACATTGCTGATGCACTGGATGTGACTGGTGAAGGAAAAACAGACCAAGATAACTCCTACTTTTTGGCTTAAACAACTCAATGGAGTGGTATCTCTAAGGAAAACAGGAACAATGGGGGGGAATAAAAGATTAGGTGGTGAGGGCCCAAATCGTCAAAATCATAAACAAGTTTGAACATGTGAAGTGTGATGTGTCCATTATACATTCAAGAAGGCCAGTAGGCAGTTAAATACGTAAGTCCACAAAATGCAGGGTTGGTTGGTGCTGAAAACATAGATTTAGGAATCATAAGCATATAAGTAGTATTGGCAGAGGGTTGGATTCTTGGGGAGAAACTACAGATTATGGGGCCTAGCCAGACTCCTGGAGCACTCCAACACTGAGCTGTGAGGCAGAAAGTGAGAAAGATCAGTCAGCAAGAAGGAACACCAGGAATGGCTCAAGGTCACTCAACTGTGTTAAATGCCACTGAAAGGTCAAATGAAATACCAAAGACATAACCATAAAAATAATGTTACTGGTAACTTTGGATAAGAGCAGTCTCAGTAACATAGTCTGCTATGAGTGAGTAGGTTGAGGGTACAC
Organism: Mirounga angustirostris; assembly: GCF_029215605.1. Lineage (NCBI taxonomy): Eukaryota > Metazoa > Chordata > Mammalia > Carnivora > Phocidae > Mirounga > Mirounga angustirostris. Next base: position 41,312,721 of record NW_026991720.1, read on the forward strand.
AATTATTTGCACATAAATATTATAACATTTTAAATAATTCTGTTTTAAATTAAATTATTTTAAAATTAAACACATTACTTATCAGCCCCCTATAATTATTTCCCAGAGGAAGAAAAACATGTCCTACTCATCTCTATATTCCTAGCAAAGTGCTGATACATGAGAGCTATTTTAAAAAGCTAAATGGCTAAAATATATACTTTCAGGAAAATTCCTTCTAAGGAAAAAAACTGTGTCCAAAGATCAAAAAAAAAAAAAAAAAAAGACTTTGGGAATATACCAATAATATAACATGGGTTGACTAAAACATATAGACTTTTCACATTTCATAAGAATCATTCCTTACCCCAAATTCTAAAATCAACCATAGTCTGTAATTCAGAAGACTTAACCACCCACTGATTCTTTTCCTGGCCAAATAAAATGTTCACAGTACCAGTGTGAAATGTAATCTCTGGATAAGAAACATTATTTATAGATGTGAATGATATAACTGTGACACTTATAAGCATGTGAATATAGATAAAAGTATATTCTCATGCAGGCTTCTACCAAAATACCTTAGGGTCTCAAAAGTGTTACTTGATTTGAAATATGAGTTACATAAGAAAGAACAGTTATCAAAATTTTTTTTTATAAAAAGTTTATTTATTTGAGAGACAGAGTACAAGCGAGAGAGTACAAGCAGGGAGAGCGGCAGAGGGAGAAGCAGACCTCCCACTGAGCAGGATGCCCGATATGGGGCTCCATCCCAGGACCCCGGGATCATGACCTGAGCCTACGGCAGCCGCTTAACCAACTGAGCCACCCAAGTGCCCCCAAATCATCTTCTCTAAAGGCATATATTTACAAAAATCTTTTAGTTACTATGCCAAATCTCTATGGCAAAATTCTTATTTAAGAAAATCAAATCACAACAATTCACTGCTTGTTATTTCACTGTCTGTGGAAAAATCAACTTAAATACAATATCCAGTAATCTCAGTGTTTAACTTACTTAACCTTATTTCTAGAAATCAATTATATTTGAAGAACAAGATGCTTCAAGTAAGTTCCGACTGATAGATTATTGGAACCCTTAAGAATACTTCACCTTCTCTTGCCATTTGTTCCGATTCCAAAGAATAAAGTTATGAAAATCTTGGCATCTGAAATCCATTATCGTTTTTAAAGGTCTGAACATTAATGTGTTTCAACAAATTTTCCAGAAGAGAAAAGCAGCAATTTATTTTGAAAAATGCCAAAAATACATTTCCATAACAACAACAAAATCGAGCAAGGGGAATTGTAACAGAAAGGAAACCTGGCAAAAACCAGAATTTGAGGAAAATTAAAACATACCCATGCTACATGTACTACAAACCTTCAACTTCCCTCATCTTTACAAAATGAGACATTCAGCCCCAAATTACCTTAATATCACCAGAATTCTATTCCTCCCCTTAATAATTGCAATTAAAAAAAAATCAGGCTATAAACATCCAAGCTTTTTATCCATAACTTTAAATTTCAAAGATAAACATTTGGTCTCTTCCTAATTAACTTCAAGTTCAATTTGTGCCCTTTGGAATTTAAAACATACATATATTGTACATTGTTTTATACATGGACAAAAATAATTTTCCTTCTTGTAAAATTTAAGCAATTCTAAGTACAAAAAACTATGCACTACAAAAGGAAAGGTTATTGATACATAATTTTATCTGTCTACTCCTTAGTATTCTTAAAAGTCTTACATCGTATACATAGATATAACTCTCCAGCACTTGCTTAGTCTTACATAACCCAATGGAAAAATTAAAGAATGTCACCATTTAAATGTTTTAAATATTTTAAGTATAACTGGTATAAAAATACCTACATTCCAGATTTAATAACAAGAACACTAAAATGTTACAAGATTACAAGGGTATGTCCTAAATGTTGGCTTTAATGTCCCCTCACCCTAATTTTTTTGAAGAGTTCATGTCTTAGTTTGCCTGCCCTCAGCTCCTCCCTTTTCACTGAGATGAGCAATTATGTACTGATGAAACCAACTTTTATTTTCTCTATTCTGGATTCCTAGTTAATATGCTTAAAATATTTTAATATTTAAATCTATGAATATATGTAAGAATAAGATGACTTTAAAACTTTTTTTTTCTTTACTCTGAACCTGGAATCTAGATCTCTACATATATAGAATTACTCTCTCACTCAATCAACATAGTTACTGGACCTTCACAATGTATGTACTAGCAATTAGGTACACAAAAATTAATAAAAACAAGATCCCTACTTATGAAATTAAGAACCTAAGGTCAGGTAAGTTAGAAGGCAATTATAATAACAGTGATAAAATACTATGATCTAGGCAAACATGAAGAATGGCTATGAGAACAAAAAAGGCAGGGGGAGGGGGAGGAGCTTGGTTCTATTCTTAGGTCAGATGCTTCAGATCCTGAAGGACTAGCAGGTCTTAGTCTGATGAGAAATGTGGGTAGGTGCTGGAAAATACGGGTCTCAAGCAAACTAGTTGGTAACTGCAAAGGCTCAAAAGCAAAAGGAGAGCATGATTCTCTATGGGAACTACAAATTTAATACATCTTAGTTTCAGCGTCTGGGAGCTACAGCATAGGAAACTTAAGCAAAAGCCAGATCATGAAGGATTTTGTTAGCCACACTAAGGATCTTAGATTAGACTTCATCTTGGGCGCCTGGGTGGCTCAGTTGGTTAAGCGACTGCCTTCGGCTCAGGTCATGATCCTGGAGTCCCGGGATCGAGTCCCACATCGGGCTCCCTGCTCAGCAGGGGGTCTGCTTCTCCCTCTGCCCTCTTCCCTCTCGTGCTCTCTGTCTCTCATTCTCTCTCTCTCAAATAAATAAATAAAATCTTAAAAAAAAAAAAAAAGATTAGACTTCATCTTGAAAGCTTATGGAGATCATTAAAGGACTTTAAGCATAAGAATGCACAATCACATTAATTCACATGCAGAATCACATTCTTATTTTAGAAAATTACCACTAACAAGAATATTGAAGATGAACTATAAGTGTTCTCAGAATGATAGCAATCCCAAAAGCTGGTGCAGTAACTCAGGGAAAAAATTAAGACTTGAGCCAAGAAAGAAGTGAGGATGAAGAGAAACAGAAGCTAAAATTCAACTGTCTATTAAGGTAGCCACTAGCTACACGTGGCTATCAAAAACTGTGAAATTTAGCTAGCCTGAAATGAGATGGGATGTAAATGCAAAATACATGCCAGATTTTGAAAACTTAGTATGAAAAGAATTTTGAAAAATATCTTAATTTTTATAGTGACTGCATGCTGAAATGAAATTTTAGTCATATTGAGTGACATAAAATATGAACTAAAGTTAATTGCACCTGTTTCTTTTTACTTTTTAAATGTGGCTATTAGAAAAGCTTAAATTACATATATGACTTACATTAATTTCTACTCGACAGTGCTAGGTTAGATATTAATGAGATGAATTTACAGGTCTCTATAACTAACCCGGGGGGTGTTAAGATTGAGATTTCTGAATTTAGGTTTGAACAACTGGATTACGGTGGTACCAATCATTAAAAGCAGGAATCACTTGAGTTTAAGGTGTTAACTGGACTTTAGAGAGACAAATGTCTAGTACACAGCTTGCATATATAAAAGTTAGAAGTTCTAGAAATGTCTGGGTGAAACAGATAAAACATTTTAAACCAACACTTAAATGGTAAGAAGGCCATGGGTATGAATCCAAATATAGTACACGAAGTAGGAAGCAGGCCAGAACCAACACTAACATCCCACCACCTACACAAATCTAGAAAAAGATGAGCGAGAAAAAGAATGAGGAAAAAAGAGGTTCCTAGATGCAGTTTAAAGAGATCAATTATAGTGGCCTTTTCTAAGAAGTGGTCAACTGTACCAAAAGCTCTGGAGTGATCAATATAGATATAGAAGAATCTACTTACTATCAGGGACCTTTGTCAGAACAGGGGAAAGACAGAAGAAAAATGCATATTGGAAGTAAATAAACAGTGAATAAATGCAGGGAATGAGTATAAACAATTCTTTCTGAATGCTCATCTGTGCAGAGCAATAAGGTAGAACCTGGAGAATAACAAGGGGTCAAGGGAGGGTTTTAAGAGAAAAAAAAAAGATAGTTGCATCCATTTAAATGCTAATAGAAAAGATCAAGTAGACAAATGGCTGAAAAAAGGGTAAGTCAGGATACAATGTTCTAGAGTGAGGGATGAGGTTTTCTCCAAGGGCCAAAGACAAAATCATGTACTAATTCTAAGGAGAGGAGGACCAGGGAATATTAAGAGGTAACATTTGAATGAGCAACCACAAGAATAGAGAGAAAGACTAGGAGTCCATAGGAGACAGCCAAGCAACTCTATATGCAGGTTAAGGCTGAAGACCACAAATCTGTGTGAATGTATCCCAGAAGCCATAGAATCTTTTTGTCCAGTACCAATCTGCAACTTCAGTACAGCAAACAGGCTGTAGGAGTCATATGAAACTCTTATTTTGCAGAAAGTGTGCACAAAAGTACAAGGAATTACAGGAGCTGACAAGTATAGCTGAAGTGATTCAGTGAACAAAAATGAAAAGGGTCAAGGAAGAAAGGTAGGAAACAAGGAAATGAGAAAGCTAAAAGAATGTGAACTTGTGGTTAGAACAGGCCATACAATTAAAATTTCAGAGGTGGAACAGAAGTTCTAGATGATAACTACATGGGACCGTTAAAATGATGGCCCAAGCACAACCCAGAAATTGTGAGGCTAAATTACTGAATTAGTTGTACACATGGGCACTAAAAATGCCCCAGAATGATGACAGAGCTTGGGGAGGAAAGGAAAACTAAGTGTTTTGTGCCATCTTGATGAATAAATACAAACTGGCAAATTTAAAAAGTGTGAGAACATGCTGCTGTTAAACAGCATAAGCTTTAAAGAAGCAGGGCTTTTTTTAAAGGAAGAATGGTCTAGAGTCTAATCAGCACTGCCTAATAAAAGTATAAAATAAATCACATATGCAATTGTAATTACCCCACTAAACACATTAAAAAACTAAGAGTAAAAAGAATTTAACTTTAATAATATGTTTTATTTAACCAATGTATATACAACACTATTTCAACATACAATCAATATAAAATTATTATGATTCATTTCACATATTCATTGCTCTGCATCCTTTTCTTTTGTAGTAATCTTTGAAATACAGCACACTTCATTTAGGACTAGTCACATTTCAAGTGCTGAGGATCCATGTGGTTAGTGGCTACTATACTAGATATAGATATAGAACATTTCAAGGATATAAAACATTTCCATCGTGCCAAAAGATCTCCTGGAGCACAAAATGAAATGAATAATAGTACCCAGTACTGGGTTAGGATGCTGGCAAATAAGCATCTCCTACATGACTGGTGGAATATAAATTTAAACCATTTGCCTGAAGAGCAATCTGGTTTTGCAGACCAAAAGCGTAAATTTTCATGCTCCCAGACTCAACACATTCCACTTCCACACATTCATAATTTTGAGAATATATTTAAGATTTAGCTATAAGAACATCTAACAAAACACAGTTAATAAAAGTAAAAGACTGTAAAAACCATGTCCCAAAAACAAGTGAAAGAAACAATATATCATGGTATTCCCATATGTAAAAATACCATACATTGTAAGTTTTAGAAGAATAAGCATGACAGATAACATTATATTAAGTGGAAAAACTGTTTTAGACAGCTGACACAGTATTATGTACCTTTAAACATTCTCTTGTGTGCACACGGAAAACAATTAAAAGGATAAAGACTGGAGTGACAGTAAAGAAACTGACAGGGTAAAGATCTCAGAAAATTCTCTCCTTCAAAAGCAGTGAGAAAACTCAAAATCAACTTCTTCAAAACTCTGGAAGTTAACAAAAGTCTTGCAGCCATCCACAGAGCACTTATCCAAAATAAGGGGGCTGAATCTGGGTAACTTGCCCATTCTCATCTCCCCTCCCAGCTCCACAGTAGCCTTGAAAACCAACAGCACACAATCATGGCAAAAATCAGCATCTTGACAGCAACTGGATGAGGCAGGACAGGCTCTTTTGAAGCCCTATTCCCAGACAACTATCATTATTTGGCCTGTCTGGTGTTGCCCTAGAAGACTCCATAAATAACCACAAAGATAACCAGAGATTTCAGTGACAACACATAGCACAGAAAGCAGAATTTACAGAAAGTCACCAAACAAACAACAAACAGCAATAAGAAACCCTGGAAGGAGATCTGAGCAAAGTTGCCATGTTGTATTATTTAAAAGATCCAGTTTTTAACAAAAAATTATGAGATATGCAAAAAACACAAGAAAGAATGTCCCATATACAGGGGGGGAAGCAATCAATAAAGACTATTTCCTAAGAACACCAAAACATTAAGCAAAGGCATATTTTTCTTAAATACGTTCAAAGAACTAAGGGAAACCATGTCTAAAAAACTGAAGGGAAGTATGAGAACAATGTTCACCAAACAGAGAATGTCAATAAAGAGACAAGAAAGCATTAGGGGCGCCTGGGTGGCTCAGTCGTTAAGCATCTGCCTTCGGCTCAGGTCATGGTCCCAGGGTCCTGGGATCGAGCCCCACATGGAGCCCCTCATCAGGCTCCCTGCTTGGCAGGAAGCCTGCTTCTCCCTCTCCCACTCCCTCTGCTTGTGTTCCCTCTCTCACTATGTCTCATTTGTATCTGTCAAATAAATATATAAAATCTTAAAAAAAAAGTATTAAAAAGAACTAAATATTCTCAAGTTAGAAAGTACAACTGAAATGAAACTTCGGTAGAGAGGCTCAATAACATATCTGAGCTAACAGAAGCAGCAGCAAATCTGAAGACAGATCAAAATAACATTAGCCAGTCTAAGGATTAAATATTCAATAAAAAGGCATATATTGGCTGAGTAGATTAAAAACCATGATCCAATTATATGGTGCCCACAAGAAACTCTTTTTAGAATCACAGACACAACTACCTTGAAATAAAAAGGATTTAAAAAATAAAAAGAGAGCTGGAGTGGCTCCAACACACACGTTAAGACAAAATTGTTACCAAAGACAAGGATCCTTAATACTGATTAAAACATCAATTTATCAAGAAGGTATAACAATTATAAACACATATGCCCCTAAAAACAGAGCCCCAAAATACACAAAAACTGAGAGAATGGAAGGGAGAAATAATACAATTCAACAATAATAGTCTGACTTCAATACTTCACTTTCAAAAATGGGTTAAACAACTACAAAGAAGATAAATAAGGAAACAGAAGACTTGAACACAGCAACTAGACTTAACATATATAGAACACTGCACCTGAAACCAACAAAATACATTCTTCTCAAGTGCACATGAAATGTTCTCCAGGACAGACCATATATTAAACATCTTAGTCTCAATTTTAAAGGGTTGAAATCAGCTGTTGTGGATAGTCTTCTTATACAAAAGAATGAAATTATAAATAACAAAAGGAAATTTGAAAAAGTGACAGCTGTGGAAGTTAAACATTACACTCTGACCAATGGGTCAAAGAAATCACAAAGGAAACTATAAAATTTGAGATTAATAATACTACTATTTTAAAAAAGCACAACATACCAAAACTTGTTGAATGCAGCTAATTCAGGGCCTAGAGGAAAAGTTATAGCTATAAATGCCTATGCTAAAGAGAGAAGATCTCAAATCAATTACCAAACACTTAACCTCAAGAAACTAAAAAAAGAGCAAACTAGATGCAAACCAAACAGAAATGAAGACTAGGGCAGCAATAAATAAAATATGTAACAAACATAATACAGAAAAAATGAACCAAACCATAAGTTGGTTCATTGAAAAGACGAAAATTTAACAAACCTTAGCAAAGACTAATCAAGAAAACAACAGAAAACACTCAATAATGAAATTCAGAATGAAACAGGGCAAATCACTACTAACCTTACAGGAACAAAAAAGATTATAACGATAAACCTCTGAATAAGTGCATGCCAACAAAGTGAATAACCTATAGAGAAATGAAAAAATTGCTACAAAGACACGAACTACCCTAAACTGGCTCAAGAAGAAAAAATCTTAAGTCCTATAAAAAAATAAAGATGGGGCGCCTGGGTGGCTCAGTCGTTAAGTGTCTGCCTGCCTTCAGCTCAGGTCATGATCCCGGAGTCCCAGGACCAAGGCCCGCATGGGGCTCCCTGCTCAGCGAGGAGTCTGCTTCTCCCCCACCCCCTCTCAAATAAATAAAATTTTAATTAAAAAAATAAATAAATTACATTAGTAATCAAAAACCTTCCCACAAAGAAAAGCCCAAGTCCAAATGGTTCCACTAGTGAATTCTACCAAGTGTTTAAAGACAGCTCAATCCTTCACAAACTAATCCAAGAAACAGAAGAGGACAGAACATTGCCCTGTTTTACCCTGATACCAAATCAGACAAACACATCAAAAAACAACAACAGACAAATGCCTTTTATATACGTGCAAAAACCATCAACAAAATACTGGCATACCAAAACCAGCAATATAAAAAAAGAGTATACACCATGACCAGTGGAATTCATCCACTGATTGGTTCTTCATATGAAAATTAACCAATGTAATACACCATATTAAGTAAATAAAGCAATAACAACAACAATAAAAAAAAAAACCACATGTTCATCTCCACTAGACACAGAAAAAGCACTTGACAAAAAATCCAACACCCTTTCATAATAAACACACTTACCAAACAAGGCATAAAAGGGAACTTCCTCAACCTCATAAAGCATGTCTAAGAAAAACCCACAGCTAACATCATACTCAGAGGTGAAAGACTAAATGCTTTCACTCTTCAGGAACAAGGCAATGATGTCTAGTGCCACTTCTACTTAACACTGTTCTGGAGGTTCAAGCCAAGGTACTTGGCAAGAAAAAGAAAAGGCAATCAAGTTGGAAAGAAGAAGTAAAACTATCTCTATTCACAGATGACATGATCTTATAAATAAAATACCTTAGCAAATCCACTAAAACACACACACACACACACACACACACCATGAACTAATAAAGTTGCAGGAAACAAGATTAACAAAAACTTACATTTCTGTATGCTAGCAAAAAACCTAAAATGAAAATTAAAAAAAAATTCATTTTTAATATCAAAAAATAAAATACTTAGAAATAAATCTAATAAAAGAGCAAATATTACACACTGAAAACTATAAAACACATCAAAAAACTAAAGATCTAAGTAAATGAAAGCTCTTCTGCATTCATGGATTAGAAGAATTTCATTATTGAGTGTTTTCTGTTTGTTCAGATGGCAATATTCCCCACACTGAAAGTCCCAGTTGGCTTCTTTGCACAAACTAGCAAACTAACTCTCTAATTCATGTGGAAATTCAAGAGACCAATAGCCAAACAATCTTGAAACCATACAAAGCTAGAGGAGTCACACTTCCTAGTTTCAAAACTCATTTACAAAGTTATAGTCATCAAAACGGTGTGGTACAATTGTAAGGAGAGATGTACAAATCAACGGTGGCAATACACCCTTACATTTTATGGTCAACTATTCTACAAGGTTGCCAAGACAACTTAATAGGAAAGTGTTTTTTCAATAAAAGATGGTAGGATTACTGGATATTCATATACAAAAGAAAGAAAATAGTTACCCACCTCACACCATGTACGAAAGTTAATTCAAAATGGATCAAAGACCTAAATATTTGTAAGATCTAGATCTATAAAACTCTTAGAAGAAAACAGTTGAAAATCTTCATGACCTTGAATTAGGAATGGTTTCTTAAATATGACACCAAAAATAATACATCAATAAAAAAAGGTAAACTGGATTTTCTCAAAATTAAAAACATTGTGCTTCACAGAATACTGTCAAGAAAGTGAAGACAACCCATGGGAATGGCAGAAAATATTTGCAAATCATCTATCCAGTCTGTTCTGGACTTATATCCAGAATATGTGAAGAATTTTTACAACTAAATAAAAAGGCAAATAACCTGATTAAAAATTGGGTAAAGCATTCAAATAGACATTCTTCCAAAGATTTATAGAAGTTGCCAATAAGCACACAAGGAGATGCTTAACATCATTAGTCATTAGAGAAATATAAAATAAAACCACAATGACAGCACCTCACAGCTACTAAGATAATTTAAAAAGACAATGTCAAGTGTAGACAGATGTGGAGAAACTGAAAACCTCATACATTGCTGGTGGGAATGTAATATACCACAGATACTTTGGCAAAGAGTCTGGTAGTTCTTCAGAAAGTTAACATACAGAAACCCTTTGATCCAGCAATTCCACTCCTAGGTATATATCCAAGAGAACCAAAAGAGTAAGTCCACACAAAAACTTGGATTTAAATGTGTACAAAAGCATTATTCACAATAGCCAAAAAGTAGAAAGAACACAAATACCCACCAATGGGTGAATGGATAAACAAAATGTAGTATTATCAATCTAATGAAATACTGCTCAACAACAAAAAAGGAACAAAGTACTAATACATACTACAGCATGGATGCATCTTGAAAACATCATGCTAAGTGAAAGAAGCTAGTCACAAAACACCAAATACTGTATGATTCCATTTATATGAAATGCTCACAACAGGCAAATCTATAGAGATGGAAAATGGATTAGTGGTTGCCAAAACCTGGGAAGCGGAGGGAATGGAGTAGTAATTACTAATAGGTACAGGGTTTCTTTCTCTGATGAAAATGTCCTAAAATTAGACAGTGGGATGGCTGCACAACTCTATGAATATGCCAAAAACAACAGAACTGTACAACTTAAAGGGGTGAATTTTATGGCACATGTGAATTACATCTCAATAAAGCTGTTATAGCAGGTATGTAGTATCTACAATACACTACCTTTCACATATAGCTTGTGTATTTCCTTCGTGCAAAAAGATAGGAAGAAACTAATAACATTGGTTACCCATACAGATGGGTGGAAAAGTGATAGCGGGGAAGGAGAATAGGGTAAAAGAGATGAGAGGTGGGATGGATACTTCTGGACATACTGTTTTACAGAGTTGACTATTAACACCATAGTAATATTTCAAATATCCCCCCCAAAAAAAAACCCAAATCAGGGCGCCTGGGTGGCTCAGATGGTTAAGCGTCTGCCTTCGGCTCAGGTCATCATCCCAGAGTCCTGGATCAAGCCCCACATTAGGCTCCTGGCTCAGCGAGGAGCCTGCTTCTCCCTCTGCCTCTCCCCCTGCTCATGCTCTCTCTGTATCTCTGTGTCTCAAATGAATAAATAAAATCTTAAAAAAAAAAAAAAAATCAGCCAAGATGTGAGAAGAGCTCAAAATGGACTTGAAACAGTAACAAATGAAACAAACTGTATTTCAAACGAATAACTCCACTGAACACGGTAAGGAAGGAAGAACACAAGTATCTTTGGAAAACAGTATTTTGACTACAGAGTTTAAAGACAAAAGAAGTATACACAAATACTAGTCTACTAAGTATATCTATAACAGCAATTCTGAAACTACAGTTATATATCTATCAGATATGTACAAATATGTAATAAAATGTGGATGAGGGCCAGGTTGTTCGATGTTGGAGAAAGGACTCACAAATAAGGGGGGGAAAGGCTAGACTGAACCTTATGTTAGTGCAGGGTTTCTGGAATCTGAAGACAAAGTATCAGAGTAGTTCAGAATTATAAAAGAATTGGTTTATCGGTATGAATTCACGGTTTTTAATATACATACACACATATATTTATATATACACATATGTATAAATATGGGTGTGTAAACGCATATAAATATACAATTTCCTAGATCTATCTGCTCCAAACACCTAGAAGCAATGACAGCCTAATAGCAATGAACACTTCCAGTGCTCAAATCTTGGTTTCTAAATACTATTCTCAAATAAAAGTAACTTGGTACTCTTTGGAAAAATGACTGATTCCAGGACTTAGGAAGGAAAAATACAAGATGAACCAAAAAGTAAGGAAGTGCTCCCAAAAACTGATAAGGCATGTTGAGATGAATAGGAGCCAACTTGAAAGAGCTACCAATGGTCAAATCCAGGACAATTTGAGCAACAAAAGTGATAAAGTTAATTTCATATGTCCATACCAATATAAATAAATAACTGAATAAATGAACATGAGACACAATAGCTCTTTCTTACAAAAGAATTCCAATTCAAAAAAGGTAGCATAATGGAAACAGAAAATTATATTAAAGCTAACAGCACAGTAATAACTGTGACAGGCAAAAACTGACAGTGGATAAAAAGTATAATGAGAAATAAGTTATCTGAATAGTTCAACAGAAGACTAGTATCTAAAATATACAACTCATTAAGAGTTGTATAAAAAATATACAACGGACCAAAGATTATAACAGACCTCCAAAGATCTATGGATGGCAAAAAAGCACATAAGACTCTCAATGAGTCAGTAGGAAAATGCAAATTAAAATCACAATGAAGTATTTCCAATTCTACTAGAATGACTAAAATTAATTAGAGTGACCATCCCAAGCGGTGCTGAGTATGTAAAGCAACTATTCTTATACACTGCTGATGGGAACGTAAAATGTTACAACTATGTTGGGAAACAGTTTGGCAATTTCTTTAAAAGTTAAGCACAGATCTACCAATGACTTAGCTTAAGTATTTACCCAAAACACATGTAATCATGTGCCACCATCATTACAGCTTTTTCAAAAGTTTACAAAGAAAAAAGCCAAAAGAAAATATATCCAAATTTTAACATAGGTTGTATTTTGCTAATTGGACTCGGAAGTAATTTGGTTTTATACTATCTTCTATGTTCCAAGTTTACTATTAAAGAACTTGAAGCATTTCCATTAAAACAAAAAACAAAAGGATCACATAGAAAGAAAATGAAATAATGTTAACCACAAGTCAGTACGGATTTTTATTTTTAATAAGTAAATCAAATGTTTTTTATTTTCCATTTCTGACAAGTTCATTAGACTGCAAAAGAAGAAATTATAGGAGATAATTCTCACAAGATTTCAATCACGATGTGAACTTGAGCAAGGCGGAGAAACAAAGGCTGGAATACTAATAAAATAAGGTGGATTAAGAGCTGACAAGAAGTATGTCAACTTCCATAATTATACACCACAAGGATCCATCCTTAATTAAGCCCAGATAACATTATTCTACCCCTTGATGAAAACATAATGCTAACACTTGTCAAACCTGCATATGATAAAAGCTGAAAAAGATAACAAATACTTTATATGACACACTCAAAATCCAAATGAAATTTAATATGGAAATATATGGATACAAACCATGTCCTTTTTCACCACCCTGAACTGGAATCTGAAGACAAAGTTTCAGATTAGTTCAGAACTATAAAATGGACCTGCAAAAATAAGAAGCCAGTGGTGGAACACATTTCACCTATTAACAAGCTCCTCTTAAAAAAAAAAAAAAAAGTGTTGAAGAAGCAAGATAAAACAGTAGCGCAGGAGGAAAAGGTAGAAAAATCTTAGTTGACATTATGCTCCATAGGTCAATAAGAAACTAAAAGTCACCCTAAAACGTAGTTTAACTCCTTAACAAGTTTATACAGCATGTACAAGACAAAAGATTTATTCTGATCTGTAATTTTAAGATCAAAAGATACTCAGTTCCTTATCAAAAGGTAAGTGAGCAGGGATATGTACCGAATGAAGACAGTTCAGAGGGGAGTAACAACAATGGTTGGAGGTATATAACCCTGTCATAAAGAAAATGTAAAGACTAAAAGTCTCTACAAAAGACTCAGAGAAAGCTGTATTCAGACTATTAAATAATAATATTAAAAAGAGAAGTTAGACTTACTTTTTAGTCTCAAGGAGTAAAAGAGAACTTCTGAATACAAATATAAAAGACAGATTTCAGATATATACAAAAATAGGAAGAAAAAATTAATGGTGACAGCTATTCAAAGATAAAATGTGCTTCCTCAGAAGGTAGTGAGTTTGCAACACAGGCTAAACCAGCTCCATCCGTTAGAAATAAAACACAAACCACACATGCAATTTTAAATTTTCCAGTAGCCACATTTTAAAAAAGTAAAATTAATTGTAATAATATATTTTAACTCAGTATACTCAAAACATTTCAAAATATAATATAAAAATAAATCATGTTATATTCTTTTTTCAAAGTAAGTATTTTCAAAATCCTTTGTGTATTTTACCTTTATACCAAATCTCAATTCAGACTAGACACAATTCAAGTGCTCAACAGCCATGTATGTTCATGGTTACAGTACTGGACAGGGCAGGGTTGGACAGCCACTTGACAGGTATGCTGCAGAGGAGGAAATTAGAGCACTTTCTGCATAATTAGATTAAATAACTTGATCCATCTTCCAATCCTGAGATCTTGTAAAAATATCAAAAAAATAACAAAAGTAGTATCAAAAACATACTCAAAATTTTCAAAAGATTAACTTTATTCCATTTTAATCCGTCACTGTTATGCTTTTTACACTCATGACAGACACACATATACACACACACAAAATCTGCATTTTACTAGAATTCATTCTGAACACAACATAGCAATTTCATCAAAGAATTCAAATTATTTCAGTATATATCTCCCAAACTAGCTTCTTAAAAGACATCAAAGCCATTTCTTGTCAGAATACCAAATCCCATGACTCATAAAATGTTTAACTGATATTCATCCTAGTATTGCTTACCTAATAAAAAGAAATCAATAAAAATATTATCCATTTTTTTAAAAAACTTTCTAGAGCTTATCTACATTACAAACCATATAGGAAAATAGAAATTTGATTCCTCTTATGGACTGAATTGTGTCAATATGTTGAAGCTCTAACTACAATGTGACTACTATATTTGAAGACAGGGCATTTAAAGAGGTAATCGAAGTTAAAGGAGGTCTTTACAGTAGAGCCCCAAACACATTCAACTGGCGCCCTTATAAAAAGAGGAAGAGATACCTAAGACATCTCACTCTCTCTTCACGAACAAAGGAAAGGCCATATGAGGACACACTGAGAAAGCAGCTGTCTGCAAGCCAGGAAGAACCTTCACAAGAAACCAAACCTGCTCACACCTTGGACTTCCAGCCTCCAGAACTGTGAGAAAATAAAAGTCTGTTGTTTAAGCCACCCAATCTGTGATATTCACCCAATCTGTGGTATGACAGCCCTAGCAGAGTAATACAGTTCCTAAGAAAGTACTTTTTAAAAAAATTGTATTGCAGGGGTGCCTAGGTGGCTCAGTTGGTTGAGCATCAGACTCCTCATTTCAGCTCAGGTCATGATCTCAGGGTCATGGGATCAAGCCTTGAGTCTGCTGGCTCCATGCTCAGTGGGGAGTCTGACTGAGATTCTCTCTCTCCCTCTCCCTCTGCCCTTCCCCCCCCACGGTCTCTCTCTCTCTCTCTCTCTCTCTCTCAAATAAATAAATCTTTTAAAAAATTGTATTGCAAACCAAATTGTTTACTGTTGAAATTACTCATAAATTATAAATATATCTGTTAAATTTACCCTACAACCGAAGATTTTAAAAGCCTGCCTTAGTGAGCTACTGAAGTAACCAAAATAATTTGATATCTCAAAATTTTAAGTTCTATTTTAACCCATAACCAATGCCTTCAACTTATACTTCATTATAAAAAAGAACTCTATTCAAGATCAGTACTATATACACAATAAAGCTAGAGAGTGGTAGGGAGCTCAAAAAAGTATGCCACACATCACAATACTGCAAACACTACTCCACCAACAATAATTAAACATGAACAATAACTGATAATACATAAAAAACTGTGCTATTACCTACTAAAAACGTATCTTCTAGGAGTTCAATGAAAGGGAAGGATCATCAAAGATTCAGATAATTGGGAAAAATCTCCCTGACTGAGTAGTTTTGAGCTGGACCTTCCTTAATGGATGGATGGGGCTTCAAGGTAGATAAGAACAGCATAAGCAGAGGCAAAAATACAAAGAATATTACTCAATCTGGATAGAAGAAAAAGTCCAACCAAGGAAATCCTAAAATGACTGCCTAAGTTTTTAATGACAGAACACATAAAAGAATAATAAGGCAGTACAAATATACCTAGAAATCTGATTTCCAATATCTGCTGTAACTTAGAACTACACTCTGGTAGTAGTTCTAAATTACTGGAGGGTAAATTACATAATCTTTCTGAGGCTTAGACCAGGATAACATCTTTATGAGGTTACTGCAAGGTATATATGAAATATTTGGTACTTCACATATAATGAGTATAATAAATGCTGGTCATTGTAGTGGTTGTGCAATAGATGACAGCTATTATTAAGGCCTCTGGACTTTTATCTTGCAGATAAGTGATTCCCAAACTTGGCTGTAATCTGAAGCATCTGGGAAGCTTGATAAAAAACAGATACCTGGGCATCAGCCTAGAAGTAGGGGATAGGAATCATGCTGATAATTTGTTATATGGACTCCACTAATGATGAACTATACTTAGAACACCCATCCTTCAACCAAAAAACAATGGAATCTCCCAGCCCTACCCAAAAACTTTGAACAAAGATTCCAATTAAAGATGTTTCCATCAAGCATAAAACTCCTCTCTTAACTCCCTTAGTCCTGGCCAGCACTAATGTTGATGGTGTTTACCTCATATAACATTTTGTATCTGCACGTCTGTGGTATTATTTCTGCATTTCCTCCACGTTGACCAAATATTTAACTTTCAATAAGTTAGGGGCTGCAACTTCAGAAAGTCTAAAATTATTCCAAAATTTCAAAAAAAAAAAAAATTACATCTGTGTAATTATCATTTTAACAGCACAGCACAGCACCATGGTCAAACACAAACTTAAGTATTTTTGATGGGTCTGCTTGCCAGTTAAGTCATTCCAGTTATCTTTCTGGCTCACAGCTGAATTTAGCATCTCATAAAGTAACTCCTAGTTGTACTGTATTAGACTAACTTTAACATTCTAACACAAATTCCAAGACAGGACATACTACAGTTCTATCTAGGATCACTAATTTCATCCCTTCATGCCAAGTTCTCATGTCTCCAAACTTACACTAGAGAAATGTTACTCAATTCACCCTTCTCAGCAACAAGAAAAGTAAGACTACAAGCCATCCATTGAGAACTAAGGTCTTTGCAAATTATACAGTGACTATATAAAGAACTTCTGCAGTTCTTTTCTATTTGCACATTTTATACATCCATGGAACAGGAATCATTTCCACTTAAATTTCTTTCCTTTTCACTCAGCATATTAGTTCTACAGATTATAGCTGGGAACCAGAAGTGGAAATCTAACTTCATGCTTAACAGATAGCAGACCTTCAATAAAGAAATGAACCAAGAAATAAAAACAGAGCAACTAAAACACAGAGATTTGTAACAGTAAACTAGATAGCTACAGACTCAAGGACAGAAGAAGGTAAGTACATCCATGAAAGGAGAAATATGTGAAAAGCTATACATTGTTAAAAAACAAAAACTACTCCCATATTGCATTATTTAATAGCCCCATAACGCAGAGCATAAAAGCAAATGTTCCTGATGGTGACTTTAACAAATTCAGTATATTCCACTGAAAGTAGGGAAGCTAATCAGTTTATACGTAACAAATCTCTCTCTCCAAAATGTAAGAAATGTAAATCGAAACAAGTTTAAGGAACTAAACTAACAAATACCCTAGGAAAATAATGGGAAGGCAGAAGGTTTGTTTAAAGATACTCTTTCAAACACTTACAATTCTAAAATACTGAAACTACAAAATGTCTCAAAATAATAAAATGGCTACACAAATCATGATACCAACATTGTAGCACTATATACATATTAAAATAACCTGCATACAGATTAATATACCAAAAACTATATTAAATATTAAGTGAATAATATCTTGGTTTTGTGTAAAAATTTAAGAGTTTACAGAGTACTTTTACTTATATTACCTCATAATATATAATTCAGAGTTTATGAACTCTGGTTCTTCATCAAAATTATCTAAAATACTTAAAATGCAAATTTCTGAGCCCCACCTCACAGCTAGTGAACTAATAAGCTTCGAAGGGTGTTAAGCATTGGAAGTGTTTTCAATGTCTGACCAGAGTGAAGAACCACTAACCACTAATACACCACTAATTACAACCATGGAAAAAATATGTAATTAAGAAAGAACACAAATTAACCTTCAGCAATTGAAATAACTTAATGGCTTTTTTCCTCCTTGTAAATTTGTTTGAATTCATCATAAAAGCAACTACGCATATCTATTAAAACTTTTTAAAATTAAAAACGATTCATTCATTACTGAAAAAAATTTCCTTGTATAGATCACATCCCAGAATGCTACATGTAACAAATTTTTACAATGCTACATGTATTACCCTGGTTACTTTAATAACAGCATAAACAGAAAGCACTAAGATAAAATTACTATGAAGATTCTGCCTCCTTTGCTGTGCAGAAGCTTTTTATCTTGATGAAGCACCAAAAGTTCATTTTTGCTTTTGTTTCACTAGCTTTTGGAGATGTATCTTGAAAGAAGTTGCTGTGGGTGATGTCAGAAAGGTTACTGCCTATGTTCTCCTCTAGGATTTTGATGGATTCCTGTCTCACATTGAGGTCTTTCATCCACTTTGAGTTTATCTTTGTGAATGGTGTTAGAGAATGGTCGAGTTTCATTCTTCTGCCTGTGGCTGTCCAATTTTCCCAGCACCATTTATTGAAGAGACTGTCTTTTTTCCATTGCATGTTTTTTCCTGCTTTGTCAAAGATTATTTGACCATAGAGTTGAGAGTCCATATCTGGGTTCTCTATTCTGTTCCATTGGTCTGTATGTCTGTTTTTTGTGCCAGTACCATGCTGTCTTGGTGATCACAGCTTTGTAATATAGCTTGAAATCGGGCAACGTGATGCCCCCAGCTTTTTCTTTTTCAACATTTCCTTGGCGATTTGGGGTCTTTTCTGATTCCACACAAATTTTAGGATTGTTTGTTCCAGCACTTTGAAAAATGTCATTGGAATTTTGATTGGGATGGTAGTACAGTGCTCTGGATAGCATAGATATTTTAACAATGTTTATTCTTCCGATCCATGAGCATGGAATTTTCTTCCATCTTTTTGTGTCTTCTTCAATTTCTTTCATGAGTGTTTGGGACTTCATCAAGATAAAAAGCTTCCGCACAGCAAAGGAAACAGTCAACAAAACTAAGAGGCAACCCACAGAATGGGAGAAGATATTTGCAAATGACACTACAGATAAAGGGCTGGTATCCAAGATCTATAAAGAACTTCTCAAACTCAACACCCAAAAAAATAATCAAGTCAAAAAGTGGGCAGAAGATATGAAAAGGCACTTCTCTGAAGAAGACATACAAATGGCTAACAGACACATGAAAAATGTTCATCATCATTAGCCATCAGGGAAATCCAAATCAAAACCACATTGAGACACCACCTTACACCAGTTAGAATGGCAAAAATGGACAGGGAAAGAAACAACAAATGTCAGAGAGGTTGTGGAGAAAGGGGAGCCCTCTTACACTGTTGGTGGGAATGCAAGTTGGTACAGCCACTTTGGAAAACAGTGTGGAGGTTCCTCAAAAATTTAAAAATAGAGCTACCCTATGACCCAGCAATTGCACTCCTGGTATTTACCCCAAAGACACAGATGTAGTGGAAAGAAGGGCCAGATGTACCCCAATGTTCATAGCAGCAATGTCCCAATAGCCAAACTGTGGAAAGAGCCGAGATGCCCTTCAACAGATGAATGGATAAAGAAGATGTGGTCCATATATACAATGGAATATTACTCAGCCATCAGAAAGGATGAATACCCAACTTTTCCATCAACATGGATGGGACTGGAGGAGATTATGCTAAGGGAAATGAGTCAAGCAGAGAAAGTCAATTATCATATGGTTTCACTTATTTGTGGAACGTAAGGAATAGCATCGAGGACATTAGGAGAATGAAGGGGAAAATGGGCGGGGAATTGGAGGGAGAGATGAACCATGAGAGACTATGGACTCTGAGAAACAAAACAGGGTTTTAGAGGGGAGAGGGGAAGGGGGACTGGTTAGCCCGGTGATGGGTATTAAGGAGGGCACGTACTGCATGGAGCACTGGGTGTTATACGAAAACAATGGATCGTGGATCACCACATCAAAAACCAATGGATCGTGGATCACCACATCAAAAACCAATGATGTATTGGTAACTAACATAACATAATAAAATTTTAAAAAATAAAAAAAATAAAAATAAAAAGATTCTGCCTTCTCTTATACACATAATGATCTCAGGCAAAGTATTTATAGTATTCGCTATAATTAAAAATACATACCAAAATCTTCCTCAAAAAGAAAAGAACTCTAATTACAATCTGTATGAACATTTGAACATTAAGGATACAAAATGTTATTCATGTAAAGAAACACTAGTGTGACCCTTGGTGTGAAAGAGCTATTGCTATGAAATATATCAGTAGAAATTTTAAATAAGTAAACATCTTAGTACTCTTAAGAAATTGGAGACCCCAGTCTGTCTAACTTTGAAGGACACTGAAGTTTCACACAAATCATTTTATTCCAATTTCCTTCAACTCTTCTCACCAAACCACAAATACAAAGTCTTAAAAAAAACAGTATCAACAGGAGCACCTGGGTAGCTCAGTCGGTTAAGCGTCCAACTCTTGATTTAGGCTCAGGTCATGATCTCAGGGTTTTAAGATCCAGCCCTGCAATTGCTCTCCACTGGCCGCGGAGCCTGCTTAAGATTCTCTCTCTCCCTTTCCCTCTGCCCCTCTCCCCAACTCTAAAAAAAAAAAAAAAAAAAAAAAAAAGGTACGAACAAATTTACTGACCCAACTACAGTATAGCTTTTGATCAATATGGTGGATTCAGTTAGTAAATGTAAAAATTCAAAGCAGAAACGAATAAATTCACAATCATCTTAAATTTTTATTTTCCATCCTAAAGGTCTCTCCTAGTATTAAAACTACCAGACATGCATACTTAGATGTTCTCCAGGCCTCTCAATATCATGTTTTAAATTACCTATTTCAATATATGATACCTACTAATCACCCATTTACTCAGGTTCAGATATTCTGGGCTCATTACTCCCCACCTACATCCCCTCACAACCATCCCCTTCACTTCATGTCCCTTGCCACTACCCTAGTTCTGTCCTTCATCTTTTTTATATATTTTTTAAAGATTTTATTTATCCATTTGAGAGTGAGCATGAGTGGGGAGGGGGAGTAGAGGGAGAAGCAGATTCCCCACTGAGCAGGGAGCCCAACACGCCAAGATGGGGCTTGATCCCAGGACCCTGGGCTCATGACCCAAGCCAAAAGCAGACGCTTAACCGACTGAGTCACCCAGGCACCCTTGTCCTTCATCTTTTAGTCCTAGGATTGCTATGTTAACCGCCCTCAATTCGCTGGCCCCACCCTGGTGTTCTAGCTATCCCTACTGGAATTATCATCATGATGTTCATGGTTACTATTCTTCTCCTTTTAAAATCCTTCAGTAAAGATTTTTTTTTTAAATCCTCAGCACAGGACACCAGATCTCTACTTAACCTGTCTAGCCTCATAAATTACCATGAGTTCTCAGCCTAGAGTAAGTATCCTTCCTCCTCCTCTGCCTAATCACTCTTATCTACCCTTAAAGATTTACCTTTTCCAGTTCAGAAAAGGTATCCTGCTCTGTATTTCCACTGTATACTCTATATACCTTAAAATCCTATCACAAATGATTTACTAAGTAAATGCCAGGTAGGGAAAAGTGAACAAAACACAGTCCTTGACTTTAAGAAACTTAAAAATGAAGGCAGAAAAGTAAATAGTCACTTGCCATATAGTCTGATAACTTTTTTTTTTTTTAAAGATTTATTCATTTCTTTTAGAGAAGGAGAGAGAGGAGGAGCACAAGCAGGAGGGGCAGGGAGAGGGAGAGAGAATCTCAAGTAGACTTGGACAGCAGCACAGAGCCCAATGCGGGGCCTGATCCCATGACCCTAAGACCACAACCCGAGTAGAAACCAAGAGACAGATGCTCAGCTGACTAGGCCACCCAGGTGCCATGATAACTTTTTTTTTTAAAGCTAACATCTGCTCTTGGGGCATCTGGGTGGCTCAGTTGTTAGGCGTCTGCCTTCGGCTCAGGTCATGATCCAGGGTCCTGGGATCAAGCCCCGCATCGGGCTCCCTGCTCCGTGGGAGGCCTGCTTCTCCTTCTCCCACTCCCCCTGCTTGTGTTCCTTCTCTCGCTGTGTCTCTCTCTGTCAAATAAATAAATAAAATCTAAAAAAAAAAGCTAACATCTGCTCGATATGTGAAGCTAAGAACTTGCCACATTATCATCTCATTTAATTCTCATTTAATTATCCAGTAACTTTATGATTCCCACTTTACAGAGAAGGAAACAAAATTCTGTTATTTGCCCAAGATTCAGTTAAGATTTAGACATGTGAATCCAGGTCTAACTCCAGAACCTAAGCTCTTAATCACCTTCTATTTTGACCATCACGGCATTTAACTCAGTATCCCCAGTGCCCACCACACAGCACAAGGCACAAGACATGTTTGTTAAATGAATGAACTTGAGTGCTGAAGTCCTAAGCTGGTAATGACTTAACATCAATACTACAACTTTAGTTAATAATGTCTTGTGTCAAAGGGTTCAAGAGTTCTAATATACTAACACATGTGAAATAATCAACGTCCCAAGTTACTCACCACATTATGGTTTATAATAGCAAAATATTGAAAATGAATGTCTTAGCAGAAAGGGACATGTAAAATCACAGCCTACCTATAATGGAATTATACAGCTGTATAAAAGAATAAGAATGCGCTTCATATACTGATATGGAATATCCTAAGATACACTAAGTAGAAAAAATTAAAAGGTGAGGAAGAATGTGTCTGATGCTACCATGGGTGGGGAAAGGAGGAATGTATGTTTTTTGCTTGTATATGTAAAAATCACCTCCAGAAGAAACATAAAAGAAACTGTTAAAAAAGGTTGCCTGAGGAGGAAACTGGGTTACTTGATAGGAGTAGAAAGATTTTCACTACATATCTCTTTTTAACCTTCTCAATTCTGAACAAAGTGATTGTATTACTTACTTGACAAATATAAACTCCCCCATAGAATAAAAAGCATTTTCAGAAATGAAAACACAAACACTATGTTAACATCCATAAAGTCATGGGCCATAGCTTTCTTGATTACTACTATTTTGCAGTGTCTGACACTTTGTTGGCAGTCAAGTATTTGTTACATTTACAAAAATCTCAAATTGCCACTGCAGGAATATTTCAAATATATTTTACAAAGTAACACTGGAAAAAATGGTTTTAATCATTCTGAAAAACAATCAGGGCCTTATCCCAAGCCTACTGTTTATGGAACTCTGGAAGACTACTACAATCTGTATGCTTTTAAAAGTACCAAGATGATAATTTTACTATTATTTCATGTTTTCTTCATATTTCAAATCTGTCACAATAAAGAAGTTAGGGGGAAAAGACTTTAAAAAGCTACCCAGAAAAACCACTTTAAATGAGTCGACTGCATGTGAATTATATCTCAATGAAGCTGCTTTTTTAAAAAATTTTTTAAAAATTCATCTGTGGACATTAGAAATCAGACCAGTGGTTACCTGGAGCAGTAGAGGGAAAATGGCACAGGGGCACAAGAAACTCTAGGGTGATGGAAATGTTATTTATCTTTAAAATATATATATATATATTTATTTGAGAGCGAGAGCGAGCACATGGGGTGGGGGGGGTGGGGGTGGGGGCAGAGGCAGAGAATCTCAAGTAGACTCCCTGCTGAGCACAGAGTCCTAGGCAGGGCTTGATCTCACAACCCCAAGATCATGACCGGAGCTGAAACCAAGAGTCGGACACTTAAAGGACTAAGGCACCCAGGTTCTCCAAAAATGTTCTTTATCTTGATTGGAATAAAAGCTACAAGGCATATATATTTGTCAAAATTCACTGAACTGAACACTTAAACTCTGTGCCTTTTATTGTATGAAAGCTATACCTCAATAAAGTTACTTAATTTGGAAAGCATTTAAAAGTGCAGATTCCTAGGCCCCTCTCTCAGAGACTGAATCACTGCATGTGTGGTGGGAACTAATTAATCTGCATTTTTAACAGGAGGCTGTGGTTGTCCCTCATGCATGAGGTTTATCAATTATATTTTGGAAAATATTGACCTAGCATAATGTTATGTATCCAGTTAACTACTGATCACATTTTACAAAAATTCATTAATTAAATGATAAACTTACATACATACATGCATACACACATATACACACACATAAGCTACCTAGGTGATTCTGATTCCCAATTTTGGGAAATATGGTGAGAGCACTAAGAGGAAAAATTATGGACTAGATGGTAAAGAAAGACTTCTTTCTTCTCCATCTCCTATGATCCTTCAAAGGCTTCTCCATCACCTGGCACAGTGGTTCTCAATCCGGGGTGATTCTCTCCTCTCCCTCTCACCCCATGACATTTGGCAAGGCCTGCAAACATTTTTTTTGTCACAACTGGGGTAGCGATACTGGCATCTAGTGGGTAGAGGCCAGGGATGCTGGTAAACATTGTACAATGCAAAGGACAGCCCCCCAAACAATTATAAAACTCCAAATTACAATAGTGCCAAGTTTGACAAATTCTGACCTGGAGCCTCGCTTCTCATATGAAGCTACCACAAGTACTCAGTTGTGGCCCCAGAGGTAAACAGAACAGAATTAACGTGTCACCTCTTCAGGAGAGTCAATTTTTACTTCCACATTGGTGACGAAGGAGGAGGAAGAAAGCCTCTTTATACTGCATATAAGGCAAACAAATAAAATGCAAATGTCACATGAATAACAAGATTTTTTTAAAAATTCAAAATAATGTGAACAGGAACAACTTCAGGCTTTACTCCGCAAACTCTGGGGATACTTATTTACTCTCCTCAGCCTACAAACAAGTACTTTTGAAGGTAAGAAACACTTGCCTAAATAAAGTACATAAACTTTAGAATGACAGGCAAAACCTCATCTTTAGCTACCTTCACTTAGATTTTTTTAGGGCTATTTCTCACTGCAGCATAGTCTAACACAGTGCTATTTAAAGTGTGGTGTGTGGACCAGTGAGCCAGTCTGAACTGTTTATCGGTTTACTTCAGTGAAGTATAGAAACTGGAGCACAGAAATGAAAATTTTTATAGCAAAAATAAGTTTATGTCTGTTGGACTGAATAAAAAATTGGGGCTGTATTTCCCCTTTTTTTAAATGCATCTTCATTTTTTAAAATTTTGCAGTACTTTTTGCAACAGTATCAGTCAACAGTGGATTGGAAATTTTAAAAGAAAAGGGAAGGAAAGAAAAGGTCCTTCATCAGTTGGAAAAGCAGTAACCTAATTGTATCCTGATACATCTAGTAAGTGGGCAATGCCAGGATTTAAACCCATGTCTGCCTAACACCAAAGCCCATATTCTTAATCATTATACTATATTTGTTATCACTTTGAACTCAAATCCGTATATATAATCCTACCTCTGGAGAGCTGGACTACACCAGGCACAAATCAAAAGATCTTCTGTATGTCTGGCCTAAAGCCTTCAACACTGAAAGCAAATCAAGCTGCCTCCTTGGCCCCCTTCCCCCCAGGCTCATGCCCAAATCTTGGCTCTCTTGATTTCTGATGATGCATATGGACAAGACCAAAAAAAAAAAATAATAATTAATTTAATTTAAAAAATAAAATAAAATAAAATATATATGTATATATACACACATATACATACATATATACATATATACGTATATATGTATATATAATTTTTTAAAAGATATATATATATCTTTTAAGATATATGATATATAAGATATATACAAAAAAGATATATATATATATATATATATCTCCTCAAGGCCTGGAGCAGAGTCACTAAACAATACTATCTTCTTTTGGGACCCATCCTGTATGGTGACCTCCTCTCAAGGAGCAGGTCCCAGATCTCTCTAACCACACTCCATGTATGGAGTACAGAATAAATGAATCCAAGATAAGAAAAAGCCACATGGACTTAATTGCATTTAAAGTCCTCCCTTCTCCCCTGGGTGGCTCAGTCGGTTAAGCCTCTGCTTTCAGCTCAGGTCATGATCCCGGGGTCCCCAGACCAAGATCTCCACGCTATACCATAATGTTTAAAGACCTTTGATTTGACCCACCCACACTGCACATCCCCCACGTGTTTTCCTATTTTTGACCACAATTCCTAATAAAAATGCTATAACCCAACCCAATACACAATACATATAAAACAAAATTTAACCCCCCTAAAATTCATGCTAAGTGCAATGTACTGCTATCTTTCTTTCCTACTTTTTAAAAATTATTACAAGTCCACGAAATTGATTTCAAGACCCACTAATAGGCCTCAACCTGAAGTCTGCAAAGCACTGCTGTAGAGACCAACAGTCTGCATTTAACACTATGCTCTCATCTGGCAAGCCTAACCCATAATCATGGTACCTTAAAATTCTACTCCTCAAAAACACATTTTTTTCTACATCAGTTTCATGGCACAATAAACCTAGTGTCATTTACAGTCCAAATTTAGTTACAGGGAAAACACACACACACACAAAGTTTTGCCTCAAAATTCCGTAAAATACATAAATGTTAAAGTTAAAATCTTTCAACCTCTAATAAAAAAATTGAAGAGAGCTCATTAGCTCAAAATGTAAGACATGGTTCTCAGCTGGTAATTTAGTCATAGAACAGTACTCTACTGGCAATTCCCAGAATAGAATCTATAGTGAGCATGTGTATCATCAAATTATAAGAAGTCTGAAACCAACCTACTCTACCACTATTTTCACTCTGACTGGTTTATGTCATCTGACCACCCCCCATTATTGAGACCTTGGAAACCACAGATCTAACTCTTCCTCCTACCCATGCTTGCATGTATGTGTGTGTCTGTCTGTGTTGTTGACATTAACCCTCTACAACTGCTCTAACATCTGTCAGGAGTCCTACCTTCTGTTAGACTAGCTCAGAAGTTCTAGCATAGACTTATTTAAGATTATTTCTATGGGAAAACGCACAAATGCAAACAACCAATTTTACAACAAACTTCTGAAACAATCTATTGATAACACTACCTTTCATGTAGTTAATGTACTGAAAACCAAAAATTCTTAACTAAATTACAAAAATATCCTTTCTGTAAATTAAAATCTACTTGACATAAACACAAAATAAATTTCTATTATCAGTTATGATCTTCAATTCTGTAAGCCTAAGAGGGTGTGTGATATTTTTAATAACTGTATTTTTTTTTTTTAAGATTTTATTCATTTGACAGAGACACAGCAAGAGGGGGAACACAAGTAGGAGGAGTGGGAGAGGGAGAAGCAGGCTTCCCGCTGAGCAGGGAGCCCGACGCGGGACTCGATCCCAGGACCCTGGGACCATGACCTGAGCCAAAGGCAGACGCTTAACGACTGAGCCACCCAGGCGTCCCTTTAATAACTGTATTAAGAGGACTTGGCTCCACCATGTTGTCCCATCACAGAATGGCACAATGCTACCATACAAACCATCTATGTAGCTTCCACATTTATTTCATAGCTCCACTCAACCCTATCTCCTCTAGCCCCACCCACTGAACAGCTGGGTGGGATGAAAGATTGTTTCCTGCCCTCCCCCGGCCCCTTCACTTGCTATTTGGAGGAATAAGGGATCCAGGCAGCAGTAAGTAGCTTAGTAATTGTTTTTATCCTGCTAGGGAACCATCCTTTAGTCTATCAGGATTCCACAAATTTCATCCGTACCTGTACACTTAATGCCTAAAAACTTTCCTCCTCAAGTTGCTTTTATATTACTTGGGGAGAGGGAGACGAAGACGACTGACTATACTCATCACGTAAATATGTAAAACAAGTAAAATGCTTTTCAATCTAGATGATCTGTTCATTTAGATTCTCAAGGGCACTCAGGAAGGTATTCTTCCATTCCATCAGAGTAACAAAGCCAAAAGAAATCTTAAAGTTTAACTATAACCATAAACTCGTAAGTTATTTCAGTAACTAAGCAAACACCTGGACGTCACAAATTCCTTCCCTACACTATATTAAAAAAAAAAAAAAAGATTTGAAACAGTGCACTCTCAAAATTTAACTTAGCAAATGAAAATGTGTTAGAAAAATCTCAGTTGCTTATTTCCTACTACACAAACAGTATGAAATGGAACTCAGGAGTGGAAAATGTGAATGAAATGGCCTTGTTCTTTTTCCAATATGTGGGGGAGGAAAGGAAATGAAAGGTTTCTGAAGAGAATAACTGAGAATACTGAAATATTTTCAAAATAATTAATTTCCTTAAACATCACCAGTATTTCCAACTCCCTCCCTTTTCCAGCGACCCTTCCCACCCTTTCCACTCCTCGGGGAGGGGTGGGGGCGCCCTTCCCAGGCGTTCTCTTTCCCCTTTTTCCTAAATATTAAGCCCAAACCAGCTCCTTAGCCTCCGCACTCAAGCCTCGCCCGCCATCCACCGGCCTTCGGGGCCGCGCCTGGGGAAAGGAAACCCCGAGAGGCCGGGAGGCGGAGCGAGGAGGCGACGCGGTTGCCGGAGCCTCTGCAGCCGCCGCCGCCGCCGCCGCCTCTACCGTAGCTTCAGCCTGGTGCATCCTCCTTCCTCCCTCCTCGCCGCCGCCCTCCCGGGCCGGCCCACACACCACCCTCACCCGGGCGCGCACAAACGTCCCCACCCTCCTCGCCAGGCCCACTCCCCACGAGGGGAGCTCCGCCGTGGATACAGCGGCCGCCGACCAGAGGAAACAGGGCCGCGGGAGCCTACGGGCCGGGCGAAGACGACCCCGCTCGGGCCGCTTCGGCGGGGCGGGTGAGGCCGTGGCTCACGGCTCCCCACTCCCCGCTCCTCCGGCCCGCCCGCCGCGGCACAGGAAATACCGCCGCCTCGGCTCTCCTCACATTCAATTCAAACTGTCACCGCCGCTTTCTCCCCTCCCCCCGGGCCCGCCGCCACCGCGCCCCGAGCCCGCCGCCGGCCCACGCCACCTCCTTCGGCCGCAGCTCCCCGCATCGCCTCAGGGCGTACCCCCAGCTCGGTCTGGCGGCCGCAGAGCCCCCCCCAAGTCCGGAGCCGCCGACCTGAGTCGCGGCGGCCCAAAGCTGAGACTCACCCATGGTGCTGCTGTTGACGCTCCTCTCCTCAGCAGCAGCGGATCTCGCACTGACCGACATCCCCTCCCCCCTCCGCGACCAGCCCGGGCGCAGCGCAGCGCGCCGATTCTCCAAAGCCGCCTACGCCGGTTCCGCGGCGTAGCCGCCCGGCGTCGCTGCCCCGCTTACGCAGGCGACAACAGGCGGACTCCTCCACTGGCTCTCGCCCGAGTCCCGCTCCCTCCTCCGCCCCCGCCCCCTCAGACGAAGCTTCCGGGCCTAGCCGACGCCAGCTTCGATCTCGCGAGATTACTTCCTCTGCCCCGCCGCCTCTCTCCATTTCGAACATGACTTCATTGGCATCACTGCTCTTTTGCTACTCAGGTTTAGCCGCCATGTTTAAATTGGCAGGATTTGGCGCCTCCGGGGTCATGGATAGTCAGGCCTCTATGCGTGTTTCTTCAACACTGCCTCTAAGGTTAAGCCGCGTTACGTTTGTCCGTGAAAAGCCTGGGGACGATGAGAGGGAGTGGCCGGTGGGCTATGAGGGTGGGGTTTTGCCCGAATTAAAGATGGCCTCTGTCAGTGCCGCCCCGCGCAATTTCACGTCAGGTTTTGGAGCTGCGGAAGCCGCCTGGTTGGCCTTAGCGCCTCCCTACGGGTTTGACGTAAAGCAAAGAGGCGCCGTTAGCAGAGGCCAGACTGGGAAGCTGCGCTCTGGGCGGGGGCCGCGTCCAAGCCTCTGTTCCCAGCTACTGACCTGTGGGTGCGAGTGGAGAGACGCTTCAAGCAGATGTCTATGCCTCCATCCATCCCCGTGTCCTCAGCTTCCAGGACTCTCGGGGTGGAAAGTGAGATTAGGTCCTGGTTGCCCCGACATTCGCCTGGCGCTGTCACTTTCTGGTGGCCTGGCACAGCCAAGAAGTCGCCTGCTGCAGCTTCCACTGCGGGCTCTTCACGGTCACACTCGTGTTAACTCACTTTGTTGGTCCCCGGTTCCGTCCTGGTGGAGCTATACTCTAGTTGAGAAAATGAATGAACACACGTGAAACTATTGGACAACAGTGAAAGAGTAATTAAGGACTGAAATTTTGTGGTGTCATACTGTAGCAGTGAATGTCGCTTGATCCTTGAGCCTCCCCCCCCAAATGCTTAGTAGTCAAAGTAGCCTCACTTTGCTCAGAACAACTCATGGTCTGTTGTTACCTTTCTTGAAAACTAATGCCTGTCTTTGCTGTATAGTTCATGCACGTTATCATCTTTATTACATAATATATGTAATATATAAATAATTACCGTGAGTCCGTGCAAGAATATTCATAGCAGCGTTACTTATATTAGTGAAACAATTTTAATGTCCACTTACAGGAGAATGGATGAATAAGTTACACTATTGGACAAACTGACATACGTGGGATACTAAACAAGGGAAATTAATGAACTAAATCTACTAGTATTGATTTAGATAAAGTTCATTAACATAATGTTGAGCAAAAAAAAAAGCAAGTTGCAGAAAGATGTATATGGTATATCATAAATAAAGGTTTAAAAACAAAAAACTGAGAGCAAATTGGGAAAATCATGTAAGGAAATGATAGATAAATTCAGAATAGTGGTTACTTCCTGAGAAGAGAAGGGGATGTAATAGGAAAGGTTCACGCCTATCTATAATACTTTATTTTCTGCCAAAAGTGATCTGTTGAAAATGTGGCAAACCTTAAAGGTTAGGTGGAGGATACTTGGGTACTAAATTGTAATTATTTTCTATACTCTCGTATACTTGAAATGTTTCCAAGTATTTTTTTTACAAAGGAAATTTTATCTAAGGAAACAGCTTATTTTGTGTCTTGGTATCTACTGTTTCCTTAGTCTCCACTTGTACTGAATTGCTCATAACGTCTTTTAACAACTCATCTGTCCAAACAGTCATTGTGTTAATTTTCCAGACTTCAAAAGGGCATTTTACTTTAGGAAATTTCATTAAATTTCTACCTTGAAGAGGCAGTATAGGTGGAATTTAAACACGTGACCTCTGAAGTCAGACTGCCTGGGTTCTAATCCCAGCTCTGCCATTTATTATGGATATACCTAAGGTCAAGTTACTCAACCTTTCTGTAATCCAGTTCCCTCAGCTATAAATGGGAATAATACTTACCTAATGGAGTTTTTGTGAAAGTTAAATGTGCCCAGTCCATAATAAATATTTAATGAATGTTACCTATATACAGCACATTTTAAAATATAAAATTATCCTGAATACTATTATTGTTTTATGTAATCTAATAGTCTATAATGAAAATCTTTGCCTCTCATCTCTACTGATATATCTCTTGGAGGGGGATCTTTCAATGGATATGAAAGAGGTGAATTTTGTTATTTTGCTCTCTGAAAATGGATAAATTCTTTATATAAAAAATAAGTTGTTTGCCTCAGGTTTGTTCATACTCTCCAACAAACTACACCCAACACAATAATAGCTTCACTACTTTCCACTGAAAATTATGTGGAAGGTTACAGGCAACATGATGATGACAACCTATAGAACTTCCTCCATAAGGAGTTCTAATAGTGTTATATAATTGTGTGTGTGTGCGTGCACATGCACATATGTGTATCATAAATTTTATGTTGGGGTGGAGAGAGTAAGAGAATTATTGTATTAGTTTTATGATCTCTACTGCACTATCTGCAGTATTATATTTGCTGATAAAATATAGTCTAGACCTTAACCTTCTGATTCAAAAACAGATTTTTTAAAAAATGACCTGAAATCCTGGATAGACAGTATAGATTGTTTTCACCGCATATTTACAGTGTCCAACCTCCAATGAACCTTCAACCTTGCCAAATAATACTTGCCTCTCCCTAGTTAGCTCTCTTTTTCACAACAGCCACTTCAGATTTTCTCCATTGTTTTTAAACCATCTCCCTCATTTATTATCAGCAAAAAATAAAACCAGTCAGAGAGGAATTCCAACAACTTCCTGCTTCCATATTCATAAGCCTACCTGCATCCACATTTATCCTTTCAAACATCACAATGAATCAGGTATCCCCCCAAATCTGAGGCACACATTTCTACATGTATCCCCTCTCTTTGTGCCTAGTCTCTGGATTCTGTCTCCTGCCTTCCCAGGAACTTCACTCAATGGATTATTTACTCAATAAATAAATGGATATTTATTCAATTTATCCCTACCATTCCACTGAAATTCTCAACAGGGTCACTAACAATCACTCTGTTCAATTTAGTGGCCCCTTTTTCTTTTTTTTCACACAATTTTTAAAAATTTTAGTTCCAGTATAGTTAATGGGCAGTGTTATATTAGTTTCATGTATACAATATAGTGATCCAATATTGTGATCCAATAATTCTATACATTATTCAGTGCTGATCATGATAAGTGTACTCTTAATCCCTTTCACCTATTCCAACCATCTCCCCACTCACCACCCCTCTGGTAACCATCAGTTTGTTAAGAGTCTGTTTTTTGTTTTGTCTCTTTTTTCTTCGTTTGTTTTGTTTCTTTAATTCCACATGTGAGTGAGATCATATGGTGCTTGTCTTTCTCCGACTAACTTGTTTCACTTTGCATTATGCTCCATAGATCCATCCATGTTGCTGCAAATGGCAAGATCTCATTCTTTTTACGGCTGAGTAATATTCCATTGTGTATATATACCACAACTCTTTGTCCATTCATCTGATGATGGACACTTGGGCTGCTTCCATAACTTGGCTATTGTAAATAGTGCTGCAGTAAACATACAGGTGCATAATTCTTTTTGAGTTAGTGTTTTCATATTCTTTGGGCAAATACCCAGTAGTGGAATTATTGGGTCATATCGTGGTTCTATTTTTAATATTTTGAGGAACCTCCATCCTGTCTATCACAGTGGCTGCACCAATTTGCATACCCACCAACAATGCATGAGGGTTCCTTTTTCTAGTGGACCCTTTTTCTTATTTTACTTGACATCTCTGTAGCATTTGATCCTTGTGACCACTGCCTGCCATATTTCCATCCTCTGATTTCTGAAACCCACTTACCTAGTGTTCCTTCTAGATCTCTGGCTTCTTTGTTTTACCTTCCAGGACCTCCATCTTCTTCCTGTCACTTAAATGTCCATGTACCTCAGCATTGTGTCCTGGTCAGTTTATTCCTATTCTCACTTTTTATACTATGGTGATCTCATTCACTTCCAAGGTTTCAGTGACCATATATATGCTAATAACTCCTAAATATAAATTTCTAGTCCAGTTCTCTCTCCTTACTAGAAACCTGCATACCTGACTGCCTTCAAAATACATGTCCTGATAGACATTGGATTGTATTTGGCCTGTAACAAATGTCCTTCTAAATTCAGTAAGTCTACATAGTTGTCTTATGTCTCCACTGAGAGAAGGGAAAATATATGTGTCCTTGAAATGTGTATCCTTAAAATTTCTTTATAAATACGATTTTGTATTTAAAAAAATACATGTCCTGATATCCCAAGATATCTCAAAACAATATATCCCAAATTAAACTCTTCATTTTTATTATACTTACTTTTATGTTCCCTATCTCTAAATAGTACCATCATTAACTCAATTGCCTAACCCAGAAATATGAGTATTATACTCAGCCCCACGGTGTCTCTCTCTCTCTCATCTCCTACAGCCATCAGAAAGTCCTGTCCATTTTTCCTTCTCATATACCTCCAATCTCGCCATTTCTCTCCATCTCCACTACTACTGTTCTATGTAGGCCAACATCATCTCCTGCCTCAAATCTCGGCAATAGCCTTTCTGCCCAGTGCCTTGTTCAACTCCAGTTCATTCTTCATATTGTACCCGAAGTAACCTTTCTAAACTTTAACTATGTCAGTCCCCTGTTGAAAGTCTTCAAACTTTCCCTCAGGAAACTTAAGTGATACAGTTCCCCTCATTTCTGGCCAACCTACCATCCCTTGCTCTCTAAACTCTAGCAAGCCTTGCTGTTTTCTCTGTGTGAAACACTTCATTCTCATTTTATACTCACTTTCCTCGCCTGGCTTCTCCTTAAAGTCTCGGCATAGCCATCATTTTCTCTAAAAGGCTTTCCTGATCTCCCAAAATTGGGCAAGGTGCCCCCTCCTCCCCCATAGTATCTTGTATTTATCCCTAGGGTGGTACTAATAGCAAAGTACTATAAATATGTGCCTCTTCTTTTTTTTTTTAATTTTTTGTTATGTTAATCACCATACATTACATCATTAGTTTTTGATGTAGTGTTCCATGATTCATTGTTTGTGCATAACACCCAGTGCTCCATGCAGAACGTGCCCTCCTCAATACCCACCACCAGGCTAACCCATCCTCCCACCCCCCTGCCCTCTAGAACCCTCAGTTTGTTTTTCACAGTCCATCATCTTTCATGGTTCGTCTCTTCTACTGGAGTTTAAGCTAAGTCCCAGTAAGGGACTCTTGTCTTGGTTCGTCCATGTATCCCCAGCACCTGCCACAGGGTATGGTATTACTTCATTCAGTAAATATTTCTTGAGTCAAAACTGGGTGCAAGGCACTCGCACAGTGGTTGATATATGGAATGGGAAGCCCTTGGGGAGGTCTCTGAGATGAAAGGGTATCCATGAGGTCAAAATTATTTTAATTATAATACTAAGAATTTTTTTTTATCTCTTTCATTCTCATTCTCTCACAAGCATATAGTGGAGTTTTCCAGGGACTATGTGAAGTGTGATAATTGCCACAGAATGCAAAAACACATAAATAATCCAGTACCGTCTAATATTAAGCCAGACATTAAAGAGATTTGCAAAAATGTAAAACAATGACACTCTTCAAATTAATTTTTTGAAGGATACAGCTATTTTTCATAAAAATAATTTATGTTAACTTGTAATTGTCATTTTTTAACGAATAAGTAAATAATATTTTTAAACTTTCTGAGTTTTAATTTCTAGTAGAGTAAGTATCAATAGATATGTTCCACATAAACAGAAACTTTCCGGCGTCCTCAATAATTTGTAAGAATGTAATGAGGTCCTTCTTAGGAGTCCTTAAAGTTTAGGAATTGCTGCACTAGCACATAGTATATGTGTTCAATGTAGATGTGTTGAATAATTAATGAATGTCAGTTTGCCAAAATTCTGGTACACAGCTGCTTAATATTTCTTAATCAAAGCTTCCCCCAAATGCCCAGAATTAATGTCTAAATAGACACACACACACACACACACATACACAATTAGGCTTAATATCTGAATATCTATAAATGAAAGTATTCTTTAAGTGATTGTGCTTTGTAAACTAGGGAAATATCATTGTTTTGGTAACTGTCTATGATAAATATAGGCCAATTTTCTAGCTTTGGTAGTAGAACCAGGACTACTTATAATATTCTGATGGTTGACTGGAAGATGAAAATTTTTATAGCCTGTCATTTCACATCAATCTAATTTAATCTATATAACAGCTTTGTGAAATAGATACTACCCTCATTTCTTAAACAAGGAAACCAATGTTTAGAGAAGTGAAGTGATTTACTCAAGGCCTCAGAATTTGTGAGAGCCTGCTTCTCCTTCTCCCTCTGTTGCTCCCCCTGCTTGTGCTCTCTCTCTCTCTGTCAAATGAATAAATAAAATCTTCTAAAAAAATAATTTGTGGGGGCGCATGGGTGGCTCAGTCGGTTGGGCATCTGCCTTCAGCTCAGGTCATGAACCCAGGGTCCTGGGAGTGAGCCCCACACAGGGATTCCTGCTCGGCTGCCTCTGCCCCTCTTCCCAGGTCACGCGCTTGTGCACGCTCGCTCTCTCTCTCATTCTCTCAAATAGATAAATAAATAATCTTAAAAAAAAAAAAAAAAGAATTTGTGAGAGCCTGAGACATGGTTCAAAGGCTCATGCTTTTCCAGTACACAAGACCTCAGGTGAAGAGATTTGTTCCTCTGTTGTCCTGAATCCTATCTTCATTTGCTAGACATTTGGTCTGGTGAAAGGGTTAGACAATTTCTTACAATTTTCAGGTACTTCTACCTTTAATGCAAGAAGAAGGAGACGTCAATAGTATTAGGTCTATATATAAAGGTTTTTCTTGAGGGCCGACTCAGAACATGAGAGTAAAAATGAGATAGCACTTCTCATTATTGCCAAAACTTGGCAAACATGTCAGTTTAGGTGGTAGGGGTGGAGCTTGAGATTTCAGTTGTGTGTTTTGTGAAGTGGTTTAGGCAATTTGCAATATTCCCCATTAACAGTAATGTTCAAATATCCAAAAACCCGTGAGTGCTTTTTATTCCTCCCTTGAAGTCTAGTAGAAGAGGATTGAGAAATGATTTGGAAAATAAAGAGCCTTGGGCGCCTGGGTGGCTCAGTGGGTTAAGCGACTGCCTTTGGCTCAGGTCATGATCCCAGGGTCCTGGGATGGAGCCCCACATCGGGCTCCCTGCTCTGCGGGGAGCCTGCTTCTCCCTCTCCCCCTCCCCCTGCTTGTGTTCGCTCTCTCGCTGTGTCTCTCTCTGTCAAATAAATAAATAAAATCTTTAAAAAAAAAAAAAAGAAAGAAAATAAAGAGCCTTGACTAATTAAAACTTTATTTCTTGTGAAAATTAAAGACATACAACTTATTCATAAAAGTTGAAACTATGAAATCATATGAATGATTATGGGAATATATTTTGTTCAAATCAAGCTTAAAATATGAAACCTCATAATTCAAGATATTCCTCACAAGAAATATCCTGCCATCCACAAAACCTCACTTAAGTATCATGAAATACAAACACAGGGAATCAAGGTAAGTACGGTTTAAAATTTTGTACTTAACTTTTAAATATTTGAAAACTAATATCCCAGTGTATTCTAGTGTTAAATTCTTGATTAAATAACATAGATATTAGAGAAAACTTCTATTGAGATCAGTCTAACTAAAATAATTGACAATGTTAATGTTCTGCAAATGAAAGGGAATAGATATTGACAAGCCCTTCTATAGACTTAAGAATCCATATTGTACAGGAAGTCAAGTGACACTTGCAAGGTTATACAACTAATGAACAAAAATGAGAAAACATCAAGCCTCATACTTCCTCTTCCTTTGTGAAGCTCAAACTTCACCCCACAGAGGAAGAGAAGCCAAAAGACACAGTAGTAATAACAAAACAAAAGAAGATAAAATGAAAGAACCATGTAACTTGAAGACCAGAGATTTAAACAAGCAGCAAAATAGCTGTTTAAACAGCAAATAGCTCCCATTCTTAAATTCTTTACCTTAGAAGGAGGAGTTTTTCTTTTTCCCACCAGCCAAGGAGGGAGTGGAGGAGAAAGCACAGAAATAGGATGTCTGAATCCAGACTGCCCCGGGAGGCCTAATTTATCTCAACTTATCAGTGGAGGGTCAAGGAATTTTCAAATTCCAGGGCCCTCCTGGAAGCTTCATTCCAATGCAGATGAGATCCCCAGTTCCCTCTGGGGAAATCCCTGGTAACAGACCGGCAGCACAGTTGCCTCTGGGTCTGCGGGAAGAGAGGAAGCCATTTACCTGGAGGTTTTCTTGCCAATCAGCACCTCGTAGAGCCATCCGATCTAATTACATGGCAGAAATACCATTGAGCACAATACTGGAGAAAAATCCAAAGTGCATAAAAGAAAATCTATTGTAAGTGGAAAAGGCCATTGTTGCCACCTCCCTTTGGCATTTCCTACCACTGAATCATAACCTGACTGATATAGGAAGTAGGGAAACATGGTTCTATGAGAAACCAGCTGCCCTCAACAACTAGACTTAATATACTGACTTTGGCAACGACTGAATGCCTCCTGCTGTATAAGAGGTTAGTGAAAGTGAATTGAATCAAACTTAAGTTTCTGTAGATGGAACAGGGTAGGTTAGAACAAAGCTATCTTTTTAGCAAACAGCAGAAACCTACCCTCTCCAAATCACTCTTCCTAGCAGACCGCTGAGTGAGTGACTATTTCCTAAAGGCACACCTCAGAGACCTCATATCTAGGAAAACAGGAAATTCAGAGAGGAAGCAAATGCCTGTACCAGACTAATGTGCTTACTTTATGTGGAGCAATTGCACTGGATTACCATGGAGACTGGGAGGACAAATGCTTAGTAATAGTTAAAATGGTATGTCATTACTTCCTTCCTTTCTGAGACGCCCGACAACTGAGACTCTTTCTACACTATACCTCTAATCATTTGACATTGTTTGGATCTTATTTTAGGGAAATACTTAAGCATCTAATAAAAAATAGCATCTCTCTCTGATTGGTGCCCATGTTGCCCATCCATTTCAGGGGAGGAATCATGATTGAGACTGATTTACGATTTTCAGTTAATACTCTTTTTTTCCCTGATTTACTTCCAGAAATTTGGCAGTAAATGATAACATTTTGCCAGTCAACCACAATAAACAGATAAACAGATTTTATGAAACCAAAATAATGGCCAACTTTAACATCCAAAATGATAGTAATACAGCATTAAACTAGTGTTGAACTACAGATATTTCCGTGTGGAGTTCTATTCTAAAGGCTACATTTGTGTCCTAATAGAATCTAGTATCTTAAGAGTTGGAAGAGACATTGTAACCCTAAGCAGCTACCCACCAAATTCAAGAACTTGTTCAAATATTATTTTTTCCATGTCATGTATAAGACCATAGTACCAACTACTGAAATTATAAATGTTAGAATTTGAATTAAATGAGGCAGATGTATTACAGATGATAAATTACTTTATAGCCCCATGGTTCACATATGGCATGGGTGTAACTCTTTGTTTCCCTTTTATAATTTATAACACATTAGTAAGCCAACTCTTCTGAAATCCTTGTTTGTGATAAGAGTGTTCATTTAATTGCTTATTATTTCAAATTATGTTTCGGTTTGAGTTCAATGTCAATGACATTTAAATGCTATCGATGAATGCAAGACAATTAAAGCGGTTTCTCTTGTAAAAGTTAGCTGTTTTTGCAAATCTGTAAGCAAACATGATTATGAATTACTTTTGCTGTGAAACTGCAGAGCTTGAGCATAGACTAAATCTTAGCCATCTTTTCATCTTGAGCAAACCTAGCATAGTGCCTTGCCCATAGTAGGCACCCAAATATTTTTTGGAAATAATTGCACATACCTTCAGGGATCATATGTGGCTTAGGAAACTGAATGGAATAGAAAAAAAAAAAACAGGCCCCCAAAAAGGGCAAAAATAAAATACAACTTGAGTGTTGCAATTAGGAAGTGATTATTATATTATCTTCATATTTGCTCCTTAATTTATCCCCAACTTCCACTGCACACACATACAAACACATTGGCGGTGGGGAGGACCCTTTTTTACACAATTTCCCTCCAGATGTCAAATGGCAGAGATTTCTGTGTTTGTTGGGGTTGGGTTTTGTGTGTGTGTGTGTGTTTCGTTTTTAGTGTCACCATGAGGCTTTTGTGTTGGCTCAGCTTGGTTTAGTTTTTTTGGCATCTCTTTGTCAATCAAATGAGAGCACCTTTGACAGTACCATTGGCAAGATTGGACAAAGAGGGGAGGCCCACCTTTACTTCCCCCAGCCCAGCTCCTTCTTGCCCTTCTCTTTCCCTCTTCATCAGCAGGCAGGCCTGACTTGTAGCTTCCCAAGATATACTAAACGGTTAGCCAAACATAAGCACAAGCTTCCCAGACTTACGGTGCTTAGGCAACCAACGTGAACATTGGCAAGAAACCAGGCAAGGAAGAGTTCACCAAAGAAAGCCCTCTTTTTCAATCACGGGCAGATCCTCCCCCTCTTCCTTTCCTCTGGTCACCAACATGCAGCTGTCTCCAACAAGACGATCGTTCACTTTACAAGTAAAGAGAATTGCTGACGGAAGAAAGAAATATCAGGAGACCCAGAGACCAATTATTCCATCTGCTGTGGCTATGTGATTCTGGGTGAGTCACTCTTCTTCAGGAACTCAAAGGAATGTCAAGTATGTGGAGGTTACTGAGGATGGCCGTGGAGCAGAATGTAGATCTTCCAGTAACTTCAAGTTGCCTTCCTGCCTCCTTCGTGCAGAAGCACACACCCCAGATAGAATGAGTTTGAGGGAGACGGTTGGCCAGGGAGAGGGAATGTGTTTCAAGGGGTGCGTTAACTCTACTTGGCCACTAAGTTGATGTAGGGAGATTTCGTTATCTTAACCTAAAGACTTGACTAATAAATTTGAAGTGATCTACAAAGGCTGAGCTGTTTGCTCTCATCAGTCAGGGGAGGAAATGTGAAGAAAATGATATGGGAAAAATTTTCTTCTCAATGTTTCCTAGTTCATATAATAAAAATAGAGGATAATTCAGTGGGAA
The DNA here is from genome assembly GCF_029215605.1 of Mirounga angustirostris. Lineage (NCBI taxonomy): Eukaryota > Metazoa > Chordata > Mammalia > Carnivora > Phocidae > Mirounga > Mirounga angustirostris. The sequence continues at coordinate 41,353,304 of NW_026991720.1, forward strand.
AATACCTCAGTCCGTACTTCCTGTTATCTTAATGCCATGCCAGAATGAGGAATATCAAAAAGCAAATTATTCAAAAACATCCAGGGGCACCTGGGTGGCTCAGTTGGTTAAGCGACTGCCTTCGGCTCAGGTCATGGTCCTGGAGTCCCGGGATCGAGTCCCGCATCGGGCTCCCTGCTCGGCAGGGAGTCTGCTTCTCCCTCTGACCCTCCCGACTCTCCCCCCTCTCATGCTCTCTCTCTCTCAGTCTCTCTCTCAAATAAATAAATAAAATCTTTAAAAAAAAATCCAAAAATCCTTGAAATTCCCCAAGGTTCATATTAAGTGCCCCCTTATTAAATAAACTGCAATGAGCAAGGAGGGTGAAGACAATGAAGGAAGAAACAGCGAGAGCATGGGATCAAGAAAGTAGGGAGCAGTGGCCAGAACAGCTTGCTCACACTACGGGGACTTCAGCTCAAGGCAGAAGGGCCACCACCGCTTTGAGAATAACCCTGCTGTATTAGTTTGCTAGGGCTGCCATAACAAAATAGCACGGCTGGGGTAGCTTAAACAACAGGAATTTAGTTTCTCTCGGTTCTCTGGCAAGAAGTCCGAGATCAAGGTGCCAGCAGGCTTGGGTTCTCCTGAGATCTCTCTCCTCGGATTGCAGATAATTGCCTTCTCTCTGTGTCTTCACGTGGTCCTTCCCCTATGCGTTCACATCCTTGGTGTCTTTTGTGTGTCCAAACTCCCTCTTCTTATGAGGACACCAATCAGATCAGATTAGGGCCCACCCTAATGGCCTCATAAACTTCAGCACCCCCTTTCAGGGCCTTATCTCCAGAGACAGTCACATGCTGAGCTACTAGGGGTTAGGGCTTCAACATAGGAATTTTGTGGGGACAAAATTGGGCTGTTATGTCAGCCCTAACACTCTCCCTGCAACATGGCAGAGTCTAGTTAATATATGTACCCTTTAACGTGGCTATTCCTCAAGAAGTTTATCCTAGAAAAATAACTAGTGTACACGCCAAGATGGTATTTACATAAGGATGTTTGTTGCAACACAGTTGAAACCGCAAAAAATAGTAAATAACCTAATTTTCCATTAATAGGATGTTTGTATCATAAAGTCTGACTATACAAATAGAATCCTAGGTCTGGCAAGATGTCCACGATATTACATCAAAAACTCAAGTCACGGGCGCCTGGGTGGCTCAGTTGGTTAAGCGACTGCCTTCGGCTCAGGTCATGATCCTGGAGTCCCGGGATCGAGTCCCGCATCGGGCTCCCCGCTCAGCGGGGGGTCTGCTTCTCCCTCTGACCCTCCCCCCTCTCATGTGCTCTCTCTCTCTCTCATTCTCTCTGTCTCAAATAAATAAATAAAATCTTAAAAAAAAAAAAAAACTCAAGTCACAGAACACCATGTATAGTGAAACTCGTGTTTAGAAATTATATCATGTATTTGCACAGGCCTAGAAAAAGGTCTGAAAGGATATATATTGAACTGTTAACAGTAGTTACCTCTAAGGTATAGGCTCTGGAGTAGGACCTTTCGCTTTTTATTTATATACTTATGTAATTTCAGTTTTTTTTTAAAGATTTTATTTATTTATTTGAGAGAGAGAGAATGAGAGAGAGCACATGAGAGGGGGGAGGGTCAGAGGGAGAAGCAGACTCCCTGCAGAGCAGGGAGCCTGATGCGGGACTCAATCCCGGGACTCCAGGATCATGACCTGAGCCGAAGGCAGTCGCTTAACCAACTGAGCCACCCAGGCGCCCCTGTAATTTCAATTTTTGCAGCAGATGTGTTTGCTCTTGAAATTAAGAATGAAACCATTAATTTTTTTCATTATTCCTGAGGAACATGGGATAGGCAAGTTTAAAGCCTATAAAGTTTGATGAGCATTCTAATAAATAATAAAAACTACCTACCTTTATTGAGCATCTATTATTTATGCGTTCAACAAGTATTTCTGAGCCCCTATGGCCCAGGCATTGTTAGGTACTTTGCATATATTACACCTAATCCTCACAAAAACTTTTCAAGGCAAGTTTTACTATTTTGATCTTACCAGTGCAGAAAACAAGGCTCAAAGATGTCAAGTAATTTGTAAAAGCTGCACCGCTGATAAGTAACAAAGCTTTATCATGCTGCCTTGTAAAATTACTTACTTCACTTGTATACACAGGATACAGAAAACCACAATCCAGCTTGATGTTATCTTAGAATCACATTTACAGGTCATCACTGTATTCTCTTAGCAAATAAACTACCACCTCTAAATCTAAGTCTAAATCAATATCTATCTATCCATATTTCATAACCACTAATCTCAAGTATTTGCCGGAACAATTTTGAACTTACAAGTGATTTGGTAAGTAGAGAAAATTCCATGATTTGAGCCCTCATTGTATGATGATCAGGTGATGTGGGAGGGGGTGACCAGGAGAGCCTCTCTTGTTTATTTTGTTTATTGTAGGGTAGGGCAATACCGGTGTTCGGGACGCTAATAAAGCCGTGTCCAGGTCTATAACTTCAGTTATCGAAAGAAAGAGGCTCTGATGGATTATATGCATTGATTACCATCTCTGGGAGAAGCACACACATATGTACTGTTCCCTGTGAAAACGAGAACTTCGTACAGATAGGCTGGTACAGTGGTGTGAAAAGTACTTCAGGAGAATCTCTGAAGCAGTGGGACTCTTCATGACCTCATCTCCTGAAATTCCTATCATTTCTCTTCAGATAGCTGTAGGATCAATTCCAGATAGCAATAGGATCAATTTGAATTGATCCTTTGCTATCTACAACCTATCTACAAGTGTGATTAAGGAGAATTCGGCATGTCTTCCAAATTCTTCCTAGGTCCTGCCTCTGATACTAACTTCATTCCTCTAAACACCTGCTCTTTGTTTAAAAGCAGTAGGTCCCCCAAAACACCGTGCTTTCATCTATCAGACGTGTATTACTTGGTGCGAATGAAGGTGAAGAACATGAGGACAATAAGCCCCTCCTCAGGGATTGGGGAAGAAACAGGTAAAACTGGGGAGGCTGGGGGCACAAAGACAAACCTGCCAATTTCCCTTTGTTGCCTGAGACGTAACGCTGGGACTAACCAGAACCCTGTCAGTCAAGAGTCACTGGAAGTTGAGTGGAGCGTAGAGATAGCTGCCTGATGCCTTCTGTGAGCAGAGCCCCTTATACTTACATGGTCTTCTGAGCTATCGCCCTCAGTGAGCCTGACAAGCCTTTGCCCCAGTCCCTGTAAGTACCGTGGAGGGACAGAAAGGCTGTAGGCTTTCAGTCAGAATAGAGTTAGGTTCAAATACAACTCATCCACTTACAGGCCATCTGACCGTAGGCAAATTGCCCTATCTCGCAGGGCTGTCATGAGGATGAAATGAGATTATATAAATAAAGAGCTTTGCACGGTGCCAGCTACACAAAAGGGATCCACTATCCAATCCGTCCTTTCTAGGCCCCTGTCGAGAACTCCACAGGACCAAAGTCCAGGCTTGAACCTAAGCCCAGTGAGCCAAGTACTTCTGGCTTTCCCAAATTCTGCCGAATCCTTTCTCTAGGCTTGCATCCTGTTTTCACGTCCTCTCTAGCATCGGGATGCAACTTCAAACACATAGCTTGCCTTCCTTACACTCACCAACTATACCCCATGGATGGCAGGGCCAGCTTCAGTCAGACTAGAGTCTGCTCTGGTCCCCCGAGACCTGGTGATGTAGACCAGGGCTTCTCACTCCTTCCTGAGACCTCCCCAGACCTGAACTCCTTTGTATGCGGAGCCTGGAGATCTGCATTTTTTTTTAAGTTCCCCTCCCCTCACTGCAAGGGCCACATCACAAGTCTTCAGCCATTCTTGCTTACGTGCAGAAGTTCGCGGGATGCTGTGTTACGGAGACCTTGGCATCTACTCTGCAGATAGTGGGTGCTTAATAAATGTTTATTGAGCAAATGAAGGCTTTCTTTTGAGTGTTACTTTTTTCCTTACAAAGATAGTTAGCCATGGAGTTTTAAAATAACTTCAAAGTAATGGCACATGCTAGTTGTTCAATACAGATTGAATCCTGAATGATTAAAGCCTGTTTTCTTTTGGGATGGATTTTGGGAGGGCAGTTATTTGGGAGAATGTCCGTGAGTACAGAAATTCCACGGAACTAAATGAAATGACAGCACATGAAAGAGTTTTATGAAGTGTGAAGGACTATGTGGAATAATAATGATGGTATATCATCCAAATCTCAGTGCCAGTATATTCTGATTTGTTCTGGAGTAAAAGAAACTAGGGTAGGGGCGCCTGGGTGGCTCAGCCGTTAAGCGTCTGCCTTCGGCTCAGGTCATGATCCCAGGGTCCTGGGATTGAGCCCCGCATCGGGCTCCCTGCTCCGCAGGAAGCCTGCTTCTGCCTCTCCCTCCGCCTGCTTGTGTTCCCTCTCTCGCTGTGTCTCTCTGTCAAATAAATAAATAAAATCTTAAAAAAAAAAAAAAAGAAACTAGGGTAAGCCACTACTCAAAGGTTATAGTGTATGTCAGCTGGAAGGAGAAAAGCAAGAAAGGCATCTCATTACTCCCAACTATATATGCACACTAAAGACACTTATCTCCTTTTTTCTTGTTTTCCTTTTACTTTTTTATTATGAAAAAATTCAAACATACCAAGTAGAGAGAAGCGTATAATAAATTCTCATTTCTGTCACACAGCTTCAACAACGATTAACATTTTGTCTATATTGGACTAACCTATGTGCTACAACATAGTACTTCCGAATTTACTTTAAAGATTATTTGAAAAGAATGTGTAAGTAAATGCTTTAGGACTAGGTCAACATTCTTTGGGGAGATGTAGAGATAGCATGTACTCCCGGAGCCCATTTACATATATTTTTCAACATCTGGCTAACAATTCCTCTTTGAGTTAGAGGATTACAACATCCCAAACTCCGCACAATCTCCTGGTGAGTGTATATAATAGAGTCACTGTACTTGTCTCTAAAAAAACAACTTATTTATTTTTAGAACTTTAGAAAACTGTGGTTGTGTCCCCATCTGGGGTACAAAGGCCCAGTGAGCCCAGTTTGCTGTGGTTCTTGCATTCGTTGGCTCCAAATGTGCCACCACCAAGCTAGTCTAATGACAATCTGGAGGGAGATGCGGTGAGATGGGCTGCAGGTCTGGAGTCACCGACGGTAGAAAGCATTTCTGGAGAAGGATGATGACCAGGTTGACTGGATGCTCTAAACTTCCTTCCAATTGGGGAATTCAACAACACTGGGGATTCTTTTTCTCGCCTCTCATCAATTCACTCTTAAATACACAGAGCTGTTGTTCCAGACTTTGGCACTCCTGTTGGCTTTCTACACCTACCTCTTTTCCTACCTGCTTACGAGGAGCTGGAGATCATCTGCTATGAACCCTATATAAATTCCATTTTGTCCAAATTATTACCCATTCCCTTTATCTTCTCTCTAGTCTCTGAAGAATTTTCCTGATTTCCTTCTAAAGCCAGGGTTTCCATCTGTCCTTTTCTTTCCTCCCTCTCCCATGTCCTTCTTGACTTTACTCCCCTTCATCTATTCCTCTTCCATTTTCTGGATCTCCCTCCCTGCTCATCTCTCCCCCTAACCCCTTTGATACCTAACACACCTTTTCTCTCCTGGCCTACTACTCTCCCTTGATTCTAATTTTCTAATTTCTGTTAATGGTGTTTCTGTCTCTCTCCTGCTTTTTCATCTATAGACTTTATCCACGTTGGTTTCTTCTCCTTCTTGATCCTCAGCAGCATCAGCCTATCTGAAGTTCTAAAGCCGAAACCTCTTTATAGACCTTCTGCTCAAACTGTTTTCAGCAGAATTTGGTATTACTACACCTTCCTTACTAGAACTTTCATTTCCACCAGAGCCCATGGGACATTCTTCTGGCTTTCCTCCCTCCTGGAATGCTTCTGTTCGGTTTCCTTCCAGGATTTTTTACCCCTTCCCCTTTCTCTTGAAACAAACCCTTTAAATATATAAGCTTTCGGAAGATTCAGTCTCCAGCCCTCTGTTTTAACTCCTGACAATCTCTTGGTAATCTCATCTATCTTACAGCTCTGTCTATCCAGCTCTCCCTGTTATGAGAATGACTCCCAGCCCTACACCTTAACCCTCATCCATCTTCCCCTAATCAGATCCTGTCCCTCACTATACTCTGAGCATCCCACACCGATGTGTTGCAGACATCTTAAACTCTGATCTAAATTAAACTCATCACTTTTCACTCCTATGCCTTTGTTCTTGGCTAATCAATTCAATGGTCTCCTTCCACCATTATCTTTCAAATCAGTCTTCTGTTCACTATCCTTCTTCAGAACTCATTAACTCTTGCTTGGACCACTGCATATTTTCCTAAATGGTCTCCCTGCTTTCAGTTTGTTTTCCCTCTGTTTAGTGGAAAAATAGCAAATCAAATTTGTTACTTCACATCTTAAAGCTTTTGCGTTTTGAAAGACTCTGTCCCATTCTTTGGCTCATTTAATGGTTTTTCCCACCAATATCTTTAATGTTGGCTTTTTTGGACACTGCCAGAGTCATCTTCCAAAGGTTTAGATCTGGGTATGTCCCTTTGAGCTCAAAGACTTTCCTTTCCTAACATTGCCTTCTATAGTCAAAGCCCTCCATGATTTGGTCCAAATCCATTACTGTAGGCTTATCTCCCACTTAACTCTTGCAGCCTGGTCTGTGACAAGTTCTTCTGTGCTCAGTTCCTTTTTCTTAAACTATGTATTACCTCTGTCAGGTGCCCTTCCTTCCAGATCAGCTCTTGTAAATTAGCTGTTCTTCAAAGCTCACTTCAAATCATTCTCCAAACTGCTCTCTCCCCACAACCAAAGTCAGAATAAGAGGCTCCCCACATTATTAAATACTTGGATGATATCTGTAACACAGAATTTTCCACGATCTTTTTTGGCATCCAACAGTTTGTTGCTCCTCTCCATTAGACCATACACTTAGAGGAGAGGGACAGTCTAATTCATTTTTGTATCCAACCCAACGACAGAGGAGCACTCCCATAGTAGGTGATTTCTCACTTATTGAATTGTCGAATTTGATAGCAAGAGTTGCCTTGATTTAATCTGTAGAATTAAGAACAAAATTCAGGGGATGCCTGGGTGGCTCAGTCGGTTGGCGTCTGCCTTGGGCTCAGGTCATGATCCCAGGACCCAGGGATCCAGTCGAACATTGGGCTCCTTGCTCTGCCCCTCCCCCTCTTGTAGTCTCTCTCTCTCTCCCTCTCTCTGACATTAAATAAATAAAATCTTTAAAAAAAAAAAAGAATAAAATTCAGCTTATTTGGGAAACAAGACTTTGATTTTGTTTTCCTCAATGATTTGGTCTTTATTATAATATAATTTTTTCCATTTATATAGAACTTCTATAGTAGGAATTATTCAATGGACAAAAAATTCATGATTTTCATCATATAAAAGCAAGTCACTGACTAATATAAGAAATAATAACATGTTGTAGGAAGGTACAGTGCAGATGAAAGAATATATGTGAATATCAGGGGAGTTTCTGATTGTAGTTAAAAGAAAAAATGTATGTGCAGTGCTTACTCTTTTTCTGGGACAGAGTAAGCACCTGGTAAATGTTACCTAATATTATACAGCAAATAAAGTAGCTGGAAAAAAATAATTTCCTTTATCCCATGTAGTCCACAGTTTTGTGTGACAGCTGATATTAACTTTGAAATGCATTCAGTTTTAAGTCTGTCAGAGATGTGTTTTTAGGATAATTTCAAAAGCAAGTAGCAAAGAATAAGGCATGTGAGGAGATAGCGTGATGTAATTAACCACGTGCACTATTGATGAGGACTTGGCTTCCCTCTGTACCACTTGATATTCAGTGAAATAAATAATGGTGATAATTGTCACATTCCTAACAAAGACATCTGCTAAACCAGGCAACTGTTTAGCAGTTTGCTACTGACAGCTTGCTTCAAATGTGAATGTTGCCATTAAGAAAAAATAGAGTTTCTGTATTTATCACATTACCTAATATGTTGTGTTGGCAATGCTTCATCTGGGGACCAAAAGATTTAGGCCTGATAATTAAATTCAACATTCAAACTTCTATATTTGCTTAGGAGACCATTAGAAGATCTTTATGTTTGTTGCTGTTGTTCAAATGTAAATGCAATATATCTACATGATAAAAACGAAAAATCCAACAGTTAAGAATGGTATCAACTGAAGAGTAAGTCTACTCCATTCTCCGTATCCCCCATTCGACCTCTCTAGAGAGCCTTTTGAATCACATACTATGTAAAAATTGTACTAAATCATACAAATCAACCAACTCCACTTTATTTTATACACGACCTTGAATTTCAGAAAATCCCAGTGTTGCACAATGCCCAAAGACAAATCATTATATCTTTTGATTTTTCTCTATTGGTCAGTATCATCATAACAAAAATCTCCATTTCAAGGTGATGTTTTGAAGGACCCAGAAGACTGAAAGTTTTACTCTTTATTCCCTCATCTGATGATTAATCACTAAGAAATATCTGAAACAGTTTCACCCTTAGACCAGGATGAGAAAAGTCCCTAACTCTGGCCTCAAACTTTTGAGGGCCCTATTCTTGCTTTCCTTTGGCCATGCCTCTCCCCATGAGGTGAGGGGTCTGTGTTGCCAAGGGGACATGCCTACTCAGAGCTGTATGCCCTCTACCAGAACCATATTTGGGGTAGCCTGGACAGAGGAATTCCAAGCTCACATGGTCCAAAGAACATCTGTGGCTTCTTCCCGACCTCTATCCTCACAAGGCTGGGTAAGCCATGGGTTGGGACTACAAACTAGCTCTCCTCTTCCTTCCTGCTGGTTTCTGGCATGGAACTCTGAACATCAGTTTGAGAAATCTAAATTCAGACCTAATCATTTAGGTTGTTATGAAGATGCCAAGGTAGGAGGATTTAAATATTTATTTAGCAATTTGCTAGCTTGATCTATAACTTTAAAATATTTAGATATAGACATGTTCAATTTAATATGTACTTTTGCCCTGGACCCCCTCATATGTTAGAAGGCAGACCTGATTTAAGGATAATGTCATTGTGAACCTCATATAATTAAATGCCTTTCCATTTGGATTGGGTTTCTAACAGCTCTTTGAAATAAGTGCAAAATGAATCTTACTCTTTAAATCACTTTTTTTAAATGAATAACTTCCAATTTCAAATTATTCTGTCCCTCATATATCTTTTGTTGGAATATTTAGTGAAGAACTTCCTTTGTTAATCTCTTACTAGAGGTAGAACTTCACTTTGTTAGTCTCTTTAGAAAATAACAAACTTCCATAGCTTGCTCTTCATTTCAAGTAGTTTTTTATGGATCTGCCATTCTGCACTCGCACTGCTTTTTTTTTCCCTATCCATAAATTATCTCTCTTTCAATCAATCACACAAGTTTCTCAAAACAGAAACTTTGACTTAAACTTACCCTCACTTTACAGAAAAAGAAACTGAGGATACTACAGAAGAGGGTAGCATGATCTTTTAGGCAAAACCATTCAGGAGTTTGGGTCCATACAAGTTTGGCAGGCTCAGATCAGTTGGGTTTCCATTTTGTACTTATTTTTTAAAATGAATCCACAGAAATGCAGGGTGTAAAAAGATTCATCATTCAGGAAGGGAGGTGGCTTCTCAACAATGATCATAGTTTACTCAGGAGTCCATCTCATTGTTTATTCATAGAAAGTCCTATAGGCAGCAGCTGATAAATTAGTTAAATTGGGTATTCCAATTCACATCATTAATGTCTCTGTGTGTGTGTGTGTCTGTATTTTTTCTTTCCACCTTATTCTCCATCCATTCTTTTTCCCATTCTACCCCTGACAGATGACCACTGTTACTAGGTACCTGTGTGCATGCAGTGTTTCTCTAGAAAAATGCAAGTTCTTATACAACTGATTTTTTTTCCTTAACAACCTTGGAGATCTTTCCTTATCAGTTCAGGCAGAGCTTCTTTATTCTTTCTTGAATGTTGCATAGAAAGCCAAACATTGTATGGCTATCCTATAATTTATTTTTATCAATAACTTTCATTTCTTAACAACACTCTTATATATTTTTTAAAAATTGTGAAGATGGTACAGAGAATTCCCATATGCTGGTCTATTATTAACATTCTGCTTTAGCTTGGTGTACTTATTACAATTATTGAACCAATACTGATACATTATTAACTAAAGTCTTTACTTTGTTCGGATTTCTTTAGTTTTACTGTTTCTCTTTCAGAGGGTCATATTACATTTAGTCCGTCTTGTCTCCTGAGGCTCCTTTTGGCTATGACAGTTTCTTAGACTTTCCTTGGTTTTGTTGCTCTTGACAGTTTTGAGGAGCACTGGTTAGGTATTTTGCAGAATGTTTTTCTTTTTTTTTTTTTTTTTTTTTTTTTAAAGATTTTATTTATTTATTTATTTGAGAGAGAGAGAGAAACAGCATGAGAGGGGAGAGGGTCAGAGGGAGAAGCAGGCTCCCCGCCGAGCCGGGAGCCCGATGCGGGACTCGATCCCAGGACTCCGGGACCATGACCTGAGCCGAAGGCAGTCGCTTAACCAACTGAGCCACCCAGGCGCCCATTTGCAGAATGTTTTTCAACTGAGATTTATATAATGTAGTTTTGTACAAATACATTTTTTACCAAAAATCTTTTGATGAATGCTTGATTCCTTCCCCCCAGCCCCAAACGGCCACTACAATGCTGCAGTGAGTGACAGTGCACATCAGCCTCTTCCCATGGCTAGAATAAATTCCTAGAAGTGGCATTGGCAAGTTAAAGAGTAAATGTATTTGTAATTTTGACACTGTTGGCAAATTGCCTTCCACAAGGACGGTGTCAGTTCATACTGCATATATGAGAGTACCTGTTTCCGGACAGCTTTGCCAACATGGAGTGTTCTAAAACTTTTGGATTTTTTTACCTGATAGAAGAAAATTAGTACCAGCGTGGTATAAAAGTTTTAATAACATTCATTATGACTGAGGGTGGAGAATTTTATGTATGTTATTGCTTATTAAAAATAGTCTTTGCTTTCATTGTATTTCCTAAGCGTTTTTTTTTTTTTTTTTAAGATTTTATTTATTCATTTGAGACACAGAGATACACAGAGAGAGAGAGCATGAGCAGGTAGAGAGGCAGAGGGAGAGGGAGAAGCAGGCTCCCCGCTGAGCCAGGAGCCCGATGCGGGGCTCGATCCCAGGACCCCGGGATCATGACCTGAGCCGAAGGCAGATGCTTAACCATCTGAGCCACCCAGGCGCCCCTCCTAAGCGTTTTTTTCATGTATATGAAAGCTATTGATTTCTGCATAATAATTTGATAAGGTAGAGATAATTTCAGCTCAGTATCTCAGGGATGCTTGCCATGTACTTCCATGTTAGATCTATGTATATATTGACTCCTGTTCTCAAACGCAATAGTTAACAGCAAGTTGGTTTCTATTTAGACATACTCACATACTCCAAAGAAACTGCTGCTAACCGTCTCAAGGGTTGTCCAAAGAAGGTTCATTTCGGACTTCTTGTAAGAATGTTGTTCTGTAGTGTGTTTCCTTTGCATCCCGTACTTTCTTTTCTTTTTTTTTAATGTAGGTTCCACCCCTAGTGTGGAGCCCAACACGGGTCTTGAACTCACAACCCCCGAGATCAAGACCTGAGCCGAAATCAAGAGTCAGACGCCCAACTGATTGAGCTACCCAGATGCCTCTGGCATCCTGTAATTTTTAAACTTATTGTCAGGTAGGAGCTGTATTGGCCCATCATCCTTTCTGGAGAGCAGAGATCATCACCCAGGTATAGAAAACTGACCTCAGCGCTACCTCCGTCTTTATCAGCAAGCCACAAAAATGCAGCTGTAATGTCTACAATGGAGGTATCCTCCAGGTTTTGCATTTACTCTGCAAACAAAGAATGACACATTATAATTGCTCTAGGAAGCAAATTAATTCTGAAAGATTTTGAAAGAAAGGATTGCTATCTACTTTTTCATCTCTGTAGAGAACCCTCATGTGTGTTTGGGAAGATCTTATAAATGATCTCAAGAAGAAGCTTTTCAAGCACAGGTGATGACAAAAATCACAGCTTCAAGGATCAGAGAAAAATCGCACAGTTCTTTCTTTTCCTCTAACTTCTGTAATTTCCTTAATTTCATAATTCAGCCATTTATTATAGGCCTACCATGCTGTTAGATCTTGGTAAGAGCTCTGGGGATATAAACAGGCTATGACACAGTCCCTGCTGTCCTCTATGTTTATAATTTAAATGAGGGAGATAGATTTGAAGAAAAACAATCATGAATTTATGTATTAAGTGCTAAAAGAGGTATGCACAATGGAGTGTTACAGAGACTACAAATAATTCTATAGGGCACTGGAGACGGGAATGAGAAGTAAGCAAGGAGGTAGGAGATTCCAGGAGAGAAGAGATGACACCTAAGAAGTGAGAAGATTGAGAGAGACTGAGCTATCTCACCCTACATAAGCCCTGATTCAGTTGATTCTTTTAGGAGAGAGCCATCTTCCCCAGAGAATGGCACCTTGCCTTGGTCAGTTGTGGGATGTTTTTAGGTGGCACACTGATATGCCTTTAAATTGATTTACTCAGAGAATTATTCTCTTTGAATCCTTCTGATTAAATTAAGGAAAAGTTCTGTTTGTAACTGGTATCCTCTTTTATATCTTTTAACACTTGCATTACTTTTAAAATATAAAGATAGGGACGCCTCGGGGGCTCAGTTGGTTGGGCATCTGCCTTCGGCTCAGGTCATGATCCCGGAGTCCTGGGATCGAGTCCCGCGTAAGGCTTCCCTGCTCAGTGGGGAGCCTGCTTCACCCTCTCCCTCTGCCTGCCACTCCCCCTGCTCATGATCTCTCTCTCTCTCTCTGTCAAGTGGATAAATAAAATATATTTTTTTTTGATAAATAAAATCTTAAAAAAATAGAGATATTAGGCTTCAGGTTCAAAGCATTCAGGAAGCAACAGCATTTAATAATACTGTGTTATTTGTATTGTATTTATTTTAGAATAGAAAGTAATCTTTCTATGCCTGGCAAATGATGCTGGCTTTCCATTTACAGTTGTGTTGTAAAGGTTTTAATTTATTCCTTCAACAAGTGCTTATTGAGTACCTTCTGTGCGCCAGCCACTATTCAATGAACTTGTGGTACATCGGTGGATAAAACAAACATCCCTGTCCTGAGGACCCTGTAGAAGAGCTTATTATTTTGTTTAATTATTGCTTTTTAAGTTTAAAATAAATGGGGTCAATTTTAAAGAAATAGTGAGTAAATAATGATACAAGTGATAGCAGCGTTAGGTACGGGGGAAGGTAGTATGGAGGAGAGAGAGAGCGTTTGTGTGGGGGGGGAATGGGAGAGCCAGAGGGAGAATCTTAAGGCCAGCACAGAGCCCCACGCAGGGCTCGATCTCATGACCCCGACATCATGACCTGGGCCAAAATCAAGAGACAGACGCTTCGCTGACCTAGCCACCCAGGCACCCCAACATTAACGTTTTATATGACCATGGTACAATGATCAAAACTAAGAAATGAACACTGGCGTAAAGCCATTACTAACTAATCTACAGACTTTATTTGGATTACCCTGTTTTCCCTAACACCCTTTTCTATGGTCCCCATCCAGGGTTTCACATTGCATTTAACTGTCCGGTCTCCTTATTCTCCAACAATGTGGACCGTTCCCCAGTCTCTCCTTGTCTTTTGCTACTTCAGTATTTTTGAAGAGTTACTAGTTAGCTTTTTGCAGAATGTGCTTCAGTTTTGCTATGTCTGCTGTTTTCTCATGATTAAATTAAGTTTATGGCATTTTTTTTTACCAGAATACACAGAAAAGACGTGGCCTTTGCAAGACATCATAATCCAGGAGTTCACGATGATGACATCTTATTACTAGTGCTGTTCACTCCCATCACATGTTTAGGGGGCTATTTGCCAGGTTTCTCTACTGTAAAGTTAATGTTTTTACCTTTGTAATTAAATATTTGGGGAGACACTTTGAGATTATAAAAATATTGTTTTTCTATTCCATTGATTTTAGCATCCATTGATGATCTTGCTTGCAACAAATACTACTATGGTGTTCCATTTTTGGTTTTCTATTTTTCTCATTTCTTCCATACTTATTAATTGGGATTTTTTTTTTTAAAGATTTTATTTATTTATTTGATGGAGAGAGACACAGTGAGAGCAGGATCACAAGCAGGGGGAGTGGGAGAGGGAGAAGCAGGCTTCCCGCCGAGCAGGGAGCCCGATGCGGGGCTTGATCCCAGGACCCTGGGATCATGACCTGAGCCAAAGGCAGATGCTTAACGACTGAGCCACCCAGGCGCCCCTATTAATTGGGATTTTTATGTGAGATAGACTGTCTCTTCTTTCCCATCTATTTTTAAATTTAATTATTTGTTCATATCAGTTTGATTCATGGATATTTATTTAATTCTATGGATTATAATCCAACGCTATTGTTATTTATTTTTTTTGCTCAGATTGTTTCAGCTTTGGCCACTGGGAGCTCTTTCTGGTTGGCGCCTATGTCCTTTTGATATGCTGCCTTTGTTTTTTGAGCACTCCCTTACTTTTTTGGTATCACAAGATGCTCCAGATTCACCTTGTATTTTTCCTGCCCCAGTGCTGGAGTTAACCATTTCTCCAAAAGAACCTTAAATAAAATAAAATAAAATAAAATAAAATAAAATAAAATAAAATAAAATAAAATAAAATAAAATCTTATGGTATGACTATTAAACATAGAAAAAATAAAACATAAAATTTTAATTTAAAAATATGAAATTGTGTATATGTGAATTTTTTTTCTGGAAAAGTGTCCACATGTTTCATCAGCTACTCATGAACTTTGTAAACTTGAAGAGGTTAAGAACTTTGACTGGACTTCTTGAATTCTCTGACAACCTGTTCACGTGGAGTGGTTATTATTTGGATGTTTATTTGAAGAGCCATATTGGGGCAATTCTTACCTTGATGGGAAGAGAGCGAAAATTTGTTTTCTTATCATTTTTCAACCATTCACAAAAGTGCAACCCCCATATGCCTATCGCTCAGCTTTGAAAATGTTCGACATAAAGCCAATCTCATTTCATTAATAATCCCCAAACACACACATTCCCCTTTCAATTATTTTCATTCCATTTCATCTGAAAATACTCGAGATTGTCTTGTAACTAAATCTTAGTGTAATCTCAATGTACCCTACAGAACCAATTGTAAATTCTGTTATTCATTCAATTGCCTATTTATTCATCAAAATTTTATGACATGCCGAATACTGTGTATTATAAGGCACTATAAATAAGATTTTTAGTAACCTTAAGAAATGAAAGCTTCACATCACTTGGTACCTTTTAAAGTGCCAAGATTTGGGCCACTAGGTGCCTTGAAAATTGCTGAGGACCCAAGTCAGGAGGCATCCTCAACTTCTCACCTTTTCTCAGCAACCCCTCCTCCCTGTCAAAGCCATCTGCAAGTCTAATCAGTCACATCTTCAAAACATATACCAAATCTCTCCATTTCTCCTCACCTCATCATGTAGCTAGTCACCACTGGTATGCTACCAATGAGTCTTCCAAATGGGTTTTGGGTTTCCACTCTTGTCTCTCTATATTCTATTGCCTGCCCAGGGAGATGTGAAGAGAAACACTGAACAGAAACAGAAACGTTGAAAACAACAGAAATGCCCACTAACCGAAGAATGGATAAATTGTGGTTTTTTAATATAAGAAAACACTAAATAGTCATCAAAAATTAATGAATAAGAACTCTCCATATCAGCCTGGATAAATCTCAAAAAAATATTTAGAGGGGAAAAAAAGCAAATTGTAGAAGAATGTGTACAGTTTGGTACCATTCATATCAAGTTTTAAAATATGCAACGTCAATTATATCTCAATAAAAAATGTAAGGCAGTGTCACATATATTATTTATGGATATGTATGTGTGTATGTGTTAAAAGCACAAAAATATGTGTGGGAATTATGAACATAAAATTCAGAATAAGGTTATCTTTTTTTTTTTTTTCCAGAGAGACAGAGAAAATGCAAGTACATGGTGGGGGGTAAGGGGGAGGACCAGAGGGAGAGGGAGAGGGAGAATTTTAAGCAGGCTCCACTCCCAACACAGAGCCCAATGGAGGGCTCCATTTCCCGACCCTGAGATCATGACCTGAACCGAAATCAAGAATCAGTGGCTTAACTGACGTAGCCACCCCCATGCCCCAGAAAGGGGTGTGAATAAGGTAGAGAGGAAAGGGAAGGGAATAAGGTAGAGAAGGGTAACATGGGGATTTCAAGAACACAATTTCTCAAGGTATTCATTTTATTGTTATCTATACATTCTTGGATGCCTGAAATATTTTATAATTAAAAAAACGTAAAAATCAGATCAAAGTCACATAAAATTCTCCAATGACTTCTCATTGTTCTTAAAAGAAATCCAAACCTCTTACCAAGATACAACAGGTCCTATATAACCTAGCCCTCACTACCTCTCTAGCCTCATCTCTTCCCCTCTCCCCATCAATCACCATGTTCTGACCTCATTGGCTTTTTTTCTGTTCCTTGAAGAAGTCAAGTTTGTTCCAACCACAGAACCTTTGCACCAGCTTTCACTTCTACCCTTAGTACATTCTCCTGTATATCCATCAATTTGGCTTCTTCTCATTATTCAGGCCTCAGCTGAAGCAAACTTTTCCTTGACCATCTTAAAGTGGTTCCCACCTATTCTGTTTTTCTCTACACATCACCCTTTCATTCCCTTAATAGCATTAATTACCCTCGAAGTTCTCTTCTTTAGGTATTTATTGACTGACATTCCTACTAGAACATAAGCTCCTTCTCTGTCTTTCCCACTGTCATATCCCTGGCAATCACAACAGTGCCTCATGCATAGGAGACACTTAAATACTTGTTGAATTAGTGAACTTATTCTTATTCTGAATAACAAGGAAAATCTCCCTTGCTTTCTGTTTGTAAAGGAGGAGAGCCTAGAAACTAAACTACTTTTTTGATTTCTTTTCCAGATGTTACAAGTTTTCCTTACAATCATCTGTGTCAAGGGATAATAAATCCAATTTGTATTTTGATGATAGGCACGGATATCAGCTCCTTTTCATTGTCCCTGATGTGGACTATAAAATTGGGAGATGTGATGAGTCCGTCTGGATTTTTATGTATTGTCATGCAACCAATGCTGAGCCGTGTTGCACTATATGATCCTTACTCTAAAACACTAATCTGGAACCACCTAAACCACCAGTTCCTTCCTAGAATATAAAAGTAATCTCAAGGGCATTTTGCCACATTCCTACTTTGTCTTAAGAATTAGGAATAATTATTAATATTGTAGAATGGTCTTAAGACATACAGTGCTTAGTGAATTCAACTTTGACCTTTCGTAGCCCATGGAGATTCTTTTATCAGGAATGTTCCCTGGATTAACAGTGACTTCTCTGAGGAGTGGTTCTGCTTGGCAGAGGCCGCCCTGAGACAGTAGCTCACTCAGTTAATTTTCCTCTGGAAGTTACTTCAAATTTTAATTTTTCTAATAAAGGTATTTTTTTTCTCATTTGAATCCACACTGCACATTTCTTGACTTCATCACTTAATTCAATAGGAATTAAAAAAAAAATCTTCCAAGGTTGATAAGTTTGATTTTTGGTTTCATATATGAACCCAAAACATGTATGCTTTTCTTCTTTCTGCCTCGGCCTAGCTCTCCAGCTAAGAAACAGAGCATATGTCTTACATTAGAGAACCTTATCAGGCTCAGAAGATGTACTCCCATTTCCTGTTCATACCACGCTTATGTGCTGCGGAGCCAAATTATAATCATCACTGCTGTGCTATTTTTAAAATGCAGTTACAGTTTGAGTTCCTGGCTCCCTTTTAGAACCAGGACCATACTGCCACTTTCTTCTCATCGGCGCTATTTTGCAGTATTTACGTGGCTGAAAGAAGAAACATCTTTATGTTAACATCCTTCTGGAAACCAATAAACCTTGCTACCTTGCTGGGAAGTTTATTTGATAAACGAGATGTATAAGACGTTTCTTTGAAAGCTGAATAAAGTGATTTGATGTCTAGGTTACATTCGTTTGTTTATCCTCAAGACGAGGGTGGTGGTGGGAGTTAACCTTTCGAGCTAATCAAGAAACAACCTTGTTTTGGAATTGAACCACCCTGATCTCTCCTTCAAACCAAGTAAAGAGGGATTCGGCCTTTATCTGTTACCTATTTACTCTGGGGAAAAAAGTAGCTTGTAAAGTGCAGTTTGCTTATTTATTGTCAGTGGGAGTTGGTGTTGGTTGGTTCTTGTTTGCTTGCTCGAAATACCTGATTTGGCTGCTTACAAGGACGACATTAGCTAGATAATTCTGTGCTGTGTAGGTCCAACCAAAACGTGTTATTGGTTTTCGTATGTGAAAGTTTAGGGATAAGTAATGTTCAGAAGGGTCCTCCTCCTGGTTTCATAATTCAGTTTAGAGGCAGAGTGCTCAAAGGAGAAAGGAGATCCAAGTCAGACCTAGAAAAGAGGCTTACATTTCAGTTACTAATATTTCCATTTGACAGAAATTTTTCTCGCTGAGAATATAAATGGGCACAGATAAAAGGGTAGGGTGAGCAAGCCACAGAATAAATCTCTTTCAACTGTTGCCTGGAGAAGAGTTACTGACGTGGTTCTTCATATGTTAAAATTCTAAGTTGCTCTTCAGAGCCCTAATTTTGGCATCATGAAGTTGGATCATTTGGGTTCAAACATCTGTTGTTTCTGGATGGCTTTAAAATTCCATTGCAAGCTCAAAAATGCTCAAATTGCAAAGCATGTCCTTATGGGAAGCATCTACTTGGTGTATGTTTGTCCTTCTCCCTCAGAATCTTCCACAAACACTTCCTCTGGGCCTACAATTTCTGCTCTGTTTCTCTACATGTAGCAGTAACATAAAGTGTTTCTTTGACTAAGGCTCAATTTGGGGCATGGAATGCCTTTCCCTGTTCAGTTTATCCTTTATGTGCTTGGAATGTGCTGGAATGTATGTAAATACTTTTCAAAGTCCGGACTCGCTGTTTTTTTTCCCCTCCTGGACTTGCCGTTGCCTGACTGCTTCATTCCAATTTCTGTTAGAACTTTGCAAGTTCCAGCAAGATTTTTTTTTTTTTTTAGAAAGATAATTGCAATCAGATAACCCTTAAAGGGCGAATGTAGTAGAAACAAACTGATTTTTTTTCCTAAGGAATGGCTGCATGACAGCTTTTTTACCATATTCCATGCAGCATCCCAACTAAGAGAGAGGATTGAGGGCAGAAAATGAGTTAGTAGAATAAGTGCCTTTGTATTGAAAAAATAGAGTCCCTGACGAACATGTGTTGAAGAGGGTCACATTGTTGTGATTCTCCCACCAAACTACTGAACTCCTTACCTCTGCAATCTTTCAAAAATGTTTAAATATGTTTTAAAGTCAAAAGGGATAGACCTTATGCAAAGTAGAATTTCAGTGGGGGAGACCATTCCCTCGCCAATGTGACTGGGGTTTGGAATCATTTTAAAACTTTTGGAGTTTAGACAACGCTTCAAAAATGAATCTTGGCATTGATTCTCCCCCACACAGCCATGCATCTAAAGAAAACAATTTGGGGAATTCTTTTTTTTCTTTTGTATACAAACTCTGGGTTTTCTCTCAACTCGATAATGGTCACAAATTAATACAGGATGTCCTACCCTAAGAACTACAGTATGAAGTAAATGATTTATAGCAAAGTAAAATAAACAAGAAAAAGTCTTGGCCTTCAAAGGCCTTCCAGTGTCAGTGGCTAATTCTTAAATGCTCAGTGTCTGCGCTATTCTGATGGTAAGAGCCACCGAGCCAGTATCGGGGGTGACTGCCATGTGGGTCATTAACTCTCATCTTTCCTGGCCCTTCTGCCTCCTTTATCTCCAGATGCACAGAAGTTTTAAACCCATTTCAGGCCACTGGCTTTCTGGACTTTAACCCCCGCACCGCCCCCCCCCCCCCAACCCCCGGTCTTAGCTCTGCTTTTCCACAGAAGTAACTGTGATGTTTGGAAGGCAGCCTGTCTCAGAGCATGATCTGTGGTTTCCTCTTTTCTCCAAGCTCTTTAAAAAAGCATTGCATGCAAAGGAAAGGTTTGTTCTTTTTCAGAAATCCTTACTACTCCGTACCTGTTGGGCCCAGAAGACGATGTAGACTGTGTTCTGCTCTTTATTATTATACTTGTGAAGCTTTAAAAATCTTTGCTACTGGATTCCAAGTGCCTTGCTAGGCTATTTTCATCTTTGTCTTCTGCAGAGATGGCCCAGGGCTTGTCACTGGGGGCAGAAGTGCTGAGAGCTCAGGCCCTGACAGGCGGCCCACCTCTGTTGGAGAGCTGGCTCAGCCACATACTCTGGAGTGACAACTGGGCTATTGTTTAACTCTTAAAAGGCCTGGTGAAATAAGATCATGTATGTAAAATCTTAGCATGTGGGGTTTTTTTGGTACAGAGGCACTGCTCAAAATGTGAGCTAACAGAAGTACGGATGTATGTGCTGCATCCAAGGAAGAAGTTTAACCGGTGCTTGGCTAATCTTTTGATCTTCACGATTTCTGGAGCATGAAGAGTGTTCCTACAGAAGAACCTAAGCAAACCTCTGATGCAAATTATTTATATTGGTAGCACATGTTTATACAAATTAGTTGACAAAATTTAAGTGACAGCCACTTCTAAACACTGCTTCTAAAATTAATAATTGCCTTTTTCCAATCCAAGTATAAAATGCGTGGACAGCCCCAGCCCAGGCAGTCTCTGAGTCTAGGCTGTGCCCAGCAGCTGGGTAGTGACCTTAGGCAGTGGCCTGGTGGATGGAATATCAGACATCCTGCTTGGCCTTTTAATCCGGGACTGGCAAGGCACGCTGACGATGACACTTCTCTAAATTCTGGGTCTCTTGGAGAGTGTGAGAAAAGCTATGCATAGATAAATATATGTGGTAGAAAAGGGAGAGAGAGACAGAGAAAGACACAGATGGAGAGAAGGAGGGGCAGAGAGGAAGAGAGAGAGAAAGAGAAGAAAGAGAAGGCAGAAAGGAGTAAAGAAGCTGAAGTGGGAGCAAGAACCAGAGAGAGGGAGTGAGATGTCAGGCTCTGGATCCAAACTGAATAGGTTTTAAATCCTCCTTTGCAAGCTGGGTGATTCTGGGTAAGTTACCCAACTTCTCTCAGTTTCCTTATCTAACAAAAGGAACAACAACAAAAAAAAGACCACTCATCTCGAAAAGCTTCTGTGAAGATCAAACCAGATAATGCATTTAAAAGCAGGTAGTCCAGTGGATGCACTGTCTTAGAGCTTCCTCACTTTATAACATAATGAAGACCCTTCCTCATACATGGTATTTGTGTTTATTAATTTACTTAGGTATTTGTTTAATTAGAAAAAGGCATCACTAGAACCAAATGCATAGGGTCCCTTGTCAACCTGGAGCATGAAATTTTTTTCATTAAGCGTCTGCAGTCTTCAATTGCAGATAAGTGATGTGGTGGCGGGGTGGGGGGTGGGGGGCTTTTTTTTCCCTCTTCCGAAGGGGCCGACCATACCATTTTAAGAAATACTGAATTAATGGTTCCAACACCAAAATGGGAGTCGCAAGTTATCATTCATTCTTTCATCCGGCCAGAGTTCACTAGGGGTCAAGCTGAGCGCTGAATTAGGTAGGCACTGGAGCGTGCAAGTGGAGGGGGACACACGGTAGAGGGACTAAGCAGAGTGCCTGTCCTGACCCACTCCAGGGATCTGCCTCCTTGTTCTGCCCCTCTGATGGGTAGGGGGATGTTTCTCCTGTTGTACCAGAGTGCAATGCCAGGGCTTCCTAAGTTGCTATATAGCCAGAGGGGGCAAGGAGATAGAAAAGGAGCCCCAAAGTAGATTCTGGGCTGCATTTCTGCCTCTTCTGTTCCAGTTTCACATCATTGTATGCTGACTCTGACTCACCGACTCATGCCTTGTTCTTCAGTTCTCACGTCTGTAAAATGGAAGGATACTCATCGTGACTCCTTTCCTCCAGGGACTATTGGGACTGGTAAAAATTAACAAGTTAGACTTGGTAAGCATTTTAATCTCACAACTGAAAAGCAGAGAAGGGGTTCAAAGTATAATTCATATATTCATTGCATTTGGTAATTTGCTTTCAGATTGTGTTCTTCAAAATGGGCACAGATGTTTTTAACTTAATGATCCAACTCAACTATATTTATTGATCACCTATTACAAAAAAGATAAAAGACAGTGAAGACTTCACCTTTGCCCCTCAGTTGGTAAACTGAACTACTTTCAGATTGTGTTTGTGTGCTCCCAAAGGGACCTGTTTGTCTGATTGAATATATAAATGAATGTTTGTATCACGAATTGGATCCTTACCTCTTCTCCCATGTATACCCCAAAGAGGGGTTAGAAAGAAATTCAATACTTAGTATCCAATTTTAGTCTAGTAAAGACTTCTGAATACAGGGTATATCCGACAGAAAGGGGGACCTTCATTTATCCTATTTGCTAGCCAATAACTGGAGTAAAATGGGAGAGAGAGAAAGGAGCGTGTAGAGAGGACGGTCTGTTGAGTCTTGGAGAGCTAACGTTACCAGCAAGAACTAAATAATATCTCACATTCTTCCTTCTCTTTTGCTATAGGCTCACCTAAGCTTTTGCTGGGATTTGAAGCCTATCCTATTATTCATTATTTTTTTTATTTTTAAAGATTTTATTTGAGAGAGAGAGAGCACGAATGTGAGGGGAGGGATAGAGGGGGAGGGACAAGCGGACGTCCCGCTGAGCCAGGAGCCCGACACGGGAGGCTGGATCCCAGGACCCTGGGATCATGACCAGAACGGAGAGCAGACGCTGACCTGACTGAGCCACCCAGGCGCCCCGGCCTATCCTATTATTTAAAGATTGAAATCAGGATATGAGGATGGGGCATTGTGTTAACTTTTAGCTTCAGTCTCTAATAAGGTTTAAACCGTTTAGCTAGAGATAGTCTCCAATGGGATCCTTTCCCAACAGTTCACTAGCGTGCTCCCAATCTCCACGCAGGCTGGTGCACCTCGTTTAGCTGCCTCCATTTTTCTCTGGGGCAGAGAAAGCGGAGATTGCAACCTCACAAGTAGTCCAACCGATCACTATGTATAAACCTCAGCCCATTTATATAATGCAACCCTTCTGGTAGTAGTGACACAGAAGATGCAAATAGGGAAGATCACAAGCCTGCCAGTGTCCCGAATCATCCGTGGCAACAGGGCCGCAGAACCTCTCTCTCCTTGGAAGTAAAACAGTTGCTCTCTAATAGTAACCAAATACCCTCCTTCGGGAGAGTAGCTCAAGAAGGTGGAGTGTACACGTATCGTACAAACATATAGCAGCCCTTTAGAAGACAATTATCAATAGCATGGTGGGAAGCTGGAACACAGAAAGATTTGAGCACCGTCTAGAAGACGACCGTGACAAATCTCAGGAGCAACAGTCAGCGTGCAGGCCTGGGATCCCTTATCCTGGCCATGGGATAGCACAGCCTATGTGAAGAAAGGACTGGTGAGTTTTCCAGCATAACATGGTATTTTATTTCACCATAGTAGACTGCTGGGAAATCTCTGGAGTCCCTGGCAGCTGCATCTCGTCTTTAATATGAAGCCTGGGGGGAATAGAAAGAGAGAGACTCATAATTCACAAAAAGCACAGCCGTAAGAAAGCCATTCTGAGTAACTGAATCAGACACAGAGGGGGAGCTGCTATTCCATTCCTAAGTCAAGAATGCTTTTTGTCTTTCCTTTTCTCCTTATCGGCCGTGTCCTCATGAAAAGATCATTTATGGGTGATGGAATGAGTGCATGAGAGCCAGCTTCTGTTTCTTTCCTGTTCTTCCCCCATTGCTGCTGTCCCGTAAAAAAGACACTTTGTTAAAGACTGAAACAGCAGATGCAGCTCAGATATTATCTGAAATAATTTGGGTGGGGGCGGAGGGAGTATTTTATCTTGAATTGGTCCAATACCGTTTTAGTGTTGGAAATAGCTCTATTGTGATGCAAGTATCCCAGAAAGTGAAGAGACCCATACCAAAGAAGTACTTTAAAATAATGTATCTTTAAAATAATGTAAGGCATGCAGATAATGTCAATGAAATGATTCATGGAAAAAATGGACATAAAATGGCATCATGGGGGGCGCCTGGGTGGCTCATCCGGTTAAGCATCTGCCTTCGGCTCAGGTCACGACCCCAGGGTCCTGGGATCGAGCCCTGCTCAGTGGAGAGTCTGCTTCTCCCTCTCCATCTGCCCCTCCCTGCTGCTGGTGCTCTCTCTCTCTCACTCTCGAGCGCTCTCTCTCTCTCAAATAAATAAATAAAAATCTTTTTTAAAAATGGCATCATGGGCTGGAGGGAATAGGGGAGGCCTACTGGAAGTGGTAGGATTAATAAAAAGCGCCGAGTAAGGTATGAGTGAAGGCACAGAGCTAGGGATGGACTCAGTGGGGGCAAAAGTTAAGACTTGTTTATTAAGTATGTAGAGTTAAAAGTCGGTAGAAGACAAAGGTGGTGAGGTCCAGCAGAGACTAAAAACCAGGCTTAAGATTTTAGACTGTTTCCATAACAATTAGTTGCTATCCATGTTCATATTTGTGGAAAATGTTTTAAATATAGATAATAAACAGGAAAATCATTTACAGTCCCGCCAATCATAGAATAGTGATGGTGAACATTCTAGTGCATTTTCTTCCACTTTTTTTTTTTTTGCAAATTTATTGTCTTAGTTTAGGTTCCCTAGAGGTAGGTCCTGAGACAAGGATTCAAGTGTAAGCAGTTTATTTAGGAGATGATTCCAGGAAACACTGACAAGGGAGCAGAAGTAGTAAGACAGGGAAGGAAAGGAAGCCAAAAAAAGGGCATGTTCTCAAATGAGTCTGCTGGAATGTAGTCATGCTGGGGAACTCGGAGCTGCCCTACTGAGGGATAAGGAAGTTCATGCATTTGGCCGCTAACTCCTGTTGGTTGAGAGTTGATTTGGGGGCCTTAATTCTCTGCATGGGTCTCCCTGGGCCTAAGCAGAGAGTTGCAGGTATTTGCAGTAAAAAGCCTTCAGTATGTAGTAGGAATATGGGTGCTACCGGATTATATACAAATTATATTTTTATTTATAAAATAGATTTCTGTGCATCGGGCTTTGTACTACATGTTTTGCTTTCATTAACTCATATAATTCTCACAGAAGCCCTGTGAGGTAGGTGATATTTTTATCCCCTGAGGGTTAGAGACTGGAATTAGGGGCTGGTAGAAGTAGACATGAGAGTCATCCTCCTAGAGATCAAATACCTGAAATCACAAAGAGATGATGTACTCTTCCAACGATTTTTTTGGGGTTTGTTTGTTTGCTTGTTTTGAGAGAGAGAGAGAGAAAGCACACATGCGAGCTGGGGTTGGGGGAGAGGAAGAATCTTAAGCAGACTCCATCTCACAACCCTGAGTTGACCTGAGTTGAAATCAAGAGTTGGACGCTTAACCAACTGAGCCACCCCAGCGCCCTTGTTCCAAAGAATTTTAATGTCAGCCTTATTTACCCATCTCCTGTCTTGTGCATATTTTCTCCTCTTTCTGTCAACAAAATTTTTTCTTTGCAATTATAAAAGTCTCTGTTTTCAGAGACATTTGTTGGAAAACAAAGCAAGACCTTGAGGCATAAAGGATCTGTAATGGACACCTGTCAGCTGTGCTTGTCAGCATCCCCTCCCCCATCTTCTTTTGACACAATGCCTTATCTCGTTTGGGGTAAGATGATCCCACACCTTCTCCTTGTAGTTTTAATGGGCTGCCAAACCAGTTCAGAGGTTTGAGATCCAGACGTGGCCAACCATAGCCTTCCTCTACCTGGCCACAGTGATTGGGTAGAAACGTGCTTAGGCCTTGGGCTGAGCCAATTTGTCTTTCCCTGGGACTTTATATCCAGCTTTGGAAAAGGAAGTTGGTGTCATTGAGATGATATAACCAAGAACCGTCTGAACCATGCTCCATTTCCTCTCTGCAGAAGGTAGAGCAAGCCCATCTGCAGAGCAGAGAGATGAAAAGAAAAGGAGAGAGATCTTCCTGTATTGCTAAATGCCTGTAATCCTCTGAGGTCGGCTTCTCCTGGACTTCCCATTGCAAGAAGCAAATAAATAATAAACCAATAAATCATAAGCCCACTCCATCTTTCCACCCTTCCTTCTTTTTTCTTTCTTTTTTAAAGATTTTATTTATTTGACAGAGACACAGCGAGAGACGGAACACAAGCAGGGGGAGTGGGAGAGGGAGAAGCAGGCTTCCTGCTGAGCACGGAGCCCGATGTGGGGCTCGATGTGGGGCTCGATCCCAGGACCCTGGGATCATGACCCAAGCCGAAGGCAGACGCTTAATGACTGAGCCACGCCACCCAGGCGCCCCTTCTTTTTTCTTTCATCTGTGTTTACTTGTTTGTTTGTTTATAGCTAGTTTGATTCAGATTTCAGTTTCTTGCAACTAATTCAGGATCAAGTACATTTTGACCAGGAAGTGTGTTTTTGACCCCTCATTCATATATTGGTGTAAGAGAGCAGTGGGGTGGAGAGAATCAAATTATGACTGGACAGAGTGACCTTTTTCCATCCTTCACAACTTTACTTGCCTCCATGAATCCCAGGTTGATTCCAACTCTCTGAGGCATGAAGGCGGCCTCTGCCTTCAGGAAATATTGAATTGCAACAGCAACATGGAACACGGTTTCCTATTGACTCCTGCCTTTGCCTGCAGCTGTTGATGGAATTCTTCAATAGGCATCTAACTGACAGGGATGAACTGGTTTTCCCCTCCTACTGTTGCAACTCAAGGACACGGAGAACTCTGGTTTTAGGGGAACTAAACTGACGGTTCTGTGAATTCTAACCCTGGTTCGAGCAGATTTGGCTTGTATGATCCCCCAGAGACTCAACAGATCTAAAATCTCAACATGCTATTATTAAACTGGAAGCTATAAGACATCCTCGAAATCACAGCTGCCATTTATAAAACACCAAATGCTGGCTCCATACACTTGGGCTTTGTGTAGTCTACTGTAATATAATCTACACAGAATCCTGCAAAGTAGGTATGAAGCCAGTTTGGTTCTCCAGGAAGAGGGTGTTGAGAGTTATGAGTGCAAGCAAATGTTTTATTGGGGAGTGACATTTGTGAAAGAGAAAGGGAGAAAGCAGGTTTGGGCTGCTGGAGTTGCCAGGTGATGCAGACCCCGCAATGTCTCTGTCAGATCAATGGGGGAGCTTCCGAGCCAAGATGGCCTCTTAGAAGTTCTTGTATTGGCTGAAAATGGCCAAGCTTTGTACACCAGCTTTGCTCATTCACTGGCCGGGGCATTTCTGGAGAAGAGTGTGACCTCCACTGGAAAGCTGAGGGAGATTCTGAGGAGTCTCAGCTAGCCACATTCCTCTCATCTGGACAGATGGGGTCCTTTCTTGAAGGGGATATCCAAGCAGGACATTTCCATGTCTGCCACATCATACATCCCAAATCTCACAATGGGGTATTGCCCTGGACTATAAAAACCTCCCCTGTGAACCAATCAGGTAGTACCCTGAAATACTGGTTTGGGGATCTCATCCATCTGTCAGTGCCATGAAATAGGGAATGCTCTAGATCAGCGTTTTTTTAATTTCTATTATTGTTCATCTCTTGTCCCCCCCTCCCCCGCTTTTTAGACATTTTTTCCTAATTGTCCCCTCCACCATGAAAGTTTAATATCACAGGTATACTGTGTATATGTTTATGTATTATATGTATATCTTTGCTTTGTACACAAAAAAAGTAAGATTTTTTTTCATCTCCCAAGAATTAATTTTCACTCCCTTGGGAACCATATCACTCCTACTAAAATGCATGTTCTATTAGAAGAGACAAGGGATGTGTAACAACCAGCTGGAATACATGGTCCAGGATTGAATCTTGGGTGGGATGAATCAGTCATAAAGGGTATTTGGGAGGCATGTGAGAAATTTTAATATGGACTAAATGCTTTTGTTAGGGGTAATGGTGCAGGAAAAAGGTCTTATTTTTTTGTAGATGTGTATAGAGGTAAAAAACAAGAAAGAAATATTGGTTTGGTGAGGACACCTTTATTTATTATGTGCATAGGGCTTCCTTTCTTGGCCCATCTCATACATATTTCTGTTCAGAGTGAAGTCTGGCATTAGAAATAGAATAATTGGCCTCTGTGGGGAAGCTCTGGTTTTGGGGCAGCCGAACAGTGTACATTAGCGATGCTGATTCTCCTAAAGTTAACTAAAATATCCTTATAAGACAAGCAGATTTTTTTGAGAAACATTGGATGAAACTGGTTTATAAAATTTTTATATGATTTCTTTAAGATGTGGGGTGTTTCATTCATTGGGGAGTTAAAACCTATTTTGTCAAATAGTGTCGTGAAATATTTCTCCCCGTTACAATCTACCATCATCTTACGATGAAAAATTTTAGATGACAACTGAAAATATGCAGGGAGTTACACAGTTTTTAAACAATTCTTTTGGGGGTTATGTAAGCAATGTATTTACAGATTCCTGGGCTAAGAGAATACATTTCAAGGAGGGGAACTGGGTGCCTCAGCCGGTTAGGCATCTGCCTTAGGCTCAGGTCATGGTCCCAGGGTCCTGGTATCGAGCCCTGTGGCAGGCTCCCTGCTCAGCTGGGAGTCTGCTTGTCCCTCTGCCCCTCCCGCTGCTTGCGATCTCTCTCTCTCTCAAATAAATAAAATCTTTAAAAAATATATATTTCAAGGAAAGGAGGCCCTCTCTTTTGCATCTCTTTGGTCTCTCCTGGAAGCCAATAGCTAATTATAGGCCCACGGTACACGCACCAGGATTCCAGGCAAGATGGCAGTCCTTTGCTTTTCTCAGTGAGAACCAAGCTTATTTTGATAATGTTTTCTTTTCTTTTTTCTCAGCGGTAGATTTCCACTGTCACACAGCCATGAGCACATCGATAGGACTCAAGAATCTTAAAGAATCTTATATAAAGCTGCAACTGCTTCCTGCAAATTTTCTCCCTGCGGTTTACAAACCCCACTCCCCGGGTTCCACAGACTCTCTTCCTGCTGGTTGGTGGGTGAATGAGAAATCACTCCAAATGGCAAAGAGATGGCTTTTGTTATTTCCAATCAGTGTTTGACTGAAAAGTCCAACGTGAGGGTCTGTACGCTTTTTCAGACACGATGAATCATTGGCCTGTTGCTTTTTTGAAAGGTGTCTAAATCACTTCACGTAGCACGCCTTTAAACAAAAGGCCTCCCATAAGGCCGAAGCATCTGGCATGATATATGTTCTTCCAGATTTCTCGAGAGTCTCAGCTTCCCAAGGCATGTTGTGCCCCACCTTTCAGGGCTTTTTTTTTTTTTCCTACTTAATTTGCTGGCATGTCTCCCCGTCAGGTCCTGCATATCATTCTCATTACTGCTGACTCTGATTGTCTAGTCTTGGCCTAAGCTTGGAAAATTCCAAAGAGGAATGTTCTACTCGTTTTCAGGCCAGAAGTAAAATTCTAACAAGATCTGTTTGTTGCTCGCAGATGGAGTCTGGGAGGCTCGGGAGATGATGACAATCAGCTGTTGGGGTTTAGATGGCTCTGGGCTTCAAATCTCAAATCTCACTCTTAACTCCAAGCCTACATTTCCAACCGTTCACTGAGCGTGTTCTTTTTGAAAGCCCCCCAGAAAGTCAACCTTAAGATGTCTGGGCTAGAACTGTCATCTCTTCCCTTTAATACTCCCTGCATGGGTTGCTCTACCCGAGTAAGCGTCCTCTAGTGCTATTTTGATCCTTTCACACCCACTTGCTCAAAAGCCTTCGGTGGTTCACCATTGTCCCTAACATAAAATACAAATTCTTTTCCTGATACTCCAGTTAGATTGGTCCATTTAGTACTGCCCAAGGGAGCCTGTTACTTGATTCTATCGGGTTTTTGGTCAAATGTTCCCAAATTCTGGAATGTTTTGTCTAGTTCTTTTCATTTATTTTTCCTACTGATATTTCTATTGCTCTTAAAATTTACACCAGAGGTCTGCATGATTTTCCCCTCATTTCCTTCCAGTCTCTGTTCCAATGTCACCGTAAGGCTTTTCTTTAACACTCAAAGTAATATTACGAGTCACTCCCCCACCCCCACCCCAACTTCCAATCCCCATTCCCTGCTTTATTTTTCTGGATAGCACTTAACACCATGCATTATTTATTCATGTATTATCCATCTGCCTCCACAGGGACAGGGATTTTGGTTTTGTTCATTGTTGTATCGTCAGCAACTAGAACAGGGACTGGCACACGATAAATATTTATAGATTCAATACGTGAATGAAGGAACTCTGAAAATATCTGAGGGTACTTAGCATGTGTCTGTCAGCCTCCAGGGCTCTGAAAATGGGGGTATGAACCAAATGGGGTTCTTTCAGAAACCCACAATCTTGGGGGGGAAATGTGAAGTGCAAAAATGGAAGTGCTTACCAAGTTCAAATGGAGCATGTTTTAGGAAAGAGAATTAATATTATTGAGCCCCTGTTCTGTGTGAGTTGTATTCACATATCTGGTTTCACTGAAGCCTCACAGTGAGGCAATCTGGAAAGTTCTATTATTCCCAATTTTGCAGATAAGAACACTGAAGCTCTGGAAAGTTAAGTAATTTCTCCCCAAATTTTATGCTAATAGGTGGTTAAAAATCAGAAGAAATTTATTTATTTATTTTTATTTTTTAAGATTTTATTTTTTTGACAGAGAGAGACATAGCGAGAGCACGAACACAAGCAGGGGGAGTGGGAGAGGGAGAAGCAGGCTTCCCGCAGAGCAGGGAGCCCGATGCGGGGCTCGATCCCAGGACCCTGTGATCATGACCTGAGCCGAAGGCAGACGCTTAACGACTGAGCCACCCAGGCACCCAAAAATCAGAAGAAATTTAAACCCAGATTTTCTCATGTGAAAATCAGTACACTTTGCCCAATACTGGATTGCTTCTCAGGTTATTAGGGAGCAAATATATTTAGCTTAATCTGATTTAAGCATCATGAAGTAGGTACTGTTTGAGTGATTAATGAGAAGTACATCAAAGCAGAGAGAAGATGGCAGGATAGTGACCCTCCGTATAAACTGCCCAGCCCACTACAGCCCACAGGCTCTTTCCCTTGTGACCACTCATTCCCTTCTGTAATATTAATTTATTCAATAAACACTTGTTAAATATCTGCTATGTGCCAAGCAATGTTTTGTACTCTGATGCTATGGTAGTGAATAAAACAGATTCTCTGTTTCCAAGGAGCTTTCATTCCCTAAATATTTTGTGTGATATTGGAGAAAACAGGGTATTTCAAATTTAGACAGCTCAGATTAGAGTTATGGCTTCATCATAGTCTAGCTGAGGACCTTGGAAAGGTCGTTTAAACTTTCTGAATCTCAATTTCTGTATTTGGAATAGAAATAACTACCTATCTCACCAAAATATGATGTTGTGAGACTCAAATAAGATGAAAATATTTTGAACCATGAAGTAGTAGATGTGTTTTGTTAAATCTAACATGCACCACCGAATGAAGAAACACTATTATTTTGTGTACCATTAAGAAAGAAAAAAATCAAGCGCCTGGGTGGCTCAGTCGGTTAAGCGTCTGCCTTGGGCTCAGGTCATGATTCCAGGGTCCTGGGATTGAGTCCTGCATCGGGCTCCCTGCTCAGTGGGGAGCATGCTTCCCCCTGCTCGTGCTCTCTCTATCTCTCACGCTCACACACTCTCTCTCTCAAATAAATAAATAAAATCTTAAAAAAAAGAGAGAAAGGAAAAAATCCCAATTACAACATGCCATTGATTTTAAGACCCATCCTGATTTCAGAGGTGCCAAAATGTGGGGAAAAAATTATACATCTTAGAATTGTTGAAATACGGCACAAAAAGTTATTATTATCATTCTCTATGGTACGTAGCATATGGTACATGTTCAGAGAGAAATGGATTTAGCAAGATACATTGGAGTAGATCAATGAGACAAGTGTTAGAATATTTCCTAGAAATTTTCAAGGGTATTTACATTTTTGGATACACTTTTTTTTTCCTGGATAAAATCATCACAGCCATTTCCTAGGTTACTGAATTGTGGAGCCCCAGTCACTTATTTTCCCTTGAATAGAGCCACCATACTAGTCCCAGAACACTACCTATAGATTATTATATATGAGAGAGAAATGAATTTCTTGCTTGTTTAGGAAATAAAGTCTCTGAACCTTGTTCTTATACTACCTAATAGAACCACATTGCATAGTGCCCTCTTGATGAAAACTTGTATCAGGAAAAGCGGTGCTCTACTAGAACAATTTTTTAAAAATCAGGGGTGCCTGGGTGGTTCAGTCTGTTAAGCGTCCGACTCTTGGATCTCAGCTCAGGTCTGGGTCTCAGGGTCATGATTTCAAGCCCCACATTGGGCTCCACGCTGGGCATGGAGCCTACTTAAAAAAAAAATCTTATGGGCATTGCTAATTATGTAACTGAGCCTGTGCTCTCTCTCTCTCTCTCTTCCCTCCCTCCTCCTCCATCTTCCTCTTTCTCTTCTGCCTTCACCCTCTTTCTTTTGCTTTGGCTCTTAGGAAGCTCAAAGACAGATCTGTAGTTCTTTATGATGTTCTAACTTCAGTTTCATCCTTTTTGTCTGACCTGCATTTTTCCTTTCTCTTAAATCCCAACCTATTTTTTTCCCAAAATTTTATTACAAAGATTTTCAAATATCTAGAAAAGATGACAGAATTTTATAGTTAACATCCATGTTCCCACCATCTGGATTCACTAATTAAGTTTTTGTCCTTGTTTTATCACATATTATCTAGGTATCCATCCCTCTTTCAATTATTTTTTCGAAGTAAATAGCAAACATCTATACACTTAACCCCTAAACATTTTAGTATGCATATCATTAACTAAAGCTCAATATTTGGTTATGGTTTTTCTTTTTTTTTTTTTTAATTAAGTTAAAATTTACATCCAACAAAATGCACTCACCTCAAGTATACCATCCAGTGATTTTTGACAAAGGAACACACTTGCCTAACAAATCCTTATCAAGATATAGAATATTCCCATCAGGCCGGCAAGATTACTTATGTCCTTCTTTCATCCCCACAAGCTCAGAGGCAACTACTGTTCTGAAATTTTTCCCTGTTTTACAACTTCAAATAAATGGAATCACCCAGCAAGTACTCTTATATAATAAGCCTTCTTTCACTCAGCACAATGTTTTAAGGACTCATCCGCACTGTTAGGCTATCAGACTTTGTTTCTTTATATTGCTGATTAGTATTCCATTGTGTGAATATACCTCAGTTTGCTTAGCAATTAAAGCTGCTAAGAATGTTTTTGTACAAGTCTCTTTGTGGAAATGCTTTCCTAACTCTTGGCTGCATACCTAGGAGTGCAATTGCCGGGTCATTGGGTAGGTGCATGTTTAGTTTCGTAAGAAACTGTCAGACTTTTTCCCCAAAGTGGTTGTGTCACCAGCAGCGTTTGAGAGTTCAGGTTGTTCTATGATCTCCCAGCGTTTAGTGTCGGCAGTCATTTTTATTTTAGCTATTCATGTGAATAGTAGTTTTTCACTGTCTTTAATTTGTATTTCTCTGATGAATAATGATACTGAGAATCTTTTAAAATTGCTTTTGAGCCATTAATGTCTTTTCCCTTGTGAAGTGTCTATTCAAATCAATCCAAATTGAGTTGTTCAGGCTTTTTAATTTTTTTATTTTTGAGGTATAGGAGTTCTTTACATATTCCAGTACTAATTCTTTGTCAGATGTATGTTTTTAGAAATATTTTATGTCAGCCTTTGGATTGCTTCTGTAGTTAACACTATCTGTTTAGGAGGCAAAAGTTTTAAATTTTGGTATAATCTGATTTATCACTTTTTAAGTGGTTCTTGCTTTTTGCCTCTTATCTAAGAAATCTTTGCTTATCCCTATTTGTGAAGATATTCTCCTCTTTTCTCTTCTAGAAGTTTTAGTTTTTACTTTTACATTTAGGTCTGTGAACCTTCTTGAATTAATTGTGTATGGTGTAAGGTAGGAGTCAAGGTTCATTGTCTTTCTATTTGGGTATGCAGTTCTAGTACCTAAATTATTTTTTCCTTGTTTTTTAATTTAATTTTAATTTAATTTCAGTATAGTTAACATAAAATTTTTTGTATTATGTACATCTTTGTAAGACCCATCAAATATTTTTTGGAACAAGCAATCAATAGATTCTGCCTAAAGATCAGAGAATGCCCTCACGAATCCCTTGCAGCACCATGATGGGTAATGTTCCCCCAACATAGTCTTATTTAAATACGATCCCCTATCCCTCCAATAAAAGGTGCCCTGTGTTCCTTTAGCCCTGGTCTTGGGATTCACCTTCCTGCCTCTCCAAAAGTGGTGAAAAGGTTGCTGTACCCTCACTTGCCTGTGATGGTTAGCTTGTTCCTACCTGGTCTTTGGAGACGAGGCAGGAAGATGCACAGGATTGTCTGCTGAGTCTGGAGCGGTCTCCGTGGGATTTTACTGGCCTCCGGGGCTAATGTTCACCACTTTGGAAGGACACTTGTGTTAGGGAACTTTTTGAAGCTGAAGATGTTCGACAGTGGTGAGATCTAGAGACAGAGCAAAGCTGTGCTCTGGTCTTTTTGGTAGAGTTGATTCTGGTTCCTTACTTCTGAACGGGTGCCTGTGGCCAAGAGGAGCCTTTCCTTTCTTCCCTTCTAAATTATTTTCCCTGTCTTCCCCCGCCTTTGCTCAGCAAAGAGGATAGGCTTTGGAATCAGACCTTGTATATAGTATATATTTATATATTTATAAAGGTATTTTTTTCTGGTTACAAAAATAGCATAAACTCATTGTTAAAAAAACTTTGATAATGCAAACAACGTTTAAGAAAGCAAGTAGAAACCAGCTCTAACCTAACACCCAGAGATAGACCATGGTGACATTTCTGGTCAACTTTGATTTGGAATCTCCGCTCTCTTACCAGCTTGACACTTCTTGAGTGTCATCTTCCACCTGGGAAATGGGGAGAATGAACTTCCTTCCCCGACAAGCTGTAAAAATGAAAGATGATGTACTTAAAATCTTTAGCAAATAATAGATCCTCAATAAACCTAAGTTCACTAAATGATGCTATTAATGGGTATAGGAAGTGAGTGGATGGTAGGGAGAAAAACTCTCAGTTCCTTTTCTCCCCCATTTTAAGGTCTGTTACTAAATTCCTTTAAAGCAGGCAAAACTAGAGTGACAGAAGAACAGAACAGTGGCTGCCGGTAGCTAAGGTTGAGGGAGGGATTGATTACCAAGGGGCAAATGGGAATTTAGAGATGATGAAATTATTCTATCTCTTGATTGTGGTGGTAACTACACACCCTATGTGATGTTTAAGACTCATAGAACTTTATACTAAGAAGGTAAATTTTAGGGGCGTGTAGGTACCTCAGTCGTTAAGCATCTGCCTTTGGCTCAAGTCATGATCCCAGAGTCCTGGGATCGAGCCCCTCATCATCATCATCATCATCATCATCATCATCATCGGGCCCCCTGCTCAGCGGGAAGCCTGCTTCTCTCTCTCCCACTCTCCCCCTGCTTGTGTTCCTTTCTCTTGCTGTCTCTCTCTCTAATAAGTAAATAAAATCTTAAAAAAAAGAAGGCAAATTTTATAGCATGTAAATTATACTTCAATAAACCCAACTTGTAAAAATATTCCTTTAGAACAAAGTCTTAAATTTCTTCATTGATTTTAAATCGGTCCTTCCACCTCCTCTCAGCCTTGTCCCTCCAGTTTATCTTTTTTTTCTAGACTCTTGAGGCTTTTTACCTTCCTGATGGTACTCTGAATGCTTGTTTAACCCTCCTTTCAATTGTCATACTGGATTCTTTGTTCCCTGTCCCCAACTTTGCTGCATATTTTATTTCCCTCTTTTGAATCGACACTCTGTTGGGCTAGGCTCAGCTGCGCTTCACAAACAAAATGTATGGCTGTTTCACTTGTTCTTTTTGTGCCAGGAGAGGTCTCATCAGGGCAGCTAATTAATTACAATGAGTGAGATAAGAGAAAAGCAGATCCTGAG
This sequence comes from Mirounga angustirostris, assembly GCF_029215605.1. Lineage (NCBI taxonomy): Eukaryota > Metazoa > Chordata > Mammalia > Carnivora > Phocidae > Mirounga > Mirounga angustirostris. Next base: position 41,389,513 of record NW_026991720.1, read on the forward strand.
TCCTTGTGTCAACAGTTGAACAGAAATCCCTTAAATCTTCTAGATTGTTCCTTCCACTGTGAACAAAGGACTTGCAACAATTTTTATGCCGCAAAATAAGTATAACACATGCTCACAGTGGAACTGGCTATAGCTCTTTTCAAACCGAGTCAGCTGTTTGAGGTGTATGCCGATCGTATATCCTGAATTTTCCAGGACAGTGTGGAGTTCAAACTTGCCATGCCACGTTCTCTCCAAGACATTCATGTTCTGTGGAAGAGACGATGTGTCTTGATTTTGGTTCATAAACTACAGTTTTCAGACTCATACATTAAATTTTTTTCTTTTGTTTTTTGCCTATTTTTCCATTCTGCAAGTATTTACCACACACCTACCACCAAGTGCCCGGATCTCCAGCAGGCTCTGCAGAAACAGAAACAAATAACATCATTTTTGAGAAACTAATGTTGTTCAGTCTGGGGGATGCACCGGCAAACAAATGAGTTCAGCTTCTCCTTTGTCATCACAGGACAACTGCAAACAGGAAAAGGCCAGAGATAACGCAAGTCTTGCACAATGTAATTTATTGAGAAAACTTTTCAACTTTATTGTATATGTGTATATATTTTAATTGCGTAGATAACATAGACTTGTTTTCCAACACTGCTGGTAGGAAGATTTCATTAGACGGCTCTCTATAAAAATGTACTCTTCACATAAATATATATGATATTGTGTATATTTCTTTTTTTTTTTTTTAAATAGGAGAGATTGCACTATATTCCCAGTGCTTATGCTAGTGTTACTTCTGGTCGGAAATCTTCTCCCGACTAGCTTGCCTACACTGCAGTCACTTCCAATAGTAGCTGGTGTGTCCCGAGTTCTGCCAAATGCCAGGTAATTTGCGCACCCCTTTCTGTTGCTCATTAACTCCGCGCGGGAGGCATTGTTCTCCCCATGTTACGGAGTGGGTGGAGAGTGGGTTGTAAATAGGGCGAGTGACTCGCAAGTGGGTTGGAGAGAGGGTGAGTGACTCGCCGGGGCCACCAGTTGAGTGGAGGTGGAGGGAAGATCTAATTTGCGTCTGCCTGACTGAAGGCAGTGTGTTCTTCTCCAAGCCACATAGCCCTTCATTGTCGGGTGCTTTGAACTGAGTATCTGGCAGGCATTTATTTAAATCTCTGCGGCTACCGGAAAGGAAAGTGAGAAAGGGGGACGTAATTAGGATGCAGCTACTGTCAAAGCAACCCTCGTAATCCAATATTCTCGCTGCAGCCAGAGCCGTCCATTTAATGCCAACCGAGCAATGTCTCTCCACTCCTCAGAAACTTCTGGGGCTCCCGTTGGCTTTAGGCACACCAGTGCATTGCTGTTTTTCCAGCCCCATGTATCCATACTCTCTCCTGTCCTCCGCTGGAGCTGCTCAGCCATGCTGGCTTCTTTTTGTCTTTTTCTCCCTCCTACATTCCTCCCGCCCCCAAGGTCTTTTCTCCTGCAGCTCCTTTTGCCTAGGAGACTCCCACAAGCCCTGCCACCTCCTCACTCGCGGGTTAATTTGCCTCTGGTTCTCAGTGCACTGTGGCCCCTCCTGAAAGTCTGTCCTGCTGCACCAACCCCCTTCAAATATGCTCACAGGTGCACCTGCTGCACTCCTTCAGAGAGGCCATCGCTGGGTTGTCAGTAAGGATAGATGCAATGTGATTCTGTGATAATGTTTCATGCAGGGGACGGTTCTAGAAAGGCAGGGATGCCGCAGCTTTTTTGCTCGCCCTTATCCTGGCCCTTAGCATTGTGCGGGCACAGAGTAGGCAGCCCCCCAAAATTGTTGAAAGAATGAATCCTTCAGTCTTTCCTGTTATAGAACACTAGATTAGGATCACTTGTCCATATTCTCAGTGGGACGCCCTCTAGTCCTTGACTGATTATTTGATTACTGGTCTCCTCCCCTGAAGGCCCCTTACAATCAGAGTTCATGGTCGTACCCGCATGGCGTATGCCCGCAATAATTTTTTGTTGAATAGACTAGTTTGGGTCCTACTGACTTAAAGGGGGGTGATTCAGAAGTCTGAGAGTAAAGGCCACACACAGTGGCTCATTTTCTACTAATTCAAATTTGTATCAATTTAATAAATCATCTAGTAGTGCTATTAGCAGTTTCCAAGCTGAGTAAAAAACATTACTGCTGCAAACAATTCCTAAGGAAACTTCACACTGGCCCAAAGCCCCTTCCTATGATGGAATCAGCTCTCTGGCCAGTGAAGGTAAATGGCTTCGGTTCCAGGCAAAGACAGATTTTCCATGAGAAGCTAAAGCTTCAGGAGCCCTCACTCATAGCACACCCTCGAGGGCCCTGGGAGGGGTCCGAGCAACGTGCATATGCACAGGGCCAGATGTTTTTGTAAAATTAGCAAAAGTAAGATATTTTAAATCACAGTTAGTTAAGGTCCTGTGTCTCTCCACTCTGACTTCCCTTCTGTCACCTTGTCAGGGGGATGAGAGTGGCCCTGGGTATCTTAAGCTCCGGATGAGGGCAAGTTGAGCCAGGGACATGATGAATTTGGCTGTAGTGCCACATGTTCCTGTGATTTGCAGACACTTCTGTGTTACGTCGCGTCGAGTTGGGTCACGATGCTTAGTTACGTCATGGCTGGTGGTCCTGCTGTCAGAATGCCTTCTGGGAATCCCCCTGTTGCCTGCTGTGACCATTTACCTGGTACTGTGACACTGAAGTGGTGGCTGGTATCAGGGAGGTTCCTTCTGAGAAGCACTCGCTTTGGTGCTGAAGGCTTTGGGGTTATTTGTGATGGTTTCCCTACAGTCCCTACACTTCTTGATTTCCTGAGAACGGCCTTTTGATCTCTGCTCTCCTGGTCTAGCTGCGGTGGTGTCAGCCTCTTAACCCCCTGCACTGGCGTCCTTTACGGAATTGCCTAAAACTCCGAGAGGGGCTTCTCTTGTCGTGGTGGAATGCTGACCAGGCTACAAAACTCTGCCTACGGCCCCAGTACAACCTGCACGGCAGAGCCACCTCTCTAGGCACCTTCTGTGCCTGTCACCCCATGTCTGGTCCCACTGATGCGCCCTGTGGAACTCACAGGCCAGGAGGTGCACTGCTCTCTCCCCAAGATGCAAAACCACCCCCCCAAAACTCGGCCCTGGAGGACAGACCATTCATAAGAGAAAGTAAAGGCAGACAGCAGAGTGAAGAGGAAGCAGAGAGAGAAGAAAAGGGGAAGAAGATGACAAGCAGGGTGATTGAGGAAGACGACGTGGGCAGTAGATGGATGGCTGAGAGAGGGGCAGAAAGGAGAACAAAGCTGAGGTCTTCCCTCGCCAGCTACGCACGCGTGGCTTCAGGTCAGTGGCACTCTTATCCAGAGCTGGTTCGTGCCAGGCGCCGAGGTTAGGACGTGGTGTGCTTTCTCTCTCACCTGGATCACTACAGTAGCTTCCCAACCGGTTTCCCAGGAGTGATGCTATTCGAATGCAAGTCGGAGCCTGCCACTCTTCTGCCCTCCTGAGCTCTGACCTCATTTCCCTCCTGTCTCTTCCCACCCTCAGTCGGTTTCAGCCAGATTCACTCACTGTTCTTCAGACCTACTAGACTTGCTTCTGCCTCAGGGCCTCCGCTCAGGCTGTTCCTTCTCCCTGGAAGGTGGGCCCCCGGATGTCCTCTTGCTGCTTAGCTTGCATCTACCAAGTCACCTGCTCGCTCAGGCCCTTCTGGTCATTCCACCTAAAATGGCATCTCTCCCAACGCTCCCTAACCCCTTTCCTTTCCAACACGATCAATAGTCCTTTTATTTTTGTTGTCTATCTTCTTACCCTAGAAGGTAAGCTCCAGGGCTGGGATTTTTGTTTGTGCACCGTTGAATCTCTCTCTTCGAGAACGGTGCCTGGCACACAGTAGGGACATTTGCAGTGTGTGTTGAAAGAGTGACCTCACAAGGTAGGTGCTCTTTTGAAGCACATTCACAGAAGATAAAACTTGGGCTCAACAGGGTGAAATCCCTGGTCCGAGATCCCACGGTGAAGTGAGAGAGCAAGTGCTACACCAGACCCGTTTCAGACGCCTGCCTGCGCCCACAAATGCTTCACCGTCATACGGTCTTCCTCTGACCCCCTGCTGCCGAGCTCACGTAAGGAAACAGTTTCTCACGTCAGCCCCTTTCTTCATGTCTAGCCAGACCGCAAGGCTGCAGGTGGCTTTCCTGAGTTGTAAGGTTATTGACAGGATGGGTAAAGCACAAGGTCATAATGCATGGGCTGTGTGGGGAAGCGAAAGCCCCGCTCTCCGTCCCTTTGCTTAAGAACAGGAACACGAGCTTGTCGAGGCCAGCCTCGTCCGGGGTGTCTTGGAGTGGAAAGGGGCTGCCTGGTCAGAGCAGGATCACCCGCGGACAGGCCAAACATGCTTGGGGCGCTAGCAAAGCACAACAGTAAGGAGAAAAGCATCATTCGAGTCTCGGTTGGCTATCTGATATTTTCAAAAACATTTGAAAAGTGTTATTGTGGGGCAAGACAGAACTGTGCAGGGCTTCCTTAGAAGCATGTGGCTGCGATATTAAATTATATGTGAAGAGCCTCCTTCACTTTCTGGTGCACCGTCTCTGAAGGTCAGCCTGGCCCTGCTGATCCTGACTGATGGGGCCCATGGGCTCATTTTATCCATCATTTACTTTTAAACATGTTACATGTATGCGCAGTTTCCATTACATAATGAGAAGTAAATGGGGGCAAGAACAGCTGCTTTGTCAATCCTTGAGGGATCATAGTGGTGTTTCAGGGAAGTTTGGTTGAATGCTGTTATTTTAGAGTTGGACTTGGAGGTCTGAGGTGCTCCTATCGTTCCTTCTCCACCTTCCATCATGTCACTTTCGTGAGGCCTTCTCAGTCCACTTTCCCAAGCTCCCCACCCCCCCAGCAGTTACTCCCTCCCTCTTCTGTGCCACAGATATTATTATATTTATCTCGTTGTATCATAATCCTTTGATTCACTTCTGACCCCGTGAGAGTTAGGACTCCTAGAAGTACAAGGCTTACTCTTTGTTGTATCTTGTGCATCTTTGCATCCAGCTCAGCTCCTGCAGTGCACTGAAGGTTCTGAAATTTTGCTAAAGGCAATTAAAACCAGACTCTGGAGGCTAGAAGAGTTTCTAACGAAAAGATCTTCTTGGGTGAATTCCTTCATAAGACACGCCAGGTGCCAAGCATTGTTTATGAAACAGGTCCTCTTGTTTATGAAACAGGTCCTATTGGAACAAGTGCTTCTAGACTTCCCCGTGTCTCGTTAGACCTCTGTTTGGCTGCTCTGTGACTCAGCAGCAGTCCCAATGCCCACAGGAAGGGGAGGCATTGGTCCTAAGCTGTCTCCCCGACACCTCCGTACCATGCCCCCCAAAACAAAAAAATGACAAAAAATAGGCTTGAGGTCCTTTGGCTGTGGAGCCCATCATTTCACTTCTTTGTATTTCAGTTCCTTATTCTGTAAGAGCCAGGAGTTGAAATGAGAGACTTCTGTGACCTTTTGGTTCTAAAATCTCTTGAGTCGTTGAGCCTACTCCTGGGTGAGAATCAGCCCATACAGCTCTCTTCCCACCTGTCTGCAGAGCAGGTCAGCCTGGTTACCTGAGAACAGACCTGTACCCAAACCAGTCCTCTGACCTGCCGCTCTGTGATGTGCCTCCCCTTTGGACGGGAGTGCATTTCTCCTGGAACACCTCTACCTTCTGCTGCTTTCCTCTGTGCTCTACTGCTGTAACCTTGATTCTGTGGATCAAGCCTGCTCTCAATGGCCATTTTAAGCAGATTTTATCCCTGCAAAAATGACAGGACGAATTTAGAACACTGCATATACCACGATGCTATTTTATGTGCTTTATTTTAAACCACATATGCTGGTCTTTTGTCTGTTTGCTCAGATCTATTCTCTGCCATCCTCTATCCTGGGCTTAATATCCCTGGGAACTGCTTTCCCCAGGCTCCCTTCCAGACCCAGCCAAAGAGAGCCAGTGGTGGAACCCTGGAGAACGAGAGGAAGGGAGAAGCCACGTTATTTCTCCCCTTCTCTCTGTGTCAGATGGTGTCTGGCAGCATCCTGTCGATTCTCCATCCCCTCCTCTACAATCCTTTCTCCGTGACTCCAGCCTTAGCCTGGAAGTGCTGCAGTGGTTCCAGATCCTTCCAGGTGGGCCCCACACCCATCAGGATAACACTGCCTTCTCCCTTGTCCCTCTAGCCCCACGGTTGAAGGTGGCTCCCTGCTCTTCTCTGGTCTCTTCACTCTTCTCTGACCTGTGTTAAACAACCTCTGTAGTTTTTAGCATAGCTTCTGCCTTCTGACTGGACTCTGGATGTTTGTGTACACCACATATATGCAGGAAAATGTGAATATGTATATGAATATATGTGTATGAAGATACGTATATGTATGAAAGCACACCGAAGAGGATTTGGAAGTTGACATGTTGACAGTAGTTCTAGGACTGGGAAAAGGAATGGGACTGGGATGGTGTGGAATTGTGAAGGAGAATTGTAGCTTTTTATTATTTTTTAAATTTTTAAATTTTTTATTTTTTTAAGATTTTATTTATTTATTTGAGAGAGAGAGAATGAGAGAGAGAGAACACCTGAGAGGAGATAGGGTTAGAGGACGAAGCAGACTCCCTCCCTGCTGAGCAGGAAGCCCGATGCGGGACTCGATCCAGGGACTCCAGGATCATGACCTGAGCCGAAGGCAGTCGCTTAACCAACTGAGCCACCCAGGCACCCGAGAATTGTAGCTTTTTAAAAGTAGCTTTATTGTGGCCTAATTCACATATATAAGACCATGACTTTCATATGTATGTGTATGTGTTCTTTGATTTTTTTTTCACAATGAACACGTATTCACATATTGCTTATATAATATTAAAAACAACTTAAAAATATTCAGAGCACGAGGAAAAACACCCATTGCCTTAGCTGAAGCCTTAAACCATGTAGGGAGAGCTCTCAGATGACATCAGCATTTGCTCATGCAACAGATATTTTGTATTTACTATGTGCCAGGAACTGAGGGTTCATCAGTGAACAATATGGGCCTGATCCTTGCCCACATTTTCTGCAGTAATTAAATACACAATTCTGTCAGTATTAGTTAATTATGAAGAAGTAAACACGGTGATGAAAGGCCTAACCTAGTCAGGGGAGGTTTCCTTGAGAAAGTGACTTACCAGCTGAAAGGTGAAGGATGAGTAGAGAAAGCTTTGTTGCTAGAGAGAAATGGACAGACAGAATGGGATGGTAATAAACAGAGAGGGAGGCTGCCACTGAGGGCTTCCCTGGTTCCTGTTCTTAGGGAAACTGATCTAACAATAGAGTTTGCTAGAAGGTGTTTCTCACTGGAATCCACAGTGGGATGTCGGTCAACTGGAAGTGGGCAGAGATTGTGTGGGAGTGTCTTCAGAGCCATGGCCATGCCTCCCCCAGTCCAGGACCCATTGTCTGCACCCCAGGTGGCTCTCACTGGGAGGAAAGGAAGCCAATACCATGTGTCTTGTGGTAGTTGACAAGGCTGGTTTGGAAGTGGTTCAAAACCTAAGGATACCCTGGGGTCAGCAGTGGTACCAAAGGTACTCATGTCCATTAACACCCCATCCTCTGATGAAAACAACTGACATTTTTTCAGTCTTAAGTAGAGTGGCATGCAATGTCCACAATAGCAAAAATATGGAAAGAGCCCAGATGTCCATCAACAGATGAATGGATAAAGAAGGTGTGGCGTGTATATATAATGGAATATTACTCAGCCATCAAAAACAATAAAATCTTGCCATTTGCAAGACGTGGATGGAACTAGAGGGTACTGTGCTAAGTGAAATAAGTCAGTCAGAGAAAAACAAATACCATATGTTTTCACTCATATGTGGAATTGAAGAAACAAAACAGATGAACATAAAAAAGGGAAGGAAAAATAAAATAAGATAAAAACAGAGAGGAAGGGCACCTGGGTGGCTCAGTTGTTAAGTGTCTGCCTTTGGCTCAAGTCAATGTCCCAGGTCCTAGGATTGAGCCCGGCATCGGGCTCCCTGCTCAGCGGGAAGCCTGCTTCTCCCTCTCTCACTCCCCCTGCTTGTGTTCCCTCTCTTGCTCTCTCTGTCAAATAAATAATTAAAATCTTAAAAACAAAACAATAAACAGAGAGGGAGGCAAACCACAGGAGACTCTTAACTATAGGAAACAATCTGAGGGCTGCTGGAGGGGAGGTGGGTAGGGGGATGGGGTAACTGGGTGATGGGCATTAAGGAAGGCATGTAATGTAATGAGCACTGGGTGTTATATGCAACTGACGAATCATTAAATTCTATCCCTGAAGCTAATAATATACTATATGTTAACTAAATTGAATTTAAATTAAAAAATTTTTAAAAAAGAAAAATATATCTAAACAAAAGTAGAGTGACATGCCAATGCCAAGGCAGTCCTCCATCCATCTTCCATCCACATTTCTACTCCTACGCTCTTCTTGAAAAGAAATGCTGGAACTCCTGATAATAAACTATCCATGAAGCAAGTCTCATTCTTTCTAAGCTCTGTGTTTTTCTCTTTGTGCAAAACTGAATTCATAATTTTTGCTTGTATATTAATCTTTCCAATTCATAGGCGTTTTTGGCAATGGCTATAATCTCCTTGTTTTATCGTACGTCACCAATCTCATTTTATTGTAAGCCACCAATTATTCTGTGAAATTAGGTTACTTATAAAGCAGCCCATTAACTGCAATTATAGTTCAGTTACAGCATGTCCAGTTCTCCCAGACTATGTAAAATCAGGCTACGTGTCCTTTTGATGTCCAAATTACAAAGGTAACAACAGGATCTTAGCTTGACCTCAGTGTCCTTCAGCTATTTCAGGGCGTCCCCAACAGGATGTGTCATTCGTGCTTACACACCAGCGGCTGCAACCATGCAGATCCACCTGGTCCTCTCCCTCCGGCTCTGGCTCCTCCTGGTCTGCTTCCCGCAGGGTCACTTGGAAAGAGTCAGCGCTGGAGCTGCCCATCATGAAAGCGATGCTGCTAGGGCCAAGTCCACGGCCTCTCCCAGCGCTGCCAAGCCCAGCAGCCTTAGCTTGTCAGAGCAGAGCGACGGTCCGCCAACAAGCGGAGAACACGGCTTCTTGCCTCCCAGCTCTGTGCTCGGTACTTTATCCCCTGGGATCTGAAGCGATGATATTTGGGACTGAGAAGCATGAAGCTTTCTTCCGAATAGTTCCCCCACTTCCTGGCCCTCACCTCTAACCGCTGCTGCGTCCAACCAAGTCCAAAAAGCTAGGTGGGAAGAGAATCCATACCATCCCTCATACCTTTTTGGTTCTTAGCCATCCCAGCAGCTGCTGCACTTGGGTCTCCTCTCCAAGTCACAGAACAAAGGTTCCCAATCACATCAATAGAGGCAAGCAGATGCTACAGTGTCTGTGGGGGGTGGTAGTTGTGCTGATGGGTATCTGTGTTCACAGTCTACAATTAGGCTCAGCTGACCAAAATATATTTTATGTAGTACTTAATAATTTTAATTCACTCCAACAGCTGAAATACCTAGTTTTAAATAGATTCTGAAGAGAAATACGCCATGTCATAATGCCATCACCAAGAAAGACTGGACATACGTGCACATTTATATAAAAAAAAAAAGTCATAAGAACTGCATAGGTGAGAACCTGTTGATCAAGAGAATGAAGCAAGAGCTCCGCCCCAATCTCATGTGTGGCTGGGGTGTGGAGCTGTGGTTTAAGAACAAGGCCTGTGGTCTAGCAATGCTCTTGCCTGTGCGAGGCCCTGTTTAGCTTCAAGACAGAGCTCCCCCTGTTTCCTGGTGAAACTAATAATACTGAGAATGGGCTGGGGTGGGACATTGACCTCTCAAGATATTTGGCATTCTTTCATTTAACACTCATTGCGTCCCTTCCTGTTGGGGAGTTTTGGAAAAAAAAATTTTTTTAACGATTTTATTTATTTTGAGAAGGAGAGAGGGAGAGAGAGCATGAGGTGGGGGGAGGTCAGAGGCAGAGGGAGAAGGAGGAGCAGACTTCCGGCTGAGCAGGGAGCCCAACGTGGGGCTTGATCCCAGGACCCTGAGATCATGACATGAGCCGAAGGCAGCCGCTTAACCGACTGAGCCACCCAGGCACCCCTGGAAAATTTTTTAGAAGTATAAAACATGCTCTTTAGAAGTTTACAATTTTAAAAGATTAAGTTTTTGAGGGTATTATGCAACTTGAAATAAGTCCGACCGGGAAAGACAGATACTGTACAAGCTCACTTTTATGTGGGGTCTAAAAAACAAACTCAGAAACTGGGGTGCCTGGGTGGCTCAGTCTTTAAGCATCTGCTTCGGCTCAGGTCATGATCCCGGGGTCCTGGGATCGAGCCCCGCATCGGGCTCCCTGCTCTGCGGGAAGCCTGCTTCTCCCTCTCCCACCCCCCCCGCTTGTGTTCCTTCTCTCGCTGTGTCTCTCTCTGTCAAATAAATATTTTAAAAAATAAATAAATAAAAATTAAAAACAAACTCAGAAACAAAGAATAGATTGGTGGTTGCCAGGGATGAGGCGGTGGGAGGGGTGGGGGAAATGGAGGAAAGTGGTCAAAGGGTATAAAATTCCAGTTTTAAGATGAATAAGTTCTGGGAATGTATTGTATAGCATGGTGACTATGGTTAACAATACTGTATTGGCTATTTGATAGTTGCTAAGAGAGTAGATTTTAAATGTTCTCACATACAAAATTGTAACTATTTCAGGGATATGTTAACTAACCTTGTGGTGATCATTTATATATATATATATATATTACATATATATATATAATAATGTTGTATACTTTAAACTTACACAATGGTATATGTCAATTATGTTTCTATAAAGCAGGAAAAAAATTTAATTTTTAGTGAGCCAGGCACTATTTAATTTACACTTAAGGATTCCCTCACGTAATCCTTACATAATGTAAAAGCTACTAATGGCTTCATTTTACTAATAAGGAAACTGAAACTTGGAGCTGTCAGTGACTTGCTCCAGGACACAGCAGAGCCGGGATTCAGACCTGGATAGCCAGATTCCAGCATCTTTGCTCTTATCCAACACATCATTCCTCCCCACCTTCCCTACCCCTGAATACTTCCACTAAAAATCCCAGAACTGTTGCCAATCCGGTCATCACATTCCCCTCAGTACATATTTGATCTGAACATCATAAAGTCTGTAAGGTGGTATAAATATTTTCTTCACTGATTGGTAAGAATTCTACGAGCAGCCTTACCAAATTACAATGCCCCAGTTTTCTGAGTAGAAATTTGGATTAAAAAGCTTTGTATCTTTAAAAAAGCAATAGAGCCTTTAAAATATCACTACTGGCTATATTTATAACCATTAGAATATAAATACAGATACTTAGAGGAAGTTTTCATTAGGTGATTAAGATGTATAAGCATTTTAAGAGTAGTAACTATACATTATTTCTCTAAATTTGATAATATAAAAATCTGTTTCTAATAAAATAATAATAATAGTGACAGATTATGTCCCTGCAGGAAAGGCAATTTAAAAAAGGCATGGCAATGCTCTGATAATATTAGGACCGGTGTAAATTGTCTGCCAGGGATTGGGGCTGTTAGATGTGATATTAGGATTCCTGCCAGCTGGGGCGCCTGAGTGGCTCAGTCGTTAAGCGTCTGCCTTGGGCTCAGGTCATGGTCCCAGGGTCCTGGGATGGAGCCCCGCATGGGGTTCCCTGCTCTGCGGGAAGCCTGCTTCTCCCTTTCCCACTCCCCCTGCTTGTGTTCCTTCTCTCGCTGTGTCTCTCTCTGTCAAACAAATAAATAAAATCTTTAAAAAAAAAAAAAAAGGATTCCTGCCATCTGAAGAGACACACACAGCAGGGTGCTGAAGAGCATGATGCTGGAGTTCAGATCCCAGTGTTGCCATTTACTAGCTCTGTGATGTTGGGCAAATTCCTCAATCCGGCTAGATCTCTGCATCCTAATCTGAAAAATGAGGAGAACAACATTACCTGCTGTCATGGATTGAATATGTTCTCCCCAAATTCTTGTTGAAGTCCTAATCTCCAGTGTGGCTGTATTTAGGCACAAGGCCTCTAGAAAAGTAATGAAGGTTAAATGAGGTCCTAAGGGTGGGGCCCTGATCCAGTAAGATTGGTGTCCTTTTAAGAAGAGACACCAGAGTGCTTGCTCACTTTCTCCCTCCGCAGGAGCACAGGGGACAGGCCATGTGAGTATCCAGCAAGCAGGTGGCCCCATCTGCCCAACACGAGAGCCCTTCCCAGATCCCAACCCTGCTGCTGGCTCCTTGATCTCTGGACTTCTAGTCTCCACAACTGTGAGAAAATAAATGTCTATTGTTTAAGCCACTAGTTTACGGTATTCTGTGGTGGCAGTCTGAGCAGACTAAGACTCTTCCCTTGAAAGGTTGTTGAAGGATTAGATAAGCCGATAACGTGTGAAGAGATTTGCACGGTGCCCGGCACTTGGGAGGCTCTGTATGAGGGTTAGCGGGCCTCGATGACCCCAGATCTGTGGACTTGGGTTTTGAGAACTTGTGATGTTGTGCACAAATGTGGCATACACAATTGTACGTGGGCACACTGAGTTCTGGAGAATATGTTCAAGAAACGAATTTTAAATTAATTAAGTGGGAAGACATTTTTATTCTCAAGTAAACTCGCTCAGGCAAAAGTAAACATGCCAGCCTAGGTAAGGGCTGACATCTCATGCTGTCCTCTGCCTCGCCTCAAGTTTGTCTAAAATGGCTTCTCTTCCCCTTACCCTCCCAAACAGAACCTGAAATCAACAGTACGTAAGTTGTTATGGGTCTCTGGGGAAAGAGAAAATGGGACAGGAAATTTCTGTGTAGATAAAAGAAGCCTGCAAACCACAGATGATGGTTGTAGTTTCAGGAATTCTAACATGAATCGCATTAAATCAAACTTATAATTTTAAAATAATAGAGGCCAGAATGCTTAAATGTTAGTATTTAAATGTTTTTTTCCCTTTTAATGTACTAAATTTACATATAATTCTTTAGTCTTCAGGGAATTATTATGAAAGTCACCTTGGGATAGAAGAATCATTTTCTATGAAAGGCCAGAGAATCCTATGAAGAAGAGATAATTGCTTTCAATAAATCTTGAGGTATACTTCCAGTTCCAAAGTGTCCCCTTTACTGGGGAGGAGGAAGAAGAGTTGGGGAAATGGGAGGGAAAGAGGGGATGACAAGAATAAACAGAGAAAGGGAAAGGAAGACAAGAAATGTAGAAGGAAGAAAAAGGAGGAAGAAAATAGAAGCAGAGGAATAAAGAGGATTGTGAAAAACTTGGTTCTGTAGGTTTTGAGGGGCTATTTGTCAAGGTCATTTGTAAAGTTCCTCCAGGGGGAGAGGAACAACAGTCTTCCCCATCTTTTCGAAGTTTAGATGAGCTCACTATTCAGTTCACACAGCTTCCACTGCCCAGAACTTGGGAAGAACAGCTTTTGGCCTGCAGGACGCCAGGCCCTCCAGGTCTGCAGACCTAGCACTGAGGTCTAATTCCAGCACCAAGATTTAGACCCTGTAAGTAATAGTCCCCCACCCCCACTCCTTACTCAAGTGCATCATTGGAGAAGGTCTTCCTGAGCTGGGCAATACCATCTTGCCCACCATTTCCTGCTCTAGGACTGGGGTTTTGCAAGTGGATGTCCTGATAGAGGACCACAAATGCAGGGGGTATGACAGAGAATGACTGAAACAGCTATCTTCTGCTCCCTTCCTTTCTTCTTGAGGCCATGGTTCAGAAAGAACATACCCTTCTAGCCTTTTATAATTTGAAAGTTCACAAGGAAATTTTTGGTTAATTAAATGAATATTTACATGTATTATGTGATAGGCATTGGGAATACAGATAGGCACTGGGGAAGATGTCTGGTCTCTGGCTCCTTGAGGCTGACATTGCAGGCAGGGAGGCAGTAAAAGCCTGTCATTTGCCCCATATTTTGTACCCCTTCAACCCTACCAAATATGGGCATATCTTCAAATACACACGCTGACTCCTTGTTCCCTCCCTGAGTCTCCTGGTACCAACTCCAGCAGTAAGAGTCTTTCCTTGTCTCTGGTTGGTCTTCATGTCCCTCAAACCCCACCTCTAGTTCCAAGGAGTTTTATCCTACACAATGATTAAGCAAGGACTCAGTGACAAATACTGCATTGGGTGCTATACTTGTAGGTCAGAAATTTGGGGTAAATAAAAAAGGAAATCTCTGATGACCAAGAAACCAACCATCTGAAAGGCAGCTGTTGCATTTCCTCACTTTTAAAATAGTTTTATTTAAAAAAAAATAACCCTTATATATTATCTTACTTTAACTCAACCCTCACTCAAGCAAAATAAAACAAAGCAAAAAAATTGCTCACCATTAAACCCAGGACAGGATCTTTAATGGCAAGGACAGCCCTGCCAGCTCCTGGGAGGAGGTTCATTCTCTGGGTTTCTGCTATGGCAGCCTCTTTCCCTTGTTCTCCTCCTAGTTTTGAGTTCCCCAGGCTTGTGCATGATGAGCTGGACTCATCATTCTCCTTGGTGTAGAATCAGGAATTGGCTGTAAAAGTATGTTCTTTCCAGTTGTTCTGGGTGCTAGAAAGTGCCTGCTCCATCTTCATCACTTTCTGAGCTTGCCTCAAAATCTAGGAGATTCAATGGCTGTACTATTGAAAAATGCCTGGAATTTTCTAGGATAACTCTCACTCCACATTGTTGTGGCTCCTTGGTAATGGGTTGCCTATCCATCGCCCATCCACCCCTGGCTCTTACTCATTAGCGGAGTGCTGATTTTTTTTCAGATATAACCATCTCCCACCACCAGGGACTATATCTAGGTAAAATTATCCCCCTGGTCAGTGATTCATGTAGGGAAGTGCTTGTGACTTGATCCTGGTCAGTAAAAATAAGTGAGTGAAGCAAGTGGTAGAAAGATCCACAAATGTTTCCTTAGCATGAAACTTAAGAAAATGATATGGTATGGTATGATAGCAGCTATTTGCTAACGAAGCTCATCTAAGGACAAAATTAACATGTGGCAGATGGTAGGGTAGAAAGATGGAAAGAATGTGGGTCCTTGATTGATGATGGTGAGCTACTGAATCCAACTGACCATGGGACTACCCTACTCTAGACTTTTTATTATATAACACACCTCTTTTTTTTTTAAATATTTTATTTATTTTATTTGACAGAAAGACACAGAGAGAGAGGGAACACAAGCAGGGGGAGTGGGAGAGGGAGAAGCAGGCTTCCCGCCGAGCAGGGAGCCCGATGTGGGGCTCGATCCCAGGACCGTGAGATCATGACCTGAGCCGAAGGCAGACGCTTAACGACTGAACCACCCAGACACCCACACCATGCTTTTCTTATTGCTTAAGTCAGTTGGGTCAGCATTATCTATTACTTATACCTGAAGGCTTCCTGATACACCTGCCTATGTTCATTAATATGACCACCAAAGAACCTCAGCTGGTAGTCATAGGTAAGTTTGACCATTCTGTGATTTCAGGAGGAAAAGGACAGGATGAGAAATTCATGCCAGGGACTTATTTATTTAATTATGATAAAATTTTTAAAGATAACTGTAGAGCCACATGCAGTAGGAAAAACTAATACAGGGAGACCTGGTATACCCTTCCACCAGTTTTCCCCAGTTGCAACATCTTACAGAGCTATAACAAAATATCACAACCAGAAAATTGACATTGATACAATCCACTGATCTTCAGATTTCACAAGTTTTATATGTCCTTGTTTGTGTATGAGCCTATTTTGTTCTTTGCAATTTTATTCCATGTGTAGGCTTGTGTATTCACCATCACAGTCAAGCTACAGAACAGCTGGGCTTTATTTTTTCAAGAAACTTCTAAACTCTTTTACCCTTTTGGTATTTCTCACAGTGCTTTTCAAACAGTGTTCCTTGGGATCCTTGAGTCCTACCCCTCCGCCTCACTTCAGTTGGAGCAGGTCCACATACATGTATTTTATATTCTGAGCTTCATTATAAGCCTTCATCTGGAGAGTAAGTTCTTAGCTTAAAAACAAACAACAAAAAAATGGAACTGATAATCTATGTTATTTTTTTTTAAAGATTTATTTATTTATTTTGAGAGAGCGAGAATGAGAGAGAGAGAGAGAGACAGAGTACATGAGTCGGGGAGGGTCAGAGGGAGAAGCAGACTCCCCGCCCGATGCGGGACTCGATCCCGGGACTCGATCCCGGGACTCCGGGATCATGACCTGAGCCGAAGGCAGTCACTTAACCAACTGAGCCACCCAGGCGCCCGATAATCTATGTTAAATACACCTTTGATATCCAAATAATATTACTTGGAGAGAGCATTATGCTTTTTCAAGGCCCTTGATTATGTGACAGCTCTAATTATGTGACTAAACCAATGAACTCATGAAACAAACATGTATGTGATCAATGGTTGTGGGAGGCTTAATGCGGGCATGGTCCACAGGAGCTGAGCAGTTAGAGAAGGAACACTGGAGTTCCATGGCACAAACTCCTCACTCCTCTGCTAGGAAGTTAGCACTGACCCCCTGAAGTGTTTCCCAACTCCCTCCCTTGACCAGGTCCCACCAGAACTGAACATTAAATCCTTTGTATCAAAGGACAGGATTTGTTCTGGAACAGGTGATTTCAGCATGGTGCTGAGTAGTATTACAGAAGCTGGGAAGCATTGTTCTGTAAGATGGATGCTTTCAGGCTCATCACCTGCCATGCAACAAGGTTCGTGATGAATTCCATGAGATCTCATAGGCTTTACTGGGGAAATTTACAAAGCAAGAATGAATGAGAGAACAGAAGAGATGGACCACGATTCTCTGCTGGACACACCATGGGTGGACATTCCAGGGAAGGGAACTTGTTCCCTCGCTGCTCTCTTTATCGGGCAAGAGTGAGAATGACCTAGATGGTGGGGGGATAATCAAACTTCTTGGATATCATCCAGTCTGGGGTTAGATACTATGTCTTTATGGGAGTTGCCTGGGAAAACCAGTTGTCCAACACTTGAGGACCTTGGTTCTACGGAAGGGAGAAACTGGTTCCATTATAAGTTTGGGTGCAATCCCTTCTGTGGGGAGTGAGGAGCCCAGGTCCCAGCTGGCTTGTCCAAGCAACCCAGAATGAGGTCAGGTTTTGACAACCCTGCTTGTGGCACTGAGTCTTATTCATCTTTCTCCAGCACTTAGCACGGAGCCTGGCGAAGGATGGGTACATGAGCAACGCGTGGTGGGTTAATGAATAAATACACTTTTGTGCCAACTGAAAACAATGGATTTTGTTCTCACTGATGAAATGAGAGGAGATCAAATAAGAAACGTTGTTGCCCCCATTTCTTGAATCTGGGTAAGTCCATATGCATGCTCTGCCTCTGCTTTGGTAAAACCTCTTTGAAGAATCCCTAACGTTATGAGAGGGCTGCCTGGCAGCAAGGTCTACTTCTACTGAATTTCTATCATTTCCTTGCAGCTCTGGCAAGTCAGACCGTGGGATCTGGATCTGAGTGTCTGGGATCTGAGACACTGAGTAAAGGAAGTCTCCACAGGCGGCAGCAGCTCTGGAATTTCCCACAGCCACGCCTCTAACAAGCTTTGTAAATCTTCAGTACTTTGATTGAATGAGAGGCAAGCATAATGGGAAATAAGCCACTGTTTGCGAAATGTTTATGAAAACAACTTGAAAATTTACATCCCTAAAACAGTTTTCTGTAGGACAGTGTTTTCTAATCCCTTCCCCACTGAAACTGCCCCTCCCTTTTTTAAAAGATTTTATTTATTTATTTGACAGAGAGAGACACAGCGAGAGAGGGAACACAAGCAGGGGGAGTGGGAAAGGGAGAAGCAGGCTTCCCGCAGGGCAGGGAGCCCGATGTGGGGCTCGATCCCAGGACCCTGGGACCATGACCTGAGCCGAAGGCAGACGCTTACTGACTGAGCCACCCAGGCGCCCTGAAAACCCCTTTTAATGTGATTTCCCCCACAGAATCCCTGCTTTGACAAGAAGCAAACACATTTGTTAAGTAATAATGAATTTATCTTCCCAAAAGGAAATCAAGGAATCAAGAGGTTTTTTTTTTTTTTTTTTTCCCTAACTAAAAGTCATCCTTGAGGCTTTAAGTAAACAATTACTTCCAAGCTTCCTGAAAAACTAAAAGTAGCTGGAGGAATTCTCCCCTGCCCCCTCCGACTGCGGTTATTACTTTCTGAAACTGCTAAGCTTCTAGGTTTGACATTAGAATTCCGGATGGCACCAGGCAGATAGCTCAAAATTAACACAAGCCTGTGACTTGTAGGGTTTTTGTTATCAGTTTATCCTCATGCTCCACTGTGGGAGTTATTCCTGCCCCAAGTTCTCCCTGTCTAGGTGTCCTGCTGGGTGGTGAGATTTTTGTCTGCCAAGCAGGCAGAGGCCAGACTTTGCCCCAGCTTTCTGTTAATGTGATACCTCGATGTTCAAGAAGCAAACTGGAATATCCAACGCCTTTTACCTAAGGAGCTGTCTCTTTGAGATGCAGAATAAGTCACGTGTCTCCCTAGATGAACCTCTTTTGTGGTACAAAGTTGTTCCTTTAGGATGGGGAAAAAATTCTCAAGTAAGAGCATAATAAAGCGGTAAGCAATACCATTTCTCAAAGAAAAAAAATTATTTTTATTATCTTCATAAATTGTCATAGCACTTTTTTGGGGGAAAAATTAGAATAAATAGGAGCTTGGAAATCTGATCTTGGCTGGTGTAAGGATAGAGAGAATCTGGTAGTTCTTAATTTCCCATTTAGGTTCTCAGTGTTCCAGGAAGCAGTTTGCTCAAGTTTCTTTTCTCCATTTAGCTTTCCTGAATGCCCAGCTTCAGTGCCTGGGCATTGCTGCCAAGGATCCTGCTGGTGCATTCAGCTGCCATTCAAGGAAACAGCCCTCCACACCGCCTCGCACTTGGAAGTCTGTCTTACGGTGTAAAACAGGTGGAAGGACATTCTGCCTTTGGAGTTCTACTGGCATGTCTTGCTACTTCTATTGCTCAATGCCAAGAATGACAAAAATCTTTTGTGTATGTTTGGGGTGGGAAAGACCAGATAGTACTGTGAATAACAGTTAACTTGCTGTTTGGGCAAGATTCCCAGGGCAGCTGTTGCAACTCAGGCGGCAATAACTCTAACACTTGGCTCTGTTGCTAGGATGGATTGATAGAAACTTTGGACAAATCATTTTAAAAATTATGCTCCTGTGATATGTTGAATATACCATTGATCAACTCAAAAGCTGAATATTTGTTAGTATCATATTAAGGAAGTACAATGAGCATGTTCATCAACTAGGGTTGTGTTTACACTTCCATTTCTATTCTAATTTTCTGCTTTCAGTAAAGTCACTGGCATCTGTTGGTAAAAATTTGAACTGACCCAAGATTTGCAATCTGTAGTTACAACTGAGACAGGATCACCTTTTTGATATGCTGACGATCTTATTTACACTAACAAGTTAGTTAACCTCACAATGGAGTTATAAATTCTAACTTGTGAATTTGCCAATTGTTTTTCTTAGCTAAAGACTTTAACCTACGTTTAATTTTTAGTCTTGATGCATACATGTGCACATACATAAATGTTCTTTTATTTTTTGTGTAAGGAAAAAGATTATGTTAGTATTCAAATGGTAGATATTTACACTAAATTAAATTTACACTTTAGTGTAAGATAAAAATGTGACCAATTGAAATAAATTATTTCTGGAAAATGTATTCTCAACATAAAGTTACATGAATCTCAACATGTCAAGTTAAATCTCCTCAAGAGATTTATTAATGAGCATCAGTTTTAAAAATAGTTGCATGGTGGGGTGCCTGGGTGGCTCAGTAGGTTGAATGTCTGACTCTTGGTTTTGGCTCAGGTCATGACCTCAGGGTCATGAGATTGAGCCAGGTCTCAGGCAAATTCTCTCTGCCTCTTCCTTTGCCCCTCCCCCGCTGCTTGTGCGTGTGTGCACTCTCTCTCTAAAAATAAATTAAAAAAATAAATAAAATAAGTTGCACGGTTTTGCCTCCATCATTTCCTTTTTGTTGAACACATCCAGACCAACAATAAAGGATACAATTGCCCCTATTTCAGAATGGGTTTAGCATGGGCATTATTATTATTATTTTTTTAAAGATTTTATTTATTTATTTGACAGAGAGAGAGAGACAGTGAGAGAGGGAACACAAGCAGGGGGAGTGGGTGAGGGAGAGGCAGGCTTCCCGCTGAGCAGGGAGCCCGATGCGGGGCTCGATCCCAGGACCCTGGAATCATGACCTGAGCCGAAGGCAGCCGCTTGACCGACTGAGCCACCCAGGCGCCCCTAGCATGGGCATTATTGATGCAGTTAATGATCCTGTATCACCAGCAAGGCGTAGAATTCAAATTGACCTTGACCTAAAGTGACTTACATTTTAATTGGTTATTTGATCACAGCTGGAAAATTGGACACATAGTGACAGCCATCCGGCCTGCCCTGTGTCTGTTCATGCTGGCCGCTCACTACCTTGGCTTACCTATTTGGTCTCTTCTACTTTCTCATATTTGCCTCAACCTCCCTGATCCAAGCCCAGCATGGCCTCCGCTGTGGCACTGGCCAAGCTGGTTTGTCCTGCCTGGTGGCTGCCGTTCACCTGTGCCACCCTCTCTGTCATTCCTGGTGCCTGATCGGCCCAGCAGCCTCTGCCGGTTTTGCCGGCTGCTTCCTAAGCTGGGCCTCAACAGCTCCTGGGGTGGGCTCCTCCGCCCTCACGTTTTCCCTGACCCGCTCGAGCAGGGAGCTATCAGCTCAGCTGCTAGTACTGCGTGCGCGTGCGCCTGCCTACTGATAAAGCCAAAGCACTAGGTAAACTCTTGGCTCTCCCACACCGACTTTGGTCCTTCCCCCAACCTGCGGGACGTGGCACTGGTACTTGATCTTCCTGGGATTCTAATCTTGGTTTTCCACTTTTTCTTCGAGAATTCCTTCCCCCTTGCTGCCCCCTCCTTCCTGCTCTCAGCAATTACAGTAACGGTGAGGCCTCCTTCGTGTTGCCCTCTCGTTAATGTCTGCAAGTGGGCCAGCCCGGCGGGTCCCCAGGCCTGGCTGATCCACTTGGATGCTCTTGCTACCACCTGCTTATCTACCTTCCATAATCGCAGAGCTTCTTGGACAGGTTGATATCGTGTTGCCTCTGTTCACCTGCCTAGGGTTTAAGGCAAAATATGCCTACAGATCAGAGCAGATGCGGCTAAATGTAGGTGGGAAAAGTGAAACTTACTGAGAGGAAGGAGTTATGGGAAAGGAGGTGGGATGCGAGAATCTAAGTGGAGGTATTGGTAGGAGCAAGAACGAAGAGCAGTGAAATGGAAGACTGTGGGAGTGAGGAGGCACGAGAAGGAGATTGTATTAAGAGAGCTATACTTGACCATGAAATCTTACCCATTCAGAGCCCTGGCATTTGATGAGTAGCATGCCCTACACACTTAATGGACATACTTTAGTAGACCAATCCTCTTTAATTAATCAATGTCCTAGAAGATTTAATGAGAATAAAATGAAGAAAGGAAGTTCCCTTATTCCTTAAATGTAATTTGTGAATTCTCTGGGAGTAAGGCTGTTATGTAGAGCAGTAAAGGAAATCTGCAGCTTTAACATGAGTTTTTAACGTAATTTTATCATATCCCCAAGAGATGATGTAATTGGTATTCGAGTGCAAAAATCCTGGGAAAAAAATGGACCGAAACATTAGGTGATGAGGATGGTTTCCCACAAAATGAGACGGTTTCTTTCTGAAACAAGACAAAATAGGGCAATTCCCCATAGCAATAAGTGAGGGATGCTTCCATGCTAAAAAGGAGTGGGAAACAGGTTTTTCAAAGGCCAATCATCATTATAATCTGTTACTCATGAAAATTTATATTTTTAAACACAGTATTGGTGAACAAGTTATTAGATACTTGGGCAATCATCAAGATTTATTTTCACACTCTTAGCACCTATGTTGTTTCTATCCCTGATCACACTTTTTAAAATTTACTTCAAGGTAAATGGTGGTTTAAAAGGATTTTCTTTTTTAAAGATTTTATTTATTTATATGACAGAAAGAGACACAATGAGAGAGGGAACACAAGCACGGGGAGTGGGAGAGGGAGAAGCAGATTCCCCACTGAGCAGGGAGCTTGATGCGGGGCTCAATCCCAGGACCCTGGGATCATGACCTGAGCTGAAGGCAGACACGTAACGACTGAGCCACCCAGGCGCCCCCTAAAAGGATTTTCTCATGTCTCTTTTGAAATTGTGGACAGGAGTTGGTAGGAGTGGGAGGATGAGGGAGATAGAGGAGTGGCATTTTTGTGTTACTATAAAGCTTCCAGTGTTATAAGATTATATTTTTTATTATGCTCGGCCATTTTCCAGACTGATAGTTATTGATATCTACAATCAGAAATTCAAAAATCCTCTAACATGACTTATTTTATTTTTCTGATAAAGGATTGAGGGAGGATTCTACAGGTTGCAGCTTTAATAAAAGACCTTACTCTTGTATTTGAAGGGTCCAGGAAGAGTGACTGAAACTGCCAAATATCTGCAGGTGTTTCTAATACTATACACTCCCATCTGCAGTCCTTACAATTTGCCTACATATAGATTACAGATGTGAACAAAGTGTCATGAAGTCACAAATGTACCTATACATCTACATACTAATTTAAATAGTTAAGTACACTCTATGTCCTAACAAATGGGTATTCATACATTATGCAGTTTCCTTATCAAAGGATTGTAATAAAATTTTATTTCAGACAGAAAATGAAATTCTACTAAAGCATAGGACTTAAATTTTAAGCCTTTATAATTTTTATTTAACTATTTCACAGATCATTGAAATTAGCGCCAAGAGGATCTGGTCCAACTGATTCATTTTATAGATGAGAAAAATGAGAGCCCAGAGGAGTCAGATAAAGTGCCGAAGACAGTACAGTCAGGACAAGACTGTAAGACCACTAACTCCTAGGGACAAGAACTCTCCGCTTTACCATACAGCCCAACAGCTCCATGATGCATTTATTGGTGTTCATTACAACATAGAAAAACTTTTGGGGTATTAATTACTTGAATAGCTCAGGTCATCTTTAGAAACTACATGAAAAAGACTGCAAACAGACCCTTTTTCTTAATCTGTTTTTCCATGGTAAACAGATAAGATTAAAATCATGGCTGTTTCAAAAACTGTTTGCAATTCCTCCACTAAATGGTAAACTTCTGTAAGGCCAAACTGCCTAATGAATAAGCAAAATCAGAGAGAACTGAGCTGCAGGTCTAAATTAAAACAAATGAAGACTGATGGTAAATGTAGCAAAATGGATAAATCATTTATCTATCTCTATTTTTTTAATTTTTAAGATTTTTACAATTTATTTATTTGAACGAGAGAGCGCGAGCGAGCGTGCATACGAGAGCATAAGCGGGGGGGGGGGGGGGGGGAGGGAGAAGCAGGCTCCCTGCTAAGCTGGGAGCCTGGCATGAGGCTCAATCCCAGGACCTGAGCCAAAGGCAGACGCTTAACCGACTGAGCCCCCCAGGCACCCCTATCTATTTTTAATTCCAGCATAATTAACAGAGTGTTATATTAGTTTCAGGTGTACAATATAGTGATTTGACAATTCTCTACATTACTCAGTGCTTATCACGGTAAGTGTACTCTTAATCCTCATCACCTATTTCACCCATCTTCTCACCTACCTCCCCTCGAGTAACCATCAGTTTATTCTCTGTAGTTGAGTTTTTTTGGTTTGTCTCTTTTTCTGTTTGCTTGTTTTGTTTCTGAAATTCCACATATGGGTGAAATCATATGGCATTTGTCTTTCTCTGACTTATTTCACTTAGCATTATACCCTCTCAATCCATCCATGTTGTTGCAAATGGCAAGATTTCATTTTTTTTATGGCTGAGTAATATTCTCAAAATGGGTAAATCTTAAAAATACAATGTTAAGTAAAAAAAGCAAATTGCAGAAGGCTATATACAATATGGTGCTATTTTTTAGAAAAGGTTAAAATGTTCATTTATATATATTTTATTTAGGAATACATACATATGTTGTCAAACTATAAAAACATGCATGGGATGATAAACACCAAATTCTTGGTAGTGGTTACTTGAAGGGAAGGATGATGAGCAGTGGGGTTAGAAGAGATGATACCAGGGATTTCTTCTGTATCTAAAATATTTTACTTGTATTAAAAAATTCTTAGGAAAATGCTCAGGCAAATAAGGAAAATGGTAAAAATTGTCTTGGCTGTATAATAGGCACCTGGAAGTTCATCCTATGATTCTTTATAATTTTCTATATCCTGGAAACATCTCATTATTAAAAAGGAATAACAATGGACTCAAGTTGCAGCAAGAGGAAATTGAATATTTGCACAAATGAGACATTTAGAAATATTTAAATACATTTTTGATCTAAAACTTTGTTGACACAAGTCTATTTATGGATGAAGAATGTTATAGATTTAGCCCCACTGGTGTCCCATGAGATTCAGCCACTGCAGAGTTTCATTCAAAATATATAAGTCTAATCCCAGAAGACATGGGAAATAATGAAGCCTCTAGGGTGGGTGTGGTTGCTGCCATTTGGCTCCCACACTGTGCAAACAGGCTTGTTTTTGACTGGGAGATAGTACTATTGACATATGTGACAGCCAGCATAGGGATTTTTTTTTTTTTTTTAAGATTTTATTTATTTATTTGACAGAGAGAGAGTTAGCGAGAGCAGGAACAGAAGCAGGGGGAGTGGGAGAGGGAGAAGCAGGCTCCCCGCCGAGCAGGGAGCCTGATGTGGGGCTCGATCCCAGGACCCTGGGATCATGACCTGAGCCGAAGGCAGACGCTTAACCGACTGAGCCACCCAGGCGCCCCCCAGCATAGGGATTTGACCCAACCTTGGGATATATGACATGACTGGGCTTCGAGGGTTTTGTGTGCATTTATCTCCTCTGGGTAGGATGATAGCTGTGATTTATTCTCTCCCTGATCACCAATCAGATTCCTTATTCCTCTCCCCTTCTGCAGAGAATTCTATGAATTATACAAGATTAAATCATTCCCAAACCTGGGATCCAAGATCCTACATTACTTCTTCTTCCTTATCTATTTGAACATGTTTAAAACGGTATATTCTCCAAGTCATGACTGTATTTTTTTCCTGATAAGGTGAACTTGTTGTTTAATTTCTACTTCCTCACTTGGAGTTCTGTAGTCTACCCCAAGTTCTGTTTTTAGTTACTCTATAGTGTGTAGAATCAAAAATATGTTCTCTTTCTAATTTCGCTGCTGTTTGAGTTCAAAAAATTTTTTTTATCTGATCCCATCATTCATTAGTTTTCCCAAGCAGATTAGTAAATCAGTTATACAGCTAATTTATTAAATAGCAGTGATTACTAACTCAAGTATTCACGTAATTGTGTTCACATTTAGGGACATCTGAAACTCTGAACCATTTATGTTAGATTTCTAGATTTCCTTTCCTCTGAAGGAATGATTCAGGGCTAAAGTAGAATTTTTAAAACAATGATTCTCATTCAAAAATTATATGCTCAACCTAGCAAATGAAAAGGGACAGCAAAAAAGAAAAAGATGGGGATAGGAAATTGAAAAGGAACCAAGAACACAGAAGAAAATGATAGGTTTAGGGTTGAAAAATTAGACTAAAAGAGAGGATGGAGAAAAAGCTTATCATAAATGCATGAAATGCAAATGTAATGGCATCGAGAAATAAAAATTGAGGTCAAGTTTCTAAATTATGATTAGACCCAAGGTGTAGATCTGTGATTCCAAGGAGATTTAGCCTTAAGGATCCCTTATTCAGAGGCTAACACTGCATCTCTGGGGTTTATTTCTGTCTTCTATTCACGAGTCCTTACCAGAACACAATGAAATTTTTTCAGAGGCAGAAGTTACCTTTCCAAAAGAGGTAGCTTTCTACCTTTCCAAAAGAAGATACTAAGTTCCTGTCTAGTGGTAACTTTCTTTGTTTTTACTGGTATTATTTTATTATAGGACTCTGAAAATGACAGCTATGAAAATAGCTAATATGTCACAAATGAAGAATTTTTGGTTCTGATTAAAAAATTGGAATAGGAAATGATGAAATGTTAAGGAAAAAAAGAAAAAAAAAGCTTTTCCCTTCCTTTCCTTGGCAAATCAAATGCCTAGTTATCAAAGAACACAAGAAAATACTGCATACACGAGCAGAACTGTTTCTAAATAAAATGTTGAGACTGTAAATGCTGCATCAGTTCCTAATTAAGCATTCTGTGAATAAAGCCTTACTCTTCATCTTCGGTTTTATTGGAAACTTCCACGGGCAGAGATACTGAATGGAGTGAGACAGTAGGGCCACCCAGTGGCTAATGTGGTTAACCGCAGCAATGGTGCATTTCATGGTTCATTGTGTTTCCTGTTCTACAAATGAGTATATTTCCTCATGAAAATACCACACTAAGTACCTCTAAGAAGAAATTTAATAATGTGATAGTAAATATGAAGTCTGTAACTTGAATATAACTCTCAAATTAGGTCTTCATCTAAAATTCTGAAGAATTTGTGAGCAAGCAAATTTTTAAAATAAAAATACCATTCAATCCTGCTTACTTTCTAAAAAAAAGTGGTTTTTTAAACCACTGAAGTAGGTTCCTTTTTTAGTACCAGTTTTGATTTTAGAAAATGTTCCTTATGGAGATTAAAACTTAAAACATGAAATTAACTTAAAGCCTCATGTCTGACTCCATCCAGATTGTCAAGAAACAAAATACATTAGTATTTTAAAATATAAGCGTTTATTTTTTTAAGATTTTATTTATCTATTTGGCAGAGAGAGAGAGTGCACACAGGCAGGGGGAGCGGCAGGCAGAGAGGGAGGGAGAAGCAGGCTCCCCGCGGACCAGGGAGCCGAACGTGTGCCTCGATCCCAGGACTCTGGGATCACGACCCCAGCTGAAGGCAGATGCTTAACCAACTGAGCCATCCAGGCACCCCAAAATATAAGGGTTTATGAAAAGAACTGGTTGTCCCTGTAAAATGTATATTTTATTTAAAAATAAGAAAGGCCAAAACTGAGAATAATGCCAACAAGGCTTGCTGCTGAATCAAGGGATAAGTGAGCTTTTACAAGTTAAAAATTACTTTTTTCTTATCAAAATAGTAAAACAAATTTATTTAGAAAAATTAGAAAACATGGATAGGCAGAAAGAAGTATGGACAGTAGAAAACATGTATAGAAAACATGGATATGCAGAATTCACCACAATTCCACTATTGATATTTTGGTTAACGTATTTCCAGAAATTGTTTGTCATACATGGATTATATAATTGTCAAGTGAAAAGGGATTTCGCCAAACATAATCTTTGCAGTTTGTTTTTCACCTTATGCCATGAACCACTTCTATCTCAGTACATATTTATCTGTACGTAATTTTAAAAAAGCTGTATAGTATTGCAGTATATGGTTATGCTATGCTTTATTTAACCAAACCCTCAGTACTGGATTTTTAGTTTTCATTTTTTGCTATTTTAAACAATGGTCTAGAATATTCCTACATCCCTTTTAAACTATGGAAGCATTATTTAAAGTGAATAGCCAAATAGGTATATTTTGTGACAATTTTAAAAAAATTTTATTTATTTTTAAAAATATTTTATTTATTTATTTGAGAGAGAGAGAATGAGAGAGAGAGAGCACATGAGAGGGGGGAGGATCAGAAGGAGAAGCAGGCTCCCTGCCGAGCAGGGAGCCCGATGCGGGACTCGATCCAGGGACTCCAGGATCATGACCCGAGCCGAAGGCAGTCGCTTAACCAACTGAGCCACCCAGGCACCCCTGGACAATTTTTAAATTGTGAAATATAACATAGAGAAAAAATACAATCGACTTACATACTTTAACCAATAGTTATAAAGTAAACAAGTGTATCTACCACCCAAGTCAAGAAATTGAATATTACTGGCCCTCAGAATACATCCCTACCCCTTCCTGATTACAGTCCTCTTTTAAAATTTTGATATGCATTACCAAATTGTGCCCCCAGAAATGTGGAATTCATTTACACTCCTGCAAGCAGTACATCAGGTGTCCACCTGAGAGAACAGTCATGAAGTAACTGCAATCTGTGGTCTATGAACCCAACAGTAAAAACTCAGATGGAATTATATCACATGTCACATCGGCAATGCTTATATTGTATGCTTGATTCCTGTACAGTATTTGCAAATATAACTCAGGTTTGAATTTCAGCTCACTTCTACTGTGATATTTCATACACACATCTTGGGCCTTTACTGACCTCTGAGGGAAGCCCCACCCACCCAAGTAGGAGTCTAATACAAGTGCAACACAGTTTGGGTACAAGAATGGGCTGTAGTTCAAAACATTTTCTCAGTTTCGTGTCCTTTCCCTTGGGTTGATCACTCCTCAGTGTCAGACTGATACAGCACTGGACTTTGAAGTGGTTTTAAGATGAAAAGGGCCCATGAGAGGAAGACAGCCTACTTTTATTGGTATGGGGCCTGGATCTCCAAACCATATGTGTGAATGTATATAGATATATAGTGTGTATGTACGTATGTGTGTGTGTGTGTGTTTGTATGTACATACCTCATACACTTAGAATTCACTACCCTTTGTCAACCTGTATATATCAACTGAATAGGAAGTTAATCTTTTCCTATAGAAAAAAACGGTCTGATAC
This sequence comes from Mirounga angustirostris, assembly GCF_029215605.1. Lineage (NCBI taxonomy): Eukaryota > Metazoa > Chordata > Mammalia > Carnivora > Phocidae > Mirounga > Mirounga angustirostris. The sequence continues at coordinate 41,418,312 of NW_026991720.1, forward strand.
CTGTTTGGGTCGGCTTTGGTAATTAAAGTATAATAATAAATAATGCCATGAAATAAATGAGTGAAATCTGTAGCTCCAAGATTTTTATGAAAATATATTTTAAGCATATGGTAATGACAAAAGTCTATTGAAATTAACACATTTTCAATTTCTGTTTCTGAATCTGGTAGATTAACAAGTTGCTTCCAAGAGAAATAAAAATGGGTATAATTAATTATGTGACGTCTTGGTATAGGCTTCTTTTGTGATTACCCTGTGATAATGATAAGTGAATGACTCTAGCAACTGAGTAGCTAAAAATGACATAACAGTTTTATTTGAAAATAAAACTATAAAATGCTAGGAATAATATCTTTTTGTAACTATTTAAACTCATGATGAAAAACTTTAGATGTCAACTTAAAAATGCATGAGGGGTGGGCGCCTGGGTGGCTCAGTCGGTTAAGCGACTGCCTTTGGCTCAGGTCATGATCCCGGGGTCCTGGGATGGAGTCCCGCGTCGGGCTCCCTGCTCTGCAGGGAGCCTGCTTCTCCCTCTCCCACTCCCCCTGCTTGTGTTCCCTCTCTCGCTGTGTCTCTCTGTCAAATAAATAATAAAAATAAAATCTTTAAAAAAAAAAAATGCATGAGGGGTTTCACAGTTTAAAAAAATTATTTTGGAGCTGTAAGAATAAAAATTTTTGAAGATTACTATTTTAGGCCCTAAGACCCACCTGTAGCCAAGTGAAAAGGAGGTTTCTTTATAATTTGGCCTTTTGGGTCAGAAGATGATGCCCTCTTTCTTCTCCTTCTTTCTCTTTCCTTCCTCTTTTCCTTTCCTCTCCTTCCCCTCTTTCTTCTTCCTGTCTTTCTCCTCCTCCCCCTCCTCCTCCCCCCTCTTTCTTCTTCCTCCCCCTCCTCCTCGCCCCTCCTCCTCCTCCTTCTTCATCATCAACATCAAGCAATTCTCATTTATTGAGGTCTTACTATGTGCCAGGCACTGAACTAAGCAGTCTGCATGCCTTAGCTCTTTTTATCCTCACAGCACCCATGAGGTAGAAATTATTATCCCTGTTTTATATTCAAAAGTACTAACACCCCCAGAGGTTAACTCACTTGCCCAAGATCATATAGATAAGTGACAGAGCCACATTTGAGCACAGGTTGGTCTGACTCCAGAGCCTAAGCTCTTAACTACTTCTACTTTGTTGCACAATAGTGTCATGGGAATAGAGGGCATGTATTGGCTAGCCTTTCCTTCTACATGTGTATTTTCTCTGGGGACTAGCTGAATGGACAGAATTCAAGGGTGAGATCCTGGGTCCCAGGCAGCTCTTACATCCTTTTCACCAAAGATATGACTTGTTATCTAAATGGGGAAAAAGGGGGCACCTGGGTGGCTCAGTAGGTTAAGCATCTGCCTTCAGTTCAGGTCATGATCCCAGGGTCCTGGGATCGAGCCCCGCATTAGGCTCCCTGCTCAGCGGGGAGTTTGCTTCTCCCTCTGCACCCCCTCCCCCGGCTCGTGCTTACTTTCTCTCTCTCTTTCAAATAAAATATTTAAAAAAATAAAGGGGGAAAAATGAATTCCTAGTATAAGGGGAGTATCTAAAGGTGCTCAGATGTCCCTCCTCTCCTGAAAATTCTGCCTTTCTTACTCCTTTCTGATTGTCCTCAATTAAAAACAAACCAACTTTTGGGGCACCTGGGTGGCTCAATCGTTAAGCGTCTGCCTTCAGCTCAGGTCATGATCCCAGGATCCTGGGATCGAGCCCCACATTGGGCTCCCTGCTCCGCGGGAAGCTGCTTCTCCCTCTCCCACTCCCCCTGTTTGTGTTCCCTCTCTCGCTGTGTCTCTCTCTGTCAAATAAATAAATAAAATCTTAAAAAAAAATTAAAAACAAACCAACTTTAAAGAAGATAGGAATTTGAATCCTGGGTCTTAATTTCATTTTTCAGTTTGTTTTCAACTCTGCTAACTGAAAGTAGATTTTGACAGGAAACAGGTTAGAAAGAACATTAGGTCACTGGACAGTGGAGGGTAGGTCTGAGAGAAAGGAGAAAGAAGGATGCAGTAAAGGGGAGATAAGAGAGAAAGTAAAAATTCTTACTTCACAATCTTAAATAGGGTCAAATTTACATTTACATTTATAAATTTAAAGAAGTTTAAATACAATATAAGTCATACATATGATGGATATGTTGTTTTTCTCTACCAATAGCCCCTCTGAGAAAATCACTTCTCCAAATCCATGGCTCCTAGGAGGGCTGTCAGTCACGGTGCCTTGTTCCCACCCCTCCGTCAACATGAGACCAAGATGGACCAATAAGAGTACTACATCTTCATGGATATAATGATTGGTCCAGGGTAGGCATCAGAGCCAAGCAAAGATAATCAGAATCTTTAATGAGATCTGATATATGGAAGTCATAAGTCTTAAAGACGTAGGCCATCTTTTCTACTGTGAGAATGCCCACTAAAGAATGATACCAATATATCATTGGGTAAGCAAAGAATGGGAAAGAGAACTGAATCCACCATGCCTTTTTGATAGTTAGCTAGTATCACTTGCAACAAAATAGACAAAACGGCATATTTTCAGAGAATTTCAAAATGTTGATGACCACACATTTTATACTACAGCTGAATTAAAGCAAGTTAAAAATAAAATAATGCCAAATTCTTACTTTCATTTCAAGCTTTACTTCAATTGATTTAAAAATATAATGGTCAATGAATATCAAGAGTGACAAAATGCTCAGCTCCTTTGACTTAGTAATCATTCTCCTAGCAGTATGTTTCAAGAATAAGGGCTAAGCATACCAACATATTTATAGGAGTATTATTTTTACTAATGAAAAATTGTGAACTCACCTATCACTTGAGAAACAACTAAATAAAATTATGGCATGTTAATACAGCATTATATTTTGAAACTCCAGCACTGATAATACGATTTTATAAAATAAAAAAGTAATCAAATAGAAATAAAAAGAACTTACAAAAACAGCTTTAAGTGAAAAAAGTCATTTCTAAAATAGTGTATGTATACTATTATTACAACCTTATAAAACTATACATATACATGGATTCATTATAAATATGCATACATACATAATGAAAATTGGAGCATAAAAGATAATGATAGTTGCTAACAGTGAGATTATAAAAATCAGACTAAAATTTCTTATAAAGTTAAAAAATATGTTTTTAATAAAAAAAATCATAGCTGATGTTTTTTCTATGATATTTCTATAAAATAGCAATCTAAAAATGGTTTCTGTTAATAATAAGTCAAAATGAAACCATGTACCCAAATGGAGGCTTCTAAAGGAATTTTGAAAAAAACTGGAGAACCAATATATAACTGGTGGGGAGCAAAGATCATGTCTCACATGAATCTGAGACAAAGTACCAAACTATGCAGAACACTCTCTTCCTTCTTTAAGTTTATTTATTTTCATTAATTCCTTGGCATCCTCACAAATGTGGGTGGTTTTTAGGGAGTGCCTCAAACTTTTCCCTTCCTGAAGCGTTACTCTATAAGCTGTACTTTGGGGTAAGAGTGAATAGAAGATTGTTGTGTTAACCAAGGAATGGCTTTCATAGACACAAAATAAAAAGGCTACAAGCATATAATAACTATAGGAGATTCCAGTTACATGTAAAATAACAAATAACAAATTAAAATATTGAGTTTGGCAAGGGAGTTATCAGAAAAATGCCTGTGGTCTGGTCAATCATTAAATGACAGAATGAAGTGTATAAGAGATAAGAATTAGGTATAATGCTGAAATTCCTGTGGTTGTTCTCTCTGTTTTTCTGGGTAGATAACAAACAAGTTTACAGTTAATCAAGGATGCTGCTTTTAGCTACCTCAGATTCTCAGCAGATGTATGAAGAGTCACGTCCCCGCATTACTTCTGAACTTTGTCTCTGTGACAATTCTGTAGTCTTTTTGCTAATCTCATGGTATAGCTCCTTACTGACCCAGATATCTATCCTGTAGTTCTACCAGACACTCTACTGTCTGTAATCAGACACATGAAAGAGCATATGGATAGTTACACAAAAATCCTACAGAATCAGAAGCTAGAAGTGCTATTAAATAGGAACAAATAGGAAGTGCCATAAAATTAATGGACTTTTTTATCAACGGCTCTATCAATTATTAACTGCGTGACTTTGGGCAAATTACTTAGCTTCTCTACAGCTCTTCTCCCTTCTCTGTAAAATGAGTTTTATCATTTAGTTGATAATATTTATTGTTGTTATGCAATAGGAATTGTGCTGGGCAACAGTGATAAAAAATGGTTACAGCATAATATCTAGCCTCAGGGAGCTCACAGTCAAGGGAAAGCACACACTTATCAAGAGATAATTGTCACATGGTAAATGTGATAGATTTCACATGGAAGCACAAAAAAAGCATCTAAGAACAGGGCAAGTTTGAAAATGGGGGCTCAGCGTTTATCTTGAGGGGATTCAAAGAGATCACTGTACAAAAGCACCTAGCACACTCCACATTTGTAATAAACACTCTACCAAAGGCAAGTTGCCTTATTTTCATTCTTAAGTGATTTTAGTTACAAAGTCTTGCAACAGAACTGAGCATTTTGCACTGGGCAACATCAAAGTTGTGAAACATAAATCCCATCAGGGAGATAAAATCCTGCATTCTTTAAGAATGAGTGTTACATAGACTATACTCAAGAAGCTGTCCTATACTCTGTAAAGCCTGGAATTTAACAAATTTTCTTAAAGTTAGCTTGCTGTTTCAAAGACTCCACCTAGTTGACAAACCATAGGGAGTCATGAAGAGAAATGCACAAAGAAACTAAGAAGGGTAAAAAATATGAATTCAGCCAAGATTTTTCTCAAGAACTATGGCCTTTCCCCTGACTTTTTTTTTTTAAGATTTATTTTAGAGAGAAAGTGTGCGTGCGAGCCGGGGGAGGGGCAGAGGGAGACAAGCAGACTCCCTGATGAGCCTGAAATCAGGACCTGAGCTGAAATCAAGAGTCGGATGCTAAACTGACTGAGCCACCCAAGCACCCCACCCCTGACCACTTTTATAACCATTTAAAAACTGTTATACATGTTTTTGGAACTACTTTTCAAGATAAGTACAAAATCTTTGGAGTGTGAAAATGCATAGAATGAATGAATGAATGAGTGAATGAAATGGGTTTCTAGTGTATAGTGTTTGAAATACTTGACTTAGCTGCCATACCCTCTTTCCCTTAGTCAGTCAAACCAATCAATTATTCTGCTGATCCTAGATCTGGCCTCAGAATCTTAACACAATTAACTAGGAAGCCACTACCAACAGAATGAAATTGCCATACTTACTGGAAGTGAAATGGGAGAGATGGTAGAGTGTGAAGAAAGGGATTGACGTCATCCTTAAGAATGGCACAGTGAAAAAGAGGCATTAATAAGAGGGAGGTAGGCATGCATGCCTGGTAGTGTGGGGTCCATCTTCTCAGCTCCCTAGTGGCTGAACTGAAAGAGTCTCGTTGGGCCTGGGGAAAGGCAGTGGATGGGGTTTTAATGAACTCATAATCTAGGGGAAATGGGAGGAAAGTTGGAAAAGCGGAGGAAAGGAAAAAATCATGTCAAATTACTGTTTGCCTTTTGCAAATTGCCCCCAACCCACTTTGATGTAACAGATCACATATGTTCCCTTCCTTTCCTCTTCTGCTTTTGGCTGAGGCATGAACTGGCTGGGGTGCAGAAGGGCCTGGGGCACCCCCTTACCTATTGTGTCTTATAGACATTTGTGTGCTTCTTATTTTTTCCTACTAAGTTGCAAACTCCTCGAAGGCGAGTACATCTTACTATTCTTCAGTCCTCTGTAATAGTGACTAGCACAATTATTATTATATAAATGGTGGACATTAAGTATCTTTGCAGTTGAGCTAAGAATCCACGTGCCTCTCTGCATATAATGGTCTCTGATTCAAACCATACTGTGTCCTAGAAGACTTTCCCATCCTTTCAGGGTGCTGTCTCCCATTTGGCACCATAACTAGGGAGTTCATCTCAGTAGCAGCAACCCTTTCAGCCATACTTGCTCTACAAACAAGAGCAACCACAGAGCTTTACAAGCATGTGGGTGCTCCTCTCACTAATGTGTTTCTCAATACCTTAGTGAAGTGGGTGCCTTCTGGATCTTCTCAGGGAATGTCGGAGGGGGTGGGTGGGTGTGAAGGTAACACAGGATAGAGTTTAAGATTCCTATCTTCCCTAGGCCCTTGGATTCCTTTATCTACATCATGCCAGGAAAGCTCTGGTATCTCAGCTGTATTAAATGTAGGTCAACCATTAAATGGTTGAGTCTAACTTTCAGTCAGTCAATCAATAAATTGTGAGAGCCACCTTCAGTTTTATGAACTAGCACATTAACTCTGGGATCTCTAGTAAGTACACTCATATTGAATAATTTGTCCCAATCTAGTGTTATAGTTCACCCTTCTCAGTCTAACACTCTTAGAATATACTGCCATGCATGTTCCCAATTTCTGCTGATACAGGTTACCAAAGGCTTGCCATTATTTTGGTGTGTAAGCTATTTCTTCCTGGGTCATGGTGTGTACCTGTTCCCATGAAACATGATGAGATTTAACCCTAGTTGTAAGTCTAGAGGATACAATAGGCAATAGGGAATGGTTATGGTGGGCCTTGAGGAGAATAAACATCCTCTTTTAGGAATCTGCCCCAGATGAGATTATCATAGAGTTTTTAAGCAATGAGGCTAGTCTCCTGAGGGCAGGCTACTTTCACTAACTGAGGAGCCTTAGAATGACTTGTAGTTTCAAGACTGTCAGTTTCATCTGGGTCTAAGCAGATGTCCCCGTTCCAACGGCAGGATCCCGTTCTTTCCCATTCGATACACTAACTTTAAAGTGAAAAATCTGATGTGAATTCAATTATTGCTATAATTTAGCAACTCTTAAAATTTTGTGCTTGATTTTCATCAGTATCATCCCTGTGTCTGCAAGAACTAAAAGATTCTTCTATAGCTATCATGGAAGCATTCTGGTCTTCTACTGTGACTGGAACTGGGAGTTCAAAGATGAGCTTGTCATTTTCTTTTGCTAAATGCTAAAGTGCACTCAGAAGAATCATACCACTGTCCTGATGGTCATCTTAACTGCCATAATGGTCAAGTGCATCAACACTTGAGCAATCCCTTGCTACAGTCGGCATGTCATCACAATCAACCACAAGTGATAGTTTAATTGTAATGCCCTTATCTCTTTTCCCACTGGGAGGAGCTCAGCCAAAAGGCATGACCAAAGCAATTCTTAAATTCTTTGTATGTTTATCTCCTGGGACCACTACTGATGCCAATTCTGTATATCAGGGTCCAATCAAGAGAGAAATCAAACAATATTTTGAACATGGAGGTTAAATATAAAGAATTATTCCTTGTAACAGGGAATTGGAATGATAAAAAGTTGGTTAGTAGGAGCAAAGAGAATTCTAAAGAATATAGGAAGACCAGATATATACATACCCATGAGATTGACCCTTGTTAAAGAAGTCCAGTGACTATGGCTCATTTGAGTGCAGAGGGGTTTGCTGAAGGTACAAGGCTGCCTAAGGGGTGTGAGGGGCAGTTGTTTCTGGAGGGTGTTGTATTGGTGGTCTCCATTGTGAGGCTGCTTGTGGAGCTGTTCATGAGGGTTGCCTGCAAAGTTGTCGGAGAGGGCTTGTGGGGATTGCTACACAGAGCGGGCCTCTGGGCACTGCGGGAACCCGGAGCTGCAGAAGTCAGGTGTGCTGCGAGAGCCTACCTAAAGGAGCATATGACACTACACAGGTAGATAGCTCTTCTTCCTCCAGTGTCCCTCCGGTGCCCCCTACTGACAAAGCTTAGTTTCCTGACAGCTAGAGAAGGAGAACTATTTATAGGGTTTATCTCCTTTATCACAAAGCAGGCAGTGAAGAGTATTTTTGGATTTTTGAGGCAAAAACTTGATAATTGGTTCAATAACCCATTTCCTTTAACTGGAAAAACCTTACAATGAGGACTGAATTTTATTGGGGGCTCTGAAAGGCACTATAAATGGCCCCTTCGAGGAGCTGATAAAAACCATGGACTCTTCCTCTGGATAAATGCACACGTGTACATAAGTGCACAGTTCTATAGACGATTCAAGGTATATCTGCGAACCCAGATTAAGAGATTAGGCCACAGGTAAGGCCTAATGACTATTCTCCAGTTCAATTTAGTGATTATTCTTAACTTTGTTTGAATGTAGAATAGCAAATGTAATATCCCCAAATTCAACTATGTTTGCTTTTAGTAACAAAGATACACATTTATAAACATTTGAGAAATAGAGCCGATAGTGTTAAGGATGGTTCTAATTTGGGAGTGAGGAAATTGGTCAAAGATCTCCGGGGAGAGAGAGAATGTCAGAGGAAAGGCAAGCAGTTGTGAAACAACAAGACTATGATTGGGATTTGGACTTGGATGGTTGTATATAGAATGAATGGGGTGTCTATTATGACCTGTTATGCTTTGGTAAGGTACATTACAGTAGCTGGCTTCTAAAAAGAGACTGACGGTCCTTACCTCCTGGTATTCATGCTTGTATGTACTCTCCTCCCATGCTGACTCAGGGCTGGTTTCTGTGACCAAGACAGCACCATGGAGGTGAAAAGGTGTGATGTCCGAGATGAAAGGCATTCCTGCTTCTGCCTTTGTCTCTTGGACCTCTCATTCTGGGGGAATCCTGCTGCCATGTTGTGAAGACACTCAAGCAGTGACGTGAAGAGACCTACATGGGTAGGAAGTGAGATTTCACACTAAGAACCAGTCCAGCTTGTCAGCCTTACAAGTGAACCACTTTGGAAGAAGGACCTCCAGTCAGTCCCAACAATGCCTTCAGATAACTGAATGCCAGCTGAAATCTTGGCTACAATTTCATGAGAGACTCAGACTAAAACCACTAGCTAACCTGTTCCCAAAATTCTGACCCACAGTTTTGGGTGTATATTGTTTTGCAGCAATAGACAATCCATACATTTAGGTCAAAATTCTCTAAAGGGTGGAAAGTATAAGGGATTTGCCCCTCCCTGCTTCTCTGGTCACCTAAGGAAGTCAGTGAGATGTTATCTGGCTACAATTTTCTCCAAGGACTGTCATAAGTAAGTCACTAGATTGAATTATCAGAGAGAGACTTCAGTCTTAGCCAAATGGTCACTCTAAGTATTGACTAAATATACAGTTTCTGAAAAGCAGAAATCCCACTGCTAAACCAGCTTATGAAGATTTCTACTAATACACAAATTAATAGAAATACAGATGTGTCCTTATGAAGACTGTTCTAGGGAAATCATGTGTCTAAATGCTTACTGCAGTCACCATAATTGATGAGGGGTATACAAACTACTGTGTCCAAAGGTGAGTCAGTATTCTGGGTGATCTGGAAACTATTCTTGAGGATGATTGAAGGATCTGGGATTTTTTAGTCTAGAGAAATCATAGAGAGCATTTATTCATTTGAAGGGCTGGCACGTGATATAAGAGTAAACATATTTTAGATTCATCAAGAGGAGAAAAGTTGCCTAATGACAAATAATAGGAAGGCAGATTTTAATTCACTTATAATAACCATGGCTGTTTCACAACAGGTCATGCTGTAGTGAAAACAACAGTGTTCCTTCTCCTTGGAATGGTTCAAGCCAAAGTTGGCTGACTACCTTTCAGAGATATGGTGATTCTGGCAGTAGTTGGAAAACTGATCTAGATAACTTCTAAGATGTTGTTCCTGAAAGCCTTCTCCTCCTGAATGTGTCTTGGTATATATGAATATATTTAAATAGGAAAGTTCAGTGTAGTGGGAAGAGTCTGCATTATAGAGGAATCAGAACTAGCTGTGTGACTTTGGGCAAGACATTTAGCATTTCTGCACTTCACTGTCCTCACTACCTCTCAGGGCTGTTCTGAGAACTCATTAGATGACACATCCCTCAAATCACCCATTTGGCATTTAATGCATGGGTGGTTTTCTTCCTTCCATTTCCACAATATGGTTTATAATCAAACATCTGGGACCCATTAAGATTTTGAAAGTGTAGTGTTGAAACGAGCTAATTTTCCTAGGCTTTAAGTGTAGAATTTCATTGTTTTTAAACAATGAACTTGATTAAGATTTGATTAGATACTTTGTGGCACAGTGTTTAAAAAAAAAAGACAAGTTTGGTGTAAGTAGAAATAGAAGGAATCAGAAACCAGATGGCCAACATCATCTTTGAAATTTGCAAATGCAAGATCATCACTTGACTAAAGTCTTTCCTCTCAAGATTATTAAAAAAAAACAAAACAACAAAATATCAAAACACCACAAACTGTATTATTCAACATCATAAAGTATTTTACCTTCCTGGAAGATATTCCAAATTTCAGTTAAGAAAAGTTCAGTAACAAGCACTTTATTTTCTTTAGATTTTTAGAAGAAACTGGAATCTCACAGAACAAATCAATATATGCTTTTCTAGCTATCCTCCTTCCCACCCCAAAGATGAAAAGAATTGGAAAAAGTCCCACAAATACTGGAAATCAACTCATATGACTTACAAATAATTTTCTTTTAGATTTGCTTTACTTTGTTAACAAAGCTACTCATGGGCAGAAGTCACCCTGAACTACCGAATTAGCTACTAGGATTATGTGTACTGAATAGTTAATATTGTTCAAGTAGATTTAGTCTTAACCACCACAAATCCTTTATTATCTATTAGCATCACACCCTTAAGTATTCTCATTGGAGGCTGCCTTTAAGCTATAATGGTAACTGAAATATGCAATTGTTCTTTCACATTTCCATTTATCTGTAACATGTACAATGATCTAAATAGGCAGCTCAATGCTCATAGAAGCCTTTAAGTAACTGCAATGTTGCTTCTCCTCAATACTAACAATTTTTTCTACCCCAAATTCCAAGGTAAACACTATCCATATTTTGGGGACCACCCTTTCATACGATGTTCTATACACACATATACTTAACAAAAATGGGATCACATTCTAGTATCATTTATTATGGCCAAATTCAACAGCATCAAAAGCATTTCTAGGGGTGCCCGGGTGGCTCAGTCGGTTAAGCGCCTGCCTTCGGCTCGGGTCATGATCCCAGGGTCCTGGGATGGAGCCCCGCGTCGGGCTCCCTGCTCCGCGGGAAGCCTGCTCCTCCCTCTCCCACTCCCCCTGCTTGTGTTCCCTCTCTTGCTGTGTCTCTCTCTGTCAAATAAATAAATAAATAAAATCTTAAAAAAAAAAAAAGCATTTTTAGGCACTTAGGTGGCTGCGAAATTTAAAAAAATCATTTTTGTCTATATCATCCTTATAACCATATATTTCAGTCTCTTGAATGTTCATTACATTTTTAAATGTTTTTGTCCATACTAGTGAACCTCTCCTTTAAATAGTGAAATGCACATTCTGCCTTAATATTAGTAATTATTAATGTATATCTCACTAAAAATGTACATTTCACAGTACCAAGTGAGATGACCACATTACTCAGTCTGAGTCATGAGCATAAGTGACAAGAGTTGTAGGGTTAGGGTTAGGTGGTGATGATTGTGGAAACTTCCTGGCTCAAACAGGAAATGGACAAAAAAGAAGTCTTAGGGCAGACAGCTTAGGACTTACATGGTCGCACAATGATGCCATAAAGGATCTAGCCTCTTTCAATTGTTCTGCTCTGCCAGCCTTGGAATGCAGGCCTCTGTTCTGTTTGTTGCTTCATGACTGAACTATGGCTGCTGCACCTCTGGCATATTCCTCAAGCAAGAACAACAGGTGTAGGACAGGATGAGCTCTGGCCTGCAGAACATGTGCATGTCCTTCCTTGAAAGGGCCAGTAGCAACTTCAACTTTTGTCTTATTGGCTAGAACTGGGTCAAATGGGCTACCCCTAGATGTACAGGAGTCTGAAAAAGTATTTTTAGCTAGAAATAAGTTAAAGTTCCATTAGGATGACTAAATACTAGGTAGAAAGAGACCAGGGTCTGCTACAGAAAACCCGAGTCATAGCAAGCTGTCCTCAGTACAAGACAAAAAAATAAAGGGGGCCTCACTCTTATTTCTGAAGAGCATTGAGAGGGTATGGCTCAGATATAGATGTCCTACCACAAAGAAGGAGGTGAAAGAAGTCAGGGTGTAAGGGATCCTGCTGCATTACCTATAGAGAGGAAGAATTTCCCTTGGTCACTAACTCAATGGTAGCTAACCTTCACTAACCCTTCTGAAGGCGAGAGGGAAAAAGACTAGCTCTCTATATTACCTGCTTGCCTTCTCCTGTAAGTGGAAGCCCGTGAAAATGCACGTCTAATTTGCTGTACTGACCCCCAAACCCGTGCAGAAAATGGAGAATAAGTCAGTTTTGGGCAGTGAACATAACCTTTGCATTCTACGCCTAAGCCGTAAAACAAAAATAACACTACCATCCCTCTTCATCTCCCACTGAACACACAGTAGGGGCTCAGTAAGCACTTGCCGACTTCTGTGAAGACGAAGAGGAAAGAGATGGAAATTAACATTTGAGAGACTGTCATATGCCTCAACTGTACCAGATGGCTCATTTGCTCATCAACACGCAGTTAGCCATTACCGTTTGGAGAACTAAACTGAGGCTCAGAAAGGATAGCCAGGGTGACACGGAAAGTAGAGGCAGACCTCCGGTCTCACTGAAAGCTTTTGCTCCTTACGCAGTGTAGCTCATGGTCTCTCCGCCAAAGCTCCTGGTACCGTGCTTTGCAGACACTCGACACAAGACATTTGGAGCGGAACTTTGATTCATCATCTGGAAGGACACTAACTTTTGCAGAGAAACTCTTAGGATGAAGGAGCACTTCTCAAATCTTCAGGGTGTGGTCAAAACAGGATGTGCTAGCGCCAGCTCAGCTGGTGGTGAGGCCTGAGCGCGGCTGGGGTACGGGACCGAGCGAGCGGTCAGGCCAGGTGGGCTCCAGCACAGCCCAGCGGCTTCGCGGCGACCCGGAACTCAGCCGGCGGCCCCCCGGGCGGTCGGGCGCGGCGGTCGGCTCCTGCTGTACCGCCTGAGCCCGGCGCCGGGGCGGGCCGCGCGTGACGCACTTCCGTCCTGCGCCTTCCGGCTTAAAGGGGACCCAGACCTTCCTCATAACAACAACAAAACGAGCGCGCTCGCGCCGGGAGCCTGGGCTTCTAGTCCCCGCCCTCCTGCCACCTGCCGCTGCCTCTGCCGCGCCCTGTCCTGCGCCGCGCTGCCGTGTCCTGCCCGAGGGGTCAGGCGGAGAGCGGGCCGCGCCCTTTGGCCAACTTCTCCGGCGGCCATCGCGCCGCCTCGCGAGACCCGGGGCCGGGCCGTGGCCGCCGCCGAGCAGCAGGAAGGGAGCGGCCGCCGCGGAGGACGCCCGGCAGGACTGTGCGGCCGGCGGCCCTACCCGGGCGCGGAGGGCGGCGGTGGCGGGCTCCGCGGCCCTCTTTCAGGTACCCCTGCCCCGGCGGGTCGCCCTGAGCGGCTCGGCCCCTTCTCTGGCCCGCTTGGCAGGGCCGTCGCGTAGGGGCCTTGTTGCGTTTCAGCTTGGGGGTCGCGGCGGGGGCGGGGCGGTGACTCCCTCCCTTATCATTGCTTTCTCTTTTTTCCTCCCGGCCTCTTTCCGCAGTCCGGAGCCCGGCGGAGCCCGGACCTGGCGGGGAAAGCTGCACCCACGGCCGGGTCCCCGGACCCCGCCGCCGCCACTGTCCATCATCCTTGGTACCGGCAATGGCCCTTGTATCGCCCGATGCACTTGTGACTGACTTGGACACAGAATATTAAGAACCTACTTGCTGCCGTCCCTGTACCAGTCGCGCCGGCAGTTACCACCTCGGCTCCTTTGGGCTGCTCCTCTTGACTCTGTTCAACTCGGGGGCACCATGGACCAAAATGGGATGGAGATTCCTGTGACCCTCATCATTAAAGCACCGAATCAGAAATACAGTGACCAGACTATTAGCTGCTTCTTGAACTGGACCGTGGGGAAACTAAAAACACATCTATCTAACGTGTACCCTAGCAAACCAGTAAGTGTCTAAAAGCTGGGCGCAGCTGCTCTGGTCAGCAACTTTTCGTGCCATGCACTCCCGTCTCTCTGTTCATCCCCTCCCCTCTTGAATCAAATAGGTCTCTTGCTAGACTGCGAAGTATTTTGAGTTCCGAGGTGTGTGTGTGTCTCTTGAGTGTCTCAACCATCATTAATATCTTCCTCATGAGGTTCAGTTAATTAGTAAGAGTACTGTCTACAAAAATATCAAGGGACATAAGAATTGATAGGCATAAAAAAGGACCATTTTCATTGGACTTAAGTCATCGGCTTAATATGGGAGAGACAGATGGATCCTTAAAAAAAAAAAAGATAAACCCTGCAACCTATATTAAAGCTTTTATTGCTTTAGTTAGGCATTGAGACTTCTAGAAGAACTACAGAAATAGGGCAGTTATTGCAAAAACAGGAGGTTTAGAAAAACAACTCTTAGTTGGCCTTATTTGTTTGTCAGTACTTTTGATACAAATATTTTTAGTAGAGGAACTAAAAACCCTGAGGTATTTAAGTACTTGGAACAAACTAGATGGAACCCTCATTTTTTTTAGATCTTTGGTTTGAAAGTTAAGATTTACACAAGGGGTAACAAATTTATTTTAAAGTTTTCTCCTTTACAGAAGATTTCCTATTGCATATGATTCATTTTACACATTTTCAAGGTGGAAAATAGCTTTTTGGAATAATCAGAATTGAAAGTCAATAGACTTACATAGTACTATTTATAACAGAGCCTGAATATCATTCCTAAGTATATAAGTATATACTTGAGCATATATCTAAGTGTGTGTGTGTGTCTCTCTCTCTCTCTATAACGTGTGTTTATACATTTACATTTAAATATATGCTCAGGTATGTGCTTATGTGAGATCTTTATATTGTATGATTAAACTAAAAGGGACTTGGTTTGCAGTATGTTAGACCAAGAGTTACCACTTCTCTAAAACTTTTTCTTTTTCAAAAAGTATCTAAGAGAAGAGTGATGTGAAACCCATTTGCCTTACCTGCACCCAGAAGAAGCCAGTTTTTGACAGGAGTTCTGCCCTCCTAGTACTAATCTCTAGTACCCATATGGATCAGTTGGCTGCTGGAGGACAGATCAATTGCAAACTTTGCTGCACTGTGTCTCCCTAACCCACCTGCTGCTTGTACACACACTTTCAGGTTTAACTGTGGCAAACCTGACTTTTCTCTTCCAGCAAGTCATTTCCAAGTGAATTGTATTATTTTTTTTTAAGATTTTATTTATTTATTAGACAGAGAGAGTGTGTGCACAAGCAGGGGGTGCTGCAGAGGGAGAGGGAGAAGCAGATTCCCCACTGAGCAGGGAGCCCAATGAGGGGCTCGATCCCAGGACCCTGGGATCATGACCCAAGCTGAAGGCAGATGCTTAACCCACTGAGCCACCCAGGCACCCCTCCAAGTGAATTGTAATATTGAAGTTCATTTCTAGTTAATGAGAGTGTGTGGAACTGGGGGTGAGGACCATGTGTTTGTTATCTTAGAACTTCACTGAAAACTTCCTGTGGTTATTAGATTTGACAGGCTTACATTCTAACTTACTTATCACATGAGAACTAATTTGAAGTGTTTTAGTTGTTGAACACACCGACTGTTTCATGATACCCCATAGGTAGTCTTCAGTATAGGAATTGGAGTACTAAAAGTTAGATGGTTATTTAGAACAGAGAACATTTTGTAATATAGGCAATATTCTATTAACGTATTATGAGGGAAGTTTGGGTTCTTATGAGCACCCACAAAGACTGCTTAACACTAATTCTGTGTTTAGGTGTCTTAAGTGCTATTTGGTGTTTAACAGAGATTATTTCTTATGCCTGATTCTTTGCACATCTGCCTGGTGGAGGTGGATGATTTGGAAGCAGAGTACAGTTCCAGTGCCTTGTAGAAGCAAGTGTTCTCCAGTAAGGAGTAGAGAAGTGATGGCTCTGGTCAATACTGCTCTAACTGGGTCTGATGGGCCAAGGGTGGGTGGAGGGCCTTGGTCCCTGTGGGCAGTGGCTTCTAGGAAAGTAAATAGGAGCTGCTGGAAGGAAATAATGGAGATTTGAAGTTGTCCTTTTAGGATCTCTAAAACAGGTCACATGTCTACTGCTGTTAACAGAATTCTGGCTAAACTCTGCAAGAGTGTGTATCGTCTTAAGATTTTAGCTTTATGGTCAGGTACTGATTTGACTTAATCACAGATAATCTCCACATGAATATTTTAAATTCAATTTTCCATCTGTCAATAAACCCACAGCAAATATACCCTTTCCCACCAAAGCATATTTTCTTGGGCTTCATTTATTTATTTAATTAGGATTTTATTGACCTGGCATTTGGGTGTCTATATGTTACGCATGAAGGTGATGATGATTCCTTTGCTCTTCTGAAGCTCAGGTCTAGTGGGGCATACAGATATGTAAGTAAAAAGCTGTAATATTATGTGACGGGTGTTACACAAGAGGGGTGTACTGAATGCTGTAGGAGCATAGGGAGGGAATGGTCATCTCAGAAGGGAAGGTAAGGGAATGTGTAGCTGTTTTAAGAAAAGGTTCACAGTGACAATGACATTTTTCTTTCTTTCTTTTTTTTTATTTTAAAGATTTTGTTATTTGAGAGAGAATGAGAGAGAGCAGGAGAGGGGGAGGGTCAGAGGGAGAAGCAGACTTCCTGCTGAGCACGATGCGGGACTCCTGATGATGACCTGAGCTGAAGGCGCTTAACCAACTGAGCCACCCAGGCGCCTCTGGGGACATTTTTCTTAAAGAGTTGATAACAGTTTTAAGCAGACAAGATGATAGCTGTTTTTTTTTTTTTTTTTTAAACCTATCATTTCAGAGGTAATGTTGCTTTGATGATTCTCAACGTAATATAGTACTTTTAAATGAAAGATTACAGATCCATAATGGGCTACAGAGGGGAAGGTGTCTTCCAGTTAGGAAATAGGGCAGTTGCCATATTTATGCAAGACTTTACAGTGCCATCACTAAAAACCTCAGATGTGGAATTGAACTCTTTTGGAGTTTTGTTTAACTTTGAATGGTATTGATAATTGATTTAGGACTTGGTGTAGGAACTGGAAAGTGCATCAGTTCATGTTGATAGTGTATATAGATAGTTGTGAATTATGTTCTGATATGCCATTTGTCATCACTTCATGACTTTACATTTTCAGATCCTGAAATTGGCCTGTAGTGTGAAATAATTATTCTGTAATTTGGGTAATTGCCCCGGGGGCGTGAAGATACCTGTCAAGAAGGCCACTTTTACTTGAGTAGTTTCAGACTTTGATCTAGTTTAGGTTTATTTGCTAGAGATGTAAATATCAAAATAGTTGAACTTTTTTTTTTTTTTAAAGATTTTATTTATTTATTTGACAGAGACAGCAAGAGAAGGAACACAGGTAGGGGGAGTGGGAGAGGGAGAAGCAGGCTTCCCCCGGAGCAGGGAGCCCGATGCGGGGCTCGATGCGGGGCTCGATCCCAGGACCCCGAGATCATGACCTGAGCCAAAGGCAGATGCTTAACGACTGAGCTACCCAGGCGCCTCTCAAAATAGTTGAACTTAATGTTATTCAGTAGAATGGACTATCCTAGAGAAAACTTAAAAAAGTAAGGATCTCTAAGTCTGATTAGGCATCTTTCTCATTGCTTCTTTCTTACTCTCTGTTCTCATACACAAACAATAACTAAGATGGACCTGACTCACCCTGAATTCAGTTTTGAGGATAAACCTTTCTGGGGCTTGCCTTGGCTCCTCATTTTACAGTCTTGAGGTCAAAATGCCTGTTGAACATGTCCCTCAGCTGTGGGTGGATTTCCTTTGTCTGGGTGCTTTCTTTTGTTAAACTAAAGCAGTCAATATCATTACTTAACGTCTTCTAGCTCTCCTGCTCAGCTAGGAGGTTTGTTCTGCTTTTTCAAATTGCTCTGCGATTCCGTTAGAATTAAAGAAATAGAAATAGAAATAGAACCAGTTGTATAGGTTCTGTTCTGAGAATATAACATTCCATAACCAAATTGCCTACAGTTCAGATGGAAGTCTTAATTTCATTAGCAGTGGAAGTAGCTTGAATAATATAATTTGAGGTTTATATCTGCCTCATTTTTGTAATTCCCTATTACCTTACTCAGGCAGGTCATTTTTAAAACTTACTTAACTATCTCAGAACTGTTGACTTCAAGGGGCTTATAATCCATATATATAAATAATTTTTGTTTTGTAAGACTTGTCTTTACAATTTTAGTGCATATGTTTAAGAGGGTTTCATGTCACGTAGCAATATAGTTCATATTTTTAAAACTCTTCGAACAAAGGATATTATTAAATTGAATGTGAAGATTGATGAAAAGTTAAGTTTTGAATGAGTGCTGACTAAATTTGTTTTATTTTTAATTTTTTATTTTTTAAAAAAGATTTTATTTATTTGTCAGAGAGCGGGAGAGGGAGAGAGGGAACACACAAGCAGGGTGAGCTAGGGAAAAGCAGGATCCCTGCTGAGCAAGGAGCCTGATGCGGGACTCGATCCCAGGACCCCAGGACCCTGGGATCATGACCTGAGCTGAAGGCAAACGCTTAACCAGCTGAGCCACCCAGGCGTCCCGAAATTTGATTTAACTCCTTTGTAGCTTTTCCTAATGTATTCTTTTGGAAAATAACAGTACTATGTTTTGTTTAATCATGCATCAGTTTTTAAAATAGGATTTATCTAGAACTTTTAGTTTAAGTTTCTCACCTCTGCATTACAAATAGTGATTTCATGGTCTCAAATGCTGTTATTTAACTGTCATAGTTGGTGCTCAAATTTTAAACTTCCATTTACTCTAAGTGGTTGCCGTGTATATTAGGCATTCTACTAAGTACTTTGTATGTTTTATCACATTTATTCCTCATAGGCACCTTAGGATGTAAGTTTTATTTATTAGCTCTATTTTATAGATAGGAAACTGAGGCTTGGTGATAAAACTCCTTAAGTAGTAGATTTGGAATTTGAACCCAGGTTGGTCTGACTTTCAAGCCTCGGTGCTTAAACCATTAATTCACATTGTATATGATGGTTATATGTGATAAGATGAAGAAAGGCATTTAGGGACCTGGCCATCTTAGCTATATGCTTGCAAACTGAAAAGAAATGAACTATAAAAAGAGGTGTATGTGTTTAGGTGGTTTGTCATTTAAAGGCTGTAGATGAATGGATAACATAGCTTTAATAGTGTTCTAATGCATGTCATGTTAGTGTGTGCTATTTCTGTTTATTTTGATATATTTTAGGGAAGATATGGGAACCTAGTATCTTAAGACCTCAAAGCACATTGCTTTGCTTTATCGTTTTACATTCTTGCTTGTTTTTATGAACCATAGCAGTCACGTATTTTGGCATTCTCTGTTGTATGTATACCTGATTGCAAATGGCCTGTGAGTGGAAACAGCTAAGCTGGGGATGTCCCTTTGGAGTTCTAGAGAAAATTATTTTTTAAGCTCCTGTTTGCTGCTTTTGTTTACTGTTGTTGCAAGGAGATAAGGAGTAGAGGCAGTTTGGGTAAACCATGCTTCCATTTACAGTGCTTCTGAATTCTTTGGGGCTTGAAATTGGGTGAATTTAGTGGGAGTGGGAGGAAGATACGTTGCAGTACAAATTCATAGAATTCATTTCCTACAGAAACGATATGTTGTGCACCTTCTGGGAACCACCTCTTTAAAGTTATTTGGCACTTGTGACTGAGCTATATGTTAAGTACTGAAATACTAATAATTACCACTTTCAAAGGACTTGGGTTCTAGTTCTTTGAACTAACATGTAAGTTGAAGATTTTTTACTAAGCTATTTGATTGTGTTGATGTCAGATATACTAAGAACATGATTTTTTTAAGCCATCCATAATGAGAGCTTGTATTTAGTTCCTCATATACAAAACTTAATCTTTTGATACCAGCAAGGTGACTTTCTAGAAATATGAAACTGTTGTTGGCTTTGTAAACTCATCTATCAGACTCTTGTGAATATTTTAAATGCACTAGGGATGCATAGTATTTTGTCTGTTTTTGATATCTGATTAAATAGTAAAAAGTCAGATACTTTAGATAGTATATGTAAACCTTTTAGGAAGAAAAAAATCTCCCCACTTTATGATTTATTTTTGCATGTTATACTAGCTGATGAGCTTTCCTCACCTTGGTTTTTAGCAATGTCTGTTAAGTGAGTGGCAGAATTTTTGGGGTCAGCTAGTTAAGCAGGTATTTATTTGGAGTGGCCTAGTTTTGTCTCTCGGAGTACCATCCTTGGAGTACCATTGGGATGTTTCTAACTTGGTAATTTAGCTGCCTCTACTCTACCATAAAATACCAGGTACCATGTATCACTAGGCTTTATCTAGTGGTAAGCAGTGGAGGCAGTGAAAGTAGCATTATCTGATAGGATTTGCTGGCTATTCCACGTAGGGTGTGAGCAACAGGAAGAATGGTGGTGTTAACATAGATGGTCAAGTATATATGTATCTGTGTAGCCAGTATCTTAACAGTAGATTTTTAATTGACAATTTAATTAGTACTTTGTTTTAGATTTACCAATCCTGAGTCTTCTGGATTTTTATATTGAAAGGGTACCACGTGATTTTTTATTTTTTTAATTGAGAGAGAAACGAACTTTTATTATGTTAAGCTACTGAGATTATGGAGTTTGTTATAGCAGGTAGCATTACTTAATTTAATACAGAAATGGATTTTTCAGTCAAGATAAATGATGCTGTTATTAGCAGGTCTGGATAAATAAAATTGTGTCACTTTTATTAGTGAAATTGAATTTGAATTGAGATCTCAAAATCTGTGTTTTTCCTAATACTCTAGTTTATGATCCAAAATGGCTAGTTGAAAGTTCAGTCAGTTGATTACTGTGCTGTTTGTTATCATATCTAACTACTGGTTTTCCAGATATTTAAATTAATTTATTGATATTTAAAGTGAAGAGGCAATTTAGTGACATAGAAGAATTTTCAGATCTTCTCACCTAAGTTAGGCACAAGAAAATTCCTTTTTCTCTGTTTTTCAGTCACAGTAAAATTAAAGAATCCCTTTCTCCTTTTAAAATTTCTGATTATTTGAAGGCATTTGAATATTTAATTTCAAGAAACAATTTTACTGAGATATAATTCACACACTGTAAAACTTGCTCTTTAACATGTACAACTCAGTGGTTCTTAGTTAATTCACAAAGTTGTGTAGTTATTATAACTGTCTAATTTCAGAACATTTTTGTTACCTCAAAAAAGAAAACTTATACTCACTAGTAGTCACTCTCCATTCTTGGTAACTACTGATCTACTTTCTGTCTATAGATTTGCCTATTCTGGAAATTTCATATAAATGGAATCATAGTATATGTGGTCTTTTTTTTTTTTTTTTAAGATTTTATTTATTTATTTGAGAGGGAGAATGAGAGAGAGAGAGCATGAGAAGGGGGAGGGTCAGAGGGAGAAGCAGACTCCCTGCCGAGCAGGGAGCCTGATGCGGGACTCTATCCCAGGACTCCAGGATCATGACCTGAGCCGAAGGCAGTTGCCTAACCAACTGAGCCACCCAGGCGCCCTATGTGGTCTTTTTTGTCTGGCTCCTTTCATTTAGCAAAATGTTTACAAGGTTCACCCACATTATAGTATGTATCAGTTCTTCATTACTTTTTATGGGTGAGTAGTATTTATTATATGTATTTATCATGTTTTGTTTATTCATTCATCAGTTGATGGACATTGGGGTTGTTTCTACTTTTTGGCTATTATGACTAATGTTGTTATGGACATTCTTATGCAAGTTATTATGTGCACATATGTTTTCAGTTTTCTTTGGTATCTAGGAGTGGAATTGGGCATATCCTGAGTCATTGGGTAACTTTTTTTTTTAAGATTTATTTTATTTATTTATTTATTTTTAAAGATTTTATTTATTTGACAGAGACACAGCGAGAGGGGGAACACAAGCAGGGGGAGTAGGAGAGGGAGAAGCAGGCTTCCTGCCAAGTAGGGAGCCCGATGCGGGGCTCCATCCCAGGACCCTGGGATCATGACCTGAGCCGAAGGCAGTCGCTTAACCGACTGAGCCACCCAGGTGCCCCAAGATTTATTTATTTTAGAGAGAGAGCATGAGCAGGGGGAAAGGCAGAGGGAGAGGGAGAGAATCTCAAGCGGACTCAGCTGAGCGTGGAGGCCCCTGCGGGGCTTGATCTCACGACCCTGACATTGTGATCTGAGCCAAAACCGAGAGTTGGCCGCTTAACTGACTGAGCCACATAGGTGCCCCCTGTCGGGTAACTCTTTGTTTAACTCTCTGAGGAACTGCCAAACTTTTTCATAGAGGCTGTTCCATTTTGTCTTCCTACCAGCAGTGTGTGAGGGTTCCAATTTCTCCACATCCTCATCCATACTTGTTTTTGCTTCATGTACTTTGTGGGGGGTGTGCCATGTAATTTTGTTATTCTATTGTATTCTGCCTTTTTGAAAATTGATGTTCCCTTGTTGTGGAAAGATAAAAGTTTATTCAAAGTTGACCCAATTGATATTTATTTTGTTGACTGTGGTAACATTGCAGTTATTTGAAACAAAAACAAAAACAACAAACCAACCCAAAAACCTGTTCCAGATACATACTGTTTTTACAGGTGAGAAGAAATGATGTGTGATATTTGTTTTAAAATTCTCTTTCCCCTCAAAAAGGCAATGGGGGATAGATGAAACAAGAATAGCAAAATATTGATAATTGTTGGAGTTGAGTATTTGGGAGTTCTTGAAGATGGTACCTTGGGGTTTGTTTTGTTCTCTCCACCTTGTGTATGTTTGAGAATTTTCATAGTAAAGTAAAAAAAAAATTCATAAGACTGATGTCTTTTATGCAGAATGTTATGACATAGAAGTATCTATTAAATGTTTGGACTGATGGAAAAATAATAGTTTATGATGACTGTAGTATTTATCAAAGAAACTTTTTTAGTTTCCAGCTAAATTAGTAAGTATATTATGGAAACTTATAATTTTGTCCAAGGGTTAAATCAATTATTATCTACTTAGCTTTTAACTTATGTTATATAATTCACTATTCATTCCCCACTCAATATTTATGTGTATTGATTGAAATTTCAAGATTTGTGATATGTATTTAAAAAAAAAAACACCTCTTGTGTTAATTTGGTTGTTTATATACAGGAATTTGAACTTGTGCATTTTAGGAATGGCACACTCAAAAATACTTCCAGGGAAAGCTAGATTATGCCTAACAGCTAAGTATCTTGGAAAGACAGCTGTACCTTTCCCTTCATCTTGGGTACCCAAGAAACCCTGAACCACAGATCTTACTCAGTATGACAGTTTCTATTATGGTTATTTTTAATGTAAGACCCTTTTTAGTAGCCATGCTGAATACATATATTCTGTTTGAAAATTGTTATTGCTTAGATTTGGCATATTTAACAATTATTGATATAGCTAATATTTAATTGTTTTAATAGAATTCATGGAACATCTACTTATTTAGGAAGTCTTATGGGGACCGTACATAAATACTTTGATTTTAAATACTTTAATTCTAGCAGTGTGAACACTTAGCAGATTTATCATACGTACAAAATAGGGCAGAAGTAACCAGAACGTATTTCCTATTCTCGGTTTCATATAAAGATGGCAGCTGAATCTCTATGCACTTGAGTTGATTTTTCTTTAGTCTTGTGTTTTTGAAAAACGTATAGAGGTATTTGTGAGAATGGTAGGAATAATAAAAACTAGAATAGTTATACAAAACTGTAACTAAATTCAAACGGCTCTTGAATTAAAACCAGTGAATCGTTCTGTATGATGTTAGTAAAGAAGAAAATAAATCTTGTATATTCTTTTAGATTATAAATACTGAGAAAACAATTCGAAATAACTGTGGTGACCTTGAAATTTTATCCCATTGTTGACTATTACTATTAGAAGGCCAGCCATCTTCTCATTTATAGTCTTAAAGGTTTTTAATGATAGTCACACATGCATTGCATTATGGCTGAAAAGGCAAATTTCCAGTTTACCTTTTTTTCCTGTTTTTTAAAAAAATGGTAATTATCTGTATTTTATTATATCTACAATAGATAGACTACCATTTGCTGAGCTCTTAATGTCTTAAGTAGAATTTGGAAAAAAAGGTCTTAAATTATGTCAATTTTCTGCTTATCTGTGCCTAAAGGGAGTTTTACTTTACTCATTTTTAGGCATATTATTCCCAACTTCCATTTGTATAATTAGAAAAAGTTGAATTCTTTTCTTTGTCCCATTTCTTAGTTGACGAAGGATCAGAGATTGGTGTATTCGGGCAGACTGCTTCCCGATCATCTGCAGCTGAAAGACATTCTCAGAAAAGTAAGCTTTTCTAACCACTATTTGATAACAGATACATTTAGAGTGTGAGAAGAGATATGTTCTGAAGTTTTATCGATATCCAACTAGTTCAGTTTTTAGATCCTTAAGATCAACCCTTTTGGGTAGCATAACAGGTAAACATGAATTAGAAAGTAAAGAACATAATGATAGACTCTAGTTAGTTTAGGTAATAGTTTTGTATATCCATCTGGTAGCTAAATATGAACTCGGAGTCTATGTTTCTGTTCAGTTGTCACCTTATATAAGAAAGCAGTATTGACTTAGAGGTAGTGCAGGAGTAGAGTGTTCAAGTAGTGGTGAGGGCTTTTCATTGATAATCTCTTCTCTCTTAAATCCCCTTTTGACCGAACTGCGTGATGTTTTAATACAAGTTGCTTGAGGTAGGAGTTTAATTTCAGGACAGGAAATGAAAAGGAAGTCCAATTACTTGATCAGTTGGCAAACTTTGAATGTTGGTGCTACGAGCTAAAATATATTTCAATGTAGTTTTTATTTATTTATTTATTTATTTATTTATTTATTTATTTATTTATTTATTTAAGACAGCGAGAATGAGAGACAGAGAGCATGAGAGGGAGGAGGGTCAGAGGGAGAAGCAGACTCCCTGCCAAGCAGGGAGCCCGATGCGGGGACTCAATCCCGGGACTCCAGGATCATGACCTGAGCCGAAGGCAGTCGCTTAACCAACTGAGCCACTCGGGCGCCCTCAATGTAGTTTTTGACAGTCAGCTTGAATGCTAGTTATTGTAATGGCAGCTCTTAGCTCATGTTCATTTGTGGAATTAAACTTGTAGAACTTTTCTGCATTTGAGATGCGGCTTTTTGTTTGTGAATGTAGCAGAATCAAATACATAGCTTTTATGTTTCTCCTTAACTCTTTGACTTAACTCTTAATGTTCTTTTGGATATCCCTAATCTCATTTAGAAGATCTGTGTCCTCTCCTCTATGTTTATGGTCACCTGTGGGAAACTTCAAAAAATCTTATACTGGTATATTTCTTCTGTTTAGACAGTTGAAATTTTAGCTTTGCCATTGTGACTTCTTGCTGTCATTTTCATTTTAATCAGGTAGTTTCAGGCTGCCAAAGTGGTTTAACAGCCTCTCTTCCCTGTCCCCCCCTCGAAAATAGTGGCATTACAGCAGATTTTTTCCCTCTCTCTTTGATAGATGACTTTTTTTTTTTTTAATGTAAGCCCTTACGCCCCGCCCAATGTGGGACTTGAATTCATGACCCCGAGATCAAAAGTCACATGCTCCACCTACAGCCAGGTGCCCTGATAGACTTGAGTTTTTAGAGCAGTTTTATGTTCACAGCACAATAGAGCAGAAGGTATAGAGATTCTCCATATACCCCATGTCTCTACATGTGCCTAGGCTACCCCACCAATAAAATTCCACGTCAGAGTGGTATATTTGTTGCAACTGACATTGTACACAGTGTACTACATTGATGCAGCATTATCAAAGGTCCATAGTTTACATTAGGGTTCACCCTTGGTGTGGTACAGTTTATGGGTTTTCACAAATAAATAATGACATGTATCCACCATGTCATCCGCTGAAGAATAGTTTCACTAGCCTAGAAATCCTCTGTGCTCCACCTGTTCATCTTTCCCCTTGTGTTTATGCTTAAAAACGTTTCTGCTCTATGCTCTTTGAAATACAGAATTTATAATAATTTTAATCCAAGGATGGCTAGTGTATGCATATGAATACTTTTTAAAAGGTTTTTCCTTCTATAAATGATTTCTGACCAGAAGAGTTAAAATAAAAATGCTTTAAAGGACTGTTGTGCCCCTTATATAAAACATTTTGAACAATATTTTTATATTTTGAATAGATCTTTAAAGCGTTTTTGTTAAAGTCAGTTACCCCTTTACTTTTTTTCAGGTAGATGCTGCCATTAGCTTTACCTGTTAGTTATAAAATGTTTTGCAGAAACAGTCTCCAAAGGTGAATGAAAACTATTAGTTAATTGTGATTAATATGACCTTTGAAACTAGGTTTCTAAGGATAAACATCTTATACTTGAATGCTTTTTAGTATTCTGAAGCTAAGAGGACATTAAATCAGGTGTGCTTTCTACCTAGCTTGCTAGGCACAGCTTATGTCATGCTGTCTCTGGGAATGCCTTTTCCCTAGCGTTCTAACCCTATTAACTCCTTAAGCAATTGTAATTTGTGCTTCTCAGTTTTGTGCAGACTGTTTTATATATTCCCTAATTGTGCGCTAATGTTGTATTCTGATATTTTCATGATATGAGCCTCTTTGGGTGAGGGGCTGACTCTTACCCTTTTTTTGGATTCACCTCAGAATTAAGCACAATTCTAGGTTTATGGGAGGCAGTTAATAAATTCTTAGTTTCTGGTAGCTTTGTTTCTCTTTCTCACAACTGGGAATCTTTCTTTCTTCCTTCCCCCTTTTCTTTATCCTTCTCTTGTTTTCTTTTCTTTTCTTTTCTTTCTTTTTTTAAGTTGCTGAGCCATCCTTTGTTCTTCTCTGCTCTCCTTTATTTTCTCTCCTTTCTCCATCTTATATACTAGCTTTATGCCTGACTATAAATATACTCATGAAATCACTGAGCTTAAATGCCAATCCTAATCCTTATTAGAATATATTCCTTTAAGCATAGTTGTAAGTTTATGGAAACACATGGAATATGTACAGAATGTAGTTCAAATATACACTTTAAATCTGTGTATAATTGTTATAGGTAAAACTAGTTTTTGAATTAAAAAAATTAAAACTATATATCACCTTGCTAAAATTAAGGCAAATGAGAGTAGGTGCAGTTGAGTTTCTTTATTATGGCTGCGAAGTCTCAAGTAATGGAAATATTTTCACTACTCAAAGTTTGTAGGCCTAAGCTTCAATGTGACTGTTACACAGTTTTGATATTAAGGTGCTAGATGTCTCTATGTTGAAATAATAGATTGCACTGATGCAACTTCACAGCACTGATTGCTTCAAGACTCCTTGATATACAAAGGGAATTCAGAAGGGCCCCAGATACTAAAAGGGTACATTACGGTACCTTCAAATGGCAACAATTTACTAATAAAATGTCTACGCCAGAAAGGAACTTAAAATTTGAGTTAAATATTTCAGCTTAGGTACTGACTTTTTGAACTATATATTTTACAGTACTACCCTTTCAATGTAATCTTCTTTAATTTTAGCAAGATGAGTATCATATGGTTCATCTAGTATGTACTTCTCGGACTCCTCCCAGTTCTCCAAAATCCAGCACCACTAGAGAAAGTCATGAAGCATTGGCATCCAACAGCAATTCTGTGAGTTGTTTGTGGAGGAGTAAATGTTGAAATTTTCTGATTATCCTTTTAGGTGAAAAACAGAACTATTGGAGCTTGTGGGTTGTGAGATTGTGTTTTGAACAGCTTGAGATAAGCATTTAAACTTGGTTTTAAGAGATCCAGTGCATAGTGTTATCCCTGGAAACTTGAGTTATTTGTTATTGAAGATCCAATCTTCAGGGGTTAAATACTAAAATACTCAGAAAGCAAAGTGAAGATATGATTACATAATTTAAAATCTAGGACCAGTAAAGTTTCAGAAATATTAAAGATACTTGATAATACTGTATTTTATTCAAGGTGGATTAAATTATTTAAATTTTGAGTATGCTAAATCTTCTTAAAGTAGATTGCTTGGTCAAGAATTTTATTTTTTAAAATGACTGGACTTGGGCATACATTTCAACTTCAGGAAGAAAGATTATTTCACCTAGTCAGTTCTTTCAGACTTCATTTTTCCCTTCTTATTTTTCCATCTGCCTAAACTTGGGAATTTTTAAAATGTTGAACTTTTCAATTTAGATATACAAGTTTTAAAGACAAATTCTTTATGCTAAATTATTTTCAGTTTCCCATTAATGTTTTATATGACACCTTTGGAGGTGCGAGAAAAGGATTGGATGAGTGGAAGGTTGCTTTAAAACTCTTGGGCAAAGAACTTACTTACTGCTAAGTATACTTCTTGTCAAGAATCTAGCCAAAACTTGAAGGAGGGGGTGGATGGCAGAGGTGATAACTAGTTGAAGGATCTTTCAGTAATTATTAGTTAACTGCTTCTTTAAGAAACTAGACCCTTTAGTTGCTATATTTAATTAGTATGGCCTCTGGTAAGTATTTTCCAGCACTAGCTATGGGAATTTAGCTTTCATTAAATTGAAGTTTGGTTTATCAGTAAATCCAAGGGTCTTTCTATGTTTCCTACCTCTCCTAAGAAGGGACAAAACATGGGCATTCAGGATATACTCTTTGGACACAGTTGTGTTGCTTCAGTTTTTGTTAAGAAAGATCCCTCCTGACTTGTCTCGTGGTTCCTCAACCATGATTTCATGTCATTAGTATGTATATTCAGTTTTTTCAAGCTGTGTTACCAAAATCTGAAAAGTATCAAGGGAAAATTAAGTTGAATTACCCTTCATTTTTTATGGCTGAGAAATTTCAGTGGGATTTGAGAAGGTCTTAAAAATCTAGTCATGAAAGAGTTATCTAATAAGGTAAAAAAAAATTAGTTCTAACAAAATTAGGCTGTGCTGCCAAATGGCTATGCCTTTTTTCTGTTAATTTTTTAAAAAAATGAATACCATATTATGTTGGTCCATTTAATGAGAAATCTTGCCAAAAAGGAAGCCTTTTCCAGTTTATGTCCCTAAGAATCAAACTCCCTAGTCTGATTAGGTAGATACCTACTTGGTGTCTACTTTATGTGGAATAACCTCTTAAAGAAAGCTTTGTTAGTTTTGTGAAAGACCATTGTTCTTGGCAGGCACCTTTTACATGGCATGACTTAGGAAGATAGACGTACAAAAAGACATCCAGTCAATAGGAAGGCAGTACAGGTAAAATATAATTTTAATGAAGTTGGAAGGATGTTAAAATTGTTGAGGTGGTCTTCAAGTGGTTATATTATTTAAAGTTATTGAATCTGTGAGTTAATGACATCATCAGAACGTGAGAATTTTAAAATCCTGATTGATATCTTGTTAATTTTGTAAAGAAATGTATTTGTTGATTTTCTGAACTCTTACTCTCATCAGAATGAAAATATCAGCCTATTATGCTGGGCACAAGATTCAAATCAGTATATTTCTAAAGTTCACTTTTTGCAGAGGGATTTCATAAATACATTTTTAACAGTGTGTCTCTAATCTCATGATTGCAATGAATTAAATCTCCTTGAAGAAATAATTACATTTTTGTTTGTAGAGTTCAGATCAGTCAGGATCAACAACGCCATCATCCAGTCAAGAAACCTTGTCTTTAGCTGCCAGCTCTTCCTCAGAAGGATTGAGGCAACGTACCCTTCCACAAGCACAAACCGACCCAGCACAGAGTCATCAGTTCCCCTATGTAATGCAAGGGTGAGTGAAGTCGTAGTTGTGGGCCTCTTAAAAATCTGTTACTCCCGACTTTCAGGGTAGCCCCTCTGCACTAATCAAAGTACATTGGAAATTTATTCATATTCTTCCTTATACATTTTGAGAATTAGGGGGTTGAGGAGAGCAGTGCTTTTGAAAGCTGGCCATACCTCAGAATCATCTAGGGCAGTGCTTTTCAGTCTTTAATGTTTGTGCTAATCACCTGGGGATCTTGTTAAGCTGCAATATGATTCAGTACGTCTGATGGGCCCGAGATTCTGCATTTCCAGCAAGCTCCCAGGTGATGCTGATGCTTCTGATGCTTTGACCACACTTCAAATAGCAAGGATCTAGGTAGCTAAAAAAATTCTTTTAGGTTCACCGTGGATCTACTCAAATTAGCTTTCTGGGAAGCTGATGGTGAGTGAGGGTGTTCTTGGAAGAGTATAAGGCCCAGTAATCTGTTTTTAAAAAGTTCCATAGGTGTTTCTGATCAGCCAGACTCGGTAATAACTGAGGTAGGGTAAAACTGTGATGTATTATAAAAGATAGGTTAACCGTTGCTATGGTCTTTGTTAGAGGAGTTTACTCAAGAGGCTTGCAATGGCTACGTTATATTTAGCAATTATAGCAGGCCTTTTGGATTAGGCAGTCGTAGGGGGAAATGCAGCCAACAGCCACAGCACATCTTTCAGACAGCTCAAAGAGTAGGGTCCTGGAGAATACGGTTTGGACCTGGGTTATGTACGAAACCAAGGTATTTAACTGGGGTACTATTATTTGTTACTTTTGAAGTAAAGGAAACATGAGTAATAGGTAGTGAGATCGTTTTGTATTGCATAGCATGCTATGGTCCTGCAGTGTGTGACAGTGCTCCAGATCTATGCTTGTGAGGCTGGAAATAAGGAAACAGCTAGGACCTCAGAATGGTAGAAGTGACATAACCAAGGAGTAGCCGTTGATGGCTATGTCAAACAGGATCGAATAAACATTCAGATACTTTTTACTTAGAACTTTAAACTTAATTCAGTACTTTTTCTTTTATATTGAATTATATTTGACGTAAAACATTATGTAATTAAGGTGTACAGCAAAACTCAATTCTTTTTTTTTATGTTATGTTAATCACCATACATCATTAGTTTTTGATGTAGTGTTCCAGGATTCATTGTTTGTGCATAACACCCAGTGCTCCATGCAGAACGTGCCCTCTTTAATACCCATCACCAGGCTAACCCATCCTCCCACCCCCCTCCCCTCTGGAACCCTCAGTTTGCAAAACTCAATTCTTAATGTTGAAAAACAAAGCTGAGTATATAGCTTAAAATATTTTCTATCTTATGACAGTAATTCATTTCCTCTTTTTTTTGCAGAATAAGACAGTTTCAGTTTCTCTCAATTTGTACAGTGATTTTACTTATTTGGTGGTAGTGCTGGAAAGTGAGAGTATAATGCATATAATAAACCTGGAAGAATATATAATGACATGTTAATAATGATAATAAGATTTTTAACTCTTTCTCATACTTATAGTGAATATATTTTGTAATAAAACAAAACTTATAAGTTACAGGTCTTCAGAATAAGACCATAGATACCTTGAGAAAAGATTAATAATTTCTCTAAGATTAATTATTTCTCTAATAATTTCTGTTGAGGAAATCAACATGGAAGCATTCGGCTCTTAGCAATGTATTAAACAGATCAGAAAATTCTGAAATAGTGTTTATTTTGCCAAATGTAAGTATTAAAATGATGAACAATAAAATCTTTAAAGATATTACAGCTTTACTTAGGGAATCTATTACTAGATGAATAATGTTTGGTTTCAAATCAGGAAGGTGGTATAACTTAGTGACTGTACAGATTCTGGAGCCAGCTTGCCTTGGTTTGAATCTGTCTACTGACTACTTGCTTGGGCAAGTCTTTTCCCTGCTTTGCTTCAGTTTGCTCATTATCTGGAGATAGTAGTACTTATCATACAGGATTCCATTGTGGATTAAAAGAGTTCATGTATGTAAAGCGTTTAGTGATGTGTTAGCAATTACTTACAAATTCATTCATACTTACAAGAGAATGTTGTACATTTATTCAGCAAACGGATTTGAATGAATGAATGCCAGTACTAGGTGCTGGAAAATAAATATATTTGGGAAGAGCACTTTGTGATATACAAAGCAATTTACTGAAAGTTTAATAGATTATTCAGTTTAATAATGAATATAATTTAACTTAATCTCATAGGTGTAATTTTTTACTAATGAAGACTTTAAATCTATCTTTAAGTAGATTTTGTTTAACATAGGCCTTAGCCTTAAATGTGCAAGAGCAGTAATTTAGTGACCTTGATGAACTCACCAACAAAATATAAGCTGTGCATTCCTTTTTCAAAATTCAGTACAGCTTACATTTAACTAGTCACATGCTTTTCACCATGTAGGTTAGTGTTCTCAGTCTTTAGTGAGCTTGTTAAAACTCCTAAATCCTGGTCCCTACTCCCTGAGATTTTGAATCACTAGGTCTGGGGTGGTGCTCAGGAATTTGCCAACTTAATACTCTGGGAACCTCATGTTGAGAAATCCTAATACAGGTGATTATTTGCCCCTATCTAGGTCTTGAGGAAATATGGGAAGACCAAAGCAGTATGTGCACATCATCACATTGGCTGTCCATTTATAATGTCACATTTATAAATCCTGACTGACTGCTTTGGACTTAGTTTGTTGTGCTGTCACATTTATTTACTTTAACTTTGAAAATTACTGGTTGGGTTATAGAATACCCATTGTTTTGTACATCAGTTTTTTCTCCCTGAAATATTAACAGCTTTGTTTTATAATTAACAAAACCAAAACCTACTCATTGTACCCTTCCATATTGTCTGGTTTTTTTAAAAGTAAAAATTGCTGGGGCGCTTAGATGCCTTAGTCGGTTAAGCGTCTGATTCTTGATTTCGGCTCAGGTCATGATCTTAGGGTTGTGAGATGGAGCCCTTTGTCGGCCTCTATGCTGGGCGTGGAGCCTGCTTAAGATTCTCTCTCCCTCTGCACCCCCCCCAAAAAGTAAAAATTGCTTATAGCTCATCACCTAGAAATAACTATTACTAATATTTTTGTGATATCTTTTCACTTTTCTAAGTAAACTTTTAATTTTTTTTATTTTTTTTAAAGATTTTATTTATTTATTCATGAGAGAGAGAGAGAGAGGCGGAGGCAGAGGGAGAAGCAGCCTCCCTGGAAAGCAGGGAGCCCGATGCGGGTCTCGATCCCAGGACCTTGGGATCATGACCTGAGCCAAAGGCAGATGCTTAACTCACTGAGCCACTCAGGTGCCCTAAGTAAACTTTTTAAATAAAAAATAATACTATTATATTTTGTAAACCTTTTTTAAAAATATAATTTAGCGAGGACATATTTCCAGTTCAAATATAAATCTACCACATTTAAAGTCTTGAGACACATGGCATTCTGGATGAGTTCTTATATTCACACCAGTGTTTTTTAGACTTTGGTTCAGCATTCATTTAGGGTGATTTAGCTCTGGAGGAGAGTTGGGGGTGGGGATAAAGAGCAGAGAGAAAGACCATTAGAGCCAGTGCCCAAACAGCAAAATAAAAGCCCTGCAGCTAGCCAGGAAGTTCAAAGACCAACTATTGTTATTTGAACATGAACACGCTTACAAAGCCCTTAATCCCCTTCCTGCCACCCCAAGCAGCTTATCGAAATACTCCGTGCACATGTGTGTAGTTCTCCTGAGAGAAGATCCAAGAAGTACAAGTTTCTCTAGTTGTTTATGTTCCGGTAGTGCCTTAGTTTAACATCCTGGTTGGCTACCCCTCAGTCGTCTTCTATACCCACTTCTTGTTTGAAACAGCCTTTGTTCAGCACTTTGCAATCATATTCTTATTATGCACCACCCAATTCAAAGCCCATTCTTTCCAGGGAGACTACTTTGATGCACACAGGACATTTTCTTTTCCCAGCATTACCTCTGTATGTCTCAGCCTCTGGTGTCCCTTTATTTAAGAAAGTTTTAAGATTTTTCATTATGTGGATATGCCAGTTGGCTCACTCCTCTATCGATGAAGAATGTCATTAGTTGGTTTTACTACATAATGACCTCAAAATCTCAGTGGCTTACAACAACACACTTCATTTTTCTTGTTCACCAATCTTGTTAGTCACTCGGGACAGCTCTGCCTCAGGCTGTAGGTTGAGTTCTGGTCTGTTTCATGTTTCTCATTCTTTGGACTAGAAACTCCCTAGGACAGGTTCTTCTTATGACAAATGACAGGAACACAAGAGGGGAAGCTAACCCCTGAGCACACTTACAATCTCTGCATGTGTCACATTCACTAACGTTCCGTTAGCCAAAACAAGTCACATGGCCATGTTCAATAGCATTGAGGTATTGCCAGGTTACCAGTGGTGTGCTGGTAAATGCTTACCGACTGGCTTTTCTTGCGGGGAGGGGGAATAAAGCTGATTTGTAGCATTTGCTGATTTTTCTGGTGTTAAGTACTTTCACCACGGCTGATTTCAAGATACCAAGGGTTGGCTCACAAAATTCCTGAACTTGAGCTTTGTGAGTCAATATTAGCTGGTATAAGCCAGCTTTAGCTTTGCCCCTGTATGCCAGACAGTATGCATGTATAGAGAGTTATAGAAGAGTGAAGAATTGGGGCAATATTCTATCATAAGGGTTTGGGTTGTTTAATTTCTTCCCACTAAACCTCACTACAATCAGTATTCTTTTTTTTTTTTTTTAAAGATTTTATTTATTTATTTGAGAGAGAGAGCATGAGAGGGGGCAGGGTCAGAGGGAGAAGCAGACTCCCTGCTGAGCAGGGAGCCCGATGCGGGACTCGATCCCGGGACTCCAGGATCATGACCTGAGCCGAAGGCAGTCGCCCAACCGACTGAGCCACCCAGGCGCCCTACAATCAGTATTCTTAAATAGTATTTATTTATATGTTAGCAGTTATTCTTTTAGGATAAGTTGTAAGAAGGGGAATTCCTGGGTCAAAGTGTTTCTTAAGACTTTTTGAGGCTCTTAAAGACCATTGCAAAATTGCAGTAAAGAAAAGTTGTACCAGTTTATTCTCCCAATAACAGTTGTTAAAGAGTCTGATACCCCATACAAATATGTTCTTGCCAATGTGATAAATTGGAATGTTCCTGTTTTAATTTGAGTCACGATAAAGACGTTCTTTTTGTTTTGTTTTGTGAAATACTTATTTGTTGGTGTGTTGCTGTTTTCCGAAATTCATTTGTGACAGTTCTTTATCTAAAAGAATATTAATAGTACTTACAGAGCACTTAGCACAAGCTCGGCATTGTGTTAAACACTTACACATGCTATAATTCAGTGCTGTACGTTGACTTTTACATCATCTCTGTGGTCTAGGTACTTTTTTCTCCCATTTTATAGATGAGAAGGAGGCTTAAAGGCTCTGAGCTTGCCTAAGTTCACAGAAGTGGTCAGCCGCAGAGCTAGAACTCAAATCCATATCTCACTTGAAAGTCTGTGTTCTTAACAGTCTTGTTGAAGTGACTATTTTGTTGTTTGTTTTAATAGGTTGCCATTTGTATTTTGACTTCATTTATAATGGTGTTTCTCTCCTCTCTGCCCTCCCATTTAAAACTTTATTCTAGTCAGATCTACTGATCAGATTTTAAGTATTGGTGACTGAGTAAGCAAATCTGTTTCTTTGAGGACACTGTGACTTTCTTCAGTAAAAGTTTACCTTATAATTTGTTATATGCTGGACACTGAAGACAGGAAGATGAATTATGTACTTGCCCTCAATGGAAGTAGGTCAGATAGACAAATTACCATCTGCTGATGTGTTACCATAGTCTTGAAAAAAGTTTTGCAGGAGCTTGGAGAAGGAAGTGACTGTCTCTGCTTAGAGGAGTGGGGAGGGCTTCATAGATGGTAATGTTTGAGCTGATTTTAAGGGAAGTTCAGCAGGTAGAACAAAGCAAGTGTGGAGAGTCTTGAGAAGGCATATTCTGGGAGTAAGGTGGGGATTCCCTGCAGTTGGTTCATCTTGGTATGGAGTGGTAAGGGAAATGGGGCTGATTTCACAGGTTTTTTTTGAAAGAATTTGTTCCTGAATTTTGAAGTTTCCAGTTCCTTTTATCTTCTCTCCTTTGTAATTCCTAACTTTAAAAAACGTATTAATGAGTGTTTCTTGGTATAGCTCTCAAGTATTTGTGAATGACAGTCTTTCAAGTTCTTGGTTTTTGTCATGATCTCTGTTGTACTCAACCATTTCCATGTGTTCCTGTGAATGTCCCTCACCCCTTTTTTCTGTTGTTTAGTTTTTATCAAATAGTACTAACTGGTATAGTCTGTCTGAAAAGGAAAACAAAAGCTGTTAGAACTTGTGCCATCAAATGATTTCCTCCTGCAGGTATATAACCGCAGTTTCCTCACCGAATTTGCTTATACTTTTTAAACATTCACAAGTACAGAAAATATTATAATGAGCCCCCATTTACCTAACACCCAGCTTCAACAACTGTTAACCATTTATCTATTCCCTCTTGTTCCTCCTTTTTTTTCTTGGGCTGGAGTATTTTCAAAGCAAAACCTAGATACCCTCTCATCTGTAAATACTGGGTATCTGACACAGATAGGACAGATACAGACTATAAGAAAATGTTAATCAAAATACCAGTAGAATACTCAGAAATTCTTTAATATCATCAAATACCCTATTCATATTCAGTTTTTCCTGATTATCTCAAATGTCTCTTCTGGTTGTCTTGATTGAATCAGTATTCAGAGGGTGACAGATTACATTTAGTTGATGTTTCTTAAAGCTCTTCTGATCCTTTGCTCCCACCTCCCCCTCTCTTTTTAAAATTTTAATAATGTTTATTTTTTGTTTTATAGCTAATAGTTGCTGTGTTTTTAACAATATTGCTAATATAAAATATCATTTGTGTAGGGCAGAGATGTGAAAATTTTCCCCATATTTTGTATTTCTTTAAGTTAATTCTCAGAAGCTGAATTACTTGGGCTGTTGGGTAAAAGTGAACATTTTTAAAGATATTTAATTTTGTAAAATTGTTTTTTAAAGCCTTATTCCAGTTCATCCTGTTAGCAGTGAAATCAATTATTGCCAATTGTACATTAACAGTCTTTTGAATATCATATTAAAAATTCATGAATTTGTTATTGAGTCTTGTCTCATTCTGGTTAGACCCAGCTTATATCAGCTAAAGATAAAATTCAAGTAATATGAAGAAAAGGAAAGTTAGCAAGTACACAAATTCTGCATTTATTCATATGTTTATTCCTGTAGGTGTCTTGATATATGTGAATTTCTACAAATCTCATATCACACACTTTGGAGTTGTATTCAGATTTAGGGATAAAGGACAGTAAAAATAAAAATAGCTAACTTTTATTGAGTACAGACTAACAATCTTATGAGGAAGAGTCTATTATTAGCTCCATTTTAGAGGCAAGGAAACTGAGGCATAGAGAACTTAAGTATGACCTTCCACAAATTTTATTGAGTTAATAGACATTTAACCTACTTTAAGAATGCATGTATAAATATGTTCTGCCAGTCTTGGTTTTTTAACTAAAAAAAAAATTTTACAGATTTTTATAATGTTTTTTATTTTATAGCTAATAGATGCTATGTTTTTAATAATATTACTAATATAAAATATCATTTCGGTAGGCTCCCCATTCCTCAAAATATTTTGTCGTGAAGTATATTTTAGGGCTTTTGGTTCTTAAGGAGAATGTACTTAAAATGTAATTAAAAGTATTTTTGGCCTTTTCTGCTGAAATGGGAAGATAGCAAAATGTTCAGGCTTGCCACACATTTTGTGGGTGACTTGCTTTATTTTCTTATTAAGATTGGGCTGAAATGTTAGTTGTTCTATAATTTGGGGCCTGGGTCATCCTGTATAAACCATAATATCTTATTTGAAGAATGTTGAAAAATAAGTATTTTTCTTTTCAGTATGATTTAGTGTATTTTGTCAACGGGTGGCTTAGACTTAAGAAATGAAAATTCCAAGAAATGCTTTCAACTTCTAGAGCATGAAAAGACATTTCTTTTATCTGTGTATTGCAGAAATGTGGACAACCCGCTTCCTGGGCAAGCTATTCCAGCTGGATTCCCAGTGTATCCCGCTTTCAGCCCCCTGCAGATGCTGTGGTGGCAACAGATGTATGCTCATCAGTATTACATGCAATAGTAAGTTAATTTGAGTTCGTTTTTTTTTTTTCTTTTTGCTTAGTGTGCTACTTGCTTTATTTTCTTTTTCATCCTAGGTAAGTTGATATGGGATTCCATTTACTGATGTGTTTTATTGGTTTTTAAAAATTACTATGAGAATGAATTTGCCAACATTTCAGCAGATAACTTTCTTTTAAATGATTTGGCTAAAGAGAAAAGGGTTCACATCCAGTTCACATCAGCTAAACCTATTCTCTGTTTCTCCCTCTCTCTCCTAATTACATTTAGCAGTATTGAGATGCTTTCTTTAATATAACATTTTATCTACTTAAGAGGAGAAAACTTAGGATCCTAAGTTTCACTGGAAGGCAGCAAATCTACATGAAGAGATAGGATGCTAAATGAAAGGGAATCCTATGTCAGGAACATTCATGTTGACATAAGGCTAATAATATGCTTTCTGGACTGTCAGCATTTTAGTAAGTCTTGCTTCTGGTCAGCATGGATCGTAGCACCGAGCACAGCTTCTCAGCCTTCATTCTTCTGGACTTCTATGTATTCATTTAACATTTCTAGCTTCTCTTTAATGTTCTCTTGTTTCTGTGATTTTGTTATCCTCTTCGTTCTTTCTGTTTTTCTGATCACTCATTTTGTGTCCTTGATGGCTCATTTTTCCCCTTCTTCTAAATGGTAACATTGCTTGTTTAGTTAGACAGAAATTTGTGTACTTGCCATGTACCTTATGACAATCTGGTAATGAAGACAGGGTTCAGTCCTAGGCCACTCCTCTTGAATTTTTTCCTTCTGTGGCCTTAGTCATTAGCTCTCGGTGGATGACCCCTTTTCTTTATCTCCTGTGCTTCATCCTGGTTGCTGGAAGATTTCCCTAGGGAAATTTGCCTTTCCTTTAAATTCAGGGTGTCTCAAATTTGACACCACTGTCCTCTTAAATGTGTTCTCCTTCCTGACTTGTCAGTGACACAGTCTCCTCTCATTCATTCTCCAGGCTCTTAACCTCAATCAGCTTTGACTCTGCCTTCAGTTATCCCTGAACCCAACAATTTACCAAGATGAGTTAATAGGTTGTTTCTAACTTTTGTTCTTCCCCTATATCTTCCTTTCAATATTTTGCCCAGATCTTTTCACATTTTGGACCTACCTTACTGCAATTGTTCTTTCTCCTTTTGGATTCTTTACTATATTTCATCCTGCTGCTGCCAGGTTAATGAGCTTCGCACAGAATTGAGCCAGTCATTCCCCATCCTCCCAAATACCTGATGGTTCCCTTGCCTACAGTGTGAAGTCTGTATCCTTATCCTTACTCCAGACCTTACCCCATAAAGCTGATGTGCTTTATGAACCTCATATCCTAATGTTCTCTTGCATGATCCCTTGGCTGCAGACAGGCTATTTGTACCTTACCTATTGCTGTGGTCATAGTAACCATCTGAGTGACTGCTTTGTGCTTAGTACTGTGCTAGATGCTAGATGCTTTACACCCCTTGTCTCATTTATAACTCCTGAGAACTGTGTAAGATAAGTGGGGCTTATTGTAGCTTGTTATAAACTATACACTATTATGTACATTATTTAACTTCTGAGCCTCAAGTTCTCTCCTTTAATGAAGTGTAACTCACCTATGAATCAGAATATCCGTGAGGTAGGATGTGTTTTGGAAACTAAAAAGCCCCCTACAGATACAAGGTATTAGCATACTGAATTAAATGGGCTTTTGTAGCCTGGGAAACTTCTGTTTTGCTATCCTGATTTATAAACATTTTATTGTAAAAAAATTTCAGCATGCAAAAAGATAGAATAGTGAAATGAATCCCTGTGTACTCCTCACCCAGCCTCAACATTTATCAAATCATGGCATTCTTGTTCTAGAACTTGCCCCTCCTGTGCTGGATAATTTAAAGCAAATCCCAGATATATTATCTTTTTACTGGAAGCCTCCTATAGAAAAATTTATTCTTTCAAGCAATCAAATTATAAGCAAACTTCAGGAACACAATTCTTCATAGGTTTACGAGTACCTATTCCAGTGGTTCCCAGATGGAGTTCCCAAAAGTCAGGATTGGGGTCGGGGGGTTGTTATCTGGGATCTAGTTAATATCTTAAAACACAAATACAAATCATTTATCACTGACAATGGACACACAGGGTAATGATCAATTTACATTTTTAGACATATTTTTCAAAAAATGGCTCTAAGGGAGAGGTGGTGGGTGCGGTGGTAGTCATCCCACGTAGAAAAACAAAAGGGGCCATTAGTGAAAAGATTTGGAAAAAGATTTGGTCGTTATGTTATAAAGTAATTTAATGAAAGAGAGAAAAGATAATGATTACCATGGCCTTCTTATGTCTTCCACCTCTCCCCTACCATCTTAGACTGTGAGGCTAAGGGAGCATCCTTTCCTGAGCTACTCTCTCCTACCATCAGTCTTGACCTCACTTTTCCACTGGGATTCATGCTTACCTAAGAAATGTGGTACCAGAGTTGTGATATTCCATGTTAGGTTTATGAAAAATACATATGGCTCCCCAAGGAAGTTTTACAAAATAAAAGAGTATGATAAAATTTTTTTTTCTTCTTAATATTTATTTTGGTGAATATTTCAGTCAAGCTGCAGTTTCAGCTCAGGCCACATCAAATGCCAACCCTGCTCAGCCTGCTGCTTCACAGCCTCTAAATCTGCCACGTGTTCCTGGAGAAGAACCCCCACCAGCTCCAAACCTAGTGGCCCAAGAAAATCGACCCATGAATGAGAATGTTCAAATGAATGCACAGGGAGGTCCAGTGCTAAATGAAGAAGACTTCAATCGAGACTGGCTAGACTGGATGTACACGTTCTCACGAGCTGCAATTCTCCTTAGCATTGTATACTTCTATTCTTCTTTTAGTCGGTTTATCATGGTAATGGGAGCCATGCTACTGGTTTATTTGTGAGTGATGCTTGTTAACTTTTTGTGGTTTCTTTTAATTACTTTCTAAAATGTTCACAGAATTTGGCATATAGTAGTCTGTCATGACTGTTGAGTGAAGGAATAGGAGTTTTGGACTCCAGATACCTAGCACCAAAAGCAAAGTAGGTTATGTTGAGTAAATATGTTTATCAGAACGGTCTACAAGCAGATTTTTCTTTCACCGTCTTTCATAATAAAAAATTATTAATTCATTTAGACATGCTCTATCAATTATTTAGAACTTGAAGTGTCTGATGCTCTATTGCATAAGGATATTCTTTTTAGTTATAGTTATCATTAGTAAGACCTATAGGAATAGGTCAGACTTTTTTTCCTAAGTAGACTTTTTCTTGCCCCCCTTTACCCCAAGAGGCAAAGAAATATGTAGTTGAATTTCATTTTGAAAAATAGCAGAAAAGATGTTATGACTCTCAATATGTTAGGACATTAAGATAGCTAAGTTAGATCTTAAGATATCTAGCATAGAACCAGCAAAGCCCATGATAGATTTTTTAGACTTAAGTCAATTCCTGTTTTGCTGTCATTGCTTTGAGAGGGGCAGTTCTTGGTCCTAAGTAGGAAATTTGGTCTTTTTATTTATTATAGTTGAAATAATTATTCTGTTGTAGGACACTGTTTTAAAGCGATACAAATAAAAACAGTTGAGACTTCTTTTCTTTTCTCTTTATTTTACTGCACAGACACCAAGCTGGATGGTTTCCTTTTAGGCAAGAAGGTCGTCAGCAACAGGCTCCTGACAATAATGCCGAAGTTAACAATGATGGGCAAAATGCAAACAACCTAGAACTTGAAGAAATGGTATGCTAATGAGGCTTTTGTATATTTCAAATATAGATGTTCCTCAGCAGTGTAAGAAACCAACATGATAAAAGAATCTTGGGGCATTCCACAAGTTTTTGTGGAATGGCACGTGAAGAAAAGTTAACATATAAATTGTGTGATTTTATCTGGGAGAACTTAGAATATAATACTGAATCAGTCATATATTTGAATTAAGTAGGGGGCACGTGGGTGGCTTCGTCAGTTAAGTGTCCGACTCTTGATTTTGGCTCACGTCATGATCTCAGGGTCGTGAGATAGAGCCCTATGTTGGGCTGTGCACTCAGGGGGGAGCCTGCCTAAGATTCTCTCTCTCTCTCTCTCTCTCTGCCCTTCTCTCCCTCTCTCCCTCTGCTCCTTCCCCATGCTCATGCTCTCTCTCTCTGTCAAAAAAACCAAAAACCAAAAAACAACCACAAAAAGAATTAAGCAGGAAGAATTAACATTATTCTTCCTGAAAATAGCCTAGAAAGAAAGTTATGCACACGGTGAGAATTTATTGTATTAAATTGGCAGTTATCCCTTTGAACTTGAACACTGAGGAATTTATCAATTTTGGATTTAACAAAGATTTCTGATGACCAGATATGTACCACTTCCTTATTACATGCTCATATTCCTTTTCTGTAGGGAAGAGTTTAATTCTGTCTTTTTCTGTCATGAGTTAATGCTAACTTCAAATCCCTTAGGAGTATGTTTCTTGTTTGTTTGAAAGGAGCGTCTTATGGATGATGGGCTTGAAGATGAGAGTGGAGAAGATGCAGGTGAAGACGCCGGTGCAGTTCAAAGGCCTGGATTAATGGCGGCAGCTTGGTCTTTTATCACCACCTTCTTTACTTCACTGATACCAGAGGGGCCTCCCCAGGTTGCCAATTAGACCTGAAAAACTGTGCCAGTTACAGAGGAGGGTCTGACTTTAGGAAAGTGTTTTAAATAACAGTGCAATTTCAAAAAAATTTATTACTTTCTTTTCATCATCATGTACAGAGGTGTTTTTTTCTTTAAGCTTCTCATGCATATGAATATTTTAAGCACAAATGGACTACTAAATGTGTGATTTCTTTTTTAAGATTCTAACAGAACATAGTATAACAATATTGGTCTTCCAGGTTTTGTTAATTTCAATTATGTATATTATATCAAGGCAGATCTATTTGTGTGTCTTATTTCTTTAAAGAGCTGCTTCCCATATAAATGTCTATAGCCAACAGCCCAGCCCTTCAGTGTATAATTTGAATAAATATATCTATTTTCTGTGAATTATCCTGAAAGTTTTAAACAGAATGACCTCATAGTTTTTAATAAAGAATATTATTTACCTAAAATGTGCTAGCAGCATCTTGCCCAGCCATAAAGCAATAAACTTCTCAATAATCTTAATTTTAACATTTGGATAAATAATGGAAACTTTCTATTTTAAGGGCATGTATCCCATCAATTGGAATTAGTACCTTAAAAAAAAGGCAGCTCTTCAATGGAATTAATAGTGATATAAATGTTTGATACAGGCAGTACTTTTATAAAATATGCTGGAAATTGCTCCCTGTAATTTTTTTAAATAAAAGGTCAATTATGGTAAACTGTCTTATGGGATATTTGTTCAGACCTTTCAGTAATGTACCCATTACATGTAAAAATCTATGTAAATTTCAATAGTTGTTGGAAAATCTTGCTGAAGTCTTCCAGGTCATTTTCACCTCTTTGTGTTCCAGATGGATATCTCTTAGTTCTCAGTCTGAAACCTTGATAGTCTATTTAAAAATCCCTGTGAAAGCCAATTCAGTATTTTATAAGAAAAGAGTAAGTTTCTCATAGGGTAGCTAAAAATTAAAATTGGACAAATGAGGATAGGAGAACTTAGTGTGCAAGAACTTGATCTCACATGAAATGTATTATAAAGTTATATGTGGTACTGGTCTGGTAATATATGATTAGATAATAGAACAAAATAGAAGATTTTGAAAGATTAAGAAAACAAATGATTTTCTAAGTTGTTTACTTATAATGATAAAAGTGACATTTCAAGGGATAACTCTTTGAAAAGTAAAGTTAGGTTTGTTTATAGATGTCAATCAAGATATCATGATTCAGTATGAGCAATTGAACATGCAACTACTAACAGAAAATATAGATGAATACTTCTATAATAATTGGGGTTACAAAATGCCTTTATGGCAGAATCCCTAAAAGAAAAGGTTGCTATGTATATAATATTTTGACATACATAATTAAAAGGCAAACAATTAGGGGAAAAAAGATTAAAACAATAATAATAAGTCCTAAATTTTGTTAAAAGAAGACAATATCCCATTAGGAAATGGGCAGGATAATCTCTAGTCAGGTTGGGCTGGGTGGCTTACACAACAAACATTTATTTCTCCCAGTTTTTGAGGCTGAGAAGTCCAAGATCAAGGTGCTGGCAGATTCTGTGTCTGGTGAAGGCCCTTTTCTTGGGTAGATGGTCATCTTGCTGTATTCTCAAATGGCAGAGAACAGAGCAGAAGTACACTCTCTCTCCTCTCTTCTTACAAGGGCACTGATCCTGT
Source organism: Mirounga angustirostris (assembly GCF_029215605.1). NCBI lineage: Eukaryota > Metazoa > Chordata > Mammalia > Carnivora > Phocidae > Mirounga > Mirounga angustirostris. The sequence continues at coordinate 41,462,729 of NW_026991720.1, forward strand.
TCCTGAGAGCTCTGCCCTCATGCCCTAGTTACCTCCCAAAGACCCCACCTCCTAATACTATCACACTGGGGGCTGGGATTTCAACATGAATTTGGGGTTGGAGAGACACACAAACATTATGTCTGTAACAGATACAAATATGGGCAATAAATATGAAAACAGATGTAATGAGTCCCAAGGTTAAAACTATCAAATTATTAAAATAATAATCAATGTAGGTGAAGCTGTAGGGGAATATAAAATAGTATATAGCCTTTCCAGCAAGTATCAAATTTTCAAAGTGTGCACAGAATCATTCAGGGTCATCTTATTGTTCCTGGAATAAAAATCAAGTTCCTTAACATGTTTACAAAGTTCTGAAAGGTTGCCTTGCACCCTCTCAATCTCTGCTCACCATTAATGCCTCTCTTTTAGCTAGGCTGGTCTTCCAATTCCAGTACTCTCTCCTTCCAGCCCCAGGACTTTTAAAATTGTTCTTTTTGCTTGGAACACAGAGACTCTTCCTTTTTTTCCCTTTTTCCTTTTTTTTTTTTTTTTTTTGCCTTGTTAACATTTACTAATCATTCATGAGATCTCAGCTAATGGCCAGTTCTGTAGAGAAGCTTTTCCCTGGTAGCACTGTTCTTTGCAGATTACACCAGTGCAGTTTATATTTATTTCCTTTTGTCTCTCCCACAAGATACGAGGGCTATGAGGTTGGGAACATATTTATGCTCATTATAATATCCCTAGTCCTAGAAGAGTGCACAGCAATTAGTTCAATACTGAATGAGTGATTGAAAATGTACATATCCTTTGAATCAGCAAAAGTTTGAAAGGGTATGGTGTACGTGTGAGATTTAGCTTTTAAGATATTGCATTGTTTTAACAGGAAAGAATTAGAACTGATAGATATCCAACTGGGTGAGCTTTGGTACATTTGTATACTGTTCGGATCACAATTAGGGATGGCTTGCTTCAGGGCTGATGGAGTGAGTGCATCCAGAGGGAGGGTCTGGATTTTAACCTGGGAGCTAAATAAATAAACTGTCAAAGCTGTAAGAAATGCTTCATGGGTCATATCCTAAACCAGAATGGTTGGGTAGGGTAAGAATGCAGAGATAATTATGAGACAGATTAATCTTTCTTCTTTTGGGAGCTAGAGATGGGAGAATTGGAGCCATAGAATTCATAGAGGGGAACAGCATTGTAGGGGACACCCATGTGGAAGAAATGAACAGGTCTCTGTATCCTAGCTGCAGATTGGGGCTAAGGAGAAAAATGTTAGTCATATACGCCCCCTCTAAAGATTCTAAGAACAGTGGAATGTGTTGCTGGATTTTAATGATTTTCACTACATTATTAATTCCCTCATGTTAGGCTCACTTTTGGTAAGACTTTGTCAAAACCTACAGCCCAGTGTCAGCTGTGCTTTAGAGGATTAAGGGAGGAGCTGTGTCCATACTGGGGCCAGATGGTGCCTAGGGGGCTGTGGTAGCTTGGAGATGGTTTCCAGATGGCAAAAGAGCAGCACAGAAGCCCAGACACTGGTCTGTAGGCCAAATGCTGACTAGCAACAGCCAGGATGGATTTGTGGGATATAAACACTTTCTAGGACTTCTGTTCCTTACACATCACAATAAAGACTAGAATTTGTACAGCCAAGCAGTGTGGGCGAGAGGGTCGGATTATGTTAGGTGGGTAAAAGGAAAAGGGTGATTCTCAGGACTGGAGACTTGGAGACAGTTCTTGCCGTAGTTTGGTGGCATTGTTCAGTGCCACCATCCATCATTATTCTAACTGGTTTTCCTGGCTCCATCATCACTATTGAAATTTGGCTTTTCAAATGAGGGGAGAAAAGACCATGTTTGGATCCTCATTTGTACAGTCCCAGTGGCTATTTTTGCTTCATTGTGGAAAGACTAAGGTGTGCTGATTTATAGATCAGCTTTCGATAAGTCTGGTATAAATCAGACCGTCAGGCCTGTCATATCTGGAATTGCGTTGCTGGGTCTGCAAAACTGCACCAGGCTCTGCAATGTGGTGTTCTCGATGACAGAGTATTTCCTGGAGTCCCAGCGTGGCTGGACTCACCACCCCACGTGGCATCATGTGCTCTAACTGTAACCGGGAAAGTGAAATAAACTGGCCACGTGGTGAGTACAAAACATGCTTCTGGCATTTTATATCTTATATAAATATAGTTTGGATGTTTCAATATTTCAACAATTAAAAGTACTTTAAACATTTTTTTGAAAAATTTTTATGTGGTAGGAACGTCGAACGTGAGATCTCTATTAACAGATTTTTAAGTGTACAATATAGTAACATTTAAAAACATTTAAGACATTTAAAATGCTTCTTGAATTTAAGTGTTGCCTCTTATTAAAATACTATGGAATCTTTGAAATAAAGCCTTTTCTTACAAAGAGAGCCCAGAATAATTAGGGTTCTTGTTCCTTAGCACGTGGAGCTTCTCTGTGTCCAGGAGTCCTAGTAAGCAGAAAGCTTTTCCCAGCACAATGAGGGCTCAGCCCTAATATCGAGAGGATAGCGAAAGATCTGTCTCCCTTTTCCAGAGCAAACCTTGGTGGTTATTGTCTCTCATTACACTTAGATACACCCTCGAGGCCATAGCCTAGGAGGGCTAATTTCATGAGTCTTCTTGCCAAAGCTTACTTCCTTGATCCTGCTGCTAAATTCTGACTCTCTCACTCCAATTGATCTACTTTCCAAAATGAACACACGAACGCCTGCGTAAACTATTTCATGCGGTGCGGTGAGCCGTTCTATCCAAGGGTCCCAAAGCCATAGCTGTGAAAGTTGGAAAAATTAAGATCTGTGTTGGGTCTTTAGCAGTTACAACCCTCACAGAGGGTGCTGTTTTGTGTTAATTTACATAATTAATGATAAAAATTATTATAGTACTTTGAAAACTGTTATCACTAACATTTGAGTAACATTTCAATATTTGCTACATTCCTGGCGCTGTGCTCTACCTGCATCTAAAAAAAAATCCTTAAAATAGCTCAAGGTAGGTGCTACTGTTACTTCTGTTTTTCCAGATAAGGACACTAAGACTCAAAGAAGTCAAATAGCTCACCTAAGTTCACATAGCTAGTAAGTGAGAGAGTCAAGATTTGAACTTGTCTATTTTACTTCAGAACTTGAACTCTTTACAATTAATTATTCAAGTAAGGCATGTGGAGAATTCAGCTTCCAGCAATGGGTGATTAGCTTGTTTTACACCCACCCTTCTGCTGAGAAAACCATAAAAGTCAGAACACGTGCATCTATTAAGACATCAGAGAGCAATCAAGAAAACAAAGGCCAGTATTCCAGACAGGTGCGACCTACATTTAGTGCCACTTTTTCCCACCTCAAAGCCTTGTTCATTCAAGCGTAGTGGCTGGGAAGCTGCGCAAAAATTTTGGGGAGACTCATAGGTAACAAAAACTAGAGTCCAGGATGCACCGAGTGGAAGCGCTTTTGAACACCCCCAGGCTTTCTACTGGGACCCAAAAGGGCCCCCGACCCCTCCAGTACACAAACTGGAAATGGGCCTGTTCTCACAGGGACCGAAGCCCACTCTCAAATCACCTCAGCCCCCAACTGAATGAGGCAATTTGTACCAAACCTAGTACCATCCAGAAGCAAAAATAAATCCCGACAGAAGATAACACTATGCAGTTTCTCTAATTTCTCTATAGTTTTTTTTTTTTTTTTGGAATTCTGTTCATTAATAAAAGGTAACTAAGAATACAGAAACACAGGATATGACCAAAATGAGAAAGTGAAGAGAAACAGACCCTCAGAAAATTCAGATATTTAGCATTACATAAGAGACCTTAACAATAGCTAGGATTAAAAAGTTCAAGGAAGTAAAGGTTCCGGCCCAAGATGGCGACCTGGGACGAACCCAAACTCACCAGCACTCCTCCGGAGGCGCCAAATTTCAAACTGAGCGCCCGCTGAACAGCTTCGGCACAGCAAAAGACAGAAGGCAAAAGGGAACAGCGAGAGAGACGCAGACAAGGTAAGGAGGGAAGGCCGCGCCCACAGCGCTGCGAAGGGCCCTGGCGAGGGCGAGGACTGAGGGACTGGGGGCACACCCCTCTGTCCTGGGGCACAGGGAAAAAGGAGTTTAAAAAGCGCGACTAGCATATGAAAGGCAGCTCTGGGACTCTGCCAACAGGCCGGGGAGCTGCTGGACTCTTTGGGCTGGGAGGGGTTGCCCGCGGGTCCACATTCCCTCTCCACCCTGAAGGCGCAGACCAGTGCACAGGCTGGGCACCCTAACCCGCCTGCCGCCTCCGTGAGTCCCGGGTCCCCAGCCTGCACCAGCCTCAGCCGTCCTCTAGGGCGGCCCCAGGGCGCTGCACACTGGGACACCCCTGATTAGCGCTGGCTCCAGCTCCAGCCTTCCTGCCGAGGTGACAGAGGCGCCAGGCACCCCGCAGCGCCCCAGCCCCACACCACTTCCGCTTCAGATGGCTTGCTAGAGCAACACCTGCCCAGAGCGCTCAAGAACCTTCCGGCTGAAGTCTCCTTCAGATCTAGCTGCCCTGGCAGCGTGCCGCCAGAGCCACGTGCTTGGGAACCCCCAGGCCATGCCTACATCAGTTTCAGCCCCCTTGCCGGGGCACCCCCTGTGCGGAGCATCCCGGAACACTCCCACCTGCACTGGCTTTGGCTCCAGTCGTCAGACCAGGGCCCTCCCTGAGCTGAGCACCCCGGGACACACTGGCTTGCACCCAGTTCAGCTTCAGCTGTCCCACCAGGTCGCCTTCAGTGTGGAGAGCCCCAGAACAGTCCCCTTGCAACCACTTCAGCTTCAGCTGTCTTCCTAGGGCACATTTTGCACAGAGCCCGGGGACCTGTGCCCTCCTTAGCCTTAGCTGTCCTGCCAGGGCTTCCCCTGAGCAGAGTGCCCAGTACCCTCTGGCCTGGGCCCTGCCTTGGCTCCAGTCACCCCTCCAGGGCAGTCTCTGTGTGAAGAGTCCTAGAATACCCCAGTTTACACTCATTTCAGCTTCAGCTATCTTGCCAAAGTGCCCTCTGTGCATAGAGCCCTGGATTCCCCTGGCTGATACCCACTTTAGTTTCAGCTATCCTGCCAGGGCACCCTCTGTGCAGAAGGTCCAGGGACCTCCCAGCCTACCCACTGCTTCAGCTCCAGCTGCCTCACCAGGGTACCCCCTGCAGAGAGTGCCCCACAGCCCCTGGCTTGCACCCATTTCAGCTTCAACTGTCCTGCCAGAGTGCCCTGAGTGCAGAGTGCCTTGGGATACCGGGGCTTGCACCCACTTCAGGTTTAGCTGTTTTGCCTGTATCCACTGTGCAGAAAGGCCCAGGACCTCCTGACCTGTACCTTGGCTCATTTCCAGCTAGCCTGCCAGGGCACCCTCTACATGGAGAGCCCCAGGACACCCCAGATAACACCCCCTTCAGCTTCAGCTATCGTGCCAAGGTGCTCTCTGTATGTAGAGCCTCACAACACCCCGGCTTGCACTCACTTTAGCCTTAGCTTCCCTATCAGGGCACCTGCTGCATAGAGAGCCCTGGGACGCCTAGCCCATGCCAGCGGTAGCTCCAGCCAGCCAGGAAATTCACCGAGCACACACAGTCTACTCAGGAGATGACCACACGCAAGACCATTCCTTCAGGTTTAGGAGAAGTAGCTCTTCTGTGTAATGCATAGAAACAAGCACAGAAAGTCAAGCAAAATGGGGAGACATAGAATATGCTCCAAAAGAAAGAACAAGACACAACCTCAGAAAAAGAACTAAATGAAATGAAAATAAGCAATATGCCTGATAAAGAATTTAAAATAATGATTGTAAAGATACTCACTGGGCTAGAGAGAAGAGTGGAAGAACTCAGTGAGACTTTCAGCAAAGAGATAGAAAATATAAAAATGAATGAGAATTGAAGACTACAAAACTGAAATAAAAAATATACTAGAGGGAATCATCAGCAGATTAGCAGATGTAGAAGAATGGATTAGCAATCTGGAAGACAAGTAAATGAAAAGCACCCAAGCTAAACAACAAAAAGAGAAAAGAATAAAAAACATGAGGATAGGTGAAGGGATCTCTTGGACATCAGGTGAACAAACATTCACATTATAGGGGTCCCAGAAAGAGAAGAAAGAGATAAGGGCAGAAAATCTATTTGAAGGAATAATACCTGAAAATTTCCCTAACCTAGGTAAGGAAACCATCAATAAAACAAAAGACAGTCTACTGAATGAGAGAATATATTTGCAAATGATATGTCTGATAAGGGGTTAATATTCTAAATATATAAAGAACTCATACAATGCAACACTAAAAAAACAAACAATCCAGTTAAAAAATGGGCAGAGGGCTTGAATAGACATATTTCTAAAGAAGACATCCAGATGGCCAACAGACACATGAAAAGATGTTCAACATCACTAATCATCAGGGAAATGCAAATCAAAATCACATTGAGCTATCACATCCTACCTGTCAGAATGGCTAAAATAAAAAACACAAGAAACAACATCTGTTGGTGAGGATGTGGAGAGAAAGGAAACTTGGTACACTGCTGGTGGGAATGCAAATTGGTGTAACCACTGTGGAAGACAGTATGGAGCCTCCTCAAAAAATTAAAAATAGAAATACCAAATGATCCAATAATTGAGTATTTATCCAAAGAGAATGGAAACACTAATTTGAAAAGATACATGCATTCCTATGTTTATTGCAACATTATTTATAATAGGGAAGATATGGAAGCAACCTAAGTGTCCACTGATAGACAAAAGGATATGGAAGATGTGCACACACACACATGCACACACACACAGGAATATTATGCAGCCATAAAAAGGATGAGATCTTGCCATTTGTGACAACATGGATGGACCTAGGGCTATTATGCTAAGTGAAATAAGTCAGACTGAGAAAGATATATGATTTCACTTATATGTGGAATCTAAAAAAAACATGAATAAGCAAACAAAAAGCAGAATTGGACCTATAAATGCAGAGAACAAACTGATGGTTACCAAAGTGGAGGTGGTAAAGGCATGGGCAAAAGGAGTGGGAGTGGGAGATACAGGCTTCCAGTTATAGAATGGGTAAATCATGAGAATAAGAGGCACAGCATAGGGAATTTAGTCAATGGTTTTGTACTAATGTCATGTGACAATGGTAGCTACACTGTGGTGAGCAGAGCATAATGTATAGAGACGAGGAATCACTATGCTGTACACCTGAAACTAATGTAACATTGCATGTCAACTCTACTCATACAAAAACATTTAAAAATAAAATAAGAAAAGTTCAAGGAATTGACAAGAAGGAGAAATCTCAGCAGAGACCTGGAAATCACATAAAAAAGAAATTCTAGAATTGAAGAATAATATAGCTAAAATTTAAAAATCAGTAGATGGCTTTGATGGTCACAGTTTAAGAGAGAGTTAGTGAACTGAAAGGTCAACAAATATCCAGATTGATGGAGAGGGAGTGGGGGAGATTAGAGCAGACACAAAATTTGAAAAGACAATGGCTAAGAATTTTCCAAAAGTGATGAAAGATATTGAGCTACAGATATAAGAAATGCTATTGACCTCCAAGCAAGATAAATACAAAGGAAATCACATCAATTACTTCCTAGTAAAACTGCTGAAAAAAAGACAAATTTTAAAAGTAGCCAGAGAAGAACTTTCAAAGAAGCAACAGTAAGTAAGCCTAATAGGTGATATTTTCAAAGAGCTTAAAGAAAACAACAGCCAACCTGGGAGAGGATATGCAACAAAAATATCCCTCAAAAGACATTTTCAGGCCAATGAAGATAGCCTGTACCAAAAGAAAATACTAATGGGTGTTTGAGCATAAGGAGAACAGCTACTGATCACTTGGAGGTGCAGAAAGGAATAAAAAAGCAGTGGAAAAGTAAATATGTGTAAATCTAAAAAGATAATGCCATAAACTAGGAATTTGATGCTTTATGGGGTCTTACACGTATAATGAACTACAAAAGTAGCCTATATGTCTGATGGGAGGTAAATGGAATTGAATATCCTGAGGACCTTAAATTGTCTTGGAAATGGAAATGTTGAAGGCACTAATTTATATTAGGAATTAATTAAGCAGGGTGCACATTTCAATTTCTATGGTATTTACTAAAAGAATAATTAAAATGTAAACCAAACAGATAATGGAAGGGGAATATGACATTTTAAAAATTCGAAAGAAGGCAAGAAAGGAGAAAGAAGGAGCATAGAACAGATGGGAACAAATGGAGCAAAGAGTAAGCCTGAATAATGCATCAATATTTACATCATCCATAAGTGGACTAAATATTACAATTTAAAGTCAACATTGTCAACCTGGATAAAGAACAAAACCTAGTTCTATGAGACTTAAAAACAACAAACCCGAGGTGTAAGGATATGGGAAGGTTGAAAGTAAAAAGAGTGTTTGAAAAGGCTTACCATGCAGTCATGAACCAACAGGAAGCTGGTGTATTTAGTATCCGAAGCAGACTTTAAGATAAGAAGCATTACTGGAGTAAGAAGGATATTTCATAGTGATTGAAGAGTCACTTTACAAGGAAGGTGCAGCTCTCTGAGGGGTTCGGGCTGTTGATGAAGCCCAGATAGGCTACCCAGGCCCCACTGCATCGTGGTCTGGCCCAGGAAGCTAACAGTCAAGAAACACCAGACTCAAAGTAACTCTTTGAAGATAGAGTGCAGGTGTGTGTGTGTGTGTGTGTGTGTGTGTGTTTTAGGGGAAAACACAAGGGATGGAGTAGCAGCATTCAAAAGGACAAGAAATGTAACATGTAACATTTTCTTCTTATAAATCAAATAAATGCTGTTTCTGAGCCTCCCCACTCCCAGCCCTGCATTTTTGGGTCAGCAACATTAAGAAATATTATTAATACTAGATCACACTCATCAAATGTTGATTTTTCTAAGTGCCTTGCAGGTATTCATTTATTTAATTTTCACAGCAACCCTAGGATGTAGGTATGTTTATTACCGTTTCTATTTTACAGATGGAAAAACCAGCATCCGGCAGAGCTGGTCTTCAAAACAAGGTCTTCAAAACCCTGTCACAGTCTCTGCTCTAAGCACTCTGCAGTATGGCTTCTGGGTTTTACAGCATGTCTAGCTTTTTGGATAAATGTTATCATACCTCTCATGAACTGTCTTCCATTTCAGTGACTCAAGGTTGTCATGGAAATTGTGCCCAAGGGGCTAGAGAGGAGCATGAGAGGGAATACATATTTATTGGGTGCCTACTATGAACCCAGTGCTCATCAAGGTTTGTTATAACAACCTTAAATGTAACTATGATTAGCCTCACTTTAAATATGAGGAAAATGAGGGTCAGGGACACTCAAGAGGCTGAATAAGCCATGTTGAATACGAACAGAGAAGGGACTCTCTCCTGGTCCATCTGACTCCAAACTCTCTATGCCCAATAAACCACATTGACTTGTCATGCTATGAAATTAGTCAACTGATCAAATCTTGACATGTTGCTTCTTCTAGGTTGTCAACTTCTGCTAAATAAGTAGTTTTATGCCCCCACTAACAGGGACCAGAGAGGCAGGGATAGCATTGTTGCACTTTCTTATTTCAGCACTAGATGGCGATGTCCCACCGCATATCTCTACTGCTGTGGGTCCTGGAGGAAGGTTGCTCAGAGCTCCGGGGCACTGCTGCGCAGGATGCTACGGTCACAGTAGCATGAAAAAGCACGCAAGAGAGAAACCCCTCTCTTGGCCCTGACAGTCTGGTCTTTTATGCTAAACTTGGGGAAGGCTGGGACCGTGGCCCCCAGTCAGCTCCAAGATGCACGGTACTGACAGCCTGGTCCTCTCTCAGACAGTTTCGGGTTGAACTCCTCCACCAAGCCCTGGTGAGTGGACTTGGGCACACACTTACCCACAATGCGCCCCCCCCCCCCCCCCCCCCCCCGCACCTTAGAAGTTCCTGCAAATGAGGTGAGGTTTCTGGGCTTCTAGGAGCTTGGCACTGCTCTAAGGAGACCTTAGAGTTAAAAACTGATTGCAGGGCAATCCTGCCCCTGCTAAGCCACTTCCTTATTCTCCTCTTGCTCCTTCTGGGGATTTGCTGGAGGTGACAGAGTCATCTCAGATAAGAACTCATATCACAGCTCTTCCCTGATGTGCTGGCAACGATCTGAAGAACTGCCTTCAATAAAACTGTTTTGGGAGATTGCCATAAACTCCAGGGGTTTATTTTACTCTGTTCACAAGTGTTAAGGGTAAGAAAGACAAAGACAGAGGGGCGCCTGGGTGGCTCAGATGGTTAAGTGTCTGCCTTCGGCTCAGGTCATGATCCCAGGGTCCTGGGATCGAGTCCCGCATCGGGCTCCCTGCTAGGCGGGGAGCCTGCTTCTCTCCCTCTGCCTCTGCCTCTCTCTCTGACTTTCATGAATAAATAAATAAAAAAAGAAAGAAAGACAAAGACAGAGGAACTGCCCCAGACTGGAGACATGGCAACTAAATGCAGTGTGTGATTCTGGACCAGAAAAAAGGGCATTAGTGGTGCAGTTGGTGACATTTGAAGATAGTTTGTAGATTAATGAATAGTATTCCTTCAAAGTCAGTGTCTTGGTTTTGATCATTGTACTACGGCTTTGTAAAATGTTAACATTTAGGGAAGCTGGGTGAAGGGTGTACTGTTTTTGCAGTTTGTTGCCTGGAATTACTTCAGAATTGAAGGTTCAATGGGAAAAAAATCTAGAAAAACATGACCTTAATATTATTATGGAGTATTTCAGACATTCGGAAAAAAAATTCAGAGAATAATAACCACTTGTGCAGGTTCCTCAAGGGTGCTGTGGGGGGCGCCAGAGAGGCGAGTGGTTCCCAGAGGAACTAAGCATTGCTGTCTCACTATCTTCCTGTGTCCAGAGTTGACTCCTGGTGGTTGAATCAGACCATTATTTTTCAGGCGAGGGTCATTTAAATTTTTGACAGTCTCTACTTTGGACAAATTCACAGAAACCCCCCCATTAAGACCACAGTTTTTGGTAGTGAGATAACACCCTCTGCTTCATGCCTTACATCACAGTTCCCTTGGGAGACACTTTTCTTCAGTCCTCAGCTCTTATTACAGGGGTTTAATTATTACTGTCTAAAACTCAAGCATATAGATAAAAGTGGCTGCAATTGTTTGATGTTTCTTTTGATCTTTTCCTTTAGCTTCTTTAACTTGAGAAAATGAATGTTTAATTTTAGAACAGTTTTAGATTTACAGAAAAAATTGCAAAGATAGTGCAGAGAGTTCCCATGTACCCTGTACCCCAGTTTCCCCTGTTATTAACAGCTGACGCTAGTGTGGTACATTTATTGCAATTAACAAACCAATATTGATAGGTTGTTATTCACTAAAATTCATACTTTATTCAGATTTCCTTGATATTTACCTAATGTCCCTTTTCTATTCCAGAATCCTCTCTAGGATATCACATTACATTTAGTTGTCACATCTACTTAAACTAGGCTTTGACAGTTTCTCAAGACTTCACTTGTTTTTGATGACCTTGACAGCTGGAGGAGTACTGGTCAGGTGTTTTGTAGGATGTCCCTCATTTGGGATTTGTCTGATGTTTTTCTCATTAGACTAGGGTCATGAGTGTTTTGGGGGATGATCACAGAGCTAAATTGCCCTTTTCTTCACATCATATCAAGAGTACATGCTATCAACATGACTTATCACTCTTGATGTTAACTGTGATCACCTGGTTGAGGTAGTGTTTGTCAGATTTCTTCACTGTAAAGTTACTCCCTTTCCATGCTCTGCTCTTCGTAAGAAGTCACCATGTACAGCTCACACTTAAGTAGTAGGGAGTCCTGCTCTACCACTTTGCAGATGGAGTATACTACAGAAATTACTTAGAATTCTTCCGTATGGAAGATTTGTCTCTTCTCTCCCATTTATTTTTCCAATCATTTATTTATGTCTGTTGGACTCATGGATCTTTACCTATTTTATACTTTGGGTTTTAATCCAGTATTAGTTTATTCAGTTGCTCAAATTGTTCCAGCTTTGGCCGTTATGAGTGCTTTTAGTTGGCTCCTGTGTCCCTTTGAAATAACTCCCATCACTGGGATTTTTCTTTTGAACTGGGATTTTTCTTTTCTTTCTTCCCTTACTTCCTGGCATAACAGGGTGCTGCAGGCTCATCTTGTATATGTCCTGCCCCAGCGCTAGAATTAGCTATTTCTCCCAGCAGCTCTTGGGAGATATTTACTTCCTTGATTACAGTTAGAATTTTCTCATGAGGGAGGTTTGCTGATGGACTGATGGAGCCAAGGACTATGTGATATCATGAAAATTAATTGCAACTGTCCTTCTAGATTTTGCATACAGAAGGCAGTAATTTAAGAAAAATGATGAAAGAAGGAATGCATCTGAGAATTCAATCAACAATAGACTGTTTGTCTAGAATGAATATGATTTTGTGTTCTTCTCTCACACAATTAGGTTTGTGCTTCCTAGGCAATTTGTTTTTAACTATAAAGAAAAGCAAGGGAGTCATTAACACGGAAGTCAGGAAGGGGTTGTCTCTTGGAGAAGGGTGCTGTTGCGGAGACTGTAAGCGATGGGCAGCACCGTTTGGGTATCAAGAGGGGCTGCATCGGCCAACCTCCTTTACAATAAAGTTGAGGCCATGTGGCACTTCTCACAAAGAAAGCAGAGATGTGTCACTTCTTGAGAAAGACAGTTAAAAGCAGATGTGAGTTCTCCATGCTGTCTCTCTTCTTTGTCATACTTGACTAGAGGCAGAAAAAAAAGTCCAAGATGGCAAAATTGTAAGATGGAAACGCCCCAAAGTTACATCAAGGAGAGTTCCTTAGGCTGCATGGGCTGTGATGTGAATGAAGTATAAATGTACGTGTCTGTATATGAATTTTAAGCTAATGAGATTATGAGATCTGTCTGTAGGTGCCACAATATACGAAGGGGGCTTCTAACATATTCATAATATTCTATTTCTTAAACTGGGTGATGGGTACATGAGTGTTAATTTTATTATTATTCTTTAAACTTCATGTATGTTATATATTTTTCTGTATGTAAGATACTTTTCACAATAAACATTTAAAGTCACCCTCTTCTGGGTGCCTGGGTGGCTCAGTTGGTTAAGTGACTGCCTTCGGCTCAGGTCATGATCCTGGAGTCCCGGGATCGAGTCCTGCATCGGGCTCCCTGCTCGGCAGGGAGTCTGCTTCTCCCTCTGACCCTCCTCTCTCTCATGCTCTCTGTCTCTCATTCTCTCTGTCTCAAATAAATAAATAAATAAAATCTTTAAAAAAAAACTAAATAAAGTCACCCTCTTCTGTACATTGTTGACCACCTTGAATTGAAAATTAATTGATCCTGTTAATTTGGATAGGATATGTAGGAGTATAAATTGGAGTAGTGTTTTGGGAAAGTTTTTCACAATATATCTCAACAACCTAAATATTATCCTTTAATTCAGTAGTTACATTTCTAAGAGTTGAACCTATAGAAATAATACTCAACACTGGAAAAGTTTTATGCGAAAGATGTTGCTCATTGCAGTATTATTAATAATCATGAAAAATGGAGAGAAAAGAGCATGGTTTGTTAGAGTGTGCCCACCTGAAGGAATGTCACTCAGCTTTTCTAAATGGTGGTTGTAAAGCCTGTGAGTAACCTCAAAAATGCGTATAATATGCTAGATGAAAAAGGACAGAATACAAAATCTTGCCTATTGGATGAATATAGTTATATTAAAAAACTGTTAAACAAAAAGCTCTGTGCCTAGTATCTGCCAAGTCCGTTTTATGCGTGTTTTTTAGACCATTACTGTGAAAACAACGATAATTTAGGCATCATCCAATGTGTATACCTTATGTTTAGGAGGAAAATAGAAATAGTATGTGTTTGAAGTTGGAGATGAGATCCTTTTCCTTTTCTTCTTCTAGAGTAGTTAGAAAAATTCAAACACAGATTTAATAAATCTGATTCAGTTCAGCAATACAGCTTGAAGAATTGAACCCATTTGTGTGTGAGGTTGGAGGAGGGAAGAGTGAATGGAAAGGCAGGGTTGTGAAGGGGATAGGGACAAGGTTCATTATGGTCCAGTGGCTGGAACTATAACAGATGGCAGCATTCAGCTCTTTGTCAAATGAGTGGAAGATGACCTCTAAAGTTTTTCCCATTGTGTCTATGACCTTGCATTCCATCATCTGAAAAGAAATTACAAGACTTTATTATGTTTCTTTTTTCCCAAGGCTTTTCGACCATCAAGGCTTTCTCATGAAGACAGAAGACTCATGGATGAAAAAATGAGTTTTTAAGAAGATGGCTAAGCATACCTACCCTACTCCCCTTGTTTCCCACTGAAAGAGCAAACTACCTTTCCTTACCATGGTAAGTTTAGTTCTTCACTATCTGTTGTTTACTCTCTCAGTTAAGCCACTATGTTCAAAAACAGTAAGACATTTGACCACTTCTCAAAAGTCTTTAAATGCCTTCCAACTCTTCCTCTTTGGAAGGCTGCCAGGGTGATGGAATCTCAGATCACAGACACAGATAAGATGGACAAAGAAAGAAAGATACAAGAAGGAGGTAAAAATGTCCATAATGAACTCACGCATCTTGAGGAAACCTCTAATCTAATGAGAATGGATTTTGTTGAGAAGATTGTACATGAACAATTAATTATTCATGGCAGAGACGTCATTAGGATTTCATTTTGTTTAAAGGCCTCTAAGTGATTCATGCAATTGGGTTAAGCTGGAGAAGAATTTCAAGAATGAGACAAGGGAAAGCTTTTCATTATATTGACTTTTCATAATATTTTTGAGATAGTTATTATGACTTGGCACATAAATTACACTCCAACTAAAAACGTCCAGTGGTTTGCCTAGACAAGAGTGTCCGCATGGGTGGATTGTGGACCAGTATGGTGAGATGGAAACAGACTGACAGAGATTTCTGAAAGGATTAGGAGATTTATTCCAGAATTCCATAATAATTCAATTTGGCTTTTTGGTTACTTTGGGAGTGTGAGGAGTCTCCTTGAAGTGACAATGAGATTTGTATAACCTGTGATATTTACACTCAATGATTCTTTCCCCAAGGCCGTATGGGAGGTGAGCACCTGTTCATTTACAGTAAGTGTGAAGTAAGATATTTTAACAAAAATTTTAGAGATCTGGAGTATTATAGGCCCTATTGTCTGCTTATCTTAAAGGCAAACATCAGAAATTAGTGTCAGGTTGAGATTTTAATGTGGGATTGATTGTAAGCATAGAGTTAGACATATAGGGTAAATTTATAGAGAGGCATTGCATATAGGATCAACTTCAATGGGTTAAGAAATACTAGTTGAATTAATTCAAGAGTTTTTGTCTACTTTGTCTGTTTATATCCCAAGCACCCAGGACAGTACCTTGTACATAGGGGGTGCTCAATAAGTATTAGTTGTTGAAAAAGTTTGAGGTTGAAATAGTAAATCAAGGCATGTGGAGAACATCATGCCAACCCGGGATCATGGTTGCAGGGAGGAGTTGATAAAAGGGATAGCCTTCTCCCTGCTTGTGGACTAAATTGCCCTATAATTCCTTTAGGATAATGAAGTGTTAGGGTTAGCACCCTAGGCTTGCAGGGTGGAGTGGTAAAGAAAGAGATGCAGATGTGGAGTAGGAAACCCTGGGGTTGAGGTTTTAGCTGGGTCCTGGGCCAACAACCACAGCAGTGGCCACAGCCACAATAGGCAAAGATCTGCATGTTGTAATAGGAGGGAAAGAATCAATAAACAATCAGTGCAACAAATAAGTGAATTATATACTAGAAGGTTGTAAGTGCTATAGAAAAAAATTTTTAAATAGTGGTATGCCTAGTATGACTTCACTTACAAAATACTTTCCACATTTTCAGAAACCTGTCAAGTGGAAAAACAAGGTAATCCCTTATCTTTATATATTTCCAGTGACAAATTATTATAACCGTGGCTTAACTGATGATGATATCAAGCCAAAATGTCTATGGCTTTTATGCAATGGTAGCTCTAATTTTTCAGCAGCAGAGAAGTTCTCCAAGTGGCTCCCTTATTTGAATATCACAATGAACAATGTTCTGTATGTGTTTATCTATCTCAGCCTCTCTGTACCTCTGTGTAACACAGAGTGGCAAGATGGCATGTTGCCTTCTTAGCTTGACACATACCACAGCTAGAATTCCATGGCACCGTTTACACATTTTACAGTTAAATGTTTAGGCCTTGAGAACAGGCCTTCCTCTTTGGAAATCAAATACTTTGCTTTCAACACTGCTTCCTTCATGCACGGTGAAGAGAAGTCTCACCCCTGAGATGGGCCCCAGGGCCCTGGCCCTGAGTGAATCATAAGCACTGGATAAAGCAGGGGCTGGGGTCAAAGGAAATGTTTCTTCTGTGAGCTTTGTTAGCAGTCAAATGGAAAGAATTTGTTTTCCTACCAACCAGTCACATCAGAGGGTATGGACCAGTGTTTGTGATGGGGTCTCAAGACTGTTCTACACTGGCCTGGTTTCTTTTAGCTTATTAGTAATGCCTCAAAAGTCCTAAGAATTTTAGGAGTCTGGCACCCAGTAGTTTATGGTAAAGATTTGGGCTTTTGTTTTCTTGATCCTTTGTTGGGAAAAATAGAATTAGTTGAGTTGCCTTTCTTCCTTTATCTCTATCCCATACAATCCTTCCCAACTTTCATGTTTTAGAATGAGGTTAGCTATAGTTTTTTTTTTTTTTCTCCTTTACTCATTCGAATCAGGGAAGCGCATTAGTCAGGGGCCTGCACACTAAAGCTCTTTTCTCTGAACCACAGCGGAATTAGCTAGAGGTTTCATGCATTGTTTCTTTCACCAATGGCATTCCGTTATTCCTGGAAAGAAAATGTATGATAATAAACCTGGATGGAAGGGGGATCAGTGCAATATGGATTCTTTGGAAATGTGTGAGTGGTGTGCATTAGATGCTGGTTTCCATCTCGTGTCCCTTCTGCTTGAATGCAGTAAAAGTGAGTCACCTGCAGAGGTGCTGGGGGAGGAGACCCTGGCCAGTGACTCCAGATGCCGCTTCCTCATTTGGATTACTGTTAGGCATGGGGCCAAAGGTTCCTCTTCTAACTACTGAGATTCTTCAATCTGTGGGAGAAAAAGGAAAGTTAGTCAAAACAATGGTGTAGTTTTAATTTCCCCTCTGAGAAAAATGATGTCCGTCAAACATACCTTTAAGCCAGGCTGACTTGTCCAAACACCATGAGAAAAGTTGGCAAATAGGCACACAGTGGGTGTGTCAGCTGAATGGGCTCAATTTTTGAATGCTTAATTCCAGTTCCATCCCAGTTATACGTGGCTTTTGCCACTGGTTTGGTCTCACAGCGTCAGCCCTACTTTTGCTGCGTGGATTTTGTGTTTGAACTTTGTTCCCTCAATTTTGACTCTCAGATGGCCTAAGAACCCAAGTTCTGGCCTTCTTCCCCTCCTGATTGCTTCAAGTAGACTGAACCTAGGGTCTGAGGATCAAATACCCACCAGGGCTCTGGTCAGGCCACCTTATTTGTCTGAATATTTGGATTTCAAACAATAAGAGCAATGCTGATTCCCAACCACCATGACTATGGTCATCATTGAAGGTTTTTGGAGTATGCTGAGAAGTCTTGTTCATTATCTGCAGCCTGAGGCTGCAGACTCCAGCCTTCTTTTGAAGTTTGAAAACCAGCCTATAGGTTGGAAGGGTCATCGTTTTCTTAGAAGTGAGATCAAATTTTTCTTACCCCCTGTGGTAGACAGAATAGTGGCTCTCCAAAAATGTCCACAGCTGAATTCCCAGAACCTCTGATTATCTTATGTTACATAGCAAGGGAGAATTAAGGTTACAGAAAGAATTAAGTTGCCAGTCAGCTGACCTAAAAATTGGGACATTAGTCTGGATTATGGAAATGAGCTTGATGCAAATATAAGGGTCCTTTAAAGTGGAAGAGGGAGGCAGCAGAAGAGGTCAGAATCACAGAGAGAGTTGAAATTAATGAGCTACTGGCTTTGAAGATGGGGGAAGAGGCTATGAGTCAAATGGAGAAATGTAGGCATCATACATGTAGGAGGCCTGTAGAAGCTAGAGAACGCAAGGAAATGGATTTCCTCCTAGAGTGTCCAGACAGAGCACAGCCCTGCTGATATCTTGATTTTAGCCCAGTGAGATCCATTTCTTACTCCCATCCTCCATTTATTTAAAATAATAAGTTTTTGTTGTTTTAAGCCACAAGTTTGTGGTAAACAGTTATGGCAGCAGTAAGGAATGAATACACTGCTCAGCAACAGAAAAGTGTCTTTCTATTTCATGATGAATTTTTGTAATCTAAAAAAAAAAATTCATTTTTGAACGTGTAAGGTTAAACAGCCAGTTAAAATGCCTGGACTACTATTGGGGCGCCTGGGTGGCTCAGCTCGTTAAGTGACTGACTCTTGATTTCAGCTCAAGTCATGATCTCGTGGGTCATGAGATTGAGCCCCGAGTCGGGCTCTATGCTCAGTGTGGAGTCTGCTTGAGATTCTCTCCCTCTGCTCCTCCCCCAATTTGACACATACCACTAAATAAACAAATACATCCTAAAAAAAAAAAACAAATAAACAAATACATCCTAAAAAAAGAAAGAAAGAAAGAAAATGCCTTGACTACTGAATATACATACAGCTTTGTGCACATCCTTAATTAAATCCCGAAATCAAAAGTTTAAATATGAAAGTGCTTTCTCAAAGTGTATGGGCATTTCAGGCTTTTGAGACAAATGTTGTGATAAAATGCAGAATCTCTCCAGAAGTGCATGGAGTGCTGTTTCTGTGAGCCCTTGCCAATACTGTGAATTTCTATTTTTAAATCTTTGCCAATTGTTAGAAAAAAAATTGTTCTTCATGTATACAATAAATATTTATCGAGCAGTCACTTTGTGTAAGTACTACATTGAGCATCGTGTTACTTTAATTCAAAAACATTGAGGTGCTTGTTGACATTGAGCACTTTTTTGTAAACTCCGTATTACATATACATATATATTTCCTATTTGTAAAGTGCCCTCTGGCTGTGGTGGGACAAACAGGCCGTGGGAGGGGCCTGGAGGCCACAGCTGAGGTCCAGAGGCTGTGGCAATAGGGCAGGTGGTAGCTAAGGATGGCTGGGCTTGGCGTGTGCAGTGGAGGTGATGAGGTGTGGTCAGGTTTGGGACGTGCTCTGAGGTGGAGCTAAGGAGGCCTGCTGATGGACTGCTTGGAGGCTGCGAGGGAAGGAAAAAACTCATGGAGTTGGTGTGTCAAACAAAGGCAATCGTGTGAAATTTCCTTCTGGCACACATCTAATTGCAATTTCTATTTCCAATTTCTTATGTTTCCCCTGTCATTGGATCATTTTGGGGTCAAAGGATTCAGTGTAGCTCTTGGTGTTAACACCGTCCAGAGTCAAAGTTCCTTAAGAACATACCTGTGGGGGAACAGATTTGCTTGTGTGACTTACTACGACAGAGAACACCAGGAAACAACTCAGGATCGGAGCCTGTGTTAGGTGATTTCATGGCGTGTTCAAAGAAGCAGAGTACTCTTCCGGATTGGATACTGTAAGGAAGTCAAATTAAATCTACGCTTGGATAACTTAATACTCTTTATCTAGGAGGTGGGAGAAATGGAGTGGAGCTAAAGAGGAGATTGGCAAAAAGGCCGTGGTCACTCATGTTAGCTGAAAAGAGGGCGACATTTGATTGTTTTCATGGTTTTCCCAGTATCCTTTTTCTTGTCTGTGCTTGGAAATAATTTCAAAGGAGTCTCACTTTTATCTCACTGACATGATCCCAGAGTGACCTCATCTGATGTTGGTGTTCTGTGAAATTGTTTATCTTTGGTAGGACCTCATGGTCTTGCTGTTAGTGCCGGCTGTTGGCTTTCAGAGATTTATTTGTCTAATTCTCATTCTGGTCAAAGGCGGATAAAATGAGGCCACAGGACATTAGTTCACAATACTGAGATTTTCACCATTCCCGAGATTCTGTTTATCAGGAGGTTGTCCAGAAAACATTATTTGTACTTGGACAAATTAGTCCTTCTTGCTCCTTTTATTATTGCAGGATGCATTGTTGACTGATCTGATCTAACAGTGTTCATGCGTTTTTGATGGTACAGAATGCACCAGTCAAGTGGGATACAGACAGTTATGAAAGAACATTAGTTTTTGTAATAAGCTGTAAAGTCAGGGCCAGATGACTAATCCCAGGCCAAGAAAACATGCCCCAAAGTCCAGGTGGGTCTCCTCCAGAGATCCAGGTCATGCTTCTTGTTTTTTAGTCTAATCATAGACTGTTCCATTTCTCCAACTGTATTCATGCTGGCAAAGTAAGAGGTATTTACCTTAGCATAAATACCCCCTTAGCTAATAAACTTAACTGGTTTCCTTGGGTTTTCAGAGTAGAGATAATATGTACATAAAAGTAATATTGTAAGGGGCACAGACCTTATTGAATAACAAAACCCTACTTCTAGTTTTACTCATTTTATAAATTACTCATGTAATAATTTACAGTGAAGGAGTTATTAATAACCTTTCATGACTTTAGATATATACAGATATACAAATATAAAAATAAATGATAAATATAAATATGTTAGCTATAGCTTTAAAATATAACTATTGGTATATTTTAAAACAATATTTATATTACACTGGGTTTTTCTGAAATATTTTTTCTGTCGTTCATACATATTTAAGTGATTATTTCATCAGTGAGTGAAATAGCACGAAACTTAAATGATTTATCTTAAATGATAATACATCTGCTTCTGACACTTAATCAAGTTAGAAAACTTATTTCTTGCATGGTTGAGAGTAAGCCAGAAGTCATTATAATTTTGGATTTATCATCTGAATATACTCATTTTATTTATTTTTTATTTTTATTTTTTTAAAGATTTTATTTATTTATTTGAGAGAGAGAATGAGAGACAGAGAGCATGAGAGGGAGGAGGGTCAGAGGGAGAAGCAGACTCCCTGCCCTGCCGAGCAGGGAGCCCGATGCAGGACTCGATCCCGGGACTCCAGGATCATGACCTGAGCCGAAGGCAGTCACTTAACCAACTGAGCCACCCAGGCGCCCTGAATATATTCATTTTAATAAGCAAATTATTAAGTCGTATCCACTGAGGAGGCATCACAAGCTCCAAGTAAGTCAGGAAAGGACCCTAAACTAGGGTCCATAGTGGCCAATTGACACAGAGAGGTGGGTGTTGAAGCCTAATGTGAGCATGGAAGGGGGTGTGACACCACGCAACCCACCCACAGAGGGGCTGTGGTTGGAAATGTAAACAGTTAGAAGAGGGAATGAACAAAGGAAAGGGTTTGGTTTGGTAAAAGTATGTAAATCCAAGTGTAATTATAGAGGGAACTTCTGGGGCAATGAGTCCTGTCCCCTTCTGATGCTGCTCAACTTACTGTAGGTGGAAAGTCATGTAGCTCTCATTCTGTCTTTCCACCATCACTGCAAGGAGGAGACCGTGAACCAGAAACAGGCTTAATCTCTAGTGCCCTAGGTGAGCTGACCTTGGGCAGCTGCCCCACTGAGGTCATTAATTCTCACAGCAACTGTGGAGTCGTAGATGCTATTGTGATCTTGATATTTCATAGGAGAAACCTGAATGTTGGAGTAGTTAGTATCTTGCCCACATTCACAAAGCTCATGAGCTATCTACCCAACAGTGAACTCAGGTCATCCATACTCATAACCTCCATGCTATCAGGGTCCCTCCTGTTCTGGGTCTTCCCCCTAAATCTTTTTTTTTTTTTTTTTTTGCAAAGGGTCACATGTTAGAGGGGAATCAAGGTTGATTCCAAGGTTTTCATGCTGAACAACTGAGTGGATAGTGGTGTCATTTCCTAGGGTGAGGAAGACAGGTGGAGCTGGTCTGGGGTAGGAAATGAGGAATCAAGATTTCTGTTACATTTGGGGTGCTTATGAGACAGCCAGTGGAGAGCTGAGTAAGCAGCTGGATTTATAAGACTAGAAAGATTAAAGACAGAGTTTTGCAAAACTTATTGTCCCCCCCAAAATCTCCTTTCTATTCCATCCATGAATTTCTAAAGACACACACACACACACATTCACATATATTGAGAGAGAGAGAGAGAGAGAAAAGAGAATGGCAAAATGGCAGAACAGTAACATTGAATATAAGAAATAGGTACATAGGTGTTCACTGTATTCTTTTACTTCGGTGATGTTTGAAATTTTTTTCTAACAAGCATTACATGTGAACTCTTTATTGACCTAAACTATAGCTATCTTCACACATCAGCATGCTTTTGCAAATTATGACATTCTGTTCTCCAACTATATGCCATTGTGGTACTTTGTTATGCCCATTTTGCAGATGAGGTAACTGAAGCACAGAGAGATAAGAGAAGTTGTCCAAGTTACATGGGAAGTGGTGGGGCTGGAGTTTGTATCTAGGTCTCTCTGACTCCAAAATCTGTGCTCTTTCTGCTGTACTCATACCTGTCAAGCTTTAGGGTGTGTATATCTGATGGTATTCAAATAGACTCTATGTGGCATGTGGATACAATAGTAAATTACATTTTCACAGAAAGTTATTCACTTTTCAATTATTTTTATTAATATGTCCATGAAGAAGTCTCAAGTTTGTCCCATATTGAACGCCATTCAGCTTTTACCATGTTCTTTTTTATTTTAATTAATTAATTAATTAATTTTTTATGTTTCAAGTTTTTATTTAAATTCTAGTTAGTTAACATATGGTCTCTATGGTGTTCTTATTTCACTTCTTAAGTAAAGAAAGATCAGGCCTCAGGCTCAGAGCCTTCAGATAACAGTATCTCTAGTATATACATATATATTATCCAAGGCTGGGGAGCTTTGAAGGATATGTGTGTGTGTGTGTGTGTGTGTGTATGTATATATATGTGTGTGTGTTTATGCACATGTATTTATTTAAATGTGTGCAGTTCCTTTTAAAATACATTTACTTAAATAGAGAAGGAAAAAGAGTAAATTTCCCAAAGTAAAACAACCAGTAAGTACACTAGTTGTATGATAATACAGGCAAAGATTGTAGCCTAAATTGTGAATTTGGTATGTGAATTACTAAAGTTTCAGAATGCTTTTCTCAACCATGGTGTTTTTCACTAGACAAATCACTCCCCATAAAAAAACATGTTTTATCCATAGCTTTAGTGAGTGAGGTCCACTAAAATATTAATTATCTGAGCATTCTTAAGCATAACTGAATCAGCTTCAATTTGCTTAGATAGATAGACATTTTAGTGGTTCATAGCAAAATGTAATAAACGGAATAACTGTAGACTTTAATGTAATCTCACACAATCCCATTACATCCCAATTACTTTTTTGACCTTTTTAGGGTATTCCTTCCCTTAAAAACACACACAATCTGTAGTTCTAAATGTCTCCCCTGTACTATGCCAAGCAAATCAATAGATCAGAAAGAATGACTATCTTGCTATCTCTTCCATTTGTTATAATGCTGTCCCAGGAAAGGCATAATGTATGCCTCCCAGGCATTATAAATGTAACATTATAAATATTTACTTGTTGTTTGTTAAAAGCTCCCCATTTTTCATTCTCGTAAGTTTTAGGACCTTGATAACATCTTTTATTTCCCTTAAACTAATAAACAAATTTAGGATCAGTCTTATTGCTGCATCAGAAAAGGTGGGAGATTGGCTGAGTTAGACAGATTTGATGCTTGAAAGAAACTCCTTTTTTTTTTTTTTAAGGATTTTATTTATTTATTTGACAGAGAGAGACACAGCGAGAGAAGGAACACAAGCAGGGGGAGTGGGAGAGGGAGAAGCAGGCTTCCTGAGGAGCAGGGAGCCCGATGTGGGGCTCGATCCCAGGACCCTGGGATCATGACCCGAGCCGAAGGCAGACGCTTAATGACTGAGCCACCCAGGTGCCCCGAAACTCCTCTTGAAAGTAAGTTTGTAATGCATGTAGAGGTGAATGGCAGAATCAGTTATACAGTCTAGATAGAATATCCAGTCTCTACGTAGAACAATCCACGTGAAGTCCAATTGTCTCCAGCCACTTCCACATAAACAATGAGTTTGCTGAATGATAATGATATTAATAAATTAATGCACTTATTCAAAATTAAATAATTAAACTGCTATTTACTGAACATCTGCGTATGTCAGGTTCAAAGCTATCCTTGGAGTGAACAAAGCTGTGTGAGACATGCTGACTGCCCTGTGGAGACTCGTGGTTTGGTAAGGAGGAAAGCTAGACCAAGTAAATCCCAGTAGAGTGAGATGGAGCAAAGACAGGAGAGTGCCAGGTATGGGGGTGGCACAGAGGAGGCTGTGACCGGCTTTACCTGGAAGAGTCTGAGAGCATTTCTGCAGCAGGAGGGGGATGAGCAGGGTCTTGAATGCAGAGGAGGAGTCAGAGGAGCGCTAAACAAGGTGAGGGAAGTCATCTCAAAGTGGAAACTGATTCTAAGGAGGAGGATTAATTCTAAAGTGTACTGAAGTACATTCTACAATCATTACTATTTGGGAAAGATAATTTTTAAGGTTTATTAGGGCTGCATTCTTTTGCAGCACATAGAAAGCCCAATTAGTAGTGCTTTAATTGGGCAAGGATTTATTTGTTTCAAGCAACAAGAGTGTCATGTAGACCAGCTGGGTCTGGGATGATAGTTTGGGGATGCATTTGCAAATCAGGTTCCTTTCATATTTTGCTAGCATTAGCTTATGGCCTTAGTCTTCATGTTTGTGCCTCATGGTCACATGCTGTGGCTCCAGGCTCACAGCCACATCCAAGCAGGAAGGTAGAAGAGGGATGGAAAGATGAAGGGATATTATAGCCAAGTCTATTCTTTTTAAAAAGCTAACTTGGAGGGCGCCTGGGTGGCTCAGTTGGTTAAGCGACTGCCTTCGGCTCAGGTCATGATCCTGGAGTCCCGGGATGGAGTCCCACATCGGGCTCCTGCTCAGCAGGGAGTCTGCTTCTCCCTCTGACCCTCCTCCCTCTCATGCTCTCTGTCTCTCATTCTCTCTCTCGCAAATAAATAGTCTTAAAAAAAAAAGCTAACTTGGAATTTCCTATTAGAGGTTTCAACTAACATCACTGGCCAGGGCTAGCTTACATGGCCATCCCATCTAAGTGCAAGGGAGTCTGGGAATCCAGAATGTTAGATTTCCAGCCCATGGCTGAGGAAGGCAAGTGAAAAGGGGGCTGTGGATAGCATGTGAATAGCCAGTGCACAAAGTCTAGAGCAGAGGTCTTGCAGGTGAGACAGTTCTAAGCCCAAATTGTATAATTTTAGCACTAATGGAGGTTTAAACATCTAAAGGAGGAGAAAACATCATCTCCTCTAAGCTCTTTATTTTGTAGACGAGACAACTCAGGTCCAGAGAGGCCAAGGACTTGCTTGGGATCAGACCAGTAGCATGACAGAGCTGAACTAGAACTCAGATCCCTTGGTTTCTAGCCTGTGGACACTGAGCCGACATGCTGAATGTGGACTATAGTTTACATTGATCTTGAATCGAACTGTAATACAAAATATTATTGAAAATTTCTATAATTATTATAATCAGAACAGAAAAACAGTAGTTACAAGCAATAAAAACTCTAGAAGAAACTGAAAACAAGATACATGAGAAAATATTGATAAAATAGCCCAATGTGTACTTGTTATCTCAGTATCTTACTTTTCCCTGGAACGGAGATAAAAGCTGGAAGACCATGATTATACTGGGCAAGAATAAAACCTCCCGTCTTTTGAGGAACAAAACTCTAAAGCAAAGTTCTTTCTTCCAGGAAGAATTCAACAGCCTAGGCAGTGATTATCAAATCTTTCTCCTAACCCTTAATCAGATCTTTCAACGCAAGATGATATTCCTCCACAAGAAAGCTATTTTTCAGTGTTGCAGAGCCCATTTCTGAGTACAGCACTCCTTATCACACTATGTCTAAGGGTTTGGCAAATGTTAGTTTGCAGAGAGGAGGATAATGGATGGGAAACACATTCTGCAAAGACAGTATTCTTCCCTTTGCAATGAGAAAAGCCTGTTGTCCAATTATTGCCTCTTACCTAAAGGAAGGCCGATGAACATCCACACTACAATTTAAACCATGTGGCACACAGGTTATTTTCTTATAACTCATGTGAAGATTGATTTGGAAAAGAAAGTATATGAAAATGTTGTAATGACTTGATAAGGAAGCAAGTATGGCCAATATTACCTTCCACTTGTAAACATTTTGAGAATGAAACATAATTGATGCAGACACACCTTATACATGTCTATAAATTCTATCCATCAATACATATTCATGGAAGTGGTTACCCAGATAACCTCGTCTGAAGTCTGTTGTCTTGATGTGAGTCCGGTATGTTGGTGGCTTATGAAATTTTATCTTCAGTGGTTTCTCACATTTTGTGGCATTCTGTATTTTCAGTATTTTAAAATTTGTTCAAATTACCTTAATGTCTGCTCCGAATTTCACCATTTTGTACCCATATAGCAATTAGTGGCCTCCTTTGACCTAGCACTAACTCAGGTAGAACTTTATTTGAATTCCATAGTATAAACAATCATATTTAATTTTCTTGTGCTTAGCATATGGTAGGCACCCAAATATTGATTAGTTGAATCATTTTATATGTATCTTCTCAGCAGTTAAACTGTGTGTGCGTTGTATTGAAATACGATGCTTCATTTTACTGAACCACTATGTAGATTTCTTGCAGACATTGAGTGTGGCCATATTCCCCTCATTTCAGTTAGTCCAAACCATAGATGGGTATACTATATGGATAACAGCAAGAATGAATGACCTCATTAATCACAATCGGGATCATAGGGATGCAGGTGTGGTGGACAGTTAGTGGCTATTAGTGAGTTATAAAGTGCCTGAGTATCACAGATTGTGTGTGAGTTTTAGTCCTGCAAATAACTAACGTGCATTAAAAAAGATTAGTTTAGGATATTAATCATTGTCATATATTTTTAGGTTTGATTTTCCAAGGCTCCACCGCTCTGTACACTCGCACACACACACACACGCACACACACGCACACACTGAAACAAAGTTTCACTTAATTGAACTCACCCTTAAAATGTGGGAAGCATGCTACTCTCTGCCATTCTTTTCTAGTCTCTTCTGTTTTATACTGTCATGAACAAAAAGGTGGTCAGGCCACTAAGCTGATTTTATTACTGATTGTAAACTGCAAATTGAAAACACAGCTATAGGGAACACAAAATTCTGTGTGCTAATATATCTCCAGATGCAGAGCACATGCTTAATAACTATTAGTTGGTGTATATGATCTCTTCTCTTCTCTTACCACCATGTAAAGCACACATTGAAAATAAAAATCCTGAACAAGAAGTAATGATACAAATCAGTTAAATAAATGAAGTTGCAAGGCTGTGGTGTATGATTAAGAAATGAAAAAGTGGCATGGATGATAAATTTCATGAGTTAAGCTAATAAGGTGTTATTCCTTACAATAGAAATATAAACTATTTTTGTGATTAAAAAACCTGATTCTTGATATCAGTTTTAATTTGGCCTTTGGTTTTGACACATATATGACATAACTAGACAAATCTCAAGCCTTTTTCTTCTTAGAGAACTTTTGGGGTTTGTTATTATAAATCCTGTTTTACAGAAGGTTCAAGAGGTGATCCATAGGGGCGCCTGGGTGGCTCAGATGGTTAAGCGTCTGCCTTCGGCTCAGGTCACGATCCCAGGGTCCTGGGATCGAGTCCTGCATCGGGCTCCCTGCTCCTTGGGAGCCTGCTTCTCCCTCTGCTTCTCTCTCTCTCTCTGTCTCTCATGAATAAATAAATAAAATCTTTAAAAAAAAAAAAAGAGGTGATCCATAGATTAAGGAATCTACGATAGCCAAAACCTACCATCCCTGTGAGGCTTTTCTACACAGCTATGATATAAGCAGTGATGGAAGACGTTTCTACTTGTGTACCAACTCCACATGACTGGTGGTGATTTCCTCAAGCACAGTGAGAGAGATTCTGAGGCCAAGTCTACCTTCAGCAGAATGAGTACTGGGCTGCTTATGATGTCCACTACAGATATGGAGGTGAAATGTGCAAATATTTATGCCACCTTTTTCCTACCTTGGCAATCAAAGACAGAGCTAGAGATGTAAAGTGAAAAAGGGATAAATGAGAATTCCAGTTCCGCTTCTGTAGTGATTTTAAAATATGTTGCAAATTGTTTGACACACTTATCCTAAAAAAGTGGAGTCTATTTCCCCCTCTATTGAATATGGGCTGGTCTTAGTGATTTGCTCCTAACAAATGGAATGTGGTCGAAGTGATGCTATGGATAGCCAAGTGGATAATTTCCACTTGGCTATATTTTGGATTGCTCACTCTGAGGAAAGGTGGCCACCATGTCATAAGGACACTCAAGCAACCCACTGAGGGGCCAGCTTGGGGAAGAACTGAGGACTCCCACCCACAATCAGCACCAGCCTACCAGCCATGTCCCAGTCAAGCATTCTGAAGACTGTAGTCCCAGTTGACAGCTTGACTGAAATCTGAAGCCAGAAGCACTCATCCTAACTCTCTCCCAGCTCCTGACCCACAGAGACTGTGTGAGATAGTAGGTGTCTATTGTTTTAAGCTAAGTTCTGGGTTAATTTATATTATGCAGCAACAAATATAGCTTTTTAGTAGCTTTATTCTCCCAGCTTTGGTTTCCTCATCTATAAGGTGGAGATAACAAATATTTCATAATGCTGTTTTGAAGTGAGTTAATAGTAAAACCCACATTAGTTGAATACATTTGAGTACTATTACATAATCTTGCACTGTACTAGCCTGTGAATTATTTCCAGGTGCGACAAACCAAAGCCTTTATAATGCAGGCTGACCCATGCAAGCAATCCCTAAGCATTGTGAAAGGGAGGTATTTTCAGTGATATATGTGCTCTTCTTGCTATTGTATAAAGTCTCCTTCTCTTTCTATCAGTCTTATTATCTTAAGTGGAAAGAAGTCAGACCTGGGCATTAGCTTTGAGGGTTATCTTCCACATATACAGAAATCCTTGCACTGTGAGAGTTCAGAGGAGGTAATCAAGCATTTAGGGAAGGCTGCTCACCCATTACTATGAAAACAAGGAACCACTATATGATGACTGTCTGGGGGACAAGTGGAGGTCACAGGGTTTCGAGCTTCTTCTCTGAGAGATGAGCCCAAATTTCTTGTGCTGATGCAGAGAAACTTCTTCCTGGTTAGGGGAAGGCTATGTTGTTCAAACTGGGGGTGTTGGTGGTTAACAAAGAGGCAGAGGTATCATCGTGAGCTGCCACCTGGCCACTCAGGTGGGTCTCTTCTCAGATAGGGTCAAGGTTTATAAATCTAGAAACTTCACTCTCTGGGTACATTAAAAAATTTGTTGATTCATATATTTCAACAAATATTTATTGAGAGCTTACCATACAGCAGCCATAGGACTGAGAGCTGAATAGGAACCAGAATGGTAAATTAGTGACGTGTGATGAAAAATATGAGCTTCAACAGGCTAGAGTGTGTCAGGGATGGGCTCCTTTACATAGTTCTGGTTTATTTATCCACTATGCACTTGGAACAGGTAAAATACATGTCACAAGGAGCAGACTTATCTTCAGTCTGTTAATCTGAGACTACCTCCAGCCAGCTCTTCATTTTCTTATTTCTTTCCTTCTTTTCCTTCTTTTGGCTCTAGACCTTGGTTCCTGGGCTTCTCTGACCCCCAGCATGGACTTGGTTTTGACCTTAGACCCTCCCCCAGGAAGCATTTTGATGTTCACCCTCAAACCATGCAACCCTGGTCAAGGCCTCGTTGGCCTTGAGGGTTGGTTGCAGCTTCCATTGATAGTATATGATTCAAGTTTGTTATTCTTCAATAAAAACTGCAAAAAACATTAGTAGGTATAAAGTGACTAGACTTGGTAGTACGGCTTTGGATATAACTGTCCCATATGACACTAGAATTAAAACATAGGACTGTCTCTATAGAATATGAATATAAAGTTTAGAATGAGGGCAAGTATCCCAATAATTTAATAAAACTCGTTTTTTTGTTTTGTTTTGCTTTTGTTTTTGCCATAGTGACATGATTACTTTAGGAAGAAAGGAATTTTATTCCTCTCTTTGTCCTAGAAGAATTTTTGGTCCAGTCCTCATCTCTGACTCAAATTAGTGTAATGGTTCAGTGACAGCTAGCTGATCACCCGTATGACCATGTGTGAGCTGTAGTTTCCTCATCTGTCAGATGGCACTATTCATGCCTACTTTGCAGTTTGCGGAGTGGATGTGAGGAGAAATGTTGAGATGCCTGTAACATGCCAGGCACAGTGCTGGAACATGCATGTTCACAATAGTTTCTTTTCCCTCACCTCCTTCCCTGCCCTATTCCTCCTCCTCCCTTCCCTCCTCTTCCTCCTCATTTCCATTCCTGTTTTCTCTCTAAAGGCATCAGTGGGTATGTAGTATGGGTGTGCTGGAAGGAGCACCCCATTCCAGATAAAGTGGGTAGAGTGCCAGACCAGTGCCTACTATATAGTAGATGCCCAATGATATAACAAAGATTCTCTCTCCTTGGATTTTCTGCAACAAAAACAATGCACTCCAAAATGAAGAGTTGACTGTGTTTCCACTGTAGCCCCCTTCTCTAGGCAAAGTGACCATTCTCTCCCTCCCTCCCTTCCTCCCTCCCTCTCTTTTTCTCTCTCTCTGTTTCTCTCCCTCTTTCCGCATCTCTTTCTTCCTCCATCTCTTTGATTTTCGAACTCTAACAATGTTTAATGCTTTCTTCCAGAACTTTTTCAAATCTCCCCTTCCATTTCAAGTCTAAACCGGACCCAGAAACTCTAGGGCTGGGTTACAGTATAAATCACAGCAAGGAAAATTGGGAGGAGGGTATCAATAAACAGATGTGTGTGAACATGAGCAGGAGAAACTCTGTTGCTTCCGGGGTTACAGGAACAGGGGCCAGTAAGCTGTTGCTGTTATTGGAGGAGCTCAGCTTCTTCCCGGGACCTGTGGCCTTCGCTGGGGCTGGACCCTGTCTCAGGTGCACCATCTCTGGTAACTGGCTGACTTGCTCTGATATCTCCACTCTCTACCTTTTGGCAACATCACATGTGCAGATCAAATCTAGCAATTGAGTGCTAAATGAAAGCACAGAAAACAGGCCATCTCTGTCAACCTCTAAAGGTATTGCCTATTATTATTCTAGGGTAAGATGGAAAAGTCAACTGCACCATTTTGTCTTAAAGAGCTACTTTTCTAATCTGCCAAGGGAAAAATAGTTAACAGATGAAGAGGTGCTGGTGTGACAGTGTCTGTTCTTTGGTCATCTGGCAATGAAGGGGATCAGAAATAAGTCAGCCAAGCAGAGTGTGCTGGAGACAGCATGGGTGTTGTAGATAGGTAAGCTGGGTTGAGACCCCAGCTCTATTACTTGCCACCTGTGTCTGTGGTAGACCAGTTAGCCTCTCCAAGCTTCTCCTCCCTCATCTATAATAAAATGAGGGTGACAGTCATTCTTTCATGGGCTGCTATGAAGAGTAAGGAGAGAACTGTACACTGCCCAGCTCTGTGTCTGATACATAGTTGGGGCTCAAATGTGAGTTCCTATTCCTTAGACCTAATCTGAATCTGTATTTCTTCTATCCAGACCATATGTCAGCATGTATTTAGAAAACAAAATCGCTTGCTTAATCCTCCAAAAAATATTTACTCTCTCTAAACTCTGTCAGACTATCCAAGGGAGAGTGTTTGGCTAAGTAGGAATTAAGTGCACGATCCTCATTCCTGCTCAGAGGGGCTCTGGAACTGCTCTTTTCCTTGGATAACTTCTGGGTAAAATCAAAACATAGCAGTTCCCCACTGAGAAGGCCTTGCTATTTCTGGAATGAAAGAAATGGAAAGCAAGACAATTCTGTTTCTGCAGGGCCAAAGCTCCATTCCCCTCATTGCGTGGTCATGCTCTGGAGGTCTTGTCAGCCAAGGCCTGTCCGCTCACCAAGGCTGGGCTCTTGGGTGTTGTGCTGGGCCTCTCCAGGCTGCAATGGGAGGCAGTGGCAAGACTTTAAGTCACTTTACTCTTTTCCATTTTGTGTATTTTAAGACCATAATGATTTTGGTAACATACGTTATCATCCCTTACATTTTACATTGCCTTTTAATTTCCAGAATGTCTCAGCCTGCACCATCTCATGATCCTCTTACCACATCTTCACAATTTTCAGAGATAGGAAATTATTAGTCCCCTTTTACAAGTAAAGAAACAGAGAAGTTAAGAGATAGGCCTTAAATAAGGTTTAATAGCTGGTGATTTTCCCAGTGCTCTTGGCACATCCTCATCTGAGTTCCGTGGGTAAGAGCAGAGCTGGGCATCCCACAGAACCCTTTAGAACCTCGTTCCAACACAGATCCACTGCTTGTTGGTTGTGTGACTTTGCTGGGTTAACTTTGCTGAGCCCAAGGTCTAGGGAAGGAGCATTGGGGTGGAGTAATGATGGCGCCTGCTATTTTTGGATGCCTCCAAGGAAGACAAGACATTATCTTTACTCCCCTGGGACCTGAGGAAGGAGGCATCTTAAGCTTTATAATCCTGGAATGTCTTCAAGGAGGGAGATAGTCTCTGTCTTTATCATATATGCTCACTCTTTCCAGCTTCTAAGGCGTGTTTGCTGTTCAGTCATTTCTGAGCAGAGCTTGTCAATGCTTTTGCTCAGAGGAACCAGACTGTAGAAATGACAGGAAATGTGGAGAATATTGTCTCCCAACATCAGCAAAACCTGACCTGCACTGATAAAAGATTATTTGGAATCAGTATTTATGCTGTTTGAGAATCAGTCACAAATTTTGCTGTAGAAATGTTCATGTGTCTGATTAATTGCTGTCACCCTACCTCTGGTGGGGTATGTTATATAATACACAGTGTGTACACATTGGCCTTTCTAGCACCCAAAAGAAAATGCAAAACACATCTGGCCCCAAAGATTGTAGCTAAGATGTCATGGCCCTGTATGAGAAGAAATTTTAGTGTTTTCTTTCTGTGCCCCAGTATGTCTGCTTGCATGTGGCTCGTTTTGGAGACTGTTGCTCTAGAGAAGTACGACTCCGAGTATGACACATCAGTTGCTGGCCTGCCATAGAGTGACCTTGGGCCAACATGTAAATCACGTCTGTCCCTGTATCAGCTCACTTGTTTTCCACCAGACTTAATAAAAAATCAGCGGGTTGTTTTTCATTCTGGTGAGTGCTCCTTATCTCACCAAAAGCTGCACTTGGAGAAGCACTGCTCTAGGGCAGGAGCCCCTCAGAGACTGGAGCCTTAGCCTAACCATCTTTGGGTCCGAGTTCTATCATGGCGCCCGGAACATGATGAATGCTGGACACTCTTCTTTACACTTGCTGCGTGGTGCTGCCCAGAGGTGGACTCTCTCTAGCTTTGGCCTGCCGCTGAACCCCACCCCCTTTCTGCTCTCTCTTCACTTACAGTGTAAACACCCCCTCCTCCAAGCGCCTTCCCAGTGTCTCCTACGCAGGAGAAATTGAACCTCTCTAGTGACACATCCACTCCTCGCTTCTTACAGTCATATCGCTTTCTTTTCAGTTACTTCTGTTCATGATTCCTGTCCTCTACCAGCTGTAATTCCTGCAGGCGGAGACCCGGTTGTACTCGGTGTGCTTGGCACCCAGCCTGCTCCCTTTCTCACACTGGGGGCTTCAGAAATAGTTTTCCATGAACAAATATTATGTAATATGATCATTGCTAAGTTCTCGGTGATCATCTACTGCCAGGACACACGCCTCTGAGGTGAGAGTTTCAGAAATGACAGCTGCCTAAATTTACATCAGTATGAAATGAACTTCCATGTCCATAGAAACCATTTCTTCAAAATGCTGCCCTAGTTGGTGCGACATTGATATACACTAAGCTCTACAATTTGTAACAAGTTAAGCCCTGAATCCAATGCTTGCCACAGAGGAAGTACTCACTAAATATTGCTGTTATCATTTTTGTTGATGTTAATATTACCAGACATATACTTTTAGGTGTATTCTCTGGGATTGAGAAATGTCATTCTTTGTTGAGTGAGTCTGTAATGGTCTTAAGACCTAGAATGGCCAGTCCCCTGGCAGGGATTTGCTCATCTGTCAGCCTGGCTATTTTCTTTTCTTTTTTTTTTAAAGATTTTATTTATTTATTTGACAGAGAGAGACACAGCAAGAGAGGGAACACAAGCAGGGGGAATGGGAGAGGGAGAAGCAGGCTCCCCGCAGAGCAGGGAGCCTGATGAGGGACTTGATCCCAGGACCCTGGGATCATGACCTGAACTGAAGGCAGTCGCTTAACCAACTGAGCCACCCAGGCGCCCCAGCCTGGCTATTTTCTAAAATACTCTTAGGCTAGGGGTGCCTGGGTGGCTCAGTTGGCTAAGTGTCTGACTCTTGATTTCTTTTCTTTTCTTTTCTTTTCTTTTCTTTTCTTTTCTTTTCTTTTCTTTTCTTTTCTTTTCTTTTCTTTTCTTTTCATTTTATTTATTTGACAGAGAGAGACACAGCAAGAGGGAACACAAGCAGGGGGAGCAGGAGAGGGAGAAGCAGGCTTCCCGAGGAGCAGGAAGCCCGATGTGGGCCTTGATCCCAGGACCCTGGGATCATGACCTGAGCCGAAGGCAGACGCTTAACAACTGAGCCACCCAGGCGCCCTTGACTCTTGATTTCGACTCAGGTCATGATCTCAGGGTTGTGAGATTGAGCCCTGCATTGGGCTCTGTGCTGAGAATCTCTGCTTGAGATTTTCTCTCTCTCCATCTGCCTCCCCCTCGCTTGCACGCTCTCTCTCTAAATTAATTAATTAATTAGTTAATTAATAAGATATCCTTAGGCCGAATCATGTTGTGTGGTGCGAATCCTTTCCAGGACTTTTGGCTGGTGGCTAGCTGCTGATGGGCAGTCCTGACACGGCTGATGTGCCCAGAGGCATGACTGTATATTGTGTTGTTGGCTCCACATGTTGTCATGAGGAGATCTTTCTGTAACTCTATGGCGCAAGGGCAGAAAAGACAGAACCGTACTCCAAGTATAAGCGCCATGGTCACTGAGCTATTTGGTGTTTGGCAAATCATTTTAATTTTCCTGGGTTTTCACTCCAGGAGCTGCTGAGTTGTTGGATCTTTGGCAAAACTATAATCTTATGTGGAAGTAGGAGGAGTTTGTCTTTTCCTCCCATTTTCTTTGGA
Organism: Mirounga angustirostris; assembly: GCF_029215605.1. NCBI lineage: Eukaryota > Metazoa > Chordata > Mammalia > Carnivora > Phocidae > Mirounga > Mirounga angustirostris. Next base: position 41,498,036 of record NW_026991720.1, read on the forward strand.
TCTGCCTCTCTTTCTCTGTAGTGAACCTCCCACCAGCCACTCAGGAAGCCTTTCAAATGTGCCCTCGGGCAAGTATACACCATCTGGAATTTATACTTCCGCATGATGTTGATTCTGAGAAGTGCCTCCCTAAGATGTAGTTGATTCTCTCATTATTTGCAGCAGTTATGTCCTGTAAAGTTGCCACGAATACTGAATTAGCGAATGTGGAGTCATCTCTCCCGGAGGAAATAAATACAGGGTGGGGCTCCCACATACCCCTGGTCACAGATTAATCTGTAAACTTGTTTTATGTGGGTTTCTGTTTAAAGACATTATTTAATATATGTTTTTATACGTAATGAATTAAATGTGGTGTTTTCTTTTTTTTATAAAAGTGTTTTTTATTTTTATTTATTTTTTCTTTTTTTTATTCTTATGTTAATCCCCATACATTACATCATTAGTTTTAGATGAAGTGTTCCAGGATTCATTGTTTGTGCATAACACCCAGTGCTCCATGCAGAATGTGCCCTCCTCAATACCCACCACCAGGCTAACCCATCCTCCCCCTGCCCTCCCCTCTAGAACTCTGTTTGTTTTTCAGATTCCATCGTCTCTCATGGTTCATCTACCCCTCCGATTTCCCCCGCTTCATTCTTCCCCTCCCGCTACCTTCTTCTTCTTCTTTTTTTTTTTCTTAACATATATTGCATTATTTGTTTCAGAGGTACAGATCTGAGATTCAACAGTCTTGCACAATTCACAGCGCTTACCATAGCACATACCCTCCCCAGTGTCTATCACCCAGTCACCCCATCCCTCCCACCCCACCCCCCACTCCAGCAACCCTCAATTTGTTTCCTACAATTAAGAATTCCTCATATCAGTGAGATCATATGATACATGTCTTTCTCTGTTTGACTTATTTCACTCAACATAATACCCTCCAGTTCTATCCACGTCGTTGCAAATGGCAAGATCTCATTCCTTTTGATGGCTGCATAATATTCCATTGTATATATATAAAATGTGGTGTTTTCTAATAAAACTATATTTTAATTACAGTAGGGGATCACAAATTCCTTTGGCTTTCAGCCTCACAACAATGCTGCCCACTATGCTTTTTAAGAATTGGTTGTCTTCTTATGAATCCACAAATCGAGCTGCTTTTCCATGTTTTCTATCCTGTCATCAAGCACCGTAGGTGTTGTGTTAATCTCTCTCTGCCAACTAGGAACATCTGTATGAGCCTCTACTGCAGAAGTAAGCCACAAGAGAAAGCTGGTGCTAGCTGGATTCAATCTTTTGGTATGGGGGGGGTGGGTGGCAGAGGCACCTCCCGTGTGTGTGTGGTGTTTTTGTTGCATCGTGGGTTGGGCATTGCTCCAGCTGCCTAGCCCCTAACACCGATTCTCTGACCCCCCTCCCCGCCCAACCCCCGGAAATTCTGCAAGTTGCTTGATTGTATTGAAAAGATTCATTTTCTGCTTAAATGAGGTAGAGTGGACTCAGAAGTTTGCAACTAAGAATCTGACAGGTAGAGAGTCGGGGAAATTGCTATCATTTCAGAACTGATTGCTCGCTTTCACTGGTGGTAGAGCTGTGAGGCACGGATGGGCCAGACTAGTGGAAATGGAACCAGGATGATGAAGGAAAGACAATCAGTATCCTAATTCTCCACGTCGGCAATATTGACATTTCGGACTGGCTAATTGGTTGTGAGGGGCTGTCTTGAGCATTGCAGGGTGCTTAGAAACGTTTCTGCCTCTACCCACAAATGCCAGGAGTACCTCACCCCAAATGGTGATAATCAAAAATGTCTCCAAACATAACCGAATGTCCTCTAGAAGGCATTGGTTGAGAACCAGTTTAGCCTAATCATGCCTGACAAAACTCCCTAGTGAGAAGGACTGGTAGATAATTCCAGAACCATGTCAGACTTGTATGGTATTTGAATTTGTAAATGTATGTATTTATGCTTACAGTAACCTTCAATAACATAGATAAAAAGATGGAAAGATAGACATGTAGTTTAATGTATATATAGTTGCATAGTGTGTATTTGAAGTTTCTTAATCAAGTTAAAAGAAACTCTTTAGAAGAGAGATCTGAACTGGTAGACAAATTATATGTCAGGGTTAGCCATCTTGGACTTTATTTGGCACTGAATAATGAGAATTTACACATTTAGTGCCTTTGCATGGACTAGTCATATTTACTTGACTCACCATTTACAAAATGGTACCCAAGCAGGGATTAGCTGTTGGGGTCTGCAGGTAGATGACTTGTGTCAAGTGGTTCCTGGGCCTATTTCTTCAAACAATACAGCTATCTTGATTCTCATCAGGAATACTGTGATTTTCTAAATTTTAAATGGGTAGGAGAGGCTAGCAGTTTAAGGCCTCCTTTGAAGTCACAATTAACTTATGCTGCATGTTTGGAAAACCCAGTTATAGCTAATAAATATATCAGGCTACTGCTTTAGGGTTACATATTTCCTGTCTAGATTTTTTGACATATTCAGATAAAAGGCTGCATGGCGGAGAGATTTATGGGTTTGCACTGACTGTCCCTTCCTTATCTCTTGTTACTGAATTGGAGCTAACAGCTGGCCGGCCAACCATAGCAGCTCCCACTGTGGAAAGAGCTTGACCTTTCCAGCATTCTGATACTGTGTTTTTTTCCCACATTAGGCTTGAACTGAGCTGCATATTTTCCAGCAACCAAACCAGTGTCTTTGGGGGTCTTTATCCCATGATGGCAAGAACTCATTCCTCCTAGCTGTTTAATTGCCATTGTGTTACCTCAGTTTCCTTAAGATAGTTATTCCTGGGGAGGCCAAAGATACCACAGACTGAAGTAAGTGCCCAGTGGGCAGGTAAAGCATAAGCATGAAAACCAGCACGTGGTATCAAGTTTACGGCAGGGGCTCAGCAATTGCTAGTGTTCTTACTCTCCCTCCCTGCTCTTTGACACCCCTCTCAAATGGAACTGCTTCTGATATGCCCTTCAGAGCTTTGATCTAAACTCCCAGAACCATCATACTTTTGGTTACATATCATGTAATCAATACAACTTGGAAACCATAGTCATCCAAAGCATCTTACTGATAGGTATTTTTCCTCTGGATTCTAGATTCTGGATCAGTCTTTACTTTAGCGTCAGGTCATACCCCTGTTGCCAGAACTCCTTGATAAGGACAACACACTGTCCCATCAGGAGGGACCAGGCTGAACTGTATTGAGCAGTATCTACCAGCTGGCAGAAAAATTCTCATCTGCCCAGACAAAATATTTCTCTGGAAAACTATGCAAGATCCAATCTTAAAATTAAATATTTTAGGGCACCTGGGTGGCTCAGTTGGTTGGGCGTCTGCCTTTGGCTCGGGTCATGGTCCCAGGGTCCTGGGATGGAGTCCCACATCAGGCTCCCTGCTCAGTGGGGAGTCTGCTTCTCCCTCTCCCTCTGCCCCTGCTTGTGTGCTCTCTCTTTCTCGCTCACTCTAGGCTCACTCTCTCTCTCAAATAAATAAAATCTTTAAAAAAAATTAAATTATTTTAGGGGCGCCTGGGTGGCTCAGTAAGTTGAATGTCTAACTCTTGGTTTCGGCTCAGGTCATGATCTCAGGGTTGTGAGATCAAGCCCCACATCAGGCTCTCTGCTCAGTATGGAGTCTGCTTGTACCTCTCCTTACCCCTCTCCTTCTTTGCCCCCCCCATGCACTCATGCTTTTTCTAAAATAAATAAATAGATTTTAAAAATCATTAAAAAATTAAATTATTTTAAAAATGTGCTTTAATTGTGCCTGTGCACATGCTATTTCTTATTGAAAGCCTTCTATCATCTGAGAAAGATAACCCTTCTTTCTCTTACCTCTAATAAGTGTTATTCTATTCCTAAGAATTGTTACATACACGCATACGCACACACAGATTTAACTGGGAGGGGGCAAGAACCGTAACTGATAGTTTTTGGATTCACTGACTTGAAATGAGATTTGGTCTACTTATCCCTTTTTCTTCCTTCATTCCTTCTTTGTTGTATCTACCACCTGGAATTGTTTCTTCTTATTGTGGTTGGCTTCCTCTGATGTTAAAGAGAATCTTCTATCCCTGGTAACTGACTGACTCCATGCTACTGCTCATCACAAAGACAGAGTGGCTTAAGGGAGAGAGGAAGTTCAACTGCAAATATACATCTTCAGAATACCTGCCCTTGGGACTTTTGATCTAAGACTCACATTTGAGCTCTGTTTGTTTTCTCCACCATGGCACCCTTCTCTATAGTGCACGTTCCCCCCCACCCCCACCACTTAGACCCGTTGTTAAATGTCAGTTCAGGTTGACTGTTGACTTCTTTTTTTCTTTGTTGAATAAGAATGGTGGTATTGGGCATCCTTGTATTTCTCCTAATTTTAGAGGAAAAGCTCTCAGCTTTTCACCACTGGGTATGATGTTAGCAGTGAGTTTGTCATATGTGGCCTTTATTAAGTTGAGGTATGTTCATTCTATACCCATTTTATTGAGAGCTTTTATCATGAAATGGTGTCACATTTTGTCAAATGTTTTCTTTGCATCAACTGAGAGGATCATATGACTTTTATCCTTTATTCTATTAATGTGGTGTATCATATTTATTGATTTGCATATGTTTGAAACATCTTTGCTTCCCAGGGATGAATCCCACTTGATCAGAGTGTATGATCCTTTCAGTGTGTTGTTCAATTTGGTTTGCTAGAACTTTGTTGAGAATTTTTGTATACATAATCATCAGGGATATTGTCAGGATGAAGCACATGGGCTCTGCCACTTACTGATTGTTGACACTTCTCTGGGCCTCTGTTTCCTACTCTGTTAAGTGGGATAATAGCCTCTAGCTTAATAATGAGGTTGCCGAAAATATTAAAAGAGCTAATGTATGTAAAGTGTTTGGTAAATAGTATGTGCTCAAAAGATACTATTGTTATTATAAAAACCTTACTATATATTTGTGAATAGCTTCAGCAAATTAATCTCTGAAATATTCAGTTTTCTCACCCATAAAATGGTCATGATAATAGATTGTCAACAGTTAACTATACAGATCAGTTATTTTCACTATTTAAGTTTGCAGATGGTAACTATACAAATCAATTATTTTCACTATTTAAGTTTGCAGATGGTAAAAATACTTTCTGTTATATATTTTGATGCTCTCTGTCTATTGAAAATGGTGTCTGACAAATAGCATACATAATAATAAAGATATGTTTTTATGGTTAATTTTATTTCCATTATCCCTCTTGTGATACTCTCTCTTCCTCCATTAATATTGAGTAGCTACTATATGTAAGAAACTGTTCGAAGCTCAACGTGCACAATTTGTCATGTTCCCTGCAGCTCCTAACATGTGTACATATTACCCCCATTTTAGAGAATAAAAATTTTTGGTTTAGCTAAAAACAGAGCACCTTACAATATATTCAGGAATAAAGGATACCATCCTAGTCCTCACAGAGCTCACTGTCTTGTTGAAAATAACCTGAGACGTTCTTGTTTGAACCCAAAGTGGTGGCATTTGGGGCATCAAATGGCACTGTTCTCTCTCTACAGACACTGTGAGGCTCAGCCTTCACGCAGCGCCAGCCACGCCTGCTCTCAGCAGTTGAGAGTTTCTTGTGCTGCCCAAGGCTGTCCTTCAGGGCAAGATAAGCACTGCAATGAAGGTAATGGAGTTAGCTAATTTACGGCAGTCTTCTTGGCTAAAATAAGCTATTTAATTTCCTGCTCTTGGAACTGGATCTACTTAGGGCAGATAATGACTCTGCACAGCCTATCAGGGTATACTCAGAATTATCTGAATGCCCCAAATGAGGCTGTAGCAAATTTTCAACCAGACACCGGCTAGCTAGCAAGGCCTTGAGAAATTCAGTCTTGGTAGAACTTGGCATTCTTCCTACCTGAGATATTCTTCTTTTTATGATTATTATTTTATTTCTTATTTTTAAGACATTCTTATTTTTAATAATGTGGCTTGTAGGATAAAACCCTTAGGTAATTCATGAGTAGGTAAGACATCTCTAGCTCAAAAATATCTGTAATCTACCCTTTCCAAATATAATCACAAACGGAAAGAAAAATTGTAAAATTTTCTTAGAGGAAGATTTCATTCCAGAAGGCCCCATTTTTCTAGAAGTGGTGATTGACACCCCCAGCTTATCCCCCGGCCGGTGCTACTTCTCTAAGGACCTGACATTCTTTAAGCTGAAGCCCACATGCTGTGGTGTTCGTGCTTGCTTGTGGAGCAGCCCAAGCCCATCACAGGTGCAACAGGGTCAAATACTCACCCCGAGTGTGTGTTCACTGTCTTCCCAGCACCCCACTCTCTAAGGCAAACGCTGTCGATGCTTGCTCTGTTCACGGCCTGCTTTGGGGCCAAAAGAGGCAAAACTGAAAAAGAGTCACTGGTGATTTGGGTCTGACATGGTCCAGGTATATTTACCAAAGAGAAGAAGGAATAGATGTTGAAGGAAGGGGACAGTGGAAGTCCAGAGAAGGGCCATGAGGGCCCATATTGGGTGGCAAGTTCCAGGCAGGCGGTTGAGAACGAGGGGTGAGGAGAGAGAAGCAGCCACTGGCTGGGAGACGTAGCTGGTGCATGAAATGGAGGCTTTGTGGTGTGGCAGCAGCTGTAAAGTGGTATTTGCTTGGACTTTCTGCACGAAGTGCCAGTAAATCTTGGGATTGATTTCTTTTATAAGGAACTGCTTTGTTATTATTTTTATTATTTGTTTAAAGTAATCTCCACGCCCGACCTGGGGCTCAAACTCATGACCGGAGATCAAGAGTCCGATGCTCTACCAACTGACCCAGCCAGGTGTCCCAAGCTTGGGATTGATTTTAATTATTTGTGGCTTCTGGACTTTGTTTACTCAAATGAAAAATTGTGCCAGCATAGACTACTTGGTGCTTTAGCTATGTAGTGCTGTGTGACAAATTACTCCAAAACTTAGCTTAAAATAACACACATTGATCACGTCACAGTTTCTGTGAGTCAGGAATCAGGGCATGGCTTCCCTGGGTCTTCCAGCTCAGAATCTCCAGTGAAGCTGCAATCAAGATGTCTCCACCTTGGCTGACAACCACCCCCAATTTGTCCCACAGCGGCCTCTCCAGCTGGCTTTACTTAAGTGGTGGGTGGAGGGTGGACAGTTGAGCAAGCCAGCAAGATGGAAGGTACAGTCTTTTGTAACCTAATCTCAGAAATGACATCGTATTACTTTTGCTGTATTCTCTTTGTTACAAGCAAGTACCAAGTTTAGTCTACATTCGAGGGGAGAGGATTACACAAGCGTATGAACACCAGGAGACAGGGATCATTGGAGATCATCCCAGAAGGTGGTCTACTATGCTTGGCACTTTCAGTGAGGTTTGGGTTCTATAGATTTTTCCTGAGTAGTTGATGAGGAACTGATTCTCACCAGGATGTAAACCTCCATGAGGAAAGCCTGGCTTTAGTTCTTCTGAACGGTTTTGGCTAGTGTCATTTTTAACTATTGCTTTTGAGAGGCAGTTCCTGTCACTGTGATCAGTTCCTGTCATTTTCTCACATTGAGCAAGGGAACTAGCATTTTTGAGGGCAGACTATAGGATATAGCATAGAGGTGTGCTAGGTTTGCAGGTGTACAACAGCTTATAGGTACACTACAGCTTGCAGGTGCGCTGCAGAGCCCAGCTGTATGATAGCATGGGAGTGTACTCTTTATTTTTTTTAAAGATTCTTTTATTTATTTACTTATTTTTGCATGCATGTGCATATGCGCATGAGAGAGAGAGAGAGAGAAAAAGAGAGGCGGGGGGAGAAAGAGAGCATGAGCAGGGGCAGTGGGAGAGGGAGAAACAGACTCCCCGCTGAGCAGGGAGCCCAATGCGCGGGGCTCGATCCCAGGACCCTGAGATCATGACCTGAGCCGAAAGCAGACGCTTAACTGACTGAGCCACCCAGGCGCCCCTACTTTTAATTTTAAATATACCTTTAACACTTATGACAAATCTCTAAGGCAACTATCATCAGCCTCATTTTCCAGATGAGGAAACTGAGGCTCAGAGGTTAAAGGATCTTGATTAATGTCACTCAGTTAAGAAGTGGCAGAGCTAGGATTTGAACTTGGACCTATATTCCTCAAAGCCTACGCTCCTGCCAAGTCCCTTACAGCAGCTAAATCCCTTACCAGATCCCAGGAATTTTCTGAAGCCCAAGTTCAAAATCAATCACTTCTGCTCTGTCATGCCTAGACGATGGGCTTTCTGCTCTGGCATAGGGCTGAAACTATAAGCAAAGAGAAAATGAAGAAAACACATTGCTTGCCACTTGGCAGTACACATAAATGGACAGACCAGGAACTTTGGAATTAGACAGGCCTGAGGCCTCAAAATGCCAGCACTGCCTCTTTGCATGTGTGATCTCAGGCAAGTTACCCAGTCTCTCTGATGCTGTTTCCCTAACTGTTCAAGGGAATTATCATGCAGATGCGACGGTTATATCGTATATAAAATGCAGGGCTCAGCACACAAGAAGGCCTGAATACTCTCTTCCTCTCCTTCAGTGTTCCAATTCTCATTCAGTTAATGTGTGTTTGTTTGTTGTTTTTGTCAGTCTCTTCTGGGCAAAACCAGTGTCCTAGCCACATCACTGTATTTGCCAGCAGAATCTAATTCTAGGTGCATGTCACGACTTACATTACGTTGCAGATTTATTTTGTGCAACGTGGAGCCCTTCCAGCGGTTTCACCAAAACTGCCACCACCACAATCTGTTTCTCCACACGTTTCTGCAGGGAACCCACAAAAACAGCAATGCCTTCTGTTGGTGGGGATTTCTACAGGCTCTTGGGGACACAGGTGCAGCCTCAGACAAGTGTTTGCTTCCAGTCAGTCTGGTAGTTCACTCCTCTTCTATAGGGGGAAGGAGTGGCCAAGAGAATCAGTCATGTCCCTCATGTAGAAATGTGACGTCAGAGGGAACGAGGTTACCCTCCCAGCCCAATACCAGGGGTTTGCCGTCCTTGAACTTGGCTATTATAATGCATCATTTCCTCGTTCTTAACCCCTCTCTTCTCTCACCATGCTCTTCAGCAGTCATACATGGACAGTTAATGATGGCTCCAGGAGGAAGGGGGAGGTGCTTATGTGACAAGAGCCCAGCGTCAAACGTCTAGTTAAAATGTCCCCACTGATTTACTGGCATGGGTAAGATTCTTGCCCCATCCTGCTCGTGTTGTCTTCTGGTCCACCACATGGAGACAACGTGTGATTCTTTGTCTTCGAGTATTCATATTTTACCCTCTCCCCAGCTGACAGGTGGTATCTACGTGATTTCAGTCTCCTCTCTTCTTTTGCTGCTGGACATAGAGAAAGGACCCAAGAATCAAGATACTCAGCATGTGGCAGATGCTCAGTGCTGACAGAGAGAAGGCAGACATGGTCAAAGCAGGTGAAGGTGGCTGTCGCAGGCAGATGTCTTTCATTTCTCCTGACAATTTTTTCCCTACCCCTGTCATAGGGTGTGGGTTGTTAAGTGTTGGGGAGGAGCTGAGAATTGGGAGTGGGTCATGATGTGTTGTCATAGAAGAGTGCTTTCTTTTGAAAAAAAAAAAAAAAATTCAGCCTTGTTCAAAATGTCTGGGAGCGGGGGCTTTGCATGCTTTGCCTCAGCTTCCCTGGGGTCCAGCCAGAAATCAGGCATCAATAAAATTTCCTATGAGATGGTGAATTTTCTATGATTTGGTGAGTCTCGTCAAATTCTAAGTTACTCGGGGAAGCTGAAGGGGCCATGCCTACTCAATAATGCTAAGGACTCCCCCATCTTTGGTTGCTGGCTTATTGTGATCTGCATGGCCTTCGGATGTGGGGCTCCATTACCCTTTATGAAATTTGACACCTCTCCCGTTGCTCGTGCCCCATATTGCACAGGAGCCCTCTCCTGGCTAGAGAAGCATGACCCACCAGCTCTTGCCCAGAAATTGCTCTGTGTGTTTATAATTTGGTCACTGTCCTGGTATTTTACTATTTCTCTGTTCTTTCCCTATCACCTTCCTCAGTTCTTGTTCTGCCTAAGGCTTTAACATTTTTGTTTATTAGTAGACAATGGCAACCACTTTCTCTTTTCATTCACTTTCTGCCTGGGTCAAAAAACTCATTCACTATCACAGTTTTTACCATTGTCCTATGATGGAGTCGTATTACAAGTCTGTGATTCCAAGTAGAATTTTCTCTGGAGCTCTAGACTCCATGTCCACCAAAATCTTTCCTTGAATGTACCAAAGGCTTCTCAAACTCAACCTGCCTAAAGATAAATTAATTTCTACCCCACCCTAACAAAACGTCTCTCTTGTTTTTCCTAGGTACTTGGAGACATCACCATTCCCTAGCTTCCAAAGTCTTATCTTCCTACATTCATCCTCGATTCTTCCCCCTCTCCTCCCCTCCCTACATCCACTCAGTCGATACATTCTGCAAGTTTTACCTCCCAAGGGTCTCTTTCATTTGTTTCCTCTCATCTCACCTTTCAGGAGGAGTATGGACCCTCCTCTCTTCTTACCTGGACCATTCAAAGTTCGTCGGCATCAACTTAAGTTTGTGCCTTCTTATGTTTTCCCTGTAAGACCTTCCACATATAAAATAATACAGTTTGGAAATTTTCTTTTTTTATCTTTATAAAGTCTTTCTCACATGAAAAGAGCAAAGAATATTTAAAACAGTGACTCATTACATTATTTGAAATAAAAACATTTGAGTAGATCTTTGGAACGGCGAATTTCCAAGAAAATTCCCCAAAGGGAAAGAATGGTAAAATTTGCTGTCATGTATCAGGTTCCATGGGATCCAGTTATCAGTGATGTATCTGCTCCAAGATCTTCAGATTGAGGTTTGGATCAAGCCCTGGAGGGAAGCCCAGAGTCTCGAATCCTGCCTGGCACATTTTGGACTCTTGGCAAATCCTTGCTGAATGAAAGAACCTCTCTGGGTCTTAGCTTCCTCCAGAGTGAGGGGAAGGATAAGACCAGATTGCGTCTGAGCCTTCTTTCTGCTCTCATGGTTTATGATTCTGATCTAATTACAGACACAGAGAAACTCAGAAGGAATGGTATAACTGCTTGTCACTGGAGAGATGGCTCTATCCATGAATGGACATTCTCTAATGGGGTCTCTGTCTTAAAAAAATCTTTAACATTATTTTTTTTGCTCACAAAAGTAATGCATGCTCATTAGATACCTTTAATTTGGTGTATAATCTTTCGGATGATTTCTTATGCATATACTTAAACAATTATTTTGTATTTTCTTGCTATAGATTATTCCTTTTTAAAAATTTATCAGTATATCATGGACATCTTGCAGAGGCAATTTTCTTTATGGAAAAAGGCAGTGAAATTCTTTGGTGGCTGATGTCAGTGGCTTCCATTAAAAATAGAAATAATACTCTCCTCTTTATCCCACCCTTGACCAGAAAAGTGGTCTAGTTTTCTGAAGGAGGAGGAATCGCCAACGTGGACTTTAGTCGAAAGTACCGATGCCCATCTCTCATACTCCATGCAGTTCCTGGTCATCCCTTGGGAGTGCTGTTCCCTTTTAGGCCCAGGAATGCCTTCACTGGCATCTTTTGGCTGCTGCCATTGAACAAACCGGGCTTTTGGCACCCATCAGAAATGCCAAGAGTGGGTGCCACGGAGCTCAAGTCCCTAAGACTCGTAAGTGTTCCCTCCCCTCCTCCCACCAAAGGGGCTGGAGCTCTTCCAGCTAAGTAGCCTGAATCCCTCCTCCTCTCTGCACCCCAAGTCTCACTTTGGGAGCTGCTTGATATGCAGCCAGCATCTACTCAACATAATGTGCCTTTACCTGCCAATGTGCTTTGAGGGATATTGTTAGCATTAAATTTGCCATTTACATTTTCATGTCTGACATAATTGAGGAATGAATGCTCTTATGAAAATTAAACTTGTGGTTCTCCTGGGCTGCTGTAACCCTGTTAAAATGTAATGTGATTTTTGATGCTTCTTCTTGAGGTTTTTATTAAATAGAATATCAGGATGACTAATTCCCTGGGCCTAAATGCAGGCTGGGAAGCAGCATTATTGATAGGGCTGTGTCCAAATGGTCCTCCGTGCTCAGCCTCTAATGGCCTAATAATGCATTATACTTGAATCAGAAATACTTTGAGTTGTAGTGCTTATTGCCATTATTGAAAACACCTGGATGCTCCATTCATCAAGGTTACATCCAAAGGGGCCCATTTGTTTATTAGGCTGTCAGTAAACATCTTTATTTGGTCTCAGTTCAGCCACATTTGGCCACACTGGAAAGAGCTCAGATCCAGCTGGGGCTTTCTTGTGGTTTCTCCTGATTAGTTTTCTAGTTAAGAAAAAAGCAAGCTAATGAAAAGTTGGGAGTGGCTTTATAAAAACACATTTTACCTCACATAATCTGCTGTGATGGTAGCAGAGATCAGGGAGGCGGCCGCCCTGCCTCTCTCAGCTGGTGCCAACACTCACCAGCTTAGACTCCCGGCGGGGTGCCCGGAGGCCCTTCCTCCAGGCTGTCTGCAGCTCTGCATCCCTCTGGACCTGGAGACATGGATTCCTGCACTCTAGAGGGGTAAATCTCCTGTCTGCCACCTCCCACAGAATGAAATCAAATTCTTCTCTCTTGTGGGGCTTAGAGAGTGACATTTCCCTTTCACAGACATTTCCTGACTCATGCACGGCATCACTTTCAGGAGGCCTTGGCAGCAATATTGTAATTAAACTGGTAATGCTCAGGATGCCTTTCTTCTAAAAAGCCATGTTTCAAAAAAATTATGAAATACGACGAACATTCCACTGCATAAAACATAAATATACAAGTAATTATATATATATTATTTGTATATATATATACTATATATATATATATACAAATACAAATATATATACAAATATTATTCAAATAATATTTGAACTTTTGTGAAGTCAAAGGACACTTGTGTCACCCCAGCCAGGGCAAGGTCTAAAACTCTGGCCGGACCCAGGAATCCTCACGGCGTGTCCCACCCAGATCCCTTCAGCTGCTGTGGTAGTGGCCGGGCAGCCTCATCTCCACCATGAGGTTGGAGCCTGTAGACCACTGGGACTAGCCACCAGATCCACCCAACTTTCCCTTCCATAGATGTCCTAGAATAGGCTCCTGGCTTTTGCTTTCCAGTCCTGATTAGAATGCACTAAAGAGCGAGTGAAAGAGGGGGTCCGACGATGATGGACTCAGAGGAATCCATCCCGTAACCAAAGCCTGAGACCGAAACCCAACGCTTCTGCGTATGATTGTCCTGCCCTCCTCGGGTGGGGGGTGGGGGCTGAACTCCTGGCATCCATTCAACCACTGGCTTGGTTTGTGATTCTGATCATAATGCACACGCTTCCATACCCCTAAAATTGTATTATGCGTCTTATAGAATGAAGCAGGAAAGACTGAATTTGCATCCGTTAAAAATTACATCCTCAGGGGTACTCCATAACTGTCACCCCAAAAGTGGAACAAAATCGTCAAAGATGGGTTGTGTGCTGTCCCCAAAAAGTGTGTGCCCCTTGGCTTTCACTGCTCCACCCCCCCCAAGATGGCTTTGTGATCTTTTTGGGCTTCCCTTGCTGTGGGAGGCCAAGGCGGCCTGGGCTGTAAACCCCAGAGGCTAGGGTGGTGGGAGAGGTGGGGCTCAGGCCTGCTGGAGAGAAAGGACCTCCTGCCCAGAAGGAGGGTCACTTGCCTGTGTTGCACCCTGAGGGCAGGTGACCTCTGTTAGCAGTATTGATTGTTCTAGGCTCTGGGGCCAGGCCGGGAGTGGGATAGGACAAGTCCTCCTCTGCAGACCAGAAGTACTTGAACACCATTCTCCCTTCCGAAGCCTTCAGAAACTGTCCTGTTTTCACAGTCCCCCTGCTGGGAAATACATGGGTCAGAACGGTGCAAAGGCCTATGGATCTGTACCTGCTGCTTTGAACCCCCTTCTTTCTTTGCAAGCTATGAATGCACCTTCGCCTCTGCCCTCCAGGCCCCTCAGGCTTCGCCATTCTTGTGCACCACAAAGACCTGATCTCACTCAGAATCTCAGTTACCTAACTCATAGGCTAGCGTGACGATGAAATGAACTTGTTTTGCATAGTGCCTGGGCCAAGTATTCAACAAGTGCAGGCTCTTACCACCGTTGATCAGGGAACTTTGTCTTGTTCTCTATACTTATTCCTAGACGCTGCAGAGCATCTGGTAGTCAGGAAGCATGAATTGAATGCATGGAAGTGTCTTTTCAAGGGAGAGGGTGCTTGCTGTTTAACAGAGAACAGGGGGGGTTTTGTTGTAATATCTTTCCTCTGAACAAATTCCACTGCTCTGACCACCCCACTTACCCTCCACTCAGCCAAAATCAATTGTTTTAAAGAACTGGACGATCTGCGGTTGGGCATCTTCCGGTTGTCAGGCCCGCCCTGGGAGCTAGGATACTCTGGAGCTGGAGGATGGGAGGGGCTCAGGAGGGGCTGTGGCTTTGGCTGCAGGTAGATGTGGTTTGAGACCCAGCTCTGATCCTCACTAGCTGAGACCTTGACAGGGGCTTGACTACCTAGGCCTCGATTTTCCATCTTAAAATGAAGTCAAGCCTTATCAGGGTGTTGTCAGTTTTCCAAGTCTGGCCCGTGTGGGTGTTCAATAGATAACCATTGCCTTCCCCTGCACATGTGATTAAACCGAAGCCTAGAAATCTAAGGGAGGTGCTTAAAGACACAGACTCTTTCCTGCAGAGTGTGGGCTTTTAGGGTATTAAGCAAAATAATTGAAAGCAGTCTTACTGTGCATCTGAATGACCCGAAGGCTTGTCAAAATACAGATTGCTGCTCCGCCCTCAAGGGTTTCTGATTCAGTAGATCAAGGTGAAGGCCAAGAAATTGCATTTCTAACAGGCTCCCTGCTGCTGCTGCTGGTGGTGGGCCTGGCACACGCTTTGAAAACCATTAATATAAAGGCAGAGATACCAAGGAAATGGTCACCCAGAAAGCCTGAAGGAAAGCAACAAAATAAAATGGAATTTCTTAAACTCTCCAGGATGCACATATCTCAGGCCACATCCAAAAAACTGAAAATAGTAAATACTTTGTAAAAGAAAATACGCCTTTATGATATGGAAAGCTGACAGGATTGATTGGCAATAGTCCATCCCTCCAAAAATCCATTTATTTAGGAAATAAATGAAAGGGAGGTCCTCTGAAATGGATTGATTGTAAGGAACTGTAATCACTCATCCCGTTTCTGGCTTTTGATGGTGAGCGTGGGGATTCCGGGGGAGAGGAAGCCGTTTCTGCTTAATGGCCCTGGCTCCAGCGAAGATGAGAAAGATGCTGCTTCCTCCCTCCTTCCTCATCCTGGCCTTGTCAGGAGCTTAGCTTCTTGAGGTCATAGCGCCAAGGACAGCTTTTCTTTAAGAAGCCTGCAGCCTGTAGGGGTGTCTTCCCTGGGGGAGCCTCTCTAACCATAACTGGTAGCTGTGGGGGGAGGCGGATACCCAGCCTGGTGCAGTACGTTCCCACCCCACCTGCACTCGAGACTCATGTGGGGAGACTCACAGGTGTGCAGATGCTGAGCTCTATCTGGACTCAGAGCCTCGGAGGGTGGAGGTGGTTTCTTGGCTCGTTTTTTACGTTCTGCAGGGGATTTCCATGTGGAAATTTCAGGGCTGAGAATCCCTGCCAGAGGCCCTGGTTATAACATCTTCCTTGATTCGTCCTGCTGCTCTCTAGCCTCCTACTCCATTTTTCTGCATTTCCCCCTGATACTTCTTCAGAGTCTAGCACAGGGTTTCAGCTGGTGGTTTGTTGACAGAGTCTCTCCTTGATCAAACTTCAGCCAGGCTCCTCTGATTCCTCTTCCCAACTAGGACTTGAATTTTGGGCTTCTGTGTCCATCTTGCATCATCCTGTTTTAGCAAGAATCCTGCTAAGTCGGGTTAGCCAGAGTCTCCACCCTCGATATCTAATCTGGTTCCTTCTCCTCCGCCGTCCCCCAGCTGAGGTCTAATCACTCCAGCCTGCCTTCAGCAAGAATCCTCTTAGGTCAGTTTAGCCAGGATCCCCCCCTGACCCCAGATGTTTCCTTTTAGTAATTTTCCATCCACTCACTCCCACCTGGCTCCTTGGCCATACATTCTCACTTTTCCTTGTCATGTTGGAGTTGGACCCAATCTTTCTCCCATATTGTAGAAGCCCATTGCTGTGGCCCCTATACCCACCTCAGTGGTATCCAATAAAGTCTGCCTTACGGTTTTAGTCAGTGTCATGATTGGTGTTTTCTTTGACATTGTTTAGCTGGAGAGCTCTCTCTGGCTTGATAGTTCACCCTTTTGATGCTGCATTTTTCAGTCTGTGGTCCCAGAAACATGAATGTCCCCTGGGATGTTAAGAGAAGTTCTCTGAATGAGAGAGATGAAGGGAGGGAGGAGGAGCAGGAGGCAAAAGAGAGAGGGAGAGAGCTCTGTGGTCAACTATTTTTGGAGAACACTGGGAAAAAGACATTCAAAAGTTCCTTCCCTGCAGGACTTTTATCAGAGCCTTTATTATACCAATAGAAATTCCCACTTTATTTTTCAGGGAACGGCATTCACGTCTCAGAGAATAGATTTATGCCATGGCTTTGGGATCATTGCCGTCTGCCTTCCTGGCCCGGTTTTGCCACTGCCCAGGTGCCTGGGAAAAGTCCTCCTCTGTTCCATCAAGTGTAGAGTGGGGACAATGATGATCCCACTTTATGGCATTGTTGGGAGGATTACATGAGCTAATGCACGCTAAGTGCTTAGCCTAGTGACTCTGGAAATAGGAGGTGCTCAGTGTAAATTATTATTACCTAGCAGAAGCATCAGCAGTGTCTGTAAAGAACTAGAACAGGAAGGGGGTGAAGTTTAGATGTGGCAGAGTAATTGGCCAGGCTTGCATCTGGGCACGAGTGAGTACTGGTGTGGAAACAAGACCACAGGCATAAGCTTTTGCAGCTTGATTTGTCATTTACCCGAGATCTACATGGAGAAGAAATGAGGAGACCACAAACCATAGGATGGGGACCACCACCTGTTAGGTTTTTTAATCAAAATAATCATGTAATATAAATTAACCATTTTAAAGTCTACAATTCCATGGCATTTTGTATATTTCCAGGGTTGTGCAACCATCACTAGATAGTTCCAAAACTTCTTCATCACCTCAAAGAGAAACCCCATACCCATTAAGCAATCACTCCCTACTTGCCCATGTACCCCATCTCTTATAGCCACTAATCTATCTTTCTGGATTTACCTATTCTATTTCATATAAATGGAATCATAAAATATGCATCTTTTTGTATCTTGTTTCTTTCACTTATTTTAATGTTTTCAGAATTCATCTATGTTGCAGCATGTATGAGCACTCCATCCCTTTTCATGGCTGAATAATACTTCATCACATGGCCATACCACACTTTGTTTATCCATTCATCTGTTGACATACATCTGGGTTATTTCTACCTTTTGGTGATTGTGAATAGTGCTGAATGAACTTCTAAGTACAAGTTTTTGTTTGAATATCTGTTTTCAGTTCTTTTGGATATCTACCTGGGAATAAAATTGGACATATGGTGATTTTATGTTTAGCTCTTTGAGGAACTGCCAAATTGTTTTCCACAGTGGCTGTACCATTTTTAATTCTCACCGGGAATATACAAGGTTTCCAGTTTCTTCACATCCTCACCAACACATGTTACTGTCCATATATTTGATTATGACCATCCTAGTGGGTGTGATGTGGTATCTCATTGTGGGTTTTATTTGCATTTCCCTAATGACTAATGATGTTGAACACACTCCTCAGTTCTTAACATGTCAACTGGGGGATTTTCTTCCTTCCAGGAACTGCTTTGGAATCCACAGGAAAGGGTGGGTGGGTGGGGCTTGTAAAAGCCATTCTGTTTGAAAAGGAATTTAAATATACCTTTTTTTTTTTTTTAAAGATTTTATTTATTTGACAGAGAGAGAGCACAAGTAGGGGGAGCTGGAGAGGGAGAAGCAGGCTTCCCGCAGGACAGGGAGCCCGACGTGGGGCTCGATCCCAGGACCCTGAGATCATGACCCGAACTGAAGGCAGACGCTTAACTGACTGAGCCACCCAGGCGCCCCTAAATATACCTTTTAAAGAACATTGTCAGCCACAATAAAAATGACAAAATAGATATGAAAAAGAGATTCAGGTGTACATTCAAAAAGCAAGTCACAATATTCACTCAGAAGGACAAAGATGATGGTGGTATTGAGAATCTCCTTTGAGTTTTGATTTGTAACTTTTAGAGCACCTGACACAAGTTCCATTGGTTCTGGACTTGTTGACCTCTTCAAAATTTCCTGAAGACCCTTAGAAATCCTTCGGAGGTGAGGGGCCACTTTGTAGAGGTCGGATCCTGCTTTGGCAAGTGATGACAAGACTTTCAAGCTCCTTACATACTGGACCTGAAATCAGAAGTTGCCTGGGGATTTTGTAAGACTTTTAGTCTCAGTATATTTTCTTTTTAAGCCACTTCCTAGGACAGTATTAAAAATGTTATCCAAGTGGATGGTTGCGGCTTAGCTATTCAGTGTTGTGTTGTGTTTAAGCCACTTCCTAGGACAGTATTAAAAATGTTGTCCAAGTGGAGTGTTGCGGCTTAGCTATTCAGTGTTGTGCAAGGGTAGTATTTCTACTCCAGTGATCTGTGTGCCGTTTAGAAGGCAGTGGCACAATTTCTGCCAAATACTCAGCAGCAAAAGTTTGTTACAGATGGTGGGGGGTAGGGATAGAACAGGTTTGGGGGGAACAGGTTGGAGTCTCCCTGGATTGAAGGCAGGTGGCACCCATTCAAACCTTCTCCCCCCACCCTTCCTTCCCTACTCCCTTTCTTTCCATTGCCACATTCAGAAATGTTCTGAGGAATAGATTTTTGGGGGTAAATACACGTGTTAGGAATGAGGCAAATCTAATCAGCTCTCACAGCTTTTAAACTGGATCTCATAAACCAGTAGGGCAGACTCTAAGAGTAGAAGGCTTTCTGTCGAATATTATTCAGACATGTTTAGAAAGGGCCTAAGGAAAAAGGGAATTAAAATTACTTTTACCTTTTTGAGGAGGTAATACATTCATATGGTGCAAACTTCAAAAGCTGTAAGTAAAACCCTGAAATGTCTCCTCCCCTCCCTGCCAGTCTCCTCAGGTCTTGCTCTTCTAAGCACGTTACTGCTACTGTTTGTGTCTGGTTTATCCTTCCAGTGTTGTTTTTCAACACACGTACAAGCCAGTACAGAGAGTATTTCCCTCCCGTTTCACCATGGTGGATGATTATGACTCCCTGTCGTGCACTTCGCTTATTCACGCAACAATGTAATTTCCTCCAACCTGGGACTCTGTTTCTGTCTTGCTTATCCTTGTTGTTGTTAAAACATCACCTCCACCTCAATACACTCTGGCTCTTTCTGGCTGACTTCTTGTCAGATCTGATTAGATTGTCATTACTTTTATCTAATGATGTGGCTGAGGACTTGCTCTGATGGAGAGCACAAGTGTCACGGCGAGCTTTCTCTTGCCGTTTGCGGTGCTTGCAATACCATCATTATCGTCTGTAATCTGCCATTTCTTGGCAGGACTCTTTTAAAGCTACTTGTCTATTTCCTGAGGGCCGGTTTTGCTAAATCTGAGTACCAGAGTCATAAATTGATGTCACTGGGCATGTATCAACTGCCGCCCAGCATGAGGCACTGAAGGCAAGCAAGGAGGTAGGTGAGGCCTCTGCCCTGGGAGCCCCGCCTCCTTTGGGACCCCTCAGGTCTCCTGTCACTCGTGCCAGGCTCACCTGTGGACCCAGTAAGTGGCTAGTGTCGGCTGGGTCATTAAATGTTACTAACACTTAACCTCTTTCTTATTTTTTGATGAAAAATACAATATAAATAGAAGCTCTCGTATTTTCTCCCCACATCTCAATGGATCATCTTCTGTACACCCTGGCGTGCACATGAGCTACTCTGGAGACCACTGCTCAGGACAAAACATACCTCTGCCCCCTGCCCTGCAAAAAAATGCAGAGTGGGTTCGTTGACTTGAATCATATATATACACACATACACAACCTAACCGATCTATATATATGCAACCTAAAAATTACAGTATTAGTACATATTAGTACATACAGAATACTATTCTGTAATCTAGTGATAACCACAATTTATTTTTTGGTTTATATTCTCCTAGACATAGTCTTAAATTTGTGTGTGTGTGTGTATGTATAAAAATACTTTATATATACTTTATATATATACACTTTATATATATAAAAATATACTTTTTTGTTGTTTTTTACAAAAAATGGGGTCATACAGAACACATTACTTGTAGATAATCTTATGGTACATCCCCATTAATTTCCTCAGGATACACTCCTTGAAGTGAAGTTGCTAAGCAAAGGATATGCACTTTGTAAGGGTGTTTGGGGCACATTTCCAGTTGCTATACAGAAAAGTTGTACCTGCCGTTCACCGGAAGAAAACAGAAGCGCCTTTCCCCTTGGGTCCTCAGAAATACTGCCACCTTTAAAAAACAAAACAAAACAGATCCAAATGTTGTAAATGTAATGGCCTAGTGTATTTCATTGTTATTGGTATCAGTGGTTCCTAGAGAATTTAGCAGTCTTTTTATATGTTTAGGACCATTCATGTTTATTGTTTTGTGGATTGCCTTTTCATGTTCCCTGTTTATTTTTCTGTTGCAGTGTTCTTCTTTGAATAATTTGGATTGATCCATTTGATTATCAATTAATTTGAATCCATTAATCAGTTGATTTGTCCCCTTTTAGCTCAGGCTGTGCAGACAGAGGTGATGTCTTTTCCTCCCATTATGGCTGCAGGAACCTGGCTGTGAGTGTGGAGAGCAGAGCTACCCTGCGCTGTTTTGGCCAGTGGCTTGTATTTGGCTTGTTCTCAAGGTTCCTGAGATAAACCATGATATACCGGAATGAAAGCTGCTTAGGGTGGTAGAAATCTGGAATTGGGAAATGCAAACTACATGCTAAGAAATCTTCGGTAGAAAACCAAATTCTTGAACCAAAGCTTCTTTTCTTAAATCCTTAATGTTCAATATAAAAAAAGAGGCCTGCTTACGAAATGCTTATTTCCTTGTAACGGAGGCTGCAATTATAACTGTGCAGGTTTCTTCCGTAGGTTGGCATTCCCCCTCCCTGCTTCATTTAAGCAGACTCCCTGTTCTCATTACCTTCCACTGAGCTGTTGATGGCCAAGGTACCTGGGAAAGGAAGCCCATGGGATGTTTGCACCTAATGGGGATCATACATAAACCAAGGAAGCTGAGAGCCGCTGCCAAGAAGGGAGGCAACAGAAGAAGTTGCCATGTGAGTTTCTGGCTAAAATATACCAGACTTTAAAGCTGGCAAGTATCGATAGAGTCCCTGCAGCTAAGCATTATCGAATACTCAAGTATTTATTAGATTTGCCACTGCCGAGTACAAGGGACTGGTGCAGCACTGAAAATGTCAGAGCCATCCCAACTTCACAGATGAAGTGAAGAGGAGAATTGTATCATAGGTTCACTCAAAGCATTTCCATGGAACTCTAGCCGGTGTGAGGGTCCCTGAGAAGGAGGTTCTAGCACCAGAGTTGTTTGAGGAAAAAGTGCCTACCCCAACTGCTTTTGGGGACTGTCAGTACACATTAGCTCATGAAAGACTAAGAAATTTTATCACTAGGGACCCTGTGGAACTCTGTTCAATGCATGCCTTCCCACCTTGGATAACAGAACCTGATTTTTGTGCTTAGTGACATCCTAAGGGAGTACTGTTCCCCAGAATGCCTTTGGCAAATAATGTTTGGGTCATTCAGTCCCTTCATCTAATACGTGAGGAAATGCCTGGGATGGGGGATCTGACTGATGCTGACTGAATGTGTCCCTAAAATGATCTTCGATGGCAATCCTGCACTTGACTGTGCCTTTGTAGAAGGAATGTCGGTATCAGATTCCCAGGCCAGGTTTCAACAAGAGGGCATTAACTGAACCCCTGCTCTGGGTCAACCATGAGTTATGCAGAGTGGGTGGGGATGGAACAAAGAGGGTGAAGAGATGGCAGAGTGTGGTGGACGGCTGTGTGTGTGCGTGCACGCATGTGCTATAATAGGTATATAGAGTAGTGGTTGAGTGTGGGCTTTACAATCAGAAGTCCCTGGGTTCAAATCCCAGCTCCTCTACTTAACAACTGCGAGGCAACTTACTTACCCTCCCCAAGCCTCACGATCTTCATCTGTGTAGTGAGGCTAGTGTGCCTCATGGAGTTGCTGAGAGATGTAGAGGTGAAAACATTTCCACTGTGCCCAGCTCAAGTAAGTAAGTGCCTAATAAATGGTAGTTGTTGTCACCATTATTATTATGAAATGCCATAGCACCTGTGGGGTATAAGATGGAGCTTGCCATCTTCCCAGTGAGAGACATGGGTCAAATTCGAACATGTACCCCCCAAAAAACCTCTGACATGGAGATCTGGCCAGTCAAGAAGGTCAGAGAGGGCTTCCTCAAGGAGAAAGGAAAAGCCTTCCAGGCAGAGGGTGTGGAATGTGCAGCGACCCTGGAGAGGCAAGAACCAAGGCCTGAGAGAAGGCAGAGGGCGGGTGAAGCTGGAGAGCAGAGAGCCAGGGGAGTGTGGTGTGTGCGAAGAGCTGGGAGGTAGGCAAGGGCCAGACCAGGCAGGACCTTGTGGATGACTTCACTTTCTATCCCAAGATAAACAGAAAGATACACAATGGTTTAAATGGAGGGTTCTGTTTTGACTGAATGTTATTACAAGATGCTATGGGTGAACAGGGGCCCTGGCAAGGTGGGCGCCAGGAAGACGGTGGGCAGCCCAGGAGGCAGGCCTGGGGAGAGAGCGCCCCAGTCTCTCCAGCCCCAACAGTGGTTCACAGTGGCAGAGCCTTCTTTCTTTGCCTGGGTTCAAGCTGTCTCTTCCCATAGAGGGAGTGGTGTGCCAACCAAGTGGGAATCACAGTTCACTTTCCTAAGAAAGGAAATGTCAGACCACTGCTTTGAACACAAGTCCCCAGAGCCTGTTATTTGAAACTCTGTTAACAGAGAGAGCCACAGGGCACGGAGCTGGGCACCTCTAGGCCACGCACTCAGCCATGAGCTGGGCCACTAGCAATCAATCCATCAGTGCTAAAGGACCAAAGCCTATGGATGATTTACTTGCTTTATAAGTGGGCACAAGTGCAGATATCTGTATAATAACCACACATTTACACACTTGTTTCCTCATCATCTCTCCAGAATAAGAGATAAAGGGGGTGGGATTAGGACTTCCAGGAACTGTGCAGGATTTGCAGACATTTCGCTTTTCTGAGTCCACAGGAGCAATCTTATTGCTGAAACATTAGGTGTGCCAATTGCAGTTGGGGCTTGTCAGTTGTGAGGTTGTAGGGAGTTTTCTTTTCTTTTCAATTCTATTTTCTTTTAAACTTTTCTTTTTAAAGATTTTGTTTATTTATTTGAGAGAGAGAATAAGATAGAGAGAGAGAGCATGAGGGGGGAGGGTCAGAGAGAGAGGCAGACTCCCTGCTCAGCAGGGAGCCCAACGTGGGACTCGACCCCGGGACTCCAGGATCATGACCTGAGCCGAAGGCAGTCGCTTAACCAACTGAGCCACCCAGGCACACTTCTTTTAAACTTTTCAAGTAGTTCTTTTAAACATTTTTAAGTAACCCGTGGATAAGTTTTTAGTGAGGGAGAAGGAAAGCACAGCAGGTGACCAAGGGAGGGAGCTGAGCAGTTGGCCTGCACTCCCCTTGCCAGTGAAGGTGGCTGTGTTTTGTGTTGCAGCCCCCCCCCCCCCCCCCCCCCCCCCCCCCCCCCCCCCCCCCCGCCCACAGCCAGGTGGCTCTGGGTGGGCCCTAGGAGACCCAGTTCTTGGCCCACTTCTGGCCTGCCGGACAAATCTCCTTTCAGCTCCAGGGTTCCAGAGCGCCTCTGTGAAAATTGGTGACTACAGATGCAAGTTTGGGGAAAGTGGCCATTAAAATGCTTCTAACACTAGATGGCGTCAGTGTCTAGCTGATCTGCCCTTGGACACTCCTCACAACACAGGTACCGCCTGAGTCTGTACCGCAAAGAGGCAGCCCTCAGTGGGAAGACGTGGACGACGTGTACCTTCTGTCTGCTGCGACACGGTTCCATACGTCCCCCATGCGCTCCCAGCCCCCACCCCACGCCCCCTACCCCCCACGCTCCCCATACACCCCCCCACCGCCCGATGCGCCAGAGCGCCCCCACGCACCCCCCACACTCTTATACTCCTTGACACTCCCCCATTCTCTCCTAGACGCCCCTGACCTCGCTCACGTGGCTCCCCGCGAACCCCCCCCCTTCGCACGCTTCTGATGTGCCTCCCCCCCCCCCCCCCCACGGGCGAGGGCAGTGGCAGGGCCTTCCCAGTTCACCTCCGAAAGTGCGAAAGTGCGCCTGTGCTTGGGCAGGGGGGTCCTTCATTTCCTGCCGCCCCGGTCCTTGGCCCAGAGTCTGTCGGGGCAATCCTGAAAACAGCCCCACAATCCCAGACCTCTTGTTCCTTTGGGTTTCGGGTTGTGCGTGTGGGTTTTGCCTCCCTGCACCTTATTTGGGAGATCAGGACATCTACTTTGCCTGAGGTTTTACTGGGTAACATATATGAAAGAGCCCTTCTCAGTGCTGGGGCTAGAACAGTGATCAATAAATATCACTTGTTCTCTCTCTCACTCACTCACCCACCCCTTCAATTCCCACTCTCCCTCAGGGGTGTGGAGGGAAGATGCCATCCCACTCGTCTTGCTTTTGTTGCCCTGTGAGGTTCTGATACCTCACTGGAGACAGGTTTCTTTCTCCACGGTGTGGGTTTCATGTAGTTGCTGGAAGTCGTGTTTGGCTTGGCAGTAAGGGGGACTTTCTTGCTCTGTATATTGCTTCTTCTCTGATTTCAGGTGTGGCTTTGGGCCATGTGCCCACTGAGGGGCAGTGGCTATTGGCTAGAAGTTTGTTCTGTTTGCCAAACCCCATTAGTACACAGGTGGTAATATGGCAGGTCAAGAGGGCAGACCAGAGTTCCCAAATTGTGGAGACCTAGCTCTGTGAGGTTGTTCAATGAGAGATGGCTGAGTTTCAGCCTGGCAGGATTCAGAGCTGCAAATAATAACTGATAATTCATCTTGACCTTCTAATGGAATCTGCTATCTGCCACAGAACATGGATTTGGACCAGAGGAGTCCTCGCTTGGCCAAATGAAATCAAGTTGCTGTACAACTAGGGGCAGAAGTTGGAGGAGAGCCCCTGACTGGGTGGGTTTTCAGTCTTGGGTGGGCTGCAAGGTATGGCAGAGTGGGTCTCCCTAGTGAGAGATGAAAACTCCAGTTCCTTGGGCTCTTGACCTTTACACTAGAGAGTCCCCTTGAGGCCTTACCCAGGTAGATCTGGGGGCATGTCCAGACCCACCATTCAAGACCTTGGCTGGGAGGGTCAGATAAGACAAGCTTGTGAGTGCTCCTAGCCAGGTGTGTGATCTAGAAGAGCTAATCAAGCAGACTCACCGTCTTGTCTTCTTCCTGTGCTCTAACGAGCTAGGGCATGGCAGGATAATTTCTTCCCTTGGAGAGTGCCTGCCAAGGTCTGTATGTGAGGGTCAAAAGGGAGTACCCCCCCCCCCCCAGGCTTGAGGGAGAGAGCCCCTGGGTTAGGGGTCTCAGGACTTTACCCCCATTCCTGGTGCATTTTATCCCTGGCGACTTGATGGTGGGGAGGTCACGGAGCCACTCTGAGTCTCGGTTTGAGCTGCCTGCTACTTAGTGCTTCCTGGTTTCCAAGTTCTTTGTCAGCCCTGTGAGTCTAATGGTGGAAGGGATCACTGCCCCATAATGCACGATGTGACTGAGGGTGGCTTGGCACAGTCCAGCCTCCCTGCTAGGAAAATAAAATCTCTCAGGCTCCTGCTGTGCCTAGTCTTCACAGGCAGAATGGAGGGAATGTCCACCAAGAGAGCTACCTACTTCTCAGCTCACTAGCTCCAAAACCATGGGTGATACCACCCTGGAGGGCACTGATTGTCACATTAGATGATGCACACTAGAGTTCTCTAGAAAGTTTTTTTTTTTTTCTAGAAAGTTTTAAAAAGTATCAATGAGTAGGCACTGCAGGTCTGTTAAATTATAATCTCTGAGGGTGGGGTCCAGGTATCATAGTTTTAAACATATCCCAGGGGTTCTAATGAGCAGCCAGCATTGAGATCCTGGGTGGAATAACTTTCCTTTTTGCAAATAGCACATATTTTTAAAAAGTTTTTATTTAAATTCCAGTTAACATACAGTGTACTATTAGTTTCAGGTAACAATATAGTGACTCAACACTTCCATGCATCACCTGGTGCTCATCATGACAAGTGCCCCCCTTCATCCCCATCACCTGTTTCATCCATTCCCCCCTCCCGCCCATCTCCCCTCTGGTTATAAAACCATCAGCTTGTTCTCTGTAGGTAAGAGTCTGTTTCTTGGTTCGCCTCCCTCTCTCTTTTTTTTCCCTCTGCAAATAGCGTATATTTACTGTCACAGACTCCCTGCTCTCCATGTCCCCTGGAAAGGGCACGTCACCCTTTCTTATCACGTTGGGCAGCTCCTCCTCGGGCACTTATTATATTGACTTGATCTGACCTGTTGGAACATGCCCACACCTCTGTGATGTTACGTTTTAGGCTTTGTAAAGCCTTGCTGCTCAAAGTGTAGTTCCTGGACCAGCAGCAGCCACATCACCTGGAAGCTGGGTAGAAATGCTGCCTTGTCCTCACCTCCTGAATCAGAATCAGTGTTTTATCAGTGTTTTGTTTATGCATATTAAAACCCAAGAGGTATGGGTTTAAAAGAACATTCTTCACTCTTACAATTTTTTTTTAAATAAAACATTTCAAACGTAGAGCTGAAAGCCATTTTTTAAAAAGATTTTATTTATTTATTTGAGAGAGAGAGAGAGAGAGAGAGAGAGCACGAGAGTGGGGAGGGTCAGAGGGAGAGGCAGACTCCCCGTTGAACAGGGAGCCCGATGTGGGACTTGATCCCGGGACTCAATCCTGGGACTCAATCCCAGGACTCCAGGATCATGACCTGAGCCGAAGGCAGTCGCTTAACCAACTGAGCCACCCAGGCGCCCGAGCTGAAAACATTTACAGTGGATACCCCAAAACAATTTTTGTGGTCACAGTCCAACTTCTTCGGAGGGCAGAGTTCCGAGGAGCCTCCCTGGAGGAGAGGTAACATGCAGTGCTTCTCCACGGTGCCTATTGTGTGTCCCATTTCGGAATTCTGGGCTCTGCTGACTGTATGTGTAGTGGGGCAACCTGTACATTCATGTTTTCATTATTCACGCAGCGCATTTCCATCACTGAAGGCAGTCAGTGCATGTCTCTTTCTTGCAACTTGGGTTCTCTCATGAGTATATTTTTCATCTTGGACTCTCCAGCTCTCTGACAATGTCTGGCACATAGTAGGTCCTCAAATTGTATTTCTTGAGTGGAACATCCAGCCCTCATCGTGAACGACGTGACATGGGTAATTGATTCAGGGAGCAAAGTTAACTGAGTCATCCAATAACAGTTAATATAAATTTGGTAAGTTGAAGGGAAATAGAATTGACTAAGTCAATACAATTTTGTCTTCCTCATGAGCTATCTGTGCCTTCATTTTCTAAGGGAAACTGGCAGGTAGCTCCCTTCCTGGCAGGTACAACCTCCATCAGAACATCAAAGACACATGGAAATTGGGTTTGCAGACTCTTTTCCAGAGCTGGTCTGTTGTGTTTTATTAGGGAAGAGTGGAGAATTAAGAATCCTCTTAAGGATACTCCTCCACAGTCCACCTCTTTCTATTCCTTCTTCTGTCCAGCATGGGGGAGATGAAGGGACAATGTTCTGAGAGTGGTCCTTGGCATAATGGGGGCTCCCTTCTGCCCCTAGCCATGAAGAAACGCCCTCTGCTTGGTGAAATCATTTTCATCCTCCAGAGCCCATGGCAGATGTTGCCTTCTCTGAAAATCATCCTGTAATCCCACCCTGCATCCCCCAAACCCAATCTGTCACTCTCCCACCTTTGTGCCCAACCTTCCCAGTCTGTTGTCTGTGTTTCTTGTTCCAGTAGAGCTTCCTGAAGGCAGGGAGGACATCTTTGTTCTTGGAGTTTGGAAAAGGGCAAATGTGGTCCTACCACCTGTCTGCCTTCCTTAAGTGTCCCATGTCTATCCTATCTGAATCCCAGGTGCCTTGGATCCCTGGGGTGGGGGGTACTTGCTGGAAGGCCCTCCCTACCCCAACTGCATCAGTGCTCATCTTCCCCTTCCTAAAGTCCATTCTCCAGCCTTGGTATTTTCTTGAGCTTTTGCTCATTTCACAAAAACTGTCCACAAAAATGTCATAAGGACTCCAAGTTGGGGTCCATTGCAAAGAGTTTCTGACTCAGACAACAGCCTGCAGAATCCAGCTTATGGAAGGGCACTCCTCTCTCCCCACACAGAGCACCGGGCTGATCACTAACCCTCATCTCCACAGAATAGTCTGGATGTGGCTGGAAAATGTGGACATACATTTCCTGACTTGGCTATCAGCCACCACTGTTAATTTTATATAATACATATCCTTCTATAAATTATGTATTTCCTCTATATAAATACTCTGAGGTAGATAAAGAGAACTGTAAACTAGCCAGACAGGCCTGCACATCAGGAAGCGGGTTAAGAATGAGACGGAGTGGGGGCGCCTGGGTGGCTCAGTTGGTTGAGTGTCCGACTCTTGATTTCGGCTCAGGTCATGATCTCAGGGGTCATGGGATGGAGCCCCATGTTGGGCTCTGTGCTTAGCAGGGAGTTTGCTGGAGATTCTCTCTTCCCTTCTCCCTCCCTGTCCACCCGCCCCCCCGGCTCTCTCTCAAATAAATAAATGAATATTAAAAAAAAAAAGAATGGAAAGGAGTGACCAACCTCTGGTAGCAGCATAATGTGATAAAGCTGTATACGGGGCTGCAGGTTGGTGAACTAGCCAGATGTCTTCAGAGAGCTGACTTGGCATTCTTTTATTTTTAATTATTTTTTATTGAGATATAATTGACGTTGTACAGCACACATTTTTTTCTTGTGATAAGAATTTTAAGGTCTAGTTTCTTAGCAACTTTCAGATATGCAACACAGTATTATTAACTATAGTCACTATGCTATTCATTACACCCCAGCACTTATAACTCGAAATTTGTACATTTGACTGCCTTCACCCATTTTGTCTGCCCCTACCCCCTGACTTGGCAACCACCAATCTGCTTTCTGTATCTTTGAGTTCAGTTTTTTGGTTTTTGTTTGTTTTCTTTTTTTAGAATCTACATATAAGTGAGATCATATGGTATTTGTCTTTCTTTGTTGGACTTGTTTCACTTAGCATTAATACCCTCAAGGTCTACCCACGTTGTCCCAAATGGCAGAATTTCCTTCTCTTTTTGTGGTTGAATAATATTCCAGTATATATATATATGTATACATACCACATTTTCCTCATCCACTCATCTGTCGATGGACACTTAGGTTGCTTCCATGTCTTAGCTGTTCAGTAAATGATGCACGTGTAAATGAACACAGAGGGACTTACATCTTTTCAAGTTAGTGTTTCATTTTCTTCTGATAAATAACCAGAAGTGAAATTTCTGAATCATGTGATATTTCTATTTGTCATGTTTTGAGGAACCTCCAGACTGTTTTCCACAGTGGCTGCCCCAGTTGGCATTCCCATGACTTGGCATTCTTGATCCCCTGTCTCTTGGCAGATGAAGCCTCTGAATGATCCCTAATCATAATGTGATGCTAGGAAGGCCTAGTGAAGAAAAGAGCAAAATGAGATGGGGCCTGAGGATGGACAGGGCTGTAGTGGGGAGCAGTGAAGAGGAGGGAAGCTACCTTCAGCCAGGGCTCTCAGAGGCAATAAAGTCCATTCCTGCTGCTGGACTCTGGCCAGGGAGTGGCTGCTGGAGAGAGTTCTGCTCCGCGGGGTGGTGTCCCATATAAGCATGCTGCTTGGTCTGATTCCTGGCCCGAGTTTGGGTAAGTGGAGAGCCAGCAGCACTCACTTATGCTTTTCTTCTCTCTCCAGTCCAACAAGTAGCTGTCTCTGTGTTCATTGTCTCAGGGAGATTTGTGGTAGGGAGGCAGGCAGAAATAACCAGCAGTTCTTTTTTACCTTTGTGTCCTAAAAGCCTCTGTTTGGAGACCTTAGAGGCTTTGCAGAGGGACTGAGAGGTAGTAATGAGGGGATCTGTGGAAGAAATAGAGTAGTTGTCCGATTTTCCCAGACTGGAAAATGTTCCTGTGACGTTGGTGGCTGTGGGCCGGGGGGCAGACCAAGAGAGGAGGGAGGGGCATGAGCAAAAGTCGCTGGCTCCTCAGGCAGCTCCCCTGGGCCTCTGGCAGAACCCCCAAGAGGAGTGCTTGCCTCAAACATCCACAGGAAGCTGGAAAGTAGTATAAGCGAGTCAGGGTGCCTGTGCAACCCCTGTGGCCTGTGAACCCCCCCCCCCAGACCCTTACAACGGGTGCTACACTTGATGCCATCACACACCATCTAGATCCATCCTCAGACTAGGGGACCAATGCCCCAGATGCAACAAGCTGCCCTCAGCTGAAGATACCCACCTGGGCCAAGATCATGCTCCTTTCCAGGGGCAGCCACATCCAAAGACTGGCGGATGCAAAAGCATAAAGCCTGGCTCCCGTCGCCACAAGAAAAGGGCCATCATAGCTTCAGAGCTCCCTGTAAGGTTGGCTGAGGCCACCGTTGAGACTGCATGGTGGCCCAGCTTCTCCCTCTGACCAATTTTGTACCTTTCTCATTCCTTTCGGGGGTGCTGAGCCCAAGGGCCCTTCCTGCTTCTTCCATGTTAATCTATGTTCCTGTCGGCTTTAGGGGAACCCGGTCTACCACAAGTACAGAAAACCATTTCTCTCCTATGAGAAAAACAAAAGTGCAGGGCAATGATATGGGGGTGGTAGGTGGGGTGTCTTATGAACAGGATGGCCTAGAGGACTCAGTCCTCTCTGAAGGGGGCATCTGCCACTAAGCCCCAGCTGATGAGTGCCAGAGAACATGTTGGTCCAGAGTTCCTACATCTTACAGGTCTTAAGAGAAGCTGGAAATTTAAGTTTTTAAAAATGTAAAAAGTCCTAATTAAAAAAATCAGTGTGGGGGCCAAAGGAAAGAAAAGCACCCTGTACCCCTGCCACATGTGTGTGTGGGCTTTTAGTTTGTGACCTCAGGTCCAGGCAGACAGGGACAAAGACAGTCTCAGGAAGTTCCATGCCCAAATGCCACAAGGACAGGGCTGTCTGTGGGACAGCACAAGCCCTGTGGACAGTGGTCAAGGAATACATGGACACCTTGTCCCACTGAGATTCCTGTGCCATGTGCCCAGTGTGGAGAGCAAGGAGAGGGAATGAGAAATGCCTAGAAAGACTGATGTACACTGTTCTGCGAACCCACAGGAATGGGGCTGAGAGTCAGAAATCAAGGGAAGTGGTAGGAAGTAAAGCAAGCAGCCTTCTTGCTCGCCTGAGTTTGTGGTTCAAAATTCCCACTGCATAGATTGATGATGCCAAGAGATATCCAAAAGCTGAAAGCTGCTCCAGTTATGGAAGCTCTACTCCAATGGGGCTAAGTCACTCTCTATAAAATATCAGAGTTTATTAAATCTTATTCGGTTAGATTTAATTCCATTAATACCACCATTCAGTTCTGCCAAAGGTATGTCTAAGATTTTTTTCCCCTAATAACACAAAGAGCTCGGGTCTACATGAGTTTAAAATAATAACCCTTTAAGAGAATCTGATTGAATGTGTCCCTGCATGGCACCAAGGTCTGGGTCATGAAAACTCAAAAGTTCATGTTGATGGCATTAAGGAAATGGAAAGAAATGATTTCTTTCTTCCTCCCCCCACAGTTCATCACAGCATCTAGGTATTTTTGTAAATGATTAAAAACCAAACTTAGTCCAACACTCTGGCTTCACCACCAAGAAAGGCTGCTCTTGAAAATCTGTAGCATGTTTATTTCTCATGACTTTAATGGCTGAAAAGTACACATGGGGCCTCAACATCCCAGTTTCCTCCATCAAGTAGAATCTAGCATAAGGTGGTCCTGTCATGGACCCATTCAAGAGTGCTAATTACTGTTGTCCTAAAGTCACCATCAGTTTTAATGCAGCTTTGTGCTGTAGTAACTAGCACAGTGCTCAGCACAGAAAGGGTCATCATGAACAGTATATCCTCAGTCAGTGAAACACAAGGACCCTGGCTTAGAGTCCTCCTGATTTCTTTCTTCTTTGTCCCTGACATCCTTTCCCTCAGCCTGCAAGTACAATGATTTCACCTAGATGGGTTTCTTGTCTCTTCTTCCTCAAGCCTGCTGTTCTGTTTGAGGGTCTCCTTGTGACCACTCCCACTGCTGCAGGGGATGCCCCCACGCCACATAACTGCCCACAGAATCTTTCTAAAACACAAATGTATGTTGTCACTTTCCTGCTTCAGGATCCTAGAAGACCCTCATTACATTCAGGCTGAAGCCCAAACTTCTCAGGAAAGCACTCGTGTTTTCCCCACCCAGCTTCACTTCCTACCACTCACAACCCTGCTTCTCTCTACCCTCACCCTCCAGGTCAGCCTGGACCCCAGGCTGGAGGTTAGGAACCCCGGGTTCCGCAGTCAGACAGACCAGGGAATAGCTCGTGACACTTACCAACTTGGGCAGCCCGGGCAAGTCATTAACCTTCCTTAAACCTCCCTATCTCCTTGCCTGGAAAACGAGACTGACATTCATGCCCATCTCCATATTAAGACCTCTCTTTCTAATTGTCCTTGCTGTACAGGTTTATTGTGAGGATAAAATGAGGGGGTGAAAAACCCTTAGCAAAGTGCCAGGCAAGGGGTCAATGATGGATTAACACTGGCTGGGCAGAGACATCTGGAAGCAGGTAAGCAAGACGCTAATAGTGGCTATCCTGGATGGTGGGAATCGCAGGGGGCTTTTTTACTTCCCTCATCATATCTTATGTTAGAATATGTCAGGATTTCCTACAACCTGCAGGTCTTATCAAGAAACAGTAGGGGGGCCCCTGCGTGGCTCAGTTGGTTAAGCAGCTGACTCTTGATTTCAGCTCAGCTTACGATCTCAGAGTCCTGGGACCGAGCCCCGTGTGGGGGCTCCGTGCTCAGGGGGGAGTCTGCTGGAGATTCTTTCTCTCTCTCTCCCCCTCCCTCTCCCCGTCCCTCCCCCCATGCTTGTTCGCACGTGCTCTCTCTCTCTCAAATAAATAAGTAAATCTTAAAAAACAAAAAAGAAATAGTTGGAAATGATTTCCTCTCTAGAACCTCCCTAATTCCTAGACAAAATTAAGTCTCCCCTACCTTATCCCTCTCTTAGCACTTTGTACCTACTTGTGACATAGCCAGCATGGCAGGCGATGATTCATTTGCCTGCCTGCCCTCCACGCTGGACGGTACCCAGAATTCATGTTCCTGTGGGTCTCTGTTTCCCCAGGACTCTGCCCAGCGCAAGGCATTGAGTGTGTGCTCTGCCAGAGCTGGTTTGTTTGACTTGAGTGGAAGCCTCTCTTGATAAGAATCACTGGGACGGGTGCCTGGGTGGCTCAGTTGGTTAAGCGACTGCCTTCGGCTCAGGTCATGATCCTGGAGTCCCTGGATCGAGTCCTGCATTGGGCTCCCTGCTCGGCAGGGAGTCTGCTTCTCTCTCTGAACCTCCCTCGTCTCATGCTCTCTATCTCTTTCTCTCTCTCAAATAAATAAATAAATAAATAAATAAATAAATAAATAAATCTTAAAAAAAAAAAAAAAAAAAAAGAATCACCGGGACACCACAGCCCCGGGCTTTGGTATTCTTCTATTTAATGTTTACAACATTTTAGGAAATACACATTTTCTCCCGTGAATCCACAGGAAGTCAGACTGTTCATTGTTGTGAGGATGTAGGGAGGGCCGCACAGCAGCAAAGAACACAGCCTGCTTCACCTCTTGATGAGCATGGAAAGGTGTTTTTCCTCTCCCTCCCAGCTCCTTGGCCCTCTGCAGGGCCTCCCATGTCCAAACCGCCAAGTAAGGACCGGGTTCCTCAACACGCTGCTGGGACCTAGGCCCGTCAGGACACCTGCTTCCAGAGCAGCAGGGTTTAGTGTCCGGTTTGATGGGCTCATCTGAGAGCAGAGTTCTCCTTACCTGTGTGTGAGGAAGCCAGGGAGACCCAGGGCCTCTCATTCTGGGGCAGGATGTGCTGATTCTTTCTAAGCAGGACACATTTTGGTTTTAATCCTTATTCTAGGTGGACACTTTGAAAAAATATATACTCATTTCCTTACTTTGGCAAAAGAGGTATATAGGTAGAGGATAGTGAATAGAATTTAACCCCCTTAAGATTTCACTTTTTTTTTCTCTTAAGAGTCAACAAGATTTCTGAAACAAAAATCCTACACACATATGCATTAATTGAATACATATTAAGGTATAACATAGTAAAGCATGTTTAACTCAATTAAGGTATAACAGAGTAAGTTTAATTACTAGAAATTTAATTAAAGTATAACGTATTAAGGTATGTCAAGTACACCAATGTTAAGTGTACACCTTGATAATTTTAATGTAAGTCATCGCTTGTGTAACTTTCACCCAGATGGAGACACCCTAGAATCTCCAGAAGTTTTCCTTATGTTTCTTCCCAATTTCTTCCCCCAGCCCCAAGGTAACTACTAGTCTTATTCCCATTTGTAGATGGTATGAAATATTTAGACTTAAACATATTTTTCTCCAGAAAGTCTCTTGTCCTCTGCAATTGTCTTGTTTTATAGCCAGAAACATATTTTATGGGTTTTATGGCTTTTGTTAAGAACCACGTTGCCTTTTCACAACTGTAGGAATGAGTGGTGTTTTGAAGTGTTGGGATTTGAGTGTTCTTTCCAGATTTTGTTTGACTCTATCTAAGTTACTGTTTATCTGGTCTCTTGGGAATGCTGGCATTCAAGGTTTTTATGTAGATTATTCAGCTAGATAATCCTAATTAAAAATGATATAAGCTGCTCTTTTCCATAATAGGTTTTAATATTAAAACTTACTTGTTTAATTTATTTATTGCTTAAAAGATTGAAGATAACTTATAAAGAAAAATATATTATGTGGAAACAAAAAAAATAGATGTGAAAGGAGAAAGAAAGAAAAGCAGGGCAGAGAGTGGACCAAGAGCATTCAAAATGACAAGCATCACTTGGGTGTTCTTAATATTTGGATTTTCCAATTATAAAGTTGATTTCATTAGCTTATTTAATTATAAACTATCAATCATCTAGATAATTGAAGCTTGTCTCAAATGGACAGATTGCTTAGATAAAATGTTCTTATAGAAGTAGGCCCAAGTTTCTCTATAAAGATTCTGAGATGGAAAGTATTCATAAGGGCACTGATCCCACCTTCCAGTGGGAATTGTTGGAAAAGACAAATTGATACCTACTTTGGGTACAATTATCCTGCCTAACAAAATGCCAATGGGCCCCTTTTCACTCCTTGTTGGCAAAATCTACTTTAAATTTGGAAATATCTCTTAAGCAGAATTTCTCATAGGATGATTTTTGAGATTCTTCCTACTTGGAAATGTTGCTCTCAATCCTGTTGGTTGGTGGGAACAGGTATCATAAGAGACTATGTCTGTCATCTTTACCAGGCTATCTACCCCTCCCCCCCATAGTGTCTTGTATGTAACAGGCCTCAGTAAACACTATTGGATGTTGGATGGAGGAATGATCCTCATTCCTTGCACACAAGAGGAGCTGGGAGTGATCTGTCCCAGCACATGGCTCTCCTCCCTTGCCTGCCCTGAGAGGTCTGATAAGAGCTTTCTCAGCAGCCTGAACACATCTGTTCACATCTGTTACTAAGTGCATGAACATGCTTCCCATTTTGTTTTTATCACAAAATGTAGTACATCAGACAGAGTTCTTATGACATAAATGCTGTTGCCTTAATTTTTTGGGAAAAAAGCCTATTTTTCAAAATACTAAAGACCCATTTAGGAAATCTATAGAAAGTAAACCTCACTTGGTTTAGTTTAGATGCTCTAATGAAGAGCCTTCCAACTTTTTTGTGTGAACGTCCTGTCATCAGGGTAAAAACGATCTTATGGTTAAATCAAATTGTGGTTGATATGGAGACATTGAACATGGGTTCACTTTTGTGAATACTTCAGTGAATATTCAACCCTGCAGACGAAACATCTACTTCAAATCCCTGCCTCCCCAACACACATTTTTGTCACAACATAAATCATGGTCAAAATCATGTCTCTCCATCCACCCCTATCAAATAAAGATAAAAGGCCCACCTGTGAAAACTCTGCTCTCATTGTTAAACCTTCATTTTAAGTAAAGAGAGGGTAGAGTGCAATTTCTACTAGGGCTGTCTTGTATCCTCCAGTGCTCTACTCTGCAAGCTCCCAGCGTTCTCGTTGTGCAGTAACACAAGTCTCCTGTAGGTGGCTCTACCTCCCCATTGTCTCCTTTGATCTAGAAGTGGCCACAATTCTTCAAGCTCCGGACAGAATGCTATTGGAGCTTGAGCAAGGTGCTCTGAAATGTAAATACAAACGCATGGGCCTGTATATTAGTGGATGCTGCCTGTACAGAAAAGAAAGCCATTAGACATTTAAATGAGAGGGCATTGGAAAAGTCCCCCGGTGGGCAGCCCCGTCTAGTCTCAGCAGCGCTGCAGCCCTCACTGCCGGCTGGTGATGGCAGCGGACCCGACCCAGGTCCTGAGTGTCAGACCAGTATTTCCTGACATGTATTTTTCAAGACACCAATTTAGCAAGATCCTCAGTGAAAAAACAAGGCAATGTAGTGAAATTTGGGTAAGGTTATATGCTGTTCTCTTTGGAGTCTCATAAAGCATCTTCATATTTTAAGAGGCTTGAAAAGTCCTGCAGGAAACAAATCAGTTTAACTTTGCTTAGCTTGAAATTTTATGAACTCAGGACCTATTAATATCAAGCAGAGCTGTGTTCTGTTGGAATGTACTTTTGGAAGTGGCATCTACAATGTTTCAAAGGGTGGGGCAAGAAGTTGGGGCCTCTGCACTTTTCTGGGGTGGGAGGAGGGTGCAGCAGAGGCTCTCCTCTTTGGCAGCTCTGCTGAGCAGCCGGGTACCACGGAAGGGTGTGTGTGTGTGTGCGTGCGTGTGTGTCCATTGCCCAACACACATTGTGGAAGCTGCTCAGTCCTCCCAAGAATCAGCAAAGGGAAAATCCCATTTATGGGTGCTTTATCTGGACTCCTTTTATGCATAACTAATGTCTTCCTCATGGCATTTCCAGAGTAGGTAGAACGTCCATGTCACAGGTGAGAAGACTGATGAGCTGAGGGGCAGGCTCACTTGCTTGAGTTTCCGTGGTAGCAAGTGGCAGAGCCAAGATTTAAACCTGTTGGCCTTGAATGTCTTTACTTTGTGTTTTGTTTTGTTTTAATACACTATACCAGGGAACTGCTGAGAGCATTTTCATAAAGAGGTCATTTGGACTGATTTACCTTCAGCAATCCGTTAAGATGGAGAGGAAAGAAAAGTGAATGTAAATCAGGAGACCCAGGGAGAAATTCCAGCATTACCACTTCCTGCCCGTGTGGCCTTTGGGCAAGTTATTTAACCTCTTTGAGCTCTAATTACCTCTCCCCTAAAATAAGAATAACTGATGGAGAACTAAATTAGAACTAAGGGTATGGACCCTTAGTACATAACAGATGCTCCAGAATGTCTGTGTAGTCCCTTGAGCCAGTTCTTGTGTCCCCACCAGCCACAAGCAAGAGGTGGCTGCTCCCATTCTGCCTGGGGCTCTGAATCATTAGGCCTGAAGGCCCAGTCTTGGGGCAACACAACTCAGGTCGTCTCTTCTAAACTTCCCTAGGGTGTTGGAGCCTTGGATGTTAGCCAGGACCAGGTCAGAGAATAGACCCGAAGCATGGTCCCAGTTATCAGGAGTCAGAGCTAAATTTAGGATGCAACTGTGAAAATGAGTACTCAGCAGGCTCCGTGAAGTAGGGAGGTGAGGAATTATCTGGCAAACTTGATTAATGTAGACAGGCCATGCTGATAATTTGCCCAGTTCTCAACCAAATAGCCCCTCTCCAGTAGTTTTCTTCCTGAAACCATCTGGGTCCTCACCCCTAGGATCTTTATCATGTGTTTTGCCTTTAGTTGCATGGGGTTTTCTTTGGTGGGAATTATTAAATATTTGCTTTGACTGAGCTCTTCTCTTATTCTAAAGATGGCAAACTGGTAACTTTAGAATGCCATTCAGCTCTCAGAATGTTCCTTGTGGCCTGCACAATTTAAAAATAAATTGAGCTTTCATTGGAAGATTTGGAGATTTCATAAAAAAAAATTGTATCTTAAAAAAATAGGAAGATAGAGCCACACAGGTCTCAGGTTCTTCCAGGGCCACACAGGTGGCTTCTGCCCCTTCTCAGTGTCCCCAGTTTCTTCCTGTCCCATTGTGGCTACCCCAAAGTCCTGGCTAAAGATGGAATTTGTTAGAAATATGAATTTTCGGCCCTACCCCAGACTTACTAATACAGAATCTTGGTGCCGGGTGGAGGGAGTGTTTAGAAATATGTGTTTTCACAAGCCCTCCAACTGATTCTGATCCAGATGCAAGTTTGAGAACCACTTGTATAGAAAAATCCTTAAATGAGACTTGGCAATCCTGGGTCTTTGCTTCAACTTTGGCATTAGATCCTAGTTAAAACTTGGTCTCATTCATTCATTCGTTCAGCCAGACATTTAATGCACAGATTTATGGAGCATTTATATGTAGCAAGCACTTTGCTGGTTGTTAATGATAAAAGAGCTGACCCAGACAGTGTCTTGCTCTCACAGAGTACGTAGTCCAGTGAGGGACAGAGACAGAGACCTCAGTTTTAGCACCTGCTCCTATTACCAGTGCTGGTTTTCAAGTTGAGTTCTGCAGAGTCCCAGGGCTGTGATGAAGGGTGTGGAACTCCGCGGGGGTAGGAGATACAAAAGGAGGCTGAGGGACGGGGCTCAGACTTCATCTTTGGATTAACCAGAACATCTTTATTTTTACCTCTTTCTTTTTTTATTTTAGCATTCCAAATAAGAGTTATTTGGGAGGGAAAAGAAAGGTTCTGCTGTTAAAACAGTTTGAATGCTACTAGACTAGGCAATTTTTTAGGTACCTTTAGGTCTACATAGCTAAGAAACACAGTGGGGCATTACCAACCATTTTTTTTCTTTTAGGTGATGAAAGGTGGGGGAAAACATCCTAAAAAAGCCATCCTACATCATACACATTAGGATGGCTTTTACTAAAAACAAGGCAAAGAACACTTAA
Source organism: Mirounga angustirostris (assembly GCF_029215605.1). NCBI lineage: Eukaryota > Metazoa > Chordata > Mammalia > Carnivora > Phocidae > Mirounga > Mirounga angustirostris. Next base: position 41,537,538 of record NW_026991720.1, read on the forward strand.
AGTGTTGGTGAGGATGTGTAGAAATTGGAGCTCTTGTACATTGCTGGTGGGAATGTAAAATGGTGCAGCTGCTGTGGAAAACAGTGTGATGATTCCTCAAGAAATTAAACATAGAATGACCATATGATCCAGTAATTCCACTTCTGGGTATATACTCAAAAGAATTACAAGCAGGGACTCAAATAGGTATTTGTGGACCAATGTTCACAGCAGCGTTATTCACAACAAACAAAAGATGGAAGCTTCCCACATGACCATTGATGGACAAATGGGTAAACAAAACGCGTTGTATGCACACCATGGAATATTATCCAGCCTTAAAAAGGAAAAACATTTTGACAGATGCACAACATGGGTGCACCTTGAGGACATTATGAAACACATGACACATGACATATAATATGAAATAAGCCAGCCACAAAAGGAAAAATACTGTGCTTACATGATTCTGCTTACATGAGATATCTAGAGTAGTCAAAGTCATAGAACCAAGAGTAGAGTAGTAGAGGTTACCCGGGCTGGGGGAGGGAGGAATGGGGAGTTAGTATTGAATGGGCGCAGAATTTTAGTTTGGGATGAGGAAAAAGTTTAGAGATGGGTGGTGGTGATAGTTGTAAAATGTTGTGAATGTACTCAGTGCCACTGATCTGTGCACTTAAAAGTGGTTAAGATGGTAAAATTCATGTATATGTTTTTCCGCAACAAAAAGAAGCCCATCCTACAATTTTCCTACAAAAGCCGGCCTTCCCTTGCCTCCCCCAGCCCCCTTCACTTTCTTCCCTTTCACTTTGTCTCCATTCAAGATTTTTGTTCCTGCTGCAAACAAAACTGTTTTGAATAATTTAAGGCTGTTTTGTTACTGTTTGTTACTGTTTTGAATAATTACGGCTGGGAAAGTCGGTGCAAATGAAATCATCTCACTCACTGGGCGGATAGGACAAGGCACTCCAAGCAGGGGTTGACAATTGCAGCTGGTGGAAAGGTCTGTGTCACTGCCTGAGCTAGTGTGCTGAATTTGAGGGGAGGATGAGTGTGATCTGGAGACAACATACTGAGGAAAATAATTGTAAGCACTCCCAGAAGATCTAGACAACTGTCATCTTCTGGAGCCTCAGGTATTTTCCCATACGAGGCAGAGAGAACTGCTTCACGGCTTGGTAATCTTGGCCCCGTGGTGCTTTGAACCCTTTGCCTGGTGGTCCTCACACCTGGGGGTGCATCAAGCTTATCTGAAGACTTTTGTTATAGCACAGATTGCTGGGCTCTACCCCCAGAGTTTCTGATTCTGATTCCCTAAGTTTCTGATTCTGATTCCCCAAGAATTTGTAATTCTGGGTGATGGTGATGTCAGTTTGGGACTACACTTTCAGGACTGCTTTTGGCAACTTCGTTTACAGCTGAGAAGGAATGAAACACACGTGCAAAGGAAAAGTCGATAGTGAGGGTGCTGGATGTGTGCAGGGCAATGGATGGGGGGAGGGGAAGGATGGAATCTTCTCCGTCTGGATTCCAAAGTCTTTTCTCTCACCCTTGCTGGGGCTTGGGGCAAGTAACTTAATTTCCTTATGTTTAAAATGCAGAACTTTTGTGAGGATTTGAAACTGTGTGTGTAACTCCGGGCACCACGCTTACTTTAAGGTGGCTACCATTTTGTTATGTTATCCTGGTGGGGAGCTTTGGGCCTCGCCGCAAGCATACAGAGGGCCTCTGAGCAGGGGCACCCAGAAGGAGAAAGGAGGCATCGGAAGGGGCCATGGTTTTGCCTGGGCCTGGCTTTGTTCCAAACTCAATGGATTTTGAAGCCCTAGAAAAGCTGGCAATTAGATTCTTAAGGAGGTTCATCTAACCACAAACAGATCCCACTTGCTCTAAATCATCTTTAACACTTCAGCTGGCTCGAGCGCACCATGAGTCATTCACAAGGGTGCTGAAATCCGGAGACTTCCCTAAAGGCCCCAGAGGTACAGCCTCTCAGACCCCAGGCACTCTCAGCTGATTGAACATGATGGGAGCTCTGTTACAGTATGTCACCGGGTCCCCTATCATTCCCCCTGGCCACCATCTCCTCAATCACCACTGGTCAGTGTCACTGTCATGAAGAATTAGCACATCTCCTTGGCTAGTATGGACACATCAAGGAGCGAGTCCAAGGTCCCTTCCCTGGTTTGGTTTCCAAAGGAAATCTGAATGCCAACCTCAGGCCTGTGTTGACATAGAATCTGGTGAAATGCATTTTCATTAGGGCTACACAACAGGCTTCTGGGTGAGATCTGGGAGCCACCTGGCTGACAGCACCTTATTCTGTTCCACTGCTGTCAGATCGATGCCGGTGAGTGACCTGGGAGTGCACACGTTGCCAGCAAGTTCTCAAAGAAATGCTCACAAATATCCCTGCGATCCCTGTCATTGTAGTAAGACTCACTTATTTTTAGCATTTTCTCTAAGGAAAGAAAATGTGGATGGTAACAAGAAGAATAATACAACAGTGGAGCGCCTTGGTGCCTCAGTTGGTTATGCGTCTGCCTTCCTTCGGCTCGGGTCATGGTCCCAGGGTCCTGGGATCAAGTCCTACATCAGGCTTCCTGCTCAGCGGGGAGCCTGCTTCTCCCTCTGCCCCTCCCCCCTGCTTGTGCTCTTTCTCTTTCTCTCTCAAATAAATAAATAAATAAATAAATAAATAAATAAATAAAATCTTTAAAAAATTAATACAACAGTATCCAACCATTTAGAGTGTGAAGTGACAAAGCCAAGGTCAACTTTACTGGGGAAAGGAACATAAACACTCGCTGCTGGGTGCGGCATCAGCCCAGATGCCTCCTTCCTGTGTGTTGAACCAGCCAGCATGCAGGGAGACTGACCCTGGAGGAGGCAGTGCAGAGGAGGCTCACACAGGTGTCTGTTGGGGGACCTTCTGGTTTCATTATTTGTGATGGGGCCATTGTTGCAATGTGTGTTTGCAGAAAGCAGAAAGAAAGCAGTTTGGGAAACACTTTTCTCCAGCCTGCCATTTCCCAGACTGTTTTGCAGGAAAGCAGCCCTGCAAGATGTTACTAGAAGTGCCTCACAAAAGTGATTTGAAAATTTAGGGAACATTTCACCCCATGCCTGCCACACCTGTGGTCAGCAGCCTTGTTGCACAAGGTCAAATCAGGAAAGAGAAAAATTTCCAGGCTCAATTTAGGAAAATGAAAAAGATATTTTAAGTCAGGGAGTGAAAAATTGGCAGCTATGCTTAAGTGTTCTTTCCTTGTCTCCTGCTCCCTGAGCGGGGGAGAGAGGAGCATTTCATTTTTCTTTTTGGGCCGGTGACTTTCTTGCTCCTGCAGTTTGTTTGTTCCATAAGCCCAGCATTTGTAGTCCTGCAGGGATCCTCCCCAGAGGCAGCCTCTGTTCAGGACTCCGCCCTGGGACAGCTACCCAGCCTTGGCTCTAGGTGACCCAGAGGACGCAGAGCTGGCCAGTACAAGGTCAGGGAGCCCTTTCTAGGACAAAGGACACAGCAAGGGAATCTATCTCATTTAGTTCAGTTTCTTGTTCCTGAAATTTCATCAGGAAAACAGATCATAAAGCCTGGTGACCATCGGTTGCTTGTCTCTCTCCTAGACTGTAAATTTCTTGAGACTTGCCTTGCACCTGGTACATGCTCTGTGTGTTTTATGTATAGTTGAAAATAACATATATTCTCTAATGTTGAGCATAGTTAATATACATCCAGTTTGTTCACTAGGACTTTTTGTTTGCTTGTTCTATTTGTTTCTGTGACAACTATCTTAAAATCTTTTACTGGGCACCTGGATGGCTCAGTCGTTAAGCGTCTGCCTTTGGCTCAGGTCATGATCCCAGGGTCCTGGGATCGAGTCCCACATCGGGCTCCCTGCTCTGCGGAAGCCTGCTTCTCCCTCTCCCACTCCCCCTGCTTGTGTTGCTGCTCTCGCTATGTCTCTCTGTCAAAAAAATAAATAAAATCTTTAAAAAAAAAATCTTTTACTTATGGTGGACTTAATACTTGCTTTCTGTAATTGCAAATTTTTCCTTTGTATGATCTGAGACTATGTTATTATAATCATACAGTTCAACGTTGTTTTATCTTCCTGGCAGAACTGTTCCTTTTATCATTGGCCTCTTTTATCCCTGATGATGCCTTTTGCCTTAAGATGCCACTGACTTCTTCATTGCACAACACACCCACTTCCCCAGATGCATCTTCTCCTTTGGGGTTGACAACATCTGGGCCTGCTGATCTGTGCTTTATGAAACTCCAATCTCCCTTGGCCACTGTTACTACTTTCTTCTGGTTGTCTTTTTTGGCTTTTCTATTTTAAGAAAAAAAATATGGAAGGTGATAAAAATAACAAACCCTATCATTTAAAACCAGACCAAATTGTTTCTATTTCCTTTGACAATCAGCTCCTTCTGAATAAAATATTACCCCTCTCACTGTTCTTCATCTGCTCATCCTTCACTTTTTGTGTAGGCATCACCTCCTCCAGTTAGCCATCCATGAATACCTCCCCTCCATCTAGGTGTACTCACTGGTTTGGAGGCCTTCCTGTGTCCTTTCTGGCTTCATGTGCAGCCCATTATCTCAGATCCCTCACATTCTGAATGCTGCCTCTTCATCTTTCTTGTGGACATACCCGCATGCTGGGAACCAAGTCAACTTCTCTGTTCCATTTCACTCCCGGTCTGCCATGCAGCTGACACACTGTAAATATGGTCGAACTCAACAGACAGCTATTCCCTTTACCTTACTTTAGGTGTGTGTCAAGTTCAGTCCAGCTTTCTGAGCGTCCCTCCCCCAAAGCCCTCACACCTCCCTGGCTCTAGCTTATGCCTCCAAATTGATGACTTTCGGTGTCTGCGCCTTGAATCCTGTCCTCTCTCTGAGCTCTGTAGCACATCTTAGAAGCTTAGACAACCAATCCCACTTGCTAGTCAGCAACCTCACCTTGCTCCCCCCGCCCCCCGTGTCAGTCTGCACACCCTCATCCTGCACATACCATTTTGTTCCCAAAGCCCCTACCCTTTTTGGAGTCATTTATTCCCACCTTTAGCAGCTCCCTTATTTAAACCTGTGCCCAGCCACGCACTCAGCTTGTTGATATCCCCTTTTAAATCTCACTTTTGTCTTCCCTACTTCTCAGGTCTTACTACCCTGACCCTGCTCCAGGCGTTCATCCTTTGCGCCACTCCGCCCTGAACCCCTGTCTCCAAGCTGCTTACCGGGGCCCCCTTCCCAGCCTCATCCCCTCCTCACCCCCCTCTCATCTTTTCCCGCTTCTCCTTGGTGCCGCCTCCCACCCAGTCAGACTGGGTTTTCCTGCCAACCAGAACCTTCCTTCCCTCCTCTGGGTTTCCTTCCTTTACCTGGACTATCCTGGCCCAGCCCTCCATACGGGCAAATTCAGCTATTTGATAGGTGTGGGCACTGACCAATCACAACGGAAACCATCGCGTCAGGAGGCGAGTGGGCCAATCAGAACAGACGTCAGGCGTAAACGATGGGCTTTGTCCAGTATCAGCTCCTCTGCTTCCTGGACGGAATCTGCTCGGCCTTCAGGGTCCCTTCCAATCTTATCAGGGGGTTGGATCCACCCTGGCTGCTGCAGCCTTCATTGTTCTCTCCTCTGGAGTCCACCTGCAGTCATTGTCTGAGTCACACCTGCCAATCCATGATTACTCGGAGGCCCTTGCTGTTCACTAGAGCTTCGTGTGAGCTTTTCTATTTTTCCTCAACTAGACTAAGAGCTCCTCGGGGCAGAGACCACGCTTGCCGTTAGTGGGTATTAGAGTGTGGTACCTGAAACAGCAGGATCAGAATCACCTGGGAAATTAGAAATGCAAATTCTCAGGCCTCACTGCAGATGTATTGAATCGGAAACTCTGAGCTCGGGACCAGAGTTTAAACAACCAGCTTTTAAGTGATTCTAATGCTCACTCAAGTTTGAGAACTAGCTGATTACATAACCTGGGGAGACTGCGTGAAAGTCTCTATGGTGAGATCTCAGTAAAAACTTACCTTGCTGATTAAATGTTTATTCCATCTTTCTCTTCTCCGTCGTGCATGACATTAATTGTATATAGCACAGACACTTAGGTTTGGATCTGACACACATTTAGTAATCACTTGGTAGATCACAGATTCAGGGCTGGGAACATTTCTGTGGGTTTATAATTTTATTCTTACAACAGTCTGGTAGATGTAATTGACTGAATGTCCTCCCCCCCTCAGAATTATATATTGAAATCCTAACTCCAAGATGATGGTATTAGGAGGTGGGGCCTTTGGGAGATCATTAGGCCATGAGGATGGAGCCCTTATGAATGGGTTTAGTGACCTTATAAAAGAGGCCCCTAGAGATCTCTTGCCTGCTTTCTGCCGTATGAAGATTCGATGAGAAGTTGACATTCTGCAACCAGGAAGAGGGTCTCACCAGAATCTGACTTGATCTCGGACTTACAGCCTCTAGAACTGTGAGAAACAAATTTCTGTGGTTAATAAGCCACTCAGTGTATGGTATTCTGTTATAGCAGCCTGAATTAAGATAGTAGGTCTCACTACTTCCATTTAACAGATGAGGAAACTGAAACCTAGGAAGTTCACACCTGGCTCAAGCTCACACGGGTACTAAATGGCAGGGCTGGTATCTGAGCCAAGGCTTCCTAAAGCCAAGTCCAGTGCTCTTTACTTAATAAATTCTTGTTGGGTTATATGGAGATGGGCCTTACTGTGGCTCCAGTGATGACTTCCATGTTCCTATGAATGCTGATGACTAATAACAGTATTTATGGAGGTGGAATTTGAGCTCTTTTCTAGAGGAGGAGTTAAACAAAATACTTTATTTCATCGTTTGACATTTTAATATTTCTGAAATTAGGATGCATTTTATAATCAATAGCATGTCATAGTTTAATGATGTGTTTTATAATCAGTAGTGTCTCAGATGCAGTAAAATTCGGTAGAAAATGTGTGGTCCTTTACATTTGGATAAAATCGAGTGTGGGTGAATGTGTGTGTGTGTGTGTGTGTGTGTCCACTGCCCTTTGGATTTATTCATAACAAACTGTTTAACACTAAACTCTAGGCTCACAGGGGCAAAAAAATCTGTGAAATATTCTGTGCCTTTAAGGTTCTCTTTGGACATAGAAGAGGTACTCTTAGAAGAGGAGAAAGGGTAATAATTGACATTCTCCATCTCCCAAAGGGATAACACAGATCCAGCCTTCTCAACTCCATTGTGTACGCCTCAGGAATTTCAAAATATACAAGGAAAAATGTGAGGTCAGTTTTACCTTTCCAAACAGTGGCCTGAATCTCACCATGCTTAGTCAATACTTAAGAAAAATAACAAGTTTATTCAGTTAGGATTTAAAATAGCAGCTCTGACAATCTGTTATACATTTGCCACTTTGGTTATTTCTCTTTTGAGGTAAGCATATAATTCTGCACAGTGTGTTTGTAAAAGCAGAAAGGAGTAAGGACCCATCTGAAGCTTGGCCACCCTCACAACAGGCCCCCACAGGGAAAGAAGTGCCTGGTTTTCTGAGTGGCAGTCTTGGTTTTGGCAAACATGTTGTGAGTCACAGCATGTCCAAATCCAGTATTTTCTGACTGAGGTTAAAAATGATGGTAAGTGGAGTTTATTCTGGAATGGGGATTTGGGTTGGAATGTGTAACTCCGAACCCATCACTCCTCTTTGCAAACACCATCAATAATTCCCTTGCCTGCTGATTTGCATAAAAACACTACCATTTGGGACCATGCACAGCAAGACCCTGACCTCCTATTTTGTTTATTTCACCTCCCCTTCACATTTTCAACCAAGCTGGACAAATTGGGTTCTCCCAGCTATGCCCTACTCTTTCCTGCCTCTATTGTTTGGAAGAAAATTTCAACTCTCCTGCTATTAAAACTCTCTCTCTTTCCATGTTCTTATCCCAGGTACCACCTGTTTCAGGAAGCCTTTCCAGTTTTCTCCAGTGAATCCAATCTGTCAGTCCTTTGATTCTCTCTAACATTTTTTTTGCCTAATAGTTATATTTGGTCACTTTCTTATTAAAGTTTCTTATTAAACTTCCCATAATAGTGCAGTGCTTCTTAAGGTGTGGAGAGTGCCACTCCTATCAGAACCCTCAGGATCCCGTTCGAAACCTGTTGGTCCAGGATCTGTAGGGACTCAGGAATATGCATGTTTAATAAGCTTTCTAGTGTTCTGTGCCACTGCCCAATTTTGAGGATCACTGTGTAGTGGAAGGAGCTCCCCTGCCTTTTTGTGTTAGGGAAATTTTCATATGTATTTGAAAGCAGAGGGGATAAAATAATGTACCTTCATGAACCTGCCACTCTGGTTTAACAGTGATCAAAACGGGACTAATTATGCTTCACCTACACCCTCTCCCACTTTACAGATGTAATTAAGGTTAGAGACCTAAAGATAGGGAGGCTATTCTGGATTATTGGGGTGAGCCCAATTGGTCACACTGGCCCTTAAAAGCAGACAACTGTCTCTGGCAGAAGAGAGATGCAGAGGAAAGGGAGTTTCGAGAGGCTCCGCATGTGAGGAGAGCGGGGTGAGTTGCTGCTGGCTCTGAGATGGAGAGGTCATGAGCCAGGATGGGAGAGGGGCCCGGAAGAGCTAAGGACGGCCTCTGGCTGATAGCCAGCTAGGAAACGGGGATGTCAATCCTCCAGCCACCAAAAACTGGAATCAGCCAACAACTTGAATAGCTTGTAACTTGGTTCTTCCTCCGAGCCTCCAGAAAGGAAAACAGCCCTGGTGACGCATTGCATTTTGCCTTGTGCGGCTCTCGGCAGACCAGCTGAGCCACGCTATACCCCGACTTCTGATCTACAAAACTGTGAAGTAACCAAAGGGCGCTGATTTGAGCTGCTAAATCTGTGGTAATTTGGGAGGCACCTTATGACTGGTTGTCTCTTCTTTTGTGGTGTTAGGGTTGATCCACCCAATGTATAATTCCCCCTCAGATGTTTTACCTGGTGATTTTCTCAGTCATTGATGATTATCACAAAGAACTTCATTATTTCTTCACTAGTGCTTGCAGAGTGGTGATATTTTAAATCTATCATTCTTTTTTCATTTATTAGCCAGACTCTCCTAAAACACACCACTCTGTGGTTAATCCAAGGTACAGTTCATACAGGAAAGTCAGGGTATCTGCGTGATTCTGGAAAGGCTTCGAAGACAGACAGGTCTGGGTTCTAATCCTGCATCTGCTGTGTAGTGACTAGTTTGCCTTGAGCAAATTACTGTACATCTTTGCGCCCCAGGTTCCTTACTTTAAAGCGGAGACAGCCTTGCAGGGTTGTTACAAGAACTCCGTAAATGAACTTTCACAGCCCGGTGCCTGCTACTGAGTAAGCGCTCATCAAATGTCTGCAATAGAATAAAATTCCAGGGCTGGCCGCCCGTGGGGATCTTCGAGGAGCACAGGCTCAGCTCGCTGTCGGAGTCTGCCTCTAGAATACTCCATCTGGGGGCGCCTGGGTGGCTCAGTTGGTTAAGCGACTGCCTTCGGCTCAGGTCATGATCCTGGAGTCCCTGGATCGAGTCCCGCATCGGGCTCCCTGCTCGGCGGGGAGTCTGCTTCTCCCTCTGACCCTCCCCCCTCTCATGTGCTCTGTCTCTCATTCTCTCTGTCTCAAATAAATGGATGGAATCTTTAAAAAAAAAAAAATAGAATACTCCATCTGCCTCCTTTGTGGGGACTCAGCTCCTGACGTGTTTGCTGCTCTGAGGGCTGGGCTTCCTCCCTGGGCTGCTCAAGGCCCTCTCAGAGTCCCTCAGAGCTGCAGCTGTGACCGGGCAGGCTTACCCCTGCTTCTCAGGAGCAGCCGCAAGGCTGCTGCTTCTTTTTTTTTTTTTTAATTTTATTCATTTGAGAGAGAGAGAGCGCATGAGAGGGGGGAGGGTCAGAGGGAGAAGCAGGCTCCCTGCCGAGCAGGGAGCCCGATGCGGGACTCGATCCCGGGACTCCAGGATCATGACCTGAGCCGAAGGCAGTCGCTTAACCAACTGAGCCACCCAGGGACCCCAGCCGCAAGGCTTCTTGTGCACATCTCCCCAGGGCCTGAAGTTTGTAGTTGGGTCTCTCTTTCGGAGCGAGTGTTTCCAGCAGGGAGCAGTGGGGAGAAGCACAGGTGGCAGGGTTAGGAGAGGGCGGCCCGACTCTCCTCCCAACTTGGCCATCAACCGGCTGCTTGGCACACCAGTGGAGCGCTGTTGGGGACCTGAAGGAAGTCCCTGGGGCCCCTTCCAGATCTCACCTCCTTTCTTTCTTTCTTTCTTTTTTTTTTTTTTAAAGATTCCACCTATTTATTTGACAGAGAGATTCACAGTGAGAGAGGGAACACAAGCAGGGGGAGTGGGAGAGGGAGAAGCAGGCTTCCCGCCGAGCAGGGAGCCCGATGCGGGGCTCGATTCCAGGACCCTGGGATCATGACCTGAGCCGAAGGCAGACGCTTAACGACTGAGCCACCCAGGCGCCCCGATCTCACCTCCTTTCTTATCCCAGTGAGGCAAGTGCGGCAAGCTGGGCCAGGAGCCTTTTGCCTGCCTCTCTAACTTCCCACAGCCAGGCCCGGTAGAATGTTCCACAATCTCAGGACACCCAAAGAAGAGTTGCCGTCCCTCCAGCCTGGCTGGGCTGAGTGACCGCCTCTCTAACTGGCTGTGACCCTCTCAGGCTGGCTCTGCATAATCAGAATAAATTGGAGGCTAAAATATTTGTCTGGACAATTCTGATCAAAAACGTCCCTTCCTTTGATCTTTCAGTCAAAACAAGGTATTCTCCCTGAATTCTGACGATATTAACCTTGAGCCACTTGTTCAGCTGGCCAGGCAGGATTCTCAGGGCTCATTAAGGCCCTTACTCAGCTGCTCAGCTCCAGTGAGGCCCAGGGCTTTGTGCTTTGCTTCCGTAATGCAAATAGTTATTGGCAAGTGTGGAGCTGGGCCTGGAAACCCAGACTCCAGTGGTGCCAAGCTGCTTGCTACCTGCCTCTGTCTGCACACTCAGGAGTTGGATCGAGCACCCTAGAGAGGGACGGCTGATAGTGGGGGAGCCAAGGAGAGGTGCAGGCACCTGAGGAACGGCACTTTTGGGGAGAGATTATGGAGATCAAGCCATCTTTCTTTCCATTTTCCTGCAAAGAGCATTGGCTCAGGAGCTTTGGCAATTAGCTCCCTTAAATAAGTCATTGGTCTCAGCTGACTATGCTAACCGACCCTGGAATGCTTACCTTCCTCCCTGCCCTTTTCCTTGGACTAAGAGGGAAGCCCTCAAAACTATGATTATAAAATTGGGGGCATGGCTCTCTACTCCATAATCTGTCCTATTCCTATCACAGGGCAGTGAAGAACTTTGAAGACCAGTAAATTGATTTTTATTATGAGTGTTACTTTTTAGACCACTTCATGTCTCGGGGTTGTTGGAAAGGACATTCTTGTCTTTTGTCTGTGAAGGATCCTTTCATTTGGACTGGTTGCATGGTCCTGCAATGCATGAGGCTGCTAATTACTGTAGCTACCCCCGCCTCACCCTTGTTCTAGCCCGGAGGGTGGGCACATGACCCAGGCAGGCCAACTGTAGTATTTATTGAGTACGTAAAGTACTATTTGTTGAGTCAATCCAAGGAATGTTTTCATTCTTAGATTAACATTTACTTCCCAAAGTAGGTCATAGGTACTATTGGAAGTGCATAGTGGGAGGCTAGGGGCACCAACAGCCACAGACTAAATAAACATATGGGTCTTCTTAGCTCGTCGATTAAATTAATTCAATATATCTTTATATAAAAAGAAAATGGATGTATTATGGAGTAGAATATACAAATGACTCATTAAGATGAAAGACGGGAATTCAAAGGAACTCTTTGCATGTAGGGTGGATGCTGTCCTTTTCCACTGAGTGTGCCCTGATGACAGGGCTGCTGAGTGCTGCGGAGGGACAGCATGGGCCTGGGCACAGGAGGTGGCGGCTCCAGCCTGCCTCTGTGGAGCCTGCGGATGCCGTTTGGCCTCTCCCATTCTTTTTTTCTCATCCAAACAGTGGGTTTGTCTCCAGAAGTTTCTCTAAGAGTCTAACATCTCATCTTTGCTGTGTGAGTTAGTGAATTGCTTGTCATTAGTAGTGTTAAAAAGGAGATTGAGTGGATTAATTTATTAGTTATAGGGTTTAACTAGTTTAACTTCAGGTCCAATTCTGTAATTCTACTCTGAACCTTAGCCATGTATAGTGCGATAGTTTATGATTGAGAGGGACATTTTCTAGAAGTATGGTGTTACCTAGATTTTTATAGTAGTCAAATAGTATCCATTCAGTGTTGATGTTAATACAAATCATACCGATCATAATATAATCATCATGCATATGTGTCATAATACTATAGCATTAATCCTATATCATAAAGTCAATCATCAAATAATGATTTTAATATTTTAATACTAAATCATATGGGTATGTATGGCAGTGTGCTTAAAGCGAAGAAAGTTGGCTGGGCATAAACCCAAGCAGGGAGGCCCTGTGGGCATCTGTAGGGAACAGGTGAGGGTTTTCTTAAACATGCAGAGTTAATTTAAAGCGGAAGAGGACTGTGACAGAGACATTTAATGCTTGCTAAATGTCCGTGGATTCTCCATTCTTCCCAGCCTCCCTTGAGAGTGGGCAGGCCCACATGACAGGTTCTAACCAATCGACTGTGAGTGGAAGTCACTTCCAAGCTGACGTGGAAAAAAGGCTCTAGAGAGACCCTCTAGTTCTCTTCTCCCCCTGCCACTGAGATTGTGGAGTTGTGTTTTGAGATGGCAGAGCCATAAGATGGAAAGCACCAGGATCTTTGGGACAGTGCTTAAAGGATGCCGCCAGAAGCCATGGGCCGGGCTGACTTTGAAATAAGGTATTGTGTTGATTCGGGGTTGGTTATCACTAAAGCTTTTCTATCCTGCCTGATTCATGGACTGATGTTTATGGTTCTGCACATCTTACAATGCAAACTTGATGATGCCGCCTCTTGCCTGAAAACCACTGATGGCTACCTGAGCTCTTGGGACAGTAGCACAATCCTTTCCATGGAGTTGCCCGCCTCCTGGCCTTTTCTTGGACACTCCTCTTGGTGACCTCTTCACCTGGCCAGCTCTACATCATGCCACTCCCCATGGGAAGCCTGGGGGAGGCCTGCCCTCACCCCCACCCCCACCCCCACGGGATTCCTCTGACCTGCTCAATGAACACCCCCTACTTACCATTCAGAGGTTTATTCCCATTGTGATTTGAGTGATTACCTGTGATTATCAAGTGATTGCTTGATACCTGTCTCCTACTGTGGAGAACATAGGCAAAAGCTGCCTTACTCACTGCTATATCCTCAGAGTCAGGCCTGAGGCTTGACACACGCCAACATTCGAGAAAGTAGTTGCAGACCTGTGAGAAGCTTTCCTGCACAAGTCTGAAGGACCACCCCTCTCCTGTGAGAGGCAGTTCTGGGACAGCAGGCCAAAGGCAAACTGCTTCGTGTTACGTGATAATGACATTACCAACAACAGTGATCAGAGGAACTGATACGTTTTTGGACACTTAGCTCAATGCTCAGAGCCCTCATCCTCTCCATAACTCTTATCAGGTAGCTGCTGTCTCTACCCCCATTTTACAGATGAAATCATTGGGGCATGGAGACCTTAAGTCCACATGGCTAATAAGTCATGGAGCTAGCACTCTAACACTGCTAAAAACGCTCCTCCTTGGTTCTGAGCCTGGCTCCTGGGAGGCCGTTAGCATGGTCCCCCCCTCTGTTCTTTGGCAAGAGGAGAGAGCCCTTGGGAGTGATAGAGAGAGGAGGAGTACCAGGCTGCAGTGTGGCAGGGGGATGGATAGGAGGGCCAGCCTTCTGGAGTTCCCAGAGCACCCAGGACCCTGCAGGAGGCTCGGCGAAGGTAGCTTGGGAGGGACATGAGGCTTTACCCCTGTCGTGTCATTTAAAAGTGTGTGAAATGGACTTAGAAGGCATCCAAAATGATTTTTTCATTACAAAGATTGTCTTTGGTGACTTGGAAAAGGTTTAGTGCAGCACCGAACATGATTTTTCTTTACTCCTAATTAATTTATTTTCTGCCAAAGAAATTGACCGTGTCCCTTTAAACAGCACCAACCCCAGAGCAAGGTGCCCCTGGAGGGAACCATGGGATCAATTTTTCAGCCAGGGACCATGCAGCTTGGCTATACAGGCTTAAGGCTTTTAATTTGCTTATACATAGAGTGGCTTGAGCTCTATACATCACCAAATCAATGCAAATCAGTTTACTTGAAGCTGGTTCAATTTTAAAAGAATTTCATTAACCAGCAATGAAAGGCCTGGTTTAATATGATTACTATAGGATCCCAAGCTCATCAGGAAGGATTCCTTTTCTATAATGATCTTAACATTTATATCATGGCATTTTCTAAGAAAATAAAAAAGGGAAACAAAAAAGCATACTAGCGGAAGACACTGAAAATAATGCTTTTATTCTTACGGAATTTAGTGTTGGAACCACCATTAAACAAACTTCTTTTCCCAAATGGCAAGGACCTCAGGGAGGAAACATGTTTATTTAAACATTCGTGTGTGGATGTCTATAGACACACACCCCTAGACACATGTTCATTGCATTATCTAATCCACACAGAACTGTAACCACTCCAAGGCGGAAGAACCTTAGTGGCATTTAATACAATCACTTAATTTTACTGAAGAAACTGACGCCCAGAGACTGTAAATGGTGATCAGAGGTCAACCATCTGGTTAGCAGAGATGAGGGCCTGGAAATCAGGTCTCTGCTCCCCTCTCTGTAACTCCCCACTGGTGGCAAAACTTGGAAGCCCTTGCCTGACTCACAGCAGGTGATGAGAGGCACAGTGGGAAATCGCCTCCCCGGAAGTACTTTTCATAAAAACAAAAGGAACCCTGTAATTTTCAATAACATGGATGAACCTTGAGGACATCATGTTAAATGAAATTAGCCAATTTCCGAAGGACAAATGCTGCGCGAGCCACTTACATGGAGGTAGCGTGGAGGGCATACAGTTTCAGTGAAGCAAGAAGAATAAGCTCTAGAGTTCTGCTTACAACATCGTGCCTGTAGATGACAGTACCATTTTGTGCCCTTAAACATGTAAGAGAGGGCATCTCATATTAGGTGTTCTTACCACAATAAAATAACATCAAAAGTAAAGATCCATTTGGAGGTAAGGCATTTATATTTTTATATGGAGAAGCTCACATCACCTTTGGTGGCTTGGAAAAGCGTTTAGTCCAGCACTCATTGTAGATTTTCTTTTCTCCTAATTAATTTATTTTCTGCCAAAGAAATGGAATGTGTCCTTTAAACAGCACAATTCCCAAAGCAAGGTGTCCCTGGAGGGAAGTGTTAAGGAGGGAAGTTCTATTTCATCTCACCAAGATTTCTCCCCTGTGCCCACCCTCCGTACTAACTCTGTCTTCCCTGGGGAGAGTGTTAATCTGATTTGTTGGAGGCCCGAGTTCCTTCTGGGCCCCACTGACTGTGGGGTGGGGTTAGTGACTTTCAAGACCAGCACCCCACCATGCTCCCCCATGTCCTAGGTCTTGCTGCCATTTAGCAAGCCCACCTGCATTCTCTGGGGCAGGTCCAGCCACTTCTGCTTCTGTTCTTCCTCCTCTGCTGACCATGGAACCTGGTGGGGAAGGCAGCCTGGGTCTGCTCTGTAGCCCATTCACCTCAGAGTCAGAGGACAGAGAATGGAAACCCAAGGAAGGAACTTGAGCCTGAGCACCAGGCTTTAATTCAACTTCCACCAAAGAGCCTACATTAGAGGAGATCAAGATGTTGCCTAGCTACTCCAAAAGCAGTTCTTTTGTTTTACATCTGGTTGGAAACTCAAAGACAAGGAGGAGTGAGAAGCAGAGCAGGGATGGACTGTTCCTAGGTTTTCTGACCTTGATCTAAGGCCACAGGCCCTTGTCCAAAGGGGCCCAGGAGTGTTAAGAGAATTCAGAAGTATTTTGTGGTTATTAGGCGAGGAAGTTGGTCCTACCATCTGGTCAGGGTTAAAAAATCAGTGTGGCTGGGAGTAGGGAATGTTTAATTTATATTGAGATGATGTAGAATTTAATGAGGCATGTGGACTTGCCTCTTTAAAATACTTCAATACAGGGCGCCTGTGTGGCTCAGTGAGTTAAGCGTCTGCCTTCGGCTCAGGTCGTGAGCCCAGGGTCCTGGGATGGAGTCCCGCATCGGACTCCCTGCAGGGACCCTGCTTCTCCTTCTTGTTCTGCCTGTCTCTCTCTTTCTCTCTTTCTGTCTCTCATGGATAAATAAATAAATTTTAAAAAAAGAATAAAATAAAATACTTCAATACAGAACTAAACAGTTGAAGTCTTGGCCACTGTTGGGCTGATGGGATTTGGGTTGGGCAGGCTCCCAGGGCAGCCTGTTCCACCTGCTAACATCACCTTTCCCATGTGACAGAGTGATGGTTACAACCATGAGCTTGGGAGATGTTCAAATAGTTTGAATCCTGCTCGCTGCTTATCCAAGTTGAGGCTTTAGGAGAGACATCTAATAGTCTAATGCTTGGTACCTGCTTTAGAGATTGAATTATCTCATCATATGCAGGGTGGACACTGGATGAGCCTGGTCATTGTTACTGTTTGGTCACCCCGCTCGGGTGTGGGATCCTCATGGGCAGCATGGTGGTATCCCATTCATCTTTGCACCCCAGGTTCCTAATCTGAGCCTAGAACATAGAATATGCTCAGTAAATGCTTTCTGAAGGTGGGAAGAGATGGATAAAGAGGATTGGCAATCTGCAAAGCAATTGCTCATAATGTGCACTTGGAAGGTGTATGAGGCTGATGGTCTCTATTCACCCCCAGGCCTCCCCTCACTCTCTTCTGGTCTGCTCAGCAACCTCATCCCTTGGGCTCCCCTCACCCTCTGGCTTCTGGTTGGGTTTGGCTAATGAGAGGCACCAGTGGAAAACAGGAGAGTGGAGAAGAGTGATTTAGGGTGTTTCTTTCTGCACCCTCCTTGCTTCACTGTCACAGTTCTATGGCTGTGGACCTCAACTCCTGTCTGGGAAGCCCCTTCTGACCAGCCATCAGCGACGTTTCCTTCTTTATCCCTCCAGACCTGGGCTAATTATGGCATCCTGCCATTATTATCCCTGGCTGCCTCAGAATCCATTTGAGGTCCCTTTGCCCTGCCCACACCTCTTCAGTGGAAACCCCCTAAGTGGAATTGTCTTTGCTGCCAGGGCCCTGACTGACATTCCTAAAAGCAGTTCTTTTAAAAGACTGTCAACATACATCAATAGCTTATCTGTATCAGTTCGTAGCAGGCTTTTAAGAAGAGAAAGCAACCACTGGAAGGATAAATTGGGTCCTTCTGAATTAACTTGAAATTTTAGTAATTGCATTTTGTTGTTCACAGAGGAAGAAGGGAGAGGACGTTTGCAGTGTGCACAGCATCAGACTGAGGCAGCAACACGCCCATTTTACAGATGAGGACTGTGAAGCTTTAAAAAGTCACCTGTCCTGTCCCGGGTTATCTGTTAGCCTCTGGCAGAGAGAGATCAAGGTAGCATTCCATCTGTTGCTTGTAGTTTGTGAGTAGAAAGAAAACCCGGGGTACCTGGGTGACTCAGTAGGTTGGGTGACTCTTGATCTCAGTTCTTGATCTCAGTTCAGGCCTTGATCTCAGGGCCGTGAGTTCAGGCCCCATGTTGGGCTCCATGCTGGGCGTGGAGCCTACTGAAAGAAAGAAAGAAAGAAAGAAAGAAAGAAAGAAAGAAAGAAAGAAAGAAAGAAAGAAAGAAAGAAAGAAAGAAAGAAAGAAAGAAAGAAAGAAAGGAAGGAAGGAAGGAAGGAAGGAAGGAAGGAAGGAAGGAAGGAAGGAAGGAAGGAGAGAGAGAGAAAGAAAGAAAGAAAGAAAAGAAAGAAAGAAAGAGAGAAAGAAAGAAAAGAAAGAGAGAGAGAGAAAGAAAGAAAGAAAAGAAAGAAAGAAAGAAAGAAAGGAAGGAAGGAAGGAAGGAAGGAAGGAAGGAAGGAAGGAAGGAAGGAAGGAAGAAAAGGAAAGAAAGTTAGGAAGTTAGGAAGGAAGGAAAGAAAAGAAAAGAAAAGAAAAGAAAACCCAATAGGACTTCTTTGTCAAAAAGCCAGTTGGGCCAGCAAAGGCCGATTTGGCTCTTCAGTGGTGGAACGTATTTTTCTTGATCTCCACTGGACATTTCTGGCCATGGTAACATTCTGCTCTGGCAAGGGCTTCTTAAATTCGTCAGGTAAGAATGAGCTTTCCCTGAAGCCACCAAGAGGCGTGGAAGCGGATGGCCTCTCTTTTCTGCACGAAGCCAGTAGAACAGCCTTGGGAGGCCAGCAGCGTTCCAAAATGTGGGGCGAAGGATGCCGATGTTGGGGAGCTCAGCCCCAAAGAGCAGTGGGAGCTGTGGGAAACGGTCTGATTTAGAGCAGATGTGAGAGGCTGCCGGGGGTCGTCTGTCCTCAGCTCATTCAGCCCTTCTGTTGTGTCTGCCTCTGTTTGCTGCCTCAGCCGCCATGGCCTGGGCTAGCCCCACTCTATTTTTAGTTCACATTTCACCTTTCTGTCTGTGAGGTGCTTTTCCCAGCTTAGGAAAACACACTGCAGCCACCAGCGCAGGCCCCTGTGACCTCGGCGGGGGCGAGAGGCTCCCACTTGGAGCTCAGCGGGGCTCCTTCTGGGGGTCTCAGAGGAAGGCTGTCATGGTGCATGAATTCTTAGAGGTTGCTTAGTGGGATTGGTTGTCAAGAGACCCCAGGACTCTATCTTGACCTCAAAGGAGAACACAGGGTGAGGGGCTCCTGGATTGGATAAGTGACAGCTCAGACTTGGTGGGGGAAGGCAACTTGAGGTTTTCTGGCCCCTTGGGCAGGGTCTCTACGGGGCCCTGAAAAGTGCAGCTCCCTCACATCTTCTTCATTCTTGATGTTCTCAACCAGGAGAGGGGAGGGAGACATATGCGTTAAATTTCTATGACTCATTGTTATTATTGGTGACAATATTTATCTGCTAATTAAGGAAAGTTGTGAAAATATAGAAATAACCAAGGAAGAAAAAGAATTTAACCCATTTGATACCATCTAGAGACAATCACTGTTAATGCATTAGTGTACTTACTTCAAATCCTTTTGAATTACATAATATTTTTACATAGTTATAATCAGATGGTAAATACAAAATTGCACATAGTAGTTTTAAGAGACTATTTTTTCCCCCTGGTTATAAAGGTAAAGGCATATTATATATACAGTTTAGAAAATGTATGAAAAATAAAAAAGAAAAGGAAGATTTCTAATATCTTCCCACCCACGGATAATCAATTTATTGGCATATGTCCTGACAGCCTTTTTTTTCTATGCATTTTTAAATATAATCAAGATCATTTTGCCTATTTGATTTTAAAGCACACTCAATACAGGAAATTCACAGGTTCTCGAAGGAAGATGATATGAAGAAAGACTTGATAGATTATCAGCTCTTGATCTTTATCAATTAGATTAATGATTCAATTAAACAGCCAACTTTTAAAGATGCAAAATGACTTTAGTTCTCAGGCAACCAGACTCAGGTCATCTGTCGTCCTGCACAAAGCTGCTTTTAGGTGTTTATTTCAACAGTTCTCCTGACAAAGTGTTCCAAGTATGTAAAATGTTTTCGTGGTGCTAGGAAGTGAGGGAACGGAATGGCACCCATGGTCATTGAATGCAATAAACATTTTGAACAAGGTGAAGGATCGTGGTGTCAGAAACACAATTCCTATTAATGAAAGGAAGAAGGACCTTTAGCAGGGCCAAGTTCATGCTCGTTTTCAGAATCGACCTACAACACATCATCCAAATAGCTGCCTGAGTTTGGTATCCCAACCGTGTAGAAGAAAAGGAGCTAATTCAGTGAATCTCTTTGTAAGTGTATGTCTTTAACCACCGTGCTCGGTAAGGGTGCGTGGATGTCGTATAAGTGGAATGGCTCAGGACTGCCCTCTCACATGGAAGATAGCTGGTTTGGGTTTCACATTCCTGAGCCAGCACCTTTCCCTCCTCAGAACTGTGTAGGGAAACTCTATATTCTGGCCTTCAGGACTGCACGGTGCCTGGGGCCAGATGCTCTTTATTCCTTTGCTTGTAACATGTTTGTAGGACTTTTTTCTTTATTGTGGAAATGAAAATATTTTCCCAAAAATATATAGGTGTGGTGCTATTTTCATTGATGTTAAGCTAGAATGTGGTGACCCCTTTGTTCTGAACAACCAAGCTTCTTTTTTCTCCTAGGGAGTCTTTAAAACCTATGTCATTCATTCATTCGCTCATTCATTCATTCATTCATTTTTAAGATTTTATCTATTTATTTGGCAGAGAGAGAGCGAGCACAAGCAGGGGGAACAGCAGGCAGGGGGAGAAGCAGGCTCCCCACTAAGCAGGGGGGCCTGATGCGGGGCTTGATCCCAGGACCCTGGGTTCATGACCTGAGCCGAAGGCAGATGCTTAACTGACCTCGGAGCCACCCAGGCGCCCCTAAAAGCTGTGTCTTAATGAAAATGTTGTAATCTTCTTCTACCTTAGACATCTACAGCATTGATTATCCATTTTCTGTCCTCTGTATTTCTCATGTCTTTTTTCCTTTTCAGCTCTTTGCCCAGGTCCTCGTCTCTGGGGGAGTTTCTCAGGTCCACCCTTTACACAGTGGTCCTGTTGGCGGCAGGTGCCGGGTTCACTCTCTGCAGCCTGTGATGAGAATTTTAATTCTGTCATCGCATTCTGGGTTTCCATTCTTTTCTTTATTATCCTTCTGTTTAGTTCTTATCTTGCTGTCTTTTTATCTCAGCCCATGTCTTCCTAATTCAGTTTTCTGTTTCTTACAGACGGATACCATGACATCCACTTGAGGAGATCAAGCACTCAGTGAAAAATTTCCTCTTGTTCAGGTAGTAGATTCTTTTTCGAGAGGCACGCTCTTCCTCTTCGTGTTCTGGATGACCTTTCCTTTTCCTTGGTCTCAAATATGTATTTTTTTTATTATTTCCTGTAATCTATTTTCAAATGTACTCACTCTTAGTCACAGGAAAATCTAGCCAGCCTCAGTATTTCATATCAAATATGTGGCATTCATTTACCTTGAGATAGATTTCTGTTCCTTGGTGATGGTGAACTCTCCTTACCTCATCTACACCCAGTGGGCAGTTGATGTACACACTTAGCAGTCCAAATCCCAGTATCTTGATTCAGGAGGGCTCGGCCACTGTCAGCCTTAGTTTTTGGTAGAACTGTGAGTTTCCCCCTTTTCCTTTATCCCCACATGATTCAGGAGAAGTTGATGGAAGCTATGTGATATGCCCTTATTATGGAAAGTAGTCAAGGCAGGAGAACCTCTTATGTGCCCGTCTTTGGGAGGTGATGCATGTACACGATCTCATTGAGTTCTCCCAAGTTCCATCTGAGGTCAGTATGATTACCCCTCTTTTACAGATGAAGAAATATATTTCGTTTTGAGATGAGGTGTCAGGAGGGAGTGTCCAGCTTTTTGACCTATTGCAAAATTACAAATGAAATGTCTCAAAACTCAAAAGATATTTGCCAAAAAGAATCTAAACTGATCTTTCATTACTAGGCAGTTTTATAGGAAAATAAGAAGAGGTTTTCACCAGTTAAGTGTCTAGAAACACACACAAAAAAGTACAAAATGAACCGTGGGCTAAGTAACACAGCTATTACAGATGGTGAGATAGGAATTCCTTTTAATCTAGATTTAACAGAGCCCTTTAGTCCTTTAAAGAAAATTAAATTAGTGTAATGGAAAAAAAAATTAGAGTTCAAAGTCAGATCTATTGTGCAGATGCCTGGCCTTTCTAATGCACAGTCACATGACATACTTTTTCAGGATGATGATGATGATGATCAGAGTTTAGAGCCAGAGACTTGAGAGATATGTATATAATTTACAGCAGAAATTTTCAGTGTGTTTTCTCTTAGCCACGTGGTTCAGCACCGTGGCTGGGCCCTGGTTCAAATGCTGGTAAATTCTGCATCAGGGCCTATTACCTGGCCCGCAAGGGAAAGTTCAGGAGAGCTGAGCCAGCAGGAAGACCCTGCCAATGTGAGCTACCGCATGCTGGGGCCTCTCCTCCCAGGGTGCAGGGTGAAGGCCTGGCTCTCTCAAAGTCACTAGCAGCACCATACTTGCCCCCAAAGGCCTGCTGTGCAAGCTGTCTGGCATCTGTCCCCCGATGCCGGGGAGTTGGGGCGCAGGGTTTTCACGCACCCCCGCGGGGGCTGGCTGCCTGAACTCCCTAACGCGAAGTGCTAATGCAGCGTGGCAGCGAGAGGAGCTGAAGCATCCTTTCCCTGGGGAGTTGCACCCTGAAAGCTGCTGGCCGCCCTGGGGAGGATGTATGAGGTCAAGGTAAGAAGATACTTATTCAGACTTCAGGGGATGGGCAGAAAATTAGATTTAGACAGGGAAAGCAACTATTTATAAAAAATGCCAAGACTTTGTGTTTACTTTGTGGATGTTTTCTGGTCTCCAGTGGGGGAGAAAACTGCACAGGCCAACCTGCACAGCAAGGAAAATCATCTATTTGGGTCCGATCTTAGCTTGCCATCTTCCTGCTTAATGGGAAAGACCCCTCCTCAAAGCATGGGTAGCTTTGGGTTTCCTGGAAGGATGGTTTCCCCTCATAGAAGAGTGTTGGCAATGCTGGGCTGTTCAATATTTGTAGATATTAAGATCTGACAGTCAATTTTACTGTATAGTTATTGGAGCTTAGGAAGTAATAGGCTGTATTTGACCATAAGTTATTCAGCATTCATCATACTATGATACAAGCTGATAGGAATTTACTTCATCTGGTAAAAGCATTAATAATTTGTGTTGCTGTTTGTAAAGATTTAAAAAACAATGTCCTGTTTGTAACTCATCACAAGATACTATATCCTAGAGTACTCTGTTACTGAAGGTGAGTCCACCAAGTATGAGATAGAAACGCTTAAGAAAATAGGCTGATGGTTGATGCCAAAGAGAAACGGAAGCATCAAGGGACCAGAATAAAGTGGTCTTGCCCTGTCCCAGGGTTCTGACATGAGACAAGATCTGCAAATTGCCAGGTGTGCAGATTCCACACTGATCTATGGGTTCACCCCCCACCCCCCATGGCGGGCTTTGTCATAGCATACACCCTTCCCGAGGCTGGGTTCAAGCCCATTAGCCAAATCCCAGGGGAAGTGAATGAGAAAGAGACTTGAATTCTAATTCCTGTGGCTCTGTCTCCAACCTGCTAGGTGGACTTTGTGAATCTCCGTGTTCTCTGTTGTAAAGCAGAGGCATTAAATCAAATCCTCGAAGGAGCCTTGTGTGAGCTAGTGTTTGGGCAAGTGGAAAGCAGTGCAGGAAGACAGGTCCACTCCCTTATTTCAGTCTCTGTTATTCAGCTAAAACCAACACAGACTTCTTCTTGAGTCTTCAGGCAGCTTCCCCAGCCAGTTGCAGGGAATAGGATGGGGGTGGGGTGGGCAAGGAGGGCCAATGCACAAGGTTAGTTCTAAAATGCTGAATGAGGATCTAGGTCTTTGTATTCCATTCTCTTTCCTTGCAGGATGGGGATCCAGGCATGTGGAGGGCCCACTGGGCTGCAGGAAGGGCCAGGAGGGTCTGGGCTGCAGGAAGGGCCAGGAGGGTCTTGCCCACAGTTGTGGTGTGCACACCGGGTGCGGAATAAGGAGCTGGGGTGCACGGCCCCAAACGGGATCATTCATCCAGGAAGGGAAGATGAGGAGCAAGAGCCAAAGGCAGAATTAAATGGGACCAAGAATTGCTGTAGAGCTTAGGAGCACTATGTGGAGGGATACCTGGAGGGGTCCCTAGAAGAAGGTGTTCATGAAACTTTCTTTTTCATAGTGCTTTTTAATGCCATTCTTCAGTTGTATCATGTAGGCAATTATGGGGGTTGAAACGATCCAGTGATACAATCCAGAGACATGGATGCTTTTGCCATCTATGTCTTTAGCACGTACTTAATACCAGAGTCAGGATTCTCCAGTTTTAAAACGTGCACATCCTGACTACTTGGGCTTCACAAGCCAATGAGTACAGAGGTGGTTGCATTAAGCTGGCCCTTTGAAGGCTACAAGTTCCACCAACTTACCTGCAAGTGTTCTAATCTTTGGGAGACTTTTCCTCCCTGACCCCCATAATTTCTTGGAAACCTCAAGGAGTGCTGCACATGTTCTGAGACTCAGTTCTGGTCATTGCCTGCTGCCGTGGCCAGTAAACAGAGGTGCCCCTCTGAGATGGACTTTGCCCAATCTGCTGCCCAAGGGCAGGTTGCTGGAGACCCTCTGCACCCCAGTTCTGGGAAGCTGGGCCTCTCCAAGTCTCATTGCCAAGGGAACCTGACCATTCTTGGGGCTGCTGCAGCTGGGAGACCCACACTCCACTCTGCCTTTGGGCTGATGCACTTGGAATCCAGGTTGCTCTCCTGGAAATGAGAACACCACCTCTAACCCCACCCTTACTGTTAAAATCAGCTAGGGGCAGAACAAGGCTGCTTGAGCCCTAAGTGAGACTGCTCTTTTGTTATTTATTTTTTTTATTTGAGTATAGTTGACGCACAATGTTATATTAGTTTCAGGTGTATAACAGTGATTCAACAAGTTTATACATTATGCTATGTTCACCACACATGTAGTACCATCTGTCCCAATACATCACTATCGCAACATAATTGGCTGCATTCCTTCTGCTGTGCCTTTTATTTCTGTGACTTATTCATTCCATAACTAGAAGCCTGTATCTCCCATGCTCCAGCACCTGTTTTGCCCCTTCCCCACCCCCTTTCCTTCTGGCAACCACCAGTTTATTCTCTGCCTTTATAGATCAGATTCTGCTTTTGGTTTGTTTATTCATGTGTTGTTGTTGTGTTGTGTTGTGTCTTGTTTTTAGATCCCACTTATGAGTAAAATCATACGGTATTTGTCTTTCTTATTTTGACTTATTTCACTTAGCCTCATACCTTCTAGGTCCATCTATACTGGTGAGACTACTCCTTTAATTCCCACCCATAGGTCTTTGTTCCTAGGATGCACACCTGCCAAATAAGTGACATGGGCAGCATGGGATTTGGCATCACTCTGTACCCAGAATCCCATCTGCTCCTCATGTGGGGGCCTCATGGCTTGGGCTGGGCCTCAGGGTCTGATTCCTTTGTCCCTCGTGGTGAATTTCTGCTCCAGGGATTTTGTTGTCCCTGCCACGGTCTGCCTTCCAGGGGGCAACCCGTCTGTCAGACATGTCCATAGGCATTTACACCATAATTCTGGCAGGATTCAAATTTGTTATATTTACATTTTTCCAGGAGGTGTCCAGCACTTGTATAAGTCAGAGATGTACCTAATCTACAGGATGAGCAGTTACATCACCAGACATATCAGTGGGAGCGTCACAATCCCATGAGGCTGGGCTATGGGGACACTGATGGCAGTAACATGGGGCCACCAGCACTGAAAGAAGAGACTAGATTGGGTTTGAAGAAAATCATAAAGTAGTGGTGAGGAGTCTCCACTGCCCATGTCCAAATCCTGGCCCTCTCACTTACCAGCTCTGTGACCTTGGGCTAGTCACTTACCCTTTCTGTGTCTCAGTTTCTTCATCTACAAAAGAGGGATGACAGTAGTATCTACTTTATGGGGTTATTGTGGTGAGCAAATGACTTAATATAGGCAAGGCATATTATACACATTCTCGCTCTGGTTACTGAGTTTTGAAGTCATCAAACACATCCTAACTCGCTAAATATGAAGTTGCCCAGGCCAGGTAGAGCAAGCATCTCAGTTAGTATCCCACAGAAGACTCCAGGACTTTCTGGCTCTTTGATGCTGTAGGAGAAGGGCAGCACTGACCCCCAGCATTCCTCTGATGTGAATTCGGGCCAGGATTCCTACCAGACCTGAAACCCCACTCTTGGACCATTTTTTCCACTACCTGAACGACTTGGACTCACAAAACTTCTCCCATAAGGAAACCAAGATGCCAAGTCCTGGTGGGAAAAGAGCATATTGTCCAATGGGCATTTGGAACATTTGACCTTCTGACTTCTAATTACTTTTCCTGTTATTTATACAGCTGAGTCAGAGGTTCCAGGAGAGTGAGGCAATTCCAGGGGGATTTGGGGGAAGGGGAAGAGTTAGGGAGTGAGAGGAGGAGAGAAAGAATCGGACAGAATGTTTTCTCTGGGAGTAATCAATTGATTCAGCTGTTTTGGCACAGAAATGTCAATTTACTGGACTTTCCAATACCTTTATAAAAGAATGTCTTGTCCGTAGCATTTTGGCACTTTTTATTCCAGGGTGTAGCCAAAATTTAAAAGTTTAAAGATACAGGAATGTAGGGAGATCACAAAGGCTTGAGTCTATGACAGCAATCTCCGGATTTCAATCTGCTCCCACTTTTTATTTATGTCATCGTCAGATAGTCAGATTCGCTAGTGGATGCAAAGTTTGTTCATATGGACTGAGAGTTGGACTTAAAGGTTGCACTCTGGCCCTTTCTGCTTGAAAATGTGCGGTAGCCCTCCTTACATTAAAAGGAACTTCACTCACTTTATTTCTTCCTAAGGTCTCCTGTGCTTTGGCTCTGAGGATTTTTTAATTATAAAAATACTTTGCATGGCAGTTTCAGATCTCATTCCATATGTTAGTCCAATATTAGTGGACATGGCTCATGTACTGTTTTAAAGTAGCAGAGTTTGTGTTTCAAGTAGTTATTTCTATCACCAATTATGTGCAAGTGCTCCTTACGTCCCCTTTTCAGGAGAACTGATATTTATTAAACATCTACTATGTTTCTGACCTGCATTTTGGCAGTTTACGTGAGTTGTGTTATTGAAAAGGACACTGGATGGCAAATTCTGTCCCCCTCATTTTCCTCTCAAGGAAACAGAGGCTCAGAGAGATCAGATAAGTTGCTCAAGGCCACACAACGAGTGGGAGAGGCAGGATTCCAACGTAGACTAGCTGCAGCCCTGCTCACTACTTATCCTGCTCATTCCTGATGCCCCACTGTCCTCCACCTGCCCTTTCCAACACAGTCCCTGCCGCTCATTTTTTGGAGTGTTCTCCCTCCTTTCCTGCCAGCACCATGGTCCAGGGCTTTACCACCTACAGCCAGCACCTGGCAAGAAGCCCCTCACTCATCTCCCAGCTTCTTCCTTTGCCCTCCCTTCAATGTACTCCCAAGTCAGCAGCCAGAGCGAGCCTCTTTCAAACATTTTATTATGAATAACACCACATGTACAAAGAATGGATTTTACAGTGCACATCTGTATGTCCATCCCTAGATTCAGCCATGAACATGTTACTACACTGACTTGATCACAGATCTATCCATCTACCTGTCCCTCTAGGCATCCCTCAGTCCATCTTATCTTGTGATGCATTTCACAGGAAGCTGAGTAACTGGTAGCATCAGTGCTCTTCCCTCTAAATATGTTACATGTGTACAGAATAGATTATTTTTTAACCAAGAGGCAGGGCATCTCATTGTCCTGCTCACACCCCCCAGGGCTTTCATAACCCTTGGAATAAAAGTCCAACCCTTGCCATAGTGTATAAAATCCCAAGGATCCAATTCCACATTCCTTCTGGCTCACTTGGCTCCAGCAGTGGTGACTGCCTTTCTGCTCCTCAGTCATGGCAAGAAGTCCCCTGCCTCAGAGCCTTTGCTCTTGCCCTCCTGTTGTGGCTCCTCCTTGGAGAAGCCTTTCCTGATCCCGTCATCTGAAGGAATCCCCCCGTGCCCCTCTCCATCCATATGACCTCACTTTATTTTTCTTGACATCATTCATACTGCCCAACATGATTTCACACATTGATTTATTTCTGCTATGTCTCCCTGACTAGAATGCAAGCTTGGTGAGGGTGTGGATTTTGTCTTATTCACTCTTGTATGGCCGGAGCCTACAGCATTTCTGGGGTGTAGTAGGTGCATAATAAATGCTTGTTGAATAAATGGATGGATGATGGAAGGAGGAACAGAAGGAAGGAAGAAAAGGAAAGCAGGGGGAGGCAGAGAGGGATGGGAGGAGGGAAAGGGAGAGAAGGGGAAAAGGGGAGGAGGGAGAGAAGGTGGCAGAATGGAAGGAAGGGTTGGTTTCCGGCTGGAGATTGTGTGTCTTTTCAGGGGTCACCTGGTATCACATCACTGAAGGGAACAAGGTTTTTATCCATGTGGCTCCTTGCTGAGGGCTATCCCCAGAATCCAGACCTTAATGGAATGTGCAAAGCAGTGGTGACGGGGTTGGGAGCAAGGCAGGTTGGCATCGCCCCATGGGCCCATTTCCTGCTGCCCCATGCCATGCACCTGTTACATCAAAGCCTCCTCTTTTGACTTTATTTTTGAAGGATTTGCGGAGGCATCTGGGGAGGTTCACAAGAGAGGAGATGATCCCAGCTCAGAGGCTTGAATTTCTCCTCCTTTGATTCATGAGGTGGGAAAATATTGCCTCTGAAAATCTCTGGACTGTCACAGATAATATTTCAACACTGTTTAATCCAGGGATTCCCCGGGCCCTTCTCCTCTGTGGGTTTTTTTTTTATATAGATTTTCTATAATTTTAATAAGCCCAAATCTCCCTGGTCCTTCGTTCTTGCTGCACACAGGTGCTCCACACCTGCTCAAAGTCTTGTCCAGTTTATTCTCTGAATTTCAGGGCAGCGTCCAACCAGGCAATCAAGCATGTTCTTGGAGCGACCAGTTGTTGCCGCTCTTGCATTTTTAAGGGGCAGGGGTGGGAAGGTAGGGCGAGATTTTAATATTGTGGTAAAAGCCTCCAGTGGGTCATCCGTGGAAAAAGGAGCATCGCTGGACACGTGGATCTGTATTGCTTCATATTGCCTTTAGTTTAATTTACACAGGTGAGAATGCCTGACCATGTCAGAGCAGAGGCCTCCAAAGATCTTCATCTGGCTTTGACCTTGGGAGTGCCCGAGGAGAGTTCATCTTTTCTCCTGTTCTGTGTCCTGTGCCCCCGGGAGGCCTGCTGCCCACAAAGCCACAGAGAGTGGGGCCATGTCTCTGCTGTTGCTGCAGGGACTCCTGGAAGGACACTAATGTTGGAGCGGAGACCCCGTTTCCTTGGGCTCCAAAGCTGCTCCCCTCCAGGTGCCGTATTTGAGCCGTGTGCCCTGGCGTCCTCCCTGGGTTCTGAGGATCGCCCTGCTCCCCTACATGGAGCCACACTTTGTCACCGACCAAAGCTGCTTGTGGCCCCTTATCTCGCTCGGCCCCTCCCTAAAGGGCCTGTATCCACGGGGCTCACACACCGTTCTGTGGGGCCTCACTGTCACCTGCCCCCAGCCCTGTCATCGTGGGCTGCCCCAGCTTCAACCTGGGCCACTCCTACCCTTGTGTAGGTGAATTCACGTCAAGAGAGGCCGTGGGTTGGCCTGCAGCCTCGAAGCTGCTAGTGTGTCTGAACTTGGTCGCTCTGGGGGTGGGGCTCCTGATTCCTCACACTCTTGACTGCATCATTGGGGGGCCTGTTTTGTGTGTTCTGGGAGAAACTCCTCAAGGCCGGGCCTCCAGACCTCCTGCTGCTTTTGTCCTCCCGTAATTCCCTGTTTTCAGTCTTTCTGGCTAGAGAGGCTTCTGCTTCCTGCTCGGAGTCCTGACTGATATGGCATGTCTGTTCCAGCTCATTCCTCCAATATCTTTGAGGTAGCCGTTTATATCTCGCTTCCGGATGAGTCCCAAATAGGATATAGACATGGGCCATATGCCACAGAAGCTGGCTTTGAATTCAGGTTCCAGAGGCTTAGTTTTTAACACTGCATTGCTTTGCCTCACCTGAGCAGATAGGAGGGGGGAGGAAGAAAACAATGCCAGGGCAGAAAGAGAAAGAAGACTGTCCCTTCCCTCCCTTCCAGCACCAGGCTGCCTTCCTCCCCAGACTCCAACATGACCAGACTTTCCGAAAGGACGTGTACATCCCGGCTGTCAAAGCTGTTCCCGTCCTGGTACTATCAGAGGGCAAATGGAGATCCTAACATCCCACAAAGTGCTAGAAAGCTGAAATGCTTCAGGAAATTCTGCTCCTCCTCCATGGCTTCATTCACGAGTAACCTTTGCTTATCCTCTAGGCTCGGATAATTGGCTCATCCTCCGGAATCCCATAGTTCTCTAGGTAGCTCATTCATATTTTCAGTGAACTTTGTCCTATGGTATGGTTACTTGTATGCGTCTCCTACCTCCTCTACCAGACTAAAACTGCCTCTTATCTTTGTCTTCCCCATTCACTTACCAATGCAGAGAGCCAGGCCCTGTGTTCGGCCCTGACAATCCAAAGATGAATAGGATACAGCTTTCAGAGTCAAGGAGAGGCTGGTCTGGTGGAGACAGGTAGATACCGTATAATGCAACCTAAGTATAAAAACAGAAAGATGCAGAATGGTCTGAGCCTGGGGAAGGCTCAGAAACGACTCTCCAGAGGAGGTCATTGCGAGCTGAGGTTTTTTAAGTCTGGGTAGGAGTTTTCTAGACAAGGTAGGGGAGGGTATTCTAGGTAGAAGGGAGAGCATGGGCCTCGTGGAATTTGGGGTGGCCAGAGCTCAAGATGGGTAGGAGAAGCGTGGAGAGAGGAGGCAGGCGGTAAGGCAGGGGTAAGTTAGGAAGGGGTGGGCCAGGAAATGCTCAGGAGAGGCTTGTCACAGAGTAGGTGCTACGTAAATGATTTCTGCATGAGAAAACACGTTACTGTATTGTTTTACAAGGCAAATGGAGGTTTTGTCCTGTGGACTGCCCAAGTTCTGCTTTTGCACAGAGCTCTTTCCAGGCCTATTTGAACCATCCATCATGGTGAGAGCATGTCCCTGAATGTTGGGGGAGGGCATCATGAGGGAGAGCCGGGGGAGGGCTGGCCTCCCACGAAGCCTCCAGCAGACAGCCAAGCTGCTTTTTAATTAGGGCTTCTCCGACCACTCTTACCCTGTATTCAATCTGTGGGTCTTGATTTGGCTCTTATGGAGCTGTTTTCTTTCCTAACTTCCTAGCCCATGTTTTTATTAAAGCCTCTGAAATCGTTTTCACCCTCCAACTTTGGTCTCTTCCCATTGTCCTTTATCATCCTGGTGAGGAAGCTAAGCTGTGCTCCCCACTCTGGGCTCAGAAACTTGAGCTATGGTGCCCTCCCCAGAGCCCCCTGGGTGGGTGGCGGGGCCCCCTGGCCTTACTGTCAGCCTGTGTGGGGAGCCAGGATGGCTTTTATATCCTGCAGGGGCACAGTTTTTGTTTTCTTCTGTGAGGTATAGGAAGCTCCCTTGCCCTTAGTCCCAGTATCTCTGCCTGTCCAGAGGTGAGGTGGAAAGAGCAATGAGTTTGCCTCTTACCACAAACGCGCTCTCTGTGCGTGACCTTCAGCAAGTTACATAGCCTCTTCAGTTATTCAGCCCAGTCTCAGCGTTCCTGTCTATGATGGGATTTACCTTGCAGGGCCATCGGGCAGATTCGATGTCGAGCTCTGTGTAATGGGAAGTGTAGGATACACGGCAACGCGCTGCCTCCCGCGGGCTGCATGGTCTTGTGCAAGGTACTTGACCCCTTGTGTCTCAGTTTCCTTATCTATAACATGGAAATAATAATCATTCATCTGCTTCATAGGGTTGTTGTGGAGATTACATAAAGTAAAATATGTAAAGTGCTTGGAGCAGTGCCTGGCACGTTTTAAGTACTGCGTGACACTCAGCACAATTAATTCCTCTGCTGTTACAACAGCCCTACACTGAGTCCTGTTATTCTGTATATTCTGCAGAGGAGGAAACGAGGCACAAAGAAGTGAAGTAACTAGTTAAAGGTTCTCAACTCTCCATCAGTGTTGTCCAGTAGAACATCCTGGGATGACGGAAATGTCCTATGATCTGCACCATCCAATATGTGCGGCTACTGCAGACTTGAGAGTGTGGTAGGCAGAGTCGGCCCCCAGGACACCCCCACCAAAGATGTCCACATCCTAATCACCCAAACCTGTGACTGTGTTTCATTGCATGACAACAGGGTTTTGTAGGCGTGACTGAGTCAGGGTTCTTGATATGGGGAGATTATCCTGGGTTATCTGGACAGGCCCAAAGTAGTCCCAAGAGTCTTTATAAGAAGAGAGAGGAGTCAGAGACAGAGAGAGAGATCTGAAGGTGTTACACTGTTAGCCTTGAGGATGGAGGAAGGGACCACGAGCCAAAAATGTGAGGCTGCCTCTGTAAGCTGGGAAAGGAAAGGAAACAGATTCTCCCTTAGAGCCTCTGGAAGGAATGCGGCCCCACTAATACCTTAAGTTTAGGCCAGTGTGGCCCATTTTGAGCTTCTGTCCCAGAACTGTAAGATAATAAGCATGTATGGTTTTTAAGCTGCTAAATTTGTTACAGCAATAGGAAGCTAATACACTGACAAACCAGATTTTTAATTTTCTTTAACTTTACTTAGTTTAAATTAACATGTAAATCGCAACATTTGGCTAGTGGCTACCATGTTGGATACTGCAGTTGTGGATAGTAAATGGTAACCAGTAGATGTTCGTAAAGTGTTGGTAATTGGAGAGGTCTGATAAAAGGTTCCATGTGGAAGATTCTGTTTTTGCTCCTTTCTGTTCATTCATCCATCTGGGGATGTAGACATCAGAATGATCATGAGTACTGGGATTGCCAACGCTTTCTTCATGATTCATTCTTGGTAGGGATTTGTCCATTTCATGTAGGTTATCTAGTTTGTTAGCATACAATTGTTCATATTTTGCTTATAGTCTTTTTCATTTCTGTGACATCAGTAGTCATATCCCTTCTGCCATTCTGATTTTAGTAATTTGAGTCTTCTCTCTTTTTTCTTAATCAGTGTAGTTAGTGGTTTGTCAATTTTACTGATAGTTTCAAAAAGCCAACAAATTTTGGTTTTGTTGATTTTCTCTCTTGCTTTTCTAGTCTCTATTTTATTGATCACTGCTCTAATCTTCACTATTTCTTTTCTTCTGCTAGCTTTTGGGTTAGTTCTTTTTTTTTTCCTCATTCTTTATGGCAGGCAAGACTATGGATTTAAGATCTTTCTTCTTTCCTCCTGTAAGCATTTACAGATATAAATTTCCCTCCAGTTTTTACTGCATTCCATAAGTTTTAGTATGTGGTGTTTTGTTTTAATTTGTCTCAAGGCATTTTCCAGTTTCCTTATGGTTTCTTCTTTGACCCATTTGTTGTTTAGGAGTGTATTCTTAATTTTCATACATTTGCGAATTTTCCATTTTTCCTTCTGCTGTTGATTTCTTTGTTGAAATTATCATTTTATTCAGGTATCATTTTTAAAATTTCCTTTGGTTCTTGGTGCTTTGTATTTTAGCTCTTCGAGGATACTTAAAGACAATTTAAAAAGTCTGTCTAGAAGTCTGATGTCTGTGTTTCCTCAAGGATGGTTTCTGGAGGTATATTTTGTTCCTTTGAATGGGATATGTTTTTCTATTTCTTTGTACACTTTATTTTTATTTAACTTATTTTTTGTTGGAAATTGGGTATTTGAAAAATAGTCACTGTAGCGCCTGGCTAGCTCAGTTGGTAGAGCATGCAACTCTTGATTTTGGGGTTGTGAGTTTTAGCCTCATGTTAGGTGTAGAGATTACTTAAAAATAAAATCTTAAAAAAATAAAAATAAAATAGTCACTTCTCCCAGTCTTTGCAGATTGGCTATGTGCTGGGGCTTTCCTCTGCTTATTAGCAAGACATATTTTGAGTCTTAGAATCAACCCAAGGTGAAGGCTTAAGATCTTTACAAATCTTTTCTGAACACAGGTCTTATCTGGAGCTGTATGTGGCTTTTTTAATTCCCCTGTATATACAGGGAATTGAATATTTTTGAACATCTTAATTTCCCAAAGAGCGTCTTCTCCTCAGGACCTTAAATTTTTTTTTAAAAGATTTTATTTATTTATCTGATAGAGAGATAGAAAGAGAGCAGAAGTGGCAGGCAGAGGGAGAGGGAGTAGCAGGCTCCCTGCTGAGCAGGTCGCCTAACACGGGACTCCATCCCGGGACCCCGGGATCATGACCTGAGCTGAAGGCAGATGCATAACTGACTGAGCAACCCAGGCAGCCCAGGACCTTAAATGTTTTATTGTATGCTTCTGTTTGCAATCTCTTGCTCAGGTACCTGCAACTTTTATGAACTATGCCCACTGCTTTTTGCTATTTTTCCCAGCCTGAGATGCAAGTGATGCCACTTTTTCCCCACTAAGCTGCAAGTTAGGCCGAACAGAGACCAGTCCTTCGGGAAGCTCCCAGACAGTTTATAACATGGCAAATAAAGTCTGCTCTGCTCCCTCTGGTTCAAGGGAGGGAAATGGGAGGCTGGATTGTTACCTCCTTCAGACCAAGACTGTTCCATACTGGGGGGAGGGAGCAGGGGGGGGGGGAGGAGGAATGGGACAAGGATCAGTAAACATGTCACAAAATTTCCTACCATTCTGAATACAGATTTTCTTGATTGGAGATTTGTTTGGTTGCTGTCAACCTTTGACTATTTTCCAGAACTCCTATAAAGTTACTTTGGCTGCTCACTAGTTGTTTTTAAAAAAATGTTTCTATGGGGGAATGAGAGCCTGGAGCTTCCAAGTATGCCATTTTTCTACTAATATTTAATTTTCTTGTTGATAACCTATATTTATGAGCTTTATATAAAGAACAACTGTTTCTCTTATAATAAGAAAAGGTAAAGATTATTAAGAGAGAGACAAGATCTTATTATGAAAGATACCGCGATAGCAAAAGAAATATAAACTACATAATAAACAAAAAATACAAACTACATAATAAACTTAATCATAGGTGCTTGGGAACTCAGGTGGAACCACCTTTTACATAAGAGTGAGACCACGAACTGAGCGCTCAGCTAAAATCTTGTATAGTTAACATAAAGCTAGCATAATACCCAGCACCTTGAGAGGATGGCATCAGGGAAAGTGCCAGAATCAGAGGTTGATCCCCCATTTCTCTCCAGAATGTGCTCAGCCAGCAGATGATGGGCAGGGTCACCCACAACTGTTTAAATTCTCTCTCCTTCATATGCATATAGTTTTATTTATATCATTATTTAAATGTATATTTGTTTAAACTTCTGTTTATATAAATAGAATTACAAAATGATATAAAGAGGTACAAAAGATGACTTAAGCAAATGGCAAGACATACTATATTCTTTTTTTTTAAGACGTACTATATATATATATATTTTTAAAGATTTTATTTACTTATTTGACAGAGAGACATCAAGAGAGGGAACACAAGCAGGGGGAGTGGGAGAGGGAGAAGTAGGCTCCCCGTGGAGTAGGGAGCCCGATGCGGGGCTCGATTCCAGGACCCCGGGATCATGACCTGAGCCGAAGGCAGACGCTCAATGACTGAGCCACCCAGGCACCCCTAAAGACGTACTATATTCTTAAATGAGAGATCAAGTATCATGAATATTTCATCTTTCCCCATGAATAGACTGCCAACATAAAATTCCAATGAAGTATATATACAGGATGTTTTGCAGGGAATATGACAAAAAATAATTCAAAATCTCACGTGACAAAAGAGCTAAACCAGGAATACAAAAGATGATTCTAAAAAAGGTGAGCATGAGAGCAGAGGGTGATGCCAGTTAGCTCCTCCTGGCATTAAATCACACTGTAAAGTTATAATAATTTTATAATAATTTAAACTTTGTGGCACTGGGGGCGCCTGGGTGGCTCAGTTGTTAAGCGTCTGCCTTCGGCTCAGGTCATGATCCCAGGGTCCTGGGATCGAGCCCCGCATCGGGCTCCCTGCTCGGCGGGAAGCCTGCTTCTCCCTCTCCCACTCCCCCTGCTTGTGTTCCCTCTCTCGCTGTGTCTTTCTCTGTCAAAAAAAAAAAAAAAATCTAAACTTTGTGGCACTGATTCAGCAGTAAATACAACAAAGGAATAGGATAACAGAGAAATAGTCTTTTATATTTACATTAAATATTTGATAAAATAGGCATTATAAATTAATTTGGAAAAAGGACCAACATTACATAAAAATGTGTGGGATAACCGATTGGCATTTTGTAATGAAGTACTATTTAGGTCATCATTTTTTATTATGAGCCAAAATAAATTTAAGATGGGTTTATTTTCAAATATTATAAAAAGTTAAAAATTTGAGTTAAATATTTATTAGACCTTTTGTGGAGGAAGAATTTTTAAGTTTAAAAGTAATAGGAAAAGTTCACAGGTGAAAAGTATGACTGATTTAACTCAAGCAATTTTAACTGCCCTTAAAATGGAAAACAAAATAAAAAGACAAAAAACACACTGGAAAATATGTTCAATCAATTTTATTGACAAAAGCAATTTATCATACAAAGGGCTCATCTAGACTTTAAAAAATAATAAAAGCATTAAATTCAACAGAATTAGGTGACATCAAATAGTAATTGATAATTCACAGAATAGGAATTAGAACAAGTGAATAAACATGAAACGTATTCAACCTTACAAATGATCTCAGAAATGCAAAATTAAACAAAAATGAGAAATAATACTTCATCTCTTAAATAAGCTAAAAGAAATATTTTTAATGGTGATGCCAAATATTAGAGATACAGTAGAAATGATATTTACACTTGTTACTGATGGCATTATAAAGTGGTATATATTAATCAGGATGATTAGGTCATGCTGCTCTAACAAGTAACTTGAAAATCTCAGTGTCTTGGGACGCCTGGGTGGCTCAGTCGTTAAGCGTCTACCTTCGGCTCGGGTCATGGTCCCAGGGTCCTGGGATCGAGTCCCACATCAGGCTCCTTGCTCAGTGGGGAACCTGCTTCTCTCTCTGACCCCATCCCCTGCTTATGCTCTCTCTCGCTCAAAAAAAAAAAAGAAAAGAAAAAAGAAAAAATCTCAGTGGCTTAGCACAAAAGCTTATTTCTCACTTATGCAAAACCCAATGGCTGTTTGTTGTAGCTCTTCTCCATCTGGTGACTCAGGGGTCTATAGTACTATCTCACTGTATGGCTTTTAGCATCACTTGACAGATGGAAAAGAGGTGTGGAAAACACAGCCTCCTTTAAGTATCTTGGGTGTGTGTCATTTCTGCTCAAAACCCATTGGCCAGAACTAGTCACATGACCCCAAACTAATTACAAGAGAGCTGGAAAATGTAAGGAAGCTTAACAAGTGAATAAATGTGAAATGTTAAGTATTTAGTGAATTCTGCCCTTTTGGAAATCAATTTACAGTAGAAGTCACATGCAATAATAATTTCACTCCTGAATATGTATTGTCAGAAAATAGAAAAACGGTAAAATGTAAATACATAAAAATGATCGTCGTTACATTGTTTATAATGATGTAACTGCAAAATATTTACTACCATTGCCCTCTTATACATAGCGCAGTGACTCTGACTCGGGCTGCAGGGTAAGCGGAAATGGAAACGTGCAGTGTGGGCACAGCTACTTGCCAGGTAGGATCTGCCAGAATTAAGTCATCCCCCCCAAAACCTCCCCTCAGGACCTCATCACCTACTCTCTCGTGTGCATTGCTAATTCCAAACTTGGCTGCTGATCATGCTGTTCTTTTTACTGGGTGCCTGCTATCCTCTCCTATGATTCTTGATATTGATTCTGGCTTTGACCCCTCATAGCACCCTTGTCTCCTGCCTGGATTTGGGATTCGATTGAGACACTGGCTGGAAGTCTGAGGGCCACTGATGGCCGTCAGACAGGTTTTATTGAATACCAGGTCTCGATAAATTTTGAATTCATAGTCCACATTTAAAATTGGGAGATTTCACGTATCTACTCAAATTTCAGACTTATTTGAAAAAGTGGCACCCTGATAGCCTGGAAGCCTCTGTGTCTGGGCTGTATTCTTTATCACGGTGGTTCCCTCCCCGTGTTACTTCTCTTGCTTCACTCATCTACCTGTGGGTCCTGGATATGACAACTCCTTGCTTAGAACAATCACACTGCTTGCCCGACCAGTACCTTGGGTAGATTTGCTTCTCTGCCACTTCAGAGAAGTACTTCATTGCCTTCAAAAGCAACTTTATGATGGTTAGTAAGAACCTGAATGATTTGCTGGCTTCTTCGGAGTACCATGCAAGGGCCGGTGGGGGTCACATCTTTGTATCGCTGAGGCCAGGAGAGCTAGCCCCTTCCCGGAGGTCAGCAGGTCTCAACTTTCTTCCTTGGCTCTCTGTCCTGTTGCACCCAATCTTCTGTCTCTGGGTCACCTCTTCTATTTGTGCCCCAGGCAAATGGCAGCTGATTGGCTTTCTCTTGGCAGGCACAAGTGGGTGCTAATGAATGGAAGAATGTGCTGTCCTTACACCTGATAAAGAGGTAATTGACCCCCACCTCCTCTCTCTCCACCCTCAGTATTTCTTTTTATGTGCAATAATCTGCATAGGCAAGACAGAGACCCCAGTTTAGATCCTAGTTTAGAAGTTACACTGAACTAAGAGCTCACAAAATGCTTAGATGTTATTCCAAGATGCAGAGTTTCCAGCAGTGTCATGATTGAAAATGTCTGTCAAAGGGCTTAGGTGTCCAACTGTCTGGCTGTCCATAAGTCCTTCCATCCATCCACCCCTCCAGTTAGCACTTATTTAATGCCTACTCCCTGCCAGGTCCTGTTATGGACTGTGTCGTCACCATGCCGAAAGGTGAGCCCTATTTTACTGATGGGAAAAAGGGCTCAAGGGATTAAAATAATTTGCTCACAGTTGTATAACTCAGAGATGAAAATCAGACTCTGAAATTCAAGACCATTACAGTTAAGCAGTTGTACCCTGAAGTTCACTGTCTAGTAGTGACTATTTCAGGTCTGATTATTATGAACGTGTTCTAAATTTCAACTTGAACATTCCTGCCATTGTCTCAGTTATCTGGATTATTTTGCCGAAAGCTCTTGGGGGACCAAATTATTTGGAAAATTATTTCAGTACACACGGCCTCAGAATGGGGAGTGTTCTACTTAGTAATGAGTATTGAAGGCCTTTCAAAATGTCCACTTCATGGACATACTCATTTGTGCTTACTCTCTCTGGATTTTCCTTCTCCCACATTTCCAGCAAGTTGTCAGGCTCTTATCATTTCCTTGCCTTAGGGAATTTTTGCAGGACAGTATAAACAAAAACTGCTCAAAGTCTATGATTCCTCCTGTATTTTGTAAGCACTTATGGCAGATTAGTCTGTGTCTCCAGGAGGTGGGTGATGGGAGAGAGGAAGAGGTCTCTAAGCTGACCCCCAGCCTGGGGTGTGGTCTCTGGCCAGCGAGTTGTACAAGTGATGTAGGATCCATTCCCAGCCCATGGCCGTCCCAGGGGAGGTAGACAGACTTCAAGGGGATGGCTTTGTGGGGCCCCCTAGAGATTCACCTTAGTGTAAGATTCTCAGAACAGGGCATCATCCTGGGGCAGCCAGGGAAAGGGGAAGTCTCAGTGGGGGCTATGAATCCATTTTCTGCCTATCCAGTGGAATAGGGCCTTCCTGTCGGAATGCAGCTGATTACAAAAAATGCACATAGAGTTCATGCCAGAGTTTTCTTTCCAAAATGCTTAGGATGAAGCATTTTTGCTACTTCTCCTTTGTCTCCTAAATCAAAGCCAATCTCTCAGAGTGGTTTTCAGGTCCTCCCTGCTTCCAAGCCAGGCTTCATATCCAGGGAATCCCTCTGCTCTTGGGACTTAGAGGTGCCCCAGCCACCGTGGAACGTGGGTCCCCGTGTATCTGCCCTCTTCCTCATGTAAGGACAAGAGAGAGTTGCACATGCTGTTCCCTCTGCCTGCAGAGCTCTTTATTCTCTGGGAAGCTCATCTTTCAAGGCCCTGGAGGAGTCTTCCTAGACCCTTCTCTCTTAACACATGCACACATACACACGCACAGCAGAATTAATCATTTTCGCTTTTGTGCTTGATGGCATTTAATCAAAGTTAACAATTCAGGACCTGTTTACCAGTTAGTTGTGAGCATCTTGAGGTCCGGTGCTGTGTCTGATTCACCTCTCATTCCCTGGGACCTAGCACAGAGCCTGGCGCATAGGAGGTGATCCAGCAGATGTCTGCAGAATGCATGTATCAGCGTGAGTGGAAGCACTGAGGACTCAAGGAGCCTATAGGATGGAGAGGGGACATCCATGCTCCATGCCCAAAGCCCGCTGTGAATGGACAGCTCGGAGCAGGGCTCTCCTTCAACCAGGACAGAGGAATCCTATGTCAAATTGCACCACCTGGCTGGAGTCACGCTGGCAGAAGTACGTAAATCTTGGGTTTGATCACGATTCAAGTGTTCCTTGTATTCTTTTATTTCATACCCTTTGCTGCTTTGTGGTTCTCCTAAACTTGAGATTTTTATAAGCAAAGAAATGGGCATTGACAAAGCAACTATTAGGTGTTTGATTCAGGTTGTTTCACAATGTGGTGGGTTGGTATCACTGTTCCCATTTTACAGATGTTAATCCAGGCTTAGAGAGGGCAAGTAACTCTCTCTTGTCCTTACATGAGGAAGAGGGCAGATGCAAGATCAGGTTTGACTTACCCATCAGGCACTAGTGTTAATATCCCGGGGTGTGGGACGGGGAGGACCCTGTTAGGATAATTTGAGGGGTGTGTATTTACAGAGACATGGATTATAAAGCTATGGGAGGGTTGGAGGGGAAGGGGAAGTGCAGGATTCTGAGCTGGGAACAGGAAAGCCGTCAGCAGTGGGAGAGAGGGTGCAGAGCCTGTAAGGAGAGGTGGTGAGCCACAGGCCTCCCTGCCCCGACCCAGCCAGCCTGAGGCAACCTCCTGTGCTCCTCCTCCCAGGGACCGGGGCGCCCATGGGTGGGTCTGCAGGGCTCTGCTTCTGAGGCAGAGAGCAGGGCAGAGAGGAGGGGAAATGGATCTGGAAGGACACACATAGACGAGAAGCAGCTTCTGAACACAGGCAGGCAAGAACAACGTGGACGTGGGGGTGGAGACACCTAACCGGGCCCCCTGGCGCCCAGGAGATATTCCTAGAAAATTCCAATGACTGTGGGCCTTCAACTGCGGGTCACACTCCCACCTGCATGGTTGTCCACTCTGCTTAGGATGCCTCACACCTCCGAGGCCCCTGATGGCTGTGGTCCATCCAAGACCCAGTGATGGAGACCAAAGGCCCTTCCTTCTGTGACCCTTGTTTCACACAGCCAGCCACCACAGGAGACTATCTGAAGGCCCTGTGGGTTCCATCTCTTCGTGAGTGAGAAGAGAGCAGCGGGCGGCAGGCCAAGTGGTGCCGTTTCTCTCCCTACCCGCCCCCCCCCGCCCCGCCCCAGCATCCCATCCCATTTGGGAAGAGAAGGGCAGCGCTGTCTTTCCATCAATTTCTCTCACGCTTGCTTCCCGCACCTTTCCTCCTTCTTAATCTATCCGTGGCTCCTAAAAGGATTAATTAGAAAGATGTGAGCAGGGGCCGGAACGTCAGAAGACAATCGTCACTTTCCTATCTGACCTCTCTCACCAGCTGCAGAATTAACAAATTGAATGTCCCCAGCAGACAGGAGTGGCACATGATCCGGAGTTCATTACGAGCCTCGCCAGGGCCTGTGTGCGAAGCCCCGTTTAAACAACTCTTGCTGATTAAATTCCTCCCGGGCACTCCCGCCAGACGCTGTTAGAAAATACTCACATCCAATAGCTTTTTGATTTTTTTTTTTTTTTAAACATGTGCCAATTATTTGCCTGCTGTCTGCAGGTGCTGGCAAGCATCACGGCCGGCCTCACTGTCTACACTCTTATCCCCTCGGCGCCTGCCTGGGGGCTCACGTTGTCAGGAATAGGACCCTGGGCTCTGGTCTGGGCTGTCAAAAGCTCTCCAGCCACCCTCTGGGGCTGGCCTTCCCTGCCCCCTGGCCCCACACCTCTCACCTTCTGGAGCTCACAACTCTCTCCAGTGTTTCAAGGTGACAACACAGACCCGGGTGACCTGCTGGAAGTGGGGCCCAGAGGGGGAGGCACGAATTCATGCCTGGGCCAATGTCAGCTGCCTCCGAGCCAGGGCGTGCTTCAGACCCGAGCCAAACAGGGACATGCAATCGCCACCTCCGGGAGCAGGGGGAGGGCAGTGAGGTCCCGTGTGCGAAGGGTTTGGCACTTGCTCATGGGCTCCTTGGAAATCAGTCTCCCAATGCGCTTCAGCCATCCTGATTACTGGGTTCATTCCTTGTTCGATGCTTAATTAAAGCTAACAAAGTTCTTAGCTGTTTAATAGATGCCAGCAAATCTCTACAAGTGGGGGGTTAAAATATAAGCTATAGAATTTTTATCAATGTTCATGGTTTTTAACCAAATACTAGGAAAGTTTTACCACTAATAGATTCTGCCCTGTGTTCCACGGTCACCACCCTTCAGTCCCAGGGATGGTGACCTGTCATGTCCCACTGCTACCAGCTCCTGGGATGGCACCTGCTTGGTGGCTTCCCTTTCCCCGGTCTACACCTTTGGAACTCACTTTTTTATTAACCTCTTCTCTAGTTTTCCAATGTGAGTGGCCATCTCATCTTACTAAACAATAGCAGCTCCGGCTCTAAGTGAACACTTCTGGCCTATCTTCTTTGGGGACTCCTGTCTCGTCATCTGATGGTGCCCCCAAACCAGTTGATGGGTATTCTCTCCCCGGCACCTTCACCTTGGGTGCTTATGGTTCTCCTGCTTCCCATTAAAGGAACGGAGAACCCCGTTCCCTCTCCCCCCGCCTTGAGTCCACAGACACAGCTAAGTAGTTCCAAGGAATTGCAGGTGGGATTGAGGAACTGAGCATGTTTATCTCAGAGAAGGGAGGACTCAGGTGGGGGAGCAGCGAGGCATCTGTGTTCAGCTGCCCAACAGGCACTCGTGTGGGAAAGATGATAGAATTGTGCTCTGAGTCCATACGTGGGAGAACCAGGCTCAATGGTGGGGGAACAAAGGAGAAACATGCTTCAGCTCAGTAAGAAGTGACTTTATGATAACAATCTGAGCTGCCCAGAGAGGGAACTGACTGCACCATGAGGTAGTGAGTTCCTGCCCACTGGTGGTGTTCAAGCAGAGGATAAATGGCCTGTTGGTGAGTATGTAGGGGTGAGTGAGAGGTGGGGAGAGGGTTAAGGGGCCTCCAGATTAGCATCGGTGACTGGTTTAGACCTTTTAAAAATGTGCTTCCAATTTGAGATTGTATGACTCTTCAGAAATAAGCATAGTCCTTTCCAGCCATAGCACCTTAGGGGCTTCACTTCGGGAAGGACGGGGTGGTCCCAGAGGGAACCCAGAAGAAAAGACAGCCTCATTTGAAGATTTGGGAGAAAGAAAACAAAAGGATTTTAAAAAGCACAACAGATTGGGCCCATTCAGTGTAGGGGCACTATATTATATACTTTTATAGCCTAAAAATGATCACTATGTTAAACTCTGTGCAATTTTAAATATTTATAATAGCTACATGGTTAAGGAGAAAAGTTAAGAAAACTCAGTAAAATTTAGAATTCAGAAGTAAGGAATTCTGATTTCACAAGGTGTGTGCGGCATGGTGTATCGCTTCCCCTCACCCCCACCCCCCACCAAATGGCAGCGTAAAACTCACTAAAATGCAAACAAAAAACCAAGCAGATAATTATTCCTTAACAAAATATAAGACAGGTTATGTGTTAAACTCTAGGGATCACTGTTATTGATGGCTTTATCAATAGGAAAGACTTGAGAAATAATTTTGGAGCATACATTCTCCAGTTAAATCAACCCACATCCAAAGACAGAAGACGGAATAACCTAAAGAGCTTCCTACTGATGCCTGTATCATCAAGCCACAGGGACAAGGGTTAGAAAAACAGGCTATCTCTCCTCCAGTACCTTCAGAGCTGGCGGCACCATAGGAATCCTCTATCTTTCCCCAGGATGCCCCTCATCACCCCCTGCCCCTCACACCACTGCCTTCAGATTATCTTTACCTGCATCCATTCAAAAGCCACCCTGGAGGAAGCACATTGCATCGTGGGTCACTTAGATGCCTGGATAGAAGCACCAGAAGCAGGGTAGAGTCAGGAAGAGCCCTGGACACAGCTCTGGATAAGGAAGGAGTCTCATCTTTCATGTTCTACATCTTATTTAGAGAACCTGCTATTTGCACAAGGAAGATCTAACTTCAGCCTAGCAGCATTACCCAAGACAAAGGCCTGCA
Organism: Mirounga angustirostris; assembly: GCF_029215605.1. Lineage (NCBI taxonomy): Eukaryota > Metazoa > Chordata > Mammalia > Carnivora > Phocidae > Mirounga > Mirounga angustirostris. The sequence continues at coordinate 41,581,800 of NW_026991720.1, forward strand.
GGTGCATTGACCTAGTGGCTGGTTCTTAGCTCTGTACCTTAGGAAGGCAGCTGTGGCACCAGAATGTGCAGTGATGGGGGCTGCAGACACTCTAGGCTTGGACAGTAATCTCTCCTCTCATGGATGAATGAATAGAAAAGATCACTAAGGAGCCTATGGAAAGGTTTTGACAAGTATGGGAGACTTTACCTGATGATTCATGGTTCTAAAGCACTATTCTATTAGAAGAAGAAGAGAATCATGTAGCAAACCCCCTTGCCATGAAACAGGATCAGCCAAAAGTAGTTGGCTGAAATTAGGATGCAGGGAAATTCCAAAAGTAGTAGCAGAATTAAAACCCAATTGAGTAAGAGAAGATCTTGCAGAAAATAATACCAGGAATGTGGAAGAGCAACTTGAGAAACTTCCTTAACATCGAGGAAAATGATGAAAAGATGACAATGGTTGTGGGTGGCAGATCTCGAGACATAAGAGTGTGTAGCAAACTGAGAATTATACGTGCACCAGAAGAAGAAACCAAAGCCAGATATTCAGTAGAGCTCACCTTCAAATTTGGTCTTCCGCTCTAAGACAAGAGGTATAAAGATCCCAAATTAAATACCAACAAAGTAGATTTGACAGATTATTATAAGACTTTGCTATCATAATAAACATGGGTCTAATTTCATACATGTAAAAATGGTATCATATTATTACACATTTCATAATGGGGTGATTTAATAATCAATGGATCAAAAATTTAAAATATATGATCATTTCAACATATATGCTTTAAAATGTTTGATTAGATCAAGACTCTTAGGCTCCAAGTCCAGTCAGATTTTGTGGTTACATATATATATTTTTTCTTCCCCACATTTTTTTTTTTACCCTAGTTCCTATGATGGAATTTAGTTTTGAAACTCTTATAGAAGAGATGCACACATTCATTCCAGGGGAAGGCAGGGATTCCATTCAAAGCCCTGAGTAGGGGAACATACGGGCTCAAATCAAATTGAACTGCCAGTGTCAGATATCAGAGGAGGGGGAGATAGGAGAGAAAAGGGGGTTTCAGGACACCTGGGAGCTGGGGAAAGGAGCAGAAGAGACAGAACAAAGAGACAAATCAAACATTACCCCATCTCATAATCTGATCAGGGTTGATTGTCACGATCTTCTGTCCTCATGGGTTGATGGTGATGGAATGCAGAGCAGGGATGGGCACGGCAAAGTGCTGAAGTCTTGACCATATAAACATGGGACTTCTGAAACTCACTGGGGGACCTGATGTCAGCTCTCTCATCTTCCAGAGAATCTCTAGATTGATGAGACATGGACTGAATAGCTAAAGAGCTGGATAGGCCTAATCCAACAAACGTCCTTCTTGCATGCTTCTGTGCCTTTGCACATGCTGTTCCTGCTGCCTGGAATGCTGCCTGGGATGCTTGCCCTGCTCTGGTCTACCAAACACTGGTGCAAAGATCTCTCAGGCAGAAGGAGCGGCACCTTTCCCTGTGCACATGTGACAACCACAGCACTTGCCATTGGAACCAGAATGAGCTGTTCCCATGCTGATCTCCAGAATACAGAATGTGTTTTTCTAGGGAAGAGGCCATGGCATAACCATTTCTGTATCCCTAGCCTTGCACTGTACTTGCTACATATTAGATCTCAGTAAATAACAGTTTGATGAATGAAGAAAGAAATATAGAAGGGAGGACTCTAAAACTCCAGGTTGGAGAGGTCACCTTGAGGAGAAGATAGGGGTTCAAGCTCACTAGGGGACTCTATTTTGGGCATTCTTGATCCCTAGTGGCTGACCAGGTTTGGTTTCCTCTCTAAGTAGGGCAAATCAAAGGTAGGACTCTGGTGAGCACGTTTGAGCCCTTTGGAATCATGAATGTCATGAACTTGTGGAAACTTAGGACAATCTGCATCCTAAAAGTTTCAGATTTGGTTGCACCACATGCCATCAGATTTACACGAATTTGTTGCTTTCATTGGCACACATGGGAAGATCTTGATGCAAGAAACAACTTTAAAGGGCCACATGCATCTGATCGCAGACCACCAATGGCTCCTGTCAGAATGGCCAAAGCTTCTGGTCTAATTAATAGCCAACTGTACCTGCACAGCTGAAGGTCCTTGGATCCACAACAGAGATAATAGTGGGACAGTCAGGGGACAGGAAAGAGCACAGATCTGGGAGTCAGGAAACCCAATCCTTCACTTAGAAAGACTGGTGTCTTTGGGTCAGTCTTTTAATTCTTTGGAGGATCTCAGGTTCTTCCTGTATTAAACAAAAGCATTGGATTAAATAGCCTCTTTGGTCTCAAAGTCTGCATTATTTTAATCAGGTAGATGCTATTCAGTTGTTTAAGCCAACCATTGATCAAGGAATGGAATAGAATTCTCCTACTTTCTATTTTAATACTTCCTTGATTAATTGACCTGTTGATTACAGAGAACAATCACAAAATTCAAGCTCTTCCTCTCATACAGTTCTGTCAGTCAGACCGTCACTCCCTTCAGAAGGATATAAGAAAACTCTAAAACTAGTATTTTACAACTTGGTGAATATATAAAATAAGACCAAACACTTGAGCTCTATTCACTATCTTGATTCCTGGAGTTGGAAATATTAAGGACTGCTTGATCCTATAGCAGTCAATCCTTAACACTTATTAACATCTGCAGGGCCAACACTGTTCTAGGGACTCATTTTGCAAATCTCACCTTATGTAGCACTTTCAACACACTTGATACCATTCAGTCCTCATGACTACTCTCCACCTTCCTACGAGCTGTGGTCCCACCAGAGAACAGCACAGAGCACTTAGAAGTGCTGTGCTTGCAAAATCATTAACAGAAGCTTCTCCCTGGCAGTGGAAGATGTCACTCTGCCCAGAAAAGGTGTGACTCAGAGCTCTCCCCTGACCCAGAGAGTACACTGAAGGGCAGCCACTTCTCCATAAACCTTGAGTCTGTCCAAGACATAGCCTCAAGCTTTACAGGAACAATCTTGTGGGATTTCTTATCCTTCCAACTTTGACTTGGCCAGAAATACCCTGAGACCAGCATTTTCAGCTATATTTTAGCACTTTTGTCTCTGGCTTCAACAGCAGAAAATAAGGGTAGAGGGATGTGAGACACTAATAGTATTTCACCCACACACCCTTAAAATAATCTAGGCTTCTTGGGAATGGTGAGTGTTAGTTGTGTAAGTTTCACATGAAGTTTGAAGTGGCGATGAGTCTCCTCAGCTTTCTCCTTCTCTGCCAGAGGCCATCAAGTCAACTTTTTGCTCTGACAAGAATGCTAAGCACCTGGGAAATCAGGAAAAGAATCAGAAGATTGGGGCTTCTTCATGTATCCTTTGAAACCGTCTTTAAACACCTTTATTGTGAGAGACACAGACGGCTCCAGGGTGAAATAGACACAGTCTCTCTTCCTTTAAGGAACTCCCAGTCTGACAGATAAACTGGTAAATTATAATACTGGATCATGGCAGCCATAATTAGTTGCCTACACACTTGATGAACAGCCATTCTCCCTTTTTTCTTGCTAATGGAACTCCAATTGTATTCTCATTTAAACCTGCTCTGCCACGATGCATCAGTTAGGATGGGTCGGAATCAGTCACTGCAATTCTGATCCCCTTTTCAAGTGACCAGCCCTAGGGATGGATATGTGACTCTGTTCTGGCCAGTAAGACTTCAAGGGAAGTCTTCCGGACATCTGAAAGTGTATTTATCCCTGACAAAAGCTATTACAAGGTTAAAATCTTTTGTTTCTTCATTCATCCTTCTTTCTTGGAATGCTGTTGTATAATTATGTGGTGCTTAAAATTGGAGAAGCCATGCTGTGACTTAGAGAAGAGCTCTAGACAACTGTGGATGATGAAGTAGAGATACTGGTACTTGGGTCTTTGATAGGCATCACTGAACCACTAAGGCAAACCTGGGACCATCTTTCACCTGACTTCCTTTAAGGAAATAAACATCCTTCAGTTTGAGCCACAGTGAGTTACATTTTTTGTTACTAGTAGCCAAAAGCATTCCTGAATGTTAAAAACCAGGGAAGGGCTTTAACAAGATATATGCTACTAAATTCTTGGGGGAGGGAGGCTACACATTGGAGGCTGCACAGAGGAGATGACATTTGAGCTGGGTCTCGAAGGATGAGTGGGGCTCACCTTGTGGTGAAAGTGAGAAGAGCATTCCAGGCAGAGGCATCAGCTTGAACCTTGGAACATGGATGCAGAAAGGCGTGCTATATTTTGACATGGTGAGAAGTTCATTGTGGTTGGGATATCGGTTTTGAGGGGGAAGCAATGAGTTTATTCGGAGTCAAGGCTAAGTTTCCATAACAAAATGCAGTGGCTTAAAAAGCTTACTTGTGGTGTAAAAGCTTACTTGTCTCTCATGTAACAGTCGTGAGGGGAGTGGTCCAAGTGGTCAGGGGAGTAGTGCTCTGGCTGGTTGTTTAGGGACTCAAGTTCCTTGGATTTGATAGAGACTGAGGTTGGAGGCTTAGATCACCAAGAAAGAAAGGAGCAGAGGTGGTTAACCTGGAATTTCCAGACTCTTATAGGGCCATGAATGTGTGTGTGTGTGTGTGTGTGTGTTTATTAGATTCTCAAAACATCCTGTGACTCTTTAAAAAATGTCAAGAATTACAGCTGTAGAAAGAGAATGTTCTGTTAGAAAGAACAGAAGAATTTGGAGAAACCATCATTCACAGGTGCCAGAGGGAAAATTCATTCCAGAAAATGGATGTTTGGCAATTTCAGATGCTAGAGATGTCCCATAGAGGATGAGAATTGAGGAATTGTTTTTGGATTGGACAACTGGTGACCTTTAAAGAAATCCAGCTCAGTAGATGGGAGAGGCTGCAATTCAGATCTCAAAGTGTGAAGAAGTGAGTAGGAGGTGAGGACTGCGAGGCCAAGAGCATGGGCGTCCCCACAAGAAATGTATTTATGAGAGGAAGTGATGGCCAGATTCTTAAGGAGTGGGTGATTATATTTTACTTTGCAGAAGACAGGTAAGTCAGCAATGGAAGGGAAAGGCACAGAAAGGGAGAGCAAGAGTGGAGGGTTTTAGGAATGGTTCTTAGAGGAAGTGGGTATGGCCCAGACTGAAGGCACAGAGGATGGTGAGTGGGAGGTGTTTGGGAGGGTGCTTAGTTTGGGCAAGGGGAAGCAAAAAGGAGCGAGAGGCCGCAGGCATATTGAAGTAAAGAGGTGGGAAGCAAAGGAAGCTTAAGAAAAATGGCCTTCACAACACCTGCTAAGAGTGGGGGATCAGGGTGGAATCAGGGGGCCGAGCCAGTGTGTGTTTGGGACTTGCTGGTGTGAGGATGAAATGAGGTCTAAAACATCACGGTTGGCAGAGCTGCTGCAGGGGTGGGCTGCGGCCTGGGCTCCCTCCGCCCCCACCAGGCCTGAAGCAGGTGCTGCGCGCTCACTGGCAGGTGCGGGGTGCTGTTGGCCATTTCCTGCCACCTCGCTGCTAAGGCGTCGCTTTCGTCCAGGCGTTCATGTGGCCCCCACCCCAGTTCCATGCCTCTGCCCATGATGTGATTAAATGAGACCTGTGCCTTTAAGGAGTGCCCCCTTCCTCGGCCCTTCCCCCTCCAATTACAGCACTAATTTCAGTAATGGAGCATTAATAGAGTAATGGGCTAGTGAGGCTGGCCTGAAGGAACTGTGGAGCTCAGCACAAATTGAGTAAATAAACCATATATTAGATTTCTAAACAATACTTTTAGTCTAGTCTCCAGGGAAAGAGAGTCGTCAAGACTTACTTAAGTCATCCCTGCAAAGTGTATGTAAAAGATGCCTCCTTGCACAGCCTGGTCGTTTGTAGAAGCCGGAAATCTCGCTCTCTCTTCCCGGGATCAGAGAGATAAGATAGCTGCTCTTCCCACACGTTCCCTTTTCTCAGGATTTCCCCATTTCTCTTCCTTTGACAGAAGTGCCAGAGGTGAGAATCCCCAAGAATGCCTCCCTCCCAAGGACCCTGGCACATGGCGGGCACTGTGTATCTCCCAAGGCAGGTTGTGGGGACGGATGGGAAATAGAGGAAGGACAGGCACCGGAGTGAAGAGGAACTTGGGGGAAAGAAGGGACATTATTAGCAGATGACCTTCTGATGGGAGGACAACCTTATATTGCCGCTACTTGGTCATGAGTTAGTAGGCATCCCTTTCAGAAGACTAAAGCAGAATAACAACATGCTACAATGAGGACTTGCATCGATGTCGCTTTAATGGATAATGGAAAGAACAAAGGTCTAAGTATCAGAAGACTAAGGCGGTGGTCTCAGCTCTATTAACTACTAGCTGTAGGAATCTGGACAAAATAATATTACCTCTCTGCACCTCAGTTTCCTTGTCTGTAAGATGGGAAGGGCAGTATCTCGCTGCTTGCTTCCCAGGGAGTGATGAGGGACAGAGGAGATTATATGTTAGTTGAGCAGAGGCCCTGCCTACAGTAGTTGCGTCTTCTGTGTTTCTGCTGCCATGTGGCCCAGCTCTAGCCTCTGAGGGCAAGGAGAGGGTGATTCTGGGAGGTCTGAGTGGTTGTAGGAAGTCCATAGAAGATTAGTTTAGGGTCCTGAATGTTAACATATTGATCACTTGCTCCACATCCATGATGGTGACATTTTGAAGCTATGGAATAGGATTATAGGATTTTAGCATTGTTGCTAAAATCTGCCCTGACTTTGTTTGCTCCTATTGCCTAAGCAAGTTCTGACTGTGTGTTGAGAGCATAGGATTGAGTGCCTGAGAAGAGCTCTCTTTCCTTCACAAAGAGCCTGCCCACTTCAGAAGGGCTGATTCACAGAGTGACTTATGGTGGCTGTGGAGAGTCCCTAGGGTAAGGCATTGATCACCAATGGCTGTTCTGCTAAACTTTCCAAATGTTCTAGATGTTCCACTTGCAAGAGATCAACAACTGAAGGTAAGTTCCTCATGAAGATTTTGTCTACATGAAGTGTGGGTGAGAAGGCAGAAAACAATGGGGGGGTGGTGCCTGGGTGGCTCAGTCGTTAAGCGTCTGCCTTCGGCTCAGGTCATGATCCCAGGGTCCTGGATCGAGCCCCGCATCAGGCTCCCTGCTTGGCGGGAAGCCTGCTTCTCCCTCTCCCACTCCCCCTGCTTGTGTTCCCTCTCTCGCTGTGCCTCTCTCTGTCAAATAAATAAATAAAATCTTAAAAAAAAACAAAACAATGGGAAAGAGACAAGTTGGGTTTGGTACCTTCTCAGTCTTACTGAGAGTGCATTCTGCATTGGGGTCCCCCAATTCTTGCTGAAGCTCCTTGTCACCTGCAGGCGTAGACTCAAGTTACTAGGGGGTTGATAGCAAACTATTTCCTCCTTGGTGACTGGTGTAGATGGGGCTCCTAGCAGACTGGCCTCAGAGAAATTCAGACCACAATCACACCCCTGGAAGAAGATGCTTTGCTACCCATATGACTTTTGAAAGAAACACCCAAATCTGTATGCTATTTTCATCCTTTACAAAACAGTACAACCTGAAGGTATTCACTCTAATTATGTACCTACTGAGTACCAAGTGCTCTGAAATAGCAAATACATGCAACACATCACAAACAATATTTATCATATAGCGACTTTGGAGTTTTACTATTTTACCCAAATTTGCTCCAGTAGAATCAGAAGGTCTGGTTCATCAACCTAGATAATGATACACTGTATAAGTCATCGTGTGTAACATTGGCTTTGACAGTTTTCATCAACTCTTTTAGGACTTTTGGGACAGGATGCATAAGGCACTCTTGCAGAAACAGCTTATATTCAAATTGTGAGAAATTTGTGCTCTGGGAGAGAGGGAAAACACATTTCTAGCTATGTCCTCTGGCTCACTCTGAAATTCTAATCACACTGGGTTCAGAGGCTTAGAACATAGGTAGATATTTAATAACTGTTGACTTGGATGGAATCTAAAGCATAAAGGCCTTCTAGGTAACACTTACATTAATGCGGCAAAAAAAGAGAAGACCACCTTTTGGGCTCATGATCTGTGGGATGATTTGAGGTGGCTACCTAGATGCCTCAGAACAGTTTAAAACCTCTGAACTACACACCGTCTGAGGCCTCTCCCAACACTTAAATCTGTCTAGTTATATGGGAACGAAGCACCAAATGACCTAGAGAGAGATGTGTATTTCAGGGAAATTGTGACACAGTGGGCATCATATAAAGGGCGAAAGGTGAGTGGGCGATGCTATGAGCAACAAGGCTTATCTGAGGCAGGCCTCCAAAGCCCCCAGGTCAGGAGCCCAGAGGCACCCGTGATTCTGCACAGATTGGCTCAGGATCTCAGCTCAGAATTTTCCTCAACTCTCCTTCTTGTGGTTCTCTTCTTCTGGCTGATGGCCCCGGCTCTGTCCTGCAGCCCACACCTGGTCCTGCCCAGCTCTTCAGAGAGGCCTCTTGTTTGGTTGGATGTCTGGTGTGAGGCTTTCATTTGATCTCTGGTCATTGACTCAGCTCTCTGTGTACTCCTGAATCTGCTTCTCAGGCCAATCTCAGCATCCTACCCTCCACCCCATACATCCCTAGCCCTCTACTCAGCAACCCAGACTGCCATATGACTATGGACAGACTTTGAAAAATGAATGAATGAATGAAAGGAAGGAAGGAAGAAAGAAATGGACGGGAAAAAGAAAGGGGCGAGAACTATTTTTCAAACATAGTCACAGTACATTGTCACCTCTAAAAATTATTACAATAATTCCTTAATATCTTTTGATATCTACTTATTTCTCCTCTCCTTCTCTCCACCCCATACCCTACCATATGTAGTTTGTTCATATCAGGATCCAAATAAGGTCCTAAAAGAGGTGAAAGTCTAGCAAAGGAGAAAGTGGGCATAAAGAAGAGGTTACAAGATGGTTGCTCCAGCAGTTGGGTCAATGTTTTCATTTCATTGTTGGCTGCTGTCCCACTAGGGCCCACTGCAGTGTCAGAATGGCATTTGTTGAGCCCGGCAAAGAGACAAACCATGCCTATGTGTACTCCTTAGTCTCAGAAGGCAGCAATTTTGTCTTTAATTCTCCTTTGATGTGTTACAAGATCCTAATTAGGGTAGTTCAATAAATCAGTTCCTTGAGCATGGACACTTCACCATGGGCCTAATTTGCTAAGCACTGGTAGACATTAACCAGTTGTTGGAAATTTGCTGTGACATTCCTCAAAGACTCGTATAGGGATCCTAGTCCCACCCGAGGCCCTGATTCCAGATTCTGTTCCCAAAGGTTGATCTCAGATAGTCCATGACTAATAATACTTCCCCCAGTCCTTTAGTGGATTAAGCTGTTGTTTGCCTAAGGTTCCAGGATAGACAGAGATATGTAAGTGTTAAGTGGTGGCCTCATGGCTCCAAGTTTCCTGTGGTTACTGCCCAGCCTTCAGGATTAATTGGGAGCCTATCTCTGTAGAGAGTCAACTGTCCTGTGCAATCCTCATTCATAACTTCCTGCTACATCTGGCAAGATGCCAGGACACTCATTCTTTGTCTACTAGGCTGAAAGGGAAAAAAAAGAGGAGGTGGAGAATTACAGAGGAAGGAAGGGAATTAGGGATGCCTTATCTTCAGAGAGTTCATCCATTCTTTCTTGGCATAGGATAAGAATTGCAAGTCGGCCCTATTGGCGTCCTGTGTATCCAGCCTGGGATTGCAAGGAAGGATGTGACACGTTTGGGGGAAGAGACACTCCCACCTGATATGGGTTTTGGAACTAGCACCTGGGAAAGCCAAATGATAAGACCAACTTTTTTTTGAGTCTTTTCTAAATGCCAAGTCCTATGCTTATGACTTTAAAGGCCATATTTTATTTAAGTGTCCCTGCAGCCCTATGGCTTTCTTTGGGATGAAATTGAGACCAGAAGTTTAAGCCCCTTGCCCATGATGCAGCCAGCAAGATGCTGATGTAGTGTGCCCCTGAACCACCATGCTGTGTGGAGTGATGCAGTTTGGGGGAGGAGTTTCCCACCTGTCCCCGGCAGCTGCAGGTGTGATGGTTCTCTCGTCGAATCCCCTGCTATGATGGACACTGGGTCATGCACAAGCCCCAACGGGCCAGTTATGGGACTGGCTTCACAAAGTCCAGTGAAATAAAATGAGACGGAATGAAGTTATTATTACAGAGGGAAAAGCCTGGAACTGCTCTAATTGCTGTTTAAAAGTAGATGATTTGCAAACTTCAGAACTCTTAACTCCTATTAGCCACATGGGACCCGCATTCCATCTCATGCCTGATCATCAATACCTGTGGGTCTGTTCCCTGTGGATTCTTCATTGTACCTCATGTGTACAATGGTCAGCTTTGTTCTGTGATGTTAGGGGTCACTTTGACTTTGGTCCCTGCCATACACACCTCTTCGGGACTTACATATATACCAGGCCCTGGCTTACAATACTGAGAGAAACAGACAGCAGTTCCTGCCATTGACGTGAACCCTGCCGAGGACACAGCATAGACTGTGATTAGGAGCAAGGGCCTAGGTCAGACTGCCCAAGTTAGGCCCTCAGCTTCATCAAGTATCTTAACCTCATTGAGCCTTGGTTTTCTCATCTATAAAATGGGGACAATAATGAGACTTTAAATGAGATACTTTACGGAAAAACCTGACCCCAGTCCCCAATATGTAGAGAGCTCAAACAGATATCAGCTGTTATTGTTTCCTGACATCTTGGGTTTACCCTCTTTTCATGACAGCTGGGGTTTCCTGGGCTAGCGTCCCGGGCTCTCCAATCTGTGTTTGGTTGCTGACTCCACAACAACATTATCTCAGTTTTAAACTGGCCTGGGTTTCAAGCCGGTGTGGTAGCTCATGCCTCCAGGAGTCCCCAGCCGGGACAGCTGGTCGGGGTGCACTCTCTTGGGCCATGTATGTGAGGTTTTCTCCAGGATTGGTGACATATTTGACATATTTTATATCAGCTAAAATATTTTTGCACTTTGATTTCCTCCTTTCAAAACAGAACAATTACTTTTTTTCTTTTAACTTGAGTGTTGGGAGAACTGGGCAAAATGCCTACTTAAATACTAACTTGATAATGCCAGGCCTTAATGTTATATGGCTCTGTATGAAGAACACAATCTGTAGTAAATTGGTCTCCCTTCTGCCATCCTCACAAGTTTTGCTTACTCATGTCTCTGTGCCTCTGTTGGCCCTTTCCCTATCCTGGACTACTTTCCTATGTCCACATTTTTTTTCATCCTTCAACATGTCTCAAGGTTTTATTCCCACCATGAAGCTGTGTAGCCTTCAGCTCTAGCTTGATTTCTTTCCTCCCCGAACAAGTGAAGCACTCATTGTTTACCTGCAATTTGTCACTTTTCACACACTTTCTTATACTCAGATTATTCAATAAACATTCAGCAAGCCTCCTAATACTTTCCAAAGTCTGTGCTAAGTATCTTTCACATATTTTACCTCTTTTAATCCTTTCAACAATCCTGAGAATAGATAGTTAATATCCCCACAAATATATGCAAAAATTGAAATTAGATTCCAGTAGCTTAAATAACTTGTCCGTTAAGAAAATGAGAAGATACACCACAGACTGGGAGAAGATATTCGTACCTCACCTATCTGACATGGAATTTGTATCCAGAGTATGTAAACAACTCTTACAACTCAACAGTAAGAAGATAAATAAACCAATTAAAAATAGGCCAGATTTGAATAGACATTTTACCCAAGAAGATATGTGAATGGCTATTTAGCACGTGAAGATATGCTTAACATCATTAGTCATTAGGAAAATGCAAGTCAAAACCACAATCATATGCCATTCCCACCCACTGGGAGGGCTATATTTGAAAAGACAGATAATAACAAGTATTGATGGGGATGTGAAGAAACTAGAACTCTCATGCACTGCTGGTGGGAATGTAAAATGCTACAACCACTTTGGATGAGTTTGGCAGTTTCTTGAAAAGTTAAACATATACTTAAATTGCAAAAATCTACTCCCAGGTATCTCCCCAAGAGAAATGAAAACTTGTATCTACACAAAGATTTATATGTGAATGTCCATAGAAGCATTATTCATAATAGGTCCAATCCGAATATCCAGCAGCTGGTGAGTGGATGAACAAAACATGGAAATCCACAAAACAGAATACAATTTGACAATCAAAAGGAATGAATGCATGCTAATACATGCTACAACGTGGATGGAGCTCAAAAACGTTATGCCAAGTAAAAGAAGTCATGTTCAAACGAGCAGATATTTTGTGATTCCGTGTATATGAAATTTCTAGAAAAGGGAAGTCTATATAAACAGAAAAGGGTCAGTGGTTGTCTGGGGCTGGGGTGAGAATGGGGACTGACTAAAAATGATCATAAGGGAACTTCTGGGGGTGATGGAAGTGTTCTAAGACTGGACTGAAGTGATGTTAGCACAGCTCTATAAATTCACTAAAAATAATTTCATTGAACCCTTTACTTACAATGGGTAATGGTAAATTATACCTCAGTAATGATGTTAAAAAAAAAAGAAATCCTTGTCCATGGTTGCACACATAGCGGAGTAGGGATTTGGTTGTGCCCTTCCTGCGGGCTCTTCTAGCTAGCCTTTGTGTTTGTTCTTGCGTGTGGCTTGTCTCCTTGGGAGATAGACAACTCTTTGAGAACAGGAGCATGCTTTTACATCTTTGGGACTCACTCACCATGTTCTCAATAAATATGTGGAACTGAGTTGATAGCACATCATATTTTAATGGGATTATTCTGTAGCAGAAGAAACAACATAGGACTGCTATTTCTCCAAATGCTGCTCAGAGTGTTGAGACATGAGGGGGAGATAGTCCATCAAAGGCATGCCGCCTGGAGAACAATGTAGTGACAGGGCTGGCTGACAACGAGAGACAAAGAGCTGTGCTGTTGAACACTGCCCAGAGCAACCTGTCTCTTCCTGCTCAGCCCAGCAGACTGTTAAAAGGACCACAAAAGGCTGCTGGGGAGATGACAAGAGCTTAAGAATTTGCTGAATGTGTTACCCTTGATAGTAAGAGTAAACCCGAATGACCTTCCCGGGACACACAGTAGAGATTATTAGCATATAGGCCAGACCTGAGTCTAGGCAAGGAGGTGGAGATACATGTTTAAAACGGTGCAGTGGGCTCCTACATATTTGATCCACTCAACAGAGTTAATGACTTTGTTGGAAATCAATATTAATTTTTTTTCACAATTTGAAAAGGTCTTATCAGGAAAAATTGTTCAGACTTGAAAATGGGCAAAACAGACTACTGGGTGTCCTTTCAGTGGCTTGCTGGGCATTATCTAATGTACCCTATAAGGTGTGCACTTTTCACTGGCTTTCTATTGATTAGGCTACTTTCCAACCACAGGGGTAGCAGTTAACATGTGGAAAACTTGATAATAATGCAAATGATTCTTGTTCACAGCAAAGCAAATGAATTTCATCCAGTAGATATAGAAAAGATAGCCCCAAATATTACATTTTATTGCTCTTTCAGGTATTAACCAGTTTTGCATCTATTAGCAAATTTATGTGACATTCTTGACTGTCTATAGATACCTCTGTTCTTCAAATTCTCCATGGAAATAGTCTTAACATCTTATGGATTTTCCCGTTAATGAGTCAAAGAAGATCTTTGATACGTATTCCTTTTATATTTGCACAAAGTTATGTTTTTAAGTTTTTGAAGATTATACGTTAGCAGTGTGCATAGACATGGTTCAGGTTCACAGTCAAAAATTGTAGACTGGCATCTGATCAGATAATTGAAGGGCTCCCCCCACCCCCGCCCTATCCCTCACCTGCCTTTAATCCTGAAACTCCCTTGTTTCTTCTCTATCAGGCCAGCAGCCACCATTCGCTCCACCAGAAAACTCTCTCTAACCTTTAAGACTGGGCCAAATGTCTTTGTTCTGTGTGGTCACAAGACTCTCTGGACTTGTTTTCTCAGAAAACCATTATGAGATACTCTGAAAAGGAGTAAAAACCATAGTTGCATACTACTTAGAAAAATAACAGTAAGAATATTACCTCTCAGGGGCGCCTGGGTGGCTCAGTTGGTTGAGCGTCTGACTCTTGATTTTGATTTGGGTCATGATCTCAGGGTCTTGAGACTGAGCCCCATGTTGAGCTCCACACTGGGGATGGAGCCTGCTTAAGATTCTCTCTGTCCCTCTCCCCCTGTACCCCCTCATGTGCATGTGCTCTCTCTCTCTTCTCTCTCAAAAAAAGAAGAGTATTATCTCTCAAAGTCTAGGACAGTTATTTACTATCTTCCTTGTGATAGGGATTTGATACCTTACCTACCTCCCCACCACCACCACTTGACTTTACTAGGCCCTTAGAATGTGAAAGGGAGTAACCTATGTCCTGTCCAAGCAGAAGCTTTAAGAGCCCATGTGTGCCTCAGCCACTGCTCTTTTCCTTCTGCCAGGAGGAAAGTATGTCCCAGATAGGAAGGAGGTGGTTTCTTCAGCTTGCATCTCAGAATGAAGAAGACATTGACTACAGCTGCAGCCGGCATGCAAAGGACATGTAATGTGAAAGAGAATAAACCCTAAGATGTTTAAACCAATGAGAATTGGGGATTATTTGTTCCTGCAGCATAACTTAGCAAAAACTGACTAATACAGCTACACTGAAGTAGTTTCAAGTGTGCTTATTATTAAAAACCACAACAAAAATAACCTAAGCATTTAGCTCAATCCAGAAAGAGAGAGAAATATAAGGGAAGCAGGAGGAAGGTAGCACAAAGTTTAAAGCAAAATTAATTAATTAGAAAAGTAGAGAAATGATAATACATTCAAAATCCATTCTTATCAGAGGGGTAGACGAACCATGAGAGACGATGGACTCTAAAAAACAAACTGAGGGTTCTAGAGGGCAGGGGGGTGGGAGGATGGGTTAGCCTGGTGGTGGGTATTGAGGAGGGCACATTCTGCATGGAGCACTGGGTGTTATGCACAAACAATGAATCATGGAACACTACATCTAAAACTAATGATGTAATGTAGGGGATTAACATAAGAATTAAAAAAAAACCTAAGAAGCTTAATGAAAAAATAAAATGCTCATATTCTTATATAAAAAAAAAAATCCATTCTTTCAATAGGACCAGTTATGTTGGCAAATTCCTCACAAGTATAATCAAAACAAAAGGAGAGAAAAAAGAGAACCCCTAAAATAAAAAAATCCAATATAAAATATCAATAATAAGAAGTGGATTTGGGCAAAGAGATTATGAAAACTTTTAAGAAAATACAATGTATATCTCTATGTTGATAAATTTCAAAATCCTGATTAAATTAATTTTAAAAAATGAAAACACAAATGGTCAAATTTGTGTAAAAGAAGTTGAGAGTCTACATAGAACAAAAAGCATGGAAAAGACAGAAAACATTGTTGAAGACTTACCATTAAAGTACTGGATTCAGGAAAATTTACTGGCAAGTGCTTTTGTATTTTCTTTTTTTTTTTTTAAGGATTTTATTTATTTATCTATTTTAGAGAGAGACAGTGTGCAAGCAGGGGAAGGGACAGAAGGAGAGAGAGAAGGGGAGGGAGAAGGAGCAAACTCCCCTCTGAGCCGGGAGTCTGATACGTGGCTCAATCCCAGGACCCTGAGATCATGACCTGAACCAAAACCAAGAGTTGGACGCTTAACTGACTGAGCCACCTAGGCACTCCTCTTTCATATTTTCAAGGAACACATAGTTCCTGTACTATTAAAACTATTAAAAGGGAGGGAAATAAAATCCTCACAATTTATTTCAGAAAACTAGTATAACCCTGACACCAAAGTTGACATATTAGAAACTCAAAAAGAGACAACTATGTATAAATGTATAACTATATAAATATAATAATCCTATATGAAATATTGGCAATTCAAAACTGGTGTTATTTTTTAAAAAAATATACTATGTCCAAGTGACTTTATTCTGGAAAGATAAAAAGGATATAATTTTAGGATATTTAATAATATAATTAATCATATAACTGGACAAGGAAAAATATTAGTGCTCAAATAGCAAAATATCAAAAATATTGGTGTAAAAAACATTTGATAAAACCTAAACTCGGGGTACCTGGGTGGCTCAGTCGTTAAGCGTCTGCCTTCGGCTCAGGTCCTGGTCCCAGGGTCCTGGGATCGAGCCCCACATCGGGCTCCCTGCTCAGTGGGAAGCCTGCTTCTCCCTCTCCCACTCCCGCCCTTCTTGTGTTCCCTTTCTCTCTGTGTCTCTGTCAAATAAATAAATAAAATCTTAAAAAACAAAACAAAACAAAACTTAAACTCTATTCCTGATTTTTTAAAAATCCTCTTAAAAACCCTCTTAAAGGGAAATAAGCATTTTTTAACTTAAGTAGGCATCCTGAAATTAATATCTTGAAAATAATAGCATAAAAATAAGAAGTATTTCCCTCCATGTCAGAAAACAAGAAAAAGATGCCTACTGTAAGAATTTAAAGAAAGACAATAAGATAAGAAAATTAAATGAGAGGCATAAACACTGGTAGAGAGGAAAAGATATTTTTTGCAGAAGATAATTGCCTATCTGGAAGAACTAAGAAAAATCAAATATGCTGTAGAGTAAAATAAGGTCCACATGATTTAAAAACAGAAAAAAATATGGGGCGCCTGGGTGGCTCAGTCGTTAAGTGTCTGCCTTCTGCTCAGGTCATAATCCTGGGGTCCTGGGATCGAGCCCCATATCAGGCTCCCTGCTCAGTGGGTAGTCAGCTTCTCCCTCTCTCTCTACCCCTCTCCTGCTCGTGCTTGCTCTCTCCTCTCTTTCTCTCAAATAAATAAATAAGATCTTAAAAACAAAAAATTAAAAAGTTAGGAAAAAGTGTGTAGACACACACACACACAGAGTCTTGGTGTATGTAATATTCTGACACAAAGAGGGAAAACACTGATTAATTTGATTTCAGTAAAACTTCTACATAACAGAGAACACAATAAATAAAACTGACAGGCACATCATAAACTGAGAAAAATACTTGAAACTCATCTTAAATATTAATTCTTTTGATAAAGAACTCTTGCACATTGTTAGACACTTTCCTTCATTCAACAAATATTGACTGAGCACTTATTCTTTGCCAGGCCCTTTTGTAGGTGCTTGGAAACATAAATGAACAAGCAAACACAACTCCCTGCTCTGATAGAGCTTACCTCCTCAGGTAATTTATTTTAAAAAATGCAAATACTGATAAAAAATTAAAAAGATCTTGACTTCTATTAGCAATTACAGAAGTGTGAATAAAATGTTTATTTTAATTTTTCACTCTTTATATCAGTAGAGATGTTAAAAAATTGGTTATATTCAATGTTGTCAAGAGTATATACTCATATGCTTCTGAGAGGAATATAAATTGGTAGAAACTTTCTGGAAGTCTATTTGGCAATCTTAAGAAGGATGACTAGCAATTCCCTTCTAGGAATTTATACCAAGGCAACAAACAGATAATTGCAAAAACAACTTGACCACAAAGATATTTATTGCAGAGCTATTTATAAGAGCAGAAAAGTTGGAAACAATCTAATTTGGTATACACAATGGACTGACCCATAAGAAGTTGTATTGTAGAAGAATATGTAATAATACAGAAATATTGTTAAGTGAAAATGCAGGTTATAGTATATACTTGAATGGTTCAATTTTAAATGAAAGAAGTTTATATACACTGATTTTAGAAAGTTGGAAAGATAGACATTAAAATATTAATTAAGGTACTGTCTTAGTGGTACAATTTTTTTAAAAGATTTTATTTATTTACTTGACAGAGAGAGAGAGAGAGCACAAGCAGGGGGAGGGGCAGAGGGAGAGGGAGAAGCAGGCTTCCCGCCGAGCAGGGAGCCCTATGTGGGGCTCGATCCCAGGACCCTGGGACCATGACCTGAGCCAAAGGTAGACGCTTAAGGACTGAGCCACCCAGGTGCCCCTTAGTGGTACAATTTTAAGTGTTTTTAATTTTCTTGTGATTTAGGTGGTATGGATTTTTTCAATTTAAAAAAGTATTGTTTTTTTTAAAGCTAATATATGGAGTAAAGATATGCATATGCCTTAGAGGTTTTATATTTTGTGGGATCCTATTATTGCAGATACATCTCCCAGGTTTTCTAGCGATCCCTTAAGCCCTGTGGAATTCTCTCAGACCTGACGAAAGGCTGCCAAGAGAGACAGGTTCTGATCAGGGATCAGGGCAAAGCAGGTGTGGTGAGTTGTACAAGTGTGGTGTTGAAGCCCATATTTACTTACATTTTTGATATTTTGTTTATTGTGGAGTTTTTGCATTCGTTTGGCTTTTAAAATATTGCATTAAAACGTTACTTTTCTTGCATGCTCATTCTTTGGCACCCCCTCCCCTAAATTTTGCCCCTGAGGTGAGTGAGGCCCTGCTCCCTGAGAGCCCTCTGCAACCCCCTCCCCCCAGCACCCCCATGCTCCACAAACAGCTTCCCTACATGTCCTGCTTCGGCCTGCCATCCAGCGGCTGCCACTCCCCCCTGGCAACCTAGGACCAGACACTGGTGCTCTGAGTGGAGTGAAGGATGGCAGCAGGCCCAGCCATTCAGGTGGCACTTCCTTTAGCCTGGCCTCTGTGCAGAGCACCCTACCAGCATGACCTGAATCCTCACAATAGCCTCATAGGTTGGGGAGCAGAGATCCTATGTGTCCCTCACTATCATTCTTTCCTCTCAGTAGTAGACTCTCCTAATTGCACTGGGGCACATGACCATCCAGAATAAAGACCACATTTTCCAGGCTCTCTTGCAGTCAGGAGTGGCCATGGGATTAAGTTTAGGACAAAAGAAAGTTAGGGGCCGTGTCTATAAAGGGGAAGGCCATTCCCTTCTTCTCTCTTGGCCTGCTTCTTCTATGCGGCATACGAGTGTGAGGACTGGGGCTGCAGCATCCATTTTGGGCTAGAATGGAAGCCACCATTGAAGATTGTGAAGCAACTAGGTAGAAGACCACCTGCTTCATCACGTGGAGTCTCCATAGCAGGCCTGGACTGCTGTGTTATATGGGAGAGAGATAGACTTCTATCTCATTAAAACCACTGTTATCTTAGGTTTCCTTGTGCTTGCAGATCAACCTAATCCTCTTTTATTCTTTTAGATATTATTCTTAAGTCCCCTGTGTAGATGAGGGAACAAGACTCCGAGAAGTTAAGCACTTTTTACAAGTTTGCACAGCCACCAAGTGACAGATCAGAATCTGAAACGAGGATGTCTGACTCCAGTGCCCTAGCATTGCTATTAAAGTCCCCTGCTCCAGGAAGATCTCCCAACTCTGAACAAAGGGCTTGGAATCCTGGATTTCAGATGCTCATTCCTATGCTTTTTCCAGCCAAAGTCCTAAACCCTTCTGGGGCTTCAGCAGTTGAAAATGGTTTAGCAGGAGAATGGGAAGGGAGAACAGGAGAACAGAAATTCTTTGCCAGTGTCTTCTCGGTTCCCTCCCATACTGTGCTCTGTCACCAGCCCACCACGTGACGCCAGCACTGTTTACATGCATCAGGCTTTGGGGATCATCCATCATTGTTTCCTAGGACAAAAGTTACTCTGCTCTTCCAACAATGAGAGTGGTGAGGGTGGGGGCTGGAGGAGGGCTGCCATCTCTGCAAATGCTTCAGAAATTCCATCTCCTTAAGTTAGTCTCCTGGAAACCCAGTCCCAGCCTTGGAACACTGTGCAGCCCTGTGGCATTTTGACATTGGACGTCTCTGCATTGTTGAAGTAACTCAGCACGTTGGCAGGCCTTTATCCCCTCAGGTCAGGGCAACGCTAAAGGAAGTTCATCGCCTCTGCTTCTTCAGTAACTGATGTCTGATGCATCAGCTGAATGCACTTCAGGCTTATAAGCAGTTCCCCCTGATCTACAGGCAGAAAAGCTTTCACCATCTCCCCTTCCCTCATGAGTGACCAGTGTCTCAGCATTAATGCATCTGATGGCACCGAGCCTTGGTGACCAGAGCGAGGACAGTCGCCAAGCAGGGATTGAAATCACATTTTTATTTACATTATTACGTTTCCACAGCTTGGTTTCTTACAAGCTTTTGATCTATTAGGCTACACTATTTAGTCCAGACTGAATCTTTGAATTGCTTTACCTTTTCAACCAAGATCATCAAAGAACTTGATAAACCTGTATAATTAATCAAAATATCCGTCTATGGTGTCGACATACCAGGTCTAAAAGTGAAACACTGCTACAGGTGTGCAGTGTAGAAGACAATTCACACCTTCTCAAGTGTAGACTTTGTTGGTGATTCTTTCCTGAAGAGTAATCACTGTTACTTCAGGAAAGACCCGGAGTTTATCCAACTCTTGTCAGAGCTGGATGAGTCTGGATTCCTACCGTAGAATGCAAGTGTGAAACCCAAGCCTTCTTGTAAGGTAAACTCATATCATCACTTACACGTGTCCAGTCATAGCATTCATAAATGCAGATTGTCTTGGATAAGACACATATTTAGTCTTTATAATAGATGTGAAAATAGGGTTATGGATCACTGCTCTACTTTATTGTGAATATTAATTAGGTTGCATTTACTGTCAAACTTTTTTGACAGCTTCTAAGGAGTAAATTTTAGGTGGGTTATAATCATTCTCCAAGTACAAGCTGCCGCTTCTAGTCCATGGCATTTCTCCTCCACACATTGATGAAAGAGATGGAGACATGAGGAATCAAAGCACAACTGGAGGGATTCATTAGGACAGAAATTCTGATTCATTCATTATGATTCTCACATATTGCCAGACAACCAGGAAGTAATGATCCACTGGATTTTTCTTTTGATGAATAAGATGGGCAGTTTTCTAGTGCAGTAGCTTAGTTTTGGAAGGGCAGCCCGAAATGTACTACTAACTGAAATATTTTCTAATTTCCCTTGTGCTTTCTTCTTTGACTCATTGGTTATTTAGGAGTGTGTTAATTTCCACATATTTTTGAATTCCCCCAAATCCTCCCGTTATTCCTCTATATTTTTATTCCATTAGATCAGAAAACATACTTTGTGTGGTTCAATCATTTAAAATTTATTGAGACTTATTTTATGGCCCAACATATTATGTCTCATGGAGAATTTTCTATATATGTTAAGAAGAATGTATAGTCTGTTGTTAATGGTTGGAGTGTTCCATAGATGTCTGTTAAGCCCATTTGGCTTATAACATTGTTCAAGTCTTCTGTTTGCTTGTTGATCTCCTGTGTAGATGTTCTATTCTTAATTGAAAGTAGGGTATCAAAGTCTCCAACTGTTATTATTGGATTGTCTATTTCTTCTTCAATTTTGACAATTTTTACTCCTATATTTTGGGGTTCTCTTATTAGGTGCCTATATGTTTATAATTGTCATATCTTCTTGATAGATTTATCCTTTTATCATTATGAAATGTCCTTCTTTGTTTCTGGTAACAATTTTGTATTAAAGTCCATTTTGTCTGATATTAGGATAGCCACTCCAGCGATCTTTTGGTTAGTGTTTGCATGGTATAATTTTTCCCATCCTTCTACATTCAAACTATTTGTGTCTTTGAGTCTAGAGTGTCTCTCTTGAGACAGCATATAGTTGCATCATATTTTTTGTCCATTCTGCCAATCTCTGCCTTTTAGACTGGTACTCTCAGAGTCCTGAAGAAGAGAAAGCTGCTCCAGCTGGGAAAGATCAGGGGAGAACTTGTGTAAAAGTAGGATTTTAGTGGGAGATTGAAGAATGAGGACAGCTCTGTGGAAAAGATCAGACTTTAAAAGCTGTTTAGACATTTTTACTTTAATTACTTAAAAAGTAAACTTAGAAGGATGGAGGAAGAAGGGTGTGGGGAAGCAGAGGTCTAACGTTGCTTTCTAAAATAGAGTTTTTATGTAATAACCAATGGATTATCTCACTATAAAGATTTATGTTAAGCTAAACAGAAGTAGTGGTAGCTTTTAGAATTAGCTTCTCCAAATGAGCCTTAGATTTAAACAATTTAGATGAACACAAGTGTTATGGGCTAAATTGTGTCCTCTTACCCTGCAAGTTCATATGCTGAAATCCTAACAACTGGGGCTTTAGAATATGACTGTGTTCGGAGATAGGACCACTAAAGAGGTAATTAAGGTAAAATGAGTTCATATGGGTGGGTGCTGATCCAATATGGCAGCTGTCCTTATAGGAAGAGATCAGTGCACAGACATGCACCTGCACAGGGGAAATACCATGCAAGGACACAGAGAGATGGAGGCCAGCTGCAAGCCAAGGAGAGAGGCCTCAGAAGAAACCAAACGTGCTGACTTCTCATCTTGGACTCGATCTTGGACTTCTGGCCTCCAAAACTGTGAGAAAATAAATTTCTGTTGTCTCAGCCACCCAGTCTGAAGTATTTTGTTATAGCAGCCCAAGCAAACTCATACAAAAGTATTATAGATGTATAAAACACTAGAACTTAGCCCAGTGTTAAAGCTGGGAAACAGGTTCAGCCAGGTTGGGAAACAACAATTTCCTTGTTCCAAATCAATGTTTTCTTAAATAGCAGGAAGCTCAGGATTATCTTCCATACAGTTTGAGTAAGTATAGTAATATGTTTAGCAAAAGAACCCTAACCGTATTCCAACAACAGTTGCTAGGATTGCAGTCTGATTGAACTAGTTTGACTATCTATCCCATTGTTTGGGCACTCAGAGATCACCCTGGACTCAGAGATCACCCTGGACTTCCTAGACAATGTATTCACTCTGAGTGTCGATTGTTTTTATAATTGGATGTCATCTTTTGTAATAGTCCATGTTCCTAGCTGCAAAGCAACAAGAATTCATTACACACATTTAAGCAGGAGAAGGATTTATTGAAGTGTATGAGAAAACTCACAGAACTGGGGAGAGGGCTAGAGGAAGGGGAGGGAAGCTCAGCTTCCAGAAGCAAGACCCAAACCCTGTAGAGAGAGTGGACTGTCTGACGAGGAGACCATTAACTCTGCCACTGCCAAGCACAAAGCACCTGAGATTCGTTTTTACTGCACCAGCTTCTTCCACCTGTTTTGAAGCCATTTCTACAACAAGATCTTCTGGAAAGAAGTCTTTCCCAAGTGTCCCTGATTGGTGGATGCTTGAATCACATGCTGTGTTCTAGCTGCAAGGGAGGCGAGTAACTTCAACTCTAACTTCTACACTGGGAGACACAGATATGCCAGCTAATAAAGGGAGGTCTTTTAAAAGGTGATGGGCTGGCGAGAATATGAAAATATCCACTGCAGGCCTGGAGTACCCCCTTCCTACTACTATACTATGCTTTCTTCAATGCCTAGGCTGCTAAGATGACACAATTCATGTTTGACAAATACAAGGTGGTGATGAACAAGGCCGACAAGTCAAGTATTTTTGGTCAGATTCTCACCAAAGCTTTATATAAGATTCCTAAAATCAACACATGTTGAGTATTCGTGGAACATTTAATAGTGTTTGCTAATAAATGAATAAATGTTGTCATGTAAAGTACTCTTTTTTCTTAATAAGAACACCAAAAACTCTTAGAACCCAAATTGTTGGATTGTGCATCTAGCTCCTCATTTTCACACTCCCTAACGGTGTTCTACCTTCTTGCTCAAGAACATAGTTTATCTGTTACGGTGGCAACTTTGTTTCCGAACAGGAACAATGGGACACAGGATTCTGACAAAGGATCATAGTAATTGTTTTTGGGCATAAGAAGCAAGCTGATAGGGGCGCCTGGGTGGCTCAGTCGTTAAGCGTCTGCCTTCGGCTCAGGTCATGATCCCAGGGTCCTGGGATCGAGCCCCGCATCGGGCTCCCTGCTCGGCGGGAAGCCTGCTTCTCCCTCTCCCACTCCCCCTGCTTGTGTTCCCCCCCCGCCTCTGTCAAATAAATAAATAAAATCTTTAAAAAAAAAAAAAGAAGCAAGCTGATAGATGATGCTCAAATATTAAAATGGCCATTTTGATGGTTGGTGAAGACAAGAGAATATTTCAAGTCAGGACTCTTCCAGAAAAGTCTGATCTGGCCGTGGTACAATGGGTATAGCATTTGCTTCAAGGAGATGTTTTACAAGCATTAGTTAACTCATTCATGCATTCAATATTCTGTTTTAACAAACATTTCTTGAGCGCCTACTATAGGCCAGACACTGAACTAGGCCCTCGCGTTTTGTTCCACAAAGACTTTGCAGTTCCATAGCATGAGAGGTAGGTAAGCAAAACAATGCAATAAAAATTAGAAGTTTTAGGACAGAAATCTACAAGTGTGCTTAACCACACACTGCATTATGATTACACAACAAAAAGTAAATCTAACTCTTCCTTTCTTAAGCACAGAGTAACAACAAAGAAGTCATATATTATATCTTGTCCCCAGTTCAATGCAGATCTCTGTTGAGAGTGTTTTGAAATCTGCTGTATTTGCTGTCCTGTTTGAAGATTTAATTTCACTTTGCAAGCAGTAAAATGTCGATATGCACATAGAGCCCATGAGATAGAAGATTTCACATAAATACAAAGGGAAGTAACATGACTATATTAGCTTGTGTACAGAACAGACTTACAATGAGAATCTCTTAGCTCATTTTGTTTCTCATTCTCTCCCAAGCATCTAATCATTTGCAAGGAATTCCAAAACAAAACCACTTATGCTCTAAAATCTTCTGTGCAATCTTTAAGACCCCTCTTCAGAATTCCTCCTGAATTTTATTCCTCTCCCAAGGGTAGCAGGCATCACTTTATTTGATGGTACATTATTTATTTATTTAGTTTTGTCTGTCTCCTGCCCTGCACTGTGCATTCTTTTCTCTCCTTTGCACCTAGGGCCCAGAAGATGAGCAAACATCTCAGAATGAATGCACAGATAATGGAATAAATGAATGCCTCCCTTATCAACCAGCAAAGCATGAAGAGCAGTTTTCTAGTTGGCCTACAGGTATAGAAATTAGGCAGCCTTGGTTGGAATTTGCCTCTGCTACTTGTTGGTTTCTGGAATTTGAACAACTCCTATAGTCTTTCTTGGCCTCAGTAGTCACATTGTAAGATGGGAATAATTAACAGAACACATCTCACAAGCTTGCTGTGAGAATGAAGAGGGACAATATGTGTAAAAGATATAGCACATACTCTGCAACACGGCTGGACCCATGGCCGATCCTAAGTGGTGGAAAGAGTCATCGCGATTTGGTATTCCAGTGGATAATGATGTGCTTTCCTGCAGCAGGTACCCTCGCATTTAGGGACACTGAACTTTCTGGGTGGAACACATTTTATATTTGGCTCTTGGCTGCTACTTCCTTTGCCTCATATTCCTTCATAATATAGAATCCACACCTCTGCCTGTCCCAGATCTGAGTGCATCTTTGACCTTTGAGGAGGTAGCATTTTTTCTTACTGCTGTAGCTCAAAATTCTTCTTTCTCTGCCTCTCACTACCCTGGAAGGGTATGTAATAAAAAAATGCCCCAGCTTAATTTGAAAGCCCAGCCTCCTAATTCATCCTGAAACATAGAAATCTGATAAGCCGGCTTCATTAAATTAAGAGCCCAATATCACTACACCACAAAGTTTGGGGAGTAGAGGAAGCATGTGCTGGTCAGGTGGGAGGTGAGGAATGGCAGAATATGTCCCCACCTCTACCCCAAACACAAACACACATGCTGTCTTAAAATAGCCAGAATTATTTTTTCTGTTTCTTCTCCACTAGATGCTCCTTCTGAAATTGTACCAAGTGGAAAAACACAAAGCCCTTCAGATTTGTCCAATTTTGTAACATTAAATTGGGATGAAGCGTGTGATGGGGGTGGGGGTCGTTTCATAATATAGTAAGTGGAACCTTTTAGCTTCAGTAAGTGAGTCTGACTCAGGAATGTAGGCGATTGTATCTCAAAAAAAATCAATATTTAGATGCACAATTGCTCCCCTGGTATCGAAAGAATTAGTTGATCTACATGCTAAATGACAAGCCTCTTGATAACAGGGATTATGCGACCTGCCTTTCCAGCCAAGGCTGCTGGGGACTGTCCCTTAGGTCCCTAAGGCAGAGATAATCTAATTACAACAACAAAGACCAGGTCCATTTGAGTAGAAGGCAACTGGGGGGGGGGGAGGGGGCGGGTCGGAAGGTGATGGTGGGTGTGCAGGACCATGTTGGGTCTTGTGTTAGCAGAGAGGGGCTCATCCAGAACAAAAGCATCTAGGTAGGGAATTGCTGGGGAGTGAGGCCCAGAGGGGAAGGAGTGACTGCAGAAAGGGTGGACAGAGGTCACCTCTAAAACATGACTTAATCTCCACTTTGGCTCCACAAACACTGCCTCCCTGGCTCCCAGACTCCGGCCAGATTTGATGGAGCAAGTGAGCAAGGCTCCAGACATTCAGACACTCCGAGGCCCTCCAGCCAGTCACAGGAGAGAGAGAGGGGCCTGGGAAACACACGTGGGTCTCTGTGACCCAAGTCCTCTCCCTCCTCTGTGAATCTCGCACCGCCCCCAGGACAATAGGTTCCAAGAACGAGGCCCTCCTAGCACGTCCACCTGACCATGGCAAGACAGAAAAATAAGGCCATGTGCTGCACTTTTCAGGGAAATTAGCCTCTTTCACTTAGAGGACTGTCCTCTCTTCTGCGTTTCTGTCCTGCTCAAGTCTTTGGTGGTAAATATTCCCTTTTTGAAAAGTTTTGACTTTTTGAGAGGATGGTGATAGTGGCTGGGAGGGTCTTTTTGCTTTGGCTTTTGTTTGTTTTCAGTGCTCTTACCTGGTATGATAAGAAGAAGTTTCCACGGGTTCCAGAAGTGTTTGTCTCTGAAATTTTGTCAGGCTTTGAAAAACAAAAATCTATGAGACTGTCTTGTTAAACAGACTTCTTAGCAAAGGTTTGTTGAAATTTTACCCTCGTAGTTTCTTTTATTTTATGGAGAAAAATGGACCCAAATAATCTTTGTTCCTAGTTTCTGTATCCTCTACATCTTATCACTCCCAAGGTGGAAAGGTGCCTCCAGTAGCCTGGAATTCTAAGGCAATGAAGCATTCATTAGGTCATTAGTTTTCCCATCTTTAAAAGCAGAAGGGCCTTTTAATGTAATCAGGTCACTCAGAACTTCAGTGTGTTCCACAGTGTAGACTAAAGCACAGGAGCTCTGACTTTGGTGCAAGGTGGGCTCATAGTCCTGCCTTCTACGCCTTCTCTTCAAGTGCCCTGCCCTCACCACCTCTAGGGAGCCTGAGTCCCGCATGTGTCCCTGAGCCATGGGTGGTGGGTGTGCGCAGACAAGTCCTCTGTCAGCCTGCCCATTCCTGGCCCAGTGTAAGAGGCCCTCCTTTCCTCTCCCTGGCTTTTCATGATACAGAGAGGCTGAACTGACCCATCACTTAAAAATGAGATTTCTAACCCTTAAAAGCTGAGTGTACATGAGGCAAACCTTCCCAAGCCCAGGGCAGTGGAGATGCTGGGTGACTTAGAATGATTTGTTTGAGGGGACCTTCCTGCTTATCTAGGGGAGCATAGGTTGCGTCCAAGAAAATAGCTCAAAGGTTCTGTCGATATTGTCACTCAAAGTGGGAAATTAAGGAAAGTTGCCGGGGCAGGCGGTGGGTGATGCAGAGGAAGGGGCTTCGATTATCTACCAGCCAGTTCTGTTTTGCCAACACTAATAGTGTAACCTGAAAACAAATTAGAAAAATACGTGAGGAGGCCTTAATAATGGTAAAAGATCCTGAATTTTTATTCTTCTTGCCCCCAAGCTCTCACACAAATTCCAGAGTTTCTTAGAGATGGTCACTGTATAAATACTACATCATTTTAGTACTGTTTTTATTCAAAATAATATGGTGGTAATTGTTGTGTTTTCTTTTTTGGTAAGAACAATTTGTGGGTTTGTGTTAAGGGGAAGAAATTACTAACACTTTTGGATAAAAACTTAAAGCAAAAATTTTTAGGAATACTATCTATATCTGACTTCCTTGCTAAGTTCCGAGGACTAAATCCTAGAGGAAATGACAGTTAACATCTGCTTAGCTTGAGTAAAGACTGTACTTGGAAGGCTTAACAATCTCTTTCCTTGGCTTATTGAAATGCCAAGAATTTATATCAAATTGATTTGCTTAGGCAGGCACTTGGGTTGGGTTTTTAGGAAATGCTGCTTTTGTCTGAACGTCACTATGAATGAGTTTTGAAGGAGGTTGTGGCTGAATGAAGGAGAAGGGAAGAAGCAAACAAGAGGGGTCCCCAAGTCCCACTTTTTGTCTAACTGTAATAAAATATACATGTACATTTAAAACTTAAAACTATATTCACTATTCACCTTGATACTAATGTCAGTTATTGAAAACTTGCATCTCCACTACTCTTGGGGTACCTAGTTGGGGAGAAAAGACTAGCACAGAGGAACTGACCCCGAGCAAGACTGTGATTGCATGCTAAGTTGGGTGGTGCGTCACAACGCAGTTGATACCTTTGTGGGCCGTGGTAGTCAGGAAGGCTCTGCAGAGAAATGGGTGTTGTGATTTAATTTGATGAATGGAGAGAATCATGGACAGGAAAACACAAAAGAAGAAAGCAGAAGTAAGAAAGACAGATGTGGTTCAGTGGGACGGTTGAGCCGGATTCTGATCCCAGCAGAGGACCTTGTTTGGGACAGAGGAAAAATGAGGTTAGATGAGTAAAATGGGGCCAGGTTATGGTGGGTCTTCATATCCAAGTGAGTGGCTATTGGTATTTCTCCACTCCTTTGTCCAAGAAAGACATCACTTATCACTCATGGTGTTCCATGTCCTCCTCCACATAGGTCTCCAGGCAGCCACAGACAATTGATCAGCTTTGGTCTTCAGGATGAAATCTATTTTCTGTTCCCATCCCAGGTCTCTCTCTTTAGACTTGATATTGGAAATGGGGAGTTACTGAGTGAAGAATAGATGAATGAAGAAGACATGAGTCCCTAAACCCTGGTTACCATTGATTTCAGCCTTTTATGTTTTCAGCTGGAGCTAGGCATGATGGGGAGAACACTGGGCTAGAAATCCAGTTCGGCCACTAACTTCCCCAGTCTGTGCCTCAGTTTCCTCATCTGTAAAATGAAAGGATTGGGATGGGGAATGGGATAAGGTCTGTCCCGACACTGACTTTTTAGAATCCTATGGATGCCAACAGGAAGGCCGCCCAGTGAGCCTTGCTCAGGCCTCCTCCAGGGAGGAGCTGGGTGGCAGAACAAACCAGGCCAGCCGTGCAGGGCAAGAGGGAGCTGAGGCTCTGGCTAACCCACCCACTAAATGAGTAGCTTCTGGATAACTGAGAGTCACTGTCATTAGATACTGTTTGTGTTAGATGATCCATATGGTGTAGAACGTGGCTTAGGCGCCTTGAGGTCTCTCAGTAGGAAGCTGATGAAAGGCCACATCTGGAAACCGATTTCTCTAAGGATCAAGGCTGGTGGAAAAACTTTGTCTATCATTGTTCGCTTCCCTCTGGAGCACCATGGCTGGTCCTCAGCTTCATGTGGCCAGTTTGGCAGATGTCCCTATCCAAAGGGACTTCACAACAAAGAAGCCTTTCTCACTAATGATGGCCCTTGCTTCCCTGGTTGCTAGCTTCTTTGGCCTCTGAGGGATGCATTTAGTAGACAGGAGACACGGCAGGACGCGGTCACAGCTCCATTCAAGAGGGCAGGAAATGTGCCCTCCTTTGGGCACAGAACAGCATGCGCTGTAGCCATGGGGCAGGCTTGAGCTCATTACCCCGTTTGCCATCTCAGTATCAAGAGATCCGTTCTTGGGAGCCAGCTTGCTGGCGGCTCGGGTTACACTTCCAGAATGCAGATAAGGCTGAGAGGCTTGGAGCCATGGTATTTGCATGTCTAGCTAGGCATTTTGCAGGCCTGAGTTGGCTTAATTTATTAATTTGTTAGTATTCAGGGAGGAACATGGCAAGGTTCTGTGCTCACTTCTTGAAATGTACCTTTTTGCAAGCTCCGTATATGCCCATTCAGGGGCTAAATATGCGAGGCCCCATCTGAAGAATTCAACATGGCAGGAATGACATCTGTCTTTCAATTGGCTGGTTTGTAAAAAGACTCTTTGACTTGATGCTTAATAAAATAAACATTTTTTGTCAACTTTTACTTTTAAAATTCATCTTGGAAGCACATAGCTGAGGCAATAATGGGGAAAACCATGTATTCCTTACTGACATTTTGCATTTTAGGTCTGGGATGCCCAGGGGTCCCTGGCCAGAAATGAGGAATGTGATTTAAAAAGTGCTGGCCTTGTTTCTCTACCTTTCTTGAGCTGGGTTTTGTTGCATCCATTCATCCATCCATTAATCCATTTGTCTTTCCTTCTGTCCACCTGTCTGTCCATCCATCCATCCATTTGTGTATCTATCCATCCATTTACTCATTTAGTTGTTTGGCAAACATTGCCTGAGGGCCTCCTCTGTGCTCAGGGAGGTTGAGTTTACCATGGTGAACTCAACCTCCCTGCGTTTACCATGGTGAACACGACAGACCCAACCTCCACCTTCACATCCACAAGCGCAGGGCTGGAGGGGGCCCATATCTCGGTGCGGGGGTGGGGGGAAGCTGTGTTGGTGGACACGCTTGAAGGTGTTGGGTTGCAGGCACAGCTGATTCTCTGTAGGCAGGATGGACTCTGTGCACACTGCTTGCTGCACAGAGTCTCTGATCTTTAAAAAAAACAAAACAAAACAAAAAAAACCCAAAAAACCAAGGAAAATTTTCTTGTGGCCAAGGAGCTTTTGACTCTATCTTCAGGGTTTGTGTATCTAAGCTGGGGCAGAGAGAGATGAACACGGTTGGGGTCGTGTTGACCCTGCTGGCTTCCAGTTGGGTGGAGAGAGGCATTGGTTGGGAGCTGTCCAGCTGGGCACTCACTCTGACCTGCCCAAGCCCAAGCTTCTCTTTCCCTCACTTGCAGGTGTTAATATTTACTCTTCTTTGTTGTTGTTGTGAGGATTGTAGGAGATAGAGTGCACCAAGTACTTAGCACAGGGCCTGGCATCTTATAAGCCCCCAACAAACAGGAGCTTTCATTTTTATTTAACCTAAAAGTGAGTTGGGACAGAGCTCTTTTGCTTCCATTGAGGGTTGCTAGTGGCTGTCAGTAACTAAGATTTGGACTTTATGCATTTTACATTTCTTAGCAAAAATGGGTTTCCTTACCATGCTTTCACATAATAACGAGCAATCAAGGCAGGATTTTAAGCAAAGTAATGATTATCTTTCACATAATAACTTACAGACAGGCCCCAATTATTCCGTAATGGACATTAGCATTGTGTGTGTGTGTGTGTGTCTGTCTGGGTATAAATATGCTCAGTTCTCCTTAAAATGTTACCTAAAATAGCACTGAATTATATCTGAGTAGTCAAAAGTAATATCAGTTCTGAGCACAAGGAGAGGGGGAAGGTAAGGAAGGAATAGAAGAGTTTTCTTTCGTTGTAGACCCACATCTCTGGAAGAGAACAGGGAGGGGTGCCAGGAACCAGAGGAGACCCAGTGGCTGTGTCTGCCATGCGGAAGAGACGCAGGTGTGGCCTGCTTCGGGCAGAGCGGCTTACTGCTCCAGGGCCTAGTTTTCATCCTTGCCATTGGGTAGCATTTCCCCTGAGAGGCAGACGCTCCACCCCACATGCCGGAAGTCAGCGCGTAGAACCCCCTCCCCACCTGCACAAATGTCAGGGACCATATGAGATTGTCTTCATTTTGTGAGAAGCCCCAAGGCCCCCTGGAGGTAGAGGAGCTGGAAAGTGAGCCCGCGTGTGGCTCCCCAACTGGGCAGTGCCCTGAGCCAGCCTTCTCCCACCACCTCAGCAGTGGCCTCCTTGACCTGCTTCTTTTTCCTTTTTTCCTTGCTTTCCTACTAGTCCTCAAAACCCCTGAGAATAGTTACAGTTTTACTCTGGGTGCTTCCCACAGTGTGACTGTATTAGGTTCCCATTGCTACCATAACAAATTACCACAAAGTGGATTAAAACAGCACACGTATAATATATAGTTTCCATGGGTCAGGAATCGGGACATGGCTTAGTTAGGCCTTCTGCTTGGGGTCTCACAACCCTTCAGTCAAGGTGTTGACTGAGCTATATCCTCATCTGAAGGCTTGACTAGGAAAGAACCCACTTCCAGGCTCATTCAGGTTGTTGGGCAGAATTCATTTCCTTGCAGCTGTAGGACTGAGGGACCTGGCTTCTTGCTGGCTGTCAGAAGGAGGCCATTCTCAACTCCTAGAGGCTGGCTACAATCCCTCCACATGGCCACTGACATCATCAAGCCAGGAGAATCTCCAGCCAGTAGACTCCATTAGCAAGACAGTCTTTTATAATATAACATAGTCGTGGCAGTTACAGCCATGACCTCTGCCATATTCTGTTGGTTAGAAGCAAGTCACAGGTCCTGCCCACACTCGAAGGGAAGGGATAATATAGGTATGAACACTAGGGGTTGAAGGTCATGGAAGCCACCTTAAAGTCTGTCCACCACTGTGGACTCCATATTTTTTCATTTTTCAGAAAGTGTTTTATTTTTTATTTTATTTTTTTTAAAGATTATTTATTTATTTGACAGAGAGAGAGAGAGAGTGAGAGCAGGAACACAAGCAGGGGGAGTGGGAGAGGGAGAAGCAGGCTTCCCGCGGAGCAGGGAGCCTGATGCGGGGCTCGATCCCAGGACCCTGGGATCATGACCTGAGCTGAAGGCAGTTGCTTAACCGACTGAGCCACCCAGGCGCCCCTCAGAAGGTGTTTTAATGGCAAAGAACAGTTGTAAGCTCTCAGCCGCTACCTCAAACCTAGTCCTTTCTAGATGGACTCCTCACCTATTCCTGGCCTTTCTTCTGCAGGCCCTGGTCCTCAGCCTCACTTTTCATACTTTGGCCTCTATAGACAGCCTCATCCACCCTTCCAGCACCATCTTCCTTCTGGTCACCTGCACACAAGACCTCTGACATAACCTTCAAGTCTCCGTTTCTCCCTCAGTCCTGCAGTTACCTCCGAGTCACTACCAGTTCCTAATTGTCTCTCCAATAAATCTGCTCTCCTTTCTTTTCTGAGACCAGCTTAGTCTAACTGTTCCTTATTTTTTGTTAGAACTAGTACAGTAACCCCCAGCCAACTTCTCCGCCTCACCGTCCCCCCCTCAAATTCATTCTCATGTCCCTACCGCCATTTCCCTCCCACACTCTTCCTTCTAGCAAATCCAAAACATTGTTTTCCTTCTACACCAGGCATTGCTCACCCTCCTCTGTTTCTCCATAATGCTCTTCTCCCACCCAATCCCTGCCACTTTACCTGTGTGGAAAACTACTCATCCTTCAAAATCTAGCCAGGATCCAGCAAGATTTCCCTGACTACAGACAGAATAATTTACTCCCCTAATTCTGCCTTTTGATTTAATTCTGCTTATTTTTTGTTTGTGTTTTTATTTTGCTTTTGTTTTATATTCATATATCTAAATGCACTGTGCCTTGCGTTTTTGACATGTTGACGGCTCTCTGCTATCATGCTTGAAGAAAGCAAGTGTCACTGATTTGTCCTCATCTTCATAGCGTCAAGCACAGCAATCTGATGCATAATAAGTAGTAAGTATTATTGAGTGGAACTAGTACTTTCAAAATTATTTGGCCAGCTTGGGAAATTTGTCAAATCCCACATGATATAGTGACTTTCAAATTTGGTTTTAGACTTTTAACCTTCGGCATTTTAGAATTCAGTTATCTATTTGATGCAGTGTTTTTTCTACCTCCTCTCCCCTAATCTTTCCTCAGCTAGTTTTCAATGATCAATTATGATATTTAATTATTATTATGCTATATTATCAATTCAATATGTAATATAATTAATTATTATCTATTATTAATTATTATTTTCAATGATTATTCATTCTCTTCCATAGAGCTCAACAGGAATGAAGAAACCAGCTACATGTTTTTCAGTCAGGAGCTTTTATTGTTTTTCTTTCCACTCTGTCAATCCTGTGACCACAGACAGCATTCCATAATAAAGAACACACTTTTCAAACAGGCATTCTGCTCAAAAAGCGAGCATTCAGAGTTCTCCAAGTCCTGACATTTTTCTTCCCTTCTCCAAACAAGTGGGTCCCCCCAGGAAGAAGAGTGTCTTCACCTCATTGGCTCTCCTATGATGCCATCAATTCTTGCTTCCTTGTAGCAGCAGGGCATGGTAGCCCAGAAGCACCATCTCCGCGGGAACTGCCTGGCTCTGCGGTAAGGACAAGCACCCCCGAGGGTGGAGAGGGGGCACCCGGGAGGGTGGGGAGGGCACACCCCGAGGTGCTAGGCGTGGCAGCCTGGCTCAGCGTGGGTTCTGGAGCCTGACCCCTAACTTCAAATCCTAGCTCCATTATTTACACTCATGTGACCATGAGCAAGGTATTCAGCACCTCCGTGCCTCTGTTTCCTCATCTGTAAGATGGGGCTAATACTAACCATCTTCCTATGGTCATTGTGAGAGTGTAATAAAATGATGCACAATGCACATAAAACACTTAGAATGGAGTCCTTCACATCCCAACATTATAAGCATTCAACAAACATTTGCTATTATCATGACTTCAGAACTTAATTTCCACTTTTTTGAAAGGACATCAAACAAGGTTTTTCATATTTTCTGGAATTGGCTCTCCTTGGTTTCAAGATGTGAATTTTTAGAAGGGGTATCGAGATGAGAAAAAGAATCAGCTGGTCTAATGTGCTTTTTCTAGGGAAAAAAAGTTTCTAATTCTGCTTTATTTTTCTGTATCTTTCATCTGCATCGTTTTTCTTGTCTAATAGAATGGGCAGTAGCTCCTGCTTCTGCTAATTCTTAAAAAAAAAAAAAAAAACTCTCCCAGAATCCTAAATGTTTTTCTGAATTAAATGCTCCTTTTTACCCTCTTATGCTAGATTATTTCTTGATTTAGAGTAGCCTCTTCAAGCATAAACTAAATCCTTCCTGCTGTAAAGGTTTGGTGTTTGTTTTGGCCTTATTCTTCCTTGAACAATGTTAGGGAGGTCTTGATTGGTTGATTTGGGCTTCTCCTTCTATAAGGTCCCTTGTAGGGACAGCTGTGGGAAGAGGTCAGGGTTGTGGACATGTGTTCGAGTCTGAGCTGAGGTGTGAGGATGAGGACACTCTGACAGTGTGCTGTGTGGCAGGAGGAGGCATGGAGGAAGATGAAAGGATACACCAGGGAGAGTCCCTTAGAGACAGCCATGGAGCAGTGCTGGTAGGTGCATGATTGAGTGCATCGGGCCATTTTGGACACTCGCCACTCACCTCCTGTTCCCAGGAGGAAGCAGCTGGGGGAAGGGGCCTAATTCTCATGGAAGACCCGATCCACCAAGCTCGTGCTCAGTGCAGGACAGGGCACACTCATGGACTTCATCTCCCTCCTCAACCCTGAGAAATTCGTGGTATTATGCCTATTCCACAGATGAGGAAGTTATGGCTTTTCAGAGACTGCACTACCACTAGGGGCCAGAAATGGGTTCAAACACAGGTCAGACAGCAGAGTCTGTATTCCTGTATGATGGACTCCTTGTCACTGAAACTAAAGGTTTAAAGCTCACGTACCATTTGGTGCAGGAGACCCTCAAGTGTGGGAACATGTATACATGGCGATCCTCTTTCTGGAAGCCTTGGGACTGTCACTCTCACAGCCCACCAAGATAATTTCCTGAGTACTTGGTAGTTGTTAAAGGAGTTTAAAAAGATCTGTTAGACAACTTCTCCAAGGAAATGCCGATCAACTAAAATGATTCGAGATAAGGGTGAGCAGATGTCGACAGAGACCACCAAAGAGCTGAGAAGCCTGAGGAAATCTGGAAGGATTCTGACAAGTATGAGGAGGGGAAGGGGACAGATTCAGATTTAGGAAGCCACAGGCAGTACCAACACCTGTCACAGAGGTATAATTGTTTATGTTTCTGATCCTTTCATTTCAAGTCAGACACTCTCAAGATGTTGTATGGAAAACAACTGCTCTGGGAAAAAGGGAGAGAGAACATTCTTCAGTAGGTTTTCTTTATTCTTCACTTTCAAATAGTGAAAGGAAGAAACAGGGGGACAGGCTAACTTCACCCCTCACGGGGTGTGCGGCTTGATCCAGAAGCATGAGTCTAGGTGATGCTGTGGAAGAGGGTGTGTGGAAATATCCCCCCTGCATGAGCCGCACATGGATCACACGGCAGCTTCTGGGGTGGAGGGAACATCAAGCACCCCTCAGTTGTCAGCAGAAAACAGAAAGCCTGGAAGGTCAGAATTTCCAGGCAAATCTCTCACTCTTACATTTTAAAAAGCCTATTACATTGGTTTTAGCCACTGGCTAAGTTTAGATGATCTCTATTTTATGTGGCAGCTTTGAATCATGCATATATTTCTATTTATAATGGAGTCTATTTTTAGAATGACCAAAATGACCAAAGACACTGTGTGTCCATGATGACTAAGAAGCTAAAAGCTTATAGAAGTGTTGATATTTCTGCTCTCAAACTCACGACTGAGTTACTTAGCTGCTTTATTCAGGGCTCTTAGCAAAATGAAAGGGTGTTAAAAAGAATCCATCAATGAGTCCCAGGACAAAGTTTTATCAGCAAACACAATTTTGAAGTACTAACTGTCCACAAATCAGATGACAATCATAAGTTAAACTTCAATGGGATTGTTAAAGGATGTGTCAACAGAGACACAATCTATGCTGTAATCAACTTTAGTCAACTAATTAACATGAACCACAACATTCATTCCTTCATTCAACATGTATTTGTTGCAATATTTAAAAATATTAAAAAATTTAAAAGTCCTTATAATACCTTCTCTCAAATTACATAAGCACAACCAGCATAAACCGTTGCATTGAATTTTAAATAGATTTTCAGTGTAATTTATTGGGAAACTGGGATAACTTCATGGCCAATGTGTTGTCACCATATTACCAGCATCTAACACATATTGGGAATTGAATAAATGTGTTAAATTAAATTGAGTCTTTTTCAATTTAAGTTGTAGTCATTGTGTGTTTAAATTTATGTTCACGGGCCTGCAAATACAGCCAGGAATTAATCACTTCTAAACTTTGTGTCAATGCCTTAAAAAAGCTGCAGTTAATTTCCAATTAAGAATATGAGAGAGGGGAAGCAATTTGACTAATGAGACAGGGAATCACAGCTTTTCTTTGGCTGACCAATGGATTGTGACTTTGATTGAATTGTCTCTGCTGAATTAGTCTGTGACCTGCACAGACCAGAGTCTTACTGTCCTGGAGGACAGGCTGGTGTGGAAAGAATTAATGGGGAGAACATAAAATATCTGACCGCAAACACATTTTTAAAATATGATGGTGTTGATAGTCCTTTTTGTTAAGTTTTGGCCCTGTGTCTTCTCTTTATACTTTTTTATGTTTTGAGCACAGAAATGGCCAAGTGATGATGACTCTTCATCAAAAACTCAGATTTTGCTGGCATTATACATATAGATTGCATTGTGAGCACTTCCATCTGATTCCAAATAACATACTTTAAGAGGTTTGTTGTCAAGTTTCCAGAGGGAGGTTGGAGATGGCAGGAACCTCGTCTGTTTTAATTTGATTGACTAGTGACCTACATTCTAAATGGCATACCTCTAAAAACATAGGAAATTACACCTTCTCAGGTTATATATTACCAAGAAAACAGCTATGTTAGCAAGATATGAATAGGGACGCCGGGGTGGCTCAGTTAAGCATCTGCCTTCAGCTCAGGTTATGATCCCAGGGTCCTGGAATCGAGTCCCATCGGGCTCCTTGCTCAGCAGGAGCTTCTCCCTCTGCCTGCCTCTGTCTCTCTGTCTCTGACAAATAAAATCTTTTTAAAAAGTGCTATAAAAAAAGAAAGA
Source organism: Mirounga angustirostris (assembly GCF_029215605.1). Classification (NCBI taxonomy): domain Eukaryota; kingdom Metazoa; phylum Chordata; class Mammalia; order Carnivora; family Phocidae; genus Mirounga; species Mirounga angustirostris. The sequence continues at coordinate 41,619,668 of NW_026991720.1, forward strand.
TATGAATAGTTATAAATTAATTAACCATATTGAGTTGTTACTGTGTTCAGCCCGTCACTAGGCATTTTATACATTAGATCCTCAAATGTTGAAGAAAGAGTGATGTTTGGCTGTCAAGGGGGAACAGGGATCCAGACAGAGAAAGAGAATGTGCAAAGGGACAAGGAAGTAAGGAGCAGAGATTTGGGACTCGCCTCTGAGAATTGGTGAAGACAGAACGAGTTCTCAGAAAGGACGGGAGTTGAGGCGTGGGGGCACCATTGGCCTCGGTCTGTGTCTGCCCAGTGACGATAATACTTGCCTTTTTGTTTGTTTTAAAATGAGGATGAGAGATAATGTCTTTGAAGCCCTTAGCATCTAATAAATACGGGAAAAAATGACAGTTTTGTTAGCCTGTAAGAGGGGCAGAAGATGAATACAGCAAGAATTATGGGGTCAATTAGAGGAAGCCCTCTCTTTGGACTTACTCCTGTAAGTCCAGATCCCATATTTGCAGACCCTGTTCCGTTAATAATTCCTGAAAGTAATAGTGGGAATCCATTATGGAAGTCCACTACGGGAGTCCAAGTGGAAATCATGCATTTGCTTATGATATTCATGCAGGCTCACTCAGCCATTTCAAATGGGAGGTTTCCTGCCCTTAAAAGGGGACAGACAGTTTAGGAAACACTGCTGGGGACAATGTGAGAGGTATCAGGCATGATTTGCATCATGGGAAGATCACTTCTGCTTCTTTGCTCCTTCATTGAACAGCAGGGTTGCTGTAAGCAGAAGTGTGGTGGGGAGGGCCAGGCAGGCCCGCAAGTCTTATGGGACTCGGGTGGCTGCCACATCCTCAGATGAAGGGAAAAGGATGGTGGTAGAATTTTGGGTTGGTTTAGAGTTAGGAATAGACACTAGGAAAAGACATAATGTATCTTTTTTTTTTTTAGTCTGTTTCATTCAGTCAAATCTGTATGAGTTTTTCTTGATCCTGTAGAAACATCCTGAAGTGAATCCCATCTGTCTGTCTTGCTTGTTGGTGTTGGACAGCATTTTCTTTTTTTTTTTTTTAAAGATTTTATTTATTTATTTGAGAGAGAGAGTGAGAGAGAGAAAGAGCACAAGAGGGGGGAGCGGGAGAGGGAGAAGCAGACTCCCTGCTGAGCAGGTAGCCCGATGCGGGACTTGATCCCGGGACTCCAGGATCATGACCTGAACCGAAGGCAGTCGCTTAACCAACTGAGCCACCCAGGCGCCCTTTGGAGAGCATTTTCTATCCTCTCGGGTGTCTGTGGGTGTTTTCCTGGGAATGTTGGGAGAGACTGTCTGAGTGTGCTAACCAACTGTCATTTCGCTCCCCAGCCTCTTCTAGCCCCTTCACTCCTCTTGCATCCTTTGGCTGAGAGTGATGTCCAGAGTAGATGTGCCGTGGAATCAACCCGGGAGGACGACCACACAGCTCAGAGCTCAAGCCAGCGTTGGCAGAGGCGCCTCCTGATTGTAACCCTATCCGCTTTCCCCTCAGGAAGCCTAAAGCTTTGACCCAAGGAATCAACCACCTCTGGGCTGTGGCCGTTCCTAGGTGATCCCTTATTTGTGCATGGCATTCGAGACCTCCAGATGCTTCTGGCCTGCTCCTGTGAGGACTAATCACGGACAGGAGGGGAGGGTGGGCCATGATGGATAGGATAGGTAGCTAAGGGTCAGTGGGGCTTTCCATTCCAAATGTATCTTTGTTTTCCCTGAGACTAAAAGGATAAATGCCCTTCAGGTAAACACTAAAATACTTACTATCCAATTCATGTTCTTTTGACTTCCTTCATGCATAGAAAAAGATATTTCTTCTTTTCTTTCTTTCTTGCTGCTCCCCCTACCCCCGTCCTATTCACTACCCCCTGCTTCTCCTTCTCCCTCTCTCATTCTCTCCTGTTTTGTTATCTGATTTCTCCCCTCTTAAAGAAACAGGATAACTTTGTTGGATGGCTGAAGAATGTGCCCCCCTCCCAATGTGTTTCCCGTCCCCACACTCCTGGCTCCTTGACCTGGACTCCATTCATTTGGGCACCATTTGCAGCTGAGAGAAAACGTGGAGTAATCCTCAAGTACTTAACCTTGATCCACCTGTAACAACGGCCGCACTTGTGAAGAGGCCTGCAGAGATCTGGCCAGCAGATAGGGCCCCCACCAGGCTTCAAGTCCGTACAAGCACACCGCACTTCGAGTGACTTCTCCCTGGGAACAGAGAGGGCCCAAAATGGAAGCAGAGCCCCATCATCTTCTGCCTCCTTTTGAAAACAGTCCAAATCTCAACAGGCAAGCGAAACCGGGTAGTTTCGGTTCCTCGTTTCCCACCTTTGGCAGCTACCCCTGCACATTGGCTTGTTGCTTTCACACAGAATCGGTGCTTTTCTCACTCAGGGAAAGGCCCTGGTGTTTTAGGCCTTGTGTGGATTTTGTTCTGACATGGACTCTGCTCTTCCATGTGGCTGCTCAGCTACAAACAAGGGGGGTTTGAGAGGGTAAATGATGCCCGTCACCCCCCTGAGCTCCCTTCCTGGGGCCCAGCTCAGAGCCCTCCTCCTGGCCTGGTTCTTGAGTTTGTAAAAGTAGCCTTGTCACTTGCTACTACGTGATCATGGGCCCAGCACTCCAACTGCTCTGGGCCCCTGCTGGAGTCTCCAGGTCCAGCACCCAATCCCACAGAACCAGAGAACTGGTGACCAGCTCAGCCCAGGGGAGAGCCAGGGTGGCCAGGAGACCTAGCTGGGCCATGCCATCTGCAGAGGGCATGTGGCCCAGGGGCCACCTGGAGGGAGGCTGAGAGGCATCCACAGAGCGCCCTGCCAAAGGTGGGACCCGCCCAGCGGGCACCTTTCTCTAAGCAGGGTGCAGAGGATAGCTCTGAAAAAGAAACCGCCGACTTCCAGATTATATGGAAGCCTTTCATTTTTCAAGTCCAGAGCTAGTTCTTTTTGGCAGAAGGTGAGGCCAGGTGGCAAAAGCAGATGCTGGACTTTAAGGAAAGCCAGGTGGGCCTAGAGAAAATCAAGCCGAGCGTGTTAATGGGGACACAAAGTAGTGGTTCTCAAAGCGGCAGACTATGAGCAAACTGCCCTTGCTCAGGTCTTTCGGAAGGGCTTGGCAGGCACTGTCCAAGTGCCCGTGAAAGAGGAAAAGCAGCTCTCCCGTGTCGGCGCAGATGAAACGGGGCAAGTGTCCTTGTATAAAAAGATCGGGGCAAGCCCGCGTTTGAACACTACGGTCAGTTCTGTGGGGCACTCGTGTTTGAGAGCATGAAATCTGTTCCAGGGCCACTGAAATACCAGCGGGTAATTTGCGCAGAGCCGTTGGGTCCACAAGAGACTCCAGGCAAAGCAGGGAACGCCCCCGGCGGAAATGTGGGGGAGGGCGAGCCCGGCGCGCGTGCACGCACCTCACGGCGGCGCGCTCCGCCTGTTCGCGCCCGGCCCCAGCGCGTCAGGCCACTGGGGGCCCGCTGTCCGAGAGAACCCTTCCGCCCCTTCACGCTGACTTCACGAGCTGCAGCCCTGCGGAGAGCCGATGGCGAGTCCCCCTCAAAGACAAGCCTCGGATTTATGGTATTTCTGTACCGCGGCCCCGTGGCGAGGGCAGCCGAGCTCAGCGCTGAGCTCTGATTCCATCACAGGTAAGGCAGGACCCTGCGGGCAGCTCACCGGGTCGTGGATGTAGCTCCAAGTTGAGGAATCAAAGAACATTGCAACGACACATTCAAAATACCTCTTCTCTGAAAACTCACCCAGCAGGATTTCACCTTGCCGTAGGTAAGACGGTCAGCGGCAGGTTCTGGATCTGGGACTGCTGGGCACCAGGCCATACATCAGGGGAAGCACTTGGCACACATCACTGCTGGTCGTCACAACAGCCCCTGAAAGACAGACATCAGCACGCCCATTTACAGCTCAGCAGACTGAGGCTCACAGGGACAAAGTGACAAAACAAGCCCAGGGCCACGTGGCAACTAGGCTGCGGAGGCGGGAGTCAGACTCTTCTCCCGCCTTGGGGTGCGCACTGAGAAGACATGGCTTGGGCCAGCTGCTTTTTGTCTTCACTGGTTTGCTACCAGCTTATGAATACACCTTCCTTCCCATAGAGCTGCTCCCAGGGTCCCAGGCCCCAGGCTGGTTCCCTTGGGGCCCTTTCCTCCTCTCCCTAACCTCAGGACATTTTGTTCCAGTCTACCCAAACTCAGTTTCCTCCTCTTTAAAACCGGCAACGTTGGCCTACCTGCAGGAGGAAAGTGGTGTAAAGCTCAAACGAGAACACAGTATTGCTTGCACATTGTGAACTTTTCTAGGTGTGTTAAAGAAAACAAACAAAACCAGCTTCCTGAGTATTGCTCCACAACCAGCAAACGGGAAAGGGCCCCTCTTTCTCCTTACACACGTGCACACACACCAAGCTGAGTGCTTCCCTTTTGAGTTGAACTTTCTTCCTCTCAGAGTCATCCTTGATGCTTATTTAAGTCTGACCTTGCCCACATGAATGTTGGGGAGACGAAGACACATATAAAATAAGTGTTATGAAGAGGAATAAAGCAGGGTAAGGAGGCGGAGGGTAAAGGAGGTGCTGGTTCATGCAGGGTGGCCCAGGAAGGAAGACCTTTCTGAAGAGGTGCTGCCTGGGCTAAGACGCCATGAAGTGAAGGAATCAGCCATGTGCCATGCTGTTTTCTGGGGGAGAGTGTCAGGCAGAGGGAAGAGCAAGTTCTGGGTGCTGTGAGGATTAAATAAGATTGTGCATACAAAACTTGACAGGTAGCAAGCTCCTGATAACAGGAGATTTACTGAACTAGAAATCTAGCTCAACACAGAACAATGATAAATTTTTGAATAAAAGTTTATGTGTGGGGTCCATTAAGGTGGAATAGCACACAGATGCATTTTTCTCATTACTTCCTCTTCAGATGGCATGTCTACGTATCTATATAGTTGATTCAGTGTCACAATTTCATTCTTGTCTCTGGGCTGCTGCTAAGTCTACCTAGTTCTTCTAGAACATACCCACTGTTTTCAGGTATGTTCAGAACATCTTTGAAACATTTGGGGCCACCTTTAGTCTTGGCCTTCAACCCTTGGCTAAGGGAGTAATGTTGTCAACCAAAGTTCCCCACTTGAAGATGATCCATATATTTAATTTTTATCCCAGCCTATCCATTGGTTCTATGTGGCCATTCTACTGCGAGTCACAAATTGAATTTGTATGGATCGCAGAAAGCCTTTTAGAGAGAGCAGTGGGCAGACTTGTGGGCGGGGAAGGGAGGCTTGGCCTGTGATGAGTCTGACTTTGAATCTACCCTCTTCTTCACTCACCCTCTCCCTTCTCTTCACCCCCATTCCATGAGCGCTAGAGGTGAAATGCAAATGGATTCTCTCTGTAGTAGGTATTTCAAGAAGCAGGATGAATAGCCAAGGACCTAAAGTCAGAGAATCAAAAGGACATAACCTTTTGCTTTGGGTTATCATAGGCAATAGATAATGAAAAAGGACCAGAAACCTCTACACCTCTCCCTTCCCTCCCCACCAACACACACCTGTGAGAAAATCCTGTTGGTTTACTCCCTCACCAAACGTCCATGGTCCATGGGTCAGACCAAGTGTTTCATTGTGACTGCTGGGGGCACTGGTCACAACCATGGGAAAGCAGCTGGGCAGAAGAGTGAGGCCTTGAGCTGAGAACCCCCTGGGGAGGACAGTACCTTCCCCCTATCTCCACCCCACACCCCTGGAGTATGGGAGAGTGGATCTCCCTTGGGAGATGTTAACAGCCACGACCCAGCCCAGCAAGGTGGAAGTTTAATTTCATTAGATTGCTCCCCAAAGAGAAATTCTGGTGCCTGGGGCAAGATAGCATTTGTCATTTTGACACCTTTCCATTGCTTGTCAAATCTTAACAGCCCTCCTGGGCCTCTTCACATGTCCTCCTACTTCGAGGTGGCCTTGCCTCTGGTGGGAGTCTCATGGCTGGAAGTTGTTAGGAAGTATTGTACAAGCAGCTCAGGTCCCGTTTCTGGAAAATGCATGTTATTCCATTAGGGAGTGTAATGAGAAGAACACAGACAGTGTCATGTATATGAGTTTAAATCTCAGCTTCTCGCCCTTCATCTGTTTGGGCCTCAGTTTACCAATTCCATACTGGAGTATAAAATGGAGAACGTCATAACTAACCCTTAGCGTTGTCCTGAGGATCGAAGCATAAGTCAGAGTTCTGCACAGGGTCGCTGTCAGTCTTTTTGAGATTCCAGTTTCTCTGCTGGTCCAGTTTCTCTGCTTATCTGTTTCAGCAGATGGAAACCCTCCTTTAAAGAAGGCAGTAAGCCCAAGGTGCTATGCAGGGAAACAGCCCCTTCCATCTCAGGAGAGATTGAGCCTTGCTCCAAAGGACTGGGTGGCAAGGGCCCCAGGAACATGGTTTGTGGCTTCCCAGGGGATCCTGGGAAGTCTTGCCAAATTTAGCCACAAAACACAAAACAAAACAAAAAGGAAAATATTGGGGACATATTTGAAATTCAAATTTAACTGTGCATCCTGTGTTTGATTTAGTGGTTCTAATCCCAGAGGCTCTGATAGCCTCACATTTGGCCTTTTGTGGTCTGTACACTAGTGTTTGTCTTCTTCCTCATCCTAAGCAACGGCAATAAAAATCCATTCTGGAAGAACTTCATAACACAGCATGTCTTGGTGCCAAGTCCGGCTTCGTTCCTGCCCAGCCGCGGGCTCAGGGGCACAGTCCTAACCTCTCTGAATCCCCATCTCCTTATTTAAACTCCCGGCCTGCCTACTGAGCAGAGTTCTTAGAGCAGCAAACGAGATGTGAGGCCTGATGCTTTTCATCACGTGGGCTGAGGCATTCGTTATGCATCGACATTCTCTGGGCATGAGCACACACAGTCTTCCTCCATTTGTGGAGAGCCAGGACATCTGAGGCACAAGGGGAAAATTTGCAAAGTCAAGACAGATCACAAGGATGAATTCTAATCCAAATAGCAAGGCTGTCATACGAAGGTTAATTAGATTGGTCCGACAGCAAGCTTACTTTTATGATGCTATGTTGGTTGTCATTGCATTTAGGAGGGCGTCAGACACGCCGTGGGGTCCACATAACGTATTTGATGAATGGATGAATGAATACATGAGTAAGGGATGTCACTCCATTCCCTGTTTCCTTCTCCGTGCTTGCGAAGTCATTCAGCATGATTTTTGTCTTGCCAGGAGTTTTCTGGCATAGGGACTGAGCTTAAAGATGGCTTACTCTACCAGCTCACTCTGGTTTGTCATGCTTCTCACCTGGCATGTGCCCAGGCAGTTCTCTTGGTGGCCTGGGTCCCAAGTCCTCAGCCTGTGCAAGTCAGAGGGCACTGATGAGCCGGAACCAGCACGGGCATCCCACCTGCCCACGCCTTCTCTCCCTCTGGAGACCCCCCTTCCCTGTCTGTCCGCTTGGCTTGAGAGGTGCCTCCAATAGGAGGACACGAGAGCACTTAGCAAACTGTAAAACTTTCAAGGACAGCCCATTCTTAGTCCTCATTTCCAGGTTACCTCACGGACTAAATGAGCCTTCCCGATCCAGCCTTGTGGAGAGGGGCAATGGTCAATTCTTCCTTTTCTCCTCCAGCTAATAAGGGGACAGCATTTCCCTTTACTCTCCGCTTGTGCCCCCTGAAAAGTTGTATCTCACCCCCCGCTTCAGATTTCCTGACTTCCTTGAACACGTTTTTCTGATTTCTTTGTCGTCCTCCCTGGGAACGAGTCTGTTTTACAATTTCTCAGCCACCTTGGTGTGTCTCCATTCCTGTAAAGCCTGGGGTTTACTCACCGGACTGCCTTCCACCTTCTACATCTTCTTTTGGTGAATGATAACAATGCAAGAGCTTTGGGGAATTTTTTTCCTGCAAGAACACCTGGCTGTCTCTGGGCCCCTATTTGACCCTTGATCTCCTTTCTGTGCAGGCTTTTCAATGAATCCCTTAAGCCTATTGAAGATCCCCTTTCTTAAAATCCATTTTCTTAATGTGACCACTTTTCCTTCTTTACTGATAGCTCTAACCCCAATCAGCCGAGCATGCTGGTCCCAAGGCACACTTTTGTTTTTATATTCTTGTCATCCAAACCCCTACCCCCTGCATGAAAAGCCTCAAATTAGAAGAAACACAAGGCTTTCCTTTCCACAAGCTTGAGAATGGTTTCACTCTGGCTACTTTTTAAGGAACTAGCCATGGAAAGTCCATTTGCTTTTGGTTGCCATAAACCTCTCGCGTGTGGGGGCAGACTTTCGAGTTCAAGGAAATCCACAGCATCATTTGTCAAATGATTTAATTTTATTCCTAAAAGTCACAAGTAGCCCAAGAGATGATGCCCCTGCATTTTAGATTTTTAGGTTTCAATCAGGAGGACAAGCTTTTTTTTTTAAAAGATTTTCTTTATTTATTTGACAGAGAGAGACACAGCGAGAGAGGGAACACAAGCAGGGGGAGTGGGAGAGGGAGAAGCAGGCTTCCCGCCGAGCAGGGTGCCTGATGCGGGGCTCGATCCCAGGACCCTGGGATCATGACCCGAGCTGAAGGCAGCCGCTTAACCACTGAGCCACCCAGGTGCCCCAGGAGGACAAGCTTTAAACAGATTGCTGTCTTCCTTAAAGAAAAGCAGACACAAACAGCAACCCAAATGGCTCCAGTTTGGTGAAAATTGCAATTTCATACTTCAACAGTTTCCGTCTTTGACAACAGAGTGAGCTGCCTCCCTGTGACCGCCCCATTCTCCCTGTCACCTTCTCACACACACTCAATACCATATGTTCACATGAGATGCCCATAAAATGGTGCTGACACTGGGCGGCCGAAGCTCGTACACCAATCTGCTCTTTATGCATCCAACACTTGGCTTTCTCAGGATGCGTCACTTTACTTAAACCCCCGGCCTCTGGGATGCCAGGAGCCACGAGGCTCTCCAGATGGAAGTCTTATTCTGAAAGCTGTGCACATTTCACATGCAGCAATGCCTGGAAAGTTTACAGAGGACTTGTCCTCACTGGAAGAAATTGATTTGGAAAGCACAGAGCAATCCATACTTTGAGAGGCAAATCCCACCTGCATTTACATAATGCTCCATCACTCTGGAACCAGGGCGGCTGATTGCCAGGTTGGCACGTGGAGGACAAGTGAGTTAAGCTGAGGCCATTGCCCGATATTTTTCATCAATACCAACACCATCTCAGGGATTTTAGTTCATTGAGTTTTGGGTAAAATAGTCACAATGGAATTTGAGGGGATAGTAAGTCTACATTAAATTTTTCCGCAAATTTTTCAAAATGAACTATGTTGTCTATTTCTTATGCAGTTTTCTGCTGCTCGTTTAGGAAAATCAAGATTGCACTGAATAAGTCTTTTCACTACTCTCCCTCCCCCCATCTCCCCTCACATCCTTCCCTTCCGTAAACTGCTCTTGCTTCACAAGTTAGGTATTTGAGATCACTTTATCACATTCCAGACACAAGAGTATTATTAAGTAGCCTGTCCATCAGGATATTGGATATAAGCTTACAGTATGAGAATACCTACTGCTCCCCGTGGATGTCTATAACTCCCCTCGCCCGCAAGGATTCCATGTGCATCTTTGTTTATACTGCACCTCATTCCTTCTAACTACACGGAGGTGGTATGTGGTGGCCGGGTATTTCTCCTGATTTTCCGAGTCAGGAGACAGGATGCAGAAGGATTAGGTATTTTATCTAATATCATCCAGGAAGTTGATGGCACACGCTCTTATGGGTGCTGATGTTCTGTTTGGTGTGACACAAATGAGAACTTTGGCGAATGTGCTCTTTCCTTTGCTGGGCACACCTTAAGCGAGTGTGCTGCACTGCACGTAAAGGAACACACTCTAAGCAGCATGTGTGCCCTGCATGGGGCACAGACAGACCTGGCGTCTAGCCCGAGTGTGCCACCACCAAACTGTATGGCTTTGGGCAAAGCCTTTTTTTTTAAAGATTTAAAAAAATTTATTAGAGAGAGCAAGAGAGAACACAAGCAGGTGGGAGAGGGAGAAGCAGACTCCCCGCTGAGCAGGGAGCCCGATGCGGGGCTCGATCCCAGGACCCCGGGATCATGACCTGAGCTGAAGGCAGTTAAGTTGGATGCTTAACTGACTGAGCCACCCAGGAGTCGCTGTGCAAAGTCTTTGAAGCTCTCTGGCCCAAGTACCCTCCTCCTCCTCCTCCCTGTCCCCCTCCTCTTCCTTTTTTTTTTTTTTTTTTAAAGATGTAATTATTTCTTTGAGACAGAGAGAGAGTAAGAGAGAAATAGAGTACGCGAGCACAGGGTGCAGGGAGGGGCAGAGGAAGAGGGAGAGAGAATCTCAAGCACAACTCGGGGTCTCAATCTCATGACTCTGAGATCATGACCTGAGCCAAAATCAAGAGTTAGATGCTTAACCGACTGAGCCACCCAGACGCCCTCAAGTGTCCTCTTCTATAAAGTAAGAGACTTGAAGACAAATGGCCTCCACCATTGTTTTCAGCTTGGCCATTTACTTTCTTATGATTGATGTGTGACAGTCAGAGGTTAAGTGGATTCTGAGAAAGATGACTGAATATCCACTTTGCTGGGGACAATGCCTATTTACACATGACATCCCAGGGCCATTATTTATTTATTTATTTTTAAAGATTTTATTTATTTATTTGACAGAGAGAGACAGCGAGAGAGGGAACACAAGCAGGGGGAGTGGGAGAGGGAGAAGCAGGCCTCCCTCCGAGCAGGGAGTCCGATGGGGGGCTCTGTCCCAGGACCCTGGGATTATGACCTGAGCTGAAGGCAGACGCATAATGACTGAGCCACCCAGGCCCCCCTCCCAGGGCCATTTAAAAAAAAATTTTTTTTATTGTTATGTTAATCCCCATACATTACATCTTAGTTTTAGATGTAGTGTTCCATGATTCATTTTTTGTGCATAACACCCAGTGCTCCATGCAGAACGTGCCCTCCTCAATACCCATCACCAGGCTAACCCATCCTCCCACTCCCTCCCCTCTAGAACCCTCAGTTTGTTTTTCAGAGTCCATTGTCTCTCATGGTTCGTCTACCCCTCCGATTTCCCCCCTTCATTCTTCCCCTCCTGCTATCTTCTTCTTTTTTTTTTTCCTTAACATATATTGCATTATTTGTTTCAGAGGTACAGATCTGAGATTCAACAGTCTTGCACAATTCACAGCGCTTACCAGAGCACATACCCTCCCCAGTGTCTATCACCCAGTCACCCCATCCCTCCCACTCCACCCCCCACTCCAGCAACCCTCAGTTTGTTTCCCAGGGCCATTATTAATAGTACTTCCTTTCATTCTCAAAAATGTCCCAGTTTGAACAATAGTTCAAATAAAATACAGTAGACAGACCTGCACTTTTAGGATAGTATCAGCAGAACTGCTGAAGCTGTCATTTGGGCTGCTGGCCTTTCCACAGCACCATGTTCTATGGTCCACCCTTCGGAACAGTTCAAAAGGAATGTGGTGTGGGGCACCGTGGGGGTAGAGGGGGCTCAGTCAGTTAAGCATCCAACTCTCGATTTCCCGCCTCAGGTCACTATCTCAGGGTCTAGAGTTTGGGTCTGTGCTGGGCTCCACGCTGGGTGTGGAGCCTACTTAACAGAAAGAAGGAATCTGCTGTGTCAAATCTATAATTGAAAGAGAAATCTATGTCATTTACTCAACAGTGTTTATTGAGTATCTATTAGGTTGTTGGGTATATTGAAATATACATTGGTAGAGATGCATGTTTTGGGCTCCCTGCTCCTGGCAAGCAGGGGCTTCGTGGGTTGACTCTTGATTTTTGCCACTTGGAGTGAGAATAACTTGATCTCTTTATAAATGGAAGTTGGTGCCATGAAGTGGGCAATTTGCTTTGTTAAAAAACCTACTAGACAGGAGTTTTCTTTAATCTTCAAGGAGAGGAGATTTTGGTCCATCTTTGGACAGACTCTCTCCTCTGCAGGGCCATATTATTTTGATTTTCCCCAAATGACTACATGGTAGTGTGTGGATGAGGCAGTAATCTCACTGAGCCTTAACTGAGGACTGCAACATATGGAAATGTCATCCACTCCAGTCCTAGACGGTGGGTGTTTAAGTCTTTCTTTTGACCATGGAACATTAGTACAAACCACTCAAATGACTGCGAGCAAGTGGCCTGTGGCAACCATGCCACCTTCCATTCCCCACAGGAGTGGTAACCTCAGGAAACATTGGTGGAATTGGGTTGCTCACCCAATACAGAAATTCCCTCTTTCAAAACTCTGCCAGGATGTCACGCTATCTATCTCCACAACACCTTCCCAGTGGTGAGAAGCTCACCCCCTCACAAGGCAGCCCAGTCCGATTTTGAACGGGCCAGTTAATGCGAGGGCCTAGGCCCCAAAGCCTGGGAAAGTCACCCTGTAATAATTGAAGGCTGTGTACAACCAGCCTGCATTTTCCAGGATGGCATGAGGAGTTCAGGACTCCCTCAGGTCCTTCCTGTACTCACAGAGCAAGGAGGTGTGGGGGATTTGCGTGCTGTGAAGATACAGCAGTCCATGCTCTCAAAAAAAAAAAGTGCTCTGGGCATAAATCCAAAAGTAGAGGAGAAAGGTGTCTGAACAAACTGATATTTGAGGTTTCAGTGTAAAAGAGTGGGTATCCAGCCAGGACTCCTGAATGAAAATGCCTAGCGGCAATCTCTTTAGTTTCCTTCTGTTTTCTGCTGGATGGATGTACTCTCTCCCAGTGCTCCAAGTGCTGAGTGACCTCCCTTTGAAGGATGGCCTCTTCGAATGTTGCTCGGGATTGCACTCAACTCTGGGCCACAAGCCGATGCCGCTTCTGCCCTGGAAGCATCCTGCCACCGTCCCTCATTGTAACCCATGCTCCCAGGCTATTTGGAAAGTTCTTGAGTAGACATTTGCCTGTGACTAATATGCTGATTTGCAAGTCGTAAGCAACCCCTTACCAAGGAAAAAGGCCGGCAGAAATCTCTGTGGACCTGCATAATGATACACCGCACCTCGGGATGCCCCCAAACCATTAACGAGCCAAGGTGACAGACCCATGGTTAAAAGGTGAAAAGAGAACCTTAGGGAAATCAGCCACTAACATCAGAGAGGGAGAGAAAGCAAGTATGATGTGGAAGAACTGGGCAGGGTTCAGCGGCTCAGCCCTCTTTTAAACTTCTCTTGCGTAGCCTCTGGGTCCAGACAAGTGGGGTCCAGTGCAACTGTCTACTGAATATTTGGGGGCATTTTTGCTTGGCTCTGATGGCTGTGAGACAGAGAAGCCCCCAAATTCTCAGCCTGGTCATGGCTTGTCAAATGGGTTCAGCATGTTTAGGACTTTCAAATACCAAGCTTCGTTCAACTCAAAAGTTGGCGTGTACCATGGAAAAGAAGGATAGATGATTTTAGAGTCTGCCTGATGAGATTGCACAAGGCCCTTCCTCACGTTCTCATGTTTAATATCATTGGCTCTTGGGCAGTTCTTCCTCATGTGAAACCCAAATTATTCCAGTGGCAGTTTCAGTCTGATTCATTTTATTAGAGAAGAGGGGTGGGGTGGTTGGCAAAAATCAGCAGACTGGGAGTCTTGGGTTCCTAGAATTTATAGCTGTGTGATTTGGGACAAAATAATGAACCTCCGTGGGCCTTGGTTTCCTCGTCTTTACGCTGTGGATATGCCAATGACCATCACTGAGGGCTGTTGTGAGAATTACATAAGATAAAGTCCAAGGGACTTGCTAGTGTGGTGCCTGCCACAGACTAGCCACTCAACGAAGAGCAGTTAACTTGGAATCTCTTCTTGAGTGTTCAACATGGATGTCTATTAACTGAGCTACGAGATGCACTGGATGGCAGGGGCTGGACGTGCTTTTCTTGGGACATGGGACAGAGACAACGTAAGGGACACTCAGGCACCCTGCTCTCAGTGTCTGGTGGATTGACTCCATCTGGCTGCTCATTCCCTACAGCTCACAGAGACCCACAACTGCTGGGGCCCCGCGTCCCTGTCTTCCTAGGTTCCTCTGGCTTTGCCTTGGTGTGGTTGCCCAAAGTCAGTCAGAAGAGAAAGCACCCGTGTGCCGCTGACCAGCCTGTGTGGCTCTTACTTCCATTTGCTTTAGGCTGATTCTGAGCTGGGAAAAGACATTTGGGGTCAATAATAGGGTATTGTCTATGAAAATAGTACACATAATTTGGGTCCGGAACACACATCATTTATGAACCACCATAGAATTTACACATTTCAACCCAAACTAGGGGCAAGCCATTTCTCCCCCTGCCTATTTTTTTTCTATTTTTCTCCACTACCTCTCTTCCAGCGTGTAGGATGTGGCTGCACATTATTTTCTCTGCAACTTCCTATAGCACTTAAATGAATTAGATGATTTCATAATCCTACAGTGTTTTCATTAAAAATGGGTTAAGAAAAAAGAAGTTCTGGAAATTCTCAACCTGGTGTTGCTTTAATGGCATATAAGCAGTTGAATTTGAAAGTGACCTCCCTGAAACCTCCATTGAGTGAAGGCAAAAAGCCTAAAAATAAAATAACCATGGGAAACTCAGTGCTTAGGAGGTGTTGCCAGTAAAAGAACAAAGGAGGCGAGCAAGTGGTCACGGAGCGTCTAACACAGAATCTGATGTTCGCTGTAAAGAGAGACGTTCTCAACACTATACATTCCTTCCACAAACATCACAGTTTCATAAATTATGATTTTATTTTCACAGCCATATCTTTTCTCCTGAAGGAACTGGGGCTCTGACAATGCAATTTATTTTTGCACAGAACATTATATCCTGTCCTGTCATGATATCGTGTATCTTCAAGGACATGATGTCACACTTCAGAATCAATTTTTCTTAATGGGCATTTCAACAGCCCTTCCGTGGGGGGATAGTGTCTAAAGAACAGTGCGTGGTAGAGGGATTAGAAAGGAACCCTACCTTGGGGGGCGGGGGTGAGAAATCTGCTTGTCCTCGGGCTCAATCACATTGAGAACATTCTTTAAAGTCTTATTCTCGCTCAGATTCCCAGCTCATCCATCTGTGAAATGGTATAAAAATTTTTTGAAAAAAAAAAAAAAAAGACTTCTAAAAATTCTCTAGCTCAGGGATCAGCAAACATCTTCTGTAAAGGTCTGGATAGTCAATCTTTTCAGTTTTCAGGCTCAAGTCTGCCCCAAAGTAGCCATAGCACATACGTTAATGAATGGATGAGGTGTGCCAATAAAACTTTATTTATGGACACTGAAATGTGAATTTCATGTGTCACAAAATATTACCCATTTTTTGATCTTTTCCAACTATTTGAAATGTAAATGTAATTTCTTAGCCATACAAAAATAGGCCGTGGGCCAGATTTGGTCTGTGGTCTGTAGTTTGCTGACCCTTGCTCTAAGAAATGAACTCTTTGCATACCCAAAACTGCATTAACCACTTTTTTCAGCATAATTCTTGGCAGTATGAATCACTCAGACTGGTTCCTCTTTCATAATGTCGCTAATAACCCAATGAGCAATCATAAAGTTGGGGTAGGATTTTCTCTCTCTCTCTCTCTCTCGAGGCACAGGCACCCTCCTCAAGGAACAGAAAAGTTGAATGTGCATGCATGCCCAAGCCTTGGAAGACACTGGAGCTCTGCATGTGTAGAAACCATATGTATGTATACATGGTAGGAAGGAGGATTCGGGTAAGAGAGAGGGCTCTTTTAAAAATTATCAGAAGCAGTTGAGTTATGCTCCCTCTGTTTAATAATCACAAAGCCAGACTTACAGCCCTTATCAAACCGTTTCGGTGGGGTCTGCATCATTTCACCAATTTCAACAAACTGTCCCGGCGACGAGAAAGATTAGACTGTGTATGTTTACTCTCCGTGCAGCTCTGGCTGTTCCCTTCAAGAGAATGAGATATGGAAATAGCAGTTTACTTAGTCTGGTCTCTGATGGCTTCTGATGACAGGAAAAGTTGGCAGTCTGTGCTCAGGTGAATGTAAGTGAAATCCTGCACCGTAGTATCCTTCCCTCTGGAGAAGCAAATTCTTAAAAGGGTGGGGGTGAGGGGTGGCCCTGTGCTGCCTGCTTCAGTTGTAGTTTGGGGTGGTGGTGGGGGGCAGAGGTCTGCAAAGCAGGGAGGGAGGAGAGGCCAGGGGGAGAACGTCCCATGACACTCTAGCGAGAAGAGGCCCTTGCAACCTTCCTCTCTCACCTAGAAGGGGAGACAGAGATCAGAGGGAGGGTCTAATTGCCCAAGGCCTCCCTGGGATAGAGGACCAGAGGCCCACCAAAGGCCAAAAGGAGGCAGGTAAGCACGGGGCCCGGCCAGCACTCTGCACTTGGGGGGTCAGAGACTGGCTCAGCCTCTCTGGGCCACTGATGGAGGGGACTCCTGACCTTCTACTTGCCCATCAGTGCCCAGGTTCCACTGGGCTCTCCCCAGATCCCCTCCTGGGGCGAGCACAGTGGTATGACTGTGGAGCCCAGTTCCCAGCTGGGGCCCGTGTTTCACTCCCTGAGCCCACAGCTGGCCAGGGCGTGGTGCCCACTAGAAGTCAAAGGGCATGGGAACTTAGTGCACACTCACACAACTTTCCACAGAGCGATATTTTAGCAAAACTCTTGGGCCGAACAGTCCAGTGGAGACCAACCTTGATGAGAACAGGAAACTGGGCAAATACGAAGAAATTTTTTCTGCAGCCTCAGGAGGCTTGTATTACTGCTCTAGAGGCTGGGATGAAAGACAGCCTGATCCCAAGAGTTGGTTGCAGGCCTGTGTCCCCTACTCCTTCCTGCCCCCGGGATGTGCCAGGGATGGATGACACAGTCCTGGGCCTGGGCTCAGGAGCCCTAGCATCAGTTTTGTCCTCACTTTCCCTCCTTAGGCCTCAGGTGCCTCATCTGTAAAAGGTCCTGTGCCGGGCGAGGTGATTTTGAGAGCTTTGCCCTGCTAGCATTCTCTTCTGATTGTAGACAACTCTGCGAATACCCTCACAATTTACTATGGGATGGGAGGATAATGCCAATCTGACAAAAGGAAAAATTGGCGATCTAGACACATGTATCCAAGGCATTGACTTCAAAACTCTTCATATGCATTGAGTGAAAAAAAAATTGCACTTATTCCAGGGATTTATATAAGTTTTCTTACTGAATCCTTACAAGAACCACTGGAGAAAATGGAAGCTGTGGGAGATAAATTTACCCAAAGTTATAAGCCAGTAAGTGGCAGAGCCGACGTTTGACCATGGGTCTGTTTGGCTCCAAATTCCCCAATCGCTCTAAGACAAAGATAAGATAAATCAACCTCTCATTTTATTTAAACCTCCCCTTACCACCTGCCCCAACACCCCAAACCAAACTTCTGTTTTTCTCTCTGCTGCTGATTTTATGCCTTTCCATTAATCTCAGGGGCCAGGGACCAATTTAGTGACAAAGTTTCTTTGTTTTTTGTTTTTTTTTGCAACCCAGATAGGGGTCAGTACTTACAAGATATGCAATGCTGCCCAAGGAATCTCAACACCTACAGGGCCATTCAATAGGCATAAGAAGTTGCAGAAGGTGGGCTTGTCTAGGGCCCACATTTCAGAGGCTTTCCCTCTAATTTGGGCTCTGCTTTGTGCTTCTCTCTGTGCCTTGGCCTGAGTTAGCCGTAGATGACCAGGACCCATTGCTTCTTGGGTTCACAGGCCATACCCAAGTGCTATTAAGGAAATACATTCTCACCAGGAACCTACTGCCAGGAAAGACCAGATGGACATCTTCAGTGTTGATGCACAGTTGTGTGGGGGCACCACAGAGGAAGGGGGAGGGAGGGATAGTCCCAGCCTCAGGGGTTCATGTGTGTCCGTCCACTGACACCAAACGCCTGGTCCCTCCAATCTGCTTCCCGCTGTCACAGGGAGCTGCTGACGGGCTACAGCTGCACTGAGGTCAATGTCAGCGAGGCCCGAAGAGCAGCCTCATGGCCAGAATTGGAGCTCCGCGTGGAACGGGAAGATGGGAGTGGGTGGGAGAATGTGGCTATGGGGATCCTCGGGGAAATGATTCTGTCCCAAGATTTCAGTTTATCTTGGGTGGAAAGGAGTTCTCCTCCAATGGCCGGGCCAAGAATGTTGATGTCACAGGGAAAGGGAACAGAGTTTGATTGTGTGTCACATAGAACTGGGAACAGGCTGCTGGGCTTAGAGGGACAGCCTTATCAATTAGGTAATGTCTGCTAATGATTGAGGAACTGTGTTATGCAGAGCTCCAGCTGTTGAGATGGTAGCAAACATCTGCAAGGGGCACTCGTACCTTATGGGAAAAGGTTTTCTTAGGCTGGATCCCACTGGTTTGAGCTCTGAAAGACTGGCAGACCCAACAGCACCATAGGGCTCCTGAAACAGAGCAACCTGCAGAATTGTGGACTAGGCAGCGGAGGCGGCTCTGGTTGGGATCTTGGTTCCACCTGCAGGAGGTAAAAGTATATTTGTGCAGAAATGACACAACCAAATTGTCTTCCCCTCGTCCCCCAGCCTCCCTGCCTTCCTTCCTTCCTTCCTTCCTTCCTTCCTTCCTTCCTTCTCTTTCTCCCTCCCTCCCTCCTTCCTTCCTCCCATCTTCCCTCCCCCTTCTTACCCCTCTCCTTCCCTCCTTCCTTGCTCCCTGCCCTCCTTTCTTCCTTCCTCGAAATACTGACATTTAATGATGTCCACTGTATATAAGACACTGGGCCAAGTACTGGGCATGCAAAGATAATAAGTACCTAGCCCCCAAGGGAATAAGAGCTAGAAATATCAAATTAATGTGGAAACTGATAGATGTAAAAAAAACGTGTCAAAGAATACAATGGAAGAAGTCTATAAGCTCTACCATAGCTAATGCCTGGGCTTTAGAACATGTAATTGACTTTATTTTACGTTTTTCTCTTTTCTCTCACTCTTTTTTAAACTAATAAAACATATCGTAAGGTGTAAAATTTAAAAAATCAATAAAGTAATCCCCAGTCTCACCAACCACTAATGGAAATGTCTGAAGAATATACATGTGTTACATGTCCATGTATATACATATACATATTTTAAAACAATTGGGTATTACTGTTTGTACTGCAATGTGCTCTTTTGCTGAACATATTAATGTCATCATTCAGGACTAATACATATAAATGTACCCCATTATTTTTCATTGGTTACATAGCGGTCTATCCATAGAGGGTCCATAATTAACTCGACCATCCCCTGTTGCTAAGAATTAATGTTGTTCCCAATTTGGGAATATGATTTTCAAAAAACAGAGCAAAAATCATTAGAACTAAATAGTTATACCTTAGTCGGATTATCCCCTTAGGATAGTTTCCTAGAAGTGGAATTCCAGAAGTGTATATACACTCTCAAGACTTTTTTTTTTTTTTTTAAGATTTTATTTATTTGACAGAGAGAGACATAGCGAGAGAGGGAACACAAGCAGGGAGAGTGGGAGAGGGAGAAGCAGGCTTCCTGCCAAGCAGGGAGCCCGATGCGGGGCTCAATCCCAGGACCCTGGGATCATGACCTGAGCGAAGGCAGATGCTTAACGACTGTGCCACCCAGGGTCCCCTCAAGACTTCTTGATATATAACCCAAGTGCGCCCCAAAAAGTTTATGTCAAAAGGTGATATTACTCTTCCAATGTTTTCCAATTCAATAGTTGCAAAATATATCTCATTTTTAAATAGACATATCTGTTACAAAATAAAATAAATTAAAAATAACATTTTAAAAATTCAGATATTTCAAATTTATACATTGGACTTTTAAGACTACTATTTTAATAATTTTGTTATTATTTATTATTATAGTCATATGTTTTATGCATTACAGTCACTAATATTTTGTCATATATATTAGAAATATTTTCCCAATTTGTCATTTACTTTTTAGTTTGTTTTTTCCTGTATAGGAGTTTTGGTTTTTTAATGCAATGTATTTGATTAATTATTTCCTTTGTGGTTGCTGCTTTTGATGTTATATTTATAAAGTACCTCTCTACTGTAAATAAGTATAAATATTTACATATACTTTATTTTTGTACTTTATTCCATCTGGAATTAATTTTGGGTTTGGTATGCTAAGAATGTAGCTTTGTGCTCTCCAAATGGTTAACCAGTTGTATAGTATTACGATCAAGTCTATGCTTAAAATTGGAAAATCTGTAATTATGTTTCCTATAGTTAATATCATATATTTGTCATTTTTAAAAAATTATCATTGTTAGATATCTGTCTAGGCTTGTTGGTCTTTTCAAAGAATCAACTCATTTCTTAATTGTATTATTTTGAAATCATTAATTTCTGCTCCTATCTTTGTAAAATGTTTTTCCCTTTTTCTCTACTTTTAAATGTTTTCTTTGCAGCCTTATGATTCAAATTCATTATTATTTTCATTCTTTCTGCTTACAAGAAAAAACATTGAGACTATGAATATTCTCCTTATAGTTTGGGCCAAATTCCATACATTCTGTGTGGCATATTCTAAATAATTTATGTTGTGATTTTCTTTGCTCTCTGACAAAAAAAAATGTTTACAGCTTGTAAGAAGTCAGGGATTTGATTTAAATAATTGTCTTTTTTTTTTAAGATTTTATTTATTTATTTATTTGACAGAGAGAGAGACAGCGAGAGAGGGAACACAAGCAGGGGGAGTGGGAGAGGGAGAAGCAGGCTTCCCGCCGGGCAGGGAGCCCAATGTGGGGCTCCATCCCAGGACCCTGGGATCATGACCTGAGCCGAAGGTAGATGCTTAACGACTGAGCCACCCAGGCGCCCCTAAATAATTGTCTTTAATTTTCCGGTTTACTACATTGTGTCCAAGAGTATGAATTGTAGCTGGGTTTTTTGTTTTTGTTTTTGTTTTTGTTTTACTTCTGGAAAATTTTGAGATTATTTGGGAAAGTCGGGTCCCTAACTGTATTTTATTTTTTAAAAAGGGAAAAAAAGGTTTAAGTTTGGAATTCATTTTACCTGGGTCTCTTTCAAATATTTAAAGGAGTGTTATCGTAATCTGTTTTATAGAGCCCCTGAGCACTCTTTCTTCTACCCTAACGGAAGTCTCGGCCACACTATCCTGTTCCCTTCATCTTGGAGGCTTTCTCCGCCTTGCCTCACGTGATGTGCTACAGTATGTTCTGCACACGTGAGGTCTTCCAGTGTCCTGTCCCACGTGAAATGTAGTTCTCTAACATTGATTTCTCTCTCTCACTTCTGTCTTCAGCAAGTGGTGGAGGGGACAGAAAGCTAGTAAGGGGAGGGAAGAGGAGGGAAAGACTCCATGGGCTCCTGCCCTTGTCATTTTGACTGCTCACAGTTAAAACTGTGACTACTACTTTCTGTTTGTTGGAAATCATGAGCTATACTTCTCTTTGAAGTTTCTCTGAATGTATTTATGTGTTCGTCCTAAAGTTTAAATGGATTGTTCCACTCTGAATGAAACTAGTAATGTATTTTAGACAAGCTTAACCTACATGCATTTATTGTTATAATTTATTGATTCATCTTAAAACTGCCTTATTCTTTTGTGATTTTTTTTGGTTTTCTATGTCTTTTTCAGTTTTTAAATAAAGAATGTATTTCATTTTCTTTTATCATCCTTAGTATGTTTAAATATTTTGAGTATTTAAATATTTCATTTTAAATTCCAATAGCTATTACCATTAAGCTGTTCAAAAGCATTACTCATTTTCAAAAAGGTGAGGGCAGTTTAAGCTCAGTGTTGTCAACAGATAACCTGTGTGGGTTGCCCTTGGTTCTGTGCTTTATCCACCAGTGATGGTTGGTTCCTGTTCTTCATTCTATGGTTGAAAGGTGAATTGATGTTCACAGCTTTCAGTCGAGCTTCCAGTATTTCTCAGGCTTTACCAATATATCGTTGCCCTACTGAGAAGGCATTCTTTTTATCTGGTTTTATAATACTCTGAAGCACTAGAGTATGAAAAAGTCACAACTCCAAGAATGCTTCCATGGTTCTTGCCATAATCACCCAGCTATCCCTATTTCTGGAGACTTCCATCCCCCAGAATATCATAGACCATTGCCTGTCTTCTTAATGTTTTTGCTTTCAGATGTCCTAGTTTCTAACAATCAGTGGAGGAAGGAACATTGGTTGCTAACACAACTTCGGCTGCTCATAGGTCAACTACCCTATGGGAAGAGGAAGGTGCAGTTGAGGTGAGTTTATACATCTGTGGAGCTCAGAAGCCGGCTGGCGCTTCCGAGTTGTCCAGAGTAGACAATGGGTCAAATGGCATTGGATGTGGAAATGCCCTGGGAAGGGGGCAGGATCCTGGGTGAGGCAGCTCTCTTTAGTTAAGGAACTCCATAAAAGGGTTCAGCTGAGAACTATGTTCTGGCAGAGTTCTCAGTGGTTGGAGAATGCTTTCTCCTGTCCTGAAGGACGATCTGGATAACACACTACAGCATCTAGCTCATCATCATATGCTTATTCATGTAAGTTTTGTACATTTTCTGTCTCTTCCTTAGACTGTGAGCTTCATGAAAGCAGAAACTGTGCCTGTCTTGTTCAGTGTACATCCCTAGTTCCCAGCACAATTTCTAACAGGCTTGTTATATATTAGCTGGATGGTTGATAAATGAATATATGACACATCTTTAGGTATGGGGGAAGGGCCCAGGATGAGAGGAGAGAAAGAACTATAAAGAGGAGAGGAATCCCCCATCTCATAGAAGAAAGGTGTTGTGAGATGTAGGAAAGCTATTAAATGACCTTAACATCCACACAAAAAAAGACAAATTAGTGACCATAGAGTAATTCCCCATATCCACTTGAGAAACACAGCTAGAAATTGTGGGAAGAGAATTTATGACCTTCAAATCCAAAGAGGGACATTAATGACTTGCCCCCCCCGCCCCCGGGACCCCAGCTCACTATCATGGTTTCCTGACATAGCCTGCATCATCCACATATACCCTACTCACATTGTGTGCATGGGTGTTTGCTGTACTCGGTGAAAATGTCTTTGTGGTAGATAGATGGGTAGGTATATTCAATAGATAGATAGATCTCAGTATATCTCAATAATTTGTGCTAATGAAATATTTTGCAATGCCTTGGAGCATCTAGAAAATCAGACTGTGAGAGACTGTCCTAGAATTTTAACCAGACAAGCCCATGAAGGGACCCTGTTTGGCTTCACTGTCTTTTATTCCCTGTCTCTGGTATGTTCAGTTAGTGTTGGAACCTGGCTCCAGACATATTTCCTTTTTGCTTGCTCTGCTCTCTGGCCTAGACCCTTCTCCCTGAAGACTAACTTGATGCACAAACCAGAAAGAGGCCATAAAACTGATAAGGCAGCAAAAATTCAGGGAGATTCCCACCTCTCAAAGGGTGCCCTGTGCAGATTGTATATGCCTCACCAGCCGGGAGGCCTGAGCTGGGAAGTGCAGCCTCCCTCTCTGTCTGAGCCTCCTGAGGTGGGAGAATTGCACTGTGTCCTCCCCACAGAAGGAAATGAATAAAATGGCTTTTCTTAACTAGAAAAGGCCTCATCACAAGACACTTTCTCAGGCACCTGTCTTCCCGGCTCCCTGTGAAAGTGCAGAGTCCCCGGGCATCCATCCCAAAGAGACCATCCTTGCTTACGCTGCCCTGAGCCCATTGTATATTGAGATCACCCCTGGAAAGACACCACTGTATACCAAGTCTCTGGTTTAATATTTAATCTTCACACGGTCCTATGGGTAGGTACGTTTACCTCCATTTTATGCACGAGGATGCTAAAATAAAGAGAGTATGCAATTTATCCAAAGCTATCAGCCAATAAGTGGCTGAGCTGGGATCTATCACTATTATTATTTGGTCATTTATTCAGCAACTCATTTTTGGGCACCCACTTGCGCCCAGCGAAGATGCTCTGACATTCCTACAGTCTCTCTGCAGAACGTGCCATCAGCAAGGACGTCACCACCTGCCTCCATCTGTTGGTATTGGCAGCAGGGACCCTTCAGCCTAAAACCTTTAACAATGACCCATAGAATCCCCTGAAACTTCTGGGAGGGAGGGGAAGGTTGAAGGGTGAGAAAGGTTGGCATTCTCAGAAGTCTCTGCAGCACTGCAAGCGAGTGTGGGCTGTCCTGCAGGCCCCAGGAAGACCTGGCCCTGGCAGATCCCACAGAGTGTCCCTGTGAGTGTGCGTGTGGAAGCACGGCTGAATCTGTGTGCGCACGTGTGTGTGTGTACCTGTATGTGTTGTGTTTGCCTACGGTGCCACAGGGGCTCCATTACATGGAAACTGAGCATCTTAATGGTCAAAGCTATTTATTTTATTTATTTATTTTTAAAGATTTCATCTATTTATTTAAAGAGAGAGAGAGAGAACGAGCGGTGGGGGTAGGGGCAGAGGGAGAGGGAGAGAGAGAGAGAGAGAGAAGCAGGTTCCCCCCTAAGCAGGAAGCCCGATGCGGAGCTCGATCCCAGGACCCGCGGAGACCATGACCTGAGCCAAAGGCAGATGCTTAACGACTGAGCCACCCAGGTGCCCCATTAATGGTCACATTTAAAAGCCTTCTGGGGGTGCCTGTGTGGCTCAGGTGGTTAAGTGTCCGTGACTCTCAATTTTGGCCCAGGTCATGATCTCAGGGTCGTGAGATCAAGCACCAGGTTGGGCTTCATGCTCAGCGGGGAGTCTGCTTGAGATTCTCTCTCTCTCTTTCTCTCCTTCTGCCCCTCCCCCCTCCCCCCACATGCACACGCATGCTCTTTCCTCTCTCTCTCTCAAATAAATAAATACATCTTAAAAAAAATAAAGCCTTCTGAGCAAGAAAAGCTTCTCAGGGCTCTACCACACCCTGACTCTAAGCCTTTAGAAATAAGAATCATAATAATACCCAACACACACTGACCACTTAGTCTTCCAAGTACTGCTCTAGGTAACTATGAGTTGAGAGCTTAGCGCTAAATTCTTAGGTCAACGCAATGAGGCTTGCACTTCTACTACTCCCTTTTTAGAGATGAGGACAGGCTGCCAGAGCTGGTGCTCAGGGACCCTGTGTGTGGAAGCTGGGAAGCTGGGCTGGAATTCAGACCCTCCAGCCTCAGAGCTTGTTTTCCTAAGCTTGGCAGCAGCCTGCCCTCCCTGCCCTGCGTGCATCACAAAGCCACTGAAGATGTCTTCGTTCATATGTCACAACTCCAAGATGCAAGTTGATTGTGAGGGCTATAGGGGTGTTTCCCTGGCTTCATCTGCACAAGGTCAAAGGGGTCAGAGTAACTGTGGAAGGTTATTCTGGATGAGGGGTCCAATTAAAATTGCTAGGGCTTCCTCTACCTGCCCTTTGGCTATCACCTGGGAAGGCAGGTGATGTCAGCCCCAGTGGCGGGGCTGAAGCATCTACAGGACCTGGAGCGAGGAAACCAAGAGGCGAGATCAGAACTGGGCAAGAATGGAATAATGGGAAGGCCAGGGGAGCTGAAGGCAAATGGAGACCTGATCCTCCACTGGAGCAAACCAAGTCAGGTGTCAGGGGCAGGATGGTAGTCCGGACAGGTTTCCATAGTACCAAGGGCTTCTGAAGCCACCTCCTCTCCTCATGGTCCCACCTTCCTTCCCCTTATAGTAGATGGTTGCTTCTGGAAGCTTCTTTTTGTCAGTTTGTAGGGAAAATCAAGTATCAAGACAGGGCTTAGGATGTTAAGGGAATAAAAAAAGGAAAACAGAATGAAAATAACTATACTTTTAGAGAAAATCATACTGAGACTTAAAAGCTTTCTCGGTTTTTTTTTTTAATAAACATGAGCACTTTTCCCAGCAGCTCTGCTTTATCCCCCTCACACTAGTAAACGGTGAACTGCAGAAAAAGCACCACCAGCACTGCACAAGAGGGCCCTTTGATCAGACCTGATCAGACGCAGGGACTCCGGAGCTAGCGGGTGGGGCTTCTCTTTCAGCCCCGCCCCCCCCCCAAGTGCCCTTGTACAAGGCACAGCCTGCGCAACCATCCACAGCGGCCCCTCACTGGGCGCTCGCTCTCCAGCCGTCTGCACAGCAAGGGAAAACACACGTCCTGCGCGTGTGGATTTATTCATCTTCCCTCTATCAGTAAGAAGATGGAGCTATAGCGCATTAAATATTTACAATTATCAGAGACAAGACAGCGCACAGCACTGAACCAAGATAAGAATGCAGTTTTAAAATATTTACAATGAACACGTCTTGCTCCTTCTGGTTCTTTTCTTTGGCCTGGCATTTTAGGTCTCTGATCTCCTTATTGTATTTTCTTTCCAGGCCCTCTGTAGTTTGAAATGTCTGACAGAACCTCATAACTAAATCTTAAGAGGACTCTCATATATATGAGAGATATTGGGGAATTTTATTCATGTGCCTCCAAGCAAGGGGACCTTTCTCACTATCTTTTCAGCTGATGCGTGTGTCTCCTGCATATGCTACGTATGCCTGAGTCAGGTTTCTGGTAGTTCTGTCACGTCCGAATGGTCCTACCTAAAACAGGGTCGGTGGAAGGAGTGGGCATGGTGTCCCTGAGAGCCCGTGTGCACTGGGTCGCCTGAAAATTTAAAGTGACTTTAGACACCAGAGTTAACAGTGTGTGGGGAATGGACTGGTTTAAGATTCATTAGTTCAATCCTAAACTGTTACACATTCTTATATTCAGAAGCACAACACCATCGTGTGTGATTTAAACCCTGACTCTTTGAAAGATTTCACTCTTTCCTTTTAGATCTTCAGACAACTGATGATCAGAAACAATGGAAATTTGGTCCGAAAGGGCTATATTAGCAACCCCAGGGAGAAAAAAAGTCAGAAAAACAAAGACAGGAAAGATAATTAGGCCCTTAGTTTAACTGTAAAGAATGTGAAAGAAGCTTCAACTGTGAAATATTTGGCTGTCCAGAGAGATGAAAGATCTCCAGCATTGAGGATGGGGTGCTAGAGAATTATCAGGGATCACAGGCATTTTATTGGATGGGTGCCATATTTGACCTTGAAGTGGTGAGGCTGACACTCCATCGTGTCCTGGGGATCTCCTGACGTCCTTGTGCCCTGGTGGTATCTGCCTCCAGGCTCCGAAGGCCTCTATGAGCCTGTGCACGTTTCTGGTGTGTATTTATATCGAGGTGGCTGTGTTGCCAAGGAGCTCTGAGAGAAAGCAGAGCGGAGATAACTTCTAATCCACCTTTCTGTGATAATGTGGCGCAAAGTGAAGAGACCCAGGGCTCCATCCCCCTGGTCTGGCATTGCCCTGGGAGGGGCAGGCCCGAGGGGTGTTTTTAGCAAACCCAGCAGACACTGGGGTGAGCTTTTGCATTGGAAATGCTCATGACCACGCCAGAGTGTAACTGAACTCTGTGCAGCAAATAGAAGAGACTGGGAAGGAAGAGAAGAAGAAAGCAACACTTAATTTGTAGGCAGCACGAAATGGATTGGGTGACCATTCCAGAGATTTGGACAGCTAGAGAATTAGAATCTGGGATGTTAGAACTGGCGAGGAGCCCAGAGGGCACTGAGAATAGAGAGAGGAAGTCCTTTGCCCAAGATCACCGAGGGAGCTGGCGACAGACAGCGGGGCTGTGGAGCCCAGCTCAGGGCTCTGTGCGCCACATCCCGCATCCTCCGTGGCTCCGAGGTCACAATGAGGTGCTTTCCCTGTCAGCACAAAGCTGGCATAAGGGAGCTGTCTCCTGAGGATTCCCTCCCGGAGAGCATCGGTTCTGCCATCAGAGGATGGAGCCCCCCGTAGGAATAAAATCAAAGAAGATGTGGAGGAGGACAGGCTATCGTATGCACATAGGTTGTATATTAAGGTGAAATGCTGGACGGTGGCCCAACATAGCTGGCAACAGCCAGCCCCGGCCTCGCATCCTCAGCTCCCGTAGCATGAGCCGGCGTGACCCAGTGAGGTTCATGGTGCCTCCATTTCCTTATCTTTAAAATGGGAATCAGCACACCCTCTTCACAGACTCATAAGGCTCACATAAGGAAAGGCATGAAAACCTTCTGTGATAAGAAAAATGTGCTTTACAAGGGAGTTTGGGCTCCTGAGGGCTTGGCCTTTGGGAACTCTTTTTCATTAATAAGCATCATGTCTGGATAGCTGGCCATTCTTTATTCTTGCCATCCTTGTCTTTTTCTACTTCCTCCAGATGATTTCTCCATCTCGATCATAGCCTGAGCTGGGGAAAAGGGCATATAGGCTGGAGGTTCATCAAAATGCCACAGGTGCTGACTCATGAGCCATGCAGTGCTCCCAGACAGCACCTTCTAGAACAAGCTTTTCTTATTAGGGTCTCAGCAGGCTGTCCTCCACGGTGGAGTGGAGAAGAGCTGGAGAGGTCCCGGCCCTTTGCCTTAAATTTCTGATGCCTGTATCACTTCATGGCACAAAACCCCTCTGGGACAGAATGGTCTTTTCCCAAAGAATTTTAATAAAAAATAAGTTGAATAGGAAAAACAATACAGAAATGACTCACAGCATAAAAGGAACCACATTAACAAAGCGTCCGTGACCAACTGTAGAACTGAGCTCTTCGGGGCTCATAACCTCAGCATCTAAAGTTGTCTTTTTTACCAGCATTAGGTTTATGAGGTGGTGGGTTGGATTAATCACCCAGGTTAGCCCAGCCCAACAATCCAACATAATCCTTCACGGCCCTGAAGGGGCTGTGTTTTGTTTTTCATGGAAGATATTCTCAGAGGTTCTGGCTACAACACACACACCCCTGGGTTCTGGAATTTGTAGGATTCCTCTGGGTCATCTGGCTGATGGTCAGGGTCAGACTGTGGTCACAGTGGCAATGCTGTCCTGGTCTGTGGACATCAGCAGCGCCTTCCTGTGAGTGGACAAACTGAGGAGCCCATGGCTGGGGTTCCCAAGTGGCCAGAGGCCCTGAAAAGCTGGCTGTGGGCCTAGTGGGTAATAGGGGTCAAAACTTGGCCACGAGGAGGGCATCACGGGACAGAAACTGTCATTCTCTGAACACAAACAAGATCCTGGCTCTGAGCTGTCCTGTTTATGGAGAAGGCCTTCCTGTTTGTAGCCACTTGTCTAACTGCTCCCATGCTCAAGCCCAATCAGCTTTCACCTTCCCTGTGAGCCCAATTCAGCTGATAACTATTTAATAGTGTCTACTGTGTGCCTATAAGGCATTTTAATTCATGTTGACCTGTTTTGAAGCTGAGTAAAGGCCTGGGTCTGGGTTGGTTTCCATATTCAAGGGGAATACAGAAAGGGCCATAATGGTTCCTGGTCATTGGTCTACTAGGAACAGGACTTTATGCAGTGGCTGAGGGACAAGAGACAAGGTATGTGGTTCCCGACTCCTGCCATCTGGAGAAGAACTGGTGAGACCAAGCGACTCAGGGTGTCAGGGCCACAGCCAGGGTCTAGTGCAGGATTGGTGCATCAAAGGAGGGCTCGAGTGTGGGACAGGAAGCTGGGCAGGAGCTCTGCTGTATGTATGGAGCATCTCTGAGGAACATGAAGAAGGTGTGGTCAACAAATCAGTGTTCAGAGCATGAGATCCAGGACTGAGGTGGCAGGACTATTGCAGTTCCCACCAGGAGTGAGCTGGGAACAGGGCATAGCTGGGTGTGCTGGTAGAAGCATGGAGACCTTCAGCCACAAGGGTCAACTTTGTCTCCACTCATAGCCTTGTTAGTTCCTATCCTCCTTCATGCCACAGCTCAAGACTACCTCCGCAAAACGAAGTTTCCTTGTTCTCTCCCAACCACTGGGACCTCTTCCTCTTCATATTTCCTAAAGAACTTTCCCTCTCTCTTTCTCCCTTTGACCCAGAAGAATGTCCTGCCCTATTTCTTCTACCCTGGCCTCTGAGCTGAAGCTACTCAGAGGCAGGTGCTAACTAAAACACTCATTAGACACATTTTGTACATCATACTTCACCCCAAGGTGACTTGTGTCAGATAAAGTACTTCCGAGCTCCTCACCACCAGCCACAACACAGTGGGGGCAACTGAGGTCCTAGCTGGCTCCAGACACTAGCTCAGTGGTTGCTCTGTGGCCGGGAGGCTTGCGGGTCCTCTCAGCCAGCCCAAGAGCAGTGCTGGGCTGAGCTCTTCCTTGCAGTAGACTGGTGGGGGCCTTGCTTCTTTATCTGAGACGATACCTCTTAGTTGACTTATTTTTTAAAAATATCATTTGCTTAATGATTTTAGAAAGTCAAAAAAGGTGAGAAAGAATTCAGAAGCAGGGGGGGAAAAGAGAGATTCTACTTGGGAATATTGCTTACAGTTGACATTTGCCTTTCCTCCAGATTGATTCTTGACTTTGCATCCTGTCTGCAGAGTGACACTCTGTCAACCAGACATTGTCACCTGCTGGGCGACTCACTCAGGGCTCCTTGGCTCTGTCTGGAAAATCTCTCCCTCTCTCTCCCATCTTTGTCTCCCATCCCCCTTCTCCCAGCTCGGAGCCTTTGTTGACGTTGACAGCTCATCCCTGGGCCATCATTCATCCTGCCCATGGCAAACTTTGGAGAAAATAAAAAACCCTGCTCCCCTAATCTCATTAGAAGGGCTGCAAATTGAATTTAGCCCCTCTCAGTGTCCCCTCAGCTGGCTGTCATTAGGAGCAGAGGCTGGGCCTTGGCTGAGACCCAAAGACCAGCTAACTGAATTTGAGATGCTGTGGTCTTGACAGGCCAAGGGAGGTAATTGAAGAGCCGTGGGGCTCCTGGTAACATTTCAGGCTGGGATTACACTGGGGATCCGAAGCCCCCATCTGTATTGGTGTCGGGGGCACTAAAGAGTCACCCGCTGGGCTTCCAGGGGTCGAATTATTGATAAAGAGATCATTCCCAGTGGAAGGTGGGGGGACAATGGGGAGGCTGCATTTGGTTATGATGCAAAGTAGGTGTTATAGGTGGGGGGAAAGGGATACCCTAGTCAGTGAGGGTGGGCAAATCACCTAAAGTTAGAAATAATTTGCAGAGAGTGTTGTCTAATGAAAAAAAAAAAAAAGGCAGTTTGGAGAGAATGACAGATAAACCTAGAGGATATGAGGAAAAGAAATACTGAGTCTGAAATTGTGGGCATTATTTATGTGTTTGTCTGAATCTTAATATTTTTTTCTTCCTGAATCATTTTAGATTTATTTATTTATTTATTTATTTATTTATTTATTTATTTTACCT
This sequence comes from Mirounga angustirostris, assembly GCF_029215605.1. Lineage (NCBI taxonomy): Eukaryota > Metazoa > Chordata > Mammalia > Carnivora > Phocidae > Mirounga > Mirounga angustirostris. Next base: position 41,650,838 of record NW_026991720.1, read on the forward strand.
CAACAGTAAGCCTAAAGCATAGGGGGACTTTTCTATAATTGAAAAATCATATTTTTGTAAAAAAGAAACGTATAAAATCCCCGCATCCTCATAATTAGGCACCTAACAGAGGTTCAGGTGGATGTGACAGACACTATCTCCGAATCTTAGGGCCTCCTTAGTTCCCAGATCTATCACAATGGTTTCAATGTAGTTGAAAGTTCGCTGGAATCCTGTTTTAAAGAAAAGGAGACTGATGATCATTAGCCAGCTACTATGTGCCAGGCATGGTCTTTGTAGCAACAGAACAAGATGGGCATGACTATGATTCATATCCCCACTTTATTGATGAGGAGACTGAGTCTTGAAAAGATGAGTCAGTCTCTTGCCCAGAGTCAGGTAGGTGATAAGTGCTGGGGCTGAGATTTACACCCAGGGCTTCCCGGCTCCCCCACTCTGGAGGCCTTCCTGGCTTAGCACAGTGCTAGTTTTTCCACCCTCTGTCACTTTCACGGAAGAAGCCACAGTGGTGAGGTCTGTTACTCAGAGGCGAGGTTGGGAGCGCAGGCTAGGGGCCAGACAGGCTCATTCCACCATGTGCTAGTCATGTGACCTTGGGCATTTCCAAATCTCTCTGTGCCCTCCGGGAAAATGGGGACTTGCCCCTTTGGCTTATTATGAGGATTAAATGAGCTGCCCAGTGCCTGGCACATTTTATGTGCTCACACCATGATATTAAACTGTAATTTAAATTATGATTATTGTTGTAGTGGCACCATGAAGAATGTCTGTTCACTTGCATATCTATTGGCCATCACTCAGATATTAGGCCACAACATCATCAGACTCCTGTTTTCTCTGCCAGACATTCCCCGATTTAGGGTCAGGACACCTCACATTTACATTCATGGAACTTACCCAGAAGTGCAATTTTTGGCAAAGAGTAAAGAATGAACCCAAGGTTTTTCCTATGTTGATTATATCCATGGTTTTTTTTCTCCAGCCTGCACTCTTTAATGTTGGGTGAGGTAAGACTTCTAGCTGCAGGCTCTCCCACACCTGTTATTATCAAGTCCTCGCTCTGCATGAGGCATTTTATACATTTTACCTCATTTAGTGCCCACTTTTATTCATCTTATGGTATGTTTCATTTCCATTTTTCAGATGAGGGAAGTGCATTTACTTTATGTTTTCCATATTCCATCATGCCTACAGCATTAACTATAGCCTTCCGGTTGATCTAAAATGGCACAGACTACTAAAATATGGGTTTTACTACCTTTGACAAGACTTGTTTCGGTAAATAAAGGTCCCTCCCCGACCCCCCCGGCCGTCTGTCACTGAACATCCCAGTGGCACTCAGGCTTCTGATTCAATGAACACTTACAGTGTGCCTGGCTCTGGGTTGACAGGCTTTTCCATATTGTCTCATTTAAGTCACCATTAATTCTATGAAGAAAGGCCTATGACTCCTATTTAGCAGATAGAAAGGTGGTTTCGAAACACTTAGGAGAGTTTTCCAGGATCACGCAATTACTAAGTGGAGTATCGGGGAAGGAGGTCCGGGTAGCGTCTAGCTGTATCACTTCCAGCCCTTTGAGTCATCCTAACTGAGGCCCCGGCATTATGGAGCACAGATAAGCCATCATCTCTGTGCCTTCCACAAATTCCTGACCCAGGGAATCATGAGCTATAATAACGATAAAGTGCATTTTCAGCCACTAAGGGTAGTTACACAGCGAGAGATCACCAGAACAGTGCCTCTCAGAGGGTTCTTGTGAGAAGTGGGAGTTGATACACCTAAAATGCTCAGGGTAGTGCCTGGCACAGTCGGCATTCAACAAAAGTGAGTTATTACTCGTTGCACAGACATGTATTAATCACCAAGCTGTTCTGTAGTCTGTTGTAGCTGGGAGGGACGCAGAGTGACTGTGACCCAAGCAGTCGGGACCTTGTGGAAATTAGGATCAGCTAGAACCTGGTCACACACTGGTGGGGTATATGAGGAATATACTTCTCTCCACTCTGGTTCCACATGTCATTTCTGTCCCTGGGAGAAGTACAAGTCTCCAGCGTCTCGCTGCCATGGGATGCCTGCCCATGTCTGCACAGGCCCGGAGGGCTTAAGCTCGTGGGTGTTGTCCGTCGCTGGGGATGAAAATCTAGCTGCTCTTGATTCCTGGGAAGCACTGATGCCCTTCCCAGGTCGGAGGAGAAACCCAAACCGTGGTTGAATAAATACAGTATTCTGTTCACTGCATCAATTAGGCCGACCCTCGGGGCTCTGGGAGCCCCTACGTCCCCCATTTGCAATGACAGCTGCCATGCTGATGAATCCATATTGACATGGTAATTAAACAATTACCCAGACTGGGGCTTTTCTAGTGCGGCAGCTTTAGCAGGGGGAGCCAGGGGCCACGGGCTGGACGAGGCCTGGGGCTTGTTCCAGGGCCATGAGGTGACCTGCAGGGCCTGGGTCATTCCCAGATGTGCCCCCAGGGGCCGCCGGCAGGGGCACTGCAGCTGCTACCTCTGGCGCTGGTGGCAGGGGTGGGCCGGGGGGTGCCACAGGAGGGATGCTGCCCAAGTGTGCTTGCTCTCTATCGCTCACTTTTCTTGGGAAATCCTCAGTTGGGTGAAGCCTGAAAGGAATCCCCTGTCCCTTTATGGAGGGGATGGGGTACCGTGTCAACTCCAGACTGGCCTAGCCCTTCCTCTCTGGAAGACTCAGAGACATCCAAGGCAGTGTTGTGCAAATGGGGACAGCAAAGTCCAGGGAGCCATGCCTTCCTGGCCTCAGAGGGAAGAGCAGAGAGATCACCCTTCCTCAGTAGCCCTGGGGGAAAATACTCTTTCTGTGAGCAGATCATCACAAATGAGAAAGCCCTGGCCTCTTGGTGCAACCACACAGTTTACCATGACTTGAGTCAACCCTAACCAGCCACAGCCCCCTTTGCGAGAGTATACACTTGTGGGTCAGGTGGGCTGGGCTCGTGCTCTACTCTGCAACTTAACTGTGTAATCTTTGTAAGCCTGGGCAAATCAAAAGGTCCTTCTGAGCCTTCATTTCCTCCACTATAAAATGGACTCATAATCACTGCCTTGCCCAGCTGTACTTGAGATTAAATAAGATAGTCTATGTCAAAGGACTAAGAGCTTTTCACATAAGTAATAAATGAGAGAAGCTTACTGATGGTAAGATTCCCCATCAAGATGAGTTCCATCCACAAAAATGATCAAGTTGATTGAATGGCATCTAGAAGACAGACAAAGACACACCTAGAAGTGCCTTGAGATGAAGAGAGTGCTACTCTTGGGGACCTCTTGCAAGTGAGGTTGTGTATAGAGTGTGCTCGGTAGAAACAAAGGAAGAGAGAAGAACAGCAAATGACCTATTTGGGGCATAGAAAGAGGCAGAAGAGAAGTGTCCTGGTTCAGAACTATCAGGCATTACCCCATGAGAGGTAACCAAACATTCATCCATCCATCCATCCATCCATCCATCCATCCATCCATCCATCCATCCTTCATACACAGATAAACACATATATTATGGGGTTATGATACAGAGGTGAACATAGGCCAAAGCAGTGCCTGGTCTTATAAATACTGAGTCAATAAATGAATGAATGAACGAGACGAAATCCCTGTCCTCATGATACTCTGCACGGTGGAGTGCGCTGCCTCTCTTACCTTATGTCTAAGTCAGTTCAGCCTGAACCATGATTTATAGGAGGCACAGAGACATCAGGTGTGCAGTTTTACAAGAGAACTACGAATCAGGTGTAACCTGGTTAAGTACATGGTAAGCTCAGATGGACATATTCAGAAGCATAAGAGCTCTCCAGTGGGCAGGTGAAGAAATTCCAGTGTTGGAGTCAAACCTTAGGATTCCAAAATCACAGCTAGATTTAGCGGGGAAAGTGCCATGATTGATTAGTAATGTCTGTCCTAGGCACAGGAATGGAGAGAGAGAACTCACTGTTCATGCTAGCTATTTTTCATCTCAGGTTTAGGCAAGGTCTAAGATATCTCATAATAATCAAATTTTGTGATTTTTTTAAATAGGGTATTCACTGCATACTGTGAGCAACTAGTGTTACAGTTTGTTCCTGGAACCATGGTTTCGGTTCCATTCCTTTCCCTGCCAGTTACCTTAAGTAAAACCACTCAAGCTCACAAAACCTGAGCTGTCATGCAAAAGAAATGTGACTGCCTTAAGAAAATCCAATTTGATTAGCCCAAGTAGTTAAAAAAAAAAGTCAAACTTTGTTAATTAATTCAACAAGTTTTTACCAAATACCTACTAAGTTAAAAGCCTTGGGAATAAAGAACCCAGCTTCCTCGGGTGGTCAATGTCTAGAGTGTGAGTTTGTTGGGGGTGCAGGAGGGTAGAAAGAGGCAGAAATGCCTACAGACACACTCTTAAATTACTGATTTAGAAGAGACAGTAGTTAGTGAAGTTAAATTCCATAGGACTTGAGGGCATTCTTTGAGGGAAGCCCAAAAAGTGTTTTCATGGCTGCCCTCATCTATGCTGTGGGAGCTGACATGGTTCTGGGATCGTGCTAGAGGTTTGAAATTGAGCTCTTGGCATTACTAATCCCCCTTCAGCCTCCGCTGTCTGAAGAAGACTGCACTGTGCCTGGGAGTGTCCAGGCAGAGGCCGTAAGATGAGAGGCAGGGGGCAGGGATCAGGGCATCCCTTTGGACACACTACCCGAAGTATGGTTCCTGGGCCAGCAGCAGCAGCAGAAGCTGGGAGCTTGTCGGAAGTACAGCATCTCAGGTCCAGCTGCAGACCTACCAAAGCAGAATCTGACTTTTGACAAGATCCCTGGATAACTCCTGTGCACACTGCAGGTTGAGACCGCTGGTTGATGCAACAGGAATGCCGCCTCTGCCTCCTGGCTGGTCAGAGTAGGCTCTCCACAGTGACACCTCTTCTCTCGTTCACTCTCTTTAAACATTCTTCAGTGTTCTCTCTAATTAGGCCCTACCCTTTGTTTCTAGGCTCACATGCCCTCTTCCTGCTATTCTGTTTCTTTGGCATCAGGGAGGGCCCTCTGTTGCCACGATCAAGTCTGCAATGGCTCAGCAATAGGAGGGCACTGTATTTACCTGGCTGTGTTATCCACACCTAGTGGATGTCATCCCCTTCAACTCTCTCTGCAAGTTTTCTAGGAGAAAAGAGACAAATGCATTCTATCATGGGAGAGCGAGAGATGGGAGAGAGGGAGAGGAAAGGGCCAGGAAGGCCATGGTGGGAGGGGTGGGACAAGGTGAGTAAGCCAGGAAAGCTAGGAGAGAAGGGGTTGTGGGTCAGCTGGCTCTTAAAGAATAAGTCACAGTTACAAACAGTGGGGGTCTCGGGTCGCCTGGCTGGCTCAGCTGGGAGAGCATGTGATTCTTGATCTCTGGGTTGTGAATGTGAGCCCCACATTGGGAATAGAGATTACTTAAAAATAAAATCTTAAAAAAGAAAGAAAGAAACAAACAATGGGATTCTGGTTTTTCCCTCCCATTGTTTTTCTATTTTTTATCATTCATTCTTTGAATCACTCATTCAGCAGATATTCACGGAGGCACCAGCTTTGTGGCAGGTTCTGTTCCCCATGCTGAGGACACAGAGGTAGGTGAACCACACCTGAAGCATAAGGTGAGTGGAGAAGACCTTCCCTGATGAGCGGGCTGCAGAGGCCCAAACCCTGTACTAGCATGGTAGGTAGGCTTGCCATATGCCCTCACTGGACTGGGGCCTCCCTCCCCTCACTGCTGTGGTATCTGAATTCTAAGGCGACCTGAAGTATGAAAACACTCTCTATAAAGTAGATAAAGTGATGGAAGGGTCTTCTGCTTTACCAGATATTTTCCTTAGGATTAGTTTAATGAGGTGCATGCATTCCTGGAGGCTCTGCACACTATCTCATTTAACCATCACAGTCCTGTGAAATCGGTAGCAGGATGAGAAGAAAACTGGGCCTTGGAGAGCTGACAGCACGAAAACTGCAGAGTCAGCCCCCGAACCCAAATCTTTGCTGGCCAAGGCTGCATTCCTGACCATTTAGTGAGCAGAAGACCCAAGGGCAGCCAGCAGCTAGAGGCACAGCAATTGGACATTTCTGCTTTGAGTTAAAATTTTTGAACTGGACTGAATTCATTTGAAGTGAAAATATTTTGCTGGCTTCTAAAGAGGAAGACCACCTGGACCCCTTCCTTCCTAGTAGTCACTCAACAAACATTGGCTGAAATGAATGGTGAGCCTGGAGACAGCCAGGATGGTGAAGGGATTCTCTAGGCCTGGGGGGCCCAGGAACAGCAAAGTCCACCCTTGAGTTGCTGGGGACTCGGCTTTATTGGTTCCTTCCCCTCTGTGCAATCCTGGGGACTGTCAAATAAATGACAAGACTCATTTTACAAGTAGACCAGAAGTCTGCAGTGGTGAGCCCAAGCTGATTGCCTATCTTATCTTGAGTCATCAGTCTCTCATTCAGGCTTCCACAAACAATTCTGTCCTGCACTTTGGGAGCAAGGGGCTGATGGAGTGGGCATTTCCCAGGGCCCTGGTCGATCGTGAGTCACTGCTGAAGGGAACTTGGCCAAGCTGAGACTGTAGCCAAAGCGACAGGAAGGCTTGAGAGTTGAGATTCTGAGGGGGGGGCCTCTTGGTTCTGAGAAATGATGGTGACACGATCACTATGACAATGGTGATGATAGGTGAGACACAATTTGGGCTTATCATATGCTAAGTTCAACCTTTTGGGGGGCATAAAGAAACTGAGGTCCAGAGAGGCTAAGTAACTTTCCTGAGCTCATACATTACTGTGTGGAAGAGATGAGACTTGAACCTCAGTGTGTTGGATTCTAGAGTTTCTTACCCTCTTGTTTGGGACAGGAAATCACCTTTCTTACAAAACCAAATCACAAAGCCTTCAAGGATTAACTCCAGAAGTATTCCCTGCACCAGCGGAGGGGAACCCGGACCTACCCTTTGCCTCTGTCTCATCTTCCCCTTGAGATCCTCTCACCTGTTTCTTCCTGCCACCCCCACGTTGCTTAGCAGCAAAGACACTGGCTGGAACTTAAAACAAACAGAGGATAGCAGAACACTATATAAGAAACAATGAATCAGCCAAGTCTCTATAGAACTGTATAATTTTTTTATCTTAGCGGAACTAGTTCCTCACTCCTAGGGAGCAAAGGGGTGTTAAGAGACAGGGCTCGAGGACCCTACTCCACTTAAATGAGACAGGTTTTACAGTGCAGCAAAGATCCTAGGTTCTGGGGCCAGGAATTCCTGGGCTACAAACCTGACTCCATGACTTCCTGGCTCTCAGATGGTGAACAGAGAACCTCAACCTTCCATGGTGTTTTGCATATGAGAATATGTAAAACAGGAATTGGGGTAGTCCTTGCTTTGTGAATTTTTGGAGGATTAAATGAGATAATGTGCATGAAATGGTTTGTGGGGTGTCTGGCATAAACGTGTGCCTGATAAATGGATTCTGCGATCTGTTTGCGCAAAAAATACTAGCATCTATTTTATATATTGGGCCTCAGCCGAGATTCATTTTAACTATCTTTTCTTTTTAAAAGATTTATTTATTTATTTGAGATGGAGAGAGAGAGAGAGAGCTGGGGGAGGGGAGCACAGAGGGAGAGGGAGAGAAAATCCCAAGCAGACTCCACGCTGAGCACAGAGCTCAATGGGGGCTTGAACTCACGGCCCTGAGATCACAACCTGAGCCAAAACCAAGCCTTGACGCTTAACTGTGCCACCCAGGTACCCCCTAACCATCTTCTCTTAAGCTCCTAGGCAGTGTTCTGGTGTTCTTCTTAGAAATCTTACACATTTCTTAGAAAGTTTATTACTAGCTTCAGAAGTTTTGAGTTATTTTAAATTGGAGCTTTTCCATTATAACTCTTTTAAAGCTTTCTCAATTATGAAATATTTCAAATATACTGAAAAAACTTTCAAAAACAAGCATCTTAACTCAAACTAAATTGGTTCACTCCAGCCCTTTCTCCATGCAGGCACATCTGCTAGGCAAAAGAACCCCTCTGTCACCCCAAGGAAGTCATTCTCCCTTTGCATTTGATTGAGGGGTAGCCCATCCACTTCCTTGTCTGGGAGACATGGCTACTCCCTACACAGTGCTGAGCAAAGTTGTGTTTGTCACCCTGAAGTTCTTCATCCTCAGTGAAGACCCGATCCTATACACACACAAACAGAGGCACCTACCTTAGGCATACAAGCTGGTAATGTACTGATTTCTGCCTTATATACTTCTTTTTTAAAAATAGGAAAAAAATGTATTGGTAGCAATAAACATCAATACTGAATAGTTTTCCATTCTAGGATGCACCAGTATTTATTTAGATAAAAGTATACTAACACTTTTAAATTGTTTCTGATTTGTTTGCATTAATAACTAATCTTTATAATTTCTCATTCCCATTTTCCTGGATAAATATAGTATCTTTTCATTATATTTGTGATGTATTTCTCCATACAAAAATATTTTAATTTAATGCAGTGAAATTTATCAGACTTTAAAAAATGGTTTCTGCTTTATTTTTATTTAAGAAATTCTTTCCTATAACTATGTCAAAATTTTTTCTTTGTTTTTTTTCTAAATGGTTTACTTTTGGGGTGCCTGGGGGCTCATTTGGTTAAGGGTCCAACTCTTGGTTTCAGCTCAGGTCATGATCTCAGGGTCCTGAGATCCAGCCCTGTGTCAGCTCCCCGCTCAGCAAGGAGTCTTCTTCCTCTCTCTCTCCCTCTGCTCCTCTCCCTGCTTGTGCATTCTCTCTCTCAAAGATATAAATACATCTTTAAATGGTTTACTTTTTGCATTTGGTTCTTTAATTCACCTAGAACTTATTTTTGTGTATTATTTAAGTAAGGATCCAATTTCTTTTTATATGGATAACCAACTGGCCCAGCAATATTCATTGAATAGAATATCTTTACTCCAGTGATTTATAAATGCCCCATCTTTAGTAAACAATGTTTCTAGGAATTTGTGGTGGTCTGTTTATGGCTTTCTAGGATAATCCATACAAATTCCACATTGTCCTAATTGTGATGGCTTTATAATAAACCTTGATATCTCTTTAAGGAAAATTCCCAAACTTTCTTCTATTTCAAAAAAGCTTGGATATTCTAGGCCTGTGTTTTTATCACTTTTAGGCTCAGATGGCATGTTATGGGGGAAAATATAGGTATATGTGTTTGTGTGGTTTACTTGGAATTTCATTGCATTCATTAGTTAAACTGAGGGATAATTTACATTTCTGTGATATTGATTCTTCTTGTCCATAAAAATGATATACCTCTCTGTTTATTGGAGTTATCTCTCATGCTATCCAATAATGTTTTATATTTCTTTATAGAAGATTTTTGTAACTTTTATTACATTTAATTCTAGCCAACTTATAGGTTTTTTTGATACATTTTTCTAGTATATTTTCTATTTTGTTCCAGGTACATAAGGATATTGTCGATTGTTGTATATTGATCCTGCATCAAGTAATTTTGTTAAAAGTTTAGTTCTAATAGTTTATTTGTAATCCTCTTCTGTTTTTTTATTTAATCTACAAATAATGGTAATTTGTCTCTTTTATTTCCTCTTTTATTATCTTTAATTTTTTTCCCTTGTCCTATTTGCATTGGCTGGAACATTCAGTACATGGCGACTAGGAAAGGCAATAACAGGCCTCCTTGTTTGTGCCCAACTTTACAATGACTATGTCTAACGTTTCACCATAAAATATAATATTTGTCCTTGGTTTTTGACAGGTTAAGGAAGTTCTCTTTAATTCATGTTTTGCTAAGGGTTTCATACTATAGCTGTTCAATTTTACCATATGCTTTTCCTGTCTTAATAGAAGAATTATATGGTTTGCCCCCCCTTTTTTTTTTTTTAAGATTTTATTTATTTATTTGACAGAGACACAGCGAGAGAGGGAACACAAGCAGGGGGAGTGGGAGAGGGAGAAGCAGGCTTCCCGCGGAGCAGGGAGCCCGATGCGGGGCTCGATCCCAGGACCCTGGGATCATGACCTGAGCTGAAGGCAGACGCTTAACGACTGAGCCACCCAGGCGTCCCTGCCCCCTTTGATCAGAAGATTATCAGTTTATATTAAAATAAGAGTTATTTGTTCCTTGTAAGTTTTGTAAAACTTTCTAGTAACACCATCTGATGCCCTTTTGGCCAAGGAGATTTTTGTCCATTCATTTAGTTTCTTTAATAAGAGTTCAGGGTACATTCAGATTTGCTATTTCTTTGTCAATTTTCTTAATTTGTATTTTCTAAAAAGTTGAAGACTTCATTTAACTTTCTCTTAAGATTTTTAAAGATTCTGAAAGTCTCTACTCTTTCTGTAGTGATGGCCCCCTTTTCCCTCCTACATTTGTTTAGTTGTCCACTTACTGTTTAAACCTGTTGGAATTGGGTTTTATACAACTTGAAACTAAAGGTATCTAACTGACAGAAGGAAGGAAATGGGAAAATAGAGTATACATTGATACTGCTGCGGTTGACTCAGAACTGTTTTCCATGCCACCATGACTTCTTTCATGCTCCCCTTTGCTCTTTATCTATTGTCCTTCAAGATGCGACTAAGCAGTTAAATCCTCCAGGAAGGCTTCCTTGACAGTTGCCACCCTTGGTGAGCCTGGATGTTTTTCTTATGCTTTCCTCTGTAAGAGTATTAATCAATCTGAATAGAAATGATCACTTCTTTCATTAAATTGAATGCTCATCCAGGGCAAGGAGATCATATTCATCACCATATCCTCAGAGGAAGGCAAGTGTGTGGCACGTAATAAGCACTCAACAAATACTTTCTGATCAAAGTTATAAACAGAGCAGTATGGCATCCATCAGGAAGAGTAAACTGAGACCAGAGGTGCTCCAGAGAGAGCACTTTGCACCTCTAAGAAGAGATCTCTCTTAGAGATGAAAGTGTATGCTTTGCATGTGCTCTCAGAGAGACAACTGTCGTTCTCAAACTATAAAACTACAGCAGCCCCTCACCCACTTAGCGAGGCAGGTTTCCCTTTGCCAGTCTCTTGCCTCCTCTGTGACTCTCTGGCTGATGCTGGGAAGTGGCAGACTGCCTCATGGCAACAAGCCCTTGGCCGGCACAGCTGGGATGGCCTCTTCTTACTCCAGGTTTTATCCCAACACACTCCCCTCCCCTTTCTCTTTCCTACTCCCAACTCTGCCAAGAGGCAAAGAAACAAGGGAAACAGTGGAAAGGGCTGGGCTTTGGAGCCAAATGGCCTTTAGTTGAAGTCTTGCGTTTATCCCTTCTAGGCCATGCAATCTGCGGCAATTTGCTTCTCCTCTCTGCACCTTGGTTTCTTCCTTTGTAATAATAAGAGTCAGCTCCCAGATTTGTGAAATTCCTGCCTCATGGTAAATGCTCCACAACTTTACTATGCAACATTTCAAGACCCTCTGATGTTCTAAACTAAAAGTATTTCCCCCTCTGTTCCCCATCTCCAGTCCCAAGATTTGGACATTTGAGTGCCTGGGAAGTTATGTGCACCCACTCCTGAGTCCCCTACAATTGGCAACTGTATTCAGCATTGGCATACTGATCTCTGTCATTCGGGGCCAATTGTTCATTCTGTTCTTTGAGCCACAATCTTATCTGCTGTTCTCTCCCTCTGTGTGTGTGTGTGTGTGTGTGTGTGTCTTTCATTTTCTCTCTCCTTTTCTCCCTGTCTCTTTTTCTTTTTACTTGGTGGAGGAGGTCCCTGGGTAGGAATGTCCCAAAACAATTTCATGGTACACTTAATCCTTTCGTTGTTTTCTAGCCCTTATAGGGCAGAAAGCCAGGTGCTCCCCTTGCTCTTCATGGGTAACTTGATTATAAGAATTAAAAGGCTCTTTGATTACATTATTAATTTTGAAGCTGTGTGCCTCTCACCCAGTAAGGATCCAGGAGAGCCTCAGATGCAGATGGTCTGCAGACACTCTACCTCCAGGACAAGTCACATATCAGATAATCCGTAGAACTCCTCGCCTATCTGCCTGGCAGAGTGCAGGACCCTCATAGGACTCTCACGTGACTTTTGCAACAATCCTGTGAAGCGAGAGGAGCAGGTTCCTTTTATGTTTCAGGTGCTTTCCCGGGGCACTGGGATCTCAGGGGCTCAGTTACGTAAGTGACTTGCCTGAGGCCACGGCCAGGTAGTATAGTAGTTACAGAAGAAACTAGAACACAGCCCTGCAGACATTTAGGCTGGGTTCTTTTTTTACTACGCTATGCAGCATGAAGAGCAGGCCATGTAAGGTGATTCTTGGTACACACCAGAGTGTTTTTATTTCTACAATGTGCACAGACAGGTTGGTACTACACTCCATGGACATGCTTTCCAAAGATGGCTGCAACAATATTCCATCCCATATGCTCTTCTCTAAGGTGACTTTGCTACTCTCCCACATCAAGCGGTTGACAACCCTCCCTTTGAGTCTGGGCTACGCTTAGTGGCTTGCTTTTAGTCAATAGAAGGTGGGAGAGTAATGCTTCATGACTCTTGAGACTAGTCAGAATAGGTCATGCAACTTCCTTTGGGTTCTCTTCATTCAGTTGTTCTCCACATGCTCCCTCTTGGAATGTTCCTCTCCCCATCCAGCTGCCATGATGTGAGAATCCCAACCCACATGGAGTGTGGTACCAGTTGACAATCCCACGTGAGCACAGCTTTCAAGTCTGCCTAGCCACCAGACATGCTAATGGAGAAGCCTCCAGATAATTCCAGTCCCCAGCCATGTGAGTCTTCTCAGCTAAGGCTCAAAACATTTTGGAATAGAAAAAAGCCGCTGCCATATTGGGAGACTACAGGTCTCTTGCATTTCTGCATGTCTTGTAAGCAGAAACACAGACTGTCTTTGGTCCAGATTGTCTTTTATAAGATGCTTATATAGCAAAACAAAACAAAACAAAACACCCCAAAACGAGACAAAAAACAAAAAACAAAACACACACACACACACAGAAAAATGACATTGTGCCACTCTCAGAAGCAAAGGGCAGGCTTGCTTACAGCTTTGAAAAACAGAAAGTATCCCATATAATAGAGAGAATATCTTATGGCAGGCAGGCTTACTTCCCTTTTTAAAAGATTCAGGTTCCCTACACTTGGGGGTCCTCTCCTATAATGCACCCTATTGCGTGTACTGGTGACATCTGCCTCTTCCTATCATGCTGTGGGAATTGTGCCTCAGGGAACTGACACAAAAGAATAATGATAATCAAACTACTGCTCTAGCGGTGAATAATAAAGTTTCTCATCTCTGCCCCAGGAGTCTCGTATTTTCTAATTTTGTAATTTCATGCACCCATGAAATTGTGCCAAGCTGGCTTTTAGCTTGCAAGGACAATAAAAACTCTCTGAGCCTCCAGAGTTCTTGATGCCCTACTGTGCCTTAGATGAATTCATGATCTCCAGAAGCCATGAGCGTAATAAAGGGATTTGGGGTTTACACCGCTAAGCTTGAGGTGGCCTGTCATGCACCAGTAGATAGACGGATGCAAGTGCAATCAAGACCTATGTCTTTTTTGGGGGGGAGGCTATAGTCTACGAGGAAGAAGTAGACATATATATATAGAAAGTATACACAGGCCCACCCCACACATGGCACTCAGACATTCTATCCAAGTATCCATTCGTGTCCAATAATTCTTCATAGCAGCCAAGGAGATTTTAGAGAAAAAGATCATTGTGGTTTGACACATATAAACATGTCTGATGGGGCGCCTGGGTGGCTCAGTCGTTAAGCGTCTGCCTTTGGCTCGGGTCATGATTCCAGGGTCCTGGGATCGAGCCCCGCATCGGGCTCCCTGCTTGGCGGGAAGCCTGCTTCTCCCTCTCCCACTCCCCCTGCTTGTGTTCCCTCTCTCGCTGTGTCTCTCTCTGTCAAATAAATAAATAAAATCTTAAAAAAAAAAAAAAAAGAAAGAAAGAAACATGTCTGATGAGTGGGGATGGCCCCAAAGGAGGCTGAAGACATGGGGACTTGGAACATGGCATGGAAGATGTGACCCAGCCAGCTTTACATCTGGAGGAAGGAGCTGTGTGTGTGTATCCAGAAAGCTTCATCTCTAAACGCTGGGATCCCTTGGTGCCCAAGAACCTTGGCTGGCGGGCCACACTTAACAGAAGGAAACGCAGAGACAGGGAGTATTGGTCTTGCTGATTGAGGTGAAAGGTCAGGAATCAGTATCGAGAGACAGTGGCACCAGGGGCTCAGGATCCCAGGGCTCAGTGAGAGCATGAACGGCAGAGTTGCCAGGACTGTGGCTGTAAATGATACCAGAGACATTGGTGGGTTTCCAGCCCCACTGGTGGTGAAGAGGCAGTGACAATGACCAATGCAGGGGACTTGCAGCGTGGAGAAGCAGCTTGCCGGACAATCAGTCCCTGCAGTTTTAGCCTTGGTGGCCAGTGTAAGAGCTTTGTCTCTCCATCAGTCAGAATAGGCCAGTCTGCGTTTTGATCTCAAGGGACTGCAAAGTCATAGTGGCTTGAAACAACACGAATGCTCTTGTGGGTCAGTAGAGAGATGGGATGTTGGGGAAGGCTTTGCTGTATACAGTGGTCACTCAGGGACCCAGGCAGATGGAGGCTCTATCATCCTATCACATTCTGTCTCCACACGAGGTCCTAGGATTCACTGTAGCAGGGGAAGAGAGAGCACGCCCCAGCTCTTAAATGCTCCCACCGGGAGGTGGCACACATCATTTCTTCTCACATTTCATTGGGCAAAGCAAGTCAATAGCCATGGCTTATGTCGAAGTGTGAAGGGTGGAGTATCATCACCATCCCATGAGTCTGAAAGGAGAGGTGGGCTGGATATATGCTCATTAACTGCTACCACAGTATTACTTGGATGTTTTGGAGCTTGCGCCACTTTGCTGGGGTAGTCCCTCTTGAGCGGATAAAGATGGCGCCCTCACCATCTCCCTTCACAAGATTAACATATAGATCACCTGAGCAGGGTCAGCCCCTCTGCTCTGGGACTCTTTAAGCTTCTGAAGTCCAGCACTGCATCATGCTGTTTCATTTCAGCTTTGTGGTGTAGGAGAGAAAGCCGAAAAGTAGGCAACATGCGTTTCCTGACATGCAGTGGTGAGTAAGGCATTTCCTGTTCTGTTCTCTTTCGATACTTCTGATTTTAAGCAGGAGTAAAATTATGAACTGAGGCAAATAGGTCTCTAACATTTCTGGAACATTTGTTAACCTCTCTTTTTAACAAGGAGGAAATAGATCTGTGCCTCAGACTCACATAATAGTATTTTTTCCTCACAACATTTATTTTTATCATTACTTTGTATTTAAGATAACAGATATTGGTTTTCAACCTACCTTTTGATGTGTTTCCTTTTTAGATATGCTTATTTAAATTTTCAAAAAGAGAGGTGGTTCGCAAAAAGCTCTAAGAAAATAATAGTGTTGGTTGTATGAGAACTGGCCCGAAATTTCAAAAGTATTAAGAAAATGACTGAGGTTTGGCAAAAAGAGATCTAATAACACCCCCTCATTTTCCTAGGAAGAAAACCATAGCAGGGCAGGGCTTGAATTCAGGCAGCCTGGGTCCAGAATTTGTCTGTTAGGTGTTTAACACTTGCTAGCTGTGCAAACTTAAGCACAAATCATGTGAAGTTTCTGGGTCTTGGTTTTATTATTTATCAAATGGGAATAATAATGGTGCTTGTCTCCATTGGGCTTATGTGAAGATAAAATGCGTTAAAACCTACACCGGAGCTTGACCAGTAACATAGCACCTGTGATTGGCCATTGGTTATGAATGTTACCACTCTTGCTGTTCCCCCGCCATGTGCACCTGGTCTGGTTCTCCCCAGCTGTCTTCCTTTTGCAGATCGGGCCAGCTACCCGACTTCACTGAAAGGAGGCATTTAAGTCTCGTGGTTTATTCTGTTTTTTTTATCGGAGACAAATGTTTTCCTTGGAAATTAACTAATTGAGTTAATGATCACCAAACTAGGCCAAACTGGGTCTGGCCTTCCCTCCAATCAATTATTCCAACAGCAGTTGGTGCTTATAAACAGGCAACTTGGCTGGTGGGCCCCCTTCCCTGCCCCCCAATTCTCTCTATTCATTTCTTTGTTCAATAATCTATTTTACTTGGTTGAGGTGGGAATGGCAGGCTGCAACAGCTCCTCTCCGTTAACCTGGGGGGGTGGGGAGGGTAAAGCACAAGATCTAAATTGCTGGGTCATATGTGCGAGGTCCCAGGCCCCAGAGCAGTCCCCCCAGGAGCAGAGACAGACACAGAAAGCTGGTGCTGAGCATGTCAATCACAAGGGGATTGACAACCTGGAACAACAGGTCCCAGATGCTCCTGGCCTGTGGACCCTCTCCTCACAACTGCAGGCTGAGATCAGACAATCCCCCAGAGACCCAGGCCTCCCACTGTGTTTTCTGTGCAAAACAATGTACGAATTAAAGAGCCTGGTTTCTGAGTCATCAACTGTGGTTTTGCGTTCCTGCTCATTTGCTGTGTGACCTTTAGCAAATGATCTGACGCTCAGTTTCTTCATCTGTAAAATGGGAATACTAATACCTATCTCACAGGTGTGTTATAGAAATTAAATGAGATCACTTACAGAATACAGAATAGGCCCTGATCCCATTTCATGATGCTTCACATTGAAAGAAAGAATATGAGGTAGAAAATTGTAGGAATTTGGGGTGCCTGGGTGGCTCAGTTGTTAAGCGTCTGCCTTCGGCTCAGGTCATGATCCCAGGGTCCTGGCATCGAGCCCCGCGTCGGGCTCCCTGCTCCTCGGGAAGCCTGCTTCTCCCTCTCCCCCTGCTTGTGTTCCCTCTCTAACTGTGTCTCTCTCTGACAAATAAATAAATAAAATCTTTAAAAAATTGCAGTGATTTAATGAGACAGTTTTCTATGCTTCCATCCATTTTCCTCTTGGTCAAACATACCTGCCCACATCAAATTCCCACTGATTGCTTGTCTTCCTTTACCTGAGTGCTTTCTTTTTTCTATTTTCCAATATTAATGCCCTGACAATAGCAGTACTCTCTTTCACCTGAGGATATTGATAAGTAATGCTTTACCAGATCAATCTGTGTGTCTCTTTAAGCTATTTTTAATACACACAAGCATTTCTGGCTTTATCTAGCCTTATTCTGTGGCAGCATGTCTCAAACTGTTCTGCTCAACAGTAAATCCATGGGATATTAATAGTTCTCACTCATACAAAGAACATAAAAATTTGGAAAACACTGTTAAGCAGTTAAGTAGGTTTTCTTTACTTTAGGACTTTCCCAAGCCTTTCATATGTTAATGCATAAAAAGAATAGGATAGGATTCAGTGTTTCCCAAACATATTTGCCTGTAGAATCCTTTTGCCATAGTGGAGCGTTTGAAAGGACTAGGGGCTTATAGAACAGTGCTTCTCAAACTTCAGTGAGCACATGAATCCGCTGGAGGGCTTGTGAAAATGCATATTCTGACTCAGGAGGTCTGGGGTGGGGCCTTGGTTTCTGCACTTGTGACAAGCTCCTAGTGGATGCTGATGTTACTGACTTGAGACCAGACTTGGAGAATCAAGACTTTCAGGGGCTATCACATTCATCTTGGAGAATATTCTCTTTACTAGGGAACTCAGCAGAAGAATGTGGTCTCAAATCAAACTATACTTTGGAGCAATAGAAAACATACCGACACTCAGAGTATCCAGTTCTAGGTGAAACAGGAGAGCTGGTCCCAGATGGTTGAACTTGGAGGTGGCATTTCATATTTTTCAGGTCTCTGCTCTCTTACCTATAAAATGCACCCAACTTCCACTAGCCCCACAGGTTGCTGGGAGAATGAAATTCACTGTGCCAGAGGACTGTATAAAATCGCCATCACAGACCATCACTGTCAGAAGGTTAAGGCACCTTCACATCTAAGCCAGGCCTTTGTGTTAGAGTCACGTGTGGTCACCATGACCCCTTTAGTTCTCCATAAATGTATGGATAGGCCACACTGAGCCTGGACTCCTCTGCTTCCCCCCGCCAGCCATTGCCTCCATCAGGGTGACCAGCACGGCTCATCATATGTACTAACAGATCAACGGAGGCTGCCCGGAGCCCTCTGCTGAGAAGGACTCTCTCTGGGCTCTGCAGAAAATAGCTCCTTGGTCAATGAACGATTTCTGTTATGCATGTTGGAGGAATAGCGCATGTAACCCACTCTTGGCCCCAGGACTAGCTCTCCACTTTGCTTATAATCACACAGCCTTTATATCGATGGCGCCTTCCCTTCTCATGCCCAGCCATGGCTAGCAGCTCTTTTTTCCCCAAAGCACAAAGTCAGCAGGTAGCTATGTGAGAAGCCAGAGTGGCCATAGACGCTGCCTTGCCCTCCCCACATTTGAGTCTGGTCTGGGGGCTCAGGCCTAGGTTCTGGGACCAAAGGGTCACTTTATTCTAGGAGTGCCCTAGAAGGTCCCCTAAGCCTCAGGTTTTTCTTCACCTCACAGGTGCCTGATTGCCCCCAAACTGACCTTGTCTCTCTTCAGTTCACCTCAAACATGGGTGAAGTCATAGATACCATGCGCAATGCTATCAATCCTCAGCTGTTTCTCTTCCAGCCCATGTCACTCTATATTCAAAACGTTCACATTTCAGTCAGTTGTAGGGGCCCTAACCTCTCATCTAAGGAAATGCTGCTACATGCTCTTGGTCCCTCAAACCAGGAGCCTCATTATAATCACTGATCATCCTTCTCCCTTGCTAACTCACCCCTGGTCAGGCCGCATTCAGTGGCACCAAGTTTTGAAAGGATGGATGCCCACTAGGTGAGTGCACCTCACAATCCCCGTTCCCAGAACCACAGAAGGGAACCTGGGGTACACGGGCCTCCAAACCTTCCCTCCTCCATAACTGATTGGCTCAGCCGGGCCAAACAGAGTCCCTTTCATGGGGATTTAGAAGGAGAAAAAGAGAGAGGTCTTGTTTTCCTCCCTGGGACGTTGGAATGCAGAGGAAGCCAGTCTCTAGATATAAAAGGACGATGAAGAACATGAGGGGAAGAAGGAAAGAGGAGAGACAAAGAGTATTGGCTCTAAGCTCCCCTGCCTTGGGTTCTGTCCGACATCACTGTACTCTGATACTAAAGCCCCCATTTTGCTTAAATCAATACCTTGGAATTTCTCAGATAATTAAAAGAATTCTAACCACAGGGTCCTACCAATTCCAATCAAGTAACATGTCTCAAATCTGAGGGTTTATTTCCATCTTAATCAGCTACCCATTCGGGCTATCACCTCTCCACACTTAGGTGTTTGCCATAATCACCGAGCTGGGATTCATCTAGATCGTCGCTTTTATAAGATTATTGTTTTTGTAAAATAAATATAAAGACAACAAACATAAGACATTAAGGTCATTTTCCTACTCGAAGAGAGTCCTGATTCCTCATCGTTAAACTCTGAACTCCTTTGTGCACTTTCAAGGCTCTCTAAGGTTTCCAGAAAATGATCAACATTCATTACTTGATGCATAAGTTTCAAGTACCAGGAAACCCAACATAAACTGGCTTAAAAGTAACAATACAGCAGAGGCTGCAAACTGGCTCACACCATCCTTCTGATCCTCTTCTTGGGTCTTCCGATATCAAAGAGGCTGGAAAGTCAAAGACCCCATTTCCCAGTCCTCCAAGTGCTGGGAAGGAAATGCCTGGCCGTTCTGGAAGCACCTCAGTCCTTCTGTCTGGACCTCACACCTCACATCTGTGGCCCAGCCTCCCCCCTCAAATATATCTACCTCGGGCATCATTTCTAAGGCCGCATGGCCAAGGCCATAAATCTGTGCCCTTGTTTAGTGTGGCATGTCCTCTCCCTCTAATCCAATCTCCCCTCCGTGTGTTCTCGGTGCTCGCTCATTCGGCTTGACAGCTATTTAATAAACCTATTTGCTTTCCTTTGACATGAGGCAGAAGTGGTGGGTGTTGAAGAGCCGTGAGGCCCTCGTGGACAATGAAACCCTTTCCCACTCAACACTCTTCCAGCTCAGCACAGATAAATTGTGGAGAACTTGAAATTAACCCAAGCTATCTTCTTTTCTTAAGGAAAAAAAACATCACCAGAGACCCAAGAAGCAGAGCAAGTGCAGTGAGTGAAAGGGATAGCAGGAGAAATCACATTTCCTGGCTCCAGGGGCAAGGGTGAGCCGGGATCAGGGGCCTGTGAGCCTTCCCTCAATCTAGCTTTTATCACTTCAAAGCAGGAGGTCTTAAAGGAATGCCCTTTATGACTGATTCTGTCTTCAAAAGCATGAAAGAAAAAGCATATTTTCTTAAGCCCCCTCGCCGGAAGCCAAGCGATTTATCCAAGGGGCTTGAACCACGAACCTCTGCAACCGGGATACAATTTGGTGTGACGGCTGCGGCGCTGGGGCCACAAACAGCTGGCCAGACTGGGATTCTCACTCCACTGCCTGGGAGATTTAGGACTTTGGGCCATTTAGCTTTGTTCTCTGAGCCTCAGTTTCCTTCTCTATAAAATGGGCATGCAGTTCACCTCCCAGGGTCATCATTAGGATCAAATAAGAGAGCAAATGTGAATATTCTTGGTACGTGGTAGTTGCTAAATGAATTGCAAGCCAGTATTATTTACTTGCTGGTTGTAATAATAAGCAAATCTGCTCTCCATCCCATCTCCAAATACCTGTGTATCCCTGCTCTTTATTGGTGTATTGTCTAGAATGTGTTTATTTGGTTTCCCCTTGCATTGGTGGGGCCCAGGAACTGTTTCCTCTATGTTGTCGGCCTTGATCTCAGGGTACAATATCACTTCTTACATTCCACTATCTCTTTAAGCAAAGTTAGAAGATGTCACGGCCAGGCCTGGGTTTTCTCTGCATAGGAAGGTTAGACTATTGGGCTGCAAAGTGCGCAGTCTTTCCTGGGGCAGGTGAGTCCAGCTGGATGGGCCAGAGTCAAGGTTAGGCTCTCAGGTCCAAAGCAGTTACTCAAAACAGCTAAGACTGGGAAGAGCCTATGGGTTTGAGTCCAAGCTGGTCTTCATGGAGCAACAAAGATCCAAGCTTGGAAGTTGAAGTTTGGATGGCAACACCCAAGAATAGGGGTTATGCCAACTACCAACAATGATAACTCCAACTCTACATTCAGAGACTAGAGAAATAATACTGGGTGGTACCATGGGCCAGCGAGCCCACTGTTAGCTGGACTAGGTTCAGGGTTCCAGTTATCATCTGGAACCCATATGCTCCAATTCTAACAGGCAGGTTATAGTTGCTTTTGGGTTCTTGGGCATCAGTGTCAACTCCCTAGGTCAAAACCCTAGGATGCCCAACAATTTCTGAAAAGTTTATGCAGATTCCTCTTTGCTCAATGCATGGTTATCTGAATAAATAGCCATAGGGAAGGACTGGAGAAATTACTACTGAGTATACATGCTGTAGACTTGCAAAACTGTTCCTCCTGGGGGCTTGACCTATACTTCAGTCAATGGGTTCCAGGTCTGAGAACAGCCAGGAATCTTGAATTTTTCTGGGGCTGTTGTCCAAAGGCTCTGATCATTCACCCTGGATTTCTTTTGATTGTACAAATTAACAATGCTTCTGTTGGTTGCCCAGCTATCTCTGCCTGAGGAACAATGTATTCTATCAACCATCTCCATCTCTCTGTTGATCCATCCTGCTTGGTCAAGTCTCTGCTCTGACCTTGCCGCTTGTTGTAATAATTGTGCCACCTGGCTTCTATTATTTGTGGATCCTATTATCTCCATTGTTTCAGAAGCCCAGTTCTGTAGTGACATCTTTTGCTGGAAGCTCTGGTCTATGAAGACAGCCACCACTGAGCTACTTAACAATTCTAGTGCACACTCACCAACCAGCACATTCTCTAGGCCCTCCTGCAAAACTTGTTAGTTGATGGATTTTCTGGCCTTATGAAATATCTGCTCTAGCATGCCCATTGCTCAGTTTTTTGATGCTTTCCTCCTTGTCTGTCATGGCAGTTCTCCCATTTCTACTTCACTTAGTGGTGGCCATCATTTTTCTCATGTATCCAGTAGCTAGGAACATATTAGCCCCATCTCCAGGATCCTTGCCATGGTGTGAATTCTGGATCGCTGGAGAGTTCCTCATATTAATACACTCTCCTTGATCCAATGTTTTGTTCCTTTCTCTTGATCCTGCATGCTCAGGGCCCAGATGCTCCAAGATCTTCTAGTACTTATTAGCTAGATCCTGCAGTTCCTTGATGTAGTGGATACTTGGCAAATAGCTCCTCTCAGACTTTTTAGCAGGCTTAGCACCCCTGTGGGCAGACTGTATTGGGCTTTGACCCTTGTTATTGGTCTTGTTGACAGTAAGGAGGATGGTAAGGGGAGGGAAAAGATCCTGGGTGGAGACAAACATTGTCTTGTAAGATATTTATTTCACTTGTGATTTCTGTATAAACTTCAAGTAAGTTGAGAGAGTGCTATTATTTAATAAGCAGGAGTGGGCTCCTTACAGCCCAGTGGGTTGAGGGCTATTTAGGAGTTCAAGATTCTCGGTAGTGTCTATTCAAGTCTCCCAGGCTCAATTCTCGGGGTTCCTTTCCTTCTAAACCCGATTTTGGGACTCTGTGAAGTCAGCCTTTGAATCTCCTCTATTCTTATGATTAAGCTCTGTACCTGATCCTTTACACTGCTCTCTCTCCTTTGGCTACAGGTTAAAGCTTCCTTCAGTGCTGCCCAGAAGGTCCTCGGACCTTCATACTTTGCCTTGAATTGGTGGTTAATCACCATAAGCCAGTCATTACCTTTCTCTAATGAACCCATGCATCCAGCAACAGCCACTCAATTACACAATCTTTGTGGTAACTACTTCCCTCATTCCACTCAAGCTTACCACCTAACGCATCCTCTTCCATTGATATCCCAACCATGCCCACCACCAGTACAACTTTTAACAGTCACACCCTACAGCGTGCTCTTTACAATCCACCTACCACTAATAGGTTCTCCTTGCAGTCAATCTCTATCCCCTCACCTTGCTCCCACCTCCACCAAGAGAAAAGCATTGCTGTTTTTCTCACCACAAATTATTTTTGTGAGTTTATTTTGTGAGTCTTTATCACAAAGAAGATAGTCTACAGTGTCTGGAGTCCATAATGGTTTTTAGATTCAATCACATTTTTGTATACCTCAGAACTTTTGTTATTTGTTAAGTAGTATTCCATTATATGACTGCAAAGGGTACTGGGAACTTTCTGGGGGTGATGGAAATGTTTTCTATCTTAAGTGGGATGTTAGTTATATGATGTAGTAGAGACTATGGTGTGTCTGCCCAGATACCCTCTTTGGAACTCACATGCCCCAGCTGCTGCTGGGATAACCCACATCTGCATTTCTTACTGGGCACTGCCCTCAGGGAGCTGCCTTGCCCAGTTATCTCCCTTGCAGGAGGTTGCCCTAACTCATGTTTATACATTAACCTATTGATAGACTTTTTTTTTTCCAGTTTATTGCTGCTAAGAATAAAACTGTTATGAACATTCTTGAACAAGTCTGTGTGTAGATGTGTGCTTTCATTTCTTTCAGATAAATACTTAGAAAGGAAATGATGGGTCATGGGTAGGTGTATTAACAGTTAAAGAATAAGCACTAAACAATTGCCCAAAGTGGCTATAACATTGTGATCTTCTACCAGCAATATATGAGAGTCCCATTGTTCCTTCTCCAGCTGATATACTTTTGGTATTGTCAGTCTTCTAAATTATAGCCATTCGGGCACCTGGGTGACTCAGTTGTTAAGCGTCTGCCTTCAGCTCAGGTCATGGTCCCAGGGCCCTGGGATCGAGTCCCGCATCGGGCTCCCTGCTCTGCGGGGAGCCTGCTTCTCCCTCTCCCGCTCCCCCTGCTTGTGTTCCCTCTCTCGCTGTGTCTCTCTCTGTGTCAAATAAATAAAATCTTTAAAAAAAAAAAAAAGTATAGCCATTCAAGCAAGTGGCTGTGAAGTGGTAATACCTTCTAGTTTCTAATTTGCGTTTTCCTAATGAGTAGTGATATTGAGTACTCTGCATGTTTATAGACCATTTTTATATTTGGAAAGTGCCCAAGGCTTTAGCCTGTTTCTATTAGGTTATATTTTCATTACTGATTTGTAGGTGTGCTTTATTTATTCTAGATGTAAGTTGGATATACACATTGTGAATATTTTTCTCGGTCCTTGGCTTTTTATTTTCTTGATGGTATCTTTTGATGAGCAGAAATTTTTAATTTTGATGAAGTCCAATTTATTTATGTTTTTATGGTTAGTGCTTCTTATATCTTGTGTCTAAGAAACCTTTTACCTATCCCCAAGTGGGAAGGTATGAAGATATTCTTTATTTTCTTCCAAGAGCTTTCTTGCATTATTTTAAAAGTAGTCATTTTTGATGCCCCCTTGTGCCATTAAAGCATAAGAAATCATTAGTGAATGTGAATAGTACAGAAAATGGGAAGGAGGTGGCAATGGAGTGGGAGCTGAGGCCAGCAGAAGCAAAGTGGATGCCCAAGCCAGACAAAGTCTCCAGAGTGCTGGGGGCCCCTCCACCTCTCTAGCTGTAAGCTTTGAGCTGGTCTCCTCCATTAGAGCCAGGGAGGCCAGTTCCGCCTTTTAAAAAGGGGACCTGCAAATGGAATTCACACAGTGCCATGACCCTTGGTGTGCAATGTGGCGGGCTGCAGCCTGATTCGCATCCAAGTGCACACAACACATTCACAGCTGAGAGCTTGCTCCTCCTGCCCCGTCACACCCACCTCTTCCCCACAGTTCCGCAGCCTGCTCTCCCTGACGATGTTTTGCTAGGTCAGGCTGTGTCTATGAAGGCACGAGCTAACTTTTGGTTCCTGACCACGCTTATTTGGTGTTTTCGAGGAGAGCAGTTTCAATTCTCTGTGACTTTGGCTTCACCCCTTCTTACCTTTGAGGATTGGAAACAGAAGGGGGCTGGTACTTACTCTACATCTATAACCCCTCCAGCCCCTTGAATCTTCACCCTGGCCTTTTATCTAAAGCCCTTTCAAAGTAAGATGAGGGAAGCATATGTCCTAGAAACTGGGTCATTACAAGCCCTGCCCAAACCCTCTTCACAGCAAATCTGCCCAACCCCTAGCCCTTTACTGCCTGGACCATGGTTTGTGTCCCTAATACCTGAGCTGCAGCTGATTGGATCAAGTCAAGTCATCTGACCCAGGTTCACATGACCCAGGAGCACCAAGGCTGGCCAGCAATCTTCCGGTGAGTGACCCCATGAAGAGATAAGATTCTCCTATGACCAGATTCTTTCTCTTGAGAATTTGAACTGGGACACATGGCAAGAATTTGCAAATATGCAGTCAGAGGTGAAACACCACAGAGCAAGAAAAAGGTCAAGGGGTTTGAAGAAAGCCGTGTGTAAGCCTGAGTGACAGAGGAGCCAAAACCCTGAACTGAGGAAGCTGCTGGGAGAGAACAGAGCATGAAGCAGTTGTTTAGACAGAACCAGAGGCACCAGGAAGGGACATCAGCCCTAGACACGCCTCTGTTCCAGATTCCACAAACAGACGCCTGCTCAGGAACCCATTAGCCTACTCTCAACCCCATAGCTATGAGGGATCTTGTGAGGGTCTCTATTTTCATCACTAAACAAGTGAAAGGAAGAGGGGAGAGGTGAGTGAGTTAAAAAAATGAATCCAAGTAAGGAAAGTGGTCACGGTTCACCCTCCAGTAGGAATATTTCCCACATTATGTTGTTTGGGGACATGTTAATGTTACCTCACTCCATTTCCAGTGACACCTTCCCATTCCACTGGCCTGTGAAATGCAGTGAGGGGATATGGGCTAGACCTGTGAGGAAGGTAAATGCATTTTTGATGAGCTGGAGAATCTGTGCCATTGAACAGCAGCTCCCGCATTATCAGTTGGGTGCGTGTGTTTTAAGCCAAATCTTTAAAGTGCTTCGTAGTAGAAGTGTGGTAGGGCCGTGGGAGCTCAGAGGAACTGAAAAGTGATGCTTGAAAATGGCCATCCTGCTGGGATTATGGACAGTCCTATAGCATCTTTGCAAAAGTCTGCAGCGTCAATCCTGGCAGTAAAGTGCTTTTTGTAAATACCACTTATTAAGGGAATAACATTCTGATAAAGGCAGTGGTTATTTCTGCCCTCAGAGCAACAACTGCAGAGGATGGGTATTTTCCAGATAGTGCTAAGAGAGTGCATGCATGCTCTGGATAGTCAGACTTCACACTCAGTTTTGTATATAAGATGAGCACAAGGATTTGGTCAGTAAGGTTTACACACACACACACACACACACACACACACACACACACCCCTAAAATGGAGGAGATATCAGAGAGGCTCACTATCAGCCGGTTCATGGGAATTAGATCTTCAGAAGAAAGCTCACAACTCACTGGAGGGAGGGCAGGTACATCAACTGTTCAGTGGAAAAACCACAACAGCATATGCAAAGGAGTATTTCATCACTTTCCTTTATGTTGCAGAGAATCAGGCCATTTTTCTGTGCTTGGTTTAGGGCAAAACAAGGAGAAAGACCTCAAGCTGAAGGCAAAAGTAGATACTAAGACTCCAGAGAGTCTTATGTCTGTGTGTGCGGAAAGCATCCCATACTCAAAGAAAGTTCAAGCTGGAGGAAATTTGAGCAACCCTAGCCTAAGTCCCTCGTTTAACAGGTGAGGAAGATACAGCACAGATATCTTTATGCAAAACAGATTATTGGTTCTAAATTTATGGGACAGAGATCATGGATAACGGCATTCTAGCTACAGCATCAAACAGATTAGGTCAAATACTGTGATAAAAATCACAAGAGTAGGTGAAGATCATGAGGAGTCCCTGATAAAGACTGAATGCTGGCCAATGGCTCCCAGCAGAACACAATTAACATGTTTGTTTATTATGCTTCTGCTGGAAAGTCTCTACCCCAAACTAGTTTTTGTGGGTTCAAAGTTTAGTACACCACCAACAGCATCTGTACCATCGGAAGTGTCTTAGAAATGCAGAATCTTGGACCCCAGCCTGGCAACCCACTCACAGACGGACCTGCAACAGGGCCCCTGGATGGCGCATGCATACAGGATGGGGCAAGACCATGGCTCCTACATGTCACCAGAGCGGCTCCTTTTCAAGAAAAGGAAGCATGAGTTCCACCAGCTAAGTTCAGCAGCAAAGGACACTGCCATGCTGGTTTGTAGTGTTGGCATGTACTAGTTTTGTAGGGCTGCTGTAACAAATGACCATAAATTTAATGGCTTAAACCAACAGGAATTTCTCCTCCTGTAGTTCTGGAGATCAAAAGCCCAGAATCAAGGGGCTAGAAGGCCTACGCTCCCTATAAAGACTCTAGAGAGAGCATCCTTCCTTGCCTTTCCTAGATCCTGGTGGCTCGGCAGTTCCTTGTGTCTGCGTCCTTCCAGTCTCTGTCTCTGCTTTCACAAGGCCTACTCCTCAGTGTCCCAACTCTCCCTCTGCCTTTCTCTAATGTGGACACTTGTCATTGGATTTAGGACCCACCTGGATAATCCAGGATGATCTCATCTCAAGATCCTTAATTACACCTGCAAAGACCTTTTTTCCAGATAAAGTGGCATTCACAGGTTCTGGGTGGGCAAACATTTTGGAGGGCTACCATTTAACATACTACTGCGTTTTGGGGAGTCAGGCAGGGGGATGATCTCTAGGACTTGAGGGCCTATTACAGGGTGAGAGGGAGGGCTGGATACCGCATTGTTGGAGATGACCTTCCACTGTCAGGGTCCCAGTTTGGGTTAAATCATGCAGCAAGGATCCTCGTGGGCTTTGATTATGAGAGAGAAGCAGAAAGAGAGGAGAGAGAAAGACATTCTTTCGTAGCTCCTGGGTCCTCACTGGAGAAAAAGCACGGAGGACACTAAATTAATTCAGGTTATCCTGAGAGCACTGTACTCTGGGAATGAGATTTAAACATTACTTGCATTAGAAGTCGGTCTAGAATATATCTCTTTTCTGTCAGCAAAACTTTCCCCTCTTGCCCTCTCTATCTAGGGCCTCCCTCTTCCTTCCAGGCCCTGCCTCTAGCTGCTGGGTACCCAGCCACTCCCCTGGACCCGCAGACAGCCCTCCTCTGGCTCCCTCCCTGTCTGGGCCTGTCAGGCCGGAGGGAGTCCGGACGCTGTGCTAATTAGGAGCATTATCACTTTGCCAAGAAAGAACATGAATCCAGGAAAAAGCCCCAGTTAAATGTGCTGGACATCAGGGATCCTCACTGCAGGCGGCTGAACTCTGGTATCTGTTTAACAGAACTCATAGCTAGGGAGCTGCCCCCGGTGCTGTGGAGAGAGAGCGCGTCTCAGTCTCCCTTCTCTGTTCCAAATCCCCTGAACCACGGTCAAGGAGAGCATGCACCCATAGGACAAAGTTAGGGTTTTTTCCCTAATTGCTTTTAATTTTCAAAAATTTTTTAAAATTTAAAAACGTTGAGCATATGCATAACATAAAAGATATCACTGTAACCATTTTCTTAAGCGTCCATTACCAAGTGTGAGTACATTCATGCTGCATAGTGTTTGCCACCATCCACCTCTTGTGAAACTAAAGCTCTGTGTCCTCTAACAACTCCCCGCACCACCGCCCCCCCCCCCCCCCCCCCCCCCCGCATCCAGCCTGGAGCACTACCTACTTTCTGTCTCTATGGATCTAACCACTCTAGGAACCTCGGGTTAAGGGAAATCATGCAGTATTTGTCTTTTTCTGTCCGGCTTATTTCACCGAGCGTAATGTCCTCAAGATCCATTCATGTTGGAGCATGTGTCAGAATCTCCTTCTTTAAAAGCCCAATATTATTCCATTGTGTGAAAATACCATATTTTATTTATTCATTCGCCTATTGATGGACATTTGGGTTGCTCAGGACACAGATTTTTTTTAAAGTAAATATTTACTTTAATTCTGAAACAACTTAAGCAAGAAGAAGGAAAAACCTGAATAGCCTAAAACTGAGTACTGAGCAAAATTAAGGCCATCTTTGACACCCACTGAAAGCAACTCAGCAAATTTGGTAAATGAAAGAAGAAATCACCTTTCTTTTTTAATACATGCAAAAAGCCCCCAACTTTTCCGGAATGAGAGAAAGTAGGAGAGCTCCTGGAACCTACTAGTTATGCTAACAACTGGCTGAGTTACGCCATTTGCACCAAAGAGCTAACTAATTCTCAGAGTCTAAGGGCAATAAAACCATCGTTGCCATTCGAAGGAGAGTGAATTATTTAGAAAGGACTTTGAGAATTAGGAGTCATGCCTCAGGATTTTGGTACAGGTGTGCAGATGTGAGAGGGGCAGGCTTTTTTCAGAATTTCAGAGTTTCTGAGATTTCAGGGAAGTGGAGTCCTTCCTGCAGGAGCCTCTGATACCTGATTGTCTCTGGGCACATACTTTTAACACTGATTTGTGTATCAAGTAGAAGGCGTACTGGTCCTACTATTGCAGTCTTTGAAAATTGCTTTAAAAAATATCCTAATGGAGGTGTGTTTATTATTTGCCTTACTTTTATTAAGACAACCAATATTTTGTGAAATTCTTGGGTTACTGAATTTCCAGTTGATTAGATGATGGGTAAAAGGATGAATAAGGGAGATGTCTTTCATTTCAAGAAAAATAAAATTACAGGTTGTATTTATTTTTCCTGGATAATTTATATTTTTCAATTTTACCAGTAAAAAATATGTGAAAAGGAAGACTCATAAATGCTGGGACATGCAGTAACTCAAGTAATGAGGATTCCCCAGGGGGCAATTTGCTACATTCCATCTTGGTGAGAGAAAGACCTCTGGGGTAATGTTGCACCATAAGCAAGGGAGGTGTGACATCCACGTGGCCAGTGTTAGTGGTCAAGAGAGGGTATTGAGTCACAGACTGTTGGGCCCTGGGAATACTAGAACCAGCTCTGTAGTGTCCCCATGAGGCATACTACCCAGACTAGTGCACAAAGCTGGGAAATATGGCCCCTCCTGCTAGTCTATCATGCTGCGTTAAATGCACAACCAGACAAACGCAGGCAGTGTGCTCTCCAGGAATAAGCATCTTCCAAGATTTAGATTCCCAGAGCTCAGTGTAAGCTTCTTTCTTCTACTTCCTTACCTATAAAATAGCCTACCACCCACCCTGTCCTGGCCTTGTTATTATTCTAAATAAATCCAGGCTTGCCGAAGTCTTGGCACCCTCCACAAACACCAAAGTTCCTAATAATAATTCTCCCAGCACTGTATTGAAAAAAAAATCATTTATGTTATGAAATGACTCTTCAGGCACTTTTAGAGGCAGAGTCTGTCCCCAGACTTCAAAGGGTAGAGAGTCACATGGGGTCTCTATGCAATACTGTAACCATTGGGCTGGACCCAAACTGTCCCTTTAGAAGAGAGCTGCCAGGGACCAGGCAGTGTCCAGTGGGCAACAGCACCAAAACCATGAGCCATGGCTGTTACCCACTTTGCTTCTTCGAGGTAAACCCCCAAACCCAAGTTCCCATGTGGAATTTTACCTAGACGGTGAGTAGTTGGTGGTCTTTGCTGGTGGTTGCCTTGAGTTATCAAGTTCCAAAATAAAGGAAGCTGGGGAGGAAGGTCAATGTTAGGCTTGGGAGTCTCCTCTACAGACCATTAATTCGATCCTTCTTCCAAAGGGGAACTAGGAAGGCATTTCCATCTATGTCTGTCTCCCCAAGGCTCAAGTTTCTTAGGACAAATAGAAACCAGAAAGAAGAGTGTGCAAGCTTTAGCCGTAGAGGAATGGGACAGCGGCCCTGCCACCATAATAATTACAAAGCGGTCCCACAGGCTATGAACACCTTCTTTCTGTGACTGGTTGGGAGCCTGAAATGAAGTCCCATCATTTGTACTTTGCGTATGCCTCTCTCTGCAGCAACGGACCCAGTCTGTTCTTGCTGTCACTGGAAACAATGACAGTTCTGGCTACCACTTATTGTCCATTTCTGCAACCCCATCCCTGTACCGTGGACAGTACAGACATCATCTCACCCAAGAACATGGGCTAGACCCAAACTGCCTGCTCTGCACCATGGTATCTGACACATGATGGCGAGATTATGATGTGAGTCAACAGTGGGACAAAAACATAACAGTGTGTTTAAAAGCGCTACTAATAGTCTGGGTGTTATCACGTGGAAAACTTGAATCCAGAAAGGGAGCAATCTTTTGGATGGCATACGGTAAGATAGCTCTACTCCAGGTCAGCCAACCTTACGTTACTGCCATCTCCGCTAGCCCCCCCTTCCCCGCCAACACACATACTATCGTATTCTTACCAAAGCTCACGCTTTCCTCCTAAATTGACCCTAAGAGGCTACATTCTGTCTGGGTCTGCTCTTTGGGGGAATGACCAAAACAGAATTAACAGTTAAAAAAACTAAAGTAGCATGAAATGGAGGAAAGAGATAACTCACTCAAAGCGCGCTCTACCCCCACGAGCTGTGTGACACTGGGCTTCGGCTTCACTCCCTGCCTCTCAGCTCTGCATTGGAAAGGGATGATAAGAACAATTATACAAGACAATGCAATGGATAGGCATTTTACAAATAACTCAAAACACTACATTTTAAAAATTGATCGTACTTCAGTTCTCTGTAAAGTCTAGAACACTTACTTACTTGTCCAAACAGGAAACCAAGGTAATGTATTTTCTAAACACCATGTGAAACCCTCATTTAACTTTTTATGAATGCCGTAAATCATTCATGCACTCTCTCTATCACCGATCTCTCGCTCTTAAAAAGTGTGCAAAGAGAAGGTAGGTTTTCTGGGTCCCGGGAGCACGAACCTGTCTTTTGCTTCCCAGCCAAGCATCGGCCAGTCCCTTTGTGCTTCCTTCTGGCCTTGCCCGAACACTTGGCAAGGAGACGCTGTCAAGGGGTTGGTCTGTGGGCGATTCTAGAAACATATTTCCTGTAACCTGACTAGTCTGAGACACCGGGCTTCACACTGGGCTTTTCTGGGGCCGCCCCGCCGCCCCTATCACCACAGCCTTCCTGCCTGGCAGCTGCAGACAGAACATTCCCCATAGTTAAGGCCCAGTAAAACTCACCTCGTTCACCAGGAGGCTCTGGGCCTACCCTGTCTGATTGCTTTGGAGTCAGCCACAGAGGGTTTGCCTGGCTGGCTGGGGAGGGATTTTTACAATTGAAAAGAAAAAGACTCAGTTGTCAAAGACAAAGCCTGTAGAGTCCTGAGGGATTCCCAAGGGCAGTTAATTGGAAAAACCATTTGCCCCCTTTAACGTCCCTCCACCCACTGCGGCCCCCAGCCTTATCCGAGAGCAGTCACCCTATCTGTAAATGGCGACCATGGAAAATGTACCCTGGTGACTTGGTGTGAAAGATAGGCAAGGCTCCTAAAAAATCTTCTCGGAGGCTTATCACCTTCTTCTGGCTCCACAGCGGGCTCGGGCTCTGGGGCTGGAGGAAACTGCCTGTCTGTGAGCCTAGACAGGGTCTCATCAACAACTGATAAGGGCCCTCTGTGAACAAGCAGGCGCTGGGGGGCTTTACTCGCCTTTCAAATGCCAGAGACATTTGTAGGAGAAAATACAGGGTCCAATGACCTCCGTGAAGGAGGCCGGGCAGGCCCGCAGGATCAGCCATGCATGAAGCAGGGTGGCCCTCCCCCAACCTGGGAAAGGAGAAAACCTAGGGGTCACTTCACAGGTACAGGGACAAGTATCTGATGGTCAGCAGGGACATCCATGCACTGGCAAGGGTGCTATGCTAGATGAATTAATCCCAAATACCTCCCGTCTATTCAGATTCTAAACAACCAAAAAGCTCCTGTAATCCTAAATTCTGTAACCCCCTATCAAGGCAATGACTATTAAAATGAGGGCCCCCTCATATTGTAAGATCTTGAGGTTCCCTCCAAATTGAACCATTTAGTGCAACAAAAGGTACAGCATTAGGAAGGAAGAAATCAGATTTTATATTCCAACTCTGCCATCTGTCCATGTACCATTAGATAAATCAGTTTTCCCAGGAAGATGCAAATATTGCTCAGACTAGCTCTCATCGTGTGAAAGAGACTTATAAAGAAATGGTAGAGTGCTATATAAGTAAAGTATTATTATCTAAAAATGCAATACTTGAACTATCTCCAGTGGTGAGTGTACTTACACCCTCTAATCCTTTGAAAATTGCTAACTCCTGGGGCGCCTGGGTGGCTCAGTCGTTAAGCGTCTGCCTTCGGCTCAGGTCATGATCCCAGGGTCCTGGGATCGAGCCCCGCATCGGGCTCCCTGCTCCGCCGGAAGCCTGCTTCTCCCTCTCCCACTCCCCCTGCTTGGGTTCCCTCTCTCGCTGTGTCTTTCTCTGTCAAATAAATAAAAAAATCTTAAAAAAAAGAAAATTGCTAACTCCTATTTAGCATGCTGAATGCAGTGGAGTAAATGCATACTGAGTTCCTTGCACAGAGGAAGCTAACAAGAAGACACAGCTCATTTAAAGAACTGTAATGGCAGGCATGTGCTGTAGTAAAGGAGCAAACTTTCGGTGATGGGGAAATCTGGCAGAAAGATTATGAAGAAGTCTTGGGGAGAAAGTATCATCTGAGCCCGGAGGCAGACAGTGAAGGAGAAAGCAACAGTGTGAGCTAAACCACAAGAGGACAGAGCAGGGCAGGAAGTAGTCTGGAGGGGCTGCATTGAAGGGGTGATGAAGATCATGGGGACCATGGGGACCAGATGAAGGGATCCTGCACGCCAGGCTGAGGCACTCAGACTGTATCACGTAGGCGTGGAGAGCGGCTGAAGGTGTGTGAGGAGGAGAGCCGTGCGGAGGCAGCAAAAGGCAGGCTGGAAGAACCACAGGGAGCTGGATATGGAGAAAGGCAGTGCGGGCGGAAAGGAAGTGGCTGCTTAAAGGAGGAGTTTGCTGTGTGTCGAGTCTCTGATAATTCAAATATGCACCATTCTCTTTCCTTTCTGATAAATGGCGGGGGTTGGGGGGGGTGTTGGTCACTTTACTCAGCGGACATTTTTTGCCTGTGTACTTCCCTAGCCACAGTGTTAGGTCACTCAGCTGTTCCAGGTGCAACTGATTTCCTGTCCTCTGATTCTCCACCAAATCTTCACACTGGACAGAGGGGGGAAATGGGTCAAAGACCATAAAAGGAAAAGAAGAGTAAAACAAGAGAGTGATAAACAACTTCTTATCAAACAGAAGGAAACAATTTACTCACTGAGCAAAATTTAGAAAACAAAACTAAGCCAAGTACAAAAATGAAAATCACAGGTATCTACCAAAGTAGATATCCTTCCAGTATTTTCTATGTGTGTATATGCACGTGTATGTTGTATAATATGTTTCTATGTATATATTATTTCTGTGTGTATATTAAAGTAGGACAGGCACTGGTAAAGTACTATTTATGTCCTATTTAGTTCCATTACTAATACTAATATGATTATACTGTCTAGTGCATGGCACATACTGAGACTTAATAAATATTTATTAAAGTAATAAAGACCATAAATGACTGATGACATTGTTTCATAAACTGATTTTTCATTTATTACATTCTACATTGTAGACAACTTCCCATGTATTAAAACAATCTTTTAAATGATTACATGATATTATCAATATATGTGTCATGCTTCATCAAACCTCATGTGATTGGCCTATTTTAAACAGAGCTCTGATAAATATTCTTGTAGTTAAAGAGGTACATTCATGATAATATCCTTAGAAAAGAAATACCAGAAGGAGGTGTCCTGGATCAGAGGGGTGCACATTTTTAAGACTTTTGATATCTACCACTGGCTTTTGATATCCCCTATTGACATACCCTCCCTACACCTTACAGTTCATGCCCCTGTCTGCAGTAGATGCTGACTCATTTTCCCAGTAGGACAGTCTGACAGTGGATGTTATCTTTCCCTTTATCTTTGCCTATTTGATGGGGGGAAAGTTATACTATTATAATTTTCATTTCCTTGATTTCTTAATGAATATGAATTTATCTTTTTTTTTTTTTTTGCTTTTAGTTATACTTTGTGGGGAGGGGATTTCTTGACATACCTGTTAATTGTTTTTCTATATTCTTGTTAAAAATGGTATATATTAGGAATATTAACAATTTGTCCCAAAAACATTACAAATGCAATTTGCGTTTTGTCACTACATTGTGGGTTTTTTTTTTTTTTTTTTTTGCTTATGATGTGGTTTAAAATTTTTATACAATGAATCCAATGATCTTTCCTTTATGATTTTTGCCTATGGCATCACGCTTTAAAAGGCCTTCACTACCCCAAGATTAAATATTTATGTTTTTCTGGTGTTTTATATCTCAAAGTCATCTGAAAATTATTTTGGTTAGAGGTTTTTTTGAGCTCCAATTTAATTTTTTCCAACCGCTTAGCCATTTGCCCCCATGTCATTTACTGAATATTCTTTATCTAGTGATTTGAAATGCTACCTTTATCAAATCTCAGGAATTCCTTCTGGTGATTGGCATGTCTGTCTCTTTTGGGGCCAGTATTATGTTGCTGTGCTTATTGTAACTTTACAATGTGTCTTAACATCTAGTAAGGCAAGTCCTCCTTCATTATTCTTCCTTTTCTAAATTTTCTTTGTTATTCTCCCATTTTTATTCCTCCAGATGAATTTTAAATAATTTTACGTGTTCTAAAAAATAATGCTATTGGAATTTTTATTGGAATTATATTACATTTATAAATTAAATAACCAATAGCTCTGCAATGCTGAGTTTCCATGAAAGAACATGGCTTATATTTCCATTTATCCAAGTTTCCTTTTATGTTCCTGAGTAATGTTATGAAGTTTATTACACATAAGTACCACCTAGTTCTCATTGATGTTATTGCTGAGTGTTTTAGATTTGGGGGTTCCCAGGTGGGATTTTTCCTACTATATTTTCTAACTCATTATCACTGTTATATCAGAAAGTTATTATCTTGTTTCCCTGTTACCTACTAAATTATGTTATTAATTCAAATAACTTTGCAATAGATTCCTCCAGATTTCCCGAGTGTGGTGGTTTATACTGTGTCAAGTTGATGAAGTGGGAACTACGTTTTCCAGAATCCTCTTCCCTGTATTGTTCTGAGTGAGAGTTAACCAAAAGAGACATGCAGACAGCATTGGAATCAGAAGTGAAGCAGCAACCATTATTCTCTGAAGGTTTTCATGGTGAGGTGTGGTGCCAGGCAGACGCAGGGTCACCACGAGCCCCCAAATCCCACAGACACTTAGCAGGAGATGCTGAGAAGCGGTAGCTAACGTGGAGACACAGCTTCCTGTGAGCCTCCCTGTATTCAGGTCGCTGGAAGTGCTCAGCCTCTGAGACTGACAGGCTGGTTGGCGACTTTCTCTTTGATCCTTCAAAGTCCCTCTTGAATTTTCATTTCCCCAATTCTTTCCACAATTGTGTAAGGTCTAACGACTGTAATAAATCTCTTCTATAACTCCGTGGATCTGCTTTCCTGATTGAGCCCTGACTGATTCACTGCAAAAATCATCTTGGAATGTTAGTGCTAACGAGGATCTACTGTAGGGTTCCCAGCCTGACTATGGGACTACTGGCGACGTGTGAATTTCAGAAAGAAGCCTGTTTCTCTCTGCCCCGCTCGGCGCTCGAGCCATGCTCTGTGGGCTCTTCATACAACAAAATGGCCCATCAATGCATTTCACAAAACAAAGACAGATTTTCCCCTGACAAATTCTCCTAATTCTGAAATTCACCTTTCTTTCCAATCACACACATGCACCTGTATGTTTTCTGACACTTAAATCGATGAGGCAGTGGGTGGTACTGTAAGCACAATAGCACTGTGGGTTTAGCTTGGAAATAAACTTTCAAGAAACTCGTTTAGGCCAACTTTGTACTTTCGCCAGTGAGCAGAGTAAGGGCAGTGCTGGTGCTAAGAACTAGAGAGTCTTAATTTTCACATCAACACCTATTTTTAAAGGAGGCGGACAGAGGGGACTTGAACAAGCCTCAACTCCACTTCTGCCCTGGGGAAGCTAGGGGAGGAGCTGAGTGGATAACTTTTTTGTTTTCTGAACTAGTCTTGTCACCTAAGAAAAAGTTGACAATCCCCTGTTAGGGCCCCTTTATGTCATCACCAAATCACTCCTGCCTCTGTAAGTAAAACTTAAGCAGGACTCCAATCTGCTATACAGACATGACCTCACAGGGTCTCAGATATAGGGCCTCATTTCATGTTACATGAATTTTTTTTCCCTTTTTTGTCTTGCCACATGAGAAATCTGCTTTTAGAATGCATGGAGAGGCCTGTCTGCTACTTCTTATTAGTGTAACTTCTGAGAGACCTGAGAAAACATGATTACAGCCATTGTTCAAACAAAGACAAACATCAGATCTAAAAACAGTAAATGCAATGGTTGAGACCATGTTCGCTGCTTTAAAAAATGTCAAAAGAGGGGAAAGAGAATTGATCACTAAGATGGCTGCTAAAATATTTTAAATGAAAAATGAATCAATACATACAGCCTATGGCTGTGTAGTTTTCTAATTCAGCATTTCCCTGCCTTTAGTTCTGTAGCTGATGGAGTTTCCCCAGCTATGTTTCCTCAGTTCTGAAGGGATGGTGGAGGTCAATTGTGTAAATCAGGATTATTGTAGATGGTAAATCAGAAGTCGATGTGTTTTTCTGACATTTTGCAGTAATCTTTCTTGGGAGGAAAATACACATTTTTCTACAACTTGTTTATCAGTTTTTATTTTGAAAATAAATTCTTTGACATTAAAAAATTGCAAAAAAAAATTCCTGTGGGAAGAACCACAGGCTGGAAATAGCTTGTGCTGGACTTGGAACTAAGTAACGCACTGTGAAAGATAGTGTAATAGGATACATAAGGGTTTGCTAATTGGACTGGAAATTCATGAGGGAGAGGAGCTGATAACTCTGAAGTGATTTGGGAGAGAGGAACATGTCAGCATTAGAATAAAATGAAAATATGAGTCAGCGTAAAATGATTTTGGAGATCATCCATTGTGAATATACTTGGATAAGATGCCACTTTTGGCAACAGAGCCATTATTTTACTTTAATAAATATTTATAAATTGTTTTAAAAATCTTTTGTCAACTGTCTGGAGTGAGAGTACGTTGTGGGTATTT
Source organism: Mirounga angustirostris (assembly GCF_029215605.1). Lineage (NCBI taxonomy): Eukaryota > Metazoa > Chordata > Mammalia > Carnivora > Phocidae > Mirounga > Mirounga angustirostris. The sequence goes on from NW_026991720.1 coordinate 41,689,004, forward strand.
AGTTTGGGCATATTTATGTATAAGAATGTGTAGGAGGAGGTATATATGATAAGAAAAAACAGCAATGTGTCTTCATTCACAATAAATGCCCTAGATTTTGGCTGGGTTTTAATATAAATTCTAATACCTTAAAATATACTACAAATGGAGTCCTAGCTCAAAAGGGTGTTAGCTGGTAGCTCTGTGCTTAATATCCTCTAACTTCTCAATAAATTAAACAGGAATTTCATTTATATTAAAATTTAAATTAAATTTGTATTTAAATTGTTTTAATTTAAATTTAAAAAGATATGAACTATAGAACAAGACTGCATTTTATACCACCACTGTTTCCGAGACTCTCTCTGTACCACCCAGAAAATGGGGCATCAGTCTTTCCTTCAATGACTGACCAGAGCTGGACTACTGTTTCCATCTGCCTACAAGCCTCTCTGCTCTGTCCGACATCTTCCTACAGTCAAAGAACAAATGCCAGATGACAGTTGGGTAGAAAGTATAGGTAAGAAACTTTCATTTCATTGTCCATGAGATAGGTAACCACCACAGGAAATCATTATAGATATGCACAGACATAGGAAGAAAGTTGATACTGGTTCGTGCATTTCATCGGTTGAGTACCAGACAGGTGGAATCAGACACGGGGAGAGATATCAACTTAACTGAAGAGATATACATTAGTTGAAAGCCTGGGAATTAGATTGGAAACTGTGTACACCAATTAGCCTGCAACTGTAGGTCTGAAATTAGACGATTTCATAAGCAGGGTAAAAGCAGAGCCAAGGGCAATTCACACACCCAATGTCTTGAAGGATTTCACTGTACTTATGATTTGTTTATGAAACAAATGTCCATTGAACCTCTATTGTATGCAAGGCCCTGTTTTAGGCAATGACTGAGTAAAAGGAAGAAAACCAACATTTTTTTTAAGTACTGCAATGCAAAGTAAAAAGAACAATGTAATGAAGACTCAGAAGAAAAGCATAAACCTATGAAATATCTACTATAAGACTTACAATAAAATTTCAGAAAACTAATTGATATATTCAGAGGAGTGCAAGGGGAAATAACCACAATAAATATGAGCAAAAACCCCCTAGAATCAAGAGAATAAGAGGAGATAAAAAAGTAACAAAATAATAAGGTATTATAGACTGCAGGAGAAAAAAGAAAAAACAATGAAAACCACTGAAAGTCAGAGATATATAGAATAGGGAATAGCAAATCACCATTCGGATAATAGTATTTCCAAGAAAGATGCTTGAATCATTAGATAACTAGAAGTATTACATAAAGCAATAATCAAATATATTATCTAATTCAACTTTTATGAGATGAAGAAAGACCTGAAGATTAAATGCACCGGCTAAGTTCCAGCAAAAAATTATTGAAAATTTGCCTACACTTCTTGGCAAAAAAACTAATGATGTAATGTATGGTAATTAACATAACATAATAAAATAAAATTAAAATAAATAAATAAATTACAAAATTTCTATTAGCAGGCAGGAAAATCAGTTTCCTATGATAGATCACAAGCCAGGGTAGTTTCAAACATCTCTCTATATAAATTCTAGATAACAATGAAGCCACATCTATAGATTTTTGAAGGAAAATATGTTATAACCTCAGAATTTTATACCTAGCTTAGTTGGCTTTCACATATGACCAACAGAAAGAAATTTTCAGGGAGGCAAATGTTCAAAAAATTATATGACACATGTATTATTTTTCTTGAAAATAATTGGTTGAAGACATATTACACCATTTAAGAATTGCAACAAAATTAACTAAGTTTGAGATGCGATGGCATAACAATTAAAATAGAGATGCCAACTAGAGGAAAGGAAACAATAAAGACAAGAGCAGAAGAAATGAAATTGAAAAGAGAAAAATAAAAGAAAACATCAATAAAACCAAAAGCTGATCTTCTGAAACACTTATTATATTGGCAAACCTACAGACAGATTGACAAGGAAAAAAATAGAGAAGGCACTGGTTACCAACATTAGAAATAAAAGAGGGGATATCAATATAGACACCATAGACATCAAAAAGACAATATGGTAATAGTATAACAAGCCTATGAATAAAAATTCAACAACTTAGATGAAATGGACCAACTTCTTGAAAGCCACAAACTATCAAAACTCACCCACAAGGAAATAATCTAACTTGTCCTATATCTCTTAAAGAAATTAAAAATTTAGTTTAAGCCCTCCCCAAGAAGGAAGCTTCAGGCCCACATCATTTCATTGGTAAAATCTAACCAACAGTTAAATAAGTAAAAGCAGAAATTTTACAGTGTATTTTCCAGAAGATAGAAAGAGAGAAAACACTTCCTAAGTCCCTTCCCAAGCATTAACCTGGTACCAAACCAGACAAAGACAGTACAAGAAAAAAGAAAAAAAAAAAAAACCCAAAAAACAGCTAAGAACATCCCTTAGAGAATACAGATGTAAAAATTCTTAAGAAAACAGTATCAAGTCAATTCCAGCCATCTATAAAAGGACTTATGCATCACAAGAAGTGGGTTCTATTGCAGAAACACAAGGTTGTTTCAACACTCAAAAATCAATCAATGTAATCTATCACATTAACTGACTAAAGAATAAAAACTACATGATTATATATTAACTGCTACAGAAAAAAACATTTGACAAAATTCAACAGAACAAAGATCCTAAGACTAATACATGAGCTTAGTAAGATCACAGGATATAAGGTCAACATACAAAAATCAATTGTGTTTCTATATATTAGCAATCAACAATTGGAAACCGAAAAATTTTTTTAAATACCATTTAAATAGCTCAAAAAAAAAAAAGAGCAAAATACTTAGGTATAAAACTAACAAAACATGTATACAATCCACACCTTGAGAACAAAATCCTGATGAATTATAAAGGAAGATCTAAATGAATGAAGATACCTACTGTGTTCACGAACTGGAATGCTCAACAGAGTTAAGGTGTAAGTCCTCCCCAAATTGATCTACAGGTTTAACTCAACTGGACTCAAAATCTTAGCAGAATTTTTGTAAATTTAGCAGGTTCAGGCTGACTCTAAAATTTACGTGGAAAGGTAAATGAACAAGAATAGCCAAAACAATTTTGAAAAGAAAGAATAAAGTTAGAGGACTCACACAGAAATAGATCCACACATATATAGTCAATTTATTTTTGATAACTAATAGTCTTTCCAACAAATGTTGTTGGAACAATTGAACGTCTATATGCAAAAAATGAACCTCAAATTTACCTCGCACCTTACACAAACATTAACTCAATCGATCATAGATCTAATTGCAAAATACAAAACCATAAAACTTTTAGAAGAAAAGACAGGAAAAAACCTTTGTGACCTGAGTTAAAGAGTCTTTGGATATAACACCAACATGATATAGACTTTAAAAAAAAAAAGATTTATTGGGGCACCTGGGTGGCTCAGTTGGTTAAGCGACTGCCTTCGGCTCAGGTCATGATCCTGGAGTCCCTGTATCGAGTCCTGCATCGGGCTCCCTGCTCGGCAGGGAGTCTGCTTCTCCCTCTGACCCTCCCGACCCTCCCCCCTCTCATGCTCTCTCTCTCTCAGTCTCTCTCTCAAATAAATAAATAAAATCTTAAAAAAAAAAAGATTTATTTATTTGTGAGAGAGAGAGAGAGTGGGAGAGCACAAGCAGGGGGAGCGACAGGCAGAGGGAGAAGCAGGCTCCTCACTGAGCAAGGAGCCAGATGTGGGACTTGATCCCTGAGCCAAAGGCAGATGCTTAACCGACTGAGCCACCCAGGTATCCAGATATAGACATTTTTTTGAAATGATTAATTGCACTTCATTAAAATTAAAAGCTTCTCCTCTGAATAAAACACTGTTAATAGTATTAAAATATTTCCACATTCTATTTCTGACAAGGGAATGTAACCAGGATATATAAAGAACTCTCAAAACTACACAATAAGAAAGCAATTCAATTTTTTTAAATGATCGAAGATTTGAAGACATTTCACCAAAGAAAGGCACACAAATAGCAAATAAACATGTTAAAATGCTTAATTAACATCATTATCCATCAATAAAATGAAAATTAAAGCCACAATGAGATACTTATACACACTTCCCAGAATGGCTAAATTAAAAACAAAAAACAAACAAACAAAACAGACAATAACAAATGCTGACAAGGATGTGAAGTAACTGAAACTCAGTCATTGCTGGTGGGAATGAAAATGGTACAGCTCTTTGGAAGACAGATTAGCAGCTTTTTAAATAGAGTTAAACATACAGTAACTATATGAGTCAGCAATTGCATTCTTAATTATTTACTCAAGAGAAACGAAAACTCTATTCCCACAAAAAAAATTATAAACATTGATAACAGCTTTATGCATAATAGATAAAAACTGGAAACAATCCAAATGTCCTCAAAGAATAAATGAGTAAACAAACTGGTACACCCATAAATTTGAACCCTACTCAGCAATGAAAAAGAATGAGATATGGATGCATACAACAACTTGGAAAAATCTCAAAGGAATAATGCCGAGTTCAAGAAACCAGTCTTATCATATGATCTCACTGATACGAGGAATTTGAGAAACAAGACAGAGGATCATAGGGGAAGGGAGGGGAAAATGAAACAAGATGAAACCAGAGAGGGAGACAAACCATAAGAGACTCTTAATCTCAGGAAGCAAACTGAGGGTTGCTGGAGTGGTGGGAGTGGGAGAGATGGGGGGGAGCTGGGTGATGGACACTGGGGAGGGTATGTGCAATGGTGAGCGCTGTGAGCTGTGTAAGACTGATGAATCACAAACCTGTACCCCTGAAACAAATAATACATTATATGTTAATAATAATAAAAAAAAGCTAATGATGTACTGTATGGTGACTAACAAAACATAATTAAAAAAAAAAAACATTAAAAAAAAAAGAAAAGAAACCAGTCTCCAAAGGTTATATACTGAATGATTCTATTTATATGACAGCTGGAAAAGGCAATACTATAGGAATGGAGAAAAGTCAGTGGATGCCAGGGATTAGGGGTATGGATAGGGTTGGACTACAAAGGGGAACATGAGGAAACTTTTTTTTAGATATAAGTATCCTGTATCCTGATAGTGACGATGGTTACATAAATCTATATGTATGTTAAAATTTAGAGGATTGTACCCAAAAAAAGAATTAATTTTATAATATTATTGTTTTGTAAATGCTAAAAAATTAAAAGACCAGCAAATATTATGCAAATAAATAAAATTTACATATTATTACTCAAGTTTAGTCTAGAATGCAAGAATGTTTCAGTGTTAAAACATCTCTAAATGGAGTCCATTATATTAGTACAAAAAGGTGGAAAATGCTCAAAATATATGATAAAATTTAAAACTTATTCCTAATAAAATTCACAATAAATATAATGCTTAAAACTAGTAACAGACTTCCTTAAAGCGATAATTACTGAAATCTATACCGAACATTTTATATAATAAACAAGAGACATTTCTCTCAGAGCTAGAAATCAGACAGTAGTGTTCATTATTGCCAATATTACTAATGTTGTATGCAAAATTATAACCCGTCAAAGGTCGAGTCCTCTGGAAGCAGATGCTGAGGTACAAGATATTTCCAGGGGCCAATACCCATGAAGGGAGGGGGAGGAAGCGGGAATGTGCAGGGGAAGAAGTACAAGGCCATGCCATCCTGCAGTCAGACTGGCCTGGAGGTAGCTCCCAGCAAGTAGTGCCCATTGAATGTTCCTCGTGGGCTGAAATGGACCTTTATACCCCATCGCGCTTGGTTGCCTATTATGAGCTGTCCCAGAAGGGTTTTTCTCCTTGTAAGCCGGTTCCCTGAAGCCAAGACCAGCCTTGGAGGAGCTGCGGCTGGAGGCTCTGAGCTGCCGGCTGGAGGCTCTTTGCTGCCCACTCTGTGTGGCTGGGCAGGTTGTCCTTCCTTCCTTTGGGGTCTGAAAGCTGCATTTCAGAGTCTACAGCGGGGGTCATCAAACTTTTTCAGTAGAGGGCCAAACAGTAAATATTTTAGGCTTTGCTGGCCAGAAGGAACATGGAGGATATTATGTAGGTATTTATACAAAAACCATTTTGAAATGTAAAAATCATTCCTAACTTATGGGTCATCGGTGGTAGCCAGATTAGGACTGCGAGCCATAGTTTGCCAAACCCTATTCTACAACATAGCCAGTGCAATAAGAGAAAACAGAAAGAAAGAATAATCACTAAAACTGAAAGGAAGAAGAAAATTTATCATTATTTCTAATGTTATGATTGTCTTTCAGGAAAACCGAAGGAGCAAACTTTTAGAATTCTGGAATATGGATAATTTTAAAAGAACCACAAATTATAAAATACCACAAAACATGGACGTAGATCCATTTAAAGCCTGTGGTTCTCAAATTTTAACATACCTCTTCAGGGAGGATTTTTAAATGCAGATTCTGGGGTCCCCAGCCCAGATTTTTTAATTCAAGAGTTCTGGGTTGTGATCCAAGGATCTATATCAAAAACAAGCCCCCCGTTGATCCTAACGTAAGTGGTCTGCAGACCATAATTTAAGAAATTCTGTTTTAATCTCCTCTAACTTGATGTTTCTTTATTTTGGGGGGTGTTTTAAATACCTGTAAGAATTACGTGAAGTTATGGGCACTACCCCATCCAATCCACCTGCATACCAGGGGAGTGGAAGAAAAGCATCTTACTGCAATGGAATCTTTAAAAAATGGGTTTAGTAGGGCTTCACTAGAATAGGAGACTTGAGCTAAAATACTGGGTTACATTTGTTCCAATGTGGAAAGACAATTAGGAGAATTTTGAAGGGCAGCGAAGTGTAAACAGAACTAGCCCACAGTGGTAGAGGTGAAGTCTTTTGTGTAGACCCATTTGGGTCCTCAGGAGGCAGCCTTTTCCACTTTCCCCCCCAACAACCCTTCCCTCTCCCCCACCATTCACAGTCACAACAATATCTCTGTCCCATCTGGAACCTTGCAATTATTTTTCCAAGCTTTCTGTTCCCAGAGGCATATTTAGCATGTGAGCAGAAAGCCCAGGAGTAGAAGGAAGTGACAAATACAAAGGGAATCTTAGTTGGGGGACAGAAAGTCAGGGGAGAAACTTTGAACTTGATCCTAATAATAATGGGCAACATTTAAATGATGGGGGAGATTGGGAAGAGTAAAATGACTAAAGGAGTTTTCATGTCAATATAATGTCTTTTTAAAAGAGTGAAGGGACATTTGCATGTTTTTATGATTATTACTTGGGACTTCCTTCACATAATCTCACAGTTGACTGAACACTCCCCTCTGACCTCTCCCTCCTCGGGGACCAACTCAGGTTTAATTTAAGCTTTTGTTTCTATCTCTGCCTTTGACAGCTGAGAGATTAGCAGGGACTTGGCTAATTAGTATTTAACTGTTCGCTAATGTTCCAGTGGGTTTGTCGATCACAATCTAGTTTAAAATGGATTCAAAGTTTTCAAAATCTTGAAAAAGGATGCTGTGTCAGAACTGATTCAATTTAAGGATTAAAGGATTAAAGCAAGAATCAGATCTACCTTTATCATCTTTTTAGTCACATTCCCTCACAAAATGATATTTTGAGTTGGAAATATGCCCCAGTCCTCCTTAGACGCAGGGGCTATGGAATGGGAGTGAAGAGTGAATTGAAGGATCTCCATGGAGACATGCCTTTAACTGGTCTCTGTTTAAAGTAACGCTACTGTGACAAGCTCCCATAGGCTTCCCAGGTAGCTTCGGAGACACACCAGGAGATAAGCTGCATTATGTGATGTTTAGCCCCTGAAGTTTACTAAGAGATACCATTCAACTTGATTGCCTTTTATTCATTCAGGCAGTCAGTCATTCAATAAATACCTTCTTTTCTTGTGCCAGGCAGTGAACTAGTGCTGAGAATACAGAGATGGAAGGATTTGGCCCCTAAAGAAGCTGACATTCTAGAGGGGAGTCAGGCACGTAACCAATTACCATGCTAAACACCATACACAAAAATAAACTCAAAATGGATTAAAGACCTAAATGTGAGATCTGAAACAATAAAAATCCTAGAAGAGAACACAGGTGGTAATTTCTCTGACATTGGCCATAGCAACATTTTTCTAGATATGTCTGCTCAAGCAAGGGAAATAAAAACAAAAATAAACTATCGGGACTTCATCCAAATGAAAAGCTTTTTTTCATGGCAAGGGAAATCATCAACAAAACAAAACAACCTATTGAATAGGAGAAGATATGTGCAAATGATATATCTGACAAGGGATTAAAATCCAAAATTGATAAAGAACTGATACAACTCCACACCAAAAAAAAAAAAAAAAAAATCCAATTAAAGAATGGGTGGAGAACCTGAATAGACATTTTTCCACAGAAAACATACAGACAGCCAACAGATACATGAAAAGATGCTCGACATCACTGATCTTCAGGGAAATGCAAATCAAAACCACAATGAAATATCATCTTACACCTGTCAGAATGGCTAAAATCAAAAAGACAAAAATAACAAGTGTTGGCGAGGTATAGAAAAGGACCCTCGTGCATGTTGGTGGGAATATAAAATGAGTGCAGCCACTATGGAAAACAGTATGGAGGTTCCTCAGAAAATAAAAAATAGAACTGCCATATGATCCAGTGATTCCACCCCTGGGTATTTACTCGAAGGAAACAAAAACACTAACTCAAAAAAATATATGCACCCCTATGTTTATTGCAGCATTATTTATAATAGCCAAGATATGGAAGCAACCTAAGTGTCCATTGATAGACGAATAAGAAAAGATGTGGAGCGTGCGCACACACACACACACACACACGAATATTATGCAGTCATTAAAAAGGATGAGATAGTGCCATTTGCGACAACATGGATAAACCTAGAGCATATTATGCTAAGTGAAAGAAGTCAGACTGAGAAAGACAAATACCATATATTCCATAAATACCATATGTGGAATCTAAAAAAAACAAAAACAAATGAACAAACAAACAAAAAGCAGCATCAAGCCTATAAATACAAAGAACAAACCGAGGGTTGCCAGAAAGGAGTGGAGGTTGGGGTGGGCAAAACAGACTTGCAGTCATGGGAATAAAAGTCACAGCAAAGGGAATATAGTGTTGTATGGTGACAGGTCCTGGCTACACTTGTGGTGAGCAGAGAGCCTGAGTATAGAAAAATTAAAACACTATGTTGTCCACCTGAAACTAATGTAACATTGTGTGTCAACTACACTCAAAAAAGTTTTTTTAAACCAATTATTATGCTACATGTGACACAGTGTCTTAATAAGGCACAGCTTGGAGAGGTAGGAGCAGGGAAGGAAGACTTATTTCATGAGACAGCTGTTTAGGAAAACTTCAGAGGAGAAAGTACTACCACTGGGTCTCAAAGGATAAGTGGGAATTTCCCAGAGGAAAAGTAGGGGCCAAGAATTCCAGGCAGAGGGAATAAATGGTTTCAAAAGCATAAAACAAAATATAAGACTCAAGAGAGAAGCAATAGATTGATCATGGGTGTTTTGTATGTCATGCTAAGCAATTTGGATTTTTATTCTGATAGAGCAATATGCTTTAAAGTCAAGACATGCCACTGAAGTAGCTATGTGATCTTACGTTAATTACCTAAGCTTTCTGAAACTTAAGGCCTCATCTGAAATAGGAGCAACCAAATATCCGAGTGCCAGCATGATGTCTCATATGGGACATATGAGAGATGTTTCACATGGGACATACGGGAGATGCTTGAATCCTATTATATATAAAAGTAGCTCAAACAAAATAGATGTAAACATAAAAGTCCAGAGGCCGGCATTCCAGAACTGATACTGCAGCCTTTGGGGACCCAGGCTCCACTACCCTAGGATATGGATTCTGTCTTCAGGACCTCCTCACGTCCAAGGTGGTTATCAGAGCTCACTCGTGTCGAGCAGCAAGAAGAAGGAAGAGTAAAACGAAGAATCTCCCTGCGAGTCAACTTTAGGCAGTCTTTCTAGAAGCCCGATATGACCCTTCCACCTTCATCATACCTCAATTCAGGAAGTCTACAAAGACTTTGTGGGGGAGGGGAGGGGAGACACATTTTCAAACCAAATAAAACTAGGGTTTACTACTTAGAAAGGGAGAATGGATGTTGGGTAGCCCCTAAAGGTCACTGCCATGGTGCTCAACAGGTCTTGTTTTGATTCCAACTTTGGCAAAAGTTTGGCACAGTTTAAAAGGAAAAAGTAAGTTCTGAAGTCAAACACACTTGGGTTCATACCCTAGATCTGCCACTCATTCACTGTATAAACTTGGAAAGTCACTTTCAACACTCTGGGCTTCAGGTTTATCACCTATAAAATGAGGGCAGTAATGCTGACCTCCCAGGTTATAGAATACTGGACACATGCATGGTACTCAGTAGATCAAGATTCTTTCCCTCCATTCCTCTCTTACAGACCTGGCAGAAGTGTGGGGGTCATGCCAAAGTATAGCATGTCAGTCAGTTGTGCGCTTTCATCCTTGGGAGAGGGAAACTGGAGCCAGGATCTTATGAGTGAGCCAAAACCAAAGTCAGATGGAGAGTCCAGGTTCAGGATCTGAAAGGGAAGGCAGAGAAGGAGGCTCAAGGTGAAAGTCAAGAGAATGCAAGCGAGGGAAACAAGAGCATAGTGAAAATGTGTGGGAGACAGAATCTAGAGACATTCCTGCCAATGGAGAAGTGGGATGTAATATCCCACGGGGTTAGGAAACTCCAATTTTGAAATATTAAGGGGCACTATTAAGTAATAGATTATATTACCTAAAGCCTGGACCCCTGTGTGAAATGGACCTGATAACAAGTGTAATTCTTAGGTTCAGGATCTGTCCCTGGTAAGCTTCTGGGAGAGGGCTGGGTGGCCCAAACACAAAAGCATGTAATAGGGGTATCTAGGGCCCAGTGACCTTGAAGAAGTCTGTAAACAGCATGGAAAATAAGCAATTAACTTCACGAATCTCTTAATCTCTGTTATTTGGTTGCAAGAAACAGAAGCCCACACAAAGTAATTCCAATAAAAGGAAAGTTTATGGAAAGAATACAACTGTCAATTTCATGGCCATCTAAAGTCAGAATGGACTTGGATGGTCTCTTTGGGAACCCACGAGGCCTGGGCCTTACCAGCTAGGAAGGAGGCTACTGCTCTGTCTCTCATTTCCTGCCTCTCTCAGCACATTGCTCTTTCTGCTTACTTAGAACGTGTGAACTCTTTCTTAACCTTAACTGTGTATAGCATTTCATTGCCATGGTGATTACTCAGGCTCTGACTCCACAAGTCTTTTCAGGTCAACTGTCCACATCTCACAGCTACAATTTCCAAGTCTGTTAAATTCTAGAGGTTGCAAGTCTTCTTAGTTCAATGGAGCCTATGGATTGTTCCCCTGAGGCTGATGTCCATTTTGAGTCTAATCAACTGTGGCTACAGGGTAGGGCAGGGTTGCATAGCTCTGTGGACAACCAAGCCTTCTCCTGCCTCCTAAGTTCATGACATGTGTGAACGAGAGTAAGCTCAAGACTTAAAGTTGCAGTTGCATAGGTAAGATGTGCCTCCCACTAGCACACCCGATCACAACCCCCAGTATTGCCATCCCACCATTGCTCCTACGCCCACCACTATGACTCCCTTCAACACTACAACCATCGCCATGATCACCATAGCTGCTGCTACCATCACCAACACCACCATTATCAGCACCACCCTTGCCACGACAGTCTCCACCACAATCACTGCCACAATTACCAGCAGAACCACCACTACAAGCCCCTACTATCATTTCCCCCATCATTAAAACCATCTGTAGCTTCACCACCCTCATCACACAACTGCTACCACTGCCAGCTCCCTCCATAATTACCACCACCATATTCCATTATCACCATGACTACTGCCACTACCACCACCTCCAACATTACCATCACCACCACCGCCATCATTACGATTCCTGCCACTACCTCCACCACGACCACCATCACCACCACTATTTCTATCATTATCACCACACCACCAACACTGCTGCCCACATCTGTAAAAACCCAGGCTGCAAAACAAGGATTCTACTGTGAGCAACCTACTCTTGGTGGAGAGAGGAGGTAAAAGTGTGTGATAGGTGCCTATGAATTTTCCAGTTACATCAATGCCAATAGTTCTCCATAATTGGCTAGTCCTGAAAACTTACTGATCTCCCATATCAAACGATCCCAAACTTATCTGATCCTCCATTTTCAATCAGTCACTAAATACTATAGGTTCTTATTCCTAATCTGCCTATATCTCTTCCTACTTTTCCATTCCTGCTGCCATCATCCCTCATTTGACAAATGGGTGATTACTGCTATTTCTTTACTGGCCCTCTGCCTCCGATATATTTCCCTCCAAAGCATATTTCATGTCCTGCCAAATGAATCTTTCTAAAATACTGATTTTATTGCTTTTCTACTCTTTCAAAAGAGCCAAACTTTTCCACATAGAACGAAAAGCTCTCAATCCAGATTATTTTTCACATCTTCTATCCTGTGACTCTCCCCCTGAAACTCTGGGATCATTAGGCTGAGTTACTCATTATTCTTTAAACCTAACATAGTCATACCCATCTCCACTCTGCCACTCAAATGTGTCCTCTACATGGTCTGTCACAATCCTCTGTTTCTATACAAATCCTACTTACTTTTCAAAAGTGGGCTTAAATCAAATATCTTCCATGGAATTTAAGAGAGTCCTCTAACATTAAGGGATTTGGCTTCAAGATGACAGAGTAAATCCCCATGTTAAACTCTCCATCTTCTGAACCCTCAGAAAAATGACAGTAAAGCAACAAAAAGGCATAAACCTATCAGAGCAAGTGACCAGAAGGTTACTCATCAACAGAAAAGAGATCGTAACAAATTTCAAGATGATAGAAAGTAGATGCAGAAGCATCACTGGCTTGAAGCAAAACAGGAAATAGCAGCCTTGAGGAAGCTATGGGATCCAAAAGCACAGAGCCATAGAACCTCTGGACTCAGAGTGAACACATACTGGAGTGGAAATAAGACGCAGAGCTGAATGGGGCACCTGGGCAGCTCAGTCGGTTAAGCATCTGCCTTCACCTCAGGTCATGATCTCTGGGTCCTGGGATGGAGCCCCATATCAGGCTCCCTGCTCAACAGGGAGTCTGCTTCTCTCTCTCTCTCCCTTTGCCTCTCCCCCTGCTCATGCTCTCTCTGTCTCAGAGGGAGAAGCAGACTCCCCGCTGAGCCAGGAGTCCAATGTGGGACTTGATCCCAGGACCCTGGGATCATGACCTGAGCCGAAGGCAGATGCTTAACCATCTGAGCCACCCAGGTGCCCAAATCTTTTTTTTTTTTTTAAAGAAGCAGGTAGGAGAAGGAAGGGAAAAATGAAAGGGGGTGGGGAAATCAGAGGGGGAGACAAACCATGAGAGACTATGGATTCCGAGAAACAAACTGAGGGTTCTAGAGGGGAGGGGGGTGGGGAGATGGGTGAGCCCAGTGATGGGCTCGTATTAACCCCAATGGATTAAAGAGGGCACGTATTGAATGGAGCACTGGGTGTTATACACAAACAGTGAATCATGGAACTCTACATCAAAAACTAATGATGTACTGTATGGTGACTAACATAATAAAAAAATTAAAAAAGCAGGGTGGAAAACCAGGGAAAAAGTGAAAAGACTATAAACAAAATAGTAAATATCTCCATTCTTATACAAAGCTCCAGCAGGCAGGCATTTACCTCCAGTCAAAAAACAAGGACATTTTTCTAAAAGAGAAAGAAAGAAAGAGAGAGAAAGAGAGGGAAACGAAGAAGGGAGGAAGGGAGGGAAGAAAAAGAAAAGAAAGAAGTTACAATATACCTTAAGTGAAGTAAGTCAACTAACTACTGAAGGTGTTAGTGCCTAAAAGTAAAACCATCTTCATACTGGCTTTTGGAGGGCCTTCAGAATAATAGCTCTCCACTTGTTCATGTTAAAGACATGCCTGCCAATAACAAGCCCACACCCATGCACAGAGAATTCCTGATTCATCTTCCTAGCCACACTTTTAAAAATCAACAAACACTTGAAGGTATCAGACATTTTAGGAAAAACAGCAGTTTGAAAGTCCAAGAGAAATCGAACATGAACATAATTCAAGTTCAGTGATTTTTTTAAAAAAGTCTAATCAATAGGCTCAATGAGATTTGAGGAATTGTTTAATTCACAAATCAGAAACAGGAAACTATGCAAATGAATGATCAGGGTACAAGAAAGTAGTTTGGGAAATTAAAAATATGATTGATGAAATAAAAATTCAATGGGAGCATTGAGGGAGAAGTCTAGAAACCTGTTAGAATATAGAAGTAGAGTGGCAAAGGGATGAAAAATATGAGCAATAAAGATGAGACATAGAGGATCAAGCCAGGAGGTCCAATATCCAACTAAGAGAAGTGCAAAATAAAAGACAACAAATAAATGCAGAGGAAACAATTCTCAATGAAAAAAAAAAGGCCCCAAAAATAAAAAATGAAGCTTTCCAGAGCTAAAGATAGATGATAATTTCAATTTGAAAAGGTCTACAAAATACAAAATGGAATGAATGAAAAAAAAACCCACCCCTAACATATCATTGTCAAAAATACTTATTTTTATTTATAAAGCCAGGTAGGAATACATAAATTTTAAAATATATATAATATGTATTATATACATATACATTATAATATACATAAAATTTATTTATAGTCATATATATCTTTAATTAAAATATAAAATATATGCTATACATGCCTTTAATAAAAATAACAAAGTTGATGGGAAAGGAATGGAGGTTTAATATAATATAATACTAATACTACTTATGCCTACAAAAAACTCCATAGTGGTTATTTTGATATCTACTAAAGTCCTCCTGTTTTGTTCTTCAAGACAGTTTTGGCTATCTTTAACTCTTTGCATTTCTTTGTAAACCTTAGAATTAGCTTACAATTTCCACAAAGAGAAAATAAAAATGCTGGGATTTGCTTGGCATTTCACTGAATTTATAGATCATTTGGGTGGAGAAAGAACTCATATCTTCTAACAATAGTTTTCCAATCCGTGAACATAGTACAACTTCATTTATTTAGGTCTTCTCTAATTTCTTTCCATAGTATTTTACAGTTTTCTGGATAATAGTCCTATATATCTTATGTTAGACATAATTCTAAGTATCTGATGTTATTTTTATTCTATTGTAAATGATATATTTCTAAAATCTATACAATTGATTTTTGTAATATTGTGTAATACTGACATTGTAAGTTGTATATCAACTTACTGATTAATCCATATCTATAGATTCTTTGGCATTTTCTATATACTGTAATACAACATCTGATAATAATGACAGGTTTTTTTTCTTCTTCAACATTTTTATTTAACTAGTTAGTTAACATAGAGTGTAATATTGGCTTCAGGAGTAGAATTTAGTGATTCATCACTTACATATAACACACAGTGGTCATCATAACAAGTGCCTCCTTAATACCCATCACCCATTTAGCCCATTCCCCCCAAATCCCTCCATCAACCCTCAGTTTGTTCTCTATCATTAAGAGTCTCTTATGGTTTGCTGCCCTCTTTTTTCCCCCCTCCCATATGTTCATCTGTTTTGTTTCCTAAATTTCACCTATGAGTGAAATCATATGGTATTTGTCTTTCTCTGACTGTTGTATTTCGCTTAATATAATACACTCTAGCTCCATCCATGTCATTGCAAATGACAAGATTTCGTTCTTCTTGATGGCTGAGTAATATTTCATTGTATATATATACCACATCTTAATCCATGCATCAGTCGATGAACAGTTGAGCTCTTTCCATAGTTTGGTATTGTTGATAATGCTGCTATAAATATTAGGGTACGTCTACCCCTGTATTTTTGTATCCTTTGGATAAACACCTAGTAGTGTAATTGCTGGGTCATAGGGTAGTTCTATTTTTAACTTTTTGAGGGACCTCCATACTGTTTTCCAGGGTGGCTGCATCAGTTTGCATTCCCACTGACAGTGTAAGAGGGTTCCCCTTTCTCTGCATCCTCACCAACATCTGTTGTTTCCTGTGTTGTTAATTTTCACCATTCAGGTGTGAGGGGGTATCTCATCATGGTTTTTTTTGTTTTTTTTTTTAAGACTTATTTATTTATTTTATGGGGGGAGGGGCAGAGGGGCAGAATCCTCAAACAGATGCTCCACTGAGTGTGGAGCCCAATGCAGGGCTCAATCTCACGACTCCTGAGATCACAACCTGAGGTGAAACTAAGAGTTGAATGCTTAACTGACAGAGCCACCCAGGTGCCCCTCATTATGTTTTTTTAAAATTTTTTATTTAAATTCAATTTAGTTAACATATAGTGTATTATTAGTGTCAGGGGTAGAATTTAGTGATTTATCAGTTGCATAGAACACCCAATGCTCATTACATCAAGTGCCCTCCTTAATGTCCATTACCCAATTACCCCATCCCCCCACCCACCTCCCCACCAGTAACCCTGAGTTTGTTTGACTTGTATTTCCCTGATGATGGGTGATGTTGAGCATCTTTTCATGTGTCCATTAGCCATCTGGATGTCTTCTTTGGAAAAATGTCTATTCATATCTTCTGCCCATTTCTTAACTGGGTTATTTGTTTTTTGGGTGTTGAGTTTGATAAGTTCTTTGTAGATTTTGGATACTAACCTTTATTAGATATGTCATTTGCAATATCTTCTTGCATTCCATTTTAGTTTTGTTGATTGCTACATTTTGTTGTGCAGAAACTTTTTATCTTGATGAAGTCCCAAGAGTTCATTTTTGCTTTTGTTTCCCTTGCCTCCCGCAACAGGTTTAGTAAGAAGTTGCTGTGGCCAAGGTCAAAAAGTTTGCTGACTGTGTTCTCCTCTAGGATTTTGATGGATTCCTGTATCACATTTAGGTCTTTCACCTTTCATTTTGAATTTGTTTTTGTGTATGGTGTAAGAAAGTGGTCCGGTTTCATTCTTCTGAATGTCGCTGTCCAGTTTTCCCAATACCATTTATTGAAGAGACTTTTTTCCACTGGATATTATTTCCTGCTTTGTCAAAGATTAGTTGACCATATAGTTGTGGGTCTATTTCTGGGTTTTCTATTCTGTTCCATTGATCTATGTGTCTGCTTTTGTGCCAATCTCATACTGTCTTCGTGGCTACACCTTTGTAGTATAGCTTGAAGTTCAGAATCGTGATGCCTCCAGCTTTGCTTTTATTTTTCAGGATTGCTTTGGCTATTTGGGGTCTTTTGTAGTTCCATACAAATTTTAGGATTGTTTGTTCCAGCTCTGTGAAAAATGCTGGTGGTATTTTGATAGGGATTGCATTAAATATGTAGATTGCTTTGGGTAGCATAGACATTTTTTTTATTATTATGTTATGTTAATCACCATACATCACATCATTAGTTTCTGATGTAGTGTTTCATGATTCATTGTTTGCGTATAACACCCAGTGTTACATGCAGAACGTGCCCTCTTTAATACCCATCACCAGGCTAACCCATCCCCCCACCTCCTCCTCTCTAGAACCTTCAGTTTGTTTCTCAGAGTCCATAGTCTCTCATGGTTCGTCTCCCCCTCCGATTTCACCCCCTTCATTCTTCCCCTCCTGCTATCTTCTTCTTCTTCTTTTTTTAACATATAATGTATTATTTGTTTCAGAGGTACAGGTCTGTGATTCAACAGTCTTACACAATTCACAGCGCTCACCATAGCACATACCCTCCTCAATGTCTATCACCCAGCCACCCCATCCCTCCCACCCCCCACCACTCCAGCAACCCTCAGTTTATTTCCTGAGATTAAGAATTCCTCATATCAGTGAGGTCATATAATACATGTCTTTCTCTGATTGACTTATTTCACTCAGCATAATACCCTCCAGTTCCATCCATGTCATTGCAAATGGCAAGATTTCATTCCTTCTTATGGCTACATAATATTCCATTGTATATATATATACCACATCTTCTTTATCCATTCATCTGTCGATGGGCATCTTGGCTCTTTCCACAGTTTGGCTATTGTGGACATTGCTGCTATAAACATCGGGGTGCACATACCCCTTTGGATCCTTATAGACATTTTAACAATGTTTGTTCTTCCAATCCATGAGAATGGAATTTTTCCCCATTTCTTTGTGTCATCTTCAATTTCTTTCATAAATATTCTATAGTTTTCAGAGTACAGATCTTTTACTTCTTTGGTTAGGTTTATTCCTTGGTATTTTATTGTTTTTGGTGCAATTGCAAATGGGATTGATTTCTTTTTCTGCTGCTTCATTATTGGTATATGGAAATGCAACAGATTTCTGTACATTGATTTTATATCTTGCAACTTTGCTGAATTCATATATTAGTTCTGGCAAATTTTTGATGGAGTCTTTTGGGTTTTCTACAAAGAGTATCATGTCAGCTGTAAATAGTGAAAGTTTGACTTCTTCCTTGCCAATTTGGATGCCTTTTATTTCTTTTTGTTTTCTGATTGCTGAGGCTAAGACTTCCAGTACTGTGTTAAATAGGAATGGTGAGAGTGGACATCTTTGTCTTGTTCCTGAACATAGAGGAGAAGCTCTCAGTTTTTCCCCATTAAGGGAAAAAGCTGCAGGTCTTTTGTATATGGCTTTTATGATGTTGAGTTATGTTCCATATATCCCTACTTTGTTGAGGGTTTTTGTGAAGAATAGATGCTATATTTTGTCAAATGCTTTTTCTGCATCTGTTGAGAATTGTACGGCTCTTATCCTTTCTTTTGTTAATGTGGTATATCACACTGAGTGATTGGTAAACACTGAACTACCCCTGAAGCCCAGGTGTAAATCCCACTTGATCATGGTGAATAATTCTTTTAATATACTGTTGGAATCAACTTGTATCTTGTTGAGAATTTTTACATCCATGTTTATCAGAGATATTGGTCTGTAATCCTCCCTTTTTTGGGATTTTGTCTGGTTTTGGAATCAAGGTAATGCTGGCCTCATAGAAGGTTTTCCTTCCACTTCAATTTTTTAGAAAAGTTTGAGAGGTATAGCTATTAACTCTTCTTTAACTCTGGTAGAGTTCCCCTGGGAAGTCATCTGGCCCTGGACTTCTCTTTGTTGGGAGATTTTTTTTTTGGTGGGGGGGGGAGGATTTTTGATTACTGTTTCAATTTCTTTGCTGGTTATGGGTCTGTTCAAAATTTCTATTTCTTCCTGTTTCAGTTTTGGTAGTTTGTATGTTTCTAGGAATTTGCCCATTTCTTCCAGATTGCCCAATTTGTTGGCATATAATTTTTCATAATATTCTCTTACAATTGTTTGTATTTCTGTGGTGTTGGCTGTGCTCTCTCCTCTTTCATTCATGATTTTATTTATTTGCATCCTTTCTCTTTTCTTTTGGTAAATCTGGTTAGGGGTTTATCAATTTTGTTAATTCTTTCAAAGAACCAGCTCTTAGTTCTGTTGATCTGTTCTACTGTTTTTGTTTGTTTCTATATCATTTATTTCTCCTCTAATCTTCATTTCCCTTCTTCTGCTGCTGGCTTTAGGCTTTATTTGCTGTTCCTTTTATAGGTCTTTAAGGTAAAAGGTTAGGTTGTGTATTGAGGCTTTTCTTGCTTCTTGGGGTAGGCCTGTACTGTAATATACTTCCCTCTTTAGGACATGCCTTTGCTACATCCCAAAGGTTTTGGACTGTCATGTTTTCATTTTCATTTGCTTCTTTGTATTTCTTTTATTTCTTCTTTAATTTCCTGGTTAACCCATTCATTCTTTAGTAGGATGTTCTTTAACCTCCATGTATTTGTGGTCTTTCCAAATTTTTTCTTGTGGTTGACTTCAAGTTTCATAGTGTTGTGGTCTGAAAATATGCATGGTAGAATCTCAGTCTTTTAATTTTTGTTTGTTTGGGAAACTCTTTATCTCTCCTTCTATTCTGAATGACAGCCTTGCTGGATAAAGTATTCTTGGCTGCATATTTTTTCCATTGTTGAATGTTGAATATATCATGCCATGTTGAATATATCGTGCTGAATAGATCATGCCACTTTCTTCTGGCTTGTCAAGTTTCTGTAGATAGAGCTACTGCAAACCTGATCCGTCTTCCCTTGTAGGTTAAGGACCTTTTTCCCCTTCCTGCTTTCAGGATTCTTTCCTTGTCTGTGTATTTTGTGAATTTAACTATGATATGTCTCAGTGGTAGCCAGCTTTTGTTGAATTTAATGAGAGTTCTCTGGGCTTCTTGGATTTCAGCGTCTGTTTCCTCCCCCAGATTAGGGAAGTTTTCAGCTATAATCTGCTCAGATAAGCCTTCTGCTTCTTTTTCTTTCTCTTCTTGTTCTGGGACTCCTATGATATGAATGTTATTATACTTTAAGGAGTCGCTGAGTTCCCTTAGTCTACATTCATGATCCAATACCTTTCTTTCCCTCTTTTTTTCCAGCTTCATTATTTTCCATACTTTTATCTTCTATATCACTGATTCATTCCTCTGCTTTGTTCATCCTCTTTATCACCGCATCTATTCAGTATTGCATCTCAGTTATAGCATATTTTTATTTTGGCCCAACTAGTTTTTAGTTCTTTTATCTCTGCAGTAAGGGATTCTCTGGTGTCTTCTATGCTATTCTCAAGCCCAGTTAGTATCCTTATGGTTATTGTTTTACATTCTGGTTCAGACATCTTACTTGTATCTGGATTGATTAAATCCCTGGCCATGACTTCTTCCTGTTCTTTCTTTTGGGATGAATTCTTCCATCTTGTCATTTTGTCTGGGTCACTAGTTTTTATGTGTGTGATTGTTAAGAAAGCCTGTTGTATTCCCGCTCCTAAGAGTAATGGCTATATTAAGAAGAGGTTCCCCCACCACCACCACCAAAAAAAAGGAAGCTAGATCCTAGGTGTGCTTTGGTCTGCTTATTAAAAGAAGCTAGATCAAGCAACAACACCAACACCACCAACAACAACACCTAGATCCTATTTCCCCTAGAGCTGAAGCTTTACTGCTCTCTATGATCAGTAGACTTGGTGGGTGAGGAGTTTGTGCTGGTCTTCTGGGGGCTGGGCCTGCTGCCCTGCTTCTCAGGAAGACTTGCCCTGCAGGGTGCAGGGGGGTGGGGCTTGGTGTAAGTGGCTCCAGCCTCCACTGGGTGGTGCTGTTTTGCTCAGTGAAGTCAGTCAGTGCTGATGCGTGGGGGGGGAAATGGTGCCCTGCAGCTCTCTGGATCAGGAGAAGGGAGTTTGTGACCAACACTCTTGAGGAAGCCCTCACAGAAGAGGAAACAATCACCTTTCTTGTGTCCTCAGCTGCTGCCAGATCTCTGCCTTTACCCTGCCTGTGTCTGAGCTGTCCACCTGCCAGGTGGCACAGTACTCCTGTGTTTTATCTCCGGCATGGGGCTGGGTTTCAAAATTCCATGTTTTAGAGATCCCCATGGCATGGACCTGCATTGATCCCCAGGGGGAAGGTCTCTCTGTGCTGTGGGCAGTGCTGGTTTGTCCTAGAATTTGGTTGCATGGCCACGCCATGGTTTGGAGTTTATGGTAAGGTGCAGCAGACAGCTAGCACCAAGGTTTGCAGGCTTCAGCCTATGCTGAACAGGTGTCTCTGTTCCTATGCTGGTGAATAGGGCAGCATGTTGGTGCCACCAGTTCTCTTGTCCCCAGAGAGGTCATGCCACCATTCCCTAAGGCTCTCCAAGCAGAGGAACTGCTTCTCCCTATGAGACCCAGGGGATCCTCAGACTGTGCTGCCTGATTCCAGGTCTCTGCCCTCCTTCCCCACCAGAGCACCGCCAAGCCTGCCAGGCTCAATGCTGGCAATGGCTCAGATCTCCAAAACTTCAGCCTATGCTCTGCTGCTTATAAAAACTTGTGGTAGTCAGTCTTTCTCCTTTTCCCAGTCAATGGTTTTAGGGAAGAGTTTTTCTTGTGCAATCCACTGTGAGTGCTTTCACTCTCTCTCTCTTTTCTTTTCACTCCTCTCTCCATAATCAGGGCTCCCTCCCCTCCCCAGCACCTGCAGCTCTTCTCTCCCCCAGATCAACTCTCCAAGGCTTCTACTTTCCATGAGGTGGTCGTTTTTCTACCTGTAGATGTGCAGTTTTGTTATCTCAGTCCTCAAATAGATTTCTTGGGTGTCCAAATTATTTGATATTTACCTAGATGTGTTTGAAGGATGAAGCAAGCTTAGGGTCCCCCTACTCCTCCACCATCTTATCTCCTCCTCAGTAATGGCAGTTTTAAATAATTTCATCTTTTATTTCTCTTTCTTGCTCTTACACCAGCTTGAACATCTAGACCAATATTGTATAGAGGTGAGAATAGCAGCATTTTTTTTTCTCCTTTCCAATCTCAAAGGAGAAAATTTTAACACCTTCCCATTAAGTATGATGTTGCTGCAATTTTTAGATACCATTTATCAGACTAAGGAAGATTCCCTCTATTCTTAGGTTGCTAAGAGGATTTACATGTGTGTTTTGTTGTTGTTTATCATGAAAGGGTAGTGAACTTTTAAAATGCTTTTTTCCCTATACTTGTTGAAATAATCATAAGGCTTTCCTCTTTTATTCTATTAATTGATTTTGGAATGATAAAATTATTTTGGCATTCCTGGAACAAATCCAATTTCATTGGAATGTATTATCCTTTATACTTGGTTCAGTTTGCTAATATTTAGTTAGCACCTATTTTTAAATTTTACATCCATTTTCTAGAGTGAGATTGACCTATTATTTTCTTTTTTGTACTGTTTTGTCTGATTTGGTATTGAGGTAATACTGGCCTCATAAAATGACTTGGAAAATGTTGCCTCTTTTTCTCTTCACTGGAAATGTCTGGGTTGATTGGTCTTATTTTAAATATGTGATAAAATTCTTCAATTTTATTTTTGGAATAGTTTAAATTAAGGGTTCAATTTCTTTAGTAGTCATCAGATCTCTCAGTACTATTTCAGTTATCTTCAAAATGTTTAATCTTGTCTTTGACTTCCTTGAACATATTAGCTTATGTGTCTTAGATATAAATTTTATATCTGATAATTTTATTATCTGTATATCATGTGGCTTTGTTTCTATTATTATTTTTCTTAGTTTTCATTTGTAGTGTTCAGATATGCCTGGTTGTTTCTTATTGTATGATGGACATTGTAAATGAAAAACTATAAAGGTACTTTAGTCTAAAATGATGCTACTTCTTCCAGAAAGGATATTTTGTTTGCTTCTGGTACTTGGGTGTACTGGGGAAATCTATGTGCCCCCACGCCCCCTGCAATCATTTTCATCCAATCAAGGATTGAGGTTGTTTGAACCTGGTCTGCTCTCTGTCATTCTCCTTACGTATACTCCCTCCAGCTCTCATCTTAAAGCTTTTTTGGTAGGTGCTAAACTCCAGTTTTGTCCCCCTAGCCCTATGACTCTGTCAAAAGTTCTAAGTTTGACAACTTTTAGCTACCTCTCTGGATCTGCAAAATACTTCCAGGGACCAGTCACCTCTCTGAGTTTCCTTCCTCTAGTATCTGGCTCTGTAATTCTCCACTGAAGCCTTCAAATTATTTTTTTTAACATTTGCCCAGTTTTTTTTCTAGCTGTCCTCAGTGATAGGGTCATTCTAAATCTAGACTGGTATTATTGCAAGCAGAGCACCTCCATATTATTCAATTTTTAAACTGTATACTTCCGTTATTTTGATTTAAATCAACAACAAACAAAATAAGGAATAGATTTACAGAATCAGAATCGCTGTGGATAAAAGCCTAGAAATCTACCTTTTTAAAACAAACATCCTAAGTGACCTTTGTATATAATAAAATTTGAGAAGCACTTTCCTAAACCATCATTATCCACCAGTAGCTAAACACTGTGTTTGTTTCTCAGATAAATGAGTTGGAAGTAGAACTCCAAAAGTGGTTGGGGTCACAAGAGACAGTTAGTTTGGGGGTGTGGTCAGGGACCTGGACTCTTGTCAGGAAAAATGAAGATGGGGTGGGAGTGAAGGGTTATGTTGAAAAGCCCTAGTCAGGAGGAAAGACCTGAGTGTCTAGCAAGTGTACTGATGTGTGTACTTGTGTGTAGAGAGACAGAAAGGGCTGTGCTTGTGGGGAAATGCCCCGAAAGACCCAAGTCATGGAATGAGGTCCTGTCCCTAGGGAAATGAAATCTCCCTGCTGCACTTAATACAAAAATCTGTAAGGTGGTAGTTGGCACAGAAATCTACACTGAAAGGACAGATTAATTCTCTCCAGTTAGCCCTAACTCCTTCGTGATGTATTTATTCAGTGGCTCCAATAAAATGTCCCTGAGAAGTTAACACAAACGAGGCCCCAGTTAATGACAGTAACTCATACTTCACAGATGGGACACTATAACAATGAGGTTTGGCAGGGAGTGGGAATTACCCCAAAACAAGACAAAAATAAGCCTACACCCATAATAAGTGTTGGATGCCTTAACGAACAGAACGGAGGGCGTTTTTGTTCATAGCCCCCAGAACAAAGCTCAGGGCTACTGAGATAGAGATGGCTACTCATTCACGGCTTCCTGGGCCATGTGCCATATTTGCAGCTAGCCCATCAGACCTGTCCTTTCCTTGAAGAAATCAACACCATAAACAAAGAGTCCGGCTCTCTCTCCATGTTTGTTTTTGCTATGACTCTCTTGGAAACTGGCTGAGAAAGGCAGGACATTGTTGGACTATCACTCAGAAGCACACCATTTCTCTGACTTGGCTTATTCCTACCACCTGGGATGGGGGAGAAGAGGGACAAGCCAGTTTTGATGTTGCATATAGCAGGAATTAGGTGCACTCACACTTGGCTTTGTTTTTTCTTTTCTTTTCCTTTTTTTCACCAGGATTACATATAGGGAAGAGGTACCATCGTAAAAATCCTATTGAATTTTTTAACTTGTGTTTTTCATCCATAGGCAAATGCATTCTCATGCTCAGAGTCTGAGAGAGAAGGAACTTGCTCTGTGTGCCACACAGTCACTGGCCTGCTCCAGCAGCTTACTTGCAGACTTACAGAGGCCTCGCGGGATAAAGAAGGTAATGGACACAAGACCCTACCTGATTTCACTAATATTCATGGTGCAAAATTCTGGGCTAAGGGTTGGAAAGCTGAACTGCTGTGTCCCTTTACCTCCCTTCTTTAATTAGTTAATTTACCCACTTTGCATACCTACAGAGAATTGTGGAGATAAACAGGATTACTATACTAAAGCAGTGTCTTAACCTCTATCAAAGGCTGACTGAAAGAAACAGTATTGATGGACTACTGCATAAAGAATATGCTCTGTATTTATTCTTCTGGATATTCGTTAAGTTATCCTTGAATTAAGTCATCTCACTAAAGAAAGTAGTTGAGCATTATTATATAGCTCCCTTGCCCCCACCTACCCCTATAGAACCACTCTTGTTAAAGCATCCTTTGTTGTGTGCAATGTCCCTGGCTCAGCCTATGAGGGGAGAGTAGCCAAAATGGCATCGAGTGTGGTGTGGTCTCTCCTTCAAGGATGATGTTCATTAAACAACACTGCATTCTCTTTCTGAAGAAGTTTTTTTTGGTTTTAGTATCAGGAATACCTGATACTAAAATGTTTTATTGTTCTGTTACTAACATTGAATTAACTGATCTGGTTTCTATTTTCACGTTGATTATCAGAAAGCTTAGGTCTAAATTTGAGGTCCCACAGCATAGAGAATTTGTTTAAAAAGTGAGGTTTTCTTCTAGTGCGCTCAGTGTTAGTCCTCAACTTTGGAAATTCTGAGGATCCAAAAGATTCAGAACTTTCTTTTCCTCACCAAAGAGATACATACAATGCAAGAACACTTTCAAGGGGCTAGAAACTCAAAGGTGATGTTATCAATTGCTATTTATGTTACAGTTTATGTAACTTTCATGTGCCCGCTAATTTTTAATAACAGTAGATTAGCATTTTCCCAGGTTACTATAAGGACTTTGAAAAAAAACTTGGTATTAATGATGTAATATTTTAGCAGGTGAGTGTATTATATTTCCCTTAGTCATTGCCATGTTGTTAGTCATTAAAGCTTATTCAGTGTTTTGCTGTCATCAATACTGCTTCAGCAGACATCTTTGTGCACAAAGCTCTTCCATAATCTACATATTTTTCCACAGACCAGATTGCCAGAAGTAGAATTACTGGGATAAAACATGAATGCTTTCAAGCTCTTGATTCATTCTCAAGTTGTGCAAAGATCACTTGAAAAATATTTTTGGAAACATAAAATAAAGTGGTTTGGGGAAAGGGAAAGATGTGTTTTCATGTTTTTAAGAGGAAAACATTCCTATAGAGGTAGATTTACAGTGAAGATAATGAAGTGTGCCCTGCAGAGCTCCTCACGTGCACAGGCTTTCTCCCAGGCCTTGGACGATCACCAGTAACGTGCTCATATGGTCATATGTTGCTTGATTGCTTTGTAAGTGGCTAAAGTAAGACTTTTTTTTAAAGATTTTATTTATTTATTTGAGAGAGAGAGAATGAAAGACAGAGAGCATGAGAGGGAGGAGGGTCAGAGGGAGAAGCAGACTCCCCGCTGAGCAGGGAGCCCTATGCGGGACTCGATCCTGGGACTCCAGGATCGTGACCTGAGCCGAAGGCAGTCGCTTAACCAACTGAGCCACCCAGGCGCCCCTAAAGTAAGACATTTTAACCCAGTTTGCAAGACTGTTGTCTCTCTCCACTCCATCTTCTACTTTATCACACCTCTCATCAGGTTGGTGGTTTTGAAATATCATGGTCATTTTGGTGATATGCCTAAGGGGAAGTTGAATACCTAATTTTGTTTTTATAATATTATATAATTTTTCTTAAAGAGGGCCCTTAAAAATTGTACCAGCTTTCAAGCCTCACAAAACCTGCATCTGACCCTGGATTTCTACTTAAGATAGGCAAGTTGAAAAATGACAGTATCCATATACTAAACCCTATGGAATTCATACCAAGCAGAGTCGGTTTTGAGAAAAGCCAAGAGCTGTGCTCTGGGCCAACTCTTGGATGCAAGAGCAGGATAAAAGCTCTGAAAACTGTATTTGTTGAAAGCCGGCTTTCCTGGACAGATGGAAAAGAAGTCTGCCAGTGGCTGGGCCTTTGAGAGGAAGAAAAGGCTCCATCAGGATCCTTGCTCTGGATTCCAGGAACAGGATCTGAATTCCTTTCATCTGGGTGGTTGTGCTCACAGTCCTCGGCACCATTCCAAAGATCAGACTGAAGGCAGGGCTACCATGGCTCCATGCCAGGGCTAGGGCTTCGTGGCATCAAAAGTGCCAAAGGGAAATCAGGAACTGCCCTAGAAGTGGCTGGGATGGTTAAGACCCAAGATATGGTTGACTAGTACCCACCAACTCCATCCTTTAGGCCTTGATTAGGGAAAGGGAGTGAAGAAAACTTATATTCACACACATAACTCTATTCCCTATGCAAAGTCATTTGTTTTCCCTTTGCTTTTGTAGGACAATAGGTATAGGAATAAAGATAGATTGAGGAAGAAAAATGATGATGAGAGGGACATCTAAGGTCTCTTAGAAGTGGAGGGCAGGGAAGAGGTACCTAAAGCTAGCCAAAGGGCTAGCCTATGCCTTTGATTTGGGGGAACAGTCTCAATTCTTAATGTTCCTTCCTATTGTCTTGATTTGGGGTTTGGAACTGATGGAACACGTCTCTCTCTGCTTCTCAGAGCCCCATCTTTGCTATTGAAAGAAGGGTCATAAAAGAGAGAAGATAGGATCTGAGTTTGAGAAGAAAGGGTAGTAAGGGGACTAAGGAGGCTGAGAGCCTGGAAAAGGGATCACAGTCTCCACAGAGTGCAGTGACAAAGACCCACATTCTGGTTTTTGAATTTTGATTCATACATTAAAGCAAAAAGAGACTTCAAATTTTTAAGTCAGAATTTTGCATATACAATAATAATCAATAAACAAATTAAAGCTTTCCAGGGACTGATTTCAAAACTCCACTGGAGACCAATCTCCCTTGTCTCCTGCAGCCTGCTCCGCCCATGCCCCCAGAAGCTGGACTACAACACTCCACCGCCACATGTGAGGAAGAATCCAACCCAGACTTGAAGGATGCTAAATCTTTCCTAGTCCATGGAATGTAATTATCATTAAGGTTGAAAAATGAGGGCGATGAACAGTAGTGGCAGGTTTTTTCAAGTTTACATAAACACTGGCTGCAGGGAGATGGCTGGAACATTGGAATCAAAGCATCCTTGTCACATCAGTGCTTTAAATCTCTAAGCAACTCCTTGAAGATCATCTGGCCTCTGTGAACATAGCAGCTGATAAAAGGCCCCTCTAAGCTCACTTCTTATCTGCTCCCACAAGCACAGACTGCCCTAAAGTAGCATCCTGGGGAACCCAGCCACCCAATAGTGCATGGGAAGTGCCTGCAAGCCACAAGACAGGGACAGGCTTCTGGAGCAGTTCCTGTAGGTGTATTGGGCTCAGGAAGCCTTCTGGACTGTAAAGTTGTCCCACAGTAAATCACGCTTCAATCCCCTCCGAGGCCACATTTATTTCATTTGGTCAAATGAATTCCTAGGCTACCAACAAGAAGCAAGAGAGCTATGGCGTACTTGAGGAGAGTGAGGAGAAAGAGAAGGAATGTGTCTGTGTCCTTTGTCTTAAAGATAAGGAAATCTATGACTTGAACAAAAGCAAAAACTGGGACTAAGATGTCTTCCCCAGGTCTTGTCCACCAGGGAATCCTCTGAACTCCTTTCATTTTTGAGCAGAATATTGATGTGAGCCCGCATCCTCTGTGGGCCTTGTATGGTGGCTAAGCTCCCTGACACTACTCTTGATTATGGTGTTAAATCATGAAGATAAACATGAAAGGGGAGGAGGGGCTTCTTAGCCTCAAATTAGCAAGCAACCAATGATCAGTAGCTAGTAGATAGTTCAACTGAGTGATTTCAGCCAACGAATCCAATTTTCCCTCAATTAAAGGCCATTTCAGAAAAAAAAGAAAAAACAACCACTATAAATTGCCTAGTATAGTGCCAAGCATGTCATAGTCCATCAATAAATGTTGGTCCCATTTAACACCTGCCCTGCATTTCTTTGCTGTGGATGGTTCATGAATCATCTATGCTCAAAGGAAGGTCTGGCATATAGAAAAGCTGTACCAAGATGCAAGGTTTTACTCCACTGTTAGGATCGGTATCATTAGATCAGTTACTAAAATTAACCATGGGAAAATTTCTAAAAATGAGAAGTAAAAACCAGAAGTAATTTCTTCACAATGGTATGCTGCCTATTATTTTTAATAAAAGAATGTGAAAATTTTCTGATGACACTAGCAAAGCAGAATAGAGATGGCACTAGATTTGTCCATGAATCTGAGATTACAACTTGACGGATTCTATTTTTGCACTGTGATATCCATCCTTGACTTTGAAATATTAAATTTGGGACTATGTAAGGAGCTTCACTTGGGCCATCTTCTTACCTTCTTTAAGAACTACACCAAAGCCATACCAATTGTGTGGGTTGCAAACTAGTTTAACCTACTAAGCTAATAAAAAAGCAATGATCATAAAAACAATTCTGAACTGATTTGTCTAGTCAAACAGGCAAACCTTGATTCATTTGTTCATCTACTGTTTATTAATTTAGTATGTTCTAGGAACTATTTTAGCTCTTGGACACAGAGATAAATAAGACACAGTCTCTAACCTACTGTCTCCCACAACCACACACAAACACACACACATATATCTATAGGATTTGATAGTCAAAAGGGGAGACAATTCCTATAAAAAATGAATCACAATACCAATCTGCTAAATAGCTTAGCAGAGATCACCCCAAAGTGCTCTAAGATGGCGGGAGAAAGGATTGTCAACCCATCCTTACCAATCCTTCCCAATAAAGGAAGACTTTACCAAAGAGGTGAACTTTTTGCTGGTCCTTAAAGCAATCAGTCTGGTTTGCGTGTCTAAACACCTACTCAGTTAGCTGACCAAACTGACCAAGACCTGATGTCCAGAGGGAAGTTAGTTCTTAATGTCATGTGAATATGATGACAAAAAGAGAGAAAGAAAAGGAGAGGAAGGGAAATCAGAGAAAATGTATTGTCATTTTAAAAAGTACCTTCTAAGGTACACTGCCAACTGTACCTTCTTTGGAGATACATCAAGAAGAAAAGAAAACTTCATTGATGAATAGAGAATGGATAGATATAAGATAAAGCAAATAGGGTTAAATGTAATTGTCAAAACTAAGTGAGTATATGGGTATTTGTTGTACAATTCTTTCAACTTCTCTCTGTTAAAATTTGTCATATTATAATGCTAGGGAAAAGTCACCTTGTGTAAATTTTCCTGAATGATCTGTGCAGTTTTAGATTTTGATTATCTTTCATTATTCGTCCACTGCTATTTTAAGTACTCCATGAAAAAATTTTTTAAAGGGCTTTATTCTAGTTCTTTTTCCTGAAATCTCCTAGAGAGTGGATTAGAGATTTCATTTAGAAACTAAAAGATTATTTAAACTAAAATCTACATACTGGCGGCAGCTTCCATTTGATTAGCCTGTAAAAACCTTAACTGTGAATCAAAAATAGGTAAAGACTTTTATTTTAATATGGCAAGCTAAGCACACACATGTGTCCCCGTTCTCTGCCAAAATCTATTTTAAATGACACAAAGTATATAATATAAAAATAAATTTATAGCAACCTGGGAAACTGGAAAGGATACTACCAGTAGACCATCTATTTTGGAAAATTTCTAGAAATTAAAAAACTAATAAGATCGGAATGATAGAGAAACCAGAATAGAATAAACTACAACACAAAACAGAGGGGGAAAAGCCTGCTGCAGAGAAGAAAGCAGCTTTTCCCCAAAATAGCTCTTCAATCTTCAAACTCAGAGAACTAGAGGAGACCCTGGCCATGGGGCAATTCTCAGGACAGTTAAGTAAGGGACCGCCTGCTGAGTCCCTGGGTCTGTAGTTCCCATCCACCCCTCTATATGAACTGGGAGGCTGGTCATAGTGTTTGCCTCTATGACAAAGCCTTGAGAACACTTCCCCTGGTTGCAAATCTTCCTTTTGGGGCTGGGAGGACAGGGTGTCCTAACATTTTTGAGTTTGAAAAAAGAGAAAAGTAGAACAGAGCTCCAAGAAATTCCAGTCCTACATAACAGCCATGCAGGGAAAAGTGGGTAGGGAAGAAAGGCAGCTCTCCCAGAAATGAAAACACTAAAGTATTCTAGTACTAAGGTAAAGTCTTCCTCACCTTGGCAAGCTTATGGGACCCCACTGTGCCTCTGTCCTCCACTCTAAAGAGAAACATGCCCATCAGCAGGCCCAGTCTACAGTTATCCCTTTTAGTTGGGGAGAAACCTATTATGGAAACGGATATACACAAAAAAGGAAATTATACCAACTTCAAACACACATCATCCAATATTTCATTTATAAATATAAATGAGCAATTAAAGATCATCAAACATTTGAGAAAACCAAGAGTGATAAAGAGCAAAGACAAAAAGGCAGAATGACCAATTTTAAAGAAAAGGGAATATGTGAAAAATGGAAGAGAAGTTTTAAAATTTGAATTAACATCCTCTAAAACTTTCAGGAGGATTCGTGAAACAAGAACTAGAACTAGGTGTTATTTCTAAAGTAGAAGTCAAAAAATAAGAAGCAGTTGCTCAAAAGAAATGCTAAAAATTGAAGCAATTAAAATTTGGCCATCCTAAGGCCAAATTAGAGATCTGGAAAATAAAGCAATGTCCCATAAAACAGAACAATAAACAAAGAAATGAAAAATCTGACATAAAAGACTTAGGGTATATATTTAGAAGTTCCAGCATCTACTTAGTAGAAAAGAAAGAAAAACAGACTGGAGAAATGAGAAACAATAAAAGAAATAATCAAGGATAATTTTATTGAGATGAACAAAGATTTGGGACTTCACTATTGACCACTAAGCAAAAATAATTAATAAAGATGCTTATCTAGACATCCTAGAAAATCTGTTAACTCATTCTAAAATGAAAGTAAGGAATTACTTACAAAGAAACTGGCATTTGAGGGGCGCCTGGGTGGCTCAGTCGTTAAGCGTCTGCCTTCAGCTCAGGTCATGATCCCAGGGTCCTGGGATCGAGCCCCGTGTCAGGCTCCCTGCTCGGCGGGAAGCCTGCTTCTCCCTCTCCCACTCCCCCTGCCTGTGTTCCCTCTCTCGCTGTGTCTCTCTCTGTCAAATAAATAAATAAAATCTTAAAAAAAAAAAAAAAGGAAACTGGCATTTGAGCAATATCCAACTTTATTTTTACAATACAGAATTCTAGAAGACAATAACATTATCACTAATGTGTAAGGTAAAAAAAAAAGCAAATATATCTTCAATTTTCAAAAAATTTATGCAAGAAAATTCTTCAGCAAGACAAAAAGTAAAATGAGCAAAAAGGAAGGCTTGAAATAAAAAGCTTGGTGATAAGTAAAAATAATTTAAAATATAAGGCTAAAGGATTTTATTATGGTTATGATCTTGATACAATTGTTATAAAATATTGAGGCAAAATATTAAACAAAATTGAGCAGTCTTGAACTAAAATTAGATATAATTTCAACTAAACAGAAATTTGTGGGAAAATTCCCCATAGGGAAAGTAAAATAATTGTATTTGTATAGAAAACCATGTGTGTATTTTTTCATCAATATATCTGAAAGTGTAATATTTGTTAATAACTTTTCCAGGGGTATGAATGGACTTTCACTTTTACTGTTTACAATTCATGCTAATGGAATTTTTATAGCAACTTTGTATTGCTTTTATAATTTAAGAAAGTAATAAATACATTTCTAAAGATGTTCACTAAAAATTTAAGAACAGTCACTGGAGTAATGAAATAATGCTCACCAAAGAAGATATATAGATGACAAATAAGCATATGAAAAGATGTTCCGTATCATATACCACTAGGTAAATGCAAACTAAAACAATAATGAGATACCACCACACACCTATTTAAATGGCCAAAATCCAAAACACTGAAGTAATCAAATGCTGGCAAGGATGTAGAACATCAGGAACTCTCATTCACTGCTGATGGGAATGCAAAATAGTACAGTGAAAAACTGAAAAACTGAGGGTCACTTTGGAAAACAGTTTGGCCGTCTCTTACAAAACTAAATATACTCCTACTATATGATCCAGCAGTCATGCTCCCTGGCATATACCCAAATGAGATGAAAACTGTTCACACAAAAACCCACACATGGATGTTTATAGCAGCTTTATTCATAATTGCCAAAACTTAGAAGTAACCAATATGTCTTTCAGTAGGTGAATGGGTAACTAAACTGTGGTACATCCAGACAATGGAATATTATTCAGTTCTAAAAAGAAATGGACTACTAAATCATGAAGACATTGAGGAAGCTTAAATGTATATTACTAAATAAAAGAAGCCAATCTGAAAAGGCTTCACACTGTATGATTCCAACTATATAACATTCTGGAAAAGGTAAAATTATGAAGACAGAAAAAAACATCAGTGTTTGCCAGGAAAGAAGAAGGAAGAAGAAAACAAAATTGAAATTATAAGCTAGCAATAAGTGGTAATGAAAACACTACAGTTTGATATCTTTAAAATTTGACCAAAGAGTACTCAGAGAAAAATTAACAGCTTTAAAATAAATAAACCAAGCATTCAATGAATGAAACTAAAAAAACAAAAACAAACAAAAAAAAAACTAAGGAAGAGATTAATTAAAAATAAGAACATAAATTAATAAAATATAAATTATACAAGCCACCAGAGAGGAGTAGGTAATTATAAAATCAAAGGCTGTTATTTTAAAGGTCAATTAGAAAGTTAAAGTTCTCAGGACAGACAAATACTAAATGATTTCACTTATATATGGAACCTAAGAAACCCCAACTAAAGATACTGAGACAATTTAAAAAGTTAATTGTATCTAATATCTAATCAGTAAGGAGAGAGAAAGAGAGAGAAAATATGTAAAATTTAGGAATGCATAGGAAGGTGGTTACATTTATTAGGAAATACTATATGTGAATTTATAAAAATATAAATTACTAAAATTGATGCAGGTTTGATAGATAATGCACAGATACAAGAACAACTAAAAAGTGTATTGATTTGGGACAGGGGAGAGACCAAAGTGGTTTTTTAAGCAGAAGTTACAATTGTCTACCTAGAATATACAAGAAACTAATTAAAACACTATTAGAATTAAAAAAAATTTAAGTATGTGGCTGGATATTAGAACAAAGTGGAAAAATTAATAGCTTTTCTATATACCAACTCAAAAATGTAATATTAAAAATGTTATTTCAATACCAGAATCACACAAAGACATTATGACCAACAACTCCCATGAACATGATGCAAAAATTTTCAAGAAAATATTAACAAATCAAATCTAGTAATATATAAACAGGATATACAGCATGACCAAGTGGGGTTCTTCCCAGGAATAGCAAGTCTTGGAAAACCAACTTTGGAAAACATTCAGTGTGATTCATTATATTAACAGATTAAATAAGAAAAACCATATGATCATATCAATTGAGGCCAAAAAAAGCACTGGACAAAATTCAACATTCATTTATAATAAAAACTCTCAGCAAACTAGAAACAGAAGATCCCAGATAAACAAAACCTGAGAGAATCCCCTGCTATCACCAGCCCTACAAGAAATATTAGGGGGATGAAAAGAAGGGACACATGCACCCCAATGTTCATAGCAGCAATGTCCAAAATAGCCAAACAGTGGAAGGAGCCGAGATGTCCTTCAACAGATGAAAGGATAAAGAAGATGTGGTTCATACATACAATGGAATATTACTCAGCCATCAGGAAGGATGAATACCTACCATTTGCATCGACATGGATGGAACTGGAGGGGATTATGCTAAGTGAAATAAGTCAAGCAGAGAAAGACAATTACCATATTGCTTCATTCATATGTGGAACATAAGGAATAGCACAGAGGACAACAGGCGAAGGGAGGGAAAACTGAATGGGAAAAAATCAGAGAGGGAGACAAACTATGAGAGACTCTGGACTCCAGGAAACAAACTGAGGGTTACGAAAGGGAGGGGGAGTGGGAGGATGGGGTAACCGGGTGATGGGTATTAAGGAGGGCATGTGTTGTGATGAGCACTGGGTGTTATATGCAACTAATGAATCATTGAACACTACATCAAAAACTGATGATGTACTATATGTTGGCTAACTGAACATAATAATAAAAAATAAATAAAAGACACTACCAATTTAAAAAAAGGAAATATTAGGGGGAGTCCTTCAATCTAAAAGGAAAACACAACAGAGTAACTCAATTCTCCATGGAGAAATAGTGACAGAAGTAAATTTACAAGCAAGTATAAATGTATAAGTGCACAGAATGTATATGGAATAAACGTATATAAAAAAACTAGAAACAGAAGAGAATTTCCTCAACTTGATAGTCTATAAAAATCATACAACAGTACAATGATGAAAACCTGAATGCTTTTCCCCAAAAATATGAAACAAAGCAGAATATCAGCTTTCACCATTCTTATTCAACATAATACTGGAAGGTTTATCCAGCTTAATAAGGCAAGAAAAGGAAATAAAAGGCATAGAGTTTGGAAAGGAAGAAATAAAACTTTCCCTTATTTCATAACATGATTGCTTATGTAGAAAATCCCAAGGATTCTCTGGAAACAAACAAACAAAAAAACAAACAAAAATACTAGAACTAATTGATTTTTAACAAGGTTACACAGAATATAAGATCAAAAAACAAAACCAATCATATTTCTATAGCAGGTGAATGTATGAAAACTGAAATTAAAAGCACAACGTCATATATAATCACTCCAAAAATGAAATACTTAATATAAATCTTTTAAAAAATGTAAGATACATATGCTGAAAATTACAGAGTTGATGAAAGAAATAAAAAATCTAAATAAATAGATACACCATTTTCATGTATTGGAAGACTTAATACAGTAAAGATGTCATTTCTCCCCAACTGATTCATAGGTTTAATGCAATTCCTGCCAAAAATCCCAGCAAGATTTCTGTAGGTATATGCAAGCTTATTCTAAAATTTATATGAAAATACAAAGGAACTAAAAAAACTAAAACTATCTTGAAAAATTCCACTTTATAGACTTACTACATAGTTACAGTAACCAATAGTATCTCCCTATTAAGGCTATTTTGAGGATTATAAAAGATAATATATGTTAAGACATTAGGTATGTATCTTGCACATAGTAAGTACCTAACAAAGTGAGCTATTACTCAAACATTTTACATCTGAGGAAGTGACATTTAAGTAAAATAAAATGCCCACAGTCATACAGATAATAAGTGTTGGAGCAAGAATTTGAGCCAAGTCCCACTGACTCCAAGTCCCAGTGACTTACCACTGTATTATAAACATCACCAAAAAGAAATTACCTTACCACAGGCCACTCAAAACTTCCCACTCAAATCTTATTTGTCTGTGGATGATAACACTCTGAGATCTCTTCAGAGTATCCCAATTTACAAATATTAGAATCTTTTGTGGCCCCAACTGGTCTGCCTATTCAAGTCATTTTTTTATATTAGTTTTTTTCCTTGCTAAGAAGTGAATCCCATGGTTATCCTTGACTCCTTCAGTAATGGGACTCTGATAGATATTTAAGGACCCAAAAGTCCCATTCTGTAAAACATAAAATGCCTTGTCCCCTTCCTATAAATGATTCATCACAAGTATTATCCCAACAAGCCTATGATCGATAGGAACATCTTCATTTGTGTGTAAATGATACCCGTCTTCTTGGGCCAGTGCTTTCTCTCACTCCTACACCTACAGACACTAAAAGAGATTAAGTGGGTCTTCTCAATACATCCCATGAAATATTGATTAAAGGTCTAGTTAAATAAGTGTATTAATGTAGACTTAAAGCACTCAAGTGAGTAAGAACATCCCAGGGGGAAACATTTCTACAGAGCAAGTGAGACAAAAATTGGATACTTTGGAAATGGTGAGAATGTTCCTGGGTACACAGATCCTTTTTGCAATGTAACACAACAAAGTAGGACTTTTATCAAATGATCCCAGTGATAAAAGCCTGGCCCTTGGAGAAGAGCTAAGATGGGAGAGGGGAGGGGAAGTTAAAAATGAAACAAACGAGCAAGCAATGACATTATAAATTATTTCTCAGCAAATTCACTTAAAATCATGAAACTTTTTACTCTCTCTTTTTATTTAATCTCCTTCCCATTCCCCTCCTAACCCCCCAAAATAGAAATAAGCCATAATGCCTGCAATTCACTGCCTATGTTTCGTTTCTTTGGGGGAAAATCATCTCAGACTTAGCTTTTTCCTATGATTTGGGGGTATACTTAGTCTCTTTTTTAGAATCCAGGAAGACCCTTCATATTTCTTTTACTTAGAAATTGTAGATTGGGTGGATATAAGAGCTGCAAGAGGTCTTATAGAACTTCTAATCCTTTACATTTTCAAACATGGAAACTAAGATCTATAAAGGTAAAAAAGACTTATCTAGAGACTCACAGTTTGGTAGCACTGGAATCATGCCATCAGATTTTCCAATCTGGGATAGAGGGGGAAAAATGTTGTCATTCTTCAGAAGGAAAATCTCTTTAGATAAATACCAAAAGTAGAAATATTCCTCTCCCACATCACAGCTCCAACTGTGTACAGAAGGTTGAGAATCTGCACATGGCCACTTTGCTCCCAGTCACCAGGGATCAGAGAAGGAACGGAACACCCCTCAGGGCATCCTGGATATCAGGGCAATCAGCCCTGGCATTTGCTATGTGTAAGGAACCAGGTGGATGGGACTGAGCTGGCTGGCCAGGCACATTGGCCCTGCCTCCCACCCCAAGTGCTCCCTCAGATAACAGGACTCTGAGAAACAAAAAGGAATGCCTCAGAGGACCATTTCTTATTACTTGTTTGGGTACCATCCAGAGACACAGAAAGGAGTTTCCCAGCCAGTGGCTACAAACAAGTCTTACTGTCTACAACCCCAAAGCCAAGCTGCTAAATTGGGTCTAAATTTTTTTTTAAACAAATTTAGCCCTATTACACTATTATAATGCCTCTCACTACATAAATGGATGAAGTACTCCAATTAATAGACAAAGATTTGGGTTTAAGAAGAAAAAAAACCCAGACTGAGTTTAAGAAAACAACAACAACTACAACAATATATGGCTTGTAAGATGAACACCTAAGATATAAGGAACAAAAAAGGTAGAAAGTAAAAAATAATTATACATAGAACATAAATAATATTTTTATATAGTCTATGAAAACAACAACCACATGAAAGCTGGTGCAGCCATATTAATATTAAATTAGGTAGATTTCAGGTCAAAGAAGTCACTACATATTAAAAATACACTATATAATGATAAAGTTTTGGTTCACCAACATGTATACATCTAAAAATAGGCCCTCAAAAAATCTAAAGAGAAATTTTGACAGAGCTAAAAGGAGAAATAGACAAATCTACAAGAATCTTCTGTATTCTTAGTGTCAGACAAAGGAAGAATGTGGAAGAGAAGATATGAACAACAAGATTATAT
The DNA here is from genome assembly GCF_029215605.1 of Mirounga angustirostris. NCBI lineage: Eukaryota > Metazoa > Chordata > Mammalia > Carnivora > Phocidae > Mirounga > Mirounga angustirostris. The sequence continues at coordinate 41,727,647 of NW_026991720.1, forward strand.
ATGCTAACCCACTGACATATATAGAACATGGCTAAATGCACATCTTTCATCTTTCAAACACAAGTGAAATGTAAAAAGAAGAGGGGAGGCAACATATACTAGGTCATAAAGAAAGTCCTATCAAATTTCAAGTGATTGAAATCATGTGGAGAATGATCTCTGATCACAATGAAATAAACCTAAAAATTAGAAAATACCCATATGTTTGGAAATTAGAAAATATACTCCTCAATAATCTGTGGGTCAAAGAAGAAATCACACTGGAATGAGACATTAAGTTTGAATATAAAGCTAACCAAAAAAAATCTACATTTTAAAAAGTGTAGGCTGCAGCCAAAAGAGTTTTTAAGGAGGAAATTATAGCCTTAAAATGACTATATTAGAAAATAAGAGGGACCTCTCTTGTTTTTCTTGATCAGTTCTGCCAATTGATTTTTTTTTTAAGTTTATTTATTTAAGTAATTTCTACACCCAGCACAGGGCTTGAAGTCATGAACCCAAGATCAAGAGTTGCATGCTCTACCAACTGAGCCAGCCAGGTGCCCCTGATTTCTTGATCAATTTTAATAGTCTTCAAAAAAACCAAACTTTTGGTTTTGTTGATCTGCTCTATTGAATCTGTGTTTTTTATTTTATTAATTTCTGTTCTCAACTTTATTTCTTTTCTTCCACTTTATTTCAGTTTATTTTGTTGTTCTTTTTCTAACTTTTTCAAATAGATGTTTAGGTCAAATTGTTTCCTAGTTTCCCCTGAAAATTATACTGTAGCCTCCAAAGGAAGCCAATCTGAGAACCAGACAACATGTCAATTGGTCAGCTCAAGTTAAAAGTGTTCATCAAGAATGTTATTCTTTCTAAAAATTTCTATTTTTCTAACAAAGTTAAAAATAAGTGATATGAAAAGACTAAAAGTAAAGTACCTTCATCATAGTCTGAAAAAATTTTAAGTCCATCAGAAAGAAATAACAGGGACCAAAAAAACCCCACAAGAAATATCACTAAAGAGCTCTTCCTCTCCCTCCACTCCCCCTACTCAGGTGCACTCCCTCTCAGTCTCTCTCTCTCTCTCTCAAAGTGAATAAATAAATCTTCAAAAAAGAAAAAATAATTTGAATATTCCCAAATAGGAAATAGGAAACAGAATTTACCCTTTCTGGCACAGTGGGGTATATCCATGAGTCTACCACAGTGGCTAGAAGTAGCTACCACATTCACTCCACCTCCCAATAAGCATGAAAGTAAGGTAATTCTGGGGCTCATTTGTGAATTTGTGGAGACAGGCCATCCACAGCTTAATATGACTTCAACTTTCAATCAACAGGCCAGAGAATCAAGTGGAAAATTCCCCACCTATGGCCTTCTTAGTCATTTTCTAAGCTAATGATAAGAATAAGAGGAATCACTAAAAACAGATGAGACCATTTTCCCCAAGCAGACTGAGTCATATCCCTTGACTCCTGAGAAATTTCCAGAGGTGCCTAAACATTGCTAAGTTCCTCCACATCTTCTAAGCAACCAAAAACACAGCTTATTGCACTTTGAACAATTGCTCAACCATCCATCAGCTGTATCTAAAAGAATAAAAATACACGCTACTGCGAGAGAAACTGAGAACTCTTAAGTGGGACCACATCCACACCTGTCAGTGCAGCTTTGCAGAAGTTAAACTTTTCATCTCTTATTCAACAATAAAAGCATTCCTTGTGGTCTGGAGACAATTTCTGCCTAAAGAAGGATATGTAACTGAGAGCACAAACAGGGTAGTAGAAATCCTGTGTTCAGCTTTGTCACCACCAAATTACACCAGCAGTGTATTAGTCAGGATAACTTCAATAGCTTCTGTAACAAATTAACTCCCAAGATAGTAGTAGTCTAATGCTGTAGTTTCACCCATGTCATGGTCCAATCAGGTGTCCAGTCTTTGATGTAATAGTTTAGGGATGCCAGTTCTTTTCATCTTGTTGTGCTTCCATTTTCTAGGATTTCCTGAGTCTCCCATAGGATCCTTTGCATTCACCTAGTGAGTGACAGAAGAGGATTGTGCCCAGCTCAGAATAGCACACACCACTTATGCCCATATCTCATGGGTAGTATCATAACTCTGACCACAGGTTTAGTAAATGCAGTGGAAGTAATGAGATGGATGAGCACCTGGGCAGTCTGTCCTGGTGAGAAAGCACATCATTCAAATACTCTGGCACTCACTTTAGAATGATACATAAAATGAGGTAGTGGAACAATAGAATCTCTAAGTTCACACCCAGTTCTCGTGTTCTGTGATTCTCAAATAGGAGAATATCCCTAGCTTGGGTTCACAGACATGGTCTGCACATAAGAGAAGGTGTTTTACCACTCTGCTATTATCTGAGACTTTCCTTCCACTTCTTGACACGACATTTGTCTTTAGCACTTCTAGTAATGTCCAAAAAAGTAAGGGAATGCATGTGATTAAAGCTGACTGACGGGCGCCTGGGTGGCTCAGTTGGTTAAGCGTCTGCCTTCGGCTCAGGTCATGATCCTGGAGTCCCGGGATCGAGTCCCACATTGGGCTCCCTGCTCGGCGGGGAGTCCGCTTCTCCCTCTGACCCTCCTCCCTCTCATGCTCTCTGTCTCTCATTCTCTCTGTCTCAAATAAATAAATAAAATCTTTAAAAAAAAAAAACAAAAAACTGAGCCATCAACAGCAAATCAGGGGCCCTGCTAGCCCTAACGTTCCATAATCCATTGTGTCATGCTCCTCATTTAGCAAAAAAGTTGTCCAAGAACCCCTGAATCCCTGGGACTGGAACAACCATATGGCTTCAGTAGCAGTTCTCTCATAAAGGCTGAGCTTCATGGTTATTGCTACGGTCATAAGAGAGATTAAGAGGCTAATGATCTTAGTGGACTTAATATATGTGTGTTTTTCTGAAGATCTCCAAAGTCCGATTTTCTCCATGGTTGGGAAACATTGCTGACATGAGCATAAATGAATAATCTGTCATTGATATGTATCTGACTATTGCTATCAAGATTTGAATAAGCATTTAAATCAATAATAAATTTGAAACAAACTGGTTAACTACCAAATAAATCAGCCCGATGTCATTTCCTTTGGTGTCTTATTTTCTTTGTTTTGTTTTACAGTATGAGATGTAAAATGAGAGATAGAGAGTATCAAGATGAGATAGAGAATATCAGTCCTGATGATGTTTTCTACTTTATCATAACAAGTAGTCCAGCTTTGGGCGCCTGGGTGGCTCAGTTGGTTGGACGACTGCCTTCGGCTCAGGTCATGATCCTGGAGTCCCGGGATCGAGTCCCGCATCGGGCTCCCTGCTCAGCGAGGAGCCTGCTTCTCCCTCTGACCCTCCCCCCTCTCATGTACTCTCTCTCATTCTCACTCTCTCAAATAAATAAATAAATCTTTAAAAAAAAACAACAACAACAAGTAGTCCAGCTTTGTTGTTTAAATATTCTAAAAGTCAGGGCACCTGGGTGGCTCAGTTGGTTAAGCGACTGCCTTTGGCTCAGGTCATGATCCCAAGGTCCTGGGATTGAGCCCTGCATTGGGTTCCCTGCTCAACAAGGGCCTGCTTCTCCCTCTCCCTCTGCCACTCCCACTGCTTGTGCTCTCCTGCTCTCTCTGCCAAATAAATAAATAAAATCTTAAAAAAAAATTTTTTTAATTTAAAAAAATATACTAAAAGTCGATTTGAAGAAAGGTTTAGATAAAATACCATATTTTTCAATTAGGATCTTGTGACAAAAAACAGGTAAGTGTATTTGTTAATAGAGATCAGATGTGGTGTTTTCACAGCTAGAACTGTAACTGAGTATCAGAAAAAGAATTTTATATATCAATATTTTATTAAGTGGGGTTATTAAAGGAGAACTTGCAAAAATAATTGCCAATTATCTTCTTTAAAATACTATTTTCATTGTCTTATTTTATAATTTGACCTTAAATAAACAACTCTTTCTATAATATTTGTTTTTGCTACAACTAATATATATAAAGTGAGATTTACACAATAGAATTTTCTTTAGAAGACCCTCTCTGTAGACTGGCCATATTTCATCAAATTCTTTGCATGCATTACTGAGTATTCTTATAGATTAACAGTTGCCTGATATCACCTTGAACCAGAGTTGGGCAATTTCATTATGTAAGGGAACTAAAGCACCCTGGCATAATTTGGTGAAATTTTCAATAGCACAAATCTATTTTGTTTTAAGTGTTTTTATAATATATGCATCTAATTATAGTTGGCCAAAAGTCAATAATTTAATTCAGCTGAAATTCTCAAATCAATCAATGTATCATACTATATCATGACCAAGTTACCATTACCTAAGAATGTAGGAGCAAATTTACCAATGAATAGCATTTATTAATAATCAAAGACTAAAAGATCATATGATTATCCTCATAGAAGTCAAAGAGGATCTTAAGAGTCAATAGCACTTTCTATTAAATAATCTTTAAAAACTATAAATAAAAAGAAGATATTTCCTTAACGTAGTAAGGATCAAATTAATAATGAAACACTACAATGTTTGCATTAAAGTCAAAAGCAAGCCAAGGATTCCCACTATCACTACCATTATTCAACACTGTACAGTGACTTTTTGCTAAAGAGGACAAGAAAAAAAAAAGAACTAAGTTTAAATATTAGAAATGAAGAGAAAATACCAAGCAGGAGAACATCAACCCAGTTAATGTCATCTCCTTTCAATTTATCCCTGGTGTTCCCTGGATCAGTGGTTTGTTTAAATCATAGGTCTAACCCCTCGTCCCTGAAGATTTTATACTTGGGGTTTTAACATTTTGGTTTTTTAAGTCACTAAGTATTGGAGTTGGGAAATAAAGAGATGAGGTACTTGGGCCTGAGTTATCCAATGTGGGTCCTTTAGAGTACTGGCATTAATGAGTGTGATGTGAAAATGGAGTTGTGTGGCTAAATAAGGTAAGCGAATTCTACATAAAACAGGACTTTTTGCCCTACAGGACTCCTCAGAACTACCATGTGCAGCTTTGTGTTATGAATATCCAGGAAGGCATATAGCATATAGTGTTCCCCAAAGTACCTGACCATGAGACCCTCCTTGCCCTTTTCCTGAGAAGTGTCTCAGGGGATCAGGCTTCCATGAAACACATTTTGAGAAACAATCTTCTAGGATTATCCCCTCATTTCACAGATAAGAAATCTGATGCCCAGAAGAAGAAGTGACTTGTTGAAGGTCATTCAAGGACTCCATAGACAGGCAGGAACTAAAAGCCATGTTTCTCCCCTCACTCTCCCAACTCCTGCCTCTCTGAGATGCTCCTGTAACTGCTTTCTCGCCACACCCTGCCCAGTATGATTAAGTGCTATCCTAGTTTGCTAGGGGTACTATAACAAAATACCACAGGCTGGGTGGCTTAAACAACAGAGATTTGTTTTCTCACAGTTCTGAAGCTAGAAATCTGAGATCAAGGTGTCAGCAGGTTTGGTCTCTTCTGAGGCCTCTCTCCTTGTTTCTACTTCCACCCAGTTCACAAACCTAAGCCACTTGGCATGTATGCACATGTCTGTGGAAAATCTCCTTTTCCTATAAGACACCAGTCATGTTGGATTAGGACCCAACTCTATGACCTCCTTTTACCTTAACTACCTCTTTAAAGGCCCTATCTCCAAATGCAGTCACATCTGAGTACTAAGTTAGGACTTCAACATATGACCTTGGGGAGGACACAATTCATCCATCACAGGTGCCATTTCTCAGGGTCTTGTAGTGCCCAGTGCTTCTCAGTCATAGTTGCATCTCATTGAGTATAGACAAATATGGTATGTGTCTGGTATGGTATCTGTGGACAATTTGAGATAGGAACTGTGTTTGTATTACTGTCAAATGTTACAGATCCCGGAATACTCTAGATGCTTAGTGAATGTTTGTTGTTGCATATATGAATTACAGAGTCAAAGGACCTGACTACAAGCCTGTGCTCTACCACTTACCAGTAGGACAACTGCTGAGACAAATGGTGATAATAAGAGCCTCCCATCATTTTCGTGAGAATTCAATAAAATATGTCCCTGGCAAAGTGCCCAGCATATGGAAGGAGCCCCATAAATGTTAATTGAATCTGAGGTTGTATCTTCTTCCAGATCTCTATAAAAAACTAATTAATAACAGTGATTGCTAATGCTTAGTAATTAAATTGCTTTATAAAAACAATAATAATGAGGTGTGCCAATCTGGGCCACATAGACACATAAAGGATTTGCCATCGACAACAATATTCCATAAATTTTGTCTCACAGGTCAAAGCCAATTTCAAATCTAGGTAATTAAAGACTTTCAGCCAAGGATTTTGTCTCCTCCCGGCAGGGTAGACACCATGTGACACCTTCTTGGGCAAAGTAATGAACAAAAAAGTGCCCTCTGGGGGTGGAATGTCAGGTCTGTTGCAGGACATTCTAGGTCTAGGTGATACTGTTGGCCAAGAACATTTTAAAACTTTGATGTTGTTCAAGGAAAAGATTCTCCTCTAGTTTGAGTCAAAGAGACACTTTTAGGGTAAAGACCGGTCAAGCTCAGGCCATAACAAAAATCTCCAGAGGCATCGAAACTTGTTTGCCCCATGTATGAGTAAGCTATTGTCCCAGTTCTGCTGCATAACAAACTGCCCGATGCTGCTCAGACCTCCTGCTGCGGGGGAGTATAACTGAGTAATAGCCCCAGCTGCTGCCCTTCTGGATCCACCTGGAAGGCAGTGAGGCCACACTTTCAATGAGAAGCACAGTAGGGGTACTAATGCAGACCTACTCCTTTCATAGTGGACTCAAGGACTCCCCATCAGGCTGGCCAGAACTTCCTTAGCCCTGTGCTGCAACCTGGGACTCTACCTACTCACTCCTTCCTTCCCTCTTTCTTATACAGAGGCCAGACTTGTGGCTCAATCTGAAGGATCTCCCTACCTTCTCTGTCTCTCTCCTCTTTATCCTTCAACAGCATTTCATCCAATAAATCTCCTGGACATCTATTTCCAACTTGGCATCTGCTTCTCCAAGGATATGGACTAACATATACCCCAAAGTTTAATCACTTAAAACTATAAAGTTTTCCTTTTGCTCATAAGTTCACAGGCTGGTTGGGTGGTATTTCTGGCCCAGGTCATACTAGGTTGACCTCAGCTGGGCTTGCTCATGCTTCACAGTCAGGCGGTGAGTCAGGTAGGCATGGAGTGATCTAGGATTCCCTCAACTGGGGTGTTTTAGCCTTGTTTCACATGATCTCTCGTCTTTGCACTTGTGCACATTGCATTTTCTCAAGAGAAGAGTGTAAGTGTTCAGGCCTCTTAAGATCTGGGGTTGGAACTAACATCAACTTATTTCCACTGCATTCAATTTGTCAACACAAGTCAAAAGGCTAGCCTAGATTGAGGGTTGGAGCAACAGACCCCACCTCTTGATAGAAGGAACATTCTAAAGGGCATGGCCATAGGGTGGGGTAAAGAATTGCAATCAATCTCTCACACCCCATTTACCAGCATTATCCCCAAACACACTGCCATGTCTGTGCCAATAACTGCCTTGGCCTTTGGAGAACTGTCCGAGTAGACCTGGCCAATAAGTATCCCTGGTCTCCTCACTTGGGCTTAGCTGCCCATCACAGAGCCTGGCACTGTCCTGGGCAGAATTCCCAGCAAGAGGTAGCCATATGAATTGATAAACGCAGCTTCAGGAAGCTTCTCCTAGTGGTCCAGTCTTCCTAGTGGGGAACTTGAAAAGGTTAACTCTGAGTACAACAAGGAGTCTTTCCCGTCTGTTCCCTGTCACCCCGCATCAGTTTCAGGTCAGGAATGCTAAAAGAAAACAGGGCACATAAGCATTTGAACTCAACCTTACTTTCCTGAGGAGCAAACTGACAATTAGGACCAGGACCTGCATCAAAAAAGAGCAACCCAGCATGAAGTCCGTCTAATTAGTCATATGAACAGAGAGCTTCCCCTCCGCTTCCTCTAGAACATACGCTTGTCAGATCTTATCAGGAAGGCTTTGTTCCCTGACATGCTATTGAAAGGGGATTGGGTACAGGTAGCTTCACATTAAAACCATGAGTGCCCCTCTCCAGGCCACAAAACATTCTTCTGAAAATTACTTTTAGATTTATTTTTGGCCTTGTGAGCTGCAAATTAATTTGTGAAGTGAGGCTTTTAATTATGCCTTGAAGATAGACCTATAAAGAAAACCAAGCACATGGTCTCTGGTTCAAAACCCCGACCTTTTTAATACCTTGTCTCGTGTTAATGGGAAACTGAGCAAGATGAAGAATTCAAGGTGAAGGCTGGACATGGTCCGCTAATCCTGGGAACTGGATTGTTTAGACTTCTGTACTTTATACTTTTTTCCCCCTTAAAAAGTTTTTGTGTGCCACTGAAGGTCACCAGGCCTGTCATCAGAAAAGATTAGAGAAGACATACACATTGCACCTTGATCCAGGCATTGCAGAAATGACTTTCCTACTTTTGAGGGTTTGGCCAGACCCAGACCTCCAGGAAGACAAGGCCTGCCGGGGTATGAGATCTTGCTACTTCCTGCATTCGCACAGTGGGTTGGCCTGGCTTTCTGCCGTGTGTCTGTATTTTATTCAAGTGTTAGGTTTTTGGGCAAGTCACATCTCCTCTCTGCATGCAGCTCCTGGCCCAAGCAGATTGTGACCACATGACTATTAATGTGATTTGAGTCATTTATTTTCTGTTTGGAGTTCATGCCCATATGTAAAACTATTCTCTCTACTGGAGCCATGTGCATAGAAGCACGCTTTTATTTTCTCTTTAGACCGTTGAATAGAGATGCATACGGCATGTCTAATGTATGGAGAATGAGAAGTGGAATATCAGCTCTGCTACCTTCACATTCCCCGCTCTCTTTCCCATCTGAGAAAAAAATTCCTTTTATCAATTCTAGGGGGCTTTGTTACTTAACTGGGTTGTAAACTCCTAGCTGCCCTTCAAGATCTTCTCTAGGAAGCCTTCCCGGGCAACGCTCCCACAACACTTGCCCCATGCCCCTGGTACTGATGACCTTGCCGGGACCATTCCCTTTCATGCCTGACTCACTTGTGTCCTGGAAGACAGAGCCTCTGCTGAGCCAGCTGTTCAGCCCAGACACCTGGAGGCTCTCTATACCTTTGCCCAAGGAAGGGAGAGAGGGAAACCACTACACATAAATGAGACTTAGTTATTGCTGCAGCAGAACGGAAGTCCTATATCTTGAAGCTTTTCCATAGCACTGCCCAATATTTGGTAAAAGGAGAGGTGCATGGACATGCCCAAAGAAGGTGAGTTACCCATGTCTGAAAGGCTCTCCTAAGAAAGTAGCCTGGCTGCTGAGACCCCTCAGAATAGCATTAAAATGGAGGTCCCAGGCATTGGCATGGCTTTCTATGTTCAATTGTGATGCTTCAGCGGTCCCAGAAGAATGATCCATCTTGGGGTGGGAATTTCTCAAAGAGGTGGTTCACACCTGTTGATCCCATTTGCTGGCCACCCAGTCTCACACTCACCCCTGTGCTCTGGCCTCAGCCCCAGCAACTTGCACAAACGATTCTCCCAAAGGTCACCAATCACCAATCTGATCACCAAATCCAATAACTCTTTTCTTTGATGCATTGGCTGCTACAAGACCCTCTTTACTGCCTTGAAATGCTCTCATCTCATGAGTGTGTCCTTCTGATAGCCCCCTCCCTCAGAGGGAGTGGCTCTGTGGTTTCAGCTTTTCTCTCTTTGGGACTGTCTCCCGTGCAGTCACTTTCTTTAAAATACTTCTGGGGGCGCCTGGGTGGCTCAGTCGTTAAGCATCTGCCTTCGGCTCAGGTCATGATCTCAGGGTCCTGGGATCGAGTCCCGCATCGGGCTCCCTGCTAGGCAGGAAGCCTGCTTCTCCCTCTCCCACTCCCCCTGCTTGTGCTCTTTCACTGTGTCTCTCTCTGTCAAATAAATAAATACAACCTTTAAAAATAAAATAAAATAAAATAAAACACTTCTGTGTATGATGTGCATGTGTGTGTGAGTTAAGCTTAGTCTACACCCTAGGCACTGGTTAGCTAGCAGGGGAAGAATCCACACCCTCCCCACCCCCACCCCGTGTGCCTGTGTAACAAGCACTTCTAACGTTGTTATTTACATCTGCATTAGAGGGAGTGTTATTTTGTACAAGGGCTGTTAACAATCATTTTAAATCAGTGAAAAGGTGGCATACATGATACATGGTTGGCTAGAGAGATTTTATGAGCTCTGCCCTTACAGAAAGAGGTAGAGTGAGCTCTCTGGCTGACCCTCGGTTTACCACTGGGCTCACCCTGTGCCCATTCCCCCACTGCACACACACACTTAATGGGTGACTGTTGCCTGATATGACCAAAAGATTGTTTGCTCCTGGCATCACAATATCCTTGCATCCATTACATGAAGAATCTTTTAGGCGGGGTGCTTGTCAGAAGGCCTAAGGACAGACAAACCAGGGTTTCTCCAAGCTTGCAGGAACAGGTTGCTTCACTGTTTGATATAAATGTTCATGAGTCTATCTGAGGCTTCACTTGCATATAGAAGTTTGTGGGGGTGGGGGGAGAAGGGAGAACTTTACCTACCATTAAGGCCTAGAGGTTACTCCAAAACACTAACAACTGTTATCACAACTCCTGTTTACATCACTTTGCTCCATTCCAACTCTGGCTGTGGGTCATCTGCACACAGTGTTCTGAAAATCACACTCACAAACTCTGGAGCCAAACTCACCATCTATTCCCTGACTTTCATGTCTCTCTACATAGTAAAGTCATTCTTCCATCCAAGAAGATCTAAACACTGAGAATTTTCTGAGACTTCTACCTTTCCACCTTCCCTCTTCCTTCCAAATCTCACCCACTCTCCACAAAGACATCTTTGTAACCACTGGTTATCAAGGTCTGTTGGCCCTTCTTTAGAAACTTCTCTCTCCTCTGTCCCTTGTGTGGACCTGGGACCTTGCATCTAGACCACCAACCGCTACTGTCTGTCCCATCCACTATGTCTGCTCTGTCTCTCCCTCCCTTCACCACCATTGGGTTGTCATAAAGCCTGCAAGGTTCCCAACTCTCCTTTCTTACAGAATACATCTCTATATGAAAGACCCTCCCTCCTCAATCTGTCCTCAACCTGACTCTTTATCCTTGTAGTACTTATGTGATTCTTCTCCTCTGGAATTTCTTTTCACCCATATAAATCCTATTCATCCATCATTTCCAGCTGGATCCCACTTAGGACCTCCCAACCTCCTCCTCTGAACACCTGCAATTTAATCACATTCTAATCTGATACTGCTGGCTGTTCAATCATACATCCCCCAAGGGCAGGAGCCAAGTCCCACCCTTTGCATCCTCAGGTGCCCAGCACATTCATAATTTATTGATTATTTACCCAGAAAACATGCTGGTACTTGAGATTTGGTTTTATATAATTCATGTAATTCCAGATTCATATAATTCATATTCATATTAATATAATTCTTCAAAAACTGGCACTGTCCAATTCTGAATTATCTGGAGGGCATGTCTTAAAGAGTAACAATTTCCATACACTAAGGCTACTATCATTTTCCTCTCTTATTAATAAGTCACTGCTGTTTGGGGCGCCTGGGGGGCTCAGTCATTAAGCGTATGCCTTCAGCTCAGGTCATGGTTCCAGGGTCCTGGGATCGAGCCCCGCATCGGGCTCTCTGCTCCGCAGGAAGCCTGCTTCTCCCTCTCCCACTCCCCCTTGCTTGTGTTCCCTCTCTCATTGTGTCTCTCTCTGTCAAATAAATAAATAGAATCTTTAAAAAATAAAAATAAACAATAAGTCACTGCTGTTCATCTGACAGAAAGAGATGGGATGGAGCCCTCTCACTGTGATGGGTGTCTTGTGGCCAGCCTGTCACCATGAACTCAAGAGACAAGCATTTGCAAGAGAACTTCCTTAGCACTAATGAGCAGCATTTGTGCCATTGCACTGACTATTCTAAGTGAGCATTATCCTAGGGAATGTTAAACAAAGGGAAAGGAAAAATTGTGATGTCAGAAATTCATTCTGAAGCACAGCTAGCTGGCTTCAGAATAGATACTACTGATAGTATCTATAAAACCAAAATGGACAGTAACAAACTATTTTAGATAGTGGGAAAATATTATACATGAAATAAATAGCATAATCCAAAATTATCTTATGGATGATATTGTAATATTTCTTATTATTAATGGTTACCACATATTGGGCATCTATTGGATGTATATATAACACATACTTTACATGTATTATATAATTTTCCTCATCACCACAACTCTATGAGATGTGTTTTATTATCCTCCATTGTATAGGTAAGACAACTAAAGTTCAGAGAGGTTAAGTAACTTAGTCACAAAGGTTCCACGACTAGCAAGAAATGGAACCAGGTTCAAACTCCATTGTATCTGACATCATAGTCTTTTGAATGTGTTGTTTATCATTGCTAATGATTGTATTTTTTCAATATAGTATGAAAGTACATTGAATGTGACAGTGGTCTAGCTGGAGCATTTATTGCCCTATTGATTAATAAGGTTAATTCATACAGCAAATGACATTAGCACTCAACACAAATTTGTTTTACAAAATAACTTTCTTGACCACCAGAGTTGATTTATTTATTTGCCATGACCATGAGTATGTTATTTATTTATCACGATTATGATATTAAACAAAACCTATCAGTTTGGGCGCCTGGGTGGCTCAGTTGGTTAAGCGACTGCCTTCGGCTCAGGTCATGATCCTGGAGTCCCTGGATCGAGTCCTGCATCGGGCTCCCTGCTCTGCAGGGAGTCTGCTTCTCCCTGTGATCCTCCCCCCTCTCATGTGCTCTCTCTCATTCTCTCTCTCTCAAATAAATAAATAAAATCTTTAAAAAAAAAAAAACCTATCAGTTTGTCTTAGGTCATACAAAAATAATAGTTTATAAGTCATAAAAAATAATTATTTAAATAATTATATCTTTTTCAATTTATTCATACTTATTTTTGGTCATAGAGAGAGGTCTGGAACTAAGTTGGTAGACTATATTAGCAAGACTGGTCTTTGAATGATATTTTTAATGCTTTTTTGGAAATATACATATAGTGCATAAATCATATAGGTATAGCTCAATTAACTCTACATGATTATATCCCCATGTAATTGTTACCCAAATCAATACACAGAACATTTCTCGTACTTCAGAAGCATTTCTTGTCAATACACTCCCTCTCCCACCCAAGCACTCCTAGGCAGACTACTATTGCCACCAGAACAAGAGGAGACTTTTCATCAAAAACTACAGATGCCAGAAGATAAGGAAATGACACCTTGAAAGTGATAAATGAAAAAACTAGTGAAAACAACATTAAAAAAGAAAACCCGAATGGCACTGTCAGAACCATGTTGAGACTAAGGTGAACTGTGACTACGTGCAATGTGGGATCCCGGATGGGGTCCTAAACAGAAAAAGGACATTAGGTAAAAACTATGGAGACCTGGATAAGATTTCAGTTCATAATAATGTATCAATAATCACGGCGATGATGTATCAATGTTTGTGAATTATTTGTAACAAATGTACCATACTAATATAAGATGTTGACAATATGGGCAACTTCGTGGGGTGTATTTGGGAACTCTATCTTATCCGTGTAATATTTCTGTAAGTCTAAAAACTGTTCTGAACTAAAGTTAGGAAAATTAAATAAAGATGAAATAAAGACATTTCATACACCTAAATTAAGAAAATTTATTGTCAGCAGACCTGAGCTACAAAAAATGCCAAAGCAAGTTCTTCAGACTAAAGGAAAGTAATCTTAGATGAAAGCATAGAACTTCAGGGAAGAATGAAAAGCACTGAAAAACGTAAATGTATGGGTAAATTTTTAAAATATTAATTGTTTAAAACAATAGCAATAATGATGTCTTGAGTCTATGAAATATGTAAAGTAAAATATGATAATATGGCATAAAAGGTTGGAAGGGGGCAAATGGAATGAGATAGTTATGAAGTTTTTGCATTGTTCAGGAAGATCCCATAGCCACTAATGGAGTACTGATCACATGTGGCATGTGATGACATTCAGATTACTTTAGTTATTATGTGTGGTTGCCTAGGATGACTGCTGGTTGAAGGCAAGTCTTTAAGAGATCAAATGGCCACTGCACTGAGCCATTATGGTATAAATAAAATATAACAAAGACTGGACTGGGCTAGATATTTCTAATGGCCCTGGAGAAGTAACAGAAATAAAATTATAAGCATGGTGATTTAACTCCCAACTCAAGGCATGTTCAGAGAATCAGAGAGATTCTACAGCAACCTTAAAAAATGTAATTTCTTATAATCACAGGGCAGACATAGCTAATGATCAGATTTGACCTGCGCTGGGTTACTGAAAGTTGAATAATTGTTAGACCTTATATCATATAGGCTAATTTATCAAGAAGGATATACTTACCCAACTTTCTGAATTTAGTATGCTAGCTTACCTGGCTGCAAATGGATCTAATATTTTGCTTGTTTAGATAGATGAAACTATAAGCAGACAATCTATATCCAATGAGTCAAGATGCCAGAACTTCTCTGGTATAATGTGGAAGAAGGAATCAAAAAGCTTAGGGAGATGTAAATATTGCAGTGAATTTATTATAGGCAACCTACCCCTGTGTATCCTGGGAGGTGTCAGGACATAGTCCATCATGGAATTTAAAAATGCACTGGGGAGGGAAGAACAAGCATCCTTAAAAAGCTCTGTGGTGGCTGTCCTCTATAGGCTGAAGATACTGTCTACTAAAATAGGTGTGCTATTTCAGTGGAAATGATGGGATTTCAGAGAAATGGTAGCCAAGTGGCAGCATGATGGGTGCAATTGCCATAATGGGCAGCAGGGTTGGTTCAGCGGGGCAATCAGAGCGTTTAGACACATAAGGCTCTATGATGGTAGTTAACTGATCGTGGTGCCTCTAGGACTGAAATAGGCTGCCTAACATAATATTACTTGATTTATAGTATCAGAAAAATTGTAGATTTAGGAGCATAATTCTGACTTGTGTTGCCACAACAAGAGATAAAGAAAGACCATTCACCCAGTTCACAAACCTAAGCCACTTGACAGAACCAGAGCCTTTGATCTGAGGGAAAAGCAGCTCCCACTGCCATAAGTATGTACTGTAAATCTTTCTCCACACTTTCCCCAAAGGGACCTATGACCATTTAATTAAGTGACAATATACCAGGAAGAGAAAAAAAAAACAGTAATACCAACTTTTCAGAAGTTATTACACTGGCTTTGAGTTTACATTTCACTGTGATCTACTGGTCATAATAGGAGGTTTATGTATGCCTAATGTGGCAAATAGAGCTTGGGTCCTAGTCAGTCTCAGACTAGGCCTAGAGAGCCTGCTCCCCCATCCATGTGGTTATTTCCCAGGTGTTGCATTGTTGGAAAAGACATTAACAGTAGAGAACTGGGAGAATATCTTCACTGGCTCACTGACTTAATGTAAGGGCTTCTATGGGAGGAAGGGCCATGTTGAAAACCCCGGAACCATCACTTTTTACCAAAATAGTAAACCAAAGTAATGTCACGTATCTGGTGGAATTGCAAAGATTAATGCTAGCATCTAAGACTTGAAAGATGCAGGGGTGGTGATTCCTATTCTTCTCCATTTTAACCTACCTTTTTTTGGTCAGATAGAGAATGACTCCATTTACAGAAGGACAGGAATTATTGTTAAGTTAATGAAGTGGTATATTAATTGCAATTGATGTTTTAGATGTGGATATATTTCCTGGAAAAATGTAATAGAGTCCCTAGCCCTTATTATACAGCTAATGATTTCACAAATGCTTTTTCTTCTTTATCAATTAGCAAATTCAGTCAGAAGCAGTAGCTGGTAAGAACAACAATACACCTTTACCATCTTGCCTCAGGGTTATGCTACCCCTCTTGCTCCTTGTCAAGTATTGTCCACCATGTCCCTGATCATTTGGACATTCCAGAGAACATCATGGTGGCCCACCACATTGATAACATCATCTTGACTGGACTTGGTGAGTAGTAAGAGCAGGTATCTTAGATGCCTCAGTAAGATGTGCATTTTAGCAGGTAGAAGGTAAATCCCATAAAAATTCATGAACCTGCTGCTTGGTTAAAGACAAGTGGAACCTTTTGGTGAAAATGAAAGATAATGTAGTTCTATTTTTGTATCCTTTGGGTACTAGATATTTACCCAAAGGATACAAAAATAGAGATTCGAAGAGGTACATGCACCCTGATGTTTACAGCAGCATTATCAACAACAGCCAAACTATAAAAATAGCCCAAATGTCCATCAACTGATGAATGGATAAAGAAGATGTGGTATAGGGGAGACTGGGTGGCTCAGTTGTTAAGCGTCTGCCTTCGGCTCAGGTCAGTATCCCAGGGTCCTGGGATCGAGCCCTGCATCGGGCTCCCTGCTCACCGGGAAGCCTGCTTCTCCCTCTCCCACTCCCCCTGCTTGTGTTCCCTCTCTCACTGTGTCTCTCTCTGTCAAATAAATAAATAAAATTAAAAAAAAAGAAGATGTGGTATACATATATATGTAAATATATGTATATATAATGGAATATTACTCAGCCATCAAAAAGAATGAAATCTTGCCATTTGCAATGACATGGATGGAGCTAAAGTATATTATACTAAGCAACATAAGTCAGTCAGAGAAAGACAAATACCATATGATTTCACTCATATGTGGAATTTAGTAAACAAAACAGATGAACACATGGGAAAGGGAAAAAGAAGAGAGAGAGGGAAACAAACAATAAGAGACTCTTAACAATAGAGAACAAACTGAGGGTTGATGGAGGGAGCTGGGTGGAGGATGGGCTAGATGGGTGATGGGGATTAAGGAGGGTACTTGTGATGATGAGCACTGGGTATTTTATGCAAGTGATGAGTCACTGAATTCTACTCCTGAAACCAATATTGGACTATATGTTAACTAACTAAAATTTAAATAAAAAAAAATGAAAGATAAGTTGATTCGTGTTGCTTAGTGGGCCTCTTTACATTTTTAAAGCAATGGGCTCCTCATTGGAATTTGCTACTTCAAGGCTTTTATGGAGTTACCTGGAAGATTGCTAGTTTATAGAGACCCTTTAATTTCTCCAAGCTGTAATACCAGCTGCTCTGCAACTCTCAGATCTTCTGACTTGGCAGGTATGAAAGTGCTTAAAGTGTCTGTTGCAAATCGGGATGCTATATGGGCCCAGTGGCAAGCCACAATAGAAAGATTCTACACAGACTCCTAAATTTTGGAACATACCGTATCTCATTCTGCTGATTTTTTTTTTTTCCTTTTGAGAACAACCTCTGGCTTACTACTAGGCCCTCAACTCTTAACTGCAGGACACCAAGTGACTATGCTACAGAATCACCCGTATTAAACTTGGGTGTTCATTTGAGCCATCAAGCCATAAATTAGAGTGGTCACAAAAGTAACCCATCATCCAATAGGAATGGTGTATGTAAATTTGCAGGTCTGGAAAGCTCAAGAAAAATGCTTGAATATGTAGTTGACTTAGACTATCTGGGACCATCTTCAGTGCATCACTACCTCTCCCTCGATCCATGCCTATGGTCATATGAGGAGTTCCCTATGACCAGTTGTTGAAGGAAGGAAATACTTGGGCTTTTTTACATATAAATCTACATGATAAGTTGGTTCCAACTGGAAATTTCAGCCAATAAAGTTCCATTCTAGGGTGGCTTTAAATACAAGGGAGAAGGGAAGCCTTAAAAAGGAAGTGAAAAAATCTTTAAGGGGTACATCAGGTTGTCCACTTTGCCTGGAAGGAGAGATGTCCTAACATACGTAATCTATTCTTAGTCATAGGCAGTGTCTAAGTCTCCCAGTTGATCGAAGGCTTGGAAAAAATGAGGCTGACTACAAGAAAGTACATGAAATAGGTGGCTGACTTACCTAGAATGGCTACAGAGTGTGAAGATATTTGAGTCCCATGGGAATGCTCTGTAAAGGGCCTCCACGATAGAGAAGACTCAATATTTGGGTGGACAAGATGGCCTGTTCCGTGAACGAAAGTTGTCCTCTTTCCTCCGTTACCCCAGTGCTTGCTTGCTCAGTGGACCCATACACAGAACTGCCATGGGTCCATGTACAAAATGGCCAGGTGGTATAGGAAGAGATGATTCATGGCACTTCATCCAGTGTGATAGGGATACTCCACAGATTCACCTTCTCTGCCCACAGTGCTTCTGCCAACACCACCACCTGTGGAATTACAAAATACTTAATTCACTATTACATTTCTAACCAAGGAACTCACTTCATAGCGAGAAAAATCTAGTAATGGGATCACCCTCATAGAACTTACTGATCTTACAATATAACCAGCACTCAGAAGCAATGGCCTGATAAAATGGTAGGATGGCTTACGGCAGATTCAGCTACAACACTAGCTGGGAGATAAATGCCTTGTAAGACTAAAGTACTGGTATTAGTTTTTTGTTGCTGCTGTAAAAAATCACCACAAACGTAATGGCTTCAACAATGCAAACTTATCATCTCAAAGTTCTAGAAGTCAGAAGTCTGACACAGGTCTCACTCGTGTTATGTCTTTGGTAGGATAGCCTTTCTTTCTCTAGGCTCTGCGTAGTATCAGTCCCCTTGCCTTTTTCCAGGTTTTAGAGGCTGTCTACATTTCTTGGCTCATGGTTCCCTTCCTTCTTATTCAAAGCTATTAAAAGAGTCCTTCTCACATATCATTACTCTGACCTTGCCTTTATCATCACATCTGTTCCTCTGATTCTCTTCCACACTCTCTTCTCCTTTTAAGGATTTTTTGGGTTACAGTGGGCCCACCTGGGTAATTCAGGATACTCTCCCTAATTTAAAATCAGCTTATTAGCAACTGTAATTCCATCTGTAATGTTAATTCTTCTTTGCTATGTAGGCTAACATATTTATAGATTCCAGGGATTAAGACATGGGCATCTTTGGGAGGAGGGGTGGTGTTATTTTACCTACCGCAGATGTTATCCTGCAGGATGTAATACATACTCTGAACCACAACCGATATATACCGCTGTTTCTCCGTAATACAGAGGTCCAGATATAAAGAAATGGAAACAGAAGGGGCCACTTTACACTTATTGGCCCCCTTGAAGAATATTCACTTCCGAATCCCAAGATCTTGGGCTATGATTATTTGGAGGCCTTGGGGATGAAGCTTCCACTAGGAGACACAATGTTTCTACTGAATCTGCTTCTGAATCTGTGCTCCTCATGGCATCGAACCAACAGGAAAAGAAGGAGGTATGATGCTGGTTGAAGAGTCAGATCCTAATTACCAAGAAGTTGAGTTGCTGCTACATAATCGGGTCATGGAGAACTTTTTAGAACTGAAATTCACTGGGACACCTCTTACTTATTCTATATATGTGTAATGGAAGACTACAGAAATTCAATAAAGGCAATAGCACTGAGACTTCAGGAACTTTAAGAGTGAAACTTTGGATCTTCCCACCAAATAAAAATCCCGGACTAGCTGAAATGTAAGCTGAGGACTAAGAGAACATGAAATAGTGGTAGAAGAAGAAAGCGATAAATATTAACATGGCTTCCAGTTACAGAAACGAGGACTGTAGTAATAATGCACATTTTGTTACTCTATATATTCACAACATTATAGTTAATATATCATAATAAATATAGTTGCACACACACACATACACACAATGATTTCTTTTCCTTCCCCTCCATTCCCCTATTATTTGAGCAGGGAATTTGGGGGCTCTTTATTTATCGATTACTAGACCATGAGGAGCCATATCTGATCCTAAAGGGGACAATTGTATCAGCCGGTGATTCCAGACCTTGAAATGGGCAGATATGGACTTTGATATGACTGATGCAACTTTGTGTCTCCTCGTCATAGGAGGGTGAGAGTCTTCATCTGTATGCATAATAGACACGTAGAGTTGATATTGCTTGGGAAATAAATATGGGTAGGAATGTGAGAACAGATATTGAGTAGCAAAAAAGGTGGACTGGGCCAGCTGTTTGACTTTTAGCTCTCAGATCCACTCCCTACCCTTCCCCTGCTCTGATTCACAAGGGGATGATGCTAGCAAGTCGTATTTCCAAGGTCTGTTTCTAAAAGGATTCTGTTTAGGCTAGCCCACCTGGGACTGGCGGACAACGAAGGCCAGTGGAGGGGACAGAGCCACCGCATTTCTCTCAGTTTCTCTCCACTGAGGGTAGCAACTCCAGAAATAGCTGCTTCTTCTCCAGCCATGCTGCTTTCATTGTTGTTCTAGTCCTGGGCACATGACCCTGGTTTCTCCAGTCAGTATTGCTAATCTGAGTTGCCTGTGCCCCCCGCCATTTCCTGTTTGGCTTTTTAGCTCCCTCAACTCTGTGACTGGACCCCCATCTTAAATTCCCTCTACTGAGCTATCCAGCATGGGCTGTTTTCCTGAGGAGAGCCTGACTAACCCTCTTGCTTCTCAGAGGCTCCTCTTCTCTTCATACTGCCCAGTTGCCTCAACCGTGTGCTATGATTTGTCAAGGGCAACATCAAGACCAAAACACCCTTCATTAGATTAAATTACTGTATATGGACATTTTGCCTCTCACATCCTTACTGAGGAGTAAGGAAATGTGTGCCCAGTAGGCTTTCTTGGTCAAGTTCTCTGAAGTGAAAAGAATTCCTCATCAGCATCTCTGCCTCTTTACCTTCCTGTTAAAACCTGTATAAATTGGGCGCCTGGGTGGCTCAGTCGTTGAGCGTCTGCCTTCGGCTCAGGTCGTGGTCCCGGGGTCCTGGGATCGAGTCCCACATCGGGCTCCCTGCTCTGCGGGAAGCCTGCTTCTCCCTCTCCCACTCCCCCGGCTTGTGTTCCTGCTCTCGCTATGTCTCTCTCTGTCAAATAAATAAATGAAATCTAAAAAAAAAAAAAAAAAAACCCTGTATAAATTATCTATTGCTGCCTAATATAGCATCTTAAAATAATTAACATTTATTATTTCACACTGCCCATAGGTAGAGAATGTGAGAGCAGCTTGCCTGGGTGGTTCTAACTCAGGATCTTTCATTGGGTTGCAATCAAGCTGTTGGGGGGAAAAATAAAATCATCTAGAAGCCGGACTTGGGGTGGAGAATCTGCTTCCAAGTTTAGTTGTCGGTGGGAGACTAAGTCCTAGCTTCATGGGCTTCTGTATGGGGCTACTCATAACATGTCAGCTTACTTATCCCAAAGAGAGAGAGAATAAGAGAGGAAAGCTTCATTATTTTATTACCTAATCTTAGAAGAGATATATAGTATTGGTCACAGAGGCCAACCCTGGTATAAGATATCACAAGGATGTGATATCAGGAGGTGGGTTCATTGAGGGCCATCTTGGAGGCTGGCTACCACAGAACCTATGATCAGTTATTAAGGAAGATCAGCGTCCTTCTCTTCTGGATATTTTATGTTTAATTTTTACTTCAAGAAAGCTGAGGCTAGCAGGGGAAAAAAAGAAAATGGAACGTTACAGTGTCAATAAACCTATCTCAACCTTCCGAAGTATCTTTTATTAGGATTTATAATTTTCAAAGGGGAATTTTATAGCCTTTATTTCATTTGTGCCTCACAAAAGTGCCATGAACTTTACCACAATTAACTAAAAGAAAGAAAAATACTGTGAAGAATGTGGGGTTGACATTTTTCTCTACCTTTCATAGATGAAAAATTCTGAGCCTCATAGGCCTGCTGAGGTTACTCGGAAGGAGTCAGGAGAATTCAGGTTTCTGACTTCTAGTCTGGCAGGCTCTTTACTACACATTGCTGCTTTATCTTTGAAATGTAAACAGATTCCAAATTCATTTGGTTTTTGTTTTAAAACAACACCTTGTGAAGGACCCAGGTTGGTTATTTTTACTGATGTAAAATCACTAACGTAAAATTAGACTCATAATCGGACCTCATGGATTCTCTTTCCAAAGCAATAGTTAAAGTGGTTATCTCCCTTTTAAGAGGGCCGGCCTGTGTACTTAGCAAATCCACATAATTTATTCTAAGAGGTC
Source organism: Mirounga angustirostris (assembly GCF_029215605.1). NCBI lineage: Eukaryota > Metazoa > Chordata > Mammalia > Carnivora > Phocidae > Mirounga > Mirounga angustirostris. The sequence continues at coordinate 41,749,759 of NW_026991720.1, forward strand.
TGAGGGGATTTTCATTTTCAGGTTTCTTTTACTCTGTAGCCTTTTAAGCTAGAATACTAATCATTCTGCATTACAGTAAACATCAAGTCAAGAATGGAAGGCTTTCTGTATCCACAGGCCCCAACATTGACAAGTTAATTGTATGGGTTTGAGGGTTATTGTTATTATTACTATTATTTTCTGGTAGGAGAATATTGCTTTTCTCTATCACCTTGGCTTAGTTAAATAAGAGTTTAACTATTTAAGGACATTCAAGATAGCCCTTCCAAAAATCATCATCTACTTGATTTTCTTTTTTCCTATGAAATTCTGCTAATTTAAGTAAAAATAAAAACACCCATCAGGATCCAATGTGAAGCAACCAAAACTTAAATTAGTAATACATTAGTAATTTTTATATTTGACAGACAGAGAGACCGTGAGAGAGGGAACACAAGTAGGGGGAGAAGCAGAGGGAAAGGGAGAAGCAGGCTCCCTGCTGAGCAAGGAGCCCAAAGCAGGGCTTGATCTCAGGGGAGGATCCCAGGAGACATAGGGCTCCAGCCCAGGACCCTGGGATCATGACCTGAGCCGAAGGCAGACGCTTAACTACTGAGCCACCCAGGCGCCTCTTTTCTGCAGCCTTTAAATGCAAGGTTCGCTTCCACCCACCTCCTCATTTCCCATTGTCCTATCCCTCCCTGGGAAGAAGCAGACAGTACTGACAGGCCTGGCTTGTATGACCACATGCACAGATTGAATTATAAAGCTAGCTTTGAGTCATTAGCAAGTATAAAACAGAAGAAAACAAGTAGTGCTTTTCCATTCATGTGACCCACAGTGTCATAAACGCTGTTTGAACAGTGTGTTTGACACATCACATATCACAACGCAGATTCCCCACTCAATTTGGGGCCAGAGTGTTCTATTTCCACAGCTGCTCAGTCTCCATCCTTCAGGGCCCCCAGGCTGGCTGCTCCTTGCTGTCTAGGACCAGAGTTTGATTCACATTCTGTAAATCCCAAATCCCATGGCTAGTTAAGTTCTCCATTCCTCTTTTCTTTCTTCATTCTAATATAATAGCTGCATAGTTTGGGAAATTTAATTCTTCAGAAGTTAGTAAACTTGGAAATAAAACTAAAAATTCATGATGGATGGACACTGAGGAAAGGAAAGAACGGAGGGAAGAAGGAAAGAGGTCAATAAAGAAAGGGCTTAATGGGGTTTTATAGAAAATTTGCCTTACTACATGAAGAATAGAGAAAAACCCAATCCTTGCTCTTTAAACCTATCTGAACATTAATAGATCTGGCAGGTCATAAATGCATACCTGAAATGGGAAAAATGGAAGGGGTTTGCTAACAATCAATATGCCTAAATCACTGCCTTCATGTGAAATCAAGATATGCTAAGCAGTGTTTGCTCTCTGGAAATTAACCAACAAATAATCCTTATGCCAAAGTAATTAGATAATTAATGACATTTTTAAAATATAGTATTAATCCTCTGTTGAACAAAAAGCCACCAAAATCCCACCTGAGCTCTGAGGCCAATTGTTTGGCTCATACCCTGCCCTCAATGAATTTGTCATTGAATCTCTTTTAAAGCATCTGCACCAGTGGTTCTCAAAAAGAATCACAGATTATGTGATCTGCTTATTTAATATGTAGATTCCCATCCCCCTGCAAAGAAACTTCGCATTCAACAAGTGGGGGTAGGTGAGAGAGGAGCTCCTCTCAGGTTTCTGATAAAGGATATCCTTAGAAGAATGACTGAAAAATCCTCCAAATGTGGTCTATCTCCGAACTTGTTGAAATGCTGAATCTCTGGACTGACCCAGACTTACAGGATCAGAATCTGCATTTTCCTAAGATCCCCAGGTGCTTTGTATGCAAATTAAAGCTGGAGAAGTACCACTCCAGAGTAAGGGTCAGCATATTTTTTTCTGTAAAGGACCAACTAGTAAATATTTTAGGCTTTGTAGGCCATGTGGTCTCTGTCACAACTACTCAGCTCTGCCACCACACTGCAAAAGCAGCCAATAAAACGGGGCTGCAAATTATGGCCCATGGGCCAATCTAGCCAGTTACCTGTTTTTACACAGCCTGCTAGCCAAGAATGGTTTTTACATTTTTAAGTGGTTGAAAAAAAAAAATCAAAGGAAGAATACTATTTTTTGACATGTAAAAATTATATGAAAGTCAAATTTCAGTGTCTATAAATAAAATTTTAATCAGAACACAGCCACGTCCATCTGTTTACATATTGCCTATGCTGCTATTATGTTACAATGACAGAGTTGAATAATTGTGACAGAAACCATATGGCCTGCAAACCTAAATGTTTACTATCTGGCCCTTTACAGAAAAAAGTTTGCCAACTCCAGCAATAAAACTTTATTCATGGACACTGAATTCGTATAATTTTCACATGTCACAAAATACTGTTCTTCTTTTGCTTTTTCTTCCCAACCATTTGAAAATGTGAAAGCCGTTCTTAGTTCGTGGGATGTGCAGAAACAGACAACATCTGAAACCACCTATGTTCTGCAAAGCTTCATTTGGGAAACACAATCCAGGTTTCCTGCAAAGAACAAAAATCTTCTCAAGCCAAATTTCTGAAGCTCCAGTATGCAGTGGTAATCCCATTCTTCCTTAATGAAGTCACCCCTTTGCTGGTCTCAGTTACATGGTTCCAGAGGACTTCCACTCTCCCCAAACTCCAGGGGTAGACCCCTGACTTGGTTAAGCCAATCCTTTGATCATGATTTTGAATTCAAGGCACATGATCCTAAGCCAGTTCCAATGAGTGTGAAGATATTGCCTGGACTCATTTCTCTATAGGTGCTACTGAAGGAGAGAGCCCCTAATGGGTGCAAACACGTCAAAATGTAGCCATGAGACCTGCTGATAGCTATCTTGTGACCCCAGGAGAAAGCCTGCCTAAAAATAGCACTAACAGCAAGAAGCCAGAGATGAGAAATGGAGATTTCCTTTGAGCCTTGGATGGCACTCCACCAGAAGCTATATCTAAACTATATAAGTGGGTGGGGTAACAAAGTCCTCTTATTGTTTAAACTAGATTGACAAGGATTTCCCATTGTTGGAAACACAGACTCTTAATTGACGCACATATTATTTCAATCCCCTCTCCTAAAAATTTTGTTTCAAATACTTGCATTCTATCCGGTCATATGTAAGTCTGCCCCCACCCCCTCAAAAAAGAGCAAATCAGTCCTGCAGGTCAGTCAACCTTAAAATCCAAAGATGACTGTTGTCTGTAATCCAGATAACAAGGAACTCCTCTGGAAGTCAAATCCTTATGCCAAGGGCAAGACTCCCAAGTTTTCTTCCCTGCTCATGGCCAAATTAAGCCATGCTATAGAATTCAGCTTCAAGTCTTAGAGAAGTTGTGTGGTCTTCATGATCATCCCCCAAAAGCCCAATATGTGTGGGCCACGACTCAGCGAGTGTAGTTGCATATATCAGGAAACCAATGATAGATAATGAGGCGGCTTTCCTACTCCTAAGGAGAGCTCCCATAAAGGGGTCAGTATTAATTCAAAGTCAGCCAACCTGGGTTCAAAGATAATGACCAGCAATGTGACTTTGAGCATGTCACTTCCTGACTCAGCTTCAATTTTCAATTTCCTCATCCATAAACAGGGAAAGAGGGGGATTTGAGTGACCCTGCTTGTCTTTTCAAACATTCTGAAATGTCTTGGTCCCTGCTGTAGTAATCCAAGCTAAAGACCTCACCTCCAGCTCTGCCCTCTCTGTAAGGTGTGTGTGGTGGGGATGGGACTTGCTGCTGGCTTTTCTTTTCCCAAGTTGCACAGAGTCAGTCATTTCAGTAGTCCAGTATTCACCTTTGAAAGAAATAACAGACATATCATAACCAGAAGTCACCCTTTCTGATTAAAAGTGTGGTGGGAAATTATAAAAGTTATAGGTTTCAATGTGGGGCTTTTTGATCATTCACAGATGGCTTCTCAGAAGAGGTGAACAGTCCTTGTTTCTCTTTTGCTCTGGTCAAATCTAAAGCTAGATGTGGCCAATAGGAAGACTGGAATGCCATGAAGAGGAATAGTTGTTCAGAAACTTCTTGGGGTGCTTGGTTCAGAGGCATGTTCATCCCCCGTGCCTCACCCTGATAGGCACTGCGGACCCAGAGTCCAGTCACTCTGGGTGGAGCCAAGAAATACACAAAATTCCTAAGTGCTTTGGATTCAGGTAAACTTTGAACCACGTATTGAAAAGGATGTATTTTTTTTTCAAAATGTTTAAAATCAACAATAGTTCTAATAAGCTCTTATTTTTTATTACCTTCAAATAATTTGGCTCATTGGATCATCACAAAAGCCCTGTGAAGTAGATAGTATTTATTATAAAATAAAATTTATGAAATTTATTTTACAATGAAATGATGTACCTAAAAGCATCTACCACAGGCTTTGATACATTAGATCTCACTAAATGTTAGTTATATAATAAAACAGTTATACAATGTAAGAAGCATGCGATCATTTAATAAAAGAGTAATGGTGGCTCAAAGGAGAAGGGACTAACAAGAAGTCATTCTAACTAGTAAAGGCCCTCAGACCCCTACCAGGTATTGTATTCTCAACCCCTGGGTGCCTCCTTAGAAGCAGAGAACATCCTGAGGTTTCTTTCTTTGTTCCTTTTCCTCTAGACTCACTGAGTTGCCATCCTCTTTGAAGTGTTTTTGGAGTTGTAGAAGAGTGGAGACTAAAAGCAATAGGAGATGGGGACATAGAAGCCTTGGAAAAAGACAGATAAGAATTCCAACCTATCATCAACTATCAGCAGTCTGATTGATATTAAGTTACAGAACCTCTCTGTGCCTTACTTTCCTCATCTGTAAAATGGGGAGTATCAAATGAGATAGTACAGCTAAGGTACTTAGGATATTGCCAGGCACATACAAGCACTTGAAATAAGTTAATCATTATTATTATGAGCCATTTGTTTACATGCCAGAGGAAGAAAGTCAATCCAAAAGCAGGACGAGGCTTTGGGGAAAGCAAGAGAGCTGGGGCCAGCATTGGCTGAAGCTAAGCACAGTCCTTAAGGATTGGGCTGTGTGCCCAAGCACATCTCACTTAAGAACCATTTACAAACATTCACTACTTAGAGGGTCACTTTAATAATTAGTCTTGCTTTGCTAATTACACTTCACTGATTAGAAACTACCGCTGACAACACTGGGGTTGCTGCAAGTGCTAATTTTTTAGCAGCCATCTGAAAATAATAGTGACTGATTTTGCTGTCTGCCTTTTATCTTAAATGGACAGTGTCAATAGGGTATTGTGGTGGGAATGCAAAGAGGAAACTCTAGAGGCTAAAAGACACTGTCCAGTGATTCACAGTCCCTTTCCCTGGCATTTTCAGCCTGATATTTAGCTCTGAACCTAAGTCTGCCACCTCCCCACTACCATCCCCCCATAAATATCCCTTAGGATCAGAAGACAGTTGCCTGTTTGTAGGGAGATTTAGAGGAAGGGAGGAAGGGAGGGAGGGAGGGAGGAAGGAAGGGAGGGAGGAGGGAGGGAGGGAGGAAGGAAGGAAGGAAGGAAAGGAGGAAGGAAGGAAGACTGTGGTTTGTAAAAATTTTGCTAATAACAACAAATAACCTGTGCTTGAGGTGCCTACTGCGTGCTCAGCATTCTACGTGCATCGTCTTCTTCTTCTTTTTTTTTTTTAAAGATTTTACTTATTTATTTGAGACAGAGAGAATGAGAGAGAGAGAGCACATGAGAGGGGTGAGGGTCAGAGGGAGAAGCAGACCCCCCGCCGAGCAGGGAGCCCGATGCGGGACTCGATCCAGGGACTCCAGGATCATGACCTGAGCCGAAAGCAGTCGCTTAACCAACTGAGCCACCCAGGCGCCCCATCGTCTCATTTCTGTGCACAACAGTGCAGCAGTGCAGGTGCTAGTACTTCTTCCATTTCACAGCTAAGGCAAATGAGGCACAAGAGAGGAAACGGAATGCCCGAAGTCATATCGGTTAGCCAGTGACATAGGTGAAACTGGAACCCAGTCAGTCGTGAATAAAACCAGCAAGTCTGTAAGCAATCTTGGACTTCTTTGAAACATTCAACCTCTGTCCCTCTTTCCCCCTCCTTTTTAATGAAACAAACAAACAAACGGGTGGGGGCTTTTTAAAAAGGCAGACACATTTCTAGTGTAATAATAGCAGTCACACCATTTGTGCACATAACACTTAAGATGTATCATCTTAGTTAATCTTGAGACAGTTAATCTTCACGACAACCTTGAGTTAAGTATCTTTCTGAACCCATTTTACAGATGAGAGACCGAGGTTTAGGAAAGTGCAGTGATTCGCCCCAACGTCACGGAGCTAGTACGGGTCGAGCTGGGAGCTGGGAAATAAAAACTGTCAGCCTGACAAGGGCTGGGTTGAGACTGGCCAAGCCGCTGCCAGACCCCGCGCCTCGGCCTTACTCTAAGCGCCCTCAGAAGCCCTGCAGCTGCGGCCGGACAGGCAGCGATCTAGGGGCCCAGCCCCCACCCCGCCCTGAGCTAATGGGGGTAAAGCTCCGCCGGCGCCATCCTGCAAGCCGCGTCTGATAATAGCCCTGATTAAATGGCGGGGCAGCCAAGGGAAGGCCCCCGCCGCCGCCAGCGCCACCATCACCGCGCCGACTGACCGGGGACCGGCAGCGGCGGCGGCTCTAACTTGGCCGTCTGTGTCCCAGCCCCGGGAACGGCGGCGGCCGTCTCTGGCCTCAAGTCCTGGCTGGGAACCGCGTGTGTGGGAGGATGGCCCGAGCGCCGCGAGCGGAGAAGCGGGTCCAGGTCAGCTGTTCGCAGGGACCAGACAGCGTCGCCCTGGGAGGAGTCTTTAGGGGCTAGAGTCCGCTTCTCGAGTCCCCAAGCGGTGGAACTAACTAAGTAGAACCGGGCGTACAGCGCGTTGTCCCCTGTCCTCTGGTCTGCCTTGGCCTCTCCTAGGTGGGAGGTCTGGGACTGACGACCGCCGCAAAGGCTGCGGTGGGTTGAAGGAAGAGACCCAGCAGATCCCGGCCCCGAGAAGCGGGAGTGAGCCTCGCTAGCCCCTTCGCTAGGTGCGCCTCGGCGCTGCTCGGTTGCGGAAAGTAACCTGCTTCCTGCCATCGCACCACCCTAACTGGGGTCGCTGCACCCAGTGCGCTCAGCCGGCGCCTGGCACTGGGCGAACCTCTCTCTTCACAGATATGGAAACTTAAGTCTCAGAGCAATCCAGATAGCTCAGATCACACCGCAGGCAAATGACAAACCCGGCTTCGAAGCTCCAAACCTTGGCAGTCTGCCTCCAAAAGTTGGGGGTATGCGGGCGGTAAGCCTGTACAGACTCCTGCCAAGGAGTGCGTGATCTCCAGGCCCGCCCCGCCACCCCCACCACCGCCACCCCGCCGGCAACTCTGCTGTCTCCGCGGAACCCACAGATTACTCGGTAATTACCCCCAGAAAAAGAATATTACAAAGGCCGCCTGGTCCCGCGGTCCACGTGCGACACCGAAAGACCGTTTACTTGGTTTGCCTTTTCCTTGAAAGGTGGACCGTGGGCATGCTACTCACACCAGCCCACGTTTGAAGGAAACAAGTCCCCGGGCGCATCGGGCGGAGAACAAAAACATGCACGTGTTCCCGGGCCCTGGGGCTGCTATTTACAAACAGACCGAGAAAATTGAGCCCTCTCCTCCGAACTGCCTCAGCTTCCAGAACAGGAAACCTACGAAGTTAGTGATAGAATTCGATATGGGGTGGAGGTGAAGATCGGGGAGCAATCGGGTCACACAGTCCGGGGTCGCCTCCTGCTCTACCACGAAGCTATCCGTGTGCACTTGAACAAGTGAGCTAGCCTTCGGAGACTCATTTTCTGCAACTTTAAAATGGACATAATAATGCCACCCTACTGATATTATCAACATTATATGTTTCTTGGGAAGCCTAGTGTAGCGCCTGGCACATATGAAGTGCACAATAGAAGCTCTTTGTAATGCATTGAAAAACTAGCTTCCAGGACTTGAAATGTATGCAAAATGCCTAAATGCAAAATGCAAAAAAAAAAAAAAAAAAAAAAAATGCAGCGGAGAGGCCTCCTGTGGGCCTCCAGCCTTTCTAGCACTGGCTTCATAGCAGGGAGGCTGAGTGTCTGAGCATCTGCAGGGAAGCTTTCCTCCTGGAGGCACATGGGTTTCTCTTCCACCATAGAACTGAGACCCAGAGCCTCTACAGACCCCACAGAGAAAGCTGTTTCTTACATTCTTTGAGTGCAGGGTGGAAATCGGGGCTCCTGAACACAGTTCTTGATCAGATTTCATCTATATCATCTCTAAATCGAAATGGAGGCTTTTTCCAAGTTCCAGAGTTGGCCAGTAGTAATATCTATGAAGTCCTTTGCCCTCACACCAATATTACACCATTTAATCTTCACAACAAACTCTCGATGTAGATGTTTCCATCAGTAACCACATTTCACAGAGGTGGAAAAGGAGTCAGCACAGCTTGCTCCAAACCAGTGTTTCTGATGCCAGACCTCAACACTTTTCTTCTGCCAGGATTTTTATTAAAGTTCTTTATTCTGCTTTATTTTCTTAACATTAAGCCATTATGCCTCCTCATTCATAGAGCTCCGTGTTGAGGAGAATGTAATATATATTCTTCATGTTGGTGCTTTTTTATACATCCCTAAGTGGGCTTTGAAACCTGGAGGGACAGGGATTGTATGCAAATTGTCCAATGCTAATCTCACCCCACCAAGCCAGTGCCTGGTCCAGAATGAATGAATGCCCACAAATAGATGGGACTAGCTATCTTTGCTCCTTGTTTCCTGGAGTCTTTATCACAATTTCTATTTCTTGTGGTTTTTATATGCTTATTATTGGTGTCTCCCACCAGACTGTGAGTTGCATGAGGCAGGAATATTAGGGTTCTGATTACTGGTCAATTCCTGGAATCTGGCACAGTATTCAGCCCAGAGTAAGTACTGGGTAATATTGGATGACTGAACAAATACTCTGCATTCTTTCTCTTGTGTTAGATGCATACATCTTTGCTCCCTTAACGTAATATATGCTTCAAGTCTCTGGTGCATGCTCACATGGGGATAGGAACCCAGGTCTTACTGGGTGTCTTTTCCCCTCCCCAAGGAATAAGAGGAGTTTCAGTAGGTTTCTGGGGTGACTTGCAGTGGCAGCTGGCGGTGGAGAGCTTGGAGGACTATTTCCTGCCTGCGTCTTCCCGTACCCTAGTCTCCCAAACCTCCTGACAAAGACACAGATAGATTGTCACTGAACAGCCAGCTCTGGTTCCTGAAGAGGGAAGGCGGCAGGACGTGCCCCTGGAATCACCAGAGGGGACGGGAGCAGTTGGCTGTTGGAAGGCTGGATCATCTGAAATGTGGCGATTGCTTTAAGTTTAAATAGGTGACATCTTCAAAAACTGACGCTACTTTGTGAGAGGAAGGGTGTTGGCAAGCTGTGGTTGCTCATCTGCGGAAGTTGTCTCATTAATTTTGAGTTTGTCTTCAAACACCTAAGAAACTGAAGCTCAGGAAGCTTGCTGGGGCCACCTGTCTGACTGTCCCCTCTGGGCCCATGAGTCTGTGCGAGCAGACGAGGACACCTGGCCAACAGGACCTTCATCCTGAAGCAAGGGACTGTCCTCTGTCCACGCTCTCCTCCTCCTAGTGGGAGTTCTTGCTTAATCAGTCTAGAGTGCACCGCAATGGCAGGAGCGACGCTTTCCAAGCTAGAGATTGGCCTCAGAATCCCCGTTCTACCGCTTAAATCAGTGTAATTTGGATCAGATTCTTAACCTTCTTGACAGGGCTGGGAGTAGGGTGAAAGCCCCCAATTTAAGGGTCGACAAAAACCTCAGGAATCGAGAAATAATATTTTAATGCAGCAATTTAAGACGCAAAAATTCATGGTGTACAAAATATTTTAGCTTTAAATAAAGACTGGGTCCGTCAGCGGCCGGGCGGTTGGGTGCGGGAAGACCGGGACCGCCCAGGAGGAGCATTGGCGGAGGAAGGCGGGAGCACTCGTGGAGGAGGAGAAAGGAAGGTGGAGGGGCGAGGGAGAGTGGGTCTGGATTCCTCGCCCCCGCGGTATCAGCAGAAATCTTTCTGTACTGGTCTTAGGATCACGCTGCGAGTTTTGCACCCAACTCTAGTGCACGGGTTCTTCTCTGGTCAGGGGGAGATCTGGGGGGCGCTGAGGACCCATCCCTGCAGTTGCGAGCTCCTGGGGGACCAGGATCCGGAGGATCGAGGCCCTGAGGGAGCATCCTGTGAGGAGTCTCTGAGGCCCCACGCCTGACCTCTGGCCTCAGGCTGAGGAGGGTGGGGGGGGGACCCGCTTGGTGAAAACCGGGGTGGGGGGGCCCGGGGTGGGCAAGAGCGGCGGGCACCCGCAGCGGCAGGCCTCCACTAGCCCGGTCCGGCGGGGTAACGTCGCAGTACCACGGGCCGCAAGTGCTTTTCCCTTCACCACCTGAGGACAGGGGCCCTGGAGATGGGCACGTCCTTCCCTAGGCGCACAAGATATCTCTTTTCTGGGTCCCACGGGCGGGCGCGAGTGTGAAGTCCCGAACCAAAAGCGCGCACACCTGGGACCAAACAGACGGCAACCTCCCGCCTCACCCCTAGAGGAGCTGATCTTTGCCTTGCCCTTAAAGCCGGAACTGGGCGAGGGCGCCTCGAGCGCCAGGCCCAGGGGCCTCCGGGGTGGGCCCGAAGGCCTGGACGCTCCAGGCCCGTTCTTGGGGCCGGGCTGGAGGGGCCCTTCAAGGGGACCATTTGGGTTCAAGAAAACTTAACCCCGCCAGGGTGTGCGTCTGAGCCAAGGCCCGGACTTCTCCCCGGAAAGGCTTGGACTAGCAGCGCTCTAGCCAAGCGGTCGAAATCCCGGGCCTGGCCGCGCGCTCCCTTGCCGGCGCGGGGACGCGCGCTGCTTTCCCCTGGGACTTGCTGCGGCGGCCTCCGAGGGGCTGCGGTCGCGCTCCCCACGCTGCTTCGGGACTTTTCTGTTCCGTAAGCCGAATTTAGGAATCCAAAGGCACCATTTCTGTCGCCTTTTAAATAAAGCATTTACCAGACAGAGAGGAAAGGAGGATGAGGACGGGATCTCGGACCAAGTTCGCGAGTAGCTGCCCTTGTGCCCTGAAGCAGGTCTCTTTTCTCACCTTCTCTCCCGCTGTCACCCTCAGGTGCACGGCGGCGCTCTGGGTCTGGAACCCGGTCCCGCAGCCCTGGCGCAGCTCTCGCTCCTGGTGTTGGCCGCGGGTGAGCGAGCCCAGGCGCTGACGGGTCCCAGCCGCTGTCGGCGGAGGGTTCTGCGTTAGCATTCGTTAAGCGAGGGATCATTGGCCAAAAGCGGGAAACCAGTTCCTTCCAGGGCTGTTCTCTGCGACCACTAATTTTTGAGTTCCGGAGACGACAAATGGGAATTTGAAAGTGTGGAATGTATAGGGAGACGTCTTCCAGTTCTCCAAACTCCGTATAACCAAACTCAGACGTATAACCAAAATGTTTAATTCTTAGGCTCCAAAGTTTAACGGGATGTAAGGAAGGGCTCATTATCACCATGTGACTCCACTCTGCGCACATTCCAAAACTGTCTATACAGTTACCTCGACAAGCGTGAGCGAGAGATACGTCTCTACGATCACGAAGTTGCCGTTCAAAATTTAAATATAATAAAATTCTGTACTTATGTTTTACATACATTGGTGTTAAGGTTATAGTTTAGGGGTTTTACACGTTATCTCATGAATCCACAGAGCCATCTTCCAGGCCCTTTTTTAATGTAGATGGAAACTGAGGCTTTGAGAGGTTTAGATAACCTGCACAAAGTCTTAGGGCTAAAGCGGTCTAAAGTCAAGATTCAAAGCCTTCTACAAGTCCGATTGCACGTTCCCGTATCCGAAAGCAGCCCCCGCCCGCCTGTCGTCAGCCTGAGCAGAGCCTGGAGGGAAGTGTTAATGTGATTGCTTTGTTCCAACCCCTGTGGTCGCTCTACCTGTAACCCGCGCTAACACTGAGATTTTGAAGGGACCTCAGAACTTCAGCGCTCTCGGCTTCAGGACGGCTTCGAATCACCCTCTGACCGCATCTCTCTGCCAAGCACCGGTTCCCCGTTTTTATAGCACCATATTGACTTGCAAAGGCAATAAATCTAAGAGAGGGGACGGGGTGCCCCCCCCCCGATAATTATATTGTAGTATACATTTTACTGCCACGGTTTCAACACCAACAAGATACATAGCTTGTTAGGGATCCCCAAACGGCTCACCTCTCGCGCCCGGATTTGTTTAAAGTGGCCTTTTCAATTCCTCTGGTTTGCCTCCTGCCTCCGCGCGCTCATTTAGCTTTTTGTGCTTTCTGTTTTACCTTTAATACGATGAATAGTCGGAGTTTTGCCCACAAGAGACTCAGAACTGGGCTACCGCCGAGGCAATTGGAAAAGGAAGCGGAAGCTGATTGGGGGCAATCAGCTTTCCCCTCGCTGGGCCAATTTTTCTAAAAATGTCCCTGTCATGAAATTATTCAAATTCCATTCTAAACCATTGGGATAATTACGAAAAGAAACGATGTTTCCTCTGTGTAGAAAAGTAATGGTAAGTTTTTAAAAATTGCGGTATAATTCTGTAAGTTTTTGAAAACTAAAACCAGCAAAAAGATCTTCACCACCCATTTGAAGCATATATTAAGCTCTGGACCAACCATGACATCACCCTCACTCCGATAAAAAGTTAAAAACAAACAAAAACCCCTCTTATCAGAAATCTCCCTTTCTGAGACAGGAAAGGAACCAGTATGTGCCTTACATTCAAGAGGGAAATGTCACTGTTGCATTGAGATGGGGTATGTGCTGGGGGACGAAGTGGTCTTCAACAACAACAACGGAGGGTCTGGGTTGTCCAAAAACAGCAAAAGACTAAAGGCTCGAGAATGGAAAACAGATCCTTAGGCACACCTGGTTGGCTTAGCCTCTGTTCTTCCTGAGGTTTAATCTGAGAGCCCTCTGCTCTCAGCCGGTGTTAGCTCTATTATCAATCTCCCGAGAACAGCCCAGGCGCAGCTGCAGGGCCATCGTGTGACCAAGACAGTGGCCTGGAGTGCCGGTCTGGCGCTCTGGGGTCTGCCTCTAGCCGGCTGGGCCGACTGGAGAGATGTGCCCCTGCCAAGCCCTACCTGGTGTTTCCTTCTCAAAAGCAAATGGAGATACGCTACAGGAACGTGCAAAACCCTTCCAGCAATAAAGCCTATGATTTTACGAATTTCCCCAAATATTTGCACGTATACACTTTGTACCTGGAGACTGATAGCAGAATGCGTTTTTTTAGTCACTGCATGCAGCACCTTGTTAGAAACTATCGATACACATTGGCCAAAGTGGCTTAAATCACGACTCTCCCAGATGTCATTACTTCACTTTCATAAAAGTTCTCAACTTTTTAGCCTTTTCCCATAAGTTTATTTCAGGAGACTGGGGGGCAGGGGGTGCAGGGAAGGGAGAAAAGGGCTGGTGGGAAATGGAAGTTATTTTCTCTTTCTTTAAAATTTTAAGACCCACCAAGAGGCTCCTAATCGCCAGACCGACTGGCTGGAAAGGAGCGCAAATATTTACATGCACAACTTGAGTGTGTGTGTGTCAGCCTGAGTTTACATGGCTCCAAGTGAAGCGGATTACCCTGCGAATTCGGAGAATTTGAGTTATTCAAGCTGAACAGGGCCAACAGGACGACCCCCATAAGGCCGTGGGAAGTCCTGGTCGCAGCCTAGTTTGCGAAGGCAGAAGAGCCCTTGTCTACCAAGCTCAGGCGCTGTAAATCTCGCACTCCCCCACTGCGTGTCGCGTGGTCCCCGCAGGGTGCCGCGCCCCCCGCCCCGCGCCTTCCCTTCGTGGGGGCCCCGCTCTGCGGAGTCCCTTTCGGCAACAGGAACCCCGCATAAGTGGCGCACTGCTGTGCAGCAGAAGTTGTGTCTCTCCAGTCCCCCGACAAGCAAACAGATTTTGGAGCCCAAGGAAGGAGGGGACCAGCCCTGGGAGCTGTCCCGCGAAGAGGATCTGGCCCGTTAGGTGCTGGCTCTGTGGCGCCGGTTTCCGCTCTACTTAGAGCTTACTTTCTTTTGGAACTTTGAGCGCGGGGAAGAAAAATAACGGAAGAAGCAGGAACTCCCCCAGGCTACCTCCGGTCTAGGTTCCCGCACTGGGCCACTCCCAGAATCCCGCGTCCTAGCCGCTTCAAAAATACCCGCTCCCGACCGCGCGCACGTCCCTTCCGCCCTGGGGCTTCGAGACCAGGCTAGGGGCGTCCGCCGCAGCTTGGTGGTGACACTTTTTTCCGAACGCGCGCCAGGTCCGCGGCCGGTAGCGGCGCGAGGCCGTGCGGGCACCACGCCCGGGGCGCGCCCTCCCTGCCCAGCCCGCGGCCCCGCCCCCGGCGGCGGAATCAGGAAGCGGTGACGTGAGGCGGCGCTGACTGGCTGCGGGCCGCCGGGATAGCTGCCGCCAGCAAATTAAGGCGCAGGGCTGCGAGCGCCGGGGCGCAGTGTCCTCCGCGCCGCGCCGTGCTCGGCACGCCTGCGCTCGCGCTCCCTGACGTCCGCCCCCTGGCAGCGGCGCCCCACCGGTCGCCACCTTCCTGCAGCTTGGGCCGCTCCGGCTGTTCCCAGCGCGTGGAGGGAGGAAGGACGCAGAGGGGGTGCGGCAGGACCCCTGGGCTTTGGGCGTCCGATGCTCGTCTCCACCTTCCGGCCGCTCAGCCCGTGGTTCTGCGGAGCGCCCCGGTGTTCGCGCACCCGGCTGAGCCCGCTGCTGGTCCTCTCCTGTCCTCTCCGGCTAGTTGGAAGTCTCTGGGGCTGGAGGGCTTTGCGGTGAGGGACAGAGGCCAGTGTGGAGCTCTTGGGAGGTTGGGGCTGACTCATCTGGAGTTGCCGACTCCGCTGAGACTGCACTTGGAAACTTTGCGCTGTGTGTCGGGTTTTGTCTCCCTTGGGGAAGCTGGACGGCAGTTCGGCAGGCCCCGTCCGTGGCCAGGACCGCGCGCTGGGGGCCATGGAGTTCACGGCGTCGCCGAAGCCACAGCTCTCCTCCCGGGCCAACGCCTTCTCCATCGCCGCGCTCATGTCGAGCGGCGGCTCCAAGGAGAAGGAGGCCACCGAGAACACCATCAAGCCTCTGGGTAAGTCCTGAATGTCTGCCGTGGGCAGGGGCGGGGCTGCAGCGCTTCCGTCTGGCCCTCCGTCCCCTGCCTGCGGGAGGCTCGAGAGGGTGGCCGCCTTTCCCTGCTGGTGGCGCCTTCTGATCCTCAGGCCAGGGGCCCGGCGCTAGGCGTTGAAGACTCTTTCCTTTTCCTCCCAAATTTTCTTTGGGGACTTCACGGATAGCCGGTTTCGCGTCTCCTCTATGCGCTAGCCACTTTCCCTACCTATTCGTCTAGAATCCCCATGTCAAGTCGTACGTATGAGAGTGTGTGTAACTTTTTTGGGATAAAAACAGTCAGGGATAAATAATAATTAACCCCTTTTAAGACTCAACAGAATTTACCAAGCGTGTACACCTGCGTGTGCATTTGATGCCAAGGAGACTAAGCGACTTCACAAGGAACTAGTTGAATTTTGTTTTTCCTCTGACTTCAATCGATTAAACAGAACCAGCTCCTTAAAACCACCGTCAAGTGCTGTAGAATAAGCCAGTTCTCCCCACATGAACGATTTTCTTCACGGAAGCTCCAGACTTATCAATGAGGCATCGTTTTGTAGCTGCCATCATTTTCAGTGGAGGTTGGCAAAAACATTAGCCAGTAACCATTTTCCAAATTCCTCAACTTTTAGCTATACTGTTTATTTAACAACCTTTACCATTTATAGAAGACACGAGGCTCAGAGTAAAGGGAAAATAAGGATTATGTTCCCCGAGCACAAGTGAACTGTGTGGGAAAGAAACTGCTGGACTTGAATGTTTCAGAGTCCCTTTATAATTGACAGAGAAAGAAGTGTTATCATCACCTCTTGGGTCCCCGGGAAATAATTATTCCACATCCTGATCATCTGATAGCCCTAAAACGGTGAGAAACATCAAATAGCAAACTTAGGTAATATTTCTTTTTTAACTCTCCCCAGTGTTTTCTTTTTTTTCTCCCTGTCCTTTCCAATACTTTAACATCTCACATCTGAAACAACAATCCTAGTATGAAAGACAAAGTGTTAGAGATGAAAAAGAAGAGGGCCGGGCAGAGAGAAAAGAAACAGCTAAAATCCCGGGAGCAGCTTAGAACCAAGGAAAGGGAAACCGGAAGATCTCCAGAAAATATAATGTAAAAAATTCTCCCCTCCAAGGTTTTCACTCCCTTTCCCTGGTTCTTCCCACCTGCCCTCCTGTCGAAATCTAAGCCTGCCGAAAAAATATGGGAACAGCCAATGAAACAAAAACCCCAACTGTTTACAGAAATATTAGCCACTAGTTTCAGAGTTATATTTGTGAAACTGCCCAATGTTATCACTCCTATTTAGAGGGCCTCTGAATTCTTTATAAACACCCCCATCACAGTTTGGTAGCTAGCAGGAAAAGAGCACTTGGGGTTAAAATTCCTGTCAGAATTACAGGCAGCAGACTGGAAAACATGCCATTTCCAGCTCATGTCAGTATTGCTTTCTTTTCTGTTTCTTTTCCTGAGAATACTCACCTTCTATCTAAATTCTAAACTATAAAGCCATCCCCTCTCCCCCACCACAAACACACACAAGTCTGTAAAATGAGCATCCCTCCCCTGGGTTTTTGAGACAGGCTCTGAAAGAACCAGAAGGCATTCTTGTCCTTTCCCCAGGCCAGTTCAACAGAGCACAATAAGCCAAGGACTCCCGCAAGAGAAACACCTAGAGGTTCTGTTAAGAGAGAATGTGGTACTTGGAACATGAGAGCTGTTGAAGGAGCTGTGGGGTGGGGACTCGAAAGTGTCTCCTGCTTGCCCATTTAAACACACTAAATCTATTTAGAAGAACTGCCTTAGATCACTAGAACATTTCTTTAAAAAAAATTTTTTTTATTGAGATACAATTGACATATAACACTGTGTTAGAGCAATTCTGTATCATTTTCTTCCTCCTTCACTTTCCAACCCTGACAGTCTTTAGTCTGGGGCTTAGGGACTTGCCTTTTTCAATTGTCAGAAAATAAGAAAATTTCTGAGGCTACTTGTTGATTCCCTATAAAGACCTTATGTGAATGTGTTTCTGAAAATACTCGTTGCAAATAAGATTGTGCCGTGGCATACTTCTCTGTCTTTGAATTTGAAAATATAAGGCTAAGATAATTAATTTGGTCATCCTTAATTTAAAATGTTACAATGAGTTGGATTATTATTGTAAGAGAAGAAAAGGTAAAAAAAAATTCCGTTTCCTGCTTGCCTGCCCCAAGTCAAGGAGAAATATGGGAAATAAAATACTTTATATGATATACAGCATTTATATGTATATACCTACATTTAGAACTTGTTTCAATTCCTTGAGGGCACTCAGAACAGAGTTGTTTAGAGATCAGTTTCACATTGCAGATTCAAGTAGTTTCTTTTTTAAGGGATGCAAGATAATTGGGACAATTACAGAAGTCCCCCTGTATTCCATCAAAGTGACTGGTGTAGTCCTGGGCCCTTATCAGCTGTGGAGGAGAATGTTTGGTTCATAGGCAGTGGTATTCCAGCTTGATGGTGGATGGCGTTCTTCCTACTTTAATACTCTGCTAGCCTGGGGTCGAGGTTGTTTTCCTTACTTCCAGGACTTTTTTGAGAGAAAAATACACACACTGCCCTCAAGTAGTTGTTTCACACCGGTTCCCAAAATGGCCTGGGGAGCTCACTTGATATGTTAGAGTCTTTCATAAGATGTCAGGCTGGGAGGGATATTGTAAAAATGCACTCATATCAAAGCCTAGAAAACGGAGAGCCAGGTAGAGAAGTAAAGTAACTTAATTTTTTTGTTTTAACCACATCCCCACTTTTCTCCACTTCCCCTCCCCTTTTTCATTTTTTTCTCATGGAGGGAAGGCTCCGGATGGAAGGGAAAGTTTCTTTCAAAGTAAGGAAGGTGCTCATCTCTTCATTCCCTTGGTCTCCCTGGAGAAAAATCTCGCCTGGTTGTCAGAGAGGCAGGACTGGCACCAGATCCCACAAGCAAAGTCTGGAACTTGGGAGGGAAAACAAAAGGAATATTTGCTTTTCATCTTTCTTGATCACCTCCTTTCCCTTTATCAGCTCCTTATATTTTTCATCCCCAAAGTGGCTTTCATAATGGTGGTAATAAGCTATTAGTTCTAGAACTCATTTGGTTTAGTATGTCACTATATCGCGGGAGATAATACATATATATTGATGGGTTATCACTGCCTTCCTGGAGTTTCTGACCTTAACTTTTCCAAAGTCAAGTCCAGAACCTGTTTTAGTTGTGTTTTTCTCCTTCCTGTGTCTTTGCTTGACAGTGTTAGCTGTCATCCTCCATTCTCTTTGCCCACAGAACAATTTGTTGAGAAGTCATCGTGTGCCCAGCCCCTGGGCGAACTGACCAGCCTGGATGCTCACGGGGAGTTTGGTGGCGGGGGCAGCAGTAGCCCAGCCTCCTCCTCTCTGTGTACTGAGCCGCTGATCCCCACCACCCCCATCATCCCCAGTGAGGAAATGGCCAAAATTGCCTGCAGCCTGGAGACCAAGGAGCTCTGGGACAAATTCCACGAGCTGGGAACAGAGATGATCATCACCAAGTCGGGCAGGTAGCGGGGGTCTTGGTGTGTGAGGAGTGGGGCGGTGAAAAGAGCGCCCTGGGTGGCCTAGGGTGTTCCCAGGAACTGGGTGAAACCCCATTAATCCAGAGCACTGAGAGGAAGCTTCGCTTAATGAGGGCTTCTTTCCCCTGACTTGCTTTTGGAAAGAACTGCTAAGACAGACGTCTAAGCATTTGCTTTCTCGCGATCTGGCCATGAAAAACCCAACTTGGCCTTGATGAGAGGGGTGCAGGGACCAGTAATCTTGGGACGCTGCAATCTGAGAGGGCTTTGGGCTGCAGGGTTGGCATCTGGAGGGAAGAGGGAACTCATGCTGGGAGTACAGGGCGGGCTGCTAGGTACTTGGAGGGAGGCAGGTAGCTTCCCTTTTATTGGTCTCAATTTGCAAAAGCCGCCAGCTCCCATTAAAAACCAAAACTAAAACCTGTGCCGAAGAATGAAATTTGAAACGACCACACTCTGTGTAGGATAGAGTGCTGGTGCTGCAGGCCCCCTGATGCTGTAGCTGGCACCAGGGCCGGAAACCCCGGGGGTGCAGGCGGCTCCCCAGGCCTGGGGCAAAGATTCTAAAGGTGGCCAATGGCAGCCCTGGTCACTCCAGCTCTCTGGACCCTGGGAAATACCCCCAGGGTCTCCGGAAACCCAACCCTGCCCTAGATTTCTGTGGCTGGGACAGAGTTTTCTCTCTGCCACCCTAGGGGCTGGGCGACTTGGTCTGCTCCAGACACTTTGGTCTGGGAGCCTAACAGGCTTGATAATGTAACCTAAAGTTTTCCCTAATCACAGACCTTTGGGTATTAGAAAACAAAACAAAACTTTTCACCTAGCAATGAGGACACTGGAAAAGGTGACGCCTAAAATTATTTCTGCTTGGGAGAAGGAAGATCTCCGAATTCACATCTCTGTGGAAACAAAAAAGGGCTTGGGGGCCGGGTAGGGAGGGGAGTAGGACCTCCCTCTTTAATTCGGTGGGCTCTTTTGGCAGTATGAGCTGTGGCCGATTCTCTTTGTTTCCCTGTGTCAGGAGGATGTTTCCCACCATCCGAGTGTCATTTTCGGGTGTGGATCCTGAGGCCAAGTACATAGTCCTGATGGACATCGTACCCGTGGACAACAAGAGGTACCGCTATGCCTACCACCGGTCTTCCTGGCTGGTGGCTGGCAAGGCAGACCCGCCGCTGCCGGCCAGGTTTGTGCCTCCAGATTTTCGGGCAGAGCAAAACGCGTTTTAACCCTGAGAGCAGAATGTCTCTGGTTGGTTGCATTTTAAGCAGATCTGTTTGCACAGTGGTGGGCTCTGGTAGAAAGCATTCCAAGCCCAGATGCTCCAGGACTGACTCTACAAAATATCTGAGAAAGGCAGAGTTTGCAGAGACAGAATGTTGTCTTTAATTTTATATTTCTCGTAATTCATTTCCACGCTTTCCTAATTTCAGTTAGAATATTCATTAGAAATCTGGACCCATTTCATAGGGCACCCATCATTTCTAGTTGGCTATTTAATACCAGACTGAATACACCTAATGCTGAAGTGGTTGCCCTAAAAATCCTTTTTAGAAGAGTGCATTTTAGTAAAGTGGTTGCTTATAGTAAATATTTTTAAGTAATATGGTTATATCTGCACACAATAAAGGTCATTTTGGTGAAATGTGGTTGTTTTTGACCAATAAAGGACTCAGACATTTTAAGTAAGAAAAGCTAACTTTTGGGTGCCTGGGTGGTTCAGTCGTTAAGCGTCTGCCTTTGGCTCAAGTCATGATCTCAGGGTCCTGGGATGGAGTCCCACATCAGGCTTCCTGCTGAGCAGGAAGCCTGCTTCTCCCTCTCCCACTCTTCCTGCTTCTTTTCCCTCTCTTGCTGTGTCTCTCTCTGTCAAATAAATAAAATCTTAAAAAAAAAAGGAAAGCTAATTTTTTTCCCCCTTCTCCATAGTAAGTTCAGTAGATGCACGTAATTCAATATCAGGTTAATATTCTTTTACATGAAACATTACTCAGTATATTAGGGATCATATATGTTTATTATTATGCTATTCATTGGTAATAATGTTTTTCAAGGAGAACCCTGTTTAAAAAATCACATGCTGTTTTTTTATTGTTGCTGCTTTACCCAAATTAGCCTTCTAGGGGGAAAAGGCATGTATTAGTTTATGCAAAAAGTAGTAGCTGAAGTTATAGGAACCTAACTACGTACTTTAATACAAACAAAGGATATTAGTAGACTTTACATTTAGGGTCCTAAAACCAAGACTTACTATTTTTGAGTTGTTTTATGACTATCTAATTTTTCTAATTGGTTAGAAATTCATATCAGAATTAAGAATTTATTTACACAGATTTAGGAACTTTGATGGTTGGTTCTTTGTTAAGTATCTAGTCTGGAGTTTTAGTCAAGGCACAGAACCAACACAGACAATTTACACATACTAGTTCAGATGGAATATTACGCTTACTTAGTCATTAATCACATTACTGAGCTTACAGTATGCTAAATACACTGGAGAAGAGATTAAAAAACTCTCAGAGTTTTCCATTCCCACAAGAGACTAGGAAGGACATCTTCCCAACCCTTCCAAATCAGCATATTAAATAACAAATAACCAGACTAAGAACTTTTTAAAAGATGTTATACCTTTTTTTTTAATTGAGCAAGATTCACCAGTTTCTAGTAGTTTATAATTAGTATTCTTTACTATTTATTATTAAATAGCTGATTCACATTACTCTGAAGCTTCCTTCCAAACTTTCCAAAATCTTTTTAAATGAGAGAGAGAGAGAGGTATTTTAGCAGATTCCTAACCATTTTTACAAGCAAATCCTTCCCCGCCCCCCCCTTCCCCGAGGTCTTTCCTTTAAGAAGTTAATCGCTCTTATTTAGCATACGTTTTCTTCCTATTGAAGGTATGGGGAACTGGTGCTGGCCAGCAGGACTTTGGAAATATGAAATGCCTTGTTTATGTTACTAATCTCTTCTGGTTGTAGAAGGAAAGCGCGTACCAATACACTATCTTAACTGAAGCATGTTTAAGCTGGAATTTTAAGTCCTGGGGGACTTGAGAGAGGAGGGGCTTCCTGTATGCTTTTTCATTCATCTTACTTCAGTTTATTTATATTGATATTAGATAAAAATGTTTAGTGTGTTATAGGATAGAAATATGCTAGATAATTTAAGCAAATGTCCTTTATTGTTATTAAAAAATAGTGCTACGGTTTTTTTTGTTTTTTTTTTTTAAAGATTTTATTTATTTATTTATTTGAGAGAGAGAATGAGAGAGAGAGAGCACATGAGAGGGGGGAGGGTCAGAGGGAGAAGCAGACTCCCTGCCGAGCAGGGAGCCCGATGCGGGACTCGATCCCGGGACTCCAGGATCATGACCTGAGCCGAAGGCAGTCGCTTAACCGACTGAGCCACCCAGGCGTCCCAGTGCTACGTTTCATAGCTCCATAAGGGGAAGGTGAGGAATATGGGAGGTGATCATTTTTGTATTGATGGTGGAAATTCCTTGTGGTTCTTGTTGAAACATTTATTTCAGATGGAAGTTTACCAGTCAGTTGTTCCTAATCAGAAGAAATAATACTTGACAATATCATTTGATCTCAACAATGGGCAAGACATTATCTAAGATAATGTTGTGTTTTCATATAGAACATTTCGTTGTCTTTAAAGTAACTGATATTTAAATGTTAGACTTTATTAATGTGATTCCACATGTTGAATTGATAGAGAGGGAACATTTCATGAGCTTCTAGGAGTTTAAATATTTTTGAAACTTTTTTGGCGGAGTAGGTAGGATGTGCTGGTCAGTAAAACCATTGCATGTGTGAAGTTTTAGCCTTAGAGGGGTGTACTTGAAATGGTATTATGGTTGTGTCATCAAGGAATACTTGAATTGAAAGGCACTTTTGAGCAGTCCTCCAAAACAAACAGGCAGACAAACCCACACCTAAAGCCTTTAAAGTTCTTCTATGGGTCTAGTGAGAATTTCTAGTGCCTTTTTTGTGCTCTGCTTCTGGTGGGCTTTAGCCTGTCAGCATGGGCACCTAATTCTTAGTCCTCTGTGTGACAAAGCATGGCACAGCCTTCTTGGTTTTTTTCCATAAGTACTGCAGGGAAAGGTTTTGTGACTTCTCCCCTGACTTTGCCCAAACCATAATATTTATGTTTAATTAAAATTATAAGGAATCTGGGGCGCCTGGGTGGCTCAGTTGGTTAAGCGACTGCTTTCGGCTCAGGTCATGATCCTGGAGTCCCTGGATCGAGTCCCGCATCCAGCTCCGTGCTCGGCAGGGAGCCTGCTTCTCCCTCTGACCCTCCCCCCTCTCATGTGCTCTCTCTCTCTCATTCTCTCTGTCTCAAATAAATAAATAAAATCTTTAAAAAAAATTATAAGGAATCTATATAAAATTGAGATATAAATAACCTGTTAAATGGATAAAAGGATTTGTCCTATTAAATCAGGGGTATTTCCTTCTCTTTCACGAGTTCTGTAATCTCCCCTGACTTCAGAAAAGCTTATGTCGAGTGGATACTAGGATTAGAATTTACAAAGTGTTGTACTTTGTGTAAACCATCCCTGGTAGAACAGATGGCCTGCATTTAACTGTGAATGAGGAAAAGATTGCCTCGTACGTAGCAGCTGATCAATAAATGATAAATACTTGATAAATATATTTTTCCCATCAAAGGTTCCCCCCTCCAAAAACTGTTTATGAATAAATGCACTGAATAATTTGAGGTTTATCCAGCTTATTTTCACTGTCATTTAGTGGGCACTTAACTAGATGAAAGTAATAGTATTTAAGGTAGTGGAAGGAGCAACAGACTGTGATCTGTGGACTATTAAAAGTTAGCCACATTGCTGTATTAAAATTACTTTGTCTTGTATTTATAAACTTCAAACTGAGTCATCCTCAAGTGTAAATGAATGAATTCTCTAAAATTGTTTCCTCTTCAGTTCTTTATGCCTTCATTGCTTTTTAGCAGTATTTATACTAGGAGCTATACAATTAGTATAAGCTAGTCTGTCTTTTGAAAATACTACAACAGTAATAAAATTTTGTATTTTATGGAAGCAGACCAATAGTTGATTAGATAGATGGAAAAATATGCACCTTTTTAAAAATGGCTTGCTGAGCAGACAATAGAAAATTTACTAGGTATTACCCCTTTTAGATCATCGGTACATGAAGAAACGTATTTAGATGTTTTAGAGTTATTTTGATACTGTTAGATTATTAAATTTGAGATTATCTAGGGCAAATAAAATTCACCATTTATATGAGGTTTTTGTGTTCCTTTAGAATCAGAGTATTTTATAACCCACAGAGAACAGAGTTTTAAAAGATGTCTCAATAACATTCTCATAATTTTCTTAGGTTGTACGTACACCCAGACTCTCCTTTTACTGGTGAGCAGCTACTCAAACAGATGGTGTCTTTTGAAAAGGTGAAACTCACCAACAATGAACTGGATCAGCATGGCCATGTAAGTACAGTGCCTTGGATTATGTGGATTCCCTGGGATGGAATGGAGAAGTCACTCAGAACTTCCTCCCTCTCAATCTCTTCTTCCCCTCCCTTTCCCCATCCCATCTTCCATCTCTCAGTTATTCTGTGAGAACATTCATGTGCTGTTCAGGGAACCCTGACTGCTCTTCTTAAGAGGCCACTTACAGGGATGCCATATGCCATTTCTATGCAAGAGGGTCTGGGACCTTCGTTCGGCACTATGAATTTCCTAAGACTGCAACTACTTTACTACCTGCACCAGCTAGACAAAGGGAATGTGCATTCCGGAGGCTATGATAGTTCTTAGGTGAAACATCTGATTTCTGTCAGTGGTATATTAGATAACACAGCGTAAAGGAAATGGGGCTAACATCTCCTATGGGGATTTCCCAAAGTGTGTTTTGTAGAGCCTGTTCATGTGAGACGCAATAGAACAAAAGGGTTTTATGTCCAAATAAATTTGGGGAAGTGCTCTTTACTCATTATCTACCCCTATTGTAGAGAGTCTTATGAATAGTAAAGCACAGAGAAGTCTTGAAATTAAAAACAAAACAATTTGATTTTTTGTCATAAGGAGTTCATCAAAATATGGAAAAAGAGAAATTGGAATTCTGAGCCCATATCAATAATTAATAGCACAAATAGCCATTGACACAGGCCTTTACACATTTGATAAGACTGCTTTGTAAGGAACTATGATGTTATTCCATGCTCTAAAAGAAAGATTTACATAAAAATTGTTTTAGATTTTATACTAAGAATACTTGAGGCTTGCATACTTCTTTTTGATAAGGAGAGGACTATTTCTTTCTTTTTTCGCCTTGATTTGCCAGAAAACACATTGGCATTTCATTGGTTGCTTCCCTTGGCTTAGATATTTTGATACAATTATTCTCTGTCTTACCCCTTTATTAAGACTCTTGTTACTTAAGGTTTTCATTCTTATTGGATCTGTGCAATTTAGTAGTTTCAGAACTCTTCTCAAAAAGGGTGGTTATAAGTAGATATAAATTAGAGAGTTCTAGCCAGTGGTTTCAAATGGTTTGAGTGAAATTGGAACCAAATAAATCACTTTGGGCATTGCCACCACCCATTTGCCCACCTATGACCAAATCAGAGTAACCAGGTTAGCTCATGACTGGTGGTAGTGTTGCAGTGTTGCAAATAGGTTAATAGGTTTCTGTTATTTTATGTATTGGAAAAGATAATTGACTTTTATCTTTAAGAATGTTGGGATAATTGTCTTTTTCTGCTTTTTTAAAGAGATGTTTTCATTGATAGATTTTTTTTTTTTTCTGATTAAAAATGGTGAAGTATCTGGGAGACATTTTCTGCAGGCCAGATCATTCCTAATGTCATTCATATTAAAATTTCTTGAGTCCACTGAAATCTTTTCACTGAAATGAATTTTTTTATGGTTGTGATATTTTCCATATGTGAAGCTTTTATTTATTTATTTTTAATTTTATTTTTTAAATCATTGAGGAAAGTCTTGGAATAGTTGTATGTGTGTTTTTTTTAAAGATTTTATTTATTTATTTGAGAGAGAGAGAGCAAGAGAGAGAGCACAAGCAGGGGGAATAGCAGAGGGGGAGGGAGAAGCACACTCCCTGCTGATCAGGGAGCTGGACACGAGTCTCCATCCCAGGACCCTGAGATCATGACCTGAGCCGAAGGCAGATGCTTAATGGACTGAACCACCCAGGTGCCCTTATGTGAAGCTTTTAGAAGCACTATTTGGGTCTTTCCAGAAAGATTTGAAAATTCATTTTGAGATCAGCTGTCCAGAATTAATATGTTTTCCTTTTAATATCAACTTCGTGGGTGAACATAGCACCAAGCTGTATTTTAGGAGCTCTGAGTTCTCATCTGATTATGCCAAGATTAGACCTTGACAGATTATTTAGTCTTAGATGGTTGTTAATATCCATTTTAGCTTTAAAATTTTATTATTTAATATAACCTTTTGTCACCATAAGTAATGTGTTCTGAAAACTACAAGAAAAGATTTTTAGATCCTGTGTCATTCAGCCAAGTTCTTTGAATTAGTTTTGAAGAAGCCTTTCTTATAGATGCATTTTTCATTTTATAACAGGAAAATTCTTTACTTCAGGGAATTTATTTCTTCAGTAAAGCAAAGTTGACATTTCTATGTAGTATTCCTTAGCCTCATGAGGTCTTGAGCAGAGAGTCAAGGAGCCCTGGGGGCTGAGATTCAGTCTGAGGTTTGAGTCTCTCTGGTACCTTTTCCTGAAGGAAATTGACCTTGGGATGGTGTACGTAGGGAAGAAGGGATATTATTTAAAGCTTAGGGCTTTTTCCATTGTGTGTGTGTGTGCGTGTGTGTGTGAAAATTCTTTCTAACTTGTTAGTACAACATATAATGAATGCCCAGGTTTTTTCTTATATCATTGTTAGATATAAGATATATAAATATATCTTAGATATAAGATAGATATAAGTTAGATGTTGTCACTTTGAGTTTATTCCAGTTTTATGAGTGAGCATAAATATCTTGAACTCCCTGAAATAAACACATTATATAAAGAGATGACTTTTTTTTTTTTTTTTAAGTCTATTTCAGCTCATTTGAAACTCATTTGTTTTAGTGATTCCTATTCAGGTTTGCGACCATAAAAGGATGGCATGTTCAAAATTCAGTACCAGCTAATGCCCTGTAACTTTAAGTTGGCTTTCGTCTCAGCACAGGGAGAGACTGATTCTATATTAATCATCCCACAGTGACT
Organism: Mirounga angustirostris; assembly: GCF_029215605.1. Taxonomy (NCBI): domain Eukaryota; kingdom Metazoa; phylum Chordata; class Mammalia; order Carnivora; family Phocidae; genus Mirounga; species Mirounga angustirostris. The sequence goes on from NW_026991720.1 coordinate 41,776,801, forward strand.
AGTATTTAACTCTGTTAAAGTCAACTAGCCAAAACGCTCATCTACCACACCCATGGTAGCCAAGAAAACAGGGGCACTGTCAGTTGCAACAACACTGCATGCCATTGACCCTGCTCCTGCCTCAGTATGTATCACATGCCTCCCCTGAGAGCCAGGCTCTCTGCGAGGCCCTTGGGATGAAGGGCATGCAGTGTGAGCCCAGGAAAGACATACCCAATTTTGTAGATTTAGGTAGCTGTCTGAGTGGCAGGGGGGAAGATGTGGAAAAACTTTTATATCTGAAAGTAAATTTTGTTGCTCAGATTTCGTAATGGCAAATCAAAAGACACATGAAAAATACTGCCTTGTTAACCAAAGTACGCTCATGATTTCTAAGTATTGGGCAACTTTTACTAGCTGTGCAATGGAAGATGGTCATCACTCTCATTCATATTTGGTTTATAACTGGAAGCCAGGGATCAATGAAGCTGTCAGAAATAATAACAATAATAATAATGTTCATGTTTACTGAGCACTTCCTATTTGCTATGTAATTTATAAGGGCTACATCATCTAATCCTTCCTACAACTCTGTGAGGTATGTTTTTGCATTTGAGAAAACAAGGTTGGAGAGGTGAGATCAGTTGGCTCAAGATGAAGGAACTAGAAAGTAACAGGTTTAGCGCTCTAACTGAGGTCCAATACCACACAGCCTTTCTTAATTCTTTGTATCCCTCCCCCCCACAACCATAAATAGCAATCTGTCCTCCTAGAATGTGTAAGTTCTTACTTTAGAAAATTTGGACCATATATCCTTTGGTCTAACCAGACTAACAAAAAATACTTTAAAGACTTGATTTAAAAAACAAAAATCAACATCCTTCAGATGACTTTCCCCCCATCATTTTAGAAAGGACCGTTGAAACAACCTGTATTGTGTACAATTGTTTTGATAAAATGTGATTTCACAACCATGGCTCTGCAGCAACTTATGAAAAGGATTTGCCTTGTGAATGGAAAGGGTATATCCTAATCTTAAAACTTGAATTCGAAGCTGAGATCTTGTGGTTCTTTCTTTGCCTCATTGAACTTTGGCCTGTTTAGCAATATGAATACTTAAAATTCAGTACTTCCCATCTCTTCATCATAGATAATTTTGAACTCAATGCACAAGTACCAGCCACGGGTGCACATCATTAAGAAGAAAGACCACACAGCCTCGTTGCTCAATCTGAAGTCTGAAGAATTCAGAACATTCATCTTCCCAGAGACCGTTTTCACAGCAGTCACTGCCTACCAGAATCAACTGGTGAGTTCAACATTCACCATTCATTTCCTACATAAGGAAAAGATTTAGGAGCTTCTTTGATTTTCTTGGAGAGAAGGGCTATCCCAGTACTCAAAATCGAAGTTCACTTTGGTGAGTGCTATTGAGTATCAGCCGCAGAACCTCTAAGCATGTTGAGTGACCATGGCTCAAGGTTATTAAGGTCTGTATTATACCATCTTTTCTAGAATCTTTATACTCTTGGTCAGTTGTTCATTGCCCACTGTCCCACCCAGATCTGCCGCATCTGACTTCTCAAATTTTCTTTTTGAGAAAATCACCTGCTTCTTTTTCTCCTTCTGGTAGAGCCTCATGATGTATATAACCATACACTCATTGCTTCACAAAATTTAGAGATTCAGTTTTTCTGTGAAATTAACACACATATTCCAGCCAACTACCCAGACTACTGATACTTCAGAAATTTTGTGAAGCTTATTCAGCTGTAATTTAAGGTAATTCTAGTAGAAGGATTTTTTAAATGCCTCTTTAGATAATAAACTATAGCATGTAAGCAGTGTGTATTTAATCAACTTCAAGATATCTAATTTATAATATTGAGTTTTATAGTTTCTACTTTTTGATATATATCACATTTCAAGTTTATGCATTTCTTCATCCATAAGGTTTAATCCAACTCAATTAATAACTATCAAAGTCTTACTGAGGGCTGGGTGCTGGTCAGTACTTCCCCATATATTTTATTCTTTCATGGTCAGCATAACCTTGAAGACTGGGGGTAATAGGAATATTCTGTAGTGAGGAAGCTGAAGCAAAGAGAGGATAGTAACTTTTCACAGTCAGGAAGGACCAGAAATAGAATTCCTCTGATATACTTCAGTAAAAGGAACTCATTCAGGGGCGCCTGGCTGGCTCAGTCGGTTAAGCGTCTGCCTTCGGCTCAGGTCATGATCCCAGGGTCCTGGGATCGAGCCCCGCATCGGGCTCCCGGCTCAGAGGGAAGCCTGCTTCTCCCTCTCCTGCTCCACCTGCTTGTGTTCCCTCTCTCGCTGTGTCTCTCTCTGTCATATAAATAAATAAAAAATCTTAAAAAAAAAACAAACCAAGATATTAAAAAAAAAAAAAAAAGGAACTCATTCAGTTTACTTGGCAAATTTGGTTGTTTGTGGCCCCTCTAGGTCTTTGTAGCTTGCCTTTATTTGGTTAGTTTTAAGGTAGCCAGGACTATTGCCCTCTTCTTGTTTTGACATTGTTATATTTTGGGTTCTGAATGAGTAATTGTAAGGTGACACCTGATGGTTCAGAGGCCAGAGTGGGATAGGTCAGCCAGAGGAGATATGGTGTTGTGTCTCTTGAGAAAAGTAAGAAGGTGAAGCTGAGAGCCCAGGTAGCCCTACACAAATGAGGAAATAGGAGCCCAGGGAAGGAATGTGAGCAAGAGGCAGGAGTGGATGTGTGTCTGTAAGGCATAAGCACCTATAATTTCTGTATGACTTGGAGTAGATTTTACTTCACCACTGCTGTTTTCCTTACCTGTTAACTGGAGCTAAGAACTGCCCAGAACATCTTGGGCATTCCTGTGAGGATCACATGTGGTGCTGTGTGTAAACATGCTTTTGGAAACTGTCAGGCACCCTATAAATAAGGCATATGGCGACTATCGGACTGTCTCTGGAGTGTTCAAAGTGACAAAAGTGTCACTTTTTTGGATTTTAAAATGTTAGTGGCACATTTTTTTAATGAGCTAAATGAAGGCACAAATCATACTAATCATCTTAAAGTAAAAGCAAAGTATTAAAACTTTTTGGTTGTCGGGCGCCTGGGTGGCTCATTTGGTTAAGCACCTGCCTTCGGCTCAGGTCATGATCCTGGAGTCCCGGGATCGAGTCCTGCATGGGGCTCCCTGCTCAGCAGGGAGTCTGCTTCTCCCTCTGACCCTCCCTCCCTCATGCTCTCTCTCTCTCATTCTCTGTCTCTCTCTCAAATAAATAAATAAAATATTTAAAAAAAAAAAATTTTTTTTTTGGTTGTCTCTAAGGCAACAACACAAGAGTAGAAACTTTCAGAGAATGACCAAGCTAAAAAGTTGGGTGTAGATTGAAGCCTACAGGGGTGTAAAACCCTAATACTGTTTCACTGAGAATCTGAAACATTGACACCAACTATCCCAGTTTTTATTTGAGGACACATGTAATACAGATATAGATTCAGAGAACATTCCTAAAACATTCATTTTACATGATTTGAATTTATAGCTTTTATACTAAACGACATTAGATTTGTACTTCTACAAGAAGTCTGCTGATGTTTGAGAATAAACCAGAAACTTGTCATGTGAAAATTTCATTGCTTTTATCAAAATTCTCTGTAAAGAAAACCAAAGCAAGAATAGGTAAATTGTTTTTTTTTTTTTTTTTTTTTAATGAAAATTACAGACTGAAGAAAATTAAAGGAAAGTTTCTAAGAAACTTTAGATTTAGTTTTATAGGTGAAAGAGCAGTCCTGGATAAACCTTGGCAGGACCTCTCAGGTCATGGTACACTGGAATAGGAAGTTTTATCTACATAATTGTGATAATAGCTAATATTTGTGTACTTACTATGTGCTGGGAACCATTTAAAGTGAATTGTCTTAATTAATCTTCACAAGGATATTATAAAATAGGAACAAACAGTATTTGTTTGTTACATTTACAGCTGGGAAAATTGAGGCATGGGGTTAAATAACTCATCCAAGGTGACCTTCCTGGACCTCACCTGCCCTATTTCTCTGTGTATGTAGTTTTCTCCTTCCCTGAATCATTTGAAACTAAGCAGCATACATCATGATACTTTACCTGTCAATACTTCTACAAGTATATACTGGCAATAAGAATATTATTTTTGTAAGCACAATGTCTTTTTCACAGCTAAGAAAATTAATAAGAGTTATTCCTTAATATCTTCTAAAATTCAGTTTCATATTAATATTTCCAGGAGGGACCAACAACCTTTCCCCCCTTTGAACTAGGATCCAACTTACATGCATGGCTTGGGTTTATTACTTTTAATTTAGAAAAAAACTATCTACATTTTTTCTGAATATCTCATTTAATTCTGACACTAGTCTCCCGAAGAAGGCCCTGGGAGCCCGATTTTGTAGATGAAAAAGCAGGTTCAGAGTGGTTAATACATATGCCCAAGGTCACGAATCTGGTAAGTGACAGAACCATCTTCTGGGTCTTAAAGCCTCCTTTGGCAGCCTCATGGGAACTAGACTGCAGGCCCAAGGAAGTGACCACTGACAGTGTCAAGGTTTGGAAAATGAATTTGAAAATGTTGCTAAATTGAAACAGACTACGATACTAATAAACACACATCCTAATATTAGTTGTTCTTCTTGCAAATGTTTATTTCTAATTGAGATTATAAATGGGCTCAAAATCTAGTTACCAGTTCCTAGCTCTCATTCACTGCATCATTAAGTATAAAGATTAATAGGATTAGTATATCATTTCATTGCTAAATAACCTACAGTAGAAGTGATTAGATTCAGAAGTAATTTTTCTCAATAGGTCCTGCTGTGTCTGAATTTATTTCTTTACATCCACCTTTAAACCATAATTTCCATGCATATGTGTATATATATATATTTGAAATTCAGGTAATAGTCAAAGATTTCGTTTGGTATACTAATAAGCCAGTTTTTGCAAATGGTTTAAAACCTCATAAGACCAATCAAAATTCATGTTCAATAAACATATGTGAGATGAATAGATCAATTTGGGGGTTAGTATTTTCTTAGTCTTAAGCAATTTTCTAAACTTATCCTTGATTCTTTCTCAAGCCTCCCCACATCTACCACTTTTTCACAGCTGTAACCTTACTTGTGTACTATTTTCCTATAGCAGATATATAATAAAATAAATATACAGGAAATAAACATGTACTTAGCGTATTAGAATTTTTCCATGTGCAAAGAACAGAAAGAGAGGAAGATTTAAAAGTTCACATTTAGGATCACCTTCGTATCTCTTAAACTTTGGACAGGACTGTTATTTTTATATCTATTAAAACCCAATTCAGTTTCCAACAGACTTTGTGAAAAAGCTTCTCATTTATTGTGGCTGGTAGTTTTATTTGTGAGTAATGAAAATGGGGCATATTTTGCTATTTCTCTCTCTCTCTTTTTTTTTTTTTGCAAGGAAGTGATTGCATTTCTTTACATTATTAGATAAAACCTAAATACATTACACTTTCAACAAACTATCTTATAATTTCAGATTTAAAGGTCATGCATTGTTTCTGAGCGGGCCGACCATTGCTGTAGAGTTGAAGTGTAGGTCAGGTTTCATTTTTAAATGCCTTTGGACAGATCTTTTCCTGATAATTGGAGACATGGGCTCTGGGGGCCAATTTCACCCTGTGGCTGGGCACCCCAGCTGGGTCCAGAGTTCAGCGGTATCACATGGAATAACGACCACTGGGCGAGGCCCCCCCTCCTCGGTGCCACTGGCAGTGTCAAAATCTCTCTGGTTTTGCATACACTTGTGACCTATAGATGAAGGAGATGTTAAGAGTGAGTTTTCTGGCTAAGAAATGCATTATGTCCTATATTATTGAGCTAACAGGTGAAAAAACAGTGGCCGTGTTTTGGCCTGAATTAGTCAGTTATTTGCATATACACAAGACTGCAGGATTTCTTAATCACGCAGAGCTGCCCTGTAACGCTTTTTCCTCACAAAATGAAAAAAGTTGCTACTTTTACATGTTGCTTTTGAGTTACAAGCTGTACCTGTAGTTTCATATATATATATTTTTAACCATATTATATTGGGTAGTTGGCTACTTTGGGGATCCTTTTGCAGTTTCACCGTTGACATGGCTGATATTGTTCAACAGCGTTACACATAGTGGCAGGGATTCTGTATTAGGGTCCAGCTGAGATCACTGTCTGTAACTTGGGTCCTTTCTCTCATCAATTCGCAAATGTAGAACTTTTTCAGTTATCCCAAATAGTATAAAGGGATATAAAACTGTATCTTCAGAAATGAATTTCTTTCTCTGTTACTACCAGTTTTCATTGAAATATCCATGGAATAAAATCTATGCCTGACCTTTTAAAAATGCATGATTACCTGGAATGTTAAAATCTTGCTATTTAAAAATTATTTTATTTTAAAATTAGAAAGCAAAATGAAATGTTATTTAGGTAAACTCAGGAAGTTTTGCTAGTCCATAACTGGTAAAAAGATGAAATCCTATTTCTCATTGCTTGTCCTTGAAGCAAACTTCAACAAACATTTCTGGGGGTGCTTACTGCTGACACCCCAGAAAACTCAGAGACTAGTGATAGCACAGTGAGCATGGTGGGTACATTAAGAAGTTCAACTCACAGTCCTTGTGCTGCTAATCAGTACTCCATAAAACCTGTTCGAAATTGTAGTGTTACTCCAGGGCCCCCCTACAATTTTAGTAATTAGACATCCATTCATCTTTATTTCCTTTAACTTCCAAAAGCAGTTATTTTCTCTGGAATTAGATAAAGTGGTCTATGGAGAAAGTCTTAAGCTCCATTTCTAATTAGCACACTAAAGTCAAATCATTGCTGTAACTAACTGGTGAATCTAGGTGTATGAGAGTACCTCATTCTACTCTCGAAACTTTGCTATAGTTTGAAGTTATATCAAGATGTGAAGAAAAAGAAAAAAAGTTACCAGTGATCTGCCTGGGTATTATGAAAAAGAGACTAAAAAGAAACTGGAAATAGAAAATTCTAATAATGAAAGAAAATTCCAAAGACATCTGAAAACTTGTTGAATGTAATTCACTTCTTCAGAGTTATGGCAGTAATGGTAAATATGGTGACATACTGCTTGAACAACACACACTTGCTGGGAGTATTTATTCTCTATGACAATCGTCATATTCTGAACCTATAGTCTTTACCTTTTGGAAATAATGAAGAAAAGCAAATACAGTTTTCACAGGGGCCAAGTAGATCAAAAGTCCTTTAAGTCCTTTAATCATTACAACAGAGAGATAATACTTTCTATTCTTTTAATTTGTAAAGACTCAAACAAAATGATACAGTTCACGTCTTAGAGGAGTGGCTGTAAAAGGACTTCTTTCAAAATTACTTTTTCCATCAGATATCTGCCACTGTCTTTTTTTTTTTTTTTTTTAAGATTTTATTTATTTGACAGAGAGAGACACAGCGAGAGAGGGAACAAGCAGGGGGAGTGGGAGAGGGAGAAGGAGAAGCAGGCTTCCCGCCGAGCAGGGAGCCCGATGCGGGGCTCGATCCCAGGATCCTGGGATCATGACCTGAGCTGAAGGCAGATGCTTAACAACTGAGCCACCCAGGCATCCCTCTGTCACTGTCTCCATGCAATTTTATCTATTCACTTCTACATTTTATCTATGCACTTTTACATTTTATTAATTAGCTTATAGGAATTGAGCTTGAAAGAAGACTTATTGTTCTACCTCAGTTTCAGTTTGAAATTTTCATCTGGGTTTGCTTCACGCTTAAATCACTAACACTGTAGTGGATGTGGTGTCACCCTCTTTAGTGGCATGTAAATCACCTTCAGTTCTGGTAAGCTCTGTGTCCCTCTGCTTGTGCCTTGCAGTTTGAAGCTCCATCAGGGCAGGGCCCACGTGTTCTTTATCTCTGCACCATCCAACACTTGGCATAGTGCATGATAAGTAATCCGTCCTCATTAAATATTTGTCAATGAATTAATTTGAAAGCACTTTCATGAGCCTAAAGCGCTTCAGAAATATAAGGCATTTTAACTTTTAATTATTCAGTAGAAAGAGATGCAGCTCCTGTCTGAGGATTTAAAAATCTAGTTGGTGTTTTATAATCTTAGGACATACTAATTGCTTGTGCTTTAGAAGATGCTTACGGTTTATTTGAGACAAATAAAAATTTTCTCCTGCATCCTGAAAATGGACCTGCAGAACTAAATCGTAGTCTGAAAGATGGCTGAAACAGACTTCACCCTTGAGAAATCCACGGCTATGACCGTGGTGGCAGTGTGCTAGAGAAGGTTCTCTACAGACTCTGGATGGCCACACTTTAGAGGTAACCTCTGAAGTTCCTGTGTATTTCTTTATATGCAAATTTAAATTAGCTGTTGTTATTCACTAAGAACAGTTTTCTTCCTTCCTTCCTTGTTTATCATGTCCACTAACTAAGCTGAAAAGGAAATTAGTAATTTTTTTTTTTTTTTGGCTGCACTAGAGTGAAAAGGCTAACAATGAGCATTTGTGAGACACTGTCATGCATTCTTAGAAATTAAAACTATCAAATAATCAATCTTATAACTGGTCAGTGTTCATGACAGAAAAGGGGGGTCTCTGGATAGGATAGTGTGGGAAGTTCTATTTTAAGTGAGATGAGTAGCTTCTTTGCAGCTTGTACATTGGTTAGCTCATATTTAGAAAATTTGAGAAGGGAAATAATGCCTTTCTTTTGTAATGAAAAAGGCAATTCTTTAGGTGTTAATGATTTAAAATGAATAGCAGAAACACTCTGATCAGAGAAAACGTTGTGTTTTGGTGAGAAAGTATTTCAGGCAATCTATGGTTGTGTTTAGTGCTTATGAGGAGGACATGCCTCAACTTTATAAACTTTTCTCCAGGCTAAGACTATTTTGTGCATCTCTCTCTAAAGATTAGTGTGGGTTCTTGTTCTGAGGCCAGTGAGCTAGGACTCTTTTTTAAAGGTGTCTGTGGTTCTAATTCAGATAGTGACTACCTGTGTCTTGGTCCTTCTGGGTTCTTTTTGGCTCTAATCAGGAATTTTACAAGTCTCGAGTATCTTTTATTCAGTGTTTATTTTTTGCTTCATAACCTAATGTCTCTTTCTTTGGAGGCACAGCGCATATGATTTAATGGATCTTTTTACATTAATACTGTGGGAATTATGGACTAGCACATCTTACATACTTAATCCTTCAGACTATGATTCTTATTAGGGAATATTTTCTTTTATATAAGCACAGAGTCTATAAATAGCATTGTGTGGGAGGATAACAAAAGACTGGTTGATTCTAATTTGGTCAGATGGAAGGGGAGCAGGGGTAAATTTATATTTTGAAAGCTTTATATCATGTATTTATGTCATGTATTTCAGTACAATATTGAACATGAAGCTATTATTGTCCATTTTATCTTCTTCTCCATTATGTTATATATATATATATATATATATATGCCCATAGGATTCACAAATGATACTGCCAAGTCAGCAGGAGGCAACATTTTTGTTTGTATTCCCCATTACCTACCAGTGCTGGTCTGCTAGACAGTTCTCCCATTCTCGGGGCAACCCTAGCCTTTCACTGCTCTCTTAAATTCTTCACCTTGCAGCGACACTGTTTACAAAGGCCCCCCTCCCTAATTGTCTCTATCCATTGACCTTCGGGCTGTTTTCTAGGACCAGCCAGTCCTCAAATCCCTCATCTCTGAAGCCCTCCCTGACCAACTGTCCCACTGGCTTGTGAATCATCCCTCCTGTGAACTTCTCTTTCGCTTTCCACCCTTCTCACGACCCTGACAGACATTAAGTATTCTTGGGGCGGCATGGAAAATGAACAAACTCTTTATTTCTGATTTTGCTTCCTTGACCTCGGAAATGATATTGTTCTGTTACCCATTCATTCCTTTGCAGATAACCAAGCTGAAAATAGATAGCAACCCTTTTGCCAAAGGATTCCGGGACTCCTCCAGGCTCACTGACATTGAGAGGTAATGAGAATTTTCTGTTTACTTTTTTGTCCAGATAAGATAAAGAGAAGAGTGAGTTTGTAAGAACACACTCCTTTCAACGCCCAAATGCCATAACCCTACTGTAGATAGTCTCCGATCCCCCCAGCCCACCTTCCCTTCCACCTTGAAGCCCTGTAGACATGCAGCTGCTTAAGCTCTGACAGCTGCTGCACCTGCATCTGTTCCGCGCTGTTTCCGAGGAAGTGGTTTCTTTGGTCAGGACATTGACTCAACTGTAAAAAAGTAGGGTTTCTTCCTTATCAAAGATTCAGTCCTTTTGATGATATTAAGCTGCATCTCTTAGGTGGCAATCTGCAGAGAAATGGAATCTTGATAGTCTTAGCCTTCTGAAGTGGACATATTAGCGAGCCTGAAGAATGTGAGTAGTTTGGAACTCTGAAGCAAGGAGATGTCATTTAATTCAAGGCACATATTTTACATATGGCATAGACTACTCATATTTAATAAGAGAGACATCAGGTCTCAGGACCTTTAAGAACACAAGTGACAATCACGGGCCTGTAACTTACTCCACTTTTTACTTAATTAAAATGGTTTACACAGTGTGAGATCATCTTCATGGTGAGTAATGACTACGTTGAGATCCAGAGCTTGCCCATAGGAATGTCAAAAAAATGATGTGTTTTTTAGGGAGAAGATTTTTCAACCTAACAGATTATATGTATCTCTTACACATACTATGGAACTTTCTGTACTTCTTTTTTGTGTGAGAACATTTAAGTTCTACTTTCTTGGCAGATTTCAATTATACAATAGTGTTATCAACTCTAGTCAATATGTTATACATTAGATCTTTAGACCTTATTCATCTTCTGTACTTCTTCTTTTATGTGGCCCAGAGTCTTTCTTTGACAGGTGGTGTACCCTAGCCACCAGAACCTCTGGTGTATTTTACCTCCAGGTCTTTGTGTGATTTCCTCCCCACCAACTGCTATACATTTCTGTCACACTCTTAGTTACCTAACACATAGTCACATCTCCTGACCTCGGCACTTCTCTCCAGCCTTCCTGGAAGTGCAGTTGAAGGGGTCATTGCATATTTTAGCAATATCTATCTAATCCTTCCTTCAGCCCTCCCAAGTAGCAGAGCACAGTGGGTTTTGATTTGGAGGAAAAGATATAGAGGCTCAGTGAGGAGGCAGAGAAGCCAGCAGGAGAGGCTGAAAGTGGAGCAGGTGCTGTGGGATTCAAGTAGAAGAGAGAAATTAAGTCACTGGAGAGCTTGACAAGTGGTTAAGGGGGCTGAGATCAGGGAAGGAAACTTGAGCTTGTGGTTGGAAGTCGATTGCAGACTGCAGAGAGACACCAAATGGATAGCTCTCCAATGAGGTGGGACATAGGCAAGCAGATAGGCCTTGAGACCCAAGGCAGTGAGAATGTGGCATCAGCAGTGTGGGTGACAAATAAGTCCATTTACAAAGGCTGCTTTCATTCAGCGATGACCTTTTTCATCTCTTATTTCTGGAGAGCCAGAAGCAGTGACTCCCAACTGGATGTATACAGGTGGGATTAGAAGTGAACTTCTTCATTTCAGTCAGGTAGCAGATAAGAATGAAGACAGTGGCTCAGTGGGACAGCAGTGGTGTGTTTTTATAGTGTGTACCTTATCTTCTATCTCAGATCAGGAGGTGAGCATGATATACCGGGAGACAAACTCATGGGTTAGAGTCCCAGCTCTGCCTTGTACTGGCTGAGTGATCCTGGAGTAGTCTCCCAGCCTCTGTTTCCTTATCTAGAAGATGGGAAAAATAACCCTGCTCCTTCAAAAGTTTATTATGAGAGCCAAGTAAGGTGACATTTATGAAACACTTTATAAATCTAAAAATGTGAAATAATTATTATTTTTTGCCCCATCTAAGTGTACTTCTAATAGTCTTAATAAACTACTCCTAGAGTAAAAATAGCCCCTTATTTGCACGTGTGCTCACGAGATACGAGTCCCCAGGCTGACTGCCCTTTAGAACAGCAGATTTGATAATGCATGCAGGCACATTTTCCACTTATTGAATAAACATCCTGATGTGGGGAGCACTCACACGTCCATGAAACTGAGTAGCTTTCAATGGTCTGAGGGCGAAGAGAGCATCTTCTGTGACCAGCTGAAAGTTTGCAGGATGACCTAACTAGTGTGAAATTGGCCAAGGTTTTGGATTTCATTTCCAGGTATTTAAGTCTGAATTTTCCCTAAACAGCCTTTGGGGATGGGTCAAATCAGATCAATTGATCTTTAGAGACCTAAAGAAATTAAATTAGTCTGGAGTCAGTTACTGCACTAAACCATCTAGTAATTGAATTGCTCCTTGTAACTGATTGAAAACAGCCCTATCTGTAACAATATAGGGGACTTTTCCTTATAAGAGATCTGAGACAAAAACACATCTTTTTATGACATGATGACAGAAATTACACTTTTCTAACCTAATTGAATGTGATGTTATAAATACGCGACCTTAATGATTTCAAGTTTCCTGTTCTAGATTTACAACTTTGGTGTGGGACACCCAAACAAAAATGCTTTTGGGACTGGATCTGTTTGCCTTACACCTCCAAACTCAGTGTTTTATTTCTTCTACAATTGCACAAGCTTTTGGGATACCGTATAAGGCATTACAGTTTTCCTGCTCTCATTTTAATGGGTTCTGTTCAGACACTTGAATGTCTCCCATGCTCCGTGTGTAGCCTTACTCTTCAGTGACAGCATCTCCTTCATTTGTAAAAGGAAAACCATCTCATTAGCAAACGTAGAAAGCATTTTCATCAGATGCTTTGCACATATACCTATAATGGACAGCTTAGAAGCAAACCAAAAGCCCAAAGGAATTTCTTAATATCACCGAATTCATAATTATTTAGTTCAGAGAACGAATTACCTACTGGTCTGTCAGATAATAATAAACAGACTGTTAGTTGGTGTTTCTTTTTTTGGTGGGGGGAGGGAGGGCACTTTGTACAGTAAGGGAAAGCACAGTGTTACTTTTGAGAAAGGACAAATAACTAGGAGGGTTTTTTAATGATTTCTTCAAAATTTTCTTTTGTTAGGTTTTTTTTTTTTTTCTTCCCCAGAGAGAGTTCATGCTCATTGCAGAAAAATCTAACAAGTAAGAAAAAGAGCATAAATAAGTAACAAATCTCATTCACTCAGAGATAACCACTGGCAAAGACTTACATATTCTTCCAGGTACTTTCTTATGCATGTACAAACATTTACTTCCTTTAAGGTTTACACACATATATTTTTAATCATTTCCCCTTAATATCAATAGATATATGACTATAGTATACTTTTTAATGGCTGCCCAATTTTCCACTGTGTCCGATCACTTATTTGACCAATCCTATATATTAGTTATTTAGGTTTCCCACTTTTCATTATTACAAACAGTGCTAGGAGGAAAATATATATCTTAACTCATGCTCTTCATTATTACCATAGGATAAATACTAACAAATAAAAATGCTGGATCTAGGGATATACTTTTTTATTTTTATTTTATTTTATTTTTTTGGTGCAAAATGGTGGTTTTATTAAAGCATGAGGACAGGACCCGGGGGCAGAAGGGGATATACTTTTTTTATTCATAATGTTGTTTTTATTGTTAAAAATTTGGGAAAGACCTAAATATTCACTAATAGAAAAATGGTTTAATAAATGTGTATGGCCATGCAATGGAATTTTAAAAAATCATGGTAACGTATGCAACATAATTTACCATTTTAATCATTTTTAAGTAAACAGTTCAGTGGGGTTAAGTATATTCACAGTGTTGTACAACCATCACCATTTTACATTTCCGGAATGTTTCCATCATCCTAAATAGAAAACTTGTACTCATTAAACAGTAACTCCCTATTCCTCCTCCCCCAGCCCCTGGTAATGTCTGTTCTACTTTCTGTCTCTATGAATTTGTCTAGTTTAGATACTTCATATAAAGGGAAAGATAATACATGTTTTTAAGGTTTTTCATACAAACTGCCAAGTTTCCCTCAAGAATGATTGTCCATGGCATGGTCAAGAATACCCATTTCTTGTACCCTTGTCAAACATAATCACCATCTTTTCATCTTTGCCAATTTGATAGGTGAAAATGTGTACTTTTTCTTTTGTAAATTGGCCTGTTTATGTCATTAGCTCTTTTTTTTTTCTTTTGGATTGTTTATCTTTTCTTTTATTGATCCATATAAGCTACTTATATTAGTATTTTTATTGTTTATTTATATTGGAACCATTTTGTCAGTTTGAAATTAGCTTTTTATGTATGTTTTTGATAAACAGAATATTTTATCACCAAATCTGTTTTACTTTATGATTTCTATCTTAAGAAGAGGTTCCCGGCGCACCTGGGTGGCTCAGTCATTAAGCGTCTGCCTTCAGCTCAGGTCATGATCCCAGGGTCCTGGGGTCGAGCCCCACATCGGGCTCCCTGCTCCACGGGGAAGCCTGCTTCTCCCTCTCCTACTCCCCCTGCTTGTGTTTGCTCTCTCGCTCTGTCTCTCCCTGTCAAATAAATAAAAACAAAATCTTAAAAAAAAAAAAAAAAAAAGAGGTTCCCTACTCCAAAACTCTATAAATATGTAAATATTCAAGTACAGATTTCTGTCACTTTACTGCTTTCTAATTTTTCATTTAAAAACTCATACAGTATTTATTTTGGTATGAGATATAAAATAGACATGTCACTGTATATTTTTTTTATTTTAAATTTTTAAAATTTTATTATGTTAATCCCCATACATTACCTCCTTAGTTTTTGATGTAGTGTTCCATGATTCATTGTTTGTGTATAACACCTAGTGCTCCATTCAGTACGTGCCCTCTTTAATACCCATCACCAGGCTAACCCATCCCCCCACCCTCCTCCCCTCTAGAACCCTCAGTTTGTTTCTCAGAGTCCATAGTCTCTCATGGTTGGTCTCCCCTCCGATTTCCGCCCCTTCATTTTTCCTTTCCTACTGTCTTCTTTTCTTTTTTTAACCTATAATGTATTATTTGTTTCAGAGTGATAGACATTGGGGAGCGTATGTGCTATGCTGAGCGCTGTGAATTGTGTGAGACTGTTGAATCACAGACCTGTACCTCTGAAACTGTATATTTTTTATAAGTGGTTCCAATACCATGTATGTACTAGCATATTCCTTTCCTATTTATTTATAATTCCCCCTATCATATACTAAGTTTTTGTCTGTGGTAGTTTTGTAGTCTCTTTATTGATCTTCCAGTATTGTATTAATTTTTGTAAATTGATAAAATATATAAATATTTGATGATACTTAGATATCTGATATGGCAAACCCCAAACCTTTTTACTTGTTATTTTCAAATTTTCTTGATATTCTTTGACATTTATGCTTCCAGCCTTTGGAATCATTTTGTCAAGTCTTCCCAAAAAAGTCATTGAAATTTTGACTGGGCTTAGGTTCAATTTATACAGTAATTTGGGGGAGAAAATTGGTATCTTTATAGTATTGGAACTTCCTTCTAGGAATATGTCATGTTTGTCCTTTTATTGAAATGTCTTCTTATGTTCTTTAGAAGTTTTGATATTTTCAAGTTTGTAAGTCCTGCCCATATTTTCTTGGGCTCATAGCTAAGTCTACTAGAGCTACACTGTCCAATTTAATAAATAGCCACTGCCCACAGATGGCTAGTGAGGACCTGAAATGTGGCTTTTCCGCACTGAGATGTGCTGTTAAGTACAAAAAAACAAACCCCATGATTTTGAAGAATGAAAATATCTCAAGAATAGTTTTAAAATATTTTTAGATGTAAAAATAATATTTTGGACATATGTTGGGTTAAGTATATTAAAATTAATTTCACCTATTTTTTTTAAAATGTGACATCTAGACTATTTAAAATTACATATATGGCTCACACTACCTTTGTATTGAATAGTACTATACTAGAGAGTTTTTGGGAGGAGAGAGCTTGCTTTTGAAAGTAGAATTTTTAATTAGAAATCTACCTAGTTTAGTCTATAAAAAGCTATTGATTTCTATATGTCTTTGGCATACTGCCATTTTACTGAACTTCAAAAGAATAGTTTTAGTAGTTTTTCCTTTTAGTCTCTTGAGTTATCCAGTTAGATTGCTATATAATTTGCAAAAAATGATAATTTTATCTTTTTCTTTCTAATAGCTATGCTTTTAAAAATGTCTTTTCCTTGTTTTATTACACTGACTTAAAATTTTCCAGGATGCTATTGAAAAGTAATGATGATAGTTGGCATTTTTCTCTTGTTCTTGACTTACTTAACAATGCCTCTAATGTTTGGTCATCATATATGATTTTCACCGGCTATGGGTTTCAGGAGGATATTCTTTATCATATTGAGGCAATACCCTTCTATGCCTAAAGAATTTTTTGTTATCCTGAATATTAGTTGAATTTATATTTAATGCTCTTTTAACATCTGAGACAATTTTAATTATTTTTCTACTTTAAAATAATAATATTAATTATACTCATAGTGTCTATGTTGAACTATCCATTTATTCCTGGAATAAATCCTGTCTGGATTTTATCTGGTTTTCTTATAATACATTGCTGGATTTAATTTATTTGTATTTTATTTAAGACTTTTTATCAATCTTTGTAACAGATTTGACATTGTTTATTCTTTCCTTTTCTGTCAGTTTTTGGTATCAGGTTTCTGCTAGTTTGTTCAAATGAATTGAAATATGTTCCTTCTTTTTATTGTCTGGATCAGTTTAAATAGCAAGGAAGTGATTTTACAGTCTTGCCCATAAATTCATGTGGGTGCAGTACTCTTATGGGGAAGACTTATTTAACTACTTAAGTTCCATAGTGTTTCAGTAAATATATATTAACTTCTATCCCATTTAATGCTTTTTGTCTTGGATTCTACTTTGCCTAGTCTTATATTGCTATGCATTTTCAATTCTTGCTTTATTTGCCTTTTAATTTTTAAAAATCTCCGTCACTACAGCAGTATACCCCCCTCTCTCTTGCATCATCAAATATCCTGACATTTCTTTCATGAAGGTAAAAACAACCTTCT
Source organism: Mirounga angustirostris (assembly GCF_029215605.1). Taxonomy (NCBI): domain Eukaryota; kingdom Metazoa; phylum Chordata; class Mammalia; order Carnivora; family Phocidae; genus Mirounga; species Mirounga angustirostris. The sequence continues at coordinate 41,793,867 of NW_026991720.1, forward strand.
CTTGATCCCACTTGTCTCTTCAATTACTACTCTTTCAGTTTTTCTGCTCCTTCTCAAAGTAAAGCTGCTTAAGAGTTGTGTGTATTCTCTTCCCTTTGTCTTTCCTACCCTGCCTTTCAGACTTTCACTCCCTTTGCCACCATTCCACCCTTGTCCAGGTCACCGGTGACCTCTGCATTTTTAAATCCAATGGTCAGTCTCAGTCCTCATCCTCCTTGGCCTGTCAGTCAGGTTTGACACTGCTGTTTATTCTCTCCTAGTTTCCACCTGGCTTCCAAGACCTCTCACTCTTCTGGTTTTTATTCTACTCCATTGGCCGTTCTTTCCTCCCCTACGCTGGTTGGTTCTTCCTCTTGTCCTCCATCTTTAGACAGTGATGTGTTCTGGGCCTTGGTCCTGGGACCTCTTTTTCTCAGTCTGTACCTACTACCTGGGTAATTTGACCCAGTTTCATGCCATTATATGCTAATCACTATCAGATTTACATCTCTGCTTCTGGCCTCTCAGAGTCAAAGATCTGACTGGCTATTTCTTTTACTCTTCCCTCTCCCCTCGGGTACCTCAGATTTCACATATCTGGAACAGGGATGCCCAATCATACTCTTCCACATCTGCTCTTCCCTTACTCTTCCCATTAGTGCTGCGGACTGCTGCATCCTTCCCATTGCTCTGGCCAAAAGGCTGGCAGTCACCCTTGGCTCCTCTTTTTCTTTCATTTTCCACATCCATACAGTCAGCTAATCCTTCAAACTGTTCAGAGGAATCCAACTACTTCTTATCATCTCCACTGGTACCACCCTTATCTGCGATACTATCATCTCTTTCCTAGATGGTTACATTAATTTCCTAATTGATATTTCTACCTCTACTCTTACTGCCCTTAAATCCATTTCGAGTACACCAGTCAGAATGATCTTGTCAAAGAAAGGAAGTTGGACCGCATCACTCTTGCTCAGAGCTCTCAAATGACTCACCTTCTCAATGATGGTAAAATCCCAGTTCAGACATGGCTTGAAAGGACCTGTGGAATCCGACCCCAGCCTTCTCAGGTCTGTCTCCGAACTCTTGTACCTTTCTTTCTCTTGCCCACTTTGCTCTCAGCATACCCAGGCCCATGTTCGCCTTAGGGCCTTTATACTTACTTTTACCCTCTGCCAGGAATGTGCTGCCCTCAAATCTGAATGGGTCTGAGGCTTTGTCTGTTTTTTTTAAACATTTATTTGAGAGAGAGAGCATGCATGAGAGTGCACGAGTGGGAGGAGGGGTAGAGGGAGAGGGAGAAGCAGACTCCCCGCTGAGCAGGGAGCCCGATGTGGGACTCGATCCCAGGACCCTGGGATCACGACCTGAGCCGAAGGCAGACGCCTAACGACTGAGCCACCCAGGCGCCCTTTGTGTTTGGTTTCCTACTATATCCCTAGATAATAGAATAGTGGCTGGTAAATAGTAAACACTCACATTATTTGTTGAGTAAATAATGATGTGTATCCACAGAGTATCTTAAAAGCCATAGTTTTTTTTTTTTTTTTAAGACTTTATTTCTTCATTTGACAGAGAGACAGCAAGAGAGGGAATGCAAGCAGAGGGAGTGGGAGAGGGAGAAGCAGGCTTCCCACTGAGCAGGGAGCCCGATGTGGGGCTCGATCCCGGGATCCTGGGATCATGACCTGAGCTGAAGGCAGACGCTTAACGACTGAGCCACCCAGGTGCCCTTAAAACCCATAGTTTCAAAGATACTCTGTAACTACAGAGTATCTGTAGTTTTAAAAATTTTGTCTGACGGTCTTTGTGTTTTAATAGAGAAGTGTAATCCATCTCCCAGTATTGTAATAACTGATATGTTTGGTATTTCTGCTCTCTGTTTAATTCAGCTATTTACTTTACATTTTATTTTCTCTTCTTGTCTTTTGTTATATTTATCAAGTTTTTGTCAGGCAATGGGCTGTATGCTTTACACACTTGATTTTAGTCACTCATCGAAATAATCCTATAATAAAGAACCATTATTGTCCCTGTTTGGTAGAAGAGATAGCAAAGTTTAGAGGGACTGATACTTTATTCACACAATTTGTGTGTGAGATGAGCCTCACACCCACTTTAGTTTGTCTGAAACCAAAGTCCTTTCTCTAATGTTGTATTTTTTTAATAATTATGCTTTCAAACTCTAAAAGACATAATTGTAAAATTGATATCTCTGTTATTGTCAGAAACTATACACTTTCTTTTCTTGTAAAATAGGAGATATTTAGTATATGATTCTTCTTTCTACTATCCTTCCTTCAACCCTTAATTTTGGTTTAAATAATTTGGGATTTTAAATCCAGATTTTTATTCATGTATCTTCTTTATCTTTTTCAAAATTCTTTTGTAAGGATCACAGTGCATCAACTATAATCTTTTAGATTGAATTCTAGTCTTTCATTGTATACTGCTCATTTCTCGAGTCTCTCCAATGTTTGGAATTGTGTTCTGACTTTACTCTCAGTTATTGGTAAATGTTAAGTAATTGGCCAGGGGAGGCTATATGGCTCCTTTTCTTTATGAATTCTTGCTTATCCAAGAGGATCTGCTGCCATTATGGTCACAGTCTTTTCCCTCAGAACTCTTTCAGCTGTCCTTTGCCACCTGGCTTTTAAATACTGTGGAATAGAAGTGGGTGCCATAGCCTTCCCTTTTTTGGAAACTTACCTTTTTTCTGCCTGGATAGAATGCTTTTAGAAAATTTTCTTTGAAATTGAGAAATTGTGCCAGTATCTGTCCAGTTGTAGATTTGTGAAAATTAGTATTGCCTCTTTAAATGCTTTAAATTGAAAACTCAAGTTGTTTTTCAGCTCAGGCAAATTTTCTTCTCATTCTTTATCGCCTTCTCTTTTTGCTTCTAAGTGGTCTGCTCTACTCAGACCTTCTAAAACTCCTTTTATACATATGTGGCATCTCCTGAATCTATTCCCTGTTTCTCTTATCTATTCAATAATTTTCATCTCCTTAACTTCTTACTCTGGTGTTGGGACAATTTCTTGTGTAAGACTTCTAACTTGTTGATTTTGTTTCCTGTGGCATCCAGTGTTCTGGGTACCGACTTCCTTTAGGATGTGGTGATTATTACTTTGTCATTTCTGAGTATACTTTCCCATCCAGATGGTTTCCTTTTCATGCCTGTTAGTGAGTACCTGCTTTGTTAATACAGGATATTAAATCTTGCTGCAAATTTGAAAATATAAATTAGAGACTTAAAATCTCTCTCTCTGTTTCTTGAAACAAGTCTGTTTCCAAAGACAACACTTGTTCTGCTTTTTAAAATTAGTTTTCTTCTGGGGCGCCTGGGTGGCTCAGTCGGTTAAGCGGCTGCCTTTGGCTCAGGTCATGATCCTGGGGTCCTGGGATCGAGACCCACGTCCGGCTCCCTGCTCAGCAGAGAGCCTGCTCCCTCTCCCTCTGCCTGCCACTCTGCCTACTTGTGCTCTCTCTCTCTATCTCTCTGCCGAATAAATAAATAAAATCTTAAAAAATAAATAAATACATAAAATTAGTTTTCTTCTTTTGAATTGCTGAATGTTTTGTTAATGTCCAATTACTTTTCCCCAGGTCATCTATAGAATGGGATGTCTGTTTGCTTAGTGTTCGAAGTTGAGATTAATTTTGAATAAAAGCATGTGGATCTTTGTTAAATCTTTCAGGTGCAGACCCAAGAGTGGGGTGATAATTTAAATTTATTATAATTTGCCACTGTGGAAATATAATGACTCTGTTCGGGGTCGGGAGTTGTGGCAGGTGGGTGGACATAGTCTTGGAAAGGGAGTTTTCATTGTGCAGTGACCAACCTCCTCTCTCAGTTGGCCTCAGTGAAATCAGCTCCACCACACTTCCTTCCAGCCAGGCAGAGCAGCCTTGCAGCCCTGCTCCAGAGCTAGCCATAGTCCTGGACCCACAGCCTTCAGTATACCATAACCACTCTGTGCTGGCTGAGAGCACTGTGGTGGGATTCCTTAGTCCTCGCCTCCAGCGGCGTGAGAATCTGCTCCCAGTCAGCGACTCAAAGACCTGCCTTTATTATTAATCTCCACTGCTCCATGGTGGGGTTTAGGTAAAGTTTTGATGGAGGCCTTTTCATTTATTCCCTCCCCAGCTAGCTTTCTCCCTTGTACAGTGATGACTGGGCACACTGCTTGATGCTTCCCTCACTCCTCTCCTGTTTGTGGCTAAAATATCTAAGTGTGCTATTGGAATTCTACCTGATTTCCTGAGTTTCTCTTGTTTTCTCAGTCATGTCACTGGGACAGAGAATTCAATACATAGGCTTATCTCACCTTATTCATTCAGGATTTGTACTGAAAGTCTCAATAAAATAAGTTTAAAATCCCCTGGCATTGAATAAAACTTTCAAACACATGAAATTTGGACACAAGCCCAGTAGGAATCAGGTCTTTTTGCTCAGAGCTCAAAGCCACTCTATTAATTTAGATGAGGAGGGAAACTCCAGGAAAGTTGCAAATCTAATATTCTGGGAATTGATAGAAGTTTTATCTGCATCAAGCCATGGAGCAGCAAATGTTTTGGCAACTTTGCTAAAGAGGTTCATAGTTTATGGATAATTTCTAGATCTTTCATAATGACGTACGGTGTTAAAAAGAAAGTAGTGTTTGGTTCTAACACCGCTCTTAGCTGGCTTGTGGAGTTTCTGAGGCTGTAAGGTGGTGGGGAGCAGCGCAGGGCCAGTGGGGCCCATCTCTAAGGTAAGTAGCTTAGAGCAGGGGTGGCAAACTGCTGGCTGCTGCCTGTTTGGTAGAGTCCACGAGGTAAGAATGGTCTTTTACATTTTTAAATGGTTGAAAAAAAATATAAAAGTAACGCTTTGTGACATACAAAAATAATATGAAATTAAATTTTATTGTCTATAAATAGGGTTTTATTGGATGACAGGCACGTTTTTTCAATTCATGTATTGCACGTGGCTGTTTTCCTGCTAGAGTGACAGAGCGGAGTGTATCTGGCGGAGACCATAAAACATGTGAAGCTTTAAACATTTACTGTCTGGCCTTTTTAGAAGAAGTTTGCTGATTCCTGGCCAAGAGCTTGAAGGGGCCATGGAAATACTTAACAGCAAGGAAAACTCCAACCCAGCAATTTTACGTCCACAGGATGATTTTTTTCCTCTTTCTGGGTTAAAATGAAGAAACTCAGAATTTCATTTTGAGCTTGTTGACAAAGCTGGCGAGAAGTGATCTCTGCCAACACCTTATCCTTCCTGTCTTTTCAGTGGTAGTTGAGGCATCCTCATAGGGTCATTTCAGCACCTGTAGTTCAAGCCAAAGAAAGATGACAGAGTAGGGCAACAAAGTAACAACCCAGACATGCATACAACCCAGACTGCAGATCTCAATTATCTATGTTACTTTTATCCATTTTCTAATCTTGTACCTTAACTGTGATGAATAATTGGAAAACAGGCTGTAATTTTTTTTTTTTCTCTCTGAGCACTAGGAACTTTCAGGGTCTTCAGAGAACAATATGAAAGGATTTGGGGAAAGCAGGTGTTCTAACTCCTAAAACATCATCTGGTTTATTATGAGGGAATTAGAAAATACTTTTTCTAGTATTTTTCAGATTTGCATTTTAAAATGGCAAAGTAACATACTTGAAATGCATAAGAAGCAGGTACTCAAATTTCAAATAAGTAAAATGTGAGCCACCACCTCTCCACCTAAGCTTTCAGTTTGAAGGGGGTGTGCGTGTGCGTGCGTACTTTGAAGATAAAATCCAAAAGGAGTTCAAATGAACACTTTCCATTTAAATTCAGGGCTTTTATGCAACCTCTTAGACCTTACAGCTGTGTATCTCTTCTCTCAGGCTGAGAATGCAGCCCTCACTAATACGGGGAATGATAGACTGTTCTGTCATTACTCATTTGCTTTATCTCACAGTGCAAGATCCACAGCAATCTCACGATACGTGAATCACATACCCCCAACAATGTGGCAACTAAAAATAGCTGAAAATCTTTTTGTGGTTCTTTTTGTCCTTAGTGTAGATTCTACTACGGTGTTCGTTTTTAGTTCATTTAGTTTCTTTTTCCTTAGTTCATTACTAAAGTATTCTAAAGTCATTTGGAAGCATTTCTCTATGTAGTTATGCTTATTACCCAGTGATATACATTTAGGTTCATCTGTTTTATTGTGTTTTTTGGGTTTTTTTACATTAAAAAATGTAATTTTCTTACATGACTATTTAATAAATTATTTACGTGGTTTCAAGACAGATCTACAGAACATGGCTTATTCAGAGATGTCAAGATTCTCTCCTAATCCCCTCCACCCTAGGTCTTCCTTCTCCTAGAAGTAACCATTTTAAAAAAAGGACTGTTTATCCTTCCAGTATGTTTTTTGATATAAGCAGATACATATTTATATATTCTTTTCCTCTTTATCTTAAATGTTAACACACTCTATACATTTTCTACCTCATTTTTTTTCACATGACAGTGTACATTAATATTATGTGTTGTACATATATACTATGTAAGTATAAAATATATATAATATATATGTAATGTACATATTAATATGTTTGAATTCAGTTGTTCCATTGTTTTGTTTTGTTATATTTAAATAGATAAATAAGTCTTTTATGTAATCTCTTACTATGTGGTCTATCTTATTAGCAACCTTTTTTTGTACTATTATTTTTTGGTATCTAGCAAGGTTTGTACTCTTACTCTGTTTTCCTTTACACTAATGTCTTTTAAAAACTCCTAGTCCCCCGTTTCTAATTTTCTGTAAGTCCCCTCCTATGAGCAGAATTGAAATTAACTAGTAACTTCTCCCCCCCCACTTTTCCTGTTTTTAAGCATTTGAAGACATAACCCTTTAATCTCAGTTAATAAATACAGATGACCGACAATCTTATTCTACTTATCACTTCCCTTCCCATCCTCCTCCCATTCTTGAGAATTGTACTTGATTTACCTTGTCAGAGTATAGACTCATCACACAGGTACTCTTTATTTTTTTTTAAAGATTTTATTTATTTATTTGACAGAGACAGCGATAGACAGTGAGAGAGGGAATACAAGCAGGGGGAGTGGGAGAGGGAGAAGCAGACTCTCCGCTGAGCAGGGAGCCCGATGAGGGGCTCCATCCCAGGACCCCAAGATGGTGACCTGAGCTGAAGGCAGACACTTAACCGACTGAACCACCCAGGCACCCCTACATGTACTTTCTTATCACCATGGTTTAATCTTAGTTTTTCAAGTAAATATAGATTTAATGGCCACTGATGCATCCTATGTCATTGTCTCCCTAGTCATTTTGGTTTTCTGAAGCTCATTTTCTGCTAGATGCCTCAAGAAAGCTTGTGGGGCCAATATTCCTTGCCTTTTGCCTGAACATGACAGCTTGGGCTTTTATTTGCAAAAGTCAGTTTGACTTGATAGGCAATCCTTGCCTCACATTTTCTTTCCTGCCATATCTTAACTATGTTGTTATTGTGTCCTGATGTAAAGTGTGGCTGTCACTCTCTGATGGCATCCTAATATTCTTTCCTATTTAAGTGATGTAGTCTTTTATCTGGAATGACCAAAAGATTTCCTTGTTTTTCCTTTGTTCTTATTGTCCTTGATCAAAGGACCAAGGGCGATCCCTAGTTCCCAGAAGAGGATTACCTGGACTTGTTGTGTCCCTGTTTCCTTCACTCATAGGTGTCATTAAGGGATGGAAAGAAGGTGGCATCAGTCCTCTGAAATGTTACTCATTTGCTCCCCTTGTACCTCGTGCTTCCTTATAATGAGTAGTTGTTGGAGTACAAACTAAGTCTCTCCCTACACTAAAGTCTAGTAAGCTTCCCAGTGGAATCATTTTTGAATTATCAGAAGCTCTGCTGATAACTTTAGAGGCAGAGAGGTGGAAATTCATGGGTGCAGTGGAATGTGAGGATTATGTGGATTTTCCTTCTCTACATCATGGGTCTCCTCCAGACACCTGGCACTTGCATCATTTTGATGGACTCCGTGGTAGAGCAGAATGGATGGCATGCTCAGTACTCTCTCCAGATGTCTGATAGTACAGGTATTTCTTTAAAAATTCTCCTCTACCTTTGTTTTTTTTTATATTAATATGTTCAATTAGGCAATATATAGTACATCATTAGTTTTTGATGTAGTGTTCAACAATTCATTAGTTGCATATAACACCCAGTACTCATCACAACACGTGCCCTCCTTAATACCCATCACCCAGTTACCCCGTCCCCCCACCCCCCTCCCTTCTGTAACCCTCAGTTTGTTTCTGGAATCCAGAGTCTCTCATCGTTTGTCTCCCTCTCTGATTTCCTCCCATTCAGTTTTCCCTCCCTTCCCCTGTGGTCCTCTGTGCTATTCCTTATGTTCCACATATGAGTAAACCATATGATAATTGTCTTTCTCTGCTTGACTTATTTCACTTAGCGTAATCCCCTCCAGTTCCATCTGTGTTGATGCAAATGGTAGGTATTCATCCTTTCTGATAGCTGAGTAATAATCCATTGTATAAATGAACCACATCTTCTTTATCCATTCGTCTGTTGAAGGACATCTCATTGGACATAGTAGTTATCTTTTTCTTGAGGTTTGGTCTAGAGTGAGACTTCTTTGTGCACTTAGCTCATCTTTCCTCTCCATCTTCACTTTCCCCTTCTCAGGGTATCTGCTGATAATGTGGCCTTTCTTCTAAGCATTTGGGCTAGCTTTGGAAAAAAGAAAACTAACATTCAGGGCTCCTGAAGTCATGCATTTCGTGAAGTAGTTAGTCGAGCCTAATAATTGTTGCCCAGATAGCCAACAACATAAATTCTCATATCACTCTTACATCCTATCTTTGGAGATAGGTATAACCAGCAGAATAGATTTAGGCAAAGGAGAGAAGTATGTATATTGGGAGGAGGGGACTATACTAGCTGAAAAAATAAGTAGATTAAACTTCCACCCAGTGAATAGAGAAATAGTAAATAGTTATGGGTCATAAAGTTTGCTAATTCCCTTAATGTTTCATGATTACAGTGATACTTGAGCATTACGGAGACTCTTACAAAGTAGATTATGCAGTGTCTGTAATGATGTAAAACTGAAATATAATTTCAATGAAGTCTGCTAAAACCAAACTAAACCAAACCAAACCAAAAACTGTTCCTTGACTATTAAAGGCAGTGACTATATAAGAGGCAAGCTACTTGCAAATACACATACTAAAGATAGCAAATGGCAAAAGCTAATAATGACAGTCTCTGCCCTTTGGAGCTGCCCCTGCTCCCAGTGACCCACAGTGTTCCCCTGGGACCCACTTTGTGTGACAGGAGCCACAGAGCAGGCCAGGGCTTCTGCGATAGGGGAGGACAGAAGACCTCTGTATCACCTCTGCTTGGAGGGACATACCCCAGGAACGTGATGTTGCTCAGAATGAAGAGACAGAAATCAAAGTGTTAAAAACTGAATTTTATCTCTGAGATTATTGAGCAACATATAATACTCCAATCTTGTATAAATGAAAATGACTTTATTTTTAATTATTGGCATATAGTTCCTTCTTAAGTACAGATTAAAGCATAAGAAAAATATTTTAAATTATATTGTTCATACTGAAGTGTGCCTTGACATTTTGCGGTTAAACTTCCAAAAAAAACACTGAAGCCACGCTTTCTAGGGAGTATGTATTTTGAGGCTGGAATGACTTGGGGAGCCATCCAATTTATCTGTCATTATACCATTGAAGCAACGAGGACCCAGAGACTGTAAGTGATTTGCTCAGGTCACAGTTAGTAAATGTGGGGGTTAGAACCCAGGGTTCTTTACAACTAGTACTGGACTTTTTCAAAATAGCTATTTTTAATTTATCCTTTTTATATATTTAAGGATTCATAAATCATTAGCACCATATGAATCTTAGAGATTATCTAATCCAGCCCACCAGCTGCCTACCACACCCTCATTTTATAGAAGAAATCAAAACCCAGATCCAGATAAGGAATCCGATCACACAGCTTCTTAGGAAAGAAACACTTTTTTAAATCATCTCTAAAGAAGAGACTTAGAATAAGAGCCTGCATGCATAAAAGGAAAGCAATTTTGTTTAGTAACTGGATTAAAGTCTGCTTTTAAATAAAATCTATTAGTTGAATAAAGTAAAATAATCTGTTGATAACAATCTCAAAAAGGAAGGGATGGCTTTTAACAGAATTAATTTTTTTTCAATTTACAGTCACTGCAATATTCCTTTAACTAGCAAGCTGTGTTTCTGCACTAAAAATGTTAACTCATTTATTCACAGCTTATAAGAGGAAGCATTTATTTTACAAAGTAGTGTTAAACAAACCAGTAAGTCAGGTAGGTAGAGTAGCAGAGTTATTCATAATTGGCTTATACTTGTAAATTGTCCTCCTCCTTTTTTTTTCTCCTGCTTGTGTCTTTCTGTGTATGAAGGACATTTGTTCCCTACCTCACAATTTACTAAAGTTTATTTAGAGGCTGAGCAATCTGTACTTTGCTTGAGAGCTTTCTTCTAGTTGCCACAGCTCTAAGACTTAGAAACTAAACATAGTAGCTCCCCCCACCCCCAGTGGTCCAGTTTACTTATTTAAATTGCTAATGATAATAGAAAACCAGAAATACATATTACTACTGAAAAGAAAAACCAGTAGGATTAAGTGAAATAAATAATAATAAACTGAAGTCTAAAAGCTTCTAAAAAAATTAGTTATTTTGCTTTTCCAAAATGGATTGTATTATATATTTCAGTTTTCAAATTAAAATTAATGATTTATAATACATCTCAAGTTGTATTATCTAAAGTTTTCATTTATTAAGTACTTTGTGGAAGCTACACATATTGATATATTGTCTTCCAGTAATTTATAACATTATCTGCATAAATCTTTGGGAAAATATTGTGACAAGGAGTTATTTACAAAGGCCCAGGAGGACGACGTAAACTTGAACAAATTGATGAGCAAGAACAACTTTAAATATTTTGTTTCATATAAATTAGAATTGATTTTAATGGATTTGACATTTTCTCCCTAAACAGTTTTTTTCCAGGCCTGTATTTAGGAGAGAAAGTTAGAATGTAAATTGAAATCCTATTTAATTTTCTCCCTGTCATGCATAGTGTAGGATAGTTTAAATGAAGCCTGGCAAGTTAGAGTGACTGGAAGTCCTAATTTCATCTAAAATGGTCATGATTCTGTAACCAGCTTTAGGAACACATGATCTTGATACTCAATGATAACAGCAAGAATTTAATTTTATCTATAAACATTTATTGAATGGCTTATTATATCCCAGGTACCAATATACACTCTCCGTGTGTATTAATTCATTGAATCTTAATAATTGCCTTAAGAGCTAGACCCTATTAATATTCTCATTTTACAGATGAGAAAACTGAGGCATGGAGAAGTGAAGTAATTTGCCCACAGGCACACAACTCTCAAGTGGCAGAGCTAGGATTCAAGCTAGGCAGGTGCCAGCAAACAGACTTGTAACCATGACACTAGGGCAGTGGTTCTCCAGGTGTGGTCTCTGTGTCAGCAGCATCGGCATGCCCTTGAAACACCCAGGAGGTCACGTTCTCAGGCCATACCTCAGACCTACTGAATCAGAAACTCAAGGGGGGGGCTCCCCAGTCTATGTTTTGACAAGTCCACCATCAGGTAATTCTGATGCACGCTGTCCTCGTCTGTTTGGGCTGCTATAATAATAATGCCACAGACTGAGTGGCTTAAACCATACACCTTTATTGCTCACGGTTCTGGAAGCTGGCAGAGTCTGTGTTTGATAAGGGCCTGCTTCCTGGCTCATCTCAGTGTGTCCTCACATGGATGGAAAGCAGAAGGCCAAAGCAAGCTCTCCTGTCTCCTTTTATAAGGGCACTAATCCCATGTAGTAGCGCTCCACCCTCAAGACCTAATTGTCTACCAAAGGCCCTGCCTCCTGCTTGCATCCCTTTGGGAGTTAAGATGTCAACATGTGAATTTTGTGGGAGACACAGACATTCAGTCCATAACACACACTAAAGCTTGAGAATCACTGCCTAGCTTAAGTATTGTCCCCTCCTTGTTCAAAGGCCAACAGCATAGTGGTAGAGACAGTCATGTCAACACGTGATTGTGATCAATCTAGTAAGTACAATGAAAGAGGAATGTATTAGGTATAGTGGTGCAAAGGAAAAAGGAGAAAAGGAAGGTTTTGCTTTTTGAACGCTGAGAAATTTGCCCTCTGGTTTCAGAGACAGACAAACCAGCGATCAGTTCCAATACTGATAGAGTGTGTTGGTTTTGCTTATCTAGAGTTTGAACAGTGACTTCAAACAGGTATGAACATTTTGGCAGGATCAACAGAATCATTGTAGCTACTCTTTATCTTGCCCACCTTCTGGCTATGATAGTATCTCTCACATGTATATTATTCTTGAAATTGATGGTTACATAGTAGTCAAAGAGATCTTTTAAAAATACCTAAGGTAATAATGTCCTAACGTACTTTTTTTTGCCTAGCAAAATAATTTAGTATTTAGATATTTAGAAAGGCCGATAATGGTACTTTAGTAAATAATTTAGTATTAGATATTTAGAAAGGCTGATAATGGTACTTCAGTAATGGTACCCATTTTATTTATCTGTTAAATCCAAAGGAAGCCTACTAAAGCTATAGTCTCTTGCTTTGGGATATTAGAGAATTGAGCATTGCAAGATACTGTCATAGCTTGTGATACCTAAATTACTTAACCCATTAGGTGAGTCATCCCTTAATTTTCAGGGTACAATATTTTAGAAGTCCTTGCAATAGGGCTTCTAGGCTAAACAAATTCTTTGCACTTTTCATTCTGCTAGAAACAGGGATTAGACACAAAGTAAACAATGTGGGCTGTCTACTCTTTGCAAATCTTCAAAGAGATGGCCCTGATATTGCACCACTGTTTTCAATCACTTAAAAGGCAATAATTCAATTATGCCATCCTTTATATAAGAACTGCCATTGCTTTCAGTTCACTTTCAGGCCTGACACAAGTAAATCACTTTGATAAAATCCTTTTTTTCTCCCTCTTAGAGACGAGAATAAGTAATGATACCAGTGATCTTACCAAGGACAAAATGAATATAATGTACTTCTTATAGAAAAGCAAGATATTTCAGAAGGCAGTGATTCATTCTGTTATTTGGGAAATGATTTATCTGGGTGTGTATGTGAAAGATGTTTAAGTGATTTTATATAAGGGTACTTTTAGAGAAGTAAATACTATATTTTGGTTTTGAGCAGTTTATGTGCATAGTATCGGAAGAGGAATATACCTCAGAAATAGATCATCCAAAATGGGCTCATTGATAGCCCTTCTTTTATAACTATACAAAGAGAAAATGTTTCCTAGAGTATTTGAAGCAAGTTCCTTTCTCATGTGAAAATAACCATCTAAGTTCATTTTAAATATTAACAGTATGACACATACTCAGACTAAAAAGGACATCAGCTTGGTATGTTACAGTTTTCATATTAGTAAGGGTTGCCAAGCTTGCTTGACTTTTTTCTTAATGACCTGAGTTACCCACAAAGACAGTCACTCTCTAATATTGTAGTGAATTAAGTCCTTGAGGAAGTGACATCTGCTGTTAAGGCTGTGGGGGGTCCAACATCACCAGAGTGTGGGCATATAAAGGTTAAAGTATGGGGCAGTTGGCAAATTGATTAATTAGCATCCATATCATGCCAAATTATCCTTTCCATTAAGTTTTGCGTTTAATATATTTACTATGCCTCTTAGTATATAATAAAGTATTTTCATTTCAACAAGTCTAAATCAAAGGATTCAACAAGTCTGTTCAAGAGATTTTTAAAAATAAGTTACACTTTTAAACAAGTGATATGGATTTGCTTAAGCTTAACATTTTATGTTTTATGATAGGTATAATTTTATAGGAGAACTGCAAATAACACTGTAGTCAAATTCTCTGCTGACTTTAGTATTCTATCACTGAGAAAAAACTTCCTGTTTAGATCTCATTATTCTGTATTAGGATTATTCAGATGGGTAGAATAAATTGGAGACAAATATAATCTAAGAGAATAAAATATTTTTACCTGCTTTAGATATACTTTTATAGGTTACTAAGTACCTCCTACATGCCAGACTCTGTTTTGGCCAGTTCAAATGCCTTATCATAGTTAATCCTCACAGTTACAGTTCTTATCACTAGTCCCTGCTTTATTTTTATTTTTCCATAGCACTGTTATCATCATCTAATATGCTTCATATTTTTCTTAATGTCTCTCTCTCTCTTTTCCTTCTAGCCTACTCCCCTGTTAGACAGGGATTTTTATGTTTTGTTTATTGCTATATCCATAATTCCTAGAATAGTGCCTTGTTCATAATAAGTACTCAGTAAATATTTTTGGATGAATTAATGGCCCTGTGAGGCTGTTATTATGCTCCTCAATGTATAGATGAAGACAGATTAAGGAAGTAACAGAACTAGAATGTGAAAATGGTTCTAGATGGTCCACCTAGTCATCTGTACATTCATCCATTCGATAAATGACTTTAAAGCCCATGATATTTCCAATATACCACTCTACCTTCAGTGCATTTACTATATAAAAAATTGGCATGATAATGACAATTTTTATCAGTCATTATAAGGAATAAGTATTGGTGTTAGTTCAGCTGTTCTTTTCTTTTTGTTAATTGGTAGGGTATTACTTCCATGACATTTTTATAGCTTCCAATTAATTGTGAATGAACAATACATATGTTCAAAATTCAAAGGGTACAGGGGAGTATATGGTGAAAAACATCCATCACATACCTCTCCTTTGTTCTTAAATTTGCATTCCTATTGGAGTCACTTGGGGAGCTTTAACAATTACTGAAGCCTGTGTCTCACCCCCAGAGGTTGTGGTTTACTTGTTCTGTTGGTGTGGCCTGGGTTTTTGAATCCTTAGAAGATCTCCAGGAGGGACTTTGCTTCAGGTAAAGGTAAAGTAGCAAGGACCAAGTATATTCTATTGCCTTAAATAATTAAGAAACACACGAAATATACAAAACAATTTTTTTTTTATTATATTGGACATTAGGCAACAAAAGACAGTAATCCCCACGGGATGGGAATCAAATGAGGTGAGCCCTTTGATGGCATCAGCATATAGTCTGAGAGTGTATCCAGGCCATGGCACAAGAGCAGAGAATACAAGCAGAGCTTGGCAAATTTCCTGAGTTTAACAGTCAGAGCTAAGAGTCTGCTGAGACCAAAACAGAATCCACAGGACAGACTATAGGACAGGAGAACTCCAAAGATCTTTAGGGGATCCCTCTTAACTGTTCAGCAGAGATCCGAATAAATCGTGCATCCAAGGAAACTACCAGAGGCTGGGGGGAGAACACACCTGAAAAGATTAGAGGAAACAGTCTCTAGTATTTATACAGAAGTGGGAATATCGTGTGTTCTGACACCTAACAGATGGACTGGAAAACCTTGTGCTTTGCAGGGCATTTGATAGAATTCTCAGAAGGTTTTTGCTTCAGTGGTGAGGAAAACTTAATCCTAGACTAAAGAGTGTTCCAATCTTCCCTCAGATATCTTGAAAGCAAGACCCAAAACGATCAAATTATTTCCAGGTAACTTAATTATATCCCAGAACAAAGCTCAAGAATATTTATAGGAATACAAACACATCCAGCACCCAACAAGATAAAATTCACAGTCTGGTATCTAATCAAAAATTAACAGAAGTACAAAGAGGTAGGAAAATATGACCAATAATGTGATAAATTTATCAACTGAAAATGAAATTGACACAAATATTATAATTACAGGACAAGGACATTAAAAACAATTATTATATCTATGTTATATATTAAAAAAATTAAACAGAGAGATGGAAGCTGTCCAAAAGATTCAAATCAAAATTCTAAAGATAAAAACTATAATGTATAAAATGAAAGATAACACTGGATGGGGTTAATGGCAGAGTACACATTGCAGATAAAAAGACTGGTAAACTCGAGACACACAATAGAAACTATCCAAAGTGAAATGCAGAGAACAAAGAGAAATTTTTAAAAATGAAGCATATTGGTGAGTTATGAGAAAACTTTAAGCAGTCTAATATATGTGTAATTGGAGTCCCTGAAAGGTAGATGGGAAGTTGGGGGGGCGTGGGTAGGGTGGGAGAAAAATTATATTTAAGTAGTAATATCCAAAATTTTTCCTAATTTAATGACAACTGAAAACACACAATCCAAAGAGGCTCAAGAAACTTGGAGAAATAACATCAGGGCACATCATAATCACATTGCTCAAAAGTATGATGAAGCGAAAATATTGAAAGCAACCAGGGAAGTAAAGACATCACATAAAAGGAACAAAAATAAGGATGCCAGCAGATTTCTTCTCAGAAACAAAGTAAATAGAAAAAAAAAAAAAGTAAATGAGACAGTGGAGCACCATTTTTGAAGTACAGAAAGAAAACATGTCTGTCAACTGGGAATCCTATACTCAGCAAAAATATCTTTAAGAAAATAAAAGTAAAATGAAGACATTTTTCAGATATATGAAAGCTGAAAGAATTCACCATCAACAAACTATACTACAAATATGTTAAAGGAAGTTCTTCAGGTAGAAAGAAGATTTGATGTCAATCTGGATCTACACAAAGCAATGAAGAGCAGTGGGAATGGTAACTACAAGGATAAGTAGATCAGATTTTTTCATA
Source organism: Mirounga angustirostris (assembly GCF_029215605.1). Taxonomy (NCBI): domain Eukaryota; kingdom Metazoa; phylum Chordata; class Mammalia; order Carnivora; family Phocidae; genus Mirounga; species Mirounga angustirostris. Next base: position 41,810,593 of record NW_026991720.1, read on the forward strand.
TTATTTCCATCTTTTAAAAAATAATTGTTTAAACAAAACAGCAACAATGTAATGTCAGATTTATGTAAAAGTAAAATCTTTGACAAGAATAGCACAAAGGATGGAAGGGAGAAATGGAAATATTATAAGTCTTAAGTATACTTGAAGTAATATCTTATCATTTGCCTAGTAAATTGTAGTAAGTTAAAAATATTTACTATAATACTAAATCAACCACTAAAATAACAAGAGTAAGTTACAGCCAATAAACCAACAAAGGAGATGAAATGAAATAATAAAACAACCTAAAAGAAGGCAAAAAAAAGAAAAAGGCAAATAGCAGATGAGAAGGTAAAAAGCAAATATAGGAATGATAGACTTCAACCTGGCCATATTAATAATCACATTAAATATATATGCACTAAATACCCCAGTTAAAGGGGAGAGGTTGTCAGTTTGGATTAAAAAGCACAATCCGAATATGTGCTGCCTTATGAGAAATGCACTTTATATCTAAAGGCAGCAGGTTCAAAGTAAAGCAATGGGAAAAATATACCATATTTACACTAGTCAAAAGAAAAACTGGAATAGCTATATTAATATCACAGATTTCAGAGCAAAGAACTTACCATGGATAAAGTAGATCATTTCATACTGATGCAGGCATACTGCATTATATTGCACATCACTTTATTGTGATTTGTAGTTACTGCATTTTTTACAAATTGAAGATTCAAGACTTCAGTGGAGGAAGTAACTGCAAATGTGGCAGAAATTGCAAGAGAACTAGTATTAGAAGTGGAGCCTGAAGATGTGATTGAATTGCTGTGAGCTCATGATAAAACTTTAATGGATGAGGAGGTGCTACTTATGGATGATCAAAGAAAAGTGGTTTCTTGAGGTGGAATCTACTCCTGGTGAAGATGCTGTGAAGATTGTTGAAATGACAACAAAGGATTTAGAATATTCCATCAACTTACTTGATAAGGCAGCAGTCATGGTTTGAGAGTATTGATTCCAGTTTTGAAATAAGTTCTACTATGGGTAAAATGCTATCAAATAGCATCACACGCCCCAGAGAAATCATTTGTGAAAGGAAGAGTCAATCTATGTGGCAAACTTCATTGTTGTCTTATTTTAAGAAATTGTCAGTCATCCCAGCCTTCAGCACCACCACCCTGATTAGTCAGCAGCCATCAACGAGGCAAGACCCTCTACCAGCAAAAAGATTACCACTTGCTGAAAGCTCAGATGGGGTTAGCATTTTTTAACAATGAAGTATTTTTTAATTAAGGTATATACATTGTTTTATTTAGACATAATACTATTGTACGCTTAATAGACTGTAGTGTAGTGTAAACATAACTTTCATATGCACCAGGAAACCAAAAAATTCATTTGACTTGCTTTATTGCAATATTCATGTTATTTTGGTGGCCTGGAACTGAATCCACAATGTCTCTGAGGTATGCCTGTAAAGGGTTTAATTCATCAGGAGAACTTACAGTCCTACATATTTATGTGCCTAATAGACCTTCAAAGTACAGTACATGAAGCAAAACTGACAGAACTATAAGGAGAAATAGAAAAATAAACAATTATAGTTGGAGATTTCACTATTCCTCTCTTAAAAACTGATAGAACAAGTAGACAGAAAATGAGTAAAGATATAGAAGATTTAAGCAACTCTGTTAACCAACTTCACCCAATTGACATTTATAAAATGCTCTGTCCTACATCAGCAGAATATACTTTCTTCTCAAGTGCGCACAGAACATTTGCTAAGATAGACCATACCCTGTGCCAAAAAACAGGTCCCAATAAATTTAAAGGCATTCAAGTCATACAAAGTATGTTCTCTGACCACAATGGAATTATGTTGGAAAGCAGTAGTAACAGGAAGATAACTGGAAAATTCCCAAACATTTGGAAAATAAATAACATGTCTGAATAACCCAAGGGTCATGGGAGATATCAAAAAGGAAATTAGAAAATATCTTGAACTGAATGAAATTGAAAATACAGCCCATAAAAACTTAAAACTTATAGGATGCTGCTAAAACGTAGAGGAAATTTATAGGCTACATTCCCACTTTATTTTTATTTTTTTAAGTATTTATTTATTTGAGAGAGAGAGTGAGCAGGGGGAGGGGCAGAGGGAGAGGGAGAATCTTAAGCAGACTCCCCACTGAGTGTGGAGCCCAATGCAGGACTTGATCCCACAACACTGAGATCATGACCTGATCTGAAATCAAGAGTCGGACGCTTAACTGACTGAGCCACCCAGGCACCCCTACATTCCTACTTTAGAAGTGAACAAAGATCTCAAATCAATGACTTCACTTTCATCTCAAGAACAAACTGAACCCAAAGTAAGTGGAAGAAAGGAAATAATAAACATCAGAATGGAAATAGGTGGAATAGAAAACAGGAAAATAATAGAGAAAAGTGGGACCAAAAGCAAAGAAGATTAATAAGATTGACAATCCCCTACCCAAACTGATTGGGAAAAAAGGGGAGAAGACACAAATTACCATAGCCAGGAATAAGAGGAGTAATATCACTACAGATTCTACAGATACTGAAAGGAAGCATAATAAAGCAGTATTATGAATGCTTAGCTTATAATTTCAACAATTTAGATGAAATGGACAAATTCCTTGAAGACAGACACAAACTACCAAAATCCATTCAAGAAGAAACAGACAATCTGATGATAGTTTTGAATTTGTAACTAAAACCTTTCTGCAAAGAAAACAAGAGATGTGAAAGCATATGTCCATTTAAAAAAAAGTATACCTGAATATGGGTAGCAGCTTCCGGTGTAACAGAAATTAGAAACAAGGCAAATGTTGGTCAACAGGTGAATAGGTAAACTATAGTACCTATAGTACATACTATAATTTGGACAACAATGCTACTCAGAGTAAGACTTAACTATTTGATATATGCTCCAACATGATGGATCTCAAAGTAATTATGCTGAGTGGAAAGAAGCCAGATTAAAAAAGAAAACATGAGAGAAAGAAAACATAAGATATGATTTCATTTTTGTATAATTTTAGAAAATGCAAACTGATCTGTAGGAACAGAAATCATGTTAGTGACTTCCTTGGTCAGACTTGTTGGGGTGGGGACCAGGAAGCATGAGGAAGCCTTTGTCAGTGGTAGGTATGTTTCTTATCTCACTTGTGGTGGTGTCACTGGTCACATAAGCCCCAACTTGTCAAATTGTACACTTTAAATATGTACCATTTGTTGTATATTAATTATACCTCAATTTAGTTTTTCTTCGTTAAGAGCCCCAGGCGACTCAAGTGGATTTGGGACAAATTTGAGAGTCAAGACAAAGTTGGGAATCATTGCTCCAGTCCCTTAAATCCCTGGTTCCACCGTACAGAGATGACCTATTCTAGGCAGTTTCCTGTAATGAAACTGGAACATTCCAGAAATATTATGCATATACAAACATATATATTCCTTGTTTTAAATCCACAAATGGTAGCACTTTATACCTATATATATCTTCTGTACTTTTTTCACTTACTATATCTTAGAGTTCTTTCCGTATCAGTGAGTATGGAATGGTTTCACTTTTTAAACTAGCTGTATGTTAATCTATTGGATATGGATCCTGATCATTTTGGCCACAGGAAGTTGGTACTCTATGCTTATTTTAAAACTCCCTTGGAATGGAGATGTAACTTGAATTGTTTCTATAACTAATTTTTCTTTTAAGTTTACTCTTAAGTCCTCACTTGCAAGCTACATAATATGACAAAATGCTTTCATTTCTGTGAGTATACAAGTTTTCTAGAAGGCCAGATTCACTATAAGTTAGTATTTTTTTCACCAGTAAAGTCTGTATATCTATGTGAAATGTTGACAAGTGTTACATTTTGAAAAGCTATTATGACATTTTGCTTTCCTTGTCCCTTCAATGTGAAATTTGGTGTTTGATTTGTTCTTCATTCAACACACAGTGTTTTAGATTAATTCTTTTTTTTATCCTTTGGTGGTTAATTCAGTATTAATTGTTAGGCCACAGCTATTCTAGAGATGTATACTGTGTAAAACCAACCTGCTATCAACTTGCATTTTTGGCAAAGAATTCTTTGGCTAAACTCTTGCTGGCTTTTTTTTTTTTTTTTTTTTTTTAAACAGCAGCTGGTCAAATGGGCCAATACCAAAATAATTTTTTTTTTAAAGATTTTATTTATTTTTTGACAGAGAGAGAGACAGCGAGAGAGAGAACACAAGCAGGGGGAGTGGGAGAGGGAGAAGCAGGCTTCCCGCAGAGCAGAGAGCCTGATGCAGGTCTCCATCCCAGTACCCTGGGATCATGATCTGAGCCAAAGGCAGACACTCAATGACTAGCCACCCAGGCACCCCAGTAATTCTTGTTTTTAAAGTTAACTGCATTCTTTAGTTGTCAGAGTATGTTTCAACAGGAAGACTACCTTCAAAGTCAAGGAACCGATTTATTTGGGGGCCTCAATTTCCTAATGGCCATTTTATGTGACCTTCACAGGTTTTCTATAATTTTCAGTCTTAATGCAACAGGAATCTCAAAGTGTACATTATCCAAACTACCCATATTGTCATATACTCTGTGCACTTACTAGGTTTACTAGTGAACGTTGAGTCTTTTTATGACTAATGATATTCTGAACTTCTGGCCAGCATTTCATCAGATGTTGAGTAAGTGCAGTTCGTATCAGTCAAGTATTTGTTTTATATTCATTAGCTGATGAAGTCAGAAGAGTCATTGCAGCTCCTCAGGATTTTCACTCACTCATTTTTCAAATCATTAAATTCTACATTCCTATAGTCTGATTTCCCAGCTCCTGTTCACCTCTTTGCCGTCCATGTTGTAGGATTTCTGGGGATCGTCCCTATCCTATCCAGTTATGTTTGCTTGTATTTGCATGCCTGAGGTCATGTTTCTGAGGGGTCTATAGCGGTATAAATGTACATGTTTTGAATGTCATCTTTCCCTGAAGTGGGGGTCTTTGGCTGAGAAAATGGTTTTACTGAGTAATAAATTATTTTTCAGACCCATCTCCATCTCCGAGTACTTTTTAGTTTATTCAGGATGTGTGCTTCTCTAACCTAGGGAAAGTGTGGAGAGCCTGATCCAGAAGCATTCCTATGCCCGCTCACCCATCCGTACCTATGGAGGAGAAGAGGATGTGCTGGGGGATGAGGTTCAGACAACACAGAATCGAGGTAAGACAGCTTCCAGGCTATGTAACTGCTGGGAGCAAGAGCACCCAGAACGAGAAAGAAAGGTAGGTGATGAAACTTGTAGTCCTCAGGGTGCAGTCTGCCCCCAGAGTCTTTCAGGAGTCTCTTGAGAAAAGGATAGCCCCTGAGGCTGATTTTCATACAGTTCATTATTTTGCTTCTGAGTCTTAAGTGATTATTCTGCCTGATGGTTTCCTGTGGTTTTCTAGTGAAAGGACATCAAGCCTCTGAGTCAGGGCTCAGGAGTTACTTGTCCGTGATCTACCACCAAAGACCTGTTGGACTCTGGGGGCAGTCCTTTAGTCTTTCTTAACCCTAATTTTATAATCTGAAAATCGGAGACTATATCTGTTCCTCGTATAAGATATTCTAGAAATATCTTATTAGGATCGATGACTAAAATGACTTTACTTTTTAAAAGATTTTGAGAGCATGTTCACACACATGAGCGGGGGTGGGGTGGGGAGGGACAGAGGGAGAGGGAGAAGCAAACTCCCCACTGAGCAGGGAGCCCAACATGGGGCTCAAACCAGGACTCTGTGATCATGACCTGAACCGAAGGCAGATGCTTAACCTATTTAACCCTCCAGGCGCCCTGGAAAACACTTTTTAAAAGAAGATTTTCTTAGTGAAGGGCATTATGTACAGGCAGTGGCCCCAGCGGTGACAGTAGGGGGATACTGAAAAATTCCTCTGTCCCAAAGACTCACAGAGGAGCACTTTGCACTTGGGAGTCCAGAGGGTGCCTAAACCTGGGCACAGGGATGTTTGTGTGGGGAAAGAGCCCTCTGTCATAATTTTATGTCTCTTATATGGAATAGCATAATCTGTCAAAATATAGGACATCTCTTCGAACTAAATCCAAATGGACTACTAGTAATTAATTATACAGTTGGAAAATTCAGTGTCAACTTTTGTTTAAACTTGCGGATGCTGTGATATAAGAAAAACTTAAGCTTGTAACTTGTCAACTATTTAATAAGGAATTATGGAATCTAGAAAAAGAAGAACATGCTTGTGGGTTTTCACAAAGCCTTTAGAAACCCAGTAACTTTGTTGAGGCTCATATGTCCAGCCTTCCTTATAAGGATGTTGTAGAGGTCAGGACAGATACCAGCTATCTGGAGCTCTTTTAAAGGGAATCCAGTTATTACTTCCAGGCAGGGTTCTAGTGTTTTGGCCATTCTCTGGGAGTATGTAGACCATCTAATGAGTTAAGTCTTTTTCTGTTTGGTAAAGTCTCTCTTCCATATATGGTAGAGATGATATCTTACCTGGAAAGGTAGCTGTGACTCATGGTTGACATGTTTGTCTTTTTAAATTGCAGATCTATTATATTTTTTAAAAAATAAGTCAATCCTTACAGATAATGTAATTCTTGATTCGCACACTGAAAGAGTTTCTAGTCTAATGAGTTGTTTTTCCTTTCAGGGTCAGCCTTTACAACGTCTGATAATTTGTCTCTCAGCTCCTGGGTATCATCTTCATCCAGTTTTCCTGGATTTCAGCACCCCCAGTCCCTGACTGCACTTGGCACCAGCACAGCATCCATAGCAACACCCATTCCTCATCCTATACAAGGTTCATTGCCACCATACAGCCGACTCGGGATGCCTCTGACACCATCAGCTATTGCCAGCTCGATGCAGGGGAGTGGCCCGACATTCCCCTCATTCCACATGCCCCGGTACCATCACTACTTTCAGCAGGGGCCCTATGCTGCTATCCAAGGACTGCGCCATTCCTCTGCGGTGATGACACCGTTTGTATGACTCTTCTAAACCTTGGAGAATCCAGATCCAGAATGTGCAAATGGGTATGGAAATATGGGACAGGGTTGGGTGGGTGGATGTGGGGTGTTAGAGCAGGAGCTCTCCAGGAGACATGGGACCTATTAAAGAGGAGAGCTGGACTCACAGTAAAACCTACTGCTGAGGGAGTGCACCACAGACCAGGAGCCATGTGTAGTTTGGGAACAGCTCTTGGGTTCGAGAGAGAATCAGTATAGACTTAGCCAGCCTAAATCCTGCAACCAATAGTATACTAACTTACCCAGGAAATTTCATAACACAAGGCAGATGAATTTTAAGGTGCATTATACCTAGCAGTTAAAAATGCTGTGTCAATGCAGTAATGTATAAAATCAATGTGTAGAGGTGTTCTTTCTGCTTTCCACAGGTCAAAAGAATCTTCAAAGAGGCAATATATATAACATACCAACCATAATGCATAATGACTAACTTAAGTCCATTTCTCCCTGTAGAAAATGAGAGCCAATAGAGAAATATTTGTAGTGTTGTAGCTTAAGCATGTTTAGTTTTCCTTTGTATTAGTTTGCTTGGGAAGGGGCTGAGATAGTGCTGAAGCATCCTGTTTTGTGGATGAATAGGCGGTAATGACTTCACGAAGCTCTTTTTGTCACAGTGAAGGGCCAGTACCTGACAAGCTCTTTTTCCCAGTCTTGGCTTCTTTCTTCCTAATTCTCTTTCTTGCAATTACTTGCCATTTATGTAGGAAAAACCTTCTATACACAATTTTAAAGCAAGAGGCTCTATGTGTTACATTGTAAAACTGAGGTTTTATTTTTCTGGGCTGCATTCTAAGTGCACTACTGACTTCCTCATGGAGGAACACTTCTAAAGCCTCTATGCGATGACACGTGAGACTTTCTCTCAGTCTGCAATAACAGAACGGTTGCCCTGTTCTGAAGGGAATTTCTCTGCCATGGGTACCAAAGGCCCCTTCATTTTTACTTCAGCTTTGGGAGATCTTTTGGATGGTAAAATGGACTGGGCCAAATTCTCATTTTTGGTAAATCTGCTTTGTTATTAGATTAGCTGTTAACCACTGATTGACAAGGATTTGTGAATGATCATTCTGAATGCCCATATAGCCACCATTTAACCTATGCTTACAAGTTGTGTGTCCATATATCTGGTTTGTCCTTCTTTCTTACTGTTCCATTCAGTGACTCCTTTACCATTTTCCTAGGCCATTATATGAAATTGTATGTCAACTCAATGACCCCCTGACTAAAACACTGGCAGTGCTTGTAAATCAATGTAAAACATTTATCCTATTTATTTTGCATTCTTACTGTCTTCTTAAGCCTTCCTTTAGTGTTTAGTAATTAATTATATTTTAGCTATATATAATCATTATATTTGGGGGGCAACATATATCTAAGCATTTACAGTCAGGGTAGTATATTTGGCGTTTTGCAACAGTTCGTTTCCCTAACAACAGAAATTTAGTAAAGTTTACAGTCCTTCAACTTTAGATTGCTATGAGATATAACCTGTCTTCTTTACAGTGTTCCCCAAAACTCTATTTTAACCTAATTTAGATTTTGTATCTACTTTGTTCTGACTGTAAAAGTACTGAATCTGTTAAAAGAGATGGGACATATCACTGCTGAGAGTAGAGATGGGAGTAAATGCAATATACTGATCACATCAGACCGCATGGAATTTTATTTGGTTGTTCTATTAGGCTTTCCCATACCAAATGCTTCTCCGGGGCATTTCTAGTCTAGGAGACGAGGCATAATGGCAGGGCCTGTCTATGTGATGCCATTGTTGCTGGACTTTGCAATGGTTTTTCTCCACTGTGGCCCCATAGTTTACTTATGGAGAAGCGTGGGCTGTGCCAACCGAGCATCTCAGAGTCCTATGGCAGACACCGCAGGCTAATTTCTAACTTCTTGCATGTTATGCTACAGTATCCACAGGTAGTTTGTTTTCAAACACAGCATAAATAATGCGTTTCTTAAAAAAGCAGCTATGACTAATGTTTTAGTATCCACAGAGCTTAGGATAGGGATTTGATACTTAATAGTTGGCCTGTTGCCAGTACTCCTTTTAATACACAGTACTGCTGCTTAGGGCAGGAATAACAAAACTAAATGCTATTTAACATGACGCTACTTGATACTCTGGTAAATTACTGGTCTACTAAAGTGAATCTGTATCTGAATTTTCTTTTCGATGAGAGTGAAAGGATCATTTTAATACTATTTAGACATTTTTCCCAGTTGATGTGTCTTAAAGTAGGTGTTTTATGTTTTTGTTAAATATGGTTTTACACCAGTATTTCCTGACTTCATAACTTGATTTTGTAATTAAGCAGAATAAGGCTAAAAATAAGTAGAGTGCTTAGAGAAAAGCAAAGACTAAGATACCAAAGCATGCTCTTCAGAAATAACACCTGAAATTCTAAATTGGATATATTCTTGAAATATTTGGCATTATTTTAACCAGAAATAAAAAGCACAGGGTACATGGAGCTTAACTTGATCAAAGTCACCCTAGCCATGAGAACCAAGGGTAGAAATTTACTCCAGCCTGGGTCTTTCTGAGCTATTCTGGTTGTTGATTCTTTAACTCTTTGGGCATTTAAGATTTTAAAGTCTAAAGTCTTTCCTACCAAAAGTAATTATTAGAATTAGATAGTTAGTGGAAAAGCCAATTGAATAATTAAGAGCATGAGTTACAGTATATTTGGAATAAATTCAGGGTTCCCCCCCCAAGGTATATTACAGTATCAAAATACATGGCTAATGTGCAGTGCTGCTAAAAAGAGGCCCTTTCAGAACTGCTTTATCTAACCTGAAGGGATTAATTCATATCTTAGTAGGTTATGCAGACCTGATTTGTTTTTAAAACATTTATCAATAATGTTCAGTTATTTCTTTTACTTCTTTTTCAAGTCTTGCCCCTCCTCTGTCCACTCTTAGCAATATTATATAGGTAAAGTATATCCATCTTGTGTCTAATATATCACAAATTATTAGGTTACAAGTTCTATATTAATGAATTTAGGTTGCACTGCTGGTCCTTTTGAGTTTATAACAAAGGTTTGTTGTTCTTCCTAGTAGATGGGCACAGAATGGGAAGTATTAGAAAGATACTAAGAAAAACCCTGTGTAGAGCTCTACTATAGGAGTTACATTAACTTCTGGGGCATTCCAAGATCTTCCCTCCCTCACTCTCATCCACGTCTCTGTTATAACACTTCTCCAGCCACAACATCCCCAGCCTCCCACGCAAAAAAAAGAAAAAGGACGCCCTCCAAAAGCCCAAGAAAAAAGTATTTTTACTTTTATTTTATTTTTTTAATTATGTTATGTTAGTCACCATACAGTACTTCATTAGTTTTTGATGTAGTGTTCCATGATTTATTGTTTGTGTATAACACCCAGTGCTCCTTGCAATACATGCCCTCCTTAAAAGTATTTTTAGAAGAAAAGGATTCCCCATTCCCATACTGCCTATGAATTTTTCAGAGAGATGTTAGGATATTTAACCCATTTCTAAATTTCATGGTTTTTCAGGCTGTCTTGCTAATATTTAAGCCGAATTATATTGAGAAAAATGAGCTTCAAATAAAATGGATAGAATGACTTTATCACCCCATTAAATATGCAGCCTAGCTTAGCCATGACTCAGTAACTAAAGTTCAAAAAGCTCAGTTATGTTATATGCAGGGTCACATATTACAAGAAAAACAATATTTTAACTCAGTCTTCCATTGAGTAAGGAAACTATTTACATTATCAAACATGTATGGAATTGATAGTTATTACAACAAAACAATATTATACCCAAAGAAAGCACTGGACAGAAAAGATTTTCAGCTGGCTCCTTTAGACAGCTTGGATGGAGGAATGGATTTTACATGTTTTTATATTATTTCAGAATGCAAGCATTTTATGTAAACAAGCAAAAGGAAGGTTAAAAATTCTTAAACCTTTAGAAAACCGTAAAATAATTTCTTCACTAATAGTCCATGCCAATTATAAAATATTCTAATATTTATCTTTCTTCAGCATGCTTAAATATGCAAAGATTCATTTATAAATATTTGATAGGCAAATAATCCATAAGTATTTTCTGGCCCTTCTTTCTCTGTCCCTCCCTCAATTTTAATCCTCTCCCCTGATAATAAGAAAATAAAAACATTGGTAAAATAATACATCTGGACAAAAAATACAATTTGTTGTATTTTACTTCTGATACATTAAAATATGTATTCAGTTTTTTCCTTATTTTCAGAAACCTAAAAGACTGTCTTTTATTTCCTAAAGGATGATTTTGGATATAGCCTCTTTAGTAGACTCTATCACAGTTCTATTGTTTGCTGTGTTCATTTGCTTAATGAATTGCGTGAGAACAGTCACTGTAATGAAGTGTGTGTGTTGGGGGTGGGGGGAAGGGCATGGGAAATGTTTTATGAAAAAGAAGTTATAAGCCTAATACTATGAAGTAACATCTAATGAAGTTCTTTTTAAGTGCAATATATTTATTTCTGCTAGAAATGTATTATCAACATTATGTAATATTTGAAGCATTACATGTTATTTGTAAACAGCTTAAAATTATATATTACCCAAAATTGTACAGAAGTACAAATGTGTGATATTAATTTCTTTCATTAAAAATGGCGTGTTTTGATATATATGCACACATTTACACCTTTCATTATCTTACACACTTGCTTCATGACTTTTGGTACCTGTTTGCTCACTTGGAAAAAAAATGGATTAGGTAAGATTAGGGGTCATAGCTGGCCACTCCCAGACCAGACACAGCCAATGGGATTACTACACAGAGTTTGGTTTTTGTCTTTTTTTTTTTAAAGATTTTATTTATTTATTTGACAGAGAGAGACACAGCGAGAGAGGGAACACAAGCAGAGGGGAGTGGGAGAGGGAGAAGCAGGCTTCCCGCGGAGCAGGGAGCCCGATGCGGGACTGGGTCCCAGGACCCCGGAATCATGACCTGAGCTGAAGGCAGACGCTTAATGACTGAATCACCCAGGTGCCCCTGGTTTTTGTTTTTAATTGTATTTGGAAGCCTATAGAGAAGACATTGCTCTCAAGTCCCCAACTGGTTCCCGTTTTCCTACACCTAATCCCCTTCACTCATTTACTCCACCTGATGAATTCTTAGAATCATGGGATTTTGCACCTCTCTGTATGGAAAGATACTGAAGACTCCATAAAGCTTACCGCTCATTTCAGCCAGGAACTCTTCGATGGGCTGTAATGGTATTACACAAAGTAGGCTGATACAAAATAAGATTAGCCAATTTCAGTCTTAATCCTTCCACATGACAGTCCTTCAGAATATTTGACGTTATCATACCTTCTGCTTTCAGAAGTCTGCTCTATTATCCTTAATTTTTTGTGCATGCCAAACACCAACCTTTTAAAAATCTTTTATTTGGAATAATTCCAAGCTGACAGAAAAGTTGCAAGGATAGTATAAAGAACACTGTATACTCTTTACCCAGATTCACCCATTGTGAACTTTTTGCCCCATTTGATTTATCATTTGCATGTACTACCCCCTACACACACGTAATATATAGAAATTGTTTTCCTCCATTTGAGAGTAAGCTTCATATATCATGCCTCACTATCCCTAAGTAATTCAAAGTGCACTTCCTAAAACCAAGACGACTCCATTAAATACCCACAGGAGAGTTAGCAATTTGGGGACATTTAACAGTGGTAAAATGCTGTGATCTACCATCTGTATTCCAATTTTGTCAAATGACCCAATGATGTCCTTTGTGGCATATTTCTTCCTTCAGTATGGATCCAGTGCAGGAGCACATCTTGCATGTAGTTATCATGCTTCTTCAGTCCTTTAAACTGGTACAGTTCCTTGGCCTTTATGTCTCTTTCATGGCAAAAGAATTCCTATTTTTCAATGTTTTATAACTTACTACCATTCTTAGTTATCTTAATGCTCAAATCACCCCAGTATGGTCATCAAGAGCCCCTCAAGTTGGCTCCTGTGTCCTTTTGACATGCCCTAATTGACTTTTTTTTTTTGCACTTCAGTTTCTGGCATAATACATTGTTGAAGGCTCATCTTGTACCCTTTCTGGAACCAGCCGTTTCTCCAAGGAATCCAGATTCCTTTTAGTTGAGGAACTGTATTAGAAACCAAAATCTGGGTGCCAGATGTGCTCGTTGGGGTATATTTGTGTCTAGGCCCTCTCAGACAACAGAACTGGGCATATATATGTATATAAGCACACACACTTGTGTGTGTGTGTGTGCATGTATACAGGATGTTTAAGACATCATGAGTTTATGCTGCTATCTCCAATTCCAGTGCACTCCCATAGGGGACTTTTTCCCTTGCTTTGGCCCATTCCATATCTGTATGTGTCTTCTTCCACAGTGAGACACCTCTGGTTCCCAACGTCAACATATTTACTCAATTCTACCATATGCCCCAAATAATTTCATATTGCTTCACTCATAAAACTGCAATAAACAAACCTTCTAAAAGGAGTTCAGATTTTGTTTGCAGTTGTTCCCTGCTGCCCCACCCCCAACTAAGGGAATACAGTCAAGTCACAGATTTAGCAGTTACTTAGATTAGTTTCTTTTTTTTTTAGAATTTTTTTTTTTTTTAAAGATTTATTTATTTGAGAGAGAGTGAATGAGAGACAGTGAGCATGAGAGGGAGGAGGGTCAGAGGGAGAAGCAGACTCCCTGCCGAGCAGGGAGCCCAATGCGGGACTCGATCCGGGACTCCAGGATCATGACCTGAGCCGAAGGCAGTCGCTTAACCAACTGAGCCACCAAGGCGCCCGATTAGTTTCTTTTTTATCCTACTGTATGGTTATGTCACTCATTCACAATACAACTGGGTTCATTTGTTCAGTTTCTTACAGGGTTTTTTTTTTTTTAATAATAAATAAATAAATTTATTTATTTAGTAAGCTCTACACCCAACATGGGGTTTGAACTCATGACCCCAAGATCAAGAGTCACATGCAACCAAGCCAGCCAGTTGCTTATAATTTTAAGGATTTTTTCCTTTTCATTCTTACTGATTTTTAAAAAAATATAGAACACTAACATGCTTCCAACAAAAAACTCATAGGACTAATAAGAAATTATATCAAGGTTGTGGGATACAAGATTAATATAAATAAATAAGTATATTAATATAAATAAGTAAATTGTTTTGCCATATATCAGCAATGAACAATTAAAATTTGAAATTAAAAACATAACACCATTTATATCAGCACCCAAAAAGGGAAAAGAAAATACTGAGGTATAAATATAATATGTACAAGATCTATATGAGGAAAACTATAAAACTCTGATGAAAGAAATCAAAGAAGATCTAAATAAATGGAGAGATATTCCATGTTTGTGGATAGGTAGACTCAATATTGTCAAGATGTCAGTTCTTTTCCACTTGACCTATAGATTCAACATAATCCAATCAAAATCCCAGCAACTTTTGTAGCTATCAACAAACTGACTATGGAAAGGCAAGAGACCCAGAATAGCCAACAAAATACTGAAGAAGAACAAAGTTGGAGGTTGACAATACCTGACTTCAGAACTTACTATAAGCTAAAGTAATAAAGATAGTATGGTATTGGTGACATAATAGACAAGTAGATTAACAAACAATAGAGAGTCCAAAAAATAATCCTTGTACCTTGGTGTTGGGAAAATGGTGCACTGCTTTGGAAAACAGTTCATCAACAGGTTAAACATAGAGTTACCATATGGCCCAGGAATTCCACTCCTAGTCTACACCTAGGAGAAATGAAAACATATGTCCACACAAAAACTTGTACATGAATATTCATGGCAGCATTTTTCATAATAGCCAAAAACTGGAAACAACTCAAACATTCATCAACTGGTGAATGGATAAAATTTGGCATATCTATACAATGGAATATTTAGGTATAGAAAGAAATGAAGTACAGATAAATATTACAACATGGATGAACCTTGAAAACCAGGTAAAAGAAGCCAGACACAAAGAACCACGTATTGTATGATTCCATTTATATGAAATCCCTAGCATAGGTATAGTCATAGTGATAGAAGGCAGATTAGTAGTTACCAGGGGGCTGGGAAGGAAGGAGGAATGAGAATTACTGCCAATGGATATGGGGGTCTCTTTTGGGGGTAGTGAAAACATGAAACTAGTAGTGATGATTACACAACCTTGTGAATATACTCAAGTCACTGAACTCTACAATTTAAAAGAATGTCTTCTATGGTATGTGAATTACAGATCACCGTTACTTTAAACATAATAGAAAAAGCCATGCAGCAAATCTTTTATTTCCATTTTTAGTGCCCAACTTTGAGGACCTCCAGGGGAGTAAATCTTACATACTTGTGAGTTAAGAGTGGGCATTCTAGAATCTTCTCCCTGCCTCATTTTTTTTTAATCTGTAAAAGAAAGATAATACTGCCAATTTGATAACATTGTATGGCCTTAAGCCCTCCATTTATATTAATTTATTTTTATCCCCTCCTGGTTTTTTTCCTAGAAAGAATCGTAACTAGTTCTTTGGACTCCCTAGGTGGGGAAAAGATGATATAAATCATTCCCTCTCTACCCTGAGCCTTGATATGGCATTAATTGCTACCTTTTATAGGGCATTTGCTATATCTATGCACTTTATATACATTATCTTATTTAATCTATGAAACAGCTCTCTGAGGTAGGAACTAGTATTATTTCCATTTGAGGTATGAAAAAGCTAAGGTGTAGAGAAAATTAGTGCTCAGAACCTAGAATGGTGAGATAGCCAGGATTCAAATCCTGTCTGTACTCATAACTGAGATACTGTGCTAACCCCTCAAATATTTCTAAATTTTAATAAATTTTTTTGAAAGTCTACATTGCCTTTAACGAACCCATATAAACAACCTTAATCAAGAAACATAAAAGCTGCATAACCCTAACAAATTTTCTCTTAGTAGATTACATAATCGTCACTGGTAAATGTCTCAAGAAGAGTTTTAGATGATGGCAAAGAACAGAAGGGAAATTATCTTTTGGGGATAGGTCAATATCTATGTGAAAGCAGGACTCTGCTGCCCAAAGCAAGAGTCTGGTGGTCTTGATGTAAACACTTATTACTCATTTAGGGATATTTTTCCTTCTCCCTTACACTCCAGTTCCAACTTAGTTCTGCTAGAGCAAAGAAATAATTAGAAAATAGGAACAATGAAGCCCACTATACTAAAAGACTGGACAGCAAGTGGAATCAGGGAGGAATCAGAACAGAGACCAGAGATGGAGTTGAGGCCAGGTTGGGGCTGGGCTGAACAGGTTAGAGAGAGATAGGCTTAGCTCATCTGGATTGACAGTGAAGTGTAGCAACTGGAGTACAGGATAGGGATAAACTTGTGGGGTAGACTACAGAGAGGAAGACCCTCAGGGTGGAATCCAAACGCAGCTGGATGCAAATGAGGAGAGAAGGGAAAGCAGTGGTAAGAAAGCTGGGTACAAGGCATTGTATGATCCAAGAGCCATATTTTTCTTGCTACTTAAGTATATGCACAAATACTAATCAGAATCAGATAAAAGACTCGAATAAGGCCTTGTAGTCCAAAGTCTTCATATTCCATAGTCAGGGAAATAAAAGCTAGAGAAGTAAATTGCCCAAAACATACTGGACCCGGTACAGTGATATTTCTAGACTATGTCATAATCAAAGTTAAATCAATCTAGGATATTATGGGATATAAAACACACAGATGCCTGATATATCTTTGCTGTTTTGCTATGTTTTGCATTTAATCTGCTCACACATATTCTATAATTCACTCCTTAATATAGTCTAAGACTTTTGTTCATTAATATTGAATGTAATAATTCTTGTAATTGTTACTTTGGTGGTAAATAAAACTAATCTTGGTATTTTGGGGTTTGTACATGGAACTATCATCATTCGTTTCATGGAAAAATAGATTTTGGGGGGTGTGGTATATATATGTGTGTGTGTGTATGTCTATATATATATATATACACGTATGTGGTTGTGTATACATTGCTTAAGTCATTTAATGATTACTGAATACCTTTCTTCTCAAATCAGTGTGTACATACTATGCAATTAGGCAGTCTCCCCATGTGGTATGGGTGTGGGTGAAGGAATTTTCCCAATTAACTCATGGATTATCCCCTTCCTTTGAATGAACTATGCCTGTATAAATCTATCAAGGGCAAAGTGATCTCATTTCATCTAGTATAGGCTTGGTAACAACTGACCAGAGTATGGGTGGCGGAAGGAGCTCCAGTTTTTAAAAGGAGAATAAGCCCCTTGTGGACACAGAAAGTAGACTAGAACTCCTAGAGATTCCAGCTTATCGTAGGTACCTTTCTCATGTGGATGAAAAGGCAGCCACATGCAAAGCACTACATACGATGTGTTTACATTCAAGCTGTATGCTCACCACACCTGGTGACTTTCCATTTTCTCCTATGAAGGAGCACCTGCATCCAACTAGAATTGAAGCAGGATCTATAAAGTAAATCAATAGCAGCAAACATACTATTTAAAAATGAATCAATCCAAGGTGTGTAATGGTTTTAGACTGAAGTAGTTGTTTTATAAAATACACATGTGCAAAAACATTTCTTTTAGTGGAGGCAACCTGCGAAAAGATCTTTTAACATATAAAACAGACCAATTAGAAAACACATAGTCACCAAGAAGCACATACCTATATTTTATCCTATTTTTTGGAGACAAAAACAGAGATACATGATTAAATAAAAAAGTTATTTCATCTTTGCAAATTTATAGGAAGTCCTACAAAAATATAAAAAAAGAGTCCCATTTGGTTCACTCTTTTAAAACTTCTTAATTGAAATGAAGAAATCACTAAATAAAATGGCTCTAAAAAAATCTTGGATATGCAGTTCAATTACAGTTGACATAATTATGAGATCCTAAAAACTCTGCTACCATCTTTGGAACTATCTAATGGTGATAGGCTAGATACACACTTTGACGCCAATTCCAATTCCTCGTACTGTCGAAGGGAAAAAAAAGTACTTTAATGTATAAGAAACTGTGAAACAACACAGATGAAAACCCATCTTTTATGCAGAAAAGTATCAATTAAAGTGAAATTAGTATGTTATCAAATTATAGTGGAAAATATAACTTTTTCAAAATGATGGTTCACTGAACTACCTCTCTTTCCTGATCCATATAACCAAGCTACATATAGATGTAACTTAGCTATCCACTTCAATTTACATCTATTTGTGTAAAGTTAAAACATTTAAATTTGATAAAAAAAATTCCTTGAATCCATTTAAGCAGTCATTATTATTTCAAAAACCAAATGTTGGCCATAATGAGTATCTTTAATTATTTGATATACAAAATATGCAACATAATTATTTTTATGTGGAATTAAATTTGGAGTTCCCCTACATTTCATATTTAGTAAACTGATTTATTACAAGAACAATGATTTTTTTTTCTTTTTAAACCTACCTAAAAAAATTTTAAAAATTCTGATTTACAAGTCATTATTGCCATCTGCTGGTTATTTTGTTTCACTGCACTTTTGGGTAAAAATTACCAATTGCTTTACTAAGAGACAAAGAGAAAACAGATGAGTTTTAGATACAGACTGAATTAGAAATCTCTATGTAAGAGAAACAATTTGCTAAATCACGAGGCATATTCACTTAAATAGAATATAATATGCAAGAATATATTGTATTATATCAAATTATAATGTGTTATTTTACTTGTCAGTTCATCATAGAATAAATATCAGGCATACTGGTTTAAGTTATTGTCATTAATAAGCATGTAGCTAAAATACAACTCAAATAACTGTCTGTTCAAAATAACTAAGTAGGGGCGCCTGGGTGGCTTAGTCAGTTAAACGTCTGCCTTCAGCTCAGGTCATGATCCCAAGGTCCTGGGATAGAGCCCCGCATTGGGATCCCTGCTCTGCAGGGAGCCTGCTTCTCCTTCTGCCTCTGCCTCTGCCTACCTCTCTCTCTCTCTCTCTCTGTCTCTCATGAGTAAATAAATAAGATCTTAAAAAAAAAAAACCAAAATAACTAAGTAAAATAAGTGACTGCTGTTGGAAGTTATAGAAAGATGAAAATGTGCCATGATTCTATTCAGCCATGTTTTCCCTCACATATACAAATCTATTCCTTTTTTTTTTTTAAGAGAAACTAGTTTTATTTTATTTATTTATTTATTTAAATTTTATTTTATTATGTTATGTTAATCACCATACATTACATCATTAGTTTTTGATGTAGTGTTCCATGATTATGGACTCTGAGAAACTAACTGAGGGTTCTAGAGGGGAGGGGGGTGGGGGGATGAGTTAGCCTGGTGATGGGTATTAAAGAGGGCACGTATTGAATGGAGCACTGGGGGTTCTTAGTAAGAAAATGCATAATTATTTATGCAACTGTCTCTCAGTTTTTTTAAGTTAACTAATGAATCTAGCACTCATTTTACTGTCTAATAATAGAACTATACAGAAATATAATTTAATGAAAAAGAATCCAGGTTAGCAAAATATTGTGAGTAATACTGACCAGTATCCTTTTAATATGGTCAATCTAGAGCAAGATATAGGAACATTTTTTTAAATTAAGTATGTGTTTTGTTTTAGGTGCTTTAGCATTTTTCAGGTGAGAAATTTTATAGAGTGGCTAAGTTACTAGCTCAAGGTCACACCACAGTAATCTTCCACATATGAGTCCACTATAAAAGATTTAAAATGGAACCTGGCATATAGTTAATTATGTGTGACTATATGCCTGAATCATATACATCCTGCTTCTTATACCTTAAACACTATATCATGAGTATTTTTCCATATTATTAAATATTCAAATGACTTTAGTCAATTTAGGGATGCTTCACTCCATGAGTGTTCTATAATGTATTATTTGATGTGGAGGTTATTTCTAATTTTCACCAATAGAAATAATAATACAATGAACATTCTTATAAAAATTATTTTTTAAATAGAAAAAGTGACCAGATTAGTACTTTCAAGGGCTAAACCAAGGGTAAGAATATGTTTTATTCTGTTAGTGCACTGAGTGATCCAAGAGGCGACTGGAAATTCCAGAAAACAAATAAACAAACTGACCAAAAAGTGTAACATAGGAAATAGGCAAAATGAACTGAAGGGTAGGAAACCAAAATCAGAAAGTTCAGTTCAGAACTACAGGAAAATGGCATAGAAATGACGTCTGGTCAACCTTCCAGTAGCAGCCACTCCTTCCTTCCCACAAAAATGCCCACCCCTCATGAAAAAAACATAAAGTGTATAAAATCACTTGAATAATCTATTAACAAGGACCCTCAGAGTATCTTAAAAATATTCAACAATATACAGCCTAAAAGAAACACACCTATTAAAATCACAGAGAGTTGAGGGATAAACAGATTCATCGGGCAATTTCTAATTTTTTTTTTTAAAAAGCACACATAGCCATATTAATCTCAGGTAGAGTAGGGTGTAGCATTCAGCTAACTTGAAATGTCTATGGGAAAACAGAAATTTCACAAATTGACCCCAGAAGAGGTAGACAATGTAAATAGACCAATAATCATGAAGGAAACTGAAAGATTAAAGAAAAAAAGAAAGGCTCCCAAACTAGATGTTCCAATGCAAAAAGGTGCAAATCTGCCCAGTTCATTTTATGAATCTAATATAACTCTAATAAAAAATAATCATAGCCTTTCACTTACTGTTCTCAAAAATATTAAAATACATAAAAATAAGGTATTTTGAGTTTGCATATTTATTCAGTAACATATTTTTATCAACCACCCATAAATACCTTTCATTTTAAACTGGTTATTGGACAATTTTTAGCTGTTAAAACTTGGGCAAGTTACTATAGCCCTGATCCTCAGTTTTCTAATTTGAACAAAGTTATTGTATGAATTAAATGCGAAAATATTTTAAGCACCAAACAGTGCCAGCAATGTAGAAATTCTCCCTGAAAAAAACTTATGAAACAACAAATTAATAACAGTATTTATTGAATTTAAATAAGTGACAAGATGAATACTATGGTCAATAGTTGCTTTAGACCTTTAGAGAAGGGGGAATTAATGTGGGCTGGGGCTTGGAAGGTGAAAGAATTAGATGCGCAGGGAGAAATGGATAAAAAAGCTAGGGGACTAGGGAATAGCTTTCTGGTATGAGTAAAGGGAT
The DNA here is from genome assembly GCF_029215605.1 of Mirounga angustirostris. Lineage (NCBI taxonomy): Eukaryota > Metazoa > Chordata > Mammalia > Carnivora > Phocidae > Mirounga > Mirounga angustirostris. Next base: position 41,831,837 of record NW_026991720.1, read on the forward strand.
AGTTACGGAGTCTCATGCTTTGCACCTCACTCAAAATTACTGGAAGATCTGTGTCCAGAGAAGTGGAAAAGGCCGAATGGGGCAGATTATTGAAGGCACTGATGCGCAAGCTAAGGAGTTTACATTTCATTTGTGGGTTATGGGAACCATGAATATTTTTGAGGGATATTGTATCAGGAAAACTAATCTGACCATAATGAGCCATAGATTATCACATGGGGGAGGTGGGGATGAGGGAGTTCAAAACAGATGGGAAGTGAAGCGGTGTGGACTCCAGCGGTGCCAGAGGACATGGAAAATGTCAATGAACCCCGTCCATCTTTGCTAGCTGCTATGGCATGTTTGGCTATGTAGCGACTCTGAGGCTGGGTAGGGTCTGGTTTAGGAAGGTGAGAGCACTGAGCACAATGATTCTATGCCCAAGGAATTCTATCTTAGCAACACTGTTGGGACACATACTTTCACTTGTGAAAATTAATAACGGGAAACCTCATTTCAAATGGAGTCTATAGGCCAGAAGGGGGAGCTCCCTCACTGTACCACTGGAGGTGAATTACAGACCACAACCGAAGATGGAACTAGAAAGAATCCTCAATTACAAGCCCTAACAGGAAGAGATGTACATTTTATCTCCCACAAGAACTTTGCTAAGCCAGCAACTCCGCCAATGAGAAATCCTCATCACCCTGCACTCTTAAAGTTCTCCAATGGGTTTCTGTTCAAAATAACCCCGCCCAACTGTCTCCTTCTCATAAGTTCCTCTCCTTTGCTGTACTTGCCTATCGTTTTGCCCATAGCTTGCATGTCCTGAATTGCATTTCTCTGCTATTCCTTAATAAACACATTTTTGCCTGATAAAATAACTTTAAATTTCAAGGTCCACATACTTCAAGAATGGATTTATAAATGCCGCCCTCCAAGGGGAAAGGCGGTATCAATCAACTCTAGTGCCAACCCGAAGCCTTGAGGTTAGACTTACCTGGCTCAGCCTTCTCTGCCACATGTTGCCTATGGCCTTGGGCCAATCCCTCTATGTAGGAGACACTTAATGTCCATTGCAAAGGTGTTCATAGGAGGGGAGAGAGATGTTCCCAAAGTGGGAGGCGCACCTCTTTCTTCCCTCGCTCTCTTTCTATGGTTCTTTCTTTCAACTAAGATTTCTTTCCCTTTAAATTACTTCCAGACGTGCAACCTTTTGGTAAAAATAACAAAGCTACGCCTGAACTCGAAAAAAAGAAGGAAATCAGAGAGAGCTCCTTCTGCTTCCCCGCCAGCCGGACCGTGGAGCCCCCCGGGGCACAGGTCGGCCCGCCTGCGAGGGTGCGCGCGGGCATTTGCGTGGGGCAGTGCGCCGGCGCCGCGCCGGGGACGACGCGCCTGGGGGAGGCACGTGACGCAGAGCTGGGGCTGTGCGCGTGGGCTGCGCGCCGAGACGGTGCGCGGTGCGCGTGGAGGACGCACGAGCAGAGCAGGGAGGCCTGGATCTCACGCCCCGCCTTCCAGGCTTCCCGGTCGTCATGACGACCGGGCGGCCCGCAACGGTGGCGGGGACGAGTCGTTGAGGCTGTGAGCCGAGCTAGGCCCCTGCGGACCTCGCCCGACTGGGCTGGGCCGGCGCCAGACAGAGACCCAGCTCCCTCCGAACATGAGAAAATGGTCGGGCAGAGGAGGAGTAAGCTCAAAGAAGCGGCTTCAGAGCCGACGCCCTCCTCCCGCTCCATGCCGTCCAGGCGGCGGCGCCGGGCCACCGGAGCCGGGGAGCCGGAGATGGAGGAGCCGCAGGCGGAGGTGGAAAATTCGCAGCCTCCTTTGCCCGTAGGCGGGGGGAACCTGCCGGGGGGCGCCCGGAACTACTCGCCGAGGAGGACCCGAAATCTGAACGCGCAGAACTACACGCAAATGGAGGTGATCGCGAAGACCCTTCTTCTCGGCCGCTTCCAGTTCCTCACCTGTTTGCTGGAGCAGCTCCGCGACAAGGTGCAGCAGCTGAGGAGACGTCAGGTCAACAGCAGGACCTCTTTGGGCATAGGTGAGCAGAAGAGGCCGGGAGAGCCCGTGGCAGGGGCGGAGGATGCCCTCTGAGCCTCGGGTTCAAGTGGTTTGGGTGAGTCTTAAAGATCAGCTTAACAAACAAGCTGGGCAGTCCTAATGACAAGGTCCAAGGTCGGGAAAATCGCTGACAAGAATTCCAGCTCCCTTTGTTCTTATTTTAAAACATTTTCCAGGGTTTGGGGGCATAGTGATCACCCCTGTGTCACCAACAAAATGTCATTTTGCTCAGGGCAGCCATTTATCGCAGGCTGTAAAAATGATAGGCTAGTTCTCCGGGGCGGACATGTTCCTCTTGCACCTTAAAGCAAAATAAAGTGTTGGTTTAATTAGTTGAGAATCTTTAATAGTGGAAATAAGGTCAAATTAGACAATATATTGCCTCATGTCAGTACTCATTTACGTTCATTTTGCTGTGGAACTTCACTGCCTAGATTTGGGGAATTTTCTTCTAACTTAAGCACTTGAAAGATTTTTCTTTATTTACATTCTTCGTTTTCTGTTGCTTAAGAGTTAATTTAAATGTTATTGCTGTTGTATTAGAATCAAATTTGAGCCTAGCCCTTGGTCAGACTGGCTAGTGATACACGTTGAAACGAAGAGAAATGTCTGCTAATGTAAGTTGTGATTTCTTTTCATCCTAAGTTGACTGCTGATGTTAAAGAACAACGAGTCTCCACATTTGGGGTGTTACAAGTACTAGAGGAATAATAGATGGGAATTCACACTTACATTTTATCAGATGTCTAATTGCGGCAACAGGTAACATCCCACATCAAGAATCAGAATGGTCTTGGATACCGGAGCCGTTTTGCCATCCCAAACACAAGCTCCTGAGCACCCGTGTCTGGCAGAGCGAAGGCACTCAGTGAGTGCTGGGTGAAATAATGACTGAGTATATTAAGTGCTAAGGAGAGTTCAGAAGAGCAAACTAATACTTTAGGATTGGAGGTGGGAAATGAGATCAGAGAAGACTTTTAGGAAAAGGTGGGATTGGAACTGTGATATTAAGCCTAACATTTGGATGTGTGAGGCAGAAAACAAGTATTAGAGGCCAGTAAAATGGCATAATTGAAGTCAAAGAAGTGAGAAAACATAAAGGTAAAGTAAGGTGGAAAGGAAGGATACAAAAGGAAGAGGAAGTGGAAAGTCAAGTTCAAAAGGTTGGCTGGGACCAGCAGTGGAGAATCTAATTCAAAACTTGGTTTAAGGAATTTGAATTTCATTCTGTAGAAGGCACTGATTGATTCTTTAAGAAAAAAATTTTTTTAAAGGAGATGAAATGCACATCATATAAAATTAACCATTTTAAAGTGAATAATTCCGTGGCATTTAGTACATTCACACTGTTAGCATTGAATAATTTTTAAATAGAGTGACATCATTAGCCTAGCAGTGGTTTGCGAAATAGACTGGAGATGGATGGAAAAAAGAAGCAGAAAAAAAATAATTGAATGCTGGAATCCAGGCAATAGTGGTTTTAGAGAGGGTAGCAACAACAGGAATGGAGAAGAGAGGACAGAGGTGAGAGTCAATGGAAGCATTTTGTGAGGGCTGAGTAAGTGGTGAGGTGGAAGGACAGGGACAGAGAAAGTTTAGCAATGAGGACTGTAGATTTGGGAATTATCCACGTAGAAGTGAATTAAAACTTGAAGATTAAGATTCCCAATGAGAGAAAAGTGGGCAAAGCAGAGATATTTGGGAAAACCTCTTATACTTAGTTTTAAGAGATGAGAGGAAAAGGAAAAGTCAGAAAAGTATATAAAAACAGAGTGGTCAGAAGCATGGAAGAACTGGAAGAGTTGGTATAATAAAAGATGAAGAAATCCAAGAATCTGGTCAGATGCTGCAGAGAGGTTTGAAAAACGTAAGAGTTTAAAGAGGCCATTGATGTTGCTAACTAAAATGTCACTGGTCATTTTTTAAAAAAAAGTTGTAAGAACTTAGAAGAAAGAAGCTGGCTAAAAATCTTGTCAGCAAATGGGGTTATGGGTTGGGTGGGGGAGAGAATATGTCATAGGTTGAAGGGCTTTTAGATCAACGGAAGTGTTTTAATGCCTAGGAGAATTGAAGGCTGTAGAGAAAGGTCTTGGGGAGAGGGTGAGATTCAGGTTCCAAGAGAGGAAATAGTTGATGGAACAAAGTCTTGGAATTTTGAGAAGGGTGGAATTACAGGAACAAATTTGAGAAGCTAACTGGAAAAGAGAAGAGATACTTCCTTTGCTGAGATGGTAGGGAATAGAAAAATGAGGATTAATATGTAGAGAAATGTTAAAGTAGATATAAGAGAAGTTGGGAGTGCTTGCATCAAATGATCTCTGTTTCAGTGAACTATGAGGCTAGGTCACTTTCAGAGGTAAGATTGACAGATACAGGGTCAGGAGACATGCTTTTTATCACATCTTTGGAAGAGGCTTCGTGCATTTAGAATACTGGAATCATTACACTTTACCATTTTTTCAGGTGTGGAATGTGGGGTTGGGGAGGGAATGAAAGACACAAGAGTATTTTGAGGATTTTTGGAAGGCTAGATGGATTTATAGGGTATTTGATCTTTTCCCTTTCCTTAAACATAATTTTTAAGAGTTTTTTTCCAGTACATGTAATTGTTAGAGACTAAGAAAGAGAATAGAAATATGGTTGAAATAGGATGGCGTATGTATCTTAAAGTTAATGAAGCCTGATAAAGGGACATCCATTTCAAGTTGGGAAAGAAGATATACGTTTAATTTCAAAGTGGTTCAGAGTATATTACATATTAGAAAGAGCTAACGTATGTAGTGAGTATGTACTTTTTCTATAAAGAGCCAGGTAGTAAATATTTTAGGCTTCACAGGCCACATATGGTCTCCATTGCTTATTCTTCTTCTTTCGTATTTGTACAACCCTTTAAAAATGTGACAAGCATTTTTAGCTTGCGGACAGTACAGAATCAGATCATGGGCTGTAGTTTGCTGATCATGGTATAAAACAAGCAAGTCTTCTGAGAAGTAATGAAGAGTGGTAGGAATAAGCCCAGGATGGTTAGGAATATGGAGAACAAGAGCTGGAGAAGCATGATTGGGAATTTTTTTTCAAAATTATAATTTGTTATTGTTATTAATATATCGATTTACATTTATTTTGTTAGTCAAGGTAATTTCTTGAATTTTTAAGAGGTTAAAGTTGGTGGTTTGTTAAAATGACTTGCCAAGTATATTTGGGACAACCAGAAGAAGTACTATTATAAAATAGTACTATTATAAAATAGGAGGGGAGGCAGGAGTTTAGGAATAGCTGAGTAAATTCACTCCTCTGTGATAGTGACAAAAATACTTGGAAAATTGTCAGAATCAACTTTTCAAAACTTTATAAATTAACCAAAGGTTCACAACATCCTAAAGAGCATGTATTCAAAAACACTACTGCAATTGTGTAAGAACAATGGGGTTTGTGGCTTTTTAATTTGGCCTCATCCTGTGCCCCCTTCCCAGTTTTATGGTGTCCTTGAAAACCAGCATCCCAGCCACCAGAGGGGACAGACAGTGTTTGCAGCTCCTCAGAAAGACCCATACCCACAGTGGTGTTCCTGTTTTACCCATCTCTACACCCTCTGATAAAGCCTCATGCATAGGGTGCAGACCGGGCGACTCTAGATGAATCTCCCAGTAGTCTGGGAACAATCAAAACTCCATAAATAGGGGTTTTCAGCTGCGCTGCTGAGGAATCGACTTCCTGCGTTTAACAATTTCTGAGGAGCACGGGGAAGGTGGTTTAGAGTGAACTAGCCTGTAGGCTAGAGTCACTTCTGAAAGGATTGAGCTGAGCACGTGTATATATGTGCTTGTTTTAAAAAATGTATGTAAAGAAATAGAGAAAGAAGAGGGAGAAGAGAGAATAAAGTGAAAATCCCCCCAAAAGGTCAAAATCATTAATAATTTCATCACTTTTTTTGCAAGTTATGTAAATGAAACATAGTCTTCCAAGCTTCCCTTTGCTCTTTGAACCCCCCCCAGAGGTAAACACTATTCACAATTTGTTTTATGTCTGTTTGTAAATTTTTCCTATTTTATATAGAGAGAATTAGCTAGCCATCTTCCTTGTGTGTGCTCTCTCTTTAGGCATATAAGGGAATGCATTTGAAATAGTTGTTTTAAAGGTATATTATAATAAAGCAGCTTTTAATGACCTTTTGTTTTTGTTTTTCCAGCTGCATTTGTGGGAGTTTTGCACTGGTAAGATTTGTTTCAGTTTTAAATAAAAACATTTGGATTAAAAATTGACATTGCTGTTTGCATACAATAAAATAGCCACTTGCTATGTGTATAGAATGTGTTTGTGCACATTCTGTGTACATGTAATTTTTTAAAAAAACACGTGAAGCAGAATTTACAAAATGGATGCATTAGAGGAATAGTATTTAGGAATTAAAATATTTTTGTGTTACCAAAGAATTCACCACTTTATTTCTTTAATTTCTAGCTTTTCTAGTGTACTTTGCATGTTTATTTCATCTTAAACTCTTATTTTACAGTAATTGTGTGTTCTTAGTGACATTAGCTTAGAAATAAAGTTTTAGTAACACCTGTCAATTAGAAATCAGGTAGAAATGAAAATAAAGCCTCAGCTGTTGTAATACAGATTAAATGAGCCTTTCAGCGTGTGTGTACATGTACCTTAATTTACACAAGTCACCTATTTGTAAAAATTATAAGTAAAACAATATTTTTCCTCTGATATATTTTCATTTCTACCTGAACCCAGGAATTTTTACTTTTGGGAAGAGTGGGATCAGATCCTTTTGGGACAGTGCTGTTCTGGCCATGTAGTCTCCCCTGCAGGGAGATTTTGACTTTAGAACTAAGGCTATACTAGGAAGAAACATTTCCTATAGCTGTTGTTACCCAGGCATATATCTCACATGTGAATCAAGGTGAGTGGAAGACAGGGTTGATACTTGGAATTTGGCTTTCTATTTATTTGGAAAGCATCTACTATGTAAATTAAGGGTAGCATAATTGCTGACTAATTTTACTTACCACATATGCTCCCATTTTCACTGCCTACAGCTGTTTTCTTGAGTTGCACTAATCAAATATCTTAAAGTACAGTTCTGTGTTCTTTGGTACTTGCAAGTTGATCCCTTACATGGTATTCTATTTTTAAACTGCTTTAATCTAAAGTAATTTTATTTAAAATTATATTCCAAATGCTTTTCAACAGTCACAGAGGCATTTCTCAAAACTGTTACAATAGAATCACTTGTGAAACTTAAAAACTTGGTTTTTTAAGTTTTTTCTAAACTTTGATTTAGAGGCATAGAGTGGAAGGGGCAGAGATACCACAGGAGTTTTAGTAAACAATTACGATTAAGAACCAAGGAGTTAAGGAATTTCAGCTGTGTGCTACACGAAATCATAAATGCCTAAAAATATGCAAATTATAAAATTATCTCATTTATTCTTTTTCCTTTTATGATTTTTGTACTTTAATACTTAGTTAACTATTTTAGTACTGGTTTTGAAATGTTCTTATTCTTAGAATATGGTGCTTCATTTTTTTTTCTAGGATACATTTAGTAACACTTTTTGAAAATGATCGTCATTTTTCCCACCTATCATCTTTAGAACGGGAGATGACTTTTCGAACTGAAATGGTTAGTTTCTTATAATAAATTAATTTGTAGTTTAAGAACAGTAAGACTATAAGGTAGACATTTATTAGGAACTGAAATGAATTTTTGTTGAACTGCACTATTTCTCAAGCTATAACCTAGGTTTATTATGTAAATAGAAAAGGTTTTAGGATTCTTTTACTTACCTCAATACTCTACTTTTCTTTTCTTTTTCTTTTTTTTTTAATACTCTACTTTTCTAATGCAGACTTCTTTTAAATATAAAAAAGATCAATTAGAATAGCTAGGGAAGAAGGAGAGCAAAGACAACATTTAAGAAGTGGTATAGGGGTACTGAATGTTATCAGAAATTGCTTGTCCTCACCACCATTCATCTCCAGAACTTTTTTATTTTCCCAAACAGAAACTATATCTGTTAAACACCAACTCCCCATGCCCCTGTCCCCAGCCCCTTATAACCTCTGTTCTACTTTCTGTCTCTGCAGATTTGTCTAATGGAGGTACCTCACCCACTGCTTTTTAAATCTCACCCTAATATCCCACTTAATCCTTTGAGAAAATGGGTACATTAGCATTTGCATGGCATTTAAATTTTTAGTATTTTATAGGTATTATTTCCGAAGAGAGCATATAAGATATTCTTAAGTAAATTGTGTAGCTGTGGCAGAGTCTGGGCTTTGATGACAAATAACTGGGTTCAGATAGCAGGTCTGTGCTTCCTTGTGTGATGGCTAGTCAGTTAACCTCTCTGATTCTCAGTAATCTCATCTGTTGTCTAGAAATAATGCTAGCTTTACAGGATTTTATTGACTATGAAGGGAGATAATGAATGAAGCCCATTAACACAGTACCTGGCACAAAAAACAGTAGATGTTATTAATAAAAGCGTATTTGTGTATTTCCTATTTCTCTAAATGTAGACTTCTACATATTAAATATCCTTTTGCTGTAGTATTGTCTTATCCTTCTAAGCAGAGAGGAACAATCCTTATGTGCCCTCATATTTACCAATCAAAAATATGAGGAAAAGCTCTTTCAGACGTCAGCTAAAGCAGAACTTCAACTTAGTAGCCGCTGGCATTGCTTCATCTGTTAAAACCAAGTCCTTGTAGAGGCATGAATGAGTGTAGAGCTAAAGATTGTTTCTAATGTTTTTGGGAGCATGTATTACAAACAGTGTGGCCCTTTATTTGCTTTTAGATTTTAGGGAAAAAAGCAGGAAATTGATGAAGAAAGTAATATGAAACCACATGCTTTTGTTAATCTCTGAATTTGAACTAAACAGCACTTTTGCTGGCCTAATAAAGTCATTATTTCCTGTGCTGGAATAATACACTAAGTTAATCCCTTTTTCCGGACTGCATTTGTGTCATGAACAACAGCTGTCAATTGACATTTATTTTGACATAACATTTGACATGTGCAGAGCTGTTAGATGGAGCTAGGAAGTAGGTTGCAAGCATTAAGTTCTGTCTCATTTTTGCTTATGATCATTGCATGTTATTTCTTAAGAGGTGTAAAAAAAGTAATTATCTATATACAAAGTTGCACAAGGACATGAAGACATCTCTATTTATGCCAGAATTCATCAGATCTCAGCCTCTAGGCATCTCTCGTAATGTGGCAAAATCAGGCATGCTGATGCTAAAAATATATTGTATTCATGTTTTAAGCCATGGTCAGAAAAACTCCTTAAAGCATTTAACCACGCCTCCCACTCTTTTTCAAACATACAGAAAGTATGAAAGTATAGCACAGTGATAACCTGAAAAGGCATGCCTTTTTTTGAGCCCAAGAATGCAGTAGCAAGGAGAAATTAGGAAGTCTTATTATTGACCTTTTCCTTTTATTCAGAAGAAATTGTTCTAAAAATGTTCATATTTAATTACATCAACAATTTGTGCATTTTTAAGGGACTTTATTATTCCTACTTCAAGACCATTATTGAAGCACCTTCATTTTTGGAAGGACTGTGGATGATAATGAACGACAGGCTCACTGAATATCCCCTTGTAATTAATACAGTGAAACGCTTCCACCTTTATCCAGAGGTGAGTACCATTTGGGGGAAAATATTTGTAGAATGATCCGTTTGTATCAGATAAAAATAGTAAGTACAATGATGTTATAAAAAGGAGGGAACCTTTAAGGTTTATTGATTGTATGTGACACTGTATGTCCCTCCTTATAAAAGGAGGGAACCTTTAAGGTTTATTGATTGTATGAGTATCAAAAATTCCTCTCCTAAATTTTAAAGACCCCAGAAACTATGCTTACATAAAGTCAAAGAAACGAATCTTAGTGTGGAAGTAATGACCAGCATAATCAGAGGAGCCAAATGGGAAAGAGCAAAATGTGTTCTAAATGGAGGTGGTCTCTTGGCTTTGGAGACCCTGTGAATGGACATACTGGTCTCATGAAGGAGCACTGAAAGTTAAGAGCAGACCAGTGACCTTGGAGTTACATTAATAGAGCAAGATTTATTTAGTCACATAGTCAGAGGTCTATGAATATCTTCCAATGCTTAGCCTAAAAGAGTATGGATTTTATGGTAGTCTGCAGATTCTAGAAATTGGAACAATGACAAAAAATTAGTAAGTTCAGTTTTTGAACTCTTAAGATAAATGCTAATTTGATGTCATGGTATGCACTACTTTTAAGTTATCACAGAATCTAGCACATTTTTAAAGATTAGTGCTTCTTAGACTTTTCTTATTTTATAGCTTTAAAATTACTATTTTTTTGATTTTGAAATGTTGAAAATTACAGAAACTTTGAGAAAATAAGCAAAGGTGTGATCAACCACCTCGAATGAATAAATGCTACTCTTTTGTAATTTTTGCTTCAGGTATCTTAAAGCATTATAAATACAGTCAGTCATCTTTGTTTTGCTTCCAGTTGAGTTTGCTCCTTTCCCATTCCCACAAGTATCATCATCATGAATGTAATGTGTTTTCATTGTTCCTTATTTTTAAGGATTTTTTTGTAAATCCACATAAATGCTCTTATACTGAATAAAACACTCCATAACTTTTTCCTCAACGTTATATTTTTGAATGCTGTGTATATGTATATTTTTTCTTTAATTTTAACCATTTTATGAATTCCAAGATTATTTATACATTTCCCTCCTCGTGGATATTGTTTCCAGGCTTTAAATAATAAATAGTTCCAAAACATATGTTCTAGTATGTGTTTTCTAACTGTGTATATGTGCAAGATTTGTTGTAGGATATTCTAAAAGTAGAATTGTTGTGTTACAGAGTATATATTTTGCTGACTTTGTCAGATATTGCTAAATTGCTCTCTGAAGCAAATGTAGCCATTCACACTGCTGTGTAGGAGTATTTATTTTTCCTCATATCCTTATTAGATTTCAGTTTATCAAAATTTCTGGTTTTGCTCTTCTAATGGGTGTGATATACTGTTTATTTTAATTTGTACTTCCCTTATTATTTGTGGAGCTAAGAATATTTTCATGTTTAATAGTCATTTGGATTTTTCTTCTATCAATAACATGTATAAATCTTTATCACTACTTGGTAGTTGTTTTCTTACTGATTTGTTGGCAAAATTTATGTATTTTGTAGAGTAATCCTTAGTAATATATGTGCTGAACATATCTTGTCTCTGGCTACTTTTTATTTAATTTTTGTTGAGGTATAACTTACATGCAATAAAATGCACCTGTTTTGAATGTACCGTTCTTTGAGTTATACATTTGACACATGTGTAAAATTGTATAGCCACCACAGTTGAATTATACAACATTTTCATAATTCTAAGAAGTTTCCACATGCTCCTTTGTGATAACTAGCCTGTCCTCTATTGAGTCGTCTCATCACAGGAGTGGTGAGATGGGACATCATTGCTCTGTTCCTGATCTTAGTGGGAAAGCTTCAAGTTTCTCATCATTAAGTATGATTTTAGCTGTGGGCTTTTGGTAGATATTCTTTATCAAGTTAAGGAAGTTCCCTCTATTCATGGTTTACTGAGAGTTTTCTTAAGATCTTGAATAAGTGTTAAATTTTGTCAATTGCTTCTTCTGGGTCTGTTGATATGATCTTGTAATTTTTTTTCTTTAGCCTGTTGATATGATGGATTATATTAATTGATTTTCAAATTTTGAACCAGCTTTACATACCTGCAGTAAATCCCACTTGGTCAGGGTGTATAATTTTTATACACTGTTGGATTTGATTTGCTAATTTTTTTTTTGAGGATCTATGTTCATGAAAGATATTGTGTGTAGTTTTCTTATAATACCTTTTTCTGGTTTGATGTTAGCATAACGCTGGCCTCAACAAATGAGTTCGTAAGTATTGCCTCTGCTGTATCTTTTGGAAGAGATTCTAGAGAACTGGTATATTTTCTTTGGTACAGTTCACTGGTGACCCCATCTGGGCCTTGTGCTTTCTGATTTGGAAGGTTATTAATTATCAATTAAATTTAATATGGTCCTATTCAGATTGTCTGTTTCTTTTTATGTGAGTTTTGGCAAGAGTGTGTCCTTCAAGGAATTGGTTCATCAGATTGTGAAATTTTTGGGCAAAGGGTTTTTTTATTATTCCTTTATTATCTGCTTAATGTCCATGGGATATGTAGTGACGTCCTCTTCTTTCATTTCAGATATTTGTAATTCATGTCTTCTTTTTTCCTCAGGCTGGCTAGAGATATATCAATTTTACTGATGCTCTGTTGTTAGATGCATGCATGCACATTAAGGATTATGTTGTGTAGAATGGACTGCTTTATTATTATGTGATACCACTCTCTACCCCTGATAACTTTTCTTATTGTAAAGTCTGCTCTGTTTGGAATTAGTATAGCTGCTCCCACTTTCTTTTAATTAGTTTTAGTGTAGTATATCTTACTCCATTCATTTACTTTTAATGTATAGGTGTATTCATTTTTAAAGTTGGTTTCTTTTAGATAACATGTGGTTGGGTCTTCTTTTCTGATCCACTTCGACAATTTCTATCTGTTGATTGGTACATTTATATCATTAACATTCAAAGTGATAATTGATAAAGTTGGATTGATATCTACTATATTTGTTACTATTTTCTATTTGTTGCCTTTGTTCTTTTTACTGTTTTTACTTCCATTCTTTCTATGCCTTTTGTGGTTTTAATTGAGCTTTTATATTATTGCATTTTCTCTCCTTTTTTAGGATATCAGTTATAATTCTTTTTTTACACTTTTTGGCTGCCCTAGAGTTTATAATATACATTTATGACTAATCCAGGACCTCTTTCAAATAATATTAAACCACTTCCTGGGTAGTGTCAGTACCTTATAATAACAAAATAATTGTAATTCCTCCCTCCCAACCCCTGAATCCTTTCTGTCATTCATGTCACCTATACACAAGCATACACACATTCATAATTATACATAGTTGAATACATTGTTGCTATTACTATTTTGAACAAAGCTTATATGTTAGATCAATTAAGAGTAGGAAAAAGGAAAGTTTCTATTTTTATCTTCACTTTTCTTTTTTTGATGCGCTTTTTTCTTTATGGAAATGTAAGTTTCTGATCTATATCTTTTTTTGTCCCCTCTAAAGAACTTTTGTACAAAGTCCCTCAATTTTTGTTTGAGAAAATCTTTATTTCTCCTTCACTGTTAAAGGATAATTTCACATGATACAGAATTCTAAGTTGTTTTTTTTCTCTCAGCACTTTAAATATAGCAGCAGCCCAGTTTCTTCTTGTTTGAATGGTTTCTGAGGAAAAGTCAGATGTAATTCTTATCTTTACTCCCATTAAGTAATGTGTCTTTTTTTTTTTCTGGCTTTTTTCAGAATTTTTTCTTTATCTTTGATTTTCTGTAGTTTGAATACAACATGCCTCGGTGTCATTTTTTGGCACTTATCCTGATTGGTGTTCTCTGAGCTTCCTGGTTTGTGGTTTGGTATCTGACATCAATTTGAGGGACTCCTGAGTCATTTCAAATATTTCTTCTGTTCCTTTCTCCCTTCTCCTTCTGGTATTCCCATTATGTGTATGGTACACCTTTTATTGTCCCATGGTTCTTGAATATTCCAGGGGTTTTTTGTTGTTACTGTTTATTTGTTTTTAAAGATTTTATTTATTTGAGAGAGAGCATGTGTGTGAGCATGAGGTGGGGAGGGGCAGAGGGAGAGGCCTAAGCAGACTCCCCACTGAGCAGGGAGCCAGAACCTGGGCTTGATCCCAGGACCCTGGGATCATGACCTGAGCTGAAGGCAGAGGCTTAAAGAGTGAGCCACCCAAGCACCCCGTGTTGTTGTTGTTTTTTTGTTTTGTCTTTTTTATTTTGGCTTTTCAATTTTAGAGGTTTCTATTGAAATAAACTCAGGCTCAGGGATTTTTCTTCAGCTATGTCCAGTCTACTAATAAGTCAATCAAAGGCATTCTTGATTTCTGTTACAGTGTTTTTGATCTCTAGCAATTCTTTTTGGTACTTTTTAAGAATTTCTTTCTTTCTGCTTACATTACCTATCTTTTCTTACATGCTATTTACTTTATCCATTATAATTTTTAACATATTAATCATAGTTGTTCTAAATTCCCAATTTGATAATTCCAACATCCCTGCCATGTCTGGTTTCTGATGCTTGTTCTATTTCTTCAGCTGTGTTTTTGGCTTTTAGTATGCCTTGTAATTGTTTCTTAATAGCTGGACCTGATGTCCTGAGTAATAAGAACTGCTGTAAATAGGCTTTTAGTAGTGTGGTGGTAAGAAGTATTCTGGGGGCACCTGGGTGGCTCAGTTGGTTAAGCAACTGCCTTCGGCTCAGGTCATGATCGTGGAGTCCCAGGATCGAGTCCCGCCATCGGGCTCCCTGCTGAGCAGGGAGTCTGCTTCTCCCTCTGACCCTCCCTGCTCTCATGCTCTCTCTCTATCTCATTCTCTCTCAAATAAATAAATAAATAAAAAATCTTTAAAAAAAAAAAAAGGAAGTATTCTGTAATCCTCTCACTAGGTGTCAGTCTTTTATGAACCTGTGCCTCTGGGCTGTGAATGTCACAAGTTCTCAGGTTTTTTCTCCTGCTTAGGTGCAACAGGATGGCTAGAAGGGGCTGGAATTGGGTATTTCCCTGCTTCCCTCTCTGTTAGGCTCTGATAAAACCTTAGTAGGTTAGGCTCTAGTAAAATAATTTCTCCTGAGGCAGGCTTTGTTAAGAAGAAGAGAGTGCTCTGGTGTATTTCAAAATGGTCATTTTTCTACTACCCCTTGCCAAAAGCAGGAGATTTTTCTCTGATATTCGCTGTAGGAGCCTGGTGAGCTCCTAGAAGTAAAACTCATAAATGTGCTGGCATTTCCCCTATTATGGGGTCTCCCTGGAATTTTTGACTCTCAGACTTGTCTACCTTATGCCTCCAGCAATTTATCAATTATAGTTTAGCTTTTCCCTACTCTCCAACTGCTTCCCATGGAGGTTTTTGCTCATGGGTTTATGTTCCACTAAGTTGTGATTCTCTCAATTTGCCTGTCAGTCTCCAATATGGGGAATAGGAGTTTGCCCTGTGACCTCACTATATTATGTATATTACCTGTACATAACTTACTACAGTCTACTCCTGCTCTCATTTTACTAGTTCAAATGAGGTGCAGAAACCTTACCTCTCTTTACATCTCTTTACCCTTCTCCCTTCATAACATCATCATCTTAAATATTTCTTCTACATCCATTTAAAACCACATCAGACAGTACTATGATGTTTCTTTTAGCCTTCAAACTTATTTTTAAAAAACTCGAAAAGTGAAGTTTATTTTATCCATTTTTTAAATTTCTTCCTTATGTTCTAAGATGCCTTCTTTTATAATTTCATTTCTGTTTAGAGAATTTTCTTTAGCTATTCTTTTAGGGTAAGTCTGCTAACAACATACTTTACTAGTTTTGTTTCATCCTTCATGTAAAACTCCCTTTAATTCTTGAAGACTTTTTTTTTTTTTTTTTTGCTGGATATAGGATTCTAGGTTGACAGTTTTTTTCTTTCAGCATTTGATAATTATGCTACTTTATTCTGGCCTTTCGTGGTTTTTGATGAGAAATCTATTGTCAGTTGAATTGTTTTTCTTCTTTTTTTTTTTTTAATTTTATTTATTTATTCATGAGAGACAGAGAGAGAGAGAGAGGCAGAGGGAGAAGCAGGCTCCCAAGGAGCAGGGAGCCCGATGCGGGACTCGATCCCAGGACCCTGAGATCATGACCTGAGCCGAAGGCAGACGCTTAACCATCTGAGCCACCCAGGCACCCTGTTTTTCTTCTTTAGATAAGATTTTTTTTTCTTCCTTGTTGCTATCTATCTATTTTTTTAGTTTTCACAAGTGTTCAGAAGTATGATGTTTAAAAGTTTTCCAAAAGTGTGATGTGTCTTGGTGTGGATTTCTTTGGTTTTATCCTATTTTTGTTTTGCTCAGCTTTGGTTTCTTCTTTCTTTTCTCCTTCCAAGACTTCAGTGATAACAAATGTTAGATCTTTTCTTATAGTCCCAGAGGTCCCTAGGGAACCTTATTATTATTATTTTTTTCAAATCTTTTTTTTCTCTGTTGCCCAGATTGAGCAATTTCTGTTGCTTTGTCTATTAGTTCATGGATTATTTTCCTCTATCCCTTCATTCAGCTGTTAAGCTCATTCATTGAGTTTTAGTTTTGGTTATTGTATTTTTCAGTTCTGAAATTTTTGTTTCTTTCATATCTTCTGTTTCTTTCCTGAGACTTTCTGGGTTTTTGTTTCCAGTACATTCATAATTTCTCATTGGAGCAATTATTCTAATATTTTTGTCATCTCATTTTTGGAATCTCTTGATTTTTTTCCATTCAGTTTGAGATCCTTATGGTTCTTGATATGATGAGTGAGTTTCATTATATTGGACATCAATGTCCATTTGTTGATGGACATTTGATCATTATTTTATGAAACTGGATCTTATTTAAACCTTAGTTTTAGCTGGCTTTCTTTGGCATCACTCCAGCAAAGGAAGGACGACGTTTGCCATCTTGTTATTGCCAGTTGGGTATCGAAGTCCAGGTTTCTCTCCTGGCCTCTGTTGACCCCAAGGTAGAGGTATTCCTCGTTACCTTTGAGTGGGATCAGAGTTCTGACCAACTCTGATCTCTGTAGACACCATGGTGTGGATAGCCTTGTTACCCCTGGGTGATAATGAAAGCCCTGACTCCTCACTAAGCCTTCTCTTACACTACCACACTGGGAAGGGGAAAGGATGACTTACTGCTGGTTGGGGTAGAAGTCCAGGCTCCTTACATGGTCTGTACTGACACCGTGGGGATAGAGAGCGTCCTACTTGGCTTTTTCTTAACAACATTTTAGTGGGTGAGTTGAGATGACTTATTAAAAGCTTAGAGAAGGTTGAAGTCTAGTTCCCAATTTGACCTTTATTGGGGGGACCATATGGGTTTTTGTTGTTGTTATTGTTGTTTTCTGTGGTATTTGGGTGAGGGGAGAGATTATTGTTTATAAAGTTTTTATGTATTCCTAGGCTGCCACTTTCCTGGTCCTTTAGCTAGAGAGAACAGGCTTTTGTCAGTCTTTTTTTGTGTCTGAACCCATTGGTGTTTCTGGTTGTCAGGCTCTTTAACTCCAAATCTGAGAAAATGAGGCAAAAGGAAAGTCCAGGAAACTCATCACCATGTTGTTCCTTGGGTCCTAAGATCCCTAGGTAGTTTGCCTTCTCTCTACCTTTCAGGGTCTTCTTATGTTTGATTTATATAATTCCCAGAAGAAATAGCAGAAAGTACGTCTACTCCATCTTCTCCAAAGCAGAAATTTGTATTATTTAACTATTTATATATTGTTTTTCATTTTTTTGTTCTGTTCAAGTTATTTTCTAATTTCCCATTGATTTTTCTCTTTGATCTATTGGATATTTAGTATTATGTTGTTTAATTTCCAAGTACTTGGGGGCTTCCCAGATTTCTTTTTTTCCTTTTTTTTAGAGAGGGAAAAAAGAGGTGGGGGAGGGGTAAGGGGAGAAGGAGAGAGAAAATCTTAAGCAGGCTCCATGCCCAGTGTGGAGCCTGACACGAGGCTCGATCTCACGACCTTGAGATCATGACCTGAGCCAAAATCAAAAGTCAGACATTTAAGTGACTAAGCCACCCAGGTGCCCCCCCTTTTTTTATTTCTGTAAGTATTTTTCAATGTAATTTTTAGTAGTAACAATTGTATAGTATAGACCTAAGTTCTAAGATGAAAGAAGCTGTTTTCTGCACCAGCTTTCTTTATATCCCAGCTTACCTTCAGAGACACTCTTCTGTTCTTATTTCCTCTGATGATTATCTGTATGACTCTAGTGTAAGTGCAAAAATTTAAAAGACAACCGATTTCTCGAATCTTCAATTTTAGTTAATGTTGATTTATTCTGTGTGTATAAGATGAGGATTTAGCTTATTACACTAGTTTTAGGGTTATTTTTAGAACTTTAGTAAAATCGTTTCTTGTTCCATTAATTTCTAACTATGTTCTCTAAGACATTAGCTAATTTTTTCCTTTTACTTATTCAAAGATATTGAATAATTAGCAGTTTTCAGTCTCCTTGATGTTATGAAAAAGTAATCTGATAACGTAAATAGTATCATAAAGGATGAGGCAACAAGGAATCATTCGGTCTTATTTCACATTGCATAGATACAATATGGAGAAGATCTAGATATGGTTGCAACCTTATATGTTACTTCAGTGTTGAAATGAATGTCCATACTTTTTGTGTTCATAAGGAGATTAATTTCTCACCCAAAGCTAAAAGTGTTAAGTTTGGAATAATGTATTTTGAAAAGGCAAAGCATTTAATGCTTAACTATATGCCAGCATGTAAGCTCTAATCCCTCATCACTCCTGCAAGGTGGTTATTATTAACATCATTTTAGAGATGAGGTGGCCAACATTCAGAGGTTGAAGGATTTACTTCAGGATATCAAACCATAACTTGCAGAGTCAGAATTTGTGTTCAATTCTGACTTTAAAGCAGTGTTTTCTTATTATATCAAACTATCTCTCAGAAAGGAATACAATTCTAGATTTAGTACATACATTTAATGTGGTAAGTTTTTGTACATGGATGATAAATACACAAGAATATATTACAATTTTTTTGTATAAGGTCAGGTTTATAAGAGTAAGTGATAAAATAATGAATTTACACTTTTTGTATATGGAAAGATATTTATGATGTTTGGTGATGTGTATTATGTTAACATCTTACATAATATTATAGGATACCGGATCTAGCTATGTGTTTTTATATACCAAGGGGGAGACTGGGAGGATGATCACCAAAATATTAAAAATAGTTAGCTCTGGGTGGTTTTCACTTTTCACTTTGAACTCTTTATTTTTTTATTCTTTTCCCAATGATTTTGCTTTATTTTTCCCAAATCTATAAATTATTAAAAAAAAATCTCCCAGGCATGACCATTTTGTTTGTAGTTTTCTATGGTTGTTCTTTTCCTTTGTCTTTAAACTTCACAAAGTGGTTTGCAGAATGGGAAGAATTGGTTAATGACACCTGCTTGGTCAAAGTTTTAATGGGCACAGGAGCTATTATTCCATATGTAGTTGGTTTTATATTTTTTAGACTGTGAAGCAAATAAATTCAATAAATGAAATGTTATGAAATATTCCTGTAAATCATTGTATTTTCCTATTAATCACCATCATATTTTAATTATAAGCTATTTACTTATTTTACAGCTACTGTTTTTTATGTAGAATTGATCAAAGAATATACTACAGAGATGGTGATCATAACAAATTTTTGTAGATGTGCACTAATCAGTAATATACAAATTTAGTTTATTGTATGTATATATATATAATTTTAAAATGACTGTTTTCCAAATGAAATGACTTAAATAAATTTGTCAAAGTTTATAATGTCAAAGGAAACCATCATAAAATAGTATTTTGGAAAAATTATTATTATGAAGATAGGATCTTTTCTTCCATCACCTCTTTTTGTTTTTGTCTTTGTAGGTGATTATAGCCTTCTGGTATCGCACATTTGTGGGAATAATGAATTTATTTGGGCTAGAAGCTAAGACCTGCTGGAATGTCACCAGAGTAGAACCTTTAAATGAAGTTCAAAGTTGTGAAGGCATGTTTCTTTCTAAAATGTTGCTGTGTTGTCATTAATTGTATATATGTGCATATATGATATTCATTAAGTTGTCACTGAGTGATAAGTTAGTATTTACTGTTGGGATCAAGATGCCCCAGGTAGTCACGGACCTCACCTTCACAGAGTTTACACATAAGAAGAGCATTAGTAGTTACAATGCGATGGGTGTTACAAATAAGAAAATGAGATTGCTAAGGTTAGGAGTAAGGGAGAAGTGTTTCAAGAATAGGAACCAGAATATTCAGAAGTCCCAAGGCGAGAGAAAACTGAAAGAAGGCTAGACTTCTGGGTGCAGAGAGAGAAAGAGAGAAAAATGGTGTGAAATGATGCTGGGAATGTAAGCAAGAGTCAGAAAACAAAAGACCACTTGCTGGCTAAGGATTTTATACTTTACTCATTGAAGAATTTTAGCAAGTTAACATTTTAAAAACATTATTTTGCCAGTTATATGGAAAAGATACTAGTAAAGGACAAAAGTGGGTTCAGTGATGCCAGAGAGGAGACTGTTATTCTCTCAGCAGCTGATTGCAAGACGGATAACTGGAAAATGCAGATATCTGGGAGATTTTGGAAGCAGAATTGACAAGATTTGGTAATGGATTGATGGGAGAGGGGAAGGAGAGTGAAGTCATGTAACACCGGTTTCTGGCTTAAGTAATTGAGTTTCTTTGAATGGTAAAAACATTTTAAAAGTAGCAGGTTTGAATTGCTACGGTAGTTTGAAGTACCTGGGAGACCTCAAAGTGGAAGTGTCAAGTGGCTACCTGCCTGGACATATATAGGAAGAAGAAAGTTCTGGTCTAATATAAACTTGGAGTCATCTGTATACAGATGATCATTGGAGCCTTGGAAGTATAAGAATTTCCTTAAGGATTCCCGTATGAGACCTAGCAATTTTGGGGTGGAGTCTTTTGGGCTTTCCACATAAAGTATCATGTCATCTGCGAAGAGAGAGAGTTTTACTTCTTCTTTGCCAATTTGGATGTCCTTTATTTCTTCTGTTGTCTGATTGCTAAGGCTAGGACTTCTAGTGCTATGTTGAATAGCCGTGGTGATAGTGGACATCCCTATCGTGTTCCTGACCTTAGGGGGAAAGCTCTCAGTTTTTCCCCATTGAGAATGATACTCGCTGTGGGAAGCTTTTTGTATATGGCTTTAATGATATTGAGGTATGTTCCCTCTATCCTTACACTGTGGAGACTGGCTAAAATTAACAAGACAGGAAACGACAGATGTTGGTGAGGATGTGGAGAAAGGGGAACCCTCTTATGCTGCTGGTGAGAATGCAAGCTGGTACAGCCACTCTGGAAGACAGTATGGACGGTCCTCAAGAAGTTAAAAGTAGAGCTACCCTACAACCCAGCAATTGCACTACTGGGTATTTACCCAAAGGATACAAACGTTGTGATCCAGAGGGGCACCTGCACCCCAATGTTTATAGCAGCAATGTCCACAATAGCCAAACTATGGAAAGAGCCTGGATGTCCATCAACAGATGAATGGATAAAGAAGATCTGGTATATATATATATATATATATATATATATATATATATATATATATATATATACACACAATGGAATATTACCCAGCTACCAAAAAGGATGAAATCTTACCATTTACATCAACATGGATGAAACTGGAGGGTATTATGCTGAGCGAAATAAGTCAGTCAGAGAAAGACAATTATCATATGGTTTCACTCATATGTAGAATTTAAGAAACAAAACAGGATCAGAGGGGAAGGGAGGGAATAATAAAATAAGACAAAATCAGAGAGGGAGACAAAACAACCATAAGAGACTCGTAACCATAGGAAACTGAGGGTTGCTGGAGGGGAGGTGGGAGGGATGGGGTACCTGGGTGATGGACATTAATGAGGGCACATAATGTAATAAACACTGGGTGTTATATGCAACTGATGAATTACTGAACTCTACATCTGAAACTAATGATACACTATGTGTTAACTA
This sequence comes from Mirounga angustirostris, assembly GCF_029215605.1. NCBI lineage: Eukaryota > Metazoa > Chordata > Mammalia > Carnivora > Phocidae > Mirounga > Mirounga angustirostris. Next base: position 41,853,605 of record NW_026991720.1, read on the forward strand.
ATTGAATTTAAATAAAATGAGTGAAAATATTAAAAAAAAGAATTTCCTTAAGGAGAATATGCAGATTGAGAAAAGAGGAGGGCCTATGACAGAACCTAAGGTGATCCAACAGTGAAGAGGTGTGGTGTGTAATGGAGGAGGTTATTACAGCAGACTGAAAAGGAATGGTCAGAGAAGTAGAAGGAATCAGAAAAGCCAGCCTTCAGATCTTGGCTCCATCAGTTACACCTAAATAACTTTTGGCAAGCTATTTAAGTTTTCTGTGTTCTGTTATCTCAGTCAGTAGTAAGAGTATTTTCTTACTAACTAATCTCATAGATCCGTTCTGAGAATTCTGTGTGATCATTGTATAGCACCTAATAGACTATATGTGTGTTTACACACACACACACACACACACACACATTGTTTATACATGGGATATATTAAGAATTAAGGTTTTTTCTATACATAATAATGGATCAAGGAACTAGGTCATCTCATATGGACTAAAGGTGCTGCTTGAGGTCAGGGGCCATATCTTACTCATCCTAGAGCCTAGCAAAGGAAAAAACAATGCAGTGGGTTTTCTCCTGTAATGTATGCGGTGACTCTCCACAGAGAGTTGTAGATAATGAACAATAGCAGCATCACCTAAACAAAGTGAAGCACCAGCTAATCATTACAGTATAATAATACCTCAAGTAAAGGGAAAGTACTTCTGTAACTCTTAAATAGAGCAGCAATCTGAACAGTGAATGTTTTCAGCAAGTTCATGAACCCTTGATTATAAAGCACTGAGATAATTATGCCCAATTGCTTTATAGTCATTTATTCATTAAATACTGAATAATCTGTTTTTTTAAAGGATTGGGAGACCCTGCTTGCTTTTATGTTGCTGTGATTTTTATTTTAAATGGAGTAATGATGGGATTGTTCTTCATATATGGTGCATACCTGAGGTAAGATTACCGTATTAAAAGATCTCTCAGTGGGCTTATAAGGACTGGCTGACATTTTCTGATTAAATGAAAAGGATAATTATGAGATTAATTGATTAATATGGGATTTTATAAATTTATTTTTTTCAAAAACTTAGCTGGTATCGCGCAACCAGAAACTAGAGCTGTCACTAAAATATCTTAAAGCCAAAAAAATAAAAAATAAATAAAATATCTTAAAGGCCTCTCTTTTTTTTTTTTTTTTAAAGATTTTATTTATTTATTTGACAGAGACACAGCTAGAGAGGGAATACAGCAGGGGGAGTGGGAGAGGGAGAAGCAGGCTTCCCGCTGAGCAGGGAGCCCGATGCGGGGCTCGATCCCAGGACCCTGGGATCATGACCTGAGCCGAAGGCAGACGCTTAACGACTGAGCCACCCAGGCGCCCCGCCTCTCTTTTATCCTTGTGGGGATTTTTTTTTAAAAACTAATTAAAATTCCTTGAAGTTTTTAATGAGAATACTTCTAGACAATATGTAAAATTACTATAACAGGAATCTTTGGTTGGCATTAGTGGCAGGTTATTTCTAATTTTAGTGTCTGTAAATGTGAAATTAAGAAAGAAGTAAAAAAACGTGTATCACTGTAGCAGACACTTACATTTGATAGCCTATCTTTCTTGTTAATAGTACCACAATTTGGTTTGGGGTAGCAGTGTGTCCAATCTCAGGTGATAGGTTGAAGTTAATTAAGACAATTATCTATTTTGCTTCCCACTCTCCATTGCTTCTTGGGATATCCATATGAGCTAGTTTTTTTCAGTGAAAAATATGGTGAAATCAGTCTTGTTTACACCTAGGAAAGCATTTGTCTTTCTCATAAAAGGATAGATTTCAGCTGTCCCTTCTCTGTTTCCTGCTTTTAAACTCAAATGTGATACCTGGAGCTGCTGCGGTCATCTTGTGACCCTGAAGGAAAGGCCATAAACATAGCATAAGTCTGCCCTAACGTCCTTGTGCTGCTGAACCAATGCCAACAGACACTTACCTTTCATTTTCTTGTTGAATGACATAGTAAACATCCATGTTATTTAAGTCACTTTTGTTAGGTTTTGTTTCTTACAGCAGAATATATTCCTAACTGATCATCAGCTTTCTTTATAATGTTATTCTTGAACTGCACAACATTTAAAGTTAAAAATGTAGATCTAATCTTTCAGTAAGTATTGAGTTCATATTGGGTTTTCATAGGGTTTATGTCTATGTAGAGATTAATATATATACACTTCTTGTTTTAGGAAATTTTCAGCTTAAAAATACTAGCATAGTACCAATAAAAAATTGTGACATTTGCAACATTGTACCAGGTATCCTATCCAGCACAGTAAGTCAAGAAAAAGTAGTAGTAAGTATAAAGATTGGAAAACTTGGAAAAAAGAAACAAGTGTCTGTCCTTAAAGCAGATCACATGATTTTATGTAGAAAATCCAAAAGAATCTATGGGTAAAGTATTAAAATAATAAAATTTATAATGTTACTGAATACAAAAATTAATATGCAGACATTGTAAATCTATACTTTGTTTTTTTAAGTGAAATTTTAAAAGGATGCCATTTAGAAAAGCATTGAAAGCATGAAATTTTTGATAAATATTTGATAAGAAATATGTATGACCTCTTTGGGAAAATTGTCGAACTTTTTTAGAGACTTTTGGGAAATCTAAGTAAGTGGATATCTAAATAAATATAAATAAATCATGGATTAGAAGACAAAATTAAAAAGTTGAGAGTTATTCCAATTGATTTATAGATTCAGTACATTGCCAATTTTGTTTGCCTTGGTAAACTGATTTTAAAATTGTTCAGAAATGCACAGGGCCTAAAATAGTGGAGACATTCTTGAACAAGATAGGAGGACTTGCTTTAGTAATCATTTCTGTATTATAAAACCGATATAAATAAGGCAATGTGATTGTCGCATAGGGATAGGCAAGTAGATCAGTGGAATAAAGCAGGTCTCAGAAACACTTGTCCCATTTAAAGACACTTAATGTATGATAGAGTGGATATTGTACATCAGTAGGTAAGGACCATCTTCTCAATAAATGGTGCTGGAATAATTGGAAGATCATAAGGAACAAAGAGAAGTTGGAACTATATGAAAATTAAATTCAAGTTAGATTATAAAATATGAAAGACAAAGTTATAAAATGCTTAAAATGTTATATAGAAGAATATCAGTAACTTGGGATAAGAAAAGATTTCTTTTAAACTTAAGAAAAGTTTTGCCATGAAGAAGAAAACTAATAAATTTGATGGGAAGAATTTAAGTTCCTCAAGATATTATACAATAAAATGATAAGCCACAGACTGGGAAAAGATATTGCAAAGCATATACCAAACATAGTATCCAGACATTACAATCATTAATTTGATGATTTAACTAATTTATTGAATGCTTACTGTGACCAGAAGCACTACTCTAGGTGCCAGGAATACAATCTCTGTCCTCATGGAATGTATATTCTAGAGGGTAGACAAAGACTAAGAAGACAGCCCAATAGAAAACTGCACAAAATATTCATGATCAAATATATACCAGAAGAATTCCAAATTACCAATAAACATATGTAAAGTTGACCAACATCATTAGTTATCAGAAAAATACAAATTTAAACCATGACATACTATTTCACATCTACTAGATTGGCAAAAGAAACTTTTAACCATGGCAGATGGACATATAAATTAGTAAAATTATTTTGGAAAAACTGTGCATAATTTAGTAGAGTTGAAGGTGTAGATACCTTCTAACTCCACAATTCCTTTATAAAGTATATACATACAGGGAACAAACTTGGTGGTTGCCACTGGGGAAGGGGGGTGGGGATACAGGCGTCCAGTTATGGAATGAATAAGTCACAGGGTGGAAAGGTACAGCATAGGGAATATAGTCAATGGCATTGTAATAGCGTTGTGTGGTGACAGGTGGTAGCTACACTTGTGAGTATAGATGTTGAATCGTTATGTTGTATACCTGAAGCTAATGTAACATTGTGTGCCAATTATACTAATATATATAAAAATATGTATGTATACATATGCCTAAGAAATTTTGTACATGTACACCAGGAAGTATGTACAAGAATATAACAGTATTGTTTGTAATAGCTGCAAACTGAAAACAACTCAAATGTCTAACAACAGAGAAATGTACACATTACAGTTCATTAATACAGTGGAATACTGTACAATATTGAGAATGAATGAGCTATAGCTACCTACATCAACATGGACAAATCTTACAAATATAGTGTTGAATGAATGAAGGTAAGCACAAACTTAAAAGATGCAACTTCCATTTGTGTAAAGTTTAAGAACAGATTAAATCATACTATTGATATGTGTATAGATGTGGTTATGTTAATAATCACAAAAATCAGGATAGTGGCTGTCTGAAGGGGTATCAAGTAGGGACTCAGAGTGTGATGATCAGTTTTCTGTTCCAGTGATATTATGCTTTTAGTTACAAGTATGTTCACTTTATAATTGTTCTAGGAACTAGAAAATTTTATGTACTTTTTTATTTATGCCTTATAGGAAAATATAAACTCATCAGTATTTTGAGGGAAAATTACTTTTAGATTATGTTGGCAGGCTTTAAAATGTTCTATTTTTTAAAAATGTTCTATTTTTGAAATTAGCTCCTATTATGCTTCTTTAATATGTAAAATGTTACACAAGACTAAATTTTTTTTAAATTTGTATTTTTCACTGGGAGAGCTCCTCAGGAAGTGATGGTCTTCTCTAAATTGGTTACACAGTTCTGTAATATCAAATACATTATTAGGCTCCAGTCTTTGAGAAGGATATGTAAATATAAAAAATGTTGGCTATAAAAGTGTTGCCAAAACTGTGAGGAGATTGGAAGTGATGGCATATGAAAAACAAAAGAAATAGGAATTGGGGGTAAATTTTTTATTTCTTACCCTGGCCGCTCTCCCCTGTTGGTGTTAACTTGGAAGGAAGAATAGAAATTTTCCATTTCTCTTCTTTTGGTGGTTAATGATAAAATGGTAACCTGCATATCTGACTTTATCAAGTCCAAAATTAATTGAGATCTTTCCCCTTCTTCTGATCAGTACAAAGAATTTTAGGACACTTTGCTTCAAAACAGCCCCTCACATCTTACAATTACTATCATAGTTTAGTGCCTCTATTACCCTCCACAGCAGGCACTATTATTGCTGTTTATATTGTCAATTCTTTTTTTTTTATATTGTCAATTCTTGCTTAGATTTATATCCACATGATCCTACGTTCTGTAGGCTGCATTTGTTCTGCTTCTCACACCTTCCTCCTCTCAATTTCTTTCTTTTCAAAGACATCCTTTGAATTTTCTTTAGTGAAAATCTATTAATGGTAAATCACTTCCCATTAGCTTTGCTTGTTTTGAGCTCATTCCATCTGTTCTTCCATCATTCATGTGATATTTATTGTCTTCCAAGTGTGAAGTTGTGGATACAGTGATGAAAACTTACAAAGAAAAGGCAACTTTAAGAAATGGTTCTTTTTTTTTTTTTTTAAAGATTTTATTTATTTGACAGAAAGAAACACAGTGAGAGAGGGAACACAAGCAGGGGGAGTGGGAGAAGGAGAAGCAGGCTCCCCACTGAGCAGAGAGCCCGATGTGGGGCTCGATGTGGGGCTCGATGTGGGGCTTGATCCCAGGACCCTGGGATCATGACCTGAGCCAAAGGCAGATGCTTAATGACTGAGCCACCCAGGCGCCCCAAGAAATGGTTCTTAATCTTTGATGATCATCAGCCATTCAGGATCTGAGTTTTGTATTCTGCATGATGGTTTCTTTGGGACTGAATCAAAGAATGTTTGCAGTAATTTAGACAGTTCAAAGTCACTGTTAAGTGAAACTGCTGGGCTCTTGTCTTTGTCTCTCAGTCACTGAAATCCAATTTCAATAAAAAACTGGCCTCCAGAAAATTCAGAGAATGCAATATAGACTTTGAAGTCCTGGCCTGCCTGTTAAAAATTTTTACATTCACATCTTATATGTTTTATTTAGAAAATATTTTAAATACAACAAATTATAAAATTCAGATTACTTTGTATGTATATTTTGTATACTTGTACATTCAAGATTAAAACATTACATGCATACTTTTGAAATTTTTGCATTATTTTGTATGGGGTTTAGTACTATAGCATTTTAAATATGACTTTAAATTCTAAGATAATTTTGTAAAAACTCACTATATATATATATTTTTTAAGATTTTATTTATTCATTCAAGACACAGAAAGAGAGAGAGAGCATGAGCAGGGGGAGAGGCAGAGGGAGAAGCAGGCTCCCTGCCGAGCCAGGAGCTGGACATGGGGCTCGATCCCAGGACCCCGGGACCACGACCCGAGCCGAAGGCAGATGCTTAACCATCTGAGCCACCCAGGCGCCCCGTAAAAAACTCACTATATTTTTATGAATTATTAATGTATACTCTTTTTTTTTTTTAACAGTGGGACTCAACTTGGAGGTCTAATTACAGTATTATGCTACTTTTTCAACCATGGAGAGGTTTGTTTTCTAGAAAATAGTTTTTAAGATAGAGGGGCTGTATGGGAACAAGGAAGTATATTCATCAAAACAATATATAATTTGCATGTTATTTAGGACTGCAATATTTTATCATGTTAATATTCATATTTTAATCATGTCTATCCACATTTTACATAATTAGAATTTATGATGTGAAATATCTTGCCTGATTTTTAGTGTACCTATATTTTGTAGAAAATCCAAATACTCTGTTTTGTTAACAAAGGAAATACTGTACTTATTAAGTTCAGGCACTTTATATAAACATTATCTCATTTACTCCCATGACATTTTATGGAAGGTAGTTATTATCCTCACTGTAGAAGATATGAAATTGAAATTTATAGTTGTTATGTTACTTATACAAGATTCCACATTCAATAACTGGTGAAACTGGGCTTCCCATTTTCCATCTGTCTGGCTCCAAAACCTTGCTTCCTTCTATTACATCATGCTGCCTTTTCAATTACACAAAATGCTGAATTCAAAATAGAAACTTACTAACTCAGTCCAATGGGATATAGTTCACCTACAAAGAGTTCATAGAAACTTATTTAGAATATGTTAGATTCATTCAACAGTATACTGAGTATGTAACCTGTGCCAGATTCTGTTCGATGCTGAGATGTAGCAATGAAAAGTGAGAGAATATGACTGCTAGCTTTTGGAAACTATATAATATGTTGTGGCATGGATTACATAGGGTTGGTTGAAGTTTTTATCCATTACTACTAGAAAAGGTAAATAATTGATGAATTTTAGAAAATCAGACAAAGGAATCATAAAAATTATACATAAATATGTAAACTTAAACAAATGCATTCATTTACCAGTGTGTTCATGTAAAGACAAAACCTTTTCTTTGAGTATGCCAGATGAATTGACTTTCTTATACATACCATAATCCATCTTTTAAAGTTTAGTTTTGGTTTCTTGGAAGAGGAGTAATAAGAGTTTATAAGAGTTTCAATTCTTTCTAGAATTTTAGAGTTCTTGATATAAAACTTTCACAATATTCTCACTCATGTCTTAAAAATAATTAGTTTTAAAGTCTATACAAAATGTCAGTACTTTAATTTATGTATCACATTAGTAATTTCCAGATACTTCCAGGTGTTTTTAGAAACTTAACCGTTAACTCTTTTGAAGGTGTATTTCACAAATTCAGAGACAATTTTAGTTACTTGTAGTGTGTGCTTATACTCATTAAACTTGTTATGTTTAAACTCTCTTGGTGTTTGTGAATGCCCTAGGTGACACTTAGTTAGATTTTTTCTGGGCATACATACATGCCAAAGCCCTGGAATGCCAGGGTCCTTACTGCAGAGCTGGAATGTGGATCTGGTTTTTCAGTTCCAAAATCCTCACCACTCCTATACCTACCATCTTGTTTGCCCTTTAGGTTTCTTATGTTTGGCATTTTTGGGTTTTACTTGCTTCTGGACTTGCTAGTTAATGGCTCTCTACCTAATGCCTGTATGCACATTAAGAGAGCTCCAGAAACTGAGAAGCTATCCCAGGTATTCATAAATTAATGAGTCTAGTATTAAAATTATTAAAACCAACCTACTCATGATTTTTAGATTAATATTTATTGCGATGGAACATAAAGTGAAGTATTTTATTGATTTCAGGCTACTCGTGTAATGTGGACACCACCTCTCCGAGAAAGTTTTTCATATCCATTTCTTGTACTTCAGATGTGCATTTTAACTTTGATTCTCAGGTAATTTTTATTTATAAAATAAATCTAAATATATTTTAAGTTTCTTAAAATATACTTCAACCTATTAAGTTATAATTATCAAATTTTGTTTTCCCTTTATTTTTAGTTACTTTAAAAATAGAGTATCCAGTTGAGAAAATAATCTAAAATTACTATGTAAAAAGTTGCTTTCTACTTAAGAGTCTAGACTACAGGTTTTAGGTAATCTAAATTCCTAGAAAGATGGTTTATTTTCCAATTTTTGGAAGTGATTTTAGTCTAACCAGTCAGGGGTTTCATGGAATGAAATGTGTTAACTACAACATTTAGGACTGTAGCCTTTATATGCTTTATACTCTGTAGCTTAGCCAGAAGTCACTTTTGTTTGGTAAATAAAAGATAACAGAACATAATATATTTTGTGATAATATTACTAAACAATATGAACATTTAAAATTTTGCTTTTGAAAATTTATATACCATAGTATAAGGATTTATCAAAATCTAATACAACTTTTATTATTTACACAAAATGTTTACAGCTCTTTTTTCATATTCTAAAAGATACTAAAACCATCTGTGGTAAAAGGTGTTGGTTACTGATACATCTTTTAATTGCAGACTGGGCAGTTTAAACTTCAACATGGAGTAGTTTATAACTGCATTCTAGAATTTTTTTTCAGTCATTGTTTTAATTTTTTTCTTTAAAGTGTTCTCATAGTCGTTAATTTAATATTGCACCAACACTTACACTTTTCTTCATTGCTTTTTGAAATCTAAAAGCAGTGATATGTAAAACTGTTGTGGCTCGTATAGGCTGCATATTTTGAGATATTGGAGGGTCAGTTCACACTATTTTCTGACCATATTGCCGGAGTATTAAATTTCTAATATGCTTAGTGAAAGGAAAATAAACTTTTATGTTTAAAGTATTGTATTTACTGATAAACGAGATACAATATTTAAAGCTCTAATTAAGATTGTTTTATGCTAAGCATTTTTATAACCCAGGTATTTTCACTTCTTTTTAATGGGCTTTTAAATTTAACTATATTTTGTTACCTTATATCAAAGGTAAGGGGTCATTAGATTTCATCATTTTTCAGTTAGCTTTTCTGTTTAGTGATAGGCTACTTTTATGGTAAAACTTATTGGTATCAATTCTCTCTATTAAGGACCGCGATCAGTAATAGAAGGCATTTTATTGCACTCTGTCTTTCCAATGTTGCTTTTATGCTTCCCTGGCAGTTTGCTCAGTTTATACTTTTTACACAGGTAAGATGATTTTAAACTAATTTAAGTTCAATGCAAGATGTACTTGGTTGTTTTTATAGAAGTTTTATAATGTCATTATGTTTCTGCCCTAATAGATTTTCAAAATGTGGAATAATTATAAAGTTTACGTATGTGTATGATTTTTAAAAAATTATGTAAATCTACATTCTATTAATGTATTGGTTTAGTTAGGCACATCTTATTGATCAACATGCAAAAGACTTTTTCCTATTACTTTATTTTTTATTATTTTTTTATTTTATTATGTTAATCACCATACATTACATCATTAGTTTTTGATGTAGTGTTCCGTGATTCATTGTTTGTGTATAACACCCAGTGCTTCATTCAATATGTGCCCTCTTTAATACCCACCACCAGGCTAACCCATCCCCCCACCCCCTCCCCTCTAGAACCCTCAGTTTGTTTCTCAAGAGTCCATAGTCTCTTATGGTTCATCTCCCCCTCCAATTGCCCCCTTCATTTTTCCCTTCCTACTATCTTCTTCTTTTTTTAACATATAATGTATTATTTGTTTCAGAGTTACAGGTCTGTGATTCAACAGTCTTACACAATTGACAGCATTCACCATAGAACATACCCTCCCCAATGTCTATCACCCAGTCACCCCATGCCTCCCACCCCCCACCACTCCAGCAACCCTGTTTGTTTCCTGAAATTAAGAATTGTTCATATCAGTGAGATCATATGATACATGTCTTTCTCTGTTTGACTTATTTCGCTCAGCATAATACCCTCCAGGTCCCACGTTGTTGCAAATGGCAAGATTTCATTCCTTTTGATGGCTGCATAATATTCCAGTGTGTGTGTGTGTGTCTATATACACACACCACATCTTCTTTATCCATTCATCTGTCAATGGACATCTTGGCTCTTTCCATAGTTTGGCTACTATGGACATCGCTGCTATAAACATGGGGGTGCACGTACCCCTTCGGATCACTACATTTGTGTCTTTGGGGTAAATACCCAGTAGTGAAATTGCTGGGTCGTATGGTAGCTCTATTTTCAACTTTTTGAGGAACCTCCATACTGTTTTCCAGAGTGGCTACACCAGCTTGCATTCCCACCAACAGTGTAGGAGGGCTCCCCTTTCTCCTCATCCCCGCCAACATCTGTCATTTCCTGACTGGTTAATTTTAGCCATTCTGACTGGTGGGAGATGGTATCTCACTGAGGTTTTCATTTGGATTTCCCTGATGCCGAGCGATGTTGAGCACTTTTTCATGTGTCTGTTGGCCATTTGGATGTCTTCTTTGGAAAAATGTCTGTTCATGTCTTCTGCCCAATTCTTGATTGGATTACTTGTTCTTTGGGTGTTGAGTTTGATAAGTTCTTTATAGATTTTGGATACTATATGACATACCTTTATCTGGTATGTCATTTGCAAATATCTTCTCTCATTCTGTCGGCTCTCTTTTGGTTTTGTTGACTGTTTCTTTTGCTGTGCAAAAGCTTTTTATCTTGATGAAGTCGCAATAGTTCATTTTTGCCCTGCTTCCCTTGCCTTTGGTGATGTTTCTAGGAAGAAGTTGCTGTGGCTGAGGTCAAAGAGGTTGCTGCCTGTGTTCTCCTTTAGGATGTTGATGGACACCTGTCACACACTGAGGTCTTTCAACCATTGGGAGTCTATTTTTGTGTGTGGTGTAAGGAAATGGTCCAGTTTCATTCTTCTGCATGTGGCTGTCCAATTTTCCCAACACCATTTGTTGAAGAGACTGTCTTTTTTCCATTGGACATTCTTTCCTGCTTTGTCAAAGATGAGTTGACCATAGAGTTGAGGGTCCATTTCTGGGCTCTCTATTCTGTTCCATTGATCTATGTGCCTGTTTTTGTACCAGTACCATACTGTCTTGATGATGACAGCTTTGTAATAGAGCTGGAAGTCCAGAATTGTGATGCCACCAGCTTTGCTTTTCTTTTTCAACATTCCTCTGGCTATTCGGGGTCTTTACTGGTTCCATACAAATTTTAGGATTATTTGTTCCATTTCTTTGAAAAAAGTTGATATTTTGATAGGGATTGCATTGAATGTGTAGATTGCTCTAGGTAGCATTGACATCTTCACAATATTTGTTCTTCCAATCCATGAGCATGGAACGTTTTTCCATTTCTTTGTGTCTTCCTCAATTTCTTTCATGAGTATTTTATAGTTTTCTGAGTACAGATCCTTTGCCTCTTTGGTTAGATTTATTCCTAGGTATCTTATGGTTTTGGGTGCAATTGTAAATGGGATCAACTCCTTAATTTCTCTTTCTTCTGTCTTGTTGTTGGTGTATAGGAATGCCACTGACTTCTGTGCATTGATTTTATATCCTGCCACTTTACTGAATTCCTGTATGAGTTCTAGCAGTTTTGGGTGGAGTCTTTTGGGTTTTCCACATAAAATACCATATCATCTGCAAAGAGTGAGAGTTTGACTTCTTCTTTGCGATTTGGATGCCTTTTATTTCTTTTTGTTGTCTGATTGCTGTGGCTAGGACTTCTAGTACTCTGTTGAATAGCAGTGGTGATGGTGGACATCCCTGCTGTGTTCCTGACCTTAGGGGGAAAGCTCTCAGTTTTTCCCCATTGAGAATGATATTTGCTGTGGGTTTTTCATAGATGGCTTTTATGATATTGAGGTATGTACCCTCTATCCCTATACTCTGAAGAGTTTTGGTCAAGAAAGGATACTGTACTTTGTCAAATGCTTTTTCTGCATCTATTGAGAGGATCATATGGTTCTTGTTCTTTCTTCTATTAATATACTGTATCACATTGATTGATTTGCGGATGTTGAACCAACCTTGCAGCCCAGGAATAAATCCCACTTGGTCATGGTGAATAATCCTTTTAATGTACTGTTGGATCCTATTGGCTAGTATTTTGGTGAGAATTTTTGCATCCATGTTCATCAGGGATATTGGTCTGTAATTCTCCTTTTTGATGGGGTCTTTGTCTGGTTTTGGGATCAAGGTAATGGTGGCCTCATAAAACGAGTTTGGAAGTTTTCCTTCCATTTCTATTTTTTGGAACAGTTTCAGAAGAATAAGTATTAATTCTTCTTTAAATGTTTGGTAGAGTTCCCCTGGGAAGCCACCTGGCCCTGGGGTCTTGTTTTTTGGGAGATTTTTGATGACTGCTTCAATTTCCTTAGTGGTTATAGGTCTGTTCAGGTTTTCTGTTTCTTCCTGGTTCAGTTTTGGTAGTTGATACATCTCTAGGAATGCATCCTTTCTTCCAGATTATCTAATTTTCTGGCATAGAGTTGCTTATAATATGTTCTTATAATTGTTTGTATTTCTTTGGTGTTGGTTGTGATCTCTCCTCTTTCATTCATGATTTTATTTATTTGCATCATTTCTCTTTTCTTTTTGATAAGTCTGGCCAGGGATTTATCAATCTTGTTAATTCTTTCAAAGAACCAGCTCCTAGTTTCGTTGATCTGTTCTACTGTTCTTTTGGTTTCTATTTCATTGATTTCTGCTCTTATCTGTATTATTTCTCTTCTTCTGCTGGGGTTTAGGCTTTATTTGCTGTTCTTTCTCCAGCTCCTTTAGGTGTAGGGTTCGGTTGTGTATTTGAGACCTTTCTTGTTTCTTGAGAAAGGCTTGTTTTGCTATATACTTTCCTCTTAGGACTACCTTTGCTGCATCCCAAAGATTTTGAACAGTTGTGTTTTCATTTTCTTTTGTTTCCATGAATTTTTTAAATTCTTCTTTAATTTCCTGGTTGAGCCATTCATTCTTTAGTCGGATGCTTTTTAGCTTCCATGTATTTGAGTTCTTTCCAACTTTCCTCTTGTGATTGAATTCTAGTTTCAAAGCATTGTGGTCCAAAAATAAGCAGGGAATGATCCCAATCTTTTGGTACCAATTGAGACCTGATTTGTGACCTAGGATGTGATCTATTCTGGAGAATATTCCATGGGCACTAGAGAAGAATGTGTATTCTGTTGCTTTGGGATGGAATGTTCTGAATATATCTGTGAAGTCCATTTGGTCCAGTGTGTCATTTAAAGTCTTTATTTCCTTGTTGATCTTTTGCTTAGATGATCTGTCCATTTCAGTGAGGGGGGTGTTAAAGTCCCCCACTTTTATTGTATTGTTGTTGATGTGTTTCTTTGCTTTTGTTATTAATTGGCTTATATAATTGGCTGCTCCCATGTTAGGGGCATAGATATTTACAATTGTTAGATCTTCTTGTTGGGTAGACCCTTTAAGTAGAATATAGTGCCCTTCCTCTTCTCTTATTATAGTCTTTGGTTTAAAATCTAATTTGTCTGATACAAGGATTGCCATCCCAGCTTTCTTTTGGTGTCCATTAGCATGGTAAATGGTTTTCCACCCCCTCACTTTCAATCTGGGGGTGTCTTTGTGTCTAAAATGAGTCTCTTGCAGACAGCATATCGATGGGTCTTGTTTTTTTATCCAATCTGATAGCCTGTGTCTTTTGATTGGGGCATTTAGCCCATTTACATTCACGGTAACTATTGAAGATAGGAATTTAGTGCCATTGTATTGCCTGTAAGCTGACTGTTACTATATATTGTCTGTGTTCCTTTCTGGTCTATGTTGCTTTTAGGCTCTTTCTTTGCTTAGAGGACCCCTTTCAAGATTTCTTGTAGGGCTGGTTTCGTGTTTGCAAATTCCTTTAGTTTTTGTTTGTCCTGGAAGCTTTTGATCTCTCCTTCTATTTTCAATGACAGCCTAGCTGGATATAGTATTCTTGGCTGCATATTTTTCTTATTTAGTGCTCTGAATATGTCATGCCAGTCCTTTCTGGCCTGTCAGGTCTCAGTGGATAGGTCTGTTGCCAATCTAATGTTTCTACCATTGTAGGTTACAGATCTCTTGTCCTGAGCTGCTTTCAGGACTTTCTCTTTGTTGCTGAGACTCGTAAGTTTTACTATTAGATGTCAGGGTGTTGACCTATTTTTATTGATTTTGAGGGGGGTTCTCTGTGCCTCCTGGATTTTGATGCCTGTTTCCTTCCCCAGATTAGGGAAGTTCTCTGTTATAATTTGCTCCAATATACCTTCTGCCCCTCCCTTTCTTTCTTCTTCTTCTGGGATCCCAATTATTCTAATATTGTTTCATCTTATGGTATCACTTATTTCTCGAATTCTGCCCTCGTGATCCACGAGGAGTTGTTTATCTCTCTTTTTCTCAGCTTCTTTATTTTCCATCATTTGGTCTTCTATATCACTAATTCTCTCTTCTGCCTCATTTATCCTAGCAGTTAGAGCCTCCATTTTTGATTGCACCTCATTAGTAGCCTTTTTGATTTCGACTTGGTTAGATTTTAGTTTGTTTATTTCTCCAGAGAGGGTTTCTCTGATATCTTCCATGCTTTTTTCAAGCCCAGGTAGTATCTTTAAAATCATCATTCTGAACTCTGGTTCCAATATCTTACTAATGTCTGTATTGATTAGGTCCCTGGCGGTCGGTACTGCCTCTTGTTCTTTTTTTTTCAGGTGATTTTTTTCCGTCTTGTCATTTTGTCCAGAGGACAATAGATGAATGAGAGAACATAATGCCAACAGGGTAACAACGTCTCCAGAAAATATACACTAAACAAATCAGAAGAGACCTGAAACCAGGGGAAAAGACAGGGAAAGAAAGAAAAATGAAAAAAAAAAAAAAAAGATAAGGAAAAAGAAAAAGAAAAAAAAAGAATATGATCAAATATGATCAGGCTGGTGCATAGATCAGTGCTACACACTAGATTTTGGGCGTATTTTGATCTGTTAGAAGAAAGTGCCTCCCAAAATTTTAAAGAAAGAAAAACTTACAAAACTTACAAAAGTAAGGGTAAAATGATGAAGGGATGGAATATGACTGTAAAGATGAAAATTATAGAAGATTTTATTTTATTAAAGATTTTATTTATTTATTTGACAGAGAGATAGAGAGCATAGATAGGCAGAGTGGCAGGCAGAGGGAGAAGCAGGCTCTCCGTTTAGCAGGGAGCCCAATGCGGGGCTCAATGCCAGGACCCTGGGATCATGACCTGAGCCGAAGGCACACACTTAACCACTGAGCCACTCAGGCACCCCATAAAAGATTTTATAAAAGGAATTGATAAGAAGTTGGTTGAAAAAAGAAAGAAGAGGATTTAAAAAAAAAAAAATAGGGAGAGAATGTGATCAGGCAGGAGACTAGAACAAAGCCATACAGTAGAGATTTAGGGTATATTTTGGTCTGTTAGAAGAAACTGTATCCCAAAATTTTAAAGAGAGAACAACTTATATATATACCAAAAATAAGGTTAACTAGTATGAAGGGATAGAATATGACTCTTCTGGAAAGTGGTCGCTTTTCTGTTCAGAGAGTTGCTGCTATTCTTTTCTTCAATCTCCTGTTGAGTTCCTAGGTGTTCAGAATGGTTTGATCCCTATCTAGCTGAATTCCTGGGACCAGACGAAATTTAGGTCTCTTGCTCCTCTCCCTCCTATTACTTTAATTCACAATTTTTCTTGTTTATATTTGAGATGATCTCTATAAATTTGTCTGTAGATTTTCCTTTTATCTTAGGAATCATTTTGGATACCAAGTTACACAACATGGTAAGGGCTAATCCTACTCTTCATGGTAAGGGGTATGTGCTTCTAATCTAGCTGTTGGCTCTTTTGTCTGAAGGGCAGAATTTTACTGGACACCATTTCTCGGAGCTTCAATCATGACATTATTTGAGTGAATTTGGGGCCATATCCTGTTTCCCCAAACAACTAAGTAACTAATGGCAAGAGACTGAGCTGGGGAATTAGTTGAAGGTTAATTTTGATGAGATTTCATGATAAGCTAAATTTTACATTAGAACTCCTTTCCACCTAACTAACCATCACTGATAATAATAATGTTCTCTATTGGCAGTGAGAAATTGTGCCAAGAAGGCTTGTGCTGCTAGTTATTTACGAAAATTAAATTATAACCTCAACTTAATTGGTGCTGCATGTTTAAAGTATTCTCTCTGCTTTACTTCCTTATAGTTGGCCCACAGGAAGTCTGTGGTTTCCATTATTTGCACATGCCAACATAGATTTCTAATGTGCATCACTTCCTTGCAAGCACATTTATTAATCCACTGGTGCTGATGAATCTCTTTAAGTGGCTGTTTGGGTAATTTTGATGTTGCTTTAATGATTTTCTCTCCATTCAAAAGGTGTGTTAAGCTTTTAGTTTTCTTTTTTGTCTTTTTTCTTTCATTATTGAGATATAATTGACAAGTAACATTTTGTAAGTTTAAGGTATACAATATGTTCATTTGACACATTATTATATTTCAATATGATTACCACCTTAGTGTTAAACATATCTGTTAGGTCACATAATTATTATTTCTTTGTGGTGGTGAGAGCATTTAAAATTTAGTCTCTAAGCAACTTTGAAGTGTATAATACAGCATTGAATATTATCACTGTGCTGTGTGTTAGATCTCTAGAACTTATCCATCTTCTAGTTGCAAATTGGACCCTCTGTCCAATGTCTCTCTTATTCTCCCATCCCTCAGCCCCTCATAACCACAATTCTACTCTTCGTTTCTACAAGTACGGCTTTTTTAGATTCCATATGTAAGTGATACCATAGTATTTGTCTTTCTCTGTCTTACTTACCTCACTTAGCATAATGCCTTCAAGGTCCATCTATGTTAAATTCTATGTATAAGGAACAGAGAGTCAAAAGTTTACAGAAGAGTTTCATGTTCAATTTCAGTTTTTATGTTTTCAGTGCACAATGCACTCATCTCTGATTTCAGGAACAAAATTGGTCCAAAGCCTGATCTGATTCAAAATTCTTTTTTGTTTCCTGGAAAAAAAATTTCACCCGCCCTCAGACCTACTCACCTAATACTAGCCTCATGATGAAACCTTCATCTGGAGGGAAGAAGAAAACAGTTTCACAGCATAATGTTGACTCTGTTGCTTGTATTTAAATGAGAGGGTTCTCTTTTCAACCATCAATTCAAATAACATTTCAGCAACTGAGCAGAATTTTCACCCATGAAGTGTTTCTCTTAGCCAAAGCTTATTTGTGATAGTTAAGAAAGGTGGTCTAGACTTGGATATCCTAACAATATTGGTCTATGAGAGGAAAGAAAAGTAAACTTAATATATGCTAGACTTCAGTATTAGAGTTTATTTCATTTAACCCTCAAGGAATCCAGTCAGATGGATATTACAGATGAAGACACAAAGGCTCAAAGATTAAATTAAAATCAAGTCTGTCCAATTGCAAAGCTCCAGCATTTTCCAGTTTATTTTTGTTGCATCTCTAAGGCCTTTGAACTCTTCTCTATTGAAGGTTATATACTTGGCTATATTATCTTACTTCCTTGCTAAAATGCCTTCAGGTTTCATGCAGCATTAATAAAAGAAATATGTATTTGAAGAATATTTCTGTACCTTTTGTGAAACTATCATTAATTGAGTATACTCTATTATCTAATTGCTTTCCTATATAAGTACCTATATGACACATTTTTCCATAATTAGCATCAAGATTAATTTTCCTCTCCAGGTGAATTTATGAACTTCCTTTTAACAACTGTAACTATTCTATTAAATGAGGGGAATTCAACAGGAGACAAGCAGAAAGCAACTGCATTTTTATACTCCTAATCCCTCTTAAAACCTGTGTTCTAGACTTGTTTCTCTCCTACCCCCCAAATTTAGATGAAATCTTAGGAGGTTCCATACATATTCTTTTCCTTTTCATTTTGAAGAAAAGTTTCATTTCAGTAAAAAAAATTTTTTTGAGATCTTTAAAATGTTGTGTCTTCTGACCATTAAAATGGTATATATCCATTTATTTAGTTCTTGTTTAATTTCCTTCAATAATGTTACATAGATGTTTCATTAAATTTGTTCTCAGATGTTTCATTAGATTTGTTTCCTTATATAGGAAAGCAATTAGATAACAGAGTACACTCAATTTTCTATTTTTGATGCATTTTAAAAGATTGGGTATTTTGTATTTGTTAGGTATATAGTCCTACATGTGTTAATTAGGCAAAGTCTGTTAATTGTGCTGTTCAAATTTTTTAGGTATCTATTTTTGTTTATTTCAGTTACTAGAGGAGGAATGTCTTAAAATCTTCCACTTTAACAGTTGATTTGTTGATGTCTACTTTTAGTTCTGCAAATTCTTACTTTAAATATTTTGATGCAATATTATGATGTGCACAATTGTTAAACATTCTTTTTATTTTTGTTTTGTGTTTTAAAAAATTTTAAGTGCGTGTGTGTGTGTGTGTGTGTGTGTGTTTGTGGTAAGAACACTTAACATGAGACATCTCCTCCTCACAAACTTGTTAAGTACAGATAGAGTACAGTATTGTTATCTACAAGCACAGTGTTGTGCAGCTGATCTCTAGAGTTTTTGATATTGCATAACTGAAATTGTATATGCGTTGATTAACAACTTCCCATTTCCTCCTCTCCACCCAGCCCCTGGCTATCGCTATTCTATTCTTTGCTTCTATGAGTTTGACTATTCTAGATACCTCATAAAGTGGAACCATGCGGTATTCGTCCTATGACTAGCTTATTTCACTTAGCATAATGCCTCATTCATATTGTTCCATATTATAGGATTTCCCTCTTTTTTAAGGCTAATGATATGCCATTGTATGTGTATGGCACATTTTTTAATCCATTTATTCATTGATTGTGATTTAGGTTATTTCCACACCTTGAATACATGAATAGTGCTACAGTGAACATAAGAGTGCTAATATCTCTTCAAGATTCTATTTTCAATTCTTAAAATTAAATACCTAGAAATGTGCTGGATTATAGGATAGTTCTATTTTCAATTTTTTTTTAGAAAAAAAAAATTTTTTTTAAAGATTTTATTTATTTATTTGACAGAGAAAGACACAGCGAGAGAGGGAACACAAGCAGGGGGAGTGGGAGAGGGAGAAGCAGACTCCCTGCCGAACAGGGAGCCCGATGCGGGACTCGATCCTGGGACTCCAGGATCATGACCTGAGCCGAAGGCAGTCACTTAACCAACTGAGCCACCCAGGCGCCCCCCATTTTTTTTTTTAAGATTTTATTTATTTATTTGACAGAGAGAGAGAGATCACAAGTAGGCAGACAGGCAGGCAGAGGGAGAGGGAGAAGCAGGCTCCCTGCTGAGCACAGAGCCCGATGTGGGGCTCGATCCCAGGACCCTGGGATCATGACCTGAGCTGAAGGCAGATGCTTAACCATCTGAGCCGCCCAGGCGTCCCTAGAAAAAAATTTTTTTTAAAGATTATTTATTTGGGGGAGAGAGAGAAAGAGATCACGAGCAGGCGGGGGGGGGGAGGGTAGAGGGAGAAGCAGACTCCCCGCTGAGCAGGGAGTCTGATGCAGGACTCTATCCCAGGACCCTGGATCATGACTTGAGCCAAAGGCAGATGCTTAACCGAACTCACCCAGGCGCCCTGTTTTCAATTTTTTTGAGGAACCTTCATACTGTTTTCCATAGTGGCTGCACAGTTTTGCATAAGCATCATTATTTGTCTATGTATCTAATAAGGGATAATATCATCAAGAAGATAAGAGATAATGAGTGTTGGAGAGGATGTAATGCGAAGGGAGTAAACACTTCTGCTCTGTTGGTGTGAATTTAAATTGTGCAGCCACTATGGAAAAGAGTATGGAGGCTCCTCATAAAATTAAAAATAGAACTATCATATGATCTAGCAATTCCATTTCTAGGTATATATCCAAAAGAAATGAAAACAGAATATCAAAGAGATATTTGCACTTCCATGTTTATTACAGCATTACTCACCATAGCCAAGATGTGGAAACAACTAAGTGTCTGTCAACAAATGAATGCATAAACTAAGTGTCTGTCAACAAATGAATGAATGCAACAAATGAATGGGATATATATATATATCTCACATATACATAAACACGATGGAATATTCTGCTATAAGAAAGAAGGAAATCCTGCCATTTGTGTCAACATAGATGGACGTTGAGGGCCTTGTGCTAAGTGAAATAAGTCAGGCAGAAAAAGATAAAATACTGTATCATGTCACTTATATGTGCAAACTAAAAAAGCCAAACTAGCAGAAACAGACTTGAATGATGGTTACCAGGGTGTGGGGGTGGGAAATAGGGAGCTATTGGTCAAAGAGTACACACTTGGAATTAGAAGATGAATGGGGGTGCCTGGGTAGCTCTGTTGGTTAAGTGTCTTGATCTCAGGATCCTGAGTTCAAGCCCTGCTTTGAGCTTGACGCTGGGTGTGGAGCTTACTTAGAAAAGAAAAAAGAAGATGAATGAGTTTTGGGGATCTAATGCACAGTGAAGTGATTATAGTTAACAATTTGTTTTATGTACTTGAAAGTTGCTAGGGGAGTAGATCTTAAATATTCTTACTGCTAAAATTAAATGGGAATTTTGTGAAATAATGTTTTTAGCTAACACTGCAGTGGTAATCACATTGTAATATATGTGTATCCAATCAACAGGTATACACCTTCAACTTATACAATGTTAGAAGTCAATTATATCTTAATAAATCTGGAAAAAAAGCAACAGGGGAGTTCTTGGTAGAGATTCTAACTACAATAAAAAGGGTAAAGTTCTTAAGTCCAGTTAGGTTCTCATTATCCATTACCTGGAATATTACCTGGAACCACTTTAAACCTGCCTTACCTACTTTTGGGGGAGATGGTGGGTAGTGGGGAATTTATGCTGAGAGAACAAGAAATGACAAAGGGTTTGAGAGTAAGATTTTAGCCCCAAACTCCCAAATTCTGAGTAGTTGATCTATAGAGCTTGTAATAATTTATGCATTCTCTGACTCAGATTTGATGGTAGCTTTTGCTCTGCTGAACCTACTTTATGAGGCACTTGATAATGTGTTGAAGAGAGGTTTGCTGAGCTATTTGTCCTTGCCTATTTTTCCCTACCACCAGCAAATCAGTTCCGTTAGGGTGGAGATAGCATTGGTACTCTAGTATCCATTGAAGGGATTTGAATTTATAGCATTGTTTTTAAGAAAACTATATTTTAAGCTCCAAGTAACTAAGGTATAAGCAAAGCTCTGAGAAACTATAGTCACGTAAATTGATTATTACTTGAAAGTATTACCATCTTCAGCTGTTTAAAACAAACATCTCTTGGGGATTCTTGGGTTAATTATCCATTGTTTTTGTGCTTACAAATTTTTTGAAATTGTACAGTGAACTACTAACTTCATTACTACTGAATGTTAAATTGTTTGGGACTTTTCTCTCCAAAGGCCCAAACTAAAGAGTTCCTGGGCCCAGTCAAAATAATGACCGTGAATGCAGTCCTCTAAAGTAAAAGAAATGGTAATACTGTAATTTGCAGTAGAGCTCTGTAATCTTTAATTTAATAAAACATAACCCAAATAAAATGTTGGCTAGTTGGAATCATAGAGCATATTGCCTTTTCATCCTGGCTTCTTTCATTTAGCAATATGCATTTAAGGTTTCCCCATGTCTTTTCATGACTGGATAGCTCATTTTTTTATACTGCTGAATAATATTTCATTGTACGGATATACCACAGTTTGTTTATCCATTCACCTCTTGAAGGACATCATGATTGCTTCCAGTCTTTGGTGATTCTATAAACATTTGTTTGCAGGTTTTGCATGCATATAAGATTTTAACTCAGTTGGGTAAATACCTAGGAGTGTGATTGGTGGATTGTAGTGTAAGGCTATGTTTAATTTTGTAAGAAATTGCCAATTTTATCAGGTTTTTGGATTTCAACCATTCTAAGCAACAAGTATGTCCTTGTTGCTTTAATTTACAGTTGCCTAATGGAATATTACATTTACCATCTTTACATGTGGTTATTTGCTATCTATATATTCTTTGGGTAAGGTATTTGTTCAGATCTTTTGCCCATTTTTTAAATTGGGTTGTTTTCTTATTTCTGAGTTTTAAGAGTTCTTAGTATATTTTGCATACCAGACCTTTATCAGATACAAGTTTTGCAAAGATTTTCTCAGTCTTTTATTTTTCTTAATAGTGTCTTTTGCAGAACTGAGGTTTTTAATTTTAAGAATGTCCAATTTATTAGTTTTTTTCATGGGTCATGCTTCTGATTTTCTATCTAAAAACTCATCAAATAAGGTCATCTAGGTTTTCTCCTTATGTTTTAGAAGTTTTATAGTCTGCATTTTAAATTTAGGTCTAAGATCCATTTTTATTTAATTTTTCTTGGAAAGGTGTAAGGTCTAGTCTAGGTTCATCTTTTGTGGATGAATGTCCAAGTCTTCCAGCCCATTTCTTGAGAAGACTATCATTTCTCCATTGAATTACCTTTGCTCCTTTGTCAAAAGTTTAGTTGCTTGTAATTGTGTGGCTTTGTTTCTGGGCTTTCTGTTTTATTGCAGTGTTTAATTTGTCTATTATTTTTCCAATACTGTGCTGTCTTGATTACTGCAGCTTTTTGGTAAGTCTTAAAGTCAGCTAGTGTCTAGCTTTTTTAGAGTTTTCTTTTTGTCTTTGGTTTCAAGCAGTTTTTACCATGATATGCCTCAGTGTGGTCAAGTTTTTGTTTGTTTTAATTTATCCCTTGTTGGGGATTTGTAATATTTTATGAATCAGTGTTTTTTTCTTCTGTAAATGTTGGGAACTTCTCAGATATAATCTCTTTAAATATAGCTTTTATTTCATTCCTTCATCCCTTTCTGACATATACAGTATAATATATTAGACCTTTATATTATATGTTCTGTATCTATTATGTTCTTTTACATATTTTTCATCTCTTTATCATTTTATAGTTTTTTCTAAATGTTTTCTTCTGACCTATCTTCCAATTTATCATTTCTTTGGTTGGTTGTGTTTAACTTGCTTTTAAATCCATCTTTGACTTCTCAATAGTGATTATTGTAATATTTAGTTACACATTTCACTTTCTATTATGGCTTCCAATACTCTCCTGGAATTTTCAATATTAAATGTTATTTCCTTGCACATATCAAAAGGAAAGTCTATGTCTGATGATGCCAAACATGTTTTTGAGTAGTTTGCAAGCAAAGATTGGTTTTTACATTTTTAAAGTGTTTAAAAAAATAGAAGAAGAATCTACAACAGAGATTGTATGTGGCCCACAGAGCATAACACATTTACTGTCTTTTTACTTAAAAATCTACTCACCCATGAAGTAGATTCTATATGGATCTGTTTCTATTGTCATAGTGATAATGTCTTATCTCCTGTATCTGGTTAGTTTTGATGTGGTGTTGGATATTGTACATGAACAATTACAGAGTTAATTTGGGACTGTGTTGATATTAATTTCGTCCAGAGAAGATTAAAAGTTGCTTCTGGTAGGCAAATAAAGACACAATCTTGAATCACCCACATTCAGTGAGAGAATGAGCTAATTCAAAGGTGGTCTTTAGTCTCTCTGAGGGCTGCTTAATTTCTGGTTCTCTCATATTACAGCCCAAACCAAAGCTTGGGGACTTAGCAGAGATCACATTCTTGGTGTGCCCTGAGTAAGGAGTCCATCGAAATCTCTCAACTGCCTCTATTAGAATCTGCTTCTTTTGGAATTGGCAGATGCTTCTGGGATAAAAGCAACTTAAAATGTCACGCTCATCACTGTAGATTTTCATCTCTTCTCTGGTTTTAACTTCCTAATACTTTTTTGCTTTGTTAGTAATCTGTGGCTTTCGTACAGGTTTTGAAATATTTTTTCTAGCTATTCTAGTTCTTAATGATAGGGTTGGCTCAAATTATTTTGATTGTCATTATTGGAAATAAATTCCACTCATATTTACTTATGAATAGTGAAGTGTTTGCTTTTGACTTTTTTTCATGTTTGCTTTTTTAATATTTTTATTTCAGATAGCTTCATTATTTCCCATGTATGT
The DNA here is from genome assembly GCF_029215605.1 of Mirounga angustirostris. Lineage (NCBI taxonomy): Eukaryota > Metazoa > Chordata > Mammalia > Carnivora > Phocidae > Mirounga > Mirounga angustirostris. The sequence goes on from NW_026991720.1 coordinate 41,877,987, forward strand.
TGTGGGGTACATTGAGCCAAACAAATTTCAGAAGATCATTTATATGAACATGGTAACATTTTTAATATTCATAAGTTAAATATTAAAACAAGATTTCAGGATTTATAAAACAGAACTGACTCTTTTTTGGGGTACCTCCTTGCAAGTAGTATTTAATTAATATGTATGATGTTGATATTATCCAGAAGGAAAGATTACATTATTATATATCTATATCTATAATATTCAGATCTATAATAGTCAGATGTTTTATGTTCTGTGAAACTTTTAAAAATTTTAATGTTTTATTTATTATTGTCACTACTTTTGAAATTGCTTTTTCTCCCCAAGACCTGAGACTTTTAGCACTTTGCATTAATGTGACACTGTAAATTTTATGCTTTTGAATTTTTTAAATCTTGGTTTCCAAACACATACATAGACTTTAGATAAAATAAAACAAAGCTTTGTTAGTGATGGAAATCATCAAGTAGTCCAACAGAAGTAAGATTAGAAAATTAATACTTATGACTAAGTCTTTCTTCTTATTATTGAATCAATAGAAACAATAGTGCTTTTTTTCTGTTTTCTTTATATCAAGTATCAGAGAAATAAGATTAAATTCTGCTGTATATAATTTATGGTGTTGAAAAACTTCGAACTTCTATTATCATTTGGCCAGGATCTATTTATTAATCTTATTTATACATATGAAGTTTATATTAGAAATGACTATGCCTGTAGACAAAGTATGCATTATGCTATATATCTAATAACAATAAAACATGTTTCCTTTCTTCAATTTGCAGGTTTCAGTTCTCCTTTGTTTTGTGTTGATGTTTGGAAATCCAATGTATTTATCTTCTTATTATTCTTCATCTTTGTTAATGACTTTGGTAAGTGTTTGCTAAGCTCATGAAGATTTTTTTTTTTACCTGTCAAATAGTAGGTTTACACATGTAATATAAGTTTAGGAGAATAAATAGTGCCCTTCCCTGATAATTGCTCATGTGAAAAACTTTTCCCCAAATAATGCTTTTTTTTCTCTCTTATCCTTGAAAAATGAATACAATACAAAGTTTATCTCTTTAAAGTAATGTCCAGGTAAATATTTTAAAAAACAATCATAAGATAATAAGACTTACTTTAAAACTATGCCATAATTAATAATAAACATTATTTATTTCCTTCTACATCACTTCAGTATACTAAATAGTTATTGAAATGACATTACCATTTTCCAAAACATTTTTGGAACGTCTCTGAAATGCTTTCACAGACTGTAGCACATTTTTTGAATATCTTCATTGGTGGCAAATCTTCATCTTTCAAGGGTGGATTTAATTTTTGGAAATGACCAAAGTCTTGTGAACAAGGTGGGTGATTAGATCTTGGGTGATCTAGATCTTGATCAAAATATGGTATGACAATAATTAGATTGATTTTCTTGGCCATAACTAAATTATCTCTGAAGGCAGTTTGGAAAGAGGAGTTTCAAACTGTTCTGAGCAATGGCAACATGATTAGAATAATGTATAGTCTCCTCATGTGACTTACTTCCATGGGATAACACTTATTTGGATATGTATTTGGAATGGTGGCTCAGTAAAATTGTTTTATTACTTTATAGTCACACTTCTAATATTCATGAGCCAAAACATGGAGTGTTTTCCTCCACTGGAATGTTTCTGGGATATTCTCTTTCCACTATGATCAGAGATGATATGAACCACAGTAATACCAAAATATGGCACTTTTTCATGTATGGTACATTGATTGACTCTTGAGATTATCCCTATATTTTAACATTTTTCTCCCCAAACCTTTTTTTCTTTGGCCTCATAGTAAGTAATCCCTCCTTTTTCTTTTTCCCCAAAAACATTTTCAACATTTTATCAAACTTTGTTAGCATTACAAAGTAGAGGACTTACAATCATCTACCTCTTTTTATGAAAACATTTTATTTTGAAATATAGCACACATATAGAAAACTGCATAAAACAAATGTTTTGTATACTTAGTACCCTATTACTAGTAAGTACTGATAAATGAATTGTTATTTGACATACATTCTTAAACTACCATCAAGTCAAAATTAGAACTTTTCTAACCATTCTAGAAGCCCTCTATGTGCCCTGCCCCAATTATAAATCGCCTGCACTGGTATAAAGCATAAATAACTATCTAGACTATGGTAATTTCTCCTAGCTTTCCTTTATAGTTTCCTCACTTAAGTTTCTATTTTTATCTATAGATTTCCCATATATCTTCCTGGTGTTATTTCCAAGAAATTTATTTTTTAGGAATTCACGTCATTGAACATGTGAGGGTTCTGTGTTCTACATTTTGCTCTTTGAATCCTCATGGTGTAGCTTTATGTCTTCCTTTGCCTTCTTTATTTATAATACAATTGATCTTTGAACAGTACAGGGAGGGGGTTAGGGACATTACACTCCCATGCTGTTGAAAATCCACTTATAATTTTTGATTCCCCTAAAACGTCTGATAACTAACATTGACAGAAACCTTGTTGATAACACAAAAAATTGATTAACAGTGTATTTTGCATATTATATGTATTATGTACTGTATTCTTAAAGTAAGCGCTAGAGGAAAGAGAATGTTATTAAGGAAATCATAAGGAAGAGAAAATACATTTACAGTACTGTATTTATAAAAAAAAAATCCATGTATAAGTTGATCTATGCAGTTCAAACCCATGTTGTTCAAGGGTCAACTGTATATTAATAATTGGACCTAAAACTTATACAGGTTTGATCCCTTTGGCAAGTCTATAGTATTGTTCTTTCATCAGGAGGCACATAATATCTGGTGCCTCTCTTTTTATGATGGCAGCCATCAGTGCTTAGTGCCAGATCCATTCATTAAATAGGAATTACAAAATGGTGATATATCAATCCTTCACTTACAGTTCATATAGGAAAATAAAGTACATGTCTAAATAAAGAAGTTGGGAGGAGGTAGAAAAATATTTGAAGAAATGATGGCCAAAAATTTTCCAAATTTGATGAAAATTATTAACCAAGATATGAAGACTTTTATTGAATTCCAGTACAAGAAACTGAGAGAAAGCTATAATAAAGCACATTATGATCAAATTGCTCAAAATTAGTGACAAAGAGAAAATCCTAAGAACAGCCAGAGAAATAAGACATATTAAATATTGAACAGAAGGTAAGGTAAGAATTTTTCATAAGAAAAAATTGAAGCAATAATACAGTCAAGCAACATCTTTATAAAGTAGGGGCGCCTGGGTGGCTCAGTCGTTAAGCGTCTGCCTTTGACTCAGGTCATGATCCCAGGGTCCTGGGATCGAGCCCCGCATCGGGCTCCCTGCTCAATGGGAAGCTGCTTCTCCCTCTCCCACTCCCCCTACTTGTGTTCCCTCTCTCACCGTGTCTCTCTCTGTCAAATAAATAAATAAAATCTTAAAAAAAAAAAAATAGGGTGTATCTACAATTCTATACCCAGCAAACATATCTTTCAAAAATGAAGGCAAAATAAAGACTTTATGACCAGCAGATTTTCATTAAAATAAATGTTAAAGGAGGTCCTTCAGCTGGAAGGAATAAAAAATTAGATGTCATTCTGGTTCTACACAAGTGAAGAGCACTGAAAATGAAAGCTAAAGGTAAATATGTAAGGTTTTCCTGCCATTTTTAACAACTTGGATGGCCCTTGAGGGCATAATGCTATGTAAAATAAGAAAGACAAATACTATCTTTCCATTTGTGTCTTTAGTTTCTTTCAGCAGTGTTTTGTAGTTCATTGTTTTAGTCTTTCACCTCTTCAGCTAAGTTTATTCTTAATACTTTATTCTTTTTGAGGCTATTCTAAATGGGAGTGTTAATTTCCTTTTCAGAGTGTTGATTGTTAGTGTGTAGAAATGCAGCATATTTTTGTATGTTGATTTTGTATCCTGTTACTTTACAGAATTTTTTAATTCTAACTGTGTGTGTATAATCTTTAGTGTTTTTACATAGAAGATCACATTATCTGCAAACAGATAATTTTACATCTTCCTTTACAGTTTTTATGTCTTTTATTTTTTTTTCTTGCTTAATTGCTGTAGCTAGGACTTCCAGTGCTATATTGAATAGAAATCATGAAAGTTGGCATCCTTGCCTTGTTCCTCATCTTAGAGTAAAAGCTTATACTTTTTCACCATTTAGTATGATGTTAACTGTGGGATTTTCAAATATGACCCTTATTATATGTTAAGGTAATTTCCCTCTATTCCTAGTTTGTTGAGAGTTTTTATCATGATAGGATGTTGAATTTTATCAAATGCTTTCCTGCTTCTATTGAGATGATCTTGTGATTTTTAATTCCTCATTCTGTTAATGTAGCATGTTACATTAATTGATTTGCGTATGTTGAACCATCCTAGTTGCAAGATAAATCTCACTTAATCATGGTGTATGATCCTTTTAATGTGTGCTGTTAAATCTGGTTTGCTTGTATTTTGTTAAGAATTTTTACATTTATGTTCATCAGGGATATTAGTCTGTAGGTTAGTTTTCTTGTAGTATCCTTGTCTGGCTTTGGTATCAGGGTCATGTTGGCCTCATGAAATATGTTTGGAAATGTTCTCTCCTCCTAAGTTTTTTGGAACACTTTGAGAAGGGGCGACATTAATTTTTCTTTAAATGTCTGGTAGAGTTCACCAGCAAAGCCATCTGGTCCTGGTCCTCTCTTTGTTGGGAGTTTTTTTGATGATTTGTTCAATCTCCTTACTAGTTACAGGTATGGACAGAGTATCTGTTTCTTTATGATTCTGTCTTGGTAGGTTGTATGCTTCTAGGAATGTGTCTCTTTCTTCTATGTAATCCAGTTTTTAGCATCTAGTTGTTCATAAAAGTCTCTTATAATCTATTTTGTTTGGGTTTAGTTGTTTCAGATGGGAGAGTATGTGTGGTTCCTGTTATATTAACTTGACCAGAAGCAGAAATTCCATTCTGATTGATTTTAATAATTTATTTTTGGGGTGAAATATTATGTTTCTAAGAATAAGAAATATACAAAAAGTTATATTTTGAAAACGTCACTCCCTCCCATTTCTTCTTACTCCATTCTCTCTACTTCTTTTTACCTTGGTCCTACCTTTCTTGTAAGATATCTCATTGGTTTTCTGGTTTACCCATTTAGTTGTTTTTTTTTTTTTTTCACTAATAAATATTGCATATTTTTAAAATTATATCTCCTCTTATTTACATGAAAGGTAGCATACTATAGGTAGTTTTCTGTACTTTGGTTTTTCTTTTTTTTTAAGATTTTTTATTTATTTATTTGACAGAGAGAGCACAAGCAGGTGGAGTAGCAGGTAGAGGGAGAAGGAGAAGCAGGCTCCCCACTGAGCAAGGAGCCCAAGGTGGGGCTTGATCCCAGGACCCTGGGATCATGAGCTGAGCCGAAGGCAGTTGCTTAACCAACTGAGCCACCCAGGTGGCCCTGTACTTTGGGTTATCAGCCTATTGTAGATATCTTGTAACAACCTATCCTGGATATCATTCTATATAATTTCATAGAGATCTTCTTCATTCTTTTTATAGTTTCATAATACTGCCCTGTGCATTTTCCATAGGTAATTCAACTACTGTCCAATGTCTGGGCATCTAGGTTGTTTCTATATTTTGTATTTACAGTGTTGCTGTGTATAATCTGGTACATTTATATTTTCCTGTTGCTGGAATTTCAGGAATCCTGGCTCACCTTGAACTAACTAGATGTTGCAAAATTCCACTCAAAATCTAAGTAATACACAGACCTAAGATTTCAGTTTCTCATAGGAAGCTTTTTTTTTTTTTTTTTACCCCAAACTTGAGAACAAACAAATACCTTATCACCTTGTAGCAATGGTAGGAGGAGTATTCCTAGTAATTGAGTGTCTGTCAGTTTGGGCTGCTATAGTAAAAATACTATAGACTGGATAGCTTACACAGAAATTTATTTTTCACAGTTCTAGAGGCTGGGAAGTCCATGATCAGGGTGCCAGCCAATTCGGTCCTTGGTGAAGGCTCTTTTCTTGATTTGCAGACAGATGCCTTCACTATATCCTTACATAGTGGAGAGAGAGACAGCTCTCCCATATCTCTTCTTATAATAGCACAAGTCCCATTCATGAGGGCTCCACCGTCATGGTTTAATTACCTCCCAAAGATTTCACCTTCCCATATGTCACATTGAGGATTAGAGTTTCAACACATAAACATTTGGTGGGGAACATAAACATTTAGTTGATAGCACTGAAGGGTATGGTTTGAGAGGACCCCAGCTTTATGCCTGTCTCAAGTCCACTTTCTTACCTTCCATAGTCCCAAGCCCTTTTCTTCTTTTGATGCAAGCCCATAGTTAAAACTTTATTCTGCAGTTCTCCTTTAAGACTGCCCTAGATTCTCTCCTAATTGTTTCAGTTTTTTAAAGTCATCTGCTTTTCTCTGGCACCTGGAAAATTCATTTTCTTTCTTATAAGTTCACTTAGGCATATTTTAAACATTTTTAAATATTTTATTTAGGAATTCAGAGAGGAAGGGTTTTCATGTTAATTTAGACCACTAATTTTGCTGGGTGACTTACATATACCCTTGCATGCACACACCTCCCACATACCATCTACACCTTCAGAGGAGTGGCCTGCACTAGACATCCCAAGTAACTCCGTGAGGAATTAAGTTGATTCTAGAAGCAACTTTTTGGCACACAAAGCATTTAGCTCTCACTACAAGGAAATTTGCCAGGTCCAAATTTTGAAAAATCAAAAATTAAGAAGGAAAATGGGTGGTTACAGCCAAGATGGAAGCTGGTGACAGTGTAATTTTTGAAATGTATCATTCATATAAAATGTCAATTTTATTTAATTGTTTCATTTTATGTCATGTGCATTTTAGGTGATAATTCTAAAGAGAAATAAAATTCAAAGATTGGGAGTATCTGAACTCAACTTTTGGGTAAGGTTCAACATTTTTAACCATTTCTTCAAACTCTTTATTTCTATAAACTGAATATAGACAATATACTTTAAAAATTGAATGACTATGGCCAATAAATCTTACTAATACCTACTCACATAGGGTGAGAAATAGCCCTTAGCAACATCTACAAGTCATTATCAAGAAATGAGTTCATTTATTTCAGCACTTTGCTCATGCCTCTCTTTACTTTTCATCTTGCTGTACCCTTACTGCCTTGCTTTCTAAATTTTGAGTTTCTCTCTTTGGATTTACTAACCTTCTCTTCAAAATAACTCAGTCTGTAGTCCTGACCCCACTTTCCCTTTTTCTTTTCTCTACATCTGTCATCTATCTGTTCTTCTGCTTCCCACTTTAGACTATTATTTTTTTCTCTGTACCATTTTCCCTACAGTCTCCCAGCCCCTTCTTATTTCATCTCAGCCACTACCTAATCTATTTGACTTCTTCCCAAATATGCAAATGGATGGCCCATGTACCTCTATATTTGTGTGTTTTGTTTCCAAGTTAAATAAGTATATTATTAGGTAGGCACTGCAATTACTAATTCTCGTAATATTGGACAGATGACATGCCTTGTTTTTCTCTTGGTCTTTAATGTAGATGTATACCTGTTAAAAAAATAAAACCTATATTGAAGAGCTATGTGATTACATATGATATATTAATAGGGTAAAACTGAGACGTTATGGTAAGATCAGGTAGATTTCTTTTTTTTTTTTTTAAAGATTTATTTATTTATTTGAGAGAGCGAGAATGAGAGAGAGAGAGAGAGTACATGAGAGGGGGGAGGGTTAGAGGGAGAAGCAGGCTCCTCGCCAAGCAGGGAGCCTGATGCGGGACTCGATCCAGGGACTCCAGGATCATGACCTGAGCTGAAGGCAGTCGCTTAACCAACTGAGCCACCCAGGCGCCCCAGGTAGATTTCTATGCAGAATGCAAAAGAAGGAAATGGACAGAGTTGCCAGTTACTCACTGCTGGAGGCTTTCTCCCATCCCTAATGATGAAAATATAGGGATATTTGGGTACTTGAATTATTAGATGACATGCCCTTCTAATACATGATCTTTTTATGTCAGAAAAATTAGCAATTTTTTTTTAAAAGATTTTATTTATTTATTTGACAGAGAGAGACATAGCAAGAGCAGGAACACAAGCCGGGGGAGCGGGAGAGGGAGAAGCAGGCTTCCTGCAGAGCAGGGAGCCCGATGTGGGACTCGATCCCAGGACCCTGGGATCATGACCTGAGCCGAAGGCAGACGCTTAACGACTGAGCCACCCAGGCGCCCAAAATTAGCCATTTTTAAAGATTAAACCAAGAAATCAATGGAGAATTCAAAGATCTTCATTTAATAACTGAACTCAAAAGAAAGTCAAAATTTCCATTACAAACTATTGAAAAATGGAAACAAATAGAACAGCGTCCATGGACATTTAGGGAATTGTGTCAAAGCTGCACTAAGAAGAAAATTTATTGTCTTAAGTATTTACAATTTAGACTGGAAAGAGTAAAAATCAAGCTTTCCACTCAAGAATTTCAAAGAAAGAAAAATCCAAGCAGAAAAAAGTTGAGATATAATTAATGTTCAGCTTACATTTATATTTTGAAGTTGATATAATTGATATTGTCAGTCTTTTGCAAAAGGGAGAAACAAATCATGTTAGTCATCTAGACAATGCAAAGGATATTTTGCCTTTTTATGGCTTTTTTTTTTTTTTTTCATAAAAGAAAGGAAAAGCAAAGATGTTTTGTGAGCTAACACTTTTTTTTTATAACCCCCTCCGCCAAACCTTTTTTAATCCAAGTAATTCTCTCATGCCTGTGGAATAAAAATTATATTGCGTATCTTACTCTGTATGGTATTTAGAAACCAAAGATCTGAGTGCTGAGTGTTCTCATTGTTACCACTGTGTCCTTGCTTCTAGACCCATACATACAGATACATATACATACATACATCTAAATATTTGTATCATTGAAATTCCATAAGGAGAGGTAAAAGAGCGGGGCTGAAAAAATGTTGAATAAGTAATGGCTGAAGACTTCCCAAATTTGTAAAAGACATAAATCTACAGAGTCAAGAAACTGAGTGAATCCCAAGTAGGATAAACCCAACAAAATCCATACCAGGACACATGATAATTAAATTTCTGAAAACTAAAGACAAAAAAAAAATCTTAAAATCAGGCAGAGAGAAATGATGTGTTACCTATAAGGCAAAACTGATTTGGATTACAGTAACCTTCTCATCTGAAACTGTGGAGCCAGAAGGAGATGGCATAACATTTGTCAAATGCTGAAAGAATTGTCAACCACAAATTACACATCGAGTGAAAGTGTCTTTTAGGGGTAGGGGAAATAAAAGACATTCTCAGATGAAAGAAAACTAAAAAAATTTGTTGCTAGCAGAGCAACCCTTAAAGAATAGTTAATGGAAGTTCTTGAGCAGAAGGTAGATGACCAGAAGAAATCTTAGAACATTAGAAAGAAATAAAAAACAAAATAAAGGATACATAAAGGAGTAAATATAATAAACTCTTCTTGAGTATTTCCTTTCATGTGTTTTCTCTCGGTTTATTTTGTTACTCTTTAGCTAGATGTTTGAATCAAATTTTAACTTATTTTTTCTCTCATTTTTATTCATATGAGTTCTTGAGGCCATGGATTTTCTTCTGATCATTGTTTAAATGACTTTCTTCATTTCTAATACGTACTTTTCATTATCATATTTTTAAAAAATTTGTTTCTCTTTCACTTAAGACATGTTTAATAGAAACTTTGCTAATTTCCAAGAGGAAGGCTTTTTGGTTTTCTGACTTTGTTATTAATTTCTAGTTTTATTACCTCATGATGACAGAGGGTTGTTTGTAATATTTTTAGTTTATGTAACTCCTAGATGCTTTCTCTCTGACCTAGTAGATGATCATTTTTTGGTGAGTATTCTATGTTTGCTTGAGATGAAAGTGTATCCTTTATTAATGGGACATGTTTTGATAAATTTATCAACAAGATTTATTTTTAAATGTTCTGGTCTTTTATAGCTTTATGTATTATTTGCCCACTGACCTATCTTGTATTGAAAAAGTATACTTAAGTCTTTAGGTATTAGTGTGTTTCTATTTCTCCTTGTATGTCTAGTAACTTCTGCTTTATAAAGATGGTTGCAGTGCATAGATGTTCATACTTATTATATTTTCCTCATGAATTGTATCTCTTAATGTCAAAATACGTTTTATATCTAATGTTTGTTGGTGTGAACCTTAGTGATGACAGGATTATAAACTATGACTCCTTATTTGCTTTGGTCACTCTTGTCTTTGTCACCTTTTTAGATCTGTTTCAATACCTCTTCTCTGCACAGCACACAGCAGGTCTTGCTTTGTGAGAATTTAAAGATTTTTATTAATGTCATAAATGTTATGTATATTTTTATTGTATTTACTATTTCTACATATTTCATTACATGGTTCTCTTTTATTTTTAACTTTCTATATTCAGGAAGGTTGTTTCCTCAATTATTTCATACTTGAAACTGGTTTTCTATAATCTTTATACCTGAATGGCAGATGAGCTAGATATAAAGTTCCTGGTTCCCACTTTCTTGAGTGTCTTGAAAATGCTTCTACACCATTGACGTGCTTTTATGTTTCTTTTAACATGTATGATACAAACCAAATTCTCTTGCCCTTCTAAGTTATGTGGCCTTTGTGCCTAGAATTGTTAAGGAATTTTTCTTCATTTTTAAGTTTTACTAGGCTATGTCTTGAGGTAATTTACCATATTGGTCAATTTCCTCAGTACATGGTAAGTTCTTTCCAAATGTAAATTCAGGTCTTTTATGTCTAGGAAGTTTTCTTGGATTGTAGTTTTTCTTTTTCAGGTACTCTAATTATAAATATGTTGCCTGTCTTCTGTTTCTACCACTTTCTCTGATTCTTTAACTACCTTCTTTAATCTCATTTTTATTCTTCTGGGGTTTTTGTTGTTGTTTTGGTTTTCTCCTTTCTTTAATTTCTTTTCTATATTTAATAAGCACTCAATTTTTTTTCTGGTTTTGTCCATTTCTGTTCTTAGTTTTAAAAATTTTTGGTGTTTTTCTAATCTCTGAATGCTTATTTGAGCTTACTTAATTCAACTTTTACTTCTGCATTGTAGGTTTTTTCTGCTTTGTGAGATTTTTATTCATTAGAGCAGGATCATCAGCTGAAATGTTTGACTCTCATTTTTTTAAACTTCTTATAGAAGCTATATTATAGGTATTATAGACATCTTTCATCTAATTATTTTGTGGTTAGAGCAGATGTTTCCTAATCCAGGTGCAACCTCTTTTGTCAATGTAACAAGATGTGGTTTTATCAATTAATAATAATTTCCTTCATCATCTTTTGGTGACAGTAAGTAGTAATTGTTTGTTTTTTGTTTGGTCCTCATTTATTTTTCTGGATACTTAATTTTTCTTTCTTGCTTATTTCCTTTTCTACACATTCTCCTAGAGGGTTTCTCTCTTTTTTCTTTTCTCTTCCTCTCTTTCCAGGAGTAATACCTTTTTGGGATCAGAATTTTTTATACTGAACCCTTGAAGTCCCTGCTCTATAGCCCATTCTCCAATCTTCTCACCCATAAGGTGGACTTTCTTTTTCTGGAGTTATTTCAGCTCAGTTTGGGACCCCTCATTTCCCTCTCCCCTCTTCCACATGGTTTTGAGACTCCCCACATTCTCTACAAAGGCTTAGATCAGGCTTGAGGTTTAACTTTGCTGTATGTGTTGTTTCTTCCTTTTTACAGGTAATTTGAAGTTTGTACCATTACCTGTTTTTTATATTTGTGGTGGATTGTTCTACTTGATGGATAAGTGTGGAGAGATTTGGATTTAGGCCACTATAATTTTTCTCAGGTTATCTAGAAGTTCACATTTATGTTCTTTCTAATCAAGGTTAACCAAAAAAGAAATAAAAGACAAACAGAAGCCCCCATGTAGTTTTAGTTTCTATTTTTCTCTTTAAAATGAAAGCTTAAGTTTTCAGATTTTCCTTTCTTGAAGAGGGATTTATATAATTTTATTTCCAAAAGAGTGGTTGAAGAATTTTTTATAATTTAATTCTACTTTTTGAAAAAAGGACTTTTCAGCTAGGAAATAATATTTGGAAACAAGCATATAGCTCATTTTTTTACAGAAATTGAAAAGAAACAACTTTTAAAAAATTCCTTTAGAATTTGTAGAACTCTAGTGTTGTTATGTATTTTATAACAGTGTCATCTCTTTCAGTTCTTTGCCTTTAAACAAAATTTTCTAAAGGAATATTCTTTTTTAGACTTCATCATTAATATTCTTTACATGATTAAAAATTTCCTATACCATTTGTTGATATAATTGAATATTTTAACTGGGTAATTTTTAATTTTTATATTATAATTTTATTTTCTAGCTGATTCAAGGCTGTGCTTGGTTGTGTGGAACAATTATTTTGAAATTTCTGACATCTAAAATCTTAGGTGTTTCAGATCACGTAAGTACTTTCTAGTTAAAGCATAAAAATTTCTGCAAATATGTAGCTAGATGAAAACTTTGAAACCATCTATTTTTACCTATTTGTTCTATAGAGATTAAGTGCCTTCTTCAGAGTCCTAGGGGTAGTTATTGGCTGAGTCAATAATAAAACTGTGCAGTTCAATGATCTTTTCAACCCACTAAGAAAAAACTATCAATGAATGCTGACTTAGCCATCCAGGAAAAATATTAATAATATCTTAAGTAGTTATATGTTTGTATTTCAGTTAAAATACAAATAGGGGCATCTGGCTGGTTCAGTCAGTAGAGTGTGCGACTCTTGTTGGGGTTGTGGTTTCGAGCCCCATGTTGGGTGTGTAAATTACTTTAAAATCTTAAAAAATATTTATTTGTTTAAAATAATAAGTTATTTATTTATTGCAAATGTTAACATATAAGCAGGCTGTACTCAGCTTTGAAATATAAAACTCACAATCTCAATGTAGTTTTATATATGTATAATTACAGACTAAAATTAAGATGTGACTTGATATTTTTAAAACTTGTAAAAGGAAAATGGGAAATATTAAAAGTTCTCTATCTTTTCATCTTCTGGAAAATATATGGACCTACCCCTCATGTGTGGTGTGTGTTTGTTTTAAAGCCAGTGTCTTACCGAATAGCCTTTGTCTAAGCAGAAGTCCCTACTTAGCTAATCAGTTCAGGGGAACAGAAAACAGTGCAGGAATTTATTTTTGATTCTTGACACTTACTGTTTGGATAGAAGTGCACATGAATGTATCATATAATAACCTACTCTGAAATGTACTTCATATAGGACTATCCAATTAGAACCCTGTCTAATGCTGAAATTTCTTCAACTTTAACAAGGGATTATGATACTCTCTGGAAGGTCAAGTGCTTTCACTCTCCAAGAGAATTGAGCTTACATACATGTTGAGGTTAAATAAAATTTCAAAATGTAAGGATTTATTCACCATTTATTGCTAGCTCTGCATGATGATTGCTTAGGTTTATTTGTTGCTGCTGTTCTCTGGTATGTCTGACACATTTTCCTTTTTTCTTTCCCTTTTCTTAACTTTTCATTCTGTAGGGGCTGTACATTTTACGGTAAACTTTACTGAAGCCTTCTGATTCAATTATTTATCTGTTAATTTGGTCTGTGCTTTTCTTTTCTGCCTTGCTTCACATTGTCACCCAATTGATTACAAATCATACACACACACACATCCCTTTGGTGTACTCTTAAGTGACTTCCTGTATGTAACAGTTGTGAGAAAGACTTGAAATGAAAGTGGTTTGGTTAAATTATTATCAATCATCAGGCCTAGTCCAAATTAGAAAAATAAAGTCTAAATTATCCTTGCTATTGGTAGATAAGGGGAACCATAAATAAATGAAAACCACAGACAGTTGTTACATTTGATACAAAATAATTTTTGTTCCTGCAAAATAATTTGAATTAAGGTTTACATATCAAATATTTTCTTTTTTTGGCCTTCTGAGAATGCAGTGGAAAGATAATTATCTCACTGACATTAGGTAATAAGTATTCAGTAGAAAATACATTGAGTTTGGTTGGTGCTGTTTATTTCAAAGGCCTTGGAGATCAAGTAACTAAACCAAAGTAGTGTGCATAGTTGTTGTAATTCTTATGATGAGTAGCTCTTATGTTTAATGGCTTGAATGTATGTCTGAAAAATTCAACAAGCACCAAAAATTGGAATCAGTGTATGAGGCTTTGTGAAAATGACAACACATAGAAAATTTATTCATGATTTGCAGTGTGTAGTGAAAGGGTTAACATGAGATTGTTTCCTTCTTAATAAATGATGATGATAAAATCTCATGATTAACTGCATGGTGGTTTCTGCCCAGTGAATGTTGATCTTAGCTCACTCTTTATATTATCATCTTTATTTTTTCTGACTTCTTTCTTCTTTTCTTTTGATATTTCTCTTTGTTTTCAGTTTTCTTCATAATTCAGTGCATAGCAATGTATAGTTCACTGATTTTTCTTTAAATTTTCTTTGAGGGGCATCTATGTACCTTGGATTATCTCCTTTGTAGACTTTACTAATATAACAAATCAATTCTTATTGACCATAATTCTTAGTGTAATTTTAATTTGTTTTACTTTATTGTCTTCCCAGATTCGCCTGAGTGACCTTATAGCAGCCAGAATCCTAAGGTATACAGATTTTGATACCTTAATTTACACCTGTGCTCCTGAATTTGACTTCATGGAAAAAGCGGTATGAATATTTTTTTGATTTTTTCCTTCTCTATAGGTATGATGGTTTTTTGTTCTTGAGTTTCCTTTTAATCTGAAACTCACAATTTTTGTTCAGAGACACCCAACTTTATCATTTTTTTTACTATAACTTTTATTAATCATATAGCATTCCTCACCTGTTTTTTTAATGTGTAAAATCAATAAACAGTGACCTGTATCTTAAAGAGTTATTGATGATGATTAAATGAGATAATCCAGGAACAGTGCTGAAAATACTATTTGATCCACAGTGAATTACTATTATTATAATTCAATTACTTTTATTTTTTTTTAAGATTTTTTAATTTATTCACTTGAGAGAACAGAGCAAGCCAGAGCATGAGCGGGGGGCGGGTCAGAGGGAGAGGGAGAAACAGACTCCCACTGATCGTGGAGCACATGTGGGGCTTGATCCCAGGACCCTGGGATCATGACTGGAGCTGAAGGCAGACGCTTAACTAACTGAACCACCCAGGTGCCCCATACAGTTCAATTACTTTTAATAATCTAGGTCACTTAGAGGTATGGGACTGCTCAGGAAAAATAAATCCAAATTCTTGTTTTGGTTTTCAGAAACTTTAGTTTTATTTCACTTAACACTCCAAATATTGTAAAAAATTTTAACAAGATATTGCCAAGAAAGGTATACTACTACTAAGCATACATTATTCTCTTATCTATCCAACCAGTCATACATTCACTCAAAAACTATTATGACTACTATTTATTTATCTGTGTAGGACTGACTACAAAGAGGAAAATGTCTTGGTTCCTGCCTTCAAAAAGTACTTAATTTAGTGACATGGTTAATCACTTCAACCACAATAATGGGTCATGAGAATTATTTAGCTGCTGATGTCATTTTATTGCTTACTCATATTTACAGTAATTACATTGACTGGCTTTCTTCCTTGTTTTTTCTAGCTTCACCAATGAAAATAATGGAATTTTGCAGCCCAGGAAATGATAATATAGGGTCTGGGGATCAGTAAACATAAAATTTAAGAATTAATATTATGTAAATAACAAAGATAAAACCAAAAGAAAGGAAAAAATAATAGACATAACTTATTTTTGGTTTAATGGCTTTTACTGTTAAAATCTTTGGTACATTTGTATAACTTTTTATAATTTTCATTCTTATAGTAGAAGATGAAGGTTGATAAATACATATAATGTTAATGACAAAAACATTTTTACCTTTAAGAAATTTCATTGTGATAGTCAATTTGACATAGATTTTTACTCATTTAATGTAAAATTTAATAACAAATGGCTATTTTGAAATAATTTGCTTTATTTCAGACTCCATTGAGATACACAAAGACATTATTGCTTCCAGTTGTTATGATGATTACTTATTTTATCTTTAAAAAGGTATTTTTAAAATATTTTATCATTTGCTTTTGGGTTCAAGATAAGGACTAAAGTGGATTAATGCTAATAGCTCGGAATTCCATTTTATTTTTAGGATGATCCCATGCTCCCTAAAAAAATTTCTTATTCAGATCTCTCTTTATTTAGTATTACATGGGTTTTTTAGAAAGCCTCATCAGAAAGGATATTCTTATTCTTTCAAAAGAAATTTATTAGTTACCCACTATGTACCATGAACTACATTCACAGTGTTAGTCCACTGGGGCAAATAAAACAGGCCTGCTCCTATCTTGGAACTTACAGTCTCAGTGGGGGTGCAAGGGCATTAAGCAAATGATCACACAAACGACTAAAGAATTAAAATTGTCATAGGTGTTGTGAAAGGAAAACAGCAGTTCGGTATCTTCTAAATATAAAGGACATTCAAGGAAGTCTTGATCCATTTTAAGACATGCACAGGAGAAATCTGTATAGATATTCTTTAAAACATTGTCTATGTATTCATTATTTTCGCAACGAAAGAAAATATTATTATGAGAGAAAGAATAACGTTCTAAAATACCTCTGGCAGGTTTTCTTGGTCTGGGAGTGGTGTATCTGAAAGCCTAGCTAAAGACACTGGGTCTTAGTTTTTAGCATTTTTGAACTATATATTGTTTAAGTCAGTATGTATTTATTTTATACCTTCAAGTAGATAACAATAACATTTCTCTACTACTCTACCAGGTGTGATCCTGTTGAAACTAGTTTTCTTTATTTAAAGTCAAATTGCATATCTTCTCTGTATAGTTCCAGCTCCTACATTTCTCATTCCTGTGTTTGCACATAAAATGTGAATAATTTATGAGTGGGAAAGGCATCTGCCTCTACATCTCTGTGGTTTTTCCCTTGATCCAGTCCCCTAGGGACCACTTGGAAAGAGAACAGAGGTAGTAAGAAGGAATGGGTCAACTACACCCAGTGTCCCCTCGGCTCCACCTAGCTCTCCACTAGCCTCTTTCTATTCCATTATGACAAATGGTGCTATTCTTTAAGGCTCCACTTAGAGGAGCTAATGCAGGAATTAACTCCAGTGGGGAGATAGCGAACATGGGAGAAGGTGATAGCTAGATCTACTATTACTATTTTTTTTTTTAATTAAGATCCACGACTCATAAACATAGTACTAGTCCCCCAAACACACCACAGCTCAAACCATGCATATGCATTAACAGGCATTTTTGTGCATTTGCTGCGTGTGTACACACATGTGTGCACACAGACATGTCCCCATCCCTGCAGCTATTAAAGCTTAACACCTTTCTGTCTCCATATAAACCCCTTCTCTTTATTTGTCTCATTGTGGCTTATTTTTTTTACCTCAAGAATACTTCTGATATTCATTTACTTTTTCACTTGTGTGAAATCGCTTCTGGGAAGAAAGAAGAAAAGCATATTGAATGATTTTTCTGTGAAATTACTGTATCTTAAACTCCTATAAGTGCATATATTCTATTAACTAAACCCCTAAATAGGCTTTTTGCTTGCCTAAGTGATCAGAATCTCATGTGTGTCACTTGAAACATTCATCCATAAAAAATGCTCTTGAATGAATGAGAGAAATTAAAAATTCTAAACTTAGATTTCATTTTAAAATTCAAGTTTTACTATGTATTTTTTCATTGTTTATCTCTAAGTTATAAACCACCTATTGTGCACAGTGTAAAACTTGAAGTTCCCTGTAAATGTTTTACTCTGCCTTTAAGTTGCCTAGGATTGAAGCTAAAGACTCTTTGGCCCAGTTAAGCCCCCACATTCCCCTTCACTCCTCCCTCTGTCCCTCCCTCACCATCATGTGGTACATTGTGGTAAGTGCTCTTTGACCTTCTGTAGGGGTTATTTCTGGCTGAGATAGATCAGGGAAGAAGATATGCCAGAGCTAATTTTATAATAATCAGAAGCTTTAGTGAAGCAGGAATATAAATGGCGTGGGTGGGAGGATGGGGGCGGGTGGGGCGAGGGAGAGTTGGGGGGAAGGAGAGAGAGATTTCTACTTTGCTTGGAAGGTTAAGATAAAATAGTCTCTGAAAGTACATGGAAGAAGCTGCCTCCTTGGTGGAAACCAATTCCCCACTTTCAGCCCACTTCCCTCCCAGTAAAATAGAAACTTCAACTCTAATAAGGAGTTGCCCACATGTAAGAGCTTAGAATTTTAGAGTTGAAATGGACCTTAAAGGTTAAAGAGGGCACGTATTGAATGGAGCACTGGGTGTTATACGCAAACAATGAATCATGGAACACTACATCAAAAACTAATAATGTAATGTATGCTGATTAACATAATAACATAAAAAAAACTGTACAAAAAAAAAGATTTACCCCAATACCCTTTTCTTTCTTTCTTTCTTTCTTTCTTTTTTAATAAAAGAGGAATTTTAGAACTTCAAGAAAATATTTGCCTGAGGCAGAGATGGGATTAAAGTGTTACTGAGGACTCACTTTAACAATAAAAACACTTCTTTCTAGTGAGGGTGTTTATGTTAATGAATCAGAGCATGTTAAATATCACATAATTCCTTAGAAAAGCTTAATTTATTCTATTCACAGGTTTATCGTGATATTTTATATGTCTTATCTGCAAACACTTATCTAAGGTAATTATATCATAATTGTTTTTAAATCATAGTATATTCAGTTAATAAATAACTACTGTAATATCAAATGAATGTGTATTAAACCAGCATTTTGATTAAGAAAAGAGACATGAACCAATCTTAGATGTTCTCTTTAAAAAAAAAGAATGTATTATTCTTAGATATCTCTTTTATGTGTTTGGACTTGTTTTGGAGATATTTCTATTTGAATTAACTCAAAGTTCAAATCAATTTAGTTTAATTTTAATATATGACTAGAATTTAAAGTCCATAAACAGAAGTAAGCTAAAGTTTTGTTTTGGCAATTCTTTTTTTTAACTTTCAGAGAAAATATAATTATTTTTCTGTGTATTCATGAAATAGTTTTTCTGCCATTTTTGTTAAAACCATTTGTTGTATCACATTTTTTTGGTGGTTTAAGTGAAGTCACTAACTTCACTGGCATAAATTATGTGAGAAAAACATGAATCACATATTGCTAGAGGACTTGAGAGATTGTGAAGAAAACTTCCTTATGAGGAAAATCTTAAATTACATTTTATACTTGTAGATACATGATTAAATTTGATGTATTAATGAAGTTTATTTTTTAGGACAGTTTCAGATTTACAGAATAATTGTGAAGATAGTACAGAGAGATTCCATGAGCCCCATACTCCATGCTTATATTTTCAGTAAACAGTTTCATATGGTTGTCAGAAGGGCTTAAATGAACTTTATGGTTGAAATGGTTAAATCTTATTTGTGGAAATCCAAATCAAAGGGCTTAATAGACCCACTCTACTTTGTTCTGGTCAGATGGAGCCCAGAGGAAAATGCCTTGACATTGTAAAAGGAGTGTTTTTAGAGCTCTGAGAATTATTCACATAAGGAATGCATGAAGGCACCTGGGATATTTAACTGAATAATAGAAGATTGAGAAGTACATGCCAGCTGTCTTCAAATATTTGAGAGGGTACAGTGTAGAAGAGGACAAACTCAAGGGGACCAAAGGGTGGAAGATATTTAGCTCAAAATAAGGAAGTGATTACATTCCTAAAAGTGATAGCCTTGTGTGTGTGTGTGTAGAGGAGTTTTTTAAATTACAAAATAATACATGCATATAGTAATGCATACAGATGAAATAATATTTCAAGAAAAGAGGGAGTGTTTCTCTCCCTTAGACTCCTCACTGGTGCTGATGGTAAATTGTTTGTATGTATCGTTCTAGAAAACATTTCCAAAAACACAATATTTTTATTAAAAAAATAGAATAAGTCTTATTATGTAATTTTTTATTCTTATTTAGTAGCATATCTTGGGTGTCTGCCTAGATCTTCCTCATACTTTGTAGTGGTCTCCACATTTTATTGTTCATCATATAATGAGTGATTACTAAGTATTTAGCCATTCCCACAGCGATGGGGGTTAAGATTATATTTATCTTTTTGTCATAACAACCAGTGCTAAGAGTAATGAACATATCTGTACATATTTCTTTGCATACTTATTTTAGTGTTCAAAATATTTGAAATGGGACTGCTAGATCATAATATGAATATTTATAATTTGATAAATACTGAGAACTTATGCTGAGAGTGTGAACACCAGTATTATCAAACTTTAACATTTTCTTTCTGACAGGTTAAAAAAAAGGAACTCATTTTATCAGTCTTCACCAGTGAAGTTTTACATCTTCCAAATGTGTGTGACATATTTACATTTCTGGACCATTTGAAAATTGATGTGTGGGATTTTTTAAATTATGGACAGTAACCTTTTGCCTATTACATGTATATAACATTTCTTCTAGGATATCAGTTTATAGTTTATTAATGGTTTTTGACAGAAGTTTAAAATTTCTATACAGTCACAACTATACATTTTCTGTGTTAATTTATTGCTTAGAAACACCCACATCAAAATCATTAAATTATTTCCAAATATTTTCTTTCATAATTTTCATTTTTTGCCAAATAAGAATATATTTAAAGCATACAACACAATGATTTGATATATATATTTATACACATTATGAAATGATTACCACAATCAAGTTAATTAACACATCTAACACATCCATCACCTCAAAGTTACCTTTCTGTGTGTGAGAACACTTAAGATCTACACTCTTAGCAAACTTTATATAATATGGTATTATTAACTGTAGTCACTATGCTGTACATTAGTTTCTCAGAACTTCTTCATCTTATAACTAAAAGTTTGTACCCTTTGATGAACATCACCCCTGTTAGCCCCCATTATGCACCCACAGCAACCATAATTCTTTTCTGAGTTTGACTTTTTTCTCTTTTATAGATTCCACATATAAGTGATACCATAAAGTATTTGTCTTTCTTTGGCCTATTTCACATAGCATAATGCCGTCCAGGTTTATCCATGTTATCACAAATGGCAGGATTTCCTTCTTTTTTTATGACTGAATAATATTCCATTGCTTATATGTATATACCACATATTCTTTATCCATTTGTCCATCAACAGACACTTACGTTGTTTCTATATCTTGGCTATTGTGAATAATGCATCAATGAACATGGAAGTGCAGATATCACTTCAAAATATGGGTTTTGATTCTTTTGGATATATTCCCAAGAGTAGGATAGCTGGATCATATGGTAGTTCTATTTTTAATTTGAGGAACCTCCATACTGTTTTCCATAATGGCTGTACCAGTTTACTTTCCTACCAACTATGCACAAGGGTTCCCTTTTCTCTACATCCTCATCAACATTTGTCTTTTGTCTTTTTGATAATAGCCGTTCTAAAAGGAGTGAGGTGATATCTCATTGTGGTTTTGAATTGCATTTCTTTATTAGTGATATTGAGTACATTTGCATTTTTCCTGTTCTTCTTTGGATAAATGTCTCTTCAAGTCCTTTGCCCATTTTTAAATCAGATTATTTATTTTTTTTGCCATTGAGTTGTATGAGTTCCTTATTTACTTCAGATATTAACCCCTTATCAGATACAGAGTTTGCACATATTTTCTCCCATTCCATAGGTTGCCTTTTCATTTTGTTGATTGTTTCCTTTGCTGTGCAGAAACTTTTTAGGTGATGTCATCCCACTTGTTTATTTTTGCTTTTGTTGCTGGTGCTTTTGGTGTCAGATTCAAAAAATCATTGCTAAGACCCCTGTCAAAGAACTTTTCCCCTGTTTTTTTTTCTCATTGGAACTTTAAGGTTTTAGGTATTACTTTTAAGCCTTTCATCCACTGCAGCTTAATCTTCGTGACTGGTATAAGATAGGAGTTTAATTTCATGGTTTTGCATGTGAATATCCAGTTTTCCAACCATCATTTATTGAAAACACTATCCTTTACCCATTGTGTGTTGGTGCCCCTATCAAAGATGAATTGACCATATATACATGGGTTTATTGTTGGGTTCTCTATTCTGTTCCATTGTTCTCTATTCTGTTCCATTGTTCCATTCTCTATTCTGTTCCATTTTTATTCTTGTACCATACTGTTTTGATTACTGTAGCTTTGTGATACAGTTTGAAATCAGGAAGTGTAATACCTATAGCTCTGTTCTGCTTTCCCAAGATTTTCTTGGAACTTCAGGGTCTTTGGTGGTTCCATATGAATTTTAGGATTGTTCTTTTTATATCTGTGAAAAATGTCATTGGAATTTTGATAGGGATTGCACTGAATCTCTAGATTGCTTTGGGTAGTTATGGATATTTTAAATAATGTCTTCCAAACCAAGAACATAGAATATCTTTCTATTTATTTGTGTTGTCTTCAGTTTCTTTCATCAGTGTCTCTCAGTTTTCAGTGTAGAGGTCTGTCTTCTCCTTGGTAAAATGTATTCCTAAGTGCTTTTTTTTTTTTTTTTGATGCTATTATAAATGAGATTGTTTTCTAAATTATCTGTTCAGATAGTTCATTGTGATTGTGTGGAAATGCAACTGATTTTTGTGTGTTGATTTTGTATTCTACAACTTTATTCATTTATTAGTTTTAACAATTTTTTGATGGAGTCTTTAGGGTTTTCTGCATATAAGATCATGTCATATGCAAACATAGATAGTTTTACTTCTACCTTTATTATTTTTTAAATTTCTTTTTCTTGCCTAATTGAATGGATTAGGACTTCCAGTACAATGCTGGAGAGAAATGGTAAGAGTGGGCATCCTTGTCTTGTTCCTGATCTTAGAAGAATAGCTTTGAGATTTTTCAACATTGAGTATGAGGTTAATTTTGGGCTTGTCATACATGCCTTTATTATGTTGAGGTACATTCCTTTTGTACCTAATTTGTTAAAAGTTCTTCTCATGGAGGGGTTTTGAATTTTGTCAAATGCTTTTTCTGTGTCTACTGAGATGATCATACGGTTTTTATCCTTCATTCTGTTAATGTGGCATATCACATTTATTGATTTGTGTATATTGAACTAGCCTAGCATTGCAAAGATAAAAATCCCACCTGCTCATGTTACACGATCCTTTTAAGGCAAATCGCGTTGAATTTGGTTTCTAGTATTTGTTGAGGTTTTTTGCATCTAATTTCATCAGGAATATTGGCCTACAATATTCTTTTCTTTTATCATCCTCATCTTCAGTATGAGGGTAATGCTAACCTTGTAAAATGAGATAAAACATGTCCTTTCCTCTTAAATCTTCTGGAAAAATTTGTGAAAGATTAGCATTAATTCTTGTTTAAATGTTTGGTAGAATTCTCTAGTGAAGCCATCTGGTCTTCCTTTTTTTTTTTTTTTTTTTTTTAGATTTTTGATTACTGATTCAATCTCCTTACTAGTTTTTTTTTTTTTTTTTTAAGATTTTATTTATTTTTGAGAGATAGGGTGGGGGTGGCAGGGGGCGAGGAGCAGAGGGAGAGGGACAAGCCGACTTCACGCTGAATGCAGAGCCTGATGTGGGGCTCAATTCCACGACCTGAGATCTTGACCTGAGCCAAAATCAAGTGTCGGACACTTAACCCACTGAGCCACCCAAGTGCACCTCCTTACTAGTTTTAAGTCTATTCAGATTTTCTATTTCTTCGTGATTCAGTCTTGGTAGGTTGTATGTTTCTAGGAATATGTCCTTTTTTCAGGGTATCCAGTTGTTGGTGTATAATTTTCATAGCAGTCTCTTATGACCCTTTGTATTTTTGTGGTATCAATTTTAATGTTCCCTCTTTCATTTATGATTTTATTTATTTAAATCTGTTTTTCTTAGTCTAACTAAAGGCTTATCAATTTTGTTTATCTTTTCAAAAAACC
The DNA here is from genome assembly GCF_029215605.1 of Mirounga angustirostris. NCBI lineage: Eukaryota > Metazoa > Chordata > Mammalia > Carnivora > Phocidae > Mirounga > Mirounga angustirostris. Next base: position 41,901,982 of record NW_026991720.1, read on the forward strand.
AGCTCTTAGTTTCATTTATGTTTTCTATTGTTTCTTGTCTCTGTTTCATTTATTTATCTTACAATCTTTGTTTCTTCTTTCCTTTTACTAATGTTGGGCTTAGTTTGTTGTTCTTCCGGTTCCTTGAAGTGTATCGTTGTTTATTTGAAATCTTTTTTTCTTAATGTAAGCATTTATCACATAAAATCCCCTCTTAGAACTTTTGCCGCATCCCGTAAGTTTTGGTATGTTGTGTTTTTATTTTCATTTGTTTCAAAGTGTTTTTTATTTTCTTTTGATTTCTTCTTTGACCATGTATTTGTGAATTTTCTCTCTTTCCTACTATTATTGATTTCTAATGTCATACTGTTGTGGTCAGAAAAGATACTTGATATGATTTCAGTCTTAAATTTGTTGACTTGTTTTGTGACCTAACATAGGATCTATTGTAGAGAATGTTCTGTGTGCATTTGAGGAGAATGTGTATTCTCCTGCTGTTGGATGGAATGCTGTATATTGCATTTTTCATTTTTATTCATTGTATTCTTTACCTCTAGATGTTTCTCGTTCTTTTTTAATAACTTCTAGCTCACTGTTAAACTTGTTTTATTCATGGATTGTTTCCTGATTTTACTGTATTGTCTACATTCTCTGAAGTTCACCGATCTTTCTTAAAACAATTATTTTGAATTCTTTGGCAATTCACAGATCTCTATTTCCCTGGGGTTAGTTACTGGAAAATTATTGTGTTCCTTTGGTTGTGTCATACTTCCTTGATTTTTCATGTTTCTTATAGTCTTTCATTGATGTCTTCACATTTGATGGAGCAATCACCTCTTTCAAACTTTAGGGACTAGTTTTGGTGAGGAAAGACCTTCACCTGCAGGTGGGTGTAAAGAGCCAGCTGGGTAAGGTGTGCTGTTTCCATTCCTGGGGAAGGCTCAGCAGCATAGTGCCTGTGCACCTTTATCAGCGAGGTTAGTATCAATGAAGATTGCAGGGCTCCTCGATGACCAAGGCTGTGGATATCTGTAATGGTGGTGATCTGTTAGGATTTGCAGTGGTGAAGCTGCTGGGGACCACCCGATCTTTCCCCCATGGAGCATGTCATGGCCAAGGGGATCCCCCTTGGCACTGGGTTCATCTTATGGATGCCCTGGTTGTAGTGGTGACGGTGTTGTTTGATACATGGGTGCCCATGGAGCAACTATGGGGATTGGAATTTGTGTGCTTGCAGAGCAGTGGCAGCTCTGGGGTCCAGCAGCTCTGGCTAGCCCACAGTAGTGGTGGACCTGGGTCCTGAGATGAGAGCGCACATGGAGCAGCCATGGATTCAGGGACTGTGGCCCAGGCACTCATGGAGCAGCAATGGCTTTAGGGTGTGGGCCCCTGGCTAGCCCACAGTGGTGACAGTTTGTGGGACATGGGTATGCATCAAGTGGCCACAAAGCTGGAGTCTGGGGTGCAGGCACTCAGAAAGTAACAGCAGGCTTGGGGTTCTGGCTAGCTTGCAGCATTAGTTTCACACCTAAGGCCCTGGTGTGTGGGGTCGGAAATGCTGGCATATGCAGAGCAGCCATGTCTCTCTAGCTGGCCCGCACGGGGCTTGTGCCCGAGGTTGTTGGGGACGGGCAGCCCAGGTTCCAGAGTGGTGCCCAGCAGCTCCTACTGGGCGGTAGTGCCGCAGTGTCTCCCTCCCAAGGGTTACTCGGTTCTTTTTTACGTGAGAAACACCTTTACTTCACCTTCACATTAAGTTGATGGTTTGGTTAATAGGTATTTCTGGGGTTTTTTCCAGCATTTTTAAGGTAATTATTGTTTTCTAGCATTGAACATTATAGATGAGAACTTTTTTTTCCTTTTATTTATTTTTTTATTATTATTATTATTTTTTTAAGATTTTATTTATTTATTTGAGAGAGAGAGTGAGAGAGAGAGAGCGCACAAGAAGGGGGAGGGGAGAGGGAGAAGCAGACTCCCTGCTGAGCAGGTTGCCCGATGCGGGACTCGATTCCGGGACTCCAGGATCATAACCTGAGCCGAAGGCAGTCGCTTAACCAACTGAGCCACCCAGGCGCCCTAGATGAGAACTTTTATATAAAGTTTTGCTCTCTGGATATTTATGGAGTTTGAGATATGCATGTGCATATGTACACATGAGTGTGTGTGTTTTGTATGTTTATTAATTCATGGGACATTTTAATCTGAACATTCACATCTTCCTTTACCTCAGAGAATTGTTGGTTCTCTTAATCTTTTGCTTTAGCCTCTCTTTTTTGAACATCTGTTATTGCTCTTTATCAATTTATCTGTTTCATTTGTATGTTTGCAGATTTGGTTGTGCATTCACATTTTAAATTAGCTACTAGATTTATTTGCATCAGCAATTATTGTCAGGGCCTGTCCTCCCTTGCACACAGCGGCTCACCGCAGGGTCCCGTTGTGACCAGTAGATTTTAGGACAGATGAGAAGCCCCCTGCCCCACCCCCTCCACTGGGCAAGTCAGGGCCAAGCTGCAATGGAGGCAGAGTAATTTGGCGATTGTACTGCTTTTCTGATAGGCTCTCCCCTGACCAGCCTTTAAAAAAAAGATCTCTGGATCTTTCTGTGCCCTTGAACTTCCTTACCTCTTAGTGTTTTACTTGAACTGTGTTACTTTTCTCTCCAACCCCAAAATCCATAGTAGAAGAATATGGATTTATGCATATAAAACCAAAGTCTTCCATCTTCTCGATGGAATGATGAACCAGGCAGTCCATACCTCTTGTACGAGTCTAACGTGCAGGCTAAGAGGAGAACAACATCGACACTATTCAGCCTGTGTTCACTGCACAGTGCCTAGAGCTCAATAGGTTCTTTAGACATACATTTTTGTAGAACTAAAAATACTTATATGCTTTACCCAATCACTTCTAGAAATTTATCCTGAAGAAACACTCAAGGATGCTCAGAGTTTTATGTACAAAGATGTTCATGGTACTTATAGTTGTAAAAAGTGAAAGCAACTCAGAAGTCCAGCAGTACTTATCTAAAGCAGTGTATATATTCTACGTGGCTGAATATTTCATAGAAATTATTTTTCTTTAAATCCTTCTAGAGATACAGTCTCTAGCAATCAGTAAAACCTATTTTATCTTAACCAAAGCATGGCTTTTTTACATACCTTACATAATCCTATGTAAATCATGTAATCATGCCTTTCAAATTGCTATAATTTTTAGTGATATTGTCTAATATTTTTTATGTTACTGAGTAGTTTAGAGAGAATCAAATTTTTTAAACTTAACAAATAAATGAAGTTTATATATATGTAATCATAATGGACATTCAGTAAATAGAGAATGTTTTTTATTTCAGAAAACAGCTCCTTGAACATGGTGAGGTAAAACTTTCATTTTAATCTCTGCTGTATTTGTGTATTAAATTCTAGCTCAAGGATACCTCACAAAGGTACTGACTCGCTGCGGATGCACTGTCAGCAGTTGGCTCAGTGGTTCCGCATGGCTAATAAATGCTGATCCTTCCCATGGGTTCATCGTTTTTGAATAGTCGTCAGGATTTCTGAAAAACAGAAGGCTCATTTATGACCACGGAGCATAATTAAGTTATTTTATTTATTTATTCATTCATTCATTTATTTGTTCAACAATAAAAGTGTTAATTCCTGACCCACTGAGCTAGTCAGCCTCAGCCCATCAGGGCAGACATCTGTGGCCCTGTGCCTGGTGGCCTTTGGCCACACCCAGACTTGATGGGCAATCTGTTACAATCTTAGAGTGTTACAGGATACAGAAGATGGTATAGCCTGTTCCTGCCCTCAGATAATTTTTCAACAGAGACATGAAACAAATAAGGCAACATTTTATATGGTGCTAAATTACTTTGGGGCATATGAAGAGAAAGCCCAGCAGAGGCTGGAAATATGATTTCCTAAGTAAAAGCACTTTGAGTCTTAAAGGAAAGGCCAAACTTACAAGAGAGGGCAACTGAATTTGGACCTAATAAAAACAGCCTATAATGATAACAAATATTTTTTAATAGTTACTATGTGCCATGTACTGTGCTGTTTTAATTCTCGTAATATTATTCCCATTTTGCAAATCAGAAAATTATGTTAATTAGAAGAAAGTAGCTGTTAACAGAGACAAACACTAATATTTCAAGGACTTAACTCAGTAAAGTTTGATTCTTTGCGCACATAAAGTTGAAACGAGGAGTTCCTGGTTAGTGGGTGGCCCTCCCAACAAGCAGTGATTGAGGAACCCAGACTCCTTCCATTTATAGCTCGGCCATCTGCAGTGTGTAGCTTCTGAGGTCGATGTGCTTGTCTGCATCACGTCAGCAAAGGAGAAAGAACAGGGAAGACTGCCCTGGAGGATTGATGTGCTTGTCTGCATCAAGGCAGTGAAGGAGAAAGCACAGGGAAGATCATGCACTAGAGCTTTTGTAAGGGCTGGGCCTGGAAATGGAAATGTAAGCTTCCTGGCCTCAGCCAGACCTCAGGCACACAGCCACACCTGACTGCAGGGAGCTGGGAAATGGAGTCTAGCTGCATGTCTAAGAAGAAAAGCAAAGCGGTCTTGGCCACGGAATAGAGACCTACGGAAATTAAATAACTTTCCTCAGGTCTGCCACTAATTTGTAGTAAAGCTTGCATTTGAACACTAACAGTCTGCTTCCAGTGCCTTCAAAGTAGTAGTCAGAACTTATGGCTTCCTATGTGCAGGGCTTTTGGGGAAGTGATTTACATATAGTTATAATTTCATTCACACAACAACCCGTTGAGGTAAGTACAGTTATTCTATATATTTTACAGGTGAAAGAAAACGATGGCATGGAGAAGTTGAGTAACTTAGGGTCACAAAGCTGAAGGGACCTTAGCTCTGTGGAACCACGGCCTATGAACCTAGGCCATGTGGCAGCAGAGTCCCTGCTGTTAATCATTCTGTTAAGCACATCAGTCCTGTCACATTGCCCAGTTTTACTTAACAGTGCACATTCATACTTTATATTTATTGTATGGTATTTAAAACCCACTGCTTTTTTTTCTCATTTAACTTTATTTATTAAAAAAAATTTTTTTATTATGTTATGTTAATCACCATACAGTACATCATTAGTTTTTCATGTAGTGTTCCATGATTCATTGTTTGTGGATAATACCCAGTGCTCCCACTGCTTTTTAGAAACACAATATTCCTTAATTTTCTGCCTTCTTTTCTCACATGAATTTTGCTTTCTTATTGTCTTTCATTTCTCCATTTATCTTTATTTTGCCCATTTTAATTTTTTTATGTTAATTCTGCATACTAATCAGTTCAATCTTTATTATGTGCTTATTATACACCAGGTCCCTGCTTTTGTGGAATTTAATGTGTAGTGGAGGAAGACAAGCAATGTGAACAGATAATTATATGTGCCTTGACAAAGGAAGTAGGTAGAAAAGTAGTACAGAAGAAGTGATTAAATTTGTGTGAAGGAGATGGGGTAGTTAGGAACAGATTTTTTTTTTTTAATGACCTTAAAGGAGGAATTTACCAAGGTCAAAGCATGTGCATGTACAAAGAAGGCATAAGGTAATACGTTATGTTCAGAGCTACAGACAAATCAGGACTGCTGATGCATAGAAAATGCAAGAAGTAGCAGAAAATGACATAGGTTCAGACCACGATGACTTTGTATGCAAAGAAGCTGAACTCTATCCTGGACTTTGTTGTTAAGCAAGAGATTAGGTATAATCAGATCTGAGTTGTAGATATATATTTGTCCTGTTGGCCATAAAAAGGATGGCTTTTTAAAAGGTAATCAGAATTTCAGGGAAGAATTACTTCTTTTGAAAAATGGATTGAGTGATATATGTTGGGGGATCTGTACACTTCTATGTTCTCAGACTAATAGAACCATGTGGTTGAATACTTTATTGTCTGGAGAGGAAGCATAGTGTAGTGGTTAAAGAAGCAGACTTGGGAGTTGGCTGGCCCCAGATCCTTGTTCTTCCACTTACTGGCCGTGTGATCATAGCCAAGTTACATTACATCTTTTCGGGAACAACCAAAACAGCAGTAATAACAATAGTTATCTCATATGGTGGCTGTGGGATTAAATGAGTTATATGTAAGAGAGTTACAATAATGCCTAGTGTTAAGTTAATCACTGTGTACATGCCCACTTTTAAACTTGCGTACCTTCTGGACCAAGACCTCTGGGGCTCCAGTTAATACTCTGTCTTCTGTTAACTATGCCAGTGAAGGGTATCTCTACCATGTTTTCAAGACATCTCCACAACTGTGGTGGAAGGTAGTTTTGACAGGGACAGTCTGCCATTTGGACTGGCCTTCTACATTTAGTCTTTGTTTTCTTTATGCTTGGGAGCTGCTACCTTATACTTTACCCAGTTGGGCTCACTTATATCAAGGATGGATAGTGAACAGTTTCCTGAGCTTCTCTTCTTCCCTTGCTTCCAGCCTCTAAAAGATGTGAGGATTTTCTTAGTAATTTTTATGTGGAAAGAGGTACTAACAAATTGATGGTAGGGTAGTAAAGGATTTTGGACTGTGCTTTTTGACTGTAGCCCTCTGTCTTCTACTTAGTAGTTAAAAAGAAAACTATTTGATAGAATAGGAGATAAAATAACTATGGCAAGAGAGGTCCATGGAAAGTCAGTAGCCTGTGAGTAGAGTGGTTAGAGCATGTGGATAACAATAGAAAACAAACATAAGTGGTGCCATTTGGAATGGTTGTTCTGTGTCATTCCCCCCCCCCCCCCCAAAAAAAAAAAACATGCAGGGAAGATAAGGAAATGGTGAGGATCTTTCAGATGTCCATATGAAAACAGAGTCTTTTCAGCCTTTAGATAATAGAGGAAAGTCAAGAAGAATTACTCCTTTGGATTTAATTCTTGTCATATGAGCAGTTGGTGCTAAAGTAGAAGTGATGGAAAAAGAGTACAAGTGATGGGATTTCGGAGAGACGATGGTAGTCTCATCCTGTGGCTTAGGATAACCAAAGGAAGGCATGTTGGGAGAAGTCAGATGTACACTTTCATAAATTAGAACCACATCTATGGTAGTCTGTTTCTAGATGCCACATTTTAACAAAACATGGGCGATCTGTACCATGTCCAGAGCAAGGCAGCCAGAATTATGATACCACAGAACTAATGATCCAAGTTTCTGAATATTTAGCTTAAAAATAGCTTTCTAAGGGTGAAGGTGGGATTAGTGCAAAGTCATGAGTGCAGCGTTTGGATAATAGAGAACTGTCATGTGCAAATGGGTTAGACTAATTTTGTGCAGTTGCAGAGGTGTGGAAATTATGGGGAGACATTGGTTCAGTCTTAGGAAAGATTTTCTAACATTTACAGCTATCCATAATTATAATAGGCACTTCTATGGCATATTCTTTTTCAGGAATTAGTGAATAACCAGTTCATAGATTTACAGAAGAGATCCCTGCTTTGGATAGATGATTAAAGAAGATGGCCCATGTAATCTACCAGTCTGTGATTTAATGGTCCTAACCAAAAAGACCTATTTAGGTGTGAAGTGTGTTGATGTTTTTTTGTTCCCTCCACAACATGCCCCCGACTTTGTCCAAAGAGGAGTTTGACTAAAGAAAAATGAAGGATTGATTTTGAAATAAATCTTCCACATCCCAACTTTGGATTCAAGAATTATGAAAAAATTAGCACATTCATTTAAGTGAACATATTTACTTAAAAAGGAAAAACACAGCTTTGCATTCTGTTTTAAACATAAATCAGATATTTCTAATTCTAAAATAACACGTGTTTAAAAAGTGTTAGAAAATTCAGAAAAGTCACCATTAGGGAAATAACCTCTATTAACTTTTTAGGTACATATTTTTGTAGCCTTCTCCACCCCACACATGCATGTATATATACACATAGATGGTTTTCACAAAATTAATAATTTCGTATGTACATAATTATACACATTGAAAACTATCCATGCCATTAAATAATCTACTAACATGTAATCTTTTAATGGCTGTATGCATGTGGGAAATGTGGTAACTTACTTATTCCTGTCACATAGGTTGTTAGTATTTTTGCTGCTAAAAATTCACTTCAGTGATCATCTTTGTACAGGCATTTTTTTGGTCTTGATTATTCCCTTAAATTAGAATGGAAATTTAAGTCAAAAGGGTTGGCTCTTTTGTAGCATCTTGATAAATAATGCTAAATTACAGAAATGTACCAATTATTTTAGTGTATGGCATCTTCTTTAACAGTATTAATATTTGTCCATTTTATAGGTGAAAATATCTTGTTACCTTTAATGTTTAATTTGAATATTAGCAAGTTAGAACATATTTAGTTAATATGTATTAAATTTTGGTTGCATTCTTTGTCTATTTTTCTAGTGAAGAATTGGTTGATATTTTATGAATATGTCTGTTAGAAAAGTTTTGTCTGAAACCTTTGCTCAGTGGAACCCCGTCTTAATAAAATGGGTGTCCTACTCATCAGTACAAATATTTATATATATAATTCCATTACTTTAAAAATAATCTAGATTATGTTTTGCTACAATTTTTGTTGCTGACTGAATGATACGCAAATTTGTGAAGCATTCCATATTTGTATGTCTCTGTGGCTCACTTCCTCACCTTGTGAGGGGCCTGTTCAAATGCCACCTCTTCAATGAGGCCCTCCCTGATTGTCCTACTTGCAATTGCAACTGGAACCTCACACCACACCCTGCACTCCCAGTCCCCTTTCCCTGTTCCACTTTCTTCACTGCATTTGCCACTTTCTAAGAGACTATATAATGGATTCATTTACTTGCCATGACTATTTTTGTCTTTCCTTACTAAATGTTCTAAAATGTAAGCTTCACAAGCGCAGAAATCACTCACTGTTGTTTTGTTCACTCTTGTATCCAAAGCCCCCAGAATAGTACGTGGCATATAATACACATTTGCTAAATCTTTGTTGAATGAATGAATAAATATTACCAGACTTACTACTAAATTAAAAGATCCTTGTCCTAATGAGTGATAATAGTTTTAATATATATTAATTTAAAAATATATAAAGTGGAAATATTTTGTTTTGTTTTTACAGCTGATTTTTCACACATTGCAACTGTTAGCATTCACTGTCCTTGCCGTTTTAATCATGAGGCTGAAGTTGTTTTTAACACCTCACATGTGTGTTATGGCTTCCTTGATATGCTCTCGAAGGGTAACGTATTCATTTTTGTGTCACTCCACTATAGTAACTGTAGCAACAGCTCTGTAGATACCATGCCTTTGCTGACTAATCCAAAATATAAAAACACTTGGTTTAAATGATTTAAAAGGTTATTTCATGATCAGTTATGAATAATAAAAGCAATTTCCAGTAGCTTTGAAAATTATTCCTAGATTTTAACTGATACTCTTATGATAAGTGACAAGGTACACTTTCCCCTATGTTAGTATTCTATCCACAGACACAGAATACTATGTTAGTATTCTATCCACAGAGTTCAGGTCTGGGCAAGAATTTCTTGGCCCACCAAAACGATCCTCAAGTGTTCTTCTAATGCTAGAGTAGATGCAGGGTAATTGCTCTAGTATTGTCCTGTTTGGCTCAGAGAACCCCTAGGAAAAGTTGTCTGTTCTGGGATTCTCTTACCGTTGATATACAGAAGAGCTAGACAAAGAAACTAGAATTTGGGGACCAGTGTACTTCTAGAAACATCTTACTTAGTTTTGATGAAAAGAGTCTTGTGTTAGAATATCATAATGCTCATTTTCCTGAAAGGAATATATGTGTTATTGCTAGTGGGGTTTCCATAGTTATTTTAGATGTCCATTAAAGCCAGATATTACAGGATTTAGCTCTAGGATGTTTCACATTTTTGTGATTTGCTAATCTTAATCCTTGGTAGTAAATCAGTACTAGAAGGATGAGGTGTGCTTCTTCCTTTAGTCTTTTGAGGATAAAGAAAGTTCCATTTTTACTAGGCCCTATAATTCCAAAATATGTACTATTTTTAAACAATAGGTGACCATAGTTCTATATATTATTAGTGCATTGATAATATCAAATGATAATCCACCTTGGTTTAAGTAGCAAGGTAAGAGTTTATTATTGGCCCTATAGCACTCTTCATATAAGAATTAAAAATAAATGGTTTCTTTCATTTCAGCTCTTTGGATGGATTTTTTGCAGAGTTCGCTTTGAGAATGTTATCTTTGGCATTCTAACAGTGATGTCAATACAAGGTTGTGCAAACCTCCATAATCAATGGAGCATAATAGGAGAATTTAATAATTTGCCTCAGGAAGAACTGATACAATGGATCAAATATAATACCAGACCAGGTATGTAGCTCTTTAGTTCTATGTATAGCTAGGTATTTATAGACATGTAGAAACAGACACATGCAGTCATTTATTCACTCACAGATTTTGAGCATGCTAATTGCAGTGTCCACCGAGTCAAACCTTTCCAAAAAACAATTTTGTGCCCTCTTTAGATGCCTCCTAGATAACTGTCAAGAATTTTAATTAACATGAGGAATTAATGATTGTTCATAGTTAATGTACTGTAATGCTGAGATCATTATCGTATTTTAACCCTAACAATGACAAATTTTCAATAACAAAATTTCACACCTGTGAACAGACCACTGGAGAAGATACTTTTGACTATGGGGAGGTCAACAATGCCCTTTCTATCACTTCAGTCAGTGCTGACTCTCTCATCCAACTCTGTAAAACCATTTGCACACAGATGAGTTAAAATCTCAGATATTCTATTTTCTTCACTAAATCATTTCAAAGAGATGAGTATAAATTCTACTTGTAAATACTCCAAAATATCATTTTAGCTTATCTTTTTTTTCTTCCTATCTTTATCCAAAACCACTTTAAGCAGAGATATTTATTTCATTTAAAAAAAATCTTTCCAGAGAATAAGTATATTCTACAGTATTTTCTATAAGTAATCCATAATCTTGTCCAAGCCTATTTTTGAAATTTAGTAATTTTGTGTGGCACAAGTTCTTCACTGTGGCTTATTTAAATTTATCCTGTGACTCCTTGGGGTGATTTCCTCATTTGCTTATTTGATAGTCACCATTTAATTAATTAGCCATTGTTAAGGTAAACTTTTATAAGCCTCAACTCAGATATCATGTTTTCAGAAGTGACAGTTCCTCATCACTTACAGCTGCCAGACCAGTTTAATCAGAATTTTAAAATTAATCCTCTAGTGAATTTTTCTCTATAGGAGTACAAGGTGTAGGTGCTCCCTTTACTCTCCCTTACCCCTTACCAGTTAGTTCTTTTTCCCAAACTTTATGAGGTACCTACTTTTAGAATCTTTTCTTGCATCTGTCTTTGTTCCAGTGTGTTTGTCTTGGGTTCCTGGCAGAGAGGGCCTACATTTGGCAACTTATCCTAAGACAACTCCCACAAACTCCTCCTACTTCAGTTTTAGCCACCTCTTCTTTGATTTTCTTATAAATCTTCTTCATCCTTCTATTATGACTTCTCTCGTAGTTACCACATGTTTATTAAAAGCAGCATGATGGGGGCGTCTGGTGGCTCAGTTGGTTAACTGTCTGTCTTCCGCTCAGGTCATGATCCCAGGGTCCTGGGATTGAGTCCCGCATTGGGCTCCCGGCTCAACGGGGAGTCTGCTTCTCCCTCTGCTCCTGCCCCTCTTTGTGTGCGCTCTCTCTCTCGGAAAAGTAAAATAAAAAAAATTTAATAAAAAAAAATAAAAGCAGCATGATGTTCTGTAGTATGGGTGAGACTAATGCCTGTGTTCAGTTCCCCCATGTAGGGTTGTATAGTTTGTGTACTGCATAAGGGTGCTCAGTTGAGAGGACAAGGGGAAACTGAAATCCAGCCCATGGTCTACTTACCAAGTCATGTATTAGTGAGGCTCTGTCAAGTCAGAAGGATGTACATTTTCTAATACATTTGGTAGAGTGTATGTGAGGATTTCAGTAAACATATAGGAAAGTATCCTATTCTTTCCCCATCTTGTTCATATTTATCTCACCATCAAGAGTGAAGACTGTGCAGAGTATTTCTCCCCCTCTCTCTGCCATAGATGGTTTCTCTTCAGTGAGTCCTGCTCTTGCTGGACAGACCCACATACTTTCTTCCTGATAACTGTGTCCCTGGGCTTTGGGTCCCTCTAACCCACATTTTCTCAGCCTTGGCACTATTGGTATTTAGGGACTGGCCTGTGCTTTGAAGAATATTTAGCAGCATCCCTTCCCTCAACCCACAAGTTGCCAACAGCTCCTCTCTCCCCCACAGTGTGCCAATCAAAAATGTCTCCAGAAACTGACCACCATATATATCCCTAGGAAATAAAATCCCATCTGGTCGAGAACCACTGCATTAGCCTAAGAGCTTTCCATCGTTAATTACTGAACCTTGTGATAGTAAATACATATTTCTACACTGATTGACTTACATATCTTCAAATTTCAGTCATATGTGAAGATTTTCATTTGAAGTTACATTTAGAATACTTATATTTGCAAGTAAACATTCAGTTTTTTACGGTAGATGTGAATGACATGCCTTGTTCTTATTCGTAATTTTATTATGCTGATTAAAAATGATAATGACCTGGGCGCCCGGGTGGCTCAGATGGTTGGGCGTCTGCCTTCGGCTCAGGTCATGATCCCAGGGTCCTGGGATCGAGTCCTGCATCGGGCTCCCTGCTCCTTGGGAGCCTGCTTCTTTCTCTCTCTCTGTCTCTCTCTGTCTCTCATGAATAAATAAATAAAATCTTTAAAAAAATGATAATGACCTTCAAAACTATATAATAATTTATTATAGAGAAGTGCCAGAAGGTAAGTAAACATTTTTGTCTTCCAAGATACTACACTTCACAGTTTCACCTTAAAAGATGTAGCATGAGACTTGCCCTTTGTAACAGTCTGTCAGTTCTTGGCATTTTAAATTATTAGAACAAGATATGAAGATTTATAATTCTTTCTGGTCACATGTGCTTTTGTAGTATTGTCTTTTACATTGAGCTTGAACATGGCAGGAAGTTGTACTGAAGTGGCTGAGGGTGGGCTCTGGTGCCACCTAGGTGTGTAGTCTTGGACAAGTCACTTACTTTTGTTGGCTCTCAGTTTCCTTATTTACAAAGTAAGAATAACATAGAACCACTTCATAAAGTTGTGCAAATTAAATTGTTTAATCCTAGTAAACTTACTTAACACAGTTCCTGGCACAGAGATAACAGAAGTCAGCTGTTATAGTAGACAGTATTGAACAAAGAAAAAGAATAATGCCAATGGTGGTTATTTAAATGTATTTCATTTTTCTTAATTTGAGTTCAAATATTATAGATAAGTAATGATCTTTGGTTTTCTTTAAAATATGTCACTAAGGAATATATCCTTGTTTTTCAGATGCTGTGTTTGCAGGTGCCATGCCTACGATGGCCAGTGTCAAGCTGTCTACCCTTCACCCCATTGTGAATCACCCACATTACGAGGATGCAGACTTGAGGTTGGCAACTGATTGAATGTTTCAACCAGACATGCTTACAACTTATATTGACTCTTAAGAATAGGGAAAAATTTGCATATGCACACACACACTCTCATCTTCATGTTCATGCTGGAAGTTTAAAAATATATAAGAACCTTCCAGAAATCATAATTTGTACATTTCGACTCTAAAGGAAGCTTAATAAACCTCTGAAAAATGAAAAAAAGCTAGTTTTTCTCAAAGTGCAAATGTCACGTATTCATGACAAAGCTGTGTATGTCTGTTTGTTCCAGTAGAACTGCTGAGTACTAGTACTAGGAGATGGGATGGATCTGGCCCAGGGCCATAGTTTGCCGGCCCCTGCTCTGAACCCCACAAGCCCCTCCCCCTGATTTAAGAAACCATTCTCTATCTTACTGGTAGCCTTATAACTAACCTTTTCTAACAGAAAAAGTACATGACATTAGCTATATTACATGCTTTTATGAAAATTTAGGGTGTGTTTTGCTAGCTAGTTATGAGAACTCTGGTTTTCATTGAGGTATGAAAGTTTTGTTTTCCTTAAATACCTTTAAAAATTATTTTAATCATTTTAGTCATTGTCAGGGTAATCTTTTCTTGTTAATGCATCTTTGGCTTATTATTAGAGGTAAAATTTTAAATCATTTAAAGTTTTATATCTGGTTTTGGACATTGCACATCTTATATGTTTGAAATTTTAAGAAATGGCCAGTGCTGGGTGGGGGCTGGGGGCACTGGGTGATGGGCGTTAAGGAGGGCACGTGAGGTACTGAGCACTGAGTGTTATATGCAGCGGATGAATAACTGAACTCTATGTCTGAAACAAATGATACACTATATGTTAACTAATTGAACTTAAAATAAGTTAAAGAAAAGAAATATCCAGTGCATAAATGGTAATTATTCAGGATTTCATAAAAACTCCTATTTAGGACCAACTTGTCTGCTGTACCGTATTTTGGTGACTAATCCTGTTTGTCAACCTTCCTGACTGCTACACTAGATGCCCTCTGAATGTATGATTTGCTACATTTCAACTTCAATTCATATGCTTTTCGGGTAATTTCAGTAGGTGAAATTATCTACCAAAATCTGTTTTCACTCTGTTCACCTTTATCTGAATGTGTTCCGTGAGCAGATTAATTTTATGCATATGCAAAGCAAATTCATATCCTGAACTATTATCCTGCTACCCAGGTCTAGAGTCTAAACCAGTTTATGTCTGTCTGTTCTGGTAAACACTAACAAGCAGTACATATAACATATAAAATTCAAACCACTGTAAGTTTTAGCAAATGCAAAGTATAAGTAGGAAGGTGGAAACTTCTCTCCAAAAATAATCTAGGCTATCCCCAAAACAATTCATGCTCCTTGAGGTCATATATATGAATGCTCCATCTAGTGAGTGTTGAGATTTTAATTTACTAGCAAAATTTCTTTAGTCCATTCTATTATGACTTATTAAAAAAATTTTTAACTTGTGTTTTGAATTTAAAGGGCCCGCACAAAAATAGTTTATTCCACATATAGTCGAAAATCTGCAAAAGAAGTGAGAGAGAAATTGTTGGAGTTACATGTGAATTATTACATTTTAGAAGAGGCATGGTGTGTTGTGAGAACTAAGTGAGTATGAGCCCTATGCTATATCTTTAAGCAACAACTGTTTTACTTTATTACAATAGTTGTGATTCCTTAAGAATTTTTATTCTAAATAAATTCCATTAAAATATTATCCTGGTATTTTATTTAAAATTATTTCATGTAGGAAAGTAAATATCATTTAAGTAGAATCTAATTTCAAGAAACTATAGTGTATTTTAGCTCCCAGATTTTTTCATTTTAATTTAACATCTTAAATAATGTTGCTTTCCTTCATACTTTTTCAAATTCTTATGATAATTTGTATTAGATGTATGAAATACAGATTTGAATTTACAGCAGTGTGAAACATTAGCATTCTTTTACTACAACTGGATAACACTGAAGTTATAAGATTTATGAGAAAAGTTTCAGATAACTCCAGAAGTCATAGTAAGTAAAATATTCCTAAGTATAATTTTTAATTTCTGAAAATCACAAAATTCCAAAATGGCTAATGGATATCTTGAGGCCTTTTTTTAGACTCCTTGACTTAAGAGGTTCTTAGTTGTATTAAGTCTAACATTAAGAATTTTCATTTCTCGTATGGATAATTAGGAATTAGATCATAAAACATTTTGGAAAAGTGAGGTTCATAAGTTCTAGTGGCTAATTTTAATATATAATTTTAATACTATAATTTAATTTATAATTTTATTTATAAATTTATATATTAAATTTATAATTTAATATATAATTTTAATACTATATTTAATATATAATTTTAATAATTATATATCTAGGAAGAAATGGCACCTTATAAAAGAAGAAACAGGAACATCATAATGTTGATGTGTGTGTACATTATTTTAAAATTTAATAAGACAAAGTAGACTTCAAATCAAGGCATATTACCACAAATAAAGATGGACATTTTATAATGACAAAAGGATTAATTCATCAAAAATATATAACAGTTCTAAAATGTGTATATCTAAACAGAGCTTCAAAGTGCACAAAGTAAAAATGTGCAGAATATAAAGAAAAAATGAGCAAATTTTCCAATGATAGTTGGAAATGTTAACTTTCCTTTTATTACTGAGAAAATTAGATAAAAAGAGTGTAAGGATTAAAAGATAAAAACATCAAACAGTATCAAATAACCTGACCTAATTACTCTTATAGAACAGTACAGAAAGGGCACCTGGGTGGCTCAGTTGGTTAAGCGACTGCCTTCGGCTCAGGTCATGATCCCGGAGTCCTAGGATCGAGTCCCACATCAGGCTCCCTGCTCAGCAGGGAGTCTGCTTCTCCCTCTGACCCTCCTCCCTCTCATGCTCTCTGTCTCTCATTCTCTCTCTCGCAAATAAATAAAATCTTAAAAAAAAAAAAAAGAACAGTACAGAAAAATACATTCTGCAGAATACACATTTTTTTAAAGGGTACATGGAATTTTCACCAAGAGAAGAATATGCTGGGCCATAAAAATAGCTCGGTATGCTTAAAAGATTTGAAGTCATACAGAATTAAATTAAAAATTAATAATTAGAAATCTAAATATCTGGTAAATCCATACATATTTGGAAATTAGGCAGTAAACTTATGGATAACTTATGGGTCAAAGAAAAAACCACAAAGGAAATTAAAAAATAATATATATCTTTTTTACTTGAGTGCAAAAAGAGGTGTTTTCAACAATGTTGCTGATCTAACTGGATATCTGTACAGAAGAAAAAGTGAACCATGACCCATACTACACTATACACAAAAATTAACTCGACATGGATTACAGAACTAAATGTAAAAGCTAAAATTAAAAGATTTCTTGGAACACAGAACACTAACCATTAAAAAGTCAATAAATCATACACCTCAAAATTGAAATCTTTTCCTCAGAAGATGTTAAGAAAATGAAAAGGGAATCCACAGACTGGAAGAAAATGTTTGTAAAGTGCGTGTCTGATAAAGGAGATATATATATTTTACATGAAGAAATTTTACAGATTAATAATAAATTGACAATACAATTGAAAATGGACAAAAACTTGGGAAGATATCCTTCATGAAAGAAAATATGTGATGACTAGTAAATACATGAAAAGATGCTCAATATTGTCAGTGTCCAGGGATATGCAAATTAAAACCACAATGGGATACTATAACATATACTCTAGAACAGATAAAATCTTAAAAACTGAAATGCCAGATATTGGCAAGGATGCAGATTAACTAGAAATCTCTTACATTGCTAATGGGAGTAAAAATGATACAACCACTTTGGAGAAGTATTTGGAGGCTTCTTATAAAAATTTAAGCATATATTTGCCCTATTACTCAGCAATTGTACTCCTTGTGGAATTTAAACAAGAGATATAAAAATATCTGTCCATAGAGGATGTTCGTAATATCTCAAACTGGAAACAACCCAATGATCAAGAGATAACTGAATAAACAAATTATAGTATATTCATACAATGGAATGCTGCTAGACAATAAAAAGGAACAAAATACTGATGTGTGAAGAAAGAATGAATCACAAAAACACGCTGAATGAAAGAAGCCAAACATAGAAGAGTACATACTATGTGATTCCATTCTATGAAGTTCAAAATATGCAAAACTAATGGGAACAGAAATCAGAATAGTGGTTGGCTATGGTGGAGCCAGGGGGTAGAGGTGGTGGTGGAAATACCCTCTGGAAAGGGATTCAAGAACTTTTTTTTCTTAGATTAATGACAGTGTTCACTATCTTGATTGGCATGTTTTTTATATGAGTGTATGCATTTGTCAAAACTCATGGAACTGTACACTAAGATCTGTGCGTTTTTACTTCTGTAATTGTACTCTAATAAAAAGTTACTCTAAATATACAAATAAATATTTATGCAAAGAAGAAGTCTTCTAAAATTCTGGGACTTAGAAAATCATTCTACAGCTATCACTAATAGCCTTCTGAGACACCAGGAATAAGTTCTAAAGAAGGAATAGCAAATTGTCTCTCAAGGCAATTCTTTTTACAAAATTGGCTTCTTCTACTTTTCTTCACAACTCTGTTCTATTAAGTATTACATACTCCTTACCTAACGGCCTAAGGCTATGTTAAAGAAAATAATGAAAAGTGCTAATTGGATTTTATAGTTTGGACAAACTGAATTTAAGAGCTACTGGTCTGTCGAAGGCCCAAAGAAATTGAACATAGGACCCGTAAGGAACAGTTTTGGAGGGAGTTCAGTTAATATTGGCAAGAAGAGTTTGACTTATTGCTCCCAGAGATTACAGTTTTAAGAACTGGATGAAAACACAGGCACTCTTCACTTTGTGTGGTACTATATTAGCTGAAACTTGAGCATGTCAAAATTATGTTTTGCTTTGCATGGTTCCATGGAGCTCAATGTCATGTGAATATGTGTGTACATTATTTTAAAATTTAATAAGACAAAGTAGACTTCAAATCAAGGAACTGTGAATTGGAACTGTGTCTTAAGAGTTACCGTGGCACTACTTAAAGCAAAGACATAGTTCCAATATGCATATACTTCAATTAACAGAATGCATCCAAAGTTAGGTTTAATGGTATTAAAAACAACCACTTGAAGTCTCTGGGAAGTGACACAAAAGCAGGGAGAAACTTAGAAACATTTGCTCTTGAAGGACTTCTCTGAATTTGTGAACTTGCCTGAGAGCACTTCCTAAATCATCCCCTCCCTGCTTCTATTATAGCAGAAGATCACAGCCCACTGGCTTGAGGGGACAGATGGTGACAGATGAGCTGTGAGTAGCAAAGCAGCTGGATATTTGAAGGGGACATTTTAGAAGCAAGAGCACTACAGAAAGACCAAAATCTAAAATCTGAATATAAATTCTGCCTAAAACCTATTCTACACATGCCTGTGGGAAACCTCTGGGAACTTGGGAAAGGGCAGGTGGAAACTAGGGCAAGATACCTATCCTTTTTATTTATTTTATTTTTATTTTTTTAAAGATTTTATTTATGTATTTTAGAGCATGAGCAGGGGTAGGAGCAGAAGGGGAAGGAGAGGGAGAGAATCTCAAGCAGACTCTGCACTGAGCACAGAGCCCAACATAGGGTTCTGTCTCACCACCCTGAGATCATGACCTGAGCTGAAACCAAGAGTCAGGTGCTTAACCAACTGAGCCACGCAGGTGCCCCAAGATGTTTATTCTTGAAAGAGAACTCCTGGTGAGATTTGCAAATTCCCTGTGCTTTTCACCATGTACATTTCCCAACTTGCACACACCCTAGGAAGCAGAAAGCAGAGTCATCACTCGTTCAAGGTGTCAGGGCAGAAATAAGGGATAACAAAGCAACTACACATTCTGGGGAAAACCCCCAAAGCAAGGGAAATACGGAGAAGACGGATTTCCAAATATAACTCTGCCCAAATCCTTGGCTGATAAAAACACAAGGAAAATCCCAGGGCTAAAAGAAAGAAGTAGCTGGAATCTGAAAAAACTGAGCAGAGATAGCTGCTGCACAAGACAGGAGATCCAGACAAGTTAATTATCTACCAGAACAGAAACAAGAAAGTAACAGTCATCAGAAGAACAAAATAGATTCCAGACTCACTGCCAGGTATTTTCTCCAGTGTTTAGTTTCCAACCCAAAATCACCAGACCTGCAAAAAAATGGGATAGTCTGACCAATACTCAAGAAAAAAGTTAGTAGAAACTGATTCAAATAGTGTGAGATGTAGGATTGAGCAGGGAAAGACTGCAGAGCTGCTGTTATGATTATATTCAAGGATTAGGGAAAATATGTTCAAAGAACTAAAGGAAGACATGATAATCAATAAGGGACAAGATTTGATTCTCAACAGTGAAATCAAAGCATCCTCCCTGGAAAAAATGGGAATTCTAAAACTGAAAAGAATAATAAATGAAGGAAAATTCTTTAAAAGTTCTCAAGAGATTTGATATGACAACAGAAACAAATCAATGACTTGAAGGTAACTCAAGAAAAAGCAACCAATCCAAAGAACAGGGATCAAAAAGATTGAAGAACAGCAAAAGCCACAGAGAACTGTGTGTTATTAAATAGTTCAACACATGGGTAATATAGTAACAGAAAGAATGAAAGAAAAGAAAAATGGCAGAAAAAAAATACCTGAAGAAATGTTGGCCAAATATTTCTTATTCGCTGAAAGCCATTAACTTAGAGATCCAGTTAAGCTTAACAAACACAGCTAGGTTAACCCAAGGAAATCTGCACCACGGTACATCATAGTCAAACTGGTGAAAAACAAGGAGAAAAGAGAAAATCTTGAAAAAAGCAAGAGAAGAATGATATGATAAACATCTGACTTCTCTTCATAAATAAAAGAAGTCAACTGACATTGAAATGATAATTCAAAATTCAGATAATACAGGATAGACTAAAATGCACTGGAAATGGTAAAAATGTGGATAAATATTAATCACTATATGTATATATATATTTGCTCTCTGAAAATCTTTTAAAATCCTGTGACTAGTTAAAGCAAAGATGATACATTATATTTTTGAGTTTATAAGTCATATATATGAGACAGCAATAGCACAAGCAAGGGGAATAAATGAAAATAGAATGTATGACTGTCTAGAAATAATCCGAGTTTAATGTTAAGTAAATTGTGGTACATTGAAGATGCCTGTTTTAATATCTAGAGCAACGCAAAAAAAGGCAAAAAAAAAAAAAAGAATGCATAAGCCAATAAATGAAATAGATGATATAGTAAAACTTTTTGCCTGACATAAAAGAAGTCAAGAAAGAGAAACACAATCAAAAAAGAGAGGAAACAAACAGAAAAAAGGGAAAAAAGCCTAAGTCAAACAGTATCAGTAATAAAAAATGTGAATAGGGACAAAACACTCCAATCAAAAGGCAAAGATTGGTAGACTGAATACAAAAGCAAAATCCAACTATGTGTCGCCTGTAAGACGTGCATTTTAAATACAAATACATGTATAGATTGAAGGAAAAGGGATGATATTGTTATCATGTGAGTAACATATGAAAGCTGCAGTGAGTATAAACATCTGGAATATTCTAGATAAGGCAAAACTATATTGCAGAAAGATCAGTGTTTGCCTGGGCTAAGTTGGAGCGAGGGGACCAACTGCAGAAGGGCTCAAGGGAACTTGTTTCAGTGCTGGGAATTTTCTGTATTACGATTATGGTGGTACTCACACACTCACACTCACATAGACATTTCCCTGTATTTATCAAACTTTACTCATAAATGGGTGCATTTTTTTTATACATGGGTGCATTTTATTGTACATAAATGATTCCTCAATATAGCTGTTAAAAATAATAGCCAATTTTGCCTGACTTCTTCCCTTTACTGCCTCTAATGCAAGGATATTCCCTAGTGAGAACTAGTATCCCAGTCAGTCCAATCATAGAGCCACCCAAAATAGGAAAGGGTGGAGGAGAACAAATCTGGCAAACAAGAGCTTTCCTTCCTTGCCTTGGACTATATGTTTTCATGCTAATCTAAGTTAGGTGAAGCCCCAAAATATGAAATTCATCAGGAATTAGATTAGCTTTCCTTCAGTTTGTCTCCTACTACTCATGGGCCTTATGTTTGGATGGTGATACCACTTAGAAAATATATTTATATTTCGTTTTGAAAATATATTTTTAAATATGTATTTCTGAATGTATATTGGACCTTTACTGTTAAGTTTAATAATATATTGGTTATTTAGTTAAGTGGAACATGAAAATGCAACATATACTTAATTTCATTTTTATCCTTAAGTGTTGAACTTAAATTTTTTGAAATGATGCTTTAAAATCTTTATTAAATAAATTAGTCTCTGGGTCCTGGGATGGAGCCCCGCATCCGGCTCCTTGCTCAGTGGGGAGCCTGCTTCTCCCTCTCCTCCCCACTCGTGCCTCTCTCTTGCTATCTCTGTCTCTCTCCCTCTCAAATAAAATCTTTAAAAAAAATAGTCTCGAAAAAGACCTACTTTATGTATTCTCCCTGTATATGAATGCATTTTTAATATGGATATATATGTGCCTTTTTTTTTTTTTTTTTAGGCCTGGTTGCAGTATGCTGGAAATTTGGGATGTGGAAGACCCTTCCAATACAGCTAATCCTCCCTTATGTAGCATCTTGCTCAAGGACGGGAGGCCTTACTTCACCACAGTATTTCAAAATAGTATGTACAGAGTACTAAAGGTTAACTGAAAACAAGACAACCCATCACACTGTGTGTAGAAAGCAATCACTTTGCCTTATTTATGTTAATAAAAATCACAAGCTTTAATAAGGGACCCTTAAAAAGAAGATAATAAAAATGATTTCAAGTTATTCTCATTATTAAAAGGTAAATTATTTCATTGTTTTCCATTGAATGTCAGCCTTATTAAGCTTGTTCTTTAAATGATTAAATCATTTCATACTGCATAAACCAAATGTCCATCTTAAAAGTTCTAAAGAAAAAATATATGTAAAAGAACAATGAAATTCAATAAATGAAAGGTATTATGTAAGTCCTTTTGTATTCAACTAGGTGCTTCAGATTTTCTCTAGTACCAGCATGTATCAGCTCAGACTCTTTAAACCACTTAGAAAAGACTAATGCAGTTTCTGAAATGACACTTCCTTAAAATCCTGATGCTAATCACAACTTCTATACCTCTGTGAGGAAATTTGTGTGTAACCATGTGGCTATTAAGGTTGTTTTTGCTTTTATTAGCCCTCGGGAAAGATCTTCAATAGCTTTTAATATTTTTTTTATCATTTCAAGTTAAATATTTTCAAAAACAACTTATTTTGTAATGTTTTGAATCTCTTGAAACTTGTTTACTCAACCAGATAAGTATTTTTTATTGATTAATTCCCAACCAAAGTTCAACAGGTTATTAACCTGTCTTTGTAATCCAGTGGATTTTCTTTT
This sequence comes from Mirounga angustirostris, assembly GCF_029215605.1. NCBI lineage: Eukaryota > Metazoa > Chordata > Mammalia > Carnivora > Phocidae > Mirounga > Mirounga angustirostris. Next base: position 41,924,957 of record NW_026991720.1, read on the forward strand.
AACATCCAGGTAAAATAAAAATTGCTATGGTACATGGCCAAATTTGGGAGTTAAAACATAATCAGCAAAGAAAATCCAGCTAAATTTATCATATGAGATTTTTAGATCCTAGATCCTGAATGAAGCAAAGGCATTTTTCATCTTGACAGCCCTATAGCTCATTGGACATAGTCTTTCTTTCTGATTACCATCTTTCTGATCATCATCTTTCATAATAACATATTTCTGAATCCTCATTTATCTTTGGTTTTGGATGAGGAAATTGATGTTTTATAAATCTCCTCCTCCAATATAAAACCTATGCAACAATAATGCTTTGAAAGTGGGAAATAGTTATCTTGAATATGTTGCCAGATGCAAAGATAAACACTTTCTCTGCTTGAGAGACAGTGACTATGCTACATCTGAGTATTTTAATATCTGTCTACTTTAAATTAATCATCTTGGAGTTTTTGTAATTCCCTTATGTTCTTGACCCTCCACATTTGGGAAAACAAAATGACTTAATTCTATAGGTTAGTTCATGTATAGTAGGTAGGAGATTATATTCAAGAAAACCAATAAAATTATTTTTCAACTTTTATAATTGTAAAATATTTTAATACAGGATACAAAACTTCTAAGAAAGCATGCCCCATTTTATCAGTATTTTCAAATAATTTGTTTGGGCCTAGGTATGGGGCAAAGAAGGAAAGGAGACTTAACATCTAACATTCATATAAACTAAAACATTCTGGATGATGTTTTCATAGGAAATATTTTAAAGAAGTTGGTAGAATTTTTTTTAAAAGAAGAGCTGTATTAGCTAATAAAGTATTTTATAAAAGTGTACTTATGTGGATTTATATATAGGAAAACCAATAAAATTATTTTCAACTTTTATAGTTGTAAAATATTTTAACAGGATGCAAAGCAGCTAAGAAAGTATGCCATGTTTTACTTATTTTAACATTTTCAAATAATTTGTTTTGGTATGTGGGGCAAAGAAGGAAAAAAGATATATAAAACGCAACATTCATAAAATTAACACATTTTTGATGGTGTTGTCATAAAAAATAGTTTTTGAAGAAGTTGGTAGAATTCAACAACAAAAAGGGAAGAATAGTATTAACTAGTTAAGTATTCCATACAGATAAAATGTATTAATATGGATTGTGTTACTTTCATGTACTATGTATATTTGAAAATTAAAAAAGCCCTTGAAGATCCTCCTGTGTGTTTTCTATCTTTTCTCATCCTTTCCCCAGCATACATTTTGACATTGAAATAATTCTGATATGAAGGTAGAAATCACAGGTGCCTGAATTTATTAACTGTGTTTACACTGGCAATGATCTTTCTTAGCCATTTAAAAACAATTCTGCATCATCTTACACAGAAGGCAGTGTACTGTGATGGAAATAGTGTGGGCTTTGTAACCAGGTGGGTCTAATTTTAAATCCTGGCACTTCTATTTACTGGGTGTATTATCTACCATCCATTCAAAAGATATTTATTGAGTACTTACTGTATGCCAGGCACTGTGCTAATTAAGCTTGGTCATGTTGCATGACTGTGAGCTTCAGTCTCTTCACCTGGAAATTAGAACTCACACTACCTTCTTGGCAGTGTCATGATGAGGATTAGTAAGATAGTGTGTTAAAAGTGTTCGGCACATGTAGATATTCACTCAACAAACGTTAGTTCCATATGCTCATTCTCCCTGCCCGCTAAATAACCAGTTTAGTAATACCAAGTTACATGGTAGGTTATTTCATCTCAGAATTTCAAACAGTTCTACCTTTGTTCTGTGTCAATAAATAGGAATACTGGGCTACAGCTTGCTTTTGTACAAATAATGCTATTGGCTTCTTCCCTGCATTTATTTTATTGTTTATTTTTTGAAATGTGAAGACTATGAGTGAACACTGTGGGTTGGGTGATGGGTAGATTTTCCTCAGTGCAATGAAGTGTTTTCCTTAGTTTCCTATGATCATATTTATGCACATCTATTTGAAACTATAGCTAGAAGTGAGTTACACACAAGCTACAACAATCCCCCCATCTTCTGCTTGTCAGAAGCCGATGTACAGCTTCAGTGAATGATACATGTCTTCTACTCTTTTGCTGCTAATAGACACCACATCAAAAAACATGGAGTAGTTTTCATGTAAATTTTAATTTTTAAAAAAAATTGTATTTGAGAGAGAGAGAACATGAGTGGGGGAGGGGAGGGGCAGAGGGAGAGAGAGAAGCAGACTCCCGACTAGGCAGGGAGCCCGAGGAGGGGCTTGATCCCAGGACCCTGAGATCATGACCTGAGCTGAAGGCAGACATTTAACCAGCTGAGCCACCCAGCGCCTCTCATGTTGATTTTAATAATAAAATTATATTTCATTTGGTATGTGTCTATTATACAAGCAATATGAACTCATGGAATTTTTGTTTTGAAAAAAATTTGAAAGAAGGAAAAATATTCAGACAAGCACAGTTACTGTCTTACTGTTTTCTTCCAACTTGTAGGCATATTTTGCTTGTTTTCTTTTAACATAATTTAAACAATTTTAGATTTTGTTCTTTATACGGACAGCAGATACGGAAATGTTTTACAGAGACTATTTTTAATGGCTACCTAACAGCCCCTCGTGTGTGTGTGGCCAGAGATGATGTATCTAAACCACTGCTGAGCTATTTCCATTTCTGCTACTGCATGTATGTGTATGTGGGACAACACTACGATGAATATCTTAGTGCAGTAAGATTTTCTGATTTTCAGATTATTTCCTTAGGATCGATTCCATAAAGTTAAATTTCATTAAAAAAATGTGGATACCCTTAAAGCCTACAATGCAGGTTGCCTCAAATTACCTTTGCAAAAGGATTATATACACCACCCGAAGTCAATGTATGACAATGCTCATTTCACAACACCCTCACTGACATTGGTCAGGCTTATTAAAATTATTTCTTGCCAATTTGTGACACTCAGAGTTATTCATTATTATTTTAATTTACATTTGTTCCATGGCTTCTGAGGTTGGGTACCTATTCATGTTTGTTAAAAGGCTGCATTTCCTTTTGTCTGTTGCCTCTTTACGTTCATCCACTTTTATGTGGGCCTAGCCCAGCACTGAGATTGTCTGTGTTACAGATACTGATTTTTAGTGAGTCTGTCTCATCATTGAGTGCTTAGTAATGTTGATGAAGATGCCATGTGAGTTAGTATATTCTTACTACTCTGTAGACTGGAGATTATGCTTCAGCTGTCTAAAATAGTTTATAATTTGTACCATATTCAATATGTCATATTTAATATTAAATACCAAGTTTCAAAATCTCAGTGCCTCACCTGTTTTAAAGATTCAGTGATCATAATTTCATGGTTGGATACTATCAACTTTTAAAGTTATGTTTATGTATGAAATTTCGTAAACCATTATTACTCTAACCTGGGTTTCTCTTTATAGGACATAGAAAGCAGGATTAGTAAATTTTCAACAGTTTTTGGCCTCATGTGAACTACTGGAGTTTTATGTCCAGTAATAACTCCCTATATTCTTGATCTTTAGAAAGTATATTCTCTGTAGCTCTGTTCATATTCTTTGATAAATCCATTGAGTATCCTCAAAAGAGGTAGGGTTAGAGATAACGGGAAGAAAAAAATCTCTTTTTGAAAATTCTTTTTTTAACCATGAGAAACAAAAGGGAAATCTGAAAAGAATAGGTAAGTATATAACTTCATGCATAAAAATAAAATTTAGATGGGTCAAGAACTTAGAAAGGCAGGACTTTAAAACTTTTAGAAGAAAATGGGGAAATGCAAATTAAAACCACATGACAAAATGTACAAGTTTTTTTTTTTAAGATTTTATTTATTTGAGAGAGAGAATGAGATAGATAGAGAGCATGAGATGGGGGAGGGTCAGAGGGAGAAGCAGACTCCCTGCTGAGCAGGGAGCCCGATGCGGGACTCGATCCTGGGGCTCCAGGATCATGACCTGAGCCGAAGGCAGTTGCTTAACCAACTGAGCCACCCAGGCGCCCCCAAAAGTCTGATAGTAATTGGTGAGAGCAGGGAGCAACAAGAAATCTCATGAAATTGTAGTAGGAGGACAAATTGGTATAGCTGTCTTGGAAAATAATTTATTACTTAATAAATTTTAAAAGTATGTAGTCCCTGCAACCAACAATTTTACCCTAAAGAAATGCTTGTACAAATATGCAAGGGAAAACAATTACAAGAATATTAATGGAAACGGGGCACCTGGGTGGCTCAGTTGATTAAGCATCCAACTCTTGATTTTGGCTCGGTCATGATCTCAGGGTTGTTGGATCAAGCCCCGTGTTGGGCTCCACGCTCAGCACAAAGTCTGCTTGTCCCTCTGCCTCTGCTCCTTCCCACCGTTCATGCTCCTTCTCTCCCTCTCTCAAATAAGTAAAATTTTTAAATCTTTACAAAAGAATATTTATGGAAGCATTATTTGTACCTGGAGAGAAAAAAAGCTGAAAATAGTCTAAAGGGCCACCAATAGACCAAATAAAATGGAATATTGTACAGGAGTGAAAATGATCTATTCATGTATCAGGAGGACTGAATCTCAAATATAATGTTAAGAATAAAAAACTAAGTTATCAAGGGTGGGGCATGTGTGTAAATACGTATGCCACTTATATATAGCCTAAAAGCAAAGAACACAATATTGTTAGGAGATCGATGTGTGGCAAAACAAAAACACAGGCATGATTAATGCAGAGCGTAGGCTGGTGATCACTTCTAGGAGAGAACGCAATCTAGGAGGGACCCTGGGTGCTTCAACAATCCTGTTCTAGTTCTTGACTGGGTGTTAAGTATGTAAGTGTTCATTTTATAGTTCTTTAAGATCTACATATACTTTATAATGTTTAATATATTTTACACCCTTCAAAGAAGGGCTTTGATATCACATCAGTGGTTCTTAAGCGTCAGGTTCTCTTTCAGTAGCCCTCGTGTGCTTAAACAAGCATCAGGAGTTGTTCTGATGACTGAGGTCTAGCTAGCCAAACAAATCGTCAGACTGTAGATTTTATTGAGCTTCCACTCGTGTGCTTTATTAGTTTCTTGAAATAGCAGATGATGTGACCGTGCCTTTATTGAATAGCACAAACTTAATAGAAATTTTGATAGAAATTTGATGATTTTAAAATTTTTTCTCTGAAAGTAATTCACGTGCATTAAGGGAAAGTTGGAAAATCCTGAATAGTAGTGAAAAGAAAATATGATTTTCTAGGACAGCTTTTTAAAAATTGCCTCGTTATGGTTCATTGGACTTTGAAGAAAGACATCATTCATAGAAACTGTATTATAATTCATAATTCTTTTTTGTTGTCAAGATGAGCAATATAATGGCTTTGTCGTGGCCTTAAAATAGCCTCCATAGGATGAGAACTCCGTTTTTGCAACCCAGCACAGTATATTTGATGGCCTATGTCTATTAAACAAACACCCATGTTCTATAATATATAGGAAAATTACAAATTGAATTTTTTATTTTTTTTAAATGTCAAGATTTTTATTATCCAACTTTAGTATGTTGATTAGGACCTCAAATTACGCTCCCTGTTTCTCTTGAATTGTGTTATTTTCTCATCTCTTCTGGTAGTTAACTACCAAAATTAGAAAAAATACAAAATGTACCTACTTACTAACACATCCATAAAGAGATGTTTTTTTCCAAAAGAGAAAAACTTCTAGCCTGGGTTTCAGCAATATTGAACAGGAGACATTGCTTTTCTTTGAAATGAGATCTAATCCAGCGTTCAGTTTTGGTACCCCACCTACGGTACAGATGCAGTGTGCGAGTCTGTCCATGTGCACTGTAATGGGATTCTCGGGCTTCAAAGAGCTTAGACGCTAGTGGGTGATAACCACCTGTGACCAACACCCTGGCACACAGAAGGACCACTTGAGCAGACCACGTCACTTCACAGAAGACTTTTCTCCTACAGGTGCTGCTTGATCTGTATCTTGAAGGTAGGAAGTAACCAACTAAACGGGATAGGGGAGGGGGGAGGCACCTTTCCAGGTAGGGGGTAGCAGCATGCGCAACAGCCCAGAACCACTGAGGCCGGTGGCTCGGTCCAGGACGTGCATTTTGGTTCAGTGAAAGCACGGGCATGTTGAAGTACCTCCTGTAAACAGGAGAGAGAGACCGGCAGGTCATGCAAGTAGCAGGGTTTAAAGATACGCCTCTGCTGTGGGCAGACGGTACCCCCGCCCTTACTCTGCAGTCTGGCGACTCTGGGGCTCCATTTCTTTGTAAACTGTTTGTCATACCTTCCTCACAGACTCGTGACGATCCAATAAGATACTCCACGCGGAAGTGCATTATAAAGTATTATACATGGGATCCATTTTAATACCCCTAAAGACATGGAGTCCACCCTGAATTGGACGTTAACAAAAGGAGGCTCTGAAAGGTATTAGTCATCCCAAAGAGCAAATAACAAGATCATTTTTATTTGGCTTTGAATTGTGTTAGAGGTCTCTTACTAAGCTCGGCTGAGATTGAAATTCATTTGTATCCTTTGAACACATATAGACAATGGCCCTTATTTTAAAAATTCCACAGAACACCTACAGCTAACTCAATGATAGGTATTGAGATTACTCAAATGAAGCTGCAAAGCCCCTTCATGGAATATCCTGAATTGAACCATGACCCAAGGGCGTAGAAACTGACATCTATACAAAAATAGCACCTCAGTTATTGGCGGGGGGGAAAAAAAAACCTTGTTCACACAGCTTCATCCGAGAGACCTCAGGAATACAAAGGGGGTCTTATCAAGAATAACTTTTTTTAGACTAGTATTACGTGGCAGCCAAAAAAGCACGCCACCCCTAGCATATTCCTCCAGGGAGGAACTTACTACTCAGTTGCAGTAGTACAGTTCGCCGGCGGCCTCCAGTCCGAGCGCCTGCAGCTTCTGGCCTGTGGGCAAGCAGAGGCCCCACTCTTCGGGGCAGTCCCGGCCCATGACAGCATGGCAGGTACAAGGGCCTGGCCATTGCTGCCCAGTGCTGGACTCCTCAAATAGGCGACCTTTTCTCTGAAGCTCCTCACTGAGTCAGCCAAGACGTGGTCTCCCTTGCTCCCCCTTTCCTGGGCATGGGATGCACCTCGCAGCCCGCAGGCTTCCCCACCCAGTCCCACTTCCTCTCATGGTCATATAACCCCTTCCATCAAGCCTCTTGCCCTCCTTTCTCCATCTCAGCTTCTGTTTCCTGGAGAACCTGGCTAATCTAGGCAGATTGCCAGCCCAAATCCTAGGCAGAGTAAGTTTGGACTTCTGTTTCAGTCTGGCGGGGTGTCTGAGAGATTCTGCCCTTCCCTGTGTGTGTGGGGCTTACAGATACAGAGAACCTTACTGACTGCAGGAAAACTTTCACTCCTTCACCCATGTTAGTTCCCCACGAATTTTCCCGACCACTCGGAGATGGTCGTGCCACCAAGGAAATGCCTCTCTTTTTAGAACCTTGCTGGGGGGTTCCCAGGGTAATCCCTAGGAGTCTATCCCACAAGAGCGACTGTCGAGAGAAGGGACTGGATGCCTATGTGGTGTCCATCTTTTCTCACAGCTCTGGACCTTCATCAAATTTCAGGGTTCCCCAAACAGAGAAAAGTCCTTGGAGAAAGGTAGAGTCCAGGCGTTCAAATCATTAAGGCACAGTACGTCCACACTGTGCAGTTATAAGAAGAGTTAAGGTGAGAAGGAGAGGAACGGTAAATTTGGTCAGAAAAGTAATCTAGCCAAGTCCAGTTATTTTAAATGAAGAGCTGGGCTTTGCGAGACTCTCTTTACGATATTGTGAAAAGCAAAACTATCTTAATCTGAAATATAGTCTTGTTTATTCCCCATACTTATCAAAATGGTTTACTATTTATAAAAACTGGATTAATTTTTTTAATAAATATGAAAGACCCACTAAAGTTAGTGTGCAGAAATGTTCATTTTATGTATATTTAGTGCCATCTGCTGGCTGTGATGGATCATAACATTTGTCATGAACTACCTACAAAAATTGTAAAGGTGCTAGTTTGCATTTGTTTTAACAGAAAACAGGAGAAATTCCGGGAGAAACAAAGAGAACTCACAGACATGAACTGCACTTTTAGTTGTGATTATGTCGGCAGACAGTAATAGAACAGTCATTCCTGGCTCTTCTTTGCCTTACCCCGTCTGTACTATGTCTTCCATCTATCTCCCTCCTTCTCCTGTGTCTCCGGAACCTCTCTTCACTTTGGCCCTTGCCTCCCTGTCCGAGATCACGGGCGCTGCCAACATCACACATTTCACTCAGCAATAATGAACTGCTGGAAATCTCCAGCATCTCTTTGTCCCATCTGGGCTCACGTCGATCCTTCAATCTAGTAAGATGTCACCTGTCCTCTGGCTTCCTCTTGCTGCTCATCTTCCCATCTCTGCCCAGAAGTCCCCTCCTCTTGGAAGCTGGTCCTGTCCAGCTCTTCCGTGGTCTGCTAGCACCACTCCAATTGCCATGTTGTATTGCTTAAAAATGATCTGTTTGCCTTCAGAAGCCTCTTATTGAGCTACACACCACTTAAATGCAGGATTTGTGTCTTAATTATTTCTGGGTTCCTCCCAGCACAGTGCCAGGCACATACCAGATGCTTAGTATACGTTGCATGAAGTCATAATGTGGAAAATGTTTAGGCTAAAGGAAAAAAATAAAGATAGAGTGGTTGGGGATCCCCTTGGGTCATTTCCCCCCTGCTTTCTGCCTGTACTGCACGGCTAACTTACCCCAAAATGGATCAATATATTTTTAATTATTTCTTAGGTAGCCAGCACCCTGTTGGATGTTCTAAGGATCAAATACAAACTATTAGGATGTGGGTTAAGACTGGGTTTGAATCCCTGCTCTATCACTTACTAGCTGGGCAATTCATTTAACGTTTAAAATTTTTCTCATATGCACAATGGAGGTATGAAGGGGTATCCCTCAAAATGATCTTTTGAAGTAAAAAGTGAGGTAATACACCTAAAACATATAAAATAGAGTAAGTGCCCAGCAGGTTGCTTGCTGTTGTTCTTTTTGTCATTGTTCTTGCTAAAGTCAGATCAGCACAGAGCACCTGCTGAGTGGATTGGGTTTCTATTCTCCATTCAATACTTTGCTTATTCTTCAGGGACCGTCTGTCCCTTCTCGAGTCTACTATCAACACTTCACTATGCCAACTTGGGAAGCTGTACTATGGTATTGTTTCTCTGATGAGGGCTAACTTATATCTTTAATTTTAGGAGGTCATTATGCTAGACATAGAAAATGCACACAGCCTAAATATATGATTATAGCTTATCTGGCAAAATAATGATGGCTATGGTATAGTGGTATTTTAAGTTTTAAAATAACTTTGACTTTACTCAGGTGGTCTTTCCCTCCAAATATAAAAAAACACAACATCACCATCTTTGGAATTTGGCTTCTGACAAACTCCTCACCAGTAAAGGCAAAGCAAATTGAAAAAGAGAAATAACTGCTTCTCAAGTGGAAACAAATCTAAATACCATCAAGGGAGTTGAGGTGCTGTGCACAAATTTTACCTAATGTCACAGCCTAGTTGAGTAGCAGCTGAGGGAAGGTGGCTGTTTCTGTTTACTCTTGGAAGGGCTTTGTAAATGCTTCTCTAAATTTCTATTTTTACAGCAGATGATTTTACCTTAACAGAATCAGAAAGCAAAAAGGTAAACAGAGGCAAAGGTTTGTGGCTTGGTTCTTTTTTTTTTTTTTTTAGGTTTTATTTTTTATTTTATTTTATGTTTTTATTCTTATGTTAATCCCCATACATTACATCATTAGTTTTAGATGTAGTGTTCCACGATTGACTCGGTTCTTTAATAAGTGGTTCTGTTGCTCTTTTTCCTACCTCCTAGTCCCATTGCCTGAAACAAGGTGAGAAGGAGAGGAACGGTGAAGAGAGAAGATGTGGAGGGAAAGGGAAGGAAGTGGTGGTTGACAGACAGCAAGTGTCTGGGTTGCACCATGTTGGAACACTTTCCCAGAACCTCTTACTGGGTAGAGCCATGGCATGGACATTTCCAGTGGGAAACATGGGGTTTAAGATCAATCTCTCAGATCATCCACATGGGTTGGAGAGTCAGTCTAGCCCACCTCAGATTTTCCACATTCTGCTCTTTGTATTAACCATGGCTGTTACTTATCCTAACCGGTGATTCTCTCTGGGCATTATTTTCCCACTAGTACCACCACCCAAGAAAAAACAAACTTAAATTTCAGTTTCAGAATATTTTAGCTAATGCCATTGTCTCGTCTTAGGTGGTTTATAATTATGGATTCGCATACACTCCTGTGAAATAAAATATTCTATGTCAAATACTTTCATACTTTTAAATCTCCTGATACACAAAAGCCCATACTTCTATTCAGTAGGTCCACAGTATGCCAGAAGCAGGGCCATAGAGAAGTAGAAAGTAGAAAGGGATCCTCCATGAAGAGACTTTTTGTCAACGCCACTCCCTCTTGCGGGAAAATTAATATAGTCACCATAGTAAAGGCAAGAAGTCTGGTGTTATAACAAGTTTCTCAACTGAGTCTCTGGAGACATCAGACATTAGAAGATAAATATGAGGATATGGCAAAGGTATACAGAGACTCTCTACAAAGTCCCCTATTTTGTTCTCCAGATCAGAAAAATAGGCAGGAAGGAAATTTCTGCTTCCTGTTTTAGGTCCCCACTATGCTGATAAAGACTCCCATTGCAGAATCTACAGCATTTTGGTGCCTTTACTCTCTACTTACTTTCATTTTCCTTGAGGGTACAAAAAGCGCCTTGATAGGAAAGCAATTTCTTTGCATGCCCGAGACCAAGTTCAATGCCTGGCTTCTCACAAGCACTTCGTAAATGTTTTCAGAATAAACTTATATATTCAAACAGATCCCACATGCACGGTTCCCATGGAGAACCAGATCTGGACAAATAAGGGAAATCAATGGGGGTCCTGAGATTAAAAGAGAAAAGAGTTGAGCATCTTATAGTATTGCTCTGACGGAGTCCATTCTTGGAGGACACCTATCTAGATTTTCTGTTTGCAGCTGCTTCTCTCCTGCCTGACCAGCGGAACACCTCTCTTGCAGGCAACTCACTCCAGTTTAGATGATTTCTAAGGGGCTTTCAGCTCTAAAAAAAGCCCGTGCTCTGTGTATGACTCATTGGCACCAATGCTTTTCCTGCAGGGGGAGGGGGAAGAAGAGAGAAGCAGCTAAAAACACACAAAAATGACAAAATGACCAAAGCTTTTGGATTGGGGTGGGAAATATGTGAGCCCTGGAGTTCTGGAGAGGTCTATCACCACAAGAAATCTGAGGACATAGATGAAATAATGAAAATCCTTGTGGCTGAAAAACACAAGCAAAGATGGGTCGCGAAGAGACCGGAGACGAGCATAGGCATCATTTTGAAAAGTAGGGAAGTTTCCATTCAGTGTTTTTTCAAGGTAGCTCCAGAAGCTGAAGTGGGTGATTTCTTAACAACACGTCCAGAACCAGAATTCAGTCCAGTTTAACTCTGTGAAGTGCTTCGTAAGTCCCGCTCACCTGGCTGGTGGCAGAAGGAGCAGTGGTGAAGACAGGGTATTAACCACGATTTTTATTTTCTGTATTTTGATGCTTTGACATCTGGGCACCTGCTGACCCAGGAGGCACGGCCCCTCTGGGGGTGCGCTAATTCCTGGAGACAATAGGCAGCTACAAGGGCGCCTTTCATGTACACACTAGCCAATCCTTGGCCCTTGCCCCTACTGCCTGTTTTATAGGCTCCCATGATCCGGCCCGTCACCCACCTGCCCTAACCACCAGAGCCAGGGGCCAGGCAACTAGGGACAGCCCCTTTACCCCCGCTCCGGCTGGAATTAGTCAAACTAATTTACTTACATTGACTTACATTTGCTTGCCCATTCCTTCCCATTGAAACCACAGTAAAGCCCCTTGCCCACATTCCCCCCGCTTCCCTCCGCCTCCTGATTGGCCTCGCTACTTCCCCTGCAGCCTGGCATGGGGTGCGCCCTCCGCTGGGGGAACTGTGAGCTTTCTGCGTGAAAGTCATTGCCATGGCCGCGTGTCTGGCCACGCACGGTTAAAACGAATCCCGCAGGCCCCAATCCCGGACACGGACCCCCCGGCGGTGAGGGAGGCGAGGAACAAGGACTGGCTAATGAGCAGGGAGCTGCAGAGACGTTCACCGAGCCGTGGGCTCGCGGTTAAAGGAGAGCATCCTGCTTCCGCCGCGTGTCTGCTCTCCGGACCACGGAGAGTCCCCGCTACCTCGGCTCGGGCTGCCCCCTCGCGTGAAGCCCACGTCCACGGTTCAGGCCTTTGAAGCGTCTTCGGTTTACCCGCACCCATTTGCTGGAATTTAAAATTCTCTGCAGGAAATCAAATTCCCCTCTGCAGCGATTTTGTGACAGTGTGAGGTGTGTGTGTGTGGTTCAGTGTAGTTCCTGAGGGTGCGGAGCTGTTCCCAGAGATGCGATAAATGTCGCATTCAGCCAGACAGGGAAGGTGCTCAGTTTAGAACATGCAGGTGAATGGCTGCTGTGACATCTTGCTGATACCTCTCGGATGCAAAGTTCCCCGAGTCTGGAAAAGCCTTGGGAAATAACGCGAAATTGCCTTGCCTGCACTCACACGCCAGTAGAATGTAAATGCTTTTTTTTTTTTTTTTTTTAACTCAAAAAACATTTTTAAGGCTTTTGTTCCACCACAGAATGGCAACGCTACAGCCGCCCAGGTGCGCAAGGATGTGGGGGAAGCGCGGCGCACCGGGCGTTTGGTTACTAATGCAGTCAGAGACACAGGAAGGCAGAAAGTGTGTTCTTAAATGATGTCTTCACGCAAAAGTAAAAATGAGTGACTTGTAAAAAGGTCTGTTGAGCTGTCTGCTATGCAGCTGAGGGAAACTGAAATCAGAACTGCCATTATGAGTCTGGGTTGACTCAGATCCTCCATTTCAATCTCCTCACGGTGATTAATAATTGTAGGTTGAAGAGAAAGACATCTGACTCCCCGGTGCTTTAGCTGACCTGTCTCTGAAGTAGAGACGATTCAGTGGGACCACTCCCGCGAGCTCCAGGATGCTCGTGTTTGTGAAGTGCTCACCCTTCAGGGATGAGACACTGTCATTACAGGGCTAGTTCTGAGAGATGTGTGGTATGTTATTGTTAGCAGGCATGTTGAAGAAAGCCAGAAAAATAGCACTCACTGGCATCACTCATGATGCCAAGAATCTGGAAGTCAATTTTAAGGCAAAGTCAGACAATTAAAAATATTTTTAAAATCACATTTCTGCTATGTGCCAGAGACTGGAAGGAGCTCAGAAGGCAGATATAAATTCTCTGCCCTCAAGGAACCTCAAGGAGGAAACAGACATACAAAGCAACAGTGGAGCATGGAAGAAGTCCCCGTTATTGTTTTCACTCTTTTTTTCCCTCACCATTTTGCCCAGAATGCAGCACCAGTCATAAGGAATTGGATAACAGAGTGGCCTGAATAAATTCTCCGAGGAACAGACATACAAACCAACTAAGTACTACGGGTCATGATTGTAGTAGCAGTAGGGTATGTTTCCGGAATGGGAACATAAAATTGGAACACTGGATCATTATGATTCCTGAAAGGTTGAAAGCCAGCCATATGCAAATGAGTCACATGCGGACTAATGGACAAAGCAAATCAGATTCCCTCAAAGTCTCTAAAATTCCCATATAACTAGCATTCCTAAAAGCCTACCCAAAGAGGGAAGGACTGGGAGAGGCAAGTTGTATATAGGATTCACTAACTGTTGGATGTCGGGTCCTACTGAGCCTGGCGTTGTTGGCCAAGATGGAGTGAGCCCTCAACCTCTCTCACAAATTGTAACTAAAAACCAATACAAAATACCCCAACTCCTTAAGGAATCTGAAAATTCGGCAGTGGAAGGTAGGTTGGAGAGGAAAGACAAAAATTTAAGAAAAGGCAGCATTGGGATATTTGGGGTTTTTTTCCTTTCATCTCAATGCTTTGACCTGATAGTGGCCCCAGTTACGGAATGGCGCACAACTCACCGTTGTCAGAATTCTGAGAGAAAACTCCTCTCTCGACCAGAGCAGGAAAGGCGGCCCCGTGAGCTGACGAGTGTGCCACACATCGACTTTTCTCCTTTTCTCCCCCCTCTTACCTCTCACACAAGAGTGGCCCCAGTCTGGAACTTCACCGCGGTGGCTGTGGGCCTGAGCCCTAAAGCACTGAGGAAAGACTAGGCTCTCTTGTCAGAGGAATCTGGCAAAAGCGTTCCCAGTGGTCCAAAGAGTACGGAAGAAGTCCCCATTATTGTTTTCACTCTTTTTTTTCTCACCACTTTGCCCAGAATGCAGTACCAGCCACAAGGAATTGGATAACAGAGTGGCCTGAATAAATTCCCTGAGGAACTCATCTTTCTGGCCAGAAGAACCAGCTGCAAGTGTTCCTGAGAGTGTGAGGGAAATCCGGGAGAGGTCAGAACTGGAGAAGGGAAAACTCTGGTTCTGTGTACAAACCAACACAACGTCTGGGCTAGTGACGAAGCTGCATATGCATGAAAACAGACCCAAAGCAGCGTGGCCACCACTTAGACCTGACCTAAGAGTGAAGCCGCAGTCTCACAGGACTGGTGATCTGTATCTAACTAGGCTGATTGGCTGATGCGAAAGCAAGCAAACAAACAAAACCAACATTCTCTAGATTTCTCTCTGGAGGAAAAAAAAAATAATCCAACAATCTCCAAAGGATTTTAACAGGACCCAGAGCTTCACAACATCGTATCAAATTGTTTAGAATACAATCTAAAGTGAGTTAACAAAGAACCAGGAAAATGTGGCCAATTCTCAAGGGGAAATCTATCAACAGATGCCAATCTACTCCAAAACAGTAAAATGCACATTCTTTTAAAGTGCCTAGATAGGCCATGTTCTGAGACATTAAATAAACCTTAGAATTTTTTTTAAAAGCATACCAAGTATGCTGACAATAATATGTATAACCATAACAGAATTAGAGAAAAAAGAAATAAAAACAGAAAGATACCTAGGACATACCAAAACACTGGGAAATTAAGCAAGGCAATGCTAAATAGCCCCCTGCTTATTTAGTGGAAAAGAAGTCTCAAGGTAAATAAAGTATTTTTAAATAAATAACAATGAAAACACAGCTTATTCACCACTGTCGGAAGGACTTAGAAAAAAAAATGTAGGACAAAATGCTCATATTAAAAAGAAAGTCTCAAACCAATAATCTAAGCTTACACATTAAGAGACTAGGAAAGAATCAACTAAACCCAAAATAAGTAGAAGGAAGGAAATAATAAAGATAAGAGCAAAACCCAATGAAAGAGAAACCAGAAAAGGGAGAGAAAGAGAGCGAGCGAGTGAGAGAGAGCGAGCCTGTGTGCATGATCATCATAGCGTTATCAGCGATCAAAGAGTAGATACCACTAGGAAGAGGAACACCAGGAGACCCTTGTCCTCGGGGGGCCTGGGCCCCGTGGAGAAACCGGAGGTTCGTTGGAGGAGATTATCAGGACTTCGGACCTCAGGACGAAGAGACACACCCAAGGAGGGGCTGTGGGTAGTTAGCTGCAGACTCAGAATGGTGCCAGACTGACGAATGGGTAGAGCCAGGGTCTGGGGCCAGTTTAAAGGCCATGTAGGAGGAAAAACATGGTGGCCAGAATTTTGTTATCCCGAGTCATGTTCAGCCTAGCTCTTGAGGGAGTTCTATCATCTCTCATGACACCATGAGGCATGACTGTTTATAAGCAGAGATTCCCTCAGGGGACATAAAGACAGAGAGTCTGTGAGAAGCCTGACCTGATTTGGCCAGAGCTGAGCTGGCAGCCAGGACAAAGTCAGCATCTTTCCCCCCTTTCTCTCAAAGGGGAATCCTAGCACAGTTAGGAGAGAAGGTGGCTACCACAATGCGTGGCATTTAGAAGGTGCTCACAACACACTGGTCTCCCCCCACCCCCCTCAGAGGCCAAGCTCTCTAAGGCCATGTGGGAGCTGTCACTTCATGGCAGAAAGAACCAAGTCCCAGCAGAAGCCAGCAGAACCTGTGGCTGCCACTGTGGCCGGTACCTTGAGGAGGATGAGGTCTAGGAGAGGTGCTCCGTAGAACAGCCTCGAAGTGGGCGGGGGAGGCCAGTGGACTGGCAGGCGGCCCTGCCGCAGCCTGTTTGCCCTCATGGAAGAGCCTCCAGGAGGAGGAACAGGTGGGGCCCACTATGGGGCTGACTCCCTGTAGAGAGCTGCGAAGACCCCCAGGGGAGAAGACCGCTCAAGAGAAGGGGTGAGGGGGCAACGAGCAGAGCCTGGAAACAAAGCCTTCACTGCCGAAGGAAGTGGGGATTCCGGGTTCGGTGTGGAGGCAGTTACACAGCCCCGGCCCAGCCCAGCCTCTGGGAAGCAGGTGCTTGTCTGTTTCCTCTGAAGAGGAAAGACACTGTATGTTTTTTTCAAGAGTAGTTTTGGCTGTAAATTCTAACTCAGGGGGTCACAAGCCCCTGTGGTTGGCATTCCTCCAACAGTCAGTAACGCAGAGCTGGTCCTTCCTCCCCACACCTCACAGGCCCCCACATGGCTCTGTTCTCTACACATCTGTGCGGGGGTGGGGGGGGGCAGAGAGGCTGTACCTCCCATCAGGAGGAACTCGCCCAGCTGTGAGAGCCCCGCAGACAGGGCCTTCTGGGGACGGGCAGGGCATATGCAGGCCCGCAGGGTGCAGGCAGCTGCAGCCTGGTTCTCGCACGCCTGTGACGCATCTTCTGGAGAGTCCCAGAAATACCGGGGGCTGGAGCTCGCAGGTGGAGAAGGTGTGAAGGTCCTGCAGATGGCGGCCAAGCAACCGGTCGGTGAAATTTATGTATGTATGTATGTATGTATGTATGTATGTATGTATGTATGTATGTATTTATTTATTTATTTTAAAGATTTTATTTATTTGAGACAGAGAGAATGAGATACAGAGAGCATGAGAGGGAGGAGGGTCAGAGGGAGAAGCAGATTCCCCGCTGAGCAGGGAGCCCGATGCGGGACTCGATCCAGGGACTCCAGGATCATGACCTGAGCTGAAGGCAGTCGCTTAACCAACTGAGCCACCCAGGCGCCCAAAGCTTTATTTATTTGAGAGAGAGAGAGAGAGAAAGAGAGAGAGAGCGAGTACATGAAAGGGGGGAGGGTCAGAGGGAGAAGCAGACTCCCCGCCGAGCAGGGAGCCCGATGCGGGACTCGATCCAGGGACTCCAGGATCATGACCTGAGCTGAAGGCAGTCGCTTAACCAACTGAGCCACCCAGGCGCCCCGGTCGGTGAAATTTAAATTGTCCTGCTAGTTTGACCTCTTTTTTAACTGCATGTTGGAGGAAAACTTGGAAAGATAAGGCGGGAACAGTAATGATCAGTAGTTATCATTCACTGAGCCACTATCTTGGGCCGGGACTATGCTTAATGTTCTAACCATGTTATTTACTCCTTATCACAGCCCTGAAACTCTGCCTTCTTCTCCCCCTCCTCTTCCTCACTATACGTAAATGCCTTGATTAAAGGAAACCTAGAAAGCAGAAATATAAATTTGGCAATGAATCTTTTAATCAGACTTTGATATTATGACAGGCAAAAATAAGCTGGTTCTCATCTTAAAAAAACAAACCTATTTAACAAAGTCAACACTTGGTAAATATTTGTTGATTCAGTTCGCGAAACATATAGATGTCAAATGAAAATACATATGCCCCAGAAATGAAAAAGATAACTGATTTTTGCCTAGCACACAGTACCAGAACAAGGCTGTACCCCAGGCGGCGCCATTCCCGCCTCTGTGTGTGTGTGTGTGTGTGTGTGTGTGTGTGTGTGTAAGTGGCGCCCCCTGCAGGACATCCCTGGGACACCACCTGAGTGCAGGCCACCCAGCAGCCCTGAGTATATTACAAGTGAAAATGATTTTTATGTATCTTATGCCTTTTTGCCAATCTCTTTGGAAGAAGCAGATGAACATTTACAATTTTAACAGAGAATGTTTATTTTAGAACAGAGAAGCTAGATTAAAAGATCAGCTGGGGCCCAGAACACACATATTTTTCCTGTAGATCCAGCCAAATGTGAGACCAGGGACGGGGCCTAATTCATCAGAGCCAAGCAACACTGCAGGCAGGCTGTATGGGACCCACCTACTTTTGCCACACAGCCTGTCTTCAAATGCAAGCACAGCCAGCCAACCGGTCGGAGAAGGACGGGGGGGGTAAACCAAGGCTGCCTGCAGGCTTGGCACCTCTCCGTGCCAGAAGCCACCTGCACGCAGCATCGTGCAGAGGAATAGCCATCGTGCCCTGGAGCCATTTCCTTCTAGAAACCAGCAGCGGTGGGGCTCATCCCAAGCAGGCAAAGGCTGCTGTGAGGGTGAGGTAGAAGGAGGAGGCCCAGACTGTGGAGGGCTGGGGCGCTACCTTAGTCTTCTCTGGCCCTCAGGGCCCACAGCTGTCTGGTTACGACCACATTGACTGGAATGCACTGATTCTAGCCCCAGGTCCTCTGGGAGGTTCCTGAGCGATCTGGGAAAGTGACTTCTCCCGGAGCCTGCTGCACAACAAACCACTCCAAACTCAGTAGCATAAAATGAAAATAAGCATTTATTATCTTGCACCGTTTGGGTGTTGACAGGGCCCCGCTAGGCAGGTTTGGGTTCTTCTGCAATTATCATTACACGGTGGCTGGGCTACAGTTCTCGCGAAAACCTTTCCATCCGCATGTCTGCTGTCTGGCCTGGGGAGCCCTCAAGAGCTGGGGCTGGAACATCTCGGGCTTGTCGGACACCCCTCCCTAGCACAGTGTGGTCCCTCCATGTGGACCCTCCAGCAGGGTGGCTTTGGGGCAACTGCACTTACATGAAGCGTGCTTCTTATGCAAGGGCGCTAGTCCCAGGGGAGAGGCAAGTGGAAGGCGGTTACCCAGCCTCACAGGCCACACAGTGACCTGTTCACCACATTGTTTTCCTGGAGGCCTTTGAAAGTCCTGCTCATGTTCCAGGGGCGGAGATGTAGATCCTCCTTGATGGGAAGAACGTCAAAGAACTTACAGAGATGTTTTGAAAGCTCCACAGAGCCTCACTTTCTCCATGTTAACTAGGATACTAATACTTCCTGGAATAGATCTTTTGGGGGGGGTGGATGGGAGGATAAAGGGGGCTAATGCAGATGAACTCATGTGGCAAAAGTTAAGGCATGTCCAGATATAAAAGATGAACAATTAGAAAAAGCTGTCTGGTGTTACTAATTTTCAGACTGGACCATATTATAATATTTCAAAGGCTGAAAAGCAAACATAGTTTTCTCACTGACATTGTACTCTTCAGTAAACAGATCACCTAAGCCAAAAGAATATAATTTCTCCCATAGGATCAACAACAAAGCCATTTTGAATGAAAGAGAAATACAGCCTGTAAGCATTTGCGTTTCTTCCTGAGTTTGCCCTTGATCAAAATAAGGTTGCCCAACATTGCTATGCATCTTGTTAATTAACCCCATTGTCAAGCTCAATGTCTTGCAAATGTTGCTGCTGAGTATGAATGTTTATAAAGGAAAGAATTTAAAAACAAAAATGAACTGTCATTGGCCTATTTATCATGAAATATGATTGTTATTTTTATTCTACATGTAGCAATAAGACAAGTAAAAAGTTTTCCTTTGATGCAGGCAGGCTGAGTCCGAGGCCCAGGGGGTGTCCCTCAGGACCAGCCAAGACGGTTCTTGGCTTCATGCAGTAGAGAAATCAAATGCAAGCTGGAGAGAGTGAAAGCAGGGTTTATGGAATAGCATGAGTGACAGAATAGCAGATGGAGTGTCTGGCAGACTCAGAAAAGAAAGGAGAATGAGTCTCACTCTTGCTTGGGGTTAGGGATTTATACTGGAAAGGGGTCTAGGGTACGTGTTCCTCCAGGCATCCAGGGTAGTGTCCGGTCAAAGGCAAACATCAAGTGAACAATAGGTGTTATTCCTTAAGTCACTGAAGGTAGGAGTCTTGATGAAGCATCAGCCGAGGTTCGTTTGAAGCGAATGTGCTGGGTCATGTTTGGGATCCAGCTCTTTTCTGATGTTATCAGGTGTCTGGGGCCTAGGACGAAAGTTGGAGAATGATTCACTTTCTTGCTTCCCCCTTGAAGTGGGAACATAGCTTCTTTGGCTTATTCAGAGGCAAAATATAGAACATGAGTAAATGGGGCCTGGCAGAAAAACAGCAGAGACGGAGCCATCCTAAAATGGAGTCTGTTCCGCTTTCCCACCTCACCTTCACCCATTTCAGTTGTCATATTAATAACAATTCACTCATTTATGAGTTAGAACTCTTGGTTGTAAGCATTTTTTAAAAAAATGTGAGTAGGCTTAACAGAAAAAAGAACTGCAGGGTGCCTCAAGCCCCGGAGTGTTGGAACATGGCCGGACCTCAGGCAGGGTCAGCGAGCCTACTGGTAGGAAGCATGATTCTTCCGGATCCATTCCCTCATCCATTCTCTCTCTCTCTCCCTCCCTCCCTCCCACCCCTGTTCTCACGCTGTCTCTTGCATTCCACTCTTCCTGCAGATTGATTTTTTTCTACTTCTCAGCTGACATGACAAGCAGAAGGTAGCTGCTCTGTCATTTTCTATTTTGAGTCCTCCGTTCAGCCGACTTGGCCAAACTAAATTAGACGGAATTCTTGGGAGAGATGCTGTGCTTGGCCCTGTGTGGGTCAACGTCCATTCACCTGGGGCGAGGGGTCAAGCCACAGAGCACGGCTGCAAGCTCCTGGGTGTCGGTGGGGAAAGGTGGAGCAAGGCCCCGGGGGTGCTGGTGCTCAGGGAGACACTCCGGGGGTAGCTGCGACTTATTTACTCACACATTTTTCTGCTTTCCTAGACGAAAGGGCAGGACTATGTTTTATTTATTTGTTCCGTCCGTATCCAGCACACTACCCAACCCACAGTAAGTACTCAGAGCGTGCTGGATGTATGAGGAAAAATTTTACCATCACATTTACCTATTTATCATGAAATATGATTGTTACTTTTATCTTACACGTAGCAGTAAGACAAGTAAGATGTTTTCTTTTGACGCAGGCAGGCTGAGTCCGAGGACCCAGGGGGTGTCCCTCAGGACCAGCTAAGAGGGTTCGATAACAAAACCACCTAGAGCTCGGGTCATGGGTACAGCCTTTGAGAACCTTGTGATAATTAGCACATGAAGTGGGACGGTCTCTTTTACATTCACCTGGATCATTTGAAATGTAACCGAAAGGTATGTGCTAGTGTGTGAAAAACTTCTCCGTATAACTTCTTCTCTTTAATTAAATGTCACAAAATGCATTTTAGGTGGGATTCTTTGTTTGTAATTAATGGCATAAAGAAAAAGTGCACAGGGCGCCTGGGTGGCTCAGTTGGTTAAGCGACTGCCTTCGGCTCAGGTCATGATCCTGGAGTCCCGGGATCGAGTCCCACATCAGGCTCCCTGCTCAGCAGGGAGTCTGCTTCTCCCTCTGACCCTCCTCCCTCTCATGCTCTCTGTCTCTCATTCTCTCTCTCGCAAATAAATAAAAATCTTAAAAAAAAAAAAAAGAAAAAGAAAAAGTGCACAGTGATCAAGGGAAGTCTGAGGACGTAGCATTTGGATATATAGATAGTTTTTAGGCTTATCAGCTAAATAATGCTAATATGGGTAGAATACAAGCAATGTATGCTTTAGAAGTCTGTGGGCCAAAGACACACTAGGGCTTTACAAAATCTATTCATTGGAAATGGAAAAGAAAACAATACTGAGGATTAAGGGGAGAAGATTAAAGGTGGGAGGAAGACACACAGTGAAAATCTAGCATTCAAGCTAGCCCTTCTCAAAGGGAATCAAAATTTTGCACCAGTCTCATTTTAATAAAAGCAACACAGGGTTTTGAGCAAGAAGGGATTTAGGGAAGCGTATATTTCATCTTCTCATAGTAATATTAAGTGACTTGACCAAAGTCACCTCGCTGACCTGAAACATCAAGGGACCAAGATGTCCGGGCATGCGGATATCCAGGAGAAGTGGCTCATTCTTCCCCCAGAACCTGCTGTTTGCTGTTTCAAAGGGGAAAACTCTTAGCCAGCAGTGATTTAATCTTATGCAATAAATGCTGTGGATTCTGGGACTTCTGTCCTGTAGTCTTGGCAGGCAGTAGGATGCCCTGAAGCTTATCTCTGCAGCTCAACTGCAACCCTGGGGTGTTTGCTCTTCAGCCAGCTACTTTCCTTGCCCACTTTTTCAGAAAGGCACAGAGCTGGGAGGTCTGACACAAACTGCTGATGTCTAGTTTTACGCATCTTCCAGCTACCTTTTCCAACCCAGTCACATAAATATCTTTCCATTTAAGTCTATTCGCCAGCCTGGTGCTTCCCAAAATGGTGGTGTTGCAACCCCCCTGGGGGGTTGCAATGGGCTGTCAGCAGTAGGGCAAGTCGTGTCTTACTAAAAATTGAGTCCCAAAGTCTGCAAACAACTTACTTTTCAATACATAAATTAAAGAGAACTCAAGTTAATCCCTGTGATATATCACACTCAGTCGCCCTGAACATACTCTCTTGTGAAAGCCCATAATCGTTGGATGGGTGTGGATAACCTTCATTTTCAAGGAAGCAATTTTTAGCTCTTAAGGGAAACCACAACTCACGGTGCCTGTCTTTCATGAATGTTCCTCCTCACAAGAGAGTACAGAGTTAAGGATTGGGCAGAATGGCCCCCCATCCGGGTTCATATCCCAGTCCCACCTCTAACTAGCTGCCTGACCTTGGGCAAGTTACTCAGCCTCTCTCTGTTTTCCCCCTAGTAAGATGGAGAGAATAAAAGTATGCACCGTGTAAGTTGTTGTGAGGATTAAATAATGTGTATGAAAGACACAGAACTGTGCCCAGGCCCTGGTAAAGGCGAGTTTTAGAGTAGCTGTTGCTATTTATTATTGAGAGGCTTTTACTTTTCTGAAGATTTTCCTTGATGTTTTACCAGTAGTTTGGTCTCTGCGCATAAAGAACAAATACTTCATTACTGTGTTGAGTAATGCCTGCACATAACTACATAGGGTGCCTCCCCCTGGATTTCTTTTGTTTTCAAGATATTTCATATCCCATGGGCCTCTTCCTCGGCTAACTCCAGAAATATGTCTTGGGCTTGGGTAGCTCCAGGATAACCGAGATCTGGCACAAGGGGCTGTTCTCCAAAATGTTTCTTGACTCTCTTCACTGGCTCCTCACACTCGCACCTTGGTTCATTTCTCCTTCCCTACTTCCATCAGCTTTTCAGTTCTTTCTGTTTCTGGCTGGTCCAGGGAATGGGGGAGAGAGGAGATTCCTGCTCCAGTCTTCCAAGCTGTAGCAAAGCTGGGTCTGAGCCAGGGGGAAAACAGGAGTCTAGGAGGTGAATTCCAGGTTGAAGTTCCAAATGATTTTCCAATCAGCGCTATGTACTACTGTGCGCTGTGGGTTAAGGTGAAGTCTGTGACAGGTTTAAGTGTGGGAGAGGCTACAGAAGAGAGACTCAAATAGAGACGGTGTCCTGGACAAAAGTCTGCCTCTGATGTGTGAAAGCCACTCTTGGCTTTGAACGGAGTGACATCTTGCATTTCTTGCTACCTAATTGCTTTTTCCTTTTACCACACAGACCCTACAGAAAATAAATTAATATATGTTAAAAGTCCATCATGTAACCAAGGAATACAAATAAAGATAATTTCTTTCTTCCCAAAGGTTGTGGGGTCTCAGCCTCACCATTGGGCAGAGTCACCTGGGGAGCTTCTAAGAGGTTCATTAGAGATTTCATTAGTTTGGGTGAGGTCTGGGCATTGGCATTTCTTAAAGGCTCCTGGGTAGTGTTAATGTTGCCAAAGCTCCAGGGATGGGAGCTGGCTGAGCTTTGGTATTCACTGAGCGGCTGTGGCCATCCCCCCACACCTTCTTCCCCCCACTTCAGGCTCCAAGAAAAGGGTTGGGTGATACCAAAGACACCTTCCACAGAACTCAAAATCATATATCTGTGTAACCTTTTAACAAAGTTTAAAAATAGTACCTGGTCTATTGTTATCTACCTCGTTTTTTTTTTTTTTTTGGCAGTATTTTCAAGGCCTGTTTCCAAGATCCATCTTAAACTACTAAAGAATTATTAAGGACATTCAAGAGCTATTTCTCCACAATATGACTCCAAAAAAAAAAAAAAAAGAAGAAGAAGAGCGAAGGGTAGATTTTGTGAAAATGTATCTCTATTGCTTTTTTCCATTTTTTTCCCTACTGGCAAAATCTGTATGCTTCCTCTGAATGTCTCCTTCACAAATGTACAGGTTATTAAATAATAAAAGAGGAACTTGAGAAAAAATGTTTGTCTTCAAAAAATGAAAAATGGAAGCAAAAGCTAGAATACGTGCCTGTGGTGTGTCAGGTCCTGAGACACCACCCAGTGTGGACATGGGTGCTGTGGTGTGCCAGCCAGATCCTCCCTTCGGGTCTGTAGGGGAGGGTGGCTGGGGTGTAGGCTGCTGAGGGCTTACTGCTGAGCCCCTCTTCGGGACCTGGGGAATTGCTCTTGGGTGCGTACACTCCATGGAGCTGCCTTGCTCAGCTTTCCCCATCCCTTCCCCCCCTTGCAAGCAGCCAGCATCCATAGTTGGTTGGAGTGCTATCAAAGGCTCAGGCCCCTTGCTGCAAGCTGGGATGACCTTGAAGGGCCGTCCCAGCTCCTGAGCTCCCCGTTGGGCTGGCTGAGGCCTCAGTTGCATGTGTGCTGTGGCCCAATTCCTCTTCTGCCCTCGCTCCCTTACAGGTTCTGTTCTTGAGCGCGCCCCCCAACAAACCACCTGCATGCGCCTTTTCACCTCAGAGTCTGCTTCCTGTGCAACGTGACCTACTACAGAGCTTTCCTTCAAGAACGTGCAGTCTAACAGAGAAGTTGGATCAATAAATGGGCAAAGAGACTGTGTGGTAAGTAATATGACAGAAGAGTCTATGTTACTGGGTGTATAGCCCAGGGGGCGAGGAGAGGTGGGGGAGGAAAGTTCCTGCAGGAACTGGTTTCTAAGTGAGGTGTGAAGGATGAGTCAGTTGTTCTGGAGAACTGCTAGGGGCTGGGTAGGCATGAGTGGGACAGTTCAAGAGAAGAGCACATGTACAAGTCCAGGGGGATTGAGGGCACAGAGTATTGGGACAAGGCAGGGATGAGGCTGGAGAAGAAAGAGAAGCGGGAGAGCACAGTATGGCACAGATCGTGATGGCCTAATACGTCATGTTGAGGAATTTGGGAGGGCTGAACGATTTTTTTTTTTTTAATAAGGAGCAACATTATCAAATTTGCATATTGCATTCTCTGGAAGATTGATGGGCAGCAAGAGAAGATGCAAAATAACCAGTTTAGGAAGTGCTGCTTAAGACCATGGGAAAAATAATAGTGGATCATGGCCATAGGATAGAAAGAAAGGAATTTATTTGAGAGACATTTATGAGACAAATCAGTAGGATTCTGTGATTGATGGGATGATGGAAGAGAGAAGAAATAAGAATGACTCCCTGGATAGGGGATAGAGGGAATTGTGGTGCCATTTACTGAGATTAGGACACTGGTAAAGAAGCAGGTTTGGATTTGGGGGTTTAAGGTGCCAAAAGACATGCCAGAGTGATATCGAGTGTGCAGTTGTGGACATGGGTCTGAGATTCTGGAAGGAGATCTGGGCTGGAGACAGAAATATTCATCAGAGAGAGCAGTGAGAATGCTCAGGAAATGTATGTAGAGTAAAAAGGGGGAGAAGCTCATTTTTGAACCCCAGGGGAGATCAACATTTAGTGAACAAGATGGGATTTTAAGGGAGATTGGAAAAGAACAGCCAAAGAGACACAAAAACCAAGTATGTGGGTCAGAGAACCCAAAGGAAGGGTGTGGTCAGATGATAAGATGGAGACTGGGTGGCCTATAAACAACAGAAATTTATTTCTCACAGCTGGGAAGTCCAAGATCAAGGCACTGACAGGTTTGATGTCTAGTGAGAGTCTCTTTCCTGGTTCATAGACACCCTTCTTTTTGCTGTGTCCTTACATGGAGGAAGAGGGTGGAGGAGCTTGCTAAGTCTCTTTAATAAGGGCACTAATCCCATCCCTGGGGTTTCCCTTCTCATGATCCAATCACCTCCTAAAGGTCCCACCTCCAAACACCACCACACTGTAGATTAGGCTTCAACGCGTGACTTCTGTAGGGACACTCCATACCGCTAGTGAACATTTGCCGCATCT
The DNA here is from genome assembly GCF_029215605.1 of Mirounga angustirostris. Classification (NCBI taxonomy): domain Eukaryota; kingdom Metazoa; phylum Chordata; class Mammalia; order Carnivora; family Phocidae; genus Mirounga; species Mirounga angustirostris. The sequence goes on from NW_026991720.1 coordinate 41,951,279, forward strand.
CCTCTGGAGAATGGGCCCAGGGGAATATGGAAGGGTTTCAGGAAGCACTTAGGGTCCAGCTACTGATGGAAACTAAGAGTTCCTAGGGATTACTGCCTTCCATGTTGTGGGATTTCTCCAGTGTTCCTCAGTAGCACTGGGTACAGATCTGAAGTTGGACAGTGACATTTTGCCAGGTTGGTGAGAGAGGAGGACCATGCAGTGGGGGAGATGGAGATCTTGGCAGAGAAGGCTGTAGTGATAGGCCTTGGCACTAGACATGGAATAACCAAGAGACTTAGAGGCATGGAGGTTGGGTTGTTTGAATTATAAAATGTAGAGGCAAAGCCAGTCGGGGTGATGACAAGGATTGGGATGAGCCCATAAGAGTGGGTGGATGACATGGAGTGGGAGTGCAGGTCACCAGAGAGAAGGATGTCAGGGAGCTGAGGGGCTGGGTGTTAGACAGGTGTGGAAGTTCTTCAGAACAGTGGAAGGATCTGAGCAGATTGGGGCCAGGGCTAGAGTAAGTGCCCATGGAGGACAGCTATGATGACGAGTAGAGATGCCTTGGAGCTCAGAGGAGCTCACCAGGAGGCAGAAAGGAGCTCCAGGGAGAGTAAGAGTGGCCTCATTGGGGAATGAACCTGTCGCAGAAGGGGCCTCTGGAAAGAGCTGAGGGGTGGAGACTACTGAGAAGAACTGAGTGTATCAGGGATGGACTGATGGCCTCAGGGAGCACAAGGTAAGGTTGGGTAGAGGCAACAGTTTAGGGGTGAGAGGCAAACTTGTGCAATGCATCCAGGTGCTTCCCCTGGAGCATGGAGATAGGAGTCTAGGTCAGTCAGTCCCCTACCTGATCGGTGGCTGGAGGCAGCTGAGAGACTCAAGTCTTCCGGCTAGGAGTCAGCAGAGGCCTGCCAGATGCAAGCAAGTCCTGGCCCAAATCAGAGCCTGGGGGAGGAATTCATTGGCTCTCAGTATTTCTAAGGCCCCCTGGGTGTGAGGGTTGCTCAGCATCCTTCAGGGAGGAGTCTGCTCAGGTCTAGATGGATCTGTGGGGCTTTGAGAGCCAGGAGCCATGTTGGAGCGCTCTGGGCATGTCATGCTCTAATTGTTACTTCATTTATTCACTCTTTAATCCATTTGTTTATTCCTGAAACTTACATTAGCTGTTTCTTCCCTTCCTCATTCTGAAAAGGATTTAAGATGTTCCTATTAGCACCTACTATATAGCATATCAGTCACATAGGGTTTCAGAAATATGCTATTCCCCATCTGCAATGCCTTCTCCATCTTTCCTTCTGTTCAAACAAAATCTATTCTTCCAACAAAGCCTAGACCCAGTTTCACCTCCTCCGTGCAAACCCCTCAGTCATGTCAGCCATGATCTCTTCTCTTTGGAGCTCTTTCAGTACTTACACTCTGGATCACATATTTTCCTATATAACTATATTTCATTCTAGCTTACCCTGCCTCTCTGACTAAACTGTAAGCCCTTTGGGGTTGGAGACTTAGTATATAAATTTTTAATGTCTCTAATGTCTACTAAGGCACTGAGGACATAGCAGGCCCTCAGTAACAGGCATTGCTGTTTAGAGAAACATGCATCTCTGCACTGGAGTGATTCTTGACGATGCACTGTAACTAGGACTAATAATGCACTCCCCGAGTTTCTCAGGAACACTCCATTTGAGCATGAACAGTTTAAATTACAAGGTCAGCTACCAGAAAGAGGGAAATTAAATTTGAAAAGCAATAAAGTAGCAATTTACATTTGTTCTCACCAGAGACTAAAGGAATACATTATAACACAGTGACAAGTTAATGTTGGAGCTTCGCTGAAAGTTGACTGTTACACAGACAGACTTTGTTGCACCCACCCATTTTAGGCTTCTGGGAAGTGTGCTGGGATTTTGCAGGTTCTTCTTGTTATGAGTTACTGCTGAGAAATCTAGAACTTGCCCCCAAGACACTTCTCCAAAAAAGAGATCAAGTGACCTAGTCCAAGGAAACGAGAAATAGAGGCAACAGTCAAGATTCTCCTTTTGCTTCACTCTGTGGGCAGGAGAGCGAGTGGGAGGAAGTGGGGGAAATCTGAAAGTTTTAAAGGGCCTTTAAAATGCCAGTGTAGAGAAATAAGGAAACTGGTTCTCAGCATAGTCTTCCCTTGACCAAATTTTGCTTTTCATTGCTCATTTAACAACATTTCCTTGGGTGCTTACTTTAATATTGTTAAGCTTTATTTTCGGGCATTTACTTGTCTTTCTCTATTATTTTATGCTCATTCCCCCTTTTTAATTAACCCTCTCTCTCCATCTCCAATAAAATAATTTTATTTTTTTAGTAAAAGTTTTTATTTCAAATGCCCGAAGTGTAGCTTTTAGTGAGAAAAGGATTGGCTTTGCATCCTGGGGAACCAGACCAGGGATTCTTCATGAGTGGCTGCTCTGTTGGGTTTCTGTGTTTGGAATCTGTCTGCCTTGGCTCAATATTTCTATAACGTCACATAAGGAAGTGCCTTCCTGCTGCATCAGTAACTTAAAAAAAGAGAAGCACATTAAAGGTGGCCACTAACTAACTTTAATGCTTAATCCATATTCATTATAATCTTGAATTGATTCATTGGATCATGATTGCACAACAGTTTTTAAAATGCAACTTTGTCTTTTTTTTTTTTTTTTTAAAGCATCCGCCACTATGTGGCAGGCACTGGCCTAAGGATACAGATATGAATACATTGCATTCCCGGCTCTTGTGGATCCCACAGGGATAAATGCAAAATGAAATCTGGCATGTAACCTTCCATGACTGTTCTAGTTTCTGCTCTACCACCCACCCTGTGTGAAATATACTTTTTTTTGGGGGGGGGGGATGGAGGGAAGAGGAGCAAGAGGATATGCCTACTGTTTTATCCAGGTTTAATGACCCACCCGATGGGCATCATTTGTACAGCATGTACGGGAAGCAAGAACCTCAGGGGAGGTCAACTGCTCAGATAGCTGAGAAGCTTGAATCACACCCAGTGTAGGACTGGTCCAAAGAGCACACGGCTCTCCTTGCTTTTCTGTGCTCCACTCCCTTGCATCCTCACACCCACTGGAGACTGTCAGCCTGGCCTCTGGGAGGACAGAGGACCTACCATCCTCCTCACATACCATCCATTGCTTTGAACATTTACTGAGCAATTACTCTGATGGAAGTAATTGTTAGACACTTCACATACATTGTCTAATTTAATTTTTACAAACCTGTTGGATAGATGTTTTTATTACCCCCATTTTAAGGATGAGGAAGTTGGCCAAGGTCACAGGGCTGGCACATGTCAGCGCAAAGCTGGAACTGCGGCCTAAAATCATCATGTTTTTTCACCAATATCCCACACTGCCCCTCTCTGGGATTCTCTACTTGCTCTCTAAGAAAAGAAGAGGTCTCTTCAGTAGGGGTGGAGTTGATCAAAAGCCACTGGGTGTCTTAAATATAGTGTGCCTCTTTCAATTCAATTCAACAAACTTCCAGAGCCAGGCTCTGTGTTAGGTTCTGCAGGACAATATGAAACTGAATAGGAAAGACTGTCCTCTTGAAATTTGAGACTCTCGGAGACAGTTAGAACAAAGTGACTTTCAAGTGCACTACAGAACGCAGGGTTTTGAATCATCATTTGATTATGTCATTTCCTGCATTCATTTATTCATCCATTCATTCAACATGTATTTTCTCTGGTGACAGGGTACGAGTGGAAGGGAGGCAGTTCCTGAATCCAGCCTACCATGTACAGGAGACAAACAATCCAGCAGTTCAAATACTGAACTACCTTTTCCAGGTGTTGTTCCAATCATTAAAAAAAAGTCAAGAATTATTTGTATTACCTTTAACAGACACTGAATAAGTTTTTAAAAAATCTAATTAATAATAAATTCAAAATTAATCCAAGAGAGCAACACTGGATCCACCTGACACATTGTTTCAGAATTCAAGCATTCCCTGATACCACTTGCAATCGTTTTTCTTGAAAAAGTCTCTAAAAATAGTTGTTCTCTGCTCCAATAAAAACAACAGCTGAAATCCTAATTCACAAAATACAGAGTATGAGGGATTACCAATTAGCATGGCAACATTTTTTTCCCTTTACAAAAGAATTCGCTGCTCCTTAAAAAGGCGTAACAGAGAATGAACGCCAGTATTTAACTTCCCTCATAAAGACCTCGCTCAGTGGAGAAACTTAAGGGTGAGGATCCATAGCCACGTGAAGCCTCTGGAATTACAATGGAAATAATCAAACGAAGTGACTTGATTTACAAAATTGGGACTTAAGGACAACTTTCTGGAACAAGCCCACTGAACACCGCAAGGTAGGGAAACTTTCAGTTAACCATAAAGCTGTAGGGCTTTGTGCAAAGAATTTGGGAGTGCGGTGGAATAGAGGGAGGGAAACTGGGCTTTGCCTGGTTTTCTTATTCTTGCTGGGCTTTCTTTACACACGCATTCCGTGCTCTGTGAGAGAAAATACGTTCTCAACTAAAGTTTTGTATTCTATCAGCAAATAAAGTTTCTCTGCTTTCTTTAAGTCACGAGATCACAGCGCTCGAAACTTACAGGACATACTTGTTGATAACCTTTCCTTCTCGGGCCGTTCAATTTGATCACCTTCAACCTGGGCTCCCAGCCTGGTTTTCACTTCACCACTGTAACGTGAGGCACACACTTACTTGTGCCTCGACGCTTATCACTCTCCCTGAGCTACTTTGCTGCCATTTCAAATCGGGTTGCACCGTCCGTCGCATCAGCGGACGGAGCTGCACTGGGCAGCGTTCCCGGTTGCGAGGCCACACACTGTGGAGTCAGTGAGACCGCGGCTTGACTTCTATCCGCCCGCCTTCCAGCGGCGGGGCCCCGGAGGCTGCAGAGCGCGCGCACAGCGCCCCCGGTGGTCGTTCCCGAGCGCCCCCTCCCCGGCCCAGCCCACCCCCGCGACGAGCCGCCTGGGCCACGCGGGCTTCGCGGGGCTCGACGCGCGCCCTGAATCGGGTCCGAAACTTCGCCCGCAGCCCCCGCCCCGAGAGGGCCCTTCCTTCTTCCCAACCACTCTCAGAGGGAGGGGCGGCCGCTCCCCGAAGGCGGTCAGCGCCCGAGCCCTGACCGAGCCCCACGCGGGCCCCGAGCAGGGTGCGGGCCACGGGGCCGCCGCCAGGTCTTCCCCCTCCCGCGCCGGAAGTCCGCGCGTGCGCGCTGGCCGGCCGGGAGCGCGCGTCCGGCGCGGAGGGGCGGCGGGGGCGGGGCCGCGGCCGCTCACGGGGTGTCCCCGCCCCCGCCCCCCGGCGTTCCGCGGTCGCCGTGACAACCAGAGCGGCGGCAACGGCGGCGGGCGCGGGAGTCCGGCGCCGCCTCCCGGCCGTACCGCCAAAGCAAGCAGCCGCCGCCCGGCCTTGCTGCTCTCCCCGCCTCCCGGCCCGCGGGGAGGGAACGGCCCGCCCTCCGCCCGCCCGCCCGCCCGCCGGAGAGTGAGCGGCGCCCCGGCCGCCCCGCCAGCCCGCCGTTCCCCGGCCGCCGTCCGGGCGCGCGCAGCGAGCGGGCGCGACTATGCCAAGATGGTCCTGCAGGCGCGGAACAAGCACCGGGAGGCGGCCCCCAAGCCGCCCCAGCCGCCCCGCGCCTCTCAGTCGCCGCTGAGGGGGGCGCCGGATGCCGGCGCCGGGGAGCCCGGGCCCGAGCGCGCGCCCCGGTCCCCCGGGCGCAAGGGCGCCGCGGGCAGGAAGGGGCCCCGCGCCGAGCCCGCCGCGCCTTCCGCCGGGGGCGGGCTCGGGGGGCGCCTGGTGGCCGGGCTGCGCGGGGCGCTGGGCCTGCGGCGCGCGGGGCGCGGCCGGACCTGGACCACGCTCCTGCTAGGTGAGCAGCCCCAGCGCGCGGGCGCCGCCGGGACGCGGAACTTTGAGGCGCGGGCCCCTCTCCCCCTCCCCAGTACTCCCCTCCCACTTCCGCGCCGCTGAGCCCCGCCGCCCGGTCCCCGCCAGTTTGCAGCCCTCTCCGACTTTTCCTGGGACGTCCTCACCTCCTCCTCCCCTCCCCCTCCGCCTGGCTCAGCCTTCCTCGCTCCTTTCCAGTGTGCTCTCTGTCTCTGTTTAAAAAAAAAAAAAAAAATGGCCCCGAGATCAACAGCTGCCCGGCCTGGCGGCGAACTGACAGGTCTGCGCTAACGAGACTTGGGCGCTGCTGATTGGCGCGGACCGGCCGCCTTCCCGTTATCTCGGCCCCTGCCCGGAGGATGGTTTGCTTTGGGTTGGAGGCGGTTCCGTGGAGCCGAAAGCAGAAGCCCGTTCCCCATTCTAGAAAGTTGCTAAACTTATAATTAAATTTTAGCGTGCTTTTTTCTTCTTGGCCGCAAACACCGCCGGTGGCACTTTGTGATTCCTCTCGGCACGTCACTTTCCAGGTTGTGTTGTGTTTTGGGCACTGGCGCTCTAATCCTCTCTTCTGACCTGGGAACGTTTGGTGTGGAGGGCTCCCCTCCTTTTCCGCTGCCATGCACCAAATGGACGATGTGCAGCGATGTGCTGAAAAAAATAAAGTTGAAACAGTGACAGGTTGTGGACCCACTTCAGGTTTCCTTTGTTTCCTGATTGACATTCCGATAAGGCGAGTTATAGCAGTTTGGATAATGGGCCTAATTTTTCTAAGCCAGTAAAATGTTGTAACACCGCCTTTCCTATATAATACCATTAATGGGCTTTGGCTACTGCATTATTTAACTGTTGGTGATTTATGCCTAATTATCCTTTCAAATTCCCTTAGTGGCCCAAGAGAATTTGGATTTCAATATAGGCGAAGGAATAGGACACAGCAATTCGGCTTCCCCTGACATAACATCCACCACTAGAAGCCACTCAATCATAAAAGGCCAGAGTCATCTCCGTGTGTGTGTGTGTTTGTGTGTGTTTTAATGGGCTCAGAAAGGTTATATTGTTACGTATTGTAGATTCAAGCCAAGAAAAATTCAGTATTTTCAGTATATTCCTCCTCTTTTCAGTAGCGAGCTTGAAAAACCTTGCCAGTGTGCAGGTTAGATAAGTTCACCTTGGGGAGGCAGCATGGTACAATGGATGAGACAGGCTCCAAATCCTGTGCAGAGTGGTTGTTTGGTTTAAGTTTCAAATTATTTCCTTTGTGAGCCTCTTCTTTCTCTGTGACCTGAGATTATCGCCTCCCCTACTTACTCCAGGGGTGTGTTCTGAGGAGTAGAACTAAAAGGGGTGGCTAATATATGGGATGGCATTCTGTGTCTAAAGCCTTTAACAAGTTTTAGTTGCTATTATAAAAGCGCCTGCATAATACTGATTTGTGACAGGATGAAGTTGCATTTTTGTTGAATGGCTAGTATAAACATTAACCACTTCGTAGTGAAATGTGGAAGGGCACCACTTCTTTTTCAGGGAGGTTACAGTAACAACCGTAGGATAATCATCTTGCCGTTTTCTCGTAATTGCATTTACTTTGAATCTTCTTTTATTGGATGGCTTAGCTTTGGATTTAGTGAGCATCATATTTAATGCTTATACCTAAATACAGTTTTGTATTAATAGAACAGTGTGGCACTTTACTTGACTTACCCCCTTGGGCATTGGAAAGAGGTACAGTGAAGGAGCTGTCCCACATTTTTGGGTGTACTCTGGACACTGGTCATTGGATGGAGTTTGGATGATTTTCTACATCTACAAGAGGCCATCTACAGGATTTTGAAGAATGATCAGACACAGGATGTTTGGTTCTTCCTCTGGCCCTGTACCCTTGGGTCCTGCAAAAAGGAGCAAAGTTCAGACATTTTTGAAAGCTTCCTCATTCCCTCTCTTCTTGCCCTTCGCAGAATGAGCATGAGTTGAGCTGACATCGTACAGGTCTTTAGTGTGGGATTTTGCTATCACAAAAATGGCTTCATTTATATTTGGGGAAAAAGAGTTTACAACCTGAAGCTCCCTGAGAGAAGCACACATCTTTAAGAGTTAGAAACTGACTAGAGGTTCTCGGTTCGGTTTCCTTCATCTCCTCCATACGTGCTAAGCACTGACGAGCTAGCCCTTTCTGCTGTTGGGCAGTGATAAGCACTGTTAAAAAAATCTGCTTAACAAACATACATGTTTTTCTTATTTTGGGACATTATTGGCTATTTATTTAGTGGTAACAGTCGTAGTAAAGAATTGTTTGTCAGATGTTTGTTTTTTGAAGTGTCAATCCAATAGCTCCCTACACATCAGTCAGGGGGAGCAGCAGTATAGTAAAGAAAAACCATGATGCTGTTTTTCTCCAGCTTTATTCACCATAACTCACAGGAAGCAATACAATTTACATTAAACCTGCTCACACTTCTGAAAGTGCAACCCAGTACATTTAGGCACATGTCTGTTACTCCATTTAGGTATGTCGGTGTCCTGGCAGGAAACAGATTCAATAAACGGACTCTTTTCAGAAGCGAACAGTTTTAAGGAACCCATAAAAGACACTGAAACACCCATGACTGTCTGCAGTCAGAAGGTGCTACCACCTCTGGGCCTCCAGGGGAAGGGGAGCTTCATCAGGAGCAGACCCCAGGGAGAGCTGTGCTGTGGGAGCAGGATCTCCCAGAAGAGGGACCCCAGACCCTCTCCTCCCACCCTTTGCTCTCCAGCTCGTGTCCTTCACTGGCTAACGAATTGGAACCCCTCTGGCAAGGGACCCAGCTGAATCATTCTGTAGGGTTGGGAATAAGGCAGAGAAGGGAGGAGAATGGATTTAGAGAAGCAATGGAGATCAGCAAATATGTGCATATACTTGAAACACGTTTCATGTAACAATACTTACTCCTATAACGTACAGTATACTCTGATTTCTTATTCTGTCCTTTTTAAAAGAAATGCCATTTATTAACTTCTGAGTTTTATGATCTAGTATTATAGCCTGTGGTTTGAAAACACTGCCTTAGAAGAACTGTTTTCTGGTTCTATACCTGTTTTAAACTAGTTGGGGGCCTGAGCAAAGCATTTAGCTTCTCTGAGCCTCAGTTTGTATATATGTAAAAATGGGAGGACTGGATTAGACTGGTGGCTCTTAATCTTAGCAAAACTGGACTAGAGTCACCTGGAAGCTTTAAAAAATCCTGATAGCCAAGCCACACATCAGACCAGTTAAATCAGAATCTGGGGTGGGGTGAGGTGGAGGGAAGTGTCAGTAATTTTAAAGTCCTATGTCCTGCCTCTACTTAGTAGCAGACTGTCTAGCATCACGGAACTGACGTTCCTATATGGCAATGACCCCCTAGTACTAAGGGCTTCTTGCCTTCCCGCTTTTAATTATTTATTTATTTATTTTATTTTTTAAAACTTTAGAAAATATTTTATTTATTTATCTGACAGAGAGAGAGCACAAGCAGGAGGCAGAGGGAGAAGCAGGCTCCCCTCTGAGCAGGGAGCCTGATTTGGGGCTCGGTTCCAGGACCCTGGGATCACGACCTGAGCCAAAGGCAGACGCTTAACCGACTGAGCCACCCAGGTGCCCCTTCCCTCTTTTAAGGCAGGGGCACAGACAGTCCAGTTTGCCCAAGTTTCTCCTAGTCTCTGTTGTTTTCCCAAAACTGGGGCTGTGAGTTGCCACTCATCATCTGATATGGCTGTTATTTTAATTAGAGTTTCTTGTACCCGTGTCTATTATCAAAAGAGGGAGGTAAAAAGAATAGCTGGAGAGGGCTCTGTGTTTCAAGGGGAAATGGGAGGAGTCCTTTCCTTTGTGGAAGTGAAGAATATGCATGTTAAACATGCAAATAAAGCATGCCAGTGGTGAAAGACTACAAGGTAAGGTATCATTTACAAAACATAGTGAAATCGTAACCTGAGTATGGAAGAGAGAGAGAATGAAAACTGTTGTTTTTTTCCCTTACATCTGTCCTACTTGGCTCGTTTATGTTACCTGTCTGGCTCTTAAGGTCAACGGCAACCGCTCTAAGTGGGTTCTCTATTGGTAAGGCTTCTCATATGCAGCGTGATGACATTTTGGGTTGAATAAATCTTTGTTTGGTGAGGGGGTGTCCTGTGCATTATGGGATGTTAGCAGCATCGCTGGCCTCTACCTGTTAGATGCCAGTGGTACCTCCCCAGTTGTGACAACCAAAATGTCTCCATATGTTGGTAAATGTCCTTTGGGAAGCAAACATGCGACAGGACCACTGCTTTTGTTAGCCACAACTATGGGAGTGTGAAAGCCCATGTAATGGGAAGCACATATGACTTCTTAGGGGCACAAGGGGTGAGAAGGTGGGTCCGAGGCAGCGGGTGAGGCTAGGTGTTAGCAGTGGGGCTGGAGGGGAGGCAGCGTGCTGTGTTTCAAGTAGCAGAGGCGTCGCGGTTCTGACCTGCATTTGGATCTTGCTGCTACACATAAAAGCTGTAGATCCCTTAATATCTGACTCCTGACTGCCTCCTCTTTAAAACGGGGATGACAGATGCCCCACATGGTTGTGGTAAAGAATAAATAATACATGTAAACAGAGCTTTATTCATGTTCACCAGTTACTGAATGCCTGCTGTGCCTGATGCTAGTTTGGGGGGATAAGATGGAAGACAAGACAGCTGTAGCCTCTGTCTCTGTGGAACCCCATTCTAAAAGGCTCAGGGACAAATAAAAATAATAGTACATTGCAGTAAGTCCAGTGGAGGAAAGCAAAAAGTGGCTGAGATAGAAAAAACAGGAGATACCTGCTTTAGAATCAGGAAAGCCTTTGGGGAGGTAGCCTTAGAAGTGAGCCCTAAAGGCAGAGAAGATGCGCACCGTCTAGAGGAAGAGAAAGGGCAATGTGGGCGTGGCACACAGCATGTGCTGAGGTAGGCCACAGCTTGGCGTGTCCAACACGACAGAGGCATGAGCCAGATCTCCTTAAGGAGCTTGGGTTTTATTCCTACTACAATGGGAAGTCACTGAGGAGTGTTGAACAGGAGAGTAACATGATTTAATTTTTATTTTGAGAAATCTACTCTTGGGAAAATGGGTTGTGGAGTACAAGGGCAGAACAGAGAGAAACCCGTGGGGAGGCTCTGGCAGGGATCTGGTAAGAGAGTGGTTGGCCGTGATGAAGGGGGGTAGATTTGAGATCTGTTTTGGAGAGAGAAATGGTAGGATTTGCTGGTGAATAGGACTTGTATTGAGGGAAAGGGAAGAGCTATGAATAATTTCTAGGTTTTGGCTGCTGTAAGTGGGAAACCAAGGTGGCATTCACTGAAATCGTGAAGACTAGGGGCATGGGTGAGGGCATAGATTTGAGAGGAAAGATCGAGAATTCTATCCTGGACATGGTACCTTTGAGACATTTGTGAGATGTCCCAGTAGAACTGTCAAGTGGGCTGTGGGACATAAGAGAAGGTGTCAGAATGGAAACAAAATAGGACATCCCTAGCAAATGGGTGGTATTAAATTAATGGGAATTGATAATAGCATCTTTTACTGGTACTGATATGCCTGTGTGCCAGGCATAGTTCTAAGTGCTTTAGATTTACTCATTTATCTTAAACTCATTTCACTGCTAACTCAGTCCTGACCATGACATTGTGATCATCATACCCGTTTTATCAGATAGAGAATCTGAGGCACACAGATGTTAAATAACTTGCCCAAGATCATCCCTAGAATGTGGAAGGCTCAGGATTTGAACCCAGGCAATGTGGCTTCAGAGTTCATGCTCTTAACTCCTATGCTGTATTTTACCTTCTCTAGGGTGAGTATAGCAAAAGAAGAAATGAAGCCCCAGGACTCAGTTCAGAGAAACCTCCAACATTTAGTGCTCAATAAGTGTTAGCTTTCTTGTTTCTTCCTTTAGGGGTAATAGAGAAAAGAGGGATCATGCATAGGGATATGGGAATAAGAAGGGGAAAGAGGACATATTAGGTGTGGCATAAGGGACAAGAACAGATGAGGAACTACGAAGGCACAGGGACCACTGGGCATCTTAGTGGGATGGCGTTCAAACAAACACTTAGATACAACTGAGCATCAGCTCTAAGGGTATATTAATATATAGATGTTGGGCCAGTACATTTCCCTGGAAAGCCAGTGAATGAAATGGGAATTTGGGATTTAAAGAGTTTCTTCAATGTTTAAAACCAGTTTTTTCTTTCTGAAATAGACTTCTGGTTAACTCTAAAGAACATTTATAATCATTTAAACATTTTTATTATTAAAATAAACAGAAGGGTTCTGAAGATGTAATATTCATGTGTGCTCAAATAACAAATGTGATGAGTTTGGATTGTGTAAATATAAGGATATATTACCAATTTGTGATTGATTTTTGGCCTATAATACAGCATCAATACTGAAAGCAGATAAAACTTTATTATACACATGCATATTTGGATGTTGCTAAGTTTTGAACTATAGCCTTTTTTATAACTTTTATACACTAAGCCTGTTAGGCTGTATTAATGTTTCTTAAAATTTATGTTAATGATTTACATTATCACAGAGACTGTAAGTCCCTGTGTGCATGTTTCTAAGCAGGGTAGCTTTAGGCTTTATAATTTAGGCATAATTTATAATTATAAGCTAATTTATCTTTTGCCATCAGATTGTACTTTCTTCCAGGGAAGAGTTTGCTAGTTTTCTTTAGTTACCATTCTAATGAGTATTAGTCATCAAAGTTAGTAAAAATTGCATCTATTTCTAGGTCAAGACCTTTATGCTCCTGTTTAATTCCATAAAAGGCAGTCTCATTTCATAGGAAAGATCACTTCTCCATGGGTGAGCTTTCATAATTCAAGAATCAGTGAATAGGAATAAATTTAAAAGTGGAAGAATTGATCTTTTAGAGTACATAAATCTACAACTATTGTAACTTTTTTTTTGCTTCAATACTATTTTTTATTTTCTCAGCATTGTTATTCCCTCCCCCCCCTCCCCCCCAGTACATTTAAATGAACAGCTCACATATCTTCACGTTTGTCTGGCATATTCCTCCGTGTTTGACTTCCTTTCCAAAGTAACCAATTTCAGGTATGTTATTCAGGTCTGTCACTATACATGATCAATGTTTGGGCAGCATTTTGTAATTTTAACTTCTGGCAGCAAATGTTAACATAATCTAGTCACCAAGATCACTCACAGAAGTTCTATTGTGATTCGTTGTACTGACCAAGGATAGGGTGAGTTTTTCTTCTAGTTTACAGTAATACCAACTGTATCTCAAACACAGTTTATAAATTACTTGGCCAATTGCTTTTGAAAACTTGCCATCCTGACAAATTTTTAACTTGGGAAGATTGTTATAATTGAGAAGAGTGAGGCTTTAGTCATATTTTTATAAACTCAACTCAAATTTGCCTAATATGCTACTGCTCTGCACTGGATTTGTCTATTACTTCCTAATAGTAATCACTGCTTTTTAATGCAGCTTTTCAGTGCTTCAGTTGTCAAACCTCAGAATTTTTTCCCCACATTTTAATAATAATCATAAAGTACTTATGTAACTAACACAGTGCCACTGTTTTCCACTACATTTAAAAGTTTTTTTTAATAAGACCTTATTTCTCATTCTTTTGTCATCTTTGATCTCCATGGAAATATCATAAGAAATCTAGAGCTGAAAGGTTAGCTACTGGAATTTTACATGTGAAGAAAGTGAAGTAGGCCCGGTGAATGGCCTGACAGCATTAGTGAGTTCACAGGAGGTGGTTTGAGATTGAAGTTAAGGTCTTTTGGCTTGTTAAGTATATCTGTCAAATTGTTGGTTTCAGATCTCTAGTTTTAGGCAACTGTCAAAAACCCATCAAAGATACGTTAATGGGGGGGTGCCTGAGAGGTGCTGTCCATTGCGTGTCTCACGCTTGGTTTTGGCTGGAGATCTCAGGGTCATCAGATGGAGCCCTCCCTCGGGCTCCACACTCAGCATGTTGTCTGCTTAGGACTTTCTCTGCCCTGGTGCCCCCCAAGCGCCCCCCTCTGAAATAAATAAATAAATCTTTTTTTTTTTTTTTTAAAGACACTTTAATAGGAAAATGACCTCCTATATTCTAAGACCTGATAACTCTCTTGGCAAGAGCACTACTTTGCTGGCTTCTGCTTATTTAGGGGAATCATTCTGTTATATCCTTATGGTCAAACTGTTAGTCTCCATTTTGTTTTTCTTAACTATTTTATGAAAACGACTAGATTCTGAATTATTTTTGATTGGTTGGTTGGCATTAGTATAAAAACAGAGTAAAATAGTAATAAGTGGTATCATGGTTTTCTTAACCATTAAAGAATAGGGTAAACTGTGATATCCAAGGGCAGTTTGCAATTTGTGGGGGAATCTATAACCTGAAGATTGGAATGGGTTATTGATTAATGAACTTGTTAAAATCTCTTGCCTGGGTTTATACTGTTTATGCGTGGATCTTTTTTTTCCCCCTCTAAAGAAGAGATGCAACTTCTACACTTTTTCCATTAGGTTTACTAAAGTTTTGCTGTTTTGCTATGATTGCTCAGAAGCATTTAATGGGTTAGCATATTATTTTGGGTCTATATTTATCTAGCTACTTGCACTTAAAACACTGAAATGCCTTTTTTTTTAATAAGGAAAAAGCTACTTTACGAAAATTACTAATGTAGGTTACTGTTTGATTTAGAAATATTTGTGTTCACATTATGTGAGGACAAGATTTTAAAGGAAGTTAGAATTTGTTGCTTTAAAAACCCATATGCTGAGCAATTGTTCTATTAAGTATTCCCTACTTTAATATATGTATATGCATAAATGTTTAAAAAATGTGAACATTTACTTTGTAGATTTCTCTGTTTAGAAGCCTAATTATATTCTTTTTGAGGGTGGTGATATACATTTTCTGTGCTCTGTTTTCATATATTCATTTTAAAATAAGACTTTGTCCTTGATTTTTAAATTACTTCTAAAGAATTTCCTTCCATATGTGAATTCATTCTTTTGGTTAAATGTGCTTATTATCATTTTCATGCCCGAGCTTCTTGTCCGAAGGACATCAGTGGTCAGAGTCACAGAATCCAGGCTTTCCTTCAGTATTGGTGCATCCCAATCATGTGACCTTGCACCTCCTAGGAAAGTAAGAGTCATATTTGACTTATGAGGACTCCTGGATCTTTTTGCTTAATATGTGAAAGTGTTTTGTAAACTGCAACTGATAAACAGATATTAGACGTTGTCATTGTAATTGAGAGCTTCCTAATTTTTTCCTGTTATAAGGTACTGTTTGCTCAATGCCAAATATATGGAGGAGATTCAAATGAGCTAAAAGTCAGCCTTGCAGCCATAATCACATAGACCCCTGAATTCTAGATCTTAGTAGTAGGGTCGTCATACATGACTGAATTTTAAAGCAGTCATGGTTCTTAGGACTCAATATCTCTAGAAATAAATTGAGTGCATTTCTTTTTTTCTCCATTCAAAAAAGAAAAGAAATTAAAAGGACCAAACCTACGAAGACTTTTAGTTTAGGGAGCAGGAAGATCAAAATGAAAACAGAAAATAACCAGGCAGGCATCTTGGAGAGTGTGAAGTCTGAAGTATTAGTAGTAATTGTTGTAGCTATACAAGGTCATGAAGTGCGAGGGATAGAGATAGCCAAGTAAAAACTGCTTATTCACATTTGGTAAAAATGAGGCTCACAGAGGCTAAATTACTTATAAGTCAAAAAATCCAGGGACTATTTCTTTTTAAGAGTGACTTTCTTGCCAGGGGAAGTAAAAAAGGATTTGATTTTTAATTTTAATTTTTTCTCTTTCTTAATCATTGTTTTCTGCTGTGAGGATTTTGACAATTTCTCCTTCAGAGTATCTTTTGAATTAATATTTGCCTTTTCCTAATAAAAATTGCTAAAAGTGTAGATTTCCAAGCCCCAAGTGAAAGCTTTTGAATCGGGGTCTTTGAGAGTGGGGTGCAGTCTTAATATGCCTCTCCTAGATTAATGTTCTCATCCCTAGTTGAGAACATTAGAATCACCCCCTGTGCCAAACCTAGCAGTGTTCAAAGCTCCCGGGTGATTCCACTGTGCTGTCAATGTTGACACATTGTCTTAAAAGTGTTTATATATCATCTGAGGGGCCTTGATAAAATGTGTATTTGGAGTTAGGCTTCTGGGGTGGGACCCGAGAATCTGCATTTCTAACCAGCTCTCAGGTGATACAATTACTGCTGGAGGACACTTGGAATACAAAGAGCCAATCTCACATTAAATTTTGTGAACTATCACCTACATTTTGTTCCAGTCATTTTTGTACCAATGATAATTAACCTTGACTGTACATCAGAATCACTTGTGAATTAAAAAAAAATCCTGGGGTGCCTGGGTGGCTCAGTCAGTTAAGCGTCTGCCTTTGGCTCAGGTTATGATCCCAGGGTCCTGGGATCGAGCCCCACATTGGCCCTTGCTCAGCAGGAAGCCTGCTTCTCCCTCTTCCTCTGCCCCTTTGCCTGCTCTGTTCTCTCTCTCTCAAATAAATAAATAAAATCTTAAAAAAAATCCCTGGAGTTTCAGGTTTAGGGGCTCTGGATGAATACTCAAATACCTCTAGTTTTATTTAATGCCACTGATAATTCTAATGCAGTCCCAGGATTTAGTAATAGAGCCACTGTGACTCTATTACTGCGTTATGATGTAGTCTCTCAAACTTGCTTTGGTTCTTTTTTGAGTGGCTCAGTGCTTCCCAGCCTTTTTCACATCATGGCACACATAGGAAATGAGAATATTTGTGTGGCATGGAGTGGGGAAGTGGTGTCTTCAAAGCCTGGAGGTTACTGGCCCCTGGGGACTCTAGTCCTCTCATTCTTAGCACACCAGGCCCCACTGGTTGAGAAGCTTTGTTAACTCCTTTCCTGGTGTTCCTGGAGCTCCGAGAGCCTGACACACTGTATATATAGTGAGTTGGCCCTCAATAAACATTGTCTTGTTATTGCCTTTATCATTTATATTCTGTACTGTGTTAGTTATGGGAATTTTTTTTTCCTGTTGGAGCCCAGGCCACATAACTTTCCTATAGCTGTCTTCTTTTCTGGCTACCCACCATAAATCCCCACCTAAGTGGTAATCATGGCTTGAGCCCTGTCCCTCCCTCCCATCCCACTTTAATAGACCCTGCCTTGAGGAGGTCATTACTAATCTGCCTTTTCAGATTTTTTACAGTTAGTAGACTTTGTGCCCTTTGCTTGAGTGCCTAATGTGTTCTCTCGTTATTTCATGCACCTAAATCTTATCTCTCAAAGGTTTTATTTTTGATGTTGGCTAATATTTCTGTAATGTTGTTGGTTTCTAGGAAAATGTGTTATGCATCTAGTAGGCATTTAGATACTTGTTGACTTTAGAGCACTTATAACTCTTAAAAATCTAGGTGCTAGAAAGAAGACGGGAGCTGAGCTCGTGGTATACATGACTGTTTTTCTTAAACTGGGTCCTACAGAATGTCTTTTCACTTGTTACTTCACTACACAGAAACTGGCCTCTGTTTCATTCTAGGTACTATAGGCTGAAAATATGATTTCTTCCAATATTAATTTTTTTTTAAAGATTTTATTTATTTATTTGACACAGAGAGAGACAGCTAGAGAGGGAACACAAGCAGAGGGAGTGGAGAGGGAGAAGCAGGCCTTCTGCGGAGCAGGGTGCCCGATGTGGGGCTCGATCCCGGGATCCTGGGATCATGACCTGAGCCGAAGGCAGACGCTTAACGACTGAGCCACCCAGGCGCCCTTCCAATGTTAATTTTATTGTAATATATATACCTTCATGTAGTGGGAACCCTTTGAGCATTTTGGAATGCTTAGATACTATCTTTAGATGTGTAGGTTTTTATTTAGTTGAGTACATTCTGTAGTTTCTCTTACATGGTGATCATCATTTAACAGTTCAACCCAGTGAGGTGCCAGGCATAATTAATTCTAAGAGGTGTAGATATTAAGATGAATTAAACACAAGTTCAGCCTCAAAGCCTTTGCATTCTAGCAGAGGAAACTGTTACATGTATGACTTTTTAGCTAGGGTGGCAGGATAAGCTTCACAAAATGCCATATTTGATTTCCTGTGACTTTGAAGGATGAAATAGGAGTTTATAGGCAGAAGCAAAGGCATAGCATCATAAAACATGTGGTATTTTAGGGGATTGTTGTCCAGTGCAGCCAGCAGGAAGGGTGTATGGTGGGGATTAACTGGAAACAGATCAAAGTGTGGGCTCCATGGTTTGAGCCATGGGAAGTCATGGAACTTTTCAAACAGGGGGATGAGACGCTTAAACCTGTACATTTAGAAATTGACTGCATTCTCCAGGATGGATTGTTGATGTGGAACGAGACTAATTTACTGGTGCCTTTTCCTTCTGGAAAGAAACTTTTAAACTCTGAATAGACCCTTGAGAACAATAAGAAATGATTAGTAATATTAGGAAGAGGTTGAGTATAGAGATTGTCAAGGTTGACTTGGAAACCTTGTCCAATAGATTTAAGGGGAGCATCCTTAACCTCTTTTTATGTCATTTGTCACTTGAGGGTTAGAAAGGCTAAAACTCTTTAGAATGCTTTAAGTATGGATTAACCTCAATTTAGGAATAAGTTGTATTAAATCTTGCAAGTCATTTTGGACTTAGAATGCATTTTTCCATATAAATATTTTTACAAGATGAGGTCATCAGATGCCGACAAATGGGAGAGGAGGCAATTCTGTCCCAGTGGAAAGAAATGGAGGTTTCGAATTAGAACCACATGGCTCCAGATAGTTCTTGCCATTTATCAGTTATGTGCCTTTGGGGGAAATGACCTCTTGAAGTCCCAGTTTTTCATTTGTAAAATAGGAATAAATACCCCCAAGGCTGTGTGAGAATCAGATGAGAGTGTTGGTGAAGGTGCTCTGAATTTCAAGTCAAGTACTGGGTAGGAAGTACACACGTAAAGAAAAATGTAACCTGGATGGGACAGTGTATTCCTGATAAGGAAACCTGTTGCTGGCTGCAGTTGCAGGGGAGCCTCTGCGGGTTAGCACCGAGGGGCAAGGGGGGAAGCAGCCCACCTTGGCTTCATGGTTCTTGCTCTCCTCCCTTGAGGAGGACGAAGAAAGGACAGTGGGTATCCAGCACTAGAGTGCATGAGCTGGGTATCTTAAAAATGCCAATCACAGGGGGCTCTACTTTGCAGCAATCCTGATGGGGCTGGGGGTGGGTTGTCCATAAAGGGACCAGAGACTTCAGAGTCATCTTCTCAGGAGGGGCAACTTGAGGAAAGGGAGGAAGCTGGGAGAGGAGGTGAGTACAGGCAGGGTTTGGGTGCTGGGTGGAGAGGGAATAGGGTTTAGGAGCCCCCCACCCCCCACCCCGGATTGAGTGGAACCTATGGAAAAGCCCCCCTCTCCCATTTCTTTTCTGTTCCTCCTGCCCTCCCTCCTGCTGCTAAGCACTATGGGCCAGGCATTGGGGTGGGAGCAGGGGGCATCCCCTCCCTACTTTCCCAAGGCACTGGACTTGGTGGTGTGGGGCCATCCAGAGGAAAAGGACAAAGGCCAAGACTGGCCTTAGAGAGCTGTGGCTAGGCTAGAAGGAGGGGTGTCAGAGGGAGCTGAGCTGGGGCGGACCTCGGGGACCTCACCTAGGGGTGTTGGTCCCTCCCCACTGCCTGCTGGTGTGCTGCACCCGGCTTGTAGATGGGGTGGGGTGGGGGACGTGTCTAATTTGCACTAAGTAAGTGGGGACTCGATTTTGGGAAAAAAAGAAAACCCACAAATCTATTACATACACAAGTGTGTGTATGTGTATCCATCAATCAAAGCACATTCAACTTAATTATGTAGACATGATTTAGATTATTTCCGTTTCCTCCTTAATTATATCACGTTGTATCCATTCATTCAGCAAACATTTGATTTGAGCTCTGTGCTCAACTATGTGCTCAGCTTTGTGCTAAATACTATAGTATAAACTTCAGTACAACATTGTTTTTTCCCTCAGAGAGTTACATTCTAGTTTGTTTAAAGGAGATTCTAATAATAGGAGAAGAACAATTTTCAGTGAAGAGGCTGTTCATCCCATGAAACTAAAAATTGATATAATGTGACATATAATCTGGTACAAAATTTCTTTAATCAGAAAGTGGTAGGAGTGTCCAATTTAGTTTCAGAGTGTTGGTAATTTAGCTGCTTCCAGCAAAACATAAGAGCCTTTCAGAATTCTCAGCCATAGGATTGCAATCTTTTAAATTAGATTACAGAGCAAACCTTCTTTCCTTGAACACTTTTTTCTTATGGGATAGGCTTGGATTTTTGAAAGTTTTTTTTTTTTTTTTTTTTTAATGTTCTGATTAAAAGAAAAAAAAAACACGCTATATTTACCATGGTCCCTTAGAATGACAAAAAATAGCATATGTATTAAAATGGAAAAAAGGGATTATCAATTTTGTGACACTCCCAAAAGACTATAGACGGGGTTGATAATCACTGGACTAAATTTTTTTTTTTAAAGATTTTATTTTATTTTATTTTATTTTGACAGAGAGAGACCCAGCGAGAGAGGGAACGCAAGCAGGGCAAGTGGGAGAGGGGGAAGAGGGTTCCCGCTGAGCAGAGAGCCCGATGAGGGGCTCGATCCCAGGACTCTGGGATCATGACCTGAGCCAGAGGCAGACGCTTAACCGACTGAGCCACCCAGGCACCCCATCACTGGACTAAATTTAGAGAAAATCGTTTATAATCTTTTCGGTAGGCAAGAAAGCAAGAAAAGCTCTTTAGGGGTGCCTTTAGGAGTTTTTGTCATTTTATGTCTTTATGCTTAAATTATATGCTCACAAGGCAGTATCTGCTTTACTGGGGCTTTCATTTTCAAATGACATATATAGATATACACACATGCACACTTATTTCAATTTTGAATAAATTACACTTGATCCTAGCCAAAAGGCCGAGAAGCGATCAATTTTGAATAAATTAAAGCATAACTATATGTTTTTTCTTTTGGGGGGGCAGGAAGAGGGGGAGAAGGACAAAGGGAGAGGGAGAAAGAGAATCTTAAGCAGGCTCCACCCCCAGCATGGAGCCCCACACAGGGCTCGATCTCACAACTCTGAGATCATGACCTGAGTCGCAATCAAGAGTAGGATGCTTAACCGACTGAGCCATCCAGGCACCCCATAACTCTACATTTTTATATAAAAATTGGTAGTTTCTGTAAAAAATACTGCTTATGTCAGTAGATGAATTGCAACTTTTCCTCCCTTTTATCTTAAGAAAAAAAAAAGGAGGGGAATAAGACACTTTAGGGTAAAGGGAAGCCTGGCTTTTGTCTTATTACCCACCCACCCCCATCCTCCTCAAGAGGCTATGGCGTGTATGGCTTTCTTGTAAGAGTTCTTGTCCTCAACTTCCCTTTCTCTGTCTACTCATTTTGTTTACTTGTGTAAGTTACTCAAGTTAGTTCTGGAAAAGCACTTAAAAAGTATCTGGCATGTAATAAGAATGCAAATGTTAGCTGCTTTATTATTATTACTACAAAATTGAATGGAACAAAGGAATTAAAAATACTGGGCAGATTATGAATTGACCCTGGAGGTTATGAAAGAGCTAGGTTCAAATGCCTGGAACTCTAAGAATTGTTTAGTGCTTCAGCGATTGAATTAAAGGAAGGCACCAAAGGCCACTTGGTACCTTTGTTCTTCTGAGGAATTGTGGTATTCTGAGGAAGTACAGAGGTGATGGCCTTGAGAAATCCTATTTATCACTCTAGAATTGTGAAGGTTAAAGGCTAAAAGCATATGTGAAATGTATTGCCAATGAAGTCAGTAGAAGACCAGATGCCCTCTTTTGACAGAATTACTTAGTATTGTTCTAGAAGTTTATTACTGTCAAATGAGAAGAGGAAACTAATAGCAAATTTATAATATAGGAGCAAAATTATCATTTTTAAATAATATTGTTCAAAATAGAGGATTGAAGATGACAAGCCAAAAAACTATAAGAATTAATAATAGTTTAGTAAATGAGTAAAAAATAAATATATTGCATAAATAAACTTCAAAAATAAATACATTAACAATATCTAACAAAGTATAATAAAAGATTTCATGGATCTTAGTAGAAAAAATGTTAAGCTTACAAGAAAAGACTTAAGAAATATGAATTAACTGTGTAATAACTATTAATTTTCCTGATAGGATTTTTGTCAAGGCAATTGGAAAAGGAAGTTGAGTAATTGAACCCATGTTTATGGGTATAAAGATACGGATTCATATCGTTAACATGTGGATTCTTTCCAAATTAATTTATAAATGAAATCCCAATTATAATCTCAAAGGGATTACCAAAGTATGTGTGTCAAGTATTGTGTATGATAAAGATGACATTTACATTCTGTGAGAGAAGAATGGTTTATTCAGAACATGATAGATTATTGAGAAAATAAAACCCAAACTTCATTATTGCAGGGTGAAGTGTTTAAAGGCAGAAACCAAAAAGGAAATGGATGGTAGATTTGTCAACAAGAAAAAATCGAAAATTTGAAAGATCAAAGTACCATATATAAGCAAATGTCACATGACAAACCTAGTTAAATATTTGCAGTTGTAGTGATCTAGAAAGAGTAACTTTTGTCTTGTATAACCATTAATATCTCCTAGGTAAAGTGTATTTTTTAATTTTTTAAAATATAAATACTTCTTTAAGAATAAGACAGTAAGATCTAGACTGGTTTTCATTTCTAAGAGCATTTTCATAGTTCAATTCCTCATTAGTTATTTAATCAGAAGTCTGCAATAAGATGAATCTTGTGGCATAAGAAAATTGTTATTTTCTGGATTCATCTTAATATGTTTTTTGTACTTGGACAGGAAGCAACTATTGATTCTCTTTTGAGACTGATTTTATTATTAGCTTGTTTTCTCTTCCTTACCTTTCTTCCTTTTACCCTGATGAGAGAAAAAAAACTGTAAAGGCCTCAGATATAAGGGAAGCCATTTTAGATTTCTTTCTAAGTCAGCATGACTCTACATAAACTTGGTTTATTTTTATTTTTATTTTATTTTTATTTTATTTATTTGACAGAGAGAGACACAGCGAGAGAGGGAACACAAGCAGGGGGAGTGGGAGAGGGAGAAGCAGGCTCCCCGCAGAGCAGGGAGCCCGATGCGGGACTCGATCCCAGGACCCCGGGATCATGACCTGAGCCGAAGGCAGTCGCTTAACCAACTGAGCCACCCAGGCGCCCCATAAACTTGGTTTAAACCAAAAGCCTGGTATATGGCCTGCCATGCATACATTATACACCTGCTTTGTAAATGAGTAGCCTAAAGGAAAGCCATCTTGTCTTTAAGATATCGATCAATGCTCCTACTCCTATATACCTTGACATTAAAACTCGTGTTGCCTGCCTGTATGCTAATCTATAATCTTTTGAGTTTTTACAAGATGTAAAAAAGTATGTTACCCTGTAAAAACTGTTTATTCTACAAAGCACTTTCTTCCCTGTGAAGAGTGTGCTTCCTGGGCAGCTGTCCTAACTTGGCCTCCAGTAAAACTCTTTTCTTACTTTTAGAGATTCTAAAATGTTTGCTTGTTTTGCGTCAACAACCCCTCCATCTCTTCCTTACGTCTTTACTTATTTCACTTTAAATTTGTTTAAAAAATAGCAAAATTTATCATAAAAGTCCAGATATTGCAGCAATATATAAAAAGTGGCATGCTCTCATTTTATTCGTCCCCAGGCCTGCGCCCCGAGGTCACCATATTTCTTGATTCTAGAGTTACTTCTCACTGCTGGTTCTGTCTCTCTGGCAGTTCTATTTGTGGAAATTTCCACCTGAGCGTTCCTTGTGTAGTTTTTGGCAAATAATAAGCCCCCATTTTGTTGAATGACTCAGTGAATGAAATTTGTAGATATATGCCTAATTCTTTTATAATCCAGGCTGTTGGATTTTAAGCATAGCCCTGAGGTTTCTTTCACAGAGTTGCTCTTCTTTCCCCAATTGCTAAGAGTCCAACATTACACATCCCAAATGCTTATCTTTATAATGCTTTTCTATAAAGTGAAAACATTTCTTTATGCTAACATAGTAATTTAAATTTCTTTTTCTTTCAGCTACCTTTGCAGCAGTGTTGCACTGGTAAGATTTTTTTTCCTCTGGTATATTTTATGCAGATGTTTACAACTCACCAAAGCTATTTCCCATAAATATAAAGAAATAATTTCAGTATGATAAGGATGAGTATATATATTACGTGCAACACAATAGTCTGAAAAAGTAGTTTAACTGATAAATCAAGGTCGGAATAATGCAATTTTTTAATAAAAAAAAGATCCATTATTAAAGAGGTTATATTTGAGACTGTATTTCACTTAACGTTAACATAGTGTTCATGGTGAGAGGAAGATTAATTTTTTTAATCTTCTGGATAGAATGAAATACGAATTTCATTAATCAGACATTTCTGAAATGGTAACCCAATGACATTTATAGTTCAATTTATGATTGTATTGTACTTGACTGAAAATATTCTTATTCTGGTTCATTCTAATTTTAAAATCTAATTTGAATGTGTTTCCTATTAGAAATTTTAGTAGAACTATTACAGCATAAAGAGTGGCAAACAGATATGGATACCATTGTATTTGAGTTTTATTACAAAATTATGTGCAAATTTCTGGATACCTTTATTTTTGCTTGTAGAGTTTCTTTTAAAAATAATACTTAGTACAAGCGTCAACACTTGGTTTGTTACCCTTTTGTTTCTGCAGGAGCCATATAACACACCTCTTTGAAAATGATCGTCACTTTTCTCACCTCTCAACATTGGAAAGGGAGATGGCTTTTCGCACTGAAATGGTGAGTTTTCATGTGATATTTTCAGGTTCTAAAAACTTTAAGCTTTTTATCATGGAAATTTTCAAAGATATACATAATACAAAGAGTAGACACCTCCCCTTGCCTATCCCCCAGCTTCAACAACTGGACACAGCCATTTTTCCTTCATATACACCTCCACGCATAGGAAACCTCAGACATCATATCATTTCATCAGTAAATACTTTCATATGTATCTCAAAAGAAAGGAATTTTTTGTTACCCACAGTTCTGTTGGCAAACTTGAAAACAATGAACAGCAATCACTTAATATCATTAAGTATCAATCAGTGTTTAAATGACCGATTGGCTTTTTTTTTCTTCTTACAGTTGGTGTGTTGGTAGGCTTGAATCAGGATTCAAGCCATGTCTGTACATTGTGTCTAGTTGATGTGTCTCTTAAGTCTTTTCATCTATAAATTCCACTTCCCATTTTTATTGTTTTGCTATTTATTTATTGAAGAATCCAGGTTATTTGTCTTATAGAATTACCCATAGTAATTCATGTTATTTATTATGTTCCACTGGCCCAAGTTTCCTGAAAATTGATAGATAAGAGACTCGATAGCTGAAGGCTCTTTTTTTTTTTTTTGGCAGGAATATTTCATAAGTGGTGTGCATTTATTGTACCATACAAAGAGGCACACCATATCTGGTTGTCTCACTTCTGTGATGTCAAGATTGATCAGTGGCTTTAGGTATTGTCATGTTGGTTCTTCCATTATAGCCTAGCCATCAGCCTAGATCAGTTAGTTCATTAAGATTACCAAGTGGTGATTATCTATTCTATTATTTTTTCCCTGCATTTGTTAACTGTAATTCTTATGTAAAGAAGAATTTTTCCATAATACTTATTTGGTTTCTCTGATGTACACTTCATACAGGTGACAGGTGAATGCTTGATTTTTTCTTTTTTTCTTTTTTTTTTTTTTAAAGATTTTATTTATTTTTTAGAGAGCAAGTGAGAGAGAAACAGCATGAGAGGGGAGAGGGTCAGAGAGAGAAGCAGGCTCCCCGCTGATCCAGGAGCCCGATGTGGGACTCGATCCCAGGACCCTGGGATCATGACCTGAGCCGAAGGCAGACGCTTAACCATCTGAGCCACCCAGGCGCCCGATTTTTTCTTTTTTTTTACTACTTTCTAGAAAAATGAGTTGGTTTCCTAGCATTTTCTTCTGGTAACCAATGGAGTTCCTTCTTTTGGAGTATATCATTATGATCTGGTGGATTTTAGCATGTTTTGTAAACTTACCTGTCTTTAGCTGGTGGGAGCCTTTGCTGCTGACTCTGTGTCCCTTTGATGTGACCTCACTAGTATTCTGTAGCTTTCTTACTTTCTGGTACTATTCAGACATTTCTGGGGCGCCTGCAGGGCTGGCTCAGTTGGTTAAGCATCTGCCTTCGGCTCAGGTCATGATCCCAGAGTCCTGGGATCGAGCCCCTCATCGGGTTCCCAGCTCAGCAGGGAGCCTGCTTCTCCCTCTCCCACTCCCCCTGCTTGTGTTCCCTCTCTTGCTATCTCTCTCTCTGTCAAATAAATAAAATCTTAAAAAAAAAAAAAGACATTTCCTCTCCAGACCTGGAATCATGCAGTTTTCCAAGGAGCCCCAATTCCTTTCAGTGGCAAATGGTATTTAGAGACCACAGATTTGGTGCTAGAGATGCTTATTGCTACTACAGTTGACCCTTAGGACAACAAGGGGTTAGAGGTGCTGACCCCATGCAGTCCAAAATCCACATATAACTTTTGACTCCTCCCAGATTTGACTATTAATAGCCTATTATTGACTGAAAGCCTTACCGATACCATAAGCAGTCGATTAACACATATTTTGTATGTTACGTGTATTATATACTATATTCTTTCAACAAAGTAAGCCAGAGAAAAGAAAATGTTATTAAGAAAATCATAAGGAAGAGAAAATAAATTTACACTACCATACTCTATCGAAAAAGTCAGTGTGCTAGAGGGGAGGGGGGTGGGAGGATGGGTTACCTGGTGGTGGGTATTGAGGAGGGCACATTCTGCATGGAGCACTGGGTGTTATGCACAAACAATGAATCATGGAACACTTCATTTAAAACTAATGATGTAATGTATGGGGATTAACATAAGAATAAAAAAAAAAGTAAAAAAAAAAAAAAGAAAAAGTCAGTGTGTAAGTGGAGCTGCGTAGTTCAAACCTGTGTTCTAGGGTCAGCTGTATTTGATACTAGATTGGCCAATGTGTCCCAGCCTTTTTAGTAAACAGAATTAAGAAACAGTTTTTAAATTATTAATTTATATTCATATTTTAAAATTCAAATTTAGGATTAGATGGTTTTTACTTACTTTGTTTTAAATTTGTATCTTTACTGCTAGCCCAGGAATCTTGGTTTTATATTACTTATTTTTGTGGAATAAAAGTACCAAAGGTATTATTAAAAATAAGAGGATTGAGAACATTTTAAGACTTTCTTACATTTCTTTTTGACTTTAGGATATATTCCATTAGGATGTACAGTAGAATTACTGTATCTTAAGGTTATTTGAAATCTTCTTCCAACTCGATAGTTAATTTCCTTATTTTATTTTTATTTTGATATTTAGGGATTTAAAAATTTTCATTTTATAATTAAATAAGAAGTTTACATGTTTCCAAACAAACCTACAGAACAAGATAGGTTGTGGTGGTTTTCTACGGCTGCCATAACAAATGTACAATAAACTAGGTGGCTTAAAGAGCAGAGATTTATTCTCTCAGAGTTCTGGAGGCTAGAAGTCTGAAATCAAAGTGTTGGCAGGGTCATGTTCTTACCGAAGCCTCTAGGGAGAATCCTTCC
Organism: Mirounga angustirostris; assembly: GCF_029215605.1. Taxonomy (NCBI): domain Eukaryota; kingdom Metazoa; phylum Chordata; class Mammalia; order Carnivora; family Phocidae; genus Mirounga; species Mirounga angustirostris. The sequence continues at coordinate 41,978,901 of NW_026991720.1, forward strand.
TTGCCTCTTCCTAGCTTCTTGTGCCTTCTGGCAATCCTTGGTGCGCGTTGGCTGGCGTTGGAAATGCCATCACTTCAAGCTCTGCCTCTGTCTTCATGGGGCACTTTTCCCATTGTCTTTGTGTTTAACTTTCCCTCTTATTGTAAGGATACCATTTATATTAGATGACCTCATTTTGACCACATCTGCAAGGAACCTAATCCACATAGGTTCACATTCCCAGGTTCCAGTGGATATGAAATTTGGGGGGATATTATTCAACCTAGTACAGTAGGAAGTATTTTTAAAAATAGCGATAGGAAAGCTAAACACCATAATATCAAGAACCATTTTTTTCCTTATCTATAAATATTGGGCATGCAAATCGCTTTCATATTTATGAGCCTTAAATCCAGTGTGGAGTTTGACAGCTGATGGGTGCTGGCTACTAGAGCAGCTTTAGGCAAAATTGTATAGAAGGTGAGCACCCTGCACTTCCACTTCCACTCCCTCACCCGGGCAGCAAGTACTAGTACTTGCTTATTTTTTGGTCTGTGTATTATTCCAACCTCAATATCTGTCCTAATTCCCTCAAAACGAGAGTACCACTACTGTCCTCTTCCCTTATCCACACAGCCTCAGTCCTCCAGGGTTCTTCCCTTATTCTGAGCTGGGAGGAATGAAAATAGTCTGTAAAATTAGTTGGCATCTGGATGTAACTTATATGTAATATATCAACATGGAGCCTTCCTAATATATTTGCATTTTTACATGTAAATCTGGAGGAAAGATGACTGATAGCACCATTTTGGGGATTCAGATGGGCAGTAGGGGGAAACATTTTTGGCTAGAGAGATTTCTTGGATCACGGTAACTTAAGTTCCATAGTAAACCACTCACTTGCCCTGTTCATAAGATAGCCTTTTCTAACACTTAAACTAGTATAGGATATGGAGTTTTCTTAAGTTACATAGGTTGTCTGAGTTATATATATTACTTTTTAAATGTTGAAACTATTTTTGAAGATGTTTCGAGTTCAATTATTTTAATTAAGACAAGGTTATACTAAAATACGTAGTTATTTTTTATAACCTAAGATTGTATTAGTGTTCATAAACCATGAGAATAATTGTAGCTTTTATTTGCTTGTTTTTCAAAAACAGTGTAAGTTTTTTTAAGCTGGCAAGAGGCATAGGAATTATGCATTTTTTTATTATAATTATAACTTACGCTTGTTTCAGGGACTATATTATTCCTACTTTAAGACTATTGTGGAAGCACCCTCATTTTTGAATGGAGTATGGATGATTATGAATGATAAGCTGACTGAATACCCCCTTGTTATTAATACATTAAAAAGGTTCAATCTTTACCCTGAGGTAAGTTACTTTTTCAATTGTGTTTTCTCTTTTTTTACTTTTTTAAAGTGTTATTTGCATTAAATGCTGATTCTAAATGTGAGGTGTAATTCAATATATTACATTTCATCTCATTTTTTAAAGAAGATGTGTATCTTTTCTTGGAAAGGAATATGGAAAAAAGATTATTATTAATTTTGGTGGGCTTTAACTGATTTCATGGAAACTGTTATGATTGCATGGTCTAGAAAGTTTGAAAACTGTCTAGATTCGGTGTGTAGAGATTATAGCAAGGAAGCACCATTACATGTCATTTGCCAAATAATGTTTCTTCCCTCTTGGGAATTCTTCACTTAATTGAATGCTCTTTTTTTGGGTGGAGTGGGGGAAAAGGGGGGTCCACTCAGGAGGTGAGGGAGGAAGGCAGTGATATCAGTAACTTTTTTGGCCTCTCCTTTACCATCCCTGCCTTCATTTGACACATCCCTGAGCATTTTCCAGGGCCAAGTTGAGATCCTCCTTGACTTGATATGAGGGTCATCTTTTTTTTTTTTTTTTTTTTTGAGGGTCATCTTTTAATACACTGTCCCCGTGACTTCCCCTTCTTAGCTTGCTGATGTTGCTAGACAGCACATCCTTGTGCCAGGGCCCTGGCTGCCTTGGTCTCTGGGGATCTCAAGCCCAGGCTCAGTACCTGGACTTAGTAGGGCTCTCAGGCATTTCCCATTGAATGAGAGAAGTCCAGCTTCCATCTAGATCGGTGAGTTAGCTGATTGATTAATGAGGAGATGGAGATAGAGACAAATACATAATCACCAAAGTTCAGTGTTGGTTTCCTGATGTACTGCTTATTGAGTTCTTTCTATGACCATGTACACATTTGCTTTTACAGAAATGGGATCACACAGCAAATATTTTTTTTTTATAAGTGCTTTTTGTCTTTTAGAGTATTTGTAACAGTCTTCCTGTGTCATCTTTTCTTCCTCAGGATCAGTTTTAGTGGCTATATATAGTCTCCCATTGTTTATTTAGTCCATCTTTTGTGAAAATATTCATTGTTTTCAACTTTTAAAATATTCTGAAGCTGCCATAAGCATCCTTGAAGCTAAATCTCTGTACATATCCTTGTTTTTTAAACTATAAATTTGTTGATGTGGAACTATTTAAACAGAATATATACTTGAATGATTTTGGTACGTGTTGCCAAAATGCTTTCTAGATAGGTTATACTAATTAAAATTACCATTGGCAGTGTTTTTGAAAATGCTTATATCCCCGAATCCCTGCCAATTTGGTAGACAAAAAAATTAAAATCACATGATATATTTTGTTCATTGCTATATATGTGTGTTTATATGTATTTCATTCAATGCTATGCATTAAAAATGCATTTTTAATTTTAAAAGTAATTGCTTGCTTATGCCCTTTGTCTATATTTCTATTAAAATTTTGTAAGAGCTCGTTTATTACATGCTAGATATTAATACCATGCTATATGGGTAAGCATTTTCCCCCAGCTTTTTGTTTGCCTTTCAACTTTGTGTATGATCTGTATGTATTTTTTCTGTACAGAAGTGCCATATCTTTTCACATCTTGAGAAATTAGATCTATTCAAGAAGACCGAATATCTATTTGTTCAACTCTTCTTTTATGTACCTTAGTAGAATTTTATACCTTTTGATGGGGCACCTGGGTGGCTCAGTCGGTTAAGCGTCTGCCTTTGGCTCAGGTCATGATCCCAGGGTCCTGGGATCGAGCCCCGCATCAGGCTCCCTGCTCAGTGGGAAGCCTGCTTCTCCCTCTCCCACTCCCCCTGCTTGTGTTCCCTCTCTTGCTGTGTCTCTCTCTGTCAAATAAATAAATAAAATCTTTAAAAAAAAAAAAAAGAATTTTATACCTTTTGAAAAATATGAATCTTGTGTGTTTCATGTTATATTTTATTCTCACCCATGGGTGGAGAGTTGAAGACTGACCAATGAAGAATCTGTGCAGGGGATTGTGAGGCTGATTTTACTAGATTTAATGGGAGCTAAGTAGATGGTAGAGGAAAGGAAAATTTGATAATTATCAAGATATCTCAAAAATATTCTAGTACTGAAACTGTTGATGATAATACCTTTTCTCTAAAAAATCTCTAAAAAAAAAAAGTCTCTATTTTTTAAAAAATAGGTAATCTTAGCCAGCTGGTACCGGATTTATACCAAAATAATGGACTTGATTGGTCTTCAAACCAAGATATGTTGGACGGTGACCAGAGGAGAAGGACTCAGTCCTATTGAAAGCTGTGAAGGCAAGTTTCTTTCCATGATATTGTCCAGTTATTTATTGGAGCACATTAAACTTACGGCAAACTTAGTGAAATAAATAACCATATTTATTATGCTTATGGATTCTGCAAGTGAGGAATTTGGGCTGGGTATAGCAGGGTTGGTTTGTTTCCACCATGTCAGAGGCTTCCGCTAGACTCAGGTGACTTGGGAAGACTAAAATTAATGGAGACTGCTTCACTTACATTCTAGCTCCTGGGCTGGGGTCCCTGTGAGGCTGGGCTCAGTTGGGACTGTCAACTGGGACACCTACATAATGCCCTTTCCATGCACCATGGGCTTTTGTATAGCATAGTACCTCAGGGTAGTCAGGCTTTGCATGGGCTCCAAGTTGGACACTGCTTGGCCTCTTCTAGCCTTAGAAGTCACATGGTATGGCCTCCACCATCGTCTGTTGAGGCAGTCACAAGCCCAGCCGGGCTCAAAAGCAGGAGCAGAGACCCCCGTACCTCTACAGGAGGCATGTCCGTGAGTTTGTAGCCCTGTTTAAAAACCACCGCAGCTACTGCCATGTTCTCATTTTTGTTCCGTAGTAGGGTCACGTATTCGTATGGGAACCAAGGCAACCATTTAATATATCTGTGCCATTTTCAAAATAAGCACATTTTAATATAAATTGCCAGACACACAAAGTAATTTATAGTTAGAACATATGTTTTGTTTTTTTTTTTTATTTTTAAAGGATTGGGAGATCCTGCTTGCTTTTATGTTGCTGTAATTTTTATTTTAAATGGACTAATGATGGCATTATTCTTCATATATGGCACATATTTAAGGTAAGACCATTGAGAATATTTTGGTATGTGTTATAATACTATGTACTAAAATAATAAAAATAGTACACTTCATCTAAAACTAATGATGTAATATATGGGGATTAACATAAGAATAAAAAAAAAGAACAGGCAAATTGGTAAAAAAAAATAATAAAATAATAAAAATAGTGAGATAAAGATTAACTTGCAGTTCAGTTTTATAATAGTATTATTTCTAATACATCTAGATACAAAATTCTTTCCTATTTGGATGATTTCACCATTGGCATAGTCTGCCAAACTTAAAATAATTTTAGATGCTTAAATAGAGAATGGTGGGGATATTGGATAAATTTTAAATATTCACAGGCTTTTGAGCATAAGCAGTATATTGTTTACACAAAATACAAGGAAAGGACCACTCATTATCAAATGGTGTTAATGACTCTATTTTGTTGACATTAAAATGGAAATATATTCTATACAGATATTTAATATCTGACCTGATCAACTTCATAGTCCAGCAATATTCCTTAAACTAAAAAGATTGACAAATTTTTTAAGGGTTTTTATGTTTCTTTTTCTTCTTTTTTTTTTTTTTGACAGTTACATTGTATACTTGTTTGAACTATTTTACCTTGAGAGTATCTTTGGAATTTTCTTTTTTTATTGCTTACTGATTCCTTGTTAGTACAGAAGTGTGAGCATAGGTATATGATTTTCAGTTTGGGTTAATGAGTTTGAATCTGCTATTATCCCATTAGCTTTGTTTTGGAAGTATGGCATTTTCAGCTTAGTATCTCAAAGATCTACTGCATCCCTGGCTCAGTGTTTGAGCAGATAACGGTTACTTGATAAATATTTGTCAAATGAGGAAGTTATTAGAAGATCAATTTAGAGTATATTTGCATATAGATTTAAGATACTTTGATACTAATATATCTGATTTAGCTATAAGAAAGTTCTTTTAATTATATAACTGGGGAGACTGAAATGAAAATGCATGATTAAAAGATGAGGTGGAAAATTTTGTTTTTGAAACAAGACACACAGATAACCAAAAGTATATGGTAACCAGAAGAGGAAGCTGACTTGAAAGAAAGCAAGGCCAGTGTGCCTTGTATCATGATGAGCCAAAGGTCTCTATCTTGGGGGGGAAATCTATCATTCTGCTAAGTACTAATGGATAGCTTTACTACATTTGAGAGATTTGATTTTGAGTAAGAGAAGTTAAAATATGGAACATGGCAGTGTTGCCAAATTACTGATCTATAGTTATGCTACTTTTTGAAAGAAGAATTGAGACTGAAAGAAGACTTTCTAAACATTTATTAAACATTCAGTATCATTTTCTTATAATGCTTGTTATAACCATCATTTCAAAGGCCAAACAACATCTGCTGCAGAGAGTGTGATGTTCTGGTTTTGATTGAGAGGTTCTAGGTGGTTTGGGCCCTGACCTAAGATTTCTCAGTCTTCAGCCCCAACAGTCCCCAGACAACAGTTTTCTCCCTGCATTGGCGATACATGTGCATTTGTCCAGTCAACATAAAGTACAGACTGAGTGGCTTCTTTTGGAGATGGTGTGCTTGGGTTTTGAAAGCATGTGGTGGGGTGAGGTGGGAGCTGGAGGTGGTGCTGGGTGTGTGTCAATGGGGGACAGACAGCAAAGATAAAGGGCTTATAATGCTGGGGCAGGAGAAATTTGTTCTGTGTGGAGGGTTGCTTTAACTGTGCCTTGGAGGGTCAGAGCGTTTTGGATAGGTTGGGGAGAAAAGAATCCCAGGGAGAGGCAAAGATGGACATCCTGGGATGTGGAAAGCGGATCGGTTTTGCTAGGATGCAGATTATTGAGGGCCGTTGTAGAAGATGAAGACTGAAGAAATGGGTTGGGCCGGTTGATGAATGACCTTGGCTGGTCTGAGACTATCCCAAAGCCAGTGAGAGAAATCAGAAATTTGACCAATAGAGGGACAGGATTCAAGCTGAACTATGATCTCATGAGACCCTTGAATTCACCTGTCACCGAAGTTAGCCAGTGACTACTTGAGCATTCTGTCTGCAAAACCGCAGGGTGATTTTAGAACCAATTTAGTGGGTTTGGACCAGGATTTTTTTTTTTTTTACATGAAAAAGAAAAGATTATAAACATAAATAACAGTACACAACACTTTGTAAGATAGGTGTTATTTAGAGAAACTTGTATTTGTTGATTGTATGTATATACATGTCTACATGTGCATGTGCTGAGTTGTAGTGTAAAGTCTCACTTCTTGTAGTTTGAGTGTCAAAAAATCTGTAGATCACTGCTTAGGGTAGCAGGGGGAGTGACTTTGCCTTAAAAGCATTTGAGTCTTGGGGCACCTGGGTTGCTCAGTCAGTTAAGTGTTCAACTCTTCCTTTTGGCTCAGGTCATGATCTCAGGGTTGTAAGATCGAACCCCGAGTCTGGCTTTGTGCTGGCTGGGGGTGGAGCCTGCCTAAGATCCTCTCCCTCCCTCTTCCCTCTGCCCCTCCCCTCCTGCTCCTTCACTCTCTCTCTCTCTCTCTCTCTCTCTCAAAAAAAAAAAAAAAAGGCATTTGAGCCTTTCCAAATAGCTGTTTTTGGTTTCTCTTCCTGGCTCTGAGGGATGCAACCTGTTTCAGCTTTACCCACTTGACTGCTCTGGGCCCTAGCTGGCCCTTCGGGTGTCCTTGACCCCTTGGCCCCCCTGGGGTGGTCTGCCTTATGCAGCTGTGCTTGGATGTAGACACTGCAGTGGTGGCACATGTTTTCATTTCTCTAGCTCTCCCTTTGCTCTGTTTGCGAGTGTTTTTTTTTAACCCTGAATAATCACTTTAGCTCTATCCAAATACATCCTAAACTTGTCTCCTCCCAGCCCCAAAAGAGCATCCAGTTCTCCTACATTATAGAACCCCTTGTATTCTAGGGAGCCTTGACTATTGCGCTGTGCCTTGAGGACGGGTGTGTAAATTAGATTCCAGTGGTGATCCTGGTTTATATTGTGTTGAATAAAGTCTTCTGTCACTTCTTTTCTATCAGTCTTTTTCATCATATTTTAAAATGTTCTTGACATGAGTATTTTTTGAGGTCTCAAATTGCTAGGTAGTTCTTACTGTTTTCTTCCTTGGTGGTTAGTTTTGTCACCCTTCTAACTTTGTGAAGTGGGATGAAGCTGCAGACTTCTTAACATGTGGGTTAAGAATAAAGAGGAGGATATCTAGAATTGTGGTTAGAATCTTTTTATAAGTTGTATTATATAAATTTACAGGCAGATTGAGTATAACATTTTACTCCAGAAGTGTATTTCTTTTAAAATAGTACAGATATAAGCTTTCTGAAGTCAGATAAGCCAATCCATTTCACAAAAAATGAAAGTGGAAGAGAAAATAGAAAACACAGCCAAATGGTGAAATGGGGCTGGGCTGCCAAGCTCTGACTTGAGGAGATGAAGTCAGATGTTTTTGCAAACACAACCTATTCATGCTGTACCTCTTTTTCTGGAATTCTCAGTATTTTGGTATGTTTAAAAATAAAAATTAAAAAAAACCATTGTTAATTATTTTCTAAAAGCCATGCTGTTAATTCATGATTACAGTTACTTATTTTATAAGATGCCCTGACATGTGTCAGCTACAAACAGTTTCTGAAGGCCAGTTTTTTAAGACTTGGTGTATGTAAGTCTCTATTCTGCAGGGAGGAGGGCTCCCTGAGGGAACCTTCAGGGACCATTAGGAGAGGGAGTTGAGCTGCCAGGTGTTGGAGTAGTCGTTTAAAGCAACAAGCCAAAAGTGAAAGAGTTAAGCCTTTTATTACTTGCTGTGATGGTGTAACAAGATTCTAAAACTAGAGAAAATACAGACTCCCCCATGTCCATTTCCCCCCCTGGAACAGTGCCCTGGTTGAGAATCGAGGGATCAGTGCAGACATGAGGGTCATCTCACTGTTGAGGAAGCCCTGAACAAAAGGTGAACCTTTGTAATTGTCTATGGTTGGGCCTCAGAAATCATATATGGGTTTTTAATCAGGAGCCCGACTCCCTAGGGCATTAGTAGGCAAGGTCATGAGCTAGTCCTGGGATGAATGTAGGACTCATTTGGCAGGGGGATCTGAAGAAACGTAGTGTGGGCCTGGTCCTGACTGTCCAGCAGAAATACTGTGAGGGGAAGAGTTGTCCCCTGTTTCCAGATTCACCACTATGTACCCTGGCTCTCAAGAGCATACTGAAGCAGAACAATTTCTGTAGGTGAAATGAGTGTCCTTAGCTGATGCCAACAGTAAGGCATGTAGAAGCCAAGACAAAATATAGACAACAATCTGTCCAGGCTCACTGGGGCTTTATTCTCAGGTTAAATAAAACATGAGGATCTGGGCATGAGTCAGTACTTGATTCTGGACTGACTGCTTTCTGTTGTTTGGTGTACATCTGTCACCTTGGCATTTTCCTTCACTACCCAGAGTTCTTTCATTGCTCTCTGATAATGGGATCTCTTATGCCATATCCTATGTATTCCACTTTCTTGGTTTATTTTTTCACTCTGGTACATCTTCCATCTTCTAGAAGTCTTTGAGAATGAGTGGATGGGAGGTAAATTTTTTCAGATCATGTATATTTGAAAATGTCTTTATTTTGTCTTCATGTTTGATTAATAGTTTTGCCGAGTATTGAACTCCAGATGGGAAATCACTTTCCTTCAGAATTTTGAAGGCGTCACACTATTGTTGCTTCACGTGGTGCTGTTCAGGTGTTCTTCAGTTATTCGGATTTCTAAATTTTTGTTTGTGACCTTTTCTTCCCTTTCTTTTCTGAAAGATTGTAGATTCTTCTCTTGGTCTCCATGGTTCTGAAATTTCATAATATGTCTTGCCCTAGATCTGTCTGTTCCCATTTATTATCTTAGTCGTGTGAGCGTTCTATATTCTAGGAAATTTTGTCAACTTTATTTCTCCAACTCTTCTATATTCAGTTTTTCATTTGTTATCTTCTAATTTTCAAGAATTTTCATTTGTTCTGTGAATGTTCCTTTTTTTTTTAAAAAAATAGTATTTTATTTTTGTTTCATGGATGCAGTATCTTTTTCTCTGAGGGTACTAATTTTTTTTCCCTCCCTAAATAATTTGCTATCTTCTAGTTCGCTTTTTAAAATTTTTCGATCTATACCTACCATGTTAGAAGTTTTCCTTAGCTGTCTGGCCATCCTAGGCTATCATGATTGAGATTGGAGGACAAAAAAGCTGTATGGGAGCTCCAGATCGTGGGTGGAACCTGTTAACATTGAGTTTTTATATAATTTGAATAAATGATGTGGGAAGAACTTAGAGTGACTGCCAGTTCTTTGGTTTGCCTTTGGATGTAAAAGAAAATTTAATGTAACAAAGGTTTTTCGGGGTTGTAATAGGGAAGTAAAGTGTTTCATAAGTTAACTGGAATGCAAGATTATAGAATTTTTAAGAAGTGTCTGGGTAGGAGGGAGAACCTAGATGAGTTAGGAGACATTGTCTTCTGTGTGAGAATACAATAAATTAATGCTAGCAAGGCACCTAGAAGAATGCCTGCTTTCAGAAAATAGTTTTTAATTGAAGTGAATAAATAAATTACTGGAAAAAAACTTAGCTCTTGATCACTATTTACGAAAGGCACAAAAATAATATATTATTATTTATCACATAAGCTTTATTAGAATTTTACCAATTTAGGAAATATTTTTTCAGTGGACTCATCTGAAGCGTTTCCTCTGCAGATTCCACTTTTTTTTTTTTTCCAGATTCTAGTCTTAAGATTATTTGTTTACTGAAGAAATATGTATCTAGCTCTTTAAGAGGTAACTCTGAGGAAACAGAATCACAGGAAAGTTATGGATCTCTCCTAGTGGTCAGACTTGGGCAGCAAACAGTGTGGTTAAGTGTCATTTGCTGATATAATGACCTAAAGAGGGACAGATTTTAGAGAAAAGATGCCAACATTTTCAACCAATAACTTTCATCAATTTATGCATACTGAAGAGAAATACTTCTCTTTTAAATATTCATATACAACTGTTAGGCCAAATGATTAAAGATGTGCTGGAAGGCCAAGTTAATAGAACATTCCAAAAGCAAAAAAACAACAAAACGAAACAACCCACAGCAACAACATGGAGCTGGAAAAGTTTGAGCTGGTGTAATTCATAGCTTAAATAAGACATATTTTTAGCCAAAAATCCAGGCTGCATAAACAGTAATGCTTGATTTTCTAACAAAGCATGAACAAACAGAAAAATCTCAAATAAAACAATGGAAGCAAAGCAAAATTGTCATAAAGAATAAGAAGTTCAACTTTGTCTTAAAACAGGTATGGGAAGGGGGAGGTTTCTATTTATTGATACAGAGAATTGATATGAAAAGCTACTCTATTCTGCCACAGAGTCTAAAAAGGACACCAAGTCACTTCATAGATAACTTGGGCTGGATCATGAGAAGAAAATAGAGAAATTGGTTATATTAACTATGACTATTCACTCTCACTATTCAGGATAGAAGGGGGGGGGATATTAGTAAGCAAAATTAAAAGGAAGGTTTGGCATATAGACTAATCTACCGTGCCTTCAGGGCTTCTGGAACACATCTAGAAATAAAGTAGTTAAAAATTCTTTCTGGTATCGAAGAAGCATGAACCTTCAATGACCAAAGAAAATAATAGAGTAGAGTAGAAAGTCAGAAAATGAATACATTATGCCCTGTGACTGGTTTGTTCCTCCTGTGGAAGAAAAGGCATTTTCTGATGACTAGCTATGTCTACAAAAGAATGGACAGGCTTTTCTGACAAGAGCTGAGAAGCCATGGAGAACAGAGTGGAGGCAAAGAAAGGTGAATATTCAAGAGGATGAAGAGATCAGAGACAGATCAGAGTGGCCACAGTGATACAGAGCAGCAGATGTTAAATCTAGAGAAGGTCATAAAAAGGATAATTAAAAAGTTCTCAGAAAGCCTCCTCCGTGCAATAGAGGGAATGGAAAAGAAGAACAGGGGACCCTGGACCATGACTCTGTGAGTTAAGACTCTAGACATGCCCTTGACGAAGGGTAACAGCTGTGAATTATGGAGAATGAGCTGGAGTATTAGGAGAGAACTTCTGTGAGGAGGCAAGTGAGAGAAGGGAGCTCAGAGGAGCGGACTTCCACGAAGGGTCCCAGATGGTGTCTGAAAGTAGCAATAGAGGAAGCTTCAGCCTCCCCTCCGGGCCTTGAGCCATACAGGAGCGTGGTGGCATGAGGAAAGGAAACTTCCTCTCAGAGGAGGGTAAGGTTTCAAGGTAGGAGGAGAGGAAGCATCTGGGCAGAGGCTGAGGGTTCCTGGAAGGAAGTCGTTCACCACGGAATGGAGGTTCTTGAGGGCACAGCAGGAGGTCTGGATGGGGAGTCAAGCAGTGTGGGGGTTGGGTCGCAGTAGGGGCTCCACTGAACACATGGCACTGATGATGAGCAGGAGCCTGTGTCCAGGCCGGTGAGCAAGGACAGCAGTGGTGTGAGGTGTGGTGTGTTTGACTGAAAGTGCCCCCTCTCCTCAAAAAGGAATGCCAGCCAACTTGTGATTGGATAGTTTTTATGTTTTCATTTACTCCTCAGATACCTTTTGACTCTGTGCCATAGGCAAGGCACTATGGGAACTACCAGGATGAACTGGGAAGTTCACAGTCTAGTAAATAAAATCTTCTGTTTCTTGGCCCTGGCAGACAAAGAGTTAAATTAAAGGCATTAATTAGTTGCCTGTAACAGACTGGAAGGACTAAGCTGAGACCATTCCTCGCCTTCCTGATTGTCATTCTTGTCCTCACTTTTACTTTCTGGGGCTTTCTTTTATGCTCCAGAAAAGCCAGAGGATCCACGTGTAAGCGTAGGGGAAGATGCTCAGCTCTCAGCAGGCCTGCTGGGCATTTCTTCATCTGGCTAGCAAGGTGCCTATGCCTTACATCTCAAACTTGAGACTGCAATTCTCTTGATTCAATTCGTTCCACATTGTTCTCTCCTTTTCTCTTTCATAAGCATTCATACAGCAGAAGTTAGTTAATTTAATTCACTCCAAGGGTTATTTAATAACGTTTTGAATTAACTATGATTACTTTTTCTTCTTGAATGTTGAACTTTGCACGTTTTATCATTTTTTGGTAAATAGAGGTACATGTGTCCGTGATTAACTAAGCCTACCAAAATATGATTGATTTGAATCCATGTTACTTAAAGATGTGAGAAAGAAGAGAATTGTAAATTATTAAATGTCAGAACTGAAAAGTATTAAGATCTTTTACTCCTTCATTTTGTACCTGAGGAAATCAAGGCTCAAAAGGTGAATGAGATGTATGAGTAAATGTGCATGCTTAGACTATTTTAAAATTTGCACAATGGGAGCTTTCATATTTTCTGACAGTTGGTGGTAATATTGCAGAAGAATCTTTTTTTTTTTTGAACCACTAGGGAATGCTGAAATATCAACTGATCAACTGTAATGGGGGAAAAAAAAATCAGTCTTAAGTTTTCTGATTATTACATCTTTTCTGTTTAGCAAAATAAAATGACCTATATGATAGTCTGTAAGGATTCGAGGGAAAGGAGGTAAATGCTGGGGACACTATTTTAGATTTATTGCAAGTCACACCATTTCAAAATGATTGTAAGTCAGATATTTCTTGTAGATAAGCAAATTTTGTTCTCCCCTCCTAGCTATGCAGGGCATGAAAGTGTACCAGAAAATCTGCCTCCCTGGTTAGGTAAGCAAAGCTGTCTGTGTTCGTGGAAGATGCTGGGCCATAACCCATCTTGTGGTTATTTAGTTTAAGGGGAGTGATGTCGCACTGATTCTGCCTTTGGGAAAATGTCCAGTCCCTGAGCCCCACAGGCTGTATGGCAGTCCAGTAGTGTGGATGGAAGACTTCTTGAGCAGACCCCATCATGAGATTTGGTTGGGAAATTGGACTTGGGATTCTTCTGTCCTTGTCCTCTTTTTATCCCTGTCCCTGTCTTTACTCTGCCATTAAAAAAAATTGAACTTAACAAAATTTCAGCTTTGACTCTTTTTCTTTTCAGGGTATTTTTAAAAGGGAATTTTTACATTAATTTCCCAAAGTGTTTTTGTTGTTGTTGTTGTTGTTGTTGTTGTTTTTCAGTCTCTCTTGTGTAGGGTGTTTTTGGATTATAACCAGAGAATGAGGTGTCTTTCCAGCCAGGTGTTCCAGGTGCTATAGAAATCGTGTATATTCTCTGTATAGTCCAAGTACTATATAGATTTATAAAATTGAGCCTACTGATGATCTCATTTGAATCCTTGGTATGTTTTCTTTAGCTTATATGACCTGCCAAAGTCTGAAAGTGTTAAAATACTATACTATGATCAGATTTTGTCATATCCCCATATTTTTAGAAGTTTTAGCTCTAGATATCTGGTGGCTGTATTACTTGTCCATATCATTTTTATTTAAAGAAATAGAATTGAATAAATGGAGAGAGACATACTATCCAACTGAATGGGCAAACTTACCATCATATAAATGACAATTCTTCCAAAATTATATGGAAATGTAATGACATTCTGATCAGAAATCCAACACTTTTTTTTGTGTGGGAGGGGGCAATGGTTAGAATTACCTAAAAAAATGTTAAAAAAATACTTAAGGGTGGGGAATTTTCCTTATCATATATTAATATTACCATAATGCTACAGTAATGAAGACATTGTGATAATAGAAAATATAGAATTAAATCAATTGACTGGAATTAACAGATTCTAGTATTGTGAGAAATTAATATATGATAAAGGCTGAATTTCATTACACCGGAAAAAGGAATGTTTATTTGATAAATGGTCGTTAGCATAATTGGCTATCTGTTTCAAAGAGAACAAAATTAAGGCTTTACACATACACTTCTGTGGGTGAAAGATTTAAATGTAAAATACAATGATACTGGAAGATATTTTAGAACACTGTGTCATTTTGGGGTAAGAAAGGTCTTCACAGACAAGACAGGAAATGCAGAAGAAATAAAGGAAAACATTGACATTTAACTACATAAAATTTAAAATTTCTTTTTGGCAGAATACACCATAACATATCAAAATACTTAATCACACATCTAACAGTCAAAAACTGGATACCCTTAATCTTTGAATAGGGAAATAGACAATCCAATGGGAAAATGGACAAGAATGTAGACAGGCAATTCACAGAAGAGAAAATGCACATTGTCCCAAAACCCATTAAAATGCTGCCCGTACTAGTAGGAAAGAGGTACAGATCAAAATAACAACTTTGGCTTGGCAGTCTCACAGTTAGGTCTGTCCTATAGAAGTAAAAGCACCGGTATTTATGTGCACAAGGATATTTATTTTAACATGTTATTCTTACGGTAAGAGATTAAAAAATATCTGTATGTTCGATAATAGGGAAAGGGCTGAACAATCTGTAGTACATTTGTACTATGCAATGTTTGGTATCTGTTAATAAGGATGCCTTGGGTTATGTGTATTGATTAGGAATAATCTTTATAATAGGTGAATTAGAAAAGGAACAAATTTCAGAGAGGTGTTAATAGCATGATCGCATTAAAATATGGGTATAGAGAAAGATTTGGGAGGGTGGACACACACACAGATGTTACTATTGATTATCTTAGGTGAATAGGATTGAGAGAAGGGTGGCAACGAGGAAACAGATTTTTGAAATATATAGACCTTTGCACTTTCTGTCTTGTTGGCATATGTTCAAAACATTACTATTTATTTAAACCCATAACTCACACTTAACTTATCTAATGTCTTATGACTTGCCATGAAGCCTGGCGTTGGCCTGTTGGCTGGCCTTTTAAGAAGGCGTGCTGGGCCTCTGAGGGGAGAGCCCTGACTTCCACTCCCTGGCCTGTATGACTTTCCGGCTCCTTTATCTGTCCCTCTCATTTCTGTGATTCATCACTTCAGCCATTTTCTGGCCAATATGCTGTTTCTTTGCCCCTTTGTATTTCATTTGTGCTAGACCAGGTTGATAATCAGTGGAGAAAAAGCACAGTTGTTCCAGCAGTGTCCTGTAAATCTGTGGTCTTCCAGCTTCCCATGATCCCTTTAAGATGGCTCTGCAGCCCTTCTGTTTTCCCTTGTTAGCTCTGTCCTTAAATGCAAGTGGTATTTCAGACAACCCCCTTCCTCAAACTTCTTGCACTGCCATCTCTTCTCTAGAGCAGCATGGAGCTCAAAACTCTGTAGGGAAAATGGAAACTCCATAAACTGCTTGCCGCTGAACATGCAGACGTAACCCTTGTCTTGTGCCAAGGCTGACTGGCCACCTGTGCTGGGGCTGCTAGCCCTTCCGGTCTCCTGGGAGGCTGGGAGGGATGCGGAGGTGGTGTGTGCTCGCTGCGCGGATTAGCCCGGCCATCTCCTGTATCTCCTCCATGTTTCCTCATTCATACATCCCCAGGAGTAAGTAGCACTGCCTAGAATACCTGTGTCTGACTCCTTGTTACCTCCCTGGCTTGTCTATGTTCTACGCATGCTTGTGTAGAAAGAAAGAAGGATATTTGGGTAAAATCAGGAGAAAACAGCATGAGCTAAAGAGAGTACAAGATCTCAAGAGTAAAGATGAAAGAAATGATGGAACAGACCTAAAACAGCCTTTCTTTCCCCTATCCAGATGCTTCCGGCCAGGGTGGGAGGAAAGTGGGAGACCTGTATTACTCTTACCTAAGCAAATGAAGGTTTAGTTGTTAGGATGGCCAAACCATAGCGTTGCGATTTCTTAGCTAGAGTTAGAAGCCTGGTGGTCATATTTTGATATTTGTGTTCTTTTACAAGTTTTTCAAAACAGATGAAAGATAAAACTTTGTAAACTAGTGTTCCCAAGCATGTTCTATAGGAAAGTAGCTTGGGATGGGGCTTGGGAAATACCGAATTAATTAACTCTTAAATGTGCTGGCTTGCTTTGTGAATTTCCAAGTATGGTGTTTTCTATCTTTATGACCACAAAGCCTTTTTCTGCACTTCTCTCCTCTTTCCTGAATGTATATCATGTGTCCCTAGAAAAATAGTTTGAGAACTGCTAGAGGATACAAATAAATATGTGGCACTAAAAAATAAAAAAGAGAGAGAGAAAGAAAAAGATCAGGTTGCATGATGCCCGGTAACGTGACTAGTCACAATTTTTTATTCCCTGTCTCTGTGGTTTTTTTGTACATTTTGAATATGGAAGATGACTTTTTAAAAATGAAACTTATTTTGACTAATAATACTATAGATACTTATTTTGTAAATAAGCATAGTAGAGTTCTAGTGTGGCTAACACTTTGTATAGAACTGGAAGTTTATCATACTATATTATTTCAAGGTTTCATTAGGATTGACCTGGATTTTTGTTATTTGAGTTATGGTTTTTATCTTCTTTTCCAGCGGCAGCCGATTAGGAGGCCTGGTTACAGTGCTGTGCTTCTTTTTCAATCATGGAGAGGTAGGTAGTCAACAAATATTTTCAAAATCTTTAGGGGATTGTACTTTTAAAAATACAAGTTTTTTCTTTAAGTAGTCAGTCAAATATTTTAAAACATTCTAGGAGATTTTACTTCCAGAACTACAGGTTTCTTTTTAAAATTTAATTTCTTTAAATTTAGTCTATAGTAGCATTCTTTAAATGTTTGGTCTTATTTTCATTCAAGTTTTACATTAGCGTTTATTTTAAGTTAACTTTTCATGAACATTATTATCTTGATTCTGTGATATATCTCTTAGTGATTTGAAGTAATAGTGGGTCTGCGTCAATTCTTTATATAATTTAAAAGTTTGAAAGTTTAGCTATAATAGAAATAAGTCAACCATGGATAAAGTTAATTTCCTTGTGTGGGGATAACTTTTTGTTGTAGGAGCTATATAGTGTGTTTCTATTTTAATGCATCTTATTAACTTGGATGTATTTTTAAGTCTCCTTTGCAGAATATTATACCTGTAAACTTGCACACGTCCAAGGGTTTTCTAAAGAGAACACTAGCAAAGAAAGTATTGACTCTGGATCCAAGCTACCTGTGTTCAAATCCTGGCTTTGCTGTTTAACAGCTCTGAGACCTGAGCAAATCATTAATCTCATCTGCCTTAGCTTCCCCTTGTAAATGGGTGTAATAATGGTCCTTATCTCATGGGATTACTGGCGAGTTTAAGTGAATTCATAAGTGTAAAGTGCCTGGAGCAGTGTTTGGCACATAGTCTAATTGGTACTTGGTATCCCTTTTTCTTAGGAGAGTTATTTTAATCATGCCAGTGAGTGGTTTATGTACCAGAAAATAGTTGTGAATTGTTATTTGCTTTTAATTTATGTAACTGTTACTTTGTATTATCATTATTAATAACTTAGTTTAGATTAAATTCTAATAGAAATTCAGGATGCCACTGAAATCGTTCCACTAAATCAATTGTAGTTGTAAATGAATTTTTATTAATGTATCTATACCTGGTTTTCTTTCATGGTAAATCTTGTATGAGAGAAAGAAAAGAAAGGTCAGCTTGTTTTGTATGAAGTAACTTAATCCTTTTATGCATTTATAAACTCAGTGTGTATAATATTTGAATATGCACATATTATAAAGCCCTAAGAGTAATCATACTAAAACTTAACTATAGAGTCAAGGTTGAACTTTTTTTTATTGTTCAGTGGATTACTAATGGATGTTGAAGTAACACATGCTTAGTATTTAGAATCACAGAAATTTAAAGCCAGAGTGGCCTTACAGATTAGAGCATTTGAGAAAAATCATTGCAATATGTTTGGTTTGCCTTTGAGGAAAAAAAAAAAATTTTTTTTTTTTTTGCCTCTTCTTGACTGTGGTTGCTTCTGAATGTCATAGTGTGGACCACAGAACATGTGGAGGCACAGATCCTGTGAGAATGACCTAAGAAATCGGAAGTGACTACTTAACAAAGTGAAGGAAAGGAGCATTGAGTGTTCACAATAAGACGTTGGAGGAAAGAGATTATAGAAAAATTTGAAGCCAAGGTGCAGTTTTAAAGACAGCTCTCTGTTAAGCAGAAAGGTCTACTGTATTACCCTCAGTCTAAATTGAAGGTTTTCAATTCCTGATCTTATGTTTTTCTTATAATTTTGATACTCATGTAGCGTGAGCATCATTCCTCACAAAGTCTTTTCAGTTTATACCAATGAAATTTGGACTATTCAGTTCATTTTTCAGGTTGAAAGACTTCTTTTTTTTAATACCTTTCACCTACTTAGTGTGTTTAAACATGCTTAGACATCACTTTCTACTTAGGAAAGGGTAGACTAAATGTGATTAGAATTAGAATTGCAATTTTTCCGAAATAGTCAAGTAGATAATTGTACTTTATATCAGCAACTTAGCTTTCGAGTAGAAAAGTGACCATTTTGAATAAAGACATTAAAATTGAGGGAATAAACTGTAGTTTTGGGTAAAATAAGGGTGAGAACTTAAGTAACTAAAACCATTTTATTATAATTTAATGACTGTTTTGGTTTTCAGACTATGAGATTGTCAGACCCAATTATTTTCTGAATTTTAAAAATGTTGCTCAAAGCATATAATTTTTATATGAGGGAAGCATCCACTCTGGTAGTACCCATTCACACATTTAGTGAACTTTTTTAGAGCATCACAATGTGTATTCACTGAAATTGCTGGTGGGTTACTAATTGGTACTTGGTATCCCTTTTTCTTAGGAGAGTTATTTTAATCATGCAAGTGAGTGGTTTATGTACCAGAAAATAGTTGTGAATTGTTGCTTGCTTTTAAATTCTATTTCCATTATTCAGTTTGCTCTCTATTTGAGTCTAAGATAGAATATAGTGTACTTTTGAAAATATTCTTCCACTCAGATGGTTTTACAAGGGAAAATTTTGGCCTCAACAAAAGAACTACAAGATGTGTAGTAGAAAAGGATTAATCAAATGATTTAAAACAGAAGTTGAAAACCTTTAAATCTGGACCCTGTGAAGATGCGATAAAGAACTCACTAATTGCTCATAGTAATGATCAATAATATTGAGGTTATGTATTTCATAATAAAAATTATGTCGATGTTTTCACTTATCAAGCTTTTTTATTAAATGTTGATTCTGTCCCTGTTGAAAATTATTGCTAAGAGGAAAGCCAACAGTTTTACTCTGCCTTTTAAATCCTTCCTTATTATACGATCAGATGTGAGCGCCTGTGGCTTGATGCTGCAGGATTTTCCGCATGCTGACTGAAAAGCATTCAGGAGAGTATATGAAAAAAATGCAATATAATATTTTTCTTTAATTTTTGACTGTTAAAAATTCATTATATGTGAAGTAGGTTCGTTTAACTTTTTCATGATGAGATTTTTAAAAAGTTATTACCCAGCATGATTGATGGTGTTCTATATAAAACATGCTCACAGATAAAAAGATAGGCACATTTATGAGGAGGGAAGTCCCTCCCCCTTTTTTTTGGAAACTAAAGTAAGTCAGTCAAAATAGTATATGAAAGATTTGCTTTAGAGGCATATCTAATTAACCTTTTTTTATTACTCACAACATATTTCTGACCCATATTAGTTTCTTAAATATTTTTGAACTGAACTGAGATAATGTACATGTAAATGTCTGTGTTCCTAATTAGTTTTTGACATAGTTATGTTATTTATGTAAGATTTGGAAAACTATTCTTAGGACACTTTGAAAACAGTTTCATTAATCGTTAGAATGCTCTTGTATGATAGATAAGTAGCAAATAATAATATTCCAGTTTGCATAATAATTGGAAACACTAAAAGGTTAAGTGTTGGCTCAAGGTTGTGAAACAGGGATAGGATTCTAAGTTTCAATTAACCAGTAATCGCTCCAAACTTCTCTCAACACAGACAGCTCTTAGATAGGGGAGTAGGATTTCAAAGATAATACCACAGTTTATCTTTTCAAGTAAAAAGTACAGAGATCTTTCCTTGCTAATTTGTGAAACTTGTTCTCTTCCCTTTCTCTCTGTCTCTCTTCCTTTCTTCTTCTTTTTCCCTCCCTCCCTTCTTGCCTTTCTTTCATCCCTTTCTTGTGAGGGTCACATTTTGGCCAGGAACCTTATTCTGGGTCTTCTTTTTATTCAGCTCAATTAAGACAGTGTATACAGAGGGCTCACTGTATGCCAGGTACTTGTAGATGTTGAGGATATGTTGATATGTCAGTAAAACAAAGATCCCTCTCCTTGTGGATAATCATGTGAAGGTGGGACCACTTCTACCTAAGGTAGGGGAATACTGGCTTATTTGGGGAGCAGCAAGCAGACCATTGTGACAGGAGCAGAGAGTGAAAGGTGGGATGTGGAAGGAGCCTTTTCTGTAGTCCTTGTTGGTCACTGTAAGGTTCATTTGGAGAAGGTGGAAAGGCCATTGGAGAGTTACATGCAGAAGAGTGATGCGGCTTAAATTATTTTTTACATTAATTTGGAAAATAGTATGAGTGCAAGATGCATTATTTATTCAGACTATTGAGAGATGTGCTTACGGATTTGTGAATTTACACTAAACTTGCATTAACTCCAAAAGCCCCCCGCCCCCAAAAAAGAATGTGCTGCTCTTAGATGGGAATGTATCTATTGCTTACATGAAAACTGCCTATAATGTAGTAGAACTGGCCTTCATCCCCCTTCATGACCTGGGCCCTGCTGGGTCTCACCACTGTCCAGGCTGTTTTCTTTGCTTCAGTCCCACCGTCCTTTCTTCTCTAGTTTCCAGAGAGGACTACTCCTTCTCCTGCCTCAGGGCTTTGGTACATAGTTTCCCGTGCCCTGTATAATTCCTTCCTTTTTTATCTCCTGGTCATCCTTCACATCTGGATATTTGTTCGGGTTTCAGTGATATTTTTCATCCTACAGATCTGGGTTTCCATCTGGTATAATTTCCCTTTGGTCTTAAGAACTTTATTTAGCATTGTGGTGAAGATCTGGTGCCAGCAAGGTCTCTTAGCTTTTGCCTGTCTAAAAATGTCTGTATTTTGCCTTCATTTTTTGAAGTGTATTTTTGCTGGATAAGAATTCTAGGTTGGTAGCTTTGCCTTTCAGCGCTTTAAATGTCATTCTATTGTCTTCTGGTTTCCGTTGTTTAATGAGTTATCGTTCTTATTGTTACTCTGCATGTAGAGTGTCTCTTCTCTGGTGGTTTGAAGACTTTCTTTTTATATTTGGTTTTTATTGGTTTGATGGTAATAAACTTAGATGTAGGAGCACCTGGGTGGCTCAGTCGTTAAGCGTCTGCCTTCGGCTCAGGTCATGATCCCAGGGTCCTGGGATCAAACCCCGCATCAGGCTCCCCGCTCCGCGGGAAGCCTGCTTCTCCCTCTCCCACCCCCTTGCTTGTGTTCCTTCTTTGGCTGTGTCTCTCTCTGTCAAATAAATAAATAAAATCTTAAAAAAAAAACTTAGATGTATGTGCCCAGTTGAAGGCTCACTGAACATCTTTGTTCCATGGGTTGATTTTTTTTTTTATGAGTTTTAGAAAATTTTTAGCCATTATCTTCTTTTCAAATATTTTGGTTTTCCCATTTTCTTTCTTTTTTGAAGATTCTAATTCTGTGTTGGTCACAAATCTTTTTTGAAAGCATTCGTAAGTGCAAGGTTTAACACAATATTATAGTTAACATTAAGCAATATAAAGCAGTATTATAACTAATGAGGCTGTGTAGCTTTCAGAAGTGGGGTAATTTGTTTTAAACCTAAACATTATACCAACAACAATTTATGACTGATCCTATAAATATCAGCTCTAGTCAAAACTCTTGGAACAAGCCTTAAATATGATCTGTTTGATACTAACTATAATTTATAATTCAGTAGTTAGTTGTACTCCTATTTCATTTTACATTATGAAGAGAAAAGTATATTAGGTGATAGATTTCTAATAGTGTAACTGAACTATTTTGAAAGTAGAGCTTGACAAATGAAGCTGCCTATTACTAAAATTCCTTGGTTTTTGATTCTTGAGTAAATGATTTAAAATTCAGGCTTTCCTAAGCAGACAGAAGGAGCTTGTTCTTGTCAATACCTAAGCAGTATTATGCTGCAGCATTATTCAGTGCTTTGAAATATGTGCTAAAAATTATGTACTCTTAGAGGACACTTTAAGTAAAGTGAGATTTTCATTGAGTTCATTTTCACAATTCAGGAATGTCTTGTATTTTGTCTGAGTGCTTCATACAGTGGTGTAACCCCTTGTGAAGGAGTTTGCACATTTATTCCCTTCTTTAATTCCTAAATTTGAGGACAATGCCTTTAGAAGGCATTGGCGTTTTGAACTGTCAACCTATTATAATTAAAGAAAAATATTTATTTGTTGAAACTTAAGGTATGATTAAAGCAAATCTGTGTACTGTTTTCAAATTACACGGGGTCATCTGGACCAGCAATTATGTTTGTAGCAGCTCGAGTAAAGCACATTGTGTTATTGGAGAAACAATAGGAAGCACTTTCACATATTTGCGTTCATTCACCCTTAACATTGTAGAGGCGAAAGATCTTGCTCTTTGTTTCAATTCTGTAATTTAGCCTTCTCATCCAGCTTTACAAAGGATGTAACTGAGTTTGAGAGAATTGAGTGCCTTTAGCTACTAAGGAAAGAAATTTCTAAGAGATGGCACCATAGTTAAAATTGGGTAACAAAATAAGTGTGAGTGAACAGTCTGTATGAAGAAATTCTTAAATTGTACATTACATTGTTTAACTAATTTCTTCTTGGTTTTTGCACAGAGATTGATAACTTTATAAATTGTGGTTATATATCTCTACTATCAATCATATTGAAATTTCTAGTTAATTTCGTGAACTAATAGATTTTTAAAGTTGTGTTCCAGTAACAACAAATACACATTTTAAAAAAGACTTTTTCAATCTTTTCAGAATTCTCTTGTGTGTATAGTTCATTTATAAATAGGTATCTATGTTAAATCTCATAGAGGATAGTGAATTTTGGTTAAAAAGAGAAGTAAATTGGCTCAAACTTTTGTAGCAATAGTAGAAATATCTAACAGTCTGAGGTAGAGCTAAAATAAAGGAAAGGCTTATTTCCACTGTGGTCTTTGTAATTTCATATAGTCTTTAACTGCTTGAGTTGAAAGATGTAATGATTTCTTCTAGTGTGACTAGCTTAGTCGGGGTAATTAATATCAGATTATTTATATTTCATCCAATGCAGTTTCCTTTAATTGAAAGATAGACTTATTAATTTATTTAGTATAGATGCAGAAAAATGGGAGTGCTAAAACTGGGATGGAATATTAGTTTTTTTTTAAGATTTTATTTATCTTAGAGCATGCATGTGCAAGCAGGGGGAGGGGCGGGGGGGAGAGAGAGAGAGAGAGAGAATGGGATGGAACATTACTTAATTAAGTCTGAAGTGAGTTCTTCAGTAGAGTTGGTACATGTCATTTTAGGACTTTTGTTATTTTTATTTGATCCCTCTTCCCCTTTTAAATTTTTGTAGCCCAGGGTAGCTTGGGCAAAGAAGAAGTAAAAACAGAAATGGAGTGCTCTTTTTTTTAGCAGCATTGTGAATAGAAATGCTAACATTGATGACTACAAAGAGTTTTGAAGTATTGGTTATGGAGAGGTTTGCTGAAATTCAAGTGGACGGACAAATTAAGTGGTTTATACAACCAATTCCAGTGAAATGTTTTTAATTTTGACAGAACATTTTCTTGCTGATACTTCCCCTACTTTCCTTTTAGGCTCTAGTTGAAGTTTTTTGGTATTTGCTGTTGACAGTTCATGTTAATATTTCACAAGATCTTATGCCATGTGTGTCTCCCTTTCAATAATGCTTCCTTCTCACTTTTCAGTTTTGCTGTTGGTGGAAAACCTAGCAGCTTGCTTTCCAACATACCATTTAAATTATGTGTGAAAAAACTTTTTTTGTGTTTATGAATAGCTGCTTTCGATTACTATGTCTTACTTAACAAATTTAGCAAAGAGACCATACATTATGAATTGTGTTTTCAGTGCACTCGTGTGATGTGGACACCACCCCTCCGCGAAAGCTTCTCCTATCCATTCCTCGTACTTCAGATGTTGCTTGTGACTCATATTCTCAGGTAACTTTGACTTATCCTTAGGTCTTCTGTGTGTTTGTTTTGCATTGAGTAACTTAAGCTAGAATTTTTTAAGCTTCCATAATAAAAACAGTCAGTATAATGAAAAAATTATGATGATGTTGCTACGTTGAATTCATGGTTATTTTAAGGGTGTATCTTCAGAATATTTACTATCAAAAACATTTCCTTCATCTGCCTTCCAGTCTCTTCCTTTTTTCGTAGTGGCCCACGGAGCTGCTCGAGGAGCAGCAAATTTGCTTTCACTTCTGCCATCTCAGCTTTCTCACATCATTCTCTGCCACCACCACAGCTTCCCAGAAGTGGGCAGGAGGAAGGGGGATGACTGATGGCAATAGAGTGTAACCTGTACGATATAGTCCTTCAGAGGAAAGAATAGTTTGTAGAGTAATTATGGCCGGGTATGTTAACATGTGATTCTTCTTCCCATATTTGCTTAGTGTCCTCGAGCATCAGATAGTAGGCGTAGAAAGAAACCACTCAGGAGACCGGAGCTATACTAGGAAAATTCCTGCTGGAAATTCAGGATTGGATTGGGTTCTCCCATGTTCATCTAGCCTTCAGCTAGAGACTGCACAGAGATTCAAGCACCATATGAGTGGAAGAGAATAGAACCGAGAACAGTTCTCTCCCCTTTCTGTTGACAAATACTGAGCTTGGACAGATGCTACCTTGATTCAGAGGGTAAAAAATAAAACAAAATGGGGACTATGGGAAAAAAAAAATGAAGCATGATGAAAATCTGAAGATGGCTCAGACTAAGAACTCCCTTTAAGGATCTGCAGAATTTAGGAGAAGCTGGTTGAAGTCTGTTACACCAAACCCTTTGGATGGTCCGTTTCCCCCTGTGATGACTTCGGCAGGACTAGGGTCATTATGTGGCCTTGTCTCTTAAGTAGTATTTCTAGACAGGCCTCTCTCTGAATGTGGGATATATTCACTGCATTAAAAATTGTGGGTTTTTGGGCACCTGGGTGGCTCAGTTGGTTAAGCCTTTATCTTCAGCTCAGGTCATGATCCCAGGGTCCTGGGATTGAGTCCAGCATCGGGCTCCCTGCTCAGTGGGGACTCTGCTTCTCCCTCTACCTCTCCCCGCTGCTCATGCTCTCTCTCTCTCTCATACTCTCACTCTCTCAAATAAATAAAATCTTTTTTAAAAAAATGCGGTTTTTATCTAATAAATTTATTTCATAGCTCACAAATAGGTTACCTGGATTTTAAAAAGACTTGATTTAGGGGCATGAATAGCAGAGGGGGATGTCCTTAGAGAAGGGATACTTATGGAAGTAAAGAAAGGCATTTTGTGGTGGTGCTTAGTGCCCCAGGTAGGTTTACCCTGAGGAAGATTTCTTTAAGGTGCATACCTGTAACCTCGAGATGTTGCATATACACCTCACTTTGTGAAGGTGTTAGGTATGTTGGGGGCTTCGCATTAACTCACCGATTTAGGAGAAAAATACTTCTTAAAACTAGAATGAAAGATAAAATTACCTCACCTTCCTAAAAATCCCCT
This sequence comes from Mirounga angustirostris, assembly GCF_029215605.1. Taxonomy (NCBI): domain Eukaryota; kingdom Metazoa; phylum Chordata; class Mammalia; order Carnivora; family Phocidae; genus Mirounga; species Mirounga angustirostris. Next base: position 42,004,917 of record NW_026991720.1, read on the forward strand.
AAATTACAAGTCAGGATCAAAATGAAGCCTCTTAAAGGTGGCTCCAGATTGGCCCCTGGCCTTTGCCACCTCTTCTCTTTTCTCTGTCCTCCCTGTGCAGGACCCCACTGTCCCCTCACATCTTCCACGGAGTCGCCCTCTGCTTGGCCCATTTTCTGAATTCTCCTTGTCTGCAGAATACTGCTAACACTTAGACTATGCCGCTTTCTCTGCTTTTTTATAGCATCCTCTGTCTCTCCAAATGAAGCTATTGGATGCAGCGTTAAATGTGTTTGATTATGAATTCACCAAAATAGAGTTTGACAAAATTCAACGGATATACTGACCCAGCTGCCCTCTCTCTCTTTGACAAGCTTTGTTCTTACAGTAATGATGGGTATTTACTTTTCATGGGAAGTTGTTGTAGTTAAGTGTCAGGAAGTATAATTTCTAACCCGTTGGTTCATTTTATGTCTGGTTTATGTTACAACCAGATCATGTTTAGAGATTCTAATTTGCAGCAGTTTGGGCCCATGCTAGAATACCTTGTGGTTAAATGTACTCATATTTATTTTCTCTTCCCAAGGGCTACAAAACTTTATAGAGGAAGCTTGATTGCACTCTGCATTTCCAATGTATTTTTCATGCTTCCGTGGCAGTTTGCTCAGTTTGTACTTCTTACTCAGGTAAGGTGCTTATATTTTTAAGGTGAATTAAGCTTAGTATATTTGATTATGTGTACTCATTTGTATAAAATTATAGAACTGAGATATTATATGATTCTAAGTCCTAAAATGTTTTTTAGTTAATACTTTTAAACAAAATTCAGGGTAGGGAAATATGTGCAATTTATTTATTAGTGAAAGTTAATTATTGACTTATTAGTGGACTGCATTTATTGAATTCAAATTGATAAGAATACTTTGTTATTCAGTGTTGTTAGTGTACGTAAAAGAGGACTAGTGCTGTAACCTTAAGTATTTCTCTTAAATAAATGTACTTCTTTTATAAATAATGCTGTACGTTCTTACCCATGGGATAAATGCCATAAGATTAACATAGGACAAATAGCTAAGCAGTTCTTATTTATATAACTCCTCTACCAATCTAATTTATCATTTTTCTGTGCATTCTTGCCTCCCTTTCCCTTCAAATAGAGGTGTATGAAGCAAGGTGAAGGTGTTTATTGAGACAGGGAGTAAATTGTGTGCCAGTCTCTCTCTCTGCTGCACCCCACCCCCACCTACTTCTGCTTCCTCGCTATGCTGGCCATATTCATGTTCATTCTAAAGCAGCTTGAGAGCTGTTTTGCAATCTTCTGGGACATGTCTTGCTTGAGACATGAAGTAAGATCTGGGTTTGAGTCCTAACTCTGTCCACTAGCTGCTTGACTTGGACAAACTGCTTAGCTGTGCTTAGTTTCAGTTTTCTCATTTGTGAGATAGAGAAAATAAAAGAACCTGCTTTATTGGGTTAGGATCAGATGAGGGAATGTATTTAAGACTTAACATTGCTGGTACTTAGCAAGATGTCTGTAAGGTTAGCTGCTTTTATCAGTATTTTTTAAAAAGAGTCTATTTGTACTTAATTCTTTCTTTGATCTTACCTTTTAGACTCCTTTGCCTTCTTTAGCGTGGTGACATTTTAAATGTTCCTGGTTAAAAATGTCCCTGAAAAGAAAATGAAACAAAAAAGTCCCTGAAAGACACTTCTTGAAGATTCTACCTTTGTAGGCTTGCTGTGTATTGCTTGGCCCTGGGGTGGAAAGGGAGAGTTCCCATTGCTTCCAGCTAGGGGTGATGACCTGATTTTTGGGGGGGTGAGCGGAGGAGGGTGTTTCATGGACTGAGGGGCTTCTGTTGAATAGCAAGGCACACTTCCTCACACCTGTTGTGTCATATGAGTCTCATTCTTAAGCAATGCATGTTCCCCAAGGTTAAATCTGGGGAAAGGGAAATCTTGTTTTTCTTGCTAATGAAAAAATTTGTCATAGATTGTTCGAAGGTAAAAAACTTAATGAATGAAACTTAAGTTATATGTTTAAGTATTCAACTACTTTGCGGTTTATACCATGTTTGTGTAGTACGGGAAGCATGGGATTTAATCTGAGTTGCTTTCTCCATGAAGAAGGGTGGAGGGGCATTGTTTGACATAGTAACTACATTTTACTAAGGGTTACATTATCATCATTTAATCAATTAATTCACCTAAATAACTCCAGTACTCTTTGAATTCTTGGTCAACACCTACACAGGTTTCTTCAAAATTGTAAAGAAAGTTAAAAGTAGTGAAAGTACTCCTTCTAATTTGAAATTTGGTAAATTTGATTACAACGAACACTTGAATATTTACATAAACGAAAGAACACTAATGGAGATTCTTGTAAAGAGTGACTAATAAGCAGAACTTAATGCACTTTTACACACACCTGCATTACATAATTAATTTTGAGTTTAATGTACCTTTCCCAATTATGTATTAATTGTCATATGTTATAATTAAATATGTTATAATTAAATTTTCATATTTTTTGATTGACCAAAGCACTTTGTAATTGTACGTGACGACAGTAGAGTCACCCTGACATTAAAATGAATATTGTTTTGAATAATCCACAAAGTAGATTATTCATATGGTTAATTGAGAAAGCTGCTCATGGAAGAAAAAATCAGTATTTGCTATATTAATATATTAATATATTGACTATGTTCAATAATAATTTGGCAGTAAGAGGGAAACTAAAGAATTCCCTTTGAATATAAATACAAATCAATGTGACAAAACAATAAAAAATTATCTTTTTTTCATTCTTAGAGCTATTCATTATATATGTAATTTTTATTTGTAATTTAACTTCTTTTTAAATTTCAGATTGCATCATTATTTGCAGTATATGTTGTGGGATACATTGATATATGCAAATTACGGAAGATCATTTATATACACATGGTAATGGTCTAAAATTTTTTTTTCCATTTAGTTTGACCTTAAAACAGACTCTTGATTATTGGTATTTGTTTTGCACATGGTTGAAACTGTTGTAACAGGATTCCATAACTAAAACAAGTGTCATTCAAATACTATGATATAATTAAAGGCCATGTTTTAAGTAGGCCACCCAGGAAATTTTAATTTGGGTCATATTATCTGATTTGAGATTGTGCCTGACTTGCTATAAGTAAAAGAGATAATTCATGAGAGAGAGAAACACGGAATTGTATATTATCTAGGAGCCTTCCATTACAATGAAGCAGAATGTTCGTTTGCTGAGCACCAACTATCCAGGCATGTGGGTCATACCACAGAATAGAAATACAAAGATCCCAGCATACCTATTAATCACATTTTGGAAGGCGAGAGGACAGAGGATAAATAATAAACACAGTAAATGGGCAAATTATATATAGTATGTTAGAAGGTGATAAAGGATAATCAAAAAAAAGGAACAGGAACAAGTCATGGTACCCCAGGGAGATCAGGAGTGCCAGTGTTAGGGGGCAGGGGAATAAGATAGCAAATGAGGTGGTGAGGGCAGGTCTTACTGAGAAGAGGAGAGTGTAGCAAAGATTGGGAGGAGAGGGAGTAGTTAGCTAAGTAGATGTCACGGAGAAGAATTTTCTAGGTTGGTGGAACAGTTAGAACAAAGGTCCTAAGACTGGATAGTTGATTTTGAGGCTTGTTTACCCTTTAAAAACATGTCTTCTCTTTGTCATCTTTATTATTGAATATTAGTATTGTTTTTAAGTTTTGTAAAAATGGTATCTGTTTTTGAGACTTACATTTTTACTTAGGTTTCTGAGATTTGGATGTTATTAGAGATCAGACAGTTTCTTTCCTTTATATTTTCCATGTATAAGTAAATCACAATTTATTTGTCCATTTTCTTGTTGAAAGATGTTTAGGTTCTTTTCCTCTTCTTTTTTTATGTTATGAATAACTGTACATTGTCACATATACCTCCTGAGGCATATATATTAAGAGTTTCTCTAGGGTCTTTACCAAGTAGTAGAATTCCTGGGTGGTAAATTATATACATGTTCAACTTTTTAATTTAATCCTGTATTATTTTTCAAAAATGATTGGACTACCTCGAACAGTAATGTATAATATGTAGCTCATATTATTGTACATCCTTTTTTATTTTGTCAATCGGGTGAGTATAAAATGGTATCTTAGGGCCTTAATTTGCATTTTCTCTGATTCTCAATAAAGCCAAAGGTCTTTGATATGTTTATGGGCCCTTTGTGTTTCCTTTTTTGGTGACATTCCTATTTTTGTGGCATTCCTATTCAAATCTTTTTACCAGTTTCTCTCTTATATCCAAGAGAAAATGACATCTGTTTTATTCACTGTGGTATAATCCACTGTTTTCATTATTTTTATGCTTTTATGCTTGACTTGGTCCTGATTTGGCCAACTACTTTAAGCTGGCTTCTTTGTCCTTTTAACATATCCTCAAGCTTTGAGCACTTCTTAAAAATTAATAATTTATTAAAAATTAATAAAAGCTAAGCTTCATCAAATGCTTTTCTGCATCCATCTGCATGATCCTGTGTGTTTTTCCCTCTAATATGTTACTGTAGTGAATTACATTAATTGATTTTCTACATTAAGAAACCTTGCTTTTCTGGGCTAAACACAATTTTTATATATTGCTGGATTAACTTTGCTGCTGTTAGGATTTTTAAATCTTTGTTCATGGGTGGGATTGGACAGTAATTATCCTTTTTTTTACACTTGGCTTATTTTTTTTCCAAACTGTCTAATATAGCTTTTTTTTTTTTTTCATTGCATTGCAGTAAAAATCAGAATAGTTGGTTAGCATTTAGAGTTGGTCAGCCACATGGCCACATAGGTAACTATGGATGGAGTGTTTGACTCAATTATAGTTATAAAAGTACTAACATTACAGAGGTTTAGTTTGTAGTAGGACCTATCTTGGGTGAATGGTTTATGTTTTATGATGTGACTTACTATGGAGCCAGTTTCTTACTGTGAAATATCTTCTTCCATTATCACTTTACAAATTCCTAAATCCCTATAGTTACATAAAGGAAAAAAATACAGAATTGTTTCCCAAAAGGATTTTTTTCCCATTTTTTTATTGTGGTAAAATACTCATAACATTTACTAATTTAATCTTTTTAAGTGTACATATCAGTGATATTAAGTACATTCACAGTGTTATACACCACCCACCACTACCATCTCCCAAACTCTTTGTATCTTGTGAAATAGAATCTCTATACCCATTAAACGATAACTCCCTATTCTCCTTCTTCCCTTCCCCGCAGCTCCTGGAAACCCCCACTCTGCTTTCTATGTCTATGATTTTAACTATGCTAGGTACCTCATGTAAGTGGAATCATGTAGTATTTGTCTTTTTCTTAATGCATTATTTTACTTAGCATAATGTGCTCAAAATCCACCCATGTTGATGCAAATTGAAGGATTTCTTTTTTTATGGCTGAATAATTTTTGCATCGTGTGTGTGTGTGTGTGTGTATGTATGTATGTATACACACATACCACAGTCTCAATATCTATTTATTCGTTGATGCAAATTTGTGTTGTTTCCACGTCTTGGCTTTTGTGAATAATGCTGCAGTGAATACGGGAGCACAGATATCTCTTTGAAATCTTGTTTTCATTTTCCTTGGGATTGCTGGATCATATAGTAGTTCTAATTTTAATTTCTTAAGGAACCTCCATACTGTTTTACACAGTGGCTGTACCAATTTACATTCCCACCAACAGAGAAAAAGGATTCCTTTTTCTCCATATCCTCCTCAATATTAACCTCTTGTCTTTTTATAATAGCAGTTCTAACAGGTGTGAGGTGATGTCTCATTGTGGTTTTGATTTGCATTTCCCTGATGATGAGCGATGTTGCGCACCTTTTCATGTACCTGTGGGCCGTTTGTGTGTTTTCCTTAGAAAAATGTCTATTCAGGTCCTCTGCCCATTTTTAATCAGATCATGTGGGGCTTTGTTTGTTTTTTGGCTATTGAGTTGTGAAAATGACTTACATATTTTGAATATTAACTCTGTCTGCTAGATGGTTGGCAAATATTTTCTCCCATCCTGTGGGTTGCTTCTTCCTATTGTGGGTCATTTCTTTTGCTGTGCAGAAGCTTTTTATTTAGGTTGATATAGTCCCACTTGTTTATTTTGCTTTTGTTGCCTGTGCTTTTGAACTCGTGCAGGACTGTCTGTATCTGGGCTGGTGTGTGAGGGATGGGCAGCTGCTGTTGAGATCAGAGCTGAAATTCACTTGAAATAACTCAGTTTCCCATCGAAGAGTTCTCCTGGGAGTTTCAAGTCTTGGGAGAGTCCCGAGTTCCCAAATAGTTCCATCAGACAGGTGTGGGCAGTGTGGTTGTTGTCTAGGTGAGAAGACAGATTCTTGCCATTTTTCCAGAATCCTCTGGCTACACTTGACTGATTTTGATATCAGATTTATTTTAGCCCTATAGAATTAATTGTTAAGTGTCCCTACCTTTTCTTTCTGTTGTAGATTTTGTGTGAGATTGGGAACAATATTCCCTGAAAGTTTGGTGGATCTTGCCTATTAAACTACATGGGCCTGTTGTTTTCTTTGTGGACAGATTTTAAATTATTGATCTAACTTGTTTCATGATAATAAGACAGTTTAGACTTTTGTCTCGAGTAATTTTTGGTAACTTTTATTTTGCTAGGAATTGTCCCTATCTAAATTTTAAAGTTCACTAACATTGTTGTCTTATTTTTTTAACCTGCTGAAATGCAGATACTCAAAGACACAAATACTAAATAATTTATAATAATCTCTATTCTGTACCTTTTAAGTTCTCAATTTTCTTGCCTTACTAATTTTCAAATTTTCTTCCTTGAATTTAAATTTGCTGTTGTTTCTGAGCAACCAGTTGTGTGTCAAACATTTCCTAGGTTCTAAGGAAACAGCAGTGATAAAAACAATAAAAAGGAAATAAAAAACCCTTCCCTCATGGAGCTTATGTTCTAGTGTACAAAGAAAGCAAATATGTAAGATAAACAGTTATGTTAAATGTTAGTAGGTATTAGTGAGGAAATAAAGCAGACAAGTTGCATGGGATTTGCTGAGTATGTAGGGGAGGTCGGAATTGAAAAGGGTGCAAAGACAAGGCCTCACTGAGAAGTTAGATGGGGATAGCTAAGGGAGTTGAGGTAGCCAGCCACTAGGTTAAGAGGAACAGCAAGTATAAATGCTCTGAGGTGGGGGTGTACCTGGTATGTTCTAGGATGTGCAAGAGATGGCTGGATTGGAGTAAGATGGAAAGAATAATGTGAAATGAGGTCCCAGATATTAGTGGGGTAGGCCTTAGAGGGTCTGTAGGTGTGTGAAAGGCTTTTGGCTTTCCCTTGAGAATCAAAGCCTTTGGAGGGTTTGAGCAGGGCATTGACCAGATTGGCTGCTGAGGCAGGAATGGACCGCAAATCTCTCTCCAGACTTTTAGCACCTCCTTTTTTAATACTGCCTTATATTTTTTTCTTGAATACCCTTGGCACTGCTTTACCCGATTCTTGGTTATGAATCTGTTTACTCAAAGTGATGTTATTCTGCTAAATTCTGCCAGAATTGATTGGGAAAGTTTAGAGTTAGTTTTAAATTTTAGCACTTATGGGAAAAATCTATTGTCATAAAATTTTGAGGATTTGGTGCTTACCTGTTTTGTAACTATAGGAGAATAATATACCATGAAAGTTAAGTTCATTCCTGGGAATGCAAGAATGATTTGACACCATTACAAGTTATATCAATATAACATCACATCAGTATATATATATATATTTTTTAAAGATTTTATTTATTTATTTGACAGAGAGAAACACAGTGAGAGAGGGAACAACAGCAGGGGGAGTGGGAGAGGGAGAAGCAGGCTCCCTGCTGAGCAGGGAGCCCGATGCAGGGCTCGATCCCAGGACCCCGGGATCATGACCTGAGCCGAAGGCAGACGCTTAACGACTGAGCCACCCAGGCGCCCCCACATCAGTATATTTTAAAAAGATCAACAATATGATCATTTCCTTTGATGCTGTAAAGGCATTTGATAAAAGTCAGTAGCTCTTTCTGATTTTAAGATCTTAATCAAATGAAAATAGATGGATATTTCATTGAAATTTTAAATAAATACATATACTTCAATTCAAAAGCTAGTAGCATCACACAAAATGATGAATCAATAGAAATATTCCCATTAATGCCAGAAACTTAACAAATATGCCTACTGCCATGCTTATTACTTAAGTTTGTTGCAAGAATATTAAATAATACAATTGACTAAAAAATAAGGCTTTCGAAAACTAGAAAGATGAAGAAATATTGTTTGTAGGTGATATGATTTTGAATACCAAAAAAAACAAAATTACTACTAGAAACAATGAAAAAGTGTATTCATTTCTGCATATTTAACATAATTTTTCTGTATGTAATCAGAATATATGAGAAAAGATTCCTGATACAATAGCAACAGAAATAATATACTTTGAAATAAATTTAATATGCAGGATCCATATGAAGAGAATTTTATACTCTGCTAATGAATGTAGAGGAACACTTAAAGTGGAAATGTGCACTTTATTTTTGGATGTAAAGATTCAATAGTATCCAAATATGATGTGATGTACACTATTGAATAAAGCGGTTCTAATAAAAATGTCAGCTTTTGAAACTTAAGCAGATCCTAAAATTCAGATGGAAATTCAAATATATGGATCAAAAATAAAACTTCTAGAAGAAAACATGGATTATTTTATTTTATTTTTAGTTTTATTTTTTTTATTTTTATTTTTTTTTAAGATTTTATTTATTTATTTGACAGAGAGAGAAATAGCGAGAGCAGGAACACAAGCAGGGGGAGTGGGAGAGGGAGAAGCAGGCTTCCCGCCAAGCAGGGAGCCCGATGTGGGACTCGATCCGAGGACCCTGGGATCATGACCTGAGCCGAAGGCAGATGCTTAACGAGTGAGCCACCCAGGCGCCCGAGATTGGATTATTTTATTTTTAAAAGCTTTTCTAATAATGGAAGACCTAAGGGAAATGAATGATAAATTTGGCTAACATAAAAATTTGGAAAATAACCATAATGCAGAAACGCTACAAAGATAAAAATGAACTCGGAAAAATATTTACGATGTGTTTGCTTGTTAAGGAGTGATGTTTTCATAACATATAAAGAGAGCTCTTAAGATAACTGAAACCCAGTAGAAAAATGGATTGTAGGAATAAGCAATTCATACCCACAACAAAGACAGCAAATAGAAGAAAAATGCTCTGTCTCACTGAGTATTAAAAGAATGGAAAAGTGAAATAATGCGGCAACATTTTTCTTGTATGAGATTGTCAAACATTTTAAAGAATTGGTAAGAGTGTGCATCAGCAGGAGCTCTCATGTCCTACTGGTGGAAGAGTAAATTGGTACAGTATTTTTTATAGCAATTTGTCAATATTTTTTCAGATTTCAAAATGTGTATACCCTTAATCTATCAATCCCACTTCTAGTAATTTATCGCATGAGTGTGTTGACATGTATATAAGATACATACCCAAGGATGTTTATCATAGTGGTGTTTGTAGTAGGAAAAACAAAATAACAGCAAAATAAAACTGGAAAGTACTTAACCTGTTCAGCAGTAGTCTTAGGACTGGTCAGTAAATTACGGTATGACTCTAGAGTGGTATACTTTTCTCAGCTGTTCAACAGAATGAATTAGATTGGTTTTCATGTGGAAGGCTCTCTGAAAAACAGAGTAAACGCAAGCAGTAGCACAGCTTATGGGCCAAGTTTCCATTTGTGGTTTTTAAAAAATACAAACTAGAATTTGTACTTGTGAATGTGTGGAAGGATGCACAGGAAACTGTTGATGGTGGCAATCTTTTGGGTTTAAAGTGTGGGATAGGACGTGGGCTGTTTTCATGGTATATCCCCTTTTGAACAGCTTGAATTTCATCATGGGCATGTGCAATTTTCGGAATAAAAATCATTGTCTTTTATGTGCATTAATTATATTTTTCTTGGATTTTTCCAGATTTCTCTTGCACTTTGTTTTGTTTTGATGTTTGGAAACTCAATGTTATTAACTTCTTATTATGCTTCCTCTTTGGTAATTATTTGGGTAAGTGTCTCTTAAGTACATGGCTATTTTTGAAACTAATGGTTCACCAGTTTTTAATCACTGGCTTGGGATTTTTGATAAGAATTTTTGATAAGAATCATCTCAGGCGTTTTACTGAATCCATGTGTATGTGATAGAGTATTCCAGTACTCCCATCCCCAGGAAGAAAGAAACACACGAGTTAATACTGGAAAACATAGCACCTTGCCTTATACCCCTACTTTGCCCTTTCTCTTTCCTCATCTTTTCTGTCACATGAGTTTTGGTCCAGGGTTCATTTTAGAAAGGTTTTGTGCTTTCTTCTTTTTCTTGTTTCCTCCCCTTGGCAGTTTTTCTCCTATTCCTGCTCCACTCTCTGATTCCCTTGCCTCCCTGTGGCATCTCGCAGCAGTCTCTCCTGGTTTCGCTGGGATCAGAGGCTTGGGGCCTTGGGTTCTTTTAGTTTTTTTACTCCTTGTGTCTATTTGTATAAAATATTTAAATAGATTAAATCAGGTGATGATTCGGTTATATTTTGCTAAATCACTACAAAGAGCAGATTTAGATTATCGGGAGACTGTCTTCTAGAATTAGAGCAAACAGTGAAAAGTCATCTAACTCCTTCTGCCACTTATGGCAGGATGACTTTGTAAATAGAAGTCTTCCTACATTTAAGGACTTCCAGATGTGGGTATGCCTTTTTTATTAGTAGGTTTCACCATTACACTGTTTTGCTAACCTAAGAGGAAAAAAATTACTCCTATATTTAAAGTGCACGTGCTTTAGTATTAGGCTGTTTTCCTGAAGAAAAAAGTATATTGTACTGTCTTAATTAAACTATATTCTGCTTCTTGAATAATCATTTAAGTTACCCAGATTATTTTGGCTTTCTTGACTTCTAGAACCCATGATCAACTTGGGAACTTCCTATTTCTTTGTCCTATTTCACAAATTATATTTAAGATCCTGTTTTCCAAGAATATGCCTCTTCCCAGTCTGGACTGCTACCCTTTTCAGGTTGTGTGGCTCAAGGGTACTTAGTTACAGATACTAGCAGTTAGGATATGAGGATGTGGGGTTTTCAGCAATGTCAAAAAAATCATTAATTGAGTTGCTGTACTTTGAGATTAATGATAGTTCTTATAGTCAGTGAATTCTGTTTATAATCAGGAAATGTAACAGTGCACCCAGTTCTATATTTACACGCATACACAGGCAAGGCCTGCTATTACTTAAAGTACATGACTCTTAATACTTGTATTCAGGTGCCAGTAAAATCTAACCTAAGTCCATATGGCAGGAAACTTCAGTCCAGTACTTACAATGTATCAGGTTTTCTTTCAGGTGCTCGAAAGTAAGGTGTGTCTTGGGTATAAATTAAGCATATTTATGTATATTTCATTATTTGGGTGTCTACACATGAATGATGCCAACAGTTACAGAATATAGAGAATGTATGCATATTTAACTATAAACACACATTTGCCTATTTTTGTTTGTGGTAATCTCTTTGAAACCTAAATCTTATCACTTTTTGTGTTCTCAGATATTCAGAAACTTCTGAAGAGATTTAATTTGGGTTCATGTATTTATGCTTTGATCTCCAATCATATTTTTTGCCAAGTTTGAAGTAGATTTAGCTTCCTGTAGGTACTATACTTGGTAGTCTGTTCATTTCCTAGAGAGAGAGAAAAGATTTGGTAGAGGAGAAATATTTAGTTGATCCATTAAAAACTCATTTGTAGTTTATTCTAAGAGTTGATCATTTTTAACTTAAGGAAAATCTTATAAGACACCTGTCTAAAATTCTGAAATTATTATATACCATATATGATAGTACACACACATATATATTATATACTATTATATATTATATTGCTTCTGAGATAAATCAGGGATGTAAAATCAGTCATAGAAATTTACATATGGTAATTCTGTTTTCAATTTTACAAAGTCACTAACTGATCTAATCTACTTTGGATAAAATAGAGCTATTTCTTAAAGTCAATGAGCTTGTGGTGATGCTATATGGAACATTGACAATGTGCTGAATTTTAGATTCTTGAGAGTCTTATTATTTAGAAATGTTTTTTGGTACTTGAATTTATGTATATAAGTATTAACTGTGTGCTATGTTATTTTCTCCATGAAGGGTATACTGGAAATGAAACCACATTTCCTGAAAATCAATGTATCTGAACTTAGTTTATGGGTAAGAATCAGTCTATTTGAATGCATAAGTTTTTCCTTTTCTAAAATAAATATATCATCAGTTTTATGTTTTACTTTTAAGGAAATTATTCTTATGTAGTGCAGGAGATCTAACAGGTTTATGATATAATTAGGGCTCAATTTTCCCTTTTCATGTGGCAAGTTAAAATTGGATAGGTGAAGAATTCTGGTTTTACTTATTTTATCACCCATTTTTCTTCTGGGGAGCAGTGTGTGTGTAAGAGACTGTTAGTAGAGGGGGAATGTAACTGCAATTGCTGTGTAAATCTATAAGATATGTTAATTTTGAAAGTATCATATGTGTATATTTTTATTTTTGGTGATAGCCCCTTGATTTTGGATAACATTCTTTAAGCTACATTGTTTAGCATTTTTTTCTTGGGTATGTAAATATTTCTTTTACATGTGATTAAAGTATTAATTTTTTTCTTCCTCAGCTGTGTCTAAGGAATGTCTCTATGAAGCATTAGTTTATTTTTGTTTTGTTTTGTTTTCCTTTTGTAGGTTATCCAAGGATGTTTTTGGTTATTTGGAACTGTCGTACTCAAGTATTTGACATCTAAAATCTTTGGCATTGCAGATGATGTAAGTGCATTTTTTGCTTAAACTTGAAAGACTTGTAAAGAATCAAACAGGCTAAGAATGAATTACTTGAGTTATTAAAGTACCACTATTTAAGCCAAATTCTAATATGACGTCTATTCACTTATTATTTTATCTATTTACAATAATAGAAAGTAAATGTGACTCTGTGTATAATCTCTATTCTCCAATATTAATTTCTTGACACAATTCTGTTATTTTAATCAGTCTTTCTGTATCACAAAGATTTAAAAATTTTAAAGCAAGAAAGCTCTAAAGACTTCAGCTCAAATTTTAAGGTCCATACAGGCATTTTTCTCTGGTTTCTTTATAATCTCCTTTGGTAACACATCAGTATGCCATCTTCAGAGCCTCTGAAACTATAGACCATATTATAGTCTCATTCCCCCAACCCCATTTCCTGGTCAGTGCTTGTGAAAGGTTTACTTATAGGTAATTTAATCCATTTAGTCTTATTAAGAGAAGGGTTTTTTGTTGTTTGTTTTGTTTTGGTGTTTTGTTAGGAGAGAAAGTAAGATGAGAAGAATTCTGTTTTATAACTTTAAAGATTTTTCCTATCCATAATCTTGCTTTGCCTATTTTATTTTGGTGTTTTAGTAACACATTGATTAAATTTAAAAAGGAAGCAGCACAACCACCGACACAGAAAGTGTAAAGCAAACCACATATTTTTTCTGTAATTTATTTTAATTGACTATCTTTCCTTCATCCATAATAGATTAAAGCTATAGTTTTGAAACTGGGTTTTGTGAAGTCCTGGAATTTCCAGACTCTTCTTTGGGGTCTGCCTACTTCCCAACCTCCTTGGCAGCCCCTCTTTTACCCAAGGCAGTTTAGCTTTAATTTCTTGTACATTGGACAATTATGCAGTTTTTCATTTGAACAAGGGAATTTTTTGCTTAAAAAAGATGGAAAGCAATTGGGTTGTTCACTGGGTGATCTACAACCTGTGGAAAGACTTTTTAAAGTAGAAAACTATAGTCTAAAGTTACTTACTCACTCATTCAATATGTACCTGCTATGTGGCTGGCGATAGAATGCATCCTAGAGATACAGAACCGAGTAAGACATGGTCTAGTGGGAGCTCGGGACGATATATAACATAATAAAGGGCTGTGATAAAAGCAAGCATAGAGTGCTGCAGGAACACACAGGAGGAGAGTCGGGGAAGGCTCCTGGAAGTCTGCTGAGAAGAGGAGAGCTACACGGTGATTGAGTCAGTGAGGATGCAGAGAATGAGCAGGAAGAAAAGGGAGACAGCCCAAGTTGTAGGTGAATGGAATCTGTCTCCTCACTGGAGGAGACAAACCGGTTAAGGTATTGATTTGGGTTAAAGTGATGTCATTTCTGTCACAGCCTAATGTTGTAGCAGGACCAAACAAATTAGAAGTAATTGAATTGCAACTTCAATATTTCTAGAAATCTGTAACACTGATCAAGGACATCAGCTCACAGATTCTGAATTGTGACATTGGTCAAAGGAAGAGACTGGCAAAGCCACACAGCCTTTAAGAAGCATTTCCGCTCATCCTTCTCTATTAAGATAAATAGACACTTCCCTGTTCTTCAGGAACCACGTGAACAATTTCTCAGTACATCCTGACTTCCCATCCCTGCTCCTGTCAACACTCTTCTTGGTAGAAGTCTGAGGTTGTTTACCAGGGAAGCTTAGTCAGTAGTCAGGGACACACAGTTTTTTACTGGGGGCTGGTAACATAGGCACCTTCTGCCTGACGCTTATCAAAATTTCAGACTCCCAGAAGGAATGTGGGTGCTCCACAGAAACCAGAGTGTTTTAGGTATAGGGAGCCGCTACTCATTCTCACTTGGAGTGGTAGGAGCCATCTGAAATCTAAGTACCCTGATGCCAGCCAAGCACCAGCTTTGCAGGCGGATTTTTCAAGGATAGCATCAGGCCCGCTACGTTAACTCTCGTCTGAACATCAAGTTTGCCCCATCTTTTCCTCTCTTCCACGCCTTCTTGGGTCTTCCGTGAATCTGCATACCACCACCCAGTCAGTCATAGGTTTGTGGAGAGCCTGGGCTCCGGGATCCCTCAGCCCATGTGTGCAGCTTTCCAGGCCACCAGGGATGGGAGAATTGATGTACCCCCTTGTTGGTTTTCCCATTTCCAGAATTTCTGTAAAGTTTCTAGCTAGTCTGCCAGTCTGCTGTTCACTGCAGGAATAATGCAGCATTAGGCTGGCAGAGCGTTTCCTGCTGTTTGATACTTTTATTAACAGTGTCTCTGAGCAGAGATTTTTTTCGCTCCCTGCCCCCAAACAAGTCAGCACCCTCCTGTAGCAAAGGTTCTGCTTTTCATGGCCAGCCCCACCCTGGTGGGACTCTTGGGCCCACCGCCCGGGCAGTGGTGGTGCTGCTGATGGTGGATGGGGGCAGCCCGGGCACGCATGCCGCAGACACCTACTATTTCCATTCAGAATCCGCCAGCTTTTGTAGGGGTGAGTGCTTCTCCATTTGTTTTCTTTTTGGTGAATTTCTAAAACGTGATATGGTTGTTTTTGACAGTTTTGTCCAATTTTATATGTGTCATTGGGGGAGGGGATTTGTCAGTTTCCTCCTCCACTTTGGGAAGTCCCCATTTTCATTGATTCTTGAGTGTTGATCCAGCCTTGTATTTCTTGGACAACCTCACTTGCTCACAATATATTATTCTTTCTATATATTGTTGTATTTGGTGGTTAATATTTTTAAGGATTTTTATCTATATTTATAAGGGATATTAGTCTCTCGTTTTATTTTCTTACAATGTTTCTGTCTGGCTTCGGTTTCAAGGTAATGCTAGCTTCCTAAAATCCTTGGGAAGTGTTCAATCTCCTATTTCTTTTTTTTAAAAATTAATTCATTTGTTTTAGAGAGGGAACACGCATGTGCGTGCGTGCATGCAGGGCAGGGGAGGGACAGAAGGAGAGAATCTCAAGGAGGCTCCTCACTGAGTGTGGAGCCGGATGTGGGGCTCCATCTCATGACCCTGAGATCATGACCTGAGCTAAAATCAAGAGCTGGTTGCTCAACTGACTGAGTCACCCAGGCGCCCCCAATCTCCTATTTCAAAGAGAATTTATATAGAGGTGATACTATTTCTTCCTATAGTGTTTGATAGAATTTGACAGTAAGCCTTCAGGGCCTGGAGTTTTCTTCATGAGAGAATTTTCTGCTACAAATCCACTTTCTTTAGGAAGTTATTGGTGGTTTATGTCTTTGGAGGAAACTTACCCATTTCATATATGTCATCAAATGAATCATGTTTTTTAAAAAAAATTATTGTAGGATTCAGTTAGTGAAAATTCCTATTAAAATTTTTGCATGTATGTCAAATGGTCTTTTATGTTCTTTTATTTATTTTCCTTGTTTGGATTCAGAATCAGTATTGTGTTAGTCTCCTATCAAGAGCTGTTTTTTGGGGGGGGGGGTTTGTGTGTGCTGTTTTTCCTGCTTTCTATTTATTATATTAATATTTTCAAAGTACCACCCTTTTTTGAGTCCTCTGGTTTTGCTGAGTTTCTCTTTTTCAGCAAATTGTGTCATCCTTGTTTCTTATGTCTTTGTGCTTGTTATGTAGCTTTTTCTAATGCTCGAGGGAAAGTGCTTGGCTCTTTTGTTTTCAACCTCTTTTATTTTCTGGTAAATGCATTTAAAGCTATAAATTTCCCTATTAGTAATACTTTTTTCTGTGTCTTACAAATTAACTATTTTGAGATTTTCTTTTTATGAAGGTTATTAAGTTTTATGTTATTTAGTTTCTAGCCAAAAAGATTTTTAAAGCCATTTCTAGTCATTTTACAATTTTATTGCATTTATGATTAGAAAAAAATAATTTGTATTACATCAGTTCTTTGAAATGTATTGTGGTATGGTATGTGAACATTTAAAAAATATTTTACTTATGGTCAAAAGTAACATGTATTCTCTCGTGAAGTTTATATTTTCCACGAGCATATTAATAATAATATTCCAGTGTTAACATCTGTCTGCTCTTTCCATTTTAGAGGGAAATATTTAACATTTCCAGTGACCACGGTCAACTTATCTATTTCTTCCTACAGTGTTTTCAGCTCTCTATATACTTTGAATCCATACTGTGAACTGCACATATATTCATGATATGTATGACCTTGCTTTGCTTTTCATTTCATTAGTGTATGATGTCATTTGTTGTCTCTTTTCATATATTTGTTTTGTGAGACGTTACAATTGCTAACCTAGATTTCTTTGGTTCAATTTATCTTATTTCGTTGTCCTCTTCCATTTTCAGCCTTTCTACATACTTTTGTTTTAAACATGTCTCTTGTGGACAATATAAATTTGAATTTTATCCCTGAAACCCAGTTTGAGCATCTGTCCTTTAATTTGCGAATTTAAGGTCTTTACAGAAGGAGAGAATCTCAATTGTATATGGCAATTACCATTATATTGGGACTTATTTCTTCCATTTTGTTTGAGAGTTTCCATCTATTTTACTTGCTTTTTTAGATTTTTTTCTCCTCTTCATTGGATAGTTTTCTTATGCTATTTAAGGCACTGTATATTCTCCCTTTTGATTTCTTAAACTTATCAGCATACACTTCTTCCCCAACAAAGTAAAGTATTTTGGAATTCTTTAGCACATTCCCACCACCCCTTAGTTCCTACTCTCCCGGAGCCCCCCTGCTTCATATACGTATCATTTAGGATTTTAGCTATGGTTTGTTTTATATAATTTCCCTCTTTTTGTTTGGTTCTTGCTTTTTTACACAATAATGAATTAAAAATTTGGCAAGTGTTTTCTCATTTGTTAATTGCAGATACTCCCACCTTCCTCATATGGCTTTTTGTGGGAAGTAGATGAGATGATATGAGAGCACTTGGTAGCATGTAAAGAATCACACAGATAATTGATCATCATTCAAAGGTGGATTTTATTCCAAGGCCTGCCCATTTTCTACTTATTTCAGTCTTTTTTTTTTTTTTTTTAATGGAGCCCAATTTGGGGCTTGAGTTTACAACCCTGAGGTTGACCTGAGCTGAGAGCAACAGTCAGATGTTTAACCGATTGAGTCACCCAGGCATCCCTTAATCCCCTTTTCAGAAATCGATACTCATGTTTTCTTTTCTTTCACTCCATTGTACTTTGTCCCTTAGGATTGACAGATGTCTGTGTGTGTTACCAAGCCTGCCCCTCCTGGTAGGCTCGGGAAAAGGAGATGTTGTATAGTGTATTTTGTCAGGTTTAGCACACTGAGCAGGGAAAACGCCTTCGGTGTGTTGATGACGGATCGTGGAAGGCGGGTGTTGCCGGGAGCTGTCATTTGCCAGCAAGAGAAAGAGGAACCGTGAGCTTGCAGCGCTTTAACAGAAGCAAGCCTGGCATGGGAACAGCGAGCTCTGCGACGACGTAGTGGAAGCTTTTTTTAGATACTATTAAGATTGAAGTGCGCTACTACAGTATATGGCATAATCTAATGGTACCTCACTTTCTTCCTTCCTAGGCTCATATTGGCAACTTATTAACATCAAAATTCTTCAGTTACAAGGATTTTGATACTTTATTGTATACCTGTGCAGCGGAGTTTGACTTTATGGAAAAGGAGGTAAGATGCAATTTCTAATTTTCCTTCCTCAGGCTTTGGTCTATTCATTTTTCATGAAGGGTGCTCCTGTTATCTCAGACTCTCCTCTGTGCTGTTACCTCAGTGGGAAGGAATGGAAAGTGATGGTTTGGAGGAGGACATCCCTGCTTCCGTTAGTATGGCATCCCGAAATGTCTGGTCTTTTCTCATTTTGATAATTTAGAAGCAAGCATTCAGACTAGCAATAGTGTTTTGGATGAGTAAACACAGAAGCACTTCAAGTCGCCTCTTTTCAGGGACAGCCTTAATTCGGTGCTGCTGTCAAGCTCTCACATTTCCATTTACTCAGTGGTTGTTGATTGGAATGATCTCATTGCTTTGAAATATCATTGAGTACAAGTTTTTCATTCCAACGATGTTTTTCTTTCTAAAGCTATTATTCAGATGCTTAAAAAGAAACCAGAGAGTAGTGTGGGGGATTGTGAGATGGAAGTCTGCAGTACTACTTGATGTTCTTGGACAAGCGACTCTCATTTGATTTTCTGTAATAGCTTACCAGTTCCTAGTGGTATGCTGCAAAAAGATATTGGGGGACCAAATGAGGTATGTAGGGAAGTACTTTGATATTTTGATGATATTTTATATAAAATATTATTTTGCAGCAATCGGTGAGCTGGTTTGGTTCAACAAGCATGTATATATGTATGTGTGTCTTTTTTTAACACCACCCATGTGGCCCCAATTTATTATGATACTTTATTATCTGTGAAACATTTTCCTGCAAAGCTATGTGTGTGTATGTCTACACTGGTCAACAATACTCTGTTTCCCTTTGATCCCCGCTGGGTGGTTACCTCTGTGTCCTGAGTTACAGACCAGGGGATGATAGTGTACCACACTGCAAATTCCTATCAACCAGACATTCTGAATTGAGCATGTGCTGCAGATGGACTGTTTACTCCAGTGACCTGTCAGTCTTCATTCCCAGGTTCTGGCAAATTTCGACACATAGTGGCTAATAAATAGTGTATGAATGATAGTGTTGAGCCCACTGAAAGAAACTAAGGAAGAGTGTCTTCCAAGACATTCAAATGCATGTTCATAGAAAATCAAGACTCCTTCAAGCAAGTGGTAAAGGAAATAGAAGGTAAACATCGGCAGACCATTAGGATATGGCGGAGGTCCTTTGACATTATGGAGGATATTCATGCCACTGTAACCTGAGAGTATGCACCATCAGTTAGATGACAGAAGAAATTTATTGAGGCATAGCATGACGTCAGTTAATTTGAAGACGACAGCAGAGCTGTTTGCAGCCTGCTCTGCCGCATCTCCTCCATAGGTAGCTTCACAGGGCCTGTGCAGTAGAGACAGTATGGTGCCAGTTCAGAGAAGGCGTCCATTGTCTGACACAGCCATACACTGGGGAAAACAGAACAGTTTCCCATGATATTATACTGATACGGAAAGACCTGTATAATGGAATGAACAAAATGGTATGGCCGTATTGACCTATAGTTAACACACATAGAATAAGGTGTAAGAGAGCAAAGTTTTAACAGTGGTTTTTGGCTGGAGAGATAATGATTAACTTGTTTTGCAATTTGCATCTTCAAAATTTTCAACAATAATCATATTTCAATTGTATTCTGCTTTAAAGTAAAGTAAAAACAATGAGGGGGATCTTTCCTTTCTAGATATGGAAACGGTTAGCAACACTATTTAAAGGACAAGGATACTAAGACAGGAACATTTTTATGGCCAAAAATAGACAGCGCTTGGATAGATCCATGTGTATGTACTTAACTATGTTTATGTGTATTTACTTAATAATGAAATGAGAGAAGCACAGATAAATAGTTAAAAAGTGCATTATTTCATAAATATTATTTGAAATATGGGATTTGGGGTGAGGAGTCAGGTTAAAGCCTTGTGTCACATTATGCAATAAACTTCAGTTAATTAACGTGTCAATATTAAATGAAGCCTGAAAAATTTGAGGGACGTTTCAATGAGTATTAGCTTCATTTTTTTAATGAACATAATAGCAGTGCAAAGCACATATGAGAATGATTAATAAATTTGACTGCGTGTAACTTAAAACATCTGTACCTTAAATATTATAAAAATTAAAAAGCAGATGACTAACTGGGATGACTCTTGCCATAAATATAACAAATGGATCTAGGGATTAATGTAGTAAGTATAGGAGATTGTCCAAATCAGTAAAAAATTACTGAGGACTCTTACCCTTCTCCACCACCAAAAATACATCCCCATTCCCACACACATATGTAGAAATGGGGGAAGGATATGAACAGACAACCCATTGGGGAGGAAATGCTGATAACTGATTAACATGTGAAACTGGTTGTTGTCTTTATTTTTTCTGCATTTTTAGTTTTCACGATGAGCATATATAACTTTTATGCTTAGAATAAAACCAAACATTCGTAGAAAAAGAACTTGTAATTCTAGTAGCACACACGCATGTATACACACGCATACCCCTCTCCCTGTGTGGTTTGTTTCATTTGCATTTGTCCTTGTGCATACACTCTATCTGATGGATCTTTTGGAATTGAGGAAATTGTATAATTTTATTCCCTTTATATTAATACTTTTATATATTAAGTCGAGTCCCTTCTCTTGGTTTCCTGCTGAGAGTTATACTGATCTTAGTCACTTCTTGTTCCTCCACTACTTCCCCCCATTTCTAATTTATTGTAATACTATAATCCGTGACATTATTTTACTTCCCATATACTCTCCCCTCTGACCCCACTGTAAGAGTCCCATTGCACGTTCAGTGTCTGCACACGTGACCACTCATGCTGTTCTGTCCCCTTTACATCCCCGTCCTTGTCGCAGTTCTGTAGGTTGGTGTTTTTAATGCTGCATGTGCTGGGATTGAAGCCTCTCCTGCCATTTCTTTATTGGGTAAAGCTTGCTCTGCAGTGGATTCCTCAGGAAGGGCCATAGGAGCCATAATCCTTGAGTTTTTACATGTTCAAATATTTTATCAGTGGCTTTTATACGGGAAGGTCTGGCTAGATGCAGAATCTTCGGCTCAAGGGATTTTCCTTGACTGTCTTAAATAAATTACCCCACCATCTTCCAGCCTAAGTGTTGCTGTCAAAGTTTGATGCTAACCTGATTTTTTCTTTTTATGAGAAATATTAAAAAATACCTTTTTTTTAAAAAGATTTTATTTATTTATTTGACAGAGAGAAACAGGGAGAGAGGGAACACAAGCAGGGGGAGTAGGAGAAGGAGAAGCAGGCTTCCCACTGAGCAGGGAGCCCAATGCGGGGCTCGATCCTAGGACCCTGGGATCATGACCTGAGCCGAAGGCAGACGCTTAATGATTGAGCCACCCAGGCGCCCCTAAAAAATACTTTTAAAACAAAGTTTTGGAGGGGCACCTGGGTGGCTCAGTGGTTAAGTGACTGCCTTCGGCTCAGGTCATGATCCCAGGGTCCTGGGATCAAGCCCCATATAGGGCTCTCCCTGCTCAGCAGGGAGCCTGCCTCTCCCTCTCCCTCTGTCCCTTCCCCTGCTTGTTCTCTCTCTCTCTCTCTCTCTGTATCAAATAAATAAATAAAATCTTAAAAACAAAAACAAAGTTTTGGAATATAATTTTAAAATTGTTTGAATTTTTTGTTAAATTTTGTTAAATACTTTAAACGCAATTTTGACACCTTGCCTTTTTAAGGTAAACCCTATATCTCACAACTTTTCTTACATTTATTGTTAGTTGTTATTAGCAAATATCTAAATTTTTGAATAATAAAATACTTTTGGTTATATGATTTTTGATTAGGTTAAGACAATTACAAATTTACAAAATAGAAATAAATGTATTTTAAAAGATTAAGTACTATGCAAATGTTTATAAAGGTAAATAGTAAAATAAAAACAAAAAATCTTCTTTTAATGGGACTTCTAACTGTGAAGTATGCATTTGGTATCAAAGTATCAAAATTACTTTTCTAATACAGAATAACAAGCAAGAAAAGTGGACTAATTAGAGGGAAAGTCAGAAAATACTCCTTATATTTTGTAGGATTAAAATGTACCAGTGTTTTTAAATACGGTTAAAGCTAGATTCCTCTTGATAAACATATTTGGGAAAGTATACATTATTTAACTCAATAATACAAGATTATTTTTGTGAGGGTAAATGTTGGTGGTAAGCAAATCAATTGCAATTGAGAAATTTCAAGCCTAGAGTTAAGACTGTGACTTCAAATGATTGAGAAATATATAGGATTGCAATGTGTAGGGGTTTGTTATTAAATGTTTCTGTGGTTCTTATTAAGAAAAGGTAAAAATGTTTTTATTTCTCTTGTAAACATTGGTCATTATTTTGTGTGTGTGTGTGTCTCTTGGGATGATGGTTAAGATTTTTATCCCCCACCAAATGTACAGGAAAAGCACATGCCATTTAAAGGAGTTCTGCTGACCTTAGGTGAATATTAAGTTGAGTTCTCTAGTTAGAAAAGTAGTGTGCAAAGAGGGAACAATAATCTTTCCAGTCCCAGTCACATTTTATACTTACAAGTGTTTGGGGACTGTGTTTATTTGTGTTTTCAACTCAACATTTTGGGGAAGTTTGTTTCTATGGAAATGCATCTTCATTTTTATGATGGGAGTAAGTGGGTATATTGGATGGACCCTAGATGGGTGAAGGCTCTGTTTATACTTATTAAAATTCATTTTGTTCATTATTTAAAATGAAATTTATCTGAAACTCATATTTTCAAAACATCTCTTTGAATTTCAGACTCCACTGAGGTATACAAAGACATTGCTGCTTCCAGTCGTTCTGGTTGTGTTTATTGCAATAGTTAAAAAGGTAGGTCTGTCAGACGAGATCGGGCGCGTTCAGGGTGGTGTGACCGTAGAGAAAAATGAAGGGGGGGAAATTGGAGGGAGAGATGAATCATGAGAGACTATGGACTCTGAGAAACAAACTGAGGGTTTTAGAGGGGAAGGGTGTGGGGGGATGGATTAGCCCGGTGATGGGTATTAAGGAGGGCACGTACTGCATGGAGCACTGGGTGTTATACGAAAACAATGAATTGTGGATCACTACGTCAAAAACTAATGATGTATTGTATGGTGACTAACATAATAAAATAAAATTTAAAAAAGGCCTGTCACTTAAGAGCTCTTTCTTTTTTTTTTTTTAATTAATTTATTTAGAGAGTGGGCTAGAGGGGAGGGGCAGAGGGAGAGAGAGAGAATCTCAAGCAGACTCCCACTGGGTGCAGAGCCAGATGCAGGGCTCGATTTCATGACCCTGAGGTCATGACCTGAGCCAAAACCAAAATGCTCAACCGACTGAGCCATCCAGGTGCTCTTTAAGAGCTCTTTTTTTTTATTTTTTTAATTTTATTATGTTATGTTAATCATCATACATTACATCATTAGTTCTTGATGTAGTGTTCCATGATTCATTGTTTGCGTATAACACCCAGTGCTCCTTCAATACGTGCCCTCTTTAATACCCATCACCAGGTTAACCCATCCCCCCACCCCCTCCCCTCTAGAACCCTCAGTTTGTTTCTCAGAGTCCATAGTCTCTCATGGTTTGTCTCCCCCTCTGATTCCCCCCCTTCATTTTTCCTACTATCTTTAAGAGCTCTTTCTTATAATAAAGCACTTTCTTGTTTCTACCTAATAGTTAAGTATATTAAGTTACATGTTAATATGACATGATGTTTTATATGGATTTGTTGAAACATATTCTGTATTTTCTTACTCCTAGCCCTTGATGAACATTTACAAGCCTTAAAAATATTCTACTATCTGCCAGCATAAAATAGACGTAGGAAAAGGATGGCTCGAGTTTTGGTAGTCATGTATTTTTGAAAGACATGATCAAAGAGACCATATTGACCCAGATACAGTTATTTTTCTCTTTGTAAATTATTACTGACTGACTTTTAGCTTTATGTAATATTTCACCAAAATATTTAATATATGCCATTCTAAGTCATCTGTGCATTGCTCACAAACTCCTGGATCGAGTTTATTGTTACTGATCAAAAAAATAGACTATTAATAATGTATTACCAACATCGATAAAATTGTTAGACTCCCAACTTGGCTTTGATAATGAAATTCTAAGCCCAGATTTAAATCAGGTCAGGGAAGTTCCAGTCTTTAGCCAAGAGCAGGTATGATATTCTCTTTTTTCTTTTAACAGTTGGTGAATTCTGTAACTGCAAGTGTTTTAAGAGAATGAATAAAGATTAATCTGTAATCAAAAAACAGATGATAGACCCTAAAGGTTTTCTGATTCGTAGTTAGTAATTTCTGTGTTAACACAGTGTTATATATTTGTAGAATATTCTGTACTATAATTATTGTTCATTATTATATATTTTTTACTCTCCCTGAACATATCACATGTGTTATTGCACCTGCTTATTTGACAGCCCTGTAGGGGATATTATTATCTCCATTTTGACAGATGCAGCTTTAGAAGATCAGAGAGGTTGTTGCCAGCCTCACATCATGTCCATTAAAAAGCAAGGGAATAGGAAGAAACAAACTCGGCACCTCTCCCCCCTTACTGGGTGTTGTGTCGTGTTCAGCTTTGTAGTCCCACAAGCTTTTCAAATCTAATGAGTTTATAGTCAGTCAGTTTCTGCTCTGTGCCACTCTGTGCTTCCTTTGCCTTTTGCATACTTTATGTGGGTGTGCACCCAGTAGGTAATCAAAGAATACCAACGTTGGCAATTCAGAATGCATTAAAAAGACAGCAACCTGGATGGCTAGAGATGATGCAAACTGAGATGTTTGATTTAAAGAAGAAGGATTCAAAGGGAAAAAGGATAATTATTTTCAAATATTTAAAAGCCTGCCACTTGGAAATAAGATTACACTCGTTTTGGCTCTTTAGAGTCATGGCCAATTCTAGGGGGAAGGATTTTTGACCAGAATTGATCTGGGCTGACTAGGAAAGTGTTACAGACTCAAGCAGCAGTTGGGTGGTTCTTCCAAGAGCTGGATGAAAACCTGTCAGCGGTGTCCTAGAGGACACTCACACTGGAGATAGGATTCAGATTAGATGACCTTCCAGTTGCTGCTCAATATGCAAACTCAGTGTTTGGTTAGTTGTCCTTATCAGTCTCTGAGCCTGTTGTCCAGATATGTGTATATATGATTAAGGAGAGGCATAGCCAACAACCTTGGCCTGGTGGAATTCTGCATGTGAACTGGAAGCCAGAAAGAAGGTCAGGTTTCAGGGCTTAGCAATGCCTCCTGGTTGTTGTCCACCTTCTGGGAGATCATTTAATCCATCTGAGCCTCTTGCTCATTTACAGAATGAGGATAATACAATCTACAATACAGGGCTGTTGGCTATTAGATATGATCAAGTACTGTATAAATGGAAGAGTATGGTGTTATAATTATGTCCTGAGTTATCTCTTAGCTCCATACTTCTCATATTTTTAAGTAGAAGTTTGAAAGTTTAGAAGATACTTCAGTTGAAATTTTGTTTTTCCCAACACAGCTCTTCTAAAGTGTTAAAAAATCTATTTGCAGATTATTAGTGACATGTGGGGTGTCTTAACTAAACAACAGGCACATATAAGGTAAATATGCTATTAATCATTTTGTTACATTATTAAGTAGATATTTACGATGTATTTTTATAGTTCATGTTGCACTCAACATTTGATAACTGGTGTTTTCGATTGTCATTCCTCTTTGCTTTTCTCATTATTCCCTATCTGTGCAGAGCTCAGAACATCACTTATTCATACTTCAAATTCCATCTGTACACTCCTACAGTAGGCCTACACATAATCTATATGTGAAGGACACAGCTTTGTGCTTCAGTTTAGCAGGGAAAATAAATTATTCTGTTGATGGTTTTAGGACCAATGGACTGTCTTTTGAGAGAAGAGCAGGGAAATATAAAACTGATTCCATACTTCATGTTTTACACAAACTAAATTTCAGATGGAGCAAAGATTTAAATGTAGGAAAAAAATAAAACCCCAATATTAACCAAGAGATTATTTTTAGAATTTTAGCATTAGAGAGGCCTTGTTAAGTATGACATAAAACCTGTAAGCTAGAAGGAAAGATTGAAAAGGCTGACCAGATAAGTATTTTGGTTTGATAAGATACTGTGAACATTGTTCAAAGAAAAAGACAAATTGGGGAAAATATTCACAATATACGACAAAGGACTAATGACTGGCATACATAAAGGACTTCTACAAATTAATAGGAAAAATGCTAAAACCCCATTAGAAAAATGAGTGAAGGACACAAAGAGGCAACTGAGAGAAAAATAAATTCTCATTTTTCTCTTTTCTGCTACATGTCCCGTGGACCTGCTTTCTGTTCTTTAACCATGGCGGCTTGTTTCCTGCCTCTGCAGTTTTGCCCTGGTTGTGCCCTCCGCTCCCCACAGCCTGGCTCTGCATGTGACCCACTCCTTTAATTCTTGTTTAAATGTCACCTCCTTCAAGAAGTCTTTCCTGACCATCACTTCTGAGGAGATTCCTTGTCTCCTTGCTTGTTATTCGCCGTTATCTCATGCTTTATCTTCTCTCTCAGCATTTATCACCCTTTATACTTGAACACTGGTATGCTGCCTGTTTCCTTTCCACCTCGCTCTTCTCTAGTCTTGCTGTCTTTGGAGTTAACCCCTTAAGAACCTTCCTGCTATGGGGCTCTGTACTGTCTCTCTCTCTGCCTGAGGGATGCTCAACCTCAAACCCTCCACTCCTTCAGGCCTTGCTCACATGTCACTCAGTTGGTGACCATATAGATTGACATACACCTTCCTGGTCACCCAGCATTCCTGGCACCTTTTGCCCTGCTTCCTTTCTCTCCACAGTACTTATCACCGTGTGACTTTTGCTCCTTTGCTTTTTGTTTGTCTCCCTTGACTTCTATGTAAGCTCTTTGAGGGCAAAGGTATTTTCCTGTCTTATTTCCTGCTGTATCTCCACTGTTATCAGTGCTCAATGAAATTGAGGATGGGTGGGTTTGTACCCT
Source organism: Mirounga angustirostris (assembly GCF_029215605.1). Lineage (NCBI taxonomy): Eukaryota > Metazoa > Chordata > Mammalia > Carnivora > Phocidae > Mirounga > Mirounga angustirostris. The sequence goes on from NW_026991720.1 coordinate 42,032,444, forward strand.
GTAGGCCCAAGGGGTTCATTTTGGTAGGGCGAGACAGATGGTAATCAAACCAGTGAACTGTGTTCACTTTTGAGGAGATAAGACAGGGAAATGGAGTAGGAGTGATTATGGAGAGGGGCACTGAATATGGGAGTCTCTCCGATGTTTGAGGGAGTAGGATTAGTCTTGTGTGACTGGAGCACGGTGACCAAGAGGGAACGCGGTAGACAATGAGTTTCAAGAACGAGAAGTAGGAAGAACATGTGCAGCATGGTAAGGCTTTGAGAGTTTATTCTCATTACAAAAGGAATCCACTGGAGGGTTTTAAGTAAGGAATTGGCATGACTAGATGATCTTTTTCAAAAAATTGCTGGCACCACTGTGATGATAATTGAAATGGGGTGGCCGGGAAGGGGTGGTGTGGGGTCAGAGGGAGATGTAGGGAGGGTATATGGGCCTTTAAGCATGTATCCTTCTCAGGAAATTGAAACTGTCAAGCAAAACTAAAGTGACTATTTGTATATTCCATAGCCGCTGCTGAAAACATCTTTCATGTGTGGTTTCCTAAATGATCTCTGTAGCAGCTACAGTTTATGGGGGAGCTCAGGGACCACTGGTGACGAGAAGCAGGGGTATGGAAGTATGAAGGCTTCAGGCTTCCCTTCACTCCCTGCTTTGCCAGAATATCCCCAGGGAGGTATCTCATACACCGCAGTGTGCCTTTTGTTGAGCCAGTAATTGTCCATGTAGTCAAATGTGCAGGGTATGCAAAGTCAACTGTCTTTTAAAAGATTGTGGCACCAGTTTCGGTTCGTAACTGTTAGTTATTTTTATTTACATATATGTGTCCTTGGAATATTATACAAGTTGTAAAACTCATATTTGTAAGATAATAATGCAAATAATTGAAGTAAATGCTTCAGTAATGATTCAATAGTATTTCTTATTCCATTTCAGAAAACACCAGTTTGATCATGGAGAGGTAAAGACTCAATATTACTAAAATTTTGTGTATATTTGGACTTTTCTTTCTAGTTCCGGTTTTTAAGTATTGGTAATTGTCACTAATCATCTTCAAAATAGGTCTGTATGTGTTTTTATGAGACTGTTACAAACACGACCATTCATTTGTTAAAGCAGTTAAGTAGGAAGCCCATTTCATCTGCTCTGATCATCCTCACGATGATCTGGTTTATTGTGTGAATGGTTGCTGCTTCCCTCTCCTGGTGATGCCACCTGTTTTTCTTTCTTCCTTCTTTTCTCTTTCCCTTTCCCTTTCCCTTTCCCTTTCCCTTTCCCTTTCCCTTTCCCCTCCCTCCCTCCCTTGTCTTTTAAAAGATTAAAAAAAAAAAAGGGTAGAGCAGTTTGAAAGTGAATTTTAAGACTCATTTATTTCAGAAACCACAATATTGTTCCTAAGAAAAAGCACCCTTTTCTGGATATTCATCTATTTAACAGTCTATTAAACTTCACAGATAGTAGGAGTGAAAAAATGTTTTCTCTTTCTTTCAGCTAGTTTATCATGCGTTGCAACTGTTAGCATATACAGTCCTCGGTATCTTGATTATGAGACTAAAACTCTTCTTGACGCCACACATGTGTGTGATGGCTTCCTTGATCTGTTCACGACAGGTAAGATGGTTGGTATGTTGGCGTTAGAGCTGCTATGATCACTTTACCCCCGCCTTGGTTATTGAGTGGCCCCCTAAAATAATACTGAATTGCTCAGAATTCTTTAAACTGTTGTAGTGAAAGTACTTCATGGTTTTGTAGTAACCTTTCCTAAAGGGCAAAGGCCAAGGCAGGTCATTTATTCTAAAATAGTCTTTGGCGTACAATGAATACTCAAGTAGTGTAGGCTGAATTCATGAGTGATTACTACAGATGTTGATAGAAAACAGAGCTTCATTGTAGAAATAATTTATTGTTGTTTTGCTCTTCCTACCCCAAAGAATTCTAACCAGTGATTTCAAGTTGCAGGTACTTTCAAATAGATGTTCTTTTTCGGTATCAGGCCTAAAAAATATTTTTTTTCATTTGAGTATACATTTGTATGCACATCCCTGACTTGACTTTTTAAAATTTAGTGTTGGCCATTTTGGTTATTTGCTACTTATGTTTCCTGGCTAACTGCCTCCTTGCTCTGCATCCACAGATTTATGCTTCTACACAGTGTCCCCTTTCCATCAGACCGTTGGCCAAGGTGCAGCAGCAGTAGCTCTCTTACATTTCGCAAATATTTACTAAGCATCTACAGCACGCTCTGGAGATGAGGGTAGAATGGTAAACAGAAGAATCAAAAAGCAAAAAAATATATATATATATTCCCTCAAAAAGCTGGATCTAGTTCTACAGACATATAGAGAACGTAAAGAGAGAATGATAGGGACAAAGTGTTATTGCGTGTGGACTATTTGAATGGAAAAATCAGTCAGCCTCAAGGTTCCCAGGCAGAATGACGGTGTTGTGTTAGAGAGGCAATGCTTACTGGAGGCCAGCTTAGGGAGGAAGCCGCTCTTCCTGACTGCCCCAGGCTGGGACAGGAAAGGAGGCTAATGGGAAGCCTTGCGTCTTAAATCCCAGCCTGCACCATGACTGCAGGTAGAGAACCTTGCCCCGGGGAAGGCTTCACAGGTGTGGGACCTCTGCGAACACATGGCCCACCCTCAGAAGGACCCTACACCTACTTGGATGCTCTTCTGTTGTTCTTTTGAACTTCTAAATAATTTTTGAACAAGAGGCCCCATATTTTCATTCTGCATTGGGCCTGGCAAATTATGTAGGTGGTCCTGGCTTTACCTGAACCTGGAATTAGAACAAGTTGAGAGAACCGCTTCTTAAATTATGTCCCACCTATGTAAGGCTAATGGCCAAATTCTTTTAATCCCTCTGGTCATTGTTTCTGGAACTTTTTCTTAGAATAATTAGTCCTTTATCTGGGAGTCTGCCAGACACTGCGTTCTTCTCTGGGAAGAACTTTCGTTTATTGGATGCAGGCTGCCTTGTACTAACAATTATCAATGTATTCTGCATTTGGTTTCAGCTGTTTGGATGGCTCTTTTGCAAAGTACATCCTGGGGCTGTTGTTTTTGCTGTATTAGCAGCAATGTCAATACAAGGTTCAGCAAATCTGCAAACCCAGTGGAATATTGTAGGGGAGTTCAGCAATTTGCCACAAGAAGAACTTATAGAATGGATCAAATACAGTACTAAACCAGGTAAGGTTCCCCCATAGTTTTATATGCCACAGCAAAATCTTAAACCCACATTACTTCCAGTGACCTCACTCTTTCTAAGCAGTGCTGCTTCTAGATTATTCAGAAAAAGGGAGATGTCAATCTTACTTAAATGGTTTGCAAAGGAAATGTTATATTTTCTTAGTAACCTATTTTGCTTTTTTCCATAAATTCTAATGTTTTTTCAGAATTTATCCGAAGTTTTATGTGGCATGATTTAAAATAATTTTTGTTGTGCTTATTTTCCTAATGAGTTTTTTTTAATGATTTTTTTTTTTTTAAGATTTTATTTATTTATTCATGAGAGACAGAGAGAGAGACAGAGGCAGAGGGAGAAGCAGGCTCCCCGTGGAGCAGGGAGCCCGATGCGGGACTCGATCCCAGGACCCTGGGATCATGACCTGAGCCGAAGGCAGACGCTTAACTGACTGAGCCACCCAGGCGTCCCATTTTCCTAATGAGTTTTAATCTTAGTCTTGCACATTCCTTCTTAAAGTGAACTCATGGAATATGACACTTTATTCAAGGGAGATTTTGTTGTTATCTGAGTATCAAATGACTGAATTTTAAATCATTTCCCAGAATTCCTTGGTGCTATAAAACTTTCCTAGCCAATTCATTAAACTTCTTTCCTAGAAGCAGGACGGATTCCTAAGACATTACAAAAACAAACAAACAAACAAACAAACAAAGCCCCAGGAATCCTCACTGATGAAAGGAGGAGGCTCTAACTTCCAAAGAAAATGGTTTATCCAAGCCAGGGGGCTGATAGCCATTTTACCAGCCAGCTGACTTCAGTCTGGTTCTTCCATTGAATCTTTAAGTCGTGAACCTCTCTGGGCTTCCACTTTCTCACCTGGGAAGTGACCGAGTTGACCAGAAGGAGACCCTTGTAATGCTCACTGAGTGTCTTCCTGAGACCGTCTTTCCTGCTTTGCAGATGCAGTGTTTGCAGGTGCCATGCCCACAATGGCAAGTGTGAAGCTCTCTGCGCTTCGGCCCATTGTGAATCATCCGCATTATGAAGATGCAGGGTTAAGGTTAGTACACAATTCTCACATCACCCAAAACAAATTTCTCACACAAATCCTGAATGAGGGAACCAGTAAAATAATGAGTGTTTCCAGAAGGCTGTGGCAAATGGGAATTTATAGAATTAGGGGAGAAAACAATGCTGAAATAAGAGGGCTGAGTCAGATACAAAACTGTTTATTGGGCAATAAAACTATAACCTCTGGGGTTCTCTTCTCTACTAGGCAGCAAAATGAAATCATAGCATGTCTGTCTTCTGCAGGTGAAGTGCATTGCAAGACACCCAGGTCCTTATTAGTCATCACCCTCCTTAAGCTCCCCAGAAGATTCATGAGCCTCTATCTTTTATTAAGGTTTCCTTTTGGCTATTTTTCTTGAATTCTGAGGAGTCAGTTGATGGAATCCCATTCAGAGATTTGAATTTATTCTGATTTTCACCCATATAGCCTACTAGAATGGTCTTGGTTTTTGTTTTTTATATTTTTCATAAGTTAGAGTATTGTGTTCTCTTTGAAAAGGACATAGACTTAATTTTCATGCAATTTCTGGGTTAGGTCAAGCTATTCATTTCCTAAGTGACTGGGTGAATCCTATTAATCTGTTCTTTTGTGTAACAGTGAAACTTCTATTTTATAAATAAAAAATCTTTTCACTAAAAATCAATCTCAGTAAGCTTATTTCCAGAACAGTTGTGTTGAATAAGTTTAGTTGTTGTTTTTTGGGTTTTTTTGTTTTGTTTTGTTTTTTAATCTAGGAATAAAACAGAGAGCCGTGAATGCCAGTTCTGGCTGCGTCATAGTTGGGACTGCAACTATGGTTGCAGTGTGGTCTGGTAGCTGTGTTTGTGTTCATCCACACACGGCATGCCTTACTCTCACGTATAATGGGGTCATGGAGAATACAAAACTAAACCAAGCAAGCAAACAAACAAAAAGACTAAGTTTGGAAATGCAGGGATGCATTAAACTGAACCTCTTCTCCCAGGACTCTTATGCTATGCTTCTACCTTTTTCTTTTGACCTCCCCGATGCCCCTGAGCAGGAACTCTGTGAAGAATGTTCTCTTGACCTGACTCTTCTGCAGTCTTTCTTCTTGTTCCCATTCAGTGCTTTCTCCCAAATAGATTGATTGCATCCTTTTAATCTTGAAAATCTTCTGCCCAATTATTTTTCTTTAAAGAGCCAGAACGAAAATAGTTTACTCAATGTATAGTCGAAAAGCAGCTGAAGAAGTGAAGCGAGAATTGATAAAGTTACAAGTGAATTATTACATTCTAGAAGAGTCCTGGTGTGTAAGAAGATCCAAGTGAGTATTCAACACAGTTAATATTTTATATTCATAAGACATGAAAATTAATTCAGTCTTATGGCAAATGCTTTACTCGTCATATATGGGGGATATATGTAACTTTCAGCATAGTATAAGTGGTAAAACTTTTTAGATCATTATTTGAATTGGAATTTTTTCCTTTCTACTCATTACAGATTTTTTTTTAATAATGATTTGCATGCATACACTACCTTAAAGGTATTATATTGGCACTGACAATTTCCCAAATTGCTCATATTTGCCTTTGATGTTTTTAAAGACTTTTAGCTTAAAGTCGGATGTATTTTCTTTTAAAAAGACTTGCAGAGTCTGCAACCGAATAATGGCGATTCTCACTGTAATGAAGTAAGGCAGGCAGCTGAGAGGGCCCCCTTTGTGCATGCCACATGTCTGCACCGTGTCCGTGAGGGACAGGCCCACCCTCCCAGCGTCACCTCAGAGCGACCCTTCCTTCTTGCTGTTCCACATCTAATTTGAGTGGGGAAATAATTAACTTTACTGTGACCCACATTCTCTTGGGTTTATAGTTTGAAAAACTATTTCCACTCAGAGAAGTCCATTAAGCATAGAATAGCAAAAGTTAGTAAGCTCTGCAAAGCAAATATGAATTGTGAAGTTGACTGTTTAGAAATCTTACACCTGGGTGACGAGACAGCCGATGACAGGAGCTTGCTTTTAAAATACCAAAGCATTGGCTCCATGAGGATCACAGACATGAGAAGTTCATTAGAGATCAAGAGTATTTTATGGAATACTATTATTTTTAAAATTCTCACTTCCCTTTAAACAGAGGCCTTTGGAGGTTGCTGTGTTTGTGGCTTAATCATACTTACTCACCATGTATTTCAGTGATACACAAGGGTGTTAAGACAAAATAATTAAATATTGACTCAGGATATTTACTGTGATGCAGTAGCTGTCCACATTGCCCACAAGGAAACTCAAACGATTGTTGATTATTGAATGATTTTCCTATGACTGGGTCCCAGGTGACTTGAATTGAATCAGGATCTATACAAAATGTTCTTATTCTTAGAGTTGTAATTCAGAAAATGTTTTAGTTCCTTATGAACATAAGAATCTCGCTTTTAATTAACTTTGTTATATAAACTTAGGGCGAAAAAGTCACAAGCATCTCTCATAACAATTTTATGAGGACATCGTAATGTAAATGAATGGTAGGTTGACATTTGCAGTCAGGAGAACATAGTTTCTTTTTTTTTTTAATTTTTATTTATTTATTTATTTATTTTTAATTTTTTATTCTTATGTTAATCCCCATACATTACATCATTAGTTTTAGATGAAGTGTTCCATGATTCATTGTTTGTGCATAACACCCAGTGCTCCATGCAGAACGTGCCCTCCTCAATACCCACCACCAGGCTAATCCATCCTCCCACCCCCCTCCCCTCTAGAACCCTCAGTTTGTTTTTCAGAGTCCATCGTCTCTCATGGTTCGTCTACCCCTCCGATTTCCCCCCCTTCATTCTTCCCCTCCTGCTACCTTCTTCTTCTTCTTTTTTTTCTTAACATATATTGCATTATTTGTTTCAGAGGTACAGATCTGAGATTCAACAGTCTTGCACAATTCACAGCGCTTACCAGAGCACATACCCTCCCCAGTGTCTATCACCCAGTCACCCCATCCTTCCCACCCCACCCCCCACCTCCAGCAACCCTCAGTTTGTTTCCTGTGATTAAGAATTCCTCATATCAGTGAGGTCATATGATACATGTCTTTCTCTGTTTGACTTATTTCACTCAACATAATACCCTCCAGTTCCATCCACGTCGTTGCAAATGGCAAGATCTCATGCCTTTTGATGGCTGCATAATATTCCATTGTATATATATACCACATCTTCTTTATCCATTCATCTGTCGATGGACATCTTGGCTCTTTCCACAGTTTGGCTATTGTGGACATTGCTGCTATAAACATCAGGGTGCACGTACCCTTTCGGATCCCTACTTTTGTATCTTTGGGGTAAATACCCAGTAGTGCAATTGCTGGATCGTATGGTAGCTCTATTTTCAACTTTTTGAGGAACCTCCATACTGTTTTCCAGAGTAGCTGCACCAGCTTGCATTCCCACCAACAGTGTAGGAGGGTTCCCCTTTAGGAGAACATAGTTTCTTGACAGAGATTTCCACCCACATTGTGATCTTCTTTATTGCCTTGGGCTTCACTCTAGTTCAGTGATCAGCCTGAGATACCTATAGGTTACTGGAACATAAAAATAATGCTTTTGACCTTTTTGTCCCCAAGCTAGTGATGAGCCTTGATTCAAGATTATTCATTTTTTTTTCTAGACCGTGCATAGTGTTTTGAATATGTGGGAATTGCAGAGGCTGGGGCGCTTTGTATTCTAAGATGTTGATGGAGCTCCTTGGATTTGCCTCACTGTAGTGGTCTCATGTTCTGATGGGCAGATCCAAATGACTTTGGATCATTTCCATTTAGCGCTCACTTATGGGCACTAAGACTGAGAATCTGGGGTGGGAGTGTGTGCTCGATTTCCCCATCTGGACCTTGACTTGCCCCTATTGTGTTTTTCCAGCAGGAATGGAGAGGAGGAAGCTAAGGGAAGTGACTTTCTCTAATCTATTTTCCTCAGTAACTAAAAAAGCACTCTCCATCTACTGCAAGATTTAAGCTGATAATAAATCTCAGGAAACCTTAGGCAGGTGCACTCTGCTTAAACCTTGAAACAAAACACAAGCTGCAGTTTCTGTTCTGCCAGGGAAGCAAATCGGGGACTGAGGCAGGAGAGGAAAGGGAAGAAGGACTAATATTTAGTGCAGTAGGAAAACTGAGTTTCTTGACAGAAGGATCTTCTTTAATGCTTTGGACTCCACTGTCCATTTCAGTTATGCCTGAGACATCTGTAGGTTACTGGAAGAGAAAAGTGTGTCAGAACAGGGGGAGGAAGTAGGGACTCAGTAGGAGAAGAAAGGGAAGAGGGACTCAATATACATCTAGCACTTAAACTGTGCCCAGCACATTGGTGAGCACTGTATTTATGTGATCTCAGCACAGTGGCTTTAATTGTGTGGCTTGATTCTTCTTTAAATACTTGACACCACGTGTTCAAATACAATACGAAAATGTACTCAAATGCAGGTTGTAGATGAGTTTTTAATTATCTACTCTTTTATTCTCAGTTCTCTGCTTTCTTTCTCATTAATTCCAATAATAGAGTTGACATACAATTAAAACACATGAATTCAGAATAAAATCATTCCCATTTTCAATAATGCTATTTAAAGATCTGGCTGGCTGGCTCCTGGAGGAGCTTCCGGAAACTGGATAAGGACTACAGGGTGTTTCACTTAGGCCGACGGAGCTCACAAAGGCAGCTCTTAGCCTTCTCTTTCTCCTGAAAGCAGGTGAACCCAGGAGCCAGGTAGTTTTCTCTGCCCGTGTGTTGTGCTCTTTACTGCCCACAGCCAGCCACGTAGTCACGGTTGGGCCTCAGCGTGTGTGAGAAAATTAAGTGGTAGAGAACCTAAGCCCAGTCTTACTGCTATAAGTACTCAGTGTTGATAGAATCTGGAGTCAGGGAGGGTGTGCAAAAAATGTGCCCTCTACACTCTTCTTGAGAACACTCACTGGTAAAACCTTTTGGGAGATAATCTGACAGGGGCAAAGTGAAAATTGTGTAGCTCTGTGATGTAGCCAGAGTGCTGCTTCTAGAAGTTTAGCTTGCAGAAAGGTACCGGCCCAAGAATGTTTCTATCAACATCACTTTACAACGGCAAAATGGGAATCAGAATATCCATCCATGAAACAGTGGTTCATTAATACATAGACGTACTAGCAACTATTCAAAAGAGTGAAGTAGATCTTCAGGTGCTGAGGTGGAAAAATGGCCACGTTTTCTTGTCAAGTGAGGAGTCCCAAAATAATCTCATTTTTGTAAAAGCAACCCAGGAGCATCTACATATATAAATCCGTGCCTATGTTTGTACCCACTTGTGTCTGAACTTGGATGAAAGAGGCCTCGCAGAATGCGTGCTGGATTGTGTACACAAGCCACCTCTGAGAAATGGCATTGGCAGTGACAGTGACTTTCATTTTTTTTCTTATTTTGATAGGCCTATATTTTGGCACTTTTTGGATGGTAGTTAGCTTTAAATTAAAGATGTTATTAAGAAAAAGAGAGCATATGTACTCCTGCCATGGTGCTTGCCTCGTGGAGAGCAGGGGAGTGGGGCTGCCTTTGGGAATAAAAAGGACATGTTGGAAATGTTTTTTTCTCTTAAAGTGAAGCAACCATGACAAAACATAAGCAGTTGCCAATTCTCTATAAATTTTCTTGTGTTTTGTATTTTTCTGTTTTTTTAATTTCTCAAATAGCACATAAAAATTGTGAACTCCCTTTCGCCTTTTTTGTTTTTATTGATATTTTGAAAGAATTCAGGCCAGTTGTCTTCTAGGAATGTTCCATGTTTGGATTTGTCTAATTCCTTCCTCATGATTAGATTTAGTTGAGCAAACTGTGGCAAGAATATTAATTACCCCAGAGGGGTTGTATACTCTCCATATGTCACTTGAGGAGGTAGAGATCACTCTGTTCTGTCATTGGTGATGCTAAGTTTGATCACTTGATCTATTAAGGGGACAGATCTCCTTTAGAATTAATAAGAAATCTGTGGAGATACTTGGAGTCCATTTGTTTATCCTCTTTCTCAACAACCTTTCACCAGATAGTTCTTGCATCCAGTTTTGATTCTTGCCTGAATCCGTTATTACACTGGTAACATAGATTTGAAAGCAATATACCAGGTAATGAGTAGTGGGGGCAAGGATGGATTTGATAAATAATAATTAATAAATGGACCTAGAGCTCTTGGCTATCTCAGTGGAAAAATTAAATTAAATCTCTACCTCACACCATACAGAAAAATTAATTTCAGATGAGCTATAGGTCTAACTGTGAAAAACAGAACTCGAAAACTTTCATAGAAGACACGATGTATATTCTCATGATATCGTGATAGGGAAGAATTCCTTACACAAGACATAAAAATCACCATCCCTAAAAGAAAAGAGTGACATTTTGGAATATAAGAACATAAAAATCTTCAATGTAATAAAAGCCAAAAAAAAAAAGAAATTTGTGAACCTAGTGAAAGCCAACAGTTATATCTAGAACACTGCTTTAGATTGAAAATAAATGTTACAGGGACACCTGGGTGGCTCAGTCGTTAAGCATCTGCCTTCAGCTCAGGTCGTGATCCCAGGGTCCTGGGATCGAGCCCCGCATCGGGCTCCCTGCTCTGCGAGAAGCCTGCTTCTCCCTCTCCTACTCCCCCTGCTTGTGTTCCCTCTCTCGTGTCTCTCTCTCTGTCAAATAAATAGAATCTTTAAAAAAAATTTTAAAAAAATGTTGCAGTTATCTGCAGATGTTATTGGGACAAATATCACACAATGCCAATTTCAGTTCTGCTATTCTTTATAAAATATATTGCTTTTAAAATTTAATTGTGCATTTAGCTAAAACGTGAGCTGAACACCACTGGATTTTCTTTAAATTGACTCATTCTAGGAGACCGTAGTGGGAAGTTGCATAAATGTGACCTAAGCATATCTGCCAATTATAATTTTCAAGTCAATATATTAACCTCTTACTGTGTGCCAGGCACAGTGCTAGCTAGATACAATCGCTCTCTCTCTCTAAGTCCTCATGACACACCCACGTCATGGGTATTCCCCATTTGACAAATACGGGGAGAGCCTGTGAGCTATCCAAAGCCACATTCTTGCTAAGTAGCTGAGGCAGAATTTAAGCAAGATCTCTCTTGATCAACTGAATTCATGTATTTTTGTATGTCTTTTTCTTTTTTCTTATAGTCAACTTTGCTGCATTCACCTTGTTCTAAAGAGAATTTATGGCAGCTTAAATAAGTATAAATAACTATAATAGGATTTTTAAAACTAACTTAATTTACATAGAAAAAATGAAATGGGGGCAGGAATCTAAAAAGTGTGCTTTGCTTCATCTGCCATATATAATGTACTTTGATTTTTACTCTGTACCTTAATTTCTCTAGGCCTGGGTGCAGTATGCCTGAAATTTGGGACGTGGAAGATCCTGCTAATGTTGGGAAACCTCCCTTATGTAACCTCTTGGTGAAGGATTCCAAGCCACACTTCACCACTGTATTCCAGAACAGTGTTTACAAGGTCTTAGAAGTTATAGAAGAATGACTGCTGCCTACAGACCTACAGAGAAGTACATCAGTAATGGTTTTAATGTTTTGCTAATAACTCATGCCTTGTTTTTAATTCAAATCCCAAAAACTTTTATAGGTAACTGTTTTCAAATAGAAAACATTTTGTTTGGTCAATTCAAATGTTGTTCTGATTGTAAAAATACTTATACCTTAATCAGTTGGTTACTATTTCAATGCAGCCCTTTAAAATTTGCTATGCAAATGAGTATATGTTTGTACCTGACTTAAATATTTGTGCTAAAGTGAGTGAGCAAAGCTACCTGTAAAAGAAACATGATGGGTCATGACAAGGAAGGCATGAAAATATCGTGAGTTCTGACCGTTGTAGGCTGATTTTAGTTTATGGACTCTTGGTGCTCCTTGCTTCCTCTTCTGCCTCTTGCTTTTGTCATTTGGACATCTCCGTGACTGTTGTAAGCTCCTCAGCTGTGTTGGGCCCCTGTCATCACATCCGTAAGAGCAGATGGGGCAGACATGGGTATTTGCTATGTGGACTTATCTGTTTCACTTCTTCATGTTCTTTTGTTTCTTGTTGCTCTTATTAACGAAGCATTTCCTGCCCATTACTAATCCAAATTCTTGGATCTAGTGGTCAGGACCAAATTCCTGTAGTTACCAACCATGTGGCATTAGCATGTCTTCTCGCTCCCCTTTCTCCCTCTTTCTCTCCCAGCATTCTTAGTCAAATAAGTGTCATTTACTCGTTTAGTTGCTTCGAAAGTACTTATTCTTGGTTAAAAAAAATTTAATGGCAATTGTGTATTTTTCTCGTTTTTGGTATTATTCAGATGTTTATATTTTAATACCTTTAAACCACTGTAAAAATTTTTCATGTTTAATTATAGTTTTAAGATCAACTATTTTGAATGACCCAAATATAATGCATCTACAAACTAATGTGTATTTGAGTAGACATAAATTACAGTGGAACAGTAGACTGTAGTATGTGTAGTTTTTCTTTTACTAGTAAGATACAGTAAAACATGACTAATTTTTCTGTCAAAAAAGTAAACGCATAATGAGAAGGAAATGGAGTTTTTATATTTTACTTTTTAAATTGCCTGTCTTTAGTAAGACAAAGCCTTAAGCCTTATGTTATAATTTGGATCCCCAAAACAGTCATTTCAGTACGAGGAATGAATATATTCAGCCTTCCTCTTTATGTTTTTTTCCTTTGTATTTATTTTCATTTTGAAAGATTCCCAAACATGCTCTGAATTCCTAGTGTGAATTTCTGTTTCTTAGAAGTTAATTTGTGTGAAATGAGATTCTTCAAAACAGTGGATCCTCATGGTTCTGAGAAACGGTTTTAAGATTTTAAAGTCTAAGCAAACCATGACTCCGACGGACTACACATTTAATTACACAGTGTTCTCTTTATTAACCACAGGCAGCTTAACCTCATTGTGGACTGTCCTTGAGACCTGAGTCCTCAGGGATGGTTTCCGGTGCCCACTCCTGGGAGCCACTGAAGAGCTCTTCCCTTTCCGCCTTCTCACCAGAGCCCAAGGACAAGCCTGGTCTGGGGGAAGCACTAGCTTGCTTAGAGCAGACAGCTGCAAGGACAGCCTGGGCGGGCGAGCGCGCAGCCCGCGTTTCCGGGGAGCCTCCTTCTGGCCGGAGCTGCCGTCAGTGTCTTCGGGTGCCTGCCCCCTCCTCCTCGCTCGCTCGCTGGGTGACTTTTATTTCTTGGGCTTCTGCCAGTTTCAGAAAATAGGGAAGCAGCTGGGGAGTCGTGGATTAGGAGTAGAATTTGAGCAATGATGCAGCAATCCAGAAAGATGGCACGAGGGCACTCGAGGCCGAGGTGGCTGGGAGTCGCCGTGGGCGGGAGGAGGGAGGCGCGCTGCGCGCCCTGTGACACTGTTCACGGAGACGTGGCTGGCTCACACACGCAGCGGGGCCAGGTTTTCCAAAACTGTGCTTTTAAAGGCACTCTCTTTTCTCCCCACCCTCCAGTCACTCCCTTCCTGAGGAGTTCACATGTGATGATTGGAAATTCTGTACCGGAAAAACACCAAAAGACCGTTTTGACTGTTCATATGCTGGGAAAGGTTGAAAGTGGTCCAATTAGGTTGTTCTTTTTTCTCCCCATAGGAATCCTTTTATAATGGTATTTATTAACGTAACCCCACCAGCAAGCTATGATTATAGTTCAGGCCAGTCAGTTAAGAACAGAGGCCTTGGGCTGCACGGCACACTCAGCCTTGGTCACATCTGCTAGCAGCCAGTGCCGTAGATGAGCAGTATCTTTTATGGCAACACAGAATAGTAGTAGTTTCCAGACACATGACAGAACAGTATTAAAGCTCAGTATTTTACTCATTTTTAGCCTTTAAAAATATTTTTTTTGCTTTAGTGTGAGGAAGGTAAGGATGGCAAGGAGGTGGTAAAAATAGCTCTTGCTGTCACATATGAAAAAACAAAGTGGGGGCAGTATTTCTATAAGCAGAAAGCCTCTAAAAAACGCTTTGCAGAAAAAGTATTGTGTTAAAACAGGACAATGATATTAAGGAGAGCGTGAAACGCTGTATCAGGAATAAAGTGATATCACATAGAAGTATTGTATTTTTATGAATTTTATGCCAGTTGTTTTACATGTACTATGTATGTTCAATAAAAAAGATAATGAAAAATCTAGAAAGGTTTTTTTTATTATTTTCATTTCTACCTTGACTCTTCACATGTTCAGCCTCATTCTGTAGTCAGATAACCATGAACTTGGTGTGTGGCAGGCTGTAGTCCTCAGTGAGGGGGGAGGGTTCCAACAGTGGGTCCATGAAACTACTTAGTCCTCTTCATTGGGGCCGTGTAGGTATTGGGGTTACCCATACTCTTCTATATTTATGCTATTACACATTTACATTACTTTAGCATTTACATCAAGGGACACAATCATTCTTTAAAGCTGTAGTTTGGGGATAATTTTAGAGTTACTGAAAGCGTTTTCCCATACATTAAACTATAGTGTGGTCTCATGATAATTCCTAAATTATATCTCCATGTTTTTGCTTGATACAAGCATTAGCTTTGTTTGTCTGTCTGTCTGTCTATCTATCTATCTATCTATCTGGAGGAAAGACAGTTTAGCTTAGTTCATGCCTGTATAATTAATTTCTTTACATAGTGACACCTTCCTTCTCTGACATCTTTGGGAATGAAGTGTTTTTAATCCAGTGGTTCTCAAATTTAGTGTGCCTCAGAATCACCTGGAGGGTTTGTTAAAACGCAGATCGCTGCACCCCACCACAGAGGTTTCTGATTCAATTCGCCTAAGGTGGTGGGGTGGTCTGGATGTTTGTGTCCCCCCAGAATTCATATGTTGATATCCTAACCCCCAAGGTGATTGTATTAGGAGGTGGGACATTTGGGAGGTGATTAGGTCATGAGGGTAGAGCCCTCACGAATAGGTTTAGTGCCCGTATAAAGAATCCCAAGCAAGCTCCGTTGGACCTTTCACATTGTGAAGTTACAGCTACAAGTTGCCATCTATGAACCAGGGAAGCGGGCTCTCACCAGACACTGAATCAGCTGGCGCCTTGATCTTGGACTTTCAGTCTCTAGAACTGTGAGAAATAAATTTCTGTTGTCTCTAGGGTAGCCCAAATGGACTAAACAGACGGGTCCCCAGAATTGACGTTTCTTTTTTTTTTTTTTCCTCTATATATTTATTTATTTTTTATTCTTATGTTAATCCCCATACATTACATCATTAGTTCTAGATGAAGTGTTCCATGATTCATTGTTTGTGCATAACACCCAGTGCTCCATGCAGAATGTGCCCTCTTTAATACCCACCACCAGGCTAACCCATCCTCCCACCCCCCTCCCCTCTAGAACCCTCAGTTTGTTTTTCAGAGTCCATCGTCTCTCATGGTTCATCCACCCCTCCGATTTCCCCCACTTCATTCTTCCCCTCCCGCTACCTTCTTCTTCTTCTTTTTTTTTTCTTAACATATATTGCATTATTTGTTTCAGAGGTACAGATCTGAGATTCAACAGTCTTGCACAATTCACAGCGCTTACCAGAGCACATACCCTCCCCAGTGTCTATCACCCAGTCACCCCATCCCTCCCACCCCACCCCCCACTCCAACAACCCTCAGTTTGTTTCCTGCGATTAAGAATTCCTCATATCAGTGAGATCATATGATACATGTCTTTCTCTGTTTGACTTATTTCACTCAACATAATACCCTCCAGTTCCATCCACGTCGTTGCAAAGGGCAAGATCTCATGCCTTTTGATGGCTGCATAATATTCCATTGTATATATATACCACTTCTTCTTTATCCATTCATCTGTCGATGGACATCTTGGCTCTTTCCACAGTTTGGCTATTGTGGACATTGCTGCTATAAACATCGGGGTGCACGTACCCCTTCGGATCCCTACTTTTGTATCTTTGGGGTAAATACCCAGTAGTGCAATTGCTGGATCATATGGTAGCTCTATTTTCAACTTTTTGAGGAACCTCCATACAGTTTTCCAGAGTGGCTGCACCAGCTTGCATTCCCACCAACAGTGTAGGAGGGCTCCCCTTTCTCCGCATCCCCGCCAACATCTGTCGTTTTCTGACTTGCTAATTTTAGCCATTCTGACTGGTGTGAGGTGGTATCTCATTGAGGTTTTGATTTGGATTTCCCTGATGCTGAGCGATATTGAGCACGTTTTCATGTGTCTGTTGGCCATTTGGATGTCTTCTTTGGAAAAATGTCTGTTCATGTCTTCTGCCCATTTCTTGATTGGATTCTTTGTTCTTTGGGTGTTGAGTTTGAGGAGTTCTTTATAGATTTTGGATACTAGCCCTTTATCTGATATGTCATTTGCAAATATCTTCTCCCATTCTGTCGGTTGTCTTTTGGTTTTGTTGACTGTTTCCTTTGCTTTGCAAAAGCTTTCTATCTTGATGAAGTCCCAATAGTTCATTTTTGCCCTTGCTTCCCTTGCCTTTGGCGATGTTTCTAGGAAGAAGTTGCTTCGGCTGAGGGCAACGAGGTTGCTGCCTGTGTTCTCCTTTAGCAGAATTGACGTTTCTAACCATGCCTCAAGTAGTGAGACCAAGTAGCTCTTGGTCCAGGGGCCACACTTGAGAACTGCTGCTCTGATGGATTGCAAAAGACTATGTGGATGACTGGCCTCTAGAGGGCGTTCCCTTCTTGACAGCATTTCTCCCACAGGACAGGCTACACGGTCCCTATATTGGAAACTGAATTTTGTAGAGTCCCCTCTTTGTCTTTTAGGGGGCATTGCTTCACAGAACTTGCAAGAAGCAAAGACCGGATCAGGTAGTTTTTAATCAGAACGTTAATGCAGCTTATTTACATTGTGTTTGCTGAACAGGTGGCTTATGATCATTTAAATATTTTAAAACCATAAGCTGGACTGGACTTCAGTTTCTTTTCAGTTCAGAAATGGAAAAACAAGAGAAATCCTTTAAAATTGAACTTCCTTTTGTAAAATTACTTTGTCTAGAAGAAAATGGATAAATTCAGTGATGTGTGTGGATTTTAAAACTCCATTTTTCACTTTATTACCTTTGTTTGGCCCCAGAAATCTTCAATCTTCTCCCTCTTTTAGAGAGCAGCTAAGGACCAGCTTTGAGTCACGGATCACCCGTTTCTCTCTTCTGCCTTCCCTTTCTCTTTCCCCACAACTAGAAGTTTCTTATTTAAATCAGTAAAATTGTTCCCTGTGCAGAGAAAAGAGAAGCTGCTTTTAAACTTCATTATATTCTTGAATTGGTCTTTATTTCACAATACTATATCAGTGCAAATACAGTTTTACATTTGGAGTTGAAAAGGACATTAAGGTATAGGAAAGTCTTGAAAATTCTCTCCTTTAACCTTTCCTTCCATGAGAGAGATTTTAAAATTCTGAGTGAATGTACAAGTTGAAGGTCTTTTTCTCTTAAGATTTTGAGTCATTGTAGTGTAGTTAAAAGGTAGATTTTTCTTTTTGTGCAAAGAGATTAGGATGGTATTGACATTGGCTCTGCTTTCAGGGCAGTGTTTTCTGTACTTCATTATCTCTAACTCAAAATTCTAATGCCTTAAGTAAGCCGTGTGTTGTCAAAATGACTTTCAAATAAATGGTAGTGCTACCAAGTGTTGTGTTTACACAGGCATGTTCTTTTTAATTGAGCATAATATCATTTCATTGATTTTTAAGTACCTGGGCTTTTTTCTGTATGCAAATTTAATACCTTGAAAGAAAGTTCAGTGTAGCAAAATTAAGCTCATTCAGTTTTTATGCCGATTGCCCTTAAAGCTTTAGTACTTAGCCATTTCTAAAAACATAGAAAGAAATGAAATAAGAAATGACCATTTTTAAGTAGATTTGGCATTATGCCATTAAAACTGTTAAAGAAAAGGTGCCCGAAGACCAGCTCTTCAGCTCGGTTTTATGGACACAGTTCACATCTCTGGCTCTGCCCCAGGGTGACAATGCCCTGCTCACTGGCCAGGCCCCTCAGGTCTTCAGTCTTGGTATCTGCTCACTGACAAGAGTCCAGATTCAGAGGCCTCCCTCTTGCCCTAAAACAATCCTCCCCAGGAAATGCAATTTGGTAATTCTTCCAGCCTTTTAAGTCTGTGATGAATTAGACTTATTCTGAGAAAAATGGCAGTCATTCTCAAACTTGTCTACACATCGGAAATTACCTGGGGAGCTTCAAAAATACTGAATCCTTCCCTCCTTCCCGTCCCCCCCGCCCCGCCCCCGCCCAGAGTTTGGGATTGAATCAGTCTAGGGTGTGGCCTAAGATTTGGAACTTTTAAAACTGCCCAAGTGATATTTTAGAACCTGGCCTCCCTGCCTCACTTCTGAACCCACCCTTTCCACATCTCCTCCACCCAAATTAGAAATGGGCAGCAAGTTTCTGTCATGTACACTCTCTTTTATTCAGGATGATGGACTATTTCTACTTTATGAATCATGGAACCTCATGTTGAGTAGACTCCATAAGGAAAGAAGGCTCTGTTCAGTTCGAGGGCCCGCCGCGGGGTAGTGTTGCAGCGTGGATGCTGCTACCATAAACCCCGACTAGAGTGTCAGCGAGAAATGGAAATATAACAGCAAAAAAATAAAAGGAATTTGCTTTAAAAATCACTGACAATTAAATACTCGTGTGGAGAATCGTGGTTCTTCTCTTCCCAGATGCTTTTGTTTTCTTTTTTCCTGGACTGTACTTTCTTGATCAGTTTCACTTCAAGATGCAACTTCAGTGTCACCTCCTTCGTGAAGCCTTCCCTGATGGCCTACCTCTTGGCTGAGTGACCTTCCCCCCCTGCCCATGCTCTTGTAACTCCTATGGTCCACACACTGAACATGACTTTTTGTATTGCATTGTGTCCTGATAGACTGGACTTCCATCTTACCACGTTCTGAATCTACAGTGCCTCCTAGCATACTTCCTGGCCCATAGTAATGCTTAATGATTTTTGAAATAAACCATACTTCATTCAACAATGCAGTAAACTCCATATAGCACTAAAAATTATTTATGTGAACTAAAGGAAATGGAAGATTATGTATTCTAGCTGTGGAGATGAAATAATAAGGACATTCAGAATATCTTCAGGTGACATTAATATCATTTATAGGGAAAGAATATCCTTGACAAACAGCAAAACAAAAATTAATCTCAAGACATATTCTGGCTAGGTACCTTGATACATTCAGACATGGCTAGTAACCAAAGAACTATTAGAAAGCAATATGAGGGCGCCTGGGTGGCTCAGTTGGTTAAGCGACTGCCTTCAGCTCAGGTCATGAACCTGGAGTCCCGGGATTGAGTCCCGCATCGGGCTCCCTGCTCTGCAGGGAGCCTGCTTCTCCCTCTGACCCTCCCCCCTCTCATGTGCTCTCTGTCTCAGATAAATAAATAAAATCTTTAAAAAAAAAAAAAAAAAAAGAAAGCAATATGAAAAACACAGATACATCTATCTCCAGAGGAAGGAAAATTGGCCTGGTTTAGGTTGTGTGGCTTAAGATACTATCATGGCCAGTCCTGGCCACATTCATTGCTGGCCAGGAGGCAGAGAACTCTAGGAATTTGGTTAAAGTATGAGAGAGGAAATTTCCCCCAAATGGGGAGCAATTGATGTGTTGTTGCTATGTGAAGATATTAGACAAAACATGACGGTAACACAATATTGTCATAATTGAGACAACTAAATTGGAATCCTGGCTCCACTTTTACCAACTTTGTAAGATAAGATATGTTTCTTGTTTTGAAAATCAGTTTTCTTGTCTTTCAACAGGATATGCCTCCTATGGTGGTAATTAAAAGCAGGAGAAATAGATGAATTCACAAATACACCAGGAAATTTTAACATATCTCTCCTAGAAATTGATATAATAAGCAGGCAAAAAAAGTCAGTAAGGATATACATAGTTTAAGTAATAGGAAAAGGAATCTTGATTTAATGTCATATTTAAAACAACTGCACTGAACAAGTGAAGAATACACATTCCAGGTAAGTATGTAGGACATTTCCAAGAATTGACAATAGAACATGAACTCCAGAAAGGCATGAATTTTTGGTCAGTTTTGTTCACATGACCAATTTTTGGTCATGAATTTTTGGTCGGTTTTGTTCACAAGCACCTAGAACAATACCTGGCATATATGAGTGCTCAATACTTGTCCAAAAAAATTGATCATATGTGGAACCAAATAGCACTTTGAAAAAAATTACTGATTGAAAACCCCTTATGTTAGAAATTAATACAAAATAAATAAGTTTTAAGTAATCCATGAATAAAAAACTGAAAAAATTTGAGGAAAAAACCGTAACAATGATATACCACAAACAGCTTGTGGGGTATAATTAAAGAAGGTCTAGAGGTATACTTTTTTTCCTATTTAGTCTAAAATGCACGTATTAAACTAAACATGAATTCAAATATCTATGTCAGAAATATAAACAAAGGACAGCAGCATACCCTTTCCCCAACCCATGAAAGGAAATAACAAGCAGAACTCGATGAAATAGAAAACAGAGATCAACAAGGCCAAAGTTGGTTATTTGAAATCATTCATAAGACAAAATAGAGGAGGCATAAAAAATTAGGATTGGCAAATTACTGAAGCTGCGAAGAATAAACAGATAATGGGGATATTATGAACAATTTTGTCAGTAAGCTTGAACACTTAGATAAATGGTTAAATTCCTAGAAAAATACAACTTAATAGAACTGACCCCAGAAGAAATAGAAATTAGGAACAATCTCATTGCCAGCAAAGAATTTGAATTAATAATTTTAAGAAACATCTGCCCTCAAAGAAAACAACATAACCTAGACAGTTTTACATGTTTGTTCTACTAAACTTTCAAGATACTGATGATTCCAATCTTATACAAACATCCAGAGAATAGACAATTAGAGAATTCCATTTTTTAGGTGATTGGAACATTAATACCCACAGCAGAGTGGGGTTAATGCAGTAAAAGGAAAGTGCAGGTTTATTACATGCAGGAACAAGGATGCAAACAAGAACCTAAGAATAAATTGGACATAAGATAGAAAAATACCAGGTCTCCTCAAATTAACCTATAATTTAATCAGCATACCAATAGGTTTTTAATGGAGCTTGACAATCTGAATGTAAAATTTTTATGGATGAACAGTCCAGACAAGTCTGAAGAAGGACATGAGATAGGGGAATTTTTTCCTACCAGATAACAAGATTTATCACAACAGCTGTAGAAGCATTGGCACAAGGATATACAAATTGACTCATAAAAGAGGATAGCTCAAGAACAAATGAGCATGTATTTAACAAATGAGGCTGATAACTGGTTATCTACATGGAAATTAATGAATTGTTTCCCTACCTCACATCATACATAAAAATAACTTTGCAAATAGATGAAAGACCTAAGTAGGAGAGAGAGTACTAGAAAACCTAGAAGACAGCATAGGATAATATCCTCATGTCCTCAAGGAGGAATTCCTCAAAGAAGGACTTCCAAAACAAAAGCTAACAAAAACCTATAGAAGAAAGGATCGGGGCGCCTGGGTGGCTCAGTTGGTTGAGCGACTGCCTTCGGCTCAGGTCATGATCCTGGAGTCCCAGGATCGAGTCCCGCATCGGGCTCCCTGCTCAGCGGGGAGTCCGATTCTCCCTCTGACCCTCCCCCATCTTGTGCTCTCTTTCATTCTCTCTCTCAAATAAATAAATAAAATCTTTAAAAAAAAAAAAAAAAGAAGAAAGGATCAATCAATTCATTAGGGTTATTAACTTCTGTTCACTAAAAAATATGAAGAAAGTGAAGCAAGCCATGATGTGTAGAAGATACTTGATTAGTATCCAGAATAAACTCTGACAAATAGTAAGAAACATACAAAAAACTCATTAGAAAAACTGGCCGAAGACATGACATTTCACAGAAAAAAAAAATGCAAATGAGCCAGAATCATTAAAGAAAATCCAACCTCTTCATAATTAGGGAAATGCAAAGTGAAACCATAATGATAACATTTATAACACGACATTGGTTTAAGAAAAGTACACACTGGGAAGTAGGTGGAAAAGCACAGTCTCCTTTATTCCTGGTGGAAGGTCACCATTTTGGAAATAAAGGGCAATTACCTGATAAATTTGAGAATGTACATACTATGACCCAGTTTCTCCACTCCTTAGACATATACCCCAGGAAAATTCTTATACATGTGCATCAGGAGACATGTCTAAGAAGGTCACTGCCGAGTGTTCATAATAGCCAAAAACCTGGAGATCATTTGCTCATGTGTCTGGAATAAATGGTAGAATAGATAGACAGATAAAGGGTCCTACTGAATATGTAAAATAGCAATAGGCAACAACTGGGATGACTCTCAGGATTATCATTAGGCCAAAAAAATCTAATTTGCAGAACAATACATGCAATGTGAGTTTATTTAGGGAACGTTCAATAACATGTAAAATTAAACAATCTATTTTTAAGGGCCTGAAACAAGGTAAAATACAAAGAAAATCCAGGGAATAATAAAGACAAAATTAGATTAGTGGTCATCTCTCAAAGGATGGAGTGGAAGATGGGGTACACTGGGGTCTTCAAAGTTGAAGGTTATGTTCCTTGATATTGGGTAGTGGATATGTGGATGTAGCTTTATTATAATTATTTATACTTTTTTTTTTTTTTAAGAGAGTGCAGGGGGGAGGAGCAGAGGGAGAGGGAGAGAGAGAATCTTAAGCAGGCTCTACACCCAGTGTGTTAGCCTGATGCAGGGCTCGATCTCACAACCCTGAGATCACGACCTGAGCCGAAATCAAGAGTCGGACGCTTAACCGACTGAGCCACCCAGGCACCCCTGATAATTATTTATACTGTAAACATTTTATAAATATTCTTCAACAAATATTCAATAGTGGAAAAACAAGTAGACACTCTCAGATGCTAATACACATGAAAAGAACAATCCCCAATAGGTGCGGCAGGAAGTGGAAAAGAAATCCTCAATTTCTCTGGCAATCACAATTTGTAAATAGGATTTCTCTTGACACTTGGTGCCTGATGGACCCTCAGTTCAATGTGAAGGGACGAGAGGGATGAAGGAAACAGGTGTCTGATTGAAAAGGCCAGCAGTGACCACTCAGGATAACAAAACCACAGACAGTTAGAAGGAAGTGTTGACTGGCATGGTTGAGGAAAACCTCTTTGTACAAATCAAGAAACTGAGCCTTGAGCGGGGAAGTCGATTTGCCTAGCTCACACTCCTACTCAAGTAGGAGAGCTGAAATTAGAAAACAGCTCTCTGTGTCCTAGCCCAAGGCACTCCGGTCACCTCGGGAAGGTGGGAAGAACATGGGCTTGGGAATACATTGAAGTTGGGTTGGAATCCAGGCTCTGAAGCTCAGTTAGCTCTATGAGCCAGCACAAGTCAGTTACACTCTGGAAAGCCCAATTTCCCCTTGGGTAAAAGGGGGATTAGAAATCGTGCCAGTCCCCTATGGCTGTTGCATGAGGTACTGTATGTGAAAGTTTCACAGTCAGAGCATAATCAATGCCAGCTGCCTCCTCTACCTCCTACCCATGAGAGAAGCGGAGGAGGGGGCTGAAATGATGTGACATCGTCAACTCCGCCCACGCCCAGGCACGGAAGCCGCCCGCGGCAGGAGAGCCGGGCCGCGCGTCTCTGGGTGCGCTCGCACAAAGGGGCGCACTTTGGGGTTTCTAGCTCAGTGTCTTCTTCGTGCTCCTTGCTTCTTATTTTTGAGACTCAAACCAAATTTCTTTCTGGTTCCAGATGACAGGACATTCAAGTTACATTTGTGCA
Organism: Mirounga angustirostris; assembly: GCF_029215605.1. Classification (NCBI taxonomy): domain Eukaryota; kingdom Metazoa; phylum Chordata; class Mammalia; order Carnivora; family Phocidae; genus Mirounga; species Mirounga angustirostris. The sequence goes on from NW_026991720.1 coordinate 42,056,551, forward strand.
AACAAAAAAATTATTGTTGTTTCCTGTTTACTCCAGACACGCAGAGCTTTTGTTATCCCGGAGAGATCCCTATGGGAACCAGAAGAATCAAGCTGAACAAAGATTTTTGCCAGAATCAATTTCCTGAAGTTGGGAGGCTTTGTCATTCACAGTCTGTTTGCAAAGCATTTTTTCTTTTTTTTTTTTTTGGATGAACGACTGATTCCTTTATTGGTTTCTCCCTTCATCCAACCTTCCATTGCCTGCTATTTCATCCCGACTTTGGGGTCTTACCCTGGATGAAAAAGAATTGCCATCTCTGTGCCCAGGGGGGGCCACTGGAGGTTGGCTGAATGTCCATAGTAAATGTTTTATTGAGGCATGCCTGGGTCACATTCAGGCTATGTAATCTCAGGCGAATTAATTAACTTGTGAGCTATCTGGAAAATATTCCTCATGACAGAACTTATAGGATGTCATTTCTTTCTTTTTTGGGGGGGGGTGCAACTTAGCATATACATATTGAGTACCTGCTGCATTTTGGATGGTGGGAAAGCACTAGAAAAGAAACAAGTCGCATTCCCTGCCATCTAGGAGCTGGAGAATGAGGTTTAGGGACATGCAAGTTTCATCACAAGCGGACTGGTTAGAGGCACAGGCATTGGAGTGGGTCTGAGCAGGGTATGCAGCCTGGGTCTGCCAGTCTCTAGACAAGGCTGCGTGAGTTTAGGCAAACGCAGTAACACGTCCAATTCTGTTTTCCTGTCTGTAAAACAGAGATACTGATTCTTCACGGTCTGGGTGTGAGGTTTAAATGAGATCATAGTTTTTGATCAAGTTACTGCCAGCTCTCTGTGCTCCATCTCCCATTTACTGTGAGAATAAACTCTGTCTTGGGATCCTGTCACCCACGCCGTTGCTAATCACGCTGGCCTTTCTATCACACCAGCATCTTCTTCCCTCTCACTCTTCTCTCCCCACACCCCTGGAACTGCACTTTATTTTATTTATTTTTTTTAAATATTTTATTTATTTATTTGACAGAGAGAGAGAGAGTACAGGAAGGCAGAGAAGCAGGCAGAGGGAGAGGGAGAAGCAGGCTCTCCGCTGAGCAGGAAGCCGATGTGGGGCTCGATCCCAGGACCCTGGGATCATGACCTGAGCCGAAGGCAGACGCTCAACCGACTGAGCCACCCAGGCGCCCCTGGAACTGCACTTTAAAGACCCCCAAATCCCACTAACACAAGATGCAGCACGTCCCGGACTTCCCCTGAGGTTAGCGGTGAGGGGAGGGTCTGCCTCGTGGTACTGTCATCGGGCCCCCATTTCTACCTCGGGAACTTGTTCACGGGCGGAGCTTCCCTCCTTGGCCCTGTGGTTTGAACATTTAACCCGACATCTGCCCTGCTGACAACATTTTTAATGTGTAAACCCCTATAGTTAACTATAGGCACAGTGTTGTACCCCAGAGCTCTAGAACTTGATCTTGCATAACAGCTGATTAATAATTCCCAATTCCTCCTCCCACAAGCTCATGGTAACCACCACTCTCTTCTCTGCTTCTATGACTTTGACTATTGTATATTCCTTATATAAGTGGAATCCTTATATAAAAGGATTTGGCCTTCTGGCACCACCTGATTGCACTTAACTTACTGTGCTCAAAGTTCATCCATGTTGTCAAGATGGTAGGATTTTCGCTCTCTCAGGAATTCAGCTGGATAGGGATCAAACCATTCTGAACACCTACAAACCCAACAGGAGATCAAAGAAAAGAAGAGCAACAACTTTCTGAACAGAAAAGCGACCACTTTCTGGAAGGTAGGACGTGCGGAGAAGTGAATCCGAGGCGATATTCGGGAGGATAGACGGCGGGGGAGGGGCCTCCGTCGGCCGCTTCTGGCAAGTGATAGAGCCGTGGAGCACAAAATCGGAACTTTTAAAAGTCTGCTCCGCCGAGGGACGTCACTCTGGTGGCTAAGCGGGGGGTGGAACCCTCCGGGACAGTGTGGTCTCAGGACCCTCGGGGTCACAGAAAGACCGGGGGTGCCTGAGTGTGGCAGAGCTCCCAGGTAACGGAGCAGGGAAGCCGGCTGCAGAGGCGGAGCCCAGGCGCGGGCTCTCAGCTCGGGGTGGCCATAAACCGTGATCCGCGGCACAGCCGGGCCACTGCTCCTCCAGCAGGGACCCAACAAGCGGCAGATCCGGGGAGACTCACCTTCCTCCCCCGGGAGGAGCCGCACGGGAGGGCACCGCAGGGATCTGCTGGGTTTGGAGACTCCAGACCGGGTCGGGTGCCAGAGATAGAAACGCGCGGTCACAGGCCGGGTGAGCATGGAGTACGGCCGGAGACCGGGGAGACGGGAGTGACTGACGGCTTTTCTCTGGGGGCTCACTGAGGAGCAGGCCCGAGTTCTCGGCTCCTCCGGGCCGGAGATTGGGAGGCCGCCATTTTCACGCTCCGCCTCCAAAGCTGTACGGAAAGCTCGCAGGGAACAAAAGCCCCGGAGAGCAAAGCCGAGCAGATTACTCAGCCAGGAGGGGGCAAGGGCGGGGCAATTCCGCCTCCGGCAGAGACATTTGGAAACCACGGCAACAGGCCCCTCCCCAGAAGATCAGCCAGAACAGCCAGCCAAGACCAAGGTTACCGATCAATGAGAAGGCAGAACTCCAGCGCTAGGGGAATACTGCACATAGAATTCACGGCTTTTTTACCATGATTCCTTAGTCTTTTAAAGTTAATTTTTTTTTTAACTGTCTTTTTGTCTTTTTATTTCTTTTTGAATTTTTCTTTTTCCCTTTTTCAAACAACATCTTATCAATCCCTTTTTTTAAAAAAAAAACATTTTTATTTTTCATTTTTAGAGTCATATTCTATCCCTTCATAGTAGTTACCCATATTTTTGGCTTATATATATAAGTTCTCTCTTTAAAATTTTGAGATAGTTTCTTCTAACAGATTAAAATATACCCTAAATCTCTAGTATATGGTGTTTTCTATTCCCCTGCCTGATCACATCCTCTCCCTTTTTTTTTCTTTTTCTTTTTTCTTTTTTTAAATCTTCTTCTTTCTTTTTCAAACAACTTCTTATCAATTCCTTTTATAAAATTTTTTATAATTTCCATTTTTACAGTCATTTTCTATCCCTTCATCATATCAACCCTTATTTTTGTACATATATCTTTTTCTTTCTTTAAAATTTTGGAAGACACTTTCTTCTAAAAGACCAAAACACACCCCAAATCTAGTGTGTGGCACTGATCTATATACCATATAGATCATATTTGATCACATTCTGGTTTTCTTTTGTTGTTGTTGTTTTGTTTTGTTTGTTTTTGTTTTTATCTTTATCTTTTTCTTTTTTTTTCTTTTTCTTTTTTCTCTCTTTCCCCTTCTTATCCCACTGCTTCAGGTCTTTTCTGATTTGTTTAGAGTATATTTTCTGGGGACGTGGTTACTCTGCTAGCATTTTGTTCTCTCATTAATCTATTCTCCTCTGCACAAAATGACGAGACGGAAAAAATCACCTCAACAAAAAGAACAAGAGGCAGTACCGACTGCCAGGGACCTACTCAATACGGACATTAGTACGATGTCAGATCTAGAGTTCAGAATCATCACTTTAAAGATACTAGCTGGGCTTGAAAAAAATATGGAAGTTATTAGAGAAACTCTTTCTGGAGAAGTAAAAGAGCTAAAATCCAACCAAGTAGAAATCAAAAAGGCTATTAATGAGGTGCAATCAAAATTGGGGGCGCTAACTGCTAGAATAAATGAGGCAGAAGAGAGAATCAGTAATATAGAAGATGAAATGCTGGAAAATAAAGAAGCTGAGAAAAAGAGAGATAAACAACTACTGGATCATGAGGGCAGAATTCGAGAGATAAGCGATACCATAAGACGAAACAACATTAGAATAATTGGGATCCCAGAAGAAGAAGAAAGAGAGAGAGGGGCAGAAGGTATAATGGAGCAAATTATAGCAGAGAACTTCCCTAATTTGGGGAAAGAAACAGGCATGAAAATCCAGGAAGCACAGAGAACCCCTCTCAAAATCAATAAAAATAGGTCAACTCCCCGACATCTAATAGTAAAACTTACGAGTCTCAAAGACAAAGAGAAAATCCTGAAAGCAGCTCGGGAGAAGAGATATGTAACCTACAAGGGTAGAAACATTAGATTGGCAACAGACCTATCCACAGAGACCTGGCAGGCCAGAAAGGACTGGCAGGATATATTCAGAGCACTAAATGAGAAAAATATGCAGCCAAGAATACTCTATCCAGCTAGGCTGTCATTGAAAATTGAAGGAGAGATAAAAAGCTTCCAGGACAAACAAAAACTAAAGGAATTTGCAAACACAAAACCAGCCCTACAGGAAATCTTGAAAGGGGTCCTCTAAGCAAAGAGAGAGCCTAAAAGCAACATAGACCAGAAAGGAACACAGACAATATACGGTAACAGTCACCTTACAGGCAATACAATGGCACTAAATTCCTATCTTTCAATAGTTACCTTGAATGTAAATGGGCTAAATGCCCCAATCAAAAGACACAGGCTAACAGACTGGATTAAAAAACAAGATCCATCGATATGCTGTCTGCAAGAGACTCATTTTAGACCCAAAGACACCCCCAGATTGAAAGTGAGGGGGTGGAAAACCATTTACCATGCTAATGGACACCAAAAGAAAGCTGGGGTGGCAATCCTTATATCAGACAAATTAGATTTTAAACCAAAGACTGTAATAAGAGATGAGGAAGGACACTATATCGTACTTAAAGGATCTATCCAACAAGAAGATCTAACAATTGTAAATATCTATGCCCCTAACATGGGAGCAGCCAATTATATAAGGCAATTAATAACAAAAGCAAAGAAACACATCAACAACAATACAATAATAGTGGGGGACTTTAACATCCCCCTCACTGAAATGGACAGATCATCTAAGCAAAAGATCAACAAGGAAATAAAGACTTTAAATGACACACTGGACCAAATGGACTTCACAGACATATTCAGAACATTCCACCCCAAAGCAACGGAATACACATTCTTCTCTAGTGCCCATGGAACATTCTCCAGAATCGATCACATCCTAGGTCACAAATCAGGTCTCAACCGGTACCAAAAGATTGGGATCATTCCCTGCCTATTTTCAGACCACAATGCTTTGAAACTAGAACTCAATCCCAAGAGGAAAGTCGGAAAGAACTCAAATACATGGAGGCTAAAGAGCATCCTACTGAAGAATGAATGGGTCAACCAGGAAATTAAAGAAGAATTAAAAAAATACATGGAAACCAATGAAAATGAAAACACAACTGTTCAAAATCTTTGGGATGCAGCAAAGGCAGTCCTAAGAGGAAAGTATATAGCAATACAAGCCTTTCTCAAGAAACAAGAAAGGTCTCAAGTACACAACCTAACCCTACACCTAAAGGAGCTGGAGAAAGAACAGCAAATAAAGCCTAAACCCAGCAGGAGAAGAGAAATCATAAAGATCAGAGCAGAAATCAATGAAATAGAAACTAAAAGAACAGTAGAACAGATCAACGAAACTAGGAGCTGGTTCTTTGAAAGAATTAACAAGATTGATAAACCCCTGGCCAGACTTATCAAAAAGAGAAGAGAAATGACCCAAATCAACAAAATCATGAATGAAAGAGGAGAGATCACAACCAACACCAAAGAAATACAAACAATTATAAGAACATATTATGAGCAACTCTATGCCAGCAAATTAGATAACCTGGAAGAGATGGATGCATTCCTAGAGATGTATCCACTACCAAAACTGAACCAGGATTAAATAGAAAACCTGAACAGACCTATAACCACTAAGGAAATTGAAGCAGTCATCAAAAATCTCCCAAAAAACAAAAGCCCAGGGCCAGATGGCTTCCCAGGGGAATTCTACCAAACATTTCAAGAAGAATTAATACCTATTCTTCTGAAACTGTTCCAAAAAATCGAAACGGAAGGAAAACTTCCAAACTCATTTTATGAGGCCAGCATTACCTTGATCCCCAAACCAGATAAAGACCCCATCAAAAAGGAGAATTACAGACCAATATCCCTGATGAACATGGATGCAAAAATTCTCACCAAAATACTAGCCAATAGGATCCAACAGTACATTAAAAGGATTATTCACCATGACCAAGTGGGATTTATCCCTGGGCTGCAAGGTTGGTTCAACATCCGCAAATCAATCAATGTGATACAGTACATTAACAAAGGAAAGAACAAGAATCATATGATCCTCTCAATAGATGCAGAAAAAGCTTTTGACAAAGTACAGCATCCTTTCTTGATCAAAACTCTTCAGAGTATAGGGATAGAGGGTACATACCTCAATATCATAAAAGCCATCTATGAAAAACCTACAGCAAATATTATTCTCAATGGGGAAAAACTGAGAGCTTTCCCCCTAAGGTCAGGAACGCGGCAGGGATGTCCACTATCACCACTGCTATTCAACATAGTATTGGAAGTCCTAGCCACAGCAATCAGACAACAAAAAGAAATCAAAGGCATCCAAATTGGCAAAGAAGAAGTCAAACTCTCACTCTTTGCAGATGATATGATACTTTATGTGGAAAACCCAAAAGACTCCACCCCAAAACTGCTAGAACTCATACAGGAATTCAGTAAAGTGGCAGGATATAAAATCAATGCACAGAAGTCAGTGGCATTCCTATACACCAACAACAAGACAGAAGAAAGAGAAATTAAGGAGTCGATCCCATTTACAATTGCACCCAAAACCATAAGATACCTAGGAATAAATCTAACCAAAGAGACAAAGGATCTTTACTCAGAAAACTATAAAATACTCATGAAAGAAATTGAGGAAGACACAAAGAAATGGAAAAACGTTCCATGCTCATGGATTGGAAGAACAAATATTGTGAAGATGTCAATGCTACCTAGAGCAATCTACACATTCAATGCAATCCCCATCAAAATACCATCCACTTTTTTCAAAGAAATGGAACAAATAATCCTAAAATTTGTATGGAACCAGAAAAGACCCCGCATAGCCAGAGGAATATTGAAAAAGAAAAGCAAAGCCGGTGGCATCACAATTCCGGACTTCAAGCTCTATTACAAAGCTGTCATCATCAAGACAGCATGGTACTGGCACAAAAACAGACACATAGATCAATGGAACAGAATAGAGAGCCCAGAAATGGACCCTCAACTCTATGGTCAACTAATCTTCGACAAAGCAGGAAAGAATGTCCAATGGAACAAAGACAGTCTCTTCAACAAATGGTGTTGGGAAAATTGGATAGACACATGCAGAAGAATGAAACTGGACCACTTCCTTACACCACACACAAAAATAGACTCCAAATGGCTGAAAGACCTCAATGTGAGACAGGAGTCCATCAAAATCCTAAAGGAGAACACAGGCAACAACCTCTTTGACCTCAGCCGAAGCAACTTCTTCCTAGAAACATCGCCAAAGGCAAGGGAAGCAAGGGCAAAAATGAACTATTGGGACTTCATCAAGATAAAAAGCTTTTGCAAAGCAAAGGAAACAGTTAAGAAAACCAAAAGACAACCGACAGAATGGGAGAAGATATTTGCAAATGACATATCAGATAAAGGGCTAGTATCCAAAATCTATAAAGAACTCATCAAACTCAACACCCAAAGAACAAAGAATCCAATTAAGAAATGGGCAGAAGACATGAACAGACATTTTTCCAAAGAAGACATCCAAATGGCCAACAGACACATGAAAAAGTGCTCAATATCGCTCGGCATCAGGGAAATCCAAATCAAAACCTCAATGAGGTATCACCTCACACCAGTCAGAATGGCTAAAATTAACAAGTCAGGAAACGACAGATGTTGGCGGGGATGCGGAGAAAGGGGAACCCTCCTACACTGTTGGTGGGAATACAAACTGGTGCAGCCACTCTGGAAAACTGTATGGAGGTTCCTCAAAAAGTTGAAAATAGAGCTACCATATGATCCAGCAATTGCACTACTGGGTATTTACCCCAAAGATACAAAAGTAGGGATCCGAAGGGGTACGTGCACCCCGATGTTTATAGCAGCAATGTCCACAATAGCCAAACTGTGGAAAGAGCCAAGATGTCCATCGACAGATGAATGGATAAAGAAGAAGTGGTATATATATACAATGGAATATTATGCAGCCATCAAAAGGAATGAGATATTGCCATTTGCAACAACGTGGATGGAACTGGAGGGTATTATGTTGAGTGAAATAAGTCAAACAGAGAAAGACATGTATCATATGATCTCACTGATATGAGGAATTCTTAATCGCAGGAAACAAACTGAGTGTTGTTGGAGTGGGGGGTGGGGTGGGAGGGATGGGGTGACTGGGTGATAGACACTGGGGAGTGTATGTGCTCTGGTAAGCGCTGTGAATTGTGCAAGACTGTTGAATCTCAGATCTGTACCTCTGAAACAAATAATGCAATATATGTTAAGAAAAAAAAAAAAGAAGAAGAAGAAGAAGAAGGTAGCAGGAGGGGAAGAATGAAGCGGGGGAAATCGGAGGGGTAGACGAACCATGAGAGACGATGGACTCTGAAAAACAAACAGGGTTCTAGAGGGGAGGGGGGTGGGAGGATGGGTTAGCCTGGTGGTGGGTATTTAGGAGGGCACATTCTGCATGGAGCACTGGGTGTTGTGCACAAACAATGAATCATGGAACACTTCATCTAAAACTAATGTTGTAATGTAAGGGGATTAACATAAGAATAAAAAAATTAAAAAAAAAAAAAAAAAGATGGTAGGATTTTCTTCTGTTCTGAGGCTGAATAATATTCCATTGTATGTATATACCACATTTTACGAATCCACTTATTTGTTCCCAGACACTTTAGGCTGTTTCCACTTACTGGCTGTTGTGAATGCAGTGAGCCCAGGAAGGCTAATATCTCTTCGAGATCCTGATTTCAGGTGTTTCATCTAACCTTCTTATCTGGGTGATCTATTCCAAGAGGGTTTCACGTTCCTAATCAAACACGTTTGTTAGGTTATTTTTTCCCAACCAGAAGACCAAAACTCTCTTTGAAATGAATTTTCTATCAAGCTCAAGCAGCAGAGAGCTTTAAAAAAAGAACATCTCTCTCCCTGTCTCTTCCCTTAATCATAGCGCCCAGCACGATGAGCAAATCAGGGTGGATCTGCTTGCTAACCATTTCTAATGCTGAAAACCTTTGAGGTTTTCTTTTTTGTACTTTTTCTCCCAGATGTCTCTCCAACCCCTTTGGAATAATTTCTTTCTGTTCCTCTTCATTTTTCATTGAGAATAGGAATAATTCATCCAAACATAAGGAGAGAAAAAAGGCTTTTTGGGAGAAGGGGGGTGGGAATCAATCCTCTGTCAAAATAGTCTGGCTCCACATCTGCCCCTTTCACTCAGCCTTTGCTTAAAGTGGGGCTGGTTGGGTATGATGGGCTGGGGCTCTGCTCAACAGAGCATCTGTCACTCCCAGCAGAGCCAGGGCTGCCTTCTGAGCTGAACAGGAAAATGACTAAGTGATGACAGAGAAATGGCTGCCAATTCCAAGTAGATATTACCACCTCTGAGGATGCACAGTATTGTCTTTTCAGATGGCACTTCCACAACGAGCTTCCTTTCCCTGCAGAGGCTTGTGATCTGAAGATCTGATTCCTGTCCAAATGCCCAGGCATCCACTGATTCCTAGAGTTGCAGAGTTTTACTCTGGGAAAGAACTTTGATGATGAAAGGCCAAGTTGAAAGCTGTGAGATTGGTTTGGGAGGGACAAGAAATTCCTAAAGAAAGTTTCAAGAATTCCAAGGTTTCAGGGTGAGTGCTGAGGGAAGAACACTGGACTGATTCCAGAAGACTGAAGTATTAGTCTCCACTGTATTGCTCTGTGGGATCTTGGGCAAATTACTTTACTTCTCTGGACTTTAGCTTCCTCATCTATAAAGTGAGGATGTTGAATAGGATCAGTAATTTTCAAATTGTGTTCTGAGGATCCAGTAGTCAATAAGTTGGAGGAAATGCTGGGATAAATTTCTTAGAGTGCTTTAGTAATGACTTTCTCAGAAACTTTAATAAGTTACTATGCACCACAACTTTCCAGGACCAGGGTAATGTGCAAGTTTTCATAAGCAATCAAAAGCCCTTTAGAGTAAGTAGCAGTAAAGCCACTTAATGGCTTTATTGGTATGAATGATACTTGTTCTGAACATTTAGTTGCATAGCTCAAGAAGAGGAGAAGCTAGAAGAATGAGAAGCATGAGTTCTAATAGTACAGAGAGTGAGATCATGAGAATAAAAATCCATAGAAATGAGAATGTGAATTAGAAGGAGAGATGGGCAAAAGGCAATGTGATTCATCTTCACTTATAGGAAGGGCTTGAATGAAGAGCTGGAGGTCATGGAGAACCAAGGGAAGGAAGAGCGACTTAAAATTTAAATAGTAAGAAAAAAATCTTACATGCTTGCTCATGGCTTTGCCAGTTCCAGTGCTCCTCACGTGTTTGTGAAGCTCCAGATTTCCATCTGGTATCATTTTCCTTCTGCATGGAGGACTTCCCCTCACTTTCTGCAATGCAGGTCTGCTGGAGATGAATTCTTGCAGCCTTTGTATGACTGAAACGTCTTTATTTGGCTCTTGTTTTGAAATGTTTTTACTGAGTAAAGAGTTGTAGGTTGACAGGCTTTTGGTACAGTGTTTTCAAGACATTGCTCCATTGTCTCCTGCTCTCAATATTTTCAGGAAGAAATCTGCTGTAATTCTTATTTTTATTCCTCTGTATGTCACTTGTCATTATTCTCTAGATGTTTTTCAGCTTTACCCTTTATCATTGTTTTTAAGCAATTTCATTTTGTTGTGTCTTGGTGTAGTTTTCTTAATGGTTTGTGTGTGTGTGTGTGTGCGCGCGTGTGTGTGTGTGTGTGTGTGTGTGTGTGAGCATGCTTGGATTTCATTGAGCTCTTTTCATCCATGGGTTTATGGTTTTCATTGAATTTGGAAAATTTTGCCATTATTTCTTCATTTGAAGGACTATATTTTCTGTCCATACCCCTCTCTCTAATGTCTTTTCTGGAGACTCCAACTACCTAAATTTTAGGCTGCCTGTGACCATCCTGCAGCTCACTGATGCTGTTTTCATTTGGGGGGCAGCAGGGAAGAGGGATCCTTTTTACTCCCTTTCATTTGGATTGTTTCTATTGCCATGTGTTCGAGCTCATTATTCTTTTCCTCTACAACATCCAGTCTGCCAGGGGCACCATGTAGAGTATTTCACCTCTTAGACTTCACAGTTTTCACCCCCTGAAGTTCCACTGGGGTCTTTAAAACATATTCTCCATGTCTCTATATAACTTCTGACCATATTGGAATAGTTATAATAAATGCTTATTAAAACATTACTAATGTCCTTGTCTGTTTGTTCTACCATCTGTGTTAGTTATGGGCCAGTTTCTGTTGATTGATCAATCCTCATTGTGGGTCATATTTTCTAGCTTCTTTGCATATCTGATGATCTTTTATTAGATTCTAAACATTGTGAATTTTATCCTGCTTAGTGTGGATTATTTTTTATATCCTTATAAATATCCTTAAACTTTGCTCAGGGATGCAATTAAGTTACTTTGAATAGATCTTTGTGGGTCTTGTTTTTGTGATATTTTTTGGTGTGTTCGGAGCTGTGCTCAGTCTAGGACTATTTATTCCCACTATTGAGGCATGACTTCCCTGGGTACTTTCCCCAATGTGCCATGAATTACATGTTTTCCCCTCTGCCTATTAGGAACAGGCTCTGTTCACAGTCCTGTGTGAGCACTGGGCACTGTTCTCCAATCTTTCCAGATGGTTTTCCCCCAGCATCGTGTAGTTTCCTTAAATGTATATACTGCTCACTGCTGTGCTGGATACCCAAGAAGGACCCTGGCCAGACCACTCTCTGTGCAGTTTTCTCCTTTCTTGGTACCCTGTTCTACCAGGCCCAGCTCCCTTCTTGTCTCCAGACTCTCAATTCATGGGGTCCATCAGGCTCTATCTGGCTTCCTCCTTCTTATGCTCCAGACTATAAATTCTCTCAAGGTAATCCGTGACAATTATAGGGCTCAGCTCATTATTAGCCATCTCAGGGATCACTGTTCTTCATTGTCTAATATCCAGTGACTTGAAAATCTTTGTTTCATATATTTTGTCTGCTGGTTGTTGTTGTTGGCATTTCAGTAGGAGGATAAATCTAGTTCCTGTTACTCTGTCTCAGGTGGAAGCAGAAGTCTTTAACTTAAAATTATAGTAGAAATTTTAATTTGAATGTAAGGAATGAATTTTATTTTTACACCCACTATTAGAAAAACAAAAAATCCTTGAAAGAGGAGACTCAGGAATATGTGGGAGTCCTCATGCTTGGAGCCTTAATAAAGGGTACAGGTTGAGAGGGTGACCTGTCTGGGACATCTGTCACCCCATTCACGCCAGGGTTGATTTGGCTGCTCTGGTTGGCCAGGCAGGTGTCCCCATCCTTCCTAACTGCTGCATGTACATACCTCCCAAAGCTGCGTTCTTGATCCAAGAGAATGACCACGACCAGGAAAATCGTTCTTCAGTCAAGGATATACGAGTAGCTATGCTCTCACTCAAGCTCACAAAGTCCATTTGTAGAAGAACATAGTGTAGACAAGCTTCCAAAACTCCAGACACATCCAAATGAGGCACTGAATGTGGCAGTCTACCTTTCTTAAACAAAAAACAAAATACAATACAATAAAGTAAATAGTATTTGTTATGGGTGGTTATTTTTTAAGAATTCTTTCTGATGTATGTGACAGAAAATAAATTCAAGCCTTCAGCAAAAAGGGTTATTAATCAGTTTAACACTTTTCTGGAAAGTCCAAGGAGTTGGGCCAGGCACATCTGTTACTCAAGTTTTGAATGATCATTCCAAACCCATGTCTTCCCTTGACTTGAAGGCCAAGACAAAGAGAATAATCCTCTCCCCAACAGAAGTAATCTGAATGGCTGCCCCGGTCATGTGAACCCTGCCAGACTGATTACTGTTTCCAGGGAAATGATGTAAATTACTCTGATTATTTAATTTGGATCTTGTTCTTCAGCCTCTCCACACTCCCCTCCGCCCCCCAGCCCCATGATTGACAGTTTTGCTAGAATCACACATACTAGGGGAGGGATACTATGTAGTCAGAAATGTACCCATGAAACATGAGGGAGCTTTATGAGATGATATTGCAAGATTTCTACCTACTCTAAAAATTCATGATTCTAAGGACCAAAACCGTATTGAAAGGATTTGAAAAATATTTAAAAAATTGTAGGACCGCAGATGACACAAAGAAATTGATTTCCTCCCTGGGAATTCTTTCTTAAGATTTTATTGTTTTTCTGATTTTTAAAATAATGCATGTTTATTACTGAAAATTTGGAAAATCAAGAAAATGTCACTACCCAAAGAAGATCCCTGGTAACATTTCAACATATGTCCAAATTGTTCAAGAACTTGATTGATATGAGTTAAAAGAAGGCATACCTGAATAAAGACTGTGGTAATTCTCCTGATCTTTCATGCATATAGACCAACTTGAATACCAAATTTTGGCGTTTATGCTCCTGGTAACAGTAAGCAGATTTTCAATTAATTATGGTGTATGAGCACTCTTGAAGGTCTTATTCCTCTAATTACTTACTAGTTGCTGCTTTGCATTTTGCTTTATTCAATAAAAATGCACATCATTAATGTCTAGTCACTGCTGCTGTACCCCGCATTGCAAAGCTTCACCAGAAAACACATTTTATCTTGACATATTTCTGAAGGATCTCACATACAAACAGGAATGGTGAGGGATGGATTGAATGGGGCCTATAGTTAATTTTGTGTTAATTCTACTCATTCATTCCTGCATTCATCATTTATTTACTCATTTATTCAACAACCTTCTATTGAATTTCTACTATGTTCCAGGTACTTACAGGGTGGTAGAGAAATAAATGTAAACAAAGCACCAGTGGTTTTTTTTTCCCCTCATAGTTTGCAGTTTAATGGGAGACACGGAAAAAAATGTCAGTGAAATAATTACAGACTGTGATAAGTGCCATGAAAGAAGCAAACGGAGTGTTGAGATTTACAAAATTTAGACCACACAAGGCTCTTCTCTGCTTCTAACCTTCCATAGCTCCGCATTGCCTAGGCAAGCCAGCCAGCAACCCAGCATGACGTTCAAGGCTCTTCACAGTATGAACCCTGCCTGAAGTTCCCTCTTCCATTGCCCCCAACACTCAGGCACACATAAATATTCATCAGTCCCTGGATGTGTATGTCACGTCAAGGTGCGCAGGGTTTGACTCGCTAGCGACCGAGTGTCTTTGAGGGATTCCAAGCAAGGCAGTGACACGAGTTCACACAAAGTATGCTTTGAATGGTCACCTTGCATGGCGATGTGTGCAGGAGGACCTGGTCAGGTGGAGGCATGAGCACCTGTTAGGAAGCATTGCGAGGGCTGCAGCAAGAGGATGGTGTTGCCTAAATGTTGGCGGGAGTGACAGAGCTATGAGAGAAGGATGCGATCCATTCTCTCCGACGCGGTCAGGGCTTGGCGGTGAGGGTGAGGACACAGCAAGTGACTCCCACCCTCCTGGCCTTGAAGAGGCTGGTGAGCGGCCAGATGAAGCAGTAAAATTGGCAGTAAAGCTGTTTTAAGGTAGTCATGCTACTTAAATCAATATATAGATTCTTGAGGGGAAAGTCAGAAATAATTTCTTCCTCTGGGGTTGGTCGGAGTCTTGCAAGAGCAGTATCCAGACTTCCTGCTGGTGGTGCTCTCACATGAAAGGATATGGCAAGAGAGATCATTTCTTAAGTCTCTAACCTGGGGTCTCACAAGGGTGGCCCACAGGCCGAATCTGGCTTCCAGACCGATGAGCTGATTTATCTTGCACTGTGTCTTAAAACTGGGAGTTTCCCCCACAGAGTTTCTGATTTCCATCTTCTCTTTAAAAATAAGATCTGCTAACATTCTCATGGGACAGTTGGCTGGAGCTGAGGGGAGACTCTTTTCCAAGGGCATTTCCACCCCTGGCTCATGACAGGCCCCACTACTCGCTAACACCTGTCAAGACGGCAGGTTGAGGAGTCCCCATCTGCTGCTTGGTAGAAGGGCCCGTGTGTCCTATGTGCCAGGCCTTCTAGGCCGAGCCCCAGAGCATGCAGGTGAGGTCGGAAGCATGGTCACCCTTCCCGGATGGCCAGGGGGGCGTGGCTCTCCTCCAGGAGCTCTAGCAGGTGCCTGCCTCCCTCCGGGGCACGCCAGGCAGCATGTGTGGTGCCTTGGTGCGGCTAACAATGAACGCTAACAATACTACTTCCAATACTATTCATAAGAGCAATTATAGAGCACTTACCATGGTCCAGACACTCTGCCAAGGACATCACGTGGATACATGACTCCTTCAATGAACCTGAAGGCAGACGTTATTATTCCCATTTTAAAGATGTGCAAACAGGAGCAGAGAAGTACCTTGCCCAAAGTTACACCATGGATGATTGATTAGGAAAAGGGAAGAATCTAGGTTAAAACCTTGGTGCCTACCCTTGAAGAATTTCTTAACCCATAGTATATTTTTAAATAAGAATCTTTCCTGTTTTATCTATTTCTATGAAGGTTAATAATGCATATTTGGAATTCTCTTCAAACAGCTACATCTGTCTGGAATGGCTGGTTAAGTCCAAATAGTGTGCCCTATGCTTTCCTATCCTACATCTTTGTGCACGGGTTTCTCCTGCCTGGGTTATGGTTCCCTCCTCCTCCTCTTGCCCATATGTAGGTCTCTGTCCTGGAAGCTTCTGGTAACAGTTTGCATATGCCTCTTACAGGTGGCATGGCCACGGGTTCTGAGGTCGTCTTGATTTAAAATATTTGGTCCTATTGTTATGCTTTCTCACAGCTTGTGTCCAGAGCATGGATACTTGATTCAGAATATAGGCCCACGGTGTGTTTATAGCCCTTTTAATTTCTGTTGAGGGTTTTAAAAGAAATGTATGCAAGTCTCCCTGATGCAAGTGAGGTCCTAAGAGCAGAAACTGCGTCTTACTCATGTGCATGCTCTGGCCCACCTTAAGTGATAAAGAGCATTGCGTGGAGTAGGCAAAGTCTGTCTTGTCCTCATCAATGTCCTTCTTTTTACTTAATAGCACGTTCAGATCGCTTTCTCTCTCCCCATCATATCAGCTTGCTTGAAATAGTGGGAATTCATTCTGAGCTGTCAGAGACTGGTGACAGCTTTGTGTGCTATCTCCCTAGGCACTTACTCTTCAATTGGCATCAAAGGCCTCATCCAGGAGCATCCATATAGAAAAGGTCAGGGAACAGAATCCAAAGTGTAGGAGGACAAAGTGTGTGTTAGAATGAATAACCATGGCAGGTTCAGAGCAGAGGTTCTGAGCCAAGGGCGATTTCCCCCCTTCTCTCCCACTCCGGGCAATGTCTGGAGACATTCTGGGTTGTTACAAGTTGAGGAAGGGGCTCTGCTGGCATCTACTGGGGAGAGGCAAGGAATCCTACTAAATACCCTACAATTCACAGGACTGCTCCCCACAACAGAATGTTCCAGCCCCAAATGTCAATAGTACTGGAGTCGAGAAACGAAGGTTGAAAGGGTTTTCTGGCCTAAAACAACACACAATTTTAATCTTACAGTTCTGGAAGTCAGAAGTCCAAAATGGGTGTCACTGGGCTAAAATCAAAATTTCAGCAGGGCTGTGTTCCTTGTGAAGGTTCTAGGGGAGAATCCACTTCCTTGCCTTTTCCAGCCTTTAGAAACCACTCCTGTTTCTTGACTTGTGGCTTCATCCTTCATCTTCAAAGCCAGGAAAGGCAGGCCAAATTCTCTGCTGTCAGGTGGCTGGTTCTCCCTCTTCCACCTAAGGACCCTGTGATTACGCTGGGCCTATCTGGATAAACCGGGATAACCTCCCTATTTTCAGGTCATCTAATTAGCAACCTTAGCTCCATCTGCAGCCTTAATTCCCCTTCGCCATGTAACTACCGTTCTTGTAAGTTTGGGGATTAAGATGCGGACATTTTTAGGGGCCATTATTCTTCCCACCGCGGAGGATTGCCCTTGTCCTAAATGCCCAAATGCATTTACCGGCTTTATCAAAACCAAGTTGCAGATAATGCCCAAACACCATAATATGATTTTAAGAGAATTAAGTGTGGACAGCTCAAGACCTGTAAATCCCTTTCAGTTATAGTTACTTATTCACCAAGGCCTGCCTAGGACCTCCAATGACATTGTTTTCTGAGCGGTGGGAGTCTGGGCTCGATCACACCTGCCTCCCTGTGTGGTTACCAGGTGAGGGGCTTACACACAAGGATTAATAGCCAAATGGAAATCCATATGCATCTTCATTAAGTGCCAGATGCAACAACTCCCAGTACAAAAAGATAGGAGTCCTAGAGAGACTTCACTCCTCTTCCCAGAAAATTAAAGACACCAGCCTAAATTTCCTACCAGTTATAGGCAGAATGAAGGTGCAAGGGATAGAGCCTTGGGGAGCACCTGGGGGGATCAGTCGGTTAAGCATCTAACTCTTCATTTCAGCTCAGGTCATGACCTCATGGGTCATGAGATAGAGCCCTGAGGTGGGCGCTGTGCTGAGTGGGAAGTCTGCTTGAGATTCTCTCTCCTCTCCTTCTGCACCTCCCCCCGCCTCTCTCTCAAAATATATAAATAAATTTTTTTTTCTTTTAAAGAGAAAGAGCCCTGGCTGGGCCTGCGCAGAGTTGTTGGAGGCCCCCTGCCCAGGTGTGCCTGCCCACAGGGAGCAGGGCGTGTGTGCATGCATGAGTGCTCCAGGCTGTGACCAATCAATGACCATTTTTTGCTCCTTTGTATCAACTTAGAAAATTAGGTAAGAAAAAGCGCTAGCATGAGTTTCGGCAGCCTGTTAGAGAGTTACACTTACCCTTAAGAGGTATGTTGGGGGCGCCTGGGTGGCTCAGTCGGCTAAGCGGCTGCCTTCGGCTCAGGTCATGATCCCAGGGTCCTGGGATCGAGTCCTGCTTCGGGCTCCCTGCTCAGCGGTAAGCCTGCCTCTCCCTCTCCCACTCCCCCTGCTTCTCCCTCTCCCACTCCCCCTGCTTGTGTTCCCTCTCTCGCTGTGTCTCTCTCTGTCAAATAAATAAATAAAATCTTTAAAATAAAGAAGCATATTGGAGTTTGGGGACTTTTAGCACAAGGATTGGGGTTACCGATAATGGTGCAGAATGGGAGGTGGAGAGAATACTGGTGTTGGAATCAAAAGACTCCGCGTTGTGGGGCCGGCTCAGCTCGGCCCGGGACAGCTGCCTCATACAGCCTTCCGGGGCCTTGTGGGGAGCAGCCCTGCCCCTGCGGTCCCACAGCCCGATGTCCCGGCCCCCTTCAAGTAGGGCAGGTGCATGCCAACTAGTGGCGCCTCTAGAAAATGCACCCGGGGATCAGTGGTGTTATTGTAGGAACACTGTAGGCACACAGGTGTATCCAGGCACTTGGCCGGCCTTTGACCGTGAGGCCCTGGTGCCGGCCAGGTCACAGAGCCCGCTGCTGTTCTGGCTTCTTGGGTTGTCGCGTGAGCCCAGAGACATAGCCTCCTTTGCAGCCAGCAATATGATTTATTTGAAAGAAAGTCTGTAACGAGCATGTGCTGCAAATGAAAGAATCGGGATGGTCCTGCCAGAGCCTTTTATGCTAACGCTCTGCAGGGAAGCCGCTGGAACGCTGCTTTTACGAAGGGAACGGCCCCACGGGGAGCGGGAAAGGGAGCCTGCGGGCAGCCAGAGGTCTCCCGCCTCTTCGCCTTCAATTTGCAAGCGGCCGGGCGCCAGCCGCGGTTGGCAGGGGCCGTCGGCACAACGTAGGTGTTGCCGGGCCGGCCTCGTTGGCTGTCTGCGCTGGGGAAGTGCTCTCTTTGCATCCTGTGGTCTGCCTGAGCCCGCTTTCCCTGACTCCCTTTGCTCTATCTGGGTGTGAGTGAGCAAACAGAGCAGGCGCCGAGCGTGCCCGCAGGGACAGGCTGGGACAGGTGGCGCTTCCGCTCACAGGCTGGGCGACTGGTGCAATGGCTGGGCATCACTGGCCCTAAAAACTGCAATGCTGTCAACTAGAAGACTCCCTAGGGCTCTGGTGGACACTGACCTTACCCCCTTCACAGATAACCTCGTTGGCAATATGAACAGCCTTCTTCCAAGTGGGTGAATGACCCAGAGCGGGGACAGGAACCTGAGGAGGTGCTGACGTTGCCGACTGCAGCATGTCTGGCCCCCCAGAGTTTTGGCAAAGGTCCAAAGCTCCCCCGGTGCACCCACCCCCTCCCCGCACTATACGAAAGCGTATTCCTTTCCTGTTGCCTCTGTAACCAATTACCAGAAACTCGGTAGCTTAAAACAACACATATTAACTATTCTCCTACTGTTCTGGAAGTCAGGAGTCTACAAGCTCGAGGTGTTGGCCGGGCTGTGTTCATTCTAGAGGCTTTAAGGGAGAATCTATTTCCTTGTCTTTTCAGAGTCTAGATGCCGCCTGTGTTCCACCCTCTGTAACCTCTTGCTTCCACGACTGTCTCTGAGCCTCCTGCCTCCGTCTTATAAGGACCCTGTGATTACACTCAGCCCCCTGTATAATTTAGCATAATCTCTCCATCCCAACATCCTTCACTTAACCCTATCTGCAGAGTCTCTTTTACCATGTAAGGTAGAAGATTCTGGGATGAGGAGGTTGGCTCATCCTAGCACAGGAGGACGGCAGCCTGTGGTGTGGGAGGGGGAGACCACAGGGAGACCCTGCCCCTTCCAGCCCAGCGATGCCCCCCTTCTGGGCAGTGGCTCCAGGACCATAGCCTGGGCAGCTCTGGCTCAGCTTGCTTATCTAGGTCTATGCTAGCCATGCTCCATGACCTCTCTCCTGCACCCCAGGCTGCTCATCCAACCTGCTGGCACGTGACCGTGCAGCCCCTCCCCTGCCTTCTCTATCTTCATCACCGCAACTACTGGGTTGTGCCATTTCCCTGCTTCTAACCTTGGGTTCTCTTTTCCAGGTCGTGCTTCTCCTTGTGGCCTTCCTCAATCACACATTTCCCCCAGGAATCTCATCATGGTCCTGCAAGTTTTGTAAAGTTGAGCACATTAATGTTCTAACAGAAAGGCAAGGGTAGGCCATCCCTTGTAGCCGAAGATAGAATTTCAGGGCAGCAAGTACGAAGAGGGATGGGCTCCCAGCGCTTCCTTCTGTCCTGGGGGCAGAGCGTTGGGCATGATGAGCAGGGGCCGAGAGGAAGCATAGTCATTGGGACAACTCGGGGAACCAGAGAAATCTGTCATAAGTCGTGGTGCCTCAAGGAGAGACCTGCCCAGAGGGATTTGAAGATGAATGAGGAACCCCTGGGGGATGCTGACGAGGCCTCCACTTAGGAAGTGTTGTCTCTGGGCCAGAGGAAGCAGCCACTGCTTAGGACATCTGGGGACCAGGCTATGAAGCCGAGGTGACACTTGAACCAACCCAAAGAGAAAGATGGGATCCTGGGAGCCCAAGTTTAGACCGGAGCTGGAGGTGGTGGCCAGGACGGACCACGGAGAGGATGAAACACCCTGAAGCAGGCAGGATTAGTGAGCGGTCTGGGTGTCTGCGAATTGCCTGCTTCCACCGTGGGTCCCTGTCTCATATGACATAAAAGCACTTTAGCTCTCCCTCAAGCTGGCGGGACAAGCATTCATCCCGCGAGGAAGGAAAACACTTTCAGGGGCACGATGGGCATGTGTGAGTGTGCAGGACATGGGGAGAGAACAAAGGGAGTCTACGAACAGTCCACTCCAGGTGGTTTTGGAAAAGAGAGCAGTGGCCCCATGGCCAGAAGAGCATGGAAGGAGACTATGGGATGGGTTTGGTTTGGAGGATGCTCCAATACTGTTGGAAGTGATCCAGCAAAGAAGGTAGGGGAAAGGGAGCCCCCCAGGGAGCAGACAGTGCCATCACGGACGCCTTGCCTCCAGACTCAGTGGGACGCTGTGTCCCTTGCCAATTTGTTATTTGCTCCCCTAATCTTTCTCAACACAACACACACTTCGTTAAAAAAAATCCTTGAGGATCTCCCTCCACTTCCTGTGCAAATATCTTTCTTTTTCTCTGTCTTTCTCTCTCCCTCCCTCCCTTCTCCTTCCTTCCTTCCTTTCATCCTTTTTGAAGCTTAACTATAGATAGTGTGTTGGCTCCGAGGGTTCTGTGTATTTTGTTCTTTTTTTTGCTTTGATCTTAATCTTTCAGTCATATTTTCCCTAGATCCTGATTTTTTTTTCCTGTTTTTGTCATTGTTTCATTGAATGTGTTTTTGTCATTATGACCTAATTGTGTGTGTGTGCGTGTGTGTGTGTGTGTGCTGTGCACTAGGTCTAGAGACCTAAAGTAGCTTTACTCATTAGGAACTGGTTAACTGCTCTTGGCCAAGTTAAATAACATCCCTGGACCTTCTTTTCCTCATCTGAAAAATGAGGTAATCACACTGCATATTGGTTTCTTGTAGCCCTAATTTCTTCCTTAATCAGAGGGAAGCCCAGAGCACTGATGGATCTCTTTTCTTCCGAGGCGTGTCCATCACTGGACAGATCTCACTCCCGCAGTGATTAGTCTAGATCAGGAAACTTACATTTGCTTTAGAGAGTTTCTCCCCTTACTAGTGGAATAAATCTCCGACCCTCTGTATTGTTTTCCTGAGGCTGCTGTAACAAATTCCCAAAAACCTCCTAGCTTAAAAGCACAGAAATGTATTCGCTCATCATTCTGGAGACTAGAGTCTGAAATCGGTATCAGTAGGTGGAGATCAAGGTGTCGGTAGGCTATGCTCACTCTGAAGGATTTGGGCACAATCTCTTCCTCGTCTCTTCTGGCTTCTGGTGGCAGCTGGCCTTCCTTGACTTGTATACTACCCTAGTGTCTGCCTCCAAGGTCCCATCGGGTTCTCGCCTTCTCTGTGTGTGACCTCCGGCTGTGCTCTCTTTGCTCTCTTCCCAGGGTACTTGTGATTGCATTTGGAGGCTACCCTGATAATCCAGGATAATCTTCCCATGTCAAGATCGTTAACTGAGTCACATCTATAAAGAACTTCTTTCCTTATAACATTTACAAGTTCCAAAGGTCACAATCTGATATATTTGGGTGACCATTTTTCAACCCATGACACCACCTTATACCAGCCTGGCTAATGGCCATCGGCAAGCAAGGGAGAGGTTGACTGCAGTGCCATCTCTAGCCTCTCTCTCATCATAGCTGCAGCCTTTGTGAAATCAGCCCCAGAGGGGGGTGCCGATAACTCCGGACAATCTTGGAGAAAAACGCACAGCACTTCCCCAGGCAAAGAAGACAGAGCGTGTGTCCACGGAGCTGGAGTCTGGGCTTCTTTTTGAGGGTGCCATGAAACCCACAATTTCCCAACTTCTTGACAGCTGATAAGAGACAGATAATCTGTTCTAAGAATGTTTTTTCTTTTGTTCTTTTCTCTTCTAGGTCACTGTCTAGAGAGAGGGTGTCATGGGAGGGAAGAAACTGAAGACCCAATGCCATGGACAACTCTTTTATTGTAAACATGGAGACTTCAGATCCAGATCTTATCAACCCCCAGAGCTCCTCTCCCTGCCCTCCAACTCCCTTCACATGGCTGAATGGTCAGATTTTTATTTTTTATTTATTTATTTATTTATTTATTTATTTATTTATTTATTTACTTGAGAGAGAGAATGAGACAGAGAGAGAGAGCACGAGATGGGGGAGGGTCAGAGGGAGAAGCAGGCTCCCCGCCGAGCAGGGAGCCCGATGTGGGACTCGATCCTGGGACTCCAGGATCATGACCTGAGCCGAAGGCAGTCGCTTAACCAACTGAGCCACCCAGGCGCCCTGAATGGTCAGATTTTTAATAAGCATTTTTGAATTGATATACATTAACTAAAAGTCCCAATCTCAAAATTTGCTGCCTGTATTTTTCCCTGTATGACATTGGGCAAATCATTACCCCTTCCTAGACTTCAATTTGCTCATTTGTAACTTGAAAGAGGATGGACAGTGAGGGCAGAGGCAGGAAGGGATGTCTAGTGTGAAAAAGACTGTATAATGTAGTGCAGAAACCCAAGCTTGAGAACCAGGCAGACTTGAGTTAGAAACCTGATTCTGGCACTCTAGTAGTCACCATGCTCTTGAGCAAGTTGCTTTTCTTCTCCCAAGTCCTGGCTTCTCATCTGTAAAATGGGTTAACAACTGGTGTGGGAGATTGTTATGGGTTGAATTACATCCCTCAAAAAGATACACTGAAGTCCTAGTCCCGGGTACCTGTGAATGTGACCTTACTTGGGAACGGGGTTAGTGCAGATGTAATTAGTTAAGATGAGGTCTACTAATAGAGTAGGATGACCCCTCATCCAATATGACTGGTGTCCTTATAAGAAGGGAAAAAGACACATGGGGAGAAGATGGTCATGTGACAGCAGAGGCAGAGATTGGAGCAATGCATCCACAAGCCAAGGAATGCCAGGGGCTACCAGAAGCTTGAAGAAGTAAGAAAGGATCCTTTTCTGGAAGCTTCAGAGGGAGCATGGCTCTGCCAACACCTTGATTTCAGACCTCCAGCCTCCAGAACTATGAGAGAGTAAGTTTTTGTTGTTTTAAGCCCCATCCCCCATTTTGGGGTCATTTGTTACAGAAGCACGTAGGAAATTAAGACTGTTGTCATGTCTGCTTAGGCTCCTCTTGCCTGTAATGGTTTCTTGGGCTTTCACTGCTTCAATGACCTTAACAGTTTTGAAGAATGCTGGTGAGGTATTTTGCAGAATACCCTTCTATTAGGATTTTTCTGATGGTTTTCTCATGATTACACTGAGGTTATGGAATTTTTGGAGGAAGACACAGAGGTAAAGTGGATTCTCATTCCATCATATCAAGGGTGCATGCTATCAATACGATTTATGACTATGGATGCTGATATGATTTATGACTTGACCACCTGGCTGAGGTAGTTGGTCAGCTTCCTCTACTGCAAAGTTACTCATCCCTTCCCCTTTTCCTACTGTGCTCTCTGGAAGGAAGTCACCATCTGCAGCCCACACTTAAGAGATGGGCATTGTACTGCACACCCTTGAGGGTGAAATATCTACATACATTATTTAACATTCTTCTGCATGGAAGATGTGTCTCTTTTCTATCGATTAATTTATTCAATCTTTTTTCTGTGAGTATGGGCTCATGGATATTTATTTAGTACTGTGGATTATGATCCAACCCTATTTATTTTGTTGCTCAAAGTATTTCAGCTTGACCATGGCTCTTGCTTCCCATTAGCACAGCCCTGATCACTCTGGGATTTTTTTTCCTTCCCAAGGACTTCCTTATTTCTGGCATATGAGATGCTCTAGGTTCATCTTGTATATTTCCTGTCCTGGTTCTAGAATCAGCCATTTCTCTAGGGAGCCCTGGCTTTTTTTTTTTTTTTTTTTTTTTGAGGCTGGATTATTTTATTGCTAATGTATAGTGATATTCAAAAGGCTTATAAATAATGAACATGCATTTGTGACTTGGGGCTATTAAAATGCTCAGCAACCAATTCCAGCTAATCTGATTTAATTGACATTATGTCAGAGGTTTTGAAGTTCTTTTTTTTTTTATAAATTTTTTTATTGTTATGCTAATCCCCATACATTACATCATTAGTCCTAGATGTAGTGCTCCATGATTCGCCGTTTGTGCATAACACCCAGTGCTCCATGCAGAACGTGCCCTCCTCAATACCCATCACCAGGCTAACCCATCCTCCCACCCACCTCCCCTCTAGAACCCTCAGTTTGTTTTTCAGAGTCCATCGTCTCTCATGGTTCGTCTCCCCCTCCGATTTCCCCCCCTTCATTCTTCCCCTCCTGCTACCTTCTTCTTCTTCTTCTTTTTTTCTTAACATATATTGCACCATCAGTTTCAGAGGTACAGATCTGAGACTCAACAGTCCCGCACAATTCACAGCACTTACCAGAGCACATACCCTCTCCAGTGTCCATCACCCAGTTACCCCATCCCTCCCACCCCACCCCCCACTCCAGCAACCCTCAGTTTGCTTCTTGAGATTAAGAATTCCTCATATCAGTGAGGTCATATGATACATGTCTTTCTCTGTTTGACTTATTTCGCTCAGCATAACACTCTCCAGTTCCATCCACGTCATTGCAAATGGCAAGATCTCATTCCTTTTGATGGCTGCATAATATTCCATTGTATATATATACCACTTCTTCTTTATCCATTCATCTGTCGATGGACATCTTGGCTCTTTCCACAGTTTGGCCACTGTGGACATTGCTGCTATAAACATCAGGGTGCACGTACCCTTTCAGATCCCTACTTTTGTATCTTTGGGGTAAATACCCAGTAGTGCAATTGCTGGATCGTATGGTAGCTCTATTTTCAACTTTTTAAGGAACCTCCATACTGTTTTCCAGAGTGGCTGCACCAGCTTGCATTCCCACCAACAGTGTAGGAGGGTTCCCCTTTCTCCGCATCCCTGCCAACATCTGTCGTTTCCTGACTTGCTAATTTTAGCCATTCTGACTGGTGTGAGGTGGTATCTCATTGAGGTTTTGATTTGGATTTCCCTGATGCCGAGCGATATTGACCACTTTTTCATGTGTCTGTTGGCCATTTGGATGTCTTCTTTGGAAAAATGTCTGTTCATGTCTTCTGCCCATTTCTTGATTGGATTCTTTGTTCTTTGGGTGTTGAGTTTGAGGAGTTCTTTATAGATTTTGGATACTAGCCCTTTATCTGATATGTTATTTGCAAATATCTTCTCCCATTCTGTCAGTTGTCTTTTGGTTTTGTTGACTGTTTCCTTTGCTTTGCAAAAGCTTTCTATCTTGATGAAGTCCCAATAGTTCATTTTTGCCCTTGCTTCCCTTGCCTTTGGCGATGTTTCTAGGAAGAAGTTGCTGTGGCTGAGGTCGAAGAGGTTGCTGCCTGTGTTCTCCTTTAGGATGTTGATGGACTCTTGTCTCACATTGAGGTCTTTCAACCATTTGGAGTCTATTTTTGTGTGTGGTGTAAGGAAATGGTCCAGTTTCATTCTTCTGCATGTGGCTGTCCAATTTTGCCAACACCATTTGTTGAAGAGACTGTCTTTTTTCCATTGGACATTCTTTCCTGCTTTGTCAAAGATGAGTTGACCATAGAGTTGAGGGTCCATTTCTGGGCTCTCTATTCTGTTCCATTGATTTATGTGCCTGTTTTTGTGCCACTACCATACAGTCTTGATGATTACAGCTTTGTAATATAGCTTGAAGTCCGGAATTGTGATGCCGCCGGCTTTGCTTTTCTTTTTCAACATTCCTCTGGCTATGTGGGGTCTTTTCTGGTTCCATACAAATTTTAGGATTATTTGTTCCATTTCTTTGAAAAAAGTGAATGGTATTTTGATGGGGATTGCATTGAATGTGTAGATTGCTCTAGGTAGCATTGACATCTTCACAATATTTGCTCTTCCAATCCATGAGCATGGAACGTTTTTCCATTTCTTTGTGTCTTCCTCAATTTCTTTCATGAGTATTTTATAGTTTTCTGAGTACAGATCCTTTGCCTCTTTGGTTAGATTTATTCCTAGGTATCTTATGGTTTTGGGTGCAATTGTAAATGGGATCGACTCCTTAATTTCTCTTTCTTCTGTCCTGTTGTTGGTGTATGGGAATGCCACTGACTTCTGTGCATTGTTTTTATATTCTGCCACTTTACTGAATTCCTGTATGAGTTCTAGCAGTTTTGGGGTGGAGTCTTTGGGGTTTTCCACAAAAAGTATCATATCATCTGCAAAGACTGAGAGTTTGACTTCTTCTCTGCCGATTTGGATGCCTTTTATTTCTTTTTCTTGTCTGATTGCTGTGGCTAGGACTTCCAATACTATGTTGAATAGCAGTGGTGATAGTGGACATCCCTGCCACATTCCTGACCTTAGGGGGAGAGCTTTCAGTTTTTCCCCATGGAGAATGATATTTGCTGTAGGTTTTTCATAGATGGCTTTTATGATATTGAGGTATGTACCCTCCATGCCTATACTCTGAAGAGTTTTGATCAAGAAAGGATGCTGTACTTTGTCAAATGCTTTTTCTGCATCTATTGAGAGGATCATATGATTCTTGTTCTTTCTTTTGTTAATGTATTGTATCACGTTGATTGATTTGTGGATGTTGAACCAACCTTGCAGCCCAGGGATAAATCCCACTTGGTCGTGGTGAATAATCCTTTTAATGTACTGTTGGATCCTATTGGCTAGTATTTTGGTGAGAATTTTTGCATCCATGTTCATCAGGGATATTGGTCTATAATTCTCCTTTTTGATGGGGTCTTTGTCTGGTTTTGGGATCAAGGTAATGCTGGCCTCATAAAATGAGTTTGGAAGTTTTCCTTCCAGTTCTATTTTTTGGAACAGTTTCAGAAGAATAGGTATTAATTCTTCTTTAAATGTTTGGTAGAACTCCCCTGGGAAGCCATCTGGCCTGGGCTTTTGTTTTTTGGGAGATTTTTGATGACTGCTTCAATTTCCTTAGTGGTTATAGGTCTGTTCAGGTTTTCTATTTCTTCCTGGTTCAGTTTTGGTAGCTGATACATCTCTAGGAATGCATCCATTTCTTCCAGGTTATCGAATTTGCTGGCATAGAGTTGCTCATAATATGTTCTTATAATTGTTTGTATTTCTTTGGTGTTGGTTGTGATCTCTCCTCTTTCATTCATGATTTTGTTGATTTGGCTCATTTCTCTTTTCTTTTTGATAAGTCTGGCCAGGGGTTTATCAGTCTTGTTAATTCTTTCAAAGAACCAGCTGCTAGTTTCATTGATCTGTTCTACTGTTCTTTTAGTTTCTATTTCATTGATTTCTGCTCTGATCTTTATTATTTCTCTTCTCCTGCTGGGTTTAGGCTTTATTTGCTGTTCTTTCTCTAACTCCTTTAGGTGTAGGGTTCAGTTGTGTATTTGAGACCTTTCTTGTTTCTTGAGAAAGGCTTGTTTTGCTATATACTTTCCTCTTAGGACTGCCTTTGCTGCATCCCAAAGATTTTGAACAGTTGTGTTTTCATTTTTTTTGTTTCCATGTATTTTTTAAATTCTTCTTTAATTTCCTGGTTGAGCCATTCATTCTTTAGTCGGATGCTTTTTAGCCTCCATGTATTTGAGTTCTTTCCAACTTTCCTCTTGTGATTGAGTTCTAGTTTCAAAGCATTGTGGTCCAAAAATACACAGGGAATGATCCCAATCTTTTGGCACTGGTTGAGACCTGATTTATGACCTAGGATGTGATCTATTCTGGAGAATGTTCCATGGGCACTAGAGAAGAATGTGTATTCCGTTGCTTTGGGATGGAATGTTCTGAATATATTTGTGAAGTCCATTTGGTCCAGTTTGTCATTTAAAGTCTTTATTTCCTTGTTGATCTTTTGCTTAGATGATCTGTCCATTTCAGTGAGGGGGAGTGTTAAAGTCCCCCACTATTATTGTATTGTTGTCGATGTGTTTCTTTGCTTTTGTTATTAATTGTCTTATATAATTGGCTACTCCCATGTTAGGGGCATAGATGTTTATAATTGTTAGATCTTCTTGTTGGATAGACCCTTTAAGTAGGATATAGTGTCCTTCCTCATCTCTTATTACAGTCTTTGGTTTAAAATCTAATTAGTCTGATATAAGGATTGCTACCCCAGCTTTCTTTTGGTGTCCATTAGCATGGTAAATGGTTTTCCACCCCCTCACTTTCAATCTGGGGGTGTCTTTGGTTCTAAAATGAGTCTTTTGCAGACAGCATATCGATGGGTCTTGTTTTTTAATCTAGTCTGATAGCCTGTGTCTTTTGATTGGGGCATTGAGCCCATTTACATTCAGGGTAACTATTGAAAGATAGGAATTTAGTGCCATTGTATTGCCTGTAAGCTGACTGTTACCGTATATTGTCTGTGTTCCTTTCTGGTCTATGTTGCTTTTTGGCTCTCTCTTTGCTTAGAGGACCCCTTTCAAGATTTCTTGTAGGGCTGGTTTCGTGTTTGCAAATTCCTTTAGTTTTTGTTTGTCCTGGAAGCTTTTTATCTCTCCTTCAATTTTCAATGACAGCCTAGCTGGATAGAGTATTCTTGGCTGCATATTTTTCTCATTTAGTGCTCTGAGTATATCCTGCCAGTCCTTTCTGGCCTGCCAGGTCTCTGTGGATAGGTCTGTTGCCAATCTAATGTTTCTACCATTGTAGGTTACATATCTCTTGTCCCGAGCTGCTTTCAGGATTTTCTCTTTGTCTTTGAGACTCGTAAGTTTTACTATTAGATGTCGGGGTGTTGACCTATTTTTATTGATTTTGAGAGGGGTTCTCTGTGCTTCCTGGATTTTGATGCCTGTTTCCTTCGCCAAATTAGGGAAGTTCTCTACTCTAATTTGCTCCATTATACCTTCTGCCCCTCTCTCTTTCTTCTTCTTCTGGGATCCCAATTATTCTAATGTTGTTTCGTCTTATGGTATCGCTTACCTCTCGAATTCTGCCCTCGTGATCCAGTAGTTGTTTATCTCTCTTTTTCTCAGCTTCTTTATTCTCCATCATTTGGTTTTCTATATCACTGATTCTCTCTTTTGCCTCATTTATCCTAGCAGTTAGTGCCCTCATATTTGATTGCACCTCATTAATAGCCTTTTTGATTTCTACTTGGTTAGATTTTAGTTCTTTTACTTCTCCAGAAAGGGTTTCTCTAATAACTTCCATGCTTTTTTCAAGCCCAGCTAGTATCTTTAAAGTGATGATTCTGAACTCTAGATCTGACATCGTACTAATGTCCATATTGAGTAGGTCCCTGGCAGTCAGTACTACCTCTTGTTCTTTTTGTTGAGGTGATTTTTTCTGTCTTGTCGTTTTGTGCAGAGGAGAATAGATTAATGAGAGAACAAAATGCTAGCAGGGTAACAACGTCCCCAGAAAATATACTCTAAACAAATCAGAAAAGACCTGAAGCAGTGGGAAAAGAAAGGGAAAGAGAGAAAAAAGAAAAAAAAAAAAAGAAAGAAAGAAAAAGAAAAAGATAAAGATAAAAACAAACAAAAACAGAACAAAACAAAACAAAACAAAAACAGAATGTGATCAAATATGATCAGGCTGGTATATAGATCAGTGCCACACACTAGATTTTGGGTGTATTTTGGTCTGTTAGAAGAAAGTGCCTCCCAAAATTTTAAAGAAAGAAAAACTTATATATGTACAAAAATAAGGGTTGATATGATGAAGGGATGGAATATGACTGTAAAGATGGAAATTATAAAAAATTTTATAAAAGGAATTGATAGAATTTGTTTGAAAAAAGAAAGAAGAGGATTAAAAAAAAAGAAAAAAAAAGGGAGAGAATGTGATTAGGCAGGGGAGTAGAAAAATACCATACACTAGAGATTTAGAGTATATTTTGATCTGTTAGAAGAAACTATCTCAAAATTTTAAAGAGAGAACAACTTATATATATATGCCAAAAATACGGGTAACTACTATGAAGGGATAGAATATGACTCTAAAAATGAAAAATAAAAATGTTTTTTAAAAAAGGGATTGATAAGATGTTGGTTGAAAAAGGGAAAAAGAAAAATTAAAAAAAAAAAGTTAAAAAAAATTAACTTTGAAAGACTACAGAATCATGGTAAAAAAGCCATGAATTCTATGTGCAGTATTCCCCTAGCGCTGGAGTTCTGCCGTTCTCATTGATCGGTAACCTTGGTCTTGGCTGGCTGTTCTGGCTGATCTTCTGGGGAGGGGCCTGTTGCCATGGTTTCCAAATGTCTCTGCCGGAGGCGGAATTGCCCCGCCCTTGCCCCCTCCCGGCTAAGGAATCTGCTCGGGTTTGCTCTCCGGGGCTTTTGTTCCCTGCGAGCTTTCCGTACAGCTTTGGAGGCGGAGAGTGAAAATGGCGGCCTCCCAATCTCCGCCCTGGAGGAGCCGAGAACTCGGGGCCCGCTCCTCAGTGAGCCCCCAGAGAAAAGCCGTCAGTCACTCCCGTCTCCCCGGTCTCTGGCTGCACTCCGTGCTCACCCGGCCTGTGATCGAGCGTTTCTATCTCTGGCCCCCGACCCCGGGTGGAGTCTCCAAACCCAGCAGATCCCTGCGGTGCACTCCCGCGCGGCTCTTCCCGGGGGAGGAAGGTGAGTCTCCCCGGATCTGCCGCTTGTTGGGTCCCTGCTGGAGGAGCAGTGGCCCGACTGGGCCGCGGATCACGGTTTATGGGAACCCCGAGCTGAGAGCCCGCGCCTGGGCTCCGCCTCTGCAGCCGGCTTCCCTGCTCCGTTACCTGGGAGCTCTGCCGCACTCAGGCACCCCCGGTCTCTCTGTGACCCCGAGGGTCCTGAGACCACACTGTCCCGGAGGGTTCCACCCCCCGCTCAGCCACCAGAGTGACGTCCCTCGGCGGAGCCGACTTTTAAAAGTTCCGATTTTGTGCTCCGCGGCTCTATCACTTGCCAGAAGCGGCGGACGGAGGCCCCTCCCCCGCCGTCTATCCTCCCGAATATCGCCTCAGAGTCACTTCTCCGCACGTCCTACCTTCCAGAATGTGGTCGCTTTTCTGATGAGAGAGTTGTTGCTCTTCTTTTCTTTGATCTCCTGTTGAGTTTGTAGGTGTTCAGAATGGTTTGATCCCCATCCAGCTGAATTCCTGAGAGGAGACGAAATCCAGGTCTCCCACTCCTCCGCCATCTTCTGGCTTTTTGTTTTTTAAATTAGAGGTTGGTATTAGAAATCACTATGTGCTTGTTGCCACTAGTGTGTCATTGCTTCTGGTCCCCCTCAGCTGACAGAGCAAGGAAATATATGTGGCTTACTAACCGTGTTTTTCTACTTTGCTCTTCACTTTAGATTTGGTGCTTCTTGGATTCCTCCTCATTATACTCCTAATAGGCATCTAGCCCCTCTGGTTGTTGGGTCCATAAGCAGGAAAGGTCCTGGTAGAACTCACATAATGAATGAATCTGAATGGACATTCTTTCTTTATCTTATTGACCCACGTTTGTCAAGCCTGGATTCTCACATCCTCTCCAGTCCACCTCATAAGGTCCTACATTGGGACTTTGATTCGTGTTGCTCCTCTCTCCTAACATGCATGGCTGGCCTTTGACTTCTGTTTCTCCACATTTTCCCCATTCTTCCGGGTCCAACCCAGGTGGTTGCATGGTGTGTTCCCAGTATCATAATTCATCAAACTATACCCCTGGGATTGGCACACATTTTTATGAATGCTGCATTTCAATAAAACACTTACTTAAAAAGATATCTTTGATCCAGGTACAAGACATCAAAAACTTTGTTTCCGTGAGGTTGCAAATAATCTTCATGATACTAAAAATAAAACTTATTCTTATGCTTCAGTTAAAATATGTTGGCCTGTAAGAAACAGAAACCCCATCTCAAGCTGGTTTAAACAGGGACTTTATTACCTCAGGAACCAGGAGGTGGTGAGGTAGGCAGCTTCATGGACAGCTGACTTGGTGGCTCAGTGGGCTCTGGCCATGTCCAGACATCAGTCACTTCCTGTGCTCCCCCCGAAGTGCAAGAGAACTTTCTAGCAACTTCCCCCTTTCAAAAAAATCTTCCCTTCACACCCCCTCAGGCACAATTGAAGAAGAGACGTGAAGAATCTTTGAATCTTGGTATTGGTAACAAGACTGTCGCTCCTTCCTGAGGAAGGAAAGCTTTTTTGGGGCTCTTCTCTGCCATGGCTTCTGATATTGTTGAAATCTGGTTGGAATGGCCATAAGACTGGTAGCCTGGACGAGGAGAAGGTGAGCAGTGAAGGGTCAAGCAGTGGCCTTTATGAAGGAGGGCTGCACCCCCCTGGTGCCCTGCGGGGATTATTATCAAGGGAACAGCTTCAGCACCCAGCCTAGGCTGCACGGTGGGTAAAATTGATCCTGGCCTCTGGCTCCCAGTTTTGAAGGTGGTCGAACAGTGCCAAGAAAGTGTTCTCTCAAAGCATTTAGCACCGTTCCAATTTTATATTTTCTTTGGTGATTAACTGGTTAATATCTTTCCCCCTACTCTGAGAGCTCCCCAAGAGTAGGGAACATGTTTATTTTGCTCAGCTTTCTATCTCCAGCAACCGGAACAGTGTCTGGAACATATAGGAGTTCAACACTATTGGCTGAGTCAATGAATATAGTCAGAAGAACATGGGTTTTTAGATCAAACCAATGTGGTTTCAATGCCCAACCCAGAAACACGTCAGCTTCCAGCTATGACAGGCTCACTTATCTTCTCTGAGCCTCTGAATCCCCCACCTGCAAAATGAGGATAATGCCACCCTCCCTTTAGAAGAGCTTCACACATGTTAGCTTGCCTCTTATTTTTCACTCCTCTGACTCCCAAACACCCCTGCAGGTTGTTTCTTTATGAATCAAATGGGAACCAAATGTTTATCTCATAGAATAGTTATGCAAATTAAATGAAGTAAAACGTGTAGGAGGAGGTGCTTTGTAAAAGCTGGTGTTAAAATTACAATAATCATCCTGTAAAAAGGAAGGTAGAAGAGCATTGAAGTCAGCGTCCACCTCACAAGATTGTCCAGAACACACAAGACTTCTTACCCTGCAATCGATTTTGCTCTGTGTCATTTGAAGACCTGAGTAGCATTTTTGGGGGTTGATTTGCTGTATTTAATATTTTTTCTGTATTGCTTATATTTTTGAAATGTTCTGTATTCTTTCTGCTCTAGCATTTAGGGCCTCATTCCGGAGAGACTGCCCCTCCCTGGGCTAGCTAATTCCTCCAGGGAGCAGATGACTTCCCCTGAGGGTGCATCTTTGGTACACAAACCAACACGTCTGGAGCCCACACCCTCAGCCATCACCTTCATCAAACTCTCCACACCAAGCCAGTATTCCCCTTGCCCTAAACCACCCCAGGGCCAAGTTCTAAGGACAACTAGGGACCACCCCCATAGCCTACAGCCTGCTGAGGTTATTCAAACTATCAAACCCTAAGCTACTCAGGGCCTTGTGCCTACCTTACCTTGCACCTTCTGTCCTGGGAAAACCCCAGTAAGCGCTCTGGGCTGTGCTCTCCCCTCTCATTTCTTTCGCCTCCTGACTGACCCTGCTGCTTCTCTGTGTGGTCCTGCATGGTATGGTGTGTCTGCTGTTTCTTGGGATCTGTGAGTATAGACTTCCTCCTTCATGACAGTCATATCTGTTTCTACATCTTATCAGACTTGATTAACACAAATCCTGAGTACATTTTAACATAGAAACAGACACCAGAACCAAATGCTCTGGGTGGGGGTGGGTGCCTGTGTTAGAGAAAGGAAAACAAGAGAGCCCCCTCCCATGTTCTGAGAGGACACCCATGGCAGAGGCTGCCTGGACAGTGGGCTCAGAGCCTGGGGACCCGGCCTCGAGGATCCTCACAAGGCTGGGGCTTGGCCAGGGAAAGGTTCATGCATTTCATGCTTATACAGTGAAGAATGTCTATACCCCTCAGAAATAAGTGGAAGAGATATTATTTAATGCCCTGGAGACTTAACTAGAATCGGATCTGCAGGAATTTCCAGTAAAGGAGTCAGGAAAGAAAATATTTTGTGGAGTACCTACATTGAGTTCTGTGCCAGGGACACGGCAGCCTTCTGGAGAAGGTGTTATTTAGCCTCATTTACAAATGGGGAAACCGAGGCACACCACAGTGAAGGCCCTTGCCCAGCTTGTAAGCGGTGAGACGAGCACTGGGACGAAAGCGAGCTGCTTCAAGGCCTCCCCGACCCCAGCTGCCTGTTGTCCCTAGACAATAGTGCGATCTGTCAGACACGTAGGGACAAGGGAGCCCGAGGTCGCCCCCATCTTCTGGGTGTGAGAGCAGAAGTGTGATGAGGGAAGGCCCTCTACAATGCTCTCTGTGCTGCGTGAGCCTTCCCCAGGACGGTGGTGCAGAAACAAGGCCATGGCAACCCCTGTCCTTATCTAGGCTTTGTTGGGCCTTTTCCCAGGCTCTCCCAGGGAAGCCCTCCTCCTGCCCTCCCACTATGTAAGCCCATCTTGAAGGCAGGGAAGGCGCGTTCCGCGAGGGCCGTCGTGGGCCACGTGCCACACGGGGCTTCTCTTAAGTTTTCATCACCATCAGCAGGACTTGGCGGTGGGTTTTCCTATTCCCGTTTTGCAGGTTGGAAAATGAAAGGAAAAGCATTTCACTTGGGCACCTGATGTTAAACACAGCCAGGAAGTAGTCGAGCTGGGCTCAAGCCGGATCCTCCCACTTCCCGTCCCAGTATGAACAACGGCAGAGCTGGCTCTGGCATCCGAGGGTCTCGGGGAGCCCGGGAGCTTCCCCATAGCCCCAGCGGCACTGCCATGCTGCATTGGCATGCTGATGTTAGCCTCAGTTTCCCTGCCCAGTCCTGCCATTTCCTGCGGACTGGAGCCCTGTCCTGAATGCAGGCCCCGGTCCCTGACCTCCTCCTTAACTCCTGTTAAAAACAAAAAAGTCGATATATTTATTTAATGCAGTGAAATGAGTGTTTGTTCATTTATAAAAGCCAGCCAGGCCGTCCACCAGTCCGGACAAAAAGAGTACACTGAAGCAGACATCTGTGAACTCCCTCCAGAAGGAAGGAAGGAACAGCACATCTCTCTGGGAGGCTCCAGTTGTAGGAAACCCACACCGAATATGTCACAATCTGCTCCCCAGCATTCACAAAAGCACATATTCATTACGAAAGAAATACGTGCTTCTTGTAGAAAACCTAGAAAATTGAGAGAGGCATAAAAAGAAAATCCTATCACCCCACCACCTAGTATCTATGTATCTGTGTGTGTATTTACAAAGTTCGGTTATACTATTTATTATGTACTACAAAGTATATCTATAGATACATACACACATAACTGGAGTTACACTGTTCATAATACTGGCACCTAAATGCCTTTTGTTAACATCCTTTCTAACACATAGTAGCAGCATTTGGTGGCAATCGGTACTTTACTCCAAGTTTGGCGTCTTCACAATCGCCCTGTTCGGGGATCCTTGGGCTCTTCCCCATATGCTACCGCGGCAGAAGGTCTAGGTTTAGAACTCGGCGTTCTGGGGGGGCCTCCCCGGTGATTCGGACACAGCCTGGCCTGCTGGGACCCCTTTTCGGAGCCCCCGGGGACCGGGAGCTGCGGTAGGCAGGCAGGAGTGGCGCCGGGCACGTGGGGGGGGGGGGGGGCGCTGCGGCCCGTGGGAAGGGGGCTGACCGAGCTCCTCCCAGGTTTTCTCCCTGAGGGAATGGCAGAGCCGGCCTCCTGGCGTTGACATGGAAAGGAGCCCCCCGCCCGGGAAAGAAAGATGGATCGCAGTAGATAAGGCCTGGGTCTTCCTATGTGTGAGCTCGTTTGGGGGAACTCCTCATACCACATAGAGTTCACCCCCCACCCCCGTTTTTCACCTTCTGACTACTCCCCCCCCTCCCCGTTTTCTCCCCCTGTGAGCGGCTCTGATTATTTCTTTCATCCTCTTCAACTCCTTCGCCACGGCTGGCCCGTGCGGCTCCAGCCGGGGGTCTGGTGTGAGGACAACCGGCTTCCCCACCTCCTGCAGCTGAGAGGCTCCCGCACAGGAGGGGCACACACACCCCTGGGGATGTCCGCTCTCACCTCCCCGCTGGGGCCGAGCAAGCGTCTCAGCCTTGCTGGTGGAAACGGGGCCCCAGACCTAGAGGCAGAATCTCAGGCTGAATCCAAACCTGTCTTTTCACAGGATCCCAGGCGATGCCTGTACACACTGGAGTTCGAGAAGCCCTGTCCTAAGGGGGAGCTTCTTCTTTTTTTTTTAAATTTTATTATGTTATGTTAATCACCATACTGTACATCATTAGTTTTTGATGTAGTGCTCCATGATTCATTGTTTGCGTATAACACCCAGTGCTCCATGCAGAACGTGCCCTCCTTAATACCCATCACCAGGCTAACCCATCCCCCCACCCCCTCCCCTCTAGAACCCTCAGTTTGTTTCTCAGAGCCCATAGTCTCTCATGGTCCTAAGGAGAAACTTCCTTCAAAGAGCATTGCTGCCCTACGCTCCAGGGTCTGATTTGAGGGATGAGATCACAGGCTGCAAGGGCAAGCAAGCCACTGAGACCTGGCCCTGCAGCTCTATTCCCAGTCTGTCCTCCAGCCTGGATTGGTCTGGAGACCCCAAGTTGAAGGGAAGAACACAAGCCGTTCTCCAAGGGGCAATGGAGACCTCTGGCTGTGGCGCCCCCTGGCTGCTCTGTTGGGGGAGAGTAAGGACCAGAGGGGACGGTGGCGTTGCAAAGGCTGAATAACAGGGTGAAGCTCGGATCCTAGCTGCTTTTGGAAAGACGGCCCAGTTCTGTTTGGCAAAGAAGCACAATGGCTCTTTATCGCTGGGTGTTACAGGATTTCAATAGCAGGAGGCAGCCAGACAAAATGCAAGGCATTGTGAGCAGGCCACGCTTTGCGCAGCCCCAAGTCCTATCATAATAGCCATTGTTCACACAGCCCCTGCCTGGGCCCACCTCCTTCCTCAGAAATACTGTGGGACAGGGACATGGGTCTATTAAACTCTTCTCAGGAAAAGGGGGGTGAAGCAGTAGTAAACTCTGGGGTCTGGGAGGATGGATGGGGAGGGGGAGATGAAAGGGGGGAGCATGGGTAGGACAGAAGGTGACAGTGAGGGTTGGTTAGCGCATAGACCACGGCGGATCTGGGAAGGGATGTGGGGGGCAGGAGCAATTAGTGTTGCACTGGGGCTTTGAGGAGCCAACAGCAAGTGGAGGGCAGGGGAGGGCAGGGAAAGGCTGCTGCTGGCCCCCGCCATGAGACAGGATGTCAGGAAGACTAAGTTCAGAATCTGTGTCCCACTTAATGGCTACGTGGCTTTGGCATTTTGCCTACCTTTCCCGCGTCTTATTTTCCTTGTCTGCAAAATGCAGATACTGACATTTGCCTCAGGAGGGGATGTGGCAATGAAATTAAATGAAATGAAGCATAAGAAAGTACCTAGTGCAGCACTTGGCACAAATCATGAGTTCGGGTTCAGAAAGATGTTGTTTCCTGTTGCCTGTCAATGAATATACCATACGCTCAGCCCTGCCAGTTCTGTGATGCCTCTCTCCTCTGAACCTAAGAAAGGTTCAAAGCGTGATTCCAGAAAGCAGCACATGGGGAGGGGGCAAGGTAAGGCTGAGGGTGGTTAGACTACTGCAATCATCCCAGCGCTAGTTCATTATGGTCTGAGCTAAGGCAGGGTATGTGGGACTGGGGAAAAAGCAGTGATTTTAAACAGGATCTGATATCACCAAATTTGCATTTTAGAAGAATGACTTTCAAGCGCTGTGAATGACTGGGCCTGTATTTTCTCCCCTTGAATTATTTTATTGTTTCACTTGAATTGTTTTATTGTCCAGTCTCTGTCTGATTTTTGCCTTCACCCGTTAATGAAGGACACTTTCCCCCCTGCATTTGCCAGAGGGTGTCACTCGGCAACAGATCTGTCTGCTACCACACAGGGTGGTAAGATGGGCAGTTTTCTTCCCATGGTCGTCACCGGACTCATTTTCATGGAACCCTGCCCCTAGAAGCTAACTAGAAATTGTTCATGTGATGTCTGGGGGTGCTGAGGGGTGCAGCCCCCTGGTTCCTCCCCAGCTTTCCAGTAGAGGATGCTAAGGGGTTCCAGACCCCTTCTCAATTTCATTTCTGGCATTCCCCTAGGGCTTCTGAAATTTGCCTTTCTTCTGCTGACTCCTTGCTCTTTAATACAGGAAATTCACCAGGGATTTATTTAATAACATTCTAGTATGTGCACCAGATTATTTGGCCAGTTGGCTAGTTGAACTGTCAGTTTTAGCTTCCTCTCATTTGATTTCCTCACTAACTTCTTTGTTTTGGTGAGGATTAAGATAATTCAGTATATTATAGCTTCCGAAGTTACAAATTTTAAAGATTAAAAGTTTTTAGTAAAACTGGCTGAACTTTCTGCATTTGGAGTAGACGTGCCTCATTAGCTTATACATTCCACAGATTTCCGAGTGCCTCCTTTTCATAAATGAATTCTCTTAACTGAATGCGAGACTGTTTTGGACTCATCTTGGAACACAGGCTGGGATCACTATGTCACAAGGAGACCATTGAGCAGGGGGAGCCACTTGCTTTAGAATTTCTTAAGAGATATTACTTCTTGAAAAAGTTCCATTAATGTCCCTGGTGACCCTTTTCTTATTTCCAGATCAAAATCAATAGTCATTATTTCTCCTTGGGTGATAAATGGGAAATCTTCAGAAAGAAAGATGGCCCTCCTCTGCAGCTATAACAGCTATCATGGGGACTTGGACGTGTTTCTCTAGTAGGACCTATAATGTTACTGGCAAGTGGGCATAGCCCACAGACCTACATTCTCTGGATAAATGACCTGATCTGGTCTACTGTCTGACCCTCCAGCTCCTGGCTTTGGGGCCCCAAATAGCCTCAAGCCTTTCCTGAAGATGGGGACAGAAGGTGCAGTATGAGTCATCAAGTGCCAGGATCTCCTGTCTCATTTGGGGATCCAATCTTGCAACCTTCCCAGCTACCACTTTGCTACTCCCTCCAGGGCATGGCTCGGGGCTAAATTCTTCACACATCTCTCCTCCCATTCACCCTGCTTTGGAAGCTTGTCCACTAAGCCTCTTGGCCCTTGCAGCTCTGTCAGGACAATGGCCCCTTTTCTTGGGGACATCTGTTGGTCTTGATAATGGATTGAAGTTCTGGGCTCCATGTGACTGCAGCTCATGTCTCTGGGCTCTTGAGACTCTTTACCTTCACTTAGAAGGGTCTCACCCAGGCCTCAACATCCCATAGTGGGAAGGGATCAGTGTCTGTCCTGGGTTGAAAGATGACAGTGAGGATGTGATTTGGTTCTCTCCTTCTCAGCAGTAAAAAAATGCCAACTAATTTTTTTTTTTACCAACACCATGATGTCCTTGAAGAAACCTCGTCATTTCCTCACATGGTCTGGACTGGAGAATTCTTTAGTCTGGCATGGATTTTCCTTTGGGTGACTTTTACCCTAAACTCCAAACCTCATAGAAGCCTAAAAAATACCACAAATTCACCTGTCTTGTTCTTTCTCCCCAAAGTGCCAGTCTTGCCAAACTCTCTGTTATTTATTCACAGCTTCTTCCCAAAGTTTGTAGCTCAAGGCATCTGACAGGTAGGAAGGAAGAGGAAGAAGCTCATATGAGCATAGTTTTCTAGAGAATCACTCATCACAGTTTGATAACACAATTATGGAAATGAATTGTTCTAGTCAGACAAGGCACTGTGATGTGCTCAAGTCAGGTCAAGGAAAAAGGAGGTTATTATAAGGATAGACATGGAGAGAATTGAACAACTGTCAGGATCCAAGATATCTCCGTGGATGGATTCCTCCAAATTGTGTTCTCTCTTTCTCTGTCTCTCTCTCTGTCTCTGTCTCTGTCTCTCTTTTCCCCTTCCCTTCTCATGTCTCCGTTTGCATTTCTCTGCATACCTGTTCCATTGTCCTTTCTCTGTTAGTCAATTTCCTCTCCTTACTCATGGGTGTTATTGTCTTATGGGCTTGAGATGGTCCATTGTGTTCAATATCATGAACTTTGGGTTGCAATTCCCACTAAATGGCTTAGCCTCTTGGCCATAGTTTGTGGATCAGTCTGTAGATGAGCCTCCATGGATTGGGGGGCTACCTTGGTCTAATCTGCTTGGCCAGGAGGTGCTAGGTCACATGGTGCTAGGCCAAATGTTGGCCTAAGCGTTAAGTGCTGTGCAGGACAGTGTCCCTCAGAAGGGACTGTGGGTGTGGCAGGTACACTGAAGTGGGCCCACCCCAGCATATATTCTTGCTATGGTGAGGATTTGAGTTTTTCTCTTTCCATTTCAAGTAAAGGTGCAAGAAAGGTAGTTCCCAGGAAGGT
Source organism: Mirounga angustirostris (assembly GCF_029215605.1). Classification (NCBI taxonomy): domain Eukaryota; kingdom Metazoa; phylum Chordata; class Mammalia; order Carnivora; family Phocidae; genus Mirounga; species Mirounga angustirostris. The sequence goes on from NW_026991720.1 coordinate 42,097,501, forward strand.
GGACTCTGGAGGTGCTAAGAGCACAATTTTTCCCCAGAAACAGCCTGATGACTTATAAGCAAATGCCACCATCATTTAAAAAAAAAAAAAAGTGCCCAAATCTCCTGTTATATCTACTGAGCATAAGCCTTTGTGGATCCTGGAATCTGGAGCAGGTGGGGAGGGAGGGTCAATAAGCATTGTTTTTCCTTTAATTTTCATCTAACTTTGCCCAGAGGACAATTTGCCTGGGCTCCCATGGGCCAGTCTCAAGAGAGAAGCAAAGGCAGTTGCCCTCTGTTTTATACCTGTTAAGGAGCCTGGGGTGGGAGTGTGTATCTTGGAAAAGAGCTAATAGAATCTGGATGGGGAGCAAAGGAAAGATGTCAGCCCCTCTCTTTCTCTTGGGCTTGGGCTGTCCACTGGGTGCAGAAGTTTTTTGTTTTTTGTTTTTTTCTCATGATCCTCTGTCTCACTGAAGCAGCTAACTCCCTGCCATAGGAAAATCCATCCCGGGTCAGTGCTTCCAGAAACTGGCTGGGTATATCAGGCAGAGCAAGTGAAGGACTGGAAGAAGCAACTTCTGGAAATTGAGCGGCTTCTCCCTTTTCTACGCCCTCAGAGTCCTCTCCAATCAGTCTGCCGATGGGGGTGGGAAGGAAAGCAGGAGAAAATTCAAAGGCAGTGTTTATGGATCATGGTAGGAGGGTGTGCGTGACTCTTCTCACAATCCATTGGCCAAAACTCATATGAGCAGAGATGCCTCTGAGAGAGGCTGAGAAATATATAGTGCAGCCAGGGCTGCAAAGATATTGGTGAGCAGCTGTATATGCCACAGCCAGGATGTCTCATTCTAGAATTCATTATTAGTAGGCTCTCTTGCCTGCAGGCGTAAGCCACATTTATTTGTTATAAGGATGTTTTATTCTCCCTTCTGTCATCCTTTGTTTTACTTTATAATCTGCTCAAAGCTCTCATGGGGAAGAGAGAGGCTATTTTTTTGGACCTCTCAACTCCAACATTTGGTGCATGGCCTTGGAACACTGAGAAATAGAACGTAGGAGTTGAATATCAAATTGGGAGGAGATTTAGACTTTAATTTTCTTTGAACCTTAAATCAGAAAGGGAAGAGAATATGATTTTGGACTTTAAATCCTTTGGACTTTAGTATCTTTGGACTTTAACTTAAACATTGAACTTTAATTCCTTCCCAGAAAATTCATGATGAGCAGGGGTCGATACTCAAATTTGGAACATGTTGTAATTGGTATTTTATTGCTTGCGTATTTTAACATCATTTGATTTCATTGCAGAACATATAATGGTCATATTTAGAGTGCCCATATAATTTATCACCCAAACTAGGGTAGTTTTGAGAGAGAAAGGAGGCTCTATTAATAATTAAGCACAACAACAGGCACGAGCCTGGACTGTTTTGGATGAAGTTGGATGTGTGGTCACTCTAGCTATACTGAACAAAGTTGAAAGACATAATTAGGAAAGAGAAATGGAATAGAGAATGAATTTCCAGCAATGTAGTAGATTTAATTAATGAAGATTTTCTGACCCGTATAAAAGCCCTCTGGGGATCAATTCTAACTTGTCCACCAGTGGTCCCAGGGGGATCCACAAAGTAGCATAACCAGTAAGGGGCCATCCAGTCAGGCAAGAGGAGCCACCATAGGTATTTCAGACAGAGGGGACTCAATGCAGGGAATTGGGTGCACAGGTGTTGGAGGACAGAAGGACAGAGAGAGAAAAAAGGAGGAGTAGTAGAGACATGAGTAATGACAAGAAGCTGCTACCATCCCTAAGACTGGGGGAGCAAAAAGTAAGAGATGGAGTCATCCTGGGAGACCATCCTAGGATCCAAGCTCCAGGCAACTGAGGAGAAGTACAGCCTGGATGTTCCTAATAACTCTAAGGAGGTGGTGAGGCTGGTGCTTGGGACAGGAAGAAAGCCCCCCATTCTCCCCAGATTGTGTTCTTTCTTCCATTGTCCTGCCCTCTGCAGACCTTACCTAACAGGAACCAACTGCCAAGGGAGTCTGGGAAATGCAGTTTGCAGAGTCCCAGCCCCTGGATTAAAGGTAGAGCCGAAGGGTGGGCTTGGAGCTGAGAAGCAGTAGGGAGATGAAGGGCCTACATGCAGTGGATGGCACCGGGGCCGTGCCTGAGGAAAGAGGAGCAGAAAGGTCTCCACAGAACTTCTTTTTTTTTTTTTTTTTTTAAAAGTTTTGTGTTTCAATTTTTTTTTTTTTTAAGATTTTATTTATTTATTTGAGAGAGAGAATGAGAGAGAGAGCACATGAGACGGGGGAGGGTCAGAGGGAGAAGCAGACTCCCCGCTGAGCAGGGAGCCCGATGTGGGACTTGATCCCAGGACTCCAGGATCATGACCTGAGCCGAAGGCAGTTGCTCAACCAACTGAGCCACCCAGGCGCCCTCCACAGAACTTCTGATCTCCTTCTCTGAGTACGGCCGCACTCTGCTAACCACAGCTTAATAGTTGAGCACAAACAGTTTGAGAACAAACAGTTGAGGAAAGTCACTGTGGTGGCTGCTTCTTTATTCCTGATGTTTCCTTTCACATGGAGATGTCACATTCCCAGCTTCTCTTATTTGTTATTATTTATTGGCACCTGCTCTATTTCAGGCACCGTTCTGGTCGTGAGGATGCAACAGGGAATAAAATAGACAAGATCCTTATCTCGTGGCATATGCAGGCAATAAACAATAAACATAATCGATAAGTACACCGTACAGTATATTGGAAAGTGATAAACACGGTGCAAAGAAAGAACCGAGAACAGTGAAGGGGGCCCAGGGTTGCTGGATCAGCACTTGAGGTGCTCAAGAGGGTGGGCTGGGTGGCGTCACTTAGCAAGCCCCTTTGAGCACACGGGAAGTGCTATTTGTTGCTGACACTCAGAACCCCAACAAATGCCCTAGCTTTTGAGGGGAATATTGACCATTCTGTTCCTCAGTCTAAGCAATCACTTGTCCCCAGTCCCGAACATGCTGTAAGACTACGAACCCAGCCCGCAGCAAAGACAGGTTTAATCCCCTCCTGAGGTGTTACTTGGAAGCCTCAATCAGAATTGCCTATAATCAGTGCCTTACCCAGCTTTGCAAACAGGTGCCTACGGTCCCTTACCCTGCCTACCTCACCCTGTTTCTGATTTGCCTCCAAGACAGTGGTAATGGCTGGTGCTATTGGCAAGCAAGCCAACACTGGTTTTCTTGAAGACAACAGTCCTCAAAGTGTGGTCCAGAACCTGGAGGGTGGAAGGCCATGTCTTCCAGAACCTTTCAGGGGATGGTGTGTGAGGTCAAAACTATTTTCCTAGCAGCACTAGGATGCTATTTGCCTTTTTCATTTTCATTCTCTCATGTGTACGGTAGAATTTTCCAGAGGTTATGTGGCATGTAATAGCACAACAGATTGAGTGCAAAAGCAGATTAAAATACTCCTTTTTTTTCCTAACTACATATTTGTGTGAAGCCTGATTTTCTTTATACGTTTCCATCAAAACAACATATTGCAACAGATTGAATGCAGAAGATATGAAAATCCAGCTGTCTTCTGTTAAGCCAAACTTAAAGAGATTTGCAAAAGTTAAAACAATGTCACCCTTCTCACTAATTTTTTTGGGGGATGGTACAGTTACTTTCCATATAAAAGATATTTATGTTAATATGGAATGAGCTTGTTATTGTTACTTGTAAATGAATTCATAAATATTAAATATTTTTTCATTTTAATTTTTAATGCAGTAAATATCAATGAGTATAATCCACATAAACAAGCATAAAGGGGTCCTGAGACAAATAAGTTTAAGAAAGTCTGTTCTAGAGGGCTTTGTTGTCATATCACACCCACATATTTTTAGAGCCCCCAAAATACCTCTTCAGAGACATCCTTCCTTGTGTCCAGCCATCACATAAATACATGGCCATCCTTGGGTGCCTGGGTGGCTCAGTCGGTTAAGCATCTGCCTTCGGCTCAGGTCATGATCTCAGGTCCTGGGATTGAGTCCTGTGTCAGACTTCCTGCTCAGCGGGGAGCCTGCTTCTCCCTCTGCCCCTCCTCCCACTCATTCTTTCAATCTCTCTTTCTCTCTCTCTCTCTCAAATAAATGAATAAAAATCTTAAAAAAGAAATACATGGCCATCCTTGCTGACTTTTGGATATCTACATGCATGCAGAACTAATTTTGACTAAGTCTATCCTCTTGGGGGAAAAAAATGCCATTAATCCAGAGTGGAAAGAAGAAATTCGAGCTATCCTGAGTTTACCTACCAGATACCTGAAGAGTTGCAAGGTGATGAAGTTGTAGTCTTAGAAGAACACATTTATCCTCAGGTCAGACCCAGGGAAACTGGATGGAGGTAAGCAAGGGGATGGAGTCCGCACACTTCCAGCCCTGAGGCATGTGGGCTCCTGAATTCCCACTCACGGAAGGGCTGCCCTGATCTCCCAGAACCACAGTCGCCCGAGGTGCTTGCCATTCATATGGAGTTCCAGGCTTTCCCAGAGCCCAATGAAACAAAATCTAGGGCTGGAGATCTAGCAATCTACTTTTTTTCTTTTTTTTAAACTCCTTGGGTGATTCTGTGAGGTAGGTTTTTTGGGACCATTTGATCAGTCTCCTTAAAGCCAGTCAGGGAGTTATGGGGATGTGTGGGTTACACGCTGCTGGCCCCAACTATTTCTCCCAGTTCCCTACTCTGGGCTCAAATCACACACCTGTGGGGATTAGTTCTTTGGGGGTTAGGGCAGCACCATCTCCAGTGTTCCTTATTTACATGTAAATCTCCCGGGGAATGGGAGTTGCATTCAGTTGCGCTCTGGGAGTAACGTCTTAGCAGGTGTCTTATACACCTGCTCTGCTCTGAGGGATGAGGAAGGGCAGAAAGGATGGGCACAAGGAAGAGAAGGAGACTTTGGGGAAGGATACAGAAGTGAGAAAAGCTTAAGGACTCCAGGCCCCCTCGAAGGCAAGAGGAGAACAGAAGATGAATATTGATTTCTGCTGAACTGACTCCCAAGGCTCTGTGAAGGAGCCAAGACGTTTCTGCAGATTTTGAAAAATGTTGGCATCAATATCCCTATTACTGGATGCTAATGATACATGTTGGCTCTGAATAGAGAAGGAACCCAGAAGGATCTTTCAGCCGTCTTGGCTGTTTCTTGTGTGTAACTGATACCCAACTGATACCTATCTCCCTGTTTCCAGTCTGGTTCCCTTCTCTGCACTGTTTCCAGAATAACTGTTCTAAAGGCTTTTGAAAGATGGTTTTAGAAACTCCTTTTATTGTGAAATATAACACACATTCACAAAAGTGCACAAAACATAAATATATAGCTTAACGAGCAGTTAGAACATGTAAGTGCCACCCAGAGCAAGAAATAGAGTGCTGTCCATCCCTCTTCTGCATGCCGCCTCTCAAAGATAGCGCTTCCCTCCCCACAAAGGTACCCTGGTCTTAGCTTTTATAAAAAGTAGTTTTCTTGCTTTGCTTAAGAATTGTATCATCTAGGGGCGCCTGGGTGGCTCAGTCGGCTAAGCGGCTGCCTTCGGCTCAGGTCATGATCCCAGGATCCTGGGATCGAGCCCCGCATCGGGCTCCCTGCTCAGCGGGAAGCCTGCTTCTCCCTCTCCCTCTGCCTGTCACTCTGCCTACCTGTGCTGTCTCTCTATCTCTCTGTCAAATAAATAAATAAAATCTTAAAAAAAAAAAAAAGAATTGTATCATCTATGTGTGCATCCCCAAACACAGTAGTTTAATTTTGGTTGGCTTTGAATTTTATATGAATCAAATTATATATAATATCTTTTGGTATCAATCTTCTTTACTTTTATGTTATGTTTTTTTCATTTTTGTTACTGTAAAGTTTCCTACTGTGTGAAATATACCATCATCTGTTTATTCTACTGTTGGTGGGCATTTGCTTTGCCTCCAATTGGGGTTCTTATAATCACTGCTATTATGAATATTCTTTCACATATATCACGGTGCGTATAATTACACTCTTCTGTGGCGTGTGTACTGAGGAATGGAATTTCAAGGTCATGGGATATAGGCATCCTTAAGTTTACTAGTTAAAGGTACATAATTTTCTGGAATGGTTGTACTAATTACTCACCCACTAGAACAGAATGAGAATTTCTGTTGTTCCATGTGCTCACCAGTACTCGATATTTGTCAAAGTTTTACATTTTTGCCAGTCTGGTGGGTGTATATTATTTTCCTTTTGTGGTTTAATTTACCTTCTCCTGACTTTTAATGGGATTAAACATTATAAATGTTTACTGGCTATTTGGACCACTTCGTTCCTGAAGTCCAGTCTTGCCCATTTGCCTGTCTTCCATTGTTTTTTTCTTACTGATTAGCATGAGTTTTTTTATATTCTAAATACTTGATCTTGCTCAGTTATATGTGTTACAAACATCCTCTCCAGTCTACAGCTTGCCTTTTCACCCTCCCTATGATGGCTTTCGATGAACAGAGTTTCTAACTTTAAGTAATCAAATTTATTGCTCTTTTTCTTTATGAGCTGTGGTTTTTGTTTTGTTTAAGAGCTATTTCCCTATTCAGAGATCTTCAAGATATTCTCCTACATTATCTCCTTAAGGTTGTTTTCTCTTCACAGTCAGATCCATAATCCACCTAGAACCACTTTTGCATAAATCCACTAGGCTTTCATTTGAATTTTCTCCCATGTAAACACCCAACTGTCCTAGTATCATGTATTGGAAAGAGCACCCTTTCCCCATCTCTCTGAAATGCTGCCTCTAAAAGAAATCAAGTTTTCCAAATGCGGCCATCCTCTTCTGGACTCTTTTTCTGTTCCATTTGCTAATTTGTCCACCCTGGAGACTACCACAGCCTTTACTATTATAGCTTTATGATAAGGTTTGCTATCTGGTTCATCAAGGTTTTCCCTTTTTTTCGTCTTGGTCAAGAGTGTCTTGGATATTCTTGGCACTTTGCATTTCTATATACATTTTTAGAGGTACCTCGTCAGGCTTTACAGAACTCCTGGTGAAGCTTTGATGGTCACTGTATTAATATTGTACATCAATTAGAGAAGAATAGATAATTTTATGGTATTCAGTCTTCCAAACAGTATTAATGATATATTTCTTTCTTTCTTTATATTTCTACATATTATATCTCTCAATAATATTAAAATTTCCCCATAGAGATTTACACATCTTTTATAAATTTATTCCTGGAAACTTAATCCTTTAAGTCTATTGTAAATAATAATTGAAAAGTTTATTTTTTTTATTTGTTGCTGTTATGTGGGAATGATAGAGATTTTTGCATATGGAATTTGTATCCTGTTACCTTATTAAACCTTGTGATTAATTCTGATCATTTATCTGCATATATTATTTTGTATATTGCACTACACATATATATCAATAATACTGGTTTTTATCATTCATTATTAATCCTTATATCATTTATCTTATTTATTTTGTTTGCTTTACAGCATTGGCTAGGATCTCAGGACAAGGTTGAGTAGAAATGATGATGTTAGCATTGTTAACTCATTCTTTATTTTATTTTATTTATTATTATTATTATTATTTTTTACAGTCTTGAGGTCTTTAATCTTCTTTACATTTATCATGCCATAAATTCATAGGGAATGGGTTCCAGCAGTTCGGGCTCCTTTCCATTAGTTCTCACAAAGTGTGCTTCTCTGGGTGGGGCAGGCTGGCACTTCAGTTGAACCCAAGTACATTTCTCTTTGGCTTCCTTCTTTTTCTGATCATTTTCTTTCACACGCTTCAGGAAGCTATCTCGGCTCTTTGAGTGTTTAATATACTCAATGCGTACATTAATTCTCTTGGCAAGAATCTTGCCCTTAACTTGTTTGTTTACAACAATGCCAACAGCATGCTGAGTAACATTGTAGACTCTTCCAGTTTTGCCATGGTAACATTTGTGGGGCATTCCTTTTCGAACAGTGCCCATTCCCTTGATGTCCACAATATCACCTTTCTTATCGATTCACATGTATGTGGCCAAAGGAACAACTCCATGTTTTCTAAAAGGTCTAGAGAACATATAGCGGGTACCTCTCCTCTTTCCCTTTGTGTTGGTCATTTTGGCGAATTACTGGAAGATGGTGGTTCCGCTCATTCTTTATTTTAAAGAGAACACCCTCAAAGTTTCATCATTAGATTTTGGGGTACATAACCTTTAAAGTTATTTAGGAATTTCTTTTTATCTCAAGTTTGTGAATTTTTTTTATATGCCTGGATGTCAAATAATTTTATCAAACATTTTCCCTGCTTCCATTAAGTTGATAATACATTGTTTGTTTAATCATTTCATCTATTAGTGTAATGAGTTATTGAATGATTTTCTAATGTTAAGCCAACTTTGCATTCCTGGAATGAATGGAACCTGGTCACAAGTGTTAGTCTTTATTTTTCTGGATTTGGTTTGCTAGTATCTTATTTGGAGTTTTTGTATTTATTTTCATGAAAAAATTGGCTTGTAATTTTCCTTTTTGTAATGTCTTTGTAGGACTTTGGCATTAAGTATTTTTAGTCTCAAAAGTAATTTTAAAATTCACCCTTTTTCTACTTTCCTGAAGAGTGTGTAACATTAGGGGTTGCTTTGTACTTAAATGGTGGTTGAACTTCACAGTGAAGGCATATTTTTTCTTTATGGTACTACTCAGATTATCTGTTTCTTCTTATGTCCATTATGGTAAGTTGTCCCATCCATGTCTGTTTTCCATTTTTTGGCATAAGCTTAATCATGATATACTTTTATTATCCCTTTATTGATTCCAGGACCTACAGTGACATCCTTAAAAAAAAAAAGATACTGCTTACTTTGCCTTCTCATTTTTTTCCCTTTGACCAATCTCACCAAAGGTTTATTTTTATTATTTTTTCAGTGAGCAGAATTCTACCTTTGTTGAATCTTTTGAATCATGCTTATTTTCCATTTCCTTAATTTTACTCCTACTCATTATTTCCTTCCTTAGCTTTCCTTTAGGTTTATTTTGGTGATTCTTTTTTTCTAACTTCATGAAATAGATGATTTGTTCATTGTCTTCAGATTTTTCCTCTTTTAAATATTATTTTGTCTGTATCCCACACATCTGACATATAATTTCATTATCACTCAGTGCAACGGTTTTCTAACTTCCATATACTTTCTTCTTTGACCGTAAGTTATCGAGAAGTGTATTTCCTAATTTCCAAACATATGGTAACTTTCTTGTTATTGTTCTGGCATAATTGCATTATGATCCAAGAAATTTGACTGTATGAGCTCAGTCTTTCAAAAGTTTTGAAGACTGCTTCACTTGTGCTTTAAAAGCCCGACTACTCTGAGATGTTAGGGCAAAGGGCTTTCTGTGTTATTCACATTGTTCAAATTATCTAGATCATTTCTAATTTTTGCTTCAGTTACTGGAATTAAGTGTGATAAAATTCCCCACGAGGCTAGGGGTTGGCTTATTGATTTTGTAGTTTTGAGCACTTTGCAAAATAGGTATTTGAAGCCATGTTGTTAAATGCACAGAAATTGAGAATTATTGTATCATCCTATTGAACTAAAACACTGATCATTTGCAGCGTCCCTGTTTAACTCGACTGATGCTTTATACCTTAAAGTTTATTTAGTCTTTGTTAACACAGTCCCACGAGCGTTCTTTTGGTACTGTTTGCATTGAATGTCTTAATTCCTTCTTTTACTTTCACACTTCCTGTGTCCTTGTGTTTTAAGCATGTCTTTTGTAAAGGACAGATTCGTTTGTTTTAAATCCAGCCTGACAATCTTTGATTAACTGGAGCATTTAATCTGCTTACATTTATTACCGTTACTAACATATTTGGATTAAAAAACCCTGCCATCTTCCTCTGCACTCTCTATTTGTCCCAGCTCTTCATATTCCCCTTTCTTTCTTTTCTTGCCTTCCTTCAGACTGCTTGAGCCATTTTATCATTCTGTTTTCCTTCTCTTTTAGTTTAGAAGCTACATACCTCTTCGATTCTTTTATTTTACAACGTGCCTTCTGGAAATGACAATATGCATTGTGGGTGTATCGATGGCTAATGGTAATCTATATTCTACTCTCATTCCACGTAATTCAAGGACTTGTAAGCAATTTCACTACATTTAGTTTTCTCTAGACATATGCTCTTGTGTGTAGAAATGGTAATACTGAGTCACACCTCCTGGGAACCTCTCAGAGGGTCCCTGAGCAGTCCGAAAACCATGAGACTACACCAGCCAAGGCGCTGTCCACATTAACATTCTATAAGCATGGAGCTGCACTTCTAAAATGTTAACTGGACCAGCCCTGTTGTGGATAATGCATTTTAAAAATGCAATCGCAGAGCAATGAGGCATGGGCTTTTCATGATTCCCAAGGCAAGGAGGTTGGCGCCTAAATGGGGCTATCTCCTTTTAATCAAATGCATTGAAAAGCAGTAGGGAACACGGGGAGATCTGCACATCAAATGAGATATATTCAGATGATGATAAAAGAACTGCAGTTGCCAGCAGGTCTGTAGCTCACCTAAGATGATTCTAGAAGTACCCAATCACTTTACTTCGTGCTATAAGTGTTTTTGTTTTTCTGTTTCCTCAGCAGACCCAGGCTCGTAGCCCCTTTCCATACCGGGCATGCAGAAGGAAAAAGCAAAGTCATTTCTGTGGATGTGTGTACAAAGTTGTCAAAATGAAGGGAGGCAGAAAGTTTAAGCTGCATGTTTGTTTGCTTTAAAAGGGGAGACAAACCATAGGAGACTCTTGACTCCAAGAAACAAACTGAGGGCTTTGCAAAGGGAGGTGAGCGGGGGGATGGGGAAACTCGGTGATGGGCACTAAGGAGGGCACGTGATGTGAGGAACACTGGGTGTTATACGCAACTAATGAATCATTGAACACTATATCAAAAACTAAAGATGTACTATATGGTGGCTAATTGAATTTAAATTAAACAAATAAAATAAAAGGGACACTCTTTTTCTCATGATTGATTTCAAATTGAAGCCATTAAAAAGATGTTTCCACTTTCTGGAAAAAAAAATAGTGGGGCATGTTGCTTGGTGAAATTAAACTTCAATTAAATTATGCTTCACACAAGCCCTGAAAGCAGAGGAGCTTTTTACCATTCATGTTTAATTTGGTTCAGTAAAGTGGACACAGTTTTTCTATAGCACGGCTAAATATATTAAGCACACCTACTCTTGTTATCCTGAATTTTCACCTGTGCCCGAAGCTATGAGATAATGTAACCACAGACCTCTGTGACACCTCGGTGTAGGCAGTAAGCATCTTTATTTGGCATAGCGCCTTGCTGGCTTCTCTGACCCCACTTGGGCATCCACGGCCCCCCACAATGACATCACTGCACTAAGCTTCTCATTTTCTCCAGGAGCTCAAACTGTATTTCTCGATTGGGAAATGTTTCTCTGACTTCATACTGATAGATGGGGAAGTTATAAAGGGCAAATGACTCAGTGTTGAGTCACCAAGTCATTGGTCCCCTGGGGAAAGAATTTCAGAAGGTCTGACTCTCTGGGTGTCATTTAAACCATTTTGGTCTCAGCACTGTATCTATAAAGAACCTACAAGATCCTCTGCTCCAGCCTTATTCTGTTGCCATCTTTCAGATGAGACGATGGAAGCCCAAAGACATTAAATGATTTTTCCCAAGGTCAGAAGACTAGTAATTACCAGTGTTCCCATAATGTTTAAATCGGATTTCCCCAAGCTTAGCAGATACGTGGGAGATGAGGATTCCAGAATCCACACCAGTACAAAGCAAGCTTTGTTTTAGCGACACCTTCTCCTATAGCAATGTGAGCTGTTATCTCACTGATGTCCAGTCTTCTCAGGGAATGAGAGACACGGCATTAGAGCAAACTACAAAATCGCATTCCCAGTTTCTAAAAGAACACAAAGCCCCCTCACTCCACTCTCTCCTTCACTGTCAGACTCTACTGATGGATGAGGTAGGCGCGTAATGTCTCTTGCAGACCAGAACTTGACAGAGATTGAAAGCATCTCTCAGGAGAACCCAGGCCCCTGTTTTGCCACCCAGGACACCTGCCAGATTTTGCTCTGTTAATTGGCTTCCATGCAGGCAGCTATTTTAGCAACGATTCTGTGTGGGTCTTCGGTGGCACGTCCTGATTTAAAGTGAAACGTTGAAAAGTACATCTCGACCACTCACACCGTCTGGGGTTGCTCACATTTAGCTGGCTGGACAGAAGGGGAGGGAGCCTTCAAAACTATTGTGTCGACATAAAACTAGATTTTTCAGTCTCCTCAATTCAGAGAATAAGTCTCAGAGAGATAGTGACTGAGGAGTCTGATTTCTGCCTAAAGAGATACTTTCCCTAAGGACAGAAGGAATTGGGAAGAGAGTTTGTGGAAAAAATGCCACTGTGACCTTAAACATACAGTTTCTGGGTTGACACCATAATGAGGACTGGAGTGCTATTAAAATATACTGCACATTTTAATGACTCCACTAGAGCGGTAGGCCAAAAAAAAAAAAAAAAGACTTAAGCTCAGAATAATTCTGGGAAGGAGGATTTTGCCAAGGAGATTTTAATGTCAAGAAACTATGTGAGGCTAAAAATAAGGAGCTCACGCACATTCCAGAGCCGTGGGTGGGGATGTATATATAATCAAATTAAATTATGCCATTTCCACTTAGGAAAAAATCTGATGGCAAAAATTGACTAGAAAACATTTAGTCATATTTCACTTGGATTAAGCTTATAAATACCAAACTCCAGACTTGTCAAAATAAACCCCACCAGCACTTTCTGGCCGAGGTGTTAGATAGACAATGGCTGCGATGTGCAAAACCAATAGCTTACGGGAACATCGTGCCTGGAAAAGCCTCAGGGACTCAGCTCTCAACTAAAGAGAGGGTTCAGAGAGGTCAGAGGGGAAGAGGTGACCCTGCAGGATGAGGACTGGAGCCCAGAGTGGCCCAAATGTGGAAAGCCGAGGGAGGGGCTGTCGGGGGGCCCCAAAGACGTGTGAAACCCAGGTCCCAACTCTCAGAGACTGGAGGTCTGGGGCCCATGACTTTTTAGTATTATTATTTTTTCCCATCAGAGAAAGTACCCCTTAATTTTAACCTTCCTCTAGAGGGCCAGCATTGGGTTCTTTTGACAAATCATTGATTGATACAACAGGACTGTGAGGTTAGGTGCTGCCGACACACCCAGCTGCAAACTGAGGCCTTGCGCAGAGGAGATCCAACGTACCTGTGCCTGGGAATGAATTAGTTGCCATTTTAAGGATAAACATCTTCTTGGCTACAACTGCTGAACTGCCAATCCAAAAGTGGGGGGAAAATCTAGGCTTCAACAAGTCTTAATTTACATCTTAAGTTGTAATTAGGAGACTCTTGTAGTACAACCGTACTTCTTTAGTCCCCTCTGCTTGCCCAAGCCTGGACCTTGGGCCAGAGATGCCTCTGTCCATTGGGTTCTGGTGTTGACCAGTGGGAAGGAGGGCTGGGAATCGCGGGGAAGGAGGGAGCATCTTTCTTGGATGGCATGAATAGTTGGTGACCTCACATTGGCCAGTACTTGCTGAAGCAGGTGACACACACTCCTTAGGATGCTTGCCTTGTGCATCTCCCAAGTGATGGAAGGAACAGGATGGAGAAGTCAGCTCAAGCTCCATGCACACACCCAAGGTGGTGACAGGGATCCAGAATTGCTGATGGGGCTCAGCCTAGCAATCCTACTGCCCCAGAGTCTAGATAAATTCTGGCTTGGATAGAACCTGCATCTCGTGCCTCTGAGTTCTCTCCTGGAATGTCATTCTGGAATCCCGTGATGTTTGCTTCCCTAGAGAAAGAATAAATCAGGGAGGGAAAAATAATTTGACCTGATGAAAAGGGAAGTAAGGATGTTAAACAATAATAGTTATGGAGGATGTATTGAGGATCAAACACTGTTGAAGCACTTTGCATGTGATACCACCCCCTCCCCCCGACCCCCCCACCCGCCCCCACACACACCTTCCTTCCCCACCCATCACAGCCCTCCTTCCCAATGGTCAGTACCAGAGCCTGGGTAGGCACTGCGACTAGCCCCATTTTATAGGCAAGGACACTGAGTTTTATGGAAGTTAAATAACTTGCTCAAGGTAAACACATAGCTATGAATCAGCAATGGTGGGATTTGAAACTTAGACACGGGCATCAAAACCAAGCCTTAAACCATTTTACTATTCTATCTCCTATGGATCTCTCTACCTACTCTCCGTAGCTTATGCAGTAAAACAGCTGCAAAAGAGCAAAAATGACTGAGTAGTTGTGGGAGGGATCTAATTTCAGCGTTGGTACTTACTTTTCATATAACCTCCGTAATGTCACTTACCTTCATGAGCCTTCCTCTGTTTATCTATATATAACATAGTAATAATGCTTTGGGTCCTGCTATCCCCACAGCATCGTATTGAGGAAATTCATGTTGGGAAGCTTTGAGCAAAAGAAAGTTCTTCCATGCATGACCTGATTAAGATGGTTGCTATCGCAGGTGAGGTGGTATAGGAGAAAGAGCATAGAGCATGACCTGAACCTGGGTTTGAATTTGTCACACTAGCGAGCCTTTCTGACCCTCAAGCATCTCAACTATTACCTGAAAAGACGCATGTTGGAGTCCAAGTACAGTGGCTATCTGCATTGGCCCAGGCAGGAGTGCCCCTTACCTGCAGGGAAAGCTGATGGAGCTGCTGAAGACACAGTAGATGAGAGGGTTGATGGCGCTATTCAAGGCTGGCAGGTCCTGAATGATCACAGAGGCAGAGAAGCGTTCCTTGGTGTCTGGAAGAAGACTGAAATTGTCCCATATGTCGAAGAAGAAGTATGGACTCTAACAGCAGATGAAGGCTGGGGAGAAGAGAGCCGTTAGCACCATAGCAGACTCAGCTGGGTCTCACCACTGAAAGCGGTGACCCCAAGTCGAGCTCCAAATAGGAGTTTCCTTAGCACCTGAGATCTCTCAGAAATATTTAGAACATGTGTGTTAACGTTAATGTCATGTTTACTCACACACATGCACATATACACAGGCATGCGTACACAGCCCACAGATACGTTGCTAGAGTTGAGTGAATCTGTAAAGGGAGGGTTCGATTTGACCCCTGTTGTGAGTCCTATTGGAAAGGTTGGGAACTGCTCGGCATGGCCTCAGCTTCGCATCCCACATAGTGTGAAAGGAAAAGCAGCAAAACTCTTTGGAGGCTCTATGAGAAAAAAACAAAACAAAACAAAAGAACAGGAAGCATTTTGACCAATAGTGACTCCTGGTTTTAGGGTATGGCGGGGGAAAAGGTGGTGCCTAACATTTTCAAAGCACAATCTGGCTTCATCACAATGTTCTTAATTTTCTTTTCCATTTCTAAGTCAGCCACTCCAGAAAATAGCTGCCCTCTACCCCTCTCCAAGTCAGTCTGTGTGTGAGCCCCTGATTCTGTTTGTCTCCAAATCCTCAGAGGAAATGGGTGGTATATGGGGAGATCCAGAGCATGACAGTGAATTTTATGGGTCACCTTGACTGGGTCAGGTGGTGCCCAGATATTTAGTGAAACACTATTTCTCAGTGTTTCTGGATGAGATGAACATTTGAATTGGTAGGCTAAGAAAAGCAGACCATCCTCTTCAATGTGCGTGACCCCCTTCAATCCCTGAAAGGCTTGAATAGAACAAAAAGCTGAGTGAGAGAGGATTCATACTGCCTGCTTGACTACCTTTTAGCTGGGACATCATTCTTCTCCTGCCTTCCTTCACACTCAGACTCGGACTGGAACTACACCATCGGCTCTCCTGGGTCTGCAGAACCTGGGACTTCTCAGCTCTGTAATCATGTGAGCCAATTCCTTCTAATAATTCTCTTTACATACATGTATATCTCTTCTTTCTCTGGGGAACTGGACTAATACCCACATGCACCGAGGTAAAGAGTCTTGGGGCTGACTAGACATGGACGTGTCCTCTTCTGCTTTCTTGCTACATCCTCTCCACCCTCCCTCTCCCCCTTTCTCACCCATAGGACTTTTCTTCAGAGAAGTCAGGGTTCCTTCGCCATCTGCTTGCAGGGGCCTACTTTCCCCTGTAACTGTTTGACCGGCGTGTGTTTATTCCCCAGGCCTTGGCAATGGACTAAAGAGGAGCAACTGAAACACAAAGACCACTGAGCATTCTGGGCACTGGCGGTTAAGCTTAGCATTGGCCTAGAATAGTGGTTCTGGGGCATGAAAGGGCAAAATTGCCTTTTGGGGGCATTTTGAAAAAAATGTGCATGTTTATGTATGTGCATGTGTGGGGTTGGTGGGGGATCTGGTTTGCCCAGGGATACTAGTCCTTCTGTGTGGGGCAGGCCATCCCACCAATGTCCCATATGTCCTTTGAATGTCCAAGTGAGCATTTATGTAGCAGAGAACTCTGTTTATAATTACTCCAGTCTGGAAACCTAACTCTGTTTTATATATGAACACAAATATTTTTAAGAAATAGTGAATTTTCCAGAAAGGCAATTCTTTTGCAAAGGGAGGAAAGATTACTTTTTCTAATTTGGAACTTTAGCAGGATTTATTTACCTGCTCAGAAAATCAAGTCCCTGACAGCAATGTTGCTTTATTTTCATGTCTTTATGAAAACACACCTGTATTGATTTTCCTTTGTATCTGTTATTACATCTAGCTGCCTACTTCATTATTCTTCTAGTGTAGCTGTGGCCAAGTATTTACATATTGAAATCTGCTCTGTTTTATTATACATTATTTTCTCTCTGGTCCTCCTTTGTGTTCTTACATATTGATATTCTAAGACTTGTTAGGTGGATAGTATTAATTATACATTTCATTTCAGGATGGTAAAGGGGCATTCCAAGATATCTGTTATAGGAAGGGCTGGTTTGGTCTGACTGGGCTGTTAACACTGGCTGACCCTCTTGGGGGCCTCTCTGCTCTCTGACGAAAGGACCCTCAGGGTCTGAGCAGATGGTTCCTGATTACAAATAATTATGTCGGCTCTGGAACACATGTATAACATTTATGTCCTGACTCAACATCCAGGGGATGTGTATCTCTATTTCTGACCATCTGCGAAGGCAAGAGAATCTTTGCGCTACTTGATCAGCTGTTGGGAAAGGACTGTGAGCCCCGGTGGTTGTATCTGCTTTCGCCCCAGCTCTGCCTGCATTGCTGTTTTGCACCTCTATCCTGCTGGCTGAGTCCCTCTGCGCCTGGTCTGTTTGGCATTTTGGAATGGCATCTCAGAAAGGTGAGATTGATTATTTTGGTGATCTGATACACAGCTAAGACAAAAGGCCTGCTTTCTTAGGCTCCTAGGAGCTGCCAGAGGGGTAGGGAGGGAAGTATTTGAGCTACATAAAAAGAAAATCGCACAAATCCCTTTCCTTCTTGCATATCCTAATTCATTTGTTCCCAGCAAATATTAATGAAGCACCTAGTGTATGTGGGATCTTATTTCAGGCTTTGGTGATGATAATATAAGGAACACAAAAGCAAAAGTCATTGCTCTCATGGATTTAAACCAGTGGGGGGACAGACAGTAAGCAGACCAACAGATAAAATGTTCAGGTAGAAGTGGGAGGAGGAAGAAAAATACGGCTGGGTAAAGACTAGAGGAGGGCTATTTAAGACTTGTGAAGGAGGCCTGGCTGAGGAGAAAGCACTGTTGGGAAACAAAATGATGTGAGGAGGGAGCCAGGCCATCTGGAGCAGAGTATTTCAGGTGGTGGAAACAGCACGGGGTCCCCCAGGTGCAAACAAGTGGACATTTTGAAGAAATAGCAAGAAGACCAATGCAACTGGGATAAAATGAGCAAGGAGGAGAGCGCTGGGAGTGAGGCTGGAGACCTGGCTGAGGGATAGATCACACATCTATCCCTCAATAAAACTGTAGGGTTTTATTCCAATGTAATGGGAAGCCAAAGGTGGGTTTGCAGGATAGTGATGATACCTGATTTACAATCTTGAAAGACCACATTGGTTGTTTTGCAGAAAAGGAATAAAGAGAAGACCAGTTATAATGTTCTAGGCAGAAATTTGTAGAAGCTTTGACTAAGACAGGAGTTGGATAGATAGTGAGGACTGGTTGGGTTTGAGAGCTATTTT
This sequence comes from Mirounga angustirostris, assembly GCF_029215605.1. Taxonomy (NCBI): domain Eukaryota; kingdom Metazoa; phylum Chordata; class Mammalia; order Carnivora; family Phocidae; genus Mirounga; species Mirounga angustirostris. Next base: position 42,115,645 of record NW_026991720.1, read on the forward strand.
GCAGGTAGAGCCTTCAGGCCTTGCTGATGCACTAGTCATGTGGGATGTCTGAGAAATAGAATAACAACAGATAGATGACCCTTAGGTTTTTGATATAGACACTGGGTGAAAGATGGTGTCATTTACTGAAATAGGGACAATTGGGGGAAGAGTTACTTTGTGTAGGGGAGGAAAACATGTCAAGAATTTTGGTTTGACATGTTGACTATGATAAGCTTATCAGAAATGCAAATCAAGATCTCAAGTAGAAATCATAAATAGAATTTCTAAGCAAAGGAAGTGTTCTTAAAAAGAGAAACTGATTACATGTTGCTTACAAGTCAAGATGAAGATTGAGAATTGACACTGGCCTTTTAGAGGTTGTGATGACCTTGCTGAAAGTGGTTTCAGGAGTGACAGGAGAGGAAGCGGATGGAAACAGGCTCCAGAGAATGAGAGGTAAAACATGGAAGAGTTGTGTTAGAAGAGACTCGGTGACTCGGTGGAGTTCACCGAGCGGCCTCCTGCACAATATTTACATGCATACGATCTAGTTAAGGGGAGACCTGTTGGGGAGGGGAGATAACGAGAGGGCTGAAATTCTTGAGGAGGCAGCACGGAATGGGATTTGGGGCTCCAGCAATCATTCTGGGCTTAGAAAGAAGCAGTGCCAGTTGATTCACCGGAATAGGAGAAAAGACAGAGCACATTGTAGAAAGGCAGATAGGTCGAGGGATGCGAAGGTGGGAGGATGAGGGGGTTCTATTGTATTTTCTTAGTGAAATATGAAGCAAGGTCATTAACTAATAGGGAGTAAGGGCGAGGAAGCTTCGAAGGTTTGAGAATAGCAAAGAATACACACCAATCTGACACATATTATGTGCTCTAGAAATACCGTTTTTTTCCTAAGATGAAGTGATGTTATGGGTCTTAGGAGTAGAGAGAAAGGGGAGAAGGCCAAGTGGCCATCAGGAAGGGACTTGTAGTGACCCTGCAATTAAGTATCCAGAAGAAATGGAATGCCACTTCTGTCTTTCTTTGCTCATAAACTTCAGCCTTAGGGGAGAATATGTCTCAGAGAATGCAACAGGGTCAACTGGGTAATTGTGAGCATCATTCAGCTAGTTATGACTTAATCAACTTTCTCCAAATTATCCACACCCCATGGTCTTGGTGGGCAACTATAGTCCTAAAGGGAAGGATCGGGAACCACTGTCTGCCCTTGAAGGAGACACAAGTGGATGGATAAATTCCACACATTCCTCTCCAGTCAGACAAAGGTAGAGTGCCTGCAGACAAATTCCTTTCTTGTGTGGACTCTCCACCACCAGCTCCTGGGACAAGCTTGCTTTTGGAATGTTCACACGGTTCTGCAACACAAAGAGGGAATTTGCTTACCCAGAATGATGACAGTGCTATACTTGATGGGCTTTGATTTTTGCCTTTGAGATGAGCCCTCGGTGGTAACTGGTGCACAGCTTTCCATCTGGAGATACAGAAGGGGAATGTTGAAATGGAGTGGTGTTTTTGCCAATAGGAACATCATAGGTTAGATCCACAGCTGTCATGGGACCACTTAGATCCTGCTCACCTCTGCCTGGGAGGACCTCCTTGAGTATTATCAGAGTAAAGATGGCTTTGAGCCGGATGCTAGAAACTGCTCAGGTTGCAGCTTAATATAAAATGCAAATGCATTGGGACATCCAGACTTTCTCCAGAGTCTTGGCTGAATGCCCTGAATCAGCCAAAGCTGGAATTAGCCTTGTGACCTGGAATTAGCCAGGGGGCAATGCTGAGCTACCCATCCAGTCACTTCAGGAACTTAGGGCAAAGCCATTTTCTTAGAATGGTTACCCCAGACTTATTCGTTCATCTAACTCAGAAGATCCACTCTCAACAAAAGCTCAAGCCAGGGATATGAAAAACAAAACAAAACAAAACAACCTGTCCCAAGTAGGAACCTGGATATATAATTTAATTCTACGTGGGCTGTTGTTTGATGGTAAATACACGAGGGGTACGTGTGTATACCAATCTATTAGAGTATAAGCTTGATGGAGGCAGGGACTTTGTTTTCTTCACTGCTGTATCCTCTAAACTTAGTGAGTGATTAATATATATTTGTTGAATCAATGAATACAAACCACTCTCTAGTTAAGAAGTAGTGGTAAAATAAAAGTTGATTAGGGTGGACAGAATTCAGAGTGATAGCTCTTAGTGAAAGGAGTGTGTAGATGGTACATTTGGGAATGGAGATGTTGGACGCAGGGTCCCTTGCCACTGCGGAAGAGTTTTTTCACTGTCAGAGCTTCTGCCAGGCAATATGGCGCCTTTGTGAAAATTGGGAAAAGGTGCCCTTCCTGTGGATGCCTGCAACCTTGCCCCAGCACACCCTTAGCGAGGGAAGCAGGGATGGGATGCCAGACCCATGCACCCTTAGCTGGATGCCACTGATTGGGGCTCAATGAGCACGACCCTAGCAGTGGCCCATGTCAAAGGCCTACCCGGGGCACCTGTCATGTGGGGCAGGATTGTACATTGTACATTGCTGTGCTTGCCTGTCCTCACTACAGTGTTCAGATTCCACATTTGAAATTTATTTTAATCCCAGGGAAACTGGTCTGAAGTTTATCTTTGCAGTATTATTCTAGACCCTCTCCAGTCTAATCCAGCCCAATCTGACCAACATGGCACATCTGCCAAAAGATAAGGACTGAACAGAAGAGGCTAAGATAGAGTTCCTGTTCTCTAGGAGGTTTCAGTCCAGCAGGAAAGGTCACACACTGTCCTGGGTGAGGACAAGCCTGGCTGACATGAGGGAGAGGAAAACCAGCTGTGAGGGAGAGAGCCATCCGCCGTTGTTATGCGGGGAAGGCTGCAGGGCAGATGCAGAGAATCCAGAGGTGGAACTGGGGGGTGTGGGAGTGAGATTGGGACAGACACGTGAAGCAGAGTGAGTGTCCTCACCCAAGACGTGGAAACCAGAAAATGTCAGATGTATTTGGACCATGAGGGAGTCACCTCACTTGGTTGGAGCTTAAAAGGATATTGATTTTCGGGGTGGGGGGTGGAGAACTGAGGCCGAAGTGGAAAGATCTAGAATGTCTTCCCAGGGAGTCTGGGCTGAATTTCTGAGGCGACCGCAAACCACTGGATCTTCTGAGTCTTTCCACAGTGTGAACATTTACTCACTGGAGAGGACAAACGGTTATCAGGAATAATGGGAAGAAGCTTTTATGTTCAATAAGCTGCAATGCTAATTAGAACTGGTGTTTTCTTTCTTAATGTATACCTTGTGAGGCCACTCTTAGGAACTGTTAGAGCTTCAAATTATTCTGTGCATTTCACAGAACCGCAAGACTTCATGGCATAAGGAAGCAAACGTCGCAGAAGCATTTACCGCAGCGGTTAAGCTGGGGGCGATATTGCCCCTGAGGGTTACATTTGCCAATGTCCAGACACATTTTTGGTTGTCTCAGTGTGCTGGGGGAGGGGGGGGGGGGCTGCTATTGGCATCTAGTGTGTAGAGGTGAGGAATGCTGCTAAACATCCTTAGATGCATAGGAGAGTAAAACAGAATTATCTAGTCCCAAACACCAATAGTGCCAAGGTTGAAAAACCCTGATTTCCATGGTGGTCTCCTGGGAAGGAGACAGGCTCCAAGGTCAGACCTGAATATACTTTCCAGCTCTACCAATCACCAGCTGTGTAACCTTAGGCAACGACCAACCGTTTCCAGCTTCAGATTCCCAGTTTAAAAAACAAGGCATAAAATACCAAACTCAGAGGCTTTTTAAAAAGGGGCAGAGGGAGGGAATCTTACAAGCAAATTCTCCACTGAGCATGGAGCCCCACACGGGGCTGGATCCCACGACTGATCCCACAACCCTGAGATCGTGATCTGATCATGACCAAGAGTTGAACGCTTAACCGACTGAGCCACCCAGGCGCCCTGCACCAAACTCAGAGTTTTGAAGATAAAAACAAAATATGTATTTAAGATGACAAGCCCTATGCTGAGAATGTCAATTCCTTTACTAATTGGGATGAATAAAGTTTTGATAGTATTTCAGGATGTATATGGCCTGCCTTTATGGAAGTGAACAGACAGTCTTACTGCATTTAGATTGTTATCTGTATATAGGAATTATATACATCCCAAAATTCTCCCAGAAGGATTTTACCCAGGGGAGGCAAGTAAGAAATACAGCTGACCAAATTATATCCTTTCAAAATATCCCCATTTGCTGGACTAACAGCTGGCTCTGAAACAATATGGTTGTGAAGACTTGGTTGGTTTTTCAGAAAAGTTCTTGAGAATGACATTTGTGCTCTAACTTTTTAAAATGGAACCTGGCAGTACTTTCCACAGGGCAACTGGGTGACAATATAATCAACTACTTGCCCTTTGATCTCCCAATGAGATCAGTGAAAAACGTCTCTAATCTGACCACTCTAGGAAATGCAAAGCCTCCAGCTTCTAAAGATGGCTCTTCAAAGAGAACTGAGCTACAAAATGCCAGTAATTCTCCTTTATTGGGAGATAAAAGGGTTATTTCCACCCAGGCCTTGGTGCTGAGCTGGAGCAAAAAGCAGTTAAATCCAGCCATCCCTGCGCATTAATAGCTGGGGTAGCCTTGAGGCAGCAGGTCCATTAGGTTCGGGACTGGAAGCAGCATGCTGCCTTAGGCAGTCTTAATTCACGGATGCATCCCTAGGGGGGGCCCACACTGTCCATTTAGTCTCCAGGGGGCCAGTTCCTGCTCCTTACCTCGCCATGCTTCATGCCCCTTGCTGAGCCACTGGGAATCCATTGTTTTTGTGAACTGAGTGCCTGAAGGGGAGCAATTGGTATCTTGGGATTTTTAAATGAGACAGAATTTATTCCTGGTCGGGAGGGGACTATGTCATCTCTGGGCTTATAATGAGTGCAGGTGATTTGTTTGTAACAAGGAAATCTACCCGGGGATGTCTTAAATATTTTTTCACATATTGGGAAGTCTATGTATTTCGGGTTGATTTTAAAATTTTAAACGTTTTTAACAGTCATGCCCGAATTGTAAAATTTTTAAAATTTGAAATTAATTTTTGATTTCCAATCATTGATAGCTTGTTTATCTACAAATATAACCTCAGTGTTAAATATTTCTAGTGCATTAGGTCTCATCTGCTTAACTGTGGGATTTTGACCACTACCTTCCCTTGGGGTTTTTTTGACCCTCTAACAAACCAGAGGTCATAGCTAGATATGAGGAGGTATGACCTAACTCACCTACCTCACAGCTTTTTCCCTTCCTCAGCTCCTCAGCTCAGGTGGAACCAGGAAGCCTGGCAGACCTAAAATAACTGTGGCAGAGACAGGTGAGCTGTCCAGCAAGCCTTTTCTTTTCAGCGGCGTGTAGTCATATGACTAAGCTCTACCTATGGGAATATGGGAAGAATCCATGGACACTATTCTCGGGCCTGGCTCAGATAAACCACCTGAGTAATCCTCCTCTCTCTCTTCCTTCCACCCCTGACTGTTGGATGTTGCTGCTGAAGGATATCTTATAGCCATCTGTTAAGTGCGGCAGAATCTTCACCTTGAGTTTCTGAATGACTGTGTGGAGCAGGGCCCTTCCCTTTGACTTTTACTGTTGATTGAGCTTTAAACAAGGAACAAAGTTCTACTTTGTTAAGGCTACTGTATTTGGGGGTTTCTTTGATATAGCAGCTAGTGTTTCCTTAACTGAAGCAGAAGTTGGTATCTCATATGCAATGCTATCATAACAAAAATCAAAAACATGTGGCATTGGCCTGTGGGCTGGCAGCAGGTGGCAAGGAAATTGATATTGGAAGCTGGGACACTAGAGATCCATTTCATAGAACCATCACATATGATGCCTGGGAAGTCAAATTGTGTGCCTACTGAGCCTGGAGCCCATAGGACAAGCCTGGGTTAGCAGTCAGGGCTCTCCAGAAAATGGAACCAATAGGAAATACATAGAGATATACATAAAAGGAAATGTATTATAGGAATTAGCTCACAAAATTGTGGAGGCTGAGAAGTCCCACAATTTGCTGTCTTTAAGCTGGAGAACTAGGAAAGCTGGTGGTATAATTAAGTCCAAGTACAAATCATGAGACCCAAGGAAGATGTTTGTGTAGGTCTGAGCACAATGGCTGGAGACTCGGGCAGTCAATGGTGTAAATCCTGGTCCTAGCCCAAGGACCCAGGAACAGGAGTGCTGATGTCCAGGGACAGGAGAAGATGGATGTCCCAGCTCAAGCAAATTTACCCTTCCTTTGTCTTTTTGTTCTATTCAGGCCTTCAACAGATTGGATGATGCCTACCACATTGGTGAGAACATCTTTACTTAGTCTACCGATTCAAACGCTTCTAGAAATGCCTTCCAGATACCCAGAAATAGTGTTTTGCCAGCTATCTGGGCATCCCTTAGCTCATTCAAGTTGACACATAAAATTAGCCATCACAGTTGGTAAATAGAATGTTAATAGTGTATGTTGATTGCTACCAGCTGTGTTTAGCAAGGTATTAGAAAAAAGAGATGAATTCAGACAAGAGTTGGTTGGTTTATGAACAAAAATGACAGGAAGTTAAAGAAAGTCTTACAATTTGGGATCTCATAGAGTTGCAAGTTTCCATTGCTTTCTGGCCCCTGATAGTAACAGATACATACTTTGCATGACCTGGTGCAAATTGGAAATGTGAGTGGAGCATTAAAGCAAATGTGTATACCTTCTAAGTGTGCAAGTCTTATGCCAATGGAGCAGACCCTGATCCCCAAATTAAGTTATAACATTGAGAAGTTTTAACCAGCAAAGACCCATTCAGAATCATTCCTGAGGCAAAGATGAGACTAAGGATGTGGCCTCCTGACTATTGTTTCCGATGGCTTCAACCTAGCTTCCATTAAGTTAAAGACAGGGATGGCATGAGGAAGAAAAGAAACAAGTCAGACCTGAGAATTTTATTAAGAAAGACTTTTTGGACATGGTTCCTGGCACATGAAACGGACTGAAAGCAAATGGATCAGAAGTCTACTACGTTTTTGAGGAATGATGTTGCCAAATAAACCATGAGCTCTATATCTTTTTCACCACTTTGAAAGATCAGATGTTAACATTTTTACTAATCCTGTGGGTAGAAAATTGTATCTAACTGAGGTTTAAATGTGCATCTTCCTGATCATCAATGAGGTTGAGAATCTTAGTTTTGGCCATTCCTTTTTTTTTCCCTTCTGTGAAATGCCTGTTTGTGTATTGCTGATTTTTTTCTATTTATCTCTTGTTGTTGTTGTATATGTTTTTTAAAATTGAAGTATAATCAGCATACGATGTTATAAGAGTTTCAAGTGAACAACATACTGATTCAACAATTCTATCCATTACTCAGTGCTCACCATGCTAAGTGTGGTCACCATCTGTCACCATACAATGTTATCACAATATTATTAATTATATACCTTATGCTGTACTTTTCATCTCTGTGACTTATTTATTATATTCATCTTTTTATAACTTCTCCCACTTTGTTCTTGACTTTTTAAATATTTACAGAGTCAAATTTATCTATCATTTCTTTTATGATTTAATATAAAAGATCTTGTTTGGATCTTGTTTAAGAAGTCCTTCCTTATCCCAGTGTCATAAAGGTATCATCCTACATTTTCTTTGAAAAGTTTTATATATACTGAACATAAAGGAAACCTCACTTAAAACAGTCAGAAGTGAGGTGCTCACTCACACGTACCACTCCCTGCAGGCTGCCCAACCAACAGAAAGAAGAAACAGAATCATTTTGACAAGGGAGCTCACTTTTCACACAGGAATTTGTCTCCTGCCTTTAAGAAAAGTAAGGAAGATCCCTCCCTGCTCCAGCACCAAGGCACCAACCACCACCTGCTGCCAGTGAGAAACCACCGCCACCTGGAACTCTCATTCTCCAGTGACCTTTTGTTCAGAACAGCCCTCCCCAGATTCCTCCTAAAACCTAATAAAACCTAATAAAAGCTCATCTTCCCTTCTTCTCTTTAGACTTGCCTAAGGTTCGCCATACCTTGCTTGTCCCGAACTGCAATTTCTTTGCTGTTCATGAATAAATACATTTTTTACTTAAAATTGCTCTTTGCTCTGCTTAAAGTTAACAAAATTTCAGTCTCCAATTCACCTGGAATTTGTTTTTGCCTATAAATTGAGGTAAAGAGCCAGTTTTCTTTCTTTCCCTATGATCTTCTGACATAGATCAAGTTTTCATATACGTGTAGGTTCTGTTTTGAGGTTGTTTCATTTTCTATTTGTCTATTGTATTGTGTCACTACCATACTCTATTAATCACTCTGACTTTATGATAGATTTTACTATTGAATACAGTAAATCCCCCCTACTTTGTTCTAGTTCTCCAGGAGTGTCTTGGCTATTCTTGGCTCTTGAAATTTCCCCGTATATTTTAAACTTGGTTTGTCAAGCTCAATAAAATGTCCCATTTTAATTTTGACAGGAACTGCATTAATCTGTAGATTGTTGGGGAGAACTGACATCTTCAAGCTATTGAATCTTACTATCCATGAACTTGTTATAAGCTTCATTTATTTATATCTTTCTACTTTTTTTTCCATGAAGTTCTTTATGTCTTTTGCTAAATGTCCTTATAGGTAGAGAAGCCATTTTGCCTACATTTTCCGATGAAGAAAGGTACTCAGAGCAGTTAATGGGCTTATCTTAAATTCACTTAGCTAGAAATGAAGAGGACTCTAACCCAGTCCCTAATCCAAAGCTTTTTTATCCACCTCATTCTGACTCACTTAATTTGAAACGCAGTTTGGACGTGCCATGGATCATACCACGTCTCCCAAGCCACCATGGCCGGATGCAGTCATGTGCAGATAGGTTTGCGCGTTCTGTGGCCGCACCTCGGCATCTCCCGTCCCTATGCAGTTAAATGCTCTATTTTACAGAAGTAGATACCCCTAGGCATCAAAAGCATGCCTGTTTATGAAAGATTACCTACAATATTGAAAATCTCATCCCCACTACTTCTTGCTTTCCGCACTTGTTTGTGGGAAAGTATTTAGATCATTTATTAAACAGTTCTTTTTCTTTTCTTTCTGTCCTCCTTTGAGGTAGAGAAAACAGACATACTTGCCGGTAAGAAGAGTGGTGCATAAACGAATGAGAGCTTGGATTTTTGCAGCCTGTATTTACACGGTGTGCTTCTGTTCACACTAATCATTGCCGATGTCCCCTTGTTGATGAGCAATAATCCTGGCATGCTAACACCACTGGAGATCTATTTACCAGCCAACTCCATAGCTGCCTGGCTGTAATAACAAATAGAAAATCAGGTGAGTTCCATTTATGAATCAGATACAGAGAGTACCTGGGCTTTTGACAATACTATCTGCTCCTCATTCTAGAAGGGGCTCACTGGTGTTAATATGGACAACTAAAAAAATAGCAGTAATGGAGATGTAGACTTGGATTAAAGAATAAAAATTGACTGTAGCCATTTTCGCCTTTGGGGAGGGTAATAACATATTGTATACCACTGGGAAAACTGCTCTCTATGTGGCTTTGTACTATTTCAGAGACTGGAGGACAGGGGAAGCCAGTAGTTTAGGGACTGGAAATTCTAGTAGCAGGGAGATATGGGGGTCTCTGGAGAGAGACAGAGCCCAACCACAGTGGTGAAAAGCCTGCTAGAAAAGGGTGGGGAGCAGCTGATAGGATGTGGAAACCTTTCATCACCTCAACATTTGCTTTATTTACTCTTGGGTGTGATAAACTCAAGGAAAGTGATGTGGATCCCATGCTTGCTGGGCCAGGAGCAGAGGGAACAGAAGAGCACTCTGAGGAGGGGTAGGTGAATGTGACAGCTCAGGGGGAGAGTGCAGGACACGCCAGCCTCCTGGAACTGGCAAGAAGCATGGGACAGGGGTTTAAACCAACCTGATTTAAATCTGCAATATAGGAAGACCTCAGCCTACCAAGATAAAATTGGGCCCTTGACCAGTGGTGGCCACCTTTTAGATTTTAAAGACTTCAAATCAAAATACTTCAGGGGCTGGGGCCAGAATAGTGCTCTCAAGGCAAAACTCTAGGGAGTCGGGTGGAAGAGAAGCCATGCCAAAGAGCCAGGTTTGGGTTTTTTCACTTTGAGCTCTTTTTGTGTGTGTGTGTGTGTGTGTGTGTGTGTGTGTGTGTGAGTCATTTACCACCTCCCTTTCTTCAGTGTCCTTCTTTCTGAGAGGCAGCCTGGTATCGGGGAGAAAACAGGCTTTCTGGTCAATCGTATGTGCTTAACCTTCATGCCTGTCCTCCATTTGTAAAAGAGAGATGATAATGCGCCTTGCAGCGTTGTGTATGGATTCAAGAAGATACAGTATGGAAAGAACTTAGTGAAGTGGCTGGCAGGAGAGGCTCTGTCTGTTCCTCTGTCTCGCCAGCTTGTGTTGATAGACTGAATAAACAAATGGATCATGGCCAGACCATGTATAAAAACAGAGCCCTGACCTCTGCAGCAACCAGGCCAGGAAACCAATCCATTATCTATAGTAACCAGGCCAGAAGGCCAACCTACTGTGTACAAGTCAAATTTGTGGCAAGTCAGTCTCTCTCCCCCTGTCCAGTAAGACCTGTAAAAATCTACCCCAAACGGTCAACACTTGATTAATGACTGACAGCTTCTTTAGTTTTTGTCCCTGTTTTCAACTTAAAACCAATCAGAGGAAGCCAAATATATACTCCTAACCAACCACATGGGATGCCATGCTTCTACTTAGCCTACCTGCAGCTTCCCATGCCAATAGTCACCAGCCAGGGCACATCTGAAGTCTTCCCTTTTTCCACTATAAAGTTTTCCCACTCCTCTGCTTGCTTTTGAGTCTCTGCCAGAATGTAAGGCATGGTGGCTGACTCCCTTGCAATGACTCTTTCGCAAGCTCTGGATAAACAGCATTTGTCTATTCTCATTTGGTTGGTCTTCAATTATTTCCACAGTGTCTTTTTTTTTTTTTTTTCTGATTCTCCCTTTTTATGGACTAAGTGTTTGTGTCCTCCCCAACCCCTTTTTACTTTGTTCCCCTTCAAACCCAAAGCTCTGGACCTTCAAACCCAAAGCTTCCAAACCCTCTGGTCCCACCACACTTGATCTGTCCACCATCAAATCAGGGTCATGCACTCTAAGTGACAACTTGATCAGTATATGCTTGTAGAGTGCACATTACTCAACCCAGGCTACAAATGTACTGCTCCTGGGTTCTCCTAGAGATAGTACCTTAATGAAAAAGGACTGATTCCATTGGTTTGAATTTCAGGCATCATAGAAGGCTCAGCAGGGAGATATCTGAGGGCAGGCAGAGGCATTTTTTGTATCTCTCATAGCAACCTCTGGGTACTTCCCTATTGCTTGTAGCTTCTGCATCCTACCTATATATCAGGATTCATCTGATCTTGGTCATTACCCATTCACTGAGAATGTAAGTTTTGAATGTTTAAGGATTCATCAGTTTACGATATATCTATATATCTCTCTCTCTATCTATCATCTATCTATCTATCTATCTATCTATCTATCTATCTATCTATTCATCATCTATCCAGCTAGCTATCATTTATCTGTATATGCACATGCATATTCTAATATTTATTATATATTCATATATTTATAAAAGTGATATCACTTTCTCCTTCTTAATCTAATACATAATAGACATCTTTCTATTGCAATAAGTATACAACACAATACTTTTTACAGCTGTAGTATTTGATTGTATGTCTATATAATTACACTTGATCCCTCATTGCAGGTATTCAGAACTTTTCCCATTTTTCCTGCTTATAAACAATGATTCTTATATTTTCTTTCCATTCTCTCTCTCTTAGATTTAAATCTTTAAAAAAGTTTATTTCCTTGTGGCGTATGAGGTAGGACTATAGTGTATTTATTTCCAAATGAATTGTCTCAACAACACTAATTACCGAACAATCTCTACGACTCTATCAGTTTGAAGCACTTTATCATACCCTAAATTCGTAAGGTTTCCTTTAGAGCTTCTGTCCTGTTCTAGTCCCCTCTTCATGTAATTCTTCGATAGGGATACCCTATTTCAACAATTATAGTATTTAATATATTTATTTGATATCTGATAGAGGAAGGACATCCTCCTCCATTTTTTTTCCAGACAAATATTCTGACTTTTAACCAAAGCCACTCATGATGAATAAAATGAATGCATTTGTGTTTATTCTTTTGGATTGCTCTTGTTTCTTCTAGAAAAACCAGGGTGCAGAGACTAGACTGGTGTGAGGGAGTCTGTGTGGAGGATCTGCGTGGAAGCCGGAATGAGTCACAAGTTGAATGAGAGGTATTCCATGGGTGGAAGATTTCCGAGCAGCCTGCACACACGTCTGGGCTACTGTCGTCAGTCCCTGTGGGAGTTGGCTGCCTGGAACTGCGTCTCCCACTGGAGGAGAGGTTGTCAAACCTGGTTGCACGTTAAAATCATCCGAAGAGCTTTCCCAGAGTAATGATGCCAGACCTCACTCCAAACCGAGTGAATCAGAATCTCTCGGACAGGGGTCTCCAGGTATGGGCGCATTTGAAAATTTCCCCAGGCATTCCCAGGCCTTTGTACCGCTGCCGACATGTGGTGGACAGAGCAGAACTGAATTGAATTCAGATGAAGACACCCAGACTTATACGTCTCTACCAATTCTCCTAGAGAAGGGACACAGATGATTAGTGCCCACTTGGGAATCTTTATGACTTTCCCTCTGTCACACTGGGAGAAGAAGCTTCAAAGGGAGAAAAATGAGCATGGTCTTGGTCCAGTAAAGGTACTAGCTCAACAGTCTGAAAAGAGGAAGCTTCGAGACCATTTAGGCTGTCCCTGTATTTTAAGCTCATGAAGGCTAGAGAGGTTAGATGACTTTGCAAGGTGGCACAGCTCTCGGTGGCACATCTGGAACAGAAACCAGCCTTTTGTATTCCAGACATCCGTGTTATAGCCCGCTGTCCTCATGTGAGTGCGTGTGAGGGAGTGTGTAAGTGTGGGTGTGAGAGACTGGGTGTGTGAAGGGGTGCATGTGTGCATGCGAGTACTAGGAATGGGAGGAGGTGGGGAGCCTGAGCAGAGAACTAGTTGCATTATAATAAATAGAAAACCAGGAGCCCTGGCCCCTCTCTCTCTGGCACGTGGTTCACTGCGTTCTCTCCAGGTTGGTCTCTGGCAGGTGCAGCAGTGGGGGCCTGGGAGGCAGGGTAGGCCTCCAGGGCCCAGCGCCGGCCATGGGGGAGGTGCTCCGCACTAAGGTTTACTGATGCAGAATTTGGGGAAGGGCTATTGTGAGTGGTCTCAGGCTCATTCTGGGGTGAGATGGTGTGTTGGGAAAGCATTGACCATGCTTTGCCTGGCTTAGGGTCCAGGATTGTTCTGTGGATGGATGGCAGTTTTCTCCATCTGTAAATTCAAGCCAAGTAGAAATGTCTATGCTCACACGTCACTGAATGTGTCCTCCTTGGACAGACCTCTTTTCACCGCAGTGTCTTCCAGGGTGTTCCTCTTTGCCAGGCCTAAGAAACCGGGGCAACCTTTGGATCCTGGCACCCAAAGTCCACCCCCCCTCTTTCTTCTTGAGTCTTCAGGGAGGCCACATGGAAGAAGCAGTACCTGCCAGGAGAGCCTTTGGTGGGTCTGATCTGCTAGCTGGGTCCTGATAGAAGAGTGCAGGCTTGTTGTATTCAGGCAAAGCCCAAGCTCTGATTTGCTAGAGAAAAACCACTACAGAAGCAAAATTACCCAAGAGTTGGGTAATGCTGGTTAGAGACTTACCCGAGCAGTTGGAGATCACGGTCTCGTGGGCTTTGCTCTTAATCCAAATGGTTCGGATCACAATGGCATAGATGGCACTGTGGAAAGGACCAGAAGTAATACTAACATGGCTGGTGGGTCCCTACTGTGAGGACTGTGAGGACACATACAGAGGATCACTCCCAGTTACCTGAGTGTGAGGTATGGCCAGGGGAAGGGGGGTTCTCTAAACCATGCCTGGTCCCTATGCTTGCTGATTGTAGAATCCCAGCATGTTACAGCTACCTCTCTTTTAACTGAGGAGGCTAGAATCTGGTGAAGTGAAATGGTTCTCTGAGATAACTCATATGGTTAGAGGTAGAGCTGAGATTAGAATCCAAACTCAGGGTTTGGGATTGGAAATATTTTTATTTGTAAGCAGCTTTACTGCTTGCTGGTTGTATGTCCTTGACCTTAGACATTCTTTAATGTGGCTCCTTGATTCCTGCCTCTGGTATTCATACCTTTGTGATATCCCCTCCCCTTGAGTGTGGTGGGAACTGTGACTGGCTTCTAATCCTTGCATTGGGCTGAAGGTGATAAATGTCTGTGATCGTGTAAGATTGTAGTGCCTGTCTTGCTAGTGTCTCTCTCTGTTGCTACCATGAGTCCTACAGTAGCAGAAAATTAATTCTGCCAAGAACCCCCGGGAGCCTGAAAGAAGATCCTTCCCCAGTTGAGCCTCTGATGATACCCCAGCCCTGGCAGACACCTTGTTGGTTGCCTTGCTTAAGCAGAAGTAAGCCATGCCCAGTTAAGCCATGTCCAGATTCCTGACCCACAGACCCTGGAGATAATAAATGTATGTTGTTTTAAGTACCCAGGTTCATGACAATTTGTTACCCTGCAATAGATAAGCAATATACTGACTGATACAGGCTGAATGTTTGCATCACCACCCCTAACTTTATATGTTGAAATGTAAATGACCATGGTGATAGTAGTAGGAGGTGGAGCCTATGGGAGGTGATTAGGTCATGAGTGCTCTTATAAAAGACACCTCACAGAGCTCCCTAGCCTCCTCCACCATGTGAGGACACAAGGAGAATTCGGCTGCCCAGAAGAGAGCTGTCACCAGAATCTGACCATGCTGGTGCCCTGTTCTTGGACTGCCAGCCTCCAGCACTGTGAGAACTGAAGTTCTGTTGTTTACAAACCACCCAGTCTGTAATATTTTGTTACAGTAGCCAAAACAGACTAAGGCACTGGGCCTCTGTTGACACTAAAATGGAGTTAATAACACAAACTTCTTATGAAATTTTTTTTTTTGGATCCAATGTGACAACATTGAAAATGCCAAGCACAGTGCTTGGAAATTAGCAGAGACTCAATAAATGTCATTTTCTTTCTCCTCTTTCTTCCCCATTTTTCACGTAATATTACACCTACTGTAGCATGACATAATCTATACCTAACAGGAAAACAAAGTGTTAATGACTCAAAAGCATCAGGAAATTTTGTCTTTTGTCCCCTTTGATAAATATAAAAATTTATACTCTTCTTTAGTTAGTTACGTGATGCTTCCAATATATTAAGAACCTCAACTAAAAATTTTGGGACAAAGCGTTGCTTTACTTTAGAATAGCACAAACTTCCCTCTTGAGATTTACTGTGTTAAAAACCTTCTGCTCCTTATTGCTTTTCCCATTCTTGCTTAGTGAACCCCTCTGAGTGCTCCAGGTGAGCTTGGAGTCTTTTTGGAACATCCCCAGTTCTTTGCATATGCCTGCCCAGGGATTTTTCTGGGATTTGCATGTCTACATTAAAGAAGAAATGAGGAAAAAATTACTTGTGAGTCTATTCTTTACCTTAAGTTGGACATTTGTTACAGCAGAGAAACTTTTTCCCCAGGTAAATGAACTACAAGGAAAGGTTACAGCCAGTATGAAACATTAATTATGTATTACAATTGCAACCCCAGTGCTAAATCAATCAATAATTCAAATATTTATTGGCCATCAGCCATGTACACAATGGAAAATTAAGGAAGGTCTTATGTGTTAGGGGTTTGGGACTAAGTCATCTCTGCCTCATCTCCTTAGGATCCATCGGGCAAGGGGAAAGCAACTCCTAATAAGTAGGGTGTCCCTTTATTACCCAAATCAGGCCACTGCTCAGAGCAGAACAGTTATGCATCAGAGAAATCTCTGAATTATATTTTTCTCCTTCTTCTTCCTTGTTTCTTTCATCAGCAAGTTCTATGGTCTGTCCCTTCAAAATGTTTCCATGATTTGTTCTTTCTTCTCCATTCCTGCTCCTCAGCATCAGTCCAGATCCTTACAAACTCCTTTTTTTTTTTTAAATATTTTGATAGGGTTTTTTTATTGTGGTAAAACAAACATAACAAAATTTACCATTTTAACTATTTTTAAGTGCATGGTTTGGCAGCATGAAGTACATTCACATTGTTGCATAACCATCTCCACCATCCATTTCCATTCTTCCATTTTTCATCTTCCCCAACTGAAGCTTAGTACCCATTAAAAGTATTCAAGAAGGCTTCATGAATGTTCATATCATCCTCGTATGGGGCCATACTAATCTCTGTATGATTCCAATTTCAGTATGTGTGCTCCCCAAACGAGCACCCCTTATGACCTCTTGCCTGATTATTGTGATCTTCTAATGCCTCTACTCAGCTACTATCTTGAATGCCCATGCTGCCATCAAGGTGGAGCTCTAGGACACAGAGTAATTCTCTGGCTTAAAACCCCCCAGAGTCTCCACTTCCCTACAAGACGACATCCAGGCTCTTATGCAGGGCATCCAAACCTCCCACAATCTGCCTCTGCCTTCCTCACATTTACCGTCATCATCCTGCTTCCCTCCACCCCACCGTCTCCCAGTGACCTTTCTCCATATCAGCAACAGGGGTGGCCAACAGGAGCAGGCTGACAAAACTAACCTTGACTCCATGCTTCATGTGTGGTTGACTTTGGGTGAATCGGAGTTCCAGTGCCTTTCATCTCTCTGTGTCTGCTTTGCTGTCTTGCTGAAATGCATTTTTAAACCCACTCTTCATGTATCACTTAGCTATGAAACCTTTCTTTTTTTTTTTTTTTTAAGATTTTATTTATTTATTTGAGAGAGAGAGAATGAGAGACAGAGAGCATGAGAAGGAGGAAGGTCAGAGGGAGAAGCAGACTCCTTGCCGAGCAGGGAGCCCGATGCGGGACTCGATCCCGGGACTCCAGGATCATGACCTGAGCCGAAGGCAGTCGCTTAACCAACTGAGCCACCCAGGCGCCCTATGAAACCTTTCTAAACTGTCCCTGTTCCTCAATGATAACTAGCTCCCACTTCCTTGGGGCCTCCATGCTGGTATAACATCGGTTACACTGAGTCTTGTCTGTAGTGGTCAGGTCCTAAAGATCAGCAGACCTATACATAGCCCATTCTCAGAAACAGAGCTAGAGAATAGCATCTCCACTCTCTTGTTTTAACTTCTTCCATGTCTTCGACCTATTTCCATTCTCCCAACAAATGAAGCTTTTCTTCAAGCTTCTCAGAAATCTGAAAACTGAAAGATCATCTAGATTGAAGAAAATATCCCTTATCTGTAATTGGCTGGCTAAGTTCTTGATTTTATGGGAGACTATCCAGACACAGACCCATTTTCTCTTATTTCCTTTATAGAGGCAGCTCATGATGGAGGTAGAGTGAGAGGCAAGGCAGAGAAAGACCTTGCAGGACTGCCTTAGGAGGATGCCTGAACCTGGTTCCTTAGTCCTGGCTCCGCATTATGTGTAAGAAGTGTCCAGGAAACAGAACAAAACCTTTGCTTTTCCTATGAGACACAACAGACAGCATTCCACTCAGACTGTAAGTGCTCCACCCCTGCAGGACTCAGCACAAGGCTGGGGACTTCATGGATTACAATCTTGAAACCATAGACATTCAGAGCCAGAGGCGATCTAAGGCTCCATCTCTGTTTCACATTTGGGGCCTGAGGATTCTGTCCAGTTGTGCTCTGAAGGTCCCATTTGAGGTGAAGCATAGGGAAGACAGGTAGGAGGAGTTGGTGTTTCACTGAACAAGGCCTTTTTTTCTCTTCTAGCAGGGGTATTAAGGACACTTCCTAGTCAAAAGTGTCTCTCTCCTTATTAATTAATTCATTTCATTATATGTATTTGAGGACTTACTTTGTCCCAGGCACCTAATGAGCCATTGTGGATACTGTGGCAGAAAATACAGAGTCCTAACCCTCATGGAGCTCACATTGTATTTGTGGAGATAGATAATAATAAAATGAGGACACAGTAATATATGCTTATAAAGGAGCAAATTCTATGAAGATAAAATGTAGGGTGACACAGAGTATATAATAGGGGCCCTGACTTGTTCTGGGGCTCAGACTTCAGGTTTGAGAGATTCAGTGATTTGTCTGAGTTCACACACCTAGAGGATGGGTCCTCTGACTTCAAGGGCTGTTAACCAACTTGTTAACAACCTTGTTAAGAAGGGCGCACAAGCTCCTCTGCGAGACGTATTGGGTTATACGTGCTATATATGGTTCTAGTTATTTCCTGAATGCCTTCTTTGATTCCTAGACCAGGTTAGCATCCCTGCTGTGGGTCCCTTAGGGCTCTCTATTTACCCTACCACAGCACTCATCACAGTGTTATAACTCCTTCCTTAATTGGCTGCCTTCTCTATTATACAGGACTATTCTTAAATTCAGATAGCATGTGTGTCTTGTCATTTCCGTATCCCCATTACCAGGTCCAGGGTCTCACAGAGGGTGGGTGCCCTATGGGTATATGGGAAGAGGCAAGGGGTCAGGGACTGAATAGTATCTCTGTATGTAGTTGGGCTCTGGGAGACATGAAGGCAGAACTAACTTTGGGGGGAAAATGTAAAAACAGCTTGATACTTAAGAAACTAAAAAAAAATCTGAGAGTCCTGATATACACAGTCCATTGGCGCCATGTTTAATGTGCTCCCAGGACAGAGAAAGTCAAAGGGATGCCTTTGCTAACTCACTTGGTACCACTGAAATAACTGAGATTTCCTAATGGTCCTAGAAGAAGAGTTCACTCTGATGGCTTCGGTAGTTCAGATGAATTCACTGATATCTGGAAACAGCAAGTATGGACAGTTGGGTATCAGGATATTTTTTGTAGCAACTTACAGAAAACTCCAACTCAAATTATTCTAAGCAATCAGAATATTTCTTATCTCCCATAATTGCAACTTCAAAGGGTCAAAGCTGAACTTGAGAAATCTGCATTCTTTCCATCCCTTTCTCTTTTCTTTTCAGTGTAGGTGTCTCCCTGAGTCAGACTGAAGCAGTTCCAGGTGTCAATCCTGGACACCTATATCCAGAAGCAGTACCCAGAAGATGAGAAGCTGGCCTCTCCTGGACTTGTTTCCTAAGAATGGGGAAATTTTTTCCAAAAGCTCTTCAGAAGACATTCCCTCACATCTCATTGGCTAGAATTGGTCACGCAGCCATTCCCAAACCATTCACATACTGAGGGGAAGGGCTGCCATGAGTGGCTTACTATGGAATGGATATTGGAAATCCCATCACAAACATCCACCTTAACCTAGCAAATCAGTGAGAATGGCTTTTCAAAAGGTAACTCTTGCCACCCCTCAGGTAATGCCATATGGTATGTCACTTCCTTTGCTGATATGATGGGTCATTCTCCTTGACCTTGGACCACATGCCCAGAGACAGTGCTGGCCAGACCCCTGGGACCCTTTTACACACCATGGCCTTGAACTCTACTGGGCTGTACCAGCCTTAGCATGGGACTTTCCCACAGTCTGATCTCCATTCCCCAAGCAGAATAAGTGGATTTTTTTTTTTTCATATAACACGAATCAATGCTCCATGACAAATGCGCTTTTTTCCACTTATTCCTTTGCAATTGTTGGCCATGGATCTTTTATGCCTCCATCTTTATGTCACAGAGATAAAAATGATAGAAAAATGAGAAATCAGTTAAGTCACAAGAAAATAACCACTGCTAAAGTAAAGCAATTACACCAGGGCTAATAACCTCCCCAGCAACAGTTAGACAGTTATGTCAAGTAAATTTTGAAATAACAGGAGTTGTATTGACCCAGAAAAACAATGTATTGCCTTTATTGTCAGTCACTATGGTTTCAAGTCCTGGGAGCCTGATTTAATTAATGATGGAAGAGCTAAATCTTTATTCATACACAGCTCTCCTGAGAGTTTGCCCCAGACAATGCAAGTCTTCCTTCCTCTCTCCTTCCCTCCCTCTCTGCCTTTCTTCTTCTCTCCCTTCTTTCCTTTCTCCCTTCCTTCTTCCCTTTCACATATATGGAGGACCTACCATCTGCCAGAAACTGATCTAGGCTCTAAATAGCCAGAAATGTCCATATTAGGTGTGTGTGTATCGGAGTGACACGGCACCTCTGTCCTGTGATTGGTGCCCTTTATCGGTCAGACCTGCATTGTTCATTCTCTCCAACATTTACAGAGTGAGCATTAGGTACTCGATTTGGAATCCAGAAATGAAGAGACAAAGTTCTATACTCAAGAGATACAGCCACACAAGCGGGTGATGACACTACCACGAAGCCTTCATGGCGACAAGGACGAGCTGAGCTTGGAGGCTTTGGGTGAACACCCGAGGCATTACTTGGCCTAGGGCCAGCAGTGGCCGTTCTGTGTGGAGTTGGTATGTGGCGTGAGACGTGCAGAATGTGAACGGGGTTGCCAGAAGCAGGGCAGCAAGGCAGGGCGAGTGTGGAGGAGTGCTCGGGCATAAGGAACGATGTGCACAAAGGCACAGGGATGAACGGTGCGAGGGGTGTCCCTTGTTGGTTATGCCTGGAGTAGGAGCTGAAAGGGAGAGCATCAGTAGCTCCCCTGAAATAGCCAGGGGAGCTTTGAGAAACACAGGACATCCGTCTTATGGGATATGACATGTATATAAAGTGACAATGTGGTATTCGTGGCAGAAAAGCCAGTAACTTAGTTATTTGTGTATTCTCTCCTTTCTTCATTATGGCAATTCCTATTAACTGAAAATAAAACCATATTCAAGATGAAGAAGCAAATGACAAACGAGGGACGTATTTGCAACATATAAAAAAAGAAAAAGGTTATTGTATAAGGAGTATGTCTCATGATAGAGAAAAAAGAAAATAAAAACAAAATGAAGAGCCTAACAAGTTCAGAAGCAATGAGAGTATTTAGAATATAAATATGCATATGGTAGAATTGCCATTTCATACCATGTAGAAAAGATAGATTATTCAATATTCAGTAAGTGGTGTTGGGACAAATGACCTGGCATTAGAAAAGTAGATTTAAGTTAGATCTTGAATTCATATGTAACATCGAAAGTAAATGGTATTGGGGCAATTGGAAAATCGAATCAAATGCTTTTTTATAAGAGATTTATTTATTTGAGAGAGAGAGAGCATGAACAGGAGGGGTAGAGGGAGAGGGAGAGAGAATCCCGAGCAGCGCTGAGTGCGGAGCCATTGCAGGGCTCCATCCTACGACCCTGAGTTCATGACCTGAGCCAGACCAAGAGTCAGACCCTTAACTGACTGAGCCACCCAGGCACCCCAAATCAAATACAGTTTTTAAAGTGACATTTTTTGGGGCGCCTGGGTGGCTCAGTCGGTTAAGCGGCTGCCTTTGGCTCAGGTCATGATCCCAGGGTCCTGGGATTGAGCCCCGCATCGGGCTCCGTGCTCAGTGGGGAGCCTGCTTCTCCCTCTCTCTTTGCCTGCCGCTCTTCCTGCTTGTGATCTCTCTCTCTCTCTCTCTGTGTCAAATAAATAAATAAATAAATAAAATCTTTAAAAATAAAAAAATAAAGTGACATTTTTAGGGGTGCAGAGTCTGCTTGGGATTTTCTCTCCCTCTACCCCTCCCAATTGTGCTCTCTCCATCACTCTCAAATAAATAAATCTTTTTTAAAAAAGTGACATTTTTAATGTACTCCCAACACTGAAATTATTTTCCAATAACTAAAATAATAAATCATAAAAACTTAAATCAAAGTAGAAATAAGCAGGCGCAAGGGGCAATTTCCTAAGAAAGAAATGGAAGGCAGCAATGTAAAGAAAAGCATGAGTAGGGGTGCCTGGGTAGCTTAGTCATTAAGTGTCTGCCTTTGGCTCAGGTCATGATCCCAGGGTCCTGGGATCCAGCCCTGCATCCTGGGATCAAGCCCTGCATCCTGGGATCGAGCCCCGCATCGGGCTCCCTGCTAGGAGGGGAGCCTGTTTCTCCCTCTCACACTCTCCCCTGCTTGTGTTCCCTCTCTCACTGTTTCTCTCTCTGTGTCAAATAATAAATAAATAAATAAAATCTTAAAAAAAAAAGAAAAGAAAAGCATGAGTAGATGTGAATACATTACAATGTGAAAGGTCTGTGTATTACAGAGAAGCCTCATACATTTCATTCGTATTTCCACATGCATTTATATAAAGTTTTGCATAGTGTTTTCCTACGATTCTTTTAACTTTTTAAAGAATTTGACTTTCTCATTTCTAATTTTTGGTATTCATGCAGTCTCCCCTTTTCACATTTATGCCAGTCTTATTAACTAAAAGCAAAATAAAACCATATTCAAATGGCAAATGACAAACTAGGGAAATATCCTCAACATATGGAAACAGGAAAAGTTTATTATACAAAGAGTATCTTTAAAAATAAAGAAGAGAGAAAATAAAATTGAGAGAAATTTGAATAAATTTGAAAGAATATGAATAAGTAATTTATTTAAAAAACAAAAATGATAATGTACATCTTAAATTTTTTCAACCTCGTCTGTAATGAAAAAAATACAAATTAAAACAACTATATATGGTTTTTTTGCCTATCAGTTTGGTAAGGAGGTATATATATATGTAGGTGTATATCATGCCTGAAGAACAATGAGGCATGAGGCATAGTTAATAAAGTGAATGAACACCTAATTTGAGTTGTTTCTTTTGTCTTCTTAAGCTTGGAATTAAGAGTTTAACTCTACCTAAAAGAACTATAAGCAACAGAATCAACTTCAAGTGTCCAAAATGTGGTTAAGAAAAAAAAAGAAAGAAAAGAAAAAAGATGAACTTTAACTCTGAGAGATATAAAATTGTAGCAAGTTATCCCAGGAGCTAGCTGGAAAACAAATTCTTCACAAGATTCCATCTGGGCCTGGTCTTAGGTCAAGAGGGAGGAGGAGCTGAGAGGGCTGGAGGATGCCATATCCCCCAAAGAGGAGCTCTTTCTTCATCAGGAGGAGCCTGACCACAGAAGACTGAAGGTCATGACTGTACAGATAGGAAATGCTTCAGGGAAGCTCGAGGTTGGGGGGGGGGGGGGGGGAGGTCACTCTGAATCTTCCTCATTCTACCACAGCTGGGAGCAAGGAACTCCGGGCAGGATTTAAGGAGGCTGTACTTTGATGAAGGCTGAGTGCAGCTTTTGAAATCATCCCTTTCATCGTCATATTATACTTGGCTTTTTCCAAGGGCACTACAAGAGCACACAAGCTGGGCTGTAGGCAAGTCT
The DNA here is from genome assembly GCF_029215605.1 of Mirounga angustirostris. Classification (NCBI taxonomy): domain Eukaryota; kingdom Metazoa; phylum Chordata; class Mammalia; order Carnivora; family Phocidae; genus Mirounga; species Mirounga angustirostris. The sequence continues at coordinate 42,138,970 of NW_026991720.1, forward strand.
GAGAGGTCCTGATGGGAAGGAACAGCTTGAATTGATGGGGGAAGATTACGGACAGGGAAAGAGCCACATGACGGATCTGGCCAGACAGCGCATCAGGAGCCATGGGGTCGACATACTGCATTCACCCTGCTGAGCAGGGGTTTGGACTGATTTCATGAGCTGATGGGAAATCAATCAGGAGAGAACAAGGACAAACGCTGCCCACTGAAATGGATGCGTCAGTTGCCTGTGATGGACGGCAGGAGTTGCTTCCCCCCAAAGGCTCACCCCTGCAACTAGCCACCCTCCTCCTCCACGTGCCCCTTCCAATGATGCTATGACTTACCTGTGAGTGCTTGTCTAAATAACCTTCATCTTTCCTCCAGGATTCCTCCCAAATTCAGCTTGGAGGAGAGGAGGCGGTACGTGGAAATAAAGTAGACATCAATTTGTCAAGTCAGCAGAGAGGACTGACAATCTCCAGTCTCAGCAAGGCTGCTGGGCTGGCTATGGAATCCCTCTCCTGCCCAGCTCGACCTCTGATGGAGAGCAAGTCATTTTGCTCCTTTTAGCTCTAAGCCTACTTTTGTGAAAAATTCAGGGGCTGGCCTATGCGATGGATAACATTTTTCCAGTTGTGGTATTTTTTGAGACTAAAGATGAACACAGAGCAAGAACACAGGAGTCCCATAATGTCAGAAAAATACTTGAAACGGATTTAATACACTTAACACATAATTAAAGAAATGAGCATGAAAACAATGAGATACTTTTTTGAAACCTCTATGTTTGGCAAAGATTTCATAAAGAAATGATACCACCTTCCATTGGGTCCGGGGAAGAAAACTCAGAGCTCTTTTTTTGCTGTTGGCAGGAATACACCTTTTCTGTAGGGCAGTTTATGAATATGCATCAAAATTTTAAAATGAGCATCATTTTTGATCTAGCATTTCCAGTAGAATGAGTTCTGAAGGAATAATCAGAGACTCATGAATAAATTTAAACACAAGGATTTTTATCACAGCATTATTTATACTATCTGAAACCAAAGACTGATGTTCCTTCATCCAGGACAAATTATGGGACACACCATGGCCGGCTTGAGGACACTCAGAAGGGGCAGGATTAGCCTGGCCATGCAAACACTCAATACGCCAGTATCTCCCTCAACCCCCCACCCCATCCACCCAGGCGGAGCCATGCTGTCAGAGGAGATCCTGCCGCATGACAAGCGAGACCCTGCCTTTCCAGGCAGTTGTGGTCTTCCTGCTGAAAGACCATCTGTGGCCACCATTGGCTGCAGGACAAAGGGAGCATCCTATGGCTTGGTTGTTAAGGCCCTTTATAATCAAGGCTCACCCCACCAGAAAGAGCTTATTGCCAACTTCTTCCCTCTCCCACTGGCATGGCCTGCCTGTCCTTTCCCTGTTGCCACACTTACTCAGACCCCCAGTCACCCGGAAACCTGCTTCCTTCTCACCTTTCCCTTCTCCTACCTGAATTCTTCCCTTTTCAATGGCAGCTTCCAAGAAGTGTTCCCTGCCATTACCTGACCTCACTGCATGCACTTTCTAGCATATTTTTTTGTGTGTATTGCCTTTTTTGCTCAGTTTTGCTTCAAGTTTGCCTATCATTTCAGTTATCATATAAGATCTCTAAAACTGGTACTATGTCTTATATTTGAAAGACTACATGCAAAAGGAGAAAGAACAGGCTATGAACTCAGAAAAACCTGTGTTTAAATCCTATGTGATGTTGGGCAGGTTACCTAACCTCTCTGGACCTGAGTTTTACCATACATAAAATGGGGACAAGAGTAGTTATTTTATAGAGTTGTAACGGGGTTACTGGGATCATTGTTAGCCACTTAGCACAATGCCTGCTCCGTAATACATGCTCAGAAAATATTAGTTCCTTCCTCCTTACTCTACTTTGGAGAAGTTGGGCTTAATACATAGTAGCTTTAGATGAAATCTTATGGTCTGGCCACTTGCCTTAAGGACACTAGGAACAATGAGGGGCCTTGTAGGGGAGGAGAGCAGGAGTTGGTGAACCAGGAAAGCCTCTGTGTGAGTCTGGCCTGTTGGCCTCTTACCTGATGATTGTCAGGGGGATGAAGTACACCAGGAAGGCCGCGATGGTCATGTACGGGGTCCAGTAGGAGTCATCAGGCCATAACACCCAGCACTGCACTTCACCATTAGAGAGTTTCCTTTTCCCAAATATGATCAGGGTGGGAATGGAGAAAAGGAAAGAGACGCTCCAGGCAATCACGATGAGAACCTTGGCTTGCTTTTCTGCTCAAAGGAAAGAGAAATTGGATGATTTGTCCATGTAGACATCAAAGTCACCCAAGATGGGGACAGTATGAAGGGTGAGAGAGAGACTGAGAACGGTGTCTGCCTTTCCAGTGGGTTAGGGGCATGGCCATGTGGTCGGACAGAGAGGGAACATTGTAGAAGGTAATCTAGTTTGATAGTATGAGCGTCAAAGGAACAGATCAGCGCACAGGCAATAACGGAGGAGAAATGGGTTGGAAGGGGTCCAGGGAAGTAGGAAAATGTCTATACCACCCCCAGGCCTTGAAGTTCTCAGAAGGAAGTTCTGAGATGTTAAGAGAACCAGGGATCTCAGGAGGCAGGAGGTGGAGGGAACCTACCGTCATGTGGTTGAGGATATAAGGGAGTTTTTTCCTGAAGGAATAGAGGAAAGTTTGGGGTGGAAAAGAAGCCATGGGTGTTTGGGAGAGGAAACAAACACAGAGCAGTCTGGCATTTAGAGAGCAACTGAGGATGTTTCCTCTCGACCACAGCGATGAGATGTGTACTGGGTTTCTACAGATCCTGCTCATGCATGGTCTCCTTCTTTCACTGGTTAAAATTCAAATTTTGTCTCCCTCTGTAGGTCCTAGAGCCTGGACTTTTAAGGGTGATCTGCAAGTCCGGGGCTCCACTCAGATTCCACTGGATGGGTTAACAGGCATTCACTTTTGAAAGAGATGGGCATGGAAAGAATCAGATTAAAACAATATGAAACTGTGTGAGGGTTGCTAGAGTGGAGGGGCGTGGGAAGGATGGGGTGACTGGGTGATGGACATTGGGGAGGCTGTATACTATGGTGAGCGCTCTGAATTGTGTAAGACTGATGAATCACAGACTTGTACCCCTGAAACAAACAATACATTATATATACATTTTATTGTTAAAAATATATATATATATAAAAAAAGAATTCATTCTACCAAGGTACTAAAAATGTTTCCCCAATGTGCACCCAGGGCAGATGCTTGGAATTACTTTTCTCATACTGGTGCTGGGCTGCATTGGGAGAAATCCCCAGTCTCAGGTGCCTCCGCAACAGGTGTGTGGCCCGCAAACACAGCGGTGACAAGACTGTTGGCCCTTTGGCCAGCTGAGCCCGCCTGTCATGAAGAGTGACTGCTCAGGGCTCAACATTCAGGGATGGAACAGATGAAGTGCAGTTTCAGTATTAGGTGGCTGGTCTCCTGTTATCTCCAAAGTGGCCTGTGTCCCCCACCCGTAGAAAGGAAGACTTCCTCTTCCATTTGCTCTTGTCCAATTCTGTACTTCTGTCTTAGCCCTCTTTCATGCATCATATATACCTTCTTTGTTTTTGATAATGAAAGTTACACATGATAATTACAGAAATATAAACAAAAAGAAGGAAAAAGAGTCCATGATGGCACCACCCAGAAATAGCCAGCCCAAATTTTGGTAATACATCCGTATGTAATACATAGATTACACATATAAAAATAAGAACGTAATAGGGGCGCCTGGGTGACTCAGTCCTTAGGCGTCTGCCTTCGGCTCAGGTCATGATCCCAGGGTCCTGGGATCAAGCCCCGCATCGTGCTCCCTGCTCAGCAGAGAGCCTGCTTCTCCCTCTCCCCCTCCCCCTGCTTGTGTTCCCTCTCTCAGTGTGTCTCTCTCTGTCAAATAAATAAATAAAATCTTTTTTAAAAAAATGAGAACATAATATACATGCTGGTTTTCAACCTTATTTTTTCCCTGGAAAAAATTTTTACGACTGTCTTTTTATGTCAAGAAAGTCTTTGTCAAAAAATTTTATGACACCTTTTCATGTCTGCGTCTAGGCAAGCAGCATTCAGACTTTTTCAGTTGGTAAAACGCTTTCATCAAATATAATTGTACTTTGAGCCCAGTGCAGAATGCCAGGGTAGCTCAGGTTGAGGCTGGGTGACAGCCAGAGGCTTCCAGACCTGTCCTGGAGCAGGTCTACAGAATGAGTCCTCCAGGGCCAGTGTGTGAAGTGTAATTTAAAAAGCACTGATAGAAAATATTTTTCCATGGTTACACTAAATTCTAATTTTATCAATAGCCTATTATTATTTAAATTGTTTCCAATTATTACAAATAATTTATGTGTATCTCTTTACAGTGCTGTTGCCTTAGGATAAACTCTGAGAAACAGATTTTGGCAAATATTATTAAATTTCTTCCAAAAGTGTCTACAGCTTATGGCTCCCACCACAAACCTATTTCGTTATGCTCTCCCAACACTGAGAGGATCCTTCCTCTTCCTCTTGTTATTTCATTGATAAGATTTCATATCCAAATGTCTAATCTTGCACTTCTTCAATTAGTGGTCAAAAAGAACATTTCTATATATCATCTGTTCATTTTTCTTTGTTTCTTAATAACTTGCTCCTGTTCTTTGCCCGTTTTTTCAATTGGTACGTTCTTATTTCTTTGCCAGAGTTCTTTAGAAGAAGGATATTATCCCTTTGCCTGTTGTATACAAATATTTTCTATTTGTCATTTTGCTTAAGTATGTGTACAATGTTTATTATTTGTATGAAGAGTTTTAAAGTTTTGATGTAATTTAAACTACATTTATTTTGCTTTTGGTGTTATTCTCAGAAAGATCTTTCCCTCACAAAAATAAAAACTTTTACCCATACCCACACCCTTTCAAGTTTAAAATTTTTACTTTTTCAATCCAGCTGGAATTTACTTGGTGGCAGTATGGCAGATTTAATATTTTGTAAATGGCTAGACAACTATACTAACACCCTCTACTGACTAATTCATTCTTTTCTAACTGATTCGATATTCCATATGCTTTACGTACATTATTCTGGTTTCGGTATCATATTGCTTAAATTATCAAAGTTTTATATTATGCTTTAGTACCTGGAACTACGTATTTCTCTTCATTATGAATAGATGTTTTCCTAATTATTCTCATATTTATTTATCCTAAAGAGTCTTAAAATGTCAGCTTCTCTGGAGTTGCTGGCCAAGGAAACTACCACGTTAGTAAAAAGCGGTAAACAAGCAGTAAGATGTGCCCCCCCGCCCCCCACCCCCTTCCGTTGGTTTAGTCTCCATCGCCCTGTGTCTGCTCCACCACGAGTAACTTCGTGTGGCTTCTGTCAGCTCAGTTCTCCATAGAGAGGCTGTGCTGCCTGGTGGGGAACCTCTTTCTGCTGCCTCCTCTTTGTTCAGTTGCGTGAACCCTAAGCCCTGCCTCTCACGGCTGCCCTTAGATTCCGATGAGCTGTAGCACCGAGTGACTCTAGCATAGTGTTCCCTGTTCTCACCTACCACCTCACCCCAAAACTCCTACACCGCCATGCCACCTTCGGGGTGGGGCATGGCTTCCGCGTGTAATCAGCTCCCTGTGTGCTGGGAATTCCGTGACGTTCTGGTACTTGGACAGCTTCTTTCCTTGGCTCCCACCCAGCTGCACATCTCCTTTATTTCTATGTTTCCTCCATGACTTCAGTGGGATTGGGCAGAGAGGAAGGGAAAATGGCTAATGTCTACTTCCAAGTTTTCATCTTTCCCCAAAGCTATTGGAGATGATTATTTTGCAAGTGCCCTCCACCGAACCTCTATTAATTTTGTAATGAGGAAATAAATTGCTTTACAGCTTTAAAAGGACACTATAATATTCATTGCTGCCTTTTCTATAATTTAGGACCTTGTTCATAATATTTCAGTGTCTCCTAGAACTAGTCATATTTGCCATGAGCTAAAGAGTTGATATATATATATATAGTTGAGGTATATATATATATGTATATATATATATATATATATTTTTTACCTAATGAATATGGTGAGATGGGTAACTGACCATGTTTCCCTTTTGGCTATGGATTCCCTAAGCCTCCACCTCTGGCAAATATCTGGGGACACCCCTTACATTTCCTTATACCTAATTTCCCTTCACTCATATTTCTGCACCTTGAAACACTCTGCTGTATGTGTTTTTTTGTATGCCCCCATTCAATCCTTCCTGGGGCCTGCTGGGCATAAATAAATAGATGAATGAATAAGTATATCACACTTTTGTATAGATCATAAAATGTCTCTCCCATTTCCCTTCATCCCACTCCCTGCTCCCTTCTTTATCATAATCACTGGGGCAATGGAAATGCCCAGAAAGCTTGGTGCTGGTCACATACTTCACACATACACGCACACACACACACACACCCCCCAAAACAAACAAACAAAAACAACCCTAGAAAAGCCTATAAAACAGGTGTAAATTCTATTTTTAAACTAGTTTTAATTGCGCACAACACATCAGTATACCTTCTAGTATGTAAGTCCCTGTGATCACTATGGCTAGTCCAAATTCTATCCCCAGAAGTGAGGACTAGTTGGTGCATGTCTTTGCAAGCAATTGTTTATTATGTTTTCTTTTTTTTACTGTCCATGGCTATCCCACCTCCCCATTGAGAGGCAGGATATGCAGTAGTCATAGATACCTGAGCTACACCCAGACCGTCTTGGGTTCAAATCTTGCCATGCACCTACTAGCTGAGTGATCTTGGGCAAGTTACTTTAACTCTCTGAACTGTAATTGTCCAAACTATAAGATTCAGATAATAATAGGACCTATCTCACAGAGAGGTTGTAAGAATTAAAATACTTAGCATGCTTAAAGAACTTATAATCATGAGTGGCATCTAGTATGCAATCAATAAATCTAAGCTACTGAAATGTCTACATTCCTCCAATGAAGGAATTCCTATCCTAAGCAATGCTACAATAAAGAACACATGTGCATACATGCATACATGTGGGTGTTTGTCCAGAGAAGATACCAAGAAGTAGGATTTCAAGGTCAAAGGACTGCACATTTTATATTTTAATTAGATGTGGTTAACTTACCATTCAAAGGATCTGTGCCAATATTCTCTGATATATTCAATAGTATCTGATGACATTAATTCTACTTATTCTAAAGTTCTGCTTGTTAATTTGGCTTTCTTAGTTGTAAATGCCACAGAATGGTATTCTGAAGGGTTATCTATTTTCCAGTTTGGCTTTGCCCCATTTTCCATGATATTTGATTACACCCCATCTTTGTAGTCAAGATTTCATATTAGTTCCTCACTTTAACTTTTCACAGGCTCCTTGGGAGACTGTGGTACAGATCACCAAACATTGGGTTCTTACTTGCTTTCAGGGTTCATGGAGGAAAGTGGGCTTTGCACATGGGCAGAGTAATGGACAATTAGTCTGTGACTAGGTACCCACCATCCCTCCAAGGAGTCATTGCTTCCTAGGACCCCACCCTGTCTCTTCAAATCCAGCACTCCCACTACTAGGAGGAAGAGACCTCTATCCTTGCTGTCCCTCTGGGAAGGGGGAGGACAGAGGGAAAGTAAACATGCAGTGATGAACACTCTTCTTTGTGCTCCAGAAATCACCCTGCTGGTTTCCTTGAGTCCTTCTTGCTCTGGGCCTTTACATGATCTATTTAGGAAGCACTCTTAACACTTCACCCATATTACTGTAGTGTCGTCTGTGGGTATTGTAAGCTGTGTGGTTTCAGCCTCTCCTCTGACCCATCTGCTTTCTTCTTCTGGAGATTCCTCACTATCACTGGATCAAGGAGAATTTTCCAACTTCCCAGTATTCGTGTCAGTTAAAAACATCTTTCCAATTATCTCTATGGTTTGGAATTAAGGAAGGCAAGGTGCTTGTTTCTGGAAAATGAGCAAGTTGAAGTGGGAGTATTCATTTCTTGAGAGAGGTACAATGTGTCAACACTGCTCTAAAGGAAAAAACCAGAGGCATTAGGGTCAAAGTAAATGACCACAGAGTGGGTCCAGCAAACTGCCTTCCCTAGGAGCTCTTGACCATCCATGGGTACCATCCTCATTTTCCTAGGCATCCTGCTTCTCTTTCTACATCTTTTTGGACAATCAGACCCATGAAGTAGAAAAAAAGTAGAGAAGAAGAGAGAGGGAGGAAGAAAACCATTATTAAGAGGATAATATTAGTGAAAATAATCCTACCCTCACCCAAGGATGATTTCTTACAGGATAGCCATTGGTGGAGCCATCTCACCTCCTTGCAGGAACGTCATAGGGTAGACAATGGTCTGGTATCTGTCTATGCTGAGGGACACCAGCACATAGGTAGAAGCATAGAGCAGCACAACCTGAAGACAGAAACAAGAGGAGGTGCATGACTTCATAGAAATGAAGGAATGCGTATCATAGAAAGAAGAATGTTTTGTGCTATTTAGAAACCTATGCACTGAACCTAGGGAGGGATGAAGTTTGGGCTAGGGAGAGAAATGACTGACTCCTTGTGTCTAGAAGCAGATTATTGTTCTTGGAATTGGACTTGTCATCGCTAGTGGTGACCAGTGAGAATACTTCTAAGCTCACCCTTCTTCATTCATTCACTTGGCTTCTTGGATACCACATCTCAGGATCATTCTCTCTTGACATCTGCATGGTACATTTGTGTGTAATTGACTTTTAAAGCTAAGCTAATTTTCCCTGCCACAACTGACATTCCAGAATAATTAGAAAGAAGCTTTCATTTACCATTTATCAGTGTGAGTTGAGAGACAGTGGAAGGCATCTGGTTTCCAGGAGCCCATGTGTGGTTTAAAATCATTTATCACTATCTGCGTTGACAGTCCCAGAGCTCACTTCCTCCTCCACTTCTCTAGCAGAGCTGTTCATTAGGGTCAGTCCTTGGGTCCCCCCTTCCTCTTTCCCACCGCATCTCTTATTAACCTTGCCCAGGCCCTTTAATTATCCTAAGTATAGTGTTATTTGTAGAGTTTGCAAAGAAGGAAATTGGGATATAAGAGGTTAACAGTTCTTATGTGAAGAGCATAATCAAAATGTAATTAAGTGAAATATCTCTGAAAGGATGAATAAGGTGGAAAATTTTGGGGTAATGTTGAGCCTCATTTCTACCAAGAGTCCAGACGTATCTCTGTTTTGTAACCTTTGGGCCAGTTCCAGAGCCAGGAAGAGTAAATCAAACACCAAAGTCTAAGGGTGAGTGTCTGAATCTCTTCTAAAATGAAAGAGAAATACCATGACTTTGGTAATAATTTTGTCTGAATTTATACCTTATTGTTCTTTCCCTCACTCAGACAAATAATAATCAACTATATTGTTGTTCTTTATTATTTTTATTTCCAGAACACTACACAAATGCATCCCAGCACTAACATTGTAGAAGGTGCCATAGGGAAGTGGTTTCTGAGGGCTGATTAGAGATTGAAGGTTCTGCTGAGGGATATAAGAAGAGATTCTCTTCTTGCTAAAAAGGTGCTATATGGATGGCGAGAAGAATGATGTCCAAGTTTAACTAAAAAAAATTAGACAACTGTCTTCTTAGAGAAAACTGGGATTTCTATGGGTGATCCAAGAATTCAGAATTACTACAACTGGCCACACACAGCTCAGGAGGTGGCATTCGAGGAGGATGGGAAAGAAAGCTCCCAAGGGCAGAACTCTGTGGGATGGAATGTCATGGTAAGAAGGTCACAAGAATCTCAGCCATCTTTTGCTGTGTTGAGTGAGGTGGCCGACACAAGTTCAGAATTTGGAGCAAGAGGAAAGTACAAAAAAGAGTGCCTGGAAGAGCAAGCAACATTAACAAAAAGAGATGTATTTTGAGACACAGTCAAAAAGAGTAGTTAATTTCAAGGGTCTTCAAACATCTAGGCAGGGTAAAAAAAAATTAAAGGTTACATAAAAGAAATGCATTTCAAATTGTCATGCCTCTTTTTTACAAAAATAAAATGCCAGAAAACAGCATAAAAACATGTTCAGAGTTTTGAAAGAAAAATTATGATCCAAGAATTTTGTAAATATCACTTCTGTGCCAAGGCACAGAATGATTTTCTTAGATGTATAAGAAAGAAGAAAGCATAACATCACATAATCTCCTGAAAATCTTCGGTGAGGAAAATATTTCTGCTGATTGTGCGTTGTTTCAAAATTAAGAACTCTAGAAGAGGGACAGGATTGAATAATAACAGCTATGATAAGCAATGAGTCCAAAAAACCCCACAACATGTATACAAAATAACTATGATTATAGTTAGGAAACATTCCAGGGAAAAATCTGGGGAGTTGAGTGAGAGGAGAGAGAATAAGGAAAGAATTCATGTCATATATTTCCATTTGGACATTTTAGGCATTTCTTTTGTTTTTTACTTTGATAGAGACATATTAAATTTAAAAATTAAGATAAGCTATGATAGTGAAATAAAAATGGAGAAAAAATAATTTATTAGCTTCTTATGGTAATTGTAACAAACTTTGTGGTTTAAACCAACATAAATTTATTCTCTTACATTTCTAGAGACCGGAAGTCCAAAATCAGTTGTACTAGGTCAAAATCAAGGTGTTGGCAAGACCACCCTCCCTCCACAGGCTCTAGGGGGGATTCCTTCCCTTTCCTCTTTCAGCTTCAGGTGAGTGCCAGCATTTTTTGATTTGTGGTCACACCCATCCCATCTTAGGTCTACGGTTACAATGCCTCTTCTGTCTGTCAAATCTCCCTCTGCCTCCCTTTTATAAAGGATACATATGATTACATTTAGACTTATTAAGATATTATCTAATAATCTCCCCATTTCAAGATCTTTAACTTAATTACATCTGTAAAGCCCCTTTTTGCCATATAAGGTAATATACATAAATTTCAGGGATTAGGATTTGGATTTGGGGGGGCATTTTTCAGTCTACCACAATTAATAACCAAATAGAAAGGAAAAAACATGTAAATAGGAAAAAAATTAACCAAAAAGATTAAAATGAGGTGACTTAAATAACACCAAACACTATTTGTCTCAATAAATATAAATGGCTTAAGCTCCTTGACTAAAACAAAGACTATGTACAAAGCCCTTCCCCAAGTCTAACTGCATACTGTGTTGAAAACAAACCTCTAAAACCAAATGATTATCAAAGTTTAAAAATAGAGTGATGGCCAAGGACACACTGAACAACTAAAACCAAATGAAGGCAACTATTACAATATTACTACTAGGTAAATTAAATTCAAAGCAAATTGCACTACATGAGACAAAGGGATTCTTTTTATTGATGAAAGATACAATACAGGGGCGCCTGGGTGGCTCAGTAGTTAAGCGTCTGCCTTTGGCTCAGGTCATGGTCCCAGTGTCCTGGGACGGAGCCCCCATGGGGCTCCCTGCTCTGCGGGGAGCCTGCTTCTCCCTCTCCCCCTCCCCCTGCTTGTGTTCCCTCTCTCGCTGTCTCTCTCTGTCAGATAAATAAATAAATCTTAAAAAATATATGCAATACAAAATGGTGATGGAATATTAATAAACTTATCTGTGACAAGCAACATAATATTAAATATGTATAGCTAGAGTGGTCAAAGATTTACAAAGGATAAAACACAATAATACATAGATAGAAAAAATTAAACACACTTTAAAATAATACACATTATTGTAAAATATCTAGGCAACATTTCAAAACTGGTTCTAAACTAAACTACCAAGAAAAAAAAAATCCCTCAATAGATTCCAAAAATTATACAACTTATATAATTTGCATATTTAAAACAACAAGCAATAAAAGCTGAAATTAGTATCATGTTATTTTTTTAAAATACCACTTGGAAATTTAAACACCCTTGTAATTAACTTGAGTCAAGAAGGAAATCAAAGTACAATTATAGTCAATTCATAAATGTCAACAATGAAAATTCTACACATCAACAACATATGGGGTACCATTTGGAGAACAGATGGCAGCTTGAGGACATATGTCTGAATTCTCACTACCCCACCCCTCAATTCTGACAAAAATGACCTAGGAAATATAAAACTAAGGAAAATCTTGCAGAGAAGTGAGACTTGAATGCAGCAAACTTAGGAAATTTTTATTTAGAAAAATACCAGATTGGATCCATGTAAAGGAGGATCCCCGGATTGACTTTAAAAATTAATATACTTTATTTTTTAGAACATTTTAGATTTAGAGAAGAAATAGAGCAGATAGTACAGAGAGGTCCCACCCCCTATCCCCCACTTTTCGCTATTATTAACATCCTTGTTTAGTGTGGTTCATTGGTTAAAACTGATGAACCAATATCAATACATTATTACTAAAGTTTTACACGAAGCTTTACTCTTTGGGTTGTATAATTCTATGGGTTTTTGACAAATGCATAATGTCATGTATCCACCATTCATACAGAAAAATTTCACTATTCTAAAAATCCTCTGTGCTTTACCTATTCAATCCTTCCAAATCCCTAGCAACCACTGATCTTTTTACTGTCTTCATCGTTTCCCTTTTCCAGAACGTCATATAGTTGTAATCTTACTCATGTAGCCTTTTCAGACTGACTTCTTTAACTTAGCAAAATGCATGTAAGATTCCTCTGTGACTTTTCCTGGCTACATAGCTAATGTTGTTTTATTGCTGAATAATATTCCATGACATGGAAGTACCAAAGTTCTTTTTTTTGTTTTTTGTTTTTGTTTTTTTTTTAATCCATTCAGATTTTGAGGAACATCCTGCTTCTAATTTTTGACAATTCTGAATGAAATCACTATAAACATTCTTGTGCAAGTTTTTGTGTAAATGTAAGTTGTCAGCTCAATTGGTTATATATGTAGGAGCAAAATTGCTATATTGTATGATAAGAGTATGTTCAATTTTATAAGAAACTGCCAAAATATCTTCCAAAATGGCTGTACCATTTTGCACTCCTACAAACAGCATTAGCATTTCGCATCATCAGTTTTTTGGATTGTAGTCATTCTAATAGGTATGTTAGTGCTATCTCATTGTTGTTCTAATTTGCAATTCCCTAATGCCATATAATGGTGGGCTTCTTTTCATATGCTTGTTTGTTATCTTTCTATCTTCTTTGGAAAAGTGTCTGTTCAGATCTTTTGCTCATTTTTAAGTGGGTTGAATTTTAAGAGATCCTTGTATATTTTGGATAAAAATCTTTTATCAGGTATGTGTTTTGCAAACATTTTTTCCCACTCTGTGCCTTGTCTTTTCTGTCTCTTAACAGTGTCTTATGCAGAGAAGTTTTACATTTTCATAAAGTCCAACTTTTCATTTTTTTCTTTCATGGATTGTGTTTTTGATGTTATATCTAAAAAGTCATTGAGAAACGCAAAGTCCCTGATTCTCTCCTATGTTATCTTCTAGTAGTTTTATAGCTATGTATATTTCATTCAAGCCTATGATCCATACTGAGTTAGTTTTTGTGAAAGGTGTGAGTCAGATCATCATTATTATTATTTTATGTGGATATCAATGACTCCAGCAGTATTTCTTGGAGAGGCTATCTTTTCTCCATTGAATTATCTTTGCTCCTTTGTCAAAGATCAGTTGACTTTTAGTGTGCATTTCTTTCTGGGTCTCTATTCAGTTCCACTATCTATTTGTTGATTCTTTTGCCAATATGCTGTCTTGATTCAGCTGTAGCTTTATAGTAAGTCTGGAAATCAGATATCACTCTTCCAACTGTGTTCTTCTTCAGTATTGTATTGGCTATTCTGTGTTTTTTGCCTGTCCACATAAACTTTAGAGTTTGTCTATATCTATAAAATAACTTGGTGGGATTTTGATTGGGATTGCTTTGAATTTATAAGTTGCTTTGAGCAGAATTGACATTTTAACAATAGTGCATCTTCCTATCTGTGAACATAGAATATCTATCTATTTATTTAGATATTCTTTGATTTCTTCCAATGAAGTTTTCCTCATACTGATCTTGCACATATTTTGCTAGGTTTATACCTAAGTCTTTCATATTTTTCATGCTAACATAAATGGTTATTGCATTTTTAATTTTAAATTCAAATTGTTCATTGCTAGAATATAAAAGCACAATTGTATTCTTCAACCTCATTATTTTTATTTTCACTTAATAAGCCCACAGATTTTCTGTGTTTTGTTTTGTTTTTTCTGTCTATTTTTTCTGATTGTCTACATAGATAAGCTTGTCATCTGTGAACAAAGATATTTCATCTTTCCCAATCTGTATACATTTTATTTCCTTGTTTTGTCCTGTTGAGTTAGTTGGGACTTCCAGTATGATGCTGAATAAGAGTAGTGAGAGGGAATATCCTTGCCTTGTTCCCAATCTTAGGAAAGAAGCATTCAGTCTCTCACCATTAAGTATGAGGTTAGCGATAGCTTTTTGTAGATGTTCTTTACCAAGTTGGGGAAATTTCCCTTTATGAAAAGTTTACTGAGACTTTTTAACATAAATGGATATTGGATTTTATCAAATGCTTTTTCTGTATCTATTGAAATGATCATATAAATTTTCTTCTTTACATTTTTGATTTAATGGATTACTTTGATTTTTGAATGTTGAATCAGCCTTGCATACCTGGAATGAATTCCACTTGGTCATGGTATGTAATTTTTTTAATAAGTATTTTGGTTCAATTTACTAATATTTGTTGATAATTTTTGGATCTATGTTCATGAGAGATATTGGTCTATAGTTTTCCTTTCCTGTAATGTCTTTGCCTGGTTTTGGTGTTAGGATAATGTTGGATGCACAGAATGACTTAGGAAATGTTCCCTTTGCTTCTATGTTTTAGAAAAATTAGAAACTTATTAGTAGGGGCATCTGGGTGCCACAGTAGGTTATGCATTTTCCTTTGGCTCAGGTCATGATCCTGAGTTCCTAGGATCGAGCCCCACATCAGGCTTTCTGCTCAGCAGGGAGTCTGCTTCTCTCTCTCTCTCTTTGCCCCTCCTCCCCCCCATTCATGTGCTCTCTCACTCTCTCTCTCATAAATAAGTGAAATCTGAAAAAAAGAAACTTACTAGTATAATTTCTTCTTAAATATTTGGTAGAATTCACCAGTAAACCCATCTGGGCCTGGTGCTTTCTTTCTTAGATTATGAATTATTAATTCAATCTGTTTAATAGATATTGGTCTATTCAGATCATCCATTTTTCCTTGTGTGAGTTTTGTCAGATTGTGTCTTTCAAGGATTTGGTCCATTTCAAGTAAGTTATCAAACTTGTAGGAATATAGTTCATAATATCCCTTTATTATTCATCTAATATCCATGGGATCAGTAGTAATGACCCCTCTTTCATTTTTGATATTAGTAATTTGTGTCATCCCTCTTCTTTTCTTGTTTAGCCTGTCAAGAATTTTATCAGTTTTATTATCTCTTTGAAGAACCAGTTTACAGTTTCATTGATTTTCACTAATGAATTACTGTTTTCATTTTAGTGATTTGTTCTAATTTTTATCATTTAAGACATCCTGCTTGCTTTAGGTTTACATTGGTCTGCTTTCTCTAGTTTCCTAAGGTGGAAGGTTAGATTATTAATTTTAATTAATTTAATTTATTTTTAATAATTTTTAAATTTAAATTAATTTAATAATTAATTTTAATTAATTTTAAATCTTTTTTATTTTCTAATACAAGAATTTAAATGCTGTGTTTCTTCAAAAGCACTGTTTTTAATGTCCTACAAATTATGATAAATTATTTTTTCATTTTTTTCTTTGACCCACCTGTTACTTAGAAATGTGTTGTTTAATCTCCAAAAACACTGAGATTGGCCAGCTAGCCTTCTGTTATACATTTTTAGTTTAATTCTAGTTTGGTCTGAGAGCATAATTTGTGCTATTTCTACTCTTTTACATTGTTAAGGTGTGTTTTATGGTCCAGTATGTAATTTCGCTTGGTGAATGTTCTCTGTGAATTTGATAAGAATAAGTGTTCTGCTTTGTTGGATGAAGTGTTGTATAAATGCCAATTAGGTCAATTTGATTGATAGTTTAGTTTACTTCAACTGATAGCTATTTATTTCAACCATATACCCGCTTCTAACACTAAGTACTGGCATAATTTATTTCTCAGCAATTACTAGAATAAGTAATTGATAATGTTTATCTAAAAGGAAACAAAATTTTTAATAAGAAATTAAAATAAGTTTTAAAAAATTACCCCTGAGAAAATACCAGTTCCAGATAGTAATCAGGGCTCTTTCACATCAACTAAACTTTCAAGATTATGTTCAGATCACAAAAGATTTTTAATTTTAACTATTCTCTACCCATTTTCTGAAGATGGAGTCACTCCATTTTCAAGGTCTGAAAATGATAGAACAAATGAAAATCATAGATTGAATATAGATGCAAAGATTCTATAAAAATCTACTAACAAATGGAATCTTGTAGGAGAAGGTTTTCCAAAATTGCATTGTGCATCTATAAAACTACAATAATTTAGACCTGGAGTATGGGCATAAGAATAGAAATATATTAATGGAAAATAATTTTAAGAGCTCAGAAACAGCACATCAATCCTAACACCAGTTATAAAACAGTTCATTCTTTCTATACTTAGTTGATGTGCCTTAATCCATATTATGTACATATATGAGGTATTAATAATACAATATATATATGGGACATATGTAATATTTTACACCATATATTTTATATATATGTATATATATTTGCATTTATAATTTTTACATCAAAGCATATTCAACAGGCAAAGTGTAAATGTCTTTAATCTAAAAATAGATATTAACAATAACTGAGAAAAAACAAGTATCCCAGATATAAAAAAAAATTGAAAAAGGGTAATAGGCAATTTAAAGAAGAAGAAATTCAAATGCCAGTAGATATTTTTAAAAGTCCAATTTAGGTGGTAATACAAGAAATACAAGTAAAAACAACCAGAGACAATACCTATTTTCTAACAATCTGTCAATGTTTTTCAAAAAGAACAGTAGCCAGTGTTGTGTTAGTTTGAGGGGGGGAAAAGGCAAAAAAAAAAAAAAAAAAGAATTGACAAATTTCCTGGAGATTGTTTAGACAGTGCTATATATGCTCTTAATGTTTGTATCCCACCAAAATTCACATGTTGGAATCCTAATGCCCAATGTGATGGTGTTAGGAGGTGAGGCCTTTGGGAGGTGATTAAGTTATGAGAGTGGAGCCCTCATGAATGAGATTAGTGCCCTTATAAAAGAGGCCTGACAGAGCTCCCCAGCTCCTTCTGTCATGGGAGGGTATAATTTGAAGTCTACAACCTGGAAGAAGGTCCTCCATCTGACAATTTCTGGCACACTGTTCTGGAACTTCCAGCCTCCAGAACTGTGAGAAATAAATGTTTGTTGTTTCTAAGCCACCTACGCTGTGATATTTTTGTTACAGCAGCCTGAATGGACCAAGACAGCCAGAATAGGTCAAAGGCCTTCACATTGACCCCAAAATTTTACTTAATGTTTGAAATGTGAACATTTATATTCTTACTAATGTTATTTTTGTTTTATTTATATATTTATTATTTTAGCGAAAAAACAAAATAAAAAATCTTACAAATTATGCTTGTCCTTCCAACTAGAAGGAAGCGAGCAGTTTGTTGTGTAGAAGTGCTGGGTTCTATATTACTTTCCTTATGAAGAATCCAAGACCTAGTTTTGGTGTCAATTTGTCTCATCATGTATGTAAGGTGCGACATACCTGCAAATAGCGGACACTAGGCAAACGAGATCAGGTGCCAGAAAGTCTCCAGGGAATCGCCAAATGATGTCTGTCAAGATGTTAATCAGACCTGTGAAAGAGTCTAACAAAAACACACAAGTGGTTAATTTTAGTATCTTTCGAATTTCCAGGCTTGCCACAGTAGAAATGAATTCCTGGGGAGATTTTTTTTTTTCCCCCTGATTTATCAGGTGACCATTAAGGAAAAGTAAGCCAAAGCAGGAGTCCACTGACTTTTATTATTGGAGCTTGTTACCAGTCAGATAGAGCCACTTTGGAAGGATTTTGGTAATGATTAAAATGATTTTGGTAATCATACAGTTGACATTTTAAGTCACAGAAGAGGAATTTTAAGGGGGTTTAGATCCCTATCCAAACAAGGACTGTTTGAGGATCAATAAGGGCAAAATTGAGAAAAGGAAAATATTTATCTTCAAGAAATCCCTCAAAATCCCCCTTTTTGTATCGTTATTTTACAATGTGGACCTCTTGTTACCTCTCTACCATCAACAACTTCCCTCCACCCCCACCCCAGTTTCCTTTTCTTTCTTCACCTTTCCCCTTTCAATATCTGTCTCTGGAAAAAGTCAAGTGCATGATCTATCAGTTTAATCAAGTTAGTTGGTTAAACTACAGAGGAACTGAGGCCAAGATTCGAGACCAAGGTCAGAGACTTTATGCTCCTGTGGTTATCTTTACTCGTTTCTATAGTTACAGATTGTAAGCTGTGCAAATGTCTACATCAGAAATGGTAAAATATACTATATGTCTTGAAGCTCCCTCTCACCTTTCCATGATCAATATCGCTAATTGATCATGTGATTCAGAATCTTTCTCAAAACAGTGCTGGAGGGATTCTCTGCTGATTGATGGATAGGGCTGGGACTTAAAACAGGAAAAATAAGAATTCATTGACTTAGGGTCACTTTCTTAGAACATGGGATATAACACTCTGTCAAGGACCCAAGAGACAAGGCAAACTCATTGATAGGGTGGCTCTTAGAAGTCTGGAGGAAGTGTTGGTCCTTCCTAGGCAAGGAAATGGCTGAGTTGCCCTGACAGACAGTGGAAAAAAAGAATAAAAAGACCAAAGGAAGTGGGCATGTTGTAATGGATATATTGTGTGAAGCCAGAAGACCCACCAGGGAATTATATTCCATGGAAGGGCTCAGAAGACACATCATTCATGAAGAATGTACTGGTGAGAGGAACACCAGCATTACAAAGAAGCTCAGGGGTGGCTTCCTACTGTAAGCCAGAGTGGATGGTAGGAGAGGTGGTCATAGAACCAGGTCTTGTAGAATTATAGTAAGTATACACTGTAATAGTTCTCCTAGTCCTTCCCCAAAGGGACCTATGGTCATTTATTTGAGTGACAGTACACTGGGGAAAGAAGAATATACAGACATTTTGAGGACTATTAGACACAGGGTCTATGTTGACATGATACTTGGCTACCTGAAATGTCATTATGGCCCCACTACAAGAGTGGAATCTTATGGGACCAGGTAACAAATAGAATTCTAGTTGAAGTAGAATGGTTCGCTAGACCTGCAGACCTTTCATTGTTTATTTCCCCAGTCCCTGGGTATTTAGTTTGTATTGACATACTTGGCAGTTGGAATAACTCCATATTGGGCTCCTCATAATAGTGGCAGACAGTAAGACTACTCATTTGCACAACATGATGAATTACCCCTTATCATGGTCAATCTAGCTATTGTTGTATTTGACTGTCTTGGAATTACCAACAATGGAGACCAACACTGAGCCCCAATATAACACTATTCCTTAAGACCAACTCGCTACCTTGTGAAAAGTTGACTGCATTGGGTTCCTTCAATACTGCAAAGGCCAGCTGTCCATCTTCCCAGTGTATACCTATTCTGGGTATGAGCTTGCCTTCCCTGACCTCTGAGTTGTAATCAACACCTCACCAATCTCCAGAGGATTTCTGATTGCTCAACTGGAATGGAATGCCACACAACATAATATCTGATCAGGAGACCCACGTCCTAGTGAAGGGGATATAGCCTTGAACCACTGATCATAGAATCCTCTGTTTATATCACATAGTGTACCACCCAGCAGCAGCTGTCTTCTTGGAGCACTGGGATGGACTACTAAAGGCACAGATAAGGGTCCAAATTAATGGCACTCTGAAAGGATGGAATGCCATCCTTCAAAATGCTGCATATGCATAAAATCAGAGCTTTCTTTATGGTGCTGTGTTCACTAATAGGAGGTAGACATACATCTGAGAACCAAGGGGTAGAGACAGGAATGGCCTCACTAGACATCACTCCCAAAGGAGCCCTGGGACACTTTGTGCACCATTCTGCTCTGCAGCCTGGAGGGCCTGGTTCCAAAAGGAAGTACAAACCTGCCAAGGGACATAGCAAGGGTCCCTTTGAACTAAAAGTGATGACTGCCACAAGGACTCCTTTGTCCAGGGACTAGCATTCGAGAAGAGAAGTCACCACTGTGGCCAAAGTCATTGGCTATGATCAGCAGATGGCGGTAGAGCTGGGTTTATACAATGAAGAAAGAGAAGAGTATGGGTAGGACACAGGCAATTTACTTCTCAAGTTATGATTGACGGCAGTAAAGAGTGAATGAGGCTAGGGATGCTGGGCATACTGCCCCAGACCCTCAATGAAGAGTTGTGCAGATTATTCAGGCTCTCGGGTGCCCTGTCCTTCTGCGGTGGGAGGGTGATGGGGGTTGAAACTGAGTCTTTATTCTTTTTTTTTTTTTAAAGATTTTATTTATTTATTCATGAGGGACAGAGAAAGAGAGGCAGAGGGAGAAGCAGACTCCCAAGGAGCAGGGAGCCCGATGTGGGACTCGATCCCAGGACCCTGGGGTCATGACCTGAGCCGAAGGCAGACACTTAACCATCTGAGCCACCCAGGTGCCCCTGAGTCTTTATTCTTTTTTTTTTTTAATTAATTTATTTTTTAATTCTTATGTTAATCCCCATACATTACATCATTAGTTTTAGATGAAGTGTTCCATGATTCATTGTGCATAACACCCAGTGCTCCATGCAGAATGTGCCCTCCTCAATACCCACCACCAGGCTAACCCATCCTCCCACCCCCCTCCCCTCTAGAACCCTGTTTGTTTTTCAGAGTCCATCGTCTCTCATGGTTCGTCTACCACTCCGATTTCCCCCGCTTCATTCTTCCCCTCCCGCTACCTTCTTCTTCTTTTTTTTTTCTTAACATATATTGCATTATTTGTTTCAGAGGTACAGATCTGAGATTCAACAGTCTTGCACAATTCACAGCGCTTACCAGAGCACATACCCTCCCCAGTGTCTATCACCCAGTCACCCCATCCCTCCCACCCCACCCCCCACTCCAACAACACTCAGTTTGTTTCCTGCGATTAAGAATTCCTCATATCAGTGAGATCATATGATACATGTCTTTCTCTGTTTGACTTATTTCACTCAACATAATACCCTCCAGTTCCATCCACGTCGTTGCAAATGGCAAGATCTCATTCCTTTTGATGGCTGCATAATATTCCATTGTATATATATACATTTCTTTATCCATTCATCTGTCGATGGACATCTTGGCTCTTTCCACAGTTTGGCTATTGTGGACATTGCTGCTATAAACATCGGGTGCACGTACCCCTTCGGATCCCTACTTTTGTATCTTTGGGGTAAATACCCAGTAGTGCAATTGCTGGATCGTATGGTAGCTCTATTTTCAACTTTTTGAGGACCCTCCATACAGTTTTCCAGAGTGGCTGCACCAGCTTGCATTCCCACCAACAGTGTAGGAGGGTTCCCCTTTCTCCGCATCCCCGCCAACATCTGTCGTTTCCTGACTTGTTAATTTTAGCCATTCTGACTGGTGTGAGGTGGTATCTCATTGAGGTTTTGATTTGGATTTCCCTGATGCCGAGCGATATTGAGCACTTTTTCATGTGTCTGTTGGCCATTTGGATGTCTTCTTTGGAAAAATGTCTGTTCATGTCTTCTGCCCATTTCTTGATTGGATTCTTTGTTCTTTGGGTGTTGAGTTTGAGAAGTTCTTTATAGATTTTGGATACTAGCCCTTTATCTGATATGTCATTTGCAAATATCTTCTCCCATTCTGTCGGTTGTCTTCTGGTTTTGTTGACTGTTTCCTTTGCTTTGCAAAAGCTTTTTATCTTGATGAAGTCCCAATAGTTCATTTTTGCCCTTGCTTCCCTTGCCTTTGGCGATGTTTCTAGGAAGAAGTTGCTTTGGCTGAGGTCAAAGAGGTTGCTGCCTGTGTTCTCCTTTAGGATGTTGATGGACTCCTGTCTCACATTGAGGTCTTTCAACCATTTGGAGTCTATTTTTGTGTGTGGTGTAAGGAAATGGTCCAGTTTCATTCTTCTGCATGTGGCTATCCAATTTTCCCAACACCATTTGTTGAAGAGACTGTCTTTGTTCCATTGGACATTCTTTCCTGCTTTGTCGAAGATTAGTTGACCATAGAGTTGAGGGTCCATTTCTGGGCTCTCTATTCTGTTCCATTGATCTATGTGTCTGTTTTTGTGCCAGTACCATGCTGTCTTGATGATGACAGCTTTGTAATAAAGCTTGAAGTCCAGAATTGTGATGCCGCCGGCTTTGCTTTTCTTTTTCAACATTCCTTTGGCTATGCGGGGTCTTTTCTGGTTCCATACAAATTTTAGGATTATTTGTTCCATTTCTTTGAAAAAAGTGGATGGTATTTTGATGGGGATTGCATTGAATGTGTAGATTGCTCTAGGTATCATTGACATCTTCACAATATTTGTTCTTCCAATCCATGAGCATGGAACGTTTTTCCATTTCTTTGTGTCTTCCTCAATTTCTTTCATGAGTATTTTATAGTTTTCTGAGTACAGATCCTTTGTCTCTTTGGTTAGATTTATTCCTAGGTATCTTATGGTTTTGGGTGCAATTGTAAATGGGATCGACTCCTTAATTTCTCTTTCTTCTGTCTTGTTGTTGCTGTATAGGAATGCCACTGACTTCTGTGCATTGACTTTATATCCTGCCCCTTTACTGAATTCCTGTATGAGTTCTAGCAGTTTTGGGGTGGAGTCTTTTGAGTTTTCCACATAAAGTATCATATCATCTGCAAAGAGTGAGAGTTTGACTTCTTCTTTGCCAATTTGGATGCCTTTGATTTCTTTTTGTTGTCTGATTGCTGTGGCTAGGACCTCTAATACTATGTTGAATAGCAGTGGTGATAGTGGACATCCCTGCCACGTTCCTGACCTTAGGGGGAAAGCTCTCAGTTTTTCCCCATTGAGAATGATATTCGCTGTGGGTTTTTCATAGATGGCTTTTATGATATTGAAGTATGTACCCTCTATCCCTATACTCTGAAGAGTTTTGATCAAGAAAGGATGCTGTACTTTGTCAAAAGCTTTTTCTGCATCTATTGGGAGGATCATATGATTCTTGTTCTTTCTTTTGTTAATGTATTGTATCACGTTGATTGATTTGCGGATGTTGAACCAACCTTGCAGCCCAGGGATAAATCCCACTTGGTCGTGGTGAATAATCCTTTTAATGTACTGTTGGATCCTATTGGCTAGTATTTTGGTGAGAATTTTTGCATCCATGTTCATCAGGGATATTGGTCTGTAATTCTCCTTTTTGATGGGGTCTTTGTCTGGTTTTGGGATCAAGGTAATGCTGGCCTCATAAAATGAGTTTGGAAGTTTTCCTTCCAGTTCTATTTTTTGGAACAGTTTCAGAAGAATAGGTATTAATTCTTCTTGAAATGTTTGGTAGAATTCCCCTGGGAAGCCATCTGGCCCTGGGCTTTTGTTTTGGGGGAGATTTTTGATGACTGCTTCAATTTCCTTAGTGGTTATAGGTCTGTTCAGGTTTTCTATTTCATCCTGGTTCAGTTTTGGTAGTTGATACATCTCTAGGAATGCATCCATTTCTTCCAGGTTATCTAATTTGCTGGCATAGAGTTGCTCATAATATGTTCCTATAATTGTTTGTATTTCTTTGGTGTTGGTTTTGATCTCTCCTCTTTCATTCATGATTTTGTTGATTTGGGTCATTTCTCTTCTCTTTTTGATAAGTCTGGCCAGGGGTTTATCAATCTTGTTAATTCTTTCAAAGAACCAGCTCCTAGTTTCGTTGATCTTTTCTACTGTTCTTTTAGTTTCTATTTCATTGATTTCTGCTCTGATCTTGATTATTTCTCTTCTCCTGCTGGGTTTAGGCTTTATTTGCTGTTCTTTCTCCAGCTCCTTTAGGTGTAGGGTTAGGTTGTGTACTTGAGACCTTTCTTGTTTCTTGAGAAAGGCTTGTATTGCTATATACTTTCCTCTTAGGACTGCCCTTGCTGCATCCCAAAGATTTTGAACAGTTGTGTTTTCATTTTCATTGGTTTCCATGTATTTTTTTAATTCTTCTTTAATTTCCTGGTTGACCCATTCATTCTTCAGTAGGATGCTCTTTAGCCTCCATGTATTTGAGTTCTTTCTGACTTTCCTCTTGTGATTGAGTTCTAGTTTCAAAGCATTGTGGTCTGAAAATAGGCAGGGAATGATCCCAATCTTTTGGTACCAGTTGAGACCTGATTTATGACCTAGGATGTGATCTATTCTGGAGAATGTTCCATGGGCATTAGAGAAGAATGTGTATTCCGTTGCTTTGGGGTGGAATGTTCTGAATATGTCTGTGAAGTCCATTTGGTCCAGTGTGTCATTTAAAGTCTTTATTTCCTTGTTGATCTTTTGCTTAGACGATCTGTCCATTTCAGTGAGGGGGATGTTAAAGTCCCCCACTATTATTGTATTGTTGTCGATGTGTTTCTTTGCTTTTGTTATTAATTGCCTTATATAATTGGCTGCTCCCATGTTAGGGGCATAGATATTTACAATTGTTAGATCTTCTTGTTGGATAGATCCTTTAAGTAGGATATAGTGTCCTTCCTCATCTCTTATTACAGTCTTTGGTTTAAAATCTAATTTGTCTGATATAAGGATTGCCACCCCAGCTTTCTTTTGGTGTCCGTTAGCATGGTAAATGGTTTTCCACCCCCTCACTTTCAATCTGGGGGTGTCTTTGGTTCTAAAATGAGTCTCTTGCAGACAGCATATCGATGGGTCTTGTTTTTTAATCCAGTCTGTTAGCCTGTGTCTTTTGATTGGGGCATTGAGCCCATTTACATTCAGGGTAACTATTGAAAGATAGGAATTTAGTGCCATTGTATGGCCTGTAAGGTGACTGTTACCGTATATTGTCTGTGTTCCTTTCTGGTCTATGTTGCTTTTTGGCTCTCTCTTTGCTTAGAGCACCCCTTTCAAGATTTCCTGTAGGGCTGGTTTTGTGTTTACAAATTCCTTTAGTTTTTGTTTGTCCTGGAAGCTTTTTATCTCTCCTTCAATTTTCAATGACAGCCTAGCTGGATATAGTATTCTTGGCTGCATATTTTTCTCATTTAGTGCTCTGAATATATCCTGCCAGTCCTTTCTGGCCTGCCAGGTCTCTGTGGATAGGTCTGTTGCCAATCTAATGTTTCTACCCTTGTAGGTTACATATCTCTTCTCCCGAGCTGCTTTCAGGATTTTCTCTTTGTCTATGAGACTCGTAAGTTTTACTATTAGATATCGGGGTGTTGACCTATTTTTATTGATTTTGAGAGGGGTTCTCTGTGCTTCCTGGATTTTGATGCCTGTTTCCTTCCCCAAATTAGGGAAGTTCTCTGCTATAATTTGCTCCATTATACCTTCTGCCCCCCTCTCTCTTTCTTCTTCTTCTGGGATCCCAATTATTCTAATGTTGTTTCGTCTTATGGTATCGCTTATCTCTCAAATTCTGCCCTCGTGATCCAGTAGTTGTTTATCTCTCTTTTTCTCAGCTTCTTTATTTTCCATCATTTCATCTTCTATATTACTGATTCTCTCTTCTGCCTCATTTATTCTAGCACTTAGCGCCCCCATTTTTGATTGCACCTCATTAATAGCCTTTTTGATTTCTACTTGGTTGGATTTTAGCTCTTTTACTTCTCCAGAAAGGGTTTCTCTAATAACTTCCATATTTTTTTTCAAGCCCAGCTAGTATCTTTAAAATGATTCTGAACTCTAGATCTGACATCGTACTAATGTCCATATTGAGTAGGTCCCTGGCAGTCGGTACTACCTCTTGTTCTTTTTGTTGAGGTGATTTTTTCCGTCTCGTCATTTTGTGCAGAGGAGAATAGATTAATGAGAGAACAAATGCTAGCAGAGTAACCACATCCCCAGAAAATATACTCTAAACAAATCAGAAAAGACCTGAAGCAGTGGGATAAGAAAGGGAAATAGAGAAAAAATTAAAAGAAAAAAAGAAAAAGAAAAAGAAAAAAACAAAAACAAACAAAACAAAACAACAACAACAACAAAAAAACCAGAATGTGATCAGATATGATCAGGCTGGTATATAGATCAGTGCCACACACTAGATTTGGGGTGTATTTTGGTCTTTTAGAAGAAAGTGCCTCCCAAAATTAAAAAAAAAGAAAAACTTATATATGTATAAAAATAAGGGTTGATATGATGAAGGGATGGAATATGACTCTAAAGATGGAAATTATAAAAAATTTTATAAAAGGAATTGATAAGAAGTTGTTTGAAAAAAGAAAGAAGAGGATTTAAAAAAAAAGGGAAAAAAAGGGAGAGAATGTGATCAGGCAGGGGAGTAGAAAAAAACCATATACTAGAGATTTAGGGTATATTTTAATCTGTTAGAAGAAACTATCTCAAAATTTTAAAGAGAGAACAACTTATATATATAAGCCAAAAATATGGGTAACTACTATGAAGGGATAGAATATGACTCTAAAAATGAAAAATAAAAATGCTTTTTTTAAAAAAAGGGATTGATAAGATGTTGGTTGAAAAAGGGAAAAAGAAAAATCTTAAAAGAAATAAAAAGACAAAAAGACAGTTAAAAAAAAATTAACTTTGAAAGACTAAAGAATCATGGTAAAAAAGCCATGAATTCTATGTGCAGTATTCCCCTATCGCTGGAGTTCTGCCGTTCTCATTGATCGGTAAACTTGGTCTTGGCCGGCTGTTCTCGCTGATCTTCTGGGGAGGGGCCTGTTGCCGTGGTTTCCAAATGTCTCTGCTGGAGGCGGACTTGCCCCGCCCTTGCCCCCTCCCGGCTAAGGAATCTGCTCGGGTTTGCTCTCCGGGGCTTTTGTTCCCTGCGAGCTTTCCGTACAGCTTTGGAGGCGGAGAGTGAAAATGGCGGCCTCCCAATCTCCGCCCCGGAGGAGCCGAGAACTTGGGGCCCCGCTCCTCAGTGAGCCCCCAGAGAAAAGCCGTCAGTCACTCCCGGCTGCCCGGTCTCCGGCCGCACTCCGTGCTCACCCGGCCTGTGCCCGTGCGCCTCTGTCTCCGGCACCCGACCTGGGTGGAGTCTCCAAACCCAGCAGATGCCTGCGGTGCACTCCCGCGCGGCGCCTCCCGTGGGAGGAAGGTGAGTCTCCCCGGATCTGCCGCTTGTTGGGTCCCTGCTGGAGGAGCAGGGGCCCGACTGCGCCACAGATCATGGTTTATGGCCACCCCAAGCTGAGAGCCCGCGCCTGGGCTCCGCCTCTGCAGCCGGCTTCCCTGCTCCGTTACCTGGGAGCTCTGCCGCACTCAGGCACCCCCGGTCTTTCTGTGACCCCGAGGGTCCCGAGACCACACTGTCCCGGAGGGTTCCAGCCCCCGCTTAGCCACCAGAGTGACGTCCCGCAGCGGAGCAGACTTTTAAAAGTTCCGATTTTGTGCTCTGCGGCTCCATCACTTGCCAGAAGCGGCGACGGAGGCCCCCCCCCCCGCCGTCTATCCTCCCGTATCGCCGGGGATTCACTTCTCCGCACGTCCTACCTTCCAGAAAGTGGTCGCTTTTCTGTTCAGAGGGTTGCTATTCCTTTCTTCGATCTCCTGTTGGGTTTGGAAGTAGTTCAGAATGGTTTGATCCCCATCCAGCTGAATTCCTGAGACCAGAGGAAATCCAGGTCTCCCACTCCTCCGCCATCTTGCTCCGCCCCCCCGAGTCTTTATTCTTGTCATGAAGATGTGCACCCTGGCTTCAGGCTGCACAAAGACAAAGCAAGGGGCAACTCTGTCCTGGATGACATATGAACTGTACCATCTAATAAATTGTTCTGATCAAAATTCGAATCCTTCCTCTGTCGAGAAACACCGCTAGCTGTTATGGGAGAGGATTCTATTTCCGTGCAGCTCTACTGAGACAGAGGAGTGGGCAGAACCTCAGTCAGAAGTAAAGGCTTATGTGTTTGGCTGGATTCAGGCTCTCGGAAAGCTGAACAGCTAAACAACAAAAGAAACTTCAGTTTTGGAGTAGGCCACTCGTAATTCCATTTCCAATAGTTTATTTTTATTGCTGTGTTTCTGGTAAAGAGAAGTAAGAAGTAATGAAAACTGAAAATGACACTGTCACTTGGTTAATTACTTCTGTGGACCCTGGAGAATGAGAAGAGAAGGGAGGCCAGCGTCCCGAGCATGTAGGGCATATATAGGTGCTCAAAGCATATTTATCAAATAAATTGTCACTAAGGTTTGGAAAAAGCATTTATGGCTTTGTAAA
The DNA here is from genome assembly GCF_029215605.1 of Mirounga angustirostris. Taxonomy (NCBI): domain Eukaryota; kingdom Metazoa; phylum Chordata; class Mammalia; order Carnivora; family Phocidae; genus Mirounga; species Mirounga angustirostris. The sequence continues at coordinate 42,167,339 of NW_026991720.1, forward strand.
AATTAAACTTTTATTTAGAGATAATTAAAGACTCACGAGAAGTTGCAGAAATAGCATAGAGTTTTCACGTACAAGTCACCCAGCTTTCCTTCTGACATGGTGACATCTTACATAACTAGAGTTGACTTTGTTCAAAGGACAATTATTACTCTTAATCCAGGTTTCTGTACAACTGAGCTGGTCTTAAGGAATGTTACTAAGCAGTCATTATATCCTTGTTAATATTTTAAGTATTTAAAGTATCTTAAGATTTTTTAACCTAACCAAAAACTATGAGGTAAGTTCCCCGTTTAATAGATAGGCAACTAAGTGTGATTAGAATCTTTTCTAAGATTTTATAACAAGTTAGAGGTACAGGCAGGCTTTTAACCCAGACTTGGATGTCCGTGTCCACAGTCTTCCACAGTACCTGTGTGTTTTCCTTTCCTTTTCTTTCCTCCCTTTCTAATTCTTGTTCTTTCTGTTCTCGTATATTCCGCAGACCAATATATAGACATGATTCTTCCTCCCATCCCCTCATTCCTTTTTCTGGCTGCCCTGATTTTTCTCTTGCCCCCCTCTATTTATAGGACCACTCCACCCATAGAATTTGCCTTTATTCCTTTAGACAACTGTGATGGTAAGTCTTCCTTTACTGGATCTTCACTATAAACAGGATAAGCTCCCAGCTTAGCATAAAGACCTTCCACAATCTGACCTTGCCTACCTCTTGCCAGATACCCATGTGGCATTTTTATATTGAAGACCATAGTGATCATACATTTGTGTTTTCAGATATGCATTCCCTTTTCTTGAAATTGCCTCACTCCAGGTATCAGTCTGTTGAATTCTTATTTACCTTTGAATATCTAGCTGACATGTCCCCTTTTCCAGGAGCTTCCCTTGACCATTCACACAGTAGAGGCTACAACTAAAGGTATTTGGCCCTCCCACTCTTATGCCCATCCGTCTCTTCCTTTTTGTGTTTCTGTAGATAACAATTAGACCACTGGCAAGCAAATGGGCACTACAACAAAAATGTCAGAGATTAGGGAATCTTGTAGCAGTCCTGGGTAGTCAGAGAAGTGCTGAGGAGGTCAGATTTGAGGAAGGTCTTCGGAATTTTGAGTTGGGACCTGAAATCTCAGGAAGCATTTCCTGGCAGGAATTGACTGGAGGGATGAGTGGAATGGACATTGGAGTTCCTTGGATCTTCTCTTTTGTTGTACTTATTCTTTAACTAAAGAATAATCGGGAAAATGCCTAAACTTATGTTTCTCAAATCTAAGTGATTATATTAACAATTATGATGTACTCCAGTAAAATTTCTTTTTTCCCCTGGAGCTCAGTCTGAAATAAGCCCAGATCTGGGAGTAGACTATCAATGGAACTGGGCCCCAGAGTTTGTGGCTATTAAGCAAATACTGCTCTATCTGATAAGTAAAAAGCTATTTAGTTACCTAAGTAATTGAATACATTGCAAATAAACCTTTCTTAAATGGTAATTAACAGGACCTTGGGAACAAAGGGTACACTTTAAAGGCTTAATCACTTCCATGCTATTACTCCTGCTTCTTAAAATTTCTTCAGTGAGAGATCCTAGGAAGCTGCAATACTCAGAAAAACCGAAACAGGCTCACCACAGGCTTCATTGCTCCTTTGATGGTCTCTAAGAAACCTGAATGTCGGTTCCCAGTTGGAGCATGGATATGGGTGGAGTGGGGAGAAGTCAAGAACGAGGGGACACCTGAGCTGAACCTTAAAGGGTCAGTGAGGTTGGGTTGGGGAAAAGCAGGTGAAAGACACTCATTCTAGGCAGAGATGACAGCATGAACAGAGTTATGGTATGAAACAACATCAGTTTGTGATTGTTGAAGTCTGAAGTAGGAGCTTCTAAGGGCAAGAAATGGGGCTGGGGAGACAAGAGTTGGACCTTTTAGGGTCTCGTGTGCCAGTTAAAAGAGCTTGTGCTTTTTCCTGTGTACTGTGGGAGCTATTGAATGTTTATGTGTTCAAACACCTGTTTCAAATAGATTTCTTTAGTCTCCTTTGGGGGATCAATTTGGGAGGTCCAATGCTGAAATCACACTATACTTTTAGGGAAAGATGCAAAAGTATGGGAAAGAGATAAGTGGTAGCTGGTGTATGTCAAATAGGAATTGGGATAGAGAGAAGGGTGCAGATTTGAGATATACTTTATAAAGTAAAATAAGGAGGACTTAGTGTTTTAAATGTGTGATACAGCGAGAAGTCCTGGCTTGGGTGTTCGTGGTAGATGGTGGTGCCTCTTGAGAAGACAGGAGGATAAGCTCATTATATTTGGGTTGTTCCCAGTTTTTGACAATTCCAAATAAAGCTGCTATGAATATTCATGTATAAGATTGTGTGTGAATATATGTTTTCATTTCCCTAGGGTAAATACCCAGGAGTAAGACTGTTGGGCCATAGGATGAGTATATGTTGAACTTCATGAGAAACTACCCGACAGTTTTCCAGAGTGGTTGTACCACTGTGATCCGTACCAAGAATAAATGTCTGAGAGATGCATTCTCTCCTTGTCAGCACTTGGTATTGTCAGTATGTTTTATTTTAGTCATTGGGCTAGGTGTGTCATGGTCTTTCATTATGGTTTCCATTTGCATTTACTTAATGGTTAGCGATGTTGTTGCTATGATCATCCGCAGCCCCTATGCTTCACATTCCTCTTTGAGTACTCTGTCAGGGTGGGAGCTGGGGTGTGGAGGGTTTTAGAGCTCCAGTCTCTACTTTCATCTGGCCCCGTGTTCCTGTTACATGGTTGTGGCTTGTTGCTCAGTGCTTGTTAAGCTGGAGGTTGGAGGGCTCTCTTTGTCCTGGCTCAGCCTTGGTCTTACATCAACCTGTGCACCAGGGCCTTGGGGTTGGGACCTTCTCGGGATTCGAATTCCTTCTCCACCATGGCACTCAAACTTCTGCCTTATATCTATGGTGGGTCTTGTGTGGGAGACAGTTTTATGCCCTTTCCCCAGTGGTAGGTGACGTTCAATGGAATTAGTAGAGTATCTTGAGCCAGCCATTTTATGCCCCCATCCCCAAGAGTTGAGGGCTTTTTATTGGTTGTCTCCATGTCTTTCCCTGTGCTCTGGGGCAACAGTATTTGGTCCCACAGTGGCCTAAGGTGTTGAGAGACGCGACTGAGCAGGAGGGCATGATAAACTAAACCTTCATGTATACCTCACACCATCTTGGTAACAACTCCTTAACTCTGCCATGGTAGAGCGGAAGCAGCCATAGACAACCCTTTAACTGAATGAATATAGCTGTGTCCCCATAATACTTTCTAAAAATAGGCTACAGGCTGGATTTGGACTGAGGGCTATAGCTTGTCAACCCCTGACCTACAGAATAAACTACAAATTGTGACATTTGGAGCCTTCCTGTCTACCTCTTAGGTCTGATCTTTTCTTGTCCTACTGTAAGTTTGTATCATAAGAGAAACCCTTTCAACCAGCACATTAATACTGACAGCTGGTTAACTGATCAAAACGTTGGTTAAAAAAAGGAAGCACACACACAAACCCATCTTAAAACATTTTAATATAAAACATTAATGTGCATGCATTTATCATTTCTTTAATGTAGGGCCAAGACTTTTATTTGATTTTATGCATCATCTTTCTTTTGTGTGCATAAAATATATCCGTAATGCATCTTTTATGATTTCCAGTTTTGTTTTCTTTTAATTGGAGTGAGAACTTGAGATACCAGCATAGCAATTTGAGGCAGAATCTCACTGTAGGGATTTTTATAATCCTCTTTCATTCTTTTATAGTTACATTCCATGTGCTTAATTCTATTGCTTCTTTTAGTGACTCAGAAAAAAAAAATAGTCAAGTCTTTCCAAAGTATCCAACTTAATTTTCACAGAAACAACAACACTTTAACATAGTTTATTTAATTATATTATTTTAATAATGAGTACAACTGGCATAAACTGGTTTGGGAACAAACACCTGTGACTCCTATAACCCAAGAAGTGGGAGCAGAAATGGATGACTTTTTAGGGACCATCCTGCTAGTCATGGGTGCGAGTTAGTCAGGGTGTTGGAAGGAAGAATAGAGAGTGTTGGTTAGCCCAGTAAGGCATGAAGAAGATGCAGCCAAGAGACCTTCCATGGGAATCCTATACTGTTCCTTGACCATTCCCGGCTGTTCACTCTGCCAGCCCCTTTCTTTATGTTGCTCCCTTGACTTGGGAGTTTCTTTATGCACTTCTACCTAAAGAATATCCTAACTCCTCTAGGTTTAGTTCAGGGCTACCTACTTTTTGAAACCTTTTCTGACTACTGGGATTGGCTGATTGCCTTCTCTGGACCTCTCCCTACCTTGCTATCAAAGTATCTATAACAGATTAACACATTTATGTTTTGTATTTCTCTCTAATTCTGCTATATTATGAGAGGATAAAGATTATATTTTATGCACTGTCTTGTCTTGGACCCTAACATCTTTTTACATGGTAAGAGCTTGGTAACTTTCCGTGTAATGAATGACGACATTGTTACCGCTGTTGCTTGATCGGCTGCCTCAGCAGAGGATTTCACAGAGCCGATTGAACCCCATTAACTGTCTCCTTCAGAGTAGATTGAGGTAATGATTATAGAGTCAAGATGCTGGAAGGAGGAATATGATTGGAAATTTTGATCCCCAAGCAGAATTTTTTTTTTTTTTTTGGTAAATTTTAGAATTTTTTTTAGAGAAGGAGAGAGAGAGAGAGGGAGAGAGGGGCAGAAGGAGAGAAAGAAACTTAAGCAGGCTTCACGCCCAGCTCAGAGCCCAACACAAGGCTGGATCTCATGTCTCTGAGATCATGACCAGTGCTGAAATCAAGAGTCAGATGCTTAACTGACTGAGCCACCCAGGCGCCTCAATCCCCATGCAGATTTCTAAAAAAGTGATCTAGATTCTGAGATCTCTGCTAGATTGTAAGCTCCTGGTTAGCAGTGGCTGTGCCTTACTCATGTTTCTAGCCTCATCCCTTTTCAGGGTGTCTTGCAAGATACTCAGTGCTTGCAAGATAAAGGAGGAAATGTTGGTGAACCAAACAGATTTGTAAAGTCCTTGAAAACACGAGGCCACTATTGTAAGACCCACCTCACCTAGAGAACACGATGAAGCACCATTTCTTAGATTCCTACTTGTTCTCAGCTGATGTTCATACTTTCCCATACAGAGAAGAACTATGGGAATAATGAACACTTAGCAAGCTGAGTAACTTTTCCTTGGGAAGTGAGTAGCATGTGAACATTTGTCACACTGGATAAGGGGACCACTGAATACAAACAATTTTAAGGAAGATTTTGACATTTCTGACAATGTAAGATTCTTTTAGCTTCGACTACAGTGTTATGGACGAGAGGTGCCCTGGTGTTCCTGGAGGACACTGTGGATAGCAATGTCCATGGAGAATCTCCAGGGTATACAATGTTTCCAGCTCAACTCAATGTCTTTAGTGTTGTTTGTTTTGTTTTTAAAGCAAGGGAGGTGATAATTGTTTGCCTGTGGTCGTGCATGAAAACGTTTTTGATATTGCTAAGCGTCCTTTTCTCCCCCCAACCCTTTCTTTGGAACAAGATTTGAAGACTTTATGTGAAAATCTGTTTAATGATGGAACTTGCATTGCTCAACCTGATGCCAGGCAATTAAAATTATTTCTCAAAAAAGTAAGTTCTTGGGTCTCTAAGTTTTAGACTCATTTTACAACTAATATGATCCTGGCACTGTGCCCTTTGCCAAGATTAAGTACTGGATGAGCTTAATGGCCCACTCTCCAGCTCTTTATTAATCCTGGGAAAGTGACCTGCACCTCAGTCATTACTGCTCAATTAGGTAAATAATCATCACATCCATTCTCATTAGACTACTCTCTCCACAGAAAGCTGTTTCTGAGATTTTCATTTAGTCTTATTAAGTCATAAATGCCACTAGTGTCTCCCTTTTTCCATTGGTCCACTAAACAAATAAAAATCATGTATCTAATTAAAGGAACCCAAATCCTCCTAAAACCTATTCTCTTTGCTTTGGTTCTGTGCAAAAGCCAAGAATCCCATTACATGAGGCCAACTGGCTAGCGTGGGTCATTGGTTATTGCCGGGTGGTGAAGAACTCTTATACTCAGACATGCAAATATCAGGTTCAGCAAGAGCATATGTTTTCTTGAAGTGGGGAAAAATAAGTCATCGAGTCACTACTATTTCTCCTCCTTCACTCTGTTTTACAGGGAAATTTTTTGAGGCATGGCAATACATAATCATCATCACACAACATGAGGCTCAAACTGACTCTGAGTGTAAAAACATAAGACATGGACAACTGTCTCCTCCTTTAATGAGAGTTTGTTTTCCTAGTAAGAATGGTCTTCCATCAATGGTCTCGGATTTTTAAAAACCCAAGTGAAGGAGAGAAGAGTTCCATTTATAGTTATCCAAGAGATGAATTCTTTGAATGTCTTTTTTTTTTTCCTTCTTTGCAGTTCTTGCCCAAAGACAGCTGAGTTGTAGCAGGTTGGCATGCAAGTAGTAGATTGCAACAAGAAATAGTTGGTTCTCATTTCATCCTGCTGCAAAAGGGCACAGGCTTATACATAGGGAGGTGAGGCAGACACAGAGATAGATTGCTCAGGTCCCTCTTGAAGAATGACCTCCCTGTCCAGCTGTGAGAAGTGTGGTTTGCTGACATCCTCTCGCTGTTAGATTCCTCAGGATCTGCCTCAGCTTCCTAGTTGAGATCACACCATTAGTAGTACAAGTCCTGCCAATGACTGAGCAAGATGCGAGTAGAAGGGTCTCGTCATTTCCATCCAGCATGGGAATCCTATAACGAGCGAGCAGAACCTGTAAGATGGTCCTTATGTTCTGATGGGTCCTCCTGCCCAATCTTGCTTCTTCCCTTTTCTTTTCATAGATGTTACATCCCCTCCCCCATTTTTGCATGCCTTATTCTGTTTCAGCATCTGTCTCCCAAAGAACCCAACTTGCAACAGGAGGTAGGGCAGGAAGGGACACATGACCATTCATTGTCTAGGGATAGTCTTTAAAGGCTGCCTCTTTGCATAATCTAAGATCTTAGCTCCTAGCCCAGTCCCAAGCTCCTACCCAATTTTCTGGAAGGTAGTTTTCTGGAAAAAATGATAAATAGGAGGTTCAGGCTTTGTTTAAACTAGATCTACAATGATGACTGTCTATCTTATTTTTTTACAATGCATGCTCATTAATTTATGTTAGTTAATTTAATACATTTGGCATCCACTAACAAAATAGTGTTGACTAAATTAACTGATTGGCTTACAAGGTGAATACAACCAAGCCAATACTTGAGATAATAGAACACAAAGAAATACTAGTTGTGATGAATGGTTCCAAGATAGGACCATTATTTGTTGACAGAGATGCTGTTTATGGGCAATTCTTTGTTGGGCTAGACTGTACTGTGCATTGCAGGAAATGTGGCATCCCCAGATTGTGTGATAATTCCAAATGCCCAAGCCTTTCTAAATGTCCCAGGACTGCCTCCAGTGGAAAATCACTTGTAAAGCAAGCTGAGGTGTTCAAGGTCAGAGTTATCTAGAAGAGTCTGAACTGCTGCATAATATATTAGGGCAAAGTGAGTTGTCTGTGTTGAGTCGGGAGTTGGGAGGATGGAGCCGAAGCTCAAAGGAGACAGGAGATAGGAACAAGCAAGCAGGGGGGGGAAGCAGAAGCCAATCACAGGGTCAGAAGGAAGCTGGAGATTTTGGGCCATGGCTGGGTCACTAGAATAGCAGAGTGAGACAAAGCAATGCCCAGAATAGTGGGTGATTGATGAAGGCAGAAACAGGGATCAGTCTGGGAACAAGAGAGCCGGCTGGGCTTCAGACTTGTACTCATACTCTGGACTCTGTATTTATTTCCTTGGAAGAGGCTTGTTTGTCTCAATGTATCTTGTAAGGCCTTGGCCTCATCTTTCCAGGTGACGCTCACCTTTCCCAAAAACCAGTTCTCTGAGTCTGATCTTGCCACTAAGGAGGGTGGAGACAAATTTTGGCTAACTGCCTTTGTGCCAGGCATTGCTTGGGGCTATTTAACATGCATTGGTTTATTTAATGCAGTGTTTGTACGAGTATATCTGGGCCAAACTCTCTAGTGTACATGTCAATAGAATTAGTGACCATTCAGAGTCTGCATTCAACTTTGGGTTCAGTGAAATTTGGAGTGTAAATTGGACTTTTATGTATTTCTAACTGAATAGAAGAATTCTAATTAGATGAAACGTCTCAGCCCAAGGTGCAGTATAACTATAGACACTCAGAAAAATCACAGAATCTTGGAGAAGCAGGAACACTATCCCTGAACCAACATAGAGACTTCTGCATGTGGTAAGGATTTACCTCTATAAACAGTAGAGGCCAGGTCAGACATAATTTACATGTAATCTCTTTCCATCACCATAACTGTCCATATATATATATATACACACACAAATATATATATAACTGTCCCAAATAATAAAATTTCTGCATCTTGTGGTCATGATGAGGATTAAAGTAAGCAAAGCACAGAAAGCCCCCGTGTCAGTGGGGGCTTTGAATGCATGGCATCTGCTCTGCTCAGTTCCCCAAGGGAGAGATGAAGCCACGAGAATGTAAAGCAATGTGTTGAAAGCCACTCAAATGATAAACACGAGAGCCAGGCCTCAAACCCAGGTTATCTAGTCTCTTATTTTTGTACAACTTTCACACTAAGAATGGCTTTTAAAATGTTTTAATAATTGAACAAAATTACAAGAAGGAAAACCTTTTGTGGCACAGGAAAATGATATGAAATTCAAATTTCAGGATCCACAAGTGTACTGGAAGGCAGCCAGGCCCATGTGCTGCCATATCGTCCCTGGCCGCTTTCCTGCTATACCAGCAGAGTTCCGTGATGGAGCTCAGAGGGCCCCCAAAGCCGAAAATGTTTAGAAAAAGCTAGCTGACCCTTCTCTACACCTTAGACCCCTGATCCTTCCGTTACGCCCAAGTGCTGGTGGATCCAGATTGCTTGTGACTTTGCCAAATCTTCGGTATTCTTGAGGAATTCTCAAATTGCTGCGCAGGTTGCACTGAAGTGCTCCCTGCTGGCTGACATCGGAGAGTTGTGAAGGTACCAGATGGGAACAGATTCCTTTCTTTCATCTTAGCAAAAATCCAATCTCACTCTCTTTCATGTTCAAAACATTTGATTAATGAGGACATGCAGGGGGAGAAAGAACAGTCCCTCCTGTTGCCCTGGGCTGGGCTGCCAGTGCGGCTGCCGTCGGAGCTCCTTCCCCCCCACCCCCAACCGCGTCTGACAGATCCCGGAGCGCCCAGCCCTGCCCCGCCGCCCAGGTTGCGGACTCGGAGGCTGACCGCGCAAGCTCTGGAAGGAGGCATCTGCTTTGCACCTGCTTCTCCACTCGCTGACTCTCTGGTTTTGGGCAAGGCATTTAACTGTTCTCGGCGTCGGTTTCCACGGGGCCAAAATGGGAATAGTGCAAGCATCTATAGCTCGGGCAATTGGTAGGATTACACGAGAAAATATATGCAAAGAGTGTTTTGTCCACTTGTTTATTGGTTTGTTTTGCAAAGAGTTTGCTGAGTGAGCATTCAGTTAATGTTAACTATTATTATTATTTTGTGTGCCTATTTGTCAGCAGGGAAGAAGCTCATTTTCTGATCTCAGTGAAAACGCCCTGGAAGGTGTTTTACAGACATTTTTTTAAGTAACACAAGCACACAATATGCAATTCCAGTAGTACAAATAATAAAAATAAATGTCTCACAAAATGATGTGTCCTGGGATGTTCAAGGCAGTGCTATTCATAATAGCTCTAAACTGGAAAGTACCCACATGCCCATCCCTGGTAGAATGGAGAAATACATTGTTCTATATTCACACAGTGGAGCCATTCAGGAAGGAGTGTGAAGGTCTACAATATGTGTAACAATGCTGACGGATCTCTTGCAAAAAGGGGTGCCTGGGTGGCTCAGTTGGTTAAGTGTCTGCCTTCAGCTCATGTCCTGAGGGATAGAGCCCCGCATCAGACTCCCTGTTTCTCCCTCTCCCTCTGCCTGCCACTCCCCCTGCTTGTCCTCTCTCTCTCTTTGTCAAAAAGATAAATAAAATCTTAAAAAAAAAAAAAAAAGGAGCCAGACATAAAAAGCATACATACTGTAAGGCTCCATCTAGATAAAGTATAAAATCAGGTGAAGCTCACCTTGGCCTTTGGGATTACCCTTGGTGGAGGTGAGGGGTGGTGACTACAAGTTGGTGGAGGGGGTTTGGGAAAGGCTGGTGGTGCTCTGTTTCTTGATTTGGATGCTGGTTACATAGGTGGATTCAGTTTGTGAACATTCATTAAACTGATATTTGTAATGTGTGCACAGGATTAGACTTCATATTTCAATATAAAGAATAAAATCTAAAAATAAAAAAGGCACCCTCCACCTACTCTTGACTCCCACTCACTCAGCTCCTTCCTCAGAAGCAGCCACAGTTACGATCAAACAGAATAACCAGAGCTAGTCACGGAATGTGCAAGAACATGTCTGCATGGGTATATTGTGGGTATTCCTTTCTTTCTTCTTATTTCTGGAGAGCAAGTTTTTGTTTTATTTTCTAATAGCTTTATTTTTAGAGCAGTTTTAGGGTCACAATAAAATCGAGCAGAAGTACAATGAGTTCCCATCTACTCCCTGCCCCCACATATGCACAGCCTCCCTTATTATCAATCCCCCACAGGAGTGGTCCATTTGTTTTTTTTTTTTTTTTTTTTTTTTTTTTTTTTTTTTTTTTTTTAAAGATTTTATTTATTTATTTGAGAGAGAGAGAATGAGAGACAGAGATCATGAGAGGGAGAAGCAGACTCCCCGCTGAGCAGGGAGCCCGATGCGGGACTCGATCCCGGGACTCCAGGATCATGACCTGAGCCGAAGGCAGTCGTTTAACCAACTGAGCCACCCAGGCGCCCCAGGAGTGGTCCATTTGTTGCAATTAATGAACCTACACTGACACATCATAATCATCCAAAGCCCATAGTTTACATTAGGGTGTTCTCTTGGTGTACTCCTAGGGGTTTGGGCTAATGTATAATAAAATGTAACCATCATCGCAGATAGTATCAGATCGAGTATTTTCACTGCCCTAAAAATCCTGAAAGCAAGTTTTGATGGGCCTACCCCTATGTCCAGTTGACAATCTGTTACAAACGCAGATCTCAGGAGAAGGAAGAAAGAGCAGAGGAGATGAGAAGGAGCCCGGATGCTGGGTAACCCTCCTGGACCTGGCAAGATTCCTGCAAATGATTGTTGAATTGTCAAAGTGAATTTAAGGGCTTCAAAACGGATGGGCCTTCTTCCTAGTAGTGGGTTGGGACCCAGATGTAGTCATCTCATACCTTCTTTGTGTTTGAAACTCTAAGTATCCCTCTGGGCAGCCCTAGTCCTAAGCCTATTCATGATGAGCACTCGGCCTGATTTGTGATTCAGAATAACATCCATCTTTTATGTGAAACCATTTTCCTCATTCTGAAGCTATAACAATGTCTGACAATAGGATGGGATATTTGAAATCAGGGCCACCATGAAGCCATGGGAAGGCATCCTTGTATTTCTGGCCTTTTATTCTGTCTCATCCTTCTAGCTGGTGCCTTTCTCCTATACTTTTGGCAGCATCAACAACCCCAAATGTTATTCATCAAGACGCACTGCAAGTTCCATCTCTCCATGAAGTTCCCACCATGTTTCCCTGGAGGACTCTGATTTGCATCACTTCATCTAGCCCTTCTTTAAGTGGTCATCAGTCTATACTTATTGATTGCTGCCTACTAGGCTTCAAATACCATGCCATGCTAGAAATACTACAAGGAAGCAAACTCCATTCCTGTCCTCAATTTGTTCACATTCTAGGGTCAAAAGGAGGCATGTAAAATAATTTACCACGTTATTGCATGGTATCTGTACCAAGGATGGGGTGACTGATTAAATCCGCTAGGGTAGGAACCAAGAGGACAAGGCAGGCTTCACAGAGGTACCCCTGGAGCTTTGTATCTTGAAAAATTAGCAGCGCTTTGCTAGAGAGATCACAGGAAGAGAGCAGTACGTGTAAGACATGGGAGTATGAAGCACCTGTTGTCATTCATCATTTTGAGTATCACTGCACTTACTAGTCTTTCTAACTAGACTGTGGATAAGACTCATAACAGCCTGCTCTGTTCCCCTAGTCAAGTTCTAGACACTAAAATTAGAAACAAAAGATTAAGGGCAAACACAGGAAGAATCTTTTTAAAAGATCTAAGGGCCTAAATTTTACACATTCAACAAATCTCCATTTTTAGGATGCGAACTTCTCATCAGACTTGGAATATAAAGGAAACCTTCTTCTTCTTCTTCTTCTTCTTCTTCTTCTTCTTCTTCTTCTTCTTCTTCTTCTTCTTCTTCTTCTTCTTCTTCTTCTTCTTTAGAGAGAGAGAGTGAGAGTGGGGGAGGGGGAGCAGAGGGAGAGGGAGAGAGATAACCTTTAGCAGACTCCATGCCCATAACAGACTGAACCGCCCAGGTGCCCCTAAAGGAAACCTAAAGAGATGAAACAACTTCAATTGGAGCAGTTTTTATAATCATGGTCAAACTGTGATTAGCAGCTTGTCTTTTCTGTACATTCTGCCTTATTCAACACTCCATGCCTGGGTCCCCAAGGCTTGGCTCTCCAGCACTCAGGAGGATGTGAATTATTTTGAGGGTAATTGGGCTTGGCCTGTGACATAGTCACTATCTGAATCCACTGTTTGCTGCTTAATTGCTCTGTGATCTTGGGAAACTTACCTAGACAGCTGGGTCTTTGTTGTACCTTATATAATTGAGATAAGTATACATACTTTGTCAAGATTAAATGTTATAAGTGTTTCGAACATAACAGGCTCTCAATAATGTAAGCTTTTCCTTTCTTTCTTCTCCTTACTTCCCTTTCTAGCCCCTTCCCTCTTTCCTTGGAACGTTTAGGAAGAAATTTTGGAAAGAGCGAGTCTAAGAGTCGGAGAATGAAGAGATTCTGAGCAGCTGCGAGAGACTTTGGGAGAGGTAAATGGATGGGTAGAGAGGAATTTTAAGACATTTTGCTGTGTTTCTTGCAATTTAACTCCACTGATAAATGCCATTGCCTCTGAGAGGTCTCCTTAAGACTGAAGTTGGATGTTTCTTTGGAACAGGGCATCAGGCTGAGACTGGCCACAAGGGGGCTCAGCTTTGTTGGGGTGCACACATTGCAGAGGAAGGGTAGAATATTAGTAATCTAGAAGAAGAGAAGATTCAAGGTCATACTCTTGACTTTAGTGTGTGCCTGTCATGCATTCCTTTAAGGGCTGTCACCTGGGAAAAGCATTAGACTTCAGATTAATATGCGGCTGGCTAAGGGCCTTTTCTCAGTAATATCTTGGAGCTTTCAAGTAGCTTATCCCCATTACTAGAAGGGATTATGCAAAGATCCTCTGTCCATTTGACAGGGATTCAGGCACAGTGGGGAGATGGGTGCAATGACCCAAGCTATGTCTCCCGGACCTGTGTCTATGATTCTATAATGACTTACTTGGATCCTTCTCTATGTCACCCACCCCACTCCTGGGCAAGAGAGTCCCAACGTCCAGTTAGTGTTCTTCCGCCCTCCCACTTCAGCCCACAAAAACCAAAGGGCTCTCAGTTGCGAACAAATCTGACTGACAATTAATTCTCCAGGGCTAATGGTTGAAGTCACTTATTCTCTCAACAGCACTTTCATTTTAATGGGGGCATCAAGCCTTGGCCCAGGAGGGACTCTTTCATGGAGGGATTCCAGGCAATGTGGAATGCAGACAAGAACAGAATGGGCTGGCATCTCGCCCGAGGTCACACAGCACGGTGGTGGCAGAGCTGTAAATAAAACTCAGCTGCCTCAACTCCCAGTCTCACACAGCTGCCCCAACCTGAGGCTGCCTCTCTTTTGGTCAGAACAGGGACTTGCGACCCTATTCTTGAACTGTGTTAGTGACAGTGGCCTGGCCTGAGTGTGAAGAGGCTGTGATGTGAGACCCAAACAGTCCTCCCTCGCTGCCAGAACCCAGCATGAAGAACAGGAACGTTGAGGAGGCTTGATCAATAGATATTATGCAAATGCCTAGAGCAATAACATTCCCTTCCATCACCAAGCTAACAGTCCCAATAAAGGGTGTGCCTAGATTCTGACAGTTTTATTTTTCCTGGTTTGTCAGATGGAAACCAGGGTCTGACTGATGTCCACATGAAAGCGTAAAAGGTACATGACTGGCAGAGGCCCAATTCCTTTTTCTCTGAATTAGAGGCCTTTGCACCATGAGCTTCCAACAGGCTGGCTCTGTGCACATCAATTATGTTCCCTGGCTGAGAGCCTTGCTGAGTAGGAAACATGCCTAGAGCCACGATGAACCTCATTTGTGATGCAGCCCCCATAGCAAGGAAGCAGCGCGCAGCGGTCCCCACATCCCCTCCTTCCTTTCCCTCTTCACCTCCTCCCACGTGTCGCTGCAGCTAAGGGATCCTGAGGTCGGAGGATTTGTTACACTTATGTTTGTAGTGTACAAGAAAAATCACATTCTTCATCTTCTAAACCTGAAATTAACTGCTAGTATGAACGCCGACTCTGTTGGAAAACTTAATTGCAGTCAGTCAATTAAGTGTTTACTCTTCCCCTGTCTCTATAGTCCTGTTTAAGTTCTAGAAAACTTATGCAGCATCAAGCCGTGTATGTGCGAGTGTGTGCGTACATGTGTGTGCATGCGCACGTGCGTGGGGTCTGGTCCTAGGTGTCTTCCCTTATCCTCACTGGCATCTACTAAGAAGTGCCCAATCCCATCTTGCCTTTGGTTGTCAGCAGATCACAGTGATGCCTGCCTGGTTCCCACTGCACAGCCCCTTTCGGCCGCCGGCTCTCTTCTCTTGGTTGCTCAGAATACATTCCTCTGTCCCTGCACCAGGATGCAGGGCAGCCTCTTCAGACTGCATGTGGCTATTTCAGGCTCTCTGCCTACACACCCACACAGACGTTTCTTCACACTTTCAGTGCTGGGTGGAGGGGGGGACCCAGTGCCTCACTCATCCCCTGGACTCTCTCTTGAGAAAGTGGGTCACAGACCTCCTTGCTCTTGAATTTCTCTGACTTGTAGCTCCCCTCTCGTGTCCCCCTAATGTTTGTCCTGTAGTGGCTCAAGACTCAAGAGCCCCTTCTCAGCAATAGCTTGATGATGTCTTGGCTCTTGTCTCTTGCACACGCTCCTTTGCCTTTCCCATTTCTGGATCCAGGTAGCCTAGCTTTTCAGCTTTTCTTCCAAATCACTTGAAATTCAAAAGCCAAGAAGTAGACGATTTTTTGTTTTCGTGTTCCTTTAATAAACCTTCGTTATGGCAGTAAAAGCCTCATGGTATAGTTGTCCAAATGGAGGATTATGTAGTGATAGAAATGCTAAAGAGGAGAAGGGGAAGAACACATCGGTTGAGAAGCAAAAACATCTTACGGTTACATTAGATTTTTAAAACTTGCTTGCAGTTATTCTCAAACAGAGCTCCAGAGAAAATTAAGCCTTAAGGAAAATGATTGGAGTTTTCATTTTCTCAATGTTCCCAAGGTTGATGGCTTCCCAAAGTTGCCAAAGGCAATTCCCCAGGGTAATTCTGGATGCACAGGAGAAAAATAATTCATTAAATCAATGGATGCTTTGTGAAAGCGATTCTCAAAGTGTGATCTAAGGACACCCCTAAGGGCTCCTGAGACCCTCGATCTATCAGGTCAAAACCATTTTCATAGTAACACTAAGACTTTATTTGTCTTTTTTACTTTCATTCTCTCATGAGTGTACTATGGCCTTTGGAAAATTCCTCTGTGCAAACATAAACATCTGTGTACACACAGAAAACAGGTGTATAAAGATTTCATATGTTAGAAATATCAGATAAATAATATTATATAGCTTTTAAAAATATGAAAATAAAACAAGGGATTCTAAATTTGATGAGATTAAAAGACAACTATAACTGAGCAGATATATTAAAACAAGAACAAAATTGAACTTTGAGAAATGAAGAAAAATTACGTGATAATTCAAATTAAAATCCCAATAAACATTCTAAATAGAAGATTGGAACCAGATGAAAAGAGAATTGTAGGCTTGAAGATAGGTCTGAAGAAATTACCCTGAAGGCAATGGAGATAAGGAGATGGATCAAAGAGAAGTTCAGACACATAGTGAATAGAACAAGAAAGTCCAATGAAAATCTCATTGGAGTTCCAGAAGATGATAAAGAGAATGGAAAAGAGGCATTACTCAAAGAGACAGTGGCTATGACTTTTCTATAATTGAAGGATTCCAGTCCTCAGATATAAGAAAACTGACAATGTCTGGGTGTTAAATATCCCATACAATTTTCAGACAATGTGCAGATTTAGGAGGAGGAAAGAGTTTGTGTTGTCTCGAATCACTAACAAAACAGAGTTGTCATTATGAACAGAAGGCCTTGGGGACCAGGGCTTCTTAATGGAATTCCCAGAGTTTCAAACACAAAGAAGTGTTGGGGAGACTTTATCTGAGTCCAGGTCAACACTAGGAAAAAGGCCTGGCCATCAGAATTCACTTTGATGGTTCAACAAACATTTGTTGAACTCTTGCCAGTTTCCAGGAGGGTCACCCAGCATCAGGACTCCTTCCTCCCTCCTCCACTCTCCCTTGTCCTCTTATCCTGAGGACTCCTCCCCCTCTGTAGCAGGCAGCCAAATTGCACACAGGACTAGGCACATGAATACTTGCTCTAAGGAAAGAAGAAAAAAGAAGTACCTACAACATAAAAACACAAAGCATTTAAAAATATATATATATCAGGCAAACATTAACTAAAAAAAAGATGCTATTGCTACATCCATACAAGATAAAATCTTAAAAGCTAAAAGCATTACTGAAGATAAAGAGAGTTACTGAATATTGATTAAAAGTTTAATTCACAGGGAAGACATAGCAATTCTAAACCTGTTAGAAAAAATAAAGTAAAAAATAATAGAACTATTGGGAGACAGACAAATATACAGCCGTACCTGCAGATTTTAGCAACTTCTTTTAGTTATTTATAGATCAAGTAGATAAAAAATCACTAAGGATAGAAAAGATTTGAATTACACAATAAACAACCTTGACCTGATATAAATATATAAATAATGCTCCTCAAATCTGGAGAACACATATTTTCAGAGGTGCACAGCACATTATATAATTGTTATGCATTAGACCATGTGTCAAGTTTCATCCAATTTCAAAAAGTCTAAAACCTACAAGACATTAAGCTAACAATAACAAAGACATAATTAGACAAGTCTGGCCTTCTGGAAAATTAAAAAACAGACTTCTAAATAACAATTTGTCCAAGAAGAAATCATAATAGAAATTATAGATTGATTAATCATAATGAGATAGTAACGAAACTAGTATCTGTCAGAACTTGTGAGAGGAAATGAAAGTATTTTTGAGAAGTTACCTTTAATCCCTAAAAACTTATTTTAGAAAAGAAGAAAGTATGAAAATAAATGATCTGAATATCTAACCTAAGAAACTAGGAAACGGTGGAGGTGGTATTACTGCAAGTGGTGGAATAGGGAACGCCATGGTTCCATCACTCCAGAAACTCATAAGCTAGCGGAAATCTCAGAATCAACTTTCAAAGAACTCTGAAATACAGTTAAAAAATAACCTTACAACAACCAGAGGAAAGCCTAAGAAATTGCTGCATTGCGGTGAGAGAGTGCTATGGCATTTTAAATTGCCTGCTTGCCATACCTGACTCCTCAGCTCAGCAGTGGCCATAAAGACACTGGTGTAGGTTGCTAGGGCCAAGGGAGCAATACAAATCCTATTTTCAAAGAGCTGTGGTTGTGTTTTGACCTGTCTGGCAGCTCCCCTTACCACTGGTACAAGTGTGCCTTCATTACACCTGACTCGGAGTGTTCCCAGGACTGAAGAGCTTCCCCAAGTGGCACTTGCTGAAGACATTTAAAGACAAAGGTATTGAATACAGTCGTATGGAGAAAGGAATAATAATAGGGACAAGTATAGACAAATCAAAAAGCCTGGGAAAGAAGATATTTGGGGGAATAAAGGCTTTCAAAAGCACCCATGAGTATAGGTGCTCACACACGTGCTCAGGGCTGCATGAATTCTCAGATAAGTCCAGAGAAAATCTTATAAAAGCTTTCACTTCTGGGAGTCTCAGAGGGAGGGAGAGAGACAGAAAAGGTCAGAAAGAATATTTGAAGTAATAATGGCTAAAACTCTCCCCAATTTGAAGAAAGACATGACTTATATATGCAAGAATCCCAGTGAATTCCAGGCAGGGTAAACTTGTAGAGATGCACAACAAGACACACTGTAGTTAAACTGCTGAAAGCCAGAGAGAAAGACAGAATCTTGAAAGCAGTGGAAGAGAAGTGACTTGACATATACAAGGGATCCTCCATAAGAATAACAGCATATTTCTTTTCTGAAACTATGGAGGCCAGAAGGCAGTAAGAAGACATATTTAAAGTGCTGAAAGAAAAACTGCCAATCAAGTTTTATATCCAGCAAAACTGCCTTTTAAAAAAAGAATGAGAAGCGAAGATATTCCCAGATGAAAAATGAAGAAGCACCTCACAAGTGGACATGCCCTAGGAAAAATATTTCAGACTGAAATGAAAGGCCACTAAACAGCGACTAGACACCATGTGAAAAAAATAAAGAACAACAGTAAAGTTCAAGGCAAAGGTAAATATAAAAGCTAGTATTATTGCACTTCGGGTTTGTAACTCTTCTTTTTTTGTTCTATTTATTTATTTATTTATTTATTTATTTATTTATTTATTTATATTAGAGAGAGAGTGTATGTGCAAGTTGTGGGGAGAGGCAGAGGGAGAAGGAGAGAGAGAAAATCTTAAGCAGGCTCCATGCCTAACTTGGAGCCTGATGCAGGGCTAGGTCTCTGAGTCGAAATCAAGAGTTGGACAGTTAACCAACTGAGCTACCCAGGTGCTCCTGTTCAATATGATTTAAAATACAATTGCATACAGCAATAATGATAAATATATGTCAATGGACACACAATGTATAAAGATGTAATTTGTGACTAGCAACAGAAAAAAGGATGAAGTTAAAAAGGCACAAAATTTTTGTACATTGTTGAAACTAAGTTGGTATTAATTTTC
Organism: Mirounga angustirostris; assembly: GCF_029215605.1. Taxonomy (NCBI): domain Eukaryota; kingdom Metazoa; phylum Chordata; class Mammalia; order Carnivora; family Phocidae; genus Mirounga; species Mirounga angustirostris. Next base: position 42,186,574 of record NW_026991720.1, read on the forward strand.
AAACTTGATTGTATGAATTATCACAGTTACAAAGTTAAGATGTTAATTGTAATCCCATGGATAACCACTAAGAAAAATATAAACTAAAAAACCCCCAGAGAAATAAGAAATTATAAAAACTATACACTAGGAAAAAAAAATCAATTATTCCTAAAAGGAGGCAGTAATAAAAGAATTCAGGGACAAAAAAGCTATAAACAGGAAACAAATATCAAAATGACAGAAGCAAATCTTTCTTTGTTAGTAATTACTTTAAATGTAAATGGATTAAACTATCTAATCAAAAGGTAGAGAATTGATAAAAATCATTATCCAGTTATATGTTGTTTAAAAGACATTTTAGTTTCAAAGACATGAATAGGATGAAACTAAAAGAATGGGGAAAAAAATCCAAGCAAATAGTACCCAAAAGAGAGCTGGTGTGGCATTACTAATTCATTCATTCAGTAAATATTTATTAAATGACCCACGATGGGCCAGACACTCTTCTAGGTGTAGTGAATAAAATAGATAAAAAACTTGCTTTAATGGAGCTTACACTCCAGTGTCCATTATTGGATATATTTGAAGGTGAGACAACTGGATTTCCTGATAGACTGGAAATAGAGTGTGAAAGGAAGAGTCAAACATATCTCTGAGGTTTTTGTCCTGAGTAATGCTAAGAATGGCATTGCCATGAATTGAAATGGTACCCCATCTTCTAGATTCCACACTTTCTAGAAACCACATTTTCTAGATTCTCCTTCCCTGTAATATTCCAAGTTAGAGTTTTTCAATGAGAAATTTGAGAAGCAAAAGTGAGGAGAAACCATTCTGTCAGTAGGCCATAGAAAGCACGTGTATAGGCAGCTGCAAGATTTACAGTGGCTTCTCAGGCTTCTGGAAGAACGTGTTTTGCTTCTGAGGTTGAGACAGTTGGTGGGAGATTTGCCATAGAATCTGAGAATTGCTGCAGTTCTCTAGAGAACATTTGAGAGCCACTGGCTTCTTGGTCTTTGTTCTTCCAACTGTGTTCACATTTGAGAAAGCACCCATTTAACTACTACATTTCTTTATTCCTATAACAGAGTGACTTTGATTCATTGACAAAATCTGGACTGATACAGATGGGAAAGGATCCGAGTAGAGTAGGTTTAGGGAGAGAGGATCAAAAATTCAGCTCTGGATATGGATTGTTTGACACATTTTTTTGTGGCAAAATCTAGTAGGGTTGCATATTCAAGTCTAGAAATTAGGGGTAAGGTTTGGCCTGGAGATATAAATGGGAAAGTTTGGGCGCCTGGATGGCTCAGTCAGTTAAGCGGCTGCCTTCAGCTCAGGTCATGATACCGGGGTTATGGAGCTCCATGTCCGGCTTCCTGCTCAGTGGAGAGCCTGCTTCTCCCTCTCCCTCTGCCTGCCGCTCTGCCTACTTGTGCTTTCTCTCTCTCTCTGTCAAATAAATAAATAAAATCTTTAAAAATAAATAAATAAATGGGACAGTTATTGGCAATATAGATGATGTGTAAAGTCATGCTGCTGTATGAGATCACTAAAGAAGTGGGTGTGGCTAGGGAAGTGTAAAGGTGTGAGAACCAAGTTCTGGGACACCCCAAATTAAAAGACCAGGGAGAAGATGAGAAACAGGGAAAGGAGACAGGGAAGGAAGAACCAGTGGGGTGAGATAAAAACCAGGAGAGTATGGTGTTCTGAAAGGCAAGTTTGGAAAGTATTTCAGGGAGTGGGGAGTGATCAGCTATGTCAAATTCTGCTGACAGGTCAATCAAGATGTCTGAGAACTGAACATTGCTTATGTTTACCATAAATATGGAAGCTAGAGACAAGTAAAAATTTGGGAGAGAAGGAAGATCAACTGTTTTATCATCATCAAAAACAACATTTTCTGTACTCTTTTTTTCAATGCAAGGCCTTACTTCTTTATATAGCTGAAGTCCACTGTGCATATATAATCCTCTATCTCGCTTTTCATTTACTTTATGAGGTTTTTTCTATACTATTACAAATTTATTATTAACATTATTTTTAATGGTACGTTATATTCTTTGAGAGGGTGTAGCATATGTTATTTAACTGTTCCTTCAATATTGAACATTTAAGTTGTTGACAATTTTCTGCTGTTACAAATAGCCTGTGATAAAAATCTCTTTGCCAAAAGCTTCATCAGCAGTTTTAGATGACTTCCCCAGGGTAGATTATCAAAACCTTCACTGCTATTTTTTTTGAAAAAGAACATTTTTAAAGCTCTGTTTCAGGCTTTTGGAAATTAACTCATTAAACAATACTTTTCACAAGATCCATTTTGCTTTCTCGAGAGCCCGAGGTTAAGAACTCCCACTTTTTCAATTCTTAAATTCCAATAATCACCCAATTTATTTTTGGGGGGAAAGAAGGAAGGCTGGTATGACATTTGTGGGGAACATATGTATAGGACCCAAATATATATTCACTTATTCACTCATCTATTTATTCATTCATTTATTCACTTATCGAAGTCAGCAAAATAGAAAAGAAGGATAGGGCTCTGGGATAAGAAACGAGAGGGTTGGCCATGCTGTGAATGGTGCAAGTTGGCCTTCCTCCAGGGTGTTTTTTTCTCTAAAACCTCCAGGGCCTCCCCATGAAGCATGGCCATCTCTGTCCCTATGCATAGCTATGCATGGAGCTTGGGAAGGGAACATAGTAATCCATGGACTATTCCTGGGCTTCACAGGACACTGGCAAGGCTCAAGGGAATGGAAAATTGGAGACTCACTGAAGTTTTGCTGGTAACCTCTCGTTTTTGCATACCCTACATATATTTCTGCTGATGACAGTATCTCAATGATCCTTTCCCCAATCAGGTCATAATGCACATGATTTAGGTAGTGTTAACCCCATTCCTCCCACCAAGGGTGGACTCATGACCCAGGCCTGGCCAATCAGTATAGTCCACCCATGGCCAAGCCTAGTGCTGCTGGGGTCCCTTGTGGAGAGTTCCTGCCTAAGAGAAAAATACAATCATTAAATGGGCAGAGAAGAACAGGAGAAAACAGGTAAGGCCAGCGGGAGATGAAAGAGAACACACTTGCAGGTGGACATTGGTTTTCAAGAAGAGTGAAACCTAATAATTGCTATGAAACTTCATGGCCATTTTGACCAATTTGCTGAGAATCGCTGTCCTCTGAGGAGATGCTCCACCTCAATCTTAAATAAAAGAAATGATAAATCTAGTCTCAGATTTGAGCAAAATCCACATAATGAAATACTGCTATTTCAATTTCCAGATCTCCCTTGAGAACACACATCTATAGTCAAGCCATTTTCTTTTTTTTTTTTTTTTTTAAAGATTTTATTTATTTGATAGAGAGAGAGACAGCGAGAGAGGGAACACAAGCAGGGGGAGTGGGAGAGGGAGAAGCAGGCCTCCTGCTGAGCAGGGAGCCCGATGCGGGGCTCGATCCCAGGACCCTGGGACCATGACCTGAGCCGAAGGCAGACGCTTAACGACTGAGCCACCCAGGCGCCCCTATAGTCAAGCCATTTTCTCTTACGACTTTTGAGAGCATATGATTTTCCTAACACTAGCCAACCAATTTGAAAAGAATTATTTTTTCAAGTAATAGAGGCTTTCTTTGCTGACTGCCCCTCCAAGGTTGTAGGTTTGTGGGACAAGCTAGGTTTTGAAGAAAACTATCAGTTGTAGTATATTTAAAGCTTGAAATGTGTTTAACTTTAAGAAGGTCCTCCATATTTTCTATTTTAATGAGTGCCATTTTATCCTCCAAGCTGTCTAAGACCTATCCCTTGAAGTTAGATACTTCCTGTTCCTCCATTTCTATCAGTCATCATCAAATTCTAACTCCTGAATGTTTTTTGAATTCATCCACATCTACTTCTATTGCTTGGTTTGGTTTAAACAGCAGAATTCCCACCTTTCATCTTGCATCAGAATCATCTGGAGAACTTTAAAAAATATCAGTACCCAGGTGTCACTCCCAGAAATTCTGATGCAGTTGATCTGGAATGGTATTCAGGAATCTGCACTCTCAAGAGCTCCCCAACTGACTCTAATATCCAGCCAGGGTTGAGAACCACTGGATTTGAGACTACTTTGAGAACCTTATCATCTTTTTAGGATTATGAAAATATTCTCCTAAATTGTCACCTTGAGTCCTCCAGTCTGGTTCCTTCCCAATCTGTCCTCCACTCCACTTCCTGGGAAATCTTTTGGGGGAATGAGTTTCCATGAGAACCTGTCCGGTTTTGTTGCTCTCATGGTTGTGACCCTTCTGTGACCCTAACCCAAATGCATGGCTGGAAACACAACCTCATGGTGAGCTATCCACCCCCATCTCCTCAATATCAACTCCTATGCCGTTCCTTTTCCAGTTTATTCTATGGTGGTACCAAAGCAGTCTTTGTTATTCATAAGAGAAATATCTTAAAAGACAGTTTTGACAACTCTATTTTCTTGGATGTCATGTAATTTCTTTCCATACATGCAGTATATCATACCTGAAAAATTTGTGACTTCAATGACTCTATAAATGCAGAACTAAGATAATTGAAATACCAAGTACAAGTACGTACACTTTGCCATGAAAATAACCTCCATACACTTTTGTATTGCATCTTTATAGTAACATGGACCAAGAATGATGAATAGGTTAAGCATTCCAGTAGAGTCTACATTTGTACAGAGGTGTGATTAAGGAGTCCTTAATTACAAGTCCACTCCTGGGACGCCTGGGTGGCTCAGTTGGTTAAGTGTCTGCCTTTGGGTCAGGTCATAATCCCAGGGTCCTGGGATCAAGTCCTGCATAGGGTTCAGTGGGAAGCCTGCTTCTCCCTCTGCCCGTGGCTCCCCCTGCTTGTGCTCTCTCTGTCAAATAAATAAATAAAATCTTAAAATTTTTTTTTTAAGATGTCCTCTCCTCACAAAGCCCTGTTATCTAAATTCTGCAAAGGAAAAATATTTCCTAAAATTTCCAACCAACTTTTATTTTTCCCCATATGCCATCAAAGTCTTAATGGTACTTCCGCTGTGCATGGGTTCTGTAAAGAGTCAGATACCTGCTAACACTGTAAGTTCACCATCATTTGATCATTCATTTATTGTATTCTAACCGTATGAGCAATTCTTGAATTGGTTGAGGCAATCATTAAAACGGATTCACGAATTGCCTTTACTTCTTTCTAATGCTGTACTCATTGTCATTCAAACTTTAACAAATAGATGAGTTCATATTTCTCTTTGTCATTGATCCACAATTTCTTTTTTTCTGTCCAAGAACTAATAATCTCTCACTCTTTACAGTCACCACGAGCATTGGCAGTTAACACCCCTTTTTGTGCCCACTCTTTACAAAATATCAGCCAATTGTAAAAGTGTGCATGTGTATTTGCAGATAAATACACAAAAAGATGTTTAGTAGAATGTGACTTCTGGGTGGTCAGCTCATCTCATTCACTAGTTGAGTGATGTACTTTGCACAATAACCTTAAATTGTGGGTGAGTCACATCCAGCCTCAGTAAAATTAAAATTGCTAAAACGTCACGGACTTCTGGTATGGATACCCGGAGAGTCCAACACCCACCATAGAATTCTGGTATGGATGAACAGAATAGTCCGAAAGCAACCCTGGGAATTCTCACTCAGTTGCCTGGATGATGAGCCAGCAGAGACAGTGGGGTTTTTCCCATGTCAGAGATAGAGCTGTACTTGTACTTAACTTCTTGGGTCTCAAGCAGGCAGCTGGCTTTCCTAAACAACTATTATAAACAACTCACATGGAAACCACCCTGCCTAATGCCCAGGCAGTCCTCTTCTTGCCCCCCACCACTTCCCTTCCCCACCACTAATAAACTTGCCTTATCCCTTGATAAATAAGAAAGGTGAACAACTGGAGGAGCTGGGTCTCTTTCCTGGGAGGTATACTCAAGACCTGCCCCAGCACTTCCCAGGGGGAGAGGTTAGAGAAACACGCTCTTTTTTACTGACACTTGCTTTGCAAATTTCATTGAAAACTCCTGTTATCCATAACCTGTCAGGTGAACCTGAGCCTTCTTATATGATAAACTTTTAGTGTCACTTAGGAATTCTGGAAAGTGAGAAGCCAAAGCGTCACTTGTTTATATAATGACACTACTGTGCCCCATCCTGTCTTGTGCCCCTCTCCCTTTGCACATTCTGTTCTTCCGCCTATAATCCCTTCGTCTACTGACCACCTGGAAACCTCTAGTGGGACTTCAAAATCTGTCTGTGCAGTAGGAACCCTCATCCCCTGGCCCTCATCCAAAGCAGAGAAAAAGCACCCTCTCCTCCTTGCTAGGGACAGGTGCAGCAGACATAGGTAATTCTCAGTACTGAGGCATTATTTTCCAGGATTGGCTCATCCTAGGAGCCAAGGTTTACCACTGCTGTGTATTTTTTATGCACAATTAATTTTTTATTTTATTTTATTTATTTTTATTTTTTATTTTTTAAAGATTTTATTTATTTATTTGAGAGAGAGAGAATGAGGGAGAACACATGAGAGGGGATAGGGTCAGAGGGAGAAGCAGACTCCCTGCCGAGCAGGGAGCCCGATGTGGGACTCGATCCCGGGACTCCAGGATCATGACCTGAGCCGAAGGCAGTTGCTTAACCAACTGAGCCACCCAGGCGCCCCTGCACAATTAATTTTTTATTACGTAAGTAGTAGTTAATTACATATGTAATTTCTAAAAAATTACAAAGTACCAAAAAGCTAAATATGACCCAGAAATAGATACTTCCTAATGTTTTGTTGATACCATTTCAGATTTTATTAAGAAGAACTGGCCTGATGCCCTACTAATTTCTTGAAACCTACTTTCTTTTCTTAGTAGGAAAACATGGCAGCTCATTGTTAGTCTTATTTGCATTCATTTACTTAGTGGCAACATTAAACATTTAAAATAGCCTTACTGATAAGTTGCATTTCCTTTTTTATTTTACCTGTTCACATATTTGTGCTTATTTCTTTAAGTATTGATCTTCTTCTTATTGATTTGTCAGAAGTCTTTATTTGGTGAGAGTATTAACTTGTTACCAGCTATGCAAATACTACTCATATTGTAAATATTCTCATTTATAATTTTATTTTTTACTTTTCACTTTATAATTTAAAATTTGTGTTTTATTTATTTTTTTATTTATTTATTTTTAAAGATTTTATTTATTTATTTGAGAGAGAGAATGAGAGAGAGAGAGAGCATGAGAGGGGGGAGGGTCAGAGGGAGAAGCAGACTCCCTGCCGAGCAGGGAGCCCGATGCGGGACTTGATCCCGGGACTCCAGGATCATGACCCGAGCCGAAGGCAGTCGCTTAACCGACTTAGCCACCCAGGCGCCCCAAATTTTGTGTTTTATATATTTTGGTCAAACCTGTTAGTCTTAATAATTTCTACCTTGATGTCACACTTAGAAAAATCCTTCCTCACCCTAATTATTGAAATTTTTTCCCTAAAAACAATTTCATGTTTATATTGGTATTTTTGCTTATTTAAGTAAACCTCCTTCCTTTTCTTCTTCCCTCTCTTCCTTCCTCCAGCAAATGCTTTTTAACCCACCAGTTATTTTTGATGCTACAGAAACAGCAGTGAACAAAGATGATACACTTCCTGTCTTCATAGTTAATATTCTAATGAGAAAAACAGATAATAAACACAAAACCCAAATAAATACAGATCATCATGTTACAGAGTGGTAAGTGTTATAACAAAATATGGAAGGGGTAAGGAGCTAGAGGGGAATGGGAGTGTTATATAAGTAAGCCAGAGACGGCCTCTATATAATGGCTCCTAGCTTGCTTATTTTTCACAGCAGGCTGAGCTCTGTTAGTTCAAAAGCTCACTGGCACCAAGCTCAAAATTTTAAATCCAATTATTTTAAATATAGCCCCAATAAACAGCTTTTTAGCCATTGAAAATCTGCCTGCTTTGTACACCCTGAAACCCTGTCCAACATGTGCTAGCCATAGATAAGATAAATTCTGGGGCTGTATCGACCTCAAGCCGATGTTGTCAATTTTGGGGCTCCCTGCTGCTGAGTGGCATCATCTAGACACATAAACCTTCTCGATTCTACTCCCTGCTTGCCCTCCTGTCCTTCTGAGCAGTAACTCTTGTACCATAGCCTCTGGGTCATGTTGCCACGAAGAACTTGCATACAAACTTGTCAAAGTAGCACCTAAATAAAGCTTGTGTGCATTACTGCCACCTCGTGGTCATATCTTTTTCATCCATTACCCCTGGAAATCCGTCCAACCCTCTATAGGGCGCTGCTATTTTACTTACGGGCCTCCCTGAAGAGGGAACACTGAGCAGAGACCAGCAAATAGCTTTGGCAGAAGACAATCCAAGTCAGACGGAAGAGCAAGCACAAAGGGCTGCAGGCAACTTGGAAATAATTCAGCTAGTTTGCTATTATTAATTCTCTAATTTTGTTGTGGTCAGAATAGATACACTGTATGTTCTGAATTATTTTAAATTCATGGTAACTTCTTCCATTAATTAGTGTATGTTCTATCTTGGTGTGTCTCATGCACATTTAATTAGGATGTTTATTCTGCTTCTGTTGAATAGAATGTTCTAAGAATGTCAGGTTAACTTGATAATTTGTGCTATACTTGTTTTTTGTTAAAAAAATAATGTTTTTATTAATAAATTAAAACAAAACAAAACAAAACAAACAAACAAAAAACACCAAGGTCTGTGGGCAGCAAGGACCTAAGCATGTGCCCAAAAGCAGGAGCATCAATTGGCCACTGTTTATTCAACCACCTTGCCCCACCCCCGTTCATTTCAAAAGCAGTTTTCCTCTATCTTAAAGTCTTATGTATATTTGCTTTGCTTCTAGCCTTTCATTCTGTTCCTTCACTTTCAGATCTTAACCCAGCACAGACTTGTTTTAAGATGAGCAGCTACATTTTACTTACTGTTGTCCTTATAGAAAATTTCTTGGAAAATATCAAGAGTGTATGTTTCCAGATGTGCTTTAAAATAATATCTGCTAGTTTTAAATTAAAAATCCAGTTAGAGTCTTCATCTGAATTGCATGAAACTAAAATTTCGATTTTGGGATAACTGGAATCTTTACAAGCTGGTGTATTTTGACCAGAAACATCGAATGGATTTTCAGTTATTAAATTTTCTAAATGTCACTTAGTTAACTGTTCATATAAATCACTACATTTATTTCAAAGTGGATTCACATGCATTTTGTGTTTTGGTTGCTCTACGAAAATTTAGTTTTTTATTGTATTTTCTAATAGGTTATTGTTAGTATACAAGAAAGCTAATTGCTTTTTATATTTGTTGGTTTTATAATCAGCTACTTTAATTAAATCTCTTATTAGGCCCAATGGGTTTTCCAAACAATCTTGCATTTTCTTCTTAGATAGTTACATCATTTGCAAACTGATAATTTCACTCATTTTTTTTTCACTTACATCTTTTATTATATTGTTTTCTTATTGGATTGCATTAGCTAAATTCCTTAGGGAGTTTCCTTTTGAACTGCAGAATCTTTGTATGTGTTCATTGATTTTTCTATCAGAGGTTGGTGTATTTTTTCAAGATGTTTAAATCTTGCAAAGTTCAGGGATACATCTCTTCTCTGGGATCGAACATATTTTGACTCTTTTATTCACAAGGAGATGGAAACTTCAGGAAACAAAGAGACAAACAGAGATTGGTCAATAGGTTTTGCTTCTCCTTTATTCCCTCTTAAGTCTAAGAAAAAGCAGTCTCCAGAGATTACCCGTATTGCCATAGCCCTCAGCAGGATGGGATTCTTGTGGGGCCTGGACCCTGGGGCTGACAAGGCACCCTGGGAGAGGATGCTGTGCTCAGAGGGGTTGTACTTAGAGCTGAGCCTCTGAGGGGGGAAATGGGTGACAGTTCTTGCCAAGGGCTGGTGGTAGGTGCGTGGACGCCCTGATCAATTTCTTTGAGAGACTATGAGCACACAGAGAAATAGAATCTCACTTTCATTTTTCTCTCAGGAGGCAGAGGAACAAACAAATTTCTCTCTTGCATTTAACAGCAACATAAAAAGCAAGCAAAAAATGTTTTCTAAACAAAAAGGGACTGTAATGAAGAATTTGCAGACAATTTATGTTGTCTCTTTGCTCCTATTTGCCCCTTATCTGGGAAGAGGCCCACAGAGACTGTGGTTAGTCGCCACGGTCTCCAGGCCAGTGGGCTTTCCTGTGACAAGACACTCGGTGCACGTGGCGGTCAGGGTCTCAAGCCCAGCAGAACGGTCCTTCCTGAGGCTCTTTCTTAACCCCAGACTTGGAATGGAGCTTATTTCTTTCACAGATGATATTACACTTCCTTAACTCCTTGGATCATTCCTGAAAACCCTTAGGTGAGCAGATACAAGTTGAGGGAGAATTTTCTCTAGTTCCATTTGGCCAGATCAAGATCCAGTTCTTTTTAGAGACTAAGGCAAAAGTACTAGCCCCACTTTGAGCTTTTGAGCTTTGTCAGGGGCTGAGGACCTGTCACATCACTCTAGTTGGCATCACCGCCCCAGGTAAGAATTGGCTCTGCCACGTGCACCCCACTCCTACACCCCCAGCCCAGTGCAGTCCCCCTCCAGTGTGCCTCTGTCACCCAGTATGGACTGGGAGGTCGCCATGAGCTGATGCTCTGGGACTGGGTCTGGTGCATTGCTTCCATAACTTATACCCAGAATATCCTTTAATTGGAGCTCTTGGTTTTCTGAGTTCTGGGATTGAGAATGGAGTCTTGATGGGTATGCCTTTCACTTGCTACAAAGGCAGGTTTCTGTTTTCTCACATGCTGCCTTGCCATGTCGCCTGCTCTGAATCCGGTAAGAAAGCCCTTTTCCGGGCGCCTGGGTGGCTCAGTTGGTTAAGCGACTGCCTTCGGCTCAGGTCATGATCCTGGAGTCCCTGGATCGAGTCCCACATCAGGCTCCCTGCTCGGCAGGGAGTCTGCTTCTCCCTCTGACCCTCCCCCCTCTCATGTGCTCTCTCTCTCATTCTCTCTCTCTCAAATAAATAAATAAAAAATCTTTAAAAAAAGAAAGCCCTTTTCCTTTTTTTTTTTTTTTTTTACCACATGCATAGCACTCTTTCCTATCATCAGGGATTCAGTTTTTATCGTTCCTTCTGTATTTTTGTTATATTATTTCAATGAGCATGTTTTTGGGGAGGGCAGGTAAGCTCATGTAGGCTCAGTTAGCCAACTTGAAACGAAGGGCAAGACTCTTCAGTAGTGTGGTGAGGTGCTCCCAATCCACGTATTTATAAGCAACTCTCAGATCCAGATTTTATTAAAAAAAAATGATTTCTGAGATCGGCTGAGCCTATAGTATAAGAACTATGTGTTATTCATTTATGCCATAGACTCAGTCATCCATTCAGCTACTTGCTTATTTGTTCATTCACTGAGTTACTTCACAGCATTATTGAATATCTTAGTCCGCACTGGAACAAGATACTGGAGGGGGGTGGTTACACGGGCCTACACATGCAGTAAAAGGCAGAGACACACACACATACTCACACACACACATACACACTTTACCTACATCAGTTTCCTGATTTGGATGTTATATTAAAGTTATGCAAAATGTTATGCAAAAACCACTGGGGAAAACAGATGAAAGGTACAGAGGATCTCTCTCTACTGTTTTTGTAGCTTCCTTCGAATTTATTCTTATTTCAAAATAAGTTAAGAATAAAGCAAACAAGATAAACATGATTCTTGCCCCCTTGGAGATCACTATTTATCAATGAATTCTAAAAAAAAACTGCACATGTGTTTGAAGATTGGCATCCATTTCCTTTTTAAAAAAATAGATTTCATTTTTTCAGAGCAGCTTTAGGTTCATTGCAAAATTGAGAGGAAGATACAGGGTTTCCAGACACCCCCTGCCCTTGCACATCATAACTTCCCCCACTAGCAACATCCTGGCCCACAGTGGTGCACTGGTCACAATCCATGAAACTTCATCGACACATTGTTATGTTCTCACCCAAAGTTCATCGTTTACATTAAGGTTCACTCTGGATTTAGACATTCTCTGGTTTTGACAAATGTTTATAATGACCTTTATCCACTTTGCAGTGACATACAGAATCGTTTCACTGCCCTAAAAATCCTCTGTACTTCGTCTGTTCATCCCTCCTTTTCCCCTCACTCCTGGCAACCACTGATCTTTGTACTGTTTCTAGTTCAATTTTAAAATAGAGTGGTTTTAGAATAGTTTTATCTTTCCCAGAAGGTCATATAGTTGGAATCACACAGTATGTAGCCTTTTCAGACTGGCTTCTTTCACTTAGTAACGTGCATTTAAATTTCTCTATGTCTTTTCATGGTTTGATAACTCATTTCTTTTTTTTTTTTTTTGCACAGAATAATATTTCATTGTATGGATGCACCACAGTTTATTTATCCATTCATATCCTCCCAAAGGACATATGGGTTGCTTCCAAGGTTTGACAGTATGAATAAAGCTGTTAAAATAATCCATGTGCAGGTTTTTCTGTGGAAATAAATTTTCAACTCCTTTCAGTAAACACCAAGGAGTGCAACTGCTAAATTGTGTGGTTAAGAGTATGTTTAGTTTTGGAAGAAACTGCCAAACTGTCTTCCAAAGTGGCTGTATCATTTTGTATTTCCACCAGCAATGAATGAGCATTCCCATTGCTCCACATCTTCACCAGCATTTGATGTTGTCAGTGTTCCAGATTTTGGCCATTCTGAAAGGAATATCGTGGTAACTCATTGTTGTTTTCATTTGCAATTCCCTAAAGCCACATGATGTGGGCCATCTTTTCATATGCTTATTTACCCTCTGTATATCTTTTTTAGTGAGATGTCTGTTCAGGTCTTTTGCCCATTTTTTAAAAAAAATATTTTATTTATTTATTTGACAGAGAAACACGCAGCAAGAGAGGGAACACAGCAGGGGGAGTGGGAGAGGGAGAAGCAGGCTTCCCGTGGAGCAGGGAGCTCGATGCGGGGCTCGATCCCAGGACCCTGGGATCATGACCTGAGCCAAAGGGAGACACTTAGCGACTGAGCCACCCAGGCGCCCCGTCTTTTGCCCATTTTAAAAATCAGGTTGTTCTCTTACCGTTGACTTTAAGGAGTTCTTTGTATATTTTATTGATAGGCCTTTATCAGAATGTGTCTTTTGCAAATATCTTCCCCCAGTCTGTGGCTTGTCTTCTCATTCCTTTGATTAACAAGCTGGTGACAACAGCTAGCTGGTATAGTGTAGGAAACCCCCTCACCACTGGGTTTTGCCCTCATTTTGGGGACCCTATTACGAGGGTTCTGATTATGAGCACAGGATCTGAGATGTCTTAACCTGCACAGAGCCTGGTTCCACTGCCTATGATGTGTGCAACCCAGCTAACCTTCTTCATCTCTCTGTCCTCAGTACCCTCCATCACAGCTGGAGAGAAAACCAACACTTATCCTAGGGTGGTTATCAAGATAGAATGAGCCAATCCCAGTAGGGGATTTAGTGTTGTTGAGGGGACATAGTAAATTCTTCAAAAGTGTGATTATGATATTCATGGTGACATCCTCTGTTGGCTTTAATGTCTTAGTTACTAAGTTTTAGTCTTGCAAGCCCTTTCTTTTTTTGCAATATGAGTGGCTTCAGGAATAGTTATGGAAATTGTGTTGGTAGTCACCTTGTGGCAGTTGGCGGGCTAGGTTTCAGAGCTCCCCTCTCTTTTTATTCCTTTCTAAAGTGGACTTTGAATGTATCATCCATTTGGTAGTTTGGTGACACTTGTTGTCTACTATGATTAGACATTCTCTCATCCAACCCCGTAAGCATCAGACATGCTACAAGCATATTACCTACCATACTGTCTGTTTTATAATTTTCACATACTACAATGATAATAATAATAATTACTCCCATTTTTTATCAATTGCCTACTGTAATGCACACACTTGTGCTAAGCACTTTGCATACATATACTATCTCATTAATTTTCACATATGATCATCCTATTAATAAATGGGAAATCTGAGATTTAGTTAATTGACTTGCCACATTCACCTTGTTGGTGAGACATGGAGCTGGGATTTGACCCCCAGAATCTGTTACTCCAAGTTCCTAACCACTAGGTGCACACCACCACCAAATATCCTACTTAGAGATTCTCAAAACAGTGCCCCCAAACCACCTGAGTAAGAGTAACTTTGAGGGAGTTGTTAAAAAAATCCAGCTTCCTGGGCCCTACCCAGACCTGTTGAATCATGCTGTCTGCTTTCTCTCCCTTTCTGAGCACACCTTATTGCTGCAAACGTTTTACACTTTATCAGAAGAAATAATCTTCCAGCTCCTGGGAACAGAGAACAGATGCCAGGAAGTGAAGTTGTGTGGGCTTATGGATAGAACTGAATGAGTTTATATCCAACCGTGAACAAAGGCTGACAAACTCTAGGGAAAACTTATATAATATGCTTTCCTTCTCTAGAGTTCTTGGGTTTATTTTTCTGAGTCTGTTTCTGTGGCAATATGGCTACACTATTTAGAGGTTTTCCTTTATGCTAGCTACACCATTTTTTCCAGATCTAGTTATAGGAAGTGATGAAAAGAAAGTCAACTTTAATTGTTTTTGGGGAAACAAGCCAGTAATTCAGGTCTGGGTGACTTTGAGGGCAAAAGTCAAAGTGAAGGTATAATGGGGCTTTCTTGATAATAACATATTCTTTAAAATAAAAGCCTAACTCCTCAGTGTGGGAGGTAGATGGGTTTTGGTTCAACCAAGTGGATAAGCTTTCTCTCTGACATCTATAGAAATTAGGTTATCTTCTTCGAGTTATTGTTGTAAAGACAAAATGAGATATATTCACAATAGGGCATGGCAAACTGACAAATGATCATACTATTTTATTACGATTACTATCATTATTATTGTTATGAACTATAACTGGTAAGAAATGTTGAGTAGATCAAGTGAAAAAGAAGTCTTTTGATAAAGAATTTCAGTGAAGATTTGAAATAGAAATTCCAATGACCTATTCTTGCTCTCAATGTCTGCTAAAGAATGGTACTGGCACAAAAACAGACATACAGACCAATGGAACAGAATAGAGAACCCAGATATGGACCCTCAACTCTATGGTCAAATAATCTTTGACAAAGCAGGAAAAAACATGCAATGGAAAAAAGACAGTCTCTTCAATAAATGGTGCTGGGAAAATTGGACAGCCACATGCAGAAGAATGAAACTCGACCATTCTCTAACACCATACACAAAGATAAACTCAAAATGGATGAAAGCCCTCAATGTGAGACAGGAATCCATCAAAATCCTAGAGGAGAACATAGGCAGTAACCTCTTTGACATCGCCCACAGCAACTTCTTTCAAGATACATCTCCAAAAGCTAGTGAAACTAAAGCAAAAATGAACTTTTGGTGCTTCATCAAGAGCAAAAGCTTCTGCACAGCAAAGGAAACAGTCAACAAAACGAAGAGGCAACCCACAGAATGGGAGAAGATATTTGCAAATAACACTATAGATAAAGGGCTGGTATCCAAGATTTATAAAGAACTTCTCCAACTCGACACCCAAAAAACAAGTAATCAAGTCAAAAATGGGCAGAAGATATGAAAAGACACTTCTCTGAAGAAGACATACAAATGGCTAACAGACACATGAAAAAATGTTCATCATCATTAGCCATCAGGGAAATTCAAATCAAAACCACATTGAGATACCACCTTACACCAGTTAGAATGGCAAAAACGGACAGGGAAAGAAACAACAAATGTTAGAGAGGTTGTGGAGAAAGGGGAACCCTCTTACACTGTTGGTGGGAATTCAAGTTGGTACAGCCCCTTTGGAAAACAGTGTGGAGGTTCCTCAAAAATTTAAAAATAGAGCTACCCTATGACCCAGCATTTGCACTACTGGGTATTTACCCCAAAGACACAGATGTAGTGAAAAGAAGGGCCATATGCACCCCAATGTTCATAGCAGCAATGTCTGCAATAGCCAAACTGTGGAAAGAGCCGAGATGCCCTTCAACAGATGAATGGATAAAGAAGATGTGGTCCATATATACAATGGAATATTACTCAGCCATCAGAAAGGATGAATACCCAACTTTTACATCAACATGGATGGGATTGGAGGAGATTATGCTAAGTGAAATAAGTCAAGCAGAGAAAGTCAATTATCATATGCTTCACTTATTTGTGGAACATAAGGAATAGCATGGAGGACATTAGGAGAAGGAAGGGAAAAATGAAGTCGGGGGGAAATCAGATGGAGAGTTGAACCATGAGAGACTATGGACTCTGAGAAACAAACAGGGTTTTAGAGGGGAGGGGAGTGGGGGGATTGGTTGGCCCGGTGATGGGTATTAAGGAGGGCACGTACTGCATGGAGCACTGGGTGTTATACGAAAACAATGGATCGTGGATCACCACATCAAAAAGTGATGAGGTATTGTATGGTGACTAACATAACATAATAAAATTAAAAAAAAAATGTCTGCTAAAGAGAGAGTGATAATTGCAGACAATCTTATTTTGTGCCATCTAGAAATTTGCACCCCCTTCATTCTGTATATAAAGGATGCTTTGTTCAAACCCTCAGGCTCTTGGAGTCCTCAGGGAGAGCCTGTCAGTGTGATGAATCTTCACGTTCTGACAGGGCCTCCAATCTGCTGGATGGTATTTTGGATCGGGTCCTTGGGGAAAGGACACTTCAGTCCCAGTGAAGTTCACAGTGATGATTACTGGGCAATGGGACATTGCTCTGCTATTGTAAGTCATTGGGGTCAAATGTGTTACTATTTCCTAGAAATAGAAACTGTGCTGTGCTTGGCTGATACAGGATTCCCAGGAGTTCTCCATTCAGGAGTAAATGAGGCACTCAGCAGAGAATAACCCCGTTCTGCAAAGTGGCCTTGGGTGGCATCCCCGGGGGATTGCTTCAGCCAAGATGGATGGATTCACTCTGACTTAATGCGCTCAGAGGTTCCAGAGGGAGTAGTGCTTTTTGCTCCCTTTGAAAATGTTAATTCAGCTTTGGTGACCATGTTTGCAATTTGGCTGGGAGAGGCCACTGTGAGGTCAAATAATGGGACCCACACTTCTGACTGCAATGATTTTCCTCTCCTCTCCATCTGGCTGATTCTTCCTTATTCTTTAAAAGAGGAGACGGAATTTCTTGCTGCACTGTTCAGTAATTATCTGCGGCTTCACTCCCTTATCTTCCCAATCTCCAGCGTCATTGGACCCTTGTTGTTGGAGTGACTCAAGTCTGCCATTTTTGTCCGTCCACCCTGCAGCTCACTGCCTGGCTTTGGGCACCCATCACCTCTCACCTGACTTGCTTCAGTGACTGTGTCTCTCATCCAGGCCCTCAAGTCTGTCTCCACCCTTGAAAATTGAATATGTCACAGCCTTGTTCAAACCTCTTACATGTAACTTGCAGAAAAACTAGAAAATCCAGAGAAGCCAAAAACAAACCAACATAAACCAGAAAATAACAAGCATGTAAAACCTTTCCATCCAGATGCAACAACTATTAACATTTAATTGCAGAGGTTTTTAGACTTTATTTTCTATTTATATGCATATGGTAATTTTTTTCCAAAGTAGAATTATACTGTAAGTACTGGGTTTTAACTTGATTTTTTTTTTACATGACCACGTATCAGAGCTTATTACCCTATAAGTGGATTTTATCTGCATTGTTCTATTGTATTCCATTATAGGTATAAATTATTGTTTCTACATCCAATGACACTGCTGTTTTCCTAATTTTTTTTTACTTTATAACATTGTAAATTGTATCTTTGTTTAGAGAGCATTACACTCATACTTAAATAATTTCTTGGGAAATTTTAATAGAATTATTAAGTTAATGGTATGTATGTTTATATATATACTTTTTAAAATATAATATTTGATATTTTCAGTTTACAACTGTGTGTACCAAATATGTATGCTTATTTGTTTTTTAATAATTTCAGGACTTCTATACTATGACTTCTTCAATCTCAGGTCTTTAATTCTGCTCCAACTCTTCACTGGTTGTGGAATACCTTTAAGTTTATTTTTTTATTTTTTTTTTAAGATTTAATTTATTTTTCAGAGAGAGAAAAAGCACAAGCAGGGGGAACAGCAGGCAGAGGGAGAAGCAGGCTCCCAGATGAGCAAGGAGCCCAATGTGGGGCTCGATTCCAGGACCCTGGGATCCCGACCTGACCCAAAAGCAGACACTTAACCCACTGAGCCACCCAGGCTTCCCCCTTTAAGTTTATTTTTAAACATTCTATAATAATGCCATGGTTTCTAAACCACTGTGTATATCATTTTGTTACCTTCACACACTAAAGGTAACTTGGCAGCTTCTGAAATCCCTGGGCAATGAACTATTCCCTTAAGACTTTCCATGTCTTCTGATGTTTGGTTTTGCAAAGAAATCAAAAGTCGCTGTGGGTATTATCAGTAAACAATTTTGTTCCACCTAAAATTTGGGGACTTTTCTTTAACCTTTTTAATTGCAGTACTTACAAATAAAATATATATTTGTTGAGTGAATGCATAAAAATGCTTTGCTAAGATGTGACTCAGTGATGGTGGAGGTGGGGGTGGTGGGTCTTTTCAATTACTGTGTCTAGAAATGACGAGCCCTTGGAACCCGTTCCCACAAGCCTCTCTCTCCCCTTTTCTTTAAGCTCAGGGAGAATTTCTTCTGTTATAGGCTTGATTCTGCTTTTCATTCATTTATTCTTGCTTCTCTTCCAGGAATACTCTTTGCTCTCTTCCACTCTTACCTCCTTTTACTTTGTTTTGACTTCCTTATCCTTTTCCTCGTCATTCTGGAAAGGTTTCTTAAATTTTCCTTCCATCAGTGGATAGGATTTTCTGCACCATGAATTGGGCAGTTTTTGACTGTGGCCTCGTGTGGTTGGATGGTTCCCTCCCCACCATGGCTTCTTTCCTTTACTTGCCTTGCTTATGACACTGTTCCTACTTATGCCTTCTTATATCTTTAAATGACACCAAGACATTTCCTTGAAATATTTTTTTTTTCTAGCCACTGAGGTATAAATTTTCCAAAGATAACATTTTCTTTTTCTTTTTTAAAGATTTTGTTTATTTATTTGTCAGAGAGAGAGAGAGAGAGCAAGAGAGAACACAAGCAGGGGAATGACAGAGGCAGAGGGAGAAGCAGGCTTCCCGCCGAGCAGGGAGCCCGATGCGGGGCTCGATCCCAGGACCCTGGGACCATGACCTGAGCTGAAGGCAGATGCTTAACCGACTGAGCCACCCAGGTGCCCCCAACGATATCTTTTTTCTTCTGAACCTTCTAGATGTTGTTTCCTTTGTCTTGGTATAAAGTATACTTCTGTAGTTATAAATTATTTGATGGCTTTGTTGTTTTTTTCAGGAAAACACCAGATTAGGTGATTCGAAGCAGATGTGGCGAATGAATTACTCTTGCTCCTGCTTTGTTTGGCATATGGTGAACAAATAATACCCCTTCCCAAAATGCACTGGGAGGCCAGGTCAGTGTGCCTAGCTCCAGGCCAATTCCAAGTTTCTGATGGCTGTTTCTCTAAGGGAAGTCCTCCCTCTTCTTCAATTGCCTGGTTCTTTGGGACTCTTAATTAGTCAGGTGTACACACACTACCCCCCCCACGCCCCCCCCCATCCCCCCCACAGATGTCACATATATACACATGTATACACACACATATGCACACACACACACCCACACACAACTCCCAACGTGGCACTGTCACCAGAGGACTTCCCTCAACTCACACGCCCAGTCCCACTGGTAGGACTACCCATTACCCTATATCCTGAGTCTGCTCCTACATCCTGCCCATTTTCCCCCTGGGGACTTAAGAATTCTTTCCAGAAAGTAGTTAATGGCATAATGAATCCATTGTGCTTGTCTCACAGCCTGGCCATGTCTAAGGACGAGCTCCTCCTTGTCCAGTGGGTCACATCAGGCCACAGATCGTCCCTCTGTCTTGCATTTGTTGTCAGTCTGGTTTTGCTAAACAATTCTAGGTATGGCCTCCGGGGCTCCTTGGCTCCATGCTTCTCCGTGCAACCCCATCTGCCTTATCAGTAGTATCAGTTCCTCTCTAGCTCTGACATTAGGTTGTCTGTCATGGGTGGTTTTAACAGTGCTGGGAATTTTTCACTTTTCCCCAAATTTTTGAAGTAAGAAGAGGGGACAGATTGCGGGGAGGGCAGTGAGACAGGCACAATCCTGAACTGCAAGTCCATCTCGATTTTTGGCAAAAGATATTGGAAACAATCTGTGATTTAGGAACATACTCTGACAGCAGTATGAGAATACATTTTAAATCCTCATTAAAGAATCAGGTATGAAATAGATATTTATGTAGTAAGGTAATAGCTGTATGAAAAATCCCTTTCTTGTTTCTCATAATATTTCGGAAACTTTTAGCAGCACATAGAGACGGAATGTCATCATTATCCAGGGACAGAGCGTTATCCTTTTTTTCCTAGGACCAATCTTTTCTAGGTCACCTGCTGCTTCAGCATAGCTCTGAACAATCTAGCATGCTAACCATCTGACTCCATTCTCCTCACTAAGTCATGAGAGAGGAAACAGATTTGCAGCAAATTATGCCAAGCATCAGCGTGGAAATGAAAGGAGAGGAAAAAGCCTCCCTGCCCTCTCTCCCCTGAGAGAGGCAGGCCTGGGGCAGGGTGGTGTTTGCATGCCCAGCACATGTGCTCTGAGAGCATTTACCCTCACTCCAGCCCTCTGATGACCAGCCATGTGATGGTCCATTTTCCACACATTGCATAACACACCCCCCCATGCAGTTACTGGGTATTGAGTGCTCATTCTCCCCTAGCATCCTTATCACATGCCATGGGCTCTGGATATACTCACAGAGCAAACTCCATCTTCCACCTCTTTCTGCTCCCTGCTGACCCTGGACACCTCGCCTGGCCAGCAGGTCTGGGAGGCTTGGAGGCCAGACAAACCTGGATTCAAAGGAGGACTGTGTCATTTTTTGTCTAATGGGCTCCTCAGATTACATTATACACTCTGCATTGCCAGGGTGTGAAAGTAGTCTCTTCCTACGGTGAGACCCTAAGAGCCCTGCTGGGCTTTTGAGGGTATGCCTTACTTTGGGGCATGGCCAGTGCAGAGCAAAAGTAGAAGTTCTGAACCAAATGGTACCTCCCCAGAGACTGTCTCTGGGGTTCCCAGGGCTCACATTTGGATCCTTTGCCTTCTCAACTACTCAAATCCTCAGGCTTTTCATCCTCTCTTCCATCTCCCCCTCACCTAAGCTGCTTTTAAAGAGAAGTAAATATCTTGGAAGATTTCCTACTAGAAAGCAGGAGGCCACCCACACTGTCACCGCTTTTTCCGGGTTTTCTATGCTTCCTTTTTGGATTTAACCGATGTCCCCCTCATTCTGACTGTGGCTTCACTCAACTCTCTTCTCATGGTGGTACCTCCTAGAGCTTCTTCCACTCACATCCCTCCAAGCTAAATGTGGAATTTTCCCGCCCAGGTGCTGAGCCCCACCTGCAGAGAGGCTGAAAGGTGGGCCCGCCACGTCTCTGGACGGACGGAATAGTTGAGGCCTATGCTGTCTGCCGTAGCGCAGAGATTCAGAGGTTCAGGCTACTCTGATCGAAAGAACCCGACGTCTCAACACGTGGCCTCCACGCTCATTACTGAA
Organism: Mirounga angustirostris; assembly: GCF_029215605.1. Taxonomy (NCBI): domain Eukaryota; kingdom Metazoa; phylum Chordata; class Mammalia; order Carnivora; family Phocidae; genus Mirounga; species Mirounga angustirostris. Next base: position 42,208,295 of record NW_026991720.1, read on the forward strand.
AATGGAGAGGCAGACAGGGTAATCTAGGGCTTCATGCATGGCTCCAGCCTGGAAGTGACATAAACACTTCCATTCACACTTCATTGGCTTGAGCAAATTACGTGACCCCATCCAGAAAGGACAGATTGGAAAAGGAATATAGTGGACATATGACATAACTTCTGCCAAAGTTTAAGATAGGGCCACAAAGAATGTTCTGTAAGGCTGACTGACAATTCCTTGGTAGAGGCTCCAATGATAGGAGGGTTTTCTGACTCTCTTAAATGCTTCAGTATATGGAAGCCTATATAATCCACTTGGGCCTGATTGGCTGTCAAAAAGAGGATTTCTTTGGGAGAAGGACTTTCTGGAACCATATTCCCATTTGCTTAATCCAAGAGCAATGCTAGCCTGGGACAGGATTGCCTTTAAATGTTTGAGTTTCTTGATTTTATTGAGTTGGGTCTTCTTTCTTTGCTGCCTTTCTAGCAGCCCAAATTACGAGGCCATTATATCTCTGCTCTATTCTGAAGCATTGACCAAGCAGAGGGGGACCTGCCACAACCTGCCGTGGCAGCCAGACTCCTCTCGCTCTCTCACATCAGGTGTCCTCAGTTAATATTCCTCCAGATAGAAGGAGCACAATGGGACTTGCCATTTGTGTTAATCAAAGCACACATCTCCACTGTGAATTGTACCAGCCTGGAGCTTCATTTCAGAGATCACTGCTGCTTGCTTGAGATGGGAGGCTTGTGGTCTGAGTACAGTTTCTTATGCACATGCGTGCGGTCTTATGTCCTTCAGAATAATAGCTCATCTTCATTCATTTGGCTCTGGGTCTCTGTGGCATTCCCTGATGCATAGCTAAAGTCACTGGGTAGCCCACTACCCATTTAGGCCTGACCCCAGCTCTGTTTCTCTCCCAAGGCTGGTCAAGAACAACTAACTGGGTCTTGGGTGGGGAACCCTGTGGACCTCCATTTGGTCAGCCTTGGAGATCACATCCCAGCTCTGCTAAGTGGGCATCTACCTCTAAGTTCATCTTCCTATCATCTTTGGGAACTCTAAGAGAGTTTGGTGGGTGCTCTAATGTACAGAGGTCTTATGGGGCAATTTTTATGGTTACTTCTGAAAGGCACCAGAGGGTTATCTTATTCTGGACCCGTGTATCTATTTGGCTTTTACAGAGAGATTCTTAGCCAAATACCAGCACATTGCCTAATTCCAGCCATCTCAAAGATGCCCCACCTCCTAGGCCCAGAGCCATGTTTCATCTTATGCACACCTTGTGTGGTCCCCTCCTCTTGGATCCTGCCTGGGCTGTGACTCATGCTTGACCAGTGGGACATGGCAGAAGTGATATTTCATAACTTCTCAGCCCAGGCCATATGAATCCTAGCAGCTTCTACCAGGTGCTCCTGGAACCCACTGCCCCCCTTCAGTAAAGCTTTGGACAGGCCATGTGAGGAGGAACCTGGGAACCTGCCTAACAGTTCTTGCTAATCTCCCAGCGGCCAGCCAGCATCAACATGCCAGCCTCTGAGCTGAATCATTAATTGTTTTAATATACGTTTTTTCTTCTAGAAGTTGTCATTTGGAGATGGGGTAAGGATGGGCTACAAAGGAGGAATCCGAGAGGCAGCTCCATCTGACATTATAGCCTGATTGCTTTATTTTCTCTCTCAAAGATTTTTGGGCATTTGGCCCCCACATCACAGGACTATGCTAGCAAAAACCACAAATGTGCTAACTTTTAAAAGATGTGAATTCATTCAGAAAAAAAAAAATGGAGTTCTATGTCATAGATTATTAAATTCATAGTGGTCGTCTATTGTTCCACCAAGATGGGTCCGACAATTGAAATTCTGTTTGTTTGGGGGACCAGCGATGTAACTACCGATCAAGGAGGCTTCCTCTCTGCCCAGTCTGTGCTTTGTAACAACCATCAGAGAGCTGTGTCCTTAAAATCACGCCTCCTTGCAATCCATCTCCATCGCAGACAACAGCTAATGGGGCCAGGCTGCTCACATGGATCTCCTAGATAATGTAGAGGGTTATTTTTTCCCCCATTTAGATTTTAATAAAACTAGCAGATGGGAATTCAAGCTGTAACATTCAGCAAGAGAATTAATATACTGAAATGTGACCCTTTGACAGATACTCAAATGAGTATAAGGCTATCAGGGCAAGTGAACGGAGAAAAAAATAATTATGGAAGGAAGGAAACTGGAAACAGAACTGAGATGATTATATAGTCCTTTGAGAAATGAATAAAGGACTCTCTCAGAAGTAATTAAGTCTCCTTCTTCTATCCACACGCTGTATTTTGGCTTTGACGCTTAAACACATTTCTGTTTAAGTTGCTCCTCTGCTCAAAGCCTTCGGTGATGCCTCAGTGCCCTGATTTCTCACCCTCTGGCTCCCAGTCCCAACCCACCCCTAAGCAGTGGTTCTTCCTTTTGGGTGTGCTTTCAAGTCACTGGGGACCTTTATAAATGGTGGAGGCCTTCTAGTACACACAAAAATAGATCGGACATTATAACCGACATGCGTGTTAATTATATCACTCTGTGTATACTATTACACCCACCAGACAGCTTTGGTAACGGGTTTGAATGTTGAAAAGATCACCACTCCGGCTACAGTGTGAAGAAAGGACATAAAGCAAAACAACAACAAAAGAAAACACGGCAAGTAATGCGAAGGGGAAAGTAGAAGGGAGAAGTCAGGGAGTTTCAGATGGGTATCTGTGGCTTCAGACAATTAGTTAAATTAATAGTACTTAAATATATACCATATGTTAGAACTCTGCTGGGTGCTGAGTACAAAGGAAAAGAGATCGTATAAAAGCAAAATGAAACAAAACATAATCCTTGATCTCCAGTGGTTCACAATACAGCGGGAGAGATAATATAAACAAGCAGCTGTAATACAAGGCATATTGTGAAAACTGAAATAGCATACCAATCAATTTTAATGGGGAAATAGAGATCAGATCATGTGGCAGATGTTTGTGGAATAATTAACGAGGAAAATACTGTTACCTGGGTTCCACCCGAGAGATGCTGATTTGACTGCTCAGAGTAGGCCAGGGCATCGGTATTTCTGCAAAGTCTCTGTCGACTGAGACGTGCAGCCTGTGCTGAGAAATGTGCTCTGTGGTCTTATCCACCCTTTCAGGCAGCTGTGGGGCAACGAAAACCATGCTCCTCCAACAAATCTGGGTGCAGGTCTTAGATCTCCTGAACAATGACAGCAGAGAACAAAAGCTAAAATTGCTTGAGCAGGCTCTGTGGTAGGCCTTTCAAGAGCATTGTCTTAAGTATTTCTCAACCCTGGCCGCATATTAAAATCATCTGGGGAACTTTGAAAAAATACTAATGTCGCACTTTGGCTCCAGATCAGTTGGATCGGAATCTTTGGTGTGGGGCCTGGATATTAGTGTTTTGGGTTTTTTATTTTTTTAACCGGGCTCTTGGACTTGATTCCTACCTGCAGGATGACTGAAAACCCCTAGCCTTGGACACTATAAGGGGTTTCTCATGTTTATATTGATAACCCTCTTCCTTTCTGTATGGAGTCCCTGTTTTCCAGCCAAGCAAGCCCATTAGCCATCTTCTCAGAACACCACATACCTCTTGCCATCCTGTTTTCTAGGCCAGCACAGCTCCCGGCTTATCTCTTTGGGAAACCTAACCATCATTTAAGATCCATCTCTTCCAGAAAGGCCTTTCTGATTTCTCTTATGAGAATATAATTTCAGCTTCTTTGAAAACCTCTTAGCTCTTGCTTTTATGTAATTTTTTTCATGACATTTCTCTCTGTCTGGTGTCATTTCAGTTAATAACTTTGACTTCTCCCTGCTACACAGAAGTGCCCCAGTGAAAAGACTATTTCCTACTAATGCCACTCTTCTCCGCCAGGTCTAGCTGTGGGCCTTGTGCGCAGTAGGTACCAAATTAGTACTTACCAAATGAATCAGGCCACAGACCAAGGAGAGCTTCTCAATTATCTAGTATCAGGCTAAGCAGAAAGCTCTTTCTCTTATTGGCTGAGGGATTTCTTTTCAAGTTCTGATTATTCATGGCCTTTGAGACTCCAGTATAGAAAGTACAGAGGGCTCTTTAGTCACTAATAATAGAGTCTAGAAATAGGTAATTCACAAACAGTGGATTTCTTTCCTTCCTTTCTCTGCTTTCTCTCCTCTCCCCGAAGGGAGGTTGTTGTATAGTCTCAGGCTCTTGCAGAGAGCACCAACAGAAGTGGGAATCGTCCTTCCCCCGCAAACCTATCGTATTTGTCAGGTTCAGTCAGAAAATAGCCTTTCTAGGAATCCCAAGTAGGAAGGGTTTTGGATACAAGGAACTGGAGACGTAAGACGGTTCAGGAAAGCTTTGGCTCGAGTTCATAAAATCAAAAAGCACCTGAATGGCTAGATAGCAGCTTCGGATGACCTAGCCGCCTATAGCACCAAAACGGGTGGTCTTGCAGGAGCTCACTTGGAGTCTCTGCAAACTTCAGGAATCTTTGTAAGCACTAGGAAATCAGGTGATTTCCAAGAATTAGGTTAGAAAGCACTGATGTTAATCTCATGTTTGCCATCTGCTCATTCATGCTCTGTCAGACTCGCCGCTGGTGAGTAACAGTCTCTCCTTTGTATCTCTATTTCAGATATCCTGCGTGTGTGCTCCTCGCTGGCAGGATCTGACCTGGGAGCAAATGGCAAAAATGATTCTGGGAAATGTAGGCTTCGCCCCTGTGATGCAACAGAAAATCGAGAGAGAGGCAGTAGCATCGTTGAATTAACAACAGGCAATCTGGTCAAACGAACTCAAGGTAGGTCAAGACAAACTTATTTGGGGGAAGACTTAGAGGGAGGAAAGTGAGGAGATAAGAAAAATGTAAGTGGAAAAAAGAAAGAAAGCCTAAGAAAAAGTTTCTCCCGAAAGGAGCGTATGTAGCAAGAGGAAAGGTGTCTCTGAGGAGGACTCTGCACGTCCCTAGGAGCTTGAGAGGGTGGCCTTCTCAGGTGAATTTGCCACAGTGTGTGGATTAGTTCTCAGTTCAGCAGGTCCAGAAATTGGGCTTCTGATCTACAGCCACCACCAAAAAAAGTCAATTTCCTCTAACAGCCCATTCGAGACACAGAAGCAGTCATCACAAGGTTGCTTCATGATTATCCCATTGGAGCAAGAACTGGCCCCGGTCTTGGAGACCCCCTCCCAGCCTCCTTGACCAGTGTGTGTTTAATATCTGCATCCACACTAGCCTACTGCTGCACAGGGCCAAGCACACTGCTCGCTTGCTCACTCTCCTTCTCTGGCACTTAGCACATCCTGGTGCATAGTAGATGCTCAGTGAGTTTCCGTTGACTGAATAGCTATATAGTCATGGTGAGGCCTGATGACACATCTTTGATTCAAAGGACAGAACACCACACTAATGACCTGATTCAGTGTGTCTCTCTCCTGGCCAGTAGTAGATACCTAATTTCATCATTTCATTAAAAAATTTCAGATTGTTAGTCTCTTTATATATCTATATCTGTGTGCATATTTATATGCATACAGATATGGATATATTGATATGTATATGCAGATACAGGTATATAACATATATCTGTATATATAATATACAATATAATATACATCTGTATATATTATAAAGTGTATCTCTGTATACTACATATCATCTCTATATATTATATATAGTTACATATAGATATGGATATATATTACATAATGTATATACCTAATGTATAAGTATACATATCTATATAAAATATACATATCTATATACCCATACATGGATTATTACATACTATATTATTGTATTACATGTTTAGAGGATTTAATATCACTGGTTAAGCTATAGTTAACTATTTCAGTGGGTGTGGAAGACCCTGCCTTTTCCCAACATGATTGGTTTAGTAAATCTGATTATTAAAAGGGAACCTCTCTTCCCTCACTGGTTGGATATTAAATGTTTTCTTTTGTTTCTGTTTTTTTTTTTTTAAGTCAGATGATTTCACAAGGAATTGCATGTGTGGTATGAGAGAAGGAGAGGACCCTAGCATGCCTTCACGTTTGCTCTAAGATTCTGCAAAGACGTGTTGGCATCACCGACAGGGAAAGCTGGGCATGAAGAAGGGCAGTTTTAAGGAATGTCACGGAAGCAGTTGGATAGAGAGGTCTGGAGTACTGTGGTTTGCATTGGCCTGAAAAGTATAAGAATGCATTTTATTTTATTTTATTTTATTTTATTTATTTATTTATTTATTTATTTGAGAGAGAGAGAATGAGAGACAGAGAGCATGAGAGGGAGGAGGGTCAGAGGGGGAAGCAGACTCCCTGCCGAGCAGGGAGCCCGATGCGGGACTCGATCCCGGGACTCCAGGATCACGACCTGAGCCGAAGGCAGTCGCTTAACCAACTGAGCCACCCAGGCGCCCAAGAATGCATTTTAGACACAAGTGTTGATTCCTCTAGTTTTCAATGACCAAACTGTACAAAAACCTTCGGTGTTCAGGAGGACACAATGAGCTCACTGTGGAAGAAGTTGATCAGAGATCACACCCAGCCTCTGTCTGTATAACAATGACCACACTGTTAAGGCCCAAGAAACAGTAAGCCAAAGAAAAGGGAATTGAAAGTCATGGAAAGTCGTCTAACTTTGTTTAATGATTAAAATTAGGGACAAGCAACAATTCTTAATGTTGAGTTTTTGGCAGAGTTCATCAGGGATGGAGCCAGTAATTGCTGAGCCAAGGACAGTTCCACAGGACAGAGTTGTGGTACCTGTCTATATTACATCACTCTGCTCCAGGGGCTCCTCATCGTGTGACCACAAGGAGTCCCTGAAGAGATGCTTGGGGGCTCTCAAGCCTCTTTAGAAGAAAGTGACAACCTGTGACTCTAGGTTCCTCATGCTTGCATCCCTCACACTGGGGAGTGCAAAAGGCACTCAAGGATTTTTGACAGGCCATGTACCCTCTCTGAGCTTCATTATCCTCTCTGGAAAATGAGAATATTTATCTCATAAGGCTGGTATAAGGTTAAAGGGACGATATTTGTTAACATCCCGAAGGTTAGTGACCACCACTCACCTATCTACATAATTATCAGGGAGACAGACACGATTGCAGCTTATTTGATCTGTGTAAGTTCTCCTGAATTGAATGGAATAGCTTACTTTATAATTTTATAAATATTATTTTCCTCTAGCAGTGTTCAAATGTTTTGAATCTTCAAAGATATTCAGAAGGCTCCCAACTCTTGGGCAGAGTCTACTCTGCCATGTTCTGGAATCCAAGCTGCCCAGCTACCCCACTCCTGAGCCCTGAGAAAAATTTCCTTTTCCCTTCTGTTAACTAGGAGCTCATGAAGTTTGCGACTCCGTTTTTTTCGGTCCCCTTACTATTTGTAAGCAGGCTACCCTCTCCAACATCTACTTCTTCTTCTTTCGATAAGAACCCCAGCTTTTAACTCCAAGTATCCATCCCATCTACTCAGCCCATGTGTTCTGGGGAAAACTGAATCTCTAGGAGGAAGGCATTTGGCTTCAGTCTAAGCTCCTCGGTGTATTTGCATATTTTCTTCACATCGATTAGTTCAAATATGAGCATATAGCTCAAGTTAGGTTGGTGAAGTGCATGAAGAGGTTTACCAAACACTGCTGGAGAGAGTGCCTTCCTGTACTTCTAAGAAGGCTTCTGGAAGTCACAGACTTTCTCCATGCCTGTGGACCAATGTTCCCCAGGAGTCATTAGAAGACATCTGCTATGGGTTTGAATTGTATCCTCCCAGATTTATTTGTTGAAGTCCTAACTCCCTGTACCTCAGAATAGGACAGCATTTGACCTAGGGCTTTTTAAAGAGTAATTAAGGTAAAATGAGGTCATATGGGTGGGACCTAATTCACATGACTGGTATCCTTGTAGGAACAGGATATTCAGACACAGACATTCACACACAGAGGAAAGACCATGCGAGGACAAAGGAAGAAGACAGCCATCCCACAAGCCAAGGAGAGAGGCCTCGGTAGAAACCAACTTGCCCACACTTTCCTCCTGAAATTCCAGCCTCCAGAACTGTGAGAAAATAAATTTCTGTTGTTTAAGCCACCCACTCTGTGGTATTTATGGCAGCCCCAGCAGACTATGACAGCATCCCATAACCAAGATAGGGAACAAAGCTTAGGGGGTGATGCCTTCTACCATATCAGAGACAGGGTCCTTGGTGCCAATGCCGACTTGCTAGAGCAAATCAAGCCCAAGGATATTCTGCCACCGAACTTTGCATGACAAAAGGTAAACTGTCCCCTTTCTTGCGTTATTGTTTGAACTCTCACTTGTAACCAAATACACCACTGTGCCCTTAGTACCTAGAACCACGCCTCATCAGCGTCAGTGCTTAATAATATTTATTGAATGACTAAAAGAAGGAATGAATAATAGTCATGTATGGAATTGTAGGATGTTGACCTGGGAAGCCCAGGGAGGCAGCGAGCAACAGGGGAGTGAGTCAACCTTCTAACTATGTTCCACTGGTCATATTCCTTCTGTGTGGGCCAGAAGCTACATACTAGCATTATGAAGCAACAGAGCTAATTCATAAAGGTGTTGGCTCTCATTAAAGCAAAAGTTGTTTAGTTATTAAACAACTATCTAAAGATGTAAAAATTCCCCTCAGTTTTTACAGTTGGGAATTCCTGATTAGAAGCACAGGACGATTAGAACCAGATCACTCTGGCCTCTTAAGTTCAACCAGCTAATCTCTTCATTTTTAGAAACAGAGAAACAAAGATTTAGTGAGGGTAAGTGCCTTTCCCAGGTCACAGAGTGTGCTAATGGTGGTGTGAAGGCAGGGAACGAAAAGAAATCCAACTTCAATAAAGAAGAAAAAGCTTTCATTCCTTTTAGTTAAATTATTCACAGAGTGATAGGAGAATACCTTTTTTTTTTTCTGCTTAAGAGAAACTGATTTTCTTTATAAACATAGACCTTTTCTTTTCAGAGTAGGTAACAATGATGGTAGTGTGTAGCCACCGTAGAAATAATCTAAATGAAAAGCATGTGCATTTATTCAGATGTTAGCCCATTAGGCAACTTCTGGTGGAATGAGTGAGTCATATAGTAGAGAGATTTTGTGGCATTAAGTAAGTAGAAAAAAGCACACAAATGTCAAGGGAAAAAAATCTAACATTAAAAAAACTTTAGTTCAGGAAACACTTCAATTTTAAGCAGTGTGTTTTGTGATCATTTGCATTTTAGGAACACTTTGACAATATGGCATAAAAGGTGAAGGAGGAACCAATAAGACATTAGAGAAGTTGCAAAAAAAGAAATACTGAGAAACTGACAGAAATGAAAGGCACTAGGTAATATAAAAATAAATATTTTGAAACTGATCATTGGAAAAGCAACTTTTAAGAGACTTTAAAAATGATAAAAAGTAGAGGTAACACTGCTAATAATGGAATCAAAATCAAATCAGTGATTAGGAAAAGCTTAAATAATCCTTCCCAATGTAAAGGAATAGGACCAAGATATTTAAATGATGAGAAAGAAAAACCATGGTTACTGACATATGGACAATTAATGTTCCTGGACAAAAGATCAGAATAAATGGAAGATAATAAATATTCAGGCATAGACAAAATGAGCTAAGAAATCACTTTAATCTGCAGATCAAAAGAGCTTACTTGGCAAAGAGCAGAACTGATCAAACAGACCCATAAATAGATATAAACGGATAAAAGTATGAAACTACAAAGAAAAAAAAATCTAGAAACAAAAATTTGATAACCTATAAAAGAAGAAAACTCTGGCTGACTTTAGACTTCTCCTTTGTAGCATAAATTGCCAGGAGTCAATGGAGTAACATCAGTGGAAATCTGAGTTGTGAATTCAAGATTTCTACACCCATCTATATTGTCATTGTTGTGGAGGCAAGAGAAAGATTTTTTCATAAATGCCAGGTGCTTGAGACTCCTATCCACGTACCAATCTGGAAAGGAGAAGGAATTATCACTCAAGGTACTTCAGAAAATTGTGAGCTGTATCAAATAGAGGGACCAAGAATGAGGAAGCCAACTGCTGGTGAGCATGAAACATTCCAACATAGAAATACTTGTTGATAATTATTGCAAGCATTGATACAAAGCAGAAGACAAAGGCCATAAAATATTTTTAAGATAATATTTTATTAAAATGCTTGGTCCAGTGTTTGGCAAATAAATGCAATAAAAATAAAATAGATGAACCTAATATTAATATCACATAAATAAAATTTAGAGCCAAGTGGATAACTGAAACTAAAAGGATTATGTGTGTGTAATATTAAGCACACAAACCTATATTAAAGATACACTAGTCAGGAGCCTTTAGGGTCCAAATGACAAAATGTTAAAATTTATAAAATAAATACTGATTTAAAAATATTAGGAGAAGATGAGAGAAAGTATGAAAGTTTGTAACAGCTCTTTTAGTCACCCATGATGTATCAAATAGGTGAAATACATGAAAATACATGAAATACATGTATGAACATGAAAATAGAGAATATTTGAAGACTGTAATTAATAAGGGCAAATTCAAAAAGATAAGCACAAAAAAGGGACTGAATATACAAATGGACAATGACCAGGCTATATATAAAAATAGAACTCTGACCCACAAACTGCAGCAACCAGCCCAGGAAGCTAACCTATCACCTGTAGCAACCACTCCAGAAGGCCAAACAATAGCCACAGTAGTAATCCACTCCAAGTGGCCGGGACTTCATTGATAACTGACAACTTCTCTAATTTTTGACCCTGCTTCCAACTTAGGACCAAACAGAGAAAGTCAAATATGCACTGCTAACCAAGCACATAGGATGGCATGCTTCTAGTTAGCCTGCCTACAGCTTCCCTTGCCAATAGCCTCCCATAAGGACACAACTGAAGCCTTCCCTTTTTTATATTATAAAGCTTTCCCACCCTCCTGCCCACCCCTCTGTCGCTGCCAACAGAAATGATGGTGACGGAAAACCTGCTATAGCAAGCTCTGAATAAACAATTGTTTGCTTGTTCTCATTTGGGTGGCTTTTTCTTATTCCCACAACCTTAGTTATTATGTCCTATGTTTTAGTGTCCATTAAATATTTTTCAAAATAAGTGATTGCATGTGAGACCTCAAAGATGCCCTTAATAAATTCCAAAGAGCAGGAATCCTTCCAAAAATAGTCTTTGACTGCAAGGCCATAACATTCAATATGATTTACAAAATGTTAGAGAAAATAGAAATTCACCTGGACATTAAAAATAAAAATAAGCTAAAAACTACTAAATGGCTATTATGTGAAAGAGGAAATAAAAACTTCAAAACTGAAATTTTTTGGAAATAAAAACAGTAACATTGTATCGTATACACATTTATGAATTCAGAAAAAAATTTATAGTTCTAACGTTTTCATTATGAATGAGAATTACAAGTAAGGTCATCAAGAGGGCAACACACGTCATTCCTGACTTCCCCCTCACAAGACCAACTAGCAATTGTCCATAGACAAGACATGATCATGAAGCACTCTGCTGGACCACAGACACCGAGAAGGACTGCATTAGAAGGGTAAGAGGAGTGGCTGTACCCTGACTGCATCACCCCTCCCCCAGGTGGGCACGATGCCCCACCAGTAAAGCCCCTCCGGGGCCTATGGTTTCTCTAATGGGGGGAAAAAAGATCACTGGGGAAATCTGCAGAGCTTGACCACTGGGGATCAAGTCCAAATAGAAATCCCAGATATATTTATATCATACAATTCAATAGCCAAAAAGAAATAATCCACTTAAATGATGGACATAGGACCTGAATAGCCGTTTTTTCAAAGAAAGTATTCAAGTGGCCAAAAGGTTCATGAAAAGGTCCTCGACATCATTGATAATCAGGGAAACACATACCACAATGAGCTAACTCCTCACAGATGTTAAAATGGCTATTATCAAAAAAAAAAAAAAGAAAAAAAAAAAGAAGCGATAACAAGTTGTTGGTAAGGAGAAAAGAGAATCCCTGTGCACTGTTGGTGGGAATACAAATTGGTGTAGCCACTCTGGAAAGCAGTATAGAGATTCCTCAAAAAATTAAAAATAGAGCTACTCTATGATCCAGTAATTCCACTCCTGGGTCTATATATCCAAAGCAAATGAACTCTATCTTCAAGAGATATCTTTAACCCTACTCTGGTGACAGCATTATATATAATAATAGCCAAGACATGGAAACAAACTGTTCATTAACGAATGAGTAAGATATATAGATATCTATATCTATATCTATATATCTATATATCTATATATATATATTTTGAAAGTTCTTAACACACACAAATTGTAACTATATGAGGTGCTGAATGTTAACAAAACTTCTTATGGTAATCATTCTGCAATTTATACATACAATGTATCATTACTTTGTCCACCTTAAGCTTACACATATCATATGCCAATTTTATCTCAATGAAGTTGAAAAAAATTTTAAAAGTTAACAAATGAGCAGAATTAAATAAATGAATTAAGTATGTAACTCACAAATCCAGGAAAAGAGTGAATGAAATCAGCATAGGAAAGTTGTAGTGAGCTCCACATATGGCCTTAGACAACTCAGCACTCCTGGTCTCACCTCTCTTGCCAAAACTCTAAATTTTCTCTGTTGTCAGATAATTAACAGGAGAGTTTTGAGGGTGGAGAATTCCTTAGTTCATCAATAAATTGCTCTCCAAGGAGTGCTTTGAGATAAAGCTAATTTTCTTTACTAATATGAGAAGATTTGGCCCTATCAGAAAAAGGAAGTTATTTGAATGTGTGCCAAAAAATATGTTTTCTATCTTTCCTTTGTTGAACACTCAATGGGAGTTATTCTCATTAGCTCCTCTTCTTTACTGCATTTGAATAAAACAGACAAGTCAGTCTTGAAGATGATAAATGACTAATACATTTTAATTGGCACTTTAGCTCATAAAATATAAACAGTCATTAAATTCATCCAGAAAATTGTTAGAATGGAAGTACTAAGAATTGCAGAATGTGCCAAAATAGCAGCTTCAATATCTTCTGGTTTCCTTCCATTCTTAAGACTAATCCTATAATCAAAAATCCTAATGGTAATATATAGAGAAGAATTAGTTAAGAGTTTTTTTTGAAGGGGTCAGAAATGTGGAGAAGAAGTAAATTAAAACATATGAAAACAGACACACAGACAAATGGACTAGTATAGAGAGCCCAGAAATAACCCCCACACCATGTATATATGGTCAATTAATCTATGATAAAGGAGGCAAGAATATGCAATGGGGAAAAGGCAGTCTCTTCAATGAATGGTGTTGGGAAAACTGGACAGCTACATACAAAAGAATGAAACTGTCCACTATTTTGTTCCACATATAAAAAAAAATTCAAATGGATTAAAAACTTGAATGTAAGACCTAAACCATGAAACTCTTAGAAGAAAACATAGGCAGGAAGCTCTGACATCAGTTTTAGCAATATTTTTTTGGACCAGTATTCTCAGGCAAAAGCAACAAGAACTAAGATAAAATGGGATTATATCAAGCTGAAAAGCTTTTGCACAGCAAAGGAAACCACCAACAAAACAAAGATAAACTACTGAATGGAATAAGATATTTGCAACTGATTTATCTGATAAGCAGTTACTATCCAAAATATATGAAGAACTTACACAACTTAACATCAAAAACAAACAACTCAATTAGAAAATGAGCAGAGGACTTAAATAGACATTTTTCAAAGAAGACATCCAGATGGCCAACAGGCACATAAGAAGATGCTCAACATCACTCGTCATCAGGGAAATGTAAATCAAAACCACAGTGAGGTATCACCTCACACCTGTCAGTGCGGCTAAAATGAACAAGACAAGAAACAACAGGTGTTGGAGGATGTGGAGAAAGGGGAAACCTCTTGCACTGTTGGTGAAATGCATACTGGGGCAGCCACTGTGGTAGACAGTATGGAGGTTCCTCAAAAAATGTCAAATAGAATTACCATATGATCCAGGAATTCCAGTACTGGGTATTACCCAAAGAATATGAAAACCCTAATTAGAAAATATGTGCACCCCTATGTCTATTACAGCTTTATTTTCAGTAGCCAGATTATGGAAGCAACCCAACCCAAGTGTCCATTGATGGATGAATGGATAAAGATGTGATACACACACACACACACACACGCACACACACACATAAGACTATTACTCAGCCATAAAAAAATAAAGAAATCTTGTCATTCACACAACATGGATGGACCTAAATGAAATGAAATCAGGCAAAAAGACAAATACCTTAATGATTTCACATACATGTGGAATCTAAAAAACAAAACAAACAAAACAAAATAGAAACAGATTCATAAATACCAGAAGCAAACTGGCAGTTGCCACAAGGGGTAGGAGTTGGGGGCTGGCCAAATAGGTGAAGGGCATTAAGAGATACAAACTTCCAGTTATAAAATAAAGAAGTCATGGGGATGTGAAGTATAGCATAAGGAATATAATCAATAATAATGTAATAACTTTGTATGATGACAGTTGGTAACTAGACATACAGTGGGGACTATTTTGTAATGTATAAAAATACCAAATCATTATGATGTACACCTGCAACTAATAGGATAATATATGTCACTTATACTTCAATTAAAATAAACATACAGATGCAAAATTAAAACACTTGTTCCATTCAAATGCTGGTAAATGATGTGTTCTTTGTTTTGACAAATATATAAATGCTGCTATAGTCATTATGGAAGAAACAGATAAATTAGGTTTCTTCTCCAATACACTGGCTAAGGTGGGAGAAAATTCTCCTTTTTAAATAAGCAAATTATACTTGAATAGGTGCATAAGTATAACAGATGAACAGTGAGAACGCCTGCCCTCAAGGAACTGGTTATGATTCTCTATTGCAAGCCAGCAAAGCTTTTGTTTTCAGAAACCTTTTTAAATAAGGATCAGTGTGGATCTATGCTGGTGGCATCTAGAGCATTTGTCTCATGGCATTCCCCATCATCTTTTAGTCCTGGGGGACCGAAAAGGACATCGGCCCATTTGAAAGCCACTAAAGTGTCTTTCTTTAGTACAGTAAGCCCACTTCTATAAACTCTCCTAAATAAATAAAAGCTCGTAAGATTTAATAGTGAGAATATTCATTGCAGAATTGCTATAACAGCCAAAACTTGGCGGGGGAGGGGGAGGTAGGGAATGTAAACCGTCAACAATAGGAGTTTATTTGCTTAATGGGACAATCATCCAACGGGTCACTGCAGTGTGCAGAGAGTGTGCCAAGATAAAAGGTCAGAAGAGAGCATGACCCTCTGGAGGAAGCATTCTCAAAGTAGAGGAATAGCTAGTCAAACAGAGATTCGTTGTCTAAACTTCTCAGTTCTCTATGGAAATTAAAGTATGGAAGACAAGCCATGCCAGAGACTGCCACTTACCTCTATTCTCTCATTCTGCCTTAGGAAAAGAACTCTGGGTTTCTTCTGGCCAATGGACTCAGGTTAAAAACAAAGAAAAACATTCCCTGCTTTTTCTTTAGTTAGAGATGGCTAATGAAACACAAGCAAAAATTAATGGATGGGAGTTCTAGGAATGTCAGTTAAGAGGAGGACAGATAGCTGGCATGGGCTTCTCTTGTCTTTCCTCCCCTCTTCTTCCTATTGACTAGAATTTGTGCATGATGGCAGGAGTTCTAGCAGCCGTTTTGAACCAAGAGCCCTCCATACGATGGAGGATGGAAGTTCCATCTTGAGGATGGAAGTCTTTGAAGATGGAACATTGTTCCCTAGTGATAAGGAAACACAATATGGACTACCTGTCTCAAGAATTATTTACGTAAGGTAAAAATAAATCCTTATAAACTTAGGCCACCATTATCTGGATTTTATGGATGTGCAGCTGAATCTAATTCCAACTGATTTACTGACTAAATAAATAAAAGACCAAATAGAAATCAAAATGTTCCTCAAAGAATAACTCAAAGCTACTGGTCTATAAGTAGGAGGCTATTCTCAACAGGTGAGTGATGATGGAAATATTATTTAATGAAGGGCATTAGTATTGCCTTACCCAGTAATAACAGTTAGAGCATATTTTTCTCCCTCAAAAAAGCCAGATAAAATGTTTCAGAATTTAGTTTTCCAAATATTTGTGGCACTGATGATGTCAATTGAATCTGATGATTTAAGAATATGTTTATATGAAAAATTTGGTCATCCTTCAAAGCAACACTTGCGACCCAAATCACATCTGAGGTAAGAACACTGTTCTGAATAAAAAAGCAGAGCAGTTGAGGGTTGCAGTGAACTTCAGGCCTTTTGGAGAACTTTTGCTCTTTAGCAAGTGACTCGAAGGATTTTAAATTAATCATTCCCTTCATTTCATTTCAATGAACGAAACAACCAGAGTGGTAGCATTAACAGCTAGTGTTTATTGAGCAATTACTATGTGCTTCACACTGTATTAAGCACTTCACTGATATTATCTCATTTACTGCTCTCCACAACTCGGAGAAACATCCCTACTTTTTGGGTTAAGAAACTGATATTCAGAGAAATTGACTTTTCCAAAGGCACAGAGCTAAGAAATACAATTGTTGAGATTCATACTCAAGTCTGAATAACATAAAACACTGGCAAAACAAAATGTTCATCCAAAGACGTGAGTTTGTGGAAATTTTTATGTACTTGAAAGAGGATTTTATATAGTGGCTGATAGAATATATTTTGAAAAGACGATATCTCAGGGCACCTGGGTGGCTCAGTCGTTAAGCGTCTGCCTTCGGCTCAGGTAATGATCCCAAGGGTCCTGGGATCGAGCCCCACATCGGGCTCCCTGCTCAGCGGGAAGCCTGCTTCTCCTTCTCCCACTCCCCCTGCTCGTGTTCCCTCTCTCACTATCTCTCTCTCTGTCAAATAAATAAATAAAATCTTAAAAAAAAAAGACCATATCTCCATTCAGAATGTTGATTAAAATGATCTAACCCTTCCTAAACTTTGGAACCATGACATTTGGTTTGCCTTTATGTAAATCCTGAGGCTCCCCAAAGGATTTGAAGTAGACAAGTCTAAAATAGGTGAAATGTGTCTTGAGTAACACTGGCTCCTTCCCACTCTTTGTCATCCATGGCCCCCAGGACCCTTCTCTTCTACGAGCTCTCAGACTCTCATTCCACACTGGGAAGGAATGAGCAAAGTGAACCGTGAGATATGTTTTCAGAGTATTTTCATTTTAACAGGCTTCCAAGAAATGGTTATGCTGTGGCAGACATTTCAGCCAATAACAGCAGGTGTGCAAGGCATTGGGATGGGGCAAGAGGATTCCTGGCGTCCCATCCTGCATGGGCAGTTGTCACTAGTACCAATGCTGGGGTTCACGATGCAGACTAGAAACCCAGCCAGCTGGTCAGCTACGAATGTTTTTAACTGAATCACAAGCACTTTCAAAATCGTTTGAAGTGTATATTCAGCTCTTATATTCTCCTACCTCTAGTGACTCCTATGCTCTTGCTCCAACAATCCCCCTCATATATTAAATACATTGGCACCAGGGTCTCAACTTTGCTCCATCTAACCAGCCTCCTCTTGTCCTGAGATGTTGCAGTATGTCCACAGACCACTCGCCTATGCATAGGCCCCTTGGGGAGGCCCATCCTGTGACGACTAAAAACTCACAATTGGAAGAAAGACTGCCTGAGTTTGAATATCTGGTCTACCCCTTACTGCATGACCTAGGGCAAGGTCTGAATCTCTTTGAATCTTAATTTTTATGTCCGTGAAAAGGGGATTATGGCAGAGTTAGGTCATGGGACTATTGTGAGGATTAAATCAAATAATCTACACAAAGCATTTAGTACAGAGCCTGGTACATGGTAAGAATTTAATAGAATTAACTTCCATTATGGTGGCCCTGTTTACTAACGACTTTCTGGTGACTATACTCCCCAGTACAAGGGACACACTGAGTTATACCATTTCTGCAACATTCACCTGAGAATATCTTGGCTCTTGAACACACACTCACTTCTTTCCAGCTCTTTTATTCAGCGGCTATCACTAAGCCCACCTTACCACTCTGTGGCGACCTCTGATTCCTTGACTCTCCACTCTCTCTCTATTTTTCTGACCTCCTGGCTTTCATTTCTTTCTTTAGTCATGGTCTCTGTGGTCCAACATTTGTGTCATCCTCTTGACAAGAAGTTTAACTTCCTTGCTTTATTGTGTTCCCATGTTACCAGCAAAACCTGGCCATGGGTTAATTTAAGTATCTCTTTTCTCATTCTTGTATGTTGGGACTGTTGCAGTAGTCCACATAAAGGGCAGTGGTGGCTTGAACCAAGCTAGCATGACAGGGGATATGCTCAAGGATTTGCTGAACATCTTAGCAAGGCATCCGAAGCTATTTATGTCTACCCCTCATTTCTTTCATCTAGGACCTCCAATCCCCCACGCTATGTTCTGCCCGTTGTGAATCACTTGTAATCCTCTGATGCACCTAGCTTTTTCCCTCTGTTATTACCTGAATATTTGTGTCTCACCAAAATTCATGTTAAAGCCCCAACTCCCAATATGACTATATGTGCAGACAGGGCCTTTATGGAAGTGGTTTGTCATAAAGATAAGGTCCTGATCTGACAGGATTAGCAGCTTTATTAGGAGACACTAGAGAGCTTGTTTTCTCTCTCTCCATGTGAGGACATATTGAGAAGGCAGGAAGAGCGCTCTCACCAGGAGCCGACCCTGCTGGCACCCCATCTCACACTCCCAGCCTCCAGAGCTCTGAGGATATAAGTGTGTGTTGTTTAAGCCCCCCAGTCTGTGGTATTTTGCTATGGCGCACTGAGTAGACTAAGACATGATGCCAAGAGAAAAACACCTATAAAATTATAGCTGTATTTATGCAAATGTCTTGGCAACACAGGGACACACTAATAATAGCAGCATCTTTATGTGAGAACAACTCATTCATGCTGAGTTTAAGCCAGCAGCCTCTGTTTTAATATCACCCTGATAGGGCCAGTGTCTTGTCAGTGATTTTTCCTCATATCAAGAAGCCTGATACATGCTCCTCTGAAGGAAGAATTTTAATGATAAACAGATATGAGGATGGGGTGCTTTTGACTTTTCTCCTTAATCTTAGTGGTCATCTGATAATCATGTAGACCAGGTTATGTGGGTTGGGCTTGATATCATCAAGAAATTTCCTTTATATTTTCATTTGCATTATTGTTGCTCCTGAGGCATACAACATTTCGATTTTTTTGGTTTCAATAGTTCAATATAATGGTCTATAATTTTCAAATTATAATAACATAACATCTTTTTTTTTTTTTTCGAGAGAAAGCGTTTTAAAACTTTGACAAACATGCAATTTGTTTAAACCATTATAAATGATAAGCTCCCCACCCTTGCTCTCACTCTCCCCAACTGCACCCAAAAAACTTAATAGTCCTTTCACATATTTTTTTAAAGATTTTATTTATTTGAGAGAGAGCGCGCGCGCATGCGCGCGCGTGCACACGAATGGGGGAGGGGCAGAGGCAGAGGGAGAAGCAGACTCCCAGCTGAGTAGGGAGCCAGAGGTGGAGCTTGATCCCAGGACCCTGGGATCATGACCTGAACAGAAGGCAGATGCTTAACTGAGCCACCCAGGTGTCCTTCCCTTCCAATATTGCAAGTGGGATTCATAATATGGGGTGGGCTAGACTTTTATCATAGCATAAGCTTTTAAAATTTTGATTTTAAGATTTTACATATCAGCAGCTATATGCCTGTGTGGTTTGTTTGATCAGCATAGTGCTTAACAAGAATTGAGTTTGAATGCCTGTAGGGGGGGCACGCATTCTCTACTTGCCCTGAGGGTCCATCTTTGCCTGTCCCTTCCCTGGGCTCTTTCACACAATTGTTCCTCAAGGCATTTGAGATGGCAACTCCTGCTCCATATTGAGGTGCTGTGTTTTGTAAATAAACCTTTTTTATTGAAATAAACTACATAAAGTACACAAATCATAAGCGTATAATTTGGTGAATTATCACAAAGGGAACACATCCATGTAATTACCATCAACAACAAAAAGAACATTATTAGCGCTAGAATCCTCCTGTCTTCAGTTTTTTCTCCCCTAAAGCAAATGCTAAGACAAAGATATGGGCACCCATGCTTTAAGAAGCACAGTGAATATCTGAATTTCTGACATACATATACAACTTTATCAGCTGTCTTTTGGTTTGTGTTTCCTTGTTTCATTATTTTTTATCCTTTTATTTGACTATCCTTTTACTTTCCCTTTAAAATTATATCATTATATTTAAGGTATATACCTTTTATAAGCAAACTGAAGTAGGTATGTCTTAAACCTACTCTGACAATCGTGCTATTTTATTTGAAGTACTTAGTCCACGTACACTAAATGCAATTATCTGTATACTGGAGGTTAAATGTACCAGCTTATTTGTCCTACCTGTTCTAATAATTTTAACATTTTTCTTTCTCCTTTCTTAACCTTTATGGTGCTTTATGAATCTGTATGTATTTTGATGTCTTTCAGGATTTTGGAAAAACTGTTGGTCTTTATATCTTTAAATATTATTTCTGTCTACTCTTTTATCTTTTTTTTGGGAATCCTTTTCCCTGGGCCCATGTGTTATTTTCTGTCTGTGTTTTCCATCCTTTTGTTTCTTCATGCTTCAATCTTATTATTTTCTGACCTATCTTCCAGTTTATTGATTTTCTCTGCAGCTATGTTTAATTTGCTGCTACACTCATCGATTGTATTTTTAGCTTCTGTTATTTTACATTTTCTAGTTTCTCAACTTGGTCAAGCTTTCCTCTCTAAGAATTCTTCACTTAAAATGCTCCTGATCTGACCACTGGAGTTTTTCCAGAAAGAATTAGCAAATAAAAAACAGACTTGAACATTCATGAGAAATTAAGCCCGGTTAATGTGGCAGACTATGGATTAGACTAGAACACAACTTTTTAACAATAGATGGTGAAATTTCAGTGATTCACTTGTTGATTATTTTTTGCAACACTAAACTCCAAGCTGATATCCTTGCCACCTCTAAATTCTTGCCCTCTGAAAGAACACACAGCTCTGTAGAATGTGGGTTACAACACCGTAGTTAAGGAAATATAATGAAAATAAGTTATTTCATCCTCACCCAGGGATTTTGCTTTTCAGCATTTGCGGGATGATGGTGAGTCCCTTCATTCCTACGGTCACAGGGATAAAAAGTGGGGCTGCTGTTTGCAGTAAAGATTGAAGGAGTTTTCTTCCATAGGTACCACCTGTGACCCAAGCTTCTCTCACCATCTCTGTACTTCTCAGTAGTGCCTTTGGTTTTCATCCTGGTCACTGTAGCCCAGCTCAAGAGATTGGAGAATTTCAGGCTATCAGCAATGAATGGCGAAGTTTTTCTTATAAGTGAAGTGCCATATTTTTCCTGTATTGCGGTTCAGGAATAAATTCCCAAGAACTCCCCATTGCCGTTACTGCAACTGAGAGACACAGCACAGGTTGAAATGCACCAAACAGCCCCTTCTGAAGGTCATCGACCGCTGCTTCTTGTTAGCGTTTAATACTTAAAAAAATTTTTTTTGTGTTTTCCCTACATTTTGATTCAAATTAAACTCATATCACAGCCATCTTGTTCCTAGAGCTCAGGAGTCCAAGCCTGTCTTAGGCTGGACCCTCCAGGAATCCCACCTGCCCACTCTCTTCTTTGACCTATAGAATAGGACTCTCTCCTTGATTATGTTTTCCTTTTTGTTTTGTTTTGTTTTATTTATTTATTAGAGAGAGAGAGCAGAGGGAGGGGCAGAGGGAGAGGGAGAGAGAATCTTCAGCAGACTTCTAGCTGAGCACGAACCCGATGCCGGGCTCGATCTCATGACCCTGAGATCATGACCTGAGCCGAAATCAAGAGTTGGACGCTCAACCTACTGAGCCAGCCAGGTGCCCCATGATTATGTTTTCCTTTTGAACATGACCCCTATCAGTTTAGGCTCTACCCATCTCTGTGAGAGTTCTCATTTCACAGATCATTTTTAAAGTTGAAAATATTTCACCATTCCCCCTCTAAGTGTGATGCATTCACACTTCAACTGTGCTGGACATTCCCCCAGTCCACACTTAAACATCCTGATCCCAGATATTATCTTATGTCCTTATATCGTGCCCACAAGTGGTGTTGCATATCACTTATTTTTCAAAAACAATGTCCACAGACTTAAATCTGCAAAATACTTGAGACTTCACATTTATTACTGAATAGAGATAATTCTGGTCCATTTGCTGGGATGTATTTTAAGCTCATAATATGGTATGATACTGTACTATCACCTTAGTGAACTACAGAGGCTGCTGTGTAGAGGAAGGATGGAACTCTAGAGAATCCCTTGGTGGCACTGATAACGGTATTTTCAAGTGGGCTTTATAGTGAGTTGTTTTTATAATGGAATCTTATGGATATATAGATGTCTTAAACTTGCTGAAAGAAAACTCCAAATATGGGTTTTGTGTCCCTATAGAAATTACTCTCGAATTTGCTGATGCCTTTTGGACTGGATAGTATGCTATTTCTATTGGTAAAATAATCGAAAGTGAGGAGGCACAGGAATTTTGCACACAGCTAATTCTGTCCCACCTGCACAGTTACTTACCTGTGATAGCCAGCTGAGTCACAAAGAAGGTCATTCTTGACTTCCTCTTCCTCCTCCACATAGAGAACAGCACCATGGAGTTTCCAACAATGGTGAAAACAAACAGGATCCACAGAGTTATCATCTGCTCAGTCTGTGAGAAACAAAGCAACACAAAACCAGTGTACCAGTGAGAACCAGGGTACTTTACAGAACACAAGGCTCAGGCTTTGCTACTGGAATGTCTTCCTCCTGATCGCAAATCCTCACCTGTCAAAGCTCTACTCTCAAGAGAACAGAGGCACAGCGGTCCTTACTTACATTGATGGCGGTGTAAATTGATGCAACCTTAAAAAAAAATCTATTTGGAAATATATGCCAAGAAACAAAAGAATGTATATGTATTCTTTGGCCAAGCAATTGTTTTAAGTCTCTACGAAAGAATTCAAGGTATGAAAAAGAATACTACAGTAGCAAAGATGTGGATATTTATTGTAAGAATAAACTGGAAATTGTTTAAAGATAACAAGATAGTTAAGTAAATGAAGCACTTCAGTTCTGTGAACTATTATGTAGTTATTAACAATGGCAACCATGAAGATTATATAGCAACATTAAACATACTTATAACAGTAAGTGGAAAAACATGGTAAAATTATATATTGGGTATGATTATAACTGTGCAAAATTAATACATGTAGAAAAAAGACTGAAGTAGACTAAAATGCTAAGATTGGTTATTTTAGGGTATCCTACTCTTTTTCTTTTGACAGAATTTTATAATATAGTAATACTAAAGTTTCACTGAGTAATACATAAATAGTAAATAATGGGGAAAAAGCAGGAATGCTACTCATTTAAAATGCCAAGTCCTTTTTAAGAAGTTTTCCACAATCCCTTCAAATGGAGCTTTCCATCTGTTTAAAAATCCATGGCCCAGAATAAGCAGAGGCCCAGGGTGCTGGGACAGGCTGACCAAAGGGACAAAGCAGAGCGAGGCCATGGGTGAAGAGAATGGGGCCAAGGGTATTCAGAGGCAAGCTTGAAATCAAAAGCCAAGACACATTAGCCCAAAAGGTCTGGGCAGAATGCTGGTAAGAATGCACAAGTCTAATATTGGAATCTGAAGTGCTTCTCTTATTTGGTGGAGATAAGAATAGCCTGAAGATACCCATTGAGATGATAAAATTTCATGTGTCAACTTGGCTAGGCGATAATGACCACTTGCTTGGTCAAACAGTAGTGTAAAACGTGGCTCTGAAGGTATTCTGTAGATGTGACTAATATCTACATTCAACTTGAGTTTAAATACAGCAGATAACCCTCAATAATATGGGTGGGACTCATCCAATGAGTTGAAAGCCTTAAGAGTAAAAGCTGAGGTTTCCCAGCAAGAATTCCTTGAGAAACATAGGAAACATGCCTGAGTTTCCAGCCAGCTGTCTCCTTTATGAATTTCAGACTTGTCAGGCCCATAATCACATGAGCAACTTTCTTAAAGCAAATATCTCTCTTTCTCTCTCTTGCCTCTCTGTCTCTGTTTCTGTATTCCTATTAGCTATTTTCTGTGGAGAACCTTAATATACTCTCTAAGTATCTGAGACATCACAGTAGCACTTTTTCTTATATTAAATTAAAGTTATGCAATAACAGATGCATTAATTCTTAAAACCTTAACAATTCAGGGGTGCCTGGCTGGCTCAGTTGGTAGAGCATGTGACTCTTGATCTCGGGGTCATGAGTTCAAGCCCCACACTGGGTATAGAGATTACTTAAAAAAAACTATAACAATGCAGATAAGGCTCAAAGCCCCTTTGCCACCACTCTCTGTCTTAATCAACTCCTTTCTCCCAGAAGGTAAATATCATTTTGATTACATTATCTTTCCAATCCTTTGAAAAATACTTTATAAGTGGATGCATGTGTATACACCCACACACCCATAGCAAATAAACAGTAGTGTGTGTGTGTGTGTGTATGTGATTAGCAATTTGGTATTTACTATACTCTGTATATATTGTGCATATTGCTTTTTTTCGGTCAGCTGGAGAAATGGCTAAATAAAAGGTGATACTTTCATACAGTGCAGTAAAATATTTCAGTTAAAAGAAATGGATTAGATTTGCTAAAACAAAATATGTTGACAATATAGAGAAGATTCTAGACTGAGGGAGGGGAGGGAGCTGGTGAGTGTACTAAGTCGGCTCCATACTCGAAGCCACTGTCCTCCCCAAGCATTTCTGGGGTTCCCTGGTGCTGCCAGGTGGAAACCTAAACCTGGTCTGCCAGGTTCCAGGGCTGGGGCAGTTTCTCATGATTTCTCCTCCAGCCCCATCCTTTCCAGAAGTCCAGGCTGAAGCTAGCATCTCCATGAGTCCTGTACTTTATCAAACTGATATTTTGGTTCTCCATCTCAGATTTACAGATGGGTTCCTGAGGCCCTGGGAAGAGGTCAGAGCCTTGAAACAGCAGAAGGTTGAAGTTAGGGGGCATTGTGGTAGTGTTGGGGGGCAGGGTGTGCAACTGGAGCGGGAGGACCACGTGGTTGATAACCTCTGCTACCTTGAAAGGCACAGGTGGCAGATACCTCCAGCATGCTTACTAATCTCCCATTTGGAGGACAGTCTTTGC
This sequence comes from Mirounga angustirostris, assembly GCF_029215605.1. Lineage (NCBI taxonomy): Eukaryota > Metazoa > Chordata > Mammalia > Carnivora > Phocidae > Mirounga > Mirounga angustirostris. The sequence goes on from NW_026991720.1 coordinate 42,233,601, forward strand.
TCAGTGCCAGGTTCTACACTTTTTCTCTGGTCCTTTTTTGACCAGATGGGTCACCTTCTTCTGGAAGATTCATTTCTCTAGCAGTCTAGATATGGGTGGCATAGAGAAAGCATCAAGAATGGAAACTATTATGAAAAGGGCTAGTCTGAGTGGAGTGAGGGAGTGGTTTTAGTAAGAGGATTCTCTTCTTCGAGATAGATGGACAGTTGTCAGGAGCAGATGCAGCAGGGGAGGCCTTTGATGTGCCAGAACCATGTTCCCCTTTCAGCAGCTGGTGTGCAGATGGTGGAGCATAAATAAGTGGTTTGAACTTGAAGGACCTGCCTTTTAAAACTTTAGAGCAACCTGGGGACCAACGTGAGAAACTAGGTGGCTTAGACATCTGTTGGCAGAAGGTCTCCCTGACACTGTGCCGCTGATGGCTGATAGAGTTAGGGGCCAGTGTGGGGGATGAGGCACCTATGTCCCCAGTATGGTCCTAATATAGTGTGCTATCAGGGAGGGTGATGGGGTCCTGGGAGTGTTTATGGTTCAGGAAAAGATAAGGAGACCCTAGAGCAGGTGGTGTGGCAGATATGGGCATGCAAAGTCCTGTCAAGCCCTGTTGAGAATACAAATGAGAGACTGTCCAAGATTTTCTCCTGTTTCTTTCAGGAAATCTGTTTCACAGGGAGAAACATTTCGATGTCTTAACGTAATTTCTTTTTTCAAATTAGAGAACACTGTGTCATGTCCAGCAAATTTTCTCAGCCTGGGCGATGGTGGTGTGGGGAGGTTATTTCCACACTTGTCCAGGACTCAGTTGATTTCTGTTGAGCTCTTTCAGCCTCAGATGAAGAAGAAAGGGAAAAGTTAGAAGGTTTGTGAAGTTTCTTTGTCAGATTAGAAATCCAGATCTCCACGGTGAGTGGGCAGACAGAGAAGGAGGCATGCTATTCTGCTGGCGATGGTGGGGTGTCAGGAAGGTGGTGGATACAGGGCTGTTTTCCTTACTGAGACTGTCTTCACCAGCAGCACCTACAGCTCTGCTCAGCAGTCCAGGCCCCTAGCAGGTTGAAAGCAGCTGGCCATGTCTCTTCCATGGAGTCTGTGGCATTCGGTGGACTTCCCACAGAAATCTGCCCCCACTCAGCCTCCTGTAATGGAATCCCCTGTGGCCGGTCTCTGCTCACTTCTTCTCCAGGGAGAGACTCTTACTTCAGATGAGAGAGTAAATGAGTCTCTCTGCTCTGCCCTCAGAACGTCTTAACTACTCTATACCTTATAGAAATTCCTCCAATTTTGCAGCAGGTGAGGTCAAACTTCCCTATTTTCTACTTCCGACACAGAACTTTTTTTTTTTTTTTAAGATTTTATTTATTTATTCATTTGACAGAGACAACGAGAGCAGGGAGAGGGAGAAGCAGGCTTCCCGCTGAGCCAGGAACCCGACGCGGGACTCGATCCCAGGACCCTGGGACCATGACCTGAGCCAAAGGCAGTCGCTTAACCAACTGAGCCACCCAGGCGCCCCGACACAGAACTTTTTTCAACTAAAATTATACCCTGAAGGCCTTCTGGATGAGAACTGGAAGGAGGAGGAGATTTAATCAACTGAACTCAGGTAAATTTGAACTAGAATTTTTTCCAGAATGCCTCTCTCCTCATGTTCTCCTTCCCTCACATGACTAACTGCCTGTGGTAAGTACAGTGAAGACTCGTTGCCAGAAAAACAACACTGAAGTGGGTAAACGGTTTGCTTTTCACATGGTGCTTTGGTGATTATGCTGCTGGCACTGAAGTTCAGATATCCAGAAATCAAGTTGCTCTGTAATGGAGGATACCTCTGGCCTCTCAGTGGGCACGGAGCGGCTGTGTTCTTCATCTTTGTGCAGCACAATTCTGACCCAGGCATCCAATATCTTCAAAGTAGGCTTGGAGCTCAGATCTGCTCTGCTGGGAGCACCGAGTGACAAACACTGCAAATCAAATTATCCTGGTTAGATATATCAGTGAATTGGAAGTCGGGCCTCAGGAGGGCTGGCAGAGTCGGGTGTTAGCTTGGCTGGGCCTTTTTCTTAGAAGCTTGCAGTAACTGTGCTTTGGGCTGCAGACCCAAGGCTCTCTGTAAACAGGTCAGAGTCTGTTCTCCTTGGGACTGGATGATGTCTATAGGGCAGGCTGAGCAGGACCTGTGAAATTAGGCCCCCTGCTTTACAGTTCTCTATTTGAAGACAATCTCACCTCAGAGACTTCAAGAAATTGGAAGACAGAAGAAGCTCCCACCCCCTTCTTGCTTTCTGGAGTCTTCCTACGAGCCATGTTTATTTATTTGTTTATTAATTCATTCACATTCAATTAATTGTCTATAGTATAAGGTGTTAGCACTACATCACGTAGAGTATATAAATTATACTCGGCCAAGTTTAAATCCTGTTTCATCAAGTAGTACAAGGGGCATTAAGTATGCAAACACTTACTTGTAGGATCATTTATTCATAGCGTTCTTACCCATGCGCTCACAAACACACAGACACACACAAATCCCAGGGTAATACGAGGATTTGGAAAACTATGACAACGGGAATTGAGGAAGCAAGTTCAGAGGCATTTGAGTATTACAGTCAGGTGAGTGATTTGTAGAAAAGTGGGTAGGCTTTGAAACCAGCCTGACTTGGGATCAGACTCTGCTTCTCCCTAGATATGTAATACATAGGTAAGGGATAACCTCGCTGAGTCTATTTTTTTTCATTTATAAAATGAAGATAAAGATAAAATCTGCCGCAGGACACTTGTGATGGATAGATTTTTTTTTTTTTTTTTTTTTAAGATTTTATTTATTTATTCATGAGAGACAGAGAGAGAGAGGCAGAGGGAGAAGCAGGCTCCCAAGGAGCAGGAAGCCCGATGCGGGACTCGATCCCAGGACCCTGAGATCATGACCTGAGCCGAAGGCAGACGCTTAACCATCTGAGCCACCCAGGCGCCCTGTGATGGATAGATTTGACAATGAAAATGCAAGACTTCTAGCTCAGTGCCCAAGTAGCTCAGTGCATAGTATATACACAATAAAAACTGGTTTTCCCCGTCCTTAGTTTCATGTACTATGTATAGGTTTGAGGAGTGATTTATAAATAACTCACAACCTTTTCAGGACGATGCTTGAATTCACCCTGTTCCTCCTATTTTCAGTTCCAGTCTGTTGGTATTTCACCTGAGCCTAAACGGCCCTCCACCCTTCCCCCAGGTAGGGAAGGTGTCCCAACACAGGTCTCAAAAAGCTATTGCAGAAATATAGTTGGGGATTAAATGCCCCCTAGTGGTCATGTGAGGCAAAATTCCAGCCAGATGCTCAATACTGAGTAGAAGTAATGGGTGACTTTGAAATTTTTCAGTGACTAAAGACCACGGCGTTGTCAACTCAGTTACATGGTTGTAGGCATGACTAATTGGTCTTCAACCTCAAAGTGATGAGGCCATGTAGTGACGTCATCTCTCTGCAGAACAGAAAATGAAGACCTGGGATTTAGAAGGATGAATTACAGCATTCCCTGGATGATGCTGGTGCTGCCACAGGGCTGATACTTGGGGTTTCACTCTGTAGGATAGGCTTCCAGGGCCAAAAGGATGCCTCTGAGGGTGGGCATTAAGTCTAGGTCACCACTTCAGGCTCGCATTCCGTCTTCCCCATAGAAAGTGTTTAATAAATATCTGTTGGGTGGATATACAGTTAATGACAAGTGAAAGGGTACTTATAAGTATCACAGAACAGGTTATCTGAAATGGGAATTATCTCAGGAAATACCAGACATTTAGTTGGGTGACACTAGCTAATGTTGGTTATGCCAGACTCGTCTGAGAGAAAAACACGATTTATCCAAATTCAAGGAATGGTGATCCTCTCTTCCGGAGGAGTCCTGGAAACTGGAATTAAAAGTGTAAAGTATCTTAAACAATTATAGGGTAAGTAGGAACTAATATTATTGGAGTGAATCCCATTAATCTAGCACCTGACTTACTTAGTTTGTCATGTATAGTAGATACTTAATAAGTGTTTGTTCTTGATTGATTGTCATGGACCAAACATTTGAGAAGCTTTACATATTGCTCACAGGTATCACAAACTGACGATTGAGATGTCACTGTCCCCAACTTTATACATAAGGAAATGGGGTTCGTGGAATATGTGGTTCATAAGCAATGTAGGTGGGCTGTGAACATAGCTTTACTTGACTGTAAAGTCCCTGCCCTACTTACGAGAGTGGTTTTCTGTTCCAATTTGGGGTCAGGATTGGTGAAGCTGACTCATTGACTTTCAATTTTCATTCATTTTCCTCTGGCCCAGAACTTGTCTGAAGCTGGGTTTCTGGGGCTGGGTCAGTTTCATGACTGTGTCCAGTAGGACTGAGTGTGTAAGGTCAATGCTCCATATGTGTTTGGATGGATGGACACTGGAGCAGTGGAAGGTGCCCACGCAACTGTAGTCATAAATATTACACAAGATGCAGCTGCATCATCTGTCCCAGGAATCACAGAACTTTCTGTACCACTTACATTTTCATGGCTCATTTTATGATTATTGTTATTTTTGTGATGTTGAAGATGAATCTCTCGAACACAGGAAAGAGCAAATATATCTTACTTCCCAAGAGAGGAAATGAAATCTCAGAGAGGTTATGATTCAGCCTCAGTTCTCAGGGAGCAGCCGGCAAAGAAACTCTGCTCTCCTGTCACTGAGACTCATATGCCACCTGTCATTCACAGCACACAGGCTCTGAGGCTGCTCAAAGCTCTATTAATTTGCTTGGGTAGGCTACAAATATCCAAAGCAAAGATCTGAAAATGTCTAATTCCACTGAGGCTGAATCACCACGCAATGCAGGGAGCACACAATTCAAAGCGAGGCAGGTAGGAACAGACTACAAAGCTTTGGATTCCTGAAGCTGCTTAATTAGACTTGAGGAATGAGATCCACTGAGGGCTCTAGAAACCCCTGGGCAGTAACCATTTCTGCATGGTTGGGAACCTCTCATTTGGGAGGTTGTCCCACCTTCTCCCTATTTCTCACTCCACCCGCTGCTTCAGGGACACTGCCAGGGAATGGTTGACTAGAAGGCTCGGAGGTAAGACTGAGCTTGCTGCAGAGCACATACTTTGGCTTCACCCCCACCACCGCCTCCTCCTAATGATGCCCCTTTTGAGAATCTGCAATTTCACCACCTTCCCAGTAACCATCTGGGAGACACCTATGCAAATACTGTTGAATTACTGTCATCAAGTCATCTGTCTGCATTCACCTTTTCAAACTATTTTACCTAGAACTATGGGAATTCCATGTAGGATTACCCAGGATAACCTTCATTTCTAGTACTCAGTTATCAATTATGAAAAAAATATATAACAAGACTTCTAAAATAATTACTATTGCAAAAAAAGAAAAGTATATAAAGCTACATATAAGTCTGGATGTTATTTTTTTTAATTTTTTTTAATTCTTATGTTAATCCCCATACATCATTAGTTTTAGATGAAGTGTTCCATGATTCATTGTTTGTGCATAACACCCAGTGCTCCATGCAGAATGTGCCCTCCTCAATACCCACCACCAGGCTAACCCATCCTCCCACCCCCCTCCCCTCTAGAACCCTGTTTGTTTTTCAGAGTCCATCGTCTCTCATGGTTCGTCTACCCCTTCGATTTTCCCCGCTTCATTCTTCCCCTCCCGCTACCTTCTTCTTCTTCTTTTTTTTTTTCTTAACATATATTGCATTATTTGTTTCAGAGGTACAGATCTGAGATTCAACAGTCTTGCACAATTCACAGCGCTTACCAGAGCACATACCCTCCCCAGTGTCTATCACCCAGTCACCCCATCCCTCCCACCACCCCCCACTCCAACAACACTCAGTTTGTTTCCTGCGATTAAGAATTCATCATATCAGTGAGATCATATGATACATGTCTTTCTCTGTTTGTAAGTCTGGATGTTAATTCAAGTTTCAAATTTTTTGTATGGCTTTTCATATCATTTTAACAGGGGCCCAGGACAGGGATGTAGGTTGCACTCTCTGACTAGGAGCTGGTGGGAGTAACTGACAGGAGATCTCCTGCTTGAAGAATCAAGAATGTGAATGGGGTGGAAGGTATTGTCACAGCCCGGGTCTGTTGAGGTTGACAGCATGGCCATGGACCAAGCCAGTCCCAAAGAGTTATGGACCTAGAGTCATTCTGTGAACTCCCATGTAGTATATCTGGGGGAGAGGCATTTGCCCTGAGGGGAGAACCTTGGCATCTATCTATCTGTCTATCTGTCTGTCTATCTATCTATCTATATATCTATCTATCTATCTATCTATCTATCTATCTATCTATCTATCTATCTATCTATCTATCTATCTACCTACCTATCCATCTATATGTTGGTATAGAAGTGATACTCAGACCAGAAGTGGAAAACTGGCCTTGAAATCATGTTGTTGTGAATATACACATACTGGTTTTCATTCTGTATAATCAAGTTCAACAAACATTTATTGAGAATCTAGTTCTAAAATTCAACATAGTTTGGGGATAGAAGGAAGGCTAAGACAAGGAGCTCATGGTCTGATGGTGGAGGCATAAATGTAAAAAATAAAAATTTACTGTGAGCTACGATAATGGAGATTTTATAGAACTCCAGATAAGGGACATGCAGTAGAACTTTAGGAAAGGCTGGTCATGGTTGGTCAAAACGTATATCTTGGAGAAATTAATGTGAATTGAGTCTGAAAAAAATTAGTAGACATAGCCTAGGAAAGAGTAGGGTGCCTGACAATAATATAAGTGAAGGCAGAGGTTGAAAACTTTCAGGTTAGTGAGGACAGATAAGGGCCACTCAGGAACATTAAATGTGGTCACAGAGCAATGAAAGGCTTAATAATGAGAAATTGGACCTGTGTCCTGAAAACCAACTATTTCAAATGGGCATCCTAGGTGTCTGTCCTGAGTTAGGAGAACTTGCTACCAAAAGAAGAAAAGAATTCTCTATCAGCAACCTTCTCTAGTTGTCTTCATTGCTTCAAGTGCCTTTGCCGTACCTCTCAACACCACCATCACGAGTAACAGAAGACAACAATTTTATCTTCTTCAAACTGGGACTGCACAGCGAAGTGATTCACCGCCTAACATTTATTTCTCAGTTTAGCCTCTAGGACATATTAAATAACTGCATCAGCTCTTTCTATTCTAACCAGAAAGGGTTATTTATTGGTCTGAAGTGTTTTATCATTACTGCCATGGGTTATATTTCATGTTTAATTTGCAATGTTAATTTCCCACTGCCTAATTGTTCTCATTTCAATCAGGGTTTGGTGCACGAGACTGCATTTGGATGGGACTGTCTGATTCAGCTTTTTGGGTACTAGTGAATCTTTGAATTCTACCTGCAACAGAAATGCCGGTGCCCCACATTCATTTCAGTGTGAGTCCCTTCTTGTGATTCATTCTTGGATCACAAGAGGACATCTAGATTAATCACAAATAGGGTGTATTGGAAGTTTTGGGCAATTAAATTCTGGGGTTCCATCTGAATTCCCATAATATACCAGACCACAGATATTAGAAATCATCTGAAAACCCACTGGGCTGCAAGTTCAGGTAGTAATTAATGTTTGTTGAACAAACGAATGGAGCTCCTCCTATGTACCAAGAACTGAGATTAACATTTGAATTTGCTATTTGAGCTCTAGACTCTTGAAATAGAAAACTAACATTTGGATAAATTAGGTCCAAATCTCTACAACATAGTAGAAACTGAATAATTACTATGTAATAAAAATACCAAAAAACTATTCTTCCTGATGATCTACATAATTAAAAAAATAAGCCGCCAGGGGATGTCTGGGTGGCTCAGTCAGTTAAGTGACCAACTCTTGGTTTCGGCTCAGGTCATGATCTCAGGATGGTGGGATCCAGTCCCAAGACGGGATCCATGCTCAGCGTGGAGTCTGCCTGAGGTTCCTTCTCTCCGTCTTCTCCTCCTCCTGCTCACATGCGAGCGTGTTCTCTCCCTATTTCTCTCTAAATAAATAAATAAATACAATCTTAAAATTCTATTAAAAAAAAAGCCTCCAGGAATTTGTTTTCTGTTCTAGGGGTACTAATAAATGGGGGAAAGTGTCCAAGGAATCTTTCTCCCTGGGACCCCATTGCAGTACAGACTCTGAGGACTTTAATCTGTACTTTCCAGTCCATCCAGGAAGCTCACAATCAAGTAGCTAAAAGAAACCAGGAGAAGTTAAGCAAACAAAGAGCAGGAGCAGACGTGAAGCCAGGTTATGGAATAGATGAGAATGGGTAGCGGGAAGGGGCATGAAAGGCGCTCAGGACAAGGATTCCAGGGAGATCATCCTGAACTCTTGGTGACTTCATTTTCAGGAGAGTCTAAATGGCTAATTGTTAGTTTGCACCCAATTCATATAACTGGTAGTCTGCCTTGGTTTCCATTTGTCCTTTGGTTCCCTTGCCTGCATTTCTGGGTCTCCTACATGTTCTCTGAGTCTTGCAAGCCTCCCCTGCCCAGGGTAGGACCCTAGTCCCTCCACCTCTCGCCAGTCATTCCGTGGGAGCCTATCTGAGGCCTACAGGTGCAACCATCTGCCTAGCTGCGAGCATCACCCTCACCTGAACCTCTTGGATTTTGATGGGGTTGGCCACATCACCTTGGGCCTATGCTCAGGAGCCTCAGTTACCCCAGCAGGGACCACCTGTCCCCTAGAGACTGGTCCTCTAGGCTGATGCCTGCCTCTGTCTAAACCACCTTCCTACTATTCTCTACTTGCCATGGAAGTCTAAACACACTTTGTGGTTCAGCCCATCTCAATGATGATAGAAAAATGATGCAAATGATTGGAAAAGTCGATTTTCAGAGAAACAGATAACTCCCAGGTCGCGTGTGTAATTCAGGAATCACTAACAAAATCTCAACTGGGGGCTGGAGTGGGGAAAAATTACAAGGGGAGCGATATGGGAAAATGGAGAAATAAAGAAATGGGGGAATTCACTAAATTCCTGAATCCAACTGTGGCTCTGAAAGTGCATAACCATAATTATTTAAAGACCACATCCCTCTCCCCCCACACCTGGGTCATTACTAGAGAGATGCTGGCACTGCCCAGACCTTTTCATGTGTGAGGCTCGGGCCAGGACATTCTCTGGAACTCCTCCTCCCTCTGTTTGGCATATGCTGTCACAAAGTTGTCTTGCTTTCAGATGGCTTTTAGAACCTCCCTTGAGGTTTCTCTGCAGAAAAAAATTGATCCTTTCATTTGCTCTTATGGAAATGTAACAATTTTCTCAGTTTTTGTTTCCCTTTAAATTTTTATTTTTAGGGGCGCCTGGGTGGCTCAGTCATTGAGCGTCTGCCTTCGTCTCCGGTTGTGATCCCAGGGTCCTGGGATCAAGCCCCGCATCGGGCTCCCTGCTCAGAGGGAAGCCTGCTTCTCCCTCTCCCACTCCCCCTGCTTGTGTTCCCTCTCTCGCTGTGTCTCTGTCTGTCAAATAAATAAGTAAAATCTTTTTAAAAAAATTTTATTTTTAAACTTAGGAAGCTTTTGCTCATCTCAAAATCAGTCTGATAATTATACTTTTTTTCTAGCTCTTTTGTAAAAACTTAGTTCCAAAATATAACTGAAATTGACCTTACAACCTCACGTGATGTAAGAATCATCACCCACCCACCTACCCTCTATTTTTACTGCCAAAATACGCATTCCTTCTTACTGATTTTTGCAGTTTCTTTGTAGTATTAAGTTCATTTATGTACAAGAATTTTATTTTCAGGGCAAACCATTTGTTATTATTGATCTGTCAATTATTGTGCTAATTCTGAAATGTTTTTGCTTAATGCAGATTTATATTTATTAAAAGCTGATAGGGAAAAATCCCTCTTCCTCATTAGCATTTATATTAAAATCTCTTAGTTTTTCTCACCTGTTTTTTTATGAGCTTTTGAATTATTTTGTCACAATAAAACAATCACATTGAAGTTTTGACTAAAATTGTTTTAAACATTATAAGGTAATTTGGGGAGAACTGACAACTTCACAAAATTTAATCTTCCTATCCTGAAGCACCACGTTTTTTTATTTGTTCAAATATTTTCTATATTTCAGTAGTGCTTAGCATTAAGAATTAATGCTATCTTAAATTTGACTAGTGCTTTCCAGTTTGTATTTTCATGAAGCTTCCACAGGCTGGCCAGGAGCTCTGACTTAGATATCCAGAGATTACAGCTCTGTCCTATCTCTACCATTTACTGTCCTGTGTGATCTTGGGAAGATCACTTTACCTTTCTGGGTCTCATGTGCCCAAAAAGGTGGTTCTGTTAGGTTAGTCCACAGGTTCCATGGGAAGGAACATGATGTGGCATCTTCTGAGGTGTGTTCTAGGGACCATTGTCCCCATGGCAAATTATTAGAGGTAACATCCTAACGTTCTGTGGTCCAATAAATTTGGGAAATTTTGATTAAGCAGAATTAAACTGGTTTCTTTTCTGTAAGACTTCTCAGAAACTTAAATAGGCTAATACATTATATATGATGAATATAATAGGTGCTCTTTCCCAAACTTTTTTGGCCATACTCCTTTTTTATACACTTAGCAACTCACATAATTAGAGTTCTGTGGAACATCTTTAGGGAGTTCTGTTACAGTGGAGAATGCATGTGCTTCTGAACCAGATGGCTGGGTTCACATTTTTGGACAATCAACTATTGTGTGAACCTATCTTCAACGCGCCTCACCTCTTCTCTCTGTAAATCAAGGATAATAATGCCTGTTTCAGAGTTGCAGGAATTTCATTCACAGTTCTGATCACCAACAGCCCCTGACTTTCCCAGAGGGAGGCTGTTATTTTCTTGCTCCATTGATATCAGATCAGATCATGAACTTACTTTGGCCAATGAATTGTGAGAAGTGATGTGCATCACTTCTGGGCAGAAGCTAAAAGAGCCAGGGCAGGTTCACCATTTTCTGTCTGTCTGTCTTCTAGTCCTGGTGTTAAGGCAGCCTGTGTGGAGATGGAGATTCCATCAGCCTATGTCCCTGGTGACTACATTAAGCAGAGGTTCCTTGTTAACCTGTAATAAACACATGGCATGAGCAGGAAATAAACATTATCATTTCAACTTTCTGATAATAGCTGGTTCTTTGTTACCATAGCATAATCTAGGTTAACCTGAGTAATGAAGGGTAAATAAAATAATCGATGGAGAAGACAAAGTGCTTGGCAGTTAGCATTCAATAGATTATTCTAAGTTTTATTTTGGGCAAATAGTTTCTGTATTCTTGAATACCTTTTGCATTTTTATCCCAACCTAGGCAAAAAAAAAAAAAAATCCTCAAAAGGAACTAAATGCATTGGAAAGAAAATCAAATTTATCCTCAGTTGAAAGAGTATCTTCTATTTGCATAGATTGCTATGTGTTGCCAAGGGCAATAGTCCAGTATACTAGATGAAAGGAAGGAAACTTGCATTTGGGCCCTAACAATATTCCATTTCATTTTTTTATTAAATTATGAGTTGTGAATAATGGTCCTTGAGCAAAGACTTCGGTTCAATATCTGTACGTGAATGGAATTCTTAGTGCCGTGGGGAGATCTCTGATCAGATGCAGAGCCTGGAACACTGCAGGCCGGGGTGAATCAGGGCTCCAGCCCAGCAGAGGAGCTGGGCAAAAGCCTTTGGGAGCTGAAAGAAGAGGAATTAAAGGGGATCCTCTTACCCCTTGTTGTTGCTTCTTCAAGGAACCCCAACACTCCTCTAGACCCTGTGATCTTCACTGTCTCTGCCCAGGGAGCTCAGGAGAGGAGGGGTTTGTTTAAGTTAAGCAAAATCCTCTTTAAAATGCAAACAGCATTGGAAGGTTAAGGGGGCTGAGGGGAGAGACACCCCAGGGAAATAATTCCTTTATTCTGAAAGGCTTTTATGCTGATACTTGGAATTAGTTTGTTGAGGAAAAATGTTTTTAGATACAAGGAAGACTAGGGAAAAGAGGGAGAGAAAAAAATTTTGAAGCCGGGCATGCAAGGTCCAAGCTGAACGCCTGGACAGGCAGAGATGAGAGCAGGCAGAGAAGACAGCAAAGGGAAAGAAGTAGCCCTTAAGAGTGTGGGAAAGCTTAACCTGGTTCTTGTTTATCAAGGTTATGCTTCCTTCTTATTCTTCTCCAACCACCTATTTCTACCTTGGGAGAACTGTCTCTTTCCTTCCAAAAATGGAACACAAATAGGGGAGGAATCCCTGGAAGTTTCTGCTTTACTTACCTTTGGCAAAGGGAGAATAATCTGAGTGGGTAGAGAGTGTGGGAGGGTGGAGAATCTGGATGGGTGGAGAGTCTGGGTGAGTGGAGAATTTGGGAGAGTAGAGAATCTGGGAGAGTAGACAATGTGGGTGGGTGGAGAATTTGGAGAGTGGCAAGTTGGAGAGTAGAGAGTGTGGCAGGGGAGAACCTGGGGGAATGGAGTATTTGGGAGGGTGGAAAATCTGGGAAAGTGGAGAGTGTGGGACAGTGGAGAATCTGGGTGGGTGGAGAATCTGGGTGGGTGGAGAGCTGCAGAGTGGAAAATCTGGGTGGAGAATTTGGGTGAGTAGAGAACTGGGAAGAATGGAGAATCTGGTGAGTGGAGAACCTGGGTGAGTGGAGAATTTGGGAGAGTGGAGAATCTGGGTGAGTGGAGAGTATGAGAGAGTGGAGAATCTGGGAAAGTGGAGAGTGTGGGTGTGTGGAGAATCTGGGAGAATGGCAAGTTGGAGAATGAAGAGTGTGGGCAGGAGAGAACGTGGGTGAATGGAGTATTTGGGAGGGTGGAGAATCTGGGAGTATGGAGAGTGTGGGAGAGTGGAGTATGTGGGTGGGTGGAGAATGTGGGAGAATGGAGAATTTGGGAGTGGAGAATCTGGGTAAGTAGAGACTTTGGGAATATGGAGAGTGTGGAAGAGTGGAGAGTGGGTGAGTGGAGAATTTGGGAGAGTGGAGAATCTGGGAGTGTGGAGAGTGGGAGAATGGAGAGTGTGGGTGGGTGGAGAATCTGGGAGAGTGGAGAGTGTGAGGGGGGGAGAATCTGGGTGGTGGAGAGTCTGGGAGGCTGGTCTTTAAGGGGAAGGGCATCAGCCCTCACTCGCTGCTCACCCACTCTCAGTTTAGAGGGACCCTCACAGGAGGTTAATGGGTAGAATTCCTCCATGACTACCTTCCTCTTTTTCTCCCCCCAAATCCATTTTCCACATGAGAACTGGCTCCTTCGTTGCTTGATCCTACAGTGAAATAGTCATTGCTCGGCTCCCCCAGCAGAGCTACATGAGGCGAGAGCCGGCATGTGAGATGTTCTGGGTTGCACAATATGGAATTGGTTTCAGGTTCCAGAGTCCATGTGTCACACTTTCCTTGGTTGTCTTAAAAGTGTCAGGAATCATATCCTTTTACACTTTAGGAAGAACAATAGGAAATCCTCTTGTTGAGCCGTTATGGAAAAATGACCTAATGTTTTGGGTAGTTTTTTAAGCTAGTATTTTTTTTTTTTTCCACAGGCAGGTGAAACAATTTTATTTCACAGTTGTCTTTAAAACCACAAAGACACTATGTTCTTCATATAAAAACATCAGTACAGATACCTATACTTTCTAGAAAATGATTATATAGACCCTCTCAAAGAAAAATGCACACCATTATATGGTTTCAGACAAGTTGCTAGGAAAAAACACATCTGGACTGATTCCTACGTACAGATTATTGTCATCAGTACATGTTCCTGCATTCTTACAGATTTGATAATAAACATACAGACTGGCTTGTAACTTAATGTTCCATCGGTTCATCAGCCTTTTCTGCAGGTTCATCAGCAGGCTGAGCAGGCTGTGCCTTTCTCTGTGGTCTTTCTTCAAGACCTTCCAGGAATGGAGATACATCATCATCATCATAAATCGTAAACTCCAAGTCTTTACCAACAATTCCAATGGAAACATTCTTCGTAGTTAGGTCCTGTTCTGCAGGAAGCATCTCTCGTAAGGCACGCAGACCATGTTTAACCAGTTCATTCAAATTGCACTCCATAAACCCAGACATATGTCTCTCCAAGTAAGTACGAGCTGATTGAGAACGGGCTCCAATGGACATGGCTCTACAGTCAAAATAGTTGGCAGATGGACAGGTTTGGAAAATGTGAGGGCCCATATCATCATAACCAGCAATAAGCAGCCCAACACCATATGGTCTCCGGCCATATCGTTGTGTTGGTATCTGGGTCTTGCTTCCAATTAGAGATACAAGACGAGACACAGGAAGAGGTCTGTCAAATACAAATCTGGAATCCAAACACTCCTGGCGCATAAAATTACGTAACAGTCTAGCATCAGCAGTAAGTCCCGCAATTGAGATACCAATATGGTTGTCAACATGGAGAATTTTTTTCTGATGAGCTGCAAGCTCTGACTGTGCTCTCTTCAATGCAACCCACACTGCATGGGTTTTTGATTTCAGACCAACTGTGGCTGAACCTTGCGTGACAGCTTCCACTGCATGCTCAATTTGATGAATCCTGCCCTGAGGGCTCCAAACAGTGACATCATTGTCACCCTGGTTGCGAAACATGGTTCCGGCGCGGGTCTGGCTGCGGCCTCCTGCAGAGGTGCGGGTTCAGGAAAGTTGCCGAAACTACCACTCGGCCTAAGCTAGTATTTTTAAAGTGCTTTTAGCATTTTTCATAAAATTACCCAAGTACTGTCATTATCTGAAATGTGGAGAATCATTCTGAAAAATTCAAGGCTATTTTTCTTTGGGAAAGGGGAGAGACTTTTTCTTACTCAGAAACATATAATCCAGTCTGAATCAATGTTTATAAAACTCTATTCAGTGCCTCTTTAACAGCGGGGTGAGAAACCTGAGCATAGCCAGCCCTTGCACCACCCAAATGTGGAATAAAAGAAAAAGAAATGTTTGGTTGATTTTTCTGTGGCCCACTTTTAAGGCCTTAGCTTCAGAACTCCAAACATACAGTTTTGCACTTTTTTTTTTTTTTTAAATCTATTGGGAAAGTGTTCAGCTCAAAACCAAAAAAGCCCACTTAACAGTGGCTTAAACAAATACAGTGTGGTTGTTTTTTTTTTTTTTCCATATAATAAGAAATCTGAAGGTAGGTGACTGCTGTCTTTGACACATCTAATTTGCCCTGGGTTTTCTCCTGTGGTCATAAAGTGGCTGCTGCAGCTCCATGCATTGTGTCAGAATTCAAGGCGGACAGAAGGGAAAAAATAGAATGCCAGCCATATCTTTCTCCTTTTATTAGAAAAGGAGAAACTTTTATCAGCAATCTCACAGGCTTCCAATTAAGTTTCCCAAACTGAGCTACTTTTAACTGCAGGGGAGACTAGGGCAGTGCGTATTTAGCTGGGAAAGTGAGAAGGGGGTTGAGATTAGCTATGGGGTCAACCAAACAAGCACTGCCCATTCAGCATCTGTTCCTGAGCACACCTTCATCTTCTCCAGGCTCATCCAATGTTTCCTTTCACAGCTGTTGATGTTCTGCAAAATTTGGAAGCATCATCTTTATTCCTCACCAGTACTAGCTTTATATACTTAAGATTCATGCTAAGTGGCTAATGGTTGAGGTCTACTTGTAAAGTAGAATAAAGAGGAACCTAGGAAAACATTCACAGAGCTGTGCCCTGAATTCTTTGTCAATATTTATGCCTATCTAAGTCCACAATAGGGTCTATTCACTCTTCAAGACTCTCTGAGGGTCTAATCAGGGCTAGCATGGTTGTTGGCACTGGTGAAAGTAGGTGGAGTTCTGGTCCTCATGAAGCATAATTTCTAGACACTATGAGATAGAGAACAAGGCACAGATGTGTCATATAATGTCATATAAGCCGAAGACTCTGAAGGAGATGACATTTGAGCAAACACCTGTGTGACGTGGGGCTTTCATTTTTCTGTCCATTTTGATCCATAGTTGCTGCTTTTGGAGGTTCATCCATCTTGAACTCTTGATTCTGTAGTGATCTTCTAAATCTATATCCCATTTCAGGTGCTCCTGGGGCTTCAGCTATACTTCCATTATGCTGTCACTTGGGGATTTATGATTTTTAAATGAAACACATTTTGTTGAAAATTAAATTCACAATGTAAATCTCTAGATAATGAATTTTTTATTAAGATATAATTTCTACAGAGGAAAATTCACCCTTTTAGTGTACAGTTCTGTGAGTTTTGACAAATGTAACCATCATTACACTCAAGATATAGAACAGTTCCATCAATCACAAAGATTTCCCTGTGCCCTTTGTAGTCAGGCTTTGGCCCACCCCCAGCCCATGGCAACCACCGATTTGTTTTCTGTCCTTAGAGTTCTATTTTCTCAACAACATTACATAAATGAAATCATGACAGTCTGTAGCATTTTGAGTCTGATTTCCTTTCACTTAGCATAATGCATTTGAAAATGCATCATGTTGTTTTGTGTATCTGTAAGTTTATTCCTTGTTATTACTAGGTAATATTCTACTGAATGGGTATATTACAGCTTGTTTATCCATTCTCCAGCTGCAGGATGTTTGGGTTGTTTCTGCTTTTTGGCATTTTCAAATGAAGGCAGTCTACCTATTGACATACAGGCTTTGTGTAGACATAGGTTTTATTTCCCTTTGGTAAATGCCCAGGAGTAGGAGTTGGGGGTTGTAAAATAAATATATGTTTAACTTATAGGAAAAGGGCCAAATGTTTTCTGAAATGTCTTTACCATTTTGCCATCAGGAATGTAGGATGGTTCTAATGGCTTCCCATTCTTGACAGTGCTCGACATAGTCAGTATATTTTTATTTTGGCCCTTCTAATAAGTGTGTGGTGGTATTTCGTTGTAATTTTATTTTGTATTTCCCTGATGACTAAGGAGGCTGAACATCTTTTCATGTCCTTATTTACCACCTAAGGTATTTTCTTTGGTGGTATGTCTGTTCAAAATTTTGCTACATTTTATTTTATTTTTATCTTAAGAGAGAATGAGAGAGAGAGAGAGAGAGACTGTGAGCGGGGGTGGGAGGGGCAGAGGGAGAGAGAGAGAATCCCAAGCTTGGAGCCCAATGCAGAGCTCCATCTCATGCCCCTGAGATCATGACCTGAGTCCAAATCAAGAGTTGGATGCTTAACTGACTGAGCCACAGGCGCCCGTAAAACTTTTGCTACTTTTTTAAATCAAGATTTTTTTCTGCTTATTGAGCTTTAGGAAATTTTTATATGTTCTGTATAAAAATTACCCATTAGATCTGTATATAATTTATAGATATTTTTTCCTAGTATGTGATTAGCCTTTTTATCTCTTAATAGCATCTTTCAAATTACAGAAGTTCTTAATTTTTATAGAGTCCAATTTATCAAATTTTTATTTCATGGATTATATTTTTAGTGTTGTATGTAAGAAATCTTTGCCTAATCCAAGGTCACAAAGGTTTTCTCCTAGATTTTCTTCTAGGTGTTTTATTTTAGGTTTTACATTTAGGTATATGATCCATTTGGGGTTAAATTTTAAAGGGTGTAAGGTTTGGGTAGGGACTCACTTTTTACATGTAGCTATCTATTTGTTCCAGCACTATTTTTGCTTCCTTCATTGAATTTCTATTTTACTTTTGTCAAAAATTAATTGACCATATATGTGTGGGCCTATTTCTTTTCCATTTCTGTATGTTTAGCATTCCCTCAATACCTCACTGTAACTTTACAGTAAGTCTGTAAGTCACCTCCCTGACTTTCTTCTTTTTCAGAATTATTATGGCTGTTCAATTTCCTTTGCCTTTTCATCGACATTGTGGGATCACCTTATCGATTTTAACCCCCATGTCATCTTCCTTCTCTGCCTCAGCCAACCCTCTCTGATTCCCCGAAACCTTCATGACCTGACATACACACTTCCTTTCCACTCTCAGAAAAGACAATACTCATCTGAGCACCAACACCTCTTGTTCGGGCATCAGAACTGACTCTCCTTTCCCAGGGTCCCTTCCCTGCAACCTGCCCGGGACCCAGCAGCCTGATTAAGCTCTCTAAAATCAGTTTTCACTGTTAACATTTTTGTTAATAAAACTTTAAAGATCTTCTTGCCTATAAGAAAAAATCCATATTGTTTAGTCTAATGATCCCCTTGGGTCTTTTCTACCTAACTCTATTTTTTTTAAGATTCTATTTATTTGAGAGAGAGAGAGAGATGGAGTGCGTGCATGAGTGGGGGAGGGGCAGAAGGAGAGGGAGAAGCAGGCTTCCCACTGAGCACAGAGCCTGATGCTGGCTCCATCTCAGGACCCTGAGATCATGACCTGAGCCCAAACCAAGAGTCAGACACATAACCAACTGAGCAACCCAGGCACCCCTCTTCCCTTTTCTAAGTGACTATATCCTTTTCCCTTATAATTATTGACTAAATGTCTGGTTCCCCATTAGACAGAGCTGTCTGAAAGCAAAGTACCTGTTTCCTCCATCTCTGAACCCTCAGTGCCTAAAGTAATACTCGGTCAAGCCATTTTGTGATTCTCAAATTGATAAGGTAAAAGGGTATGTAAAATATGGGGAGGGAAAGAATATAGTTTAAAAAATTGTATTCTGCATTATTACAATTACACTTTGACTTATTTTTAGACATGATATTTATATTTTAAAATTTAAATTGAGTGAGAAATATTTATGTTTATCTATTGGTATTATGAATTTAAAAGGCTGAAGTCATGTTAGTAATATTTGTTGAATTAAAGCATTAGTTTACTAGTCCATCAAGACAGTGATACATCCTTCCTGGTTTCCTAGTACCTAGTATAAGGTCTTCTCCTGAGAAAGCAGCTATAGTCTCACTGCTCACAGGACAGACACATTTTCTGCTTGCAGTGTCCAGACAGGAATCATGTGGCTGCTTGATTGAAATTCTAGTAGACAAGGCTGAATCATTCACCCCATTGCAGTAGGTCCTATTGTCCACAGATGGTGCCCTTTGCCCTCTGTACCTTGCAGAAGATCTTTATAGCTGAACTTCTATAATCAGGTGTCAGAACACATAAATGGAGAGCAGGGATGTGAATGTTAACATTGTGCCTTTCCCAATACCTGCCTGATGTCTTGGGGTTCAGAGGTGGATGGTTTCCAGGCCTTAGATGTGGAACCAGGGCTAACACCATGGAAAGGAGTATCATCAGACTTTAGATGTTGATTGCTTTAGGTCTAAAGATCTGTTTACACAGCCTCCCCTGCTATATGGCCTTGCTGTGGTGTTAGGAATTCCCCTAAATCATGGTACCTTTAAAATTCAATCCCAATGGCTTGTAGAATAAGGATTAAGATTCCATCCACTCTAATATGTTCACATTAATTTATTGAGACCTTAGGAATAAACTTGTGACACAGACTATTTCTTGATATGCTCTTTCATTCAACAAAATATTTATTGACCATTTATCTAGTCTGTGTCAGACATGATGCTAGGGAAGCAGGATCTAGAGTTACCCTTCCACGACTGAAGTCTAGTATGTGTGCATGTATGTGTGTGTGCGTGTGTGTTCATGTGTATATGTCATGTAGCATATTGGGGTCATGAACATATTTAGGCCAGGCTGAAGAACTTAGGTTTCATCCTGTAGAAGGTGAAAATCAAGCCAAACTTTAAAGCAGTACACTATGTTCCCCACACTGGGGATGTTCAGTGAAGCTACATTTCCCATGCCCATCACCTAATGAATTCTTGCCCATGGAATCGAGTTGAAGTCATATATCAGTTCAGACCGAAGCAGGTAAGATAAGGCCAAAGACTTCATCCTTGGAAATCATTTTGTTCTAGAAGGCAGTGTTACAAGTTAACCTGCTTGCAACTGGGATAATTGAGAGAAATAAACTTTTGATATGTTAAACCACCAATATTCAGGGTTTAGTGTTTACTATTGCAGAAATTACCTTATCCTGACTAAAATCAGCAGTAGAATCTTATTTCTTTTTTTCTTTCTATTTTATTAGGAAGTTCACACCTTTAACTTTTCTCTGATTTCATATTCACATCTGGTTAAAAAATAAGAATGCTATTTTAGAGCCTGCTAGAGCTGATGGTAGGTCAAATGAAATCATGTGAAATTATGGTGTTGACTGTAAAGTGCTGACAAGTGTAAGAGACCCATCATTTTTAGGCAGCCAGCAATATTGCCTAAGTTAGGAGAAAAAAAGAAAAGAACCCTGATGATTACTTCTTAATGATTTCATCATGAGTGTGCGTGGTTTTGCCATCTTGTGGCCCAGAAGATCTTTTTGCCACAGTAGAAGCCCATCCTTTCTTCTGTTGGATAGGGCATAATTTCCCATTTCTGTAAATAGCGCTTCTTTTAGTGGGCCATTAAGCTTGCATAGATAAAAATTAGACATTATATCAAGATGATAAAGTAAGAAATTGAATCTTCTCTAAATAACTTACTCTACATTTTTCATGGTCTAATTGAAAGAAGAGAAACAGCTCAATTCACCACCACTGGGTGAGGACTTAAGGTATATTAAAACTGTCCCAAAGAGCTTCAACGGCAGTGATATCCTTCAGAATATTCAGAAGTATAGATAATGGTGACCCCTCAACTTTCAGGAAGGAGCTTTAGTAAAGATTGAAACAATTAGTTCCTGGGGATCTAACATCTAACAATTATTGAACACTTTTGGCCACTCACCATTCTTAAAGGCTTCACAAGAATTCCATTACTCAACTTGTCACAACAACCCTCCGAAGGACATTTAATTATTAGTGTCATTTGTTGGATATGGAAACCATGGCAGAGGTAGAAGGGAACGGCTCGAAGTCACACAGTTAGAGAGTGGTGGCACTGGGACCTGACCCCAGCACTCTGGCTATAGAGGCCATGCCTCACTAAAATGATGGGGAAGTTTCGAGTGCCTGAGTTTACCTGGGGATGACTAAGCTACTTCTGCCATCAGGTGGACTGAGCGGTCCAGAGAAAAGCTAAGTTCAGTTACAGAACAATGATCTGATATTTCTTGACACTTGAGTACATGGCTCCACACATTCTTACCCACTGTATCAACAGGAAGTTATTTCAAGGAGGACAGGATGACATTTTGAAGCATAAATGGATGTGGGCCTTCCTACTCTTTTGATAAATCCTTCCCCAGCTCAGGCAGCCAGAGAGCTCTACCCCATCTGCCCTCAGGGTATAATCTTTAGCAAAGTAGGCAGAGAGAAACAAGTGAGTGTCAGGCTTTCAAAAATAAATAAATAAATAAATAAATAAAAGCCTCACGGAGGGCATCTTAACTACCTCGAAAAGAAATGGCTTTTTTCCTGGCAAGAGGAGTGTCTTTTGAGCATTCAGAGCAGAGAGCTTGGAATAAGAAATTTGGAAGAACACAGTGCAGCCAGTTTCCCCTTGATAAAGAAAGGCTGAGGGGGTGGGCAGGTAGGACGGTTCAACAGTGATACAGAATGTGAGGAAGCTTAGACACTGATGAGAAGATATCGTATTACCCCTTCCAAAGGCTTGCACCAAAAAAGGAAGAGATAACACCCACTGAGTTTGAGAGCACGGTATTAAAAGGGGGCTGAAGTCCACTTACTGTATAGGAACGAGGGAATGGCAGGTTCCCCATCTATCACGAGGTGGGGGTGGTACAGATCTGGTCGCCATGTGGGTAGAGAGAGCACCAGAGACAATGCCACTGTTTCCCACAGCCCAGAGCTGGGAGGGAGGCAGTTGAACTTTTCATTCCTAGTAAGGACAAAAAAATTTGGCTGGATTGAGAGGGAAAGAGGGAGATGTGAACACCCGTGTGCCTGAAAGAAACGTGACAAAAGTACTCTGCCTCAGAAACCAGTCTGGTCCTGACCTGGGCCAGACAGGGATCCAGACAAGGGTCTGGAACAGGGAAAACCACTTCTGAAAGCCAGACGGCACTTTTCAAGCTGACACCAACTTGCCCAGATCTCTCCCCAGGTTGGACCCCCTCCCTCAGCCCCATCACACACTATAGAGGCACCAGCCCTAGAGCTTAGATACCTTCCTTGAGTCAGAAAATGGGAAAACCCTTCATAGGCTGCAAAACTGTAATTCTGAGTTCACTCGGAATTAACTAAGATTATGTTTCCTGCCCTGAGATATATTAGTAATGCAAAGAGAAGTTTGGTTGAGCAAGTTTTCCTTTCTCACAAACTACAGTGCATAGCTCGGGAAATGTCTGATGTCCTCGTACAGCCAACCAACAACATCTGTGCCTTTTTCAATGACACAAAGTAAAATTGGACATGATAGAGCTTACCCAGTAAGGGAATGGAAAGTGGAGTGCTCGGTTGGCACACTATAAACAGGTAGTAAATAGCAGACCTCTAATGACTATTTAACTGAGCAAAACTAGTAGTCATTTCCTTATAAACAGCCACATATTCAACCATATGAATGTACTGAAAATGAACATACCGAGTGAAACTATGTAGAAGACATAAACAAATGCATGATGTGAACGCCAGGCCCTTGTTGTAATCTGCAGGAGATAAGATGGGGAGGTCAGGGACCTCAGGAGGTAGATCAAGTTCTTAGAAATGAGTTGTCAATCAAAATATACTGAAAACAAGCAAGTCTACATAAGCTTTCTCAACTGAGCTCTTGCTAAAGCCCCCTGTGAAATAAGTGGGACAGGAATCGAACTAGAATTTGCTTTTCTTATATTAAAGGAGGAAAGATGTGTTAACAAAATTAGTAGCAAGAGAGTAGGCAGGAGGCTGCACTAACAAAGGGAAAAAAACCGTGTCCAATCACCCTCAAGCCCTTAGAAGCAACCATTTACATATCAACAATAGTTAGACTAATCACCTATCATTTGTAGCTTCCCACTGAAGGAGATTCAATAAAAGATCGTCATTAGGCAATATTTAGCAGTCTTGGTTCAAGTTTCTTCCTTCACCTCAGAGTAATAAAAATGAGTTCATTTGCATTATTTTATAGTTTCACCAATTTACTAATTCAGACAAGGTTCTCTCCCAGTTACTTTGAATTAATTTTCTCATCATTAAAATTAGAGATACAGGAAATGTTGCTAGCACATTCACGGGCAAAACGAAAGGCTAAAATGAAGAGTTTCATCTTTGTCTTCCACTTGGACAGGTTCATATTCACGTCCTCCATTCACTTTCTGATTAGCAAAGTCCTATCCTCCTTGGGAATTTCTGGTAGAATTTGGTACTGGAATTTGGTACTGGAATTGAGGAGGTGAACTGGATGGGAACTTGAAATTGGAAACTATGAAGGAAACCAGGGCTTGAGTTGGGAATCTTGAACCCAGGACCGCACAGGGTTGCTCACATGAAGCCCATGATAGAGGAAGTGGGTGGTAAACTCTCCGCTGACCTTCCTGCCTATATCCAAGGACATGCTTAGATAACAGAGTAGGTTAGAGCAGTGGAAAGTGGGGGCAAGAATTTGGGGGTGGAAATGGGAGGAGGGAAAGGAGCTAAGCCCATGGAAGAGAAAGCTAACCAGATCCAGACAGGTATGTCTTGTCTCCTGCCAAGAGAGCTTTGGGGTTCAGACAAGAACTCAAGTGCTAGGCAGGAAAGACAGAAGCCCAAGCATGCAGACCGAACAAGACCTCTGAGACTAGTAAGGCTACAACATGGTGGGTACAGTTTCCCAGGGCTGAATCGGATACTAGGTACTAGTCTATGGCACCACAACTAATTCTATACCCCACCCACTGGAATCCATAACTTACTTTGGTCATGTTGGCTTAGACATGGGATAAGGATGATTTGAATGTTCATGCAGAGAAGGACCTTGCTTGGCGAGTACAGTAAGTAGAGAGACAAGGCAGGGCAGGGGCTGCCCTGTGGAGTCATGGTTAACAAGACCCCCACCTCTATCACTGAGAAAGCAAGCTTTCTGATGAAATGTGGGCAGTTGACAGAGACAGAACACCACACTTCATTAATGTAGTAAATGTTTATTGAGTATGCCTAGCATGGTGCTGGCTTCTGGAGAGAATACGAAACAAAAATCACTCAAGGGGCTTAATGGCTATTATACCTCTTCTGGACACATATTGAAATAGCAGTTGAAGACAGCTGCTGGATTAAATGGCAAGAAGGCAGGTACACTCAGCGGAGAGATGAGTCGGGGGTGGGGGCTTCATGGAAGAAGCAATTCAAGAGGATACTTCAGAGTGGGTGGAATTTAGATCAATGCAGATGAAGGCGGAAGGCAATTCCAGATGGAAAGATGCACCATAGTGTGTAAGAATGAAATGTGATACGTCACAGGAGTCATTTAGAACGATTCCTGGCACCAAGAAAGCCCACAGCAAATAAGATGTTAGGCTATTGTTGTTGCTATTAATTCTGCTACTTTTACTGCTGTTACGATTTTTATTTTTATCATATTTTTACTGCTTTTGGTAAAGAACAGGGATTAAAAGGACACATTTGGGAGATAGTAAAGAGCAGTTCAGACTTTCTTCTTGAGAAGTATGTGCAATAAAAGACTCACAATGAACAAGGGTTTGCATCAGAATTGTTTCTGGATCCACAGTGTAACAGAACGGCCCTGCTCTAAGAGGACCATGGGAAAAAGTTACCCTGAAACATTTAAGCTCGGTGCCCACAAACACCACAGACTGCTTCGTAACTACAAATCACTGTGCTTTAGTCAATGATTGCGTGGGTCAAAAAATGAAATGGAACATCCTAAGCTCCTGGACAAACAATCCCTCTCTTTTATTTTCTTTTCTTGTCCAGTGGTCTAGTTGTTTGAGGGCAAACATGAATAGGCATGAGATAAAAAATGACGTGATTCTCTTTAGTACCTAGAGAGGATGTTGCTAGGACAGAATATAAACACTAGTAGAGAACCAGCAGGGATTTGTTTGTCTGAACATTCAAAATACCCCTTAGGAGCTGTATTCAAAAAAGGGCAAATGAGATTTCAGTGGAGAGTGATTATTGCCTGAGTCTCAGAACAACCCCCTTATTGCTGATTAGTATCCCTTTTGCAATGGCCATTCTCTCTTCATTCTGTTTGCTGTCAGGTTTTATAACTTATCAAAGAGGCTGCAGAGGCAGCGTCCCTGAGAAAGAGCAGTGTGTTTCCTGGGTGCACAAAGCCTTCTTCTCCAAGACAGACTCTCTAGATCTGCAAGCTGATTCCATAGAGAGGATGTACCCAGTCAAAGGTAAATGGCAACAAACTCCAATTTCAGTGTCTGTTTTCTGTCACGGAGCTGGGCAGCAGGGCTGTGCATGTGCATGCATCAGGAGGTGGTTCTGAGGGACTGGGTCCCATGGAGCCAACCTAAGGGACTTGTTCAGCCTCTGCTTTGCTATTTTGTCTCTTGGCTTTTGAGGAAGGCTAGGCTGCCTCCCAGGATTGCTCCCTGCTGAAAGTTTTATTTTGAGTGTTTGCAAAGAAGCAAAGCTCCAGTAGAGAGGTAGATGTTACAGTAATTCTACTTTGTGGAGTAAAAACCAAATCATTTTAAGAACACCCAGAGGATTAAACAAACAAACAAACAAACAAAAACGGCTTGAATTTTTCTTGAAGTATTTTCCTTTCTGGTATAAAAGACCAGTCTGAGACCTGGGAATTATTGCCACGACTTAACGCACCTCCAGGCAGCGTGTGAAATATCCTGACATGCCTGCATTCTGATGCAAGAGGCAGAGAACTTGTTTTCCAGATGCCTGGTTTGTTTCTGACTACAGTCTTATAGAAGAGGGAACAGTATTAGCCTAATGAGGATCATTTCCCCAGTGTGACCCCTGGATGCTTTGAAGGTGAAATTCATCAAAGTCTGATTTACTCATTTGTTCTAGGAGGCAACTTGTTGCAAACTGTGGCACCACAAACAACAGTCAAAGAATCTATTGTTCACTGATGCTCAAAGCACAGGATCTAAAGAGTGTGGTCTTTCCTTCCTTACTGCTATGTTTCTCCTTGCACCAGGCACTGTCCTGGGGGATGTGGGCTCTCCACACTTCTGATGTTCCTAGCAAAAAACTCAGCAATAACCCCTACAAGAAACAGACAACATTTCAAGCACTACTATAGAATTAATTAGAAGTGTTTTTACCTAAGGAAAGGGGGGAAACAAACAAACAAAATCATCCACTCTACAGCCTCTTGGTTAAATGCTACTCAAGATTTACACGTTTTCAGCAGCAGCAGAACAAAAAGACCAGTATTCATAAGAAACTACAGTATAGGTCCTTGCACAGAATGAAAAACTCCTTGATTTAGCTCATCAGGTTTTTTTTTTTTTTTCTGTTACTCTTTTAGTTAAAGAAAACAAACTATACCCATTCACGGTATTGACAATGATAGTTTAACTGGGTCTCTTAAATTCCACTTGTCTCATTATTTGAAATCCTTTTCAGAGTGGAAAACAGGAAACGTACCTTAAAGGAGTAGTAGAAGGAGCCCCACTCCTCCCCTTCCACCACTTCCGTGAAAGTCACCGTTTCGGTGCAGAGGCCTGGGGAAGCATCCAGGGTCTGCGTGGTCCTGCTGGAGGCGTCGGAGTCCGGGCCACGCTCTGTGAGGTTGGCTGGCATGGCTCAGGTGGACTCGAGCCTGGCTGTCCCGGCGCCTGCAGCCCAGGAAGAGTCCAGCTCCCCTCTGAGCGCTGCCCCTCTGCACCTGCTCTGCCTCCCAAGGCCTCTGGCTGGAGCTGGGCTGAGCAGAGGCACAGAGCCCTCCCAGAGCCCACCTCCCTGAAGAGCTCTGCCTGACGCCTGCGAGGACCCACGTGCTGCTCTCTCCTCAGCAGTTATGATCCAGGAGCCGGCACAGCCTCTTCACCCCACCGTCCGGGACGGGGCCGCACCACAGAGCCCGTGGGAGCCCCCGTCACCAAAAGCGATCCATATGGCTCCAGAGACAGGCCTTCCTGCCCAGCTAGGCTTTCCCTAACTTCCAGAATGGAACCCCACTTCTGCTCCAGCTTCAACAATACAGGAACTTGGACTCAACAGCAGACTGATTAATTCAGGTCATGTTGGCTCTTCTGATACCAGATCATAATTATGCATTTGCTTCAGCTGAGCTTGCCTTCTGACTTACAATACTCACCTAGCCATTTACTTAGCAGCCTGTACATTGTTTCAGTAAACATGGGAAAATAGCATATTTGTATTTCACACCGGGGTTTACTCTAGATTTTCACAGGGCACTTCTCAGAAAAGCCTGGGGTCTGTGTTTGTCAATAAGCTACGACCTTCAGAGTCGTGGCTGGGAGTGGTGCCTGGTAAATACCCTTATCAGCTTGACGTTCTTTCATTACCTATCCAAGCAACTTTGTGAGGTAGGCAGGGGATGTATCTTTACGTTCTTCATTTTACCCTAGAAAAGACTAGCTGTCAGAGCTGAAATGACTTGCCCAAGATCCCACAACTGGTGATGGAAATGAGGTAATAACTCATCTCTTCAGAAATTCCTGGGCAGCAGGGCCTTGACACTAACATATATTGATATGCATCACATTTCAAAAGCCTGTTGTGGCATGAAGTTAACACGAGTAAGGGTAAACGGCCAGGTGTAAAACAATAGAGCTAAGCTGCTTGTACTGCAACCAAGCATAACTCCCTGATTGCTCACATGGAAAATGCTCCAAATATGTGCAACCATTGGATCATGACACCTGGTATAAGGAGTAGCAGGTTAGTGATGATCATAAAAAAACCATGGCCCACATGAAAGTAACCGGGAAAGTTTTAGCATCATCTATGAGCCCAGAAGAATATAGAATGCTGTAGATGAGAAGATGTTAAGTCTTTAGTGAAGGGGCAACAAATGTCCCCGGTCTGACCTCCTGAACTCAGGAAGGTCCTAAAAGCTTCTGCTTAAGTGTCAGTCTTACCTTCTAGAAACTAACTAATGAGCTGCTGAAACAGAACAAGAAACATTTGAGGAAGATGCCTGCACAGGAGTCTCAGAAAGTGCCAGAAAGGGTGCCTGAGTAGCTCAGTCGGTTAACTGTTTGCCTTTGGCTCAGGTCATGATCCCGGGGTCGAGCCCCGCATAGGGGGGGGGTCCCTGCTCAGCAGGGAGCCTGCTTCTCCCTCTCTCTCTACACCTCCCCATTGCTCCTGCTTTCTCTCTCTCTCAAATAAATAAATAAAATCTTAAAAAAAAAGCGCCTCCACCTCATTATAATTTTAAAATACTCCTTGGAATATTTATCCCAACTCCTAATAAAAGGAGACTGCTTTCCTTTGTTCAGGGAGACACGACTTCGGAAATTATTCTCCATGGTTTCCTTGTTTGTACAAATAAAGTTGACTTTGTGAGGCTATGCCTCCTGGTGTTCTCTCTGCCTATAGTGTGCCGAGGAGCGGATCCCCTTTGATCCAGTAACAAGGGGCAGCAAATAGGAGGGAGCTATCCAGAAAACTGGGTAAGCCATGGGTTCCAAGGGGAAAGAGTCAAAACAGGACAACCGATAGCAAAATGAGCAAAAGAAATTCTGACTGGCAATAAACATGAAAAATCCCCAGTCATATTAAAAAGGAAGGAAAAGCAACTTAAAACAATAAGACAAAGCTTTTACCTATTGGCATAGTCAAAACTAGGGTTTCACTACCCCAAATATTGGCAAGGATGGGAAGAAATGGGTGTATTTTTTCACTTCTACGAGAGTTAGTTGCCACAGTCACTTGGAAGAGCAATTTGGCAGTATGCAGTAAAATTAAAATTACATAATCTATGTTGCATCATTCCATTTCTTAATGCTGGTAATTTTCCATCTCTATCTGGGTTACTTATGTGTATTTAATTTAGGGAAGTTCATTGCACTGCACACATAAAACGTATGTACTTGTTCATAAGTATATTTTACTTCAGCAAAAATTTATTTAAAAAAAAATCTGTGAAAAATTTCTGGGAAAGGGCAGAAGCTGGTTAAATCATAATGTGGTGAGGATGGAAAGAGAGAAAAGAGTAGATACCATAATGGACAGGGACTAGATGGAAAGAGAACTTTCTGGATGTGTTGTTTTCTCTCCACTCATCGTCCAGATGGATCATTTTTTTGACCTGTGGCCACCCAAGAGAAACATTTATGTGTGTGTACAAGGAGACATTGGAAAAGATGCCTTTGCAATACTGTTTAGAAATGAATCAGAAGCAACCTAAAATTCCAAGTGACAAAATCAATGAGAAGCTCCAAACTGGAATCTATCTACAGGCGCATCAATAGTAGACCAGGTAAATAAATTTCCACATAGTCACACAATGAATTATTATACATCAATGAGAATGAATAATTTGTAGCAAATATAACACATTATAGATGAAACTCACAAATATAATATTAAACAAAATAATACTTTTTCATTTATATTAAGTATAACTATATATGTGTGTGTTTGTATATACGTACATATATATATAATGGAATAATACTATATCACAGTTGAAAGGAATAGTTGTAGACAAGATGACAAGCTAATATGGTATGATGGCTAGTTTTATGTGTCATCTTGACTGGGGAGTGAGATGCCTCAATATTCGGCCAAACATTGTTCTCAGTGTGTCTGTGAAGGTGTTTCTGGATGAGATTAACTTTTCAATCTGTAGGCTGAGTAAAGTTGATTGCCCTCCTTAATGTGGGTAATCTTCATCCAGTCATCTGAAGGCCTGAATAGAACAAAAAGGCTGATTTTCTCATAAATAAGAGGGAACTCCTATCTGACTGTTTTGAGTTGGAACATTGGTCTTCAAAGGCTTTGGGGCTTGAACTAAAGCATTAGCTCTTCTTGAGCCTCAAGCCTGCTGGCTTTTAGACTAAAAGTACACATCAGCTCCCTGGTTCTCTAGCATGCTGACTACAGATCTTGGGACTTCTCCTATGGCTTCTAGGTTCTCACCTGAATTCATCCCTAGAGATTCCACAAAAATGAGAGAGGCATTGATGGATCATGGGACTTAACATGAAACCATAAGACACCTGCTAGAAAGGCTTAAATGATAAAGATGAGAAATACCTTGCGTTGGTAAGGATGGGTAGGATGAAGAACTATCATACACTTCTATAGCAATGTAAATTGGTACAAGCACTTTGGAAAACTTCTTGGCAGCATTATCTAAAGCTGATCATATGTATATTCTATGACCTAGCAGTTTCTCTACTAAGAAAATACCCAACACAAATGAAGACTTATGTTAATCAAAAAATGTAAAGATGAATAGAGCAGCTTGTTTGTAATTGCCCCTAACTTGAAACTACCTAAGCGCTCATCAAGAAAAAAGTAGACAAATAAATTGTGGTGTATTCATACCATGGAAAACATATACCAATGAGAATGAGTGATCTGCCACTCTAAGTAAAAAATGCATAAATCTCACCGTCGTTATTCTGAGTTATAGGGAAGTTAGACACAAATGCATGCATGCCGTTTGATTTCATTTACATAAACTAAAAGCTAAGGGTAGTGACTGGAATAGGCTAGGAGGGAGCCCCTGGGCTGCTGGTAATATTCTGTTTCTTGGTCAGGGTGACAGTTACATGAGGGTATTCCAATTATGAAAAAGCTTTGAGCTAAATACACTTACCATCTCTGCACTGTGAGAAATTTCTGGATGTGGGTCAGAGACTGGTTGGGTCACAATGTGATGAAGGCTAAAGGTGGGAGGGGAAATCTAGAACAGGCAAGGGCCAGGTGCCATGGACAGGGATAGGCTGAGAGGAAGCTTTCTAGCTGTGCCTTTTTTTCCTGCACACATTGCCCAGGTGGATTATTGGTTGGCCCATGATTACAACAGAGCAGAAAAATGGCAGCAGCAATTCCAGAGTCTGATCTGGGGTGATAGGAGTAGGTCACCATACATGAAGATGGGTGGTCTAGTCTCTGAGTCTTTGGTTCTTGCCCATCTGTGTTGGGCTGAGATCAAGGTGCTGGCCAGGATTGGGGTTTCATCAGAGCCTCAAATGAGGCAGGATGCTCTTCTAAGCTCTCTCATGCTGTTGGCAGAATTCATTTCTTTATAACTGTAGAACTCATGGCACCTGTTCCTTCAAAGCCAGTAAAGGGAGGAGAGATTCTAACAACATGGGTTCAACAGTCTTATGTAATCACATATATGTAATTGCATACATCCCATTCCCTTTGC
Organism: Mirounga angustirostris; assembly: GCF_029215605.1. Classification (NCBI taxonomy): domain Eukaryota; kingdom Metazoa; phylum Chordata; class Mammalia; order Carnivora; family Phocidae; genus Mirounga; species Mirounga angustirostris. The sequence continues at coordinate 42,264,724 of NW_026991720.1, forward strand.
CTCATTCCACTCAAGAGGAGGGGATTACGCAAAGGCATAAATTCCAGGAGTCAGGTATCATGGTGGCTGCTTTAAAGTCTATCCTTCATACTACCCCACGGGTTAAGTGTTTATAAGTGAGGGAGGTAGCTTTTGAGAAAGAGGAAGGTAGAAAAGAGCTAAAAGTTTAAGGTGTACCAACTGGAAAAATGGATATAAAAATAAATTGTTGGAAAAAAGCACTAAAGAGATGTTTTGAATTGCAAAAAAAAAAAAAAAGAAGAATTAGATAGAAGGCAGGTAAGAAACTCTCAGAAGGCATTAAGAGTGATATAAGGAAAAGAATGAGAGAAAAATGGTTAAGGAATGTGAGCAAAAGAAGTACATATGTGAACATCTGTATAATGAGTCTCAGAGGGACATTAAAAATAAATGCAAGGGATTGGACAACAAAGTTTACAAAACATTTTCATTTACAATTCTTTGGAATTCTTTAAATTTAGGAATTTAATATTCTTAGGAATATATTTAACAAAAGATGTGAAATACTTCTATAAAATATTGCTGAGAGAAATGAATGAAGACACCGAAAAATGGAGAGCTATACTAGTTCAGGGATTGGAGGATTCAGTGTGGTTAAGATGTCAATTTTCCCCAAATTGATCTATAGATTCAATGAAATTCCAGTCACAATCAAATCAAGTTTTTTTGGTAGAGGTGGACAAACTGATACAAAAATATGGGAATGCAATGAACCGACACTATCCAAAGTAATCTTAAAATTGAAGAATGTTGGAGGTCAAGAATTGACATAGGGCTACAGAAATCAAGACAATGTGGTAATGAGATAAGGACTGATGAATAGGGGCACCTGGGTGGCTCAGTTGGTTAAGTGTCTGACTGTGGATTTCAACTCAGATCATGATCTCAGGGTTGTGAGATCAAGCCCCACGTCAGGCTCCTCGCTCAGCATAGAGTCTGCTAGAGTTTCTCTCCCTCTGCCTACCCCCACCCCCCGCTCCTTCTCTCTCTTTCAAATAAATAAATAAAATAAAATTTAAAAAAGGACTGATGAATAGCTCAGGACAAAACATTTTATATGTGCAGGGCGCCTGGGTGGCTCAGTTGGTTAAGCGACTGCCTTCGGCTCAGGTCATGATCCTGGAGTCCCCGGATCAAGTCCCGCATCGGGCTCCCTGCTCGGCAGGGAGTCTGCTTCTCCTTCTGACCCTCCCCCCTCTCATGTGCTCTCTCTCTCAAATAAATAAATAAAATCTTTAAAAAAAAAAAAAACATTTTATATGTGCAGAAATAGACCCCCATTTATACAGATACCTGATTTTTGACAGAGGTGCCAAAACAATCCAGTGAAAAGTATTATCAATAAACGGTGCCAAAAACCTGGATATCCACATGGAAAACAAAATGAACCTTGGCCTTTATCTCACACCATGTCCCCAAATTAATTTGGGATGGATCAAGGCTTCTATAAGCTCTCAGAAGAAAACATAGGAAAATATTTTCACAGCTGAGAATGTCAGTCCTTTAGCTTTATTAATTAGCTGTTAGCCCATAACAATGACAATCACAAACCCAGCAAGTAGTTGTGGTATAGTAGAGAAACTGTGCCTCGATGATCCAATAGTGCTGGGGGGCTGACACAAGGCAGGGCCTACCCAGTTACGTGTATAATGACTCCATCCTGTTTTGAGAGCTCTAGCCTCTGCTAGGTATATCATTAGAGGCAGCCTAGCAATCCCCACCTTGCCACCTCCCTAACACAAACTTTAGCAAATGGCTTACTAACAGATTGCAAAAATTGAGCTTCAAGTCTCTATGTTCCCTATAGAAACCGGCAGCCCTCTCAGAGAAAGCCCTATATTTTACACGGTCAGTGCTCACCAGGGTAGAAGTTCTCAGTCCTGGCTACGTACTGGAATAGCCTAGGGTGCTTTATAAAGCACTAATGCGTGGATGCCAAGGTTCTGATTAGATTGTTCTAGGGTGCAGCCTGGGCATTGGGACTGTTAAAAGCTCCCCAGGTGATTCGAATGTGCCTCCAGAGAAGAGAAACCCTGTTTTAGGAGGACAGCAATCTCTAGCGCCCAACTCCCAGTGGGAAGTGTTTGCTGCCTGCCCGTGGCATTCATTCCGGGGCTGCTGTCTTAATTAGCTCATCCTGCCGGGTCTTCAGCCCTGAGGGATGCTTCTGGTGTTCCTGGGACCCACAGTGAGCTTGACCTCATTTCTGGGCTCTACTTTCTCACAACCAAGTTTGAGCTGCTGGGCACCCGTAGCTCCAGAGAGGGAGGGAACTTTCCCTTAGCGTTCTCTTTGGACCTCCAGAGAGTTTTGCTCTCTCTTTCAGAGCACCCAGAAGTCATAGTTAACCTCCCTTTTGGAGACACTCAGACACGCAATTTGGATCCCATTTCTAACACTTGCCTTCCTTAAAAAAATATGCAACGAGAGCCTGAAAGGAGAATTTCCAGGTAAGGAAATGGGTAATAAAAGTACAACTCCCTCCCTTAGATTTTCTCTGCCTGTGGAGATGGTTCGGTAATTCATTCTGCCTTCCTGACCTTCAGGAGGTGAGTGTCAGTTTAGTTCCTGTACCCGAGAATGCACCAGGTCTTGGAGGGAGGCATCTCAGTAAAATGGGACCAAGGCTTGGAGATATGAAAAGAGAAATTTGCACAAACTGCTAAGAAACTACTTTACAAGGTATTTACTCCTCTTGTTCCTGGGGCACAGTCAGGCTACGGGGCTTTGGAAAAGAAGTGGTGTCTGGGAGAGTCTTACCTTTTATTTTTCTGGTCCCCCTGTGTCCCTGGTACGTGCCCAGTTCTCCTCTCCAGACGCCCCCCTCCTGTCCTGGTATATCAGTCAAGCATTCAATTTGGAGGATGGCACTTCACATCTGCTCTCAGCCTCTTCCCTTTCTAGTTGAAGGTCACCTTTCCCAGGTAACTGGCTCCCTTCTTCATCTCTTCTATGAACCTTTGCTCAGAATCAGTCTCACATCAGCCACATATCCCTTGAAGGTATCTGGTAGGGGCATTTATTTCTTAAGTCTCAACCTTCCTAAGATGAAAAGTGCTGCCTCTGGGCCAGGGATTTCATCTTCAGTGAGCAGAATGATGGAGAGGCTTAGAAGGGAGATGCTCAAGGTTCCATGAATTCCCGCAGCTTCCTGCTTTATACATTTATCATGGGAACCTGGGCTATGATATTCATTTCCTTGTTTTTCTATAATGCTTAAAGTAAAGAGTCCCTACGCTTTGGAATAAAAACTATAAGCAAAATATGTTTTTTTCTTTTTTTAAAAATTTTATTCTTATGTTAATCCCCATACATTACATCATTAGTTTTAGATGAAGTGTTCCATGATTCATTGTTTGTGCACAACACCCAGTGCTCCATGCAGAATGTGCCCTCCTCAATACCCACAAGCAGGCTAACCCATCCTCCCACCCCCCTCCCCTCTAGAACCTTCAGTTTGTTTTTCAGAGTCTATCGTCTCTCATGGTTCGTCTACCCCTCCGATTTCCCCCGCTTCATTCTTCCCCTCCCGCTACCTTCTTCTTCTTCTTTTTTTTTTTTCCTTAACATATATTGCATTATTTGTTTCAGAGGTACAGATCTGAGATTCAACAGTCTTGCACAATTCACAGCGCTTACCAGAGCACACACCCTCCCCAGTGTCCATCACCCAGTCACCCCATCCCTCCCACCCCACCCCCCACTCCAACAAAACTCAGTTTGTTTCCTGCAATTAAGAATTCCTCATATCAGTGAGATCATATGATACATGTCTTTCTCTGTTTGACTTATTTCACTCAACATAATACCCTCCAGTTCCATCCACGTCGTTGCAAAGGGCAAGATCTCATTCCTTTTGATGGCTGCATAATATTCCATTGTATATATATACCACCTCTTCTTTATCCATTCATCTGTTGATGGACATCTTGGCTCTTTCCACAGTTTGGCTATTGTGGACATTGCTGCTATAAACATCGGGGTGCACGTAGTCCTTCGGATCCCTACTTTTGTATCTTTGGGGTAAATACCCAGTAGTGCAATTGCTGGATCATATGGTAGCTCTATTTTCAACTTTTTGAGGACCCTCCATACAGTTTTCCAGAGTGGCTGCACCAGCTTGCATTCCCACCAACAGTGGAGGAGGGTTCCCCTTTCTCCGCATCCCCGCCAACATCTGTCGTTTCCTGACTTGTTAATTTGAGCCATTCTGACTGGTGTGAGGTGGTATCTCATTGAGGTTTTGATTTGCATTTCCCTGATGCTGAGCAATATTGAGCACTTTTTCATGTGTCTGTTGGCCATTTGGATGTCTTCTTTGGAAAAATGTCTGTTCATGTCTTCTGCCCATTTCTTGATTGGATTCTTTGTTCTTTGGGTGTTGAGTTTGATGAGTTCTTTATAGATTTTGGATACTAGCCCTTTATCTGATATGTCATTTGCAAATATCTTCTCCCATTCTGTCGGTTGTCTTTTGGTTTTGTTGACTGTTTCCTTTACTTTGCAAAAGCTTTTTATCTTGATGAAGTCCCAATAGTTCATTTTTGCCCTTGCTTCCCTTGCCTTTGGCGATGTTTCTAGGAAGAAGTTGCTTCGGCTGAGGTCAAAGAGGTTGCTGCCTGTGTTCTCCTTTAGGATTTTGATGGACTCCTGTCTCACATTGAGGTCTTTCAACCATTTGGAGTCTATTTTTGTGTGTGGTGTAAGGAAATGGTCCAGTTTCATTCTTCTGCATGTGGCTATCCAATTTTCCCAACACCATTTGTTGAAGAGACTGTCTTTGTTCCATTGGACATTCTTTCCTGCTTTGTCGAAGATTAGTTGACCATAGAGTTGAGGGTCCATTTCTGGGCTCTCTATTCTGTTCCATTGATCTATGTGTCTGTTTTTGTTCCAGTACCATGCTGTCTTGATGATGACAGCTTTGTAATAGAGCTGGAAGTCCGGAATTGTGATGCCACCAGCTTTGCTTTTCCTTTTCAATATTCCTCTGGCTATGCGGGGTCTTTTCTGGTTCCATACAAATTGTAGGATTATTTGTTCCATTTCTTTGAAAAAAGTGGATGGTATTTTGATGGGGATTGCATTGAATGTGTAGATTGCTCTAGGTAGCATTGACATCTTCACAATATTTGTTCTTCCAATCCATGAGCATGGAACATTTTTCCATTTCTTTGTGTCTTCCTCTATTTCTTTCATGAGTATTTTATAGTTTTCTGAGTACAGATCCTTTGTCTCTTTGGTTAGATTTATTCCTAGGTATCTTATGGTTTTGGGTGCAATTGTAAATGGGATCAACTCCTTAATTTCTCTTTCTTCTGTCTTGTTGTTGGTGTATAGGAATGCCACTGACTTCTGTGCACTGATTTTATATCCTGCCACTTTACTGAATTCCTGTATGAGTTCTAGCAGTTTTGGGGTGGAGTCTTTTGGGTTTTCCACATAAAGTAACATATCATCTGCAAAGAGTGAGAGTTTGACTTCTTCTTTGCCAATTTGGATGCCTTTGATTTCTTTTTGTTGTCTGATTGCTGTGGCTAGGACTTCCAATACTATGTTGAATAGCAGTGGTGATAGTGGACATCCCTGCCGCGTTCCTGACCTTAGGGGGAAAGCTCTCAGTTTATCCCCATTGAGAATGATATTTGCTGTAGGTTTTTCATAGATGGCTTTTATGATATTGAGGTATGTACCCTCTATCCCTATACTCTGAAGAGTTTTGATCAAGAAAGGATGCTGTACTTTGTCAAAAGCTTTTTCTGCATCTATTGAGAGGATCATATGATTCTTGTTCTTTCTTTTGTTAATGTATTGTATCACGTTGATTGATTTGCGGATGTTGAACCAACCTTGCAGCCCAGGGATAAATCCCACTTGGTCATGGTGAATAATCCTTTTAATGTACTGTTGGATCCTATTGGCTAGTATTTTGGTGAGAATTTTTGCATCCATGTTCATCAGGGATATTGGTCTGTAATTCTCCTTTTTGATGGGGTCTTTGTCTGGTTTTGGGATCAAGGTAATGCTGGCCTCATAAAATGAGTTTGGAAGTTTTCCTTCCGTTTCTATTTTTTGGAACAGTTTCAGAAGAATAGGTATTAATTCTTCTTGAAATGTTTGGTAGAATTCCCCTGGGAAGCCATCTGGCCCTGGGCTTTTGTTTTTTGGGAGATTTTTGATGACTGCTTCAATTTCCTTAGTGGTTATAGGTCTGTTCAGGTTTTCTATTTCTTCCTGGTTCAGTTTTGGTAGTGGATACATCTCTAGGAATGCATCCATCTCTTCCAGGTTATCTAATTTGCTGGCATAGAGTTGCTCATAATATGTTCTTATAATTGTTTGTATTTCTTTGGTGTTGGTTGTGATCTGTCCTCTTTCATTCATGATTTTGTTGATTTGGGTCATTTCTCTTCTCTTTTTGATAAGTCTGGCCAGGGGTTTATCAATCTTGTTAATTCTTTCAAAGAACCAGCTCCTAGTTTCGTTGATCTGTTCTACTGTTCTTTTAGTTTCTATTTCATTGATTTCTGCTCTGATCTTTATTATTTCTCTTCTCCTGCTGGGTTTAGGCTTTATTTGCTGTTCTTTCTCCAGCTCCTTTAGGTGTAGGGTTAGGTTGTGTACTTGAGACCTTTCTTGTTTCTTGAGAAAGGCTTGTATTGCTATATACTTTCCTCTCAGGACTGCCTTTGCTGCATCCCAAAGATTTTGAACAGTTGTGTTTTCATTTTCATTGGTTTCCATGTATTTTTTCAATTCTTCTTTAATTTCCTGGTTGACCCATTCATTCTTCAGTAGGATGCTCTTTAGCCTCCATGCATTTGAGTTCTTTCCGACTTTCCTCTTGTGATTGAGTTCTAGTTTCAAAGCATTGTGGTCTGAAAATAGGCAGGGAATGATCCCAATCTTTTGGTACCAGTTGAGACCTGCTTTATGACCTAGGATGTGATCGATTCTGGAGAATGTTCCATGTTGCACTAGAGAAGAATGTGTATTCCGTTGCTTTGGGGTGGAATGTTCTGAATATGTCTGTGAAGTCCATTTGGTCCAGTGTGTCATTTAAAGTCTTTATTTCCTTGTTGATCTTTTGCTTAGACGATCTGTCCATTTCAGTGAGGGGGGTGTTGAAGTCCCCCACTATTATTGTATTGTTGTCGATGTGTTTCTTTGCTTTTGTTATTAATTGCCTTATATAACTGGCTGCTCCCATGTTAGGGGCATAGATATTTACAATTGTTAGATCTTCTTGTTGGATAGATCCTTTATGTAGGATATAGTGTCCTTCCTCATCTCTTATTACAGTCTTTGGTTTAAAATCTAATTTGTCTGATATAAGGATTGCCACCCCAGCTTTCTTTTGGTGTCCATTAGCATGGTAAATGGTTTTCCACCCCCTCACTTTCAATCTGGGGGTGTCTTTGGTTCTAAAATGAGTCTCTTGCAGACAGCATATCGATGGGTCTTGTTTTTTAATCCAGTCTGTTAGCCTGTGTCTTTTGATTGGGGCATTGAGCCCATTTACATTCAGGGTAACTATTGAAAGATAGGAATTTAGTGCCATTGTTTTGCCTGTAAGGTGACTGTTACCGTATATTGTCTGTGTTCCTTTCTGGTCTATGTTGCTTTTAGGCTCTCTCTTTGCTTAGAGGACCCCTTTCAAGATTTCCTGTAGGGCTGGTTTTGTGTTTGCAAATTCCTTTAGTTTTTGTTTGTCCTGGAAGCTTTTTATCTCTCCTTCAATTTTCAATGACAGCCTAGCTGGATAGAGTATTCTTGGCTGCATATTTTTCTCATTTAGTGCTCTGAATATATCCTGCCAGTCCTTTCTGGCCTGTCAGGTCTCTGTGGATAGGTCTGTTGCCAATCTAATGTTTCTACCCTTGTAGGTTACATATTTCTTCTCCCGAGCTGCTTTCAGGATTTTCTCTTTGTCTATGAGACTCGTAAGTTTTACTATTAGATGTCGGGATGTTGACCTATTTTTATTGATTTTGAGAGGGGTTCTCTGTGCTTCCTGGATTTTCATGCCTGTTTCTTTCCCCAAATTAGGGAAGTTCTCTGCTATAATTTGCTCCATTATATCTTCTGGCCCTCTCTCTCTTTCTTCTTCTTCTGGGATCCCAATTATTCTAATGTTGTTTCGTCTTATGGTATCGCTTATCTCTCGAATTCTGCCCTCGTGATCCAGTAGTTGTTTATCTCTCTTTTTCTCAGCTTCTTTATTTTCCATCATTTCATCTTCTATATTACTGATTCTCTCTTCTGCCTCATTTATTCTAGCACTTAGTGCCCCCATTTTTGATTGCACCTCATTAATAGCCTTTTTGATTTCTACTTGGTTGGATTTTAGCTCTTTTACTTCTCCAGAAAGGGTTTCTCTAATAACTTCCATATTTTTTTCAAGCCCAGCTAGTATCTTTAAAGTGATGATTCTGAACTCTAGATCTGACATCGTACTAATGTCCGTATTGAGTAGGTCCCTGGCAGTCGGTACTACCTCTTGTTCTTTTTGTTGAGGTGATTTTTTCCTTCTCGTCATTTTGTGCAGAGGAGAATAGATTAATGAGAGAACAAAATGCTAGCAGAGTAACCACGTCCCCAGAAAATATACTTTAAACAAATCAGAAAAGACCTGAAGCAGTGGGATAAGAAAGGAAAAGAGAGAAAAAAGAAAAAGAAAAAAAAGAAAAAGAAAAAGATAAAGATAAAAACAAAAACAAACAAAAGAAAACAACAACAATAAAAGAAAAACCAGAATGTGATCAAATATGATCAGGCTGGTATATAGATCAGTGCCACACACTAGATTTGGGGTTTATTTTGGTCTTTTAGAAGAAAGTGCCTCCCAAAATTTTAAAGAAAGAAAAACTTATATATGTACAAAAATAAGGGTTGATATGATGAAGGGATGGAATATGACTGTAAAGATGGAAATTATAAAAAATTTTATAAAAGGAATTGATAAGAAGTTGTTTGAAAAAAGAAAGAAGAGGATTTAAAAAAAGAAAAAAGAAAAAGAGAAAAAAAAAAGGGAAAGGATGTGATCAGGCAGGGGAATAGAAAACACCATATACTAGAGATTTAGGGTATATTTTAATCTGTTAGAAGAAACTATCTCAAAATTTTAAAGAGAGAACAACTTATATATATAAGCTAAAAATATGGGTAACTACTATGAAGGGATAGAATATGACTCTAAATATGAAAAATAAAAATTTTTTTTTTTTTAAAAAGGGATTGATAAGATGTTGGTTGAAAAAGGGAAAAAGAAAAATTCAAAAAGAAATAAAAAGACAAGAAAGACAGTTAAAAAAAATTAACTTTAAAAGACTAAAGTATCCTGGTAAAAAAGCCGTGAATTCTATGTGCAGGAGTCCCCTAGCGCTGGAGTTCTGCCGTTCTCATTGATCGGTAACCTTGGTCTTGGCCGGCTGTTCTCGCTGATCTTCTGGGGAGGGGCCTGTTGCCGTGGTTTCCAAATGTCTCTGCCGGAGGCGGACTTGCCCCGCCCTTGCCCCCTCCCGGCTAAGTAATCTGCTCGGGTTTGCTCTCCGGGGCTTTTGTTCCCTGCGAGCTTTCCGTACAGCTTTGGAGGAAGAGAGTGAAAATGGCGGCCTCCCAATCTCCGCCCCGGAGGATCTGAGAACTCAGGCCCCGCTTCTCAGTGAGCCCCCAGAGAAAAGCCGTCAGTCACTCCCGTCTCCCCGCTCTCCGGCCGCACTCCGTGCTCGCCCGGCGTTTCTATCTCTGGCACCCGACCCCGGGTGGAGTCTCCAAACCCAGCAGATGCCTGCGGTGCACTCCCGCCCGGCTCCTCCGGGGGAGGAAGGTGAGTCTCCCCGGATCTGCCGCTTGTTGGGTCCCTGCTGGAGGAGCAGGGGCCCGACTGTGCCGAGGGTCACGGTCTATGGCCACCCCGAGCTGAGAGCCCGCGCCTGGGCTCTGCCTCTGCAGCCGGCTTCCCTGCTCCGATACCTGGGAGCTCTGCCGCACTCAGGCACCCCCGGTCTTTCTGTGACCCCGAGGGTCCTGAGACCACACTGTCCCGGAGGGTTCCACCCCCCGCTCAGCCACCAGAGTGACGTCCCTCGGCGGAGCAGACTTTGAAAAGTTCCGATTTTGTGCTCCGCGGCTCTATCACTTGCCAGAAGCAGCCGACGGAGGCCCCTCCCCCGCCGTCTATCCTCCCGAATATCGCCTCGGATTCACTTCTCCGCACGTCCTACCTTCCAGAAAGTGGTCGTATAAGCAAAATATTTAAAGTTGGTTCTTGTATATGTACTATTTTTTTTTTTTAAAGATTTGATTTATTTATTTTAGAGACAGAGCACAAGAGGGGGGAGCGGGAGAGGGAGAAGCAGACTCCCTGCTGAGCAGGGAGCCCGATGCAGGACTCGATCCTGGGACTCCAGGATCATGACCTGAGCCGAAGGCAGTTGCTTAACCAACTGAGCCACCCAAGCGCCCCCTTGTATATGTACTTTTGATAGTCAATGGGGTCCATCTCCATGGGGATGCCCTTCTGCCTCATTGCAGTTTGGAAATCTGAAGGTTTCTCTTCAGTCCTATGTAAATGAGACAGAGAGTTCGGAGCTCCCAGGTATTTCCTGACCTTTCCAGAACTCATTCATTACTTGACATTTTCACATATTGACTGTAACCACGCAGTCAGAGTCAATCTGGATCCAAAGTTGGCTCTGCTACTTCCTTTCTGTGAGTACATGGACACCCAGAAGCTTCTCTTTTGTTCTCTGTTAACAGGGATGACAGTCGTGCCTACATCACTGGAGAATTAAGTGAGATAATGCTGACCCATTATGCTAATTGTCTTCCTTCTTTCCTTCTTCATTATGACTCTTTTATGTGTATAAATTTTCCTGGGCTCTTTGTTTAGTCTCCAAATTCCTAAAGGACAGAAGCTGCCCCTTTTCTTTTTGTATTCTATGACCACACTGAACCTTACCTGACCCTGTGGGAAAACAGAGAAATTAACTATTTCTTTGCATTCCAGAAACAAATGACTTCAAGTAACCATTGTTTCCCATATGGCTCAGATCAGACTCATGGATGTCCCCCTGTGGGTCATGGCCAATTATAACAAGGCCAGACATAGACCCTCCAGTTCCCTTTCTTTGTTTCATAAATGGTTAGCTAAACTAGTGTGCCCCACTGATCAATTGAGAATATAATGGTAGTTAAGCAAATTTTAGTCAAGAGTCTGTCCTTTACCCAGGCTGAACTTCAGCCTCTCTCAGCTAACAACCTCTCCTTAACAGCCCTTCACTAGAATGGGCCAGCCCCTCAAGAAAACATTTTCCCCTTTGCTATTAGACCACACCATTCCATTCACCCCGCTTCTCCATGCCTGCCTATTTCCAGCCTCAGAAACCTCTTAGTTTACTAACCCTTTAGATGCTTGCACATCTCCTGGTGGGGACATTCTCCCTATGATAATGGTCCTCTTTCCCCTGTTGCTGTGGTGCCCTTCCCCTCTGGAACAATTCTTTCAAATTAAGTCTTTTCTTACCGGAGTCCAAACTGTTCAAAAGTTCATGCTGTATTGAATTGAAAATGTTATTGGTCAGAAGAAACAATCTCTTGAGCAATTGCTAAACGAAGTATACATTATGTCAGGTGCTCTGGGGGGACCTTCGTGGTTTGGTTGGAGAGAACAGACAATAAAACTCTCCAGGTTGAATCACAGAAGGAGTAAAATAATATAAAAGCAGTAGGTGACACAGGCGGAGTGCGATTAATCTCCAAGTGAGTAGTAAGGAGAATTAAATTCCAAGTTTAGAGGAAGATCCTACTTCGGAGGTTTAAATTTGGGTTTCGGTGTTTTTATTACTTTGGATGAAGCACGAAACTTTTCTTTTTCCATCAGTGTGGAAAAAGGTGGCTAAGTGTGGGTTTAGGACAAAGGAAATTAACTTCCTTCGGCTGGATTTTGATCCTCGGATACCAGAAGGTGCCATTTCCTGCAGAGACGAAATTTCTCAGGTTGAGGTGGTAATAGGCCACCTCCCATGCCCCATGACTTCTCTCTCAAAGGAAGGAGCTGACAGTCTAAGCTTGTTGTTGATACAATGTCGCACAAGGTATCTAAGTAAGATACATCGCTGCCACGCCTGGACCTTTATTCTCTAAGTGCCTCTTTTAGAATCTGTGTGAACGTGGATTGGGTAGATGAATTTTAATCATAGCGATAGGAGGTAGGAAAGGATATGGGGGAGGGAAAAGGGGGAATTCCACCTAATCGCTGTGCTGGGAGCTTGACATTTGTCACAACATTTAATTCCCAGAATTTTTCTTTCAAGTGCGTGCAAGTTTTCCCCATTTTAGAGGTGCAGAGAGCTCCTGGTAAAGGAGAGCTTTTCAAGTAGAGACACGGAATTGGAAACAATCATTGACTCTCTACACTGGTTAATTTTTGTAGTCCCTATATTTTTGCCTTGCATTCTGAGGGGGTGGTAAGGGCTCTGAATCATTAGTATGAAATAATAGTATCCTCTGGGGGGAAATTGCTTTGAAAGCAGAGAGAAATCCTTGGGATCCTAGAGAAAAGATAAATGCAGTATTACATCTGGTAATTGCTTGCTCTAATAGGTGCAAGAGGTTACACATGTTATAATGACTAAGAGGTATTATTCCTAAAGAAATGGAATGCAGTGTTCTATTTTAAAGAGGACACCAGAGGAAAGGGGATTTAGCAGTCCATGCTTTTAGGGTTGTATTTTTCTAATTATAACAACAAAACTCACCTACTCTCAATACTAACCTGAAATGCAAAGATACAAATCATATGAACGGCTAATGTATTCCTCAGTTCCCCAGTGAGATCATACTATGCACTCTGCTTACCATTCTGCTTTTTAATTTCACATATTTTGGGCTTTTATATAAATAAATATAATGGCTATTTCTCTGTAATGCTAATATGTGATGTTCCCATGATTTTATTCATTCCTTCTCATATTAACTGAGATTTAAGTTATCTTGTTAGCGTCCCAGCCAGTGGAAGGGAGCAAGTGGGGAAAGCAAAAGGGGGCTCAGCTCTTTTTAAAGGAGCTTCCCTAGAAACCTCCCCCAGTCCCTTCCACTTCTATTTCTTTGATTCTCTGGCTTCTCCTGTCTGCAAGGAAAACTGGAAACATTGTCATGCCCCGTAAAATGAGGGTTCTTTAAGTCAGTCAGTTCAGCATGGAGATTGAGTTGGGAGATAGCAGTCCCTGACATGTCTGCCTTTTTTCTTTTCCATTAATATCCTTTGCATATCTTCTCTGGTCCTTTTTTCCTTGTGTTTCTTAGTCTTTGGCTTTAGGTCTGTCTGTAAATAAGTTTATTTATTTATAGGTTTTATTTATTTTTTTGTGCAACGTTAGAGTGTCTTTGCTTTAATGAGACAGAGGTTTAACCATTTGTATTTATTGTTAAACATTTTGTGTTTCGTCTCTTACTATACTATCTCTTACCTCTGTTTCTGTCCTTTTCTATTATTTTCAGTATTTTCTTTAGTTTTTATGTCATCTTTACATTTTTTCTTCATCTTTTTAAAGTTTTCCTTAGTTGTTTATCCTCTATAATGTGAAAGACATAAAATTTTTTTCTTCTGTTAATATACACTTTCTATATCTTCAAATAATTTAATTAAAGCTCAGTTTGTTAATTATCAACACTGGAAATGAGACATCGTTTATTGAGTTCCCTCTGTGAAAAACAGGAAAAAGACTCACATACATTCCCTTTCACTCTCTTCTGCCTACTTCTTCATAAAATTTTTAACTGATATGCACTGGAATTTCTGATGCAGTAGAGAAGTTAAATATGGTGATAGTCTTTCAAGAAATAGAACATGCATATTTCATCCAGACATAATATTTTCTGGATCAATTTATACATAATTTGATTTTTAAAATGGATTTGTTGCCCACCTACAGCCCTGTATCTTACTTTTGTATCTGTGAAGTCTGTATTTTGATTTATTCCTCAATTAGATGAAGAATGTCTTTAAGTAATTGCTTGACAATTTGCTGCCCAACTCTTTGTATATATTTAAGAGCAGCTTTTCATTGTTCTCCTACATTAATTATAACTCGACTATACATAAATTGTTTTTTGTCATCAAATGTTGTGGAGAATAAGTCTAGGACATTATTTACGTACTAAATTAAGTAATTAATTATTGCTTTTTAAGTGATTGCTTCTACCAAATGCTACATGTAGACTTGTTCATTTATCTTTGAAATGCAGGATTTCTTGGAATGATCATTTTTCACTAATTTTGACTTGATGTGATAAACACTTTAGCTCTACATAGTTGGTGTAGTAAAATAGTTAAGAAGAAAGACTTTGGAGACTTATATATGACTGTAAGTTTTGGTATTGCGACTTACCAGCTGTGGTCTTAGGTTCAAAGTAGGGTCATTGTGTCATTTGCTGTCCACATTTCTGACACTTTTGAGGATGAATGGTGCCTAAAGTAATTTACATTCGTTTATTGATGTACCACAGGAGGGAATCAGCATTGTCCTAGGCAAGCTGGAGATATGCAGTCATCTTCTTCTAAGGATTATCTGTAAAATGAGCATAATTATAGTGTGTGCTTCCTAGGGTTGTGATGATCAAACAAGTAGTTGTGTGTGAAGTCCTCAGTGCAGCTGCAGGGACATTGTTATCTGATATCTTGTCAATGATGGTGCCATTTATATTTAAAATTCTTCTCAGGGGTGCCTGGGTGGCTCAGTCTTTAAGCGTCTGCCTTTGGCTCAGGTCATGATTGGGGGGGGGGGATCCTGGGATCGAGCCCTGCATTGGGCTCCCTGCTCACCAGGAAGCCTGCTTCTCCCTCTCCCACTCCCTCTGCTTGTGTTCCCTCTCTTTCTGTCTCTCTCTCTCTGACCAATAAATAAATAAAATCTTTAAAAAAATAAAATAAAATTCTCCTCAACTAAGAGAAAATGTAAATAATAGCCTTTAACTTTGTTTTATGCTGTTCTCTCCTGCACCCCTCAGAACACTATTATCTTTTCTTTGGCCCTCGTTTTATGTCATCCATATCTACCTATCATCTATTTTCTGATCACATTAATCTCTTTCTCCTTTTCCTCTGCATTGACCGTAATATCTTCAATCCCATTCTGATCATCACTAAACTACTTTTGGGTCTTCATTATTTTTTGGTCTTTCTAATAGCATTTACAATTATGTAATGGCATTGTTAATTCCTTGAATTATTTCTTTAGCACTACCACCTCCCTTTTAATTTAAGTCTCTCTTTTTATACTATCATTTCATTTTTTTTATATCCAGTTAGTCTCAGTTTCTCTATTTGTAAAAGGGGGTATAATATCAACATTATAGGATTATTTAATGATAAAATGATGTAAAGAACTTTGAACAACATTTGGCATATAGTAGTAAACAATATATTTAATTAATATTATTTTTATAGAGCTCATGCATTGTTGAAAAAAATCCTGCAGCTTTTTCCTCCTATTTCTTAAAGTAATTTTTTCAAAGTACTAATCTTTATTTTTGCCTGTTTATTTTTTTCAGAACTTTATTTTTTTTTAATTTATTTTGAGAGAGAGAGTGAGCATGAATGGGGGTGGGGAAGGGCTGAGGGAGAGGGAGAGAAAGAACCTTAAGCAGGCTCCAGGCCTAGGGTGGAGCCTGATGCCAGGCTTGATCTCATGACCCTGAGATCATGACCTGAGCCGAAATCAAGAGTCCAATGCTTAACTAACTAAGCCACCCAGGCACCCCTTTTTTTCAGAACTTTAAAGCTAAAGCCACATTGTATCTTTCTAAACAGTTTTATTGTTTACCTTAAAATTCACCTATATGAAGTATATAATTAAATTGACTCTTAGTAATTTATGGAGTTGTGGAAACATCACCACAATATTAATTATTGTAGCTTTATTGTAAGTGTTGAAGTCAGGTGGTGTTAGTCCTCCAACTTGTTCTCCTTCAATACCGTGTTGGCTATTCTGGATAATTTACCTTTCCATATAAACTTTAGAATTGGTTTGTCACAAAATGACAAATATCCACAAAATGACTTCCTGGATTTTGATTGGGATTGTATTGAATCTATAGATCAAGATGGGAAGAATAGACATCTTGACAATATTGAGTTCCTACCCATGAACATGAAATATATCTTCATTTATTTAATGCTTCTTTGATTTAATTCATCAGAGTTTTGTAGTTTTCTTCATATATATCTTTTACAGATTTTATTAGATTTATATCTAAGTATTAATGGAGGGACTAGTGTAAATGGTATGTTTTCATTTCAAATTTCACTTGAAATTGCTGGCATATAGGAAAGGAATTGTCTATTCTTTTGCCAATATGGTAGAGAGGGGGTAGGAATATGGACAGTCATCTCTGGGGCTTGTCTTTCTGCACATGTTCTCATACTTTTAACCATTTTATCTGATACCAAGTTATGAGAGTATCCTAATAAAAAGATGACCCCTAGAGGTACAGACTTCTCTTTTAATTCAGGATGAATCAGCTTCATTTGTGAGAATTTGAGGTAAAGACAGTGTTTTTCAAATTTGGATAGACTCTGAACTACCTGGGGAGCCTTATGCATAAACTGTGCCTGTGAGCCACCTCCAGAGTTTGTTGTAATAGTCTGGGGTACAGCAATGGGGACTTTTAAAAGTTCTCCAGGTGATTCTAATGTGGAGTCAAAGTTGAGAAACACTGAGTTAAAAAAAGCAATTGTTCCTGTCAGTCTTCTGTATGTTGAGCGTAGATAACTGCACTCCTACACAGTTAGTTGGCAAATAAATTGGTGCTTGTCTCTCCTGTGGTATGAATGCATGGCCACATAACCTCAGATTGTTAAGTCCGTGTGGGCATGGGTGTTCACTCAAGTCAGAGGGAGAAAGCAGTGCAATTAAGCAACTGTCTTCTCAGAAATTATCTGAGACATGCTAAAAAGGGGCACTTACTTTTCCTTCAGCTAAACCTCTCCTCAAAATTTTCCTACATGCAGTGGTAGGTGGACAGGAAATAATGCCATTTTATCTACATTGCCCCCTTTTCTCTACTTACTTTCCATAACACTATATTGGTGGTTCTCAAACAATGTGTTTCAGAGGCACCTGGAGAGTTAACAAAGACTAGAGAGGGGGTGCCTGGGTGGGTCAGTTGGTTGAACATCTGACTCTTGATTTGGGCTCAGGTCATGATCTTGAGCTCCCCTGATGCAGGCTCCGTGCTCGTTGGGGAGTCTGCTTCTCTCTTTCTCTCTCTCCCGCTGCCCTTCTTCTCGTGTGCTCTCTTTCTAAAATAAATAAATATATCTTCAAAAAAAAAAAAAGAACAGAGAGGCACATTAAGTAGGTAAAGGCCTGGGCCTCTTTATCTTACCAAGTTTCTCAGTGATTGTGATGTATATCAAAGTTCAAGAGTCGCTGCACTGAGGCATTTTCTTGGGAACTTTAATTAGTAACAGTCTCAGGGAGGAGATTTGTGTTTTTTGATGCACATTCTGCTGTGATTATATTTAGTAGAAATTTCTTGAGTTGTTATCTTTCTACTTGATTTTTGTCTGGAATACATTATACATATAAACACTAGGCACAATCAAAAGCATAATAATATGGGACAACACTTCCTGAATACCTGAGACTTTACTCATAATTTGTTCTTGCCGAAAAGTCTAGAGACGCTATGATTACATATTGTTGTGTAACAAACCACTGCCTCCAGATTCAGTGCCTACGCTGTGAATGAGGAATTTGGACAGGATGTAGCACGAATGGTTTGTCACTACTTGGTGATATCTGAGGTCTCCATAAGCAGACTTGAAAACTTTGGGTAACTTAAATGGCATCAGGTTGTAATATTTTAGAGACCTTTATCCTCACATATTTGGCACTTGAGCTGGGATGACTCTAATGCTGAGCTCAGTCAGGAATGTTGACCAGAGTGCTTACACATGGTCTGTCCATGTGGCTTGGGCTTCCTCAAAGCATGGCAACCTCAGGATAATTGAACATTTTACATGGCTCAGGGATCCAAAAGTGAGTATTCCTATAAGTAAGGTACAACCAGTGGCCTTCTATGGCCTAACCTTCAAAATCACATAGCATCATCTCTATTACACCATCCTCTACTGGTTAAAGCAATCATAAACCCAACTAGATTCAGAGGTGAACATAGACCATATCTCTTTACAAAGTACTTTGTGCTTTAAATCCTCCACAAGAGGGAAAGCAGTTTGTCATGTGTAACCTGGATTGGCTAAACTTCAGTGTGAATTCTCTTAATTGTTTGACAAATAACCCATCTTACTGTAAATAACACTAAAGTCTCATGTGCATGATTCGATTCCAACTTGTATAGTCTTATTAGCATTCTTTGATTAGTTTTTATTTTTAAATGTTATCATGGACTCAAGGCTTACTTACAGATTAATCTTATTCTAGTGGACCATAATTATTATTTTTCTGGTCACCTTTCTGCTGTTTGAATGCTCTGTTGTGTAAGCATCTCACGTCTATTACTTATTTGTCACTATACTATCTCCAGATTGTCTGAATAGAGCACCATCTCCAACCACAAATTGTCCCAGACCCATCTTATTTTCCCATCCCCAGACCTAGCACCCTTATCCTGGAGGGAAACTGTTATTCCCTTTAGGGAGAAAATATAAAGATTGAATGCAGGTTCTGCTTCCAGATGGAATGATGCCAGGCATATCAGGGTAATTTCAGTTTCAGAGTAAGCGTTTTTCAAAGTCTTCAGTTCATGTCAATGATTTCAATTTTTACTTTGATATCTTTATCAAATATAAGAACTTCTTAGTCCATTATTTTCTCTTATCTGAATTGCCAGCTTCTCTCCCTCTCCCTTTTCTCACATATGGTAAATTTATACTAGAATCAAAACATTATACTCTATATTATCACACTAAACTCTGTTTTAAATTATAATGCTGAAAGAATCCTAGAAATACTGATGTTAAGGTACATTTGATGAAAACAAAATTAATAAACCCAATCTCTTGTCACCTAAATAAGAGAAGATTCATTGCTCTAGGCTTGATTCATGCTGTTATATCAGGTATCTTGTATATGTCAGCAGAAAAGGAGGTTCTGTCTGATTCCTGAGGCCACCTAGACTTCCCCAAGAACATCTTTTCCCCCTGCCATTTGATCTGTAGAATGCATCCAAGAGCAGCAAAAAGGGAGATTAACACTCTGAAGGGTAGAGTGATAAGGGGATGTACAATCCCTGATCACAGCAACTCCAACCAGCTAAAAAGTTTCTATACTACTAAGTGAACCAGCACTCAAAATGTCCCTTGGCAACGTAATCACTGGATCATATGAGGAGATCAAATTGCTGCCCCAATTCCTAGCAATCAAGGTAGTTATGTCAACTATTGGCTGGATGTTGGATATCTGGGGAAGACTTAGATGGCTGTTATGACCCTAGTTAGTATAAAATCAGAGAGGGAAGGTAATAGTGAGTGAGAATTATGTCTCACCCAAGAGATAAGGAGTCTAGGATAACAATGGATTCCTGTTCTTTATGTGCTGGGACACTTCTGGTTATCTGTTTGGCTGAAAACCAAAGCTACTGTACTATTTTCAAAGACTCCCTCCCCAAGGCAGATGACAGTGCCAATGTGCCATCTCAGTGATCCAGAAGGCAAGATATCAATGCCCATGTGTGTCTGATTGGGGTAGGAGTGGTGCAAAAGCATTTGAAATAGTCCTTAGGGATCCCTTACAGCCTCCTAGCTCACTTGCTGTGCTTCTTCAGTAGTCTTTTCCACCTTGGTTTCAAACTACATCCCCAGAACTCAGATCTATACCCAATACTCTCCTGTTTACTCCTGCTTGGTTTGGCTCCTCCAACTTCCCATTCATTTCCTGACCTTGCCCTATCTCCATCTTGGCTTTGGATTATGAATTAGGTTTTGGGAATCTGCCTACACCCTCTTTTCTTGGGATGCTCTCTGGACCATGATGGATGATGAATTCACAGTGAAGCAGAAGCTGGGACAAGAGCAAGGGGGGTTCAAGTTGTCCTTTCCCTTTACTCCCTATCAACTAGAATGCTAAATATGTGCTACAGTGGATCTGGCCTCTCCCTGAAAGCAGCAGCTTTCAGCCACTGGGACAGACTCAGGGCCCCAGAGATGGTATGGAAAAAGCACTTGATGATGAAGAAGAGTCAAGGAAGAGGTTATCCACAACTTGAAGTCACCATGGTTGTTAAACCTTAGCATATACACATTGTGCTTAAACTCAGAACAAAATTTATAGCATGAAAGAACAGATGAAGGGAGAAAAATGGGTATTTATTGTATTTCTTATATAGGCCAGCCAAGTTAAGTACTTTATATGTGTTACCTCTTTTTATCTTCAGAAAAGTATGTTGAGGTAGATATTGGCCTTCCCATTTGACAAATGAGGAAATTGAGGAAAGAGTAATATACCCAGAAGGGTGTGGATCTGGGATTTGAGCCAGGTAGTCCGATTGCATGCCCACAATTATGCTGACGTTCTGCAGGGGCCTGGGTGGCTGCCCTGCACTCTCTCTCCTTGGTTAGATCTCACTTGGCTCATAATTTGAATATTCTCTTTTTAGGTGCTTCAGAACTTCAAATAGCATAAAGAGCCATTCCCAGGGAGCCAAGAAGCCTGTCTGCCAATAATGAAACATTCGCACGACAGGTAGGTACCCCCGGGAACCTGGTGTCAGAGGCAAACCCAGTTGAGTGATGTGGCTTCTTGTGAACAAGGTCTGTTCTTGAGCATGGCAGTGCTGAGAAAACCATCTTCATCTGGCAGGCTTGTGCTTGCTGGTCGTGGTTGTGAAATATAATCCACGCTTAAAACTTCTTAGCCTGTGGGATTTCTCCACTGGAGATTGTCAAATTAGGTCTTTTCTTTTGGGTCAGTCAGATGCAATGGCAACAAGGCAGCCTGCTGCTGGTGGCTCTTTGGGGAAATTGCCGTTAGCTCAGACAGATGAGTTCTAACGTCGTATTCCAGCAATGTCAAATTGTCTGCTAAACTTTAAATTTGTAATAGCAACTCAGATGGGAAAAATGAAACTTTCTTTATTATACAAATCAACTTAATTCATGAAATACTATTTCTGCTCTGTTTTTCCATTAAAAAAAAAAGTAACCCAGTCTTTCCATTCAGGGTAATTTGTTTTAAACTCAGTGTTTCTGAGTTGTTCTCTTTCCACTTCTTTTTCTTCCCATTTCTCTCATGCCATCACTTTATCAGTCTGCTGGGGGGTTGTGAATCCCTGACTGCATTCCAGCCCTTAATTCTCAGCTGTCTTCTGGGCCCCTTGCAAACTTTCTGAGTCTCTTCTGAAGCCTGAGATGGGTGATCTCACCATGCCATGCCCCCTTACTAACCTGTAGCAGTCTACCTTTGTTGATACGAGGCACTTGACATGACTGTCTCCTGAATGGGTTCCAGATAGGGAGTGTGGAACAGGCCTTTCTGCATTTAGGTCCCCAAGCCTATTCTATCCAATCCCCCAATAATGGGTCAAATCTGTAGGAAAGGGCCGTCGGGATTCAGACCCCAACATTAGCATCTATTGTGTTGCTATTTCTAATCCTCTGTAGAAAAATCTTCTTATCTTCTCTGTGTACAGTGAAGAAACAATCATTAGGTAGAATTCTCCTCCTGCCTTACCATATAAATTGTAGGCTCTGAATCCATCAGAAATTTTCTCAAGAATCTGGATCCAACAATGAAAAGCTAAGGCTCCCAGGATTTGTGGGGTTTTTGCTTCTATAGTTTCACAAAAATGTCACTCAGAGATTTAGAGACTTGCTTGTTCTAAGCTGTATCTGTGTTGTCAAAGAGGGTGGAACATGTAGAAAAGTTATTGCTGTTGCCCATTTGATGGTGTACTGGTTTTAGGATGCCATGGACTGCAAGGAGCAGAAGACTCAACTCATGGAAGATTAAACCATGAAGATGGAATGTTTATACCACAGAAGGCTGGATCTGGGCAGTATCAGACTGGGTCTGGTAGCTCAACAAGGCCATAGGGGACTCAGGCTCTCTTGATCCTCTATACCATTCTATCATGTTGCCAGTGTCTCCCTTCCTAGCGATGAGATGGCACCCAGATCCCTAATCATCATATCTTCACATGTCAGGGTCCAAAGCAGAAAGCAAGGATGGTGGAGGAGGGTGTTCTTATCTGTCTCTCTTTTCTGAAAAGAAAATATTTTCATGATACCCATGAAAGTATTGACAGTTATCTCTTTACATCTTGTTGGCAAGAACAAGGTCATACGGCAACCCCTAGCTCTAAAATGAGTGCCTGGCTTTTAAGGCCTTGATAGTGGGAGGCAACAAGGAAGAAACGTGCTGGAAATGACTGCAGAGAAGCTGAGTTGGGTAATGGCAACAAGAAAGCCCAGGGAAGAAGCAACCTCTTAACACCGTGTCAACACATTCTCCTTCCTTAAGTCCTACCTGGGCACATTCTCCACTCTCTATGCCTGTTATCTTTCCTACACCCACTGAGGGAACCACCAATGGATCATGCATGGCACTTAGGCCTGGTGTGCCCTAGTATATCCTTAGTTTTTTCCTAAAACCGTAGTATAATGAGAAATTGACCATTTGGCTTAAAAGGTAAAATCTAGATTTCATTTTGGAAAATTTTGAGAAAAATTTAACTCTGGCTTTAGACCACTTTAATTTGAATCTCCAGTTCACTTCTTCATAGCTATCTACCTTTGGCAAGTCAGATGTCTCAGCTTTGATTTCTTCCTAAGTAAAATGAAGACAGTGAGGCATATGCCAGGCTTTGTGAGGATTAAATACAAATGTGTATTTAGAGCACATGGAATATCATAGGTGCTCAGTCAATGTGAGTATTAATGTCAAATGATTGGTGTGCTCTCAGGGTCGAGAGAAAAGGACCCCTCGAAGGTACTGGAAGCGAGGGGGTAACTCACAGAAATGCTGCTGATTGTGTATGCACCTTGGGGAACACGTAGGAATAATCAAGAGGCAAGGTGATATTCTGGATACAGGGACAACTAGAGAAAAAGTGTGGAAATAAGAATTTGAAAGGAAGATTAGGACAAGAGTGGGGATGTCAGGTTGTGAGTGAGGGAGGAAAAGACTTAAAAATGCTGGCAGATTTTGTAGGGTCCTGAGTGATGGGCTAAGGAATCTAAGCTTGACTTTAGGAAAAAAAGAGGAACTTGAGATTTTTGAGCAAGGAAGTGGTATGGTATCACCCTGATTTACTTGATAGAAACTCTTCTTACCTTTATTGTAATATTTAAATATAAGATTTTAATTGATAGTTGGCTAAAAAATAGATGTTCATTGGCTTGTTTTTAGGAGCACCTTTTGCTCTGTGTCAAGATATTGCTAATGTTGGTTTTTTAAGTTTAGATAGTTGGATGATACAAAGAAACTGATTATTACAAAAGTATAAAACAAAACAGGGCATCCTCCTATGTGTGCCTTGCTGCATTTTTTGTGTATATTTTTTGTCTGTAATTTGGATCTAGTATTGATCTTGGAATTGACCTATATTTGGAGGACTCTGGAACCAGATTAACTGATGCAAATCCCAGGTCTGTCACTCTTTGCTGTGTGATCTCAAGAAGTTATTTAACTGATCTGTGACTCAGTTTCTTCATATGTAAAGCAGAGGCAGTAATAGCACCAACTTTTACATTTATAAAGTACTCTAGAATAGATAGTGTGTGGCATAGTAGGTGCTCAATACGTATTATTAGTAGTGATTGTTCAACTTAATTTGTAAATATTTTTTGCTCCATCAATCCTCATTTAGCAACAGTCTCAGTTGCAACAAACCTTGATGTGATCTGGCTGCAAAGGAAAAAAATGTGCATTTATAGAGCACCTGTTATGCACTAAATAGCATCCTTGCTATAATTACTTACTAAAAATTTAGGATGTGGTGGGAATTGTGTCTGGTAGTTATACATTATTATTTCCATTGTGCTGATAAGGAAACTGAAGGTCAAGGAGACTTTTAAGGAGTTCACCTCCAGTCCCATTCACCTAGCTAGGTAAGAGAGAGAATTCCAACTGAAGTGCGTGCAGTATCATAACTCAAACTATTTCTACCGAGGAAATATTGGGTACTATGGAAAACATCGTGTTCTGGGGGCTAGGAGGTCTGGGTACCATTGTGAGCACAAATCCTTAAGAACTCTAATTTTGTGAAAATATTTAATTTTTCTTACACTGTTTATAAAAAGGGATATAATATTATCGCCCTCCTTGTTCTAGAGTTGATGTAAAAATTAAATGAGGTAATAAATGTGAAAGTGCTGTAAAAGCATTTTGCTACAAGACAATTGAATGGCATTTGAGTGAATGATATCATCTTCGTCATCACTGAAAAATCTAGGGAGTAAGTGGGAAAATTTTAAGAGAAAGTGCGAACCAAGTGTGAGTTTCGCACCAGGCATTTCCTATCTCGGCTGCACACTATTCTTTAGGAAGTTAAGAGATGGAGGAATTAATGTATTGTTATACAGTAAATCAGGACATAATGGAGTGGTGTGGAAAGTAAGGTAGGTGAGACTTCTGAAAGAAAAAAACACCACTGACTTAGAATGTCATTTACCCATAATTTGGATGAAATTAGTTTCTCTGCACAGCTGACATCTGATTATCCACATCAGTTAAAACTTCAAGTGAAAAAATTAATTTTATCTTATGAATCAAAATATGGAATATGTTTTAAGAAGTAACACATGCCAATAATTAATTTGAGCTGCTAAGAACATTTTGAAAAATTAGAAATTTATAAACATAGAACATACTCATGTATCTGTTGTAGTTAAAGACCATATGTTGCCTGGATAAGAATTCATTAATCTCCTCATTGTTTTTCAGTTATTTTCTTGTAATGGGACTCCCATCACTAACCATTTGTGACCATTCTCTAGATTCATATTGACTCAAGTTGCTCATTACAGTGAAAATATCTTTTGGGGAGAATAAGTCAAATATATATTATCTATTTATTTATTATATCTAATTATATCTTATTTAAGACATTTAGAAATTGAAAGGGTACCTTATGTTTTCACAATCATATTGGAAGCATGGAATCCTCTTTATTGTGAAGTTGTACTATCTGCCCCTAGGACCGTTTCCACTATGGAAAAGAAAGGGTTGACTGGGGAGCAGAGCAGATCTTTCACACATGGAAATGTTGTTGATCAAAGATTCACTATGCTAACATATTAATAGAGCATACATGTAGGAAGATCTATATTTAATTCATAACTTCAGTTTTGGGGGATTCTCATAGCTGAGGGAGTTGAGGAATGAGGTCTCTAATCAGGTCTAGAATTTACAAGAGAAAGAGAACTTAACTACATTTTGGAGATAGATTATCCTTTTTGCTTCTAAGAAGCTCTGAGTCAAGAAATCCTCAACAAAGAAGCAATTTACATAATTTAAGACTTAAAAGAACAGTTGGAGTTATGTTTTCTTTGTCTACTTAAGGCTTCTTGAAATGGCAACTGCCTCCTTGAAGCTTTAAATACATGGCCAGGACGATGACCAGGTCACAGATACTTTCAGTCCCGTCAGAAGGATCCTTTCAGTAACAGCATTATGAAGTGTGTTATGATGAATACCATCAGCCTCCTGGCTTCAGGGCTAAGGGATCTTTCACAAGGAACTCCACAGACTGATGGAGAACTGCTCGTTACCGGAACTCCCAGGAGAGCCAAGTAAACAATGGAGGCTCCTCAAAGGAGCTAGTGTGTTACTTCCTTTAACTTCGTTCCACCTGCTTAGATTTTTGCAGTAATTCTGGCACCGTCCTCCAGTGTCCTGTTCCCATTATTTTCCTTTCAGTCCTTCAGGTTTTTTTTTTTTATCCCCACCAAACAGAAGGAAGCAAATAACAATCTCCTTTATACAACTAGAATCAACTGGAACAATCTTGCTAGATATGTTTTTCCTGAAATCTGAGGGGAGGGAAAAACAAGATGCCAACTCAATATACAATTATGAAAAGACAAACTGTCATTTTTTTTTTGCAATTTTGCATGCGTAGCATATTTAGAAGATCCCGAAAGGTTACAGAAAGAGGGGATCAGGTAGTGTGGTTGCACTCAAGAAGAATCAGGGGTGTCATGGGCATGTGAATTAATTTGATAACCATACAATACATATCTAAACACAACAACTGGTTCATGTAGTAACCATGAATTCCATAATTAGAGCCAATACTCTGCTAAGGGCTTTATGTGCACCATTTTATTTTGTCTTAATGACAACTCTATGAGGTAGATATTAGCAGGGAACTGATGACCAGAGAGAGTAAATAATTTGTCCAAGGATGCATGAATAGTAATGGAGAGGCAGGATTCATACCCAGCTTTGCCTAACAGGAGAGTTCCTGTTATGAACAATGTGGTGTGATGACCAAGCTCTGCACGGATGTTGCCTTCTCCGATCCCTTCCCTTTCCTTGCTTGTTGTGGCTTCCCGGACGGCATGCTTGGTGAGGCCAGGGACCGCATCTGTCTTCTTTCAAGTGCATCTCAGCACTGTAGCAGGTACCTGAATGAATGAATGAATGAATGAATGAATGAATGAATATCTGAGCTTTCTTGAGGTCTTTGAATAGAAAAATATTTCAGAAGGGTTGAACTCTGAATGCGAAGAAGACTTCGGAATTCTTCAGCCAATTAATTTCATGTATATTTTCCTTTTATATATGTTCTAGAGTGATAGACAATAAAGATCTATGTCTGGATACACTTAAAACAGCTTTTTGAACAACTGTAAACATTTTCCAAGTTATAAGAAAGTTTCCTGTGTGGTTTCATTAGCAGTTGTTTTTTCCTTCCTGGTACATACAACAGTATTTCTTCTAACCGACTGGTTCTTAGAGTCCATGACTTACTATCCACACAGTAGGCAGGATGATTTTTTAAAAACTCTTAAATCAACTGTTTTCCCTCTCCCGTTCATCCTCCCTAAGTGGCTTCTCCTTTCACTTCGAGTGTCCTGACCCGGAGCCACCTTCCTTCCAGCACCACTGGCCTTTTTGCTTGTCTCCGCCAGCACGCCAGACGGGCTTTAGCTTCAGCACCCCTGCTGTCTCTTGCCTCCACCTGCAACTGCTTCTTTCATAGATGTTCCTCAGACTCCTATCATTCTGATCTCTGTCAAACTGCTCCTTTCTCTAGAGTCCTTCTTGATCATTCTCGACATCCCTGCCTCACCATGTCTTCTCACACAACCACATTTCTCTCTGTAGAACTCGTTATTCTCTAATTCCCTAGTGTGCATTATCTGCCTCACTCCTGCCTTTCCCTCCCACACTCCCTGAAATGTAAACGAGACTTGGTCTGCTTGGCCCATGGCTGGATCTCCAGTGTCTAGAACAATGTCCAACACGGGAAGTTTGGAATAAGCCCTCACTGAACTAGGTAGTGAACGGATGAGGAGATGGATGGATAGGCCTTCTCTAAGGCCAACACAGGTCTGCGGGAATGCATGATACAAGGTTAGAGTACTATGGGCCACTGTATTGTTGGAAGGGGATAGCATTTAAGAGGCCAGAGAGTGGATATACTTTGTACCTGAGGCAGGTTCTCACAGTCAACATTCAGAAATCCAAACTCATTATCTGGTTCAATGGGCACTAATAATAGGAGGTGAAATTTAAAAAACCCCAGGAGCTGCACAGATTGCCAAACGAGGATGGTAATGAGATACAAGGGCTTCTTAGCACCAGGAAGGCCAAAGCTTGTTCCCTCTGAGCACTGCCGAGTTGGGGAAGGTCATTCTGTCTTGCTATTTTACTCCTGTAATTTTTTCCCAACCCTATTCTCCTCTTCTTTGCTCCCTTATCTTCCTTTTCACTCTCAGAAATAGGCATAGAGCCCTGTTATTTGCAGATACTCTTTTTTTCTTTTTAAAGATGTTATTTATTTATTTGAGAGAGAGAGAAAGAACACAAGCAGGGGGAGGGGCAGTGGTAGAGGAAGAGGGAGAAGCAGGCTCCCCACTGAGCAGGGAGCCCGATGCGGGGCTCGATCCCAGGCCCCTGGGATCATGACCTGAGCCGAAGGTAGATGCTTAACCGCCTGAGCCATCCAGGTGCCCCTTGCAGACACTCTTGACAGGAGCTGTGTGCAGGGGACTTTTGCTAATATTTTTCAGCTTCAAACCACCCTTCTGTGCCCAACTTTTAACCAGGACTGCAAACCCCATTTCTGTTTTAACAGCTGGCTCCTTGTTGCCTCTGCCATCAGGGGGAGCTAGAGGGAGGGACATACTCCTTCACCTCTGTTTCCTGTTCAGCCCAGCCACTCCACAGCAACTGTTGGTTCTGGCAGCTGCAGCCAAGTTCTGGTGGCAGTAGTTACCCACATTGTTGTTAGAAGCAGTCTCATGGCACCCCCTCAGGGGTCATAGTGCTGGCCAACCTGGGCCCTACTCAGGGTCTGAATCCAGCTCCACAGGGTGTCTCCTATGGGTCCCTGAGGTGTCACGCCACAGCAACCAAGCAGTGCCCTCTCACCAGAGGTTTCAATCCCAGTTCCTCGAGCCCCCCCTCCTCGCAGCATCTAAATTTTGGTAATCCTAGTCCCTTCCCCTGTCCTCCCCACCCTAGAGAGAGTTGCTAGTTCTTGCAATCACAACCTCTATAAAACCTCAGTGTCCTGGTTTGCGTTTTCAGTTCTCCAATACCTAATTAACTATACTTTGCATTAAATTCTTTTTCTAAAAGTAACCGATGTGGTCACTACCTCCTTACTGGGTACTGGCTGAGACACACCTGAAGGAGGGATAACTGGTTTCTGATGGAGAAGGAAGGGGTTCTCATTTTTTTTTTTTTTAAAGATTCCATTGATTTACTTGACAGAGAGAGACACAGCGAGAGAGGGAACACAAGCAGGGGGAGTGGGAGAGGGAGAAGGAGAAGCAGGCTTCCCGCCGAACAGGGAGCCCGATGCGGGGCCCGATCCCAGGACCCTGGGACCATGACCCGAGCCGAAGGCAGACGCTCAACTGACTGAGCCACCCAGGCACCCCGGAAGGGGTTCTTATTTTGCCGTTTCAGGTTGGCATCAGAATTATCCTCCCAAAGGAGATCTGCATTCTAATGGTATTCAGATAACATGGATAGTGTTTTTTTTTGGGGGGGGGGGTTGGAATTAAAATCTAACAGATAGAGAATACATGTTATAAAATAGGTGATGTTAAACTATGAGAACTATAAAATAAAACATTCTGAATTACAGAGGTTAACATGATAATAAAAGAAATAGATGTGCAAGGGAATCTTAAAGGAGATGATTCATACTGTATTATTGAAAGAGATAAAAAGGAATCAGATGTAATATACCTTATTATTTCAATTGTATGTGGGAGTAGAAAAGGGCAAGCAGAAGTAAAATATATATTGAACATTTTGTTTCATGGTCAACATCAATAGCTGCAGTTGTGTATTTCATATGGGTAGAAAAATCTCAGCTTTTTTTCCCTCTAAACTAAAGGCTCTAAACATGATAAAGATATTTCATCTTTATATCCAGTATTCAAGGAGCCAACAATCTAATTGTTCTTTTCTTAAACACAGAAACACAATTATCCTTTTATTGTTCTAGGTCACTGGTGTTATATATTCATTTTGGAATAACTGGAAGATACAGATAACCCAAAAATAGCATCATCCAGACAGTGCTAACATTACTATGTTCCCTAGTCATTTTTCTATGCTTATCAATTTAGGTATGTATTTATATGCCTATTTGAACAATATAAATGTTTATAACCTGTTTCTTTTCCTAAAATATATCGCAAATATGTTTTCCTCATCAATAAATATCACAAAGTAGTTATGTTGGCTTATTGCCTGTTTGCTCAGATTCATTCCCTATCTTTTTCTGCTCGGTTCTGAACTGCAATTACAGATCCCAGGCTCCAGTGCCTCTAATTTCCAAGTAGATTCACCAACGGGAGGAGGAACTGGTGGAAGATTGGCAAGGATAAGCTGGGGTACTTCTCTGCCCTTCTCGTGGGTTGAGCGTTACTTCTGACAGCATCTCGTCTCTTCCTTGGCTCCAGCAGTAACAGGACAGCCCTCTCCTCTGTGGAACCTTGCTCGGGTTCCCACTGGAGCCCTAGCTTCTGCAGCAAGGTCTCAACTTCTGGTTCCAGTGACACCACTTCCTCCCCGTCATCAGACCAGGCATTCGGGCGTGAGGAGCTTTCTGCTGTTGCCAAACTCTTTGTTGCCTCATCATCCCCTGTTTGCCTTCTCGGTTCTTTCATCACCTCTAGAGAACCAGTTCCCTGATGGACTGTGACTCTACTCCTGAGACCTTTCTCCGTGTTTGGATGTTCCCTAATGTATTTATTTTTTAGATTTTGTTTTAATTCTGGTATAGTTGACATACAGTGTAATATTAGTTTTAGGTGTACGCTATAGTGATTCCACATTCCATGTAACACTGGGTGCTCATCCCCACAAGTGCCCTCCTTAATCCCCATCACCTATTTCACCCATGCCCCTGACCACCCCTCTGGTAACCCTCAGTTTGTTCTCTAGAGTTAGGAACCTGTTTCTGGGTTTGTCTCTCTCTCTCTCTTTTTTTCCTTTGCCCATCTGTTTTGTTTCTTAAATTTAATATTGTTTCACTATTCACCATTAGATGTTTCAATTACATGCCATTATAGATAAGGCTACAGTGGATATCTTTTGCCCGTTAGTCTAACCACATCTTTATGGTAGTTTCCTAGAGACAAAATTGCCCTGCCACGGTGCACATACTTTTCTTTTTCAACCAAATATACATGTTTTCTTGTTAGTCATTTCAGGAAGGTCTTTCTAGTATTGTTGGCATTATGTTTTGTTATTTATTCACTGGTATTTAATATATTTTGGTACCTCCGTAAATTGGATTTTGTTTACTTATTACTATTATATTGATTTTGTACACTGTTTTTTAATTACTAACTTACTGAATTCGTTTATCAGTTGCAATAGTTATTTAGTTGTGCTTTTGCAAGTTTCCCAGGTATAAAATGACAGCATATGAAAATCACGGTAATTTTGTCTCCTCTATTCTAATATTTATAGCTCTCAGCATTTTCTTTACTTTCTTCTTTTGCTTTTTGTAAGGATGAAGATCTTCTTGTATTGGCTAATATAGCCAAAGCAATATTGAATAATTCACTTACAGCAAATAATCTTTTATCCTTCTTGACTTTAGTGACACTGTCCTTAGTATTTAACTCTAAGATAGTTAAAAGTAAAAAGGATAACGCTTTTACTGTTATTTTTCAAGTACTACTTCAGTATCTTTTTTTTACAGTTTTCATTCTTTGATCCATTTAGATGATGAATTAATTGCCTTACGCAAATTGCCTAATGAACTGCCCAACATTAAATTATACTTTTATTTATGGAATAAATCTTCCCTGATCATTGTGCCAGTTTGCCCGTTTGTCCTAAAATCTATTCCCTGCCCTCACCCTGCTCTACTTGACTCTGGTGGTGACCTTGCAAACCATGTTTCCCAGGCTCCCTTGCAAACAACATTTCAATTAAGTTTGGCTCCTAGGTTCTCTGCATTTTGCCAAGTACTCAGTATGCCTTTTCATCTGAAGATGGAAGCTTCTCCACATCTCATGGAATTTTCTTCAATTATTTTTCTGATTACTGGTTACTTCTTTTAAATAATCCTTCTCCAATTCCTGTTATAGGTGAATGAAATCTGGTCTTTTTGTCTGTGTTTATTTTGATATATTCACCACATTCATCATGTTTCTTTTTTTCCTGGGTTCTGAGAAAATTTCTTAAGCCTTTCATCCAATTAACCAATTTCAGTTTTTAAAAAATATGTTTTATTAGTCATAGCCTCCATGATATTTTCACAATAATTATGTTGATCATCTGAAGACAGTTGTTCCTTATCCCTGATTTGTAACTCCTCATAGATACAAGTTTCTCTTGAATCTCTTTGAAAATATAAACCAAATCTGTTAACATCTGTTTTTCTTTGCCTTTCTCTTTAATGAAAGGCTTTTATTTGGATTTCTCAGAATGGTCTCCTTGTTTGAAACTATTGAATGTTTCCATAGATTTGCAACCTCTCCTTCTAGTCATTCACTCTTATGGGGAGAGATACCATACCTGTTTTGTTTCTACATTAGGGGTTGAGAAGGATTCAGCCAGGTTGTTAGATACCTGTTCAAATGTGTTGTGCAGAAAAAGGGAAAAGGCTTTATTCATGATGTGTCCGTTTTATTCTGTGAGGTGCAGGAAGGTGTTTCAGTGGGAAGCATTGGCAGGCTGCGCAGCCCATCTCTGCTTGGTTGTCAGCCGGGGGCAGGTCGCTGCTTCTGGAGACTATCTGAGTTCCTTCTCTTATCTGCCATGTGGCCCCTCTTTCGGGTAATGTTATGTTAAATCCCTTTCCTGTTTCAGATCTCTCCCACTAACCCTTCTGCCACATCTGCCTGACTCCAGCTGGTGCATTCTTTCTGTTTTCAAGACCTCACATGATCGGATATGCCCACTTGGATAATCCAGGGTCATCTCCCTATTTTAACGTCTGCTACCTTAATTACACTTGCAAAATCCCTTTTGCCATTAACAAACCATATCCACAGGTCCAGGGGTAAGAGTGCATATATTCGTGGGGGGCCTTTCTGATTACCACAGGCTCTAAATTTCCCCTTGTCCTCATTGGGTGAAGGGGTGGCGCTGCTTCTCATAATAGTAAAGACTGTGTTTTGCTGTGAGCCTGCTAGGTTGGGCCAAGTGCTTTATAGTCAGCATGTCACTTAATCCTTGAAATAATCCTGGAAGTTAGGTATACTATCTCCTAGTACCAACCAGAAAATAAGGCTCCAATGCTGGAACAAAGAAACAAATCATTTATGTTACTAATAATAGTAATGATAATAGATAATGCTGTGGGTGCCGTGGAAGATAAGTCTTTGAGGTTGGCTCAAACTCTAAGAACAAATGGCTTGATCTAAAGTGGTTTTTTTTTTTTTTTTTTTTTTTTTAAGAGTGTCGCTGTGATGAAAAGTCTAGCACTACCTCTGAAAAACAAGAGGAAACCCATTCATAGCTAGGAAGGAAACAGCACCACCAGTGAAGCAAAGACAGAATTAGGGGACTGAGCAATGAGGTCACCAGGCTACAAGATGAGGGCAGGAAAGAAGGGGTGGTCCTCAATGAAGGCACTACAGCGCTGAGCCGGTGAACAGAAACTGTGAGTCAGTGTGCCCCTTACAGGTACCTTATAAGGGGAGGGGTGAACACCTGCAGAGGCTTTAAGGTATCAAG
Organism: Mirounga angustirostris; assembly: GCF_029215605.1. Classification (NCBI taxonomy): domain Eukaryota; kingdom Metazoa; phylum Chordata; class Mammalia; order Carnivora; family Phocidae; genus Mirounga; species Mirounga angustirostris. The sequence goes on from NW_026991720.1 coordinate 42,298,098, forward strand.
GCTTAAAGCTGGACCTTTGGAATTTGCCAGAACCTTTCCTTCTCAGAGCACCTTTTGTGGAATCCCTTACCCATTGCTTAAAGTAGCTGATACGCAGCCTGTAGCTGATATGAAGCACTCCCTTGGGATGACCCTAGGGATGCTATGAAACTAGTAAAGGTAAACCAATTTCCTAAGCACTTATGGGGAAACATAAAAAATAATATGCAAAACAGACAAGAAAACACAGACCCCTCAGGGCAGCTTCTTGAAACAATCCGTGGAAAGACTCTGTCTCCAGTAGCACAGTTATCTACGTAGACTGGAGTCTTTTTGCCATGATATTTCCCTTATTTCTTAGGAATAACAGAACTGGGTCCTTGGACTAAAGCATAAAACATCGGAACTACTGCCCCTTCACTGGCACCCAGGTCGGGTCTCAGAGGACGTCAGCCCTGTTGCTAAAAGACAGCAGGAAGCTCCCGTCTCCACGGGGCATGAATCTCCCAGAGGTAAAAGTAGCAGATGGGAATTTGAATTCTAGAATACCATGTCAGGATCTGACTTTGAGCATTCCCAATTAGTAAGAGAGGGAAATTAGTTCTGGCTCTGTGTCTTCTTAATCAGCAGAGTGACTCTGTCATTAAAATTGTTAAGTAACATATTTTCAAATGAATTGATAATTAAAGGAAGGAAGAGATGCAACTCCCCTGTCCCACCCCGTCCCACCCCCGCAAAAGCAAAAAGAGCAAAAAGAATCTTGAGAGTTGTAACACATTTTTCTTGTTTTGTGTCATTTTTTTTTTTTTCCTGAGGAACCAGCCTGGTTCAGGACAACAAGTGCTCTCTGTAGAAGTCCCAGCACCATGAGGCTGAGCTGGATGATCTAGGACAAGTCATATGCCAGCCTTAACTTCATATCTTTATCTGTAAATATTGGTCCTTCTCTTTCTTCCAACCTGTTTAGACACAAATGTCAGCTATATTACTCAGATGGAACTGGCAGAACTTAATATAAGACTCAGTACATCGTGGGGGTTGATAATAACAGCTGACTTCTACAGTGACTATTCACCAGGAATTGTTCCAACCCAGAAGTTCCAAACGTCCTCATTTCGTGGCATTCACAGCAACAATAATTTTTTTTATGGCACATCTGGGCCAAAAGAGATACCCATTATATCCATTTACTAAGTAGTTAGGTCTCACCAACTTAATACATATTTATGTCCTGGCAACTTAAGTAGCCATTTGAAAAAAAAACGACATACATAACTTAAAAGATAATACTTTTATTTCTCTCTTAAGTAACATAATTACTTATAATGGGACGTGTGCACCTGTTGGGTCCTGCACAACTGTTCGAACATAGGAATTAGATTGGACACTGCCACGCCCCCCCCACGTTGATTTTTCGGTGGGACTTACTTTTTTTGCACAGCATTAACTGAAAACCCAGCTTTGTGAAGATATATCATTACCAAAAAGAATGTAGTGGGATCTAATGTTGAAACTGTGAATGACTTGGAGCAGTAGTTCACTCAGTGTTGGACAGATGTCCAGTATCACCACATTTCCCTTGAAAATTTTAAATGTCCCAGCAACCCTCTGTGATTTTGCCCTGAGGCCCTGGGGCCCCTTGGCACACTGGATAGGAATTGCAGATTTAAGAATTTTAAATGCATTAACTTATTTAATCCTCACGACAGCCCTGTGATTTACTGTCTCTATTACTATTCCCCATTTTGGAGGTGAAGACATTGAGGCACAGAGAGGTTACGAAACATGCCTAAGGTCACACAGCTCATGGAGTCAGAATTTGAGCCCATGTATTTTGGTTCTAAAGTCCATACACTGCAGAAGCTCACAGGTTAGGGATCAGGGAAAGTTGTCTCCACCTCTCAGGATCTGTGTGGGCTTGGGATAGCCAACTGACCCCTCTAGGCTTCAGCATCATTTTCTTTCTTCCTTTTTTTTTTTTTTTTTTTAAGATTTTATTTATTTATTTGACAGAGAGAGACCCAGCGAGAGAGGGAACACAAGCAGGGGGAGGGGGAGAGGGAGAAGCAGGCTTCTGCCAAGCAGGGAGCCCGATTTGGGGCTCGATCCCAGGACCATGAAATCATGACCTGAGCCGAAGGCAGACGCTTAACGACTGAGCCACCCAGGCACCCCCAGCATCATTTTCTGATGAAAGGGGATACTAACAGTTGTCTTAAGGATTAAATGAGAACAAGATGCGAAGATCTGAGTTTAGTACCGTCACTTAAAGCTGGTAAAATTTTGCAGAAGGTTTCATTTGTTCATTGTCTTCTTTTTTTTTTTTTTTCCCTCAGTTTCCCATAAGAACTTTGTAAGATAGACGTCAGTTTGAAGGATCCAAAGCCCGGAGATAATTCAGAGGACATTGCAGTGAGCCTGTGGTTAGTTGCTCCAAACGTAGCCCTGAGGGTATGGGTCTCCCTGAGTGTCCCCTATCCCCTCCTGCTCACTTGGGCCTCTGTGAGAGACAGCACTGAGCTTTAGGGGGAGGTGTTCCCTACCAACACATGGTAAGACTGTGAGGAATTGATAGGAAAAGATTACTTTGATTAAAAAGCTTTATTTTTCTGTTGTTATAGGGAAAGACAGAGTGAAAAAATTGTAGAGTCCTACTTATCTGACAAAGTAGAACAATATAGTCACAGGGCCGTGGGAAGTTCCACCTATCCTTTCACAATAGGTAAAAAAAGAACAACAAAAACCAACAAACCAACAAACTTCTACTAATTCAAACAGGAAGACCTGAGGGAGAAAAAATTTTCCCCTGCCCCCCCCCCCCCCCCCGGCAATTTCTTTCTGTTCCAGTCTACGACTATTTTCTTCAGACCATTCTGACACAAGAGCTCAGCTCGGGCAGCAGCTTCCCTCAGAGCCCGTGCTCATCTCTGGAGACTTTCTTACCCGTGAATTCCAATATTCTGTTTTAGTTAGATGAGCAATGGTTTGGGTAGTTGTGGGCTTCTTCTCTGTGCTACACAGAATGGTTTGATGGAAAGAGGTTAATTGTGAAGTGAAGCCAGTCACAGTTGAGTCTCATGTGAATTCTGCCATTGAAAAGGTGTGCGGACTTGTGAACTCTCACCTTTATGCATTTCCATCTCCTCATCTCTAATCCTAGGATAATGGTATCTCCTCGTCATTGTCATTGGGAAGATTACCTTTGATAATAGATTTGAAGATGAGGTATGTAGCAGACATCGTATTGATGTCATCTCTAACTGTAAACCTGTCCATGTTCTCTCAGCTCTAGAACCTTATTTCTGTTTTCCTATCACCTCTACCCTCTTGGTAGAATATAGGAATTCCTAGGCTGTTTTGTTCATGTTTTGCTTTTCTCTACTTAAACATTTATTTTCCTTATAAATATTTACCTTGTTTTCCCTACTACTTATATAAATTGGTTTCTGACCTTATCTTAAAGAGTTTGTGTGTGCTACAATTTGCATGGAATGTACTTATTTGGCTCCTTTTTAATGCAATGGAAACAGACATCAAGGACTTGCTAGAGTTATAAGGACATAAAAGAGATAACAGATATATAAGGACATAAAAGAGGTAATTTGGATTTATTAATGAATAAATCCAAATTATCTTTCAAAACAATTTCCCCACACAGCAGGTTTTCTCATGCCATCTTTTGTCCTTTTGGGATGGATAATACTTAGAAAGTTTTGTCCTAGAGCATTTTCCTGTTGCCTTTCCTTCTTCCCCCAAGAAGAAGCAATCTTAAGCCTGAATGAGACTTGCATAATTCAGTTCTTAGCAATAATTGGGGGACATTGTGGGCCTTGATAGGAGAGATTGATGGAAGAGAGGATGGTTGGAAGCTAGCCTCTCTATTACGGTGCAAGTTGAGTTAGAGCTGGTAGGTTGGTCCAGTTTCAATTATTTAAATACAAGAACAGGGACCTGCAGTTAGGATATTTGGCCAAGATGTGGCAATGGTGTGGCTCCTGGGTGGAGTTGTGGCATATACTCCAGTAATAAAAATATCGCTAATACAACAGTAATGTTTACTCTATGCTTTTAACATTTTAGGTATTGTGTTCAACACTTCTCGTGGGATTATTTCATTTAAGTGTTCTCAATCTGAGAAGGGAGCTATGATAATTATCTTCATTTTATGGATGAGGATATTGAATCACAGAGCTAGCAAGTTAGAGGGCCAAAATGGCTCTCTACTTTCACATGAGTCTTGGGAAAATCTGGAAAAACAAAATAAAACCTCTGCCTAAGCTCATTTTTAAGGACTTTGTTCAATAAATTGGGGTAGAACCTAAGTGTGGGAATTTTAAAAGCTCAGTGAGTGACCCACTGCCATAATTTGCCTGAGAAGCAAGGATTAGGGTCTCTAGACACAACTTCTGATTTATCATATCAAGTAAACATTCTACTTACAAGATGCTATCTTAATTCTGATCAAATTATGCTATTTATGGGATCCAAGAATTTTTTATTTACTATATATGCCAATAGAAGGCTTATGTTAAAAAACAATCAGCCTGAAAATTCATCCTTTTATTTATTCCATAAATGATTGTTAAACACCTACAATATACTTGACCATTCTGGGGCTACAAAGACTTTAAAAAAACACTATCCTTCCCAGAAGGACCTCTCAGGCTAGTGGGAAAGCTTGAAAGAAATGAGAATATGATATACTGAAACTTTGAATGGACATACTTTCTTTAGGTTAAAAGATGTATTGAACACGTACTCGGTGCCAGACACAGGAAACCTTTAGTGAAATAGGGATGAATGGAACAGTCACTACCTTGGAGCTCATATTCTAGCTGGAAAGGCGATACACAATAGACACAGAGTCAAAATGCCACATGACACATCTGATAATAGTTATGAAGCAGAACAGTGCAGCCCAGTGAAGGGACAATCTACCTCTAACCGAGGGAGTCATTGAGAGGGAACTTTCAAAGCTGGGTCTTGAGTAAGCATCTGCAATGAGAGGAGGAGAGGAAAGGCATGCCTTACAGGAGTCGTGTCATGTCCCAGGGCATGAATTGTTTACAATTGTCCAGACTTCTTTAAGAAGTGGTGAGGATTTCACAGTTGCCTGGGTGTCGGGTGGGTTGCCATTGCCAGTGGGAGAGCCCAATGAGAAACCCATTGTCAGGAGGAACCCCACAGCCACCCAGAATCAGCTCAAGCAAGCTGCCTGGGTGATTTCCAATCCAACCACCAGCCAGTCTGAATGGGAATACCAGTGCTGATCCCTCAGACACCTGGGGGAGGGAGGGTAGGAATGGTTCTCTCCTCTACTGGATAGTAACAGCTAATGGCTACTATATATAAGGTCTGGGTCACAAACATTTTATGATGATAGCAACCCTGTAAAGCAGGCCCTTCTTTCATCTCCATTGTAGAGATACGGCAATTGAGGTGTAGAAAATCAAGTACCTTCCTCGATGTCACATAAAGAACTAAAGCCGGGATTTGAATCTGGAAAGTTTCACTTCAGGGTCCACATGCTTTGCCGCCATTATTATCACTTTTTTTTTTTTTTAAGATTTTATTTATTTGACAGAGAGAGATACAGCGAGAGAGGGAGCACAAACAGGGGGAGTGGGAGAGGGAGAAGCAGGTTTCCCACCGAGCAGGGAGCCCGATGCGGGGCTCGATCCCAGGACCCTGGGATCACGACCCGAGCCGAAGGCAGACGCTTAACGACTGAGCCACCCAGGCGCCCCCACTTTTGTTAATAGTTGTATGTCCCCTGGCCTCAGGTGAGTGCTTCTGGCGTGTCCTGAACTGTGCTAATCACTTAATGTACAGTATCTCTTTAAAAATCCAGTGGAGTGTTATTATCCACCCCTATTTAACAGATGAGAAAACTGAGGCCCCAGATTACACGGGTGGTGTGTACACATGATGTGAACCAATTGGGTCCTATGGCAAAGACTTTGCATTGAACCACTGCAGGATTTTGCCTCTACTCAAAAAATGACAAAGGGACCTAGGGAGGTGCGATTACCCAATTTTCTGGGTTATATCTTGGGCTAGACATTGTGTGTAAAGAATAACCGATCCTTCAGTTTCCAGCACAGCTTGTGAGGAAGAAAAGAAGACTGCTTTTATCACATATTAACTGCATTGATCTGTGATGATCTCATGCCGTTCTTAAGACCCTTCTTCCCCTCCCTGAAGTGACAGCGTGATAAGAAAAAGAGGGAGAGAGAGGAAGAAAGAAAGAAGCTGCTCAGCTTTCCTTGTCTGAGCACGGATCTCTCCCACTGGGTCCCTGTCCACACCCCCACCCCCACTACCCCACTTATTCCTGGAGCAGGGTTTTTGTCCTTTCCTTGGAAGTTCAGGGGCAGTGAGACATCACTGGAGAAGAGTCCCAGATGTGAGGGTGTCTCCACAACTAGAGAAAAGTTGACTTTCAGGAGTTTTCAGAAGACTGCATCAGGTCCCAGAACCCCCTTTCTCCTGCACTTGGTGTAGACGCGGTGGGCTGTGGTGCGTTGTGAGGGGGGTTGCAGACCCACAGTACAAAAGTGCGCAAATACTTCAATTTCATCAGGAATTAGAGATTAAAACATAGATGAAAGATGGGTCTGTTGTTAGTACTTGAACTCTGAGTGAGAGAGAAGGGGGGTGGGGGGCTCTGACAGCTAGCTCAGTTGGAATTGCAATAATCCTCCATGGATCCCATCCCAGCCAAGCTCACTGGCAGTGAACACCACTCACTATTTTAATTCAAAGTAAAAAAAACCTTAGGTTAGTTACATTTCTTTTTCTTTTCTTTAAAAAGACAACATTTTTGAGGTAAGTGCCTGATTCCACTGGTTTTATAAATATGAAATGCTTAAAAAAATGCCATGCCAAATAATTTGAGGGGGGTGGAGGATTATGTTTGTTTAAGTCAAGTTACACTCATGGGCTTGTGTAGTACAAGTGAGAATCTTCCATCACTATGGCCCAGGGGAACAATACTGTAACTGTTGCCTTAGATAAACCTATATAATGATGCCTGTGATGTTCCCTGTGGCACTCTTTAGTCCTGCCATGATGGTGGCCAGCTCTGGCACCCTCCTTCCAAGGAAGAGTTTCTGGTCAGGCATTCCCAGCTCCTGGCTGGGCTCCTGCTATAAACAGTCAGATCAATTAGAAGCATGGCACAACCCAGGCAAGCTGGATGGTGCTGGATCGTGCTGGATCGTGTTGGATCTGGGAGCCTGGATGCCTCTTGCCGTGACACCCAGGTTCGTGGTTTGGCACTTGCGCTCTCATGCTTGCTGGACCCCACGGCCCAGGATAGCCAGGTACCCTTGCAGAAGCCTGCCCCTGCAGCCGAGTCTCTCCACACAGGGCAGCTTATTGTTCTAGTTCCCTTGGCTCCTCTGTCTTTGCTGACATCAGCCTGCGTTAAACTCCAGACCTGCATCCCAAAGAGGCTATCATCTCCCCGACGCCAGGGACTCTTTCTCCTGCCTGTTCTGAACACTTATTCTGTGTAGTGCAATGTTGGTGAGTAGTAAATACATGGACAGATGTTGTCACAAATTCTTTAAAAATTAAGGTTAATTCTAAAAAAATGACATCAAAGCACATTCCAATTCTGCCATTCCAAGAATCTTTTCTAATAGCTTTGCTTCTGGCAGTCTCAAATATATTGGTCTCAAATATATCTATGCTTACCTAACCGGTGTACTTTCCCTTTGCTCCCAGCTGTTGTAATCGTGGGGGACAAGGTTGACAGCCCCCCTTGTTGCATCCATGGCTGTAGCTGGCCCACGGCTTAAAGAGTTTGAAAGAACCAGTCCATACTTCTCTAACACAAAACTCTGGGCCTCAGGTACACCTAAACAGGACCCCATGAAGAGGTTTCACATCCAGGAAATGACTTGATAGGGTTTTCCATTTAATGATTCTGGAAAACTGACAATTGTTGGCTTAGGGCTTGGTTGTCCAGCATGTCAGACTCAGTGTAATCAGAGCAGTGGGGCTCAAACAATGCTCTAATGAGCCCCTACTCTGTGTTTCCGAATTCTTGATTTTTATTCTTTTCATCCCTGAGCGGCGGTATGGTTGACCTCAGAAGAACACTAGTTTCCTCAACGTGTAAAGAATATTTTCCAGTTCGGAAAAAATTGTTTTTTACATAAGTACAATGTAATTTGGTTCTATAATGGAGCATTTAAGCTTTGGCTCGTTCTTTTTTTTTTAATTTTATTTTAGTATGTTATGTTAATCACCATACATCATTAGTTTTTGATTAATTTTTGTATTCTGCACAGCAAGTATTAGAGATCTCTCATCAACCCTTTCCCCTTTTCTTCAAACAGATTCTTCTAGTTTCTCAGAGTTGCTTAATATGGTATTTGCAAAGATGCGCACCCTCACTCCTGACAAACTTTCAGGCAAAGGAAGATAGGCACTTGACAAGGGGTAAAACCCTGCTTCTGACACATCAGAGCTCCCAGTTAGGTGAGGAAGAAAGACATGCGAACAAAGCAGCGCCGTGCAGGGCAGTGTGGGGAGTGCTCTTAGGGGCCATGAGAACTAGAGGAAAAGACTCTTTGCTGGGGTCATTGGAGAAGGCAGCGCAAAGAAAAAGGCACTTTCATGCAACGATAAGAGGAGGGAAGAAGTATCAGGGGAAACCTGATTTGCACACGTAACCCCATAAGATTTTGGTGGAGGGTATCACAGAGGCCATGTAGGTCAGTCTTCCAATCCTCAGCCACCCCCAGCCACCACTATTTCTAACACCCAAATGCCCCCACCCCCAAAGTCCCTACCAGCTGCTTGTCTGTTTGAACCCCTCCTTGGTAGTCCTACTTCGGCAGCCATTTGTTCTTTGATAGCTCTGTCTTATACAGGTGTGTAGCCAACCCCCTCCACAGTAGCAGTCTGTCTGTCCTTCCACTGCACGGTGGCCCTTCAAGTATTTGAGGTCACATAGCACATCTTTGTCTCTTCTGCAGCTCCCCACGTGACAATACTTGGATGCCTTCCCCATCGTGATTGTCCTCCAACAAACTGGCTTCAGTGCATCTGAGTAACCTGTTCATGAGTAGGTTCCAGAACCGAACCCTATCATATAGCTAAACACACAGTGGGACTATGACCTTACGTTTTTCAGGATATCCTATGAGCCCAAGACTCATGTCAACTGTATGGGAAACCACATAGAATTGTTGATTTCTACAGAATCTGCAAACAGATAAGCACATGGCTGGCTGATAGAGAATGGCTCCCAGCTGATATGGTAATCCGAGAGGAGCCTGGTTCTACCCTGTGATACATTAATGATTTCTGCTTCTCATGCTGGGCAGCCAGTCTGACACCTCCCCCCCTCCCCGCCCCCCTGCCTCATAGTCTCTGGTCAGGGTTATTAGCTCAGCATACCGCTGCGGTCCATGACCCAATCATTAATAACAATATTGACCAGAACAAAAATGAGGACATGGCAAACCATTAAAGACCTTGTTTTCTCTAAAACACTACTGTCAAAGATAAGGACATAGACAGATTGTCAGGCCGAATACAGACAACTTACTTTGAACATTTCCTTTTTATGAATTGTGACCTCTATGATAGATAGTATCCGTGTAAACTTCAGAACAATTTATTTTGATCAACACTTTCATGCAGCTACTGTTTCAGCTTTTATTACAAGAAAATAAAGGAGATAGGGATCAGGCAGTTGGGTATTTTGCTAGCTGAATGTTTATTGGGACAGTCTCCAGCTCTCTGTCATTTGGTGCTTTCTTATAGTATTCTCTATAGTAACCTTTTGTATCAAGAGGGAACACAAGTTCTTAATGGATTTTTGCATTTTGTTTCTTACTGAGGCTAGAGAATGATTTTTAAAAGTTTCATTAAAAATGTGTTTCTTTCTTCACATAAGGAGGTATATGAGTAGAATTGTTTTACCAGACTAAAATTTTAAACTTAGGAACTGAACTATTTATTTTTCCATTGTGGATGAAGAACTAATTTCCTTGACTATATAAGTATCCCAAAGGAAAGGAAACAATGTGACCTGCTGTACACTTCTAAAGCTAGAGGGATTTACATGTATAAATATATATCACTGTGTATAAATATAAATATGTATCACTATGAATTTCCCTTTCAGCCTTGCTTTTACCTGCATCCTCCACATTTGCTATGTCATGTCTTTATTGTAATTCCATTTTATATTTTATAATTTCTATTGTGATTTCTTCTTTGACCTAGGTATTTCTCAGAAGTGTATTAGTTCATTTTTACTTATATGTTTGTACTTAAACTTTTTAGCTTGATTCCATTATGATCAGAGAACTTAGGATGAGTGATATAAATTTTCTAAAGTTTGTTGACATTTGCTTTGTGCCCAAACATATGATTATTTTTGCTTAAGGTACTCTGTGAACTTGAAAAGAATGAGTAGCCTGTCATTGTTGAGTGCATTGTTCTATATACGCCACTTAGGTCAATTTTTAAAAATTTTGTCTCTCAGATTTTGCATATTCCCACTAATTTTTAATTTTCTTATTCTATCGGCTTCTTATGGAGGTATGTTAAGGTCTCCTGGTAAGAGATAGATTTAAATTTTTCTTTTTTCTTTTTATCAGTTTTTGCATTACACACTTTGAAATTCTCCACATTGTTTTTTTAAAAGTAAAGCAAACAGAGAGGACCAAATGTACTAGAGAATAAATCTTATGGTAAAGACATTGTCATAAAAAAAGGCTGGTTTACCGGTTCAAGTACAAGTGGAATTCAATGGAAAGTGAGAAACAGAGCCAGGTATGTGGGGTAATTTAATGTAAGATAGTACCACGTCTGTGTAGGAAAAGTTAGATGATTAATAGAAGGTGCTCAAAAGCCAGATCACAGGGTAAAGAACTATACATCATGCAAAATACAAGGATGGATACCAATGGAATATAAGTATTAAGGGTCAAATATAAAATAATAGGAAAAAAATGTAGGTTATCTTTCTGACTTCAGGTCAGATGAATATTCCTACAGAAGATCTTTAAAAATAAAGTCCACAGCATAAAATATTAGGAGTGGATGATATCAAAGCTGGAATTTCTGTTAAATGAAACCATCGACAAAATTATTAGACAGGCAATGGACTGGAGGAAGATATTTGCCAAATCTAAGAGTAACAAGGGATTAAAATCTAAACCCTTGAAAGGATTCTTTTAAATCATTAAGAAAAAGAGCACAAAAAAGAAAAAGTGGACAAATAACATGTATACTCAAATCTCAGAAGTGAAAAATCAAATGGCTATGTGAAGTGATGGTCAAACTCACTAGTTAAACAGGTCAATGTGAAATACAACAGTTGTGAGCTGCTATATTAACCCTGTTACACCAACAGAAGTAAATAGCAGTATTGGTAAGAGTGAGAGGGAATGAACCTCAGGGAGTGCTGGTGAAAGAGAAAAAAAAAATGTGAGCAATATGAAAATCAATTCAAAAGTACTTGTGAAAAAAAAGATAACTATATATTTGTACATACATACACACATACACACATATATATTAATTATATATATATCTATATATATCTATATATATCTATCTATATATATATCTATATATATATCTCCTGTGTTCCCAGCTAAATTTTTACATAGATCCATCAGGAAAGTGCATGGCAATGTTCATTATGACCCTGGTTGTGATAAAAAGGTCCTGAGACAATTTAGATGCCATTTCTAGAAGAACGGATTATCATAATGTGATGGGCGATTACTGGGGAAGGAGGAACAGGGCAATGAGATTAGAGATCTAAAGGGAGCAAATTAATAAGAAAAAATCAAAGAAGAGACAGTTTTTCCAAGTGTGTGTGATGTTAATTAATGTTCCATGAATTGAGAGAAGTAAGGTCTGTACGTACAGTACAAACAAAAGAACCACTCCAGATACCCTCTGACTTGTGTCTTTGCATACTAGAGTCAAATTTGTTAAAGAAAGTTTCCTTAAATTGGATTGTTAGGTCAAAGAGAATATGCATTTTACATTTTAGTTATATTACCAGGCTTCTTATCTCTTTGCTGTTTCAAAATGTTTCCTTACTTAAGTCCCATTTATTTATATTTCAGGTTGAATTTAGAGTGAATTAATCAAGTTTTAAAAGAAACCCATCCACATGCTTATTAGAATGGAATTCCAATAAGGAATCGCAACTTAGAATTACGTTGAATGAATAGCTTATTTTATGGGTGATTGACCTATTTTCAATCTGAGAAAAAACTTTATAAGCATAAAACTAAGAAGAAATCATGATTGAAAACACTGAATGCTAATAATGATTTTTCTTGGATAATGGAGCTAAGTGTGCTTTTTTTCCTTCTGTCTACTTTTCTGGGTTTTCCAAATGTTCTTTAATATGCATGTTCTACTTTTATAGTGAAAGCATTTATTTAAAAAGGGAATCATCCAGTAATAGGGCCAGGAGGAATGGCTGTTTCCAAAACTTTTTTTTTCCCATTTAATGAGACAAGAGATTCAAGAGCTGCATTTTAAATGTCAGAAATTATTTATCAAAGTTGGTTGCCATGATTAGAGTTGTAGAAAAATTGATATTATAGTTTTAGGTAAGAAAAACTACTTTCCTTATTTATGAAGTCATGTTCTAAAACCAAATGGGTCTCATTATGTGGCATGGTCCCTGAGGACAGTGTTCCCAAGGTTCTCTTAATGAATCATGGCACCAAATGGTTATTTTTTTTAGTCCTAACATATTGAATGCTCAGAAATTCCCCAAAGGCAGGAGCAATCTATTCTTGCTAGAAGACATCAGCACATCTTGGCAGAGGGCTGGACCACAGAGATCTGTGCTTTTCCATAAGTAAAGAAGGAGAGCCCTTTGGGGTTAACCCTTACTTATTAAGAGAAGAAGGAGTATATCAAACATCTAGTTTGCTAGCTCTTTCTGAACAAGCTGGAATAACCATTGACCTTTGTGACCACATGGAAGCAGGAAGTGATACATCTTCACTTCTGTGCATGTTAATGTCATCCTAACTCTACTGTCTGTGATAATAAAGAAGGAGGGAACTGGGAGGACACACAGAAAAGGAGAAAGCGTGTGGACATGTTGTAGTGGGAAGCTGAGCCAAGGAATCCCGGGCCTTGGTGCTGCTCTGTGGGGTCTGGGAGAATAGAGGGCAGTGAGTCAACCGTGTGATTGGCTTCTCCCATGGCATTGTTCTGGAGGGTTCTATAGGAAGCCATTACAAGTGAAGTTAGAAGGCTCTCAGACAACTCTTTTAGCTGAGATGAGCAGAATATGAAATTAGAAGAAATTTTGGACTTGAACAAGATGTGGTGTTAATCTTTGAACTTTCATTTCTTTCTGGAATTTGATTAAGGGAGAAGTTTTAATAATCAGATTCAGGGTGTGTCTATCTGGTTGGCATTTTATTCATTTGTTTTTATTGCAAAACCTCTGATATGCTGGGTGGACATAATTTGGCATGGGAAATAAAATAAAGAGCAAATTTTCAGGCTTGGGAATTGAATGGCCTTGGGGTTGTATTAATTAATTAATTAACTGTTCTGATCAATTTCTGAGCTTTATGGAGGCAGATTACGTATTGCCCATCAGCAGTCTCATGAATACACAAAGATGCAGATGTTAATGCTTGGGGAGGGGCCTAATTAAGTGAGAGTGGGTCTTCCCTATAACCCTGTGATGATCTTCTCCCCATAGGAAGCAGCCACACCCCTAGTTGACCAAAAGCTTAAGCTCAATGGACCAAGGTAAAAATAAGCTAGGCAATGTGAATGGATCTCTCCCTTCATGTAGGGTGACATCCATTCATGTGATACTTCTGGCCTCTGAACTAATTACTCTGATTGGCAAGTTACATAGGGGAAACATGCCCAGTCTCTCCCTCTCCCTTCCCCTTTGGGAGAAGCTTCTCTTAGAAGCAACCCTTCCCTTTGCTCCTTCACATTGTAATCCTCACTCCTTAGCAGGACCAAGAATCCATAGGAAGTTCCAGGAGCCCCGCTCTGGTCCAGTATTGCTTGTGTTGGAATGGGTACTTTTGGACTGTCTTGGGAGACCATCTTTCTGCAGAGAACATGGATTCTGTTACTCTCCTCCATGCTTCCCATTTTAAAGGTGTCTATTCCTTCAGACTCCTTCCAGGGAATTGCCTATTTGGAATCCCACTTGACCACAGACATAAGCTCTGTTCTCCAGCCTTGCCTCTAGTAGCCGTTTCCAGTAATAAGGCATTTTGCTTACTCTTTGACTTATTTTTCAGATTGAGTGAATCTTAGCTCCTGGGTGTCACTGAAGACTACTTGGCATGTGAACACAGGGGTCCTGGTACTGTTGCCCTGACCTCCGCCTTACAATCACCATATATTTTCATGGCCATTATCTGAATTATATGAATCTCTTTCACACTCTCTGGGAAAGGGACTGGTCAAGAAAGTCATCTAATAGTCTCTCAAATTGTATCATCATCTGCTGGTTTCCAAGCTTTTAAGCAAGGTACCCACAAGGCATAAATTGATGACGTGAAGGGGATGTGGCCCCCATCCAGGGGAGGGGTCAGCTGCAGCCAGACTGTGCTGGCTCAGGAGGGAGGGACTGTGGGCACTGCTTACAAATCTGCACTCAGTGAGATCACTTTAGTCACTTGAAATCAGCAATGATTTACACCGAAGAAAATGACAAATGCTACAAATCAGGACTTCCTTAAAAAATTTTTTTGAGATCTGTCTTACCAGCAACTCACTTTCTCCATCTCAAATATTTCCCTACCACTTTTCTTATTAAAGGCTGCAAGTAAGTATCCCAAACCAGTGTGGAATTGAGGGCAGAGAGTTGTGATTTTATCTAGTTAATCCACACCCTTGAACTCCGAAGGAGACTGGGGGGCTGCGGGGGAAGTCAGAGACAGGCCCTGCTCCTTAGGCCTTTGGAGAGTGTCCCCTTTTTCAAGCAGCTCTCTCCATCCATGCTGTACTTCACCTCTCCATGCTCACCACCTTTCTCTGGACAATCCTCTTCCTATATGATAACAGTTGCCAGGTAACCCTCCCTCCCCATGTCTAACCAAATCCAGTCCCAGTCTACAGCTCTGTGTTAATGAATTTTCTCTCTGTCTTGGTTTGCCTTTGTTCTCAAGAGGGTTGGATGACTTGTTTTTTTTTGCGGGGAGAGAAGGTAACTGGCCTGAATTGCATGTTTGCCTTTATCCACTAGTGGGGCCATAGCTGATTTTCTCCCGGATCACCTAAAGGAAAACACACTCAGCTACTATGATTATGTATCTTCTTCCAAAGAGAAACCAGAGTTGGCTCATTTGGTTGTATTCAGATTCACAGATTGGCAATGACATTGAGTCTAAATCTTGGCCTTCTGCTGAAGATACAATAGCATCTTTCTTGGACCATCCTTGTCACAAAGGTCCATGCTAGATGAAACATCAAAGGTGGAGGCTTCCTCATCAAGATGTCCTTTATATGCTTCAGTTTAGGCATTTTTGTCTTAATGACTTGTGTTTTACTCTCATGATTTGGGACTCGCAGACAAACATGATGGGAGGGGGCAGGTCTCTTTCACGTTAGCCAAGAAAACCAGTAGATTTTGTAGGTTTTAGAGCTCTGACTCAGTTATTTAGGGTAAGTCCCCTCCTTAGCCCCACGAAAGGAGTCACCCCTAAATAATAGCCTCTGCAACCTTATGTTTAGAGCATTAATTTAGCTTCTGCTCAAACAGCCTCTGGGAAGCTGGAGGAACCTTTTGGAAGAGAACTCTACTGTAGCCCCGAACTTACTCATTCACCATTCTGCTAATCCAGAGAGTGCAATTAAAATACAGCTTTGCCTGTAAAGCCCACTTTAGTTTATCCCTAAGAATTTTTAGGAGGCAGACACCTGCTAAAGATTCATACTGAACATGAAGGGGATTAAATACTTATACAATTCCAGCAGTCAAGAGGAGATTAGGAAAATCATTCTACCTTTTGATTGTTGGCTCCCAACTACCCCTAGTATGTTGTTTGAGGCTGATGATTTAGTTTTTGATTTATACAATGTAAAGAAACTTTTTAAAAATAGTATTTACCTTTCCATGAGGCAGCATAGTGTAATAGGTAAGGACAGGGATTTTGGCGTCACTTACCTGTGTGTGAATTTCAGCACTGTTACTTCCAGCTGTGTGATCTTGAGAAAAATTACTTAACCTCTATGTGTCTCCATTTTCCCATCTGTAAAAGGGGATACTTTACCTCATAGGGCTAAATATTAAATAAGTTAATATTTATAGGGCCTTTCAAATGGTCGCTACATATAGTAAGGGCTATGCAAGTGTTTATTAAAATACATTTAAAAAATGACACGGGTAAAATTTGTCTGGAAATTATTTTATGCCCCTGAGTACCTTTTTTATGCTCACAAGACACACTGAGAGGAAATAAACATAAGATTTGGACATAAAGACTATTTGACCCTCTCTTGACTGTGCAGTTTTTTACACAGAGGCATGAACACATGACCCCACTCCAGGTGAATTGCTAGCTCCCAAGGAGCCCCCCATCCTGAAGAGGATTGGAAAACTGCTTCTAGAGTCTCAGTCTAAAGCTTCCTCTCTATTCATTGTGGGTTCTAGAAAAATAAGGTAGCCTTTAGGCCCACACACCACCTGTAGTCATCTCGTATCTCTCAGAAATATTAATAATAGCAGTAAACTTGAAATCCCCAGCTATTAAATTTAGCAACAGAGCCAATAACCAGCATCCTTTATGACATTTAACAGATGAGGAAGCTGAGGCTCCTACGTGTTGATGATTTCCTGATGCCAGGAGGGTCATGTGTTCCAACAGAATCTGCGCCTCTGACCTTTCCACTTGCGGTCTCGTGATCTCCCTCTGCATCATAAGCTGAGCTGGAAAAGAAAAGTTGGACTTGCCTGATGAGGGACAGAGACGATGGGATGGGCACCCAGGACAGGACCCAGGAAGGGCATGAGTGGAACACTTTAGACTCCCAAACCTGTTTACTTGTCATTTTCCAGATGTTCTCAACTGCTTCTTTCCTATATTTATCCTTCCAAAGGAAAGGAAGTACAGTTTTGATGTCAGTGAAAACAACATCGATTCAGCTTCTTGGTTCTTTCCATCTGCCAAAGTGATGGTGAGGTGTCTTGGGATTTTGCCTGTGTGCGTAACTGCTTTTTAAAGCATGATTCTTATGAAAAGTATTTTTCGGTTGCCGCATTACTCTTCAAAACCACCTACACACGCGCACGCACACACACACGTATGCACACTTAAAACTTTAATTTTTTTTAAAGATATTTCTTTATTTATTTCTCAGAGAGAGGGAGACAGCACAAGCAGGGAGAACGGCAGGCGGAGGGAGAAGCAGGCTCGGGGTGGGGGTGGGGCCAATACATACGCCCGACTGGGGACTCGATCCCAGGACCCTGGGATCATGACCTGAGCCGAAGGCACACGCTTAACTGGCTGAGCCACCCAGGCATCCCAAAACTTTAATTTTTTTCAAAAGCCTGCTATTCCCCATGGATAATTGGAACTCCCTGCTTTCCCACGGTTTGGAATTTTGGCAACATTGTTTTATTCTGCCCATCGAGTTTACTCTGCTTAGCTGACATCATCAGCACTCACTTTAACTCTGTATTTTTATGTTGTGTTTTTCTTTTTTTTTTTTTTTAAATTTTTAAATTTATTTATTTGACAGAGAGAGAGATAGCGAGAGCAGGAACACAAGCAGGGGGAGTGGGAGAGGGAGAAGCAGGCTCCTAACTGAGCAGGGAGCCCGATGCGGGGCTTGATCCCAGGACCTTGGGATCATGACCTGAGCCGAAGGAAGACGCTTAACGACTGAGCCACCCAGGCGCCCCTGTTGTGTTTTTCAAAGAAAGTTGACACTGCTATTGATCAGTGATTAGACACAAGTGCTCTATCAAGCAGTGTTGAAATTCCAGTTTCTAGAACTTTATGGATGGTGAAACGTTGGATGGCTGCTTTCCACATGCAGCCTTGCTAACTTGGTAACGCGGTAACGTGTGGTGGTTTACAGACCGCACCGCTCGACCCCCGGGCGCAGCAGTGGCTTCAGTCAGTATGCATTTGCATGGCCAGACAGTGGTGACTGGCGCGTCTCTTTCGATCATTCTGTGCCTTGTCCTTACCAGGGGCTAAGTATTTTTATTATCACCTACCCCAGAGGTCTTATGGCCATTCCTCGAGGTAGAGAATGAGGGGAGGATCCAGCAGGTGGGTGGCCAGGTCCCACCTCTGCTCTGAATTTATCCTCTTTTTATATTGCCTTCCTCATCATATTTCAATTGCAGAAAGAGTCCAGGGGTAAAAAAAGGTTTTGAACCAGTGCTATATGAGTAAAGAGCACAGTGTTGATTCAGAAGGTCAGGATAGAGCATTTGACAAGACAAGTAGAGACACTGTGGGGAAACTATGTATGCCCTGAGGCTTGGTTTCTTGGTTTTAAAAAAAGAAAGAGGTTTGACTGGGTGATCTCCGAATTCTTCCTCCCACTCTAACTTTGTGCGATTCACTGGGACTAACTGAAAAGCACTTCATATCAGCGGCACACACGGCTTTTAATGATAGAGACAGGAAGGTGAGAAGGGAGGGTTGGTGGTCACAGCAGTCCGGGTAGGGGGAGAGATGGGAAGGGAAGTATATATATATATATAAAGAACTCATTAACACAACGGGACCATTTTATAGGCGAGGAAACAAGGCTGCATGATCACATGTGGCCAGAGTGGCCAAGTCACCCCATGAAATATTAGCAGATTTTGTCTCAGTTTTCCTTGTTGACCAGGAATTCAAGCAGATAAAGGGATTGATGCTACAGATTAGAATAGAATCCTAGAAGCCAATGCACAAAGTTCGGTGAAGTGCTTAGGTTTGGTCTCTGGGAGAAATCAGGACAATTGTTTACCCTGACTTGCTGCAGACTTTCCCACGGGTGAGAGTGCTAAATTCCCAAAATTTTGTCCTCGGATGATTAGGCTGACCTGAGAGTCTCAAAGGCTTGCTTAATGAAGATCAGGGGAAATAAATAGTGGAATCTTACTATGTTAGGGTAGGATTTTAAAAATCTGCTGAGATCTGAGTTTTCAATATTTGCTTCATTCAGAGGGAGAATTTCAGAATTTCTACCTTTATGTTCATCCCTGTATTTTCTCACCCATTGGGAGGAATAACTGCTGCGTGCCAGGGGCTCAGGTGTGAGCTTTTAATCTTTCAAAAGGCAATTAACATCCAAAACAAGATGGCACGCTACTATGGAGATAATACCTATGCTAATAGTTAAAGGAAAATGATTCAAAATTTATCTGGCAAATTACGGCAACATCCTTGGTTCTTCCAGAAAATCACTTCCATAGAACTCCACGGGACTTACACGAGGTAGATACTGGCCAAGCGACAGGTTCCTCCGAGTGCAAATCAAGAACTCAGGCTAACTGATATGTATAAGAGAAGAGACAGCTCTTTGGAAATTCTGTGATTTAGACTTTTCCTTTGATAGGAATGCTTTGTGGGAGGAAAAAAAATACCACTTCATATTGGTTGCACATAACTCATTTACTTCACTTTTGTGCAGTGATTTTTCATTTTTATGACCATAAATTATTGAGGTTCTTCTGTGGCCCGAAGGTAAGAAGGGGTGGTCCTCGGAGAGCCAGGTAAACAAATACCCTGCTGGTTAGCAGGCACTGCCCCATTACTTTGAAGTCCCTCAGGTGGGCAGTTACCTTATAATTTCATTTTAGCAGAATGAGAGTTAAGGGACCTTGATGTGAGCGTCTGCTCCCTCCCATCATTTCATCAGAATAGCTTTCAATTTGCAGGGAGCTGCGTGAGGAAAAGGAGGAAGAGTGAACTTCAATTCCTTGAAGGCAGTACACATGTTGTAGACACCAAACTGTGCAATCAGGAGGGCTGGCAAGCAAGCAGGTTCTTAATAAAACCACCGTGCCTGCTATTTTGTTCAGCTCTTCGTCTTGACCACTTTTCTCTTTGCTTGTGAGGAGAGGTAAAGGGCAGCGGAATGGAAGGAGCAGTTAGCGAGGTGTGGGAAGACCCAGGTTGGAATATCTGTCGAAGCCTCGGAACTGCTCTCCAGTGTGGGCAGGGAGCGCACGTAGTTTTCACGATCTCACACAGTGGTGGTGAGACAAAAATGAAAGAATGTCAGGGACAGTGCTGTTGAAAGTGAATGTTCAGTGTTAGTGATTATTATTTGTTTCTCTCTTCTCTGCTTCCCCCTGCCCTTGAGAGGGAGGAGTTGAGATGAAGAGGTCAAGGTTCAAGGTTAAGGTTGTTTTACTGCTCACTGAGACCAGTGTGGAATCTCGCTGCCTGATGGACAGTGGTGCTTTCTCTGGAGTCCCTTAGTTCCACCTGGTGGGAGGTGAACCCTAGAGGAACCAGCTCAGCTCTGTTTTTATCTCTTTGCCGATGCTTGGGTACCACTTAGACCACAGGCACTGAGACAGTTTCAAATAGAATTTGAGTGTAGTGTTTTTCCCCAGACTGATGAATTTTTTATGGATGTGTTTTTTTGGTACGAATGTTTGTATTTTCTTAATGAATCATTACATTCTCAAATAACAAGGGTATTTGGGAGTTCTAGATTACGTGTGTGAAAGCTAAAAGACCAATCCTGACCATTTTCAAAAACAAAAATAAAGTTTCTCTGCAGTACAATGAATGTTGGCAGATCAGGGAATGACTCCTCACAATGACTGGTATTAGAATCAGAAAGCCTTTTCCCTTGCAACTGCCTAAGAAAGTCGGAGAGCTGCATGCACTCTAGAAAAAGATTTCGAAGAACTGTGATGAGTAGAGCATGGACCACGGGCCATGGAACCATAGATCATTTCTTTCAGCAGATGACCCTGTCAGTACCCTGCCCAGAGACCCCGGCCTGCCCCATTGTTACCCAAAGAGAGGTTCTGTGCTGCCCGAGGCTATTTGCTCTCCGCTGGAGTGTGCCCTGCACGCAGCCCATCCCCACTGCGTGGCAGCTTGGGAACGCCAGACGGAGTCCCAGGAATGACCCTGAACCAAAGAGTAATGGGACCAGGTGTCATAACTTGTAGAATCTAGGTTGTGGGCATAGGGGCATGCAAGGCACACTCTGTACTTTTCTGTTTGAAGATGTTCGTAATAACAGGTTGAATGGGATGGTGTTATAGAAGACAAAACGTGGGAGAATGTTCACCATATGTTGTTCGAAACGTGAAGGTTACAAAACGGTATAGACTATGATCATAATTTTGTAAATTATATATATATATATATATATATATATATGTATGTATAAGCACACGCACACATACACCTAGAGAGAGGGACATAGAGAGAGATATTTATATGCCACTTTCAATACTACCTTTACTTGTATTAAAATATTTCCGGAAGGAAAAAGAGCAAAAAAGATAGTAATTGTTAGCTGTGGGTTGTGGGCATTCAGAGAATTAAAAACAATTTTTTTAAAGATTTTATTTATTCATTTTGAGACACAGAGATACAGAGAGAAAGAGAGAGAGAGAGCATGAGCAGGGAGAGAGGCAGAGGGAGAGGAAGAAGCAGGCTCCCTGCTGAGCCAGGAGCCCGATGTGGGGCTCGATCCCAGGACCCTGGGGTCATGACCTGAGCCGAAGGCAGAAGCTTAACCATCTGAGCCCCCCAGACGCCCCTAAAAACAATTTTTTTTAAAAGCAATTTTTTAAAATGATTTCTCTGTAACTTCCAGATATTCTACAATGTATCAGTTTATATAGTCAAATTTAAAAACATATTATTTACAAATTGTGTTTTGAAGAGGTTTACTGATGGAGAAATAAAGCTATCCCTAGTTGTTTTATGGTATGATTACAACCGAAAAACTACCTATGTGATTTTGAGGGTCTTAAGAGAGGATTTTATTGCTGGTAACTACGGGGAAACAGGGAAGAGTCTATTGGGAGTTAAATCCTAAGAGTGATAATGCTTAAATGCTGATCTTTGAGATACGGTTTTACAAGGAGTTCGTATTTTTTAAAAAAATTCTTAAAGCTTTTGTATGTTCCAATTTTCCACAAGTACATTGATTATTTTTATAAACAAACAAAACATTCTCTTTTAAAGCGAGAAGGTCTAGGTTCCTATTCTAGGCCCAGTGCTTTTTGCATCTCTGCTTATCTCAGGGGACTGTCATCAGTTTCAAATGCATCAGAAAACACTCTTTATAAATGTCGAAATAAAGAAATTATAACATATATTAAGGCAGTTTTCCTCCAGCTTTTCAAACTCAAGAGATTATTTTAGGCATTAAGAATGTGAGACTCTTATTACCCATAAAATCTTCAGGCTCTACTGAGCCACCTTTCATGAGACTCATTTTTCATGGACCAGGCACAGCATAACAAGCTTCATATGTCACTCCCTGAGTTGAAGAGCAGTAAGACTCCAGAGCAAGGGGAGAATGTTATTAATCTTGTGCACGCCGGGGCTCTCTTTATTCCACACTCAGAGAGTGGAGCGACAGCACTCGGCGGAAACACGTAGATCATGTAGATGGGCTTTGAAGTCGCTATGCAGACGCAACTGTGAGTCACGCTCCAATCCCTGAGTGTGTGATGGCTTGACTGCCTGACGGCAGTGTTTTCCCTCTCTCTACCCTCATGCCCGTTCTTCATCGAGCAGAGTCGGTTTGCCTACTTACTTGATTCTGGGCTGGCCTGAATACCCTGACCCATCAAGTGTGGTACAAGAGATGTTGCGGCAGCTTTGGGGCCATCCTTTAATGATCGGCAGCTTCCGTTCCTTCGCTGTCGAAGCCCTAAGTTGCGTGTAAGAAGTCCAGGTTAGTCGTCTGGAAAACGAGGTCATGAAAGTAGACTTTCTTCTACTAGAACCTTCTATCTTTCTTCCTCTGCTACGGATAGGAACAGTGAAGTCATCCAGCTCTGTTAGTGACGAGGTTGGCAAGTTTCCCTTCGGTTTCAACCTAGAGGTGGAGATCAGGGAAGGGGTTTGATTTATTGATTTATTGTCATCCCCTCCAGCCTCAACACTTGATTTTCTTATGTCTATGTAATTAGGGGAAAATTACCAGGATGGAATCTAGCATGGATGCCCTGTCATTGATTTCATCTGCATTGCAGGGAGTCATTTACATTGTGTACAGATGTCTCCAGGTCATCAGAGTATTCTGACACAATTAACACTGCTGCGGAAAAGCAATCGACTCCAAAGTTTTAGCTAGTGGGCAAAACAACACGTGCATTTTATCCTTAACGTTAATGGGAAAACTGCTGTGCTGCTATTAACGGAGAACAAAGTTCAGGCTTTAAGCTGTTAATATCAATAACGAGTGTTGGTAATTACATACTGTAGATAATTATAATCTCTATCATTATGCAATTAAATTTAAAAAACTTTTGAAGTGATAGGGATTCTAGTAAAGTAGTAACATCAGTGCCAGCCATTCTGCCAGTGTTCTGTTTGTTTTGTTTTGTTCGTGCAAATTACAAGCGATGGTTGAAATGTATCTGGGACAGAATTTCGTAACAAATATTATTAATTGTATTATTAATAGCAAATATTATTACTTATATAGTTAATAAATTATAAATGAAAATATTAAAGATAGAACTCCATTTTAACCTTAAAAACTGAAAAATACATGAGCAAAATTTTGTGTCACATGCCTCTGAGCTGACTACAACCAGCTTCAACATTGTAGAAGGGAAAAAATCCAGCTGTGTATAACAAAGTGGGTGGTTTATAAATATGTGTGATTTTGTGTGAAAACTTAGAAAGATAGCAAAAGAATGGATGCATATCTTTGATTATAGCTTCTGTCAACTCTTCGTCTTCTTTCATTCTGGTCAATGAGTTACTCATATTGGTCCTCCATATTCATTAACTTTTTAATTGTTTAAATCTCTGTTCATTTTCTAAATATTCTGGGAAGCTTGCCCATTTTTCTCTCCATCATTACTTATAATTCCTGCATTTCTGTGCTTGTTTCTTGAAGATAATTTCTTGAACACTTTTGACAGATAATAA
Organism: Mirounga angustirostris; assembly: GCF_029215605.1. Classification (NCBI taxonomy): domain Eukaryota; kingdom Metazoa; phylum Chordata; class Mammalia; order Carnivora; family Phocidae; genus Mirounga; species Mirounga angustirostris. The sequence goes on from NW_026991720.1 coordinate 42,322,163, forward strand.
TGATGATGCCAAAAGTATTTTGATGAGCAATAATGTGCTACCCTAAACAGTCATTGTTTCATGTATATAATCCCACTGGTATTAGGCATTGGGGTTGGAGTCTTAGTAAGGTCATGGAAACTGTACAAGATCATGCAGTTATTAAATAAAGAAACTGGAATGCAAAACCTCGTTCCTCTGATTTCAAAGCCCATGTTTTTAACCACTAGATAATATGATCACCAAAGTTTCTTGAAATTTTACTCTGGATCCTGCATGGATCATTTTCATGTGTCTTTGTCCTCTGAGTCATCCTTGTGTGGGGCCATTTTGCTTTCCCTTTAAGTAACAGAAGCTGTAATAGGCTCAGTGGATGTTTTCTCTTTCCTTTTCTACAATGTACATTTCCTTGCTTCCATTTACACATAATCTGCCAAATAGAAATTACTTCCATTTGTACTTCTTTTTCACTTCTCATTCTGATAATAAACGAGGTTCCTCATCCGGCCAACAGTTAATTTCTCTACCTACCCTGCATCCCATGTCCCCCACAGCTCTCTCACCAGGGACTTGCTCCACTGATTAGTCTCTATTCTCTCTGCGTGTTTCTTCCCAAAGGCATTTGAAGGATCCTCTCACATTTAAAATAAAACAACCCCCAAGCATAAAACCTCCTTCAACCCATGTTTGTATCTAACTACTTCCCTACGTCTTCCATCACAAGCAAAGAGTTTTCTAAATATTTTGTCTCCATATCCTCCTGCTGCATCCATTCCTCAGGCTACAATAATGAGAGTTAGCTGCCCCACCCCACCCTCACTGCCCCATGGTATGGTTCTTGTTTATTAAATCAAATGGGCACCTCTTTGAACTTAGCTCATTTGCCCTTCAGCATTATCTGGCTCTGTGTATAACCCACCCCTGAAAATTCTCTCTCCACATCTCCCTCCATCGTGCAAAACATTTTTGTGGGTTTTTTTCTGTTCTCTAGATGCTTTCCTTCTCCTCAGTAGGCTCTTTTGTCTCTGCCCATCTCTTAAATGTTCATACTACTCATTCTTTACGGCCTTTTCACCTTCTCCCTTCTGGGTGCATTTTCAGTACACTTACCACTTTCTGTCTACACCGCCAGACTCCTAGATTCTAGCAATGATGCTCAACCCAGTCTCCCTGCTTTTGGTCTTGCACTATTGGTCATTCTAAAATGGGAATCTAATCATGTCATTTCCCGACTTAATTGCTTTAATGGTTTCTTTGTGAACTTGGGTGAAATTTAAACTACTTCCCACAGTTGTGAGCTGGGCCAAACTAATGTTGATTGACAGAGTTATGGGTTAGAATTCCAGCAACATGGCAGGGTCCCTTGGAGCTGACGGCTTGTTCTTTTATGAAAGAATACTACTTGTTGCTAATTTAACCTGTAATCCAATTTCTTACTGTTATGAGTTGGAGTAGGCTGGGCTACCTCAACAGATAGGCACCACGTACAATTAAAAAAGTGTATTTCTTCTTTACATTATGGTTGAGTTGAGGCTTCCTGTATGACAGGCAGCACTCCCCTATTTGGGATTTGAGGACACCCCCCCCCAGGGACCTCATCATTATATGTTTCCAGCTGACAGAATGGTAGAGTATGGGGAAACTGCCAGAAACTAAACCACTTTCATTCTCTTCACAGTAACTATCCACACCGTCATACCTAGATGAAGCGGTTAGGAAATATAGTTCTATGGTTGATACAAAAGAAAAAATAAGAAGAATTACTGAGAGCTTGATATGTGTCAGACAAGCAAGTAAGTCAATGGTTGTGGTTGGATGTGAGGCTCACTCTTTTGGAAGTATGGGTAGGATGCAGTGGAGATCTGGGGGTGGGGTGGGTGCAGTGATCATGAGGGACAGGATGTGTGAGCTTATTCTTTATCATCTTCATTCTCTCAGGAGAGAGGCTGCGTGACCTATCTTGTCATCCCATAGTCAACATCACATGTTGTTTGGCTCATCCTGCTGCCCCCATTTTGTACTAAGCAATTGGAAGAATGAGACTTTTTATTACGAGAAACATGTCTCTGAAAGAGTCTGTTAAGTATAGCTGATTGAAATGGTAGGAACCTGTATGCTCTGCTCTCTGAAGAATTTAACTGGAACTCTGACTCCAGCCAGAGTGAAGCTCTCAAACCAGGAAGTAAGTCAAAACTCTACTGGGGATTTGCTCTCCTTAGCAGTAATTGCTTCTGAATAGAGAAACACCTTCCAATTTTTCTTTGGGTATATTTATCAACAAGGAACTATCCCTGGAAGTGTGGCTCTTGCAATCTTCCATTCTAAGGCAATGAAAAAATAGCATTTAATAATTACTGCTGGTAACAAGAAAATATGAACCTGCCTCTTACCACAAAATTGGGGCTGATCACTGAAATTGTCTACCTGAGGCAAACCAGTGTAGCGGGCATCTGCAGCAGAAGCAAATCCTTATGTAATATGAGAAGAATTACTTACTAACCTGGTTTGCACATGTATAAAGTGGAGCTAATAGCAATCTCACCAGTTTATCATGGGGATTAAACAAGATACCCTATAGGAAAGCACTTTGGCCAGAATGGATTCTGATAAAGGTTAACTCTGCCCTCCTGTCCTCTCTCTTTCTCTCCCATCTTCCTTTCTTTCTTCTCTCTTCTCTCCTCTTTCCTCTCTTCCCTTCTGTGGAGAACTGAGATTTACAGAAGAGGACCATGAAGGTCTAGAGAGAGAGGGGACTGACCCCGGGGACTTTGAGAGAAGGAGAGAAAAGTCACAGGGCAAAGGGCAGGCAACAAGTGAGGGGGACAGGGGTGAAAGCCAGAGAGAGAGAGAGAGATAGAAACAAAGAAAGAAAGAGGAAAGAAGGAAGAAAGGACAGAAGGAAGGGGAGGGGGAGGGAAGTAGGGAGGGAGGGAGGGAGGAAGAACAGAACAGGTTTTTCACTTAGAAGGTGTCATGGCCACATGGCACTGGAGAAGTCTGAGGGTTGAAGAGGTCAAAGAGAGACAGGGATGGGGGCGCCTGGGTGGCTCAGATAGTTAAGCATCTGCCTTTGGCTCAGGTCATGATCTCAGGGTCCTGGGATTGATTCCCACATCCGGCTCCTTGCTCAGTGAGGAGCCTGCTTCTCCCTCTGCCTGCCACTCCCCCTGCTTGTACTCTCCCTCTCTCTCTCTCTGGCAAATAAATAATTAAAATCTTAAAAAAAAAAAAAAAAAAAAAAAGAAAGACAGGGGTGACAAGCCTCCCACAGTCAGTTCTGTGGCTGAACCTAGGGGTTCCTCCTGGCTGAGCCGGCCTCACATATTTTAGTTTTTAATGAGGAAGAGCCAGGCAGGGTCTCCCCCAGAGCCCACCCCCAGACTCAGGTGCTCCACCTTCTTCCACATCCCTTTTTGGAAAACACTTCTTGTTGAGGAAGTTCTTTATCATCCCCCCCTGCCCCCACCAGTTTGCCTGCTATTCTTCTGTGTATCTTTTGATATTCCACTTAAATGTCCTGTGGTTGGTGTGACTGATTCTTGCAGGTGTTCCCCACAGCATCCTGTCTGTCCTTTGGATATGTGTTTATTAGTTCAGTTCAGGCCAAAAAGCACTTGTGGGGTCTCCCATGTGCTTGTGGGGCCAAGGGTGGGTGTGGAAACAGGACTGATACAAGGTCTCCGTCCCAAGGCCACTGCAGTAGAATATACCAGGTATTCCCAAAACCCAGTTCCCCTTGGACAATTCATATCAGAACATGGGGGGACTGTGTGTTCAAAATGTGTATTTCTAGGTCCTACTCACAGGTATTCAAGTAAAGGTAAGGCTTGGTCATCTGTAATTTAAAAAGCTCTCCCAGGTTATTCTGATGAGCAGCCAGGTTTGGGAACTTCTTAAAAGGTGAAGGGAAGGGAAGAAATTTAGAGTACTCTCTCTGATGGGGTTTGGATTGGTGGTGTTCTATGTTACCAACTACAGCTGGGTCCAAAAACTTCAGAGGACAGTTAGGTGAGCTTACATCTTACTGTACTGTCTTAAAGGTGACTTTCTGTTTATGGTTCTAACATTTGGTCTGGTTAAGGTTCAACATACAGAGAAGGTGGGTGAGCAAGACCCTGACATTGACATATAGACCAATAGCCCAGGTGAAAAGGATACAAAGACTTTAGGCTTCTCTTGGCTTTGGCTCCGGTGCCTGGAATCTAGCTGGCTTACCACCATGACACAGAGGCTGGCACCGAGGACTGGGCTGTGGAGACAGCCTTCCTCCGCCTTCTGTCTGTGGCATCCTCTCTGCCTACAGTCACCTCACTTCTCTTGCTCTCGCTCCCTCCCTCTTGGAGTCGGGGCTTTAGAGCCCAGGCTACATCCTGTGATGTTCTGCCCCACCCCTTCTTTACCTAGGATAGAACCACTCTTGGCTCTGTGTGCAGCCTCATTCATGGTGACAGACTCCTCCTTCCAGCCAGGCAGACAGTGTCTTACTAGGCAGACTAACCTCCTCCCACCACTACTAGAAGAGAGGACTTTCTACACCTCTGTCTTTCGCTGTGTTCCACAGAAGGCTGTTCTGCCACCAAGTGACTCCTGACTGCCTTGGCGGGGAGGGGCTGAGAAACTGTGCCTGAGGCCCCTTGTATGTCTCTGCAATGGGAAGAATGGGAAGCACTCCTTGGTGGGTTCCCAGGGAAGAACAGAGCTCTCGAAAGCCAGCCAGCTGGAATAAGAAGATTTTAGGTAGAATGGCGCATGGAAGCATTAAAAGTGATTTCTTTTCTTTTGGGGAGGTAGATGCCACTTCATAGAATTGGAGTTGAAAACTCTGCTTTCAGATCCTAAAGTTGGAATCCTTCTTCCTGAGGTGAGACTGACTTGGACACGTCTAAAGTCAAAGATGGACATCCCCCCACAGGAGATGGGAAGATGTATAAAACAAAATACATCAATGCAGAAGGAAAACCCATTTTCCTGAGAGATTTAATATAGATTGTTTACATGATGGCCAAAAGGGAATATCAGGATCCCAGAACAGTACAGCGTCTCAAGAGCCAAACATCTACAATAGCCAGAGACAACTACATCTCTTTGAAATACACTGGGCAAGAGGGTTTGATAAACCAGGTTAAGCAGCCTTGGGCTGTGCCTTTGGGACAAAGCTAGTGCCCTTGTGATGGGTGGGTGGGTCAAGCCAAACCTCAGGTTCTAGGAAACCTTGTCTGTTTCCCTCTTATCATTCTGAGAAAGAAGGGAAAACAGGTGAAAACCTTGGCAACCATATTAGTTTTATAGGGGGATTATGACAAATGACCACAAACTGGGTGGCTTAAAACAACACAAATTTATCTTCTCATAGATTTGGATGTCAGAGTCCAAAATCAAGGTGTCAGCAGGGTCATGCTCCCTCTGAAAGCTATAAAGGAGCATCCTCCTTCTTCCAGCTTCTGGTGGTTCTAGGCCTTCTGTGGCTAAGAGCAGCATATGCATATTTCCTTCCAACCTCATGGTCTTCTCTGTGCCTTTTCCTCTTATCTTTCCTCTTGTCAGAATGAGGATGTTGGTCATGGGTTTGGGCCCATCCTAATCCAGGATGGTTTTATCTGGAGATCCATAGCTTGATCATATCTGCAAAGACCTTTTTATGCCCAATAAGGTCACATTCACAGGATATGGTGGACATATCTTTTGGAGGATCATCATTGTACCCACTACAGCAACCTCTGAGGACATGTCCCCTAAGATAGCGTTGAAGCTAGAACTTGAGGCCTCCTTTGCAAAATGGTGCAGCTCACAAATTGCCTCTGGGTGCTGCTGCTGGTCTAGGTGGTCACTGGCCCCCTTCCTCACTTGTGTCAGGTCCTCGAGTTCACCAAACCCCTTCCTACCTTCGAGTCTCTGCACTTTTTGCAAGGAAAGCACTTGACTCCATCACATCTAATGATTACCTCTTCCCAGACAGACCTTCTCTGTTCACCCTGTGATTTTTTTTTTTAAGATTTTATTTATTTATTTGACAGAGAGAGAGAACACAAGGAGGCTGAGTGGTGGGCAGAGGGAGAAGGAGAAACAGGTTCTCCGCTGAGCAGAGAGCCCAACGCAGGCTCGATCCCAGGCCCATGGGATCATGACCTGAGCCAAAGGCTGATGCTTAACCGACTGAGCCACCCAGGTGCCCCCTGTTATTTTTTTTATTATTATGTTATGTTAATCACCCAGTTTAATCACAACTGCTGCTTGTTTCCTTTAGAGCACTGACCACAATCTTCAATTATTTACTTGATTCTTTTCTCTCTTTCCCACTAAATTGAAGTGAGAAGGGGGCAAGAAACAGGTCTACCCTGTTTACTCTACATACCCAACAGTAGACACAGTGTCAGGTGCTCAAAAACTACCAGTTGATAGATAAGGATGGAATACACTGAGTGAATGAGCACGTGACATCATTACCCTCCTTCTCTGCAGTTCTTCCATCCTTTCTTGGACTTGACCTTCCCAAGTGATTATCCAAAACTTGATTCTTATTCTTACCAAATCCCTGTTAAGATGATAACCGACAGAGGTCCCTGTGCTTCTGCTCTTCTGCCTTACACCCATATCTCTCTGAATTTTGTTGGAATTGAGAACAACTAAGCAGTTGTTTGGTCGCACCAAGTACCTTGGCTATAGTGTTTTGTGGTCTTGACAATTTGCTCCAAGGAAGGGCATGAGGGATAAGGGGGAGAAGAGGCCATCGCTGCAAGGGCAACTGCCAAGCCTTTGAGGTAGAGAGGTAAAGAGAGGTGAGCAGCTAGCCAGCTCCCATGTGCACCTTGGCTTCTGAATTTTTCCTGCTAAAATGACAGCACCCCATGTAGCCTTAGGCTGTAATACATTACCACACTTTTGTGAAGATTCCTTTATCAAAGCTGTCTTCTTCATTGTCTTTATAGAAATGATATATTCTCACTGTGAAAATTCAATCATTATAAAAATGTATAAGGATGAGAATTAAAAAAAAAAGTCACCCAAATTCTACCACTGAGTTCATACAATGAACATCAGTTAAGCGTAATTCCCGGCAGTTCTCTGTGCATATATACATGAGGAAGGGTCTATGGTTAAGTAAATAGTCTGAGAAATAGTTTTCATAACAATGGGATGATACTTTACATAATATAATATTTTTGGTAAGAAGGTATTAAATTTAATTTTTACATGAATTAAACAGAAGGAAAACAAGCTGATTTGAAGCTGAAACATTTGCTGAATTTCAGTTATTTATGTTTAATAAAAGAAAGAGTAGATTCTAGAAGATTCTTCTAAAAGCAAGGGAAAATTATTTAAAGTGACATTAGGGGGGCGCCTGGGTGGCTCAGTAGGTTAAGCCTTGGACTCCTGATTTTGGCTCAGGTCACGATATCAGGGTTGTGAGTTCGAGCCTTTGCATCTGGCTCTGTGCTGAGTGTGGAGCCTGCTTGAGATTCTCTCTCTGTCTCTCTCCCTCTCCCTCTACCTCTCTCCCCGACTTGTGCTCCTTGTCCTTTAAAAAAAATAAAATAAAATAAAGTGACATTAGGAACTATTACAGTTATTTACTGTTTAATCTATATTTAAATGAATACCATGCTTTCTACCAGAATGTTTCCATTCTGTATTTCTTTATTTGGGCATGTAAGGGGCTATATTCCTTAAAACTTGTGAGATTGTTTGCTTTAATTTTTTTCATACACAATTAACATTTATCACCCCTTAAGTTGTTCTAAATTACACATATCAAGAAGCCGCCTCTTTCCCAAACAACTCCCTCTTGAAATTCTTCCTTCTCATCCCCCAATCTGTATAAATTGCTCTCTATACATCCATAAAACTGTTACTTTGAAAGCTTTCTTTTATTACTTTCCAATTTTGGATTCACTGTTTTTAAAGATACCATGTCTTCCTCTTTCTTAATTATTCTCTTATTTTGTTAGAGAATATTTTCCACCAACTCCCCAATAATGAATGGGGGAAGAAAAGCATTTTTGAGTCACTTCATATGTGAAAGAGCTTTTTGTTTGTTTGTTTGAATGATAGTTTGGCTGGTGTTGGAATCCATTGTTTTGGGTTGTCACTGGGCTATTTTATCTAAAGACACTACCTAGAGACACATTTCCTCTCGGGATATTCTTTTGCATTATTATTTGGAAATTAACTCACTGGTTGTTCTTTTTTTTTTTTTTTTTTTAAATTTTATTTATTTATTTGACAGAGAGAGAGAGAAAGCACAAGTAGGCAGAGAGGCAGGCAGAGGGAGAGGGAGAAGCAGGCTCTCCACTGATCAGGGAGCCCGATGTGGGGCTCGATCCCAGGACCCTGGGATCACGACCCGAGCCGAAGGCAGCCGCTCAACCGACTGAGCCACCCAGGCGCCCCACTGGTTGTTCTTTATTTCAACTAAGGTCTATTTACATACAGCTTGGTGAACTTTAACTAATATACACTCACACAACACTACCCAAAACAAGATATAGAATATGTATGTCTGTCCCCCACAAAGTTCCGGGGTCAACCCCTGCCCACACTTGCTACAAGCAGCCACTTTTTGATTTCTAACACCATAGAAGAGTTTTGCTTATTATAGTACCTTATTTAAATGAAATCACACAGAATGTACTCCTATACCTAGCTCCTTTTGCAAAGCATGTTTTCGAGATTCATTCATGATTATTGCATATTTCAGTAGTATATTTCTGTTTATTGTTGAGTGATATTTCTTTTTTAAAAGATTTTATTTATTTATTTATTTAGGGAGTGTGAGTGGAGGGAGGGGCAGAAGGAAAGGGAGAGAGAAAGCAGCCTCCACTCACAGCATGGAGCCCGACGCAGGTCTGATCTCTTGACCCTGAGATCATGACCTGAGCTGAAATCAAGTCTGAGGCTTAACCAACTGAGCCACTGAGGAACCCTTGTTGAGTAATATGTCATTGTATGAATATATTTCAATTGGTTTATTTAGTTTCCTACAGATAAGCATTTGGGTTGTTTCCAATTCTGGAATATTGTGAATTAAAATAATATTCCACTATTTTATTATTCAGCCATAAGAAGCAGAAACTCTTGCCATTTACAACAATATAGATGGACCTTGAGGGCATTATGGTCGGTGAAATAAGTCAGACAAAGACAAGTACTATGTGATGACGTTTATATGTTGAATCTAACAAAAAAAGAAAGAAAGGAAGAAAGAAAGAAGAAAGGAAGGAAGAACGATAGAAAGGAAGAAAGAAAGGAAGAAAGGAAGGAAGGAAGGAAGGAAAGAAAGCCTGACTTCATACATAGAGCAGATTGGTAGTTGCCAGAGGAGGGAGTGGGAGTGGGTTGGGTAAAACGGGTGAAGAAGGTCAAAAGGCACAAACTTCCAGATATAAAACAAGTCATGAAGCTGTAATGTGCAGCATGGTGCCCATGGTTGATAATAGTGTATTGCTTATTTGAAAGTTGCTAAAAGAATAGATCTTAAAAGTTCTCATCACAAGAAAAAAAAGTAATGTGTGTTGATGGATGTTAACTCGACGTATTGTGGTGATCATTTCATGATATATACAAATATCAAATCATTATGTTGTACACCTGAAATGAATATAAGGGTGTATATCAATTATATCTCAATTTTAAAAAAGAAAACTGAACAAGGAAAATTTTCAAATTTTCTCAAATATCCCAACTCTGCCTATGTTCATGTTTAGAAAATAAACTTCGAAATGTTTTATGTAAAACAAGAGCAACAACAAAAACCCTGCTAGGAACGTTCCTATAAAAAGACTTTTTGTGTACAGACGTTTTTATCTCTTTTAAGAAAATTCCTAGGAGAGGGGCGCCTGGGTGGCTCAGTCATTAAGTGACTGCCTTCAGCTCAGGTCATGATCCCAAGGTCCTGGATCAAGCCCTGCATCGCATTGGGCTCCCTGCTCCGCGGGAAGCCTGCTTCTCCCTCTCCCCCCCCCCCCCCCCCGCTTATGTTCCCTCTCTCGCTGTGTCTCTCTCTGTAAAATAAATAAATAAAATCTTAAAAAAAAAAAAAGAAAATTCCTAGGAGTGAATTGCCCAGTCATAAGGTAGATGTAAAGATAACTTTTTTAGAAACTTCCAGACACTTTCGCAATATTATTATCATTTTACACTCCCACCAGCAATGTGGGAGATCTCAGGTATCTTTATGTCTTTGCTAACCTTGGATCTTCAGTGTTTTTAGTGTAGTCATTGTAGTAAGTATACAGTCAGATCTCCTGTGGTTTTAATTTGCATTTCTGTGGTGATGAAATAGAGCATCTTTTTTATGTGCTTAGCATTAGCCATTTAGGTATCTTCTTTTGTTAAATTTTTGCCTATTTAAAAATTTTTTAAACTTTTTTTTTCCTTTTAGAAGGTATGAGATTTTTAAGCTAAATATATTCTGGTTACAAATCCTTTCTCAGATATACGTATTTGGAATATTTTCTCCCTGGGTTTCATTGCCTATTCAGTTGCTAATAATTTTTTTAAAGCAAATGTATTGAGGTAATATTGTCATACAATAAACTGTACATATTTCAAGTGTGCATATTGATAAGTTTTGACAATTCATGCACCCCAAAAATCATCACTACAATGTAGGTAATATACCTGTTACCCCAAAAGTTTCTTTGTGCCCTCTTGGAATACATCTCTTCAGGCAACTCCCTTCCTCAGGAAACCATTGATCTATTTCTGTTATTATAGATTAGTTTTCATTTTCTACAACCTTATATAAATAGAATCATAAGGCATGAAGAATTTTTGTGTTTATTTCATTCAAGTTAATTATTTTAAGATTCATTTGTGTTATTGTGTGTATCAATAATTCATTCTGCTTTACTGGTTAGTAGTATTCTATTATATGAATATACTGCATTTTGTTTACTGTTCACTTTTCATGGATATCTGGGTTGTTTTCAGTTTGGACTATTACAAATAAAGCTATTGTGTTTTTGTTTGTTTGTTTAAGATTTTATTTATTTGAGAGAGAGAGAGCACATGAGAGGGGGGAGGGTCAGAGGGAGAAGCAGACTCCCCGCTGAGCAGGGAGCCCGATGTGGGACTCGATCCAGGGACTCCAGGATCATGACCTGAGCCGAAGGCAGTCGCTTAACCAACTGAGCCACCCAGGCACCCAAATAAAGCTATTGTGTACACTCATAAAAGTCTTTGCATGAGTATATACTTTCTTTTCTTTTAGGAAAACACCTAGGAGTGGAATGAGAGTTCCAGCTCCTTCACATTCTTGCCAAGGCTTGATATATTGAGTCTTTTTAATTTCAGTCATTCTAGTAAGTATTTAGTGGTATATAATTATGATTTTAATTTGCATTTCCCTAATGACTAATGACATGGAACATCTTTGTTCTTTTAAAAGTTGTAGAGATGTTCTATGTCCTTGCTTTGCATTTCTAAGCGAATTTCATATTCAGCTTGTAAATCTCTACAGCGTTCTTATTGGGATTTTGAGTGGGATTGCAGTAAAAATATAGATTGATTTGGAGAAATGACATCTTAAAAATATTGGGTGTTCTGATCTGTGAACATGGCATCTCTCTCCATGTGTTAAGGTCTGCTTTAATTTCTCTAAGCAATATTTTGTGGTTTTTCTGCAAACCTATCTTTCACAATTTTTGTCACGTGTGTGTCCCTAAGAACTTTATGTGTTGATGCTGTTGTTAAATGGTATTATTTTAATTCAACTTTCTGATAATTCATTGGTAGGATTTAGGAATAAAATTGATTTCTGATATAGTTCTTATATTCTGCAACCTTGCTGAAATTTCTTATTGATTCTAGTAGCTTTTTATTATAGATTCCATAGGATTTTCTTTGTAGATCAACATCTTCTACAAATAAGACAGTTTTACTTCTTTCTTTCCAATCTGGATGACTTTTACATCATTTTCTTGCACTAAAACCTCCAATGCAATATTAAATAGAAGTGCTGATAATGGAATCCTTTTTTGTTGTTAATAATCTTTGGGGGGAAATACTCAGTTTTTCACCATAAAGTGTGATATTAGTTGAGGTTTTTCATAGATGCTCTTAATAAGGTTGAAGAGATTCCCTTCCATTTCCACTTTGCTGAGAGTTTTAATCAGGAATGGATGTTGACTTTTGTATAATGCTTTTTCTGTATCTATCAAGATGATAATATTTTTTTCTTTTTTTATTCTTTTAAGACAGTACATTACATTAATGGGTTTTCAAATGTTAAACCAATCTTGTATTCCTGGAACAAAACTGACTAGATTATGATGTATTATCATATTTATATATTCTTGGATTCAATTTTCTAATTTTTAAATGACTTTCTTACATCTGCGCTTATGATTGATGTTAGCCTGTAATTTTCTTTTTCTGTGTTTGGTTTTGGTATTAGAGGAAGGCTGGACTTACAGAATGAGACATCTTCAATTTTTTGGAAGAGTTTGTGTTATTTTTTTAAATGTTTGTAGGGATTCATCAGGGAAGACTCTGGCGCCTAGAGATTTTGTGGGGAAGTTTCAGTACAATCTTGTGTAAGACTGCTGAAAATAGACCTACTTCCCTTCCTTCCAATCTTATGGGTAAAATGTTCAGTCTTCCAACATAAAAAGCATGGTATTTTCTGGAGGTTTTTTTTTTTATAGATTCTTTTTATTGTAATTGAGAAAGTTTTATTTATTTTCTTTATTTTTTTTAAGAGGGGAGGTTGGGAGGGGCAAAGGGAGAGGGAGAGAGAGAATCTTAAGCAGGTTCCATGCCCAATGTGAAGCCCAATGCAGGGCTTGATCTCACAACCCACAGATCATGAACTCAGCCAAAATCAAGAGTTGGACACTTAATTGACTGAGCCACCAGGCACCCCGAGAAAGTTTTATTCTATAGGTAGTTTGCTGAAGTCTTTATCATGAAGGATGTTAGGTTTTATCAAGTGCTTTTTCTATAGGTATTGAGATATCATGATTTTTTCCTTTATTCTGTTTATTATAGGAATTGTACCAATTGAGTTTTAAAATAATTGAACCTACTTAGCTTTCCTGAGATAGACCCCAGTTCTTCATGGTGTATTATATTCTTTATATACTTCTAAGTTAGATTTCCTAGTTAGATTTAGAACTTTTGTATCCATGTTCCTTGAGGATGTTGATCTTCAATCTTTTTTTGTTGTAATATTATTCCTTTGTTTTAGTGTCAGATTCATGTTAGCTCCTTCAAGTAAATTGAGAAATGTTCCTTACTCCAATATTTTCTGAAAGAGTTTGTTTTAGGTAATTGGGTGGGGAGCTAACTGCCAGAATTTTAGTGTCTTTGTTCTGTAGCTGCTCAATTTCCTGAGGCAAAAACATGATTTTTTTTTTTTTAAAGATCAGACACATAAATGACTAGTTTACATGAATTTTTCTATACAGCCTGACAGGAGTATTGACAATTACATGCTCAGAAAGTTAATATCCCCATTTGCACAGCCCACACTCCTGGCATTTCCGAGTCCTGTGCTTCTCTGTACTTCTAGAGACAGAATAGCATCTTTGTGGGTTTGTCTTCTCTGCATTTACTAGATGTGGGCTTATGTACTCTACGCCATCAGTTATGGCTCTTCTATTCCGTTTCTTTCTACCAAAAATTTTTTGGTGTTTCTTTCCTCAGATGACTCCTAACTCTAGTCTCTTATTCAATTATCAACTAATACTTTTAAATTTCTTTGCTTTTATTTAAATGTTGTCTTTGGAAGATGAGGAAAATTATATTTTCCTACAGCATCCACAACAATATCTCCTAGCCCACATGCTCTTCTGCACGGTGATCTTGCTACTCTCCCATCAAGAGTTGGTATGTAATTCCCTTCCCTTTGAATATGACCTGGCCTTGTCACTCATTCATAACCCAAAGAATTTAGCATAACAGACAGAGTGTAAGTTACAAGGCTAGTTCACAAGAAGCAAGGCTGCTTTTGCTTTGGTTTCTTGGAAAACTCGCTCTTTAGATGCTCCTTTCAGGACTCTCCCACTTAGAATCTGTCCACCTGTACTGAGAAACCCAAGCCTCATGGAGAGATCATGTATAGACGCTCTGCTCATTAGTCCCAGCTAGCCTGGCCTCCTAGTCATCCCAGCCTCAATAGTAGACACATTAATGAGGAAGTCCTCAGATGATACCAGCCATTCAGCCATTTCATTATTAAGCAGTTATTCAAGACTTCCTGGATAGCCCCCAAATATTGTGCATCAGAAAAAAGTCACTTCTGCTGCTTCATGTCCAAATTTCTGACTCACAGAATCCATAAGCATGATAAAATTGTTGCCATTCAGTGCTGTAATTTGGGGGGTGGTTTGTAACACAGTGATTGAACACCAGAATGAAGGGAGAAAAGGCTACATGTACTTACTTTGTCTTTTTGATACAGGAGCCTCGTCAGAGCCTTTCCGATCACGACAGTTTCCCCAAAGCAAGATATTTTGCAAGTAGGACACAGCTGACTACCATGAAATGGGAACTAGATTGTGAGTCTCTGGTTTTAGTTCTGATTTTAACTTGCTTGTTGAACCTGAGCAAGTCACTTCCTCAACTAGGCTCAAAGTATTCTTTGATCACTGGGTCATGTGTTGGGTCATGTGTTGTACATCTTTTGTTGACCTTTCTAGGTATGCCTTTGGCTTCTGCACTTGGCTCTTTTTCCTAGGAGGTTGACTTTTATAAATAACATGTATAGATCCCTTGGCTTTCTGATTCCCAGTTGGGTTTGGCCTATGGGGAGCCCTAGCAGGAGATTGGAAAAGGGAAGAGAGGTAGGTTAGGTGTTTATTTTCTTAGCTCCCTCCCTGTACTATTATTAAGCTGGCCATGTCCATCAGTTGAGTTCATAACATTTCCCAAGTTGGTAGTCTCCATATAAGCCTTCTTTAACATGCAAGTCCCCTTATTTATTCAGGCTTAGGGGGAACTAAATGCATCTCACTATTACTAACTCCAAGGTACTGCATCATCCTTCATCATTTCCCTACATATTTCCCATGCCTTTGCCAATTAGTGCCTTTTAAAAACTCTGCTGGAATTATCCTATTTTAGACATGCCATCTGTTTCTTGTAATGAACTTAACTGATACATTTCAAATGATCTTTGGTATTCCTACTATATATAACATCTTATAATTCTATGAAGAGTCTTTTTCAGGCTTGGTTCTTTATCATCACAGAACCATTTTAACAAGGGCTCCAATAGGGGCGCCTGGGTGGCTCAGTCGTTAAGCATCTGCCTTCAGCTCAGGTCATGATTCTAGGGTCCTGGGATCGAGCCCCACATCGGGCTCCCTGCTCGGTGGGAAACCTGCTTCTCCCACTCCCCCTGCTTGTGTTCCCTCTCTCACTGTCTGTCTCTCTGTCAAATAAATAAATAAAATCTTTAAAAAAAAAAACAAAAACAGAAACAAAAAA
This sequence comes from Mirounga angustirostris, assembly GCF_029215605.1. Lineage (NCBI taxonomy): Eukaryota > Metazoa > Chordata > Mammalia > Carnivora > Phocidae > Mirounga > Mirounga angustirostris. The sequence goes on from NW_026991720.1 coordinate 42,337,571, forward strand.
CCAAGAGCTGCAATACTCCTGAACAGATATATAGAATATCTTTTCTACAAGCCAATGCTTACATGGCCTGAAAATACAATAGCCATTCATTTTCTTCATTTACTTGATTTTTTAAAAAGGACCTAGAATTGACTTTTTCCATGTTGCTTCAACTGAAGTTTAGTTTTTTGACAAAGAGAACATTCACATAATACGCAAAGGTAAAATTGATTGTATTAGTGCCTGTCACTGTCAAAGATAATGCCCTGTAAGTGGTAGTGTGGTTGAGAGTGTGTTAACCATCTGTCCTTTCACTGATATCCATACACAAAATGAAGCTTTGGTTGCTTTGAAATTGCAGGTGCTATTTGCGGTGTTTTTCAGTTCGTGATTCTGAATATGCATTCCTCTTAAAATCTTTGTTAAGAAGGAGTGGCCATTTATACAAACATGTTAAAATCAAGTGTAAATTCCCAGAATGTTCAATTTTAGGGTTCTCCTTGTGTTGGGATTATATTTTATTGATAATTGTTTGAAATAAGTTAATCATATGTGAAAGCATAGAAATCTTTTTTTGGTAGATACATAGTTGGATGGTAAAATTTGATAAAAAATAAGGAATACGGGGTGCCTGGGTGGCTTAGTCATTAAGCGTCTGCCTTCGGCTCAGGTCATGATCCCAGGGTCCTGGCATGGAACCCCACATCCAGCTCCCTGCTCTGCAGGAGACCTGCTTCTCCCTCTCCCACTCCCCCCTGCCTGTGTTCCCTCTCAAGCTGTGTCTCTCTGTCAAATAAATAAAGAAAATCTTAAAAAAAAAAAAAAAGGAATACATAAGAGAGAACATAATCAATATCAAAGTAGTGTTCTCTATCCTTGAGTCATCTGATGATCTGTCCCCATGTTAAGGTACTGCTTGTTCTCACTGAGATCAAGTTCTTAAGAGAGCAGTTGCTTTCATCTAATGGTTTATATAGTATGGAAATTTCTCTTTGTCTCAAAATATAAATTAATAAAATAATAATTAGAATTCAGGGCGCCTGGCTGGCTCAGTTGGTTAAGCATCTGCCTTTGGCTCAGGTCATGATCCCAGGGTCCTGGGATTGAGTTCCGCGTCGGGCTCCCTGCACAGTGGAGAGTCTGCTCCTCCCTCTCCCTCTGATCCTGCCCCCTGCTCATGCTTGCTCTCTCTCTCTCTTTCACTTTCTCTCAAATAAATAAGTGAAATCTTTTAAAAAAATGATTAGAGTTTAAATTCTTAAAGACATTGTCCAGGCTGTGAAAAATCAAATAGGAAATATTAGGCAAAATTATTAAAAATTATAATTGTAAGGCTTCATTTAGTATATATTTATATCAAAGATCTTATCCTATAAGCAGAGAGTGAATCCTATTAATTATTTTGTAGGCCACAAAGAAAACCTTGGTAGCTTCTTCAAAGTCAAAACATAAAGTTATCATTTTTTTTTTTAAAGATTTTATTTATTTATTTGAGACAGAGCGAATGAGAGACAGAGAGCATGAGAGGGAGGAGGGTCAGAGGGAGAAGCAGACTCCCTGCCAAGCAGGGAGCCCGATGCGGGACTCGATCCCGGGACTCCAGGATCATGACCTGAGCTGAAGGCAGTTGCTTAACCAACTGAGCCACCCAGGCGCCCAAAACATAAAGTTATCATTTGACCACAATACAATTAGGCCAATATTTTAACCATATGGAAAATTTAAAGTTGTTCTCTTAAGCAAGCGATGATACAATATAATAAAATGTCATCAAAAATTAATTCATATGTTTTAATGATGATAAAATTATAATTGGAAATAAAAACAAATTAAGTCTGAACTCAAGAAACTAACAACCAATTAAATTTAAGGAAAGGAAAAATAAATAATACATGATATGGTAGATATTAATAAATTAGAAAATAGAAACAAAGAGTAGAATTGGCAGATTTATGTAGCAGCTGTATTATTGAAAATACTGCTATGAAAATGCACTTTAGGGTGCCTGGGTGGCTCAGTCATTAAGCGTCTGCCTTCGGCTCAGGTCATGACCCCAGGGTCCTGGGATCGAGTCCCACATCAGGCTCTCCCTGCTCAGCGGGAAGCCTGCTTCTCCCTCTCCCACTCCCCCTGCTTGTGTTCCTGTCCTCGCTGTCTCTCTCTGTCATATAAATAAATAAAATCTTAAAAAAAAAAAAAAGAAAATGCACTTTAAGGAAGCTTGTTGATTATTAAGCTAAAAGAAGATAAAGCAGTAATATACCAGGATGGAGATAAAAAAAGAAATAGATATATTGTCATGCACAGGGCTTTAAAAAGATAATAGGAGTCTATTACAAAGAAATCTATAAAGCAAATTTGAAAATTTGGATTAAAGTGATAATATGTTTTGAAAACACAAATTACTAAAGTTTACTTAGAAGTAGAAATCCAGCAGAGGCTGAAAATTATGAAAAGAATTGCAAGTGTTGTCAATTCCAACCCATAAAATGTTCAGGTACCCATATACAATGTATGCACAAACACATACACAAACACACACCCAGAAAGCTGGTAGTTATGCACAGAGATATTTCTGACAACATGATGGAAAGTTAACTTTCAGTTTTGTACTCTGTGAATATTTTTCATGTCCATGTATTGCTATAAAAAACAAACTTGAAAAACAAGAATTTCTCAAATTGGGGTTCTTTGGATCCCAGGAAATACTTAGATGCATTTTTTGTGGACTTATTAGTCCTTTATGATATTGATTTCAATGCATTGATTAAATTTTTGATCAGGTACAACTTTCATATAGCTTAAAATTTTTATAAAAGTAAATAATGAAAAAGTATTTCTGCTACGCATTTCTCCCCACTTTCACATCAATTTCCAAAGTTTCAGATGGTCATTTCAGAATTTCATTATGCTTATACAAGTTATTACAAATAGAAATTCTTTCTCTTCCCTTCCTTTTTTTACACATATTATATACATTGTATTTCACCTAGCTTTCTTCACCACATTTCTCATGGAGATATTTCTATATAGTGCATAGAAAGAGTCCTTATATTTTTTTATAAAACTGAATAGTGTGCTAGGGTTTGAAGATACAGTAGTTTTAAGAGTAGTATCCAATATAGGAACACATCTGATCATGTAAGTCTGGACTTGGCATACATACTTTTAGATCTAGGTAAACATATCCACTATGTGCCCTCCACTTTTTCTTTTTTTCCCCATGGAACAGTCAAATTGGTATCCTTAGGGACCTGACAACTCTGTCTTTACCTCAGACCCTCTTCTTTAGAGAATGGGAATGTACTCACAAGTGTAGCTAGGAGAACTGATATATAAATATTTTCCATAAAGAAAGTAAAAAACATGGCAGATTCATATACAAAAAAGAAATACCCATTTTTAACCACATGTTGAAATCTGAACCAAAAGACAGAGTTCATGAAACAGTCATAAAAACTGACCGTGTATTAGACCACAGATGAAACATCAGTTAAGTCCCCATAGAAAGTTACAGACAATATTCTCTGGTCACAACAAAACTAGAAATTAAATATTGAAATAGGAAAAAAGTCAAAACAAGTATTCCTGGAAAATTATGATAATACTTAGAAATCAGAATAATATACCTGGAAATAAAAATACTTTTATTGATAGTTTCCTTTGCTGTGGTTACATTTCTAAGAAAATATAAATTAGCAAATTGACTCTAGAAAATGTAGAAATAATCCTAAACAGACTAATTCTCACAGAAGAAATTCAAAATGTTGTTATTGAGCTACCTCTAAACAAAAAGCACCAGGTTCAAATAGTTTCACAAGGGAATTCTACCAAACCAGTAAGGAACTTTATCATTTAAAGCCATATGAAATATTCTTTTTTTTTTTTTTAAAGATTTTATTTATTTATTTGAGAGAGAGAGAATGAGAGACAGAGAGCATGAGAGGGAGGAGGGTCAGAGGGAGAAGCAGACTCCCCGCTGAGCAGGGAGCCCGATGCGGGACTCGATCCCGGGACTCCAGGATTATGACCTGAGCCGAAGGCAGTCGCTTAACCAACTGAGCCACCCAGGTGCCCCCATATGAAATATTCTAATCCAGAGCATAAACACAGAAAGTTTCTAAATTCTAAAGCATGCATAAATATTGTTTTAAAAATCCTATACAGGTAAAAATTGTAAGTCAATCACAATTATACATATAAATTTAAAAATCTAAGGAAATCTAAGGAAATGTATAGTACTTCAAAGGAATTAATAAAGCAAGACCAAGGAGATACAATTTTAGAAATGCAAGAATTAATTAATATTAAATACCTGTTAATAATCAAAAAGGAAAAAATCCCTTTTTATGGATGAATAATATTCCTGTGTGTGTGTGTGTGTGTGTGTGTGATGTCATTTTTATCCATTCATCTAACTAATATAACGCTGTACATTAACACTGTTAACACAGTGTATGTTAACACTGGAATTGAAATAAAAACAAAGGGGGAAAAATCACAATATTATCCCTGTTAATTTTGAAAATGTATTTCATGTAATTTATCTTTTCTTGAATAATAATAATAATAATAAAAATTATCCATTGGTTCCTCAGCACAGTCCTATGTCATAACATTATGAAATGTATCCCTTAACTAACCACTTTTCATCACACCCAATGCTAACCCTCTTTCACTCTCTCTCCTCAGTTGCTTGGTCCACTGCTATAACCTCCTTCCTGGTTTTGCATATCTCTTCCTTCTGGAATCCATTGTTATGTACCAGAGTACATTTTGTGAAATAAATAAGAAAGTTTTGCTCCCCAATTTAAAAATTCTTTGATGGTTTTCCTTTATGTTCAGCATAAAATTCATGCCCATTGTGATCTTGTTCATGTTATCTTGAACTACTTCCCTGAAGCTCCCCTGTGCTCCCGCCATCACGGCTCTGCTGATCTTCCCGGAACAGAGTTCAGGCTCATTTCAGCTCTAGGGCTTTTATATTCATAGGGAGTTCTCCCTGGAATATTTTTTATCAGTCAAGTTCTACTCAGGTGTTGCCCTCTCACGAAATTTCCCTGCCTATCCCCTTAAAAAGCTTTCTTCTCTTGCCCAGAGTCCCTCTTTATACTATTACACTGTTTCCTTGTCTTCATAGAACTTCAAATGCTTTTCTTGCTCGTTTGCTGATACTTGAAATTTTTTTTAATTGACTTTGTTTTTAAGAGCAGTTTTAGGGTCGCCGCAAAATTGAGTGGGAATTGCAGAGAGTTCCCATATATCTCTTATTTCCACATGCTGAGCTTCTCCCACCATCAGTGTACCCTCCAGGTGGGTACATTTGTTGCAACTGATGAACCCACACTGACACATCATAATCATCCAAAGTCCACCATTTACAGTTGGGTTGTACATTCCATGGACTTGGGCAAATGTCTTACAGCACAAGTATCCACCATTATAATGTCGTAATGAGTGGTTTTGCTGCCCTAAGAGTCCTCTGTGCTCTGCCTTATTCATCCCCCTCTTCCCTTTAATTTCTGGCAACCACTGAGCTTTTTACTGTCTCCATAGTTTTGCCTTTTTCAGAATGTTGTATTGTTGGGAGCAGACTGTGTATAGCCTTTTCAAATAGTCTTTTTTCACATGGTAATACGCATTTAAAGGTCTACCATGTCTTTTCATGGCTTGATAGCTCATTTCTATTTAGTGTTGAATAATATTCCATTGTCCTACTAAAGGACATCCTGGTTGCTTCCAAGCTTTTGGCAACTATGAATAAAGCTGCTATAAACATCCATGTGCAGGATTTTGTGTACACATGAGTTTTCAAATTAGGAACTATTTCCTGCTCTTCAAAATACTTTTCTTACTCATTTTGCCTGTGCTCAGAATTTTTCTAAGGAATTTTAATTTTGTAATAAAGAGACTTGCAGTGCAAAGGCTTCTGGCAGAGGTGATGCTCTGGATTCATAGTAATGTAGGCAAGACTACATCTGAAACTTTCCTGACAGTAGGTGTTGGGGGCAGCTGCGTATCTAAAATAAGATTATAGGGCGCCTGGGTGGCTCAGTTGGTTAAGCGACTGCCTTCGGCTCAGGTCATGATCCCAGGGTCCTGGGATGGAGTCCCACATCGGGCTCCCTGCTCTGCGGGGAGCCTGCTTCTCCCTCTCCCACTCCCCTTGCTTGTGTTCCCTCTCTCGCTGTGTCTCTCTGTCAAATAAATAAAATCTTTAAAAAAAAATAAAATAAAATAAGATTATAAAGGAAGTTTTGAGAAATTGCAAAAATGTAAAAAATGTGAAGAATGTGCATCATCTTGAATTACACACTTACTCCTCCTGTATGTTATTTGATTTGTTGTTGTGGCCAATTGTGTTCTTATCCCTCCCTTGGCCAAACCTTGGGACTCTGTCTCTAGAGTCTGTGATTCTTTCTTCTTTTCAAACTCCGTGGTTTTTAAACTTCCTTCTGGCTCCCACACTCTCCCTGAACAAATGATGCATTGGAGTTCTGTCTTGTGTTGATGCAAAGATAGAGAATGCTCACATCCACATTCCCTCATCTCAGGAAACATGAGCCCTTCTTTATATTTAAAAGATGACATGTCAAGATGACTTTAAACTCTTTTATTTTGAAAAGGTTAGTGTGATTTATGTATTTGAAAAGACAGTACAAGACCACTGCTGCAGTTCTGTAGTGCTCACCCAACATTATTGCACACCACTATTTCCCAATTGGGCATCCAGTTTTTTGGGTTTGGGGTTTTTTTTACCAGGGAGGTTTCTTTTTTTATTATTTTTTTAAAGATTTATTTATTTGAGAGAGAGAGAGCACGTGGGTGGGGGTAGGGGGTAGGGGCAGAGGGAGAGAGAATCCTGAAGCAGACTTCCAGCTGAGTTCAGAGTCCCATGGGGCAGGGGCATGGGTGTGGGGGGGTGACTTGATCCCAGGACCCTGCGATCGTGAACTGAGATGAAATAGAATTGGCTGCCTGCTTAACCGACTGAGCTACCCAGGTACCCCAAGAAAATTTCTTTATAATGGTGAATTTGATAATACACAGTTCTAGAGTGGGGGCCCAATCACTGGACCACAGGGGACAGTAAGGGAGCAGGTCTGGAAAAGACCTACACCAGGAATGACCTTGTACCTCCCTGAAGCTCAGCCCCCTCACTAGTTCAGTCACAAACAATGTTGCTTTTAATCATTCAGTTTTGGCCACTGAAGATAAGATTCACCATGATGACAGGATTTTAGGCTTGACATTTTCTTCTTCACCTCTTTTGTTATATCCCACAGGTGTCACTTTCTAGCATCTTTTATAAATATATATATATATATATATATATATATATATATTCAGTATTGTGATATTTTTCTTTCAATAGGCAATCAAGTTCTTTAATTAAAAAATATTTATTTTTAAAGAAAGGAAATACATTTAAAATAGTCCATTTTCTATATTGTGATTGGGAATAGTATCCACTGTTTGTATACCATGCAAGCTGCAAACTGTAGGCTTATGTCTAGCTATGTCTAAACAACCTAAAGGTGTTTATTTGTTCTCTTGTCCTCCTAGTAGTTTTAATTAGGATAATCTGGGATTTTACATCCAGATTACCATCATTAATAATCATGTTAATTATATTTATTATTTTTCAAAAAATTTGTTTTTTCACTCTTACCAAGCTGCAAAACCATATTAAAGCTGTTAGGAAAAAGAAAAATGCTTACCCTTGGATCTTAGTCCAGATTGTGGTGGTAGAAACAGGAAATACTTGTTAACTTCGGTTTCTTTTTTGTTTGTTTGTTCTGTCTGATTGTTTTAAAGCAACATGTTATTCTTTAAATTAAAAGAATAAATAATAAATAAAATATTTATTTTATTTGGCGGCTCAGTCATTAAGCGTCTGCCTTCGGCTCAGGTCATGATCCCAGGGTCCCTGCTCCACGGGGAAGCCTGCTTCTCCCTCTTCCTCTGCTGCTCCCCTGCTTGTGCGCTCTTGCTCTCTGTCAAATAAATAAATAAAAATCTTTTCAAAATATTTATTTTTAAAGAAAGGAAATAAATTAAACCATGGTTCTTATTTGTAAATTATAGCTTGGCTGAGTATAGAATTCTTACCTCTCAAAAAGTATGCAAACCTTTCCCTCAAAATCTCATAGGAAAGTTCCATTTTCACTTAGTGTTCAGAGCAGTAAAGGAGAAATTTGGTTTTACCTTGAGATTTTTTTTCCCCTCTATAGATTCTTTTTTTCCTGTTGAAAGGCAAGACTTTTGTTCTTTTTATTATTAATAACATCAGATAGTTGATGATCCATTTCCTGGTAAAGATTCAAATTTTTCTTCAACTTAGGCAACTTTTATTCAATTATTTCTTTGATTTTGCTTTTCTTTGTGCTCCATTTCACCCTCTGGTGTGACATATATTGTGTGTGTTGGAGCTTCTGGATCATTTTTCCATGTCTCTTGTCATTCTGCTCATCATTATATTCTTTTTTTAAATTTAATTTTATTATGTTATGTTAGTCACCATACAATACATCATTAGTTCTTGATGTAGTGTTCCATGATTCATTGTTTTCATATAACACCCAGTGCACCATGCAGTACATGCCCTCCTTGATACCCATCATCGGGCTAATCCATCCCCACACCCCACTTCCCCTCTAAAACCCTCTGTTTGTTTCTCAGAGTCCATAGTCTCTCATGGTTCATCTCCTCCTCCAATTCATCCCCTTCATTTTTCCCTTCCTTCTCCTAATGTCCTCCATGCTATTCCTTATGTTCCACAAATAAGTGAAACCATATGATAATTGACTTTCTCTGCTTGACTTATTTCATTTAGCATAATCTCGTCCAGTCCCATTCATGTTGATGTAAAAGTTGGGTATTCATCCTTTCTGATGGCTGAGTAACATTATATTCTTATCTTTATCCTTTTCTTCTGAATTCTGGGACCATGCTTTTAGCTCAGCTTTTCTCAGTTTCTCGGTTTCCTTCATGATCCAACTTGCTAGTGACTGCCTCCAAAGTGTTTTTAAAAATGTGTCAATTGGGTTTATTATCTGAAACAACATTATCCTAACATTGAATATTCTTTTCCTAACATCTTCTTGCAATGTCATCTGAAATATCATTGAAAATAGTAATTACAAACATTTATATTTATCTTAATTCCTTACTTCTATTTCCTTTCTCTTGAAACTGCTAAATTTTTTCATCTGGTGATTTTTATTTGTTTATTCTTATATATAAGAGCAGAAAGGAAATGTCACAGACATGCTTTTTTGTGTTATGTACAACCTAAAGGTAGACCCCTTCTCCCACACCTCTTCTCTATCCTCAGGAAGGCATGCAGGCCAGATATAACTTCAGAGTGAGAGCCATGGTCTTCAACCCTGGTACACTTCTTAAATCAAGATCAAAGTCTTTCTCTCTTACAGCCCACTCTTGACTCCCATATCCCTCCGAGCTCAGAATACTGCTACCCTTGTGTATGGTAATGGTAATATGTAAGGGTTTTCCATTCCCATTCCCCAGCTGCCTACTCTCCAGAATTTCCAAAATGTGAATAGTACCCTTCCTGGGATCCAGAGATCTCTATTATATTTTCTTGGTCCCTTTGATGCACATGAGTTAAAGAGAAAAGCACAACACGGGTGATCAAATTATCATCCTAAAGGGAAATCCCCATGGCTCCTTGTCCTAGAGTGGCCCTATAATCAATTAGATGTCTCACCAAATTTTAAGCTCTCTGTAACCAAATAACATGCATGGGCCATTTTTCTGGGGTTCTACATTGGGATTATTTGAGCTGCTCTGAATAAGCCTCTAAGGTGAGGTTTTATCACTCTCCTGGCCTCATCAAGTTTTATTTATGTGTCTGTCAATATGTTTGTCCATCAGTTTCCTGCTCCCAATTTAATGACAACTACAGTAAGAATTATATTTTCTTGCTGACTTCCCAGCTGCTTGGAAAAGGTGCCAACCAGCTTTCTGCATGGACCCTTGTTTTATAATTAGTCCAGAGTTTTGTTCCATCATCGATGTCCCTGCTCACCGACTGCCTCCTCTTTGATGCTGTCATTATTCCCTGGTAGACAGTCCTGGGCACACTCTTAAGTCCTGTTTGACATTCTTCTCTCCTGTTGAATCATCCTGTTAAATGTATTTGGCAATCTCATCCTTAAACAGGAGCTATAGCTCCTTCCCCCAACCTACTTTACCAAAGTCTTTTAAGCAAAATCATTTCACTTTCTATTTTCTCCTCTCCCTTAGGGAACTTATGAGTCAGAAAAACCTGAGCTTAGAGAAAGAGGTTAGATGGGGAGGTGCCTTTCATCTTCTAGAGAGAATGAGCTGTAGAGAAAGGGAAAGAGAAGGGACAATGTGGGAAGGAATAAAGCTGATGGATTTTCTGCTTCTTGAGAGCCGGGTTTTGTAGTTTGGCATCATTATTTGATTAGACATATAGGAGATTTTCAGATGATCAGACTTCTTATAATCAAATACAAACAAAAGAACATTCCAGAGCCAGATTAAAATGCTATTTTGGACCAAAAAAAGCATGTTTGGCTTATCTGTGTTGCAGTGCCCTGGTGCAAACTGGCAGACTCATTGAGTTTGTACAAGGAGAGTTGGAAGGAAGCAAGGAAACTGACCTTTACTGAGGGCCTTCTTCATGCCACACCTTCAACGTACCTTCTTTCTTAATCATTCCTGACCCTATGTGGTAGGGTTTTCTTCATACAATTTACAGATGAGGCCCAGAGGTGTTATGTAATATGTTCGAGGTCACAAAGCCGGTTGGTGCCAGAGCTAGGATCTGAATTTTTTAATTTCCTAATTTTGTGAGTTCACCTTATTTTCTCTCAATCCTGTTTCATTGTATTAGTGCAGAGGTCGGCAAACTATGGTCCACAGGCCACATTGGCTCGCTACCTGTTGCTGAAAACATCCTCACACCCACTCACTATTGTTTTTGGCTGCTTTTGTGCTCTAAAGGCAGGATGAGTGGTTGTGACAAAGACTATATGACCTACAATGTCTAAAGGTTTGCCAGCTTCTGCATTACAGCCCCTGTGCCATGGCCCAGTGCTTCTCAAATTTTAATTTGCGTTTAAAACACTTGGAGATCTTGTTACAATTCAGATTCCGGTCCGACAAGTCTGAGGGTGGGCTGAGAGTCTGCTGCCCACATTGCTGCTTCCTGGGCCCTGCTTTGAGTAGAATGGAGGTAGTCAGTAATGGAACAACCGGAACAACTGTCTGCTTTTCTCATTTTTTCTGGGCTGGAAGCATAAAAATACCTTCTCTGGTCCCCTCTCAGGTGAAAAAGGTGTCAACTGTCTGACTTGTGACTCCTTCAGGGAAGACTTAGAGTTAGCAGTAATGGCCCCACCACTAATCCGCTGTATGTTCTCGAGGAAGCCAGAGCAGTTCCAGCTTTCTTCTTTGACTACAGTACACCTGGGGTTCTCAACCCCGGCTACACATCCAGATATCTTTGAGAGCTTTGAAAACATTCTGCTTCCCACTCTCACAAAATCTGACTTAATTGGTCCAGAGCAGTGAGTCTTATTCTTCGCTTGACATGGAGAGTTTTAAAAAATCCTAATGTCCCAGGGGCACCTGGGTGGCTCAGTCGGTTAAGCATCTGCCTTTGGCTCAGGTCATGATCTCAGGGTCCTGGGATCGAGCCCCATATGGGGCTCCCTGCTTAGTGGTGAGTCTGCTTCTCCCTCTGCCCCTCCCCCTGCTTGTGTGCTCTCTCCCTCTCTCTCTTTCAAATAAATAATTAAAATCCTTAAAAAAAAATCCTAATGTCCAGGTCAAACTCAAACAAAATATATAGTGACCAAAGTTAACATCCCAATCATGAGACAAACAGAGATCCTGTGCTGCCTGCTGTGATGTACGGAGGACACAATATGACCGTGATATTCCTGCCAAAAAAGGCATAACCTGAATTTAATCGTGAGGAAACACAGTAAACTCAAGTTGAGAAATATTTTTAAAATGCACAATGTACTGTACTCTCCAAAAATCTCCATGTCCTTCATGAAAGACAAAGGAAAATGAAGGAATAGTTACAAATTAAAGGAGATTAAGGAGGTATAGCAATTAAAGGCAACAATGATGCTTGAAAAGGAAAAAAAAATGGTACAGAGGACATGACCAAGAAAATTGGCAAAATCTGAATACGTTCTGTGCATTAGATAATAATATTGTGTCAAGGTGAAATTTCTTGATATTGATAACCGTACTGCAATTATATAAGAGAATATTCTGTTATTAAGAGAAATACACTGTATAAGTTAAAATGAAAGGGGCATGATGCTTGCCACTTACTTTCAAATGGTTCAGGAAAAATTATATATATATAAAACATAAGAGATAGAAAATAGTCAGCAAATGTGGCAAAGTAATAGGTGGTGCCCCTGGGTAAAAGATATATGAGAATTCTCTATGTATTCTTGCTCCTTGAAACTAAATCTGGGTGAAGTGTGTATGAGAGTACCTGGTATAGTTTTTGTAATTTTTTTGTAAGTCTGGAATTATTTCAAAAACAAAAGCTAAAAAATGCAAAGTAAAACAAATTATTTTTTTAAAAAGGGACTTGTGTTTGGAATTGGCCTATCTGGATGGTTATTAACTGTGCAAGTGTAAAGGCCAGCCATAAAGGAAGAGAGTGATCCATGACCATGCACAGATGCTGCCAAAAGCCCCTTTCAGGGTTGTCCATCTGGTTTACCACTGTTGGGTCCATGTGCAGACGTCTGATAATCTGCGCCCACACACCCAGGCCTGGGAGTATAGTTACATGGGACAAAGTGACAAGGACATAGAAGGAAGCTAAGCGATGATCTATCACCCAGCACAGACAGAGGAAGGAGGCAGAGTGCCTCTGCTTGTGGATGGAAGGATTGTCCTTGCTCATTCCAATCTTGCTACTTTCAGAAGAACACCACTCACAAAGTCTCCCTGTTAATTCCTTGGTTCAGGCACGAGGGCTGTCTGAATGGATGCCATGTGCAGAGCAGTGTGAGTAACATAGTTGAGAAGCTTGACAGAAAGCAAAAGGAGGGGCGCCTGGGTGGCTCAGTCGTTAAGCGTCTGCCTTCAGCTCGGGTCGTGATCCCAGAGTCCTGGGATCGAGCCCCGCATCAGGCTCCCTGCTCAGCAGGAAGCCTGCTTCTCCCTCTCCCACTCTCCCTGCTTGTGTTTCCTCTCTCGCTGTGTCTCTCTCTGTCAAATAAATAAAATCTTAAAAAAAAAAAAAGAAAGAAAGAAAGCAAAAGGAAAAACGTGCAGAGGAACTGGAGGACTTTGCATGATTTCCTCCACCTTTGCAGGCCCCTGGAATGCAAATGCAAACAGTGTTACTAGGAAAGCAATGTGTCCCCGAGCCCCTTCCTATGGTCCTCTTGCTATCATTCTTACCTTTGGAAGTGTTTGTTTTTCATGTGGTTACTTCTCACAGTCTGAGGACTTCTTGTTTCCTCTCCTCCTTTGTCTTGGTGATTTGGTCACAATGTGGACAGTCACAGCACCAGGCTTGCCGGCATTTCTGCCCCTGGTTAGTAATTCGGCCCTCCCCTCCTGCCGTTCCATCCACGCCCGTGCATGGGTTCTGGATACCTAGGCTCCTAACGCCACCACTCTACTGGCCTCAACATGCCAGATTGCTGTGAGTTTTATTCCCTAAATTACCCCGCAAATTCTCATTTTTGACTACTTGTTTTATCTTTTGCTTTCATCCCCACACTTACGCCCTGGAAAAATGACAGCTCTTAGAACTTCCCTAGCCATTTTCAGGGGAGGAAAATAAAGTACAGAGTGACTAATTTATGAATGTCACACAATTAGGAGGTGAAGGGGTCAGGATTGGACCCACTCCTGGCTGACCCCAGGTCTGTGTGTTGTACTGCATTCTTCTTGAAGCAGAAGTTCTCTCTTCCACTTGTATTCAGAGGCATAATATCCAAGAAAGACATCTAATGGCTTCTCTTCTAATTCATGAATTAAGGAACCTGAGCTCGTGTTTGCCAGAGTTACTAAGGTTAGATGAAGAGGTGCCAGGATTGAGAGGAAGGTTGGGTATATTTTCTTCTCTTCACTGCAGCTGACTATTCCTTTGGAGTGTACAGAAACAGAAGGGAGTAATGCAATTCCAATGAAAACATATTATCAATATATCAATGCACTGTGACATCATTTGGAAAGGAAACCTCATAAAAGATAGTACTAAAATCTTTAAACAAAACCTGCTTTCCCAAGAGATTCTGTTCCTCTCATGTCTGGACACTGGGTCCAGTTGAAAGCAACTCACGTGCTGAGAAAAATAGAGACAACAGAATGCAGCCTGTTGCTTTCAACCTAACACTTGTGGCAGGTGCCAGAAAGCTCTTCTCTAGCTTATTTGATTTCAGTGTCTGACATCTATTTCCAGTTGTGAATGCTGGATGAACCCCTTGCAAAACCTGTGCTGCCCAAGCTTATCTTCGCTTTCAGAAGGCTGAACCTACTCCTTTACATGTGGTCACCCACCGCCCATGGACACAGTGCTGAAATTCTCACCATCTTGCTCCTCCTTGGGAAGCCTTCTGATCCTTTTTTTTTTGGTCTGGAGTTGCCCGTTGTCTCAAGAAGTGTTTACCCCTTATGATCCAGTCTCTTAGAGATAAAAGTGTTAAGCCTGAGTACAGTACAGACTTGTCTGAGGTCAGACAGCTAGTAGGTGACCGTGCTGGACTTAAGCTCAAGTCTTGACTCCTTACCAAGCCTCTTGTCACTACGTTGTGCCTTTGAACCAGATGGTTTCAAAGGAGAGGCGGCCTGGTGAGTCATGCCTCAGGAGTCTAGCAGATGTGAGTTAAAGCCCCAGCCCCACCACTGGCTGGTGTGGGACACTGAGCAAATAGTTTTGACGTTTTCTTTCTTCGGCTCTAAAATGGGACTTGTGATCCCTAACATACAAAGCTGTCAGGATAAAAGGAGATAATATATGAAAGTGCCCGTACATACAAAGTTGCTCAAGAAATATAAATATCTGCCTTCATTTTTCAAAAACTGCCTTGTTGTGGTCAACCTTCCCTTCCCTTTGGTATGCGTGAGCTTCTGCAAAGGCAAGTGGGGAGCCAGGGTCTTGCATACACGCGGAGCCTACATAAGCCTGAATACCTGATTGATTTCCTAGAACTCAAAAAATTAATAAAAATGTTCTAAAATTGAAAATAAATAAATAAATTTCAACTGTGCAAACAAAAATTTTTGAAGGCCATAAAGAAGTTTTAAAAGTTTTAAAGTTAATGTTTACCTCACTTAATTCAAAGCAAGTAATAGAATCCCGCATCCTTTCACTATACAGAAAAGGAAATAGAGTTGAGGTTGAAAGTCTTACTCACTACACAGTGCTAGTTAGCAACGGAAATGAGACTAGAACACACATCTCTTGATGTCCAGGCCACTCACCTTCCAGGCACTGTACATGCTGGAACGTACATATGCTTCGAGAAGAGTATTTGCATTTTAAGAGAATTATTTTACCCATGAAATAACCAAATTGGGGACCTAATGAGATCCTGTCCAATGGACTTTTATTATTTAACTCAGAGTCAGATTGTACGTCTTTGCAAATGCTCTTGTCATCCCTTTATTCATTAATTTCCTGTGAGTCTTCATGAATTTGTTGCTTTACTTACTCAATAAAACACCTTTTTTTTCTAAAGACTTGCAAGCAACAAGCATATTTCACAGTTGATAGAAGCTAAAACTCCCACCAACTCTGCCAGCTTAGTTGCTATGGTGATAAATGGTTTAAGAAAGTCTCATTTATTTGAAAATATATTTAGAAATAATTGAGCCCCTTGAGAGCAAAATGTCCTAAATTCTCTCTACGGTAGTGCTTGATATGTTTCCTTCAGGGAACCAATAGCCTTTGAAGGAAACTTCTCTTCATCATTGTAGCTCAGTTTCTTGTGTCTGGGTTCCATGCCTGCTTGATTGCCTCTTGGGCTAGCAGGCTTGCCCCAGGCTCTGTGAATACCCTCCTTGCTTGCACACTGCCCAGTATTAAGATGTTACTCCTGGTGGAAGTTTTCCCTGTAGTGACGGTGGATTAGAATTTGATGTTAATTAGACGAAATGTGATTAGAGCAGAAATGAATGGCAGAAGCCTGACAAAGCAGACTGGAAGAGAAACGTGGGATAAGGACTTGTTACCTGGGCGGTGGCAAAGGGGCCTGGGCAGTGCGTCTGGACATAATCCTCTGAACACCCTCCTGTTCTAAAATAATCCTTGCTCTTCCTCTCTGTTTTCATCTTATTTTATTTTTCCTTCTATTCCCCTATGTTCATCTGTTTTGTTTCTTAAGTTCCACATATGAGTGAAATCATATGGTATTTGTCTTTCTCTGACCCTCTTATTTTGCTTAACATTATACTCTCTAGCTCCATCCATGTCATTGCAAATGGCAAGATATCATTCTTTTTGATGGCTGAGTAATATGGAGGGGAGGTGGGTGAGAGCATGGGGTAATTGGGTGAAGGGCATTAAAGAGGGCACTTGAAGTAATGAGCACTGGGTGTTGTATGCAAATGATGCAAATGCAAATGATTCATCATTAAATTCTACCTCAGAAAATAATACAGTATACATTAATTAAATTCAATTTAAATAAAAAAATAAAATAATCCTCACTCTTTTGAATTGCCTCAATAAGTGGCTGCTAAGGTCCCATTAACTATCATCATCATCATCATCATCATTATTATTAAGGAATATTAGGTTCCTTTGACACCTATGGATAATAATTTGTTGTGGACATTCTGTGTTCCAGAACTCCACTTACATGCATTATCACTTTTAATCTTATGATACATTTATGTGGAAAATACTATTTACATGCTCACTTTACAGCTGAGGAACCTAAGATTCAAGTGGACAAGCAATTTACCCAAGATCACAGGCACTGGTATTTGGGCTGGAATTCAAATGTAGGCCATCTGGGTGCTAATGCCCTGCACTGCCCTAACATGAGCTTAGGGGTGTGAGCCAATTTTCCCTAATCCATATCTTTCTGAAATGAGCAGACTCTTGAATTCACTATCGTAAGAACTAGCATTCCCATCCCTGTGATGAACAGCGGTAGGAGAAACCTTGATGCCTTGAGGTTCTCAGTGCCAGTCCACAAAGGATGATTTGGCACTTAGCATAACATGTGGCTCTCCATCGGACTTAATGGGGATCCACATCCTACTTTCTTTAGCTCCCTTTTCCAGATATTGGGAACAGCAAAGAGTGACGGTCCTCATCAGGCATCTGCGGCATTAACGTAGCCCGGTGGTCAAAAGCGTGTGCTCTGGAGTCAGGCTGCCGAGGTTCAAATCCCCTTTTTACCACTTACTGGCTGGGTGAGACTTCTATATGCCTCCGATTTCCAGCTGCTAAAATGGGGATGATAGTACTGCCCGCCTCATGGGGTGCTCTGGAGGATTAAAGGATATGCATAAAGCTATTAGAATATCAAGTCCACAAAGCCAGACCATTTTGTTTATCCTCTGCTGTGTCTCCAGATCCAGCACACTATCAGCACTCGGTAGATACATATTGAATCAATAAATGAGAACATTTAGGACAATGAGCCCACAATCAACATCAGCCTTCATTAGTCTCAGAGTACCAGAACCTCATTTCTACAGTATTTTTCGTCGCTGCTGCCTTCTTACCTCATTTTCTTGAATTTCCCATTGTCCAGGTTGCAGCCCCACTTTCTTTTTTTTTTTTTTTTTTTAAAGCTACTGAGAGTTGAGGTTTGTTTGTTACTGCGGTACATCCTAGCTTATCCAGACAGATTACACCTGGGAATGCTGCCCACTTCAGCCCTGGGTCATTTAATGGGCTTATCTACCCTACCGGGCACAGGAATAAGTCAAAACATTCTTTCCTTTTTCCCCTCACAGAGACTGATCCTAAATCCTTGCCAGAGTTCTTCCTCCTCTTATGTCTGGCCCAACTATTCCCCACAGGATTTAGTAACTGGTTACATGGAAACCTTATGTTTCCAGGCAAGTTTTATTGGTCTACCTGGGTGGTCTCTGAATTTATATACAGTTAAGGATAACAACTTTGCTTTCCTTTTTCTGAGCATAATTTAAGTTGTGAAGCAAGGACAAAAGCTGAAAGGTTCACTAGGAATTATAATCCCAATGTTCTTTGAACGTTTTGAATTTATATCGAAACATGGCCAACCCTATTATGATTTGGCTTGACAGAAGTGATCTACATGGTAACTGAGAGGAATTGAGGTACCTAATTGCCAGCACGGAAAACTACCCATGTTTTCAAGAAGATGTCAGTTATTTTTCCTGGCCAGAACTCTGTAGAAGAATTTTTCAAACGTGGAGCAGTTTGCAGTAACATCTGGTCTTCTGTTTAGTCGAACAGGGAGCTTTCTGTAAACATTTCCCTATGGCTTTTTGTTGCCTGCCTCTTCCTGATTGCATCTAAACCTTTCCCATGCAAACCAAACCATGTTCCTGGGTGTTTAACAAATTAACATAAAGAATCAGGTGGAAATTCATTTGTTTGTCACTTTGTTTTCTTACCCAATTTAAAGAAAGTGATTTTTCCCAAGTCCTCCTGAAAGCTGATTTTAGATTTACCTCCCCATTTAAGAGAAAAGTCCAAAATGCTGTCTTTAGCATACCAGCACTACCATGGTATTCTCCAGACCCTGGGGAGGGGTTTGGGGTGATGCAGCTACTAGTTCAGCCTCTCCCACTTTCAGGCCAGTGTGGCAGTCCAGGTGGGGCTATGAAAGTGAAAAACCTGCCAAGATAACCAAACTCACAATGGTGGCCTCTTCACCACCTTGCTCTCTGTTGCTGAATGGGCTCACACATCACTATGGAGCCAAGGGGAAACCATGGGACCATGTGGCAGAGGAAGGACAGGGCAATGGTTCCTGTCTTAGCCTCACCGAAGCTCTTGTGAAAGCCACAGAGTCCAGGGTCCCGTGTCAATCTACAGAATCCCTATCTCCAGGGATGAGAGCAACTATGTAACTTAAGGGCGCCTGGGTGGTTCAGCTGGTTAAGTGTCTGCCTTTGGCTAAGGTCATTATCCCAGGGTCCTGGGATTGAGTCCCACTTTGGGCTCTCTGCTCAGTGGAGCCTGCTTCACCCTCTGCCCCTCCCCAGCGTGTGCTCATGCGCTGTCTCGCTCTCTCAAAAATAAATAAATAAATAAATTTTTTTTTTTTTAAAGACTATGTAACTTAAAATGATTCCAGGTGGTTCTTCAGGGCAGGCTGGCCCTGACCCATTGACAGTGGATTGTTGGAAATAGCACCAGCCTTGGAAGCAAATTGCTTTCAAATTCTGTTTCCATCACTCAGGAGCTATACATCTCTGTTGTATACATCCTTGTATACATCAAGTTCTTTGAATAATTTTTCCTGACATAAATCTGTCTATTCATTAAGTTGTGAGAACAAAAATTTTATTTTATTTTATTTTTTTATTTGTGAGAGAGAGAATGAGAGACAGAGAGCATGAGAGGGAGGAGGGTCAGAGGGCGAAGCAGACTCCCTGCCGAGCAGGGAGCCCGTTGTGGGACTCGATCCCGGGGCTCCAGGATCATGACCTGAGCCGAAGGCAGTCGCTTAACCAACTGAGCCACCCAGGTGCCCGAGAACAAAAATTTTAAAATAAAGGGTATATGACAGTAAGTAGTATGGTGTCTGGCACATTGTAGTTGTACAAGAATATAAATCCGAGTTTTTATTCAGCATTTTAATTGAATGCTACCAATAACAATATCCCCATCACCACCATCATCAGTGGTAACAGTGGCAGGCCCAGTAGTAACAATACCTATTACTCTGTACCGAACATGGTCCTAAATGCTCTAGGTATGATGTCTTACTTAATCTTCATACTGCCATTTCATTTTCTAGATGTGGAAACTAAGGCATGGAGGTGTTAAATATGTTGCTGAATTTCCACGGATAGTAAGTACTGAAGCTCTGGAGTAAGTATTTGGCTCTAAAGCGTGAGACCCTACTGACTCCCGCTGTGCTCAGCTGGGAATGTACCGCACAGCCGTGCGTACCAGTGCTGGAGATGGATAATAAACAATAAACAAATAAGAAATTGTAAAGAAGAAAAGGCTAAGGAGGATACACACAGGAAGTTGGAATGGAGGATAAAGAGGTGGGGGAACGGTACTGATTTCCAGAGATAGGAGAAGTCATCCCTGAGATAGTGGTATGTACCCTGGGACCGGAAGGATGAGAGGGAGGGGCCATGCATCAAGGTTGGGAGGAGCATTTCAGGCCCAGGGTATAACCGTGCACACTGAAGCCTTTGGGCTGAACAAAACTCAACGTATTTGGGGATCTGTGTGGTTGCACCTTAGTGTCCGAGGGGAAGAATGGCACAAACTGAGACTGAAGAGGTGGGCAGAGGCCAGGACATGTAGAGGTCTTGCACGCTGACATAGGGAAAGCAAGTTTTATTTGAAAGGCAGTGAGGAGCTGAATGGTTTTAAACAAATTCATGCTTTTAGAAGATCACTCTCACTGCTGTTTAAAATGCTTGTAAAAATGGGGCAGAAGAGGAAGCGGAGAAAGCAATTATGATATTACAACAGTGGTCAGTTGAAAGGTGATGGTGATTTACACTAGGTGAGGCGAAATTAGAAGCCTCTTATTGAACATATTAAATATGTGGTGATTATAATAAATTTAAGAAGTGATACCAAGTAGACAAGTGGATATCTAAGAATAAAGCTCCAAGAAGAGACTAAATGTAGAAGTCAAGAAGGTAGAGATAGTATTTACAGCCTAGGGGAATGAATGCGGTGTCCTGGAGAATGGGTCAGGGGAGAGACTGAAAAAGATGAACTGACATCTGGAAAGGCTTGAGATTCTCCAACCTTTGGAGGGTTGGCAAAGTTAAAGCCCCCAGGAAAAAAGCTAGAAGAATCAGTCATAGAGGTCTGAGGAAAATCAGGAACATGAGTAAGAGAGAGGGAGAGAAGGTATGGAAGCCATAGGAATTGTCGTTCGCATGGACCCTGCTGGGGGGTGATGGATGATGAGAACAGGAAAACATGCATTTAGTTTGAAGAACCTGGTGATCTTAAAAATAGCAGTTTCAGTACAGTCCCAAACAAAATTCAGAATAGAGCTGTTGGAAGAATGAATGGAAGGAGGTAGAAAGATGGTGTCTTAGGAATTTGGGGTATAAAGAGGATCTGAGAAATGGGACAGTAGCTGAATGGTATTGTGAAACTCCAAGATTTTTTTCTTTTTTCTTTCGTTTTTTGTTTCTAAGATGGGAAATACCAAAACCTATTTGGACATTGGAGAGTATTGTCCAGTAGGGAGGTCAGCAGTATAAGGAAAAAGAGGGAGGTACTGAAGGAGCAAGGTATGTTTTGTGGTAGTAGGGTAGGGGTTCCAGAGCCCAAGTGTGAGCTGAGGAAGAGCTCTGCCTCCCCAGAAACTGTGAAGAAGGAGAAACTATAGAAAGATACACTAGATCTCTAGACCTGCTCATTGTACAATGAGAAGATCTTTAAAGAGTTCACTTTTTTTTCTTTTTTTTTGCAGAGAAAAAAGAGGTAAATTTTACAAGCTTGGAATACAAAAGGGAGAGAAAGTTTGAGCATTGTGAAAAGAAAGAGATGTGAAATAGTCAGTGATGAACAAGCAAGAGGCAGATCACCAAGAACTGAGTAGGACACATACTTAGGGCAGAAAGTCCATCTGGAGCTAGTAATTGTCAATGTGGAGAGATAGCAGCCTGCCCACTACCTGATTTTTCTCCGGTAATACTGGCCTCCTGGGGACAAGTCCAACAGTGACACTTTTATAAGTTCATCCAGATTTTTGGATTTGTAAAGGGAAGTGTGATGGGGGATGGTAAGCAGGGAGTTTAGAGTAGTGTAATCTCAACAGAATGTAGAGGAAAATGAGGAGAGAAAAGAATTTTGGGTAGAAGACAATGGTGTTAAGAATAGATAAGAGTGGGGCACCTGGGTGGCTCAGTTGGTTGGGCTTCTGACTCTTGATTTCTGCTCAGGTCATGGATCTCAGCATCGTGAGATAGAGCCCTGGGTTGGTCTCCATGCTTAGAGCAGAGTCTGCTTGAGATTCCGTCTCCCCCTCTCTCTGCCCCTCCCACTTGTGCTCACTCTCTTTCTTTCTAAAGTAAATAAATAAATCTTTAAAAAAAGAATAAATAAGAATAAATTTCCAGTTATAGAATAAACAAGTCACAGGATATAAGGTACAGCACAGGGAAAATAATCAATAATATTGTAATAAGTCTGCATAGTGACAGATGGTAACTGGACTTATCATGGGGATCACTTCATAATGTATAAAAATATCAAATAAAAATGTCAAATCACTATGATGTACACATAAAATTAACAGGATATTGTATGTCAATCATACTTCAATAAAAATAATTTATTTAAAAAAGAATGGATAGGAGGAATTGCCTTCATACTTTATAAATAGGTCCTCCTATATAAGTGAAAACATTTTGAGTATATATCCTTCATACATCCTTCAAGCATGAGTATTTGCTTATTTAACATTTATATATACTTACTATGTTCTAATACTGAGCTAAGTGCTTTATAAACATTAAATCTCTTGAGCTTCGTAACCTTCATCGTAACTCCATGAAGTAGAAACTGTAATTATATCATTTTACAAATAAGAAAACTAGGCACAGAGTAGTTAGGTAACTTTCTCAAGGCCACACACTTAGTAAATGCCACAGGATTTGACTTCATGGAGTTGCTGCAGAGTTCATGCTCTTATTTGTGTGCATAAAAGTAATCTAATGAATTATTCTACTAGTATATCATGTACATGATAAAACATATGCAAAGAGATGAGTTAAAAATAGAGGTTCTAATATTTTCTTCCCACAGTCCAATACATTTTCTTATGCATCTGCTGAGCTACGTGCACTTTGGAGCCCAGTATTAAGGATGTGGTGAAGACTGTGGGTTGTGCAATTTGAACAACTGGGCCAGAAGGCTACAAGGCTGTCATTAGAAAGTAAGGTTAAGCATTTATGATTTCAGAAGTGGCTTAGTTTATAGGGATGACAGGTCCAGGGTGTGCCCTTAGAATCAAGTGGCTAAAGTGAAGTGATGGAAAGTTTTTTGTGATGTGGAGGTAAAGGAATTAAGAAGACAGGGGATTAGCTGGGTCACCCACATTGACCTTGAGATCTCTGAGAATGAAAGCAGGTGTTGAGATGGAAGACGAGACCATACCCCATCTCTTAATATCTTTACAAAAGAAGGGGGGACAACCAGGAAATCAACTGATGACAACCATGAGGATGGTGGAAGAATTGTCCACAATATGCAGACCCAACTGCTGAAATATAAATGATGGTTTATCCTGCAGAGAATTTTAGATGTTAGATGTTGGAGGGTTGCAGTGTTGACTATAAAGGAAAGGTGACCTTAATAGGCAGAAAGACTTAGGAATATTCCAGGTTGTAATCAAAAGATGGAGGGCAAGAAGAGACCCCACATTTACCAGCAGCATCAAGGAAGGACTCACAGAAAAGTTAATACTTAATTTGATTTTGGGTTTTGGCAAAAAGAGAATATGTCAGCCAGATAGACGTGGGGAAGGAATACATTAAAGATGGAAGGCTCAGCATAGGTAGACATTGAGGCAAGAGAGAGTACGATATGCATTCAGTATTGCTTGAGTAAATTATTAGGGCATGAGCAAAGTGGAGATTGATGAGGCTGCTGAAGTAAGGAGGGGTCAGATCAGGAAGAGAATTGCATGTCATTTTAAGGAAGCTGAGATTTATCCTGGATCTGATGGGGACCCACAGAAATATTGTGAGCTGCAGTGTATCATAGTCAGATTTGAACCTGGAGACAGAGTTGACATCTGATTGGATGGAGTTAGGCTGGAGGGAAGGAGATCAGCTAGGAAGAGCTGAAATAGTCCTGGCAAGATGTGACAGAGGCTCAAAGTGTGGATTAGAAAAATAAGGTGAGAAATTATAGTATTTTTTAGGAGGAAAAAATGGCAAGACTTACTGCTGGAGTAGTTATGGGTGAGGAAGAGGTGGGAGCCCATGGTAACTAGCAGGGTCCAGGGTACCTGGATGATCTGGGTGGTGTTCACAAAAACAGGAAAGTGAGCTCGCTTCAGCAGCACATATACACAAAAACAGGAAAGATAGGAGAATGAGCAAGGTTGAAGAGTGGTGGCTTCTGCTGGGTAGGTGTGGAGTTTGAAGTGTCTGGAGGAGTTTCAGGAGGTTACCTAAGAGGGTTGAAAGTCCCGAGGAAGAGAGCCATCACTTTCATTGGTTTTCCCAAAAGATCAAGGAAGGTTCTATCCCTTCTAGATGCTGCTAGGCTTCCTGGGTCTTGTTGACCTGAATTGGACCACCTGTCCTTCCAGGATCAAACATGGTGCCTAGATATGGGATACAATGATTTTTTTTAAAAAAAATAGTCCAGCCATCCCCAGAACTGAGAGTAGATAGGTCTTTCCCAAACCGGATGGCTGACTCAGGAAAAGGCAGTTTCCCAAAAGAACACCACCAAATATCCACTATAAGGACATTCCACCATTGTCAGGCACAGGAAAAAGTAAGAAATAGATCTTTGCTTCAGCTGCCATGGAACACAAGGACCATGGTAGCAGAGATAAGGGATGTCTATCTCTTTCTAGGGAGGTTGAGAAAGTTTCGATAGAAGATACTGTGCGTGAGCTGGGTTCTTCAAGACCGTGAAGGAGTTTGCCAGACAGTGAAAATGCAAGGACAGGGAGAAAGGGCATTCTGACACAGAAAAAATACTCAAAAGCCAGAGGCCCAGACAGCATGGCCTGATAGGGCTTGTCTGAGGAATTTCCCTGTGAATTCTGTTTTAGCCACATCCTGTTTTAGCCACAAAGATTCTTATTTCTGTGTAGAGAATTATGTAGCATTGTCTTAATCCATTTTGTTTAATTTTTTATTATAACTTTTTACTTGCATTCCATCTAATTTTTTTAAATTTTATTATGTCGTGTTAGTCACCATACAATACATCATTAGTTTTTGATGTAGTGTTCCACGCTTCGTTGTTTTCACACTCTATCTAATTTTGACGGGGGAAAGAGGGAAGGAGGATGCGGGTTGCAATGTTCCTGAACATGGCTGCCATCATCATAGGTTTTGCTGGAGTTAGGCTGGAGGGAAGGAGATCAGCTCCCAGCATGGCTCATTTTTGGATACAAAAGGGTTAGATGACAATTGTTCGATACCAGCTTTGGGAACTTGAGAAAGCTACTTAACCTCTCTGCACTTCAATTTTCTCATCTAGGAAACGAGAGATAATAATACCTTTACTGCAGGCTCATTGTTAGATTTAAATGCTATTACACATGTAAAGTACCCTGCTGATTGTATCTCTCCACCTGAATCAGGAAAATGATGATTATTATCATTGTCATTGTTAGCATGGGGAACCACTGGAAAATAAACCCAGAGAAGGACTTTAAGACCTTCTGGGCAAGCGAACTTGCAGGGACCAGCTTACAAGCGGATGAAACAGCAGGTAGCCTTCTAAGCAGACCGAGCGCACTGCCCCTCAGTGTCTTGGTTGTAAAGGAGATAAGCCATCAATGGGTTCCTTCAAGGGCAAAAGTGCCATAGCCGCAGAAGACAGAAGTCAGAAAATTGCCTTCATCAGGAGCATGGACTGCGTTTGGTCTGTGGAACGAATTATAACCAAGTTCCTACTATGTGTAGAACACTCACTCCAGGCATTTTTTGTGTCCAACCTCCTTTGAGCCTCCAAATAATCGTGGAAGGATTAATCCCATTTATTGATGAGGCAACGGGGCGCAGAATGCCCCAAGTCATGGCAGCAGCAAGTCACAGCCCCAGGCTCAAACTTCTGACTCTAAGCCCGTCTTTCCGTGGTGTGAGTCTGCCTCTTCTGCTGTGACTCTCCCAGTGTGGCTCCCAGAGCAGCAGCGACAGCCATACCTGGGAACTTGCTAGAAATGAGTTCTGGGGCGCCACTGTAGACCTACGAATCAGAAACTGGGAGCTGGCCCAGCAATCCGGGTTTTACCAAGCCACCTGGAAATGGACTATGATAAACGGGGAGTCAGATTGCAAGGGCAGCAGAAAAGAGGGTGGAGGAAGACTTCATAGGAAAAGCGGATTCTGAATTAGGTGGGCACAGCCGGCTGGGGAAAATGCAGTTTGAACTTTGGAACATCTGGGGCTGGAAAACAAAAAAGCATTCAAAGAACGATGGTGACACGTCAGAAGGATGGAAAAGTCGGTTTGAATGAGCTCCCACTGGCCAAATCAGGAATAATTGGAATATCAAAAAAAAAAAATTTAAAATAATAGGGGCGCCTGGCTGGCTCAGTTGGTTAAGCATCTGCCTTTGGCTCAGGTCACGATCCCAGGGTCCTGGGATCGAGCCCCGCATTGGGCTCTCTGCTCAGTGGTGGGGAACCTGCTTCTCGCTCTCCTTCTACTGCTCCCCCTGATTGTGCTCTCTCTTTCTCTGTCAAACAAATCTTTAAAAAATTAAAAAATAAAAATAATAAAGGGTTATAACCCATTTAATAATAAATATAAAATTGAAAACCATAAATCCATATGGATACAAACAGGTGGATAGATTAAAGGTTTGAGGAAAATGAGATATTGATATCTCCCAAGTGCCTTCCCCCAGAAATACCTAATTACAAAGGGGGAAAGATCCAACTTCCCTTCGTTGGCGGGTGGAGGAGGCCGAAGCGGTGCTGGGCGCTCTCCCCCTTCCTCTCCCTCCGGCCACCGCCCCTGGCCCTCTCGCGCTGCGCGGTCTCTCCAACGCAAGACTGCCCCGGGGCGCATATGGCTCGTGGACAGCAGAAGATTCAGTCTCAGCAGAAAATGCCAAAAAGCAAGCTGGGCAAAAGAAGAAACAAGGACATGAACAAAAGGCTGCTGCCAAAGCTGCCTTATTATATACCTGCTTGTAGGACACCAATGCCAGACCCTAAGACCTTCAAGCAGCACTTTGAAAGCAAGCATCCTAAGACTCCACTTCCTCCAGAATTGGCTGATGTTCAGGAATAAAGTTGTTCACAGGTGAAGTCATGACACCTTTGACTCTTCTGTCTCAGACCTGAGGTAAGAAACCTGCAGCTGCTTTTCCAACAAACTGTTGATCAGCAAAAATAAAGGAGCTAGAGAAACATTCATTTTTATGCTGTTCCTTTTTGGACTTCATGCAAAGACAATTCTGTGTAAATGTACAGTTGACTCTGATTTGGAAATCTGAAAATCAGTCCATCCTTGTTATAAAAAATTTTTTTACAATTGTAATTATATTGATGTTCATATTGTGTAAAATAACTCCTTTAATAAAGTAGTACTTTGATTTTACAACAAAAAAAGGGGGGGGGGAGAATAACATTACCATGAAGAAGTCTGGCAGACATAACCTCAAACAAGGGATCAAAGTGAATGTAATTCATAATGGGACGAAGGGAAATGATTTGCCACCTGATAGAATACACTGAGAAGAACACAGCATCCCTTCTGTGATGGTCCTTCCAACATTAGAAAGCTTGGATGTAATCCCAAGGAAACATCACTCCAATTGAGGGAATCTACAAAATAGATTGGCTTATCAGCTTCCAGTGTCAATGTCTAAAAAGGCAAGGAAAGGCCAAGAAACTTCTCCACGTTGAAGGAGACAAAACAGACAGGTGTGATTCTGACCTGGATCCTTCTGCTATAAAAATATTATTAGGACAATTGGCAAAACATAAATAGGGTCTAGAGTTTGGATTGTGGTGGTATGTTAGAGTTAATTGCCTAATTTTTATGGACATTTTGTGGCATATTAAAAAAAGTCTCTTGTTTGTATGAAATACAAACTAAAGTATTCAGGGGTGGCGAGGTTTCGGGTTGGACACTAACTCTCAAATGCTTCAGGGAAAAATGTTATTTGTGACGTACTTTTCACTTTTTTCTAGTGTATTATTATTTCAAAATAAATAATAAAAGATAAGAAAGATGCGTAATTTAGACAGATTTAATAATTAAGCCCTGGGGTTTGCCTTCCTTATTTCCGGTGACGGATATTGTTGCAAAAGTTTTTTAGGTACATAAACACAATACATTTAGTTTATTATTATGTCAAAGAGATCGCACAACAAATTAAAAACAAATTCCTAAGTTTTAAAAATGAGTTCTTGTGGCTTGGGAAGAATTTTATAGCAGTACCATTATACTCAGACTAAAACTCAAAATGGTCCTCATCTCAAGTAATTTATATGGAAGTGAAGACAACATATTTTGGAAAATTGTTAGATGACTCAAAAAGTGGTTCTAGGGGCACCTGGATGGCGAAGTCGGTTAAGCTTCCGACTCTTGGTTTCAGCTCAGGTTGTGATCTCAGGGTCATGGGATTGAGCCCCATGTTGGGCCCCAAGCCGAGCATGGAGTCTGCTGGAGATTCTCTCTCTCCCTCTGCCCCTTTGGCTCCTGCTTTCTTTCTCTCTCCCTCAAATAAATAAATAAATCTTAAAAAAAAAAAAAAAAAGTGGTTCTAATGTGGATACAGCCTGGTGTTGAAGATGTATGTGAAAGGTTTGAAAGAAATCATTCTCTGAAGTACAAGAGTGAAAAAAACACCAACGTTCTAAATGAATACATGATTTTCTATAGTTACTTAAATATATACACATATGTATGCATAAGTGAGTTGATGGACTAAAAATAATGAGACAATTAACTAGTTAATTACATTCCAAAGTTTTATGTATATAAAAAAACCCTAAAAACCAAAAACCTCTGAAGCAATCTTTCTTTCTTTTTTTTTTTTTGTAAGATTTTATTTATGTATTTGAGAGAGAGAGCACGAGGCACAGAGGAGAGGGAGAAGCAGACTCTCCGGTGAGCAGGGAGCCCCATATGGGGCTCCATCTCAGGACCCTGGGATCATGACCTGAGCCGAAGGCAGACGCCTAACCGACTGAGCCCCCCAGGAACCCCTGAGGGAATATTTCTATCAGAAAAAAAATTGGAAGTCACCTTATAATTGATACCATGTTATGTTTGTGAATATATGGTAATTTTAGAGCATTGTTTAGGATATTATAAGATGACACCTGTGTTCCTTGATTTGAATAAGTACACAGTAATGTAGTAATTGTAATTACAACAGAGAATACAAACTAACGGGAGACATCTTGGTGAAAATATAGGCTCTGGGGTCAAATAGGCCTGTATTTTGATCTCAGTTCAGACTCTTATATTGAGCAAATTGCCTCACTAACCCTGTTTCCTCATCTATAAAATAGAGCTAATAATAGTCTCTACTTCTTGTTAATGGTGATACAGTTAAATGAGAAAGTACATATAAAGCTCTGGGCGGAATCCTAGCACATTATAGACCCTAAGTATCTATTAGTTATTATCACTATTGGCTTAAAGTTGTGGCGCAGCATATTCTTTCTTTGTCCCTTTCTATAGTCTATCTCTTATATTGTAGTAGACTAGCCCTTTAGCCAAGGCATCGAAGAGGAGAAAATCAGAGCTTGAGAACCTGATGGAGTTGTCCGTCATCATGCAGCAGACAACCTTCAAGCTTGCCGTCAATGAGATTCAAATTCATATCAGAAATGGTAGCTATCTGAACATGAATACAGACATTATCTTTTCCCTTTCTTAATTTTTTAAAAAGACATGGTGGCCTAGAGCAAAATTATAGCATCGTGTGGTGAAATTTATAGCATGTTTAGCTGTAACTTATCTGACAGCTGTAGCACGAAGAACGTGCATAAATGGAACTATCTTGTTAAAAAGAAGACGGAAAGAAAGATTCTAATTCAAACCCTGGAGCCACGTTCCCAGCTTTGTGACCTTAGAAACACGATTTCACTTTTTTTTTTTTTAAAGATTTTATTTATTTATTTGTGAGAGCGAGAATGAGAGAGAGCACATGAGAGGGGGGAGGGTCAGAGGGAGAAGCAGACTCCCTGCCGAGCAGGGAGCCCGATGCGGGACTTGATCCAGGGACTCCAGGATCATGACCTGAGCCGAAGGCAGTCGCTTAACCGACTGAGCCACCCAGGCGCCCACGATTTCACTTTTTTGAGCAACCATTTTCCTTGTTGGTACAGAGGGAATAATTATACGCACCTCTAGGACCCTCAAGAACACGAAATATATGTGACAGTGCCTGGTGGTTCTAGAAGAGAGTAAGCATTCAATGCATTGGAGGCCCTCAGCTTTTTCTTCTATATGTGACCTTGATTTAAGTAGAAAACTCTTTTGACACCACAGAGAAAGATGAGCTATTTCAGAGCAGCTTTAAATTCAAGAATCTGGGGGCGCCTGGGTCCTCAGTCGTTAAGCATCTGCCTTCGGCTCAGGTCGTGATTCCAGGTCCTGGGATCGAGCCCCACATCGGGCTCCCTGCTCGGCGGGAGGCCTGCTTCTCCCTCTCCCGCTCCCCCTGCTTGTGTTCCCTCTCTCGCTGTGTCTCTCTCTGTCAAATAAATAAATAAAATCTTTAAAAAAAAAAATTTAAGAATCTGAGATAGTCTATTGTCATTCCCTCTATCTCAGCAACCCATATCAAATGAATTATAATATTTTAATATCAGGGACATGAAAAAGGAGTGAGGTCTATTAGTGGGTATAATTCAGATGCAAAGGTAAAGCGACAGCAAGTGTCAATAATCAAAGTCATGATCATCATAATAGCGAATATTAATTGAGCACTCCCTATGTGCCATTATGACTTGACTTGTAATAATTCAATGAATCACTACACTAACCTTCTGAAAAGAGTTAGAAGTTTTGATGGAGACCAGGTAGCACAGCGTGAGTGTGGGGCTTCCTGTGGAAGGCTGACTGGCCACATAGAAAGGCCCTTTAAAGTAAAATTACCTTCATAAATTAGTGAGTGTTGAGGAACTGGACCTCAGCCACATAGGCTCATAAAAACACTCCCATATATAACCCGAAGTTAATTGGATTTGGAAATGCTGATTCAGGCTTAAGGAAAAAAAAAAGATTTTACAAAAGTCTGATGAGCAAATCAGAATCACCATGTATCCATTTGCAGTAAGAAAGAAGTGTCAAACAGAATAGATGATCTGTCATCCTGACTGGTACATTCCCTCCCTGTAGGCAACTCTGTAGAAAAAAGCCAAATAAAAATTAGGGTGATGCGGTGAGTGAGGGTAGTTTGGCTGTTGATTAGCATCAGACCATGTTAGTCCAACACATCCAGTTCCAGATGGGGCCAGTCCTTCCAGCTGGGCTTGGGGTCAGGCAGACATTCATAGGATTTACTCTGCCAGATTTGCTTCTGTGACTTTCTATTTGCTTCTGACTATTTGGATATAAAGTTGATTTAAGTTAATTCTATCTCTGTGAATTAGAATGTTTTCATAATGACTCTTCGTATTACTGTCCTAATGCGGGGGTTGGCAAACTATGGCGCACAGGCTAAATTCAGGCTGCCATCTGAATTTGTGATGCCTGAGAACGCAGAATAGTGTTTTACTTTGTTAAATGGTTGGAAAAAAAAACCCAAGAGAATAATAATATTTTGTGACATGTGAAAATGAGATGACATTCAAATTTCAGTGTCCATAAACAAAGTTTTACTGGAACACACCCACGGTCATTCATTTTACGTTTCGGTCTATGGAGGCTCCTTCCATGCTCCCATGGCCGAGTTGCATGGCTGCCATGCTGACCTCATGGCTGGCAAAGCCTAAAATATTTAGCGTGGTGCTTCACAGAAACAGTTTGCTGACCTTTGCTCTAATTCATTATTTTGATTTTATTAATTAGCCTCTCAAAGAGCGACCTCATTTCTCTTACATTCTCTACACTATGCAGCCAATTTCCACCCAGCTTACTTCAGGTTGCCTGATTTTATTGCCTTCAAATCTTGCTTAAATCTGGAGCTGGAAGATAAAATTTAATGATTAATTGGTTAAGTGTCCTTTATTGAGCAGTTATTATGTGCTAGGAGCTTTGTGCAATGCTCTTATTTCACCCTCAGTGTCTCTCCGTGTGATAAATTTTATTACACCTATTTTTAGGGATGAGGAAGCTGTGGCCAGAATGTGACTCTCCTCCAGTGTACCTGGGATTATTGGCAGAGCTGGAATTTGAGCCAAGGCTACCTGAATCCATCCCCTGTTTTCCTCTTTCCCATCACACTATCATCTCATACTGAGCAACCCAAAAAGGAAGTTAACAATCCATTTTTGGAAAAATACATTTAAAAATAAAATCAGGTTTTATTCATTTGTATGTTCAATACAATCTCAACAAGTTCATGGCTAAACTTCTCTATATCGAGAGTGACCAAATCAGGGGCGCCTGGGTGGCTCAGTTGGTTGAGCGTCCGATTCTTGATTTCAGCTCAGGTCATGATCTCAGGGTCGTGAGATCGAGCCCTGCCTTGGCTCCATGCTCAGCGGAGGGTCTGCTAGAGATTCTCTCTCTCCCTCTCCCTCTGCCCCTCCCCCTACCTAAACTCGCTCTCTCTCTCTCTCTCTCTCTCTGAAATAATAAGTAAATAAATCTTAGAAAAAAAAGAGTGACTAAATGTTGGAGCAGAGACTAGGCAGATAATGCAAATAGGTGACATGGACCACATGTAGGAAAAATCATGTGTTCTGTTTTGTTTCACTTTCAATTGTTTAGTTTCCTACTTTTATACAGACAAGGATGTAAAGGCTGTTATTTTTTTTTTAAATAAGCAATAATGGGGCTTGGGAGATACAGGCTTCCAGTCATGGAATGAATAAGTCACCAGAATAGAAAGCACAGCATAGGGAATATAGTCAAGGGTATTGTGATAGCGTTGTATGGTGACAGGTGGTAGTCATCCTTGTGATGAGCACAGCATAACATGTAGAGTTGTCAAATCATTATGTTGTACACCTGAAACTACTGTAACATTGTGTGTCAACTATACTCCAATAACAAATAAATTAATCAATTAATGAATTAAGTCAAAAAAATTTTAAATAAAAAAAATTACAATAAGCAATAATGTAAGCACTGGGTGTGTGGTGACCTAAAGGAGAGAGATGCTCCTCAGAACCAGTTAGCTGCTGCTATGAGGAAATTTAGAACCAGAGCTTCCAGGTCTGGTTTTTCAAGGGAACTCAGTAGAACTATATTTCCCCCCCACACTACATCATGAGCATCTTAAACACTGGGCAGGCCAAAAAACCCCAAAAACCAAAAACACCACACACACACACATACACACACACACAACTATCTTCAGGTGGAATATGGTGGGCGGGCTGCCAGGCTCTAACGTCTGGGTGATAATTGGTGGTCCACCTGTCATCAGTAGCCTTCAAACCTCATTGCTGTCAGGAGTGTAGGCTCCATATCAGGATTCCTGCTCATATCTCCATCTACACAGACAGGGGCTTTGTTCTCTCTAGGGGTCTCTCAGGGGTAGAGGCAATAAAAGTCATATATGAGGCTTTAATTACCCAAATGGCCCTTTCAGCACTCAGTTCCATCATAACAGTTGTATCTAACGGGCTTTTGATCTCCCTCAGGGTACGGCCTCCTGATTAGAAGTCTTTTCTGCCTTTTGAAATTCCTCATTTGGCTTTGACGTTCTGTGCCAGCTAATTTGGCCAGCTTTCTCCACTCCCTTCTCAAGTCTGTGGGGAACACAACGAGCCTGAGAAACAATGTGCTTTGTCTCATTTGTGTTCTCCCTTTTCTAGATGTCTGTGTTCCCATCAAGGGGTTGATGCAACTCATACATAAAAGCCACTCACGCTCCCTGCCTTGTTGGAAAGCTTCCTAATAAACCCAAGTGTTCATTTCCTCCCCTCAATTATTTAAAAAATTTTTAACAAAAATAGTAAACCAGTTTGAGCTGGAACAAATCTATTTTTATAGCTACTGAATCAGCATTCAAAATATCTTTTGAACTGAACCTAAACACAGCCAAAATTTCAATCTCTTTGAGACTCTGATTCAAACCATTTTTGAGAAGGGACCTTAGATGGGGCTTTCAGTAGTCCCCCCATCTCTAATTTAGAAACTTCCAGGGAAGAGCTTGGAAGGTGCAGAGTGTGAACTATGTGCTTATTCCGTGGACTTATCCAGGAAGATATTGTGCCTCGGGGAGTAAGGGAGAGGCCGGTCAAAGGAAAGGGACACCCTGTCACCAACATCCTGTCACCAGGCGAAAGGAGATGGGAAAATGAACGCAGCGGACAAAACCAGTAGTTTTGGCTTCTGTGCATTTGCAGAGGAATGTGACAGTGTCAGGAAAAACCCACCTGTCCTTACGCAAAAGCTTGCTGCTTTGTCCATTATCACTACCCCCTCTCCACATAAAGATGAATTATTCAAAAGGTTAGTGGACAGGAAGGTGGGAGTCTGGAGTGGTTTCAGGAAGAAATTTCACTTAAACTCCATTAAAGGCAAACATGATCAAGTCCAATCAGTGTTTTTTCCCCCAGCCTTTTCTGGACTGATCTACCCTTCTTCATGCTAATTCCCAGTTCTCCCTGACTTTCTTTCATTCCTTTCCCTGACATCCCTAGTTCTTTCCCCACATATTATCCACACTGGTTCATTATTGCCTGTCCCTCTATTATACAGTTCCGTCTTAGCTCGTCCAAACTGATAACTCTTATTTATAGACCAAAGAAATGTAATTATAATACAAAAACCAACAAGAATTGGGTGATGTAATTAATTCATTTAATAAACAATTCTTGTGAATTAGAGTGTGCAAGGCATTATGGTAAGCACCGTGTAAAATTCATAACATAAACTCTGCCTCTGATAATTTTATAGTTCAGTAGGAGAATAAACATATCTGGAGAGAAAATTATGACCAAATTAGACATTGGGTAAAGGTACCAGGTAGGTAAAGATAAAGTACTGCAGAAACAAATTAAAAGTTTGTGAATTTTCTCAATGACCTTCCCTCACTGTGGATGTTTACCCCGCACTTAATCTTTGGATGAACCATTTCTTGCCAGGATTTCTGCTTCTAACAACACGATTAAAAAAAAAAAAAAACTCGATGCGAATTCTGGGTTTGCCACTGGATAGAATTATGACCAGTAGAACCACTCACCGATCTTACCTCGCTCCTCTGAAAGCCAGCTGTGTGATGAGGATAAGAGCAGTGCTGTGATCCAACACATTAAGTGGAAATGTTTCAAAGTGTATAAAGCATTGGGAAATATGAATATAATAGTAATTATTATTAACATAACTAAACGAAGAATTGGCTTAAACACAACTGAGAAAATAAAACCCGAGCCTTAATCAGCAAAAAAACTGCAGAAACGTGGGTGGGAGAGTCATCATTCTGCTCCATTTGGAATGGCCGTGCTTACACTTCGTTGCCTTTATCATCAGGACAATTTTGTGCTGCACATATAATTTTCCTCTCTTTGTCAGAGCTGCATACAACATTTACCCTTCTGAGAACACTCAGGGTACATAGTGGTTTGCCCATTTGTAAGCTATCCATGAAGACTCCTTTCTCTCAGGCACAGTTGCTTTTATGAAAGGCAGAGGATACCAGAGTCTGAAAGAGGTAGTTGGTGGATAATAACAGAAGTAGTGATAATAATAAGACTTTGTCTATATGCAATTTTTTTCCCTTAAAACCCATGTTCTGGCTACATAATACTCTTGTGATTCTGAGTAACTAAATAAGTCTAGTATATAATGGGTTTTTTATATTAATCAATTGAAAGAGGGTAAGAAATAATGCAATAACTATCATAGCAGTACCTTGTATACTTAGAAACAATTATAGGTAATTGCCACTGTACTATTATCCAAAATCTTATCAGAATTTGAGCGAAATAACTCAATCAGAGAAAGACATGTATCACATGACCTCACTGATATGAGGAATTCTTAATCTCAGGAAACAAACTGAGGGTTGCTGGAGTGGTGGGGGGTGGGAGGGATGGGGTGGCTGGGTGATAGACACTGGGGAGGGTATGTGCTGTGGTGAGCACTGTGAATTGTGCAAGACTGTTGAATCACAGATTTGTACCTCTGAAACAAATAATACATTATATGTTAAAAAAAAAAAAAGAAGAAGATAGCAGGAGGGGAAGAATGAAGGGGGGAAATCAGATGGGGAGATGAACCATGAGAGACGATGGACTCTGAAAAATGAACTGAGGGTTCTAGAGGGGAGGGGGGTGGGAGGATGGGTTAGCCTGGGGATGGGTATTGAGGAGGGCACATTCTGCATGGAGCACTGGGTGTTACGCACAAACAATGAATCATGGAGCACTACATCAAAAGCTAATGATGTAATGTATGGTGATTAACATAACATAATAAAAAAATGGAAAAAATAAACAAAAAATAAAATCTTATCAGAATTTATTGCCTAATACAATTTATAGTCTTTTACACCTGGAGATCATATCAAGTATTTATCAGGCTTATCTTAGTTTGATTTCAGTCCTCCAAGCCAGAAAGTTATTTTTTTTTTCTGACTTTTAATGTGCTAAAGGAAAAGCAGATTTTATAACTTCTCCCTCTGGCCTGTTTAAATATTTAACAAAGAAACTTTCCCTTTATTCTTAATTTTACTTTTGGCCATTTTCTTTTATATTAGAATCATAACTGAGGAGGAGTAATGGACTGCTATTATCTTTAAAATAACAAGTAATACATCCACAGATAACAAAATTATTCATCATTTTTATTCTTCATATTCTTCTTGACTCTTCTCCCAAGCTCATAATAAAACTCACTCTTGCTATGATTTATCCTTCTTTACTCTCTCTGACCAGGTGTGAGTAAACCAGCGGTCATGCCCTTGAAAACTCCCAATTCTGTTACTACCCTAGCTTCAGCCATACTCCTTTCCAAAGCCTACATGGCCCGGCTGGGGTAGATATGTCACTCAGCATCATTTTGGGGCATGTGTGTTACCACTTCTTTCCCATTTCACAAAAATGGACTAATGGCGTTACTTCCGGTAGGTAGCATGGTCAGGGGTGGGGGTGGGGAGAGGGAGAGATTCTCTGTCTCCAAAAAACAAGTATAAACTGGATAACATTAGTAAAAACAAAAATTTCAGGGCATAGGAAATTGACCAAAGGCAAGCAACAACTTGAAAAGGTTTACTCAGGATTAATTGATGCTTCATTGGTAAATAATGGTGAGTTGGTGGCCTTCTTGCCACATGACCATTTCCACCCCTCCCATGCTTAGGTAGTTAAAACCTACCACTTCACCAGACAAAGAAATTAGATTTAGTTTGGAGTTGGTTGCAGGGCAGCTAAGAATTCAGGAAGAATACAGGAAGATTTTGGTAATGAGAGCCAAGAGATCTGTCGAAGAACAGATACTAAAGTTTCCATGCATACCTGGAGGACTGCCAGACTACACATGTGTATGTGAGACCCCAGGGGACCCAGCAAGCTTGGAGAGATGTGCAGACGTGCTTTGCCTTTGAACATGTTTCTCACATTTAGGATAGCTAAAATGAGAAAGACCAATGATATCAAGCTTCGGCAAGTCGTGGAGCAACTGCATTGTTAGTTGGCGTGTAACACAGTGCAGCTACTTTGGAAAACATGTCAGCAGTTTCTTAAAAAGTCGAATATAAACCTACTATATGACCCAACAATTCCACTACCCAGGAGTAATGAAAAACCATGTCTGCTGATCAACTTTATACAAATGTTTATAGCAGCATTATTCATTACCCCAAACCATAGAGAGCACACATACCCATGAACTGCTGAATGGATAAACAGAATGTGAGATATCCATAAAATGAATATTGCTCGGTGATAAAGAAAGACCTACTACCAACTACTGAAATCCTAACAACAGAGATAAATCTAAGAAGCCCCATGCCGAGGGAAAGAAGCCAGTCACAGAAGTCTACGTTCAGTATGGGTCCATTTATACGGTATTCTAGAAAAGGAGAAGTGATAGTACCTGGAAGCAGACCAGTGGTCCCCAGAGGTCAGTGCAGGAGGCCTTGACTGACTGCCAAGGGGGAGCAGGGGGCTTTGTGGGGGTGATGAGATGTTATTAAGCTTGAGAATGCTGATAGTTGCATGGCCATATACATTTACGAAAGTCTTCAAACTGGGCATGTAAAATGGATGAATTTTATTGTATGAAAATTATACCTCTATAAAGCTATAAAAATATGGATTAAAGATTATTATCTTATTTCCTAATGATTTCTGTAAATGAAGAGAGATGTCTAGAGACCTCTAATTTTTGGCTTTAAGTACCTATTTATAATTTCTGTATTACTAGTTATTATTACTATTCATTCAATTCTTTTCAGTTTCTCCTTATGCATCTCTGAATCCCTGTTCAACAAACCGTAACAGTGCTCATACAGCGCTGGATTAATACCTGCATCTCAGACATTTTATTTTATTAATATTATATATTGCAAATTTCATTTATTAAATGCAATCATTGCTGGCATAATTTATTTATGACCTGCTGTGAATCCTTAAACTTTTTCTTCTGTATTTTGCAAGCATTATCTACTTTATAAGATATATGTGTAAAGAATATCTTATATTTCTATTGAAATACCTTTTATTTAGCCATTATGTTATGGCATTTGGCTACCTTTCTTGAATTCAGTTTTGCCCAATTCCCAATAGAATACCTGTGGGAATTCAGGAAGTTATTATAATTTGTAAATACCTCTATGACTAAGGCTGACAGTCAACATATTGCCAGACCATAGGGAGCATTTTCATGAATTAAAAACATATGAAAGAGAAATGAGAATTAGAATATGAAAGAGACATTGGCATATGGTTTTCACCGAAGGGAAGGCAAACATTCTTGCCTGAAGTGTAAAATATAAAATTTCTCACCTGCTAACTTTGCCTGTGGATCAGAAATGCAGACCTTTGTCATCCAAAAGTAGGAAATCAACCTCTCTATTACAGTAAATTATTATTTTCAAGTAGTGAGAATTGTTCCCACCTCACTCCAAAATTTCTCTAGTCGAGTGGCTTCAGAGATTGTGCCCCTCGGAAAACAATGAGTCAGGTAACAATAGCTAAGCATGGTGATGTTTTGCTACATTGTCTCTTGGAGGGAAATGCCACAATGCATCATGGGCATTAAAGATTTTTGTACATCCTATCAACAGTTTATGTTTTCTAAGAAGAAGTAAAGAAGTTTTTAAATTGCAACTAATTAGGCAAAAGGAAAGCTAAGCCACAAAACCCAACTGTCTGCAGACACTAGATCCAGATTATCCTTCCTTTTCTCATTATTTTGAACACTTGGAGGAAATCATATCATAGAAATGATTTTATAAATAAAACAAGCTTTAAAAAGCAGGGACATGAAACCATTACAAAAGAAGAGATGAAATAAAGACAAATTCAAAGGGGGAATGAATGTTATTAAAAAAAACAACAACTGGATAAAAAATTAATACCTGAATTAAAAACCTCTATTGGAAGACAAAATCAGAAATTCAGAATCTTGAATAAGGGACATAAAGGTCAAATTTAAGAAGCTGTCTTATGGTAGAGGAAAGAAATGTCAAAAAAAAAAAAGAAAAAATGTTATAATAGTAATGAGAAGATAGTGAATGGAAATCCAACTTAAGAATTATGAATCTCTCAAGAAATAAATCACAACCATTGGAATAGGAGCAATAATCAGAAGATACAACTAAAGAACACTTGGCTTGCATTGAAAATATAGCCGAGTATACAGATGTTGCAAAGAAAATGACTGAATTCCACGTATGCCCTAAAAAACAGTGACTTGTGAAGACAGAAATATTCTAGTGCATTACAAAAAATAAATTAAGGAAATAACAATAGGATAACACTACCCATCTATTAGAATAGTTAAAATGCATAAAAGCTGACAATAGCAGAGTTGATGAGGATGCCGAGAAATAAGGAACTCTCGTCCATTGATGGTGGGAATGCAAAATGGTAGTTATTTTGGAGGACTGTTTCTTACAAAACTAAACAGTCTTAACATATGATCCAGCTACTGAACTCCTAAGTATTTATCCAACTGATTTGAAAATTTATGTCCACACAAAAACTTGCCCATTAATGCTTGTAGCAGCTTTATTCATAATTACCAAAAATATTGGTTTATTATTGATAATACATATACCATATTAAATGCTAAAAATGCCTGACTAACATAAAACATGAGTAGGGGTAACTAGGTACAAGGTACGTGGTAATCCTGTAGTATATTTATAATGTTGCTATAAATCTAAAACTGTTCTAAAGGTTTTAAAAAATTAATTATTTAAGTGAGAAAATTTAATATTGGTTTAGGATTTTACTTTGTATAAAGAGATTAACAAAAAACAATGGAGCAAAATCAATGCAATTTTTTTTAAATTTTTTTTTATTCTTATGTTAATCCCCATACATTACATCATTAGTTTTAGATGAAGTGTTCCATAAAATCAATGCAATTTTAAGGGGGAAAGATGTTTCCAAAATTTCATAGCAGATGTGATGTTACTTCTGTGTAAAGCAATTGTCATTTTTATTTAGGTCTAAGAAAATATAATGTTCAAATTCATTTTTTCAAAATTGTCACTCAAACATATACTTTGGTTAATAGAGTTAAGAATTAATGTAAAAAGCGGTGTCTGGGTGGCTCAGTCCGTTAAGAATCTGCCTTCGGCTCAGGTCATGATCCCATGGTCCTGGGATCCAGCCCCACACTGGGCTCCCTGCTCAGCAGGAAGCCTGCTTCTCTCTCTGCCTCTGCCCCTCCTCTGCTTGTGCTCTCTCTCTCTCTAATAAATAAATAAATAAAATCTTTTTTAAAAAAAGAATGTAAAGAACTCAAAAGTAGGAAAAAAAGAAAAAAGAACTCAAAAGTAGGAAAATATCTTTAGAAAGACCTGGAGAGTTTTTTGTCATGTAAATTTATTCTTGATACAAAGTAAGTATTGTTACTAAAATTACAAAACATTAAAAATGTAAAAA
The DNA here is from genome assembly GCF_029215605.1 of Mirounga angustirostris. Classification (NCBI taxonomy): domain Eukaryota; kingdom Metazoa; phylum Chordata; class Mammalia; order Carnivora; family Phocidae; genus Mirounga; species Mirounga angustirostris. Next base: position 42,378,589 of record NW_026991720.1, read on the forward strand.
ATATTCTTGAGAGTATAAGAATGTAATACAAATAATAACTTAATACTAGAAATCTATGCTTAAATATAAAATCGTAATCACAGAATCTGTGATGTTAACAGAGTTCTGATTAAAAGTAAATGTGTACTAATTTCCTTTCCTTTATGTAACAGTGTTTGAATGGATGCTACTTCCTTTGTGATATTTTTTTTAAAAGATTTTGTTTATTTATTTGAGAGAGAGAGAAAGCACACAAGCTGGGAGGGAGAGGCAGAGGGAGAGGGAGAAGCAGGCTCCCCACTGATCAGGGAGCCTGACTACACAGGGCTCCATCCCAGGACCCTGGGATCATGACCTGAGCCAAAGGCAACACTTAACTGACTGAGCCACCCAGGCACCCCCCTTTGTGAAATTTTTAATCATGAATACTAAATGCTGGATTTTCATTAAAGGCAAAAGTAATCTACAAAAAAATTATAACTTTCAAAGTAACAATGGAAGAAAGAGATATTCCACAAGGAAGACAAAAAGGAAAGAGAAAGAAAATTAAAACAGGGATATAAATTCACAAAATTTATAGTCAAATACATTTTGTGACAATAATTGTAAATGGGTAAAAATTCCCTAATAAAAACATGTTTTTTAAAAATATAAATATACACTGTCTATAAACAAAACACATGTAACAAAATGGCAGAAAAGTTTAAAAGAAAGAAGTATTAAGGAACCACAGATAAAACCAAGGACAACTAACACAATGTTGTACATCAATTTTTTCTCAATTAAAAAAAAAATACAGGGAGAGTAATGTCACTATCACTGGAAAGAGAATTCAAGGCAAATTTTACCAATTGACAGTTTAATTTGCATTGATAAAGAGAAAACATAGTAACTATCCATATTTACACTGGGAAATATGTAAAACAGAATCTTAGAATATGGGGAAATTGGGAAAAATAAATGTGTTGGAGGAAAACGTTACCACATCATTCATAGCTTTTGATTAAGGCAGCAAACAAGAAAAAGAATGTTATTATTAATATTGAGGCCTTGATTTGTGCCAGGTATTATCAGTGCTTTACTTTCATTATCTCATCTAAAGATCTGTGTTAATGTATGATTAGCCCCTTTTTGCGAATGATACTGAGACTCTGAGATCCTGAGTAACACACAAGCCTCCATAGCAAGAGAAAGGTAGGGCCTGGGTGTAATTGTGGTCAGCTACATTTCAAAGCCTGCACACTTGACTCTAATGCTCTGTGTAAATAATAGAAACAATAATGTAAGCATGTGTATTCCTAACTTTGTGTCTTTCAAGCAAGTGTCTGAGTCTATGAGTAATTGTAAGTGATATAAGGCTTTAACAGTAAATAATTATTACAAATAGTAACAAATAATACATAATACATAAATAATTAACAATAATTACATCTGTGTAACATAATGGAAAAAGCATTCTTAGAGTTTATTAAAAATTAAGTAAATAAAATTAATCCACCAAGAAGAAATATTTATAGAAATACCCTATGGGGTGCCTGGGTGGCTCAGTCAGGTAAGCATCTGCTTTCAGCTCAGGTTAGCATCCAGGGTCCTGGGATCCAGCCCCATGTCGGGCTCCCTGCTCAGCGGGGAGCCTGTTTCTCCCTCTCCTTCGGCCCCTTCCTCCACTCCCGCTCTCTCTCACTCGCTCAGTCTCTCTCAAATAAATAAATAAAATCCCTCAAAAAAATAGAAATATCCTAGAAATTGGGGGCAAATGTAAAATTAAAAAGAAAAATAGTGAGAACAAGTCACATAAAAAAATTCAATGTAGTCAATGTGTAGTTAAAAATTAAAATCCTAGGGTGCCTGGGTACCTCAGTAGGTTAAGCATCTGCCTTTGGCTCAGGTCATGATCGCAGGATTCTGGGATCAAGTCCTGCTTCAGGTTCCCTGCTCAGCAGGGGAGGCTGCTTCTCCCTCTCCCTCTGTCCTTCCCCCAACTCATGCTCTCTCTCTCTCTCTGTCTCACTCACTCTTGCTCTCAGATAAATAAATAAAATATTTTTAAAAAAGTAAATTCCTAGCTTTTAAATGTTTCCATTATTATTTCAAAAAAAACAATATAAATACATTAGCAATTTAATTTGACATATAAAAATAGTTATAAATGAGAATATGTTTTTAATATATTGAAAAACATAAAACCAGAATTTATAAACCTAAGGCTGATTCACTGAAAAAGGACAACGAATAATAAAATTGACATAACTCTTTCAAGTATGTATAAGAAAAAGATACAAATACAGCAAATGAGCAATGAAAAATTAGCTATTGCAGGAGACTGAAAGCATTTAGTGTGTGTAATTATCAATGTTTTGGTAATATATTCACACAATTTTGATGAGATGGATTATTATCCAGGAAAATGTGAGTTTTAAAAATTGAGTGAACTAAAAAGCATGAAGATATCAAGAACTGAGAAAGGAATTTAAAACATTCTTTAAAAAAGGTATGTCCAAATTTCCAAACTCCTTAAATTAATGTATTTAATCTCCTTAGAGCAAATAATTTATGAACTGTCCCATATAAAAATGATTAAATGTTTCAAATTCATTTAAAAAGAGACATAAAATTAATTTCAAGTCCTGTCTGAAAAAAAGGAAAACCACAGAGCTCTTTCATCTATTAAAAAAGGTCTTAAAAAAAGACTTAAAAAAAGTCTTAAATAGAATAAATAGAATAATCACAGCAACATTTTAAATGACTAATCATGACTCAGTTGGCTTCATTCCAGAAATACAGGGATCATGGAATACAGAAAACCTACCAATTTCTCATCATTTAGTCAAAAGATAAAACTATTTGATTGGTTGCATAAGTACAAAAATATTTATAAACCAATTGAGAAAACCTTAAACTAATATCCATCAATCATATTTAAAAATATAACACAAGTGATTCCATAGAATCCAGAAACAGGACAGGACTGAATCATCTCAACATAGTCATTTAATGTTGTTTTTATATTTCCAGCCAAAACTACACAATCAGAAATGAGACATATGGTGATGGAGACAAATTATCATCATTTGCAAGTTATATGATTATTTACCCCTCTATAACCCCCGCAAAAGCACCCCCCCCAGAACCACATGTTAAGTATGATTCCAGTTACAAATATAAAAGTGTAAAATCTTTCTCATAGCTTATTAAAAATTGGAATGGAAATTATAACAAGAAAATCTTATTTACAGTAGCAATAATGTATTTAAAAGCTAGAAATAAATTTTAAAAGGAATGTTCTAGACATATATAAACTACAAAATTTACTAAGGGACATAAAAGGAAACTTGAATAAATGGAGAGACATATCTTGCTCTTGAGCACTGAAAACACATTGATCACTTTTATGAATTAATATGTAGATTTAATGTCAGTTCACTCAAAATCTCAACAAGACTTCTAAAATTGACCAAGGAATTGTTAATTTAAAAAAAAAAAGAGTAATTAATTCAAAATATGGTCCAACATTTCTTATATATTTCTTTAAATTTTGCTCTAAAATGTATTACATTAATTCAAACTTCAAACTGATTCTTAAGCTAGTTGTTTTTGCTTGCTACTTAATTTCCTACTTGGAAATTTTCCATGCTAGACTAAACATAAATTGGAAAGAAAATCCAGGAATATTTGATTGTGGTCATAAAAAGGGTCGATTATGCACAATGAACAGCACGCAGGGGAACAATGTTCAACTTTTCACTGTGTAGCCTGGCAAAATATTTAATCTCTCCTGTCCTATAAACTGGGGATATACCTATTTGACTGGATTCATATGGTGATTAAATTAGATAGCATCTACAAAATGTACACCACAGAATAAAGTATACAATTCATACTTAATCATTTTTTTTTAAGTAGGCTCCATGCCCAGCATGAAACCCAACACAGGGCTTGAACTCACAACCCTGAGATCAAGACCTGAGCTGAGATCAAGAGTCAGATGCTTCACTAACTGATCAAGAGTCGGACGCCAACCAGGTGCCCTTATAAATTTTTTCTCTTCTCTTTTCCATTTCAATTTTCCTCTCCCCCTAGCCCAACCAGCAAGTCTCTTGCCCTCACTTCCTTTATTGTGGAGAAGCTGTAAGGTGAATGTGCCCACCAGCAGTGATGACAACAGCTTAGGCAATCGTAATCATGGGCCCAGGAGAAAATACCAGGCAAAGAGTCAGGAATCTAATTCTAACCACCCCACCACTTAGCTAAGCGTCTGCGTCTGAAGTATCTTACCTTTAAAGTAAAGGTAACACCAGTTACTTTTATACAGTCAAGAGATTCCATACCAGATGATCGTTTAAGGTGCGTTCAAGATTTATGATGGCAGAAAGATGTGATGATGACCTGGCTCTGCCCCTTTTTCTAGATTTTCACTCTCACTCTGTCATTGACTTGGGTGCTTTGACCTAAGGTAAGACCTACCAGAGTCTTCTAGAAAATTTTCCAGAGTCATGACTTCTCTGTCCTGTGTAGTAGTCCTGCAGATTCCTTTTTTCCATCCTGATTCTTTTCCTGACAGTCTCAGATCCTTGGCCTGAGAACTTTTATAGGATTTCGTGAAATGCGATCAAATATCAAGGACGTATATGAAACAAAACCGATTCTGTCCCAAGAACAGCAGAGAAGCTATCAAGTTAAGCTCTGGGTGATAACAGGACATCCGTCTTAGCTTACCTGTTTCCAGTGCCAGCAGGTAACAAGATTCTTTATGGCTCCAAAGTAAATGCCAAAGCAACTGCTGAGAGCCAAATTTAGATAGATAAGGCAGTTGCACATATATTGGGGTAAAGTGGCATTGAAAATGGAAGAGAGCTCTCCTTAGCAAGAACTAATGCTCTTTTGTTGGAAATATGCTTTTCTTATGTTCTGTTGGAGCCATTAATGAGGCACAGGGACAAGGAGTCACCAGCTAAATCAGAGAGCGAAAGCGAGGGGTGGGGCAGCTGGGCAGCTGCTGAGGTCAGTAGAATATACAGAACAATGAAACATGGCAGCACTAGACCATCTTGGGAAAGTAATGAGGTGGAGCAAAATGTGTTGAATAGACCTCCTTTCGGGAAGATTATGGGGTGTGCTCAAAAGGAACATCTGATAGGCAGCTTGGGATGGAGATGAATGTATACAGTTCCCAACTGGATGTCAAAGAAGCCACTATTTTTTTTTTAAAGATTTTATTTATTTATTTGACAGAGAGAGAGAGAGAGAGCACAAGTAGGCAGAGAGGCAGGCAGAGGGAGAGGGAGAAGCAGACTCTCCACTGAACAGGGAGCCCGACGTGGGGCTCGATCCCAGGACCCTGGGACCATGACCCGAGCCGAAGGCAGCCGCTAAACCAACTGAGCCACCCAGGCGCCCCGCCACTCATTTTTAACACGATCAAAATAGAATCTTGTCCTCACTAACCTTGCTCCCAGTCTCTCCCACCTCCGTAACCAACTCCCCATTTATTAAGCCCAGAATCTAGTCAATGTCCTTGATTTCTCTTGATGTTATTGTCTATACCAAATCCATCAGCAAATCCTTTTTGCTTTGTCTCCAAAGCATCCAATGTAATCATGCACTTTCTGTGGTCTCCATGCTTACCAGACTAGTAATTTTGATTATGCATGTGGAAGGGCCTTTTTCTTTTACACACACACACACACACACACACACACGTGTTTTTTTAAGCTCTTTGGAACATTTTGAAGTTTTCTTTGAGGTCTACTGATTACATGATCAATTCCATAAATAATTCATATGGAACTGAAAAGACATTATATTATTTAATATATACCTATAAGTCCCACGTTATTAAGTTTTTAGACGTCTATCCTCAGGAACTTTTTGTCTGTCATCTATCTGTATCTGTGAGAAAACTGGTAGTCTTCCATTTTTGGTGTTGGTTCTACTTATCTTTCTCCCATGGTTTCTGCTTTACGAGAATGGATGCTGTCGCTGAGTGCACAGACGTTAACAATGATCACATCTTTATCGTAAACTGTAGCCTTTAGCAGTATAAAGTGTCCCTCTTTGTCTCATCTGATACTCTTTGATATGAATTCTACTTTGTCTGCTAACAAGATTAGGACCTCTACTTTCTTTTTCTTTGAGTGCCTCTGGTAAAGTTTTGAGCATCCTGTTGTTTTTAACCTTTGTGAATAATTTATTTTAGATACATTTCAGGAATCAGGCATAACACTGGGTTTACTTGGTCTGAAAACCTTGTTCTTTAATAGGTGAGATAATATGTATATTTATTGATACAATAAAATCTTATATCGCATGTCTGCTTTCTTTACTCTTTTGTGGGGAGGAGTATGTGTGTGTGTGTGTGTGTGTGTGTATGTTTGTGTTTAGAAAGGTTTTGTTGTTGCTCTAATGATTACAAATACCTTTATTTCGTGCTCTTAGTCCTCTTTCTTTAGAGAGTATCACTGATCACCATTATGACCATTACTGAACTTACTAGTAACCTTCTTCTTTTCCCTTCCTTCTCCCTACTATACAATTTTAGCCCCCTAGTATTACCTTAGTGTTAGTAAGAGTTATTTTAAGATATACTTAACTTCTTTTTTTTTTATTAAAGATTTTTATTTATTTATTTGACAGAGAGAGACACAGCGAGAGAGGGAACACAAGCAGGGGGAGAGGGAGAGGGAGAAGCAGACTCCCTGCTGAGCAGGGAGCCTGATGTGGGGCTCTATCCCAGGACCCTGGGATCATGACCTGAGCCGAAGGCAGATGCTTAACAATTGAGCCACCCAGGCGCCCCAAGATATACTTAACTTCTATGACCATGTTTGTCAGTTTAAAGATATCATTTTACTCCCAGCTAATACATGTAATGCAATTGATAACTTTCTTACATTTCAATTAATCATTCCCATTTCCTTCCGCATTTTCATTAATTTCATTATTTCTATATTGTTGGAGTATAAACATTTACATATTTTTGTCACCAGATATCTATGTTTTAATTCAATTTCATTCTTTCTTTGAAGTCTTTTGGTTTTACTAGGATATGTCTCTGTGTTGAATGTTCTGGGTTGTGTTTCCAAAGTACATGATGTGCCCTTTGAATATGAAAATTCAGGTCTTTTATTTTAGGAAATGTTTCTTGAATTATGATTGTTTAATATTTATTCTGTTACAGTTTCTTTGGTGTCTTTAATTATATGAATATTTGATTTCCTTTCCTTGACTTTTATATGTCTTGCTTGCCCTTAAATCCATTTAAAATTTTCTTTTTAAAAAATTTTCTTTGATTTTTTTACCTTTCTCCTTTACTTCCCATATTTCCCTTATTTTATTTTCTATGGTGTCCAGTCTTTCTTGTGTACCTTCTCATTTTGTCTTCATTTCAGAGTTTTCCATTTAAGTCCTCTCCTGTGTTAGTTCTCCTTTTGTAACTTTTTATGGCTTAACTTTATCATTTTCTGTTCATCCAGTTCTGATTTTTGCCATTTCTTAAAGCTCCAGTCATTTTTAAAGAGTTCTTTTAACTTGGCTTGAAATACGGGTAACAGTGTTTGTCTGTTTTGTGGTTATGTTTCTGGAACATTCTCATCATCTATCAGAATGCTATTCAGTACATTTTTATCTATTTTTCTTTTTATGATTCTGTATGAAGTTATGCCCTATTCCTTCTTTGTTTCCATGTTCAAATGATAAAGGTTTTCCCATGAGGGGAGAGGATGGGCCAGAATGATTTCCCAGCTTCAAGCAAGCAAAAAGGACCAGCACATGGTCTCAGTGTATGGCCAGCCTCCTCTCTCTCAGAGCTGGATCTGGTTCAGGGGGTTTTCTGCCTCCATCCCTGAGTTTATGAGGGATCAAAAGGCCTCACCTTCCAAGGCAGTGCACTCACCTTTTAGACAGGATAATTTTCCTGTTCAGTATTTCCTGGGATCTGCTTCCTCTGGGCCGCTCTTTCCCTTAGCTCTCTGTTGTTGTCTTTTGCTCAATTTTTATTCTATCTTCATCCCTAGTTGCTCAAGGTGAGGCTTGGTTTTTTGGGGAGCAGACCCAGACTGTGACAGTACTGATCCGTGTGTATCCGTGTGCAGCTGTGCCCTTTCCCACGCCTTGGACCCCATGCAAGCATTCCCAAGGTTTGCCCGTCATTTTACTAAAGATTCAGTCTGAGGGATTTCCCCTCGCCCCCTGCTATCCTAGGCCCTCCATTTTGTTGGAGATGATCTGCAATGATTGAAAGCTACATCTTCATCATGATGCCACTGTTTCAGTGTGGTAGTTCAAGACTTAAAGCAGGTCCCTTCAACTTCCAGCTTAAAACCCTCGAAAGTTTCCCACCTCAAAATAGAACCCCAATTCTTTACACCAGTCTACAAATTCTCACATGATCAGGCTCCTACTAACCTCTCTCCCTTCCTTTCTTTAAAGATTTTATTTATTTATTTTTGAGAGAGAGAAAGAGAGAAAGAACGAACAGGGGGATGGGACAGAGGGAGAGGCAGAGGGAGAGGGAGAAGCAGACTCCCCGCTGAGCAGGGAGCCTGATGCAGGACTCAGTCCCAAGACCCCAGGGTCATGACTTGAGCCAAAGGCAGACACTTAACAAACTGAGCCACGCAGGCGCCCCTCTCTCATTTCATTTCTAATCACTCCCCTTGCTCCCTACACCCAGAGCCACTGGCCTTCCTTCTGCTCCTCAGACACACCAGCTCATTCCCTGTTGGGGTCTGTGCCTGGCACAATGTTACCGCAGAGAGATCTGCCCCATCCTCCAACGAGAAGCAGCCACCCAACCACCCTTGCTCTCACTGTGCTAGCTTAATGATCGTCCCATCCCATCTTGTGATCTGATTCTATTCCTGTTTCTACATCTGTTCACGTTTTGTCTCCTCCATTAGACTCTACCCTCTGTGAGGGCAGAAATATTGTCTTGTTCACTGCTCTACCCCTGGTGCCTAGAACACTCCCTGGCACACTGGAAGTCAGGAAATATTTACTGAGTGAACAAGGGAGGAATGGGAGGAAGGGAAAGATACATAGGCACAGTTATGAGTATTTTGCTTTGGACTCCGAAAAATACAAATTTACATTGTACTTCAATCCCCTATTAGCTTTATGACTTTACGAATCTCTCAAAGAATCAGATCCCTAAAATATAAAACAGGGAGGAAATAATATCTTTTTCCACAGTATTCAGGAGAATATGAGATAACATATGGAAAGGCACTTAGCAGAGGAATTGATATAAGGAGAGTTCTCCTGTCTTCCCTTCTCCGCTCCCCGCCTCCCCTCCTTCTTTCCCTAATCTCTCCTTCTCTTACTTCTACAAATGCCAAGTTAATGAAGACGCATGTCTTTATGGCCACTCTGAAACACGGAACTTCTTCCTCAAGAAGACATCAGACTAAAACTTTCGGCACAAAGAATTCCTTGTGCTTGATCAGGCGTGTGGGGTTCTCCTGGACTCTGCACTTGGGACAGCTGGGATGGCTTTGATGTGGTTGTCATTTCTTCCCTGGATAATTCCACTAGTACATGAAAAGGTTCATTCTGAGGCATTGCTCTCTTACAAGATGAGTAGAGGGAAAAAAATAGTGGAGGGAAAAGGCTTCTTTCTGAATCTCTTGAACCATTGCTCCCTTACATCTGAAAGTCATTGCATAGCAGTTCAATTAGCAGCAAACACCCCCAAACGTGTCCTCCTTTACACATTCTTTGATTTTGAAAGTTACTACTTCACTGGGCAGTAATAGCACATGTGATAACGTCTTGCTAGAGGAGGCTGGAGCCTAAGTGCTATTAGGGAGACTGCTGCCGGGCTGAGCTGCTGTGGTCTCAGGAACAAAGGTACGAGGCAGAAAGTACTAGAAGACCAGGTTGCCATTTTAGAACTCGTCCTATTATTTTCTCTGAGGCTACACAGAACACTCATTTGCATAGTTTAAAACAGAAGGGGACAATTGTAAAAGTGTTCTTGTGCCCTGTTTTTATTTGCATTGCTATTGTCTTCTCTGAGCTGGGAACTTAATTCACTTGTTTGTCTCCTTTCACTTTTATGGACAAATGTATTTGGAGCAATGAATTTTCATTTGCTCATTCTCAGAAATGCCTATCATGGGTTCTGATATGTAGCATTGTCATTTTTAAAAATTCTGTAATTTCTAACCGAGGGTTTTACAAGGGAGGGGCGTGGGGGCGTGGGTTAGCCCGCTGATGGGTATTAAAGAGGGCACGTTCTGCATGGAGCACTGGGTGTTACATGCAAACAATGAATCATGGAACACTACATCAAAAACTAATGATGATGGTGACTAACACAAAATAATAAAATTAAATTAAAAAAAACTCTGTAATTCCAGGGGCTCCTGAGTGGCTCAGTCATTAAGCATCTGCCTTTGGCTCAGGTCATGATCCCAGGGTCCTGGGATTGAGTCTTGAGTCTTGAGAGAGAGAGAATGAGAGAGAGCACATGAGAGGGGGGAGGGTCAGAGGGAGAAGCAGACTCCCTGCTGAGCAGGGAGCCCGATGCGGGACTCGATCCAGGGACTCCAGGATCATGACCTGAGCTGAAGGCAGTCGCTTAACCAACTGAGCCACCCAGGCGCCCTACACACATACATATTTAAGAATAAAGTGAAGGTGGAGGTGAGGAGGGAGATTGTGATAAAGCAGAAACAATGCAGATGTTGGGAAGAGATGTGAGAGGGATATAGGAAAGTGGATGAAACTCATTGTTATATGCTAATAGGTGGTATTGATTGATACAAAAACAAAACCAAAAACCTTAATACACCATGTAGTAGAAGGCCAAGTAAGGAAAAGGGGATTAAAGACATTTAAAAAGGCATAGATCCAGGGGCTCCTGGGTGGCTCAGTCAGTTGAGTGTCGGGACTCTTGATCTCGGCTCAGGTCTTAATCTCACAGTCGTGAGTTTGAGCCCCACGTTGGGCTCCATGTTAGACGTGGAGCCTACTTAAAAAAAAAAAAAAAGTATAGATACAAAGGTAATTACTAGAACAAAAATACAAATTTTCCTGAATACCCAAAATAGGACATATATAGCAATACATACACGTAAGTCTATATCATATATTACTTATAAAAAAGCAAACATATATATTGTATTTTTGTACATATGTGCAAAGAAATACACATCTATTAGAGAAAGAAGGCTAACAAATAAATCAAAACACACATAATCATAAAATATTATGATACAGTTGGGATGAAACATATTGGTCATAACAAAAAAAGTACCAATAATCATATAAGACTTTCAATTCAGGTTGCAAAATGTAACCCAACTCTGTGTCAAAAGATACACGTAAAACAACATGATTTGGAAAAGTTCGAAATAAAGGAATGGACGCACAAATACCAAACAAATGGAAATAAAAAAAGAGCAGGTAGCAATGCTAATATCAAAGGATTCAAGCCCAAAATCTATGACATGACAAAGAAGGATACTTTTTAGCGCTAACAGCTACAATCCACAGTGCAGATGTAATACAAGAATATATATTTATGCGTAAATAAAATAGCAACCACCTTTATGAAATAAAACCACAGAAAGTTCAGGGAGACAGAGTTAGAAACTCACTAATAAAAGGTGGCTTTACTCTTCCTCTTTCAGTAGAAGACAGATCAAGAGAACAAAAATAACTAATGAGATAGAAGATCTGAACAATATAATGAGTAGATTGTATGGATACATATCAAACATGCATTACAGTAATAGAGACTATTTTTCTCAACTGTCCTTGGCAGAGTCACAAAAACTGATCAAATATTGAGAAACAAAGAAAATATCAGTAATCCCCATAAAGTATAAATAATGTAAGCAATGCTCTCTGGTCACAATGCAGTAGAACTGGAATTTACTTCGAAACCAAAGCTAACAAGAACAAGAGGAAAGTCTGTTCTACCTAGGAATTTTTAATACTTGCTATTAAAAACTCCTGGATGAACAGGGAAATATGATCTTTTTTTTAAAAGATTTTATTTATTGGGCGCCTGGGTGGCTCAGTTGGTTAAGCGACTGCCTTCGGCTCAGGTCATGATCCTGGGGTCCTGGGATCGAGTCCCACATCGGGCTCCCGGCTCAGCGGGAAGCCTGCTTCTCCCTCTCCCACTCCCCCTGCTTGTGTTCCTGCTCTCGCTGTCTCTGTCTCTGTCAAATAAATAAATAAAATCTTTAAAAAAAAAATATGTATGTGTGTATTTTGTAATGCTCACTCCAGTCCTTTTGCTGAGCATTCTGCAGTCATCACTGTGTTGGATGAAGTTCATCCCCTAGTAGATTTTTCAGGAAGACGTGATGGGCTCAGCATTCCCCAAGTTCTTGCAGGTTAAAAACGGTTTACACACCCGTTGATGTTTGAAGGACAGCTTGGCTGGACATAAAACATTTGGTTCACGCAGTTTTCTAAAAGTGGTGTTCCATTGTTAATTTCCATGCTGATTTTGAAAGAAATTTGTAACTCTAATTCCTTTGCCTTTGTAAATATTTATCTTTTTTGCCTGGAGACCTTGAGGAATTTATCTCTTTCTTTGAAATCTCATAGCTTTACTGGGCTATGTCTCAGAGTGAATCATTCTGGTTTAATCTTTCCAGGTACTCAGGGAGCCATTTCAATGTGTAGATTCATATGTTTTGTTTCTATTTCTGTGGAGTTTTTGTGAATTATAATTTTAATTATTAACTCTCTTTCATTATTTTTTCATCTTAATGTGTTCCAATAATATGAATATTATTGTTTCTCTGCCAGTCTTTATTTCTATTACTTCCTCTTTGATTTTTAGTTTTTATTTCATTCTTTATGCCATTTTAATTTTTTGGTTGTTTTCCTACCTTTCCTCAATGCCTCTTATTAAAATTGCATTTGAGTCTATTCTTCCTTGGGCACCTGCTACTTCTTTTTTCATTTCTAAGAAAATTTTGTCTTTTTCTTCCTCTTCATTCCTGAACTCAGTCACCTCTTTTATATTTTTCCCTACATTTTGTCCATTCTGGTTTAGGTTTAGAATTTTTTATTCTAGGTGATTTTTCATTTCCTCAAATGCTTGAGTACATTAAATCCTTTTTAGACTAATATTTAAAGTTATATTCTGCCCCATGGTGGTTGTTTTTAGGGTGTTTTCTTTACTTGACATACATGACATTTCATTTGCTTATTTAACTTTTTAAAAAAGATTTATTTGTTTTGAGAGAGAGAGAGAGAGAGAGACAGGGGGAAGGAGCAGAGGGAGAGGGAGAGAAAATCTCAAGCAGACTCTGCTCTGAGCATGGAGCCTGACACCAGTCTCCATCCCACAACCCAGGCGCCCCTCCTGTTGCTCTTTTTTATGTTAATATCCAAATAATTCACCAGGCTCATATGCCTAGACAGTAACAATAGCAATAAACAAGCCCACTAAAAAGGATTTCAGGATCTATTTGCACTTCTCACCCCTCCCCTTCTTACTCTCACCCTGCTCAGACAGAGGGTGTGTATGTATATACATACATACATACATATATGTATATATGTATATATATATGTATGTATGTATTCAGATATTATGTTTATAATTTACCTGCATCAGTTCTTTTGGGTTAGTTCTTTCTTTTTTACTCTTCAGTGTGGTTATGATATTTATTTCAAATACAATTGGGTTCACTTGTTTCAGGCTGCTTTCAGTTTTAAGATCCCTCCTTCCCTGTTATTATCAATTTAGTTTTATTATTTATTTGACCATGTAAAACATTTCTGAAAGTTGAAACGCCATGAGATGTGTTTTTGGAAGGGTGTCGTTCTTAGACCACCTCCATTATGTTTCCCTTATCCCTTTGAAGGTAACCTACTTCCTTGTGTCCTGGTTTATCCTTCCCATATTTTTTTTTTTTTCATAAAGACAAGGAGATATAATTTCTTGCTATTCCTTCTCTCTTACACAAAAGATAGCATATTATACATTCTCTATAGCATTTCACTTTTTTTCATTTACAGATACCATCTGGGAATCACTCCATATCAGTTCATAGCGATCTTCCTCATTCTTTTATAGAGCCACAAAGGACCTCATTGTGTCTATGTACCTCAGTTTACACAACCTGTCTCCTATTCTTGGACATTCATGTGGTTGCCAGTATTTTTCAATGATTAATACTGCAATGAATAATCTTGAGCATGTATATTTTTGATTGTTGGAGGTGATCTTCCAGGTAAAGTTCTAGAACTGAAGTTGATTAATTGAATGCTAAATTTTATTAGATATTGCCAAAATACGGCATTTTGCATTCCCACCAGCACACATTGCCTGCAATGACAAACTGTTGAATATTTGCTTATCTAATGGATTGGAAAATGATTTCAGTGTATTTTTAAATCCTACTCTGGGGCAAGTTGAAACTCTTTTCATGTGTTTAAGGGACATATTTTTATCTTTTTGTAAATTGTCTGCTCATGTCTTTGACCATTTTTTTATAGAATTTGGGGAATTTTTAAAAAATCATTTTTTTAGAAGTTATTTATCAAAGAGGGATAATATGCCTTTATCTGTAGTATAGACTGCAAATATATTGACCCAGTTTGTCATTTGTCTCTGAGTTTGCTTATGATGTTTTTGTCTTGCAAACATATTTTGTTTTTACATAGCCAAATTTAAATCATCTTTTCTTTATGTGTCTGAAATTTTAGTCATAATTAGAAAATCTTTCTTATACCCAAGTTAGAGAGGGATTCATCTGTGCTTTCTTCTCATACTTGCATAGGTCTGTGGGGCTCATTCTTTTTTTTTTTCTTTTTTTTAATTTATTTTTTAAATTTTATTTTATTATGTTATGTTAGTCACCATGCAATACATCATTAGTTTTTGATGTAGTGATCCATGATTCATTGTTAATTTAGATTTCTGCTCTATTTGGAGTTTGTATGTACATATATCGAGTGGACCTAATTTTATCTTTTTCCCAAATGGTTACTCATTTGCCCAACACCATTTATTTAAAAAAACAAAAGGCTGAAGTCATGTCAGGGAACTTTTTCTGTAAAAGGCCAGACTGTGAGGATTTTTGGCTTTGGGAACCCTGTGCTCTCTGATGGTACTACTCTAGCCCAGCAGCGGCCACAGGGAAGATGTAAATGAAAGGGTGTGGCTGTGTTCCACTCAAACCTCATTTACAAAGACAGGTGGAGCATCTCTTTTGGCCTGTGAGCTGTCGTTTGCTGAACTCTTGTCTGTTTTATTGCATTAGTTTGTCTGTCTAGGCAGGAGCCAGGACCACATTGTGTTAAGTATAGAAGCTTTGTAGTGTGTTTTGATATCTACGGGGGCTAATCTCCACTCAGAGCCCTATCTGTTCTTGAATTTATTTTTCTGTATAAAATTTAGCATCAACCTGATAGGCTATAAAAATTGAAAACTCATGGGAAATTTTATTAAAAGTACATTACATTTAAAATCTATTCAGTCTCAGTTCTGTGCCTTATTTGTCTCCTGTGCTTTACCTCTGTTACTTTTGGTACTTAGGAAAATATATATTTTTAGTGTGAAGGTTCCCATTGTATGAACACTACTTATGCTGCTCTTAATCTCCTTTTTTTCTTTCTTATCCTTTTACTCTCTGATGTTCAATTTCAAGTAGCATCTGTTGACTCTACCTATGACTTATACATCAGTCAATGATGTTATTCTATTTTCCTGTTTTCTGCCCCTTCTCCTCACATGTAAAAAATTTTATTCTCCTTACTTTGTCAGAATTAATAATATTTAATATGATCTTTAAATCCATGTTCCATATTGTTTTAGTCCTAGCTGTACCATTAAAAATATATTAAATCCTCATTGGCTATCTTCTTACTGAATTTTTTAAAGATTGTATTTATTTGTCAGAGAGAGAGCACACAAGCAAGGGGGGAGTGGCAGGCAGAGGGAGAAGCAGGCTTCCCTCTGAGCAAGGAGCCCAATGCGGGACTCGACCCCAGGACCCTGGGATCATGACCTGAGCTGAAGGCAAACACTTAACCAACTGAGGCACCCAGGCATCACTTTACTGAATTTCTTCCAGTTAAGTTTTGTTTGAATGAAGACCATACTTTAATAAATTGCTCAGAAAGAGCACACATGTACAATATTCACCCAGTGAATGAAAGAAATAATGAAAAAAAAAATTCCTTTTTCAATTCCTATAATGCAGCTCTTGTTTCCATTCTAAGGTAGAAAACATGATTAATTATTCCAAACTGTAATATAGAAATAATACTGCATTTTGGGAACCTTTGCTACATATAGGTCAGCTTCCTGTAATACCCAATCCTACATGTCTGGTGGAGCTGCGACCATTCAGAGTTCTATTCCTTGAAATATACTTAACCTACAGTGCACACTTAGCAAGCAGAGACAAGCAAACAAAATTTTTTAGAATGTGAACTGCTCAGAGGGAAAACCACTAAACTGTATCTCAGATCCTAGACAAATACAATGCAACATATGAATGTCTTAGGTAGTGGTTCTCAAGTGTAGCAAAATAATGTTAGGCATGATGCAAAGCTCTGATACTAATTTCCAATAATTTGCTTTTTGTTAACTCCTATGACTGTTCATGAGAAGTCTCTGGTATAAGGTGTCTCCTGCCAATAAGCCTGGCATAGCGTTATCCACAGGAAACTATTTACATGCTGGTCTTAGCCATGGACCACGAATGATTCTTTCTCTTTATTCCATTCCTTGGGCTGTTATGAGACCCAAAGTAGAAGACCTGGAGAAGCATTGCTTCCCAGAAAGAATCAGATATGGAGAACAGGCGTGGTGCACCTTGAAGGCATTCAGTGAAAGAAAGAAAGAAAGAAAGAGAGAAAGAGAGAAAGAGAGAAAGAGAGAGAGAGAGAGAGAGAGAGAAAGAGAAAGAGAAAGAAAGAAAGAAAGAAAGAAAGAAAGAAAGAAAGAAAGAAAGAAGAAAGAAAGAAAGAGAGAGAGAAAGAGAGAGAGAAAGAAAAGAAAGAGAGAAAGAAAAGAAAGAGAGAAAGAAAGAAAGAGAGAAAGAAAGAAAGGCAAGAAAGAAAGAAAAAGAAGAGGAGTAAGTTAAGGATCCTGGTAACATGAAAGAGAAACGAGACACACCGCCCGTTCTTCTGCCAACCTTCCCTGTCCATTAAAGAAACTGCACGGAAGAGAGCATAACAATCTCCCAGAACAGGATGATCCCAAATGTTAAACACTCTCCAAATTACAAGTAGGGATAGAATAAAAATTAAGATCTCAAACATACAAAACTACTGCCAAAAAGTCAGAAAATAGAAATTTTTGCTGATGCAAAGGCTCTTCACAAAAGCATTCATTCCCTGTTTTTTTTCTAATAATCATCTCCATCCCATAACCTTTTCTTACCAGTTTCACGAGAAGCCTTGACGATTCAGGTGCCTTTGAATTCACCTTACAAATAATAAATAGCACATCCAGAATCTCTGTCCAATTCTATTAATAAAACATATGAGTGATTCTCAGAAGGTAGCAAATTTTATGATCCCTTCCACACACTCTCTAATCAAATTTTATTTTTTCCAGGTTTGAGCAACCATTCTTTTCCTGCAATTTTAATGAATGGAGAATTGCAGCCAAACCTTGCATTCTATGGAAGATATCTTCAGTCGTGTTTTGACTTTTTTGGGGATAAAGCACTATTTCTGAGGACTCTCAGAAATAATTATGTTCTAATGGAAGACTGGGGCCTCCTTCCAACCAGATCCTACCCGCTAGAGAACCAATAAAGTAGAGCAGCCAAGTGAAGAACAAACTCATCATTCGTGAAGATCCAATAACTCCTAAAGCACAGAGTTCCCTGGGTAACGTTCAAATGGTAACAACCAGGAACATAAAGGATACCTCCTGCATTCTCCTCCTAAATTCAGGCCAAATATAGAACTTGGCACAACCTCACAGAAAGACTTATCTCTGAACAGACTCCGAGCTCATTTACCCAGTTAGTTATGCTAAAGAGCACAGTCTGTCCTAAACTCTCAGGGCACCAGCAGAATGGACAGGGCCAGAAAAAGATGGCTCTCTGTTACCTTTTCTATGTCAAGAACCATACCTCATGTAAGCATGGCCAAATGGATGTCAGCCATGAGATTGCACCCATCAGAAAAGTCATTCCTACGCCGGAAAAGAGTAAGTCAGGGGGAGCTCAGCAGTTTAGAAACATCACCTTTAACATTCTCCATGTGGAGAAGGTAGAGAAAAATCTCTGCTATAAAGAAACATGAAGAAGAAGGGACAAGTATTTCGCACTAATACATTCCTACCAGTTGCTTTAGTGAGTACACGCATGAACACTGCGTGCTCACAATCACACGTGCACAGTGGGACTTCCTGAAATAAATTAAATGCTGAGTGACATCACAGCAAACTCCAAGTCACCAGCAAACAAACAAACAACCAAAGTAAAAAAAACAAAAACAAAAAAAACCAGCCAAATATTCAGCTCTGCTGTTGAGAATGCATGGGCTACTCGAGAAATGGAAGAAAACTGTACTTTTTTCCAGATGACCCCAGACTGCTTATTTCTTTTTCGAAATTGTGACTCTTGACAGGTTAAGAGTAGGCAGCTTCCCACTACTCATAGCCTGACTTGAAATGCAGCCAGGCCAAGATCCATTTTAAACAAATGAAATTGAACACTTTAAACATTTGAATGTTTAAAGCCTGCATTGCCCCAAATTAGGAGCCCTGGGTGTTACTGACATACTAATTTCCAGTTCTACTGAAGCTATGTTTCCAGTGAAGAGTTTCAAGGGCACTGGCAGAGTGCTGGGGAGCGGTTGTTCTGATGAGCGTGTGTTTGCTCACTCATTGCCCTTCTCATGTGCCAGAATTGACTGGAGACGTGCAGCAAGGGCCCTCAGGATCTGAGATGGAGTGGATTGCAACGGGCTGGGGCTAGATCCTTCCTCTCCCCTCCAACCCAGGCCAAAAAAAAAAAAAAAAAAAAAAAAAAATCAATGAGTTGTCATGGCAACCAGATTTGGAAGACTGAGGTGGAGGCCAGAGGGCTAAAACATGCCAAAACAAAGAAATAAAATCTGTCCACGGAACAGGATAATTCCAGAGACAGTTGCCTGGGGGCTCAAATGAAATCTGATTCACGTCTTAGTGAATTTCCATCTTGATTTTATCTTTACTATTTTACCCTGTTCCCAGATTTCCTCTAACAGCATCAAGACTCTGGTAAGCTAAGAATATTGGTCTTGATTCCTGCTTGCAAACCTTTGTTCTGAGGGCTCATAGCTCCTAGTTGCTCGCTTGTAAAGCACCTGACTCCATTAGCAAGCAAGTTACCCACACTGAAATTCAGAGCCAGATTGACCCTGGCTGGCCTCTTTAAGACCTTTCAAAAATCTTTGCTCAGGGTATTTCAAATACTTGTACAGAAACAAAAAGACAGAGGATTTGATTCAGAAGTATGAGCATTTAAGCTGCGTGTATCCCAAAACATTTCAGTTTGGGAAAGTATAGGTGGTGACGATACTAACTTATCTAATAAAAAAAACTGTTTTATGAAAAATAAAGAACTTACTAATTTGAAACACCAATCATGGTAGGACTCTTTCACCAGCTCTGCTTGCTAACTGATTGGTCGATTAGCAAATATGCAGATACCCACTTCAGGGTAAAATTCTCTTTGCTCTGAATGCCATGAGCTTCTATCTCTGCATCTCCATCCCTTTTCCTTTAAGATGGAAACATCACTGATATCTCTTGCTACTGGTCAGGTCTGTGCCATAAGTCTAGAATTTAATCATTAAATAAATATTTGCTGATCACTTACTGTCCTTATGTAGGCAGCTGGGGATAGAGAAATGAGTAAGATCAATTTTTGGCTATCCTGTAGATGGATATCTCTTACCACCTATAATTTCCTAAAAGATTTGCATCCTTTGACTCAAAGATTCTGCAAATAGTACAACAGCAACTCTCTTGTCCACCATTGTAATATTTACCCCAGAGTTTAGGGAAAGAGAAAAGACCAGGTGGGACTCAAAGCTGAAGACCATATTCCCTATGCTTAATCGAAATCCTGAAAGGATCTGCTCCTTACTTTACTCCCTTGTTTTCTATCTATTTAGGAGGAAAATGCATGTTTTCTATCTATTTAGGAGGAAAATGCATGTCCTATGACATTTTAAGCCTTCAATTAAGATTAAAGTCCTTTGGAGCAAACAAAACTGACAAATCCTATGAGAACAAAACATTTTTTTTCATTCAAATTGGCTATCAGAGTTTCCACCCCAAAGACCTAGTTCATGCAAGGTGAAAAGACTGCTATGTGCAATGAGATTTCGTTCTGAAATTAAACAATCCTAATAAAAGGAAGAAAATCCATCAGGGTCCAGGGGAGTTGATATGGGAAACTGAGCTGGCCTTTAAGCTGATTTTCCTGTCTTGTACATGTTTTAACTGTAGAGAAAAACAATGGGATTGTTTACTTTTTTGCTCGGGTTATCTTGATAGTTTGTTTTGGCAAGAGATTTCCGAGCATTAGGAAATTACAAACTTATATTAATATGTTGAAGAGAAAAATCTGTCAAGTCTCCAACATACCCATGTGCAAGTGCCTGCCCATGACCTTGAGACCCTAGGGATTATGAGGCTCAACTTTGAGAGCGTGCCTGTGACTTACTTGATGGTGTGAACCAGAACAGTGCAAACCCCTCCCAAAGGAGACTCAGAATCCTCGCCTTGACAACTTGAATGATGCTCTTCAGAATCCTGCCTTTCCACTTCAGACGCAGAGACCCATCAGATTTTCCAGTGAGAGCCACAGTATCTTCATCTCCAGGTATTATGGGCTGAAAGTGGCCCCCCTCCCCTCAAAAAAACCCATATGCTGAATACCTCAGAATATGACCGTATTTGGATATAGGCTCTTTAAAGAGGTAATTATAAATAAGGTGCAGGGGGGAAGACCATGTGAGGATACAGAGAGAAGGCCATCTATAGGCCAAGGAGAGAGACCTCAGAAGAAACCAACCCTGCCGACACCTCGCCCTCAAACTTCTACCCTCCAGATCTGTGACAAAATAAACTTCTGTTGTTTAAGCCACCGAGTCGGTGGTGCTTTGTAATGACAACTCTAGCAAACTAGTATACCGAGCAGGCAAACAATAAACTCAATTTTTGGTTGTTGTTTTCTATTTTTCAGCTCTGTGGTTCTTCATATTTTGATTAACAAATGATGTGTTATATTGCACTACAGATATTTTAAGTATATATGACTGACCCTCAGGAAACATTTGGTAGAATTGTGAATAAATTAAAAACATAGAGATAAAATACATGTACCAAAACTTGGTTCATGGAAAAGTGTTAATATTATAATGAAAAATAATCAACTATTTAATGATTAGTAATTGGAAACTGACAGACTAACATGCTGAATGAGATGCCTGAGTAAAGTAGTAGTAAAAATCATAATCCTACAAGTATGGCAAGTAACTATTTTAATAGGGTTGAGAATAAATATTACAAAAAAATTTCCCTTTTTTATATTATTCTTTATTTTGGATTATAGCCTAACAAAACAATATTTTTCAACATATGTATTGCTATGCTGCTTACACTTAAAACATATGTGGGTATAGGGTGATGTGAAAATTTGCCTGAGAGGAGAGAAAAAACTGAAATCCGAAATTCTACCTTCTCAGAAACAAAATATGTGATTTCATAAAACACACAAAGCAGAAGTAGAAGTTTTTAACCTGGAAATTTTGAATGAGCTTTGATGTTTTTATGAAAAATGTATGTGTATGCACATATATATGTTTCTAAGGAAGGGACCTAATAATCTCTTATGTCTCTTAAATAATAGCCACTTCCTAAGATGAAGAACTGTCTACCTAAAGCATAACTCTACTTGTTTAAAAAAGGCCTCCACAACTTATCAAGTCTCAACGACAGCTTAGAATTGGAAAATTTTGAGATTCACCAAATTCTATGTTGTACGAACCCTAGTTAAACATAGCGTCTATAGATTTGGCTAGGGATGCGCTGTTGTGCTGGAGACGCAGAGTGTGTGTTTAGGAGCATGTGTTTGCCAGATAAATTCCATATCTGTCCGTCATAACCGCAGTGTGGCCCTGCCCGATGCCTCCAGGCAGGTATCAAATAACAGATGACACAACTTTAAAACCACAAAGCCCTGAGATATCATCTCCAATTGTTACATTTTACAAAGGGGAAGAAGGGAGATTCAGAAAATGGAAATGTTCACGGTGAGAGCTGGAGTGAGCAGACCCCTACTTCCTTGATGTCTAGCCAAAGCTCTCTCACTCATGTTGTTAAAGGGCTGGATATCCTCTTCCTGCCACCACAGAGAGAAGTGTGTTTTCGCTAGACTTCAAGGTGTAATGGCTACCAGGATTTGTTCTGTAGGTGAAGGGTCCTCTTGACAGTATTGAGTAAAGCAAAGTAGTACAGAATGTTTGCCGAACAGAATAGTAGGAGATTTGGTGGAGTAGAGGGTGTTTGGTTGTCAGCACAGTTTCTGGAACCAGGACCACCTGCTGGCAAGCGTCGGCTCTGTCACTTGCCATTTGTGAGGTCACAAGCAAGGGTCTTAATTTCCTTGTAGAAACCTGTCTCTCCTCTGTAAGTTGGGGATAATAATTGTGTCTGTCTCCTAAGGGGTGTCCTGAGAATTACACGAGTTAGTAAACACCAGGCCTTTAGAAGAGCACTCAGCTTACAGTACAGAAGGATTATGCCAGGGTGAGCTCATTCTCTTCTCCTCCTTTCCTCTTAGGTGAAGTCCTCAATGAAGCCTGTTTTGAAGAGAGAAAGAGACTTTTACAATGACTTTACAAGCTGAACTTCATCTGTCCCCTGCCATTAGTTCTGCCCCCTGCCTAACATAGTTCCACAACTCCACAACTATTAAGGGACTCAATGGGACTTTTACTGGAGGAGAAAAGCATTGGTTTGCACATTAGCTGTGAGCTTCCTGAGCTTATCTTTCTCAGTAATCTTACAGTTCGACGTGTGATATGGCCTAGGATAAGTCTCTCTGGTGTCTTCATAACATATTAGCCATTCTAAAGTTCTTAGATTTTATATAATACAGAGGAAGAAACATAAATTCTTCACTTCTTCTACCTTTATCCTTTTTTTTATCCTTAGCAAATATGTCTTCAGACCCAAACATAGGAAGGACACTTACTGTGCATTGGCTGGATAAAAGCCATTCCAACATCCCTTGCTTTCGTCTACAATCAAATTGGGAAAATGAAAATACTCTACCCCAAAATTGCCAGCAGCAGTGGTGACCACGTGTCCTGTTTCTGGGAAATGAGATCTAAGATGGAGCCTACGAATCAGATGCCTTGGAAAGTTTTTTTTTAAAGGATCAGGCTCAGATGGCATATTTTTTAAGCCATTTGCCACCTCCTTATCCTCTTCCTTTTCTTTTTTGCCTGAAACAAAATGATGTCTAGAAGTGAACCCATCATCTAGTGATATCAGGGCAAAAGCCACGTGCTGAGGACAGCAGAGCAAGAAGATAGAAAAAAAAAAAAAAACCTTGAATTCTTGATGATACTTTTCAGCTACAATATCAGCCCTGAAGGCCTTACCCTTGGATTTCTGCTCTTCTATGAGACAAATAAACCCATTATTCACATTTCATGCTGCTTGTAACCAAATATAATCCTAAATGATATAATAGACATTCTAATTCAATTAGCTAAGAATAAAAGGACCCAAAGAAAACAATTATGCAAGATGTGTGCCCTCTCCAAACCACATGCTTTGTAAAAGCCCAGCAGAAATGGGGAAGACAGCAGCTGAAAAGTTTTTGCAAAGGTCTAAAACTTTCTTATGACTAATGTAGGGGATCTGAATGGTTATTAAGAATATACCTCAATACAAGACATAGTAAAAATAGCCCTGTGGGATCCTACATATGTATGAGGAAAGCTTGAAGTCCCAAGCTGCTTGTCCTATTACCCTGGAGTCTGCCTCTTTCTAAACCATGTGAAAAGTAGGTATAGTAATATGCTTGTATGGGACTACCTGCAAAATGGTTGCTTACAGATCCCTCTTGGGGTCATAGGAAGAAAAGTCTTCACAATAACATTTTCCAATTATTTTAAAGCACAGAACATTCATTTATGGCCTACTATGTGCAATTCACAATGCTAAAGGTTGAGTATGCAAAGATGGAAAGACTCAGGTCTGATTTTAAGGATTCAATTTAAGAGTTGTATTTTTCCATACAGCATCGTAATTGTAAATAGAGGAATATGTGTGTGTGTGTGTGTGTATGTATATGTGATATATACTTGTATATATTTCAAAATTGTATAAAGATACTATTTTATTAAGTTGAGGGGAAAATAATGTTAATTGTTTTGTTTTGTTTTGTTTTTTAATTTTTTATTTATTTATTTATTTGCGAGAGAGAGAATGAGAGACAGAGCATGAGAGGGAGGAGGGTCAGAGGACGAAGCAGACTCCCTGCCGAGCAGGAAGCCCAATGCGGGACTCCATCCAGGGACTCCAGGATCATGACCTGAGCCGAAGGCAGTCACTTAACCAACTGAGCCACCCAGGCGCCCAATAATGTTAATTGTTAATTAAGCTCCTCTTCCCACACCAGGACAGTTATGTCTTCATCTCAACTCCTCATGGAAATCCTGGCCATAATTTTGCACAAAGCCCCAAATTCCAACTTATACTGATTATATATAATGCACTAAGGAAGGCATTTTGACTGTTGCTGATATATATAAAAATATCAGTTTCTTATGTATTTATTTTGTAAGAAAATTATAACATTTTCTAATCAACTGTAATATTTTTTTAAATTTCCTTAGGTATTCCTGATAGACCATTAAACCATCAGCAAAATCAAAATAAAAGCAAAGCAAAAAAAAAAAAAACCAACAAAAAAACCCCCTCAAAACTTAAATTTGGGCGCCTGGGTGGCTCAGTTGGTTAAGCGACTGCCTTCGGCTCAGGTCATGATCCTGGAGTCCCGGGATCGAGTCCCACATCGGGCTCCCTGCTCAGCGGGGAGTCTGCCTCTCTCTCTGACCCTCCCCCCTCTCATGCTCTCTATTGCATTCTCTCTCTCATATAAATAAATAAAATCTTTAAAAAAAAAACAAACTTAAATTTGCCCTTGAAACAAACAATACATTATATGTTAATAAAAAAATTTTTTAAAAAAACGCTAAATTTGCTTTATTTTCCTTTTTCTTGTCTAATTTCTTTCATTGGGCAGCGCTGGTAAAATAGCATCAAATGACTGGGATGATAGTGTCATCTTTGTTTTATTCTTGCCCTTAAGGGGAAACCACTTGCAGTACCACTAAACAAACAAACAAATACATAGGCTCAGCAGCAGATGGACTCTCTAACTTTTCACCAGATGCTAAGGGAGAGAGAGAAAAAGAACGCAGGCCATATGAGTTTGAAATATCTACAAATCCAAGTTTCCTTGTCACTCAAAGGTAGGTGGAATCCCAGTAGAGCTCAAGCAATTCTATCTGAATGGCCCCTTTTCATCTTCTCTAGCAAATCTGAGTTGGGTCTTAGAGGGACACAGTGTGGTGTGCCTCATCTTTCCCCAGCGAAATGAAACAAAACTCTTACCATTGACATACGACAAGATTTTGGATAAGTGTAGTACTTCTGAATTTACAGTACAAGGTTTTTGTGAGTGCCTGTGACATATGCAGCTCATGACTTGTTCCCATATCTGATCTTTGATACTAACAGCACCTCATCTCCAATAATGTTGTTTGACTGGACGAATGAATAATCTTTAACTCCTGACCTTGATTGTTTTTTTTAAGAACTTAGTTGAGGGCGCCTGGGTGGCTCAGTTGGTTGAGCAACTGCCTTCGGCTCAGGTCATGATCCTGGAGTCCCGGGATCGAGTCCCGCATCAGGCTCCCTGCTCGGCGGGGAGTCTGCTTCTCCGTCTCCCGCTCCCCCCTCTTGTGCTCTTTCTCACTCTCACTCTCTCTCTCAAATAAATAAATAAAATCTTTAAAAAAAAAAAAAAAGAACTTAGTTGATATTTTTTTCTCTCTCATTGACAAGTTTCCTCTCAAACAGGTTAGTAACTTATTACCTAAATATATATTAGTTAATAAGTTGTTGAGAAGGTGGAAGTTTTGTGGCCAGTCAGTTTTCAATAGAAGATACCATCTGTAAAACAATTAATTTATAATTTTCCCTACCATTTTATATTCCACCTTTTTGGGTTACTTAACATGAAGGTATATTACCACCGTTGAAATCACTTGTTACATAAACAGTTTGGTGGTGCTCCTTTGTCATCCCACCGGGTCTCTAATTTATATGTTGAGTGCAATATATTCTAGTAAAGTGACTAGTTGGAAATGCAGCTATGTGTATTACCTTGCCACTATAATTCTTGAAAATATTGTCAGCTTCCTGAAATGTCAAACAATGCCATTTAAATTCCAGTGTGCAATTTTCACCTTATCTATAGAAGTATCCTGAGACAGTAATTGGGTGGGACCAAAGTCATAATAATCATTTTCTGTAAGTAATGGTTAGTGTATAATATATATCACCCTTCCAAGATGTCAGAAAATTTTGCCTTTACTTTGATCAGTGCAGAGTGTAGTTAGAAAATCTGTCAAAATTATTTCATTGACTATGTTACTTTTTGGAGAAGTAAATTATCGAGGCATTCGAAAGGAGAAAAAATGAGGGTTATAAAGTGCCAGATAGCTGTTTATAAAGCATAGAGAGCCTACTACATTTAAATGATTTAAATCCTGCATTTCACACTAGGAACTCAAGTTCAACCAACAGTTTTATGCATTAATTCTTTGAAAAAAAAAAAGTGGTTTCCCTAAAACCTAACAACTGGTTTTCAAAATTGGATTGTAAAGAGCATTGCTGTTCTTTGCTTTGGACCATAAACCAGAAACTAAAACTCATTCACTAGGAGAAAAGGTGAAATTATATATATATTATTTTTTATATATATATCCCTACTTCATTAATGCATTCATTGATTCATTCAGCTAACATAAGCATCTCATATATGCAGGGTCCTGTGCTGAGTGCTAGGGATACAATGTGAGTGAGAAGGACATGGTATCTGTTTTCATGGAGAGAACCCAAAGATAAACAAGTAAACAAATAAGCAAAATAATTTCAGTTTGTTATAAAGGCTACTAAGAAGCTAAACAAGTGAGGATGGATATGGTGACCTACTTAAATACCATGAGTTATGTTGGTATCTAATTTACCTGTCCACCACTTTCTGAAGAGGTGACATCTGTCCTGCCAATGAATTAATTTTTTTGCTAAAATTATTGAGAATTACTTTCTGTTGTCTGCAACTGAAGTTTTCTAATTCTTATGCTTCCTAGAGGGAAGAACAGAGTACAACCACAAAAATCAGGCAAACCAGGAAATGCCCTTAGTCAAATAGGTAGCCATTATTTTATAAAACCCCTGACATTAAAAATAATAATAATTAAAAAGGAAGAAAAAAACCTCCCTAGAAAGATCATGATAATTCCGCATTTAAGCAGTGATTTAAGAAAATAAAGACAGCATTTCCATAATTATTCTTAAAAGATGTAATGACACTAATTGAGCATTGATATGCATATCAACTTGAGACAAGGACATAATGAGACACAGAACAGGAATGAAAAGAGAAGGTCCTGAAAACATCTTCTGAAACATGATCCAACTCAGGGGAACAGGGGCTGCAAGGGAGAGGCAAACATGAGCTATTATGAACTGAACACATCATTGACTTCTTACCTTTAAAAACTAGCAGTGATTGCACTAATCAAAGAAGGGGGGGATCTCAGGGATGACTCCTGTCTTAGGCAGGCCATGATCAGAGGAGACTTGATTGCAACATGGGGACAGACGCCTGCCAAGAAGATTTGATGACATAGAAATAAAGCTTTCAATTGTGAGTATCAAGAGCCCAATACCCACATCCAGTAAGTGAACCATTAGTTGGAGACAATGAGGAACTGAATGGATATTATTAGGAATCAAGTCAATGAAGGAGAAGACAGACAAAACAAACTCTCCCACAGCAAGGAGAAAAAACAAAGAGACTTAAATGAGAATCAATGATAAATACTAAAGATACATTGAAAAAACAGATTAGAAGGAAGAAATAAAACTCTTTTTTTCACAGATGGCATTGTTGTCTATATGGAAAATCCCCCCAAAATCAATAAAAAACTCTTGGAACTAATAATATTAAATTATAGCAGACAAGTATGATAAAAGATTAATATACAAGTTAATTTTATTCCCATATACCAGCAAATAACAAATGGAATTTGACATTAGAAACAAAAAATCAATGGGAAACAGTATGGAGGTTCCTCAAAAAGTTGAAAATAGAGCTACCATACAACCCAGCAATTGCACTACTGGGTATTTACCCCAAATATATCAAATGTAGTGATCTGAAGGGGTACATGCAGCCCAATGTTTATAGCAGTAATGTCCACAATAGCCAAACTGTGGAAAGAGCCAAGATGTCCATCGACAGATGAATGGATAAAGATGTGGTGTGTATATATATATTGGAATATATATATATTCCAATGGAATATTATGCAGCCATCAAAAGGAATGAAATCTTGCCATTTGCAATGACATGGATGGAACTGGAGGGTATTATGCTGAGCCAAATAAGTCAATCAGAGAAAGACATGTATCATATGATCTCACTGATACGAGGAATTCTTAGTTTCAGGAAACAAACTGAGGGTTGCTGGAGTGGTGGGGAGTGGGAGGGATAGGGTGGCTGGGTGATAGACATTGGGAAGGGTATGTGCTATGGTGAGTGCTGTGAATTGTGTAAGACTGTTGAATCACAGACCTGTACCTTCGAAACGAATAATATATTATATGTTAAAAAAAAAAAAGAAAAGAAGATAGTAGGAAGGGAAAAATGAAGGGGGGGAAATTGGAGGGGGAGACGAACCATGAGAGACTATGGACTCTGAGAAACAAACTGAGGGTTCTAGAGGGGAGGGGATGGGGGGATGGGTTAGCCTGGTGATGGGTATTAAAGAGGGCATGTATTGAATGGAGCACTGGGTGTTATACACAAACAATGAATCATGGGACACTACATCAAGAACTAATGATGTAATGTATGGTGATTAACATAACATAATTTAAAAAAAACTAAAAAAAAAAAAAAGAAACACGATACCATTTACAATAGCACCAAAAAAAAAGACTATACTAGGTATAAATCTAACAAGATATATATTATATGAGAAAAGCTACAAAACTATGATGAAAGAAATCAAAGAACTTAGAAACCAGAGAAATATCCCAGGGTCATGGATAGGAAAACCAATATTATCAAGATGTCAGTTCATACCAAATGTATCTACAGATTCAATGCAATCCCAATAAAAATTCCAGTAAATTATTTTGTGGATATTGACAAATTTGTTCTAAGTTTATATGGAAAGACAAAACCCAGAAGAGTCAACAGAATATTGAAGGAGAAGAACAGTCAGAGGACTGACACTATCTTCAAAACTTAACTAAAAAGCTATGGTAATCATGACACTGTGGCATTGGAAAAAGAATAGATAAATATGTCAATGGAACAAAATAGAGAGCCCAGAAATAGAACCACATAAATATAGTCAACTGATCTTTGTCAAAGGAGCAAAAGCAATACAATGGAGGAAAGACAGTTGTTGTAACACCTGGTGGTGGAATAGATATTCACATACACACAAAAAAGCCTATACACAGATGTTACCCCTTCATGCATTTTTCATTGGCAAAAGGAAGAAAACACTAAAAATAAAAGAAAAGTGCAGATTAAGGTGATGTGTTTATTCTATTACCTGAAGTTCTTGGGCTACATCCTGGAGATTATATTCTCTCAAATTAAAGTGATGTAGGTAGTGTCAGAAACAGGATTATTCTGGGATTTTAGATTTTTCAGGATTTTTTGCTGTTGAAATTATCAGAGATTCACAAAATTAATGTAGGAGAAAGATCTTCATGGTTCAGGTGGGAAGTGATAAGAAGTGTGGCAAACTAGATAATGTAAGTACATAACATAAGTACATAAACACAAATTCAATTTAAAAAAAATGTGCCATAAGACACACCATTAGACACCATCAGGGAAATGCAAAGATATCACCTCACATCTGTTTGAATGGCTATTATAAAAAAGACAACAAATAACAATGCAGGGATGTGGAGAAAATGGAAGCCTTGGGCACTACTGTTGGGAATGTAAATTGGTGCGGCCACTGTGGGAAACAGTACAGAGGTTCCTCAAAAAATGAAAAAATAGAACTGCCGTATGATCCAGCAATTCCACTTCTGGGTATATATCCAATGGTAATGAAATCACTATCTCAGAGACATATCTGCACCCTGCCCCCATGTTCACGGTGGCATTATTTACAATAATCAAACCATGTAAGCAATTTAAGTGTCCATTGACAGGTGAATGGATAAAGAAAAGGTGGCATAGAAAAGAAGAAAATCTTGCCACTTACAATATGGAGGAGACTTGAGGGCATTATGGGTTTTTTAAAATTCTTTTTTATTGTTATGTTAATCCCCATACATTACATCATTAGTTTTAGATGTAGTGTTCCATGATTCATTGTTTGTGCATAACACTCAGTGCTCCATGCAGAACGGAGGGCATTATGTTAAGTGAAATAAGTCAGGCAGCAAAAGACAAATACTGCATAATCTCACTGATACATGGAAGCTGAAAAAAACCAAACTCATAGTAACAGAGATCAGATCGGTGGTTGCCAAGGCTAAGTGGGTGGGGGGTGGGGTAATGAGTAAAGGTGGTTAAAATGTGCAAACTTCCAGTTATAAGATAAATAAGTTCTGGGAATGTAATGTATAGCATGACTATACTTAACCATACTTTATCATATATTTGAAAGTTGCTAACAGAGTAGATCTTAAAAGTTCTTATCATAAGAAAAAAATCATAACTATGTGAGGTGATGGATGCTAACTAACCTTATTGTGGAATCATTTAACAGTATGTACATACATCAAATCATTACGTTGGACGTCTTAAACTAATACAATGGCATTTGCCAATCATATTTCAATAAACTTGGGGAAAAAGGAGAGGAAAAACAAGTGTGTTGGACACTGAAATTAAAAATATAATACTATTTGGGGCGCCTGGGTGGCTCAGTCGTTAAGCGTCTGCCTTCAGCTCGGGTCATGATCTCAGGGTCCTGGGATCGAGCAGTGCATGGGGCTCCCTGCTCCACGGGAAGCCTGCTTCTCCCTCTCCCACTCCCCCTGCTTGTGTTCCTTCTCTCGCTTTGTCTCTCTCTATCAAATAAATAAATAAAATCTTAAAAAAATAACAATAATACTATTTACCATAATACTAGCTAAAAAAGAAGTATTTATGTATAAATCTAATAAAACATGTATAGGACTCACATACTAAAAATTATAAAATGTTAATGAAAGAATTTTTTAAAAATCTAAATAAATGGAGAGATAGAAATGCTCACGGTTGGGAGATCCAACATAGCACGGATTTTAGTTACCCTCTAAATGATGTACAAGTTTAATGTAATTCCTGTCCAAATTCCAACAAGGTTTTTTGTAGATATAGGCAATATTATTCTAAAATTTACATAGAATAGAAAAACCAATGGAATAGAATAGCTTCAATAATTTTGAAAAAGAAGAAATATAGAGGAAGAATTAATCTATCTAATTTCAAGACCTGCTATATAGCTAGAATAATCAAGATGGTGTGGTATTGGGGCTCCTGGGTAGCTCAGTCAGTTAAGCGTCTGCCTTCGGCTCAGGTCACGATCCCAGGGTTCAAGCCCTGCCTCAGGCTCCCTGCTCAACAGGGTGTCTGCTTCTCCCTCTGCCTGCCGCTCCCCCTGCTTGTGCTTTCTCTCTCCCTCTCTCTCTCTCTCTGACAAATAAATAAATAAAATCTTAAAAAAAAAGATGGTGTGGTAATGACAAAAGGACAAACATAGATCAATAGAACTGAATAGAAATCTTAGAAAATATTTCCAAAAGGCTTTTGACAAAGTTGAAAAAGCAATTCAATGGAGGAATGATAATTTAAAAAAAAATATGCTGGAAGAGTTGGACATCCTTAGGTGACACATTTAGCTTCTATCTACACCTCACACCTAATACAAAAATTAACTCAAAATGGATCACTGATTTAAATGTCAAATGTAGGGGTGCCTGGGTGGCTCAGTTGGTTAAGCGACTGCCTTCGGCTCAGGTCATGATCCTGGAGTCCCTGGATCGAGTCCCGCATCGGGCTCCCTGCTCGGCAGGGAGCCTGCTTCTCCCTCTGACCTTCCCCCCTCTCATGTGCTCTCTCTCTTTCATTCTCTCTGTCTCAAATAAATAAAATCTTAAAAAAAAAATTAAAAAGAAATAAATGTCAAATGTAAAAATTTATTAAAAGACAGGATAAAGTTTGTCATGATCTAGGGCTAGGCAGAGTTCTCAGACTTGACATCAAAAGCACGATCCATAAGAGGAAAATCAGTAAATTGGACTTCATTAATATTAACAGCTTTTTGCTCTGTGAAGTATGCTGTTAAGTGGAAGAAAAGACAAGTCACAGAGTGGGATAAAATATTTGCAAACCATATGTATGAGAAAGGACGAATATCTAGAATTCTCAAACAACAACAACTACATAAAAAACAGTCCCATTAGAAAATGGGCAAAAGATATGAAAGGACATTGCACTGAAGAGGATATACAGATGGCACATAAGCACATGAAAAGATGTTCCATGTCATTAGCCGTTAGGGAAATTCAAATTAAAACCACAATGAGATATTACTAAACGTCTACCAGAATAGATCAAATAAAAAATAATAACAGCATCAAATGCTGGCAAGGATGTACAGAAATTAGATCACTCATGCATTGCTGATGAGAGTGGAAAATAATCCAACTATTCTGGAAAATAGTTTGGCAGTTCCTTAGTAAACTAAACCTGCAACTACCATATGACCCAGTGATTGTACTACTGGGCATTTATCCCAGAAAAATAAATCTTGTATTCACCCAAAAACCTGCACACAAATGTTCGTAACAGCTTTATTGATAATAGCCAAGAACTGGAAACAACCCAGATGTTCTTCAGTGAGTGAATAGTTCCCAACCGATGGTACCTCCATACCCGGGAGTATTTCTCAGCAACAAAAGGGAACAAATTATTCATAGGCACAACAACTTGGATTAATCTCGAGAGAATTATACTGAATAAAAACATACTAGTCCTAATAGGTTAAATACCTCTTAATATAACATTCTCAAAATCACAAAATTATAGAAATGCAAAGTAGTAGTTCTTGAGGGTTAAGAAGGGAAGTGGCTGTCTAGTATGAGGGATCTTTGTGAGACAAAGTCTCTATATCTTGACTGCATCAGTGACAATATCCTGGTTGAGGTTTTGCAATAAGTTACCATTGGGGGAAGCTGAGTAAAAGAGGTACTTCGGATTTCTATTATTTCTTACAAAGGCATGTGAATCTATAATCATCTCAAAATAAAAAGTTTTATTAAAAAATAATTTACTGTGCTCACCCACTCTCTCCTACCCAACAATTCTTCTCCCAAGTATATACTCAAAAGAAATGAGAGGTAAAATCAAACACGAGACGTGTACAAGGATGTTCATAGCATCTTTTTTCATAAGAGCACCCTTTGGAAACAACCCAAATTGTGATATATCCATACAAAATATTACACAGCAATAAAAAAAGGACTATTTCTATATGTTCCAACATGGGTGAATCTCCCAGACATAATGATGAATTAAAGGAGCTAGACACAAGAGTGTACATACTGTATGAGTCCAATTTCATGAAGTTCAAGATCAAGCAAAATAATTGACAATGAAAAATGTCATAACAAAGGTTACTGCTGAGGAGGGAGGTGTTGATTGGGAAGGGGCACAATGTCTTTATCTTGATCTACGTAGTGTGAAACAGATACACCTAAATATCAAAATCCAAAAAATTGTGCCCTTAAAATTGTACCCTTTGTGCAAGTTACACCACAATCAAACAAATTTAAAAGATGCCAAATAATTTAACATAGAACAAACCAAAAATACTGTGCTAATCAAATAACATACCTCTGTAGCCTCCAGTGAAACTGTCTATAACCTGTGGTCTAGAAGAATTTTTCACCTCAATTTAGAAACACTATAAAACACAAAGACAGCTGGCTATCAGGAATTAGACTAGAAATGGGGCCATCAATCTCCCATCCAGCAGTTGAACCAAGGGCAGTAGGCAAGTAGCACATAAGGAAACAGATGCTAGGGCTAAGAACAATTACCCTCTCTGCAGTAAGCTCCAAGATGGGATAAGCCTCATATACAAGCATGAGAAAATTAACAACAGAAAAATGGAGCCTACAAACAAACAAAGAAAGAAACAAAAAAACAGTAAAAGGAAAAGCAGAATTCATTCTAAAGACTTGAGAGAAAATCCCCGAATGTGATTCCTCATTGGAACTAGAACATCAATGGGGGGGAGTTTCACTTCTTTAGCATTACTGAAAAACCTTGACTTCGGTGAAAACACAGTCTTATGAAAAAAGAGGTTAAAAAGCAATGAAGTATATGAAAAAATGAGCTGGGTCCTCTAAGGAATGAATACCAGAAAAGTAAGTATGTAGCAGTAAGCCATAAATACACCACTGGACTTGGTGAAGAGTAGAAATAACATAATCACTGATAGACAAGACAACCTGAACTGTCCTCTAAGAATGCAGAGACAAGGACAAAGCAATGGACGTGATAAGGTCTCAAATGGAAAACAAAACCAATGAAAGCAACAGCAACTGACAGAAACCACAGATTCAATGTAGAATTATAGGTGTGATTCAGGACAAAACCAGGATGTTATAAAAAAAAACCCAATAACATAATTAGACAAAATTCACGAATAAAAATAAATGAACCAAAAAAATCCAATTCTGTTATATGCAAACTGAAAGTATTGAGCATGTACTAGACCAAACTGAGGAAAATAGATGCACACCTAACTATATACAGGCTAAATATTTGAATAAGCTGGATTTATTTTAAAAAGCTCTTAGGTGCTGTGACCATCCTTAGAAGTGGTGTTAGCTCGCAAATCAACAATTCCTCCACTGTACTCACCTTTCTCCATCCCAGGCTGGGCAGAAGCAGTCAATGGGCCCACCTGTGTTCATAACCAACCAATGAGAATTGACTCAGGGGGACAGCAGATTTGGTTCCATCCCTTGAGAGATAAAAAGGAAAGAGAATATCTCTATACCGGGAATATTTGCAGAACTTGTTTTTCTCTCAAATTATGTTTGTAGGCAAGGAGAAGGTAGAATAAATAGGAAAATATATGGTTTGACCAGAACCCAAGTATCCAGAGCTCTTGAGTGACAGGGACTAGAACAAAGATGCTCTTTTTTAAAAAAAGATTTATTTGTTTATTTTAGAGAGAGAGAGAAAGAGAGAGAGAGAAAGAGCATGAGTGTGGGGAGGTGCAGAGGGAGAGGGAGAGAGAGAATCTCCAGCAGATTCCCAGCTCAGTGCAGAGCCCAACATGGGGCTCCATCTCATGACCCTGAGATCATACCTGAGCCTGAGCCAAAATAAGAGTCAGGCGCTCAACTGACTGAGACAGGCCGGTGCCCCAAAATGCTTCTGTTGAAAGGGTATAGACCCTACATCTCACCCCCAGACATACATATACATATCATGTACCCGTTTACCTTATTTAGGGCCTGAGAGAGGTCCCCAGGGAGAAGTCAAGGAGAAAAAAAAAAAAGGTCACGAACGCTGTGAACCTTGTGGCCCAGCACATAGAGATAGATACACATGGTAGGTTAGAGGGAGGGGGTAGGGCAGTGGAGATGGCAAGTTCCAGCAAAATCCAAGAGGGGAGCTGGGCTGGGCGGAGGCAACCCTGGGAGAGAACACTCTGTAAGAGAAGGAGAAATTCATACATGAGCCGTAGCCTGCACACTTGTCTGAGCCTGGAGTGGGGATCTAGATATAACATGTGGCCAGCCAGATGCTAGAACTTATCCAATGTCGGCTTTCCTGGTTGCCTGAGTGACCCTGCGGTACCTGGCTCTGGGCAGGTGCATATGATGTATGACCATCCTGGGCACTTGGGCACCTTCTCGATGGGACGCATCTTGTATGAGATAAAAAATAAGGGGGAAGCTTTGTCCTTTTCACTTGGAAAGGGAGAATCATCCTTTCATAGCACCATGGGGATTGAAATGACAGCAGTGAATTTCCTTAATAATGTGTGTACCAAGATGCCACGGCAGGTGGTGGATTGAGGTGAATGGGAATCGTGATGAGGAACTGTAAGAGCAGCAGTAACCAGTCCTGCAGAATGCTGTTCAGAGGGACAAACCCAAGGTCCTGGCACAGGAAGGCGAGCATCACACACAGGAAGCAGGCCTGGGGACTCTTAAAATCTGGGAGGAAGAAGTCTGTAAATAATTGCAAGGCAAGTAGGTGGTTAGGGGGATTAAGAGCATCCTATTTAAGGTTACAAATACATTTTGTCACTTAAACCAGGTTGACAAAGCAAGACACATACTAGTTACCCTACAGAGATCAGTGATCTCAACTTATCTCCCTAAGTGATGCTTAAATTTTCATCATCAAATGTATTTTCCCAGGGTTGAAGATTACCATCAGCCTTTGTCCTCATTATTTCCTTCAGATTATAATTGTAAAAATATTGCAAAGGGGAGTAAGCATGAAAAACAATGGGGACAATAGGAGTCGTTTATGTGAGAATTATACCAGATTAAAGATGGACATAAATCTTTGGCACTGCTCTTATCAAATGGTGGGACCTGTTTAACCTTTCCTTGACTTCTTTGACCAAATCTGGATAGCCAAACTAATGATACACCAGTTCTGGGCCTGGCCTTGAAAAAAAGCTAGCAACTGCTTTCTAAGTCTCCAGAAGTCTTGAGTGGGCATGCAAGAAACTACCCTACTGGAGCCATCCCCTAGAGGGCCCTGAATCTACATAGGGACTGAGTTGAGCTCGGCTTTCAAGCCCTCCCCACCCAAACCCCTGCTGTGTGACTGAAGTCTCTTGACCCTTCCAGACCAGACCAGCTGAATATCACTGGATCACCCCAGTCATGACCACGTGAAACAGAAGAACTGCCCAGCAAACACTTGACTAAATTCTTGACCCATGACATTGTGAGCTACAATATGAAGGGTTGCTGTATTAAGCCTACTAAGTTTGGGGGATTGTTGCATAGCAATAGATAAATAGTACAGTAGTATAGATTTCACATGCCACATAGTCTACCCAACACCCTCCTCTTGCGTCACTGCCTCCTGGGGTTTTTCTGTGTGTACGCTCATTGTGTAGATTCCCCTGAGAGAATACAGGCTCCATGTTTTGGAGAATGCCATAGGGATGCCACCAGGAAGCACAGAAAGAGCTCCTTCAGTGGTAGAGGAGGAAGCCCTTAACAGGGCTGCTTTATTCCCCTTCGCAGAACATTCCCTGAGATCTGCCTCAGTTTGCACTCACCATCTTCATACAGGAAGGTCCTACCTTGGTTTCTGAATGAGCAGCCCCTCAGTTCATAGTCTGCCTTCATCAGTTAGAAGAGATGAGCTTGTCTGATGAGGCTGAACAGGTGAATCCAAAAAGCCCCAAATGTCTAGGTTATTTTTGGTGCCTACTATATCACTCTTTACTCTGTCGAAAATAGCTAACATCTATGCAGGTCACTTTCTTAGTTGTAAATTGGAAATAACAACATCTACCTTGCTGGTACTTCGGACTATTCTAAGATTCGAATGAGATGATGTGGGTGGAAGCTCTTTGTAAACTTTAAAATGTTGGGCACTTGCAATCTATTATCATCATTATCATTACTATCCAGGAATTAGTAAATTATAGATAGTGTTGGGACATGTGGGCTTAGCATTGTGTGATCTTAAGCAATTCAGTTAACATCTTAGCAATTTTCTCATGCCTAAAGTAAGTGTTTACTAAATAATATCTAAGGATCTCTCCAGCTTGCAAATACTGTGGCTGTGATTTTTAAGAACCCATGTTTGGCACAGGCAACATTGTGCATGTTGTTCAAAGACAAATGTGACTCTATTGTCACTGGCTAAAAACTCATAATATGGTTGTTAACTCATACTTCAAAAACAAATAATAATTCAAATTAACCTTTTAAATACACATTCCCTGGAACCTGATTGTCCTTGATGGGAAATTTGGCAGCTACTAGAGCATAATGTGCTGGTGTCTTCTGTTTACCCCTCCAGACCCACTCTTTGCTCTGGCAGGCTGACTTGTATGGACCACATCAATGTGCTCCCTTGCTTCATGACATATGATTAGGTTCTGCTAGTCTAGAGGCCCACCAAGAGATGGAGGGAGAGAGAAGAGAGAAGTCAAGGTATTTATTATCTCTGCTTCCTCCCTATGGGGTCATGTGGAGATGTCTGTTCCCTTGACCCAAGGGCACAGCGTCTCTCAAGTCTTCCCTCTCCAAAAACACTACCCTTCCAAGTTATGTAAAGTGCTCTCTGCCCTTGCCTCTTTGCCCTAGGCTCAGCTGTAACTAAACCTGGAAGACTCCACAATCCGTTTGTGGGCTAGGCAGCCTCCAGGATGCCCCCCTTACCCTGTGATCCTCTTTTATAGTAATCACATCCTTGTAGAATCCCATCCTCTTGAACGTGGGCTGGATTTATTGACTCACTTCTAACAGAATACACAGGGGATATAGAATGACACTTTTGAGATGAGGTTATGAAAAGGTTATGAATTCTATATTGGGCATTCTTGCTTGGATTCCTTACCTTGGGGAAGCCAGCTACCATGTCCCAGAACAACCTTATGGAGAGAGCCGTATGACATGGGACTAAGGCCTGCCCACAACTATGTGAGTGAGCTGGAAAGCAATTCTTTTGTCCCCAGTCAAGTTTTCAGATGAGACCACAATGCTGGCTAATAGCTTGACTGCAGTCTCACAAGTGACCTTGAGCCAGAGACAACTACCTAAGCTGTGCCTGAATTCTGACCCACAGAAACTGTGAAGTAATAAATGTTTGTTGCTTTAAGCTTCTGGGCTTGGAGGCAATTTGTTATGCAGCAATAAATAACTAATACACCTTGTAATTTCCCAACATACTGGCGGTACTTTTGTAAATAGTCCTTTAATTGTCTTCTTCAAATTATTCTAATTTGACTATGCCAGATGTTTCCTGCTGGGATCATAAATAAAATAATATTTCCAGGCATCTAAGTAAATTAAATGCTCTTCTCAGGTTCATTTCCCCAAAGGCATGAAATGAATAGATCATGATTGAATAGAGAAATTTCCCCGAGTCTTTGAGACCTCCAGGTCCCTTGAAAGATTCAGATTTATTTTCCAATGGTGGTAGGTGGGGAAATTTGTGTTTTTAAGGATTTAAAAGAAAATCAGCTCCTTAGCTTTAAGGTGAGAAATGGAGGTTGCCACTTCTTTTCCAAGAACATCCAAAAGCACTGGAGTGCAGGACATCCAGGCTAACAGACTTTGGATTAAATGGCTAGCAAGTGGGTGGCTCCTTCAAGGACTTCTTCAAGGACACAGTGTCCCCGCCATGGCTGCTTAGATAAGAGGAACGAGAATCTTCTTCATAGAAACCCATCCTCCTGTGTGGGACCTCACAAGCCTTGGTAGCCAAGATGTCACTAAAGCTGGAGCAGATGAGAAACAGTGAGAAGTTAGAAGAGCGGTGAGAGTATAGGGTGGTGACAGTGATAACAAACGGATCTTTAGTTCTTGGTTATGAAAGTCAGACTGCCAATCCCCTCGCCTTGTTTCCTGAACCCTCTCCACAGACACCTTGGACTACATAAGGTTTCGGGTTTTGTTTTTTTGACAGTCCAGGGAAGGTAGAAATGGGGATCAAGTCAATACTTAGTTAAAATAAGGACACTTTTTTAAAAAGTAGCATTGCTTGCACTTTGCAAAATGGGAAATAATTGATGACCTGTTATAATGAAAACCAATGTGGTTACTGCAGAAAGTTCAATAGCGGAAGGAACCTCCCAGGTGCCTCCACCCAGGGAGGCTACACCTGAAATGTGACGGGGGCCCAGCGGCATGGCTCCTAGCAAACTTCACTGAGTGATCACATCCATTATGTCAGCGGATTTCTGTGTGTGGTCCAAGGCTAGGTTTTGAGTATTCCCCTCATCGAGGTGTTCAGCACATCCTTGCCAAATAAATGAATAAAAATGGAGGGAGGGATGTATCTCAAGGCTGGATTGGCATATGAAACCACAGTGTCAGAGTATTAATTTAATATATACATATATATTTATGTGTATACACATACATACATGCCATAGGAGTAGGAACTCAAAGTTGAGAAAAGAGTATTCTCTTCTGCAGGTATTTTATATATGCCAAGATTGATAATAATCCAGTGGCTTGCAGAGTACAGGAGTGGAGAAAGGCTGTTCAAATGAGCCTGCTGTTCAGTGATCTTAGCTGAGGGGGCTCAGCACTTTTGCCACTGCTCCTTCTTCTTTTCTTCTTCTTCTCCCTCTTCTTCCTCTTCTTCTTCCTCCTCTCCTCCTCCTCCTCCTCTTTCTTCTTCCTCTTCTTTTTTTCTTTTTTACAGTGCTGGCCTTGACACTGGAATGGAATTGGAATATAGCAGATCCTGCCTCTTGCTGCAGAGTGCTTGAATGGTCACTGCTCCCATATTCTCCATGCTTCTCCCTTTTCTACACTCCCATGGTTCACTTCTCCCCTTTCTGATTGAGAATTTCTTTATTTAAAGATATTCCTTGGTCCACATTTCATTATCCATGATTCTGAAATCCCCAAAGCTCTGCAAACCAAAAACTGTGGTAAATTTAGGGCAAATCTGACCTGAAATAACATGAAGCTATTTATAAACTTCATCTATGCATCCTGGTGTGAGATTCATACTTCCATCGCACAAATATTGATGATTTTCATAACACATTATGCTAAGGGTATTATATAACGTGTGCTCTATGCATTCTTTTGTAAAAAACAATCTGATTTCTGAAGCAAATTCTGCCCCTAGGGTTTCAGATTTATTAAAACCCAATCTTCCAAGCTTGGAAACTCTTCTGTCTCTTTAAGATGACTTTGCACTTACCTGCCTTGATCCTTTCTTTGTTGGTTTTGAAGTCTAACTCTCAGAGAATCATTTTACTTGCCTTGTTTATCAGTTTGGGGGAACTCTTCACTGTAATCCTTACGAGCTGATAATTGGGAGCAAGTAGTAGATCTGTGCAGAAGGAGAGGTGGGGTGTTGGTAA
Source organism: Mirounga angustirostris (assembly GCF_029215605.1). Classification (NCBI taxonomy): domain Eukaryota; kingdom Metazoa; phylum Chordata; class Mammalia; order Carnivora; family Phocidae; genus Mirounga; species Mirounga angustirostris. The sequence continues at coordinate 42,419,947 of NW_026991720.1, forward strand.
GGAGGACGGGGGGGAGGAACGTCTTCAGGGCTAGCTGAGCTTTCAAGGATAAGGAAAGTCCTTTCTTGGATAAGGGACACCAGGTTTCCAGGCAGAGATAACCACGCAGAGACGTGAAGCAGCACAGAGCGCCCGGAGAACCGAGAGCAGCTGACTCACTGTTGGGGCTGGGAGAGGTGACAAGAGGCTGCCTGACAGCTGACCCTGGGAGAGTGGAGGGGAGTGACTCAGGGGTTTCTCACAACAGACAGAACTGTAATCCAGAAATCCATGCAGTCAACAGTGCAAAGAGAATACACTGGAGGGAGGTGAGGAAGGGGCAGGGGACAGGAAAGGCCCTCGCTCAGCTCCAGGAGACCGTTTCAGAACCAAGGCAGTGGGATGCAGAATGGAAGAAAAGAGAAAAAAAAAGTTTAGAACAGAGAATCGAAGGCTGTAATGTTCCATACCGTGGGGGGAGGGGTGCATTAAATCAAAGTCCTTTGATTGTTGCCGATGGAGCAAAGGTCACTAAGCGAAGGTCAAATCTGAACATTCTTAACAGCCAGTTGCTCCTTATTTTGAAACGAGAAAAACTGAATCTCACCGGAGTGGAGGGGGCCAGCCAACACACAGTGATGGGCAGTGCATGGAATTTGAGGTTGGCCCACCTCTTTATTGTAACCTGGAGCAAAACAGTTCCCCCCTCTAAACCTTAGTTTTGTTATCTGAAAAGCAGGGACAGTATAATCATCATGGCAGGATTTGTGGGAGAATGCACACAGTAAGTCAATGAGGTTATGCATGCAAAAATTTCTGCCAGGTACCAAGGGAACAAATGACTACCAATTACATCCGAATGAGCAGAGAGGTTAAGGGTCTCCCCAGGGTTGCAGAGCAGTGACAGACATAGGATTCTGATAAAGGATCTCTGCTCCATCCCGAATACCTCCGGAAAGAAGGCACCCTGGGCTTAGCCTAATATATAGCAGGGGACAGACAATATAGAGCATCTTGTCTGCACCATTCTGCTTTCTCTTACAGAATTTACCATTAGTAGAAGATCATTCCTTTGCCTTGTATAAATTTTTGTCAACATGAATCATAAGTACAGAATCGACCACCAGCCTTTAAATGTCAAAGAGATTTGGCAGAGGGAAATACTGCAATTAAAAGTCTACTTGACAGGATAAACAGATACAATTTCCTTTAGGGTGTTTTGTCTCATTTTCCTTAGCTAGTTAACTGGCTACAGACACTGAGAGGCAATTACTTGATTCAATAAATGATTCCCACTCCAAGTTGTGGATGGCTATGCATACAATTTGTTTATTTTTTAAGTGGGCCAGAAAATCCTAACTTATGTCTCTAATTGGTATCAGCTGTTTTGTATGCCCTGTCAAGCTCATGGTATATCGAGAGCATTTCTTGGTCAGTGACAGGGCTCAAAAATGGCTGACCCAAGTCACTGCTGTCATTGACCAGCTGGATCTGAAAGCCCACTGTGTATTTGGCGAGCTGGTGTTCACTCTTTCTCGCCTACAGAAAAGACAATCTCATGATGTGAATGCTGGATAGGCAGGGATTACAATTCTGCTTTGGCTACTTATTATTTTAGTGGCCTCTTGAAGATTGCTGACTTAACTTCTGCGGTGTTAGGGATCTTACTTTGGAAATATAAAATGAAAATGATGATACATTTCTTGTAAAGAGGTAGGCAAGCTAGTACATAGTAGGTGCTCAGTTAATGTGATGTTTCCTGCCTCGGACAGACAGAATGTGAGGGTTTCAGTTGTAAGAGCCCTAGAACTTCCACTCATTTACAGTCCTCCTTCCCATCCCCCTCTACGTCTTCACATCCTGCTTCACATCTAAAACCCCATATAATCTTCCTTGAATCCTATATTTGTGCAAGTAATTAGTTTGGCTAATTTTTTACTGAGACCACTTAGATGAAACTTCTACTGGTTGCTTTATTTTGTTTTGTTTTAAACCTAAAATAGGTCCATACTTTTGGTTCATATGCTTGTTTTATACTTTTGGTGTAAAAACTAAGTAGCAGGGTTACTAGGCCGTGAGTTCCTTGTGTTGGAGACTCTCCTACTAGCTTTGCACATCCCGTCTTAGCACAGGACTTAGCACATGTCGGTGTGTAGGGAACATCTCTGATTCGTCTTATCTGAGGGTTTTGAGGTTTTCCTGTCCTCTGGCCGCATGGCTGCAAGTGTGTCCTCCAACTCCCCTCATCAGGAGTCACTTACCACATGTTTTGCTTTTAACAGTTCTCGGATTTTTACTTTAATGACTCTGTTCCATTCAATAACCTCCTAGTCTGACTCAGCAATTCTCAAATGACAACAAAATGCTCTTTAAAATACATTAAAAGTTTATCTCTGAATAAAACTCAGGATAAGAAAGTGCTTAAAAAACAAACAAAAGACCTGCAATTTAAAGTGTTTGCTCAGGGGCGCCTGGGTGGCTCAGTCGTTAAGCGGGCTCAGGTCATGATCCCAGGGTCGTGGGATCGAGCCCCGCATCAGGCTCCCTGCTCAGTGGGAGGCCTGCTTCTCCCTCTCCCACTCCCCCTGCTTGTGTTCCCGCTCTTGCTGTCTCTCTCTCTGTGTCAAATAAATAAATAAAATCTTAAAAAAAAAAAAATAAGAGTTTGCTCAGATTGCAAATACATTGGAGGTGGTTTATTGATGGGAAATGACCCAAGAAAAGTAAGACCAACTAATTCCATCCTCTCTCTTCTTCCATCGTCTTCCACACAGTTTTGGTGTGCATGTGTAAAAGTAATAATTGCTAACATTTATTAGCTGTCAATAGGTTAAGACCCTAGGAGCTACTACCATGTATCAGGCCCAACATCAGTGTTTCGCATGTCCAACTTCTTTGTTCCCACAATGATCTCATGAGGTTTGGTACTATTGTCTGCATTTTAACTGGTGAGGAAATTGGAGCACAAAAAAGTTAAACAACTTGCCCAAGGTCACAACTAGTATGGTATCCAGACAGGATTTGAACAGGAATCAGATTTTTAAGCCAAAGCACAGGAAGAGTCAATATTACATATCTTATCTGAAGAATACAAGAAGATAACATCCACCAGAAAGGCACACCTTGCCATGGACTTCTAATAAGTACAGCCATACATTCCAAGGTCAAATGGGAATTCCCTTCAAATGAAGCCACAATGAGAGTGAGTACACTTCTTAGGCAACACAAAGCTGCAGGTAAGAAAAAGATTGAAAATCTCTATCATTATAAAATATTATGTAAGTCGTTAACATGTGCATAAATACTAATTTGAATGATACACTTAGAATTATATTTGCACATGTATATGAGTACATGTGTATATGTGTGTACTCATACTTAGAGGGATATATAATGATAAGTATATAGATACATATGGATATATAGGACATGCCTCAGACATGTATATATTCATCGCATGTACTACACATGTCTGGGTAATATAACTCAACTTAATTTAAATATGCCACTCTGGTGCTCTGGTCTTTCCTCTCATTACAGCTGCCTCTACAAGGCCAGGCTCTGTACAGCCTTCCGCAAGTTCCTTAGAGGTGTGGCCTAGTATTTTCTGGTTTTAGGCCCCTCTCACTTCCTAGCCTTCGGCATCTCTAGAACAATAACCACTCACAAATGAAATCTGGGGAAGCCGACGACTTGTCAAACCACCCTGACTGATGAGACTGGCAGGTAGCAGACAAAAGCTTTCCCCTTGCTTATCTAGACCCATGATTCTGAGATCCATTTGATAGGTTTTCCCAAAGGCTCACGATATGAAGGGATTGGTCATCCACTGGGTGGCCAACTTCTGGTGCAGGCTTGTGCTAGGGTTCCCTCCTTCCTCAGCTCGTCACTGGCTTTGGCTCTCTGCAATCACATTCTCAGATAAAACTACTCATCATAAGCCTTCACCTCAGATTCTGCTTTGGGGGACACTAGGCTAAGACAGGCATTATTTAACTTATATTTTCTTTATTCAATTATTTGTTTTATTGCTAAAATACAGTAAAAATTAGAACTTCAACAAGTCATATTGTACGTTTCATCGCTTGTCAAGGGTCATCATTTCAGTTTATAGCTTTTAAAAATAAGAACTTTCCATAGTAAAAGGTTTACAGCCTGGGAAACATTTATTGCTGGCCAGGAATGGTCTGGTGATTGGAGTCAGTGAAATAGTGATTTGTGTCACGTGTTTCTGGAAAACAAATTGAAGTCATTCTTTAAGCCAGATCTCAGTTTCAAGAAAAATTATATGGCATCATATACAAGTTCTGGTGGGGACATTATGACTTTCAAAGGCCGTGCATTTTACTAAATGTATAACATGCCTATGTGAAATATTAATAGGGGCACTGTTGACTCATTCCAAATGTTAAAAAAAAAAGAAGGGGAAGATGACGGATGCCTGCGGAGTGATATATTGTGGTTCCCCTATCAAGCGGCAGGTTTTTTTGCTGAATCAAGTTCAAAATCAGAATAGTTCTCTGCTTAGCAAGCAAGCTAAGCCATTTCCAAGTGGCTATTTATAATTTGGGCAGTGCAGGAGGAGAAAAACAGGTCAAAATGTCATCTTGAGGCATCTTGGTGATCAATCTTTTAGGATCTTCTAGGGCAGGGTTTCTCAACCTCAACACTATTGATATTCTTGCTGGATAATTTTTGTTGTGAGGAGCTGTGCTGTGCATTGTAGGATGCTTGCATCATCCCTGGCCATGGCCTACTGGATGCCAATAATATCACCCACACCCAAGTTGTGACAACCAAAAATGTCTATGGACCTTGCCAAATGTCCCCTGCGGGACGAAGTCACTCCCAGCTGAGAACCATTGACTTAGGGCAATGCAGATGCTGATTGGTTCATGTGATGGGATGCCTTACAACACAGAACAAAGGGTTCAAAGTCTTTGAAGAGGTTCTTGTGAGACAGTTTAGGACAGTGAAATGATCAAACCAAAGCAAACTTTACTAATAGCCAGCATATGTGGAGTGGGCAAAGATGAGTAGCCTAAAACAGTGATTCCCCACTTTAGTAGTGCCTGAGTCACCTGAAGAGCTTGTTAAAACAGATTCCTGGACCGCAACCCCAGCGAACCTGACTCAGTAAGTCTGATGTCTTGATGAACCTGGTTCAGCAGTCTAATAATTTGTATTTCTCACAGTCTCCCAAGCAGAGTTGGGAGATTATAAACCACCCTTTAAATAGCCTTGGGTTAAAAATTAGAGGATCTTGACTTTTGGCAATTCACTTGAACTGTATTGGTTTCAGTTTCAAGTAGAATGGGATAGATACGCAGACATATAAGCAACAAAGGGAAGAGGGGCCAGGATAGTAATATATAAAGAAGACACTGGGACAACTAGGGAGGTCAAGATATATTTGTGTTGAAAGTGATGCCATGTGGAGTCCCCCACTAGATGTGAACTTCAAGACCAATTCATCTCTGATATGATAACAGGCACATAGTAGGTATTTACTTCAGATATTTCAGTTATGATATCTGCACCCAATAACACTTTTGAACTCAAACAGCCCACCTTTGCCCCTGCTGAATGCACAGCCCCTTCTGAATGCAAGATCTCTATGTCTGCTGTTGCTAACCAGACTAAAAGTGGGGCATGTGACAAAGAGCAGTGAACTCACTGGGTAGCCGGCACATGTGAGGAGCGGGGAGCTAGGCCAATCAGGTTATCTCCTTGAGGAGTATGAACTTTAAGAAATGAACCCAGTGAGAGCCATCAGTAGTGGGAGCTAAATCTAATGTTCCTGAGAAACTGAGAGTCCAGAAACCATGTAGGAAAAAAATACAAGGAGGCAGAAACAATGAGTAATTAGCTCATATACACATATATTCAGATAGAAATGGAGATATGTGGTTGTCAATAGACTCTTCATATCTCTACATGGGAAGCTCCTTCCTGCTTTTCTGTCATGGATCAAATATGCCCCAGGGAAGCAGTCTGTGACCACTCAGGCCAAGGTGGCCCAACCCCCACAAGCCATTCTCCATCATGGTCTTCCTTTTAGTTTCTTCATGAGATTTGTCACTGCTGCGTGTGATGGTTAATTTTATGCGTCAACTCGACTGAGCTAAGGGATGTTCAAATAGCTGGTAAAACATTATTTTGGGGTGTGTCTATAATAGTGTTTCCAGAAGAGATTAACATTTGAGGTGGCAGACTGAGTAAAGAAGATTGCCCTCACCAGTGCGAGTGAGAGTCATTCAACTTATTAAGGGCCTGGGTACCACAAAAGAATGTGCTCATGGATAGACCACTGAGGTGGTTAATGGGTTTACAGGTGTTCATATATATATTGAATCCATTTCTGTTAATTGAGTCCCCACCTATGGGGACCATATTGGTGGGCAAATGATCCAAACTATCCCAATCATAATACCCAATTCCTCTGTTGTGTCATTACTTGGACCAAGGGATGAGTGTGTGTGATGATTAGTTTTATGTGTCAACTTGGCTAGCCTAAGGTACTCAGTATATAACTATACACTAAATCTATATGTAGCTGCAAAGTTATTTTATAGATATGACTGATGTCTAAAAGCAGCTGACATTAAGTAAAGGAGATTACCTTGATAATGTAGGTGGGCTTCATTCAATCAGTTGAAGGCCTTAAGAGCAAAACCTGGGGTATTCCAAAAAAGAAATCCTCTCCCAAGACTGCAATATTAACTCCTGCTTAAATTCCCAGTCTGCCAGACTGCCCTACAAATTTCAGACTTGTCAGTACCCACAGTTGGGTGAGCCAATTCCTTAAAATAAAACTCTGAAACACACACACACACACACGTATCCTACTTGTTCTGTCTCTCTGAAGAACTATGACTAAGCTGAATCAATCAGAATCCTTCTCCAGGATTTTTAAAATCTTTCATCTCTAATTGCAGATCTTCAAGGACATGGTAGAGCCCTGAGCAAATGCTCTACATGGGATCATCCAGTTTGAAAGTAATGAAGCCCCCATGTGGGGATGCAGAGGCCAGAGGTGGAGACAGATTCTCAGCAGACAGAGAGTACGGAGCCCTGTTCCAGGGGTTTCTGAGGTCAGCTGTAATCCCTTTCTCCCTGTAATTGGTTTATGTGGGCAACAAACCTTCTGGCTTGAGCTAGTTTGAAATGAGCTTCTGTCACTTTCAAGCAAGTTTTTGGTATTGGCAGGAAGTCAAGACTGGGGTTCAGGTTCTGTTTCTTTCTGGATGAGTCTCTTGAGAACACTTGGTAGGAGGATATTAAGTCTTTGCAGGTCATGGGGAGTGATGACTACACTTGTTCTGATTTCCCATGTAGATGAACAATATAGGTGCAAACCAACATTGTTTTCGGGGCACTTGGGTGGCTCAGCCGTTAAGTGTCTGCCTTCAGCCCAGGTCATGTTCCCAGGGTCCTGGGATCAAGCCCCACTTTGGGCTCTCTGCTCAGCGGGGAGCCTGCTTCTCCCTCTCCCTCTGCCCCTCCACCCCTGCTTGTGCTCTCACTCTCGCGTGCTCTCTCTCTCAAATAAATAAATAAATAAAATCTTTAAAAAAAAAAACATTGTTTTCATGCCTATGCAAACGCTACAGATAAATTTATACTTCAGCCATACCTCCTTGTAATTCACTTTACCACTTCCACTTTCTCTGCTTAAATAGCTCGTGTTTATATTGAATGACCCCCACTACAGTCACAGCTGATTGGGGCAAGGCTCAACATCTTACCCAAAGAGAGGCAAGTACAAGCTGGCCAGTGCCCAAGCACGTACGAGCTCTAGCTCCAAAAGATGGGCTGGGTGGGTCAGATTCCATTCTTGGGAATTTGGATATAGACAACTATGAACCTGAGTTAGATGTAGGGCTAGATGGTAAATCAAATTTATGATGTTGAGCTGAAGACACGGCAGTTCAAAATACATGTGTCTAACCCACAAGAAAGCAGAGCAGGGGAAGAAGATGCCAGTTGGTAGAGAGAGAAGCATTTAGCAGATGTGCAGTGAGAAGCAGGTGCCGTGCAGTTGAGTGAGTTCCAGCCCTGTTCTCATGAGGTGCAATGATGCTGAGCTCCCTGCCAAGTAAAATAAAGCTTTCTTTATCGGAGTTATTCTGAGATGATCCTCTGTCTCGTGCAACCACACAGGCCACCTGGAACATGTTCACTGTGATTGGAAAGTGCTTATCACGAGAAGAGCCCCAGACTGCAACACTTTAACTGGAAACAGACAGGAAATGCTTTTTAGATGGCAAAGCTTCTTAGTAAGAAACATCGACTTGCAAAATGTAAATTCCAAATCATCTGTTAACATTTACTGAGAACAAACAACTCTCAGAGACCTTATTTCTTGATTAAATGATTTTTCCCCCTGTGAATACAGAACTGGTATTTTAGATAAATATAATATCGATGTATGTTATTACATAGTCTGTAAGTCTCATTTTTGTGGGAGAGGGAATCTTGGGGAGGTGATGTGTGCAATGCGTACAGCCTTGGTGGTGGTGATGGCTTCACAGGTGTGTACTTACCCCCAAATCCATCAAGTTTCACGGGGCAAATATGACTGGCTTTTTATATGTCATAAAATGGTTAAACAATCTCAATTTTGCTATTGTACATTTTTTAAAGGAAAAAAAAGCCATAAATGATCTCATTTTTATTTATTTTTATTTATTTATCTTTTAAAGATCTACTCTTTTTTTTTTTTTAAAGTAAGTTGTATGCCCAGTGTTGGTGCTTGAACTCAAGACTCTGTGATCAAGGGTCGCCATACTCTACTGACTAAGCCAGCCAGGTACCCCAACAATCCCATTTTTATTTTTTTTAAATTTTATTTATTTATTTGAGAGAGAGAGAGAGAGAACACGAGCAGGGGGAGGGGCAGAGGGACAAGCAGACACCCCGCTGAGTGCGGAGCCCCACGAGGGGCTTGATCCCAGGACCCTGAGATCATGCCCTGGGCCAAAGTCAGACGCTTCAGTCAGTCTGACTGACTGAGCCACCCAGGCGCCCCAATAATCCCATTTTTAAATGACAATAACATTTAGGACACAAGAGAGATTGATAAAAACTATAACCAGATTTTTTGAGAAGAAGAAAAACCAATGTGGTAAAAAAGGAAGAAATTGTCCTAGTCTAACAGGAAAGTGAGAAGGATGTTGAAATAAACCAAGGGCATTAAAAAAAAAAAGCCATGCAAATCCTATAACAGGTTGTGTTGTCGTTTTTTCCCCCAAACAAGGAATGCAAATTATAATGTCAGCCCAGAGACATAACCTGGGACTAATCAGAAATCAGCATTAACCTGCACAGCTTGGGAATGGCCTTCTCATCAGGCGCTTAGTATATGAATGTCCATTTGTGCAAGATGAATGAGTGCATGTGCCATAATGAGGCCATGGCATTTGGCTATGATGATGGCCCCTGATGACCAAAGCAATCCATAAATTATAATTGAACTACAACTGAGAGCAAGCAGCATGTGACACAATTCATTCCTGCCACCTCATTCTAAATTCAAGCCTAGAACTGTGAATGCAGGAGCTGAAAGGCAGGGGTGAGGGTTCTGTGAAGAAAACTCTCCTTACCTTCAGCTTCATTTGTGGCTTCTAATCTGGAGGCCTTGAGGTTCAGAGCTTTATAGAATTGCCACTAGTGGACAGGTTTTCCTAGATTTTAGTAGGGGTCAAAAATTGTAGTCAGCAAAAATTGTCCATTCATTCCTTTATCTATTCCATAAACATTTTCTTGTTCCTTAACTGTGCACTGGAAATTGCTACACAGAAGCTCATCATAGTCCCACGAAGGAGCAATCACGTACAGATAATCTAAGACAATGGGCAGTAGTGTTAGAAGTATACTCACAGGGTTCTATGTAAATTCCCAACAGGGATTGTGTGAAACAACTTGAATGGGTCAAGGAAGCCTCCCCAAATTTGATGGGCACTACCGAAGCCAAGTCTTAAGAATGAGCAGGTGTTAGCCAGCCAAAGGAGGGAGTGAGACATTCCAGGTTCAGGTACTGAATGAGTGAAATGATAGAGGTGAGAGCATGTGCATACAAGAAAAATTCATACAGCCTTTCACAATGCATGAGAGTGCTGATTTAACTCAACCTGTCCAATGTCAATTACTATTTTAAAAACTGAGCACCTATTATGTACTTAGGTACTTAGAAACTGCTGGGGTGACAAAATTGAATAAGGCATGAAGCCCACCCTCCATGAATTAACAAGCTTAGAAATATAATTCTGTAGCAAAATGAATTAAAATAAAATACAAAGTCACCATCACAAAGATATGACAAAAGATCTGTGGAAGGCCCAAGGAAGAGATAAAAACTCAGATTTCTAATGGTTTTTTAAGGAGATGACTTTTGAGCTGGGTCTTGGCAAATTGCAGAATTTCTCAGGTGAAGGAGTCCAAATTCCAGGCAGAGTGAAACTGGAATCCTCATTTTCTTGAAGGAGATAAAAAAGACTGGAGCAGTGGATTCTCCAGGGGAGGCTAGGGGAGATTAGTAGAACCACAAACTAACCCTTCGAAGAAGACCAGGGAATTTGTCTTGAAGTGATGCTTGCATAACTCTACTAGTATGTGGATTTTATTTTGAGTGGTTTGAATAGAGGTGCAGATGCAGATTATGGGGGGAGTAAAATCTGCCCTACTCCCTCCCCATGGCTTGGCTCACCACAGAACTAGAGTGCTCTAGAGTACTGGAAGCATCCTTCCCCAAGACAGACAATTAGAGCATGTGACACTAAGGAGCCTGGTCTCACAACACCTCACCTGGTTCCAGAGGGTCTCTGGAGTTTCTCACCACTGTTCTTGTTTCTCCATTCACCAAACAGGTCTTGATCATAAACACCCCCTTACATGGTAAGGTAAGAGTAGTAAGAAATAAACCTTAAATCCAATGATCTTCTTTCCCAACAGACCCCAGGAAGTCAAGATGTTGTTATCAGTCATGGAGTGCCAGTGCAGGGTATGCTGGGACATAAAAGGGCTTATTAGGGCAACTTGCAACAAAGGGAGAAAGTATCTGTAATTGTGGGCCAGCCAGGAAACCTGATAGGATGGGGACTTGTCCAGTGTCTAAAAATTTTGATGAGTTCAAAGATGACCCCGGCAATTCCTGTTTCTAAGAGGAATCTAGTGTGGTGGGTGGAATAAGACAGAGAAAAGAGTCAGGCAGATCGACAGATTGTGGTTCCAGGTAGTATTCCTTTTACTTACAAGGCAGCAGTTTGTGAAAGAGATGATGATCTAGGGGTGCCTGGGTGGCTCAGTCGGTTAAGCGTCTGCCTTCGGCTCAGGTCATGATTGCAGGGTCCTGGGATTGAGTCCTGCATCAGGCTCCTCACTCAGTGTGGAGCCTGCTTCTCCCTCTTCTTTTCCTCCCCCTACTCCCCGCTTACTCTCTCTCTCTCTCAAATAAATAAATAAATAAAATCTTAAAAAAAAAAGAGAGAGAGAGAGAGATGATGGGCTACAACTAGTCCTCAAGGAGAGGAAGGGGTTATGGAGAGCCAGGCAGCAATGCAGGGACCTCGCATGCTTCTAAATTGTGGGCCAGGGTGCTAGTCTAAGTAGGGATCAAGAGTGCTTATCAGGGAAACTGAGTCAAAGCCCCATCTTGAGAAGTAGACTGGCACAGGGCAAGGAGAAAAGAGAAAGTGGGCTGATACATATTGGTGGCTTAAAATAGGCCCAGAGCCCGCCCCCACATGACAGATCTCTGGGATGACAGATTCCATGAACCTGTGGGTTGGGAGCTCTAACGGGATTTCTGTTGTGATTGGGACTATCTTCGGGGATGAACGGGCCGGGGTCTGGGCCTGCCCTGGTGGGAGTGGGCATAGCCTGGAAGGCCTAGGGAGAGTCGGAGGAAAGGAGCAGCGATCTCAGCGTGCCATCCAGGTACAAGTGTGTAGGAGCAGCAGGAAGCGGGCTACTGGCGGGGAGCCTGTCTCTGGGACAATCACGGCCTGCTAAACGGAGGCTCTGAGGCACCCAGCAAGAACGCCTGGGGACACAGCCCAGGAGTACACAAGGAAGAGGAATGCGAGGGCTGAGCTGCCGTGCCCTGCTCAGATTCCTTAATTCCTTCTTAGCGATTCAGAGTGGATTTTCCAGTCTACAGATTAGTCACAGCCATTGTTTCTTCACCTTTTGTTTCTTTTTGCTCAGCCTCTGGGTACCATTGCTCATCCAAATCACAAATGAGGGTGAAGAGATATGAAATATTCTGAAATAATTTGCATTTTTTTATAAAGTTTGGAACAAAGGAGGAGTGGTCACCCATAGCTGATAAGACTTTTTTCTGGCATAGAGCACCCAGGCAGAATCACCCCCACGAATGGCCCCAGGGTTCACAACTTATGAACAGTTGTGGGCACCAGCATATGGGGCCGACCAGTGGGGGAGACTGGTGAGAACCACTGGTGGGGCTGAGATGCAGTGAGGTGTCTGGTATTGCCTATCTATTGTTGTGCAACAAGTCACCCCAAAACTTATGGCTTCAAACAGTAATAATTACTTATTATCTTATGGTTTCTTTTTTTTAAAGATTTTTTTTTTTTAATTTATTTATTTGACAGAGATAGACACAGCGAGAGAGGGAACACAAGCAGGGGGAAGTGGGAGAGGGAGAGGCAGGCTTCCCTCTGAGCAGGGAGCCCAATGCGGGACTCGATCCCAGGACCCCGGGATCATGACCTGAGCCGAAGGCAGACGCTTAACGACTGAGCCACCCAGGCGCCCCTATCTTATGGTTTCTATATGTCAGGAACTCAGGAGCCGCTTGACTTGGGAATTCTGGCTCAGAGTCCCTTACAAAGTTGTAGTCAGAGGTCAGCTAGGACTACAGTCATCTGAAGACTGAGTAAGGCTGGACCATCTACTTCCTCCAAGACGGCCTACCCTCAGGGCTGGCAAGTCGGTGCTGGCTGTTAGTGAGAGGCCTTACTTCCTTCCCTAATGGGCCTCGCCACGGAGTTCTCACAATATGGCGACTGAATTCCCCTATAGTGAGCAATCCAAAAGACCCAGGTGGAAGACACAATGTCTTTTCTGACTAGACTTGCCAGTCAAGTGCCGTCATATCTACAGAGGTCTACTAGCCCCACGGGCCAGCCTCGCTTCAGTATGGGAGGGGGCTACTCAAGAGCATGAATATCAGAGATGAAGATCATTGAGATGAGGATCATGAGAAGCTGGCTACCACAGTTTCTAAGTATCCCATAAACTGTTACCTCCCTACCATTCCTCTGTGGCTTTGCATGTTCCCTTTGCCTGGAAATTTCTGCTGCTTTTTCTTCTCTCTCAAGGGCCCGCTCAGTTTCCTTTCTCTAAGAAAGCATTGCCAACATTTGCAGACAGCACTTCACACATATATCTATTTTAAAGCTTGTCTGTCTGTGGACCTGTTAGTCTGCTGATGGCACTTGGGACTGGCATAGACTTGGCACTCAATAATGCTGGATGAATGGATGAAGGAATGAATGCTTATCATCACATCGAAAGGCATCTGTGGCTTATAATTCTCGTTTGCCTTCTGAGACTTCAGGATCGTCCTCAACAGTCGTTATAAACCAAATTCTCTCATATGAATAGTTGAGAGGAGTAGAGAGTACATGGTATGTCTTGGCTCCATGCAAACTTCGCTGGGCATGATCCTCCTTACAAGTTTCTCAATTATAAAATTCCAAGAGAGACATATGATCATAAAATCTGAAATCCTACAAATATTATTTGTAGGATTTTATTTTTAGATATGTCCTTGTCTCACCAAATGTTATCAAGTAAGCCAAATAAATAAGAGAAATTGTAAAGCAAGAGAACATCAACCATAAAAAGAGAGAGGGGTGGGGCACAGCCATGAGACAAAAGCGATCAAATGAAGTAGATAATGGTTGAGGTGGGGTATCAAAATTGCCAAATTTGAAACATAAATTATTTTCAACATGGTTATTGTTCTTCAAAATATGCTTTATTTAATTAATTCATGAGAGGATCATGATGAATCTGCAGCTTACGAATTGCTTTTTAGATTTTTGTTTTAGATTTAGATTTTGTTCCTCCAAGTGTGTGGGTAGAGTCTTAAATACAATTTCCTGTTTGAACTCTCTAAGTGTTTTCACTCAGCAAACAGTTGACAAAAATAAGTTTCAAGATAATGAGAAATGGTTGGGGCAAAGGGGACTTCTGAAGAGAATTGATTCTGGCTGGGCCCAGCATCTGAGGACAAAGCAGTACTTAATGATCCAGACTGGAGTGTCCTGGCTCACCACTGAGGCACCATCTTGGTAGTCAGTCCACTGAACCCTGTGCCGAGATTCCTGCCTTTGGGGATTTTGGCTCTCCGTTACTGTGAGTGTCTGTGAAGCCAAGGTACAGGCAATCACTCTAATGCAGGGGCAGCCACACTGAACTCCTTGGGCAAGTTTTTTAATCTCTTTGAGCCTCAATTTCCCTATCTATAAAATGCTATCTGCTCCATAGGATTGGTTGTAGTAAACACTATAAGTTTATTAAATATACTTAAAAAGACATACCCCTAGCACTCTATGCCTTCCCTTTCTCTTCCCAGCTCACTAGTCCCTCTCTCCTAACACTGCTCCTCTACCTCAGATTCCTTACACCTGGCTAGCATTTTCTAGTAATCATTTCCTTTAGAAGGCTTTTCCTGGTTCCCACCCATTCCATGAATAAGTTTTCTGTGCTTCTATGAGATTCTTAGCACTGGGTACTATATATGAATGTTCATCATATAGAACTGTAGTTGTCTGTTCACTTATCTGTATTTACCCATTAAAATATTGTCCAAAGGGCACAAATTATGCCCACCTTGCTCATCATTGTATTGCCAGCACTAAACCTAAAACATGATCTATTGTAGGAATTCCATGAATGTGAAAAGAGCATAAAGGAAAAGCAGGAAGGAAGGGGGGGGAAGGAGGAATAGGGGAAGGAGGGAAGGAAGGAAAGGAGGAAGGAAGGAAGGGAGGAAGGAAGGAAGGGAGGAAGGAAGGAAGGGAGGGAGGGAGGGAGCAAGGAAGGAAGGAAGGAAGGAAGGAAGGAAGGAAGGAAGGAAGGAAGGAAGGAAGGAAGGAAGGAAGGGGAGAAGCCTGCAGACAAACAGTTGGTTCCCCAAGCCCTGTTTTCTAGAGACAGCAGTCCTCGGGAACTGTGCCTCCCACCCAACATACCTGCACTACCCAGATATTACAGAGACCAAAAATATTAAGCCAAAGGAGAAAGCGACAGAAATTGGATGAGATGGTGCCAGCTGGAGATTGACTGTACCCTCGGGATGCACAGTCCTAACTAACAGAAGCAACCACCTCATGGAAGGAAAGAAAGAGCACATCATCCACCATAGGGAAACTCATGTACCTTCACAGGCCCAGCACGACTCTTGGATCTCCTGTGGGGCTTCTTCTTCAGGTATGTGGAGGGGACCTCAGAGTTGCCTAGA
This sequence comes from Mirounga angustirostris, assembly GCF_029215605.1. Classification (NCBI taxonomy): domain Eukaryota; kingdom Metazoa; phylum Chordata; class Mammalia; order Carnivora; family Phocidae; genus Mirounga; species Mirounga angustirostris. The sequence continues at coordinate 42,435,422 of NW_026991720.1, forward strand.
GCAGCATCAAAACAGACAATAAAAAACAATTGCTAATCTGGAGAATGTTAGTCTTCCATATGTAGTAGGAATGCCAGCTCATAATTTCAGGTGTGCCAAAAAAAAAAATGCATCTCTTTATTTTATAGAAGCCAACCCAATTTTCTTCTAGCATTTCCTTCATCCCAGGCCTACTCTGAAACTTGACCTGAGTCATCTTCAGGGTTAGTGGTGATGGGTAGGGACATCTGGTCTTTGGTTCTAGGCATACCTGGATTACGCTGGAGATGCCCATCTTCCCTGTCCGCTTGGACACATTTGTAACACCTCTTGTGACCTTATCTGCCAAGACACTGCAGATAGTGTTCCTTTCTTGGGTCTTGGCCCTTCATTAGGATGCTACTGGCAAGCCAGACTGATCCCCACTGTTCCAGAATGCCTCTACTCCACCATTCTCTTCCTGCAGCCCAGGTCTTTGTGGACCGTGGGAGGGCATGGGTGAGCCCCACTCTTCCTACTGCTTCTCTGGGTCATTTTGCTTCTGGCACTAAATACCCTTGACCTCTTCATTTCTTCCACAAACCCCTAGACTCTTCGTAAGTGCTTCTAAAGGAAAAGCCGGGTATTCCGGCCAGTGACTTCTGCCTTCTGCTCAGCCACATCCCTTACCTGTGCCCATGAAGCACAGGGCAAACAGCTTGCAAAGAGAAAAAGGGAACTCAGGGAGTGAAGACAAAACCAGCAAAATAAATTAATGCCTGAAAATATTGTCCAGTCATGCAAAGTCCCCAAAGCATGAGGTTAATGTGGGGTTTTTTGTTTGTTTTTTTTAGAGATTTTATTTATTTTAGAAAGAGAGAGAGAGCATGCACACAAGCAGGGAGAGTGTCAGAGGGAGAGAGAGAAGCTGGCTCCCTACTCAGGAGCCTGACGTGGGACTTGATCCCAGAACCCCGGGACCATGACCTGAGCCAAAGGCAGACGCTTAACAAACTGAGCCACCCAGGCGCCCCTTAATGTGGGTTTTGACACCCTGTGGAGATGGAGTGTGGGGAGGACGATGATTTCCCGAGACGCCACACATAATCTTCATTGGCTCTGTCCCCAAAAGTGGGTTGTGATGCCCACTTTTGGGCATATGTGGAAACCATACACATAAACCTAGCCCACCTTGCTATTCCAGGGCTAGACCCAACTAGGGGGCCAAGCAGGGTACAAACAATGGCTACATTAGCTCAGTGCCTCACGTACCTTCTGCCGGCAGGCAGCAGTCGTTTGGGGGCACCTTGCTGGGAAAATCTACCCCTTTACACCAGCTGAGTCCATGTATTTATGAGTGAGCGAACCTTTTAGCTGCGTTGCTTTGAAGAGGCCGAGTGTTACCAACTTGAGAACTGTAGTTATTGATCTCTGCCCTTTACCCAGAGCTGATTGAGGGATGTGTTTCCTTTTTACATCAATGTGCTAGACGGCTCTTGGTGGGAAAAGATGACAGATGCTGATGCTATTGCCATCTGAGTGGGTGAATACTCCGCAAAGCCTGGGAGTGCTTGCTGGAAGGGACGAGTGTGTGAGCATCTGTGTTCGTGCACCCCCCCACACACACATACATACACACACACAGCGACACACGTGCAGCCTCACTGGATTGGTGACGGCCTAAGCCAGGATCAACCTTAGCAAGTCTTGTTCAAATACTGAAAAGTATATTTTTCTGGCTTCCCTCGCTGTAAAATGGTTCCTGCTTTTCAGGACTATTTTCTCTTTTGCCTTATGTTATTGGCTTTCTGAAGAAGGCAGCCCAAATAAAAAGCAATCTGTTGCATTTTCATCACAATTGATTCTGTCCATCTGCTTAATTGTCTGGTTTCTCAGCAAACGGATACATCTTTTAGCCCCAGCATCAACCCCGGGCCTGGCCACTGGAGGTGCCTGAAATGAGAAGGTGCTTTTAAATTTAGAACTTTTGTCTTGGAGACATCTAGTATTAGCCTAGAATTACTTCTGGTCTCATGTGTTAAACCTGTGTTTGGCTAATGTCTGCTGTGAACTGGATTCTTGGTCTAAATGTCTTATACTCTTCACCAGGAAGTCATGAAATTGAAAACATTATTTTGGGGTGGTTAAAAGACGTGCCCTGGTCACCCCATCAGTAGCAGAGCTGGGATTCAAACACGCCTCTTCCTGAATCAGAGGTGGCTTTGCCTTAGTCTCCCCCAAAATATGGAATTGTTGTGTTCGTGAACTTGAGAGCTGGAAGGTACCTAGAGAACATCCAACCTCTTCAACCTTTAAATGAGGAAGCTGAGGACCAAAACATTAACTGATTTGCTCAGTGGGGTCCCACAAACAGTTTCTGGGTAAGCCTGGGTCCCACTCTTGGACTTACAACAAATAGTTATCGCTCCCCTGCAGAGGGCAAGGAGCTCTGCCAAATAGCATGGTGCATATAACACATGGAAGGTGGGGTCCTGCTCTTAGGCAGTCATTACCTGCAGAAGAATAAAGAAGCAATAGCAACGAAGTGCTGTCCCTGAATGCTTCAGGAGTGGGAAGGAGAAGGGAGATGTCGTGGAAAGGCTTCTTGTCAGAAGTTCATTTCTAGGGGTGCCTGGGTGGCTCAGACAGTTAAGCGGCTGCCTTTGGCTCTGTCCTAGGCTGACAGATTCCAGGGTCTTGGGATCAAGTCCCACGTCGGTCTCCTTGCTCAGTCAGCAAGGAGCTTGCTTCTCCCTCTGCCCGCCACGCCCCCTGCTTGTGCTCTCTCTCTGACAAATAAATAAAATCTTAAAAAAAAGAAGTTCATTTCAAGCTCAGTCTGATGAGCAGAAGAAAGCCAATCACCAAGGACTTTGCCTCAATCATGATTCAGGAATCTGTTCCTTGTTGGAAGAGCTTTGTTGTCCCAGATTTAAAATGGGATAAGAGGTTCCTAATAGCTGCCCGGACGTGGGTGAAACATCCACCACTCTCCACTGGGAGAAGGTTGTTAGGCAGACTGCATGCTAGGAAGCTACTCTTGAAATTCTCTCTTGAAAAGAGGTGGCTTTGTGTGGTCATATATAATTCCGGAAGTACTCAAGTAAGAGGGCTACACAAAAGGAATTTTCCTATGGATGAAGTTGAATTGTTATAAACAGTGACATACCTGATATCTTGATTTGAAATGCAAGTAAATTTCTGGCAAACACACATCCTGATCACATGATTGACCAGATAATCACCATGTGTTTCTACTTCTATGGCTGACCATATTCCCAATGGGAGGGGCCAGGTAATCATCCTGCTTCAATGTTCAAACCCCTTGGAAAGGCTCCAGTCTGTGTACGAACTTCCACTCCCCACTAGACCCCTCCCTGACATCTGTCCTACCTCTCTGTGCTCCTAGGCTGACAGATGTTCTGTACAAAAATATTAAAGTACCAGCCAGGAAGGAGGCCCTGGTCATAGCTTAAAAAATTTTGCTTTGCTTATTTCAATAAATAATGTGCACTCTATACTTGATGAGCTTTTTTCAATTTTTAGGATAACTTCTATAACTTTAGAGCAGTTCTTAGTGTTGCTGAAGAAAACACAAATCTGAAAGATTTTTAGATATTCATTTTAATAAACAAGGAAAAATCCTGAATCGTTCTGTGCAGTACTTGGTGTTGGCAAGTGCATGCTGCCCAATGATCCCGCTCTACATTGGACACCAAGCAAGAATGCCTGAGCCAGAGATTGGCTAGCTGCTCCCAGCCCCATCTCCTTTTCCTGGGCACATAGAAGCGAGTATATTTCCTGGTCTCCCCTGCAGTTCAGTTGGGCCTGCGTGACCGGGTCTCCCCAGTGGGCTGTAGGAGGAAGCAATGTACCCGACTTGCAGACAAGGCCATGAAGCACCTCGCACGATCCTCTTTTCTCCCTCTTTCCCTTTTACTGCAACTCTGGAGAGCCATGCACAAGAGAGTTTCGCTATGTCATGAGATGTGAGAGCGTCTGTTCCTGAAGCATAGCCTCGCACACCCTGACCAGTCCTTTGTGTCCTCCTGCCCCACCACACACGACACAGCTGGGCTGGGCTGTGGCTGCTGCAGGGGATGCCCTGGGCAGTGCCCAATCCCTCCCTCAGGCCACACTTCCCTAGCTTTCAGCAGTGGTGCCTGCTAAGGCCCCACAACTGAGTCCTTTCCCAGGCATTTCCTTCAGCCAAAGGGAATCGCCTCTCCCCAAATTACACTCCCCCTGCCCCATTCCAAGAGCAGCTCCCTCCTATGACTGATGGTTGAAGGCCTACAAAGGCCTTGCCTCAGTCTGAGACGCCCCCTGCAGAACCATCCCAGCTCTAGAAAGAGGATATTTCAGAGAGAGCTGGAATAGAGAGGTTGCCCAATCCAAATTTTCCCAGTCACAGAATACATTCTGTTCCCTCACCTCCTCAGACCTGCTCCTCCCCAGAGCTCTAAATAACCAGCCTGGACAGCTCTGAAAAATGTATGTAATTGCTGATAAAGTCTAGCCCAAACATCCCTCTCACACTGTGCTGACTCATTTGCCCAAAATATGCCTGACCAGTGAGGCAGAAATAATGATTCTTACTGGCTTTTAACTATCAAGCTCCCCAGCTCTATTTCCCTTAGTCCTAGGGGCACATTCTAATTTGGTACAGAAAAGGGGGGAAAAAAAAAGTGCGCCTGCCAATTCCCATCCTGGAAGGACTGGAGAAAGGAAATGTATGCAATTATGTAAAAGGTCCATGTATTTCTATGAAAGTGTCATTCACAACCTCCACTCCCACTTCCCACCTGCCATCACTCCCATCACCATAGACCTGTCTTAACTTAATTGCATCTTGGAGTTATGCCATTGTCCTATATTAAAAGAAATAAGATTAAACATCACTGCAAAAAAGGAGATTAAGAATAACATCTTCTTTACAGAAACTTTCAGAAATCCCTTTCTGCTTCATGATGGGGAATAGCTTAGATTGACAAACAATTGATTTAACTCATGTTAGAAATATTGCCAAAGGTGTCATTGATCCAGTTTCCCTTTCCCCAATAGATTTGAGAAAGGTTACAGCCAATGTTTGCACCCTATTTGCAAGAGTGTAGTTCTTTGAGAGACAGTTTTGTTTCACCCTCATTTCTGGTTTCATTTGTATTAATGCGCCTCTGGTCCTTTTCTTTGTCTTCTGCTTTTATCTTGTCTTGGTATATCTTCTATATCTCTGCATGATGCCAAAATACTTTGTGGAAAAGGAAAGGGCCTACCAAAAATTTAATGATCACTCTATTTGAACTCTTATCTGCCTACCTCTTGGTAGATAAGGCAAATTATCTAAACTTAACAGCAAGTACTCTCAAAGTGAGGGCCGAGATATAGGAACATGCATTTTGGATCCTCGTGTGCAGAGACCAGAGGAAGAAAGGAAGAATCAATCTGCATGCAGTCATCACACTCCCTCAATACACACCTCCACCCTCCAAAATCATATCACCTGTTTTCTCTTATACATGACTGGTGTCCAGAAAGAACTGATATTCTTGACCTACCCTTCATAGGAATTAAGAGTGAGAACACAGGTGCACATATTAATCTGTGTATTAAGGGATGTCTGGACAAGCTTTTAGGTATTGGCACTGATTCATGCATTTACATTAATTCTCAATTGAAAAATGGAATCCAATGGGGCGCCTGGGTGGCTCAGTCAGTTACGTGTCTGCCTTTGGCTCAGGTCATGATCCCAGAGTCCCGGGATAAAGCCCTACCTTGGGATCCCCACTCAGTGGGGAATGTTTCTCCCTCTGCCCCTCACCCTGCTCATGCTCTCTCTCACTTTCATATAAACAAAATCTTTAGAAAAAAGGAAAATGGAATCCATTGAGTCTGTCTTGATGCCTTATCATTTAGAGCTAAGCTGTGCTCTGCACCTGTTGTTGTTGTTGTTGTTTTAAGATTTTTATTTATTTATTTGACAGAGAGAGAACACACTCAGGCGGGGGAGCAGGAGAGGGAGAGGGAGAAGCAGGCTCTCCACTGAGCAGGGAGCCCAAGGCAGGGCTTGATCCCAGGACTCTGGGATCATGACCTGAGCTGAAGGCAGATGCTTAACTGACTGAGCCACCCAGGTGCCCCTTTGCATCTGTTTTTATATCGTAAGAGAATAATTTGGAAAATCTAGGATCATAGAATGCTAAAGCTAAAAAAACCTCTGTAGTCATCTGTTCCAAGCATAAAGGTGTGTATGTGGGTATATGATTTTTAAACTTAGTTGCAAAATTAGCATGTACTTGATACAAGAATGTCAAATTGAAAAAAAAAAAGAATGTCAAATTGCCCTAATGTGTGAGAAGTAGAATGTAAATCTTGTCACCTCTACTCATACTTCCCAGAATAAGCACCACTAATAGGAGCTTTCATTCATTTGCTCATTCATTCATTCCAAAAATATTTATTGAGCACCAATTATGTACTAGCCTCTGTAGATCAAGACAGGCAGGAAAAAATAAATAAATAGATATAGAAAATAATTTCAGTTAGTTGCAAGTTCTACAAAGACAAACAATAACAGAGCTAGAGTACACTCCAGGTAGAGTGACAAATGAGGTCTTTTCAGACAGAATGTGACTACATGGCAAAGGAAACAGCAAATGCAAGGCCTACAGGCAGCAGTGTGCTGGGTATGTTCTAGGAACAGCCAAGGGGCCAGTGTAGCTAAGGAGCTCGAGGAAGAGGAAGAGTGTACGAGATGAGATTAGAAATGTCAGCAGTAGGCAGATTTTATAAGTCCTGCAGACACTGTAAGGAGATTTCTTTTCCCAGTGCCAGGAGAGAGCAGTTGGGCGGTTTTAAATGGGAGAGTGCAACTTTAATAGTCCAAAAGCTTTATGGGTGGGGAAGAATGATCTAGGGGGAGGCCTGAAGATTAATTTTCAAGGAGGCACCATTTAGAGGGAAGATTTACTCTATATGATTGTTTCTGTAGTATTTATGCTAGTATCTGTTTCCTATTATATTAAATCCCACAAGAGTATTAATAGCAATAAAAAATAATAAGCTGGCCTAGCAGACTCCACAGGATCTACCTCATATGTCATGCTGATACCTGAGTTCACAGGCAGAGTAGCCAAATGAGGCAAAGGGACAATGACAAGCAGACTCACCTGTCTGCACCACTAAGACAGCTTACGCCTGTTCTTTATGCAATAACTGATAACTATATATTTTCTTTAGAACAATTTTATTTTTAAATAGTTTAAGGTTCATAAGAAGTATCAAAAATAGTACGGAGAATTTTCATGAACCCTTCACTCAGCTTCTTCCAATGATAATATCTTACATAAACATGTGCCTCTCAAGTACAGGTCATAACCAAATACACGTCAAAACCAGGACATTGGCATTGATAGAATACTGTTAGGTACAAGACTTATTTGGGTTTCACCAGTTTTTACATGACCTCTTCTTAAATTATTTGCTTGGAGGGAGTATATAGTACTGTGAAATTTTATTCCATGTGTAGATCTCAGTTACCATCACCACGATCAGGATACAGACTGACCTATCATGACAGAGAGATGGCCCTGTGTTAACCATTCATTAAATCTGTTGTTGTGTTAAAAGTCAGCTTTTCGCTGTGAATTGTGCAAGACTGTTGAATCTCAGATCTGTACCTCTGAAACAAATAATGCAATATATGTTAAGAAAAAAAAAAAGAAGAAGAAGAAGGTAGCGGGAGGGGAAGAATGAAGCGGGGGAAATCGGAGGGGTGGACGAACCATGAGAGACGATGGACTCTGAAAAACAAACTGAGGGTTCTAGAGGGGAGGGGGGTGGGAGGATGGGTTAGCCTGGTGGTGGGTATTGAGAGGGCACGTTCTGCATGGAGCACTGGGTGTTATGCACAAACAATGAATCATGGAACACTTCATCTAGAACTAATGATGTAATGTATGGGGATTAACATAAGAATAAAAAAAAAAGTCAGCTTTTGTTTTATAAATACACCAAATCTGGGCAGGAAGAATACTTCTATTTGTGCTTCTTTGTTTAACATTTATCTTATAAAAATCTATAAATCTACTTAATACAATGTTACTAGACCCTTAAACACCACAAACACATAAATATTTACACATTTCATGAGTTATCTTAAATACTTAAACATTGATTTAAAATGTAAGTAACCAAATGCTCCAAAACATTTCAATAAAATCGAGTCTAATTTGTCAACTTTTTAATTGATTCAATCACCTTGGAAACAGAACAGAGTATCAGTATGATTTCAAAAGATTTCAGGGCACCTGGGTGGCTCAGTCATTAAGCGTCTCCCTTCAGCTCAGGTCATGATCCCAGGGTCCTGGGATCGAGTCCCACATCAGGCTCCCTGCTCTGTGGGAAGCCTGCTTCTCCCTCTCCCACTCCCCCTGCTTGTGTTCCCTCTCTCGCTGTCTCCCTCTCTGTCAAAAAATAAATAAAATCTTTAAAAAAAAAAGATTTCAAAATTTTTATAGGTTTACTTACCCTAATACAAAAGCAATAATACTGTGATTTTGATTCACTTTTTCTATATTTATGTTGTTCCTCCCCAAAGTTACAGTGATCCTGCCAGACTCAACAGAAAGCACCATCTCACACAAATCTGGTAAGATGATGGTTTCCAGAGTATTAAATAACTGAATCTTGACTGTAACATGAGATCTGGTTGTGTCTAAGATCTTTCAAACCCAAAGCGGTGTTCATAAGACTCCTTTTTTACAATCAACCCTCACTTGCAAAAGGAACTTTTCATACCTTTAAACAAAATAGACCCCCGCCACCACTGCCCCCCCCACCACACACACAAAAAGAGAAAAGTTCCACTTTATTGACCCCTGGCCTACATGGCAAAATCTTCTCAAATTTGTTCACAATTTTGATGGAGTCTGTTAGCGTTTTTGGAACTTTGGGTATGCTTTATTAAAATCTTATTATGATTAAAAGCCTTATCCATGGTTTTGTGATCCAAGAGATGAGAACCTACTGTGTGCAGTCTACTATCCCCTTGGGTCCACCATCTTGATGCATTCTCTGGAAATCTCAACCTGAGCTCCAGGTTCCCTTGGTCCTTCCTATCCTTAATAAAATCCTTTCTTCTCCCAGAAATATCTTGTTTGCTCACAATTCCCAAAATGTACCTGTTTCTGATGACATGGATAAAAATTACTTCATAGAAGCAACACTTGCCCACCTATATCAACTACTCCATATACATTACAATGAACAAAAATAAGCATATACTGTTTTAGTCGTAATTTTTCTTTTATAGCTATCTTTTAATACATTTTATTAAATGGAACCTGCTTTCGGACCTTTGATGATGAAGTTGCCACACATTGGCAACTGTGTGCCCTCTAAGCAACACTTGGGGATTTTCTGATAGTGTATTTGTGTACTGACCAAAACAAGATGTTCTACTCCCAACTTGATTTTTCTCAAGCTCCAAGACATGGCATTAGCCACTCTCCAATGGTGTTTCTTTTTAATAACAAATAATATTAAAGACCAGATTTGGGCCCAGACTGTTCCACATGCATAATGGGGACAAGATAGCACCTGCTTCTTGGCTACTTTAGCAGCAGAACTGAAGAGGGCGTTTCTTTCTAGGCACATGATTTTTCACTGACAGGACTGAATAACTCCTTTTTGCTACATGTAGTCTGTATGAATGACACTTTTGGATCATGGCAATGCACCCCAGGGTAACTGCAACAGCCCTATAAACTAATATTTCTAATTAAAATATAAAAAAGACTACATTTTGTTTCCTTTTCCTTCAGAAACACAGAATGATATTATACCACTTTCTCTTATTATTTGCTTTTGATGATCACTTAGACCTTCTAATTTACTCTTAGTATTTGATATATTATTTCTAGACTTTTTGTGTGCATATGCAATTCAGATGCTTTCTAGTAGTGTAGTTCGGTGTTTGATTTTTGTTTCCTTAAAATAGAATCATACTCTATAAATTGTTCTGCAAATCACATACATATATAATAATAATAGTCTTTTTTACTTAGCAATGTACTATGGGTTATGTACAACATCAGAACATATAGATTTAAATCCTCTTACTTTTAGATATGCTTTCTTTCAATAATTTCTGATCATTATAATGAATTCTAAGATGTAGAAAAATACCAATTAAATCCAAAATTTAACTGCTTAGAAAAAAACTCTCAGTAAGGGGAACCTGGGTGCTCAGTTGGTTAAGCGACTGCCTTCGGCTCAGGTCATGATCCTGGAGTCCCGGGATCGAGTCCCACATCGGGCTCCCTGCTCGGCAGGGAGTCTGCTTCTCCCTCTGACCCTCCTCCCTCTCGTGCTCTCTGTCTCTCATTCTCTCTCTCAAATAAATAAATAAAATCTTAAAAAAAAAAAAAACTCTCAGTAAGCATCTTTTTCTCTCTCTCTGCATATATGCAAATAGAGGCATACATTAATTTTTTTGAAAAAAAAAATAGAATGTCAAGGAAAAAATAGTTTAAGTGATTCAAATAAAAACCAGAGTCTTATTAGTTGACGCACACCAGGGAGAACCTGAAAATCAGGTTATTCCCAGGTCAAACAGTTATTGGAGTTCTACAGGAGAAGGAAAAAGGAAGGATATATGTCCCCATGACCTAGCCTGGATGGCTTTTTTTTTCTTCTTCCTTTCTTTTTCTTTTTCTTTCTTTCTTTCTTTCTTTCTTTCTTTCTTTCTTTCTTTCTTTCTTTCTTTCTTTCTTTCTTTCTTTTTTCTTCTTTCTCTTCCTTCCTTCCTTTCTTTCTTTCTTTCTTTCTTTCTTTCTTTCTTCCTTTCTTTCTTTCTTTTTTCTTCTTTCTCTTCCTTCCTTCCTTCCTTTCTTTCTTTCTTTCTTTCTTTCTTCTTTCTTTCTTTCTTTCTTTCTTTCTTTCTTTCTTTCTTTCTTCTTCTTTCTCTTCCTTCCTTCCTTTCTTCCTTCCTTTCTTTCTTTCTTTCTTTCTTTCTTTCTTTCTTTCTTTCTTTCTTTCTTTCTTTTTCTTCTTTCTCTTCCTTCCTTCCTTCCTTCCTTTCTTTCTTTCTTTCTTTTTTCTTCTTTCTCTTCCTTCCTTTCTTTCTTTCTTTCTTTCTTTCTTTCTTTCTTTCTTTCTTTCTTTCTTCTTTCTCTTCCTTTCTTTCTTTCTTTCTTTCTTTCTTTCTTTCTTTCTTTCTTTCTTTCTTCTTTCTCTTCCTTCCTTTCTTTCTTTCTTTCTTTCTTTCTTTCTTTCTTTCTTTCTTCCTTTTTTCTTTCTTCTTTCTCTTCCTTCCTTTCTTTCTTTCTTCCTTCCTTTTTTCTTTCTTCTTTCTCTTTCTTTCTTCCTTTTTTCTTTCTTCTTTCTCTTTCTTTCTTTCTTTCTTTCTTTCTTCCTTTTTTCTTTCTTCTTTCTCTTCCTTCCTTCCTTCCTTCCTTCCTTCCTTCCTTCCTTTCTTTCTTTCTTTCATCTCTAATTGTTGCAAAAATTTGGCTGCAAGAGGTAAAGAATGTTCTAGTTTCTCTTGCTTCTTGCTCAGGATCACTGATAGAATCCCATTTGAGCAACTGTCATAACAGTTCTTTCAAGAGCTATTTTTGCAAGCTTTATGGTTTGTCAAGGGAGGGAAAGGAAAACAGAGAAATAGCAGAAGGGAAAAAGAAGGAAAGGAAGCAAGGGTCAAGGCAAGGAAAACAGGGGTCTGTCATAATTCATTTAGGGAGCTCAAAAGTTAAACAATTAATAAACTGTATATCAATGTTTCTTCACAACAGAAATATTTCTAAAAGATTCTTGCTAAAACTAAGGGAATCCATAATTTTAAAAAATGGTAAAAGGTCAAAAAACTAAATTTTTCAACTTGTATTCATTTTAGAGAACACTGATTGCATTCCTGCAAAAGATGAAAAAATTAACATTCTCACATTTCCTCCCACCGCTTTCCCACCCACATTCTTATTGCTGTTACATCACTAATTCTCACAATAACTTTGCCTAGGTCTACAATCAAATAGATTTTAATTCTCACCCTCGGGGCCTTTACCATGAGTTCTCCATTTTTGAATTTTTTATTTTTATTAATCCAGTAATAAAATGAAATCTGAGAATTTTTTAAATAAATATTCACTCATTTATTTTTGTTTCATTTTTTGCTTTTGTCTAAAATGTCATAATTAATCATCATTTTATGTGGGCATAATATTCTAGAGCCACAAAAGGCAAAAACAAAATGGCCTTTTAGAACATATTTGACCAACAGAACTCTCTACAATGATGGAAATGTTCTATATCTGTGGCAATTGAGCCCTTAAAAGCGTGGCTAGAATGAACAAGGAATTCAACTTTTCATTTTTTTAAAATTTCAGTTAGTTAAACTTCAACGGCTACATGCTGTTAGTTGTGATTGTCACAGACAGCTCAATTCTGAAAGATCATATGCAAGACTATTTTCTTGACTGCGGCAGGAAAAGCTTTCTTAAACAGGACACAAAAAGCATGAAGTATAAAAGAAAATGTTGATTATTTGTATTCGTAGTGGCCAAAAACTAGAAACACCTTGAATGTCAAGGGTAGGATGATAAATTGTGTATATCATACAGTGGAATTTTGTTAAACATTTCACAAATATAGAATTATAATTACATGTAATAACAAAGATAAATCTCACAAATATAATGTTGAGCAAAGCAGGGTAGACATAAGAGAAGGATTCCACTTATGTGAAGTTCAAAGATGAGTAAAACTAACCCAGAGTATTAGAAATCAGAATACCAGGGACGCCTGGGTGGCTCACTTGGTTCAGCAACTGACTTGATTTTGCCTGGGGTCATGATTTCAGGGTCATAGGATGGAGCCACATCAGGATCCCTAGCACAGAGTCTGCTTAGGGTTCTCTCCCTCTCCCTCTGTCCCTCACCCCCACTCGCACATTCTCTTTCTCTCTTAAAAAAAAAAAAAATCAGAATCCTAGTTACCTTGGAAAAGGAAGGAAGGGGTAGTAATCAGGGTGGCCATGAAGTGGGCTTTTGAGATGTTGGCAAGGTTTTATTTCTTGACCTGATGCTGATTACAGAGCTGTTTACTTCATGATACTTTATGAAGAGTTACATTTAGGTTTTGAATACTTTTCACTGTGTCTATTATTCTTCAGTAAAACATATTTTTAAGAAAGAGATCTTGAACCCCAGAGAACAATTGGAGAGTGACCATTTCTTTCTTTTTTTTTAAAATTTATTTATTTTGAGAAAGAGAGAGTGTGTGTTTGTGCTGGGGTGGGGGGTAGGAACAGAGAGGGAGAGGGAGAGAGAGAACTTCAAGCAGACTCGCTGAGCGCAGAGCCCGACACAGGGCTGGATCCCATGACCCTGAGATCATGACCTGAGCGGAAATCAAGAGTCGGAGGCTTAACAGACTGAGCCACCCAGGTGCTCTAGAGAGTGACCATTTCCTAATTAAATGCTTTCATTCTTTAAGTTGTTTGCTAACACTGGCAAGCATGCATGCATAAATAAATATATACATAAATAAAATCTCATTTTTATTTGTTTTTAGTTGGTAATGGTTTTACTGAACATTTTTATTCATCTTCTGTGAAATGCTTATTCATAGCCTTTTCTCACTTTTTATGGGGTACTCCTCATTTTCATAATGATTTATGAGAACATTATACTCTAAGGATGTTACCCATCTATCTGTCAATCAGGTTGCAAACATTTTCCTTGGTTTGTCATTTAATTTAGAGTATAACTTTGCCATGCCAAAGTTTTCATTTTTATTTTTATTTAGTTAATTTCATCTTATCACTTCATTAATGGTTCTGACCTTCTTACTTGCTTATAATAGCTGTCCCATGCCAAGAGTATAAAAAAATCTGCCTATGTTTTCCTGTAGCATGATCAGAGTTCCATTTTTAAACACTGAAATACTTCATCTATCTAGGATTGATTTTATTTACCATGGGCACAATCTAAGTCTGTTTTTTTTTCTTTGTCCTTCTGAATGCCAATGGTCCAACCAACAACATGTGTTGCATACATGATTCATCTTTTCCGCACCAGCTTGATTTCTAGTTACATATATATGCATACATTTCATGCATGTGCGTGTATCTATGCCTTAGACTCCCTTAGATACCTGGGTTTGTGTCTGGGTTCTTTATGAAGTTCCACTTCTATTATCCAGTCTTGCACCTGTGTCGTGATGATTTAATTACAGAAGCTGATTAGCCTCCTTCAATCACTGAAAAGGAAAGTTCACAATGGCAGGTTTTGCCTCATATTCTGGCTTCTTCCCCCTCAGGCCTGGTGCCCTTCCATGTGCCTCTCCCCATGTTGTGGGAAGAATTTTGTAGCACATCTCATCCTTTATGTCCTTTCCATGTGGCCTCTCTTTCCAGAAGGGTAGTCAGATGTCTTACATGGTGCATGGCTTCCAAGCCCACAGAAGTGTGCACCTTCAGGTCTTTTTAAGGCATAACCCTCTAAGTGGCACCACATTACTTCTGCTGTGTTCTATTTGTCAAGCAAGTCACAGGCTGGTCAGATTCAATGTGGGAGTGACTGCTCAAGAGCATGAATACCAGGAGATGTGTCCATTTGGTGGTACCTTTGCAGACTAGCTATATCGGTGAACATCTTGGTCTTACTCTTGGTCCTTTCTACATTAAGAATGTCTTGAGCTTTTCACTGATATTTTTTATTGGTTTCTAGCCTTTATCAAGATAAGGAGGGATCTATCATACACAGAAGTTTGTTCTGTTTTGTTTATCAGAATTAATGCTAAATAGTGTCAAATATAATTTGGAATTTCTAAAGATGATCCTATGGTTTCCTCCTTTAAAATTTTTATGTAATAAATTCCATTAATTCACAAAATTCCTAAGCTTGAACCTTTCTCCATGTCTGAAGTAAACCTTCTGTCATCATCTGTTCAGGCTACTATAACGAAATACCAGAGACTGGGTAGACTATACCCTATAGAAATCTATTTCTCACAGTTCTGGAGGCTGGGAAGTCCAAGATCAAGGCAGTGGCAAGTTCAGCGTCCAGTCAGGACCTGCTTTCTGGTTCATAGATGGTGCCTTCTCACTGTGGCCTCACATGGTGGAAGGAGTTAGGGAGATCTGTGGGGTCTCTCTTGTAAGGGCATTGATCCCATTCATGGAAGTTCTACCCTCAAGACCAATGCAGCTCCTAAAGTCCCACCTTCTAATACTATCATCTTTGGGGGCTAAGATTTCAAAATATGAATTTTAGGGAGACACAAACATTCAGACCATAGCACTCTCTAGGGGCAAAGTGTATTATTCTTCAATATACTGGCAGATTCCATTTGTTAGCCTTTTGTTAAAGAATTTTCCCTTTGTGGTCATGCAAGAGACTGACATATAGTTTCTTTAATTTTGTAGCACATTCCTAACTCTTTCATTTTACGAATAAAGGATATGAGGCCAGAGAGGTGAAATAGTGTCTCAAATTAGTGAGAGAACTTACATTAGAAATAATGCCCTCAGTCTCCAATGAGTTTCCTACCATGGGATGGTGCCAGTGTCTCAAAATATTCAAGGGTTATCTGTTTGTTTTAGTATTAGGACAATTCAAAAAATCTTTAGAATTACAGAACTTGATGAAAGTGTCCAGCATCGTCCAGTTTATATTTATTAACTGTAAGTTATTCAAATAGGGTTTACATGTAACTCATCTTCCGCCAAAACCTATTAACTTCTGTGTATAAATTGGATATAATTAACTCCCTTAATAATAGCTTTAGTAGGGGCTTAAATAGCTCCTTTTCTCCTGATTATTAACCCACAGAGATTCCCAGGTCATGAGCCCCTTTCTAGGTCTCATCCAATTAAACTACAGAGTACCTAGATTGGTCTCAACTAAGTGTTTTGGGCGTACTTTCTGCTACCAGGTGGTCTGTCTCCTATTCTTTCCCCCATCTCGTCATATCCATGATTGCATCGAAGGCCCCTGAAGGATGGCAGCCCACGTGAGTCTCTCAGGACCGCTACGTCTCTGCCAAGGCTACTATTTCTAGAATTACTCCAGATCAGCAATGTTGAAGTTCCAAAGCCTTTCTGTCATGTGGGTAATATTGCTTGGGCCCACAAATAGCACCACATATACTTTTGGAAAATGTATCCTGTCTGCGGTCCAAAATCAGGGAAAGATTCCAGGCTGTCATCCCCTCGGGGAATGCTCCCCACCTCCACCCTCACTCTGCTAAAGCCTGCGGTCCCCAAGCAAGTCTGTGATGAGGGACCCATCCCAATTGTTGATCAGGGACATTGGGGGCACATCTGAAGCTGACCTTTGGCTCAGAACGGGTCCTCTACTATGAATGAATGTGTTATTTTTGCATGTATTTTTTTTTCTAAGCTTTAGGAGCAAGGAGAGAAGGAAGTCTGTGGAAATAAATTGGTGCAAACCTAACAGGAGCATAAAGAGGCCTAACCATCTCCAAATGTCCCTGTAGAATGTCTCTGTATGTAAAGTAGAGAAGTAGGCAATTATCTGGTGATTTCGCTCCACAGATTAAATTACAGATTCAGACTAAACCCCATGCCTTTAATGAAAAAGAGATATTTTGAAATCATTCAGGGGGCTGTGAAGGTACACACATGGCGGCTTGTGTGAAGAATCTGAACAGAACACCAGCAGAGATGGCAACAAAACAGTTTCAATCTATACAATTAAGCTTCACCCCTTTTGTTTAAGATTTTTATCTAAAAGCCAAAGGCAGAGAGAATGTAATGAAATTGATGATTAATTCAGCTAAAAATTGGAAGTAATTTTGCCTTGGAGTGTTTTAAAAATCAAAAATAGTTTTGACATCTTAAAATATCAAGAGGGAACCAAGTTCCTTAAGGAAATACTAGAATTATAACAAGGTAGAGAAGAATTGCTTGACCAAGAAGCTTTGAGAGGAGACCAGCTTATTAGGTATTGGAAACCATTAAAAAGAACCACTACTTTAAGAAGTGTGGTACTAGGCCTCCCAAAAGATACCCCACCCTCAGAATTGCATGGAAATACCATATGGAAACCAAGCAACACAATAAACTTAATGATAAAGCTAGCTTTTCACTATACTTGAGGAGAATGGATTATTTATTGAGCAATTTTACAACAAGTCAATAACAGTTATGAAACAAAAAAAAAGAAAGAAAGCATTCACACTTTTAACAAGACCAAAATAAACCCCAGGCCCTTGCCCTGCTGTTCCACCCACGGGTGTGCCCTCCCCCTGCTTGTCTGCCTAGCAGACTCCCACGCATTAATATCTCCGCAAGCATCTCACATTAATGCTTCCTTTGTGGTTTCTTCCTAATTTCCTTCAAAAAACACATAGATATGTTTTATTCTCTACTCCCACCTCATGTGGGTTACTGTCTTGTCACAAATACAGTACCGCATTATAATAATTTGCACTCCCCTAAGAAGAGTGTTTACTCATTCTTCTAACTCCAGCAAGCCCCGGCACCTTAACCAGCATCAGCCACGGAGTAGGCATGCAGAGAGCCTTTGCTGAATGAATGGCACATCACCACAAGGAGTAATATTGCACACGTTGAAATTCCAAGCATGACTTAACAAAACATTTGTGAGGAATAAGTTTTGAAAAAATAGATTACAGAAGTATATGTACAATTAGATCACAGCTATAAAAGAAGAAGGATGACTTTATCGACTTAAAAATAAAACCATAAAAGTATAAGTTTATGTTAGAGCAATTAAAATATTTTCCCTCGGGTTGCCTGGGTAGGCTCAGTCGGTTAATCATCTGCCTTCAGCTCAGGTCATGATCCCAGGGTCCTGGGATCGAGTCCCACATCGGGCTCCCTGCTCAGCAGGGAGTCTGCCTCTCCCTCTCCCTCTGCCCCTCCCCTTGCTTGTGCTTGCTCCCTTTCTCTCTCTCTCTCTCTCTCTCTATATATATATATATCTGTGTCAAGTGAGTAAATAAAATCTTAAAAAAATATATTTTCCCTCATTATCTTTCCAAATTTGTTTTTTTTTTTTTTGTAATAACATGTCACCCGTGGGGTTAATGTGACTGTCACAGGATGTTAGAATGAGACTCTTCCTGTGATTGGTTTCAACAGAAGCATCAATCCAATAAATATCAGATTATCATGACAGAGTACAGACCTGTCCATCACTCTCAAATGCAGAAGGTATAAAATTAATAAAAATCTCTCAAATTTTGAATAGTTCAATGAGATCAAAGGTATATAAAGCATTAGAAAAAAGCTTTGGAGAAGAGTTTGATGAAATGGGTTTTTTTGTTGTTTTTGCCTTTGTTTTCTTTTTGGAGAGACGTGTTGTCTTGCTCTGCTTCTTCATACTCCTCTTCAGGGAGCATGTAGGGCTGTCAGAGGGTGACATTGGGCCGTCTGCCTAGAGGCCTGCTGGACAGTCGCCCTTGGGGTAAGTTGTCTCCAAGGTGTCCATTCAGAAAGTGCTGAGACTGTCCCCTGACACTAGGAGACACAGAAAACTAGTGCTTGATTTACAACTGAGAAAGGAAAGCCAAGCGTGGGATATAGTCTGAGCCTGCCCCAGAAATCTTGAGGAAAAGAGAAGGCCCAAATAGTTGCTTTGTTGAGATTAGACAGGTCTCCGAGGGTCCCGAGGGGCGAAGAATATATGAATTTCCCCACAGTGAGAGAGAAGGGGAGGACATTAAGCTGGAATGGGATCGTTGAGGGTCTTGTCCTGTAGGGCCAGCTGAGGGTTAAGGACACAACAGAGTGGAGCTGGAGGGGGTGGTGGGAGTGGGGAGCCTACCTCCAGTGACTGAAGTCTGACAAAGGAGTCTCACTTAACAGCTCAGATTCCATTAGTTTCTGCTTGAGTCAAGGAAACTGCAAGAGAAAGGGTCCCGACAGGAAACCTCTGAAGGGTCCTCCAAAGTACTGTATGGGAGAAACAGAAAACAGCTTTCACCAAACGTGGGGCCTGGCCCATAAAGCACAATTTCCCCAACCTAGAGAGAACTGTCCTCTTTCTTGGGGTGCCTGGGTGGCTCAGTCGATTAAACGTCTAACTCTTGATTTCGGCTCAGGTCACGATCTCAGGGTCATGAGATCGATCCTCTCATCAGGCTTCACACTGGACATGGAGCCTGCTTAAGAATCTCTCTCTCCCTCTCCCTCTGCCCCTTCCCCCCTCCCCACACCTCGCACACTCTCTCTCAAAAAAAAAAAAAAAAAGAATTTTTCTCTTTCTCTTCCTCTTCTAGGCCTTCCCGACCAGCACCTTGCTTGAGAGTAAAAAAGTGGTAGGGAAGTGGGCAGCACCACGTTCCCTGTTCTGGGAGGCAGGTCCAAGTGAGCAGAGGGAAGAAAATGTCATACTGAGTTAATTTCGGCATTTTGATGATTAAAAGTTGCTGAACTTCATATATTCCGAATTGAGCGTGTTTGTTACTTAACGCAAATGTTGCGTTATTTTCTAAGAGGACGGGAAAGTCAGGAGCCTGCCGGAAAAAGATTTCTACAAGCAAAAGATTACCACCAGGGGATAACATTTAAAAGGATGGTGGGGGATAAAAACTCATCTGTGTTTTGATTCCAATCCACACGTGGAGCTTGTTCAATATGCCAGTTGCATTAGGAAAATCAGTCAGTCTCCTTTCTTAATACCCCAGTAAGTCATAAAAACTAGTTGTCCAGGTTGAAAAGTTTGTTCGCTTTTGATTTTTATTTTCAATGTTATTTAGACCCTCGTGAGCCATGGAGCATCCTACACTATTTCATATGCCTTTGGATGAGAAAGCTTAGATCACTGAACATAAGGTGTGGAAGGAAACTCACAAGCCATCGTGTCTTACCTCTCATTTTGCAAATAAGGAAACCTCTGGCGTACATATACAAAATTCATCTCCTTGAAGTGACTTGCCCTCAACAGCACTGACGGTGAATAGCAAAACAACTTCTGACACGCCACACTTCGTTTCCAGATCTGCTCCAAAATTTCCACGGCCTCCTGGAGCTACACCCCCGGGTCTGAAAGGAGTCTGAAAATAGAAGAGAAGTGGGCAATTTCCTAACAATGCTAATCAGAAGTTACCGTCTTCACTACAGAGCGTCAGAGAGGGTCTCACAAAGCAAGCTTTTAGGGAATGTAGGAAGTTAATTACCTTCCTTTATAATTCATTAGTCACCATCCTTGTAACCTGAGGCTGTTTGAAATACAACTTGTATTTAGTAGCAGGGATTCAGAAGACTTTGGACATTAATATGTCCAAGAGAGCCTCTTTCATCTAGTTTATTATGTTTTCCTTTGACAGGCTTAAATGACTTTTAGAACTTATCTTTGTCTTTAGTTAAAAACAACAAAACAGCTAGGATCACAGAGAAAGAATGTTTTGATTGCAATTAATGATTACCTAATATTTCTCCCTTAAATGAACATGAAAATGGAGCTTACATATTTAAGTGACTTCCTGAGATGAAATGGACTAGGCTTTCAAATCCAGGATTGAAGAAAGGGTCGTGTGTCCCCAAGCAACTCCCTTAACAATCTGCTGCAGTATCATTATACGGACCCATTGCTTTAGGGCAAAAAAGTATGTCATCTAAGGATTCTGGAAAATGCAAATTTGTTACCTGGAATGTGACATCAACATTTCCCAGTGTTCCTTAAAGAGATGGCATGATGGAAAGAAATGGCAACCAGGATAGAGACCTTTGGCTGGGGTTGGGTGGGTGTGGAGATGAGAAACCTTCTGGGCAGCAGATTAGCTCAGGACAGACTGATACAGCATCCAGCGAAGCAAGCAGAAAGAAGACATTGTTTCCTAATGTGCTCCACCTTAGTCATTAGGAAAATGCAAATCAAAGTCACAATAAGATGTCACTTCACACCCACTAGAATGGTTATAATCAAGAAGATGGGCAGTAGGTGTTGGTAAGAATGTGAAGAAAATGGAACTCTCACACATTGCTGATGGGAGTGTAAAATTGTGCAGCTGCTTTGGAAAACATTTTGGCAGTTCCTAAAAGTTATAGAGCTACAATAGGGCCAGCATTTCCACTCCTGCATATACACCCAAGATAACTGAAAACATATATCTGCCCAAAAACTTGTATCTGAACATTCATAGTAGCATTATTTATAGTACCGATAAGTGGAAACAACCAAATTGTCCATCGATTGATGAATGGATAAAAACACATGTGATATATCCATACAGTGAAATATTACCCTGCCAAAAAAGGAATGAAATACTGATTCATACCACAGTCATGGACGAACCTTGAAGTCACTATGGTAAGTGAAAGAAGCCAGTCACAAAAGGTCACGTGTTGTATGATTTCATGTATATTAAGTGTCCAAAGTAGGAAAATTCATAGAAAGTAGGCTAGTGGTTTCTTGGGACTGGGGGATGGAGGAATGGGGTAACAGGTAACAGGTTTCTTCAGGGATGATGAAAATATTCTAGAATTTCACAGCAGTGATGTTTGCACAATTTTGTAAACTAAAAGCTATTGAACTATGACTTTAAAGAGGTGCATTTTATGGTATGTGAATTATATCTCAACAAAAATATAGAGTTAGATGATGCAGAGCAGAGGGGATGAGTGCAGAGGCAAATTCCATGTGTAGTGGAAAGATCATGGATCTCAGGCAGAGGGGATTTCCTTAGATTTCTCGAAGGTCTAAGGAAAACCATTTTAACAAGGAGGCAGCATAGAGTTTTAGAGACAGGAGTATGGAAATCCTTTTCCAAATTGTTCTATTTTCTCGATAGAATAAAATCAAAGTCATCCTCTAAGAGTGAGGTGGAAGAAGAAACTTGGGGAGGTTTGAGAAGGGAGTGTGAATAGTCCAGTACCCTTGGGAGAATGGGAACATGATGTGACAAGAGCCTACCTGAGGTTTGTGGTCACACATTTAAAGTGGAATGAGGTATCTTGATTTCATGTTTTTCTCCACCCACATTCAGCCCACTGAAGCAGGTGCAGAGTAGGTGGAGACTGAACCATGGTTGGCATTTTCCAAGTGAGTGTAATATAATCTTGAGATTGTGCACAAGAGCGATTATAATGAGCTATGGAATTTAAGTGGAATAATGAGGAACACAAGGATGTGAGGAGGTTAACAGAGAAAATGTATTCAGGTTAATGGACTGAGTGCTTTAAGGGGTTGAAAAATGATCAAGGTGGGAGTAATAGAAGAAGTGGGCTGGAAATTTAGGAAGTAGAGACTGTCAGAATTGGGATGATGGAAATTGAGACTGTACAGTTGTTATTAAGGAGAGTGTTTAGGGTTTATCTTTGGATACTAGTGGCTGTGATAAGGTGGAGGACAAGATCATTATACCATGGAATCAACAAAAGGTGATTTACAGAATTGCTGAGCCATCGGGCGCCTCAACTTGGACAATGTGTGCTTGGAGTAGAAAAAGCACCTTGTTGAGTCTCCCTAGCACTGGAGAAAGATGTCCATTGAAGAACACAGATCTGGGGGTTAGCAAAGCAGTTCACTGAAGTTTGCAAGTTAAGGGATCCTAGGGTGGTGGTAGGACAGTTCCGGTGAGGGTGCCCACTGGGTCTAGACTAGACTAGTTTTCAGCTGTAGGAAGAGGTGCTAATGGACTGAGCAAAATGAGGTCACCCAGAGCTGAAGGGTCCTAGATGTACGTGTGTATGTGGAATCCTCACTCTTTCTAGAGGCAGGTTCTGACTCTGCTTCTTTCCTCCCATCCAGACACCACATTTCATCCATCCATTCCATTTCACATTGTTTTTATTTATTCTTATACTTGGGATTAAAACACCGGTTCAGCTGAAGTGTTTTGAGCTTTAAAAAAGTAACTTGTGCCAGTTGGAGGGAAAAGGTTGTCAAATTTAGGCTGAAGTTGTAGACCTGGTGGGCCTCGATGTCCTGCATCCTGCAGAGCTGTGAGGACCCCGGCCACCAGTTCAGGAGTAATAAGGGAAACCAAGGGACTCATTCTTTTAGCAAATATAAAGGAGCACGTGACTGCGTTCAAACTCTAATGAATCAAAACTAAGGACAAAGGGAGAGAGACAGAAAACAAGAAAGCATTTTGTGGATGGAACTGGAGGGTATTATGTTGAGTGAAATAAGTCAAACAGAGAAAGACATGTATCATATGATCTCACTGATATGAGGAATTCTTAATAGCATTTTGAAACATTCTTAAAATGCTCAGTCCCCATAAAACATTTAATCACAACTAGGTTTAAATCAAGGCTTTCCCACATCTGGCTGTGTGACCTTGGGCCATTTCCTTTATCACTTTGGGCTTCAGTTTCTTTTTAAAACTTACTTCAATAACGTGTTGGAGTTCACAAGACAAAGGTACCATTGGCTTTATGTTTAAAGGTTTTATTATATACAATATCATATTTTAAAAATTAGGCAGAGGGGCGCCTGGCTGCCTCAGTCAATAAAGCATGCAACTCTTGATCTCGGGGTTGTGAGTTTGAGCTCCATGTTGGGTGTAGAGGTTTTTTTTTTTTTTTTTTTTTTAAAGTAGACAGAAGAGGAAGAGTACTCCATTGTTTTGCAAGATAAATGTATCACATTGTTGCTTTCTTTGCAAATTGAATAATCTGCTTCCAAAATAGAACTAAACTCTCCAAATCCGAATGCTGGCTTGTTAGACCTTTATCTCATTAGCCATCTGAGGTTATCTCTTACATTAAGTTTGGGATCTTTCACTCCGGCACTTGAAGTAGTAATAAATAGGGATGGCTCAGAAGGCAAAAGGAGGGTTTTTTGTACCTTGACAGACTTCCTTTGTTCCTTTGGGTATTTGGAGTAAACATTGGTAAGACTGTAGTGGGTTCAGGCTGTATGGAGGCAGGAAATAAAACTAGATAATATTTTAAGATTCCCTGCTTTGATTTTGGAATAATGAGCAAGAATTTTCACTCTTATGTGTTATTTCTGGAAGATGCCTTTTCTGCTGGTGTCTGGCATCTCCTTAGAGCCTTTATGTTGATGAATTGCACACATCAGGTAGTGATACTCAATCTGTCACTGTTCTGGACTCACAAGGCCAATGTTTTAAATGAGGTCTTTATTGTTGCTGTTTCAGGCACAGGAACGTGGGAGAGAATAGAACTGTGTGCTCAGCCAAATGGACCACTGTCTGGTCAAGTAAGACTGACTGTAACAGTGAGTCCATGGGATGCTCATTTCCCTAGTTGGCTGAACATGGCAACCAGACCCTCAACAGGAAGTTTGCCTCAGTGCTCCACGGCCATTCTTGGAAGAAGGTGGCTTATAAATACCCATTTGTGTGTTCAGTTAATATGTATTAATCTTCCAAGTGGTCCCTAGTTACTGGGTACTTTTCCCAATTAAGAGAAGGTAGTACCTGTGTTAGAAAGTGGGCCAGCATTTCCTATTCATTCAGTGCTTGGTATTTAGACAACATCTTCTTTGAAAGAACTGAAATTTTCACATATGTCTCATTTAATCCTAAGATCATTGTTTTCCAAGTTCTTGAATCAGCTAGTCTCTTTAAGAGGCAAACTATCCAACAAGATCACCAAAGACTCCACTCAAATTAATAAAAGTAACCACCACAGAATGTCATTTATTAAAATAGCTTTGGTTGTTCTTTCTCTACCTTCCTCTTCCTACTTCTTTTCACAAAGGTATCCAGGTACTTGGGGTTTCCTGATGTTAGGAATTTTGCTAGAGCTGAAAGCAAAAAGACTCCCAAGTAATGGTTTTTCCTGAATTTGTAAAAATCAAAATCCTTTGAGGAGATAATGTTAAGTGTCCCAGAAGGTGACCATAGGGATTGAAAGTTTTTGTTTTTTGATTTTTTTTTGAGGGCAAGGAAAGAAAGGAAAGCTTGCCCAAGGTTGAGGAGAAAAAGAGATCCCTTTCCCTCAAATAAGCCTGGGCTTTCTCCCTTGCAGGAGCTCCTCTGCAAGAATGGCTGCATGGTCCATCTGGGGAGGCTGATCTCACCCAAGTGTGCCCGAGAAGATGCCGAGCTTGAAGGAATCATATGGCATCTCCATAGTAACCAATGGGGGCTGTGGTAACAAAGCAATGTTGTGGTGTTATGGAAAACCCCAAGAAACTTGACTTGACTTTTAGAGTGAGAGAAGATGGCAGTTGAATAATGTCTGAAGTTGAATTTTGAACACTTTCAGAAGTGGGTGGAGCTCAGATTCAGAACTGAAGTGATGTCAAGGAATATATATAATGAAATACTACTCAGCCATAAAAAGAATTAAATCTTGCCATTTACAACAACATGGATAGAGCTAGAGAGTATAATGCTAAGTGAAATAAGTCAGAGAAAGACAAATACCATAGGATCTCACTCATATGTGGAATTTAAGAAGCAAAACAAATGAACAAAGAAAAAAAGAGACAAACCAAAAAACAGACTCAACTATGGAGAACTGATGGTTGCCAGAGGGGAGGTGGGTGGGGGGGATGGGCAAAATAGGTGAAGAGGATTAAGAGTACAGTTATGTACGGAGTAACCTATAGAATTCTTTACACCATTTTATTGACTGCTGCTGCCAGTGTATATAAAATAATTTGGCTGTGAAAGAGAAATTTATGAAGATTCAGAGAGGTGGGTGTTGACTGACAAAGCGAGAGTCTATATAGTATGGCACGTGTTATAGGGATAAGCTTTTGTACAGGCTTCAAATTGAGTTCTCCTTTGATTATTCACTGGTCCATGGAAGTGGTTTAGAAAACCTTCCAAAGATTCATTTTACTACAAAAAGGAACAGACTTTCTGGGGTCTAAGGGGATCCGTCCTTGGGGATACTCCAGTCAGCAGGGGGTCGTGTTGAGCATTCTGCAGACAGAATTGTTTCAGATCTGCAGCTGCCTTGGAAACCTTCATGCGGTTGAACCCGCTTCCAGCTGGAGCTGGTGAACCACTTTCTTTGTGGTGCTCGCCAGATTTGTCGGGGCATGGGTCGGTCAGGTCGTGGGTCCATGGGGCCAGAGAGCAGGGTGGCCTAGAATTGTTAAATCACTATATTGTATACCCGAAAACTGACATAACACTGTATGTTAACTATACTGGAATTTAAATTAAATTTTAAAAAATAAAAAAATTAAATGATGTAAAGGAAAATTATGAAATGCAAGTTTCTTACACATCTATATTTGTAGACTAGGATTCATTTCTACTACACTAACTTGCATATAGCTTTTCAATTTTCAAAATTATTTCCTTACCTTAATGACTTATGTCTTAGAATAAATATATGAAAAGGCGTTATTAT
This sequence comes from Mirounga angustirostris, assembly GCF_029215605.1. Taxonomy (NCBI): domain Eukaryota; kingdom Metazoa; phylum Chordata; class Mammalia; order Carnivora; family Phocidae; genus Mirounga; species Mirounga angustirostris. The sequence goes on from NW_026991720.1 coordinate 42,461,655, forward strand.
CATCCTTGCTTTAGAGATAAGAGAACTGAGATTCAGAGAAGTGGAATAATTTCCCTAAGAATACATAGCCGACCAGTGGCAGAGCCAAGAATCAAGGTTAAATACATCTGCCTGGACTAGATACATATTCTTTTCAATATGAAATGCTGTCTTTCTTTTTTTTTTTTAAGATTTTATTTATTTATTTGACAGAGAGAGAGATAGCTAGAGCAGGAACACAAGCAGGAGGAGTGGGAGAGGGAGAAGCAGGCCTCCCGCTGAGCAGGGAGCCCGATGTGGGACTCGATCCCAGGACCCCGGGATCATGACCTGAGCCGAAGGCAGACGCTTAACGACTGAGCCACCCAGGCGCCCTGAAATGCTGTCTTTCTAATAGGGAAACGAATACCATTCACTAGGTGCTACTGAGGAGATGGCTGGAGTTATTTAAATATAACTGAGTTACTAAATGAAGCCCCATTTAACAATAAAAAAATCAGACCTCCATCATAGGTTGTCAGTGTCCTTGTGGGAGAATTTTCTCGGAATTTTCTACCCAGCTGCTCTGAGACTCAGGCTCCTTCCCAGGCCCTGGGCATTCCTGTCTTCCTCAAGGAAGCTGCCCCTCTTGGCCTGTCCATTTAGGGTTTCACCACGGCTGTGTAGTGGGACATTCTCCCCAGGTCTCCCCTTCCTTGCTGTCCCAAATACAAGCACAGGGCTCTATTCTTCTCCGAAGGTGTGACTAACCTACAGGGAAGGAGTCAGCTCATGACCACTTGTAACAGGTTGTAAAAAAGCTTATACATCTCTTATAGCAGTGGTCCCCACTCTCTTAGCATGGCAATGTGACCTCTGAAACCTGAAATCTTCAGCTGTAACTTTGCTTCCCAAGATGCGGATATTATCCAGGTAGAATATTAAGTGCCATCACTTCCTCACTGTCCATCACTCTGCCTTGGCTTTATTTCCCACAGTGTCCAACCTAGATTTCATGGCTCATCATTTCCAACCTTATCCTGTCCCTTCATTCTCCTTTCTTCTTATTTACCTAATAAAACACCAACTCTCCACGAGCTCTGCATCCTCCTTCGTCATGTCTACACCAGCACCTGAACAAAACAGCTGAAAATACTGGATACGATATGGTACCTGCACCAAATCTCACAGCCTAGACAATTGGCTTCACCATAAATTCACAACCCCCTATATCCCATGAGCCTTCAGTTATGCCGATCAATAAGCCACCTTTCTTGAGTCTTTGCATTTGCCCCCCCCAAAAAAACTTCCTACATTCTCCCCTCTCCTGACATGTTCCAGGCTCCCTTTTCACCCCCTCTCTTAGATAATGGCCATGCTTCTTAATTCATCCAACCAGTGCAACACCAGAAGCACATGCATCCATTTCCTCCTTCTTTCCCTCAGTCTCAATGGAGGAAATGTCCCTCTTCCAACCAAAGGCCCATGCCCCAGGTCCATCCCTTCTGCTTTCTGCAGCCATCATTTTTCACTCTCCTGCACCACCATCTCTGTCTATGAGGAATCTTTCTTTTCAGATATACTTAGAATTGACTATCTCCCATCTTGATAGATTGCATGTTCTCCCTCCCAACTCCCTCTGTCCTCAGAGAACTTGCCATTGCTTCTCTCAATACCACAGCAAAACTTCCAAAGAAGTTGTCCGTATGCATACTATTTCTACTTCCCTACCTCCCATTCTCCGAAGTGCTCCCCACTACCTTCTGTCAAAACTTGCCATGGTCAACAACTACTTTCTAGTTTCCAAAATCAGGGCCCAGTTGCTTCCCCTGATTTCCTTCATTCCTTCGGCAGAACTCAGTCGCACAGATGACTCCCTCATTGCTGAAGCATTTATCTCTTGACTTCCTTTCCAGCACATTCTCCTTCCACCCATCTAGAATGTTCTGAGAGTTTAGAGGGCATTCAGATCTTGTTCCAGATCCTACCATCCATTAAAAAAAAAAAAAAAAAAAAAGCTCTACTCCTACATCATAGACAAGGAGGGAGGGAATTTAGTCATAGCAGACTGAGGGTCCAGTAAATCCAGAGGGGCTGGCCCAACCGGCCCAGACTAGATCATAGACTTCCCTTGATTCCTTGAGCATGGATCCTAGCAATTATGTCAGATCAAGTGGATAAAAGTCACACTTCCTTTTTATGCAGTGACTGACACCTATTCTATAACACATGAGTCTGTCATTTTTGACCATCTGTCATGACTGACCATCAGTGTTATGCCTTTTAGCATCGTTGTGACTAGTTCGGGAATCCAACCTTTCCCTGATCTGATTTTGTGGCTTAGCCATTAGCCATTATAAAAATCAGAGTCAACTGAGTCTGTCCTGAAATAGTTTGCTGTGCCATATGGCCAATAAGAAGATTATGATAACTGATGCTTTTAAAATACATTTTGGCTTTGACTCTGTGTGGCCAATGAAATCATTTATGTTTTTTTTCAAGGCCAAATACCTGGGCAGGCCCTGGGGGAGTGTACTTCATAACTGACTTCTCATTGAGTTATGTCTAGGAGGGCTTTCTAGTCTTTTAAATTTAATTTGCATGCCTATAAAATTTCAAACTTTAGATTTAGAAAAACGTAGGAGGTAATACCTCTCCCATTAGGTGAACTTATTTAGAATCATGGTATACGGCGATATCCTCAGCAATAAAAAGAAACGAACTACTACATGCAATAACATGGATGACTCTCATATGCATCATACTAAGCAAAAGAAGCAAGTTTCAATAGCTCACGTAGTGAGTGATAGCATTTATATGATATTCTGGAAAAAACAAAAGGGCAGGGACAGAAGACAGGTCAGGATTGACAGGGCTGGGGGCCGGGGGGGGGGGGGGCGGGTATTGACCACGAAGAGGCATGAAGGAATTCTCTGGGATGATTGAATGGTTCTGTATCTTCATTATGGTAGTGATTATACAGCTGTGTGTCTCCTATGGTGCGTTTTATGTGTCAGCTTGGCTAGGCTATAACATCCAGATATTCAGTCAAACATTAATCTAGGTGTTATTGTGAAGGGATTTTGTAGCTATGATCAACACTTACAATCATTTGACTCTGAGTAGATTAGGGGCGCCTCGGTGGCTCAGTCAGTTAAGTGTCTGCCTCTGCCTCAGGTTGTGATCCCAGGACCCTAGGATTGACCTTGCATTGGGCTCCCTGCTTGGCAGGGAGCCTGCTTCTCCCTCTTCCTCTGCCTGCCACTCCCCCTGCTTGTGCTCTCTCTCTCTCTTTCTGCGTCAAATAAATAAATAAGATCTTAAAAAAAAAAAAAAGTAGAGGAGATTATCCCTGATACTGTGGGTGGGCCTCATCTAATCAGGTGAACGTCTTTACAGAGGAAGAAGAAATTCTGCCTCAAGACTGCAGCATTAATTCCTGCCAAGGTTTCCAGGCTGACAGCCTGCTCCTGTGGACTTTGGCTTTGTCAGCCCCCACGATTGTGTGAGCCAATTTCTTGAAATAAATTTATCTATCATCCATCTCTCTCTCACTCTCTCTCTCTTCCTCTCCCTATCTGTCTAAATATGATCTCCTACTGGTTCTGCTTCCCTGAAGAACCTAACTCATACAATGTGTATCAAAATTTATAGACATATTCACCTAAAATGACAAATTTTACTGTATGTAAACTATATCACAATGAATCTGATTTTTAAAAAAAACTGATTCATAATATTAATCCGGACTGTGTTTTAGGATGTTCAGAGAGAGTGTGTGTGTGCACATGGGTGTACATCTGTAGGCGTGTGTGCCCGTGTGCATTGCCCTGTGTGCCTTTGCAGGTATGTGTGTTTCTACGAGGACTAGGAGGAAGGTGGTTGAGTTTGAAAGAAAGTCTTTAATCATGAAAAGTGGAGCAATGGAAAGAAGTTCTCTGTCTGCAGAGGGCTGAGGAGGTCATTGCCCAGCGAAAGGACTCAGCCCCAGTGCAACAGGACACCAGCCGGTTTCCGTCAGGGTATTAATGAGGCCTCACACTCGGCGAGAGAAGTCAAATTAAGAGCTCGCTATGATTTGTTGACTACTCCCTATTCACAGGAAGAAGCATCTGTGCCAGGCAGTTCAATGCGAACAAGGTGAATTAAATACGGTGACTGCCCTCGATGTGCTCACAATCCAGAGGGGAGCATAATTCCTCAAAGAGCCATCACCCTGGACACAGAATGTTAAGAGACATCAGCCAGATAAAGAAAATTCCATAGAATGTAACGGGGGGGGGGGGGGGCAGTGGGATACCATATTTGAGTGAGAAGGTCAAAGAGGACTTTGCAAAGTTGCATGTTAGCTGGATCAGGAGAGAGGAATATTTCCAGAAGCAGAAAAGGGAGGTGAGGAAGAGGGTATTTGGGGAGGAAAAAAACAGTACAAAAATAAATAAATAAAAGTGCAGATCTAGGAAAACATGGACTGCAGGAACTGGGAGTTCCAGCAGGGCCAAAGAGACAGTTAATCCAACTTAGTTATTAATTCAATAAATACTTGTTGAGGGCTTCCTATGGGTCAATTTGGCTAGAACATAAGGTATATATATAAAAGAGTTAGAGAAAAACTGGAAAGGGGAAGGTTAAGGCGAAAAACACTGGATAGACAAATCTTTCATTAAAAATAGCTTTAAAACTTTCCACCTCTATTTGAGAAATGAACAGACCCAGATGTGGAAGGGGTTACCCTGTCCCTTAAGATCTAGTTAAGATTTGCTCAAGCCATCAATCCATAGCCTATTAAATGCCCGATGTCTTTCTCGAGGTGTTTGCTAATCCCTGAGTGCTTAGTCATCCTCACTTCTGGCTCTGATTTTCTACCACCCTTAAATCCTTGTTTTCACATCGTGTCTTGCAGCTCTTCTGTTATGTGTCTTCCACACCTCGCCACCCATCCTTTTTCATGTCCTCAAGAACCAGGCTCCTGTAAGTTTTCACTCATTCTTGCATCATCCATTTCTCCCTCCCTCCCCGCTGTATTATTTTAACAATACTATAGAACCTTCAAACTTGAAAACCCGTATGTCTTGCTTCAGCTGCTGGCCAAATTCTGCACTCCTGTTCGTGGAAAAGTCTTCAGTATTTGTCTGTACTCAGTGTCTGCACTTCCTCACATCCCTTCTTGCAGTTTAACAGATGCATGCAGTGTGAAGAAATGATAACGGCTGGCCTTCTCACTGGGGTGCCCTCGAATGTCAGCATCAAATGTCCGGGTTTTTAGAGAACATGATGTAAGTAACCCTATGTCTGAGGCAGGGCGGTGGGGTCACGTCCGCGCACCAGCGATCTGGAAGCAACCTAGGGAAGGCATCCTGAGGATTTCCATCCTATTTGTAGACTGGCACCAAACCCTCTTGTTTTCCGCCCCTCACATGGCCTCGTGTCTCCTATTCTAGTGTCTCTCTGGTCTTATTTTTTTTAGAAACAAAATCTTTCCTTCTCCTATGGAGCATGTTTGAGGAGGCTAGAATTGTCATCTGGCTTTGTGGAAAGTGAAGAGGAACCTGCTGTCTACAGAATTTCAAGCCAGTCCCACGCTTCTCTGGGGGGAGGCACCTAGAGATGAAGAACAAGAAGCTGCTGTCACCCATCGGATGGAAAAGCCAAGGTCAAGGTCCTCTGCTGTTGTCTGGAACTGTGATGCCTGAGCAGGAATTCAGGGCCGCCGTCTACAAAGATGCTGCCACCACCGAAGTGTCTAGCAAACCCAGGAGGAGACATGCCTTCTCCCCTCCCCCTCCCTTCCAATCTCCTGCTGGCCTCCCCTGGGCAGCATCTTCCCTTGGTTCTTCCAGGCCTTCCAATAACTTTATAATAAAGGCCCTGTATCAAAGTTCTCTTGTTTGAATATCCTGGAGTGGTTTCCCTTCTCCTGACGGGACACTGCCATGCACGTTCTTCCCCGTCCCGGCCACTCCGTAACCAGCACTGCCGTGTGAGTCTCCGCAGCCCTGAGTGCTCTCCGAAATGATCTTGTGTACTTTTGTTCACTTGTTTATTGTCTCTCCTCACCCCCGTACCCCCTCCACCGGAAGGCGAGGGTTAAGATGGTAGGAAGCTTCTATTGCCTGGTTCACCTTTGTATCAACTCAGCTCCTAACATATAACCTGCCTCATAGTAGACGTTCAAGAACTACTTGTTTGAAAGAATGAACACACGTGAAAATGAGACTTAGACACTTTTCTTGGTTTCCATTTTTAAAATTATCAACCGGACACCTTTGGCCCTGTGGACCATGGCCCGATGGTTTGGGGGAGACGGGGGGAGACGGAGGAAGCTTACAGCTTAGAGTTCGTAGGTACGTTATGTCCTTCCCGCGCTCCACGATTCCCCCTCGGTTCTCTCCTCTTCCAACCCCCTCCACACCACGTCCCTTCGGAGCACACCTACCCAAATGCATCCCGCGGAAGAACAGTCTCCTGCTCTCGGGCCCCTACCCCCACCTTCAGCTCAGGGCTTCCCTGCGTCTATCCACACCGCTCAGTGCTCCCCATTTGGTAGACGGTCTCCCATCCACCTCGCCCCCTCTGCAACGGGGAAGCAGCGGCAGACAGAGTGGATTTCCCCACCGATACAAACTATACTTCGTGTCTTAGAAAGCGAAATACACTGGTTTCAGTGTACAACAACTTAAAAAAAAATCATAGCTTATTGCTTTTAGGTAGATGTTAAATTAGGAAGGTGTCCTCACATATGGAGAAAAGTGGCCTGTAAGGATAGTCTCCCCTCTTCTGAATCTTGCCCACTCCAAATTCAAATCCAGGGAGGAGGAAGAATGGTGGGCACATTTGGTGCCATTCACGCCCTCCACCTTCCGGTTTAACAAAGAAAACTCTTCCAATTCAAAAACGATTTCCGAAGCCAGCAAAATGAAACTCAGCGAAGGGTGTGTGTATTTATGACTGTTGCACATCCTGATAGGAGATATAACATTCCAGACCTAATCTGAATGCACACCGCTCAGAAAATGCACGGACTGGGGAGGTCACCTTCAGACAAGGGCGGAGCCAGCAGCTCCCTCACCGCGGAGAACCAATCGCAGGACCGGCCATGGCCAGGCGGCTCCCGGGCAGGAGGTGTAAGTTGGCAGAGGTGATGGAGAGGGACGGAAGCAGGGCAGAGGAGAGGAGAAGAAAAAGAGAAAAGAAGCTAGGGATATTTGAATACCGTCAGCCGTCACCGCAGGTACATTTTGCTGTCTTAGCTGTGTGAGTCAGCCTGGCCGCAACCAAGCTAAAAAAGGCAGCGGCGGGGCCGGCTGCAGAGTGCGTATTTTGGGTCTGCTGCCCTGCCCACGCTGGCGCTCCTGGGGCTGCAGCTGCGCTTTCCCTAAACCAGGCACCGGGGGCGGGCGCCCCCAGGGTCCACTTAGAGCCGCTCAGCTCCGAGGCCCCTGGGAAAGGGGGTGGGAGTGGGGGGCACTAGCTTATTTGCATAATAGTCCTTACTCCCGTCCTCAGAGCTTCCGAAAATGAGAGTTGAACATCAAGTAGAACATCTTGTCAATCAAACTCAAGACGCCTTGCTTAGCCAAGGAACCCGAGCAAATGAGCCACTGCGGTAATCAAGTTCCAATTCTTAGCTGAAGTCGAGGTGATAAATGTGCGCGAGTCTCCCCCTAGTGGACAAATGGCATCACCTTTCCCTCGCAAGACGGCCTCGTCCCGGCGAACCAAAAATTCACCAACAGCCGGAAGAGAAGCGGCGAAGGAAGCAGGACACGTGTTATTATGACACACCGTTCAGTCTTCATTTCTAAGGGGCTCTCTTCAGTGGAAAAACAAAGCTGACTTGGAGTTTTCACACATCATTTGAGAAGTTTTACCTTTAGTGCGTTTGTTATTCATCAGTTGAGTTTGACTCGGTGTCTCACCGTAAGGAAGAGTCCTTCCAGAGTCTGCTCCAGCTATTCTTGGCTTTCAGTAGGAGAACTTGGCCTTCAGAAGAGTTTCTGGGATTCTGAATATATCTATATGTGCACATTTGTAAGTGCATGTGTGTGTTTGTCGATGTATTTGTCCTTTTGGATGAAAGCTTACAGACTGGCGGTTCATGGGATTTTCACAGTATCTGTGACCTGAGAAATAGTATAGAGCACTGATGAAAAATTTCACTTCACTGGAAAAACTAGCCACAGCAGCAATAGGGTATTTAGGCTGTAGAGTCAGAATGCCTAAGTTCAAATCCAAACTGAGATTCTTTATGAAAGTAACTTAATCTCTCCAAGCCTGTTTCTTCATCTGTAAAATAGGAATGATAACAATAACACTTAATCCACTGACTTTGTGCAAAGATTAAATGATACAACATACACAATGCACTTAGCAAATTACCTGGCACATATTAATTGCTCGGTAAACCTTGGAGTTTATTACTAAGAGGAACTCCTTTAAACATTTGTAAAATGTTAGGTTCTTTAAAATTCCAGTGTGTGTATCATGCATTTTCCAATAATTTTATGATTTTTTGGATGAGGTAGACGGGTCATTTTTGTCTTTTCATAGGAAAATGTGTAATTTCTTTGAAATAACCTAAGTATCGAGGGTGATAAACTAGATAATAGAATTACAAAATTATATAATTTTAAAGCAAGTGGAGACGTGAATTATCATCTAATCATATCCCCTTCTATGCCATTTTATAGATACAATAATCAAGACATATCTTGAACAATGACTTGTCCAGGTCACCTCAATTTTGTGGCCACAGTCCAGGACCTAATTCTGAGTTGGTTTTACCATAGCTTTCATAGCTCTTTGAGCCTTTGGCTCAAAGCCAGTATTTTTTTTCCCCTCTGAGCATTGTGTATCACAGTCTCCTCACTGTTTATCTTAGTTTTATGATGCATATCACATTATATTTCTCTTTTGGTCCCATTAGAACATAAACTTCTTAAAGACAGGAGATATGACCTTGCATCTAATAGAATCAGACAAAATAATGTTTCATGAAGGAAACGCTAGATGGTACAAAGGTATTGGAAAGGCACCTATTTCACTGATGAACTCAAACCTGAAAAACTCCAGAGGACCTAAGAGAAGCCCATTGCTCATTGCTGACACTTTCTCCCGGAGTCATCTGGAAACAATATGAACTATAATCGGCCTGTAATCAGGGCCAACAGCACAGAAAGGTTAGAGGTGGGCTGTGAGAAAAAAATCCAAAACCCATTCACACCTTGGGGACAGGACTCTAGAAACTCAAACGGGCAAAAGATGAAATTTGAGCCTGAAAATAGAATATATGGCAGGGATTTGTTCATAAGAGCATGGTTCCTTGATCTGGTTCCTAGATCAAGACCCCAAGTGAAAGAACAGAGCTGACCAAGTGCCAGGCTCGGTCTACACATCTGAGATTGGATAGGACTTAAAGAGGGGGCTGAGATCCCCAGCCTTGCAGATGAGAAGCCATGTGGGAAGAAGTCAGTGTGCCTTCTACTGCTGTTTCTCAGCCTCTCTTCCTTACTGCACCTCAAATTCTGCCGTGAGAGGAGAGGCATGGCCACACTTTCATGTCTTCAAGGAGCAAGCAAGGGCTGTTAACCTGAACTGAAATCATCCTTTGCCTCCCCTGAAAGAATACACTAAAAAAGAGCCCTAGAGCACTGTGTGTCTGAATAGAGGATCTGTAGGTTTCACAAGCTTCTCGGAGAGGTCTGTGACTGAGAAGAGGTGAGTGGTAGCTGCCCTAGTCTCTCAAGTCCCCAGAGCTCCCCCAAACCCTCCCAGAGGAATCCTATTCCTTTCAAAATCCTCAGAGTGACATTTTTTTTAGTCCATTCCCTGGACCATCTTCCCTTTTGTCATAGGCCAGGACCTGCAGGCAGCAGTGTCCTATGGGGGGATTCTCCAAATGTGCTGCACGTCCAGTGTTATCAGAAGAGGATGCTGGATGTCTGAAAAGGCAGTCTGCCCGAGCATCCTAAAGGAGCCTACATGATCCTGAACCCAAGAGAAACTCATGAAACACAGTGCAAACTTATTGACCTCACAGTGTTCCTTTGACACAGTAGATACAGTAGCTTAAGGAAAGTTCGGGGTAATGTGCTCACTGAGAATCATGAGGCAAGAATCATGATTCATTCATTTTCAAATCAGGTTTTGACCTTGACCGAGGGCAGGAGCAGCTTACTTTATTTTAACTTTAAATTATCTGGAGACCTGCTTTTCAATAGCTGGACAAAATAGGTGCTGTGTTTGTGTCTTTTTGACCAAAGAAACTCCCATTCCAGAACAAAAGGACATCATCAAGTTTCCACTGCTCAGAGACAGAGAATTCACAGAGTGTTGTTTGAAGTGCTGGGGCTAATTAAACACCAAAATTTATCTGAAAGTAGCAAGTGAGGGAACAATTTGTTTTCCATGGGATTTATCTATTCTCGTCGTAAGTTGCAAATGTTACTGCAGTGCCCAGGTCCCAAGAGTAGGAATAGGAGAGCATACTCTGAACGTTACCGAGGTTTTATTTACCCAAGTGAACAGCTTCTGAAACAGGGCATTTGGGTCTCCTTGGGTGTTAGACGCTCACCTCAGCAACATCACCCTTCCATACACCCCGTCTCCTGCACAAAATCCACCGTGTCTCAATGAAGAAGGAAGGTAAATGTCAGTGGAAATAAGGATGATTCCTAGGGATCTGGGGAGAAACTGTGTCTCCGAGGATGCTGGTGTGGACAGTTGATGCCTCTGAGAGACACGGCCGGTTGCCTGCTAATAGCCGGTAGCTCTATAGTACCAGGCAACCATTTTGTTCTGAGATGTTAAAAAAAAAAGTTACATTTTCAAACTTTGTTCAAGCTAGGAATGACCACAGGACACCATTCAGGCTGCTGAGATATAAGTAGAGTATGGGAAAATTTTCCCCAAAGCTGCTGAGTCAGCTAAGATGTGCCTTTTGACCTTGGCTCTTCCTCTTATTTCTTCCTGAAATAGACACAGATGTGGAAGGTGAAGTAGGAGACATCATGGGGCCAAAAGGCACAATGCTAGGAAAAAGGTAGAAAGTGCTTGGGTCCTTGGTGGCATCACGGAGCCTCCTATAAAGCCTAGACTCCCTGACTCCAGTCTTTGTCATATAAGGCAAACGACATACTTGATTATTATGATGCACTAATTAATGGAGCTTTCTCCTACTTGCAACCAAATGCAATTCCTACAGATGCAGTGTCTCAACTGTCCTGATGATTTGAGGCTCCCTAATTCCCCTGAAACTTAGATGCAAATCGAGAGAGAGAGAGATGGAGAGATGTGTAAAGCTATGTTTTTTCTCTCTTGATGACCAAATTGAATTACACTACATTTTTGGCCCTCAGAGAGACAGAGGCTCAAGAAAAAAAAAATTATTTTAGAAACAGTTGAAGGATTTTTTTGCGCATTTGACTTTATAACTTCTGAAATTCATATATGTTGCAGAAGTGCAGTATAACAAACAGCTTAAACACAATACCAATATTAAGTTCTACAGCTTTTGCATTTAGAAAGAGACCCTTACTGGCGTGTCTTCCTCCTGAGGCCCCAGCTGTCCTTCACTGTTGGGGGGCCCGCTTTTACTCTCTCTACTAAGATCTTTCTTCTATCTTCCTTTTTCTCCATGTCCCAGGGTCATAAAGCCTTGTCATGCCAGCTGACCAGGGGAAACATTCAAAATTCCTATTAATTTATCTGGTAGCAACTTAGCCTCCTGTGTTTTATCACCTTCCATCTCTTCCATTTCATAGTGGAAGAATTATTAATATGTTTTCTTGGACCAAATGAGCAGTCTGTGGGTTCTCCACTTTAGCTTTGCTTTGACAACCTCCCAAACCTCCGATTAATTTTTTAGGCTTTGCTCAAGGTCAAAGTTGGAGGGCTTTCCTCCTCCCAACCGTGACTATCTGTGCAAAGTGGCGTGCAGAGCCGGGAGGCCATGCTGGAATCTTTATTATCACACATTCCAAAGTAAACCTCATGGAAGTTAGGGGGTTTTCCCCTCTTTTATTTTTTTAATTTATTTTTTAAAGATTTATTTATTTATTTTAAAGAGAGACAGAGAGAGTGCTTGAATGGGGCTGAGGGAGAGGGAGAGGCAGAGAATCTCAAGCAGACTCCACCCTCAGCACCAAGCCTGACTAGGGGCTTGATCTCACCTCCCTGAGGTCATGACCTGAGCCGAAATCAAGTGTGGGAGGCTTAACCCACTGAGCCACCCAGGCGCCCCTCCCCTCTTTTAGTAGAGATATTCGTGTAGACCCTGGCAGCACAAGAAACCCAAATATCAAGGATTGAGAAGCACAGTTTAAATGGTGAGCATCCCACAGAAGTAGCTATTTAAACTCAACTCACCAACTCAGCAGCAAGAACGAGAGTTTCCCCCACCCCCACAATCCCTTCTCTCCAGTAGCTTCCTGGGGACCGTGGCTCGTTCCCTGCCTCAGTTCCCACAGGGTCAGTGGCCCCCGGCTCAGGCATGAGCTAGCACCTGCCCTGCACAGCGACACTCCGATTTCCCCTGTCTAACGGGCCAGAGCCTCTCTTCCTGTTGAAGGGGTCAGTTGCCCGACAGCCACCGTCACTGGACTGGATCCAGTTGATCCCAACTTTGCTCTCACTCGCCAGAGTCCTCGTGTGTCTCCTGGGCCATTTGCTCGGGAAGTGGGTGTGCACCTTGATAAAGTGTCAGGGCGGACCTGCTGCAGGGACTCTGCCATCTGTGTTCCCCCTAAGACACACATGCGCGCATGTGCGCGCACACCCCGCGTGCACACCCGAACACACACACTCACACCCTCGTGCACACATACACAAGCGCACACCCACTACCCATCACTGCCTCTCTTGCATCAGCTCACTTTCCACCCTGACTCTTCAGGAAATATTGCAAACCTCCGGCACCACCATTTCCGCCAGGAGGCAGGGCAATGAAGTGGTTGAGACCAGGGGCTTGGAAGCTCCTAAAGTTAGGCTTACCTCCCAACTTGCAGCTTTTTAGCGAAGTGACCTTGAAAAAGTTACCTCATCTTTCTGAGCTTCAGTTGCCTCATCTTTAAAATGGGATTAACGGTTATCCATGTGATTCTTTAAAGGATTATACCAGATGATATAGGTTAAGTACTTAGTACTAGGGCTGACTCCTCGTAAGTGTTGATAATTTGGTGTTTCCAGTGATGGATTTCTTCCTGTTGGCAGTTAACTCAGATCCTGGGAAGCGAGCACAGCACACACACTGAGTTGTGTTGCTCGCTGGTCTCTCCTCAGCAAGGTAGGTCCTATGGCTCCTTCCATCCACACCCTCAGTAATTCCTTTTCTTGGTCCCTCTCACACCAAAATCCAACACAACATGTAAAAAAAAGGTAAACTCTGGAATATGGAGTCTCGGTTCCCCTCAGTTAGGCTGGTGATGATCTGAAGGGCAGAGTGAAGGGGCTTTTACCATGCTGTGGAGGGGAACATCAGCAAACAGAGAATCCACTGGCACCAGGCGGTTTACAATAAGTCTTCCGAAAGAAACACAAAGAAAAGGCATGGGATTCGGACCAGAAAAGGCAACCATGTAGAGGGGCCACTTGAGATGCACTTCGAAAGAAAGATAGGATTTTAACATGCAAAAAGTAGATGGGGAAGGCAGTCTAGGCAGAAGGTGAAGCAAGAGCAAAATGTCAGAGATTGGAAATTATGGGGCATATTCCATTTGGCTAAATCAAGAGGTAAATTTCTGGCCTTTCAAAGTAAAGTTTAGCCTTGGTTAATGTCTAGCTAGGCCTTTGTCTTTTATGTCCATTCATTACAATGGAGGCCAGGGAAAGATCCTTCTGGGAAAATGTAGAAAAGTTGAAAAAAACCTGAAAAATCAGCCTAGACACCTTGCTGGATTTACTCTATGGAGTCTGTACTATTCCTGCAAATGGGAAGTCCTTATAATGTGTCCCTATGGCCCCATTTTTATACATACACATGATCCTATCTATCTATACACATGTGTATGGTATGTGTGTTGTTGTGAATACATACATTTGTACACACAGGTACAACTACGTGATTGGAATTATATATGCCTATCTATTTATCTCTGGTTGGTAAGACTATGGGAAATCTAAGTAAAGATCCGTAATTCTAATTTTCTTTCTTTCCTCTTTCCTCACTTAGAAAATACTCAACGAGGTGAGCTTGTTTGGACAAGAAGCCCAAGTATGCAATCAATGGAACTTTAGAAAACAAAAACAAAATGGTACCTTGTTCATGTTAATAGTTGACTTGAAAATGTCAGGGAAATTGTGGGAGGTAACATTAGCTAAATAAGATTGTATCCATAGCAGAAAGATGATATTAATGCGCCCCCTCCAGGTTACATTTTCAGAGCAGACCCATAAAATCTTTAAAAGTTGATTTTAACAATCCCCCTGAGACTTCCTGCCAACTCGAGGAACAAGTTGAGAATAGAGATCCTAAAGTTATGAGCCTCTGTTCCTCTTCCTCCACCCCCTTCCCAGCCCCACTGCAGGTCACCACTGACTCCTTGGGGACAGAGGAGAGGAACTGAGTCAGTCGTCATCTAGTTCTCTAATGTTCTTGCCCATCTCTGACTTAACACACCTGAAGAACAGTGCACCTGCAGCTTGGCACTTCACTCAAAGTATCAGAGCAGTTTTGCACAGAATGGTATTCATCGTTCATGCAGACACAGAGACAATCAGTGAGTTAGAGAGATGAGGACAGAAAGATGGGAAGGAGACACACTACACATGGCCCTAGAGGTATTGGTAAAGAGTTTAGCTTTATTCCAAATGTAGAAAGACGGCATTCGAGATTCAGAGCAAGGCAGTGCTATGATCTAGTTAAGAAGGTCACTCTCGGGGCGCCTGGGTGGCTCAGTCTGTCAAGCTTCCGACTCTTGATTTTGGCTCAGGTCATGATTTCAGGGTCATGGGATCAAGCCATGTATCAGGCTCCACACTCAGCATGGAATCTGCTTATCCCTCTCCCTCTGCTCCTCCCCCTGCCTATGCTCTCTCTCTAAAATAAATAACAAATAAAATCTTTAAAAAAAAAGGTCACTGTCACTGCTTTGTAGAGAATTAACTAGAGTGAAATGAAATGGAAGGAGGAGGATGAGTTCAGTGAGTGGTCTAGGAAAAAGATAATGTGTTCAGCTCACACACATACATGAATAAATACACACCTATATATGCATACATACATATATACATACCCATATAGAAATATCTATATATACATGTGTTTCTGTTTATTTGAAATAAAACAGCCACCATACTGTGGCCTTATGTAATTCTTTTTCTCATCTCCCCTGAAAAATCACTTTTGACAGGTGTATAGTATTTCATTAAACAGATGTGTCACAGGTTATCAAACTAATTTTTTGCTGTTGGTCATTTCTTTCTAGTTTTTATTGTTAAGGATGATACTTTAAGTAAGATGTTTGCCAAAAGATCATTGAATATGTCTCTGGCTATTTCTTTAAAGTTAATTATTGAAGTGCAACTGGGTTAAAGGTTTTCTTTTTAAGGGTTTTGACACAGAATGCCAAAGAGCCCTCCACAATGACTAGTCCTCATTTATACCCATGTCAGAAGTATATGGTGATGCCCAACTCCGCATACTCTCCCCTTATGATTTAAATTTGCCAAGTTAATGGACAGAAATATTGCAGTAATTTCAAGTAGTATTTCTTTGATTGTTAGTGAGGTTAAATGTATGTTTCCCTTTTCATTTATTTTTCCGGGCATTGTCTTCAAGTAGAGCAGAGAGTTAAACATGAAGGTTCCTTAAATTATGGACATAAGAATGTAAATCATACACGAAACTTTGTGCCAGTCCATAAACTCTCTGTGGTTTCTTAAGTGATTTCTTACATCTACCTGACCTCTAGGTTGTTACATGCCATCTCACTTGCTGAGCAAATCTGCAATGAGGGTAAATAAAATCAAATGCTTTGAAAGCTGGTTCAAGTCGCTATCTGGTATGTGAAATGTGGTACTTAACAAATGATCCTACAACACCCTTGTGAATCCCATGCTGGTCTCACTGTAAAATTAATTGAACAATTAGGGCTTGTGTCTCTCTAGTGAAGGAAGGAAACTCCAATTCTCAGGCAAGCCATGTAAGTGAGAAAGCAGCATCTCCACGAGACGTATTATGGAAAACGGCTCTCAACGGCCATCCTTCACGATGGCGGCTACCAGGATTGCATGAGTTCAGCCATGGAGCCAGGCGGTCGGCACCCTTGCTTACATGTAACCGTGGCTTGCTACCTGTCAGAAGAAAGAAGTCATGCTCACTTTTTATTGGCAAAACATTAAAAATGTGAGAACTTAGAAAAGGCTTATAAGTTAGGGGACATAAAAGCTGGGAGATTGGTAGTAAAATAAGTGAACAAATTTGTGGTTTTCATTTCTGAGGTTTAGTGCTGAACTTTTATTGACTCAGAAGCAAATAGGTAAATCATTCGATGAAGTTCTAACTTGGAGTCTGAATAGCTTTTGACTTTCATCCTGCTCAGCCTAAATTGTGGCAGGAATGAGGTTGGTAAGCATGGGTTTCTTTTAATAAATATGAAAAAGGTAGAAATCCGTTTTCTCATTTTTTAATTTTTATTTTTTTAAAGATTTTATTTACTTATGTGCCAGAGAGAGAGAGAGACAGAGACAGAGAGAGCACAAGCAGGGGGAGCGGCAGGCAGAGGGAGAAGCCGGCTCCCCGCTGAGCAAGGAGCCCGATGCGGGGCTGGATCCCAGGACCCTGGGATCGTGACCCGAGCCGAAGGCAGACGTTTAACCGACTGAGCCACCCAGGCGTCCCTCCTTTTTTTTTTTTTTTTAGTTGAATCCTGTGACCTTGGAAACAAAACAGCTGAAATTAATGTAATTATTATTCCTTTAAACACTAGGGAATCATGGGTCCCAAGACCCTACCATAGCCCTGGGTCAGGTGTCAGGATCAAATCTCACCATTGACACTTCACACCAAGGCACTGTGCTCCCTAAGAACATTATTTAAGCAATGTCACCCCTCATACCATGTCTGTCAGGGAAAGTACATGGTACTGGGATTATTTATTTTTCTTCCTGGGGGAATGTAATAAAGTAATGGAGTCTTAGAGCAAAAGAAGAAAGAGGAAATAACATTTATTAAGCAACTTCTGTGTGCCAGGCCCTCTAGTTGTGCCTCATATGTTGTTGTTTTCTTTTTTCCCAGTTAATTCTCATAACAGTCCTCTGAAATAGATATGGATATCGTCATTTTCCTGATGAGGAAAGTAGGGCTCAGGGAAATTAAGGAGCAGGTCCACGGCCTCAGAGCCAGAAGTAATTTAGATCTGTGTGACTTGGAAAACTACACACCCTCTACTGCCCATTGACATTCTGGATCTGGAGAAAACTCCCCCTTCAACTCAGGGAGGAGGAGAGAGGGGAGCAGGAAAGCCCAGTGTGCCCAAGCCCAGCCTGAAAGGCCTTGACATATAATTCAGCTGCACCCCTGTCATGTGCGGGTGAGGACGTGGAAGCCTAGGGACATGGGCCAAGCTTCCTAGAAGCAGGGACTGAGATGGGGATTGGTGGAGGGATGCAGGCTGGGGAAGGGAAGAAACTAAGCATAGATGTGGTTTGGGGCTCCCAGCTGATAGCCAGCACCAGCTGCCTGCTTGCAAGAGGCCACTGTGGATGCCCCAGACCAAGGGGAGCCTCTGCAGCTGACACCATGTGGAGCAGAGACAAGCCATCCTCACTGAGCCCTGCCCAGAGTCCTGACCCTAAGAATCATGGGCAATGTCATGGTTTTGTCTTCAGCCAGCCACTAAGTTTTGGGTGGCTTTTTTTGCAGTGATAGATTGTAAAAACATCTCCATAGCTGTATCTGATGGGGAAAGAACATTCCCTAAAGCCAAATCTGGTTACTGTCTCTAGCAAAAGTATGCATATCCTGAGGAAGAAAATAAATGTTAGATAAGTGTACTCTTAATCCCCTTTATCTATATCACCCATCCCCCCACCTGCCTCCCCTCTGGCAACCACCAGTGTGTGCTCTGTATTTAGGAATCTGGGTTTTTGCTGTTGTGGTTCATCTCTTTGTTTCTTCATTGGTTCACTTGTCTTGTTTCTTAAATTTCACATACGAGTGAAATCGTATTGCATTTGTTTCTCTCTGATTGACTTATTTCACTCAGCATTATACTCTCTATATTTGTGTGTCTGTGACCTTTGTCTGTGTGTGTCCCTAAGCCTGCATGCCTCACACGTCCCTGTGGGTGTGTTCCTATTCTATGTACATATCCGTGTGTGTCTGGTGTTCCCACGAATGTGCACCTGCTGGGCGGGGAGGTATGTTGGTTCTATGCGTCTCCCTGTATGTCTGTGTGTCTTGTGCCCCTGGGATTGTCTCCACGTGATGTGTGTCCTGAGTCTGTGCATGTGTGTGTCACTATTTTCTGTGTGGGCCTCTGGGCTCCTCTCTATGTCTATTTCAGTTTTGAGGACATTCCTCCTGTCCTGTGGTGTGTCCCCCAAAGAAAGGAAAGAAAGGGAAAGAAAGAGAGAAAGGAAGAAAGAAAGAAAATACATGTTTGAATCTCTTGGAGACAAGACCTTGGACCTGCTCCTTAAAATTTGCCTTGACTCCCCTGAAAGCGTATCTCATTACTTTTGTATTCTGTCAGTCATTTTTCCTGAAATTCTACGTCTAGGATGAGGCCATCCCTTGCCCAGGAATGAGTATCAGACAATCAAATGCTTGGTCATAGGAAGCTGAAGCTCCAGGGGTGTGACATGCATCCCATGGAAATGCTGAGGGATAAGTGATTATGTCTTGCTCCTCTGAACCTCCACCCTTCCTACTCTTCCCCTTTCTGAAGCCTGCTTATGTGACTTCTTTTTAGATTTCAGTTCTATCTTTCAGTGAACTCCTTTGGTGCTTACAACCAGAGAGCCTTAACTAATACGTAAATTCTGAGAGAAAGTAGCCTCAGAATATAGTTCCCATTTAGCACAGGAGGAGACTGAGGCTGTGGGAAGTTGAGCTTCATTGTTCCAGGTGTGTGGGCAGAGTCAGAGCCCAGGCTTTCTGATGTTCAGCCCAATGCATTTCCCCTGTTCCAAAGGAGAAGCAAGTCTTGGGATAGAATTTTCATTTTTCAGGTGGGGAAAATGAAGTCAAAGCCTATAGAGGGGGCGTGCTGCCATCTTCAGGAATAATCCAGACCCTGAGAGTCAGCAAGCCTCAATAGTGAAGCTATTCAATGTCCAGTCTTCTCTAAAGAGATGCTCCATCTGTAACTGAAAAAAAATCTATTTATTTTATTTTTATTTCTTTTAGAGAGGGAGAGTGTGGGGAGGGGCAGAGGGAGAGGGACAGAGAGAGAATCTTAAGCAGACTCCACGTTGGGGAGGGCTCCATCCCAGGACCCCAAAATCATGACCTCAGCTGAAATCAAGAGTCAGATGTTTAACCAACTGAGCCACCCAGGCGCCCCTGTGACTGAAAAAACCTAAACTACTTACCAAGTTAAGTAGTGACCTTATGTTTTGAATCATTAGTAAAGAAATACATTTGCCCCTCCCAATTCAATTCTAAAAATTAATGAGAATTTAGCTTATAATAAATGAGTTAATTGGGAAAATTATTTGCCCTACTTCGAAGAAGGTCTCAGTAGTGAGACTGTAGGCCCTGGAGTACATTCATGAGATGCTCTTAAAACCCACATAACAAAATGATTTATAGTCTTAAGCTATGAATTAAAAGCTATGAATCTATTATTCATGAAATGACTTAAATTAGTCAAGCGATCTCTGCTTTCTTTCCCCCTCTCATCCCTAAGTTACTGGTGTTTTTCTCTATTTTCTCTGTTGAAAAACACTTTTTCCTTTATTTCTCCTTTCTTTCTTTGTCAAAAAGATACACCCTTCAAACTAGAGACATTTCCCATTTTCCACAACATATATTGGTGTTGACTCTATCCACACTGCTTATGTTTTTATAGACTCTGGCTATATTAGGTTTTCATTTCTGAACTTTTACAGCACTCAGATTCTGGCAATTAAATATAGTTTCTTACACTGCTACTTCCCACCTGTGCTTCCAGCTGCAAGATTACATTTTCATGGTTGGCAGTAAATCTTTTTCCATTTTTTGCATGTCTCACAGTTCACACAGGGTTGTAAGACAAGACATTTTTTTCTTCATTCATTCATTCATTTCTTCAACAGTTATTTATGGACAATCTTCTTAGTCCTAGGGATGGTTCTCAGCTTAGAGCTACCAAGATGAAGATGATGCCATTACGAACCAATCAATGTCTCTCAAGCCTTTATCTATTCAAGTGTCCCATCACTGAAAAGGGGAATTCACCAACGAAGGCATTATGGAGCCTGAGGCACATCCAAGTGACACATTCTAAGAAGAAAATTCACAGAACGTGATTATAACAAGTGAAAATACTCAGGGTCCTTGAGCATCACAGAGGTGGAAAGATTCAGGCTGGGAATCTGAAGACATGAGCTTTGCTTCCAGTTCTGCTAAGACCAGTCTTGTGACTGGTCCAAAAGCAGACATTCCACTCAGCCTCCCCAAACTCTGGTATCTGAAAACCTGGGAAGATGGACTAGACACTCTCGAAGCTTCCTTCCAGTTCTAAGATTCTGTGAACAAAGAACAAGGTAAAATCCTTCCAGTTTCTAACCAGAAACAACAGGATAAAATTAAGAACATTAAAAGTAAGGGTGGTTGTGGGAGATAGATCCCCTTAGTAAGAACATAATGGAATATCGAGTTTGTTCTCAAAGGGGAGCGATTCCTCCTTGGTTAAAGAAATTTAAAAATAAATCCTGACAAATCTCATGGCATATACTGCCAGCATCCTAAGAAAGCCTTTGGAAACAAGTTAGGGATATAAAGGAAGGAAACAGAGATGAATGGACTTTTTTTCTTCCTGGAATATCTATTACTGCGTAAAAGAATTTTACTAGTCCCCAGAAATATACCATGCTTTGCTTCTTAAACAGAATCAAAAGAAAGGAAATGATGGTAGAATAGATTTGCAAAGCGTTCAATTAGAGTGACAAATTTACAAATAAACCCTTTTTCCACACAGGACAGCAGCTCCAAGACATCAAGTACGTTTGCTGTTTTGTACCGCACATCAGAATGTTAAGTTAACGAGACACAGGAGTGAATAATATGTCAACATAACAATAAGCCTGAGTGACAAAGTAATCGAATATGAGGAAAACATTTTTGGAGCAAAGTGGTAACAGCTGCAATAAGGCATGAGATAAATTGTGCAGGATCCATTTAGCTCAGGAGACCCAAGTGAGAGGGAAAAAAAAAAAAATGCAGCAGCAGGAACCAAACATGAGCTTACGTTGTGTCAAAGTCCAAGGACTGAGGAAAACTCTCTGGACCGCAGAGGAAACATACAAAGGAACCAAACTCAACCCAAGAAAGCAAAGCCTATTTGAAGGCATATACATTCTTTGGATCATCGAGGAATCACACAGAGAGAATTAATGAGTCAGAACAGAGTTGAAACATAAGATTTCCATAATGTTATTTTACTCCCTTTTCAAAATTCAGTGTTCTTCCTTGGAAAAATGTATGGTGCCCCCCAAGTGAGTCCCCATATAGCTTTGGAAGAGAACTTGAATGGATTCCAAAGAGGCAGAAGGCAGGAAAATTAAAAGTAGATGGCCAAAAATGCAGCCTCAAGTGTAGACAGCTGTGAAATAAAGCAGAGGTTCGAAAGCCTCCGACGGTAAGAAAATACATTCTCAAATGTACCAAAGCTCTGCTAACATAGAAAGGAGACAACGGGAATGTTACACCTTCATGGAATTGAATTCAAGTTTAAACAAATATCAAGGTGGTTAGGCTCTTTAAGTAAAGTCAGAAAATTCAAACAGATGACTCCCTGGTGACAAGATCTCAGACAGCTTACCCATATGTGTATTTCATGTCCGCTGGCCATGTTAACTTCTCTGTTTGTAAAATGGCCAGCACTGGCTTAGGCGGAGAGTGGTAAACTTTAACACAGATGTACAACTCATGTTGGGACCTGTGGTTGAATCGAAACAAGTGTACAAAAAATAAAATCTTGTGGAAAGATAGAACATTCTTCCTCTGATTTCCCCTGATGGGGATTGTTTTAAAGTAGCATACATTGAAACCAAAGTTGCTTTTTTTTTTTTTTCTAAACCAAAGATTCTTGACATGAGCAAAGAAAGATGATGTGAGCCCAGGGGCAGGCAGGGGTGGATGGCCCAGCCAAAGCATGGCCCTTGTATACAGGACACAGCTCTCCCGTGATTTGGGGAAGATACATATGGCACAAATACCTGGACATACAGAAAAACTGGGCAAGCAAAAAAACAAACAAAAATGTCTCCTTACCAAAATACCTCATATGTGTGCTAGGTCTTGCATTTCACAAAGTTTTCTGCGGATACCATTGCCACCATTTTCCATACAAGTAAACTTAGATCTGGAGACATTTCTAATTTAATCACGACGGCCACAGCTGGAAAGGAAACCTTCATGCAGGTCTTCTGACACCTCATCTAGTGCCTTGTCCATTCTACCACCTTCCTTCTATCTTGATCCAATGGAGTCTATGGTGGAGAAGGATCGAGACATGATTTACTTTAGTAAAGTAGCCAGTTACTTGCTGGAGAGCTTATATAATCATAATTGAAGAAGTCTCTTTCTGGATATCCAGAAATGTACTGAGTCAGGCAGGGACACAGGAAAGAATTGTCTCTGTGCTGCACTGAGAGGACATTGTGTGGGTAGGGAAGAGAGAAGAGGAAGGAGAACTAACATTTATTGAGCCCTAACTATGTTCTAGACACAGAGCTAAAGGCTTCACATGTTATTTCTCTTAATCCCACCTGAGGAATAGGTCTTAGAGGCTCCATGTGAGAACGGAGAAAACTGGAAAATCAGAGAAGTCAAGGAGTATTCCCAACATTTCCTAGCTAGAAGGCAGTGGAGACAGGATTTGAAAAAGAAGTGGATCTGACTTCAAAACCCAGTGCTGTGAATTGTGCAAGACTGTTGAATCACAGACCTGTACCTCTGAAACAAATAATTCATTGTATGTTAAAAAAAAAAAGAAGATAGTAGGAAAGGAAAAATGAAGGGGGGGAATTGGAGGGGGGAGACGAACCATGAGAGACTATGGACTCTGAGAAACAACCTGAGGGATCTAAAGGGGAGGGGGGTGGGGGGATGAGTTAACCTGGTGATGGGTATTAAAGACGGCACGTACTGAATGGAGCACTGGGTGTTATATGCAAACAATGACTCATGGAACACTACATCAAGAACAAATGATGTAATGTATGGTGATTAACATAACATAATAAAATAAAAATAAATAAATAAGATTACAAAAAAACCCCACAACAAACCTCTAATGCCATGTTTCCTCACACCATGCATATTTGAGAGTTACAGATTACAAAAGGCTCTTGCCTACTGAATGTCACTAGATCTGAAGCACAGGGCCCTCTGCTCAGAGCTGGACTGCAGAGTTGGTAGAGCGGGTGGAGGCAGTGACCTTACTCTCTCCCTTTAACCAGGGATAAGAGGAAAATCTGGTTTGGAGAGGAGAAGGCTCTGGTGGCTTCTCCTGAAACCAGGATCTGAGTGCTGATGTGGAAGAGGGAAGCAGATTGTGTCACTGAACAGACTCACCTGCTCCATTGTGCCACAGCCGTACGATTGTTACTTCATGACATGCTTCCTGTGTCAGCAGCATCTGCTATACACACATTTCAGAGTTTATTACAAACAGCAGGCTGGATCCTGCGGGGAAGAGAACATTCTTCAATGTAGGGTATACCATTCTCTCTTCAGGCCATGAGAACTGCTGCCCTGAGCCCAAGGACAGAAGAATAGCCCAGAAGGCAAAAATGTTCACCAGTGCACAACTGGAGATTACTTTCTTCTTGGGTCGGGGGGGACGGTTGGGAGAAACCATCACACACTGAGCCTTAGGCTCCGTAAAGAAACGCTAATTTACTCAATACCCCTGAATAAGCACAGATAGAAGCTGCTGTTCCCTCCCTCTGAATTTCCCCACCCACACCCCCACATCCACCCACACACTATATTGTGCCCATTAATAAAAAAAATTAGAAATTAGTCAGTAATCTGCATAGATCAGATAAACAAGGGATTTTTCTGAAGGATTAGATTAATTAATACTAGCTGTTGTAACAATCTCAATCTTAGTAGCCTAACACAATAAAAATTTCTCATGTATATCATAGTCAAATGACGATCAGATAAGGCAGTAACAAAGGGGAGACTCCCTCCCTCCACTAGTCTGGTATCAGAGGAGGCATGCTGAAACCACAAGATTTAATAATTCAAATAAGATGCAGAGTCTTATAACATAATGCCCAAGATGCCCAAGATACAATCAGAAATCACTTGTCACACTAAAAACAGGAAAAATCTCAATTTGAATGAAAAAGGACAATCAACACATAACACCAAGATCTTACAGATGTTAGAATTATCTTACAAGGATTTTCAAGCAACCATCAAAAAAAGTGCTTTAGTAAGTAATTACAAACAGACTTGGAACAAATGAAATAGAAAAAAAAAAATCTCAGCTAATAAAAGGAAGACATAAAGAAGAACCAAATGGGAAATTTAGAACCAAAAATACAATAACCAAAATGAAAAGCTCAATTGATGGCCTCAATGGTAGAATAAAAAGGACAGAGGGAAGAATCAGGGAACTGGAAGATAGAATAATAGAAATTACCCAGTCTGAATAACAGAGAGAAAATACACTGAAATAAAAGGAATAGTCTTTGGATATAACAAAAGATCTAATATTCATATCATGAGAGTTTCAGAGCAGAGGAGAATGAGGGCAGGGCTGAAAAAATTTCAAAGAAATCACAAGTAAAAATTACCCAAATTTGGCAAATTACATAAACCTAGATTCCCCCAGAAAATTATTGGACCCCAATGAGAATAAATTCAAAGAAATGCTCACTAAGACCCATTAGCGTCAAACTTCTAAAACCAAGAACAAAACATCTAGAAAGCAGTGAGAGAGAAGTGACACCCTACCTACAGAGGAGAAACGATCAAAATGACAGCAGATGTCTGTCAGAAATAACCAGGATGAAGAGGCACCATAATTTGTTTAAGTGCTGAAAGGAAAGAGCTATCAAGCCCAAACTCTACATCCAGGAAAAAAACATCCTCCAGGCTTGAAGGAGAAATCAAGACATTCTCAGATGAAGGAAAACCAAGAGAATTTGTCACCTGTAGACTTACCCTGGGAAAATGGCTAAGGAAAGTTCTTGAAACAGGCAGGAAATATAAAAGAACAAATCTAGGAACATGGGAAGGACTAAAGAACAAGAGAAAAAGTAAATGTGGGTAGGTATCATATATTTTCTTTTTCCTCTTGAGTTTTCAAGATTGTGTGTGATGTTTGAAACAAAATTATAGCATTGTTTGATGTAATTGTCAACATATGTAGAGGAAATATTTAAGGCAAATGGGAAAGGATAAAGGAACTTAATACAAGATAAGGCTTCCGCACTTTATATGACTGGTAAAATCTCAACAGTAGTAGACTGTTGGTAAGTTATGTCTGTATAATGTAGTATCTAGAGAAATAACAAAATTTTATACAAAGAGATGCACTAAAATGCACTATAGATAAAATAGAATTCTAAGAGAAGTTTCAAGTAACCCACAGGAAGATAGGAAACAGAAAAAAAACAGAGAAATAAAATGACAGACCAAATGTTAAGCTGTTTATCAGAATTTTACTTCATATACAAAATCTGATTTTCCTTTGCCTGCTGAACTAGACCCCCTGCTTTAGTGATGGGCTCCCCTTGCCTGAATAAGTAGCTAAATAAGAGGAAATCAATTCTCCTCATACCCCAATCCATACCCACTTTTCACTGTCCCCAGGTCATAAGTAAATTAATAACTCAACATACTCCAGAAGTCATTACAAAATTAAGCTCAAAAAGTGAAAACTTACATATGAAAGACTTAGGTTCTATATTTAAATAGGTTGGGTTATACAGGTGATTGTATTTGTCAAAACTCATGTATATGCCAGACTATTTAGGGGGAAGTGTATCAAATCTGCAACATACTTTGAATGTATAAAAGCAAAATAGATTAAAGCAAGAGGAATAAGAAACAGGTATGTGATGAAACACATGATAAATGTTAATGATAAAATCTAGGTAGTTGGGTAGACATGTGTTCACTGTAGAATTATTTCCTTGTTACTTTATACTGGAAAATTTCCATAGTAAACTGCTAAAAACATTAATGACTGCTAATTTTGATAGGCAAAAATAAGAAATATTTATAGAGATTTTCTCTGAGAGTACTTATCAAAGGAGGAAGGGTGTCAATTTTAAAATCAGGTTGAGGCTTATATTTTTTCAAATTAAAATTTTAATTTTCTTTTGGAAAATACCCAGTAGTGGAGTTATTGGATTATATAGTACTTATGTTTTTAACTTTTTGAGGAACTTCCATACTGTTTTCCATAGTGGCTAATCCACACAATTAATAATAACGGCCACTCATCTATTCCCAGACCTGTAGTTCCTTAAATGGAGCTAAGCTTTTACCTTTGAGAAGGGATACTAGAGCCACGATCATAAAAAATAAAAATAATAAAAATAAAAAATAGGAATCTATATTCTAGCCTTTCTCAAGGAAATGTGGGAGAGAGGCTATGAAAATCAAGTAATGAATAGTTATGACTCTAGACCACCTTCCTGGTAGGCAAAGTGAGACCAAGATCTAATTCGTGACATATCCCCTGTTCCTGAGTGCAGAGGTGGAAATAAACTGTTTAGCCACAAGCAGAATTCCTGCATTGATTCTCAGATCCTTGACTGAAGCTATTGTGGCAGGAGGACAAAGTAGGAACCCTGAAGCTCTTACTTGGTGTTAAATAAATTAAAAAAAAAAAACAAAAAAAAACAAAACCAAAACCAAAACCAACCAACCAACCAACCAAACAAAAAAGACAATGCTGCATCCCTGTGTGATTTAGAGTTAGTGCCACGTTCAGTCTGAAAACTCGCAGGGTGGTGACTTCCCTCACGTCTCCAGTTGTCTCAAGTTAAAAATGTAGAACTTACACTTGTGTACAAAAGAGGGGATTATTATAAGGTTGATCACGTGGAGTGGCTCAATGACAGCTGAGAATTGGCACAAGGGAGATAGCCCCAATATCTGGTATACAATTATTAAACTGACAGGACAAATAACCAGAGCAGTATGCTTTTACCTGACAGATTAGTATGTTTTGCCTCGGGGTTACTTCTCCTCTGCAGACGTGCACCACAATTTATTTATGGGGAGCTTTACCATCCCACTAACTCACAAGTCAATGATTACATTGGTTTACTGCATACATAGAATCACGAAGGAGTAATGCTTCTAATCAGGAGACTCAGCAATGATTCCATTGAATTGGAACATGGCCATTTGGGGTTTTTCAAGCACTAAGTAAATAGACATAAAAGGAGGTCACAGTGTTGACTGTAATTATTGATCATAATTATCAAGGACACTTTTGCACACTATAGCTAGAGAGGGATATGTATGGAACCCAGATTATGTCCTTATATTACCAAGCCTACCAGCAAAATGTTCTAGAAAAGTACCGTGATACTATACAAGCAGGACCACCAGGGGCTCCAGCCTCTCAGCAGTGAAAGTGTAAATAAAGCGGGTAGGAGCGCAAGAAACAGCCATCCCAGCCAGCTACAGCTCCATGATCTCTTACCTAGAAGCACAGCGTCTACCAGAAATCCCCTCTTCATTTTCTCAAGTACATATATTTATATATTTTACCTAAATTCCATTTTGTTTCATTTCTTTCTCCCTTTATGGGTTCTTGATGGTGAATTTTCCAATTTGGTTTATAGCTGTGGACTAACAGTGAAAGAAAATAGAGTACAATGCAGAGATCCCAGACCTGGAACAGGATACAACACTTGATGTAACTTGAGGTGTCTCCTTGTGGGGAACTTCTGGGTGCATTTTCTTCCCTAAGGAGAACAGTTACATGATAGCATTGTTTTTGAACAAGAGGAGGATACATATGGTGCTCGGGCTCATAAAGGGACTGAGTCATGGTAAGACAGAGGTTCGCTTCTCAATTCACAGGAAGCCAATGAGACCAGTGGTTCCTTTTCCATACTACCTGAGAGCCAGAAAGGAGTTTAACCCAATCAGGGCTCCCAATCAAAAGACACTGGAATAGGTGAGAAAATATTCACAGTGGTGGTGATATTGAGAGTCCAGCTGTCCAGGAACATCAAGTGTCCAAAGGTAACAGCACAGAGTAACCAAGTTCTATAGCAAACATCAGATTAAGCATGTTGCCTTCTCCCCAAAACATATTGTTTTAGATAGCTCAACATGGCCACCATTAACTTTATAGAAGGAGAGACAGGAGAGGGGAAGAGAAAGGAGGAGAAAGAGAGATAAGGAAACAAAGCTGATTTTAAAAATTAGGCTAGGAAAAAATTGGGGTATCATTATTGATATATGAGATTTACTGAAGCAAATGGATCAAAAGCCCACACAGTTTTTGTGGGACGTGTGTTGTCAAAGAAACCATGATTCTGGGCTTAAGACCTTCTTTGACAGTTTAGCCCTTGAAACAATCTTTGGGCAACCAACCTTACACAAACAGAAAATGGGCTCTGAAAGCCCTATAGCCCTCAAGGAAAGCCTGCTCTCCAATGCCCACTTTGAAGGAGAAGAGGAAAGCATGTCAGAAAGACCTCCCTGAGGGTGGCACCAGGATCCATGGTGTTCCTTCTACAGAGCAGAAGTGGGGCTTCAGTGAGAAACTTCCAAATTAGGTGACCTTCACAGTGCCTGCCCAGCAGTATTCCATCATTACTATGGGCTGGCCCAAGACAAGCGTCTTCTTTTGAATGGGAGTTTTGCTGTTACCCTTCCCATGTTCCATTGTTGCTTGTGGAGTGTGCGAAGTTCAAATGACTTATTCATAGCAACTGTTTCACTGGGTCATCTAGACCCATGGAGAGGATTGTACACCACACAGACATCAAAGTTGGATGTGGTGACAGTGTGGAACTTTAGTTTCCTCCCTTGATGAGGAGGTTGAGTGTATTTTCTCAGTGGGAAGAATGGCGGGACAGACACCATCTTTGGTGAACAGAAGGGCAAACCATGGCAGACTGGCTAACTGTTAACCTGTAACCTATTTCCTCTACTTCTTAAACATACGACTCTTGTGAGGTGTAGTCTACACCTCACAAGCTCCCTCACAGTCAAGTGTATATAGGTGACAGTTCTCGCCTATGAAATGTGAGCAGAAGTGACGTGAGTTCCTTTCAAGCTTGTCCCCCAGAAAACCACCCACGCATCATCCCCGATGCCTTTGTCTGCTTGCTAGGGTCTTGTAAGTGAGTACAGTAAATTTTGAAACGCAGGAGAGAACCAGGGTCGCTGATGGCCCTTTGCCCATTACAAACCCTCATTCTGAACCCCATGTGAGTAAGAAACAGACTTCTCTAGTCATTTTGCATTGAGTCATTTTGTATTTTGCCATTTTTTCTCTACCACAGTTGGATTTACGCTAGCTAGAAAATCTCTTCAGCGTTAAATATGGAAGATTAAATCTAAAATATCATCAACATATGGATAATAACTCCACCAAAGAGATTTATTTCTTTCACCAATACCTAGGCATCAGCAGGATGCTGAATTTAGGCAAATTTTATTCTCAATTTTCATACTCTCTATTTTAGCATCATATATATATGTATATACATATATATATACACATATATGTGTATATGTGTATATATATGTATATGTGTGTATATATGTATATACATATATATTTATACTTGCAGAGCTATTCTCAGTAATTGACAGATTAGCTTCAAGCAGTATCTTTATGTCCAATCTGGGGTTTTCTTCAGGGAGATAAACCCTGCAGAAAACCACACCAATCACTGGCATAATGACTCAAGACAGCAGAATCTACATCCATTGCCACATTCTCTCCCTGGAAATTTTTCTGGGCACAAGTCACACGTGTTGATCTAGCAGAAAATTCAATCCACTTCCTCACTAAGACAGAGTAAATTCACAAGAGGTAAATTTTTTCCCACAAGGCAAAGACACATCAGCTTGTAAAAAGAACAGCTTGGATGTTCTTCCTCCCTAAGGAGTGCACATTCCCAGAAGAGTGGGATGCTGGTGAGGGGAGGTCTCCGACTAGGTTCATACTTCAGAGGCGGGGAGAAGCACTGTCCAAGCCCACACTGTGTTTCTGATATTTTCTGGGCCCTTACAGGGAGTTGGGGCATATAAATAATGTGAGGGTTTTGCTTGCCTCTGTGAGGACTGCCTGACCTAGGAAACTCTATGCATACCCTGCCCTCAAGGAACTGAGGAATAAAGTTACCCGCTGAAAGAGATTTGAATTCTGGGGTGCCTGGGTGGCTCAGTCGGTTAAGCGGCTGCCTTCGGCTCAGGTCATGATCCCAGGGTCCTGGGATCGAGCCCCGCATCAGCTCCTTGCTCAGCAGAGAGCCTATTTCTCCCTCTCCCTCTGCCTGCCTGCTACTCCCCCTGCTTGTGCTCTCTCTCTCACTATCTCTTTCTCTGTGTCAAATAAATAAATAGAATCTTAAAAAAAAAAAAAAGAGAGATTTGAATTCTGAGCAGCAAAACCCACCAGGTCCTATCCCTGTTTCTCCTTTTGTGTATCTTGATTGACAAGAGTTTGTTGCTCCCTTTCTGCTACCCCAGGCTCTAGAGGCATTTGATGCTCCGTCCTCTGTGCCACCTTCCGCCCCTGCACCGAATATACCCAGTGGTATTCTAACTCTTCTTCTGTCTTCCCCATTAGACTGTGGGCTCCTCAGGGACAGGGATTGAGTCAGACCCATCTTTGCACACTCCATACTAGCTCAGGGCCTAGTGGACACTAAAGAATCAAAAAGTGGAAACCATTTGTTGTCAGTCTGGATAACTAGAGCTTCTCAGAATTCTTTAATAAATCTCCCCAGTCTCATTTCAGGGCCCAGACATAGGATTGCTGAAAAACACAATTTAACTTAAAAGATGCAATTTTATGCATAAAGCCCAATGGGAAATTGTATGAACTTGCTCAGGAGAGTGGCATTCCCATGGAAGGTTCTCCTGTCTTCTTTCCATGGTCTCAGCTGTTCATTTGGTTGAGACCATCTTCACCTCTCACCAACCCACAGACCTGGGAGCTCCCCACTCTTACAGCCCACCCCCCCATGCCCCACTACTAGAATGAATCACCCAAAGCCCATCTGATTTAAAAGCATCCCATGCTTCCTAATTGGCTACAGATTAAAGTACAGACTTGAAGCAGAATATATTCTCAGGGCTTTCACAGCCACAGACTTGCAAAGATTTTCTAAAAACACACTCCCTCCCCCCCACATTTTAACATCTCTGAAATCAGTTTGTGTCTTAACATCTCAGGCAGCCGTGTGGTGGGAGTGATACGGTTGCTGATGCCTGAGAACACACAGCAGAATTTGTAGACGGGGTGCGGGCAGTGTGGAGAAGGCCCCCGAGACCACAGCGGAGCACTCCTTCAAGAACACCTTGTTCTCAGAGCTTCTGGGGGCACAGAGGACAACATTGTACCAAATGCACACATGGCTGGGGATGCTGAGAGTGGCAGGGCTTGAGGCATTCTCAAACCAGCTTTTTCCGCTTTTTTGTCTTCTTTCCTACTTCTGCACGAGAAAAGCATATGATGTCCAATTCTAAGAGAGCTCTATCAATAAAATAAAGTCAATATATTGTGTTGCTATTTAGTTGGCTGGGTTTTCCTCTTTCTGGATGGAGCATGAAAGAATATCACATCTCACAGTAGATAGTGTTTTCAGATTTGGTTGAAATGGAATCTATCAATCTAATCATAGTATTAATTCTTCCTCTCTCTTTCTGCTAACCTTTTATACCAAGCCAATCCTCATCACTTGTGATTCCTGGATCACTACACTTTTTGGCCTTTTTTTTTTAATCCATGTACTGTACTGGAATTTTGTTATCACTAAACTCCACCTGTTGAAATTTTAACCATTCTTCAAATGCCAATTTAAATGTAACCTACTCCATGAAATCTTTCCCATGTCACTCATTTACTATGACCTCCTCCACTCTCTATAACCATGCATTGCTTGTGCATCTGTTACACTTCAGATACAACCCATTCTCTTGAAATCTTTCTATGGCCTGGGCATGGCGCAATGGTAGGCGCTTTAAAATATGTTGTCCCAGTGAATCGCCACAATAGCTTTTGGAGATAGGAATTAGCCTCCACTGTTCAGTGAGTTTACCTGATATTTAGAGAGAGTAGTTGACTTACATTTTTTCCTAGATCAGTAGGTGGTAAACATGGGTTTTTTTGGACCAAATCTGGTTTACCATTGATCATCAGCTTCCTTTTCTCCAAAGCCTGTCCTCCCCATCTACTTGCATTGAATTTAACTGAAAGCAAAATGCAAAATACCATTCAAAACTAAATTTTCTTGATAATAATATCCCAAGTTCACTTGAAAAACAAGTTGAAGCATTTTAAAATTCACTTTTTCATTATTAGGCTGATGTTCTTTGTTAAAACCCATTTGTTCCAGAAAAATTAAAATTATGTTTCATTGTAAGAAAAGAATCATTGAAGCTTAGCTTCAGAAATTCCATAATTATTTTTCTTGTTCCTTCTGTTATTTTCTTATATAATAATGTAGAACTCCTGAAAATTTAGCAACAGCCAGTTTACATTCCCAGTATTAAAACATAAGAAAGTAGAATTCGGAAGAGTCGGCTATGGAAACACATAAAAAGCATTCCCTGGCACGGAAGAAGAGGACTTGCCTTTCCCAAAAGTGGAGCAGGAGGAAGGAAGAGCAGCCAGCATAACCTTGAAATCCAACAGACCTGCCTCGCAGTTCAGGCACTCCCTAATTTTGTGATCTGCGGCAAGTTCCTTCACCTTGTTGAACATCAATGTCCTCATTCACAGAATGAGAACTACATCACAGTATTCTTTTTGGACCAAATGACAATAATACCTAAATTAAAGGCATTATTAATTATTATTATTATCATCATCATTATGTAATGTTCTTGATGGAACCTTTGGCCATATCCAGGAAGAAGACTGTGACATCATTTGATTTCCATTTAAAAAAAGAACCACCTCTTGCTGCTGTGTAGAGAATAGATGACAAGAGATCAAGGCAATCAGACAAATCATGGCAGTTTTCCAAATAAGAGACTGTGGTAGCCTGTACCTGGATCATGGCAGTGAAGATGTTTCAGGTGTCTGGAGTTGAGATGATTTTAGGAGATAGAATCCATATAATATGGTATTGGATTCATTGTGGAGGATGTAGAGGAGCAAGGAATCAAGACTAACATCTAAGGCTTAGGCACCTGGGTAGATGGTAGTACCATTAATTGAGTTGGGGGAAGACTAAGGGGAAGTGGGGACGAGGTCAGGTTGGGGTGGGAATAAAATACAAAATTTAATTATAGAACAAAGTCCACTTTTATAAATGAATAGTTTTTAAAACCAGAATTCACATTTTTACTTTAATTTGGTGATTTCTTTATCTCTGTCCACATCCAAAATGTTGATCCAAGTAAAGAGTGTTTTCTACTCCTTGTCCTTTGCCCTGTAGGTGACAAGCAATATTCTAGAGATCTTCTTACCTGCATGATTCCTTCCCAGAAACCTTTTGGATTCTCTTCCCTCTTGCAGCCAGTCAGTACCTTGGTAGTTAAGTCAGCCATCATGCCTTAATCTTGAAATTCTCCCTACAATTTTCCCTGAAGAAGTAATCGTTCTGATCCAGGAACTTAGGTACTCAGAGTGGGTTGGCTCCTTTGTCCTTGGAGGCAGACACTCCTTCTAGGGCCCGGAAATTGTGATTGTATCACCTGTCATGTTAAAGCACTTCCCAACCTCATACATTGCTCCGCACCCTCTTAGAATCTTTTTTACAACAACACCCACATTGTTCTGTTTGACAAACTCTCTCCTGATTGATTTATGAACATAAATTCAATTGTTACCTTATGGTCACCGTAATCACAGTTGTAATTTCTAGTCTGCCTTGCATTTAGAGTAATCACCATTATAACCAGCATCTGAGTGTCTTGAGCTTCCCCTCGCTGAAATTGTCCAAGAGAGTCAGTCTAGAGGACCATGATGGATGAGAGGATGACCTCAAAGTAAACTTCCTTCTCTCACATTCTGTGTATTTTACATTTCATATTTTGTAAAAAACCAAAAGTGCTCGCTGAACACATGGCTGCTATAATCCACTAAAGCTTTGCAGCACCAACCATGTTTTACTTGATCTTATTCAGCCAAAAAGCTGAATAAGCAGAAACGGTCTCAGATTTGCTATGAAAGAAGCTATTGCTGTCATCTTTTATCTTCCACACACTTCTGCAACACACATAGGGAGCGGCTTGTATTAGATAAGCATCTGTTAAAGAGATAGGGTGTTGTAGCAGAAAAGGCTAGAGTATTGGATTATTGTCCTCATTCTGGAACCTAAGTAGCTAACTGAATTTGGACAGGCCACTGCACATCTGTGAGTCTCCAACTCCTCATATGCAAGATAAAGGGGTTTAACTAGATCAGGGTTTCTCAACTTCTGCACCATGGACATTTGGGACTGGATAAGTCTTTGTTGTGGGGGAGTGCCCTCTTCATTGCAGGATGTTCAGCAGCATCCCTGGCCCCTACTCATTGGATGACCTTAGCACTCTCTGTCTCCAGGTTTGGACAACCATAATGTCTCCAAACATTGGCAACTATCTTCAGGGGAGCAAAATTATCCCAGTTAAGAGTCTCTGCACTAGGTGACTGTATGAAGAAAATGTACGTAGAAAAAGAAATGTAAACCAGGTAGCATCCTACCGCCTCCATTAATGTCTACTATAAAAAGTTTTGTGGGTTTTTTTGTAACTTAAAGATAACCACCCGTAGAACTTTTAAGTGGATATGTACCTTACAAATCACTACAGAAAATAAAAGCAGATAAAACCCATCACTGACTGAAAATAAATAATAAACATTAATAACAAAAATAGACTATGCAGCATCACATAGGCATTAAACAAGAACTCAGAGCATGTCGTAAGACAATATCAGATCAAACACGCCAGTTATGACAGTAACTTAAATGGCTGAATACATCTATCAAAAGACAAAGGCACTCAGATTGTTTTAAAAAATAAAATTGAGCTAAACACTGCCTAAAATAACAGATCTAAGACAAAATGACTTGAAGTTTAAAAAGAAAACTATAGGCAATGATTTATCTGGCAAACATAAATAACAAAAAAATTGAAATGGCAAAATTAATTTCAAACAATCTAGAAACCAAAGCAAACATTATTAAAATTGAATAAGGAAGATCGTTCTATATTAATAAAAGTTATAATTTAGGGTGAAAATATAAAATTAAGATGAAAGGCATAAACTTTTATTTAACCAATAACAAAACATCAAAATATATAGAACAACACAATCACCTCTTATTGCAAGGGAATACAAGAAGTAATTTTTAGCAATATCTAGTTGGCACCCCAAATAGTATTGAAATACAGCCTCACCCACTGCCTCGCAACTATTATTGGTGGTGGACAGTGAGCAGGTTGAGAAACTGCTGTTTTAAAGGTGAAATTGTTGATGAGTCGGCTTTC
The DNA here is from genome assembly GCF_029215605.1 of Mirounga angustirostris. NCBI lineage: Eukaryota > Metazoa > Chordata > Mammalia > Carnivora > Phocidae > Mirounga > Mirounga angustirostris. The sequence continues at coordinate 42,497,410 of NW_026991720.1, forward strand.
ATGAATGTGACTTAAATGTAGCTATATGGAAAGCAAGAAAATATAATTTCTACCTTTGTAAAGGAAAAACTGGTTAAGATAATGAAGTATGTTCAGTAAATTTTGTTTGACCATAGTAAGTCAAATATTTCCTGTGATCTGAAGTATCATTCATTCAGGAAAGAAAAATCAGGCACATAGTAGGCACCCAATGAATCATATTAAAATACATTACACTGACCTATCTTTTTTTAATAGAAGTCCACTATGTGGTTTCCTTATTAATTCAGGATAATGTTACAGTAGAGTGAATGATTAATGTCATTTGATGAAGGGTGCCATTATGCAAACTAGAATTATTTCTTTATAGTTCAGTTCCTCACTTTAAAACATGACAGCAACATTTGATAAGTACCTATTTCAACAAAACAATTCATGCTTGACCGATAAAATATATGCAAATAAAAAATATACAGCAAAAACTGAGACAAAAAAGGCAAAATTAATTTATAAAAACACAATAATGGCAAGAAAACTTAGTACAGTATTATTTGTGTTTGAGTGATAAAATATACCAAAATCAAATAAGGATGTAGAAATTTTGAATAATATAATTGAAATGATTAAATGAATTAATACTAAATTTTATGAGTTAAATAATCATTTCACAGACTTATAAAATAATTATCTTAAAACTGATGGCCTATCAAACCAAATATGGGTCTCAATCCACTTCAAAAAGTTGTAAATGTATAAGCTATATTATTTGATGTCAAGAGTAGAACTATAAAATATAAAAATGAAAAAAAAGTAGAAAAAAAAGCCTAACGAACCATTTCATTTCATAAGAAATGAAAAGTAGAATTACAGTCTTTGGAAGATAGTGAAAATGAGAATATCACATTTTAAAAATATCCATGATACAGACTTGCAACCCTGCCGATGACAGAGCAGCTGGTTTGGCAGTAAGCTGCGATGCAACTGAATGAAGGAGGTGCCATGACTCTTCTCAGGGGTCCAGTAGCAGCCCGCACAGGACGCAATTGCTGGAGGAGAGAAGTGTGGAGTTTAGCACCAACCTGGGTTTCTTCCTGGGGCATTTTCCAAATGGAAGTGGAGACAGTGCAGAGCCAGGTCTGGTTGGGGGAGGGAACAGTGATTGGGTCATTAAAATATCTGGGATTGTGGGTCAAGGGAGCTGAGAGAAGGCAGCTGTTGAGGAGCCCCAGAAGTCATAGGGGCTTCCATCCTTGGCAGAATCTTTAACTGTGCAGGCACTAAGCAAGACTCAGGGGGCCTACCAGAGGGCAGCTGCTGGTGGCCGGGGGATAACAGGGATTTCTGAGGTTACACAGGGGCCAGGAGACATTGGAGTTCTGACCCACTGGAAGGGAGACACCTTGGTCAACACCCTAGGCTTTCCACTAGAAAGACTAGAAAAGGTCACTGAACCTAAAGATGGGTCAAATTATCCAGACTTACGTACAGAGGAAAAATTTAAAAAAACAGAAAAGAACATCTGAGATCTATGGGACAATCGCGGATGATCTCATATATTTGTGTAATTGGAGACCAATACATATTCGAAGGGATACTAGCTGAAGACAGTCTAAAATACGTGAGATGTACCTAAGCTGTATGCACAGGAAAATCCATAGCTTTATTCACTTGAACAATCTTTAAGTTCAACTGAATTGCAGCAGACATAGTACCAAATAAGTTTTCCAAATACTCCCTTCCATCGCGTATCCTACCTGTGGTTACACTGAGGCTTTGTAACTACTCTTGGCCAATGAACTGCGAGTGGATGAGGTTTCTCTCCAGGACTGAGGCCGTTAGGAGACTATGTCCCCTTTCTGTCTCTCTTCTGTTCTTCCAATAACCACCACAGCTAGTCAGATGGCAGAACTACGGGGTGAAGGAAGGCTGGCCAATTCTCACTGGACTTTCCACGTGTGACCTATCTTTCAGGTTCAACCCCTGGAGTTTGTGTGTCCTGGCAGCATTAAGTACTCAATTCTAAAAATTATAAGAATACAGTCAGAAAAAAAGCTGGAACACTAAGAAGAAAATGGTAATAAATAACAAAAATAATACAAGCATGAATCAATGAGTCCAAAAGAAATAAAAATGAACACTTTTCTTTCCAATTCTTAATCAAATAAACCAATCTAATCATGAATAGATATAGGACATAAATCAACATTAGTATTAGTTTCTTAGGGCTGGCATAACAAATGACCACAAGCTAGCTGGTTGAAAACAGAAATTTATTCTCTTAGGCGTGGTGGCTAGAAGTCCATAGTGAAGGTATTAACAGGGCCATGCTCTCTCTGAAGGCTCTAGATCCTTCCTTCAGGTTCTGGTGGTTGCTGGCAATACTTGGCTTTCCTCGGCTTACAGCTGCACAACCTCAATCTCTGCCTTTATCATCACATGGCCTTCTTTCTCTGTGTCTGTGTCTTTGTGCCTTCTCTCTTTCTTATAATGACTCTGGTCATATTGTATTTATGGCCCTCCCTAATCCACTGTGATCTTAACTAATGACATCTGCAAAGACCCTATTAACAAGTGAGGTCACATTCACAGGTACCTGGGGTTAGGACTCCAACATATCTTCTTGTGCAACAGAAGGGAGACAGCAATATGAAGAAGATTTGAAAACTATTAAGAGACTACATGAATGATTCTAAAAGGTACTATGAAAAATATGCTTCTTAGGTAGTGCACGGTGGGGAGGGTGGGTAGTGGTAGAGATCCAGAAACCAAGTGAAACCTGAGAGGCTAAAAGACTAAACAGGAATTTGGGTAGTCTTGTGGTACTGAAGAGACTAAAAGTGGTGGTGGGCCTGCTAGGAAGGTGAGGCCATTATAACTACACCAGGATTTTAGCTGGGACCCTCCCTACCACACGCTCCAAGAGCTACTCCCTAGAAGTAAGGACAAACAGAAAGTACACGTGCCTCCCCAAAAGCTAAAGTCATGGCAATAGCTGCTTGCATTAAGGTGATTTGCCTCTATTCTATCAGCCTGCCAAAAGAATATTAAATCCACTCTGGAGGAAGATAAAATCTTCCAGAGCTCCATATTACTTTTCATGGATAATGTCTGGCATTCAAATTAAGAGGCATGCCAGGAAACTGGACCAAATGACTACAAGGCAAGAGGAACAAAACCATGGAAGGGAAAGAGACCATAGGTGATCACAATATTGAAGTTATCAGACACGGATTTTAAAATACCTACAATGAATGAATTCAGGAAATAGATAAAGATATGGGTGATTTCTTCAGTGCACTAAAATATATGGAAAATTAAAATTGTAGGACCATAAATAGGGCAATACTAAAATTAAGAATTAAATAAATGAGTGTAACAGCAGACAAACCAGCAAAGAGGATTAAGCAGCTGGAAGGTAGTCAGTAGAAAATATGTAGATTGCAAACATAAAGAGTGGAAAATTAAAAAGGGCAAGACTCAAATGGCACATAATAAAAATGCCTCCATTGTACAATAGGGATCTAAGATGCAAAGAAAGATGGAGCAGAAGAAATATGTGTGAAAAAACTGTCCAGGGATAATCTGAAATTTATGAAAAATATAAAGCCACAGATTTAAGAATCTCCATAAACCTAAACAGGATAAATACAAGAAAAGCACATCTAGGCACATCATAATAGCAAAGAAAAAATCCTAAAAGCTGCCAGAGATAAAGGACACACAATCTTCTGGAAGCAGCAATAAGACTGACACCTGAATGTTTAATAGAAACAATGGAAGCCACCAAATGAGAAAATGATATTTTTACAGAGTAGAAAGAAGACACCTGTCAACTTAGAATTCTATAGCTAGCAAAAATATCTTTCAGAAATGAAGTAAAATAAAGAGTTCTGACCAGCAAAACTAAGGAAATTCATTCCAGCAGGACCCTACCTACATGTGTATCATATATAGATAGTAAAGGGAGTTTATCAGGCAGAAGAGAAATAATCCTAGATAGAAGCAATTAAAAGTAGGAAGAATAGTACTAAAATGGGAGGAATGTAGGTAAATTAAATGAATATTCCTTTTTAGTAACAATAGTAACGTCTAATGAGGATTCCAATAAATGTAGAATTAAAGGAATTGGTAACAATAGCAAGAAGGTGGGAAAGGCATAAATAGATCAAAGTGTTGCAAGTCCTTGTATTATCTAAGAAGTAGTAAAGGTACTAATTATACGTAGATTCTATTAGATCAAGGATGCATTATAGGTAGCCACTAAGAGAAGAATAAAAGAATACATTACAGTACAACTAATGGAAATAAAAATGGATTTAAAAATACTAGACTGATACAAAAGAAGGCAAAAAAAGAGAACAAGAATAAAATAGGATAAATGGAAAACTAATGGTGAAATGGTATATTTAAATCCAAATATGCCAGTTATTGCATTAAATGTAGATAGACTAAATTACCCAAATTAAAAAAAAAAACAAAATACAGATATATCTTACATATATATATCATCCATATCTATATAAATATAAATATAGAGAGAATATACCTTATCTTATAAGAATATACCTTAAACATAAGAACACAAAAATGTTGAAAAGGATAGGATAAAACACATACAACCTCTAATACATATATTTTTAAAAGGTTGGCATTGCTTTACTAAGATCAGACAACGCAAATTTTAAGGCAAGAAATATTATTAGAGATGAAGGAGACATTTATGATAATAAAATTTCAATTCAACAAGATACAAAATAACATAATTCAACAAGGAGATATAATGAGATATAAGTTTGTATGCAGCTATTCACATAGCCGTATTATACACCTGTGGAAAAAGCAAACTCTTCCATATGCAGCAACATGAATGAATCTCATAGACATCATGCTGACGAAAGATCCAGACATAAAAGAGTATATACTGTATTATCTCATTTAGATAAAGTTCAGAAGCAGGCAAAGCAACTCTGGTGAGGCAGGTCTGATGATGAGTTCCTTCGTGGGTCTGGCAGGCACTAACTAGGAAGGGGCTCGAGGGGGCTTGGGAGTGCTGGCAATGGTCTATACCCTGATCCAGGTGAAGTACGGGTGAGATGGTTTTTTAAATACTCATGGAGATATGCACTTCGGATTTCTTTACTTTACTAGGTATATATTACGTTGCTAGATTTTAAATTTAAAAAGAAAAGAAAAAAATATATATCTTCAAGAGACTCTGATGTGCCCCAGGCTTGAGAGCTACAGAGCTCTTCTGTATTTGACACCTGGCTGATGTCCTTATTCTTCAAACCACCTACTGTCTGGGAGATGCCACCTCCCAACTAGACTAACTGCACCCTTGGCCACCGAGGGCATTTTGGACACTCTGAGTACTGAGTACCACTGCGCAGAGCGATGCCGATGGAGACTCCTCATCTAAACATAGATCCAGAACCCCACTGTTTCTCTGATCCATGGAGTTTTATAGCCTGCACTTCTGTCATAAAATTCTTCCTCTAGAAAATACTAGAGTATATCAAACATATACCCCATTACATCAGTTTCTCTTAAATAAGCCTCAGCTGTTTCCTCCCACAAAAGGCAAAAACCTAGTGTTCTAAGATCTATATATGTACTAAGCCTCTACAACCTTTATCTGGCCCAAAGATCCACAACTAAAAATATCACTTTCTTCTCTCCCATCCAAGTTGACTCCTTTTCTCGTTCCTGATCACAGACCCCCATTCCTAATCAGTCACATTGCTTTGAGAATGGACAGACACAGCCTGATTTTAACACCAAGTGGTGGTAAGTCTCCACTTCTGACCACGGATACCATAGCAGTCATTTGAGGAGCAAAGGATTTTGTTTATTGTATATAGAAATCTAGGAAAATGCTTCCTTGAGAACAGTTTAATAACCAATGTGCTTATTTTGCAAATGTGGGAACCATTGCAAACACGAATGCCTTGGACTGGTGCAGTGATTGACAGATCTGGCCCATCTTCAAAGACGTGCTTTCTCTCTCACTTGCAAGCAAAGGATTCCAGCAGAGCTGGACCAGTTTCGTACATTGATATGATTAACGCACTTACTGATGCATATGTTTGCTGAAGATGCCACTGGGTTCTCTCTCCCTGTGCTTGAGAACAGGGAAGTTTCCTGGAGAAAAATGTGCTTTGTGTTTCTGCTCAGGTTTATTTATTTATTTTTTTACATTATGATAAATTGCACTGTGTTTTGGGAAAATGAAATAGTACATGTTAAAATAAAAGAACAACAGAGTGGAAGAACACAATATGGGAAGCAGCTGGAGCATCTTAAGATAAAAGGGGGAAATAGAAATGACAAAGAGTTTTAAGAAGAATTAATTTCCTCTTCATCATCTGAACAAACAAAAAAAATGTATCTGCTAGGATCCATAGGGAGAGATGAATGTTTGATAATGCTCATGTTCAAATTGGTTTGGCATGATGGATAGGTATCCAGTCCCCACCACAAAAGAGCATTTTAGGGGGACGGAGCAAGATGGCGGAGGAGTAGGAGACCTGGATTTCGTCTCCTCTCAGGAATTCAGCTGGATGGGGATCAAACCATTCGGAACACCTACAAACTCAACAGGAGATCAAAGAAAAGAAGAGCAACAACTCTCTCATCAGAAAAGCGACCACTTTCTGGAAGGTAGGACGTGCGGAGAAGTGAATCCGAGGCGATATTCGGGAGGATAGACGGCGGGGGAGGGGCCTCCGTTGGCCGCTTCTGGCAGGTGATAGAGCCGCGGAGCACAAAATCGGAACTTTTCAAAGTCTGCTCCGCCGAGGGACGTCACTCTGGTGGCTGAGCGGGGGGTGGAACCCTCCGGGACAGTGTGGTCTCAGGACCCTCGGGGTCACAGAAGGACCGGGGGTGCCTGAGTGCGGCAGAGCTCCCAGGTATCGGAGCGGGGAAGCCGGCTGCAGAGGCGGAGCCCAGGCGCGGGCTCTCAGCTCGGGGTTCCCATAAACCGTGATCCGCGGCACAGCCGGGCCACTGCTCCTCCAGCAGGGACCCAACAAGTGACAGATCCGGGGAGACTCACCTTCCTCCCCCGGGAGGAGCCGCGCGGGAGTGCACCGCAGGGATCTGCTGGGTTTGGAGACTCCACCCGGGGTCGGGGGCCAGAGAGAGAAACGCGCGGTCACAGGCCGGGTGAGCATGGAGTACGGCCGGAGACCGGGGAGACGGGAGTGACTGACGGCTTTTCTCCAGGGGCTCACTGAGGAGCGGGGCCCCGAGTTCTCGGCTCCCCCGGGGCGGAGATTGGGAGGCCGCCATTTTCACTCTCCGCCCCCAAAGCTGTACGGAAAGCTCGCAGGGAACAAAAGCCCCGGAGAGCAAACCCGAGCAGATTACTTAGCCGGGAGGGGGCGAGGGCGGGGCAATTCCGCCTCCGGCAGAGACATTTGGGAACCACGGCAACAGGCCCCTCCCCAGAAGATCAGCGAGAACAGCCAGCCAAGACCGAGTTTACGATCAATGAGAACGGCAGAACTCCAGCGCTAGGGGAATACAGTACATAGAATTCATGGCTTTTTTCCCCCTGATTCTTTAGTCTTTCAAAGTTAATTTTTTTTTAACTGTCTTTTTTTCTTTTTTTTTCTTTTTGAATTTTTCTTTTTCCCTTTTTCAACCAACATCTTATCAATCCCTTTCTTTAAAAAAAACATTTTTATTTTTCATTTTTAGAGTCATATTCTATCCCTTCATAGTAGTTACCTGTATTTTTGGCTTATATATATAAGTGTTCTCTCTTTAAAATTTTGAGATAGTTTCTTCTAACAGATTAAAATATACCCTAAATCTCTAGTATATGGTGTTTTCTATTCCCCTGCCTGATCACATCCTCTCCCGTTTTTTTTCTTTTTTTAAATCCTTTTCATTCTTTTTTCAAACAACTTCTTATCAATTCCTTTTATAAAATTTTTTATACTTTCCATCTTTACAGTCATATTCCATCCCTTCATCATATCAACCCTTATTTTTGTACATATATAAGTTTTTCTTTCTTTAAAATTTTGGGAGGCACTTTCTTCTAAAAGACCAAAATACACCCCAAATCTAGTGTGTGGCACTGATCTATATACCAGCCTGATCATATTTGATCACATTCTGGTTTTTTTGTTGTTGTTGTTGTTGTTTGTTTTGTTTGTTTTTGTTTTTATCTTTGTCTTTTTCTTTTTTTTCTTTTTCTTTTTTCTCTCTTTCCGTTTCTTTTCCCACTGCTTCAGGTCTTTTCTGATTTGTTTAGAGTATATTTTCTGGGGACGTGGTTACTCTGCTAGCATTTTGTTCTCTCATTAATCTATTCTCCTCTGCACAAAATGACAAGACGGAAAAAATCACCTCAACAAAAAGAACAAGAGGTAGTACTGACTGCCAGGGACCTACTCAATCCGGACATTAGTATGATGTCAGATCTAGAATTCAGAATAATCACTTTAAAGATATTAGCTGGGCTTGAAAAAAATATGGAAGTTATTAGAGAAACCCTTTCTGGAGAAGTAAAAGAACTAAAATCCAACCAAGTAGAAATCAAAAAGGCTATTAATGAGGTGCAATCAAAAATGGGGGCGCTAACTGCTAGAATAAATGAGGCAGAAGAGAGAATCAGTAATATAGAAGATGAAATGATGGAAAATAAAGAAGCTGAGAAAAAGAGAGATAAACAACTACTGGATCACGAGGGCAGAATTCGAGAGATAAGCGATACCATAAGACGAAACAACATTAGAATAATTGGGATCCCAGAAGAAGAAGAAAGAGAGAGAGGGCCAGAAGGTATAATGGAGCAAATTATAGCAGGGAACTTCCCTAATTTGGGAAAGGAAACAGGCATGAAAATCCAGGAAGCACAGAGAACCCCTCTCAAAATCAATAAAAATAGGTCAACACCCCGACATCTAATAGTAAAACTTACGAGTCTCATAGACAAAGAGAAAATCCTGAAAGCAGCTCGGGAGAAGAGATATGTAACCTACAAGGGTAGAAACATTAGATTGGCAATAGACCTATCCACAGAGACCTGGCAGGCCAGAAAGGACTGGCAGGATATATTCAGAGCACTAAATGAGAAAAATATGCAGCCAAGAATACTATATCCAGCTAGGCTGTCATTGAAAATTGAAGGAGAGATAAAAAACTTCCAGGACAAACAAAAACTAAAGGAATTTGCAAACACAAAACCAACTCTACAGGAAATCTTGAAAGGGGTCCTCTAAGCAAAGAGAGAGCCTAAAAGCAACATAGACCAGAAAGGAACACAGACAATATACGGTAACAGTCACCTTACAGGCAATACAATGGCACTAAATTCCTATCTTTCAATAGTTACCCTGAATGTAAATGGGCTCAATGCCCCAATCAAAAGACACAGGCTATCAGACTGGATTAAAAAACAAGACCCATCGATATGCTGTCTGCAAGAGACTCATTTTAGAACCAAAGACACCCCCAGATTGAAAGTGAGGGGGTGGAAAACCATTTACCATGCTAATGGACACCAAAAGAAAGCTGGGGTGGCAATCCTTATATCAGACAAATTAGATTTTAAACCAAAGACTGTAATAAGAAATGAGGAAGGACACTATATCCTACTTAAAGGATCTATCCAACAAGAAAATCTAACAATTGTAAATATCTATGCCCCTAACATGGGAGCGGCCAATTATATAAGGCAATTAATAACAAAAGCAGAGAAACACATCGACAACAATACAATAATAGTGGGGGACTTTAACACCCGCCTCACTGAAATGGACAGATCGTCTAAGCAAAAGATCAACAAGGAAATAAAGACTTTAAATGACACACTGGACCAAATGGACTTTACAGACATATTCAGAACATTCCACCCCAAAGTAACGGAATACACATTCTTCTCTAGTGCCCACGGAACATTCTCCAGAATAGATCACATCCTAGGTCATAAATCAGGTCTCAACCGGTACCAAAAGATTGGAGTCATTCCCTGCCTATTTTCAGGTCACAATGCTTTGAAACTAGAACTCAATCACAAAAGGAAAGTCGGAAAGAACTCAAATACATGGAGGCTAAAGAGCATCCTACTAAAGAATGAATGGGTCAACCAGGAAATTAAAGAAGAATTAAAAAAATACATGGAAACCAATGAAAATGAAAACACAACTATTCAAAATCTTTGGGATGCACCAAAGGCAGTCCTAAGAGGAAAGTATATAGCAATACAAGCCTTTCTCAAGAAGCAAGAAAGGTCTCAAATACACAACCTAACCCTACACCTAACGGAGCTGGAGAAAGAACAGCAAATAAAGCCTAAACCCAGCAGGAGAAGAGAAATAATAAAGATCAGAGCAGAAATCAATGAAATAGAAACTAAAAGAACAGTAGAACAGATCAACGAAACTAAGAGCTGGTTCTTTGAAAGAATTAACAAGATTGATAAACCCCTGGCCAGACTTATCAAAAAGAGAAGAGAAATGACCCAAATCAACAAAATCATGAATGAAAGCGGACAGATCACAACCAACACCAAAGAAATACAAACAATTATAAGAACATATTATGAGCAACTCTATGCCAGCAAATTAGATAACCTGGAAGAAATGGAGGCATTCCTAGAGATGTATCAACTACCAAAACTGAACCAGGATGAAATAGAAAACCTGAACAGACCTATAACCACTAAGGAAATTGAAGCAGTCATCAAAAATCCCCCAACAAACAAAAGCCCAGGGCCAGATGGCTTCCCATGGGAATTCTACCAAACATTTCAAGAAGAATTAATACCTATTCTTCTGAAACTGTTCCAAAAAATAGAAATGGAAGGAAAACTTCCAAACTCATTTTATGAGGCCAGCATTACCTTGATCCCAAAACCAGACAAAGACCCCATCAAAAAGGAGAATTACAGACCAATATCCTGATGAACATGGATGCAAAAATTCTCACCAAAATACTAGCCAATAGGATCCAACAGTACATTAAAAGGATTATTCACCACGACCAAGTGGGATTTATCCCTGGGCTGCAAGGTTGGTTCAACATCCGCAAATCAATCAATGTGATACAATACATTAACAAAAGAAAGAACAAGAATCATATGATCCTCTCAATAGATGCAGAAAAAGCTTTTGACAAAGTACAGCATCCTTTCTTGATCAAAACTCTTCAGAGTATAGGGATAGAGGGTACATACCTCAATATCATAAAAGCCATCTATGAAAAACCTACAGCGAATATTATTCTCAATGGGGAAAAACTGAGAGCTTTCCCCCTAAGATCAGGAACGCGGCAGGGATGTCCACTATCACCACTGCTATTCAATATAGTATTGGAAGCCCTAGCCACGGCAATCAGACAACAAAAAGAAATAAAAGGCATCCAAATCGGCAAAGAAGAAGTCAAACTCTCACTCTTTGCAGATGATATGACATTTTATGTGGAAAACCCAAAAGACTCCACCCCAAAACTGCTAGAACTCATACAGGAATTCAGTCAAGTGGCAGGATATAAAATCAATGCACAGAAGTCAGTGGCATTCCTATACAGCAACAACAAGACAGAAGAAAGAGAAATTAAGGAGTCGATCCCATTTACAATTGCACCCCAAACCATAAGATACCTAGGAATAAATCTAAGCAAAGAGACAAAGGATCTGTACTCAGAAAACTATAAAATACTCATGAAAGAAATTGAGGAAGACACAAAGAAATGGACAAACGTTCCATGCTCATGGATTGGAAGAACAAATATTGTGAAGATGTCAATGCTACCTAGAGCAATCTACACATTCAATGCAATCCCCATCAAAATACCATCCACTTTTTTCAAAGAAATGGAACAAATCATCCTAAAATTTGTATGGAACCAGAAGAGACCCCGCATAGCCAGAGGAATGTTGAAAAAGAAAAGCAAAGCCGGCAGCATCACAATTCCAGACTTCCAGCTCTATTACAAAGCTGTCATCATCAAGACAGCATGGTACTGGCACAAAAACAGACACATAGATCAATGGAACAGAATAGAGAGCCCAGAAATGGACCCTCAACTCTATGGTCAACTCATCTTTGACAAAGCAGGAAAGAATGTCCAATGGAACAAAGACAGTCTCTTCAACAAATGGTGTTGGGAAAATTGGATAGCCACATGCAGAAGAATGAAACTGGACCATTTCCTTACACCACACACAAAAATAGACTCCAAATGGTTGAAAGACCTCAATGTGAGACAGGAGTCCATCAAAATCCTAAAGGAGAACACAGGCAGCAACCTCTTTGACCTCAGCCGCAGCAACTTCTTCCTAGAAACATCGCCAAAGGCAAGGGAAGCAAGGGCAAAAATGAACTATTGGGACTTCATCAAGATAAAAAGCTTTTGCAAAGCAAAGGAAACAGTCAACAAAACCAAAAGACAGCCGACAGAATGGGAGAAGATATTTGCAAATGACATATCAGATAAAGGGCTAGTATCCAAAATCTATAAAGAACTCATCAAACTCAACACCCAAAGAACAAAGAATCCAATCAAGAAATGGGCAGAAGACATGAACAGACATTTCTCCAAAGAAGACATCCAAATGGCCAACAGACACATGAAAAAGTGCTCAATATCGCTCAGCATCAGGGAAATCCAAATCAAAACCTCAATGAGATACCACCTCACACCAGTCAGAATGGCTAAAATTAACAAGTCAGGAAACGACAGATGTTGGCGGGGATGCAGAGAAAGGGGAAGCCTCCTACACTGTTGGTGGGAATGCAAGCCGGTGCAGCCACTCTGGAAAACAGTATGGAGGTTCCTTAAAAAGTTGAAAATAGAGCTACCATATGATCCAGCAATTGCACTACTGGGTATTTACCCCAAAGATACAAAAGTAGGGATCCAAAGGGGTACGTGCACCCCGATGTTTATAGCAGCAATGTCCACAATAGCCAAACTGTGGAAAGAGCCAAGATGTCCATCGACAGATGAATGGATAAAGAAGAAGTGGTATATATATACAACGGAATATTATGCAGCCATCAAAAGGAATGAGATCTTGCCATTTGCAACGACGTGTATGGAACTGGAGGGTATTATGTTGAGTGAAATAAGTCAAACAGAGAAAGACATGTATCATATGATCTCACTGATAGGAGGAATTCTTAATTGCAGGAAACAAACTAAGGGTTGCTGGAGTGGGGGGTGGGGTGGGAGGGATGGGGTGACTGGGTGATAGACACTGGGGAGGGTAGGTGCTCTGGTAAGCGCTGTGAATTTTGCAAGACTATTGAATCTCAGATCTGTACCTCTGAAACAAATAATGCAATGTATGTTAAGAAAAAAAAAAAAGAAGAAGAAGGTAGCGGGAGGGGAAGAATGAAGCGGGGGAAATTGGAGGGGTAGACGAACCATGAGAGACGATGGACTCTGAAAAAGAAACTGAGGGTTCTAGAGGGGAGGGGGGTGGGAGGATGGGTTAGCCTGGTGGTGGGTATTGAGGAGGGCACATTCTGCATGGAGCACTGGGTGTTATGCACAAACAATGATTCATGGAACACTTCATCTAAAACTAATGATGTAATGTATGGGGATTAACATAAGAATAAAAAAAATAATAAAAATTTTAAAATAAATAAATAAATAAATAAAATGAAATACACATAAAAAAAAAAGAGCATTTTATCCTGAGTAAATTATTTTTTCTTTCTGTGCCTTGGCTTCCAAATTTGCCAAAACAGCATGATAAGCATGGAAATGACCCACATGGAGGGCTTCTATGTGCCAGTCAGTGTTCTAAGCAGTTTCCATATATTACCTCATTTAATTCTGACAGTGAGGTGAATGCCATTATCATGTCGGTCTTACAGAGGAGAAAACTGAGGCACGGAAGAGCTAACTGACATGCGGATTCAAACCTAGGCTGTTTGCTCAGTGTCTGTATGCTCTTAAGTGTGAGATTCTACTGCTTCTCTTTTTAGGTTTGAGCAGATCACTTCACTTAAAGTACCCCTCTTGCCTCTTGGGCTCCTAGCTGCCACCAGGATAAATTCCCAACTTCACAACGTGGAACAGAGGACCTTCGGCAATGGAGCTTAATCCTACCTCTACAGTGTCCCCTCTCCTGGCCCCCTGATCTCAACACCTCACCCACATGGCCACACTCGGGATTTTCATCCTGTGTTCCCTGAATATCACCTGTGTCCTTCCTGCCTTGGGCTCTGCTCTCACTCATTCCTGTGGCTGCAGTCTTCCCCTCCCCTGTACCAGCCACTTCTGATCTGCTTTATGGACTCCTATGCTTCCTTCAAGTCCTGGAAAACTGTATTTCCTCTCAGGAATTTTCTTGACTTCACTGGGCACTGTTCAGTCACTCACTTTCTATATTCCTATACAACTTAATAATGTGTACTTCTGCTCTAGTGTTTTGTCACTCAGCAATACATTGTTTTATGCATGAATCTGTCTCACTTGCAGGATTATGGCTTAGACATTGGGTTTCTTCTCTATTTATCTAAGGACTCAGTGGTACTAGCCAGAGCACTGTGTTGAGAAGGATTCTGAGGCCATATTTGAGCTCACCAGGAGAATGTTAAATGCAGACTTCCTAAGGGCAGGGACCTTCCTTGAATTTTACACTTTGGTATCTCTAGTGCTTGGCTCAGTCTGAGTATACAGTAGACACTCAATTAGTATTTATCTGAATGAGTGGTCCATGAACAATGTTACGGTAAGGGAGGTGAAAGTGGTGACATTCGTGACAGATATTTTACAACCTTCTAATTGTCTCTGAATGCCACAAGGGCAGAGACCACATCTTCTTTATCTTAGTATCTTTGATGCCTTATTTAGTGCACTGAATAAAATGTTAATGCTGTGTAAGTACATGATTGAGAGAAGTAACTTAAAGCTCAAAGAGGCTATACTAAGGCGAGGCAGGGAAGAGAAAAACCAAGCCACATGACTCATTCTCTCTTCTGTTCCATAATGAGTCAAATGGAACACGGCAGAAAGTCTTACTTTCTGTGGCTAAAGATGGGTGTCCCTGCATTGTGAAGTAACAGCAGATGTGCTGAGGGTGGGACTAGAGAGGGAGATGGCACCCACCAGAGGGGGATGGGCGAGTGCGAGCCACACCTCATGTTACTGCTTTCATCTCTGATTCTCAGGGCTATCTTCAGCTCCCTTGCCCATTTACTCTTGCACCTCATCCCCTGGTGGGTGTAAGTTTCATCCCCAAAAAGGCCCTATTTAAGTCCTTTGGACACGAAGAATCGTTATTTAATTCTGTTTTGAAACTCCTTTCCCAAATTGTCACATGACAAGGAGAGGAAGTTTGGTCCTAAAAATGATTACTATTTTTTTATAATGAACCAAGTCCATGTGGGAAGTTTCCCCCATGCCAACTTGACATCCACATGCCTGTGTCTCCTGTGGAAGGATATCCTTACTGTTTATTCACTAGCTGATCTTGGATGCCATTGCTTGGAAGGCACCAGAAAGTCTAAACAGAAAAGGCAGAAGACCCAAGGGAGAGGTGGCAAAGGGGTTCTGGACAATGAAACAACACCTGAGCAACACCAAGGGCCAAGTGCACATTACCCATCTCCAAACTGTGCTGGTGATGTAAGTGGTAGAACAAACAAGCCTGTGTGCTCTAAACAGGTTCTATTTTCAGACCTGCTCAAATAGCTCTTCTGAGAAGATGTGAACAAGAAAAGTTTTGCTCTTCACAGGAAAAAAAAATGGAGTGTGACTTTTTTATTTAAACTGACTTGAATTGGAATGAATTAACTTCAAACTAATTTGGTGACATTTTTGAGGTGTTCTGGGAATGTTTGAAGTATCATAAGACCAAAGATAGCTTGAGGAAGGAAAGTGTTTCCTCTTTTCTGACCTCACTCTGGGACTTTGAACAAACTCACTGTAAAATCTAGAGCACAGATTGCCCAGTAGAATTCTCTGCAATAATGGCAATGTTCTATTGCACTATCCGATATGGTAGCCACTGGACACATGTGGCTGCTGAGCGTTTGAAATGTAACTAGCGAGATTTTACTTTACTCTTTTCTTCAAAATGAGTTTTACAATCTAACTAGGAGAATTTTCTTTTT
This sequence comes from Mirounga angustirostris, assembly GCF_029215605.1. Classification (NCBI taxonomy): domain Eukaryota; kingdom Metazoa; phylum Chordata; class Mammalia; order Carnivora; family Phocidae; genus Mirounga; species Mirounga angustirostris. Next base: position 42,513,477 of record NW_026991720.1, read on the forward strand.
CCCCCTTAGCATACACATTTATCTACAACTCCAAGCTTCAGGACCCTCAGGATTTTGGTGTCATGAGCTATACCTGACCAAGAGAAGTCATACAGCCCTACCTAGTTTTTAAATTTGTATTTAAATTCAATTTAGTTAACATATAGTATATTATTAGTTTCAGGGGGTAGAATATAGTGATTCATCAGTTGCATATAACACTGAGTGCTCATTACATCAAGTGCCCTCCTTAATGTCCATCACCCAGTTACCCCATTGTCCCCCCCACTTCCCCTCCAGCAGCCCTCAGTTTGTTTCCTAGAGTTAAGAGTCTCTTATGGTTTGCCTCCCTATTTTCATCTTATTTTATTTTTCCTTCCCTTCCCCTATGTTCATCTGTTTTGTTTCTTCAATTCCACATATGAGTGAGACCATATGATATTTGTCTTTCTCTGACTGATTCATTTTGCTTAGCATAATATACTCTAGTTCCAGCCACATTGTTGCAAATGGCAAGATTTCATTGTTTTTGGCAACGAATATTCCATTGTGTATATGTGTGTGTGTATGTGTGTGTGTGTATACCTCTTCTTTATCCATTCATCTGTCAATGGACATCTGGGCTCTTTCCATAGTTTGGCTATTGTCGACATTGCTGCTATAAACATTGGGGTGCATGTGCCCCTTTGAATCACTATTTTTGTATCCTTAGCCCCACCTACTTTTAACTGTTTGCCTGGAATATCCTGAACCCCTGGTACCTGCTACCTATCTCTTCAAGACCTAATGCTACCCAAAGATTTTTCCTAACCCTTACCACTTCATTGCTCTGTCTTGCTCAGCCACTTATTTTGCTGTGATCACTGTCCCTTCTCCACTATGACCCCTCTCTCCCCACTTCCTTACCTTGGATTCCTAAAAGTAGCCCCTGAAAATAATCTTCCCCATCCCCTCATCTTATACAAGGGGATCCTGAGACACAGAGAAAATAACTGACTTGCATCAATGCTCATTACTCCCCCTTTAGTCAAGGCTCATCTCTAGTGCCCCTCTTCCCTGCAAGCCTCTCTCTGATTGTTTTGTACCCGTTGATAATTCCTTCCTGTGCATTCCTCTAGCATACTGACAAAAACACCCATTTTGGAGCAAAGTCTCGCGTCGTTCTATTACTCTTTTCTTAATGAGAATGTAGGAGTCCAGAAAATAGAGACCATTCTTTGAGCTGTCTTCCCACACAGTGCTGTGCATCAGAGTACCTGCTCAATAATACTGTTGAAAGATAAAAATGACAGAACTCATCCTGACTTCTAAGAGAATAGCATGTACCCTAAAGGGAAAAAGAGTAGTCACGTCAATTATCCTCCTCTCACATAAACTGTGGAAGAAAAATGTTTTCTTAATTTTCTTTTCTGTTTAAATGGTCACTTTTGATAGTCTATGCCCGAGCACATATTTAAAAATTAAAATTATGAGCCAACCTATGAGCCCGTCAATTCAATTTGGCAAGTATTTATTAAATTCAAAGACCTTCTACTATAGTTTAAAGGACAATACTTTCACACATGAAGGAGATTGAGATTAATATGGCAAAATGTAATTTAATTCAAATGCTTATTAAATGCCCACTATGAGCCAAAAAAAAATGTGTAGCTCAGAGCTATTCAAGGTTGGTGGCAGCAAAAGTTACAAAGGATCACTTTAGTGACGTGGAGAGAATTAAAACAGCCTTTATATGGTGGTAGAAAATAACTAGGCTAACACTAGGAAGAGGACGAAGATTTGCTAGTTATAGGAATTAGCTAAGCAATTGCGTTGATGCAGTAATGCATGGGATCTGCATAGACTTTGGCCAGAGTGGAGGGTATTTACTGAGAAAGGTGAGGATTTCACTATTTGGGAAGTATGGGCCAAGCAGCCCTGATGGGGACATGAGAATGGGCTTGACTGCTCAGGTGCTGGGGAAGCATACTAAATTTCTGAACCGCCGAGGGATAAGTGGAAGCATCAGTGACATATGGGGTAGAGGAAATGACATATGCACCAATTATCGTTGTTCAGCAGCAACAAAGAACAAGACATTGACCCATTTTAAGAATAATTGTGAGACAGGAAACCATCAAAATCCTAGAGGAGAACACAGACAGAAACCTCTTTGACCTCAGCTGGAGCAACTTCTGATTAGACCTGTCTCAGGAGGCAAAGGAAACAAAAGCAAAAATGAACTATTGGGACTTCATCAAGATAAAAATCTTCTGCACAGTGAAGGAAACAATCAACAAAATGAAAAGGTAGCCTAAGGAATGGGAGAAGTTACTTGCAAATGACATACCTGATAAAGGGCTAGTATCCAAAAATCTAGAAAGAACTTATCAAACTCAACACCCAAAAAACAAATAATCCAGTTAAGAAATGGGCAGAAGACATGAATGGACACTTTTCCAAAGAAGACATCCAGATGGCCAATAGACACATGAAAAGATGCTCAACATCACTCGTCATCAGGGAAATCCAAATCAAAGGTACAATGAGATATCACCTCACACCTGTCAGAATAGCTAAAATTAACAACACAGGAAACTCGGGCGCCTGGGTGGCTCAGTTGGTTAAGCGACTGCCTTCGGCTCAGGTCATGATCCTGGAGTCCCTGGATCGAGTCCCGCATCGGGCTCCCTGCTCGGCAGGGAGTCTGCTTCTCCCCTCTGACCCTCCCCCCTCTCATGTGCTCTCTCTCATTCTCTCTCTCTCAAATAAATAAATAAAATCTTAAAAAAAAAAAAACACAGGAAACAACAGATGTTGGTAAGGATGCAGAGAAAGTTGGTGGGAATGCAAGCTGGTGCAGCCACTCTGGAAAACAGTATGAAGGTTCCTCAAAAAGTTAAAAATACGCTATGACCCAGCAATTGCACTACTAGGTATTTACTCAAAGGATATAAAATACTGATCTCAAGGGGCACATGCACCCCAATGTTCATAGCAGCACTATCAACAATAGCCAAATTATGGAAAGAGCCCAAATGTCCATCCACTGATGAATGAATAAAGATGTAGTATATATATATATACAATGGAATATTACTCAGCCATAAAATGAATGAAACCTTGCCATTTGCAACAACGTGGATGGAGCTAGAGTGTATTATGCTAAGGGAAATGTCAGTCAGAGAAAGACAAATACCATATGATTTCACTCATATGTGAAATTTAAGAAACAAAACAAGTGAACATAGTGGGGAGAAAGAGAGGCAGACCAAGAAATAGACAATTATAGAGAACACACAGATGGCTACTGGAGGCGAGGTGGGCAGGGGGATGGGCTAGATGGATGATGGGGATTAAGGAGGGCACTTGCGATGAGTACCGGGTGTTATATGTAAGGATGAATCACTGAATTCTAAACCTGAAACTAATATTACCCTATATGTTACTTATTAGAATTTCAATAAAAACTTGAAATATTAAAAAAAGAAGAGAATAATCTAAGACTATATCATTTTATGGATATGGAGAGTTTTAGGGGAAGAATGAAAAATGATTCCACATTTGCGGGTTGGGAGAATGAAAGGATATCTCACTGATGAATAAGAATTAAGAAAGGCAGTAAGGAGTTAATGTGGTAAGAATAGGACCTTTTGAGTGAGAAAGGATAATGGACTTTTATTTTTTTATTTTTTATTTTTTAAAGATTTTATTTATTTAACAGAGAGAGAGATAGCGAGAGCAGGAACACAAGCAGGGGGAGTGGGAGAGGGAGAAGCAGACTCTCCATTGAGCGGGGAGCCGGATGCGGGGCTCAATCCCAGGACCCTGGGATCATGACCTGAGCCGAAGGCAGACGCTTAACCGACTGAGCCACCCAGGCGCCCCAAGGATAATGGACTTTTAGATAGAGATGCACAATTAATTTCAAAGTAGGAAACTGGAAGTAGAACTAAGTGTAGTTGGTGCCTGTATTATCTAGATGGAGGTTTCTGGGATTTGTCCTGCATAACCGACCATCCCGCCCCACACATACGCAGGCAGGTTAAGGAATGCTGTGTGTGAGACTTGTGTTGCATAAGTGACCTCGGGAGCCTGGTCAGTTGACATTAGCTGGCCTCCAGGTCAGAACTGGCCCTTCTGGTCTGGACACCAAGAGCTATAAAATTTGCCTCGCATCCCCTCTGGCTCCAGGCCAGGCTGGCTTCCCAGAACAGATCCGGGACAGGGGGCATACATATATGGCCCAGGCTCCTTGAAGGTGTAAAGACATGATACCATAGGAATGCAGCTCACTCCAAACTGCACACTGGTGAACAAATGTTTAACTCCATACCCCATCATTTGCCCTATAAATACAGCCCTTTTGGGGATGGTCAGTTGGAAGTCTCACCTGAGGGGAGGATGCTCCGCCCAGGCCTCTCCATCAGGACTCCAGCCTGGCTGTGTCCACAGGGCCTCCCCAGCTAGTGAGGTTGGATGTTGTAAGTACCCAGTTTGATGTAACTTTGTCTTATTCTCCTTTACTGCTTAGTATTGCCCTCATCTATGTGCGGATTTCCCTTTTCTTCTTTCTATTTTCACAAGGTTTTTACTTTGTAATATCAGTAAAGTGTTTTTTCCCCTTCGAAACTGAAAACACAGTTGTTGTGAATCTTTTCTTTAGAACATGCCCCATGGTCCTTTTTGTCCTTCCTGTTTCTGTCTACACCACTCTAGCTGAGATCCGAGAAGGCCCTGCCAGTCTCTACTGTTACAGTTTACTGAAGAATGCCAAGCAAACACCATAAATCATAATTTTGTTACTCTAGTTGAGTCCAAGAATTCCTTGGTTAGGACTTTCAGTCATTTCTAGTCATTTATCAATACTACTTTGATAACCCTGCTGATGGTTTCTAGCCAGTCTTTATGAATGTTTAAATAACACAGGTCCCAGAGTAATATCTGATAGCTCAGTGGGTCTGGGTTTTTTGTTGTTGTTTGTTGTTGTTTTGTTTTGTTTTTCTGTTTTTGTTTCTTTGTTTGTTTTTGTTTTACTGCCAGCAAAATCATAGCTTGGAAGAGAGCAAAGGAAAAACAAATCCAAACTCTAAGTTATAAGAATATGTTGGACCACATCACCTCCCTGAGAGTATGACTGGTTTGGCTAATAATCTTTCAGGAAGTGCACCAAAATGCAGCAGGAGTGAATTTCTGATTTTTTTTTTTTTCTGACACAGTATGAATTGTAAAAAATGGAAAAACACTAAGAGATAAAAAGTATAATTCACCCATTGTCTTTCGCCACTGACTGGAAATAGAAAGTTCTATCCTAAATTGTTCTAGCAATTTTTCATACCCAGAGCATGCCTAGGTAAAAACAGCTGGATCATGCTCAGAATGTAAATCACAGCAAGACTTTTAAGTGCTTATTTTAAAGGTCACAGCTTTAAATGCTATTTAGAGAAGCTGCAGTGAGAGGTAGCATGAAAAGGAGAGCCGGGGTAGAAACAGGACAAGCGGACAGAAGACTCCAAGTACTCCCAAGTGAGACCGGTGTGACCATCAGGGTACATACAGACGAAATTCAAGCAATGATTGTAGAGCGGTTGTATTGTGAAAATCAAATGTAGACGTTTTTGCCATTATTGGTAGGAGATGAGCTGGAGAGTACTAACTTCATAACTGCTTTGAATTGTGACATTTATATTCCTATAAAGTCACTTTAATCACTGAGCTCTCCAGAAGGTTCTTTATACACTCCACAGATTTTACCAGGAAATACATTTGATTCTGATCTTGTTACCCTAGGATATAGTATTCCCAATATGTACAAGACAAGTCAAACTCCCCTCCGCCTGCACAGCTTAAGAGATCACTCACCATCTGCTACTATTTTCCTTGTCTTCTCCTCGGCTCCAGCCCACTCCCATCACATAAACCCTCCACACCAACCATGTTAACGTTCTTGTAGGTTCCTGACCAAGTAATGCTATTTCCCATGAAGGTATGTTCTCAACGTGGTTTTTCTGCCTGCACCCTACAATCAGGGCTCCAGTGTGATGTTCAGTCCTCCAAAAATGTGCAGGTGTCCCCCAGTAGATCTCGTCAAGGTTCCTTTTGCATTGTTTAGCCAAGTGGAGCTACTGCCCTCTGCCGGACCAACCCCGACGCGGCACATAGGACTCGAAGTCACAAAGTCAATTCCTAGACCCCCAACCTGGGGACACTGGAGCTCGGCTGGGCTCTAGCATCTGTGGAGAGTTCTGGTGCACCTGACCACAGGCTGTACTGTACAGAGCTGAGAGAGGCCACCTCTCAGAGAGAAGCAAAATGAACCAGTCAGGCACACACTATCTGCATGGCAGATCAAGCTTATAGGGTGGGGAGGGAAAGAAGAATCCAGGTTTAATCCAGTAAAATAGAAGTCAGAGAAACAATATGATCCCGGAGGCTAAGAGCACAGCCGGAAACAGCACCTCAAGAAACACCCTGGAACTGTGGGTATCAGTGAGACTTGAGTTAGAAATAGAAATACAGGGGCGCCTGGGTGGCTCAGTCGTTAAGCGTCCGCCTTCGCTTGATGAAGTGATCCTTGATGTCAGATCAATATTCCATATATCTCACAATGCTGAAGATGTCCTTGATGAACAGCTTTACAAGCCTTTACGTGGAGTCCCTGCAGAAAGAAGTGATGGTCATCCATAATTTGGTTCTGCTGAATGGAAACACTTTTGGTAGACAGAGGATACTTGGCTTAATGTCGTGCTAGTTCTTTCAAGGGTTGGCATCTTGAATTGACCAACGGTGATCATCTTCCCCTCAGTGCCATCTTGGCATAGCTGCTCCCAGGTTTATGTGGATGCATAATTGGACCACGGTTAGTATTGAGGATTAAAAATCGGATTGGAAAGAGGAACATTCTATTTCTGTTGGTAATATTTTATTATCACTCCTTCAGTTATTGGTTTGAAAATTATTGTAAGTCGGATAAAAACAGGCCAGCTTGGTGATGTGACAGATGAAACAGAATTTAGAAAGGAATTTGGTAAAATCAATCCAGAATAATATTAAATTTCAATTTTATTATAAACCACTATCCCCTCCAAAACATTCACATATAAGATATACTTCTGGGAGGACCTGGGCTTACTAAAAATTGAGAATAAAGGCAGATTAGGGGGAGCTATCCATGAATCTGATAAACAAAATCTTAGAAACCAGATCTCATCTGATATCTAGGAGATCCATTTTCCCAACTTCTTAATCTATAATCTTAGGAACTCCGTAGATCCAAGTCCCTTATCTTGTTTGATTTGCAGATAACATTAGTGATCAAGAAGTTCAAATTTTAGCACATGCTTAGTGAAGACTTTCTGTCCCCAGAATATCGACATTCTGTTGAGCCCTCCCTTCACTAACTTGTTAGACCTAGTTCTGTAGGTCAAGTGTAATTATTCCCCCTTTAAATAACATTTCCTCTCTGCCCTCAAAACCATAAACCAAGCAGCTTATGGGATAGCCCCTTCTTCCAGCCTCTTAGGCCAGTTGCTTCATGAGCAAAGGACAGTCTGGTGGGTCTTAAGCTAATACTTAATTTAAGGAGCAAAAAGTCTTTAAGTATGACTCTGACATGCTTGGTCACTGTTACACTTCCTTATCACCTTGAGAAGCAATCTGTCAGGAAATGATTCGGTAACCTACCATCTGTCCGTGTTGATCCTTCCCCAGCCTCTGACTTGGTGAAGCTACACTGACCCAGGTTACTGATGTCTTTACTGAGCTTGTTCTTTAACGACAAAGTGATGATCAGGGTTGGTGGAAACAGTTGTGACAGATTAACAATAATTCTTGGCAGTGAGAAACAGAGCTTCCTCTGGCCCTGGTTCCTTTTAACTTATATCTTAATGATTGGATCCTATTTTTAGTTGTGGTTGAGAATAGGTATACATACTTTTCTGTTCCCAAGAATGTATACATTCTTTTCTGTCTCTGCTACTTTTATCATGATAAAATATATATGCCCCCCCATATATAATTTGCATTATTATCTGATCATGGTCAGAAAGAATGGCTTAGGATAATAGCCTTAAGCCAAAATCATTAGGTTTGGCAGACATCCTCCAAGATTCAGTAGATTTATATTCACTTTTCTAATGGCGGATTAAATTATTTAGTTATACCCATAGTACAGTTTTACAAGTATTTATCCTGAAGGTTTATCAGGAAGTAAATGCTTAATGTTAAACTTTCAATTTTGTACGTAACAATTCCTGGCAGAGTGACTGATGCTCAATAAAGAGTCACTGTCACGATGTTAAGGTGATGATGATGATGACGATGGTGACCATGATGGCAGCCAGAGTGATAATCAACACCCTTTGAATATTTCATGTACTGCCCTCCAAAGAGTGAAAAACCCATCCTATTGAAAGGTACAATTGAAGTATCAAAATTAATCCTCTCCCCAAAAGTTTAATATATGTCTTTTATTTGATAACAATGTCATCTTAAATTCTAGAACCACCTAGTAGAAATGGCCACTGTTTAGTTGGCTTCATTTTTGCATGGCTTATAAAATCATTCTCTACAATCAGATTGACTTGTAATCAGTTTCTGATGGCAGCTAAAGATGCAGCTCCTTAGATGTTTTCTAGAGGGATCTAATTAAACGAATGACGCGTCTTTTTCAGCCAAGAACACAGACCGCCTGGCCTAGATCTGAAAAGCAGGAGTGGCAAGAGACTGCAGACAGGTGGAGTCACCTGATGGGGAAGTGGAGGGGAGCACCTGGACCCCCTCACCGAAGGCCACTCCGAGCAACAGAGTGAGAAATGACAGCAACGGGGAGTGTGAGTTACAGAGATGGACGTTCTCCCTCTACCAGGCCCTGCTAATAAGTCAGAGAGATAACAGAACTGAAGCAGCTTTATCGGTGCAATTTTTCATGAATTGAGCAATTAGTTTCATTGACTACCACCGGATACAAATTCCCCCTTCTGAGCACTCCTGGAAATGTCTGAATTATAAGACAAGCACTATTATCATAAAATTGTGAAGCTCACCACCTCCTCAGGCTTCACCCTGACTCTGCCCACACTGCAACTTGGCATTGGGTGAGAAATGCTCTCATGAGTCACTCACAGCGTAACTGCCACCTCTCAGCCCCCTGCCGGAAAGTCACGGGCCAGCTGTCATGGATGGCTCTCTGGCATCCTCTCAGCCTCCCATTCCACGTTGCCTAATCCAGGTGGTGCAGGAAAACTCAGTCCTTTTTGGTGCCCATCCCCCGTGTCTTTTCTTGCATATTCTCATTTTTCCTGTCTTTTAGTCACACAAAAATTCTCTGTGGCCTGCTCTTCTCAGACAGTCCTTTGGGTCACTCAAGTACTTCCCTGTGTAATTCTATCTAAATTGTCCACCTGCAGTGTTTAAACAATAATTTGGTTTCTTCACCAATTTCCATATATACCACATAAATTTTAGACACTATTACTTAATGAAAGGTAGAAAGGGCTAAGAAACAGACATTTATGAAGCACTGTTTTCTGTCAGGATTTCTCTGAGGCGACACACCTTCAAGATTGTAATGGGGATTAAGTCAAACCATGTTTGCTGTCTCTATTACCTCCGTCTCACTCAGTAGAAAAAAGGCAGTCAGGGAGGTGAAGCCACTAGGCCGGTTCACAGAACTGATTAAGGATGGCGCGCGGAACAAAGCCCAAGTCAGCTTCATTCCAGACCTATGTTCTGGCAGAACATCTGTGCTCCAGACACCTTTATGAGCACACACATCACCTGGGGGCTTGTTAAAATGCAGATTCTGACTCAGAAGGCCTGGGGTGGGGGCTGAGGTTCTGCATGGGTGACAAGCTTCCCAGTAGGAAGAGGCTATTGGTCTGCAGATCACAAGTCGAGTTGCAAGGCTCTACAGTGCTTAGCTCAACTTCATTTCACAGAAAAAAAATGGCCATCCTCTGGCCAATCTAAATGCCACAAATCCCACCTTGGTGAGTCGAAACGAATGCATACCAACTTCATGGGAACACAGAAGAAGTAGTGTAGTATTTCCTAACGTGTGCTCCTTGGATCATCTGCACAGAATTCCCCAGAGTGCTTGTTAAATGCAACTTTCTGGGTATCACCTCAGCCCCTGGGGTCCAAAATTGTGGGAGGCAGCACCTGAGAAGCTGTACTTAACGACAAATTCTGCAGGCCCTTGTCATGCACGTTCAAGTTTGAGAAGAGGTAGAGTAGCCTGAGCACTGAGAGGGGAATGATGATCCTGGAGGCTTATGGAGAAAGACCTGCAGACAAAGGAGCTCAGATGGCATCTCTGAAGGCCAAGAAAGCTTTTCCCTTTGTGGTGTAAAAGTGAGATTAAAGAGAAAAGAGTGAATCCTGAAGTTTGAGAGTTGGAAGCGGGCCAACGGACTAGCCCATTTATTGACCAGCCCATCAGCTAGGGGATCTCAAGGAGACTATTCTCCACCCCTTAGGAGGAAGGAGTCACAGCCTCTTTACCTGCTTGGATAAAAACTGGACAGATAGTAAATATTGAATTGATACATGCTTGAGATGTATCTGGCAACACCTGTCACACAGAGGAACAGAAATAAGCTCTTATTTGTAAAGCATTTCCACCACGTGTGTTAATACCCATGACATAATCTGCTCTCACACATTGCCTCAGAGGGTATATAAAGGCAGGGATTATTCGTTCCCAGCTCACAAGTGAGCACACTGAGCCCCAGGGAATCGTAGTGATGTGAGAACCAAACTTACAGTCTCTAACACAGCGAGTAGACTTTTCAACCAGTCCAAGAGCTCCCGGACATGGCTGTGCATTAAAACCACTCAGGTCTACTGAGTCAGAACTTTTAGGAAGGGGCCTGGTAATCTGTATTTTTAAGAACAATTCCACAGGTGGTTCTTACACAATCAGTGTATGGAATCATGTTAAGGAATCACTCAACTAGAATATATGGTATAAAAAAAGCTTCCTTATGACTCAAAGGGTCATATGAAAAGAGAAGAAGCCAAGGTATTGAGACCCTGTGACCCCTTCTGAAGATCAGAATGGTAGCAGGAATGTTCTAGGGTCTTCTCTGCTTGGAATGATGAGCTTAGAAGTAAGATTCCATAACTGCTGCAGGTGGGAAACTTCAAGAAATTCTCTTTTTGAAAAAGTGATCAAAAGAAAGCATACCTCAGAACCTAGAAGGTTTAATTAGCAAGCCCTTCAAGGCCAAGGGACAAATGTAAAGTTCTCAAACCATAAGATACAGAGAAAGAGCCAGTGCTGAGTTTAAGGTGAGTTCTTGCTTTAGTCCTTACTAGTGGTGTGGCTTTGCCCAAGTCAACTGACCATCAAGATGTTCAGCCACCTTCTCTCCTGAACATAAAAAAGTGTGAGAAAAGATGAGAGAAGATGAGTGAAAGCACATAATATGTAAAATAGGTGCACCTTACGTGTTAGTTGGAATTGAATCTGAGGTTCCTTAGTTGAGTGGGCTGGACATAAGAGATAGGAGGTAGGAGGTTTCCCGCGGCTGCTGGCAAGATCCAGGGTAGCTCGGACTCTAGGATCGAGCCCTTCTGTCAGCAGATCTGGCCTTCCTAATTGACATACAGGGCAGCAAACTGAGTGGTGTGGTGGTGTGATTGAGGAAAGTTCCTCAGGGATGCAGTGTCTGAAATGTCATCATTTTATCATTTAAAGACTGCTCCTTGAAACATCTATTCTTGTGCTTCCCTTTGAGAAATGGAAAAGCCCCAGTGAGCTGACTTTATTCTAAATTTTAATCATCTGTTCTTTTGACCAGAGGAACCCCAAGAACATGTGTGGGAAGAATGGGTGGCTCAGGAGCACTGTGGAGAAAGGATGTGGTAAGAGAGAAAGGGGCCCAGGAAAGGGAGGTGAGGGGTGCTGAGGCCAAGTTCTGCCGGCTTCACATTTCCCACACCATAGATTTAGCAACATGGTGTGGGTAGATCAATTTCAAGTACCACTAAAGGGAGAGGTCTGCTACCAGAAAAAAATCTATCTGAGACTGACATCGCTCTCCTCAGATGGAGCAGGTGGCCCATATGAGGAGAACCCTATGTCATAAGAGCATCCTTAAGAAGGAGATGGATGCTCCTTATCACAGTAGGGGGAATTCCTTCTAGTAAGGACAAAATACATGATTCGTATGAGACCAGTCTGTGTTGTCTCTTGAAGAGAACAAAGTCTCACTGTAGAATTGTCTTTGCTTATAGATAATTCATCAGGGAAAAGCAACATAAATATAAAAATATGCTCAAGTTCATTAGTAATCATGGAATTGCACACCAAGTCACAGCAAGAAACCATTTTATATCTACAGTATTGGCAAAAATTAAATTCTGACAATACCAAACCTGGTACAGTTTGGAGCATAAGAAACTAATTATTCTCCTGGAGAATAAATTGGTAGCACAAATTGGATAGTTTAGCATTTTCTTATAAAACTGTACATGTATATCCCCTAAATCCTAGCATTTCCACTCTAAATAAATACTTACATATGTGCAACAAGATGCATGTAAAAGAATGATCATAGCAGAATTATTTTTAAAAACAGAACCAGGGCAATCCAAATATGATGGATAGGAGAATGGATAAATAAACAGAACGGATAAATTTTTGAAACATAATGTTGAATAAAAAGAATAAGTTGCAGAACACTAAAGACTATTTGATCCTATTTTCGTAAAGTTCAAATAGAGACAACTAAAAATTACATTGCTCAGGAATGGAAGCAATACATAGAAACAACTTCCAAAAAGCAAGGAAATCATAGTTATCAATACAAAATTCAAGGTAGTTGTTACCTAAGGAGAGGAGAGGGGGCCTGGGTCAGGGGAAGCAATATATTCCATGGTATTATTAATGCTATGGTTTTTTTCTTAAAAAATAAGTTTATTGATCTAAAAATGTAATACCATTACCAATAAAAACCAAAAGTAGAGAATGGAGACCATTCTTTTCTATCATTGAATCAAATGATTCAATGAGAAGCATATTTTTGGATTATACAAATCATTACCAATCTAATTATGACTTGGCCACAGTAATCCATAATGTTGGTTTTTGATATGGGTATTGGGTCATCAAAATTTAAATCATGATTCAAATTCATATTAATATTATAAAGAGTCTTCTGTATGTTTCAAATAATTGTAATAACAAATTTAATAAGGTCACATTCATATTTATACATGAATCCAGATAGCTCCAAGTCTCTGTTTAATACCTGTTTTAATCCAGTCTCTTAAAGTTATTCCTACCCTGAGTGAATTTCTGGGAATCCCTAAGAGGTGCCTTCTGTGTATCCAGAAATATGTTGGCACTCACTCTACTATCTACATGGGCCAATGGCTTCCACTGTCTAGTGTGGGCTTCTGTCTCTATTAATGATCCCTGTTGATTTTCCCTGGTTGCCTTGGTTCTCATGGGGTCCTGGAGGTTCATCAATCTTTTGAGAACAGAGAGGGGGAAGGTTATCTTGGTATTGTTTGGTGCCCACTCTAAAGTGTGGTGGAATCTACTGGGCTAGCTCTTCCAGCTCAGATCCAGGGCCCCATCTTCTCCTACGTTGCATTGTCCCAGAGGGACTATGGTGCCATTGGCTCACTTCCTGTTCCCCAGCTCTCAGCCTCCTTCAGGGAGCCTCGTGCTGTAATTGGCTCAACTTGCCACCCTCCCTCAGGCCGAGTGGACATTCTTTCAGGAGCACAGCACTCACGCCATGCCACCTGACTTCTGTTACCATTTCTCCCGTGCCCCCACCAATCACCCTGGATGCAGCACAGACACAGAATTCAAACTTTATTTTCTGGCCACTCTCCTGTTCAACCTCCTATACAAATCAACAGGGCAAAGAGATGTGAGAGAGGAGATCACCCCAGCCAAATTCAAAACCATTTTTACTGTGTCAATCCTTGTTGCAATTAAAAAGGAAAGGAAATTCTGTATCAGAACTGAAACTGAGAATCATGCCATCTGAATACCAGGGATGTCAGGTAGGATTTAATGGAGAAAAGATTGGCTTGAGGAAAGAATGGGCGAGCCCAAGATGTACCTTTCACAAAGGATGGTGTGTGTGAGAAGGAAGTAGAATAGTGTTTCCTACAGGACACACCCAAATATGACCAGCCACAAAGTGGCAGGAGCTAGAGGTGAAGGCAGCCTACTGCACAGCTGATGAGAAGCAAAAGATAATAGTGTCTCCAGGGAAGCAACCCAAGGCTAGTATGGGAAGACCTGACTGCAGCACTCACTCCCAGCTTATTCCTAGGGCAGAGAGCATGTTAATAAAGCAAGACAGCCCCTCCATGGTCATGCCAGGTACAAAAGGGACATTGCCATCACCCAAGGTAACTTTGACTTGAAGACAAACTCTTTGAGGTAGCAGGATTCTTGCTGAGCTGTGCCTCTGGATCTTGTTCTCTTCCTAACCCCAAGAGACAAGGCTCTTTAAGTAGAGAACATCTACACACAAAGTCTATCTAAAGGTCTAGCCAAAGTCTCTCTTCGGTCTTTGTCTGGACCTGTATTCTTTGATAAGGACCCTCTACTATTTCTGAGTAAAATCCCCTCATCTCCCAGACTGGAAAAGGGATGCCTCACATAATAAAGTTGAGCAAAGGAAGAGAAATCCTCCAACATGGTAAGACTTACTAAATCAAAAGAAATGCCATACCAGTCAAGGCTGAGTGCCATGCTTCAGCGGCCATGATCTCCTGTTGCATGAACACCACTGACCGTTCCAGGCGCTGCCTCTCCAGATCTACCACAGCATTCACACCGAGACACCTCTTCTCACGGGCTACTCCAGCACTAACGTGGGCCCATTCCTGCAAGACAAGAGACTCCTTGAATGGCTGGCTTTGGCTAAAGACCTCACCATCCCCCTCACCAAAAATTTCTTACAATTTTGCTGTAATCCAAGAACCCACTTCTCTCTCCTTCTCCTCCTGCACAGGTGTCAGACTTCATGGTTGAAGCCATTTCCCGCCTTCTCCTGCTTCCTCTCCTTTATCCTTCACATGGATTTCCCCTAGTTTTTTTTTTAAATATCTACTCCTGTCTTGGAGTGTACTGAGCAGAGAAGCTGAACTAACCCACACGTGAAATAAAAAACATTAGAAATGTATTACATTTTGAGGGAACCTGCATCAATATAAAAGGGCTAACCCAAGACCAAGTAACCCTGCATTCAGACCATACATACAATTGCTTAAAACATTTCTTTTTTTAAAATATTTTATTTATTTATTAGATAGAGAGAAAGAACAAGCAGGGGGAGGGGAAGAAGGAAAGGGAGAGTGAGAAGCAGACTCCCCACTGAGCAGAAAGCCCGACGCAGGGCTTGATCCCAGGACCCCAAGATCGTGACCCCAGCCAAAGGCAAACACCCAACTGACTGAGCCACCCAAGCACCCCTGCTTAAAACATTTCTAATGGAGAGAAATATTCTGAAGAGTAGAACCTGTCAATCTGGCTCACTCTTGCAGAATTTGAGGGGAAAAATGGATATTGAATATATAGAGAATAGATCCAAGAGAGCCAAACCAATATATGTGCTAGAAGAAACCTAGAGGGAGAAGATTGAAGTGATAGAGAGGATTAATGATTAGAGAAATAAAAAGACATACCCCGAGGCCTGAGATCAAAGGGGTCACCCTCCTGCTCCAGATTCTATAATTCAAGCAGCATAAGAAACAACAGGTGCTGAAAGTTCCATTCTTAGTCACCTGAAAGCTGTAGAAAGAAGTGGTTCTAGAAAACTCTACCATAAATTCCAACCTCTACCAGTCATGTTCTTCATAAGCTTAGGAGCAAAGAACAAGACTCAAAGAGCTGGATTAAGTTACAGCAGATTCATCCTCCTAGGAGACCGGAAACCTAGTTGCAAAATCATCTGTTAGTGACACAGCATGATCACCAGGTACCGGCTAGAAGGTCACAAAGAAACGTCTTGATATGATATGCTTCATCCGTCTGGAATACTGGAGACTGATTTTATATGGATTCTTTTAAAAACCAGGTTATTATTTTTTTAATTTTATATCAAAACTCAGAGGAGATCCTCTTAGCTACCTGTCTGATAAGACTGTCATGTCAGTGGGACCAGAATATGTGACTGATTACTGAGAGATAAGGCCAAGTGTTCAGTAGTGAAAATGTTATCACCATAATTCATTCAGTTCTGCCCAACCACAAAATGTTTATACAGCTATTTGTGTCATCAGGGTTATATCCAAATCTGAGTTAAAGTAGAATCCCACCATGACATTTCTTTTTGAAAACAATAAGATATGATATACTCGGTATTATTTGCTTCCAGAAGACAGGTCTAGTTGTTAGTCATTGGTGTCTTCATTGCTTGTATCTTATACTCAAGTGAAACTGATCGCCTTTGATGGACAGAAGAAAGAGGAGTCAGCGAACAGATTGCAATTTCAGGTTATTACGCTCTAGCTATTACCAATAGCTGTGAATGCAAAAATTGTATTAAAACATGTGGTCTCATTTCATGCACCATAGTACCCATGATCGTTCTGTTAAAGGCCCTGGATTCTGATTTTAATAAATTAACCACTCTCTACCTCTTTATAGAATATATTAAAATCCCATACTATTTGGTTTGGGAGATAGGCAATTATTTTCTGGTGAATCAAATATTCTCATTAATAAACACCGTATAGACACACTACTTGGGCATTACCAATTTTCGGAGAATTAAAGTAAAATCAATTCAGCACTAAAATAATCCTGAGAAAAGTTAATACCTTAAATGTATACACATTGTTCCTGTGCACACTTTTAAAGTCCTGATTTAATTTTAATACATCTTTTAAAATACATTCTGCTTTATTAACTTTGATTTTACAAAAATTTTTTAAAAATTTGGACCTTGAAGAAAGAAAGGGAGGAAGAGAGTGGAAGGAAGTATCTTATGATTTGTTAAGATAAGAGCACTAGCTACTCCATTTTCATAGGAAAAATGGGAAGTAAAAAAGAGTACTGAAATGAAAGCATAAGCAAGTTCTCAGTAGGAAATGTCCCTGTGACTGCTACCAGCCCAGAGGACTTCAGAAAGGAATGGCCCACTAAGGAAGGGAAAAGTTAGGCTCTCCCCTGATGAAATATTGTAGAAGAGGTGCCATCTTTGCTACAGGAGTGATCAGAAAGGAGGCTTGATTTGGGGAAGCCGTGCTAGGTGAGGAGCACCAATGTCCCTGCTGTCTCTCCCTCTGATTGGTCAGTGCCCGGACTGCACCAGCTATGAAATAGTTTGACTATCACTCCTGTGTTTGAAGAGTGTTGAGGCCATTAGCCAGACGAGGCCAATGCACCTTATTCACCACATTAAACTCTGTCAGATGCTTTAAGCTGCAGATAATAGCCAGTCGAAGCTGGCTAGCATGAAGAAATGGTTTACATAGTGATGATCTAGAGGAAGGCTGCTTCCCAGGCCATTTGCCTGTTACCCCCTCTCCCCCCATCCTTATCCCTGCGCCGGCTCCCCTTCAGGTTATGAACAGGGTGGCTGGAGCCATATTTGCCCTCTGCATGTCCATAGCATCCTCTACAGGGAGAGAAACCACTTATTCCTCAGGCTCTGTCTAAATGCGACAAAAATTTTCTCAAAAAACTTGAATAACCTTCCACTGGCATCTTTTTGGCCTGTGTTGGGGCCCCATACACGTTCCTGTAGCAATCCCATGGCCGTTGATTGGGTTAGGCCCGGGTATCTTATCTAATTCCCAGCAACGACAAGGGTATAAAACCAATGTTTCTCACACTTAGGTGTGCCCTAGAATCTCCTGGAAGATGTGGCCCCTAAAGCTTGTGATTCAGTAGGGCTGGAGTGGAAACAGAGAATTTGCCTTTCCAAAACTATAATTTTAGAAGAAGCTTACTTTTTTCCAGGTGATCCAGATGCTTCTGGCCCCAGGATCACTGTTTGCAAAACACCGAGTAGACCAATCAAGAATGCAGATCATGGTTCTGGAAGGGATTCTGCAGTTTTAACAAGCTCCCACGTGATATTGATGCTGCTGGCCCATCGGCCACTCATTGAGTAGCACAGCCTGGGAGGCCTCCTCACAGCCTCTCATCCCTGGTCATGTCTGTTCCCCTTTCGGGAGCACACTCTCCCCACCTCCAACCTTCTGCCCAGAATCCTTTGTAGGGTGAGCATTTCGTTCTCCTGAACAATAAAAAGAGAACATACCTGACAGTAACCAGCAAAGGGGAAACCTCTACGAGACAGCCCTGAGGCCCATCTTTGGTAGACCCATCACTTTCTGGGGCGGTTTCTGGGCTTCAGGTGTAGGGGAAGCAAAGACGCATCAATGTGGTACTATGGTCTGGGCATCTTAGATGGAGGCAGCATCCTCTTGGCTGAATGCTTGTTGTCAGGTTAACCAGTAAGACTTTCTTTCCAAAGGTCAGTATAATCTTGAGTGAAATGAGGGAGAACTTTTTCATTTCAATAGCACCCTTCTCGAAAAAGGCTCAATCACACTACAGTGAACATTGCAATTTATTACAAAAATATCACGATATGAGTGATCTCTTTACTCCTAATGCACTAGTCCTGGTCTGGGAGGGGAACATGTCAGCTAGGAGTGATGTAGGAATTCATCACTGTTATCAGCCTCCCCTTTTGTCTATTTTTTGCTTAAAATGTTTTATTTAGGAGCCACAGGAGACAGTAGAAATGAATCACCTGCAAGCCCTCTCTGATGGCAATGAATCACACTCCCGAGAAATGATCCCATCTAAGGCAGGCAGGGGGGCCAGTGCAGGTAATCACAGTGCAATTATAGCATTAGGCTGAAGAGCACTGGGCCAGGCCAGATGATATATGACTTTTCTGAAGGAGAACAGGGTAAGAACACTTGGCAGCGATGGCGAAGACCTCCTTCGATCATCAAGCATCACATTGGATTTTCTCAAGAATGAGGTGAAGCACTTCCATGAGGCAGCTTCGACTGCGTGGCGTGCTAAAGCAATCACTTACTAAATGGTGCAGGCCAAAGAAAGAGAAAAATAAACCTAGAGAAGACCTGGTGATTGTACCCTTTGGCCTGCCTCCAGCAGTTCAAGAAGCCCCATGAGCAAGAGGAGATGGAAACAGAGGAAGTGGATGTTGGCTGATAACACGTGTTGAGGAGAATGGCATGAAACATCTTGGCCCAGTGGCTGTTATTCAAGAGTAAGCAGAGAGGTCGGATGTCTGGATCTATTGATTAAAATCCCAGCAAAGCGGGAAGGGCTGCAAAGTTGGCTGTCTAAGTGGAACCAAAGGAGAGCGGAAGGTGGAGGGAAAGAATGTGAGAGGAGTAGGTGGGAACATTGATAGCCAAGATGGGAGCTGGGGTGAGCCAGTCTCCAAAATTCTGTGCTGCTTAATGTTCATTGCGGGGAGGTGGGGGAGAAGGCACATTTAATATATTTAGTGACTGTAATCAATTCTGCATTCAGAGAGCTTAATCTCATGGAGAGTGGCTCGCTTACGAATGGCCCTATTGAATATGAAAGACAAGGCTTTGGCATAGCCTAAGAAAAGAGGGTTAAGGCAAAGCAAAGATAAATTGCTTGTTCTGCTTAATAGTGAAATGAGAATCTTGGACATTTAATAGGAATTAAGGGCCCAGGGATTGAGAGAAGAGAGAGGAGAAAGCTCTTGTGGGGGAAGACAGAGGAGTCAGCACCGTGGTGGGAAGCCAGCTCCCATAAGGAGAGACATAGCAAAGGTTTTCTGTGGGTTATAGAATGCACATAATGTATTAAGAATAGTGACTCCTAACAATGCAACTAGAAGCTTCCTGTTCTGTATTGTAAACTCTCTAATATCCCCAAATATTTTCAATAGAAGTCAATTAGATGCAACCTGCCTTGTATTAGTAATGGCTTGGGGGAATAATTTTAAATGTGTGGTTGTCCATATTTGGGTGAAGTCAGTCTATCTCTTACCCAAGCTGCAGATGTATGAACTGATGGATTACCAAAAGGAAGCAGGAAATCTCTGATGGAGGCAGAGGACTGATACATATTTTCAAATTATTAGCTACATATAGCTCATTAGAGGCTTTAAAGAGCCTTCTGGCTTGTTTTAAGTAAACAAGATTCACAATACCCTTGGTGGTATGAATAGCCCTTATAATTTTGAAAGTTATATGCGTAAGTAGTCAGACTCTTTATGGGTGTCTCACTGAAATGACACACTGCGTTCCCGTCTTTAAATAATGAGAATGGGGAAATAACTGTCACCCAGGCTCCAGCCTGAAGATAGTCTTTCTCTAAACGTAATAAAACTGTTTCCGCTGCCACTGCATGGGTAGAAAGGGAAGCCGTGCTGTCTGTCGAAGCCCAGGGTGGCAGACAGTGTCCTCGGAGAGACAGGATGCTTCAAACCAGGCAGTCCTGCCTACCAACAGCCAGGACAGGTGTTCTGCAAGCAGCCTCAACTGCTCCATTTCAAGAGTGAATGAATGAGCGAAGAGGAACAGAGTCAAGGGTGGAGAGGATCCCATACGATGACTAGGAGAAAGGACCCAGGGGAGAAGAGGGAAGATAGAAACCAATGAGATCCAAGGAAACAGAAGAACCACGCAGAACAGAGGATTTTGCAGTTCTCAGTGCAGACTTAGCAATTTATGTCAGAAGCTACTATGTGTCATTTATAACATGTTATGTGTAATTTTCCTTAAATTCTCTGCATAGTGAATGATGTATATAGTTCTTATTCTAGTACCAAAATATAGGTTCTGTCCATTTCAACACATCACTGTGCTGCCATCATAAATGCTTGGGCTGCAGAAGCCCTCCAGGTATTGATGTAAACAGACACCTTCCGGACACTGTGGCTTATACCCAAGCCCCACCCACCCACATGCGGAGATAGACACATTATTATAGAAGATTCTTGGACTCAAAATGAGCATAAAAGTTAGCCTATTTATTTTAGAATCCAAACCAAAAATACAATGTGATACACTCACACACAGAGAACAATTCTATATTTTAAAAATTGAGGGATAAATGCTAGTTAAAAAAAATCAGATATGCTTTGTGGAAATTTCAGTGCCAGTATGTTTTGCTTCTTAAAATGATTGCCTGCCTTTCTTTAGTGAGGAGAGATTGCATTGAGGAAATTACATTTTAAGAGAATCTGAACCTCGATATCATAAAATTAGCTAGGGAAAGTATTGCTGAGTATATTTTATCAAGAAAGATTAGATAAAAGAAAAATATTGTAGGAAAAAAAGAGAACAAAGGAAATAGACAAAATACAAGTGGCTAAGAAACACATGAAAAAAAATGTTTAAGCTCACTACTGAGCAAGAAATGTAAATGAATACAAAATATGATTTTTTCACATCTCAAATTGGCAAAGTTTAAAAAGAATGAAAATGCCTATTATTGGCAAAGGCAAGGGGAAACTGGCTTTTCCTGGCACTCTTGTGGGAGTAGCACATGGGCAGCCTTCTGGAAGGCGTGTTGGCCTAAGTATCAGGAACCATAAAATGCACATACACTTTGGCCCCATAACTTTACTTCCAGGAAAGCTTCCCAAGAAAACAACCAGATAAGCAAATAAAAGATGTCCATTGCATCATTATTCATGATGATTGGG
The DNA here is from genome assembly GCF_029215605.1 of Mirounga angustirostris. NCBI lineage: Eukaryota > Metazoa > Chordata > Mammalia > Carnivora > Phocidae > Mirounga > Mirounga angustirostris. The sequence goes on from NW_026991720.1 coordinate 42,535,091, forward strand.
GTTTTTTTGTAAAAGGCGAAAGATTTATGCGATCTGAAGAGAAACCAGAGTATGATTGGGTTTTTTTTTGTTAAGTTCCAGCAGTAAAAATTATTTCAACACACCAACACAATGAAATATACTCCAGCCACTCAAAATAAAGATGGGATTACATACATGTTATTGACCTGAAAAAATGTTCACAATATATTACTATGCAAACAAGCAGGTTACAAGAGTATAATATGATATCCTTTCAAAAAATGGTAAAAACTAGAAAGTTTTACACACACACACACACACACACACACACACACATATATACACGTGCGGGAAAGAAACAAAGGAAGAATTTGCACCCAAAGGTTAATAATCGATGGCTTTTATATCTGGGAGGTGAGATTGTGAGGGGTTTTCTCCTTATGATTTATCTGTACTGTCTAAGTTTTCTATAATGAACATAAATGAATTATGTAATATGTATAACAAAAAAGAAAAATAGTACATTCTTTCACTTCCATCAAAGGCAGATTGGATTATTGTAACTAAATTAATGTTATCATTATTTGCGATTGTTTTTCTTAATAACCACAAAATGAATACCAATGCTTTTTTATCTGTGATCTGTACCCAAATGGGTCCCTAAAAGGCTAAGCCCCTTTTCTTCTTCACAATGAACCTGCAGGAGGGCTGAGGACTGCTGTGTTCTAAGTGGAGAAAATGAGGCCAGACAGGCAGTGACATTTTCTCTTGGGTTTAAGGAAGAATTAGAGGCAGCTCTGAGAAAAAAAAAAAAAAAAAGCAAGACCCCAGACAGTTGTTTTGAGTAAAAGTTGATTTCCCTATGAATGTCAGTGGGCATTGTATCATATTGAGCCTCGACAGAGTGTGCTATTTGGTCCCCAAAAAGAATCCTTCCTCTGGGTGTACAAGCATCTTCCTTGAGGTGGGAACACGTATGTGTGTGGATGGCAAGACGCTGACATGTGCATTATGGTTCACATTGGACAGATGCTCAGGTTGTCCTCTGAGCCCAGTCTGTCCTGAGGAAGAGGTCATTCTCCTTCTACCAGGGGAAAACCTTCCCAGTGGGAAGGCTTTAGCAGCACCAGGGGAGAAAAAGAACATTGACTGGGACATAACCAGGTTTGGCTCTTAACCTCCCAGAGCCTCACCTCCTCCATAACTGAGGAAGGGAGAGAAAACTGTGACTGACTTGCATGATGCCAGGCTCCTGGTAGGGACTAGCAAGACTAGTTCTCTCTCCCCAGACTTCCACACTGTCTGTGACTTGCCCATTCTCCTCCCTGCAGGAAGCTGTGGTCTGCCCAGCCACTGCTCACGTCCACAATTCTAAACCCATATGCGAGCTCAGCCAAGGAGCATGGACCCCAAAGTCATGAGGTTGAAGCTTCAGGGCTCTTCCTTGCAGGGGCCCATTGGAGAGCTGAGAGTTCTGCTGAGAGTTGTAGAATGTTCTATGGGACATGGGAAGACAGGTTACAAGCAAAAATCTTTCTGGATAAGTACCCCTGGTAAATTGCCTGGTAAGATCTCAAAGGGAAGAGACATGAATCTCCAAGATCCCAGTAATCTGTTGTGATTTCTTTTCATATTCTAAATAAATATTTACCTTTATATCTAATTACATGTTTGTGTTCTTGTAGTTTTTAAGAGGCATCCCCAAATCATATAAACTCTGGGCCTCACAAACCCTGGATCATCCCTGAGACCTTCGTTTACCTCTCTTACCGTCCCCACCTTGCCCTCTGCCTGAAGTAACAGCAACATTTATATCCCCAAGGAAGTCCACTCAAGTAAGGAACAGTTCTAAACTAGACCAAATACACCAGTGGAGTTGCGGTGCCCTTGAACTCCTGCTCCTGCGGCCCATTTCCGCTCCCTGGGACCGCACAGAACATGTCTTATCTCTGATGTTGTTTTCCAAGCCTCACACCCCAGCCTTTAGCCTTCTTTCATCTACTTGCACCCTCCCTAGTTTGCTGTGGTCCCTCCTCAGATGGGCTCAGAGCTGAGCCCAGCACGAGAGGTGTGGGCTGACTCACCAAGTCTTGTCCCCGCCTCCCAAGGTGCTGGGCGCTCTAAAAGTAATCACCCTAAAAGGTCAACATTTTCCCAGAGGAAATAATGGTAATGAACTCTACCGTGACATTTCCAGGGCCAAGGCTGCCGCAGCTGACACACTACCCATGGGTTAGAAAACAGCTGTCCCCACACAGACCCAATTCTACCTGCCATAGGGAAGGTCGGGACCAAGGTAGGGCACAGTCAGATTCTAACATGGAGGACGGTGACCAGCCTGTGGGCAGGACCTGTGCCCTCAGGAGGAGATGCCATCTCTGACTGTCTCCTTTGGGAGCCTCTGGTTTCCACACCACCTTTATTCGGTTCCTTTCACTGTGATCTTGACAACAGTCATGACAGTGCGTTCCCTCAAGTTGTCGAAAGGTGGCTTTTTGGCTTATGTGCTCAGAGGAAGAAGTTGCTTCCTCTGCTTTGCCTACCCACAGTCCCCTCCATCCCCCAGCCAAAGGAGGAATGAAACCATAATGCCTCCTAAAGAAGTTCTGGAACTGGAAGGGGCTCTCTTGATATCTTTCCCCCAGGATTTCCTAATAAATATGGACCCTCTGCTGATGTCATGCAGGGCGTTATTCCAGAAGCTAATTCTGCAGTAGGGATAGCATAACAGAGCAAGCACGACACCAGACATGGCTGAGACGTAGTCAGGCTGCCAACGCTTCCGGGCTCCACCCATCAGCTCTTGAATCTTCAGGTCACCTGCACATACACACACACACACACCACACCACACCACACACCACACACTTGCACTGCAGTTGGCAGCCTGTGGTGGACTTTCTATCATGGTGCAGGCTGCAAACTGAGGCACAGACACAGAGCTAACAGAGGCTAAAATAAAAATGGTGTTCCAATTGAAACAAGCCAATGCACGCAGCCCAAGCAGTTTCTATATATACATTTTATATGCTGCATTTATCAAGTAAGAAACCTTAAACAAGGGAAGCTATTTCTGACATTTTCCCACCCTGCTTGCTCTCCCCTGTGAATGTAACTTGATTTTGTCTTATGTCAGCACCCACAAGTCAGAACCCATCCCAAGCCGAGAGCCTCCACAGATACAACTCTCAATTACTCAGAGCCTGTGATGTTAGTGCAATGGACCCATCGCACCATTTGTGAGCTACCTTGACCTGTGAAAATTCAGATTAGCTGGAGAAGGATAACGGCTAATAACAGTAAAAGGCTAAATTTCAGTTTTTGGAAATAAGCCAAAATCGATTAAATGGGCAGATTGGTTTTGACAGCTCATAGTTTGAGTGTCACGAAATAAATAACACTGCTTAATATGTTCTGTCATGGAAGACCAAGCAGATGATATCTCATGCTTTTTAGAACTGACTGAAGGAGACTGTAAAACAGCAAACTAGAACAACCATTAAACAACTACTTGCTCATTCCACCCAGAGCCTAAAGAAGTCCAAGTGAACTGAACCTACTCTTCACTTTGTTTCATCCACCTACACATCCATCCATCCAGTCACCCCCAAAACCACAATTTGCCAACCAAATGAGATAGCACAGAGTTATTCTGTTGTTTTGACAATATAGTCATTTTGTCAATGTCTGACACATAAGACATGCTCAATAAATGCTTCTTTGGCCATTTTGTCTCCATGGCTTCCATGACTCAAAAACATGTTCATTCATTCAACAAATTTTGTTTTAGTGCTTTCTATATGCCAGGATCTATTCTTATCACCATCATTCAACAACGAGTGAGACAAAGTGCCTTCTTTTATAGACATAATGAAGGGGAGGTGAGGAAGGAAGAAGAGGGGTAAGAAAAGGAAGTTATCAGTCCGTGATCAACATTATACAGAGAATAACTAGGATGCGGTGCGAATACAAAGCGACAGCATCGCTATTTTGATAGGATGTTTAGAGTAGACATCTCAAAGCTGGTGACATTTAGTTGAAATCTAAATGAAGAGCCATCCATGCCCAGACCAGGGGACGCATTCTATGCAGAGTTAACAGTGAGAATGAATGTGCTGCAGTAGAATTGAGCACTGCCTGTTCGTGGAAAAGAAAGAAGAGCAGTGTGGCTGAGATTTAGATTCATTTAGATCAGTGCTGTCCTATGTAAACATAATGCAAGCCACCATACATAATTTAAAATTCTCTGGTGGCCATATATATATTAAAAAACTGGTGAAACTAATTTTAATAATAGATTTCACTTCACCTAACATATCTAAAATACTATTTCAACATATAAGCAATATAAAAATTACTGAGCTATTTTCATTCCCTTTTTTCATTCAAAGCCTTCAATATCTGGTATATATTTTACACTTACAGCGTACCTCAGTGTGGACCAGCCCCATTTCAAGGGCTCAATAGCCACATGAGGCCAGTGGCTTCTGAATTTGACAGGGCAGATTTGAAAGTTTGTAACATAGGATAAAGACCTTGGATTTTTATTCCAAGCCATCGGACCATTTGAGCAGGAGAGCAATATTACCTGATTTACATTTTTAAAAGGTCACTCTATGTGGGCTGCTTGTGAAAAATGGATTAGAGGGGGATTACAGGAGGAGAAAAATGGAAGTTGGAGTTGAAGCTGGGAAGCAAATGGGCTGGTGCAGTGAGGGAAACTGGTGGCTTGGACTGGAGTGGTGGAGGTGGTTAAGGAGATGGAGAAGCTGCATTTGGCATGTGTATCCCAGGTTGGCATGATATGTAGGGTAAAGGCCTGTGGATTACAGTGTTAAAATCAACACTTCTATGTGTATTGGACCCTCTGCCTCACTCATGTAAATGACACCGATCTTCAAAATGTTGTTCTATCATATTGCATAATGCCATGAGGACTCTGCAGGTCATTGCTGAGTGAAAGAGTTCCAGTATCAGGCCAAATAAGAATGATTCATGCAGAGGAAACAGAATTAGAGCACAGGAGGACTTAACACTGAGAGTGGAACAGGAATAAGAGGAAAGTTCAGACTTCATTAGCACTGGCCTAGAAGTTTCCCTCCCAACTGCCTGCCTACCTGAGGCCTGCTGTGGAAACCTACATTTCTTAGGGTCCTGCCCCTGCCCCATTTCAGTTCTGCCCAAGTCACTGCAAATATCTGCTACTATTTTTTGTTTAACTCACTTCCAAAAGAGGCGGCAGCAAGCAAATAGCCCAGCCTCCCACCCATCTCCAACCTAAGCTTTTGCCCTTCCCAGTCCCTCAGCCAATGAACCTCAAAGGAGACAGGCCACAGAGGCAGAAGAAAGAAGGGAGCTGCTGAGAGAAACTTCTGGGCAGTTATGGAAACATACAAGTGGGGAGGAAGCCATAAAGGAGCCAAAGCAGAAAAAAAGAACAGATCTGAATAGTCCACAGAGCAAAAGGCCCCACGTTTATAGAACACTTTACAACTTGTTATGGGCCTTCCTATATTTGCCCCATTTGATCTTCAGGAAGACCCTGAGGTAAACATTTTTTTAGAACATTTTCAAGAAAGGAGCCGACTCATCTGAGATCATGCAGCCTGAAAGAAATGGAACCAGGGGTTCCAAATCAATCCCTCAGTCCCATTACACCCATGCCAAAGTAGGAATGAGTCCACATGGCCACGATGGGAAGCCAGCCATGATCAGGCAGCTGTGAAACACACAGGGAGGTTGAACACGCCAAGGATCAGTCTTCTATATTGAGCATGGAAGTCATTTAGGTCATGCTCTGCGGACAGTGGGCATCTTTTCCTCATTTACGTTTTCTTGTATTTGAGTTTCAGACACCACATTTCAATAAACGAAATGCTGGTTTGGACCGAGAATATCAGTAGCATCTGTGATCAGCCCCCAAGTGGAGAATCTGGCCAGGGCAGGATGGAAAATGTTTTCCATCGTAGTTTATTTAAATATTTCCAAGTTAAGTTGACCAACCTCGAAATGCCATGGAAAGACAACCAAAAACCCAAATGCCCTAAAAGAAAAAAAAAAAAACAAAACAGCTAAGATACATGAGCTATTTATTTCCTTTCATTTGTATTTCTTGTCTAGATCCAGATAGAAAAAGATTTCTAACACAGACTTTCTCTGCCCTGTCTCCATCACAGAAGTACCCTATGAAAATAAATTAACATCAATCCATGCAGCATTTACCAAGGATGAGGCACTCATTTAAATGTTTTACATTTAAACTTAGTAACAACTCTTACAAGTAAGGCCCTACTATCATTCCCATTTTACTTATGAGGAAAAAGAAAGAAGAGAAGGCAAGGAAGTTGGTAACTATGTTTATTGAGCACTTATGACAGGTTTTCCATTGAGGGGAGTGTCTTGTACACTCCAAGTTAGCTACTGAATCCTCCCTCAATGCATGGAGCCCTGCTATCCACACTTTACATGTGAATAAACTGACTCAGAGAGGTAATTCACAGGTATATATATTAGAAGCAGGATTCAAACCCAGGTCTTTCCAGTACATTCCTCTCCTGCTGCAAGAGATCCTTGTGATTAGGGCATCTCATATAAAACAATTCTGTGATGTGAAACTGAAGAACATGATTACATTTTGGTGTATGAACAGCATGACTCTCCCTTCTTTGCCTTTTCATTAATCTGGCTCAACACTCTGTTCATCTGGCTGCTTAATAGGCATTATTGAGTGCCTCGTGCACACAGAGCACTTGTATATCATTACCTTCCTTCTGTCTCTTAAACTCCACCCCCAGCCTGGTCATGTCCCATCTGAGAGGATACTATGCAATAAGCTCAGGCCTAACTGCTTTGCACAGCTGAAGAGACGAGGGGACTATTTATGGACTGCAGACTATCCATTGGGCTCTGTACTTGGCACTAGCTATTCATCTAATACAACAATCCCATGAAGTAGGCACTTGATACTCATTTTATAAAACTAGAAACCAAGGCTCAGATAATTCAAGTGACAGAGCTGTAAAGCACCAAATCTTAGTAAAATGATATATATGCTCCTTTCAATTGGCTACCAAGTAAAAATTAATAACAGCAAAAAAAAAAAAAAAAAATTCAAAGCCAACCTGGAGAGCTCTAGGATTCTCAAGGTCAAAGCTAGTTATGATACCTCCCCACCCACGAACCCCCGAAAAAGAAGGAAGGAAGGAAAATCATGTATCAATTATTGACTCAGGACTAGGACAAGACAGGTTGGGCAAATGACTCAAATCATATTTTGAATATTTTGGGGTCAACCAAACTCTCAAGATGCTCTGCCAAGCTTATAAACTCATTCAAAAAAAAAAAAAAAAAAAGCCATGTGAAATTGATGGAAAATAGGCTCCATATGTGTCTTGTTCTTTAGCTTAAAATTTTAAAAAAATCTGGGCACCTGGGTGGCTCAGTTGGTTAAGCGACTGCCTTTGGCTCAGGTCATGATCCTGGAGTCCCAGGATCGAGTCCCGCATCGGGCTACCTGCTCAGCAGGGAGTCTGCTTCTCCCTCTCCCGCTCCCCCCTCTTGTGCTCTTTCTCTCTCTCACTCTCTCTCTCAAAAATATAAATAAAATTAAAAAAAAAAATCTTTTCAAGAGCCATTGGCTATGCAAGAAATCTTTTGAGGGCTCTCCAATTATCCTCTCTCCCCAATGTAAAACAGGAAGGAAATCTTTCTAAAGTTGATTTTCTGAAAAGCAGGACATCATATTTGTCAAATGCCATCACCCAGAGGTCTAAATGTGACTCTGTACTTGGAAATTATATATAGTTTTTGAATGGGGCTATAATGCAGGACATTCCTAAACTAACTTCCTTCCTTCCTTCCTTCCTTCCTTCCTTCCTTCCTTCCTTCCTTCCTTCCTTCCTTCCTTCCTTCCTTCCTTCCTTCCTTCTTCCTTCATCTATTCATCAGATATTTTCAACTCCTGATTTGTACCAGCCATTGTGCTGGAAACAGGGGATGTGTGGTGAATAGGACAGACTTGTACCAATGCTGGGGTTTGAACTTTCCATTTACTCTTCCTTCACTTCCAAGAGCACATGGCTAGGGCCCATGCAGCAGCTGCTGTTCTGTCTCCAGAAATCAAGCAGGATATAAAGCCTCCTTCCATTTTCAGACAGGGCCTTTTGCCTTCATATCCCCTCTGTGAGACCATTTACTCTGACATTTAGTCATGCATCCATTTATTCACTCAACCAACATTAATTAAAATGTATTAAGGGCGAAAGAGCAGTATAATGTAGTGTGTAAGTAAGCTCCAGGGCCAGGCGGACTAGACTTTTCTCCTTCCCAGCTATGCAAACCCTCCAAGGCTCCATTTCCTCCCCTGTAAAACGGGGCTTATAATAGGACCTCCTTCATGGACTCGTTAGGAGGATTTAATTGCACACAGAGCACCTAACACACTCAGTAAAATGGTGGTTGTTACTATCATTGTTACTCTTACGTGCCGTGCAGGTAATCAGACAAATCAGGCAAATCCTAAGATCAGACAAAATTTACAAAGGGACGTTGAGGGGCCAAACAACACTGCCTCTGGCAAGTCTGATGTGTCCGGTAGCACTGAAGCACTCCAGCGTGTAGCCACTTCCGTCTTTGCCCGAGCGAACATTATACATAATTGATCGCACTGCAGAACCCATACCTGAGAAAGCTGTTAGTTCAATAATTCACCTTGTCTGCTTGCATAAAAAGACGTGACTCTCACAAGCTGGCTGGCGCATTCATCAGTCTGGAGATGCAGTGCTTATCTGAGGGTTCTAAAAGAAGGAGCCTGAGGATAACCCCGCACTGGGAAGCGGGCAAGACCAGCCCTCCACACAGTGCTTTGGCAAAATAGACCCACAGTGAATATCCAGGAAAGACAGCTTTCAAGGGCAGGGAATGAACTTCTCCCCCCAGAATGGCGCATGTGCTCTTTCAGCTCATACGGATAAAACTTAGCAAAGGACATTGCCCAGAAAAAGAATTGTTGCCTAAGGAAACTTGAAAGAGCATACCAATGCTCCAAGTGGGGGTCAATGTACTCATTTAGAAGTTAAATAATAATGTAAATATAGGTGAATGAAATGATTCCACAGCTTTAAACTCTATCTTTGGGACAGATAGAATGGTCAGGGAAGAGGGGTGAAAACTGATACAGGAAACAGGAAATAATCACAGATGAATGACTTGAGAATGGGAGGAGAGTCTAAAAGCACGGGCTAGTTTTCATTTGCCTCCCACCTGCAGTCAGTGGGTACTTTTGCAGAGGGTCGTTCATTCATTCCCCTAATCATTTATTTGTTGAATATATTTTTTAAAAGATTTTTTAATTTATTTGACAGGCAGAGAGAGACAGCCAGAGAGAGAAAACACAAGCAGGGTAAGCCGGGGAAGGAGAAGCAAGCCAACCGTGGAGCAGGGAGCCCGATGTGGGGCTCGATCCCAGGACCCTTGGATCATGACCTGAGCCGAAGGCAGACTCTTAACGACTGAGCTACGCAGGCACCCCTATTTGTTGAATATTTTAAAGAGTAAAATTTTTTTTCTCTCTCTCTGTATATGTATATATATACTCTCTCACTCTCTCTATATACATGTATATATATGTATGTACATTTTTGTGCAATAGCCAAAAAGAACAAGAATTAACTGAGTAATAGAACTTCAACTGACAAAAGCTCTAAACCTAAAATAATTGTAGGCAGAGACTTGCAAGTTCCCCATCAGGGCAGTGAGAACATGCTCCAGGCTGAGGCTCTAAGAGACATGTGAGTTTCCTACAGTCCTCATGTACTTCTCATTCACCAGAACCTGAGCATGACCCAGGTACCATCCAGCCTAAGTCTCAGAATGAGACCCCCATGGAGCAGGCCTGAACCCGACCTACAACCCGAAACCAAGCCAGCTGAGCCCAGCAAAGCACCGCAGAGTCATGGCTTACTCATAAACCTGTAAGAAATCGTTATTGCTTCTGCGGGAGGGCTGGGGTTGTCCATAGCATAATTGTGGCAAAATCTGACCGACACAAGAAGTTAAACTCAATTGATAATTGCGCTCACATTCATAGTACACAGAGCAGGGCGGGCAAGTTAAGAAACTTCCCTCCCTCAGTGTTGCCCGAATATGGCCTGACAGTGCCATATTATAGAAGTAATTTGAAGTCCAAAATCAGGATGGCATCCCCATGTGCTATAACCTGGGAAACCCTGGATAATTATTTACAGGTGTTATTCACTTCTTCATTAATATGAATGCTGCCACTGGGACACCTGGGTGGCTCAGTCAGTTAAGCGTCTGCCTTCGGCTCAGGTCATGATCCCAGGGTCCTGGGATCGAGTCCCGCATCGGGCTCCCTGCTCAGTGGGGAGCCTGCTTCTCCCTCTGCCTGCCCCTCCCCCTGCTTATGCGCTCGCTCGCGCTCTCTCTCTCTCTGACAAATAAATAAAATCTTAAAAAAAAAAAATACTAATGCTACCGCTTATAAAGGGCCCGCTGCCAAGTCTTTTGTTGCATATATTATTTCACTGAAGCCTCAAAACAACAAAACGAGATCGTTATTAAGATTATCCTCATTTTAGAGAAACTAAAGCACAGAGAGGTTAAGAAAAGCATCCAAAACCACACACGTGTAAAATGGTGGAGCCAAGATTTAAATCCAGACTGTCAACTTCCAGAGTATATTAAACTGCCACTTTTGGAATCCATGGGGCTTACAAAACTGTTCGCACCTCCCTACCGCTCATCCAGCCCTAGCCATAGACCGATCTTCCACCTTTTGTTCCTTGTCAGGCCTCATTGCATTGATTCAGGATCCTGAGGCGGGTTTGAGGGGCCCATATGTAAACTAATCCCAAGTATTGTCCTTATGTAAACAAATCCCATGATGACTCAGAGGTGGTCCTGCTGGAGGCAGGAAGGTGGGTTGTGAGCTAGGAACCTCCTGTCAGCCATCTGGCTCTGGGCTATTGGCTGGCTTCTTCCTTACCTTGGTGGGGTCTCACAAAAGCCCCACAGTTGTTTTTTACCGTGAGCTTTCTTTTCCTTTCCAGGAAAGGCTATGTTTCTTATTTTTTTCTCTTTAGATACTCAATACCCCTTGTCCCCACTTTTCTCTGACTGCTCTTACAACTTTGTGTGTTTTCCTTTGGTTTACAGCCTTTGCTTTTCCTGCCCTCAAAATTCCTCAAGGGCTGCTAAATGGCTTTTTATGTTTCTTCCACGTCTCAGGATGCAGTGAAAGACGTATTTCATTCAGGTGGATCCAACATTGTACTTGGAAAAGAAACAATCCCTTCTGAGATTGTTTGACCAAAAAGAGAAAAGAAAAGTAAAATTTCTGGGTGATAAAGGTAATACGTGTTCATTGTGGAAAAACTGGAAAACATAGGTAAGTAAATATAAAAGCTACCCGTAATTCTTCCCTCCTGAGATTACTGCTCTTGGTTGATATGTTAATATTTTGATATATTTCCTGCCAGTCTCTTAAATACATTTTAACATAATCATGATTTTATAGTACATGAAATTTAGTAGCTTGCTTTCTCACTTAATATTATAATGTAAACATTTTTTCCCAAATCCATAAAAAAGTATTAGAAAAATGCCTGCCAAAGCATGCCAAGGACCACTGGACTCTAAAAATATCCCACATACAAAAAATATGGGGACCGTGGTCAAACACATTTGAGAGAAAATGTATGTGACATGGCCCCATCTTGGAGATGTGTAGTGGCTTATTTAAATATCTGGAAAGCCATGCAGTAAGAAATCTGTTTCATTTTATTTACTCGGCAATTCCCAAAGAGGTTAGAGCATGCATCCCATTTTTTGGAGGAACAACTATTAAAGTCCCACTAAATTAGTGTTTTTTGAGACCGGATATGGGTCCTAGGGATTGCTAATTGGGTGCCCATGAGCTTCTCACTGGAAATCAGTTGGTGTTAAATACTTAGGCCCCAAAGCTCTAAAAATAAGCCATTTTCCTCAAACCCTACTGAAAAATGGGGTGCCTAGTTGGCTCAATCAGTCGAGCATCCGACTTGCAGTTTCAGCTCAGGTCATGATCTCATGGGTCGTGAGATCAAGCCCCAAGTTGGGCTTCACACTCAGCGTAGAGTGCTTAAGATTCCCTCCCCCGACTTGTGCACGTGCATGTACACACTCTTTCTCTCTCTCTCAAATAAATAAATAAATCCTTAAAAAAAAAAAAAAAACCTACAGAAAAATCTAGTCAGAGTTAAAAGAAGAGATATAAGGGCATATGCTTTTCCAGATTCAGGTCAAATTCCTAAAGAAGACGAACCAAACCAACTCCTTAACCCATTTCAGTTTGTACTGGACACTCACACACGGCCAGGCCTCTGCTGGAGCCCTGGTTGTTTAGTTTCTCATTTCACGGTCTTCACACTCTGTTCAGTACCTATCGTTGTACCCCTTTTACGGGTGAGGAAACGGAAGCTGAGCGAGCGTGTGAGACCGACTCAAGGGCATGGGACTTCGGTCTGAGGGTAGCACACTCTCCACAGCATGGCAGCTGGCTCTGGCCAGTCTCTCCCAGCAGCCCGCAATGGGCACGGGGGTTTCCGATGGAAAAAACAACGGTGGGCTGGAGCTAAAAGCTTTCATCCTAAAACCATTAGCCATCTTCTTAGTCATCATTACGGCCCAGCACAGGGTGACTCTTTCTCATTCTTACCCTCTTGCAGCATCTTCCTCTGAATGCACCTCATGCTCCTGCATAGTTGGATTATAAGCTAAATCTCCTTTTTTTAAGATTATTTATTTATTTATTTATTTGAGACAGAGAGAATGAGAGAGACAGAGAGCACATGAGAGGGGGGAGGGTCAGAGGCAGAAGCAGGCTCCCTGCCGAGCAGGGAGCCCGATGCAGGACTCGATCCTGGGACTCCAGGATCATGACCCGAGCCGAAGGCAGTCGCTTAACCGACTGAGCCACCCAGGCGCCCTCATATAACCCATTTGAATTTTCTTTTTCCTAGCCATTGCATTCTACAAGAGAGGGTATAAAAAGAGACTGTTTTCTTTTCTTTTCTTTTTTTAAGATTTTTATTTATTTATCTGAGAGAGAATGAGAGACAGAGAGCACGAGAGGGAAGAGGGTCAGAGGAAGAAGCAGACTCCCCGCTGAGCAGGGAGCCCGATGCGGGACTCGATCCCGGGACTCCAGGATCATGACCTGAGCCGAAGGCAGTCGCCCAACCGACTGAGCCACCCAGGCGCCCTAAGCTAAATCTCCTTTTGAGGAGATTTCATATTGTATTTCAATACATTAAAAGCACTTCACTTAATGTATTGAATTTCAGCCCTTTTTGGTACATTAGAAGATGCTAGGAATGCAAAATCAGGCATCCATTTTAAGATACAATACTGAGAGGTAGCTCACAGACCATCTTCCCTTTAAAGGAGAGGAATTGGAAACAGAGTTTGCACGCTTTATGGGTTTCATGAGGGAAGGGTGAAGAAAAGGAAATGAGAATTCATTGACCTATCCCAAGTCAAATGCTTTACATGTTATTTTACTTAATCTTTAAATCCATATATGAGATGGTTACCATGAACCCATTGTACAGATGGGGAAAATGAGTCTCTGAAGACACTATTTGTCTAGATTTATGCATTTAGGGAGGAGTCCATCCAAGAGCTACACCAAGATCTTCCTGAATTTAAAGCCATATGGTGGCTGTCACATCCATCTACCACTTGCAAGAGAAATGACTCCAGATTCAGCCCCTGGCTAAGGAAAGTTTACTTGACCCCCAATCCTGGAGCAACAGGATTGACAGGAAAAGAAGCAAGGTAGGAATTCTGTTACAAGGCCTGGGACAACGCTGTGGGCTGGGTTGGAGGAAGCAGGCAAGTTTTCGGGGAGGTCCAGTATCAGAGGAAGGTCAGCAGACCCAAAGCTTGGGATTCTTACGATTTCTGAGTACAGCATGGGACTGGCCTGCAGGGACCCAAGCAAAGCCAGCAAACTGGAAACAGAACTGCTACAAGCATGAAAAAGCATGGGAAGTAATGCAATCAAATATTAAAGTCCCAAATAATCGGGTAAGAGAACCCATGTAGTGATGAAATCGTGTGGGTAAATCAGAAGGAATGGATTCCTAGCCATGAGCTACATAATTGAATCTTGGATGTCAAGACAGGCTAAAATTGAGGATGTTATTTTATTGATTCCTGCTTGCTTTTGTAGTTATTTGTTTGATGCATTAATGAAGAAATATCTTAGCTATTTCACATATTAAATTCCAGTTTTGGGGGTGCCTGGGTGGCTCAGTCGTTAAGTATCTGCCTTCAGCTCAGGTCATGATCCCAGGGTCCTGCCTGCTCAGTGGGAAGCCTGCTTTGCTTCTCCCTCTCCCATTCCCCCTGCTTGTGTTCCCTCTCTCGCTGTGTCTCTCTCTCTCTCTGTCAAATAAATAAATAAAAATCTTTAAAAATAAATAAATAATAAATTCCAGTTTTGTTTACCAGTTTTTGATACCTAATAATGGATCCAATATACAAGACAACACATAAAAATAATCGAGCTGCAATTCATCACCTCCCTCTTCTTTTGTGTCAGGAAAAAAATGTCCACATGGCAGGACCTGCAGTTACAGCAGCTGCTCTTATGGCCAGGAGTTGGCCTGGTTATGACAGGGTTTACTATAGGAGAGATGCTGTTGGATAAGACTCAAGTTGCCCTCTCTACTTCCTAGGACAGTTACAGCTAATCTGGACCAATAAATTTTAGAATACAACCTCCCTTCACCTAGGCAGTGAGACAGAAACAAACAAATGGTGGGAAGAGGCGCATTCATCAACTCTGAAAAGGGACAAATTCTGTCCTAAATAGAGTTGTGCTCCAGCACCTCCCCCACCCCCAATCAAGCATACTTACATCTTATTAATGTTTTTGAGGCAAACTGCAACCTCCCCCTGCCCCAAGCAGAGAACACATCCTGTTAGGGTCAATGTGGCATTAAGCATCTGTTACTGTGGACCATTCATAGGTGTGTTGGCTGGAGGGGGGGGAGATTCAATGGGGAGCTTAAGCTAAGGAAGATGGAAAGGTATCAGTCTAAGAACCAACTCCAGTAGACTGGTGGTAACAGTCTGATGCACAGTGTTGAGAAGGATTCTAAAGCTCACTAGAAAAGAGTTGCTCCATTAGCCATGTCCACCATAAGTGCTAGAAGTCGGAATGGTGCCAGAGTGTAAGTGTCATAACCAATTCATGAGCCCTCTGCTATTCTTGGATATCTGGAATGCAATGCTGGTGGGACAAGCCCAGTGATGATCTGTGCATGTGAGAAAAAGAGGAAGTTTGGGAGAAAGATGCATCCTTAATACTTTGAAAGTCACAGTCCACCTCGTTCCTAAAGACCTCCCACATGGCAGGAGAACAACCACCTGAAGTCATGTTCCAGTAACGAATGGTACTGAGCTGATGGAGAGAGCCATGTGCAAACCTCAGTGAGGGTCTGCTCCCCAGGACAGACATGAGGGATGATGGGCTGTAGTCCAGAGCCGTGACCCTCCGACTGGCTTCTAGCCTGGTTCTCACTGGGCTGCCTTAGTCCTTGGGAGAGAGGACTATAAGGGGGAGGAGAGCCAAAGAAGAACTTGGACATGAAAAGACACAGGTAGTGCTGCTTTGGGTTCTAAGAGTATGGCACTCTTGGGGATGACAGAAGTTCTTCCTACTCTCTCACTATGGGGCCTTTGGACTGGAAAAGAGAACCATCTGGGTCTCCCAGAACAGAGAGGAAAGAGGCATCACAGTAGTAGGGATGCCAGTACCCAGACCTGTCAAGATGGAGATGATCACCATGGCAACTGGTAGTCAGAAGGCCACAAAGTAGATCACAGTCTCAGGAAGTCTCTCCCCTGAGGCAGAGAAATAGGTTTGGAAAGATCTTTCAGGATCTTCCAGCAGGAGCCAGTCACGAAGTGGTCTCTGTGACCACCATTGGTGATTTTGTTGTGCCCCAGGGCCACGGACCCGGAAATCCCGGCTTCCCAGCACCTTTGTCCCCACAGCCCTGGTGGAGCACTGCTGTGTTCTCTGTCCTGTCTGCTGCTCTGGCGCCACGCCTGTACTCAGCCCAGACTTCTCCGTCCCCCGAGATTTCTAGAAGGGCCTCTCATAGTTTTCTATTTCTCTCTCTCCCAAAAGCCCTTGCCTGAGGTGCCTGACCAAGGGAGTCAGTGTGTCCCTCTTAAACTAGTGGGAGGAAGGAAAATACCTCACAGAGCTGATTAGGAGCGGAGCAAATGATTCTGTGGAAACATTTAATTCATTCTTGGCAAGCCAGGCTATCAGTTTGGAAAAACAGAGCCGCTGTGTGATCATCCAGCAACAAGAGCCATGCTTTACTGTTCTCCTCCGGAAGCCTATTCATTGGGCCACTGAAAAAAGAAAACAAGAACTAGAGAAAGGTACAGCCAGCCTTCTCTTCGGCAATCTGGAAGTAATGACAAGAGCTGTGAGTAACTAGTGTTAGCAGGACGGGCAGGGCAGGGAGAGAACTGGCTCCAGACTGGTGGCCTGGGTAAGCAATCAGCCTCTGGCCAAGCAGCATGAGTCCTACCCGAGGGGCTGGGGGTCGCCCTGGCCTCAGCCCGGCCTGCGAGAATTCTGAGCATTGACCCTTCTGGGGCTCTTTCTTCCTATACTTGAACATTATCTCTTAACTCTAGAGAACAAACTGATGGTTACCAAAGGGGAGATGGCGTGGGGGGGGGGGGGTGAAATAAGTGAAGGACATTAAGAGCACACTTATCATGATGAGCACTGAGTAATGTATGGAATTGTTGAATCACTGTATTGTACACCTGAAACTAATTTAACACTGTGTGTTAACCATACTGGAATTAAAATTTTTAAAAAAAGAAAAGAAAATGATCTTAGCTCCAAACGGAAGCCTGATAACTATTTGACCTCTTTGCTTCCCTGCCCACCATGAAGGGAAAGTGGAATTGATTTACTCACCACTCATGTGTCATTGCATTAAGAACAGCATTGTCTGGTGTCCAAAATACTTGCAAATGCCCCTGCTACTGGACCTGGTGGTCTGAATCCAGTAAGGGACATTCAGAGGGCTTAACACAATCAGCAGACTCACAGCCTGAGGGCCCCACCTCCTCACTTCAAAGGGTAGGCTCTGTGAAGGGATCAGAGTTCCCTTTCCTGCCAGGATCTGACCTACGGGAATCAACCCAGCCCTCCAGAGGGTTGGGTTCCTTACCAACTGAAGGGAGTGCCACGTGACCCGAAACACGTGCCCTCCCCGTCTCCACCCCTACAGGAGCTCTGCATTGCTCCTGCCCCTATGGCTTCATCTGGCAAGAAGGGAGTGGCCGGCTGAAGTTCAGGCAGCCTGACAGTGGCAGAATCCATGGCATTGCCCCAGACACTGGCCATGCCCAAACGGGCCTTGACCGAGACCACCAGCCCTCTCGAGCTCACCCTCCATTATCTAGCCTCCAGACTACCCAGACTGCCGGCTTCAGCGACGGTCCTCCCGGACTCGTGCCCTCCGCCAGGCCCCCCGCTTCCAAAAGGGACACACATGATGCAGTGGGGTTGCCCTGGTTCTGAGAGCTGCCAACACAGAGGGAGCTAGCATGTGCGCACCCCGGGCGCCAAGCGCCATTAGGGACCGACACATCCAGGTGCGGCATTGGCATATACGCCACTTTAGGAGAACGCTAGCTCCATTAATTTATTCTTTTATTCTTTTGCTGCACTCCCAGGTTTGAGCCCCTGTCGCGTATGTTAAGACCGTGAATGGGCACACAAAAATGGAAAGATGTGGCCCTGCTGTGGAGGATTCAGTCTAGAAGAAGAGAGGCACTGCCTAGCCCTAGACAAAATGCCCTCCTCCCATCCGGAAGGGACTGGGCATCCCCACCGACCCCTCCTCCGTCTCTGGAACAACCAGCCTCCAGTTTACCTGGGGAGGCCCTCGGCAGTGGGGCAATGGTGGGGAACACGGGTGCCTTGGCCAAGCCCACCTGTGGCTACAAAGGCCAGGGCATGCGTTCCATTGCTGATTCTACAGGGAAGCTGCTGGGGAAGAAAAGCTATAGGACAACAGGGACGGGGGAGAGCTAGTTACCGGTCATTTCTCTGTCTTGGTCACTGGTTGGTGCTTCCCAAAAGTCCCCTCCGGATGGTTTTCCACCATGTGGCTTTGCTTTCTGAACCTTATTACCTCCCCGGCTCCACCTTCTGAAGGCTACTCGTCCTCTCCTCAGCTGTAGGCAAGAAAACCCCTCTCCCAACCCCAGCCGCCAGTGCCCCAGCCCAGGTCAGGTCCTTATTTCTATGGAACTAAAGAGCGTGGAAGAGGTTGATTAGGTGAGGGCCAAAAGAGAGGCTTCCACCAGTCAGCTAGTAAATGGCAATGAGAGGATGAGAAACAGAAAAGAAAGAGAAAGATGTGAGGGAAAGGCAGCCAAGAAGAAAAGTGAGAGACTCCCAAAGAAAGCATTGCTATTCGGCGAGCTTGTCTGGAGCCAACCCTGCTGCTTCATCACTTTCTTCCCCATAAAAGGTGTGGCAAGCACTATCTCCTGTTTCTGATTTCCTGTGAGATTGAGCTAAGGCAACAGGGAAGGGAAGCAGGCTGGGGGAGGGGGGGGGAGGTAGGGAAAAACACGTGAGGACAGAGGCCCTTTATAATGAAGCCTGGGGGTTGGAGCCCTTGCCATAAATTAGTTTCCATCAAAACAGCCTTGTGGGTGCACAGTAATGTGCTTTCCTCATTAGTGGTTTTTGTCTGTGGCAATTAAGCCTCGATTCCAGATAACCATCCCTACCTTGACATCCCCCATTCAGTTTATGGATGGACAAGTGGGGCTTGGGGAAGGGCGAGAGAGGGACAGAAGAAGAACTGAATCAGCACCCCTGTATTTTCTGTGGATGGCTGTGACGACAGGGGTGGGGCTGACGGAGGGCTGCGGCGGGGCGGGCAGGAGCACCTTCCATGTGGAGCGAGCCGCCTCCAAGGTCTGTGCTGTGGGGGACTTGAGTCTCCCAATGAAAAGGCTTAAGCCCCCTAGCTCCAAGGGAAGTTCAGTGACCCCGACATCCCTCAGCATGTACATAGTCAGATCCTGGAGATGTCAGAGAATTTCCCAGAGGGCTCTGGCTCGCTCCAGGTCGGCTTGCTGGGAGCCCCGGCTCTAGCTTTTAAACTCTCAACACCTCTTCACGGTCCCAGCTTCTGCGCCTCTGTTGTCACTCTGTGGGATCAGGCCCAGACTTCCCTCCCAGGTTCACCTGCACTCGTGTATTCCGCTGTCTGATGGAGGTGTGAAGATAATACCAACTCGGCCCCAGAGCATCTTCCTGTTCACATCCCACCTGGGTACCATCCCTCTTTTTTTTTTTTTTTTTATTTGATAGAGAAATAGCGAGAGCAGGAACACAAGCAGGGGGAGTGGGAGAGGGAGAAGCAGGCTTCTTGCCGAGCAGGGAGCCCGATGTGGGACTCGATCCCAGGACCCTGGGATCATGACCTGAGCTGAAGGCAGACGCTTAACGACTGAGCCACCCAGGCGCCCAGTACCATCCCTCTTTTAAGGACTCCTTTGACTACCTTTAACTTCCAGGGCACCACTCATGAATTTCCGTATAAATTTTTATGTGGAATAAATGATACCTTTGTTTTCTCATTTCTCTCGCACTGAAACCAACCCAAGGGCTTATCGTTTCACACCCACAAGGTCCTTTAAGGAGTCTTCCTGAATAAAAAGGCCACCTAATAAGAGATGGCCACCTTTTCCCTACGTTATTATCCAATTTGGATATTTTCTAATGACCGGTTCTAGTTCACTAATCCTGTTTTCTGTCATGTCCATCGGCTTCTACCTTAGAGGTTATAATTTTAGATATTCATCTTCTTAAACTCTAGAATGTTCAGTTTAATTTTTTTCAAATAATTTTCGTTACTCTGGTAAAACTTCCAAGCTTTTCTATTTTAAATGTAGAGTTCCAAAGAAACTTCATTCTCTTTTTTTTTGTCGGAAAAGGGGAGGGGATGCTGATCATTTTAATCTAGTCATAAACTGAGATGAATCTGGGCTACTTTGCAAGTTTTGTTAGGCTTAGTCTACTTCTTATTCACCCTTGTTTCTAGCATACAGCTCTTCCGATTTTTTTTGGGTTTTTTCTTTTTTTAAAGAGCGAGATCAGGAGCAGGCAGGGGACAGGGGGAATGCTGCGCAGAGGGAGAGGGAGAATTCCAAGCAAGTTCCTTGCTCAGCGCAGAGCCCAATGCAGGGCTCTATCCCGCAACCCTGAGATTATGACCTGAGCTGAAATCGAGTCGGACGCTTAACCCACTGAGCCACGCAGGCACCCCCAGTTCTCTAGGGCTTTTAACTGAGTCTAGTGTGTTCTTGTCAGTGACTCTTAAACTTGACTGTTTTCTTTGCACAACAAGACTACTATTCAGATGTTTTTGTCTTATCTCTAATTTTTCATTCCAGCCCCAACGACCACAAAAGCCCCAGTCATTTGTCTGTCATCCATTTTTCTCTTTCTCTGCTTGAGCCCAGCCGGATGGTCAGCCTCTTGTTCTTTCCCAGAATCGGGCAAATGGCCACAGGCCAAAAGCGGCAACAGACTTTCAGCTCACCTCTTGGTGGTTCTGACCTTTCCAGCCTCAACCTTTCAATCCTCATTGCTTTAGCGGATCCCCACTGCCTTTAAACTAATTATTCTTATATTTTATCATGATTTTTTTACTTGTCCTTAGCAAAAAAATTGGTCTTGCCCCTCCCATTCCATCTTACATATAAGCAACATTCCAGTCATTTATTTTTATTGTCATTTTATTTTTCTTTCTGGTGTATCCATGTCACCTGAGTTTTCCCAAATTATTTAGCATATCAGGAACATCCATCTATTTATTATCCAAGTAGTAATATGAGAAACTAGGCTACATGCCTGCAGATAATATGGCCCATTTTTGAATAGGACTGTTCACAATCCGTAGAGACTGTGGAACACAAACAATGAATCACGGAACACTACATCAAAAACTAATGATGTAATGTATGGTGATTAACAGAACAATAAAAATATAGAGACTATGGAAATTTTTCTCCAAACAAAGAAACTCTAAAGTTTTAAAATTATAGTTTTCTTTTAAAAATTTAAAGAGTTAGGGGCGCCTGGGTGGCTCAGTTGTTAAGCATCTGCCTTCGGCTCAGGTCATGATCCCAGGGTCCTGGGATCGAGTCCCGCATCGGGCTCCCTGCTCTGTGGGGAGCCTGCTTCTCCCTCTCCTCCCCACTTGTGCTCTCTATCTCACTATCTCTGTCTCTCTCAAATAAATAAAATCTAAAAAAAAAAAAAATTTAAAGAGTTAAGATCAAATTCTTAGGTCAAGATCTGATACATTATTTTAGAGCCTCCCTTCTTCTTATACACCCATAGCTGTCTACCCTGTGCCAGCCATTTCTAGAAGTTGAAATCTTTGCTACAGTATGAGAATAATGCAGCATTGATAAGGAAAGAAGGGTTTGCTGTGAAGAAATTATCTTTAAACTGCAGGGATCATATCACGTTCCCTTTACATCCATTTTACAGATAAAAAGTGAAATTCGGAGAACTCAAGTCATTTGTCCAAGATCAAATAACCAACGAATGGTGGAGCGAATAAGTGGTCTGTCTAATTCTGACACCTGCAAAACATATGCAAATCCAGATAAGGGACCAGCATCATCTCTGCACTGGTTTCTCAGGGTGATAGTGCAGGGGAGAGGTGAGCTTGATAGATTCGTCTATTCCTTTCTGGAACCATCTGTTTTCTCATTTCTCCTAACATTGAAACCTATCTGAATGCCTCGAGCATTCCAAATGTGGGTTTCCTAGATGTCTTTTTCTCCCCCACAGACAGCACAGTTTGTAGGAATCTGAGGGCTCCGTGAGAAAATAAACACACGCACAACAGACACAAAGATGCAGCATCTTGTGGGTTCAGGGGAGTAAGAAGTCATACCAGAGGGGAATGCATATTTATTGGGAAAACTTTTCAGTTAGGTGACCCATCTAACAACCATGAGCTCTGGAGTGACAGAGTAAGAATGGACCCTGTACCAGCCTGCTTTGGTCCCAGGGGACACCTGGAAAAAGAAAGTGAAGAAGGAAAAAAAAAAAAAAACATTCTGTTCCTATGGTGGCAGGAATAAAATCTCTGATAGGAGAAACCTTCCACAATTACCTTCCTTGACCATGGGATGGAGATTTCTTTAGAGGCAGTAGCCCACTTCTTGTCAGTGGTGGACATGAGGCATTTTGCTGTCATTTCAACATCTGTAGATTTGGGCTGTCTGAATTAAGTCGATGGGTGATGTCTAGAACAGTAATAGCATTAATATCTCCCAATTTTTGAGGAATAACATGCCACTATGTTAAGCAACTTACATAAATTTTAAACCAACCTTCCCAGTGGGATTAGAGAGCATTATTTCTACTACACAAGAAAAACAGGCTCAAAGGAAAGCTACTTGCCCAAAGTCACATAGCTCTTAAAGTCTCAATGAAGTCTATGGCTCCAGAGTACATATTCTTTTAAATTCCTACGTTCTATCTTTCTACTCAGGTTTTTCATAATCCTCTGTATATAGGAGGAGGCTTACAAAAGGTGATCTGCTCACCTTTGAAATTGTCTAGGCATTGATGAGGTTTGCTTAAGCTGATTTTTGAAATCTGTGCAACTTTTGCTAATGTCTTTACCACCTTAGAAAAATCACCTACAATTTCTTCTTTTATTGAGTAATTTATTTTTATTTTTATTTTTTAAAGGTTCTTATTTAGTTGAGAGAGAGAGCACAAGCAGGGAGAGCAGCAGAGGGAGAGGGAGAAGCAGGCTCCCCACTGAGCAGGGAGCCCGCTGAGGGACCCGATCCCAGGACCCTGGGATCATGACCTGAGCCGAAGGCAGACACTTAATTGACTGAGCCACCCAGGTGCCCCTTTTATTGAGTAATTTGAAAAGCCAATTTCTCCTGGTTAAGTTTTCCAATGACTTGACCACTGCAAAGTCACAATCAAAAGCTTTCTTGCCTGGGCTTTTTGGAACTACTCTATTTGACCAGCCTTAAAGGCCTATCTCATGGGATAGACACATCTGCGGGATATTACTTGGTACCTCATTGTTACAGAAATGAGCAACACACAATCCTGGGCCTCATGGAGCTCCTAATTCATTAATTAAACTGGAGAATGATAAATCTGTATTAGAAAAATTTGTTGGTACAATTGGGAGTAGAGGAAAAATGACACCAATGTCCAATTCAGGAAATGAGAGAAGCCTTCCTTAAAGGAATGCTTTAGAATTTATCTTCCATAGAATCCTCAGGATTCAGATAGTTGGTGTTAGATTTTCTTCACCAACCAAGAAGAGATAGTGCTCCCTTTACTTATCTGGCAAGAGCAGACCCAGTAATAGGCATCAACTTACCCATCTGTTGAGATATCAAAAGCTCCAGGAGAACCTTTCTCCCCTTAAATTTATACCAGGGTAGCTTCATCTATTCGCCATTTGGATTTTATTCCACACTAACCTATAAACACCCTGGGAGAGATAAGAAATGATACCTTTCCCCCCAGAAACTGGCAATCCATGTGAAGAATATGAGAAAGATCTGTGGTATGATAAATACTAACAGTAAGTTCAATTGATCTTGAATTCCAATCCTTCCATTTAATTGTTGTAGGGTTCTAGGTTTGATATATTCCCAATCAGATCCTCGTTTTCTTCATTGTAGACAAAGAAACACAGCTGCACAGTTCCTCTACTTTATTCTTTTCTTTTCCTTTTCCTTTTCTTTTTTTTTAGAGAGAGAGGGCATGCACATATGTGCAAGTGAGCAGGGAGGGGGACAGGAAGGGGCAGAGGGAGAGGGAGAGAGAGAATCTCCAAGCAGACTCCATGCCCAGTGCAGAGCCGGAGGTCATGACCTGAGCTGAAATCAAGAGTCAGATGCTTAATGGACTCAGCCACCCAGGTGCCCCTCTTCTACTTGATTCTTGATGAGGATCAGAGAAACAAAGGATATGAAAGACCCCCAGGGCTGTTATCATTAGGCAGAAAGAGGAGACTCAGGATGCTCGAGTCTGAAAGCAAGAATTTATAGATAGGGGATCTTACAGTCCCCTTACCTCATTATAGAAATGATAATAATGTCCTTTCTAGCATATCTGTATTTCTGAAGCAACCTATACTTCCCAAGGCACCTGGGACCCCCATCCCATCCCCAATCTGCAGCTAAGGGTTAATTAGACTAGGAATGAGACTTGACCCCACAGTGGCAGAAGCAATCAAAAATATTTCTGGAATAATTAGATTCTGCTCTTGGAGATCTGAAAGAGAAGTTGAAAGATTGAGTCAGAAGAAACTGACTCCCTAATGTCAAGAGGTAGATGGAGGTCAAATAAGGCTACATTGATTAGGGTCTCTGCAGGAAAACAGATGGCACATTCAAATCAATTATTTTAAGGACAGTTTTTAAAATGGGCTATTTTTAGAGGTGTGGGCGGGGATAAGGAATAATGCAGTTTCTCAGGTCTAGTCATTGTGGACACCATCACCAACAAAAGGTAAGAAAGAGCAAGAGAGGGGAAGTCACTAGAATCTAGAAAGAGTTGTGTGGATACAGCTATGTGACCTTCAGCTGGCAGATGAGAGGAACTGAGAAGTAAGTACCTGACCTTATTCTGTTTATTCTCCCCAGACTTTGGCCAGTCCTACATAATAGCCAAACCCAATCTAAAGTCACATAGAAAGGGAACCCTTTGGTGTAGACTTCTGGAGAAAAAATAGGATGAGAAAGAATAAGAATGCACGTAGAAGGCAAACTGAGTGCAAGACTAATCAAAAGTAGCCAATTGGCTAAGAATAGCTGAAGAGACGAGAGATGCAGAGATACCCTAATAGACAGTGCAGCCGATAAAGAATAGCCTCAGTTGCTGTTTCCAGATTATGTGCTTCCTGTACCTGTAAATCCCTTTTACTGGCTCTGACTTAGTGAGTAAATCCTTGAGTCAAGCACTATTAACCAATGCTCTACTCCCTGTGGTAGACGGTTTCAGACATGGCTCCCAATGATCTCTGACCCTTCTTGTAATACTTTTCCCTGAGATGTGGGCTAGGCCTTTGTGACTTGCTTCTAATACACAGAATACAGCAAAATTGATGGGATCCCACTTTTGATCAAAGGCCAGTTGGGAAGCGTAGACTTCTATACTCACCAGGCTGTAATGAGATGCCTTACTCCCCTGTTGGGTGGTGTTAGAGAACTAGGACATTCCTACCCCCCTGATGGTAATAAGGAGCACACCCCCCCAGTGTCAGTGGAGGCCATGTGGGGAGCAACAACAAGGGGTCCCCTCTCTGAGCCTGGTGATATCAGCAGAAGGCTAGTGGGAAGCCTGAATTTCCACTCCTGCCATCAGTAGCCATGAGCTGCCCCTGCACCCAGAGTGTCGGTAGGGGCCAAGTGAAGAACATGGACCCCCACACACACTGGTAGGAACAAGAGAACTCTGTCAGTGCAGTGTCAGAGGAAGCCAGCTGTTAGGGACTGAATCATGTCCCCCCTCCATTCATACACTGAAGGTCTAACCCCCTGTACCCTCTAGGCCAACATCTATTTCCCCTTGCTTTGTCTCTGATTCTGGCAACTCAGGGTCAGCTGGGATATGGCTGGGAAAGTGGCAGGAGAATTACAGCAAAAGTGACAGAAGCCCTTCTTTACATAACTAGTGCTATTTGTAGTTTACTTCCAGCTGTAGAAGCATGGCGAGTATCCCAATTCCAGCTCTTTCTCATGGAGCACATTGATGGTTTTGGTAGAGAACCAACCCTCCAATCCCATCCTAGCAAGGACTCCGCACAGCACACCTCCCTGGCTGACCCCTTCAGTGTCCCCTCAGCATCTTCTCTGAAGCATTATACCCCTGCAAGCCCCATGCCCTGGGTCCTGCAGCTGGAAAATGACCCACTAGGGCTTTCATTATAAAGCATAGCCTCTTTCTTCTCTAACTGGACAGGGCATAGAGGAAAGCAGAGTATGTCTCTGATGTCCTCCTTTTTGACTCCCTGCTCCCTCCCTCGCTAACATCTCTGTTCCCATGTCCCATTGGTCTAGAACTTACTACCTGTGCTTTGGTACCCTGAGTAAGGGGATGGGTTAACCCAACTGTCTTCAGGTTCCATGGCAATGTCTGCTGATGGCTTAATCCTCCTCACCTTCCTCCTCCCTCAGGTAATAAACAGGATGCTTGAACTCAGTAGAATATCTACTTCCTGTGGACCATACTGTTGGGGCTTCACAGTGGCTAGGGAAACCATGTGACTCAAATGGGCTTTTTAATTCCTGGCTCTGCCATTTATTAGCTGCATATATTTGGGCAGGTCATTCCAACTTTCTAACCCTCATTGTGCTCATCTGTAAGAAGTGAGGGCTCCTCAAATGGATGATGCACCTACTACGGCCCAAAGAATGTTAATATCCTGTTAGAGGGTTCCAGATCACAGTCCTAGGTTCATGGCCATTGAAGAAGTGTTCTCTGGCAAACAAAAAATGATTCATTGCTATATCTAGAATTTTCAGTTTACTCTGATAGGGACTTTGGCTTCCCTGTGATTCTCCTGGCACAGGCCTTCCCGGGCACAGCCCAGGGCATCTAGGGATTCCTGGCTATCTGCTTCCTCATTGAATAGACTTTCATCTGGCCCCATGTGAGGATTTTGTCCTCCTATGATCTATGTCTACATTTAAACACATTTCTGTTTTAAACATCCCCAGACCTGTGGGAGCTTGTTCTAAAAGAAGTGAGTGATAAACTCCCCCATATCTTCTATATATGTGCATATATATATATATATATATATATATATATATATATATATAATCTCAAGTAAAAAAAAATCAGACACCCTCCCTGCTAGGAATTTGTTTCTTGAAAATAACAATAGACTGCCTCAGACTTTAAAACATCTAATTTGTAAGTGATCTATTTTTATAAAGGGCAGAGAAAGGGTGGTGGGGGGAAGTATACAATCTCATTAAAATTCTCATGACAATTTAATGAAGATGGATTGTCTTCATTTTACGGTTGATGAAACAGGGGTTCAGAAAGATTAAGCAACTTTTTCAAGGTCACACTACATGTTAATAGGGAACCTGGAATATAAAGCTAACTTTCTCTAACGGCAAATCCCATGCTCTTGGCGTTGGCTCCAGGAACCCCACTGATGCCACTGAAATACACAGGGGTGCATTGAGTAGGAGAAAGAAAACAAAACAAAAAACAAAGAGTCTTCAAAGTTTTAGAAACAGAAAAGGATGGGAACAGCTAAACAGTGACAACAAAAACAGAAGGGACCACACCCGGAGGACAATCTCCCAGGGAAGGCAAATGGCAAATGGGCTTCCCGCCTACCTCTACCCCAAGCCCTTGCATGAGGCTCTGCAACTTGTATGTCACATGAGTGAAACATACAAATAGCTGTGGGAACAGCATTCTGGGAAGAGGAAACAGCAAGTGCAAAAGCCTGGAAGTGGGAACAAGTCTGGCACCTGGAGACAGCAGAGAGGTCTATGGAGAGCTAAGTGTCTGGAACAGAGTGAGGCGGGGAGAGGAGTACAGGAAGGAATCAGTGGGATCAGAAAGGGAGCCAAGAGTCAAAACATACAGGCTTTTGTAGATCCGAGAAAGGATTTGGGATTTTATTCCAGCTGAGATGAGTAGTTGCTGGATTTTGAAAGGAGGCAGGCCATGCTATGATAGAGCTTTTAATGGTTTACTCTGGCTCCTACCTTCGGGGTGCATTGGGTGGTGGGGGGGTGGGGATTGGGGTGGCTGGAGAGAAGACAAGTGACGGTAGAAGTGGGAAGGCCATCAGCACTCTTGACAGTCTGGACCAGGGCAGGAGCTGTGGGATGGTGAGAGAGGTCAGATTTGGGATAGATTTTACAAGTACAGTTGACAACAATTCCTAATGAGTGGAATACGAGGTGCGGAGAGTGTGGTGTCGGGATGGTTCCCAGCTATTGCGCCCTTCATAACCTCTCCACCCACCTTTTTGTTCCGGCACCTCTGGCCTCACTGCACTTTGCATCTCCTGCTCTTTCTGCCCCAGGCATTTGGGGACCTGTGGAAGTTCACACCACAGGGGCAACTTTTGACCGGTGGTGGTGGTGGGGCACAGGTGGATAACACGCACCCTCTGTGGAGAGAACCCCCTGAAAGTGAGCCCCCGGGAGCCCACGGCAGTAACCAGCCCAGCCGGACTCCCTCGGACGGGATTTCCCTCTTTCCATTTGACTCTTCCCAACCCTTTACTACCATTCCCTGAGTTCCCTTCCCAAAATAAACTTCATCCAAGCACGCCTTGCCCGAGGCTCTGCAGCCAGCCGCATCCTCTGTCCTCCATTTACCGAAATGTGAGAGACCAGGAGGGGAGAACCTCGAGAGGAGAATGGACGTAGAGTTAGGCTGTCGTGGGAGTCGCCGTCTAGACTTCCACGTGGAGATGGCGAGCAGGCAGCTGGACAGCTTGAGTCTGCCAAGTGAGAGCACAGAGTGCAGAAGGGACCAGGCTCCTTCAGTGGCCCCTGTGTCGGGGGTGGCAGGTGCCCCCCGTGTTCACAGACTCACCCATTGGACGAGTCTCCATCTCCCACTGTGCCCATGGCCGCTGACTCTTTTCCTGGCCCTGCAAGGGCAGCTGAAGAAGATGACAGCAGCATGTCCCATCTTGGGATGACAGCCCTCCGTGCCCGCCTCACTGAAGTCTACCGCCAGCAGATACCGCGTCCTCACCGTGGAGAAGCATCACATTTGAATGAAAGCTTGTCGTAAAACGTCAGCACGGCCACCTCTGCAGAGGGACCGCATCTGATGGGATTCCTTCCCTCCGTTAAGATCCCCCCCTGAGGTTTCAGGGAAGGAGAAAACAAAGTGAGATGAGGGGCAGTTGGGGGAGGTGGAGAGGATGAGCCGCTGTGTTCCCAGGAGCACCTGTGACAGTCCGGGCCCCAGCCCCCAGCCTGAACCTGGCTCACACAGACACCGCAGAGACAGGACACGGCTTTTGTTTTCACTTCCATTTAATTTGCCCAAATGAAGACTGCAATTACTGAGCAGTTATACATTCCCTTGTGCTTCAGGGATGCTGTCTCTGGCACCTTTGCCACCCCCATTTGGAAAATTCACCCATAAAAGCATCAGACTCGCCTGCATAGTATGTGGAAATCTGCAAAGTCATCCTTTGTGCAAGGGATAAAAGTTCACCCCAGGATACCGATTTTAACAAGGCTTAATTAGACCAATTTGTAGTAAGCTGAAGTTTCCACTTTGCAATTTGACAAGCAGCTTGAGCTGCCTTACTACGTTTTTATGTTCAAGAATTTCTGTATCTCAAACAAAAGGTCGAATGGAACATAAAATTCTCTCCAAAAGACTCCTAAAGGAGTAGTGAATTTCTGTCGTGTGTGTGTGTGTGTGTACTTTAGAATGTCTTTATTGACGATTAAAGGGTGATCTTGGGTAGCCATGGAGTCCAACCCATCACTGAGGTCCAGGAGGGCAGATCAAACTGGTCCCCCTCTCGTGAAAACCCTGCTACTAGCTCATGGCCCTCTTCCAACAGAGTCAGGGAAAGACTTCACAGTCCCCAATATAGCACACAAACAACAACTCAAATTCACTTGGCATTCCCTCAAGAGATAAGCCTTGGGATGGCAAATAAATTTTATATATTATCCTTGGATTGATTGAATGACATTATCTTTAAGACATGATACAAAGTTGATTTTACTGAGTTGCACGTTGATGTCATATTCCTGGAATTTTATCCAGGACCCTTAGAAGGAAAAGTTTTGTAAAATTCACCCATATGGCTGTAGGGAAATAGTTGGGGCCACTGTTCATCAGAAGGGGGATGTGGATCAAGACACAAAAATAGAGAAAATGGAATAATTCTTTCTTCAGTGAATGTTTGACATCAGAAATTATAGACATTCTATAAAAAAACAAAACAAAACAAAACAAAACAAAACAAAACAAAAAAACCCAGAAGGAATGTTCTACAACCAGAAAAAGCTTCAAAAAATGTTTCAAAGGGCATGTGGCAAACGGAGCCAGTCATCTGTGGAGGTTGGGTCTACATTGCATCTACATTGCTGGGGCCAACAGAATGTCCCCCTGCCCTCTAACAATCTTCCCTTCCGATCTGACACAGTGCCTTCAATACCCACATTAGAAATAGACGACTGCTTAAAGATGTTAAATGCCAGAAGACTCACAATAAGAAAATGAAAATATGGTACCTAAAACTGATAATGCATAGACCTCAGAGCAATTTAAATATATTTTCCACAAATTGATTCTTGAAGGAGTGGGAACCAGACCAGCTACATTTTTTTAGAAGTGTCAGGAAAGAACTAGAACATAAGATGGTACCAGGAGGGAAGGCCAGTTTAATGGGGACCAGAGAAATGGAGAGAGAAGCCTGGGAAAACTCCATTTAGGGAGAGGAGAAGTAAAAACAAGGGACAAAACTGAGAGGTGAGAGGAAGGAGCCTCTGTCGAAGGGACAGGACAGCTGGTTTGAATTTCTGGTGAAAGGTCTCTGGAAGCTACACTGTGATCTGTTTCTCTTAGAGGAAGCATTGCCATTAGCCCTGCACTCTCTAACCCAACTGCTGGGATCTGTGGCTGGAAATGCTGAGATCCCATGGTCTGTGAGGGAAACCTTTCCTCTCTCTCTACTAGGGAAGAAGCATGAACAGAAAGAGCAAGGCCAGCCCGTCCTACAGGCTCGGGGGGCATCTGGCAGGACCCCTCCCCAGGCAGGTACACACCGGTACCTGTGACCTGGGGTGGCTTACCTGGGGAACCTGCTCACACCCACGATTCAAGCACCAAGGAGGACCAGGCTCACATGATCCCTGACATCCAGCCAGCTCAGGCCATAAGGAGGCCGGTCCATCAGGAAGTTGGCTCCTGTCCCCAGCTGCCTAGACATCTAGATGACAGATCACAGCTTTGAAGGAGTTCAGGGGAGGTTTTTAGACATGGGGACTCTGTTCCCCTGTGTCCCCCGTCACATGCCTGAAGACAATGTGTGTCAGGCCCTGAAGTTCATAGGATGAGAATCTCAAAACTGGATTTTATTTCCTTCCATTTGTCTGAAGGCAACACAGATTAAGCTGCATCTGCATGACTCTTGCGTGATGCAGCCCCTCTTGGGTTGTGCTGCAGAAAGGTACCCGGGGTTGTACCTGTTCCATGTTGGCTGTTTGCCTCACAGCTCCACCTGTCTCCTCCTGGGCCTCTCTTCCTCCACAGTAGAAAGGATTGTGCACTTATGCTTGGAGAATCAGAAACAAATGAAGTCACGTGCATTACTGATGAAAAGATAATAAGTGTTGTTAATGTGAGAAAAATAATATGCATATACATTATTTAGACAGATATTTCCACACATTTGCTGTCACGAAACAGATAGTCCAAATGAGCGGGTCATATGAACAATAAATCATGGAACCAATTTCAAGGAAAACAAGTTTTGCTTAGGAAATTGCATTCCGAATGTATGCACTTAAAGTCAGCTAAATATGAAACCTTTAACATTCAATAAATTATATTGCGTAGAACTTGAATCCAAGGAAATACAAAATTTCCCAAATTTGAAAACAATTTTTATTTTACCCATGTTATTTTAAGACAAAAAAATAAAATGTGTATACCATACTGCTCCTTCATATTTTTCCCCTCAGGGTAAAACCAAAGGAAATAAATAGCAAATTCAGAGAGAATTAATAAGGTTTCCCTTACTGCCCTCTCTATTCCCAAGCAAAAGGGTGAAGCTGATGGGTCCACTTTGATCCTCAGGCATGGTTGGGCATAGCAAAGACCCCCAGCTCAGCTGGACATACCAGTTCCTCTAGGATGCCACTCTGGCTGCCATCTTTATCTCCTTTAACCAAAGCAACCCAACCAGTCTGTGGCCCGATCTAATGGCAAAGCAAAGAAGGGCAAGACAATCATGACATGAATTATGGGGGATCTCAACAGGCAAACCAAAACTGGTCTAAATTCACCTGTCAGGGCCCTTGAATGGGATAGCCTAGCATATTAACAGACCATTGGAAGGATTCTCCGTGATGCATCTCAGAGAATCACAGAATTAACATAGCTATGTGGATCCATCATGGAAATGAAATTGCTCAGGCTGAGCTGCTCTGTCTATGAAAACAGATATTCCCCAAACGTCATCACATGAAACAGAGTGGAGAATGGTTTTCAGCGTGATCAAGCAGCCTGTCCTATGTCCTCCCTGAAGTTTTCAGGGTGGATTGGAGTGGCAGATGCTGTGGATAAACCTGTCTTTTCATCTTTCCTTTCTTCCCACTTCAATTTCCTATTATAGCCAATTCTGAGAACAAGCGAACAAGAGAGTTAAGTGAACAAGAGAGTTCCCTAAGACAGGGTCCCCCTGGTCTGGCTCTGTCTTCAGGAGGGCAATGGGAATTCACAGTGAGGATCCTTCGATTTGCCCTCTTCCAGAAGCGTGCAGGTGATCCAGCAGAAACACCTCCCATCACAGGCTCCCAGAGCAGCCTGCTCAGCGCAGGGAGGGATCTGGCCAGGCTTCTTGCTGCCTTCCTCACCCTTTCATGCCTGCTTCAGCACCCGAGCCAGAAGGAGCTGTTCAGGATCCAATTCTTTACATTATATGTCAGAACATGGTGAAAATGGCAATATAACAAATGGTATTGACACTTTCAGAGCCAAAGTGGAACTTTTTCATCACCACAAATATTTCCTAAAGCCCAAAATTTCACTGCTGAAAGAACCCCTCAGAAGAATTACTTAGTAAGCCAAATTCCAGTTGGAGGAAGCAAAGAAGTTTATGTCAGCTTTTAAAGCATAAGCTGGATTATGACATAATGTGGCTAAAACATGACAAGACTGTTCCAACCAGAACTCTGGGTAAGCTATGTTCTCCAGGCCTTTTACCTGTTGGTGTGACCAGAGCTGCTGACACTGGTGGGCCCAGTGTTTGGACCCTAAGCCTCTCATATCCCCACCGTCAGACCACAGCCAACTCAGGAAAAGCTGTGGTTAAGTGTATCTACCTTGGACAGTCTGTAGAAGCAACCAGAGCCTACAGGGTCTGAAAGATGCCGCCTCACTCTACAGTTCAAGACTGAAGGTCCCAGAGAAGCCTCTTCTCTCTTCCTTCCCTCTCTGGATACTCAGAAGACACATCAAAGAAACTCGAACACTCCTAGGTGCAGGAAGCAAAGATGGCTTAAAACAAAATGCTCAAATTTCCTCAAACTCTGCTTGTGCTCACCCCATTAGAAATCAAGGAAAGTTTGCAAAATCTCTCAGAGCATGTGAGCTACACTGACGCAACTCGGGAAAGTTCTGTGAATTTGTTATACCCCCCAAATACCAAAAAACCTGTTGTTCTCTGCATGCCCAGGCTACCTGCTTGCTTTTCTCCTTATCCATGCAGTGACTTGTGCCTTAAACTACACCATCCCTGCCCCCCCCCCCCCCCCCACTCACACCTCTTTGCATAGAGTCTGTTCAGCCTCGTAAGGAATAAGTAGAGCCTACTTAGCCTAGCAAGGCTCATCTGAGGAGTCACTTTCTCTGGCAAACCTTCACTGATGTAATCCCAAACAGAAAACCCCAAATTGAACTTCCCGAGGCTCCTTGGCCAGCTTAGTTTTACCTCTGGTTTACCACAAGTCACAAGACTTAGACTGTGATTGTCACAGTCTTAAGGCCCATGTCTTCATCTGAATGCTCAGAATGTTTACGGAACTGAACCAAACACAACCTAAAGAAAACATTTTGATTTACAATAGAAATTTCTGTAAATCTGCCCCCCCCCCCTCCCCCGGCGCCCTGCCAATGTTCCTTATGTGACAGACCGGCATCCATTGTTAGCACCCATCACTCAAGCCCGAAACTCGCCTATTCGTCATTCAATCTTTTATAAAGTTCTTCCCTTTTTATCCTAGTTTTGGGGGCTCATCACCTGGACTATCTCAGAGACCTCCCACCTGCTCTTTTCACTGAAAATCCCACCTCACTCCACTCACTGAGACAAAGCTCTAGTCACAGAAGTGCTAGATGCAAACAGCCCTGTATTTTTACCCCAACCCAGACAAATGTTATTTTCTGAATGCACTATGACATTAAGCACTTTGGGAAGTACTGCGACAAAAAATAAAACTCAGGCTTATGGGCATGCACAGGAGGGCCTCCATTCACTGCTTTATTTACGCTTTCTTCATGCCACACCACTTCTGGTGTGGCCTTGGTGCTTTGTTCTCACTGTACCTGGAACACACTTCCCGCTTTGCTTAACCAGGCTCACTCTGAATTCGCCTCTAAGGCTCATGTTTGTGCGTGGATTTCCCACGCTTCTCCCCCACATTAATCTTTTCAAAGCTGGCTTGCTCAAAATTAATCTGAAAGGGAACCACAGTAAAAATGGATCTCATGCAAGGTTTGTCGTTCAGTTGGTTTAATGAAGCCCAAAATAGCAAAATGGCTCTAAAGCCAAAAAGGCCCCCTTAAAGGACTAAACGTCTGGGTTCTTAATTCAAGGTCAACATAATCAACAGCACTGGTTTCTTTTCCTTTTTTGTTCATTCTTAGTCACTTGAACATTCTCAATTTTCAGAATTAAAATCCTGGTTTCTGAAAAGGGTTTTACTTCAGGATTTAGAATTAGAGACAATTTTTGCTTGTTCCTGAGGGTTATGTTTGGAGGAGATAGCTAACTAAAATATCTTGGCACCTGTCCCCTAAGGCATTTTCCTTCTCCCACACCAAGAGCCTTCCAGCTCACATCTTTAGTATTTGTCAGATCCATACGAATGTGAGTGACAAAGAGCAGAAAGGGAACAGAAACTCAACAAGGAAAAACTCCACACAGAGCTGTTGCAACCATGAGGCTTGGCTTGATTTTATTTATGTAAGAAAAATTTATTGACTTCCTACTAGGTTATTTTTCATAATTAGGGTATTTATGGGTGTTTACAACATTATTCTCTAAACCTTTTTATATGTCTGAAACATGTCATAATAAGAAAAAATTTTCCAGTCAAAATGGTTTATCCATGCTCAACAAAAGCTGGGGAAGAGTCAACCACTGGGCTCTTCTCATTTCATTAGGAGATGCCCTTTCCAAGCTGGTGGTCAAACACTCAGGCAATACTCAACAAATTAACAGGGGGAGAACTTCCACTTGAAGAGTTGATGATTCTCAACTTTTTCACAAATAATTGCTGTTGTCAACATCCAATATGCATTTTTCTTCCAAGTTCAAAACTTTCCGTTAAAAATCTTTAAACATTCCTATTTTCACAGGGAGAGGGGAAAGGACTTACTTTTACTGAGCAGCAACTACATGCAATTGGAATCATAATTGTGCTTGTTTTTCATCAAGGGCATTTGTCCCTTGTCAAGTTCAATATTCATAGCTAATAGCAGAGTTAAAATAGGGATTCTATATGTGTAGATAGAGGGATATTAACCCATCTTTTAATTGTGTATATACCATGGTGCCAACAGGAATTGCTAGCCTGGGTTATATATATTAAAGAGTGAAATACAACATTTTCATTTCAAGTTCTCTAACTCTGCAGGAGTTTGGCCTCGAGAACCCATTGAAAATATCCCATGTAAATAAGATGAGGCCACTACCATCAAAGCATTTGGTTAATCTCCATTATGATCAGTCATTTGATAAAATCATTGTTCATCTATAGCCCATGGCCAAAACCAGAACATGGCAAACGGACCATTTGGCTCATTTCCCGGTGCTCCCCCATCAGGGAGCTGCCTGCTTGGATTAGTAGGCCTGAATAATCCTCTGCCCTTTCTGCCTTCTCTTTCTTCTAGGATTAGGAATGAAAAAAGTATACAAACTTTAAACTAACCATGGATAAAGGACATCACACGAACTTGTAATCAAGCCACCCAAATTGCCAGAGTTGGTCCATGAGGAAGAGTCTTCATCTCATTCACCATGGTCAGACATGATTAAAAATGCTGGGATAGAGGCTATTAAGCATTACCGGGTAGAGTCACTCACTCCTTGGATGAATCATGAGCAGTAAATAACCACCCACAATTTTCCTTTCTGCGTCCCTCTTTCATAGAGAGAAAACCCAGAGTGAACTGGAAAGGAATTTAAAAATAATCTAAAAGAATTAATCTAAAAAAATAATCTATGGGCGCCTGGGTGGCTCAGTTGGTTAGGCAACTGCCTTCAGCTCAGGT
This sequence comes from Mirounga angustirostris, assembly GCF_029215605.1. Taxonomy (NCBI): domain Eukaryota; kingdom Metazoa; phylum Chordata; class Mammalia; order Carnivora; family Phocidae; genus Mirounga; species Mirounga angustirostris. The sequence goes on from NW_026991720.1 coordinate 42,571,419, forward strand.
CATGATCCTGGAGTCCCTGGATCGAGTCCCTCATCGGGCTCCCTGCTCAGCGGGGGGTCTGCTTCTCCCTCTGACCCTCCCCCCTCTCATGTGCTCTCTCTCTCTCAAATAAATAAATAAAATCTTAAAAAAAAAAAAAAAGAATTAAAGATAATCTAAAAAGGAACCAATCAGGAGAGGTCCACTGATTTGCCCTAACCCTCCTTTCATGTGGAAATACATGAGATTATAAATGTAAGAGTTCTGCAAACTCCAAGTGTCCCAAATTTCTGTGCAAGTGATCTCACCAGAGGCAGGGCGTCTAGTTTTCCTGATTCCTAACCTTACCCATACACTACCCAGCCTCTTTGTGTTACAGATGAGCAGAAGTGTGACTCCAAACGCTTAAACAATGTGGAGAAGGTCACAACCATACTTGGAACCCAAGTCCCCTAAAAAGCTCTCTTTCCAAGTGCAGCGCTAAAGCAATGACCGGGCTACCTCGCGTTCCAGATATTAAGATTTTTAGGACCCACGGGAAACAATAACAACCACATTCTCTGGTGCCCCAGCCAGTCAATATTATACCCTGTGCTTTAGTCAGTTTACTCAAACAACTAGAGATATCCCCAGTAAAGAATCCAAATTAATACTTAAGCTGTGATGAATATAGGTAAAGGGAACATAAATGTTGTAACAGGCAATGGCAATATGCTGATTGTTAAAAATTTGGGGATTTGCTCTTGTCTATTAATAGTACTCTACAAAAATTAAGTATTGTAGGTTATATAAAATATATCTAAATAACGCTGTTATAAAATTGATGAGCCCGAAGTCAATATGGCTTATTTACGAAGTATAACCCAGCACATCTTGCAAGAGAAAATGCCTTGTTTTAAATATTAAGCCCTTTATTTACTACACTGTAGAACATAGTATTTTTAGACATCAGTGGGTTTTGTCTTGTTGACATTTTCATTTATTCAACTGAAAACAAGAGTCAGAAAGCTCACATGATGACCAGTAGTAAATTACCAGTAAATTAGAGCAAGTACAGAGACCAGGTTTGTTTGGCCTGATGTTAAATCAACTGGTCAGTAAAGGCTTTCCTGCATAATAATTATGACATACTAACAGTCAACAAATAGCACTGGGCTAGGAATCCTCTAGAAATAATTAATGATTTTCATTTTACACATAGAATAGTCACACAATGTAAATGGCTTACATCAACTCATTATATTTGCCCACCCTAAATTGCTCTAAGATTCAAAGAAATGGCTACTTTCTCACATGTTGTGCAAAAGTTTCTCCAAATATCTGCTCATGCTCAATAAAACCAACATGTCACCCAACCATTCTTTAATCTCACTGTGACATATAAATGGACACATCCATCATACACACATGTATAATTAGGTGACTCAAGGAATATGCAAAGATGGCAAGAAACCATTCAATTCTTTGGTTATGCTCAACTGACAAATATATATTTCTTGGCAACTAGCCAATCGGTTTTAGAAATAATATTGGACTACGACCCAATAAAGTCTAACAACCTATCCCTTGCTTTCCATGCACCATTAGGGCCTGTCACCAATCACCAGCCATCTCTCTCAGGCACACATTCCTCTCCTTGGAAGCATAAAATGCCCCCAGATAACTTTGCCCTTCTTCAGAGAAACACATTTTCCACTCAACTGCAAGTCTTGATTCAAAGCTAAAATTAATGCAGGCAGGCAATTTAGGTTTCTTAGAAAACTTCTTAAAAATGACAAATGTGTGTGATGTTAAAGCCATCCAATATGTCTGCATGCTGCCTTATTAAATTACAAACACCTGGTTTATTTATACAATGTATCCAATGGCTTACAGGTTAGGATCCTAGAAATAATACATGTCTTATAGCAAAAAATATACATATAATAATCCACCTATAGTTTATATAAATGATGAAATGTTTCTGAATATATCTATATATCTATATATGTACACATATATACTCTGTGTGTGTGTATGTGAAGAATCAGCACACAAATACTACAGTCCTTCATTGGCTCTTCCACTTCAGTGCCAAGGACACCAAGTTTCAAAGTCTTAGGAGCAGAACAAAGGTCACCGCTGAGGACAAAGGACTGGCTTGATGCACCTTCCCTTGTGAAGGACCAAGTTCGCTGGACAGTGGCAGCCTGCGATGCACGGCTTATTGCATGGACCGATCTCATTCCAGTTGTCACAGGTCTTGGGACATCCTGGGCCACAGGTATCATACACAGCCCCGTGCTTACACTGGGTAGCTGAAAAAAAAAAGGGGACACGGGTGAGACATGGCAATATGGCCGCGTCAGTTCAACCTCAGCCCAATGCCAATTCTGCAGGCTCATGTCACCCACTGCCCCAGCCCTTTCACAGCACAGATTCACTTTTGCATTTTAACAAAGGAACAACCAACCTCCGACCTTCCTCAAACACCTTGGGAATCACTGGCACCTGAAAAACAACATCAAAGGTCCAACTGCTGGGCTAGCGAACTTCAAAATAAAATAAAATGGAGAGTTTTTTATTCCCAGAGAAGACAAACTATCCATTAGTGAAGCTACCAGGAAGTCTATGAGGTTATTTTGTTATTGAGAACAGTGTGAAAATTCAGCTCCAAATAGTGCTTAAAGCTCTCAAGTTGTGAGGAGCTTTTATTTTATGCAACTACATCAATATTTAAATACACAGAATTACACATACAGAAAAAAAAAAAAAAAAGCCCTGCCAAGGTTACCTGACATATTTTAATCATAGTGATCAATTTGAGGCAAATTAGAGCAAGAGTGGGATAAAAACCAAGTAAGGAAAAATGAGATGTGTACCTGGGGAGACGGAAGTGCATGGCTGGTTGGCCAGAGAATATAAAAATGATGATCTAGCCAAATCACAACCCATTTGCTATCCTTGTTTACTTAGAGCTGAAATGATTCTGACAATATTCTGAGAGTTCCTGAAAATTCATGAATAGATTTATCAAAAAAAAAATACTGCAAACCTTCTGGAAGTTTTATGACATACAAACTTTCCTATCTGAGTTATTTCCAGTGACAGTCAAAGAGGTTCCCCCTCATTCTCATGAATAGAAATGTTGACACATGTAGGAATGTAGAAGAGGGACTTTCCAAGAACACTACTAACAATCTAACCTTCATTTGACATCGCTCCGAACAAAATTAATAACAATGGAAGATGATCCATTGAAACACCTCTACTACAGTTTATGTAGTTTGCAAATTAATACCTCGTAAAGAATTACATAATTGTAAAACTGAAAAATTGAACTGATTTTCAAGCAAGTGCGCCTTATGCTCAATATTTCAAATTAGATATTTAGAGTTACCACAGAACGCTCATGTTTGACCACATCTAACTTAAAATAAGCTAATAAGAGCTCTCTCTGTCCCAAGTTCTGATAGCCAATCCCTCCCTTGACTGTTCAGGCCCGGGAATGATAACAGCCTCTCTGTTATGAGCTAGGGTAAGATATAATAAGAAATAAATATTTAGTCTTTGTCCCTAGTTCCTGGCACACAGCTCCTAAAATCTGTGGAGCAGTGTCTTTGGTAGGCTAATGACACGACTGGTTGCTAGGGGACCCTACATAGCTTCAGGATTGCAGGCTGGTCACCAGAAAGACCAAGGCATGATTAGAGGGTTGCAACTTTCAGCCCCACCACCCGATCTCCAGGAACGGGAGAGGGGGTGACTATTGAGTTCACCACCAGTGGCCAATGATTTCATCAATCATGCCTGCATAATGAAACCTCCATAAAAACTCTTAAATGACTAACAACAAGGTTCAGAAAACTTCAGAGCTGAGGAACATATCAAGGTACTGGGAGGGTGGTGTCCTTCCTCCACTGGGACCAAAACTCCTGGGTCAGGACCCTTCTGTGCCTTGCTGTATGTACCTCTTTTTCTGTTCATTTGTATCCTTTACACTAAACCAGTAATAGTAAATAAAGTGTTTTCCAGAGTTTTGTGAGACATTCTAGCTGTTAAGTCTGAAAGAAAAGGAGGATTGTAAGAACACCTCTCTCCCCCCTACTTTGCAGCCAAAGCAGACAGAAGTGAGGGTAACTGAGGGACCTAATACTCGCAGCTAGCATCTAAAGTGAGGGCAGTCTTGTGACACTGAGCCCGTAAGCTGGTGGAATCTGATGCTAACTCGGTGTAGTTAGTGTCAGAATTGAACTGAATTGTAGGGCACCCAGTTGGTCTCTGGAACATTGGAGAATTGGTTAGTATCAGAAAAACCCACACACATTTGGTGTCAAAATATTGTGAGTAAAAACAGTTCATTTCCAGGGCACTGGGCTTTCCTTTGTTATTTTCCTACACCCTATTTATTCCTTTTCAAGAAGTCCATCTATTAAATTCACCTCAATTAGCAAATGTGAGTGTGCCATTTGTTTTCTGGCTGGATCCCAAGTGATACAGTAGATAAGTAAAAAATTACTACTACTCGTTAATGCTACATTCCCTAACATTACCACTACCATGTAACTTTATTAAGTTGTTTCAGCTTTTCATAATTTAATTTTATTCTTTAGGCTACTCAGAACCTCCTCCAGGCAAGCCAAGCCTGAGACCCACCCTCTGCCTTGATCTAGTGCCATTATCTAGCTTGGTGAGTGTTAACTACCATCCACCCCATCTGCCCCTGTTCTGGACACTTCCCAACTTTTTCTCCCATCTCTCTTCCCTGGATGAGCTGTCCCTTGACTGTATGCTCAGAGCACCTGCTGCCCCCCTCCATTCCTGTGTTTGCAACATGCAATTATAATCATAGGTTTCCTTGTCTTCTCTCTCTCTCCAACTAAATCTAGGCCACTAGAGGGAAAGGCTATTTTGTTTCTCTATTTTCAGCAATAGTGTGCTGTTTAACATGTAGTAGGTAGTCAGAGGACTACTGAGTGATTGAATGCATTGGTATATGGATGAGTGAGTGGGGAGAACAACATAACTCTTCCTTTAAATCTTGCTTGCTTTTCTGATCATCTTTTGGCTTTTGACAGATCCCATCAAAGTTTTTTTCTCTTTTAGTGGCTAACAGAATACCCTATATATTGTTTATGTCTAATAATTTGGAAACATCCTAGCTGAACAGCATATTCATATACAATAACTATATCCCTGTGTTGTTGTGTTTCCACAGACCAATGGTGTTCAAAACTGAAAATTAGTATCATCAGGGAGCTTCCTGATGCCTGACATTCCCCTCCCCGCCGCAAAAAAACCCTAGCCCAGATAATTTTCCCATGCAGTCAGAATTGAGAACTTATCCTATACACCAACCCTCACATTTATGCTTCAATCACTGCAGAGACTCATGCCTTTTTAGCAATTGAGAAAGCAACTATTTCCAAAGTGGAAGGAAGTGCACAATGGAAGCTCCCAAGATTGGGAGCTTCCCAACATCTTCCATCTAAAACTCTACTGGAGCTCTTCCATAGTCTGAGACCGCCCACACTCTCTTACTGATGGATTTAGGTCATCTACACAAGCATCCTTAACTCATCTCCCTACCACCTCTCCACCACATCTGCACCCATCTTTTTACTTGCCACTCTGGTTTCTGACCCATCTCCTCCAGGAACTTGCTCTATTAGTTGTCCTTCTCATGGCACATTTATCTTCTTCTCTGTTGGCTCCATCTTCTAAATATTACAAACATTTTCAGATCAATGCTAATCTTTGACAAAAAAAGATTCCTTAACATATCAGACTTATTTTCTTCTTCCTTTTATCTCTAAATCTCAGAAAAGAGTTTACAGTCATTTTATTCAATTCCTCTGCAATTAATCAACATTAGTGACCTGTCTTTCTCACCTACCACTTTACTGAAGCAGTTCCCACCAAAATTTTCAGTAATGACTATATCTACTGATATACTGGTTGGCCCCATCCTCCCATAACCTCTCCACAAAATTTTTGGCCTTATTGTCCACTTTATCTTATGATGCTGAACTCCCCAGTTCCTAATTCCTTGAGAACACCTTCTCTCCTGGGCTTCTTTGCCTACTCTCTTCTTTCCCTTACATTGTCTTGTCTTCTCTCTCTCTCTCTTTCTATCAGCTACTACAGTGTCGTCTCTAATTTCTAGTTCTGATTCTCTTCCCAATGTCATCATTTTCCAAGTCTTAATTCAAGCGGCACCTCCTCCAAGTAGCTTCCTGGATCTCCCCCGGAATATCCTTCTTCCCTCTGTACCCCAGAGCACTTTTCATGTTACAGTTATTTGTTTTAATCCCCAGTTCCAGTGCAGCTATAGTTCTTAATCAGAGATGCTTACAAGAGTCCCCTGAGGATCTTCTAAAAGGTGTTATTCCCCAGCCCCATTCCCTAAAGATTTTTGCTCTGAGTCTACAGTGGGGCTCGAGTAGCTGTAGATTTAAGTAAAGAGTTCCAGGGGTGCCTGTCATAGTTACCAATGACAAGCACCCCTGGTTGAAGAGGGTGAACTGCTGAGGCCCTGATCCTGTGGGCAGAGTCCTTGTCTACCATGACCCAAGGTTCTGGCACAGGGCCAAGCACAGAGGAACAGCTTAACAAATGTTAGTGCTTGTTGGATGATGATTTAATCTTAATGATGCTCAATCCATCAACTCATTTCCCAGTGTGGATTACATTTGGCTGGACTGGAGTTCATTTTCCACTCAGCTGCTTCCAGAAAGCCTCTTTGAACTCACTTTACCCTCCAGATAATTTGCTTCCCTTTAAATCTTGCAAGATCATTTGTAGGATGAAAACTTGATAGAATTTCCTCTTTCTCACCCGTTATTCTCTCCTTTTCCCACATGCTCTCATAGACATGAGCTCTCTCATGTCTCCTCCTCTCTCTGACCTCTCAATTCTTCCTTCTAGCTCTACCACTTAACTTACTGATGCTCTGCTGTGACATTTCACCTTTGACTAACTGAACACTGATTATTTCCTTCACAATCTATGGCTGGAAAGTAGAACGTAGAGAATGAAGAACTACTAGAAAAAAAAGGGGGGATCTTTTCTCATTGAACAAATACCACTTGCATTTCAGTTCAAATTAATAAACCTCCCCCACATATCTGCCATGTGGTAGGCATTCTCTTAGGCCAGAGAATCAAATGTGAATAAGATACCATCTCTGATCTCCAGTTGCAGGAGTCTGGGCATACAACCAAACAGGTGAAGGTGACATGTAAACAGATTCTTAATTAAATGCAAGAAGTACCATATTAGATCATGAAAGCAAAGTACCATGGAGGAGTAAGAAGGAGACATCAACTCCATGTTGATGATGAGGGAGCAGAGGCTAGCTGAGGACAAAGCAGAAGCTGACACCCTACACTGCCCCCCCATGGGATATATGTGACATTCCTCAGACACTCCTGGCTGCCCTAAAGGAAAAACAAATGGTTAACTGATAGAGACCACATTCCTGTAGGACAGGAGTCTCCCTCAGTTTACAAATGTCTTAGTGATTTACAAGGAAGAAGCTTTTCTTATCAATAGCCTAACTTCCAGAGACCCATAACTCAGTTTCCTGAAGCCCTAACATCACCCTCCCCTCCATAAAATTGAGGGAAGCTGAGGCAGAAGGAAATGTAAATAAAATTGAATTTCTTCTAAACCTGAAGCCCATTGACAAGGACGTGTGATAGGAAGAATGGAACATTCCTCCAGGAAACTCCCAACTGTCTTCCTGTTCGTGCCTCATTAGAGGAAAAAACAGCCTTGGCTTGACAATAACCAGGTCTCCAGTATCCTGAGAGTCTTCTTTGGCATATGACAGTCCTTCTGAGCACCCCCTTTGTCCTCACCTCCCCAACTCCTGAGTATATAATCAGCCACTCCTCAAGACCACAGTGCAGCGGCTCTTTCTGCCCACAGGTCCTGTCCCCGTGCTTTAATAAAATCACCTTTTTGCACCAGAGACGTCTTAAGAATTCTTTCTTGCTCGTTGGCTCCAGACCTCACACCACTGAACCTCACCTATATTCTAAAACTTGACCATTGAGAGTAGGTTAGCATCGAGGAAGACCTCAGAGAACAGAGCCCGCTTAGGTCTTAAGGGGTGAGCAGCAACTGGCAGACAGACTGTGGTGGGAAGAGTTGTCCAGGAAGAGAGAAGGCAAGGGCAGGATGTGGGCAACCACAAACTGCCTGGCTCAATCAGGGAACAAGGGTCTCAATTCGGTATGTGGGAGCACAGAATCTGAGGAGGGAGGCACGGGGAGACAAAGGTAGACAAGGAGGCAGGGGCTCTAAGTCTTGGCAAAGGGAGTCTTGGAAGGGTCTTAGCTGGGGGATGACATGATTAGGGTCCTGGGTCCAGACTGATCATCAACTTTTACATGATCCTAGAAAGTGAATACTGACTCGGACCCTGTTTGACCCTTCTGTGAATTCAAAGTTATTTCTAATATATAACAGGCAAAAGATAATTTTTTAAAACCTAAACGTGATCAATATGTACATATACATTTAAAAAAGGATTCATCTGGTTAAACTAATTTTTTTAAAAACCAGCAAACTACTAAAGTGATCAGGGTTGGCATGTATTTATTCTCAAGGGGGCACACAAGCAGCCACTGGGTAATGCATACAAGCAGTATTATGTGTTACTTTATGCGATAACCCATAAAAGCGCTAGATGTTGGCTTTATTAATAAATTCAATAAGCATGGCTCTGTGCCCTCTGGAACTCAGCTGTCTCCATGTCTCCCTACTGGGTGTTGAAGATCACCATACTGACTTTATCTCCTAAACTGTTACAGGAGGCATCCAGTAACTAGCCAAGGAAAAGCTCAATGTGTATAATGAAAGCAGTTGCTACAGCGAAGGGGCTAGAATCACCTGGAATTTGTAGGGAAAAAAAAAAAAACAAAACAGACGAAAAGGCTCACAGAACCCAGCAGACTATATGATGTGCTACAGAAAGATATACGCCACTTTGAATATCCCAGCACCTTTCCCACTTTTAAGATGTATTACTGAAGGTGCAGTGATGATTAGCATCAGGTCCAGGGAGGTGGCCAAAAATCCGTTAAGGATGGCAAAGTGAGATGCAGGAGCAAGATCAGAGCAAAGTTACCAAGTAACAACCATCAGTGACAAGACACAAATGAATAGAAATTGGAGAGATCTACATAACAAATGCTTGAATAAATTCATTGATGCTTATGTAAATATGCAAATAAATATATATTCATATTCAAATATATTTTTCCAATGCTCTTGCAGGTCTGTTTTCATAATGATGAACAACAGAGGTTGTAAGGCAAATTGACCTGGGTTTCATTCCCAACTTACTCATTTTGAGCTCTGTGACTGGCAGCCAATCACTTAAATATTCTAAACCTCAATGTCCTTACCAGTAAAATGTGGGTGATAGAATGTTACCACATAGATTATAATGCAGGCTTAACAAGATAAAATGTCATAAAAGTACTAGTATAGTCCTTGGGGCAAAGAAGTGCTTAGAAAATGGTGAATATTAATATAAAGGGTCATCATTAAACTTTTATTATAGACCTTCATGATGGCCCACTGCCAAGTGTATTGTATTCGGTAATTCACATGCTAAACCTCAGTGCCCTCAGTCCTTTCAGTCACACATACGCTTCCTGCTGGTAGTCATGATAGTGCTAAAATCCAGTCCAGCCTTGCAAATGTCACTTGCTCAGAGTTTCTTGCCTGCCTGCCTTCTTATCTGTTCAATTTCCAAGCTTTTTATTCTGGAAAATTTCTTTTCTCTGTATTAAGTGGCTTTAAGTGCTGTCGTAAATCAAAAGATCTGGGAGCTAAAAACAAGGAAAGAGTATCCTTATGGTCTTCAGTATTTCTGATCAACTGGAACTGGATCTACTGAAAGATGCTGCATGTCTCTGTAAATTTATTTTTCACGTACCAGCTGCCAATATGTGAAAGCTTAGTGTGTGTGTGTGTGTGTGTGTGTGTGTGTGAAGGGTTCCCTGCAACTGCACAGAGTTATACTTCACTCAGATGGCTCCATTAATTTTAAGTGGTAAATGGAACCTTTCAAGAGCCATATTCCTTGTCCATTAGAAAAATAATTTTAGCTCCTGAGATTCAGTTCCTGAAATCAGGATGCTGGGGGAAATGTGTAGTCCTCAAATGCAGTGTGTGGGCTCAGATGGCACTACATAGAGTTCCAGGCCAGGAAGAAAGTGTTCCTAGACGGTGTATCTAATATAAGCTTTACCACAGCACCACCACAGCTAATAAAGTTTATAAGGTTCTGCAGAGTTCTAAACCACAGAGGATGGATGCATCGGGCTTGCCTCCACATTTCTTACTCATTTTCTGGTAGATTCAAGGGAAGGAGGACTCAAAGGCGAGAAAGGGAACCAGGAGTAGTCAAGATGAACTGAAAGGGCTGGTCCCTCAAAAACATCACCTTTATTACCCTACCCACCCCACACTGATGCATTAGGGGAGAGGTAAGCCATTTCCTCTTACTTTTTAGAAGCCTCAGCCACACCTTACTATTGTGATAGGGAAACTGAAGGACTTCATAAAAATATACTTTTTGCTCCCTTTCCTGCTTCTATTCTTGCTAGGACCTGCACCTCCCACCCTACACATGTCTTAATGTAAGTCCTCCTTGTAAGGGACGAGGAGTTAACTATTTCTTTGGATTCTTCCAGCACAATAGGTAATGCCTAAGGAATTATGGGGCGAAGTCATCATGTGCATATTCCAGACCACTAGCGCTAGGCATCTCAAGGATGCCAAGACACCCTGGTTCCAGGGAATAAGTGACTCATGATGGACACCTAGACTCTGTCCTTGTTCTGACCAGTTCCTATATGCCTGAGAAGACATGTGCACCAGACCACAATTGTCAGTAAAGACTCTAGACCCCACCCAAAGATGAGACTCATCCTCCATTCCCTTTCTGAGTCTCCCAGATGCTCTGTCTGTATCTTCTCTATATATACCGTCAATAAATTCTGCTCTCACTTCCTCCTGGCTCATGTTTGCTTTCCATCCTTCTTGGTTGGTCCTGCAGGATCCCCTCTGGGTCCTCTGGTCCAGCCTGCCGGCATTACTATGAGTTATTTTTATCAATCAATACTCCTTTGACAGAGAGGCACTCTTGCTGTGGAAAGTGAACTCAGATACAAAGATCGGACTTGGGTTTGCGGAGGACAGCAAATTCCAAAAGAAAAGTCAGAAGAACGGAAAAGGGCTTGGTGCTTTTCAAGAACACAGACTAGTGATTTTGTCAAGGGGCAGCTTGGAGAAGTTTTAGTAACCCCAAAATACCTGGCATCCTACCCCCTCAAAGCCACCCAAATAGGCATAAAAATTAATTCAGTGGTTTCTTTTTTTTTTTTTTTAATTATTATTTTGTTATGTTAGCCACCTTACAGTACATCATTTAACTCAGTGGTTTCAACTCTGGCTGCAGGTCAGAATCACCTGAGAAGGTTTGGTTTGGTTTTGTCTTGATTTATTTTGTTTTAAGATTTTATTTATTTGAGAGAAAGAGCACATGGGGGGGGGGTAGAAGGAGAAGAGAATCTCAAGCAGACTCCACGCTGAGCATGGAGCCTGATGTGGGGCTCAATCCCAGGACACTGAGATCACCACCTGAGCCAAAACCCAGAGTCAGACACTTAACCGACTGCCCCACCCAGGTGCCCCTCACCTGAGAAGTTTTAAAGCTACAGAAGGCCAGTTAAAGCAGGCTATTTGGGCATGCGGCCCAGGCACAGGTTTCTGGTTTATTTTTTAAACTCCCTAGTGACTCCAGTGTCCAGCCAGATTGAGACCCACTGCTCAAACAAGATTGGGGGCACCTGGGTGGCTCAGTCGTTAAGCGTCTGCCTTTGGCTCAGGTCATGATCCCAGGGTCCTGGAATGGAGCCCTGCATCAGGCTCCGTGCTCAGTGGGGAGCCTGCTTTCCCTCTCCCACTCCCCCTGCTGTATTCCCTCTCTCCCTTGTGTCTCTCTCTGTGTCAAATAAATGAATAAAATCTTAAAACACACACACACACACAAAAACAAAAAAAACAAGATGGACTTGCACTGAAAACACAGCTTCAACGCAATTCTTCTTGACCCTCCTTCCAACCAGATGACCATTCGCGTCCTCCACCAATATAGGCATTCTAGAGTTAATAGTGCCACGAATTGCCTTCTTTTCTAATATGAGAGCTAAGGTTATTAGGATTGGTGTAGAATTAGTAACAACTCCAGTCTCTTCATTCCAGGCAAATCTGGCCCTTTTCAGAAAAATGTCAGCCAATACCTGAAGTAAGTGATAAATATTCAGTCATCTCATTTTCAAATCTAAATAGCATCAGCTGCTTCTATGAGTTGGACACTCTTCCAGATGTTTCATACATATATAAATATAAATGAATATACATATGAATATATATCTGTATCTATATATCACGGATGCTTCTCACTCTGTTTAATAGATATTATTGTAAAATTCCAAACCAGGGCGGGAATTTCTCTTCTTCTCTCTGCACACACTGCCTCCATCTTAACCCAAGCCACCATGGCTCACCATCACCATCACTACTGTAGCAGCCTCCTACCTGGTCACCTGCTTTCAGTCTTGCCCCAGCCCATCCATCGCCCCCAACAGTAGCCTGGACACAGGGTGATCTTTGGAAAGCAGAAAGGGCTTGCTTAAAGCCCACCAGTGGCTCCCACTCCTCTTAGAATAAAGACTACCCACCTTCCCAAGACCTGAAAAGCCCTGCATGATCCAGCTCCTGCTTCTCCTCCACCCTCATTTTATGCCCTTGCCCACCGCGCTTGAGCCACACTGACTCCCTTCCAGTTTGAGAGCATGCTATCTTATTCCTACTTTGTGGCCATCAAATACATTTCTTCTGCATAGAATGCTTGCCCTGACTCCCTTCGATCCTTCAAGACTCAGCTGAAATGTCGCAGCCTCAGAGAAGCTTTCCCTTGTCACCACCTAAGGAGCCACCTACTCCCTCTCCATTTGCTTTCTATTGCTCTGCCTTATTTGCTTCCTTCATCCCACTTAACATACTTAGCAATTATTTGTTGTAGAGTTACGATTTTTGTCTCATTCTCCTTTTGGACTGCGGGCACCTCAATGACAAGGGCTTCTACTCTTAGAGTCACCAGAGTACCCGCTGTGCTCAACACAATGCCCAGCACTTAGCCACTGGGTAAGAAATAGTTCTTGAATGAACAAAGAAGTCCATTTTCCAGATCTCAAATAAGCCAATTAACTTGCCGGAGATCAAAGAGCTCTAACAAGGAATATAGAAATCTCTCAGAGGCAAAAGAACATTCTGCTAGGGCTTAACAATATTTCTCTTTCAAAAAAATCACACTTATCCTGAAGACCTTAAATGACTGTAATCATCATGAATCTTCTTTGCTCCACACATAACCTAAGCCCCAGCTGTGATTGTCCACGTGCTAAGTACATCCAGCTGGTAGCCTGAGGTTGGGAGGATTTTGCAACAGTGGAAATCCTTAAATTGTTCAAATGTGCTTGTCACAAAGCATTTCTCTTAAGTGCTTTCTATCCTGCCTAGTGGGAAGCCCTTGTATTTTATCAAGTTGCAATCCAGTTGGACTACTGATGGAATTTCCCTTTGGCCAAGAGGGGGTGTGGCCCACATCAGCAAGTCTCTTCCATTGCTATTTTGGGAGCTGTAGGGAACTTCTGATGGATGGATACACCAGGAATTTCTCACCTGCACAGTTCTGCTGAGGCTCCCAGTGGACACTGATGCCCTCTCTCTGGCAGGCCCGGGTATATGCCAGGAATGACTCACAGTAACAGTTTTTATGGACTGGACATTCACACATGTCTGTCACGCAGGACCTAAGGAACCCAACAGAAAGAAATGAACTTGTAAAAATATCAAATTATCACACACCCTAAATATGACTTGCAGAAAGGGGTGGGTGGTGGATGTCAAACCTTGATTGGCCATTAAAGATTGCTATTTTAGGTCGGAAATCTAAAAATGGCATAAAAGTTCTGCATAAAGCCTTACTGGGTATCTCTGAACAACATGATATTAGGTTTCTTTTCTTCTAGAGCAGGACTGTCCAAGAGAACTTTCTGCAATGATGGAAATGTTCTACAATCTCCACTGTCCAAAGCAGTTCTACCACCCATATCTGGCTATTGAACACTTAGAATGCATCTAGTGTGTGTGAGGAACCAAATTTTTTATTTGATTTAATTTTAATTAACTTAGATGCAAATAATCAATATGCCTAGAGGTTACCATGTTGGAAAGGCAGCTCCTAGGCTACAGTCACCATCCAAGTGCTGTCATTTTGTGAATAGCTCTAAGAATCATAGTTTCTACTTCAATATAACCAAAATAGTGACCAACTTGATGAAAGTAGAAAATCCGAGGATGAACTATGAGAGGTTCTGGACTCTGGGAAACAATCTGGGGGTTTCAGAGGGGAGTGGGGTGGGGGGATGGGTTAGCCCAGTGATGGGTATTAAGGAGGTCATGTAATGCGTGGAGCACTGGGTGTTATACACAAACAATGAATCAGGGAACACTACATCAAAAACTAATGATGTACTCTATGGTGACATAACATAACATAACATAACATAACATAACATAACATAACATACAGAAAGAAAGAAAGAAAGAAAGAAAGAAAGAAAGAAAGAAAGAAAGAAAGAAAGAAAGAAAGAAAGAAAGAAAGAAAAGAAAAATCCCAGGGCTTTCTGAAGACGTACAATTAAGATTCACTTTTGCAGTCACTTGGAATCTTAAGTTTTTTGAGAAACACTGAACCTCATTCTTTAGAATGTGGGGTGATAAATTCCAAATAAAGCAAAACTTTCAAACTCCTCATTAGACTGAAAGATAAAGAAGATTGAGCCAAGGTCTTCATAGCTTAAGTTTAAATATGGAAATGATGGGCCAGGACATCAGGAGAACTAAAACGGACTCAAATGTAAACTAACAAATTTTCAAGCACATTAACCTCCAGGACACAGTAATGAACTTACATTAGTATGTCCTATTACCATTTACAAAGTGCTTGTGTCTGTCAATGAGTGCTACATTGGACAAAACAGAGTCCCTATTTTATAAATAAAGAGGCCATTTTACAAATGAATAGATAGGCCCAAAGTCCCATTAAAAAGTGGTAAAAGAGTGAATTAAATTACATCCTCCCACACTCAGGCTCTTCCTTTTATGCCATAGAACCATCTTCATCTTCACCTTCCAGTAAGTTTGTTCCCTCCCAGTTTGGACTTGACATTTATGCATGAGGCCCTCAAGATTAAGAACATTAAACTACCCTTATTTTTTTTTTCCATACTCTTGTTCAGCGAAAACTCTTCCTTATAGAATCTAATTCCAGGCTGAAAGCAAAAACAAATAATAATAATAATATTCAAGATTACAAACAGCACAGATGATCTTGAAAAGTGACCAGGAAGTGATAATCCAATGTGAATACACCAGCATTTTCTCTTGGTGTGGGATGTGTGTACACATCAGATTACAGAGGGTGGCCCGCTAGCTCTGTGTAAACGCTGGTGCACTGCCTACTTGGAACAAGAATTAGGTGCAGAAACCATATTAAAGAATCAATAGACTCACCGTGTACCTGCAAAGTTATAACAGCCCAACCCTCAAGAACACAGCCTTGGAAATATGAACTAACAGGGACAAAAGAGCAACTGTACTGAAACCTGATGAGCCTCTTCCGTGTCATCAAGTGAGAAATTATCTGATGACTGATACTTAAGACAGAAAATTATTTGATGACTGATATAGGACAGAAAAACAGATCTCTCTCCTCTCTGAAATAATAAAGACTATATTTCCTTTTTTTTTTTAAAGATTTTATTTATTTTAGAGATAGAGGGAGAGAGAGAGGGAGAGCGGGATGGGGAGGAACAGAGGGAGAGGGACAAGCAGACTCCATGCTGAGCCCAACGTGGGGCTCGATCCCAGGACCCTGAGAGATCATGACCTGAGCCAAAGTCAAGACTAAGGTCTAACTGACTTAATTGACTAAGCCACCCAGGTGCCCCAAGACTGTATTTCTTAATACCTCTTCCCACTTGCATTACAGAAACCCTGTGAAATCATGCTCACTCACAAACCCTTTCCCGTACCAGACACAGTGCTGTGTCTTTAAATTCTTGCAGAGCCTCCAGGCTTCCAAGAAAAGCCAACTAAAGCCTGTTCTTAAAACAGCCTCTAAACATCTGAGGACCAACACTCCTCAACACCACTGCCTTTGCTGTTTTCATTTTCGTTTCAGACCAACCCACACCCATCACACTCCCGCTCAGCTCAGACTTCACAGAGAGGCTTCGGCTGCTAGTGCTAACCTCTCATCCCCGCCCCCGGCTTCACTCCCTGGGGACTTCCCTGGCCCGTGCGGTGCTGGTCTCTTGGGCACGGGTCCCACCGATGCAATGGGGATGCAGTGGGACCGAGTGGGCCCGATGAAATGATGGTCCTCGTGTGGGAACGAGGTGGTCTCCGCATGAGGAAACACATCCTCTGATCTGAAAGAACAACTACATCGACTCCGTAAAACTGTGTAGACAGTGAACAGAATTTAATTGGTTTGGGTAAAAGAATTGTTAGTGAACGTTTTCCTTCTTTTTCTCTTTCTTTCTACTGGTTGTCTTAGGAAGCTATTTATACGATTTAAAATAAACTAGGTACAGCTAAATCCAATTCACCGAGACTGTCGAGCGAAAACGTGGAAGCCCACATTTAATGTGGAAGCCCACATTTAATAACCACTGCATAGCCGCCCTCCGTCTCCACAACAGGCCACGCAGGGCACACACACAGTCCGCAATGGATCTGCCCTTTAAAACAAAGGAAGATTTGAGCTAATTCTGTTACTTAGCACTCATGAGGAACAACAACACCGGAAGAAAAAACATTTGTCAAAGCCACCCTTGGCTTGAAATATTTCACATATATTTAAAGGCTTGGGAGATGTGTTTTGTCACAGAAGTTAAAACTACAAGATGTCTTTTTTTTCCACTTGTCAAGCTGATGCTTTTTTACACCAGATCATACCCAGGGTCTGTGAGAGAATGGAGAAAGAGAGGGTCCCTACTCAGCTGGCAGAGCGAACAACTCTTAGCTCTTACGTCGGGCATTTTGCTACCGTCGGCTTGTATGTGGACTAGCTCATTTAGCCCACACAGCGACGGGGGCTGAGGCATGTCTTATTACTGGCCCACTTTGGGGGAAACCGGAGCTTGGAGGTGTTAGCTTGCTCAAGGCCCCATGGCTGACTTCAGATCTGGAACTGCAAAACCAGGACTGTGATTCAGGTCTTTCTCATCTCAACCCCCATATTAATAACAACTGCATTAGAAGATCTTTTTAGGGAGCAATTTGGCAATACTAATAAATGGCCCTAAGGAAGCTCCTTCCTTTGGCAGGGAAATTTCACACCCAAGAAAATAGTAATGCATGTGGACAAAGACTCTGTATATAGGGGTTTTCATCATAATGCTATTTAAAATGAAAAAGAGAGCAGGGGGATAACCTGAATTGCCTATAACAGGAGCTAGTTAAATACATCTAGGTGACCTTTATATCCTGCAGACATGTTTTTTAAAATATGAGGAAACATTCCAGCAGGACTGATTGAAAAAGAGCAAAGCTGTTTCAGTACTGTGTGGTCGCAGATAAGAAGACAAAAATAACTGAAAACAGATAGGCCCAAATGTTCACAGCAGTCAATGCGAGGTGGTAGAATTGTGGCACTTATTTTCTCCATATCTGTACTTTCTACAATAAACACATACCACTTTTCTAAAAAGATAAAATCGGTGTATTTTTAAATTGACAAAAAGAGTAACATGAGACATATTAGTACTTCAGTCAGAATGTAGGGACTGGAGTGAGAAAAATAAAGCATAAAGAATGAGAGGAAATTAGAACATCCATTCATAGGTCTTAGTTATTAAATATTTCTCCAGCTAAAGATTTCCAATCTGTGTATCAGAGGCCTCCTGACACAGACTTTGATTCTATTCACTGAGTGTTATCCTCAGACTCCCACCTCATTGGTCAACTGATGCTATGGATTTGACATCCAAATGGTTGGAATGGATAATGGGATAATTGGGCACGCGTCTGCTGGAAGGAATTTATTGAGAAAAAGGAACTTATTAAGAGAAGAGTAAAAGCATCCTCAAATGCACTTCAAATTTCAGGGAGGGGTGAAGCTATTGTGATTCAAGTGTTCAATTTGTGTTTATCACACTTAATAGTTCAGTATGAGAAAAATCTAACTTATGACAGCGGAGTTGAATTTTTATGTGGTAATGGAAGAGTGTTGTTCTTTCCTTAGTCAGTATGCACTGATACTGCACATTTATATTCGTTTTATAGAATATGTAGGAGAATGTTAATCACTTTTAGTAGTTAGTAAGATTTATGGCTTTGGTTTCTCTGTTTTCATGGCATGATTCTGTCACAGTCATGTTCTGTTCGATGTTGAGTTCCTGCTCAAGAAACATAGGCACCCATTGCTCCAGTGGGAAAACACAGGCTGCATTACAATAGAGCTTTCCCAGGAAAGCTCAACAGGTAAAGCAGAATCATCACCTGCCTATGGAGCCCTTTGAAGCATGCCTTCTGTCACAGGAGCTGACGAATGTATAGAGAAATGATGTTCTGATTTCTCCGCCCTGCTCCTGGCAACTTGCCTGACAGCAGAGAGGTGCAGGCAGGATTCCTGCTCCTTGGGGCTCACACAGCCGTGCACCGCAGTGATGTAGAGAGAGGATGCCAAGAGCTCCCGCAGGCTCCCCCCAGGCTGGTGCCCTGCTAGGCAGCCCTTTGTCACACACCAGCTGCCCCCTTCTCTAATCATTTCCGGTATGGGTGTCATGTCTCAGTAAGACTGTTCGAAGGCCTCTCCAAACTGCATGCAGCACTGTACTGGTATGGGAACCCCCTTGGGGTCAGCCCCCTCCCTGAAACCCAACTTACCACGATTTATCCGCAGGGGAGCCCCCATCAGCTTCTCCCCTCCATTAGGTTACAACCACTGCCTCCTGCAAAGGCTCTAGAAAGAAGCCACTAGCTACGTGGAACTTTTTAAATGGAAATTTAAATTCATTACAGTTAAATACAATTTTAAATTCGGTTCCTTTGTCACACTAGCCACATTTCAGGGGTTCCATGGCCACCATGGCTAGGGGCCACCATCCTGGACAGTGCTGATTTACACAAGTTCCATCCCTGCAGAAAGTTTCTACTGGATGGTGGTACCAAGAATGCGGCTCCATCTGTGTTAGGAAACCATTCCTCTTCTCCCCAGAGAGATTTACAGATGTTGTGAGATCAAGATCAGGCTCACTCTGGCTCATCCTGGGCACTTACAGAGAAAGTTCAAATTCATAGTCGCTAATAGTCTAAATCATCCCTTTTTCTTCCCCACTCACATTCTCTTACCCAGTCATAGGGAATGGCTCATTACCCCAGGCTTCCTTCCACCTTGCCATTCCTGCTTTGACTGTGTTTCCTCGTCTTTTCCTGCTGGAAGAATCTGATGTCTATTCTTTAATAAAGACTCCGTTCAAACTCCTCCACAACGCTACCTGACTGGCCCAGGAAAAGTCGGCCCCTTCCTACTGGGTCCTATCCCTTCTACATCTTTATCCTGCCACAGGCCCTCTGAATCCTAATTACCTCTTTGTCGCTTTGAGAGGGGGGACCTTGTTCATCCAGCCAAGCACAGTGCCTTGAATACACAGCTCAGTAAATACGGTGAATCATCAAAAGAGTGAATGAGAATGACCTGATGACTTTTCCCCAGCTTCCATGAAGTCACAGTTCGACCCCGATATCTGAAGAGCGTGAATTCTGTCCTTGCGCCTCCTCCCCAGCCAGTGGCTAACACGGTCTGCCCCCCACCCCCCGCCTCGGGGTGGCTCACCACAGCAACCTCTGAACTATGCTGCTTCCATAGGAACCTTTCATCTTCATTTTGAACTTCTTGCACCCCTCTCCTGTATCCTAGGGGATTTTCTTTTTAATTTAATGAATGGCAGAACAAAGGATCTGATCGGAGTACCCTGCTTTAATAACACATTTTTCAGAAAAGCACATATTCAATATTGTAAGAACAACCTATAGCTCTTCACGTTATTAAAAAGGCAAGCCTCCAAAGGCTGCTAAAATCAAAACATCAAACATCTCTCTGCTTCCTAGCAACAGCATACCAAGTGGTTTTCGCTCTGCTTTTTCTGGCATGCAGGCCACCCTTGTCAGAGAGAGGTAAGTGTTCATGTGTTTGCCACCCAAACGGAGTTTTGAAAGACAGATATGCTAACCATCGGGAGCTCTCCACACTGCTTCTGGGAGAAAAGAAGGGCAGGCCAGGACTGACAGCAGCCTGCCCCATCCGGGGGCCAGAGCCAGAGCTTGGCTTTTCCCCTCCGCCACCAGGAAGGGTCTTTGGCCGGACTGTGTTGTTCTGTTTGGAAGCCAGCTTTCCTGAGAGCACAGGAACATGTTGCTAATCCAGAAGAGGACTAGAAAACCACATTGGGTTCAGGTGGCTTTCCTTGCCCCGTGTATCTAGAAGTTCACAGAAGCAAGTGAAAGCATCTCAGGCTTGTCAGTGTCTGGGCGAGCGTGCGGAAGGGGGAAGGGAGAGGATTCGGGAGACAGTCCTGGCTGGGTGGGCAGAAGTGTGTTTAACTACTAAGAGATTATTAAGAAATTCGCTTACACTTTAATCCTTGAAATTCTGCCCTGACGTCCCTAACCCGAATTGAACAGAAGTAACTACAGGTAGTAGCCAGAAGAAGGCACAGCCCTGTCACATCATACCTAAGAAAACAGCTTCATGCCTAACTCAGTAGTGGCTACCTCTGTTCTTCTCAATACTACGTGGGCACCCTCACCAATTCACAAAAAAGCCCAGCAGATTGGCATAAAAAACAGGGCCAAAAGATTCAAGAATGGGAAACAGGAGGTTGCTTTATTGAGTTGTTAATGGGGGGTGGAGTGAAAACCTGCAGAGCCAGCCCCTAGGGAGTCCAGGCTGCTCCCTCCAGATCCTTCCTGAGCCAGCCACAGTTTGGCACCACAGTGGCTTAAATATTGATGAGAATATTTGATATCAAATATTGGCTTAAATGTTGGCTCTGTGGTTGCATAGGTTCCCAGGACAGCACCGCAAGGCCAGGTATTTCTGGTTGAGCTTGTTTATTTCACAAACTTGATCTAAGGAAATGGGGCAGGACAATCTGGGAGTCTAGCTGTTTCTCTGGTTGTGGATACTGCACTCACTTGCAACCCAGCCTCATCTGATCCCCAACCCCACAGACACATAGACATTAGACCTTTAGCCCACTCCTACGTGCGAAGAATGAATTCATTGAGCCCTTTTGTTTGTGGCACAGAGGAAGGCACAGACATGAACAGAGATGGACACACCTTCAAATTCCAAATGACACAGCAAAGGCTGTTATGGGCAGGAAGTTAGTGCCAATGGGATACGGAGGACTAAGTCCAGAAGGCTTCACACAGTGGGAAAGACACGAGAGCTGGGTCTTGAAGGATGTGTGGAATTTTGATTCATTCCATAATGAGGAAAAGGAAATTTCAGGCAAAAGGAGAAGTGCTGAGTCTCCAAATCACCAGATCTCAGATTTGATGGTCATGTGGTCCAATCACCAATATTAAAAAAGGGGGCCAAAACAAGGAGTCCCTGACAAACAGTCACACAACCTGTTGCCGAAGACTTCGTTTCCTCACACAGCAGCCTGGCAGTCCTATTGTGAAGACATTTCTTGCTTCTAGGGATCCAAATCCTCATCATCTCCAACCTGAACTCACAGGGGTGACACATGAAGCCACCCGGAATCAGTCAACGAGCCCGGGCCCTTGATGACACTTCAGTGATATTCCCCAGCTCCACCATCAGCCTCGTGTGTTCTTCACCTTCTAACATCCGGTGTCCTTCCCCCTGTAACTGCTCTCTTTCTGCCCCGACAGGAATAAAAATCCAACTACCAAAGTAACAGGGAACAGCCTACCAAACCGTTTTGAGAATTATTCACAATGAACCTCTTTTCTGATTGCCTGCACTCTGTTCCTGTCATGTATCCATTTGCCTACTTGTATATATGTAGTTCCAACTTAAAACCTAGGGACTCTACACTTTTACCTAACATACCTTCTCCAGATACTGAACAATACTGATTGCTTTAACCCTCCAGGGTTAAATTCCCCAGGAGGCAAATGGCATTACCTGCATGGCAGGAGCTAGCGTGGCACAGGAGTTCCAGAAATGGTCCTCAGCCTTGGACACCCTTCTAAAGCTAGAGATTGTTTTGTGGAATAACATAGGAGGCACAGAGACCTCCTCTAAAGATAGAAATGCTTATGATTTTCCATAGATGCTAATTTTAACGGGTGTCCTTAGCACTTGCTCTGAGTAGAGACGAAACAACCATCATGCATATTCTGGAACCTAAAATATTTTCTCCCTTGATAAAGTCATCTATGAGAGCATATGTGGAGACTATAATCCCCAGGCTCATAGTTAAGTTTTCTTGTGCCTTAGGGTGGGGGAAGGTGTGTGCACCATCCTGCTATTTGTCCCAGGCGCAGGGGCTACAACTTCAAGGAGGCCAAATCCAGAGACTCCGCAACCCCTAACATGGTTAGAAAATACTCCTCTTGGGGAAAATGAGATATCTTCGCTTGAGTATGAAACACTGCCTCCATGGAGGGGAAAAGCTGACCATGATTAGCAAACATTTGCTGGGTTGTCACTCTCCGAGGGAGAACTCACTGTTTCAGTTTGGGCAAAGATGTCTCACAAGCCAGCCAGGGGAAGGGGAAGCCTGGTCACTACCCCCCTCTAGTGGCCGCGAGTTAGAGTGCCAAGTAACCTCAATTCTTAATCCAGCATTTGCTCCTTACTCCACTTTTGGGGGTCGGCGGGGAGGCTGGCTGATAAAGCAGAACATGAAAACCACTGCTTGTCAGAAAATCAATCACTTTTCTCTTAAACATGTTCAATTCATCACCGTCACGTTCACTGTAAAACAACGGTGAGACTGGTTGGTGGACTATATCCCCGCATAATCTAAAAGCCTCCTGGGCACCTGCCACAGAGAGTAGATGATCTGAGGCACCCCCTGCAAGAGGGCAGGTGAGGTGGGGCATCAGTGGGAAAAAGCCTACGCTTTTTTGGTTTTCGAAAAATCTCATTTTACCTGTGTACTATATCTAGCTTGACCTACTTTGTTTTTGCAAAGAATCTGAAGTACAAAAAACTACCAGACCCTTCACTAAGCAGGAGGTACCATATCTGAGGTGGTAACTACTGAGAGGCCAAAGGTGCCAGTCATGTTCCTGCTTCCTAATTAGTAAAATGGCAGAATCATTACTGTACTAGCAATCTAGGACTCTACGTCTAAATATGGACTTATCCAGTGCTCAACTAGCTCTAAAAACTAGGTGATATTCACGCTTGGAAAGACCTTCCAGAAATGAGAGGGGGATCTTTACTGAGAAAATCTTCAATATCTCTTCTCTGTGGCAAGCCCACCTCATTATATTTCTACCCCCAACATATATACACATCACCTTTGCAACTGTTCCATTCAACACGACAAATATTCATTGGGTGTCTGCTGTGTGCAAAACAACAGGCTGGGCTCAGTGGGGAATCCAGAAGGAAAGAAGAGCCTGCCCTCAGCTTGGGACTTGCACAGTGTCGTGGGGAGGGCAGGGTGAGACTGAACTGAGGAGGCTCCTTCCTTGTGTCATCTCTCATGGGGTCCTCATGAAAAGTAAGTGAGAAAACAGACTGCCCAGTTGCTAAGGAGGAGAGAGAAATTCATCCATACAGGGCCATGAAGGCTAAGAGGTGGAAGCCAGGCAGAGAGCAGGGTCTCCTCTCTTTGCCCAGCCGAAGCTCAACGTGAGAAGCATACATAAGTGGCGCTTTGTTCTTTCTCTCATTTGAGGGTGGCACCCCCGGGGACTCCCAGCAGCCCCAGCAGTCCCCTGTGAAATCTTGCCATTCGTGGCCCAGCGTGCCAGGACAGGCGTGCGTGTCTAGACCACGGCTGCCGGCTGAGAGGCAGGCACTGGGAGTGCATGGTCACGAGGGGCAGTGAGCATCAGCATCTGGAGGCCACACCCCGGCCATACGCGGCAGCCACCCCCAGCCCAGCTGCTTCAAAGGGGCCGATCTTTCCAGAGGCCTTTCTCACATTAGGCCGTGGAGGGCTGCCAAGTCCACAAATCCTCCACTACGTGTGTTAATAAAAGGGCGGCAGTGGTGGCCCCGCCCCCAGAGGACACAGTGCTGTGAACTTTTTCAGATGCTGGGTGCCTTTCATCAAGCATCTGCCGTGCCTTTGGCTCCACAATAAACCAGTATTCACATCCAATCGCTGCACTAGGATGGGGTTTTTGCCCTTTATACACAGCTTGACTGTCCAGGGAAAACTCAGTCACTAGACCTAAGAGAAGCATCCTTCCCGAGGGGCCCACCCCACTCCCGTCAGTGGGCGATGGCACGTGGCCATTCTCAAATTACGGAAAAGAGGTGCAGGGACCAGATATTCCCCAAACCCAAACCATAAACACCATGGGCCAACCACCTTCCTGTAGCTTCCTACCCTCTGTTCAAATGATAGCATCCTCATAAAAGACCCAGAAAGATGGACTGCGAGGCCTGTTTCTAGAAGCAAATGAGAATTTTGCTTTGAAGGCCCCAGAACACTCAGAGCCTCAAAAGTGGAAGAAGTGGGGTTAGGCACATTCCCTCAGTACCTACTGTACACCAGGTGCGTTGCATATGTAAGCAAAATTTATAACAGGAGAAAGAACTAAGACCCCAGGAAGTCAAGCAGATTTTGTGTTTTTTTTTTTTTTAATATCACACAGGTAATAAGTGACAAAGCTAGGTCCATGTTCTCTGCCCTACAACACAGTGCCTAATATGACACATGCTGTTTCTTCCACCCCCTTCTCCTGGTTAGAACCTACTCCTCCTTCAATATGCAGGCCAATAGCTTTCTCAGGGGAGCTTCTGAGATCCCCAAGCTAGACCAGGTTGCTACTTGACATTCTCACGGTGTTCCTGAGTGGCCCTTGTCACAGCCTGCAACTCTGTTCTTATCTGATTGATCCCTCACTC
Organism: Mirounga angustirostris; assembly: GCF_029215605.1. NCBI lineage: Eukaryota > Metazoa > Chordata > Mammalia > Carnivora > Phocidae > Mirounga > Mirounga angustirostris. The sequence continues at coordinate 42,596,605 of NW_026991720.1, forward strand.
CATCCACCTCTCTACGCTCCAGAAAGGGCAGGTTTTGTTCACCATCTTTTGCCACTCTGGTCAAGAGGAGATGCTCAAAACCTATTTATCTGAATGAATCATTTATAGATGGTTATAAAAGTCAAGTCCAGATAAAGTGAATTCTAAGATGACAATGAGAATCAGATGGTTCAATGACCTGAAAAAGTTTCAAGGAGGAGTGAGCATCCCGTGGATTTAAGTACAACCAACGGCCAAGAGGAGTAAGATCTGGAAACAGGCCACTGGGTTAGGCAACCAGGAGTCAGTGATGGCCCTGGTAGGAATAGTTTCGTGGAGTGGGGACAAAAGTATGGAAGGTGAGAAATATGTGAGACATTGAGTGAAGGCCATTCTTTCAGTAGGTTGGCAGTGACGAGGAGAGAAATGGAATGACAGAATGCAGGGAAGCCAGGTGGAGCACTTGTGTGTGTATGTGCACACACGTGTGTTAGGATCAAAGAGACTTGGACATGTTTGGCACCAAGCAAAAAGAAGTCCAAGAGAAGATGTTGAAATTAAAGAGAAGAAGGGGTTAGGTAACTGGGAGACCAATGTCATGAAGAAAAATAGGTAAACATGGAGTCACAAATGTAGGAGAAAGATTGTCCTTCTCTTCACTTACAGTTGCTAGTAAATCCCTGAAAAAAATTCCTGGAAGAAAACACAGACACGTCCTTTTGTTGATACACAGCAGAGTGGGGCAAGGGGTAAAAAAATCAAGGCTACATTCTAAATCAGCAGTTGGATGAGGATCAGTGACCCAATGCAAATACCTAGCAAAGAAGGGGGTAGAATTAAATGAAATTTGCATATGGTGTTTCCAGGTGAGGAAGCACTACAGATGAGGGACAAGATTCCCACCTTTGGAGAATAAGAGTTCCACTCTCTCTCAGTCCATGACCTTGGAGACCCACAGCAAATGAACTAAAATAAGACTAAGCCAAAGTTTTAATCAGGCAGAAATTTAGTGCTGGAGAAATTTAATTGGTCCTTAGCTCCTATGGAGAAAAAAACAATATGGCAGGTTTCTTAAACCTTAATTTTATGATCTAAAATTAATGGTGGAACAATTTTCCCCATCAGAGGACTCAAAATTTAGAAACCACTTTTTTTTGGGGGGGTGGGGAGATTTTCTAGATGTTTTCTTCCTAAATATTTTAAGACTCCCATCTGAAGAGTAAAAGTCTTAACAGCAACCACTGGCAATCCATCTTGGTTTAGGACAGTGAGTGCTCAAAAATCCTACCCATAGGCTAGATGACTCATAAACAGTCACCAAATCATAGACTCAAGAGTCTTAAAAGACCTTCGTGAACATCTACTTGCTGCAGGAATTCCTTTTATAACATCCCTGGCAGATGGTCATACATCTGCATCATGTCTGTGACAATAGCTCAGTAGCTTTTTAGGAAATATCACTCCTGTGATAAACAATTAAGCTTTCTATCTCTCAGGAAGTTTTCTTATTTATTAAAAGAAAATGTGTTCCGTAGCTTCCACCCATTTTCTCAGATTCTACCTTCTGTTCCATTGTGCAATCATTCTATTCTATTCCAGCCTCCATATGATATCCTCTTCAAACACATTACAAAAAGTAAAAAATGCTCCACTTAAAAGTTAACTTTTGGGGAACTTCCACAAATACGGCTATTATACCATTTTGTACTTCCTGTGCTTTTATTTTCTTTACACCTAGCAGCTAAAGGGCATTCAAGTTAAGTATAAACCTTCTTTCCCTTTTATTTATTCTTTCAACAAATCTCTGCTGAGCAGGGCACTGTGTTCACCCCCAAGTTAGGGGCAAAGATGAAAAAGACGGGGTTTCTACTCCAACTACACAATGTGCTAAAATAAATTGTAATAAAAGGAGGAAATCAATGAGTGCTATAAAAAGCAGTACAGTATTACCAGGGGAGTGCAAGGAGAGAGAGCGAGTATTCTGGCAAGGAGGGGAGGGAGTGAGAAGTTAGAAAAGATTACAAGGAGGAGGTTTCATTTGAGTTACATCTTAAAAGAAAGAGCTGGGTTTACCCGGACAAAGAGGAAGGAAGGGCTTTTCAGAAAACTCATATTTTAGAAATACTTTTGTTTGAAATGCCGCGTGTATCATTTGCAAATTCCTGAGCATCAAGAGGAGGAACAAAAGTCTTAGGAAATCACTAGAAAGGTAGGTTGTGCTCAGATAATGGACTGCCTTGTATGCTAAGCTATGAAGCATGAGCCTTATTTGGAGATCAGAGGAGTCATTGACAGATTTGAGCAGAAAAGGGATAGAACAGAACACGTCGCTCAGGAAAGTGAGCTGATAATCATGTGTGAGGAAGGCTGGAGGAGGTGGAGATGGAGAATTAAATGGGGTGGGGGTGAGGGGTCAGGCACCTATTGAGGATGACCCAACCAGGGGTTACAAGAGGGAAAAAAAAAAAAAAAGACCCAACCAGAGATTTATCGGTTTGGCGGAGGGGTAGGGGGTTGCCAGTAGAAACAGAGAGGAGACATAAAGCACATGAGATAGGAGAAGGGATAATCTGTAGGATTTGGAAAAGGATCTCATGTCGGGGCAAAAGGGAAAAGCAAGGGTCAAAGATGCCTCTGGAGATTTGAGCCCAGGTTTAAAGTCTATTAACCAATAAGGAATGCAGAAGTAGGCTGACAGCAAGGAGGAGTGGAAAGAGAGACAAAGAGCTTGTAGTCCAACATCCTGAGTTTCTGCTGGAACATCCAGGCAGTGAAGGGGTGGTAAATGTTTAGCAACCGGCTCCTGGGGAGTTAGGGAGAATAGAACCCCAGATTTGTAGCTTGTGCCAATTTCCAGGGCATAAATTCTCCCACGGTGGCTGCTTGCAGGCTACCAACATGACATCCCAGATCACGAAGCATGGTGTTGGGAAGAGATTCTAATAGCTGTCTCTGGAGAGCCCCTGGAAGCCAGCGCCAGCACACCACCGGCCCCAGTTAACAATGTGCAACAGGCGCTGGAGAGGGGAGACATACATTCCGCCAAGAGGATGCCTTATTTTTCAGTAAACAAAATGCAATTTCATTTTTGTGAGACAAAGTTAACTAACACCATGGCTACAGGCAGACTTGAGGATCCCTACTGATGTGTTCTAACGTCAGCCAAAAGTCCCAAATAAATTATCTCCTTCTCTGTTACCAATGTTCATGTAAACACCATAAAAATGAGCGCTGACAGCAACCAATGAGTTTATGTTAGTCTTATTTTTCATAATGTCCTAGGAAGATTCCTCCTTTAAGATTTATTATTGTTTTGCCTACCATGAAATAGTAACTAAGTGTTTTGCTAAATCAATTTAAAGGTTGCTTTGTTTCATTGCCACCTTTGCAAGTACCTCTGGGCTGCCTACTGTTTTATAATGGCTCATAATAATGCTGCTCAGTCAATCAGAGGATACAATTTGGCTTAAAAAAAACCCTATAAACTACTCTTTATCTCTTTGCAGGTTGTATAAAAATCTAGCAACATGACTGATTAATATTGGGACCATCAGTAATGCTATGAGGTTGGTAAGGCATTGGAATAAGAAGATGAGAAGGTGAGAAAAGTGGATAGCTCATATAAGCACAGTGATTGAAAGTCATGCACCGGGGAAGAAGACAGGAGGAAAGAAGGGAAAATGAGTGGTCAAAAAAGATTTTACTATGACTCAGCAGTGAAAAATGGTAATTTCCCACCCATATCTTTCCAGCGATAGCACAGATACCATCATATGCTTTTTTCCGGACACAGCAGCGAGTCAAGTATTTTTGTGCAAACACTTCTTATAATAATACTTAGGGGAACATAAACTCCTCATTCCTCACATAGCAGCCAAATGATCTTTTAAAAATACAAAATAAATCAAGTCACTCCAAAGATGCCTCATCACATTAAAAATATAATCTACATAAACCCTAATTATGGTCCCCATGCCCCTGACAATCTAAACCCTTCCTGCTTTACATTTTCAACTCTATTTACCAGCTTCAGCTCACTACCTTCCAAGCGGACCAGACTGCCCGCCATTTCTTAAATATGCCAAGCTCATTGCTGCCTTTGGCTGAAACAACCTTCTGGTTTCCTAGAGCAGTGGCTTGCACCTTCTTAACTTTCAGGGCAATTACTAGCTCCTCAGACATTCCTTCTCTGACCACAAGTATCTACAACAATCCCCTGCCTCCACTCCACCACCCTCTCTCAAATCTATTTAGTTGAGTATTGCTTTAGTTTTGGTGGCGTTCCCCAGCGAGGGTGTCAGCTTTGTTGAAGGACCTTGTCCGCCTCATTTCCAGCTGAATCACCAGCACAGTCATCAGCACGTAGAAGGTGCTTGGTAAACATTTGTGGAATGAAAAATGCTCCCATTCCCATTAACTGGACATATTTTTATGAAAGAAAAACAAAAGAATGACTAGTCCTGTCTCCACCACCCTATCCTCCACTATGTCTAAATATAATGTCCTGCCACCATGAATGCCACTTAGAGAAACTGCTTAGCAGCTTAAATAATTTAAATACATGACTTGGGATCTTGCATAGGACCACAGATTGGCCATTTTAAAAAAACACAACCAAGACTGCACGTGCTGACTTTTCCATGACCTACTGAGAGCAACCCACAGTACTTTCCAAGAAGCCTTGCAATAAGGTGAGGTAAACGTAAGTATGAGTTCCTTTCAGTCACTCATTCCTCTAAATAGCATTTACTGAGCATCTACTACACAAAGACATTGTGCTGAGAACATTGTGCGGATATACAGATGGGAAGTCAAAATCTCCATCATCGAAGACATAAAATAGAGTGAGAGAAAGAGATATAAAAGGAATTTTGATGCCAATATATTATATTTGTATATAATATTATATATAGTATTATTTAGAGTATATATATGTATGTACATATATGTGTGTATGTATACATATATATATAGTATAATATATAGTATTATAACAGAGAGATGAAGAAAGTACAGAGAGACAGCAGAAGAGGGAATGATCAGTGGAGTTAAGAATATGGGCAGCAGGGCGCCTGGGTGGCTCAGTCAGTTGAGCGTCCAACTCTTGATTTCAGCTCAGGTCACAATCTCATGGTTGTGGAATTGAACCCCGAGTCAGGCTCTGTGCTCAGCAGGAAGTCTGCTTCTCTCTCTCTCTCCCTCAGCCCCTCCCCCCAGCTCATGCTCTCTCTCTTTCTCTCTCTCTCTAAAATAAATAAATAAAATGTAAGAAAAAAAATGTGGGCAGTATGTTTGAGGAAATTTCATTGAAGGGGGGGACCAGTACTGGCCTATGAGCTCAGTCTTGCATGAGTTTGAAAGGCAAACAGGGGAAAGAAGGATAGCATGGAGAAGAGCAGATATAAAGCCATTAAGCCCTGAAATGACCCTACCTACTTAGGGAATTACAATTAATTTTATATGGCATGAGTGGTTACATATATGCAAGGAAGGACTTTCGCCTTATCAAAATACAACAAAGAGAGCATAGACAGTATAACTAAAACCTAGCTATTTACAAAAATAAGGGCAAAAAATACTGTATAATTAAACAGAATCCAACAGTACGTTAAAAGAATAACATATTAAACCAGGAATATTTATTTTAGAAATGCAAGGTTGGTTTGATATCAAGATATTTAATAATATAATTTTTCATCTTAATAAATGAAATAAAAATAACTATACATTCATGTTGACAGACGAATTACAACATATAATAAATTAAACATCTATTCTGGGTTTTAAAACTTTACAAACATGGCAAAACTGAAACAAAAGGATGTTTCTTTAACACAATGAATGGTATCTATCTCAATGTAAGAAGTCAGAATTATTCTTAGTGATGAAACATTAGAGACATGTCAGTAAATTCAAAAACAAAGGCTGCCTTTTATTACTATTATTAAGTAACAGTATTATAAAGTTATATCCTCTAAAATTACACAAGAATGGAGCACCTGGCTGGCTCAGTAGGTAGAGCATGTGACTTTTGATCTCCAGGTCATGAGTTTGAGCCCCACGTTGGTTGTAGAGATTACTTAAAAATAAAAAAATCTTTAAAAAAATTAAAAATTAAAATTACATATGAAGACAAATAATAGATTTTAGAAAGAGCAAGATTATACTTGGCTTGCAAATTATATGATTGTCTATAATTAAGAAACTTCAGAAAAAGAGAAGTTCTAAAAACATCTTTACTAAATGCCAGCAATAACTGCTTAGGAACTATCCTCTACAAAAAGACCCAATTCACAATACCAACCAGTCAATGTGAGAGAGAACAGACTTAGAAAATGGCTTTTCTCTCTCTATAAAGCAAACAACAAAATGTACTTGTATAAACAAAAGACATTTCCTGCGATAATATAGCAGACTTTATTTTTATATTAAAAAATTCTCCTTATGTAAGCATTCCTGCGATAAAAATAAAAATACTAAATTTGAAAAAAAAATTGTTTTAAATCTCTTTGGCTGCCCAGTGGAAGCTGGGGTGCAGAGGAAGGGTTAATGTTCATTGTGGGAGAGGAATGCATCTGAGGGAGGAGGGACAGAAATTGGAAGCACAAAGAGATAATGACGGTTTACACCAAGGCAAACAGTGGTTGCTAATGCAACCAGGAAAATGGATTTTAGATATGCTTAAAAGCTTCCATCAGCATGATTCAGAAACTGATTGACTATTTGAGCATAAGAGTTATAGAAGAGAGAAGAAACAATGACTTGTACATTCAACAAATATTTGCTGAGTACCTTTTATGTGGCAGGCACTAAATGAGAGACCTGGAACCGTGAATAATGAAATGAGAACATACGTTAATTCAGCATCCTCCTAGGAAAGAGAATGCATTAAAAGATATAAGTCCAACCCACAAAAAGCCTACACATATTTCTTCAAGTACACACAAAAATGAAAATCCAATCTGGAACTTTATTAGCTGGAAATTATGAAGAAATTATGCCTTCGAATGAAAGAGTAGCTGGAGGAGACTCTCAAAGTGTTTAATGAGTGGAGAAGAACATGGACCTTCAGGGAATGGCAGATGCAAAACTCATCAGTGACTTTGGCTCAGACTGAGCAAACTCAGAGGAGCCAGAATCATAGTCCAGAGTGAAATTTAGAAGTAGAAGAGGATCCAGGCCTCTGGACCACTGGTTCTCAAATCTGATTGCACCTTAGAATTACCAGGGAGCATTAAGCAACAGTGATACCAGGGGCTTCGGGCTGCAGAGATTCGGACTTAATTGGCCTGGGTGTGGCCAGGGCACCAGAAAACCCTCGGGTGACTCCCTTGTACAGCTCTAATGGAGATGCAGATGATCCGATCGTCATCACTAGCTAGATCTTGGTACATGGTCTAGATATGTATTGCAATCAGCCACTGCTAAGAAGGCCCTATACTAAGGGTTCACAGATCCCACTAGACCCTAATTCTCCATACGAATCCTCCATCACAGTCAGTAAACTCACTTTTCTAAAATAGGGGAACTAAGATACAGAGTTTTACAATCTTCTACAAGCTAAATAGCTTTTCTAACCTCCAAAGTGCTAAAAGCACATGATAGTCTATTGATTTTCTTTCATCTCCGTTGTTTAAATAAAATTGGGGGGTCAAAGTAGAATCCTACTCCCCCTAAAATTTCACTAAAATAATTTTTACTTAATTTTAGAAATACTGGTTGGCATTGTGCTCTTATAATTTTATCCTTCCATGCAATATTCTAGAAAGAAAGAATATGATATTAAAGAACGCACAATAAATACTGATTGGAAGAGTTTCCATGCACTCTGAGAACATTATATCTGGCCATTAACCTTTACACAAGAATCAGGTAATTGCAGAGGCAAATGTTATTTCAGAACTTTGATGAAAATTATCCCTGTGTACATATCATAAACTCAGAAAAAAATGAACACTCTGGGTCATTATTAGAAACTCCATAGAAAAGAACTGTAGTCTTCTCTCTCAAAGCTCTGTACTCACAATGTCTTTCAACTGAAAGTCACTACAAAACCAAAATTCTCAAAGGAAGGAAAGAGTTAAGGGCAAATAACAGGGCTGCCTGAGATTTCTTGTTAGCAAGACTTTCTCTCCAATGAAAGCATTTCTCAGGTGTCCGTGTGCAGGCAAATTCACTAAGCGGCTGAGGGTCCAGTTGAACTCAGTGCCTGGGGTCCTTCTACTCAAACCAGCAGCCGTGATCTGCCTCACCTGGGATCTGTTAGAAAGGCAGAATGTCAGCCCTAAGCAAAACCTATGAAATCAAACTCTGTGTTTTAACAAGATCACGAGGGATCTGAACGTGCATTGAAATTTGAGAAGTATTAGTTTAGAATAGAGCTACGGAAAATGCAGTCAAACAGCAGCTTCAGCATCATCCTGGAGTTGGGTAGAGATACAAATTACTGGGATCCATTCCAGACCCACTCAATCAGATGCTCTGGGGGTGGGGCCTAGGGCCCAGGAACTGGCATTTTAACTATCTCTACAGGTAATTCTTGCGCACAGCCAGGTCTGAGAAGCAGCTGTCTTGAGCAGGTTTTTGCTCTGCCCACCCCTACCTCCAGAGCACTTACTCTCTACAAATTGATAGAGACCAAAGAATGAGTAGGAGTTAAATGGAAAAGAAAGAGAAGGGATAGCAGCTTCAGAAAGAATGGTCCATCACCCACCATCCATGCCACAGCCTGAGAACTTCTCATCATCTGATGATGGGCCTTATGTTTTCACTCTTTAGAATTTTAGAACAAAATGATAAATCCAGTGGTTTGAAATCTCAGTCTTAATTTATTTTTGCAGAGCCTAACTTTAATTTCTTTTTTTTTTTTTAATAAAAAGTTTGGGTCCTGCCCCACTTTCCCACCCCTATCCCCACTAAAGATTTCTGCAGAGTTTTAAAAGCAAACCTTCACAATGATGGAAATCTTTTGATGCACGTTAGCTCTAAAATACTCATATTATCATTGCTGTTGGTAAGTTTCATTTTTTTTCCCATATTTTCATGGTGATTTCATTGTATGGTAAATGCAGCTGTATCCCTCAAGGAGTTTACTGTGTGTTTCATTGACTCCCTCCCTCTCTCAATAAACATGCATTGAGTGTATCCTATATGTGAGGCCAGAGGTAGGACACTGAGCAAGGCAAACCTAGTCCCAGCCCTTATGGGGCTTCCAGCTGGGCAGGAACAGCTAAATAATCAGACACTTAGCATGTTAAGGGCTATGGTTAGAGCTACCAAGAATGTTGCAGGATGGACCTCCTCTGAGTCCTAATCCTGAGGTAGGGAGCACTGATGAGGAGGATGAAACTCGGTCTGGGAAGTCAGGGATGGAGTTTCTAAGGCTGGCCCTTGATGGAGAAAAGATTTTTCTTTTCTTTCAAAATGCTGATAACCGGGGTTTCATTAGCTCCTTCCAATTCTGTCATTTCCTTGCTATGAGACAGCATTTAGCTTTCTACAGAGAAGAAAAAGCAGCCTGTCACCTTCTCTCAGTGTAGGAAAAGCCCTTGTTCCAAGTTTCTTTGGTCCTCCACAGTACTCTAGATTTGACACACTGCATTGGATTCTATCATAGATTCTTAGTAAAATGTGATTGTTATTTGATTGAAAAGTAAAAGAAGAAAACTTGTTTTCTCCTGAAGTCCTGTATGATGCTCAAGGAAGAGCAATCAAGATTAACTTAGAGTTGGTCGGCGATAAGGGCAGATCTGTATTTCTTCTTTACACTAAATGTTCTCCTAATGAAAGCTGAGTCTATGATTCTTTCTTGTTTAATATTCATGACCCAAACTCTCGGGAGTCAAGGAGAAAAGTGAGTAAGAATGCAAACAAAGAACAAACTTCAAGAGTAGAAGACCAAAAATCAAGCCACTTTTTAATTATAAATAAACTTAGGAGAAATGGAAGGAATTCAGTTGGAAATTATAAACATTGAGAACTTTTGTACAATAAAAAGTAAGGAAACCAAAATATTGAAACTAAAATACCAAATACTAACTCTGTATCCCTGGGCAAGTAACTCAAACTTTTATTCATAATGAAATATTTCAAACAGAAAAGAACAGAGAGTAATATAGCAAGGAGCTATGTACCCAGCATTCAGAATTCACTAATGTTAACATTTTGCTGTATTTGTTTTAGGTTTTTAAAAGGAAGAAAACACTAGAATTATAGTAGAAATTCTTTGATCCCCTCTATCCCTAATTCCATTCCTCTACTTTTCTTCTCAAGGCAAATGATTATCCTTTCTTTACAATAGTTCTACATTTTTACTATATATAATTGTAACCATGAATAATAGGTGGTATTCTTTTATATTTTTAATTTTACACAAATGGTACCACACTGTGTGTATCTCTCTTGAACTTGATTTTTCTACACAATATTGTGTTCTGAAAAATTACGCATGTTGATACCACTACATCTAGATCATTCACTTTAATGTGCAATATTCATTTTTTAAAGACATTCACTGAACCAAAGACAGTAGAGGTTTCCAATTTGGGGTGACTATTAAAAATACTTCCAAGTGTGTATGTGTGTATGTATATGTATTTGCTATCTTTTTGCTATATATTTTGCTATCTTTTTGAAAGCTTAAAAAAATAATTATATTGTATGTTATGTCAATCTTTGGAACATGTTGAGACTTTTTGGAGTCTAATAAATGTCACCTTCTTTTTACAACATTCTATGTATGCCATAATAAATGTATACTCCATTTTTTGAATGCAGAATTCTATATACATCCATTAAATCACACTTGATTCCAATTGTTCAAATTTCTATATTCTTATCAATTTTCAGCTTGACCTATCCATTTCTTAGACTAGTGTATTCAAATCTCTCCTTATGATTAAAGATTTGTCATATTCTACTTGTAAGCTGGACAATTTTTGATGGATGTATGAAGTCAGTGTGACTGGAAACACATATGTGCATGACCATGGCATCTTCTGACATACTGTTTCTAACTTTGTACTTTCACCTTTTTTGCCTTTAATTTTATCTCATATTATTGCTATAATAGCCTTCATTGGTTAGTGTTAAGGATACATTTTTTTCTGTCCCTTTACTTTCAATCTTTCTGTGCCATTTATTTAGGTATTCTTCTTGAAAACCACATATACCATATATAACTTCTTTTTAGAAATCTAATCCTAGAGCCTATAAATTTTAAATTTTTCCAGTTACTGATCTGTTTGGATTTTTGTCTTCCAGGTTTTTATGTTTCCTATTTATAATGGTTTTTCTTCTTTATTTCCCTATTTCCTACCTTCTCCTCTCTTTAGGACAACATAATGTTGTTACTGTCCTACCCAGCAATTCCATTACTGGCTGTTTACTCTACAGAAACAATGAAGATATAAGAAAATATTTGTACATGGAGATGTTCCATGAAGCATTATCTATAATTTTGATTTAGAAACATATGTCCAAAAATAGAGAACATGACTGAAATATTTTATAACCACTACAAATGTTCTGCAGCCTATGTAGCATAAGGAGAAAATGTTGCATGATGTTCTATTAGGAGGAAGAGCAGAATACAAACTTCCATATATTCCATGTGTATGGCTACATTGCAACCATGTATACATAATTTGGTGTTTGGCAGAAAGATGTTCAGCCCATCTGATTTCTCTAAGCAGCATTGCCCTTCTTTGCTGTGGGTGCTATGTGGGTACCCTGGCACATGGGATTTGAACATCTGACTCGTCCCCTGCTGCTTTTAACTCTCAGCAGTCCTAACCAATGATGTGTATACTCATCCAGAAAATTCTCCGATACTCACTGTATTAGTCAGGGTTCTTCAGAGACACAGAACTAACAATGGATGGATGGATGGATACATAGATATGATAGATGATAGATAGATAGATAGATAGATAGATAGATAGATAGATAGATAGATAGATGATAGATAGAGAGATAGATAATAGAGTGAGCAAGAGAGAAAGATTGAGAGAGATTTATCATACTTACAGTAAAGAATTGGCTCACAAGATTATGCAGGCTAGCAAATTCAAAATCTGCAGCTTAGGCTGCAAGCTGGAGATACAGGGATGCTGCAGTTCATGAAGGCAGTCATGCTGGAATGATTCCCTCTTCTTTGAGGGAGGTCAGTCTTTCTCTTTTCCTCTTTTTTAAAGAGTTTATTTATTCATTTGAGAGAGAGAGAGAGCATGTGGGCAAGGAAAGGGCAGAGGGAGAGGGAGAGAGACTCCCAAGCAGACTCTGCACTGAGTGTGGAGCCCGACGCGGGGCTAGATCCCACAACCGAGAGATCATGACCTGAGCAGAAATGGAAAGTAGGACGCTCAACTGACTGAACCACCCAGGCACCCCCAGTCTTTTTCTATTAAGGCCTTCAGCTGATTAGATAAGGCCCACATACATTACAAAGAGTCATCTGCTTTACTCAAAGTCTACTGATTTAAATGTTAATCTCATCTAAACTATGCCTTCACCGAAACATCTAGAATGTTTAATCAAGTATCTGGGTACCATTGCCTAGACAAATTGACACATAAAACTAACCATCACACTCAGATTAACATTATACATTCATCCATCCATCCAGCAAATTTTCATTGAATAACAAATATATGCCAGTTGTTATCTTCCTGCTTACCACCCTCCCACCCACAGGGAATCTGCTCTGGAAGTGTTCTTCCCGTTTGAGCAGGGAAGGCTCTGTAAAAAAAAAAAGAAGATGCAAATATGAATAGCATTGTGCAGAGATAGTAGGATAATTTCTTTTAAATTACCTTTTATAACTCTAAGTTTTATTTTGTTCTGTTTTAATAAAATGAAGTAAGTGAATTCAAAGCTTTTTTAAGAAAAGAGAAAGTGGGAAAACCATAACAAAGAAATGCACTGAAGGTAGAAATTTAGTTCTCAGGGATTTTCAGAGGTTTATGCTTAAATCTTTAACACAAGGAATAAAAGTTCTGGAAATGCTTTTTCATCCCCTTAGGATGGCCTGCATTTATTACATTAGCAGAGTGTCCTTTTAACTGGCCTTACAGAAAACTTTTGATGCCAAATTGGCAGAACGTCTTCTATCTCAACCTTCTGGTTTTGGGTGAAAAATGATTTCTGAAGCAAGTTTGGCTCCTGCTGTGCAAAGACTTTTCAGAGACCCACAGCTTCCAAGGTATTAAATAACAGCTAGCAAGAGTGAAAATTAAAAAATAATAGTAAACAGGGCAATCATAACAATACTTTAGAAAGCCCTTCTTCTAGTTATCATAAAGGTCCTGGGGTTAATAAGATAATGATTTCATGCTTCTCTTTAAAGAGACTGACTGTCAAAAGTGATTGTCAACCTAACAGCTTACTTGCCTGTTTCCTATTACTTATGACTTTTTGACCCTGAAGGGGCCTGGGACAAGATATGGTCTCTTTATATATCTTTCTGAGGAGCTGAATTCAGCGCTTCTGACTCAAGAGACCCTTGAGACATCCTGATAAGAATGTGAGCTTAGTACTTTTGACTCCAGTGGCCTTATAAAAATGGCTGTGACGAGTAGAAAGAGCACAGTTTTAAATCCAGAATTACCTGAGTTTCTGAGGTGGTCTTGCCATTGATGAATGAGACAATTTGACCTGAAGCTCTGACATTTTACTGTATCATAGATAATTCCCCAAACACAAGGGTAAATGAGATTCTGCTTGAGAGGATATAGATATGCATTAATTTTCAGAGTCTGCCCCTCCTGCATGTAGTAAGTATTATTGTCTATGTAACAATAACAATACCCCTTAAGGAAAAACAATGACTTGAGAATACCAATTGATTTTGAAAGTTTATTAATGCGTGATTGCTGGACTGGGATATTTTTGCTGCTGTTGTCAGGCTTCAAAAGTCTCTCCTAACTTCCACAATTCTGTAATTATGAAAAGTGACTAATTTAGAGAGACAAAGAAAATGAGCTATAGAAATCTAATACCTGACAAGTTTTCTTTCTTTGTAAATACAGGAACAAGTCAATAAACTGAGTCATTCGAGACAAAAGGCAGATGGAAAAAACTATATTCCATTTTAGAAATCCTTACTTTATTGTCACCAGACGTAACAAGGCATCCATCCATCCATCCATCCATCCATCCATCCATCCATCCATCCACCCAATATTTTGCTGTACACTACCATTGCCTACTACTAAGTAATGAGATTATACCCATGAATAAGACAGGAAGGTTCCTATCCTCATGGAGTTTATATTCTACCTCATTTTTATCAACGCAAAATTATATGAGTTATTCTTTTTTTTAAATAGGAACTAATTCTGTCACATAAAACGATACTGAACGTCAATAACTGTCATGGAAATGCAAACCAAAACCACAATGAGATACCACTTCACATCCACGAGATTGACTATCATCAAAAAATGAGATAATGACAAGTGTTGGCAAGGGTGTGGAGAAATCAGAACCCAAATTGACTGCTGGTGGGAATGCAAACTGGCAGTCACTGTAGAAAATGGTCTGGCGGTCCTTCAGATGACTAAACATAGAGTTACCATACAACCCAGCAATTTCACTCTAAAGAACTAAAAACAGTTAATCAAATAAATACAAGTGCATGACTATTCATAGCAGTACTATTCAGTACAAGACAATATGATACAATAGCCTAAAGGTGGAACTAACCCAAATGTCCATCAACTAATGAAGGGTAAACAAGATGTGGTGTAGTCATGCCATGGGATATTATTCGGCCATAAAAAGGACTGAAATACTGATACATATTACAACGTGGATGTACCTTGAAATTTATTACTAAGTGAAAGCAGCCAGTCACAAAAGACCACATATTGTATGGTCCCAAGTATATAAGATTGCCTGGGACCAAGGGTGGGATGGGACAATGGGGGGAGGGGGTGGTAACTAAAGCATACAGGGTTTCTTTTTGAGGTAAGAAAAATATTTTAAAATCAACTGTAGTGATGGTTGCACATATCTGTGAATATAACAAAAAACACTGAATTGTACATTTAAATAGATGAATTGTATGTGTATGAATTATATCTCAAAACAACTCTTTAAAAAAAAAGAACTAATTTCATGGCCATTTTCTCAAGAGATCAGTCACCTTTCTCCTAAGGCAATCATCCTATTTCTAAATATTTGTGCTCATTTATCTGTACTGTTCCATTGCATTAAAGTTATTTGTGCATATGTGTATTGTCCCCTGCTGGAATGCAAACACCTGGAGGGCAGGACTTGTATCTGCTTCCTCTTTGTAACCCCAGAAGCACCAAGGACAAAGCCATTTACATGGTAAGCACTTAATACAGTTCTGAGTGATCAAACCATTGATTGGTTCAAAATTAAGAATTATTTGATTAATTGATAATTGGATAATTTTTTAAAAACATGCTGAATGACAATCTTTCTCATTTCCTTGTTTTCCTGTTTTTAGTATGACAGTATGATGACCTGAATCATTACTCAGACCTCTGCAATCTGGCCTGGACCCATCTCTCCAGCCTCATCTCACTGACCCATCCTCTGCCTATACCTGGCTTCCTATCAGTTCCTAAAATAGGCCTTGTTCCTTTCTACCTCAGGACCTTTGCACTGGAGGTCTTCTGCATTGCCCTTACCTGATTCATGCCCACTCCTCTTTGGATGGCAGTTTAAGACTCCCTTCCTTGGAACACCTTCCCTATGGCCCAAGACTACATAGGTTTGTATTATAGCATCTCACAACTCTTTTCACTTTTTTTAAAATCACACTTGGTACTTATCAGAGTTTGAAATAACATTTACCTGTGTGATCAATTAATGCCTTTCTCCTTGCTAGACTGTAAATTCAGTGAGGACAGAGATCCTGCCTCTTTTTTTTTTTTTTTGTTTAGGCATTCCCAAGCCCTGGGACCTATGAGGCACGTGGGAAATACTTTTGAATGAATTCATGAATTGGGTTCTTAATGGTCAATAAAGAAAAACAAATTGCAGGGGGCGGAGCAAGATGGCGGAGGAGTAGACCTGGATTTCGTCTCCTCTCAGGAATTCAGCTGGATAGGGATCAAACCATTCTAAACACCTACAAACTCAACAGGAGATCGAAGAAAAGAAGAGCAACAACTCTCTCATCAGAAAAGCGACCACTTTCTGGAAGGTAGGATGTGCGGAGAAGTGAATCTGAGGCGTTATTCGGGAGGATAGACGGCGGGGGAGGGGCCTCCGTCGGCCGCTTCTGGCAACTGATAGAGCCGCGGAGCACAAAATCGGAACTTTTCAAAGTCTGCTCCGCCGAGGGACGTCACTCTGGTGGCTGAGCGGGGGGTGGAACCCTCCGGGACAGTGTGGTCTCAGGACCCTCGGGGTCACAGAAAGACCGGGGGTGCCTGAGTGCAGCAGAGCTCCCAGGTATCCGAGCAGGGAAGCCGGCTGCAGAGGTGGAGCCCGGCGCGGGCTCTCAGCTCGGGGTGGCCATTGACCGTGATCCCCGGCACGGCCGGGCCCCTGCTCCTCCAGCAGGGACCCAACAAGCGGCAGATCCGGGGAGACTCACCTTCCTCCCCCGGAGGAGCCGCGCGGGAGTGCACCGCAGGGATCTGCTGGGTTTGGAGACTCCACCCGGGGTCAGGTGCCAGAGATAGAAACGCTCGATCACAGGCCGGGTGAGCACGGAGTGCGGCCGGAGACCAGGGAGACGGGAGTGACTGGCGGCTTTTCTCTGGGGGCTCACTGAGGAGCGGGCCCCGAGTTCTCGGCTCCTCCGGGGCGGAGATTGGGAGGCTGCCATTTTCACTCTCCGCCTCCAAAGCTGTACGAAAAGCTCGTAGGGAACAAAAGCCCCAGAGAGCAAACCCGAGCAGATTACTTAGCCCAGACCGGGCAAGGGCGGGGCAAGTCCGCCTCCGGCAGAGACATTTGGAAACCACGGCAACAGGCCCCTCCCCAGAAGATCAGCGAGAACAGCCGGCCAAGACCAAGTTTACCGATCAATGAGAACGGCAGAACTCCAGCGCTAGGGGAATACTGCACATAGAATTCATGGCTTTTTTACCATGATCCTTTAGTCTTTCAAAGTTAATTTTTTTTTTAACTGTCTTTTTTTCTTTTTTCTTTTTTTTTTGAATTTTTCTTTTTCCCTTTTTCAACCAATATCTTATCAATCCCTTTCTTTAAAAAACATTTTTATTTTTCATTTTTAGAGTCATATTCTATCCCTTCATAGTAGTTACCTGTATTTTTGGCTTATATATATGTTGTTCTCTCTTTAAAATTTTGAGATAGTTTCTAACAGATTAAAATATACCCTAAATCTCTAGTATATGGTGTTTTCTATTCCCCTGCCTGATCACATTGTCTCCCTTTTTTTTTTCTTTTTTCTTTTTTTAAATCCTCTTCTTTCTTTTTTCAAACAACTTCTTATCAATTCCTTTTTTATAATTTCCATCTTTACAGTCATATTCCATCCCTTCATCATATCAACCCTTATTTTTGTACATATATAAGTTTTTCTTTCTTTAAAATTTTGGGAGGCACTTTCTTCTAAAAGACCAAAATACACCCAGAATCTAGTGTGTGGCACTGATCTATATACCAGCCTGATCATATTTGATCACATTCTGGTTTTTTGTTGTTGTTGTTGTTTTGTTTTGTTTGTTTTTGTTTTTATCTTTATCTTTTACTTTTTTTTCTTTTTATTTTTTCTCTCTTTCCGTTTCTTTTCCCACTGCTTCAGGTCTTTTCTGATTTGTTTAGAGTATATTTTCTGGGGATGTGGTTACTCTGCTAGCATTTTGTTCTCTCATTAATCTATTCTCCTCTGCACAAAATGACAAGACGGAAAAAATCACCTCAACAAAAAGAACAAGAGGTAGTACCGACTGCCAGGGACCTACTCAATACGGACATTAGTACGATGTCAGATCTAGAGTTCAGAATCATCACTTTAAAGATACTAGCTGGGCTTGAAAAAAATATGGAAGTTATCAGAGAAACCCTTTCTGGAGAAGTAAAAGAGCTAAAATCCAACCAACTAGAAATCAAAAAGGCTATTAATGAGGTGCAATAAAAAATGGGGGCGCTAACTGCTAGGATAAATGAGGCAGAAGAGAGAAACAGTAATATAGAAGATGAAATGATGGAAAATAAAGAAGCTGAGAAAAAGAGAGATAAACAACTACTGGATCACGAGGGCAGAATTCGAGAGATAAGCGATACCATAAGACGAAACAACATTAGAATAATTGGGATCCCAGAAGAAGAAGAAAGAGAGAGAGGGCCAGAAGGTATAATGGAGCAAATTATAGCAGAGAACTTCCCTAATTTGGGGAAGGAAACAGGCATCAAAATCCAGGAAGCACAGAGAACCCCTCTCAAAATCAATAAAAATAGGTCAACACCCCGACATCTAATAGTAAAACTTACGAGTCTCAGAGACAAAGAGAAAATCCTGAAAGCAGCTCGGGAGAAGAGATCTGTAACCTACAAGGGTAGAAACATTAGATTGGCAACAGACCTATCCACAGAGACCTGGCAGGCCAGAAAGGACTGGCAGGATATATTCAGAGTACTAAATGAGAAAAATATGCAGCCAAGAATACTATATCCAGCTAGGCTGTCATTGAAAATAGAAGGAGAGATAAAAAGCTTACAGGACAAACAAAAACTAAAGGAATTTGCAAACACAAAACCAGCTCTACAGGAAATCTTGAAAGGGGTCCTCTAAGCAAAGAGAGAGCCTAAAAGCAACATAGACCAGAAAGGAACACAGACAATATACGGTAACAGTCACCTTACAGGCAATACAATGGCACTAAATTCCTATCTTTCAGTAGTTACCCTGAATGTAAATGGGCTCAATGCCCCAATCAAAAGACACAGGCTATCAGACTGGATTAAAAAACAAGACCCATCGATATGCTGTCTGCAAGAGACTCATTTTAGAACCAAAGACACCCCCAGATTGAAAGTGAGGGGGTGCAAAACCATTTACCATGCTAATGGACACCAAAAGAAAGCTGGGGTGGCAATCCTTATATCAGACAAATTAGATTTTAAACCAAAGACTGTAATAAGAGATGAGGAAGGACATTATATCCTACTTAAAGGATCTATCCAACAAGAAGATCTAACAATTGTAAATATCTATGCCCCTAACATGGGAGCAGCCAATTATATAAGGCAATTAATAACAAAAGCAAAGAAACACATCGACAACAATACAATAATAGTGGGGGACTTTAACACCCCCCTCACTGAAATGGACAGATCGTCTAAGCAAAAGATCAACAAGGAAATAAAGACTTTAAATGACACACTGGACCAAATGGACTTTACAGACATATTCAGAACATTCCACCCCAAAGCAACGGAATACACATTCTTCTCTAGTGCCCATGGAACATTCTCCAGAATAGATCACATCCTAGGTCATAAATCAGGTCTCAACTGGTACCAAAAGATTGGCATCATTCCCTGCCTATTTTCAGACCACAATGCTTTGAAACTAGAACTCAATCACAAGAGGAAAGTCGGAAAGAACTCAAATACATGGGGGCTAAAGAGCATCCTACTAAAGAATGAATGGGTCAACCAGGAAATTAAAGAAGAATTAAAAAAATACATGGAAACCAATGAAAATGAAAACACAACTATTCAAAATCTTTGGGATGCAGCAAAGGCAGTCCTAAGAGGAAAGTATATAGCAATACAAGCCTTTCTCAAGAAGCAAGAAAGGTCTCAAGTACACAACCTAACCCTACACCTAAAGGAGCTGAAGAAAGAACAGCAAATAAAGCCTAAACCCAGCAGGAGAAGAGAAATAATAAAGATCAGAGCAGAAATCAATGAAATAGAAACTAAAAGAACAGTAGAACAGATCAACGAAACTAGGAGCTGGTTCTTTGAAAGAATTAACAAGATTGATAAACCCCTGCGGCGCCTGGGTGGCTCAATTGGTTAAGCGACTGCCTTCGGCTCAGGTCATGATCCTGGAGTCCCGGGATCAAGTCCCACATCAGGCTCCCTGCTCGGCAGGGAGTCAGCTTCTCCCTCTGACCCTCCTCCCTCTCATGCTCTCTGTCTCTCATTCTCTCTCTCACAAATAAATAAAAAATTAAAAAAAAAAAAGATTGATAAACCCCTGGCCAGACTTATCAAAAAGAGAAGAGAAATGACCCAAATCAACAAAATCATGAATGAAAGAGGACAGATCACAACCAACACCAAAGAAATACAAACAATTATAAGAACATATTATGAGCAACTCTATGCCAGCATATTAGATAACCTGGAAGAAATGAATGTATTCCTAGAGATGTATCCACTACCAAAACTGAACCAGGATGAAATAGAAAACCTGAACAGACCTATAACCACTAAGGAAATTGAAGCAGTCATCAAAAATCTCCCCCAAAACAAAAGCCCAGGGCCAGATGGCTTCCCAGGGGAATTCTACCAAACATTTCAAGAAGAATTAATACCTATTCTTCTGAAACTGTTCCAAAAAATAGAAATGGAAGGAAAACTTCCAAACTCATTTTATGAGGCCAGCATTACCTTGATCCCAAAAACCAGACAAAGACCCCATCAAAAAGGAGAATTACAGACCAATATCCCTGATGAACATGGATGCAAAAATTCTCACCAAAATACTAGCCAATAGGATCCAACAGTACATTAAAAGGATTATTCACCACGACCAAGTGGGATTTATCCCTGGGCTGCAAGGTTGGTTCAACATCCATCAACGTGATACAATACATTAACAAAAGAAAGAACAAGAATCATATGATCCTCTCAATAGATGCAGAAAAAGCATTTGACAAAGTACAGCATCCTTTCTTGATCAAAACTCTTCAGAGTATAGGGATAGAGGGTACATACCTCAATATCATAAAAGCCATCTATGAAAAACCCACAGCGAATATCATTCTCAATGGGGAAAAACTGAGAGCTTTCCCCCTAAGGTTAGGAACGCGGCAGGGATGTCCACTATCACCACTGCTATTCAACATAGTATTGGAAGTCCTAGCCACGGCAATCAGACAACAAAAAGAAATCAAAGGCATCCAAATCGGCAAAGAAGAAGTCAAACTCTCACTCTTTGCAGATGATATGATACTTTATGTGGAAAACCCAAAAGACTCCACCCCAAAACTGCTAGAACTCATACAGGAATTCAGTCAAGTGGCAGGATATAAAATCAATGCACAGAAGTCAGTGGCATTCCTATACACCAACAACAAGACAGAAGAAAGAGAAATTAAGGAGTCGATCCCATTTACAATTGCACCCCAAACCATGAGATACCTAGGAATAAATCTAACCAAAGAGACAAAGGATCTGTACTCAGAAAACTATAAAATACTCATGAAAGAAATTGAGGAAGACACAAAGAAATGGACAAACATTCCATGCTCATGGATTGGAAGAACAAATATTGTGAAGATGTCAATGCTACCTAGAGCAATCTACACATTCAATGCAATCCCCATCAAAATACCATCCACTTTTTTCAAAGAAATGGAACAAATAATCCTAAAATTTGTATGGAACCAGAAAAGACCCCGCATAGCCAGAGGAATGTTGAAAAAGAAAAGCAAAGCCGGCGGCATCACAATTCCGGACTTCCAGCTCTATTACCAAGCTGTCATCATCAAGACAGCATGGTACTGGCACAAAAACAGACACATAGATCAATGGAACAGAATAGAGAGCCCAGAAATGGACCCTCAACTCTATGGTCAACTCATCTTTGACAAAGCAGGAAAGAATGTCCAATGGAACAAAGACAGTCTCTTCAACAAATGGTGTTGGGAAAATTGGATAGCCACATGCAGAAGAATGAAACTGGACCATTTCCTTATACCACACACAAAAATAGACTCCAAATGGTTGAAAGACCTCAGTGTGAGACAGGAGTCCATCAAAATCCTAAAGGAGAACACAGGCAGCAACCTCTTTGACCTCAGCTGCAGCAACTTCTTCCTAGAAACATCGCCAAAGGCAAGGGAAGCAAGGGCAAAAATGAACTATTGGGACTTCATCAAGATAAAAAGCTTTTGCAAAGCAAAGGAAACAGTCAACAAAACCAAAAGACAGCCGACAGAATGGGAGAAGATATTTGCAAATGACATATCAGATAAAGGGCTAGTATCCAAAATCTATAAAGAACTCATCAAACTCAACACCCAAAGAACAAAGAATCCAATCAAGAAATGGGCAGAAGACATGAACAGACATTTTTCCAAAGAAGACATCCAAATGGCCAACAGACACATGAAAAAGTGCTCAATATCGCTCGGCATCAGGGAAATCCAAATCAAGACCTCAATGAGATACCATCTCACACCAGTCAGAATGGCTAAAATTAACAAGTCAGGAAACGACAGATGTTGGCGGGGATGTGGAGAAAGGGGAACCCTCCTACACTGTTGGTGGGAATGCAAGCTGGTGCAGCCACTCTGGAAAACTGTATGGAGGTTCCTCAAAAAGTTGAAAATAGAGCTACCATATGATCCAGCAATTGCACTACTGGGTATTTACCCCAAAGATACAAAAGTAGGGATCCGAAGGGGTACGTGCACCCCGATGTTTATAGCAGCAATGTCCACAATAGCCAAACTGTGGAAAGAGCCAAGATGTCCATCGACAGATGAATGGATAAAGAAGAAGTGGTATATATATACAATGGAATATTATGTAGCCATCAAAAGGAATGAGATCTTGCCATTTGCAACGACGTGTATGGAACTGGAGGGTATTATGTTGAGTGAAATAAGTCAAACAGAGAAAGACATGTATCATATGATCTCACTGATATGGGGAATTCTTAATTGCAGGAAACAAACTAAGGGTTGCTGGAGTGGGGGGTGGGGTGTGAGGGATGGGTGACTGGGTGATAGACACTGGGGAGGGTATGTGCTCTGGTAAGCGCTGTGAATTGTGCAAGACTGTTGAATCTCAGATCTGTACCTCTGAAACAAATAATGCAATATATGTTAAGAAAAAAAAAAGAAGAAGAAGAAGGTAGCGGGAGCGGAAGAATGAAGCGGGGGAAATCGGAGGGGTAGACGAACCATGAGAGACGATAGACTCTGAAAAACAAACTGAGGGTTCTAGAGGGGAGGGGGGTGGGAGGATGGGTTAGCCTGGTGGTGGGTATTGAGGAGGGCACATTCTGCATGGAGCACTGGGTGTTGTGCACAAACAATGAATCATGGAACACTTCATCTAAAACTAATGATGTAATGTATGGGGATTAACATAAGAATAAAAAAAATACTAAGAAAAAAAAAAGAAAAGAAAAACAAATTGCAGAAGAACCTCAGTGCTAATAAGAGCAAGACTTCATAAATCCGCAGTTCACATGTTGAATCTGGTTTCAGGAGCAAAAGTCAAAGGAACAATGAGAATCCATAAACGGAACTGCTGGACACACCCGGGAGTCAAAAATTCAAGTAGTGTAGCCCGTGGCTGGCTGAACGGGCAGCTGCACAGCCTGAGAGGTAAATCCCTGGGGCTTTGTGCCCATGGGGATGGAAGTGACCTCCCAGAGATCCTGGAAAAACACGTGCCAATGTTGCTGTTTGTGGTGGAACTTATAAGAGGAAGGGGATGAAGCACATGACCACATGATGACAGCTGCCTAAAAATGGAAACCCAGGTTTCTTCTGCAGGCATCATCTCCCCTAGCTTAAAAACAGAAAGGCAATAAAAATGCCAATTGTGTCAATAAATGCTGTCAGTAAGAGAGAAGATGCGCCCACACTCATGCACAGGAACAGCTGTAGTGACAAACCGTTAGAGGACTCCAGCAGGAGAAGAAGAGACTGGGACATTGCCCAGACTACATCCCAGCAGCAGGGAGGTATGGACAAGAAAGAGGGAACCTACGGGGGAACCCTGGATTGCAGTTGGGTAATTAGGCCCCTCACCAAACTGTGTTCTGGGCCACTTTGGGAAGATGACCAGTTACCACGAGACCATGTTTGGTAACTACAGGATACTTTAAACTGAGCTTCTTGTTGAAAGTCCATAAAATAATACAAGCAAAACCCTTAGCATACTACCTGGCATATGGTAAAGAGTTAATAAATGTTAATTTTTTAAATTGTTACTATTATTCAATTCAAGGGGTGATATTTCATTGTACAACTTGCTACCAAACGGCACAGACAACATTTGCTCCAATGTACTGAAAGCATTCTAAATGGTTAAAAAAAAAAAGAAAAAAAAGTATGCTGATCAAAATAAATTCCAGATGCAGTAAAGATTTAAAATAAAATAAATGAAACCATAAAAGTATTTAAAAATTTATGTATGTTTTTATGCAATCTAAGGGCAACTAAAACCCATATAAGCATAAATACAAAAGGAAAACCCATAAACCACAAAGAAAAAAACATATATTTGACTACTAAAAAAGGTAACACTTGCCTATGATATAAACTACTAAATCAGAATAACAAAAACAAATGAGAAAAACTGCAGCATATTGTAAAAGGTTAATATCTTTAAAATCAAAAGAACTCCCCCAAATCAGTAAACCAAGATAAATACCATTAAAAATGAGAAATCAATTTTTACCTATCATTTTAAAAAGAAATTTTTTCTTTGTTTTTGAGTTTTTTAGATTTTTGTTGTTTATCTTTTCATGAGTTTATTTTTTTCTTTCAAGTTTTCATTTGTTTTAATTAAAATACTGTTAGAAGGTTTCTTGCTCACATACTGCTAGTTAAAATATAAATTTGTCTTAGCCTTTCTGGTGGCAGTTGAGAAACATATATGTACATGTATATATATATGTATCAAAAGTACTGTTTGACTAGAAATTTGTATGCTGTTTGACTAGAAATTTCATTTCTGAAAGTTTATCCTAAGGAAATGAAGATAAGCACAACTATTTAGCTGCGAGTTGTGTTCATTGCAATGATATTTAAAGTCATTATAAAAAAACCCTTAATGCCCAACATTGGCAGAACGGTAACATGACTGTTTTATCTCTATGTATATGAAATGAGTTAATATTTGTAAAGCAACTAAAACTTTGCCTGTCATATAACAAACTTTATGTAACTATTAATAAATGAAAACAAAAATAACTGAGTATATAAGAACATTTACTGGTATGGAAGGATGTGAATAATATATTGTTAGATGAAAACAACAGGTTATAGTGGTATACACAATATGATTTGCCTGTTGTAAAGTAAGTGTATATATGTGTATATGTATACATGTATACCTCAGAATAATAAAAAACAGTTATCCTGATGGAGTTATTTTTATTCTCTACATTGTCCGTGTTTCCTAATTCTTCTGCAGCATTTATGAAATGTGTGTAATACATTTTTTAAAGCATACTGGTTGAATTTTAACTTGCTAAAAAGGAAGAATTTTATAAATCTTATGAACTTTCCCAAGAGTTTAAATGTAGAATTTATAGAAACCTTTCTATAAATTCTATTTAAAAATAGTCATGTCCATTTTTTAGCAACCATTTAGATAATACAAGATTTTTTTTCTTTTAGGTTCATTTCAGAATTGACAGAAATTCCCACAGACCACAATTTTGCCTTAAATTATTTTCTCTTCAGAGGGCTGAAAGGGTGTTAACCTGTGAGCTCCACACAGATTACCAGAGAATTATTTATCATCATCCAATGCCAGCTGAAATCCAAACCAAAGTCTTAAATCCAGATTTACTCCACCTTGTTATCCCCAAATGAGATTTATTTCCAGCAGACCACCCAACTGCCTCCAAATGATTGTAACATTCAGACCTCAGCCAACCAATGAAGTCTTTACAATCCAATTAGATCAACAGTGAATTCCATTTGATTGATTGTGCAGACAAACCATATTCATAAAAACGGAACTGGGGGACAAATTAAACTTGAACAAAAAGATTTGATGCACAGCCACAGATAGGTAAAACCTCAGGTACAGCTCACCAGGACAAAACCTCTGCTAATAATCTAGAACTGAAATATTATGCTACCAAGTCTCTGATTTCCCATTTAAAATTCTATGAAACAGCGGGAGAGTCCATAAAAGCTTAAGAAAAAAATAATAAATAAAAAGCCGTCTCCCCTCAATAACTTTCCAATGAGCTGTTAACAGGATCATGTCACTGAAAACTAATTTAAGCATTAATGTCGCATATGGAAATCCCAGCACTTTACTTTCTCTTTGCCTTGCTCTCAAAGCAGGTTCAGCCAGTAGCTTTAAAGGAAAACCACTGAACCAGAAGGACTTTTTCCCTTGGAAACATTTTAAGAGCAAAAGCAATCTTTATCTTTCCACATACATTTGAGAGTCCTTGTTAGTCCCTCTTATACCTTAACCCAGAATTCTACCATCATCCCACTACCCTAAGATTAATATTGTTCTACTCCTAATTCTTCACATTCTTATCCGATTATTCAATCTGGGTGCATTTCTCCCTTCAAATGATAAGTTTTTAAATTAAAAGACAGCATGCACTGGATTAGGAAGAATAGCTTTGGAGTCTGAGGCCAGCACCTTTGACTCCCACAGGGAACTTCCTTCCCAGATGCGGCTCATCCAGGGTCTCCATAGGGTACAACTAAACCTTTCCACCCTACATCCATTTGTACTGATGCTTCCAAATATCACAGGAACACGCAGTATATAAAGCCTGAAAGCACATACAACAGTGATGAGGAAAGTGACAAACATACTACTTCTGTGATTTCCAGACCAGCAGGCCAGCTGTTGTTCTCATCACTACATCCTTTCCTCAACTCTCCGGAGGCTTTGCAATCTGGCACTAACCCTCAGTGCTGCACTAATCGCACCGAACAGGAAGCGAATGCTAACCTGTACATCTACTTTCCTTCTCTCCCTGCTGCCCCACACCCTCACTCCCAACAAATACAGACACTGAGGGGGTGGGGGAAGCGGGGCGGGGAAGGAGCAGGGAAGTTGTTGGAACATGCTGGCCTGGGATTGGCAATTCAAAGCAATAAGACCTTGGTGCTTATAAAGCCAGGTGTCCTTTGCCTGAGAGAAGACCAAAGATGATAAAAATGCAAACTACAGAACAGAGCCAATGGATACACAGCCAGCAAAATCCACTGCACAGGAGAGCCAGCAGAAACCTTGATACTTGGTTCAAAATCAGGTCACTGCTTCAAAATCTCGTCAGAAGCATGATTTCATTTGAAAGGCTTCTAGGGCAGTGGAGGGTTTTCCTTGGGTGGCATTTTCCACCTCACTGTATAGTTACTGTCAGCAGATTCTACATAACATTAAAAACCAGAAGGATCAAGAGCAGCTCCTTCATTCTGCAAGGATGAAAAAGAAGCCAGAGCAAGAGAGAGCAAACAACCCATTGGTATTGGTTCACCACAAGAAAGTCTAATTTTGAAAGAATCCTTTTAAGTGCTAACACACTCAGGATCGATTAGACTAAAGAAAATGAATTTCTAAAACCAGGTTGGCAGCAGGCATCTGGCATGGAGGATATTTTAATCTTGAGGCAGAAATCATAACTAGTCCAGCTTTGCCTCCCCCAGAGCTTGACCAGTACCCACCTACAGTGGGAACTCGATAACTTCTGACGGAGCTAAAGTCTCTTTATAGCTTTTTGTATTATGCCAGTCAAGAAATCTGAAAAAGGATAACAAATTAATAGGGCAGCTCTCGGAGGACCTGGAGAACCGAGTCAAAGTAGAATCTGTACTCTAATTGCGATGCTTAATTTTACAGGTCAACTTGTCTAGGCCACAGGGTACCCAGATATCGGGCCAAACTTTATTCTGGGTGTTTCTATGAGGGTGCTTTTGGAAGAGATTAACATTTAAATCTATAGTCGGAATAATTCAGATTTTTCTCCCTAATGTGGGCGGGCCTATCCAATCAGCTGAAGGTCTGAATAGAGCAAAAAGGCTGACCCTACCTTGAGTAAGAGTGAATTCTTCCTGACTGCCTTCCAACGGGGACATTGTTCTTTCCTGCATTTGGACTTGAACTAAAACACGGCCCTTCCTGGGTTCTTGTGAGCCTGCTGCTGCTTGGACTGGAACTACACCATTGGCTCTTCTGGGTCCCCAGCTTGCCAACTCATCCTGCAGACCTTGGGACTTGTTAGCCTTCATAATCATGGGAGTCAATTCCTTACAATGAATCTCTTTACATATCCTGATGGTTCTGTTTCTCTGGAGAACCCTGACTAATATGCCACTCCACTCAAAAATCATAATCCAGGTTGAGGGGGTATAAAATAGGTGATGGGGATTAAAGAGCACACTTATGACGATGAGCACTGAGCAATGTATAGGCTTATCGAATCACTGTATTGTACACCTGAAACTAATATAACACTGTAAGTTAACTATACTGGAGTTAAAATTAAAAACTTAGTGAAGTTTTAAAAACTCATAATCCAACCTCTCCCATGCCTGCCCACTTTTGCAAGAAATAATTTAGGCTCCGTCTAAGACTAAGGCCATCTGGTAACCCATATTGGGATAAAAACTCAAACTATATAATACTCAAGGGAGTGTTCAATGTTTAAGAACATTCAAAAATCCATGGGGATTGTCAGGGCCTTTTTCTTGTTCCAACCCAGGAGTTTGGCATCAGGTGGAAACAACTCTAAATTTCATGTTTGCTATGTAAATACCTAAAAATATAGACAGAAACAATGCAGTCAAAAAGTACTCTCCTTTTCTCCACTGATACTCAGGATCCCTGATAATGTTATGGAGAAACCCTAAAACAAGGAATATCACCCTTAAGTAAGAGAGTCAGCAGCAAATACACTATGTGCCACTCAACATATCATGTTGTTCTCTAGCATTCTGAAGATTGGTGACCAAGAGAAGGTAGTGGAAGAAAATTAACACAGAAACCGAGAGATCTGGTGTGACCTCAGTGAATGGGTCAGTTCCAGATTCCATTAATAAGGTGACTTCACATCCACGGAACCATAATGACAGTGTCCTCTGCCTGTTTTACATGCCTCCTTGGCTTATCCAGAGTTATGATTTAAGGCCATTTCTAATAAGCCAAGCTCATTTCATCACACTGGAACAGCCAAAAATGTACAAATGTAGGACCAATATGCCAGGGATTAGTAGACGTAAAGATGAATGATTTCCATTTACCTGTCAAAATTGCTGTTAATAATTAGACATCAAGAATCAGAACAGGCCTTCCATTGATACTTTTAAATCTCTACAAAATCCTGTAGATCCAGGATCATAATCTGAAAAGGGTTTCTCTTTGTTCTGTTTTATGTTATTTCCTATCACTACACTGGCAAATGAATATATAACATTTTTTCTAATTACAAACCTTTGTTGAGCATTTATTATATCACAGCTTTGTACTAAGTACTTTAAATATATCATATAACAGTTACAAAAATCTTATGAGCTAAATTTTGTATTATGATGTGTACTTTATAAACGAGGAGTTTAAGGCCTAGAAAGTTTTAGTCATGTTCCTAATGACACACAGTAATGGTGCACGCAGGATTGGAGCCCAAATGGTTAGACAATAAGCCCCCACTTTTACCTATTAAACCAAAACACAACACATCAAAGAACCAAAAGTATATAACCTTATATGTCACACAATTTCTACCAAAAATAAAAACTCCTGATATGACGTGAAATGAAAAGGAGTCCCATTGGAAAAACAATCCCAAAACATCGAGAGCTGCTCTAGATTTATTTTTTAAAGACCGAAACACACAAGAAAGGAGAAAAACACCTGGACCAGAGTTGGTGTCATATTGCTATTTTACTTCCGAAAAAAAACTAAATCTAAGTCCAAATTACATAACACTCCAAATGGCTTACTTAGTTGCTTCTGCTCCAATTTAGTCTCTGGAGGATGTCAGCCAGAGCCATGCTCAGAGGTTTGGCAGAAATTATAAAGTCTGAGAGAATTAGCATTCTAATGTCCAGAGGATACAATGACAAATTAGTTTGAGAATGCTAAACAGTTAATAAGTCATTCAAATTGGCATGTCCCAATTGAGAATAAGATGCTGCATGTTGAGTTGCCACATCTACTGCTTATATGTGCTAAAAACAAAGACTTCTATAAAGAAAAGAATTATTCTAATCATGATGAACCTCTCCTGCTTCAAATAACTACTGAGAGCCTCCAATGCAAGGAATGTCATGCTAGGAAATGTGAAATATAAATGTGACATAGTCTTCAGTTTTGTGACACTTAACACCCTCTGCTCGAGGAGGTGGGAAATGAGCTGAAGAAAGGAGAAACAGTGACAGAGGATCTAAATTCCAATTCACGTCCACAACAGGAGGCTGGGTAGTTCGGTTATCAGCCAGTCAATGGAGTAGTCAATTCATGTAGGAGTTCAGAAAAAAAGAAAAAGTATGTGTCTTTGGTGGACAGGAAAAACTTTAAAAAGTCATGAAATTTGAGCTGGAGATGGAAAGGTGGGTAAGATTTGGAGAGACGAGAAAGTAGATTCCAGGCAAAAGGCCTAAGCAAAAGGCCAGAGGCACAACAGAGCAGGGCACACTCAGAGTTTGTCAGCTAGACCAGAGTGTTTGGAAAGTAAAAACTGACACCACAGAAATACAAAGGATTATAAGAGAATACCGTGAAAAATTCTATGCCAACAAATTGGACAACCTCGAAGAAATGGATAAATTCCTAGAAGCATACAATTTTCTAAAATTCAATCAGGAAGAAATAAAAAATCTGAATAGACTGATTATTAGTAACAAAATTGAATCAGTAATCAAAAACCTACCAATAAGTAAAAGTCCAGGACCACATAGATTCGCAGGTGAATTCTATGAAACGCTTAAAACCTATTGTCCTCAACCTATTCCAAAAACAAGAAGAGGAAGGAAAGCTTCCAAATATATTCTAGAAGGCCAGCATTACTCTGATACCAAAACCAGACAAAGACACCACAAAGAAAGAGAACTACAGGCCAATATCCTGATGAACATAGACGCAAAAAATCCTCCAACAAAACACTAGCAAACCACGTTCAACAATACATTAAAAGGATCATTCACCACAATCAAGTGGAATTTATTCTGGGGATGCAAAGATGGTTCAATATTTGCAAATCAATCAATGTGATATACCACATCAACAAAATCAAGAATAAAAATCATATGATCCTCTCAATAGAAGTCAGAAAAAGCACTTGACAAAATTCAACATCCATTCATGATAAAAATCTCAACAAACTGGGTTAAGAGGGAACATATTCCGACATAATAAAGGCCATATATGAGAAACCCACAGTTAACATCATATTCCATGGTGAGAAACTCAGAGCTTTTCCTCTAAGACCAGGAAAAAGACAAGAATGTCCACTCTTGCCACTTGTATTCAATACAGCGAAGTGTTTATTTTACAGAGTTTGTGGGGTAGAGACTGGAGCAATCCTTACATGCCAAGCTAATAAGTTTGGACTTTGTCCATCAAGTTAAGGGAGCCGCTTAAGACTTTAGATGAGAATACCGGAGAGGTCAAAGCAGCACCTGAGTGTGGAGCTCAGCAGGCAGAGAGCGTTAGAGGAGAAAACAGTCTAGCAGGGGCACATATGGAGGAGTCTGGAGCAGTAGTTCAGGCTCGTGGAGATGAGGGCCTCACTGTGCCCGTGAGTGAGAAAGGCGGGTAGAGGAGGGCAGTGATGCCGGTCAAGCCCTATCTACACACGCACTCGGTGCCTAGATGCTTTGTGTTCATGTCCAGTTGGGTTCTAACGACCACCCAAAGTAGAGCTCTTATTCATCCCATTTCACAGAGGAGGAAAGCTCAGGAAAGTTACCCAGTCACAGAGCCAGTAAATGGGAGAAATGATATGTGCATAATTTCTTAGGATAACTCAGCAGAGGCAGTAACTGATTGAAGAGGGTGTGAAAAGCAGGATAGAGTAATTATGCCTAATCACACCCACAAGGTTTCAAGCAGAAAAGACTAAAGGTCTTTCCTAATCAAAATATGAACCAACAGGAGACATAAGAAAGTTGGGTCCCCTTTCCAGGGTAGTTTTCTCTGTAAGTGTGTGGAGTGTGCCCCTGACAGAGGATTGTATTCTGTTTGTTCCCACCCAGGCTTGAAATTAAGCCCCCTAAGCTTAGTTGGCATAAGCTTTGGGTACATAGTCTTGTGGCACCTGTGGTCAGGTCCACGTGAGTATTATATTGATAAGAATCAACAATACCTTTTGGAAGATACTTGGGAGCTGGGAGACTGAAGGCCTGAATATCAATCCACTGCTTATGGGACTGGGCCGCCTTTGGAAAATAGGTCTGCAATCTAATCATTCCCCTCTCCTTATCTGTTAAAGGTCAGCAATGAGAATTGTCTCAATGCTCCTCTGGCTCAGGGGCAATGTTAGCTTGAATGAAATAGTGTCTCTGATTCACATGGAAGACAGTTAATTTACTTACCTCAAGGCACATGGACCCTTTAGAAAGGACATGGCCACCTTTCACCTTTCTTAAATAGGACTGTGAAGTAAACATGCACTTTGTCCCTTAGATTGTCTCATACTCTAGAAGTCAAAAAGGGACTAAGTTCATCCTCATTGAGGAATCCACGTATCACAAATTATTTCATCTTCCACTGGAAAAATAACTTGACTCATGAGTCAAAGATCAAACTGTTCTCATCACTGGTGAGTCCAGACACTACTGTTAGCACTCTGTGGTGAACTTGGTTACTAAGCATAAATATGATTGACTTTGACAGGTCCTCAGGTGTTAGTTTTCTTCCAGTGTCACCTCGAGGGAAGAAGAACAAAACCCAAATTGAACTCTCTTAAGAAAGTCCAAAGCAGGACAAGAAGGCGTGTATTATTCCAGTGGCACGCTCACAATCTGTTGCCGGCCTCTGCAGATGTACAGGAATGTGTTCAGAATTCACACAACATGATGGCCCTGACAGCCCAATTAGGCACAACATGCCTCAACTTGTAATTCATCTGTGAGATGAGATTCACAAAACACAGGCAGTTAGGAGCAAAAATGACTCTAACAATCGTAAAGAGCTAAGAACCCATAGACACAAAGGCATACTGTATTACTTGCCTCTCTCCTCTCCATAGAAGACAGGTACCTCCTTCTTTCATATAAAGTACACATTCCTAGCCAATCATTTCTCCATAGGAGGTGATTCATAATTAAGATAAATCCAGAAGACCGATCACTGAACAAAAGAAAGCAAATCAAGTACATGGTTCATGAAGTAAGGGACATCTCTGGGAATCCCACAGCCCTGAGGCCATGCACATATCAGCTCTCTCCATTCTCCTTTCCAATCTAAAACATGTTTCTGAACATGCCCAACTCCAATTTTTCAGGTTGGGAGACCCATGATGGTGACATCTCATGTCCTTTCTCCCGCCCAGGCAACAGGCCAATGTGGGGAAGACAAGTTTGCCACAGGAGGCCAGGGAACTAAGCATATCCAGGAGCAGGCAGAGTGTTATCGGAGCTCATTGTTGGTCTCCCCAAACACCACTGCACAATTATACTTCAACCCCAGAGGCAGACTATTTGGTTGGGTTGAATCATACTTCTCTTTCTAGAGGTGGTTCTAGAAATTTCTAGAGAAAAAGGGAAAGTGGTCCTGAGCATTCAGGAAAATGTAATCCACATGTCCCAAAAGAAAAAAGAAAAGGAGAGGTTGTATAAGAATACAAAAGGAAAGAAGGAAGGAAGGAAGGAAGGAAGGAAGGAAGGAAGGAAGGAAGGAAAAAGAGAAAGAAAAAAAAGGAGAAAAGAAAATTGCTTAACAAGCCCCAGGATTAAAATAGCCCACAATCACCATCATTCACCTAGAGCCAGAATTCAGTTTAGTGCAACTCACTGTGCCTTTCTTGAGAATTCTGAGTCCCTCTGGCATATGCTGGGGTGTGGTGTGTGTTTGAGAGGGACATCAACCTGAATGGCAAATGGCCTCTTCCCTCAAGAGATGGCATCTCTTGAGGAAAACTGTCCTAGAGGAATAATGGTAATATATCCAAGACTAAATGGAATTAGTGCATTAAATGGAACAACCAAAGCATGAGAGGCATAGGGGAGAAAGAATCAATTTTAGCTCAAGAGAATGCTTTTAGGAAGGGAATGTCCTTAAATTGAGCTGGAACAGGGAGAAGCAGGAAGGACAGTCCCAGCAAATGACAGCAAACAAAAACAAAGGCATGTTCATGGGAAAGTACCAAGTGCCCTCAGGGGTTGCCAGATTGGCTGGAATAGAATGTAGGTAAAAATGAGCAAATCTCAAAACATAAGGTGTTGCCAGATGGCATGGAGCCTTGGCAACCACACTCAGAACCGTGAACTTGATGGAATAAATTAATAGAGTCACTAAGCACTTCTGAGCACGACAGATGGGATATACTAGGTCTCACTGCTGGCCCAGCACCACAAGCTTCTGGATCACTTTAGAGTCCCCTGGATGGGCCTGCCCTCTGGGAGACTGGTGCATCTTTATTGTTAAAATCAGCCCTCATGATTCATTCTCTTGAAGGTCCCAAGAGGCCTCCCATTCCAGCAGTCCTGCAGACCTGTAAACATGTCACCCTTCTGTGACACCTGCATTCTAATCAGACAGTGTACTTTTTCATTTCTTCCTTTCCTTTGAGGGGAAGTTATTTTAAAAAATCAATGTGCTTCCAAAAACTTTTTCCAAGCACAATTCAACAGGAATCCCTCTTCCCAGTGCCTAGAGGAGGAATGGGAGAAATGGTGGAGTTTCAAGTTTATGTGATGGTGGGTTATCGCTCAGAGCTTACATTTAGAAGAAAACAATCTTCTATTCAGCCTAACTAGAAAGGGACTCAGGTGCAGGATGGAGAGGCACGGACCAGAAGAGAGATGGGTAGTGTCTCCTTTCTTCTGTAGAATACTGAACTTCAAAACATATGGTGACGAGAAATGGTGAGGGTAGGGAGCAAAAATGCCAGGTCCACTTAAAGCCCAATGCTGGGTTTTCAGTAGTTGGACACTAACTGAATATAAGGGCACAGTTCAGTCTCTCAACATCTATGTTTATTCTATCATATTTCAAATCCCTATTCCCAGAGGTGCTGCTTATGTCTCGGGAAGTTTCTCTTCTTCCTCACAGTAAAAGCCCAAGGCCCTGTTCACTGTCTGTAAAGCCCTATGTTTTTGTACCTCTTCTCTCTCTCCCCCTCGATCCTTCTTCCTTGGATACAGTGACTTCCTCAAACTCTCCAAGCCCCTTGCACTCTGCCTGGAAGGGGTTTTTCCTAAATTGGGGCAGGGCTCACTCCCTCTCTCCCTTCAGGTCTCAGCTCCAATGGTACCTTATCCAAGAGGCTTTCCTTCACCAAGTTACATGAAACGCCCCCCAGACCTTGGCATTGTTCTCCATCTCTCTCCCTGCTCTGTGTTTCTTTGTAACACATGAAATCACCTCATCCGTTATATAGGTATTTGCTTCTTGTTGCCATCCTCACCACCCCTCCAGGTTCTGAGAGTAAAAACTCTGTCTGGGTCACAGGTGCATTCTCTGAGCCTAAAAAATCCCTCGTAGAGGTGTTCCTCATGACACATTGGCAGGAATTGTGCTTCAATAGGAGTATAAGTATGCTAGAGAGGGAGCAATAAAAATATCCAACTCCAGGGGTGCCTGGGTGGCTCAGTCGTTAAGCGTCTGCCTTCGGCTCAGGTCATGATCCCAGGGTCCTGGGGTCGAGCCCCACATCGGGCTCCCTGCTCGGCGGGAAGCCTGCTTCTCCCTCTCCCACTCCCCCTGCTTGTGTTCCCTCTCTCGCTATGTCTCTCTCTGTCAAATAAATAAATAAAATCTTTAAAAAAAAAAA
Organism: Mirounga angustirostris; assembly: GCF_029215605.1. Lineage (NCBI taxonomy): Eukaryota > Metazoa > Chordata > Mammalia > Carnivora > Phocidae > Mirounga > Mirounga angustirostris. Next base: position 42,632,429 of record NW_026991720.1, read on the forward strand.
TCCAACTCCATTCCTCAGGTAAAAGAGCACCTTGAATTATGTTGTTACCTCTCTCTCTCTCTCTCTCTCTCTCTCTATGTGATGAGCCCCTGATTGGTTTAAACCAGTGGTTCTCCAAGTGTGGTCCTCTGACCAGCAGCATCAGCCCCAGCTAGGAACTTGTTAGAAACTCTCAGATCCCACTTCAGATTTACTGAATCAGAACCTCTGAGTGTGGCGTCAGTAATCTGTGTTTGGGTGGATCCTCCAGATGAGTCTCCAAAGTTTTGAGAACCACTTGTCTAAGTAAATCAACTCATGTGATTTTCCCAACTATGGTGATTGGTTTAGAGATGGGTACAAGACTCAGTCAGAACCAAGGAGATGCATGAGACCTGCTGGGGTTTGGGGGAGAAGAGACACACCCCTGTCTGCATAATTTTTCTGAAATTCTAAGCAAGAAGAATTTGGGGCGGGGGGACTATATTCCAACACAGAGGGACTGTGGCAGGAACTGGAGAAAGCACAAACCCTGGTAACCTCATTTAAATTCTGGATCAAGCCACGAGTGAAAGTGGAAAATGCCCTGACTTTTCAGTTACATGAGTCAATTGATCCTCGTTTTTACAGGTTAAACACATTACTATTGAAACTAGTTTAATTGGGGTTTTCTTTAGATGCAACTGAAAGAGAAAGATCTAATTCATACAAGGGGAGCAAACTTAATCAGCTAAACTTAATCAAAGACAGCTAAAACATAGGAAGTAGAGGATGTCATCGAAGTGCAAAGAAAAGTTATCCTGCCACTTGAATACATAGGTTCTTGTACTCTCCCCGAGGTGTGGTCCTCCACCACCCAAGGGGTACCTGGGGCCCAAGACTCATGTAGGAAGGGTCTCCTACCCAAAGCTGTGAGCAATGCTAAAATCAAGGGAAAGGAAAGAAAATGAAACAAAATGGGTGGTTAGCTGGCCCAGCGAGGCAGGGAATGAGTTACTATTATGAAGAACTGAAGGACAGAGCCTGGGAATCAGTTACTATTATGAAGAACTGAAGGACAGAGCCTGGGAAACAAAATGGGTGGTTAGCTGGCCCAGCGAGGCAGGGAATGAGTTACTATTATGAAGAACTGAAGGACAGAGCCTGGGAATCTGCCAGGCCAGATGCATGAGCTGGGCTGGTGCCTGGGCTACTTTTCACTGTCATCTTGCAGCTCAGTGTCTGGGAAGACCCTTTTAAGAAGGCATGAAGCAAACACAAACGACCACGACTCACAAATATGAGCTATTTCACTGATGCGTGTACAATTGCTTTGCCCCGTTTCAGTATCACCAGCCGCTTCAAAAATGTCTGTTAAGAGACTTTCCATCTGATGTAAATCATGGAGAACAAGGCCAGTAACTAACAGGTGACCAACCCATGAATGGGTGAAATGCCTTTGCAGAGTGTGACAGCCCACCGTCCATCCCTGTCAGTCAAATTCCAACTGTCCCACGAAACAGTGACCTGGACTCCTCCTTTTCTCCACATAGAAAAAGAAATTATTCCATCAAAATATAGATAATTAAAAGATTCAATGTACTATCAAGCCTTTCATGGAAGCACTGAGACTAAAATATTCAACAACACAGTACAGAGTAGGTAAGAGTGGAAATGGAGAAAACCAAACCAGCACTGATCACACCTCAATGTGCACACAAATCATGTGGGAACCCTATCGGAAAGGCGCATTCTGTTTCAGGAGGGTGGGAGGAGGGACTGAGATGCTGCATTTCTAACAAGCTCCCAGTGCTCCCAGCCCAAGGATAACAAAGAATGACCCGGGTGCACACATATGTACTGACAGCATGACCACGGCCTGGTGTGCACATCTGTGTGTGTGTGCCCGAGCGTGCGCCCGCTTATCTGCATCACTCCAGATGGGCGCTGCAAAGGAGCAGGGTCCTGACTCCAAGCATATCGCAGTGAGTAATGCAAACCCCTGCCCTGGATAGAACAGATTCGGCCAAATGGAAGAGAAAACGCATTTTAGTCTATTTGCCATACCACCCTGAACGCGCCGATCTCATCTGATCTCGGAGGCTAAGCAGGGTCAGACCCGGTTAGGACTTGGACAGGAGAAAACCCATTTTAAAGCTCCACGAGAGGGATTTATCTTCAGGGGAAATAAAATTAGACACACGACATGACTGAATCACTGACAGGTGAGATTCTGCATCATGGACTTTATTACATTGGGAATATAACACAGGAAGTACACAGAGCTCCTTAGGACAAGCACGCGGTGGTTTGGGGGGTTGGCTACATCAGCACTTCAGAGGTGCATGAATGTGGCACAATACTCCCTGGTTAGGCCCCTCTCTTCCTGCCTCTTAGCTTAGCTCACTGCTACCCACCCTCTTGCTTTCAGCTCACATATCATTTGCTGGGGAGAGGGAGTCATTGTCTGATGCATGTGTCTCCCTCTTCCCCTACACACACACACACCTCCTGGGTCTGACTCTCCTGTGACATGATCCAGTTATACACCAAAGTATTCCTTTATAGCACATACATATCATAGCATATTTATTGGTGAAATAAATATTTTGGATATTGGATTACTGTCTTTCTCATTCACAAGACTATAAGCCCCATGCAGACAGGAGCCATGTCTATTTCACTCACTGCTGTAATCCCAACACACAGCACTGCACCTAACACTTAACAGGGCACAAAAAAACCATTGATTAAAGAGCTGAAGGGAGAGAAAGAGGGAGGAAAGAGGCAGGATAACTTAACTGATGCCCACATGGGTAATTCCCTGTCATATGCACAGGAGTGCATGCATTTTTCTAGAAAAAGGACCTTAGCTTTCGTTAGATTCTCAACAAGGACTGTGGCCTCCCAGAAGTTCAGAATCACTGAGTTACCAGTATCACATCAATCAGAACATCTTAAGCAAGATGTGAAATAAAAATCAGTTTCTTTCTTTAGAAATTGCTTCTAAACAGTCTTTAAAGGCAAAAAGAAGAAAAAAGATGAAAAGGTTAGAAACACTTTATAGGTGCAGAGCACTAGAATCAAGCATTGCCATTCCATGATGAACTCGGCCTTTCGCAGTGGGACCTGGCATTAGTGGGTCTTAGCACTAGAATTAATACTGTGGGCCAGAAAAAAAATCTGAGTAGAAAAATGGCCACCATTTTGAAATTCATGTATTTCTATTTAAAAGACCAATAGGATGAAATTGGTTTATTTAAAATTCAGCCAACATAAACTAGAGCACAATGCTTCCAAAGCCTGAGCAGATAATTTTGCTTAAAAGAAAAGAAAATATTTTAAAAGAAGAAAACACCCTTTGAAATGAAAATAAATTGTAGCACATGCACCATTTGTAAAACCCAAGTGTTTTTAGCTCAGTTTAGAAAATGGAGAAAATTTAGGGTGGAGGACAGGGGACGAGAAGGCACTATTATCAGATTATGATGGTAATGGTCAAAAGCATAAGCTCTGGGTCAAATATATTTGGTTTCAGGTCCTGACTGCCTCTATTTTGCCTGGTGACCTTGGGTGGTATGTTTGACTCCTCCATGCTCCCACTCCTCATCCACGCAAATGGAACACTACATGCAAGCAAAGCCCTCAGAGGCTGCCTGGCCCATAGTGAGCACTCCAACACGTAAGCTCTTACTCCTCCAGTTATTATAGCATTGTCCATTATATTAATGTCGTAATATATTATCAGACATCCCCCCCCCGAGTTTCTGGCCCATAATGCCTGTCAATCAATGTCAGCTAACACGGTTGCTGGTACCTCCTATTACCAAAAGCCCATGGATTCATTATCTGTAGTAATACAGCCCTCTGTTTTCAGTCAGCTTCTGAATCTGAAGCTTTTTATCCCCTCAAGTAAATACCAACTTCAGCTTTTCTGCAGCCCTTATTTGCTATTCAGGCCAATAAATCCTAACAGTGGCCACAAAACTATGGGTCAGTATCTGTTTAATATCTTTCCTTCCCGGCTTTGATCACAAAGACAAAATGAAGACTCCAATTTCCTGGCTTTCTTTTCATATGGAAAAGCTTTCAGGGGCTCTGAAAGGTCTTCTGGCCCATATTATTTGAGCAGCTCAAATGCATCCTACCTTCAAGCTCACACATGGGCCATTTGCTTGTGATGCAATGAACAAACCAGCTTGTCTTCTCTCTCTTTTAAAACTCCAAACACTAGGTAAAGCAGTAAAGATCATAGGGAACTGCTCTTTCATGTTAAAAGAATTATTAATTCCAGTATCGCCACCAGATTTCCCCATTTCCTTGCAAAGCATTTATTTCTCTACTCTCTGTGCCCATTGACCGGGCTCTTTAAAAGTCTAACGCCAGTAGAAAGGAAACAGATTTTTACAGATACATCCTGTCGGCCGTTCTGGGCACACAGTCCTGGCCCCTGTCTCCGGGTCTGTCTGAGGACATTGGGGAAGAGAGGATTTGGGCAGCCCTGCCTCTGCACAGGAATCCTGGGCTCTGATCCTGACCAGCAACAAAGCTGTGTTGTATTCAGCTCTCCCTCCGCCCTCACTGGCTGGGCCCTGGGTCCTCTAAAAGTACCCGGGGTGGTTCCCTGCACTGGGCTCTCAGTGAAAAGCATCTCAGTGACCAGGAGAACTCTGACTCTGGATTCTAATTCTGACTCACAAATAACCTAGCAGAGCAAATCCAGCACTTCTGCTTGGCCTGGCCTTATGAATAAGGAGGCAGTAAGGCCAGTTCCCTTTCACTCACCAAAAAAGACATAAAAAAATTTACTTTGGTGTTTGTACTTTGAACTACACACCAAGGAAATGCCACTGAACTCCCATTACCACTTTGGTTTAAGTGGGCATACACTTAGCTCCTAACCCCTAAGCCACGGACCCACTCTGTATTCTCATCTCTAACGTTTAGAGATAGACTGTACAGGATAAACACACACACACACACACACACACACATCATAATAAAAAAATAAATGGTCCCTGACCCCCAGCATCACCTGGGAACTTGTTACAAATGTACATTCTGAGGCCCTGCCCCAGGCCCACTAAATGATTCTAAAATCTGCTAAAGTTTGAGAGTCATGACTTAATGCATACAATATATAATAGATGTATAAAAACTAATAAATAATTGAATGATGAATAAGCGAAAAGCTTCAGCTTTACTGAAACACTGCTCAGAATAACCTGCTCCAGTTAATGGCTGAAAGACACTACGATGAGTCCCTTCCATTGTCTGATGGATGGTGGGGCATAAACTGTAATGATCCCGCTGAGGCCTCTGCCTCCTGACTCATGGTCCACACCCCTCATTGTTTATGACACCGCACCATGGAATATCCCTCTCCTAGCCACCTGTGCCAGGCTCTTGCTGGCCTCCACAGCTTTGAACATGCAGGCTCCTTTGGCTGGAACCCCTTACTCCTCTTTTTGTGCAGCTAAACCCTACATATGTTTTTTGTTTCAGTCTAGGAAGTCAGCTCCTCCAGGAAGCCACCCCCTGGCAGATTCCGACAGCATCCTGTACATCTTCTTTCAAAAATGCATCCCTCCCTATCTACAGTCCTGTTTACTTGTCTTGCTCACTCACTAGCCTGCTCCACAAGCTCTGTGAATCATTTATCTTGTTCACTGCCCTATCTCCAGCACCTTGAACAGCGCCCAGTGAATTATTTAATCCATCAACAGTGACTATAAAATCATCCGTTTTTTTACAATAGATAATATATATCTATTTTAATTTATTGTTTATTGATTTCATTGACTCCTAGACATGAATAATTGACCATAAGCCTAGAAAAGAGGACTGTGGATACATAAAAAAATTCATCATTTCCTTCCTTAACTAAACTGCCCCTTGGTCTTTTTTTTTTTTCCACCAATATACACACTTCTGAATTTATTTATATACACATTGCCCCCTCTGAAAGCCTGTGTGTGAAAGCCTACAACTCCTTTTACTTGCCAGGCCAGAAGAAAAATAAGATTGAATATTAGATTCCATGTAAATAGAGAACAGTATGTAGGAGGATCCATGAATGCAAAAGTTACCTCTCACTGTGTATTTGCACACTCTCCATTGATTTTAATTTTTGCCAACTTGATTAGGAAATGGCCAAAGAATCCTAGAGAGCATCAGACCCAGTACAGCCCTGCACTCTGGACTGAAGCCCTGTTGCTGCTCCCAGAACATACGAGGGCCACCATGACACCTTTGAGAAGCCCATGATGCGACCAGGACACCAGCTAATTTTACAAGATTCTGCACCTGTCCTTGTGGTTTCACTGAGCCACATGGCTGTCCTTATGACACATCAAAGTTCCCACCCATCTGTATGTGGCCTGATGGAAGCCTGAGAACACCTGTCTCCAGGCTCTCTTGATTCTGAGTTCTGGCACCCAACTGCATATCCTGATTTTCCAAAGGACAACCTGAAACAACAGGGCTCAGACCTGCCCTCATGAAGGCCACTGTATCTTACTGGTGATGCGGCCAGCAAAAGTAGAATCCTTGTCATTCCATCTGGGCTTTACAACAGAAACCTCATCCAGCCTCATGAGCAACCTGTTGCTCTATTTCATAATGAAAAACACTGCAAGTTCAGAGGTGCTAGACCCCTTGCCCATGACCGCTGTCACTTATTTCCCAACTAGTTCCAGAAAGGACTTAAATCCACTTACAAAACTCCACACAGAATGAAATAAAATGAAACAGTAAATGAGGAATACCAGGAAGATAAAAATGAAACCAGGATTGTGATTAGTTTAAAAAATAAAATCCTCGCCCTGAAGTTCTGTACACTTGATGGAAATGGGTCACAAACTTGCTCTGAGCTGTCTGGTAACCACTGGCCAAGAAAGTACTTTTCTCATAGGAGAAAGCCTTGGGTCTTTTTTCAGAACCTTTAAATATTTAGTTCACAAACAGTATTAATCAACATTATTTTTTACATCAAAACAAAAAAAGAAATGAAGAGAAGGAAATAGGTCAAGGAGAAGCTACAAGAAGACATGCGCTACTAAGAAGATCTAAATTTCAAACAGAGCTTAGGAGCCCCACCCCCACCCTAGGTCTCCTTGGAACGACACTCCTAAGTGCAACTAATACCCCAGTAATAACTTTGAATCACCATGTGAAGGTTAAATTATGCTCAGATACTATTAAAGAAGGCAAAGAAGTTTGGCATGAAGAAAGTCAGAATTTGGCATACATTTTTTTCTTCTACACTCTGTAGTCTTCTAAGAAGAACAAAACAAGACACATGAACTCCTTCTATTCTCAATCTCTACCCTCACTGGGGATGAGCCCAATTTTTTTTAAGGTTCACATCTAAGTACTCATCTAAGAGAATCCATTGTCCCTTCTTCACCTCCTCTTCTGGGTCAGTACTGTCAGTTGAAATGATTTGTGAAGAGCACACTGTGAAAACGTTAATGAATTCCCAATCAGCTTTTGGTTTTGTATGCTTTGTTTTGTTTTAAGAAAAAGCATCCATTTCCATGCAAGATATGAAGAAGTTTTTCCAGATGGGTCTAAAAATGACCATGGAAAGTAAAACTGAAATACTTTTTCAGGTTCTGGAACCAGGTTGAATAGATTATGCTGAAGGCAAACTACACACAAAACAGGTTTCTAGTTCAGAGCAATGAAATAATATTAATAATAAAATGGCCATTATGCCAGGCCTGGAGTAAATATCCACATGGAGTGCCTCCTGCAAGTCCCATAACAAACCCTCACAGCAATCTGGCAGGTCCTCTTACCACCCCCTTCTACACACTGGGCAGCCAGGCCCTCAGCAGATGAGTCAACCTGCTCAACAGCACACAACTTGGAAGTAGAGGAGTTCAGAAATTGATGCAGGTTCCAAAGTCTGCTTGACAACTATGCCACACTCATTTTGTACCACTCTATCCATCACTTATTAAAAAATCTTTCTGGGATGCCTGGTTGGCTCAGTCAGTTAAGCGTCTGCCTTCAGCTCAGGTCATGATCCCAGGGTTCTGGGATCGAGTCCTGCATTGGGCTCCTTGCTCAGTGGGGAGCCTGCTTCTCCCTCTGCCTCTGCCCCATCCCCCTGCTTGTGCTCTCTCTCTCTCTGTCAAATAAATAAATAAATCTTTTTAAAAATATGTCTTTGTTTATTCTTTTTTTCCCTATTTAGCCATCCAACATATATTTTTTGAATACAAGAAAACATTGATATTCCATGTAACTTCTTAGGTGCTGGGTATAAAATAATGACCAAAACATATGAGCTTCCAGAAGCCTACAGTTTAGTAGTGATAAGGTTTTTTAAAAAGACATGTATAATACATGTGTCAAATCTACAAAGATAAGGGGAGTGCAGAGTGCTACAGGACCATGGAGTAGGGACAGGGAGCCCAGAATTGGTGGAGTCACATCAAACTATTTAAAATGGGAAAGTTTGAAATGGTTAAAAAAAAAAAGAGTGCTCATATTATATTTTCTGTCAGTATTTAAGAAACAGTAAATCCAAAGATAAGTCAAGATTGATTTCTACATATAGTAGTTGTCTATTGCTGTGCAACAAGTTAGGTGGCTTACACAACAAATTAAGTAGCTTAAAACAACACACATTTCCTATCTCAGTTTCTCTAGATCAGAAGTCCAGGCAAGGACTCTGCTCAGGGTCTCACAAGGATGCGATCAAGGTGTTGGCTGGGGCTGCTGCCTCATCTGGGCCTCAAATGGGCAAGGATGTGTTTCCAAGCTCATGTGGTTGTTGGCAGCATACCCATCACTTTTTTTCTTCCCCTGACAAGTGTGTGGTTTTTTTTAATTACTTAATTTATTTTTAATTGAAGTATAGTTGACATACAATATTATATCAGTTTCAGGCTACAGCCTAGTGAATCGACATTTATAGACATTATAAAATGTTCACCACAATAGGTCTAATTACCATCTGTCACCATACAAAGCTACTACAGGGCGCCTGGGTAGTTCAGTTGGTTAAGCGACTGCCTTTGGCTCAGGTCATGATCCTGGAGTCCCAGGATCGAGTCCCGCATCGGACTCCCTGCTCAGCAGGGAGTCTGCTTCTCCCTCTGACCCTCCCCCCTCTCGTGCTCTCTCTCTCATTCTCTCTCTCAAATGAATAAATAAAAATCTTTTAAAAAAAATAAAAAAAATAAAAACAAAGCTACTACAATATTATGGATTATATTTACTTATGCTGTACTTTTCATCCCCATGACTTATTTATTCTACTTCTGGATATTTACCTGAAGATAATAAAAACGCTAATCCAAAAAGCTATATGAAGCATTATTTACAAGAGCCAAGATATGAAAGCAACCTAAGTAACCATTGAAAGATGAATGGATAAGGAAGATGCAATGGAATATCACTCAGCCATAAAAAAGAATGAGATCTTGCCATTTGTGACAACATGGTTGGACCTAGAAGGCATTATGCAAAGCAAAATAAGTCAGATAGAGAAAGACAAATACCGTATGGTTTCACTTATATGTGGAATCTAAAAATCAAAACCAACCAACCAACCAACAAAATGAAACAGAAACAGACTTACAAATACAGAGAACAAACTGGTGGTTGCCAGAGGGGAGGGGCTTGGGGGAAAGGTGGACTAGGGGAAGGGATTAAGAGATACAAACTCCCATCACTTTCTAGAAGTGTGAGTCATGGCAGCCTCCTTTCTGGTCTTCAAACTGGCCACATCCTTCCCAGCATCGGGGTCTGTGCCCTTCCCCCTGCCCTGGCTGGGCCTCCTCACCAGTCCTTCCCACCTGCCGTGGACTCCACTCAAAGGAGAGCTTCTCCTGCAGCTTTTCCCTGTGCACCTAATTCAACATTGGCCTCCCCCAGCCCGCCCTATCTCCTCCATAACTCTTCTCACGGTTGGCGGTGACCTTGTTTCTTACTTATTGTTGTCTGCCCACACTAGACTCTGGGTCCTCTGAAGGAAAAGCTTTTGTCTCTCTTGTTCAGTCCCAAATCGCCAACCTACAACAGTACCTGGCACGCAGCTGGTGCTCAGTTGAACGTTGTAAAAGGAAAAAATTAAATAATTAATGAAATCTTCTTCCAAATATCATGGCAGAGCAGCATACTTAAAAAGCTGAACGGACAGCGAGAGACTCTGAGAGCAGCCATGGACCAGGTGTCCCGTCAGGCTGGCTGCTCAGGCTCCACGGGCGGCCCCGAAGGAGCCCCCTCATCTCTCATCTCTCAGTGCCCCAGTTAGCTCAACAGGGAAATAGAGAAAGCACTACCCACGCCAGACTTGCTCTCGTGGATGGAAAAGGCCTTATGCTCATCAATAATGAAAATATAAGGAAGCTACACCAGACTGCCTCCTGCTTACTGAGAAGTAATCAAGACATCCCCTAAGCAACTGAGAGAGGTACTACAGAATAATCAGTGTGTTACCTGTGACAATGACACTCATTGAAATGTGTTCAAAAGCCTCGTCTAATTGCATCCCAGGATGTAATTTTCTGAGGAGAAACACTGCAGGATTCTAGGAAGTTATGCTGAAAATAAACTCAAAGCTAAAATTGAAATCAAACTGAAATTAAGATTTAACCTTGAGCCAGACAGACTGTATAGTGAAGAATTCGCCTTGCCCAAAAGTCTGGCCCTGGACTTTGGCTCCCAGGGAGGGTGGTCTCTAGGCCCCTGGAATGTCCTGCCTGTTAGGAGTATTGTTTTTTGCCTGGGGGCTTTGGACACCAGACACTAACAGTGTGATTATGATGGGGGCTTTGGGCCACATCACCACAGGCCCAACTTCCAGAGGAACCAGACACTAGAGGCACCAACATGACCTCTGGGAGGAGCTGCAGACCAGAAGTCAGCCATGTGGGTCGCAGGTGGTAGGCCCAGTAAAATCCTTGGACATCAAAGGCTCAGGTGAACCTCCCTGATTAGAAACACCCGGTGAATAGTGAATGTGGCCAAGAGGCGTTAACGCCAGTCCAGGACTCCATAGGAGGTGACAGAAGAGCCTCAAGCTTGGACCTCTCCTGGACTCTGCCCTGTGTCTCTTCCGATCTTAATATATGACCTTTCCCTATAATAAACTATAACCGTGAGTATAACAGCGTTTGTGAGTTCTGTTAGTCCTTCTAGCAAATTATTGACCCTGAAGGTGATTTGGAGAATACCCCCCAACTGGTGGGGTCAAAAGTGAGGGTTGTCTTTTATGGATTGTGCTCCCTCCACCTTTGTAGTTGGCTAGCCGTACCATCGGCCCAAACTCTTCCGGTAACCTACCTGCTAAGATAGGTACAGTTTTTCTTTATTTCTTCTTTAAAGGATACTCTTTCTCTTTTTGATATGAAAATTTAAACATGAGATGACTTTAGACTTGGATACAATGATGTCCCAGGCAACCCTGGACCTTTCCAAGTGTATTCATATGTATTTTTTTCCGCATTAGCCCCAAGAAAATTGGACTAGCCAGAAAGGGCCCTTCTGAACTGAAATCGAGGCACTTAGAAGGCCGTTGAGGGGTGCCAGGGCATAGGGTCAGTTGGCCATGGCAAGATCACCCATCAAGGTCAGTTGTTGTGCCTCTAAAAGAGGAGGCTAATTTGAAGTCCTAAGACCAACTGAGAGAGACCAACATAGAAACATCTGTGGATCAAAACATATGTGAGAAGATGGCAAAGCCAAATCCTATCTGAGAGATAAAAGAGGAACTGGGAGGAGGTCCAAGTGGCTTCCTTTTTTTTTTAAGATTTTATTTTATTTTATTTTATTCATTAGAGAGAGACAGAGAGAGCGAGAGAGAGCACGAGCCAGGAGGAAAGGGAGAAGTAGGCTCCCCTATAAGAAGGGAGCCCAGGACCCTGGGATCACGCCCTGAGGCAGACGCTTAACTGACTGAGCCACCCCGGGGCCCCTCCAAGTGGCTTTCAAGTGAATTGTGAGTAGGCAGAGGTAGTGCTGAGCTCCAGAGGCAGTCACAGCAATAGGCTCACACAGTAAGAAGTGCTGACAGTTCTTGGAGCATGGAAGGTGGACCAGAGGCTCTGCCCGCCCTGACCAGTCTATTCCCTGATAGGACAGAGATGCAGGCACACTCTGACTGTAAGTGTGTAACTGAGTGTGGGGATAAAGACCTAAAATGGACTTGGAATTAAGGGTAGCAGAAGTCACATATCAGAGAGGATAAAAATGGGAGAGAGGCTAGCAAGGGAGCTGAGACACATTTCCTTCCAGGGGCGACTTCCAGGGGTGATGCTGGGTGAAATACAAAAGAGTAGAAAAGATACCCCTCAATCCCCAGGGAACCTAAAACCCAATGCTGGAGAGCCAACGGCAGTGCAACATAGCCTACGTTAAATAGTGACAAACACAATCAGCATGTCTAAGAAACTAAAGAAAGAACATTTATGGTGGCTTGGGACAAGACTTTAGCTGTACCTTCTGCTTAAATCAATGTAGAAAATGGGGGCATCCCAGGAAGGGAATGACATGGACCCAGAGGCAGGAATGTACATTGTATATTTAGATACAGTAAAAGGAGTAGCCTAGGGCAGAAGTGAGAGAGAGAGCAAGAGAGCACACTAATGAGTAGGGAATCTCAATAGATGCAGAAAAAGCATTTGACAAAGTACAGCATCCTTTCTTGATCAAAACTCTTCAGAGGGTAGGGTATATTACCTCAATATCATAAAAGCCATCTATGAAAAACCCACAGCGAATATCATTCTCAATGCGGAAAAAACTGAGAGCTTTCCCCTAAGGCCAGAAACGCGGCAGGGATGTCCACTATCACCACTGCTATTCAACATAGTATTAGAAGTCCTAGCCACAGCAATCAGACAACAAAAAGAAATCAAAGGCATCCAAATCAGCAAAGAAGAAGTCAAACTCTCACTCTTTGCAGATGATATGATACTTTATGTGGAAAACCCAAAAGACTCCACCCCAAAACTGCTAGAACTCATACAGGAATTCAGTCAAGTGGCAGGATATAAAATCAATGCACAGAAATCAGTGGCATTCCTATACACCAACAACAAGACAGAAGAAAGAGAAATTAAGGAGTCGATCCCATTTACAACCGCACCCAAAACCATAAGATACCTAGGAATAAATCTAAGCAAAGAGACAAAGGATCTGTACTCAGAAAACTATAAAATACTCATGAAAGAAATTGAGGAAGACACCTAGTAACATTTTAAACTTTAAGGGTGGACTTGTAAGGCCTGAAGTCTGATAGGTGGTACAACTGAGGTGTCTACTGCCACCTGCTGTCAGCATACCTTATTGACAGATTCAGAGTGACTACTCATCCTAAAAGCTTAGTGTGCCAAAAGAAAAATAAAAAGAAACGCCTATAATGTCACACTTTAAAATGAATATCTCATTTGATTTAGGATCCTAGTTCTAACGGTAATTTGAGACAAGTTATTAAAAAATGTAAACAGAAATGTTCCCAGCATGTTCTCTGAAGCAAGGGAAAATTGAGTTGATTTTAATTATAGAATCGCAGTTAGTTTTATATGACTTTCTCACACACAGACACACGAAGTCTGTACTCCTTGCCTGATCTCTTCTCTTGTTTTATAATAAATGATTAGTTTCCTTCCCAGGAAAACACAAAGTGGGTCATCCACAAAGTCTGTGATCTTCTCCTGGAAGGAAGCCACTGTCAGTCCCGGGACGCCAGTATATCCAACACCACTGTGCTATGGAAGTTCCAGTGTTCTCCTGCGCTCCTCCCGCCTCCTACCTCCCAGTACCTCCGCAGGAAGGACACATCTGTGAATCCTCTGGCGTGACTTCAATTCCTTACAGCTGTACAAACCACTGCATGGAAAGAAAAGAACATTTCCTAGACTGGGAATCCCCAGACACTTTCCCAAATCGAACAAGTGAACAGAGTTTTTGCTCTGGTGAATTATATCCCATTAAGGAGAGCAGAGACAGGAAAACAGTCCTGAGACCATTGTGGTCTATAAATGCCTGGGCTTTACTGCAGTTCACAGCCATTTTTCCTGACTTCTCTGAAATGTGGGCCGCCCCGACTTCAGAGCCCTGCTGTACTGGCAAGTTAGGCCTTCTTGTAACTATTTTATCTGGGATTTGGGTCTGCATTCGGGAGAAAGCCCATTGCCGATGTTTCACACACAGCGATGTGGTCTTCTCTTTCCTGGGTTTGACCCACACAGCCCAGCCCACCTCCAGCTTCTCCCTGCCCAAGGCTGCCCGAAGCTTCCATCAGTGTGGCCCAAGACAGCAAGTGGGGAGCAGATTTGATGCTGGTTGCCGAGGATCTCGAGGGAGCCTTTGGCTGGGGGGGGGGGGCGGGGGGGGCGTCTGCCTATTCCTCCTGGATGTCTCAGCTGGCATCCGGAACATGAATAGAGAAGGCAACATGAGGCCGGGAAAGTAAGGTGAACATGAGAAAGGAGAAGAGAGGCATGAACATACTCGACAGATTCCCCTCGGAGGAGCCCGTGCATGAATCCAAATAGAATTCAAAGGACTTCACATCAATTTTTACACAGTACACTACCTCCCTAGCTACTAGAAATTTCTCTGTAACATACCAGTGAAGGAGAATGCAAAAAATTATTGAAGGAAATTATCTAATTTAAGGACAAGTCATTTAGCAACTCCAGGACTTTAGATGCATTATCAATGCAGCCAGCTAAAATTTTTATGTGATTTGTAATTAAATTATCTTGCACCTAAACATATTCAATTACTGAATTAAACCAAATTATGCTGATCACAAAGATTAAATCAATATTCAATTAACTATTACATTTTTATGCCAAATGAGGCCATGTTGGGTAGAACTGATTTGTGAAGAAAATTAGCAAAACCGAAAAAGTTTCCCAAAAGAGAAAACAAAAATCTTGGCTAATTTCTCATTCATTTACCAAGTTTTTCAAGTTTTTAGACAATAGACAGTTTACTATTTAAAATGTTGAACTAGATAAAAGACCAAAATAAGAGTTTTAAATCCTAGACATCTCAAGAGTAAACTCTACAGAGAAATTAGAATTATGACTTTCACCTTGTAAGAATAGTAATCTCCTATTTATAACAGAATTTGCCCTGTGGAATTTATCACATGATTAAGAAAACCCAAAAAAGGTAACATTTCCTCAGAGAAGTATCTTCTTTGTTCTCTCCCTTCTCCCTATCATAAATACAGTGGTGCTGGGAAGGCTGCATTTGTATGCTATGGTGACCTTATTCTTTGTCCTTACAGGAAATACTCATATTTCTTTGGAAGGTGAAGGGAAAATGCAAGGAATCAAGTTCATACACAATTTATGTATATGACTTTTCATATCAAGGCAAATCCTTGATTCATAAATAAGATCACAGCTACAGTCATGTCTATGTTTTCAGATTCATCTTAGAAATTTCGCCAATGACATCAACTATACAGGCAAAAATTTACATGGGTGAAATATATGATTACCACTTTCTTCTTTATTCACTTTAACATTATTTGTCATGAACATGTATTACTCTTGTAAGACAAAAAACACGTTTTTAAAAGGGATCGCAATGGACTCTTGTCTTCTACTAACTCGCTCAGTGTCACCAATGAGAAACAGTTCATTTTTAAATTGTTCCACGGATTTATCAGTGAGAATCTATCTAATCCATTCTCCATGATAAGAGCAGGAGAAGATATGGCCCATCAGAAAGAGCAGTGGCAGAGCTGGGGACAAGATTCTCCGGGGGAAGGAAGGGACACAGGACAAGAGCCACTATGCCAGCACGAGCCGTCTGCCAAGTACAACATGGCACTGCCCGTTGATCTTGGAGGAGCTAGCCCACCAGGAGTTACTGTCATACCCATTCTACAGGTGAAGAATCTGAAGCTCAGCCAGCCACCAGGGCCACACAGCTAGAGAGCGGCAGAGTAGAGATGAGGTCCAACTTGGTATCATCCAACACATTCTCTGTCCACTGCTTCCTAAAGCCTCTCTAAGGTTTGGTCCTCATGGGAGATCCCCTGGAAACAAAACTGCCTTTCCATGTGGACCTTGTTCATTTTCTTTTTCCTGCCACACGGATGCTTGAAAGAAAGGAAGAAACCCCGGATCTGCCCAGCATTGGCCCCCCTCACTTGAAAATGCACGAAGACACACTCTTGGTTGGGGCATGAGATCATCAGTGGGATGTGTGACAGGCAGGATCACCCAGCTCCGTTCTCTTGAGCTCCCCGGCCTCCGCTGGGAAGGAGTGGCTGGCCACGGGAGGGTGCTCTGCCACCACCCCATGCGCAGCGGAACATGAGCTCACCTCCCACCACATCCTGTGCTCCAGTCCTCATGGCAAAGGTCCCGGGAGCATTCTCATAAACTCCCCAGACTCTGCACATCAAGCCCCTAACACAAACAAGCACCCCCACTGCGCTGCTGTGGAGGCTACAGCAACTTCCAAGGGCAGAAGGGGGGCATCTGCCTGGCCACCTCACAATTCCGCTTCTCTCTGTTCTTGTCTGTGTCATTTCTCATGACTTCTGCCAAGGTGCTCATCAGATTGCTGTTTGCAGTCCAGGGATCATAATAGGAAATAAATCACCACAGGGAAAAGAAACAGAAATTTGCAAAAAGGGACTAATCTCTGCAGGCCTGCTCTCCAATTTCTGTTTTCAACACACTCCTCTGAAATGGGACAAAAATCAAAGGTGTAGGCTGTTGGGGCCCTGGGAGAAGCACAGCCTTTCCTTTCTATGTTAGACAGAGAAGGGTCTAATCCAAACCTGCAAATGGGGCAGAGGAGCTTCCAAACGAGTCTTTATACTTGTTCATCATTTAATTTAATTGATAGAAGAAACCACAGCAGCCATCAATTAATTACAGAGCACTTGCTATGCACATGCACTGACGTTCATAATCTCACTAAATCTGAATTACAACTCTCTAAGGTGGGTTCTTTTATTGTCCCCACTCCACAGATTAGCAAACTAAGGTTTAGTGACCTTAAATAATTGTTCAGGGTTGTAAAGCTGGGCTGGATTTTTAGCCCCAGAAGACCACAAGGCTCTTACTTGCTATGCTCTACTGCTTTCCCTCAGACCTTCAAGTGATGGGTATTCAGATTCCAAATGAAGCCTGGTTTGTTTGTCTAGCTGTTTAACTCACTCCAAAGTCTTACATTAAGATCTTTCAATTTCAATAGACAAGGGTGGGGTCAACCTAGGGGGTGGTACAGGAAGGAGGAAGAAGGGAACCCAGAGAATTCAAATTTATAACAGGAAAATGGCTTAAAAGAGCTAACCGTAGGAGTTGGAGCCAAATGGTTTGGCAGACGCAGCCATGTTCAGGGTGCGTGATGACAGGGACAGTCCTTTTTCCACTCCACTTTGAGCTGTCTTTATAGAACTTTATCTTTTATGTCCAAAGATCAAATAAAAAAAGATCACATTTAACAAGAACTAGGGGAAATAAACTGGTGGCAATTAAAGAGTAAAAATAACTTCTCTGTGGCTTCAGACCACAGGAGCTTTCTCATTTTAAGAGGCACAGGCAAATCACTTCAACAAGGCCTTTTGGGCTGCGTCGTCTCATGTTTCCTCCCACATCCATGGTGGTTAAAGTTATAGACAGTCATAGCTCTTGAACCTGTGGAATTGTGTAATAAATGGAAGTACAACCCGGCCAGACTCATCAACTCACAAGTGCAACCTTGCAGCATGGAAGAAAAGGTTATGGAACCCATATTCTCAATGAGAGACTTTCCTTCTTTAATCTTTGAGCCTTCTTTCTACTCCACCCTGACTTTGGATACAAAGTCTGAGAGTTGGCCAAGACCCAAGGAATTCTCATTTCACTGCCTTGTTTTCCACTTGCAGATTTGTTGGGGCTAGACAGTGAGGCAGACCTGAACTCTTCCTCAGGCCTCAAATAACCAGGCTCACTCAAACATCCAAAGGCAGCCAGAGTTATTTGAGATTCCCACCTCTGCTCTATACCACCACCATGTAGGCAGAATTTGGAAAACACTCCTCAACCTTAGAGTCAAGCCAACACCTAGAAAAATCACCAGCTTCCCAGTGAGCCTGCAGACACAAAAAAAACAGAATGACCTATAGGAGATAACTCTGAAATACTCCCCACAATTTCTTAATTTGGTACATAATGTGGGACTCAGTCAGGATAAGATCTGTCTCAACACAAGAAAGAAAAAGTGTTTACCATGTGCACTGGGGGCCCTTGTTTTATATGTCAAGAAATTTCATACACTCTGTTTCAAGGTTGAGTCAATCCTTGGTCTGTAACCAAAACCCATCCCCCAAAGCACTGTACCTACCGGTAGAAAGTGGCATAGTCCACAGTTGAGTGGCAGGTCTGAAACTCCCACGATTTGAGTTTCTGGCATTCTCGATGAGCTCGGAGCTTTACCTTCACCGTCCCTTGACACAGTTCAGGCACTGGTTTTCTCTGAGGTCTGTTGCAGAACTCATTGGACTCTACCCTCCAGGACTCAGCAAAGTCATCCACATCAAACTTGAAGTTTCCATCTCCACCAATTAAGTCATCACGCTTATGTCCATTGTAGTTGCCACAAAGACCACAGAGTTTGCCCTTGAGATGGGGGGCAGCCATTACTTCAACAAAACTGTCTCCATCCCAGGATATTTCCAAACCTAGAAGAAAAGGAGAGGAAAAGAGGATCAACCACTCTTAAATCCACCAGTAATTCCCAAGTACATGTATCCTTACATAGTACATATGACTAACCTCTAACAAGGAACACTAAGGGTCTATCCAAATTCTTGGTTACCATATTAAATGTTATATTACAGTACGTGAAACACTTTTGGGGGCTCAGAATTTTTAAACTGTATAAAGTTTGTCCTTATATGGTACCTTAAGTACCCTGGTTTGACTTGTAGAGGACCACTCATTGACCATGTTCCTCTTAGGTTTATAGTTTTGCCCTTTTCTATAGTAATTGTGTTGGTCCATCTTGTGCTTTCATTTACCCAATGATAAGTGAAATGTGGAAATGGAAAGATAACAAAGATGATAATTTTTAATGTAATTTTTTCTTTTTTTTTTTTAATTTTTATTTATTTGAGACAGAGAGAATGAGAGAGAGCGCGCACATGAGAGGGGGGAGGGTCAGAGGCAGAAGCAGGCTCCCTGCCGAGCAGAGAGCCCGATGCGGGACTCGATCCAGGGACTCCAGGATCATGACCTGAGCCGAAGGCAGTCGCTTAACCGACTGAGCCACCCAGGCGCCCCTGTAATTTTTTCTTTATCCAAAAATTCCCCCATGTAATTATACTAAATGTCAAATGAAAATATCTAAATTATTTGTTATAGTGAAACTATTAAAGTAATAAATATATAGTTTCTGAATAGATCCTCTTCAAAGGAAAACACTCATATGGAAATGTCTGAAATGAAAACGTTTGCCTCCTCATTGTTTTACAGACATCCCTGAGACAAGGATGGTTGTTTAATCAATGTTTCCTAGGGTAGAGTTGTTGTGGAACACTTCCAATCTTCACAGCCCTGAGCTTATCATAAACTTCAACATTTGAGGAGGTACTGGAGGCTACCAGGCCATGGAGAAAAGTTCCTCATGTGCTAGAAAGAATCAGCAGGACAGAATAAACTTGTTCACCAAGGAAATAATCTTTGCTCCAGAAGGTAGAGAACAGAGGCTCCTCTTGGTTTGCTGAACACTGACCATCTAATATGCTAGAGGTTTTGTCTATAAACATTCATGTTTTTTTCAGATATGTGGCCCAAGACTTCAAGATCCATCAGCCTATGACCCCACTGAATAGTGCCATTTTTATGTCACTTATAGACAGCTAGGTTATGCTGTCACACATCAAAGATCAGTCTGACTAGAAGGTCACATCAAAGATCAGTCTGACTGGTCAAGACTGATAGAAGGTCAAGAAGAAATGTTCTCATATAATCCTGATATTGTGTGTGAAGACGCTGTCCATTAGATAAAGCCTAATCAAGCTCAATCCAGAGCAAATGACACACTCTCCTGGTCAGAGCTTTTCTTTATGTCTCAAATGTGTGTTGGAAACTTTTCTTACTGTTTCCCTGATAATACCCTCACAGTGCCTGAGTTTCCCAGAGAATGGATGAAGTAGATACCAGTTTGGTGACACGAACACCAGGACAACATCTACAAGTTGGTATGCGTTTCTGCCCTGGTACTTCTCCTTATTCACTGTCACTGTTTCCTAAGAGTGACAACCCAAAGAAAAAGTCCCTTTTTTTTAGCAAAAAAAGAGAAAGTTTTCCCGTGTGTGTTTTTAAATCTTACCCTCTTGGGTTTCTAACAAAATCTAGTCTTTCATTTAGCCTGTTCTGAGCCTCTGGAAAGAGCAACATGACTTTCCTCCCAGAAGACCTTGCAAGATTAGGCTGGTGAGAAAATGTTCAGAAGATGCTCAGAAGTTGGGGGATGAGGCAGTGATGGGAAAGAAGAAAGGGGCGGCAAAGGAGGGAATGGATCTTGTCTGGATATAAAACTGGCATAAGACGAAATCAGAGTGATGTAAGATTAGGAAGAAATGCCCAGAAGTAGGATTCTAAAGCCAATACTCCTTAAGTCTGAACATGATCCAAGAGGAGAGAAGGCTAGCCAAATAGCATTACTGTGAGTAGGCCACACAACTTCCACAAGAAAGAGTTACAAATGCACTTTAGGGAGTTACTGATAGAATAAACCAGTGGTCTAAAACTGGGTTTCTCAAGAAATAAACAGGCCCATAAGGAAATCACTGTATGGTAAATGAAAGGAATGGAAGCATTCATAGTCCAAGGCAAATGGTAGAGAAGATTTCTTGGTTTGGAGAAGGAGCTGGATTCAGAAAAGAACTAGAGTTGGGTAAAGAAGCAAGGAAGAAGGTCATAAGAAAATCTCTCTTAGAGGGAGGTAAACCAAGAAACAGACTCTTAACTGTAGAGAACAAATTGATGGTTACCAGAAGGTAGGGGGTGGGGGGAAGGAGTTTAAATGGGTGGTGGGGATTAAGGAGGGCACCTGTGATGAGCCCTGAGTGTTGTAAGTGATGAATCACTAAATATTACAACAGAAACTAACAATACACTGTATGTCAACAACTGGAATTTAAATAAAAATTTGTAAAGAAAAAAAAAGTTTCTCTTAGGCGTATTTTGGTGAAGAGAGTAGAGCAATGGGGCAAGGTGATCAGAGAAAGGACACGCTGAGAATATTCACACACTGGACTGACTTCCTCGATGGATCTCTGTGAGACAATGGTGTCACCTCCAACAACCACAACTCTCCTATAAAGAGATTTATAGTTCTTCATACCCCACCATCTAACACGTTATCTGGCACTTAGTGTATACTCACTAAATGAATGAATTACCCTGTAAACTGATACACTGAATCTGGAAAGCCAAAGAAATTGTGAATTTCATGCTAGTTAAGACACTGAAATAACAATTTTGAAAAAAGACAAGCAAACTATAATATGATTTGTAAGACACTCTCTAAGGTATAGAAGAAACATGACCTCAGAAGCCTGTTGCCCAGCAAGAGAAACAAGGGAAGAGAATCAATTCCCTATAACATTCTAACTTTTAGAGCATACTTCCAAAGACTTTCCATGTTGCAAAATTTTCCAAACTGCAAATCTCTTTCCTAGACAGTAGGCAAATACTATTCTTCCAAATGCCACAGTGGTTTGAGAATTTATATCCAAAGGAGTTCCAACATCATTACTGACAATGATATAACAAATTTGAGACTTTGGGCAACTGAATTCATTGGAAATCAACTCACAGTGAACAAGCCAATCATTATGTTCTTTTCATGCAATGGACTGGTGATCCATGCAGGTTTGGAAAGATGCAGACCCACTGTTTTTAGTAAACTCTTCTCAAAACTCTTGACCTCTCAGTCATAAAACAAAACAAAACAAAACAAAGCATGGTCCCCACAGTAAGGGAATAATTTGTAATTCACTCTCTTTTCCTCCTCTTTTCTTTGTTATTAAGAGGATTTTCAATGGACCAATTCTAAGTTTCATACTGTATAGGGATGACTTACACAACCATAGATGCCTTTGTCTATCGCTGTATCATATACATCTGCGTTTGCATGATTGTCATTACCCTCTACGTAATTAAAATCCATGCAAAGTAAATTACAATAGTGACAGGCAAAATAATGAATAAGTTGTAATTGAAAAAACTGCTCTTCCAAAATATATTTTAAATAGGCATTTATGAGATGAAAACCTTGTGGTAGGGGTTGGGGCTAGTCCTTTCTACAGCTGGGATGAGTTTCCCCATTCCTCTGCATGGGAAATTAGGTAGAAGTAATTGGCAGAGTCAGGAGGCCAAAGCCAAGGCACACGTCCCATCTGGTGGTGTAAGCAGTAGCCACATTCTCTCTGCTGCCTGAAGCACCTTCCAATTATCCCTTTTCACCAGTGAATGTTTCACCAACTTGTTTTTTACCCTTCAATTGTGTAGCCAGGCTCCAGACCACTAGGGGTTTTTTTTGTTTTGTTTTGGCGGGGGAGGGAAGTTATTTCTCTTTTGTTGTTGTTTTTGTTTTGCTTTGTTTTGGTTTTTTGTTGTTGTTGCTGTCATTGTTGCCTTTGCTGTTGTCTACTCAAAGGACAGAGGAGGTACAAAATCTATATACATACCATAGTGATGCTTAAAAATTGATGGGTTTTCTGTTCAGATTTTATACCAAAGGAAAAAAGAATAAGAAAAAATATGTGTAGTCTCCAGGTTCATAAAGTATAGAACTCTACCAAAAGTAAAATAAAAAACCACACTCCCACGTGCTAATGCCTTCGGGTGGATCTGACGTAACTCTCTCAGGTAGAGTTGATGAAGTGAGCAGATGGCAGAAGGAAATATTTCTAAATTATTCACTAAGTGCCAAGAGTTGGGGTAGGAGTGTGATGGGGGTGAGCAGTGCTTTTTCGAGCTACTAAGCCTGCTCCGTGCCCTCTGTACCACCCCGGTTGTTATTAGGTAAGCAACTACAGCCTAATCCCACCACGCAGCATGGCCACCTGCACTCTTCTGCCAAATGATTCCGTCATGAAGTGCTGAGTTCATAAACCACAGGGGCAAAGAGTCATTCCTCCCCTTTTCCCATTCGCCAGCTGCAGGCTTGATTTAAGCTGTTATTTTGAAGAAAGGACGCTCTGATCATATGAGTTTATGAAATTAAAAAAATAATCTACGGGAGAAGAACACTCCAAGGATATATTGTGATATTTTAAATGGACAATCAATAAGTGATAAAAAGAAAACATCCCTCAGGGGTAGTACAAACTGAGATTGGTTTGGGGAGAAGACTTGTGTCTGGAAATGGAATTGTTCCGTTCCAAGGATAATCTCAATGCAAGTTTAGAGCCCAGAGGAATACAGTTCTTCCCTAGGAAGCAGAAAGTTTATGCTACGGGAAATTGTTCAGCTGGGTATTACGGGCATCACATAACTTACCTGCACCGTGGAAAAAAGGAAATTGTAAAATCAAGTTCAAGGCCGAGAAGAGTTCACTAATCTAATTATGGTGTTTATGATCTAGTATTATTTTCTTAGCAGCCTCAACCTTTCACTCATTTTTACAATGTGGAATCCTGACAAAAGGACACTTATTCCATAAGGTATTGCCAGCCATGGGCAGAACAGTATCGAAGCTCCTAGACTGTTAGCAATCTTCCAGGATCCAGGATCCCTTTGGGAATTGGGCTGTGGTTGACCAATAATTTCCATATCAGTAGAATCCATTGTGTTCAGCTGGCATGCAAACAGATCAGCAAGGTGCTTCTAATTAGTGCTCTGTAATAATGAGTCATCTTGTGCACAATTTACGGGGAGCCACGAACTGCTGCTTTCTTTAAAGAAATGAGCTGAGGCCTATATCTACAGAATGACAAGTCATTTGAATAAAACAACAGGTGTCTGAATTTTCTGAAGAGGACTAATCTCTCTAAAATTGAATAAATAGAGCTCTTCACACCTGCCACTTTCAAAGTGAAGTTGGGAGTCCTTCTCCCTTTATAGAATGCTCCAGTACATTAATATTTAACTTTTTCTCACTGAAACCACGTTATGCTCTCTAAATAAAAGCTCCCCAGGCTTCGCCTTGGCTTCCTGCCTTTGTTTAGCTAAGCTGGCATTCCATAAACTCGGATCAATTTGTCAAATATATTTTGGCTTGAACTGAAACAATTAACAGCATTCTGAAGGTGCAGCAGAGAACAGTCTCTACTGTTCCTCAAAAGTGCCTGCTCTATCAAATCTTTCCCTTTTGGATCCTTATTATCTAAAGGAACTGGAATGTATTTGATGCTTTTACACTGTTACATTTTCATCGATATAAAAAGCAAGAAATATGTTGATTTCCTCAAGTATCATGCCGACAGAAATAGCATACACCAGGAGAACGTGCGGTTCAATATCAAATTGACAAACAATATGGATTAACCAAAGGCAGCGTGGAAGGAGACAGACATGATATAATTGAATGTGTAAGTGGGCTGAATTCATTCTTTGGGGCTGATTTTGAAGGGCAGACGTCCGCTTCTAAGAAGCCTCTTTAGGTAGTACCCCACAGGCAAGAATGCGAGCTTTCATTGGGCCCCTAGCAGTAACCTGCTAGCACCTCCGAACAGCTTGGCCTCCGGGGGATGTGTCTGTCCGTGGAGTGGAAATACAGAGTCCAGTAGGCCACAGGCAATAGGGGATGCTGAGCAAGGGTAGCAGCAAGCAGCTCCACATACCCAAGGCTGGGGGAAAGCGCTCTCAGAGCGCTCTAAGCATCCTCCAGCGGGGCCACTGGTTCTAGACCTCCACTAACTCAGCGAGCACCTTCCCCAGGGTCAAGAATGGACAGGACTGCTGGTCACACAGCCATGCATACTCCCATCTGCACACCCACACATTTGTGGTTTACTTTTGAGGATTCCCCCCTTCTTGGACAGATGCTAACAAGAAAACACTCTTTCTCACAGATGTGAAACTGCACATTACTGGCTGAGCTGGGCGAAACACTGACAATTCCAAGCTGGACATAAAGGGCCTAACATTGTGACAAAACATGAGAAAGAGGTTATTTGGAGAGCAGAAATGCTATTTTTGGACCGAGGATGTCAGCAGATTGCAAGACTGGTGTGACCGGCACTGGACTGCAAGGCTTCACGGTGTGCAAATTTCTCCCACTCTTTTGTGCCATCTGGGAGGTGTCCCTCTGGAGCCCCGGTGAGCGGGGATGAGGTCACGCCTGCGGTCGGAACCCTCGTCTGCCTCCAGATTGTCCTCCACGGAAGAGGAAGAGCGCCGAGGCGGTGCCGCTGTGCTGTGCGGGCTGGTGAGGCAGAGGGGCGAGCCAGGGGGACACAGAAGCCCACCTGCTTTGGTCGTCACTTTCAAGAGGTAGCCATCCAGGTCGATGTGGAACTGCGGCGCCTGGCAGGGCAGCGCGATGCGCGAGCCGTTCCAGCGCACGGTCAGGTGCTGCTGGAGGCTGACCGTGCTGGCGCCCAGCACCAGGTCCACCGACTTGGTCCAGGAGAAGGAGCGGGTCCTGCGTGCGTCGTTCTTCACCAGCACCTGGAAGGGCGAGGCAGGGGAGGAGCAGTCTTTTGTCAAAACGTACTGACACGTCCCCTGAAAGTTAAATGTCCGTCCGTCAAAAGTGTTGTAGTGGGGATCTCCGAATACTGTGCAAACGCCGGGCTCTGCGGATGAGTGAGAGACAAAAGCAGGTCATAAACTGAGCGAAGGATTCAAAGAGAAATCAGGGGTCCCTGCAATATTAACCTGGAGGGGGGCACCCACCAGGTATGGGAGGGCCTTAGCAGAGACGCGCTAGTGGAAATCAACTTGAAAAAAAAAAGAAAAGTGCGGTTGTTTTAAAAGTCTGTGCCAAACGTCCTAGGACGTGCAATATGTTGGGTGCTTTTGCACTTAAAAGTTATTGATAACACTTCCAAAGTTTTAAACCATCTCGATTTTGGAGGCTTGATATGCTTCTATGGTCTTAATATAAGGGATAAAGAAATGAAACTAAGATAATTTTGTAAACAGAACTGCCCTTAATAAACAAAAACCAGAAATGAATAAAAGGCAGCAAAGTAAATGACAATACAGCAAAGCAATAGTGTTATTACCATTTAACTGATTCAAAAAATGTGGAAATATGGTATTCTAAATGTTACTTACTTTTTTTTAAGGTATTATATTCAACACCATGTATTTACTAAGGACAAATCAATAGAATTGCTAAACAGACACATGTTTAATAGCATTAGGAAACAAAGTACTGTTAAAATTAATAGTTTCTATGTTTTTTACAAATACAAGGTTCCTATATTTTGATCTGTGTATCAAAATCTAAAATTGGATAAAAATAAATTGAATGTGTAAATGAGCTGAATTCATTCTTTGGGGCTGATATTTAATAATTATTTAATAAATCATTTAAGAAATTTAAGAAATTCCAAGGCATTCATCACTTCAAAATACCATTCATTCAAATATTTGTGAAACCCAGGTAAAGTTTGACACTGGGGGCATTTCAAAGATTGTTATAGAAAATTAAATATTGTTTCTTTTTTTAAAATGATATTTGGCATTGATTTGTTCTCCATGTAAAGATATTTTATCTGTTTTCAGGGAGGCATGGACAACCAGGAAATGAGGAATTCATTTAGATAAAGGAGCCCACATGATAAAAGAACTATAATAAAAAGATCAATTTCCAGTCAACACCAGCACAGGTTCAGAATATGAAACTATCCTATCAGCACCTGCTCTGAATATGTCAGAGAAGAGTTAAAAGTCAACACAGAGGAAGGATGTGCCAACTGATCTGATAGGACCAATGGGATCCAAGGCAAACGTGTGCTTTTCATTTCTAAAGTGTTTGGAGAATAATGTTGTTTTATGTTATGATACATTATGTCATTTCATATGCCAATTACATTTGACTCCATATAAATCACATGTATTTGGAATTTGGTAAATTATTTGTTCTAAACTTTCCTTGTCAATATCTGATAGAGACCCAAAAAGATATAGTTTTTGGTGTGTAGGACAGTTTCAATGAACAAATGCTTTAAGGAATATATAAAAAGCACTATTTGAGGTAAGAGGGTGGAAGAAGTGGGTGGGGGAGAGAAGCTCTGAGAGCTCAGCAACAAAGTTTTAATTTGCCCTCCATTTCTATTCCCTTCTTGTCCTTTTCTTGAACGTTTTTTCCTTGTGATTCCAACTTTACTCAGTTTGTTGCTTCACATTGGACCCCACCTCCACCTGCCCAATTGTATATCCACCCCCCACTAGTTTTCCCATCTATCTAACCACCCCATAATGCATGTTCCAGTCCTTTCTCCATGCAATTGCTTTCAAAATTGCCCTATCACATATTTCCCTCACAGTCTGACAAAAGGAATCTTTCCCTGGCATGAAAATGGTGTTTCTTGGTTGACAAGGGGCAAGGCGGTTCTTTGGGACACCCGGAGTGGCATCAGGAAAATTATAGTTCTGAGTTAATGTTGTCATGTGCCACAAAAAGACTGTTAACGTGACCACCAGATGCACCAAATTCAAGAGAAGGGATTTTTTCAAGTTCTTAACTCTGCATAGTCAAGAAAACCCAGAACAAATCAAGGCTTTTGAGCTTTGAACTTGAAACAGATGGAGCTCAGGCTGCAAAGGCCAAAACCCTAATGAAGGAGCTGAGATATTCCTGAAGAAATCCTCTCTCAGCTGGGAGCAGCACAGGGAAAACACCTTCTGCCCAGAGTCTGAAGTGGCAATCTTCTCCTTGCTCCAGGGATAATCCATGGCTTCTCCTGGTTTTCTGACAACAACTGCATCCAAATTATCATTACCAAAACCAGTAATAGCTAGCACTTACCGAGAATTCACTACCTCCCCTAGTACTGTTCTCCATGCCTACAGATCCATAAGAAAATGGATATTTAGATTGTCTCCTAAAATTAAACAAATAGCTAAGCACTTGGTAGTAAATCCATAAAGTGAACTATTACCTAGCCATTGAAAAATTGTATGAATAACGTTTGTGATTGAGGAAACGCTTATGACATGTTAAGTGAAAAACAGGAAACAAAATTCTGCCTTCAGGATAACCTTCTTTAAAAGATTTATTTATTTATTTATTTTAGAGAGAGAGAGAGCGTGGAGGAAGAGGGAGAGAGAGAGAATCTCTCGCAGACTCCCCGCTGAGCACGGAGCCTGACACAGGACTCGATCCCACGACTCCGAGATCACGACCTGACCCAAAACCGAGAGTGAGACACTCAACCAACTGAGCCACCCAGGCACCCCTGTCTATAGGATAATCCTAACTGTGTTAAAATAAATACACAAATACACACCCCAAAATTGTCAATTTCTTGGTGGCAGGACCACAGGTGATTCTTTTTCTTCCTTTTGCTTTTCTGTTGTTTTTGTTGTTGTTAATAGTTTTGTTTTTAAGAGTCAAAATGTGGGCAACTGTAGATAAGGCCAGTTATATGACCAAGCAAATCCTCAAAGAAGCAACAGAAAATATACTGCCTACAGTGGCCCTAGGGAAGCCTGAGCTTACTCACAGGGGGGCAGAAAGCAATGAAGGACATCCCAGGGAGACCAGGCAAGGAAATCACATGTAACAGGGCTGTCAGGGAAGATATTTTTCAAGAGGCCCTAACTTGTAGAAGAGAGGGGTTTGGAGATCAGAATGATTTTTCTCTGTAACAACAAGATAGAAGAGGCCAACAAAATTCCATGACTAGGAAGATGCTTGAGAATTATGTGTTACCTTTGGGGACATTGGTATGATGAGCTAAAATAATTTTGAAACCTTGGCCCTTTTTCCTGGCACCTCTAGGTCCCTGTGCCAGATCCTGCAGGAGCAGTGAACACATGCACTGGAGAATGGCTTGAAGTGAGAATCGCAGGGTCACACAAATCGGCCTAGCTGGAAAGGAAAAGAGCTAGAGGAACACTTAAGGGACACAAATGAATGTTGTAAGCTCACATATTTGTATGTGTGTGTGTGTGTGTGTGTATTTTTTTTTCCAGCAGACCCAGTGAAATGAGCTACAGTCCAAAATGTGCAGATGTCCGGTCACACTCTTCTGGAAAGCTTGGAATGATAGTCGGAACTAGACAAACAGACCATTCTATAACTAAGTTTGTTTGAGTATGTGTCAGTCAGGGGAAAGAGAGAAAAATTCCAATTTACAAGTAGTGGTATGTTTTTTCATAGTCCTTTAAATCAAATCATCAAATGCCATTTTTGTTTTGGTTTGTTTTCCTTATATGTACACAATGTCAAGCATAAAAAAAACACTAGAAGTATATAAACCCAAATATTAAGAGTAGTACTTTTTTTCTCTTAAGTAATGGAATTATGTGTGACATGTATTTTCCTCTTTCTTGTTTATGTGTATTTACATTATTATTTACATTACATTTCATTATTTACAGTGACTAGGTATACTTTTAGAATACGAATATTGTCTTAAAAATGAAAAATACTGGATTAAAACATGGTGCTTTGATGTTACATACTTTAATAAGATCGCTATGAGGATTAAGAGAGTTAGGAGCCTTCTAAAAACATAATTCCGATATTTTTCTCCTAACCTCATCAGGTACATGTATTTCTGCCACAAGTATATTTATTCTAATGAACTGCCTTCCTTCTGAGAGCAGTGATTATTCCCAAAACATCCATCAAAGAGAATTAAGGGGAAATTATACAACTCCATGTTATAAAGAAAATAACAGAAACTGAACAGACTCCAAATGCTCACCCCCAAAACACAACCAAACAAAAACAGAAGAAAACAAGTATCATTCATGGTTCTGTGACCAAGAAATAACCACTGTTTACAGTTTGGGAGCTGGGTGTGTGCATGTGCATGTGTGTGTGTGTTAACATAGTTCAGATTATCCTATACATGAAATTTTATTTCCTCTTCACTTAACATGTCATAAGATATCCCCCGTCATTAAAGTCACTTTGAAAACATAGAAAATGACTTTCATTCTCAGTCTTTTACTTCTGCAAAGAGGACCATCTCTCCTACTCACAGTACGACAGCACCACACAGATCAGCACATGTCCAGAAATGTTCTAACCATGAGAAAATCTCTCAAATAAAAAACACAGCTTTAAACTTTTCTCAACACAAATTGCAGGAATACAGGTCTTCTGGGACTTGGGGTCACTGGGTCATGCAGGAACCCCAGGTGGGTAAGATGTGTGATGATGTGCCAAGTTTGAGTCAAGAACCAGGAAAGGCTGGGATTAGACACACTGCCCTTAACACAAGCCCTTATGCTGCTCCCGCACATGACGTAAGCCTCTGACATAAAGAGGCTGTGAGTGCCCTAGCAGGGACTGAACTTCTCCCCACAGGAGGCTCTGGCCACACACAAAGGTGTCCCTGACTGCTATCGCCCCACAGGACCTGAGGGCTAAGAGATGCTCCACGAAGTGACACCTGGATTCCTTGAAGATTTTGCATCTTTGTCTTCTGAAGTAAAAACTTAATCTAACTTTACTGTGTGAATGGGCGGGGTGGGGGGGGGCGGACAGGAAGGGGGTAGTGGGTCTCTTCCCACCAATCTATAATTCACCAGATAGACTTACAAATCTACATATGAAAAACTCATTTTTAAAAAGTTGAGTAGGCATCTGAAATTAACATATATCTTTTTAAAAAGTTGAGTAGGGATACCATTAAGAATGTAAATTTCTTTTCACATATTTTCCATATACTCACCAATTCCAAATGGAAGAGCAAAGAAAGCAGCCCCTACCTTCAAGATCTAATCTAAAATAAATCTAACCCCAAAGTCATGGCTGACTTCCTAGGGCCTCCCCAACGGAGCCCAGTGCTACCCTACCTCTTACCTTTGCTCCTGGGGTGGGGGTGAGGGGCATACATCTGTCCCACACTTCACAGTTCCCAGTGCATGGATCCTTTACTTCCTCGTTCAAATGCCAACTCCCCACAGCACCTTCCCCAACACCTCAGCCATAGACATTTCTCTTTCCTCAAAATCCCAAAGGCAAAACTGACCACATAGCTCAGATTATCTGGGACAGTTTTTATTTCAAATGCTCTACCCTATAGATAGACACATGATGTTTTTCAGTTTGAGGGTTAAAAATATCATCACTGAACCCATCACAGGCTTATGATAAATCAATTTCTTCCCTAACTTACAGTTAAAATGTATCCTTAACTCCTAAACCAGGCTTTAAACTCCTTATATGTAAACTTTGTTCCCAGCACCTGGCACCCTGCCTTGTTAATTGCAGGTATATACATATATATTACATGGATTCATCTTTGCATCACTCACAGCGATGCCTGCTATAATAGATATGAGGTATCTGTAAATATTTGTTGAATGAATGGGTTAATTAATTAAAGAATACATTTTAGTAGGAAAAAAACCTGCCCACACTGAACTTACTAAAATAGATAGTTAATGACTAGCGTACAGCAGGTTATCAACAGGATTTTATTTAATCAGTTAACTAACTGGATAATTAATTAATGCTCTCAGAAAAACGAATTAAGGCTGCAGATGGAATTAAGGTTGCTAATCAGCTGACCTGGAGATGGGGAGATTATCCTGGATAATCCAGGCAGGACAAACGTCATCACAGGGGTTCTCGTAAATGAAAGAGAAAGGCAGGAAAATGAGTGTCACAATGACACAGCACGAGGTGGACTGAACTTGCCATTGCTGGCTTTGAAGACAGAATGGGGCCTCAAGCCAAAAAAAATGAGGGTGGCCTCTAGGTGATGAAAAGGTGGAAAACTAAACAAAACAAAACAAAAAAAAACGAACACAGATTCTCCCCCAGAGCCTCCAGAAGAACCGCAGCCCTGTTGATAACCTTGATTTTGGCCCATTCAGAACCATTTCAGACTTCTGACCTTCAGAACAATATGTGTTGTTTTAAG
Organism: Mirounga angustirostris; assembly: GCF_029215605.1. NCBI lineage: Eukaryota > Metazoa > Chordata > Mammalia > Carnivora > Phocidae > Mirounga > Mirounga angustirostris. The sequence goes on from NW_026991720.1 coordinate 42,664,380, forward strand.
CCACTAAGTTTGTAGTAATTTGCTACAGCAGCAATAGGAAACTAATAAACCTAGCAATAGCCAAGGAGAGTCGTTTAAAGTAACTACTTTATGCCAGGCACCATGCCAGATGCTTTCCACATTTTCACTATCTGCTTTAATCCTCACTACTTCCCTACACACCACATTTCATTACCCTAATTTCTTAGCAATGAATTCGAAGAGGTGGCCATGGTGCCCATGGTCACGCAGCCAAAAGCAGTAAAGACAGAGTCCAACCCAGGCTTTGCAGCTCTGAGGCCAGTGCCTTCCTCAGCATCACTCGATGCTTCCACGGATACCCTGTACCACAGCATCCTACACAGTTGTTGTTAACTAGATGGGATCACAGAGCTCTTTGGGAATCTGGAGAAATGTGAAGACACTCTTCTTCCCAAATGCACACAAGTGCATCCACTCAGATGTAGTGGATGACCACTCTGTCCCAAGACTGATCAAGGAATCCATCACCTTCCATTTAAGAACACTATCTAGAAGTTAATTATAAACTATATTATATGGTTCTCTTATTTGGTATGTTTATATTTCATTTCCCCAGCTTCATTGTAAGTTCCTAAATTCAGGGTCTATACCAGCTTTTTATCCATTTCCTCTAGAGTACCTTCCAGAATACCGGAGACTCACCAAACTTGTTATAGAAGATGCATTTGTACCACTCTTGCCATCCAAGCTCTGACCTTAACATGTCTGCTGTCTATAAACTAGAAATTCTTATTTATCACTTAAGAGAGCTGTGCACCTGAGCTGCAGAGGTGGGCTTCACATCTCTAAGTTAATCTAGCTTCCAGCTTTAAAGCCACTTTAGAGCTTTGCAAACATAAGTATGTTGCTTTGAAGACAGCTCTGGGTTTGAATCCTAGTCTTGCCACTTAATGACTAAAAACTAATGTGCAGACTACCTACATCCCCTCTGTCTATTCACCTGTAACGTGGGTCTAAGAACAACTACCTTTCAGGTTGGTTATAAAGATAAAGACAGCATTGCAAAAGTGCTGAGAATATTACAGATGCTAGTTATTACTAGTTTTATAATTATGTTATATGAATCCAGACATATATAATAGACATCCACTGCTGGCTAAAATAGGGCTGAATAAGACTGTAGCATACACCTAAAACATAGATTTGTGGAAAAGACAATGTGAGTTGAGTCCATCTATAAAAGACATATAAAATGTAGATTTGGGGCTAACATCCAGTAAGCCTTCTAGGCCAAAAGAAGAATGTTAATCAAGTCATGTGGCAGCTTACACAAGAAGAGCAGGAGACAGATCAGACCAGAGTGGGGAGTAACTTGGGGAGATGTAAGACACCCAAACTGCCTAAATAAATTGGCCTGAGATTTATTGCCAGCCTGAGAAGTTTAAATGTATTCCAGAGAACCAGCATTCCTTCATGTGTTTCCTATGAAACATCAATCCTGCCTGTTGCTCTGCCAAAATAAGTAGAAATAAAAAAAATCTCTGCAGCTCAAATTAGTTTGGGAGGTACTCCATACTTCATCACCCTCCTTAAAGTTTACCCTGCACATTGGCATATAAAGCGCTCTGCAAATTCTGCAGCAAAGAAATATATTTGAGTGTATTTGACCCCGCATTTCCCTCATGTATTTAATCACAGAGCCATGTTTTGAAAATATTATTCATTACTCTTCCTCAGCACTAGTGTTTTATAAAACAAACTTTGAGAAACTGCAAGAGACCGTGAAGGCGGCCGGTGTAAGTTCTTGCGAAGGCCAGTGGCACGCAGGAAGGGCTGAAGGAGAAAAGACCGAGGTCAGTTGCAGGCAAGAGGATGAAGCTCTGGCTGCCATGGAAATGGGAAGGAACTTATTTATTAGAAAAACAATATAAAGAGACAATCAAGCAAGCAGACTTGATGACTGATTAGCAACATGGGAGAGAAATGCCAAGAGCATGAGAAATAACATTAAGGCCCCAAACCTGTGCAGCTGGGGTAAGGGGGTGCCAGAATTCAGTCAACAGATAGAAGCTGGAAACAGCCAATCATTTCTCCATCCAACTCCCAACCCTGAGAATCAAAGGTAGCAACTGTTACTAAAATTCAAATGCAGTACTTTGAAAGAATGTGGTCTCCCCCCAAAATTAGAAGCTGAGATCTGCCATATCAGCATCTTGTCAAGAAGTCATATTAAGGCCCTCAGAAATCAGAAATCAGACACCGGAAAGAGAGAAGAGCTACGGAAGGAGTGCTGTGGAGGCAGAGCCGTGAGCTCACAGGATGAAAAGGTGAAAAACAAAAGGAGAAGAGATACGTGTTCTAACGACAGGCGTGGAAGGGCAGAGCAGAGGAGTGGAGTGGTGGTTGGGGGCAGAGGCGGAGTACTAACCAAGAAGGGACTGTGATAAGAAGAAAGAATGATAGTGTTCATAAATTAAAACTTCACATCAAAGGGAACTACATAGCACAGCTAATGAGTCATTTCTCCAAACTCCCAGCGAAGGCTAGACCTTCAAGTATTGTAACCCAAGAGATGGGAGGTTAAGTGACCTCATAAATGTAGGTAAGTTTTTAAAAGGTGAGCAAATATAATGGCTCTCTAGTCATGCAGGGAGAAAAGAAATTGGCAAACTTCATATATGTTTGGAGGCAAGCCTCTGAAACAAATAAAAATGTAGTCAATGGAGAATAATAGTTCTTAAAAGTGTTGGCTTGGGAGACTCATGAAGCAGGGTATCAGCTGCCCACACCCTATTTAATTTCTCAGACCCTCAGATCACTCATTTGTAAAATGGAGATTCTACTTCATGGATCATTGCGAGAATTAAATGTTAGGATACATGGAGAATGTTTATCACAACACAGACTGACACGCACTTACATTCAATAAATATTTGCTGGCAATAGGAGCAATTTTAGTGGCAACAGAAGTAACAATTTTTGTTGTTCTTATTTTGCTCATAGTAGACAGGACCTCCAGAGAGGAATAAATCTGCCTCGCAGTTTTGCATACGGTAATATGTAATTTATTATACAGTATTATCTGTAAAGTGTAATATTTGTTTCAGAGTCTGCATTGTCTGGTCACTTTACTATATTTTAGATGTACTGTTGTTAAGGGGTTTTGGTCACCAGTTTTTTCAGTCACAACTAGGTATATGCCTCTTTCTTGAAATTCAAGATGGCAGCCTTGACTAAATGTACCAGATGGCTGGTAATGAATTTATATATCTTTTTCTGTTCAAAACATAGTCTTTCCAAATTAGGCAAGAAAGTAACTTTTAATTGAATGATTTAATAATGGTGCATTTATATTAAGAATACTTTCCCAAGCAAAGATCCAGGGAGGCCATATGATGTGTGAGAACAATTATTGGACTAGAAGGTTAAAAAAGAGAGAAGGGAGCAGGTTCTCATCCAGCTCTTCCAGTTAATACTACCAGGAACCTCAGTTTCCTTACCTGAGAAGTGAAAGGGCTGACCTCAAAATTAAGGTTCATTCATTTATACAATCCCATGATGCTGAAATGGTGATGCATTTGAGTGACAGAGAAACCCTGCCCTTCTTCCTTACTCCTGGTGGAAATTCTATAGTAATTTCAAGTTTAAAACTAGATGTATTTTAATATTGTGAGTAAGAAAATTTGGAGAGGTCTTCGCCTTAGCACTGAAAATACCTACGGTGCAAGAAGGGGGGAAAAAAACCTAGAAAAATGAGTGGACATGGAAAACCAAGCCAGTTTGATTTGTCAGTGAGCACAGAGCATACCAACTACCACTGCTCTGCACCTGAGCAGAGGTAGAGGTGTCAGCAGTAGATGAAAGCTGGGCACTTGAGCAGGCATTTCTTCCAGGATAGGGTGGAGGGAAACGCTCTGAAATTGGAACTCCTCCTAACATCCTTCTCCAATCTCTAATCCCTACCATCATAAAGCCCTCCAGGGCTTATCTTCCCTTCCTAACTGCAACTGGTTGTTAAACTGTATCAAATGACAAAGAAGTCAACGGTAGACCTTCTGGACAGGCCCTGGGGCCTGATTTCATTGCAGGAACTCAGGCTTCACACTTACCTTGGGCGTTCTTCTTAACCACTAAGCCTCAGTTCCTCAGTTGTAAAATGGAGCTCATAACATTATTTGACTCTAAAATGGCCATGAGGATCAAATAAATAAGATCAAAAGAGATAGCCCACGACAATGCTTAGACACAGCAGAAGCTAAATAAATAATTAGCTGCTGCTGCTACGACTGCTGTTGCATTTCTTGCCATTATTATTTGATGAGGATGATGAGGATGATGACAAGGAGGAGGAGGAAGAGGAGGAGGAGGAGTGTTAACTAAAGAGTCAGAACTTAAGGAATACTAACACCCTGTAGAAACCACAATAGGTGGTGGATAAAAGATGACCCCTAATAACCTCAGGCTCCTCTTTCAGCTTTGCACCAACCCACGGACAGAAAATTTAGAGTAACCATACCCCTTAGAACAGAACAGCATATGAAATAGAAAACAAACTGGTGTCCTCACGCCCCTTCCAATGCTGCTCCTGCTGGGGTGGGATTTCCTAGCCACCACGTGTGACACCGTTGGGTTTTATTTGCCACCTCTGTCTGCTGGTTGGGCCTCGGAGCAGTGACAAACCCACCTCCAGATGCTCAAGCAGAAATTTCAGTGGCCACTTAGCTTAACATCTCCTTGGCAGGGCTAACGTCAACACCACAAATTCTTATTCTACAAGCATCTTGAGATCTGCTTTCGAATTTCCTTGCTTTCCTGAGTTAAGGACAGACCTGTGGTGTTAAGGGACCTGGAGTTGCTTACAGTCTCGGGGGTCAGAAACCTTGCTCAAACACAGAATTACTAATTTGCAGAACCTCTTGTCAGTGGAGATTTCTCATAAAATGGGCCCCGAGGTGAGAGTTTAGTTAAATTGTTGTTGCATTCCCCCTCCTACCACCACTCTTTAATTGGAGATACTGGTAGGCATGCCTGGGGAGCTAAGTAAGATGTGCCCAGACTAGCCAGGGCAATTCCACAGCACCCTTGATGGGTGCACGCAGCAGGAAGGGGTCCTCTCGGGCATCAACGTGGTGCACAGTTGGAAACTAACCGGGGGGGGGGGGCAGTTTAAAAAGTCACCTGGCAACTGTAAGCCTCCTTGCACCCTGAGTTGCTGAAATCTGATATTTCCTGTTATTTGTGGGACGTGTAGCTGAGGTTATTTCAATTAAATGCACATCTGTGCTCAGTATACCCTACCCACCTCTGTGTTAATGTAACTGTGACCTTTTGTTTTGAGTTGGGACTCTGATGACTAGGGCTAATGTAGCTACAGGCACAGCTTAATGAATCTATGGGGTCCGGGTTTTGGCATCCACATCTGGGCTGCCTTTTGCTGCCTCTGATCCTGTACATGGTGAAGGGATCAAATTCTCTCTCATGGTCAACGTCTCTCTGTCTCTGTCTCTCCCTCCCTCCCTCATTCCCTCTCTCCCTCTACATACACACACACACACACACACTCACAATCACACACATACTCACACACCTCTCTTATCAGTGAAAACTTTGCCACTAAGTATTATTTCCATGTCTGAAAACAGACATTCTGCCAGCAAAGAATTTATCTGATTCAGGTCTCTTTGCTGGGTGGCTTGGTCGAGATTTCACCTACTGCTTGTCAACTCACAGTAAGATAACATTTTACTTAAACCAAGTGCTACATGCACAACAGACAGTGGCCTTCTTGGCACCCAACGTGCAGTCCTGTGACACCCAGCCCAGGCAGAGTGGGAGCCGCTCTGGGCTACAGCTCTTACTGTGGCAAAAAACAGCATTTGCATGAAAGCTTTATAAAGTTTGTTTAGCTTACTTCAAATATTTTATTTTAAATAAATCACCCAAACCGAATTTAATTCTTTTCGTTTGGACAAGGAGAAAGAGAGAATGTCCATGTTATTAAAAGACAACAATGCTTTTCATTCTTCCTTCAGGTCTGATTTTAACATGACTTTTTATTTTTGTCGATTTTGATGGAATCATAATTGCCCTTTCAGATCAACCCCAGGAAGATGGTGCTACTAGGGGGAGTACAACAAGTTTGAGCCTCAACTGTTGCTTTTTACCTACTGAATTGTAAATTACCACTATCACTGACTATTGCAAAGGGAGGCCTGTAGAAATGTTCTACATATTTATTTGCTGTTCTTTTCAGAGGTCTGCAAGAGCCCCAAACACTACCAAGATGGACTACCCCAGTTGACAAGGCAGTAATTCTGTGGGATTTTAGAAACAGACAATCCAGTGTCACCTCTGCTGGAAATAATGTGACGTTCATTTAACAACAACAGGTAATAAAAGTAAGTTTTAGAGTATCTGAAGCCATATAATCAATCCTTTTCATCAGTGTATGAAACTATATATGTATCTAAGTATTTATTCTTGCCTCCTTCCAAAAAGGATTGGGAGTAGCTTACAGGCATACATACTAAATGATTCAAAACACATAAGGTAGACATATAAGGTGAAGTCAGGAATAAGCTTATTACTCAAAAACTACCTGCCATTAGAGGTGGGCTACAAATTTATTTCTAGCTTCCTAGCAACTAAAGCAAAGATGGTGAATTTTAATCAATCAAGATTAATTATGCCTTTATCATTTTTTGTAGGGCTAAGCAATGAAAATCCGAACACACTCAATTACATCCAAAGACTTCTGGTCTGCCATTTTTTACACCAGCTCTGGGCTCCTATTTCATCTACTCACTGTGTGTTGAGAGTAAGTTACTGCTACTAGCCCCACAGGTGTTTATTTCTGCATTCACCCATGCTGTTTTCTCTGTTAGGAGTACCAATGGTTCTCAACCATTTGTCCTGGGGAGAAGGGTATAAATCACCCCAGGAGACATTTGGCAATGTCTGGAGACACTGCTGATTGCCATAATCTCTGAGAGAAGTGCTACTGGCCTGTAGCTGATAGAGATCAGAGATGCTGCCAAACATCATACAATGTGCAGGATGCAACCCACAACAAAGAATTTTTTAGTCAAACTATAGTACTGAGGTTGAAAACTCTGCAGCAACTAATGGGGTGTGTATGGGTGTGTGTGATTTTGTTTGAATAAGATAGAAATCAGTCACTTTTCTGTTTTAGAAAACACTAGCCTTCGTTTGTACTTCAGCCTTCATTGGTCTGCTCTAGAAACCCGTATGTCAGAAGAGCTTTTGTAATTGACAGAGTAGGAAAAAATGAGCCCCAAGGTTTGTTCTGGATCCTAGATATAATGCCAAAGTAATTTCAAAATAGGAGATCTTTAGGCCATAGCGAAAGGACATCAGAATAAGTCTACCTGATGTGTTAGGAAAATCTGGGCATTGCTTAAAAAATTTGGAAGTCATCCCATCTCTTAACTCAATCTGAATAAATAAACCTTGCCAATAGAATGTGTTTTACAGCACTGATGGAAGAACTGCTAGAGAGCAAGAGAGAGTAAACAGATGGAAAGAACACCAAAGGAAATTGAGAAATAGCCATCTGATGATATCATGTAGATTGGACCAAGAACCACATGCCTGGGCTCTTCCCGCACTGACCTGCTGGATGCAGGTGCACAGTCAATGGTCTCCCTGGTACCCTAACAGCTGGATGATTTTCTCCCTTGCCAACTGCTCTCTTAGCGACAGAAGTCAAACTCATTCCCATGTTTTACAAATACAATAGTTAAGATGGCTGGTTAAAACCTTTGATTTTTGTCATGCCCATCCTACTTTTTTCTTTCTTTTTTTTTTTCTGACAAGCCACCATTATTCTAGATATGAAAAAAAAAAGGCTAGCTCATAGTGGATAGACTAATAATGAAATGTGACTTTTCTCTCAACTATCTCAGTAATCATCACCTTCATTTTTCACTCACTTCATTCACCTTCATAAAGTCGGATAATTCAAGATTTGGGCTGCTTCTGCACAAGAAGCATGTTTTATTTTTTTTTATTTATCATGTTTTTATTAAACTGATAAGCAGTGATCCTACCTGACAGCATTGTGATTAGCAGATGTAACCTATCTGTGTTCATGCAAATTGAAATGGTTAGCTAGCAAATCTTAAGAGTTCCTTTGAACTCTGTGTCTGCTTCAATAAGGAAATACTTCCTAGAGAAATGCAAACATCGTCACTGACACGGATACAGAGGAGAACCTCATAAACTTAAATTCTACTCTGCTCATCCAGGAAGGAATGAAGCTGGAGGCAGCCTCCAAACCATCCATAAACAAAGTTTCCTCAGAGAGTCTCTGGGAGGATGATTAAATGTAATAATTTATATACCATTTGAAATCAACTGGTGTGTTAATCATGGGTAATTCTTCCTGCACTAACTGCGGGGCTCTAGTAAGTCATACTTGGTTGGCTTCCTTTGAGTTATTTTATGTACAGCATTCTCTTTAAAGAAAAATTATTTTATTAAATCTACAGTTTAATTTTCACTAATTCAATCTACGTTTTTATCCAGTGTATAATGTGTAATTATTTAATAGCTCTCTGTCTCAAGAAATAGTGAGAGATATATACAATAAATATATTTATTACATCTCACATACATATCTATTGTCCAAAAAAACAAAGCCAGGGTAACTTTTAGCTATATGATTTTAAACATGTGGAATGAAAAAACTTGTTCCTACATGAAAGCTGCTTTTAACAATCATCAAAGCCCCCTTCTCTAAGGCTAACTAGTTCATAAAATACTTTCTAATAGATTTCATGGCTTTGTTAATCCTGCTTATACAATAGAACTAATTTGATAATGACATTACTAATACTTCTCTTTTGATGAAACACTTCAGAAGGTTATCTGCCTACAAGAGCTTACAAGAAACTCACTTCAGAATTAAGGACACACACAGACTGAAAGAGCAGGAATAGAAAAAATATCCCATGCAAATGGAAAGGAAAAGAAAGCTGGAATAGCTATACTCATATCAGACAAAATAGACTTTATTTTTTTTAAGATTTTATTTATTTATTTGAGAGAGAGAGAGCACATACATGCGAGTCAGGGGAGAAGCAGAGGGAGAGGGACAAGCAGACTCTGCACTGAGTGCAGAATCCCACATGGGGCTCGATCCCATGACCCTGAGATCATGACCTAAGCCAAAATCAAGAGTCAGATGCTTAACCAACTGAGCCACCCAGGTGCCCCCAAAATAGACTTTAACACAAAGACTATGATAAAAGGCAAAGAAGAGCATTATATAATGATAAAAGTGTCAATCCAGAAAAAAGATATAACATTTTTATGTTAATGTTATGTTTATTTAAGTGCTTTATTAATTTATTATATATGCACCCAACATAAGAGCACCAAAATACATAAAGCAAATATTAACAGAACTAAAGGGAGAAACTGAAAGTAATACAATAATAGCAGAAGACTTTAATATCACATTTTCATCAATGGATAGATTATTCTGACAAAAAAATCCATAAGGAAACATCAGCCTTAAACAACACATTAGACCAGATGGACTTAATAGATACATGCAGAACATACCATCCCAAACTAGCAGAACACACATTCTTCTCAAGTGTACATGGAACATTCTCCAGGACAGATCACACGTTGCACCACAAAAGTCCCAATAAACTCAAGAAAACTGAAATAATATCAAGCATCTTTTCCAACCACAATGATATGGAACTAGAAATCAAATTACAATTAATTAATTATAAATTCCAATTACAAAAAATGGGAAATACAAAAGCATGAAAACTAAACAACATGCTACTAAACAACCAATGGGTCATCAGAGAAATCAAAGGAAAAATCCAAAAATAACTAGAGACAAAGGAAAACAGAAATGCAACATATCAAAATCTATGGAACGCTGCAAAAGTGGTTCTAAGAGGGAAGTTCATAGCAATACAGACCTATCTCAAGAAACAGGAAAAATCTCAAATAAACAATTTAACTTTACACCTAAAGGAACTAAAAAAAATAATAAGGACAAACAAAGCCCAAAATTACTAGAAGGAAGTAACAAAGATCACAGTGGAAATAAATGAAGTCAGGACTAAAAACGCAACAAAAATGATCAATGAAATTAAGTTCTTTGAAAAAACAAACAAAATTGACAAAACTTTAGCTAAACTAGCCAAGAAAAAAAAGAAAGGAGACTCAAAGAAATAAAATCATAAATGAAAGCGGAGAAGTAACAATTGATCTCAGAGAAATACAAAGGGTAATAAGACACTACTATGATCAATTGCATGCCAAACGAACTCTTAGACATCCTGGAAGAAATAGATAAATTCCTAGAAACATACAGTCTTCTAACACTGAATCAGGAAGAAATAGAAAATCTGAATAGATGAATTACTAATAAGGAAATTGAAACGATAATTGAAAACCTCCCAACAAACAAAAATTCAGGACCAAATAGCTTCACTAGTAAATTCTACCAAACATTCAAAAATTTAATACCTAGTCTCAAACTTTTCAAAAGAAATTGAAGAGGAGGAAAAGCTTCCAAACACATGTTATGGCTAGCATTACCCTGATACCAAAACCAGATAAGGACACCACAAAAAGAAAATTACAGGCCAATACCTTGATACAAAAAGAAAATTACAGGCCAATACCTTGATAAACATAGATGCAAAAATCCTCAACAAAATACCAGCAAATCAAATGCAACAGTACATTAAAAGGATCACATACCACAATCAAGTAGGATTTATTCCAGGGATTCAAGGATGGTTCAACAACCACAAATCAATCAATGGGATACACCATATTAACAAAATTAAGGATAAAAATAATCTTAACAGATGTAGAAAAAGCATTTGATAATATTCAACATCCATTTATGATGAAAACTCTCAACGAAGTGCATATAGAGGAAACATATCTCAATATTAAGACATATATAACAATCCTACAGCTAACATCATACTCAACCATGAAAATCTAAAAGTTTTTCTTCTAAGATCAGGAACCAGATAAGAATGCCCCCTCTCACCACATAGTATTGGAAGTACCTACCCAAAACAATTAGGCCAGAAAAAGAAATAAAAGCCATCCAAATCAGAAAGGGAGAAGAAAAACTGTCATTATTTGCAGATGATATAATACTATATATTCATCTAAAACACTAAAGAAACCACCAAAAAACACTTAGAACGAATAAACGAATGTAGTAAAATTGCAGAGTATAAAATCAATATACAGAAATCTGTGGCATTTCTATACACTAACAACAGAACATCAGAAAGAAATTTTTTTTTAATTTTCACATATAATTGCATCAAAAAGAATAAAATATCCAGAAATAACTATAACCAAGGAAGTGAAAGACCTGCACACTGAAGTATAAAACATTGATGAAAGAAACTGAAGACACAAATAAATGGAAGAATATTTCATGCTCATACATTAGAAGAACGAATATTGTTACAATGTCCATACTACCCAAAGCAATCTACAGATTCAATATACTCCCTATCAAAATACCAATAGCGTTTTTCACAGAACTAGAACAAATAATACTAAAATTTGTATGGAAACACAAAAGACTTCAAATAACCAAAGTAATCTTGAGAAACAAAAACAAAACTGGAGGTATCATACTCCCTGATTTCAAACCATACTATAAAGCTCTAGTAATCATATTTTTTTGGTACAAAAACAGAATACAGATCAATGGAACAGAACTGAGAGCCCAGAAATAAACCCACACATATATGGACAATTAATGTATGACAAAGGAGCCAAAAAGATACAATGGAGAAAGGACAATCTCTTCAATAAATAATTGTAGGAAAACTGAACAGCCACATGCAAAAGAATGAAACTAGACCACTACATTTCACTATACACAAAAATTAACTCAAATGGATTTAAAGACTTGACTGTAAGACCTAAAACCACAAAATTCCTATAAGAAAACATAGGCAATATGCTCCTTGACATCAGTCTTAGCGACATCTTTGTGAATCTGACCCCAAAGGCAAGAAAAACAGAAGCAAAAATAAACAAATGGGACTACATCAAGCTAAAAAGCTTCTGCACAACAAAGGAAACCATCTTCAAAATGAAAAGACAACTTACTGAATGAGAGAAGATATTTGTATACCATATATCTGATAAAGGGTTAATATCCAAAATACATAAGGAACTCGTACAATTCAATAACAAAAAAACAAACAACCCAATTTTAAAAAAGGGGCAAAGGCTCTGAATAGACATTTCTCCAGAGAAGACATCCAGATGTCCAGCAGGCACATGAAAAGATGCTCAACATCACTAACCATTATGGAAATGAAAATCACAACCACAATGAGATATTACCTCACACCTGTTAGAATGGCTATTATCAAAAAGACAAGAGATAAACAAGTGTTAGAAAGGGTGTGGAGAGAAGGGAACTCTCATCCACTGTTGGCGGGAGTGTAAATTGGTGCAACCAGTATGGAAAATAGTATACAGATTCCTCAAAAAATTCTACCATATGATTCAGCTATTCTACTTCTGGGTATTTATCTGAAGAATACAAACACTAATTTGAAAAAATATATGCACTTCTATATTCATTGCAGTATTATCTGCAATAGCCAAGATATGGGAACAACCTAAGTGTCTATTGATACGTGAATGGATAAAGATGTGGTATATTTATACAATGGAATATTACTCAGCCATAAAAAAAGAATGAAATCTTGCATTTGTAACGACATGGATGGACCTTGGGGGTATTATGCTAAGTGAAATAAGTCAGATGAAGAAAGACACATACCACATGATTTCACTCATATGTGTCGTCTAAAACAAAAAAATAAAATAAAATAAAAACAAACTCAGAGATACAGAGAACAGAGGAGTGGTTGCCAGAGGGGAAGTGGATGGGGGAGGGTGTGTGTGTGTGAAATGGATGAAGAAAGTCAACTCTATGGTGATAGATGGTAACTAGACTTGTGGTGATACTTTGTAGTGTATACAGATGTCGAATTATAAAGCTGTACACATGAAGCTTATTAAACAAACAAAAATATCAGCTGTCTCAAAACTGTATGAATTTGAAAAGGACGAAAATAGCAGTTTCCAAGTCACATGTCAACATGTGTGGCTAACATTGATCTTGTTGCTCTGCTCTGTCTAAATGATTAGTAGTGCAATCTCAGCCAGCTTTCAGAATAAGCCATGGTAGAGAGAATCTTCAAAAACTCAGTTTAAAAATAACAGTGTGGCAAACGATCGCCAGTCTAAAGACCTCGCTTCGCTTAGCCAACAGTAACACTGGATGTGCACAAGTGAAATGGTAAAGAGGGTGAGGGTGGGGAGAAGGAAGTGTAGCTGTTTGGCTTTATAATGATAGAAGGAAAATCCCTCCCAGAGTATGTATATTGTTTGTCTTACTGGATATCACCTTAACTGCTATGACTGCAGATGCTATTAGTTAAAATGCATATTAAGTTATCTGGTCCTTCTTAAAACCTCATCAGACCATTTAACTTCTAAATTTCTATTAGCAACAATTTCTAATGGAAACATCTCAATTTTGGCCTATTGTGAGAGGGTTACAATCGACTTGAAGTGTCTGGAGGAAAGTGGGGTGATCCCATCCCATACCAAGAGACACAAAATGTGCCAAAACTTACACCACCATTTTTCTTGTTGAATTATAAAGTGTGAAACAAATATTAATAGCAATTTCCAAAGGAATAAACTTACTTTCAGTGCAAATAGGACAGCATCCTTTTCTGTTGAGAATTTTACCCTAATCAAGAGGGAAAGAAAAACAAACAAATTTAATGTTAAGAAACAGGGTCTGCTGAGGACAAAACTCTTGTTTTAAATCTAATACCAGCTAAACCAATGAAATCAGTCCAAGCTGTATTTGAACTTGATGCCCAGACAGTGATGATGATGGCAAAAATGAACTTTGAAGTATCAGGTTCTAATGCAGGCAAAGTCATTCAGAAAGCTTTCCTGTTCTTATCCTCTGAGAAATATAATATCCAAGGGGCTCACTGGTGTGATTTTTCTCAAATGGGGGGAAGATGGAGACAGTCTGGATTCAACCTTTTCATTGATATCCATTGTCTCCTCTAGAGACAAAGCATACACCCATAAAAATGGGAATCATCTGTCAACCTCTCAATTCTGTCTTTGCTTGTCAGAGGGGCCTGTTTCAAACAATAAATCATATCCCAAGCACAGGCCTATGGATATGGACAATTATCTGTGCTACAGAACAAATTCAGTCAGATTTCTTCTTTCAGAAAGTGGTATGCTATCTATGTTAAGTCACTGTTACACAGTCAAAGCCAATGAAGCTGAGGGTTTTGAAATGCTGAGTAATTTTCCATTACCTTTCTGGAAATACAGTGTAATCTCCTATATTTCATTTCTTCTAATTTTTTTTTAATGCATGGCATTAAAAGGAGGAAACGTATTCTCAGGGTCCGTATCAGAGAATGTCACTGTCTTGTCTCTGACTCAATGAGACTCACAGAGAAAAAGAAATGTGGTCAATTGCCATTAGCGGTCAACTGCATAAAGAATAGATTTAGGCACTCAAAAAAAAAAAAATCATAGGGACTTTTAAAATGCTGGTTGATAACTGAAGAACTAGAACCACGCCTCATTCATTTTTGCATCAGCCAGGGCTAAAATGGTACATTAAAGACTATGACAACTTTGAAAGAGGCTTAAAACTCGGGCCCACTCAGCCCTCCCTGGTTTGGGGCATTATGATGTATTTTCATTGCCTAGAGCTCGATTATCTATTTCTATTTGGCACAGAGGCCCCCTTCGGAGTCTTGTGACCGAAAGCAGTTGAAGAAAAGACCAACTGAGGTCGGTTGGGGCCGCTGGAGTGGTGGCCCCAGGGGAGTGCAGTAAAGTGCTCTATCAGGAGGCAGAGCTACTTGAACAAAGGCCCCAACAAAGGCTGACTATATGATTCCCTACATCTGCACCTTGGCAGAAACTGCCATCTCCCTTCTCCTGAAACTGAGTGGAGCTGGTAATCTCACTGAATCACATAAGGAATAAGTCAAGCACAAGCTATGAAGTCTAGGCTCCCAAGTTCTATGTAACTAGCTGTGGAACTCTGGATACGTTGTGACCTCACTGGTAAGAAGTTGTCTAGCACCCAACTCAGAGGGGTGGTCTCAACATTAAACAGGGTAAGTCCTGCGACCATAGGGAAAGTCGCAGTACATATCAGTGATGATGAGACGGCAGTGTTATAAACAACCTGTCCCCACTGGAACCCCTCACAGCCCTGTCACCAAAGGCGCTCCTTTTCCTCAGGGCTGGGGATGAGGGAGGGGTTGAGGGAGAGTGGGGTCTGTCAGGGAGGATAGACAGGAAACCCTTCTTCAACAAGGCACACACACTTCTGGAAAAAGAGATGAGTAGCAGTCAGGAAAGATAGAGCAGGGAATAGAGTCTGCTTCTTCAAACACACACACACACACACTTTTTTTAATTTCCCCAGGCAATGCAAGGGAGGGGAAATAAGCATTTAACAGGATTTCCACGGTAGAACTAAGTTATCTTCCAAAGTCCTTGTGCTGGCCCCTGAGGAACAGCTGGAAGGATGCCTAGAAACAGAAACGTGGCCCTTGGGGCAGGAGCCCGGCGGGACAAGCTTCGACAAGACCAGGAGGGGTGAGGTGGGGGAAAGGTCTGCACTTGGAGAGATGGATGCTCCTGGCCCAAATGAGGTCGTCAAAGAGGAGATGCTAATGAGATGCCGCTGACATGAAGAACGTTGACCTCCCCACAGCAAGAGGACAATGAAACCCATCAAGCCTGCCACAAGCCGGGGGACCCCAGTCAAGCTGGAAACCCCACCACGGCCTGCTGAGGCTAGTTACTTGAGCCACCAGGTTGGCACAGCATCCTGTTTTTGTCTTGCAGAATAAGGAAGCCTATTATTACCAACATGTGCTGCCTGAGTTCATTAGCAGTGAGGGTTCCCCAAGGACTGGCATAAATGATGTGGTCCCATTTTTCCCAATGAATATTTATAAGCAGACCATGTTCAAGTCTACTTATTGTATCTCCTTTTTTTTTTCTTTCATGGGAGGTTTTCAGTTTTATGTCTGAGGCTTTTTAAAGCAAGACTAATTAGGGTTGGTTTGGGGTTTTTTTCCTTTTTTTTCTCCCCCCTTCATTCAGTTGTGCAATAGCAACAGCTGTTGTTTTTTCGTGCCTCATTTGGCACTCAAGTAAAAACAGCAACTTTTTGTTTATAATAATAACAGATGTGAATAAAATTAAAAGCTGTCTATAACAGAGAAGGGAGGACATGCCCTGAATATATGGATATATTTTTTTCATTCACTGGAAGGTACTGAATAGGTTTGACATTTTCCCAAAATGCATAAAACCTTGAGAGGTTTCAAGTTGCTGAGGTGAAGTCAATGAAGCTCATGCTTTGGAAGATAATGGCGGCTTTCTTCGGAGTTCTGGAACTGTGCGTTTCTGAAAAGAGATATTTCCATAGGGGCACTATTTCCATTTGGGGCTACGACAGAGGCCAGGGTTAGGAAAGGAAAATGCAGCAAAGGGGTCGGGGGTGCTGCTAGGCTGCCAGAGAAACCTCTCGAGGAGTTTATTACTAAACGACTACATACTACTTTGAAAGACTAAGGGAAGAAATCCCTAATTTGAGAAGAGAGAAAGAGAAGAGAAAAATGGGAGGGCTGTTCAATGGAAAACCCAACAAAAGGAACAAGAGAGCAGATCTAACAGGAGTTGGAGACATTGAAACAAAGAAGTGGGAAAAGTCAATGAGGAATAGGAGATTTGGGACAAGTGAAAGGTTAAGAGCTATTTTCATGCGAGACTAGAATCTGGGTGGAAAGTGCAAAAAAGGAGTGAGCCTTGCAAAGGGGGTTGTGGCTGTCCAGGAACCTGGAAGTATCAGTGGATCTGGATTCTGTGTTCAGAAGATGGCATGTGACCATGCCACATGTAGGGTGTTTCCCAAGACCTTAAGGTAAAGAAAAAAACCAACCTGCATTCCAGACATACCTGCGGGCAGCTGCTGACGGGAACACACTGCTTCTTTCGACACTCTGTCTTGCCTTTCACACAAGCACAGATGGTGCAGTTAACAGAGGACCACATCTCTCCATCCTACAGGAGAGAGCACAGGATTCTGCTATCAGCTGGAGGCTGATGGGAGCTAATCCAACAGGCTGGGATTTCTCTGCCAAGGAGAGCATTTCTTACCCTGAGTGAGGGATCCATCATCAGACTAAATTACCCTGAGATGTCTCTGCAATTGGAGGGTTTGTGTGTGTGTGTGTGTGCGCGCGCACGCACATGTGTGTGTGCGTGTGTGTGTGTGTGTGCCCTCTCCAGGATAGAAAAAGAATTCTTGTGCATCTAACCAAATCATATTTGCATCTTGCTCCTCCTGCATTGTTTACTTAGCTTCACCCTGGAAGACAAACATGAGTTTTCATACATGATGAAGTAGCAAAGCTCTCATTTTCCTGTTTGATAGAACTGAAATGTTTAAGCTGTCCCAGACACCAACGGTTGAGATGTACAAAAGTGGTTAGTTTGTTCCCAGGCGTGACATGGTTCTGGACCACATAGGACATGAACATGCAAAGAACAGAGGCTAATTCAAAGGACTCTCATTGCCCAGGCAGACACCTGATCAGCAAGCCATCCAAATATGTGGAGCCCAGACAGAATACTCCAAGATAATGTGTCCCTGCCTGTCAGATCCTCTGCTCCCAAAAAGCTGGTTAGCACCTTGGAACACATTTTCTAACCCAGGCTTTTTGAGGAATATTTTTGGCTCACCGAATTTATGATATGCAATTGCCAAATACCCAGCCACAAGAAGCCCCGTTCCTCTAGAGAATGTGCAGGGACGCACGGCCCAGCTTGGGGAAAAGTAGATTACATGCACGAGAGATGGGTCTGAAAACAAAACAAGGATTCCTTCCTGGGTTTGTAAATATAAGCAGCGAGTTTTGTTAAAAACAGAGAAACTAGCTCAGATTTTGATGATGACTGCTCCTTTTCCTCTTCCTTCTCATTTTTTGAAGCTATATTAAGGACTACTAGAGCCTTTTATTTCTCAGGAGAGAAAGAACTAACTGAATCTGTCTTAAAGGGCATCTGACTAGTCCAAATTCTCTGAGTACACATTTCTAGGACTTGGTGTTTCAAAGATGACTCTCTGCAAATTATTTTAAGCCTCATCACATAAAGGAACCTTTGTATCCAGGGCCTTGAAAGCACTTTGCACACAATACCAGCATGAGAGGGAGTCTATTGCATCCAGGTGCTCGGGAAATGGAGGATGACTTTATGTTAAAGGGACACATGAGTGGCTCTGAGAGGCTGGTGTAAATACAACACACACACGACCCCCTTCCTTTGGGCATGACCCATCATGTCTTCTTACTGATTGCATAGGAATCAAGACTCTCCCTCCAACTCTGTCAATGTAAAAGGAAATCTGGCTAAGTGCAGGATGAGGAGCTTCCACGTCTGACTTGATTCTGTAGTTCTCGGTCTCAGGAATGTGCTGAGGTGGCACCTTCAGGTACAGAAAGACTCCCTCCACCCAACAGACCAGATAGAAAGCCCTTTGGACAAAGAAAACAATCTTCATTCTGATGTTTACATGGTCACTGCCCAACTGAGCTAACAGAGAACTATGGGTAGCAGTTGACGAGTAGCAGACGGTCAGTGGCCAACCCTGGTGGCTCAGTTGGGGCAAGGTTCTCTCACCTTTGCTCAGCAGCTGCGCTGGCTTCAACATCCTCACCTGAGCATCTTCCAAGTGAGAAAAGTCTCTCTTTGAAAAAGAAGCTTTGTAAAAAATTCTAGAAGTATTAAGCTATAGAACCATCAGGATCTTGGAAAGGGATACTGAGCATCTCTAACTGAATGAGATGCCCCCAGTCATTAGGGCACCCAGAACAGCACCGTCTTCAGCTCAGTCCCAGTCACTGGCCCTGCACATGTGGTGATCATGTTTCACAGGCTTAAAATACTTTGTAAAGCAAAAATAAAGCCAAAAAAAACCATTTTTCCAAACAGTTGCTTCTCTGCCCCACGTGTATTTGATCTTAAATATATGTATATATAATATTGCGATATAAATAATTACATTTGCATATATACACACACGACATATGTGTCTACAAAATATGGATTACTCTGGCCTGCCTTTTGTCTGGAGCTTTCTACATTCCCGTATAGTATAGTGGTTCCCAGGCGCTTGGCTTGTGACATACCCGGAAAATCTTGTTGCCAAACTTGCACACCTTGATGTCCTCCGGAGGCATGCGCAGGAGGCACTCTTCACAACACATCTCCTCCCCTCTGATGCAGCCACCAGGGTGGGAGCACTTCTTCTTACACACCACGGTGGAGTCCTGGGGGCCCGAGGGCAAACCAGAAATTAAAAATGTTTTCCATCTCTACCAAACATCCCACCTGACCTGCCTTTTAACAACCTACAACTAACTGCTTTAAAACATATTCTGAAGATATCACACTGTAACTTGTTGCAATAAATCTCTCTTTCCCTTCAAAATGTTATTTGTTGATGAGGTATCTGGATAAGAAGATGAAGAAGCTATGAGAAGTGTGATATACCTTCGCTACCTTCCAACTGTCTACAACTTAATGTTCAAGAAACTTCTGGTTCCACTCCAGCCAGCGTGTGGCTCACCAGTTTCCTTCTTCCTGCCCTTTTCCTCTTGCACGTCCTTCATGAACTTTGCTCTCTCGGGTCTCCTCCAGGGCTTTATGCCACCTTCAGGGAGTTTAGCATAAAGGCATGGTATCTAATCAAAAAGTAAACACTAGGAGCTACTGTTCCTCCTCAAGATGAAATTCCTTAGTGTGTTCTATGTTCACAGAAGAACTGAACGAGCAAGTCCAAAACTGGGCCTGGGCTCTAGGGCTCCTCCATAAAGTATGTAACCTTCATCAGGCCACTTATCCCCTGGGAGTGACGAGTTTATATCTGTAACTTTAAAAGGTATGGCTTGCTTTCTAAAGAAGTGGCATCGCATGAACACAATAGCCAAGTAAATTGTGCCTACTGATTTATTCAACACATTGAAGAAAAATTCAGAGCTGTTCAAGAAAAGTAAACTTGTTTAGTTCCCCAGCCAACAAGTTGCAATTTTACTGGAGTAGGTTGTCAGCTGGAATGAATGTAAGAGCAAAACTTTTGTGAGACTCGGTGGCAGGCAGGGATGGAGGAAAGTGGTGTCCCAGGTAGATGGGCAATCCCCTCACAGTGTGGAGTTAGTGGGAGACCGATGGCAGGGAAACGAGACCAAGCCCTCTCCTGTTGGTTAGCGTTGAGAGAGAGCTCACTTAAACAGGTTGTGTCAATCAATTTTTGTAACTTCTATAGCTCCTCTGTTAATCCTATGACTTCAAGAAGTATTCCTAGTATTCATCCACTATACTCCTACTGACCTATCCATCTAAGATTAATATGACAATGAGATAATCCTTTTAAAAATGGCATTAGTTGTGTTTTATTTTTAAGGTTCTACCACATCAGATTATGGATAGGATTTAGCATTGGACAAGACCGTTCATTTATTAGGTGTGTTATCTTACGCAAATCCATCTCCTTGAGCCTCAGATTCCTCATCTTCAAAATGGAGGTGAGAGTACCTGCTCCTCAGGTTTATTGTGCAATTTAAATGAAATATGTAAAGCACTTGCCACAGTTTCTGGCACATAGAAATTATTATAGGTCAACTCATAAACTGGGGAAAAATATGTTGCCAAGCTGCACGTCTTGATTTCTAGTTTGAAAACAGCGCACTCCCTAGCTCTCAAGTAATACATACTTCGCAGTAATAGATTTCCCACGTTTCATTACACACACGCACACACACACACACACGGCACACATTAGATCATATGCCTGGCAGTAGTTTAAGCAATGAGAATACAGAGATGGATGGATGTGCTTCTGTCTACAAGGAGTTCACAGAGCAAAAGGAGAGAGAGAACCGTGGGAACAGATAAACTGCAATATAATGTAGTAAACAGAATTAGTAAAGGTATAGAGGTAACAGAAAAGAGGGGTAATTACCTACCTATGTGAGTCAGGAAAGCCTCCCCAGAGGAGGTAACATGTGAGATAGGCTGTTGTGTATGAAGAGGAGTTTGCTAATCAGATTGAAAGAAGATGAGGATACACTCCAGGTGGAGGAATCATCAGATCTGAAGGCACAAAGACCTGAAACCATACTGTGCTCAGAGTACTATTGAACAATTTCCTGCACCTGCCATGGCACTGGGTGGAGATGCTGAAGAGGGAAGCTCTAAGCAGACAGAAAATAATACTGATTATCCAAAATGACTTTGAGCATCCAGTTTTCCAAAGATGGCAGTAAACGCATACTCTGAGAAAAGACAGCCTCTTGAAGGAACAATATTAATTACACCTTTTTGAGCACGGGGACATATTGCCTAATCTTCTCTCAAAGAATCCATGAGACCCAAAGCACTGCAAGCATAACGGATTCTCAGTCTGCTCTCCTGCAATTAAGAGAACTGAGGATGTGATATGTTTCATCAAAGGTTCAGTACCCTCAAGAGGAAGCTATAACCTGTAAAATTCCTGGAGAGCAAGAAAAGTCTGGAGGATGGAGGCCAAGGCACACAGAAGGAGTGGCTATATGTTTAGCATAGGATAGTATAAACCACAACTAGAGGAAGGAGCCTGAGGAAAGTATTCTCAGGCTTAGGAAATACTCAGTGTTCAGTGCCAAGGAACAGACAGTTCAGCCCCTATTCAGCCACCCTCCTGAAGGAGTCCATGCTACTTAACAAAGCATGCCTCAAATAATCAGGAACTTCTGAACTCTAATCCTAGCTACTGACTCATAGCTGACATTGAGCAAAACTCCTCTTTCCCTCTCTAGTGCTTTAGCTATTAAAAACAAAACAACAACCATCACCACCGAAATGCATTATTCTAAATTCATGTCACACAGATGTTTGGGTTAACTCACTAATGAATGATCCTAAAATCTCCCATTAAAATGATTCTCTTCTTGGTTTTAAAAATAAATCACTGCATAAGCACAGTCAATTAATGTGTGATGTACACCCCTTTAAAATTCTGGGGGCGCCTGGGTGGCTCAGTCATTAAGCATCTGCCTTCGGCTCAGGTCATGATCTCGGGGTCCTGGGATCGAGCCCCGCATTGGGCTCCCTGCTCCGCAGGAAGCCTGCTTCTTCCTCTCCCACTCCCCCTGCTTGTGTTCCCTCTCTCGCTGTGTCTCTCTCTGTCAAATAAATAAATAAAATCTTAAAAAAAATAATAAAAATAAAATAAAATTCTGGAGCTGTGGAATTCTTTCTTTACCAGTCATTAGACCTCTGGTTGCCTTTGGAGAAAAGCAAGCAATGCCTCAGGTAAGAAATGGTACAATGAACAATGCATAAATACTCTCTTCCCAAACTATCAGGTTTATCTTTGTGATAAACTGTAAATCCACGCCTTTCTTTCCTCTTGAATGTGATTAAAGTCATTTTTATTGCGAGGTGTGTCAGAGAATTCATCTTTGATAGTTAGAGCCAGAGAACACTGCCACATCTATTTGTCTGATTTTAGAAAGTACTTCAGGATAGCCCCCTCAGACTTTATTTCTCACCTCTGGAACCTAACTTGTAGGTCCTGGGAAGATAACAGTGAATTGTAATTTGGGTCCTATGTTTTAACTTCCTCGTGACTTTGAGTATGATCTCAACTAGTAAAATGGCATTGATAATGCCTCCTTCCAGTAAGTAACACATTGTGTTACTTGTAACACATGGCTATAATGTTAACAATAAAACCCCAGGGTGCCTGGGTGGCTCAGTCATTAAGCGTCTGCCTTCGCCTCAGGTCATGATGCCGGGGTCCTGGGATGGAGCCCCGCCTCGGGCTCTCTGCTCAGCGGGAAGCCTGCTTCTCCCTCTCCCACTCCCCCTGCTTGTGTTCCCTCTCTCGCTGTGTCTCTCTCTGTCAAATAAATAAAATCATTTAAAAAGAAATAAATAAATAAAAATAAAACCCCAACTGCATTGTTGGACCTCAGCCCCTCAGAACCACATTACCTGGCAGGTGCATGCAGTGCAGTTATCGTAGAGAAATGAAGATCCATTGTCATAAACGTCACTGCGAAAGAGGCAGCTTCCAAATGGGAGGTCAAACACTTTCCTCTGACCTAGAGGGAAGCAACAGCATGGTGTAAGCAAGACAGAAGCCAGGATGTCCCACTTTGTCATCAATAATTATATCACAGGGCTGTTAAACATTTTCACAAGAGCAGGTAAATATGTTGCACAAAAATAGTCCTGGGTCAGATGTTCCCAGGGAATCCCCTGGAGTCATTAATGTAGAGAGCTTCTGTTATAAAGAGTTTGATTCCACACTGACTCTTGTAAGTTCAACAAATCTTTATTACCATTATAGTGAACCAAGATGACCAGGTCTATGTTGACCTGCCCTCACGGAGCTCACAGTCTACTGGTGAGACAAACCCACAAAAAATGATTTCAACACAACAATACGGTAAGTTGTGGAAAGAAGCCAATATGGGAAATGTAGGGACAGGGAGGACAGAGAAGATTTCTTAGAAGATGTAATGCCTGAGCTGCATTTTAAAGAACAAGTAAAATTATCCAGAAAGAAGGTATTGGCAGGGAAGAGGCAAAAGGAGTAAAGATATCCCAAGAAGAACTAGAATGAGCGAAAAGAAGAACCAGTGATATTGCATCTCGGTTGGAGAAATGGCAAGTCCACGGGTATAAAGGATGGCACTAACTCAAAATGTGCATAAAGGCAGACTCCAACCCACATGCCAAGTGCCCAAGCTTTCATAGGCATCGCACCTCTGTAGAATTAGCTTGGTTTTCCCTGATGTGAAGATCTGATTGGTGACCAAAAGGGCCATAAAAAAGCAAACCCAAATAAAGACTACAATCCAATTTCCTCCTTTCTTTCAGTGTATGAGCATCTACTCCCTGGAGCATATAAAAACATCCCTGACATGTTACTTGAATCAAGGACTGAGTTAAGAAGTCAAAGGTTCACTCCTTAGATTTACATCTATACTCTTTTTTCTTATAAAAAAGATTAAAAGCAATCTCTATTTATCAGGAGGCCCAGTGAAATGCTGAAAATACCTATAGGCACATACTAAATGCTACTCTCAGAATTAGAATTGTTGGAATTACCATCAATAGGAGTCAAGAAAAATTCTATCTTCCTGCTAGAGTCAACTTCAAGGCTAGAATAAGTATACATACAGAATTAAATCATTAGTTTAGTTCTTACTACCAGAAGTAAACTTGCCTCAAAAGATGGCAGTAAGTTATAACCTGGGTCCCACATATGGACCCCCTAGTGACCTTGAGTATTTCTCCAGGCCTCACTTAGGTCACTTGTAAGATGGTACCAATAATACCTCCTCGCGATAATACATGACCCTCACTACCTACAATTCTGATACCAGCGTATACAACCAAAATCCCTTTCATGGTTAGACAATTTAGCTAAATGACTGTATTTTTGCACCTAGCAAGTATTAATAACCCAACTAAGATGGGCATTCTTATGTGTACACCCAGGTCCTGGGTTTCTTGAAGCTTGTGAGAACTTAGAGACTAAATTAGAGGATTACCTGCAAAATACAAAATTCAGCCTTTCTCCAGTTCTTTCTTCTAGGCCCTGAAGCATCAGGAAGCTGTGTGCAGGCCACCCACCCCATTAGAAATCACTTCTGTTGCATCACACCTTGGTTTTAAGATACTCTGATATAAGCAACATCCCTAAGCATATCTTTTTTTCTTTTTTGTATTTACTATAAAAATGATGGTGATGTCATTTTTCACTGCTGTAAACACTGTCCTCTATATTAATCTATCAGAGATGTTTTTCTATCCTTCAAGAATTAAAAATAGTTCTGTTTCAATTCAGCAATTTTTACAAATGTGATAACCTGGTTTGCCTTTTCCCAACTTTTATCTACATGTGTTTCATGTATTTTATAAGTGGCCTTAAATCCTTTTTGGCAAGAGGCAGGATATAAATATATAAATATGGTCAAGCTTCTTTCTCCACCAATCAAAATATATCTTCTTTATGGCTGAGCTCCACATGACCTCCTCAGAAGCCCTTTTACCTCTTAGAATGAGCAGCCCCTTCCTGTGTTCCCACAGCTTGTAGCTTTTACTACATTTATAGTGCTCAGTACTGTGGCATGGCTGAATGAATGAATGGTGAACAAATGGATGGATGGATTGGTGGATTGATGATGCATCAGTAGATCACTGAACAAAAAGACTCCTCAACAAGTTTATCCCCCTGAACAAATGTGAACAATTACCTAGATTATCACCCAATAAAATATAATTTTTACCAGGGGCGCCTGGGTGGCTCAGTGGTTAAGCGCCTGCCTTCGGCTCAGGTCATGATCCCAGGGTCCTGGGATCGAGCCCCGCATCAGGCTCCCTGCTCGGCGGGAAGCCTGCTTCTCCCTCTCCCACTCCCCCTGCTTGTGTTCCCTCTCTCACTGTGTCTCTCTCTGTCAAATAAATAAATAAAATCTTTAAATATATATAATTTTTACCTAAAAACACTGATGTAAAGCTTTTATCACGGAGCCTGGCATTCATTACACACCCCCCCATAAGTGGCAGATAATGAGTATTATCATTATTAGCAGTAGTAAAATTCCAGTATGATCCTAGGCTGTGTCACTCTGAGAGGTGCACTGGGTGTTCAATGTACACAAACCTCTGATGGGTCTCTTCCTTGAAAATGAGAAAGAGAGGAAGAGAATGTTGCAGTGCAAAAGGCAGAGGTATGTCATGTAAATGAATCCTAGTCAAAGGAATATTTAACAGCAAATTGGTGTCCAACCAGCCAAAAGTCTAATTAGTCTAAGATTTCAGGATCTAGAAGGTATCCTAATGTTTACTTTTTTTCCTTTCTGTCTTTTATTGTATGGGTATGTTTCTTTTTACCCCCGAGGAACATAAAATCTTACCTTAATCCCAAAGTCATCATGGCCCAAAATAAGATAAAACATTCAAAAGAGTGGTTCAGAGACTCCATATACAGCCTAATTTAAGCCATTTCCACATTATTCCACTGGGTTTAGGTCAATCAAAAAAGGTCTCATTTGGGAGAATTATGATTTTCAAGTTTCCTAAGACTTGCCATTCCTTTTGTAGTCTGTCTTATGACCACAAGTGGACAAAAAAAATCTGCATTCAATACAACAGCCATTGCTCATATGAGAAGTTTCTGAGCTGATTCAGCACATCCACCGTCCGGGCTTCAAAGCATTAATCAAACCTACTTATCTTCAATGTCAGGCCCCAAATGCCACTTCCTCTGTGATGACTTTCCTGCTTAGATGGAATGCTGTGTCCACCACGACCAAAAGCGTGATGATTTCAACCACAGTGAAGTAGCTAACTCTGTGCCAGGGGTACAAGAAAGCACACATTGGCAACCCAGGAAGCACATATCTCAGTGGAAATGTCTTTAATCAGGCATGTCTAAATAATTCTTCTTTGTTCTTTTAATTATTTCATAGTTACTTAAAAAGTATGTGCGTGTGTGTGTGTGTGTACACATTATTAGATGAAGAGTTGGCAGAAAAATCCCTCAAAGAGGAGAAAACTGCCTTCGTTCAACAAGGTATCTTTATCTGACCACTTGGTTGTAGAAAGACAGACTCAGGCTATCACTGTGATAAGCTGGGAATGAAAAACATCCATCAACAGGGTGTTCTGGAATTGACAAGAGCAAACTGTGACGGAAAGGAAAGAGGAATCAAAAAAATAAAAAATAAAAAGGGGGTGTGAACAATAACTGATAGGAGGCTGGGTCCCAAATAAAAGATAAACAGTGATACTCTCCTAAAGGCAAAATAGTTAAAACCTTTGAAGAACAAAGGGAGTTTAAGGTTTCATTTCATGTTGTTTGCTGTTCTTCTCTAATCACCCTCCTCATGGACTGCAAGCCTTCAGTAAAATCTACTACATGAGCCTTGATTCAACAACACCATAGAATGTGGAAAGACTGGAGAGCGAGTGTCCCTGGAAGTACAAGATGATGTTAAAGGAGGAGGAGAAGGATGAGGAGAAGAAGAAAAAGAAGAAGGAGAAGGAGGGAGGAAGGGAAGGGGGAAGAAGAAGGAGAGCAGCAGAGGCGAAGGAGGAGAAGTTATTATCTGAGAAGGAGGAGGAGAAGGAAGAAAATAAAGAGAGAAACAGCAGGAGCAGAAACACAAAGCCAGTGGTGACTAGGACATGTGTTAACTTCCTCAAGGATCCCTGGAGAGTTGAGTGGGGTTGCTGGGGGATTCTAGTGGGAGATGTTCTATTGTATTCATATGCTGGGCCAAAGTATTTTTATTTGAATCTTAGTCTGACCTCTACTAACTCAGGAGTTTGAAGATCACGTGTAAGAAGCTGGCGTACGGATTATAAACAAGTGCCAAAGGATCTCTTGCTCTAGAGACTCTCCATCACAGGCTGTCTCTTTTCAGTTAGCAACGTGTGTGCCACTCTCCGCATCCCAGGGAGGCTGAGCAGCAGCAGGTTAAAGCACAGTCTTAGGAATCACAGGGACTCACGTT
Source organism: Mirounga angustirostris (assembly GCF_029215605.1). Classification (NCBI taxonomy): domain Eukaryota; kingdom Metazoa; phylum Chordata; class Mammalia; order Carnivora; family Phocidae; genus Mirounga; species Mirounga angustirostris. The sequence continues at coordinate 42,692,042 of NW_026991720.1, forward strand.
CAGGCATCAGCTCCGTAACTCACTAGCTGTGGCACCTTCTAGGAATCTACTCCCCTCTCCTGCAATAATACTAACCAGAGCACCTACATTACACAGCAGAATGATAAATTTAGCACCTACACAGCATAGCTTCCTGAGAAACTTTAATGAGAAAAAGCATATAGAGTGCTTTGCACGGTGCCTAGGACATAGTAAATGCTCAACAAGAAATGAATAATCCTCCTTTTTTGTTGGCTATTTTTCATCTCTCCTTTCCAAACCTCTTGCTTTTGGTGTTATCCTCTGGCCTGTTTTTGCCTCTAAAAGTAACACTGGCCTATGTTCCTCCATATGTTAACTTCATATGCCTTTAAAATACTAGTCATTTCTACTGATCATCATATGCCCAATGAAAGATAGTTTCTTCCACACTGTTCTCTCAATCAGGAGCTATTATCCCAGGTTGTCTGGTGAACCAGGTTTACAGATACACGGGAAGACAAGAGAGAAGTAACCCCTGTAGATGGGGTGCCTGGGTGGCTCAGTCAGTTAAGCATCTGCTTTCAGCTCAGGTCATGATCTCAGGGTGCTGGGATTGAGCCCCGCATCGGGCTCCCTGCTTCTCCCTTTCCCTCTGCCTGCCCCTCCCCCTGCTTGTGCTCTCTCTCTCTCTCTCTCTGTGCCAAATAAATACATAAAATCTTAAAAAAAAAAAAAAAAAGAAAGAAAGAAAAGAAACCCCTGTAGAGAAATCAGAAAAGAGATGAACTCCTATAATCAGAAGAAGCAGTTATTCCTAATAAGCCATGAACTAGGACAACCTGAGAACCCCAACACAACAACATGAATGAAGACTCTCAGCAGAAACTCCCAAGAATTACATTGTTCTTTGACCTGAAAACAGTCACTCACCCAAACATTTGGGACAGCACTGTCCTGGGGGAGTGTGGCTAAGGTGCTGAGGACAGGAGAGAATGGGACAGACTTCTCTCACGCACTGTGTCCTGCCTCCCTGAAGAAAAGAGAGAGAGAGAGAAAAAAAAGCACATTTAGAAAAGTAAGTGCATATATATCATATAATCAAGATGTCTGGAACAAACCTAGGGCCTTCCCTGTATTAGGTCCCTGGGGCGACTACTCACATCTGTGTAATTTCTCCCAACTCTCCATTTATCTTCCCTGTAGGCCACACGAACTACATCCTCAAAAAGACTGTCCCTGAAGAGATTACAGCATCACTTCTCCCCACCCAACACCACTTTTATTTATCTTTTTCCTTCTCAGGACTAGCCAACCATCTCAGTTTGCCGGAGATTAGAGGCTTTCAGTACTAAACCTGGGAAAGTCTTGGGCAAACCAGGACAAGTTGGCCTCTCTTTCCAACCCCCAAGCAAGCAATCCCCTCTGGATTTTACTGAGAATTCCTCCTCTTTCAGACCCCCATCTTTCTGTAGGTTCTGCAGACATCTTCCTCCAAGAATACTTCCCTTCCTGCCACAGCTTAAAGGTGTTGCTAGCATGACTCAATGAGGCTCGGATTTAAAGAAGTAGCCAGACTGCTGAAAATGGATATGCTGAAAGCCAATATTCGGAAGAACCATTTCACTGAATTCACTCAGCTAACCAAACCTGTTTCTATCATAAGTAGACGGCAAATGATGATTGATATTGGAAGGAATGGCAAAGGCTCAGCTGCCTATGGGAGAAGTTCTAGAGCCTTCAAATTTTTCCCTGCCCCTCATTCTCTGCCCTTTCCTCTTTTCTGACACCCTTTCTTTCCTTCTTTACCTCAGCACGCCCCCACCTCCTCTGGCCCTCAATCTCTCTCCCCTCCCCACAACTCGAAGATGCAGCATGCCTACTCCCCCTCCTCAATGCCTCACCAGAGGCATCTGTTTTTCCAGCCTCAGCAACTTGTAATTGAATCTTCAGAAAGCTGGGGCAGGGGAAAAAAAAAAAAGTGCTTTCCAGTCAATTTACATCCAACACCCTTGTAAGGCTCATGTGAAAACTATCCTGTGCAAAATGAATTTCTACCAAATTTATGAATAATTAAATTTTTTTTAGAAAAATCAGCAGCTTTGGTAAACAGATCACTAGGCAAATGCAATTTCAGTGGATTGGCTTCTCTGGGATTTGAGCTAGAAAGCAAACTAGTAGACCCTCAGGTACCCACTGTCTGAAACCGGTAATTTATATCTCAAGAGGCCTCAGGAAATGAGGAACTCACGCCTCAAAGAAGGGAAAGATTCCCCGAGGCCTTTCCTCACACCTTCTCCAGCACTTTCTGCAATAACACCAGACGTTAGCCGTCTGGGTCATATTCATGCCCATCCCCGCGCACGGCCGCCATCCATTGTTCCTGCTCTCCCTTCCTCGTCTTGCCAGTTTTGTTATTACTGTTTATTTTTGGTTACGAGTGAATGAAAAGGGTAGGGCACATTATGTCTTTTTAAATATTTATTATGTTTAAGCCACTTTCACATTGGATTCTTCCCCAAACCAATAGAGAACATGCAAAAACACCACAAAAAGCTCTTCTGTTGTTTTTACGTTATTTCCAGATCAGCAAGAATCACTAAAAATCTCCTAAGAATCCCTGGCTGTTTTCTGTGATGTTCCTCACTCCACTCTGCATAATCCTCAAGTCGGGCCTTTCACCAGACTTTGGAGGCACATAACCTGAGTCTGGGTCAGACTCTGAGGTCTGCCCTAGCTTATACATAAACCACAAAAGCTAAATCTAGAGGGAGGACATAATGCTTCCCTTAATTTTTATTTGAAAAAATTCATCTGCAAGCAGCTTCCTAAAAGCTTGAAGTCTCAGGCCACATGAGGCTGCCTGTGTGTTGGCTTCTTGTAGGTGCACAGAGAACATATTCTTTTCATCGATATGCTCTGTTCTTGATGGAGCAGCATGTATTTTTCAAGCATATTTTAAAATTAAAACTTTTTAAAAATATTGCATAATTGCCTAGGAGTTAACTTGTCCAATGCTTCAGAAAGCTGGCAAAAGATTATGTGGTCTCCGGTAATTTTCCTTACACTAAGGTCAAAGAGTGGATTTTGCATACATGATACAACTGCAGTTTGTCTTTCCCAAGAGCCCGTTAAAGTAACTTGAACTCCAATCTGGGTTTGCTAGTTTAGTCAAGTTTTATTTTGTTTGGGTTGCAGTGTTGTGGCACAGCCCAAGTCCCGAGGCTGCATCCCAATTAATACCAAAGAAAGTGCCAGCCCTTTTCGGCTCACAACCTGCTTCTGTGATTTCAACTCAGCAGGGAATCTGGTTAAATGATGAGATGTGGCTGAGTTGTAAACTAGGGAAGTTAAAATAGTAGAAGTGAACATTTCTGTTTCTAAAAATGTACTAACTCCTACTGTAACTGCACTAACTCGGGCTCTATCAGATTATCCCAATCTTTCTAACTGGCTTCCCTGCCTCAGCTCTCTTGCACTAACCCATCCTGGACACTGCAATATGTCCAGGACTCCTTTCCAACATCCATCCATCATTTCATTAAGGATCAAATATATGTTTAAGGTCTACATATGCTGAGGAGACAGCAGGGAATATAACATACAAAAATCACTCGCTTTTTTGAGTCTACGTTACCACTGAGTATGTCCCCATGCTAAAGTGGAGGATGACTTACCACTGCATTCGGGATAAAATTCAGGCTCAGTGTCCATTGTAGAAGCAATTATGGGCTCACTAAAATCGGTTTCTTCTTCTCCTGACATAGACCAACACTACATTTCTCAGACTCTCTCTTTCGGTTAGGTCGTATGACTAGGTTCTGACCAAGAGGTGGACGGAAATAAAAAACATGCTTCCAGGCTTGACCCATAAAAATGTCTCATCTCAGTGCTCCACACTCTCACTTTCTGTCTCTACTAGATGAATGGAGGGGATATCAATAACTGTACAAGATGGGAAGAGCCTGCTTCCACTTCCCGGAGTCACCATGTGGAAGTCTATCCACTAAACACTTGCAATGAACTATTAAATGAGCAAGAAATAAATTTCATTGCATTAAAATACTCAGATGCATTAGGTCTTTATTACCACAGTTAGTCTGCTTTGTCAAGATACCCCATAATCTTCTCTCCCATCTCCTTTCCTCACTATACCAACCCGGAGAGGGGGGGTCCAGTGTATCTTCTTTATTATCCCCAGGCACATCTGTGGCCTGCCATCTTCTTTATATGTACCTCTTTCCCTCTCTCCCCCTGTCATTGACCCCTATAAAAATTCTGCTTTGTTCAAGGTCTATTTCAAGCCCCTTCTCACCTGTGAAGCCTTCTAGACCCTTTCATTTCCCAGTGACCCACTCATCTTTCCATATCTTTTTCATTCTCATATGTATTCCTGTATTTTTGACACATACATAGAAGTTTAACGCTGCAAGATGACACTGGTTTTGCCTCCAAGCTAATATCCGTCAGGAGAGTGACAGACTGGATGAAACATCTCAGTAAAAATTTCTTGAATGAAAGAAGAGCCACCACACAGGATGAGCTCTAGAATCTCAATGAATTTCTCAAACCACTTTGAACTACAGGATGCTGATGAGATGGTATAGTTTCAGGGCTGTCTGCATCTGCTTACCTTGTATTTCCTTGGGTTTTGTACATGTTAGGTACTAACTAAATGTTTCTTGGTGCTGGTATACCAAAAAGCAACACTTAACGTCACCTTATAAGCTGGCAGGATTCCTAGGACCCCATGTGTTTTGTTAAATGTTTGAAAATTTCTACATGGTCAAAATACACAAGGATTAATGACTATATTCTCATGTGGTCAACAAGGAAAGGAATGCTAGGAACTTCCATAAGTACTGGCGAGTTATGATTTCCACCGTTTCTCCTTAGTTTGTTCTTTAGAGGTGGTCGTTTGTTCTAACTGCATATCCTAGTGCTTCTCCGAAAGCAGCTGTTTTTAAAAGAAAGACATGAAACTTGTCCCAAGTCTATTTACCGCCCCCTTATTTTTTTGTTTTAGCTGAGTCAGTCAAGAACACAATTGTTTTGAGTCAAAGTTTACCCCAGAGCAGCAGTCTTGCTGCATAATAAAAATCTATCTTCCTGAATATAGTAATGAGTGCAAGATGATAAAACCACAGCCATGTGCATACAGGCTTCTTCCCCCACCCTGAAGACCACCGAGAATTGAGGGCTGGAAACCACACTATAACATGTGACATAGCACTCATCCCTTGACCAGGATGCAGAGCTGGCTCCCCAACAGGAGGCATTTCTAACCAGTTAGAACCAATCAGCTACACTCAGCCACATTGTAGAGGAATTTTTTTTTCCCCCAATGTTCATTCAGTTGTTTGAAGGGAATGGAATTCTCCATTAATTCTAGATGAAGGTGAGAATAGGGGAGAGAAAACCTGGCAGGGCTAGTGTAGGGGAGAAATATATCTTGAGTGCAAAGAGTTTATACGTGCACCATAATTCTTATATTCATAATAGCCAGTGGTGCAAAGCTGACTTGTGAATAGAGTAACCACTCTGAATTGAAATTGGTCAAAAAACATCACAAGAGAGAAAGGATGTCCTTAGCCATCCCTCTCTTTGACCTGCAAATTTATTTTGGTAGTTTCAGAGCATGACAGTTACTTCCAGGGGTAAAGGTCTTGATCTTGGCCAGTGCACAACAGAAAATCAAAGCAAAGATGGCCAGCAGGTGAGAGGTCTGATGGAGGGAGCAGGAGTAGAGTGGACAGTGGGAGACAGGAGAGCCCAAATTGTAGTGGGTGATGAGCCTACTTTAGAGAGAGAAAGCTATTTATAGATATGCATACACATACATGGACACATGTGTACACATATGTACACACACGATATTGACATATATGTACGTAGCACTGTGGTATAATAATATAATGGCTGTGTTTGTGAGAGTTACCCACTAGACCAGGGTCTTTCAAGTTTGGCATTAATAACAGTTGGGGTCAGAGAAGTCTCTGTTTTAGAGGGCCATCCTGTACATTGTAAAATATTTAACAGCATCCCTGGCCTCCATCCACTAGATGCCAGTAGCACCCTTAGTCCCCTGTTGTAAAAAACGGAAATGTTTCCAGACATTGCCTAATGTCCCTAGAGGATGAAATCACTCCCTATTAAAGACCACTGTCCTAAACCAATGTTTTCTCAAGCCACAGCCCAGGAACTTGCACTTTCAATAACTTTCCCAGACAAATTGGATGCTACTGTCCAAGGCACTGCATTTTGCAAAATGCCTCACTGACATGAGCTTCCAGCAACTAGGTTTTGAGGCTTATTTATCTTGTTAGTTCCTCCAGCAACTAGCACACGTCACAGCTTATCACATGTGCTCAAGACATGCATTCTGAATGATGGAGCACATTTCGCATGTGGGGGAGTTCTCTCTGAGCCATGAGCCAGGCCCTACTTCAGGTTGCTGGTGGCTAGAGGCCACTTTACTCAGGCCTGTGAGGGAAGAGAACAGCAGGAGCAGAGGCAGGGGTGGACTTGTGATTGAGGTTGATGGGGTAGAATTCACCAAGGGGTCTGGGCTGAGACCATGGCAGGCTTTACCATCACAATCTTTTCACTCTAAGAATCTGAACATTATGCTACCCATGGGCTTACATTTCCAAGTGATAAAATACAACTCAACTTTGATTCTCTATACACAGAGTCAGGAACACATCAGCAAAGTTTGACCACAATACCTATTCTGTCCCATAAAAATCTTGAGCCATCACCCCTGAGAAGTGCCCCCTGGACTGACAAAAACAAAACCCTTTTGTCCTTCATACCTATTCAAAGAATCATGACCTCTGTCTCGAGAATCAAGCCTAAAACAAATTCCTTTTACATTTCCCATCAATTAATGTCTCTAAGCCCAATTGTATTGTTGTTCATAGTATTGCTTTGGTTTCCTGTTGCTGCCGTAATAAATTATCACTCAGTGGCTTAAAACAATACACACTTAATATCTTACAGTTCTGGAAGTCAGAAGTCTGAAGTCAGTCTGAGCTTCAATCAACATGTCAGCAGGGCTGGGTTCTCTCTGGAGACTCTAGGACAGAATCTGTTTCCTTGCCCTTTTCCAGTTTCCAGAGGCTGCCAGCCCTCCTTGGCTCTCAGCCTCCTTACTTCATCGTCAAAGGCATTAACACACCATCTTCAAAATCTCTCCCTGACTTGGACCCGCCCACCTCTGTTTATAAGGCCTCTTGTGAGAGGGCCCATCCAGATAATCCAGGATAATCTCATATCAAAATCCTTATATTAACCACATCCGCAAAGTCTGTTTTGCCGTGTGAGGCCAGTCGCAGGTTTGGGGGATTAGAACATGGATATCTTAGGGGCCCAGGGGATCCATTATTCTGCCTACTGCAATTATTGTTTAAGAAATGTGCAGTCCCAGACATAATATTTTAGGCCTTAGGTGACCTTGAAACACTAAAATAACCCACTCTATCAGTCATTCCCTCATTGAAAAAGCTAGTTTTTCCCTTTTTTTTTTTTTAATCAGAAAGAAAGAGATAACTAAGAATCTCTGTTTAAATCCTGGTCATGTGGTTGCTGAACTGAGCAAGTTCATGCCCACTTTTTGTTTGTTTTTCCTGTGCTCTTCTCTAGTTCTTTCACTGTACCTTTCAGAAGGTGATCTCCAACCAGACAATCTGAATTTCACATCTCATGTACTCTCTCCTTTATTGTCATAGGCCATTCATATGCCCTAGTGGACAGCTCAACATCTTGGGATGTTTTCCTACTTTAGGAAGTAGGAAAGCTGTTGTGTCGGCCAACAGACCTCTTCGGCGGCAGCACTCCGGCCATGCTGGTGAGCACTACTCCCCTAAACTCAAGCTCCCACCAAGCCGTATGACTTGGCTAGTCACCCTCTGGCCTGCGCTGGCGGGCCCTGGAGGGACTTCGGTGTCCTCTGGTGGCCAGACAGACGACTCCCGCCGAGTTTTACAGCATCCCTCATATTCAAAGACACTTACAGAAGAATGCCTGTCCTGGCACCCCCCTGGGTTTGCATGGCACTGCAGCGAGGCCTCAGCCCACTGGCAGGATGACGGCCAGGTCCCAGCGGCTATGGACACAGTGCTGGGCTTCGAGCGCACCAAGGCGCAGAGCCAGAGGTCAGAATTTTGTAAAAGAAATACCAGATTCTTAAATAAACAGGTGATGCATATATGTTTACTATTGTTCCACTAATGCCATTTTAAAAGGAGGTTTCTGTATTGTGTTTGCCTAAGCCTCCTATTTAAAGGTAAAACTCGTCTATATTCCTCTTTGAGTTCTTGCTTTTAGCGCTGTCTTGTCACTCACCTGAAGGGCAGGTTGCTGTTTCTGTTTTTGCTTTTTTGAGTTTTGCTTTGGAAAAGAAAATTTCGAAATTCTTCTTCCTCCCCAAGCCCCACTTTGGCATGCAGGCTGACACACCAACTGCTGATAAGATTGGGATATGGTTTGAGGCAAATTCCAACTGGTTCTGGGTTTCCACAAATATTTCATGGCATTCTTTGTCTATTTTAGAAGCAGGAAGATAAGACCACCCTATGGGACCACGCCCAGAAGAGACCTCCGGACAAATGCCCTGGGAACTGAGGGGTGGGGGAAAAAGCCCCAAGAGTCAGAACAGATTAGACAGCCCTGGTTTGTTTGGTGTCTGCGAGCAGGTGCTGAGGGATGGCTGGAAACCTAAGTGATCCGCCCTGAGGAATGTGATACCCCTTTCCAGGGTTCACTGGGCGGAGAGGCAGGGTCTTACCGATAAGGCCCTGAGAATCTGGCCCTGCTATGCTGGAGAGCATGGGTGTCCCCCCTCTCTCAAACAATCGATACATAAGCAAAGAAATTCACAAGAGAACAGCCTCCTAATATTTCAGATTCCCAGAGACCTTACAGACCACCCTGGTTAGGATGCCTCTCAAAATGCGGCCACCCCCAAAAAAAAGCAAAAGAAAAAAAATGAGCCCTTTTCCTTTTCTTGCCATTTTTTATCAAAGTTCAACCTTTCATCATCATGTAAGTAGTCAAAGCTGTTACAAGCCTACTGCTGACACATCAAACGTTTTATCTACAGTCTGGCCCACTTCCAGGGAGATGAAAAGAACAATCATTCAGAACTCACACCTCCCATGAGTTATGAGCCATTCCTGAAAGGAAGGAAATAACACCACTGTGGAGGAGAAAGGGCATTTTTCATATTCCTTAGGTTGTCTCCACCACAGCAAAGCTGGAGATGCACTGAGGAAGAGGCCCCATGAAGGCCTTTGATGGGGGGCAAGGCTCTACAAATACTGATCCCCAAAGACAGAAACCCAAGCATCACCGATGAACTGTTTCTCTGAAACCTTTCAGTTGACTTTTAAGTTTGGCTACCAAAAATAATTGATGTACACTACCTGCTTTGCCCATTGTTTTATTTTGTTTCCATGGTGTTCCATTTGCATTTATCACTTGCCCCAAATTAGGCTGAGATTCAATGGGGGGCAGAAGCCATGTGAATATTTCCTTTATCCTCCACAAGGGCCTCAGTCCTCCTAGCCCCACAGCGAAGCCGCAGTAACATCAGAAGTGCTTGGTTTTCACTTAAAACCTACTTGCTGGGTTGTCAGGCAGAGCTGAAAGTCAGTCACAGGTGTCTGTGTTCCAGTGAGGTTTCCTGAGGCACAAAATTATCTGTTGTTTTCAAATGAATTAGTCCTAAGTAAGATGTATCTGGATCCCCGCAATGTATTGACAAAATTATACTTTACAAGTTCTTGGAATATTTCCTAAATCTGGTACGCTTAAACACACTACTGAAAAATAAGATTATATTTTCACTTCATTTTAACTTCTGAATAGCAGTTGGCTAGTCACAGCATTTTGGCTTTTGTTTGCCCATTCAACAAACATTTGAATTTCTACATGTTAGACCCGGTGGGCTTTAAATGAAAAATTTCAAAATCTTCATTCAATATAAATTACCCTTACACAGTTCTCTATTTTGTATCGAGTGACAATTTCCTAAAATTTTAACAAAATCTTAAATGTTGTAAGTAAAATATGAAGGAGTCCTATAAACACCCTGACCTCATTCAAGGGACCCTGTGCAGGGAGACTAGAGATTTCTGGCACCGTTCATTCAAACTAGTGGTGCCCCTGGGTATTGGTCTTGTCAACCAATTCAAAGTTTGTGTTCTGAGACAAACAGGCTGCAACCCAATCTTGGCAAGCTCTTAGGATGATCCTAATCTAGGCCAAAGACGATCAAAGGAAAAGAAGTGTACAGGCTGTTGGAAACAGCTGCGGAGGGGGTGGGGGGGGGTCCCACTTTGAGCCAAAGCTAGCATTCAGACATGTCTGGGCAAGTCCAGTGAAAGGGAGAGGTTCACCTGCGTAGCTTCTCATAAGAAAAAAAATCCATCACCAGGGAGGAAGAGATGCAGCACAACACAACCACCAGTCCCTGAGCCTAATTACAGAAGGAAGGCTTTAGTGCAAACAGGACTTGGCATCTGTCACTCGAGTCACCCCAAGTTGTGTCGTGGATGCCCGTTTGGGTCCTAGAGGAGAAAGATGATGAAAGGAAAGCCTCAAAGAACAGCGTCATTGAAACCTCTGTGACATATTCAAGTACAGGCCCCTTCTGATTCGGGATTCCTGTGATTGAGTAAAACCACCCAAAACAGAAAGTGATGTTGGCCCCTCCCAATTCCCCTCCACACTGCTTCATCATCAGAGGCTTCCAGGACGTTAGCAGCGATACACAATAAAGGAGGGTGGAAGTTGAAAGTAGCAGCCATGCTAGGTGGAAAAGCAAGGTGCCCATGAAATGGGTGCGGTGCCAAACAAGAGGAAACAATGACAGACAGGTAGGAGACGGACTCCTACCCAGTCCAGGAAAATCACATTTCCCCTCTCATGAACTCTGACCTGCTAGGAGGACTGGCCATCAGTATCCAACACTAGACAGCATAAAATAGCGCCCTAATAGACAAGGCATGGGTAGGTTGTATTCTCTGACAAACGAATTCATATACTGGTCAAGGAGAAAGAAAAAGCGCTTGGCCTCTTACAGAAACAATGAGTTATATTTAATCAATCAAGCTTCTCCTGGAATAATATCTGGCCAGGTTCAGAATCACTGTCTGGTGATCTTGGCCAGAACATGTGATCAAGAGGCCAGAAGATGGAAGGTACCTCAGTGAGGCAGCAGCTGGATGGAACGCTTGCCTGGTCATGCACAGCTCTGTAACTATGACAACACTCTTAGCAACCACAGACCTTTTTTTCCCAGGAATGATGGAGACCCAGGACTGGACAGGTCAAATCCTTAACCTTATTGAAAGGAATGGAAAAAAGTTCTACCAGAGCAACATAATTAGTACCTTATTTCAGAAAATGATACAGATAGGACTGGGTTGAGGACTGGGTTTTTTAGACCCAATAGCTAGGACAGAAGTTCAAGTGCTTGTCAGAACTTCCCTCAGTGCTTCAATGGAAACCAAGGATAGTCTCCTTGGAACTCCCAAGAAGCTAAAAGAAGAAGAGTGGAAGGTCACCTTTAATTGGAAATCAAAGGAAAGCCAACCCACTCAAAATAGCTGTCAGGACCAAACACGAGCCACTCAGAACCTGCCCCAAACTCTCTCCAAAGACCAGTGTTGAAGGGGAAATTTGGGGGTGGGTGGGGGAGAGAAATGTCTAGGACTCAGGGAGGCAGGAGTTCAGAACTATCCACCATTTTATTATACCAGGCCAACTGGAAGGTGATGGCAATGTCTTGAAAACAGGGAGATTAAGTGAAAGCCTGCATACTGAAGGCGGACCCCTTTTTTGACCAAGAAATCCAGAAAAATCATATTTTAAATTGATAGATGTTACTTATAAAAAGCCTCATCCATCGGGACTACAGTTTGGTTACCAAGTTCATAGAACTGATATAAACAAGTAGCTCAAAGTATATGACCACCTCATTATCGGAACATTGCTAGTTCTGATTGGTTGAATATATTTGTGATCAGAACAATGTGTGGCATATTCACAAGTGTGTAGACCATAGATATTGCCCTTGCAGTGAAGTATTTTTCTTTAGTTTTAGTCAGGACATAAAATTTTGATTTGTACTAAGTAGCTATCTGATAAGATCTGTTCAGGGACTCTGCGGATGAGACTCCAAAACCAAATGTCTCCATCTCCCTCCAAAAATTGCTAAGGTGGAAAATACACTTAACATTTATGTTACATACATATTTTATTAAAATGCACTGTGTGAACATCATTCATGCACAATGAGTATTTTGTATTTTTGTTCTAGGAAAGTGTTTCCAGTGGTCTAGGACAGAGCATATGATCTCCTAAGCCTTTTAACTGATCTGGCCTGAGATGGCCTTTAGGCTCAATTCTTGTTCCCTCTTTTGCAAACCCTCCCAAGCAGACTCTAACTTTGCAATCACAAGTGGCCCACTTCCCTAGGATCAGTGGTTCCTAGAAAACAGTTGCTGTCATTACAATAGTAATAAAACATGCCATGGTGGGGAACTTGAGCAACCACAAGAAGGTAAGGATTCAAAATCCATAGTTCTCAAAGGCTCTAATGGGTTTGACTTTAAAAAGCAGAAGAGCTCTCAAAACTTGGAAATAAAAGGAGCAGTGTGAGCACCAAAACTGTTCATAGCAAAAATTGTAAATTACTCTATTCTCAAACATTCCCAATTCCAAAGGGTACACAGGAATGGAGGAAGAGACTCTCAGTTAGACACGTATCCCAGTGTTGTGGGCAAAAGACTGCAAATCTTTGTAAAGAGGCCATTTCTTTCATCTAATATTTATACATAAGGTATTTGCATTGAAATATGTTCAAAACTCCAAATATGATCTATGAGAGTTACAGAAATAACAATATCCACGAATGTGGAAATGATACTAAACTCCAGATACTGGGTGATGAATCAAGAATCAAGGGAAGACGACTTTTTTAAATGTTTATGAAATCCTAGTCCATGAAGACATGAGAAGATCTGTGCCTTAAACTCAGTACAAACCAGGAAAGTTTCCAGATTCTAAATCAAGAAGGAAAAATGGGAAACCACATGACTCAAAGGAACAAACCCCTGGCGTTAAGGGCTCCTTTAGACTCCAGTTTATTACTTTGTACCGAAGTTACTTAACTTCTCTAAATTTCAATTTCTTCATCTGTAAATTAGGAAAACAACAGTACCTCTGTGTCACCGAGGTCATGCAAAGAATAAGACGATGGAAGAAAAGCTTTTAGCCCAGGGCCTGGCGCATAGTAAGCACTCATTAAATGTTTGTTCTTACAGATATTTAAAGTCAAATTAATTTTGAATCCCAGTCAGCTCCATAAATTAATAAATGAGTGGACCTTGGGCAATTTATTTAACCTGAGTCTTGGTTCTTTTATTACCAGACAATGCCATTTTTCCCACAAAGCTACTGTGAAAATTTTATGAGTGAATGTGCTTCATGTGCCCAGCATAGCAATTGAGCTATAAAAGTCCCTGATAAAAATGAACCTTCAGCCCCCTCACCTCCACCCTGCTCTCTTTAGGATCAGCCATTCAAAGTATGTTTCAGTGGCCAAGAGAACAGGGCTGTGGTGACTTTTCCTCCGAATTAGTTGGAGAACATTTGTGTGTTCCTTGGCACAAGGAACACATGGAGTAGTCTTTGTGGTATACAGTAGTATATACATCGCCCATGTATTTGCATAAAGTTTCAAAGCACTTTCTTATATATGCAGTATAACAGCTGCTGTCACAATATATTTATGTAAGTTCTACACAGATTTTATAAAATAAACTTGCAGATGTTTGTTTTCCTAAGGAGGGGTATGTTTGGGGGTTGATGGGGATAATCATGAAATGATTACCCCATTTCTCACTACAGAAAGTAACACATGCGGGCCCCCTCCCCTGCTCGAGGGCCACAAATGGGCTGGTGGGCCCTAAGAATAAGGGAGGCAACCCCACAGATCCAGGAAGTCACTATATAACCATTTTTTTAATGCTTGTTCTGTAAAAACCAGCACTGATGGGCACCATAGCCACAATCCGTCTAAGGTCTAGTAGGAAGAATGAAATAGATGGCTGTGGCTTGTAGCACCCAGAATCCCTCAGGCAAACTTGTCATAGCCCCAGCTGGCCGTCCATCTTTCCATACGAAGGAGTCAGTCAGATGTGAAAGGCAATGACAATTCCTTACCAACAAATGCCAACGTTTACCTCAGTCTTCTTTCAGAGCACCAGAAGAACTGTCTGGATTGGCCAAATCGTTCCCTCAAAAATAGTGAGGTAATTTATACTCAGTTATCTCCTACAGCATTTCCTCGACAAGTACTTTGTGGAATCCTGTTTTATAAGAAGTCACTAGGGTTTCCATTACATGACTCCTACAAAGAAATGAGTAAGGTTGTGTAAAACAAAGTTAAATTGCTTTCTTTATTGCAAGACTTTTCTTATCCTTTAATGCATATGGATATCCAACAGGGAGATTATCGGTATGGTGTTTCTCAAACTTACTTGACCATAGAACCCTTTTGTCATGGCGTATGGTACAATATAATGAGGAACACAATTTGGAAAATGCTAGTCAACTTCAATTTACTACTGTACACTTGTCCTAAGTTTCTACAATGATAGGGTCTTTCCTCTTTGGGGGAAATTTCTCGGCAACAATTTTTGTTTAAACAAGTCCTCAAATTCTTAATCGCAGGAAACAAACTGAGTGTTGTTGGAGTGGGGGGGGGGTGGGAGGGATGGGGTGACTGGGTGGTGGATGCTGGGGAGGGTGTGTGCTCTGGTAAGCGCTGTGAATTGTGCAGGACTGTTGAGTCTCAGATCTGTACCTCTGAAACAAATAATGCAATATATGTTAAGAAAAAAAAAAAAGAAGAAGAAGAAGAAGAAGGTAGCGGGAGGGGAAGAATGAAGCGGGGGAAATCGGAGGGGTGGACAAACCATGAGAGACGATGGACTCTGAAAAACAAACTGAGGGTTCTAGAGGGGAGGGGGGTGGGAGGATGGGTTGGCCTGGTGGTGGGTGTTGAGGAGGGCACGTTCTGCATGGAGCACTGGGTGTTGTGCACAAACAATGAATCATGGAACACTTCATCTAAAACTGATGATGTAATGTATGGGGATTAACATAAGAATAAAATAAAAAAAAAATAAATAAAATAAAATAAAAAAAATAAACAAGTCCTCATATTAAGCAATCAATATTCCTTCATTGAGCAAGCAATTCTATTCCCCAAAGCCTTCCCTTCCCATAAATGCTACATTAAATGATATGCTCCTCAAATTCAATTTAAGATTATATTTTTAGAAATTCCTAAAACCACTTAACAATGGTTTGTTTGAAGGATACTGTCAATACAGGTTATCTCAGGATTCCTGTTCATTTTTTTCAGGATTATCTTGATTTTTTTTTTTCTCAGAATCTTTACACATTTTACTATAGAAGAAAAGAATTCTTGGCTTCAACATTCCATAAACCAGGTCACCCTACCAATATGTGGCATTTCTGAAATATTTATAAATACCATAATATGAAAACTCTACCTCCCAGATCCTCTGAAAATATAGCTGGCTACAAATTCCCCAGGCAGACGATGTGGGATATGTGGTTTCCATGGCTTTAAAAGGGGTATTTGTAGGATATGCTAAGGAATATTTCAGCCATGTCTTTCTCCAGGGTTTTTTTGTTTTTGTTTTTGTTTTTGCTTTTTGCCTAGCAAACTTACCCCTCAATATCTGCCTCTGGGTGGCCCTAAAAAAGTGACACATTGTAAACAAATAGAACCCTGATAGATTCCTCAGTAGGTGGTAATGGAAGAAACAAACATTTAAAGGAAAGGCTTGTTTACCCCTGCAGCTCCCTTTGGGTAAGACCTCATGGGACCACAAGTGAGGCCATGACAGTCCTGGCTAGGTGAGGTCAAGGAGCTGTGTAAACTGAGTAAAACAAGGCAGGAGCTTTGTGGATCTGGCAAGAACACCAGGTTGGAAGCAGTCAGAAAAATCAGTGCCCTTCCCAGTGTTTTAAAGAGGCAGGGATCAAAATAGCAGGAATTTCAATCTCTAGCCCCTTATTTCCCTCATATTGAAATTTAAAAAATATCAACAAAACATTATTTTTTTTAAAATGTGAGAGGTTTGGGGGCGCCTGGGTGGCTCAGTCCCTTAAGCATCCAACTCTTGACTTCAGCTCAGGTCATGATCTCAGGGTTGTGAGATCAAGCCCCAAGTAGGGCTCCACGATGAGCATGGAGCCCGCTTAAAATTCTCTCTCTCCTTCTCCCGTTGCCCCTCCCCCCCCGACTCACACATACATGTGTGTGTGCATGCTCTCTCTCAAAATCAATAGATTAATTAATTAATTAATTGTGACAGGTTTGAAGCAGCTTCTCCATTATTTTCATTTTTAATCTATGACCTTCAATTTTGTCTCAACATAAATGTAAAATTTTATATCCTCAGTCAAGGGCTGTGTCCTCAGTGCCTACCATGATGTCTTTTTCTGATAAATAATTACAGCTTTTTTTGGTAGACCGCAATACCATTGGGTAATCTACCTTCCCCACCCAAAGTCCTAGCAAGCAGTTTTCATGATCTTTCCATAATTAACATTTTATTGCCCACTTAATATTCCACTATGTTGAGAATATTCTTTATGACGAATTCATAAACACTTCTCCAAATTCTAATTCTCTCTAGCTTAGAAAGGTCTCATACAGAATTACTCAGACTAGTCACCACAGCCCCAGCTGGCTGTCCATTTTTCCATATAAAGGAGTTAGCTAGATGTGAAAGAGAATATAAATGTGTCCATAACTGCATACAGGCTCTTCTCTTATCCTTCAGGTAGGTGGAGCCCATGGTTGATGCCTCCTCCCAGGTGGACAATGTGAATATCTGGGAGCCTCTAGATTATAGGCCAGCAATGATATCTTATGGGCATTTCTGAACAGACACACAGGAACCAAAGGACAAGGTAATGCTAAGAAAACTGGGAAAAAGGCAAAACATGATTTGCTTTATACTTAAACTAGACATGGATTCCTAATTTGGGCTATATGTGGAAAGCCCCACTTAAAAACTAGTGGTTTTCAAAGTTTTGACCTCAGGATCCCTTTACAGTCTTAAAAATTATTGAACCTATCAAAGAGTTTTTGTTTACATGGGTTATGTCTATCTATCAATATTTACTGTATCAAAAATTAAAACTGAGAAATTTTTAAAAACTTGTTCATTTTAAAAGGACAAAAATCCATCACATTAACATAGACAACACATTTTTATAAAAAATATCTATGCCATCCAGAATAACACAAAACAAAACAAAAAAATCAGTGAGAAAAGTGAGTTTTTCCATTTTGCAAATCTCTCTAAGCTCTGGCTTAACAGAAGATAATTGAATTTTCCTACTTGTTTCTTCCAATTTATTGCAATATGCCATTTTAGGTGCAGTATATAAAGAAAATCCAGCCTTATACAGATTTGTAGTTGGAAAATAGAGGCAGATTTTAAGAGCCATTTCATATCATTGTGGATATTCTTCTTTGATACTATACCAAAATTCAACAATCTTAAAGGTTGGTTGTAATGCGAAATTCAAAACCGTATCTTGTACTTTAAGTGGAAATTTTCCCCATGCATGATTTTTGTAATACTATGTATTGGTCATTTGGAAAATATTGATTTAGGCAGATCTCCCTAATGTTGGTGTATTTCATTATTGAATATCAAAAAGAAATTACATTTATTAATGTCATCTTTTATCTCTTCATAAGTCTTTAAGTATTAGAAATATGTCAAGCACACAGTGGTAAATACAAGTTTCCCAAAATTCTAATTTTCACATGAAAGTTCAAATTTTTATCACTGACGATTTATCACTAGACCGTCATTTATTTTCTTTAAAGTGACATACTCATTTTTTTTTAATTTTTGAGAAAATGTCTGCCAAATGTCAAAGTCTGAATAATTTGCCTGTCAGTCATTCTTTCAAATAAAAATGGAATTCCATGAAAAAAATGTCTGGCTCAGCTCACAACTCAAATAAACATGTAAGTGTTTTTCCTTTAGAGATATCCACTGTATTTCAATATTCAGCAGTATTTTTTTGCACACTTCCAATGTTAAAATGATGTGTATTCAAGGGTAAGAATTACTAAAAACAAATAATTTTTTCATTTCATCAAGGACATTTTTAAGTAAAAATGGCTTTAAAAATTTTTTTTAACTAAGAGTACATGATGGTGACCAATACAATGACCACTTCGGTGCCATTGCTTTGATCCACACTAAGGCGCTAGCACTTTTACCCACCATCAGTATAAATGTGAACAGAGCGAAAAAGGCAAATAATGTCTTCGTATTATGACAAAAATCGTTTTAAAACTCATGAACCCTCTGAAACAGTCTTAAGGACTCCCAGGGGTCCATGGATTACACTTTGGGAACCGCTGACTCAAATGCCTTGACTCTTACATTCTTGAGGTCTACCTCCATGAAGTAATTCTTATAACCATGATAAACAAACCAAAGTATAGCAGTGCACTTGGGTCACAGAAATGAACTCTATGGTCCCAGAGAAACACTGTACATCATCACTTAAGTTGGCAAGTTCACTTAGTGGACTGTAATACCATATGGACTACAGAGTGAAAAAGGGATAATCACCACCACCCACAGAGCCAGCTATATACGGGCAATCAAAGCCTGAAAACACTAGTTTTGTTCCAGTAAAACTGTCAAGATCCATATTAGTCATTTACACCCATATTTTCAGGTATTCAGTAGAAAAAGAGAAAGCCTTTTGTGTGGGTAAAAAAATACAGTATAAACCCAGGAGGCAGGACTGAGAAAGAGCAGATGCTTGTGTCTCCAGAGTTTGTACTTTTTCTCTAAAAACACATCTGTCATCAACTTCAACCTAGAAGACCAACAAAGTACTTCTATAAATAAACACAGTGCCCATTTTCGTTTTAGTGACTCTGAATTCTTGGTAATCAATCTGATGGCCATGAGACACCAGCTAACCCTCCTCCAATATGCTTTAGTTGGGGTGTCCTCACAAGATGGTTACTGTCTTGAGTGAACCAGGACCTACAAGAATCAGACCTGATGTGCTACAGTCAACAACATGGCATTTTTAGCTACTTGTTTAGAATTTCTATCTAAAGAAAGATAAATGAGAAGTTTCCATATTCCCCTCATTTCAAAACCCCAGAAATCTTTGCATTAAGTTGACTCACAAAGAAGACATAATCCGATGGAGAACCTGTGATTCATAACAATGATGGCAGTTGGAGTGTCTCATAGACTAATAAAGTCATCCTTTGACTCTACCTGGTCCTGTTACCTTACCACTGCTCCAAAAGTGTCTACCTAGAGCCATGGCCCTGTCCTAGTTCCCACACCAATAAGGGCAAAAGAAAGTAGGGGGTCAATGAGTCTCAAGCCTCTACCTTTCCATCTCCCCAGAGGTACTTGATACTGGATCACCTTTCTTGCTAGCCTGGGCCAGGAGTAATATTCTAATGCTAAACCCAGTGTAGGGGATCTGGAATTGTTCCTGAAATTCCAAGACTTCTTGAGCCTTTATCCCAATACCTCCTGGTCTTGGGCCTCCCCTGCCCTCCCAAACTCCCCGGAGCTGGACAAGCTAACTGATAAACCCTGTTTCAGCCTCCGAACAAAGGTAAAACCCTAACAGGTAGGTCAGAAATATCTTAGCAGCTCTACCTCCAGAGCTTTTCCTTTTAGGCACTAGCAACTCATGAACACACTCTAGGCTCTCCTACTATTTTCTAAATCTGGTTCAGAGATAAACATACCTGACACCTGAAATTAGTACTAGTCTCCCCTCTGCCCTCACCCATCGTGACTCATCCTTTATGGCTAAGCTTTTGCATGAGCCCCTTTTTAATCACTGAACACTTATTCTTCCTAGCATCCAGGACCTAGAATCACTTCTTTTTCTGCCCCTGATCACCAGGCTAAGGGGCATAAGCTTCCTTCTTGTAGGCAGAACTTCCTAAAGATGATCCAACCCTTGCCTCCTGGGATCTCTCCACCTCATCTCAGGCCCCAGGCACTAACCACCTGTCTGAAGCTGAGCTGTAAAGGTTTTACTGAGCTATGCCTGCCCTTCTGCCTAGCTGTACCTCAATTTTTTGAGCCTATCCTCTGCCCCCTCCCCTATAGCTATCACATCTGAGAGCCACCGTACTCCCTAAACAAACAAAAGCACATGTTCAGAAATCAAAGAAAGCATTTCATAATATCATTTCAAACATTATAAATCATTTAACTAAAAGGCCAAGTTAAAGTTCATGCTTTCATTGGCAAACCATTCTAGTGGTTATACGTTTTTTTATGTTTAGGGGGAGCAAACCATTTTCAATCTTATTTATAAACAGCAATTACATAAATACAATTTGTGTGGAGTCTACAGATCCATTTTATCTATTTATTACAACAGAACCCTTGAGTCACTGCTTACAAATTGCTATGCCTTTATATCCTCCACAGTTCTGGAAATCCTGCATTACCTAACGCTAGAGAAGAATCAAGAGTCAAACCCTTGACTACAGTTTTTCTAAATATCTTCTTTGAACACCTTCATCAGACTTACTGGAATCGTTTGCTAAAAATGCATATTGCATAAAAAGGAGGCCACCTTGCACCAACTGTATCAGAATCTGAGTGCAGAGCCTGGAATTTTAATGAACACGTCCATGTTCAGGATTTGTATTATTAGCAGTATTAGTATGTCACATATCAGGATAATAGGTGAATAAAGAGAGAAACATGCAAAAGAGCCAAAATAATCCTCACCAATCACTCTAAGAAATCTATAAGTAATATTTTAAATTGATGAATCAAAAATGAGGATTACAAATATTATTGAGTAATATGGAGAAAGATATCAGAAGAAACAGCTGAAAGCATTGGAATTGTTCACTTATGGGGAAAAAGGATACAGGGTTCCACCGGGGTACTATTGGTTTTGTTATTAACCTTTAGCACCATCTGACTTTTCTTCTATACTCACATACTAACTGAATTAAAATGAAAATATATTACAAATAGAGAAAATAAAATACTCTATTATTCAGACTTTTAATTTATTCAAATTAGTGTTTCCAGCCAACTCCCATTAACCTGTGGTAGTAAAATGGCACTTCTTGGGAGAAAAACCATAGGAGCCAAGGATGTTTTTTTTTCAATTTTGATTTACTTCGATAGAAGACAAAATATATTCCAACGTATTATTTTAACTGTTAGCTTGGCTGTCTACCTACTTCTTCAAATGATTAAAGAAATTTCACAGAAACTTCCTCACCATTAAACTCCTACAAGTGGTCAAAAATTAATTCTAAACATCATAACTTGGACCACTTCAAATTTGCGGTGTAACAGCCACACAATTCCTACTAATATGTCACAGCATTTGGGATACTTTGATATTCTCTAGAAACTCTTGTAATTTTTCCTTGCCCATTCTTCATGTCAAATCTGTATAACAGGGGTTGAAATTCGTATGTTTAGGGTCTCAGGAGATATGAGATTATTTAGGAGTCAGTAAGGGATGCTGGAAGTTGGGGGGTTATGTGGTCTGGACAAAGACGGAAATATGGAGAGTCGGAGAACAGGAGAAACATGGGAGAAGGACAGCTAGCTAAGAGAAGGAGTAGATTCGAAAACTAACATCTCTCTCCACCACTGCAACAGTGATGCCCCTTTACCAGCAAAAGAACATGGAAAATTGCATAACCCACAGATAGCAGATTTGTTTCCTACACTGAGTAAGCTCCATTTTTTCATCCCAGATCCATCATACGTCATCAGTGCCAATCAAGCCTTACAACGAGGAGATGTTCTAACTGAAGAATCTGGGTTCTCAACAATGTCTGAGGACAAGCCGTCGGTGGCAAATTGTGACAACTGTGGGCACTGGTGTAAACAGGATAAATAATTTGTGTGTCACTCAGCCAATATTTCTGTGGTGTCACCAGGGAAAATGTGAAGGCCTCCATACAACATGAAGGGGATTAACTGGATGCTTCCAAGTGAAGCCACTTACTTGAGAGGACCTTTCTCATGTGAAGTGCAGCCCACACTTCCTTAGGTTATACCTTTCCACTGTGGGCCCCTCAGTCTTAATTCATTTTACTGTTAGTTTCAAAGAGCATTCCAACTTGGCTCGAAGCCCCTCAAATCACATATCCCCCCTTGTGACAAGAATTATATTACCATTCACATTTGACTTCCAAGGGGAAGCCCAGAAGGGTGATCAGTCACATTATCACCACAGACAGCATGAGACAACTACTGTATCTGAGATAAAACTCTGGGCTATTACAGGGAAAAGGCAAGGGATGTTTGAGCATTTTACTAACATGATAGATCCTTTTCTGCCTCTTCTCATGGCCTTTTTTTTTTTTTTTTTGGCAAATGTTAAAGGGATTGGTCCACTCAGTCATAATCTTGTTAAGTGAAGCCAAATCTAAATTACCCTTCAGGCTATTTCTTCTTCGAGCTGAGCAGTAGATCTCAGAAAGCGGCTATAACAAGGCTCCATTATATGTCCTGTAGAACTTTAAAAAAGATGTGAGTTAAACACTGAGTTGGAGTTCCCTGATTAAGAAAACTTTCATAAGAGAGTTCAGATTCTTCCTCCCATGTTTTAAAGTCCCCACTGCCTTTCGGAATTTAAGAGTTATCTCTCCTAGAGGCCATGAAAATGGAGAAAGAGGTTGCCTGAGTAGCTCTCTTCACTGTGAATTCCCCCAAACCTGGCATGGGACAAGGGAAGGCAAAGCATGGGACATGATCCCTAGAAGCAGCCCCTCACAGAGCACACCCAGCAAAACGAGACAGGAACAGTGACTCCTACTAAATGGGACTCTTTTCAGTTACAAGTCTATAATATTTTCAAAATTAAAGCAGCTCCCTGAGTCCTGTAATTTGGAAAGAATCCCTAAAAGGCCCATCATTTGATGACAGGGCTCTGGGAGTTTCTACATAGGTTGGACAGCTTTCATTAACGCCAAGATGACTCTAAAAGCCATGATTGATAAGCACCATGGAACAGCATAATCATTAAATTTTTCAAGATTCATTATACCACCTGTTGCTCACTAGTACCCCATCACTGCCATCACATCTCAAGAGCAACAATATTCCACAAGAAAGTAAGTTCCCTGATGGCAGGGGACCCACCTCTTGTTCCCTATTACATTTCAAACTTCTGTAGTATCTGGCACACAATAAATATTCAATGGGTGAATGAATGAATGAATGAATGCCCCAAATACAAAGGATGAGTATAGCTTAGACAAACTGGCATTTTCTTGGAATAACCATGTCCGTCCGTAAGAATAAAGTATGAACAGGGGACCCAGGTCAGTGAGAAAAGAATGCTAATCCAGCACCCTCAGTAAAGCATGAGAAAAAGAATGCAAGAGTCACAATTCAACAAGTTCCTTGAAAATTTGCTTTGCAGCCAGACTTTGGTTCCAGTTCTAGCTCAGCCACTTAATTCTTATGTGAGTACAAGTAAAATTGCTTCAACTGGAAACAGAAATACTTACCTCTGATGATTGCTGTAAAAACTAAGCAAAATATCACCTAAACATCATGCACAGTCCCTGACGTATATAAAGCCCCATAAATACTACTTCTCCTTAGGGCCCCAACTGTATAGAATTGTTCATTTTGATTAGATTTGAATTCATTAAGTCAGATTAAAATCTTTTAACTGAGGGACTATCTAGAATCTAAAAAAAGAACATGCTATTACAAAGGCACACAAACCAATCAGTCTCACTTAATTAGATAAAAGAAACCTTCATTACAATTGATCATTCATTGCTGCCAAAGAATTCAGAGATAATAAACATCAGTGGCTAGAACTCGTGTTAAGGAGCTAGTCATGCTAAAATACTTTTCCAACAGTTTCAAAAAATGTTTAAAATCCTCTTCCCATATTTCCATCAACTTTGTCCAAATAAAGAGCCATTTCTTCCACAAGCTTGTGATTCCACTGCATCAAGGTTTGTGAAGCGTATCTTGCTACATCAAACATAAGTATTTATAAAGCAATTAACAAACTGGAATATAAAGGGCCAGTTAAACTAACCCTGTATTTGTCTTAAGTCTCTCTCTTTATACACACACACACCTATAACATAAACGTATGTGTATATGTATATGTGTGTGTGTGTGTATACACTCTTTTTTTTTTTTTTCAAAGAAATGTGCTCTTCAGAGAAGAGGGATAATTTGATTTTCCTGTTTGGGAAATGCATTTATAAAAGGTAAAATCCCATTGGAAGATCCATACTGACTGCAAAGTGCACTGACAATAGCTTTGTCCTCATTTTGCCCATTACTAACTGGCACTCTCGCCCGCTGGGACTCTGAGCAGTAATTCTGGGTAATTCAGTTCAGACATGCTACCCCTCAAGTTCTCTCCAAGGACTTCTCATTTTATCTCCTCAGTTTATTTTCTCCAAGTATGGCTCACAGACCACATGCATCAGAATAATGCAGAGTTTGGGTAAAACTCAGATTCCTGTGGAACACCCAAATCTTCAGAATCAGAATCCCTGGGGTAGGGCTGAGGAACCTTCATTTTTAACAAGCACTGCATGAGATTCTTAAACAAACTAAAATCTGAGAATTGCCTATCTGCATATGCTTCCAAAGGTAATTGTCATCTATTCCCATGGCCTCAACCATCAGACAAGTTGGAAATCCCAGTTGACTTCTATACCTGGATGTCCAGGAGACAAGAGAAACTGAACACACTTGCCACCGTCCCATCCTCAAATCCATTTTCTATTCCCCAGGAGGTAGTCTGATCGGGTTTTCACTGCTTAAACTTCTCAGTGCCTCAAGATTCCTGCTCTCAGGATAAAAGTCGATAAAGAAATCCCCAACTACTTCTCTCCTCCTCTTGCTTCCACTGCCCACTGCACTCATCCTAAACCACTTCTAAGATGTTTCATGGTTGCCCTGGTCCCTGAGCCTTTGCACACGCTGTTCTTTCTGCTCTTCCCTTCCAAATGCTTCTTTCCTCTGGCACACCCACATTCATTTTCCAGATTTCAGTCTGCTGTTACTTCTTCTGAAGAACTTAAAGAACAGCTCCTTTTTTCCCTCCCTCCCCAACCAGCGAAGGTCAGTTCCCCTCCTATGTAGACTCACTGGCACCTTCTACTAGTCTCTGAGCGCCAGTCACTCATGTGCAGAGCTGCCAAGTACTTCGCCCCATTTAATGCTCCTTGCTATACTGTTCTGTAATTGCTAGTGAATTGACTTCCATTTCTCACTACAGCTCCATGAAGCAGGAACTGCATCTGTCCTATCCACAATGGTGCCCCCATGTGAGGCACAAGGCCCAGCACACAGTAGAGCCCCATGTGTATTTGTGAAATGAATCAATGACCAAATGAGTGGTCCTTGCTGCCTAAACTCCCCTGAATATGAGAAGGATGCTTTTGTCCCTGTGACAGCACTCCAAGGAAGAGACTAAACTCCGCAACATCAGGCAGCGTTCCATGAAGGCTGAGTGAGCTCATCCTCCAAGGACTTTACTGGGGCTGAGAGTACAGATGACATAGATCATAGGGAAAAAAAGGTTTTTAATGCATCTTGGCTCCCAGAAGTAAAATCTGAAGGGGCTGCTGAGACAAGAGTCAACCTTGGATAGCAGAGCCCTTGATCTTGGTCCCCTGACCAGAGAAAGGCTCCTGATCGGCTAACATGCCTTCTAAGCCCAGCTGTCCATACCATGTGATTTATGAAAGGATCAAAACTCAAGTCTCCATTGTATACAAGCTGTTTGGAAGTTGGTGGGGGGAGTGATGTTCTTTTTCAGTTTTTCCAAAGCTATATTCTAGACACAGTGATGCAGTCCTGCAGGCATCTCATTTCCAAAGCAGGACACCCATTCCCCAAAGACTGACTCTTCCATGGAATAACTAAGTTAGATGTCAACCAGACCATCCATCTGTGGGGCTATTGTTCCTCAGTCCTCCAGAAACCCGCAGTTTTCTTTTCCCAACCCGACCACTGGTGAGGATTTTACAAGCAGATCAGGCTCTGGGGTCTTTCCTGCCACTAACTTGTATTTGCACCCATCAGACCCCTTTCTGAGTCAAGGGAAGAAGCACATTTCAGTTCCAACGTGAGATAAGCAACACAGGGCATAAAGCCACATGGTTTTTGTCGTTTTACTTTTTCAGTTTTGTTTGGTGATTTTTACCTCCTGGGACTCTGTCTTTCATCTTCCAGATTTACAGGGAAAAAGTAAAACAACTTCCAAGGAAAAATTCCACTGCAACATGGTTTCTCTGTAGCATGAAACATCTCAGGAAGTATTTTCGATAAAGTCAAGGCAGACCTGCATCAAAAGGAATCCGAAACTTGAAGTGTTCAACAAGTGCGAGCCACATTTAAGATTGTAAGTGAAATCTGGAACCCGTCTTGGTGTCCAGTTTCATCTCTAAACTTTTGCGAGGTGTGCAGAATTTTGCCAGGGCCTTTCCGAGGTGATGGTAAGATTCAGACAGACTTTCTAAATGAGGATCTGAAGGTGATAAAACGGAGCCCACCTTTAATACTAGATCTCTGCTTGCTCAGGCTAACTTTAAAAGGCTAGAACCATCTAAAACTTCTCAGTATGTGCTAATGGTGAGATTTCCCTTTATATTTTAGGGCAGTGGGGGTGGGGAGTGACAGGAAATAGCAGATTTCCATTTGGTTTCTAAGAGAAGAAATGTTCTCTTATATTCCCAAGTCTCTTCTTTGAAGTCAACCTGTTTTTCTGCACCCCATAATTTGAGCCTTCAAATAAATATTTTCTCTGTTTTCTCCTACCAAGGCAGGTTGAAGAGCAAACTGGGTGTGGTTACTGGTGACTTCGAATTTGGTAAATGCAGCTCAGGCCACAGTGGTTTTGCTTATCCCAGCACCCACAAGATAAGTAGTAGATTTCAAGCTGCGTTGAAGTAAATGCTCCCTTCCCCAGTACTCATTCATGAAACTAGTGGTTTTCGTTAACAAGGTTAAGTATCTTTGGTGGAGGCACCCAGCAGAAGAGATTGGATCTCCCAGGAGAGAGCCACATAGATGGCAGTGAGGTTACCATTTCAGAAATAATAAAAAAAAAACGTTAGGCATGCAGCCTTCTATGGCAACAACAGCTGGTTAGCCCTTTTGCTCAGTGGTTCTCAAAGCCTGAATGGCAACCTCAGCATCACCTGGGAGCTCTTTGAAATGCAAATTCTCAGGCCCTACCCCAGACCTTACTGAATCTCTGCCTCTGGGGACCAGGCCTGGCAATTGGGGGTTTAATAGGCACTTCAGAGGATTCAAATTTGACATTCACTGCTTCACTCCGTGGTTCCCAAATCCAGCTAGTCGCTGGCACCACAAGGCAGCGTTTTAAAACCTTCTGATCCCCAAGGGCTACTTTCCACCTAACTGAACCAGAATTTCCCCAGACTCAAATGATCAGCCTGCAATAGAGACCACTGACTAACTCACATTACTCAACCGGCACGGTAAACAGACAACTTCTGAGGAGTGCCTGGTGCTCTACTGGGAAGCTGACAATTTTTCAATTCCTGCTTTACCCGGTCTCTGTAAAGTCTCCCAAATTCCTTCTGGTTTAATATCAAGTTGATCTCTGATTTAAAATTAAGTTGATTTCTGTTGCTTGTAATAAAACAACAATAATACTAACACTAACGTTTTACCTGAAAATTCTGAATTTGTAATAAATACATATTAAGTGATAAACTGCCCGTTGCTTTTCCTAAAAGCTGGAAGACTGCATTTGGCAGGAGAACTGCAAGATGAACAAAACTGTTTGTCTGATCAGGAAGTTACACAGATAAAACTGGAAAATTGGGAACCACAGAGGACAACACATTATGAAGGATTTAACATCCAGTATACGTAAGGTGATAAAGACACACCCCAATCACTTTAAATAAATTCAAGTGTCAGTCCACATCCAGATTAATTCCACCCCAGAAACTAAAAGAAATTGCAGAAATGATCTTAAAATGCAGTCAGTAATCTCAGAATCATGGAGAACTGAAAAAGTCCCAGAGAAGGGACAAGGGCAAACACTACCCTCATTTTGAAAGAGAAGGGAATGCTGAATTTTAGAAATTTCAGACCAGTTTAATAATGTCCTTTAATTTTTCAGGCATTGCATCAAACAGGTAGGTTTGAATATTCAGAAAGTAAGTAAAGTGATCACAGGCACAGGTAATCATTATTCAAGAACCAATCACAGGGATGTCTGTGTGGCTCAGTCAGTTAAGCGTCTGCCTTCAGCTCAGGTCATGATCCCAGGGTCCCGGGATCAAGTCCCACATCGGGCTCCCTGCTCAGTGGGGAGCCTGCTTCTCCCTCTCCCTCTGCCTGCCGCTCCCCCCGCTTGTGCTCTCTCACTCTCTGATAAATAAAAAAATAAAATTAAAAGAAAAAACCAATCACAGTAGAAAACTCGCCCAGGTCTGTTTTATATGGTCCCTGGGGATCAAAGGATATTTGAACCATGCTGTCTCTTTATTTCAGTAAGGTAATTGGCAAACATCCCATTACTTTCCTGGAGAGAGGATAAAAAAAATATGTGGGATGAATGATAAACACCACCCAAAACCAAAGTTTTCATCTATGCAATAAATACGATCAGGGGTTAGGTTATGGTCCTGAGTTTTCTTTAAAAGACTTAAAACTTTACAGTGTTCTCATGGGGTGGGAGTAGGGGTATGGGGGAGAGGCTAGCTTTCTAATCTCATATCTGAATGAAATACCAAAGCCCAAAATGTTACTGTACCTGCTCATAAAAATGTGTGTTATTTTCTGGGAGCACTGGGCCCAAGGTGGGGCACACCCTCAGAACTCTCTGCTTGAGCCCCATTGCTGGGAGGAGGGTCTAAGAGTTCTAGACTCAGGAAGTACGCCCCCCTGTTCAGCCCCCAGGTTTGGAGCGCTCCATCTTCACTAGAAGCCCTTTCTGGTCAGAAATAGCGGACAGCTGAGCAGAACCAATATTACTCTGATCAATCAGAGTTTTCACGTGCTCAAATGTACTTGTCCCCTTTTGAACTTCTTCAATTCTGCTTTTTGCATCTCACAAAAGGAGAGCTGACAGTGCTATCACAGAAGCCACTGCTGAGGTACTTTTATCCACAGGCATCTACAGGTTATTAGGGACAGTGAGCATCCCTCACTCGTTTCGGATTCCCTATAGGTACAATTCTCATAGGAAAGGATTTATTTCATAGATATCCACATCAGTCTTAGTAGGTATCACTTTTATACCTCTTACTATGTAATAGGCACTCTTCTAAGCACTTTTAATAAATCATTCAATCTTTTCCAAAACTGTGAAGTATTATTATTATTGTCCTATTTTACAGATGAGGAAACAAAGGCACAGAGCAGTGAAGTAATTTGTCCAAGGTCACACAGCTCATTGGGGGTGAAATCTGAATTCAAACTCAGGTATTCTGACTCCAGAGTCTAGTTTTTTTAATCTCCCACGCTATATACAACTGCTGTATATTTGTCCCTTAACCTGAAAGAATTTCAGCACACATTCAGATCAATCTTCAGAGTACACCCAGTCATGATATGTACAGAGCATGAAATGAGAGGTTCTTTATTGATCACATGGGTATTCAATTTTCTGTTTCCCTTCTAGGGAATAGGACATCACAGGGGATAGAAATGCTACTTCCTAGTGGGCATATTACTGATAAGAAAACAAAACAAACTTGTAAGCATCCTTTTAAAAAGAGAGAAATATTGAAAATATGCGAGTAAGCTAAAGTTAATGATAAATGAAAATGAATCATTCAATTCTATTCTTGCTCATATAAAATACACAGATAGTCTATTGTACTGACTTGACTCTTTTATTTAGTGAACATATAAGCCATTTATAAAGGTTTTCAGAGGACCCTCACCCCTCAATATCATTTTCCTATAAGACCTTAATTTGCCCAACCAGAATTCTTAGATCACGTGTTTTCAGGGCCCAAGTCTCCCCAGATGTGAGGAAATTCCATGCTCCATGGTACTGGCCTCACACGGTATTATACAGTCTGGCCAGGAGGCTCCACAGACCAACAGATGAATGGGCTGCTTTGGCCCAAATTAATCTCATCACAATGCCACCTTCAAGGACCATTGAAAGGCGACCCAGGGCTGCCTCACACATTCACAGAGCGCAGCACATCTTATTTCAGGGATATCCCTCCTCACTTGGCCCCCTACATATTAATGTCATCCTGTGCATTTCAGGAAGATTCCCATCTGCTGCCCCTTCTCTGTAAACAGCAAATACCACTCCACATCTCTGACCGCACTGTCACCTCCATCAAAAACACTGTGACTCAGGGCGCCTGAGTGGCTCAGTTGGTTGGGCAACTGCCTTCGGCTCAGGTCATGATCCTGGAGTCCCGGGATCGAGTCCCGCATCGGGCTCCCTGCTCAGCAGGGAGTCTGCTTCTCCCTCTGACCCTCCTCCCTCTCATGCTCTCTGTCTCTCATTCTCTCTGTCTCAAATAAATAAATAAAATCTTTAAAAAAAAAAAAACACTGTGACTCTTCCAAAACCAGCTCCTCTTGACTTTGCTCCCTCTGGTTTGTTCAGTCTCTACTTGCCTTTCCCATATTCTCCCACATTCAGGAGAGAAAAAAAAAACCATACAACATGCCTTCTTTATAGATGCCGTAATCCTCCTTTGATTTAATTTGTTAGCTCATTAACTCATTTCATTCACCCAACAAGTGTCACATGAGCACTAGTATTTGTCAGACATTGTCCTAGGCTTTCAATGACATGGGATAGGAGACACAGTCCACATCCTCATGGGACTTGCAAAGTAATCTGTGGACAATGAAATCACCCCACCAGACTATAATCAGATTCACCGGTATGTGCAATAAGAGAAAGGAGAGGGAACTATGAAAAACCTCTAAGAGTTTTAAGCAAAAGAAAGATATGATCAGATTTTGATTTTAAAAAGTTAATTTGTAATAAAAGTTCACAGCAGCTGCCTTTTGGCTATAGACAATGGTTATCAATGGCTGCTATAACTCTTAGAGGGAAGGTTGATGAGAAACTGTAAAATGGATAGATCAGGCTGACAACACCTGAATCCAAACATCAAACTTAACTTCACAAAAATAGGTACAACCAGACATACGGTGCCTCCTGATGGAAGTTCATGATATCAACTATAATGCATTCTTTCTAGAAAATCAGACCTATGTCTGATCAGTCCTCTAGATAGAACTATAGATTTCCAAAGGATAGAAGAACACATTAAATGACACTATGGGAAATTCTAGTATATAAACAATTTGATTTCTTTAATAAATAAATTATAATGACAAAAAAAAAGAGGGAGATAGAAACTTCGAATTAAGAGAAACTTAAAAGACATATAAGCCAACTGTAATATATGGACCTTGTTTGAATCCAAACACACCAATTGTACAAAATTAAAAAAGTGAGAGAGAAATTTATATGCTGACTGAACATTCAAGTAACATTAAAGAATTATTGGTAGCTTTTTAAAGGTGCAATCATGTATTGATGTTTTTTATTTTCATAGGAGTCCTTATCTTTTAAAAATACATACTGAAATATTTACAGATGAAATAATCTTAAATTTAGAAGGAGCTTCAAAATAATCCAGTGTATATGAGGAAAGTAGTTGGAAGTCTAGACAGAACAAGATGGACAATGTGTTGATGGCCATTGATGCTACATAAGGGCTCATTACACTATTTTCTCTACTTTTGAATATATTAATTTTTTATTATAAACATTTTGAGAAAACAATGTAGGATTTTGGTAATGCTTGCACAACTCTAAATTTGCTTTCAAAATCATTGAATTATACACTGCAACCAGTGAATTTTATGGTACGTACATTATATTTCAATAGAGTTGTTTTAAGAATCCAAAAGAATCAAAAATAAGAGATCTGCCTATTAAAACAAAAAGTATAAACTAAAAATAGCAAAGATAAAAAGACTAGTTAGGAAGCCTTCATTGGAGCTCAACTGAGTGATGACAAGCTTGAACTGGAATGGAAGCAGTGAAGATGGAGAGGAATAGATTCAAGAAATATTTACGCTACAAACTCTACAGGGCTTGGAGGATGGTGGGAGGTGGGGAAAAGGAGAAGGTACAGAGTATAATTCCTGGGTGCCTGGCTTTCAAGTGGGCAAAGTGCTATGTTACTTGCTGAGACAGGGAACTGCTGAGAAGCAGGGTTAGTGGGGTGCTGGTGGTGCTCTTGAGTTCTGTTATGGTACCTGAGGAATAAACCAGCAGATGTGAGCAAGGGCAGCTGGAGCCCAGGAGAGAGGGCTCAACACACTGTTCTGCTGGCAATTTCTAGGTCTTGAGTTCTTTTCAGCCATGTCTGCCTGCTATTGAGCCAGGGCTTCAAAGCTGAGAGACTGGGGATTCCAGAAGTCTGACAATCAAGAAAGATGGCAGTAAAAGACATCGCTCTTTCAGAAAGTTTGAGCTAATAATTTTTAAAATACAGTTTAGAAACAATAGATTGTAAATTTTTAATATTGATTCCATTTGAGACCATCTGTAGAGAGGAGAGTTAAACTCAATTTGATGTACTCTTAGATTGACAGTTTTGATTTTCCTTCTCTCAGACTTCTTTTAAGCTTGTTGTTCATACTTTGATCATTTTATTTGGTTGTGACCGTTGTTATAGGAATACCTTATTGGTATAATTTGGTGCTGGTATATTTTGTTTATTGGCATATTATCAATATTTTCTTTGATTTTATTTCTCTCTAGGGTTTTCCTGCATGGGAGCATCCACAAGTGTGTAGAAGGAAATGGTGTCTGGTTTTCTGTGTGTGTGTGTGTGTGTGTGTGCGTGTGTCAGGTAGGAGAATGAGGTACAGGAGTTTCAGGACATCAGCTCTTTTTCTGGCAGACAGTTTCAACAAAGGAAAATTAAATATGTCATAAACTGAAAAGTAAGTCCATTTCTTTACCTAAGCCCCATTTGCCTTATGATTAATGCCAGTTCCTTCAAAATAGCAAATTAGATTTCTGCCTATGTCAATTTTCAAAGTTCTTGAGAGTATATTCTTTGAGGTTTGGGAGCTATTTTTGTGAGATATTGTAAGAGAATGCATTGAGGACTACCATTTAACTGGGATTTTTAAGGCTAAAACCCCTCATAGGAAATCAAACTAAAATGAGAGGCATCTAGTCTCCACTGAACTTTTAGCCTTTGCCATCTTTTTAGCTTACAGAAGTTTCTTGTTCCCAGTCCTCCTTTGTACAACATCTCAGTGCAGTTTGTATTGGAAAACTAACTTCTCTTACTTCCCTTTTATTAAGTTTCTATGCCCCTTACCAATTTCAACCTAATAATTTGCAGATTTCATTTGGCTTCATTTATTCCCATTGTTGCTATTTCGAGGCCTTCCCAATTCCTGCATGACATTCAACTCTGGATGCATTCTTGGGGTTTTTCCTTTCAATTAAATGCTTCCAGAAACAAAATTTCAGAAAATGGGTTCACCCTAGCTGACTCAGATCTGAAAGCCTTTCCAAAGAGATTTCCACAGGGAAAATATTACTGACTTTAAACCTCAAGCAGTGAGTTCTGGGCTGCACTTTGAATTTGGCTTTCATTTTTCATATCTCCAGCAATGTAAAAATCCCAGCAAAGTAACAGTCTTTTCTAAGAAGGGCCCAGATCTCTGGAATGTACTTGTTCTCTTTATCCAAAGGAATTTCAAGGTATAGCATAAACTTGCTTTT
The DNA here is from genome assembly GCF_029215605.1 of Mirounga angustirostris. NCBI lineage: Eukaryota > Metazoa > Chordata > Mammalia > Carnivora > Phocidae > Mirounga > Mirounga angustirostris. The sequence goes on from NW_026991720.1 coordinate 42,725,888, forward strand.
CTTGCCCTGACCAACTGAAAGCAGCAAAGCTCTTATTTATATTCCGGTTTAAAAGGTTTCCCGTTAATGGAAATTTTTACTCATCTTCCATAAAGTGGTATGAGGAGGAGTGAGCTCAGCCTATTGTGAAACTTTGCATATGTAAAATATGCTTTTTATTTCTTTCCAATGATACCTTCAGAGGCAGGCAAATGAGTTTCTAATAAATTCTTAAAGGTACATTCCCTGTCCTTGCTACTTGAAGTGTGGACCAACCACATCCTTTTCACCTGGGAGCTGGTTAGAAATGCATATTGGGGCTTCACCCCAGACCTACTGAATCAGAATCTGCATTTTTACAGGATCCTCAGATGATTCACATACACATGGAAGTCTGAGAAGCACTCCGACGAGAGTCCAGGTGGTGTTGCTGCTGCCACTGCTGACCACAGACCACACTCTTGAGATGCCAGAGTCTAGAGAATGGAAGGAGAAGTACAGTGGTACTGTAGAAAAGAGATGGCCAGAACGAGTCTCCAGAAGCAAGACAGCAACATCAGGCAACCGTGGACCTTGTTAGGTAGAGAATTTGAGGAAAGGTGCTTTGGAGGGTCAGTAGAAGAAAAAGAAGTTCTGGAGGAAGAGAATGATCATGAGGGCCTTTCATACATACACATGTACACATGCACATATCTATGTATGTATGTGTGTGTATGTCCATACAATTCCTAATTTCATAACGATTTTGTAAGGTATTACATTTTCAGCTTCTTTTAAAGATTTTTATTTATTTATTTGAGAGAGTGAGCAAGAGAGAGAGAGAGCAGGAGCAGGGGGAAAGGAAGAAGCAGGCTCCCCACTGAGCAGGGAGCCCAACTCGGGGCTCCATCCCAGGACCCTGGGATCATGACTTGAGCTAAAGGCAGACACTTAACCAACTGAGCCACCCAGGTGCCCCTCAGCTTTTTTATAGAAAAAGAAAACTGAGGTTCGTTGAGTTTAAGGAGCTTACCTAAAAATCACATAAGAAGTCAATACTGTGCATGAATTCAAAGCTAGATTTAGGGGGCACCTGGGTGGCTCAGTCTGCTAAGTGTCTGCCTTCGACTGGGGTCATGATCTCTGAGTTCTGAGTTCTATCCAGACTCACATTGGGCTACCTGCTTAGTGGGGAGCCTTCTTCTCCCTCTCCGTCTACCACTCCCCCTGCTTGTGCTCCCTCTCTCTCAGTCAAATAAATAAATAAAATCTTAAAAAAAAAAAAAAAACTAGACTTAGCCAACTTCAAAGCAATTCTCAGAAAAAAATTGTTCTCACTATACCGTCTTCCCACAATCTAATGATTAAGTGATTAATCATTTTAATCTCTAACAGATAACCTTACTAGAATTAGTACCTGAATAAAAAGAAGCATAAGATAAAATCTTGTTCTAAAAACAAAAACAAACCATAGATACTCAGTATAAATTGAAATTTTTTTACCAAATTTTTTATCAAAAATTATACTTTAAAAAAAGAGATTCCACTTAAAGTCAAGTAGTCACAAATCTCTCATATTTAGAAGGCATTTTCTAAGTTACTTTATTCCGAATATCGAATTACTATTTAGGAAAGACCCACTAGCCCGAATGCATGTCAGTCAATACCAGATGAACGAGGTCAATTAGTGGAATCAGTAAGAAAGGAAATTTAACAGGGGTATGGTAATTATTCCTGGAGCAAAAGTTCACATTTTTTAAGCGCAGAATATCCTCCTAAACAAAACTTTAGAAGTTCACATTTAAAAGTAGTACAGCATGTAGTTACATTGTGAAATTCATGAATGTAACCCCAGCAGAGATGAATGAAAAAAATGAACATCCCTAATGTATTAGTGGATACTTGTGACAACATCATTCATGGGTTTAATAAGTACTGGATCTCAAACAAGTTAAATGGTTTACTCTGGAAAATCAGGACTGCTGACTCAAAGAGTAGCCCTATTAATGTCAAAGGTCCATGATGAAGATACGTGTAATTAGTGCCAATAAAATTGTTCTTATGAAAAATAAGAATAGAACAGCTATGTTCCTTAAATAACATTTACATAACAAGTGACTTTCAACATGTAGGTATAACTAAATTAATAAGTTAAACATTAAAGGTAGATTTTGACTATCCCATCTATACCCCAAAAACTATTTTTATTCAAGTTGACCCAAAAAATTTGTTGAATTTTCTCATTGAAAAAAAATGGAGGGAAGCCTCCCTAAGAAAATTGCACAACAATGTGATAAACAATAACAGTGAACTATGTACAAAACGCAACAGAGGAAGGAGCAAGTAACTGGGGTGACCAGGGAAGGCTTCTCGGGAGATGACATCTGAGCTAAATTTCAAAGGTAAACAGAAAAGGAAATGAAGGAAAACACTGCCAACATAAGAAACCACATGTCCTGAGTCACAGAGGGGAGAAGACATGGCATGCTTGAAGAAGTGTATGGTTTATAAGACATGTGAGAGAGGGTGGATGTATAAACATATTTTCAGCTGGAAGAAACTGTTTACCTGCTGACCCTGGGGCGAAGGTGGGAGACAGAAACATGGCATCTTATCAGAATTACCTGAAAGGTCACCTTCCTTCTAAAATTGGGTTATTTCAACAAAAATACTTGATGACCATTTTCTTGCTCTTGGGTACAAGCAACCAGGCAACACAGAATCACAGTACAAGCCTAGAGGTAAAAGCAAAGTGATGCTTTTAAAGAAAAAGTGGGTCAAGGAATTTCTAATTTTCTAGAAACAAAGCCTGAAAATTAACTGAACAGTTCAAAAGAGGAGACATGGAAATCTTTGCCTTAGTTTAGAGCAGCTTTTTCCATCACATTTCTCTCCAGAAAGGGCCACCAAAGATAATGACTTCTCTCACACATTTATAAACTTTGTGTAGGTATGCACATTTTTCCAGCCACAGGACACTCTCACTCTTTTATTATATTTATTATATTTATTTTTTATATTTCATTATATTAAGCACTCAGTGTCATTATAAAGATAGTAATGATATTGTTAAATAGCCAACTCTGCTATTTGCAGGGGAGGGGGCAATAATTAACATACTTGTCTTGCATGCAATGACCAAGGTGGCCCTTACTAGAGCAAATGGAAAGTCAGTCCCCCTTCCACTAACAGAACACCTTCATGAAGCACAGTTTGGGTCATTTCAGAAGAGTTATTTCATCTCCTTTTCCAGTCCTTAAGAGTTCAAAAAAAAAAAAAAAAAAGTCTAAAGCTCAGAGCATTCGATAATAAATACATTCAAGAATTCTGCTTTCATATATAATTTCACTCCTAATAAAACAGAATTGAATGGATACTTCCTTAACATGATCCTCTATCAACCCAAAAACCAACCCCATGCATAACAGAGAAACACTGGGGATATTTTCATTCAATTTAGGAAAAAGACAAAGACATCCACTACCACCAGTATCATTTAACATTGTTCTTGAAAGGCCAGTCAGCAATTGTATAAGAGAGGAATTGGAACATATACACATTTTACAGAGGAAGTAAAAATTATTATTGTCAGATGACATGTTGGTTAATAGGGAAAGTCCAAGCATGACTGCAATAAATATATAAACCAGATGCTATTTAGAACTAAACAGACTGTTTAAAAATGGCTAAAATAATAAGAAAATTCTGGAAAACTATGAAAAGATGAGTAACATAATACTAAGATAAAACAATCGAATAGTAAGAAAAAAACTGGGAAAAATATTTTTTTAATCTTAGAGAGGGAAAGTCCTTCCTCATAGTGACACAGTTGCAGAACCTAATAAAGGAAAGCTGAATGAATTTAACTACATAAAAACTAAAATATTCCGCATGAAAAAATATTCAGAATAGGCAATGAAAAATTGCAAAATGTAACACATATCACAGACATAGGGCCAGTCTCCTTAATTTATAAAAGCCCTTAGACATCAATACAAAAGATCAACAAGCCAGTAGAGAAATAAATAAAAGAAATTAACAAAAATGGAAATATATATGGCTCAAATATCATATTTCATCAATTCTAAGTTTGCTTGTTATATGTTAGCATTTCTGAAATCTGGATGAGTCTTATAATCAATGGCTCCTTAAAGGTGATGAATTGCAGTACATAAAAAAAATATTAAACTACACTCGTAGGGAGAGAAAATCAAATTAAAACTACAATGAAATAATATTTTTCACCAATCATGTTGACAAAATAAAACTATAAAAATACTCTGTTAGCAAGGAACAGACCAACAGGCACTCTCACACACTGTTTGTGGAGGTAAAAATCACTACAGTTTCAATGGAGAGCGGTGTGGCAATATCCAAAAACAATTAAAATGTACACTTTGATCCAACAACTTTAGTTCTAGGAGTTCATCCTAAAGAAATATTTTTACATATGTGAAATGAAATATGTACAGATATGTATTAATTATATCATTGTTTATAAAATCAAAAGACTGTAAAGAATATGTACTTACATCCATAAATAAATTACCCTATATCCATGAATAAATTATCCTCTATCTATAAATGGAATAATATGCAGCCATTTAAAATAATGAAGCAGTGCTTAAATACATTGATTCAGAACAATATACAATATATAAATAAGTGGAAAAAATAACATATAACACAGTATATAAAATACTACCATTTGCAAAGGTATTAGGTATATATAAATGGAAATGAATATGGTTATGACTATATATGCATAGACTATTTATGAAGAATACACAAAAACCCGGTAACTGAAGAGACTGAGTGACAGGGGTGAGTGGGAGACTTAATTTTCACAATCTATCTTCTTGTACCTTAGAGATGTAACTGTATATATGAAATATATTCAAACAATTAAAATTTTAATTTTAATGCAATATGTATAAAGTTTCTAACCCCCTTAAAAGCAGGGCATAGAAAGATTTGAGTATCACTATCACAATCCCTTCATTATATGGAGAAGAAAATTCATCTATGATTAAACAACTTGCCCAGGATCTATCTTGGCAGACTATTTCAATGTCCTTTCCAATGGTAAGGTTCTATGTTTTTATCTTATTTTATTTATGTAAAGGAATACGGTGAATTAGATATAGGAAGGCATAGTTTCATCACCACTCATTGAATCCTGACTTAATCTAGGAAAAAATTCTCAGAAAATCACATTAAGAAGGTATGTTAGCAGATAAGGCCGGGTCCACTCTTAAACAGGTAGAAGAGTCAATGTGCTTAACAAATCTCCCTCATTCTGGTCTGTTCTCCATTTCTCAAACAAGAGAACAATCACATAAAACGTGAATTGGTTGCTTTGTCAATGTGCCAATTTGCACTAACAGTCAAACTATGACCACCAACTTCTTGACGTTCTCTCCAATTGCACCCCAAAGAAGGAGGGATAAATTACAATATACAGGTGTTCGAGAAACATCACTGTTTCCTAATAATACACCACCACTATCAGATATCTGGGAACTCATGATGAGTAGTGATGTCCATCTGTCAAAACTACCCAGTTGCTAGTTAAGCATAATATATCAGTGACCTGGGGCGCCTGGGTGGCTCAGTCGTTAAGCGTCTGCCTTCGGCTCAGGTCATGATCCCAGGGTCCTGGGATCGAGTCCCACATGGGGCTCCCTGCTCACCGGGGAGCCTGCTTCTCTCTCTCCCACTCCCCCTGCTTGTGTTCCCTCTCTCGCTATGTCTCTCTCTGTCAAATAAATAAATAAAATATTAAAAAAAAAAAAATATATATATATATATATATATCAGTGACCTGACTTTAGGTTAGGGTTAGGGTTAGCACCTCCTGCTCCGAGCAGCCATAGCATCACCCAAAGAAAATATCACAGATTAGTAATTTTAATTTCTGGAGTATTCATCAATTTAGCTCTGACTGTTTGCTTTTATCTGCTTTCTGGTTTTATTATTCTTCCTCTTTTACTTGGCAAATGACAGAGTTTGGTAAGGTCTCCTTTCCAGTAAAACCTAGCCAAAAATACATGATGATTTTAGGGATTCATTCATGCACTATAAAACCTAAGCCTTACTTAAAAAGACATAAACCAAAATCTCTCTCAGAATTTAAAAACTCTTCATATTTTATCTATATTTTTTTAGGGCTTTTAAAGTGAAATTAGCATTATGTATATGTTTTTAAATAGAGAATACAACTATTACTTCAGGAAAAAAATTATTATTTTTATTTAGATCATATTTTGGCCATTATCCTAGTTGTTACAGTGGTTTATTTAAATAAGAAAAAAAAATGGAATAGAACTCTGTAGTTTCATAATAGAAAAATAATATATATTATAATATCCAGAGTTGCTAAACATGCAGGAAAACATACCTTTATTACATATACTAAGAGCTAAAGTGTGAATTAAGAGAGTATCTGTGTAACACAAATTGGCAAAGCATAATAAAAAATTTAAGAATATTAATATCTTTTGACCTAGTGATCATATTTCTAAAAATATATTACCTTAGAGAAAAACTTAAGGACACAAGAAAAGATTTAACTTCAAGGGCTTTCCCAGTACTTAAATAAAATAAATTGATAAAATGAAATGCAAAAGTAACATAAAATGGTTCTGAACAGTTTACAGATTCCAGAATGGTAGAGTAAGGACTTCTGAAAATTCACACCACCGTAAAGCAATGAGAAAATCATCAAAATTATATCATCATTTTCACAGCTCTGGAGAATAAAGGCTTGCAACAATCTGAAGAGTATTTATTAAGGAAAAATAACCAAATTCCAATAAGACCAGCAAGTTTAATGGCATTTTAACTTACACTAATCTTGTCCCTCTCTACCCAGCTCTACTATAGCCTTGAAAGCTGATTGTCTCACACCTATAGTAGCCTAGCAGCCACTAGAGTGAGAAAAATGGGTTTAGAGTTCCCCAACTATCCCCTCCCGAGTATCTGTCACTATTTCATCTGTCTGAGAGCTTACTGAAAAACTTCACTCTCAGAATTTATCTGTACTTATCTCCAACTCAAAGCTCACTCTATCTTATCCCCAAGGCATTTGTTAAAAATGATCAGTAGTAATTGTTTAACATAGCAGTAGCCTAAAGCAGCATCACCAGTTGGGGTTAACAAAACACTGACCAAAAAACTTAAAAGGAAAAGTTGAGGAATGGTTATCTATATGGGATTTTGAAAAGATCCTACATAATCCTGGGAATCTAGAAAGCCACACACATGTACAAGACAGTATGCATTCCCAGGAAACACCTGAGAAGGCTTAAATCTCTCACATCTGGCTGACCTTGAGGCTTTGCACAATCAAGAAGTTAAGGACAGGGTAGTGTTGTAAACTTCCTGCTAGAATATTGAAAGCATGCTCCAACACACACACAGAGCCCCTTGGCAAAGGCTGGGAGACCTATTGGTTCAAGACACTCAGGGAAATCTCTATCCAATCAAGAGCTGGCAACTAAAGTAAGCAGAGATTCATTGGCCACGCGTGACAAAAAATGCAGACTTTACAGAATTAGTCCAACAAATTCACCAAATAAACAAAAAGTAACAATAACAACCACAAAAACAAACTGCAATGACAACAAACCCTGAAAGAGGAAATCTAATTTTCAGAGCTATTATATTGCATTATTTAAAATGTCCACTTTTCAGCATCAACAACAAAAATGAGACATACAACTAAGCGGGAAAGTGTGGCTTACACACACATATACACAAAAAGCAGGTAATAGAAATCATCCTTGCTGAATCTGAAAGACTGTACTTCTTAGACTTTAATTCAGGTATTATAAATATGTTCAAAGAACTAAAAGAAATCATGTCTCAAGAAGAAAAGAAAGTATGAGAATGATGTCTCATTAAAGAGAGAATATCAATAAAGAAAAGTTATTAAAAAGAACCAAATAAAAATACTGGAACTGAAAAGAACAATAATTGGAATAAAAAATTCATTACAGGGGCACCTGGGTGGCTCAGTTGTTAAGCGTCTGCCTTCGGCTCAGGTCATGATCCCAGGGTCCTGGGATCGAGCCCCACATCGGGCTCCCTGGTCTGCGGGAAGCCTGCTTCTCCCTCTCCCACTCCCCCTGCTTGTGTTCCCTCTCTCGCTGTGTCTCTCTCTGTCAAATAAATAAATAAAATCTTTAAAATAAAAAATAATAATTCATTACAGGGGCTCAAGAGCAGATTTGAACTGGCAGAAGAAAGAACTGGGGAACTTGAAGACAGATCAAGTGCCATAATCCAGTCTGAAGAACAGAAAGAAAAAAGAATAAATAAAACTAAGCAGAGCCTCAGAGATATGTGTAACACCAGGAGCTGTCGCAAATATAAATAATGGGAGGAAAGAAGAGAGAGGAAAAGGCAGAAAGAATACATGAAGAAATAATGTTCAAAATTTCCCCAAATTTGATGAGAAACATTCATCTACACATCCAGGAAATTCAACAAACTCCAAATAGAGCAAGCTTAAAGAAATCCACAAATATATAATAATCAAACTATAGAGAGACAAAAACAAAGAGAGAATCTTCCCTCATTACTCATCACATACAAGGGATCGTCAATAAAATAAGCTGATGATTTCTTATTGGAAACCAGTAAGACCAGAAGACATATGCCAAGTAATAAAAGGAAAAAAAAAAAAAGTCGACCAAAAATTCTACATACAGCAAAAGTCTTGTTCAAAACAAAGAAGAAATCAAGACATTCCCAAATAAATAAAAACTAAGAGAATTCACTGCTAGCAGAACTACTCTACCAGAAATTCTAAAAGGAGTCCTTCAGGGTGAAATGGAAGGGCATTAATTAAATCCACATGAAGATATAAAGGTCACCATTAAAAGTAACTATATAGATAAATATAAAAGACAGTATGAATGTATATTTTTCTCTCACTCCTTTTTTCCTATAATATTTAAAGGAAGTTGTATAAAACAATAAATAATAAACTGTGTTGATAGCTTGTAACTTACAGAGATGTAATTTGTCTGACAATAACAGTAGAAAGGAAGAGGAAAACAGTGCTATATTGGAACAATGTTTTTATATACTATTGAAATTAAGGTGGCATTAATCTGAACTAGATATTTTTAAATCAAGATGTTAATTACAATCTTCAGGAAAACCACTAAGAAAATGACTATGAAAATTATATATATATATATAATTATTATTTCATATGTAGAGAATATGAAATTACTATATATATATGGCTAAAATATATCTACTTAATAAAAAGAAGGTGGTCATGGTGGAATTGAGAAACAAATAAAAATTGACAAACCGAACAGAGAGACGGAACAGGAAAAAAAGAGAGAAAACTCAAATTACTAAGATCAAGAATGAAAGCTCATTGTTACTGACCTTACAAAAATAAAAAGGATTACAAGAGCATGCTATGAACAATTGTATGTTAACAACCTCGATGATCTACAATGAAATGGTCAAATTTCTAGACACACACAAACTCCTGAATCTTACTAATGAAGATATAAAAAATCTGAATAGATCTCTAACAAGAACTGAATCAGTAATCAAAAAACTTCCCGTGAAGAAAAGATCACACCCAGATAGCTTCAGTATTGAATTCTACCAAATGTTTGAAGAGAAATTAACACAAATCCTTTACAAAGTTTTCCAAAAAATAGGAGAGAATACTTCCCAGCTCATTTTATAAAGCTATTATTATCCTGATGAAAAAACAAAAACATCATCACAAAAAAAGAAAACTATAGACTAATATCCCTTATAGACACAGAAATCAACAAAATACTAGCAAATTGAACCCAACAACATGTAAAAAATATAATACACAATGACCAAGTAAGATTTATCCCAGAAATGAAAGGTTGGTTTAACATACAAAAATTAATCAATGTAATACACCATATTTATGAAACAAAGGACAAAAACCACATGATCATCTCAATAAATGCACAAGATACATCTGACAAAATCCAACACCTATTTACATTAAAAATACTCAATGAACTAGAAATAGAAAGGAATTTCCTCAACCTGATAAAGGCATCTACAAAAACAGCCACAGCTAACATCATACCAATGGTGACACAAGTTAGCTGATAAAATGACAAAAAAATAACTTTACAACCACGTCCAATTCTTTGCCCAACACTTGATTTTTAAAAATCTTAAGCCTTCAGAGAAGTTGCAAGAATACAATGAACACCCACGTGCCCTTCACCTAGAAACACCAGTTTTTAGTATTTTGCAATACTTTCAGGCAGAGAAAGAGACTTTTTTCTGAACTGTTTAAAACTCATTTGTAAACATCCTACCCTTAATTAAGCAATTAAGCATGTACCTCCTAAGGCCAAGAACACTTTCCTTTTTCCTTTATAACCACAATGCAACTGTCACACTCAGGGAATTTAATATCAATCAGTACTATCATCGAAAATACAGTCTATCTTCAAATCTTCCCAATTTTCCTAATAATGTCTATTAAAGTATTTTCTTCAATCCAGGATCTAGTCCATGCTCATGTGTTGCATTTAGTTGTCATGTCTCTTTCATATACTTTACCTAGAACAGTTGCCCAAATTTTTATTTTCCTTCACAACACTGACATTTTTTAAGAATCTGGGCCAGGACTGAATTTGGATTTGTCTGTTTCCTCATAATAAGGTTCAGCTTAAACATATTTTGTTGGAGTACTACATAGGTAATGTTTCAACCATTACTTAAGAGGGCAGGTTTGTTTCTTTAGAATGGTGGTGCTATTTCTTCATTTTTGTGTAAGCATTTTTTGTGGGTAAAATATCAAAAGTACGTTTACCCAAAATTCCTCTGCATCAGTAACTTCTCAAAAAGATCACAGAACAGCAAGCCCTAAAATGGCCATGACTCAAAGGGTCAGTTTACAGTTCATAAAGGGATAAGCAGTATGAAATCCATAACACTTATATACATTGAATTCATTATTTGATCTAGACAAATCTCTGGAGATTTCTTATTTATCAGCTCCTCTTTTCACCGAACAGACACGTGTCTATTTGTTGCAAACACAGTAGAGTTTGGGGTATAATACACTAATACACTAGTGAGGCAATGGTGAGCCCTTTCTTGACCCCATTATTTAAGATCACTGTCCACCCCACCCCAACACATTTTCTCCACCTTCTCTGTTTTGCTTCTCTCCTTAGCATTTTTCACTCTTTGACATACATATATTTCACCGTTTCTGTTGTCTACCTTGCCCACTAGAATATAGGGTGGACATTTTTATTTTTCTAGCTCACTATTGTCCTCCTAGCACTTAGAACAGTCAGGCTATCGATTCCAGTAGGTCCAAAGTAAAAAAGTGTTATTACATGAATGGGTGAAGGAATGAATGAATGGTTTCACTTCCTACATTAAAATATGCCGAAGTCAGTGTATGTGGGTGGCTCAGTCGACTTGGTTGAGCAGCCAGCTCTTGATTTTGGCACAAATCATGATCCAGCCCTGTCGGGTTCCACACTCTGCAGGGAGTCTGCTTGAGGATTCTTTTTCTCTCTCCCTCTCCCCCTGCCCCTCCCCCTGCTTGTGTGCTCGCTCTCTCTCTCTCTCTAAAATAAATAAATAAATCTTTAAAAAAATACATGCCAAAGTCACAGGGGTAGTAAGAACTTGGGATTATTTGAGCCGCATAGCTCCTTTTCAAATATAATTTGATCAAGCTGTCTTTAAACTCATCTCTTCTCTCAACATATGAATTTTTTTATAATTCATAGGTTTGTTACGGAAAAAAATTACAAATGGGTCATTTAGTAGATCAGAAAAATGAACACAATTATTAACCAAGTTGTGACAGACAAATACAAAACTCTTACAGATCTTGACCATAAAGCTCTGGATAGGATATCTTCCACTAGAAAGTTTGGGAAGGTCTCCCAACTTGCTTACAGTCATGGTTACCTTTGAAGTTTTGAGGAAGTGGGAGAAACCAAAGAGGTATTTAAAAGAAGAAAACAGACAGTTAAAAAAAAAGAAAATGAAAAAAAAAAAAAGGACTGGAAAATAAAATGAGTTCTCTATGGCCTCCCTCCTTCCCTCCATCATGTCTTTCCATCACCCCCAAGCCCCAGGCTTATGCATAGTTTAACATCAGCCTTTAAAGTACATTTGTACTCATTCAATGAGGACTGTGGGAAGGTCATAAAGAAAACAGTCAACAGACTGGATATCATCTTCCCATCTAGATTATAAGGTCAGAACTGAGGGCCTCAGAAGGAAAGCCTCTTCACAAGAAAGGAGAAACTGATTTCAGGGCAAAATATCCTTTCTCTGAATGAATTCAAAAGTTCTTGTCAAACTATATCTTTTGTAAACACTCGAATGGTATAAACCAGTAAGTATGGTAAAGTCTTTTTCACATAAATTAAAATTTGAGAGTATAAGAATTATTACATAATAAAAATAAGGTTTAAGAACCTTCCTATATTTGATTATTTTTTTATGGGGGGATGACATACCTTTGTAAAGTTTGAGATTGTTGGTTTTAATCCAAAACTATCCTACCAAATTTTAAACTAACCACAGGACCTTCTTAACTTATAATTCTAAATTCTCATTCACCAAATGGCACATTCTCAGCATATAAAACCCATTGTGTTCCCAGCACCCAGGAGGGTAAAGGGAAGTCGAAAAGGGATTCATTGCCTAGAAACTTCAGTCTTGAGTTTTGACTCTGAAACTGCTGACAAAGGTTTGATTTCCTCTCTGGGAACATGTAAGAAAATGGTAAGAGGCCACTCCCCTGCCAGAAAGAATGACTTAGTGTGAAACATATTTATGGTCATTGCCAATTTTATGTTCAGGGACTGAGAGCAGACAGGGAGAGAGGACAGAGGTACTGAGAGCTCCTTGCTAACCTCCATACTACAAGTTAGAAAATCCTGACAGCCTCTCTGACACCACACACTTCCCTCCTAATGAGGCCTTCAAAACTTCACCTTCTTGGAGAAAACACAAGAAAGACAAAAGAAAGTTTTTTGGCTTCTAAATTAGACGGGCCTTTCCTCTGAAGAGCCAGGCAGCCTCTGCGCCAGACTCGGGCGTCTGGCAGGGCTCTCTGCAGCCGGAGGATCACATCACGCTGTTTGGCTGCACAAGTCCATGGTTAGCGCTGCTCCCCACATGAATCCAGCCAACAACAAACAGCCCTTCTTACCATTCAGCCTTGACCCTGTGCACATGTTCACAACGTTCTCAAGCACCGTGCTAAAACTGGACGGGAAAGATTTGTTTGAAGATTTATAAAGATAGAGGCGGTAATCCAACCTGCCTCCATTAAATATTCAAGTTGAGAGTTCCTAAATTTTGAGAATTCCTAAGTATCTACTTCCAAAGAAGGAAAAGCATTTGGGAACTCTGCTTGAATTTAATTTGAATCTGCTCGGACATTCCAACAAGTCACCATTTAAAATCGAGCAGAGTCTGTGTTTGAGGGCACTGACCAGACTCCCACTGGGGTCTAGCTGACCTGGACAACAATGTAAAAGTCTGTTAGTGGACCTTGCAAATCGGAAAAAAAGTTAATGCATGGATGATTTGATTGTATTTTCCAAATTAAGCAAATTAAGCTACTTATCTTGGGCAGGGTGGTATTCAGAACTTTCACAAACTTTAATCAACTGTTGGTAAATACTATGATTGGAATTCTGGATTCTTAGAAATATCAAAGGCTTGGTATTGTTCATCCATTTATCCCTCAGCAAATATTTGTTGAGTGCCTACTATGTGCTAAGCTCTGTTTTAGATAGTAGGAATACAGCATGAACAAAACAGTGTCCCTGCCCTAACGGGGCTTGTATTCTACCAGGGCAGGGGGGAAAAAGAGAATGATAGAGAAAAAAACAAACTTATCAGATAGCAATAAAAAAGCTCCAGGAAGAAACAGACAAGATCAATTTGATAAGGAGTGTCAGATGGCAAAGGGAGTTGGCAGCAAAGTAGGGTCACCATTTTAGATGGCATTGGTGAAGAAAGACCTCACTAAGAAGGTGATATTCAAGCAAAGGCTTGAAGGAGATGAAGGAGCCAGACCTGGACATCTGGGGATGAACATTCCAGGCAGAGGGTTCCACAAATACAAAAGACCTGAGATGAGAGTGTCTGACATGTTTGAGGAATCGCAAGAAGCCTAGCGTGTCTGGAAAGGTGTATGTGAGCGGGGAGCATTGGAAGATAAGTTTGGGGATGGAGCTTTAGCTTTAACTCTGAAAAAGAAAGGATACCAATGGAGATTCAGAGCAGAAAGAGGCAAACCCTTAGAAAGGATTATTCTAGCTGGTAACTAACTTCCATTTTTACTTCACCCTAGTTTCTTGGCACAATATCAACCCGGAAATCCACAAATAGAATATCAATATGGCATGTGATGGTATTGGGCAGGAGGGAAGGTCCTGTTGAGTGTGAATATGGGACCTGCTTCTTCTGTACCTTCCAGCATTGGTTAGACCTGTGCTGTCCAATATGGTAGCCACTCCCCAAAGGGCTATTGAGTACTTGAAATGTGGCTAGTCTGAAATAAGAAGGGCTTTACATATGAAATACACACCAGAAGGTGAAAACATAGTATGAAAAAAGAAAAGAAGAATGTAAAATGTCCCATTAATATTTTTATAATGCTTATATACTGAAATGATAATATTTGGGATACAATGAGTTAAATACAGTGTATTATTAAATTTATTTCACCTGTTTTCTTTCTTATTTCTTTCAATGTGGCTACTAGAAAATTAAAAATTGCAAATGTGGCTCACTTTTGTTTTCACTGGACAGAGCAGGGTTGAAATGCTACTAGAACAGTGTCTAGAATTTCCCAAGGTGGCTGAGGAGACCTAACAGCTCCTTTAATGAAGAGAAAGAATGACTCAGACTGAAGAATTCTGTCTCCCTGTGAGCAAAAAGAAAGGCACTGGCATTTCAAGGCAAAGAGGCAGCTTGTTCGTGCCACCTTGTGTAGGAAGGCAATAATCGGACACCGAGAAGCTATCTGGTAGGTTTCTTCTCAGAAAACTAATCCAGGAAATTTTGGTTTAAAACATTTAGGTTCGATATACAAATTAATGTCCTAAATTCAAACAGTTACCATTGAAAGCACTATAACTAAAAATTACTCAGCCCTGCAAGAAAGGGAGACATCTACTAAGTGCTGTTACTAGGCAGGACATTTTATGGTTTTTTTGTTTGTTTGTTTGTTTTTAAAGATTTTATTTATTTGACAGAGAGAGACACAGCGAGAGAGGGAACACAAGCAGGGGGAGTGGGAGAGGGAGAAGCAGGCTACCCCGCGGAGCAGGGAGCCCAATGTGGGGCTCGATCCCAGGACCCTGGGATCATGACCTGAGCTGAAGGCAGACGCTTAATGACTGAGCCACCCAGGCGCCCCTAGCCAGGACACTTTGTATGCACCATCCCATGAAATCCTCACAGCTGTATGGGACTTCTTTTATTTAAGTAAGAAAAAAAAAATGGGAGTGGGGGTGTTTGGGGTTCCAAAGCCCTAAATTTTCTTTGAAATCTCTGATTTTATTTCTGCAGCAAGATGCAAGAGATCCTTATCTTTTCCGTTTTGCTTAAAATTCTTCCAAGATGGATTAGCTTTGTAGGTCCTGTTTGCTATGGCAACCATATTTAGATGGCAGAAAAAAACATAAGGTTCCTGGATATTTTTTGCCAAGAAGTGGTCCCTTATTTTATGAATGAAGAAAGTGAGGCTCAGGGGTATATTCATTTGCTAGAGGAGCAGAGCTGAATTAAATCCCTACCCCCACTGACTCCAAAGACTGTGTCCTCCCACCAGAGCCCATTGGCCAGATCCCAGATGGATTATACAGAATTCACCTGTTATCCCCTGACTCTATTAATACTATGGTCATGGTTACCCTACCCTATGGAAAACTCAAGCCTCTTCTGTACCAACATTTGGACAATATCTGGGATGAGAAAGAAACAAGAGTTAACATGGAGAAGGAACACTTAACATCTGCACAGGTCTCAAGGAACAAACACAGCTGGAAAGGTCAGGGGACTCTCCTTAGAGAACCTCAAAACTCTTCCAGAAAACCCTCAATCTCATACTACTTGGTTTTATACTAATGTGGAAACATGTCAAGCCACTGAAATGCCTTTCCATCTCTGAGCAATGAATCTAGGGTCGTATAATAAACTACAACCTACATATTCAGCAACACGAGTGAGAGAACCCAGCCACTGGAGTTCTATTCTATTCCTGGCTCTCACTACCATCCTATTGTACTGTCTTACCCTTATCCTG
Organism: Mirounga angustirostris; assembly: GCF_029215605.1. Lineage (NCBI taxonomy): Eukaryota > Metazoa > Chordata > Mammalia > Carnivora > Phocidae > Mirounga > Mirounga angustirostris. The sequence continues at coordinate 42,742,176 of NW_026991720.1, forward strand.
GGGGGGTGGGGGGTGGGGAGAAGAAAAGCTTCCTCTAGTTCTAATCATTGTTCTGTAAATAAAACCCGCAAATACATTTCATGAGTGAAGACCTTCATGAGATCCAAAATGGATGAGAGCCTCTTCCTCCTCATTCTAGACTTATTGGAGGCACCAGACATGTTCTGATATTTCAGAGAAGCTTTATGACTGAAGAGTCAAAACTAACTTACTTATCTTTCTAGTTTTTTACTATAACTTGTGGTATAGCTACAATAATAGGTAGATTTTTTTGCAGCTCTGAATATAATTTATAACAACATTAACTATTTAAAAACATATGCAACTGTGCATTTGTCAAAACTCATGGCTATGTATAACAAAGGGAGTGAATGTAACTATGAATAAATTAAAAATTAATGCATTTTTTTAAAAAAAGTAAATTCTAAAATGTAGTGATGACCTGTTATTATATTAGAAAAAATAATCCCATTAACCTGTATTTAGAGTCTATCAAATAACTTGCTTCCTGGGAGAATTAAGAGCTTTTCTGAGTCAGGAAATTATAGAACTGAAAAGGTTCTAACAAGCTCTTGTTTTACTTATGAGGAAACTGAGTCTCAGAGAGGTTAGTGGGAAGGCTCTGGGTCACAAAACTGGCCAGTGACAGAAGCAGGACAGGACCGCAGTTCTCCTCAGGCTGGCCAGTGACCTTTGCCCACAACAACGCCCCCTAAGGGAGACAGAACACATCTGCATGCTCTGAAACCATCCAGAGCAATACAGTACCAAAGGCAAAACTTTTAAAAATACCAAAACTTCATTGCGCTTTTCCTAGCACTTGGTCAAATGCTTTTATTTAACTGATAGAAGCTCAGAGTAAACATCCAGTTTGGTTATAAATGAAATCTTGCTTCAATATATGAAAATTTTTGCACTGGAAAAAATCCTTACAGCCTGATGTTTTTCTGGCACACGTTCTGTTCTTTCAGTTGGTGTGCTTAGTTATTAAAGACAGCTGTGTCCATTGTTGATGAATATTATGGATGCTGAAAACCTAATAACAAAACCAAAAATTCTCAAGAGTCCCCTCCCTCTCCTTTTCTTGAACTTGAAACTGGAAAGAAACACATTTTCCACCAATGTCAAGAACTGTCACTCCTGTCATCTACCAATCACATTCATAAATTCAGACTGGCGAGGGAAAAGAACCCTAAAGTCAACACAGCCCAACAACCAAAATGTGGAAGTACATTAAAACTTGTTTTGTCAGATTAAAGCATGAAAAAAAGTAAGATGTGTATTGGTATGAATGATGTGGTGAGAGTAATTTTTCATACTCATTTTGAAATTAAAAAGTCGCTTTTCTATTATTGAATTTTCATTCTTAAAATACAACCAAAGTATACCGCCGTATAATGGCTAATTGCTTCTATTGATATTTGACTACACTACAAATTTATATTTAATCAGACCAAAAATGAAACAGGTACCTTTTTCCCCCTCACTGAAGAAAATGTCATGGACAAACCATGGCCTTTCTTTTGGTTCGTTATGAGTAACATTTTTTACTTGTGTTTAACTACAGCAATATTCAGGGGTTTAAAAAGTCCCCACACAGGACATCTGGAACAGAATACTGTTAATCATGATCACATTGTCTGATTCTGATGTGTATCACAGAGAACAGAAGAGGCACTAGGCAAAACAGCAGTGCAGACAATTACGTGATAGATAATGTTTGACACTGGATATAACTCTGGGTTGTTTATACATTTCATGGTGCTCCTTGCACAGAAGGTTCATCCAGATCCTGGAGGCCTGTCCCCTTTCCAAACAGCAAAATCCGCTCAATATTTCAAGCTGGCCCTTCTAAACCACAGTAAGAATTTAGGTGGGTTTACAAGGGATGATTCACTGCACTGACTCAGTGTAGGCTCAGAGATGGGCTTTAGAAGACAATGTTGGATATATTCGGGGGAAATATTCTTCTGTGTGTCTGTGGTCCAGTATCCCCCAATCTTTGGGAGGACGGTGGCTCCCTGCAATCCAAACACATTGTTGCTTACATGAAACAAGTGGTGCCATTTAAAATTCCACTCAAAGGGAATGGTGGTAATTGGAGCCATTCACAGGACCGCAAAAGCACTGCCACCCTCCAAATCGAACAGTTGAATGACATTTAAAAGGTGCCAAAATGCGTAATCAACTCATTCAAAAGATAATTCCCGAATATCTAGTGTGCACAGAACTCTGGGATGGTTATTCAAGGAGAGACCAGGATGACAATGAAAGTGAATTATGCTACTTTACTGAAACAGGCTATCATGCCAAGATACTGATGAGAACCAAAGCAGGATACCTCCAGGAGGACTGGAAATGACAGGGAAAATGGAAGCAGGAGGGAACGAAAAAGAGATGGAAAAGGAAATGGAGGGGAGGGGGAGCCATAAAGCAGAAACAAGAAGACAAAGAGAGGAGCAAGACCCAGAGTACCGATTTTTTTAAAAAAATTAAGTTCTCATGGTGATAATGGAGAAAAGATCAAAAACGTCTGGAAATAGTCTAAAGTATCACAACACTAATATTTTATTCTATTTTGTTGATAAAATGGGATATTTCTTGGGGCGCCTGGGTGGCTCGGTCAGTTGGGCGTCTGCCTTCGGCTCGGGTCGTGATCTCAGGGTCCTGGGATCGAGCCCCACATCAGGCTCCCTGCTCCGCGGTGAGTCTGCTTCTCCCTCTCCCTCTGCCTGCCGCTCTGCCTACTTGTGCTTTCTATCTCTCTGTCAAATAAATAAAATCTTAAAAAAAAAAAGGGATATTTCTTCTCACTTTTATTAATGCCTGTTTCCTTTCCCTTCCTGCCACACCACAGGGAGATACTTTCTGACATTTGCCCTCCCATGAGGTTGAAGACTCAGAGCTCACCCCACCCCCACCCCCACCCCTACCTCTTCACAATGCCACTCAGATGTCTTCTCACCAGTTTTTTTTTAAATGCTTTAGATTGCATTCTCTTCCCTCTACAGGTTTATCATAAACCCTTCATGTCACTATGCTCATTGAAAGAAAAAAGTGATATGTAGCTTATTGCCTTCAAGATTGAAACAAAGTCCCAGGTAGGAAGGTAGAAGGTTCTAGATCATATAACTCATTTTCAAGAACATGGATACTCAAATCAGAAAGTGTAAGACCAGGCATTTAGTCAAATATTTACTGTTTCCTATGTGCGAGACACTGCACTCAAAGGTATAAGGCACATTATGCCTATCCACAAGAAACAAAATCTGAAACACAGAAGGAGGGAAGGTGGGAAAGGATGGGAACAAGAGCCCCAATGGATGAACAGGTCTGGAAAGCAGGGGAGGGGTCTTTCTCAGTCTGAGCCAAGAGAGAAAAAGAAAGCTGTGAAGAGACAGAGAGGTGGGAGGCTGCAGAGCCATGGGGTAGGGAGGCGGCACTATCGAAACCCAAAGAATAACTTCACTTTAGCCTGGGAACAAGTACAGAAGATCACTATCTCAAAACGAAGGGGTCAGAGACAGAAAGAGAGGAGCTGAAATCAAGAAAAGTCTTGGACTAATTAAATTTGGGAGCTAACAATATTGACTCACTTTTCTCTTTATTAATATATTTGGATCAAGATTTGAAGAGAAAAGATTGGAAGAACACACAGGATTTCAGCAAACTCTGCCATTATCCAACATGCAATATACACACTAAGGTCAAACAACACACGCAGCATTTTTCTCAGTGTTTTTAAAAACACACCTAACATAACTAGGAGATTAATATCCTTCATACATACATAAACTTCAATAGAACTTTAACCACTCAATAAAAAATGAGAAATAAAAACATAAGTTACAGAATAACACTTGACTAACAATTAGTTAATACTAACACTCAGAATAACAATTGACTAATTGATGTATGAAAAATGTTCAGTTCCAGAAGTCAAATGCCAATGAAAACAAGGTTCTCAAGTGGAAAAACAGTTTTGGTGCAGGGATATATACACCTATGTGCTATAGATTGAAATAGAAATTAGGACACCACTTACATGAGGTGTTTTAGCAAAACACACACACACAGACACAGCAGTGTTTGTATCCCCAACCCACTAATTATACTTCTATGAATTTAGCCTAAGAAAACAATCAGAGAAACAAAGAAAGATTAATTCTCAAAGATGTTTGTCATGTCACTCATTAACAATGAAAACTGAAAACAGTATTAGTTTTTTAATACCAAAAAAAAGGCTAAATAAATCATAGTATACTGATGGAATACTATGTAGTTATTAAAAATATTTTTCAATTTTCAATTACTTTTTAATGAAATGGAGATATGTTCACAATATGATGATAAATGAAAATAACCAAGATGCAAAATGGCATATAGGATGTGATCCTACCTAATTATATAACTATATGTAAATATGGAGAAAAAAGATTGGAAGGAAATATATCAAATCATATTAACAGTGGTTATCTTTGAATTGTACAGTTGTTTCTATTTTTCAATCCATCTGGAATTTATATAATTATCATCTATCTTACAGTTAGCACATATTATCATATAATATAATCTTAAACTTTGCACACAAAAAATGTGCTGCATGATAGTTTGATTTGGGGTTTATTTTTAATACACCCAAATCACTAGACTATAATTGTCTGGAGATAAAAAATGAAATCCCCTTCATCTTTGAGCACTCAGTGCCTAATACAGTGTCTAACACATAGCAGACAATCAGTTAAATGAATAATGATTGGCTGGCTGTAGAGACAAGCAAGGGGTGGAAAGATGGAAGGAGGAATGGCTAAACAGAAGATATTCTTCAGCATTTAGTAAAATCAATACCTTTCCTGGGTTTTTCAGAGATAAAAAGGACTCATCACATGACACAACTTAAAAAGAATAAAAGGGAGAGGAAAAGATTAAAGGAATGATCTTTGCAAGGATAAATGGGAGGAGATTTAACCAACTGAGCTCATTTTCCTACCAGCTCTCAATCTCTATACCAAACTCCACTCGATTATATAAATGTATCTGCTTCTTAGATGGACAGTAGAAAGCAAATGCTCAAAAACAATCATACACTTGCTTCATTCTACCAGGAGGATGAATTTCTACTCACAGAACCACTGAACCTCGTGTCCAGGTGAACCCAACTCCTCTATATAATCTCCAAAGAGGGCTATCCCAAATTGCTGCTTCCGCTCTGTTGGTGATTACTGCAAGGGATAGACGGGCCCCATTAGATAAACACTTATTTCTATCCATCTTTGGAAGCAGAAGCAGTGAGAATGGCTCTATCCCAGCAACTGTCACATTTTCTTTGTATATTCATAATTTCCTGGCGAGGAAATGCACTATAGATCATAGCGTCTCCGTTCTCCAACTGATGTGAGGGTAACAGATACGGGTTCTTCATCCACTCTGGCATCACAGTGACATATACTTAGGCTGAACACCCAAGGCTGAAATCTGGTATGAGTTTAAACTTGCTTAGACTTGGGAACTCCTAAGAGGAGAAGTGTAATTCACACTTTTATTGTGTTTGCACCTCTTGCACCAAAATTGGGGTTCTTTGTAAACGCTCACCTCACCATTATTTCTCCCTCAAAAAGTCTGGTTACTCTTCACTCCATAGATTCAAATGGCATTTCCCACTTCCAAATGTCTACAATCATACATAATATCTCAAAATTACACTGGTTGGTCTGGGGGAAGAAGGGTAAGATGGGAGAGAAATGACATGTGGCTTTATAATCAAGCAGTTCAAGATTTCAATTCTTATTAGCTCTTTGATCTTAGGCAAGCTATTAAACTTCTCAGAATCTCACTTTCTTCATCAAAAAAGGGGGCTAATGCCTCCCTAGATTGCAGAAAAAAAATTTTTTTTGCCAATTTGTATGTTTTATTCGATTGCAGAACAATTTTGAAAATTAACATTAAATCATTATATGTATCTGGCACAGAGTATACACAGTAAAAGCAGCTATTATTAACAGTAATTCCTCTGTAAATAAATCATTCACTGATCTCTTTTCAAACTATGTGTTTTCCTATGAATGCTCAAATGTTGTACAAGAAATTTCCTTTCCAACCATTTTCCCTACTGGGCTCATTTTTAAAATGGTGCCTCCCTATGCAGAAAAATAACTTTATAGGCTGTTTCAGTTATAAATTATATAAAGAAATAAGCATAAGAAAGCTTAGAAACTACAAAAAAATAGAGATATATGTAGGGATTAAAATCCAGTATTTGGACTGAAAACACATGAGGCATGGCTGAAATAGGATTTAAAATATACAGTAGTTACTCCCAGTCTTTTTAACATCAAAAAAATTGAGCTTCCTGTTGATTTCAGGAACTCTGTTGAAAGTACTCAACTAGTAACACAGATAACTCATCTAGGCTCATGAACTCTTTAAGACATGCCTTGGAGCCCTTGCCTCACTGTTCCCACCAATTCTAGACTAGTATATCATACCAATTCAAATCAAGACCTTACAGTGAAAAACCCACCTTAAACTAGATGCCCCCCAAACCTCATAAATATCTTACCTTTGCCTTCTTCCTTCTAAGACATAATTTTAAGGCTCTGTCAAGGTAATGATCCATAAACTAAGCAATACACTTGGTTTTGCTTTATAAACAGGTCGTTTTGGTGATATTTTCAAGAAGCAAGAATTTGACACTCCCATAACAATACTTGTACATTTATGGATTCAATCTAAAGAGAATGGCATTACAATAGACCTTTCACTAGTAGTCTTAGTTGACAGATCACAGCTGCTCAGATTCATTCTAACATAGAACACCAAGATTCAGAACTTCATGGTCTAGCCAAAGACAAGTATAGCACCAGCCACTTTCCTAAGGAAGTTGGAGTCCCCTCCTAGTGGTCAAGTGCTAACCAGACCCTAAAGAAAAGACTCTTTTTTTCAACTGACTGCTCAAAACCAAGAACGTTTTATCCTTAAGGTGATGGTACATCCACAACACAAAACAGAAGACTGCAGCAATTATACCAATATTTCAGACTACTTTGAAAACTATTCTGAGGGCTTGGGGCCCACATTATTTAGATAAACTGCCCACATTAATCCAATTCACTTGATAATTGCTCAATTCTCCAATTTATTGCCCAGATGTAGCCAAATTTCTCCCTGTGGATAAGGAAGATATAATGACAGCCTGGATCTAAAATGTGCCAAATTGCACGTATTACAACAAGTCAGGGAGAGGCCCTGTGAGAAGGTTCAAGCACAAAAGGCCCCAAGTCCCCATGCAAGAGGAGCAGCAGTGTGGTGGGAATATGGGACTTGGATTGCCGTGGCATTTCGTGACCACAGAGATGAGGAGATGTCCCACTGCTTCCTATTATAGGGAAGTGCAATCTGAAGCCGAACACGCTGGAACAGGGAGAGGTCGGACACGTCTCCCCCTTACTTCAGGGCAAGGTCAACTCTGAGGGTACAGAATCATGCTCTCTTTCCAAAGCTCTGCCCTGAATATTGGCAAGTACTTCCTGCCACTGCATCTTCCTGCTGCCATGAGTAGTAGGAATCTTTAAGGCTTAAGGAGCACTTTCCAAAGAAGACATCTCCAGGGAAGTCATCCGCATTCCATACAAAGCAATTTATTATAAGTGCTACAGCAGCTGAACATAAATCCATCTTCCTTTCTGAGCTCATCTACCGTGATGTGCATCTCTCTAGTCCCTGCTGAACTTGCAAAGACTAAATGTGCAGGGGGAAACTAAAGTAGCAGAGTGGGGGAGAGAGGCAATGAGGAAAGAAAGGAAAATCAAAGTCAGTGGTCATTTGTTCATGAATTCAGCAATTATTGTGCATGCCCATTATATATCAAGCAGTAAGGATACAAACCATTGTACCCTGGTGGAGTTAAATAAAATCATCACAAATAAAAAAAAAATCTAATTACAAATCATTTTAAATGTTTGGGAAGTAAGGTACGGGCTGCTCTAAGAGGTTTAGCAACATGACCTGATCTCACCTTGAGAATCAGATCAAGCTTCCCTAAAGAAGGAATGTTTGGGCTTCCAAATGCAGGATGAGTGCATGTTAGCTAGGTATGGGGGATGATAGGGAGAAGAAAGGAGAGAAGAAAAGGCAGCCCAGGTAAAGGCCATGAGGTATTAGACCAGTGCTCCTCAAATTTTATCTGGCAGGTAAGTATTCCTGGGATCTTATTAAACTTCACATATCAATTCAATAGGTGTGGGATAGGGCTTGGGATTCTGCATTTCTAACAATCTCTCACATGAGACCAACACTGCTGGTTGGGTCCATACTTTGTGTAGTGAGGACTCTGAGGATCTGCCCAGAGGCCAGAGCAGAGAGGACATGGGAGGGCCAAAAATGAGGCCAGAGAGATTGGCAGAGGTTGGATCATGCTAGGCTGTGCAGAACATCTTAAGGAATTTGGTCTAAGAGGAGCAGGAACCATGAAGATCTCCATTTGCTTTGTTCTTTCCAAATAACCTTCCGAGGAGTTTCACTTTCCCTGGGAGACAGCACTTTGCAGTATCTAAAGTGTAAGTGAGAGCAAAGGTGTTTATGGACTTCATGGCTTCTAAGAGCCAATAAAGTACAGCTCCTTCATCACAGACAGCCCATTAACAACCCATGTTTATTAGTAAAAATCCTCTGAACTTAATACGCCTTTGTCAGCAAAGTAATTGATCTTGGCCAGTTAATTTGGCTGGTTTTGCAGACTGAGGACTTGCCACTCTTTTAAGAGTATCCTACAAACTCTGTGGGCTTTACTCCCTTCAGTAAGGAATTTCCAAGAACACTGAGCCCATAGGGTTCTTAAAACAGTTTGGTAAAAGAGAACACAAACATCTCTCATTGGCACCTTGGTCTTTAGTCTTGCAAGTCTGTAGACATCGGATTTTACAGAAATGTCTGTGCCAACTGCCGCCATCCTGTTCCCTGAAAATCTGACTGAACAAAGGCATACAGAACTGTGTGCTGTCCAGTTAGGCAGGTAGTAAAAACTCAAGCTTAAACAAAAAAGAAACAGATGTGTGCTTTAACCAATGCTTGGTATACTTTATAAATAATACTTTGCTTCTGTGTTAGGAAAGAATCATCTTCTTTCCATTTTAAAATGAATGTAGGACTTATTCAGACTGAACACATGCCATAAGGAATGCACTCCAGTATGACTCAGCCAACTCTATGGAACAGCCAAAAGAACTCGAGTTTTCACCCGCCCCCCCATTAGTACTGGGACTCTGGAGAAGTAATTCTCTTGGCTCTCTTATTTATGTAATGGGTAAATGGGGATTATATAGTTTAACAAGTGATAGGAAAGCAATGCATTTTCTATGTGAGTCATGATGATATTCACACCTAAAAATGTTAGATGCTCTGCTTCTAGAATGAGTAAGAGGAAGAGGTTGTGAAATCCTCTCCAGATATCTTCAAATGTTAGCATGTTCTCAACTGTCTGGAATGCCATATATACTGTCCTGACCTAAATCAAGGACGTAAAATCATGCGTAAGGCATTTGTTTCATCATCTAAGGAATCCATCTCAAGAAGATGAAATGTCTTTCTGGTGGTCTGCCCCTGTCACCACATCACATAAACACGGGTAGACCAATTTTCACAAATTTGGAGAGTGTAACTAAAAGGGCTGGATATAAAATATAAGCCACATGGTACATGCAATATTTACTTGAGAGCGAGGAACACCTCAGAGAGTTGGCAAGGTCATCCATCAGAGATGGCTAACATACACTAGGGGTGCTTTGCATGTACATCCTTAAGGTGTCTCCCAGGCAAACAGAAATCTAATGAGAATGGGCTAACTACATACAATAGCCATTCTCCTAGGCAAGAAGGGGCTGGCCAGCTCAGAAGGGCAGAATTGTCACCGGAAGAGAAGAGATCACTGGGTTGTAATGTACTACGTCACAAGACAGCAATATAAAAGAATGCTAACATCACTGAACACTCACATCGCTAAGCACCAAGGTTAGAAAGACGTGCATTAGGAGACATGGCTCTTTCCCTGATGGAGCATACGGTGTAAACACGGACCAAAGTAAGATAAACCAGTAATCATGCTACAACCTGCTACCTGGAAGTGTGTGGGGGGGTGCGTGTGCGTGCATGTGTGTGTGAGAGAAGGAGGGAGCAAAAGATGGCAGGCAAACTAGCCAGTGAGAGCCGTGAGCCTCGGGAACACAAATGAGAAGACACTGCTGCCACTCTCTGGGAAACAAAGTGGTCAACGAGTTGCAGTGGGATCATGATAACCGACTCTGAGAGCTCAAGCACTCACCAGGTGAAGAAAGGAAAAGAAAGGAATTCCAGACCAGGCAGCAAGCAGTAGGAGCAAAAGAAAACACTGGTGCTCCAGTGTTCTAAAGATGTGTGTATGAATATATACATATAATACATAGACACGCACATATATACAAACATATTCGGAGATAGAAACATATTAATGTGCTGAGGGCACCTGGGCGGCTCAGTTGGTTAAGCATCCAACTCTTGATTTCGGCTCAGGCCATGATCTCAGAGTCGTGAGATCGAGCCCCTCATCTGGCTACACACTGGGCATGGAGTGTGCTTAAGATTCTCTCCCTCTCCCTCTGCCCCTCCCAGCTCAAGTGTGCATGCTCGCTCTCTCTCAAAAAACAAATTAAAGTGTAGTTTGTGTGTGTCTAGGTACCATAGACACACACAAATATGCTGTAGCTGATTGTGTTGCAGCCCCGCCCCCGTCCTCCCACACTTAGCACATGAGTGTGCACGCCAGGCTTCCAACTGCCGCCACCTGGGTTTCTTCCTCTTGCTGCTAGAGGCCACTTTGTCACCTGAGCGGCAGCCTCAGAATGGTACCCAGTCAGCAGCCCCCTGGAGCAGATGGGAGTTGCTGTAAACACATCTCCTCTCCCTTACCTCTCAAGCAGGAAACTCGGAGGCATGAATCTCACACTGGCTTCCAGAGTTTGCCCAGCAGGAGCGCACTCTGGCCGAGCACACGGTCTAACACAGACATCCCCTTGGTGTCTGGCTGGTGACATCTTGGTGACATCCCCTCCACTGGCTGCCTCCCCTCTTCATCTCATCACCACACTCCTCTGCCAGACTCCTATCTCCCACAGAAACGACTTACATGCAAATCCTTGTCTCAGGGTCTGTTTCTGGGGGAATCCAAACTGAGACACGGACATGTGTGGGTTTGTATTTCTATCTATAGGCATGTTTATATAGACTTGTATATTTATGTAGCTATCTACACTCATAGATATAGACACCTACACATGCAAATATATACACACACAGATGCCACATACATGCTCAAATGCATAAATGTGCTTGTATCTCTCACAGGATAGTATTGCTTTCCTTTCTACTGAAGCACATGTTATTATACCCGGTCTTCTTTTTTTTTTACAGGAAAATCTATAGCCTACGCCCCTTCCTATAGCCTCCCCAGCAGAGCATTTAGCCTCACACTGGTCCTGTCCAAAGCCTTTGTCCGGCTTTGCCCCCTCGGTCAGCAAGATGACACCTCACTCCTTCTAGCACCTTCCATGCCAAAGCTTCCAAGCCTGCTGCGGGGCAGCACCATCAACTCCGGGCCTCATGGTCACTACTCTCAAAACAGAACCGTTTGCTGCCAAAACATTATCTTCTTTTCTTTTAGTGCACTACATCAAAACGTGACAAAGTGAAAGAATATTAAAAACCAGGTTATTTTAATAACAACTACAAAAAAAACAAACATGACACTTCAAATTTTTATATTTATTAAAAGAAAAACTGCTCTCACAGCTCTCCTCATAACCAAGCCTAGGGCACAAATGTCATATCCCCAGGCAAGAGCTCCCTCCTCTCTTCTTACCCTATTAGCTTCGAGACTGACATCAGGAACATAAGAAAAAGCCATTCACTGCCCCTTACGTGCTAAGGGTGGCAACACAGAGAACTGGAAAGAATATGGGATTAAGAAATTAGGAAATTAAAATACAGGAATATAGAAAAGATATAGAGATTTGGAGAAAACTTGCTAGCAGGAAAGCTTGGGCAAGTAACATCATCTTTGGATTTTTGTTTCAATTGAAAATGAAAGCAGAACTTCCAGGGGCCTGAACTTGGCCCTCAGGTATGTTTTGTTCAGCACATTTTGTGCTTACAAACACATGAAATCTGAATACCTTGGACACATTTGAGTCTGTGACCCCTATATGTATAGTTGCTGAACTCATTTCCAGTTCCCGACATTAGATAACTTTGTATGATCGTCACTGGCAAAACTGCAGGACACTTCTGTCCTCTTGCCACCTTCTGAATTTCCTCCCCAAGGAGGCTCAGCTGCCTGATCTCGGCACACCTTTACGGGAAAGACAATTCACGCGGGTACAGATATAAAATTTCCTACTGAGGGGCACCTGGGTGTCTCCGTCAGTTAAGTGTCTGCCTTAGGCTCAGGTCGTGATCCCAGGGTCCTGAGATTGAGCCCCACTTCAGATTCCCTGCTTGGCAGGGAGTCTGCTCCTCCCTCTCCCTCTGACCCTCCCCCTGCTTGTGTTCTCTCTCACTCTCTCTCTCTAAAGAATAAATTAAAAATCTTTCCAAAAAAAATAAAATTAAAAAATTAAATTTCCTACTGAAATGTGCCTTGTTTTTCTTCAATTTACCCAGAGGAATGAGATTAACTTAAAAAATTATCAGAAAACTTTACCAATATGGAAGAAATAAAATTAAGAAATAGGCTTGTTATAAAGGCTTACTTACGTAAAAAGTAACATAAAGCTATTTAACCATAATTAGCAAAGGAGAAAAATATGACAGTTGAGTCTGAATATGCAAACTCCTGTCCATCTTCATCACAAAATCACTTTCATATTTTTGTATATTATTATAGTATTATGGGTATTATACATCTCATATCACATACCTTTTATATATCCCCTCTCCCTCCCTTCCTTCCTTTCCTTCTCCTACCCCATCCAAAAACCATCAACCTTGGTCATGTTCACTTTAGTGTGTGGTGTAGGAAAAGGGAAAGATTTTAGAAAAGATATGTAGAGAAATGGCAAATGTTATGATTCATGATGATCCACATATGATTCTACTTTGGTGAAATTAGGATACTGGCGTTCTCCATGTATTTTTTTTAATATTCTGATACGCATACTATCTGTTCTTCATTACAAAAGATTAAAAGTTATAAAAATATATGGTTGTACTAACTCCCTACTATAAATAATTTGGAGCACTGATTAAGACTAGACTCCCCATCATCACCACATCCCTTTAAAATTATGGTATACACCAAGTTCCTTCTTTCATTCCTAAGTACTCGGAAGCTATCCTTAGTATATGAATCACAAGTCAACAATTCTTAGAAGGGCAAGTCTATGGCTTTGTCTCACTAATCCCTACTCTGCTCTGAATCCACAGTTTAGTGCCCATTTCCTCCTCTCCATCCCCCAGTGAAAATGATCAAGCCTCCGATCAGGTTATCTCACCCCACAGAATATACTGAGGCAAGCGGCACTTATCCCCCTCTGCTTCCCATGTGACTGCCCTGAAGAACTCAACAGCTACCTCAAAGAAAAGAGAATCCAGAGCTTCCCAAAGAAGAAGCAGGTGGAGGGAAACCAGCTTTCCTCCCTCACTCTTTAAACCAGTGATTTTCAACCAGGTGCGATCTTGTCCTCCAGGAGACATGTGGCAAAGTCTGCAGACATTTTTGGTTATCATAACTGAGGGGGGTAAGTCCTACTGGCACCTAATGGGCTGTGGCCAGGGATAATGCTAAACATCGTACAATGCACAGGAACATGCATTCCCAATGCCCCCACCACAAAGAACTACCCAGCCCAGAACTATTGGTCAAATAGTGCCAAAGCTGAGAAACCTGCCCTAGAGCGATGAGCTTTTTCCTTGCTTCCATGTCAGGAGGGAGAGGAAGAGAGACTGTAAAGAGAATCAGGGCTGTTCTTGGTGAAGGAATACCCTTAGAACATCCAGGACAATACTTACAACACAGGAACACCTGGTACATTTGTTTCCTTCTGGCTGAAATTCCTCCCCTTCTCGGTACTGCACACCCTCAAACACACAGCCTGGAAAGTAAGGAAAAGTTTAGAATTAGGGCCGTAGCCTTTGCTCAGCTTGACACTATGCTTCTATCCACTGCTCATCCATCTTGTTTATCCACCTCCCACTCCACTTCCACCTAGCGGACTGTCCTCTTTAATCGGAGGACAAGATTGCCTCATAGTTTAAAAAAAAAAAAAAAGGAGTACAGAAGATTGACATGTGTCCAGAAACCTGAAGATGCTAGAAAGCAAATAAGACGGTGGAAGCCAGGTCAGCCCGGGGGGAAACACTGCACAATGGTGAGCCCTATGAGTCTAAGGAACTCACCATGCCATGACCACCTTGACCACAGCCAGGGAAACGAAACCCAGAGGGGCTGGAAGAGGCAAACAGAAGGCGGCCAAGAGAAGTCAAGTGACCGAGCAGATGACATGAAGAACTGTCACTTGGTGAGTATTCAGGAATTGTCCAGCCTCTACCAGGCTCTTTGTAACCCCTATCTCACTCCATCTTCACAGTGAGCCCACAAAGTGGGGACTCTCGTCACTCTCCGTAGATGAGGGAAATGTGGCTCAGAGAGAGGAAGTGACTCACCCAGTTGGCAGGTGCCAGAGCTAGAACTCAACCTCAGCTCTAATCTACCAGCTGAACCACACAGAGGGTCAGGCACCAAGGCAGGAAGGGGGAAAGGCAGGGCAAGAGATGTCACACAGTTTTTCAGAAACACCCTATGTGATATTAAAGAGGTCAGCCACCAAGTTTGCCTCATAAGATGAAAAGCCCAGGAAGTGTCTCCAAGTCAGAAAGATGCTCAGGACACTGCTGTATTCTTAAGAAATCCCATAAACGACCTGAAACACAGGCTGGCCAGTCACCCCGTGTCAAACAGGCTATGAGAGGATGGTCAGCTAGTCACTTTCCTCAGGACCATCTTCATAAGGTGTTTGCCGGAATAGCTGAGGTCACTTTCCACACAGTAGACAGTGTTGGGGCCAGCACACTGGTGCCAAAAATCAGCCAAAGGAGCCCTTGCGAGAGATGACACATGACCCTGAGAGTAAGTATTTAAGTCCTGCCGACTGAAGTCATCAACAGAACCCACCAAACTCTTGAAGCTCTTGGTACCTGAGAAGGGGAAACAAGGATTACCCATAACCAACTAGACTGGCTGCTGGACCCATTCATTTTATTTTTTTATTTTTTTATTTTTAAAGATTTTATTTATTTATTTGAGAGAGAGAGAATGAGAGACAGAGAACACGAGAGGGAAGAGGGTCAGAGGGAGAAGCAGGCTCCCTGCCGAGCAGGGAGCCCGATGCGGGACTCGATCCAGGGACTCCAGGATCATGACCTGAGCCGAAGGCAGTCGCTTAACCAACTGAGCCACCCAGGCTCCCTGGACCCATTCATTTTAAATCTAGATATGGAGCCCTTTGTCCAACGGAAAGACATGGAAACAAATGCTACTGAGTCTGAAGTTGAATCACTGAGTGCAACTGTGATTTTAAAGTCTACCTGATACCCACACCCAGAGCTAGCAACCAACCACCTCTTTGCTGTTCCCACTGATACAGAAAGACTTAAGTAAGCTTGGGTCCCTCCAGAGGCTATATCCCAGCCTTGTTAATAATGGCAGGTGCCCAGATGTCTCTTTCCAAAGCATACTTCCAACAAACTGTCTTCAATTCTTTCATATATGTTTGCACACTGGTTTCGTCATCCAGTTTGCCAGACACATTAACCACAACAATCTACATTTGACAACTTAAATAAGGGAATTTTAAATGAAAATTCTTCATAAACTGTTCCCATCACAACCCACCACCCTTGAGTAAAGTCAGATGAAAGGAAAAAGCAGACCAGCAAGAATGCCCTGAAATCTGTTTCAGGAAGAAAGTGACCACAGACTGTACATGTTTGTCATTATGCAGAATACCATTCTATGATCAATGACAGATGCCAGTCCTTCTGAATTACCAAGGAGAATACCCTGTGGCTTCCCTCGACTGTCCCTACATAGACTTGGCTGAGTCCTCCCTCCCAAGACAAAGGACAATACATTCTGGATGTGGCCTCTTCTGAGTCTTCTGATTTGCACCTCAAAGCTTGGCCTTTGAAATCAAAGAGAGGGAGCAGAGTTGATTCTTGACCCCATAACTGAAGGCACAGAGCCTGTGCAGGTGCCGGGGGCTAGCGTGTGGCACTGGCATGCTAACTTTTTTTTTTTTTAAAGATTTTATTTATTTATTTGACAGAGAGAGAGACACAGTGAGAGAGAGAACACAAGCAGGGGGAGTGGGAGAGGGAGAAGCAGGCTTCCCACTGAGCTGGGAGCCCGATGCGGGGCTCGATCCCAGGACCCTGGGACCATGACCTGAGCCGAAGGCAGACGCTCAACGACTGAGCCACCCAGGCGCCCCTGGCATGCTAACTTTTAATTAGCAATAATCGCGCCTTGGATAAACCTCATTGGCTACGATACTGCCACTGCGCAAAGCTTGGCATGCTAACTTTTAAAGATCTGTCTCCCAGGGCATCTGGACCCAAGCAGAACAATTGTTACGGTGTGTGTTTGGGGCAGGGGGAGGAGTAGGTAGTGCAGTATGGTGGCCAAGAAAGAGAAGGGGCCAGACCCTGACCCCACCTCATGGGCCTCGGGAAGGTACTTATTCTCACTGGGTCTAACTTCTTCCTGTGTGAACTGTGGACAGTGCCTCATCCCTCCCTGGATGTTCGTGAGGACTGAGCGCTGCAGTATGTGCAATCATACAGTTCAGCCTTTCCTTCCTGGGAACTCAACCAAAAGCCAAATGAAAGAAGCAATTGCTCAAATATGATAACTTCAACTGCTGAAATAAATTCACTCAGCTGTTTGCGTACCCACATTTCCAAAGGCAGCCTAAAAACATGATGAGCTCATAAGTAAGGAAGAATGTTGCATACGCTGAGTCGATTCTGTACCAATAAAGCAACAGTCTCTTCAACACAACTGAATTCATATTTAAGAGCTACAATGATTTTTAAATCTCTATGGCATATAAAATTTGCTCTGTTATCCATCTCAAGCTTGCCGGTGTATAGGAATTATGTGGGAGGCCTGGATTCTGTCCTCAGAGATTCTGATGGAACTGGTCTGAAATGCAGCCAGGGCATCCAGCTTTATTTTTTTTTTAAAGCTTCTCAGGTGATATTAATGTGCAGCCTAGAGAACTACTGATCTAACTTCATAAGGACCCTTTCGGCATTTAAGAGTATGGTTACATAATACGAAGCATTAAATGCATTCAGAGGCAAAAGGAACTCAGACACACTGTTTGATAGATACAAAATAATTGGATTATGGAAAGAATTCTTCTACTTTCAACCAGTTCTTGGCCTTCTCATAAGCTCATCTAAGAACACAAGCTTCACAGAAATCTCAATGTGGAAAGGAAGTTTGGCTCAATCAAGACCGTCCAGGGAACTCAGGAAGGTTAGAGGTAGTGGAGAGCAACTGTCCTTGTTGTCATTTAAAGATGAGAAAAAACTGGACTCTCTGGAAGGGACTCAGGTTCAGACACGTCCCAGACGGCATGGGGTAGGGGAGGGCAAGCAGCTGCCTGCAAAAGGAGCAGGGCTCATCTTTGCAGAGCATCCCAGCATGGTACCTGAGCCATTCCCCAGGAAGTTTTGCAGAACAGAAGGCCCTCTGGAGATTAATCTCAAAAGCAATGAGTACTAGTTGTGAGTATTGCCTCCAGTGAGGAAAAGCACTCAGAGTAAAACCAAAACTCAGAACATCTGTCTGAGAGCATGCGCCAGGGGCTTAAAGGATCAGAAAAAAAATCTCTCACCTCAAAATCCCTGGGCTCGTATGTAAGGGCAAGAAAAGATGCAGGAGGCCTTTGTAATCCTGTTCAGAAAAGTAAGAGGAAACACTCTAGCCACTGGAAAGGAAAGATCCCTTTGCTGTCAGCTAGGCAGTGGGGCCCTCTTAAAAGACAGTGGGTCCAACTTGTTGCACCACACCGAAAACTGAGACCAGCAAAACCCTAAGCTAAATTCACTTAGGGACACAGCTCTCAGTTTTCAGAAAACATCTGGTCACCTCATCACCAAGGCGAGTTCTAGCCAAGATACTGCAATATGAAGCAGTAAAAAGACATTTCTGGAAGCAAGAGAAAGCCACAGCCTCTCCTTCCAAAGTAAGCATTACCTGTGGCCCTGTGGAGTGGAGAGGAGGCCTCCGGAGCCTGAAGCATCCACATGCCAAGACCTACAGCACATTGCATTCATCCTGGGCACACCGGAGTACAACCGGACATTTCTATGCAAAGGAGTTTGCTCTCTAAACCCATGATGTACACAGACACAAAGGGAGACAAGCTCCAGTCCGGAGGGGGAGAATCCTGCATTCTTGAAAGAGCCCACAGAGATTTCACGGTCATGTGCTGTAGCAGGGAGCCTGGCAGGCTTCCCTTCCTGCAAATGTTACCTGGACAGGTGGGGCAGCATGTTCCCAGATGCTTGGAAGGGTTTTTACAATGCACAACACATCGCAGCTCAGACTCTGTGACAACACCTTCCTGAAAAACAGAATGCCACAAATACATCAGCCCAGAAGTCCCACTGAGGAGTGACTCACTTTGGGAAAGAAATCAAGGGAGTAGGGGAAGAGTCCGGACGCCAAAAGTGCAAAGGAGGGTGGGCGTCAGGTCCAGAGGACATGGCACCATTGAGGTCCCATCTCCCCAGCTCACGGCCTGGAGGCTTTCAAACTCGGAGCACAAATCCTGTCTTGACCCTGTCCTCGGTCTTTCTCTTTGGCCCAAAGTTCTTTCTTTTAAATCTAGTATTTAAGACCTTCTTCCTGTCCATCAGTAGCTAACAGAGTCTGGCTGTTCATTCACAATTGTTTTAAGTTGTCAACACTGACTATATTTTCTATAATTGTTATTACACTTTAAGCCATTAATGATGAGGCACAGAGTACATGTGTAACACCCCAGACTAGCATCTGGAGACCTAATTCACTTACCACCCTTCTAGAAATATCTAGACTAAGCTCTGCAATCGTAGAAATTTCACTCTGCCTCACATAGAGAGCCTGGCTCTCAAGCATCAAATGATGAGATTAGATAAAACTACTTTAAAGTTCATACCATATATGGAAAAATAGAGCCTTTGGATCTTAATAATGAAATCAAGTGACTCATTTGCAAACTGATCTTGGGATTCTAGTGTTTTAATGTCAGTGGAAACATTTTTTTGATTAATTTTCAGAGTTGGCCTTGGAAGAATTTTCTCCATATTCTCTACCCATTTTATAAATGGATTTGTTTGTTTGTTTAATTTTGTTTTGCAGGGAGGGCTAGCACAGGCTGAAAAAAAATGTAACAATGTGACAACTAGATATTTTTTTTCATCCTGTCTGTTACCATATTATCTCAGGCCAACAAGGAAAGTTATATCCTAGATGTCTTCATATTTGTGAGGCCTGAGGATTCCACTCCCAGAGGAATTTATTGTGGTCTAGATCACATTTGGGAAAGAAAAGAGCAACTGTCAAAATATCACAATCTACAACATCAAAAAAGGATCTGTGCTTTAGTTACATAACTGAAGCAATGCAAAAAGCTATGGCCCCAGATCAATTTCCCTTTCCTATCTGCAAACCAGATGGAGGATTCAGAATTGTTCCCAGCATGAATTTCCTGTTTGTGATCTTCAGATTTTTCTCTTTAGTAAGAAAGTCAAAGTGGAAAATAAAGGTAAATTTTTCACCATCGAAACTCTTTCGGTAGGAGGATTTAAGAAAGAAGCTAGTTTTACAGGGGAGGGGCGTGGGGGATGGGTTAGCCCAGTGATGGGTATTAAGGAGGGCACATATTGAATGGAGCACTGGGTGTTATATGCAAACAATGAATCATGGAACATTACATCAAAAACTAATGATGTAATGTATGATGACTAACATAATTAAAAAAAAGGGAAGAAAAGAAAAAAGAAATATCAAAAAAAAAAAAAGAAAGAAAGAAAGAAGCTAGAATTCAACTCAAATGGAAATAAACCAGGTCGTTTAACTAGCTGTTACCTGTCTGGTACCTAGTCCTGCCCAGTCCATGTAGCCTCTACCAGAACTGTCTTTAGTGATGCTTATCAACACCCTAGGAGATGGTACCATCCTGGCCGCACAGGAGATGAGACTGAGAGGTCCAGAGAGGGGAAGAAACAAGCTATGTGAGTGGCAGAGCCTGTATTTTGTACCCACTATGCCCCACTCTCTCCTCTGTTGCTGATCTTGTGCCCTGAGAAGGGAAGGGCTTAAAGAGTTTGCAATTGTGCCATTCTGCAGAGGAGGGTCTTAAAGGAAGCCTTCCCTGATAGGTACCAGTAAGTGGCTATTTCCCGCATTCACAGATGCGCTCTCATTCCCTAGAGAAGCAAGAAAATAAGCAGGAGTGGGAAGGTGCCAGAGGAGCAGAGGAACAGCTTTTATAACTACCTTAGAGGTTGGCTTTTATGACCATTGAATGAAATAATATTTCTAAACTAGCTAGCAGGGCTTAGGCAACATTTTTAAAAAGGAGGAGAACAAAAAGGCAAAGTTCATCTTTGGTAGGTAGAATCACCTCTCTGGGCTCTGCTCTGCAGTTCAGCACTTCCTGACTCCCAGGGCTGTTGGTCGTTGGGATGGCTTCCAATAATAATGGGATATTCCTGCATCATTCTCTGTGGGCCTGATGAGTGGCTGGTGGCCAAAGACGATAGGCAATAGGAGTTTCAGTGTCAACACTTGAAAATGGCTTCATGTGTTATTCAGTCAACAAAATATTTCCTCCCAGATAATAGTTTTCATTTAATTCAAATAAAGTCTTCATCTGAAAGTAGCAAAATTCACCATGCAATTTGAGGTCCATGCAATTTGAGGATCTTCAAGATCTCTGGCTGTTGCATAAAAATGTTATACTACACTCCAAAAGGCAACTCCAACAAGGTTGTCTTGCTTAAAAGGCAGTGTAACCAGGGCTTTCAGAGTGCCCCTATCAGAGTGGAAATTTTATTGGTCAAGAAGTAGGGTGTGAGTGGGGTGGTGCAAATTTTAGAATGAATGTGGACTTTTGATATTATTAAAACTCACTGCTCTCATCTCTTTGTTCCATGAAGCTGGTTGAATCTATAACCCAGAGCAAAAATTCAACAAATATTTATCAATTCACTTAATCTATTATTTACATCTGTTCTATCTACTGCTTATTTTCACAAATAATTTAGATTTACTACACAAATGAACTGAACATTTAGCCAAATAAATAACCGACGATCTTTCGAGTGAGTATGCCCACTGTGAGTATATAACAGCGTGGCTGCATAAAAGTCAGATTTTAGTAAACTAAATGTCAGCATACTTGAGATAAGATCCAAAAGAAATATGCATTATCACACTAATCTTTCTTTCCCCTTTATTTTTTTTAAAGATTGTATTTATTTATTTGAGAGACAGAGACAGAGCATGAGCAAGGGGGAGGAGGCAGAGGGAGAGGGAGCAGACTCCCTGCTGAGCAGGGAGCCCGATGTGGGGCTCAATCCCAGGACCCGGAGATCATGACCTGAGCCGAAGGCTGATGCTTAACCGACTGAGCCACCCAGGTACCCCTTTCTTTCCCCTTTAAATGCAAGAGCATATCCTGGAACAGTAAAATGGGGCTAGGAGTAAAATGATTTAACAGCATTTTCTCTATAGAGAATTTTTAAATTATGTCAAGATTAGATGAGCATTTTTTTAACTATTTCCTTAGAGATAAGAAAAGGAGTTTGAACATTGAGATTCCTCATTTCTCCTTATCTTGCTCTGTTGAAGACCTGTAACAACTAGAGTCACGCAGAATCAGAACACTTTGCAGGGTGCAGCAAGCACCAACCACAGTGGGCTCCTTAGGAACTGAACTGGTGGTTCTCACATTTGTCAGGTTGAAATCACTGAGTTCACAGTGTACTAACTGCTTTGATTTAAAAAGCTTACAGAATGGTTCCAGTTCAAAATGTTTCTAAATCAAAGAAGGAAAACATATATCCTCTAACAATACCTCTTTCTGCTAACAGGAATTCAGGTTTTGCTCAAAGCTGACTCACAGGAAGACATGAATTTTCCCCAAGGACATATACATCTTCCCAGAGATTTTCCAGGCACAATTTAACAATGGTGAACAATTCCATTGCATGTTTCTAGAAGTGAGTGCTATATAGTATCTATCCTGTACCTGTCTTATTATGGTGAATGTCACAGTAAATATGTATAAGGATACAGTGATACAATTACACAGTTGGGGTTTTTTATTTGTTTTTGGTTTTATTTTTGTTTTGTTTTTGGTTTTGTGCTCTGCTGTCTAAGAGATGTTTCTGAGGAAGACTACCGATTCGTTTTCAGTGGAGAGGAAAATAGACTTTACCTGGCACTGACGTAGAGCACAGGGTTGTGCAGGACTCTGCCATCTGAAGGAGCTGTTATAGGTATTTCCTTCATAGGTGCAACCTAAACAGGAAACACAGAAGCAGGAAAAAAGACCAAGAATGAATGTGTACTTCCTTTATCGTTGGAGCAAAATAAGTTAGGTCTTCTAGGCCAGGACTAGCAATAGTGGGAACAATCATGTCCCTTGGCTATTTTCTTCAAAACACAACTAAGCCTTTTAAATATCCACTTGGTTTTCACTTACATTAATTCTTTGACTACTGATAAGATTAACCTCCCAGACTGTGTTTTCAAATGGAAAAGCATGGATTGATGAACTCTCCTGGCCAAAATACATGACCTCACGACTTTATTTATGCCTAGCGAAGTAGGAGGAGGACCAGGGCTAAAATCACCACTGTGTGAGGAGATTTTTCATAAGACTTAAATGAACACAAAACTGTGAAGGTTAAGAGGGAAGCTTAAAACATGATAGGAAATAAAAGCAGAAAATTAAAAATAGGAAATGATTGCAAAATTCTATACCCACTTAAGATCCTTGACAAGCTACTGTCTTCACTGGATGAAACCTTCCAAGTCTTGCTCCCACTTTGAGAGCTATGATTTCACATTTCACTTTGATTTCACTTTTACATAGTGAACTGGATTAAGAAAATCTGAAACTATAAATGTATGGATTATCACAAGTTAATTCACTAGCCAAAACAGAAGTCATGCTCATTCATTGGCAAAAACCGAAGTAAGTCAAAGGCCAGAGCTCCTCAAAAAAAGGAAACAATCTAGTTATCTTAAATCCCTGTAGAAAGAGCCAAAGAAATAATGGTGCAAAGATCACAGCCTAGATCTTTATTTAGCTCATCCAAATATCACCCTCCATCCCATGTGTTACACTTTCAGGGAAGATGCTCCTGCCTAAGCCACTCATCACTGCATATTAGATTATTAGGAGTCCACCAGGCGAGGGGATTTACAAGTCACAGTCTGATTGCTTAGCCCAAGGAGTACAGAAGCTGGAACACACACATAGGATAATGCACAAATAAAAGGACCTGGCTCTCTGTACCAATGAATGACTTCTGGCAAGCCAATCAGCCTCAATCCACATCAGTTTTTCTTGTCCCAGATACAGACCGAAGACTCGCCCCCTTCCCTGAACTCTTTTCGAGATTGCTGTGGTAAGAAAATAAAATAAAATAAAATACCCTCTCAATACACACAAACAGAATACTAAAGGACTGAAGAAAATTTCAAGAGACATTTTCATAAACTTGGAACCATGATCTGAATTCCCAGAGAATTATGAATGATTGAAAAGAGCGCAGTAATACTCTTCTTTCTAGTTCCTACAAATCAAATTACTAAAGTACACAGCTGATTGGAAACATATTAGGGAAATGCTTTCACTATATATTTTTTAATTTCCTTTGCATGAAGTGTTACAGTGATAAAATGTTCAACCACAGGAACCCCTAGCACACTACAAATACTTAGGCCAAACCAAGAATGAATACAGTAAATTTTCAACAATGAAAACCAATATAAAACAATTTGGGCTAGCATAAATCTTACTGAACAAACACACTTACAATAGATGTGCCATGTGCATGTCTGATCCACTAACACAGACACACTTGGATAATAAATAACTTGTTCCGAGAGATGGAGGTGGGGAAATCAGAGGACCAAATCCAATTCATGTTAAGTCCAAGTAAATTTGAAATGCCTGCCAAGTCTGCCAGTGGAGTTTCCAAATATGTTATATATTTTCATCTTCTGGATTTAAAAAAAAAAAAACTGGAAGAAAGGGTGATTTTCTGCTGCTAATAGAGCAAGCAAAAATCTTGCCTTTTTTACTTTGGAAGAGGAAGTACACTACAAAACCCATACAGACCAGGCAGGAACTGCAGGCCAAGAGACTGTTCCTGCACAATGCCAGGTCATGTGTGAAGGGTTCCCAGGAGTAGGACAGGCCTCTCTGGATTATTCCACTCAATATGGGATAAAAGGTATTAGAACAAGTGGCCCATGGTACAGAGAACTCAGCAATGCTTTCTCCCTCAAATAAGTGTCAGTCTGAAGGCTGGCTCCTCCACTTTGATTTAACATCTAAAGACCAAGGTCAGACTGTGAAGTGCTCATTGCTTAAGTGCCCTTGTTCACCTATCAGTCTACCTCACCTGAGTCCGTGTAACAGATTTGGGAAACCAAATGTTGAATGAGTCTGAATGACAGAATAGACTTAAAAAATCTATGTTAATCTCTTCAGCAAGTATAATCCACACCTCTTCCTTTTTCTACCTACCTCGCCAACATCAGCTAGTACGGAGTCCCAGTATACCAAACATTCTAATAGATGGCATATCTAAGGGATTCTTGGGGTTAAAATAATTTTTAAATGGACATTTTCACTGCTCTTTGGGTTTCTGTTCTGAGATAAACACGCTATGTGATGCAAGACACTAACATGAGCTATGTGAAGACTTACATATACATATAATCCAAGAGAACCTCGTATTTACTCCAGAATTACCTCTTATTTTCTTTGCCACCAACTTTATGCTGCTAATAAAGCAGATAGGCAGTATCTTGCCCCTCTCTTCACTGAAACCCCAGAAGAGGAATATACTAAATATCTTTCTTATTGGCCCAGGGTAGAAAGAGAAGCAAAAAAATATTTCCATCATACCTCAGGGCAGTACTTCTCAAACTACCTCTAGTGAAAGACCAGTTTGTTTTATTTTTCCTCTTCCAATCCAATGTGGACTGCTATCTTCATAAAGCATAATAAAAATGAATTACTAAAAAAGTTCAATTTAAAAGACTAAGACAAACTATAAGCTCAATTTTTTGTATTATATGTAACAGGCATAAAATTACTCTGTCAAATTATAATAACCATTTCTAATTGTTTACTCTCTATGTCTGTACTTGACTCAATGTGGACCAACAATGTAGTCTATAGACCATTGGCGACCTAGAGAGCGCATTTTGGGTGGCACTGCACTGGGGGATGTGGTGCATGCAGGGGGGACAACCCCAAAAAACAATCAAAACATTTCAATCTTAGAGCTAGAAGCAAACTTACAGATAATATACTTTATCTCCTTCATGTCACAGATGAGGAAATTTGCACAGAAAAAGTGGCTTGGTCAAAGTTAGAAAGCAATAGGTGTGAAACTAACACTAGAATCCATGTCGTGCATGAAATCCACATGTTCACACCCAGTTCTAGACAGGTTTTTATTATTTGGGCACTTTCTACCGCATAACATCCTTTGCACTGAGAACTTAGTTACCCAGATTAAAATTAAATGACAGCATATTCAGGAACTAAATGAAAGAGTGGGTCCATGGGGTAAGCAGAGGAATGGTCAAGCAACCGGTAAAGTAGCTTTTCCTTTTCCTTTTTTTTTATTTAAACATTTTTTTTTAAAAAGATTTTATTTATTTATTTGACAGAGAGAGACACAGTGAGAGAAGGAACACAAGCAGGGGAGTGGGAGAAGGAGAAGCAGGCTTCCCACAGAGCAGGGAGCCCGATGCGGGGCTCGATCCCAGGACCCTTGGATCATGACCTAAGCCAAAGGCAGACGCTTAACGACTGAGCCACCCAGGCGCCCCTAAACATTTTTTTTAGATTGATTGATTGATTGATTGATTGATTGATTTATATTTGAGACAGCGAGAGTGAGAGAGCACAAAGCAGGGGGAGTGGCAGAGGGAGCAGCAGAGGGAGAGGGAAAAGCAGACTCCCCACTGAGCAGGGAGCCTGATGCCGGACTCGATCCCAGGACCCCGGGACCCTGACCTGAGCCGAAGGCAGACGCTTAACAACTGAGCCACCCGGGTGCCCCTCCTTTTTCTTTAAATATTTGTTAAGTAAACTTTTGACAAGGGAATTTATAAATATTCATTAGTTTTCTGGTGATAAAAAGTTGCTCAGATTTCACAAGCTTCAATAAAACTATCCATACTGCAGCAGGAGGAAGTAGTTACTTTCTGATAAAACCACTGCAATATATATTGAGAACCAATAGTTCTCAGTCTAGGGCAATTTTACCTTCTTCCCATCCCCCACCCTGGAGGCTTTTCATAATGCTGGAAGATATTTTCAGTTGTTACAACTGGGAGCGATAAGGGTGTTTACAAGCATCTTGTGGGTACAGCCAGGGATGTTGCTAAACACTCTACAGTGCACCACAGAGGATCAACCAACTCAAAAAATTGTGCCAACATTGAGAAACCTTGATCAAAACCATCATATCCCCAAATAGCTCTTCTCTACAAAACTAAAATAATACAAAAAGAAGCCTAAACTAGGTATATTTCACTTATGTATGTATTTTTTTGCTTTTTATTTTCAGGGTGGGATAGAATTTCAGAGAATTTTTTTTTAAACATACACACTCTTGTAGAGAAGCCTGGCCTAGTCAACTAGTCAACTCAGAAAACACATGGTAATGGTAACAGGAAGTATCCAAATAAATTGAATCCACAATTAAGCAATAAAACTCATTTTTCCTATTAGTTGTGACCTTTTTCAGCAGCCACATTATCCCAAGGGAGAAAGAATACCACACATTTTCATCATTCTGTTGTTAAAATAGCTGTTAAAAACCATCAGGACCATAAAAAATGGCATTGGCCTTCTAATAAGCCTTAATTCCACCTGGTCTCACCCTAAAAAGGCTTAACCCTCTCATCTGTCAGATTACCATTAGCCTAAGAGCAGAGAGCTGGATCTCACCATTACCAATAACAACCCCCGCCCCCCACAGGCACCTCACAACAGAGCACCAGCCTACCTTTCCCGCCCTTTCCTTTCATTCCTGGAACTCCATTCAGGTCCCTGGGATTATCCACCTTCCCTGATCATAACAAACTTGAAGGCTTCTTAAAGCAAGTTCAGTGTCTTCAACCTGGGTTATTGGGCTTCTGGCCCCCGGCACCCACTGAAACAACTCTCTGGCTACAACTGCCTACTATGTACCCAATCCCAAGGACACTCAGTCTTTACCTTACAGGACTTCTCTGTGGCAGGCTGACAACACTTCTCTTCTCCTATCCTCCCCTCCCACAACACACACACCTTCTAGATGTTCTCTTTCTTTACCCATCCATTCTCCATCCAGCCTCCAACTAAGCTGCTGGTTGTTTCCCACCTGAACTACTACAATAGGCTCACTGATTGTTTCTCTTGGCTGGGATAGGGGCCTTTTTCAAGCATCCTCCTGCGCAGCAACCAGTGTGTGCTCTTTCAAATCTGGGTCTTAATCTCATTCACATGCTTGCACTCTATCAATGACTAATGGTTCACAGCCCGGCTGAGGTGTAGACTGATACCTATCCCCAATCTTTCTTCTCTAAACCAACTGGATCAGGGCATCTGGAAAGAGGAAGTGGGAGAGGATTTAAAACCACTGACCTTTACTATAAAATTCAAATTTCTTAGCATATATATCTCTCAGGCCTGGCCTTGACTCACTTTTTCATTCCCTTATCTACTATCCCCAAACTCCCCACACTGCAGACATGCCGCACTTAGAACCCCCCAAATGTGTCCAGAAGATCTCACCCTCTGATTTTGCAAATGCTGTTCCCTTCTTGAAAAACCCAGATCTCATCCATTCACTCCATCTCTGTCATCCCCATGACAACACTTAGGTCACCCAGGCTCTCCTTCTTTGCCTGGCCAACTCCTCCTTCATGACTCAACTCAAGGTCATGGCCTCTGGGGAGCCTTCCTAGAAACTTCCCCACTCAGGGTATGCTCCTGTGCTCTTTCTTCATGTGTATGCAGCCTTTGAAATGTCCCTTTCTAGGTCCTTTACAGTACTTTGTGTGTAGCAGATACTCAAGAAATGTCCAATTTCACTAGGAATACATAGTAAGTACTAACATGCAGCTATCCTTGTAAACCACAGGAAAGGACTTTTGAAAAGATGACATTCCCTGGACCTCCTGTCTCCTCCTCTTGGCAGGTGGACCAGTTCAATTCACTATTCCAGTTCCAGAAACAGTAAACCTTTCCTGGAGAAACTCAGATGTCAAAGCCTTTCTCTCTGTTAACACTGACTAACGCTACCACCCTCCATGGACCAGGCAGGCTAGGGCAGAACATAATGAAGGGAAGTCCTTGGGCATCCAGCATCTACCGAACCTTAGAAGGGAGAAGCATATGAACACTTTCCAGGTCCCCTCTTCCCATGCTGTGCAAGCCTCATGTTAAATTAATTTTCAGGAGGGTGCCTTTTCTTTCCAAAATCCATTTTGGTCCCCCAAATTTGTTTTGTCTTTTGTTGGGGGGAGGGTTAGCATGCAAACTGTCATACTTACTTAAACTAAAGAGAAGTTGGGGTCTTTGAAGTCAGTTCATGCCACATGGTAGAGGAAAGCAGAGCAGACTGCACTGCCATGCTTTGCTACTTCCAGGCCACCTGATCGGGTACCCCCAGCCCTGAGACTTGGCCAATAAGCCCCAAATTACCCCAGTCCAATACGATATTTTAATGAAGCATTTTTCAGACACTGTCTCCAGAAACATATGGAAGTATAATCAAGAGGGATAAACATAAAATATGACTAGCCATTCTCGGGCTTATATCGTGTCCTTAGGAGTTCATTTAAAACAGGCTTTTATTACTCTCCAAGGCTGTACCTACCATGAATCCTGCAGGCAATTCTGCTTATTTTTGGCTAATGGGAATTTTATAGTCAAACCATTTCATCAATCACAAAAGAAAGAATCAGCCCCATGAACTGAGTTCTTAAAGAGTAGTGTGTGCCCCCCACAACATTCTTTTTCATGGTTTTTTGGTGTTCCAATTAGAAATTAAGTATGTGATTGAAATGAAATAATCAACAATAGAAAAAGAAATGGCAGAAAGAAATTTTACTTAATTTTTGATGGCTTTATGAATAAAATCCCAAATATGCAGAAATATTAGATGAGTACAGATGATTTGCAAATTCAACTCACTTTACCAGTATAAAGAAACACAAAATCTCCACGTGACTTACATGGATTTCTAATCTATGTGTTTATTGGAGATTATAAAGTGAGGAAATTGTGGCTTACAGAACCAGTCTCATAAGTTCATAAGATTATAATATATACAATATCTGGCATTGATATTAAGGTAATAAAACAGATTCTGTGAGCCACAAATAAATTAGGCTTCTATGCAATAAAATATGCTTTCAAACTTTTAGTGTAATTAATACAATAAAGGAAATATGCAATGCATTAAGGGAGAGAAATGTTTGCAACAACTTTTTTATATGAGCCACATCACCCATCACTCCTGCATTTGATCTGTTCTTACCATAAACTTTTTTTATTTAAATTCAATTAGCCAACATATAGTACATCATTAGTTTCAGATGTAGAGTTCAATAATTCATCAGATGCATATAACACCCAGTGCTCATCACATCACATGCCCTCCTTAATGCCCATCACCTAATTACCCCACCCCCCACCCAAATCCCCTCCAGCAACCCTCAGTTTGTTTCCTATAGTTAAGAGTCTCTCATGGTTTGTCTCCCTCTCTGATGACTTCCATTCGGTTTTTCCTCCCTTCCCTTATGGTCCTCTGCTCTGTTTCTTATATTTCACATATGAGTGAAACCATATGATAATTGTCTTTCTCTAATTGACATATTTCGCTCAGCATAATACCCTCCAGTTCCATCCACATCGATGTAAATGGTAAGTATTCATCCTTTCTGATGGCTGAGTAATATTCCATTGTCTGTATATACCACATCTTTATCCATTCATCTGTCGATGGACATCTTGGCTCTTTCCACAGTTTGGCTATTGTGGACATTGCTGCTATAAACATTGGGGTGCGGGTGCCCCTTCGATTCACCACATCTGTATCTTTGGGGTAAATACCTAGTACTGCAACTATGGAACGGAAGAAGATATTTGCAAACAAGATACCATAAACTCTTCTGAACATGGGAGTGCTTCTCCCTCTTGGCTGAATTGGCACTGCAATGGCTGGCCAGCCCTTCTATCTTCAGCACCCCATTGTTAAACAGCCAATACCTATAGCTCCTCAGTAGGCAAAGGAGAAAGAACTGAGTGGATCTCATATGGAGCAAAAATGGAAAAAGAATAAAAACCAGGAGAGACTGTCCTGTGAAGTTATCAGACTGGTTTTCCACTGTGGGAAGGCAAAATGTCACTAGAGGTCATTTCCAAAGGTGGGTTCCAAAAAATATTTTCAGAAATATTAATAAAGAATCCTCCAACAAGAGAAAAGGAAAGAACAGAGAAAATAAAAATCACTGCATAATTATTACAGGTGAGGCACTGTACTTGGGAGTTTTCACATGTGGTTTCATTTTACCCTCACAAAAAGAATTCTAGGACAGAAAATTTTACTCCTAGTTCTTTAAATGAGAAATCAAGAAGAGCTAAATTGCTTTGTCCAGGTCATACAGCCATTCTTTTTATCTTGCTCCAAAATCCATGTTCCATCCATTATTTGGTTACTGCCAGGCGCACAGAGGAAGCTTAGAACATAGCAGCTTCAAAAGTAAAAATGAGGGCGCCTGGGTGGCTCAGTTGGTTGGGCGACTGCCTTCGGCTCAGGTTATGATCCTGGAGTCCCGGGATCGAGTCCCGCATCGCGCTCCCTGCTCGGCAGGGAGCCTGCTTCTCCCTCTGACCCTCCTCCCTCTCATGCTGTCTCTCATTCTCTCTGTCTCAAATAAATAAATAAAAAATAAAATCTTTAAAAAAAAAAAAGTAAAAATGATACCCCTGGGGAACATGACATGATTTGGTGATACTTTAAAACATGTTCCAGTGATGTCTAAAAACTAATATTATAAAGTAAAATGCAGGTTTTGTGGCTAAAGAGGCAAGACCCGATTTTGTGGGTCTATGTTGAAACTCTGTTCTGAAAGTCTTTACCTTGGGCTACCAATCATGCCATGCTTTAGGCTTTCTGAAGCAACAAATAATAAGGAATCAAAAGATCAAATTCAAACATCTAAGGTTGGATTCATGCATTTTTCAAAATGGGAACATGTTCCACAGTTTGGGGCACACAGCAGCAATCTAAGAAGATGAGATTTATTTGAAGACAGCCAAACACTAACAACCTCATAGGATAAATTATGGTGGCCACAAAGAGCAGTGAATGGAACCCTCAGTTTCCCCACAGTAATTTCAAGGACATCAGTGAAAATCTCTTTGACTAGCACGAAGAAGAAATGAGCTATTTACAACACACATATGAAATGCCATCTGTGTGATTAATGAATTGCACTGCATGATTTTTACACTTTGGGAAGCATATTACACAGATGTAACCTTTATGGTTGATTAAGTAGGATGTTTAGGGCTTATTGCAGAAAAATTGTCGGAAATATCCTATCACCCCCATTTTTCTTTTACTTTTTATTTTGAAATAATTACAGATTTTCAGGAAGATACAAAAAAATATTTTTCCATGCACCTTTCACCCAGCCTCCCCCAATATTAACATCTTGCTTAGCTATAATACAATATCAAAAACAGGAATGGACTCTGGTGCAGTCCACCGAGCCTATTCAGATTTTACTGGCTTTACATGTACTCCTTTGTGTGTGTGTGTGTGTGTGTATCTATGCAGTTTTATCACATGTGCATCTTTGTGTAACCAACAAACATTCAGGACTGTATTATCACAACAAAGGCCTCTCAGGCTATTCATTTATTAGTATACTCATTCCACTTGTAGTCTTCATGCTAAGGATAAATTAGTGCCAGGCGCATAGAGTCTTCTATGCTAAGCCTGGACAACTGCTCATCAGCTATCCGTCTCTAATTTTGTTACTCAAGAATGTTATATACCTCTCATGTGCTCTCTCTCTCTCTCATTCTCTCTGTCTCAAATAAATAAAAATTTAAAAAAAAAGAATGTTATATAAATGGAATCATAACAGCCTTTTGAGATTGGCTCTTTTCTTTCAGAATAATTGTTTTGACATCCATCCAAGAAGTTTTTGCATGGATCAATAGCTTATTCCTTTTTACTGCAGAATAGTATTCCACGGTACAGATATATCAGTTTGTTTAACCATTCACCCACTGAAGAACATGTGGGTTGCTTCCAGGTTTTGCCTATTATGATTAAAGCTGCTGTGCACATTTCTGTACAGAGTTTTGAGGTTCACACTGGTTTTCATTTTACTGGAATTGCCCAAGAGAGCAATTGCTAGGTTATATGGTAAGTGTATATTTAGTTCTATAAACCATTATACTCATGTTCAGAGTAGCTGAATTATTTGATATTTTTATCAGCAATATGTAAGAGATTTTCTACATCTTCACCAGCATTTGGTTTAACCGTGCTATTTTTTCTTTAGCCATTTTGATAGGTGAGTCGTAATATCCTGCTGTGGTTTTGATTTGAATTTTCCTAATAGCTAATGATGTTGAGTATCTTTTCATGTGCTTTCTTGCCATCTGTGTATGCAATATGGTGAAACACCTCCTCCTGTCTCTTTCCCATTTTCTAATTAAATTTTTTTGTTCTCTTTACAAGGCCTTCCCCAAAGCAAAAATGTTTACTGAAGTTTAATTTATCAATTTTTCCATTTTGTGGACAGTGCTTTTGGTGTCAAATCTAAAAATCTCTTTGCCCAACCCTAGGTCCTACAGATTTTCTCCTATGTGCTTTTTATACATGTTTTATAGTTCCGTGTTTCACATTGAAGTTCATGATCAATTTTGAATTAATTTTTGTATAACATATGAGGTTTAGATCATGTTCATTTTTTTGCCTGTGCGTGTCTAATTCTTCCTGCACCAGATGTTGAAAGGGTCAGTCTTCTTCCATTGAATCGCCTTGGCACCTTTGTCAAAAGTCAGTTGTGCATTTTGTATGAGTCTATTCCTGGGCTTTCCATGCTGTTCCATTGATGTATACGTCTATCCCTCCGCCGATTCCACATTGTCTTTATTACTGCAGCTATATTATAAGTCTTGAAAATGGGTAGACTGATTTCCCCCCTTTACTCTTGTTTTTCAAAATTGTTTTGGTTATTCTAAGTCTTTTGCCTTTTTATATAAATTTTGGAATAAGCTTGTCTATGTTTACAAAATACCCTTTTTGGTCATGCCCCTTTTTATACCATTTAAAAAATTGTTTATATGGGAAAATCAGGCTTGATGCACACACACATCACCTAGGAGCCTCTCCCCTGCTGGATGAAGCCTGCCTGTGTTTGCCAATTACACTTCTAGAAAGTATTTGTCAAAGAGCAGTCCAAGGACTAAGGGCATCCCTTAGGGGTTAGGGGTGGGGGTCATAAAAATGCATATTCCTACAGCCCATCTTTTTCTTCTTATCTGCCATCTCTTTTACCTGGGCTCTTTTTTAGAAGGTTTGAGCTGCGCTTCATTTGAGTGGGATGATTTTAGGACTGTGTGGCCAGCAGAAAAGGTGTATGATTAAACAGCCCAAACATATTCGTAGAGTCGTCTGGGAGGCTGTGTGTGGCCCCCCTCTGATCTCATGCCACGAAAACTGAGGGAGGTCTTCCTTACATTTGAAACATGGGTAGATAAGGGCATTAAAGAGAAAAATTCAGCTTCTCTCTAAAAACAGGACAAAATTGAAAAAGACCTTCACCTATGGGCAGAAGCTGTAGAAGAGATTGCCAGATATCTGACAAGAAAAGCAGTCACTGGGCGCCTGGGTGGCTCAGTTGGTTAAGCGACTGCCTTCGGCTCAGGTCATGGTCCCGGAGTCCTGGGATCGAGTCCCACATCGGGCTCCCTGCTCGGCGGGGAGCCTGCTTCTCCCTCTGACCCTCTCCCCTCTCATGCTGTTTCTCTCTCTCTCTCAAATAAATAAATAAATAAAATCTTTTTAAAAAATGTTTAAAAAAAAAAAGAAAAGCAGTCACTGATGGGCATGATCATACTTGAAGAGGGCTGAGGAGAAATCGCCACCAACAGAGAAACACGCACCTCATCCAGCATGGAGTTTAAGGAGAGGGGCTGAATGGGAGCTCTACCAATCACCTGCACTTCCTAAACCCTAAAACTGTGGATTTCTGGGTTTTAGCCTGTCAACAAAGGCTTATCTTTTAAAATGTGTTTCTTTTGTTAGTGGTATTTGTTAAAAAGAAGAAAAATACTCAACACCTGCCATGTAGTCAGTGGTGAGCTGCTAATGGTTAATAATCAGCTCTACAAAAGGGAAAAGCCCTGATTTTGTAGCGTGTTCCAATTTCCAAGGTGTAAATACTCCCACCACGGTCAATTTTGAACTACCAACATGATGTCCCTGAACTCTTTGTTAGGAAGATAAGCACTCCCACACACCACTGTGTACAGAACTATGTATTTTAACTTTGGAGGCTATTGGGTCTGTGAAGCTTCTTCTTTTCCTAAGTACAGACCATGAACATTTGGCTAGAGTTTAGGGCATTTCGTTGGCATCAGAGGTTATGCTGTTTATTCTATGTACCTAGATAAGTAATTTAAGAACACCATAGTCACATCTTTTCACTTATGACATTATATCTGGCCCTCCTTCTAAGCCTTTTCCTATATACAAACCAGAATTTATCCAAAAGAACATTAATTCCAGGGTCTTCCAAGCCTGTTGAACATCAGAACCACATGGGGGCTAATTAAGATTACAGATACCCAGTGGAAACAATCTAAATGTCCACTGCTGGGTGAATAGATAAACAAAAGATATTATATGCACACAATGAATTCTTATTCAGCCTCAAAAAGGAATGGAATTATGATACATGCTACAACATGAATGAACCTTGAAGATACTATGTTAGGTGAAATAAGCCAGTTCCAAAAGGACAAATGTTGTATGATTCCACTTCTACAAGGTCTCTGGAAGAGGCAAATTCACAGAGACAGAGAGTAGAATAGAGGTTACTGGGGGCCGGGAAGGGAGAATAGGGAGTTACTATTTAGTGGGGATTAGTTTAGCTTGGGATGATGAGAAAGTTCTTGAAATGGACAGTGGTGATGGTTGCACAACAATGCAAACACATTTAATGCCACCAAAGTATACATTTAAAAATGGCAATTATGTTATATATATTGTACCACAATAAAAAAAAAAAAAAAGAATACAGATGTCTGGGCCTCACTCACTGGAAATTATGATTCATTTGGTCTGGAAGAATCTGAATATCTCCTATCAGCCCTGGCAATGCTGAGGCACATCTAGGCTCAGGACCTCTGTGTTTTACAGAAGACAAAACCAAGGCCCAGAAAGAGGTGGCTTGGCAAAGGTCAAGTAACTAGAAGTGACAGAGCTGGGAACTGATTCTGCATCTAATTCCAAGTCTAGTCCTCTTTCACTTCATTCTTCAAATGACTGACAATTTCTATGCCTATCCTCTAATCCACATGCCTCAGAGCACAGAATTTCCTTGTCTAGATGCCTGAAAATATTACCCTGGCTTTTGCATTTAGCTCCTCAATGTGGGCTTGCTTCTGGACGTTTCAGGCTGTTACCTTTGCCTTCTCGGCCTCATCAAGGTGGCCATACCACAGCTCCCAGAACCAAAAACATCAAAAACTCAAAGTGCATTTTTATATCTGATCCCTCTGCCTGCCCCAGGTAGGGCTCAGAGAATGCCCAGACATTCTCAGGTAGTCAGAGGGCTGCCTCATGTGGTAAACATCAGCTGGTCAATGCCCAAGCATGTCTGCAGATAAACATCTTGAGCCCTTTAACCACCAAGCTACTAGAAACATAATTAGCTGGCTCCAGTGTAAATAAGCTCATCTGAGTGAAGGATGCACTAGAGTTCATGGACATACCAATGTACTTCGTTCACCTTCATTATCATCAGTACTGCTAAATGTCAGCCTCTGCAGCAGATTTCTAAGGCAAATACATATTAGCTCTCAAGATGAGCTTCCTCTCAAAAAGAGAACCTAGAACATTTGATCTCAAAAGAAAAAAAGTACCAGTTTTTTTCTGAAGATAAAGAGAGTAATCTCTGATCAAGACCCAATAAGAATGGTTATAATTGCTACATGATGATCATTTTTAAAATAAAAAAGAGATGCATGTACATTCATGCGTCTTCATAAAGAGATACATATAGACATACTTTCAATTTTGCAGTTGCCAAACTTAAGCAGCAAATCAAAGAGAAGCTGGACAGGCGTTGGGGGCTTTTGTGTCAAATCATTTCTCTCCTGTAGTTTCTAATGATGCACCCCAACTCTCCACTCAGAAACCCTCACTTTATTTCTTTTCTTGGTCTGATATCCTCCATGAAACAATGCCATTCGAAGCCCCAGAGGAGATCGGAGTGTTTGGATTCCAAGACATTTTCAGATGATAAGCATCACTATGATTTCATTCCTATAGTGAAATACAAGACAGGAGAGGGGGAAAATCATCTTCAAGTGCAGAGAGGTCTTACTCTTCATGGTGGGCAAGTTACAAGCAGTCACAGAATAGTTTTAAGAGTGGCTGCAGAAAACTCAAAGCCAAATTAGAGGTGTGTTCTATACATTGTGATAAAAGGAAGCAGATAATCATATAAAATTGATGGTCACTAGGAAATCTGAAGTCATCATTGCATAGTACTATTGGGTAACTTTGCACAAGACAAGGAAAGAGCTACCAAAAATTACATTGAGGTTATCACCAAGTCTGTTAACACTGAAACACGCTACAGTCAGTACCACATAAAAATACACAGAGGTGTTGGTGATTTTAAGGACTTGTTTTAACCTCTATGGAATTCAGTGAAGAAACAGTAAAGTATCAGGAATCTGGGACTAGTTTATAAACATTCAGCCATTTTTCATTCCTGTTTATACATTGTTATTCTCTCCCTCGAATTCTTACTCAACTGTTTTAAGCCATGCAGAATTCCAAAAGGACTTAAGATGTGTTAAGATGCATATGACTCAATAGTAATACACTAAATATGCAGTTGACTTTATGAGTACTAACTAGGGAAGACTGAAATTTGGTCCAAATTTTCCTATCTTCCTCCTACTCCCCTTTTTCCAACATATATTCAGTAGGCCACCCCTGTGTGCCAGGCAGTGATCACAGCTGAGAATACTAGAGTCGCTGCCCTCACAGAGCATCCAGTTTAGTAGGCGTTATGGAAAATCCAAATGTTAAATCACAATTGTGCCTCCTCTTAAGAAGGAGGGATACTTAATTTTATGGCAAGTGGCTGTGGAGTCAAGGAAGTGATGCCTAAAGTGAGAACTGAAGAAAGGGTACAGGTTGACTAGATGACATCGGATGGAAAAGCAGTCCATGCAGAGGAAACAGCATGTGCAAAGCCCCATGGCAGGAAGTGGGCACAGAACACAGGGAAACGATAAAAGGTCTTCTATCTGGAGAAGTCCAGAACAAGAGAAGGATAGAGGTTAAGCAGGAACCGGACCTTGCAGGGCTTGGTGGCCATCAGACCAGAGGAGGAGAGACAACGGCCAAGAGTCAGCATTTGTTAGCACTTACAGTGTGCAACACGATCTGTAGGCTATCTTCTAGCTCTAAGCACCATTCTCCATAGATGCTTCTACTTGCCATGCATCTCAGAACTGCTCTGAGTATGGGTGTTAGAATTCTAAGATGGACCCCAAGATTTCTACTCCCTAATATATCCACCTGTGTAATCCCCTGCCATTGACTGTGGGCAAGACGTGTGAATGTGATGAATGGCACTCCCATGATTAGGTTATCTCACCTAGCAAAGATAAAGAGATTTTACAGGTGTAATTAACATTCTTAATCAATTTGACTTTGAGTTATTAAAAAGAGAGATTATCCCGAGTGGGCATAACCTAAATGAGCCCTTTAAAAGGGTCTGTAGGTCAGAGAGATGCTCTCCTGCTGGCCTTGAAGAAGCAAGCCATTCTATAGCTGCAAGGAACTAAATTCTAACAACATGAGCTTAGAAGATGACCTTGAACCTCAGATGAGACCCCAGCCCTGGCTGACCCTGAATGCAGATTTGTGAGACCCAACTAAGCCATGACCAGAAGCCTAACCCACGGAAACTATAAAATAATAAACGAGTGTTATTTTAGGCCACTACATTTGTCATTACTTATTAGGTACCAATAGACACTTAATAGACCATGCATCAGCTGAATGGTGAGAACACCTGTGTTCTAATACAGCTGTCAGACCCATACCTGATTAAAGCACTTTGCCTATGATACAAAAGGGAGACCAGGGCCACCAGCCTCTTCCACCACAATGAGAACATCCTCAAGTTGCCCACTTTAGAAAAGTGAAAACATGCATCCAAGCCAGCAGCAAGCCTTGGAAATCTAATCTTCTAACTTAAAGGCAACCACAAACTCTTCACTTAAATTGCCTTCCAAAAATCTTACAGAATTTAAAAAAAACAGAAGCCCTGAATAAATGGGTTGGGACAAATCTGACAGGGAAAGCTGATCTGTTTTATGTTTTCTTACTAGTTTTAACAACTAAAACAGATTTTTGTGAAGTATGATTTTAATGTTAACAAGATTTTTTTAAACAAATAGGGTCATTTTTACTTAAATGCCAAAATAGCCTGGTTTATATTATGGAAAACCAATCTATGAAATATAACATTTTATACATCTTTTTTCAGTTAGAGAAAAAGAGGGAGAAAAATAAAGCCCTCTAGTTATTTGTTATTTTTTTTTCCTGTCTTTAAAAACCTATAAACAACCCCCACTCAAATTTCTGGGGCTGAGTAGATAAAATTAGTTATAGTGCATAAAGTTAAAATATATATGCAGGCATTCCATTAATCTAACAACTTTCATCAAGAAACATATCAGAAATTCTCCTAAGCTCAAAATCATGGTAAAAATAACAGTGGCCCTGGAATTGAGTAGCTCAATGGTGGAATGTTTTTCAAAGCAAGGCAATTTCTCGGGATGTTTTAAGTGATATGTTAGGGTCTCAGCATTAAAACTGCTAGAAGTAAAACTAATGGATACTTTCATTTGGTTGAAAATGAAACACACACACACACACACACACAGTATGCAGAAGCTGGCTCTGGAAGGATCCCCAAGAATCTGGTAAATGGTTATCTCCAGGAAAGGGTACCAGCTGGTCAGAGTGAAGAGGGGGAGAAAGCCTTACTGTGACCTTAGATGCTTTGTGTAGTTTTAATTGTATGAATCCATTCTCTATTAAAAATATTTTAAGAAAGCAAGCACATACATACATACAAAGGACTAAAGCTCATCTAATAAGAAAGCAAGCACATACATACATACAAAGGACTAAAGCTCATCTAATAAGAAAGCAAGCACATACATACATACATACATACAAAGGACTAAAGCTCATCTAAATTGTCTCACGGGAGCACTGCTGCCGTATAAACAGTCATGGATACTAAGGAGGAAAAAACGGTTAAGTTAGGGGTTCCGAAAAAATGTCAGTTTGTAAGAAAAGCCACCGCCTCCTAAGCCACATGTTGTTTTCAATCACCTCCACAAAACTCCTCTGCCCATATTTTTCCTCTGAAATTGCAGGCTAACCCAGACTATAAAAGCCCATGGAGGGAGAAGGGGTGTGGCAAGGCAAAGAAAAAATCGAGGTCAGTATGGCTCTCTCTCCTTTATTTCTGGAGCCCTCCTGATTCTCCAGGTCTCTCCCCCCTTCTTATCTCACACGCAGTGTGATACCAGGAATAGGAGCACTGGGAGTCTAAGTCCCCTCCCCCACCTCTCAACAACTATGGGATCTTCAACAACATCACTTCATATCCCTAAGCATCAGTTTCCCAATCTGTTAAATCAGAGTAATAATAACCATTCCCTTGGGGCTAAATATAAAAATATCTATAAAACCTAAAGATTGGGATTTGTCATTCCTTCCAAAATCTTCTCTAACTATAGTTCACAGTATAGTTTAAATGACCGTTGGAGCATTAACCTGAGGACAGCTCATTCCTTATTTGGGATGTGAAAGCTGGGGCAAATTGTATCTGGGCAAATCACATATAATCATTACCAAAGAATTTGGTCATGTCTAAAAGAAAGGAAAACAGGTTGAGGAAAGAGCCACTCTTTCATTTGGGCAACAATCAATGCACCCTCAGGACTGCCAAAAGAACTTTGGTTAAAAGCAAACAACCAGATTTGCACATGGCTAACAGCCTTTCCAACTCAAAATGTTTAAACAATAGGACAATTTGTCAACATAGGGAGGGTGACTATTTTTAAATAAGTTTTTTTTTTAACGTTCATTCCTATTATATGGTAAGCAGCTGCCTCCCTCCAAACAGCCACAAAGCAGTATTACAAAAAGCATGGTCATCTTCCAGGTCACTCTCCAAACAGCACTGAAAAGAAGCCCTTATTCATGACCTCGTATTATATAAAGGCAGCCTATAGTTAATAATGTTCAATCTTTTACCATTATTCATAGTTCCCTTTTACTTTGGTCAGTAATTGGTCTATATAAATGAGCCCAATCTCCCTTAAAATTCTCCATGCATGCTGCGCTCTCCAATCTTTATTTATCAGAGCCCAGGATTGTTGGCCTGATTTTAGAAATCAGTATGCAAATATTTATATTTTGCCTCTTTCCTTTCATTTCATGAAACATCATAGGATATTTTTTAAATCAAATACAAAAGTTAAACTATTAAAAAAAAATGCAACCCATGGGATCACGACCCACAGAAAAATAAGACAAAGCACAGAGAAATCAAAGACAAGGAAGATTGTGGAAAATAAATCCCACTTGACAAATGAAAGACTATTCTCTTATATCTCTCATCAAAGTATTGCAGACAATTAATATTTCATGTTCTATATGAAAAAAGAGGATGGAATTTGACCCATAAATGTTGGAAACACACCTTATTCATTTACAATCCACTAATAAAAAACATACATTCAGATAACAAATACATTATTGTTCATAAAAGAACCCTAAATTAAAGGGTGAGTCTAAGTCCAAGTAAATACAGAAAAGCTGCCAAAACCGTGTTTGTCTCTCAATGATCTCATTTGTTTTCATCAAACAATATTGAGTTTTTTCAAATTAGATTAATCTTTGCCCTCTTGTTAGGCTATTTGGATGAAATTTATAACCCCTTTAACATAAAATAATCTCAGAAGTACACTGAAATACCTGCTTGAGAAGAACTAGTTATAATTTACTTACTTTTCTGTTTTAAGGAATATTTTGACTTCATAACAGTTAAAAACAATCTGGTAAGCTGTGCCATCCCATAAATACCTGGCATGTAGATCAGTAAATACTTGTTGGATAAATGAATGAAACATATAAGCAACCTAATTGAAGCAAACAGGAACACAAATGCACACGTGCATACACACACACAACACACACACACACACACGCAACCTTTCTTTTTTTTTTTTTAAAGATTTTATTTATTTGACAGAGAGAGAGACAGCGAGAGAGGGAACACAAGCAGGGGGAGTGGGAGAGGGAGAAGCAGGCTCCCCACGGAGCAGGGAGCCCAACGCGCGGGGCTCGATCCCAGGACCCTGGGATCATGACCTGAGCTGAAGGCAGACGCTTAACGACTGAGCCACCCAGGCGCCCCCACACACAACCTTTCTAAGAATTCTTCTGAAAATATTAATTTTGATATTTCCGTCTGGAAGCAGATCTATCCTACAACTTCCTTTTCAATAGCAACATGTTTTTCAGAGGAAAATAAGTTGAAGCCATGATAGGATTCTATTACATTTTTATCTGATCCCTTCTCCCTCCCCCAAACAATCAACAAATCAACAAAAACTTATGCCAAATTTGTTTTAATTCAGTAGGTCTAAAGGAAATCCCAGAAACTGGTATTTTATCAAGTTCCCTAAATGATGATGAGTGGCAGATAATGTCTAAGAACTATTTCATGTCTCTGTGTGTACCATGACCTTCACCTGGGAGCTTTCCCTTGAATAGCCCTCTTTGGATGTGATG
Organism: Mirounga angustirostris; assembly: GCF_029215605.1. Taxonomy (NCBI): domain Eukaryota; kingdom Metazoa; phylum Chordata; class Mammalia; order Carnivora; family Phocidae; genus Mirounga; species Mirounga angustirostris. Next base: position 42,784,662 of record NW_026991720.1, read on the forward strand.
AACTCCTTGTTCATGCAAGTGAGCCGCCCCTTCTAGAAAGCCTTCCCTGCAACACTCCCCAGTCCCTTGCGCATGGGCAGTCCTCCTTCCCTTCACTCTGGTTCACCTTCTCTAGAAAACATCCCCACTGGACACTATCCCTCTGCTCCTCGGTAGAGCAAAGTTCTTGAGGGCATGGACACTCTCTGGCTGAGCCGTGGGTCACTGACACCTTGGCAAATGAATGATTTAACTTCTCTGGGCCCTTAGTTACTTCATATGTAAAATGAGAAAGATAGAAATTACCTCCCTGCTGTGAGCACTAAGTGGTGAGTGTAAACCAACTAACACAGTATCCTGCATGGTGGGAAAACAAGTCCCTTCGGGACTACTACTCTGAAGATAATAGCGAGCCTAAGGTCTGAAAACTAATCTTCAATTCCACACCTCACTACCCACAGAGGGTCAAGGACACTAACTGGAAAGGCAAAGCCCGTGGCTGTTAGAAGCCTCGGAGTCAGAGCTCTTGGGAGATACAAGCAGGTTCCACTTTTAATCACACTGGAAGGTGATCCATGTATAAAAGATTGTGTTTTCCTATAGGAATAACATCATCAGGAATGTGTGTTCCTCATCAGCAGCCTGGCCTCAAACAAAGAATGGGAATAACTTGTCAAGACCCTTAAAGAATGGTCATGATCATAAAGACCAAGATCCAATAAATATAAACATCTGTAATTATTTAAAGGAATGAAATTAGGCCCCACATAATCATAAATAAGCTATGAACACTAATTACAGAAGTGGCCAAATATATGATGGTGCACATAGAATAAAATATGGGCACAAACATAGACATTGCATAATATAGGATTTTTATGTGGTCCAAACTTCTTTAAGAGACAGTCCAAGAGGGGTGCCTGGGTGGCTCAGTCATTAAGCGTCTGCTTTCGGCTCAGGTCATGATCCCAGGGTCCTGGGATTGAGCCCCACATCGGGCTCCCTGCTCGGCGGGAAGCCTGCTTCTCCCTCTCCCACTCCCCCTGCTTGTGTTCCCTCTCGCTGTGTCTCTTTCTGTCAAATAAATAAATAAAATCTTTAAAAAAAAAAAAGAGAGAGAGACAGTCCAAGAAAGAATGAGCTAATAATATGCCTTCTCCTCTCCATACTTTCCACATATTAGAAGTATCAAAACAAAAAGTGACAACCTCAGAGCACTTTCAAATGCTTCAAATGCGGACTACATTTGATGATTAGGATGACAAAGATACCAATAATGGTATTTCTTATTGAAAGATCATTCTTAGAAATGTGAGGCAAGGAAAACATTTCCCCCTTTCTTTATCTAGCCTCTGTTCTAAATTTAGTCAATTCCAAACTGCAGTTTGCCAGCATTGGGCCAAACTCTGTGAAAATAGTATCATTCGAGTCTTAACTTGTTGACAATTGTCAGTGCTTTCTAGAATACGCTGAAAAGCACGAAAGCAGTTGATAGCCCTCAGCTAGGTTCTTCACACTTGCTACCATTTCTCACCAAACCACAGAAAGGGGAAGGAAAATATCCCCTGTACTAGGGGAGGAAGTCCAGAACAGGGAAGAAGTGGGATACGAGTGTCCATGTAGCAGTCTAAAATGAGGAATCAGCAGGAGGGGCAGAGGCAAGATTTGAAGGCGAAGGTAGCCAACATGTCTAAATGTTGCCACGTGTAACACTCACTCTGCCTCCTCTCGCCCATCCCCTCTCAGGAAGAAAGGGCCTAAAAACTGTGAGGGGAATAGGAATGGAACTTCCTTGGAAAAGGCTTGCCTCGTTTCGAGCCCACCGAGTAATGTCCTTTTCTTTTTTGTTGTTTTTTAAAGATTTTATTTATTTGACAGAGAGAGACACAGCGAGAGAGGGAACACAAGCAGGGGGAGTGGCAGAGGGAGAAGCAGGCTTCCTGCGGAGCAGGGAGCCCGATGCGGGGCTCGATCCCAGAACCCTGGGATCGTGACCTGAGCCGAAGGCAGACGCTTAACGACTGAGCCACCCAGGCGCCCCAAGTAATGTCCTTTTCAACTGAACATTTGCACGCCTCCCCCATGGCACATTGGGTTCCAGGTTTCTGTCCTTAAGAAACATACACATGTGTGCATAGCAGTCATGGCAAGCTGGTTCCCTTCTTAGCAAAAAACCAAAAATCTAAACATCTATCAGTGGGGAGATGTTACATAAATTACTGTACATGTATGCTTTGGAATCCATATAAGGGTTGAAAAGCATGAACTGGCACGGGAAACTTCCTAAGTCCTACTATTGTTGAAACACTTTTAAAAAGCAAACTGTAAAAGATTATGTAACATTTAATTCCATTTATGTAAAAATAAAACCATACATACGAAATTACGTATGTATGTATATGCATGTATGTGTGAATAAATATGTAATAAACTGAAGAAGGTCTGGGAAAGACCCAATAAATTGATGAGTTGTTATTTCTGAGAAGAGTGGATTTTTGTAGTTCAAATAAGACTTTTTTTCCCTCTTGTTTAAATTTTTTGGTATGATAATGTATTAATGTAGCAGGTATCAAACTGAAGTTAAAATTATATAATTATGCTAGAAAGGGAAAGAGGAAGAGAGAAAAGTCCCAACGAATGATGGGAGATGGGTAACCAGTTCTGGTTAACCATCGAGCTCTCCCCCACTTATTACACAACTGAATAACTGGGAACAAATTTTTTTTTTTTTTAAAGATTTTATTTATTTATTTGACAGAGAGAGACACAGCGAGAGAGGGAACACAAGCAGGGGGAGTGGGAGAGGGAGAAGCAGGCTTCCCGCCGAGCAGGGAGCCCGATGTGGGACTCGATCCTGGGACTCCGGGATCATGACCTGAGCCGAAGGCAGTTGCTCAACCAACTGAGCCACCCAGGCGCCCTGGGAACAAATTTTGATAAAACATTCACCAGTACTTCAACATTTGAGTTATATTTTCGTGGTCATTATCTATTTTACTTTATCTCTAACACCATCATTGTAGTAATATATAATTTCCAAAAAGAAGGGGACATAGAGTCAGAGAAACACAATGGCCTCACAGCTACAAAGGGCAAGGAGGTTTTTCACCTCGAAGATGTGTTGATCAGAGTAGATATCAACCAACAGCCTCTAAGTATGTGGTTCTCATTCCTTCATCAAGAAGGCTCACCCTCTGGGCGCCTGGGTGGCTCCGATGGTTAAGCGTCTGCCTTCGGCTCAGGTCATGATCCCAGGGTCCTGGGATTGAGCCCCGCATCGGGCTCTCTGCTCCTTGGGAGACTGCTTCTCCCTCTGCCTCTCTCTCTCTCTCTGTCTCTCATGAATAAATAAATAAAATCTTTAAAAAAAAAAAAAAAAGAAGAAGAAGGCTCACCCTCTGTCCTCCTGTCCTTTCTTCATCTGGTAGCAGTGGTTCTCAAGCCTCAGCCTCCATGAGAGGCCCAGTGGAGACCTGGAAATGTAGACTCAGGGACCCAGGCCCAGGGCTTCTGATACAGCAGGCCTGCAAGCCTCCTGGTGAGACCACACTCTGTGCCCCATCTCCATCGTTTTCTAGTTCTGTGACCTTGGGGAAGTCACTAAACCTCTCAGTGCTACCATTTTTTCATTTGCAAAATGGGGCTATGATAGTATGTACCTCACTAAGCTGTGGGGATTTCATGCCTGGCTCTGAGTAAGGATTACCTGTAGTAGCTGCTGTTATTTTGATGAAGAATATGATGATCTCAGTTACTATTATTATTAGGGGGCAAGGCCCAGGAATCTACATTTAACAGGTGATTCTGCAGTCCACTGCATTTTGAGAATCACTGCTTACACTCATGATTCCCTCAGGTAGGAGAAAGGACAGACAAAAAACAACGCTCAAGGAAAGTCAAAGCAGCTAGCCAGCTTTCACTACTGCTTCACCCAGTTAGCAATGCTGGATTTCACCTTCCTGCATGCCTGCTGATGGTAGAAAGCTCTTCCAGAAGGGCTCTCTCTGCTGGGAAGCCTGGTAGGTCCACACCCTCCACCCATTCCACCAGGTCGATACGTGTTGCACTCACCTCTCCAACAGGCCTGACCACACTGTGGCCTAATCTGTTTGGTGAGCAACTTTAGAATGAGACTTAGGTGGTACCCCTGAATGTAAATGCCCTTCAAAATACAGATGAATTAAGTCCATCAGCTCTCTGCTTACCATGCGTTAACTCATCCAAAACCAGACGCTCCATTTCTTTGCTAAGGAAAATTAATTGCCTATTATTCCCTGATCTGATCAAAATTATTTGACCCTGAGACAATCTTGCCTAAACATCACTCTGCTCTAAAATACAGTATTATCAACAAACTTCTCATTAATACGATTCCTTCCTGAGTCACCCTCCTTGAATCAGAAAAGCCAAAACCCCCAGTATTGGCCTGGAGGACGCTGTTTGGAAAAGGACTTACGAAAAACACAGCTACTGTCTCTGAATTTCTGCTGCACACTAAGGGTTTGTTGTTGTCCCCCCCGTGTGAACAAAGGGCACAAAAGGGTTAAGGAGAGGGCCATCCAGATTCCTTTGGAAACCAAATCCAGAATGGTCTGTGGGTTAACACTAACATTTTCTCTCTACCCAGGTAATGCTCCTCTTGATTCTCTCTTTCCTGTCCTTCCTTCACTGTACCTGCTCTTTGGTTTCAGCTGTTTGGCTTTAATCTTTCCCAGTGCTAAAATCCAAGATACAACCTCGATGCCCAAAAATGGAGAATGACCCAGTGAATGGTGATACCTTCCCACAACAGAATCGTATGTACTGGGTGTTATACGAAAACAATGAATCATGGATCACCACATCAAAAACTAATGATGTATTGTATGGTGACTAACATAACATAATAAAATTAAATTAAATTAAAAAAAAAAAAAGAATCGTATGTACCCATCAAGGGCCAATATTTCCAAGTAAGTTGAAAAGATATTATGCCCTGAGGTTAAGTGGAAATTTTTTTTTAAATAATGCAACATAAGTTCTAAGATATTAGCTAGATTAACACTCTTACACAGGAAAAAATACAGAAAGAAATATACCAAATATTAACAATTGTAACTTCTGGGTGGTGGGATTATGAGTAAATTTATTTTCTGCTTTCCCACTGTTCAGACTATTTTTCAAAGTTTCTTCTATGAGCATATGTTACTATTCTGATCAGAAAAACATAAACCAGTAGCTATGAGCACATACAATTGTGTCTCTTAAAATCCTGGAGACAAATTCTGTGTGATGGAGTAGAAACAGAGAAAATGAAGTAGGTAACTCTAACATCAACCACCAGAGCTTGAGAAATCTGACGCATTCATGAGTCTCTCTCACAAAGGACCACCTCAGGGCAGGTTGGGGATTTTGATCTCCCCCAAAAGCCTGACACCACTATCAGAAAGAGATCTCAGGACACTGAATTCGCTGGTCTATTCTTGGGCCCAGTTTAATTTGAAGTAGCTTATCTTCTTAAGCCCAAAAGAACACTCAGGAAATGGATGTGTCTTGGGTGTCTCTTCCCCTTGGAAGATTAGGATAATCAGAGATAAGCAAGAATGATTATGCAGAAAATAGCAGGACAAGCAGGAAAGACAGTGACACAGTACAGCAACAGAAAGTTCCCTTCTGTATCACAGTTAATGGGGAAATGAACCAAAAGCCTTGGGCATGTTCCCTTAACACATGACCCCTCCGCTGACACCTCCGTTCTGTGGTAGCCAACTGGCCTCTCACTGGCAAGGCAGCCTTGCTAATCACGGAAAGATAAAGATGGCAAATAAGCAGTTTAAAAATGAAAGAATGAAGAGAGGAGCTTCTTCAAGGTGAAACAACAGTAACGTGGACACACATCGGCTTGCTAATGTGTTTTCACTGGAATCACTTTATCTGACCATCTGCTTGGGAGATTCCTGACAAATGAACATTTCAGGCCTTGCATTGATAGCTCTCGGAAGTCACATGGGTAAAACATCTGACTCCCATCTCACAGGAAGGGGGTGATAGATAAACGGTTGATTGAGAAGGCTCTGAAAAAATATCATCCACCCTACTTGTCCCTGTTCCAAAAGGCTTTGGAAGGTATGTTTTTTATAGTCAAGCCCAACAAGTATTTAAAGAGCACCTACTATACTTACATTAACTGAGAAATGCTTACACACCAGGCACTGTGTTAAGCACTTTGAATGGACCTTTCCATTCAATTCCCTCCAACGCAATTATTATCCCCATCTTATAGGAGGGAACTGGGGGAGACAGATTCCAAGTCTCCACCTGTTCAAGTGGAAATGCTGGTGTATGCTTTTTCCTGGGCTGCCAGAATAAATTACCAGAAGCTTGGTGGCTTAAAACAACAGACATTTCTTCTCTCATAACTCTGGAGACCAGGAGCCCCAAATCAGGGTGTTGGCAGGGCCACACTTCATCTGAAAGCTCTAGGGAAGAGCCCCTCTTTGCTTTCTCCTTCCTCCTGGTGACTCCAGGTGCTCCTCGGCTTGTGGTGGCATAACTCTAATCTCAGCCTCTGTTGAGTTCTATTTCACTTTTTTAGTTTTTATTTTTTTTTAACAATTATTATAATTTACTACAATAACCATGGTTATTAATAAGTAATTGGGCATTAATTCTTGAAATGTGGATTTTATGTAACAGTGCACTTTGAAAAGTTCACAGGATCTTTGTTCAACATGGAGACTTGTGGGTGGTCATTAAAAACGGGCTTTAGAACATTATGGAACGACGAAGTCATGGAGATGAGTGCCACATGCCGGGAATAGAGTCAACGGTACTATAATAGGGTACGCTTGTATGGTGAGAGACGGTAGCTACACTTGTGAACACAGCAGAACATGTAGTTTGCAGACCACCTTGCTGTACACCTCCAACTAATGTAACTCTGTGAGTCAACTATACTTCATTGAGAAAACATTTTTTTTAATGGGCTTTAGTTGGCCTGGTATCTGTAGAGTTCTTCTGATGGTTTTTTAAACCTCCCCACCATCCAAAAAAAAAAAAAAGTGTATATTCTTCTGGGGGATACAAATCACCTGGTACTAGGTCAAGATCTAGTTTAGTGGTTTTCCCATCCAGACTGCACACTATATCTCTTGGGAGCTTTTTATAAAAAAAGGATACCTAGCCCCCTCCCCAGAACAACTGAACCGGAGTCCCAGGAAACAGAGCCCAGGTATTTATCTCTGCCTCTTTCATAATATGGTTGTCTTCTCTGTGTGTCTGTCTGTCTGTCTCCTCTTCTTGATGTAAAGACACTAGTCATATTGGGTTTGGGGACACCCTCATCCAGTATGACTTGATCTTCACTAATTACACTTCCAAAGATCCGATTTCCAAATAAGTTCACATTCTGAGGTTCCTAGTGGATGTGAACTCTGGCAAACACCGTGCACCCCGGGACTGCAGGATTCCAGCGTGGCCGTGTGACTCCAGAGCCCACATCCTGAGCCACGATGCTCTCGGTGCCCCTGAGGGCCCCACCCTGTTAGACACTGGCCACACACACTCTAGGTGATGTCAGACTATGACCTGGCTCCCAGCCCCGAGGAGCTAATGATTTACTGAATGCAAATGAGGTGATGAAGGAGGAAAAGCACATACTGGAAATACCTCTGTGGACTTCTGTGTGCCACAGAAACATGGAGGGGAAGGGACAAGTGATGGCTGGGGGCTTGAGCATCTGGACCCATGGGGAGGAGAGACCTGAGCTGAGGCCAAGAGGCAACACCACGAACAGCATGCTCAGGAAAGAGTGCATGCCCTGGAGGACCGTGGGAAATGAAGTTGGTGTAAGGGTATTTTAGAGAGGCTTCAAAGGCAAGGGAAGGAAATTTGATTCAATTTGGAAGGAAAAAAAAATTAATCGGGGCCAAAATGATAAAATTCGGGCTTAATTTAAAGACTCCTCTGGCAGAGTAAGGCAGGGCAAGCGTGCAGCCTGGAAAAATGGCTGACACTTCTTGACAAAATAAGCTGTGCGCATGTGTGTACCAACACCCAGGGGCATCATGTTTGCATCTTCTCTGTCACATTTCAGCAACTTGCCTTAGAAAGTAAACCGAACATGCAGTATGTCCACCAAACCTTCACCTCTCCGTTAGGAGAGTCCCCGTTACTACCAACCTCCCCAAACTCACACACACAGACACTAGCTTCCCTCCCAACACCCACTTGCACCCCAGCCAAGAGCTGAGTGAAGAGGAAGGTGAGAAAAAGAGAAATAAAAATGCCAAAGCAGCAGCCAGAAGAGAAGGCGGCCAAGACATAAATCACCTTTGCACCGCTCACAACAGGCTCCCCTTTGCTTGATGGCGAGGGCACAGTCTCTCGACAGCACGGGGCACTTCTCTCTCTTACAGGTCACTTCCTTGTTCTAGGCAGAAAGAGACAAGAGACATTTGAAAGAAATTCCAAACAGAACCCCCCAAATGCTGACACATGTCTGAGGTTTTGCTAGCCTCCCTCTTCCTATTTTGCTTTCATCTTGGCAAGAAACACTCACGCAAGCATTTTGCTCTCTCTGGAACAGAAATATTCATCCAGAAACACAGGACTTTTGAGATTAGGGGCACATGAGAGAGGAATGAAAAGTCCCCTCTTTAGAAACCAATGTCACCTAGATAACTGAATGCCGAGAGCAAAGCTTTCTCCCACTCTGTTCTAAGGTTTCTTTTTAGTACACACTATAGAAATGATAATATTTGTGTAAATCATATTTTGCCCATTGGGCTACCTGGGCCAGGACTGCATCGTGAGAACAAAAATATTTGCACACAGCCTTCCAACAATCCTTAATAGTAGAGTGCATTAAAATGCAGCAATCTAAAGTTCCAACTCAAATAATGACAAAGTTGAGTATTGAATCAGCTCAGTAAGAGAAAAAATAATATTCCCCATGGCAAGCAGAGACACAGTCGTCAGTGTTTTATAACCATGGGACAGCTGCATTATATTAGCACTTATGCTAATGAAGTGTGGTGAACATTTGCATCTTCGGTTTTATCCTGAAAGGTTAGCTATTAAAATGTCTCAGAGAAGATCCAAACATTATGTATATGCCTCTTTATACACAGGCTGGATCTACGTGTGCCGAAAATACCATGTCACAAAACTTAACAAGGTTTGTAAGTTTCTTCTATATGCTACATGCTAGGTGTTACGGCTTTCATTCCTATTAAAATTCTCTGAGATAAGTTTTATTACTATCCCCAGTTTATAAACAAGAAACCTGCTGCTCAGAGAAGGTGTAAGACCTGAGTAATTGATTCTCTTCTTTTCCCCCTTTTTGGTGTCCTTTATGTGAGAAGGGGGACTCATGGAGCTAGCCTCATTTACTCCTACAATCCTGTGGTCCTCATCCTAAGCTGCAAATCAGGACCCCTGTGTGGTACTTCACAAAGACTGGCACTGTTGCCCAGCCCCTGTAGCTCAGATCTGATGGATCCTAAGGACCAGGCCTAGATGTTTTCCCAAGCTCCCCAGGTAATTCCAATGTGCAGCCAGAGCTGAGAACCACTACTCTGCAGAGAGCATTCTTGTGCCCAGTGAGGCTGAGATGAGTTCGGGAGCTGTCCACAGTCCCTCACTGAAGGCAGATGTACCATCTGAACCCAGATGTCCCAGCTCCAAGCCCTCCCAAGTTGCCCTTTCCTCACCCTGTCCTTTCATAAGGGTGGTGGAATCAAGGCTCCCTACAAGTCACAGCCCTTCAGTGGATTCTCATAATTTTTCTTAAATTACAAACATAATGCGTAGTATGGTCACAATTCAAATTAAAGAGGTCTGTTTTAAAAAAATTAAGTGTCCCTCCACTACCACTAAAGTAATCATGAACAATGACCAGGTATATATACCGTTTGGCATTATTACCAGTGACTTCATTTGGCAGAGTACAGTTCCCGCAAGCCGTCGTTTGATACCGATGCCCCCCCACCCCCGCCCCAAGACGTCTGTGAAATGAACACACTTTCTGACCAGAACATCTGTTAGCATGGCTCATGCAAACCTGGCTGCAGCTTCAGGGAAGGGCCATCCCCAAGGGCATCTCCTCTCTGAAGGGAAAAATCCTCAGACATGGGGAGTTCAAAGCTCTGAGGGCAGTCACAGTGAGTGACAATTAGGGGTCTGATAAATAGGAAGATGCACACTTTCTTAAATATAGGAACTCTTTGCTAAATTAGAAACCTGGGAGCCAGTCAAAATCCGTAACAGGATCCCCAAATTCACAATAGCTTGTAACTACAGTCCAGCACAAAAGTTATTCCAACCAGATGGTTTGTAGCTTCACATCTGGAATTTTTTTTTGGTACACACACACGTACACAAGCACACACACACACACACCCCAAACCTAAACTTTAGTTGTAGGTTTAGTGGGGGATTTCCCCCCCCTTCTAATAACATTTGGAGTTTTTTTATATTCTACCAAACTGCCATATCTGATCATTTCCCTGGTGTCTAGTTGGCATGGATATGAAGCACATGCTTAGAATCCCAGGACCTCGAAGAAAGTAAGAAAAACTAGAGAATTGCTCGTAAGAGGCTGATTCCTCTGTCTCCTTAATTGAGTCCAGCAGCTACAGAGTAAATTTAAGCACAGGTTAATTAAGACCACTCGCTCCGCTTTCACTGACTTTGCCAAGACACCAACGCACTGGGCTCCAGCCAGTGGCCCTGGTGAGAAGTGGCGTACACAAAGCCATGCCTGCAGGGGTCCATCTCCACCGGCCTCCTCATCCCCCTGTGAGCCAGGTGTCCTCTGCCCTGAAGCAAGGCCAGGGCTCATTCGGTTCACTTTTCCACTCAAGAAATCTCTTCTGGTGCTGATTCGTACTTAACAAATACGTTCTATGTCCAGGGCTCTGCGCTAAGAATTTTATATGCATTATTTCACACACACACACACACACACACAAATCCACATCACCCCCATTTTACAGACGGGGAGCCAAGGTTAAGATTCTTGCCCAGGGTCACGCAAAAGGCAGATTTGGAATGCAAACAGAGGTCTGTCTGACTCCAAAGGCAAACATTTAAATGCTGCACTTTGCTACTTCCCAGGCACTCAGGATACGGACAAGAACAAAACAGTGTCCCGGCCCAGCGGCCCCAGGGGAGACTGGTGCCTCCCCTGTGGTGAAATGAGCTCTCTAACAGGAGCTGTGTCATCACCAACCATGGGAGGGTCTACAAATACCAGCTGCTTTCTGGTCATGAGGATGGTTATGCCATTTTGGATGCTGTGCCGATCGTACCTCTGAAAGCCAGACTGCCTTCCTTGAACAAACTATCCAGAGGTTCCAGCTTGGGTTTGAATCTCTCCAAATCTAAGCAACAGAGAGAGTGGTAGAAAAGCACTGGAGAAAAATGTCAGAACATTCTAAAAGAAACGGACCTAGCCGGTGTAGAAGAGTAATAAACCTTATCACATTTTTCATTCTCAGTCTCTGTCTCCCGGTGTTTATCCCTTTCTAGGGTCAGCCAGCCTGTGATTTACCTGCTGTCAAAGGCGTCGGCATGATTGCCTCCTTTCTGAGAGACCAAATATATCAAAACCCAAAACACAGCCTCTGGAGGCACATGAAATGAAGTGCCAACACGCAAAAATAAAAGGGGGGCATAGGGAGTAAAAAAGAAAAAGTCTACATGGCTGGCAACAAAGTTCTATAAGGTTGTGAGCCAAACCACAGCCTCAGCCACAGCCAAGTTCAAACAGGATTCCGGCAGCCAGCTTGCTGTGCCTGAGATCTGCCACTAGGTGGTAGCACAGAGTTCCCTGGGCTTCGGAACTGGGACGATGAGGGGCTCCCGAACATTTTTCAGTGTCTGGTGTGGAGGGACATGATCTCTCACTGAAGGCGGGCAGGGGCTATAGAGAAGATAGATAGCCGATCACCACTGTGAGGTTTTCCTGTCTGCTTTCTGCAACTAGAAAAAAAATGTTTTTGACATGCTTTTTTTGTTCTATTTCAAGCCAATGTCTTGAAGATATTTTTTTCTAAGATTCTTCCAGGACCAATCCTATTATGAAATATGGAAAGTATTACCTGACCTTTCACTTATATTTAAGAAATAATAATAAAATAGAAATCTGGAGAGGAAAACACAGCAGCTAATAGGATGAGACTGATCAGGGAGAAATGTCAGCTGACAAATACTCTATTTTTAGACTCTGAAACAGCATCACAAATCTCTTGAAATAAGAATTAAAACAAAAATACCTGGTGCCCTGCCTGCTGAGACTCCAGGGCCACGTTAGGAAGGTGGCAGACCCCACGAGTCTCTTCCTCTAGAAGATGGCATTATTTTCCTTCCATCCTTGTCTCTTATGAAAGCAAAGCCTGCCTTGGAGGCAAACAGCTGTCATTTGGCAAACTAGCAAATTCTAAGTGCCAGATCCTTTTTCAGAAAATCAAGAAGGCTGCGAAGTTGTTATACTTCTTTCTGCCCAAATGAACAACACTCAGTATGTCAATGAAGCCTACAGACCAGGTTGTATCAGAGAGGAGATGAAGGGGTGAACAGTGGCTCTCTTCCTTAAATTAGAAACCCTGCCGACTTGTGCCCCTCCCAAACTGCAAACCTCCATGGGGGCGAACCCATAGTAACCCTGAATGGTCTGTACCCTTCATCATCGGCTACTGTCCAGGGGATGGATGACCACTCTCAGAAGTATAGGTACTTAGCCGTGAAGTTCTAGAGCAGCCAAAAAAAAAAACCCAGGACGTGACACCCAGGCCATAGTACTCAGTGCTGCTGGAGTGAGAAATCATGCCACAAGCTTCCCCTCTAGTCTCCAGAAACGTCTACAGTGTTGGAGGCAACAAGACGTCAGACACTGGCAGGTCACACAAAAACTCCCGTGTAACTTCTGGCATCAAGTGAGAATTTCACCTTGACTCAAAAGCCATCGTGGTCGGTGAGCACAGATAGGACACGGTGACCCTTAATCGAATTATTTTTATCAGTGAATTTATCTGAAGTCCACACACGATGATGGTTCACTATTTGAGTCTGGAGACTGCTCACAGAGGAATTTGTTTTTAGGAATACAAATGTCTTGTGTCAAGCTTCCCCAGGAGGAAGGTTGATCCGACATCAGCACATGTATACTCTGTGGAATTTCTAGCCTCCCCATGCATGAAGTCAAAGAGGTCAACTTTTCCTTGAAGTTCCCCATTGTAACCCAATTCCAGCCCCAGAAGAGCCAAAGGGAACTTTATGGTGCTTTTGAACGCAGGTCACAATTTCTCCTAGGCAATATTATAAAACTTCTCATAAACAGAAGAATAATACTTCATGTTTACATAGCACTTTTCTTCTAAAGAGCTCTGCAGACATTATTTCATTAATCCTCACAGGTTTCTTAAGATTCGCAGATGGTGGAATGGCACACAATAAAATTAAGTGTCTCAGGTCCCTCGAAGAGCTAGCTAGCAGTGGACCTGGGAACACAGCCTGGTTCCCAGGCCTGGATTAAGGGGCCAGCCGGGGAGGTTAGTTGCTAAGGCACAGCATTAAAATTTATGGGTGCATCATATTAGAATTAGGTTAGCTCCTACTCGACTATTGAGATTTTAGGAATAGATTAATATATAGCTGAGCTAGTCTGGAAATTTTCTGGAAAGAGGCCATCTGGGTCAGACAGGCGAGGTCTCCTGCCCTTGTTGTAAGGTAACCAGTTAAAGGTGCCACACAAGGGCTGGGCGGAGACTTGGGCAAACAGACCTGACTGCAGAATGTCACAGTTCTAGAATACAGAGATGTAGGCAAAGGCTGAAAGAAAAGACCCAGAAGGGACAGGTTCCATTGGTTGTCAGTGGCTTTGATAAATGGGACATAAAATATAGTGATTCTCTGGAACATATGGTCAGGGGAAATCCTTTGCAAGTGAGCATGAGCACTCATAGAGGAGACAACACAAGTTTGTACCTGCTCCAGCCTGTCTCCTTTGGACAAAATCTGTTCTGAACCTCCGAGAAAATAATCACTGGGAGGATGGGGGGAAACCGAGATAGTTCAGTGGTTGGCAGTAGCAGTATTAAATTTGATTGATGATTTATTGTCTTAATTAAGCTTTTACTTGCTTGTTCTTTATTACTGATAGTACAACTGACTTCCCCATAATTCTTGCATAGAATGAGCTGGAAGAAAAAAAAGAAAAGGCAGTTCGGTCCACTACAAAGCCTTAGTATACAAGATGAGGCTCTGAGCCATATCTCTCAGCTCAATGAAAGTAGGGAAAAACAATGGAGAGAAAGAAAAAAAAATTAACAAAACCATTTCTAAGATGAGGAAAGGGTGTTTGATAGGGAAAATGACTCAAACTTCCCAGCCAAGAGAATAGTCTCCCAAAACCTCTTTTCTTTCCCAATCGATGAGGTCCTAAGATAGATACAAGAGGTGGGGGATGTCTGACGTCTGTAGGAAAGGCGGCAGGTGTCAATGGCCCTTGCTTCTAATGTCAATTAGCATTTCCAGATCTTTCTGAACCCCCAACCTCCACCACTTTTGCAAATCCCTTCCATAGCCAGAGCGAGAGAGCTGATCCATTGCTAACCAAACAGTGAAGCGGCATATAGTTTTCTGGGCAGCTTGCTGAACTATTAAGAATAATAGCACCTGGTATTTATAGAAAATCTACTATTTACCAGACTGTGCTAAACATGTTTTATGTATTGTGTCCTTTTTAACCCTTGCATCAAGTCTCAGGAAGGTACCAATCTACCCCTATTTTATGGATAAGAAGACTGAGGCACAGAGAATGTTAATGCCTTAGCCAGGTTTACACATAGCTAGGAAGGGCAGAGATTCAAAGGCAAGACTCGCTGATACCAGAGAAGGTGATTTAACCACTGTGCTGCACAGCTTGGTTCAGAGGCTAAGATGAGCCATCTCTTCCTCGTCACTAGGAATCTAAATGTTTGCCTTTGCTAAGCACTCCCCATTTTCAGACTATTATAAACCTTAGTGGTTTATGGTTTCATTTGGATCACACGAGTAAAAATAGTGCATTTTAAGATAGACAGATTAAGTCTCTGGCTTGAAACTCAGAACGAGTCTCAGTCTCTGAGGACCCGGTCATTTGCAAGACAGATCAGAACCTAGATCCGAAGCCTCCACGTCCTCTCATTTCTTCCTGGATTTGAGCAGGAGGGTGCCTCCCGCGGAAGACTGGCAGCCTCCAGAGGCTATCCTTTTGGAGTCTAGAGGTAAAAATACCTTGCAAGAATATATTTTTGGAGACTTAATGTGAAAGCATCTTGCAAGAACATCACACAATTCATCGCGCTACATCTGGGAGTGTTATTCTTTCTTCCTCCTGGCTAGGCTCAGCAAGCCTTTACCCCAGAGACCCGGACCCTGGCAAATGCCGCCTTCCCCGGCCAGGCTAACAGTGCAAACTCTGAACAAAGCTGCTCTTGAAGCTCAGCCATTTAAAAGACTTTATGAAGCCCACTGGGGCCCCCCGATTATTTTGCAACAAGTCATATCCCATGAAGAAATTCACTTCTCTGCAACACAAAACAGAGGGAGATTAAAGAAAATGGCAGGAGGGGCAGGAGGGGTGGAGAAAAGAAGTAAGACGCCCTGCTGTTCTGTCTGGCCAGAATCGTGTCTTTTAGTACCCATGTCCTCTACAAAGACGATGTTCTGATGATATATGGCCCTAATACATCACTAAATGACAGTGCTCTCCTGATATTGTACCTTGAAAATATGACACGTGCCAGCAGAAGCAACGGGGGATTAATAAGGAGGCCTTTTCATATTTAACTTACCTGACATTTCAATTCTTTTTTAATGGGCTTTAGTTTGTTGGAAGGGATTGTTTGGGGTCTTATGCTGTTTAAGGATGTAGGTCTGGCTTTTTCTTTTGCCTTTTCAAGGAACTCTCAGAACAAAGAAACACAGACCATTAGAATGTCCCAGCTACCCAAGTACAACTCTGATTTAAAACAGGCCAGTGTCAAACAGCTCCTCATTCTGTTTAATCATATTTTGAAATAGAACCAAAACATTAGAGATGGCAGAACACAAAAGAAATAACCACCAAATAAAAATAGTAGCCCAAAGAAAGTAGCACTGCCTGGTTTTTATTAGACTGTACATCGTCTGAGCAAGGGGTCAGCTGGCAGCTCCACGCTCACGGAACTATAATGGATGGAACCCAGAGTAGCCAGTTTGGACCACCGGACGCCGTCACAGATGCAGCTTTGACAACTCGGGCTCCCAGAAGCAGGACGGAAAACCAGAAGGTGGACCTTGTCCCCTCCTGCCAGGGGAGAGGAGCCAGGTGTGTGAACTGAGAGGAGTAAAGGTGGCCATCCTTTCTTTATTTGACCCCAAGCTTACTCCTCTCCCCTCCCCAGGCAAAAGGGAATCAAAGAGCTGGGATGTGGGATGGATCTGGTACTCCAAGAAAATGTCCACGTGCTCCTGACTCGGGGCTCGAGAGGGGCTGGAGCCCTGCAAAGCCTCAAACACAAGCGGTCCAGCCACCTCTCCCAGCACCTCTGATTATTTTACATTGCTGTGCGCCCTTCAGCACATGAAGAATAATGAATCTGGTTCTTCCTCCACCCGAAAAGAAAACAAAAAGGAAAGGGGAGATAAAATTCTACGAACATCTGTCTGCATTTCTGGTGAGTTCTTTTACTCTCCAGATCATGGGAGCCCAACTCCAACCACCAGCAAGACCTATGACGCAGAGGGCAGAAGCCAGCTTCCCACCCTTTGGGGGACAGCATGGAGCTTGCCCACCAGGTTGGCAGGGGGACTGGAGAGACTGAGGAGTGAAGGTGAAGGAGTTAAAAACAATAATAAAATCGGAGCAACTTCCACTGGAAAGGCTGCAATATGATGTTCAGGAAGGACAGATGAAGATATGACTTCGGCAGTGCCTTTTCTGGCCCACGGCCATGCGAAAGCTGGGCTCCCTGGCCATACAAAGGGGCTGAGAACTCAATGAACCCTTTTAGTAGTGCACATAGATGATTCTCTGCCAAGAAGGAACATGTCCGAAATATGCACGCAGAATGTCTTAGACCCCATTTGTGTCCTGCCTGGGTGACTGGCGGTGGCAAACCATGTCTTCACGTGGCCAGCCCTGAAAGGTGCCCCCCTCGTCAGCACAGGCCACTGCCTGTGTCACCCACAGTGGGTGGGACTCACCAGGTCCTCAAACGCCCCCGACTCCTGTGGGTCAACAACAAGCCACTGAACAGATTTTTCATAGGACAGAACAGAAGCGTTTTCACAGGTTGCGCATGAAAGCCCGCACGCTGTTGGGAGCTACAAAAATACCTTCTCTTGACAAGTAAATGGAGCTGACATCACAGGGAAGAGGCAGGGCGGAGGGGCTGCTCGCAGTCCATCTGTCATCTTGACAAAGTAACTTTCTGGTCACTAGTGAGACACTTTTAAAGACATCTGCACAATTGACCCCGACCACCAGCAATCACAGAGGCTTTCAAAGGGACCCCTGGGATGGCAGGCTTTAGAGCTGGTTCCTACCGTCCTGCCTCCGGATAACGGTAAGGGCGGTGTGATGCATCAGGTGCTGGAAAGATCCCTGTTCCCAGGTCGTCCTCACATCGATACTGACTACAGAGGGTGTCTAGTGAGCCTGAGGAACATCAGATGGGGGAGCAAAGGGAAGCATGGGACCTCTAGCTGGCTGGAACTGAAAAAGCCAGACCCAGATAGCATTCCCATATGAGGACAATTCTGTGAGCTAGGGTTGGTCTGACTCATTCACCAGGGTCATTAGCAGCATGTTCTCTTCACCAAGGCCTTCCCAAGGGCCACATGCAGGTGTCAGAAGAAACTAGAGAAGCCACAGATTTATTTCATAGGTTTAGAATGCAGTTTGAATCCACTAGCTTTCATTTTCAAATTCATTAAACAATCAACAAATGCAACCTTTGCATATAATCCACATTTGATTAAGGTGTTATAAAGAAATAAAAGTTGCATCTTGCAACTGTAAAATGTCTTAGGTAAAGCATAAAAATACCAACATACTGAATTTTAATTCATATTCCAAAACTGATAATGATCATGCTACCAAGTATGAGCAGAAGAAATTCTTTAAAAAAAAATAGCTTTCTATAGGAAAAATTTTGTTTTATAATTGTTATTGTTTATAATTATATATTTTACTCTGACTATATTATTGTTTACTGGCAACAACTTTTCATCTTTTAATGTATTTGTATAATTTCCCTACCAATCAGACTTGATATGCAAAGTCATGTGAGCTATGAAAAAGGCAAACCATTATAGAAAAAGCAGAATTTGGAGTAGAAACGAAATTTCATGATTTAATTTTGGTGGTTGGAATTAGTTAGATCTTCAAATTATGGAATCAAAAAAATTAAACACGAATAGCACATCCTCATTTATCTGACCTATAAGCACTGACTGGGCCCAGCATTGTCTCAGGCCCTGGGGGTACAGCATGAACATCAGATTCGACATCCTCACATGGCCGATATTCTAGTTGGGAGACCTACAGGAAACCAATATCTGCATGGTAACAGGCACTGACAAGGACTTTGGAGAAAATGAAGCAGGACAAGGGCACAGAGTGACAATGTGTACTGGGGAGAATGGAATCCAGTCAAGATGCTTTCTCTGTTTACATCCTTACCCTAGGTGATTTTATGCAGATTCATGGCTTAAAAACCATCGATATGCAGAATGTTCCCACATTCATGCCCCCAGCTCTCTCACCCTTCAAGTGCAGACTCCTATCCAAATGTACCCATGAATGTCCAGGAAGCACCTGCCACTTAAGATGGCCCCAACAGAGATCTCTGTCCCACCCCTCCCCTAAATCTTTCTGAGCCTCCACTAAGGAAACATTTCCTCTGAGACCAGAGTGAGGGGATGAGAATAGGTAATATATTGGATAAGTATGTTCCACGTACAGGAAAGAACAAACGCACCCTTGTGCAATGGAAGGGGAGGCCGGAGGCAGCATCAGGAGCCAGATCTGGGAGGGCCGTGCAGACCACGGTTATACTTCAGACTGTGTTTCGACTGAGATGAGAAGTTACCAGAAGGTCTTTCATAAATAACTGAAATAATTGGATATATACTTTTAAATGGTCGCTGGTTGATAATATATCATCCAGAGGCAAAAAAAAAAAAAAAAAAAAAGGTGATCATGGAGGTAGTCAGAAATTCTCAGGTATATTTTCAAGTTTTGCTGTCAAGATTTGCTAATAGATTGAACATAGGGTATAAGAGAAAGAGGAATCAAAAACCCCGTGGCTGACGGCCTGAGAAAATGGAACACTGCGGTTGACATTGCTGGCTGGAAAAGACTAGATTTGGGGAAGGGGTGGGGCAGAGATCTCTGTTGGGGGCCACCTTAAGTCAGAGGTGCTTCCTGGACATCCATGGACACATTCAGATAGGAGTCTGCCCTTGAAGAGTGAGAGACCTGGGAGCATGAATGAGGGAACATTCAGCATATCGATGGTTTTTAAGCCATGAATCTGTATAAAATCACCTAGGGTAAGATGTAAACAGAGAAAATGTCTTGATTGGATCCTGGGGCCCTCCAATATTTAAAGTTTGAGAAGATATGAAAGACCCAGCAAAAAAAAAGGTCCAGGAAGGAGTAGCCAGATAAACAAAATTCTTATAAATCCATCATGCAAATCTAAGAGAATACTACACATGCGAAGTCCTTCCACACACACACACACACACACACACACACACACGCACACCTGTACCAAATCACTGCCTGAGATTATTACATGAATCCAGTGACCACCAGGGGTCACCTTCTTGCAGCACCTGCCACCATGCCAGATACCTAGAGACCAGGATACTTCAGGATGGACCTGTCACTGTCAGCCATTGAGGCTCAGTAGATGTCTTGGCCGCTGCTGTGTGCTTCTTGCCCCTACTGCTAATAAACACCATGCCTGCCAAGCTACATCTCTGAGGAAGTAGACTCAAGTTTAGGAAAATTCTGACTGGCTAGAAGAGTTGACAAGAGGACCAATATCCCCAACTAACAAGGCTCAAACCCACCAGAGCCTAGTGACCAAAGTCTAACTGAGTATTAAGGAAGACTGTGGGAGGGAGAGAACATTAACCCTTAGGAGTAATGGAAAGAAAAGGAAGGGAGAAATCCTTTAAGTTTTCCTTCTCAGTTATACTAAGACCTAGAGCCAAAGTCCTGGGATGAATAGAGTCCACAGTCAGACCCTGCTTTCAATTCCTGATCAGCAGCAAATGTGGCTCAAAGCTGGGAGTGTGATCTCATCTACAGCAGGGTAACTAGGATAGAGGGATCTAGGGAAGAGGCCTGGACTCACAGGCAGGCACTGGCCAAGAAGCAGGGAAGCCAACACCCCACAACCACTTTGGGGCTCACTCTGGAAGTGAGCAAGAGGCAGAGAGGCCAGCGGAGAAGCTGGAGCTAAAGATATGTTGCAACTGTGGGATTTGTACTCCTCTCTGTCTTTTCAACAAAGGATTTCCTTCCCAGATATTGCAAGGCTCTTAAAGTTCCCCTGGGCATTCTCTCCACCAGGCTCAACGATATCAGCACATCATCATTAGCAGAAAATATTTACTAACCCCCCACCTGGGCACTCGGCTCTGATCTAAGCCAGCCCTTTAGCTGTTCCTAGCCATCCTTTTCTTGACCCCTTAATCCTTATCACAAATGGCCTGCCCCTGGCCTTCCACCGGTTCTTCCAACTCTGCGTGTGCCAGACGGCTCCCCACCCCATCCCTCACATGTCTGGCCGCCATGGTTTCTGTAGGAAGAACAACCACCCCACTGTAATTCTGTTTGTGCGTCTCATTATCAGGCTGAAACCAAGAATTAGAAACTGAAACTGAGGAAAACAAGACAGAAAACTTGAGGAGTGGTGACATCATGGAAATGCTGAGCTAATAACAGAGAAAGAAAATAACATGGTAAAAAATAATAAAGATGGAGATGATAAAGGTGAAACCCTGGAATAATGGAATGCCAGGCCAACTTAAAAAAAAAAAATTTTAAGGATTCTCATTAAAAGTATGGGAAACAGTTTAGCAATGCAACCAGAATTAAGTGAAGGCAACAGCTCAACTTTACATTCTCCCTGATCAAGGAAAAGAAGGTGCGAGCACAAATGGGGTGGCATAAAGAGAGAGAAAAGAACTCAACTTTCCCAGAATACTTCTGTTCTGGATGAGGAAGGTGTCTGCAGCACAGATAATGGTTAGCAGAAGGAAACAGCTTCTATTATGGAGGTTTGGGAATGGAAGGGCTTGCAGTGGGGTGTCTCCAAACCCCACCTCACCGGGTCCTCCACTCCTTATCAACTACCTGTTTCCTCCAGATGCTGCTGGATCCCAGCAAATCAGTCCGAAAACCCTGGCTTTTTTGTCAAATGGCTACATCTAGTTGGCTCATGCTGAAGAAGCAACAAACATACGTCACATCAGCTTTATCCTGCAGCTGCTGCCCATCACAGAAAGACCAAAGAAAACAGAGTGTATCCCTGTGGGAATCCATCATACAAAAAGGCTGGCAGCAACCCAGAGGGTCAGCCTGTCCCACCCAAAGGCACTAGTCAGGACTCTACCTAACTGGACCGCAGGGACTCCTAAAAACCTAAAACCTGGGGAAGTTATTTGCTGGGTGTCTCTCACTCACCCCCCTCACCCCGGGTGCTTCCTCAACCCTTGTGGTCAGGAAACATTCTCTGAAAGATATCTCAGTGGAGTCTACCCGGGCTGGTGCAGGATTCCTGTACTAGAATCATAATCCCAACTCTGGCTCATCTGCAGTGTGAGCTGTGTCTTGCTTTACTTTTCTGAGCTTTAATTATTTCACCTGTGAAATAGGTTTCTTGAGAAAACCTACCTACCTTAACTCACAGTGTGGCTTTGAAAAAACTGAAGTTCAGGCTTCCCCTAATTTATGAACACAGTATTTATTCATAAAATCATTGTTAAGAGGTGCTATTCTAGATGCTTCGAACGGTAGTGAGAAGTCAGACACGATTCTTGCCTTGAAGAAGCTTAAAGTACAACAGGAGAGACAGCCATGTAAATAATCAACAAAACTTCAGGGTAGGCAGGAGTAAGGGTTATAACGAGAGTGACCAACATAAGTCTTCGAAGAACAAATGATTAATTCCAATCAGGCGACTAGAGGAGGCTTGAGAGTGAAAGGACATGGAGAGAAAAAGTAGCACTTCAATAAATACCATTAACGTGCAAGAGAATTGTGTGAAAGCCCCCACAAAAACAATAATCTATAAATGGGAGTTGACCCACTGTTAGGTTTTGTACCAATAACAGAACTTCAATTGTCCCAAACCCCTATTTAACATGTTGCTTCATCGAGGAATTTACCTATATTTATGTTTCTATTTGTACATCCTTCTCTTTCCACTAACCTCAGTTGGAAAGAGTTTTTCAAAAATGGGCCTCCGTGTAGAGTCACTGGAAGAGTTTATTAAAAATGGAGATTCTCGGTCTCCACCAGACCTTGGAGTCAGAGTCTCTGGAGGAGAACCCCTGAACCTGCATTTTTAACAAGCCCCCTCCTGGTTCTTAGGCACATTACAAACTGAGAGCCAAGGCAAAATCCTTACCACTGACCTGTTAGTGTGAGATAACATAAGCAGTCATGTTGAAGTATCTGGGTGAGGACCAGGAAGAGGGAGGGGCCGCCAGCCACGGGGACTCAATTGCCTGCTCCTGTCACCAGTGCCCAAAACTCTGCTCGAAGGGGCTCCCTGCACACGCACACAACTACTGGTTCAATCCCACGTTCACACTTTTATTTTAGACTCTAGTGATAGAAGGTAGTTTGCAAACTAGTTCCATTATCTTATGTTACACTAAACACATACATATTATGCATGCGCGTGCACATTGGGGTGTGTGTGTGTGTATAACCTATCACAGTCATGGAATAATAATTTGTTCTGATTAATCAAATATTCCAACCAAGAGTTAATATCTGTGGCTTACATTAGTTCATCAATTTGCAAAGAACTCTAGAGCAATATAAGCTATCTAACTTCAAAACTATCTGGAACATAATTTAATCTTTTTGTTCATTTTTTTAAAAAGTGTTTTTCCAATCTCACAGTGCCTCAGGCCACTAGTAACATAAATGCTCAATAAATATGTGCTGAGTTTAATGACCATCAATCATTTTCCTCCTTCAGTCCTGCAACTCAGCTCCCACGTTCCCTGCCGAGCACACACCATGTCCTGTGTTCCCTCTCGTTGGTACGAAAGTGAATGCTTCCCTCTCTACCTCCTCTCCACCCCCACCACCAGCAGAAGGGGTCTGCGGATGTACAGAGAGCCCGTTAATTCAGAGCTGGGGGGCCAGAGATTGAGAGGTGTTCATGTTTCACTATTTCACCACATTTTAGGTTTAGTATATGATCCCAGTGTAAATTCAGCCTTAATTTAAAGGCCCCCTCATTCAGATACATTGCAATAACCTGTCAGAGTAACTCTGTCCAGTGAGAAAGTCTTAAGATGCTCAAAGTATGAATTAGGTTGAACCACAAAAATTGCTGTTTCTTTAATATTCACCAAATATCAAAATTTTCATACACTTCAACCAAACACCAAAATCTGGGAACTGTATACATCTGTCACTTGGCCAAACAGCATGTAAATTACTTTAAGCAAGCTTCTCTTTGCCCTTGTCCAGTGTATGGTTTATACAAAATAGGAAAAAAATGTGCATGTTTTTAATAAATCCCAACTATTCCCCTACACGCATACACACAAGCACTCACAAGAACAAGGAAGCCACTGCTCTGTGGGACATGCATGCCCAGCACATCCCAGTAAGGAGAAAGAAAAGCTAGTTCGTACAAAGGAAACCACCCCTGGACTAATGAGACTGGAGAAAAGGGCATATCCCTGTCCCCTTCCCGGCCATCCAGCTTTTCCCCAAATTCTGACTTGAGTCACCTCGTAGGGGAAAGGAATTTCCATCCCAGTGCTCACCTGTGTGCTAATGGGACTGGGAGCTGACCTCAAGTGAGTCCACCGGGCACAGAACCATTGTCTCACCAGTGCTTGAAAACAGGAAATCACCACATCTCAATTCCAATCGGCCCCGTTCCCCGCAAGAAGCATAAACACATGTACATGGTGAGACCCTAAACTGTTTTGGCATAGCAGATCTCCAGCGGGAGAATACCTGATTAATCGTTCATGTCCTCTCATTCAGAAAATAATGTCCCCCCCGAGACCAAGAAACACTGCTATGTGAAATGTCTCGATGCTACTGCTTTTACACTCTAAATCCACAAGGCAAGAGAGACCCAGCAGGCTGTGAGAGCCTCCAGGATTTGTGAATTTTTGAAAAGTAGAAAGAGGCAGTCAAACATGGCACAGACAGACTTTACCAGAGGCAGAAGCTTTAAGCACCACAGACCACGGACACAATGCAGGTGCATCCGACCCAAGAGCGAGCAATTGTCATATCTTGCCTCAGACACTTCTACTTAATGAGGAAATAAAATCGCAAAGGAATCCCCCCGGTATTTTCCAATAAGAAGCTCTAAAAATAAATATGAAAAAGGATGCAAATGTCATTACTTTGCTCACTAAAAAGAAAGCAGTGAGGGGTGAAAGGAACCTTAATGCCATTGCTGCGGTCCACAGATTTCTCAGAGAGAAACCTAGGAAAGATAGAAAGAAAGAAAGAAGGAAAGAAAGAAGGAAAGAAAGAAAGAAAGAAAGAAAGAAAGAAAGAAAGAAAGAAAGAAAGAAAGAAAGAAAGAAAGAAAGAAAGAAAAGGAAAGAAAGAAAAGGAAAGAAAGAAAAGAAAGAAAGAAAGAAAGAAAGAAAGAAAAAGAAAAGAAAAGAAAGAAAGAAAGAAAGAAAGAAAGAAAGAAAGAAAGAAAGAAAGAAAGAAAGAAAGAAAGAAAGAAAAACAATGTTTATAGAGAAAGAGGAAAAAAATTAAGATAAGGAACCTAAAAATGCCTCTCAGTGAGGCCCAAAGAAATACAAGAACAACTTTGGGCCTTCTGGTCTTCATGCCTCCTTTCTGTGGGCCAGGCCCGGTCGCCCAATCTCATCTTCCTGAGGTCACCCACAGCTGAGGGGGCCCGCAGCACCAGCCAAGAGACCCACTGCACAGGTTCTAAAAATAAGATGCTCAGACTACGCCTGACAGCCTCAGGGGCCATGAAAAACCATCTAGCCAAAATCTATTTATCTGATCAAGAATACAAGAGCTATTTTGGAAATGCCTGCTTTTATAAGTTAAAATGGGCCGACTGTCATCTCTATTATTTTTATTATTACTGTCATTCTCCTTGAAGTGTCTCTGGGGCATCATCACTCATGCTGCAGGTCCTCTCCCAGAGTCACTTGCCGGTTATTCCATCAAAGAAGGGCATCTGGGGAACATGGTCTCGTCAGTGGAGATGCTACTTGTCCCATCCTTTCATTTTCTCTTGTTGAGTTACCTGTGTGAAATCTTAAAACTGCCATTCAGGTTACAGACCTACCTTTGAACTTCTCATTTGGCAGATCTGGGTTAGTACCACCCATTACCTAACATTAAAAGAGAAGAAAAAAAAAACCTCATTACACTACACGACATGTACATACAATAAGGCCTTTGTCCTTCAAAGAAAAACATAATTTTCAACAGACTCAGCTTCCAGAAGCCAAGGGAGCTAACATCCAAAACCCAATATAAACATTAAGGCTTGTGTCAAGGTTTTGGAGATAGCCTCCCTGGAAGGGGGAGGAAATGACCGGCTGGGGCAGCAACAAGGATGGGGAGGCATTTTTCATTGTGACTTATGAAAGCAAAAGTGAGATAATCCCAGATTCTTCCCTCTCACACCTCCTGAACTGTCATGCACATTGCTGCATTTGACAGCAGGATATTCTCTAAGAGGGAATGTTCCTTTTGTCACAAAGAAAAGCCGGTCTTAATGTCTATAGGACTCTAAATTTTCAAATGTGAGTACATTCCTTTGAAAGGGAAAAGTGTGTTTTTGTAATGATTATTTAGGATGTCTTTTATAGAGAGGGTTGACCTTCTGTGACAAACTCTCTGGGAGAATCGTGTTTTGGAACTTGGAGTTCCATTCTAGGGGGAGCTAGCCCAAGTGTTAACAACCCAAACTATAAACAGGAAACTCCAGGCTGACTCCTACTCAAGTCCCAAGGTTGTGGACCTCTCACTGAAGATACGGAGCTTGCAGAGATGACTGGACGAGGTTCTCAGACTTTCAGACTTCATCTCGTAAGACATAAATTCACCCAAGTACCTACACCACGACACAGAGCATGCTGGTGAAGAGAAGACGACGCACACCCTCAGAGCAAGTGACGGGATTGTGGGTTGCAAACATTCAAAGCTGCATGGAGTCCAAATCCAGTCACATCAGTGACTCTGGGATTAACCTGGAGAGGGTGAGGCCCCACACCATGGGCATGCAGGAGTGACTGCAGTCGGTCACAGAGCAGGACTCTGCACGCTCCCAGACGGAAAGGCCTCACAGGGGCCAGGCTCAGCACGTCCACTCAGGAATTAGGTTTACATCCTTGCCTCCCACCTGCCACCTCCTGATTCAATGGCAAGTGATGAAAAAGGACAACTAGGCCTCACTACGAACGCAACGCTGTGATCTGTCTGTAGATGGGCGCCAACCAAGCAGGTGAGCCTTGGAAGACGAAAAACAGAGCAGCCATCCATCTTGCTAAGTCCCAAAGACGACCAGCATTTTCCATCTTCTATCAGAAAAGATAGCAGTCACGTCTACTGAAGCTCCTTGTCTACCCTGACAGAAGTTCACAGTAAACATATCTCACAAGTGTCGACAAATACTGAAATAAGAGCAGTCCATTTCATCACTTCTTAAAAGCATCGCATCGACAGTGGTGGTGGCAGTGGTTATCGCTTCAAGAGGGCTTACCGTATTCCAGACCCTGTTCTGAAGACTTTATAGGCTTGTTGTTGTTGTTGTTTTAAAGATTTTACTTACTTATTTATTTGCGAGAGAGAGAGCACGAGCATGCATGGGGGGAAGGGGAGAGGGAGAAAGAGAATCCCAAGCAGAGCCCACACTGACCCTGAGACCATGACCTGAGCCAAAATCAAGAGTCAGACGCTTAACTGACTGAGCCACCCAAGTGCCCCTAGAACTTTACACGTTTTAACCCACAGTTCTGACCAAAGCCCTATAATAAAGACAAAGAGATACAGAATATTAGGCAATTCACCCAAAGCCTTACACCTTTTAAGGAGTAGACATAGGAATCACTATACTATTGTTCCTAAAAAAATATACTTATTGAATTATCTGCTAAAAACTGGTTTATGGCATACACTTTACTTTCTTCTATTCAAATTCTTGCTCTTAATAATTCCACTTATACTCTTAACAAAGGCCTTTCCCAAACATCAGTGCATTTAACCCACATACATCACCTCAGTTAATGGCTCCAGTCAACAGATTAGGGTCTGCATGATTATTCCTCTTTAGAGGTGAAGCTGAAGGGTGCACACGCCATTGCGACTTGCCCAGGACTCACAACTAAGGCTCAGAGAGTACAGGTCACCTGTTCAGTGATGCACAGAGAGCAGGTGGCCCCCACGAGACTTGAACCCATAATTTCAGACACCAACACTGCCACTCCACAGCTGTACTTCAATGACAAAGCAGATATTAAACATTTAGTGAAGACAGAAAGTACTTTTCCTGAAGATCTAGCTAAGGGATTAAATTAGATCATAATATTTTTTAAAGCACCATTAGCAGCTTAATAGAACAAAGTTGAAAGTTTATAATGGTAAGATTTTATGTTAGCCAGACTCTTTTATATTGTTGCTCAATTAAAAAAAAAAAAAAGCCTCGTGGCCTTGTCCATTTTGCACTTAACTATAGAAACATTCCAAAGATGTTTGGAAAAGTATATTGCTTTTATCCATGAAATTAGTTTTGTTTTGGTACCTTTTAAAATTTCATGTGGTATTTATTTACTTTTACTAAGATCTTTCCAAATCAAAGTTTGGAAAATTTGTGATTCTTGCTCTAAATTTTCAAAATCCCTACAGCAATCTTAGTTCTGGATTTCTATCAAACAGGGTTCCAGCAAATTCCTCATCTACGATGAACTCTATTCCATGTGAAAACGTAGAGCAGGTACTAGGGAGGTGGACACCATCACTGATTGTTTCCAATAGTCCGATAAGATGATGAGAAAGTTCTTTCTTTGATATTCTAGAATCTTCAGCCTAACACTGCAGTATTTATTACCACTGGTCTTTCTATTCTTCAAACATCTTCAGCCTTGGTCTGTACTTTCCTGGTTCTGCTCCTTCTCTTATAACTACTTCTCAATCTCTGTCATGGGTTTCTCCTTTTCTACCCTTCCCTTAAATATAACCCTTCTTCTAATTACTCTTGTAGACCCATTGCTTGAAAGCTCAGTGTAGACAAATAATTTATTCCCAAAGTGTTGAAGTGTATTTCAATTCAGGCAGTTAACAGATGTCTCTGTCCTCTGGTCCTGATTTCTCTACCAAGCCTACTGGGCCCTTCTACCTGGAAGGTCATCAAAGCCAACTCATCAGGCCTAAACTCATTCTCATGCACCCACATCAGTGACCTCTTCTCTTCCTACATTGTCTATACCACCGGTAGAACTCTCGAAATTCCCTCTAATTCACTCCATCTCTCACTTCTGCCATCTGTTCTATTGTCAAGTTCTATCAACTTGGGCTCTGAAATTCCTCTGCAAGTCTAGGGGTCCCAGCACATTGATAGACTTTTTTAAGGGGGGGCTACACAATTTTGACTATTGTATAAAATTTGTGCTACCACATACTATCATGGCAATATCTAACAGATGCAATAATTTGCCAAATGAGTCATGCAACAAGAGAGAGCAAAAATGGAATTTTGAAAAGGCTGCTCTGGAAAGTAAACTCTTCGGGTGGCAGCACCCTGCTCTAGAGGCACCAAGTGATCAGCAAAGTGACTGCTACAGATACACCCTGGCACATCACTCTACCATAATGACACTGCATTTTAACTCCTGTCCTGCTGGGTGTGGCCTGGAGTCTTTTAAACCACATATTCTAGAACCGGAAGGTGGTTAAAGAAATTCAAAAGAATGAGCAACATTGGTTTACCCCCATGCCTCCTTCCAGTCCCACTGCCCATGCTCCTTGCTCTCACTGGCTTGCTGCTTACTCTCGCCCGACCGCTCTCAACACATCCCTGGAGGCTGCTGTCCAGACCCCAGCCTCTCCACACTTGAAACATGCCCGCGGAAAATCCTCGAGGCACTTACAGAAAACACATCTGATGGTGTCACGTGGCTGCACCAAAATAGGAAATCCTCCCAATTACATGAGTGGAACCGATCTCCTTATTATTGCACCCAGCTTTCTACCTCCAGCTTGTACCAGAGCCTCGGGCGCGCGGGACTCGGCGCACTCCACAGTCCCCAGGCACACACTCCCCTGTGCCCTTCCTCCGACAATGCCTTGCCAAGACCAGCTCTCCTCCCCCTGTCAGGGTCCCAGGTAATCCAGCCAGAACTCAACTGCAACTCCCTTAGTACTTGGGTTCAAGTCGATTATAGTGCTCTTTCTGTCACTCCTGTGGAACTTATTTATGCCTGGGTCTTTCTCCCCCACTAGGTTGTGGGCAAGGATCTGTCCTGTTGGTCTTTGCCTCCCCGAGGTGCCCAACCAGCACAATGCTTCAAACACAGAAAAGGCTAAAAATAATAAAATAAAATGGAAGGGGAGAAGGAAGTGTGGAGAGAAGGAAGAAAGAATAATATTATTGAAATTATAACCTGCTATATCCCTAGTGCTTTGAGTAGTGTTTTATAGAATTAGATCTGGGAGTCAAGAGGTCTTAAAATATACACTCAGCTCATCTGCTGATCTTAACTAAGTTCAACAAGCACACTTGACCGCCCGGCGCCATGAAAGGTGGCGTTATTCGTCTTCTTTTTATCACAAAGGAGTCAATATACCATCAGCTGGACAGAAGTGCCACAGAAGAGGGTGCGGAAAAGTGATATCCTTTATTGGTGCCACAAATTTCTATTAATTCACTTT
The DNA here is from genome assembly GCF_029215605.1 of Mirounga angustirostris. Classification (NCBI taxonomy): domain Eukaryota; kingdom Metazoa; phylum Chordata; class Mammalia; order Carnivora; family Phocidae; genus Mirounga; species Mirounga angustirostris. The sequence goes on from NW_026991720.1 coordinate 42,814,786, forward strand.
ATTTTCCATCGTTTTGCCTTGCCTGACTTTTCTAACTATGTCTTCCTCTTCTGCCTCACCATATCCGTATCCCAATCGGCAGAAGGGCTCCCCTTCCTCAGCATCATTTCCTACACTTAAAACACAGTTTACCACTGGTGTGCACTTGAAAGGCCAGAGTCTACGAATGAAATGAAAGCATCTTTGAAATGGGATGGGGATGGGAATGGGGAAGGGGAGCACACGAGTAAATAGGCAGCAAAAACCCACTCAGGTCTGGAACGGGGTTGAGAGACTTCCACGAGGCGGGCCAGGAAAATCCCCATGCTGCCAGACCACTAGGCAGTTTTTCCAGAATTACGGCGCTCCTGAGTCCCAACTCTATCCCTCTGCCAATAAAAGTACAAGTGAAGGTGACCCCACAGGCATAGAGATGTAAATACTCTGCAGAAAAACGAGGCCCCTCTTCCATGGAAAGTTTTTTTAGTGTTTAATGGAGAGCAAGGGGAAAACTTACACCAGGGCTCGCAGACCACTGGACCAATAAGGAAGCCGTCTAGATCAGCCCAGTTCAAGTCTGGAGGGACAGAAAAGCCCACAAATGTTCCTGACTTAGCCCTGTTCATTCATAATGATGGGTGGGCTTGGAATCATTATCCCCATGCTTTTTCTTCTTTTTTTTTTTCTTCCTTTTCTGATGAAACTTTGCATCCTACTCCATGTGAGGAAATAAGAATTTAAACAATAATGTCATCATCAACAACAACAACAATGAATCATTCTAGAGAGCTCACTCCATGCCAAACTCTGGGCCAAGCCTTCCACGAGGCCGCTCACTTCATTCTCATGGCAGCTCTCTGAGCTTCGTATGGACGTTCATCCCGCTCTCCAGATGAGGAAACCAAGCCTTCAAAAGTTAAGGCGACCTTCCCAAGTTCACCACCAGTGAGTGACAGAGCCTAGATTGGAACCAGGCCTGTCTGATGTCAGCACCCAAGCTCTTTGCCAAAATATGATGCAATGCCAGACAAAAGCTGCCTGAACTGTGGGTCTTCCTTTGAAAGGGCCCCCCAAATTCCAGAATTGGTGTGTGTTACAAGACCAAAATCACTCTAACCGCCCCCAAAGAGAGCCTCTGTCAGCTTTGCAGAGGTTGAAATAATTCTCTGAAGCTCTTGGAAGTATTTATAGGTGTTTTTAAATAGTAAACAACTAGTAAAAGCAAATCAGTTTAGTGGAGAAAGCACTCGATTCACATCCCCGTCTGTCTCTTAGGAACGGTATAACCTCAGGACATTTGCTCGGCCTCTCTCAGCCTCAGTGAAGCATGGGTAGAAATAACTGCCTCAGAGCTGGTACTGGCGAACTTGCCAGCACAATGCTATAAATAAGTTACCTCCCCTTAAAACTGCTCTATTCAATACACCATTTTGTGGAAAGGAAATTAATCAGAACACCTTCTAAACAGGAAATAAATAAACAAACAAACACATCCCGATCACTGCCTTAGTGAGCATCCAAAGTCTAAACATGATACAAAACAATTTTCAAAAAATATGGCAATCTGTGTATATGTGCCATACTAAGGGCAGTATCTGTCTGAACACATGTAGACTACTTCATATTTCCTTTCTCTCTCTCTCTCTCTCTCCCCACCCCCTCACACACACACACACAAATTGAATCCTGATACAACATTATCTCCCTCATTCTCAAACATGTGCCTAACACTTGTTCAGATAATAGATATCTACTCTCTAGCCAGTTAGCTTAAACAATAAAAAAATGAGATTTTTACAGAGATAAGGCACCCCAGACAACCGAAGATGCTGGTAGCTACTTGTTTAGTGACAGAGGATTTTTGTAATTAAAAAGTAGAAGACAGCAGACAAAGTCTCCTCTGTTCTCACCACTTGGTTGACTCCAAGATAGGTGGAGGCGCCCTTCTTGTAACACCAAATTTCACATTGCTTTTTATGAGCAGAGGGTCCATTTCTACATTGCACCTCTGGATTTAAAAGAGGAAATTTAAACCTCAGAATAATGTTTTTTGCTGAACAAATGTATGCCAAACTAAGCTCTGACTGACTTCTGGTTTTCTGAGTCCTGGCCCCCAAAGTTTTCTCAGGTTTCCAGTACCGGGCCGAACTCACTGGCTTGTCCTGCTTCCTTCTATGTGACAGTTAGGTGGAAAGGGACAAGAAGGAGGAGCACCACCTCCCTGGCACACTTGGTGGATTTGGGGATGCCCAAAAGATCCCAAGAATTGCTCTGGGTTCATTATCTGAAGGTGACTTATCACCATACTTCAAGAAAGGCACACCCATGTGTTTTCCTAGGCATTCTGCGGGGGAAATTCCAGCAGAAAGGGTGGGGGGGGGGGGGAATCATACAAAACAGCAGTAAGTCTGAGCCTTTTCTTCCCCAGCCCCATAAAAGACCATTTTTTAAGGTGGGGAAAAGCCACGCTTTGCTTTCTAACTAAACAATGGAGCACTTGCATGTTTAAAGTGCCCACCAGATTCCCTCAATTTCATGACAGTGGTCCAACTTCTCACCTTCCCCTTGAATAGATGAACTGAAGCTTTTTGACTCCTACACTTTAAAACTATATCCATCACCAGCTAACAGACAGGTTATTCTTGGATCACAGCTGATTCTGGCAAGATGCTGGGCCTTAGCAGATGAGGATAAGTGAGAATACAATTATTCAGTTCTGCTTGCCGTGGCCACTGCATCCGCTGTCATCCTCAAAATTCCCACAGAAATGAGCTCATTCCACCTTTAAAACATTTCGGAGCTTAAAAGTTTAAATCAGGCCAAGTTGATTTTGTGGGGTTTTTCAAGCTTTTACACCGTAATTATATACAGGACTTTGTGCCACCTATTTCCTCCCAACTGTAACATTTTACGTCTTTTTTAAGCATACGTTGAGGTTAGCTTTTTTTTTTTTTTTTAGTACATGTTATGAAATAAGATATGAGCTTGTGCTCAGCTTTAAGTACCTTTTTGCCAAAAGGCTGGACCAACACAAACTAAATATGACTATTTTCTTTATCCAAAGTACAGTTTTGACTATTACATACCCTTTTAATGTACATACATAAAACTAGCTCACAACTAAAGCTCCCTGCAAGTCAACTGAAATCATAACGAGATTTTCCTTTCATATAATGTGATTAACAAATGTTAGCTAACTGAACTCCAAAAAGACTCAAAAGAGAAAAACAAAATAACTCACACAGGACCAAGAAGTAAAATAACTCAACAATTTAATTTTTTCTTGCTTTTTCACATCTTTAAGCAAATAGCCTGTTCCACTCGATGATAGGGATGTGCTCTAGAGGCAGATGAAACCGAGAGCTAGTTCCAGCTCTATCTACTAAAATATGAACTTCACAAGCTAGGAGACTCCTTTAGCCTCAGTTTCCTTGTCTGTAAAATGGGGGTAAAGGGCTTCAAAGGATTTTTGTGGAGGTTAAATGAAATAATGTAGGCTTAGATAAGTGCCAACAATATAAATGTTGCTACCACTGATATTATCTATCTGCTAAATATGGCTACCTTCCAGCCTAAGTGTAAAAACGCCAACCAGCCTCACAGCAGGCTGGGGTGCTTTGAAATCCTTGTTCTGCAGTGGATCCCTTGGAAACTTACAAGAACACACACAAATATAGAAGTGGCCAATCCTCTATTCCTTCTCAATTTTATCAAGTCATTACAAATGTTTGGGAAGCACTAACTATGACAGCTGGGGTCCCATAATCCTACACCCCTGCAAGGTCAGGGTAATATATCACTGGACCTTTTGGCTCCTGAAAGAACTCTGAGGCATCTTACAAAGTAACAAGTGAGTTGGATGGCCAGAGTCGTGACTTCACCTGTTTAGAAAGGATTCCTGACAGCTTTCACTCAAAGCAGATACCTCTAAATGTTAGATATAAATGAACCGATTGTCCTTCTGAGCTTAATCAATACTTTTCCAGGATAAGTAATCATTCCCACTTGAATTCCAATTCATTCATCTTTTCTCTTCAGATTCATTCTTTTAGCTTCAAAATGGCAGGATTCTAACATCTATCTTATTATCAGTAAGGCTGTGCTTTCAGAGAAAGGCACTATTTTCCACCCTGAGGAGAATACTGAGAAGGGGGATTATTCTGTATAGAATTTTTCATAATGTTACTTGGGAACATACAGTTTGCAAACTATATGTTTAAACTTCATGAGTAGTAAGACTGCTGAGGAGTAAAACAGTATTTTCACATGTGGAACTCCAAGCACATTTAAATGTTACTCAGGAATTCCCCACCCCCCAAATCTTAAGAGATTAAGATAAAATAATTCATTCGTATTATACAGATAAGATCAATGAACTGGGAAGGTTATCTCTCCCTCTCCACCCCCCACCCACACACACACACACACCACATTTGTAACTATAAAATGGATACAAAATTTAAACACCAAGTTTCTTCTCAACAGGTCCTTTAGTGAAGGATCACTAATTAACATGGCAACTCATAAACAAAATCCAAAGAGCCCCTCCTCTTGGCTTTTATTAAGGCAGCAATATTTACCATCTCAGCAGATGTACTGGCTTTTTACTTCTGTCTGTTGATTCCCTTAGTCTTCAGAACCTGCTAATCATCTGATACAGGCATTCACCTTCACTCATTTATCATTTTGCAACACTGACCTCATCCCTTGTCATGAAAAAGTTTGGGTAGTTTAAACCCAGATGGCTTGGCTTTCCCCTAAATTGAGAAGACTCCCCTCCCCAGTTCCATACAGCATGTTGATCTGATAACTAGTAGTCCTCTTTCACTTTGGGGCTTTGCATTTGACTGCCTGAATGTTCTTCCAGTAGGGTTTTGTGATGTGTAGTTCTTAGCCAAGTTTTGCCAATGGCGATTGGCATATAAAACACTCTGAAGCAAAAATTTTGCTCCTTGTGAGTCCCTATTTCATCTCAGAACTTCTTGTTCATATAACTTAATCTCCCCCATGTGGTTACTCATTCGATCTTATCATTAACTCTTAAACTAATATAAATTGCAACAAATTATGCTTTTGAATCTATTGTCACTGCCAGTGTTAACTAAGCAGCCGACAGCCAAGTGTCATTCTCTGTTAGGGATAGAATGTCTTTTCTGACTCATGCTTCCAGATCAGAAATATAAAGACGGTTTTTGAGATCTTAGGGTATAAAACAGGCAAAGAAATCCAAGATTACATCTTGTCCTCAGGTTTCTTCTTTGTAACTGTCACCTCTCTTACCCTTTGTCACATATCTTATCCCTGACCTTTATACCTAAATGTTATCTCATCATTTTCTCACTAAGATGATAGAACCAAGGCAGAAAGTTTGATGGCACCTATGATTTGGTGGCAAGAGCCACTCTGGGAACTAAGAGTGTCAACAGTAATTATCACTGGGACAGTGCTGTACAAAGTCCATCTTAATTTTTTTTCTATAAGGATGATGTCAAAAATAAGAATCCTAAGCCTCATGAAACATAAATTCCCAAAGTTATACAACTCAGAAATTCAGCTGAATTCAACTCACCAGCTATGTGCAGTTTCGTAAGGACTAAAAACAATTTTTAAGATCTGGTTATATTATTACGTTTAATGGATTCACCTTGTCAAAGGGAGTAATTGACTTCACATTACCTGATCTCTATACTTACCGAGCAGACACACATTATACAAGGATTGTCTGTGATAAATGGAATCTGGAGGACTTCACCTTCATTTTCACACTTTGCAACAGAACCTGAAATGAAAAAAAATAATAATCAATTTAAATTTTGTTTAATGGCATTATTGCAAACATCTAATTTTACACTAATCTTTTTTTGAAGCGACTACCAAATTCAGAAATCCCTAATGAGTTTTAAATTATCAAACTCAACAAAAACAAATTTCCCCCCCAAAAAATAATTATTTTAAATAGTTTTATTTGAAGTTTTAAAAAAAGACTGTCATATAGAGATAGATTTTCTGCTCTCAGATGGCTTAAGCACAAATCCAACTATTTCACTGAATCTTTAATAATACGCCTCCTTGATGAAGGTATTTCAACTAAACACATACCCCCATATGCAAAAAAAAATTTCAAAGTGGACAACAGGGCTGAACAAAACTCAGGACTGCGTCAACGAACAGGCCTTTATATGAATCTGCCTCAGATTGTCTTGAGTTTAAATCACTTTTTGAAACAATCTCTCGCCTCTTCTCTTAAAAATTGACTTAATATTTTCTTTTCTGCACCAGGTGTCAGTAAAGTATGTCTTTCAGAATAGCAGCTGAGGTCTTCACCTGCCTGAAAGCATACCATTATTTTATTTCCGCTAGTATTACCCTTTTTAAATATGACGGTTTCTTTAAATTCAAAGTCTGGAGAGCTAGTGCTTTAAAAAAGCACTGCGAACACAGAAGCTATATTGGAACCTTCCAGAGTGAGAAAGAAGGATGTGTGGAAAACGGTGCGAATTTTTTCCTTGATATGCCCTGGAGGAGAAGAAATCAAAATAGGGGCTGAGGAAAACAACAAAGATACAGAAACTTCTCAAATTCCACAGAAGAATTTCTATCATCACTATATTCGTGTTAACAGCCTCTCGGTCCTCCATCCCTTAACCTACTCACTGCCTTCCCACCCCTTAACACGGCGGACTTCGCTTCACCCCCATCGGCCAGCGGGTGAGTGGCAGGCGCCAAGGTGCTCGCTCCCCCCCTCCCGTCCCCGGGGCAAGCCAGCGCCTCCTCTCCCAGGTACTAAGCCAGTGTCCCGGAGGGCCGGTCCCTCCCGCCCCCTCCCCTACCTGTCAAGAAGGAGGAAGCCAGAGACATGGGGAGCCCCGAGCAATTGAGCAGCAGCAAGACGCAGCAGGTAATCCCGGGCGAGCGCCGGCAGGGACGCTCAGCCAGAGCCCTGACGCCGGAGAACCAGAGCATCGTCACCTGCAGGGAATCCCGGGCGACTGCAGGTCCCGCGCCGCCGCCTCTGCTCCGCTACCGCCGCTCGCAGTCAAAAAGGGCTCTCAGCCGGCGAGTCGGGAGACAGTCCGCGAAGGAGGGAGGCGGGCGCCCGGGAGCGGGGGGGTTGGGGGGGAGCGAGGGGTGAGGGGCGCCAGGGAGGAGGGGTCCTGCGGCCAGGCTCCTCCAATGCGGCTTTTTTTTTCTTTTTCTTTTTCTTTTTTCTTTTTTTTTTAGGGATTTGCTCGCAGCGGCTTAGTCGTCGGCCACCCTACGCCAGAGATGGGGCCGGGAGGAAGGGGATGTCGGAGCAGCCGGAGATAGGCCGAGCAGAGAGGCTGCGCTGCCGACTGCGCACAGCCGCTCCGCCGCCGCCGCCGCCGCCGCCGCCCGGGCTGCAGCTACTGCCCGGGGCGCTGCCTCTGCGGCGGCCGCCGCGTCCTCCACTCCTGCATTCCCCACCTCCCGCCGGCCCCGCCGGCTCTCCGCCCGACCCGCGCGCGCGCTCGCTCCCGCGCCCAAGACAGGGGCGCACCGGCCGCCTCCCGGAACCCGCTGGGGGCGCCCGGGCGCAGGAACCCCGCGCCCCGGACACGTCTCAGCCGGGCGTCCAGCCGGCTCCCCAGCCCCTCGCGGGAGGCCGCCAACCCCGGAGCGCAGGTCCGGGCCGGGCAGGCGTGTCTCCACCGCCCGGCGCGCTCGGTGCCTCCTCCCTTTCCCGGGGGAACCCTCCCCTAACAGGGGATGCCACACCACTCCTGCTCACGCCAGGGCGCCCCAACCCTATGAGAAAGCAGAAAATGGGGCGCAGGGGCGCCTCACCACCCTGCGGTCTCCCAGGTGCCCCCAGCTTTGGGAAGGGGCGCAGGAGGGGCCCAGCAACTTTTCACTCCTTGCTTTGCTTCCCTCTGGCGGGGGCGCACCAGCGGACTGCCCGGCTGAGCGCACAGAGGGGCGAGGCGTCTTCGACACCAGTGTTCGGGGCTTATGTGTCTGCGCGTCCTGACTCTAGGGAGGACAGAAGTTGAAACGACATGCAAGGTCGATTAATAAAAGCACAGAGGCGAACGCTTTGGGCCCTTAAAAAAGAGGAACAGTCGCTCCAAGACTCCTCCCTTCCAACCTCTGGCTCATTGGGGCGGGGAGGTGCTGTTTGACTAATCATTCATTCACCCGCGAAAGAGGGAGGGACTTGCCGGGCGGCTAATCTCTGGCGGGCGGGGGGCGCCACGGCGGCCTCGAGAGCTTGGAGCTCTTGTAGCCGTCGCAGCCTGGCTGCGCCCTTCTTGCCTCTGCAGCGCGGGGTGTCGGCGAGCCCGACCGCAAGCCCCGCGGATATCCTCCGTCCGAATCGCGGCCTTCTGCCCAAGCCGTACCACCCTCTGCTCAAAGAGGGGTTGCAGTGGAGGGGGGAGGGGAGAAGAATTTTTGTAACCAGATTGCGAAGGCGCGGGTTGGCATTTAGGGGACGTTGGGCAAATGTTGGGATCTGATAATCAGCTGTCCTCGGAGTTCACCTTGGGTAGCCGGCTTCCTATCCCCAAGGATGGAAATCAGGTCCCGCGTGCGCTGATCCTCCGACAGATCACGTCTGGGTGGATCCGAAGGGCAATCTTCGACTAGCCAAGCACTTTTCTCAGCAGGACGCCCCTAACAGTCTCCCGGCAAAGACGATTGTTTTCAGTCTCAGAAACTATACCTTTAAAAATAAATCAGTCTGTTTGCTAACCCATTTAGTCTAGTTCCATCTTAAACCCTCCATGACTGGGGGGGGGGGGGGGTGCTGTTTATTTGTTTTCATGTTTTAATGCGGCATTGCCAAAGTCCCCACACACCACGAGCTGATAGGAGCACATTGCTCTGACATGGAAAAAATAAGGGAAGGGAAAGCTATCATTAGCTTAGCACGCTCCATTTCCCTCTCAAAACAGATATTTAGTGTAAAACTTAAAAGAGAAGAAAGATTACGTGTGACTGTTTGGGTTTTTTTTTTTTTTCCCTCAGATGACTGCCATGGCCAGGCAGCTTCCTGAAAATCAGAATGTGTTTAATGTGTTTACTAACCATAAAGAAAGAGATCGTAAAAAACAAAAACAAAAACCCTCTAAACCCAATCTCACTTCCCAATCCATAGTGACTAATTAAAAAATAAAATAAAAATAAAAAATAAAAACTTTTATGACTACAGATCAGTACAATCAGTTGAAACTGTATCTTTGGGGTAAATGTATGGCAATTAACATAACATAATAATAATAAAAAATACATAAAAAAAGAAAAAAAAAGAATTAGGCACTTACTCCATGGCAAACTTCATGTTGCTTATCTGGCGTAGAATCTTTAAGTGCTGCCTCTAGATTGAGAAACTACCTTCTCAATCTACAAAGATTCCCTCTGCATGGGGTTTTTAGATAAAGACGTTACTCACAACTTAATTAGGGATAAGGGGGAGGCTGAGAGACATTTTATCACCCCTGACTTGAGCAGTAGATTGGATAAACACACAGTATGGAACTGGAGGAAATCTGGAGAGGACGCAGGAGTTACTCTGATGTGCCTTCCTCCCTGGCACCAGCCACGCATCCTCAAAGGTTTGGGTGACAAAAGTATTGATGATGGACTCTAAGTGTGTGTGGCATTTCTCTAACCAGGGGCACGGTGCTTTGGGGTGCGTTGAAACTCTCCCCGAAGCAACAAATCCAAAAACCACCTGGAAAACATTTTCATCTGCCTGGAAGCTTACAAATGGGAGAGATGTACAGAAGCCTTTGGCAAACCTGTCTCCTCTTCCTGTTTGTTCTAACCAGCTGCCACCAGTGATTTCCCTTGCTGCCTTTTCAGCAATTGGGGCCTACTTCTGTAAGAGCATCCTTCTCCCCAAAGGGCTTATCAGAACGTGTCTGCACACATTCGCGGCTGCGGCCACCACCCCTTCAACTGATGGTCTATCAGCTGCCGACTGGTCTCTTATCTGCCCAAAGCTGAGATATTCCAGGGTCAAAAAAGAAAGAAAAGAAGGAGGAGGCCTCTGAATAACACATAAATCTGCTTTCACAATTAAAACAAATGGTGGTACCATCCAAATCCCAAAACTCTCTTGACTGAAATCAAAAGAACACAGTGTGTGTTTGCCTCTGTCTATAACATTTTTAAAGGAGAAGGAGATAATGGGGCTCAAAGACCATTGTCTAACTCAGGACCATTCCATTCGCAGTTAGACAAAGTGCTGTCTCATCCTCTTTAAAATAAAATATTTAACCTAATCCGACTAAAAGGAAATCAAGCCTGTGGTAGTTGAAATTCTCATCTCCTTGTGAAACTATGACACTGAATTTGCACTGAAAAATCCAACCAAATATATAATTTAGCAAAAGAAATTGCATCAACCCAGCTTCCTAAAAATAGAAATAAACAGATCCATCAAAAAGGCAGAAGGGTAAAGGAATTGTGATACCAACCACTAGGGAGGGCCAAAAGTATTCCATAAATGTGCGAGGGTTTTGCTTTATAAAAGACATCAGGCTAGGCATTTTAGACTTGATCAGGATAAGTGGTGGTGCTACTAAGAAACTTACCATCTAGTGAAGGAGATAAAGCATGTTTGTAAATGAAGATAGGAATGAATATAGTAATTTCCCCTTACCTGCAGGGAAATAAGGTCCAAGACTCTCAATGGGTGCCTGAAACCACAGATAGTACTAAACCCTATATATATATACTATCGGGTTTTTTTTTCTATACATACCTATGATAAAGTTTAATTTACATTAGGCACAGCAAGAAATCAACAATAACTAATAATAGAACAATTATAACAATATACTGTCATAAAATTATGTGAATGTGCTCTCTCTTTCAATATATCTTATCGTACTGTACTCACCCTTCTTGCAATGATGTGAGATGATAAAACACCTATGTGATGAGATGAAGAAAGGCGAATGACGTAGGCATCGTGAGGTAAGTTAGGCGGCTATTGACCTTCTGATGATTCGTAAAAGGAGGATCATCTGCTTCCAGACCTCGGCTGACCACTGGCAGCTGAACCTGCAGAAAAAGCCAAACCACGGATAAAGGGGCATTACTGTGTAAAAGAAGATGACAGGCCCTGCTGTGGAAGTTTAAAGAAGACATTAAGCTTCCTGGAGGAGGTGGTACAGAAGCTGAGCCTTGCAAAAGGAGAGCTTTAGTAGGTGAAGCGCAACATGGCAAGAGTAGAGAAGAACAATCAGGAGACACACAGTTTATAAAGAGAATGGGGAGTAGTCACCCAAATGGCTCTCTCTGTTGGCTGAGCAGGAGCTATGGGCAGCCTTGGAAATCACGAGGAATCTAGAGGCAGCACTTAAAGATTCTACCCCAGATAAGCAACATGAAGTTTGCCATGGAGTAAGTGCCTAATTCTTCTTTTTTTCTTTTTTTATGTATTTTTTATTATTATTATGTTATGTTAATTGCCATACATTTACCCCAAAGATACAAATGTAGGGATCCAAAGGGGTACGTGCACCCCGATGTTTATAGCAGCAATGTCCACAATAGCCAAACTGTGGAAAGAGCCAAGATGTCCATCGACAGATGAATGGATAAAGAAGATGTGGTATATATATATATATATATATATATATATATATATATATATATATACACACACACACACAATGGAATATTATGCAGCCATCAAAAGGAATGAGATCTTGCCATTTGCAGTGCCTAATTCTTTAAAACAACCAGACTACATTTCTTTAGAAAGGAAATAATTCCTGCAGGCATATTCAGCAATCTGCACAAGTAGCATTATTAATGATGATATGGGAGAGCACCATTTCCACCTGCATCTGTTTGAAAGGGTTCGGGTGATGTGGCACATAATACGCATGAATCAGTTTCTCAACCTCTGTAGCAATGGCTAGATGATTCTTCTTGGGATGAAAGTAGAAATGCTGTTTCTATTTTTTTAAGCACTTAGAGATCATATAAACCAACATCCTGCCCTTTCACTTTAAAAATGAGAATCTGAGAGCTACGAGGTAAATGACGTGCCCAGGGTCACTCAGCTAGTTGTGGCATAGCCCATTTTCACAGAGTTCCTCTGGTTCTTGGACATAGGGCTTTCTGTTACAAATGTCCTGCCTTCTTAAGTCATAGGAATTATAGGAAAGCACCACTGGATGTTTTAGATACAATGCAAATTAAAATTACAGAGTTGACACAGTAAGTGTCAACTTATCAATATCAATTGAACTGAACTGGCACCAAGGAGTTCTAAGACAGTAAAAAGCAGACCACAACCTAGCTCACCAGTTGTACAGTGAATGTGCTCTTAGATCACTAGACTAAATGTTAAAGACCTGCACTCTCTTCTGGGCTTTGCTACTGGTTTGCTTACTTTCTTGTCCTTCGGGAAAGGGTGCCTCCACCATTGCAGCTGGTGAGAAGTCCTCCAGATTCTGCCAGAGGGCTCTCCTGTCCTTCCAAGAAGTCAGAGGCTCTGAAATTACTTCTTCGTGGGGGAGGGGAGAGTGGGGACAATGACAAAAGCACCATTATTGGTCTATTTGATTTAAATGATGAATATTAAAATTGGCTTGCTAAGTCATTAACCTGATCTTTTTCTCAATTAATTATTTTCTCCATTATTTGTAACCTTAAGTTTCTTTTCATATGACTATACTCACTAAAGAGCTTATCCATTTCTAAAGCAGGGCATTTTGGTGAAGACGATAGAACTGAGGCATTTTTAGACACAGTTGCATCCAAATAACAGAATCACTATTTGTTTGTTTGTTTTATCTCCGAAATAATATTGTAGTATCTGAAGTCCCCTTCACTCCCTCCCTGGCTCTCACCCACCTCTGACCTTACCACAAACCCTGCCTCAGGGATGATGGTACACCATGAGTAATGAGGTAAGGTGTGCCTGTCTCACATAGTACTTACTCACTTAAATACCCGTGAGCCAAAACACCCACATTAGAAGAGCTATTTTTCAAAGATGTTTTCTAATTTCCTTCAACATCTAAAATATCTAATAAAGAAATCATTTGACATTGGAGATTATAAAAATCAGATATAAATTTGACTCCATCACTAGGTAGGCACCAGGGTTGCACATTTATAGAGAATAATCTTTGAGAAAAGGGTCTTCTTCTCCACATTCTCTCTGGGAAATCACTCCCCAAACCCGCTTTGCCCAGTCACCAGCTTCACTGGCACCAAAGCTGCAGCCCTATCTATCTGGAGTGGTGGATACAGTTGAAGGAATCGCAACACAAACCTCAGGCACCAGGATATTAAGCTAATGCCTTGCTCATTTTGTGCGAGGTTTTATAAGCTCTCCTACAAGACTTTAAATCAGTCTCATTTGGAGTAAACATCAACAGAGCAGAGAAAATCACCATTGCCTCAGAACTATTTTTCGAGATTATCTATAGACTCAGAGAAAAATTGTTCAATACTACCTACCTAACAATGTATACCACCAGGATGCTAGTTAACATGTATGAGACTGGCAGGGACTCCTGGCTGTCCCCCAGTATCCATTCTTCCTCAGTACAGAACCCCTAATTTGTGCAGTGCATATATGGCTTTCCAGCAATAAACACCTCTTTCCTCAGCTTCTCTGACAGGTAGCGACTCCATGACGAAGTTCTGACCAATAGAATAGAATGGAAAGTGTCTTGTGGGGGGGCGGGCATACTCTTCCTTCTTCCTGATGGCTGGAATATAAGCATAAATAATGCTGCTGGAACTCTAGCAACCACCTTGTCCCATGAAAAGAGCTTTAATTAAAAAAAAAAAAAGCTTTAAGGACATGGAAGAGCAAGAAAGAAGAGAGAAGATTAAACTCGGATATGAAATGCAAAATGAGCCCTGGACTCACTACCTCTGACTTTCTGAACATGAGAGGAAAGCAGTGTCTTTTTCCAGCCCTCGTTAGTTGTATTTTTCCTTGTTATTCTCCACTAAACATACAATCTTCTGAATAATTTACAACTGAAGACAAAGAATAAATGCCCAGTAAAAAGCTAAATGTATTAATCTGATATTTAAAGACTGAAGCACTTTCAGAGCCAAAGAACAGATCCAGGATTTCAATCAGCCATAGTGCCTGTTTACTTATGTCTAGTGAGTTTTAGGAAATTCAGGGTAGCTTCTTCTTTCTTAAAAAAAAAAAAAAAAAAAAAAAAAAAAAAAAAAAAAAAAAAAAAACAAGAAAAACTTTTAAACATTTGTATTCACAGCAGCATTATTCACAATAGCCAAAAGGTAGCAAGTGTTCATCAACGGATGAATGGATAAACAAAATGTACTAGATACATAAAATAGAATAGTATTCAGCCTTAAAAAGGAACGAAATTCTGACACATGCTACAACCTGGATGAACCCCAAGGACATTATGCTAAATGACCTAAGCCAGTCACAAAAGACAAGTACTGTGCAGTTCCACTTACAAGAACCACCCAGAGTAGTCAAATTTATAGAGACAGAAAGTATACAACGGTAACTGCCAGGGGCTGAGGGGAGGGGGGGATGGGGGTTGTTTAATGGGTAGGGTTTTGGGAGATAGAAAGAGTTCTGGAAATTAGTTACATAATGATGTGAGTATACATAACACTACCAAACTGTACACGTAAAATGGTTAAGATGGTAAATTTTATGCTATGTCTATTTTACCACAATTAAAATGTTTAAGATAATTTTTAAAATAACTTTTATATTTTCTTCTTCATTACCGAATTATCAAAATAATTGGCCCCCAAAGTAGGAAATACAGATTACCAAAGAAAGAAAATGTTGTACTGGTTTAGTTTAGGGGTTTTTTTGGTTTGTTTGTTTTTTTGTGGTTGTTTGTTTATTTTAAAGATTTTATTTATTTGAGAGAGAGAGAGGACAAACACAAGCAGGGTGGGGGGCAGAGGGAAAGGGACAAGCAGACTCCCTGCCAAGCAGGGATCAGGACATGGGGCTCGATCCCAGGATCCCAGGATCATGACCTGAGCTGAAAGCAGGCGCTTAACTGACTGAGCCACCCAGGCACTCTTGTTGTACTGTTTTATAATCTTATTAAAGTGACTGGCTTTGTGCTAAGCAGTTTACATATTACCTCATTCAATTCACCCTACGAGCTGAAGCAGGTACTATCATTAGCCCCATCTTATGTTTGAGTGATATCAAGCACAAAAGATTAAGTAAATTGTTCAAGGTCATACAACATGGAGTTGGTTGAGCTAGAATTAAGATCCAAGTAGGCTGACTCTGGAGCCCATGTTCTTAAGTTATGTGAATGTTTTTGTCACTAATTATTCTTTGGCTGCATCATTTTAAATAATTATATAATATTCTATTTTATGAAGGTACCATAACAGATTTTTTTAATTATTATTATGTTATATTAATCACCATACATTACATCATTAGTTTTTGATGTAGTGTTCCATGATTCATTATTTGCATATAACACCCAGTGCTCCATGCAGAACGTGCCCTCCTCAATACCCATCACCAGGCTAACCCATCCCCCCACCCCCTCCCCTCTAGAACCCTCAGATTGTTCCTTAGAGTCCATAGTCTCTCATGGTTCATCTCTCCCTCCGATTTCCCCCCCTTCATTCTTCCCTTCCTGCTATCTTATGAAGGTACCATAATTCTCTTAAATAATCTTCCATCTAAGTTGTTTCTGGTTTTTGACTGCTATAAGAGACGCCTGAGTGAACATCTTTTTACTATTCATATTTATTTCCTTGAGGATAAATTCATTAATTGGCAGAACAAAGGCATGTGCATTAAGGCTTTTGAATCATATTTTTATACATTTTTTTAAAGATTTTTATTTATTTATTTGACAGAGAGAGAAACAGCAAGAGCGGGAACACAAGCAGAGGGAGTGGGAGAGGGAGAAGCAGGCCTCCCGCAGAGCAGGGAGCCCTATGCAGGGCTCGATCCCAGGACCCTGGGATCATGACCTGAGCCGAAGGCAGTCGCTTAACCAACTGAGCCACCCAGGTGCCCCATTTTTATACATTCTTAATCAAGGATTATTTTCCCCTTTGGTCTTAGAAATTTTATATGCCAGACTGATGTACTTGTAAGTCGTCAGGAGCTCTAAGCTATTTCTCAGAGTTATCTGAATAGATGTTTGTAGATGCAGAGGATATACAATTAATCTAAAGCTTGTTAAAAATAAAACACAGTCCACTGACTTTCTAGATTCATTGATTGTGTGGTGTAAATATTTATTTAAGGAAATCTTAAAACAAATAATAGTGACTTACGTGACCACTATCAGCTTCAAGGCATAATATCAAGTGCCTGTGAGCTGCAAGGTAAGAATCAGTTCCTCCCATTTTCCCCCTCACTCTCTTCCTAAAAGCATCCTCTTTCAACTTGAATTCACAGTAGCTTTTCCTTCCCCAACCATACTTTCCAGTACGTCCCATCAGAAAGACAATAATCATATTAATGAACAATCTCAGCATCTCTCAGGAGGCAACAAAATAAAAATTTCCAGTGCCCAAGTTTTAATCCATCAAAACTATCCCATTAACTAGAGCTTAATTTATATAGTAGTTTGCTACCCAGGAGATTATTTAGTGGTCATTATGGAATAAAGAAAACTAATTTCACTAATGTGGGAAGCATTCAAAGGGAATTCTTTGAAACTAATCCAATGACTTAGTATCTAGTCCTAGTTCTGCCACTTGGCATTCTAATGATTTGAGGCAAATTAACTTTGTAAGGCTCAGTTTCTCCATCTAATAAGAGGGTGGAATACCATCACCTCTGCCTGCTTGTCAGGATTGAATGTGAAATCATTTTATAAAGTGCTACATTAAAAAAAGTAACTGAAAACTAGAGATTTGGGATATGAAAGGACCCTCAACAAGCATCTAATTCTACTCCATTATACAACCTCTTCAACCGAGGTTCAAATAAATTAAGTAACTCGCCCAAAGCTGTGGGAGACATGAATTTTTTCCAGGAGAGCAAGGACCTTCTCTGGGAAACATTCTTCAAAATACATGGTTTTACTGAGGTTTGCCAATCATTATTACCCCCTCCCCACTGCCACCGCCCCCATACACTTCTTACAAACAGGGAGATCATGTGGCCCAAGCTGGGCCAATTATAACCACTCATCCTTCTGACCACTTTCATTGGCCCAGCACTGAAAACATGACCCCAGCTCTTCTGGATTTTTCAAACTTGAGCTGGGGTGGTGGCGGCGGGGGGGTGCCTTTTGCCCTCTGCTTGAAGTCTGCCACATAGTTGGCCCTGAATAAATGTTGGTCAACATAAATATTATTGACAATAATAATTGCAAAGTTAATATACTAATATCTAAGTACTATAGCACCTGCTATAATTGATACCTCAACCTAAAGCACTAAAGCTAAAGGTAGATAATTTGGGAAAAAAAGACTTGTCTTGCCGGACCCCTCAGATCCAGGACAGAGATATCAGGAGCCTGTTTCCCCACTCTGGCGCCTACCCTTATCTTCACAATCCATGTCAGTCTCTGCACACCTAGCAATTCATTTTTAAGGGTGTTCAAGGCAGTCACTCCACATATATTGAAAAACTACTGTGTGCATAACAAGCACTCTGTTCCCATTGAAGTAACCATACTTTCATTTTCTTCTTGTTATAGTTGCCATAATTTCCACTACCCTACTTTGAGATATTATATTCTCTAGAATATAGAGACATACAAGGCAGTCACTTATATTTAGCTATTTAAATGTATATATTTTATTTGTGTAAATGGGAGGGAGTAGGGGAGAACCCAACACCTTTATTGAATATTTCAATTGATGTGGGGGGCGGGGAATCAATTCCAAACAGAGGATCTAGTTCCACTGCATTTCTCCTCCCCAGTGAGGTTCAGGATGGAAATAACTGCTGGGCATTAGCTATTGTAGCACTAACAGATGCCATTAAATGGACGCCAGACAAAACAAACAAGTAAATGGCAGTCTATTTATGGGTCACTTTATTCTTTACTGCTATAAATAGCTTGTCCTTTGGGCATCATAACAAGTCTTTGCTCTGTATCACATGTGAATGTGTTACTTTTTGCTACTCAACATCTGGACACTCTGATAAGCATAAGCATAAATGAATTCCCAGATCGGAGTGATGTGAAAACATGCTTCTTCATTTTAAATCACTGAATCTACTGGTCTACTCTTCCATGGAGTGAATTCCCTAGATGGCAGAAGAGTCAGTTTGAAAAACCTGAAAAAGTGGTAAGTGTAATTTTAACAAATTTTTCTTAAGTTAGTGTCATCATTACTCTCCCCTAGGGTTTGGAAAATAATTTCATGATGCTAAATTACTCTTTGATTGAAGGCAAAATTCCTTCAGGTTTATCTAGCAGTGAACATAAGCCAGCCTGGGTGAAGGAATAGAATATTCTGGTACATTCAGTGTTCTAGTTGATAAAATACTTTAGATGGAAAATATATATACTGATTCCCAAAGCATTAGGAAACAATAAAATATAATTAGTATGCCACAAATTAAATTTTTATTTTCATGATTCAAAGGAACTTCAAGATCTTCAAATTCCTTGAAACTCAAAGTGTGGTTGCTGAACCAGCAGCATCTGCAATCCCCGGGAGCTTGTTAGAAATACAGAAACTCAGATCCCATCCCAGATTCACTGGATCAGAATCTGTCTTTCAACAAGGTCCCCAGGTGAACAATATGTACATTAAAGTTTAAGAAGCACTGTTAGTAACACAGGATGGTCAATTTAAACATGACCTTTGTAGCATAAATATAGCATAAGTGTGCTCAAATGTCGATTACGATTAATTGGTAGTGTTTTAGTTGGTAAAAACAAGACAGGGCACTTTGTTTTGTAGTTTATCTACAATATTAATTCATTCAGGTTGGCTTGAATGAATAGACATAGCTGAATTTACAAATGGACAAAGATTTGGGCCCTGGTAATAAAGATCTAGCTCACTTTTGTATAAGTGAATATTTCTGCCATAGCATCTTTACTTGAGGAGTCCAGATTTTCAAAACAATAGCTCAAGGTAAGCAGCATTTGTCATGTGCAAACAGAAGCTCTTCGTGACCGTTGATCCTGTTGGGTCAACTCAATTGTATATGCTTTTATGCTTGGGAAAGGTGGAAAAATAATTTATTGGATACTGTGTTAAGTGATATATATATGGACTCTGGAATGTGAATGGTGCGGGTTCGGAACAACTGTGTATTAGATTCCCTAACCTATTTTGAAATGGGGATAATAATGCTGATGCTGTCTTTCATGTGGATAAAATGCAACAGCATGTCCCAAGCCACTAACTCAGTACCTGGCACATGGTGCGGCCTTAATGTGACATTTCTACATTTCTGTGTGTGGAGTTTTGTCATATTTTATTTGTCACTAACCCCCTTTTAGAAATAATGTTTTGAAATGTGTTTCAGAACTGTTGTATCTAGGGCAGAAGCATTTAAAACCCGTACCAGGGAGCTCATGAGCACTGGGAGCCAAGGACGGCACGCGTTGCCTCGAAGGCCCTGTAGGTGGCAGCACTGAGGCCACCGGAGCGCACAGCTTGAAGTGGCGATTTAAGAAGCTCCGCAGAGACCCGGCCTGTGGTTAAGCCCAGTCATCTGCATGAACGTGCAAAAAGTTTGCTCCCACGCACGGAGAAACTGTTCTTTCCACTACCTGTCAAGTTTTCCTTTTCGCTTCCCTCCCAGTGTAACTTCTCTGCATGTGTTTACATTTGATTGGCTTCTCTATTACGTTGAGTCTGAACTTAACTCAGAAAATTGGTGTTCCATTCTCTCTCTGATCAGCATCATTTGATTCACACCCAAATATTTTAAAGTGGTCTTTTGAGAGTGGCTTCTTCCTCCTCCTGGCCACCCTGGGGCACTCCTGCTCCCATCCCCACTTAATTAATTATTAATTAAATAATAAATTAATTATTATACAATTAATAAATTGTAAACCATATATAATAAATATCATGCACATTCTATGCACGTTAGGTACTTTTACTCATTTAATCCTAAAACCAGGCCATGAGATATGTAGTATTGTCAGTAACCTGCTCAAAGCCAAGACTGTAACGGTTCAAACACAGGCATCCTGGTTCTCGAAGCGGTGTTTTTAACACCACACTATTAAAAGCCATCAGGTAATTGCCTGCAAACTGAAGAGATCTCAAAAAGGAAGTAAGCCTCTAATCTTCTGGAGAGTTCCCCAAATGCAGATAATAACTCTTCTGGCCCACAAATAGGCAAGGTAATGGGCTCAGCAATGGCTTAATATGGGCATTCACCAAGGCAGTGGGAAGATGAGAGAGGCGGGGTGTGACAAAAGACAGCAAGTCCCATTCAGAAGTGCGTTTGGAAGAGCAAGAGTTTCCTTTTCTCAGGTCCTGAGTAAAGCCACACCCAGTCCGATTAATGTCAAGTCCTGACCTATAGGGTGGACTCTGTCTCCTCAATCCCATCTCACGGCTAGGGGAGACCACTTCTCTTACTTTGCCCAGGGAGATCTAAAACAGAGGTAGAGTGGAATTAAATACTTTCTTTTATGGTCTTTGGAATTCAACAGACCAGGGTTCAAATTTGTATTTCTGTACTAACTTGAGGATATGTGTCGTCATTGATGATAAACCCATTTCCTTGTCTGTACAGTGGATCTCTTGGTAGTACCCGGCTCGGAATAACACAGGATAATCCAGGCAGAGCTGTTCACATGCTGGCCCAGATGCACTGAGAGCTTCACCTGGGTTTTTGCAGTAACGCTCTCAAGGGGCTTCCATTGCCAGCTTCTCTCTGGTCAAATCAGAGACTGCGCTCCCCTGCCTCCTGCCAAATCAATTGCTCTGATGTAGAGCAGCATGCTGTCATTCCTTTGCTCACAGACCTGCACTAGCTTCCATGGCTTGGAAAAGAACATTTAAACTCTTTACACTGACTATCAGAGTTTGGTCCCTGGCCCCCTCCCACCACTGATACAACCAGTGTCCTTCACACAGCTTGGTTGCCGCCAAGCTGAAGCACGAGCTGCACCCACACTGGCCCCCACGGTTTTCCTCTTCTGTCATTTCACTGTTGCTGTTCCCCCTGCCTCGTCCTGTGAGTCCTGTCCTGCCCAATACTGTAGCCACGGGCCACATGTGGCTATCTAAATTAATTAAAATTAAATGTAAAATCCTCTCCTCGGTCACACTAGCCACATGGCTGGTGCTCAATAGCCCCACATGTTAGCACAGACTAGAGCACGTTTCCATAGCGCAGAAAGTTCAATGAGACCTTGCTGGCCTAGCCCATGTGTCTAAATCCTAACCATCCTTAGGGACCAGCCCAAGTGTCACTGATGCCCCAAAGCCACTTCTGTGCCTCTCCAGCTGCAAGTTCTCCTTCCCAGAGCAGCAGAGGTTCTGCTGGCCATGACTCACCCGGCTGACTGGTTACCACTGAGAGAGCCACTGTCCCAGGCCACATGTCACTTCAACTAAAGCAGCTCTTTGGTTTCTGAGCTACGTGTGGTAGATGGGTGGGCATCGAGGCTAGAAGCACCAAGGGATAGGAAATTTAATATTGCTTTTACATAGTAGGAGCACCTACTGTATCCCAGGCAGTTTTAGGTAGTTTACATACACTATCTTATTCGACACCTTCAACTCTATGAAGTAGATATCATGACTCCTATCTTAAGGATGAGAAAACTAAGAACACAGTGGTTAAGAAACTCACCCCAGATACGGTATGCTTGGTATGCGAACATATCAAGAAATAATCAACCCAAATGCAGAATCCAGATCTTTGTGACTCAAAGTTGGGGCTCGTTCCCTACACAGGCAGCCCGCTCCCAAGCCTGTTGTGAGGTTGCCTTCATTGCTTTCAAGCTAATAAAATGATTTCAGGCAGAGCTGGGGGAGCAGGGGAAGAGGGTAGATATACCTGAACAAAGGAAAACAGTATCATGAGCAGAACTGTCCAAGCCTTTTATTCATGTTAATGCGTTACCTCATTCTCATCTCATTTCTTAATTCTCTAAAGTCCCAGAAGGGGAAGATTAAGTCATTGTGTGCATGTGTGTGTGCGTGCACGCCTGTGGGTGGTCTTAGTACAGGTATGCAGGGTACAGGAAAAGAAGTTAGAGGACATGAAACAATGAAATGACAAAACAAAAAAGCTTTCAATATCTCTTCATTGATGTCTGAAAATATTTTACACTATTAAGTAGAACCATAGGAAATCGCTGTATTTGTAAGTAAAAAGGTTGCATACTAGCACTTTCTTATGGTTCAACCTAATAATTTTCTTTATCAATTATCCACTAACTTATCAATTTTACTCTCAATTTTTATCAGTTAGAAACAATGGCTCTTTAGGGGTCTCAGCCTTGAATCTAGCTCAATCCAAGTATGAATGCTTTAAAATCTCTATCAGACACATCTGGGGCACAGAAGTGGTTCCCTCTCTGCCTGCAACCCTCTGGAACTTGGAACCGGTGGGGGGGGGGGTGGAGGGGAGTGGGGAAACCAGGCTACTTTCTGAGCTTTCAACACTATGGGAGCCATAAATCATCTAAGTAGAGATATAAAATCCTCTCAAGGAGACTGAGAGGCTGCCCCAGGTAGCTCCTTGAAGAGGGCATTAACATATCTAAGGAAAGAATGTGGATCTCAAAAGGGGAGAAGTAGGGGCGGGGCTTGGAAAAGGAGGACAGAAGCTGGTCCTGGCTTCCTGGCTCGCAGTGATATCTGGCCTGGTGCAGATAGATAACAACTATGCCATTAAGATAAGCCAACTCAGCTCCCTTGCAACTCTGGCTTTCCTTGGGGATTTTTCTGCAGGGGAAGGAATTCCTTGTCCTCTGCTAGCCATCCCTAAAAATGCAGCAGTGTTAAGGTTGCAGAGAAACAAGGCAATTCATACCCCAGGCTTCCATGCATGTTCCAGTCTCTCCCAGTCTCCTTCCCTGGACAATATCTGAATCACAATGGTCAAAATGAATGTTAGTCTTACTTGTGTGGGAACCTGGTATAGAAGCAGAGAGAAAGTTAAATTCCCAAAATATTTATGTTAAAGGGGAGAACCTTTGATCCAACTGTGTTTGGCTAAATTCTTATGTCTATATCACAGGCTAGTACCTTGTGACATTTCACTCCCCATTAAACTGATACCCACAGTTTAATGGATACATGTAAGCAATCATCACAAGCCAAACTACCTTGAAATGTTAATCAGCCCCGATCAAAGACAAAAATGGGAGTGAGGAAAAGCCTACCTTTGTAAATGTGAATGGTCACATGTCCTCCTACACAAATGGGTTACTTCTGACCCACAAAAAACAACTCACTTTAAGATATAAGTGTACATAGAATTTTTAAAATAGTGTATGATATTTATTTTAGCTATCTTTACAAAAAGACTTTGAAGTCTTGTAAGAAAGATCTCCAGAAGTCCAAATCCATTTGTTTAGTGACAAATTGTCCTTGAAATGTGGAACTAATGTTTCTGCTCATTTCATTTAATATTTTTAAAAGCTTTGTGGCCAAATCATCTCATCTTTGGAACTTTCTAAAAGTCTAGAAATAACTTTAGAATTTAAGTAATGCATTTCTGTTAACATTTTTATTTCAACTGTGATGTTTGTAATTTGGTTTCAAAAAATACTCATGGGGGGCCTAGAAGCAGCCTCAATCAACCAACTCATATTCCTAGCCAAAGAACAGATCATTTAAAATATTTGAGAGGTCAAGATGGACCTGTAATAAAAATACGCAAAAGGCTTCTTTTTGTTTTTTTAAGAAAATGTGAAAAAAGGGGTCCAGCAGCTTGTGTTTTTTATAATGCCCAACTCCAAAAAAACTCAAAACATAAGTGAATGTTTAAAGTCTGGTTAATATTCAAAAATAACCTCTGAACAATATGGTCCTCCTTTGAAAGATGAAAAAATAAATCCCAAGGAAAGGAGCTGACTTGGCCAGCAAGGCCTTGGTTGATTCCAGCTGGTGTCCTCGTCACTCACTGGAATTACCTGATGGCACCTGGAGGCCTGTGGTCCTGCCTCCAGCCTGGACCACTGTCTCAGTCCCCATTGCCACTCTTCAGTGACTCAAGCTGGTTCATATTTGCAGACCATTTTAAGCAGAGATTGCTGCTGATGGCCAGATCACAGATGACAGTGAAGATGGACCAGAAATGACCTGCTCTCTTTTAGAAGCAGCAATCCCCCATTTACCTTGCTCCAGGGCACTTCCGGCCTCAGCATTTAGCACTGTCTTCACAGAAGACTGTAACCTATTCAAGGGGTAGGGGAAACAATTTAGGTATCTTTTCATCTCCCTGCTCTAAAACTGAGGTTGTCATAATCCAGGACAAAAGAAGAGTGGATTGGGGCTCCTGGGTGGCACAGCCAGTCAAGCATCTGACTCTTGGTTTCAGCTCAGGTTGTGAGATGGAGCCTTGCGTTGGGCTCCACGCAGAGTCTGCTTAGGACTCTCTCTCTTTCTGCTCCTCTACCCCATGCGCTCGCTCTCTCAAATAAATAAATAAACCTTTTTTTAAAAAGTGGATTATTTTGAAGCTTGAATACCAGTGGACCTCAGGCAGAATAGACACCCTTAACTTTTCTAGCCTCATGGCAATTTAAATAGATATTTGTGTGGACAAAGTTCACTAAGTAACCCAATCTCCTAAAGTTTGTTTTCACCGGAGGCAAAAAGACAGTTGTAGAAAATGAGTGAGGCCAGCATCATACTCATGTAAGTTGTGCTCAGAAGGGCCCCACTCTTGGTTTAATGCTCTGCTGTTGAGGTCTTAGAATTCTTAATAATTTTGAACAAGGGGCCACTTTGCATTTTTATTTTGCACTAGGCCCTGCAACTTATATGGTTGGTGCAAACAGTGAGAATCCACACTTATTCTGGGGGGCCTTCTGAGTCGCAAACAGAAGACCTGGGTCTTATTCCTACATCCTTTGACTTCAACTGGTTTTTCACTCAAGGCTTTTATCATCAGCATATTCTCCAACTAAATAAGGGTAGCACAGTGATAGTGCTCTTAAACAAAACTATTGATGATGCTGTAAATGCACACAGTCATCTTCATTAATATAAAACATCAGCAAACAGCCAAGTAAGTTGTTTCTGTGGTCTGTGGTCAATTCAACCTCATATTTGAGGGTCTACTGTATGCCAGGCACTGTGTTTGGCACTAGGGGTAGCAACAAGGAAGTGATCACAATCTTTGGTTTCAATGGACTTCTATTTTCGTTGGGAGAAATAGATCATAAATATAAGTGAATAAGTCAATACACGTTGAAAGATGATCGACTGCAGGAAAATAAAGCAGAAAAAAGGCAGAGGAGGTGTTTTAAATAGGATGGTCAGGGAAGAACTCAACAAGATGATGTGATGTGAGCCAAGATTTGAAGGAAATAAAGGTGCAGGCTGTGCACTCATAGGCTGAGAAACAGAAGGTACAAAGACTCTAGGGCAGGTGCACACCGTTGGAGGAATAGCAGGAGTGGGGAGGGAGTGAGAGGGGAGGAAAAGATGAAGGCATAGAGATAATAGGAGGCTGATTTTGCACCGACCTGTAGCCTGCTGCAAAAATTTTACTCTGAGCAGGCAGGGAAGTGATGGCAGCATTTAGAGCCTGGAGGGGACAGGATGGGATGGACCAGGACTGTTCTGGCTGCTGTGTGGAGGGGCAAAAGGCAAGTGGGGTGAAACCAGAAGACCAGATAGGAGAGTATGGCAACCACACAAATAGAGGTGCTCAGGGCTTGGACCAAATGATTGGCAGCAGAGGCAATGAGAAGTGGCGGGATTTGAAATTTACTTGGAAGGCAGAGCTGATGGGACTTCCTGAAGGGTAACCACGAATAGTAACAACCATGACAAAAATATTTTTTTTTAAAGATTTTATTTATTTATTTGACAGAGAAAGACACAGCGAGAGAGGGAACACAAGCAGGGGGAGTGGGAGAGGGAGAAGCAGGCTTCCCGCGGAGCAGGGAGCCCGAAGCGGGACTCGATCCAGGCACTCCAGGATCATGACCTGAGCCGAAGGCAGTCGCTTAACCAACTGAGCCACCCAGGTGCCCAACCATGACGAAAATATTAACAAGATCTTAGACCATATCCTTCAACCAGCCTAATTTCTGGCCAACTTGGCTACCAATGCTAGCTCAGTCCATCTTCACGGTAACCCTGGACAAAAATTATCTGCATTTTGCAGATGAGCAAATAGGACTCAGAGGGCTTATGTAACTTGCTAAGGACACTAACTAGTAAGTAGAGCAGACATTGATCTCTGTAAATTCAAAACATTAGCAGCACATCATGGTGGGTGGACACTAGACTGCAGAGTTAACTGAAAAATAAATAAATAGATAAACAAAAGAGAGCAAGAAAAGTCTTATATGGACTCTGAACTTTCTTCTCTGTTTACTGGCTGAAAGGGTTGCTAATGGTGAGTGAGCACTGGGGTACCATAATGGACTTTGTGCTGGGAAAATGAGACATCTCCTACCAGGCACTGATTTAAGAGATATGAGCTCATCTCGTTCTTTGAAGAACTTTAACAACCATGGGATTACACCAGTAGGGTAGAACCTGAGCCAGAGAGATACCCACTAAGGTGGCTTCAGACCAGCCACTTTCACAAAAGGCCCAGAGCTGCCCCTGGGGTTTTGAGGAATGGGAGGCAGTGAACTACATAAATAGCTCTAGAGTTGATGAGAGGCTTTGGCCCCGGGGCCTGAATGGACTGAAAGGTATCTGCCATCCAAAAGGGGAGGCACAGGGAAGGGGGTGGGGAGCTGTCAACTAGAAGTAAAGGATGGAAAAGGGGCTGGGAAGGAAGCCTAGGAGCCTGGTTAGGGGAGGCGGTTGTAAAGCAGCTGGCTCATCTTTGCCAGTCTACCAGGGCCCTCATCAAAGAATGAGAGGAGCACATGTACTTGTGGGAGGACCAACACCCCTTGTGTCTGCACAGTTGATTGAAAAGTAAGAGCTTGGTATAGGGGACGAGGAAGGAGACACGGGATGCTTCTAAAAATAAAGAAAGTGAGATGATGTTCTGGTTACCAATGCTGCACAACAAATCTATCCCGGAACCTGGTGGCATAAAACAACGACTTTATTATGCCTATGGATTCCATGTGCTGGGAATTCTGACAGGGTTCATGGCAGAGCTTACCTTTGCTCCATGACATCTGGGGTCTGACTAGGAAAATACAAAGACTGGGGGGCAAGGTGACTTGAAATCTGTGGACTGAAATCATCTGGA
Source organism: Mirounga angustirostris (assembly GCF_029215605.1). NCBI lineage: Eukaryota > Metazoa > Chordata > Mammalia > Carnivora > Phocidae > Mirounga > Mirounga angustirostris. The sequence goes on from NW_026991720.1 coordinate 42,842,039, forward strand.
AGGGTCTTCACTCCATACCTAGTAGATGATGATGGCTACTGGTTGGGACTTCACTTGGGACTAGTGGCCAGGACACATGACCTGGGCTTCCTCATAGTTTGGCAGCTGCACAAATGGCAGATGTCTTACATGGAAGCTCAAGATTCCAAAGGTGAGTGTCCCAACAAAAAAAGGTGGCAGCCAGGTTGCCTTTAATGACCCAGTCTCAAAAATCTCGCAGTCTCTTTTCCTGCACGTTATTGGTTATAAGCAAGTCACAAGCCCACCTAGACCCAAGGGTAAAGGACAAATGTCAAAGAATTTGTTTGCACATTTAAAACCACCGCAGAGGAGCTTAAAATATCCTGGCATTTGGTAAGCCTGCACTTGGGCACTTATCCCAAGATCTGGGAGGAGAGGAGAGGGTGCTGTGACCTGGAGGGGGTGTCACTCTCCAGCAGGAAGTGCTTACAGCTGTTCTCTGCTCCTTTCCCTCTGGCCATGGCTCCCCCCGACTTGTTCTCTGAAACCACATGGATTCGCCCTACCTAACTTGGTACTTTGCGAGGACATTACTTTCCAAATGGTTCATCAGACTCCACAAACTCACGCTTACCTTCTCTTGCTCCTTTATGCAAATGTGTATTCCTCCTTGCCTTATCACAATGATTAGAATTCCGGATGCCCTGAGTTTGAATCCTAGCTCCAGAAATATTTAGTCATTTGCACAGGTGGCACGACCTCTCTGAGTCTCAGTTTCCTCACCTACAAAGTGGAAGTTTTGTAATGATTAAAAGGGATGATGCTTGGCAGAGAAAAACCACTCGAGAATTGTAAACTCACCTGGGCTTAAACTGCCCAACATAATTCTCTTTTTTTCTTAACAAGTTTCCTACTCCTTATATTTCACTCATAAGTCTGCACCCTGACAGATCATATTCACATCCTGACCCCAAAATCTTCTAGGTATGTGGCCTTGGGGTGTGCCTTTATCCCCTTGAGCCTCAGTTTGTCATCTGTGTACACTGGATAATAATACAGGCCTCGAGGGTATTTGGGTATATAAAGTGAAATGATACATATAAAGCAGCACTACCAGACGAGGCTCTTGTGAAGGTTAATTCCATTCCCTGCCCCATTCCCCCTCCCCCGCACCGCACCTCCATCTTTTTGGCTTTGGTACTGCTGTGCCTCACTGAAGTGGGCAAAGTTCAGTCTACTTAAAGATTCAGAACTTTCTTTCCAACTCCACCTCCTGGGCCTCCTTCATCAATAATCACTCTCAATTTCCCAGTCTCCCACTATGAAAATTCCAATACCTGAGGCTTTTGTGAGGGGAGGTTGCTTAGAGATAAAATGATCTACGGGATCCCTGAGAAGAAAGTGGACAGGACAGCCCATATCACAGTGGGCTGCCTTGCCTGAAGGCCTGGGTAAATACCTTAACCAGCCCTGACTCCAGCCCCCTGGTGGGGAGGCTGACACCCGCAGGCTAAAGGGAAAATCCCTCTTGCAGGATGACTGTTTCTCAACTCCCAGCCTTTGTCCTGAAGAAGCAAGAAGGGCAATGTTGCCAAAGCCCAGGGTTTTCTCATTCAGGACTAAACAGAACATAGCATGACAGCAGCTGCCAGGGTGTGACTTCCTCCCAAGGGAAGACAAACCTTAAAAAAATTCTGTCCCCAAATGGGGTAGGCCTTAAGTGATCCCAGCCAACCTTGTAGTATCTTTGCTCAAATACCCATGATAGCAGCAAACGTGGTCCCTGGCAGCCCAGCAGAAATCATTCTCCCAAGTAACTGTCAGTTCTCCTTCTTCTTCTTCTTCTTCTTCTTTTTTTTTAATGGAAGAAGAAGTTATCTTCAGTGAAAAGAATCTGAATGTTTACATTCCTTAGACCAAAAGGGGAGACCCAGCTCTTAAGAAAAGGCTAGCTGGAAAGTTAAACAGGCATCCTCTTCCCTGTTTCTTCTTCCACTGTCCTTTAGGAAACACTATGGGGTTGAAGGTGTCGCCTTCCCCCCCCCCCCCCCACATTTCCCCTTGTCTGCATCAGTTCATCAACTTATGCCTTCAGCAAGCATTTAAGGAACATCTATTCTGTGTCCGGTTATGTAACGTGGGTCTCATAAAAATGAATTAAACAGGATCCAGCCTTCAAGATGCCCCATGCATGTTTTGGTAGGAGATAAGGGGATGGCCAGATACATGAGAACAAGTAAATATCATCAGGTATTAGAGTGCTGTGGTAGGGCTCGAGAGCACAGCTCGGGAGCACCAACAGCTTCCAGTGATGAGTGAGCAATGGATGAGCGGGTGTCTGCTCCGTGGGAAAGGAGCAGGAGGGTGTTTCAGCAAAGGGCAGCATGCACAAAGACATGATGCAACATGACCCTCTGAAGAACCCCAGGTCGTTAGATGCACGAAGCACTTAGCCGGAAATGTAGCTGAACTCGTGGGCTAGGCTGGAACTTGCCATGCTACAGAATCTGGGCTTTCCTCCAACCCTCAAGAGAGCTGCTCTTCCAAATTAGAGCACCTGGCAGGCAACTTGCTGACAGCCACACCCAGGGACATGAACCTGGTGTTTCCTCAGTTTCCCCCATCTGCAAAACATAAAATCATTGATTCTCCAAGTCTTTGCATGGCCAGGATGAGCTCCACAGAGACCATTATGTGGTTTCCAACTTTCATCTGCTTTATTGGTTCAAGAGTGAAAACATTCATTTATTTTTATGGGACACATGGGCTTGGGGTTTTTTTTATTATTAAAAATAAAATTCTTGAGAAAAATTCAAAACTTTGGTTTCACAGCTTCCTACAATATTAAGTTTGGATTCTATGTCCCTCAGGCAAAGCCAGGAGGAACTGATCTATGGCGATTGACAATACACCACATGGGTTTCTTATTAAAAAAAAAAAGAATGTGTGCATTACTTCCCCCACCCCTGCCCTACATGTTCCCCCCCAAAGAAAGACTCATGATTATTTCACTTTCCTACTGTTCAAGGAGCTGACATCTAAGTAATGAGTTGGCCAGCGATGGAATAAATAAGGCTTAGAGCTGGTTGTTTCAATCTGTGACCACCTAGGATGTCCAGTTTAACAAATAAGAAAATACTGCTTAAAAAGAGAAGGGAAGAGATGTCTCATCCCTCTTTTTCTTTTTTGAGTATAGTTGACATACAATGTTACGTTAGTTTAGGTATACAACAACATAGTGATTCAAAAACTTCCTACATTACGCTGTGCTCACCACAAACATAGCTCCCATCTGTCACCATACATTGCTATTACCACATCACTGACTCTATTTCCCTCTCGCCCCTCCTTCTTAATTGTTCCTACTTTTCAATCAAGAATCCCAAAGTGAGACTTGATGTGTTCATGCTAAGGTAGACCTGTGTCTGAGTTTACTCTTATGAGGGAGTGAGGGGTAGGAGTGGGAGTGTGGATGCTGTACTGAGGTCAGCCCAAAGTGGTAGGAAGAAGAGTAGGCTTTGGAAAGAGGTGAGCTTGACCAAGCAGTTAGGTAACATAGGGGAGTGGGTCTTAAACTGGGGTTCAGGAAGACCTTGCATCAGGACCACCCACACTGCTTACTTAGAATGGATGTTCCTTTGACTCCAGCTCAGAGTTACTGAGTAGAATCTTTGGGAGTGAAGTAGAAGAACCTCCATTTTTGATAGGGTCCCAAGTGAAGTTGACGAATTATCAGGAAAGGGAGTAGGTATTCTGGCTCTGGGGTCAGACAAAGAGCATTCCAACCCAGGCATCATTGCTACTCACCAGCATGTCACTTGGGAGGCCTAAACTGTCCTATATTATCAAGTTAATGATAGTACTACCTGTATCAGTACGATTTGGTCAGCTGCAATATACAGAATTCCCAATAGTGTCTTCAATAATAAAAGCATCCGATTCTCTCATACAACCAGAAGTCTGGAGAGAGTAATCCCAGAGTGGTCTGGTTCTACAGCATTGCACTCCCGCTGGCCCTTCCTCCAAAGCTGCATGATGGCAGCAAAAACACAGTCCCTCAAACTTACACATTGAGGTCACAAGAAGAAAGGAAAGAGCAGCTGCAATAAGCTCTCGCCACAAGAGTTTCTGTCATTATACCTTGGGAGGACTTACTGTACATGTCGTTGATCTGAACACAGCCATCTTCCTAGCAAAGGGCTGAAGAAAAGGGTCCCAAGAAAATGGGAACTCAGGTCCATGATAGGCTTCCTGGGGGGGCTTTTGAAAAGGATTATTTTCTCTGAGACCTGGACATCTTCACTACCTGAATAAGTTGGCTCAGTGAGTAAGGAAGAAGAAGCCAGGCATGACTGAGAAACAGGTGTGTTTTTCCTCTTAGTCAAGAACCACGTAGCGAGGCTTGTGTTTTCTTTTTTGTTGTTGTTGTTCTTTTTTTTTATGTCCCTTTGTGCAAGTCAGTTGTAGCCATTAAATAGTTCCTTATGTCCTAGTCTAGAACCTTGACTTCCTATTCTATTTATACCGTATTATATGTGTTGTCATTACTGAAAGATGGTTTGAGCATGAATAAAATAGGTAAACACACAAAAAAACCCTGAACAATATGGAGAGTTCAGGAATAAGGCCATGTTTGTTCTGCTGTAACTCCATGGAGCAACCTCCCTTACCTTGAAATAGCAGTTGGTTGCCATTGTTCTGAAGAGTTTCCTGGATGGGGCTAACAAGAATGAGCATCAAAACAATCTACACTCAGGGCCTCAACCCATCCCATCTCCACATAGGAATGGGCTTAGAGCCAGGGCAGGAAGTAGGAGGAGATCAAGGTATTGGTCTAGTGGACCCACTGGAGAGGGAACTGTGAGCAATTCTCTTGGAGAGCCATAAGGCTATCACTATGAGATAACCAGTCTAGACTTTCTTCCAATGGCTGGGAGACACACCCCCTCCAAGTGCAGCCCAACAAAGCAGCCCTCCCCTTTGCCGTGGCTTCCCAGCTGCTGCCACCATGGAGTTGTCAGGAAATTTGTGATAATTCTTTTTATTGATCATCTCTATTGATTTTGTCTATGGTGAAAATATACTGCAGACACATTAAGTAGCTATTATAGGCAAATTGTCTCTTAATGAATTGTTACCAACAGACAGGATTTTACATTTAACCCTAACTGGGACTTTGACTTTCTAGTCACTGAATGATCGTAGAAGGGTTAGATTCTAGTGCAGAGCCCAAGCTGATATTTGACCGTGGTCATTTTCCTGGATACTACTGAGGAGTGCTAAAACCTGCCCAAATGAAAAGTGCGGAATACTATCTCAATAGGAGATGAAATAGATCATTGAAAAAATCATGTAAGAATCAGCCCTGTGACTCCAAAGCATGCAATTTTAGCCACTTTTCCAAAATTTAAGTATTTTCCAGCTGGTTTCTATATTTCAAAATGCCAGCAAAAAAAAACAAAACAAAAGGGGGCTATCACTTTAGATAAATCCCCATCTTATCTCACATCTTAAAAGTAGGTTGTTGCTTTTAAGACGCTGGAAGAACGCAAGACTTTGTGCCTTGTCAAAGTGTGCTTCTTCCTCCTTCATGTGTTTCTGTTTTGGTTTTCTCAAAAAAAAAAAAAAAAGACTGTGTACATGTGTGTGCCTGTGTGTGTATGCGTGCATGCCTGCATTTTGGCAAAACTGTATTCAGAAGAATGTTTGGAAGCTTAAATCTAATATGCTAAGTGTTAGCCAGCAGCAAAAATTTCCAACTCTGTTATCGCATCCCAAAAAGAGGGCTTGGATTGGAAGTGTCACTTTGTGGTCGTGCTAGCAGATGCTCAAAGGATACTCTATTACCAGAAGCAAGACTTTGACTATTATTATTTTATAATGTAATAGGCAAAAATCACAGTAAAAATACTATCTCTGATGGGAAAATCCTTCTTTGCCAGACTCTTAAAAATTGTTATTTCAACAATTTGGCAAAAAAAGACTATATTTTTGACACAAATAAATTATGACTACAGGCAATGAATAAAAAGGCCAATATCCCAATTGTACTTGAGCTTTGGTTTTGAGGGGAACAATCATTTCGGGTTGGTCAGATGATAAAACTGCACATTCCTTACACAATATACGGGAAATAGAGTAGCTCTTCCAGTTCTCACCGGCCAACACTCCAGAATCCTTTTGCAGCAGATTCAAATGAGGGTTCCTCTCTAACTCAATAGAACCTAGGTCGCTGCTTAGATCCCATGCACTGAACCCTAACTGTAGGTCAGGCTTTAAGCTTACAGCTTTGGTCCTTCTGTTCTTCTGTCAGCAGAAGCTTTATTCCAAGGCTTGGTTACAAGATGGTTGCCTATAGCCATAAGTGTTCATATGCTTCTTGCTTCACACTTAGCAGGAGAAAGAAGGAAAAAAAGAAATGAATGCTCTCTCCCATCATGGGATGCAAATCATTCCCGTCTGTATGACTGGGTCAACTCAATCTTGTGCCCTCTTCTAAGCAAATGCACATGCCAGGGAAAGGCCGTGGACTCCTTGATTTATACAGGTCTGGACATTTCTCTGGAGCTGAAGATAACGTGGACCCCTAGACTAACATGGGGCTCTGTTCAGAAATGAGGAAGTGGATGTCAAGTGGGTATTCAAAGATGTTCGCTAGATAATCTTATTTAGTGCATATTATGATCCAATGCCTTAAGGATGATTTTGATTCATGAGGAACTTGAGGCTTAGAGTTATTAACAAATATGCCCGAGCTTATGCAGCTGACGCAGGGTGAAGTCTTGGTTGGAACTCAAGCATATTAAATGGTGAAAGCCCTTAACCTCATCACTCTACTGCCTCCCTTTAGTTGGAATGTTACAGGGCTGTGAGCCCAAAGTTCTCCTTTATAAATGCTTATCATCTATGCCACAAAGAAATAGCATTTTCTATTAGTCATATGGGTAGCAAAGAAATATAGGCAAACAGGATGTCAGCAATCAATTCAGTTATCTATTACTGCTTTTACTTATCTATTGTTGTACCTCAAAACTTAATGATTGTTCTAGTAAGGGATAATTTTCAAAATATGGTACAATCATGACTCCCATACAGATATAAAATGAGCATGTGTTTAAGATTTTATTTAAGTCAATGTTAATTGAATTTAAATTAAAAAAGGAAAAAAATTAAAATTAAAAAAAAGATTTGTCATGAATTAAATGAAGGAAACAGGTAAATGTTATATGGATTCAAAGGAGAAGGCAAAGAAACATAAGTTTATATGGGGTAAAGGACTGTTGAAGATGAAAATGGGCATAACATTAACTTCTGGTGGGGAAGGGCAGCTTGTTCATCCACTGGACAGAATTCATTTGCGTGTCTACAGACAAGAATTATTTTGGATTGAGATCAGTTGTTAACAACTTAAAGAGTTCTGAAATAGCTCCCATGGAATCAGAATCTGATAACTTGAGAAAGAGTGTACTCTACACAATGTCATTTTTCACTACAGCACATTTTTTTTCTATATACCACTAATACTTAGTTTCTCATAATTTAATAATTTGAACAGGACTCAGCTAGGCAGGTGGCTCTGCTGGCTTCACCTGAGACCATTCCTGTGGCCGCAGCCATCTGAAGGCTTGCTTGACTGAAGCTGGAGAACCTAGCCAGTTGGTGCTTGGTCTAAAATTTGTACCTGCAGGATTTTAATTTATGGTGGTAACTGAGTCATGACACAGAAAGGCTAATACCATTGAAAGAAGATTTTTCACTACTTACATTTCACATGAGAAGGGGGCATGCCACACCACGCAGGGTTCCATTGGGAAGTACCAGGTTTTGGTCAGGAAGCAAAAGCAGGAGCAAGAAGAAAGCCCTGTGCCAAAGCTTTTATTGGTATTTAGGATTGGCCACTTTGAGTAATTTCAACAGGCTTTGGGGCCTCAGGGCTGTCCCTAGCTATCTGATAGCTGCCCTTGGGGTGATTTAGGGCAGGGGAAATAATGGCTTGGAGTGGGAGAATGAGATAAGCAGGTAGGTGGCGGCTTGGCACTGAATCAAGCAGTCTGCAAAGGAAAGGCATGCTCTGGGCCAGCTGACTACCACCTCTAGGAATTAGCTGGCCATGGGAGGGGCAGTGTCTCCTTAGGTCTGAAACCTCTGAGATGTCAAAACATCACAAGATACAAAAAATTTAAAAAAACATGACTGACAGTGCTGCCATCCTCTGAGGTTCCTCAGTTCTACTACACATGGCCTCTCATTCTCCAGCAGGCTCAATGGGGCTTCTCTACATGGAGAGCTGGTTCCAAGAGGGAATGCAGAAGCTTGCAATATCTCTGGAAACCAAGACTCAGAAATGACATGATGTCACTTCCACTGCATTCAATAAGTCAAAACAAGACACAAGTAATGCCCAGGCTCATGAGCTGGGGAAGAAGAGTCCACTTTTTTTTTTTTAATTTTTTTATTTATTCATTTGACAGAGACACAGCGAGAGAGGGAACACAAGCAGAGGGAGGGGGAGAGGGAGAAGCAGGCTTCCCGCCGAGCAGGGAGCCCGATGCGGGGCTCGATCCCAGGACCCTGGGATCATGACCTGAGCCGAAGGCAGACGCTTAACGACTGAGCCACCCAGGCGCCCCAGAAGAGTCCACTTTTTAATAGGAGCCACAAAGAATTGGCGGCTATACTTAATCTATCCAAGGAAACCTTTCATATCACTCACCAAATTATATTAAAACTGCCTGTTGATATGGCCAACTCATACAATGAACAATAAGCTTTTTATGGGCATACCATACTTTATTTATCTTTGTATCCAAGGGCCTGAGATAAAATAAACACGCTTGTCCAAAGCTAATGGGTGGGGAGATCATTTAGATAGATGGAATTAAATGAGCAAAGACAGAGAAGCAAGAAAGTACAACTACTACTCACTTTTAAGTTCTCCAATTTAATGTATGATAGATGGTAGAAAACAAAAGTTATAAGAGCCTTATATTCAAGACAAAGGATTTGGACTTAGTTTTGGGGAAACAGGATGCCATGGAAGGTTTCCTAATGAGAAAATAACTTACCACTATTTCTCTAAGTTTGCTTAAATTAACTGGTGCCTCTGCTGAGGGACCAGTTTAACTAATTATTTGCCATAACAAAGAAAAATGCTAGAGGACACAGAAGGGCCACTTTATCATGCAAGGGAGTCAGTCAGTTGCCTGATGCATTAACCTCATGGCACATCAGCACTGTTACAGAATGACCCAAGTCAAGTTGGTCATTCAGTCATCCCACTTGTTTGGGTTGATTTCTTTAGCCTCTACTAGAAAAGGGTGAGAACTACAGATCTCTCATACCCTCAGAAGCAGCACATTACAATGAAAGTAGGTCTTTGACCAAAGTCTGCCTCACCAACAAGCAACTATTAACACGCAGGCACAAAGAGGTCTCGGAATCTGCTCTAGTAAGCTCAGAAAAGTATCAACTCCACCCTCCAGACTCCTTGACAAGTAGTTTGCTTAAAGGTTTTACTTGAGACAAAGGCCACAGTGTTCTAGCAGTAGATCTTAGCTAACCTGAGTCAAATCAAGCCACATAATCCCTCCATATGATGGCCAAATCCAGGGCTGAACAAGAATCCGAGGTCTAGGGTACCACCAAAAAGAGTACGTGGCTCTGGGCTTACTATATTCTTATGTCTCTTACATGCAAAGGCAGAGGCACTCTACGTTATTTCTAGCCAACTCATATATTTTGTATATACCACTCCTTTCATAGATACATGTACATGTGTTTCTATTACTTATGGTATTTAACAAATGCTCTTAGTCTACATTTATAAATAGCTTTATTGGGGTATAATTCAGTTGTAAGTATACAGTTAGATCAGCTAGTATAGATTAAAACAGGATCCTTTAAAGAAGATGTGGTCCATACATACAATGGAATATTACTCAGCCATCAGAAAGGATGAATACCCAACTTCTCCATCAACATGGATGGGACTGGAGGAGATTATGCTAAGTGAAATAAGTCAAGCAGAGAAAGTCAATTATCATATGGTTTCACTTATTTGTGGAACATAAGGAATAGCATGGAGGACATTAGGAGAAGGAAGGGAAAAATGAGGGGGGGTAATTGGAGGGAGAGATGAACCATGAGAGACTATGGACTCTGAGAAACAAACAGGGTTTTAGAGGGGAGGGTGGAGGGGGGATTGGTTAGTGATGGGTATTAAGGAGGGCACGTACTGCATGGAGCACTGGGTGTTATACGAAAACAATGGATCATGGATCACCACATCAAAAACCAATGATGTATTGTATGGTGACTAAAATAACATAATAAAATTTTAAAAAAACAGGATCCTTGCAGCTCTTTTGTATTAGTGACCTATACCTGCATAACAAATTACCCCAAAACTTGATGGCTGCAAAGACATTTATTAGCTCCTAGTTTTGGTGGGTCAAGATTCCAGACACAGTTCAGTGGGGGCGCTCTGCTTCAGGTCCTCTCATATGCTGCAATCAAGGTATTGGCTGGGTCCATATTCACCTCATAGCTCAACTCAGGAAGGAGCAGCTAGCTTCCCCTAGCTCCGCTCAGGTGCTGGTTGGCAGGATCCCTTTCTTTGTGGGTTCTTGGACTGAATGTCTCAGATTCTCTATGTCTGGGGGCCACCCTTACTTCCTCACCATGTACACCTCTCCCACATGGCAGGGGCAGCAAGACAGACAATGCTTGCAAAATGGAAGTCACAATCTCAGAGTGACATCTCCTCCCTTTTGCCGCTTTCTCTTTGTTAAAGCAAGTTGGTTCAGCCCTCATTTAAGGGGAAGAGTTTGTATAAAGGGAAGATTACTGGGAAGCTGCCCTCCACACCCTGTGTTAACTTCCTGGAGACCCTTGATTAGAGTTTTTCAAGTGTTAACCAACCACCTCTGGTTAGGTAGCTTCGATTGGTAGCTAGTCCAACTTGGGGTGTAGAAGGAAATTAACACAAGTATTTATCACCTTGAAGTCCATGTTGAAATATTTCAAAGTCAGTTATAGAAAATATAACAAGCACTGCCATCCTCTTTATCTGGCACAAACCATATTTGTACCAGATTTTATTGAAAATTCCTTTATTTCTCAGTATAGGTTCCCTATGATCACTGACCTTTTTGTTAAGTGTTTCAGTTTTAGAGGCCTTGGACAGGACTTAAGTTTGTCTGGAGGAAAGGCAGGTTAAGGTGCAGGAATAAATAGGCCCTAGCCTTAGAAAATTGGGATTTTTAGTATTATAAAAGGTTTACATCAACAATGAGGTGCAACACAAAGTTACCATATATTTATTGAAGTTACCAAAGTTGTATCTGGAAAAAAAAAGAACAACCAGTTGTTAATGAGATCATTCTTTCCAAGAAAAAAAGCCAAAATATGTTTGTCTATCTTGAGTAGAGAGGGAAAAAAAAGCCGGATTATTTCTGCTGAAAATAATCCACTCTTTCTTGGGTATTGAAAAATACAAACTGTATATTTTGACAAGAAAGAAAATATCCTTATTCGGGATGTAATTTTTAATACCTGACATAGAATTGATAACTTCTGTTATGTGACTTGGTTAATGCAATAAAATTTTCTTTCTGCAGACAAGCTTTCAAACAAGATTCTTACCAGCCTGTACTGTGAAGGGTGGTATTAGAGAAGATAATGAACTCCCACCCCTGCACCAGATGAGGTTTCTTGGAAACACAGGACATTTGTTATCCATTGCTTTATTCAAATATGACTTGGATAGAAAATCATTCTTGGGGTGCACAAACCACAGAAGGCTTTTGGATGCAACACAACCTCCAAAAATTAAATGATTCCAATCTTGCAAAGTTTCAGTTGGATTCATGTCTTATAAAAGCCATTTTTCTTCAATTTGGTAATTGCAAGGGCAAATCAACAGTGTGGGCAGAGCGCAAACTTTTAAATGGTATCATCGGGCAGCCAAACCTATAAAAGGTCACATTATTAAGGCAATGTATAGCTCACTCATGTTATTGGTAAAATATTTTATTCTAACAACAATAACAAACTTGTAAAGTGGCTCAAATAAAAAGCAAAAGAAATCATTCCCGTCAGCTTTTGGAAGAACAGTACTGCCACAGAACCAGCAATAAGATAAAGATTTCTATTGTTTTTTATATAATTGATAGCATCTTGATTCATGTCAGACTGGCTATTAAATAAAATTCATGTAGTCTATCACATAAAAATACAACATTTTCTTCTGATAACCTCATAAAGTCAAGGCATTCTCTGGGCCTGAAGCTTGTTCTGATGAGAAACAGTAAGATCTTTATGTGGCTATTCATTTTGTGGTATAAATAACTAGAGTCCCAGATAAGAAAATTATATTTACAGCCTCACTTTATTATTTTAAAATTGTTGTTTTCCTCCTTAAACAAGTCAGCTGACTCTGGATTGCTGGAAATCCCTGCACATTCTATCATGCCTGGGTCAGCAATATATTCTTGGCTTCAGAAACATTGATGTTGAAAACTGAACATCTGGCCTTCCCTTTCTATTACCTCCCCACCCCACTCCCCACTATTTCTCCCCCAAATAATCAGCATTCCCTTCTTTGCCTCTCTGGCTTGAATAGGATTTAAAACTTGAATTTGGTATGTATTATATTTATCTGTTTCCGGAGCCAACTGAATACTAGTTCCAGTTCTGAAAATCTCCTAGTAGTGCCATTTCCTGTTACTCCTTTTTATAAACCACTGAAAAGCAAAGGTTATTCTGATGGGTTGAATCAACTGGTCACTAGTACAAGGAATTATATCCTTGCCCAAGGTCAGAACCCTTCTTCTTTTTTCCTGCTTATCATGGATATTCTTTAAGTAGACCTAATGAAATTTCTCCCATGGTGATGTTCTAGCCCTGAAGTTCTTGGAACCCCAGAACTGAATGCAAAATACAATGTGCATATGAGATATATGTTCCCTTTTTCTTGTCTTTAATCAGTTTCTCAAAATGATCTATAAACCTAAGATTTTAAGAACCACATTTCTAAACCAAGAAGATTAGTCCCTTAGATAAGCATCCAAACACCCTTCTTGGACTACTGCTGGTTCTTGTGGGGCGTGAGGGACACTGCTCAGTAGAGACGACACTGCTCAGTAGAGACTTGCTAGGTAAAGCATACAGAGCAGGTACACCGAGTGATCCCACAGCATTGCCAATGCATCTGAGACATGCAGCACATACTGGAGTGCAGAACATAACCATGGTGACCTGAATTCCATTTGGATCCTCCACATTCTATTCTTCTTAAATATAGATCATTCTTTCCTTTATTATAATGTAAGATTCTTTGATAATTCTTGCCTGTCCAGTTGAAGATGTCTTTGAACAGAAAGACTTAAGTTGTACATTTTTTTCCTGACTCTCTAGCAATACATTTTGCCGCAGTTGTTGAAAAATATCACACACGTTCTGAGGTCTTTGTAGTAAATGGTAATTAAATGTTTTAAGAAGTGTACTTTCCGCGGACTTTCCTAGAGTCACTGAGATGTGAATAGAACCCAGAAGAATTTGTTTCTGCTGTTCCATTTCAAAATAGGTTGAGAAGGGAAATAATGACTTTTTAAGTGGAAGTGAGCTTCAGCTTTTAAGAGATGCTGTAGATTTTTGAGGGAAGGAAGACATGTGTCTGGGATCCAGTATTCCCATGTGGTTTCTAGTTTCTAAAATTTATCTCATGTGTTTTAAGCGTTTGATATAAATTTTATGAGACTTCACATTTCCATTCAATGTGTTAAGATTTAGATTAAGACCAAACTTACACACCTTTTTACTTATGAGCAATTAAATGATATAAGAAAAAAAGTGACTTTATTTACAGCACCGATAAAAAAGATTGGCAATGTTATAACTCTAACTTTAAAAACGTAATTTTTAAAAACATTTTTAAACTAACTTTTAAGACAAACTGACTTTTTTTCAAGGCAAGATCCTTGGAACCACTTGGTGAGTATATATTGAATATTTTACTTTTTCCTGTGATACAGCAAGAAGTTCATCCAAATAGAACCGTGCCTCCACCACATAAATCATTCAGAAGATCTGGTAACTTTCCATGTGATTCAGTTGAATCCTTTAAATCCCACAGGAGAATTTACTTGCTTTTGGCATATTTCACCATATTAGGAGGAAAACCAGTCTCCAGGGACATGGTGGTTAATGAGAATGGGCCAAAAGCAGATGTCCTAAACTCCGTTTTGTTAGCTTAGGCATTTTCAGATGGTGTTTCTCTTGGTCGAGAGTTCCTGAAGAAGTTTCCTTTCTGAGTCCACAATACCCCCTAGGCCCCACAATGCCTTTAAAAGGATAGAACCCTTCCTCTCATAATTAAGGACAAGACAAATGCAGAGGAAAGTTAAAATCTTGAACTAAATTCATTGGCACTGAGCTGAAAATCCAACTGTACCTAATATCAGACTTGATGGGCTTGAGGGCAACAGAAAGAGATGAAGTGAAATGAGGAAGAGAAGTGAGTAGGCCTCTTGCCAGGAAGTAGAGAGGCTTTGGGAAGCAAACCAAGTCTTCCCACCTCTCAGCTTTGCCTAGTCCCTGTCTATTTGTGCATTCTCTGAGCTGACATGGAAAGCCACCTTCTGGCAGCGGTTGGTATTTTACGGGTAATGCCAATGCTAAACTGAACTTGAAGCCTGAAGCTTTTCTCATCCTCTATTTCTTTAAGTTTCCTTATGTAAACATGAATCCACAAGGCCCAGGAGAGAGGTGGCATGGGCCCTAAGAAGACTACAGTGCGTTCAGCAGTGTGAAGATCATCACACACATTTTGTTCAAGAAACCATTCCTTCACATCAATGGAAGTGGAATGGAGGAGGCAAAATCAGGGACTGAATGCCAACCATTATAAACTATATCGATGCCACAATGAAAAATGGTACCTCCTCTGAAACACTTCACATACACAAATCTGTAAATGACTAACTGATATAAAGTTTCATGAATTTTTTTTTTTTTTAAGATTTTATTTATTTATTTGAGAGAGAGAACACATGAGAGGGGATAGGGTCAGAGGGCAAAGCAGACTCCCTGCCAAGCAGGGAGCCCGATGCGGGACTCGATCCCGGGACTCCAGGATCATGACCTGAGCCGAAGGCAGTCGCTTAACCAACTGAGCCACCCAGGCGCCCTAAAGTTTCATGAATTTGAGGGTAAAATTTAAAATTCTTATTGGGGCTCTCTGCTGAAGGTCATGGCAAAGTCTAGTCTCTCCCATGATCAGTTTGATCATCGGCCATCCCTACCCTAGGGGAGTTTGAGGCATCTGTATTTCCAGACTGGAGGAGGAAGGACATAGGGTAAAGAAGGAAATAAAAAGTGTTCAGAGTGTGGTCGCTCGCTCTGCCTTCATTAGTAATCTTAGCAGTTCCTGATAAGCTCTCCCACATTTTTTTTTGTGCCAATTCTTGACATAAAAAATTTCCCAGCACAGAGCTACATAATGTATTGAATTTCTACATATATACTTGCTTTAAAACTCAATAGTTCAGCTAGAAGAGAGAAGGAAGAAAAGCTATGCATTCAGTCTAACCTGAAAGGAGCATATTATGGATCACTGAGGGGTGATCCTAAGGCTCACCTGGGGCTCATTCTTTCTTAAATCAAAAAACAGACTATATCTTAAAGTCTGTATGCAAAGTATCAAGTTGGATATAAGGGGCTTTTGGCTAAAGAGGACAGAAAAGATAAAACAGTGGTATGAGAGCAGATACCAAGGCATGTCGAAGGGTATACCGTCAACTTTTCAACGGAGTGTAGGTCGACGAAATATTCCAAGTCTGCAGCTGTGGCCCGAATCCATGACTCCAAACTTGGACAGAATGGCTCCTTCCAACGTCAGCACTTAAACTAGCCACCCCCACCACAAACCCAGCCCCAGATGTTGCAAGAACTGGATTAATCTCAGGTCTTTCTAGCCTCCCACTGAGCATACATATTTAAATTCTGGGACTCCAAGCCAAAATTCCCCAGTGGACCACCTTATCCTTCCTTAATTGAAAAAATAAACAGTTCTGTAGTAATGGAGAAGAGCCCTTTTCATAGAAGTGTCTTTGATGTTAAGGCTGCTGTAAGGACACATGTCCCCATGCCTCTTGTGAATTTTAACACCAAACTCAAGGACCCTAAAACACAAGGGGGCAACCAATAGTCAAGAACAGAAGTGTTTTCTATAAAGGCAATGGATGGGTAATTACAATCATTCTGACTCCAGTTTAGGGGAACCAAATCAAGGGGAGACTAGGGCACTGGGGAATAACAGCTGGTGCATTCAACCCAAAAGGCAGAGCTCAACATAGTGATGGTGTGACTGCCACACAAACCAGGTTACTGCTTCTCCTCTCTTGAGGTGGTGACAACCTATGACATTTTTATTTTTTTTTTAAACGATTTTATTTTATTTATTTCACAGAGAGAGAGAACGTGAGAGAGGGAACACAAGCAGGGGGAGTGGGAGAGGGAGAAGCAGCTTCCCGCCAAACAGGGAGCCCAATGCGGGGCTCGATCCCAGGACCCTGGGATCATGACCTCAGCCGAAGGCAGACACATAACAATTGAGCCACCCAGGAGCCCCAACCTATGACATTTTAGCTACTGATGCTGATCCTATGGAAGGAGCCCATGGTATGTTATTGCCAACCTACTATTTTTCCATTTGCTCTATAAATTGCCATCATGGGTGGGAGGAAATAAGCGTTTATCAATATTTCTTTTATGTTTACTTTGGTGGGGGAGGGAAGAAGCTAGTATGTGCTTATATATACCGGTTTTCAGTTGACTGGTTTTAAATAAGCATGACAACCTAGCTGAATGTTACTTTCTCCTCTGTGCAGAATTCTTTTCAAGAAGGTGAAGAACACATATCCTCAAGGTAAAAAGAACCACCCTTGTGTGTGGCAAAATAAGAACTGCAGTTATATAGAATTGACACCTAGATGGACCAACTCACCACCTGCCTACACCAACAAACCGAAAATGCATAGTCGAACCTGCTGCTTAAAAGCATGGGTGCTCAAGTTAGATGGGCTTTGGTTCTAATCCTAACTTCTGCCACCTAGGTGGGTAATTGTCTTCAGTCAGATGCTTCCAGAATCAGACCCTGAACCAAAGACTCAAATTCAAATGATTTATTTTCAATAAAGAACTCCCAGGAACAAATGGTGAAAGTTTGAGAAGCAGACCAGGGAAGAAGCAGCAGCTAAGCAAAGGTCTAACTTTACTTAAAGACCAGCCTCAACCTGATCCCTGCAAAGGTCTGAAGGGTAAATTTCACCCAGAGTTTGTCCAGAGGCAAAGGAAGCTGGGTTTTTGTACTTGAGCATCAGACATCAGCTAGTGGGCACTTGGGCACTGGCTGGGCACCGATGGTAGCCCACGGGCAATCCTCTGAAGAATTCTGCTGCTACATGCCTTTAGCAGCAAGACAGACCAAAAGGAGGGATGGATGCCCAGGCCTAGCAGAAATGGCTGGAGAGGATTTGGTGGGGCTACAAAGAGTGTCCACTCCTGGGACTGGGCAAATTTCTTAACTTCTCTGAGCCTATTTTCTTTCTTTTTTTTTTTTAAGATTTTATTTATTTGCGAGAGAGACAATGAGAGACAGAGAGCATGAGAGGGAGGAGGGTCAGAGGGAGAAGCAGACTCCCCGCCGAGCAGGGAGCCCGATGCGGGACTCGATCCCGGGACTCCAGGATCATGACCTGAGCCGAAGGCAGTCGCTTAACCAACTGAGCCACCCAGGCGCCCCGAGCCTATTTTCTTTCATGTAAAATGAGGATACAAGTAACAAACCTCAGAGAATTGTCATGATCATTAAACAGAGGTACCACATGAAATGCACAGAACCCGACACGGGGTAAGTGTTCAATTAAATATTACCTCGTCTCTCACTGGGCTGTCAACTCCACAAGAGCAGGAGAGAGAATCTCCATTATTATTGTCTCCCCACTCACTAGAAAAGTGCCTTGTACATAGGAGGCATTCAATACATATTTGTGTAGCTTTAAGGTAAGAACAACATCACAGGGATGCATGAGACTTTGCCAAAGACAGAAAACAGAAATTCAGGTGGGATTGGACAGTAAGCTTGTAGCAATTCAAAATTTCTATGTTGACAACAGAAAGAAACAGAGTTCTTGTGTGGGGAAAGGTAAGTACAGGATAGGGATAATTGGGACTTACTAAAAAGACTTTCATTGGCAAAAATCAAAATCATTTTTTGCCCTGTTTAGGGATGGGCCCAGAGTAGAGAGGGTCTTTTGAGTTGTCTTCAGTTGCTTTGCATTCCTAAGCCTCAAATCAGTGGTCCAACTTCTTAGAAACTAAAAAAGACTTGCCTATTTTAGCAATTCTCAAGTTTTTTGGTTCCAGGACTTCTTTACATTCTTAAGAGTTACTGAGGACCCCAAAGAGCTTTAGTTTATGTAGGTTATAGCTAGCAATATTTACCATATTAGAAACTGACACTGAGAAAATGTTTAAGTCTTAGTTACCTAGTTTTAAAATAATAATTACATGTTAGCATAGGTAACATATTTTTATGAAAAACAACTATATTTTCCAAAACCAAAAAATAAAGAGAAAATAGTGGCATTGTTTTACATATTTACAAATTTAATGTCTGGTTCAATAAAGATAGCTAGATTCTCTCTGCTTCTGTATTCAGTGCATTGTGATATGTTGTTTCCGTTGAAGCCTTTAAGACTTCATCCTCAAGAAGACTCTGACTGACCTCTTTCATAGGGCCACATTTCCAAACGCCAATGACTCCTTCCTTCTAAAGCAATAGTTAGCCAACAAGTCAATCTCATCCAGAAAGATTTTCTGTTGTTTGTCCTCTGTGTCCAGGACCAAGTGGTTATGCAAGAGAATTTTATCACCTAGGCCTGCCTTACAATTCAACAACACGGACATTTGGAGAAGGGAAAGAACAATTACCAGACAGTCTGCAACCAGCCGGAACACTATTGTGTGGGTCAGGGTGCTCTGCTTAGCATCTGTTCATGGGATATTAATAGCCATGGCATGAGAATAAGTTAGGGAAGCTCGGGGTTAAACCAAAGTCAACAGGTTTCTTTATTGAGGGGCTTTTCAAATTGGGAAGAGAGTACATTGTGTTTCCCAAATTTGTTCAAGAATGAGACCCTTTTTCACCAAGCAATTATCTGCTTAGTTTGAAGAACACATTTTGGAAACACTAACATAAACTCTAATGGCTGAGATGGGGTGTGTGGGGCCTCAGAATCTCCTAGCCCAGTTGAAAAGCCACAGACTTGAAATAATTTCTAACAAGTGTTAAGATATTTCTGTGCTCTCAGGGTTCCTTCTCCAAAATTCCAAAAATTCATTAGCCTAGAGTCCATCTGCAAGGTTTAAATTATTAACACCAAAGACTGAGCCAGAGATGAAGTCTACAGCTAGAGAATACCAGAGGGAAGTTCTTTCCTACGCCTGAACGTCTTCTCCCATGTATACCTCCATGGCCCGTCAACCTCCCTCAAGTCTGCTCAAATGCCATCTCCTCATCAGACGCCCCTCTTACCACCCAACTTAAAATTACAGCCCCACTCCCCAGCACTTCCTATGCCCTTTCTCTGCTTTGTTTTTTCCATATCACATCTCAACTGCTAATATACTGTATAATTTACTCCTTTGTTTTAGGACAGTCTCTCATTACCAGAATGTAGGCTCCACAAGGGCAGACATTTTTTGTCTCTTCTGTTCACAGTTCAATCTCTAGATTTGGTATTCTAAATCTAGTACATTGTCTGGAACAATACTTTGTTAATAAATATTTGCTGAATGATTGAATGAGTGGATCAAGAAAGACAGGATGTTCGGTTTTTACTTGAGGTTGTGGAGTGTATTTTATATTGCTTAGTCTTGCTCCTCCGTCCTCAACCTCTAGATCCCAGGATGCTAGGCAATTGCCAAGATTACACTTTGATCCTTCAGTACTGCCCCACCTCAAGCCCTAGACAGCACTTTGGTGTTTGGCATCCTCGGGCTGAACAGCAGTAGCAGTAGCCTCTGCGTTACCAAGGCCCTCACACAATCCCCCACAAAGATGCCAGCTTGCAGAAGTGTTAAGGAGAACGGGGAAAATACTTCCATTTCCATACAAATAAAAATCAGATATAAATATGGAGATGCTGCTCTGGGCAACAGTTATTGACCACCAAGAGAAGGTGACACAGTTTCCTTAACATTCCCCAAATACTCCATATTTAGCAGTATTTGCTAATTTTTCTCTGTTATAAACAATTTTAATGAACATTTTAGAATAGAACTCTTTCATATTTAGTTTATGTCTTTATGGCGCATACTTAAAAGCATATGTACTGAATCCCACTGTAATCCTGTGATTATTTTCATTAAGTCCAATTTCCTGTGTTTAAATATTCAGATCTAAATTTTGAAAGAAGTTTCATTCTTCCATCAATTTGAATGTTACCATGTACAGTTCATCCACGAACATTTTACTTTATATTGATTATTTCTACAAGTTCTTTATTTTTGGTGAACTTCTGTAGTTTTCAATATTATAAACAAGAGGTGACTTTTCAGGCAGTTAATCATATAACACTTTATATTTTATATATTTTCTTTAGTAATATATATTATGAATTGAATAACAGTCTGATAGTTTGCATTTATTTCTTGGCTAAACTATAATAAAATTGTAAGTAATTCTTCTCAGATATTGCAAGGTTGCTCTAATCTGAAAATACATTCATTATTTTCCAAAGTCTGCTGATGACTTTGATGAATTTCGATGGGTTCCACGGTATAATCAGCACATCCTTGGGTCAAAATGGTAGGGATAAAAACAATGGTGACAAAATGTCCTACTTTGAATCAGCAAAGGCCAAATGGAAGATGTTAAACTTCAGCTAGGCATCGAAGGATACTTAGGATTTGCTGCCAGAAGGAAGGAATACAGATGGTCTTTGTGCAGCTGCTAGGCTCCATATTTTTCACTGCATCATTTAAACAGGTGGATGGTATGATCTCACTCTTCTAGCCTATTTTGACTCATGTTTATGAATTTCTTATCCAAATTTTGCTAACACTGATTAATTATCTTCTCACGAAAACTTTCTCAGAGGCAAAGCATTCTCTGGATCAAGTGCCATTAAATCACTTTCCTTCTTTGATCAAATTCTGTACCACACATTTACACCTTTTTCAATATTATTTCCATTTTCATTTTTCTCCTACTGAAATTTTTTTATCAGATTATATTCCTTGTAAATTTTAAGATTTTGTGCAACATATTTTTAACTGAGATACTATTACATGCTGGGCAATGCTCTAGATGATGGAAATATGTAGTAAATAAGACATATTAATTCCTGCATTCATGGAATTTAATACTGAATCATTAATCAGGGTTTCATAGTTGTCTAGAAATAATTTCAGAGTAATAATCTCTGCTTTTGTGAGCCTTCTTTTCGAAGCCACTATTTCTAACAAGTTCGGTGTTTCTGGGTCCAATTTTGAGATTTATTTTTTAAGAAGACTTGATTCTTCTTTCAGTTTTTTTAAATCTGTATCTTGCCATGTGCAATTTTAGCTGTTGACAGTTTTATTTCATGTTGATTATTTCTACCAAGTATAATTTTTTTTCCTGAGCCAATTCCCACAGTATCCAATATGACCAACATATAACCCTCTAAGCAGGTTTTCATGTATACTTGAGTTTTACCACTTGCATCTTTAGGCATTGTCAGTTTTATTTTGTGTTGATTATTTCTGCTGAGACAAAAATTTTCCCAGCAACCTAGTAAAAATGTCCTTTGGGTCAAATTTGTGGGATCAAAACTGCAAAATATTAAAAAAAAAAAATCCTTGATTGAAACGGTGTGATAAAAATTATGATTCAAGACTTTGTATTTTGGAAGAGATGCATGACAAAATATGAAAAGTAGCACTTCCCATACTCTAAGGTGCACACAAATCACCTGGGATCTAGATAAAATGCAGATTCTGATTCAGTGGATCTGGGGCAGCCCGATACTTTGCTTTTCTAACAAGCTCTCAGGAGATAGTAATACTGCTAATCCCCAGGCTGAAGAACAAGGAGTTAGACTATATGTTTTGTGGTCCTGCAGGCTGAAGTTCAAGACCCTTGCTGGCCTCTAAACTTCAGGAACTTACTTAACCTCTGAGTCTGGTTTTAGTCATTTGTAAAATGGGATGATAATACTATTACCTATCTAAGAGGTTTGTTGTCAAGATTAAATAAGATGATTTCTGTAAAAAACGTAGCACAACGCTTCCCACCTAGTAAATAACGAATGGTAACCCTTATTAACTGACTAGTAAAAGGTACATGAAAAACACACGGGAGGTTTCAGGAATGAATGGTAAGTGGCCTGGCTACTCAGAGTGTGGTCGCTGGACCAGCAACATCTGGGAGCTTGATAGAAATGTGAAATCTCAGACCCCAACTCAGACCTACTGTAAAAATCTGCATTTTAACAAGATTCCTTGGAGATTTGTGTGCATGTTATAGTTAGAGAAGCAAGGGCACTGAATTTAAAGAAAGGGGGCGGGAAGCAAGTCTGAAAAGGTATCCCAAGGACTGTAAAGCAGTTCAGTTGCCCATGGAGGACTTTGAAAACTGTTTTGCAGGGCTGTGGGGTGAAAAATACCCACCCTTCCTATCCATCCACCCCACACACATTCCCAAATCAGGCATTGTTAATCAATCAAGCACTCTTTCCAGCTGGGCCTTGGTTAATCTCAGGATCCCTATCTACACAATGCCCTAGGCAATGCCTTATCAGTGAATTCAGGGTGACAGAAATGATAATTTGCCAGCACTGCAAGAGACCATATGGAGCCATTAAAAAACCTTAAAAAGGAAAACATGAAATATATGTAAGGGCTTAGAAGAGTCTGACACCTGGCTAAACACTCAATAAATAGGAGTCAATTACTTCTACCAAGCCTAGCATCTGTGCCAACATTTTCTCCAGACAGCGAGTACATGAAAAAATTTAGGACAGTGTATTCATATTTTGGGGTGTTATAATGCCCTTTTATTGTGAAATGATGGAAGGAGTAGAAAATGATTTCTTTTTAATTCTCATATGGCAAAATTAAAATTTTAGCAACCCCATGTTCCCTTCATGACACCGTGAACACCTGGAGGTGATTAGGGCCTGTATTTCTGGGGTCTGGGGATACTGGGGTCACTCAGGCTGGCCAAAAAGGCCTAGGCAGGGGCGCCTGGGTGGCTCAGTCATTAAGCGTCTGCCTTCGGCTCAGGTCATGATCCCAGGGTCCTGGGATCGAGCCCCGCATGGGGCTCTCTGCTCAGCGGGAAGCCTGCTTCTCCCTCTCCCACTCCCCCTGCTTGTGTTCCCTCTCTCGCTGTGTCTCTCTCTGTCAAATAAATAAAATCTTTAAAAAAAAAGAAAAGAAAAGGCCTAGCCAGAGCAGAATGGCACTTCTTACTGTTCTCCTTCTACTCACCCCACGATGTCTGCCTTTGGACAAGTGATGATGAGAATATTTCCTTCTGCAAATGGCATGCCTTGTCCCTCTCACCACATCACACCAGAGTTGACTCTGTGCTTATAGAAGTACTGTTGACAAGTAGTGGGAACCAGTGGCAAGTCCAGCGATGATGGTGCAGAGCCAATATGGGGGAGTAGAGTCCAACTGTCCCCATGAGGCACAGTTTACTGAGAGTCTCCGGAGAGTCTCCTTATTAGCAGCCCTCAGACAGAGGCTAAACTGGGTGGGAGGAGCAGAGTCCAAGGGCCTGGAGTTGAAGAGGGCTGCTTTGCACTAGGTGACCCGAGAGGACTTTTCCAATGCGAGCATTAGACTTTTGGACCACAAGTGAACTGTTGGCTACGTTTTCTGGGCGCCGCACCACGCCAGGATACCCTGAGGTCCTAGGGCCAACACTGGCTTTGACATGCACGTGCTCCCACTTCCGAGATCTCAGCTCTCCCTGAAGGTTCACTCAGCAATTCCAAGACCAAACTGTCCTAACAAGCTGAAGAACCAAAGTCTATTGAGGTTTACACCTCCTCCTATTTAAAAATATTTTGTATTCATTGCTTTTTTTTTTTTTTAAGGTCAAACACAGGAATCTATGTGATGTAGTACACCACACACCCCTTCTTCATACACTCCCTGGTGTTATGTATGCAGTTGCACTGCCCTCTGATTCTAGAAAATTAATATGCAAATGGAAGCAACAATAATGCTATATAGTGACATACAGTGTTATGTGTCATTTTCGGACTGGTTTCCTATTGGCAGGGCAATCCAAGAGAGACAAAAAGAAGGGGAACCAGAGTTCAGAGCTGCAGTGGGTAGGGCTGGAACAGGAACCCCATTTAATACCACACTGTATTCCGTATTTCCAATGGGGGACTCACCCTGACATCTTTTTGAATACCCAACTCACCCAAGCTCATCATTAATTCTCTTTCAAAGTGTGGTTATCAACAGACTTTGCATACAAACATCTCTCACATAATGAAGGCTTTGGTTCTACTGAATTACTTTGAAACAGTAGCCCTTAAAAACATGATTAAAAGTTTCCATTGAAGTTTATCATTAATGAATAAGGTTTTGTACTTATGCATATGAGGCCTTCTACAGAGAAGGATTTCAAATTCCTTTCTAAATGAGGCCTGGGACAAACATAACCACTTCCCTTCATGAGTAGATACACTAGAGCTGGTCTATGTGGCCATTAGGGGCCATGACTTAAAATGTAAAGTAGTTGAACCTCTTATGAAAGGCTTAAAAAGAAAAAGAAGAAAAATGGTGCTCCCCACTCCCAGCTGGTTTGTTGTATTAACCATGTCTTTTGTTTTCTGTATTCTGATGCTTTGACATCTGGGGCCTTACTGACCCTGGAGAGACTGCCCATCCCAGGGTTAGCTAATTCTTAGATAGAAACAACTCACCCATGAGCACACTTTTCAAATGCACACCAACCATTCTAGAGCCCACACTCCAACCACCCCCTTTATCAGCGCTCTCACACTCCAGACCATGGTCCATCTAATCACCTCAGGGCCAGGGACCAGACAACTAGGGACAGCTCCTATGCCCTTGAGTCCACTGAAATTATTCAATCTGGCAAATCTTAAGCCTGCTTACCCTGTCTTGCTTGTTCCTTCCCACAGAAACCACAATAAAGGCTCTTGTCTGCGGTTCTCTCTCCCCTCTGCCTTCCAACTGACCCCGGTTCTTCTCCAAATGCTCCCCTGCCCTTTCCACCCCCGATGTGGCAAACCCCTTCCTCTGGGGAATGGGAAGAAACTGTCTTTTCAATGGCAATTTTCCTCCTGATCTGTTGACCTGACCGTACCTCAAATTTCCTATGAATACACTTTATAACTATTGTTAAACACGTATTTATATAATCATGACAGTCGTGGACACCTTCTCTTACCAGGTGAGAGCAGCATATCTCCAGTTTTTTTATTCCCCAGTTCTTCCAGAGGGCTCCCATAATCCTCTGTTTCCTCACCACCTTTTCTCTGTGCCCTATCTGCCACCCCTTCCCACCACTCCCCTGCACGGTTGTTTCGTCTACCTTCACTAGGCAACACAGTGACGTTCACACAACTTAAACTTTCAACACCTCCCAGGAATTCCTTGCCCCATTTTGAGAACCACCCTCTGAAGCTGCTCACTTCTGTTACTACTTCCGAAAATGTGGAGTTTATTTCATTTTATCTTTAGCAGGGATTATGGAGATGTGGTTAAAGCTCTTCTTCCAGAAATTCCTTTGAGGCTTCTAAAATGACCTCCTCTCTATGGATGTTGAGGGTTCTTGGATTGGTAAAGAAAACATTTCCCTTCCTCCTTCCCCAATTAATTTCAGACCTATTTCCCTGAGAAAGAGACCAGTGGGAGTAGCAAAGAGATCCATTTCCCTCCATCCCCAATCCCATCACTTTTGGGTCCTCCTTCAGGGGGATTTGGTAACAATTTTCCACACAAAGAGGACCCGCTTTCACATTCAATTTTATGAAGGCCACGTAAATGCTTCCAAAAGGTACATAGAAACGAGAGATTCTCCTCCCACCAGACTTGAGATATGCAGGAAGATGCTCGGCTTCAAACCGTACCTCCTCCAGTGGCCCACACCCTCCCCCTCAGAAAAAAAGAAAGAAGGAAAGATTGTTTTCTAATTATCCATGCCAAATCCATATCACAGGATTTGGAAGTATCTGAGGTGACCTTCACATACAGTTTTCCTCTCCTTTTCTATGTTTTTCTAGCTCACCTCCCAACCACCCAACATGGTTACCTATTTCTCTGTAATATTTCACCTGAAATAGAGGCACTGTGCAAATCTCAACAAATACAACTTGATAATATGGAATAGGAGAAAGAAAAACACAAAAGAATTGACTTAGTCACTCACTGTTGCACGGATTTTGATTGAATCTGGGTTTGAACTGGGAGACTAAGGACTCCCACAAGACAGTATGTCTAGTTTAGGGGGTTGGTATTTCTGGGATATAAGGCCCTGCCTCTCTCCACATGCAGCGTTGGAACTGGGAATCTTAGAAAATGATTCCTTCCAATCACCCGAGGCAGATGTTCTCAGGACTCTCCCCATGACTCTGTGCCCCTCTTAGCTCAGTGCCTCTGGACCAAATTGCAGTCTCTCAGGGAAATGCACCTGTGTTTGTCTGCTGGAAGGCCTTTGCTGCTACTTGGTAGGTTAAAAACACAAGGGAATTCATGCCACCCATGAAGAGCTCCCCCGAACAGACCAATGGGTGTTGATATAAAAATACCTCAGCTCCCTTACCTCTCAGGGGGAGAACATCCTACCCCAGGATGTGCTCTATTCTGGCTCCCAGAAATCCACAGCAGAACTAAACTTTGGTTTCCCACAGTGGGAACTTGCTTGACAATGAGCCCTTACCTTGGCTTTCTCTTCTTCCCTGTCTCACTTCCCCACTCTCCCACCAGTGTTTCCTGGGATCACCTTTGTTGAAGTCCTTGTCATAGTATCTGCTTCTGTAGGAGCTTAAACTAAGACCATTTGTGAAAGAGATCAATCCTTTTGTTGCAAGTTCTTTTCAGAATAAGATGGGAACTTTACTGGAGTCGTTCATGTCCATAGTTATTGTACATTTCACAGTGCGCGAAGCTGTGCCTCTGCCTAGAAAGATAGGCTCTTCCTATTCCTAGTCATCCTGCACAGTAACGAGCAGCTGGGTATTAAGGTGAAAAGCCAAGGCTCCAGAGTCAGAGTGCTGGAGAAACTAGTGCACAATTATACATACATATATGCATATATAAATAAACATAAACATAACTTTCCCAAAAGATACATCCATATCCTAACACCTGCTAGGTGTGCAATTTTGAGTAATTTAGTCTCCAGGCTTCAGTTTCCTTATCTATGAAATGAACATAATAATTGTCCCTACCTTAAAGGATTAAATGAGATAACTTATGTAAAGCACTTAACACATCATCTGGTGCAAAGCAAATACTCAATAAATGGCAGCTCCTCTTATCATTCTTGTACTTTCAGTTTAAATGACTCCTCCTTAGGGAAGCCTTGCCTGACCTGAGATTAAGTCTATCTCATATGTTCTCACAAATTCCTACAAAGCCCCTACTATATACATACATAGTATATATGAAGAACATATGTATAATATATTCATACATGTATATCTTCAGTATGTAGTACAGAGCTATTCACATAACAGATGCTCAGTAATGGTTGCTGAAGGAGCAAATAGGTAAGTAAGATAGGATCCCTGCCTTTGAAGAGTTGTAAAAATTAATGGCAAATGTGGATGAATTCATGTCCCTTAGACCCTTACAAAGTATTTCACTCCTTCACAACACTCCTCCACAAGTAGTTACCCAAACAAGAGCCCTGCTTTGGAAAAGCTGCAAATCCTTCTAGAAGTACTGCTGTGTTCAGGTCACTGCCTGCCTCCAAAGTCTCCCTAGAGAAAACACAATAGCCCTTTTACTTTCTACTCAGCAGGATCCCCTCCAGAACATTCTAGCACTTATAAGAAGCTTTCATTCACCATGATTTCCCCCGAAAGAAATCCTAGCTCTGTACTATTAACAACTTTTCCTTAGTAAACTGAGGAGAGAGCAGGGGACAGGAACCCTACTATTTCCCTGTCCTCAGCATAGAATATTTCTCCTGTGCTCTTTTGCCAAAAGTGGTACTCAAGAAGATGTAAGAGGGGAACAAGAATTGATTATTGCCAAGATAACCATGGATAATACCACCCATGTAGGCCACACGCTCTAGAACATAAGCAGAGAATCTGCTTTCCAGTTCTTTCCTATTCGATAAAGACAGATCTGCAGATATAGCCTGGCTTCTACAGAACATTCCATTATTTGGAAATGTCACTTTAACCGTGGCCACCCTGCTTGCGTCACTGGGTCATCCAAAGGTCGCAGAGAGGTATAATTCCTTCTCCTGCCTCTCTGTACAGAGGAAGGCAGGGGCACCAAGAAAGCAACGCCTGTGTTGGAGTCCCTTCCGTGGGCACCCTGGCCGCAGACCGCCTCCCCACCTTGCTGCCTGACACCAGACGGCTCCAGATGGTAACCATTTTCATGTTTTCCCAGTTAGGTTTGGAACTGAACCAGTGTCAGCATTCTTAATTCTATGAGCAGACACTATTGAAAATCCCATTTCTCTGTAATGGGATTATCTGGGGTCAGCTTCTGCCATTTACGTCTTTCGGTGTTTCTCCCCAGCCCCCACCTTGGTGCCCAGGCTTTCAGACAAGGAGCTGTTGGGCACCCTCCGCCGTGGCAGAGCACACAATGTCAGAGGAGGAGGAGACTGTGTCTTGCTTTACATTGTTAAAAATGGTTTTTCTGATTATAAAAGCTTTGAGTGAAAAATAAAAGCTTCCAAAAAGGTATGAAAGCAAAATAAGGTTAGTCATTATCTTACTATTCAGAAAAAAAACCCAACCCACCAACCAAAAACCCATTACCATTCGATGTCATTCTTCCAGGCTTTTATAATGCAACATACACCGTACATATTTTCTTTTGTTCTTTCTATATCCTTGCAAAATTGGGATTGTATAAACAATGGATCTTGATAAATCTCCAAAAGAACCTTCCCCAGTTTCTCAAGCGGTTTTAATCTCTACAGCACAAGTGCAGTGTTGAATGGCAAAGGTGAGACCACAGCCTGAGGTAGACTCTGCAGAACGCAGAGCAAACAGGTACAGCCTGGCTTCTGAGTCCAGCAAACCTGTAATAAACCGCTGGCGCCTTCGACTTACTAGCTCCGTGTCCTTGGGCAAATTATATAACCCCTCTAACCCACAGCTTCTTATCTGGTGCACAGAAAATGATTAGCCCAATGTATTCTACCTGCAGAATGTGAGGGAAGCTTTGCCTCCAGAATCCCATTGACCATTTTCTCTTCATTTTCTGCATAAGGAAGGCAGGGTCATTTCCTGAAAAATTTCACTCTGAGAAATGCCTCTGTCTATAGAAAATCTCATGTGGTGGGAACTGTGCCCAAATTTCTCAGTGGTTCCTGACTTCCAGATTTTGCAGACAAAGAAATGTATCCTGGGGGATTCTCAGAATTGTCAAATGAGTACACGCTCTCATAAAAGAGGGGGCATTTTAAATTAGGAAGAAGATATTCCTAAAATAAGTAAGTCTTTCCCACAAAGGGCCTTAAACTTAAAGTTTTTTAACTTTAAACTTTAAAGGTTAAACCTTGAACTGGCACATGGTTAAGTACTACAGTCATTTTGCCACAAATGATAAAATAGCACCAAGATGGCACCAATACACTGATTAGAATTTTGAAATGGCCTTTTATTCTGTTCTTCCTTTTTCTCATTTTTAAAGTTCATTCTATTCTGCTCTGCAATTATCTTCTCACTCTGTCTTCCTCCCATCCTCTTGTCTCTTTTGTACACCAATTCACTGGCAAACCCCACAGGATCAGTGGGTGGTAGACAAACAGTTGTGGTCAGAGTTGAAGTGCATGCCAGGTCTGGACGGGGAAAACGATTTCTGCACCTTAAACCCTGCAAGCCTCTGAAGTGATTTATGTGAAATAAATTTACTTCTTCCACACTTGCAAGTTATAGGAGATTCTAAGCTCTCTAAGTATACAAATTTCATCTCCATACCCTCTGGCTTGGCACGTGTCTGGCCCAGACGAGGGCTTCAGTAATTCCGTGCTGAATTTATATATGTTGAATGATTATTCATTCATTCACCTTAATTATAATTATTTTTTCCTTCTGATCCCAGACCTCATTCAGCCCAAGAGACCTCAAAAGAATTGTGATTAAAAACCAAAAACACAGGGCGCGTGGGTGGCTCAGTCGTTGAGCGTCTGCCTTCAGCTCAGGTCATGATCCCAGAGTCCTGGGATCAAGCCCCGCATCGGGCTCCCTGCTCGGCGGGAAGCTTGCTTCTCCCTCTCCCACTCCCCCTGCTTATGTTCCCTCTCTCGCTGTCTCTCTCTCTCTCTAATAAGTAAATAAAATCTTTAAAAAAAAAAACCCAAAAAACCAAAACACTAATTCAAAAGAATACATGCACCCTTATGTTTATTGCAGCATTATTTACAACCATCAAGATACGGAAGCAACTAAGTGTCCACTGATAGGTGAATGAATAAAGAAGATGTGATAATATTATATATAAATAATATAATATATAATGGAATATTACACAGCCATAAAAAGGATGAGATCTTGCCATGTGCAACCACACAGCTAGACCTAGAGGGTATGATGCTAAGTGAAGTAAGTCAGACTGAGAAAGACAATACCATATGGTTTCACTCATATTTGGAATCTAAAACAAACAAAATAAATGAATAAACAAACAAAAAACAGAATCAGACCTATAAATACAGAGAACAAACAAACTGAAGGTTGTTAGAGGGAAGAGGGTGAGGGGATGGGCAAAATGAGTGAAAGGAAGTGAGAGATACAGGCTTCCAGTTATGGAATGAATAAGTCACAGGAATAGAAGTCACAGCATAGGAAATATAGTCAGAAAATGTAATAGCATTGTATGGTGACAGATGGTAGCCAGCCTTTTGGTGAGCAGAGCATAAGGTATAGAGATGTTGAATCACTATGCTGTATACCTGATTTGTGTCAACTCTACTCAAATACAAAAAAGGAATTTTAAAAAATATTTTAATTAAAAAAAAAAAAACAGGGGTGCCTGGGTGGCTCAGTCATTTGGGCATTGACTCTTTTTTTTTTTTAATATTTTATTTATTTATTCATGAGAGTCAGAGAGAGAGAGAGACACAGAGGCAGAGGGAGAAGCAGGCTCCCCGCCTAGCAGGGAGCCCGATGCGGGACTCGATCCCAGGACCCTGGGATCATGACCTGAGCCGAAGGCAGACGCTTAACCATCTGAGCCACCCAGGCGCCCTGGGCATTGACTCTTGATTTCAGCTCAGGTCATGATCTCAGCATCGTGAGATCAAGCCCTGGGCATGGAGCCTGCTTAGGATTCTCTCTCTTCATCTCCCTCTGCCCCTCTCCCTTCCCTGCTTGCACGCAGGCTCTTTCTCTCAAAAAAAAAAGAAAGAAAAGAAAAGAAAAGAAAAAAAAGATTAAAGAAAAGAAAAATAAATCTTAAAAAAAAAAAAAACCACAAGAATTGTGTATCCCACTGCCATCTCACTTACACATTGCTATATTTTATTCTCAGAAACAACACAATCCCAGAGTGACAGGGCTAGGAAGAGAAGGCAGCCAAATGCCATAAGAGAGCAAATGCTGACCAATGTTTCTTCCTTTGCCAAGACTTCTTCCTCCTACTATCCTCTCTGCAATGGACTGATTCATACAACATAAATGCATGTTCATAATAACCTCCATCTGTGGACAAATTCATATCATTTTGTGAACTTCAGTATCTTGGCACTTTACAGTTATTTTTAAAATATTTACTTAAATAAGCTGTATTTAGGGCACCTGGGTGGCTCAGCGGTTAAGCAACTGCCTTCGGCTCAGGTCATGATCCCAGAGTCCCGGGATCAAGTCCCACATTGGGTTCCCTGTTTGGTGGGGAGTCTGTTTGTCCCTCTCCCCTCTCCCCTCTCATGCTCTCTCTCGCTCTCTCTCTCTAATAAATAAATAAAATATTAAAAAAATAAGCTCTATTTAGACCTTATTTAGCAAAAGGAAAATGAAATAATTAAAAGGTCAATAAAGCCAATGCAAAGATTCACACTAATTACCCCAAACTTTTATCTCCTTAGAGATTGAGAATTTCAGATGTATAATAAATAAAACATAGAAGGCTCTGGATTCTAGAGGTCTCTGTAACCAACATTCTCACTGACTCACATCCTGAAACTGGATCACCTCGTCACCTTCTTCAGCCAAATCACTGAGTTGATGCAATCCAGGAGAATTTAAGAACTGTAGTTTTAAGAGAGATCTGAAAGAAAGATTAAACTTTCCACCTGGTTTTTCCTTATCACCAATGTAATACCTAAACAGTAATGGCATAGCAGTCCAACTCGTACTAACTTAAGCAGAAATGACACACTTTGGGAAGAAACTGGGAGACCTCTTAAGACCAAAGGGATGCTGAAGGACTAGGGTTGGACAATGGCAGGAACCAATGAGGTTCCTAATCCCTAAAGGACCAGATGGTAAAAGCCATGTGACCAGGATCACCAAACACCAGACACCTCTCCTGGCTCAGCAATGAAACTGCCTTTGAAGTATTTTCTTCTCTATTGTGTTATTTATTGAATAGTCAAAGTCCCAGAAATAATTTCTGATTGGTCAAGCTTAAGTCATCTGCCTGGCCCTAAGATCACATGCTTGGCCTTTAGGTTGCATTCTTGGCCCTTGAACATAACAATGGGCAGTAGAGAGGAAGAATCTGGACTCCCAGATTCCATAATGTGAGGCACGGTCTTAGAATCACTCTCATGTTAACTCACATTCAAAAGGGCATTCCTCCAAAGATTGGAAGGTTGGGATGACAGTAGGAAGGTCGGGGGGGTTGGATATTAGAAGCTAAGAAACAAGAAATGTCTACTAGAATTGCCTATGAGAATAGAAGTGTTCCTCTTTACTTTGACATTGGTATGGTGTCAACTTAACTTAAAATATGTGTATATATTTTAAAACTTCTCTCAATTTGGGGAATCTCTTTCAAAACACTTTCCCTAATAAAGTTAATTAAGAACATGTTAGATTCAAGCATCTACTTCCTTTCTAAGATGATTTTTTTAAATCCAGTTAAGGTCTCTTGTTCTTATTAATAAAAGCATGTCACAGACATATCTCGCAATCACTCACTCACGTCTTCCCTTTTTCCTCTCCAGTTTCTAATATGAGGAGGAGAAAATGTACCACATAGTGATGCTTCAAAAGGAAAGACACTCTGCCCATAGGTAATAAGAAACCTTCCTTTTAGGATTAGAAGAAGAGGAAGGGGAGCTGCCAGAAGAGAAAAAGGGAAAGATCTGAAGGTAAAAATGGAAGCTGTTTGGTATCCAGCTACCACTGGGTATCTGCTATGTGTCAGACAACGTATGGGCTTATCATATTACTATCTCCAAATCACAGGTAAGACAAAAGATATTCAAAGATTTAAACCACCAGATGAACGATTGAACAAATGAACGTGATGTTGCGTAGAGTTAAGGGGTCACAGCATCTGATGTGCCCAGGGCCCACATACTTGGCCAAATCTGGTCACCGTGCCCCTAGCCAAATCTAGAGAATGTTGTGTGCCTTGCTTCCCTGCCCACAACTCTGCTACCTCTTGGGGCCCATAGTTCTCCTCCAAACCCCAGAGCAAGTGGCTCTAAACTTAATAGGCCTTTACTCTCAAATCTAGCCAATCACCTAGAGCCACGTTGTCCCGGGTCACCTGAGTATCATTCAGCAACTGAAAGATGTAACATACCTGACAGGTCTGTCTCCTCTTCCCTGCCAGAAGACCAGCCGAGCAACCTTACCTTTCTGCCCACCCGGCATCCTGTGATCATCTTTGTCATGTCAGTAACCATAATACGTGATGTTGATTTGTCCCCCTGATAAGGTCATGACCATGTAAGGGTACAGAACCCAGCCCAATGCCTCACATGTGTAAGGCACACAATAAATGTTTGCTGACCAAAAACCAAAATAAAATAGCAATGCTGTTCTTTGGACTTTGAGTATGGGATGACTTAATATTGTATAGGAGCTACTTCCCAGTGAGAATATTCTGCCTTACCTAGTTCCATCTTCCTCAACACTTTGTGTTTCTAATTCCTATAATGTGTCACCCCACACCTGCCCAAAGGATAACAGAACCACATCTCAGCTATGTCCTGAAATCAGTAACTTTTATCACTACAGAAGTAATGGTGTTCAGAACAATGACCAAAAGATGCAGCAGTATTAATTGTTAATGGAATACTTTCATCAGTTTGTTCTTCCTAAGGCAAGGAATTATAGATTCATTGTGAGTTGAAACAAAGGTCTTTCTATTTAACTCTGACTTGAACAGTAATTCAGTTAATTGGAACACTTAATTCTCTGAGCATTCTGGTAAATCAAGGCTTTACTGTCCTATTCTTGGACAATTTTTCCCTTTTTACATCTGCTGCATTTTTATGATCTTCATAAAGCAGTATGCTGCTTTTATGGAGAAAGTCTAATTATAATAACTTACATTTGTACATGGTTAAAAAGCAATTTCTGATAACAATCTGAAATGAAGGCAGCCAAGCGTTAATGTCCCTATTATATCCATGATTAAATTGAGTCTTACATGATTAAATATGCCTAGGTTCACAAGACAGGTAAAGAGTTCCCATCCATTCATTCAACAAATATTTGCTAAGCACCTACTGTGTGCTAAGTGCTGTGTGGGGTCCTGGGGTGCAATTATAAACCATATGGACAGCTTCTCCTCTCTCACAGAGTGTCTGGCTCTGTGTCTTGCCATTTCCCTATCCCTTGCAGGATCCCCACCCCTTGCCAAATAAATTCCTTGCAGGCCCCTAAAGAGTCTGCCCAACCACACAAGAAAAACTAAGCGTTTAAATTTCTTTAGGGGAGGATGGCTGAACACATCTCCCATATGAATGGTTTAAGCATCTCAGTAGAGTGGGGCCAGGACTTCGGGTTCCTTACCCCCACCTTCAAGGGGGAGTGAAGTTTAGGTCACCAGCCACACTGTGCAGTCCACTTTGTCCAGCTATGAAACCCTTGCTCTTTCTGATATCAGTGGGTCTTTCACCAGGCAATAAATAGACTTGTAAAAATGCTGGAAGAGAAATGCTTAAATGTGGTACTTAGAATCAACATTACCTCCATATTTATCTTTCAAGACCAATCCAAAATGTAGAAATGTCGATGATGTATGGTTATATTTGGGGAGATGAGATTTGATTCTTGACCTACTGGAATGTGGAGAATAACAAAATATGTAGAAAAGTCATATTATTATAACTTCAACTTTCCCTTTCATCCAACTTTCCCTTCCATCCAACTCTTTCCCTTTCATCCAACACAACAAGCTAAACACAGTACATCAAGTCATTCAAATTTCCTCTTCCTTTCCAAGAGAAGCTTCTGGAGCCATTTTAGGAGGCAATGATATTTTATCAATTGTGGATCTTGGAAGAGTCCAGGGAAGACAGCTGCAGAAAACTGATAGTCCAAGGGTACAGGTAGTAAATAAGTAGCCCAAGCCAACTACATATTCCTCCTTCTGGCCCTCCTGTGTAAAACCTGTGGCCTCTCCAACCTGGGCAATCATCCCAATGCCCCTTTTAAGCCATTCTTGATGTCCTTGCATTTGCATTTATCTCCTTGCTTCCTAGATTTCTGGCTCCATTCCTTATGCTCTTACATGTGACCCTTTTGGTCAGCAACTCACCAACTTCCTGGTCTGAAGATTTAGCCTTCAATTTCCACCTCTCCCCAAACATGTTCTCAGTTCTATTTAATTCTTGGTTGGGTTATCCTTTATAGTCTGAAAAAAAAAATAGCTCTAATCCTGGCCCCAACAAGTTCCCCTGGACAAAGCATTCTTAATACTTTACTGCTCTCTTCCTACTAGATCTTCCTATCCCTAAAACCTAAGCTAACCTGTAATTGCACCAAACCAAACAGTTTCAGGTAGAAATGACCAGCTTCAGGAAACAGTGAAGTTAAATACAGTTCCAATCACTGGAGTACTATGTGGAGAGTTTTTCACTAAAGCCAAGAGGACAGAGTGATTTATGATCTACAGCACCCTGAACAGGACATCGCCACTACAGCTGGTGACGACCGTGTGGCTGTGCCACATGGTGCAGGGAGGAGGACAGGTGTGCGAGATGTGGTCAGACAGGCTTCCCGTATTCCCTGCTCTACACTGTGCCAGGCATATGAAGACAGCCAATAGACATAAACAGCTCAACCACCCCTCCAATAATCATGGCAAAGGGAGAGTTCACCAGCACAGAGGATTCTTGCAACCTGGCTTTTAAAGAGGACCCTCTGGCTGCAATAAGAAGGGTGGTGGAGAGGGGGAGCACAGAGGCACAGTCCTGTCACAAGAGGAGCAGAGAGGAGTGCCCAAATGGAGCAGTGGCGTTGGGAAAAGGAAAGAAGGTAGAAATCAAGAGACCCTGCAAAAGCAGAATGGTAAGGTTTTCATGGTGAAGGAGAGCAGGAAAAGTGAATCCCAGGTCTCTGCTTTGGGTAAATGTGTGACTGTTGAAGGCTTTAGCTCCAATGGAGGTTTGGGGCAATGTAGTGCTGAGTTTGTTTTGGGACATGTTATGTTCAAGGCCCCGGAGGGACCCCCATTGTGCAGACCTCTGAAAGGTGAGTTTTGGACAGAACGGCTTGGAAAATGTTTACATCATCAGCGATCTCTCTACCTGAGAGTCAAAGCACTATTTCTTTATAACTTGATAATATAGTATCAAGACAGAGGCCCCTGGGTGGCTCAGTTGGTTAAGCGCCAAACTTTTGGTTTTAGCTCAGGTCATGATCTTGGGGCCCTGGGACTGAGCCCCATGTTGGGCTCCACACTCAGTGGGAAGTTTGCTTGAGCATTCCCTCTCCCTCTGCCCCTCTCCCAACTCGTGCTCTCTCACTCCCCTCTCTCTCTCAAACAAATAAATCTTTAAAAAAAATATATGGGGGCACCTGGGTGGCTCAGTTGGTTAAGCGACTGCCTTCGGCTCAGGTCATGATCCTGGAGCCCTGGGATCGAGTCCCGCATCGGGCTCCCTGCTCGGCAGGGAGTCTGCTTCTCCCTCTGACCCTCCTCCCTCTCATGCTCTCTGTCTCTCATTCTCTCTGTCTCAAATAAATAAATAAAATCTTTAAAAATATATATATATGGTATCAAGACAAAGAAAATAAGATCATATATATTTCCTGGCAAAGTTGCTTTCATAGGAGAACTGCTCTATGAACTCATCAGAGCATGAGAAAGAGATAACAAAATAATGGATAGCATAAGGTTTTAGGCAAAGAATATTATGTTCCTTGTGAACTATAGAAAGGAGTGTGTGTGTGTGTGTATGTGTGTACATCTGTCTGTCTACATGTGTCTGTAGGGCCAGGACTAGAAGGGGTCTCCAAAACCACAGTAATCAAGACAAATAATTTTTTCTTCATCATTTTAATGCAATATTTTTAAAATAAAAATTAATACAAAAATACATAATAAACAAAATATCAACATTTTAAATGAATACAGGATCAGTTACAGTGCCATGCCATGCTGAACTAAGGCAAAGGAAAAATCAATAAAATTAACCCTGCCTCTATTTACAGTTTTTTATATTCTATTCATCATGGGGGTTTTTTTGCATTAATTTTGATTTTTAAAAATATTGCCTTAAAATATTATTTATCTTGATGTGTGTGTTTTTTGGTACTCCTTTAAATTTTGTGCCCAGGGCAAGTGTCTCCCTCACCTCCCTTTAATCCCGACCGTGTGTGTGTGTGTGTGTGTGTGTACGTAGTGTGTGTAAAGGAGAGAAAAAGAGTGAGAACAAGTACATCAAGTCAAGCAGACTTTTACAGAAAATTTAAAGGATTCTTAGTATTTGCTGTCATTCTGCCCCAAGCAAAATTTTTTTTTAATTTTGTTACTGTTATGTTAATCACCATACATTACATCATTAGTTTTAGATGAAGTGTTCCATGATTCATTGTTTGTGCATAACACCCAGTGCTCCATGCAGAACGTGCCCTCTTTAATACCAATCACCAGGCTAACCCATCCCCCCACCCCCCTCCCCTCTAGAATCCTCAGTTTGTTTTTCAGAGTCCATTGTCTCTCATGTTTTGTCTCCCCTTCCGATTTCCCCCCTTCATTCTTCCCTTCCTGCTATCTTCTTTTTTTTTTTTTCTTAACATATATTGCATTATTTGTTTCAGAGGTACAGATCTGTGATTCAACAGTCTTGCACAATTCACAGCGCTCACCATAGCACATACCCTCCCCAGTGTCTATCACCCAGTCACCCCATCCCTCCCACCCCACCCCCCACCCCAGCAACCCTCAGTTTGTTTCCTGAGATTAAGAATTTCTCATATCAGTGAGGTCATATGATACATGTCTTTCTCTGACTTATTTCACTCAGCATAACACCCTCCAGTTCCATCCACATCGTTCCAAATGGCAAGATCTCATTCCTTTTGATGGCTGCATAATATTCCATTGTATATATATACCACATCTTCTTTATCCATTCACCTGTCGATGGACATCTTGGCTCTCTCCACAGTTTGGCTATTGTGGACATTGCTGCCAAGCAAAACTTTTAATCTCAGATTTCATGCTGTCTGTTGTGGCTGTCCAAGATACAGATATAGGGCTCAAGACCACATTTAAACACTAGCAGTCTGATACAATCATCTTTAAGCACATCAGTAGTGTTAAAGAGTCCATGACGTTCCTTCCACCACCCAGCAAACTATTCTCAAAACTGTGCTGCCTGGATCCCAAGAGGACCTGAGCTTCTCTTTCCAAATGGGCCACTCTTTTATGATCCTTAACTATCAGAGGCCACACAGGTACTGGGGACACAGGACAGAGCTGGCTGGAATCAGTGACTGGCACTTCGTTGGGCCCATCACAGTAGAAAGGCTTCCCCATGTTGACATATCTTTTACTGGACGCAGGAAATAATACAGCCATAGGCAAAAGAGAGTCGCTCAGATCATCTGAGTCGCTCAGATCATCTGAGAACGTGTGGGAACATGTCCAAAAAAACAAGGCTCCTGGCCTTCAAGGTCAATGATAGCCCAGAAGCAGAGTAATAGAGAGGAAAAGATGGCTGCCACTACAGTGGCCAGAGAGAAGGCAGCATATTCAGGCCCATGTGGCAGAGCAGAGAGGCGCTGGGTGTAGAAAAGCAAAAGGCTTGGAATCTGGGCTCTCCTCCCTGCCTGCTGGCCCAGGCTGAGATCTCCAGGTTTCAGAATGAGGGAGCATGAGGCTTGTTCCTAGTCAGCTGCCCTTGCCCGGTATGACGTTGGGGGCCATCTAGACTGACACTTATGTCTAGACAATCTAATGTCACCAACAGATTGGATCTCGGTGACACGGGCCCACGTGGGAAAGAGACCATCGGTCCTCTAAACTTCATCCATTCTGAGGTGGTGTGTAGGAAAACGAAAGCGAGTCTTCTGACTTTCTAAAACCATTTGACACATTTCCCAGATTCTGAAGGTCAATTCAGCTGAAATCTGAGCATCCACAATTTGGGGTGTTGCATTCAAAAAGGCTAGATGACTCATATGCCAGCCAAATCAACTATCAAGACCGTGATTTTCAACTAGATAATCAAAATGGTTTCTGAGACTGTCTACAGGAATGGCTTCTGCAACCTTTGGGGTGCCAAGTAATGTTACACTTGAAAAGAGCCTGTCAGACTGCCAAATATAAATTCACCTCATGGTTCAACTTCTTAACACAATTATACTCCTTCAAAATGTGGAAATTCTTAAATCACTTTAATTTTGTTTTAAATGTTGCCTTATTTGATTTGTGGGGGGCGGGGGCGGTCTTCAATTATTAGCCCTGCATGTTTAGTTTTATGAAAAAAAGACATGCCATGATTATGGAAAGGAGGTATTATAAGTCCTTCACCTGTCAGGTCATAATTTGAGAAGCAGCTAGGGAACTGCAAGGGAGAGAAGTAAAAAAGATCCAGATGAAATCAACCAGCCAGCTTAAGACTCCCTAGAATAGCCTTTAAAAGTGCTTTCCCCTGTGCCATCTGAAATGGCTTGAGAAATGGGATTTCCATCCCTTCATTAAAAATACATAGCAGCCCAGTGGATCCAGTGTTTATACTTTTCCCTGCTGTAATTTCCCTAAGCAAGGTTTTATCCCGAATCATCTAGGAATCTGCACTAAATGAATGCAACTCACTACTTCCTTAATACCTTCAGATCTGAATGTGCAGGGCTAGGTTGGGTTCTTTTACTTCATGTGTTCACTGGGCCTTGATTTTTCTTTAGAGCACTTCTTTTGGTTTTTAATTATATATTCATTATCTGCTTGCTTGGTTAATGTCTGTCTCTCCCCTTGAACTGTAAGCTCTGTGACTGCAGGAAACCTATCCATTTCGTTCACCACTTAGATTATTAGTTTGCTAGGATGGCTGCAACAAATTCACATAAACTGGGTGGCTTAAACAACAGAAATATATTATCCCATAATTCTGGGGCCTAGAAGTCTGAAAATAAGGTGTTTGTTCGCAAGGCTGGTTCCTTCCGAGGGCTGTGAGGGAAGGATCTGTTCCAGGCCTCTCTCCTTGGCTCATAGATGGCTGTCTCCATGTTCACATGATATTCTAGCTATTCTTTCACACTGTCTTTCTTCTATATGTATCTCTGTGTCCAAATTTCCCCTTTTTAAAAAGATACCAGTCATATTGGATGGGAGCCCACCATAAAGACCTCGCTTTGATTAACTCCATACCAAGTGTATCTCCAAATACAGTCCCATTCTGATTCCAACCTATATTTGGGGATGCAGTTCAACCCATAAAATCACTGCATCCCCAGCATTTCACAGTTGGCACTGAGTA
Source organism: Mirounga angustirostris (assembly GCF_029215605.1). Classification (NCBI taxonomy): domain Eukaryota; kingdom Metazoa; phylum Chordata; class Mammalia; order Carnivora; family Phocidae; genus Mirounga; species Mirounga angustirostris. Next base: position 42,883,122 of record NW_026991720.1, read on the forward strand.
GGAGCTCAATAAACATTTGCAGAATAAATCAATGAAATGCCCACCAATTTAGCTCAGGGCCATCCCAAAAGCCTGGCCAATGTAAGAACCCGTTATAGGCTATTTTGCTTGACAGAGAGAATGGAGAAAAGAGGCAGAACCCAGGCACAGGATCAAGCACATCTAGGCACAGCCTCAGTTTCAGACTTTCTTCAACTCCTTAGTTATCTCACAAAAAGGCAACACTGGTGCTTTGCCATATTGAGCTTTCCTGTTGCATTAGCAAGCAAGACTTTCAGCAACAACATGATAACAAGGCAAACCACCCATGTTATGTCAGTTCTGTACATGTGAAAATATATTTCACTAACAAACAAAATTATCTGTATTGTTTTAGTGTGATCAACATTCTGTAACTCCTTACATTGGACACAGGATCCACAAAAAGTACAGCTTTCCTGGGGCTTATATTCAACTCAATTAAATTCAAACCTATAAACATTTTATTAAATGACAGCCATGAATAGAGAACAGAACTTTACACTTTGGAGATTGGTAAAAATGAAAAGTCAAGGCTCCTGCTTTCAAATAGGTTATAACTGAATGGGAGATTAAATTGTCTTCTCAGAACATTTGGTGACAAAGGAGGATGTGCTCAAATACAGAGCAGAGGTATAAATGGGACATGATGTGGTAAGGAGGATCGGAGAATAACTGGTAGGCAAAAGATGAGTTTTCATTCCACAAGCAGAAATAAAAGGGAAAGGATGATACTTCTAAGGGAACAGCATGAGCAAAGGTAGAAATAAGATGAGCCCAGCCTTAGTAGGTATCATAGGTTATATAAAGATGACTTAGAGCTTAGCAGGGAAATAAACTATGGTGAGAGAGAGAATAGGATGACAGAAGATGGGGAGAGAATGGAGAAGGCTTAATAAATAAGAGGTAAGTCTTTGAAATAGACCTTAAAAGAAAGTTGCGTTTTCAGAGAGATGGAAGCGGGTCAGTCCAGGCTAAAGGAACAAATTGACGACAGATGGAGAACAAAAGCACAGAGAATGCTTGGGGAACTACAGGGGCCCTTTTTTTCTTTTTTCTTTTTTTTTTTTTTTAGCAGACTACATGATGGAGAAAGTAGAAAGGTAAGTTGGAGCTCACTGTAGAAGGCCCTGAGGACCATATTGAGGATTTTGAATCAGATACTGTAAGAAAGTGGAGCCAGGCAAGTTTTTGAGTGAGGGCAGGCAGGCCTATGGTCAACAGTTCCCTGGACAACAGTGCATGTGATGGACTGGAGAGGTCAGGGGGTGGGCACCTAGATTGCCCCAGGCCAATTCCTCTAGAATGTCACCATCACATAGACATGGATGTTTGTTTTGCTCACTGCTGTATCCTCGATGTCTTGGCCAGTGCCCAGTACATGGCAGGCATTCCACTGATTTTGGATTTTGAGCAGGAGCTCGGAGAGAACTTTCCTATGTGACCATGAAGCTATGAAAATGTGAGTCCATATCCACTGATACTCCTGGGTCCCTCCTCATGGCAAAGTTGATGGGCACACAGAGAACACCTAAGAATCCTGAAGCCATTTCCTGTCTCTTCTCTCCCTGCATTAGATTGGGAGAACCAGTTTTGGCCCAAGCTTGCTTGTGTTAGGTTTGGTTACTTACCTGAAAGAGCACCACCGTCACTCCACATAGCCCAGCCTCAGCTGAACCACCTTCATTCAGTGAGAGGCCTTGAAATCAGCCCACTGACAGCTCCTATGCATTGTTCCTAGTTCTGTCTCCTGGAGCTATGCAGAGAAAGTTCACTTGCTCCTTTACTTAAAGGTGGCTTTCATGGTTTGTGTGTGTGTGTGTGTGTGTGTGTGTTCTTCTCTTCTACAGGTGACAGGCCCCAGTTCTTCCCACTCCTTCTCTTCAGATAATCAAATCCTGGCTGGTCCTCTTTAAGTAATCTCCAGGCTGTCAATATCCCTTTTAAAACCTAGTGCCCAGAGGTAAGCACATGCTTTCAGGAGTGGTCAGACTCTGAGGTCTCCTTGAGCACCCTTATTCATTGGTGGTCACCGTAACTCAATTTATACAGCCTGAGCCTTATCCTAACACACTGTTGTCTCACGCTGATTTAATGTGTTGTCTCAGAACAACCAGGTCTTTTGGTTTGCTCACCTGTAAATGGGTTGGGAAGGAGGGAATACTGACTTAACTTTTCTCAGAATTTCTTTCCCTTATGTCATGATATGATTCTAAGTACATGACTGGTCGTAACCAAAGATCGTTCTCCTGGACGTAGCCTTTTGTCCTCTTCCCTGATAGCCAGAACATTCTCTTAAAGACTGACAAAAGATTAACAAAACCCAGGGAGCAGGAGATTCTGACCAGGAAACAAAAGTCCCTGATAGATTCTGAAAATTGCCTGGATAGTAGGCAGCTTTTGAAATGGCTTTCAGTGATCCCCACTTTGTGGTATTTACATCCTTGTGTAATTCCTTCCACATGAATGTGGCTGGACTAGTGGCTTCAGAATCTATAAAAGGGATCCTACAAAAGTTACTTCCAGGACTGGGCGATAAAAGACAGTGACTTCCATCTTGCTTGCCCTGTTTTGTTTTCTTACTTGTTGCTCTGATGGAGTTTGGTTTCTATGATGTGCACAGCTCTATGGAGACACCACATGGCCAGGACTAGGGATGCCCTTCTTCCAAAACCCACCAAGGAATGGAAGCCCTCAGTCCAACAGCCACATGTATGAGCTTGGAAGTGGGTCCTGTTCCAGTCAAACCTTGAGAGGACCGCAGCCCTGGCCAACACCTTGATTGCAGCCTGGTGAGAGACTGGGAGCTTGAGGACCCAGCTAAGCTGTGCCTGGATTCTTCACTCATAGAAACTGGGAGATAATAAATGTCATTATGGGAAATTCATTCCACAGCAAGCGATAACTAATATACTTGGCGTATGTTTTGCTCATTAGGTAACACTACAAATTACTTGAGCCGGAATTTCACAGGATAATTTTTTTCACAATTAACTTTGATAGCAACTAGCTTAGGGAAGTAAGATATTGAAAAAGAAGATGCTTTTCCTCAGAAGTCAACAGCCTCAAACCTCATCCTTATTTCCTCCCCACCTCCATTAATGTACCAACCATCCTGCTTGTTCATGATGTAACCTCTTCTTGAGTTTATCTGCTCAAGGGATCCTCTGCTGTCTGCTATGGATTCAAGAGTCTTTGCCATTTTTCCAAGCCTTAGAATTAAAGCCCTTGCAGATCAAGACCATGTCAGGTTCAGCAGTTATTCTACCTTCTGTTCTGGCATCATATTTAATAGGTTCAATCACATGACATTGCCCATATTTAATTTTTTCTGACCTACAAAGATGGCCATTTCATATGGTTCAACTTAACACCTCTTTGATATTGCTTACTGTTCTGTGTTGTCATTCTTTTTCATGTTTCAATCTCCTCTTCTAGACTGTGGCAACTTTAGGGTAAGAAACAGTGATTTACCCATGTTTGAATCCCTGGCACCTGGCCCAGTAGATGCCACATGGCAGACACTGATAAATATTTCATAATTGAATTGTTGATTTGTTTCCATTGTCTTGTGAAGCAATTAATTATTCATCAATTCAATAAATACTTCCAAAGAACCTGAGTGTCAGGACTGGGCTAGGTGCCAAAGTGACAGAGATGAATCAGTCCCTGTCCCTGAAGTGCTATCACCCAATAATAGAGAGATATGTAAATAAACAGAAAATTACAATTCAAAATGGAAAGAGCTCAAATAAAGGTATTAACAGTGATTTAAAAGTCACAAACAGAGCTAATTCTATTTAGAGTAGAAAAGTGTCTTAAAGAAGGTAAATTCACAGCTAACAGAAAAGTGACTGATGTGTCAGTTCCCAGGCACGCCCAGAGGGCAGGGAAGTTAATACCACACAGGCTTCCCTCAATCAGAGGAAGACAATGTTCCAGCCTCCTTTCCTTTGGGGGACGATTCTGAAGACTCTTCTATCTACTTCCTCAGAGGTCCCAGCATGATGGAACCCCTGAGATTTCCCAGTTAACCAGCTCAATAATACACTCTTTAATGTCCTAAAAACCATTGCACTGTATGCTTTAAGTGTGTGAATTGAATAGTATTCCCTTAAGAACGTAAGAAAAAGAATAAGTTTCTCTTTATTTCTTCCAATTATATCTCAATAAAGCTATTACCAAAAAAAAAACAAACAAACAAAAAAAAACCCAACTCTTTATGGGCTGTCCCTGATTTACACTCCTGCTTCCTGAGGTTACCTCCCAAATAAACCACCTGCACCCAAGTCCTTGACAAGTTCTGTTTCAGGCAGAACCTAAACTAGGGCAGGCCCCACATAATTGCTCACTGAGTCACATTTTCGTTCCTCCACTGACATTAACTGAGGATGCTACAAAAACAGTCTTATGGGGCGCCTGGGTGGCTCAGTTGGTTAAGCGACTGCCTTCAGCTCAGGTCATGATCCTGGAGTCCCGGGATCGAGTCCCGCATCGGCTCCCTGCTCTGCGGAGAGCCTGCTTCTCCCTCTCCCACTCCCCCTGCTTGTGTTCCCTCTCTCGCTGTATCTCTCTCTGTCAAATAAATAAATAGAATCTTTAAAAAAAAAAAAAAAACAGTCTTATGGCCCCTGCAGTGGAGATACTGCCAGGAAATACGTTTGCCTCATATCTTGATGTCAACAGATAAAGTCCCATATTCGTGTCTCTCAGGATGAGGGCTCTAAAACTGCCTCTACACCACTGAGGGGTTTTGCTTCAGCCACTAGGAAATACCATCCAGTCTCAGCTTGACTAATGCAATTAAGTAGGACATTATGGCCTATAAAGGTGGACTCTATTTTTTTTTTTTTTAAGATTGTATTTATGGGGCTCCTGGGTGGCTCAGATGGTTAAGCGTCTGCCTTCGGCTTAGGTCATGATCCCAGGGTCCTGGGATCGAGCCCCCAATCGAGCTCCCTGCTTGGCGGGGAGCCTGCTTCTCCCTCTCCCTCTACTGTTCTCCCTGCTTGTGCTCTCTCACTCTCTATCAAATAAATAAATAAAATCTTTAAAAAAAAAAAAGATTGTATTTATTTATTTGACAGAGAGAGAGAGATAGCGAGAGAGGGAACACAAGCAGGGGGAGTGGGAGAGGGAGAAGCAGGCCTCCCGCGGAGCAGGGAGCCTGATGTGGGACTCGATCCCAGGACCCTGGGATCATGACCTGAGTCGAAGGCAGACGCTTAACGACTGAGCCACCCAGGCGCCCCAGTGGACTCTATTTTTATCTTTCAGTCTTGACACTGTATTTAAGTTTATTTCTTCTTCAGTCCTGATTTTCTAATTGTGTTGAATCATTTTATCGTACAAATTTCTTATAATTAGTCTCAAATTTCTGTGGATAAAATGGGCACAATTAAGTTAAATAATGTTACTTTTGTCATACCTTTTAATGAACTGCTCAGTTCTTCAAAAAAAAAAAAACACCACAGTTACAAATTTTTTAATTACAAGAGTAATGCATGTTTCTCATAGATAACATGGTGAATATGGAAAACTGAGAAAAAAACTGCCATAATCCCACCAGCCAGATGTAAACCAAAATGTATTAGTGATTATGTACTTCTAGTCTTTTTCTTGTATATATGTTATTTACCAAAGTTAATTTAATTCATTCATTCATTCCCTGTTTTTTTCCACTTAACATTATATCGGGAAAATATTCCTTTCTCCATCTCCAAAAAAGTCTTTCAAAATGATTTTTGTGTCACCAGAATATGTATGTCATAATTTATTTAACTACCCTCTTATATTGGGAATTTTGTTATTTCCAAACTTTTCATTAGAATGGTATGATGAAAATCCTTGTATATATCTCTATGTATATTACTAATTATGTCCCTAGGATAAATTATGAAAAGAGGCATTACTGAATGACAGTGTACAAATACTTTAATCCAAAAACCCATAAAAATTTACAGTCTTATTGCAAATGTAGGAGTATGACCATTTCCCAACCTCTCACCAATGTTGGGTACTATCTTTTTAAAAAACGTCAACTTCATAATGTACTGCTCAAAATTAAGGAGTCCAACTAAACAGAGTGGACCCCTCTGCAAGTCACTTTCTCTTAAAATAACCCCTCCCCATAAGTTCTTCAGCTTCTACTTAAAAGCAAAAATATTTGATTAGATAAATATGTATTGACCATCTACTGGTGTAAACAAGGTCCTCGATTATCAGTTTCTTTAGGCAGTACCAGATGAAATTTCTTGGCTCATGTAAAAAGTAAGACTCTGTCTGCCATGTGCCTGGGAGGCTCAGCATTACAAATACAGCCAACAAGAGGAAAATCCACAGCTACACATTTTGGTGCAATGCCACCATTTGTCAGACACTGTTATAAATAATGTCTTTGAGTGATTTAAAAGTGTGCGCTGTGCCTGGGAGGTGGGACATATGGAAAGTTCCCCTGGAGTGTCAATTTTGAAATGAATTCCAATGACAAGGTCACCACTTCAGCTAGACTCTCCTCCCAGAATGGCAGCTCTGCAGGAATTCCCATAGTCCATATAGAGGCCACCACTCGTAGAGGGTGAGAAGGTGAGATGAAAACAAATCTCCTACTTTGAGGTCTATGTCACTTGGAAAATAATTAACTTTAACAGGTGGTTTTGACATCTTTGAAATCCTGGCTTTAAGGTAACCCATAAAAGGAAAATTTCAGTTGAATTAAGTTGCTACAGAAAAAGAATTTTCCCCCAGACAAGGGCAATCAAGCAACTCATCAGGCAAGGCTTCATTTGGGAATCCAGAGTACATTCCAGTGCCAGCCATTCTTGGCCAAGAGGTAAGAGGTAGTGGGATAGGGATGGCCTTCGAGCTACATCCCATTGCCTTTCTCTTCTCGGAGATCCATCATGCTACTCCATTGTATTCCCCTATATGCTCCAAACTTTGGTCTCTTCTCTGAGGGGGACACATGGGGACCACGTCAGATTTCCTGGCTGGAAACTCAGAGGTGATGGCTATTGCTCTTACACAGGCCAGCAAGCATGGGCCCATTCTGGCAGACATGGAATTCATTCCCTCTCTAACACCCAGAATCCCAGAATCCTCTCTTTGTCTGGCACTGGTTCATTTCCCCCACTCATCACCCTACCGCACAAGCTCACGTGTGCACGCACACACGCACCTACACGCAGTGAGTCATGTGCCCAGTAGGTCCTTTCGTGTAGGAATTTATTGTTTGGTTTTCCTGAAATTTAGTTCATTTTTCATTCCTGTTTTTTCCACCTTTTAGCATCATTATAATGGGAGGGACTAAGGCAATTCAACAGATGCTTCACCATTCCTTTGGTTTGTGTATTATATCCTTCAAAAATGAAGAAAATTCACATTCCTCAATGTCTACCCATGATATAAATAAATGTTTTATATGCAGCAGAGTATAATTGCCAGGCTCCAAGCAAGTTAAATTAACCCATTTTAAAACTTTACAGGAAACATGTTGATTTTCTTTAGATTCCCAAGAGAGAAAGATTGAGAAAATAGATATCTCCACCCTTCTACAAAGTATTAAAAAATAGCACATTTTGGCACAATTTGGATTCAGAGAAAGGCCAAAAAAAAAAAAAAAAAAGTTAGCACATGAACATATAGCCGTATATTTTTGTATCCCATCTTGTCCCCAAAAGGATTTATCATGGAGGAGAAGAAAACACACCAAGATTATGGCAACTTTCACCCCAATCCACCGGGGTTAAAAGGAAAAAACCCAATCCTCCATTTGGATTTGGGTTTTTAGGACTTTATCTTAACCATCCTCCAAGACTGTGAGCAGAAGTTCAAGGAAACTTAAGAAAGAAAGCAACCAACTCAAGATTTTATGGGTCAAATCTAATTTATTTTTTGCCTTAGGATTCACCATAGTGCAAAACAACTTCCCCTTACCTCCCCCCAAGTTTTGCCCACCAAGGAGAACATGCTCCATTCTGGAGAGGAAGTCACATGTACTTTTTGGGTATGTTTTTCACATCATGAAACAAGCAATCTGAACTTTAGGGCAGGAGCCACAAACAGCCAACAAAATGGAGTGAGGCTATGAGACAAGAGGAGTCATGAGTCAACAGCAGAAAGGCTGCCCCCATCCTGAGTTGAGCCCGCCAGTAGGTGTTACTTTAGCCATTAATCCGGGGCACTCCATGGATGGAAGATGGTCCCTTCCTGCCAAGAAACACACAACAAAACTCCAAACCAAACTGAAATCTGCCAGTTCTGCAAGTCTCTGAACACAGAGTTGGGCCGCTAAGACAGGATGCAGAGCTTGCCTGAGAGGGCTGACAGCAGACCTGCCCGGCTGGAATAGCAATGGAGAGCCTCCTGGTCACCACTGCAGGCCACTTCACTTCATCATTCAAAGTGGCTTTTGGCATTGGGATTAGTATGATTTAAAGCAATCACAAAAATAACCATCCTCACCTACTGTCTGAGGCCACCAGAGCCCATCCAGCACTGTTTATTAGCTTTGGCTTCATACACCATGATCAAGTTCTTTTCAAGCATGCTTTCCTTGTCCTCTTTTGGTTTTACTTCTCTCCAAAGGAGCTTTACCCTCTAGTTTAAGGACCCAAATTCCCCTAGTTTCCCCAATTAAAGCTTGTGTTTTAGGAATTCAAAGGACTCAGGAGCAAACAGAAACTTCCTTACTGACCTGCTGTGACCACCATATTGAAAAGGAGTTCGCCAGTCTGATTCCTGTACACTTTGTTACCTTGTGGTCCTTCAGTCTACATTACATGCAAAAGGTCCTCCTGGCCAGCAGGGGGCGGTGCAATCTGTCACCTTAGGACAATGGGCTTGTGGATTATTTGCAAGTTGCTTTCTTATTCACTGACTCAGATCTATACCTCTAACTTCCCCTTCCTTCCTTTCTCACTCTCCTTCTTTTTCCTGTGGTTAGAGGATTAAAAAATGTAAAGATGTCCCCAGAGATTATTCATGCCAGACATCAGCAAGCTTTTTCTACAAAGGGCCAGACAGTAAATCTTTTATGCTTGGCAGGTTATACAGTCTTGCAACTACTCAATGCTGCTGCTCTTGTAGCTGGAAAACTGGCTGCATAATATATAAACAAATGAGTGTGACTATGTTCTAATAAAACTTTATTTACAAAAACTGGCAATAGGCAGGACCTGCCTGAAGGTGGGACTCCTTATAATCTAATATCCTCATTTTCTTCTTCCTTTCTTTCTTGCTTTCTTTCTTTCCTTCCTTCCTTTCTTTTCTTTCTTCTTTCTCTTTCTTTCCTTCTTTCCTTTCCTTTTATCTTTTCTTTTTTTAACAAAACAGAATCCCAGAGAGTTCTACTGATTTGCACAAGGTCACGTGGCTAGTAACTGAGAGAAGGAGGAGGAATCAAAGTTTCTAGACCCCCTTTATAGAGCTCTTTATTCTCTGTGCTATTTTCTATAATGGAATTTTACCCAAAAGGCCTGAAAAAATCTCTTAGGTGTCTGTGATTGGCTAAGATCTATCAAACACCAACTGAATGAAAGCACTTTACTACTCACACAAAATGGTACCGAAACATGATGCTATAAATACTAGCTTCCCTGATTCTGGCCCCTGGGTTGGCTCACTCATTGACTTCATGGTAGACAGAAGCAGCTCTGGGTCTAATGCCTGTACATTCCTTATAGTTCACAAATCTATATTATATCTTAAACTATGATCATCAATGTCTTATCTATTTCCCAAACTTTACCCCTGGTCACAAGAGGACAAGATGAGAGAGAGTATGTGGAAGCATGGGATAAATCCAACCCCTCCCCACCGGAAAACAACTGAAAGAATATGCTCCCCTTTCAAATAGCTTTCAAATAAACTAATTTGCCCTATTATTAGATTAGTACCATCTTAGCATAGATAAAACACTGTTTGAGAGGTATTGTGATGAAGCAGAAATTATGTTGTCAGATCCTTTTTGTGTTGTGTTGAGTTGTATGTGTTGAACTAGTTTTCAGAGACTCAGTGTCCAGATGTGAATAGTGGAAGTAATGAAATTTTCCCTAAAGAGCTCTTACTTAGATTCTACATAGGATGACCATGTAATTTATTGTCCATACCAGGATACTTCTGAGAATAAAGGGAGTTCCATTATTACTCATGCTAGGTCAATAAGCAAAATCAGGGATGTGGCATATGGCCACCTAAGTTATACAACATGGTACCTGGCACAAAGATATTTGACAAATCTTAGTTTTCTTTCTCTTCCTTTTTCTCAAGAATCCAAGCAATTCTCAGTAAGATCTTTCCCTTCTGTTTCTAAATGTACTAGTTGGTCATTCGAGCACTCTGATTGGACGGTGAAGCCCCCATTTACTAGCCGTAGGTAACACTCCCCTTCCACCACCCCTTTTCTAATACTACAGAACACTAGAGCTGTGTGATTCCACATACCCTGCCTTGCTCACACTGCCCTTCCAACTTCTCTGTGATACCAACGGGGCTGGGGGGGAAGGGCAGCAAGGGAGGGGAGATGGCATTCACTATTCTGCCAAAAGCACAGATGGTAATTTGAAACAACAACATTCCTATTTGGGAAGGAGAAATGTTGTGCTGTGAATACAGCTTATGAAAGCATAAAGACTGAACGCCTTGGATGTGGCAAAGAGCCGCGTGGGGGTTTCTGATCAGTTCAACCCATGTACACTACATGAACTCACTTAGAAATAATAAAGCCTCTATGCTCTCTCAGTCTTGTATTTGTCTTAAACTCAGGCCCACCAAATTGTGCCAAATTATGTGTTGTTCAACTTGCACTGCCCCGAGAACAGTAAGCTCATTTTGCAAGTTAACTGTGCCGTATTTATAAGATTTCAGCATTTCAACCAGGAGTTATCGACAGAGAAAGGGAAATAAACAGATAATTTTTTAAAAGTCGAAACTACAGCCATTTTTCACTTCAAGCTTGAATCCAGGTTAAATGCGTTCATGTCCCTCTGTGACAGTTACACACATGTACACATAGGCAGAACTCACGTTATACAGTATTCTATGTATGAGAACATGTAAATAAAGAGAATTAAGATAAACATCATGCATTGCATTTCTGAATTTTGTGTCTATTTTAAGACAGGACATTTTGGATGAACTTTGCTTTCACTCCATAGAGTATCTTTTTTCTATATGAAAATGTAATTTATTCATTTCTATTTCAAGCTAGCTACTTTTCCCAGGCCAAGAAAATAATCATAATTTAATAATTCTTTTGAAATGTTACATATCCAGTATTTTTTTAGAAGTTTCTTCCCCTTCTCCCTCCACTCTTCCAATCCCCTCCAATATCAGGCACTAAGGCATACACCGTGGTTGGGATTTTGGAGTATGAGATCAGATCCAAGTGTTTCTACTTCCAACAATGTGGCATTGATCAAGTTCCTTGATGCCTCTAAGCTTCAGTTTCCTCCTCTGAAAATGGGACTAATGATAGTTCCTACTTCATAGAGTTTCTATAAGGGTTTTTTTTTTTTTTAAGCAGGCTCCACATTCAGTGCAGGACCTGATGCAGGGCTCAAACTCATGACCCTGAGATCAAGACCTGAGCTGAAATCAAGAGGCAGATGCTTAACCGACTGAGCCACGCAGGCGCCGTTCTAAGGATTAATACATGCAGAGTACTTAGCAGTTTGGCAGGCACATTGGGAAGCAGTCCAAAAAGGTTGGCCCTTACTCCTTCCACTAATGACTCAGAGTAGTTGCTTCCTCTCCTGTACAACCTCTCTCTTCTCTCTCCCTCTCCCTTCTGTGGTAACCAGAGTTCGGGGTCTCTTTGCTGCACCCCTGCATTGTGGCAGTGATCTCCTCTCCAGTTTCTGTGCCACCGATCTCATCCCACCTGCCTAGCTATCCTGTGACCACCTACCAAATGTCTTTCTAAACTAGCATTCTCATTCACGTCTCCTCAAAAACAACTTTGAAGTCTCTCCATTCCTATGGGATAAAATTCAAATTCCCCAAATGTGACAATTTAATGTCAGGCACTCCAATCTCCCTTTCCAACCTTACCTTGATCCCCAAATATGAATTACTAATTGCCTCCCATACCCCAACAAGAGCCAGCCCCTTCTCTGCTGCATACCTTTCCTTCTCCAGGGACCATTTTAATTTCCCTTCCTCTATAAAATCTTGTCTACCTTCTCCATCATCACTGACTCTTCCCTACAGCAAGTGCACTCTGCTTACTATTGCCATCGTTCATTTGGCACTTAGTTATAAACTATCTTGTGACAGCTCTATGATCAATGGACTTTTGGGAAGCCAAGACTATATTTTAGATTGTTCTAGATTTCTGCCACTTCCACAGAGTAGATGCTCAATAAAAAGTTTGTTGAATGAATGAATAAATTAAGAGAAATTAAAATATAGAATCTAAGAGATCAGCATTTTGCAATCTAAGAATCACACTCTATGGGGCGCCTGGGTGGCTCAGTTGGTTAAGCGACTGCCTTCGGCTCAGGTCATGATCCTGGAGTCCCGGGATCGAGTCCCGCATCGGGCTCCCTGCTCGGCAGGGAGTCTACTTCTCCCTCTGACCCCCCTCCCTCTCATGCTCTCTGTCTCTCATTCTCTCTCTCTCAAATAAATAAATAAAATCTTTAAAAAAAAAAAAAAAGAATCACACTCTATGATAAAGAACAAAGGCCCTAACTTATTATTACTGTAATAAATTTTTCTGCACTATAAATGCATAAAATGCTATCACTCATAAAAATTATATTGAGAAATATGATTGAGATTCTTTTGAGCTACTTCTTATGGATGAATATTTCAGAGAATTTGGTCAAATCCAAAATAAATGCAAAAAAAAAAAAGCTATACTTAGCTATCACATTAAACTCATTTCAGGGGCACAATCCCCTGATATCAATCTACCTTTTACTAACTTTCCAGGGAACAAAGTCCATTAAATGGTATCTAACCTACATATACTAACCCATCAAATATAATAAGTTAGAGATTCAAATGGATCTTCGTTTTCTAAATATATACAAAATACCTCAAAGCCCCCTTTAAACCAACATTCATCGCAAAGGCAAGATAATTTGCTGTGCATGGAGAAACTTGATAATGTCTCAACATTGCCCAAATGTCTGGGACATATGCTACCCATCAGACCCCCAAAAAATGTTTAAATGCATCTGTTTTTACTCAGAGCCCCCTTTTACATCTTTATGAAGTGAGCAAAACTGAAAAGTCACAAGGAATAAAAAGACGGTTGTAACATACACAGTACTAATCGCTTAATCCTCTTACTAGGGCCCGGGCCCTCAGGGCCAAGGACGGTAATGCCGATGCTAATACATGCTGCGGGAGCTGTCACTGCCACCCGTGTCCCCGAGGTCTATGTGTCAATACCGGAGGGATTACAGAGAGACAAAGCCCGTAACTGAGTAACGTTTGTGTCCAACATGGATCCCGTTTCCCTGTTTGTCAGTGAGTGCTGATGGAGCCGGGAGGACAGGGATGGCACCAGCCAAGCTCTCCGCAGGCAGAATTCCTGTTCCAACACAAAGTAATGGTCCCAAGAGTCCAGAAAGAACAATGCAGCGGACCCCAGCTCCAAAACAGCAGGGCTCACTTAGCACGTACTTCAGCAGAGAAGTTCTCCTACAGGTGAACTCTAACAGGAGAAGGTGTTGGCTTTTAAAACATCTGGGTGCTTGGAAACCAAAATTCAAAGACCACCTCCATCGCTGCTGGAGCCAGAGCCGTCCCACTGCTGGCCTCGGCCTCCCCCCGCTCCTTATGAAGAGCAATAGGAAAAACAGCTGCCTGGGAGATTTAGTGAGACTCAGGGAAGCAAAAGAAGCAAATGGCCCTGGTATGGTTCCTGCAACTCCTGGAGACGACTTGCAAGGTGAGGAGGCAGAACCCACTGTTGGGTGGCCCTGACCTGAGGAGTGGCACAACTCTCTCTCTGCTTTGGCCAGGGATGCCCAGGTTAGGTATGGCACCACGCCTGGCTCATCTTTATTTAAAGACTGCCATCTAAAACTCCAGTTCTGCCCCACCACACCTTCCTGAAAACCTCCATTCCAATCCAGCTGGCATTCGGAGACAGAGCAGATTGGGTCAAGAAGCCAGTCTTCACTGGAGTGAAGGCTGATAACAGCTAGAAGAATAACAGGGAGGCAATGAAAGGAAAAACTCCTCTCACCTACCAGCTCTATGACTTTGGGAGCCTCACCTGGAAAGTGGAGATCGTCATGTCCACCACCTCAGTCTAGTGCCAAGACTGAAGGAGATAATTTATGTAAACAGTACCTGGCATTGTTTCTAGAACTTTATAGCCATTCAAAAATAGGTTATTAACATCGTCTTCCTGAACACAGAGGATTCCCAGAACATGAAATGGTTAGGGAGGCCAGAGTGGCCGGTCTTGGCCTCTACCAGATCCATGGAGCATAAGAAAAAGGCTGTCAATCGCACAGAAAGAAATACTCCATCAATACCTTCACAGCTGTTCTGACAAATAGGGGCTTCGTTTTCCACATCCCCCTGTAGGACATAATGTCTCTTTAGCAGGACGTAAGAGGCCTTAGCCACAGCCCTTTGTGCCTCGACAGAGATTGGAAAACACAAAGGTGTAAGTTTGGGGGGTTCTCAGTCTGTCATAGCAAGTGTCCAGTCAGATTTTCCAGATACTTTTTTCTCTTACATAACAGAAAAATGTGCTGGGAGGCTCAGTGCATATCCAGCTTAGGGGAGGGACAAATAGATTAGGGGAAATTTCCTGCAGGCATTAACAAAATTGAGGCTTACATTTGCCCAAAGTTTGCTTTTCATCACACTGTTCAATTTTTAATGTGACAGAGAATACCACGTGTTAAATTTCTTACTAAACACACTGTGTATGTTCCAAACCTCCGAGGACCATTCCAGGCAGGGAGGTGGTAAAAGGAAAGAGCTGGGGCGAGCTCTAGTCCCTGTGAGTACTGGGAATAACAAGCTAGACATTCAGACTTCAGTGTCTCTGGTTCCCTAACTTGCCTGATGGTCTCTGAAGATTGTCCTCCTTATGCCCCTGATGAAGTTAAAGGACACAGTGTCATGTAAAGATTGTGAGAAGCCAGCACCTAGAAATTCAGTAACAGTCCCAGATGGCCTTTGATCCTCCACTAGGGTTCACATAAGAACCTGTGCTAGACACAGATTCTGAGCCAATTTTTGTAAGTTATTCTTGTTACATTATATAATCCAACACTGAAGCACCTCCCTAACTTCATTTCTCACTACTCTCCCCTGGCTCCACACAATCCAGAGCCACACTGACCTCTTGATATTCCTTGAAAATGCATGCATGCTCCAACACCAGGGCCTTTGTACTTACTGTTACCTCTACTCACAACACTCTTCCCCAGATATCTGCATGGCTTGTTTTTCACATCATTCAGTTTCTGCTCATTGTCAACTTCTCAAGAGATCTTTCTCAATCACTGCAACTTACATAACACCATCAGACCTCACCACCCCCCATCACTCCTTAGTGTTTTACCCTACTTTGTTTTACTTCCCAGCAGTTACTACCCAACATGTTATATACTCATTTGTATTTTGTTTCTTGTCTGTCTCTCTCGTTGATACGTAAGTTCCCTGACAGCAGAGGTTTTTCTTATTTTGTTTATTGTTGAATCCTCAGTTACTACATTTGTGCTTGGCACTTACAAGGTGCGCAATAAATATCTGCTGAATAAAGAAAAGAACAGATTTCTTCATATCAGAGGATGCTAGAGCTGTGAGGAGACTTGTAAACTACTGGTTTCATCCTTTGTTTCATAGGTGAGGAGGTTGAGCCTGCTGAAGGGAAATAGCTTACCTCCAGCTAGTAAATCTAACAACTTGGGAGGCACAAGAGGTGATCCGCATAAAAAAGCAAAGATATCTAGTGTGGAGAAAAAGTTCTGGCCAAAAAGAAAAGTGAAAAAGAGAAAGAAAGGAAGAAAGAAGTAAGGGATGGAGGAAGGATAGCTACACATTTTATTGGCTGAACAAGAGACTCTGGAATCCAAATATGTTTAGATAAGGCTGAACTAAGATTTTGTATCTAAAAATTACCTTGCAAATTGTATCTCTTGCAAGTAGATGGTCCACATTTAGGAATGGCCCCTGAGAGGTCCAGCTCTCCATTCCTCATTGCGGTGCAGTGGGAATATTCTAACAGCTGCGGTTTATCTAAAGAACAATTACCATCTGGGTTCAACTCTCCCACCTGCAGCAGAACTCCTCATTCTAGACAGAGAAAGGGAAGGGAGAGGAAAGAGATACTGAACTAGGCACTATGCCAGGGGCTTTCAAGGATCTCAGTTCATTTTCATAACATTCCTGTGACCACTACAGATGAGAAAACTAAGTCTCAGAGGGTTAAAAAGGCTCAAAATGCCCTAGCTGATCAATGGCAAATTCAGGACACTAACTCAGGTAGTCCAACTCTAGATCTCATGGTTTTTTCACTCTACTTGGCTGTTCTAATTTGTAAAGAACGTCAGAGGAGAAAACTCCCCCATGTGTGTTTTCACGAGCTTTTTTATACCCACCCTGAGGCAAGGTTGAGTCACCAGTCCTCTTTAGGCGCCTCTGTTTTCACAAAAGGATCTGACTCCACCACCCAATCATTAGTCTGCAAAAGCATTCAGATTTGGCGACACAGAACACATGTATCCTTAGGTATCCCCAAAGCCACTTCTAAATAAACATACAGTCCAAGTAAAAACAGCGCACACGCTGCGTAAGTGCAGTTTTGAAACTCCTGGCGGAGCGGGGTCCAATCGTTTGGGTTTGCCTGGGACTGAGGCGCATCTGGTGATGTGGGATTTTCAGTCCCCAAACTGAGAAAGTTCTGGGCAAATTGGAAAAAGTTGGTCACTCTACCCAACACCCACCTGCAAACCAGACTATCCCTCTTAAGCCTCCACCCCATGAAGAAATTCTAAGGCCACTACTTTCCTTATATAACAACTTTTGATTGAAGCTCCATTGATAAAAATGTCATTTATGGAAGATGGATTAAAACATAGGCATTTTATTCATTTCTAAATTTTAGCTTTTAATCCTGGATTCATTGGAGCTCTAGAATCCATTCATTTATGGAAGATGGATTAAACATAGGCATTGTATTCATTTCTAAATTTTAGCTTTTAATCCTGGATTCATTGGAGCTCTAGAATCCATTCATTTATGGAAGATGGATTAAACATAGGCATTGTATTCATTTCTAAATTTTAGCTTTTAATCCTGGATTCATTGGAGCACATAGAAATATGTGCCAATGGACCACATTTGTTTAGTGTTTTCACATAATTCTTCTCAGTGGACTGTGCTTTGGTATTTTGCCTTTTTGTGATACTGAAGAGACCACAGAAATACTATTGAATTTAGCAGGGAGGAGGGGAGTGATGAGGACAATGGTCACAACATGATCCAGTGTCATCCTTAATCTCCTAGAGAATTTATTTCAGATTTAAGTGCCAGGGAAATCTCTATCTCCCTTGAGAAACTGTATCTTCTATGGTTTTTTTTCTTTATGAAAATTAATATATACCTGATCTTGTTTCCCTTTTTATTTTGACCAGTAGGCAACTAATTGCCAAATTTGTTGTTCAATAGTAAATACTCTACAGGACTCTTTTGTCTATATGTTCACATTTTAACTTACTACATTTTCCAGATCTTAATTATTTATGTAATATAACAAGGTGATAGGTGAGAATAAGATCATTGGTATACTTCATTATAATTTTCAGTTTCTCCTTACAAGTGAAGTGGGTATTATTTGGGGGATTTAAAGTTCATGTTGGAATCTGTCAGAAAAAGGAGAAATTCTGGTTCAGCACTGGAATGGGAATTTAAGACAAGAGACAGCTGAACAAACATAGAAATGATTGGTTCACAATTTCCTAATTTATTTCAACATTTGTCAACACCTTCTATACGTTACCTAAGAAAGGTAGAGAATACCCAGCTGAAAGTTTCATGGCTCCCACCCCTAATTCATTCTATTCACATGATCTCAGGTAAAGTGGGAACAGACTCAGTTCCTGTTGATCAATAGGTGACAAATAATCAGTCTGAGGACATCTGGTTTTATATTCTCAAGTTACCAGAGGGGCAGCCTGGTACAGGGCAGGTGATGGGTTTGGAATGGACTCTCAGCTCCACTGTTTGTCACCAGTGTGACCCTGGGTATGTCATCTAAAGAGTTTGGGTCTCCGTTTTCTCTTTGGTAAAGGAGGAGTAATAATACCCACCTTAGAGAGTTATTCGGAACACTAATTAAAATCACGCATATGAAAGCATCTCCCCCACCTCCACCCTCACCCCCCTGCACTGTGCTTGGCATATAGTGAGACCTAAAAAAAAGGTCTTCGTTGTTACTACAGAAAAGTTAATCCTCAGACTGACAGGGTTCACACTGTCCCTGGCAGTGACTGGAGATTTTATCATAAACCTCTGGCAACGTTGCCTAATATAACTTTGGCCACTTTTGCTCATTTGTTAAAGGATACTACACAGGCCCAAAGCAGGGGCCCCACATTAAAGCAGTTACTATGGCGGGTCACTGGGGTTCTTTCTCCCTAGGCAACAATGAAACTGCATTAACAAGCATTCACCAGGGCAAACCATAGGCAAGGCACATTAGAACTTTGCAAAAATAATAAACTCTTAAAGAGATACACTGCTACACAGGCTAGCCTGTGGTGATTCTTGCTTTTTGCACATGCTAAGCTGGCTGGAGCCCACACATTAAAGCAGAAGTGTGCTCTGCAACACGATGTGTGTTCATCCTTGGATACCTGAGATCCAGCCTATGAGAAGTTGCAGATACCTCTCAGATTTTGTGAGCTCAGGACACATTGCCTTGTTCGGTCCCTCTCACCTCCTGCTCACTTCCTTCCTGTCTCCACTCAACATCCCACCCTGACTGAATTCGATATTCTGTGAGCTTTCCCACCCACCACCCTCTCCAAATTCAGGTGCTGAAAGAGGCAGAATAAACAGAACTGATTACAACTTTAGCCCCATTCTTCAGATCACAGATTCCAACCACCAGAAACAGAGAGACCAACAAGGACGAGCAACAAGGTCACAGCTCCTGAATCACCAGCTGGAAGCGTCAGATGCTTCTGAAATGCTCCACGCTAGAGAGTCAGAGGAAAGGGACAGTGCCAGGAAACAGAATGGCAGAGTACCTCCAATAAGTTCTGTTCCAGGGTGTGATTTGAACACGAGGAGTATTCAAGCACAGATTCTCAGAGCTGACTCTGAGAGGTTGTCTGGGCCAGCCCTGATCTGATTTATAAATCAATCTCAGAAAATTTTTACTAACAGAGAAATGAAACCCACCTGAGGCAGCCCACACCCCCTTTGCAATAACTATAAGGTACAAACTGGCCTTCCTTTGTCACACTAAGCCTATGCAATTTCTCTTTCATATTGAAACTATTTATGTATTTGATGAGCACGTGTCGTGGTGTCAGGCATCGGGCAAAGGGGGTCCAATGGGGAATTCCAAAACAAGAGACACATTCTCTGCCCTGGTGAAGCTTATAGTCTAGACGGCGAGACAGACATTAATCAAACATGACTGATGGGTGTGGGATAAATACTCTGAAGGAAAGAGAAAGGATAGTTCCATGGCCTGGTGCCACTTAGGCTGCAGGTAAAGGGGCAGGGGAGAGGGTAGCTGGAAATGCTCCTCAGCTCTCACAGAGAGCTGAACAATAAATAAAGAGTTAACTCTTGAATGCGGGTAGCGACCCAGGACATGCCAGAAAGAACAGCTTGTGGCAAGAGGGATTTGTAGCAGGAGGGATCATGATGCACTCAAGGAACCAAAAGATAGCCCACATGATTCCAGTGTAAGGCAAGTGCAGGAGCCAGAGGTGATGCGAAGATTTTTGTCTTTATTCTCAAATGGTGGGAACAATTCAAGGGGTGTATGTGTGTGTGTCTGTGTGTCTGTGTGTCTGTGTGTCTGTGTGTGTGTGTTGGACCCAACATCTGCATGTACTCAGATTCCTGCCTCAATCCTTTCCCAGACCCCTGGCTGCTTACCTTCAGGGAGCCTTGAATGACACAGCCAAGGGAGCTGCCACCTCACTCTGAGCACTAGCCACTATCTAGGCCCCCCCACTGCATGCATGTCAGTCAGCAGCCCAGGCTTCTGGGTTGGCCCAGCCTGGTCAGTTGGCCCCGCCTGGTCAGTTGGCCCCTGTGGAGGCTCTGTCTCCTCCGACCACTTCTTGGATGAGAGGAAACTCCATGTCTTAGGACTGTTGTCTGACTTATGCAGGAAATGCATCCATAGGAGATGGGAAGGAATCAATAAATAAATTCTTTCACCTTGCTTGTCCTCCCTTCTATGGATTGTCAAGAGTGCCGGTGGTTCCACATGGCCTGTTTGGAGATGCCCAGCTGAACGAGCCACTACCTGGGTTTCTTTGTGGAGCTGTAGCTAGCCTCATGATCACACCATTACCTCATATTTTCTTCCCTTTTTCCCTACCTTACTTCTCTTCTACCTGGCTCCTTGTCCCAGACCTCCAACAAAGCTTTACTTCAGGCTCTGTGTTCCAGAGAAATTGTATGTGGATGACAGGATTATGTAGACGTGTGTGTGTGTGTGTGTGTATCTGTGACTGTGTATATGTACATGTGTGCTCCTCGGGTGTATCTGGTGAGGAGGGAAGGAGACGGAACCATGACAAAGTCATACAGAGTCAAAACATTCATGTTTTGAAAAGGTTACATGTGGTTGCATGTGGTGAATGGAATGGGGTGCTGAAAGCAACAGCAGCCTTCCAGGTGAGAGGCGATGCTGACCTCCTTGTTCCCCGTTAGTTCTTTTGATGTCCCAAGACAGCATTCACCCACCTCTAAAGCCTTCTCCTCTCCAGGTGAAATACTTGAGCTCCTTCACTTTACAACAGGAATGCTTGCTGTGAGTTTTCTCAGCCTCCTGTTCACTCTCATCTGCATAGGTTAGCTTGTGAATATGCCTCTTAAAATGTGTTGTCTGGAACTAGATGAAATAGTCCAGGTATCCTGTGGCCAGCCAGAGTAGAAAGAATTGTCAATTTCCTTCTTCCAGATGGTGTATTCCACCAACACGGCGAAGGTCCCGGTTGTGCCTCGAGTCGTGGAGCCACACCACCAGTCCTGTCGTCAAAGAACACCTTGCTCGTTCTCCGCCTGTATCCCAGTTACTGCTATTTTTGTTGTTGTTGTTTTAAATGACATGTTGGGCCATGTATTCATTCCAATCAAATTCCATCCTATTGCTTTTGGTCCATTGCCCCAGCTTGTTGCAAGTTTGGAAGGAGATATCGTGTAATGGTGAAGAGCAGGGGCCCAGAAAGCAGACAGTCCTGGCTCCAATCCTGGCTCCTTCTCTTATTAGGTATGTGATTTGGGGATATTGTTTTAAGTTCTCTAAACCTAAATTTACTCATTGAGGAGATGGGTAGAAAAAGGGTACTGCCGTGTAAGTCAGTTTCTGTTGAATAATAACAAACATTCTCAAAATTTCAAAGGCTTACAGCCACACATTTATTTTTACACTCATGGGTCCACAGATTGGCTGGGATTCTGGCAACGAAGGTTGGATTCAGGCTGTCAGTTGCATTCAGATCTGCTTCACCTAAAGTCCAAACTGGTACCTACGCTAAAGGGCTAGACATTCTGGAGCTTGCTCTTCATATGCAGATCACAGTAGTGAAAGAAACCAAGCCAAATGCCCCAAAGTCATATAAACTGCTCTTTTGATGTCTGCTAATATCCCATTGGCCACAGCAAGTCTCTTAGCCAAAGCTAACATTGATAGGGTGGGAGCTTGTACTCTGCCTACACTAATACTGCCAAGTCACATGGTATAATCATCCTTGGGCTATTGTAAGGAATACCCAGGTCACGTCTGTGAAGTGCTTAGCACAGTGCCCAGGACAGAGTACACAAGAGGTAATTGTTAGCCCATCATCACAGTTTGTTCCAAAGCTGTCACCCAGCATTCTCACTGTTTTTCCCAGAAATGGGTCATCCATAGACACACCTGTCCTCTTTAACAAGGCAAATTCTTTGTCACTGATCTAATTCATTATAGTCTGGTGCAGAAAAGGAACAGCTCTCTAACTCTGCCAGGAGCTTGGGGAAATGAGCAGTAGTAAAGAAAAACATCCAACCCCATATAGGCAGAGACTAAATGAGGCAGTTATGCCTCCCTTAGGCTCCTGTGACATTGAAGACCGCTTCTTGTAGAAGAAGGATGTGTGTCAGGGAGAAAGGGCAGACCTTTGAAAACTTTAAGAATTTTTCAGGAGAATTTTGCCACTAACGCGTTTAAAAAAAAAAAAGCGAGCTTCTTATATATCACCTAGATGACCTTTTCCCAGCTGGAAAAGAGGAGAAAACTGGCAAACTGGCAGAGAAGAAAAAGTGACTTATCGCCCAGACTACAGTGAGCCTTCTCTCACCAGCTTGTTTTGGAGGTATCATCTGAATGTAAGCGCTCCCAGATGGTTGAACGGAAATGTTTATGACAAGAGAGCAATTTATCAATACAACCTTCACTCTTGTATTTATACAGAAAAAGTAATATGTAAACATATGAAAAAGCGCTCACTCTCAATAGTCTTCAGGGAAATGTAAATTAAAACCACAATGAGATACTGCTACACACCGAGCAGATCGGCTAAAATGAAAAAGATAGACAATAACAAGTGAAGGTAGGATGTCGAGCAACTGGAATTTTCAAACATATCCCAGTGGGAGTGCAAATTTACACAACCACTCTAGAAAACTGGCAGTAACTCTTAAATCTGAGCATATACACACCCTATGATCCAGCAATTTTACTCCTAAGTATACACCTCTCAAAAATGCTTACATATGTGCACCACCAACTAACATGTGCAAGAATTTTCAAAATAGCACTATTCATAATAACTCCAAATTGGAAACAACACAAAAGTCCATCAACAGTAGAATGGATGAAAAAGTGATACATGATGAAATATACTATGTATCTATGAAAATTAACAAGGTACTTTACATGTATTTCACAAATAGGGGTGTATTTCATAAATAAAATGTAGAATAAAAGAAGCCAGATGTAAAAGACAACACAGTGTATGATTCTATTTATATAGTTTTTGAACAGGTTAAAAATAACCCCTCCTGTTAGGAGGGATAATAATTATCTATAGAGGTAAGAGGGGTAGAGCTTGGCAGGGGATGCAAGGACCTTCTATTTCTTGACCTTGGTGATGTGGGCTGGATCATATCCCCCAAAAGATATGTCCACCCAGAACCTCAGAACATGACCTTATCTGGAATAAGGGCCTTTGCATATGTAATTAAGGTAAGGATCTTGAGAGAAATCACCTGGGTGTCCTTCTAAGAGACAGAAAAGGAAAAAACACACAGAGACACAGAGTGGAGAGGGCCATGGGAAGACTTCTGTGAAGACAGAGGCAGAGATTGGAGGGAGGCAGCTGCAAGCCAAGGAATGCTTGCAGCCACCAGAAGCCAAAGAGGCAAGGAAAGATTCACTCCAAGAGCCTTCAGAGGGAGTATGGCCCTGCTGAGAATGCGGATTTCAGACTTCTGGCCTCCAGATGTGTGACAGAATACTTTTCTGTTGTTTTATGCCACCATGTTTGTGGTAATTTGTTATAACAACTCTAGGAAACCAGTACCGATTTTGGTCCTGAGGAGTGGGGTGGTGGTGTAACAAAATGCCTGAAAATGTGGAAGTGGCTTTGGAATTGGATAATAGGCAGAAGTTAAGAGTTTTGAGACACAAATTAGAAAAAGCCCAGGCTGCCTTGAAGAGATGGTGGAACTACGGGCTTTAAAGGGATTCTGGTGAGGTCAGACAGCAGTGAAGGGCAAGGAAGAGAAATCTTCTAACCTCTTAAGACTACATATATCATCATAGAGTCTTAAAAGAGAGGTAAACATTAAAGGTACTTCTGGTGAGGAACATGTTTTTAGAAACTGGGGGAAAAGCAATCCACGTTATAAAGTATGAAAACACTTGGCTGAATTGAGTTCTACTGTTGGGTGGAGGGCAGAACTTGTAAGCTGTGAACTGGATATTTATTTAGCTGAGGAAATCTCCAAGCAAAGTGTGGAAGATGCAGCCTGGTCTTTCCTTGCTGCTTACAGTAACATTCAAGAGGAAAGGGATAAATTGAGGAAGGAACTGCTAAGCAAAAAGGAAGTAGCACTTGATGATGTGAGAGGTTCTTGGCATATCCAGTCGCAAATGATGCTAGGATTAGGAACTAATACAACAGGCATGCTTGCTTTGTGATAATACATCAAGCTGGTGTTTACACGTTATACATTTTTATGTACATTTGTTATATTTTTTTAAAGAGCAATACAAGTTCATGGTGGGAAAATTAGGAAATAGATAAGCAAAGGAAGAAAAATTTTAAAATTAAATAAAGTTAAAATTTTTTCATTATCCATATTTCTAATATCTAGAGACAACTCCTGTTGACATTTTGTTTTATGTGCATTAAGATTTTCTTCTACATATTTTTATATTTCTACATATATTTTTGCCAAAATGGGAAATGTCATCACACATTCGGATTTATTGGCTACTTTTCTCTCTCTTTATTGGCAGATAATTTTCCCAACAAATATACTCCTATAGGATCACTCTCCTAACTCTCAAGGGTTAAGAAGATGGTAAGTGGGCGCCTGGGTGGCTCAGTCGTTAAGCGTCTGCCTTCAGCTCAGGGCATGATCCCAGGGTCCTGGGATCGAGCCCCGCATCAGGCTCCCTGCTCCGCAGGAAGCCTGCTTCTCCCTCTCCCATTCCCCCTGCTTGTGTTCCCTCTCTCGCTCTCTTTCTGTCAAATAAATAAATAAATAAAATCTTAAAAAAAAAGTTTAAAAAAAAAAAAAGAAGATGGTAAGTGCTTGGCAGATTTATACAAATTTCACGGTAGCAAATTTTATTTTTTATTTTATTCGAATGTCTTTTTTTAATTTATTAAGGAATATAGACATTTATAAAGAAAAAAGCCTATTCCTTAGGGTAACTTATTTAAATTTGCATTTCTTTGATTACAAGCAATATGAAATACATTTTCATATCTGTATTACCATTTCTGTTTCTTCACTGTGAAATGCCTATTTATAGCCTTTGTCCCTTTATTTCTAATATAGTGTTTATTTTTTTCTTATGAACTTGTGATGATTCTTTACATATTAAAGACAGTAATTTCCTGTTTGTCTCAACTTCTATGTTATAAACATTTTTCTCAGTTTTGCTACTTGCTATTCATTTTGTTTATGATAATGTTTTTTAAGATTTATTTATTTATTCATTCATTTATTTTTGAGAGAGAGAGAATCAGTCTCCCCACTGAGCACCCTGAGATCACCACCTGAACCAAAACTAAAAGTCGGAGGCTCAACCAACTGAGCCACCCAGGCGCCCCTATGATAACTTTTTTATGCATAATTTGATACTTATGTAGTTACATATCTAAACTTCTGTATAGTTTCTGCCTTGGGGTTATGCCTGGAAAGACCTACCATATACCAAGATTATATGAATAGTGAACTAAGGTTTCCTCTGGGTTTTTTTTTTTAAGATTTATTTACTTGTTTTGGCGGGGGGGGGGGTGCAGAGGCAGAGGAGAGAGAGTATCCTAAGCAGACTCAGCCCTGAGTGTGGAGCCTGACACAGGGCTCCATCCCACAACTGATGATATTATGACCTGAGCTAAAACCAAGAGTCCAACACTTAACCGACTGAACCACCCAGGCACCGCCCCTCTGGTGTTTTTATGATCTATTCTATTTTCTTTGATCTTCTATCTTTTTTGATCTTCCTAGGATTTGTTTTAGTATATGGTGAGAGGTCAAGGATTAACTTATTTTTCTTAAGTAAAAATTATTCTAGCATCATTTATTGGATAATCCCTCATTCACATTATTTTAAAATGCTGGATTTTTCCCCCCAGATACTAAAAATAGACATATGCTTGCATTTGGGGTCTATTTCATTATCTTAACTATTCTATTTCATTACCTATCTATTCTACACGTTTATTTGAATGCAACTTTATGTTACAATTTACTGCCGCCCACTGTAAGGTTCCCTTCCAATTCCTTCCTTTTAAATATATTTTTGCTATTCATGGGCATCTCTTCTTTCAGATAAACTTTAAAAGTTACAAAAACAAATCTATTTGCATTTCAATTGTCCCTTTATCTGAAGGGGATACGTTCCAAGACCCCCAGTTAGGTGCCTGAAACCGTGGATAGTACTGAGCCCTATGAATACTGCTTTTTTCTGATACAGACAGACCCATGATAAGTTAAATTTATGAATTTGGCACAGTATGAGATGGACAGCAATAACTACTAATAAGATAGAACGATTATAACAATATAGTGTAATAAAAGTTAAGTGAATGCACTGTCTCCCTCTCAAAATACCAGACTGGACTCACCCTTCTTGCGATGATGCGAGATGATAAACCGCCTACAAGATGAGACGAAGGGGGGTGAATGACGCAGGCATCGTGAGGTAAGTTAGGCGGATATTGACCGTCTGATGATTTGTCAGAAGGAGGATCATCTGCTTTCAGGACCGCGGTTGACGGTGGAAAATTGAAACTGTGGCAAGGGAAACGCGGATAAGCGGGTACTACCGTAGGTTGATTTTGTGAAGAACTGCTATCCTCTCAATAAATACAGAGTATTCAGGAACAGAAATGCTGAGCATCTGGGGAAACAGTAGAAACACAACTGTGTGATTGGAGAGAAGTATTCCTGTAGAATTCTGTAGAAGCAGAGAGACGGGTAACACTGGATCTTTAGGTTGTGGCCTGACGGTATTTAGATTTCTCTTGGAAGCAGTATAAAGCACTTTCAAGGAAAATTAGCCCCACAAACACACATACACTAATGAAAGTGGAGAGACGTAGAATGCAGGAGACTGGGGGCTCCTGCAATGGTTTGGAGGTAAGAGGAATAGAAGGATCACAGAAGTCAGGACCGGATGCCTCTGCAGGTGTGAGGGAAGAGAGAGGAGGCTCTTGCGATATTGCTGAGATGTCAGACTCATCTGACCGGGAGAAGCTGCTGCCAGCCACAGAAATCAGGAAGTCAGGAAGTAGCTCCTAAAAGGCAAAGGAGATGCCCAGCTCAGGTTTAAACAGGCTGAGATCAAGAGATGGTGCAACTTCTAAGTGGAAACATTCTGAAACCAATTGTAGATCTGGAGCTTCCTGAGGGTGAGGATTGCAGAAAACAGAGAACCTGGTGCACAGGGGACCTTTGATAAATGTATGATGTTAAACTGAGTAAGTGGTAGGTTTAACAGGATGTGAGAGCTGAAAATCATGTTGCAGAAGAGGAAGGATTCAAGGAGTGTCCCTAAACCTTGTTGAATACTATATTTATGGGACAGAAAGAAAACGAAGAGTCAGAAAAGTAAGCAGATAAAAACAAACCAGCAAACAAGTGGGCAGGATGGTTGTGATTATGAGCAACATTGCTGAACATCATCTAATGATGATTCAAGTGAACACAAATGCACAAAGGTGGGTTTTAAATAACTTTATTTGATCCCTGTAACAATTCTGAGGGTGGGAAATATTAGAATGCTCCCACCAGCAAGAAGTGGCTCTAACTCATCTAAAATTTGCACAGCTCATTTGAGCTACATAGCTTGTATTTAAGGACATGACTTCAATTCCATAGAGTCAGCAAGAAAGAAAAATATCTAAATAGTGTTGTCATGGGTAGGGAAAGACTAGTCATTGGAATGTTTGGAGTGCTCAGTGGAATCTGTAGAGAACCGATCACCTCATGGTTTATCATTGTTGTAACAGGCTGTATGCACAGAATATGGTGAGCAATTTAAGGGATTTTCAAGGGTAATCTTGACTCTACATGACTTTTGCCTTTGACAATGACTTCCAGATTCTAATTCTTTCATGACATATGACTTCACTCTAACTTGGTCCTTTCATATCGTTTCTATCATGTCATATTATTACACTCAAGTTGTCATGACCCCATTATCTGAGCTTACCCCAGAAGAATGTCTAGGTAGAGATTTTACACAGATCACAGAGATGGAAAGGATGCAGCTGGGATCCACACTGAGATCTGTGGCCCACAGACCTTTCCATCACTCCTACAGGGAGAATAATATAGTGGCTAAAATAATGGATTCTAGAGTCAAACTCTCTGTGTTCAAATCTTAGCCCTATAACTTTTCATCTGTGTGATCTTGGGCAAGATACTTAATCTCTCTGAGCTTCAGTGGTCTCATCTGTAAAATGAAGCTAAGAATAGTACCTATCCCATGAAATTGTATTTAGGTAATTGTTAAATGAGTTTGATATATGTGAAAATCTTAGAACACCATTTGGCTTATTATAGATCCTCCTTAAATACTAGCTATTAATTTTAATTAGCACTCCACATAATTTTCCATCTGGTTAAGTAATTAGATAATTTACTCAAATATATATAGCTAGTAAGTGGCTAAACTTAGACTCATAGGCTTCTTGATTAATTCAAAATTTTGTCTACTATCTTATACTTGCTCAAACTTGTGTATACTCAAAGTGATGAGCTATGTCTAATTTGGGTAACAATATATATTTGGCAAAAAGCAAGGACTGCTTAATTTAATTAATTTCATTTCATTTCATTTTGTGCAGGCTTTCTGTGAGGTATGTTTGATATATTTGTACAAACACATTCCAAATACATGATTCTATATGACTGACATGTTATTAATCATGCCACTGAAGATTGTTCTAGAGCCCCTAGGAAGAGTGAAGAGCCACCACAGCCAGTCAATCAATGACACAGGCCCTCTTGTACAAACTTCCAAGTTTGAAGAATGAAACCAATAATGAGTACCATTTATTGGGAGCCTATGGTATGCCATGGTATGATAAGCTCTTTATAAATATTTTCTCTAAAATAAGTCTCATCATTCCTATTTTATAAAGGGTAAAAATGGGGCTTAAGGAGGTTATATGATTCTTGAAAGTCAACCTACTAGTAAGAGATGAAATAACTAGCCAAGTCTGGGTCTAATACCAAAGCCCTTATTTAACTCCCTTACTCAACAATGCTGTTTCAACCAAAGCTAACAGAAATTAAAGAAGAAATTAAGTGGTTGAGATTTAGAGATAATGAACTACCATAAAAGTTCACTCTTGTGAACTTTAAAAGGGAGAAAGCTAGGAAAGCTAGCCAGTTGAACATTGGTTAAGGGAATGCTTTTACAGTGAATACATGTTTTCCTTTATTTTTCACGTTGTCCCAAAACAAGAGAACAAAGGGTCAATCCAAGTTCATGGCAGGTAAATTTAGGGATAAAAAAAAAAGAAGAAGAAGAAGAAAAAAATATTTTTTGCCCCTCAGCATGGAGCCCTTCTATGGAATTCCATATTTGCAGAGTCCAATTTCAGAGCTATAGTTTTTAAAGGCATTTGGTTTGATTTAATGCCCAACAACAATGCTGGCTATTACTGGGCAAAGATTAGAGTAACCAAACCACCCACTTCAGGGCTTCAGCTGGTTTCTGCAGAAGCCAAAGAGGCAGTTTTCTTCTTCCTCTCACTCTCACCATCTGCCACAGAACCCAAGAATCCAGAGGTCCTCTCACTGTCTTATGGAGCTCCAAGTTCCCGGCAGGCCAGTATGTCACTGACAATCCATCTACCCAAGGCCAAAAGACTCAGTCCCCACAGAAGTAGCTAATCCAGTCATTGAAGGGTTACCCAGTCCAAACCCCCAGCCACAAAGTGAAAACAGAGCAGGGTCTTTGTTTATTGATTTGCCTAGGACCCTCTGACTGGCAAAGGAAGAAAAAAATAACCCCGCACAAAATAAATGTTCGATTTCTTTTATGTAAACAAGATCAGGACCAACTTGGCTGTACAACGCCATTCTTTGCATGTAAAGCAAAAAACAGCTCCCCTGAGGAGGAAGGAACCCAAGCCCTACGCAGCCTTCTCTCTCCACCCTTCCCCCAGCCCTTTCAGTTACCACTGCTTTTCTGCCAATGAATGTCTTATTCAGGGTCCCTGTGCGGGAGTCACTGCAGGCAATGAGCTCACCCCCTCCCCACCACCCTATTCAAAATGTTTTCTGATCAAGATAAAGGCTATGGAGTCTATGCTGAAAGTCAGTATTATTGCAAATTATCTCCATAAAAAGGAAAAACGTTTATCCAAAAATCTCAGTCTCCTATTTCTTTCTGTGGGGCTCCAACCAGTCCCAAACTGCTTTTATGTGGGTTTAGAAGTGGACCAAAGGGAGAACTTAAAAAAAAAAAAAATCCAAACTCTTTTTTTTGTCGAATACCCAGATGGTAGATGGCAATTTGGATGCTAATCCCTTAAACAAGGATCTCAAAAACTTAGTTCACCTTTTGGGACCAAGGAAGTTAATACTAAATCCTTGTCCAATCTTTATTCATGCCAAACTCTAGTGACTTAAACAAAACATCTGCCAGCTTGGATCACATGATTTGACTTCACTAGCCAGTGTATCTATGGATAGGAACATTTTAAGGAAAACAAAAATCTAGCTGAACCCTCACCCAAAATTCAACGCCAACACAAACGAAGACACTCATATTTCAGAAGACCTGATTTCCTGTGGAAAAGGGGCTGCTTTCATTTTTATATAGGTCGCATTTTCTTAGTGCTTTCAAAATGAAGCCTGGACAAATCTCTCTTGAAAATCTAGTTCCCTTACAGCCCAGTGACACCAAGCCAACTGGGCATCAGGCATTTAGGGGAGAGGGTATTTGTAATGCTTATAAAGCTTTAACTGTTAGGGAAACATTTGGGCTCGTAAGGTTCCCACATTATTGAGGTACTCAGTGAATGCAAAGAAGATGGGAAAAAAAGGATTCTTGCACCTGATGCACTAACATTTCTCCCACTGAGAACCCAAATTCTGGGAGAAGACCCTGAGAGCATTAAAATGCCCACTGACTAAGGTTGCAGGTGCAAGAATGTTTTTCCTGGATGTATTCAACATGAAAAATCCTCCACAAGAACACATGGAGTGCTCATTAGAACAAAACTGGGACCATGGTGGTGTCAATACCATCTTACCTTCCTGATTGCTATGGTTTCATCACTTGGTAAGGAATGCTCCAGGAACTGAGTGGCCTGGTTATTATACAGGATGGGAAGGGACATAGAGGCATACCCTCTCCTACGTAATCATGCCCCTTCCCTACCATCCTGGTTCTCAGGGGAGAGTTCTTGGGTATGGAAAGAGGCAGGTGTAAGAAACAAATGAGCAAGTCTTATAGATTCATATGCAAATTCCTAGTACCCTAACCATACAGCTCCCCCAGGCCTTGAGTGAACTATGGCAACTCAACTTTTCTATCTAGCAATAAGAACAACCTAAGAAAAGGAGGAACAAGAGCTATTGACAGAAATGTGTGTTCACATAGGGATGCATTTATAACCTAACTTATTCCACAAATTATTGGAGGTGCAATGACTTCATCCTCAAAGGCTGAGATGAGGCTCTTCATAATGGTTATTATCTCAACTCAAATAAAGGATTCAAACAACATGGGACAAAATTAAGGAAGCAGTCAACACCATGTCAACAGGCCCCACCTGCCTGCAAGTCTTTGGGTAGAAAATGCTCTGGTGGTTAAGACTTTTCTGTATTTGGTATTTCCACTCTAGTACAGACGATATGTCACAGACGGTGCTTCTTGTCACTCACTGTGGTGTCTGCCTTACCCACAGGCTGTAAATCAACGATCTGCAAGGCCAAGCTCATACAAGGTTTACCAGAGGGGAAGGATGAGAATTATCATGACATGAAAGGAGAGAATTATCAAGGGATATAAAGCATCCACCCTTCCCTATCAAAAAATTACAAATCTCTAAGGCAATTATTAGGAGAGAGGCTAATTTGAATCAGAAAAAAACTGAATTTTAAACCTTATAAAAAATAGATTTTCTTTTTTAGAGCAGATTGAGGTTCAGAGCAAATTGAAGCAAAAAGTACAGAGTTCCCATGTAACCCCTCTGCCCCAACACACACACAGCGTCTCCCATTATCAGCATCCCTCACCAGAATGGTACATTTGTTTAATTGATAAGCCTACATTGACACATCATCATCACCCAAAGCCCATGGTTTATATTAGGGTTCACTCTTGATGTATATGCTATGGGTTTTGACAAATGTATAATCACATGTATCCACCATTATAGCATCATACAGAATGATTTCACTGCCCTAAAAATCTTCTATGCTTCCACTATTCATCCCCTCCTCTCCACTAGCCCTGGCAACCAGTGATGTTTTCACTGTCTTCATAGTTTTGCCTTTTCCAGAATGTCACATAGTTGAAATCCTATGTAGCCTTTTCAGATTGACTTATTTCTCCTAGTAATATGCATTCAAGATTCCTCTGTGTCTTTTCAAGGCTTGATAGCTCATTTCTTTTTAGTGCTGAATACTATTCTGTCTGGACATACCACAGTTTATTTTTCCATCCACCTACTGAAGGACATCTTGGTTGCTTCCAAGTTTTAACAATTATGAATAAAGCTGTTATAAATATCTATGTGCAAGTTTTTGTGTGGACATAAATTTTCTATTCATTTTAGTAAATACCAAGGCATGTAATTGCTGGATTGTATGATAAGAATTTGCTTCGGGGCACCTGGGTGGGTTAGTCGGTTAAATGTCTGCCTTTGACTCAGGTCATGATCCTGGGGTCCTGTGATCAAGTCCCATATCAGGCTCCCTGCTCAGCGTCCCTCTGTCCCTCTCCCCCTGCTCACGTACACACACACACTCTCTCTCTCAGATAAATAAATAAAATCTTTAAAAAAAAAAAAAGAATATGCTTAGTTTTGCAAGAAACTGCCAAACTGTCTTCCATATTGGCTGTTCCATATTCTATTCCCACCAGCAATGAATGAGAGTTCCTGTTGTTCCACATCCTCACCAGCATTTGGTGTTGTCAGTGTTTTGGATTTTGGTCAGTCCCTAAATAAGTCCAGAAAGTTTTTCTACAAGTACATAGGTAGCAGTGATAGAAAAAGAGCTTTGCCAATTATTGGCTATGCAGGAAGGATGGTTTTTACAGAGAATTTAGAATTATTGATTTCATCAGGGGTGAGGAATAGCCTTGGAGATACTTAGTAGAGAGTGCTTTCTAATGACTCTACCATGTGGCCAGCACAATGAAAGATGCACTCTCTCCTCTAATTTTCCTTGCACCCCCTGGACAGGGAAAGACTGTACCCCTACTTAATATACGAGAAAAATGGAGTTCAGGAATTTGCCAGAGATCAAACAGCAAGCTGAAGAGCCAAGATGTGACCACCAAGCTGTCCAACCTGCAGACCCAGCCACATTTCTACTACCCCACATTGCAGAAGGCAGATAATTTTTGCCTAAATTACTTTTCCTCAAGGATCAATTTCACTTGCCCTCCCAGGACCTTCATTGTGAAGGGAAGGCTGTATTAGGTGATCTCCAAGGACCCTGTAAACTCTAGCACTGCCAGAGGCTTAATGTGACTTTTAAGCCAAGATGGGCCTGGTTTCACAAAACTGCTTAGGTAGAGAAAACTGCCTTTATAGCTCCACCTCTGATATAACTCTGAATTAACTGCCTTGATTTTCCCATTTCAACAAAGGGACCTGTACCAAACCCACCACTTGCTTCTCTCCAAATACATCCTACATTCGTTCCTGAGAGACATATTTATAACTAAACAAAAAATGAAGATTGATTGTAATGCCACGAGAAAAAGCAGGGAAAAAACTATTTTGCCAAATCTAGCAAGGTTATCACTCCTGTTTGTAAAGTATTCTTTTAAAAATGCTGATCACTATGTACTAAACAGAGGAATTCAATCCAAGGCAAAGTATAAGGAATGGGTTGGGTGCCTCATAATCTCTGTCTTCTTCCCCTCTTTGAAGTATGGGGGCTAGAGTCTCACTAGCCCCCCAAAGGCAAGTGGTGCGAAGAGTATGGGTGGTAGGGCGCCTGGGTGGCTCAGTCGGTTAAGCGACTGCCTTCAGCTCAGGTCATGATCCTGGAGTCCCGGGATCAAGTCCCGCATCGGGCTCCCTGCTCGGCAGGGAGTCCGCTTCTCCCTCTGACCCTCCTCCCTCTCATGCTCTCTGTCTCTCATTCTCTCTGTCTCAAATAAATAAATAAAATCTTAAAAAAAAAAAAGAGTATGGGTGGTAAATATTTAAAGTCAGTGTCAATCGACCTTTAATCTGTGCCAGACAGTATACTACACTTTGAGAAAAAAGATGGCCAAGATATAGTCCTTGCCCCCAAGAGCTCCTGGTCTTCCTTGGAGATCTTTGTTTCTATCATAACACATATAACTAATGACTTTCATACCCCTGGAACACTAAGATAAATGATCACAATGTTTAGTTATATATAATTCATATTCTGGAGCTATATCTCCACCACTTTCTCTCAATCTCTCTCTCTCTCTTTTTCTCTCTCTCATATGGATATATGTTGAAATAAGGAAAGCAAAGCCAGCATATCTCATTCATAGTAAGAGTGAACTAGCAATGATGATCTTGGCTTTCTTTAATTCATAATGAAGAAGGAACATGTTTGAAAATGTGTGTACTTTATTATCAGACAGGACTGACTTGCAACCACCAACTAATGTATGGACACAACAGGACACAGAACATAAGATGAGGCTGAGAATCACTGGTCATGTGGGAACTGAGGCTCGAGTTCAGGTTGCCGCATCCTGCCCTGCAGGTTGTAAATTGCACGACTCCAGAGGATGCCGTTCACATAGCCTAGGATGCGAATGATGCCCCCGGAATGTGTAATGAGATGAGGCTGCCCAGATTGGACTTTAAAACCAGCTTGTAACCTCTCACATACTCACTTTGACCAGACTAAACTTCCACCCCACAACCTTCCCTGTGGCCAAACTAGACAGACTGTTTTTTACAGGTGAGTTCCCTAACCTGACTTCTGGCTTTGTGGGGAAGAAGAAAAAAGCAGGGGTGCTGGTTTTCACTCTACTCAGCCTTTAGGATAACTTGGTTTCTTACAAACCTGGGATCTTTAAGACAGAGTATGATCCATCTCTAGAGGAGGAAAAACGAAAGGTGGGAAGGTTGTCTCCACCCCCTCTTGTTTTCTGTTGTCAAAGGAAAACAGTAATCAAAACCTGGGGCGGATCACATGGAAGGGCTCTATAGCACAGCACTTGCAAAACACCTCACAGGTGCCGGAGGCACAGGAGTTCTGGGGTGCAGGCAGTGCCACAGGCCCCTTCTAGGGACAACAGGTAGCCCCACCTCTGCTCTGGTGACAGTGTGTGACCTGGGCCAAAAGTAGTTCCAAGAGGTTGAAGGGATGCAGGATGTCTTGACTTTGTCAGGGGCTCTCCTATTCATTAAAGCTCCTTTAAAGACAGTATGTGAAGAGGATTTATGAGTCGGGTATGAAAATGCCTCCCCCTCCCCTGATAAATGAGCCCAGATGTTTTGGGCACCTTTTTAATATATCCTCATCAGAGTTTCCACATGGAAAAAAGCTGTTAGAAGTAAGTGCTCCTCATTCCCCGAGAAAACTTCCCAGTCGTCATGGCTGCTTCCATTTCCCTGGACAAACTGCTCCAAAGTTATTTCAAGATGGCAGCAGCAGAAAGATGGATTACCTCTGTCAACAGGGAGTCCTAAAGTCCTGCCATTCACTGAGCAAAGAAACGTGTGCCTGCCATGGGCGGCTGATAAGGGAAGTGGACATAGGATAAACTTCAGCCCAGCCAGCTGACAAAGCTCAAAAACAGCAACTCCCGGGCCTCTGCTTTGTGAAGGCAAAGACTGTGGGCTTTGTTCCATTACCAGGCTGTTACCGTCAGCGGGAGGCATGCAATCCTGAGTGGCTGTTGCCTTCTGCAGAGACAACAGGACACTTTCCTCATAGGGAACTAGAAGCACAAGTTGTCCAAAAAGGGCCTTTCACCTCCAGTGCTTCACCTCGGTCCCTCATCCCCACCCCATGAACCTCTCCATTCTGATTCATTTTAAGGAGCAGGCCATGATTTGAAAGTGATGGACTTCCCGATGCGTATTTCAGAACTGGATAACCACTAACACTTATTGGAGCATTAAGTATGGGCTTCATAAGAATAGTAAAAGTTTTACATGCAAAATCTCATTGAATCTTCACGACACTCTGGTGTCATTAAGCACAGCATTTTATAGATGAAGACATGGAGGTATAATACAGTGAAGAGCCTTGCCTAAGCTCACACCGTTAGTAGGCAGTCAGTCTGGGATTTGACCCCCAGCCGGATGGGTCTGGTCTCAAGACCAAATCCTCTTCTATTAAGTGCACTGCTTCCCTTGCCCCTTCTTAGTCTATGGAAAGAGGTCATATTGAGAGAAGCTTCATAGCTTGCAAAGGCTTTGGAACCCCTTGCCTGAATTACAGGTTTGGAGAATCATAAACTGTGCATGCTCCAATGCAATAAAATAATAACCATGTGATGCTAATAATACCCATGTCTCCTTTCGGGAGTCCCTTGTGTCTGTGCTTGTCCCCTTTCAAAAGATTGTCCACTTTGCTCGTTCCTATCTTATCTTGGTTAATCAAGCCATATTTTACTTTTCTCTGGCTCCTATAAAGCCCTCCCCCACTAGATAAGCCTCCCAGGGTTCTTTCCCTTTGCCATTAGTCACAATTTCCTAATGTTGAGCTTCTGCCAGAAGACAGGGGAAGCAGCTCCAAATGCAAGTGATTAGCTTGTGTGTGGGGCTTTGACACAAAGTTTTGGTCACTTACAAAGGCAAACACACAGCTGGCCCAAGGGCAGTTGCTTGTCATTTTCCATCACTGAAAAAATGCAAATCCCAGTAACTAGTTGCTTCAAAACATCTAGTCCCCTCACTTCTGTGGGGATAACGAGGCAGACATCTGAAGGCAGTTACTGGATCTCCACAATATTCAGGCCAGTCTAAGAGCTCAACTAATCAAGGCAATGTGCACATTGTTGAGTGCTGTTTTCTAAAGAGCAGTGACGGTCCATTAGAACCAATCATCCAACCATACAGAGATTTACAAATGAAACTTGTTATTCCTGTGCCATTTCTTTAACAAACATTCCCCTCATTGCAGTGCAAGGTCCAGAGCCAGAACACAAAACTGCACAGGAAACTTAATGAAAACTGTTATCAAAAAGAGCAGTTTTGAATTGGATTTAAGTACATTTCTCGAGTGGCCATTATTTTTTAACAGGCATGGAAAGACTATATTTTTATTAATGGCTTTCTATTTATCTCTGGGACTTAAATACCTTATTTACATATGCCTTCCTTCAACCAACATTTCACGGAACACCTACTATGCCTTGCAAGACAATAGGAATGCCAAGAGAATACACTAAAGCCCATTGAGGAGTTCACTGTCCCATAGGGATGACACACATTGTCTCAGGAAAGATTAGTCAGGTTATGCTGCAGTGACATACAGCCCCAATATCTCATTGGCCAAAATTAGCAAAGGTTCTCGTTCATGTTACATGGCCATTGTGGGTCAGCAGGAGCCTAGGTTGATGAAGCAGTCACCACCTTTAATGTTGCCAGTCAACATGCTAGAAGAAAAATGTCTGAAGAGCCTTGCAAAGGCAATGATATGCTCCATTCCAGAAATGACACTCATCTCTTCCACTCTCAATTCATTGTCCACAACTAGTCATTGGTCCCACCCAACCATAAGGAAACCAGGAAGGGCAATTTTCTACCTTATAGCTAGATTTGAGAAGATCCAGAAACATTTGAAGAACAGTCCTACTGAATACCACATACATGTTAGCAGATAATTGTGATACAATGGGGAAAGTGCTGTAATAGAGAAATGGGAAAAAGAAGGACCAATAAACTCACAAATTTCATGGAGTAATTACAAAAATTTCCCATAGGAGGTAGGATTTGAGTTTAATGTTGAAGGATGAAAGGTGTCTTCCTGGGGAGCTAAGATATGAGCATTCTAGAAAAAGAAGCATTGCTAAGGCAGAGAACAGGAAAACACCTTTCACTGGAAGATTGGAGGGAAATTCAGTGTGGCTGAAGCACCACATCTGGGAGGGGAGGAGGGAGAGGGAGCAGGGGCAAAGGCAGGAGGCCAATTGTAGAGGATATTTGCCTTTCTTAGGAGTTTGGTCTCACCCAGCAGGCAACAGCAGATAACAGAGAGTGTCCTACAGGGGAGAGTCGTACAGTGGAGTGTCAGGAGTATGTTTGTTTGTTTTTTTAAGGAGATAACACAGAGAAGCTCGGATGAGGAACTGGAAGGGAGAGGGAGGCCCGCTAAGGGGCCGTGCCTGTAATTCAGGTGAGAGACAGTGAGCCCTGCCTCTGGCCTGCCAGGGAAATCTGAGATATAAGAGGCATTTCTGAGGAAGAACTGATAAAACCCTAATGTTTTCTCATGAAAATCATTGTTTTTAATTAATGGGGAGCTGATGACAAGGAAACCTCCAAGACCACTTCAAGGCTGCTGGTTTAAGAAAAGAGGAAATACTACACCACTCCCAAGACAGGGAATACAGCTAGAGATGAAAAGCTTAGAGGCAGGAGGAGGATGAGCTCAGATTTGGACATATTGAACTTGAGGTGCCTGTGGAGATTCAGGTGGAGGTGGCCACTGGAATATAGGGCCCGGGAGTCTAAATCCATTAAGAGATATGAATTTGTGATCAATGCAATTTGCGAATAATGCACGTAGTTGGCAGCTGAGCCCTGCTAATACAATGTCTCCTAGGGAAAACTGAAGAGTTAAGCGCAAATATACAGAAACATTCGGAAGTCAGTTTTGTTAAACATTTAAAAACATATGTATATGTATAGTAAAAGCTCAGCGGCAAAGAGTTTGGGAATATCTCATTCATCCAAATGCCCTGAGAAAATTCTTCCAAAATTTCAGTTAATATCTACCCCTGTTGAAGCAAAAGTTCTTGCCTAGGAAAATGTAGATAATTTAGAATAAGGAAATGTATATATTTCACTCAGAACTGATTTGATGTTTAACCTGAGGAAAGAATTTTGAAACCAAACTTTTAATGACAATTATAAGTAATCAATGCAATTTTTTAAGTGACTAATCAAGTTTGCAGGGTTTCTGCAAATTTGGGTGGCCATCCGTAGGAATTTTTCGCTAGACTGGGTTTTTTTTTCCTTTTAAGTTTTAATCAAATTGGCCTAAGTCAGCAATCAAAGTTTCCATGTTACCGGGTAATGTATAGCATAGCAAGTACACTGGGCTCCCACCAGCTCCAAAAGAGATCATTTAGAAGGCCAGAGGGAGAAATCTGAACTCTCATTGTCAACGTTCCAAGAGATAAACAGAGCATTATAAGTCATTCTGAGGCAACGGGATCAGGGTTTTTAAATAAATCATATTAATATGTGAATAAGACAAGCATTATTCTCTTCTTTCAAAATTTAGTAGAGCTTTTGTTTTTGCCAAGTAGGAAGGTGACTGTTGAGCTGTGTGGCTAGGGAGCACATCTCAGACTCTCTGGTCTTGCCTCTCCTGTGCGTGCCTGGGTTACATCCGCTTTCTAGGTAGTTAACCCTGACTCCTGGGGTCAGTCCACTTCAGGCCAGCTCAGGCAGGCCCCAGGGGCTAGCTACCTGTTACGGCAGGAAAAAACAAAAACAAAACAAAACAAAAAAAACCTGTCTTCTGGAATGCAGACCATCTAGGAATTGGTAACAATCG
The DNA here is from genome assembly GCF_029215605.1 of Mirounga angustirostris. Lineage (NCBI taxonomy): Eukaryota > Metazoa > Chordata > Mammalia > Carnivora > Phocidae > Mirounga > Mirounga angustirostris. The sequence continues at coordinate 42,922,962 of NW_026991720.1, forward strand.
ACCCATTTCCAGAAGTGAGAGGAAAGAACAAACAGGTTTGATTCAATGGGACTATTTTCTAATTTTGACTTTGTCCTAAGCCCAGGCGACTGACAGGGAGGGGTTCAAGTCTGTATTCTTTACATACAGGCCCACACAAAGAAGCGTGAATCTGTCTAAACTTACTTTTCCCTCCCTTGCTAATCTATTTATTCTGAAAAGCACTGGCTTTCAAACTTTGGGGGCCTGACTCACACTAAGAAATACATGCAAATATCACCCAAACAAAAGTTTCACAAAACAGCATTTGCCCGAACAGTGTGTGATGCACCTGACATTTCCCAGTCTGTTGTTTCATTTAGAAAGGTCTGCTTGTGTCCTTCTAAATGACTCATGACTCACTGATTGATTTTGACCCACAGTTTGACACATAGTATTGTAGAGTATCCCTTCCCCAAATACACATTTAAATCTACATTGAAGAAAGCAAGTAACGTTGGTAATGCTTTGACACTCTCAACAAGTACATTGAGTCTCTGAGGTCATCTGTTCGGGGCTGGTTATCTCCCATTTCACATGGACATTGAGCAGATTTCAGTGGACCTCAACTCTGTGGAACCATCTGTTGCTTTTGAACGAATTTTCACCACCAGCATGTTTACTCTGTTTGGCCTTTACCTTCTGAAACAGAGCCCCACCCTTTATCCATTCAACTTTAAGCTAAGAGGCACTTGACTTTGCTGATCCTAGACTAGCACCATTCAGTAGAACTCTCTGTATTGATGGAAAAGTTCTAGACCTGCACGGTCCAAAATGGTGGCCACTAGCAACAAGTGGCTAGGAACATTTGAGATGGGGCTAATGAAACCGAGGAACTGCCTTTTAAAGTTTCTTTAATTTCAATTATTTAAACTTAAGTAGTCATGTTGTAGTTAGTAATTATCATAGTGAATAGTGCCGGCTCTAGATAAACCCTCAAAATATGTTTCCATTTCTTCAGTATATATCTTCCCCTCTCATTGCTTACAGTTAATTGCATTGACGTCACATTGACCTTGTACTCTTTACACATTACCTCGTTCACTCGTGGTCCTTTAAAATCATGTTTATGGACAAATGATTCAATCTATGCATTCAGCGCTCTCCATTTTCCTGCCATTTTCATTTCTTAAATGATTTTTTCCTTTTATTTCCATCATAGCTTCATCTTCCTAGACCTTTCAACATATTCATTTTTGCAATATAATTTTTTTTTTTGCAATATAATTTGATGCTTTTTTTTCAATTTAAAAAAACCTGAACACTGGGGCGCCTGGGTGGCTCACTTGTTAAGTGTCTGCCTTTGTCTCAGGTCATGATCCCAGGGTCCTGGGATCTAGCCCCGCATCGGGCTCCCTGCTCTGCGGGAAGCCTGCTTCTCCCTCTCCCACTCCCCCTGCTTGTGTTCCCTCTCTCGCTGTCTCTCTCTCTGTCAAATAAATAAATAAATCTTAAAAAAAAAAAAACCCAAAAACCTGAACACTAATCACAGACTCAGTATGCCAGCGATGGGCTGGTGAACAGGCAGTGGTTAAGACTGAAGTGACCAATCCCAAATGCTGTTTGGTGGTGGTAGGTAGTGTAGACTGGCTTTGGCTCTGGACTGTACCTTTTTGGCATCTATATGCTGGAAATGTGTATATTTTGTATCTGAAATTGGAAAGTATATAAGTTGAGAAACTAGCATACTTGAACAGAGTAATATGTTGGGGAGTAAAACATGATCTTTTAAGAAGACACTTTCCGCCCTCTAGGGACCTTTTGATTGAGGGAGGTAGACAAACATAGGTAGAAGTAACTTCCCTATGAGACTCGTCAGGAGATGACGCGGTGAGAGTGGTATATAGTATTAAGGGTATTGGGGAAAGAAGAGTTCTGAGCTGGGAATGGAGGTATTAAGGGTTTCTTAGAAGAGGTAACTTGTAAGCTGGATCTTATGGATTGGTGCTTATAAGCATTTGGGGACAGGGAAGAGCACTCCAGGCTAGGAAACATAGTTCAGGGAGAATTATAGAGCTTGAGTGTGTGGCCTATTCAAAGAAAGTTAAATTCTCTAGTGTCTTAATGTCTAATGTGTCTAATCAGGCCTGCATTTTAGGAAGATGCATTCATCCACAAATATTTACTTTGGACAGCAAGATAAAAATACTTAGAGGAAAATAAAACTGGAGCAGGGAGATCAGCTCCTTGAGTAATGAGATAAACTCAGTGAGAGATAACAACCCTCTAAACCAGGAGATGGCAAACTGTCCCATGGGCTGTATCAGACCAGAAATCTGTTTTTGCAACTAAAGTTTTATTGAAATACATTCACATATTGCCTATGGCTGCTTTCACATTCAATAGTTGCAACAAAGACAGTATGACTAGCAAAACCTAAAATATTTACTATGGAGCTCTTTCAAGAAGTTTGCCAACCTGGGGTCTAAACTAGAGTAGCGGGAGTGGAAAGGGTGGAACGCATACCAGGGAAATGATAGCAGCAAAATCTACAGGATTCAGAGACAGATGGCACCGTGGGACTCATTGACAAGAGAAGTTCAATTCAAGGGGTCTCTAGGGTCTCTAGCTGGGGAGACATAAAGGAAAGCAATTTTACTAGCTAAGATAGGATGAGAAGACAAGCTAGGAAGAAAAGGTAAGGAGTGATGTGCTGTTTTCAAGGCACCTGCGGCACACACACACTTGGGAAGATGAATACGCTCATCTCTAGAACCAAGGAGAGACACCACAACCGGACATGTAGACTTGAGAGCCAGCCACCTAGAGTCTAGAGGTGATGAGAAGATGATGGACCAAAGAGAGAAGAAAGGAGAGAATAGGAACAGACAGAAACCTGGGAGGACATGTCAATTTAAGCATCACACAGAGAAAAGAAAACCAGTGAAGGATTCGATGGAAGGGTAGCAGGAATAGCATGGCATTACGGAACTAACAGGAAGCAAAAAACATGGGAGAGAGGATGGCCAGTAGAATCAAAAGCTGTCCTAAGAGTCAAATAGAATGAGGATGTTTTAGAGGCGGTGACTGAACATATCAAGAGCATCACTGTTGGTATTTGCAGACAGAATCCAAGGAATGAACAGAAGGAGAACAAATTGTGACAGCAAATGAAGACTAATCCTTTGAGATCTTTAGCATTGAGGAAAGATAAAGACCAGCTGGAAGCTGGAAGAGAAAGCAGGTCGAAAGAGGGCTTTCTTGAGGAGAGGAAAGCTTTGGGTAAGCTTATTTTACACAAATGTCAATAGACTCTGGCATGAAGACATTTCCCAGACTTTGGACAGTTTACAAATCACTCAGAAGCCTTTGTTTGCTTCCTCTGGAACACACATCACTGCTATGGTCTGAAAGGTGGATGCTTCTGGAACCCAAGCACAAGCTAAATGAAATGCTCCTTCTAACTCAACTTAAAAATCTTAAGTTTTCTAAAAGGTACCAAGGCCTTTTTAAGATCTTCATATATAGATCTTCACATCAAGAGCTTCATATCTTTTGAGTTTCAAAGATGGGAAAAGCCATGTTGAAATTTGCAAGGTTGAGGAGAGGTTAGTATCTGGAATCTTTGGCTTCCCCCAAGAGGAACACGACTCTTTCCTAAGCCCAGAAGGTTTGTCCCCAAACCTACCTTTATGGGGCCCAGGGTTGCAGCTCTCAGGGATGTGCCTCTTCCACTGCTGTTGTCTTTGAACCATCAATTTGACATTCAATTGCTGATAGCTTTACCTTAGAGAGAATGAAACAGAAGACTAAAAACTTTCAGGTTTGTAGGAGGGGAAGAATGAAGGGGGGGAAATCGGAGGGGGAGATGATCCATGAGAAACGATGGACTCTGAAAAACAAACTGAGGGTTCTAGAGGGGAGGAGGGTGGAAGGATGGGTTAGCCTGGTGGTGGGTATTAAAGAGGGCACGTTCTGCATGGAGCTACTACATCAAAAACTAATGATGTAATGTATGGTGATTAACATAACATAACATAATAAATAAATAAATAAATAAATAAATAAATAAATAAATAAATAAATGTTATATAAACCCAAGCTCTAACCACTGCTTTGAATTACTCATTATAACTGCGCCCATGTATATTTGTGATGGATGTGTTAATAAACTTCTGTTTTTCTCTTATTTAAAAAAAAAAAAAGTTCAGGTTTGGAACCAAGCGGTAAAGAAGGCAAAATGGAGAGAGAAAAAGCAAGAGTCTTTTGTGTCATCATTCAGTTAGTGATCAAACTACGCCTGGAAGACACTCCACCACCGATCTGCTCATGTGAAGTATCTCATGCCCCTACGGCTTAAGCTACCTTGTATCTTGTATCACGGTTTTATGATGTTTATAACCAAGATCATTCCTACCAATATAGTTTTGTGTTTTCTTTTTTTTTTTTTCCTCTTTAGGAAGCAATGTCTGAATGAAAGAAATTATCTCTGATCATAGAAATTTAGGCCTTTGAGGTTGGGGAGAGTATTTTTAGAACCTTTCAGAAGCAAGGCTATTCCATCTATATTCTTTATTCTTTTCCCTGCCATCCTGCCTATGCCAGGCTCTCCTTTGAAACTCAGTTCACTCAGCACCTGGTCTTTGAAGCCCTCTCTGAATTCCCCCTCTTCCCTTCTCCAAAACAAAGTAGATTTTCTCCCTCAGTGCTTTTGGTGTATACAAATTGCATATCATGTTGCGTTTTTTTCACAAGTCTGTAAGACTCCCAACTTCCCAGAGGCCAGGTTGTTATATCATTTTTCCCCCTGTATCTCCAGTGCCCTGCACAAAAGTACTCAATAAAAGTGTCAGGGACTGAACTGTGTCCATCCAAAGTTTATATGCTGTACCTCTGAGCCCCAGTGTGACTGTATATGGAGGTGGGGCCTTTAAAGACATAATGAAGGTTAAATGAGGTCATAGGGTGAGCCCGAATCCAAGAGGACCGGTGTCCTTAAAAGAAGAGGAAGGGACACCACTGATACAAAGGAAAGGCCATGTGGGGACACAGAGAGAAAGGAGTCATCTGCAAGCGAGGAGAGAGACTTCAGGAGAACCCAAGCTTGATGGCACCTTGATCTTGGACGTCCAGCCTCCAGAACTGGGAGAAAATGAACTTCTGTTGCTTAGGCCTCCCAGTCTGTGGCATTTTGTTGTGGCACCTGAGCAGATGAAAAAAAAGGAGTGCTGAATGAATGAATGAATGAGTGTCCTTTAAGAAAGATAGTTCACACATACACATTCATCTGCTGCTATTAAGCACTTAGGTGCTTCCACTACTCCAAGAATATGATTTCAACACAACTCTGACTAATTTTATTTTAGCTAAGAAAAGGAAGAAAACAGCCTCTCTCTTTGCCATGGAAAACATAAAGAAAGATATTTTCGCCTTAAGTCTTTCCATATCCTTGACTCCTGACTTTTTCTCATTTAGGTTTGCTTTACGCAGAGAATGATGAACCCAGTGGAGACCTGGGAACTATACACAAAGAGGAAATACGACCAAAGAAAGGGGTCGCTTTCATCTCCCATGAAAGCAATGCTGTTTTTGTTGATACATATGGAAAAAATCAGGGCCAATTATGCATTGTGATTTGGCACCGGGGCTGCAGGCTCCCCACAGGCCTTTTCGTTCTTTCCACAGATATACCGTTACAGTCCATGGGAGCCCCGCACCCTCTGCTACTGGCAAAGCCATTCCTCGGTGAGATGGACTTAGCCAGAGGCGTCTCGGTCACTGTCAGGATAGGCTTCAAGTGCAAAGAGCGTTTCCTGCCTGTTGACTCTAAGGAAGAAGAACTGTACTTGGTCAAGGCAGAACCAAGTTAGGCTCCCAGTGGAGACGGTCACACACCGTTCCACACAGTGGGTGTGGGCACCCTTGTCTTGGCACCCTCTCGAGCCTCAGGGAACCCTTAAAACTGCTCCAGTCTCCTGGTATTTCACCAGCTGCTTATTTCACGTGGGCTTTGGGTTGATAATGATCAATCCCCTTCTCTAATCTCCTGGTCTAAATCATTGATGCTGAGGACTTTTGAAGTGGAGAGTATCAGGGTGTTAGTAGACCTGGTTCTGGACCTGCTGTTTGCTAACTTACTGTGTGACTTTGGGCAAGTGCCTGCCCCACTAAGAACCTCGGTCTCCTCATCTATGAAACCAAAGGGTTGAACTGAGTGGTCTCCCAGCTGAAACCATCTCCTGTGCTGCCCACTACAGTAGCCGCTAACCGCATGTGGCTGTTTAAATTAATTAAGTGAAATTTAAAATGCAGTTCCTCAGCCTCACATTTCAAGGGCTTTAATAGCCACATGCGGCTAGTGACTCCCGTGTTGAACAGCACAGATCAAGCATATTTCCATCATTGCTGAGAGACCAATTGGACAGCCTGGGTCTAATGCTCTCATTTTATCACGACTTTAAATAGATAATTTCGTAGCAAAACCTGACAGTTGAATAGTACTTTTGTGTTTATTGTGTATTTCAATACATCATAACATTTTAAAAAAGATTTTATTTATCCGAGAGAGAGAGAGAGAGAGAGCAAGCGCATGAACGGGGGTGGGGGGGTAGAGGGGGCAGAGGGAGAGGGAGAAGCAGATTCCCCACTGAGCAGGGAGTCAGGGCCCCCAGAGATCATGACCTGAGCTGAAGGCAGACGCTTAACCACCTGAGTCACCCAGGCGCCCCTTCAATGCATCATAACTTTTAACCACCCAAAATAGGTAGGAGAGGTATTACTATGCCTGCCTTATCAGATGAGTACCCTAACTCAAAGAGTAAATGAGCTCAAACTCCTGTAGGGCCATGCTGCTGATGACCACAGCGCTTTCCAAATCCAGCACTCTCTCTAACACCTGGCATCTTGTCACAGGGAAAAGACGTGTGTGGCTAAGGTCCCTCCAACCCATGGCAGCACCGGAAATAAGACCCAGCCATTAAGAGCGGATCTAGCGACACTGTGCCTTAGTTTAGGTTTTGTGGGACCACAGACCAGTTATTTAACGTCTCCAGGCTCCTTTTCCCTCATCTGTCAAATGGGATTGGCAAGAGTACCCACTGCTTGTGAGAATTACAGGAGCAGACCCAAGTGAAGGGCTTAGCTCAGGAAATCAGGCGTATACCAACTGTTCACTAAAAGCTAGTGACTGTGATGACTACCGTTAGCACTGCCTTTATTCTTCCCCAGGACTGCACCTCCTCTCGGCCCACGCGGACCCACTGACAGCCCTTGCACACTTCCTGCCAGCTTATCTAAGGAAAGACGCCACTCTTACACATGGACAACAGCTCCCTTTTTTGAAACTTACTGAGTGATTTGGCCTCATAACCTCCTGTGGCCATGAGTTCCCCGGATTAATTACAAGTTGTTTAGGAAGAGCTCTCTCGGAGGGATTGGATTAATCTGCCTGGGCAGCGTGCCACAAGCAAATGGCTTTTCCCATTTAATTTTTCCAAAACTCTTTGGTGCCAGGAACACATCATGTGGCTGCCCCCAAGGAAGGCCTGGCCACAGGAGGTGCCACCAGGGCATGCGGATGAGGGGCGGGGGTGGGAGGCACCTGCAGAGCTTCCTGCAGGGTTTCTCCTCCAGAGCAGGGTCCAACAGCCCGAATGCAAAGCTGGCTCTGCCCAGCATGCGTTTCATCTTCTGGGAAAGGCACGGCAGACACGTGTCCCCCGGTGATGACTTTTCCTTCCCTGTCCCACCACAGTGGAGTGCCACAAAGAACAATATTTATGCCGATGGAGCCACAGAGCATGGGGGCCCAGGCTACAAAGCCCGGCTCTCTGAGAGCTTAAGGGGTGGGGGGCTGCCCCCGAGCGGGCCGGCAGGGCACAGGCCTGAGTCCATAGGTGTTTCCCCCATCCCGCCCACCCTTTCCTGGGGCCCAGCCCAGGACCGAGGAAGTAAGCAAGGATCCTTTGGCCATGCTTCATTTCTCTAGGAACCAGGAATGGAACTGTGGTCAGACCCTCGGTGTCTCTTGAGGCAAGAAAATGAAGTTCTTTTGCTACAGGATGCAGCCATGGAGCATCAAGGCACACGAGGGGTGGCGCCGAGCATTAACGGGGCCTGTTTGTAGAGTCTATCTGCTGACTACCATGGAGCACCTCAACCCAAGCCACATGCACACCCACAGGGAAGAGGCACTCACTCGTTCGTTCGTTTGTTCATTCATTCATTCAACAATAACTTCCTGAGCACTTGGTCTTGGGAGGATTCTGAGATAAGTAAAACCCAGTCCCTCTTGCAAGAACCTCAGAGAGCTGTGGGAAAGTAGAAAGGAGGAAAGAAAAATGAGGTGACAGTAGAGGAAGTGCTCAAACTGAGACCCCAGCAGAGGGCTAAGAGGCACACACAGGTCCAAGGGAATGACATGGGAGCTGGGTCTCAGTGGCTGAATGAGAATTTAGAGATGCTGGGTTGGGGGAGAGGGGGTGTCGGGGAGATCTCTTTGTGCAGCCTGGTCGAACACTATACAGACTTTTAGTCCAAGAGATGGGGAAAGCCTTTGGTGGGCTGTGAGGAAAGGTGTGACGTGCTCTGAACGCTGTTCTGTTGATAACAGATTGTTGAGGGGAAGGGGAAGGATGGAAGCAAGAAGACCGGTTTGGGGGGCTCTTACAATAATTCAAATGACAGACGATGTGGGCTCGGTGTATAGCAGACACACAATCAGTGTTGAAGGAAGAACACACGCAGGCATCGTCCCATCCACCTGTGCTATTCTTTACCATCTGGCCAGACAAAACCTTCTCCCTCCTTCAGCAAGGACAACCCTCAAGTAATAGTTAGAGCCTCTATCTTCCTATTCCTTGCTCTAATTTTCTGCCAAGTCTTCAAAGAGCCACTAGGCTCGTTGAGTTTCCCTTCATAGCATGCTCTCGGAATCTAAGAGCTTTGCAGAGTGCCTGCTCCATCTCTGGGGTAGTAGGAACCCCATTCCGTGGAATCAAGGGGACCCTGCTTAGGAGAATAATATTGGATCAAGCCAAACTTGAGCACAGGGGAAGCCTAAAAATCCCCCCCAGACCCAAGCACCGCTCTGAGGCTTCAGTACGAGAGATAGGGAATGACAGATACCTAAACTCCACGAGAGTACAATAGATGCTATTCTTTCCGGAGTTCTTAGGAGAGACCCTGGCTGACTTACAGCAGACTCTCTTTTGTTTCATTTCTCTCCCTTACATGGTGAGCAGTGTCCTTCAAAGGAAGCATTTAGAGGAAAATGTCTCCACAGGCCTGATCCTTTTCTTTGAAAACATAATAACGCTCAAGAATGACAACAATGTAAATCACCAGAATCATTAGGCAGAATCTCAATGAATTAAAATTGCTTACATCAGGGGAAGATTAGGTCAGCTGCCTTGAAGGGAACCAGAGCGCTGGGGTTCGCTGACTCCCAGCCTTTCAAAAGCAAATATTGTCAGAGCTGCACCATCTCGGTAGCCTGGATAGTCAAGCCTGATAAGCCCATCCTTGTCTGGAAAAGAACAAATTATCCTGCCACTCGGGGTCGGAGACCCCTTCACTACCCAGCCCACAAAGACAAATTACCCTGGAAATGCTGATAGGATTGACCCTCCAGAAAGCCTAGGTCTGTCCCACAAGCATGGGCTACCTCTGCTCATAAAATTTGGGTTGGAGGGGACAGGGCTCCCCAGCAAGTCCAAGATGCTGCCTCCTGAGAAAAGTTATATTCAAATCGCCAAGCAAACCCAGGAAGGTCTGAATGCCCCAAGAGGGAGGGAAATCCTCGGAAAAGCAAAATAGAGCCATTATGTCTCAGGCCTAGGAAAAGCCTGAGAGATTCTAGCGCCTGAAACGAATAACAGGAAAATATGTCAGATGGGTGGTTGTGGCATAAATCATGAACAAAAACACAATTATCAGACTCCAGAAAAGCAGGAGGAATAGTCGCTTGAGTACAACTCTCAATAACTATTGAACACAATTTTCACCGCCCCCCAGGGGCAGGCAGTTTGTAACCACGTTTATTTTAGGACGTCAGGAGTGATTTGCCCTGGGAAGCTATGGTGTACTCCTTTTTTTTTCTTTTCATTTGTAATAAAGTAACATTTATCTCCAAAAAATTGGGACTTGATTCCTTCTGAGAGTAAAAGGTACTCCAGACCTCCAGTGACCCAGACAAGGAAGGAGAGAATGGCCTGGGGGATTAAATGTTGGTGCAAGCCCCCGGTTGTGTCTGAATCCCACCTTCCATTTCCTGGTGTCCCTCCTCTTCACAGGCGAGCCTTGGTGTATCTGATTTGTGCTTCATGATTTGGGCCTTCCTGTGCACAGTCTCTCCTGACCGGGTTGAAGCAACCCCCTGGTGGATGACAGCGCAGGGCTTAATGCTTGGGTTGGGGGGTCAGACTGCCGGGCTCAAGTTCGAGCCCCACCGCTTCTTAGTTGGATAGTGTTGGGGAAGTTAGGTAATAACTCCGTACCTCCTCTCCTTCTCAATAAAACAGGAATAAAAATAAAGCAGTCGAGAAGATTAAATTAGATCATCCATGTAAACCACTCAGCTCTCATGAAATATCTGCAGAATTGAATTAAGAATAGACTAGAGATGAGGAGAAGGCAAGAACAAGGGTCTGCATAATGCATGAAACGCAAGTCTTAAACCCCTGGTCCCTGGATAATCAAGAGCTGACCTAATAAAAACGGTAGTAACTATCCAACAGCGATCCATTTTCACTTCGGAGAGAAATATTTTTATATTTTAAAAATTAGCAAGAGAAAGTGACTTAAGATGGGTAGCAATTCAGAGGGTCAGTTATCACTGTCGCCAAAATAGAGGCAAGTGACTCAAAGCGGCCCAGGCAGAAAGAAATACCTAGGAAAGGTTTATCTGCCGCCTCTGAGCATGGTGGCCATTCTCTGCTACATGGCAAGGAATCATCTTGGTCCATCATAGGGAATTTAAAATAGAGGATACGGGAGCCAGCCTTCTCAAGAAATGAGAGGCCCAGAATGGAAAGGTCCAACAATTCATTTTTATGATGTTACATGATTCTCAAATATTATTTAAATAATAACAGCTCAATGAAGTATCCCCATTTTACAGATGAGGAGATTGAGGCTCAGGAAGGGACCAAAAGTCATGTCACCTTTTAGGTGGAAAAGCTGGGATTACACCCAAGTTTGACTTCCAAGCCAGTGTATCCAAACATCAGAGGGTCACTAACCACACACACATGGAAAGAGATATTGATTAATCTACTATGCCCATTAACAAGTCAGTCCTTCGTTAACAACAGATGGAAATGATGGTAAAGCGACCTTTATTCTTCCTTTACTGGGTCTTTCTCCCCCCACCCCATAATGCAGTTACCCTCGGGCATGTTTCTGTGAGGCAATTTGAGGTTTCAGTGTCCCATAATGTCAAGCTGCCAAGCAGGAAAGAAAAGCCAGTTTTAACAATGCATCTCATTTTTCACCTAATTAGTACCAACACACTTAGGGATGTTAAAGGTGAAGTCTGAGCTGTCAGCTGCTGGCAAACACAAACCCATCAGTGTAAATCTCATCCCGGACCGGGGAAGGGGGGTGGGCGTTTCCCCAGTTGAAGGCTGTTTTTCTTGGCTGGGTGGTTGACAAAGCAGGGTCCCTTTCCTTCTATGTCTCTGGTTCTGGGTGAGTCTGGCGCTGCCTCAAACAAGGCTGACCTCCCTTCCAGCCTAGGAGTTTCTTGTGATCCTTTACACCCAAGAAGCCTGGCTCTGAGGGAGTGAAGCGACAGGGCCACCCCTTCTTTCGCCCGGGGAATAGAAGCTGCATTATATCAACTGTCCACCACTATGGATTCTCCCTGCGCTCTATTTACAAAATGGAAACAGATGAATTCAATCAAACATAAGCCCCCCGAATTATGGCTTCCTTTATACCTTGTGGTAAAGGAGTTTATACATAATTGGCACATGATTTTCTCCAGTAGTTTCAAGTTGTTCCCAAACGTAAAAAGGAACCTTTCAGTTTGGGAATGAGATGGTTTTGTTTCAAACCAATCCATCATGCCTTCCAAAGGCAGAGAGAGGGTGGGTCGGCTGAGCGAAACCAGGAAAGCGGCCAGGGGTCGTGGCCTCGCTGCTTTAATTGGGGTGGATGGAGGCAGGCGGAGGGTCAGTGAGAAGAGCAGCACAAAACCTCCTTTGGGCGCTTGTGTGGGTTCTGGGGAGTGAGACTCTGTTACGTTGGGGATGGAAAGCCACGGACTCCCCCACATTTATCACTGCAGTCCGATACTGGACCATGAGAGACAGAGGTAAGTCCTCCCCCTTTGCAGGTCAAGGTCAACCAACACCCAATGACTCCACCTCTTACAGACTCTATGGATCAAAAACACCCTCCACCAGCAAAAGCCAATTGACATAATTGGCTGGCACCAAAAAGCAACGTAGTCATCTTTCAGCTATGTTTACCCAAATCATTAATGAGAGTCAACATAGAAAACGCGGAAAGACCATTCTACATTCGGCTTTAAAAAGCTGGGTTTGGAGCCTGAGAGGTCTTCCTAAATTACTATTAACACAGTCAACAGGTTAGTATGTGTTCAAGGCTTCATCCAAATGCGGCAGCTAGATAATGATCCGATTACACTAAGGTAAACAAAAGGGCAATTTTGCTCTCACCCCGGGATCAGGAGGCATCTTAAAAGCTCTTTCATATTTATTTTCCACAGGTTAGCAAGCTCAAAAGGGAAATGTTCAACTTGGTTAGAGAGGATTGCTTACATGTGGAAACAGCAGGTCACTCCAGGTTCTCAAGGCATTAAAGATTCATGTAGGATTTTTACGGAGATCTTAGGCCTTAATGGTTCCACGTGCAAACTTTCCTCAGAGACAGCGGATACAAATTTGGGACGATAGAAGCACCATTCGGCGAGAGAGAACATCTGCCACAACCTGTTACAAATTTCTGTTTGGGGGCAAGGAGGCCTTTGTTATCAAGAGAGTCTGGATCAATTGTGAACCCACGGTCTTGCAAGCACAGGACATCAAATGTGACTCTTTGGGGTGCTACACTGAGTTTGGTTCCTCTCTGATCCCTCTCCCAGAAAAACAGGAGCCAGGAGCTCTGGTCCACAGAGGAGAGTAACCTGGCAGGAGCCCAGACCAAATGTGCATCCAGTAGCGAAAGCCAAAGGGCTCAGGGTCCTGGGAGAGCTTTGTAAGAATATCACTGAAATTAAAGCCTGGACCGTGGGCCCAGCTGAGGGTCGTGGGTAGGGACCCCTGGAGGCAGAGCAGCAGTTTAGAGATTTTGAGACAGCCCCTGAGGGGGAGCCCCATGACCACTGCCTATGAGACCTGTGGTACAGAGCCTCTAAGATGACCCCCAATGCTCACTACCTCCTGGTGTTACAGCCTCATGCAACCCCATCCCGAGGGGGTGATCTGGACCTAGTGACGACCTTTTAACCAATGGAATATGGGATGCTATGAGATTACTGTCAAAGTAAACCAGAGCCACACAGAAGTTAGAGCAGTGAAGGCAAACTTTATTCGGGAACTATTGCAATAGAGGAAGAGTGGTCTCACTTTAGAATCGGGCACGATTCTAAATCCAAGAAGGACAAGTGAGGATTTATGGCCGTGGAGCAGGATGGCGATCAGTGGATGGAAAATGACTAAGAGGAAACAGGAGGAATGAGGGGCATCTGGCTAACCTGACACAGCAGAATTCTTCCTGAAGGCAGGCCAACATGATAAGATATGGAGAGTTGGGAATGAGGAATTTTACCAGTTATCAAGAGTGGTCAGATAGCAAGGGTAGGGGATTCTGGCTAAACCGACTCTGTAGGATTCTTACTAAACCTGGAATAAACAGGCCAAAGACAGAACCAAGTTCTGAGCTTTAAGGACTTAGAGGAGCCTGACTCTGTTAAGTCAAGTAAGGTCATTACAAAAAGAGGTGTCTTCTGTCTTACCCTTCTTGCTCTCTCATGTGCTTGCTCTGATGGAATCCAGCTGCCATGTTACGAGATGCCCTATGGAGAGGTCCACATGGCAAGGAACTGGAGAAGGACTCCAGCTGACAGAAAGCGAAGAACTGAAATTCTCCAACCAGTAGGCTTCAAGGAACTGAATTCTGCTGGGGCGTGGTCCCCCCTCAGCCTTCAGATGAGACCACAGCCACAGCTGACGCCACGGTGGCAACCTTGTGAATGACCTTCAAGGCAGAGACACCCATCTAAGCCACACCCGCCCTGCAGAAAGTGTAACATAAATGTGTCTGACTTTAAGCTGCTAGGTTTGGGGGGTAATTCATTACACAATAAAAGAAAATGAATACAGGGCCTCTATGGTCCCAGATGGAGAGGAAGTCACTGAAGGTTCTCGTGGGCACTAGGACTTGATCTTCAGAGCCTCTGGGCATCTAGAGGGCGCTGGCTGCCTTAGTGGTTGGGTGATTCCTTCATTTGCTATGGAAGCACATGAGCAGGAGTCCTGCTGTAACTCACCATCTGAAGCAACACAGCAAATCACAAAGGGCACACAGCAATTGGGGAATAGCGGTACAAAGCGAAGGGAACAGAGAGGAAAACCTACCAGGGTAGTCTCTGCAGATAAGTTTTATGACTGAAAAGAACAGAATCCATGTCCAGGATAATAACAACCAAATGGAAGAAACCCTTAGGGTTTACAAAGTGTTTTATATCTGTGATGTCCTCTAGCCCTCACAGACACCCTGCAAGTTTCTTCTTGGACCTTGAGGGATCATTTGGAAGGATTAGGAGAGGAGCACAATTTCCCACATACCCAAATCAGAAGGATGGTCCTTGTCTATTTGAGAAGGAGACCGACCTCTTTGACCAAGCACAAAGCTTCAGGTGAGGAAGGAAGGGGCTGCCTGCCTAGCCAGCCAGGATGGGCTACATCGATCCCAGCCAACATAGAGAAAGGCCACAAGTAAGTCATACTCACACCTGCACCCCAGGGCAGAGGCTATTTCCAAGTGTGCCAATGAGGACATTACAATTTGTGGAGCTTGTCCAAGTTAGCATAGCCAGGACATGGTACATGTGGAAATTGGGCCCAGGTCTGACATCACACCCTGTGGCTTTTCTACATGCCAAGCTATGTTGTTGACCACTTAGCATACAAGTCCAAGTTAAGACCTCTTTCTAAGTTGCCCGAGCACTTTTCTCCAGGCCTCAGCAGGAAACAAATGAACAAGGAGAACAGGAGAATATTAATAAAGGGGCTTCCGCATTTGGAAGTCTCTCATACCCTCTGATGTAAAAGATGAGAATGAATAGGCATGCCCTTCATTCCCAGTCCATGCTCTAGCTGAAGTTAATTGTCCTTCCTCTTCTCCACCCCTCAGTTCCAATCAACCCCAGTCCTTCGCCCTCCAACATATGGAGCAAATCTGCTTCTTCTCTCCGTTACTGTTCGCACTGCCGTGGTGCGGGTGACACCCTCTGTCCCCTTGCCGGCTTCATAACCAGCCTCCTCATCTCTGGCCTGGGGCCTTATCCACAGAGCGAATCTGTCCAAACCCAGATCTGACCCTACTGCTTGTTTCTTTCAAACCCCACAATGTCTCCCCATAAATTACAGGACGAATTTCGTCTCTTAAATCACATACACGGTCTTCCATGGACGGTCTCACCACCATCCATCTCAGCAGCTCAGCTCTGCCTCCTCCTTGCCCCCTCGTTTATGTTCCAGCCGTGGCTAGGACTGCTTCTGTTTCCTCAAACAGATCCCACGCTCCAGACCTATCCTAGAACTGTTCCCTCAATGGGAACCACCCTTTTCCTCTTACACACTTGACTAAATCCTATCCCATCCCTAAAACCTAGGCATCTCTTCCTGCCCCCCCTTCCCCTCTCCAGTATAGTCCCTCCTTCCTCTATGCGCCCATTATACTTTCAGCATCCATCCACCATCACATCACATTATAGCATCATCCATGTATGTGGTCTGCCTCCCACGCCAGCTTGGGGCAGAAGCCTGTACGAGGAAGGAAGCATGAACAAGTGGCCAGAGTGCTCGTATGCAAAATAAAAAGACAAGCAAAGGCGTGGGTTCACACACTTACCTCCTTGGACACAGATTCCGGCTTGCTCACTCACTCTTTTCTCAGAGCAAAATGTTCATACAACCATACCTAAGTGGCAAAAAATAAAAATAAAAGTTAAAAAATCCTCTTTCTGGATTCAAATCTAGCACGACTGAGGGAGCCCCAGGCAGATGCGAGGGAATGTCAGGCTAGCAGCTGCAGAGATATGGGTGTGTTTCTCAGAACAAAAATGCCACCAAATGCCCCACTGAAAAGCATTTGAGGTGCAAATGGATTTGTGAGGGCCCTAGTATTGTTTCTTTCTCGGGGAAAATAAAAACATTTGCAGGTCAAATAAATTTGAGAAATGCTGCATAATTGTATATTAAAAGCTCTGACACGTTCTGCAGTTGTTGTTGTTTGTAAAAGGTGTACAAATGTCTTCAATCTAACATTCCCCAAATACATCTGATTATGGCCCATCCGTCCCTGTGTCTCTTTTCCACACATCATCATCCACAGTATTCCCATTCTAAGCACATTTTAAGAAGCGCTAGTTGAATGAAAGTGTGTTTAAGCTATAGAATCAAGCAGACCCTGGTTTGACTATCTGCTCACCAGGTTCTAGCAGTAGGTGCAGCTCATTTGAATATCCCAACCTTCCTGAATTTCCTCACCTCGCAAAAAAGCTCAGTAATGTCCACCTGGGGGGTTGTTTTGAGGATTAAAAGAGATACTTTAAGTTAATCACTTGACACTTGGTAAGTATTTAGTTGCTAATTCAATTTCTTTCCCCAGCATTTTCTTACTTTCCCCCTAGGGCCCTGCCTGTAGGGCCTTAAACCCTCTGGTAAAGAGGTAAATGTCAACTGCAGGATTACTTGCTTTTTAGGACACCAAGCAAGCAAACACCAAGCTTTACTAATTTTTTCTACTAAATCAACCTAAAACCGTATTTACTGCAGGCAATCCAGCAAGCCCTCCTGTTCAAACTGACTAATCGCTATTTCCAAATAATGACTTCTTTTGTGCCACAGATATCAGAAGACCATGACACAGACAATAAAGCAGAATGTCCTGGCGCCCGTGAGACGCTCAGTTATAAATTAGCTCCCCAACTAGAGAATTGGGGCCACCAGGGTACTATTCAGAACACACAGCACACAAACCTTCATTTTGTTTCTCTTCCTTTGAATAAAAATGTGTCTGATGCTTCACCTACAATGAAAATATTCTACAAGCTGTAAAAAACAAAAGTAATAACACACTTCATAGGCATGCATAACCATGAGATAATTGTGCTTCTCAGTTCGTTGATGTCACCCCCCCTCCCAATGGGGGTGTTATAATGCATGCCTTGTTGTGTGGTAGTTCCCCAAAATATTATTCATAGGAGGTTTATAATAACAAAGCATTACCATAATAAATACTGGTCACAAGAGTCTTCTATCAGAGGAGAAGCCTACTAAACTTGTTCACATTCCCTACCCTTGAATCAAGATTAAATTTCACTTTTTTAATCAAAGATTCTAAACCCTAAGAACTCTGAACCTTGAAATTGATACCCTTTTTAGAAAGAAAAATTAGATCGGAACTGTCAGAAGGAGAGATCAAAATGACAGGAGGCAAATCAGATGACGTGCATGTAAGAGGTTTTCTTTAGTTCAGCTGTCAGGAAAACACCGAAGCGTCTTATCTCCCCAAAAGCCCCAAAGCCACTGTCCCAGGCCAGGCAAGCCAAAATTGTTTTAAGAAAAAATAAAGGCACAAAAGGCTTCTTAGGAAATTCACATTTAAAGTGTTACTTAAGCCCACAGCTTCGACCAGTAGCAAACAGGGGATCCAGGATGGTGGTAGGCAAATGAGAGCAGAAATTATTTATACTAAAGATCAAATCCTGTTAAAAAGAACCCTAAAGAGACCAGGGTTGTTTAATTATTCTACCCTATTACCCTATCAAATATTCTTTCAAGTAAGCGGGTCAGGATTTAGACCTTGGAAATTTAATTATTATACCTAATTTCGTTGGAGAAGCATTTGTTAGAATGTGATCTGACCTTCAGCTTTGATTGAAAAGAGAGCCTATTTTTTAAAAATCCCTTTATAATGAAGTATTGGTAACTTCTCTTGAGGGGTCACTGTCTGAAAGGCTCTCGGATCATTTAAAATTGACAGTGCAGCAGGGTTAAATCTGTAGTCAAGAAATATGTGACATAGAGGTTTTTAAAGCTGTTGTATTCTGAAAGTTAGCTGGAATGCCACTTGCCTTCGCCCCTACAAAAAACATTCAGAAAGGGTTTGCACACAGGCTCCCTGTCTTTGTAAGGAGTACATAGTGATCCTGGGAGAATGAATGACTGGCCCCAATTCTTTATTCTCCCTTGCCCTGGCCTCGTCCTGGGCCAAGGGTACTTCCCTAGCTGCATCAGTAAGGGTTCCATCAGAGAAGCAGAATCATGATGAGGGATATACTGGATTTATTATAGGACTGAGACCTTCTGTGATCTCGGGAGTGAGTTAAACAGTCCCTTGAAGGGCATCGTGCTTGCATCTGGTGCCAGGCCTGAGGCCAGCAAGGCCAGCACTTGGGCAGAAAAACTGTATGCAAAGCGGGGCAGAGCGATGACCAACTGGAGCCCACGAGGATGCGCTAGTTCCCACGTGGGTGTCTCACTGCCTCCAAGCCCCCTACATTTAGGCAGATCTGCAGAAGAGTTGGTGCATTCTTCCTCTGCGCACCCCCCCCCCCCCCGCTGGCCCCACTTGGACCTGCCCACAAGCCCAGCCCATGTGTCAGAGCAGCTGAAGAAAGAAGTCTGGTGGAACCAAAGGAGCTGTGGGGTGGCTGCCGCCCACACCAACAGGGCAAGAAGCAGATGGCCCGCGAGAGCAGCAGCTAGAGATCTGACCCTGGCTTCACTTTCCCTGTGCAGAGAGTGTGCACATTTCCCCTGTGGGGCCAGCCCGCTTCCCGAATCATGCAAGAAAGGCCATTCTGAGAAACAGAGCTCCAGCTTAGCTAATCCACCACACTGCCCCAACTTTGAATTCAGCCCTATGACTTGCTTTGGCCAATGGCAAGAAATGACGGCATACCCCTTCTATGTCCAGAACTTCAGAGACCTTAAGTTCCGCCGGACCTCTTATGCAGAACTGAAGAGTTGCAGAGCAAGCTCAACACAACGTCAGCAGCCACGGCCTGAAGCAGAGGACTCCAGCCAAGCCCCAACTAGATGAGCTAAATTGCCACCAATCTGCAGATGTGTGAGCAACCGCAGATGGTTATTGAAGCCCCGGGGTTTGGGGAAGTAACTGATGCAGACCCAGCTTTACTTGATGATTAAGGACCCCTCTCCCTACCCATCACCCTCAGAGCCTGAATTTCCGCAGTTGTACCAGGCCCCTGCTGCCCACGAGCATATGCCCACGACGTGAGGCAGCAGAAACCCCACAACAGGAATCCAGCCCACTTGCCTGATTTCAGGGCACCCTCTTTCCAAAAACAAAAGAGCACAAATTCAACATTAAACCCCAACTATTGCCACAACAGTACAAAACCTTGAGAAATACAGTGAAAGCAATGCACAAGTCCTGCATCGAAACAAATCTAAAATCTGATTGAGGGACGTGAAAAAATGGGAAGATACACGATGTTCCTACTGGGAAGAATCAGCACTGTCAAGAGGCTAGTCCTCCAAATTAAATTACGAATGTCCTATAATTGTACTTAAAACCCCAGTGGGGTTTGGGTGGGGAAAGCTTGCTAGCATTATGAGGGAAAAGAAATGCGTGGGAATAGCTGAGAATTACTTTTTTCCAAGGTAAGGGAAACACGCCTGGAGCCTGGTGGCGAAGGCCCTTCTGGCTCCGAGGACGCCATGAATCTTGGCTTCAAAGACCTTCACTTTCTGTTTCCGCTCAAGGACATGCCAACGAACTCCGTTTAGAGACTCAATAAAAATTGATGAGGTAAGCGCATATCCACAAACACACAAATAAAAGTTTTGTGTGTGTGTGTGTGTGCGTGTGTTTGAATTTCTTGTTTCAGGCACGCCTTTCCATTCTTCAAGCTACTTCAAAAGCCTAGAAGTTGGGATTGGTCCGTGGACAAGAGAGAAACCAAGAGGCAACCCAGTGGCTTCCAAATACACCCTTGATGGTGCATAAGCTACCAAGTGCTTGGTGGTGATTTAGACTCAAAACAGATCGCTGCCCAGGCCAGCCGGGGAGAGACTGATATGAAAAGTCTCAAGTTTTGCAGCAGATCTGAGAGGGACAGAGCTGAGGTTAGTTTGGTCTTTCAGAAAAAGGCTTCATTTGCACTCAAAAGCCTTCTGTTTCTAACCATCAAAGCCCTGAGTAACAAGGAAATCACATACCAGCCCCTAACACTCAACTGTGGGTTTTCCTGACTGCTCGGCTGTTCCTTATGTGAGCAGCATCAGCTACAGACTTTTGAGTCAAAGGCCACACCAACCGTGATAAGATTTTGAGAGAGAGCTCAAGCAAGCAAGTTTACATCGGCCAACAAATAGTCCCCAGCTCCTTCTGTGGGCCAGAGCCAAGGGCAACTCAGAACAATGATGGGGATTCTGCTCCCAAGAAGGCTGCAGCCCAGAGGGGGCCTGGAGCTGGAGTGAGGTCCATGGATAACCAACGCGGGGCTGAGTGTGGTGAGTGGGGTAGTTCAGTTAGGGAGAGGATCCAATAGTAGAAAGTCCTGGGTTTAAACCCCTCTTCCATAGACCATTATCACTGTGAGCAAACTACCTGGCTTCTAAGAGGCTCTCCTTTCCATCAGCAGAAGTTAGGTAATCCTGGTTCCCACTTGCTAGATCCTCCTGGGATTCAATAAGAAAGTTAAGTAAAGCCCTTTACACTGTGCCTGACACACAGTAGCACTCTGTAGATGTTTTGCATATAAATGATTGTTGAAAACGATGTTGTTAAGTGCTGGGCTGTAGACACTTTCAATAGGCAGCAGGGGGTGGGATTGGGGCTATTGACTGAGCCTAAGGAGTTGGATTAGGCTTCTCAAGAGGAGGGCATGTTTGAACTGGAGCTTCGAGACTGAATGGGATTTCAACAATGTGGGATGAGGGAGGGCTTTCCAGGATGAAGAAAGAACAGGTGCAGAAGGGTAGAGGTGGAAAGTGACATAGAGGAGGCTAGCCCAGGTTGTGGGGTACCCGGTGTGCCATGGTGAGGGGCAGGGGCTTCATCACATAGGCAATGGGTGGTCGTGGAAATGTGTGAAGTAGGACTGATAACATCCTGGTCAGATACATCCATTTCTTATACCATCTTTCCCTTCTAAAGATAAAAACTTCAAAATCAGAGAAAAATAAATGAGGGACGGCTAATAAGCAGGCAGCCCCAGAGTCCACTCTTCCATCACACTTCGGATCCTGTACAGCCTATTATGCTCTACTTTGTGGGACCTAATCTTCCCACCATATTCTGGCCAGGCAAGCCTGGTTGCCAGGCTGTTCCATTTTCCCAGAGCCCCTTCAGGTATAAGAAAATATTTTTCCACTGGGAGTCTACTAAATGTCATGTCTAATTTAATCCTAAATATATTTCCACAGAAAAAGGAGTCAGATGAGTAAACCTCTCCTAAGCCCCTGATTTCTTGTTTCCCTAGCCCTTCACCCACATCTCCGTTCCATCTTTTTTTTTTTTCTTTTTCTTTCTTTTTTTTTTCTTTGTAAGGAAAGTAAAAGTGGACAGGGGAGGGGAGGGGACAACTCCCCCAGTTACTGATTTGTTTTCCATCCTTAGCCCTGGATTTCTTTCTCTCTGACCTGCACTGAGACAGGACAGATGGAACAGTGCCAAAGGGAGACTAACTTATTTATCTTGAAAGCATAAATTACCTCCAATTATCAGAATACCAATTATATCCAAGTAAGCACCTCTGCCTCTCCTTAAACCTCTTGGTTTTCTCAGCTGCTCATTTAAGTTTTCACAAGATAGCAGAAGGTCAGAAAGTCAGGGACAAATTTAGCTTTGCTGTAGATCTAAGCCCCCTCCCCATTCCACCTCTGTTTTCTTCCCTGCTCTTCTTCACGGGTAGACCTTCAGTGATTCCAATCAGAGTGTCATGATGGGAAGAGCCCTGGTTAGGAGCAGGATACCAGGCTTAGCATGGGCTTTGCCACCACATTCCCATGGGAGGCCACCCTCTTCTTTCCCCTGAGGCTCACACTCCACATATGTAGGACGAGGGAACTGAAAAGTTTCTCCCCCAAGACCCTTTCCCATTCTCACTGCCATGATTTCAAGATTCCAACCCAAGTTCACCTTTTGTTTCTGAATCATGCTCAGTTTGATTTCAAATGATTTCTTAAAGCCTCCTTGTGCTGTGTGCGTTAGCACAGAGCTACTTGAAGTGTGGCTATGGACCCAGGCCAGTCTGCAGACTGTTACTGGCCTGTGATAAGATAAGCTGGCAAAGTTGAGAGCAAGTGATGGAAACTTTCTGGCAATTTGACATGGCTGTGACATCTACATGCATGACAAGCCAGCTCGTTGGTTGCACTTGCCCAATGAGTTGCATGGGCACGAACTGTGTCTGAGCTATATGCAATAGGAGCACATATAAACAGAATGGAAATCAGAAAGAAACAAATACTCCAACCAGGTGTTCAAGGTCAGCATCAACAGTCATAAATCATGTTGCTAGTTTGTACCGTTGATACGATGTGATGAGGATGGCCTCTGTAGTCTTGGTCCCAATAGCTCATAACCCCAGTCTTCTCATGAGAAAAAATACCAGATAAATTCCAATAATGGGACATTCTACAAAATACTTGCCCATTGCCCCTTAAAACTGTCAAAGTCGGGGCGCCTGGGTGGCTTAGTGGGTTGAGCGGCTGCCTTTGGCTCAGGTCATGATCCGGGGGTCCTGGGATCGAGCCCCACATCCAGCTCCCTGCTCAGCGGGAAGTCTGCTTCTCCCTCTCTCTCTTCCTGCCACTCTGCCTACTTGTGCTCTCTCTCTCTCTGTCAAATAAATAAATAAAATCTTTAAAAAAAAAAAACTGTCAAAGTCAGCAAAAAAGGGCAAGTCTGAAAAATGCCATAGCTGAGAGGAGCTAAGGAGTCAAGCTGATTAAATATAATGTGGTATCCTGGAGGGGATACTAGAACAGATAAGGGACATTAGGTAAAAACTAAGGAAATCTAAACAACCAGGCACTTTAGTTAATTCATTTCTTAAAAAAAGAAACAAACTGGTCCTTACCACAGATAATTTAAGAAGAATCATTCTAACATATATTAATTTATTTAACCCTCCCAAAAGCCCTGGGAGGTATGGAGAGTAAGCATTATGGTTGGCATTTTATGGAAATTTTGACTACACTTCTCTTGACTTCTATTGTCTCTCTTGCTCTTACCCACTTGCTTTTCTAGGTAGAGAGACATTTATCCAACTTTAAGCTATTTTTCTGATTAAAAATAATATGCTTGGTGTAAAAAAATAGAAAATATATACAAGAATAAAGAAACAGATTCCTTTTAAAAAAGTCACCAATTATTTCCCCAATCCATAGCCAACAGTTGTTAAACTTCAGTCTTTTTCTGAGCACTTACCATTCCTAAGTGCGAAGAGGAGAGAGTGGGTACCGGAACTGAGAGAGAGAGCAAGCAAGCGCCGGGCAGAGAGGGTCATCCACCAAGAGATCAGGAGATGGGACCTCCGCAGGAGAGATACAACCAGACTGCTGGAAAAGGGAGGAGACAAAGTGAGGAGTAGCCTGATGGTCCGTACACAAATGAGAAGGTGCTCCTTGAGGTGAAGGGGCTGCAAAGGCAAGGGAGAGAGGGCTAGATGGTAAAACAAGGCACTGGAGGAGGTGAGAGGGGCGGGGTCAAGAGCCATGGTGGGGGGTGGGGAGGCAAGCATCGGAACAAACAAAGGACTGGATTCCTCAGAATCGAAATGAAACAAAGAGGAAGGATAAAAATATGTGGATTTCTAAAGCACAAAGGACGCTTCAAGTCAAACGACCTTATCTTCTTTTGGCAAAGTAGGATTTGAGGTCACCTGCTACTGAGGAGGGGACAAAAACACAACCCGAGTTTAAGTGTGAAACATTCCTCAGCTGTGTCCATGGACAGCCGCTACACTTGAACAAACTGTGGACTTGGCATTGGTGCGCTTTCAACCTTGTGACGGCAAACCCTGAAAGGAAGCCCCAGAGTCACCCGTGAGCTTTCCCAAGCCCGGCACAGATTGCTTCATCAGCCAAGAGTTGAATTCAACATTCCCCACGTACAGAGATGCTACTCAGCATGAGACACACTTGTAACCCTCATTAGCTAGAGGATGACGTGATATCGCACCGTATGATACTCCAGTGAGGAACCTGAGGTCATGAAGAACATCAGAACCCACTACAAACAGAGAAAGCAAACCACAGTGAGAACAGAGTTCTAGAAAATGTTGACTAGAGGCCAGGAGGAGTTACGGATGTGTCCCAAGGAGTAAAGAGGAGGGAATCTTCCGCTAGGTCTGGTAGCCACTTCTACCGTCAGGATGGTATGCCCTCTCCCCCTATACCTTGGAAACGAACCCCGATTTTGTTGGCAACAACCAGATGCCCAGCCAAAAGACTACATTTCCAACCCTCCTCTTCAGGTGGCATGGCATGTGGCATGGTTCTAGTTAAGTTATATAAGCAGAAGTTGTTGGATGAAGTTACCAGAGAGCCCCTTAAGATGTGGGGATGGGAGTAGGAAAAGGAGGAGCGCAGACTCAGCCATCTCCTGCAGTTTCTCTCTTTGTCTACCCCCTTCATCCTATCTAGAACATGAAAGAGATGCCAGAGGAGAAGGGGGGGGCGGGGGCAACCATTGCTCTGCAGAGAAGAAAGTCAAGAGATCACCAAGAATCTGGACCCTGACATCCTGAGCCATGGTTCCAAGGTCAGCAGCTGTGTGCCTCCAGACTGCTCATTGTCAAAGAAAAATAGAACCAGTAATTTGTTTAAGGCTCTGCTTTTGGGGGCTTTGTTCCTCCCAGCCCAATATAATCCCCAGTCCACAGACTAGGCAACATTTCATTTCAATCATTAATTTAGAAATAGTGTGTCAGATATTTGCTTGTAGTTGAGTTTCATGTAGCAAATGCCCCTTGAAAGAACCAGGCCATCATTTAGGGGCTTGGAAATCTTTCTGTAGAACTGAGTGTTTTGTTTTGGGGGTGTCTGTCTTTGCTGTAAAGCGAGCTGACCTACATGCACAACATATGATAAGCATGAAGCAGTCCAACTGGTTTTATTAGTTTTCCTTGGGCTTTGGTCTAAAAAGGTTTCTTGCTGAGTTGATTTCACCCCCGATAACTTCCTTCACACTCCACTTCCTAATCGAAAAAGGCCCACATCAGGGGTAGAGAAACAGAGACCAATCCTTTCCCACCCCTCTCTTGGGACTCCTTAGCTCTTTACTATACCGCTGGGCTGGCTTAGCAAAAGCAATTTGATGTCCAGAATTTCCTGGCAGCCTTCCATGAGTCTGTCTGCCTCATCAGAAAACTCCAATCAGTAAGTCTGTGGGCTAAAGGGAGTCTGATCTCACTGGTGGTGTTGCCACACTTTGTTCTTTTTCTGATATATTCTGTATTCATAGTGGTTTTGTTCCTTTTCAGTTCTGAAAGCTGACATGATTTTGGAAAGTGAACCATGCTTCCCTAAATTCTGGCCCATCCCCCCCTCGAAACTCTCTAAGCTGTTAACCTTCAGGTAAATCTCCCCAGAGGAGGGCTTTTTGTATTAGATTCCAAACCACCATTCCTTACCGCCTTGATTTTAAAACTATTGTTAGTTGCAATGTAGCTTTTCTAAATTAAAGCAAAAGGGGAAGGCCAATACATAAAACCAGTAAAAGCAAGGTTGTTCTCATTAAAGTGTAGGTGGGTGAGGGGAGGGAAGAGGTGTGTGAGGGGGAAACATCTGGGAGACCCTTTGGATTCACCATAGCCTTTCCCCAAGGAAAGCATCCATGGGGATCCTTCAAGGAACCCTGGGATTCCAAGGAACACTCCAAAACCCATTTTGCCAGTAAGCCCAGAGTGGCAGGAAGAGGTTTCATCACTGTCTTTAAGATAAGGAAGCTAAAGGCAACTTGAATCCAGGACACTGGGGATGTGGGATGAAGAGTCTACTTAAAACCTCCCCTCCATTTCCAAATCGTAGTGATCATTTTCAAGCCCTTTGCATTTTGTCTGGATTTGTCTTCAATGGGCTCGAAAAACTTGTTGATTTGCCAAACCTAAATGGACTTGGATCGTTACTATGGCTCCCTAGCATTTTCTAAGTTGCAAAGTAATGAGCCTGCGGTATACGCAGATGAGCCATATGATATGACCCACAAGCAGTGATTGCGAATTAGGGACTGGATTAAGGGACACGTTCTTTGGGGTGAGGTCCTTAGCGAAAACAGAAGGTATTCCCTCACCCACAATGCCAAATTCTATCTATGTGTTCTGCGGTTTACAAGCAGACACACCTACAAGACAAAAGGCTCTTATCCACCAGAAGCTCAGTTTCCTTACCAGCACAATGGGAAGAGTAACCCCAGGTATTTCTTAGAGTAGCCCTGGGGGCCAAAGGAAATAAGGTCACCAAGTTCTTTGTGCCCAACATACCCTACAAGTTCAATTTCCTGTGTCCTTCCTTCTATTTGCCTTATGGGGCGGCAGGAGAGGACAGGGTGGACCTGCTCTGATTAACTTAGGAAAGGCAGAGTAGTGAGTGATTGGCACCCCCCGGGCTCAGGACCGCAGGTAAACCTCGGCCCTGGGCCCCCACCAAGCTCTCCAAGCTCAGAACATCCCAGCTCTTCATCTTCACATACACCAGCACTCACTCTTTTGTTCGACTTTTCTTCACTTGTCAGGTCCCTGGGAGGGGCCCCTCACTGCTTGCAATGACTGTCTTTGCTCTGCCTTCAACAACGCAGCTTCCATTTCATTCTGAGCATGCTGGCTCCTTAAAAAGGGGTTCCTTTGACCAACAGCAGAGTTGAATGTTAGAGTGAGGAAAATGTTTCCCCTCTCCTGCTCTGATTTGGACCCATTTTTGACAGAGTAGAGAGTCTGGGACCCCAAGTGGCATCACCTGCAAACTGTGGCCAAGAAGCCATTTATTTCCACTCAGGACTCATCCTGCAATCTGAAAATCCCACCACAAAGCTGTCTTCAAATTACCCCAGTGGTTAGAAGCGGCATTACTTTCAGATCTGATGGGAGTCCACCAAGATTTTGGTAGCAGGCAGTGGAAGAAAACCCCCCAATACTGTCTAACGCCCACTCCATCTTGCCTTTTAACACTTCTAAGGAAGGTTCTCTTCTGTCTCTTGCCAAAAACTGGAGGTAGTGGAAGAGAACTAATATAGTTGGATTTCCTCTCTCAAGCCAGGCCTCGTGCGAGACACCTGACACTACTTTAACCCACGCCATAGTCCTTAGGGCCAAGAATCATTATCACCATTTTGAGTGAAGACATTGAGGTTAAGTGCTGCAAAGTTCATCATCCAAGTTGAGCTTTTAGAGAGCGGAGCTGCGCTTTGTTCACTTTTGTCCCCAGACCGCAGTTCCTAGAATATCATGGGGACTCTCTCAGAAGGCTCAGCTCTGTGGGTACAGGGATGGTGACGAAAATTTGGAACCCAGGCCAGAGTAAGGTGTCAGGGAGTGCGCTCAAGCTGACGAAGGGGAAGGTCTGGAGAAAGGCCTTCTGTGTGGGGCGTGGAGCCTGCTGTCTGGCTTTCCCCAGTGATGGGTTCGAGGTTGCAAAGAAAAGCAGGCTTTAGAGTGGGAGGGAAACACCCGAGCTTGGATTCCCCTTCTGCCGGTTTACAATCTCTGTCACTTTTGTCATCTTATATGATCTCTTTGAGCCTTCATTTTCCATCTGAAACAACAGAGATAACAGTATTTATCTCAGACAGTCATGAGTATTAAACGAGAGAACATATGTGAAATCTCCTAGCCCAGATCTTGGCATACAAACGATGCTCTATAAACACTTGTTTCTGCCTTCCCTTCCCCCACCAGCCCAAAGCATTAACCGACTCTTTATAAGGTGACAGGTTTGTATTAAGTATCACCACAACCTCCAATGGTCACAATCTCAATGTCTTTATGAAGTGGTACAGTATCTAGAAATGATGATTTAAAAAAAAATTCAGGGGCGCCTGGGTGGCTCAGTTGGTTAAGCGATTGCCTTCGGCTCAGGTCATGATCCCGGAGTCCCGGGATCGAGTCCCGCATCGGGCTCCCTGCTCGGCAGGGAGCCTGCTTCTCCCTCTGACCCTATCCCCTCTCATGCTGTTTCTCTCTCTCTCTCTCTCAAGTAAATAAATAAATAAAATCTTTAAAAAAAAAATTCAGAATAATGAAACGAGAATACGATACAGTGGATTACTGTCTTCATTTCACGTCTCCCCACCCCCGTAACTGAAACCACTTTCAAGTTTTATTTAGTACAAAATTAATTTCACATTTTCATCAAGGAACTCAGGGTGATTCAAATTTTCCAATACAGAAATTCATAGCATTCATTACTGGTATTTTTCAAGACAAAAAAGTTTATGCCAGAGGAGACCCTTTCGGTCCTGCTGTACGAGCAAAATAAAAAACTTTTTACATGACACTTCCAAATTTAGGCTTGACATTAATGTTTCATAAGAGAGCTGATTAAAAAAAAGTCTTCATCAGTTACTCAGCCTCAACTTTCTCATTTCCCAAATAAAAAGTGCAATTTCATTTACCTTAGAAATAAACTGGCTTCCTCTTGTACTCAACCCAGAAACGACACTGGGCTTGCTTGTCAGGGAGAAATGCACATTATGTCAACATATGTGGGTGAAGTTCTGGCCACGGAAACTGGGACAGTTGGCGTCCTGCGCTTTCTTGCTGGTCCAGGCTACCTGGAGCGACCCCAGGGCTGTTCATAGCGGTGAACAGCGGCTCGAGCGATACCTCGTGGCATCAGGACGAGGACTCACCTAGGCTGGATTCTATCCCAGGCAAAGAAAAGCAGAGGCTGTGCTTTGGGACATCAGTCCTACGCATTTTAGGGAGCACTCCCTGCTGTTATTCACCAGAACATAATCTAGCGTCAGAAAAAACAGCCAAACTGGGGCAGGTGAGCAGGGGCCAGTGGCCAGAGAAAGGTGAGTGGGTGCTTTCTGGACACTCTTGTGTGCACACTGCCTCAGCGTGTTCCCACTTGTCCTGACCCCAAGATTCCTCACCTGCTTCTTTCCGGTGCTGGAATCAAACCATCGTCTTTCCTAGCCCTGCCCCAGGCCCTGGGAGCACCTCTCAGCCATCCTCGGGATGCAGTCAGTCTTCGGTTCTCTAGCACTTAGGAGATCTGACATTTGTGCCCACACTTAACACTCTTAGTTCATGGTCCCTCTCTCTTTTTGAGGTAAAATTCCCTTAACATTAAAGGTAAAATTGAGGTAATTTGAGGTAAAATTCCCTTAACATTAAAATTCACCATTTTAACCATTTTAAGGTGTACAATTCAGGGGCTTTTAGTAAATTCACCATGTTGTGCAACCATCACCACTATCTAATTCCAGAACATTTTCATTATCCCCAGAGAAACCCTGTCCCCAGTAAATAGCCACTCCTGGCAACAACTAATCCACTCCTGTCTCTATGGATCTGCCTATTCTGGACAATGCGTGATAAGCAGCACTTTTGCCTTGGGCAAAACCATGAGAAATGAAGTTCAAAAGAAGGCCCAACCCGTTTTTAAGATATCAACATGTCATCAACAAAACAGTAAATTGCTCTCAGAGTAGATTTCATGTATTTTGTTCTATTGTCTCATTCCCTAAAATCCATCTGTGGCATTGCAATAAACCCAGAGTCTTAGTCAATAGCATGCATGCACGGAGAGCTACATGGGTCCAAATATGTCCCTGCACATGCATGTATGTCACTGTACATACATGTTCTGTTTACCCAGAAAGGTGACCTCCCCTGGTCTCTGCACTGAAAGGCCTTGCTACTGTCCAATGAGAGGTAGCACATTTTGAGACATGCTAGTGAGAAGGGCTCTCGATTACAGCCTGGCACAGTGGGAGAAACGGCGCCGATGGATTTGGGCCAAGTCACCCTTGCACTTGGGTCTCATGGACTCTGTTCCCGTCTGGATCTACTATCTGTGCTCGTAGAAGTTCAGGAAGGGGGCTGTAATGCACTGATCTGTCCGAGGCTTCCTGGCAGCACTCGGGGAGCACAATACACTTTTGTAGAAGCATGTTCAAAGGTCAACCCTACTTGTTAAGATTCTTAAGGTGTCTGTTTCATTTAAATCAAGTTTTGTGTTTGTACATGTGTGTTTTTTAAGGGAGAATGGAATCTCCTGAGAGAACAATCCCACTTAAATTAGAAACAGGTGGAGGCATTCAGTAGGCCAGCTCTGTAAAGATGTGTTATTATATCTTACGTTTATAGGAATTTTATTCACAGACAAGGACACATATGAATTATAGGATTCTCTGGTGCCCAGGCTACCTGGTTCTTCCCATCCCGATGGAGTTGTTTAGATACAAAAACTCTTTTCCTCTCCTTTAGGTAGAGATAAGGAAGAAAAATTTATTACAAATTAAAGAGCTGAATATTAGCTAAATATTATGGGAACACTTACGAAACATTTCAGTGTGGCATCACATTTGATACCAAAAAAGTGGAAGAGACCCGAGGTCTGTGTGGACCACACTGCTTTCAAAAGCATTGGCCTGTTTTGCTTTCACTGTAACAGCACTGCCCACCTAGAGGCCAAAGACCTGTCTAAATATGAGACAGACTTAGAGACAAGATTAATATTGTTCATAGGACTTCCTGCACTTAAAATTAAATACATAAAACTATATTTCATAGGCTGTTCACAATTACTGCTTCTTCCCCTGCCTTCCCAAAATTGCTTTATCACATACGTCAATATAATGGGCTAGGGAAGCAGGAATAAGAAGGAAAAGAAAACTAACATTTATTGACTGCTTTGTCCTCTATATTAGATTTTACTCTATTTGATCTCATTTTTATTTCTTACAACTACCATGTGAGGCAGATAGAATTCTCTCCATTTTACAGATGAGAAAACTGAGATTCAGAACGATTGAGTAACCCATCTGAGCACACATAGCAACCAAGAACGGGAGCTGGAATTGGAAGCCAGGCTGGCCCAACTTTAAGAATTACATAATGCTGTTGGTATTTGACCAGAAGCTCCCAAATATAGTGGGAAGTGCCAGGCCATCCCGCTCCTAGTCCAAATTCCACCACTCTCTGGGTAATGCTGTGAAGAGCCAAGAATTCTCAGGGCTTCACTCTCCCCAGTGGTGCCATGGCAATAACACTGTCTGTCCCTTCTGCCTCTCAGGGATATCATGAACCTCATATAAGGAAATTTATGGTAGGGGACAGGGGAGAGACCTTGGAATACAAAATTAAAGTAGTTGTTAATAGGGTTTTGTGATCTACAGATCTCCCCAAAGTGGGATGCACGGGTTACGTCACTGGAGTATGGGAAGAAATTAATTATTCAAACTTCTATTTATATTTCATTTACCTTTGAAAAAAGAAAAATATACAGATATTAATAATAGTAGAGGTACATAGTTTATCAGTAAATTTATAGATATTAGGAGTGGATGCCCCCCAATCTTTTACTGATTAGGAGCATGATCAGAAAAATGTGAAGACCACAAATCTATACAATAAACAATATATATCCAAAATATGGTGATATTGTTGGGGGTATATGGGTAGTGGTGGCTGTAGACATATAACGGAACTACCCAAGTGAGTAGCTCAGAGTTCTACTAAACGTCAAATATTTGTTTTTAATCCCCAAGCATCTCAGCATAATGGAAAAACCATAAAAGTCACTTTTTTTTCTTTTTTGTCTTTTAGTGGACGAGTTGAATTATTCATTATCTTAATTCAAACACACTGGCATCATTGGTCTACATAAGGTGACCTTTTGTTTTACTCATTCATTTAGTCATTCATTCAGTTACAATGCCATGAATACTCATGAGCCCATTACTCTCTTTAAGAACATGAAGTATATTTACTTCTATTTATCTATGTGTCTATTATCCTATATCCTGCCTTCCCACACAGAAGTAACTAGGATCCAGAATATTATGATTATCATTCCTTTGCTTAAAAAGTTCAATCAAATATATATAAATGCCTAAATAATAAAGTGTTTGAACTTTATAAGAAGAGTGTACTGTTCTAAGAAGTCACTTGGGACTCGTTTTCATTTAATATTATACTGACTGAAATCCATACTGTTGTGGGTGGCTGTAGGTCAGTCCATTTCACTGCTGTGTCATATTCCGTTGTGTGATTATACCATAAGTTATTCATTCATTTCCTTGAGGATGGGCATTTGGATTATTTCCAGTTCTTTGCTACTAAGAACAATACTTCTTTGAACATTCTTATATGTATCTCTTGGTGCTCATACGTAGGAATTTCCTACAGGAAGTGGAAATTGGGGGCAGTAAGGATATGTGAAGGTTCAATTTAACAGAATAAAACCGCATTATTTTCCAGAGCAGTTATACCACAGGTTCACTTTGTTAGCCAATTTATTCAGTTTTCTCATATGGGAAACCTGACTAAAATGACTACCTTACAGGTACTTGTGAAGATTAAAATAATTAAACAAGAAAGTACCAGCACCCTTTCTAGAAAACAAAAGACTGTCAATAAATTAGTGTTAAATCTCTTTCTCCGGGTTAGCTTAAGACTATGCCTTGTGCAGAGCTTCCTTCCCATCTATACCCTGAGGGAGCTGGAGAGGAGGGACGCTAAGCCCACTACAGCTCTAACACTTTGTAAGCTGGTGACAAATGCTGGACCAGTAACCCCTCATGGCAGGTTCCAGAGGCTTAGCTTTACAGCGGGATATGCTTTCTCCCCACCCTGGTACTTATTCCCTGATCTGCGGAGCAGATACTCATTGGAATTCCTGCAAAATCGGGTGACAGCTGAGAGGTTCTTGGTGCTAAATAATGGCTGCAATTACAACAGGAAGGAAACAAAACTGCTGATAAAACTGTACTCGGAATGAAATCCAAACTCTCTCCCAAGGTCACATGTGACCCATCCTTGCTGACCTCTCCTGCCTCAGCCCTCCCTAGCGGTTTACCTCTTTGCTCTTCAGGCCACAGCTGTTGTTCTTTTTTGGTTCCTGAAACGCTCCAGGTTACTCTCTGCCTCAGGGCTACTGCACAGGCTATTCCTTCTGCTCAAATGCTTTACAGCCCACTCTTTCCATGGATGGTTCTTTCTCATGCTTTAGCTCTCTGCTTAAAGCTACGTGCTCAAAAGGCATGTCCTCTCCTACCCCATGTGAAGTAGTTTCACACTTCCAAATATTCTCAGTCTCAGCCCTTGGGGTCTTCATGACATTTGCCTACATTTGTGGTGATTCTATATATATTTACCTGTTTACTTTTATTTTCCCCTTTCTCTACTAAAATGTTAGCCCTATGAGGGCAGAATCTATCCATCTTAATCATTCTTGTACTCCCCAGCCTCTAACACTGTGCCAAACATTAGCTGAATGAACGGATGTATTAAGTGTCCACTAGGCATCAAGTTTTATGTAAGCCATTCTATGCATGTAACTGTTTTTCATTATCTCAACAACCCTGTGACATAGCCATTATTAACCCCATTTAGAAGGTAAGGAAACAGGCTTATGGAGGTTAAGGAACAGCTCCAAAGGCTCACTTCTAGGGAGTGGTAGAGCTGGGATTTGAACAAAGATCTGACTTCAAAGTCTGTGCACTTCCCACTGAATCATGAAGCCCATAGGAAAAGGTATTTAAGGAATCCAACTGATGTCGGGTGGCCTTTTCAAATTGCCAACCCAGAGTTGCCCTGGGAATTTCTCGTGTTCTATGCTAAATCTCAGAGCTGTTAGTTTTGCAGTATTGCACAACATACGGATAGAAAATGTCACCTGACTTCTTTATCTGTTAAACAAACATTAAGAACAGCTATTTGGCCAAACTTACGCTATTGTTCCCGCATCTATCACAGTACAGTATTACTTATCAATGGAAAACCATGTTTCCAAAATGTCACAGCAGGACTTTAAAAGTTAAATAGACCCATAAATCATTCTTCTAAAAGCAACAAAGCTGACCTCTTCTTTAGCACTCAAGATATTTAATCTGTAACTTATTTAGCTTGTGTCATTTCTTTTCCCCAAAGTTTAAATACTAAAGCTGCTATTTTCACTTCTTTTTCTTATTCCCCAAGTGATTAGGAAATAGCACTCTTCAGAAACACAGGCCGCAGTTATATCTTCAATAAATAGATTAAAAGAAAAGGTTTCCTTGGCCCACAGACATACTGTACTCTCACTCAAGGGACCCAAACACCAAAGGAAAATGGTTAGAATACAGGTAACTTCCAATTTTCAGGTATTAGTGGGAAAGTTACTCTTCTGTGGGCCATCATTTTAGAAAAGACTAGAGAGTCATACCTTTCTGCCAACCACAAACATTATTTCTCTCAAGATTTAACTAAAGATTGTGTGCCCACCCCAGGAACTCTCATCTGGACTAGTCCCAATTCCTGCTACTTAATTCCATTCTCAACACCTACAGATGACACTCACACCACATTATTAACTTTGGGTTTAGGTGCTACCTTATGTTTTTGTTAGTTCCAAAATTTTGCTGCGTGAGTAAATGTCCAGTCTTATCACATTTAGATGGCAAGCATTTCAAGAGCAGAGACAACTTCTTCTTATTCTTGTGTTCCACACATGTCTATGAATGCATACATTCAGTCTTCTATCCCTCCAGCCACTCCAGATTTCTTCAGAGCAATTCTAAGGTTTTAGAAATGATGGTAGAGGCTCTTGAAAGATATACATGCAATTTGAATTCAATCAAAATGAAGAGATACTAATTCAATGTGTATAGAAAAAAACTACAGCATAATGTTGACAGCAGTTGTCTCAATTAAGGTGAATAGAGTTCCTTCACTGATTTTTTCTACATTTTCAGTAAGAGTATAGGTTTATCTTATATCAGAGAAAAGCTATTTTAAACCCAATCTAATCTTTAAATTAAAAGAATGAAGTCAGACTTACAGAACAAAGAGGCAGATAGAAATACAGTGAGTGAGCACTCAGATAGGACTTAAAAGTTTGAATCTGAGGTGGGACTTTGCCCCTTACTAACTGTGTGATCTTTTCAAGACTTGGTGTCCTTGTCTATAAAGTTGAAGATGGAAATATCTCCTTTATAGAGTTGTTCTGAGGATTATATGAGATAATGTGACTGAAAATGCTTTACAAGATTGCAAAAAGCATTAAGTAATGAAAGGTGTTATTACTTAGGTTGTGAATTGGGTCTAGTTTCAATTGGCCAGTGCTGGAAGTCAGACCTGTTGGAGATACCACTAAGCATATTATGGGATTAGGAGGCTCAAGGCCAATTATCCACAACAGTGGTTTAAATGTTTGGTTCTTCCAACCCCATGGATGTCACAGTTTGCTCCAGATGAGTGAATGTCAAAAATGTCTTACCAATTCAAGTGCCCTCCCTACTTGAAATTAAGACCCAGGCATTGGGGCACCACAGAGGGTGGGTTGGCAATCCCTTGGGCTCATGTTTCTTTTATCTTTTTCTGGGCTAGGATAAAATTACAAAGATCTATTTTGAATTTATTCTCATAAGTCAGGGAAACTATAGGGAACATGTTGATTTATTTCTCCAGTTCATAAAAAAGAATAAAAAGAACAGTGGAGTCTCTATATCTAAGATAAGATGGTAAACTTTGGTTTAGAGGAGAAAAAAAATGCATTTCTACCATGACCAAGTCTCAACTTCCTCATATCTTGTATTATTCCTCTTCTAAAATTCCATTAATAGTTTTGGAATTTACTGTAGCTCCTGCAAAGCTCTGTGGCAAATATTCACTCCCCATGTCACTTACCTAACTATGGAAACAAACCCTTCACAGCATATGCTAATGTATTATTTCCCATCATTCTAAATTTCTATGCACCAAGCAAAAGAAGTGCATTTCCAAAAGTACTTGACAAAGGTTGCCTAAAGTCAAAACTGACCAAAGAACTGCCAAGTAGGTCACCAGACATAAGGCATCCGCACCTCCTCTGAACCTCAAGTTTTCAAGCATCCTCTCCTCTCTCCCTCTCTCTCTTTATTAAATGGAAAGATAACAGCTGTTGGAGTCAGATTGCCCTGGGTTCAAATTCGGACTCCACTTAAAAGGTTTATGGATGTGGGTAAACAGGTTGGCTTCTTGTTAGTAAGAATACCTAACGTGCAAAACTGTTATGAGGATTAAATGAGATGATTGCAAAGCATCAAGCACAATGCCTGGCACACAATCAGGCTCAATGAATGTTAGTTTCTCTCTCCCCCTCCCTGGCCTACTTCATGCTAGTTTGAGCATAGCACATGTCCTGATTTTACATTCAGCACAAATTCCTGGACCTCTGGCATATCTAATGTTCCAAGCATTCAGAGGTAATAAATTGGAGGGAGTCCCCAGGGCTGTGGGAAGCCTGGCTTCCCAGCCCCTTAGGCAGACCACCTACTGTTGCCTGAAAGCAGCCAGCCTGTGAGGAAAGCAGCTGCCAGATACAGGGACAGGGGATGGGCCTCCATCTGTACCTCCACCCTCTTGCCTCTGTGCACAGAGCGCAGCTACGGTTCCCCAGGAGACACCAGGGAGAGGTTTCAGTGTTTCAGATGACAGAGCAGTCTGTGCTCTCTGACCCAGATTAGACTCGACCCAGAATCAGCTCACCCGCCTATGTCACCAGCAAATGATTTTAATTCACTCCCAGGAGACTGTAAGGAACACTTGGACCAGGAACACGTATAATCTGGCTGAGCTCTGCAGTGAGCATTCATAAGGCTGTAGGTTTCCCATGTTCCCCTAATATTTCACTGGCCTGTCAGCTTCAGCTTGCCTGTGGGAGCCAGGCTGCACATTCAGCACTCCTGGGTCCCTGGAAAGTTGGGGGAGCGAGAGATGAGGAGGAGGCCGGAGGAGACTCTAAAGGGAAGAAGAAAGGGAAGCATACTTCAGCCCTAACCACAGTGGTTCTCAGAGTGTGGCCCCCAGACCACCAGCAGCAACAGCATCACTGAGAGCTTGTTGGAAATGAAAATTCTCAGGTCCTGCCAGGGCCCTATTCAATCAGAAACTCAGTGGTGGGGCTCAGCTATTTGTGTTTTCACAAGTCTCCCTGTGAATCTGATGCATGCGATAGTCTGAGAACCACCGACCCAGTTAAATAATGCTTAGGTAGACTTAAAAGTCTAAGTTCAAGGAGAAAAGCAAGAACCCAGCAAGTACAATTATGATAAAGGAGAAAAGCTCCAGATCTGATCCCGAGGCCTTCATCTGAATTCTAACTGCAATAATTGCTAGCTGTGTGATCTCGGGCAAGTTGCTTCACTTTTCTGAGCCTCACTTTCCCTGCGTGTGAAATAGAGGTAATTAGACCTCCCCTGCAGAGGAGAGAGAAGCTCTCCACAGCTGGCTTGGTGTTTATAAGCCTGTTCTTACTCCACTACATCACACAGCTTCTCCTGTAGAGCCTCAGGTCAGGATCTCTCAACCCTGACACTATTAACATTGGAGTCTGATAATTCTTTGTTGTGAAAGCTGGCCTGTGCATTGTAGGATGTTTAGCAGCATCCCTGGCCTCTACCCACTAGGTGCCGATAGCTGCCCACCCCCGTGGTAAAAACCAAAAATGTCCCCTGGCATTGCCAAACATCCCCTGAGGGGCCAAACTGCCACTGGTTGAGGACCACCGCATTAGTGTTCAGATGCAGCAGAAGCAAAAAGCAAGAGCATGGTATTCAATTAGAACTAAGAGCCATATGCCAGTTTGTCTACCAACTAGATATCTGACCTCAGATGTATCTAGTAACCTGAGCTTTGATTCCTCACCTGCAGGATGGAGATTAGAACCATCACAGGGATGGGGTAAAAGCGAAGATTTGTCATATATAAGATGCTCAATAAATTTCCATTTCAATTCACAGAGAAAATCTGATCTCTGTGCTTTTGATTTAACTACTAAGAGGCAGAGTGACAGAGGATACGAACTTCAGATGGCCTCTCTTAAATTACAAGGTAAAGGACAGCCAGACTCATGAAATAAAAGGAAGGCAAGCGAAGGTCAGAGAGGAGGGCTGGGTCTTCACCCTGCTGAGCCTGGCATGACAAAGCACCTCTCTTCAGGAAAAGGACAGGAACAGGCAACTCTTCGGACAGGTCATATGACAGCCCACTTCCCTCGCCCCCCCTCTGAAGCCTGGGGCCACGTCCCCATTGGATTACTTGTTGTACAAGTCATATTGGCATGGCCGAACGAGAAGCAGTGAAGAAAAGGGAGTGGTTAAGAGCTTGTGGTCTGATTCTCACAGACCCGAGTTCAAATCCTAGGTCTACACATATTGGTTCTGTGAGCTTGGCCAAATTACATACACTCTCTAAACCTCAATTTCCTTATTCAAATGAAGAGACAGACAGTAGCCACCTGAGAGTCTTAGCAAAAAGCTCTATGAGTTCATGTGCGTGCAACACTTAGCACAGTGCTGAAAAGGTATCATAACGTTACTGTATCCGAACCAAAAGAACTATGATCTTTGTCACATCGTCACATTTGGCCAGGCTCAGGGCAAGAGTGCATGAGAAAACTCTCTCTTAGCAACAAGCACAAAAAATGATACACTGCAGTACAATGAGAACTGGTTCTGCATTTCATTCTCCACCAGTCAGTCTTTTCAAGATCATTCTGAGCCTCAAGACTGTCCAAGCAGAGAGGCTGTAGCTTTTGCCAAGCCCTAAAAGATAAGGCACAATACAGCTTTAAGAGAACCCTTTTGAGCACCTGGGTGGCTCAGTCTGTTAAGCATTCTGATTTCAGCGCAGGTCATGATCTCAGGGTCATGAGATTGAGCCCCACGGCAGGCTTCATGCTGGAGCCTGCTTAGGATTCTCTCTCTCCCTCTCCCTCTGCCCCTCCCCACTAGTGCGTGCATGCTCTCGCTCTAAAAAATAAAATAAAATAAAATAAAATAAAATAAAATAAAAAGGGAACACTTTCTTTAATACCCCAGGCATGTGTGTGTGTGTGTGTGTGTGTGTGTGTACAGAATGACCGAGAACAAGAGAAAGAGTCTTCTTGAACTCAGTAACAATTGGCTAGAATGTCTCACCTCAAGGACAGGAGGGAAAAACCTCTCCCCACAATATCATTTAGGGTTCACTTACAACAACATGGCTCAGTGTGTTATACACACTACTCATTTTATCCTCACAGCCATAAATTGAGGTAGATATGACTGTAGTCCCCGATTTATAGATGAAGAAACTGAGGCTTATAGGGCTAATTATGTCTATATCATATTAGGCAGACAGAGAACTGGCCTAAATAACTACTTTCCTAATTCTTAGAGGGATTTTCCAGCCAGTCTCTGTCATCTATTTCACTGTCTAATATTTTCCACAGTCAGAAGAATTATCTTCTTCTGCGCTATGTTCAAGTTGCTCCGAGACCTGATTTAGGGAGGTGAGAGGCACTGGGCTGAAGCCAGGGTTTATGGTCTCTTCCAAGCATCTATATATCCAGGCCAGGGAAAGAAAGTCACAAAGCTCTAGTTTGGTGTCCCTAATTTCTATACCAGGTTGGAGCCCTTGGCCTGGATAACGCCTCTGTGATTATGCCTGAATGGCAGCTGGGCGACACCTGTCTACACCTTGGCCGTATCTGGCTCCATTCCAGGGAGCTGAGGCCCTCCTTTCCTCTTTGAAGGTTACCAGACGTCACTGATTCACACACTCTTCAATTTTAGAATCCCGGCTGGCCATAAATGTAATGGCTCTGAAATCTGTCCATTTATTCTGGGTCTGCATGGACTGAGCCATCAACAATCTCTGGACTTCTTGGGTGGTTTTTCAGACATAGTTGTATTTTGCTATCCTCCTGAATTCTCTAGAATCTAGACACCAAGAATATAATGAACCAGGCTCTGAAAATTCTCCCCCTGGACTCTCTTCAGTAGTTTCCTGCAACCATCCCAGTAAGGTTTTGCTGAAAGATTATTAGGTTTGTAATCTCATGGTCCTGATTAAAGGGTAAATGATAAATTTTAGAGGTCGTCTCTAATTGTCTTGATAAAGTTCCCTTTATCCCTTTAGGGATACTTTAGTCCCTTCTAGCTCTTTTCTCTTCAGAAAAAAATAAAATCACCTCTCGCATGTGCCCCAGTGTGAGTCCACCTGAAACCATTTGGGACAGCTCATTAGGAGGATGCTTAGTCAGGGATGGAATTGGAGGCGGGGTGGAGATGATCAGGTGACTGTTAGGATTAGCTTCTAATGCAAAGACTGGCTGGGAATCACTTCGGCTATAAAACTTTCTCCTCTTAAGCTTAGTCCCCTTGTCGGCAGAAGAAACCAAACAATAAGCATGCTTTGTAACTGGATTCAAGAATGTTGCGTCTAGGGCATCTAAGGGATCTGGCCCCTTAGCCCCCCGCTCACTAGGCAGTGGGAACGAACATAGAGGAATTGAGGAACATGGCCTGTATTGATCCCTAATCTAGTAAAACTCTAGCTCATGCTGGAATTAAACTTGTCTCCAAGGTTTTGAGCAACATTTGGTCTTACCATCTTTTCCTCTCCCAAACACATCTGGACGGCTGGGCTCCAGGCTAAGTGGGAATGAAACAAACACTGAAATCTTGCAGCCGGAAAACCTGTTTATTTTTATTTGAAGGTCTTAAAAATTGTATCCAGAAGGAAGTGTGGTCTAATTGTGAAAATTGTGAATGATCCCTAATATCCTGGGTTCTAGTCTCTTTTACTGTTAGTAACTCATCATACAAGACCTTGAGTGATTTCATTCAAACTAAACATGGCCTAATTTTCCTGGTGAGTCCTAAGACCTTAGAATTAAAGATGTTATTCATACACATGCAAGCAGCTGAAATGGAGAATTTCATCCTGGGCAAGAGCTTGAATTTACGACCAAACTTGGCCAAGAAAGAGATGCAGGTATTACTTTTAGGGAAGCAGCATCACCATCCTGGATTTTATAAAATGTTTACCAGGCACCCAAGAATTAATGATTTGGTTCTCAAACTGGGTTCGAAGACATCCCCCCACCCAGAAGCCTTCAAAAGCAGGTATGAGTATTGATGAACAATTTCCATCACTTCAAAAAGCCCAGTAGAAACTGTATGTCTATCCTTGATGAGACTAGTCAGGCACACTGTCTAAAACTCTAAATTTCTTTGATTTTAGCTGGAGAAACAAACTCGTCTGGTAACAGTTGTTATATTCTGAGCAGAAGATCTGACGCACAGTCTTTGATTAATAAAAATCCAAAAATATATCTTTATTACTAAATTAAGTTTGTTTGCTAGACCAAAGCATTTAAAATATGGGGTCTATGAGGAAAAGAATAATTTTAAAATGGTCCCCGGTGCAGATGTTTGTTCACTGGACCATTGGGTTGAGGTTTGTTTTGAGGAGGGTTGGAGAAGTGGGGCAGGAAGCTGAATACTCATGAAAGAAAATAGAGTAGCCAGCAAACAACCCACAAAGCTTTAATAAATTAAGGGTAACTAATTATAGCACCATCTAATTGTCAGAGAAGTTTTTGCTGTGATAATTTCTTTAGGCTTTGTTCATTTACCACTTTTTCTTTAATTCAACCAGAAGATGGAAAAATAATGGTTCTCTAAATAGGATGCTCTCAGGGTGTGAAACCCTAGGTACTTCCACGGTACTTTCAGGTGTGTCCTCCTTCCTCCAATACGCCCCTGAAATGCCGATTGACCACAACTTGATGGTTTGTCTGGAGTGGTAATTGGGAGGCATTCTTTTTGTGGACGTTTCTTCCCCATGGGTACAATGCATTGCCACAATACATTGTTACAACTTATAAGAACAATACATTGCTACCAACTTAGAAGAATTGGGCTACTTGCTGATCTACATTACTACTCAACACAAATTTCACACAGGCACAATTCTGCCAGAAGGTGGGCTGTGTCTCCTGGCAACCTGAGGAGAAGGCCAGCAGATGCTTATTCTCCCCAGAGCACACATTCCAGACATTGTTAATCAGCCACAGATCCCAATAAGGATCTCTCTCAACACTGCATGCCAGGCACTACTACGAATTGAATTTCACATAAATTTTATTTGCCTACCCAGCCTTAAGACGGAGAGGTCACTTAAACTTAAGATATCACTGTTGGGAGAGAGGAAGACATAGGAGTATGGGCCCACAGTCACATTAAATTGGTCTCAAATCCCAAATCAGTCACTCAACTAGCTCTGTGTGCTTGGGCAAATTACTTTGCCTCTCTGGGTCCCGGCTTTGTTCTCTCTTAAACAACGATTATAGGGGCACCTGGGTGGCTCCATCGACTAAGCGTCCAACTCTTGATTTCGGCCCAGGTCATGATCTTGGGGTCATGGTTTAGAGCCTGGCATCGGGCTCAGCGCTCGGCAGGAAGTCTGCTTGAGATTCTGTCTCTCCTTCTCCCTCTGCCCCTCCCCCCACCCGCACTCACTCCCTCTCTCTCTCAAATAAAGAAATAAATCTTAAAAAAAAATAAAAAGGATTATATCATCCACCAACAGGAATACTGTGAGGATTAAGTGAGAGAACATTCCAAGCCTGGCAGCCCAGTGCCTGGAATTCTGTGTGTTTAACAAATGCTAATTCCCTTTCCTGCCAGTATTAATGACAAAAGGAGTTCAGCACCTTACCTAGAACTCCAAATTCTCTTTGGCTCTTCAGCTCCTGAGTATACTGGATTTAGCTGACAAGCAAAGGTATGAAAACGGCAATACATAAACTCTATTGTGAATTTAAGGATAAGTTGAAGAACTAAACACAGACGGAGAGATGCCAAACATTAAGTTTTATGGGTCAGCCTTGACCCTACACAACTTAGTATACAACCAAGTATTAACAGTCCTGTTGTGCCCAAAGTAGGCACTAAACAGATGGTTAAGCCTCTGAAATCACATACACATACCACTAAAGCAGAGGGGAGAAAAGCAATTAGGGGATCGGAACTGAGAAGACCCACCATTCCCTTGGCCGTTTCTGGCCAAAACCTTTGTTCCAGGTCCTGTGACAGAGAATCATCTGCCTCGGCAATCCAGCTTCACCACGCAATCTTCTTCTGCTTCCTTCCTCTGGAATAAATAGAGCTTGTCTAGAGTCTGTGTGACCTGATTGTCCGTGCAGATACCAACTCTCACTGAACTCACAAGCATCGAGGGGAAAAACCAAAGAATCAACAAAGAGAGAAGGCTACTACCTTGATCTATTTCTAAAGAGCAACCCTGCTGGTTTTGAGGGGCAGACAGGAGCTGCGAATGTAATTATGACCAAAGCTAAGATTAAACCCATGAATGATTTGGCTTGAGCTTTTGCAAGAGATCGGAATTGTGTAGCATAGCAGTGTTTACAGGTTTATAGATCTGCCTGGGGTGTCTGACGCCCTTGACTATGATTTATTATTACAGGACAGAGATTATCTCAGACTGGGCTGGAAATGGATCTTGGCTGAGTTATTTACTCACCGGATGCAATGTGTGAGAGTTGATGGCCTTGTTTCTCAATTTGTCAGTTGTAAAGGGAGTCCCCAAGGCTCGATTTCAGACCCAGTATTGTTTATATAGCCCAGCAATAATACATCACATGTGGCAAAATATTACAAATTCATTTTTATGCTGATGATATGGCTCATGCATAATAGCAGCTAATGTGCTTCTCTTTTTAGTTGAAATTGCAGCTAAGTTTCTAAAGGCACAAAGGGCCTTTTGTGTTTTGAAGCATAAAGAAGAGAAAGTATATGACAGTTTTTAGAAGGACTAATGAAGAGTTTGATCTGCCTCAGCTGCCATCTGTAAGAGTCCCATTATAGCAGTTACGGTCATTATAATACCATACCATCTGAAGATATCTGTCAGGGTTTTTAATACTATTATTATTAATTATTATCATCATTATTATTATTATTATTTTGGAAGCTATGGGAAATGACTTCCCATTTTACTGTTTGCATTTAGGTGATGGGAAAGGAATAATTTGAAGGATGATTTCCATCTGGCCCTTTATTCAAATGGCTCACACCCACCCTATGGAGACAACGCTCTAGCACATGCACTGCGTGCGTACCAAGGGATACACTATGCTTAAAACAATCTCCGCATAAATCAACTCACTATGGGTCACAACCAACTGCCTGCATTCTGTCTCTGAAGAATCTTCAGCAGAAGAAACACCAGCATGTTTTAAGGAACCCAGAGATGCCCCAAAGATGCAAAAGCTGCCTTGGGTTTCTGGATTTGGCCTCTGAGAATGCAAATCCTGGGCATCTTTCTCAAGAAAGAGCCGTGCCTTTTAAATAAGATTTC
The DNA here is from genome assembly GCF_029215605.1 of Mirounga angustirostris. Classification (NCBI taxonomy): domain Eukaryota; kingdom Metazoa; phylum Chordata; class Mammalia; order Carnivora; family Phocidae; genus Mirounga; species Mirounga angustirostris. Next base: position 42,967,489 of record NW_026991720.1, read on the forward strand.
ATGCTCCAAGGCACTAACGAATCAAAAAATAAACAAATAAAGCGGCAGCCTCCTCAGGAATTTGATGTGTTTCAATGAACATTTACAAAAAGGGAAAAGGACAAAGCCATCTCGTAGCTTTTTTTCAGCTATGTCCTAGCTCTAAAAAGCCCTGCTTTTCCCCACACTGAAAGACAGCAAGTAGCTGCTTGGCCACGGGTAATTTGGATTTAATTGTGTTTGCTTAAACCATGCATTCCACTCCCAAACCGTAAAAATGAATCCTAGAAATCTCAAAGACTTGCAAAGTCTAGAGCCTATGTCCTGTGTGCCTTCTCAAGGGAAGAGTCCCAGGAAAGCTTCATCACAACCTGTGTGTTAACCTCTGATATCCTTCTAACGCACTCCACACGCTCAGCAGCACCTCATGTTAAAGCATTATACAGCAGATCAAAAGATGCAGACAAAGTGCCTCCAAGTAGTGACACCATAGCCAGTTGTGAGAGGAGGTGAGTCAGAGGAAGCAAGAAGGGATTCCCAAAGCCTTTCCTCTCGTTGGCATATGGCCCGAGGTGCTTCCAATCATTCATTCTTTTCAACAAACTTTCACTGAGCACTTAATATATGCTGAAGAGAGTAAGGTAGAGTAGTGAGGGCACAGGCTGGAAAGTTGGTGGGCCTGAGTTCAATAAATGGCTTTGCAACTTTCTAAATGAGTGCCGGTGGGCAAGTCACTTAACCCCTTTAAGCCCGACCCATAGTACGAGGTCGGTGAAGATATGTCAAAGAAATAACTAAGTTTTTTTTCTTAATCTGTAAGCCACGGCGATCAGGCCCTACCTTGTAGGGCTGTAGCAGATCTGATGAGAAAATGGATGGATAGTGCTTTACTAGTAGGCGTTCTTTCCTAGTCATCGGTGGTCTCCAACCTTTGATCTCATGGGGAAGGCAGACCAGGAAATCAACAATTACTACTCTGCAGTGTGATTGAAAACCAAACCATAGTCGGGTGGAGGAGGTACACGGTGGTGAGATTCAGACAAGGCTTCTCAGGGGAAACTACCCTCGAGCTGCTTTAGAAGGCAGGTGAAACCTAGCCAGGCACCAGAAGGGAGGAATGGCGTTCCAGGCAAAGGGACTGGAATGTATAGAAGCAGAAGCAAGGTGTGTTTCGACGTTGGGGCCTGAAGAAGCAGGCCATGTGCACAGCTGCCAGGTCTCACAGGCTCACAGGAGGAGCCTGAACCGTGCCCTGAAAGCTGGGAGCTATGAAGAGCACATGAGGACACTTTGGCCCTTCAATTCAAACCAAGTGACAATGACGGAGGCTGTGATGCTGTGATTTATAAGAAGACATACAGATCTGATACTCATCCCCATTTCTAACTCAGAGCTCCTACAACTATTGGAATTTCCTAAGTGACAAGAGCAGTAAAGGCGTAAATGAGGTGACTTGGGGCCGGGTGGCAGGAGAATCAACCATGAGATTAGAGGGTTAGAACTTTCTGTCCCACCCCCTTTACCTCCAGGTAGAGAAGAGGGGCTGCAGGTTGAATCCATAGCCAGCAGCCAATGACTTCATCAATCACACATATGTAATGAGGCCCTCATACAAATCCCAAAGGACAGGGTGCAGAGGGGTTCTGGGTGGGTGAACACACAGAGATGTGGGGACAGTGGCACGTCAGGAGGGGACATGGAAGCTCCGTGCCCTTTCCCCACACTGTACCTGAGGCAACTCTTTCATCAAGCTCCTCCTGAGTTACATCCTTTTATTACAAACCAGTAATCTAGTGAGTAAAATGCTCCTCTGAGTTCTGTCAACCACTCTAGCACATTCATTAAAGGAAGGGGACCCTTAGAACCTCCGATATCTACAGCTGGTGGGTCTCAAGCACAGCTGACCACCTGGACTTGAGATTGGCATCTGAAGTGTTGAGGGGGCACGGAGCACGGTCTTGAAGGACGGAGCCCTAACCTGCAGGATCTGATGCTGTCTCCAGGTACATAGGGTCAGAATTGAATTGAATTATAGGACCCCCAGCTGGTGTCAGGGAGCTGTTTGCTTGCATGTGTGGGAACGGCCCCCCCTCCGCCACACATCCCCCCGACACAGGTTGGAATTGGGTGCAGAATCTTTAGGAGCATAGGTAAGAAAGAAACCTGTCGGCAGGAAACCACCCCCCACCACCCCCATTGCTGCTGGTCAGTGGGAGGTTCCGGGAGCCAGCTCTTACAGAAGCCACCAGAAAATCTGGGGGAGCCACCAAGAAACCTACCACTCCCCTGAAGCACTCAACTGTAAAGGACTTGTGAAATCTTCGTTTTCCTATTCGCAGCTTAGGCTCTTCAGTCCTGAATTCCTGAATGTAATGGCTAATCCCATCTGCTTTTACATTTTCAGCTTTTCATCCAGGAGCCTTTTATCTTAACATTTTACCTCTTCTGCTTTTATGTTTTTATCCTTTTATCTTATTAGCTTCTAGCCTTTTATCTTTTATCTTTATTCTAAATGTTACCCATTTTATTTCCCTTATCTTATAAAGATTTTAAATGGATTTTTAACTAATACTGCGTTCCTTTTCCTTTACATATTTTTTTTTTCTCGCCTTGATGGCAACATTGTAGCTATATTCTCCTGGTAACTTTCTAGCTTCCTTTTATTTTAAAAGACTGCCTTCCTCCCTTTCTCATTTTCCTCTTCCTCCCCCATCTTTGCCTTCTTCCTCTTCTTCTATTTGACCCAGTTTGTATTTGTTTTTTTAATGTCTGAGAAGACAAATGCTGGTCGGGAAGGAAGGGTGGTAAGAGGCTGCCCGTGGACAGAGGAGGCGAATGTCCGCCTCAGGGAACTGCAGTGCCTCCCCCAGGCTGCTCAGCCACCCCTGAAATAGAACCTGAACTCTTTCCCCCCTACCGGCAACTCACACCCCGCACCCCCAGCTCCACCAATAACTTGCTGGGCCCTTTAATGTGTGGATTAGGAGAGAGAGAAAGGAAACTTGCCTAAGAGAATAATGGGCTAACCCCTTCCAGGGTTATGGTTCTGTGACAGAGTATACACACACGAGTTACTGCCATAGTTCTTCTTTCTGACATTGTATCCGTCAGACCTTCTGGGAAGTTTTGCATGTGTAGAAGCTGTGTGTGTGTGTGTGTGTGTGCGTACACATGTATGTGCATCTTCTCCTTTAAGAAGATGAGATTATGCTGTACATACTATAAGGTAATATGCTTACATCATTTACTTAATTACAAATACATTTCCACATCAGGGAAACTCATCCAACATGATTTATTTTTAATTTTTTTTACTTCAATATGATTTTTAATGCTTATCCCATTTTATGGGTGAACTATAATTTGTGTAATTCCTGTCATGTCATTTGTAGATCCTAGAACCAATACAGCAACCAACATCTTTGTAGCTACATTTTTGGGCGCACGCAGGACTATTTCCTTCAGTGAATTTCCTAGAAAGAGTCTTCCTCAAGACTGTGCACGTCTTCATGTGTTTTTATATTGCCTAACCGCCCTGCAAGAAGGGCATATCAATTTCGTAACATCAAAAGTACTGGTTTCTACACAGCCTCCCAGGTATGAGGCTGATTATTCTTTTGAATTATTCTTTGTGACCCTCGCCAATGTGATAGCTGAAAAGTGACACGCGTTTGCATTTTGTAGATTCCCCGTGAGGTTGAAGATCTCATATGGACACATTCCTGGCTCCACCGTCATCCCTTCCCAAACTGCTTTTCCCATCCTGAACTTTGGAGTATTGCCCTGAACATACATCGGCCGACACCGTGAAGAAAAGTCCCACAACACATGTGTTTGTATTCACTGTAAGAAGGTTGTGAAGGGTTTGGGTCACTATGAAAAACAATGTCTTTTCTTAGGACCCACTTTCGTACTAGGAATAGCTGTGCTTTTTATGAATATCCAATTTATTTTTATCTTTTTTTTTTAAAGATTTTACTTATTTATTTGACAGAGAGATAGAGAGAGAACACAAGTAGGCAAAGAAGCAGGCAGATGGAGAGGGAGAAGCAGGCTCCCCGCAGAGCAGGGAGCCCGATGCGGGACTCGATCCCAGGACCCTGGGTTCATGACTCGAGCCGAAGGCAGCCGCTTAACCGACTGAGCCACCCAGGCGCCCCTCCAATTTATTTTTATCTTATTGATACTATGGAATGTGCAACTGACTGCATTGTCTTTTTTTTCTTTCCCAGCAGCAGCTAGAAAGCTCAGAGCCAGTTTTCCTCCAACCTCGAGCAAGTTTATTCTACATGCCTGTTTGTGTACCGACCTCACTCTTGGCTCCTTCTTATCTTTCCAACCCTTATTTCCCCTTTGTCATATTTTCTTCATATTTCAAATTGGATTGCATCTTGTTTGCCAGGCATTATGCAATGCTGGGCATAAATAAATAAAACATGGTACTCTCTGAGTTGATGGGGGCTCCTTGTGGTTGGTGCCATCCCAGTGCCTTAGCAGTCACTGATACGGAGCCAGCGTGGGGCTTCCCAGAGTTCTTCACATCATGGTGAACATTGAAAATGATGATGTTGGTATGATTACTGACGTAAATGGAGGAGATGCTCAGAGGCAGAGGAGATGGCTGAGGGGTCCTATCCCCACCCTGTCCCATTCCCCAGGGTGGAGAAGACCATTATATCAGAATTCCTGTAGCCCTTTGGTGGCACATATTCAGCCACAGAGGCACTGGGCTCGTGGGGAAAAAAATACCTCACAAAAGTAAAACTAATAAAAGTAAAATAAAAGTCATTCCATTTTTGTGCCTACTTCAAAATAAATGCTGTTCCCCCCCACACACACAAAGAAATGTTTATTCTGTAGATATACTACAAATAAAATAAGAACAATTCCCTGTATGGAGATAACATATGGATAGCTGCTACCCTTCCATCCTTTCTGGAATTTGTGCCTGCCTATCCCTTCTTCCTTCTTTTTTTCCCCATGTTCCTTTAATAGTGTTCACTCTCTTCTCAGAGCCTAAAGGGGGCATTTTCTATTCATGGCATTCGTGGAGTCTTTCGCTCTTCATTTCCTTGGCTTGCTCCTGGCTATCCCTTTCTCTTTGCTGCAGACTCCACAAACTCTGCCCCCCTCCCCAATTTTTTCTCAGCAGCATCCACCTTCTCCAAGTCTTGGTTCTCTCTCCCATCAAGACTGGCATCAGAGTAGGATTCAGACAACTAAATTCAATATTTTTGCTCTTTCACAGGGGCAGAGGTGAATTAGAGGTTCACCATACATGTTTCACTTTCCTAGGCACACAACAAAGCCACCTTTCCTAACCCACATGCACCCGGGTGGGATGCAGGATTGCATTTCACCAATGGAATGTGAGAGAATTGGTGAGGTCACTTCTAGGCCAAGGAGCTAAGAGTGTGTTTTTTTTTCCTCTCTTTCTCTCTTCCCTCATCTACAGCCAGATCATACCAGGGGACCTCAAAGTCCCATTCTCAAGATGGCAAAGCCACAGAGTGGGAGGAGTATGGATCCCTAAATGACTGTATGGAGCAGAGTTCCCTACTAACTGCATTAGATGATGGCATGGTGGGGAAATCAACTGTTAGAGTCTAAGATCACTGAGATTTGGGGAACTGTTATTATAACAGATAGTATATACTAATTAACATATCCATTTTTCTTGTTGTTTCTAAAGAAAGAAAAAATAGGGCTTTCTAACTTTTTTTTTTTTTGAAGATTTTATTTATTTATTTGACAGAGAGAGACACAGCGAGAGAGGGAACACAAGCAGGGGGAGTGGGAGAGGGAGAAGCAGGCTTCCCACCGAGCAGGAGCCCAATGCGGGGCTCGATCCCAGGACCCAGGGATCATGACCCGAGCCGAAGGCAGACGCTTATGACTGAGCCACCCAGGCACCCCCCTTTCTAACTTTTTTTATAGCTTGTTCTTATTAATCACAGGGGAACAAGATTAAAAAAAAAAAAAAGCAGGAGAGGTTTCAGAATTATCAAATTCTTAGAACAATGTTTCCCAAAGAGTGGTTTGTAGAACACTAGTTAGTGCTCCAGGAAGTACATGGTAAAAAGTGGAAAAGCGGGCTTTCTAGCTTAATAAGATTAGGGAATGCAGAATTAGAAGAAATAGGCTTCCCTGCTGCAGGACTTCTCAGAGCCTTTAATATAAAGCTGTACATTGTGATTCTCCACAAGGGGTCTCTGTGGAACAAATTTGTCTCAGCCTGAGAGACTGAAGATCAAATCTGAGAACAGAACAAGAACTGGCTCCTTTCAGATGTGAGATCTGTACCTCTGAGTACCTTTAGATGCAGAAATTCTATTCCATTGGAACTCTGCCATAGTGTAGAGTTCCTTCTAAAACTGACCTTCTAAGGACTTCTTACTCCCCAGAAGAGGAGCCAATCCAGAGTTGACTGTTCCATCATCTGCCTTGTCATCATGCACCAAACCCACCAGTTTTGGCAGTGCCTCCACCCCAGCATAAGCAACAGGCCCCTCCCACTTCTGAGCTCCTGCTACATGAAACAATCATGGCCTCTTTCTGGGAAGGCAGTAGAAATGACCGTCTCTGACTGCTCAACAGCTACTACAGTTGAATAGTTGATCGGGTACAACTAGAGAGAAGGATGGTGAAGGGCATACTGTGTGTGGCATGAAGGGAAAGAGTGAGAAAAGACCATAGAATGGAGAAAACCCAATGAGGAAAGCAAACAACTGGAGCATGTGCTTAATGATAGTCCAGGGGGGCAAGATGTGTTGTTGTCCAAATTCCATATGAGCATATAGGAAGCCAACTGCCTACAAGCTTCCTGGCAAACAGAGTTGAGATTTGCATAGATTTCTGAAGGGGAGACTGTCTGAACTTGCCCTGAATCACATTCAACTGAATGTTGTAATGCTATAGTCTTCAAGCCTCAACAGCAACTCCAAATGTAACACCTGCCTCTGCCTAAAATCCCTAGACTCCATCCCCAAGGGGGATCACAGAGCACAGATCTCAGCAGACAAGACTGCTTGTGAGATACTTTTAAGACACATTACATATGCATTTTAGGTTTTTGGAAGATTGCTAGCACCAAGGCTAGGAGAGGCCTCTGTCAGCTCCAAACCAGAAGGAACCACTGTCATCCCCAGAAAGGAAGCAGAATAAGGCCTGGCCACAGGCCTGCAGCCAGTGGTGCTCACTAATGACCTTTACATCTATGCACTAATGGAGGAACAAATGCCAGCTGATGTTATAGAAGTCACCCAGCACCCAGGACCCTGGACTGCTCCTTCCTCTGTGTTTCCCACAGTACCAGCCATACTGGAGTTCAATAGATAGAAGTAATTCAATAATCAATAATCCAAAGAGGTGAAGTAGGATGGAATACGTGCAATAATGCATTTATGATCTCTAACTCTAACTCAAGTAGCCAACAGTCTCTTTTGTTCACCTTTGGTTTCTTCACTGTATCTCCTAAGTGTGTTTAATTGTTTGCCAGCATCATGATCTCCTGGGTACTTTTTTTTTTTTTTTTAGAGAGAGAGAGAGAGCACGTGAGCAGTTGGGGGAAGGGAGGGGAGAGAGAGAGAGAATACCAAGCAGGCTCCATGCTCATCATGGAACCCAGTGCAGGGCCCAATCCCACAAGCCAGAGATCACAACTGAAGCTAAAATCAAGACTCAGACACCCAACAGACTGAGCTATCCAGGCACCCCTCCTGGGTACTTTTTTAAAGTGCAATGCCCAGGCCCCTGATTAGACATTTCAAAGCAGAGCCAGAGAGAAGAGCCCAGGAACCTGCATTCGGAAAACTCTGCCCAAGAGATGCTTCTGCACACACAGTCTGAAGAATGCTGCTCTGGGGTTTGCACTCCCAGCAGTCACCCCTCTCACCAAGAATGAATTGCAGCCCTACCCCACATGCTCACCTCCTGCTTCCCTGAGAACACCAGAGCTACCCACTGGCACTCCACCCCCCTCCACCAAGCCAGTGGGCCCTTGCCTCTGAGGCAGAATTGTATCCTTCCCACTCTTGCCCCAAATCCCACCTCTCCTGCCTCATCCAGGAAATTGCTCAATCATATGTACTTCAACCCACAAGTACTGCCAAATGAGATTCCTGTCCTGCTCCTCCATCCATGAGAACCCTCAGAACATCCCCATTCTTTGGGGGTTTTTTCCCCTTTACAACCAAATCTGTTAAACCTACTGCCTGCACCTGTTCTCCTCATTCTCTACCTCCTACTCACTCTTCAATCTTCCACCGTCAGACTTCTCCCCACACCACTCTACTGAATCAAATCTGCAGCATTTGTCATGAAAATAATGATATATTACACCCAAAGGGTACTTTGCAGTTAATAAAATACTTTCACACACATTTTGCCATTTGGACTTCGTGACTCCGTGAAAAAAAGTATGTCATATCTCAGAGATTCCCAGATTTCAGTGTACATTATTGTGCCACCTTCCCAATTTTTGCCATATCTATTGGTCCCACATTATTATCTACTTAGCGTTTTCCTTAAAATGACTCACATATTTTAACTTGTTTATTTTGAAAGAAAAATGTATGTAAGTGGAGAATCAATATCATTTGTCATAAATAAGAGGAACCGGTATAAAGAAATTCAGTGAAAACAAAATAATGTGATTAAATTTTAAAGTCAAAGTGACTCTCGCCTGTGGGATGATAGTCAAAGGTAGACTTCTGAGCCCCTGGGGAGAGTCAGCTCTCTGGCTTCCCCACTGCTCCCACCCAGGGTGTAAGAAGCCTCAGCCCTACTGAGCTCCCTCATGGCCTTTCTGGATTCACAGAGCCTGGTTTACTTGCAAGTGGTCAATATCAACCCTTTCCCCTCCCCAAATACCAGGTCTTTCCCAGCACCTAGACCCAGACACAGGGCCCCAACCACTGTCCAGCCTTGGGGGGTAGGGAAGAATCACCACACCTGTTCTCCCATAAGGATCTCAGCAGATCCCAGGGCCTCACTCACATCCAGTTGCCCACAGGTTTCTGCCATAGCCCCAGGAGAGGCAAAGAATGAGGGGTAAAGGCCCCCTTCAGGTGGCCATGTTTTTAGCATCTCTTCTATAATTCTAGCTGGAAACTATCAATTGCCAAGGCATTGAGCCCAAAGACCATTCACACCTTGTTTAAGAATGAAATCATCATTCTTCTGGTTCCTGGGTGGCATAGTCGGTTGAGGGTCTGACTCTTGGTTTCGGCTCAGGTCTGATCTCAGAGTCATGAGATCAAGGCCCCACATGGGGACATGGGGCTCCACATTCAGCATGGAGTCTGTTTGAGTTTCTCTCCCCTCTTCCTCTGCCCCTCCCCACTGTGTGCTCTCTCTCACTGAAATAAATAAATAAATCTTTAAAGGTGAGATCATCACATACATTTGATGGTTATTATCAAGAAGAAAGAAAGAAAGAAAGAAAGAAAGAAAGAAAGAAAGAAAGAAAGAAAGAAAGGAAGGAAGGAAGGAAGGAAGGAAGGAAGGAAGGAAGGAAGGAAGGAAGAAAGAAAGAAAGAAAGAAAGAAAGAAAGAAAGAAAGAAAGAAAGAAAGAAAGGGAGAGAGAAAGAAAGAAAGAGAGAGAGAAAGAAAGAATCAAGTGTTGGTGTGTATGTGGAAAAATTAAAACTCTTGTGCATTGCTGCTGGGAATATAAAGTGGTGCAGCCACTGTGGAAAACAGTATGGTGGTTCTTCAAAAATTTAAGCATAGAATTACCATGAAGCTGAAATTAAGCTGGAAAGATCCAGCAATTCCTCTACACAAAGGGATGGAAAGTAGGGTCTTGAAGAGCTATTTGTAAACCTGTATTCATAGCAATATTATTCACAATAGTCAAAATGTGGTAACATGCAAATGTCCATCAATGGATGGAATATTATTTAGCCTTAAAAAAGAATGAAATTCAGATACATGCAACAACATAGTTGAACCTTAAAGACACTATGCGTAGTGAAATAAGCCAGTCACAAAAGAACAAATACTGTATGACTCCACTTATATGAGATACCTAGAGTAGTCAGATTCATAAAGACAGAAGGTAGAAGGGTGGTTACCAGGGGCTCTAGGGAGGGAGAAATGAAGAGTTATCTCTATGGGTACAGAGTTTCAGTATGGGATGATGAAAAGTTCCAGAGATGGATCGTAATGACGGTTGCACAACAATGTGAATGTATTTAATGCCACTGAACTTTATACTTCAAAACAATTAAAATGGCAGATTTTCTGTTATACATATTTTACCACAATTTTTAAAAAATGAGATCAGCATTTATATGTTAGAAAGGTGTTAAAATCAGATTAGCACTGAGTTGAGACTTCCTACTTGGCCAAATCAAGACTGAAATTGAACTGGAGAGCAGATAAGTTTCCCACCATGTGATTCAATATTATCGAAGGTCACATTCCAGCATCTCCAAAACCACCAGTAAAATGTTTACCAAGTTTTGAGAAAACACTCTAATAATATCTTAGATACTTGATACGCAGATAAGGACACTGAATCCCAGACACAATAGATATCATAAGTGAATTTCCCAAGGTCACACATAGTCAATGGCTTGATCTAGGTTGTCCTAAGTCAGCCCCATTAACTCCTAGTGTTCCTTCTCACCTTCTCTCTTTTCTTCTCCTTTGGTATCCAAGACACTGAGCTCTTTTTGTTTTCCTCCTACCCATTTTTCTTTCTCTATTTGTTTTTTTTTGTGATTAAAAACAATTAATAGACTTTATATATTTAAGCAGTTTTAGGTTTACAGAAAAACTGAGCTGAAAGTACAGAGAATTCCCATATGGCACTGAAAGTACAGAGAATTCCCATATGGCACTGAAAGTGTTTCCCCCCCCCCCAGTTTCCCCCCAGTTTCCCCCATTGGTAACATCTGCATTAGTGTAACACATTTGTTATCATTGACGAGCTAATATTGATACAACATTATTAACTAAAGTCCATAGTTTACATTAGGGTTTACTCTGTCTTCATACATTCTGTTGGTTTTGAAAAATGTATGATGACTTGCATCCACCATTACAGAATCATACAGAATAGTATGATTCTGTTTCACTACCCTAAAAACCCTCTGTTTCTTTCTCTTTTTTTGCCTAAGTCAAACAGTTCCCCAAAGTTCTGATCCTGATCCATATCTCTTCTTGTTCTATTCTCTTACTTGGGGGATCATTTTCATCCCCACATTCTCAGGGACCACTTCCATTCTGACAACTCCCTAAGTTAAACGTCTGCTGGCCTGCTGCACATCTCCACTTGGATGTCAGAAGCAAGCCAGCTGTGTACTCAGCCCCCAGCTCCTGACCACCTATTTCTCTTAATGACAAGGCACCCTCCTAGTCACCTCATCACCCTGGAATCAACTTTGACTCTTCCTTCCTTATCCTTTGAGGCAGAGGCCTTAAAAAGAGAGGGGAGGGCACCCAGTGACAGGTTGGAGTCTTGTTCGTGATGAGCTTAGACTCTCTGGCTGCAGGAATCTGTCTTCAAGTCCTCTGACCCATGCAAGGTGAATGGCAAAAATAATGACCTGGTGAGCTAGCAGCCATTTTCACAGAAGTGCTTCTTTGTAGTCAACCTAGCCAAGACCTCTCCCTCTTTTTTCACATCAAACAGGTCTTCCCCTCTCCAGCCCCCACCCCCTGCTGCCTTTGATGTCTTCTCTAGCCCAGGTCTTGGCACTGGTGGGAAAGAAAGTCAGGATGAGACAAGATTCACTGATCACCACTAGAGTGATGGAGCTTATTCTCTGTGGCCAAAGCTCAAAGAATCCATTAAAAGTTTCTTTTAAATATAAACTCCTCAGTTTAATAAGAATGTACTGTACAATGTTAACTATAACTTAATGTTTGCCCTCAAGGAGTTCACTGAAGAGATGAGGAGAAGCCTATGTAAATAAGTCATGAAAATTAAGTGTGACATGTATAGTAATAGAAATTTTACAAGTTTAAAAAAAAAGAAATTTTACAAGTTTAGAAAAAGACAAAGGAGTGCATTGGGTAGAATTGTGGCCAGGTGCATGAAACAAGAAACTGCCAACAGTGACATCAGCAAATCGGGGTCATTTTTCTCAAGTAACAAGAAGTGCAGAGGTTAAGCAATCTAGGGCAGGTATAGAAGCTCTATGAAGCCATCAGGGACCAAACTCTTTTTATTATTCCCCTCTGCTGTTCCTCGTTTGTGACTTTCATCATCTTGCTTGCAAGATTACTGCTTGCATATCCAGACATCAACTATGAGTTTGGGGCAGGAAAAGCAGAAAAAGGTAAAGGTTAAGAGGTATGCACCAAGTGAGACTGTCCCTTTTGACCAAGAAATAAGAGCTTTCCTAGAAGCTCTACCCAGGAAGTACAAGCTTCACATATATTTCATTAGCTTGAATGGTGTCACAGGGCTGCCTTCAGTGCAAGTGAGCCCAGGAATCCCAAATTGTAAGGTGGGTGCACTGCTGAATGGAAGAAAATTTAAGATCAGTAAAAATGAAGATCTGGGACAAACCAGCCATCATATTGTGTGGCTACTCCATCAGCTCTATGAAGAGGTCTACATGGTGAGGAGTTAGGGCATCATGCCAACAACCAGCACTATTATGCCAGCCATGCAAGTGAGGCACCTTAGACCCTGGTGCTCCAGCACCAGTCAAGCCTTCAGATGAGTGTGGCCCAGCTATCACCTAAATGCAGCCTCATGAGAGACCTTAGCCAGAACCACCCAGCTCAGCCACTCCTGAATCCCTAACTCTCAGAAGCAGTGTGACATCTTAAGTGATGATTATTGTTTTAAATCCCTTTCTCAGGGCAACTCATTATGCCGCAATGGATAACTAATATGGAAAATAAGAAAGAAGAGATGGAGGAAACTTGGATTGAGCAACTAGTTGTGCAGGTGGGAGACCGCTTGTAGGTAGAGAGAAGGCATGCACAGCTCACTGAGCAAACACAGTGTGGTCATGGGAGTTGGAAGGAACACCACCACTTCCATCTTGCTTCCATCTATTGCTGGCATGATAGGGGTGAGGTGTTGGGGGAGAGAAACATGAAAGAAGCAGGAGACGAATGCAAGGGCTGGATCATAAGTGGTCTTGAAATTCTTCTTAGGTACCTTGGTTTTATCTTACAGGCAACTGAGACCCATTGAAGGTTGTTAGGAGGGGATAGTCATGATAAGATTATATTTGAAAAAGATCACCCTAACGGTAGTGAGGAACACAACTGAGACACAAGCTTCCTAGAACACTGAAAAACAAGATTCTGTTTATACACTTAGATGTTCCATTTTTGGCAACCATATGGCTTTTTGGTGCTTTAAGTTTTGCAGAGATCATGGACTATTTCCACAGGACCCCAAAACAATAGAGTATTTAGCACCCTTATATCCAAAATACAAGTAGGGGACAATGGGTAGAGTATACCTGCCTGGGTTCTGCGCTTAGACTGGGACCTGAATCATACTCTGCTACTTAGGCAGCACCTCACCATGGGTGACCCTCTGAGCCTTATAGCCCTTGCCTGCAAAATGAGGATAGTAATGAGGCCTCCTGCATAGCAGTGGATAAGCCTCAGAACTATGTAAAGATCCCAGCAAAATGCCTGGCACATGGAAGAGTATACTTAATACTGTTCTGTTGATAATTTTACCTTCAAAAATGTTTCTCGAGTGAGATGGATTGGGCTGAGTGATCCATTTTACAGAGGCAGAAACCAAAACCAAGATGATTAATGTGTACAGCAGTTAGGATTTGAATCTGGGTGTCTTGACTGTCAGTCCAATGCTACTCTACTCAGCCAACACACAGCCAAGCAATCACACTGTCACTTCTTTTGGGGTGGTAAGAATAAGAGTTGAGAAACACTTAGGAAAGATGAAATGAATAACTAAAATAAGAGCAAAGGATTATTTCCACAAAAATGATCTTTAGTCTTCTCTCCCCTGCTTCCAACTTACAAATCTCCAGTCCAACTTTCTTTATTCTTTGCTCTTATTCATAATGTGCCATAAGGCAGCTGACAGAAAATGATGCACTCTTCTGAGAATTACGTCCTTTTACTCCCCTAACTGTTGAGTAAGAAGAAATCAGCACTTGGTTTTGTCACATATGTTACAGGTACATTATTTTAATTCAGAAGAAATTGAGGACATAACATGTGCTGGTTATTGGGTACTTAAAAAGATACATAAGCCAGGTCTCAGCCTGGAGGAGTCTAGTATTTAGTGGGAAAGTCAGACCTTGAGCAAATACCTATCATGCCGGATGATAAGCCCTACCCTAGAGGATAAACACCCTGCCCTGAGGAGCCCAGACGAGGGAACAGTTCAGTCCGTTCAGAGTGGAGGTAAGGAGGATGGATGGATGGCCCCTAAAGTCATAATAAGGGCACACTGGAATTAGGTTTTGAAGAAGGAGTGGAAGCCCACCAAAAAGATAGGCATTTGAGCCAAAGGGGGTTAGCATGAGTAATGTCCAGGGGCATAGATATGTAAACTGTTTGGGAAATACAAAGTATTTTGGCCCTGTCAGAGGGAAGGGCATGCAGGCAGAGTGGGAAGAGATGAAGCTGGAAAGAAAGGCCCTCACTAGGGAGGTTAGGCTTCATTCTGAAGGCAGCGGGAAGCACCTGGAATGTCTGTAAACATTACGTTCAGCTATTGGACTTCGGAAGAGGCACCTACCATGGGCTTCTCTTTCTGACCACTCCTCTGGTCTTCCAGTACTGGGGTTCTTCACACAGCAGGCACCCACGGGGCAGGCGAGCATCCATTTATTAGGGACTGAGTCTGTCTTTCTTGTGAGCCCACTGGAGTCACAAATGAGAAATAATGTGAGTAAATCACATGACCAAAAGACATTTAATCTGGGCCAAATCCATTTGGTCATGAGGGTGCTTTATCAAGAAAGCAAACCCACTGCCAAGATAAAGGAGGAGAAAGCTCCTAGGGTTGATTTATGCTTGCCCAGAACAGCAATGTCACTGCGTTTCACTTTCCAGCCAGTCACTGCTCCCTGGCCACTTGAATGCCCCACGCCCCTGCACAGGACTACTTGGAAATGGAACAGCACCTTCCAGACATGGCACCACACGGATAGCACCAACCAAGCAGAAAGGCTCTGCGGTTCACAAAAGTTGTCCCAAGTCTCCCCTCCATCCTGGGCTCATGATGCAATTACAGCCCTCACGGTGGCCTCATCTGGGGGCCAACCAGGGTGCTCCACAGAGACACCAGGCGCCACGAGGACTGAAGATATTATTTATCACCTGTAGCTTACAGGATTGCAGGAGGAGGAAAACCTAGAAAACTCCAAGCATCCCATGGTTCAAGGAACACCCTGCCCAAATATTATTCTGCGCCAGGCGTTTACTGCCCTTCTCCTCCGTGCTCTGGATTCCGGCTCTGGGGCATTGCCATGCCCTGTGGGAGGAAGCCCCTGGCATCTCCACCAGCCCATCTAGCCCTCTCAAGTGACATCGGACCGAGCCAAGGAGCATACCAATCTAGCCAGCAACGGCCGCCTCACTACCCAGGAGACACATAAGTATCTCGGGGCCAGGACCTCACCCTGTTTTGTAACATAAGCACTTTCCACGCAGGGTACATAAGTCAAGGAGGGTCTGATTGTGGACTCCAAATAGTCCCTATTGCAGTGTTATTGTAGCCTCCCCTTCTTCCTCCTGATTACTCCACTCAACATAATCTACAGCCTTCAGCGATAAACCTGCTGGCGCTCAATTTATAGGCAAACAATTCCCGTCTCTTTTCAGCCACTTATCTTTTCCAGCAGTCAAAGAAAAACTATATATAGTGTCTCTCTGGCGTCTAATTCTCTTTCTCTCTCTCTCTCATTCTCTCTCTTTGACACAAGGGAGACATCGAGTTTTCACGTGGGGTAAAAGAGTCGAGTCTAGCTTCTCCCTGGCACATAGCAAATAGCTGCGCACCAGGGCAGGGTGGGCGGGTGATGCACGACTGCGTGATGAGCCCCAACACACAAACTCGGATGTGATAAAAGCAGAATCAGTGTTAGGAAACAAAACAGCAATGATACCAATTAATAACAGCAGTCCTTTACAGAAACACTGCTTCTTCACGGGGCTTGGTGTCATGGAAATGGCATGGGAGGTCTGTGCAGTATTTTATTTATTAAGCGTTTTTAAAATATCTGATCGCATTCCTGTAACAATCCTAGAAAGCAGGCAGAGATGAGAATTAGCCTCATTTTTAGATGAGAAAATAGATCCAGCAAATCTGTTTGCCAATGGTCCTAGCACTACTCAGTAGTAAAGAGAAGGATAAAATGGACAGGTTTCTGACATTTAATCCATTGCTTTTCTCATTCACTCTTTTGTAGTTTTGTCCACCTTAGGCTAACTCAGTTGTACCCACGCTCAGTTACATACACACATCCACACATTAACTATAAGTACTCAAGCAGGAGAAGCCGGGAAAAGTCAAAACATCTCCCTGTGCCAACATTTATAATATTCTCTATCCTCTACGTAGATGCAGTTAGTCACTGCTAACAAAATGTTTTTAGCACTGCAGAAGGAAAGCTAAAATTAATCAGAAGTCAGCAAAAGAAACCTTCACTCAGTTGCATATTTTCTGCTCTCTACTTTTGGAGAAAAATATAAAATCCCCAGAAAACAAGTAGATAAACAGGGCTTTTTCAAGGCTATGCCCCAGATTACTCAGCTTTATTCCCAAACCTGCATTTTTAGTCCTTTATTCTATGAACAGAAAGTGAGCATCCCATTTGCTATCCCTTCACCTACTGAAACAGGAAAGAGATATGTAGTTTAGGCAAAATAGAATCAAGAATTAAAAACTAAAAGGGGTTTTGCTTATGACAAATTAAAAGAACAAAACTCCCCATTTCCCAAGTGTTACAGGTAATCAAAGTTTTTCTCTATAGGACTCTTGGAGGTTTTTACAAATTTTTTCAGAACAAAATGTAAAAATCACTCATTATAGAAAAGTACCTGCCTATTATTTTTAAATGTGGGTTTTTTTTTTAAGATTTTATTTATTTATTTGGCAGATAGAGAGAGCACAAGCAGGGGGAGTGGTAGGCAGAGGGAGAGGGAGAAGCAGGCTCTCCGCTGAGCAGAGAGCCTGACTCAGGGCTTGATCCCAGGACCCTGAGATCATAACCTGAGATGAAGGCAGATGCTTAACCGACTGAGCCACCCAGGCACCCCTAAATGTGTTTTTAAAGACTAGACTTATTCTTTACCCCAAATTCCAGATCAAATTCCATCAGAAATGCTACAATGACAAAGTGTTTCATTCCCAACCTTTAGTCTTGGACCTATTTGGTTCTAACAAGACTTTTTACCAGCAACACTTCTTGCACATGGATTGTGTTGGGACTCCTGTGTCATATAGGTCCAGGAAAGAGGGGGTTCCAACAAACTGTGGGGTCAAATTCCAGACATATGAGGTGCTCAACAAGGGTGTGTCAGATGGAGCACAGAGCCACATGCAATTCAAGAGTAAGGAAAGCTATTTTGACCCAAAACAGGAAGAGAGCCCTGGGGCCCAGACAGAAAGATCTTGGTCCTCGTGGAAGAGAGAAGCTAAGTGAAGTTGGCCCTTGGAGCAGACAACACAGGCTCTGCTCTGTTCCTGAGGAGCTCATGGTCTAACGGAATGAACCACCAAGTTGATAAGCACTCTGCATGTGAACAAAGAATGACTGGGCTCAGGAGGGGTTGTAAGTGAGCCTGCCTGATAGTGTAGTTCAGGCAAGGTATCGTACATGAAGGTAACCTCCCAGAATGGAGACTTGCAGGATTTTTCTAGCAAGAATCACTTGAACACAGTTAAAGAGATTGCAGTGGGTTGAATGGGGGCCCCCAAAAGTATACCCACATCCCAGTCCCTGCAACCTGGGAATGCAGCCTTATTTGGAAAAGATGTAAATGAGTGAAGGATCTCAAGATGAGGTCATCCTGAAAGATCTGAGTGGGTCCCAAATCCAATGACAAGGGTCACACAGAGAAGAGACCCACAGAGAGAGGAGAGGGCCATGTGAAGAGGGAGGCAGAGATTGGAGGGCTGCCGCCACAGCCAAGGAACCCCTGAAACCACGAGAAGCTGGACGAGGCAGGGAAGGAGTCTCTCCTAGAGCCTCAGAAGGGAGTGCAGACTTGCTGACACCTGATTTTGAACTTGTGGCCTCCAGAATGGTAAGAGAATAAATTTTGGTTGTTTCAGGCCACCAATTTTGTGCTAATGCTTGTGGCAGCCACAGGCAACGAATGTAGGGGTGTGAGAGGAAGACTGGCCCTGGGCTCTGTTCTCCGGGGCCGGGGCGGACCCCTGTGGGCTCCAAGTTCCCAGACTCCTGTGCTTTCCAGTGGGCTCAGCCGACAGAATGCGCTTGGCGGCAAGGGCAAAAATGAACTATTGGGACTTCATCAAGATAAAAAGCTTTTGCAAAGCAAAGGAAACAGTCAACAAAACCAAAAGACAACCAACAGAATGGGAGAAGATATTTGCAAATGACATATCAGATAAAGGGCTAGTATCCAAAATCTATAAAGAACTCATCAAACTCAACACCCAAAGAACAAAGAATCCAATCAAGAAATGGGCAGAAGACATGAACAGACATTTTTCCAAAGAAGACATCCAAATGGCCAACAGACACATGAAAAAGTGCTCAATATCGCTCGGCATCAGGGAAATCCAAATCAAAACCTCAATGAGATACCACCTCACACCAGTCAGAATGGCTAAAATCAACAAGTCAGGAAACGACAGATGTTGGCGGGGATGCGGAGAAAGGGGAACCCTCCTACACTGTTGGTGGGAATGCAAGCTGGTGCAGCCACTCTGGAAAACTGTATGGAGGGTCCTCAAAAAGTTGAAAATAGAGCTACCGTATGATCCAGCAATTGCACTACTGGGTATTTACCCCAAAGATACAAAAGTAGGGATCCGAAGGGGTACGTGCACCCCGATGTTTATAGCAGCAATGTCTACAATAGCCAAACTGTGGAAAGAGCCAAGATGTCCATCGACAGATGAATGGATAAAGAATATGTGGTATATATATATACAATGGAATATTATGCAGCCATCAAAAGGAATGAGATCTTGCCATTTGCAATGACGTGGATGGAACTGGAGGGTATTATGTTGAGTGAAATAAGTCAAAAAGAGAAAGACATGTATCATATGATCTCACTGATATGAAGAATTCTTAATCGCAGGAATCAAACTGAGGGTTGTTGGAGTGGGGGGTGGGGTGGGAGGGATGGGTGACTGGGTGATAGACACTGGGGAGGGTATGTGCTCTGATAAGCACTGTGAATTGTGCAGGACTATTGAATCTCAGATCTGTACCTCTGAAACAAATAATGCAATATATGTTAAGAAAAAAAAAAAGAAGAAGAAGAAGGTAGCGGGAGGGGAAGAATGAAGCGGGGGAAATCGGAGGGGTAGACAAACCGTGAGAGACGATGGACTCTGAAAAACAAACAGGGTTCTAGAGGGGAGGGGGGTGGGAGGATGGGTTAGCCTGGTGGTGGGTATTGAGGAGGGTACATTCTGCATGGAGCACTGGGTGTTGTGCACAAACAATGAATCATGGAACACTTCATCTAGAACTAATGATGTAATGTATGGGGATTAACATAAGAATAAAAAAAAAAAAAAGAAGGCACTTGGCGGGGGACAGAGGGTAAGAAGAAGGGAAAAGCCAGGGTATGTCTTCCTTCTGCCTCAGCCTCCAGAGGTACACCTCCAGTAGCAGCCATTTCTCTGCCTTGGCTCCCACACCTACCAAATAGCATCCTGTGATTCCACATCTCCCTGGGTGATCCCAGCCCCTGGTTCTAACTAAGTCACAGTAGTTTCCAGAAATAAGGAGTCCAGTGTGATTTGAACACAGGTCTTTTCCGGGAAAGGATAGGGGAAGAGCTTGGAAGAGTAGGCCATGCTGGATTGGGCTGGGCGGGTCCACATACACGGAAAGCCATCAGGGCACCAGAAGCAGAGCTTTGAGGCTCCTCTAACAAAACAAAATCTCAACAGAAGTCACGGGCTCTTATCCCTGACTTGACATCTACTGGTACCCAGCTTAGTCACCATGAAGTCTCCAGACAGTTCCTGGCAGGGGACTGCATTACTTTGTGAGGGCTGCCATAACTAGGTGGCTTAAACAACAGAAATTTACTTTCTCACAGTTCTAGAGGCTACAAGTCTGAGATCAAAGTTTTGGCAGGGGTGGCTTCTTCTGAGGCTTCTCTCCTTGGATTGTAGATGGCTGTCATCAACCTGTGTCTTCACATGATCTTCGCTCTGTACCTTTCCAAGTCTAAATCTCCTCCTCTTATAAGGATACCAGTCATATTGAATTCGGGTCCACCCTAATGACCTCATTTAACTTACTTATCCCTGTAAAGACTCTGTCTCCAAATACAGTCATATTCTGAGGTAGTTGCGGTTAGGGACTTCAATATATGAATTTGGGAAGAACACAAACCAGCCCGTAACAGGGATTTACAGATCCATGGCAGACAGAAATAGTGAGAATCATGGCATGCCCAATAGGAATCAGATGTAACCAGCAGGTGTTCAGTAAGAAACAAAGGTGCTGGGTGGACTTAGGGGTACCTGGCAGAAACTATAAGGTGTTCAACAGGTGTCAGGAGCCCTGCCCAGCAGAAGAGGCCAGAGCAGGGGAAAGGAAGGAAAAAGGAAGATGCCTTGTGGGATCTGACCATATGGACAGCTGGATTCGCTTCTGGGAGCACGTGAGAAGCCAGCAAGCACTTCCAGAAAGCTGGAGTTGAGATTCTAGTGGCTGTTCAGGACGAGAGTGAGCAAAAGAAAGTGTTGCATTATTAATGGGATTTTTTTGTACCCCCAGGTTGATAAAATCTACAAGGTAAAATCTGTGCATTTTGAAAGGGATAAAGTTCGTCCTACCAGCACACCCTCCCCACCACAACACAAACACACACAGATGGTGTCTGGCATCCTTTACACAGCATCCCCGTGGAGATAAAAACAAGAAAGCAGGGCCCACGAGCAGCCACTGCAAGGGAAGACAAAATCAGACAGAGGCAGCGGGAACTTGACGGGCGGCCCGGTTCAGGCAGAACAGCTATGTTTGCGTGTTGGCCGCATGCAGACGTGCTGCAGCTCTAGGACCATAAGCCTATGTCCAAGGGAGCCATATACACGTGCTTTTGCAGATGAGACGCAATTTATTAATATGAGACTCTGCAGGGTGCATAGCAATAAATTGTAATTCGTGACATTTATAAACTGAGATAGCACTAGTGAGGGTCCTGTGAATTGTAATTCTCTCAACCTGACAAATGAACTGCTCCAAGCAGCGACAGCAACAGCAGGGTGAGAGAAATAAATCAGCCCGCTGAACTGGGGTAAGAAAGCAAACAGTTTTATGGGTCTATGGATCTTGAGAAATGTTGATTAAGTCAGATCTGGAATCCCCCCACGGTTGTTTTACAAGCGGCTTTATCCTGGAGACCCCCCAGGCCTCCCCATATTAACCACAATCTCCCAGGAAAAGGGAAATGAGTTATACCGTGTTTGGGGTAGGAAACAAAAATATATTTTTTTATGGTCTTGGGAAAAGGTAAGTCTGACCATCCAAGGAGTCTTCTGTGTTTCCAAGGTCTGTATTAGGAGAAAACTTTATGGGAGGTTTTCCACAACATTGATAACCTTCAGTTGTGGGACCCCTCGTGTGGGAATACGTTTAGAAGAAGCAGAACTCATCAGAGGCTAGCCTCCGAACTCACAAAGTATGGGTTTTACTCAGCAAGGGCAGAAAAAAGAGAATGTGGTGGGCAATATTAAACCAGAGACACTTGAACAAACTGCTTTTAATTACCTTTGTGTCCTAAGAGAACCCATTTGCTATCAAATAACTAATGTGCTAATGACAATTCAGTTCGTCCGTTCTAGGAAATGGTTTGGTTTCAACAAATGGTCACATTTATTCTGAACTGTAGCCTTCAGATTTAAAATGTCATGTATTCAAGACTTATATTCCCTCTAGTTGATCTGAATTCCCAGACAGGAACTATTTAATTCGGAAGTTGAGTTGCAAGAAACACCAGGAGAGAGGCAGCGACTCTGGAGAGGCGAAGGATAGGACTAACACTGATTAGCCACCCATGTGCCAGGGGGGATGCTCAGGCTCTCCTGACCTTCGAGAAGCTACTACCATCTCCTTTTAGACAGAAGACTGAGACTCAGAGAACAACTGAAAAAGGCAGGATTGAACTGAGAACTAAGTTTACACCCTTTCCTTTCAAAGTTGAGAACCCTAGAATCTTCCAGTTGAAAGAGTTCTCTCTTTGTTACCCACCCTTTCTTTCTCCCTACAGATGCAGACCCAACCCGGTCCCAGACCTAGATTACTGTGTCCCTGGTTCTTAACCACCTCCAGGGAAGGAGCAACCACCTCCTCCCTGGGGCGAGAGGCCCAGGACACGCGGTCTGTGGCGCCCATTTCGCAACGTCACCATGTTTGAACAGAAAGAGAAGGTGTTGGGGCAATGCTCCTCACACCCCATTTGAAGGAGAGCCCGCAAGGCCCTGGGAGTGTCCAGTTTCAGGAGCTGGCTGCCTGAAGACTGAGAAAAGCAGGTCACAGCGGTGCTGTGGGGCAGACCCTAACAATTTGTTGCAGCTGCGGGAAACTTCTGAAATGTCTTTCACAGAAGCCCTGACCCCACCAGGAGGGGCCGCGTGTTTGTGGGGCTGCAGGGCCGACTATCCCGGCTCCCCCTGGGGTCTGGCAGATAAGCGGCCGCAGCCATGAAGCCTGCCTTCAAAAACGGATCCTGGGTATGGCCACTTCCTGAAAACACACATTTCCTAATGTTGTGCGAAGTCTGGGCTGATCACCACGGGTGCTGCCACCTGAGCAGAAGCCAGGGGGAGGACGTCTGTCTCGGGAGTCATTGCTCTGGTGAAAAGACTTATCTCGTCTGACTCTCCTCCTCAGGGTTGTGGCCAGGGGCTCCTAAGTGAGGGTTCTCCAACTGTCCCAGTGGACTCATTCCTAAACACATCCACCATCATGTTACCCCCCAGCTCCAAATCTTTCTTGCTTCCTCTCAGCCTAAAGCAGTGTTTGAATGAAGATACAGATCTCCTGGGGTTCCTTTTAAAATGCAGACTGTGGGCGCCTGGGTGGCTCAGTTGGTTAAGCGACTGCCTTCGGCTCAGGTCATGATCCTGGAGTCCCGGGATCGAGTCCCGCATCGGGCTCCCTGCTCGGCAGGGAGTCTGCTTCTCCCTCTGACCCTCCTCCCTCTCATGCTCTCTGTCTCTCATTCTCTCTCTCGCAAATAAATAAAATCTTAAAAAAAATAAAAATAAAAATAAAATAAAATGCAGACTGTGATCTCCTAGGTCTGGGGTGAACCCCGATTCTGCATTTCTAGCAAGCTCTCTGGTGACTAGTATGCTTAATCTTTGGACCACACTTTGAGAGGCAAAGACCCATACCATAGGCCCCAGATTCCTAAACTGGGTGTTAAACACTCTGGGCCACCTCCTTCCACCTCCCACTACCTTCCTAACCTCCTTTATCTCCTCCCCACCTACTTCTTCTCTGCTCCAGGCAGACATCACCTAGCCCTCGGGACACCTTGCTCAACCCACCGCAGGGTTCCGGGCCTACCGTTTCCCTTGCCAGCAAAGCATGCATCCTTCTCCTTGCTGTTCATATCTTTCTCCCATGCAACCCTAGCCTTCCCATAAGGACCATTGTCTTCCTAACAGGAAGAGCTGCTTTCCAGAGTTGCCGCACACAAGGGAACCAGCCCTGCTTTCTCAGGAAGTGTCAAAACCAGGGATTGTTTGGGAGACAAAGACCTGGACCACCTCCCTCCGTATGAAGCAAGCCCAGAAAACTGCCCGGGCTGGCCCATCATTCTCCAGCTGGAAGCCCTGCTCCATGATGGTCATTTTGGAAGCAGCAGACTTTAGCTACGCTCAACTATTTAGGGACCAGAGCGCTTCATGCAGTGAACGGATACAACACTGTGTCCGAGGATCCAGCTGACATAGGTCGAGTTGAAGTTCCTGCTTCACATTGGTGAGGCCAAATAGCAGCTAATGAAAAGTGGATCGTGTACTTTCTAGAAAAATACTTTGTACCGTCTGATAGTTAATTGGGAAATGAACTCTTGGCTAACCTTTGTTTCGATTTAAATATTCAAAAGCCTCTATCTTGACAAAGCCCCCTAAGAAAGGCTATCTGAGGCACTCCTTAATTTTCCCTTTTTGCTTCCAAACAGTGAAACTGCAGCCAAGATTTTCTGGTTATGGAACCTCTTCTGATCCTGATATCTCACTGGCTGTGGAAATTATTGAGAACTGGAATGAAAATTTCCATCTTATCTGCCCTCTGTTATTTGGCAGGGAAGGGTGTGGCGTTAGAGTGTGCAGTGGGGCTTAGGGGAGGTTTAGCCTTGCAGAGACTGCAGTGGGTTCTCTCTTCCCCAGCTTTGCTGTCAGTTGTTTTGAGGGAAATGGGTAACCGGATCTTAGAATCCCTGGATGTGACGAGATAACATTGACTATAGGCAATTCTATTTACTGATAAAAATAATATATAGTTTTCAAATAGTCCCATAATGAGTCACTTCTAAATAGTCAGAAATACGTTTCCTGCAATTCTTCTTCGAGACTTGAATTAATAGTTTTATAAAATTACTCCCCTCACAAAGGTAGTCTATTGAATGCACATAGAATTAGCAACACGGTCTTAAACTTGCCATAACCTAGCCTTTGGGGACCCACCAGATACACATCAAAGTCCAGAGCATATTCTCTAATAAGAAATATATTCTACTTCTAGCTTCTCTTCCTGAAAGTAACAACAACAACAAAAAAAAATAGCATAAGAACAAGAGTTAGACGAAATCTATCAGCAATTTTCCAGATTGCCAGATCACTGCCAAAAGCCAAACATCCCAAGTCACTGACGGATGTCGCTGAAGCCTAATCTAAAATCGTGAGCAAAACTGGGGACTCCTGAAGAAAAAGTCAAGTAGACTTGAATGCCTCATCTTGCTCTGCCACTCAGCTCTGTAACTTTGGGCAAGTCTTTTAAACCCTCTGAACCTCAGTTTCCTTATCTGGAAAATGGGATTAACAACTGCCCCACCTATCTTGCAGAGTGGCCCTGACTGCCAAAAAGATCATCCCCGAGCAAGCACCTTCTTAATTTACAAGGATTTTAATGCCATGTAGTTGGCAGGCAGTATCTTCTGCTGACCTCTTCCTCTGCTGCCCACCCAGCCCTTCCCCCATAGCTTGGTGACCTCTGTAAAGGGAGAAGTGGAAGGAAGGAAAGCGACTGGTATTTTAGAGGAAACAGAATCTTATCCTGTTTCACCATGTGGTTCTTTAAATCTCTCTCTTCCATTTTCCTCACTGAGTCCCCAGACAAATTCTCCAGTCCTATCTTGTTACCTCTCTCAGTAACAGAACTGATTAACTCTAATTAACCTGGACAACCTATCTTTCCCCCAGCCTCAGGAAGTGGAGGCTATCATTGTGTTTCTAAAGGCTCTCTGAAGGGAGATTACTGGTTATCTTCACCAAATGATGGAGAAGGGGACTGAAAAGAATTCTAGGGCCTCCTCCAGGACGAGAAAGGGCTAGAGACCTGTGTTCCCAGGCAGAAAGGTTCTGCCTCCCTAAAAACCCTCTAGGAAGATGGCAGGGCCTCGGGGAGAAATTACAGCCATGGCAAAGCTTTGCCAAGAGAAGGGAGAGCCACCAACCTCCAAGGATGATGAGGATCTGGCAAATGAAATACATCCATGGTCACCCATGTGGACCGAAGACCAGAGGGCCATCCCTGAATGTGCCGGGTGGACATTCACAGGAACTGAGAGGAAGGGGGCATTTCTGGAAGGTCTGAGATTGAATTTCCCACCAGCCTGGCAGGATGGCTACAATAGCATATCAAATTTAATTTAAAGTAATAAAAGAAATGTGACATTTCTTATGCCTGATCATGTGGCACAGAATTCACACGCCTGTTGTTCTTTCTGGGACATTCTGGCAGATAACTCTGCTTTCTTTGGATGCTCCAGAGTTTGGGGGAAACGGTTTTAAAGATCAGCATAAGCGCTTTCTGAAGTTACCTTCCGCTCCCACCCCCAGTGAGAATTTACCCAGGGAAATACCAACCCAGCAAGTATTTCCTTCATAACTTGAAACTCAAACCCTGAGTGGCCTGCCTCCCCTTCACTCACACATATTTCTCAGCAAAGCTTTAGTGGAAGAGAATGTTTGATCTTTCTTATATCCAAAACGTTAAACACAGTAAACACATCAAGAAACAAATATAAAACATCATGACTAGCAAGCACTGTCCATGGTTCCCAGGCAGGAATGAATGTTGAACTGCGACCAACTAAACTCACCATTTGGAAATACATGTATCATTGTCCATATTTTACTCTGAGGAAACTGAGGCCCAGAGGTATTAACTAACTTGCTAAAGATTTCAAGCTATTAAGTGGAAGAGCGAGGACTAGAACCCACCTCTGCGTTCTGTTCTAGCAGGTTACATAATCCCAATTATCTGCCTTCTTCAGCAATATGCTTCTCTGTCAGTGTGTGTGTGTGTGTGTGCGTGCTGGATGTAGAACGGAGAGCACAGATTTTTAACTGTAACCATTGCCATATTTGTTTAACTCTGGGAGGAGAAACTATGAGCTCCAGTAGGCGTCCGCTGAGCTACGGATGAAATGTGCCCATTGCTGATTTAATGTGATAATCAGGGGTGGGGGCCCTGGTGACAGACTGTGATGTATTGGCTGTTGTTCTGCACTTTGATGTTCTTTGGAATTTGTCAAAACTTCACTTCAGCACTCCAGAAAGTGCCATGGCGTCATCTGTCCCTCTCTCTGACCGCAGGAGCAAACGGCAGGGGAGTGGCTGCCACTTGAGTTCAGGTCAGCTCCAGGTCAGAAAGTGGCAGACCTTTCCTGAGGACAGCCGGCGGCAGCCGCTCCCCAAGCTCACCACCACCCACCCAGAAGATTCCTGTCTCTGGGGGATAAACATCTTTGCTGTCCCCAGCTGAAGAGGGACTGCAGGTCCCTCCTGTCTCAGCTCAGTCACAGGGCTTCTGGAGAAAGGAATCATGTTCCATACCCTGGGTCATGGGGGATTGAGCCACAGGCAAGGAAGGAGGGCTTGGAATGCAGGGGGCATGCCGGCTGAGCTCGCTGCCTCCAGAATGCTCCCTCCCAGGGCTGGGAAGCCGGCAGCACGCAGCATCAGACCCCAGCCTCCACCACGACTTTTGGCCACCGTGGTCACGGCAGAGGCAGCAGAAGACAGGAGGGCATGCTGATGCTCAGGTCTCGCGGCCAGATGAGTGAGCCTGGGTCTCGCCAGCTGGAGAGAGAGGCCTGTTTCCCAAGGCTGGTCTGCGCAGCATAAAGATTTTGGAACAATGTTGGCAGCCAGTACTGGGGACCTGTACAGCCATCTTGAGAGCAGCTGACTTCAGAAGGGTCACCCTGTCTTAGAGGTGAGGAATGGCAAATTTTGGTTGCCCCAACTCTCCTGTTGGAGGAGAGAGTGGTTTGCCTAGAAAATCCCATCCCATTATTGGGTGACTTCATGTTGGCCTCTTGAGGAGACTGGATCTATCAGGTAGAATCTCAGTGGGTCCCTGTTACTGTGACATTGGGACCCTTGTTCTAATCTTCCTGGCACAATATGATACCACCTCTACTGAGAAGCCAACCCTCAAGAAAATCAAGAAAAACCATGTAATCCTTCATTTTATTTTTAGCTCTCCAAACCTTAACTCCCACATCTGTAACATGAGGTTTGTAATGTTCTAACCTAGGGAGTTGTCTTAAGAGTTAAATGCGACTATGTACATTAAAATATTTCAGCACAGTGCCTAATGCATACTAGATGCTCAATAAATGTTCATTTGTCCCCTTCTTCCTTGTCCCCTCCCTTTTCTGGATCCACTGTCACATTCTCTAAATGTCCAGATTAAAATGAACCCCATTTTATAATAACCAAAGCTTAGGAAAGATGATGTGATGTTGTCTACCATGACAAAGCCAGGGATTCAGTGTTGTCTTGAGAGACAGCAGGATGCTTCCCACTTCCCAGTCTACTGTTGGAAGCCACATTATTGTCCCCCAAGCTAAGGGTATTATGTTGAGCGAAATAAGTCAAACAGAGAAAGACATGTATCATATGACCTCACTGATATGAGGAATTCTTAATCGCAGGAAACAAACTGAGGGTTGCTGGAGTGGGGGGTGGGGTGGGAGGGATGGGGTGACTGGGTGATAGACACTGGGGAGGGTATGTGCTCTGGTAAGCGCTGTGAATTGTGCAAGACTGTTGAATCTCAGATCTGTACCTCTGAAACAAATAATGCAATATATGTTAAGAAAAAAAAAGAAGAAGAAGAAGATAGCAGGAGGGGAAGAATGAAGGGGGGGAAATCGGAGGGGTAGACGAACCATGAGAGACGATGGACTCTGAAAAACAAACTGAGGGTTCTAGAGGGGAGGGGGGTGGGAGGATGGGTTAGCCTGGTGGTGGGTATTGAGGAGGGCACATTCTGCATGGAGCACTGGGTGTTATGCACAAACAATGAATCATGGAACACTTCATCTAAAATTAATGATGTAATGTATGGGGATTAACATAAGAATAAAAAAATTAAAAAAATAATTGAACATATTGTCCCCCAAGCTAGGGGCAGAAAATTGTGCTGAGCCTTTATGGATGGTGCCTAGCTAGTGAGTGTGACAGTTACTACAACTCATGGAGGCAAAGAGGCAAAGATTTAAAGTTATGAGGCTTGGACAGCCCAGACGTGGGTCTGCAGGAGAGAGAACCTCAGCCCAGAGAAGCCATCAATTTCCCTTCCACTTAGGCTTGAAGGAGGAGCTTCCTTGCCAACTTCAGGGACCCAGAAAGGGCCACTTCTTGCTGTAAGCCAACAATTTCTGACAGGGAAGTGGCCTCAAGGGTCACCTGGGATTAACTACTGGGAAATGATTCCAGAAAGAGGCCACAGACATCGAGACAGTTTGGCTCCCTGTGCTGAGAAAGTGACGTCAGCCATGCAGATAAATTCCAAAGAATCTATCCCTCCCCCGACCCCACCCCAACAATGCTTTACTAGCTTATAAAATGTTCCTGAGCTCTTTCCATACTGCTGACTTCTGGGGGCTGTCCAGGACATCCTGGAAAATTACAACAAGATGGTGGCTTTCCAATTTTTCCTCACCCAGAGCCTAATTTCTTTTAGACTTAGTCTAATTTCTTTCCATTCTATCAATTCTTGTTAAATGCAGAAGCTTGTTCTAGTACTAATGTTGAATGCTGCTCAGAGTAGATTGGGAAAATTACCAGTCTCAAGGTTCTGATCAGAAGATATACTACTGGATTTGGATGATGACTACAACATTGCAATTATTACAATTTTCCTCTTGAGTTCTCACTAAGTTGTTTCTCAAGGTCTGCTTATGGGTACTTGTGTATACATTCTACAGACCAACAAACTGAGGTACAATCTGCTTATGGGCATTCAGCAAAACAACTGCCCAATCAATCTAGAAGTCATGCTTCCTTGCTCCCAGACCTCCTCACCATCCTTCTTCAGGAAAAGAAAGAGACTCAAGAGATCAGACAAAGGTGGGAAGAGAAGGGTCTAAATTGAGCAGGAGTTCCCTTGATCTACCAAGCCCCCCCAGTGTCCTGAAGGGAGCTCTTTGAGAGAAGAGATTTCCATGGGGTGGGAGCTGTATGGGAACCAATCAAATCCAAACAATTTGCTGCCAGCCCAGGTCACTTGATGGAGAAGGCAATCTACTTCTACAAAGAGCTTTTGAAAATATATAATATTTTCTCACTTTTTGCTGACAACAGAGCTGTGACTACAGACTTATTATTGCCATTTTCCAGACAAGGAAACAGAACTCTGGAGAAGGTAACTTGCCCAAAGTCATACAGCTAATAAGCAGTAAAACCAGACCACCCGGCAACCCAGCTTTTCTGAATCCAAGTCCAGTGTTCTCTGCCCTGTATTTCAGAAGTTCTTACATAGAGGAGTTAGCCAGGGCTTGTATCAGTGGACGCAAAGGAAACATTTATCAAAAGAGATGTGACTGTGCACTAGGGGAGCTGACTTTTAAAAGAACGTTCACTTGTCAGCTCCCTAAACTATTCCCCTAAAACTCAAATGGCAGAGGGGTTCTAGGATAGGGGTCACCTAAGGAGCCTGCTCTGGGTCAGGAGAAGTCTTAGAAGCCTTTCTCTGCCCAGAGAACCCCTTAGGGCTGGTGTCTGTCCAAGATAGGAGTCTCATGTTCACTTTAATATGGGTCCAGGATGGGCCCCAAGACCTTGAACCCTACAGCCTTATAGGGATGCCCCAGGATATTTCAGCCCCCCTGGATCCTAGAATCTCTTCTAAAAGGGTACAAACCTAGGCCTCATGTTCTTCCAGGATCTTGCAAAAGACCCAGCCTCCTGTTCTCTATCATATTTTGCACACATAGAGCTGGGCCTCCAGAGGTGAAGTGGGGATAGGACAATGTCCCCAGGTGTCCACTCCAGCCTAATGAGTGTCAAGTGGCTGCCCCCTTGGCTCCAGCTTTGGGAGCCCAGTCTACAGCCAAATGGCTTGCCCTGGCCAACACAGTCATAAGCAGAGGCAATCACACTCCAGGCTAAAAAGGCGGAAAACCAGTAGGCAGGGAAACTGTTTTGTCATCCAAGGACAATAAAGTTTATGTATTCCCAGATGTGGGTCCTCCCACTTAATCAAAGCAGAGGCCCATTCCAGTGAAAAGAGCTTTTCACCAGCAAAATGGGAAGGCAGCTTCTTTAGGGCTAAATTTAGACTTCACCCACAGGGGAAGGACTCCAGTTCTTCAGGGCTGCCGACAGAACAAGCAAATGGTTCAGTGTCTCAGCTGGCCACAGCCAGCTCCAGAGCTGAGCCAGTATGAGTCTGAAATGTTCCCAGCCCAGGAGTGTGGGCTGTACTGTCCCTAGGGCTAGGCTCTGCCCTCAGCTTGATCACAGCTTAGAGGGTATCCAGCTTTGGGCATTTGGCTGGTGTGTCATCTCTATTCACCTACTCTGCCAAGGGGGCAGCCACTTGACACTTATTACCCCAAAGACTGGGGCTCCAGAGGATTCAAGGTGCTAGAGGGCCAAACTTCTGCCCTCAAGCATATTCTAAAGGTATCTTGGAAATCCAACACTGAAAGGGTGATGCTTGGCAAAATGGCCAAATTAATATACAGAGCAATATACAGGGTAATATGGTCCCAAAGAAGAGAGAATAAATTACTCATGGTCATGGAAGGCTTCAGTGGAGGAGTGGGAGTTTTTCTCCTGCAACAGGGCCTCTTTCCCCATCGAAAGCTTGCAGTGTCCTCTCACTAAGTCAGTACTTTTTCCAAATGGCCCAAAAGCAATCATGGCAGAATACTGAGAGGCATGCCCTGTTTTGGGGAAAAGTTAGTGTGGTCCCTGCCAAAGAAAGCCAAACAAGTTCCATTCATTTCTCTCTTTGGCCAAGTAACAAGGAAGATGGAGGAAAGTGACATTTTCCCAAAGGCATCAAGATCAGGCTTCCCATCCTTAGCTCTCGGGCAGTATGTGCCAGTGGTCACCCATTCACTACTCTCAAATCTAATCACAACTTTGTACCAGGCAGGGCTGGGAAGACTTGGAGGGGGAGTGATAACAGTAAAAATGGACTACATCCTTCTCATCCAGCACTCCTGTAGATATGAATCAAGGTTTGCTTAGAGGGTAAAATAAGATGAAAAATACACCTCCTGAAACAAGTCACATTGCACACAGACACAGTTCTACCTCCTGAGAAACCTCCTGCTGACACAGCCAATCACCACCTTCACTGTGCTCTCCTGGTCCTGCACCCTTAGCTCAGTTGCAGCACTTACCCCTCTGTAGGGTCATTAATGGTTTATATTAGCCTCCCCCAGAGACTGGGAACTACTTAAAAAAAAAAAGGGGGTCTTGATCTTATTTCCTTTTGAATCTCCAATTCCTGGCATACAGTAGGCCTTCCACTGACATTAAATGAATGAATGAATTGAATGAATGAATGATACTCAAATGTATAAAGCATCTTACTTAAATATCTCAGTGTCTTCCTTAATAAGAAGGGTTGGTATGATTCAAAGATTAATAGAGTTCCATAAAAAAGAAATGGTATTCCAGATCTATCCCCAACTATACTCACTAGTTCTCATTAACTGAAAAGAACTAAGCTACCTTGTGTATCTCTCTCTCTTTCTGCTTCCCAGAGGAGGCTACCCTGCCTTACTCTAATGTGATTCCCCTGGCAGCAAATTAAAGCAGTATATCAAAGACCCAGCTGTACTCACTCTCTGCATTGAAGCCCCTCAGCAACTTCCCAGCCTATCTGTCCCAGCACCAATGATATGGCTACTGGTAGGCACTATGGGAGGGAGTTCCTAGCATACCAGATAGACTCCAGAGATCAGTTTCTTTGAAGAACCCTCCCCACCAATCCTTATATGAAATACATATCGTGAAAGTCAGCAAACAGAGAATACAGGTGGGAGAATTCCCACTTAAGGAGTGGGAGGATTCTCAGATGACCTAATCAAGCAAAACAATTATCCTATCTTATAATATCAATGCCAAGGATATAAATAATCAAAAGAGAAGCATGCCTGTGTTATCGTTTCTAAGATACAATTTGTTCTGCATTTTGCCCAGTCAACCAGGAAGAGAGAGAATGTATCCTATTTTTTTTTTTTTAAAGATAACTTTCATGACAGCCAGACACATCCAAAAGAAGCTTGGACTACAAGGCAATGTATCAAACAAGAATACCGGAGATCGCTGAATGGAAGGATTACTAGGATGGACGTGTGTGTTTCCTGTAACAATAAATATAAATGATTATATGTTACCATGATTGAACTTCAACTTGATGTTTTAAGACATTGGACTTAGCTGATAGGAACTATTGCCCTCTACTGGATGGAATGTCACACGAATGTCATGATTGCATATTTGCTGTTGCCTGGATGCTTTCACGCTTCCAGGGGAGAAAAGGCCATGATGGTGGCAATGATGAGATCAATGATGGGAGAGGAGGAGGGAGAAGATAAGAAGAGAGAGAAGGAAGAGATAATAACTATGGCATTGGGGAGAATCCCTTAGATTTATACAGCACTTCAGTATCTTAGAAAGGGTGTTCACACAAATTGTCCTACTCGAGCTTCACAATTTTCACAATTATCCTGTGAGGACGATGGTGTTGCAAATGAAAAGACTTAGCAAAGATGTTAAACCATTTGCCTATAGATTCAGAGCCAGTAAGGGGCAGAGTTGAGATTCCGACTTGGGCTTCCTAAATCCCAAACCCTGGAATAATTTTCCTTCACTGTACTTATTTGGTGGGCTTTACTTATATTTACTTCAATCTAGGTTTTTGGGAAGAGTTTCTAAAGTCTCCTTTATGTGTCAAAGACATAATTCATTCATAAACATTTATTATACACTTGCTCTGTGCCTGGTCCTCAAGCTATAAACTGGGGGACAGCAGAGAACAAAGCAAAGTCCAGCTCTTGTGGAAGGGGCAGTCAACAAACATGGGAACAAATCCATAAGGATCATGAAGTCAGAGTAATAAATGGTTGGGAGGCAAAGAAATAAGGTGAAAATGTACAATGGCCCCAAAGTGAGAATGCAAATAGTAAATGACAAGTTTTGACTGCTAGTATTTTCAGAAAGGTGACCTCTAATGGCAGAGCACCAGCCTTGGTCTTCCCAAACATAAGTCTGAAAATCACTGGTAGATATCAGAAGAGTGACCTGGAAATGGGCATTTGCCAAGACACCCCTTTAAGAAACCCCTGAAGTATACAGGTCAGAAAGAACTCCTCTAGAAATGTGTATATTTTTCTATTGACAAAGATTAAGAGAGCTCATTTCTTTAAAATACCTCTATGACTGTTATATATTTAATTTGTCCAACCAGTTACATGACTTGAGCAGCTTTTTTTGTAATATCCCAAACCTATAAACAACCCAATGTCCTTCAACAGGTGAATGGTAATACAAATTGTAGAGCATCCACATCGTGGAATAGTATTCAGCAATGAAAAGAAACAAACTATTGATACATGCAGCAATTTGGATAGATCTCAAGGGCATTATACGGTGTGAAAATAAGCCAATCCCAAGAAGTTATACAAGTGTATGATTCCATTTGATTCCATTGACACAACATTTTTGAAGTGACAATGTTGTAGAGATAGAGCCTAGGTAAGTGGTTGTCTGTGGATAGAAAAGTGAAGGAGGCTATGGCTACAAAGGGTGGCTCCTTTGTGGTGACAGAACAGTTCTGGAACTTGATGTGGTAGAGGGTGTATGAATCTATACAAACTATATAATATCATAGAATTACATACACAGACATACCACAAAATGTGTGCACGTGCTCTCAAATACAGAGGACAAAGTAGTGGTTGCCAGAAGGAAGATGGATGGGACAATGGGTGAAATAGATCAAGGAGGTTAAGAGGTACAAACTTCTAGTTATAAAATAAATAAGTCATGGAGGTAAAAAGTACAGCATAGGAGGTATGGTCAACAATATTGTAATAACGCTGTGTAGTGACAGGTGGTGACTATGCTTATCATGGTGAGCACTGAGTAATGCATGGAAATGTTAAATCAACATGTTGCACACTTTAAGCTAATATAACACTGTATGTTAATTATACAAGAATTTAAAAAAGCAAAAAAAAGTGTTCATGCAAAAACTGGTGAAATATAAGATTTATAGTCTAGTTGATGGTTTTGAGCCAACTTCCTTGCTTCATAATGCTCTGTTACATAAGAGGGCATCATTGGAGAAAGATGGGTGATGGGTACACTGGACATTTCTGTTCTACTATTACAATTTATTGTCAGTCTATAATTATTTTAAAAGAAAAAAAAAAGAAAAAACAGAAGAAAAAGAAGGCCTTCTTGGTATGACCCAACTGGTTCTGCTGTTTCCCTTAAAGAGGAGAACCCTGGGGTCCTTGTCTTTAGAGGCTTGTACGGTGGGCAAATAATCTGACAATGATGAGATGCCATATGATTTGCAGGAAACAAAAACAGAAGAAATCAGGATTCACGATGAATACGGAGTTTTCAGATATAACAAAGTTCTGCCCTGAAAACTCACCCCACCAACCCAAGACCCCGTCAGCACCCTCCAGTGGAGAAAAGAGTGCAGGGAAGCACCAGGCTGGGACAGATCCTTCAGCCTTGACCTCCTTAGTGCTGCTCCTCTGTGGTTCGTAGGGCCCAGAGCTGGGGCAGCAGCGAGAGCACCTGTCGGCCCCACTCACAGCAGTCAGGTGGGAACCATGGGGGCTGTGGTGGTTCACATGGAAGCTGCTCCAAGGCTGGGGACACAGTGGGAAGAGCCAGGAGAGGGCATGGTCTTGGGCACTTTGGAGAGCACTCAGGGGAACACGGTGGGGGGCTGGCACTGCTGCTGGGTTTGCTGGCCGGACATCTTGTTGGGAATTCAGTCAACTCCAAAAGATGTATATCTTTATTTTGGATAAGATGGCTCTCAGGACGATTCCAGCCCTAATATTCTGCATTTCTGTGAGTCACCTACGCTAACAGAGTCACTGTGATTCAGTGCTCTTTGCCCTCAGCTTCCTGGCAGGCAAAGTGAAGTCACTTTTTTGTGTGCCAAATATTTGACACTCACCATAGACAACTTGTATTATTGACTATGGTTTTATGAGTATCTTGTCCCACAACTAAATTACAGTTTCCCCCTGAAATCATAACTATAACTTGTAACCCTTGGGGTCATTCACATAGCAGGTGTAATTGTAAAGTTTAATTGAACATCAATCAATAATTTAAAAAATAGAAAAGATTCCGCTGAAAATGTTGATAGCTTGACCACTTGACTGTATAAGAAGTTTAAAGTTTTGCAGAATAAAAATCACCCCAAAGCCAAAAGATAAATGGCAGACTGGGCACCAAATTTGCAAAATAAATGGAAGATAATGATAATAGGCCAGACAAGAATAGGAAAAAAAAAAAATAGAAAATTCACAAAATGCAAACAACAAATGTCCAATATGTATTTGGAAAGATCTCCAGTGTCACCACTCATCAAAGACATGAGCATTAAATCTGTGAGACAATGGCTTTCTGTTTGGCTTTTGCTTTTATCAGAACAGCAAAACTTTAAATGAGTCCGAATACATAACGTTAGGGATGCTCTGGAGAAATGGATATTCTCAGCCCCCACCAGGGAAAGCACAGACGATGGTGCTGGACATGGACTAACATTTGATGGTAGATAACAGAAGTCTTTAAAATGTGGCAAAGAGTTCGACTGTTAGGGATTTGTCTTAAAAAAATAATTTGAGAACAAGGAGACATATACAAGAATAGTCATTGCAGAATTGCTTATAAATTTGAAAACAAACTAATTGTCCATTAATAGAGGAATGTATAGATAAATAGTGGTGTTTTTATTCAATAAGCTATTGCACTGGTTAAAATTCATGGACTAAAGCTAAAATACACTGTTGATTCCAAAGACCAGGTTGGAGAAGAGAAAGTACAGTATAGTACCATTTGTGTAAATTTTTAAAACACAGAAAACAACACTGTTTTGTCTACTATATACATAGTGTCTATAGAAATGTAGTAAAGTTATAAAAAATGGGCCAGAAAAAAATTTCATCAATTTTAAACTTGTGTTTGATGGAGGCGGGTGAGACTGGAAAGGAATACAAATGAGGGTTCAAATGTTTGATTTTTTTAAAAAAGTTTGGATTAAATGAGAAAATGCACATAAGGTACTCAGTACAGTATCTGGCTTAATAAATGGAAATATCAGTTACCTTAATTATTACTGCAGACTGTGGCTATCTAAGTATAGATTAAGAGGGGAACTTGAACTTCATGGGGGAAAATGCAGAGTGAAAAACAGGGCTGAAGTCTGAGCATGAGTAAAAAGGGGAGTATATGTTAAAGCCCCCGTGTGTCAGGAATTGTGCTAGGCACATGACATACTTTGT
Organism: Mirounga angustirostris; assembly: GCF_029215605.1. NCBI lineage: Eukaryota > Metazoa > Chordata > Mammalia > Carnivora > Phocidae > Mirounga > Mirounga angustirostris. The sequence continues at coordinate 43,004,618 of NW_026991720.1, forward strand.
TTCATTGAATCCTCAGGACAACCTTGGACATGATTTCATCGGGCCCATTTCACTAACTGGGAACCTGAGAATGAATCACAACATATAATTTGAACAAAATGATTATATCTGCCAGTGGAAGATCCAGGATATGAATCCCTGCCTGGTTCATGCAAGTCCCATCTTCTTTACATTGGAGCCCACTGAACCCCAAAATGAAGAAATAAAGGAAGTTTCTATACAGATGCTGGAGGGGCTTGCACAGAAAAGCAGGGTGACCTGGGCACGTACTGCATGCTGCAGTACAATATCTGGGAATGGACTTGCCACTGAATTTCCTGCTTGCTTATTCTCAGAATTTGTAAACAAACTTCCCTGCTGACAAACCTGAAGGCTGCCAAGACAGAACAGGAGTGAGCAGGAAGTTGATCGGCAGATCCCAGCACCCACAGCATGATCAGCAAGATTTCCAGCAAAGCACTCAGCCCTGGAGGGTCAGGGGGCTCTCTGGTTTCTCTCTTTGCTGAGGCCAAAAAAGATCACAGGTAAGTAGAGAAGGACCACCTGGCATGAAAGACAAAGCCAGTGGCTTGAGACTTTTTGGGGAGCAGGGGACATATGATTTGCAAAAAAAAGAAAAAAAAGTTTATCTTTCCTTTCTGTTAAAGTTGCCAAGACCTGAAGGTGCTATTGTTATTGCAGATAATACTGTTGTTTAGCTAGAAATTGCAAGAATGAACCATTAGCATGGAGCATTTAGCAAAGTGATGATTATAAAATGAATAGCTACATACCAATGGGAGCGGGGAGGAAATGTTGTCTAATACCAAAAAGAAATCCTCTTAAGGAAGAGATAAACATGACATTATGATGAGCCCTTGGAAAAATCGCCCTCAGGGATGAGCAGGTGGCCTAGGAGTAAGACCAAGACAGCCTCCAGCTGCCCTGCCTCCTAGAAGAGCAGGAGGTTGGGAGGCTTGGGGCAAGGACACTGGGAGGAGGGAGAAGGAGAAAGGAAGAGCCCAGTCATTTGGCAAGAACCTAGAATCTGCATAGAAATTAACATTGCTAAAAATTTCTCCAGGGTTGGAACAATCTACAAACTTCCAAGAACATGAATAACGCCCCCTCCCTTAAAAAAAAAAAAAAAAAAAAGTGTGAGTCCTAATCCCTAGAACCTGTATTACCTTATATGAAAAAAATAAAAATAAAAAGGAATCTGCAGATGGGATTATTCTCCCAGATTTTCCAGATGGTCCCTAAATATAATTGCATGTATACTTCAGAGAGAGGCAGAGGGAGATCTGACCACAGAAGAGAAGGCAATGTGACTACAGAGGTAGAGATTGGAATGGTATGGCCACAAGCCCATGCCAGAATCCACCAGAAGCTGGAAGAGAAAAGGAAAAAACTACAGCCTCCAGAGGGAGCGCAGCTCTGCTGACACCTTGACTTGAGTCCAGGGATGCTGATTTCGGACTTCTGGCCTCTAGATCTGTGAAAGAATACATTTCTGTCATTTTAAGCCATCAAGTTTGTGGTCAATTTTTACAGCAGCTACAGGAAATGAATACAATAGCTGACCTCAATTTTTAGAAATTTGCTTTGCTGTTCTGATAAATAATCCCTACCACACTGCTAAATGGTCATATCAGCTTTGCTTATAAAAGCAAAAAACTGGAAACACTCTAGAATTTCTATAAATAGCAGTTTAGTTTAACAAATGATGCTATTTTGTTAAGTGGTGTACTATACAACTATTAAAAAGAAATGGCAGAAGTATGTTTGCTGACATGGCATTAAGTTCATAATACACATAGTATTGAGTAAAACGCAATACCAGTTATGTGCTAATTTTTTTAGATTTAAATTTTGATCCATTTGGAAGTTACCCTGGCATATGTCATGAGGTACAGAGATAGCTTTATCTCTTTCCGATTGGCTATGATTTTATGATCTGTTCTTTTTTTTTTATTCTTATGTTAATCCCCATACATTACATCATTAGTTCTAGATGAAGTGTTCCATGATTCATTGTTTGTGCATAACAGCCAGTGCTCCATGCAGAATGTGCCCTCCTCAGTACCCATCACCAGGCTAACCCATCCTCCCACCCCCCTCCCCTCTAGAACCCTGTTTGTTTTTCAGAGTCCATCGTCTCTCATGGTTCGTCCACCCCTCCGATTTCCCCCGCTTCATTCTTCCCCTCCCGCTACCTTCTTCTTCTTTTTTTTTTTCTTAACATATATTGCATTATTTGTTTCAGAGGTACAGATCTGAGATTCAACAGTCTTGCACAATTCACAGCGCTTACCAGAGCACATACCCTCCCCAGTGTCTATCACCCAGTCACCCCATCCCTCCCACCTCACCCCCCACTCCAACAACACTCAGTTTGTTTCCTGCGATTAAGAATTCCTCATATCAGTGAGAGATTTTATGATCTGTTCTAATACCACTTATAGAGTAGCACAGACTTCCTCCACTGATTTCCCGTATATTCGATTCCTATCTATTGAGGCTTATTTTTGGACTTTTCAGTGTATTCCACTGATCTGTCTGTGTGTTTTCATGCATCGCTACCACATCGGCGCTATTTCTAAGTAGTTGCAATTTAATATCTATAGGATGACTTCCCCCACTACTCTATTTTTTTCAGAATCTTCCTGTTCTCTTATAAAAAATTTTTATTATTTAATTATAGTTGACATACAGTGTTATATTAGTTTCAGGTGTACAACATAGTGATTCAACAGTTCTATTCATGACTCATGCTCATCATGGTAAGTGTAGTTACCATCTATTATCATACAATGTTATTACAATATTATTGGCTGTACTTTAAATCTCTGTGAGTTATTTATTTTATAACTGGAAGTTTCCTGCTCTTCTTGATTGAGAATTACCTCAGCTATTTTTTTAAAGTCCTATAGGTTATTTTTTGTTATGATCATGTTAAATTTATAATTAGCGAAAATTGACGTATTTATAGTATTCTTCCCATCCGAGAATTGGTATGTCCCCCGATTTGTTTGTGTGTATATGTGTGCACATGCATGCTCTTCAGAAGTGATTTTGAAGTTTTCTTCTTATAGTTTCTTAATCCTTATGAAGTTTACTCCTAAATATTTTATCTATTTTGTTACTATTAAACATGTGATTTTTTTATTATACTTTCTAACTTTGAAAGCTATTTATTTCTCTTTGTTAACTTTGTACCCTGATACATTACTAAGTTTTCTCACTTTTGGTGGTTTTTCAGGTATGCTCTTGGATTCAACAGATTTATAATAATATCTTCCACAAATAGTGATAGTTGCATTTCCTCCTTTCTAGTTTTCGTAGCTATAATCTTTCTTATATGAGTCTATCAGTGTGTACCTCCAGTACAATGATAAATAATAGCAGTATCTATATAATATTCTTGAATTTGGTGAGAATGCTCTTAGCATTAAGTATGGTACTAGCTTTTGGGTTTGAGATATATGTCAATGAAGTATCTGTTATTAATTTATTGAGTGTTTCATTAAGAGTGGACATGGGATTATGTCAAATGATTTTCTCAGCATCTATTAAAATAATTTTTATAAAAAATTATTTTTCTTACATTAATACAATGAATTGATTTGAAAATTTCTTAATATTGAACCAGACTTGCATTCCTAGAATACCTACCTAAATATAATACATTATTGTTTTAATGTGCCATTGAATCATGTTTCTTCATTTTTAATTTAAGATTCTAGAATAAATATTCATAGGAAAAATTACTCTTTAACTATTTTTTGTAATCTTTTAAGCGTTTTGGTATCAACATAATGTATTTTGTCAAACATAATTGGAAGTTTTTCTTCTTTTTCTATGCTCTATACTTTTTCTATGCTATGGAATTATTTAAAGATTATTTAAATAATATTAAATAAATTATTTAACTTTATTTAAAGATGTGGTAGAATTGCCCAGTGAAACCATCCAGGCATGGGGCTTTTGTGGTGGATTACTCTTTGACAACTTTCTCTATCGGAACTGATTGGTTTGGATTTTCTTTCTCTTCTTGGGTCGGTTTTGGAAAATTATATTTTCCTGGAAATTTTTCCATTTCATCTGCTGTCAAAATTATTTGCATGTGGTTGAACAATACAGTATTTTATTATTCTTATTTGCTCTATTTCTTTTACCTTTCTTTACTATTTCATATTTATATAGAAAAATAGGAAAAATTTTAAATTTAACTTTAAAAGGTTTTAAAATGTGACTTACCATCCAGAACCCATAAAATAGAATGAACAAATTCTGCCATATAAAATTAAAAAAAAAAATCTTTGCATAGCAAAAGTGCTATAAGCAAAGTCAAAAGTTTGACAACAAATTGAGGAAACATTTGCAACTTACATAATAAATCAAGAATTAATATCCTTATATATTTATGAGATAGGTTTTAAAAGCTTTTGTAAATACAAAGGGAAAAAACCAACAGCCAATAGAAAATTTACCAAAGGATACAACGGAAAAAACATTACATATGGCTCTTGAACATAGGGACAGATGCTTGCTCACTCATAAGAGAAAGGAACATTAAAACACAAGTGAAATACCATAGTTTAGACATATATTGGCAAAATGTAAAAGTCTGAGTACATGCTCTTTGTGGCGGGCGGGGGGGGATGCTGGGGAAACAGTTACACTCATATAGTGCAGGTGGAAGTAGAATTTCATAAAATATTTAAGCAGGAAAAGTTGAGTCTCTCCATCAACCAGGAAAATGCTTTGACCCAGACATTCCACCTGCAGAAGCAAGCTACAGTTCCCAGATTGACAGGCAAATGCAGCCTCTGACACCATCTCTGCTTCCAGCAAGTTCCACAAACTCTCACCGGATGGGGACAGTTTTCACACAATGGAGGACAGGTCGCCACAACGTGCTGACAAAATCACACTTGCTGATGTTGGCCAGAATATGTCTCACAGCTGGTTCTCTTTCCTCAGGATCTCGCACCTCTCAACAGACCCTGCTATCCGATCACACAACACAGCACCTCTGAATGCAAACGGCGAAAAACCACAAATGAGACAGGTACTCCCACCATGGACTGCTCTAAGATATGATATGAATTAAAGTCACCCTACCCCCAACCAAACACACACTTTTTAATTCAGGCCCTCTATTAATTTTTTTTTCAGACCCTCTATTATTTTTGTTACTCAGGGGTGATTACCCCAATTTTTCTAAATTTTATTTAACAGTCTGCCCTTCCCTTCAAATTTATGCCATGTTTCTAGAAAAGGCTTTTGGTTGAAAGTATCCTCCTTCCTTGTACTTATGAGCCTGGGCACACTGTCTTCCCTGCTTTCTCATAATTCCATATTCTTCATGGCAATAGGAAAAGTGACATGAACTCTCTTTACCAAAAATGGTCATGATCCTAATATAACATAACCCGTTTCTATCACCTTCCACATTTTCCCCCCAGATCAGTGCAGCCCTCCCTGTCCTCCTGCTCTACTACTGGAATAAGAGTTAATCAGAGATGGGGTCCCGGGCCCATGAGAAAGGCAGTGTTCAAAGGGTTAACCCCTTTCCTCCACAAAGTGAAGCATTTTTGCTGACCCAGTGTGAGATGGGTTGGCCCAAATTCAATTTAACTGCAGTCAACAGGAAAGTAAGAAGGAAAATAGGATTTCACAAACAAAGCATTAAAAAAAAAAGGAGTCCACAGCAGGAAATAATTATTTGGGCAGTTGTTCACTTTGTGAAGGGGCTGGCCTGTATGAGTATCTATCAGGATGCAATGCTGTGTCCGGGGTTTCTCCGCAGCACCCTGTCTGGTCTAATTAGTTACAAAAGTGGTTCTATGGGCTGAAGAAATTTTCAATTGTGTTGGATTTCAGGGGAATGAACACATATGTCACTGAAGTGGAGTCTGGCACCAGCTTATTCTGGTGAAGCCTCGAGTGGCCGGCCAGAATGGAATCAATATGAAAGGAAGCTCTGAATGCCAACAGAAGTGGTTTACAAAAATAATTCACTGACCATTCCATCTGCCTCGGATTAAGCATGTTAAACGGTTCAGTTCAAGTTAACATTTCTAATATATAGATATACATAGACAAACAAAACCACATATTTTTATCAAATATTTGCATTTGAAAACCTCTACCAACACACACGGAACTTGAACTGAGCTCTTTCATCTAACCATATATTTTCCCCTTTAGAACAGTTACACTAAAAACATGTAATCTGAAAAAGAACTTGGACTGTCCCATTAGAGAAGAGTAAACCCCCTTTGGAAAGGAAAGTGAAAATAATATTTTCAGAATGAAAATCCCTCAATCTGTAAAGGAGTTTTAGAGTTGAGTCTCAAGAAAGGCAGTCAAAGATTCAATTGACATGGGAAACAGAGGGGGTCTTGGGGAACCGAAGCCTAGCAGACTGGTTTATTCACTGTCCCAACAATGGGTGCTAGAACCAAATGCATAATCTGCTGGTGTCATAAAAACATCAATTTGCATGTAAAATCCATTGAATGCATCTTAAAATCACATAGAAGGTGACATGATGTAATACATCATAAATAAAAGATGTCAACATACATTGAATACTTGCTAAACTAAGTCCTTCTCATGTAATTGTTGCAACCCACCCTATGGGGTGGGTATTCTATTATTACCCTTATTTAACAGATGTGGAAACTGAAGCACAGAGTGGTTAAGTAACTTGCCCAAGGTCACAAAGCCAGTGAGTACACAAAGCCTGGAATGGGACCCAGGCAGTCTGACTCCAGATCACGCTCTACTCTGATTCCTCATGTACATAAAAAGGTAAGAGAGGGGGCGCCTCGGTGGCTCAGTCAGTTGGCATTGGACTCTTGATTTTGTCTCAGGTCATATGTTTCAGGTCATAATCTCAGGGTCATGGGATGGAGCCCCACATCGGGCTCCACGCTGGGCATGGAGGCTGCTTGGAATTCTCTCTCTCTCCTTCTGCCCCTCCCCACCCCACTTGCATTCTCTCTCTTTCTCTCTAAAAAAAGAAGGGGGGGGCAAGAGATTGGGGATAAACAGAAACCCAAAGCAGTTTCCCAGAGCAAGTCCTAGGAGCAGACAGAGCAAGATTCACCAACTCATCTGTAGGCCTTTACCTCCCCTTTACACCCCCACATCAACACCTCCACAGGGTTCTAAAATAAAGAGGGCATAATGGGATAACTTTAATATTCCATCAGGAAAAGGAAGCTGGCTGCTTCCCTGGAAACGAAACCCCAGGCCCAGCTAAAGGATGGCTTTGCAGAATGTCGAACTCAAGCCCTACAAATGAACATGTCCTGCCAAGCCAAGTTTAAGCCTTAGGGCTTTGGTGCCCCTGTAGGGTCACATGGTGCGTGATTTACTTTATCTAGTAAAGAAGTAGAGAGTGGAACAGGAAGGCAAAGTCCTGATGATTTGTGAGCACCTACCATGAGCTCACATGATTCTTAGCGTGATAAGCATTTTCCCAGCTCACCTCATTTGAGCCTCACATCAAATCCATGGTTACAGATGGTGAAACCAGAGCTCCGAGTGTTTAAGTGGCTTGTGCAAAGTCATACAAGCAGGAAATGACAGAGCGAGGATTTGAGCCGGGCTCTGACTCCAAAGCCCTTGTTTGCCTGGTGATGCCTGGCAGCCCTGCCACCAGCCTCAAAGGCCACTTTGTGCAAGTTTGTCAAAGGTGCCCTTGCTCAAGACACTTTTCTACCAACTGCCAGGAAACTGTCATAATCATTATAAAAATGTACAAGATGAACGGCAGTCTGTAAGGGGTAGCCCTGATCCTGGACAATAGGAACTTAGGTCCCCAGCATGTTCTCCGTGTTGGGTCCCATCGGCCCCGACAGAGTGGACCCCCTTGACTGTAACCCTCCCTACATGGGCAGAGGCACGTCCTGCTTCGGGTGGTGTGGGGTGTGAGCTCATGCAGCTCCTATTCAAGCTGAGCAAGACCGTGGAGAGTTTCCAGCACTCAAGGTAACGGGAAATGTTGCGCAAAGTAGGTGAAAAGCCTTGTCTAATATTTCCATTTATCTACTTTGTCTGTCTGAATAAGTGTCATTAATTCAAACCATTTCAAAATGGGGCTTGATGATGTGTGAGAGCGGAAACCCCCAAGCGCCAGGCCTCTCCACACCACATCCGCGCTGACGCTATCTCTTGCTTGAAGCGATCAATTGAGCCCCAGCAAATGTGCTGCGAATATTGCAGCTAACCTGACCGCTAATGCGCGTGTGTCTGTGTGTCCGCGGCAAGGGGAAGAGCGGTTGAGAGAGGCAGCCAGGGCTGCTCTTCCCAGATGCATTTCCCCGGCCTGCCTTCCCTTCCTCCCCACGGCGACCCCTCCTTCTCAGAGCCCCCCCACTTTGAGACCACACGAGAGACACTTCAAAGGAGGAAAAGACAGATGAGCGTGATTTTCTCTCTAGGAAATACCCCGCAAATCAACTACTTTGCCGACTTCTCGCTGCTAATGCTGTTCCTAGAGACAGCAGAGTTCTTCCTGCAACACTGGCCAGCCTCACTAATGCTGCAAAAATCCTGCAGCCAGGAGGAAAACCCATCCCTTTCCAAAAGCAAGAGAAAAGTCTGAAAGCTTAGCAACGCACAACTTTAATATTTTGGTTGATAACATGCCATGAACTCAGAGTATTTTCCATTTCCTCTTTGTCATGTTTCCAATGATTTCAAAGGTCTTTATTGAATCTATCAAAATCTAAATATGGTAAAATTAGGTAACTTTTTTTTCTAAAAAAATATATACCAAAAAAGTATATGCATCCAAATAAGTCTCATCCCCTTCATAGCAGATTACTATATGAGACCTGGATTTACTTGAGTGAAGCCTCTCTCCCCCTTTTCCCCAACACACACACACACACACACACACACACAATCAGTTATCTGTGTGAGAAATTCCTTTCCAATTGCGTTCAATGCTTAGCACATCATTTCTGAATCTCCTTCGTGATTGCATAGTATGATTTGTGGGAAAAGTCCAAGAAGATGAGTGCTTTATTTAAAAGAAATAATCAGGGGCGCCTGGGTGGCTCAGTTGGTTAAGCGACTGCCTTCGGCTCAGGTCATGATCCTGGAGTCCCTGGATCGAGTCCCGCGTCGGGCTCCCTGCTCGGCAGGGAGTCTGCTTCTCCCTCTGACCCTCCCCCCTCTCATGTGTGCTCTCTCTCATTCTCTCTCTCTTAAATAAATAAAATCTTTTTTTAAAAAAAAAGAAATAATCAACCTGGAGTATAGTATTTGAGGGTCAAAATTAGATTGCTCTAGAGCAAAAAAAAAAAAAAAAAAGCTGATTTTTATCACATGGCTTGTAAGTGGGCTCTGCAAGCTATTTCAGGGCCGCAAGTGCCAATATATTCCGAGCAGACTGAAGCATCTCCAGCTAAATGGATACTGAGGACATTGTGAAACTTCAGGGAACCTGTTTCCTCACTGGCAAGACCAAAAAATTAACAGCCATCCCACCTGCCCCACAAGGCCCCCTGAAGACCATTTCAGGAAGAAATGTTCTTCCAGAAGTCATGTGCATTCTAGTCCAATACCCAAAACACATCAAAGCACAGCTGTTCCAGTCTGAGCACCAAGGAGGAGGGCAAAGCCCTGCCTGTTTAACCCCCGGTACTCAAACCCTCCCCACGTGTCAGCCATCCCTGAGGCACCTTTGAGATCTCCTACCCCCATCCACAAGGAGCCCAGCATTCACACATCTAAGCCAACTCTAGAGAAGTCTTTGTTACCTGTAAAGCCTGGGATAAACATGAGTCTATTCTCCCCAGCTTGCTCAATTAGCCACAAGGTCCATCATCTGTAGATGTTTATGGTCACTGCTAAAATGATAATCGTTTCAAAACATTCATCTACTGGTTGACCCTGGCCCTGACCTCTAGCAACTTACTGGACACAAATAGTCTTTCTAAGAGTTACCATTATGGTAGGCAGAATTTTAAGATGTCCTCCAAGATTCTCATCCCTACACATCGACTCCAACACTAACTGAGGCACTCCCCATTCACAAGTCACACCTTAGACTAATTACCTCAGGAAGGTGAGGGTCAACATGTTTTAAACCTCCTAGGTGATTCCAATGAAAGCCAAATTTGGGAACCACTGTGATCTGTGGGTTGGTTAGACATGAGGGTAGAACAAGCTTTGACTAGTTGGGAGAAGGCTTTATCTCCTGGTAGAACTCAAAGAAAATGCTAAAGAGCAAAAACTCATATTCAGGTGTTGGTAGGTTGTCCGATGGAGTGTATCTCCATTGCTGGATTGCTCAACAGAGAAAGGCACAGACATTATCTGTCTTGAAAACTTTCATATCCCCCAGAATTTATCACTGCACATAGTTGGTGCTCAAAATGTTTATGAAGATCCTATCTGTTTAGTGATTCTCAGTTCCACTTGGAGGAGTATGGAAATACTGCAAAGTTTCCTAATGTAAAAATCAAGTGCATTCACAAAAGAAACAGGCCTTCTGCTCACCTTTGCCAGTAGGACATAGGACATAGAAGGTTTTTTCTCAGAAATGAGGAGGAGTGTAGTGTGGAAAGACTGTCATCAGACTTTTCCTTAAGTCCTTGAGCCCTTATGGAATTGACATTCTACAACGTGGGCTAATGGCAGGTTTTCCTGCATTTATGAGTTTCCAGAGAGTGTTTTAGAATCCTCACATTATTTTGTGTATTCTTAATACTTGGACACCAGGACAGGGTGGAAGGGAGGGACATTTGTGTTTCTGGTGACATACTCTGTTGAATAAGGCCTGTAAGATGCATTTGCTAGCTAAAGTGTGAGTCCTTAGATACCAGGTGGATTCAGTGTGATCACTTTCCAGAATCTTTCCCACATGAGTTACATCCTTGGGCCTTCTCTGCTCCTCCTGATGTTGGGATGATGAGCTGGCATTCTCAATTGCCTGGAGTTCTTCCCACATTCCAAACACCTGAGATTGCCCCTCTGTGGATTCTCTCACAGTGACTCCAGTGAAAATTCTAATGGGAGATTTTCCCACACTGCCAACATGCAAGTTTTCTCCTCCTGAGGTCAGTTTATGGCTGAAGCTTCTCCCCACAGTGGCCCTGTGGATCTCACAGTCTCGTGAGCACATTTGCTAATCACATTTTGAGATACTCTGAGTATGTAAGTTATTATTTCAAGTGTCCTTCTACTTCAAATGTGTGAATCTGTTTTTATTTGGCCAATGGCCTAGACAAATACCATTAGCATTTTGAGCACAGGTTGGCACAACAAACTTTTCCATAAAACGTTTTTGAACACATGAACAGTACTTTGTCAGAGGCTTTCCCTGCTGCTATTCCCTGGCCCAGGAACCTGGAGCTCAAGCCTCTCAGCTGCCACTGTGCATTGTTCATTTGCAGCCCCTAAGCTTAAAGACAGCCAGTAAGCTTAAAGGGAAATGCAGACCTGGGGAAGGAATGTCTGGGGAGGGGAGTCTGAAGATAAAAACTGTGCAACTAAAAGGTTTTCACAGTTAATGTAGCTCTTTCCCACTGCAAAAGGCTACCTTTAAGAGCTGCCATTTCCTCTGCATTAACTAAAAATGGACACATCTGTTGAAAGAAGTGGGAGGGGAGAAGACAATAGCTATTATGATAGTCGGGCAAAGTGCACGTTGTGTATGTGCGCATGTGTGTGTGCGCATAAACCACTAAAGAAAGTGCAAAGAGGCGAGCCTGGTGGAAAGAGTACCGTGGAGTTGCTGTCAGTTATTATTTATACAGCATCATAAATGCATGGCTGTCAAAGCCAACGGCCATCTTACTTAACTGCTACCTAAGTGCTGGCAATGCAAGACCTCAGAAGAATGACTCTTCTATTTAATATTTAACCAGATGCTTCCATTTTTGAAAATATACTTTGCTCCTTGTGGAGGAAGGAGGGGAGGCTGACTTTCAACTTCTGTGATGTATGGACTGTTGTTGGAGTAATAGAACACCAGGTTTTGTTCTTCTAACTTCATTGTCAATATTTCTATCATGTTGGTGAACAGAGCATTTGTCTACAAGTTTGAATCACTCCCCTACATTATTATATTCATGAACATGCTGACGAAATAGGCTAAGGTGTAGTTACCATGATGCTATAATGGAGATGTGACAACTAAGGCAGAAGGGGCAATGCAAACCAAAGGAGAGATGGACCAGAACCTGACTTTTTCTTTAGGGCTTGAATCTTATGATATCACGGAAAGGCCACGTTAGCTAGACTGCTGAAGTCCCCAAGAATTTACCCAGACTACCAAGTGGACACAGGACTGCCAGTTCCACTCCGTACACTGTGATGGGAAGGATGGGGGTGTCCGTTTTACTCTCCTACCAACTGGCTGACTTCCCATCTCTTCCTTGAGTTCTCCATCTCCCTGTCTCAGGCACATCCCTTGCTTCTCCATCATTTCCTGTGCTTGCCCTGCATCTCTGGGCCTCCTCCAAGGCCCCAGAAGTGCTCTCTCAGACACCACAGCCACTACGGACCATGCATGAGACCACATGCTCATGCATCCCCAGGTCCCGTCTGGAGACCAACTTATATGGCTATCAGTTCATCAATACTGTACCACAGGTACACAGTGAAGAGACACTAGGAGCCTCTGAAGTTCACCTGCCAGGACGCCCCTTCCCCTGTTCTGCATCATGAAGAATTTACTGTTCTTGTGGCTCTCTATCCTTGCTTCCATCTGAGTGTGTGGCCGATACCTAAATGGCTGTGAGCCTCTCTGCCCACGATGGGGGTACACATGGAAGTGGTCAGCCCCTTGAAAGGCCCTCTACTATTCCAGCACTATTATTGTTACAGGCCGACTGTCAAGCTCTTTCTCCCACATCTCTCACACATCATTTCCTCCTGTGCCCATATATTTTAAATGAAAAATGCAAGGACAATAAGACAGTCTGAGAACAAGAGAGCAATATCCCCAAGAAGGAAGACTGTCTGTTCTTGTTGTTCTTGGTTTACTTTAATCTCACCTTTGGGTCTCTTTAATACATCCCACCCTCCTAAAGGGAAAATCAGAGAGACAGAGGAGGCTTGAACAATGAAGCATTTCTCTGCTCCATTCCCCGCCTCCCCCATCCCACTGCCCCAGACCCCCTAGGGCCAAGAACGACTCCCATGCTTCATGAAATTTCAGATAATATTGAGGGGGATGTCAGAATGATTTCACTGGCCTGTACAGACAGCATCTGTATGAGCTCCTGAGGGAGACATGATCGGACACAGAGAAGCCCCTTGTGCTGGGGACGGCATAAGAGGGTCCCATTATCTGCAGAAGGGATGTGAAATTGGAACAACTCCAGCTGAGAATGCAGCAAGCCACACCATTTACATGAAATATACGGTGTTGGGTCCGCCACAAAGCCGACTGGCTTTGATCTTGGTGAACTTTTGAATCATGTGTGACTAAAGAATTCTTTACAAAGAATTATTTCAGCTTTCTGAGTTAATGAAAAGCCAGCCCGCAGAATTTATGGAAGCAAGAGACCAAGCATTAGAGGGAGGGGAAAAAAGTCATAAAAAAAATCCCCAGGAGCCTTTAATGCGACAGTCCTCATGGTCTGTGCGGATCTCTAACTCCACATTTTTCTGTCAGATTTATTGGGTTTTATTGGAATTCATTCTTCTCAGCACTGGGGTTTGTGGAGATAATCTTAGGGAGAAAAATGTGTCTGAGGCAAAATGAACCAGATTGATGAAACAAAATCAAGGAAATAAGTCTCTAATTGTCGGGCAGTGATCAACCTATGTACACAACACGCCACGCTGCATTACAAAACCAGCATCACCTAAACCCCAACGTAGTCCCCAGGAGGAGGTTACCAGAGTCTCTGTTGCCTGGGGTCAATTGCTTGTAACAGACATGGCAGAATTCTACAAAATCAACCTGCCATTTTTATTGTGTGAAGTGGTTCTGCTTCCTAACCTACTTCCTGGTAGACAACGTATTCTTGGGGGAAAAGAAATATGGGAAGCCAGGGGAAAGTGACCACTTAAAAGCTGAGTGCATGTGTCTTCTGAAATGCATAATGTCTGCGCACGTTGGCCGGGGATTTGCTACAGAGCCATCATCCAGAGAGTAAATCACAGGATGTGTACAAAGAGAAAAATTAGAGCAAAAAGGTTAAGATGTGAGTCATCTCAGATGTGGGAAACCATTTCTCTCCCAAGGCTGGGCATCATTCACTTTCATTTATCCTTTCCCAAGATTTTTCTTTCAAGAAGAGATTAAAGACAGCAGTGATCTCTGAGAAGTTTTCATTCTTTATGCTGTGGTAATAATAAATCTAATCCCTTTCGCTAGTTATCTCTCTCAATGAAAAACATTTTAACCATAAGCTGTTCTCTGGATAATGAGAGAGTAGTGCTTGGGATAATTTTTCCACTACAGGGAGGCAGACTGGTGCCGAGGTTAAAAGCCTGGTCTCAGCCCTGTGCCACCTTGGTTTGAACTCCCTTCCTAGTTAGTTCTTTCCCTTCCCAGGGGGGCTCTGCACTTAGAGTTATTCTCTGAGGTTCAGTTTCCTCACGGGAGTAATGATAGTGTCTCCCTCCTCGGGTTTTTATAAGGACCAAATGAGATAATAGGTACTAAATACTTTCTGGTACACCGTAAACCCTCAATAAATATTAAATGACATCCTAAAACTAGGTGCCTTGAAAAACTGATTACAGATTAGGCCCTTTTTACTTACTGTAAGAGGCTTTCAAATTTGAGGAGGAAAAAAACATGCTATTTAAAAAATGGAACAACTGGAATGAAAATAACATCCACTTACTACTCTGACAGAGCTTTCAATTTAACAAACTCCCAATAGCTATTTTTTAGGATATACCTATGTGAGGGCATCATGCCAGATAATCTGATGCTCATTATCTAATTTTAATTCTCAGTATAAACATTTGGAGGAGATAGCTATCTTGTAGCCTTGAACATATTCGGTGAGGTTATGTGATCGGCTCACAGTTGCAAGGCTAGAAGCGTCAGGGTTTGCGTTTAAACTCAGGTTTTTTTTTAATTTCAAGTCCATACTCTTTCTAGACTCTTGCTTCCTACTTGGTAATATTCAAAATTCAAATTATTGTATGCATAGACTTTATTAATACTAATAGCTGATCATATTATAAAATAAAAAGTGGAATCATATTATAATCTGCCCCTTAGACAAATACACATGCCTTTTGCAAATCAGGGAAAGCAAATGATGTGCCTCAAGGGCAACAGAATTAAGAATATTCATGATTAAGGGTTGAAATTCAGAGAAAAACTAAAAACTAAGTCAGGGAGTTGAGATGAAGATCAGACAGTTCTACTAAATCTTCAAGAAAATAAAGTGAAGGGCTTTTGTTTTGGGGTTTTGGGGTTTTTTTGTTGTTGGTTTTGAGGTTTGTTTGTTTTGGGTTTTTTGTTTGTTTGTTTTCAGTCATTTGAAAAAGAAAACCACAAAAGTACCTTCTCTCCTTAAAAATGTCCCATCAATAACTTGTGAATTCTTTTCACTGCTGGTTAAAAGTAAGTATTATTAAAGTGCCCTGAGGCCTTTTTTTCTTTTTCTTTCCTGTCCAACATTCCACAAAATAAAAGAAAGCTAATCTATGAGGTCTTACTCTCTTCCTATACCATTTTTAAAAGACAAAATGTCCCCATGCCGAGCCATACTGAATTCATAACTCATACTTGGCATCTATTGGAAAAAAAACTTAAGTTCCCTCCTGTCAGTGCAGGGGACAGTGAGAAGCTCTGACAGAATGAGGCGGCACCTCAGTAGACCCGTTCCCTCTACGCAAAGCCAGATGCCAGATTTTGGGGGGTGTCCTGGTTTACTAGGGCTGCCCCACATAGCCACACAACTGGGGAGTTTAAACAATAGAAATGTGCTATCTCACAGTTCTGGAGGCCAGAAGTCCAAAATCAGCGTGTGGCCAGGTTGATTTCTTCTGCTGGCTGTGGGGGAAGGATGTGTTCCTGACCTCTCTCCTTGGCTTGTAGATGGCTGCCTTCTCCCTGAGCCCCTTCATGTTGCCTTCCTTCCAGGAGTGTTTGTGTCCGAATTTCACCTTTTTATAAGAACAGCAATCAGATTAGGAACCTGCCCTCATCCGGATGCCCTTATCATAATTAATTACATCTGCAATGACCCTATTTCCAAATAGAGTCATAGTCTGGGGTAAGAATTTCAACATATGAATTTTGGGGAGACACAATTCAACCCATAACACTGAGTTATGGCTCTAAAATTTTGCCTGATGAAGGTTAGCTCTAGTCACTAAGAGGATGAGTTAAGTATTAGGCAAATAATGTCATGCCCATTAACATACTTTCTAAGAGCTAATTATTATACAAAAATAGGTGGTGTTGTCTCTATAGTCTCCGCACAAATTATTTCCTCTAAGCAAGGAGACTCCCAACCAGTGTAGTCATAAGCTCTTAAATGGCACCCTGACACCAGACATGCCTACCTTGCTTTAGTTGAATTTCTAACACCCGGAACTAAAAGGAGGAAGGAGCAGGATTGGGGATGGGAAAACAGTAAGGTAACATGCAGACACATTATTCTGTTGGACTTACAATCCATCACTAAGACAGACCAGTATTTCCTACTGGGAACTAAGGTTTAGGGCTGATTCTAAGTAATTCATTTACAATTCAGGGTATTAGAGTCAGCTCCATGTAGCTTTCTCTGGATACTTTTCTCAGAAACCTCCCTCTGCTCCCTTCTACCAAGATGAATGACCTGCCTTTCTCTGGCCTTCCCAGCAACCTGAGTTACTTAGGAACGATGATTATTGGGTTACTGATGTGTCTCCTTCAGAAGATTATGAGATCTTTAAGGGAAGGAGACCGTGGTTAATCTCTACAGCCATGATGCAAAGAAGACTACAGTAAAGATTTGCTAAATGAAAGGAGTCCAATAAGTGTTTGCTGAGTTAAAATTGGATAAACATGGACCATCTCAACCTAAGAGTTGGTGAATAGCTGGCTGTCCCTACTTTATAGAGAGGAATGGCCAGCCCTTATTTTTTTCTGAAGACACCACATAGGGAATACACAGAAAGGCTCTGGAGCTACACTGGGAATGCCCCCATGCTGGGGTTGGTGAAGGCTGTTTACACCAGTCCCTTGCTGGTAGGATCACAAGCAACATATCCAAGAGTACAGACCACAGCTGACTGCCTGGTCAAGATGGAAAGATCACTTTAAACAATTTGAGTCTCTTTTAATCGAAAGTACTATGGTTTAATCCTTGTCCTCCTTTCTTGAGCTATCTTTGTTGAATCTCTGGCCAAAGTGGATAGTAAAAAATATATATATATTTTTTTGCAATAGTTTATCTTTTATGAGAACTTCTCTGGGGCATTTCCCCCTATTTTATTTGGGCACATTTGGTTTCTCCCAAAAGGACTATATTGGCTGGCATTAGGAAACTTTAGAAATGTGTTTACACTAAAACACTCTTGAAATTAAATCTGCAAGATGACCCAAGTCTAAAGGGACTGTTATTTTATTAACACAACTCTGTTTTCTCTAAATTTGTTTTCGTGAAACTAAATTTTCTCACATGTTAAGGTTGGGTCAGGAAGCAACAGACAAACTTAAGTTAACTCCTTATCAACTGTAAGCGATGCCAGGGTGGGAAACGTTGACCCCATTTGGGTTCCCATCTCTGAACTAGCTCAGCGTGTGACCAAACTTGTGGTAGCTCGAATTAAACTGCCTTCCAAAGTGCTCTCTTCAAGTGTCTTCTTGAGCTACCTTTGCATCCAAACTCAAATTCAGTGGAAAGAGGTTCAGAGAGGTGTCCCAGGATCCCAGGATGATGTGCTCTGCCTACGGAGTCTAAGTTAGTCTTAGTTTGACAACATTTCTTTAAGCTGCAAAAGAAAAGAAAAATTACCTCCTTATTTAGTGGCATTTGCATCAGAAGAACTCCAAGCACTTAAGAAAAAGGATTCCTTTCACCTCTCATGTACTTGGTTCTGTATGTGCATTGTTCTGGGACTACGCTATGCAGCCTTCACCTAGGGAGAAGAGAAGACAGCTATGGTTATTTAACACGCAGTCCACTGCAGTACAGACAAACCCCTCTCTTGCTCCATGGAGGACAGTATCAAGAGCAGATGTGCAACCAGAAGATAGAGAGCTGAACCCCTTCCCACCACCACCCCTCCACCCTTCCACTGAACCCTGGTAGCCTATCCTAATGTTTACAGAACACTGTTCTGAGCTCTACAAACCACTCCATTGAGCCAGGCTCTATCCATGGAGGAGAGGAGCTCTTCTTTTATTTAAGATAAACCTGATCTTTATCTATTCTCTATTAAATTCAAGAAATAAGGAGAAACTCTGTGTATGTTTCTATTATTATTATTATTATGTTATTTTAATCACCATACATTACATCATTAGTTTTAGATGTAGTGTTCCATGATTCATTGTTTGTGCATAACACCCACTGCTCCATGCAGAATGTGCCCTCTTTAATACCCATCACCAGGCTAACCCATCCTCCTACCCCCTCCCCTCTAGAACCCTCAGTTTGTTTTTCAGAGTCCATTGTCTCTCATGGTTCGTCTCCCCCTCCAATTTCTCCCCCTTCATTCTTCCCCTCCTGCTATCTTCTTCTTTTTTTTTAACATATAATGTATTATTTGTTTCAGAGGTACAGATCTGTGATTCAACAGTCTTGCACAATTCACAATGCTCATCATAGCACATACCCTCCCCAATGTCTATCACCCAACCACCCCATCCCTCCCACCCCCCCACTCCAGCAACCCTCAGTTTGTTTCCTGAGATTAAGAATTCCTCATATCAGTGAGGTCATATGATACATGTCTTTCTCTGATTCACTTATTTCGCTCAGCATAACACCCTCCAGTTCTATCCACGTCATTGTAAATGGCAAGATCTCATTCCTTTTGATGGCTGCATAATATTCCATTGTATATTTATATACCACATCTTCTTTATCCATTCACCTGTCGAGGGACATCTTGGCTCTTTCCACAGGTTGGGTATTGTGGACATTGCTGCTATAAACATCGGGGTGCACGTACCCCTTTGAATCCCTACATTTGTACCTTTGGGGTAAATACCCAGGAGTGCAATTGCTGGACCGTTCGTAGCTCTATTTTCAACTTTTTGAGGAACCTCCATTCTGTTTTCCAGAGTGGCTGCACCAGCTTGCATTCCCACCAACAGTGTAGGAGGGTTCCTCTTTCTCTACATCCCCGCCAACATCTGTTGTTTCCTGACTTGTTAATTTTAGCCATTCTGACTGGTGTGAGGTGATATCTCATTGAGGTTTTGATTTGGATTTCCCTGATGCCGAGCGATGTTGAGCACTTTTTCATGTGTCTGTTGGCCATTAGCATCTCTTCTTTGGAAAAATGTCTGTTCATGTCTTCTGCCTATTTCTTGATTGGATCATTTGTTCTTTGTCTGTTGAGTTTGATAAGTTCTTTATAGATTTTGGATACTAGCCCTTTATCTGATATATCATTTGCAAATATCTTCTCCGATTCTGTCGGTTGTCTTTTGGTTTTGTTGACTGTTTCTTTTGCTCTGCAAAAGCTTTTTATCTTGATGAAGTCCCAATAGTTCATTTTTGCCCTTGCTTCCCTTGCCTTTGGTGATGTTTCTAGGAAAAAGTTGCTGCGGCTGAGGTTGAAGAGGTTGCTGCCTGTATTCTCCTTTAGGATTTTGATGGATTCCTGTCTCACCATTCCTTTCAACCATTTGGAGTCTATGTTTGTATGTGGTGTAAGGAAATGGCCCAGTTTCATTCTTCTGCATGTGGCTGTCCAATTTTCCCAACATCATTTGTTGAAGAGACTGTCTTTTTTCCATTGGACATTCTTTCCTGCTTTGTCGAAGATTAGTTGACCATAGAGTTGAGGGTCCATTTCTGGGCTCTCTATTCTGTTCCATTGATCGATGTGTCTGTTTTTGTGCCAGTACCATATTGTCTTGATGATGACAGCTTTGTAATAGAGCTGGAAGTCCAGAATTGTGATGCCGCCAGGGGCTTTGCTTTTCTTTTTCAACATTCCTCTGGCTATTCGGGGTCTTTTCTGGTTCCATACAAATTTTAGGATTATTTGTTCCATTTCTTTGAAAAAAGTGGATATTACTTTGATGGGGATTGCATTGAATGTGTAGATTACTCTAGGTAGCATTGACATCTTCACAATATTTGTTCTTCCAACCCATGAGCATGGAACATTTTTCCATTTCTTTGTGTCTTCCTCAATTTCTTTCATGAGTATTTTATAGTTTTCTGACTATAGATTCTTTGCCTCTTTGGTTAGATTTATTCCTAGGTATCTTATGGTTTTGGGTGCAATTGTAAATGGGATCGACTCCTTAATTTCTCTTTCTTCTGTCTTGTTGTTGGTGTATAGAAATGCCATTGATCTCTGTGCACTGATTTTATATCCTGCCACTTTACTGAATTCCTGTATGAGTTCTAGAAGGTTTTGGATGGAGTCTTTTGGGTTTTCCACATAAAGTATCATATCATCTGCAAAGAGTGAGAGTTTGACTTCTTCTTTGCTAATTTGGATGCCTTTTATTTTTTTTGCTGTCTGATTGCTGTGGCTAAGACTTCTAATACTATGTTGAATAGCAGTGGTGATAGTGGACATCCCTGCTGTGTTCCTGACCTTAGGGGGAAAGCTCTCACTTTTTCCCATTGAGAATGATATTCGCTGTGGGTTTTTCATAGATGGCTTTTATGATATTGAGGTATGTACCCTCTATGCCTATACTCTGAAGAGTTTTGATCAAGAAAGGATGCTGTACTTTGTCAAATGCTTTTTCTGCATCTATTGAGAGGATATATGGTTCTTGTTCTTTCTTTTATGAATGTATTGTATCACGTTGATTGATTTGTGGATGTTGAACCAATCTTGCAGGCCAGGGATAAATCCCACTTGGTCATGGTGAATAATCCTTTTAATGTACTGTTGGATCCTATTGGCTAGTATTTTGGTGAGAATTTTTGCATCCATGTTCATCAGGGATATTGGTCTGTAATTCTCCTTTTTGATGGGGTCTTTGTCTGGTTTGGGGATCAAGGTAATGGTGGCCTCATAAAACGAGTTTGGAAGTTTTCCTTCCATTTCTATTTTTTGGAACAGTTTCAGAAGAATAGGTATTAATTCTTCCTGAAATGTTTGGTAGAATTCCCCTGGGAAGCCATCTGGCCCTGGGCTTTTGTTTTTTGGGAGATTTTTGATGACTGCTTCAATTTCCTTAGTGGTTATAGGTCTGTTCAGGTTTTCTATTTCTTCCTGGTTCAGTTTTGGTAGTTGATACATCTCTAGGAATGCATCCATTTCTTCCAGGTTATCGAATTTGCTGGCATAGAGTTGCTCATAATATGTTCTTATAATTGTTTGTATTTCTTTGGTGTTGGTTGTGATCTGTCCTCTTTCATTCATGATTTTGTTGATTTGGGTCCTTTCTCTTTTCTTTTTGATAAGTCTGGCCAGGGGTTTATTAATCTTGTTAATTCTTTCAAAGAACCAGCTCCTAGTTTCGTTGATCTGTTCTACTGTTCTTTTGGTTTCTATTTCATTGTTTTCTGCTCTGATCTTTATTATTTCTCTTCTCCTGCTGGGTTTAGGTTTTATTTGCTGTTCTTTCTCCAGCTCCTTTAGGTGTAGGGTTAGGTTGTGTACTTGAGACCTTTCTTGTTTCTTGAGAAAGGCTTGTATTGCTATATACTTTCCTCTTAGGACTGCCTTTGCTGCATCCCAAAGATTTTGAACAGTTGTGTTTTCATTTTCATTGGTTTCCATGAATTTTTTTAATTCTTCTTCTAATTTCCTGGTTGACCCATTCATTCTTTAGTAGGATGCTCTTTAGCCTACATGTATTTGAGTTCTTTCTGACTTTCCCCTTGTGATTGAGTTCTAGTTTCAAAGCACTGTGGTCTGAAAATAGGCAGGGAATGATCCCAATCTTTTGGTACCACTTGAGACCTGATTTATGACGTAAATGTGATCAATTCTGGAGAATGTTCCATGGGCACTAGAGAAGAATGTGTATTACGTTGCTTTGGGATGGAATGTTCTGAATAGGTCTGTGAAGTCCATTTGGTCCAGTGTGTTATTTAAAGTCTTTATTTCCTTGTTGATCTTTTGCTTAGATGATCTGTCCATTTCAGTGAGGGGGTGTTAAAGTCCCCCACTATTATTGTATTGTTGTCCATGTGTTTCTTTGCTTTTGTTATTAATTGCCTTATATAATTGGCTGCTCCCATGCTAAGGGCAGAGATATTTACAATTGTTAGATCTTCTTGTTGGATAGACCCTTTAAGTAGGATATAGTGTCCTTCCTCATCTCTTATTACAGTCTTTGGTTTAAAATCTAATTTGTCTGATATAAGGATTGCCACCCCAGCTTTCTTTTGGTGTCCATTAGCATGGTAAATGGTTTTCCACCCCCTCACTTTCAATCTGGGGGTGTCTTTGGGTCTAAAATGAGTCTCTTGCAGACAGCATATCGATGGGTCTTGTTTTTTAATCCAATCTGATAGCCTGTGTCTTTTGAT
This sequence comes from Mirounga angustirostris, assembly GCF_029215605.1. NCBI lineage: Eukaryota > Metazoa > Chordata > Mammalia > Carnivora > Phocidae > Mirounga > Mirounga angustirostris. Next base: position 43,027,213 of record NW_026991720.1, read on the forward strand.
TGGGGCATTTAGCCCATTTACATTCAGGGTAACTATTGAAAGATAGGAATTTAGTGACACTGTATTGCCTGTAAGGTGACTGTTACCGTATATTGTCTGTGTTCCTTTCTGGTCTATGTTGCTTTTAGGCTCTCTCTTTGCTTAGAGGACCCCTTTCAATATTTCTTGTAGGGCTGGTTTTGTGTTTGCAAATTCCTTTAGTTTTTGTTTGTCCTGGAAGCTTTTTATCTCTTCTATTTTCAATGACAGCCTAGTGCGATATAATATTCTTGGCTGCATATTTTTCTCATTTAGTGCTCTGAATATATCCTGCCAGTCCATTCTGGCCTGCCAGGTCTCTGTGGATAGGTCTGTTGCTAATCTAATGTTTCTACCCTTGTAGGTTACAGATCTCTTCTCCCAAGCTGCTTTCAGGATTTTCTCTTTGTTTCTGAGACTCGTAAGTTTTACTAATAGATGTCGGGGTGTTGACCTATTTTTATTGATTTTGAGAGGGGTTCTCTGTGCCTCCTGGATTTTGATGCCTGTTTCCTTCCCCAAATTAGGGAAGTTCTCTGCTATAATTTGCTCCAATATACCTTCTGCCCCTCTCTCTCTTTCTTCTTCTTCTGGGATCCCAATTATTCTAATGTTGTTTTGTCTTATGGTATCGCTTATCTCTCGAATTCTGCCCTCGTGATCCAGTAGTTGTTTATCTCTCTTTTTCTCAGCTTCTTTATTTTCCATCATTTTGTCTTCTATATCACTGATTCTCTCTTCTGCCTCATTTATCCTAGCAGTTAGCACCCCCATTTTTGATTGCACCTCATTAATAGCCTTTTTGATTTCGACTTGGTTAGATTTTAGTTCTTTTATTTCTCCAGAAAGGGTTTCTCTAATAACTTCCATGCTTTTTTTCAAGCCCAGCTAGTATCTTTAAAGTGATGATTCTGAACTCTAGATCTGACATCGTACTAATGTCCGTATTGAGTAGGTCCCTGGCAGTCGGTACTACCTCAGTCGGGCTACCTCACTACCTCAGTGATTTTTTCCATCTTCTCATTTTGTCCAGAGGAGAATAGATGAGTGAGAGAACAAAACACTAACAGGGTAACAACATCCCCAGAAAATATACTCTAAACAAATCAGAAAAGACCTGAAGCTGGGGGAAAAGAAAGAGAAAGAAAGAAAAAAGAAAAAGAAAAAGATAAAAACAAACAAAAACAGAACAAAGCAAAAAAAAAAAAAAACAGAATATGATCAAATATGATCAGGCTAGTGCATAAATCAGTGCCACACACTAGATTTGGGGCATATTTTGGTCTGTTAGAAGAAAGTGCCTCCCAAAATTTTAAAGAAAGAAAAATTTATATATGTACAAAAATAAGGGTTGATATGATGAAGGGATGGAATATGACTGTAAAGATGAAAATTATAAAAAATTTTATAAAAGGAATTGATAAGAAGTTGCTTGAAAAAAGAAAGAAGAGGATTAAAAAAAAGAAATAAAAAAGGGAGAGAATGTGATCAGGCAGGAGAGTAGAACAAAACCATACACTAGAGATTTAGGGTATATTTTGATCTGTTAGAAGAAACTATCTCAAAATTTTAAAGAGAGAACAACTTATATATATATATGCCAAAAATAAGGGTAACTACTATGAAGGGATAGAATATGACTCTAAAAATGAAAAATAAAAATGTTTTTTTTTAAAAAGGGATTGATAAGATGTTGGTTGAAAAAGGGAAAAAGAAAAATTTAAAAAAAAAAAATTAAAAAAAAATTAACTTTGAAAGACTAAAGAATCATGGTAAAAAAAGCCATGAATTCTATGTGCAGTATTCCCCTAGCGCTGGAGTTCTGCTGTTCTCATTGATCAGTAACCTTGGTCTTGGCTGGCTGTTCTCGCTGATCTTCTGGGGGAGGGGCCTGTTGCCGTGGTTCCCAAATGTCTTTGCCAGAGGTGGAATTGCCCCTCCCTTGCTGTCCTGGCTAAGTAATCTGCTCGGGTTTGCTCTCAGGAGCTTTTGCTCCCTGTAAGCTTTCCGTACAGCTTTGGAGGACGAGAGTGAAATGGCGGCCTCCCAATCTCCACCCCGGAGGAGCCGAGAACTCGGGGCCCCACTCCTCAGTGAGCCCCAGAGAAAAGCAGTCAATCACTCCCGTCTCCCCTGTCTCCAGCCGCTCCGTGCTCCCCCAGCCTGTGGCCGCATGTTTCTACCTCTGGCACCCAACCCCGTCTGGAGTCTCCAAACCCAGCAGATCCCTGCGGTGCACTCCCGCACCTCTCCTCCCGGGGGAGGAAGGGAAGTCTCCCCAGATCTGCCGCTTGTTGGGTCCCTGCTGGAGGAGCAGGGGCCCGACTGTGCTGCGGATCACGGTTTATGGCAACCCCGAGCTGAGAGCCTGCCCCTCGGCTCCGTCTCTGCAGCCGTCTTCCCTGCTCCTATACCTGGGAGCTCTGCTGCACACAGGCACCCCCAGTCTTTCTGTGACCCCGAGGGTCCTGAGACCACACTGTCCTGGAGGGTTCCACCCACCGCTTAGCCACCAGAGTGACATCCCTCAGCGGAGCAGACTTTTAAAAGTTCTGATTTTGTGCTCCGTGGTTCTTTCACTTGCCAGAAGCGGCCTACGGAGGCCCCTCCCCCGTCGTCTATCCTCCCGAATATCACCTCGGATTCACTTCTCCGCACTTCCTACCTTCCAGAAAGTGGTCGCTTTTCTGTTCAGAGAGTTGTTGCTATTCTTTTCTTTGATCTCCTATTGAGTTTGTAGGTGTTCAGAATGGTTTGATCCCTATCCAGCTGAATTCCTGGGACCAGACGAAATCCAGGTCTCCTACTCCTCTGCCATCTTGTTCCTCCCCTGTGTATTAGTTTCTTATTGCTGCTATAACCAATTACCAAAAACTTAATGGCTTAAACCAACTCAATTTATCATCTTACAGTTTTGGAGGTCAGAGTTCCAAAATCAACTCCACTGAGCAAAAATCAAATGGTCAGCAGGGCCACAATTCCTTCTAGAAGTTATAGGGGAGTATCGGTTTTCTTACCTTTTCCGGCTTCTAGGGGCTGCTTATGCTCCTTTCATGACCACTTCCTCTGTCTCAAAGTGCATCACTCCATCTCAGTTTCCATATTTCCATCTCTCCATGACTGTGATCCTCCTGCCTCCCTCTTAAAAGCATTCTTGCACTTCTATTGGTCCCATCTGGATAACCAAGGATAATCTCCCCATCTTAGAATCCTTAACTTAATCACATCTGCAAAATCCTTTTTACCATATAAGGTAACATATTCATAGGTTCTGGGGATTCAGATATGGTCATCTTTGGGGGCACCACTAGTCATCCTACCTTACTCCATGGAAATCCTAAGTTTATTCCATCACACCTATAACGAAAAATTTTTAGTTCTCTCCTTGTACTTCAGGATAGAGTTCAAGAGCTCCCAGCACCCTTCATGACCCCATCCTGATTACTTTGCTAGCAGTTCAAAGTAACTATTAAGAGTACAGATTCAGAGCTCAGCAATCTGAGTTTTTATGAGCTACAAAACCTAGGGCAGGTTATCCGACCTTTCTAAGTTTTGTTTTCTCATCTGGAAGTGGGAGAAATGGTCATCTATTCTACAGAGCTACTGGTGAGGATTAAATGAGATAAATAATGTAAGTATAGCCTTGAGCTGAGTTCCTGACACATAAAAAGACCAATAGATGGTAGTTAGTCCTAAAAATATTATACATCAATGAAAAAAAAAGACAAATATTTCCACCCTTGTAGAGTTCACATTCTGGTGAGAGATATACACACACAGGGAATGAAGAAAAAAAGAAAGAAAAGAACAAGTTAGAGGATGATATGTGTTCTAGAAATATTTACAAGAGCAAGGTTAGGGAGACTGGGTCCTGGAGTGGGAGGTCCTGTTGTAATTTCAGATGAGGGGTGGGGACCAGTGGAAGCCTCATGGAATAGGTGACCCATAAGCAGGGGTTTGAAGGAAATGAGTGAGTTCACACTCCAGGCAGAGGGAAGAGTGAGCATCATGTCCCTAAAACTGGGAGAAGATCACATTTGAGGTACAGCAAGAAGCCCTGAATGGCCCAGTGAAAAAGAATGAGAGTAGGCCAGTCTGGATGGGGAATGCTACTTAAATAAACTCCTTGGAAAGTTATAAGGATCCCAAGAGCCTCATAGACACGGTAGAGACTTTGGCTTTTACTCTGAATGGAATAGGGAGCCACTGCTGGGTTTTGAGCAAGAGTGACATGCTCTGAATTGTTTGTGTGTGTGTGTGTGTGTGTGTATTTGGGGTTTTTTTGTTTGCTTGTTTGTTTTGTTGTTGTTCTTGTTAAAGACATTTCATTCAATCTAACATTTCTAGGTGTCATGTTTGCCATAGTGCTGGAATTTAAAGTTTTATGTTACTTTATAAACATGTTGGTAACTAATCTCTAGCTTAAGCCCTATCAAATTAGTTCATGTTTAATATGGCTTACCATTTTCAAACCAAATTTTACCCAAAAAATTCTTTAATGTAGTGCACCCTCCCCCTTATCGTTGGTATATTTATCCTAGAAAATAGGCAGGAGATTTAGAAAAACAGAGAAAAATAAAAGGAATATATATAACAGGTTCCAAAGCTTGAGGACTCTTACACAATGATTCACCTGTAGTGCCTAATTTATCCTTCCTGCTGATGTGCTACCCGCCTGACACTAGTGAGCATCACTAGTGAGTGTAATAGTGAGAACTGACACTATTAACTGAAAGATTTTGAACAGTGAAAAACTGTGTCTGAAAATTTTATTTTATTGGCTTATTTTATAATTATTCATGTATCAGAAAAATTTTTCTCAGTAACAAAGGGTCTCCAAATAAGAAATTGCAGCTAATACGTAATAGACTCTTCTTTTAAACTTGAAGTATAGAGATTAATTCTTTTTTTGTCATCACCTGCTTAGTTTGTAACATAGATAAATGCTATTTGCATTTTAATTTAATTTAATAAATGTTTTATAGGAAAAAAATAATTATTTTTTAAAATATTTTTTAAAAGATTTTATTTATTTATTTGACAGAGAGATAGAGAGCGCACAAGTAGGCAGAGCGGCAGGCAGAGGGAGAGGGAGAAGCAGACCCCCCCCCCCCCCCCGCAGCTGAGCAGGGAGCCCGATGCGGGACTCGATCCCAGGACCTTGGGATCATGACCTGAGCCAAATGCAGACGCTTAACCAACCGAGCCACCCAGCGCCCAGAAAAAATAATTATTGATTCAATTAAATATTTGCTTCTTTCTTGAATACTTACACAGAATAATGTAGTTTGTTGGGTTTTTTTTAAAGATTTTATTTATTTATTTGAGAGAGAGAGAGAATGAGAGACAGAGAGCATGAGAGGGAAGAGGGTCAGAGGGAGAAGCAGACCCCCCACTGAGCAGGGAGCCCGATGCGGGACTCGATCCCAGGACTCCAGGATCATGACCTGAGCCGAAGGCAGTCACTCAACCAACTGAGCCACCCAGGCGCCCCAGAATAATGTAGTTTGTAATAAGAGTTGAATATCAGATGTATATTATCACTGAATCATTTTATTTTATTTTTATTTATTTATTTTTACTACTGCTAGACCACAACTGATCAAGGAGATGTCACTGGCTGACTTGGGTTTTAAAAGTATCCTTCTGACTGTTATGTGGGGAATCCACTGGAGGGAGGTGAGAATAGGGCAGGGAGACAGATAGGGATTCTAGTAATAATGTGGAAGAGATATGGCAGTGTCTCACACCAGGTCACAGTGGAAGGACTGAGAAGTGGTCAGATTCCAGGTATATTTTAAATATGGAGCCAATAGAATTTCCTGATGGAGTGGATGTGAGGTGTGAGAGAATGAGAGGAATAAAAAATATGCTTAATCTCTAATATGGATGAACCTTGAAAATATCACACTGGGTGAAAGAAGCCAGACACAAAAGGTCACATATTACATAATTTCATTTATACGAAATGTCCAGAAGAGGCAAATCCATTGCTACAAACAGTAGATTAGTGGTTGCCAGGAGCTGGGGAGCTGGAGAGAATGGGGAATGGTTGGTAATGGATAAAGGATTACTTCTGGGGATGATGAAAATATTCTGGAATTAGAGAGTGGTGATGCTTTCACATTATGAAAATACTAACAGCTACCAAATTGTACACATTAACATGGTTAAAATGATGAATTTTATATTCTATGAATCTTACCTCAAATACAGGAAAAAATACCTTGTAGTATTCTCGCTTGAGCAACTGGGAAGGATGAAGTGGCCATCAATGGAGGCGAGGAAGGCTGTGGCTGGAGCAGCCTAGTGGGGGGAAGATGAACAATTGAGTTTTGGACATGTTGAGTCTGAAAGGTCTATTAGGCACCCAAATAGAAATGTCAGAAAGATAGTCTGTAGACAAATTTTTAGTTTGGAAGAGCATTTAGGCTAGAATATTTACATTTGAGTGTTCTTGGCACAAAGATGACATTGAAAGCCATGAGACTCAATGAAATCACTAACGGTGTGAATGTAGATACAGAAGAGGACTAAGAATTGAGCTCTCAGAAAATCTGCAGTTAGGAATTAGGGGAAAAAACAGGAAGCTGTCAAGGAGACAGAGAAGTAATCAATGAGTAGGAATCAAACCGAGAGATATTCTTATCTTCTATCACTCTCTCATGTTTACCTTCTTGATTACACGTAAAGGTCCTGGTCAGTGTCATGATAATGTCATACCTTAAGGAGGCTTCCTACATGCTGTTCTCTGTAACTAGAATGTTCTTGCTCCTTTCTCACTGGTTAACTCCTTGTCATCCTTCAAAACTAATTTCAAATATCACCACCTTTAAGTCGTCCCCCTTTCTCTTCTAGTCTGAGTTAGATGCTCCTCTCTTGAGTTTTCCCAACCCTGTATGCATAATTTACCATAGTCCTTGTATACCCAATGGTAAACCCAGCCTACATGTCCATGTCCCCCTCTAATACAAGCGTATGTCATTACAGCACACTTAGCATTTAGTCCAGCATTTAGCACATAGAAAGTACCTTTAAAATATCCACTGAATGAAAGACAAATATATAAATGCCTTACTTGACTCCATAGAAATGTTCTTAAGACGGTAAGTGTACAGGGGTGCCTGGGTGGCTCAGTTGTTAAGCGTCTGCCTTCGGCTCGGGTCATGATCCCAGGGTCCTGAGATCGAGCCCCACATCGGGCTCCCTGTTCAGCGGGAAGCCTGCTTCTCCCTCTTCCACTCCCCCTGCTTGTGTTCCCTCTCTCGCTGTCTCTCTCTGTCAAATAAATAAATAAAATCTTTTAAAAAAATGAAGTTAAATGTACATCAGAGTGCTTAGGAATTTTTCATATTCATAATCCTCTGCTAAACAAACTGGGTAGGAATGCTACTTAAATCAATTCTGTGGAAAGTTACTTTATAAAGCAAAGAATTCTACTACCAAAAAAAAAAAAAATCACCTGCAAATCAGCTTTATTGCAAGTGTATAATTCTATACACATATTTGGGATTCTTATCTTATTCTAATAAAACAAATTTCAGGAGATACTTCCATATTGCATTTTTACAGGTACTTTCAAATATACAGTTATAGTTGGATGTTTGGGGTAAAATGAAATCTAAAAACAACTGCCAGAATATTTATAAATAAAGTTCCCCACCTTTAAAATGGGGAACTGGGACCAGCACACTATGTAATGTCTCCTAAGGATATAAACTATCAAATGAAGAATAGTTAAAATTATACAGAGGCAGTTAATGAGAATTAAAACATTGTGCTCAAGTCTTTGCATTCAAAAAAAATAATAAATCAAGAATCTCTCAGGAATTTTTTTATCATGTGAAAAAAATTCTCTCTCAACTTTAAGAAGTTTTGTAATCTTATTAAAGGAAACATAAACTCTGACCCTTTAGTCATGTTTAGAAAAAGTAATTCCATATGTTTATTAAATTAGAAAAGGTAATTATGTCAGAGGCCAAACATGCAGAAATAAAGACAACTGTAAGAGAAAACCACTTCATGATCATCCTTCTCCCCTGGAGATTAATCTTTGACGATGAGAGCAGATTCTAGACAAGGCAGAAGAGGTGACTGAGGTAGCTATGAAGGAATTTAAATTTTGGATCTGCCGTTTAAAGGAAAATAAAATAATAGCAGGGAATTGCAACAAAATTCTTTCAATCATTGCCCTGGCATGGCCCTAGTACCTGCTATTAAACCTTCCAGCTCTGGGCTTTATGGCCTCCACTCCTGTCTCCACTTTTCTACCTTCAACTTCTGAGGAGTGTTCGGCAGGAGAAAAACAATTTAACAACTCAGAGTCTTTCATCTAGATTTGCTATAAGCGGAGTTGAGTTACAGGCTGACTTGGGGAGTATTCCGGACTTCTCTCGGTCTCTTGGTATTTACCAAACATCATTCAGTGAGGAATGGGCAAGCTAAGTCCAAAGCTTGTCGCAGGAGTGTTACGTTACCACCTCGTTGCTTGCTGAATGGGATTCAGCATAATCTCTCTCAATATAAAGCTTGTCTTTCGGACGGATTCTGCAAGGAAGAGGTTTAACGGGAACAAAGAAGGAACGCCTTGAAAATCAGCCTCACCAAACCCCAGCCTCACAAATACCTCACTCGGGCTCTCAGCCACATGCAGCACACAACAGCTGTGACACCTAATTATGTAGCCACTGGAGGAATTATTTGTCCGAGTCAGTCACAGGACTGAACTGGCTGAAGGCTGCTGCAGGCCAACCTGTTCACTAATATGCCTTCTCCTGACCAAAAACATGCAATGTGATGTAATCTTCTTAGAGTGTCTATTGCTCGAGACTTACAAAGAATGTTAGGTTTGCATGTGCGGTGGCTTTGTGGAAGGACTAGTCTATACGCCTAAAAACACATCTGAGGAGATTTTTTTTCCCTTCATGTTAACCCTTCACCACCCACATCTCTTACGAGATTTCAGGCCCCAAGTCTGCCTGTCATTTTTAAACATCAAAATCTTTTAGTTAATTTTCTTGTCAAGCATATTTTTTTTCCTATGCAGTGTGTATATAAACAATAGCCAAAATATACAGCAGTCAGGAAAACATATGTGAAAACATGTAATTATAAACACTCACTTCTCAGGCCAGAGTCTAGGCCCTGAAATTCAATAACATGTCAGGAGGCGACTCCAGAGCTGTGGTCACACTGCTTTCTAACATATAAATTTAGCTGTCCCATCCTAGGAGGTTTCCAGACTCAAACCAATCATCATGATGAACTGGGTCTCGTTTCAGAACTTCAAGATCATTACACTTACTGTTTTCTGTACCACATGCCCTAGAAATCACCCTGTTCTAAAACTGAATTTTAGTGTATGTTGCTTCATCAACAAGCAGCATAAACCATGCCTAACACAATTATTCCTTTAATCTACTAGTACATCTGTTCCACGAGGGCAAGAATTCAGTACCTGGCAAATGTGAGGTCTGTACTTAGCAGATAATAAATGAGTATGTCATACTAATATGGGTCAATCTTAAAAGGTTTCTCAGGCTTCCGATATTCTGAGAGTTTTTGCATGAGAGAGCATAGGCATACCACAAGCTTTTCACATGAATCTGGCAGTATCATTACATTATTGAGACTCTTATTAGGCTTCTCTTTCTTCAAGGAAGGATCTAGGTAAGCCTTATGTGCCTTTTTAATGCCTTACCTGCACTAGCTGCAACCAATCCTGGTGTTGGCTAAAAGGAAATAGTTCACCTCCAAAATGCTATGATCAATGACTAAATTGTGAATTTTGTTACATTTATCTTAGGTTGAGGTCTTTATCTCTGCACAAGAAAGTTGCGTAGAAAGGAATGAACTGATGAAAACAAGATCAATACAAGTAAATAAAGAATTTAGATGCTAAGCTTTTTTCACTTGGCAAATGGATTATGGCTTCTCCATCTTACCTTAAGGTAATGAAATAGGATTTCCCTAAAAATGTGCAGTAAATATGTTTTTCAATAATTTCTATTACTTTTTCTTTTCTTTCATTTCAACTCGTGAACTCTTTGCTATAAGAAAAAAAAACTTCGAGGACCTCGATTAGTCATTTTGATAACTTTGTGTTTGATAGCTGATATAAAGCACAAATGGGTACAGGTAGAAATGATAGTAACAATTGCAATACTTATTTGAACAATAGGAAAAGGATTTTCATGTTTATTGTTGTCTTATAAATAATAACCATAGCGCTTACTACTTCTAAAAGAAATGGAGCTGGTGACTTTCTTTTATAATTTGTCCAGAAATTTTTCCTTCCATAGGTATACCACTTGAAATTCAAATATCCAGTACAAATACGTAACTAGAAATACATCTACAAAGTAATAGTATTGTCTTTTAAAAGAAAGGCAGAACTTAAATATTCCCAACACAATCCTGTTCTTCAGGGAATTCAGCTTGGGAGGAAGGCCTTATTTTCTCTATGCAGCCTTCCCTAACAACCTAGGAATTGGTACTATTGAATAATATATAATACGTAGAAGACATAAGAATATATCAACACTATAGCATTTATCATACTGTGTTTCATGTATTTCTTCTATGCCTTCCCCATCCCACCACCCAAAGTGGATGGATCCCTCATCAAAGGACAGGCTGTCTCACTCATCATTTTCATTCCCAGTTCCTAGCAGCATATCAGAGCAATAATAATAGGTCTTGATAGATATTAGATGAATAAATGAGCAAGCAAATAAACTAAAAGTATTTCAATTGTGCTAAAAATTTTTTCTGAAACTCTTTTAAAAACTACCTTCAGAACCATTTTTGCAAAGTATCCAAACAAATGATTCTCATTACTTCATAGGCACACCACACGCATATACTGAATTATTTTTCACACTATATTCATAAGACATGATTGTGAGGTTTCCACAATGGAATTCTTCCTTAAAAGGATGAAATCAATTGAGAATATCCAATAACTGTGCTTCAGGATCTGAAGGCAGCATTGACACCAGAATCCTCCTTCTCAAGAGAATAGACATGAGGGAGGCCACATTTATCTCCATGATTTTTACCATCACTTTACAGATACACTTAATGACAGAAAATGTTTACCACTGTTCTGAAATAAGCGAAGCCCAGCAATGATGAAGTCACACTATGCTCCCCATAGAAAATATAAGCAAAGCCATAAAAACCAATAGAGCAATTTGTATGATGGTCCTGTCAAATCGTCTCTGACTCAAAGAGAGAAGATTGAGAACTTATAGGTGACGAATCCATCCCCTTTTGTGAAGGATCTAATTAGAAAAATCCATGTTTGCCTCAATAGCAGAGTTTTAATATTGAGCTGGAATTCCCCAAAGGCCTCAAATGAGAAGGTTCTAACTCAATGCCACTGCAGTCGTTGGCAGGAATACCTTTTCAGGGAATTCAGGAATAGGCAAACCTAACTCAGTGCTGAGAAAAAGTCCCCTTTGTGGCACCAGTCTGAGCATAAGGACTTTCATAGAACATGACAGCTGTTTGCATAGAGAATTCTACAGAGAGTTCACAGAGAAGTACAGCAGAGTGTAACCTAATAGACCACATTAGTGTATATTTTTTGTGTATTATATATACATGCATATTAGATTATACTCTAATCTAATATACTAATGGCAGAGGTCAAACTGAACCGCTAAGACGAAGAAATTGGCTCCCTAACAAAGCCTATGTAAAACCAGCCTCGGACAACAAAGCACAAGCTCACCTACACACACACCACACACACACTCACACATACGTACAAGTGTGTAAAGAGACATGCGTCCTGCAGTGGCTACACCTGATGTATATGACAGATATCTCTGTGTCTTGGCTCCAAGAATTGAGAATCCCTTGAATTTTTAGTAAGACCACATTTAGGAGTTGCAGGGAGGGAGGTGACTAACATTTCTGGAGTGCTGGAGTCTTTGTTAGGGGATTCATTAAACACTAAGTCATTTTCACTTTTCTGTACAAACAATGTCGTTCTCACCTTTGTAATTCTTATTTATGTTGTCTCCATAACATGGAATATTCTTATAATTCCTCTTCACCTGGGTAGCTCCTGCTTTTCTGTTAAGATCTGCTTGTCGATTTCAGTTATCACCCTATCGAGAGCGACCCCTAACATGCTCCCACATCCCCAGTGCTGGGTTGCTTGCTCATATCTGTGCTTCCATAATGCATCCCTCTGTCCCAGCCCTCACCAATTTACACCCTAATAACCACTTTCATGCTTCCCTCCCCTGCTCAACTGCCATCAAGGATTTTTGGCTTACTCATTGTTGCATCTTTGCACAATGCCAAGTATTATGCCTGGCACTTAAAAGAAGCCTAGGAAATGTTTGTTAAATCAATAAATGAATGAACTTTTTTTGTTTAATATTATCCATAACTCTGGTATCAGTTTCCCCAGCTTATGAAAGAAGAGGTTGAGCTTGCAAAACTGTTTAGGTTGTCCAAGTTCACAGACCTCATTCACAGGATTCACACTCTGAAATAATTAGAGAGCAAATTATCTTTCCTTTGCACCAGATTAAGAGATGGGAAGCAAAGACAAAGAGCATTAACTCTTTTAAGTGGACATAAGCAGCATGCAGGACTGGTCTTAAAGAGAGAGACCCACACAGTGAAGAGCCCATTGACCAGGAGACTCTGTTTACCTCAACACCAATTCTCCTCCCAGAAATACTTGGGATATTTGGCTAACTTGATGTTGAAGATCTAAGACAACTAAATATAGGGTCAATAGTCAGCACAAGTTCAAAACTCCATGACAACCAAATCTAATTATAATAAAAAGAACAAAGTTTTGCTCAGTCTCTTTAGTGTCGAGATATTAATTTGTAGTCACAGAAAGCAATATTCCACTCCCAATATATTCTGATATAAAAGTTAACACCAGAATCTTCACATTTCAAGATGGTATAGTAAAGACACTTCTATCTCCTTATCCTTTTAAAAATCATCTCCAGACAGTAAGTAGAATAAGAAAGAGAAACACAAACTCTAACAGTATTAGGAGACATTTCTAACATTATTCTATAATATACACAGAAAGAGGATGGCCCCAAAGGAGTGCAGGAGGGTTGGACTAAGTGCCTGTGGATGGCTCTGTAGATGAGAAGCAAATTGAGTCATTCTGTGGAACTCTAGAAATGCTCAGGCATTGAAAACACCAAGAAGGCAGGGGAAAAGAGGATGGCGAAAACAGGGAGGTTATCTGAAGTCTATTTTAGAGTCAGTTATAACTCCAGGTTCCACCCTTATCAACAGCAATCCTCCCCTGACCAGAGATAAGTGGTACAGTCCCTGGAGAAATTGAACTAGAAAAACTCCTTAAGAAAGTACCCAGACATTCAGGACAGCAGATTAAAAATATAGCAATTAAGTGTAAGTCCGAATACTGAATAGTGATACCCCCAGTTCCCTTCCCCACCCATCCCTGAACACCAGTAGCCAAGTTTAAAACTCTAAGGCAGGAGACAGAGGATATTCCTCAGAGGTACCATCCCCTCAAAAAGATTGATAGCTACTGACATCTGAGTCACCAGTGAAAAGGCCAGTTAGCAACTGACCACACGACAGCGAGGCATGGTGACATGATGCGTACACCATTTCCAATCACCTTTTTAGTAGCCCACTTTTAACGTATGAAAAGACAGCCAAGGATACTAGGCAATTGAGGAAAGCTTCCAAAATGAACAAGGGAGACAAAAACAAATAAGCAAACAAAAGAGAACTAAAAAATAACAGAGATACTGCTTGAAGCAATAGAGAATTTCGAAGAAACCATGAAATATGAACAGGTTGCTATATAAAGTGAGTAATCAGAGAAGAAGAAGAAGAAGGGGTTTTTGGATATTAAAAATCTAATAGCTAACTATTTTTCATCAGCAAAAAGTTAAAATGTCAAGTAAAAGAAACCTTCCCAAAATAGGACAAAAATTGAAAGGACATAATAGAAAAGATAAGATATGGAGAATTTATTCAAGAAGTCCTATTTCCAGAAGTTCCAGAAAAAGAGACTAGAGAATGTAGCAAAAAGAAAATTATCAAAGAAATAATATAAGAAAATTTCCCAGACTCTAAATTGGAAGGGCACACCAAGTGGTCAGCATAATAAAAAAAGACTCTCACCAAGGCATGTTATCACGGATTTGTCAGATCGCTAACAATAAAGGGATCTTAAAAGCTTCAAAAAAGACTGGAAAATAGAGTGACATCAGACTTCTCATAACAATATTAGAGGCAATATTAGGCTTGGAAATAATGAAAAAAAAGATTGAGAATTTTATACCTTGGCAAATCATAAATCAAGTGCAAAAATAAAATAATGGTAGTTTAAAACATGCAAAATTTCAAACATACCCATGGACATTTTTCTCAAGAGCTTACCAGAGGATACATTTCACCAAAATGAGGGAGTAGCCTAAAAGAGAGAGAGAGAGATGGGTTTCAGAAAACAGATGATACATCAGGCTATAGCAAGGGGGGGAGCTATTTACAGGGTAACAACGGGGCAACTAGCCCAAAGATAGTTCTCTTTGGAATGGGAAATGAGAGAACTCTTAACTATAGACAGAGCAAAAAGTTATTTAAAAAAAAACCCACAGGAAAATGAATCATGAGATATAATTTGGCTTAGCTGATATATGTGTGCATATATCACTAAGTAAGAATATAACCAAAAATTCTGATATTACTGCACGTAATACCAGGTACTGTAGTCCGTGGTCCAAGTACTGGTCATCATCACAAACCAACAGCAGGAGGTCCAGGGAGAGAATTCAGAAAACAGCCTTGAAACTGATGAGCCTCTGGTTATATACACCTCTTCTAATAATGCTTACCAAATTGTCATTGCGTAAATTGACGAAACAGTGAGTTTTAGAATTGAATCAACTATGTATGTATTTGTCTTTCTGCCAGAGAACAGTTTCATTAAGTATGCAAACAACAGACATGCTGAATAAAAGATAATTTGCAGAAATTATTCCTCAGCAGTCCTCAAATCCTAAAGCTTATTTCAATTTGTTACACTAATTTTTGTTATACTTTTTTGGCATCAAGCTTTTTGAGCCTCAGAAAATATGGAGAGCTGTGTTTTATTAAGTGTCTGTTTTGATCCAGTTACTTTACAAACCATCTATTTTCATCCTCATTCACCATCATAGGAAATTATGATTATAGATGAATTGCTTAAAACAAATTGGTTAAAATAACAAATTGGCTTAATGATTAGTTAGGTAAAAATCTAGGCAGTTTTTTTTTGTATATATTAGTCATTTTGGTGTATCATTAAGCAGTTTTGGTACTCTATTATGAGTTTTTATGTATTTTGCAGGTTTTTTTAATTTGGAGAGCAAACCATTTTACATGTGTTTTTACATTTTTGTCTGTTTTCCAGATCATTGGTTTTCAAATATTGTATTTACTTTTAACCAATTCTGCCTACTCTATTTGTCTGGCAATATTTTTTGTGAGTTTTAAATTTTTATGTCCAGTTCTAAGTAAACGGATTGAAAGTAAAACGGTTCAGAAGTTCTTGTTTCTGACCAGTAATTCACATATTGAGGACGTATGTGCATCCTCGAATGATTTTCTTAATTTTAATTAGATTTTTAATTTTTAATTAATTTTCTTTAGATATTTTACCACTTTCTAAGTATTTTGCTTTTGAAATAATTTAAACACATTTTCTGGCAGTTATTCCAACTTTGCCTTTTTAGAAATTGCAAAATAGAAAGATCTGTACCATCTAGATGTATAGTAATGATCTTGAGAAAAAGGCACAACAATGCCTACCAGAATGCTCAAATACCAAGAAATAGTCTAAACAAATATTCCTTAGCTTTTTATTCCACATTCCATTTTTAAAAATAACACATGAGTGGCCTTCTCAGGAATATCTAGCAAAAACTGCAAAATATAAAAATTTTTAAAAATGTGTGGAAATAGCGGCTACAGGGGCAAAAATGGACACTCTTTGTGTTGATAGTTTGCTTTTATTACTTTTGTCTTCATTGTGCTTTTAGCTT
This sequence comes from Mirounga angustirostris, assembly GCF_029215605.1. NCBI lineage: Eukaryota > Metazoa > Chordata > Mammalia > Carnivora > Phocidae > Mirounga > Mirounga angustirostris. Next base: position 43,043,283 of record NW_026991720.1, read on the forward strand.
TATCTTTTATTTTTAACTTCATTTTCATAAATGACTAAAAATAGAAATATAAGGAATCTCAAAACAAACAAAGAAGGCATTAGAGTCCATGAAAAGTTGCTAAATCATCCTAGAAGTCACAAAGCAAAGATTTTAAAACAAACGTTCTTTTGAAAACGCTTTCACAAGTGCCTTAAAAGTTGCAAATAACTGATACCTGAACAGAGGCAAAAAATACCAATATTCAACCAGTTGGTCATTTTGACATAATAATTGGCAAGTAAATAATCTGTTTCTGTTGCTTCTGTTATTGTCAGGTTCCAGGTGAGAAAACTGAGAGTGGGAGAGTTTACGTAACTTGTCAGTTGCCACCCAGTTAGTAAGGACAGAGCAGGGATATGCATCCACTGACTCTTGTTGACACAGCTCTCTCTCTCTGGGCTTCATCTCCTAGCTCTGTTTTTACCCTGCTTGACACTCTTAATGCCTGATTCCAGAGGGCTTGTTGAGTGAAAGTAAAGGGGGAAATCTCATGTCTAAGTATTTCGTTTCCCTCTGAGTTTTAAAAATAGCTTGATGTTGCGAGAAATTGGAATCATTGGTTAAAAATGAGGCTGAGATTTTACATGAATTTCGTATCTATTTTACATATTCCTGATCCTGAATCATCAAGATTTGACTATGCTGGCAAATACGACCCCCAAAACATATTGGATTCTGAACCACGCCTTTCTTCGCAGTGAAGCCCAGGCACGAAAAGAAGTGCTGTTATCTGGGATAAGTGTCTTCTTTGTACCTGGTTCCAAAGTGGAATAGGGATTTCTTTACCAAAAATGCCCAGGCTGCATCCAAGTTTCTTGGACTGCTTCTTGATTTCTCAAATCAGAAAGATTTTTAAAAACAGGCAACGTATTTTAGTTGCAACTAGTTCATTTCCCTAATGTTCTAGTTGTCGGAAGGTTGTAAATACAAAACACAGTACATATTCAGTACAATGGCACATGCTTGCTAGAGAGGGGAAGCCCCTGACTAAAATAGCACAGCCAGATTTAAATAGATAAATAAATATTGAAATATCTTTAAAGTTAGATTTGCAGGTTAATTGCTTCCAATCTTTTCCCCCTCTTTTAAAATATTAAATATATGTGTGTTTAGGGGTGCCTGGGTGGCTCAGTCGTTAAGCGTCTGCCTTCGGCTCAGGTCATGATCCCAGGGTCCTGGGATCGAGCCCCGCATCGGGCTCCTTGCTCTGCGGGAGGCCTGCTTCTTCCTCTCCCTCTGCTGTTCCCCCTGCTTGTGTTCCCTCTCTCTCTGTCAAATAAATAAATAAAATCTTTAAAAAAATAAAAATAAAATAAAATAATATATGTGTGTTTATAATGCTAGTAAACAAACCTCATTTGGAAATTCGTAATTATTTGGCTAATTTATCTTTCTTTCCCCAGAAATATCACTTAGAAATCTTTAAGAGGGGGTGTGTGTGTGAGGGAATGAATGAACGTCAATCACATTCCATGCATCCTCTCCCTTCATCCTCCCCAAAATCTTGTGCACAGGGAATTAATCTACCCATATCATAGATAGGATGGAAAAGTTGAGACTCGGAGAAATGAGTCTCACAGATAGGAGGTGCTGGAACAAACTTTGAGGCCTGGGGCTGCTATTCCAAAGCCCCTGTTCTTCCAGCATGCAGCACAGGAAGGGAAGATTCTCAAACACCTTATTAAGGTCTCTGAAAAAATTAACTCAAGGAGAAACTCATGTTAAAAACTATGAATGAAGCCTAAAGTTCACTTATCATGCTGTGAATGCAGCCATCTTACCAAACACATCAGTCTTTTCTTGAGATGACCCCACGAAGTAAGAGGAAACCTAGGAATTAAGCCTACTTCCCTTACTGGAAATCCATCTCAAGCATATTGATTGGATACTGCATTACACTTCGGTCAGCTTTTAAAAAGTTAAACAAACATTGGCATGTCCCACAGATCACCCCTTCTGTCCACCACACAAGAGATAATACTGTGAGTGTGAGTGTAGATTTTCTTATAGCTTCACTTTGCCTGATTCTGGCAGCTTCCCTCCCCAGTCCTAATTCTCAGTGGGAAAATGCACTGCATCTGGGCTGGGGGTTATGGCTGGAGTGTAAGAATTGCCCAGTGGCTTTTCTTTCCTTGTTTGCTGTGCATTTCAAACCAGACACACATCAATTCATATTTTTGTGCCAAAGAATAGGTTTGGAAAAAAGAAGTCATTTCTTGCTTTATCTGTGGGCAATTTGTAGGAGTTATTCTTAAGATGGGTATAAAACACCTTGAAAGGGACATTTATTTTAATGGCAGAGAAAGAGAAAAGGGCAAACAGAAAACCAGGGTGCAGGAATGACTGTGGTATCTCACAAGACAGCACCAGTTTTACTTTTCAAGTCACACAGGTTTAATAAAGAATGGCACAAACCATCAAGGGGCTAAGAGCTTGAGAGGAGATCTATCTCTCGTCTTTTTTTACTTTTTTCAACTAGTGAGAGGACTTACTGCACTGCTATTTTGAGCTGACCAGAGCCTACAGGAGAAGCCATTCCCTCCCATTGTAACTCTGTCCCTCTCCCAGTATGTTATTCTTGGGGCACCCCCACTTAGAACTCAAGGGCATTAACTGGATCAGTCCTTCAAGTCTTCCTAACCTTGGGCAGAATGTGATTCACTCAGCTTGACTATAATGCTGCTACATTTTTAGAGAATAAAGAGTCCCCTGTAAGTATTGTATTAAAAATGCATATTTATGTGCTGATTCCTTTGGTAAAATCCATCAGATTTAGCTCTGATACATAACTCAAAGACAGTTAACCTTGACAAGGAGAAGGTATTGAATATGACATTCAGGATCAAGGAAGAATGTTTATTTCCCCCCAAATGAGTTATATACTAACACGATTATGCAAATGTTTGCAGGCAGCATATATCAACAATATAAGTCCTAATATAATAAAAATTAAGAAATAATTTTTAAATCCACACATTTATCAAAAATACATAGATTCATACTGAATCTCCCAGAGAATCCTGATTTAAAGTACTCTCTTGCAATGTAAGGTCATAGTTGAAGTATAGTTCAACAAATTTTTATTTTAGAAAATGTGGTCCGTCTATAGAGAATGACAACTGAAACTGTCCAAGCAGCTCTGGGACCACAGGTTGCCCAAGAAGGCAAAATGCTGTTTACCCAGATAGGAACCAAGAGGTGCTAGAGAAGCCCAACCCTAGAGACTGAAGACGGGAATGCAGTCCTTGCCCCTAAGTCCACCATACTTGTAATGGATTTCCATGTTGAAGGTCAGGCATTAGGCTCAGTGCACAGGTAGCAGGTACATGAAAGAGACCACGCATAGTGTGTGGTGGGGTTCAGAGGAACCTACCTCCAGGAAGAGAGGATGGCTGGAAAGAGTTATTCGCATAAAGATGTTGATTCATAAAAAGATGTGACTCTGTAGGAAAACAGCCAGGCCCTCACTTGTATGTAACACGCAGCCTTCTGTTCATCTGACCTGGGGCTCCTGGCTGGGAAATGGACACCCTGAACAGCTACTCCTTGACATTAGTTCATACATGGCACCCTTTAGTTGTAAGCTCATGTGGTAGAGGGGGCAAAGGATCTTTCTCAGGCTTTATTTATTTATTTATTTATTTATTCATTTATTTATTCATTTATTTATTCATTCATTCATTTAAATTTATTTTCTCTTTAATTTCATTTTTAAAATTTTATTTAAATTCAATTATTTAACATATAGTATATTCTTAGTTTCAGATGTAGAGTTTAGTGATTCATCAGTTGCATATAACACCTAGTGCTCATTACATCAAGTGCCCTCCTTAATGCCCATCACCCAGTCACCCCATCCCCCCACCCACCTCCCTTCCAGCAACCCTCAGTTTTTTTCCTATAGTTAAGAGTCATAATCTTATGGTTTGTCTCCTTCTCTGATTTTGTCTTATTTTATTTTTCTGTCTTATTTTATGATCATCTGTTTTGTTTCTTTAATTTCACATAGGAGTGAAATCATATGATAATTGTCTTTCTCTGACTGACTTATTTTGCTTAGCATAATACCTTCCAGTTCCATCCATGTCATTGCAAATGGTTAAGATTTCATATTTTTGATGGCTGAATAGTATTTCCTTGTATATATATACCACCTCTTCCTTCTCAGGCCTCTTTTATAAAGGCACAAATCCTGGGGCCCTCAAAACTTAATCATTTCCCAAAGGCCTCACCTCCTAATACCATCACCTTCAGGGTTAGGTTTAACAAATGAATTTTACAGGGACACAAACATTCAGACTACAGCCCTCTTCTTTTATCTAATTAACAACCAACAAAAGAGGGAACAAAGCAAACATATCAGTGAAGTGACCCTCACCCTGTTTTGCCGGTGTTAATATATGTAATACATTTCAAAATCTATAAAGAGGATGTTGTAAATAAACTAAATATATTTATGATTACTCAAAAATAGGTTAAATGTTAGTAGTGCGAATGAAGAACACCTTTTGAATTCTGACTTTGGGATCAAACAAGAATTCACAAGGGAAGAGATGCCCAAATGCCTTCTTTTTGCCACATCTGGAAGTATAATGACATCTCTAACAGGCTTCTAAGACCCAGGAAGCCACAGATGCTCTTGTCTTCCCAGTGCTTTAGGAATGATCACTTGCTATAGGAAAACCTCAGAAACATTTTCTAGACTCTGAGGTTTCCTTGGAAATCAAAAGTTGGGTTTCCAAAGTTGGGGATAGTTAGGAGCAGTGAGGCATGTTTAATAGAAAAGAGATTCCCCAAGGAGACCCACTGAGAAAAAACATTTTGAGGTGTCCTGGGAATAAGAGGTCAAATTAAGACCCAACCCTGCATAGGGTTTCAATGCTCTATAAAAGGTTTAGTATCACTCTTCTTTCACCCCAGGCTCCTACATGGCTCTGCACAGCACTGCATCTCATCTGATTTTGCTGAAATTTTTGATATGTTGTTCATCATGGATTTTTGTATTGATTTTTTAAAATATTGTATTGAAATATTATTTATCTCAATTACTGAGGTTGTTTTTTGGGTTTTTTTTTTACCCCCTCCAGTATTTTTACCTGACGCAAGTGCCTCACTCAAGTGCCTGGTCCTGTTCTTATGGACCTTTACAGAAAGTTTGCCAACCCCTAGCTAGAATGCAGAAGAAATGAACACAGTTGTCTTTCTACTAAGAGATAAAATCGGCAGCCATTGGAAATAAGCTCGAAGGAAAGGCAAAGAGAGATAAAAGCATAGTGTGTGTCTTGTCATCAGCACAATATTATGGTTAAAACTCTGTCAGTTGAGCCAGATGGAAGGGCTAATGAGTCCCCTCCCTCTCTGCTCTGTAGTCATCTACATGCTTTTAGCCCTCAGTGGAAAAAGCAACAGGCCTAGTGCAACACATGGTCAAGTACTTGTGGGAATAGCTCACAATGTAGTCAAGTGTGGTGCTATCAGACACAACACAGCTAAGCCTCTTTGGGCAAACCCAATGTCCTAACCCTACCAGAAGATCTATCACATTCCACTGGATTTCCTTGAGCCTCTAAAGCATCTAGAGGCAGGGTGTGCTGGTTTATCTGTTTACCATACTACCGGTACTAAACTATTGCTGAATGAATGAATGAGTGAATGAATGAATGAAGGGGTAAGTGGGTGGATGAATGAATGAAAGATTAAGGGTTTCAGAACAGAAGCCCTGGGCACAGATCCCACCTTGTGTGACTTTCGGCAACTCTCTAAAGTTCAGTTTCCTCATCTGTAAAATGGAGATGAGAATGATAACTATTTCACAAGATTTAGGAGAGGATCAAATGATAAAATGTTCCTAAAAGTGTTTCATAAACTGTAAGAATTTAATTTAACAAAAGATTGTATTGGTTTAAGTGATAACTAAGAAAAATGTTGAATGCTCTGGAGGGTATTTTTGGAGAAGGAGAAACTCTTTGGAGCCAAAATAAAAACAGTGAGGGAAGGTCATGAATGATTAAGGGAGGTGAGTGTCTGCTACTGTCTATGGAAAACAGAAATCAAAACATAATCCCCTGAAAACAGAAAAATGAAGCTTTCAAGTATTGAAAAAATCATGGCAACAGACCATGGTCATCATTCCTGCATAATGTGAATATGTTTCAGATTATGGATCTAGTTTACTCAGGACATAGTCAGAATCCCCCAAAGCCGTCATTTTCTATTTTGAATGCTTTTCCAAATATGTAATATTCAAAATAAATGGTTAGATGCCACACACACAAAAAAAGAGAGAGCTCGTGTTTTTAATAGCTTGTGAAATGCAGCCATGGGCCTGCTGGTTGGGGTTGAAAGGAAGTAGCCCATAAACAACTCCATCAAGCGTGACAGAGCATGTTTGAGCTAAGTTTCACACAAAGGAAATTCCTCCATAGTTCCCAGTGCCTGGGTCCCTCAAACAAGATCACATCCTACTGGTAGAGACGTAAGGCCTTTTAAGAAAGCCACAATGATACCTTGCAGCCATACTCTCAGGGCTGAGAGGTATGAGGTTTAAGCTTTATAAGAAGTGTGGGATCTATTTATTGCTCACTTCTGAAATGGTTTGATAAAATCTTTCCTAACAGTCTTATAAGGTTAGCATTTGAAGGAAAGCTTACTGTGAAAGGGGACAATTTCAATTTAATTTTACTTTGGATCAACTGAATGTGCATAGGAAAAGGTGTACCTTTTGGAGGGGGAGGGGGTATAATTCGTTAGATTCCTTCTTCTGGTACTTAGAACTACCACTCAAAGCAGTTACATAGCCGACTCAAATAAGGTAGTAGATTCCCTAATGAGATCTAATGAAATACAGTCAAGTAGGCGGAGAGAACTAAAAGCTAAAATCTATGCTTCATTCTTCATCCATCTAGTCATTTGCTATATGAGAGTGTATAAGTCCTTCAGTATCTCATCATCTTAGCCATCACCTCGAATAAATGGGAGTCATGGTTCTCATCCTCTGGAATAATTCAACCTGGCTCATTATCAACTTACGGCTCTTCTCTACCCTCCAAGATGAAGGGGAGCAACTTGTCCCTACTATGTTACTCCACCCTCTGGCTGCTGTTGATTGGTCCAAGGGAACCCAAGTCATGGAAATCAGTTCCTGCAAAATTTGGATCAGATCTAAGAGACAGTGAGTTTCTGCCACCTGGACAGCTAAACAGGGAAGACTGTTCTGTAAGAAAGAGGAAACAAGTATCAGGAGAGGCAGAGAAGAGAGGCCAAGAGGGCAGGAACTTGGGGGTTTCTCAATGCCCCAGCTGCAAAATCTCTTCTTCAAGGCCAGCTGCCTACTTCAGAGTTCACGGAGTTCCTCAATCATGAAATTAATAAAATCACCTAGTTTGAACATGTTCAGGTTGGGTTTCTATAATTGCAGCCTAAAGAGCCCCAGCTAACATATTCCTGTAACATAAACCCCCAAACGAACTTAGGCACTTCCTGTGAAGCCCACCCCCCAAGCCCCCCAGCCTTCTTTCTCTGTTTGCTGAGTATATCAGATTTATAGATTTGAAGCCTAAATAAACATCTGACCCCATTCCTTCAGCTTACAGATGTAGAACCAGAGAAGTCAAGTGACTTGCTCAAAACCACTTTGCCTATAGTGGAAGATTCATGGATAATTTCTGTAGCCACAGCATCTTAGGCATAAGTCTTAGGGTTTTTAAATCTTTATCTCTATGCCTCACTCTCTCTGTGGATAACTCTGTTTCAGTGGAAAAGAGTATGCTCTAAGAAACTTGATTCAGGAACTTAAGAGGTTGGAACACAAATCCTATGCTACAAGTCCAGATACCACAGGGAGATAGTACGTTATGTTGGAAAACATGGTTTGGGCATCTGACTGCCTGGGTTCAAACCCAGCTCTACCACTTATTGGCAAGGTGACCTTGGCAAGTTAGTTAAACTCCTCTGAACTACAGTTTCCTCCCGTGAAGAAGGGGATGGCAATACTTATCTCATAATGTAGATGTAGAATGAAATGAAATCACATCTGTAAAATGCCTGAGACACCACCACATAAGGTTGGCCATTACTTTTATTAAAGGGCAGACCATCCTAGCAGACAGAGGGAAAAGAGCCGCTCATAAGACCTTTGAGCCTCACGGGTTTTCCCTTATCAACAATACCCTCTGCCAAGTCTGAGAGGAGTGACAGATGCCCAGTTGTGAGACAAGAAAGCAGACTCATTAGAGATTAGGGAGAGCTTAAAAAGCCACCTGGCGAGGCATTCACAAAACTCCCAACTGCTCCAAACAGACATGTGTCAAAATGGGTTTTGTGCTTTTAAACTGTTCTCTTTTTCTGATTTCTACCTCCAGATGACTAGGGCACTCGTTCACACCCTGGAGCCAAATCCTTTCACATAGATGTTCAGAAATACTCCTCTTACTTCACAGCATTGATATTTTAACTATGTGAGAAATTTATTTCTCAATTTGCCCATCCCTGCTCCTTGGGTCTTCATTTCTAATGTCAAACAAAAGCTCTCAGGCACTCCTTTTCTCTCTTGACACTGACAGAGAAAGTAATTTAGCAAAGTGGATATTTATTTAAGTGACTGGGCGTTGATTTAAATGCTAGTGATAAATCTGTGGATCTTGCTCTAAAGACTGTTATTCTTAGTAATGTAATTGTCATGGATCATAACTATAAGACAAAGTATAGCTTCAGCCATCCTGCTTGTTGCAAGAGGATGGAATGTCAAGTGATGTTTTGACTATGGAGCATTTCCTGGAGAACAGAGAACAATAGACCCTTCTCAGTATGGGATTAAACACATAGGAAAACATGTCTTGAAATCTGGTGGAAGCATGGATCTATTAAGGAATCACAGGACTGTGTTTCTTTCTTTCCTCTCTTTCAATAGCACTAACCAGCATTCAGTTCATAACACTCAAGGATACCCCACCGCCTCCTGGCATAGCTTTGCTTTTCGTTTTGCTCCATGAACCCACCACATTTTCTGACCTCCGGGTCTACATGTGCTCTTTCTCCTCTTCTAAACCCCTTCCTCTTCTCATTTACTTCACCAAAACTTAACTGATTATTCTTCATTCATCAAGAATCAGCTCAACACTCCTTCTTGGAAGGTTTCCTTGAGAGTCCCAAACCAGACGAGGATCCCTCTCAGGGCTTGCAGACCTGTGATTTGCAATCACCACACTGGTAATAGTTGTCCCAGTGAGTGTGCATTCCTTCATGCAGGGCCATTCATCTCTGTACAATACAGGCTCAATAGATATTGTCCAATGAATGACTGAATCAGTTCACAAATCAATGAATGAATGGCCTTTATGTCAAAAAGAAATGAAGATACTATTTCTTGTAACTTATACAAACTGGGAATTTTCTGCCCAGCTGAAAGTGCCCACTGGATTTATGCAAGCCAGAGCAATTGCATAATAGAAAAAAATTCATTTTTATTTTTGGAAAATAGTTTGTTTTAGAAACAATCTGAGATAACAGATCATATTTTCTGCATTCTCCTGTTGTTTCTTATTCTCAAACTATTTTCAGAAAAACAGGATATTACTTGCTTCAGAGTTTATTTCTTTTTCTTTTTTAAGATTTTATTTATTTATTTGAGAGAGAGAGAGTGCACGCACAAGTGCGTGGAGGGGCAGAGAGAGCAAGAGGGAGAAACAGACTCCCCGCTGAGCAGGGAGCCCAACGTGGGGCTCAATCCCAATGCCCTGGGATCATGACCTGAGCCGAAGGCAGATGCTTAACTGACTGAGCCACCCAGGCACCCCTATTTATTTCTGATCATGATCCACCCCCTCCATCAAAATGCTTAGTCTTTAATTGGTAGGCACCAAAGAAAATTACAATACCCCTCTTTCCCCAGAAAATATGTCAAATGGTAATAAGCTATAGGAGCAGAGAGGACAAATATTAAACTGTCATCATGAAGGTCTTATTTCTATTCCTGTATCTGACACAACAGGGAAAGCAGAAAAGAATCACACTATTCATATGATACATATGTGTTCATAGGGTTGTTTTGCAAGAGCCCACCCTAAACCTTCCTCTGATTATACAGGCTGATAAACATGAAGGAACAACATGCTATCAAAATGGAAACCAACCTGAAAATATTTAAGTATTGTACATGGAAATTACACAGATTGGCCCATAATGACCATTCTATAGTCCTTTGGTAATATGGTAAGAAGAAAAATTAAAAAGTAGATTACCAGTTTTCTTAGCAACAGTCCTGCTGATCAACCTGCAGTTCAGGCTCATGAGAAAGGCTTCCTGTCTCCATGGTGCCCTAGGCTAGCCAGGTAGGTTCTTTCTCTGCCTGAGTCTCCACTGTAGTTAAGCATCTGTCTGAACCCTTCCACACTAAGACAACTTCCCTTGCTCATTAAATGCCTTCTCAGAGGGAGACATTGCAAAGTCTTTCTATAGGCCATTCCATAACATTCTAATCAGATCTAGAAAAGCCTGTGTGCCAGCATCATGTTTCAAATGACAGTCTTCCTTGCTAACACAACATTGTCTTCCTCCACCGCACACCTTACCTCATTTCTTCGTCTGACACATTGTGGGACAGTGTGGAAGGGGGAAAACCTGATCCAGGACAGCCAGTCAAATTCCTTCTGTTTATTTATTTATTTTTTTTTTATTTTAAAGATTTTATTTATTTATTAGAGAGAGAGAGCGAGAGCAGGAACACAAGCAGGGGGAGTGGGAGAGGGAGAAGCAGGCTCCCCGCAGAGCAGGGAGCCCGATGTGGGACTCGATCCCAGGACCCTGGGATCATGACCTGAACCGAAGGCAGACGCTTAACGACTGAGCCACCCAGGTGCCCAAATTCCTTCTGTTTAAAAGAACTGGACAGGAAGGGACTAGAGAATAGCCAGTTAAGACATTTTCCTTTGGAAGATCCCTCATAATGCTGTGGGAAATTTCCAAAAACACTTTCTGATTCAAAGTGTTTGGGAAGTGACTTAAAACTTTTCCTTCCTTAGTTTCCAGAAGAAACGCTGGGGCAACATGGTGGAATGAAGTGGCCTTGTGTGCAGTGTCACTCTCCAAGTTCCATTTGGAAGGGCAATAGGGACCACGAGCGAGCTGGAAGGGCTGGAGGGGTGAGAGGGGAGTGTCTTGAAGTGGATTTGTATGGCTTGCACAATTTTATTTATCAGGTGCGATTGTATGCAAAATGTTCACCATTTTATTATATTTTTTTATTTTAAAGATTTTATTTATTTATTTGAGAGAGAGAATGAGAGAGACAGAGAGCACATGAGAGGGGGGAGGGTCAGAGGGAGAAGCAGACTCCCTGCCGAGCAGGGAGCCCGATGCAGGACTCAATCCCGGGACTCCAGGATCATGACCTGAGCCGAAGGCAGTCGCCCAACCAACTGAGCCACCCAGGTGCCCGGAATTTATTCCGTTTTTACATAGAAATACAGTTAATAGGTACAAAGATACTCATCACAACATTGTTTATACTTGCAAAAAAAGAAATCTCAGTATCTACTAAAACTTCAATATCTCTATACAATGCAGTTTTATGCAAAGTATAGAAATGTATTGAATGAAATGAAGAGATATCCATCAAATACTAAGTCAAAAAAGGAGATTTTTAAGGCAGTATAATTGTGTGTGTCATCCATACAAATATATTCAAGCATGAACAACTCAAATATAGTGTTAGCAGTGGTTATTGGGATAGGGGAGGATTCTTTAAAAGCTTTCCCTGCCTATATTTTATATTTTTATACAATTAGAAATTAGAATGTATAAGACACATAATAGCATTTATTGAGAGATAAGTCAGTGTTTGTACATTACATCTTCATAGTTTGGGGATATTTCACTGACCTTTGGTATTAAAAAGACTTGAGGTTTGGAACATGTGTTCCCTTCATTTATTTTATTTTATTTTATTTTATTTTTAAGGTTATTTATTTATTTATTTATTTGAGAGAGAGAAGAGAGAGAGAGAGGGGAGGGTCAGAGGGAGAAGCAGACTCCCCGCCGAGCAGGGAGCCCGATGCGGGACTCGATCCCGGGACTCCAGGATCACGACCTGAGCCGAAGGCAGTCGCCCAACCGACTGAGCCACCCAGGCGCCCCACCATCTGATTATATTATCATTAGACAATTGGTAGTGGCAGCTTGGGGGTGGGAATGGGAGCGAATGAAACCCTTGAAGCCACTGCTGAGCTCTGCCTTCCGCGGTCAGGGTCATCCTTTTTGAGCCTCTGCTCCTAACCTGTAGAGCGGACATCAAAAACCATTAGGAAGAGTTCTATGCCAGACCTGGTTTGGAGGACCAATGACACTTTACATTTACTAAATATTTACACTCCACTGAAGCCCAGAAAGGACTGAGGTGGCTCACAGCGAAAGACAAATGCACAAGAGGTCTGTGCAGCCGTGAAAGCAGGGTGAGAGAGAAAATTCCAGTAAAAGGGAGAGGGAGCCATACCACAGAGACTAGAGCATGCTTCTCACCTGGGGATCTTATTACAAGGCAGGTTCTGCCTCACCCGGTCCTCAGGAGTGGAGCCTGAGGTTCTGCATTTCTAACAAAGACCCTGCGAAGCAAATACTGCTGGCCCAGGGATCACATTATGGGTAGGTGGGAGGAAGCTAATGTAATAGCATAAAAAGATTACTTTAGTGGGTGCCTGGGTGGCTCAGTTGTTAGGCGTCTGCCTTCGGCTCAGGTCGTGATCCCAGGGTCCTGGGATCGAGCCCCGCATCGGGCTCCCTGCTCTGCGGGGAGCCTGCTTCTCCCTCTCCCACTCCCCCTGCTTGTGTTCCCTCTCTCGCTGTGTCTCTCTCTGTCAAATAAATAAATAAAATCTTTTTTAAAAAAAAAAGATTACTTTAGTGCCCAGGTAATTAAACCTTTCTGTAAAATGCAGTGTGGGTCCTAATATAGAATTGCATTCTTTATTTTTTTAATTTTATTTTATTATGTTATGTTAATCACCATACATTACATCACTAGTTTTTGACGTAGTGTTCCATGATTCATTGTTTGCGTTCTAGTATCTTTTTAATTAGAAGAAAACTCTGAGGGTATCAGTGTGTGTCAAACAGTCCTCCCCTCTAAAGACTGCTTTCCACCCCTCTGCCTCTCCCTCCTCCCCCTCGGGGGCCTTCCAGACCTGACACTACGAGCAGGAAATCTGATGTGCCCGACACATCTTTCTAAATGATTTCAAGGAAGAAGAAGCAGGCTGCACAGATCCTGGAAATGCATGATGTAACCTTTTACGTTCAGAGAAAAGGCTGTCCCTAATTCAAGCCATATTTCGCCCAATGAAGTAGACATATTTGAAACTGGAAAACATCCAAAGAAAATATGGAATTCAATATATTTCTGCAAGCCTTGGCCTTTGACTTCTTGTGGCCTGATTACCTACCTGTGCCTGGCGTGGCCCTTCCTCTTGCCTCATGCTGGACATCTCCCAATTCTAATTCCCACTTGAGCTCTCCAGTGAGGCATCTGTTGGGGGAGAAATCTATAAAGCACTTAAAGGTTGTTGAGAGCTTCCAGGAGTCAGGCCGTATGCTAAAAGCTGTAATAGATTATCTCATTTAACCCATTATAAGGACTATACAGACGAGGATATTCATAAAGATGGAGCATGTTACAAGGCCAGATGTCTATTAGGTATCACAACAGAGATTCCAACTGAGGTCTCTCTAACTCAAGATTTCTCAAGTCTCAACACAATTGACATTTTGGACCAGATAATTCTTTGTTATTAGGGGTGTCCTGTGTGTTGCATGGTATTTAGCAGCATCCCTGGTCTCTACCTACTTGATGCCATTAGCAACCTCTCACTCTAGCTATGACAACCAAAAATGTCTCCAGACATTGCTAAATGTCCTCTGGGAAGCAAACTGCCCTGGTTAAGACTGTTCCAACCCAAAGCCTGAGAGCCTGATAAACAAGGATAAGAATTATTTTTCAACATTTTACAAGGATTCACCCTATTATGGGCTGAATTGTGTCCCCCCCAAATTCTTATGTTGAAGTCCTAATCCTTAGTACCTCAGAATATGAGTGTATTAGGAGACAGGGCCTTTGAAGGAGTGATTAAGTTAAATGAGCGGGTTAGGATGGTTCCTAATCAAATCTGACTGGTGTCCTTTTAAGAAGAGGAAATTTGGATACACAGAGAGACACCAAGGATGCATGCACAGAGGAAAGACCATATGTGGACACAGAAGAAGGCAGCCATCTGCAAGCCAAGGAGAAGAAACTAACCTTGCAAACACCTTGATCTTAGACTTTTGGCCTCAGACTCTTTTTTTTTTTTTTTTAAAGATTTTATTTATTTATTTGAGAGAGAGAGAATGAGAGAGAACACATGAGAGGGGGGAGGGTCAGAGGGAGAAGCAGACTCCCCGCCAAGCAGGGAGCCCGATGCGGGACTCGATCCCGGGACTCCAGGACCATGACCTGAGCCGAAGGCAGTGGCCCAACCAACTGAGCCACCCAGGCGCCCCTCAGACTCTTTCTTAACACTAGGCTCTAAGCAAGACCATCAAAATATCAGAAGTGGCAGGATAGATGAAATTTTATGCTGTCTTAGAGGTAGTGCAGTATTCTCAACCCTGGCTACACATTGGGATTACCTGGAGAGTTTTTAAAAATATGAGTGTTCAGTCTCAATCCTCCAAATTCTAATCAATTGGTCTGAGATAGAGTCCAGGTGTAAGTATTTTTCCAGTGACTCTAATGCACCACCAAGATTGAGAACACTGGCTGAGTGGAGCAGAGTATTCAAGCTCCACCATAAGAGCTACAGGGCTATGGACAAGGGTCTCAATTTATCAGGGCCTCAGTTTTCTCACTTGTAAAATGGCCATCATAACTCTTGACTTTCCTGTCTTACAGGGTCACTTTGTTCCAATTAGTTAAGTTGAAAACCACATAAAATGTACAGGATTATAAATTTTAAGCGCTGACATTAGCGCTATGGGTTCTCACCTCATCTCTACACCAATCCACTGTACATCCTCAGGTGAGTAACTTCATCTCTGTAAGCCTCAGTTCAGACCCACATAAAATGAGGCAGTGTCTAAAGTCACCTTCAGGCCCAAATTACATGCTCTTGGCAGGGCAGTTTCATACATTGTATATAATAATGACTATTTCTATTGAGATCTGATTTTCTCATTAAAGTAGGATGTTGAGGGTTTAGAATCCTCCTCTTAATCATCAAGATGACATTAGGAATAAAATTTAAATTATACTGTGGTCTGGAAAGTAATTTGATAATTTCAATGCAAGTACCTTACATGTTCATTTTTTTTTAGCCCAGTTACTGCAATTCTGGGAATCTATTTTAGAGAGAGAATCAAGATATAGGCAAAGATTTATGTACGAGGATATTCATTACAACATTATTTATAGAAGTGGGAACACTAGGGGTGGGTGTAGATATATTTATAAGAAAAAAGTGCTTCTATAAATTATGAAAGTCACAGGATGGAATGTCATATAGTCATGAAAAAAATATTTTTCAAAAAATATCTAATGACAGGGAAAGTATGATAGATAAAATAAATAAAAATATATAAAAGAAGACAATGAGAAGACAGAAAATATACGATATATTAATTAAACACACACACACACACACACACACACAGGGAATGATTAGAAGGAAACATACCAAAACATCGATCAGTCATAACAGTCGTGGTTTTTTTCAGAATGTTTTAATTTTCTTTATATTTTCTGTACTTTCTAAAATGTTTTTCCATATACATGGGTTGTTTTTACCATCAGACGGGGAAAAACATTATTTTAAAGAGCTACTGTGGGTTCAGATTTAGTAAAGACAATACATTTGAGGAAACATCTGGTGAAGGAAAGTGTATAAAGTGCTAATATCTTCCCAGCCAAGGAAACCCACATCGTCCTCAAGAAGTAGGGCCCATGAGAAATCAGTGAGAGATCAGGTGAAAACTGAAGGCCAGCCACTGGTACCTCCTGTCTCCAGCAGATTGTTATTCGATTGGAAAAATGGCAAAGTCTCACTGCTCAGAGCTTACGGGCTTTTCCCCTCTTATATGCAAAACAAACGTTCTACTTTTGGAGGACACGGGCGGGGGGGGGGCGGAGAGGGGGGTAGGGAAGAAAGGACCCAACACAAAGCACCAAAGAAGAGGCTTTACCATGAAACTAATGAAGCTGAAGCTTCAGGGCACCTTGCTTTCCCCAGCCCCTCCAAGATCAAGAAATGTGTTCACATGGTCATTGTTTCCCAACATTCGCGGAAGTAAAATATTTTAACCACAGTTATGACTACAGTCACTTCCACTTTGACTTCCCCTCTGTCACATTGCTGCTCACATCAGGTGGCATTGGAGTAGCTGTGGCTTTTGGGGGATCCATTTAGTCGGAGTTTACTAGTCTCACACTGTTGACATTTGGGGCTGGATAACTATTTGTGGTGAGAGCTATTTTGTGCAGTGAAGGATGGTTAGCAGTATTCCTGGTCTCTCCCACTAGACTCCAGTAGTACCACCCTACCCCCACAGTCATGAAAATGAAAAATGTCTCCAGACATTTCTAAAAATCCCGAGGTAGGAGGAGGGGTGCAAAATCTCCCCAGTTGAAAACCACTGACCTAGGGGACACTGAGTTGAGGATACACGTAATTTGGGTTTAGTGAGGTATGTTTCTCTGATTCAGTTACTTGCATGCTGAATCAGGTTCTCAGTTGTCCTAGAAAGAATGGCTTTTAGGTACATTCCTACAGCTCTCTGTGATGACTCCCCATGTAATGTGAAGGTGTGAGGCCAGAGGAGCTATGTGTGATGTGAACAAGTCCACAGCTCTTGACATTTGAAGTATGGGGGTGATGGAGGAGAAATGAGATTTAAAATGTATGGAGCAAGAAGCTTTCTACACAAAGTTCTTCCAATCAGAAGTATAAGAAGGAGTTTCATTTCTCATCAACTGATCAAAATGCAAGTTCTGATGCACATGAATTATAAATGAACAAAATAAGGACATTTCATTTATTTTTATATGGAATCAATAAAACTATTCTTGCTTTTTTGGTACAACCATTTATTTTTTACATAATTTTTAAATTTCTTAAATTTAAATTCTAGTTAACATGCAGTGTTATATTAGTTTCAGATAACAATATAATGATTTAACATTTCCATATGACACTCGGTGCTTATCACAACAAGTGCCCTCCTTAATCCCCATCACCTATTTCATCCATCTACCCACCCACCTCCCCTCTGGTAACCATCAGTTTGTTCTCTATAGTTAAGAGTCTGTTTCTTGGTTTGCCTCTCTCTCTTTCTCTTCTTTTCCCTTTGCTCGTTTGTTTTGTTTCTTAAATTCCACATATGAGAGAAATCATATGGTATTTACCTTTCTCTGACTGACTTATTTTATTTAGTATAATACTCTCTAGCTCCATCCACATCATTGCAAATAGGAAGATTTCATCCTTTTTTATGGCTGAGTGATATTCCATTATATATCTACACACCACATCTTCTTTATCCATTCATCGGACAATGCATATTTGGGCTGTTTCCATAATTTGGCTATTGTAGATGATGCTGATATAAACATCGAGGTGCATGTATCCCTTTTAATTAGTATTTTTGTATTCTTTGGGTAAATACCTAGTAGTGCAATTGCTGGATCATAGCATAGTTCTACTTTTAACTTTTTGAGGAACTTCCATACTGCTTTCCAGAGCGGCTGCACCAGTTTGTGTGCAAGAGGGTTCCTTTTTCTCCACATCCTTGCCAACACCTGTTGTTTCTTGTGTTGTTGATTTTAGCCATTCTGACCGGGGTGAGGTGATATTTCATTGTAGTTTTAATTTGCATTTCCCTGATGATGAGTGACACTGAGCATCTTTTCATGTGTCTGTTGGCCATCTGTATGTCTTCTTTGAAAAAATGTCTATTCATGTCTTCCGCCCATTTTTAAATTGGATTATTCATTTTTTGGATGTTGGGTTTTATAAGTTCTTTTTTAAAAAATATTATTTATTTATTTATTTATTTATTTATTTATTTATTTATTTGAGAGACAGAGAGAGAGATAGCAAGAGAGAGGGCAGGAGCAGGGAGAAGAGGGAGAAGCAGACTCCCCGCTAAGCAAGGAGCCCGATGTGGGGCTCAATCCCATGACCCTGAGATCATGACCTGAGCAGAAGGCAGACACTTAACCAACTGAGCCACCCAGGTGCCCCGAGTTTTATAAGTTCTTATATATTTTGGATACTAACCCATTATCAGATATGTCATTTGCAAATATTTTCTCCCATTCCATAGGTTGCCTTTTAGTTTTGTTGATGGTTCCTTCACTGTGCAGAAGGTTTTTATTTTGCAGAAGAGGTGAAAGACCTGTACTCTGAAAACTTTAAAACACTGATGAAAGAAATTGAAGGGGACACAAAGAAATGGAAAGACGTTCCATGCTCATGGAGTGGAAGAACAATGGTTAAATGTCTATACTACCCAAAGCAATCTACACATTTAAAGCAATCCCTATCAAAATACCAACAGCATTTTTCACTGAGCTAGAACAAACAATTTAAAATTTGTATGGAACCACAAAAAAAACCAAATAGCCAAAGCGACCTTGAAAAAGAAAAGCAAAGATAGAGGCATCACAACTCTGGACTTCAAGTTATATTACAAATCTGTAGTTATCAAAAGAGTATGGTACTGGCACAAAAATAGACATGTATATCAATAGAAAACTCAGAAATGAACCCACAACTCTATGGTAAATTAATCTTCAACAAAGCAAGAAAGAATATCCAATGGAAAAATCATATAGTGTTGGGAAAACTGGACAGCAACATGCAAGGAATGAAGCTGGACCACTTTCTTACAAGAAACACAAAAATAAATTCAAAATGGATTAAAGACCTAATTGTGAGGCCTGAAACCATAAAAATTCTAGAGAACATAGGCAGTAACCTCATTGACATTGGCTGAAGCAACTTCTTTCTAGATAAGTCTTCTGAGGCAAGGGAAACAAAAGAAAAATGAACTATTGAGACTTCATCAAAATAGAAACTATTCTGACACAAAGAAGCAAATTGCAAACAAACATTTTTCTAAGCATGCAAAAAAATCATTAATTCTTTAACAAGGAGACATACATTTTGAATCAAAGTAATGAGCAGGCTCTTAAATTTCTTGATAATTCATCTAATGAAGAAGAATAAATCATATGAGCATATTGGAAAAAGATGTTGCCCCTTTTGGCCCATTTACATGAAATTACTGCTATGGTTGAAGAGCACATAAAACTCATAATGCTCAGCTGAAACAAGGACATCAGTGACCAACTGGTAAATGAGTGCTGTCAATTCAAAGAATATTTAGGATTCATTATTTCACAAGAAAATTTGAAAAACCCTGAAATAAATTTAATGGCATTTTC
This sequence comes from Mirounga angustirostris, assembly GCF_029215605.1. Classification (NCBI taxonomy): domain Eukaryota; kingdom Metazoa; phylum Chordata; class Mammalia; order Carnivora; family Phocidae; genus Mirounga; species Mirounga angustirostris. The sequence goes on from NW_026991720.1 coordinate 43,062,769, forward strand.
CTTAAATTTGACAATTCTAAAATTTTTTACAACAATCCCATTAGCAAGTTGTGAAGCTAAAAAAAAATTTTTTTTAAAGATTTTATTTATTTGAGAGAGAGAGTGAGAGAAAGAGAGAGCATGAGAGAGGGGAGGGTCAGAGGGAGAAGCAGATTCCCCACTGAGTGGGGAGCCTGATGTGGGACTTGATCCTGGGGCTCTGAGATCATGACCTGAGCCAAAGGCAGCTGCTTAACTGACTGAGCCACCCAGGCGCCCCTAAAAAATGCTTTTTAAAACTACAAGTAGCAGGGTGCCTGGGTGGCTCAGATGGTTAAGCGTCTGCCTTCGGCTCAGGTCATGATCCCAGGGTCCTGGGATCGAGTCCCGCATCAGGCTTCCTGCTAGGCGGGGAGCCTGCTTCTCCCTCTGCCTCTGCCTCTCTCTCTCTCTCTCTGACTCTCATGAATAAATAAATAAAATATTTAAAAAAAAAAACAAAAAACTACGAGTAGCAAAAAATAAAAGGGGGGAGGGCTAATTTGATCAACCATGCCAGAGGAAAGACAAAGTTACCTTCCTGTTCTCTCGACAGAAAAGTATAACACAAACTGTCACATAAAGAGGCAAAGAGTAGGCAGATCAAAGACATAAAAGAAAAAATATTATGGGGTCAAAGATCCAGCAGTTAATTAATTTAAAAATTATGTTATTCTGGATATTATGACATTTGCAACAACTGCTGGCTATTAATTTTTTAATTTGAGATGTTCTTCATTCTAATATATTTTTAATTCATAATTTTGTATTTTTTTATGCCTTCCCCCCAACTGCATAAGCTTTAGGCCTCACCATCCCTAGGCCTACCCCTGGGTACACAGCCTGGCCAGGCCCCGGGTTTTTGTTCTCTCAGGCCATATTCACACTCACTAGTGAAGTGGGCCTTGTAATTACCCTTTTACAATTAATCTAATTGATTGGATCATATACCTGCCTCCAAAATATATTAAGGACTTGAGACTTAATTTAGAAGTGCCCAGAATTGTACATCATGGAAAAAATCTCTGCCATCCTTTGTTATTGGACTGTAGAGTCCACAAGTGTTCGTGACTGGTATCAGAGAGCAGAGCCAACACCACATTACAGCTACCTGCAGTGGGCACAGAAACTCTCAAGACAGCAGCTAACAACGAGCATGTATCTAATCAGCCCTGTTAAATTGTCTCCTGTTTTTTTTGTTGGTTTTTTTTTTTAAGATTTTATTTATTTATTTGACAGAGAAACACAGCGAGAGCAGGAACACAAGCAGGGGGAGCGTGGGGCTCGATCCCAGGACCCTGAGATCACGAGCTGAACTGAAGGCAGACGCTTAACGACTGAGCCACCCAGATGCTCCTGTCTCCTGTTTTGAAAATTTTAAAAATGTGTTAGGTAAATTATAGTGGATAGGGCAAAATAAATACATTTAGTTTAATATCAGCATACTGCACAAAACAGTTAGGGACCAAGTGGCAATGTGGTTCTATGTGTAATATTAGGCCATTTATACTGATAATATTTGTTTTGGTGTTCTGAGGAGAAAAACTGTTAGCCTTGTAGGCCATCTGGGAAAGGTCTGTTACATTTTCCAGAAGGTTCCATGAGTGCGGGGACTATGTGATAGTACCTAGCACAGTGCCTGATGCATATAGGCACTCAACAAATATTTGTTGAATGAATGAGACTCTACCACTCTTCCCTGTTTCCTGAAAGTGAGAGAAGGAAAAATGTGAATAAATATGAGAAGCCATTTTCTTTGTGAAATGACCCCTGCTTAAAAGGAGAAACTCAGTCTTCAGAAACTTATTCTTCAGATTACAGAAATAAGTAGATTCCTTAAAAGGAAGCAAGGATGGCTCCCAGTGACTTATGCACACACAGTTCCATGGTACCAAAAGAGCAGAAGATGAATCCTATCAGAACCGAAAGGCACTTAAAAGCTAGAAATCCCCACAAGGAGCTATTTATTTATCTCAAGGACTAAATTTAGCATATTGAAGACAAGGAAATCCAAAACCTAAGCCTCCAGAGATTATAATTAGTTACAAAATCTTTTCAGTTTTCACGCCTGAATTTCTATCTACCTGACTGTTAGGACTATTAGTCAGGAAAATATATCCTAAAATGTGTGATTTATACAAGGTGCTTCAATCTCAATACTGATTTTTATTATATAGTGGGACCATTTCCTTCCTTTTGAAACTTTTGAAAATGTACACCTCTAACACCATATTCCACAGGAAAAAGTTTTCTACAGCCAACTTTATAGAAACATATATTTAAAAGAATTCTAAAGACCATTCCAAAATCCTTTCCTCACCAATGACTGGTTTTGTATTTGTTAGACCTGAATCAATATACAGTGTTCCTATATTCTCTTGCTCTTGCCTTTCATACATTTTTATTTAGATGTTCATCCTCGCCTATTTTTAAAAGGAGGCAGTATGAGATGATCATGCATAGGACTGAAAGCTTGCTGTTTGATCTTTCCCTTGGGCATTAGCTGAAGCTCTTGGTATAACTTTACCCTCTGGTCTTCCATATTCTTTCCTATCTACTTACCAATGGTCAACCAGAGTAAATTAAAAAATAGAATGATCTTCATATTACATTATCAAATTACTAACCCCATTTTGTGATCTATTTGTATATGATATGTAGGAAATTACTTTTTTCAAATATATTTTTCAAGATCACATAGGTGATGGCAACCTAGTTTTCCAAGTTAATTAAATCTGAAACCAGACCACGGAGCGGGGAAATGCAAAAAAATTTCCAAATGACTCAAAATAGCAGTAGGCTTCATTTATATTTTAACAACTTTCACAACAAACCCCAGTGTCTCTTTTGGCAAAGACTATTCATAACTTTATTGAGAAAAATAAGCTCAAGAGGCCAAAACATTTTAGCACAATTTCAGACTTAACAGTTTATTGCTTTGTGATTTAAAATAATAGAAAAAAATAATGAAAGGATCTGGAGTGAAACTGCTAAAATTTGAATTTAAAATCTTCCAGCCACCTGCACATGGATGTTTATAACATGTTTATTTATAATTGCCAAAACTTGGAAGCAACTAAGATGTCCTTCAGTGGGTGAAGGGATAAATAAGCTGTGTTGCATCCAGGCAATGGAATATTATTCAGTGCTAAAAGAAATGAGCTATCAAGTCATAAAAAGACATAGAGGAAACTTAAATGCATATTACTAAGTGAAAGAAGCCAATGTGATATGATTCCAACTATATGACATTCTGGAAAAAGCCAAACTAACAGTAAAATCAGTAATGGCCAGTAGTCAGGGTGGGGGAAGTTGGGTAGGGATAAAAAGGCAGAGCACAGAGGAATCTTAGGACAGTGAAAATACTCTGTATAATACTATAATGTCGGTATGTGTCATTATACATTTGTCCAAACCCACACAATGTACAACACCAAGCGTGAACCCTAAGGTAGACCATGGACTTGGGGTAATAATGATGTGTCAATGTAGGTTCATCAATTGTAGCAAATGCACCAGTACAGTGGGAGATGTTGATAATGTGGGAAGCTATGCATTGGTGGGGGCAGGGATATGTGGGAAATCGCTGTACCTTCCTATCATTTCTGCCATAAACCTAAAACTGCTCAAAAAAATAAAGTCTATTAAAAAATTCAGTGCACCGCCTGGAAAGTAAGACTGTTTTCCTCACTGGAGGTTTTCAAGCAGGATGGAGGAACTTGCTGTCATAGCTATGTGTGTACAGGAACTAGGTAGTGGATGGGTAGTCAGACTAGATCATTTCCAAAGTCTTTTTAAAAATCATTTCCAAAGTTCTTAAAAACCTCAACTAATATAAGATATAGCTAAAATAATTTAAGTCAAAACTCTACAAATAAAATAAAATGGAGAAAAAAATCCTGAAGGCAAAAAAAAATTTTAATAGACAATTAGGAAATGTAACAGCTAAACAATCTGGTTAGTAAAGGTATATCAATAAATTCTTGTTAAAAAAGAATTCTTCCAGGGGTACCTAGGTGGTCAGTCGGTTAAGCATACGACTCTTGATTTTGGCTCAGGCCATGATCTTAGGGTGGCGAGATCAAGCCCTGCATTGTCTCACACTCAGTGGGAAGTCTGCTTGAGATTCTCTCTCCATCTCCCTCTGCCCTCCCTCCTCTTTCTAACTCCCTCTCTTTAAAATAAATAAATTAAAAAAAATTCTTCCAGCAGATTTTAGAATCTATTAGAAGACAGGCAATCAAATGATTGGGCACAAGTCCATGTCAATTCTCTGCCATGGTGTCCTTCATGAGGGGAGATGATGCCTGCTGATAGTTCAGTTGCTTCATGTTGTTTATAGTGATTTGAGGGTACTAGTCTATGACCTATGGACTCCATATCCCAGAGTCCCCATTATGAACAAGTAATAGGCCCAAAGAATGGGACATCCAAGTTAGGAGAGGGGCCAGTACCTAACTGGCCCACAATCAACCAGCACATGACTTTGGCCCCTAGTGCCAATAGAACTAACAACACATGGGACCCTCATGAAGTTCCCTGAGGTTAGATAAAATTTGGAAGAAAGAACATCTAAGGCCCAATTGTTACTATCCTGTCATGGAATGCATCTAGTGCTAACACAGCCATCCAGAGCTGGCAACAGACAGCAACTAACCAAACCATCTCCTAAGGCCCAAAAAGAAGAATGTCCAGCCATGCTAATCTGCAGCAGAGCTGGAATGGGGATTCAGGGCTTGACACCTGCAACTAAATTTTTCCATAGAGCCTTCCCACATCATTCTACCTTGAAATAAACTGATTCTACCCCTTGACCCTTCAAGTGATCATGACTTATGCTTCTCATGGACACTCTGCTTGCCTTCAACAGCAGCTCTCTTCTTAACCACAAATTCTCTTCCATCTAGCCAACCCCTAAGCTTGCCATGCTTTAAAGTGACTGCCAAAGGAGGAAGATAATGATGTTAATTGAGTCTTCTAATTTCTCCCTGTAAAAGTTATGAAGTTGCTTGATGAAGTTAATTTATTATACAATAATGTGTGGTGGGCTGAGGGTGGGGGTGCTGTTCCATTTCAGTTCCTGGGTCTGTTGCTGATGAGGCCTTGGAACTCTTGCCCATGCCAAGCCCATGAATCAGTGTCATTTACCATGTGCATTTAGATAATTGAAATAATAAAGATGAAATGGATACAAAAGATCTATTTCATGAATAGTAATTCCTTTTTATCAGTGCACCAACAATTAAGCAAATTAGACCACCTACATTCTTGCTTCAACCTACCATCTTGCCCCATCTTTCCACCATCCTACTTATTTTCATTTTCTTTCTCAAAAAGTACTAATATGTGTAAATATCTATATATATGAGCTTCTAATCAAAATTATAATTCTGAATGAAAATGATGTGGGAATATATACTAATAATATGCAGGAAGAAAATCGAACATAAATGTTTATATTTTCTTTCTTCACCATGGTTGTAAAAAGCTTAAGCATACAAAAATTGGAAGTTTAAAAACTCAGCTTACTATAAACTTTGAAATACCATGCTGAAAAAGAATAAAAGTGTTCATATTTTAAGCCACTTAACCTGCTACAAAGTCAGGAAAGAATATCATTCCTAAAAATTAAATACCCCTAAAATAAACAGAGTCAGGAAGACATTGTTGTTATGAGAGGACATCATTAATTTTGAACGTGATTTTGAATGTCTCTCAGCCTGGTCTGGAATGCCAGTGATGATGATAAATCACATTTACCTCCTTTACTAGAAACTAACACAAATTTAAAAATGACAAAGCACATATGATTCAAAAGGATTCTTCTAGATCCATTTCCAATTTCAGTATTATTTTTCTATCTAGGACTGAATTTCAAAATACTAAAACAAAACAAACCATCCATGGTCTGAAGTCAGAAAGAAACTAATGGACAAAAAGAGCACATGGGCTTGACAAAGAATGCCAGAGAACAAAACTTCTAAAGGAAATCTCTGTTAAAACAAACAAACAAAAAAACAAACACCAGTTTGAAAGCCAACCCAACAAGGTATCTAGACAGTTTGAGCAGAAAGTTCCAGAGACTCTGGGGAAATCAGCTTTTTCCTGCTGGGCTGGAAGCCTAGGTGGAAGAGATAGCCTGGAGATATGGGAGTGTTGGCTAATTAACTAATTCACAAATTAGTGAATTTGGGCAGCTAGCTCAGCTGGTTAAGCGTCAGACTCTTGATTTTGGCTCAGGTCACGACTGCAAGATCCTGAGATCAAGCCCCATGTGCAGCTTTGCACTGAATGTGGAACCTACTTGAGATTCATTTTTTTTCTCTCTCCCTCTCCCTCTGCCCTCCCCCTGCTCATGCTCTCTCTCAGTAAATAAATAAATAAATAAATAAATAAATAAATAAATAAATAAAATTAAAAAACAAAACAAAACACCCAAATCATTTAGCTAATACATGCATGGTGCTACCAATGCACTTTGTCTTTTGGCTTCTGTGTCCACAAGATTCAGCTTAACAGTGGTCTAAATTCAAAGTGTGGACCTCTTAGCAAACATTTGGGATCTGTTTTCATCCCTTCCCCATGGCAGCCTCCCTTTTGTCATCCTGTGCTGCTGCAGCCCTTGGAAAGATCATTCTCCCTGAAGATAATTCTTCCTCACAGCCTAAAACAATGGCAGGCACACACAAGTCACTTGATAAATATTTGTGAATTAGTTAATTAGCCAACACTCCCATATCTCCAGGCTATCTCTTCCACCTAGGCTTCCAGCCCAGCAGGAAAAAGCTGATTTCCCCAGAGTCTCTGGAACTTTCTGCTCAAACTGTCTAGATACCTTGTTGGGTTGGCTTTCAAACTGGGTACTTCTCCACATGGGAGTGATGTCTGGAACTTTTTCTACAAGTAGTGAGATTAAATCAACAACAAAGGTGAAGAAATCAGAAAGTAAGTAAATCATAAACTCATTTCTCTCCAAATATATTTAAACAAAAAACCTCCAGCACTCTCTGCGGGACTTTTTATTTTCGATTTCTTTTTTTGGCATTCCTTAAATTGTAGGTATCAGCACTCCATGAAGGCATGAATTCTGGCATTTCAGACTGGGAGGGGTTTATTGGAGAGACTTGAGAGTTTAGAAGGTTAAAACAACATCAGAGCCAGGCTTCAGGGATCAGAAGACCCCACTGTCTCTGGGAGCATCAATAATGAACTTAATGCAATTTTGAGAAAGTAACAGTCATTGGCATCTATTGGCCAATCCAAGTATGAGCCCACTCACCAAAAGGAATTCACAATACAGTTCAATTCCAAAAGCATCTTATGGAGCATCTATGCAGTGCCAGACACTATGCCAGGCAATGGGAAGTCAGAAATGATTAAGAAGTGGTCCAGAGGATGGGGTGCCTTGGTGGCTCAGTCGTTAAGCGTCTGCCTTCGGCTCAGGTCATGATCCCAGGGTCCTTGGATCAAGCCCTGCATCAGGCTCCCTGCTCTGCGGGAAGCCTGCTTCTCCCTCTCCCACTTCCCCTGCTTGTGTTCCCTCTCTCGCTCGCTCTCTCTCTCTGTCAAATAAATAAATAAAATCTTTAAAAAAAAAAAAAAAAGAAGTGGTCCAGAGGAGAGACATATGCTAATAGCTATAAAGAGACACCCGAATTTACTTTTGGTAATACTCAGCTCTTCCTTTACCATACTTCATTAACAAGTGTTTCCCTTGTGCCTCCAAATATGTTAAAATGATTAATTATATGTAGTGACCAACCTCTGAAATTCCCAGGGGAAATCATTTTATTTTAAACATCATCCAGATGAGGGGCACCTGGGTGACTTGGTTGGTTAAGTGTCTGACTTCAGCTCAGGTCATGATCTCGGCATCTTGGGATCGAGCCCCACATCAGGCTCCCAGCTCGGTGGGGAGTCCCTTTATCCCTCTCCCCTCTGCTCCTTGCCCCACTTGTGCATTCTCTCTCTCTCTTTTAAGGATAAAATCCTTAACAAAACAAAACAAAACAAAACAAAAAAAAAACAAAACAATGATCCAGATGAGAATATGTAGGAGGCACTGTCAGGTAAGTTGTGGGGAACACCAAGGGGAGAAGGCGCTCTTGCCTTCCTCCCTGTTTGAGAGTCAGGGGCAAAATGCAACGCAGGGGTCCCACACCAACACAGAGCAAAGAGGGTAGAGCATGAGGTCAAGTGGAAAGGGCTGGTACTTACTCCAGCCTGAGTACTGAGTACTGACTACTGAGGCTCCCTCAGTACTAAGTGGAACAGACATTGCTGAGAGCCAGCAGGCCTGCCCGGGGACCTTGCAGCACATAGGCGGACCTCTTGGCACAGCGTAAGCAGAGTACCTGAGTCAGGGAGAAGATGCAGGACCACGGAAATTTCTCATCAGCAGAGAGAGGCCACCCATCATTGGCCAACCTCAGAACACTAGTTGACACATTTATCAGCTGCAGACATCAGGGAAAGAGGTCAGCAAAACACACAGGAGCAAGGCTGCCCAGGATGCCAGCGTCCATAGCACAGCTGGGAGTCCCTCGTGTAGAGGATCCAGGCACCATCTCAATGTAGACCCAAGGGACCAGCCTGTGAGAACAAATGCAGCCACCACTCCACACACCCAACCACTGTCTAAAGACAGCAGGGAACTTGGGATGGAAATTCAAGAGGAAATTAGAGCAATCATCCCCACAGACAGGTTTATCTAGAGATACTCTAAATTATTGATTGGGTCTAAGGTTTGAAGTAGATTGTGTATTTAGTTATTTTCTTCTCACCTAAAAGGGTGAAGGACTCTACAGAGTACGATATAGTTCTAGAAAAAATAAAAGATATTTTCTCTTGTGCATCTGAGTTGCAGTGGACAGCCCCACCAAACAAAAAGAAAGTGGTGGTGAGGGTTTGCCAGGCTCAGAGAATGAAGAAAGCAAAGGTACAGAGTTGGGAATATGAAAAATACACTTAAGGATTAAGAGGATTTTCAACTTGACTGTAGAAGAGGTTCAAGAAGAAGGCCAGGATAGGTCAGAGCAGTATGGAGGCTTACAATCCCTTGGAAATGGAATTTAATTAAACCTTATTTTTCTAACTTTAAACTTAAGTCTGATTTCACTAAGAAGCAGATTTTATTCTGAATTAGAAAAAAATCAGAATTTCAAATTAATGTCAACATTTACCTTCAATGCTCTAAAGATCTTTTTCTTTTATCAAAAAATGTACTAACAATAGACGGATAGATTGACTACTGATAGAGGAAAGAGAGATCTTCAGGGTAAAATAAATCTTATGGACAAGAGGAGCTGAATTCATTATATGCATGTTCACATAAAAAATGAGCAAAATAATAAAAAGGGACACACACTAAAACTGTACTACACCAAGGGATTGCATGGTTTTACTTTCCACTGGACTGTAAACTGTCTGAAAGAAACAAAAAAAAAGGCATGTCTGGGTTGAATTCCAGCACATTGCATAAGGAATTAATTACCTCCAATTTCAAAACTAGCCTTTCTGGTGTTTGCTTTCAGTTTGGGATATTTATGACTTTGATTTATTTTTACACTGAATTAGCAGGGTTTCCCCCTCTTTATTATCTATGATACAAAAGCAGCCATATCCTTCTCTAACATATTATACAGCACTAAGGTCCTCATGATCTCATCAGGAAAGGTGGCTGTCATCAACAGCCCTGCGTGTCCATCCACCACCTTCAGCAAAGGAGGGTGAAGATGGGTAACAGCCCACTACAGCCCTGGGGGTTCTCATCTGACAGGCCAGGAAAATCTGCAGCAAGCACTGAAGAAGTGAGTAATACACTCATTGTCAAGGTCTCCCCTTCTGTATTTGTCTATATGCCTATCCTCTGAGTAGAAATGGATTTTGACCTCCAGGACCAGGGGCATCTGTGGATCACATACAACCTTACCCCAAATTTCACAAATTTAATTTGGAATTTTGTCTGGCAGTTTGGATTGGTTTTTGTTTAAAGGTCAATGGTACATGAGAGACAATGGACGCTGAAAAACAAACTGAGGGTTCTAGAGGGGAGGGGGGTGGGAGGGTGGGTTAGCCTGGTAATGGGTAATAAAGAGGGCACGTTCTGCATGGAGCACTGGGTGTTATATGCAAACAATGAATCATGGAACACTACATCTAAAACTAATGATGTAATGTATGGTGATTAACATAACATAAAAAAAAAAGTCAATGGTAAAGTACTCCTGCCATCCAATTTACATGGGCTTTTCAAGTTACTGAAGGAGTTGCACACATGGGATTACATGCAGCTCTTCAAACATGCCAAGTTGTTTCGCATCTTCTAAGAAGTTGGTCAGCACCCCTACCCCTACTAGGGACTATGAGAACCTTGAGGATAAAGAGTTGATTCTAAGATAATGCTTGGTAACTAGTAGGTATTCAATAAAGGCTAATTGAATGTGCTGAATCCTAACAAAAGGACAAGACAACTGGGTTAAGTTACATTAAGAGACAAGCTTTTGTCTTAAAAGATTTGCTTTGCAATGAGCTTTACTGAGCACCAGAATGGTGTGGCATGCCCCTGTGAAATTCAAATCGACAATCATTAACTGATAAGTACTGATGAATGACTATGGAAGGGAGTGAATATTAATCAACTAAAACATTAGAGTTGGTAGGAGAAATAGGATCCCCCCCAAATCAATTTGTTAAATGATCTTCCCTGCACTGAAATCTATAGGAGGTACAGATGCCTATACATGGATAAATGAGGCAGAGAGATGCAGGGTCTGATTAGTTCAGGGTTGTATGAAAGAAACACCAATCCTTAGAGTATGGGCCAGACCCCAGGCATGAGACTCATCTGCAGCAAATCAGAATCTCTGAAAGTGTGGCCTAGGAATCTATATTTTAACCACATTCCATAGTGATTCCTATCTACAACAGTCTGAAAACTGATGCATGAGAAGACAGTGATCTCCCTGCTGTGAATTTCAACCTTGAATTCAAAAGTGAATTTCAGTGGAAAAAGTATGATCTTTTCAAAAAAAAAATGATGTTGGATAAATTGCAAATCTATACGGGGGGAAAACACATGTATCTTGATATCCACCTTAAACCACAAGCAAAAAATCAATTCCAAATGGTTTGTAGATCTATATATAAAATTTAAAACAATAAATCTTCTGGGAGGGGAACCCCCAGAAGAATAGCTTCATGATTTGGAATAGGAAAAGATTTCTTAAGTCACAAAAAGCATTGAACAATTTTTCCTTTAGGAAAAAAATATAAATTGAAATACCTTTAAGTTAAGAATTGATGTTATCAAAAGACACTATTAAGAAAGAGAAACCTAATAGACGAACCATGAGAGACGATGGACTCTGAAAAACAAACAGGGTTCTAGAGGGGAGGGGGGTGGGAGGATGGGTTAGCCTGGTGGTGGGTATTGAGGAGGGCACATTCTGTATGGAGCACTGGGTGTTATGCACAAACAATGAATCATGGAACACTTCATCTAAAACTAATGATATAATGTATGGGGATTAACATAAGAATAATAAATAAATAAATAAATAAATAAATAAATAAATAAATAAATAAATGTTCTAAAAAAAAAAAAGAAAACCCAAGCCACAGAATGGATGAAGATACTTGCCATACATATGTCATATCTGACAAAGGACTTATAGCCATAAACCTATAAAAAAAGGCAACTTGACAGTAAGATAGACAAAAGACTCAAAGAGGCACCTCACAAAATAGAATAAACATATGTAAGGGTATTTAACATGATTAGTTACTAGGGAAGTGAAAATCAAACCACAATCAGATGCCAATTTACACCCAAGAGAATGGTTACAAATTTAAAAACTGACCATGTCAATGTTGGTAAGGATGTGGATCAACCAGAGCACTTACATACCACTTACAGGAGTAAAAATTGGTACAACCACTTTGGAAAATGGTTTGACAATATCTACCAAAGGCAAGTATGTGCATACATATTTTATGAGCCAGGAATTCCATTCCTAAGTGCACATCCGGCATACACTTATATGTTCATCAAAAGACGTCTGAAAGAATGTCTAGCAGCACAACTCATAATAGCCAAAAATTAGAAACAATTCTAATGTCCTTCAGTAACAGAATGTGTAAATGGTGGTATATTCATACAAAACAAGCCATACAATAAAATTGGTACAATATGAAGAACTGAAGAATTGCTACATGGCTGAATCTTGCTAACACTATGCAAAGAACAAGAAGCCAGACCCTAGAGTACATTCTGTGTGATTTGATCTAGGTGAAGTTCAAAATCAGGTGAAACTAAATAGAGTAGTGGTTACCTTGTCCCAGTGTAGGGAATAAGAAGGGGCATGAGTGATGCTGTAATGTTCTATTTCTTGATCTGGGTGCTGGTTAAATGGGTATATTCACTGTGTTGAGATTCATCAAGCTGAACACTTATGATCTATACATTGTTTTGTATGTATGTTTACTTCACTAAAAAGCTTACTTAAAAATTAAATTTCTCAAACAAGCCTACTTATCTGAATAAATGCTTTGGCATTAACATTCCATAGCCTAGTACACTCTTCCATCCAACAGCATCACTAAGCAGGACTTCACCCATAAAGCCACTCTTCTGTATGATTATAATGGATTTCTGCATTTACATGGCGCCTTTCCTCTGCAAAGATCAAAGGGCTTCTGCATAATAAAAGATAGCATATCAAATGCAGCATATCAAACACAGTTAGGTCTGAGAGAATAAAGGGGAAATACTGAACTCAGGGACATATAATCTAGAAATCTTGTAGACATAAAATAAGTCATAAAAACTGTATGTAAAAACAATCATAAACATCAACTATTAAGAATTCATTTGTGTGAAATAAAAGGCCCGCTGCTCTTGAGGTTGCATTCTTGCTCTTGACATGGCAAGGACAGAGAGCAGCCTAGGCATTCAATTTAGGTCTTAGACTCCTAGGCACCACATTGCAAGACTTCTCTGGAGTCAACTTGGCACCTCACTGCAGTAAAACAGAACAGCTAAATAAACTGTTCAAAGAGCTTTCATATGTGCTTTAAAATATAAACTCACTAACCCTGACAACTAATTAAATGGGCCTTTTTCATATTTGTGAAATAAATATTCTATTGATATATCTCTCTGAGGCATATGGAATTATATACCTTGCTTTTATGTTTTACACTGACATTCACCAAATGGGTTTTCCTCAAACTTCAGTTCTTAAAATCATCAAGGGAAAACGTGCACAATGAGGAATTTTTCACTGACCTGAGGTCGCTTTCAAAACCCCTGTGTGGTGATGTTCTGGCTTGTCCAGTGACCCCGGGAGATGTTTCCATAGCCTAACAAAGGACACCTTTAGCTTTGTGAATTGTGAAATCACTGCTCAGACTTCTTTCTGTAATGTCTACACATGTGGAGGGAGGAAAAGGAAAATAGTTGGCCTTGAAAAACTTAAATAGCGCATGTTCTGCACATGGATAACTTCAATAAGGGGAGCTAGATAAATGCAAGCACTGTTGTAATTTCATGTATATATCCCTTGAGAGGGGTGACAATAGACAATGATAATGGAGAGGAGGAGGAAGAAACTGGCCATAAACATTTGGCAAGCACTTTAAATGGATAATAACCTCATTAAATTCTCACAACAATCCTATTAAGTTGGTAGTTTATTATCTCCATTTTACAGATAAAAAAATGGAGATTAAAAAAAAAAGTTTAACTAACTTGCCCAAGGTCACACTACATAATAAGTGAGGAAGCCAAGACTTAAACTTAGGCAATAGGACTCCAGAGCTTGTGCTCTTTAACCCTAGCGTTTATGGAATTAGAGGGAAGGGATATGAAGGCATTCCATGGTAAGATTTTGTGTTGAAAGAGTACCTTGCCATTCATTCTTTTGGGGTTCATGTTTTTCCTGGACTGCTCTGGTAGAAGTTACTCCTATAACCTGTAATAAGAAAGGAAGACAAAAAGACCGATTTCACAAAGCAGAAATGGATCACAAGTCCCATGTTCCCACAGGGACCATCAAGATGTGTGTCAGGAACCAGACACAACTGCTTTAACACAACTCATATAAGTTTAAAAGATTACAACCACTCCCCATCATTAGAATTTGCACTTTTTGCAGATTTCTGATTTGTCCTTGTCCTTGTGTTTAGGCTTTTAGCCTTGTGGCATTTACAAAAAATTCATGTTCCTTGGAAGCCTTATGAATTCAGATTTCCTCTATAGGCAGTAGCAATGATTCATTCAGAACAAGAGTGTTGCTAACTTGTTCAATAGGAGACCAGTCTTTGGGGAAAAAAACAACAGCTAGGAGATTTTCATCTGAACAGGAGGTCACTTTAAAATTCAATTTAGTGACACCCTTGTGGGTTTTCCCTGGCACCTAGAATATATGGACTAATAATTGGGAACAGCTGCTTGTCTTGACTGGAACCACTCTATTTAAATAGCTCCAAGATTACACCCTTGGCCTCTGCTTCTTTATATACTTTGGAAATAAACTACTGTGGATGCCCAAATGTATTCAGACAATGGAAGAAATTATTTATGGAGACTGACCACATCCAGAACTGCAAGTCTCATTCATTTCCCTGGTTCAATCATCACCACCCATACAAAGGAGAGGGAAGAAAATGACAAGGTCACACAGTTACTTATCCCCAGGAGTCACCCTGAATAAAACTTACCCTCAGATTGAAGCATTTTTTCATGACCTTCACTCTAAGACACAGTTGTTGCATTTGACTCCACCAAACACCTAACTTAATGTCAAGTTTATTCAATCTGACATTCCCAGAGTATTTATTTCTGGTGTGCCCCAAGTGGAGTCCTAAACAGTTAATAAAATTCCTGTAGAATATGAGATTTACATATTTTAACTGGACACTTTAAAGGATACTTCAGTTTTCTTCCCATTTGGGCAACTTTTGTCCAGTTTTTTCTTTTAAATCATTGATTCCACGAAGATTTATTACATGTTTATTCTAAGCCAAGTGCTCATCCCTCAAAATGGCCTGAGTGTGCCAAACACACTTGTAATCTTTCTTTCCAATGTAAATATCCAACAACAAAAAAGTAATAAAGTATAGCATGACATATCCATTTGGCAAAATATTATGGGCCTATCCACAGATAATGATTGCATCTATAGGATTATGAAGAAATTGGGGAAATTAAAATGATATTGTTAAGTTAAAAGAAGCAAAATTGAATAGACCAATGGTGATAACCATGTAAAATTATGCACAGACAAAAGATAGAAAAGAAAAAAATCAAAATGAAATATGCTATATTCTGAATCTCTCCATAAATATTCCAAAAAGCCAGAGTTCAACAAGATGAGCCAGTAAAACCACTTGAACCCACACCTATAGCACAACCATGGGACAGAAAATACTACAAACTCAAAGTCTATCTAAATAGGTAAATAAATGACTCAGTTCAGAAGAGCCACTTCAGAAAAGAGGAAAGGAAAGCAGGGGCCTAGGTAAGGAAAAACAGATACAACAATCCCCAGAAAGAGAATGTCTCCCCTAAATAGGAAAATACTAAATATAGGTATGAGACATGGTAGATTAAACTGCAGGTAACTGATGAATCAAAAGGAAGGAACTTCAAAGTCTACAAGAACAAGGGTAGAAATCTTGGGAAAGCACTGGTTCTGGAGGAAAAGGAAAGAGTGACCTTCAGATATTTGGTGTTAAGAAAAGTAAGAGTTGGAAATTAAGAGTACTTCAAAAATAAGAGAATCACAAAATCAGAAGACATACCACCCTCCCCCACCCCGCCCTGAGAGGGGGCAAATTTTAGGAAACTGTAATTTATAAACAAACAGAAGAAGAAGCTCTTGGATTAAGAATTTCATAAGCTACCTAAATCTTCATCTCCTCACCTTGTCTACCTGTACAGTTATTGCTGGCCCAGGAAAATAAAGCATTTCAAAATGAAGAGTAAACGGCACAACAGTCATACCATGTAACTATAAGAAGAAATTACAACATGAAAATCAGAACCTTTTAGCTGATAAATATTCTCCGTCCTCAAACAGTAACAAAGCAGAAGAAAATGTCAACACCCCAATCTGAATTAAATATCCTTAAACAAGCATTTGGAATATGGAAGAAAAAATAGCCTGACTCAGAAATTTTGAAACTCAAAACATAAATGGATAAAAATTATCAATGAAATTGAAGAAAAAGACAAAATCATCTTTGAAATTATGACTAAATTACAATATGCCCAGGAAAGGCATAAAAACAAACAAAAGAATGAAAACAAAATTACAAATTATATAACAAGAATGAGAGAAAGTGATTGAGGTAGAAGATAATTTAAAAATTCAATGTATATCAGAGAGGGAGAAAAACCATGAGAGACTCTTAACTATAAGAAACAAACTTAGGGTTGCTGGGGGGAGGAGGGTGGGTGGATGGGGTAATTGGGTGATGGGCATTAAGGAGGGCACGTGATGTGAGCACTGGGTGTTATATGCAACTAATGGATTGTTGAATGCTACATTTGAAACTAATGATGCACTATAGGTTGGCTAATTGAATTTAAATTTAAAAAAAAAAGAAAACATAAAAATTTAAAATTTAAAAAAATTTTTTAAAAATAAAAATTCAATTTATAGGGGTGCCTGGGTGGCTCAGTCAGTTGAGCATCCAACTCTTGATTTCTGCTCAGGTCATTATCTCAGTGTCATGAGATTGGGCCCCATATCGGATTCTGTGCTTGGCAGGGAATCTGCTTGAGATTCTCTCCCTCAGCCCCTCCCCCACTCAGTGCTCTCTCCCTCTCTGTTTCTCTAAAACAAAGAAAATAAAGTCTTTTAAAAAATAAAAAAAGTCAATGTATGAACAATTGGAGTCACTGAAAAATTAAAAACAAAATAATGGAATAGAACCAATATTTAAAACTATAATCCAAGAAAATTTCCCAGAGATAAAAGACTTACATTTACATCATCATTTACATAATGAAATGGTCCACTGTGTATCTAGTAAGACTGACAGAATGGTTAACTTCAAAACATATCCTATTAAGGGGCGCCTGGGTGGCTCAGTTGGTTAAGCGACTGCCTTCGGCTCAGGTCATGATCCTGGAGTCCCGGGATCGAGTCCCGCATCGGGCTCCCTGCTCAGCGGGGAGTCTGCTTCTCCCTCTGACCCTCCTCCTTCTCATGCTCTCTGTCTCTCATTCTCTCTCTCTCAAATAAATAAATAAAATCTTTAAAAAAAAAAAACATATCCTATTAAGACTATTAGATTTTTAAAGAAAAAGAAAAAAACAAAAAAACAAAAACCCTGGGCCTCAAAGCAAAATGACCAACTCACTTACAAAGTAAAGAAAATCAGTTTGGCATCAGATTTCTCAATAGCAATAGTATAAAGCAAGACAATAGTGGGCCCACAACTCAAGAGATTTGAGGAAAGAAGGAATAAACTAAGATCAAGTGGATAAAACATAAGGATATAGAAGACATAAACAAAACAGCACTAGATTTAATGTATATTTCTTGATCTCTCCACTTTCATACATGAAACATTCATACAACTTGATCATGTGTTAGTTCACAAAGAAAGCTCAATAAATCCCACATAGTAGAAATAAAAAAACACATTCTCTCATTACAATTCAATAAAAATATAAATTAATAACAAATTTGTTAAAACTAAATGGCTTTCCATCTGGAAATTTACAACCCTTTTTTATTGAGATATATTTGACATACAACATTGTGTAAGTTTAAGGTATATAACATATTGATATGATACATTTGTATTGTAGCATGGTTGTCATTTTAGTGTTTGCTAACACCTCCATCATGCCGCATAATGACAATTTCTTCTGGTGTTTGGAACAATAAAGATCTAGTCTCTTAGAAAGTTTAATGTTTATAATACACTTTTGTTGTCTATAATTAGTACAGTGTGTATTAGGTCTCCAGGACTTATTTATCTACTAGTTGCAAGCATGTACTCTTAAACAACATCTCTCCCATTCTCCTACCTCCCAGGTGGTAACCACCATCTTATCTCTGCTTTTAAGGTTACAGTTTTACATTGCACAAGATATGACACAGTACTTTTCTTTCTCTCTCTGACTTATCTTACTTAGTATAATCTTCTCAAGTTCCATCTATCTTGTTACAAGTGGCAGAATTTCCTTTTATTCTCATGGCTGAATAGTATTCCACTGTATATAAATATATTTTCTTTATGCATTTATCCATTGATGGACACTTAGGTTGTTTTTATACCTTGGTTATTGTGAAAAATACTGCAATAAACATGAGAGTACATGTGTCTCTTTGGTGACCTATTTTCATTTCCTTTGGATATATACCTAGAAGTAGAGTTGCTAAATTGACCATACAGTAGTTATATTTTTAATTTTTTGAGTAGCCCCCCCACTGTTCTTCATAGTGGCTGAACCAGTTTATAATCCCACCAACAGTGTACAAGGGTCTCCTTTTTTCCACATCTTTGCCAACACTTATCTCTTGTCTTCTGGATGGTAGCCTTCCTTACAGGTGTGAGGTGATATCTCATCTTGGTTTTGATTTGTATTTCCCTGATGATTAGTAATATTGAGGAATTTTTAGTACCTGTTGGCTATCTGATGTCTTCTTTGGAAAAATATCTATGTAGTTTTTCTGCCCATTTTTTAATCACATCGTTTGGATTTTTGTTATTGAGCTATATGAGTTCTTTATAAATTTTGGGTATTAACCCCTTACCTGATACATGGTTTGCAAAACTCTTCTCCCATTCTGTAGGTTGCCTTTCCATTTTGTTGTTTCTTTTGTTGTATGAAGTTTTAAAGTTTGATGTAATCCCAGTTGTTGATTTTTTCTTTTGTTGTTTGTGCTTTTGGTGTCATATCCAAAAAATGACTGTCAAGAACTAATGACAAGGAGCTTCTTCCCTATGTTTTCATCTAGGAGCTTTATGGTTTCAGGTCTTATGTTTAAGTCTCTGATACATTTCAAGTTAATTTTGTGGGTGGTATAAGATAGGAGCCCAATCTCATTTTTCTGTACATGGTTATACAGTTTTCTCTACACCAGTTTTTTTTTTTTTAAGATTTTATTTATTTATTTGAGACAGAGAGAATGAGAGAGAGAGAGCACATGAGAGGGGGGAGGGTCAGAGGGAGAAGCAGACTCCCTGCAGAGCAGGGAGCCTGATGCGGAACTCGATCCCGGGACTCCAGGATCATGACCTGAGCCGAAGGCAGTCGCTTAACCAACTGAGCCATCCAGGCGCCCTCTACACCAGTTTTTAAAGAAACTATCCTTTCCCTGCTGGATGTTCCTTGCTCCCTTGTCAAATATTAGTTGACTGTATATGTGGAGTTTTAATTGTGGTCTTTCTATTCTGTTCCATTGTCTATTTTTATGCCAGTACCATACTGTTTTATATACTATAGTTTGAAATCAGGAAGTGTGATGTCTCCAGTTTTGTTGTTCTTTCTCATAATTGCTTTAGCTATTTGGCTATTTGAGGGTCTTTTGGGGTTCCATACAAATTTTAGGATTTTTTTTGGTTCTATTTCTATGGAAAATGCCATTGGAATTTTGATAGAGATTGTGTTGAATCTATATGGCTTTGGGTAGTATGGACACTTTTTTAAATTTTTTAAAATTTTTAAAAAGATTTCACTTATTTATTTTACAGAGAGAGACACCGCAAGAGAGGGAACACAAGCAGGGGGAGTGAGAGAGGGAGAAGCAGGCTTCCTGCTGAGCAGGGAGCCCGATGCGGGGCTCAATCCCAGAACCCTAGGATCATGACCTGAGCCAAAGGCAGACGCTTAACAACTGACACACCCAGGCACCCCTGGACACTTTTTTTTTTAAGATTTTATTAATTCATTTGAGAGAGAGAGTGTGTGTGGCACAGGGAGAGAGAGAAGCAAGCTCCCTGCTCAGCAGGGAGTCTGATGTGGGGCTCAATCCCAGGACCCTGAGATCATGACCCGAGCCCAAGGTAGATGCATAAGGCTTAGCCACCCAGGCACCCCTGGACATTTTAACAAAATATTAACTCTTCCAATCCATGAACACAGTATGTCCTTCCATTTGTGTCTTAAATTCTTTCAGCAAAATCTTGTCATTTTCATTGCACAAATCTTACTTTTTTGGTAAATTTATTCCTAGTTATTTTATTGTTCTTGATGTTGTTGTAAATGGGACAGTTTTCTTTCTTTATTTTTTTCAGGTGTTTTGTTGTTAGTGTATAAAAAAATAACTGATTTCTGTGTATTGACTTTATATCCTGCAACTTTACTGAATTCATTGATTAGATCCAAGTTTTTAGTGGAATCTGGGGTTTTCAATATATAAGAACACATCATCAGGAAATAGCAACAATTTTACTTCTTCCTTTCCAATTTGGATGCTTTTCATTTCTTTGTCTTGCCTGATTGCTCTAGCTAGGACTTCCAGCACTATATTGAGTAAGGGTGAAGAGAGTGGGTACCCTTGTCCTCTTTCTGTTCTTAAAGGAAAAGCTTTCAATTTTTCTACATTGAGTATAACGTCAGCTGTGTGTTTGTCACATATGGCCTTAATATGTTGAGATATGTTCCTTTTATAGCCAATCTGTTGAGGTTTTTTATCATGAAGACACGTTGTATTTTGTCAAATGCTTTTTCTGCATCTATTGAGATGATCATATAACTTTTATCTTTCATTCCATTAATGTGGTGTATCATAGTTATTGAGTTGTGTATACTGAACCATCCTTGCATCCCAGGGATAAATCCCCCTTGGTCATGTTGTATAATCCTTTTAATGAGTTCTTGATTTGGTTTGCTAATATCTTATTGAGAATTTTTGCATCTACTATATTCATCAGGGATATTGGTCTATAGTTTTCTTGTAGTTTCCTATCTGACTTTGGTATCAGTATAATGCTGGCCTCATAGAAAGAGTTTGGAAGTCTTCCCTCCTCTTCAATTTTTTGGAAGAGTTTGAGATGGATTGGCATTAATTCTTCCTTAAATGTTTGATAAAATTAGCCTGTGAAGGCATCTGGTCCTGGGGTTTTCTGCTTTAGGAGGTTTTTTATTACTGATTCAATCTCCTTACTTATATTGGTCTGTTCCAACTTGCTATTTCTTCCTGGTTCAGTTTTGGTAGGTTGTATGATTCTAGTAAATTATCCATTTCTTCTAGGTTTTCTAATTTATTGGCATATAGTTGCTCATAGTAGTCTCTTATAAGCCTATGTATTTCTGTAGTACCAGTTACTATTTTACCTCTTTTATTTCTGATTTTGTCTCTTTTTTCCCTAATTTCACCAAAAGCCTGTCAATTTATCTTTTTGAAAAACCAGCTCCTTGTTTCATTGACCTTTTCTGTTGTTTTTTTCTGGTCTCTTTTTCATTTATTTCTACTCTGCTATTTATTACTTCCTTCCTTCTCTAACACTGGGCTTAATTTACCCTTCTTCTTCTAGTTCCTTGAGGTGTAAAGTTCTTTGCAAACTCTCATTTCTTTTTTTTTTTTCATTTCTTAATATATACATTTATCACTATAAACTTTCCTCTTAGAACTGCTTTTGCAGTGTCCCATAGATTTTAGGTTGTGTTTCTATTTTCATTTGTTTTGAGATATTTTTAAATTTCATTTTGATTTCTTTTTTGGCCCATTGGTTATTCAGGATTGTGTTTAGTTTCCACATATTTGTAGATTTTCCAGCTTTCATGTTATTAATTTCTAGTTTCATACTATTGTGCCTGGAAAAGATATTTGGAATTATTTCAATCTTCTTAAATTTGCTAAGACTTGCATTGTGTCCTATCATTTATCTGTTCTTGAGAATGTTCCACGTGTACTTGTGAAGAATGTGTATTCTGCTGCTGTGGGATGGAATGTTCTATAGATATCTGTTAGCTCCACTTAGTCTAAATGTATGGTTCAGTCCCATTGTTTCCTTATTGATTTTTGCCCTGATAATCTATCCAGTGTTGAAAGTAGGATATTGAAGTCCCTGCTATTATTGTATTGTCTATTTCTCCCTTCATATCTGTTAATATTTGCTTAATATATCTAGATGCTTCAATGTTGGGTGCATATATATTTACAATTGTTATATCTTTCTGATGAATTAATCCCTTTATTATTATTATATAATGATGTTTCTTGTCTCTTGTTATTGTTTTTGCTTAAACTCTGATATAAGTATAGCTACCCCACTTTCTTTCGGTTTCCACTTGCATGGGATTTCTTTTTCCATCCCTTTGAAGACTATGTGTGTCCTTAAACCTGAAATAAGGTATCTGTTAATATACTTGACCATATTACTAGATCTAAGAAGGAACTTTTATAACTGTTTTTTTAGATGCAGAAAGGTGTTTGAAAAAATCTAACCCATTCCTGATGAAAATACCCAACTTAATAGGAATAGAAGGACACTTCCTTATAGATTCTATACATGCACACATTATATGCACATATATAATAAATATCAATTCATAAATATATACATATACATAATCAGTTCTGAAGACAGTATCTCATGGGAAACACTAGAAGCATATTCACCAATGTGAAGAACAACTACTTATCATTGTATTGGAGGTATTCATTGATGCAATTAGACAAGATAAAGAACTCAAGAATTAGAAAGGATGTAAAACAATCTTTATTTTCAGATAGTAGAATAATATATGTGGAAAGCCCAAATAAATCAATGACTAACTCAACCAGTAGAGAATTCAATAAAATAGCTAGTCATAAAATTAACATACAAAAACTGATAGAATATATACTGATATACATACACACATACACATGTTTATATATGTAATATATATGTACACACAGACATATACATAGTTATATATGTAATATATATCTACATATATACACATGCAGTTAGAAGCCATAATGAAGGAGAAAAACCTCATGTACAATAACAACAAAAAATAATATATTTCAGAATAAACTTAAAAAGAAATGTGTAAAAACTTTATGAGAAAAGATTTAAAACACTCTTAAAATTATTCTTAAATAATTTTACTTATTTATTATTTTAAAATTTTATTTATTTTTATTATTTTTTTAAAAATATGCAAAATTATTTTTAAATAAATGGAAAGATGTCTCATGCCAGAAGGAAAAGAATGCTCAGAAGCTGCTGGGACATCAAAAGGACTCATTGGCTCATTTGAAGGGACTATCAATGGCCAAACTTGGAGGCATCAAAACAAATAATGATGATAATGATGATAAAACACTGAATAAAAAGAATCTGACTCCATGGTGCAATTGGGAAGTGGATAGGAGTGAGAGAGGAATTGAAAGATTCCTTACTGAAGAATGCTAACAACATAGCAGGAATCAATGTAGATGGAATCAGTGTAGAAGGAATAATAGAATTTTAAATACTACTATTTTGCAACCACTGATGTAATAATTCAGGCCAAGATCATCAGTGGATGGTAAAACCATTAGTAAAAATTCTGAGGGGAACAGGACATTTACACAGTCTCAAAATATCACCCCACAGATTATTTATTAATTATGAAGGTAAAGAATATTTTCATGATGAAGGAATCTGGCAGACACCTTCTTAACCAAATGATTCCAATTTAGCATCATCATTAATGTGACAAACTGATATTTGACTCCTGACAGATGAGTCAAAGAGGAAGTCCTGTCACTTGTGATGTTTTTGCCAAAAATACTTAATCTGAATGGAATCATTAGGAAACAATCAGACACATTCAAATTGAAGGCCATTTTACAAAACAACCAACCTGGACATCTGAAAAATGCCAACAGCTTTAAAACAAAACAAAACAAACAGCAAAAGGACCATTCCAGATTAAAGAAGACCTAAAGAAGTAGGACAATTAAAATACATGCTTATTGATCATATCATGGAAAAAATCTATAAAATTATTGGAACAACTGGGGAAATTTAGATATAATTATATATTATTAGGTCAAATTACTTCATCAATGTCCAATTTTGAGTGTGATAATGATATTGGGGTTAAACAGGGGAGATGTCTTTACTTTTAGGTGATAATGTGATAAAGTATTTAGGGGTGAAACATGATGTCTTCAACTTCAGAATGGTTCAGAGAAATAAAAAATTGGCAAAATGTTAACAGTAAGTAAATCTGGGTAATGGAAATATGAGTGTTTATTGTACTATTCTTTCAGCTTTCTTGTGGGTTTGACATTTTTTCAAAAAAAAATTATGGAAAAGAAAAATAGACAAAACTAGAAGAGAAACCATGCTAACAATTACCTGAGGAGGAAAGATGGAGAAGGGCTCAGGCAGGGGGCAGGGGCACTTCTGTGGGGGATTTCTGGTGGGCTGGCAATGTTTCCTTTCTTGATGTTGGTTACACAGGGGTGTTCACTTTGTGAAAACTCATAGAGCTGTAAACATACAATTTAACTTTTCTGTGTGAGTCATGCTTCAATAAAAAGTGCTTTTTTTTTTTAAGACAATAGTCATTAGGCTAAGGAGATTTACTTATTTTCTTTTCTTTGTTTTTTTTTTCAAAATTTTAGTTAAATAATTAACTTCTATCACTCAAATGCTTATGAATTTTTTAAAGTTTAAATCTTCCTTTTCCTCTTCAGAGATGCAGGAGAGTATGAATAATCTAAAGTACAACAAGGTGTCCAGGTACTATTTCCTCTCATTCAGGGAAGGGTTGATGTAAGTGCTTACTAAATGGTAATTCACTACATTTATGTGTACACCTTGTGTCTTAATCCATCTGTACTGCTCTAACCGAATGCCACAGTGTGCATTGTAAACAACAAACATCTATTTCTCACCAGTCTGGAGCTGTAAGTCCAAGATCAAGGCACTAGCAAACTCAGTGTCTGGTAAGAGCTTGCTTCCTGGTTTATAGATAGTACTTTCTAGCTGTATCTTCACATGATGGAAGGGGAAAGGGAGGTTCTCAGGCACTAATCACATTCATGAGGGCTCTGCATTCATGACCTAATCTCCTCCCAAGGGCCCCACCTCCTAATACCATCACTTTGGGGGTTAAGATTTCAACATACAAATTTGGGGGGGACACAAGCATTCCATCTGTAGCACCTTGTGATAACAAGAGAATTTTGCATTCTAAAAATTTTCCTTTGGAGATAAATGACCATTACTTCATGGTGATTAAACATCGGCTTATTGAAAAACTGTTTAGAATATTTGGTCGAAATGATTATTGCATGTGAGCATTTGCTTTTCTACAAACTTGCTGTTTTCAGATTAGTAATGATCTGCCATACCCAGGAATCTATGGTCAAAGAAGTCAGGTTAGCACCAGCACCAGGACCTGCTGTTTTTCCTTCCAAACTCGAGCAAAATTATTTATAACATTTATTTATAATCAAATCAGAGTAACAAATATGTCTTTATCTTATGTTCACCCATCTCAGAACTGACCTTGTAATGGCACACTGAAGAAATAAGGTCTACATTTTCGCATATCTGCAGGATAAAAATGACAAGATGAATAAAAACAGTGTTTCTCTCTAAGTAAGTATGTCTGTTCAGAGAAGAGTGTCACTATTTGGAAGGGTAGAAATGCCAGTTGTTTTGTTTTGTTTTGATTCTGACATACAAGCTGACTTATTGATTTGATAGGGAAAAAAGTAGCCCAAGAGCTTCTAAAGGAGAACAGAGAGCCAAAATTGGGCAATGTCCTTGTATTATAGAAATAACAGATGAGCGAGACCTAAATAGGTCATTCTCAATATCCTCTAGAGTTCCCTGAGTATTTTTACTTCTCTGAACACATTTTTGTAAAATTATAAACTTACCTATTTTCAAAACTTTATTAAATTAAAAGCATTTTAATCTTTTCAGGAACGAAAAAAAACGATTAAGAGGATAATTCGTTTCTTAATGGATGCAATTTAAAACCTTGGCAGTCTCTTTTCATGTAAACATTCCTCTGCTCTGAGCTCAGTGGGTCTGGGGGTGAAGCAGAGGGATGCACACAGACTCCAAAGAGAAAGCAGGTCTTTTCTAATGGAGGCCACATCAACACAGCCCTTGCTAAACAAAGTCTAGTATTCCACTTCAAGGCAGCACAGAACCTGGGTGCAATCTTAGTCTGTATTCCTCTGTGTGCGTGAGCCCCAAACAAGTCACCGGTTGCCCGTTGGCTTCCTATCCTCCATATGGCAGAGAAAAATGAGAGAAGAATGGTGAGGACATGGGAGGGGAAGCTTCCAAAATTCATCTGATGAAGGATACCAGCTGGAGCAATTACTGTCAGTTGTTGGCTCTGCCCTTCTGAAGGAGATGCAGCACATTCACAAGCAAAAACTTCATCTCTGGAGACACTCTCACCTCCAAAGGAGAGAGGCATATTAGATATTGCCTCCCTTTTCCAGAAAAACATCTTTGCCCTTAAAAGAACATGGTGCTGATCCTCCCATGGAAATTGATAGAAATGTTCAGCCAAACATTGGGAAGGAAAGGAAAGCCTCTTGAAAAATCACTTTGTCCATTCCTTGCATCTGGTTAAGATCAAACCAAAGTCACTCAGAGTTAGCACTTTATAGCCTAAAATTTTAAATATCCATAGAAGGAATGGATTCCTCTTTGTCCACAAAGTTCTAAGGATGAAAGAAGTGCATTTTTCTCTTTCTGTGTAAACTGAGTTTTCCTAAGTTCTCGAAAGAAATGGAGAAAGCTTCTTGTAATATTCCGGAGATTCATCCCTCATACATAGAAGCTATTAAGTTCCAACTCAGATGAACCTTCTTCAAGTTGGATCATCTTCATTCCATTTTTAATTTCCTCATGTGCATTGCATTTCATCATGTAAAGATGTATTCCTGAATACATCAAGCACACGTATACAATGCAGCCATGCTTTGCAAGGTCCTGGTTCACATGCCATACAAAATTAATTCAAATAAGCCTGTCACTTATCTAGGAGTCCGAATGGTACTTACCTTTGAGGGGTGAGTGACTGGAAGAGGGTACGGAGGTGCTGATATTGTTCTGTTTCTTGATCTGGGAACAGGTTACATGAGTATTCTCTTTGTGATAATTCATCACACCATGTTGTTATGATTTTTTGTACTTCTCTTTATGTGTGTTACTACAGTAAAAAATTGTTAATAATAAAATGTTTGCAAAAACCCAACAAAACAAAATCATGTCACCTACTGACTAGGAGTTGAACAGCCACCAGCTCCTCATGTATCAGATGGAAATCTTACCCTCTCCTATTTCTCAGGGTTGTTGTAAAAAGAATTGAGATAATGTTGAGAGGGAGCTTTGTAAAATGAGAGAATACATAAATGTGAGGTATGGTTGTTGGTGTTGTTTTGTCATTGATGAGCTTCTCAAAGGGCCATGTTCATAGTTTTGTGGGACCAGTCTATATCCATGTAATATATTTACAGCTATATATGTAGATAAAAGCAGAAGGAATACATGATTTACACATTGTTATATCACAGTTGGAACTCCTATTTCTCAACCCTTCTCTAGCCCACAGTCCCAAAACAGATTATTTTGCAACTAATTACTTGCAGATGTGAAATCATTTCCAGTGTTATGAAAATAGCAGAATGGATCCTGGAATGGGCAGCACTGAGAATGGAGTGGACAACATAACAAGATCGTTGTTATTCTCGGCTTGAGGCCTTATTTTGTGGCTCACAATTCTGTCTCCTAGTATTCTACTAGGGACAAAGTCGAAACTGTATCTATCTCATTAAAAACAAATCCAGATTGTGGGTTTTTTTTTTTAATTATTCACATTCTCAGTACTAGAAATTGAAAATATAACTTTAGCCTTTCCATTGTTCTCAAATAGGTTTTAGCTTCAGTCAACTGAAAATATGACAAATTCTTCAAGAAAAATGAGACAGGCATTAAGTTACTTCAAACTAGAAGGAAGGGGAAGGAAAATAATGACGCCCTTCTAAAGCAGTAAGTGGAAAGAGGGAAACTCTGCTAGAAAGAGCTAATGTCAGGGAATTTTGTCCATCTCTCTTTCTGCAAAATATTTAGCCAATGTTAGCTACTGCTAGAACAGAATGGCACCATTATTGCTTTAAGCAATCATTAAGAAAGGAAAGAAGTTTCTTACGAATTTCAAGGGTGAAGGACAAAGCTTGAAAAGCACATTCCTCACAAGTGGGAAAAGAACAAAGAAGGAAAATGTTTGCTTGAGACACCACGGGACCAAGTTATTGCAGGAGCAGAATCTATCTGACAACAAATAATCCATGTAAAGGCCTAATTTGTTGAGGGAGGGGGAGTCAAAACTCAGTGGGGGCAGAAATCAATACATCATGAATCCCCTGAATTGTTGATTAATTCATGTCTCAGTTGGCTGATGCATGTCTTCAAGTAAATATTTAAAATCAGATACATGGGTACTATAAATTTCTGAGCTCTAGAGAATACCTTTCTGTTGAACCTGAGAATATCTCTCTATTGCTTTAATACATTGCAAGCAACTTCACTTATAAATAAATTATTGGATATTCCAAAACAAAAAAGAAAAAAACCTTTTACCTACAGTGGAAGTAATCCCTTCTTGCTTTGCAAGAAGACAAAAAGCAATAACTCCAAAGTTCAGAGGGAAGAATTACTTTGAACTGGAATTCTACTGACAGGAAAAATATTATTCACTGAAAATATATCAATCAAGAACACTTTCTATAAGAGTCATTAAAAGAGGGGTGCCTAGGTGGCTCAGTTGTTAAGCGTCTGCCTTCGGCTCAGGTCATGATCCCAGGGTCCTGGGATCACGCCCCGTATCGGGCTCCCTACTCAGCGGGAAGCCTGCTTCTCCCTTTCCCACTTCCCCCGCTTGTGTTCCCTCTCTCACTGTCTCTCTCTGTCTGTCAAATAAATAAATAAATAAAAATCTTTTAAAAAAAGAATCATTAAAAGATATCTTCTGGAAAAACTTCAAAAAAAAAATTCAAAACACAATTCCAAGAAAAGAGGAAAATATGGGCTATGAGGAAAAGTAATAAATAAATAAATTAGAAAACTCATAGGTAAACCTCAAAATTCTTTTTCCTTCTCCTGGGTCATTCCCATCTGCAATAAAAATCCCTATTGTCAATTCTTCCAAATTTAAAAAAACATCTTGCTTCAGAATAATCCAAATTGGTTAGAATTGATTGTTTTGAGAGTGGCATTCATTGTTTTCCTCTTTTGCATATGCCTGAAACTTTCCATAATAGAAAAATCTCTTCTTGAAAGAGACATAGACTGGGCAAAAATAATTTTTTTAAATCTATGTTGATGTTTAAAACAGATACCTTTAGAACAAAATTATTCAGAAGCATTAAAAATAATGAGATGAACAATAATATACCTGATAAATGCTTTCAAAAAAGAACTAGATGTAAAATATTAGTATTTCAAAAATATAACTCAAAATGAAAATATTACTGGGTAATATTGGATAATATTATGGAGGTTCCTCAAAAAATTAAAAATAGAATTACCATATGATCCAGTAATTCCACTACAGGGTATTTACCCAAAGAAAATGAAAACACTAACCCAAAAAGATATATGTACCCGTATGTTTACTGTAGCATTTACAACAGCCAAGATATGGAAGCACTCCAAGTATCCATCAATAGATGAATGGATAAAGAAGATACACACACACACACACACACACACAATGTTATTCAGCCATAAAAAAGAATGAGATCTTGCCATTTGCAATGGCATGGATGGACCCAGAGGGTATAATGCCAAGTAAAATAAGTCAGACAGAGAAGGACAAATACATATGATTTCATTCATATGTGGAATTTAAGAAAACAAATGAATAAACAAAGAAAAAAAGAGACAGACAAAAAACACAGACTCTTAAATACAGAGAACAAATTGGTGGTTGCCAGGGAAGAGGTGGGGGGCAGTGTGTGAAATAGATGAAGGGGATTAAGAGTACACTTATAATGGTGAGCACTGGGTAATATATAAAATTGCTGAATCACTATATTGCACTAATAAAACACTGTATGTTAACTATACTTCAATGAAAAAATTAAAATATTAAACATGACAAAGGGAGAATGCATTCACAAAAGGTAGAAGCCTTTTAAGGAATTTTACGCACCTAAATAGTAATGTATATATATATAGTATATAATACACATATATACATATACAGTAAAAATTGTTAAAAGAATAAGGAGATATTAACAAATCCAATGTCACAGTGAAAAACTTTAGGCTAATCAACAGATCATGGAGGGCAATCATAAGTAAGAATCTACAGAGTATTTACAAAAAATGGTGATGCAATGGTCCTCAAGGAAAAAAAACTCCATTAATTTTAAAAAGCAAACATCATAGCACAAGACAGATATCACTAATAAATAATCATGGCTGACCCAGTAAGCCTACACTCAACCTTGGACTCTTTCTGAATACAAATTTTTCACGTACTATTCATTATCTGTCAAGAATTGTCTTAAAGATGAAACCTATTTTTCTACCTTGCTGCAAATCAATGGAGCACATACAAACTCCTATCTCTGATATACACTCCACTTGGACAATGCCCCTGACCAGGACTCTGGGATCACTGTTGCCCTAGGCTTGGCTTCTCTGTAGCTGACTTTCTCCCCAGAGCCCCTCCCCTCTAGAAATTTCCCTCCCACAACCCAATAAATACGTAGCTCAGAGGTAAAAATAACATGTCAAGTTGTTGTTGTTGTTTTTATAATCTTACAGGCCTTTTGGATAACCCCAGTGACCCTAACTTGGGTCATAACCTAAAGTTGGACCCAATAATCAGCATTTAATTTCTGGCAGATTTCCAGTCATCTGCATGTTAAACTCAGTCTGGAATGATCTAAACTTAAATTACTTTGTCTTTGCTCTTTCAAAAATAAAGTGTCTTTATCATAGCTAACTAATACCTATCCTTTGAGCATTTTAGACAAAAAAAAAAGTATATACAAACCAATAATCTTGCAATGAATTTAATTTCCTACTTATACATCTTCGGTGTCATTTGTTACAGGAGATAGTTAAAAGAAAAGCACCTTTGGGGCGCCTGGGTGGCTCAGTCATTAAGCGTCTGCCTTCGGCTCAGGTCATGGTCCCAGGGTCCTGGGATCGAGCCCCACATCAGGCTCCCTGCTCAGCGGGAAGCCTGCTTCTTCCTCTCCCACTCCCTCTGCTTGTGTTCTCTCTCTCGCTGTCTTTCTCTCTGTGTCAAATAAATAAATAAAATCTTTAAAACCCAAACAAACAAACAAAAAAGCACCTTATAGACTCTCCTATACCTGGATACTCAGTAGTGACTTTAAAAAATGCACCTCAGGGATGAAGACCCTGGAGTCGGTTGAAGCATACAGGATTTTTCCAGAAAGAAGTGACAGAAACACAGTATAAACTGATTAAAGCAAAACAACGGTGGGAAGGGTTACAATAAGAACACTGGGGTAGCTCACAGACAGGAAGAGCTGCAGGTGCATGGACTAGGCTAGTCTGGGGGTCTTGGGGCACTCGAACCAGGGCCTGATCCTGGTAGGCCTCTCTCCAGCCTTCATTTTGGTTTGGCTCAGCCCTGGGCTTGTCTTGGGCATATAGGCTTTCTCCACACAGTAGGATAAACCTCCAGTGTTTCTAACTTCACCAACCCAAAACAGAAAGACCTTCTCCATCGGCTTGTCTCAGTTATAACTATCCCAGGGAAAGTCTCTGATTGGCCTAACTTGACCTTTGGGCCCATATGTCAACTGTCAGCTGGAGACACTGGCCAAGAGGGTAAGGTACTCTGACAGTCCAGGTATGGATCCTACGCTCACCCCTGGGGTCCAGACACATAATCTGTGACCAGAGAGGGATGGAGTGGGAGTAAAGGCATGCAGGGCATCTAAAAGCCACAGCTCCCACAAACCAGTATGACCTCTTCACATGCACTGCAGCACCTAATTCTGAGCACAGCATTTAATGGAGGGAAACGGAAGGACACTGGGTATCTGATGCCTTGGAAGAGAGAGTCACTAAAAGTAGGGAGGAAGCAATGATGAGGCCAAGGACACCAAAGGAAAATGCCACTCCACTCCACATTTTTTCTCAGGGTCGGCTCCGGCTCCTAAATCCATCAGCAGTCAATTGCACCCACCTGTGCCCCGTTTCTGACATGACAGTGAGTGTGTGTGGAGTCCACTGTGTCATCTTTAACCCGGCACACAGGACTAAACCTGTGGCTGAAGAACCTTTTCTTAGGGTCATCATTTAGCCAAAGTGGGGAGCCAGATCATCCTACCTTCGCCTGACAGGTTTCCAATTCTGACCAGGTCCCGCCTCAGCTTTTATTTATAGCCTACCCTCGAAAAACAAATACCGTGTGCTTATACATTATTATCAACTCAGAGTTTCTCAAATGGTGCCTTGTAGGGTGTTGTTCGTTTGTTTGTTTGTTTTAGCTGTTTCCTACAAACATGCACTGAATCTGTTTTACTTGACCTAGCCAGCACTGGACAGAAATACACACCTCGGGTAACAGCACCAATGTAAGATATTGCTGACACCGGAAGCGTCTGACAGGTGGCAGTGGGAAAGTCTGGAAATGCTCTTGTGTGATTCTTAACATGTCAGGAAATACGCAAAGCATTTTACATCTATTAATCCTCACAACAGTCATGTGAATAAGTATGATTATCTCTATTTCACAGAGAAGGAAAGTGAGGTTCAGAGAGGTTAATAGTATCCAGACGCCCGGCTGCCCCACTGCAGAGTCCAAGCAAGGACTGCCCTCACCCCCAAGCTCATCCACCACCTCCCCTACCTCAGACATCACAAGACAAAAGCTTGTAGGCTCTGTTAGGTCTCGATCTCCTTTTCAGCAGAGCACTTTAGCCAAAATTGACCTACCTTTTGACTGACACACAGGCACTTCTGGGCAAGGCAGGGGACTTGGGAGATACGGAGCCTGCAGGCTTTCATCTGTGGGCTCACATGGGGCACCTGGTGGGGAAGGTGTTTGTGCAGCTTTTGAGGTGGGGTGGTCAGGCATCAGGGGAAGGCTATGTAGTGCTTGTGATTCCCACAACTCCTGTAAAGTCGACTCTGAACCGTGAAGAAAGGAGCTGTGACACTAGGGGCAGCCGCCGTTCTCACAAGTTCAGGAAGGACTCTGAGGGATGGCACTGGCGGAGGTCAGGGAAGGGTGGATAGGAAAACGGCTCTGATGCCCAACTGACAAACTCCAGTTCACATGGACAGAAGGTAGTTTACAGGCAAGAAGTCTCTTTTATTGACCTCAAAACCACATTTCCCAAGATAATTATATGAACACAGTTTTTACTAGAGGAAAAGAAATAATTTTTCCTCACAACAACACTGAAGTTAAACTTGTAAAGTATATTCAAAGGAATACTGCAAGTATTCCTTTATTACTTCATGAGGAAGGTATTCCAAAGAGCTTGGGAAGATACTAGTAAAACCTGTAGAAGTTACACAATAAATATATTTCGGTATTTACCTGATAAAGAGTTCCTCTCTTAGGGACGCCTGGGTGGCTCAGTCGTTAAGCATCTGCCTTAGGCTCAGGTCATGATCCCAGGGTCCCGGGATCGAGTCCCACATCAGGCTCCTTGCTCAGTGAGGAGCCTGCTTCTCCCTCTCCCTCTGCTGCTCCCCCTGCTTGTGCTCTCTCTCTCTCTCTCTGACAAATAAATAAAAATCTTTAAAATAAAAAAAAATAAAAAGTAAAATAAAAGAGTTTGTATCTTTAAAAAAAAAAAAAGAGTTCCTCTCTTAATCCCTATCCCAATATTTCCAAACCTGAAAAAAAAAAAGTTAACTTTACCAACTTCACAACCCAAAACAATTGTTCATGTTGTTCATGAGTTCCCAGCTTTCAAAATCTGTCAGCTGATTAATACAACTTTTCCCGAGAAATATTTCTAAAATGCAGCCCCCTAAAGTATATCTGGCAGTTTTCTAGAAAGAAAAGTGATTTTTTTTTTTTTTAGTTTTTTCCCAAGTCTTTTCTTTAAGTCTTTAAAAAAAAAAAAAAAACACTATATAAAACTGTTTTCTAGTAAGATCAGTGACTATATTTGTACTTTGCCTTAAGAAAAAAACAGTTCCAATCAAATCAGAAGTAACAGGTGAAGGGAAACAAATTCCCTGTAAAGACAGTTAATGCTTTGATGAGCAGCATGCAAGTGGCTCCTCAGGGACTAAGGATTCAGGCAAGTGGCTTCCCCCATGCAAAAGGTTTTCATTCACAGGCCTTGTTTGGTTTGATCCATCCAACTCTGAACCACCTGATTGGGTCACATAAGTGCTTTAGAAGGGATTAGACTGCCCACCACTCACCCACTTGAAAGGTTTCAATGATCCCTTGTCACAAACCAAAGAAATCCTTCCTTAATGCTAAAAGGAAAACATTGTCTTAACAGCCTCTACGCATCCCCCATTCAAATTCACCCCCAAAGAAACCACAAATCAGTTCAATACTTTTATTAACATCTGTCTGCATTTCCACTATGTGTGCTTTAATAAAGAATACTTGAGTGTAGAAGTGTGGCCTTTTTATAAGTTGTATATGTTAAAGCCAACACACAAAGGACCCTAAGTAATTCTTTTCCTTTACTGTCATGGACTGACTGGAGTGATGGGAGAGAAAGTGCTGGGGCCTGGAGTCTGGAGATGGGCAGTGGTAGTTTCTAGGTTTTTTTTGTTTGTTTTGTTTTGTTTTGAGCGAGCAAGCGAGCGAGCGAGAGAATGCACATGTGCCCACCAGCAGGGAAGGGGGTGAGGGGCAGAGGAAGAGGGAGAGAGAGAATCTTAAGCAGCCTCCAAGCCAGGGTGGAGCCCAACACGAGGCTCTATCTCACAACCTTGAGGTCATGACCTGAGCCAAAATCAAGAGTGGGACGCTTAACCTACTGAGCCACCCAGGCGCCCCAAGTAAGTTCTGAAGCCCAACACCTAAGTCCAAATGGGTCATTCTGTGACAGGAAATCCCAAGAACAGACAAATCCAAAGGGAGGGCAAGGCAGAGAAGCAAGGCCAGCCAGAACAAATGAAGAAGCCATGGGGGCACCCAAGGGTGGGGAGTGATTACTCTGAGGAGGAGGGGTTGCCAGGCAGGATCAAGAAGATACAGGGTGGGAAGGAGGCTTGCTGGGAGGATCAATGTTGGGCAGGTGAGGCACCAGAGACTCTGGGCTCCATGTCTGTCTAACCTTGTTGCTCATTTGCAAACAACAAATAATGTTCAAAAAACCTTTCCATTCATGTTATGATTCTGAAATAAATGGAAAGCAGCTTTCACTCTCTTCTCCATGGCATCAGCAGAATCATGAGTAATGAAGATTTCTCAGGGTTTCTGCTGCTTCTTCTGCTGAGAAAAGGGGTTAATAATCACCCTAAAGAGGAATATTTGGTGAGTGCCAAGAAATACAGCAACAGAAGGGACTCACCCTCCAAAAGGATAGTAAAGGAAATACTAAAGAAAACCCACTTTCTTATTTGAGCACCTACTGCCTTCTCTTTATGTCATATTTCATTACAGTCCTGGCATACCAGTTTGGCCAGCAGACAATTTCTTCTTTACAGTTTCCAGCCGAATTTGTAGGCAAATCTCTTCTTTCCCTCAATGTGAAATACAATACCTTTCTGCAATAAGAGGGAATTTGTTCCATCTATGCCCCAATTAGTGGCTGTGATTCCCCAACCCGGTTCCCCACTTGCTCACTGGAACATTCCCAAGAGGGTACAGCCTCTCTCTCCAGGATCCCTTTAATAATCTTCATTATTGGAACACCAAGTCGGAAAAACTGATGAGAATCGGGATGGCACCCGTAGTGTGGAGTAAGTCATGGTTGAGTTCTTCTGCACAAACCACATGCTTCCACATCAGATCCAGTGTTTCCTTACCATCTGAAATTACATCAAGCTGCGATTTGGTTTAAATTAAAAGGGAAGGATCTTTTTTTGGTGGAGGAGAGGGTCCCTGAATTGGTGCTGTTAGAGTTAGGGCCACCTGCTGGGAGAGCCTTTGAAAATTGGACTCATACGACCAAGTTGCCTCTCTACACACTCAGCCAACAGAGCCCCAATCCTGCTTAGCCCAGTTTTCCCACATACCCATTCCTCCGTGGCAGAGCCTGTGAAAGGAGCTGAGGATGCAAGGACCAACATGCCACAGTTCCGGAGGGAGGACACTTCACCCTTCAGAGAGAGAGGGAAGGCGCCAGAGGCTTCCTAGAGAAGGGGACACTTGAGCTGAGCCCCAAAAGATGAAGGTGATGGGAGAGGAATGTCCAAAGGGAAGGCAGAGCCACTGGAATGGATTGCTAATGGGATAAATAATCACAGTGCTTCGGAGGCCTGGTCTGTCTGCCTCCCTTTGAGGAGTCCAGCCTCGCTGTGCTTTCCTCCCTCTGTGGACCTGCCACATCTACCTTCTCTCCTTCCTTCTAACCCACAGGGCTCTGCCTTCTCCCAGGCAACTGCTGCTCTCTCTTCTGTGTCAGGGCCACACTCACTTCCTCAGAGAAGCATTTCTAACCACACATAGTCCCTGTACTTAACAGGGACTGCATCAACCATCAGAGCAGTCATTTTACAGTTCCTCTGGGATTCTTC
This sequence comes from Mirounga angustirostris, assembly GCF_029215605.1. Lineage (NCBI taxonomy): Eukaryota > Metazoa > Chordata > Mammalia > Carnivora > Phocidae > Mirounga > Mirounga angustirostris. The sequence goes on from NW_026991720.1 coordinate 43,099,429, forward strand.
AATTAAAGTCCATTTCCTCCACTTGGCTGTAACCCCCTGAGGGCAGCACAGGGTTTCTTTCAGTCCTCCTACTGTATCTCCACCACTAAGCATTGTGCTCATAGATACTTGGTAGGATGAATGATGGAATGACCGAAAGGATGAATAAATGAGTGATCCCACAAGGCATAGAACCATATGCCCAGGAAGCGTGAGTGCTGTGTGGCCAGAGGGAAGGGTGTGTGTGGTGGGTAGAGGACGCCAGGAGAGAAACCAGAGAATGTCGTGAAGAAATATGGGTCCACCAAGGCTGTGAATTTGAATTTGAGACTGAAAGCTATGGGGATCCACTGAAAAAGAGGAGGGGAGTGGCTGCCTGAAAAACACAACACAGAAAAGACCCAAAATGTGCTTAAGTATTTGGATCTTAAAGAGCCAGTGAAGAAAGTTGGATATCTAACTGACACATGGGTGGGAAATATTGTGGTTTAGTAATCCAATTGAGTTTGCTCAACAGGCAGTAAATACAATTTGCTGTGAACCCATCATTATATATGAATTTTATTTTTTCCTCCAAAAATTTCCCCAGAAGAATCAATTATGCTCTGATTTTAAAGAAACAAAACAGCATTTGAACTTGTGTACATTAAAGTTCTCTTATCTAGTTTTCTCACCTTATTTATCTTTTGTTCGATTTCAGTTTGGATTAACTCCTCCACATATGTGCAAATTAAATGGATTTACTTTTGTTACACTGCTTGAAGCAGTTTTCACATAGATCTGTTTTGCTTTGCTTATGTCTCAACCATACCCTTTCTGTGTGTTTTAATCATTATTTGGCAAGGGATTTTCAGATGTAATTAAAAGCAGCTAATCACATCAAAAATTTACATGGAAAGTTTTATAAACCTGTGCCACATTAACCCCCCCAAATGTAAATAGTATCAATATGAGAGCGGCACTAGGTTTCACAAATAAGAATATGAACTGTATAAAAGGTCTTGAAATACAAACTGTTGAACAGAGAAGGCCCAAATCTGAAATTAGCCTTTTAAAGTTTTCTGAATATTTACACAGAAATAAAATACAGAGGAGTTTTAGAGGAATTCAGAAGTAAGCACAGTAGCAAGTGTAATTGTTCATGTTTAATTTGCTGATAATGTAAGAAAGATTGTATTTATTTAAGGGAGATTCAGTTGAATACATGATTTTACAGAAATGTAATTTTAACATTAAATAAGGATCTGTCACCTTGATAGCTTGACCTGTGAGGTTTAAGTATCTTGTTTCTAATGAAGTTTAATGACTACGTATCTTAAAATACGTGAGAGGGGAAGAAACAAAATAGTATTGTTTGAGCTTCTACTTATGTGACAAGCAAGCATCATACCAAGATTTATATATTTTAGCTTAGCTTAGTCTGCAGGACTGGCTGAGGTAGGCACTTTTTATTCTTTTTACATATGCTAAGAACAGAGTTTCAGAAATTTGTTGAGACTTGTTTTATGGCCAAGCATATGGTCAACCTAGGTGGATATTCTATAGGCACTTATCATGTGTCATTGTTAGATGTGCTGTTTTATAGATGTTAATTAGGTTGATAAGTTTGTTCATGTCTTCTATATCCTTATTAATGTTCTGTCCATTTGTTGTCTCAGTCAATTTTTGAGAGATTATTGAAATCTCAGGACGCCTGGGTGGCTCAGTTGGTTAAGCATCTGCCTTTGGCTCAGGTCATGATTCCGGGGTCTTGGAATCAAGTCCTGCATCAGGCTCCTTGCTCAGTGGGGAGCCTGCTTCTCCCTCTGCCTGCAGCTACCCCCTGCTTGTGCTCACTTGTGCACGCACATTCTCTCTCTGACAAATAAATAATATCTTAAAAAAAAAAAAGATAATTAAAATCTCTAAATTGTAACTATAGATCTATTTTTTTAGCTGTCAGTTTTTGCTTATGTGTTTTGAAGTTGTTATTGGATGTATACACATTTAAGATTGTTATGTCTTCTTATGTATTGCCCTTTTTATTGTTATTACCCTTTTATTTCTGACAATCTGTTTTGAAGTCTACTTTCTCTGATACAGTCACTCCAGCTTATATATGACTAATGTTTGCATGGTATATCTTTTTCCTCCTTTTATTTTTAGCCTAACTGTCCCTCTATATTAAAATTTTGGTTCTTGTAAACTGCATTTATTTAGATCTTGCTTTTTTATCCAGTCTGACAAAAATCACACTGAATGTAATTATCAGTATGGTTGGATATAAGTCTACCATCTTGCTATTTGTGTTCTATTTTTCCTAGATTTTTATTCTTTAACTTTTCTTTCTCTTTTGGATTATTTCTTAGTATTCTATGTCCTATACTGCCTTCTATACTTGTTTGTTTTAGTGCTTACTCTGGGGTTTACTCCATATAACTTAAACACATCACAGCCTACATTCAAATATTATTATTATCACTTTATGTGTAATGTAAGAAGCTTACAACAGTATACTTTCAATTCCCCTTCTATCCTAGGTCCTACTGTATACTTTATTTCTATATATGTAATAAATATTGAAATACATTATTTTTGCTACATCCTATTTTATTTTAAATGAATCAATGAGGAACAAGTTTTATATATTTACCTGCACGTTTACTATTTCTGGCACTCTTCATATCTTTGTGTAGATCTGAGTTTCCATCTGGAGAGTAAATCCCAAAATGTGTTATTTTTGCTACATCTAATTTTCTTTTAAATGAAAAAATTTGAGGGAAAAGTTTTATATATATCTATTCATATTTACCTGCATGTTTATTATTTCTGGCACTCTTCATTCCATTGTATAGATCTGAGTTTCCATCTGGCATTATTTTCCTTCAGCCTGAAGAACTTTTAAAATATTTAATGTAATGCATATCTGCTGACAATGAACTATGAACTCTCTTGGTTGGTTGGTAGGAAAATATTTTTTCTTAATTTTGTTTTTGAGGGACATTTTCCCTGGATATAGAATTCTCAGCTGACAGAGTTATTCGTCTGGCATTTTAAAGATGACATTCCATTGTCTTCTAGTTTGCATTGTTTCCACAGAGAAGTCAGCAGCTCTCTTGTCTTTGTTTTCCTATATGAAATGTTATTTTTTTTTCACTGGCTGCTTTTAAAATTCCCTCTTCATCACTGGTTTTCAGCAAATTGATTATGACATGCCTTGGTATGATCTTCTTTATATTTTGTTTGGCATTTATTGAGCTTCTTAGATAAGTAGGTTTACAGTTCTCCTCAAACTTGGAAAAAGTTCACCCATTATGTCTTTAAATATTTTTTTCCCTCCCTACCCTTCAACCACCAACTTCCTTCAGGAACTCAAGTTATATGTATTATAAAAGTTCCTTGATATTTTCACACAGATCGTGGAGGGTCTCTTTATTTTCAGACTTTTTTCTTTCTGAACTTTGGTTTGGGTAGTACCTATTGCTATGTCTTCAAGTTAATTCCTATTTTCTTTCGCAGTGCCTAATTTGATGTTAAACCTACCCAGTGTATTTTCTATATCATATATTGTATTTTTCTCTAGAAGTTCCATTTGATTTTTAAAAATATTTTCCCTTTTTCTCATTTGATTTTTAGGTGTCATTGGTGACAGATATAAAAATTATTCCAAACCATGGGAAAATGTTTCCTAAAATCATTCCAATAGTAGTTGTATGGTGGAAATGGAAAAGCCACCTTATGAATGTCCAAAGGGAGCCTGACTTCTGTATCAGTAGTGATACATTGGCAATATAAATAATAGGGGGAAAAAAACCCAAAGAATCAGTAGGCATAATAGATAGATAGTAGACAGGTTTTTGAGTCAGACGGACCTGAATTTATATCCTTAACCACCATTTATGTAACTTTGGGCAAATTCCTTAACAGTTTCCTCACCTGAACAATAGAAATAATAACTTCTTAATATGGCTGTTAAGAAGATTATATGCTATATGAATAGAATTCAATGTCTGGTACATAGTACAAACTCAATAAAGGCCTATTCTCATTATTTTATTATTATTTATAAACTTGTACAAATACTTTTCATATCATCTCCAGAAAGAATTTTTATTCTTATATCTCTTATATCTTTTATTCTTATATCTAAACCATTTGTCTAGACTTTAAGCCCATATAGAATAGGAACCAAGTTGCTGTATTTGTGCTGTTTCAGGTAATAATCAACCATTTAAAAATTATTTTTAAAAAATACAAAGCCATCTTTCTCTAATACATTAGTTGGGCACTTGTTACTTTCCATGGATTGCTGAGGAAATCCCCTCTCAATAAGTAAGCAACCCATTATTGGTGTCAATGAAGCCTAGCAACACATCTTTCAAGAGTGCTGATTAAGAAATACAATTATGGCAGCACACATTTCCTAAGCCAGGATAGTTTCTGTTTATGATGTTTTAATTGCTGAAATGGGACCTGTACCAAACCAGATGTGTTCTCATCTGGGCACTCATTGAGCTAGATTCCTCTATAATCAGGGTGACTCTACATCCCAGTTTGCTTAGAACTATTCCAACTTATGCCTGTCATCCCAAAATAATTATTAATAGTGCCCCCTTTCACTCCCCAAAGTGTTCGGATCATCAGTCATATGTTACTCTATCTATAATTATCATTTACCAACTATATTCTGCAACACATTTGTTAGATGTCATAAGTACTATTGTGCTGTTGTTACTCTTATAGGTGATCAAGGGTTAAGACCTATATTAACACCTGGAATGTGAGAAATACCACCTGGTGAAGCAAATTACTTATAAGCCAAGCTCTCTGTGAATTTAGAGAAAACACATTGCAAGTTAATTAGAAAAAGAGGAGAACTAGATTTCAACCGTACTGCCAAACAGAATGTTTATAGGATGAGGAGATACAGATGGGATTGTTAGATCAGAAAGTTAATATTTGCAAAAATTTTTGTCCACTATTAATCCTTGGCTACAAATGCGGCTACTGTATGGCAATTCTCAAGGGTTGAGGGTAGATGTGAGGGAGGTAGTTGGTGGAAGGAGAAGAAATCAAAATCTAAATAGAGGATAGGTATACATAATTAGATAAGGCATATTCAACATAGTATAACATATAAATTTACATTCGAAGAACAAAAATACCCATTGTTTTCTTAAACCAAGGAAAGTAAAATCTAACCAAAACCTCTATTGGCAAAGCTATACAGGGATTTGCAAATTGGGGCACATCTCTCAAGGATTGAAATCTATCAGAATCTTGAGGGAGATAAGGTACATGAGATTTTTGTTTTCAGATTTTTTTTTTTTATGTTTTCAGATTTTTTTATGGTGACATAAATTATACAACCCAAAGAGTATACAAAACCTATAAATATGTGGGTTTTTAAATAATGAAATGAATAAAAGATTTGCTTACTAACCAGCTCAAGAAATAAAACAGGTCTTCTGATTCTCCTCCTCAGTGGTATTTTCTCCTTCCTCCATCTCCAAAAGACAACCTCAATTCTAAAACTTTGTTAATCTCTGCCTTACAGTTTGTCACCTAGGTATATATCCTAAAACAGTATGTTGTTGTACATTGCCTGAGTTTGAACTTTTAATAAACAGGATCATAATGTATGCATTCTATGATTTGCTTCTGTTGCTAAAAGAAAAATGTTTTTGAGATTCATCCATGTTAATCCTGGTAGCTTTAACTAACTTTTATTGCTGTATATTAATTAATTCATCATAAGATATACTAAAATTGGTCAACTCTACTGTTGCTGAATATTTGGAGAGTTTGGAGGGTTTCTGCTTATGATTAATGCTTCTGTGAGCATCCTTATAAGTTTTTCTTAGGCATGAGTGCAAGAATTCCTCTAGGGTTCACATCTAGAAATGTAATCCCTGGTTATAGGTTATGTGCACATGCAACTTTGCTAAGAAATGCCAGACTCTTGGCCTGAGCCAACTGATACTCTTACCTCAAACAGACATGGGTGTTTGCTGTTCCATATCCTTTCCAAGCAGTTATTTGTAGACTTTTTAATTTTTTCCTATCTAGTACATGCAAAATCATATTGTGGCTTAATTTGCATTTCCTTGATTACTAATGAGATTATGCTTTTAAAATTTCATTTTTAGCATATTAATCATTTCCCTTCTGCAAAACACCTTTCATATTTTTGCTTGTGTTTCTATTAAGATGCCTCTTTCTTATTCATTTGTTGAGGAGGTCCTCATACATTCTGGATACTAATCCTTCACTGGTTATATGCACTGGAAATATTTCCTCCCACGTTGTGAGATGATTATCATTTTCCTTATGGTGTCTTTTGATGGTCATAAATTTTTAATTTTAAAGCAATTCAACAATTGAATTTATGACTATCACTTATTAAATTAAGAAATCTCTCACTACCCTGGGGTCATAAAAATATTCTCCTACATGTTTTTCTAACATATAGTTTTTTCTTTCACATTTAGGTATTTAATCCAACTGAAGTTGATTTTTCCATATGTTAAAGTGTGAGTAGTACTTCAGTAATTTCATTTTTTCCCAATATGGTTATACAATTGCTTTGACAGCATTTATGAAAAGTCCATTCTTCACCTATTGTTAGGCAATATCTCTGTCTTGTTTGGACATATCTGTTTCTGGACACACTATTATGTTACACTGGCCTATTAGTATATCCCTGCATTAACTGCACACTGCTGTAAGCTTTAATTAGACATGACATTTGGTGGAGCAAATTCTTTGGTGACTGTTTTGGGGTGAATCGGATTGTCAAGGTCCATAAAAGTCCTGCTGGGATTTTTTTTTTTTTTTTTGGAATAGCATTAAATCTATAAATCATTATTATTCCTAGCTTTCTTATAACATGTTCTCTTTCTCTATTAATTTAAGTTTTATGAATTTTTTAAGATTAATTTATCTATTTTAGAGAGAGAGAGAGAGAGAGTAGGGGGAGGGGCAGAGGGAGAGAACCCCCAAGCAGACTCCCCGCTGTGTGTGGAGCAATTCCACGACCCATGAGATCATGACCTGAGCTGAAACTAAGAGCCAGATGCGCAACTGACTGAGCCACCCAGGTGCCCCTAAGTTCTATGAATTTCTACGTAAAAGGCTTACATATCTTTTGTGACTTTTCCCTAGGCATTTTATATTTTTATTGCCATTTTAAGTACTATCCTTATTGTTAAAATTACATTTTCTAATTTCCAATTGCTACTGAAGAAACATAAAATTCACTTTTACATATCGGTTTGGTGCCCAACAAACTTGCTAACTCTTAACAATTAAAATAGTTTATCTGTAATTCATCTGTAATTTGGATGGGGAACTTTCTATATAGACAATCATAATATGTACAAATAATGACAGTTTTGTACTTTCCTTTCCAATCCATATATTTTTATTTTTTTTATTTTTATTTTTTTTCCAATCCATATATTTTTAAATCGTATTCTTTTTCTACTACTGACTGGTACCTCCTGTAAGACATTGAAGGAGTGGTTTCTTTTTTTGTTTTTTAAAGATTTTATTTATTTGACAGAGACACAGTGAGAGAGGGAACACAAGCAGGGGGAGTGGGAGAGGGAGAAGCAGGCTTCCCGCCGAGCAGGGAGCCAGATGTGGGACTCGATCCCAGGACCCTGGGATCATGACCTGAGTCGAAGGCAGACGTTTAATGACTGAGCCACCCAGGCACCCCAAAGGAGTGGTTTCTTTCTTTCTTTTTTTTTTTTTTTTAAAGGAGTGGTTTCTTAAGAGTGATGGCAGACCAGGAGGTCCCAACCCTCATCCCCTCATAGAAACAACATTTTAACAACTACTCATGAATGAAAATAGCTCTGAGAAAGCTCTAGAGTGTAAGAAAGAAGCTGCAACAACCCAGTGCACCACAATGACTGGGAATGTCTGCATAGAAAATTGTAGGAAACATTTATCTGCATTGCCCCATCCCTGAGGGCAGCACAAATTGGTGCCAAGAGGGACCCCTTAGACCACAACGTCCCTTCATGGGAGAAGTGGAGAACAGGAGGACCCCAGCAGCCTTTGCCACATAGGATCCCTACAGTCTTTTCATGGCTTGATAGCTCATTTCTTTTTAGCACCAAATACTATTCCATTGTCTAGATGTACCACAGTACTTTTATCCATTAACTCACTGAAGGACATCTTGGTTGCTTCCATTTGGGGACAATTTTGAATAAAGCTGCTATAAACATTTATATGCAGGTTTTTTGTGTAGACATGAATTTTCAATTCATTTGGGTAAATAGGAAGGAGTACAACTGCTGAACTGTATGTTAATTATGTTTAGCTTTTGTAAGAAACTTCCAAATTGTCTTCCAAAGTGGCTGTACCACATTGCATTCCCACAATGAATGATTGTTCCTGTTGCTCCACATTCTCACCAGCACTTGGTGTTGTTAGTACTGTGGTTTTGGCCATTCCAACAGAAGTGTATTAGCATCTCATTGTTGTTTTAATTTGCAATTCCCTAATGACATATGTTGCTGAGCATATTTTCATATGCTTATCTGCCATTTGTGTATCTTCTTTGGTTACGTGTCTGTTGAAGTTTTTTGCCCATTTTTTAAATCAGGATAGTTGGGTTTTTTTTTCCTTCTTGCTAAGTTTTAAGAGCTCTTCATATATTTGGGGTAACAGTTCTTTATCTGTGAAGACAGGTCTGTGGCTTGTCTCATCATTCTCTTGACAATGTCTTTCACAAAGCATAAGCTTTTAATTTCAATAAAATCCAGCTTATCAATTTCCTCTTTCATGAATCATATCTTTGGTTTTGTACCTAAAAAGCCATTGCCATACCTAAGACAACCTAGATTTTCTCTTATGTTATCTTCTAGGAGTTTTATGGTTTTGTGCTTTACATTTAAGATCAATAAGCCATTCTGAGTTAATTTTTGTCAGGTTTGTCAGGTCTGTGTCTAGATTCATTTTTTTTTTTTTTGTAAGTGTATGTCCAGTAGATCCAGCACCACAGACTAAACAATCAAAGATTAAGAGAGAGATTATATGAACTAATGTCATATGGGGATCAATTATATACATGCAAATGATGGGAGGGACTTAAATGAAGAACAAAGGCAGGCAGGCATCAGAGGAGGTGATGAAATTGGAGGCCAGCCTGGAGAAAAGTACATCACTGTTACTGGGATGGAAAGAGAGGACCAGATCCAGATGGCATTGATTTCAGAAGTAGAGTGAAGTGTGTGTGTGCATGTGTGTGTGTGCGTGTGTGTGTATGTGTTTTATGATTTGTTATTGACACTTCGGGAAAAGTTGAAAATAAATCCCAACTCTCATTCTCTATCCAGCCTATTTGTGATTAAAGTCTGGGGAGTGTTTAATGTTTTCTCGCAGAATTACTTGTTAATTGCTTTTTTTTTTTTTCATTTTTGTGAGCTGCTGAGCATGAAAGATGAGGATTACACACCATCATTTTCCCCAAGGAATGAATAACTCCTTAATTTTATCCCAAAAGACTTGGTAAAATAAAAGCTTCAGTTTCCTTACTTATGCCTAGTGACCTAAGGAGATTTCTTAATTTTCATCCTCAAATAAATAACAGTTCACCGAAATGCAGGAAGATAACATGAAAAAGACTGAGTGAATATTACAGACCTAAACTTCACTAAATGGCAAATGACTGGAGTCTGGGCTTAATTAGTATCTGTCTTATGTGAGAAGATAAAGTTTCTACATCTTTTGTTTACATAAAAGCATTCAGTTCCAATTGTTCCCCATATTCACACGATCTTAATGTTTTTATGGAATGCCTGGCACATAGAAATGAGAGTTTACAAGTGACACCATGAGCTTCCCTCTCTGGAACAGGTACCAGATGGGAAAAAAAAAAACAAAACATTGATTACTGTGGCCAATTAAACAGAATTTAGTTAAATTAATAGCACTTTAAACCTCTTCACTCTCACCAATTTGATGATCTTAGAGCCAATAAAGTGGCTGTGGCCCCCTTAAAGTTGATAGCCTGCTTTGTACTTTTTATCTAACATATATCCTTCAGCCAGCTGAGATGGAGAACTGATTTAATCCCTTTGGAGGCTTCTCTTGGAGTAGTTGCTAAGAGGTAAGGGTGGGCAGAACTGTCCTTGAATATATAAGGTGAAACATCTCTCTACAGAATCAAGGCCATGCACTAGAGAATAGCTCTGCTAGTCCATATGGCTTATTGATACCTCTAAGGGAAAAACTAATTACCAAAAATTAAAAGTGGAAGTGTACTTAGAGTTGAGCCCAAAGCTAGGCACATTTGAAGAGACTTAGAATGTACTTAAAGGAAGTTTTAATACTTCCTTACAAAATCTGCCCTCCTCACTCCCATGTACATACTCTTGTCTCAGACATTTTTGCAGTTATATTTTATGGGGGGAAAAAAAAGCAAATGAACTCTTCAAAGCATACTTTCTATTCTGACTCTCATGCTGTAACAAAGCTAGATTTACTGTGACATTAATGAGGTTTAAACTTCAGGACATTTTCCTTACCTAGGAAAGGTACATGGTCATATGCTTTTGTAAAATCTGCAAAAAACATTTTAATCATGATTGGTAAAGACTGCTGTCTCTTCCACTTGTCTTCCTCTAGTATTGGGCACTGGAGCAGTTGTGGACTTGGGGATCTGGCTAAGGGGAATTGAGTTGGGGAGACATTCAACTTGGACAAATGAGATACAGTTATGTGGCTTTCAGTCAACTTTGAATATGGTTAAATTATTGCTAGCTGTTCTGTTGGAGGGATGGATTCTAGGAACTCCACTACCACCCATTGCTCCTCCTTACTGTCATGAGAGGAAAGGTGCAGATCAAAAGGCTGCAGTGCTAAATGAGAAATGGCACCACAAGGGTAAGTCTGGTGGAGATAAATCATGGTTTGAAACATACGGAATCTGAAGTTCTGAACACCAGACATCTAAAAGTGTCACAGACCTGTACCTCTGAAACAAATAATACCTTATATGTTTAAAAAAAAAAAAAAAAGAAGATAGTAGGAAAGGAAAAATGAAGGGGGGGAATTGGAGGGAGAGATAAACCATGAGAGGCTATGGACTCTGAGAAACAAACTGAGGGTTCTAGAGGGGAGGGGGTGGGGGGATGGGTTAGCCCGGTGATGGGTATCAAGGAGGGCACGTACTGCATGGAGCACTGGGTGTTATACGTAAACAATGAATCATGGAACACTACATCAAAAACTAATGATGTAATGTATGGTGATTAACATAACATAATAAAAAAATGAAAGTGTAACTAGATTCCTGTTTCAGGGACACTGAGTGAAAGTGGAAGTTCTTGCCTGTCAGGCATATTTGATAATTCAGAATCTAGAATTACAGACCCCTCATCCAATAACATTTTTTTGTCATACAGCTCCTATATAAAATCAATACAAATTATTGTGCTATAAACAAGAAAACTATAACAAAAAATTTTCAAATAATGCCAAGATTAATTCATTAAGATGAGATGATAAATTTTAAATAGAATAAATAGATTCCTGAACTGCTTAACAACCTACTTAATGAAGAAGAGTGAATCATATGAAGACAATGGAGAAATATTTAGTATGTGGCTGCTCTGACATAAAATTCTGGTACTGATGAAGGTGAGGACCCCTTCAGTGAGAATGCTGATGACAGACTGGTTAAGGACAGCTCTTAATTCAGTGGCTATTTAAAATTTATCATTGAACAATAAAACCTGAAATGCCCTGAAATCTTATGTTGTAGGTATGAAAGAAGCTTGACAAAGGTTTTCCTAAGTATATGAATAATCCTGAAATTTACACATTACTAATAAGTTATAGAACAGAAAAAACTTTTAGAAACTATCAATAATTTTTTAGATGTTTCGTTAACAATGCCAAAGGAAAATTAAGTTATCTTTTAATTCACTCTATAGAAAATGAAATTATAAAACTGTTGATAATTGAAGAGGTAAATAAAGAATATGAGGCCAAAAATATGCAGAAGTATTAAAAAGCTATATGAAGCAGTTAAGAGGATAAATATATTATTTTTATGGATTTTGTGATATTTGTGTCAATCGTCAACTTTTTACAAATATGTAACTTGTTCTTATTGTTTTTATTCTAAATAAACATATACCTTAGGATCTAATGTTGTATTAGAATTATTGTTTTCCTTTAAAGGCGCTCCAAAATTGTATATATTTCAGATACTCAAAAAACCTGAATCCTGTGTTCAAATCACTGTCACCTAAGTACTCATGGAAATAAAGGTCATGAAGTATTGAGTTTTTAAGAATCATCTCTCTCTTTAAAGCCAAATTTAAGTAAATGTAGTAGGAGAGTCTTATTAGCCTCTTCTGCATAATCTACAAAAATAAATTAGGAAAGTAAGATTACAGATTTCTCCATTTCTCTATGACTTGTTGACTTCTTTTAAGAGATTGATTTACTAATACAGCATAAATTTACTAATCAGTAAAAAGAATCCAAGAACAGTCGTGTCCAAGAAGTTTGCAAATCCATCCCAGCTGGCAAGAAAAATTCGACTTCTGAAATAGAGTAAGTGAGGGATAGTGTGTTTTAAGAGAGGCAGGGAGTTCAGGTCTTTTCAAGAGGGAAACATGACCACCAGCAACAGTGACTAGAAAAATCTTGAGAGGTGCCAATATTGATTTATTCACCCCCCACCTGTTACAGAAATGATTTAAGGTGCTTAAAGGACTTGTCAATACAACAAAAGAGAATACAGTGAAAAGTGGAGCAAAATAAATAGAGAAAAAGGAGGAGAATGTAATAAGGAGCCAGAAAACGGGACTAAAAGGCATGACCCACAAAGTCACCCCCACTGTTCCAAGAGGGCCTCAAATGCAGCTCTTAGTCTACAAGTGAGGAGATAAATTTATTCAGACTGAGCCTCGGAGGAAGGGTTGGAGTCTGGGTTGAATATAATTAAAATGAAACAACAGCAAACCTGAAAATGAGGGGTTTTGCAACGTTTTTCCCACATCAGCCAGAACAGAAACCCCCTCTCTGGAGCACAGATGAAGCACTGGGGGATGTGATCACTCTAACAGGCATCTTACTCTGATTAGGTCTTGGCAATTGTGCTGCACTGTAGGTTACACCTGTTAAAGTCCGACTCAACAAAACCCTTAACACATGGGATGTCACATAGCTTCCATGATTCAGCCATAAAAACAGAAGAGTGACACCAGCTAATTCAACACTGCATAAACAAAAAGGCTATAAAAAGGACAGCATCTGATGCAATCTAAATTGTGTATTGAGCCTTGTGTATTGCTCCTTCAGAAACCTCGCTAATATTTTCATATTTAATTGATATGTTTGCTTTTTGCATCAGAAGATGTTAAGGACATAAAGAAAAAAACTGATTTTCAATATAATCTTAGGCTCATGTTACGGCTATAGATCATAATAATCATGTTATTTTGATGATACTACGTCTACTCTGGACCTTTCAGCATTCTTGGAGTACAATGTCCAAGCAGTTTCTCTAAAACTCACGCTGTTAATATACCAAAAGCTAAGTAACAAGAGTATATTACTGATTATTATGTATATCACTGGCACTGATATCCTGAGTGATACCTTTCTCTCTCGATATACACAAGGATGGGATCTGTTCTCTTATTACAGGAGCAATACATATTCATTACAGAACACTCTGAAAATACAGATCAGCAAAGGGAAGAAAATTAGAGATAGTAAGGTCCAACCAAGGCTGAAAATCCCCAGTTTGGGCTCTTCCCATCAGCCTGTCCCCCATCAGCTCTCTGACCATTTTGGACACACCCTTCATCTCTGAACAGGAGGCCATGGATAACACCGGTTGGCTCACAAGAAGGACACGGTGCCATGGCAGATGACCACTGTCAATCCTGTATTTACATAATGCTCTTTAAGGAGTTTAAACACTCCTCACATGTATTTTACTTTGATTTTTTTGCCCATCTTCACCTACATTTTTATGTGATAGGGATCACGTGCACTGTGACAGACTACTGACTAGTCAGAGGCAGCTATTAAAAAAAAAAGAGAGAGGTCTCTTTGCTTAGCTACTTTTAATCCAGAGAATAATTTTTTATTAATGTAATTACAAGAAAGCCATTCATAACACAATCTAATGTTCCTCAACTTGAGGGAACCCCTGTGGTTCCAGGTATACTTGACCTATGGAAACACCAAGCTAGTCCCTTGTGAGGCTGGGGAACCAAAAAGCTTAGAGAATGGGGGGATTGGGGCACAGACTCCATATCTCTTGCCTCTGTACATATAGATTTAAGTGGGCACAGCACACCCAACATGAGCCCAACTTGTGTTCACATGGGATGGGAACATGTCTGGCCATGTCTGAACGGCTGGCGTGGGAGCGGGCAAGGCTAATTATAAGACTGCTAGAGAATCTTTGGGGAAAGCTAATCATCCTAAAGGAGAGCCCACAGGAGGGGCCAAGCATCAGAGGGGAGCAGGATTTTGAGAACTGTGGGGTCTATTACTTGGGTCATTTTCCCCAGGGTGAAGGAGCTGGGTAAAACCTAGGAGGCATTTCACGTAAAACTCAGTGAGATATGAGAGCAGCAAAGAACACAGCTCTGTGGCTTATAAAATCCATATGACTGAAGCTTGCTGCAGCACAGAACACAACAGCTTGCGCAGGACCTCAAACTGGCACAGAAAAGAGGCAGGAGAGGGTATCAGACTACCCAGGCTGGACACCAACGGCAGCAACCACAAAGAAAGGGGCTAATAGATTTGGCTACTTAAATTTTAGAAACCGACCTTAAAAACAAACCGAGAAACAAAATTAGAAGACAAGTGAAAAACTGAAAACAGTGTCGATATCACACCAGATCAACCAAAGACTAATACGATTTTTCAAAAGGCTATTAAAATTCAGTAAGGAGATTATTACCACCATCACCAACCTCCCCCCAAAATTTAGAACATGAACAGGTAATTCACTAAAGGAGAAATATAAATAGGTATATTTTTTAAATAACCATACTAAAAAATTTTAAAAATGTAGCTATCCTGGACTAAAAACCTTCAGGTTTAAAATGTATTTTATTGTAGTCTTACCAATAATCTCTACATTTTGGGTGTGTATATGGTTTTTGGAATCAGCCTGGATTAAAATCCCAGTTCTGCTACACACGAACTATGGGACACTGAGTAAGTTATTTGGCCTCAGTACTCCTACTTGCAAAATAGAGATAACATTATCTACATCTAAGTAATGTTGTAAGGAGTGAATGAAATCGTGTATATACAGTACCTAGCACACAGTAAGAATTTACTAAATATTTGCTGTTTTATTAGTACCTATTCTGATATATTTGGTAATAATGAGACTATCTGGCTAATCGGAAACCTGGATCATCTTACTTCTTAAAGCTTTCTGAGTTACTCTAAGATTTCAAGACCATGTATGCACACACATACACACATACACGAAAGAGATAATGGACAATTGTTATTGAAGACTGAAATACTAGTGCCAAAATAATGAGAACAGTTAACAATTATTTGGGTCCTGGGGTGCCTGTGTGGCTCAGTTGGTTGAGCGTCTGCCTTCGGCTCAGGTCATGATCCTGGAGTCCCAGGATTGAGTCCCGCATCGGGCTCCCTGCTCAGCAGGGAGTCTGCTTCTCCCGCTCCCCCCTCTTGTGCTCTGTCTCTAAAATAAATAAATAAAATCTTTAAAAAAAAAAAAAAAAAAAAACAATTATTTGGGTCTTGATCTTTAAAAAGTCACTTCAAAGGATAACGTAATTCTTGGCTGCTAGTAGAAACACTTTACATATGTTTTTAAATCATATTAAAATCAAGGGTAAAAGACATTACATAAATTCAGGAAATTTTTTTATCAAATGATATTTTTAAATCATGAATCAAATTATTTTATCATTTTAGAACTTATATTTTATATTTGATAATGTTGAAAAAGGCTAATTAGTACCTTCTTTCCTTTTGGCAGCTAGTAAAATGCAAATACAATTATATTTTTTAAAAATATGTGTATGATGTATGTATACAGAATTCTGTACTAGTGATTCAAATAAAAAAAATTATTTGGTCAAGTAGTTGTGCCAATAGACTTAAGATACTGATAATGATTTCCAGGAAAACATTTACAAATATACATCTTAACATAAAAACTCTCAGTATGACATGTAATTGTAGCAACAAAAGTCATCTTAAATTCCCAAACTGAAGGTAGGAAGCCTTTTGAGTTTACACTGGTAGTCACTCTCTCACAGAATTGAGCAATCATGGAGGACACAAATAAAAGGAAATCAATGGAGAAGGGATTTGAAAGAGAGAGAAATCACCGCACTCGTCTATGCTTAAAGTAACCATTACAAATCAAACAATATACTTGGGTTTTATATCATAGGAAATAAAGGGAAAGAATTGAGGGGGGAATAAGTGAAGGAAGAGAAAAACTGATAAGGCAGATGAACATAGAAACACAAGAGAGAAAAAGAGTTAAAGAAAGACAGTTAGAAGGACATATACAAACAGGGCATGACTCAAGAAAGAAAAAAAAGAGAGAAAGGAGAACAGAAATTAGCACATGGACATATGCACAGCACAAAAAACAACCACAGGAACCAAACATCCAAAAGAAAAAAAAAAAAAGGAAGAGAGAGAGAGAGACATAACACGGAAACACCTTTTTAAGAAGTAATATACTTGTTTTGTAACCTTTCTTGAATGAAGTTGTTAAAGATGATCAGAAGTGTGGCATTTTTTGCAACTATAGTCATTTGCGGAGCCATGACATCTTTTACTGGTCCCCAATGGCTGGGTGAAATTAACCTAATGGTTGATTCTGGTCCAAAGGCTAGAAGTTGTCCACTTCCATGCTTGACAATTAAAAATATTACATCTTCTGCTGCATCTCCTAAAAAAGAATGCTAGAAATAATAAATCCTCTGCAGTTTTTTGACATTTCACATATAGAAAAACCACGAACCATATCCCCCTTTATACTGACTGACAGGCATTCCCAAACTGGCACAGACTTATTTTTAATTTATTTAAATCAGTCTTGAAACTGTAATTTTAACTTGAAATTGGCAAAATCTCCTTTATTTCTTGAATATAAAAAACCTTACATTTTAATTCTAATGTGTGAATTCTTTTACAACCTGAATTTTTAAAAGGTGTCACCATGGGGTAATCTAAAGAGGATGTTAATATACTACCTTCCCTAAAAATATTTTAACATTTTTGTTCAATACTAAAAACTTACCTTCTTCCATTTTTTAGAACAGAGTAAATAGATCATATGAAAATTCTGTAGTTTATTTATAAAACAATTATATTTGAGTGTTACCATGGAGTAGCAAAGTTTTCAATTCCTTTCAGTTCTTTTCCTTTGAAGAAAAAATGTAGAGACCAACTATAAAACCCTCTAATTATAAATCAAATCCAAGATTTTATTGGACAACGAGATGCTTTATTAAATTTGATACACTTACTATATAAGAATTCTGTGAAAAAAATGGGGTATCAAATTACTTTGGACCTAGGTCTCTGCGTTATAAAGTCTGTCCCCAAAAGATGTCCTCTCACTATATCCGATGGCTATAAGCATACAGATGACCAAAAGCGGCAATAGCTTTTCCCAGTAAGACAAGTTTCAACTGACCTGCCCATGGTATTACAAGTCCTCCTAGCAAAATAAAAAAATCCCAATCCCCATGTCTATATAGTATCATCTCCAAGCAGGTGAGATGGATGAAGCACCTGGACCAGCCCTACATCTGTGCTTGGCATGAGGTCCACACAGGATCAGCCTTGGGAAGGCCATCTTCCCCTCATCCAGACAACTCTACTTGAACTATTCCGAGACTCCTTGGAGGGGTGAAACTTCTAGAAAAAAGAGAGTGAGAGAGAGAGAAAAAAGGTTTCAATATTGAAAGGAATATACAAATAATCAAATTCAACTGCACCAATGCTGAGGGGAAGGATGAAGAAGTTGGAAAACAAGCAGCTTTGTGAAAAGGCTCTCTGGTATGACGAGAACTGGCCAGAGTGTCACTATCCCTGACGTATCATTGGTGAAGGCCACCCATTTTCTTACCAGGCATGGGTGTCTCTACAATGAGGTGTTTGTGGTTGGTAAACAGTTCAGCGGAGTCTTGTTCTATTGATCTTTCCTCTAAGTCTGATTCTGGGATGGTAGTACAGCCACCTAGTTGGAAAAAATACAATATTTTAAGCAGTGTGTAGGAAAATCTGCCTCTCCACACAGCAACCACAGCTTAAGAACATACCAATCATAAAGGTAACAAACGATGTGACAACAATCTTCAGGAGCAGACCAAAAAGAATAATTTTAAATGTCTCTCTTCGGTGAAAATACTGGGAATGAGTTATTGCCCCAAAGACATATTATACCAAGATCACTTAGCAATAGCAGCAATGGTGTTGTCTTTATTCTTTTTGAAGTCAGAAAGGACAAAACCTATAGCGTATGTGGTATCTGTAATATAAGGGTACCCCAGCAGGA
This sequence comes from Mirounga angustirostris, assembly GCF_029215605.1. Lineage (NCBI taxonomy): Eukaryota > Metazoa > Chordata > Mammalia > Carnivora > Phocidae > Mirounga > Mirounga angustirostris. Next base: position 43,117,952 of record NW_026991720.1, read on the forward strand.
ATTCTCTCTAATATCAGAGCATCAGAAACTATAAAAACAAAAGCACACTGACCACACGGGAATGAAACCTTTCTTGAGCCAAGAGGAAGGCTGCCTGCATCCCGAGACGATGCCTGTGGTGGTGTATCTCTGCACTTTGATTCTATCCTTGCGTCCAGCACCTCACAGTACAGACACAAACGCTTCATAATTCAACAGCAAAGCCACATGCTGCATTGTGGAAGCTTTCAATTCCCAGTCAGTTCCCACAGTGACTTGAGGATAAGCCAGCACCACTGCACTTTTAAAATATTGGGTATAAGTCATTTGATTTTATTCACCAAAATCTTGTAGGGGAGACTCGTGATAACTTCTTGACTGTATCTGTAACTTGATTTGACTAATTTGCTACCATTTCCTGAAAATGTACTGACATGCTGTACACTATACATATTTTTTTTCCAAAGCCATTCTTCTTCTTAATGTAGTGTGATTTTTTTTTTTTTTCTTTTCCTTCTCTGAGGCTTCTCACACACTGAGTCCAAAGTCTCTGTACTCAAGTTTGGCTGTATGCATGAAGGGGTTTATGAGGAAAGACAGGGTATCGCAGCACTGATTTGTAAACCACATCACTCAAATGAAAGGCAAGTGGCAAGATCCCAAGTCTGAAGGAGAATACACCTTACCATTCATCCCTCTGCATCAACTCTGAAAAAAGAAATTGATGCCCAGGAAAACTTGAGAGAAAAGCATCTCCACATTCATAAAATAAGAATTAGAGGTAGCCTCAGAGGTTTCCCAAGAGGATATGTTAGAATTCTCCAACAGTGCAATGAAACTTACCTGGCTATATCTAAAAACGGCAAGGGCCCCATCCAGAAGGAGGACCAGGCTTAATTATTTTTTTTTTTAAGATTTTATTTATATATTTGACAGAGAGACACAGCAAGAGGGAGAACACAAGCAGGGGGAGTGGGAGAGGGAACAGCTGTGGAGCAGGGAGCCCGATGCGGGGCTCGATCCCAGGACCCTGGGACCATGACCTGAGCCGAAGGCAGACACTTAACAACTGAGCCACCCAGGCACCCCTTATTTTTAATCTGTTTCCAAAGCCTGTGTATCATGGTAACAATAACTACCATTATTGAGTACTTTCTAAATGCTAGAAACCCTGACCATATTATCTCATTTAGTTTCTAGAAACCATGAAATAGATATTATTATTCTCATCTTACAGATAAGACAGATCTAATGAGATGCAGCAACTTGCCAAGGTCACATGGCTCCTAACCGAACTCACCCACCCAAGCCTGACAACACCTAAAGCGCATGTCATCTGACCACTTACTCTATGGCTCCTCAGTTGCAGCATTAGCCAGAGGTACTGAGGCTGCAGGACTCAGGTATCAGCAGGTTTTATTCCACCTGGAAATCCACTGAGTGTGATGGCCAGGAGCACTGCTTAGAGTATTGTGAGGCCAAGGCAGGCACTGAGGTGCTGGGACCTTGGCAAAGCCCATGAAATAGCACCCTTCTCCTCCTGGCCCCTCACCCAACTGAGATGAAAACTAGGGTATGTGGGGTGAGGAAGTACTTCTGTAAGACTAATGATAGGGAAGAACAGAAATAAGTGATGTGCTCCTTGCAGAACAGAACCTGATCTCAAGAAAAAAAAAGGACCAAGAATGGCTTGGTTTCTCATTGCACACTCACAAATCAGTTTAAGACATCCTTGAGGCAGAGGGAGGGAGGAAGCAGGGTGAGGCCAGGAATGTTGTACTCCTATAGCTATCTTCACACACAAAGAAACTTCAGGAGTGGGGAAGAAGTATACCCAGCCAACAAATGGGAAGACTGCAGTGATCAGTTAGTGGTGTCTGCCACACATTTGTGGAGAGAGGCAGATCTCCACTGATTAAGTAGAGTCCACCTTTTTTATTCCAGCTGACTCATATTGAGGCAAGACAAAGGATAAAGACTTAAAAGTACTTCCTAGTTCTTTAACCACATGGACATAAAAGGACAAGTCAGTCATTAGAGACTATGAACAACTTATGTAATTTCCTCTTTTCTTCTTGGCACAAAATTTTTTTTCCTTGTCCTTAGTACAAAGAGATAAAAAAAATCTCTCAAATCCCACTGCAGGGCTGACCAGTCATTTGCCCTGGGAATCCCACCCCCCCACCCCCCGCCCTTTTTCGGATGCCTCCATGCAGCCAGACTGACCAACCACATGCCTAGAGTTTCCTACCTCCCAGTTTGGATCTGGCATCCTGACCAATGGAAAATGGGAGAAGGGAAAAAGCTGGGCAGAGAATTCCCCTCCTGCCTCTCCCCAGGTGGACTCTGAATTATTATTTTCTTTTTGCCAACCTCCAGGAAAGTGCTGTGTGCTGGGTAGATGTATCTGCTGGGTCTCTTCATGGCTCTTTGAGAGAAGAACCAAGGATGAACCATTTTATATTATATCACATATTTCCTTGACTCCCTTACCTTTTTCCTCATCTTCCCTTCCCTGAGTTTGTCAAATAAACCATCATATTAATCCTTGCCTCAGGCTCTGCTTTACTGCAAAAATTATTGACACTGGAAATAGTTCTAAAAAGCAGGCCTTCAACACAGAATTTTGAGGTTAGATTGCCCACCTATGTGTAAGAAATGGGGGCTCCATGAGTGGGAGCAAACATGATGGGCAAAACCCTGTTATGTAATTATGTAAGCTTTTATCCATGGCTAACTGGAATGAAGTGCATGTAGAGGTCAAGACTGGCAGATTGAATAGCTGTGGAGTGGAAATGTTTATAATTATAAACATTCCCGAATAGGGCGGCTGCTTCTGATGACCAGATATGTTGGAAAAAAAGAAAACGGCAAGTTTGGTGAAGTTAATAGGCAATGAAAGGCACATCCTTAAAGTCAGAAGGCCACTTTGGCCTTGCTATTTTAAGTGAGATCATTGGACCCACAGCACTGGGTATCACCAGGGAGCTTGTGAGAAATGCAGAATCTTAGTCCTCACCCCACAGCTACTACATTTGAATCTGCTAAGAAGGACAGATGAGTATATCTGATGAGATTTTTGCTAGGAAAAAAACATTTGTTTGTTAAAAATTTCAGAGTAAACAGTAAATAGAAATAACATATAAAACTTCCAGACTATCAGAGACCCTCTGAAGCCCATCCGTGGAAGTGGAGCCTGGCTTCCATGGATGCCAGATGAAGTACCCTTGGCTTAGAGCCTGTATCATCAAAGGAAAGAAAGGAAGAAAAACCACAGCTGGATGAAATCATCCAAACACACACTGTGTGTGCAACACATAAGAGCCAACAGGCAAAAACAAGTGAGAGCCAGGGACCTCCTGATCTGGAAATCATAGTACTATGGACCTAGTGTGTGCTGGACACTTGGCTATGAATTCTCAGTGCATTAGCTTACTCAATCCTCAGACAACCCTATCAGTAAGGGTTTATTGGCCCCACTTTACAATGATAAAATTGATATTAATTTGTGTTTTTTCTTCAGCTTTCCCTCCCCTGTGCCTCTTCCCCCCAAATTTCTCCAGGCCGTTTGTGCTTCCATGCCTCAGAAATTTGTACTGGGGCCAAATCAAAAAAAAAAAAAAAAAGTAGCCTGAAAATACTCTCTTTTCTAGCCTTAGTTTTCCATAGCCTGAGCTCACTGAAGATATTAAAGTTATCTCTGAGGAAAGATTTTCTCTAGTGGTAATTCAGAGGGGTAAAGAGAGCCAGGTTGGACCACCCCAAGGGAGCAAGGCATCAAGGGATGGAGATGCAGGCACAAGGAGGGCTGGGGATCAGGAGCTCCAACCTCAGCAAGGACTCCCTCATCCACCAAGCCTCTGCTGTGGGCTTAGGCAATGAGGCTGTTGACAGTATTGCACCCTCATTTTCTGAGCCCCACGGAGACAGGAGCTAGGGGACGTGGGGTGGGCAATAATAACTGAGACCGAATTTCCCACCATCTTGCTCATAAAGAAAATTAAAATTTTGACATTTTTTTGCATCCCTGACTTAGCTTTGTAAGACTAACTATCAGGCCTGCTAGAAAGTCTCAATTTATTAAATGTAAACCTAGAGATTACATCATTCGCCAAAGGTCACACAGCAAGTCTGTATGAGCTGCAGCCCGCTCTTCCCATGGCAGCCATGCTTCTCAAAAGGACCAGTTTTTAAAAATTTCTAATCTATCTAAACTAATATTTTTGTAAAATGTAATAACAATAAAAGGAATTACTAGAAAAATGAAATGAACAATATACCAGCCCTCATCTATTAGTAGTAGACTTAATCTTTATAAAAGTACTCTGTCAATTGCTACAAGTTCCTAAACACTTACTCTCAATTTCAGGTTCACAAAAAGTCTACAGGCAGATGCCAGTCTTCTGGCCACATTTTAACAGCAGTGACACAAGATATGGTCTACCTTAATTAATATGATACATAGAATTAGAGTTTAGAAATAACCATTCAGCAAACTCCTAATTATTTAAAGTTCAGATAGCCAGTAAAGTCATTGTGGCAACAACAGGGGCTTCTCACGACTTACTTATGTGATCTTTGTTCTACTCAAATATCTGGGGGGCAGCTCCCTCACTGCACAGTATCCAGACCAGCCCCCACCTCCCTGCCAGGGAAGATGTCCAGGTTCCCCAGTGCCTGCTCTCGCCACAACAATGGGGATCCACTTCTACTTCTGTGCTCTTTTATAAGAGGAGATTCATTAAGGGAAACTGCGATCAGGAGTTGGGACTCTGGGTGCATTGGCATAAGAGAACAATGTTGTAAGTGGTAGCTAATCCCTGCAGGTAAAATTTTAAAAACATGAAGCATGTATCATGAATTGTGAATAATCAGCCCAGGAGCATTTGGAACAAGATAGTCTATAAATTGGAGACTACACCAATGATGTTTAGGAGGATGTTTTTGAGGCACTTTACTACACTGCCTATTCCTCTGAATTGTTACCAAATTATGTACAAGCTCATTTGTGTTAACCATACCTAGCTGTAAAAATTTGTTTTTTTGCAAGTTAATAACACATTAATACATACAGAAATCCTCATGTAGCCAGGAAATTATTTAAGTAAAAAACCTTACCTAAAATTCTGAATAGGAGTTCACACTATATTTATAAAGATAATGCAACTCAAGGATTTTTTAGGGAGTCCAAACTATCCTCAAACCTGTCTCTGCATTTAAAAGCAAACTATAAAATGGTTGAACTTCCTCCTTAACCATGTGGAACATATTTTCTCAACAAGGGAATTACTCTAAGGAATTTCTACCCACTGTCAGAAAAACAAACAAATAAAAATAACAATAAAAAAGAGCTCAGGTGGGCGGCTGGGTGGCTCAGTCGTTAAGCGTCTGCCTTCGGCTCAGGTCATGGTCCCAGGGTCCCGGGATCGAGTCCCACATTGGGCTCCCTGCTTGGCAGGAAGCCTGCTTCTCCCTCTCCCACTCCCCCTGCTTGTGTTCCTGCTCTTGCTGTGTCTCTCTCTGTCAAATAAATAAATAAAATCTTAAAAAAAAAAAAAAAAAAGAGCTCAGGTCCTCTCTCTAGGTTGCTACTGTGGCATTAACTATAAAAGTTACAGAATTCAAAGGTCAAGATAGGAGCCCACCAGAAACAAATGTGACTATCCTCTAGAATACTAGCTAGAGATCAAAATCAGAATGCAAGGTAAACATTGAGATGCCGCTAAATATGTAACCAGCTAGCTGGCAAGAGAGAGAAGTAAAGCCCTGATCTGTAGTGTTTGCCCATGTCCATGGTGTAAATACTCCCATCATGGCCAGTTTCAAGCAACCAAAGTGGCATCGCCAAATAAGAGCTTGGCAGAGTTGCACGGAGAGCACACAGTTAGCACTTTCACCACACAGACTCTGTAGACACCAACCACCTCCAGAGCATAGAGTAAAATGTAGTAAAATAGTAAAGATTTTTAAAGTATATTATCTTTGTTCCTGATACAATGTATTTGATTATAAATATACATAATTTAGCTTTTAATAATGGCTGAGTTTGTCACCTAGCTCACAGAATATCTAAAAATTCAACAACTGGCTCTCATGAGCTAGTGAAAGCCAGTTCCAGCACTGTAGGTGGGCATGGTGTAGGGGGTTTAATGTTATGTTATGAATCCTCGATTCAAACTGTGGCACAGCATTTATGAGCCAACCGATTCTCTGGCGCAAGTTATTTCACTTGAACGAGCTTCAGTTTCCTTATCTATAAAATAGAAACTATGGCATCCCTCCTTCGTAAGAGAGAAACTGATGAGTGTGTGTAAGTGCCTGGGACACTGAAAAACACAGGAAGTTTTGGCTATTTTCAGGTAAAAGTTAGGAACACTAAAAGAAGAATAAATAGGCCAAGATAAAGGTCCCTTTATAAAGGTGGGAGTCTGAAAGGGCAGGGTTCACATAGGCTGATGCACCTATGGGCCAAAGACACAGCTCTGCAACAAAAAAGAAAAGTGCCCAGAAACCTTAAACAGTGGCCAACTCTGAAACTGACTGCTCTGTTTTACTTATGCCCTATCCTATACTTTTCCTTCTATTTGATTAGCTGAGTTCTAATATTTGATCCTACCCCCATGTGAATCCTGGTGGCCCCACTTACCTGCCTCACTCTCTACCTTATAACCCAAATAGTCTAAATCAAGGGTTCACCAGTTAGTAAACATTTTTTAAATTCTGCAGGCCATCTGATCTCTGGTGCAATCACTCAATTTTCCATTGTAGTGCAAATGCAGCCAAAGACAAAATGTAAATGTGAATGAGCACTGGTTGTGTTCCAATAAAATTTTATTTACTAAAACAGGTAGTAGGCCAGATTTAGCCCATGGACCATAAATAGTTTGCCGATCCCTGGCCTAATCCAAGGCTCACAGAAAGTTACTCTTTTACAGTATCCTAATTCTAAAGGATCCTAGAGGCATTTTAACACTGTTAGATCACCTTATAGTTACTATAATAACTAGGAGGAGGAGGGAGTTGGAGGAAGAAGAGGATGACGAAGAGAGAGGAGAAGGAGGAGGGTGAGGAGGAGGAGAAGTAGTAGTAGTAGAAGTAGAAGAAGTAGTAGTAAGAGTAGTACTAGTTTAAAAGCATATTGTTGGGCACCTGGGTGGCTTAGTTGGTTAAGCGCCTGCCTTCCACTCAGGTCATGATCCCAGGGTCCTGGGATGGAGCCCCACATTGGGCTCCCTGCTCAGTGGGGAGACTGCTTCTCCCTCTGCCCCTCCCTCCTGCCCCCTGCCCCTGCTTGTGTGCATTCACTCGCTCTCTCTCTCTCCTTCTCTCAAATAAATAAATTGTGAAACACATAAATTGAAAAAAAAAAGCATATTGTTTACCCTACTGCTACAATATTTTTGGTTTAGGCAGTGATAAACTTTTTTTTTAATAGACTACTTTTCAAAACCATTTTAGATGTTCAGAAAAATTTAGCAGATTATACAGTGAATTCTTACATATCTTCTGCACAGTTTCTCCTATTGTGGTATCTTGCATTAGTGTGGTACATTTGTTACGATCAATGAACCAGTATTAATACATTATTATTAACCAAAGTCCATAGTCTATTAAAATTTCCTTTGTTTTTACCTAATATCTTTTTTCCATCTAGGATACCATACGACATTAGTTGTCATACCTCTTTTGGCTCTTCTTGGTTGTGACAGTTCCTTAGACTTCCCCTAGCTTTTGATGGCCTTGACAGTTTCGAGGAGTACTGGTCAAGTATATTGCAGAATGCCCTTCTACTGGAATTTATCTGATGTTTTTCTCATGACTAGACTGGGGAAAAATTTTTATAGGAGGTTTCTTTTTATAAATTCTTAAGGTTTCCAGTATTTTAGAATTGTCTCCAGGGGTTTATCTTTCCTTTTATCAAAAGTGAAAGCTAAGTGGGCGGTGACTGGAGAGGCCACTGAAGGGGAAGGAGGCCAACAGTGAGACTTGACCGAGACCATGAAGCTCACAGGAGTGGACCAGGTTGGATCTGGCAGCAGGACCCAGGCCAGGTTATCAGTTGCCCCATCTGTAAAAAGAGGGTCTTAATGAGGACTATCGGGAGGATTATATGAGACCATGTTCACCCAGTACAGTGCTTATCACACAGTACATTTTATCATCTCTGCCCTCTATTAACTTTTTTTGGCAAGATGTACTTTCTGCATCATTTTTGTGGAATCAAAGAACTCAGTTTTCAGTTCAACTGCCTTCATTTAGTAGATATCAAAACAGAGGCTAAGAGAAGGTAGCTCATGCCCCTAATGTCCCAGAGCTAGTTCTGAATCTCTTGCTTCCTAAACCACTAGAGCTTTCTCAAGTACTCCTCCTTTTCCAGAAAGATCTCAATGGATTTGTGAGTTGGCTGTTCTAACTAGTACTTCCTTTCAATGATACAGAAAATCCAGCAGGTTGGCAAGCTGTTCTTTGGGTATATTTTAGGATTTGCTGATTTATTTTCTTGCAAAGGTGACCTTTGCCGTCAATTGGGTGTATGGGTGAGAATGTTCCATTCCTTCAGGGAGGAAAACAACTTTTCTTCTTTTTTCTTCATAATTGAGAGGAATCAAACAAGGCGCCACTGAGAATCACAAATGACCCCAGACCCTGCTCTGACTTGCCAGCCAAAGAATCATCTGTTCAAGTGGCTTGAATTGCCACTTAGAATTAAAAACAGCAGAAGCCTCAAAAATATACACCAGTGATATTCTTCATTTAATCAAGATTTAGTTGATGGATAGAGTATTTTTTTGAGGTTAACATTCAGATTTCATTTCAAAGGTTTATAATTCATGTGAAGCGTGGGGAATGGGTGCTTTGAAAAGAATAGTTCACTATCTTAAATATGAAGAGCTTCCCAAAGAGACTTGAATAGTAGTTTATCAATTTCTCTATAAATACAGCCATTGGGAAATGTTTTATTCTTTATCCTCCCCCCCTTATCTATCTATACATGTGTGAGTGTGAACACACGCAAGCACAGAGGCATACAGACATGTACAGGAGTTTTTCTGATAATTCTCCTTTACTGTGTTTATTTTCCTAATTGTTCTTATATTTTTTCTTTTTTTTTTTTTTTAGATTTTTTATTTATTTATTTGACAGAGAGAGACACAGTGAGAGAGGGAACACAAGCATGGGGAGCGGGAGAGGGAGAAGCAGGCTTCCCGCGGAGCAGGGAGCCCGATGCGGGGCTCGATCCCAGGACCCTGGGATCATGACCTGAGCCGAAGGCAGATGCTTAACGACTGAGTCACCCAGGTGCCCCTAAATTTATTTTTTTTCTAACCCAAGGACAGCATAAGCTTAGAAAGCCAAGTTTCCTACTGTACGTTTGTATAGTGATTTTAGCTGAGTGTTTAGAAACTTTTCAGCAAAATGGACCAGTGGAAGGAAGGATGCAGGTAGAAGAGACAGGGAGACAGAGGATGAAAAGGAAAGGGAAAGAGAAAGGATGAATCACCAATGCAGGATATGATTCCGTGAACATACTCTTATGTAAGATATTTGGGGCAACTTACTGAAGGTGTAGATGATCAAATATTCAAGCATAAAAAATACATTAGCAGTTAGGAAAACGTAATGCAGAATAAGAGGGATAGCTAAGAAGAGCTGTGGAAAAAACACAGATTAAAGACCTACACAAGGGCTACAGTGGAAATAAAAGGTAAAAAGCTCTGGAGGAAAAATGGGGCTGCACTTCCCTGATTGATTCCCCACCAATCTCCATCTAAATTGGACTTCAGATCAAAGTGTCTGGTCTGTCCCATACTTGGACTTGACATTTCCTTAAAAGCACATCATAAGTGGTAAGGTTATGCTTGTTGGAAATATTATGACTAATGACCTGTTTGTGTGTGTGTGTGTGTTAACTCTGTTCTGTGCTTAAGAGCGATTTTGGAGAGCCAACATTTCTGTGAAATTGGGTTTAGAAAGGTGCTTGCTTAGCAGATATGTTCCAGAAAAAAAAAAACAACATATTTATATATATATATATATATATATAAATGTGTATACATACATATACATAATAAATACAACAGGCACAGACCTCATCAAAACACATCTTGGAAATAAAGCTGTTGCAAATGTATGATATCACTGAATATGTTTCTACCACAGCATGGTAAATCAGGTTGATATCATGTGATGACGCTGCTACTCTAAAGGAGGAACCGGACGACATAGGTCTGTATCTTTCTCATCTCTACTTCCATTCTGCCCTTTACTTTGTTGTAATGTGGAAGCACCCCATCCTTAACTTGGTTCAATTTTACAGTTTCAAAATTCAGCAAAGCAGAAGAAGAAAATGCTTTTCGATCTAGTTCTAGGTGTCCAGTTCCAACATAAAATATTTGCTTTCCTGTGTTCTGTTTCAGTCCATTCTACAACTTTTCTATCTCCCTGTATTCGCAGATGCCATGCTGACCACATCGACAGTAGCTCATCCACCAGCAAGAGATAATAATGGCTAGCAAAGAGAGGCAGGTGAAGGTCACTGTAATGTGTGTCCACCATGACAACCCATGGAATGTTTGGGAATCTAATTTTGCTGCTTAATAATAAGCTTTGATCCCCCCCACACACAGTGAGAACTTAAAATGTGTTCAAGACTATGCGTGTACCTATGTTTGAAAATATTTCCATTTCACACTTCACAGCAGAGACCAAGTGTGTGAATAAAAGGGAGTCTAATATATTTTAAGAGGTCTAGCATGTGTCTCAACAAGTTCTAAAATCCCCATAAAGGCTAAATACTAAGTCCCTTGGGGTGTAAGGGCTCCAGTTAGAGTCTGTATTTAAGAGAGCAGGGTGCTCCTGACATTAAGAGGTTTCCACAACTTGAATAATGATAGGTGTCTAAGTATTCTTTTAGCTAGACCACCATTTAGAATTTAGGCCCACTTGGTACAGAGGACTAAGAAATACAGGAACATAGCCATTTTCATCCATTGATAATTACGTAAACAGAATGTACCAAGCAGAAAAAGAATCCTATTTACAAAAAAGCAAGTGCGGTCCATAAATCCTACAGATTGGAATGGATCCAGGTTAAGAATTTCTCCAGATGTCAGTCTGTAAACAGGGCTTCATAAAGTGAATTCCTCAATTAATTGTTGGCAAGAGTGATCTTTACACTATGTTAGTGCATTATGACCCCCAACCATATGTAGGTGAATTGTTGTCTGGCCCTATAGATCATTAATCAGTTACGACACAAATTAGGAGACAGAAGCTGGGGTCAGCACAACTTCTGATATGGAGAGAAGGTACCATAAAATTACTGCTCAGGAACTCAGAGCTTTGCTCAGTGAAGGAAATGAGAACTCTTCCTATTTATTTGCATTACATCTGTTTTCCTAACACATTTAGTTCTTAACCTGGAGCACTTGGAAAGACACAAACCCAGTAAGAACATAAACATGGAACTTAAAAACAAAACAAAACAAAACAAAAACCTACTCACTATTTTGTTAAAGTCTCCAATCACAATGTTTTCCCACATGTTAACAAGGCCATTAAATCCCCCAAACAGGAATACAAAAGTATTACCCGGCCATAGTAAGAAGGTGGGGAAGAAGAGAAAGTTAATATTTGCTTTTTCTTGCCAGTTGATCGATGTCTGGAGCACTCTGCAATGAAATGCAAGATGTATTGTCTTTCAACTAGATTTTTTCTATACTGATAAGTACAGTATTTTCTTGTTCAAAAAGAAGGTGATTGTGGTTTTTCATTTCCATTTTGTTTCTAAATCCTAAGGAAATCCAATGTACAACTGGAAAGAGACATGATTTTAAGACATTTCCATTTCAAATACTTTCCTCTCCTAACTCCCACTTCAGAGACCAACTCTCTCTCAAAAGTACACATGCACAAATAAAACATTATAGCCACAGTTGAGAAAGAAAGGAAGCCAATAGTTCTGCAATAATAATTTCTTTCAAAAACTGAAATGAAATAGTAAGAGCATAACTCTACTTTGCCTGGACACCACATAATAAGAGAGCCAGTGTTCTTCACAGCTTCCCTCTTGCATCAAGCGGCTATTAATTCCCCAATGATCCTGGCAACATTTCTTCAACTTGAGTTTCTTTCCACAACCCAATTAAAAGCCATAATCTTGACCAAACTGTGTTGTTTTTAATAACGACAGAGTCTAGGTGATGATTATGAAATGAAGAGGTCAGTTAAGTCACTCTGGTTACAAACAGGTTCAGAGTAAAGAGAAAAGAACACAATGGTTCTGGAGAGTGCCTGTTCCATCATATTCTTCAAATGCAATGAGGAACCTGAATAAACACTCAGGACTCATTCCAAAGTAACTTTATTGTCTAGTGATACATTTCTAAAATAGTCCATTAAACAATGTCATATCTTACAGAAAAGGGAAATGTACACAGGATGATAAGTTAGCCCACTGATCGCAGAGAGGGATATCCTGAAAAGGGGCGTTGCATGGCAAGTTTCACTGTATCTTGAACAAAGTCACATAAATCTGGGCCTTAGTTTCCTTTTCCCAGAAATGCAGAAAATATAGCATTTATCTTATGAGAGAAAAAGATTAAGCTAGTTAATGCCTGTAATATAGTTATCAGAGACTGGCACACAGTAAACTCCCAATAAATGTTAGCTATTATTTTCTTGATTAACCCCCGATACACATTAGTCATTACAGTTACAGCCAATTACACACGAAACTGCAAGCCATAAGGACAGCACAAATTTATATTTGACACTCTAAAAAATGCTCAAGTGAAAATTGAGGCCTGGGGTAAGCAGACCAGTGGCAGAATGTTTCCAGCTGTACCAAGTAGCCAACACCCAAACTGTCAATGATGCATTAAAATAATTCACTTGAAAATAGTGCGTGCATTCCTTTTAAGTTGAAATCAATTAATATAACACTGTACGTTAACCCCACTGGAATGAAAATAAAATAAACATAATAAGTAAATAAAAATTTAAAACAATTTTAAAAAGATGAAATCACTGATAAGTTACTGTCAAAGATGACCACCCCTCTTGAGATCACAAAAGGAATTTTTTAAAAAGGCTCACCAGGAAGAAGAAGAAGATGATGATGACGATGACGATGATGGGTGCATAATCACATTCATTGTTTTCTATTTACCAGCAGTGCCATTATTATTGAGAAATGCAAACCCACGAGATAATATGACATAAATGGAAGAAACATTAAGATAAAAGGGTAAAAGAGTGGTAGGTTTGCTTTCTCATGGGAAATTGAAATGGCCAGCAGATGAACCTTAAAAGAGGAAGTCTGCTGACCTAGAGTTACTAAACATAGGAGGCAGCCAAGGAGCAAAGGAATAAAGCAACGTATTTAAATGTATGCCTTGAAGGAAGCAAACACCAATTATTTTTATATGACTTTAATTCTCCTAGTGAATACTTTATAGGTGTTGGCAAGTCCTTCTGGAAAAGGAAGGGATTATTAATGAAGGATTCAGTGGCAACTACTCACCACCAGTGTTTTAAGAAATAACGCTTAACAAAGAGTCATTTAGTTCATACCTCACCTCTAAAGATATAGAAATTTTAAGATCCTTAAATAGCAAAGTATTACATTCATATATACAGTCCTTTCTATTTCAGTTTCCAGATGTTCTCTAGCCTGCAAGGTAAACAAATAAGCTTCCCACAGGAAAATAAACACATAGGGGGAAGGAGATAGTTTTTTTTTCTCTTATGCAAAGAGTAGGTACTTAATATATACTATTATATCATATATATATATCATATATGTGATATAATATATATATGTATACATATATTCAAAAGGGAACTCAATGAAACTTGAAGAAACACACAGGAAACAGTCCTTTAAAAAGTTATCTTTGAAGAATGCTCTACCACATGATTCTAGGATTGTGGCTGGTGACAGCCCACTAATGTACAGGCTAGCCAAGCTGGGAAGATGCCTGATCAGGTCCTGTATTCTATCTTGTTTCACAAAGAACTTAATCCATCCACTCTAACAAATTCTCATATCATGTGAAATGAAATCTCTCTGGCTAACATTTTGCTCTGAAAATTTTCCAGTTGCTTCAAGAGCATAAACTCTTGTGCAAGACTGTCAGAATTTTAATCCCAGCCCCAACATTATTAGTTGTTGGTTTTTTTAAAACTAGTTACTTGATTATTTTTCTGCCTCAAATTCCTTATTTGTAAAATGTGGATAATAACTGTACCTAGCTCATAGGGTAACTGTAAAGGTCAAATGACTTAATTTATGTAAAGCATTTCAAATAGTGCCTGGCTCACAGTAAGTGATATACAAGTAGTATACTACTACTACTATTATTATCATAAGCATCATTTTTGCCTTGTATTGCCAAACTTCTCTCACCTAAGCCTAAGAGTCTCATTGAAAGGAATTACAATGGAATGATCTATGCATGAATAAATCCCTCATTTTCTTCAAGTCTCTGTTCAAAAGTTGCCTCCTCAACAAAGCCTACCATGACAACCCAATTTAAAATCATAATCTTGTAACTGCCCCTTTTCCGACATTCCTTTTCTTTTTCTGTAATGCCTATCACCTTTTAACACTAACACTATTTTCTAATATATGCTATAGTTTACTTATTTATGATGCTTGGTGTGCAGTGTCTCCCCCTGCCTAGAATTCAGTGTCCCCAAACTGCAAAGATCTTCATTTTGTTCGTTCTCTATCCCAAGTCCTAGAATAGTGCCTGGCACATAGTACACACACAATAATTATTTGTTGACTTGAATGAATGAATTTAGGCTAAGAGATCAGGAGGAAGCAATGGAAACCAAAATTCTATTTTTAACATAATATTATCTGTCTTTCTTTTCTCAAAGGAAAGTAATTACAGCAGAATGTAGTATAGTAACTCTTATTCCTACTTCCCAGAGTACCTGATTGCTCTGTGAACCAGAAATGGTTCTCAACAAGTTCCTTGCTTTAGTTGATACTCATCTTTAAGAAATGAACCTTACTGGATGATAACACATGGAGAATCTGTGAGACTGAGTAGGTGCAACAACAAAATGTCCAGCCCAGAAAGGAAATAAGATCTCAGTAGTAATTTGTGTAGAAGCTAAAGTTAAAAAGAAGTACTGGGGCGCTTGTAATTCTAGTTCTTGATAACAGTCATTTGTGGATGAAAGAACTGCAAGGGAAGGTACAAAGACTTCTGTCTGAGAAATTTCTCAAAACGAATGAAAAAGGATCCATCTTATTTCCACTGGGGCATCAAGTTATTGCCTGGAACAGTTTATTTTTCTCAGGCTACTTCAAATCTAAACGTGTTTTTAAAAGCAAGACCAATGCAAGATTAGATAAATAACTGGACAATGTTTTTTACACTCTTGTAAACTAAACATTTCAAATTCCTCCCTAACTCTTTACTAACATAAATCTCTAATTCCAGAGAAAGTGAAATATCCTCAAAGTTTAAACATTACTGTGAATTATTCACATTTACCTCCATTTCCATCTTATGCTTTTTTGGCAATAAAAAGCCAGGTTTCATCCAAACTATGGTACTATGACTCTCTTCCCCAGCTCTACTGCCTTTGAAGATGGCACATAGCAGCCCTGCCCAACACTTCCTTTTCTCTGCTTTCTTACCTTCTATACATCTTGTGCTGCCCTCTCTCAAACCACACCTTTATAAACAGAGGGGAAACATGAAGCTATTTGCCTACAATTAAGCTATGAAAACAATTTTTAAATGGTATCACCCACAAAAGAGGAATAGTTGGTAAGGCAAGAAAACATCAAGGAGAGGAGGGGTCTCTCTGGCTGAGAAAAGGGAGACGCTGGGATGAGCAGCTCTGTGGGAATGCCACAGGGGAAGAAAGGAAGGGAGGGAGAGATGGAGGAAGACGAAGGGTGTGCAAAAGGCAGAGGAAATGAGGATGGTCAGCCCACAGTACAAACCACGTGTCAGAATGTTTGGGAATGTAAGGGGTGGCTAGGAGATAAGAGAATACACCAGGCTAATGGGACCGTTCAATTTGCATCATGTTCCACAGTGTCTAAAACAATCTCACTTGACTTGGGTCCTCACAACAGCTCTTAGTGGTGGAGTAGCTAAAACTCTATGCCCCCACGCCCAAGGAAAACACCCACCCAGCTCCTGAGTAACTTACTTAAAACTTCTGAATCTCTATTTCCTCATATGCAAAATAATGGGGAGTTATTATAACAAATGAGGACTGACTGACCCAAGGTCAAACAACGAGCCAATGACCCCGTTAGGAGTAGAACCTGGGTCTTCCATGCCATGAGCACTTTCCACCAAAGCACACTGTGGTACGGAGAGAAAGACAGAAGGCAGAAATTGAGGAGGCTTCAAAGCAGTACAAGTGGACCAGGTGGAAATGTGCAGTACAGATAACAGAGATGACTGAAGACCCAGACTGGGGCTTCCGAGAGGTGAAAAACTGGATGCAATTTTTGCACAGGAATATGAAAGAGAAGACCATGATGAAAGGAAAGAATGAGGGGCTTATTCATGATAGTTGGATAATAATTACATTAGACCCATTTTTGAGTATTTATTATGTACTAGCCATCGTGCTACTTCTTTATATGGTTGCTCATTTTCAGCAACCTAAAATGGTGGTTATTGTATCTCATTTCACAGGTGATGAAACTAAGCTCTAAAAATTGACTTGTTCAAGGTCACACACATGTGAGTGAGAGAATCTGTTATATGCTGACTCCAAAATCCAACTCTTAAACCATTCCATTATCTTGCTTCTCCCTGACAGAAAGAAAAGACACAATGGGATTGTAAATTATTGTTTGAAGAATAAGAGTTTTAGATTGGCAAAAGAGGATCACGGTGTATACCTTATATCCCCCAAACCCACTCATCCCTACCTCTTGCTCAAAAGAAAAGTGAAAGAGCTTGGGAAAATGACTGAGGTTTCATCTCAGCAAAAAAGAAATCAGCACAGAAGTAACTTAAAGAGCCACCAGTGAAGACAGATTCTTAGACAGTTTAAAAAGACCCTTAGACTGTTGGGGGCACCTGGGTGGTTCAGTCGTTGGGTGTCTGCTTTCGGCTCGGGTCATTATCTCAGGGTCCTGGGATCGAGCCCTGCATGGAGCCCTCTGCATGGAGCCCTGCATGGAGCCCCGCATGGAGCCCCGCATTGGGCTCCCTACTCCGCGGCAAGCCTGCTTCTCCCTCTCCCAATCCCCCTGCTTGTGTTCCCTCTCTCACTGCGTCTCTCTCTGTCAAATAAATAAAAAAAAATCTTAAAAAAAACCCAAAAAAACCCTTAGACTGTCGAAAAAGAATTCAGAGTTAAGGGATGCTTCTATAGAATATAATTACAAAGGAGAGGAAGTGGCTCAATAGAGTAGGTAGGATTTACAATTAGAAAGAAGTGAAATAGTAAAGTGGAAGATAATGCCTTTTCCAACTACACTGAGGAAAACACAAAATCAGTCTTCCACAAGTTGGGAAGTGTCAAAGGAGTTCATAGAAGAAAAATTTTAATTACAACAAAAATAAAGAAAAATGGTTAAAAATTATGATAAACTATCTTTCTCATGATGCTAGACAGTGGCAGAACATTTAACATTTACATGAAGATCTGTTTTCCAAATTTAGCATAACTGTGCTAGGAAACTATGACAAAGCCCTGTGAGTGCAAACTCGCACAGAAAAAAAAAATAAACTCAAGGGCAATTTATGCATGTATATACGCAAAAAATCCAAACTAAGACAGCAAATCAAACTAAGACTGATACATTAAAAAAGCAACAATAAAAAAAAAACTTATTCCAGGAATACAGAATTATTTGATTAATATAATTCTTCAAACCAATATATCAGAAAGGAATCTCAACAGAGGATAATATTCAACATGCACTTCTGATTTAAGAAGACACCTAGTGAACTAGGAATAACTATCTGAAATTCATAGGCAACATCAAATTTATGAGTAAAGCAGATAAAGACATTCAGGGTAAGATAAAAACATGAGTCAAGATAAAGATGAGGATCTTGGCCATCTATCACTACTATTTAATGTGGTTCTAGAAATTCAAGGCAATGTAATAAGAAAAAAGGAAAAGAATGTATGATTAGAAAAGAGATTAAATGATCATAATTTCTGGATGATGTAATTATATACCTAAAATATTTCCAAGAATATGAAACAAAATCTGTCTGAATAGGTGGAAGACATATATGTGTGTGTATATATATATATATACACACACACACACATATATAACATAGATATAAAAGATAAATATATCAAATATATATACCTATACATACAATCTTCCACCTATTCAAATAGACTTTATTTCATATTCTTGGAATATATATTTGATCATTTCCCTTTGAATTAACAATATCCAAATAGAAATGTAATGGAGGAATTATTATATTCAAAAGGGTACCAAATAGGGGCACCTGGGTGGCTCAATCAGTTAAGAGTCTGACTCTTGGTTTTGATTCAGGTCATGATCTCAGGGTTGTGAGATCAAGCCCTGCATCAGGCTCCACACTCAGTGAGGAGTCTGCTTGGGATTCTCTCTCTCTCCCTCCCCCTCTGCCTCTCCCCTCTCCCTCTGTTTCTCTCTCTCAAATAAATAAAATCTTTAAAAGCAAACAAACAAAAACACAAAAGGATACCAAATAAATACTTAAATAAATGCTACTATGCCATTACGATAATTATAATAGCATTGCTATCAGTGTCAGAATAGAAGGAGAGGAAAATGGAATACCATATGAGATATTTAGTATATTTTACAAGTATATTTCAAATTAGTGGCAAACGATGTATTATCCAATAAACTCTGCTGGAATTTGGGTAAAATATTGGGAAAAAACAAAAGGTAGGTACACCAAATAAATTTCCGATGGTTAAAAGAGCTTAAGGTAAAAATGTATGAAGAAAAAGTAAAAAATATATATATATACATATGGAATTAGTAGAGAAAAATGAATAGATTTGACTATCAAAAGGAAGTCAGGTTACAAACAAAAAATCCAAACAAATTACCTTAGGCAAAATTTAAAACAAAACTAAAACCTCGGAAAAAATATTTGTAACATACATTAAAGTAAATGAGTAAATTTCTTTTTGATACAAGGTGCTCTTCAGTCAATCATAAAAAGTGATATTCTGATTGATAGAAACATGGGAAAGCATGAAGAAGTAATTCACAGAAGGAAAATATAAAAGGCTAATACGTAATAGGAATGATGCAAATTATTACAAAATTACCAAAATATGGCTACAAATATTTTTAAATGCAGCCTTATTAATAGCCACAGATATACAATTAAAATACCAGTTTCCACTTTGATAACAACAAAGACAAAAAGGAATGATAATCACTGATGTCAAGGAGGCACCAAAAAGTCACTGTTGAACTTTTAAAATCAAGAAGAAATTCCTGGAGAGCAAGACAAAAACAGAAACAGGTTCTTCAATTCTAGGTCTTTGCTCTAAGGCAATAATCAAAGATGGGTACGATATCCTCACATAGATGTTGGACACAGCAGTATTTATAATAATTAAAAAATAAAATTATCTAAATGTCCAATAATCAGGGTTACAACACCCATACACTTTCTGTTACAGACCTCTCACTCTAAAGATCTTGCAGGTAGTTTCTTGAACAAGCTCTGGTTTTCCACACTCCTTTGCTCTTATTTAAATTATGTCCTCTGCCAGGAATGTCCTCCTCTAATTTCCTTTAAATTCATGTTCTTCAGGGATCAGTTTAAAGAATAATAATAGTAACTATGATAATAAGTATAGAGATAATAATGATAACAGTGGATAATATTTATCAAGAACTTCTAAGAAGCAACTGTTATTCTGAGTTATATATGATAACATTTAATACTGGTAACAACCTTATGCTGTAACGCTTTTATTACTTCTACTATACAGAGAAGAAAACTGAGGGATATAAGAGTTAAATCACAAACCCAAGGTCACACAGCTAGTTAGATTGCACTATGATACAGACCCAACCAAAAATGTGGCTCTACAAGATGTCCATCGACAGATGAATGGATAAAGAAGATGTGGTATATATATACAATGGAATATTATGCAGCCATCAAAAGGCATGAGATCTTGCCATTTGCAACGACGTGGATGGAACTGGAGGGTATTATGTTGAGTGAAATAAGTCAAACAGAGAAAGACATGTATCATATGATCTCACTGATATGAGGAATTCTTAATCGCAGGAAACAAACTGAGGGTTGCTGGAGTGGGGGGTGGGGTGGGAGGGATGGGTGACTGGGTGATAGACACTGGGGAGGGTATGTGCTCTGGTAAGCGCTGTGAATTGTGCAAGACTGTTGAATCTCAGATCTGTACCTCTGAAACAAATAATGCAATATATGTTAAGAAAAAAAAAAAGAAGAAGAAGAAGGTAGCGGGAGGGGAAGAATGAAGCGGGGGAAATCGGAGGGGTAGACGAACCATGAGAGACGATGGACTCTGAAAAACAAACAGGGTTCTAGAGGGGAGGGGGGTGGGAGGATGGGTTAGTCTGGTGGTGGGTATTGAGGAGGGCACATTCTGCATGGAGCACTGGCTGTTATGCACAAACAATGAATCATGGAACATTTCATCTAAAACTAATGATGTATGGGGATTAACATAAGAATAAATAAATAAATAAATAAATAAATAAATAAATAAATAAATAAATAAATAAATAAAATGACTTACTACACACACACACAAAAAAAACCTTTTGCACAGCAAAGAAACAGTCAACAAAACCAAAAGACAACCGACAGAATGGGAAAAGATATTTGCAAATGACATATCAGATAAAGGGCTAATATCCAAAATCTATAAAGAACTTACCAAACTCAACACCCAAAGACCAAATAATCCAATCGAGAAATGGGCAGAAGACATGAAAAGACATTTCTGCAAAGAAGACATCCAAATGGCCAACAGACACATGAAAAAGTGCTCAATATCGCTCGGCATCAGGGAAATCCAAATCAAAACCTCAATGAGATACCACCTCACACCAGTCAGAATGGCTAAAATTAACAAGTCAGGAAACGGCAGATGTTGGCGAGGATGCGGAGAAAGGGGAACCCTCCTACACTGTTGGTGGGAATGCAAGCTGGTGCAGCCACTCTGGAAAACAGAATGGAGGTTCCTCAAAAAGTTGAAAATAGAGCTACCATATGATCCAGCAATTGCATTACTGGGTATTTACCCCAAAGATACAAAAGTAGGGATCCGAAGGGGCACCTGCACCCCAATATTTATAGCAGCAATGTTCACAATAGCCAAACTATGGAAACAGCCTAGATGTCCATCAACAGATGAATGGATAAAGAAGATGTGGTATATATATACAATAGAATATTATGCAGCCATCAAAAAAATGGAATCTTGCCATTTGCAACAATGTGGATGGAACTAGAGGGTATTATGCTAAGTGAAGTAAGTCAATCAGAGAAAGACAATTATCATATGATCTCACTGATATGAGGATTTTGAGAAACAAGACAGAGGATCATAGGGGAAGGGAAGGAAAAATGAAATAAGATGAAACCAGAGAGGGAGACAATAAGAGACTCTTAATCTCAGGAAACAAACTGAGGATTGCTGGAGTGGAGGGGGGTGGGAGGAATGGGGGGCCTGGGTTATGGACACTGGGGAAGGAAGGCATGTACTATTGTGAGCACTGTGAATTGTGTAAGACTGATGAATCACAGACCTGTACCCCTGAAACAAATAACACATTATATGTTAATAAAAAAATAAACAAAAAAATAAATTCATGTGAGTGAAAAACAAACTGAAATAGTATATGCTATGTATATTATGGCTTTTATTTTCTAAAAACCTTGTAAGGGTAAAATGAGATTGTATAAATGATTTTGGAAAGATTAGAATATCATATAAATGTTAGTGACTGTCATCGTTCTGGAACTAGTAAAGGCCTTTGCCCTAAAACTCCCAGATAAACCCTTCTGGCAGGTGATATTTGTCATAACTTTCATGAAAACAAAACCAGTCATTTATCACCTGGGCCCTGTTTGTTACTACCAAGGGCTGTTCAGGTAAGTAGATTTAGCCAAAGTCTCTGAGTAAGTCACAACTGGTTCTTTATGTGATGTCTATTTGTCAAGCAGAGATACGGCTAGACAGGCCATAAAACCTCTGTTTTTACAGAAACTAGGCAAGGCTGAGGTAAAGTAGCTTTTTATGTACAAGAAAATGGGCTTAATGTGCCAGGGCATGATATTTATAGAAATAAAGACTTCGGACATAACGTGGCCTTCTACCTTGCAGTGAGAAGAACTTACTCTACTATCATTTAATTCTATCAGAAACACTACTTATTTTTGCAACTAAGGTGCTTTATAGGTAGTCTTTCCCCCAAAACGGAGTACAAAATATCTTGGCCCAAAATGGTCATTTTAGGACTGAAGAAATGGTCTTTCTCAGATACACAACGTTCAGTAAGTGGTAGACAAAACATTTGTCTGAAGGCTGTGGCCAATGATTGGTTGTATGAAACAATTTGGCATGGCTACTCACCAGCATTAAAAAACAATCTTTACTTTTCCCAAAGGTTCTGTCCTGAACAATGTGGTTTATGATGCAGAGGGGGTGAAACCTCTGACCCTCCAAGTTACTGAATCTTGGATTTCACTGATATTCATGGAAACCCCCAGCCTATAAAACTGAGAAAATAGAAGTTATCTTAGCATCCTGGCTGAAACCGTCTCCCTGTATATGTTTGAACTGGAATGATTTCTGTTAGATCCCTTTCAGCTATTTCTAGAAGAGACAGTTTTATCTGTAAAAAATTTCCCCCTGGTGAAATTATCCTTTAACAATCTCCCAGGACACTCTCTGGTTCAGTCTCTTGTAGGATTCTTTGATGTTTTCTCTGATCTCTTATGAGCAGCATATGGGTATCCATCACTTAAAAAAGAAAAACAAAGTCTCATCTGGGAACATAATGAGTAGCAATCATTCCACATTCAAATAAGCAATCATACTTCCTGATTACTACCTAACTTCATTTCTACCCAGCCTCCATGAACTTCTCAAGTGCCTACAACCATATTTTGTGGATGCCAAATACACACATTATAAAACCTGTCAATTTCTTCCACTTTGCTAGGCAATGTTCCATGATTAACATTCTGTTCTCAAGGGATCATCCAGTAAACCCGTCATCAATTGACCACACCACCTGGATGAACTGAGCTTCAAAACAGAAAACTGTCTATGTACTAATAAGAGCACAGTTGGAGTTAGACTTGCAGGGCCTTCAGCTGGAGCTCCACAGCTGTAGGTCTTAGATGAGGCATCTAAACAATGGAAGCCTCTGTTCTGTCATCTGTAAAGTGGGGGAACAACAGAACCTATCTCATGGATTTTTGAAAAGACTAAATGAGACAACTACATAAGGATAGGCCAGGCATACAAAAATGGTCAACAAATGTTAGCAAATGTAGCGACTTATTTTTTTACTATTTTTTTTATTCTTATGTTAATCCCCATACATTACATCATTAGTTTTAGATGTAGTGTTCCATGATTCATTGTTTGTGCATAACACCCAGTGCTCCATGCAGAACATGCCCTCCTCAATACCCATCACCAGGCTAACCCATCCTCCCACCCCCCTCCCCTCTAGAACCCTCAGTTTGTTTTTCAGAGTCCATCGTCTCTCATGGTTCGTCTACCCCTCCGATTTCCCCCGCTTCATTCTTCCCCTCCTGCTACCTTCTTCTTTTTTTTTTCTTAACATATATTGCATTATTTGTTTCAGAGGTACAGATCTGAGATTCAACAGTCTTGCACAATTCACAGCGCTTACCAGAGCACATACCCTCCCCAGTGTCTATCACCCAGTCACCCCATCCCTCCCACCCCACCCCCCACTCCAGCAACCCTCAGTTTGTTTCCTGCAATTAAAAATTCCTCAGGGCGCCTGGGTGGCTCAGTTGTTAAGCGTCTGCCTTCAGCAGGTCATGATCCCAGGGTCCTGGGATCGAGTCCCACATCGGGCTCCCTGCTTGGCAGGAAGCCTGCTTCTCCCTCTCCCACTCCCCCTGCTTGTGTTCCTGCTCTCGCTATGTCTCTCTCTGTCAAATAAATAAATAAAAAATCTTTAAAAAAAAAAAAAAGAATTCCTCATATCAGTGAGGTCATATGATACATGTCTTTCTCTTTGACTTATTTGTAGCGACTTATTTTTATTAGCATAAATCAATTAGTTAAAACCAAATGCCAATTAAATAAAACTTTTCACTGCATTTATGGCGTTCCAATTTTAAGTACTGTCACACAAAAGAATGTTCTTCATTAAGAATATACCAGCTACGGAACAAACACTACAAACTACCTTTTTTGGTTATTGTTCAAATGAATGAAATTTATCCAGTTGAACATAAACTCCTTAGTTTAAAAATTTTAAACAAACATTTGCCTTAGACATAGAGTGAAGAGGTTGAGGGAATTGGGTAATTCTCTAATCTGTCTTGAAAAGCTTGGCTGACATTTTATTTTATTTTATTTTATTTTATTTTATTTTATTTTATTTACCACCATCAAGAGTTCTGGGCAGCTCACTAACACTCTATTGAAATGGGTTCTGAAGTCTGGTTGTTGTCCAGGTCATCTCATAATTCAACATCTCTTCATCTGATCATTAAAATGACAGGTAATATCCCAGCCACTGTTGAAACTCTTTTAAGTTTGAGGCTCAAATTGATGAAAAACAAACCTCAGTACCTCAGGACAAGGCTTCCAAAGAGTGTCATAAATATATTCAAACTCTTAACAATTTAGAAAATAAATTCCCCTTGTATGACACAAATAAATACGACCAACTTGAGATAGTGAATGGTTTAGTGACCCTAAGGCCTGGCAATATTGGGAACAAGACAAACATACTGTCCTGTTCCATTTCAGATAGAATAGGGTCTTTTGTTCTGGCTCCTTTTCAGCTCATAATGAAGTGTTTCAGAGGATGAAGTGGTTAGTCTTTGGAGGCCCCTGAAGGACAGGATGAGTTCCAAGCTAAACACTGAAAAGGATGGTCCCTCAAAATTTTCCCACTTTTATTAGGGATTTCAAGTAGAAATATCCAACACTAAGATTTTCAAGCTGTTAGGACTTTGGGCCAAAGAGTGAGCTGTAGCCTTCTGAACATGGAGAAACAGACAGCCCTGCAGACTGGTGGGAAAGCAGAGATGACAAAAGGCAGTGGCCTAGAGCTAGGCTGAATTCTCTCCTTTGAACACTGAGGATTTTCACGTTCTGGTATGTTTAATGCATACTTCCTTCAGGCTTTACTCCAATGCTTCATACTACTTTTTGCATATGCTTTTTCTTTGCTAAGTATATTCTGAATCCAGATGGAAGACTACACCATTTCCCTTTGTCCCAGATGTAGGAAATATGAAAGCTTATACACTGATATGGGATAGATTTTAACAGCTCATGAATCTCAGAACACGGCTATGATGAGTCCTTCCTAAAAGGCAAAGCAACATAAAAACAGAAATTCCTACCTGATCCCTGTTAGTATTTTGTTGCAGGCTGTGGCATAAGAGATTGTGCAAGGCAAGTGGTAACACACTCTACTTCCTATGTGATTTCTGGCTTGTCTTCCAGAACTTGCCAAAACTAGGTTTCAATTTTTTCGCAGAGTTCTCTATCAAAACAAGAGAAATAAGCAGAGAAATGCGAAATTGGTCTTAAAGGGCCAGCACAAGCAGATGACTGACTACCTGTGGGAAAAAAGAGGCCATCCCTGACACTGTCTTGCTCCATACCAGGCCACAGTTGAACAATTATTGTTATTTCTGAGCTCCAGAACATATCCTGCTTGGGAGCTGTCCTGCATAATAGGATAGAACGAGTATTAGTGCAATGCTGGGCAAATTGCTTGAAATCTCTAAGCCTTACTTTTCTCTATACAGTGGTGGT
Source organism: Mirounga angustirostris (assembly GCF_029215605.1). Taxonomy (NCBI): domain Eukaryota; kingdom Metazoa; phylum Chordata; class Mammalia; order Carnivora; family Phocidae; genus Mirounga; species Mirounga angustirostris. The sequence goes on from NW_026991720.1 coordinate 43,143,947, forward strand.
AACTTCCCTCCTTATTTCAGTGTTGATGTGGAAATCAAACTGATAACTTATGTGAAAGCATTATAATAATGAAAAGTTATTATAAATAATGATAATAAAAATAAAGTGATAAGACAAAGATATGGCAGAATCGAGCTTTAAGCCTTCTCAGAAATGAGAACATTCCTATAAGGTTTTCAGAACACTGAGGAACTGTTCATAGTGACTGAATCCCAGAGAGCACCACTCTTATTCACCTTCTAAAAAGTTGAAAGGAATACTGAGCCAAAAGAGAGCACATAGCATCAATTTTCTCTGTCCTCTACTTGGGAGAGATTGAAACATCTATTTTTTAAATAATTTCTTTTTTTTTTTTTTAAAGATTTTATTTATTTATTTGAGACAGAATGAGAGAGACAGAGAGCACATGAGAGGGGGGAGGGTCAGAGGGAGGAGCAGACTCCCCGCAGAGCAGGGAGCCCGATGTGGGACTCGATCCCGGGACTCCAGGATCATGACCTGAGCCGAAGGCAGTCGCCCAACCAACTGAGCCACCCAGGCGCCCCTTCTTTTTTTCTTTTTAAGACAAATTTTTACCAGCCTAAAGTCCTGGACTTAACAGTGGCTAATCAACCTATTGCCAGCCCTGTTCAAGTCATACAAGGTTACACAACAGGAGAAGCCAGATAAGCACCCCACTTTCAAATAGAGAGATCACTTCTCTTAGTTAAGAGTAGGAAGCAAACCCAAGCTGTAACTTCAAAAAATGGAGTTTAACAGCTGCATATTTTAAATTTGAAAATGATAATCAACTGCAAAAAGAAAAGAAAAAATAGCTTAAAAATGTCTTTTCAGGGGAACCCTCCTACACTGTTGGTGGGAATGCAAGCTGGTGCAGCCACTCTGGAAAACAGTATGGAGGTTCCTCAAAAAGTTGAAAATAGAGCTACCGTATGATCCAGCAATTGCACTACTGGGTATTTACCCCAAAGATACAAAAGTAGGGATCCGAAGGGGTACGTGCACCCTGATGTTTATAGCAGCAATGTCCACAATAGCCAAACTGTGGAAAGAGCAAAGATGTCCATCGACAGATGAATGGATAAAGAAGATGTGGTATATATATATACAATGGAATATTATGCAGCCATCAAAAGGAATGAAAGCTTGCCATTTGCAACGACGAGGATGGAACTGGAGGTTATTATGCTAAGCGAAATAAGTCAATCAGAGAAAGACATGTATCTCACTGTTATGAGGAATTCTTAATCTCAGGAAACAGGGTTGCTGGAGTGGTGGGGGATGGGAGGGATGGGGTGGCTGGGTGATAGACATTGGGGAGGGTATGCACTATGGTGAGCGCTGTGAATTGTGTAAGACTAATGAATCACAGACCTGTACCCCTGAAACAAATAATACATTATATGTTAAAAAAAAAGAAGATAGCAGGAGGGAAAAATGAAGGGGGGGAATCAGAGGGGGAGACGAACCATGAGAGACTGTGGACTCTGAGAAATAAACTGAGGGCTCTAGAGGGGAGGGGGGTGGGACGATGGGTTAGCCCGGTGATGGGTATTAAAGAGGGCACGTATGCCATGGAGCACTGGGTGTTATACGCAAACAGTGAATCATGGAACACTACATCAAAAACTAATGATGTAATGTATGGTGATTAACATAACATAACAAAATTTTAAAAAATGTCTTTTCACATTTTCTTCTTAGTCTTTCTACCTCCTTCAAAATATAATCCCTCCTAAAACTGTATGTATTCCCCATGACCCCCAGTACAATAGACATACTTATTCCTCCCTATACCAGAAACTATTAGGATTACCTGTGTGGTCCCAGAGGATCTCTGCCTCTGTCACCAAAGATGCAGGCAAAGAAAAAAGATATATGCAAACATCCTCCTGCCTGTGCTGATCATACAATTAGTAGACTGGTCTTCTGAAGAAGTATGTGACCTTCAACGAATTCCTTCACTTTGCTGGGCTTTGTTTTCTTCATTAGAAATTGTGCCTGCCTCACTGGTTGATGTAAGTACATTCTTTAATATTTATAACGTGTTTAGAAACATGTCTGGCACACACAGTAAGCACTACATGGTATTTGCTGCACACATTGACACAAGGTTGATACAAGGCAAGAGGCAAAGGTTGCAGCTGAAACTGGAGCTTAAAGGTGAAATTCAAAAACAAGTTCTTCAGCTATTTCTTATAATTACAATTTGAAAAAAGCTTTCCAACTCCATGCCAGCGTTGAGGAGGAGCATATGGTCAGGTATTTGGGAGACCTGGGCTCTGGCTGTAGCTTATAGCTAAATAGCTATGGGATATTTGGCAAGCAAGACTGGGCACTGGGACCTCACATACACCATGGAAGAGCTGTTCAAGGCCCCTTTCTGCTTTACTAGTCTACCAGTGAGTGACCTGAGGCAAGGGACATCATCACTGCCAGATGCTAGCACTAAAACCTGCAAGCTAGGTGCAAATAGCTTTGTACATGCAAACTGGAAACAACTACATAGCCAGCCTTCAATTATTTAGGAGCTGATGCTCTCATACCTTGCTTTTTTCTACTCCTGGGCTATCTGCCTCTTGACTATTCACTGTTCATTACCACCCTTACCAGAGGTGACATGAGGTATAAAAATAAGGTGGAACAAATCAATCAAGGTTTACCCTAACAGTTTTACCCAAAGTGCTTGTATTTGTTTAAGAGGAAATTCTGGAGCATGTTTGTTGCTCTTATTTATAAAAAGTTTTATTTTAAATAATTTTAGACTTACGGGAAAAAGTCGAGGAAAAATAGTATGAGTTCCTGTATACTCTTCACCGACATAACATCTTCTACAACCACAGTACAATTATCAAAACTAGGAAGCTAACACTGATATAATACTGTTAACTAGTTAACCTACAGGTTTTATTCAAATTTCGCCAGTTTTTCCATAAATGTCCCTTTTCTCTTCCCGGACACCATCTGGGATTCCACATTGCTTTTAGTCATTATATCTCATTGTCTCCTCTCATTGGTAAGAACTCCTCAATCTCTTGTGACCTTGACACTTTTAAAGTTGTACTGTTATTTCCTGGAATATTTTTCAGTTTGGTTTTGTCTGATGTTTCCTCACGGGGACATGTGCTTTTGTTAAGAATACCACAGAAGTGACGTTTGTGCACTTCTCAGCACCTCATATCAGGGGTATACGATGTTAATATGTCTTATTACAAGTGATGTTGATAATGATCATTTGGTTAAGGTGTGTCTACCAGTTTTCTCTGCTGTTAAATAGTATTTTTCTCTTTATAATTAATAAACATATTGGGGGATACTTTAAGACTACGCAAATACCCTGTTTCTCAAATTTTCCCCTACCAGTGTTGGCATCCAGTGATAGAGCTCACCTATAGTAATTATTATTGTGGTGTTTGCCTAATGGTGATTTTGCATATCCCTCATTCCTTCTACATTTATTAAATGGATTTTTACTAAAAGGAAGTTCTGTCCCTTCTCACCCATTTATTTATTCAATCAATTTACTTAGATCAATATGGATTCATGGATATTTATTTAATTCTCTGGTTTATAATACAGTACTATCATTATTTATTTTGTTGCTCAAAATTGTTCCAGCTTTGGCTGTTGGGAACTCCTTGTAGATGGGTTCTGTCTTTTGAATATGCTTTCAGGCTTTGTGGCACAGTCAGATGCTCTAGGCTCATCTCATGTTTTCCTGCCTTTGGTCTAGAATCAACTACTTCTCCAGGGAGCTTTGGTTCCCTTTTAGGTTGTTCCAAGTTATAAAAATGTATATATTTCTTGTCTTGTAAAAGGAGCTATTACTGTTTATTTTTAATGTAAAAATCCCTTGCATTCAGATGTACTTTGAATCTTAAGAAATGCTTCTTTAGACACAGGACAATACTTTTGATAAAGGAAGGAAAGCAGAACATAAAGCTACTTCTAAAGATAAGCATGCATTACCTCTATAATTAGGCGTGTTCCTTTTATTAGAGATGATAATCACAAACCAAAACCTGGACACCAGGAATGCTCACTCTGCTGTATGTCTTCGATTCTAGGCCCTCTCAGCAGACAGAGCAAGGAAATATGATGTATACTAACCATGCACACATAGGCACACACACACACATGCATCTATTTTATTTTTGTATCTATATATCTGTATATACATCTATATATAGATAAAACCATGAGTTCATACTACTACTTGTGATTTCAATCCAATCATAGGGTTCTCCCTTCCATAATTTAACTTCTTTGTTTAATTTTAGTATACACAAAGCAGTTTAAGAATTGATAACCCACACCACCTCTTTGAGAGACAGATGCACTAATTTGAGTACCACATTTGTGTACAGTTCTTTTTTGTCCTTAGTCTCACAATTTCTAATCAAAATACTGTTTTTAAAAATTATTCAGGTTAGTGCTTTTCTTTCCCACTCTCTTCAGTGTGAATATATTATTAATTCACAATAGAGTTAGGCTTATCTGTTACATTTTGTTTGTTCTTTTTTAAAGCTTTTATTTATTTCAGAGAGAGAGAGCGTGCGTGAGCAAGCATGAGTGGGGCGGTGAGGACAGAGGGAGAAGCAGACTCCCTGATGAGCAGGGAGCCAGACATGGGGCTCCATCCCAGGACCCTGGGATCATGACCTGAGCTGAAGGCGGATGCTTAAATGACTGAGTCACCCAGGCACCCCTTATCTGTTACATTGTGTATTACATTTTGGGTTCTCCCACAGCCTGGTTTTATTTACCTATTTTCAGAGAAGGAATATGAAAAAGATTATGATGATTCCAGGAATCAAATAATGTTAAAAAAAAGGTTCTTAGAATTGTTCCCTCCTCTTCTCTGCTATCCTATTCCCATGTCCCCCCTTCCTTCCCACTTACCATTACTTCCCCCTTTACCATTCACTCCCATAGGTAACCAATCTCTTTAGTTTTTTATTTATCCTTCCTGTTTTCTTATGCACAAATGAGCAGACACAATTATATTTTCTTATACTCCTTCCTTCTTACATGAGGGAAGATTACTGTAATACTGTACTGCATTTTACTTTTCCTTAACAGTGCAATACTGTTCAACATATTTTGAAGTTAAGTTCTCATATGAAATTAGGAGAGAGATTCTGAAACTGAGGGAAGATACGATAAATGATGACACTGGCAAAACCTCCATGGAAACAGTAAGGAACAGTCACAATAATTCATTTATACACTGAATTCAAGAAATACTTTTCAAGCATACACTATATTCCAGGAACTACTAACAAGTTTCAACTTCTTTAACCTTAAAGAACTTACAGTCTAGAGGTGAACGTTGAGAATAAAAAGGAATTTTAATACACTGGGGTGAGTGCTATGATATGGTAAGCTATAAGCCTACATAGGAGAAACACAAAACCTTGATTTGGTGAGTAGGAGGAAGGAAGTGGGGATGTCAGCGGGAGCTTCTGGAAGAGATATCATGCAAGCCGAGATATGAAGGTCAATTAAGAACTGGCTAGACATGAGTGGTAAGGTAGGAAGAGGCAATCACTCCAAAGAGGGAGCCATATGCAAATGTTTGTAGTAAGGAGAAAATGCAGCTTGCTCCTGTCATGGAGTAGGAAGCAAAACTAGAAAAGAAGGCAATATGAGATCATGAAGTGATGCAGGGCCTGCTACCATGGTGAGGAATTTGGACTTAATCCTGGAAACAATGGTTGCTGCTGAAGTTAAGATTTAAGCCAAGGGGGTTCTGTAGAAAATGTACTGAAGAAGAAAGACTAGCAAAAAAAGAGAAGAGGCTGCTGCAACAAAGCAAATGTAGCAAGAGCAGTAGCCCAGAACAAGGCAGTGAGGCCGTGAGGACAGAGAGCAGTGAGGACAGAGAGCAAAGACTTGAGACAAGAGATTTTATGCATGAATGTGACTAGCTCGGGCACCTAAACAGGGGACAGTACTAATCTGAGATATGAAGTACAAACAGAAGAGGGCTTGGGGTAGGGTGGGATGTGGACAATGATGGCTTCAGTTTCTGAAAATGTGAGCTTAAGATGCATACGTCACATTCAAGTGGAGAAGGCCAACAAGTGGCTGGATATATGGAGCTAGAGCTTGGGAAAGAGGTAGTGAGGATACAAATCTGAAGTCATTAGTATACAGAAAGACTAATGATAGAAATTAAAATCAGCCAGTAAGAAAGAAGACAGACAAGGACAGAACCTGAGTGAGTATTAACTTTTCAGGCTAGGAAGAGGAAGAGAGACCCACAAAGGAGGCTGAGAAGGAGCAGCCAACGAGATGAGACAACCAGGAGAGAATAGGATCACAGAATCAAGGGAAGATTACTTTAACGAGGAAGGAATGGTCAGTGGCACCAAATGCTGCTCAAGGTCCAGAAAGTTAACAAGAGATGGTTTCAGAAAAGTTTGACTTTGAAAGAGAAAGAAATGTCAACAGCTATCTAGAATCCTGTGATCCAAGAAAACATGTGTAATATTAAATGTACATACTTAGAAGAAGGGAGAGACTCTGCTGAGTTTGAATGCTGCTGGGAAAATGAATGAATTGATATATTTTCAGGTTCAATAAAGAACACTGCATCATCAGATGGAAAGAAAAGCATAAAGATAGGTCTCATGTAGGCTCACCCTAAGTACTTAATAGAGAACTGACTGGATCTGATTTCGGGATCCCTTAAGTAACACACATCTAATTAAATCTACTTCAATATGACATCAGGCTTCCATTCTGAAGGGGAACAGAATCTGAGTATGATTCCTGCTTCCTTTTCCTTATATAGTCCTCACTATCCCACTGAACCACCTGGAAGGAACATATGATCTGGGGAAATTTAGATCCTCATATGGTTATTTTCTTATGTTCTTGAATCGTAGCTGTTCATACATAAAGGGTCTAATATTTGTTCTTATAATTTTCTTTGGGAAAATGTGTCTCTAATTTGTCAACGTACATTCTTCTTCAATGAAATTTTAAACCAATTTAGAATCTTTCATTTGAAAGTTTTGTCTTTGTATTAATAACATATGTATTTTACAACTTTTTGGCAAAAATGTACTTTCTCTATATATTAATGACTCACTAATTCACCTTGTTAAAAAAGAAAAAGATAGCACTCTGAAAATAACCAGAGTTATAAAAATAGCAAACAAGGGTTTAAATTTGAAAGGCACTAATTCTTTTCTACCTTCCAAATCATACATACTACTTTGAAACAAACAAACAAAAAAACAGGGCAAGTCCTCCTTAATTTTTAGATCAAAAGGTCCTTATTAGAAATGCTTGGTTCGGGGCACCTGGGTGGCTCAGTCGTTAAGTGTCTGCCTTTGGCTCGGGTTATGATCCCAGGGTCCTAGGATCAAGCCCCATATCGGGCTCCCTGCTCAGCAGGAAGCCTGCTTCTCCTTCTCCCACTCCCCCTGCTTGTGTTCCCTCTCTCGCAGCCTCTCTCTCTGTCAAATAAATAAATAAAATCTTTAAAAAAAGAATGCTTGGTTCTTGGGGCGACTGGGTGGCTTGGTCAGTTAAGCATCTGACTCTTGATTTCGGCTCAGGTCATGATCTCAGGGTTGTGAGAACAAGCCCCGCCCGGAGGTGGGGGGGAGGGCATTGCGCACTGCACGTGGAGCCTGCTTAAGATTCTCTCTCTCTGCCCTTCCCACCCCTACTCGCATGCATGTGCACACACTCTCTCTCTCTCTCAAAAACGAAAAAAAAGAAAAAGAAAGGAAGGAAGGAAGGAAGGAAGGAAGGAAGGAAGGAAGAAAGAAAGAAATGTTTGGTTCTCCTCATTTATTTTTTTTAAAGGTTTTATTTATTTATTTGACAGAGAGAGACAGCGGAAGAGGGAACACAAGCAGGGGGAGTGTGAGAGGGAGAAGCAGGCTTCCCGCGGAGCAGGGAGCCTGATGTGAGGCTCCATCCCAGGACTCTGGGATCATGACCCAAGCCGAAGGCAGATGCTTAACGACTGAGCCACTCAGGTGCCCCAGTTCTCTTCATTTAACAGGAACTTTAAAGCTGAAGTTATTTTCAAAATTTACTCTTCCAGGAAATAACTTACCATGAGAATTTAAAAATATGTATTTCGTGATATGGATAATTTATAATGTAATATATAAATCATATATTTCATAATATGTATAATATATAATATAATCTGTATTATAGATGTATGTTCTATATATTACAGATTATAGATGTATAGTACATAAACACACACATACATATATATCGCAATGTGAGATCTTTCAAAATTAGTAAAAGTACATTTTTTTCAAAAAAACATTACTGCTTATCTGTAGCATTTCTTGATCACCAACCTAACATTATGCCAACATCTTAACAAAAATGAGAACCAAGCCTTCTCATCAGTATATATCAAAATTGTGTTTATATATATGTGAGTGTGTGAAGCATAAAGTGGAGTCTGTGACCCATAAGGCAGAAATCAACAGAATCTATATATAAAGGAAACAAACCTACATAGACATTAGGAGATAAAATTAATCCAGATGTTATCTGCAGACCACACTCCCTGTGCTTTCTTCCAACAATAAATAAGTGGTCCAAATCAGATCCTGGGACAGAGTCCATTCCAGTTCCCACCTTGTACCTGTATAAACAAATACTCTGTAGCTGCTGTCTAAGAAGGGTTCTGATTTATTTATAGCTATAGTTTACTATCATACTTAAAACAGATACTTCATCTGGGGAACTGATAGCCTTAATGTTTTGTATTGATCTGGGCTCTGCTTTTGACCCTACATGGATACTGACTGCTATGCAAGTCTCCACATCAGCCCTGAAGACAGACTGTTAAAACTTAAGTGATGACATATGTGGTCTTTCTCCTTCGATGGCAAGAGAATACCCACAACCTGGGAGCTTTGAACTAAATATAGAATTTAAAATAATCTCTGCTACCTTCATGTGTCAATGAGAAAAACAAAAAAGACAGGGGATCAAGAGAAACAACAGAAGAAAATAAAGTGTTTAAATAACATCCTTCCATTGAGTACAAGACCAGTAAGGAAGAAGTCATTAGTTGGCACAGATGCATTTCCTGCCAGCTCACTAGTGTTTTAGTCAGTAAATAGGTACTACTTTATTTCTCTTTAAGTCACATTTTCCTAAACTCTACCAGGCAACTTTGATGACAGGACCAGGCTTCCTCGCACCACGTAGGCAAACAGGATAATGGGTCAGACACAGAGGCTCAAAGTCAGAGGGCTTAGAAAGCAGGGCTTAGGAAGCAAGTCAGTAGCTCCTTGGTGAACTACCTCAAACACAGGCAGGACCGAGGACAAGAGGATTTTCTGAACATCTACAGTGAGACAGATTCGAGGTTCAGCTACTGTATGTATGTTTTCTTTTCTTTTTTTTTTTTTTGATATTTCAGTACCCTTGTGAATTAGGCATGATAAGCATCATTTTAGAAATGACACTGGTGCAAATGATCTACAATGACTATGTAGAATCTGGATTTAAACAGGTTTGTCCAATACCAACCTTTAAGCTACTTCCACTTGCCCAAGTAGCCTCACCCGTCACACTCTGCAAATATTTCCTTCTGATGTTATATCTATACTGCAGTTTCACAGCCAGGAGATTCTTAAGCGTCAGTTCCAAAGAATTAGTACAAATCATTCTTTACCTCAAAAAGAGAGATTATCTCCCAGCAATGAGTTCAGTTTTTGGAGAAACAGGCTGGATCTGCTTTCAATCTCAAATGCCTGGTAAGGCAACACAGAAATATTTGTGAGATTGTTATTCTCATCATAGAATGAGCACACATTACATTTTCACCTCTTTTCCAGAAGAAATTGATCAGGGCTTTAAAGTAACAGCCAAGAATTTCTTTATGTAATCTTCCATGGCAGTTTTAGAACATCTGACGCAAAAAGGAATAAATCATTTTCCATCATAATAATCATAATAAAACAAAAAATCAACATGAATTGAGTGTTTCCTATGGGGCAGGTCCTATGCTGTGTTCCTTGCTTTATCTCAATCAGTCCTCACAATGCTACTATTGTATCAGTTGAGGAGACAGAGACTCAAGAAGGGTTAAATTACTTGCTCAAAAATCACAAGGCCAGTCTAAAAAACAAAACATATGAAGAAACAAAACAAAACAGAAACAGGCTCATAGCAAACTGTTGCTTGCCAGAGGGAGGAGGGTAGAGAGATGGGAGAAATAGATGAAGGGGATTAAGAGGTACAAACTGCCAGTTATAAAATAAGTCACTTGGGGCACCTGGGTGGCTCAGTCAGTTAAGCGTCCTACTCTTGGTTTTGGCTCAGGTCATGATCGCACTGTCGTGGATCAAGCCCCACATCGGGCTCTGTGCTCAGTGTGGAGTCTGCTTCAGATTCTTTCTCCCTCTCCCTCCCACTCACTCACTCTCTCAAATGAATAAATAAATTCTTAAAAAAATTAAAAATAAAAAAGTAAGTCACTGGGCTGTAATGTACAGCATAAGTAATATAGTCAGTATATATTATATACTTTCTATGGGGATAGATGGTAACTAGACCTATCATGGTAAGGATTTTGTAATATATAAAATAACTGAATTACTCTCTTGTACACCTGAATATACTATTGTTTGTCAATTATAATTCAATTTTAAAAAAGGGAAAAAAAATCACATGGCAAGTAAGTGATAGACTCAAATACAAATCCATGTCGGCCTGCCTCAATATATCATGCTCCAAAAACACAACATATCACCTCCAGCTAATTATATGTTGCTTGCCTTATTATATTAAAATGCCTTCTGAAATTAAAAGCAGGAGGTATTATAAGTAAGAGTTACAAATATGATGAGAGAGGAGCATAGAGTGGATAGTGTAAGAATAGACCCCTAGCAGATACGTTACACTATAATGTAACCAAGATGCAAATAAAAAAGATCTCTCTCTCCCCCTACCCCCATATCTCTCTCTCTCTCCCTCATTTGCCAATAAAACAAAGAGGAGACAGCCTAAAAGAAGACAATCCTTATCTTTAAAGCAAGACACAGTAGTATAATGAAATACATTTTTTAAATTGATGGAATTCCAGGCAAGATTTTTAAAAAGTCTTTCAAAGCTAAAATGAATAAAGCATAAGTTCCAGTAAGTACTTGGTCTTATTGGCAGCAACATACTGAGACCTGAAGTTTTAACCTAGCTTCCTTCTCAAATACTCCAATCATGCAATAAAGCCCACCGTAAACACCGTTCAAAGAAGCTCTCACTCACATCTCATGACTCATCTCATGCTTTAGCACTGAATGTAGATTGGCACAGATATTATATTGCACTCTTACTCAGACATTCCTTCCCTTCACCATCATTTACAGTATGCAGTGTGGCTAAACTGACCCGTACGTGCAACTCAATAGGCATAGAGGATTGAGTTACTCACATGAGAATCAATTTTACACTAGACTAAAATAAAAAGTTGCTTTTAAAGTGCCAGATAAGAAGCCAAAAATACACACCATTTCTTTGGAGGCAAAAACACCACACTGTCTCCTTTCTAAGATAGAGAGTAGTTGTAAAATGGGCCATAAAAAAAGTTATTAAAATTCAATTTTCTAATCAATGTCTTGACTTCAGATCAGAATGATGTCAGAAGTGGCTCAAACAGAATGATTTTTTTCTGCACAGACTTTACCTCCTGTGTTTGTGGAGATTGTAAATTCTTCTACAAGTAGTCTTTTTTTTTTTAAAGATTTTATTTATTATTTGACAGACAGAGAGACAGCAAGAGCAGGAACACAAGCAGGGGGAGTGGGAGAGGGAGAAGCAGGCTTCCTGCCGAGCAGGGAGCCCGACATGAGACTTGATCCCAGGACCCTGAGATCATGACCTGAGCCGAAGGCAGACACTTAACAAGTGAGCCACCCGGGTGTCCCTAAAAGTAGTCTTTTAAAAGGATAATAGCCATAGGGTGAGAATGAATTAAAATGAAACTGTTATCACTCATCCTAACAACAAGCCCATTTTTAGATCTCAGGTTTCAGGGGTCTGACCCTGGTTTAAAGTTGAAATGAAATGTATAGATGTTTTAAAATCTGGAAGCCAAAATACAGGCAAGAACCTACATATTATCTTGCAAATTATTTATTTAATTATTGATCCGAAGTTGCCATTTTGATAATCCAGATGATATACAACACATCTGAAGTACCATTTGACACTATTTCTGATTTGCACTCATAAGACCCATTGTAGTTGCCTAGGCCTTAGCAAGGTAAGTAAATAAAAAAATACACTCCCTAAAAATAATTACACTGTATTCGTGCTCTCCATTGCACCAACATGTCATCCAAATTGGCATATTTTTGGTTGTATAGAAAATATTAAGAATGTCTCCTCATTTCTATGGTTCCTATCACTAAGTTTCCAAGATATTAGGCTTTTTAAGTTTTTGTATCTTAGATGTTTCAAGTTTAGTTGAGGCTTAAGGGTTGTGCCATACAATGGGGCATGCATTTGATGTAGCAAAAGCCAATTAATTTAATTTAGGGGGAAGATGGTATTCTGTCCTGTCTGCAGAATGAAACTTTAGTCAAATGGTACCTTTCCATAGAAGCAAGACAAATACATATTTCATTTCCTTTTGATTAGTTAATTTTAAATAGCTCTAGGTGACAGATACGCACATTTAACAAGAAATCCCTCCTTAAGGCATCCTCCAGATGTGCTTACTAATGTTTGTTATCCTCTGTTGCATACTACAGAGACCTAATATTCAGTCCACTAGCCATGTACATCAATTTCTTCCTTTGATTTTCCAGGGTAATTTAAGGGCTAACTAGATGTTCCTTAAAATGCCCTGTACCGCACTGCTATACAGAAGACAGAGTATCATGAATAAAATCTTCAATGCATAGAATAAAACATAATGTTACTTATATTCCTAACTAAATTTGCTGTTACTCTGAAGTTACACTAATTTTAGTAGCAATTCCACTTACAGTCAAAGATTATTTCCGAAGGGTCAGACTATGTGGAATTATTAAGGGATCAAATTAATAACACCTATCTTTCCACAAAGGATAGGCAGCTGCTGTTAACATGTCTATGTGGAGTTAACTGAATTAACAGCATAGGTTATGTAGCCATCAACAGAAAATCTTGTCATGTTTATTTTACAAATCTGAGTCACTGTTCTTATTCTGGAATTTTATGCTTGCTGTTTTTTTTTTAATTTTGCTACGGAATCTTACCATGATATTTTCCTATCTGAGCATCACAAATTAAAGCATTTTTTTCTTCATCCTCAATCACATCTGTGTTTTCTTCCTGCTGTGCTTCCTTTTCTCTTACTGTTTAATTCAACTAAATTTGCATTCACACCTCTCATTATCTTCTTTCTAATTTTTAGGGAAAAATTCCTATTTTTTTTTAAGTTTTCTTTAAGTCATTTCTACACCCCATGTGGGGCTCGAACTCACGACCCCAAGATCAAGAGTTGCACGCTCTTCTGAATGAGCCAGCCAGATTGCCCTGAGAAATTCCTATTTTTAAGGGGGTAAACACAGTTGTATTTTTATTTTCCAGCTCATCTTCCTTTTCATATTATTCCCAAGTCCTTATCTCAGATTCCCAAAAAGATCAGTGTTCCATGAGCTGGGGAATTTGCAGCTTCTGCCAACCCTACTGGCTATTGCCTCTAGGATCTGGGAAAGGCAAGAGGAAAAGAGAATACCGTCCCCTTTCCTTCTCCCTCCATCCTCTGAGCTACCTGGCAGGGTAGTGAGTAGACCTAGGACCCAGAAACACTAGTTGTGGCTGCATGACACTTAACGTATGAAGAAGCAAGAAATGGACAGGAGAAACATTTCACCCTGAAGCATGGAAATGAGGGCAGCGAGGGTACTGGACAACGGTAGTAGATCACTTGGAAAGAAGAACTCTACAACTCTAAAGCGCTTGACAACAGTGTCCATCGATTCTTTTTCAGTGTGTTATGTGGCTTACTAAGGTTATACAATTGGCCGATTGAAAAGATAACTGCAGGATTAAATGACAGATGACAGAACTGAAATGCACGGTCCCTGATATCTGCTGCAGTAAGAGCAATGAAGGTGCTTTAAAAGGAAGAGTTTCCAAGAAATGGCAAAAGAAGAAAATGGGAGAACTGGGTCCATTTAACACCAGAAAGAGAAAGCTGCCTGGAGGAAATTCGGCATCTTCATTTAAAAATAGGGTAGGTTGGTGCTGGTGAGTTATTTGTTTTTTATTTCCACCACAGCCAAGATGAAAGGAAATGAGTTTAAATTGCAACAGGAGGGATTAAAGTTTGACATTAAGGGAAAAAAACCTTCCTGATGAGAAGGCTGGTGGGATAATGGAACACATAATTGAGAGGGCTGTGGAAGCCTCTATCCCTGGAGATGCTTAAGAATAAACATCTACCTTTCTGGGGGTCATCTTAGACACAGAACGGTCTAGAGTATTAGAATGGAGACTTGTAGATTTATCCTCCAGTCCTAAAATGCTATTGTGTTTCTGTAATGAGAGAGGCTGTTCAGTGGTGCAGGCGTCCACTGAAGTGACAGTGACCAGGGACAGGAAGCAAGCAGCAGTGCTCTTCTTTTGACCTTGCTTTGATCAAAGCAATTCTCAGAGCACCCGAACCAAAGCCTACAACCAGGTGTGGCTAATCTCATAATAGTTCATGAATGAGTCTCACGTGGATTTCACAGGGTACAGCAAGTTTGGACCATGTTCCTTCATTAAGTAAAGGAATTGTAAAAATGTCTTCATTTAGAAAGGGAAGCAAATTGTTTGTAATGCAATGAGGGGACTGAAGTTTGTTTATCTCGTTACTACTAAGAATAATCTAGTATGAGATCTAGACTGGTTTGGAGAGGAGCCAGCTGTTCTCTATTTCAGGGCCAGAAAAGAGATCTATTGCAACGGATCCAATCCATCCAGCACAGAAAGCCTATTGTGTGCAGACTCTGTGCTAACAGCCAGGAGTACCAAGAGCACAAACAAAACCTCTATCCTCAAGGAGCCCACAGCAGGGTTGGGGTAGGGCATATTGATCTCTATTATAACACAATGCAATCCCATCTAGGGTGCACAAGCACAAATGGGGATGAAGCCATGACCCAGGCAGACAGGGGCACCAGGAGTGTGGGGAGAGGCAAGAATGGTCTCAGACAATATCTGAGTTGCAAAAGACCACAGAAGTCAGCTGGCTGGAGTAGGCAAGGTGGGAATCCTAGGCAGAGGAGCTACACGCCTGGGGATGAGGGAGACCCGAGGACAGGAGAGAACATGCTTCTTCCTGGGAGCTGCAGATAGGTCAGAATGGTAGCTGCTTACATTGCTAGTGGCAAGTGCAAGAGAAGGGGCTGGACACACACAAGCCAGATCAGGAAGGGACTCATGAGCCATGGCAGATAATGGGAGTTTATTGTGAAGGCAATCAGGACTTCAAACTCTAGAGGGATAGGATCGGATCACGTGCGTCTACACAGGTTGCACAAGATAAGTAAACTCAGCTAGGAGCATAGTGGGCCGAGATTTCTCAGTACTGTATAGTGGCTGGGTCAGGTGAGCATTCAGATAATTATCAGGCTGGCAGACTCAAACGCCCAAGCCACAGTCCTATTTTTATTGGGTTAAGTTGCTGTCTAAAGCTGCAGTAGGGCAAGCCTGCTCATTCATCCTGCTTCTACACCCAATAGCTAAATGATGAGGTCATAAAACTGTGGGCAACTCTTGGCATTTATTTATTAAAGGAAAAAAAAAACAACTCATGGTTGGCTAGCTCCATTCTCAAAGAGCAGCTTCTACCACTTATACCCTCCTGACACCAGGAATTAAAAAAAGAAAATGTCAAGAGTTACAGAGTTCTACTTTATCATCGTTAAATATCTTGTGGTTTTAGAGCAATTATCATTGTGTTTTACCCATCAGCTATGCAATGTTTATTCCTGGTCTCCTACAGACACAAAAATGTTTAGGAAATCAACTACAAAGATAAGTGTGGTCACTGGGGACAGTTCTCTTGCTGATGATCATTTTCACCAAAAGCAGGGAACAGGGTTATGAATCATCTGTGACCACTTATGTTTAAGCTGAATACATTAAAATTTAATGGTTTTGACACAAGAAGCCAGTCGTAAGTCTGCACATCAAGGCACTAATGTGTTAGGCCTAATTGTACTTAGATGAAGTAAGTCAGGAATGCATGGTAGCCAACTACATTTTGTTGTAAAATGAAAATTACGAATCTCTAATCACAAGTGAGGAGTCTTTTTTTACAATTTATTATTCATGATTTCATTCACTTTAAATTATTCATTTTCTCAAATGTTATTGCTACAGCCTTTTAAACTTCCCTACTCCTCCACTCTCAAGTGATAAATACCTGAGAACTTAGTGGTCTCAGGCCTTTGAATACAATAAAGTGCTTCTTCAACATGCTGCTGACTTCTCACAATTATTCCAGTTTATGAATGCAGGTTGGCTCTTCAAGGTTAGGACTGCCACCTTTCCTTTGGTCTAAGAGATAATAGGTTTATAAAAAATGTCCTATTCCAAGAATGATCATTCTTAATAAAGCCTAAACTTTGAACAAAGCCTCCTCTATGATCTGGCCCCTGCCTGCTTTAACAACCCCATCTCTTGTCATTCTCCCCAGTCACCTCAACCTTCTTTCCTACTTCCTTTGAGTCCTTTACATTTCCTGTTCCCACTTTCTGGATGTCTCCTACTCCCCCTGACACCCAACACCACCACAGGCACCTTCATATACCTGGCTCCTTCCCATGTTCACAGTCTCACTTCAGATGACCCCTCCTCAAAAATGCTTCCCTAAGCACCTCCTCCCCCTGCCAGTTACCCTTTATCACACTATTCTGCTTACCGTCTTCAGATTACTTAACACAATTTGTAAACATCTTTTTTGTTCCTTGTGTATTGTCTCCCTCACCAGGATAGATGTTTTATTAGGGCAGAGTCTTTGTCTATTTTGTTCATGACTGTATACCCAGACTCTAATATGGTAATAAACACATAGTAGGTACCCAATAAAGATTTCTAAAATACATGAATTTTTAATCCCAGGAGATAATGATTAAAGTCTATTTTTTCCTGAAATCATCTCTTCAGTTAAGCAAGTACAATTTGTCCCCAATTCTCCTTACGTCTATGAACTGATTTCATGAGCCATCAAAGGGCTCTGCCCAAGCAATCAGCAGGGCCTCAGGCTATAACCTAGAACTAGGACTGTGTGGGTAGAGGATTGCATCACAGACTCTCACTGAGAGAAGGATCCTGAGATCCTAATAGTGGGAGGTAAAGAGTAAGAAATGGAGGTTCAGAGAAGTTGAATAAAAAAACCACCTGCCTGTTTTCTAGCATCTTGCCCTCCATGGAGGATGCCCCCAGCTAACTGTAGGATCTGTGGAAAGAAGAGATCCTAGAAGCAGCCTGGAGTACTATCAACTTGGACCAGCTCCTTAGAAATGCCACAGAACCATGTGCAGCTTAGTTTCAGACTGAAACCCCCTCCTAGGTTGAGAAAGAGGACATACTTTGCCCAGGACCACCCTTCCTCTGCTGTCATGGTCCATCATCATTGCTTTCCTGGTTAGAGCCTCCTCTAAACAGATCATTAGCCAGACATTATGTGCAAAGGGCTGATGCTCCATGCAAAAGGAAAAAAACTAAATAGGTCAAGTTAATAGAGACTAAGTCTGAGAGTTATTGAAATATATTTTCACAATAAAAATCAAAGTCTGGTACCTTTGAGCATTTTATGCTTTCTCAAATTAAGTGATGCTTCTGGCTAGCACACAGTGTGTTACTACAATAAAGAAACCCTAGATTCAGATATTAAATATGAATTAATGATGATGGCTTTTAAGTAATTCAAAAAGGTACTCAAATGGAAACTGAGTGCATAATTACTAGACATTCTTGGCAAATGCAAATGAAAAAAAAGTAAAAGATCTTCAGATAAGAAGTCCAATTAAGCACCTTGGGATTATTGAGAGAGAATTTTACAAGTATTCAAGATAAGATTATTGTGGGTTTTTTTTTTTTTTTTTTTTTTTTGAGTACTACTAAGTTTTTTACAACACTTCTTTGAAATATTATTACTGGCATTTGTAGGAGACCTGAAGCCAGGGAGAGGAAAGGTAACTGGTCTTGCTATAAAATCCATGCCTAAAATGAT
Organism: Mirounga angustirostris; assembly: GCF_029215605.1. Lineage (NCBI taxonomy): Eukaryota > Metazoa > Chordata > Mammalia > Carnivora > Phocidae > Mirounga > Mirounga angustirostris. The sequence goes on from NW_026991720.1 coordinate 43,162,161, forward strand.
AAAGGCTCAGAAAAAGGGGCTTAAGTAAATATTTGCTAAATAATTGATGAGCCAGATAAACACTGGAGAAACAGAAAAGCTTAAGTTTCAATTCCCAGTCCCACATACAACCTTTAGATTAGACCAGTCTTCTTTTAGACAGGCTTGTATTTCTCATTACTTATTAAAACAAGATTTTGGAATGCCTACTGAAGTCATTCAAATTGCCCTTTTGTACCTTAGGCGGCTAACGTGGCAATATAATTTACAGAGGATACATTATGTTAGACTTTACAAAGGTTCTGTGATGTTCTCAGATGCCCACCAAGGAGTCCAGCAAATTGACACCTCTAAAGTCATTTTCCTGGCATCCTGAGATGAATTTAGTGCCAGGTCTTCAAATGTGAATAGCTCATATGTCATCCCATTATGCCACCTGGCCTCGGACCAGCACACCTTTAAAATAGATTTATTTAGGCTATAAACTTACAGGACAGTGCCTCTGTCTTCAAATATATTACATTTAAACAGCTGGGAAAATAAAATCCTAACTTTCCAAGGCTGAAATCTCTGAGGCCAATTTGAAGTATGAAGAGCACTATCAAATTCTGTTACTGACACAAATTTAGATGATGTTTTATAACATATTAAAGGAAAAAGCTCACAAAAAGCAAATTTTGAGATGGGAAAACTCCTGAGGGTTTACCATCCTTGTGTTTTACTTGCAGTTCAGTTAAATACTATTCAACATTTTAAGTGGGAGGGGTTTCACAACTTTAATTAGAAAGTAGTTCCAGATAGGGAACATATTCCACTAGTATGTCAGAGTATATAATTCACTTTATGTCAACAAACTCACTCATTCCTATTGCCCTGGAAGACACTTGTTATCTAATGAATCTTTGTAGATTATTAATTAACCCATAAGAAATTAGGCTGTGTCTCAAGAAAATCACCTAGTGACACTGGGAATCTAAATATGTACTACCATATAACATCATGCTCTGCCAAGTGTTATCAGTTGTATAAACAAAAAGAGTGATCACATATTTTGTGCCCACGTGGCTTTTATGTTCTAACTTAGAATGCACATATAGCAATTAGAGAACTAGACAGTGTTAACAAGAAGTGCGAATGGGAAGTACTGAAAGTACTGAACTACTTTCTAAGTTAAGTATTAGCTTAAAGCATATGGACTTGCTAACATTATTTACTCTACAGGAGTTAGAATAATTAGCAAAGGGTAGAATATTCAGGGAAGGCTTCCTGCAGGAAAAGCAGAGATGAGATAAGCACTCAATTTCAACATGGACAGAACTGAACTCATCATCCACCTCCCTCAAGCCTTGTTCCCTTCCAAAGATGACTTTTCAGTGAATGGCTCATTGGTCAACTGTGACAAGCGATCCAGGAGCCCTTCCCAATACCTCTCTTTTACACTCAACCCTGATCTCCAATTACCAAATTTATTGATTTTATCTCCTGAAAAAGTTATATCTATCTGCTCTTCTTGATCTCTATTGCTACTTCCCAAGAATGAGCCTCTATCATCTCTTGCCTTCACAGTATTTACCTCACTTTGTAACTGAATATCTTTATAATTATTCCAATTCTAATTGGCAACATAGGCTTCATGATGGTGGAGACCATGTCTATTCTGCTCACCATCACTTTTTCCACTGCCTGCAATAGTACCTGGAACATAAGGAAGTAAAGAAATTGGCTAATGGAGCTAAGGTTCAATAAAAAGATGAGTGGGAGAAGAAAGAACAACTATGCCAGATTATGAAGAGCCCAGACCTGAAACAACAAGTTTGGCATTGTTCTAATTAGGAATAGGGCTGATACCATGTCCTTCTGAAGAAATAACAAGATGAGGAGAAAGTACTGATTTGTTTAATATGGTGCTTAAATTTGCTATTTCTATTAACTAAAAAAGGGGGGGCTAGCAAGATACACAACTTTATTTCCATTAACAATTAGGAATACTTTATGCTCAACATCGCTCAGCATCAGGGAAATCCAAATCAAAACCTCAGTGAGATACCACCTCACACCAGTCAGAATGGCTAAAATTAACAAGTCAGGAAATGACAAATGTTGGCAGGGATGCAGAGAAAGGGTAACCCTCCTACACTGTTGGTGGGAATGCAAGCTGGTGCAACCACTCTGGAAAACAGTATGGAGGTTCCTCAAAAAGTTGAAAATAGAGCTACCATATGATCCAGCAATTGCACTACTGGGTATTTACCCCAAAGATACAAAAGTAGGGATCCGAAGGGGTACGTGCACCCCGATGTTTACAGCAGCAATGTCCACAATACCAAACTGTGGAAAGAGCCAAGATGTCCATCGACAGATGAATGGATAAAGAATATGTGGTGTGTGTATATATATATATATATATATATATATATATATATATATATATATATACAATGGAATATTATGCAGCCATCAAAAGGAATGAGATCTTGCCATTTGCAACGACGTGGATGGAACTGGAGGGTATTATGCTGAGCGAAATAAGTCAAACAGAGAAAGACATGTATCATATGATCTCACTGATATGAGGAATTCTTAATCTCAGGAAACAAACTGAGAGTTGCTGGAGTAGGGGGTGGGGTGGGAGGGATGGGGTGACTGGGTGATAGACACTGGGGAGGGTATGTGCTCTGGTAAGCGCGGTGAATTGTGCAAGACTGTTGAATCTCAGATCTGTACCTCTGAAACAAATAATACAATATATGTTAAGAAAAAAAAAAAAGAAGATAGCAGGAGGGGAAAAATGAAGGGGGGGGAATTGGAGGCAGAGACGAACCATGAGAGACAATGGACTGAAAAACAAACTGAGGGTTCTAGAGGGGAGGGGGGTGGGAGGATGGGTTAGCCTGGTGATGGGTATTAAAGAGGACACATTCTGCATGGAGCACTGGGTGTTATGCACAAACAATGAATCATGGAACACTACATCTAAAACTAATGATGTAATGTATGGTGATTAACAGAACAATAAAAAAAATAAACAATTAGGAATACTTTATACACATAAAATATATAAAAGAAGAAATGCTACAAAAGCTGTAAGAGCTCAGCAGAAGTATGTCAGCTCCCACCTCTGCCCTCATCTTGCTCCATCTCAGTAGCACGTAACAACGCTGACCTTGGAAACCCTCCCCTCTCTTGGCTTCCACGTGGCTACTTTCTCACAGTTTTCCTGTTACTCATTCTTTGGCTGCTTCTCCTCAATTTCCGATGTTGGTTGTTGCCCTTCTTCCCGAACTCTAGATGCTGGAAGGCCTCAAGGTTTAGCTGAGGCCCCCCTTCTCTTTTCTCTTTCCACATAACTGAGTCCATTCAGCTTTAAACACCACACAGAGGCTCTGTCCCCTGACTATCTCTCTGTAGCTCCAGCTTTTCCCCTGAGCTCCAGACACCCTGACATCCAAAAATGGGTGCCCACGCAGCCTCTCAAGTGGAACAGATCTGCACAGATCTTTTATTCTGCCCCCACGTAACCCACAGGCACACACACACTGTTCTTCCCTCAGACTTTCCCGTCCACTACTGTCCACCTCATTACTAAAACCAGCATTCCAGGAGTCCTCTCTGCTTCCTCACTCATCTCACCACTTACACGTAATCCACCACCATGTATGCTAGCCTCTAAAATATGCCCTAGTGCTCTCTAATTCTATCTCTATGGCCACAACCCCAGTCATCGTTGTCTACTGCCTACACTTCTACAATAGTCTCGCTAGCTCTCCCCCCGTTTCCACTCCAGCTGTTTTCCAAATCATTCCCTAACAGTAGCCATAGTAATTCTTAAAAACACAGACCAGATCACATAATTTCCCTCCTTAAAACCACTCGATGGCTTCCCACTACTCATAGGATAACATCTAAACTCCTCACTATGGAATGTAAGGAATACATGACTTGGCTCTCCCTGCCACTCTTCCTCATTAGGATCGAGCCAGGGAGGCCATGTGCCTTTCTTCCCTCCAGGACTTTAAATTCTTTTATTTCTAGTTTTATTGAGGTATAATTGACAAATAAAATTGTAATTAAAGTGTGCAATGTGATGATTTGCTGTACATACACATTATGAAATGATTCCCCCCATTGAGTTAATATACACATCACCTCACATATTTACCTGTGTGTGTGTGTGAGAGAGAGAAAAAGAGAGAGAGAGAGAACATCTAAGTTCCGATTTCTCAGCAAATCCAGGCCTTTAAGAATTCTATTCTACCAGCTCAGAGTGCTATGCCCCTGGTTCCTCATTTTTTCATCCGTCTGCTCACAGAATCCTTCCCCAATAACCCTGTCTACAGTAGCCTCCACCCCTAACTCTCTCAACTCCCTGTTTGTTTCAATGAACATAATATAACCCACAACTCTTGTTTAGCTGTACAGTGGTTATTATCTGGCTTCCCCACTAGAATATAAGCTTCAGGAGGGTAGGAATGCTGTCTTTCCTCTTAATCAGTATATCCCAACGCCCACTATAGTGTCTGGAACATGGTGGTATTTTTTAAAATATCTGTTAAATGAACAAAAAATAGTCCTATTTCATGAATAAAAACTCCTTTCCCCCTTCTAAGAACTTATGTGTGTCCATTATGCTCCTAATATTATTCCCTGGGCCAAAAGATGAATTGTTTATAGATGGTGCTATTTAGCTTCATCCCAAATTTATATTTAAGAGACCACAGTATAATTTGTATAGTTTACAAGTCTGAAGGGGAAGAAAAAGAAGACAGTTAATATAATGAAACAAAGGAGAACTGAGCAAAGTTTAGAAATGGGAAGGTGGCAGCAGAAACGAAAGGGCAGACAGTTCAACTGAGATGAATATGAGGCTACAAGGTCCCTGAGGAAACAGGAAAACAGAAGAGGATACAATTCATCCACCAACTGTCTCTGGGATACCCACTGCATGACAGGCACTGAGCTGAGTATATGGTAGTAAATAACATAGACATGGTCCCTCTCCTCATGAAACTGATAGTACAGTGAGATAAATATTAAATAAATACACAATGAAGGTATAACTATGAACTATGTTTCATGCTATGAAGAAAAATCTGAGAGGTCATGAGCAAGAATGATAAGGGTCACAGAAGACCTCTCATGGGAAAGTGATCTATTACTTGGGATAAATTAGCTGGTGAGCATGTAGATCTGTGGCAGGGGGTAATTTCTGGGGGGTGGATAAAGGACAGTATTTGAGGCAAAGAGAAGAGCATATGCAAAGACCAGAGGCAGGAAAAATCTTAATGTGTGGAACTGAAGGGAGACTAATATGCCAAAGGAAGAAAGGGTAAGAGGAACTGTGGGGAAACTCCTGGCAGAGAAATGGATGGAGGGAGAGAGGAAGCAGAGTCATGCAGGGCAAGGTGACAAGTCTGAGTTTCATCCTAAGACCAAGTATGTCTTCTGAGAAAGAACAGAAAGACAAAAGATGAATAAAATTGTAAAAATTTTAAATAAACCAATGGGAAATAGAGTTTGCTTTGGACAGCCTTGTTCTTCACAGTAGAGAAGGAATGATGGCTTCTGTACAGTTTGGAAAAGAAGAGGAAGGAGCTTGAGCAAAATCACAAGAATTAACTTCTGCTGGGAATGAGATAGAAAATCCAACAAAAACAAGCAAATAGAACTCTGATTAGCAGAGAAAGACCCAGGTGAAATCACACAGCAAGAGAGGAAAAGAAGCACTTGGGTCAGTTTTATGATTAATTTTAGCAATAATTTCTGGTCCCAGAGTAGATCCAAGAAAAGCCAAAGATGTACTCAGTACTAGAGACTGACAAGGGATCTAGGATAGAAATTCATGAAGTTCCATAAGGCAGAGCAAAAAGGGCTAGTGAGAGGCAGATAGAGGTGGAGTAGCTATGTTGGAAAGTGGGGTTGGAAGGAGGAGTAGAGAACTAGGTGACAGGAAACTGGGAAAGAGAGGAGATAATGTTCAGGTGAATGATTCAATTCAAATCAAATTCACAAGGATATGTTGAGCATCTTCTGCATCCCAATTATATTAGATTCTAGGGATGAATTCTAGCAAAATGAATGACAGTCTCTGCCCTCAGAGATGTCATAGTCTCATAAGCTGATGTCAACAGAGAGCAAACATCTAATAATGACTGATGGGATAACACAGAAATAAGAATAAACTCAAAATAAAAATAATATGAAAATTGTATGATACAAAATGTTCTAATGATCACTATAAATATTTAGAAAATTTATTTATTAGGAAAACTTCTCAAGAATTACTTTGGTTTCTCTTCTAAAAATTGAAACACATTCTTTCATCACAAAGCTTTAGGGGGCCGCCCCACATCGGGCTCCCTGCTCAGCGGTAAGCCTGCTTCTCCTTCTCCCACTCCTCCTGCTTGTGTTCCCTCTTTCACTGTCTCTCTCTCTGTCAAGTAAATAAATAAAAATATTAAAAAAAAAAAAAAAGCTTTAGGGGCACTTGGGTGGCTCATTCAGTTGAGCAGCTGGCTCTTAATTTTGGCTCAGGTCATGATCTCAGGGTCATAGGATTGAGCCCCACATTGGGCTCCACGCTTGGTGGAGTCTGCTTGAGATTCTCTCTCCCTCTCCCTCTGCCCGTCCCCTCCTTGTGCTCTCTGTCTCTCTCTCGCTCTCAAATAAATAAATAAATCTTTAAAAAAAAAGTGTAGCGCCCAAATAAAATATTAGTAATAACAAACTTAACTATAATATTATATAACTAAACAATTATTTTAATGAGTCACACAAGGCATCTGTCCCAAATAACAAAATATGCCCTCCCCTGATTTCACTAAATGAAGGAAAAGAGAAAGAGGCTTTAGTCGTAAGAAAGATATAGGCACAAATGCCAAATATTAATTGGCACTCTTTCCTCTTACCCTGACTTACTTTTTTGCATTGCATTTTCATTATCTGAAATTTGTTTCCCTGTGTATTGACTGCCCCCTACCAGAATGAAAGCTCCAAGAGGGGACGGGTTGTGTTTGTCTAGTATATCACTACGCCCCTAGTACCCAGAACAGTGCCTGAAACTTAGTAAGTACCCAACAAATTTCACCTTGGAATCTCAATCATGGCTTGGTACATGATGTGTTTTTCAATGGAAATAATGAAGTGTGAAGTGTAAAATTTATGAATTGTTAAAATGTATAAATTATAAATGATTTTCCACAAGTTAACATGTTAATTTTAAGAAATTAAAATCTGGTGTTTTACCTAATTTTGAAAGATTTTTTTATCTCTTAAAAATATGTAAAACATGGAACATCAGGTAACTTACACAGTCACGTACACTGACTAAACATCTCTCTTGACAAGGTATGCTGTATTGAACTTGATTTTTTTCACTGAAACCCACCAGATTTCTATACAGAGCCCTTAATATTTGCCACTGCATTTGCTCATAACCAGAGAGCCAGTAAGCTGGAGCCTTGTATCCCTTGCCATGCTATTCACCGGTACATTGTATTTGCTTCTTGTTTTATGGTTGCAGTTACTTCCAAGTTTATTTTTAACAAATGACAAAAGTATCTTAGAGCAACCAATATGCTAAATAAAAATCATCCTATTGGTATTAACATAAATCATGGCTTCTGAAAGCTAGAGAGTGACATCACTTTATTTTTTGGTAACATTTTCCACATGACACTGGGATATGGCTCTGAAAGCAGACTTGAAAGAAATATAAAAATTCTGGCAACCAAAATATTTATTTTTAAATAAAAAATTAAACATTTTAAAAACTAAAAGCTACTTTTAAAAAAACATAGAGTTTAGACATATGTACAGAAGAATACAACTAAAGGTGTTTTACTTTTTAGAACTGGAGATTTCTATGCTCTAAGAACCACCAGAAATGAATCATTTTTCATTTTAATTTTTAATTGTTTAAGAATTACCCACATTATACATAAATCAGAAGGGATTGACTATTCCAATAATTTACTTGAATAAACACATTAAAAATGAGGTTTCTTTAAATAAAGTTTAGTATAAAAAGATTTTTTAAAAGGTTGGCAGCATGGACCTGGCTCCCCTCAGGATGACAATTCAAAGTGAAAGAACATTCTCTTTACTTCCTAGGGCTGTTCAGTGTCATCAGAGTGTTATTCCTATTTTAGGGCAGGTGTATTGGCCTGAATTAAAAATGACTAAGACATAGGAATGGGTCAAACTGTATTGTCTGCCCTATCTATCTGTGGATAGTCTCATTATGCATATGTTTTAAGTTTTTAAATGAAAATAACATTATATGAAATAAGTCTTAACGACTGTCTCATATAAGTCACTGATTGATGAATTGTTCTTAAGCACTTAAAATACTTTATCCAGCCACCCTAAAATCTAAAGAAAAATGAAAAACAATAAATACAACTTTAATACTATTCATCAATTTACACTGAAAGCAGATAAATGTATCCTTCTTATTGTTGAAGATGTAATTCCTTGGACAGATAGCTGATATTAGGAGTAAAAGTTGAAGGGAAGAAAACAGGAAGTATGTTTGTTACAATTTTGAGGTGAATCAGTAAAACCTTACTGTTGAAGACAGAGCCACTGCAGTAGCCAAAGCTGATGGGGGGGGTTAAAGGTTGAGGGGAAGAAAACTGGACAAATTGTTACCAGTTTGTGGTGAATCTGAAGAAATCCCTTCACATTAGCAACTGCTGGAATAAATACGAATTTTTTCATCCTCCTATTTGATGATAAAACAACCCCAAATGTGAATAGAATATGTGAGAAAATTTCTTTTTTATAGAACGCACAGTCCCAGAAATAATTATCTTCCTGAGGGATGCTCCAGTGTACTGAGATGCTCTTTCTTTTGGCCAACATATGCAATTTTTAAAGATGCTGCAAATTACATAGAGTTAGGGTTTCTATTGTAATATTTTCTATCAGAAAAGACAGCTCACATTTAGAGCTGGGTGAGGGTAAGAATGGGCATTTTACAGATCCATCCATATGACATGACTAAAGACAGAGGCATAGTGATGTCCTTTAAAAGTTATGTAATTTATTTTTTTAATTTTTTATTTATTGATTTTTTATTTTTTAAAAGTTATGTAATTTATCACCCTGCTTTCAGGTAGGGTTTCTCCCAAATTATTTTTAAACTGTCGAGTATCCACATTAGTTTAAACATCTGCAAGAAAGGAAATTCCTCGAACTTCCCTGGTATTTGATTCCTGTGTTAACAGCCCTACTTCTAAGAACTGGCCTTTGGTTATCCCATTGTAATTAGTTACCAGCCAGCTTGTCTATCGACAAGTATTTGCTAAGTACACACAGGGAGAGTGTCGTTCTGTTAGGTCTTTGATGGTAGACCTTTCCCTATAGTTACTCCTAATTGCTTCTCTTGTCAAATGCAACTCTTAATCCTGGTTCAAATATTCTCCCACTAAACTTCCATTAGTCCTATTATAGACTCCCTATTACAATGGATAAGAAGGAGCAGCCTATTAAAAACTGAATGTTTTCTTTATTTATACAATAAAGTTCGATGTTCAAAACAATTTTGAAATAGTATGTTGTTTCAAATCCAGGAGGTGTTATCTCAAAATTTCAAGTGAGGAAACTATGGCCTCAGAATAGTAAGTATCTGCACAATTACTAAATGGCTGACTTGTCCTTCCCAGAGTGGCTCATGCAAATCAACTTTAATTTGCCACCTCATCATTCACCCCTTCCTGCTTTCTCACGGATCATTATAAGACTTTACTTTTCCAAAACTCATCAGCTGCGTTTCACTAAATTTTCCTTTTTAAAAATTTCCATAGGGCGCCTGGGTGGCTCAGTTGGTTAAGCGACTGCCTTCGGCTCAGGTCATGATCCTGGAGTCCCAGGATCGAGTCCCGCATCGGGCTCCCTGCTCAGCGGGGAGTCTGCCTTTCCCTCTGACCCTCCTCCCTCATGCTCTCTCTCTATCTCATTCTCGCTCTCAAATAAATAAATAAAATCTTTAAAAAAAAAAATTTTCCATATATTCCCAACTTATATCTAGGTCCTCATTTTTTCTCTTCTTAAATACTCTTCAGTTTATCTATATTCTAGATTATTCCTCTGCCTCCTCAAAGTTTCCCACTTAACATGAATGCTGCACTTTAGCATTCTCATCTTGCCACCACCCCTTGACCTTCAAACACCTCTAAATATCATTTTTTTAAAAGATTTTTTATTTTTTATTAGAGAGAGAGAATACAAGCAGGGGGAGCAGCAGGCAGTGGGAGAGGGAGAAGCAGGCTCCCCACTCAGCAGGGAGCCCGTTGCGGGGCTTGATCCCAGGACCCCGGGATCATGACCTCAGCCGAAGGCAGACGCTTACCCCTCTGAGCCACCCAAGCGCCCCTCTAAATATCATTTCTGAACAGAAGGAGAGAAAAGAAATAACAACCCAGACCATAGCCTACTTCTTCCATCTGCCCTCCTATGTTCCTTCCAGTTACAGAAGGATCTTTGCTTGGGATTCTCCCATCCTTGATAGTACTGACATCATCTATTGTGGGGATTCCCTAAAATTCCCTCTTCCGGGACGCCTGGGTGGCTCAGTCGGTGAAGCGGCTGCTTTCGGCTCAGGTCATGATCCCAGGCTCCTTGCTCAGTGGGGAACCTGCTTCACCCTCTGCCTGCCGCTCCCCCTGCTTGTGCTCTCTCTCTCTCTCTCTGACAAATAAATAAATAAATAAAATCTTTTAAAAATTTTTTTAAAAATTAATAAAAATTTAAAAAAATTCCCTCCTCCCTATAGAATCCACTTCTTGTCCCAGATTTGTGGTTCTGCAGCTAAATCCCAAATCTAGTGTTTCCCTCCCTATGCACTCTCTCAGAGGTTTCATCCAATTGCAAATTTTTTTTTCTTAGATTTTATTTATTTTTGCAAGAGAGAGAGAGTGCAGACACAAACGGGGGGGGAGGGCGCAGAGGGAGAAGCAGACTCCCCGCTGAGCAGGGAGCCCCATGCAGGACTCCATTTCAGGACCCTGGGATCATGATCTGAGCCGAAGGTAGACTCTTAACGGACTGAAATTGCAAAGTTTTAATGATGACTCTAAAGGTCAGGATACAAAAATCTACTTTTCAAGCTTCAGTATATCCCTTAAGCTAGAATTCCTCAGATCCAGCTGTTGACACACATCCCCTCTTGGATGCATCTCAAGTTCATTGTACTTGAAATGAAGCACATTATCAATAACAAACAAAATTCACTTGCCAACTTAATCCGTTCCATCAATGGCAACTAAAAAACTTGATGGACTATCTGTATTCTCCCCTGTTTGTCACACTTCCCTTCATCCTGCATACCACGCTCAGATTAGTACTTCTAGAACACTGCTTTTTGTATCACTTATAGCTTATGAACCTATACTAGCTCCCATTACCATCTGCATTTTGCTCAATCTCTTTTTTTTTTTTAAAGATTTTATTTATTTGACAGAGAGAGACACAGCGAGAGAGGGAACACAAGCAGGGGGAGTGGGAGAGGGAGAAGCAGGCTCCCCGCAGAGCAGGGAGCCCGATGTGGGGCTCGATCCCAGGACCCTGGGATCATGACCTGAGCTGAAGGCATTCGCTTAACCAACTGAGCCACCCAGGCGCCCTTGCTCAATCTCTTTTATCTAGCTTTTCAAGTTCTTATATCAAGTAGTGTTTACTGATCTACTCAAATAAATGTCTAATCTGAAACTTAGCCAGTTTACTTACAGACCCACATCTCCTTGCTCAGATCACTAACTCTATGTATATTATCTGCCATCACCCTTTTAAAAGTCCAAAACTTATTCTTAGTTTAAGACTTATCCTCTTTTATGAAAAGCTCCACTGATTCATTCTAAAAATGTAAGGTAAACCAATGTCAATTTCCTATTTTTGATACTATACTACAGTTATATAAAATGTCACCATCAGGGAAAGCTGAATGAAGGGAACATGGGATTCTATGTAATATTTTTGCATCTTGTTGTATTGTTCAAAATATTATAGATATTTTATATTATTTCAAAATAAAAAGTTTAAAAAATATAGAGTGGGCATCAACTATATATATGGCAGGCATAAGTGGGGTGCTGAGGTCACAAAGAAGAATACAATACATACTGAGCCTTCCATGCATGTTTACCTTCTATCTGGGAATGTTATGGACTGAACTGTGTCCTCCCCCAAATTCACAGACTGAAGGCCTAACCCCCAAAATGACTGTGGTTGAAGACTGGGCCTTTAAAGAGGTAATTAAAGTTAAATGAGGTCATAAGGGTGGGGTCCTAATCCAAAAGAACTGGTGTCCTTACAAGAGGAGGAAGAGGCACTGGGAGTGTACACATATAGAGAAAAAGGCCATGTGAGGACACAGATAATAGGTGGCCACCTGCTCACCAAGCAGACAGACCTCAGGAAAACCAAACCTGCCAGCACCTTGATCTTGGACTTCCAGTCTCCAGAACTGTGAGAAAATAACTTCTGTTGTTTAAGTCACCCAGCCTGCTATGGCAGACTTAATAGACTAATATAGGAGTGAGGGATGAAGTAAAAATATTAAATGATAAGCACTATAATAGCCATGTGCCCAGAGACCAAGGAGCACAGATGAGAGAGGGACTAGCACTGCCAGGAGGACTAGGGAATGTTTTGTGGAACATCATTTCAGCTGAGTCTTCATAAATTAGTGGTAATTTTGCCACCAGCCAAAGCCTGACTCTCTAAGCCAAGAAAATTACAGAAGCCTGCAAAGCATGGTGCATTTGGAAAATATTGAATACTGCAGTATTGGTAAAGAATCTTAAGGATGAAAGTGTAAGAGATAACAGCTAGAAGGATAATGTTGGTCTATTTCATAAAGAATGTGTACTTCAGGCTTAAGACTTTTGATTTAATGTGCTAAGTAATAGAGAGCTGTAGAATGTTTTCAAGCAGGTAAGTAACATACTCAGGTCCCTATTTTTGCAAAGAAACTCATACTCATGGAAAACTATGAATTCATTACAGATGTATGCAGATTTAGCTACAAAAAATACTCACTAAATTGTTTATCATACTAAAATCAGAAATTGTATATTTGACAAAAGGGGACTGATTAAGTATGTAGCTATTAAAATATGTATAATATTTAATAATGCAATAATGATTTAATGAGTTTTTAAAGTGGGTTATAAAGTAGTAGGTTCAGTATGACCCAATTTTATAAAACAAAAGTATATATGCGAAATAAAAAACTGGAAAGATATGTATACACATACACACACATAGAATATATATATGTATATACACATACATAAATCTATATATAGCAGCATTTGTATCTATTTCAGGGTGGTCAGATTATTGGTAATTTTAATCTTTTTTTCCCCATCTGAATTTCCTAAATTTCTACAAAACATATTTTATCTGTGTATTAAAGATATGAGTCATTTTTTAATAACTTCATTAAAACATAATTTACACTTTTAAAACATATATTCAGTGGTTTTTAGTACATTCACAGAGTTGTGCAGCCATCATGCAACCTAATTTTAGAATACTTTTCTCACCCAAAAGGAAATCCCATACCCATTAGCTCTCACAAGCCATTTTTCCACCCCTACCCTACCCCTAGCCCTGTGCAACCACTAGTATACTTTCTGCCTCTCTGAATTTGCTATTCTGGACATTTTATATGAATGGAATCATATAATATATGGTCTTTTGGACTGGCTTTCTTTCACTTAGTATAATGTTTTGAAGATTCATCCATGTTGTAGAATATTCCACTATATGGATGTGCCACATTTATTTATCCATTCATCATTGATAAATATTTGGATTGTTCCCATTTTGAGCTATCATGCTGCTATGAACATTCATAAGTTGTTTGTTTTTTATGGTAGTACTAAAAATAAAGGAGGAATGTTAATTCAAGAAGACTACTGGTAGGCCATTTTAATAGCAATAGGAGACAAGGGCATTAAGTAAGGTAATAGCAGTGTGGACAGTGAAAAGAGATACATTTGGGAGGTGACACCATCAAGTTTTGGTGACTGACTGAACAGGAGGAATAAAGGAAACAGAGGGTCAAGGCTGTTCTGAGGCCCCTGGCCGGGGCACTGGGTAACATCATCCACTGAGATGAGACATGCAGAAGGAGGTGAGGTGCACTCAGGCACATAGAAGTGGAGAGGCCTGTGGGATACTGATGGAGACACATGAAACCTGGAAGAGAAGCTAGACAGAAAGATACAAACAGAAATCATGGAATGCAGGTGGTAGTTGGATGAGACTGTCCAGGATAGCATGAAGATGGAGTACCAATGGTCGAGAGACAGAAAAAGGGACAAGAAGCCACAAAGCAGACAGGAAAAGACAGGCCTGAGGAGGACAAGGACAGTTTCCAACAGTGAAAGAAAAGCCAAGTAATAAAAATGTTCTAAGGAAATAGTCTCAGTGTAAAAGGGTATAGAGCAGCCAAATGAGTTGTAGGCAAAGTGTTCACCAGATTTAGCAATTATGAGGTCATTCATGGAAAGGTGAAAAAGTTACTTAGAGATCAATAACTGGCATAATTTAGCCTACTTTGAGAGAGGAGATGAGATGGGATGGAGGCAGAATCCATAACCTGGCTGCACACATTTATACAAGGAGTCCTGGGCGGGAAAGCACTTGGGCTCATTTATCAGGATGGAAATATAAATAAGCCCCATAAACACATGGTCATTGCCTTTGAACAACTTATTTCCTTTTGGGAATAAAAAACCATTAATTTTCCTGGTTTATGAAATGAGTCCTTGGTTTTTCCTTACCACCATTTCTGATACAATTACAGTTGTTTTCTGGGTAGTACTTTTGATCATGGTCCCTTCTGATGAGTTATATACATTTTTTGTAGGAAAATGTACACAGTATATGGAAAAGAAAGAATAGGAGGACAGTGCCTGTAACTCCACCACCCAGGGTAATTACCATTAACACGCACCTTGGTTTATATGCTTCTGGACCAGATATTGAGAAGTATGTAACTGAAGCTCAATCTTTTGTTTCCTGCCTTTGCTGACTTAGAATGACCTATCCTGCCTCCACATCTATGTATCTACCTTTATTTCCTTCTGTGTTTTGTGATCTCATTTTTTTATACTTAAATCTCTTAGCTATCTGAAATGTGCTGTAGCACATGGTATGGACTAGGTAATCTATTTTTTTTCTCCAAACAGCGGGCCAGTTCCTAGCACCATTTTAAAACTCACCCTGTCCTCTCTCCATTGCTTTGAAATGTCACAGAAGCACATGAGGTCTGAGTTCAGATTAGCACATTCTAAATTCTTATATATTTAATTGGCAGAGAGGGAGGTAGATTTTCCTGCTTATAGAAGTTCTGATTATCCCAAATGTAGTCACAGAAAAGCAAAAGCATAACACAAAGATATTCACTCAAAAACTAACAGACTACTTATAAAATTAGTTTCTCCTCAAGTATCTTTCCACATTTAACACTAGATGAATCCCTGGCTGCTATCAACTTTTTACATGGGTCCATCTCTCACCAACTGTTGTAAATTGTTGCAAATACAGCATAAATGGGCTGCAGAGGGAAATTATAAATCCTGCAAACGATGCAAGATTTAAAGCAGCCTAAGTGTCATTAGAGATGCAAGGACAGTGACCAGTGAAAATCTGGCAATCATTCCAATTAATCAAGAGAAGAAAACTGACCAGAGGATGTCAGGATAGATGTTTCTGGAGAAAATGATTTGCATATGAAAGGATTAAGAAAGACCCCACCTAGGGAAATGGATGATGCCTTGGAATATTTTTTCCTAAAAAGGACACTCTTTGTAAAGGTGCTTATAAGGTCAAATGTGAGTATCTATCAACATGCCAAAAACAAACAAAAACAAAAATCACACAAAATTCTTTCATTGTTGTCTCTAAGAATTAGCACATAATTGTAGGCATAACATAAATTTTGGCAAATACATGATAAAATAAATTTACTATTAATTTTAACTGTAACTTATTTTTCAACTGAACCTTTTTATTTTCCCAAATAAAAACAATAAAATGTTGGTTCCAGTTTCAGGTAGTCTTCTTCTAATACCAATTAGTCTCAAACCTTCCAGACTTTAATCAATTTTGAATGTTCTATTTGGTGTATCAAGCTCCCTTGTTGCAACTGCAACACTGTCATTCAGTGTTACTTTATAATAAGTATCCCAAAAAGGCAAATTTTACACTCTTCTTTTTTAAAATATCCTGTCTGATCTTACATTTTTTTCTCTTGTAACTCTAGAATTCTTTTATCAAATTCTCACAAGTGCCTTTTAGATTTTAGATTAGTATTTATAATAATTATTAATAGAAACTCACATTTAGTGAGAATTTGCTGTGTCAAGCACTTACTCAGCATTTTCCAAGTACTATTATATTTAATTTGGCTAAAAACTCTGGTAAAGTACCGTTATTATTCCTATTTATAGTTGAAAAAAAATTGAGAAGCCAACAAGCTAAGAAACTTGTCCTATATTATATATCCGCTGAAGGACCAAGCTAGCTTCATGTACTTCTGAAGTCAAAGTTCACTTCACAATAGCACAGCTGACCCTTGATCAATGCAGGGGTTGGGAGTGGCAACTCCCTGTGCAGTGGAAAATCCATATATGACTTCTGACTCCCCAAACACTTATTAAGATGACTGGAAGCCTTACCAATGACATAAACAGCTGACCAGAATACATTTTGTATGTTGTCTATCTTATATATTATATTCTTATAATAAAGCAAGCTAGAGAAAAGAAAATGGTATTAAGAAAATCATAAGGAAGAGAAAATACATTTACAGAACTGTACTGTATTTACCAAAAAAAAAAAAAGTCTGCATAAAAGTGGACCTGTGCAGTTCAAACCCATGTTGTTCGAGGATTGACAGTATTTTACCATTTTGGAACTCACTCCTTTTTTAAACAAAAATGAACAGATTCAGAAGCTATTTAGTAATTTTTCCTGAGGCCTTTCCTATGTTGAATTTGTCTAAATTTCTTAAATGAAAGACTTCAAACTTATAAAAAATCAAATAAAGTGTAAAATCAACAGCTAGATCACACTGACAGTATGAAAGTAAACACCAAATGCCTTACCAAGCATCTAAGTGAGACCTGAGAAAGCTAAACTTAAATGCTACTGAAATGGGTCATTTGGAAGAAGCCTCAAAATAACATCAACCCTTAAGGCAAAAAGGTCATTAACTCAAATTTAAAATACTAAAAAGTGGGAGTTTTAAATATATCTCCGCAAAGGATAGAATAGATACCTTATTCAAATTTTTACTCTCTATTTTCTCCTACCCACTTAATATAGTAAAAATGTACAAAATACTAATTTTGGGGGGGTCCATATCACATCTCAGAGTGAGTTTTCTGACCCATACCTGTAAAAAGGCTCATCTTATTTATCAAACTGTCTTTGCTTTCTTCTTCCACCCCAGATTGTCTTCCTTAAGGCCCAGGAATCCAGCAGTGCCAAAGCAAATACAATTGAAGCTCTGGCCCATTGCAACTTCTGATTCATTTGATCACATTAAGAGAACAGTCTCTTGAGGCACTTGACCAGCCTAGATCGTCCTTAAGCCTTTTTCTCTGCTGAGCTTGCTGTGCCTGCCCTGTTGTGGGGCCCACACCATCTGCTCTCCAAGCTTCCATTTGATGGGCCATCATAATCCTCTCCACTTCTTGCGGGGCAAAGCATCACTTAGACACATGAGGGTTAAAAACCCATACAGACGGGCACCTGGATGGCTCAGTGAGTTAAGCATCTGCCTTCGGCTCAGGTCATGATCTCAGAGTCCTGGGATGAAGCCCCGAGTCGGGCTCCCTGATCAGCGGGAAGTCTGCTTCTCCCTCTCCCTCTGCCTCTCCCCCCACTGGTGTCTCTCTCTCTCGTGGTCCCTCACTCTCTCTCAAATAAATGAAGTCTTTGAAAAAAAAAATGAAAAAAACCCCATACAGAAATGATAAAAAGCTCCAGTATTCATGAGGTTAAAATGACTCGTCTCCAAATACCATAAGTTAGGCCCACCTATGTATGCATTAAGTTTTACATATGTGCTTGAGAGAGTCAAGTCTTCACTATAATTAGGGCCAGTAAAATATCATCCTAGACACTGAGGTCATAAAAGGAAGCCTCTGGCCATCTAAGGTAAATCTTCCAGCCTCAAGCACCTACAGGGACAAACCAGGTAACAAACGTGTATAAGAAAGCCAGGTAAGTATTCACATTTCAATTTTTTTTTAAAACATCACCCTGGTGGCTTTCTGTGACTCTCGCTCTAAGGGGATGTATACAGCTGAGATTAGAGAAAGGACATTTAATGAAAGTGCAATATTCCCCAGCAGAAAAAAATGTGAATCCAGAGCTACAGGTAGGAGACAGTTAAGTTTGATGGTTCTACAATTAAAAAAAGACATATACCCAGAAAAGGGTGAGCTAAATCTTGATAGAGCATCTGAAGGTTTATAAAGGCAAACAGGAGAAATGTGAGGCAAAAAGTCCATAAGGTCATTCCCAGTGGGAAAGATTTTCAAACTCTGGATGCCAGGGAGGATGTTGTCATCATGGCCTTTACTGGAGCAAAGAAAGGGCACGTCCAAGGTGCCGGGCTCATAAAGTCATGAGGCTAGAAAAGACCAAGGGTTTTTTATTCTGAGATGTTTATCCATCTACCATTTAATAGGGAACATGGTAAAATGACACACACTCCTGCCTTGTAATACCAACCACTAAGTCACTTCATCTTCCTAGGCCTCAGTTACCTCAGCTGTTAAGGGAGGGAGGTGAACCGGATGATTTCTGAGTTCCTGCCCAGCTTTTAAAAAAAGATCATGTCTGTGAAAAATGCTTGTAGGCTTATGCGTTCGGTAACCCACTCCTTTCTAATATGCCACTTTCCCTTTGTGTATTCTGAAACAACTATTACAGCTACACTAACACTGTAAATTGCACAATTACTGGCTTGAAGTAGCACAGTATTTCTTATTATCTCTGTGATGATGGGGATCATGGCACCTACAGAGATAATAAAAATGAAGTGCAAAATAAAGATCAATCTTTAACATATTCCTCATAGCAAAGAAAAGACACTGTATGAAACTGTTTCTGCTCTTTTCCTCCCACACTGCTAGACTGATTTGAGTGAAAAGAAGGCCAGATCAAGAACTGCTTACACAGAAGGAAGCTCAGGCTGGAAATGTGTTTGTACCACTATGGGCTGTGTGGTCCAGAGGGAAGCACAGTGGGCTAGATTTGGATTCTAGACTGAACCCTTCTGGTCACCATATAACTCTGCGCAAGATATTTAGCTTTTCCTAAATCCGTTGTCTGTTTACAAAACAGCAATAACTCTACATGTTTCTTCTACCTCAGAAATGTGCTAAGTATAGAAATAAGTGTGTGAAAAATTTGAGTTCTAAGGAGGAAATGTATTATAGGCAATAATGGAGCATGTTAATGACAGAGAGCACTGATTTAACAATTTTTTGAAACTCACTACCATAATTAGATCAAAGCAAGCAGGACAGAGTCACTCAACCAGAGTCAAAAACTGGGTCAAGCAGAAGCAATGAAGACTTTGACAGAGCAGCACAGATGCACAAAGCCTCAGTCTCCCCAGTGGACCGACCTCGGCTAGACTGGGCATGAGAGGCACAGACCTGGCTTATAGACTCCTGGTTTGTGAACAAATACATTTTCTATCTACCTGCATTTTTTCATTTCTCCCTCCCTCCCTTCTCTTCCTCTTTGCTGTGCCCCTTCCTTCCACACATCAAAAATTCTGCCCTGAGGGCTTATGTGGACATAGCCCTCAAGATGCTTCTGAACCTAGTTATTTAAACAAATGACTAAAGTTTCATAATCAATAAATGTGACTAAGGGAGCATCTGTTCTCTCCAGGTGTCAAGGTCTTTGCTCACAGCATTGCCACTGGCTATTCTCGAAGAGGCTCGGGCAGGGAGGCAGAGAACAAAGCGCAGGGTTGCCCAGGCCTGCACTGACCGGTAGGTATGCCAGCCAGTCAGGGGGCCGCTCCCACCTCTTTCTTAAGTGTTCTCTTTTATATATTTGTCCTTCTCCCTCAAGCTTCCTTTGTTTTTCTAATTGGCAAGGAAGGAGGGAGAGCCATGTACTGAGTGCTAATCATAGTAAATATTTTTCATTTACTATCTCATTAAGCCTAAATATTTATTTCTTACAAATATAATCCTGTAATAGGGGACAGAAGACAGATGAGTAGAGGCCAAAGGACCAGTTGGGAGGATGTGAACAAGGCAAGAGGAAGAGGGCCTAAATTAAGACAAACTATATTAGAACTGTTTCTATGTGGAAAGACATTTCTATTCTGAAATGGTCATATTAGAAAATTCTTTTGGAATAAAAGTTAGGTTCTATCCAAGTGTAAATAAGGTAAAAAAAGATTTCAAATCATGGAATATAGCCACCCATGATGCCAAATCAACTATTCCCCCCCATGTATATCTGTAACAATGGTAAGAATTACAGCTTTACTTTTTGAGTGTGTCTCAAGCCCAAACATTGTGCTAGGTGCTTTACAAACATTTAAGGCCCCAGTGACAAGGAGGGCATTATTATACCTACTTTCAAAAGGAAGAAACTAAGACTCTGGAAAGTTAACTAACATATCCAGCGTCATATAAGCGGTAAGGGATAAAGGCAGGACCCAAACACTGGTCTGTCTGCCTCCAGAGTCTGTCCTTATTAGATTATGCTATGCTGTCTCCATGTTTATCTTTTTAAGTTTTTGCTTGCATTCCTTTTTACTTCTAGGAATGCTGATTGAGGGGAAAAGGAAGCAAGAGGAAGAGCATCAGCATGCGGGGGAGGGGCATATAAGGCATGTGAGAAGGAAGAAGAGAAAACCATATCACTTCTCATACCATGGTCCTGGCTTTAGAAGGAAATAGATACTACAGCTGTTGCACTGAATTAATGCATTTACTTTATGTTCTTTGCTGTTGCCGTAAGACAGACCACTAAGAGGGAAGAAGGACATGGGAGCTGCTGCCCCCAAGGGACCCAAGTGTAGCACCATTGATTGCTTAGCCCCTCTGACCATGGAAAGGGCTGACCAGGATGCCCATGGCCAGCACTTACTGCTCATGTTGGGGCAAGCTGGATCTCTCTCTACCTTGGCCTGTAGGTGCCATGTCTCTGCAGCCTGTTCACATCTCCTGATCCGTCTTTTTCTTTGTCTCTTGCCCCCCTTATTCTGATGACCACAGTCCAAGCAAACAGCAGTAGGGATGGGACTCACTCATCTGGATTACATTAGCTGCTTGTATTATGCTATTTACATTTATGAAATATGGTATCGCGAGACCACATTTAGTAAAACTTTTTCTTAAAAATAGTTTTATTCTCTAATCCACTTTTTATTGGTTAGAAGCAAAACAAAATGGATCATATATTTAAAAGCAGAGGGAAGAAAAAAGACATACCATTCTAGAAATGTCTAGCAAGCAAATACCCCAAGAATATTTATCCAAGTGGTTACTCTGGGATATCTGAAGGGAAATGTGAAAGCAATTTTCTTGGCTATCATCACTTTAATATGAAATGTAAACCCCAAATACAACCTCAGGCACATTCCTTTAATTTGGGGAAAGTAGTCGTGCTTAGGGAGCATGGACAAAGCTCTTACCCGGCAAGACCATGGTCTGCGGAGCCGCTGCATCTGTACTCAAGCAGAGACGTCCACCTTTGGCTAATCTATCACAGAGCAAGGTGATATGTTTCTTCAGTCGGCTTGTGTCTTTGGGCATGTTCAGCTGGCTGCTGAGGTTCAAAGCCTGCTCCTTCGAACTCTTTGATAGGCAAGTCTTCAAGAGGTGGGAAATGGCAGCATCCACTGTTTCTTCCCAGCCCTGGATGCAAAAACCAATTTTGAATTTACCCAAAGATGAAAAATGAGCAAAGGAGGCACTTGACTGTTAACCAGGTTATAAGATGGCTTGTTTATATCCAAGTGTTGGAGGCCTTTCGAGAATTTGCTTTCTGGACTATTTCATAATAGTCTGGTTTCAAACTCTAGCTCTGTCAGCTGTTTGACCTTGAGCAAGTTACTTAATTCCTCTTAGCCTCATCCTTATCTACAAATGAGGATACTAAGAGTCTGCAGCTCCAAAGGCTGAGGTGATTGACTGAGATGATATAGGAAAATCATTTAGCCCTGTGCCAGACATAAGTCATAAATAACAATAACAATAATCATCTCAGGTATATTTGATGATCTGGATCCTGAAACTGCCAGGATTATACTTCATTTGTTTTATCTTTCTGCTCAAGGAGAATTGGCCAGCACAGAAAGGACCTTTTGAGATCTTGGGGGAAACTGGAATGAAGAGAAAACCCCGGTGTCTCTCTCAGCTAGTGGTCCCACAGCCTTGGGGTTGCAGGCAGAAACCAGAGGAGCTTATTTCAAGAGGAATTTTGTGAGACATAAGCCTCTCTAGTCCCACTTCACTGCCCAGGTGATAAAAAATGACACAAAATGAGGAAGTGGGCTATTAACCCCACTTTTGCTGGGACTAGTATGGCTGTGCTACAGTGAAGACCTCGAGAAGTGCAGTGTCACCTTACCACCGTGAAGGCTGCAATCCTAGGAATACCAATGCTGGGCAGGGACCTCGTCATCATCATAGAGGGTACCAGCACCAGCAGGACTGGCCTGAGGAGGCTCCACCCTCAGGTGGGTTCAGATAATAACAGAGCAAGAAGCAGGAGGAGTCAGCCCATGAGCTCCCATTGGGCATGGCCAGGCAGTCCTAGAGATAGCTGGGAAAGATTTTTATAGAGGTCCAGAGGTCCTAAGCAGCACAATAGGCAAGCCTAAGTGAAATCTGGGTATTGTTGCCAGTGTGAATCCATTTGTACCCAGAGGTTGGCAAAACCTAGAGCACCATGGGCCTGACAATCAAAATGAAACTATAAAGGAAGACACTGAATGAATTTATTTGCATAGAATGCTACAGAATAGTCCAAGCCCCTTATAAAGAGGTAAGAAACCTGAGACTCAGATGGAACCCCTGGGAAGCCTACTGTTAGCACCGCTCCATCCTCAACCTTAACAGCTAAGCCACCTTTCAAATACCCAAATTGGATTAGGTTACTTCTCACCCTGTGCTGTAGTGGCTGGCTGCATGTTTAGTTTCCCCATGAGAGTGCCCGGAGTTCTCTGCACCCCGAACACTACGCTTGATAAACAGAGGGTGATCAAGAAATGTGTTAGCTGGACAGAGAGATGGTAAGACATAGAACTAGGCTGGGAGGACTTTACAGATACAGTCTTGTGGGATTTTCCTAGGACCCTGTTTGCAATAGCAACCATCTGCCTAAGCATGGTTGTCTTCACAGTCCAAAATTACTACTTTTGGAGGCAGTTCACTCCTTCCAGGGACATGTGTAACCAGTAGAAAGCTATTCTTATAGTGAGCCAAAATCTGCCCCGTTGGCCCTGAGTCTACCCTCCAGAGCCATGCACAATAAATCTAACCTCTCTTCTACATGGTAGCCCTTTCTATCTGTGAAGACAGCAATTCTGTACCCTCTCCTCCAGAATAAATGACCTCAGTTCCTCCAGCTCTTCCCTATATAAACATGGTTTCAAGTTTTCTCTCCGTCCTGACCACTTGTATTTGAATGAGCTCCAAATTTAAGCAATTAAAAATTTATACAGCTAACGAGAGAACCCCAAACTGACCCCCAAGACACCAGGCTGGGGTTGGGAGTGCAGGGTAGGAGAGAGCCATCCCTCCCATTTACTGGGAATTCTCCCTGCCAACCAGGTCTTTGGTTGCCTCTGATCTCTTGACGGCTGCCTCAACTCTTGATTCACAGTGAGCAACCAGACGATTAAACTCTAGACCTTTTCCATACTTGCCACATGTCTTCCTTCTGCGCTTATGGAGTTGGTTCTTTAGACCTAAGTGTGAACTCTCTATATGTCCACTGGAGAACTTCCCATTAATTGCCAAAATTAAGGGTTTTTACCCTACTGAGGCATTATAGATACCACTGGCTAAATTAGGATACAAATTAATTACAACAATCTTGAAAATCCGTTCAGGAGATGTCAAAGACTGTGAAAAGAGCTTCCTACCCCAAACCACTGAAGGATAATAAACCATTAACTACCACAAAGACTCTCTACACAACAATCCAAATCTAAACTAGACCAATACCTAAAATTGAATTTGTATTTCAAGATAATAGGTTTAAGACAAAATAGTAAACCAGGTGAACCAGAGAACATATTTTTAAGTTGTTTTTGGATCCACTGACAAAGAACTCGGAGTATAAGAAGGAAAGATTCTTTGTATATAGTTTGGCATTTGTGTGCTCTGTGGTCATTTCAGCATTAAAACAGTTCCTACTATTTTACAGACTATTTGTCTAAGCAAACTACTGCTTTCATAAGTAGATTACAGTAGCATATTAGATAATTTAAGTAGATATGGCATTTAGTTAACATAGAAGTACTATGAATTTCCTCTCTTATTGCCAACTTGCAGATCAAGTCAAACCATGCCATAGTTGGCATGGATATTTCTTTAATATAATATATTATATTATATATATAATATAATAAGGCATAATGCCAATACTTCAGAAGGATTGCTACTAAAATACAGGATTATTATTTAGAAGGACTGTATTGCTACATAAACTCAAATATGATAATAAAAGGAATGCTATGAGACAAATGAAGAGCCTCTGAAATGAGAGTTTTGTTAAATAAAAATGCAATGTGATAATTTACTGATCAAACACATAGCATAATTACCTCACAAAATGTGAGACAAAAATATGTGGAAATGTAGAATCTTCAAGTATGAGAAGCACGTTAAGCTATTTTAACCATCTTTTTAGTGTTTGAATCCACCACCTTTATTTACAGCTCTTAAATGGACAAGTTTAATGTTCAGTTTTAATGTCTATACACACACACACACACACACCATGCATATACCTAACCTTTATCCTTTACAGCTGAGTATCAATTATACTAATAATTTTGCCTCTTCTAATTGTAAGAGTAGAAGAAAATCTTAATTTGGGGAAAACTGTGCTAAAAGTGTCTGGAAGGGGAGAAAATACTAAGCATGTACTCTTCAGTAAGAACTGATTTGATTTTAGTTTTCAATCCCAGCTATCTCATGTGTGGCTTTTAGAAAACAACAGCAGGTAGGAAGTTAAATAAAAAATGTGTGAATCAATCAATCAATAAATTTAAGGGGCACCTGGGTGGCTCAGTCAGTTAAGCATCTGCCTTTGGCTCAGGTCATGGTCTCAGGGCCCTGGGATCGAGCCCCAAGTCAGACTCCCTGCTCAGTGGGGAGTCTGCTTCTATCTCTCCCTCTCCCCCTTCCCCCCTGCTCATGCTCAGGCCCTCTCTCTCTCTCAAATAAATAAAATCTTATAATTTTTTTTAAATAAATTTAAATGTACATGTTACTCTGTTTTATCTTCTTTATAACCCCTGTCAGTTAGAAATTAATATATTTATTAGGTTTTTGGTGCTTGCTTCATCTAGTTTAGTATTGATAATTAGGGTTTTCCTTTGTTCCCAAGGTCTCAGCTCAACGCCATGTGGTAAGTTCACTTTTGCCTTAGTCCTTTCTACCTGAGCCCCTACACTGGGAGCCTGCTTACAATGTCACTCCTTGATGGACTGGGGCTGCCTTGCTTCTGCCAAATGCCCTCCAAGGAACCGGACCCGACAGGTGTGACCCTGCTGCTCAACTTCGCTATATGCCAAGTTGCCTGCTGCACGCATCCCCCAACAAGACTTCCCAGTTCTTAGCTTTCATGTTTCGCCTGCCTGCGTGGAGGCTGCTATACACCAAGCTGGTCCCAGATGCCTCTCTATACCACAGTGATGTCTCATTTCTACGAGCCAGCTTTTTAAATTTAAGGCATTGGCCTCTCCTATCTGTTTCTCCTCCTGACTGAAGTCAGTCCACTGAGCTATGCTTTTTGCTATCCAGAGAGCAGGCAGCCGTGGCTGAGTTTCTGACTTCTGCTCTACCTGCCCTGCTACTCTGTACTGGTCACTATGCCTAAATACCAGCACAAGAAAGTGGCTTATGAGAAACAGTGAGAAGCAGCAAGTTTGACCACATTTGTAAAGTTTATTTCCTAGCATATCAACCAAAGTAGCCCAAAGAAAAAAGTAAACCAGAAGAGTATTCTCAGACCACCTATGCATTAAAACAACCTAGTTGAAGACAGCTGCCCCTAGGATAGTAGGTTCTGACTTAACCTCATTCACCTCAACTGTGCCTTCACTGTATGATCTCAGATAAATCACTTAATCTCTGCGGGCTACATCTCAGGTCTCCATAGAAAGGAATAACACTTTTTGCCATGCCAATGTGAATGGTAAGGCACTCTGAAATCTTAAGTGGAAGATACTATGAAAAAAAGCACAGATATTCAATCCTACTTCAAAAAAAATTAGAAAATACAAATACACCATTGAAATCCAAAGTGCAAAGTAACATCTTTAAACTGTTATTCAAATTATAAACTTCTACGACTTTATGATTACAATGGAACCACTACCACATTCTTAACTATAGTAGTATAGGGGGGAAAAAAACCACAAAATGCCATTACCAACTATGCACCTGATCAGTTCTAAGGGAGAAAGGAAAGGTAAAAGAGGAGATCTGTCTAAAGCAGTAAATGGAGATTATGTAGCCATTGTCCAGGTTTCAGATGAGGGGAGAAAACTCTCAGAAATATCTTACTTTATATATTTGAAGGTAAAATAACCTTTACATCATATTCATTTATCTGAAAAATAAAACTGTATCAAAGAGGAATAAATTTCCTCCTGAACAGATGTAAAGGATTCACAATGAGAAGTCTTTGGTATTTATGATTGCTCCACGGAGTCTTATGGTCATTATTACTTTGTATTATATTGTATCATGTCATACTTAGCCAAGATAAGCTAAAAATAACCACAGGAAGGGTCAATGCAAACCCAAGTACAAATAAAACTTAGTGCTATATTTGTAAATTATACATTTTGGAAGATAAGAGAATTTTTCAGGATTTATCTAGGTTCAGGATATTTCCAAAGAATAGACCGTATTCAGTGAATCTTCCTCTCATGCAGAGGGCTCAAAATGTTGAGCTATTTACCTCTGAAAAGTAAAACAGCCCTTTGAACCTAAAACACAGTAAAATAAAAATTTTTTTAATGATACCAAGCTGAAGGGGATTAAGAGTACATTTACGGTAATGAGCAGTAATGTCTAGAATTGCTGAATCACCCTATTGTACACCTGAAACTAATATAATACTGTATGTTAACCATACTGGAATTAAAATTCTAAAAAATAGAAAAAAATGACCAAAAAACTAACACAAACCTTTAAGAATTAAAAAAAAAAAAAATGACACCAAGCTGTATGGCCTCAATGGCATTTTAGTAAGTTTCAGATTATTATACTCAACAGTTTTTATAAAATAAAGCTTTGAAAAAAAATCAGCTTTATATTTTCCAACCTATCAATAATAAAATGAAACCCTTGCCAATCATTCTTTTTAAATTTTAAACTGAAGTGATTGATTGGACTTTGGGAGTTCTCTATTTCTTTGTCATGATTCAAAAGCTGTAAAAGTCTAATTCACATTTCAACCAAAAGGAGAACAGGGTACTGGGCTTATCAACACTGCTTTGTGAAAAATGAAGCATATTGCTTCCTAATGGATGACAATCTAAAAACTCTGGCAAACAGGGGCGCCTGGGTGGCTCAGTCGGTTAAGCGACTGCCTTCGGCTCAGGTCATGATCCCAGGGTCCTGGGATCGAGTCCCACATCGGGCTCCCTACTCTGCGGGGAGCCGGCTTCTCCCTCTCCCACTTCCCCTGCTTGTGTTCCCTCTCTCACTGTGTCTCTCTGTCAAATAAATAATAAAAATATCTTTAAAAAAAAAAAAAAAAAAAACCTCTGGCAAACAGAAAACAAGTGACCTTCATAGAGTTTAGTTGCAATACAACCAGAAAGCATGAGGTTGCTTCAAACCAACGTACTCTGGTCCTGTTTCCTTAAGCTTATGTTTTGCATTTGATCTGTACTCCCATTCTGACCTCAATGCTATCTACAGATTACTTGAATTATCATAAAACTTGATCCTGGATAGCCATATTCATTTTAAAAATATTTTATTTATTTATTTGAGAGAGAGACAGAGTACGAGCGAGGGACAGAGGGAGAGGGAGAGGGACAAGCAGACTCCCTGTTAAGCACGGAGCCCAATGCAGGGCTGACGTAGGGCTCAACCCCAGGACCCTCAGATCACGACCTGAGCTAAAGTCAGATGCTTAGCCAACTGAGACACCCAGGTACCCCTAGCCATATTCAGTTTTAAAATAAAACATCAATGATGTCCAATGGAGCCAATCACCCTCACTAAGCACAAACAATTGCTTCAAGAAAAGCTCCTGATCAACATGCACTATTCAGAAGCGACTTACAAAAAAACATTAAGACTGGAAAATCAAATTGATAATGAAGATTCCAGAGGAAAGTTGCTTCTAGCAATGGTAGATTAGGTAATTTCAACTAATTATCCCATGGAAAATAATTAGAAACAAATATATAAAAATCATTTCTTTGAAGGTACAAGATAGGGGACAACGGAGGCCCAAGAAGGTGAGGTCCAAGAAAGTGAATCCTAAGTTTGATGCTGCTTTTCCCGCTGAGGTCATTAGCCTAATATGCATCACTTATCCTTCACTTATTTGCCATTTCATGCTAATGATTTATGCTTACTTATAATTTCCATATAAGAGTGAGCATAGATCATGAAAGGTGCATTAGCTTAGAAGTCAGAAGACCTAGGCTGAATTGTGGCACCTTCCCTTACAAGCTGTTCGTCTCTAGGAAAGTTATTTTAGTTCTCTGGGTCTTGGTTTCCTCATCAGTTAAAGATCAGAAAATGAATTTCCCTTGCCAGATGCTCACAGATTTGAGACATATTTAGCAATTGTATATACTTAATTCCATGCTATCATTCTTTCTTGTAAGAGTTCTCTCCAAAAGGTTATCTTTTCTGAGCTGGTTCCCATGAATAATAGCCCCAGAAATAACAGCAACGGCAGCAACAAGAGTAAAACCCTCTTATGTGCCAGAAAATATGCTGAAAATTTTACAAATATTACTTTGGTTAATTCTTACTACTATCCTATGAAGGTAGGCATCGCAACTTCCAACTAAGGCTCTAGATATAAAGTATTGCACCATAAAATGACACAATTATTAAAAGGAGGAGCTGTGATGAAATCCAGGACTATGCGGCTCTAAATGCCCTGCTCCTTATCTCCCCACGCTCTAGATTTTGGAGGAGACAGAACAGACCTTTACACAGCTCCATGTCAAAAATAAGAGACTGGTAAAGGGTGGAGACGGGAGGGAAAAAGTTAAGAATGCAGGTTTCAGAGAAGAATTAAATTTGTTAACCTTTTCCTAAGATGACATTGAAAATTAACATCTGTCATAGCAACCAGGGAAAACACAAGTAATATTTTCAGAGATCAGCCTGAGATCACATTGTAAACCACCACAATTGCTTCATATACGATAGTTACTTAGATGGGTTGGTATATATGCTTGCATATTTGTTTGCTGTTTTTAAGTAAAGAAAAGTTACTTTCATCCTAAGAAAACTAATGAAATTAAAAAATAAATCTTGACCACTATGCTACAGAGCACTTCTTTCCCATTTCATTGTATGTCTTGCAATCTACTGTCATCAGATCACATTAGGCTCCTTTTACTAAACTGGGCTTTAGAAAATATCATATGAGGTCTTCTCCCAGAAAATTTATGGGCACAATTAACATATTCACAGAACCAAAATTTAAATCAGCGTCTGGACTCAAATGAATAATCTGCATATAATTAAATAAGATTTTACTGCATATGATCTATGCCAGTTTGGATGGGTCAAACTTTCAGAAGAGTCCATCAAAGCTTTAGCACCTGGGTGCCTGGGTGGCTCTGTTGGTTAACCCACTGCCTTCAGCTCAGGTCATGATCCTGGACTCCTACGATCGAGTCCTGCATCGGGCTTCCTGCTCAGCAGGGAGTCTACTTTTCCCTCTGACCCTCCCCCCTCTCATGAGCGCTCTCTCTCATTCTCTCTCTCAAATAAATAAATAAAATCTTAAAAAAAAAAAAAAAGCCTTATTACCTGCATAAACTACTGAAACTGACACCTAGGAATGGTCTTAGGACACCATGACTCCTGAAACATAACAATGGTCAGACTTGACTCTGATGAGTCTGAATTATAGTTGCTTGTTTCAGGGACTCACTATTAAGAATACTTGAGAGGGCGAGCAAGATGGTGGAGGAGTAGGAGACCTGGATTTCCTCTGGTCTCAGGAATTCAGCTGGATAGGGATCAACCCATTCTGAACACCTACAAACTCAACAGGAGATCGAAGAAAAGAAGAGCAACAACTCTCTCATCAGAAAAGCAACCACTTTCTGGAAGGTAGGACGTGCGGAGAAATGAATCCGAGGCGATATTCGGGAGAATAGACGGCGGGGGAGGGGCCTCCGGCGGCCGCTTCTGGCAAGTGATAGAGCCGCGGAGCACAAAATCGGAACTTTTCAAAGTCTGCTCGGCCGAGGGACGTCACTCTGGTGGCTAAGCGGGGGGTGGAACCCTCCGGGACAGTGTGGTCTCAGGACCCTCGGGGTCACAGAAAGACCGGGGGTGCCTGAGTGCGGCAGAGCTCCCAGGTAACGGAGCAGGGAAGCCAGCTGCAGAGGCGGAGCCCAGGCGCGGGCTCTCAGCTCGGGGTGGCCATAGACCATGATCCGCGGCCCAGTCGGGTCCCTGCTCCTCCAGCAGGGACCCGACAAGCGGCAGATCCGGGGAGACTCACCTTCCTCCCCCGGGAGGAGCCGCGCGGGAGTGCACCGCAGGCATCTGCTGGGTTTGGAGACTCCACCCGGGGTCGGGGGCCAGAGATAGAAACGCTCGATCACAGGCCGGGTGAGCACGGAGTGCAGCCAGAGACCGGGGAGACGGGAGTGACTGACGGCTTTTCTCTGGGGGCGCACTGAGGAGCAGGGCCACGAGTTCTCGGCTCCTCCGGGGCGGAGATTGGGAGGCTGCCATTTTCACTCTCCGCCCCCAAAGCTGTACGGAAAGCTCGCAGGGAACAAAAGCCCCGGAGAGCAAACCCGAGCAGATTACTTAGCCCAGACCGAGCAAGGGCGGGGCAATTCCATCTCCAGCAAAGACGTTTGGGAACCACGGCAACAGGCCCCAGAAGATCAGCGAGAACAGCCAGCCAAGACCAAGTTTACAGATCAATGAGAACAGCAGACTCCAACGCTAGAGGAATAATGCACATAGAATCCATGGCTTTTTTACCATGATTCTTTAGTCTTTCAAAGTTAATTTTTTTTTTAATTTTTCTTTTTTCCTTTTTCAACCAACATCTTATCAATCCCTTTTTTAAAAGACATTTTTATTTTTCATTTTTAGAGTCATATTCTATCCCTTCATAGTAATTGCCCTTATTTTTGGCATATATATATAAGTTGTTCTCTCCTTAAAATTTTGAGATAGTTTTTTTCTAACAGATCAAAATATACCCTAAATCTCTAGTGTATGGTTTTGTTCTACTCTGCTGCCTGATCACATTCTCTCCCTTTTTCTTTCTTTTTTTTTAAATCCTCTTCTTTCTTTTTTCAAACAACTTATCAATTCCTTTTATAAAATTTTTTATAATTTTCATCTTTACAGTCATATTCCAACCCTTCATCATATCAACCCTTATTTTTGTACATATATAAGTTTTCCTTTCTTTAAAATTTTGGGAGGCACTTTCATCTAACAAACCAATATACACCTAAAATCTAGTGTGTGGCACTGATCTATGCACCAGCCTGATCATATTTGATCATATTCTGGTTTTTTTTTTTTTGTTTTGTTCTGTTTTTGTTTGTTTTTATCTTTATCTTTTTTTTTTTTCTTTTTTCTTTCTTTCCCTTTCTTGTCCCCTGGCTTCAGGTCTTTTCTGATTTGTTTAGAGTATATTTTCTGAGGACGTTGTTACCCTGTTAGCATTTTGTTCTCTCATTAATCTAGTCTCCTCTGGACAAAATGACAAGATGGAAAAAATCACCTCAACAAAAAGAACAAGAGGTAGTACCGACTGCCAGGGACCTACTCAATACGGACATTACTATGATGTCAGATCTAGAGTTCAGAATCATCACTTTAAAGATACGAACTGGGCTTGAAAAAAATATGGAAGTTATTAGAGAAACTCTTTCTGCAGAAGTAAAAGAACTAAAATCTAACCAAGTCGAAATCAAAAAGGCTATTAATGAGGTGCAATCAAAAATGGGGGTGCTAACTGCTAGGATAAATGAGGCAGAAGAGAGAATCAGTGATATAGAAGACAAAATGATGGAAAATAAAGAAGCTGAGAAAAAGAGAGAGAAACAACTACTGGATCACGAGAACAGAATTTGAGAGATAAGCGATACCATAAGACGAAACAACATTAGAATAATTGGGATCCCAGAAGAAGAAGAAAGAGAGAGAGGCAGAAGGTATATTGGAGCAAATTATAGCAGAGAACTTCCCTAATCTGGGGAAGGAAACAGGCATCAAAATCCAGGAAGCACAGAGAACCCCTCTCAAAATCAATAAAAATAGGTCAACACCCCGACATCTAATAGTAAAACTTACGAGTCTCAGAGACAAAGAGAAAATCCTGAAAGCAGCTCGGGAGAAGAGATATGTAACCTACAATGGTAGAAACATTAGATTGGCGACAGACCTATCCACAGAGACCTGGCAGGCCAGAAAGGACTGGCAGGATATATTCAGAGCACTAAATGAGAAAAATACGCAGCCAAGAATACTATATCCAGCTAGGCTGTCATTGAAAATAGAAGGAGAAATAAAAAGCTTCCAAGACAAACAAAAACTAAAGGAATTTGCAAACACAAAACCAGCCCTACAAGAAATATTTGAAATATGAAAGGGGTCCTCTAAGCAAAGAGAGAGCCTAAAAGCAACATAGACCAGAAAGGAACACAGATAATATATAGTAACAGTCACCTTACAGGCAATACAACGGCACTAAATTCATATCTTTCATTAGTTACCCTGAATGTAAATGGGCTAAATGCCCCAATCAAAAGATAAAGGCTATCAGATTGGATTAAAAAACAAGACCCATCCATATGCTGTCTGCAAGAGATTCATTTTAGAACCAAAGACACCCCCAGATTGAAAGTGAGGGGGTGGAAAACCATTTACCATGCTAATGGACACCAAAAGAAAGCTGGAGTGGCAATCCTTATATCAGACAAATTAGACTTTAAACCAAAGACTGTAATAAGAGATGAGGAAGGACACTATATCCTACTTAAAGGGTCTATCCAACAAGAAGATCTAACAATTGTAAATATCTCTGCCCTTAACATGGGAGCAGCCAATTATATAAGGCAATTAATAACAAAAGCAAAGAAACACATTGACAACAATACAATAATAGTGGGGGACTTTAACACCCCCTCACTGAAATGGACAGATCGTCTAAGCAAAAGATCAACAAGGAAATAAAGACTTTAAATGACACACTGGACCAAATGGACTTCACAGACCTATTCAGAACACTCCATCCCAAAGCAACGGAATACACATTCTTCTCTAGTGCCCATGGAACATTCTCCAGAATCAATCACATCCTAGGTCATGAATCAGGTCTCAACCGGTACCAAAAGATTGAGATCATTCCCTGCCTATTTTCAGACCAGAATGCTTTGAAACTAGAACTCAATCACAAGGGGAAAGTCAGGAAGAACTCAAATACATGGAGGCTAAAGAGCATCCTACTAAAGAATGAATGGGTCAACCAGGAAATTAGAAGAAGAATTAAAAAAATTCATGGAAACCAATGAAAATGAAAACACAACTGTTCAAAATCTTTGGGATGCAGCAAAGGCAGTCCTAAGAGGAAAGTATATAGCAACACAAGCCTTTCTCAAGAAACAAGAAAGGTCTCAAATACACAACCTAACCTACACCTAAGGGAGCTGGAGAAAGAACAGCAAATAAAGCGTAAACCCAGCAGGAGAAGAGAAATAATAAAGATCAGAGCAGAAATCAATGAAATAGAAACCAAAAGAACAATAGAACAGATCAACGAAACTAGGAGCTGGTTCTTTGAAAGAATTAACAAGATTGATAAACCCCTGGCCAGACTTATCAAAAAGAAAAGAGAAAGGACCCAAATCAACAAAATCATGAATGAAAGAGGACAGATCACAACCAACACCAAAGAAATACAAACAATTATAAGAATATATTATGAGCAACTCTATGCCAGCAAATTAGATAACCTGGAAGAAATGGATGCATTCCTAGAGATGTATCAACTACCAAAACTGAACCAGGAAGAAATAGAAAACCTGAACAGACTTATAACCACTAAGGAAATTGAAGCAGTCATCAAAAATCTCCCAACAAACAAAAGCCCAGGGCCAGATGGCTTCCCAGGGGAATTCTACCAAACATTTCAAGAAGAATTAATACCTATTCTTCTGAAACTGTTCCAAAAAATAGAAATGGAAGGAAAACTTCCAAACTCATTTTATGAGGCCAGCATCACCTTGATCCCAAAACCAGACAAAGACCCCATCAAAAAGGAGAGTTACAGACCAATATCCTTGATGAACATGAATGCAAAAATTCTCACCAAAATACTAGCCAATAGGATCCAACAGTACATTAAAAGGATTATTCACCACGACCAAGTGGGATTTATCCCTGGGCTGCAAGGTTGGTTCAACATCCACAAATCAATCAGTGTGATACAATACATTAACGAAAGAAAGAACAAGAATTATATGATCCTCTCAATAGATGCAGAAAAAGTATTTGACAAAGTACAGCATCATTTCTTGATCAAAACTCTTCAGAGTATAGGGCTAGAGGGTACATACCTCAATATCATAAAAGCCATCTATGAAAAACCTACAGCGAATATCATTCTCAATGGGGAAAAACGGAGAGCTTTCCCCCTAAGGTCAGGAACATGGCAGGGATGTCCACTATCACCACTGCTATTCAACATAGTATTAGAAGTCCTAGCCACAGCAGTCAGACAACAAAAAGAAATCAAAGGCATCCAAATTGGCAAAGAAGAAGTCAAACTCTCACTCTTTGCAGATATGATACTTTATGTGGAAAACCCAAAAGACCCCACCCCAAAACTGCTAGAACTCATACAGGAATTCAGTAAAGTGGTAGGATATAAAATCAATGCACAGAAATCAGTGGCATTCCTATACACCAACAACAAGACAGAAGAAAGAGAAATTAAGGAGTCGATCCCATTTACAATTGCACCCAAAACCATAAGATACCTAGGAATAAATCTAACCAAAGAGGCAAAGAATCTGTACTCAGAAAACTATAAAATACTCATGAAAGAAATTGAGGAAGACACAAAGAAATGGAAAAACGTTCCATGCTCATGGATTGGAAGAACAAATATTGTGAAGATGTCAATGCTACCTAGAGCAATCTACACATTCAATGCAATCCCTACCAAAATACCATCCACTTTTTTCAAAGAAATGGAACAAATCATCCTAAAATTTGTATGGAACCAGAAAAGACCCCGCATAGCCAGAGGAATGTTGAAAAAGAAAAGCAAAGCTGGTGGCATCACAATTCCGGACTTCAAGCTCTATTACAAAGCTGTCATCATCAAGACAGCATGGTACTGGCACAAAAACAGACACATAGATCAATGGAACAGAATAGAGAGCCCCAGA
This sequence comes from Mirounga angustirostris, assembly GCF_029215605.1. Classification (NCBI taxonomy): domain Eukaryota; kingdom Metazoa; phylum Chordata; class Mammalia; order Carnivora; family Phocidae; genus Mirounga; species Mirounga angustirostris. Next base: position 43,198,027 of record NW_026991720.1, read on the forward strand.
AATGGACCCTCAACTCTATGGTCAACTAATCTTCAACAAAGCAGGAAAGAATGTCCAATGGAAAAAACACAGTCTCTTCAACAAATGGTGTTGGGAAAATTGGACAGCCACATGCAGAAGAATGAAACTGGACCATTTCCTTACACCACACACAAAAATAGACTCCAAATGGTTGAAAGACTTCAATGTGAGACAGGAGTCCATCAAAATCCTAAAGGAGAACACAGGCAGCAACCTCTTCGACCTCAGCCGCAGCAAGAAACATCACCAAAGGCAAGGGAAGCAAGGGCAAAAATGAAATTGGGACTTCATCAAGATAAAAAGCTTTTGCAAAGCAAAGGAAACAGTCAACAAAACCAAAAGACAACCGAAAGAATGGGAGAAGATATTTGCAAATGATATATCAGATAAAGGGCTAATATCCAAAATCTATAAAGAACTTATCAAACTCAACAGCCAAAGAACAAAGAATCCAATCAAGAAATGGGCAGAAGACATGAACAGACATTTTTCCAAAGAAGACATCCAAATGGCCCACAGACACATGAAAAAGTGCTCAACATCGCTCGGCATCAGGGAAATCCAAATCAAAACCTCAATGAGATACCACCTCACACCAGTCAGAATGGCTAAAATTAACAAGTCAGGAAATGACAGATGTTGGCAGGGATGCAGAGAAAGGGTAACCCTCCTACACTGTTGGTGGGAATGCAAGCTGGTGCAACCACTCTGGAAAACAGTATGGAGGTTCCTCAAAAAGTTGAAAGTAGAGCTACCATACGATCCAGCAATTGCACTACTGGGTATTTACCCCAAACATACAGATGTAGGGATCCAAAGGGGTACATGCACCCCAATATTTATAGCAGCAATGTCCACAATAGCCAACCTGTGGAAAGAGCCAAGTTCCATATATATATATATACCACATCTTCTTTATCCATTCATCTGTCAATGGACATCTTGGCTCTTTTTCCAGAGTGGCTATGTGAAATAAACCACAAGTCAATTAAATTTGCCCATTAAATTATCTAGTATAGAATCTAACACAGGTAGATGTAAGTACAAAATATAAGTTATACTTATCCTTGTTAAAGTAGTCAAATTGGAGTAGAGTAAAACTTCAGTATGATCAAGTCTTCTGCTTATTTTTTAATTGGATTATTCATTTTTTTGTGTGTTGAGTTTTATAAGTTCTTCATATATTTTGGATACTAACCCTTTATCAGATATGTCATTTGCAAATATCTTTTCCCATTGAAGACATGAACAGACATTTTTCCAAAGAAGACATACAGATGGCCAACAGACACATGAAAAGATGCTTGACATCACTGATCATCAGGGCAATACAAATCAAAGCTACAATGAAATATCACCTCATACTTGTCAGAATGGCTAAAATCAAAAACACAAGAAACAACAGGTATAGGCAAGGATGTGGGAAAAGGGGAACCCTCTTGCACTGTTGCTGGGAATGCAAATTGATGCAGCCACTCTGGAAAACAGCATGGAGGTTCTTCAAAAAGTTACAAATAGAACTGGGATGCCTGGGTGGCTCAATTGGTTAAGCATCTGTCTTCGGCTCAGGTCATGATCCCAGGGTCCTGGGATCGAGTCCCGCATCAGGCTCCTTGCTCAGTGGGGAGTCTGCTTCTCCCTCGGCCTTCCACTCTCCCTGCTTGTGCTCTCTCTCTCTGACAAATAAATAAATAAAATCTTTAAAAAAAAATAGAATTCCCCTATGATCCAGCAATTGTAGTACTAGGTATTTACCGAAAGAATACAAAAATACTAATTCAAAGGGATACATGCCTATCTACAACAGTCAAATTATGGAAATACCCCAAGTGTCCAACGAGTGATGAATGGATAAAGAAGATGTGATATATTCAGCCATAAAAAAGAATGAAATCTTGCCATTTGCAACAACGTGGATGGAGCTAGAGAACATTATGCTAAGCAAATGCCATATGATTTCACTCATATGTGGAATTTAAGAATCAAAACAAATGAGCATGGGGGGAGAAAAGAGCGAGGCAAACCAAGAAACAGACTCTTAACTACAGAGAACAAACTGATGGTCACCAGAGGGGAAGTAGGTGGGGGGATGGGTGAAATAGGTGATGGGGATTAAGGAGGCACTTGTGGTAATGAGCACCAGGTGATGTACGGAAGTATTGAATCACTATATTGTACAACTGAAACTAATAGTTTCAGTTGCACTGTGTGTTAACTAACTGGAATTTAATTAAAAATTTAAAAAAAACCTTCAAGGTTTTTTATCTTTTTTTATATCTTTTTTATCTTTTTGAATAAGATCACCTGGTCAAAGGTTTCCCTGTGGAATTAGGCTGTTCATTTTTGTGAGCCCTCCAGTTTAGATTCAAATCTTGCCTGGTATTTTCTGGGCATGGTTCCTCATCTGTAAACTGGAACTAGTAGTCCTGAGACAAGGATGTGTCTTGTCTAGTGGCACTGGAAAATAGTTTATCCAAGAGCTGATCCAAGAAGTACCAGTGTGAGTGAGGAAGTGGAGACTGGGAAGGGGGAGAAGCCAATAAACCGTGCTGTCAAGCAATTACCATTAAAGGCAACTGTGCAACGCTGTTGGACTACTCTGGGACTACTCTGGGACGTTGTGCATAATGTACCTTGAACTTTCCTGGTCAGAGGGACAAGGGAGCTAGGGTATTAATCTACCAACTCCCACCAGTCACTGACTGAACACAGCGGCTGTACAGCCTCTGCCAAATAGTAACAGTCCTCAGGCAAAAAGCTGTACACGTTCAGAAGGCAGAAGCTTTCAGGAATGGTGGGAAGTGAAGAGATATGGGCAGATCACACATAACATCTGCTACAACCCCCTACTTCAAAGGCGCATAGGATTAAATGGGGTAACATATGTAGAGTCCTTGGCCAATACATAATACTTAATAATGCTCAATAAAAGTTAATTTTATTACATTATTTTGAATTGTGGGAAGCAGGCCTATCTCTCTCTCTCTCTCTCTCTCTCTCTCCTTCTCCCTCTGTATGTGTGTGTGATTCCTCTCCTTTTTTCTCTACAAACCAGGGAAATCCTCTAATTAGTGAAGTTTACAGGACTTGGTTCCAAGATTGCTAAAAACTATATAGAAATATTTATAACCTTGAATTTAGAACAAATAGGTTAGAATGCAACTAACCATTGCCATTAAGCCACAGAAATTAGATTTTATTTCCAGGAAAGTGGAAAGTCTCACTACTCTCAAGGCAGAAAGTGAAGCATATTCCTGTTAACGATATCAGTGATTTCCTTTGCATATTCATATTCACTGTGGTGAGAGGGAAGATCTGAGTTCCCTCAGTTCTCATAAATGACATATAGGGAAATTTAAACTCAGATTTCATAACTGTGTTATGCAATCTGCCAGATTAAAAGTGGTATCAATAGGTACTCAACCTTCATTAGTTTTCACAGCTTATTTGTGGCTTTCTCTTCAAAAAGCAGCAACTAGTAAGATTTTTTTTCCTATTTATGTGAAATCTGCTTCTGGTCAAGGATGTCTGCTCCAAGATGGAAAACCAAGGCCTTTCCTTCTTCAATAACTTCCTGTCCCCAACTCAAACTACTCAGAGGTTCCCTCTTAATAAAAAATGACTATAATTATAATTCTGTTAGTCTATACATACAATTACATTCCATCAATTCCAGGAGGTTTCCCCCCGACACATTTTAACATCTCTGAAATAGGGATGTATCTTATCTAACAACTGCTGGCTTCCAGGCTCCAATAATGCTATCGTTGTCAGTGTCTGTGTATGCACAACCTTTGTCCCAGCTATTCTTATATTGTCACTTCAACTGACATATGTGCGATGCTCAGACTCCCCTATTGAACTGTCATTTAAAATATCTTTAAAAATTACACTATGACTCACTGAATAAAAAAGGTGGAATGGGGCAGTAGGAAGTATAAATTTGAAATTAGTGAAGCAAATATTCACAACAGAAGAATGACAACAATTCATATTTTCTTGCAAAAGCTAAGCGCTTTCCAGGATGTAAGACAAGAAGATACAGATAGAAGAAATCTGTTATGTTTTGTTACTGAGATACATGCACTCAGGTTACCATCCTATGCCAAGCAATACAACTGAAGTAGGAGAAATTATCAAATCCCTGGAAGAGATGTGGTTTGATTAATTAATGTATCACACAGAACTACTGTTCAAGCAATAAACATCAATTTGCTTAAAATTTCCTGCTAACTCTGGATGGAAGCTACTTAACTTTCAGCAACATCTGATTCAACTGAGGGCAAAAATAAAGCTTTGAGCTTAGTCAAAAAGGAAAGTACTTAAAATGGATACAAGAGGCTCTGAAAATAATCAGGAAGGCAATAGTGGCACGCTCTGAAATGCTGCATCTACAAGCCTCTTTGTGGGCGCCTGGGGGGCTCAGTCGTTAAGCGTTTGCCTTCAGCTCAGGTCATGATCTCAAGGTCCTGGGATCGAGCCCCACATCGGGCTCCCTGCTCCGCAGGAAGCCTGCTTCTCCCTCTCCCATTCCCCCTGCTGTGTTCCTTCTCTCGCTGTGTGTCTCTCTCTGTCAAATAAATAATATCTTAAAAAAAAAAAAACTCTTCGTGGCACACAGGTCACACACATGGCACATAGGACAATGCTACGTGGAAAAACGTGGATAGCAATGACATGTAGAGTTGAAAGATGAGTTAAGAGAATCGAATTTTGAATGTGAAGAAGTGTCAAGAACACTTTAACCAATTTATGTTGCCTGATTCAGACATGAGAGTAATAGATAATAAAATATATGTCTAAAGTCTAAAAGAGCTCCTTCAATACTTATTAAAAACCTTACATGAGGGGTGTCTGGGTGGCTCAGTCATTAAATGTTTGCCTTCAGCTCAGGTCATGGTCCCAGGGTCCTGGGATCAAGACCTGCCTCGGGCTCCCTGCTCAGTGGGAAGCCTGTTTCTCCCTCTCCCACTCCCCCTGCTTGTGTTCCCTCTCTCACTGTCTCTCTCTGTCAAATAAATAAATAAAATATTAAAAAAAAAAAAACTTATGTGACCAAAAACAGTGTCATAGTTTAATTGACAGTAGTAGTAGTATTATTATCTCAATTAGTCCTTACAGGAATCCTAAGAGGTATATAAAGGGGTATCCTCATAACGCCCGCACACTTTACAAGTAGTTCCCGAATGAGGTCACAGATGTAATGCAATTTTTTTTAAGATTTTACTTATTTATTAGAGAGACAGAGAGGGAGAGCACGAGCGGGGTGCAGGGCAGAGAGAGAAGCAGACTCCCTGCTGAGCAGGGACCCCCCCCCCCCCCGCCGCCACCCCCCAGATGCGGGGCTCGATCCCAGGACTCCGGGATCATGACCTGAGCCAAAGCAGACGCTTAACCAACTTAGCCACCCAGGCATCCTTGTAATGCAACTTTTTAAAACATGGTTTAGCACCTCTGTACGTATAGTAGTAGTAGTATTTTGGTCAGTATACATAACTAAACATCAAAACCCTGAATCTGAAAATGATGATGGAGACACCCAAGGGAGGCTCAGTATGTGGTCCACTTCACTGAGACCAAACAAGCAAAGTAATTTTCAGTTACTTTGTGTGACAAATAGAATTTGGATTATGTCTTCTTGAGGAAGAAAAACCTTGGTGTATATTTTTTTCATTAAATGTTTATTGTGTTCCAGTCAATCATTTGTAGTAGGCCACAGCCCAACCTAATTATGCAATATGGAGAAGGCAGTACAAGAAAGGATATACCTGCAATGCAACAAGACACTCCATGTGCGACAGCTCCGCAGAGGCTGACAGGGCCCCGCTCCCAGCCTAACTGTGGGAGAGGCACCGAGCCTCTGGTTCTAAACACCTCGGAACTGGCAGAGTCCCTGCCCTGCACAAACTGTGTTTTCTATCAAACTCTGGGCATGCCTTCATGAGAAAGGCACTAGAGAGCCGAGTTCGCTCACTTTCTTCAGCTCATGTTCTTCCTCTGTACCATTTGTTTACTGGTTCAGTAGGAATATAAAGTGAAAGCAAGCTAAAATAAAATCTGAATGGCCATTCTCACCTCTCTTCAAAGCAGAGCGAGTCCTTAGGGTCTGGTCTAGTTCACCACTGTACAGATAAGGAAACCAATGCTTAGACAGTTTCATAATTTGCTTAAGGATGTAGAGCTAGTTAAGTATTTGCTAAAAAAAAAAAAAAAAGTATCTGAACCCCAGTCTGACACAGTATGTATTTTCCAACTGTTAGCATGTAGGTTGCTTTCAGTATTTCATAATTATAAAAATAAACATGGTACCAAATGGATTTTAGTTTACTACTTTCAGTGCATTAACTTAGTTTAGTGGTACCAAGTGTTAGATTTGTTTTGTGACTCCGCCTTTTCCTAGAGACCCACGACCCTCTGGAAAGCCTATAGCTTCAGAAATACGTGGGAATGTCTATTTTACTTCATGTCTCTCAGCACTATTTATTATCAAGTTTGACTAAATCAATATAGGTGAGGTGTAGGTAATGATTGTTTTCACTTGCACATATTCATCACTGGTACAATTAAAAATTTCTGTATTTACTGGTTTGAATTATAGGACATGTGAATGAATATATGTATAAATATATACATGTGTGGTGGTCTGGCTATCTATCTATATCTTTTACCATCCATGCAGGAGAGATCAGGTTTCACTGTTACAGAACCCAAAAATATTTGAGGTTGCTTGCAAAAATGGGGGTGGTGAAAAATGGAAGGAGAATGCTTCCTTTTTTAATAAAACTATACAGTTGTTTGAGGAGAATCTGCAATTGTGTGGAACACTATGGAAATAAATGGGGTATCAAGCAATCCCTAGATACATATATCCAACTATATGCTTAATTTAAGCTTTTAATTCTATAGGGATGTAGAAGAATCTGTCCTTACATTTATTAGAATACAAGACAAGTGGGGAGCCTCCATGGTGCAGTCGGTTAAGCAACCGACTCTTAGTTTCGGCTCAGGTCGTGACCTGATGATCGTGAGATCGAGCCCTGCTTTGGGCTCCATGCTCAGTGGAGTCTACTTGAGATTCTCTCTCTCTCTCTCTCCCTCTGCCCTTCCCCCCCCACTCACGCACACACTCTCTCTAAAATAAATAAATAGATCTTAAAAAAAAGAATACAAGATAAGCACATTGACAATTTCAGAATATATAATGAGAGCTAAATTATGTCACAGCCCCAAGTGACATTCACAAGAGAATGGAAGCCAGAATAAATAAGGAGGGAAAGAGAGAATTGATCTGCCTCTAAAAGAGGGTGGACAGAGGGGTAAACAGAGGACACTATGTTAGGTGAAGAAAAAAACACTATTAGCCGTGGCCTGATGCAAAGAAGCTGTATACCCGGGGAAAGTCAGATTTCCCAGAACGAAATAGGAAAGCTGGGGAGTCACACAAACTGATTCTGAGAAAGAAGATATGATGGTGTCCAGCGACTGGAAGTCCTGAGTGCCTGGCACTGGAGTCCAAACTGAACCAGGAGCAAAGAGAGCCACAGAAAGTATGTAAGCAGATATGTGACAAGAGAGCGGTGGGCTGAGTCCAGCAGTGATGTACAGGGCATACCAATGCAGAGACATGAGCAGAAAGGCTACTTCAAATGCCACCACAGAAAGCCAGGCAGAATAACAAGGATGCAAGCCAAGGGGGTTTCTGAGAAACATTTCCAAATGAACAACAGCAGGCCAGAGTGACTGATGAAAACTGCAGCTCTGTGTGTGGCTACCGCACAGAGGGAGCACTGGTTTTAGAGGAAAGAGACCCCAATTTCCACGTGTACCTTTCTAAAACAATGCGATGTCCCAGGTGTCAAACTCATCACTTTGTAATTAGTGGATTCAAACTAAGTTGGGTAAAGGTATTTTAAGAAAATCAAATTAATATAAATACACTTCTGGGGCACCTGGGTGGCTCAGGTCATGATCTCAGGGTCCTGGGATCGGGGCCCCGCATCATCAGGCTCCCTGCTCAGCTGGGAGCCTGCTTCTCCCTCTCCCACTGCTGCTCATCCTGCTTGTGTTCTCTCTCTCTCTCTCTCTCAAATAAATAAATAAAATCTTTTAAAAAAAATACACTTTTAGCCAGGATCAAATCAGTGGGCATTATGAGGATGATGATGATCATATTTTCCTTACTGTGGTTGTGTGAATTCACTTATTTAGTTATTTATATTTAAACCACACCTTGCTTCACAAAGGTTTTGGGGTGGCATACGGTGAGGGTGAAGCTTCAGTTAATCAATTCTTTGTTCATTTATTTGGTATCTCTATTCTTGAATGTATAAATAATATTAAATGTATCCATTAAAGTACTGTTTCATATCTGATATACTTTTTTTAAGATTTTATTTATTTATTTGACAGAGACAGACACAGTCAGAGAGGGAACACAAGCAGGGGGAGCGGGAGAGGGAGAAGCAGACTCCCCGCTGAGCAGGCAGCCCAACACGGGGCTCGATCCCAGGACCCTGGGATCATGACCTGAGCCGAAAGCAGACGCTTAACGACTGAGCTACCCAGGCGCCCCCGTATCTGATATACTTAAGAGAAGTTTAAAAAATTACACATCACCACTTGTATATTGTATTCTACTTGGCTGCTATTCTGATGTATTCCATTTTTTAAAACAGCAAGCAAGTCATCAGAAGGCTCTGATATATGTTATACTCAATGCTGGTAAAGTAGAAAACCCTACCATTACAGAACAGCAGTTGCATGTAACTAGCAACAACACAGAGTATGTGGCCATTATGAACATGAAACTAATTCTTTCATGTTTATCTTGTTGCCTAGATCAGGGGGATTACCAAAATATTTACTTCCTCCACTATGTTCCCATAGACAGTTTATAATTGTGATGATACTTTAACAGTCGTAAAGGCAGACTTGATACTGACACCAGACTTACTCCTTTTGTTTGCCTTTTAAGAAGAGGTCATTCACATGAAAAAGTGCTCAACATCGCTCGGCATCAGGGAAATCCAAATCAAAACCTCAATGAGATACCACCTCACACCAGTCAGAATGGCTAACATTAATAAGTCAGGAAACGACAGCTGTTGGCAGGGATGTGGAGAAAGGGGAACCCTCCTACACTGTTGGTGGGAATGCAAGCTGGTGTAGCCACTCTGGAAAACAGTATGGAGGTTCCTCAAAAAGTTGAAAATAGAGCTATGAACGGTCCAGCAATTGCACTCCTGGGTATTTACCCCAAAGATACAAAAGTAGGGATCTGAAGGGGTACATGCACCCCAATGTTTATAGCAGCAATGTCCACAATAGCCAAACTGTGGAAAGAGCCAAGATGTCCATCAACAGATGAATGGATAAAGAAGATGTGGTGTGTATATATATATATACACACACACACACACACACACACACACACACAATGGAATATTATGCAGCCATCAAAAGGCATGAGATCTTGCCATTTGCAACGACGTGGATGGAACTGGAAGGTATTATGCTGAGCGAAATAAGTCAAACAGAGAAAGACATGTATCATATGACCTCATTGATATGAGGAATTCTTAATCTCAGGAAACAAACTGAGGGTTGCTGGAGTGGTGGGGGGTGGGAGGGATGGGGTGGCTGGGTGATAGACACTGGGGAGGTTATGTGTTCTGGTAAGTGCTGTGAATTGTGCAAGACTGTTGAATCACAGATCTGTACCTCAGAAACAAATAATGCAATATATGTTAAGGAAAAAAAAAGAAGAAGATAGCGGGAGGGGAAGAATGAAGGGGGGGAAATCGGAGGGGTAGACGAACCATGAGAGACAATGGACTCTGAAAAACAAACTGAGGGTTCTGGGGGGGGGATGGGTTAGCCTGGTGATGGGTATTGAGGAGGGCACGTTCTGCACGGAGCACTGGGTGTTATGCACAAACAATGAATCAGGGAACACTATATCTAAAACTAATGATGTAATGTATGGGGATTAACATAACAATTAAAAAAAAAAAGAAGAGGTCATTAATAACAGCAACAATTAGCCATCTCAGTCATCACTCAATCCAGACAGGAGGCACAATGGCCCTTATATCAAACCTGACCTGTGACGTAGAAGCCTTCAAGCCTTGTAAGTGAGCCTTGGTAAGTCTCTCCACACAATAGGATTTCCTATTATAAACATCTGTTTTCTCACATGAACCATGTGAACATGTTAAAAATAAGTTTCTCCTTCCATATCAGTTTGTCAAAGGAATAATCAATCAAAAACTAAGGCTGAAGGTCCAAATCTCCTCCCCTCACTGATGTGAGTTTCCACCTTAACTTTCTCAGGGGATTTGAAAGTTCAATACTAGGGAAGGTAACTGTTAAACTCTTAAGAGCACAATAAAGCTTTTCTTTTTCAAACAGTAGATAACATCTACTAAAGATACTAAATGCACTTTTAAAGAAAAGAAAAAGTAAGGCAAAATCCTATACAATGTGCCAATAATACTCCTTCTAACTCTAGGACTGTGTGTACTTAGGTCTCCAAACCAGCGCACTGTTGCTCTTTTCCTTAGAGATTCCTCTGGAGTCAGGTGGAACATAAATAAACATTTAGAGCAGAAGTCATAGAAAACCCATTTGAAAATAACAATATTGTTCCTCTTTGCTCTCTTGCCATCTTCTGGACTTTATGTGAAAGAATCTTAGTCATCTAAGCTGTTTGCTAAGAAAATGAGAAGCAGATCTGTACAGAGATCAGGAAGGGCAAAGAGGATTCATCCACATACCAACTGCAAGTGATAGTGACTACCTGGAATGCTGTATTCAAAAGGATTCTGAGGTCATGTTGCCAGCTCAACAGGAAAGAATCTGGGATGATTATAATGTCTACCAAGGTCATGTGAAGGGGGAATAGCAGCACTTGCACCAGCTTATTGCCTCCCTTTTGTGTAGATGCATTCATCTCCCTGAAGAAAGCCTGGTTATTGCACATGTGACCAGGAAGATGATACCAGAATATCAGGAATAAGGGCTGCTAAAGCAAACACGGTGGCATAACTTAACGTCAGCGTCCTACCCTTCTCTCATTAATTTGTTAATATGTGCTTGAGTTGTCAACCCAATTGACAAAACCCTTTCTCTTTTAATGACGGAGAGTACTATGCAATAGAAATTATTGTGGTGAAGGAAATGTTCTATATCTGCACTTTCCAATGTGGTAGCCACTAATGGTAGCCACATGTGGCTATTGAGCAGTTGAAATATAGCTAGTGAAATTGAGGAACTGAAATTTTATTTCACTTTAATTTATGAAAATTTCAACTTAAATAGCCACATTTGGCAAGTAGCTAACATATCAGACAGCCAATATGTTTATGGCTAAATGTGACTGGAATCTGCTTAAAATGTTGATGTAAATCCAAAAGGATGGGATCCAACTCTGTTTTGTTTATTGAAATATGCTGAAAGCCTACAACACTGCCTGAAACACAGCAGATGCTTAATAAATATTCATTGAATGCATAAATGACTGGATAAGACTTCAAGTCAATCCTGAGGTATGTATAGTTTTGCAGCTTTTGGCTTTTATATATCATGAAAGGGAGATACATGTACTATCACAATTAAACACTCTCTCAGACTCAAACCAGTAACCCAGCCCTCATTGACCTAAGTAGAGATAATATTTTCCATAGAGCTTCAAACAGATAAAGGGTCAGTTTAAACAATTTAAACATGTTTAAATTCTGCATTGTGAATACTCTGAAATCTCCTCAGCCCCTAACCTGAAAGTAAGAAAACAATTCATTTTAGAATTGACACATCAGGTACTCTGAGAGAATACACTATTTGGGGCAAAACTTCTCTATCATGACAGGAAGATGGCAGGGACAATATCATATTTATTATCAAATCCACTGATGGAACTGAGTTTAAGAGCTCTTTTTGGAGATGACAAAGAAAACACTTAATGTCTTTCTTAAAGTGAAGGGAAGTATCCCTAAAAAAAACACATTTGGCATATATAACTTTCAGCACCTTGGAAAAGTCACGTGTAATATTCCACAATACCAGCATTTATTTGCCCCAAAACAGTTATGAGAAGTGGCAAAAGCAGAAAAGCATCACTAAAGAAACAGATCAAAGAAAACAATGATGAATTCTGTTCCAAATGAGATGGTATTTTTTTTTTAAAAAAACTACTGATAATATAGTGTGAAGAACATTCCTTTTCATTAGTAATAATAAATTATAAATATTTTTGCTTTGTGAATCCGATGCCAGTAAGAAAATATTCCAGAGGGAACTAGGGCATTTTGCCTGCCTTTGTGACACATGCTATCTCAATAACAATACAACAAACCATTATGCAGTGCTATTTGAAACATAAATAAAACCTCTTCTGAGTACTTTCTTCTACTTTTCAATACTTGTGGGGACATCTGACCTTGAACTGAGAGTCTCTTCTGAAAATGTTGTCCACATGTCTGAAGTTCTCCCCCTCACACATGTACTCTGCCATCCACTTTCAACCAAACCATCTAAATTACATTCAGATTTTTGTGGTATCATAATAACTTCAATATGGGATATATTTTCAACATTCTGGTCAGACTCCTTTCTTCCCCGCCTCACCCTCCCTCCAAGTTATTTCAGGTTTGCATATTTCATTTTCACATCTCAGTGGGATACCCATCACACAACATTTATTTGTGAGGTCTAAAGGCATAATGTGGGGGATTGTGAACTAGCATGTCAAAACCACATACTGCATGCGTACGTCTTAAAGAATGAAAAAAGATTCCTTTTTTCCCCAGATATATAAGCTGTCTCAACAGTATAAGTCCAAAGTGAATACCACAACCTAATTAAAGATGAAGAGCGTAACAAGCAGTATTAAAATGTCTTTCTTGATTCATTCTTCTCCAAGTTATGTTTTTATCAAATGTCCTGTCTCATTAATGACTTTGATGGACATAACGAGTATACACACCTTCTAATCTCACCACATTCAGAAGAAAGTTGAAAGAATTTTCCCCACACTGCTTTGGGAGGTATGACAGCAGAGAACCCGGTGGTAGGGCAGAAAGAAGCTTTGAAAAAATGCCTCGTCCATTCACCTGCCTACAGGGATGAACATACTACATACTCCCAGCAGAATGAGGCTGTTTTTAAAGATCTCTAGATTCGGAAATACCACAATCTCTCTGGGGACTCAATCCCTACATTTGAGAACCTTTATTTCAAGGAAATTCTTCCTCTGGGTCTAACCACACTTCAGGAGCATGTGAGCTGTGCGGTCGCACAGGGCCCCATGTTCAGAAGGGCCCCACACTTGATTTAATGCTTTGCCATCGCCATCTTGAAATTCTTAATAATGTTATCTTTGAACTTGTGTTTTGTAAGTGAAGTCCGATGGGACAGTGAAGTGTGTGTGAGAAGGGAAGACATGCCCGATATGCGTGGCCTTCTCCCTTTCTGCCCCATAAGCTTAGAATTCCATGGCCCCTGAATGAGTGGGAGTCAGGGAGACTCAAAGCAAGTACAAGGAAGGCGTGTTACATCTAGACTGATTAAGTGAGGCATTGACAGCCCTTCAAGGCTTTTCATTTGCACCAAAACTTGTTTTGAATGAAGAAAGAAACAGGAATGACCAAGGCAGTCCATTATACTCCTGTTACTTCCCTGTATTATCCAACTATTACACTGAAAATGGTAACAGAAGGAAGGGGAAATAGAGTAACACAGAGCTCCTTTTCCTTTCTCTCCTTCCTTACTCATCAGTAAGCTGAAGGTGGAAAGTGTTGGTAGATGTGTGCATATCAAGAAGTGAAATAAAAACAGTTAATTTTGTGCAGTGATTCACAAGTTCTTTAAGAACAAAATACATATGCATGCATGAGCTACAAAATACAAATTACATAATTTTGGTGATTCTGCATATAGGGTCACTGCTCTTATATTTGTATGAAAACTGGCATGCACACTCTAAAGATTGAGGGTAAAATTCATGCTAACAACTTAAATTTTTAATTTTTCTTCATTAAGAACAACATAAAATAGTAAATAAAGCACCATGATGAGAGAGAGATGGCAGAAAGTAAAAAGCTTTGTTTTAGTATCTGTTTTAACAACACGTTAGCACTTTTCTCTACTTTTTTGAACAGGGGATCTACATTTTCATTTTGCACTGGGCCCTGTAAGTTATACAGCTGGCCCTGCCCTGATCCTTCATGCTCCAGATTATATCTACTACCTCTGTTCTGCCAAGTCAGCTCTTATTAGCTTTCACCCTTCTCTCCAGTCATTCACCCAACAAATATTGACTGTGCTATGGTCAGGCATTGTGCCAGACGCTGAGAAAATAAAAATGAGTAAGATATAATTCCACTCTATTCCATTATCTCATTTAATTCTTATTTAATATTGCATAGGTCCTATTATTGCTTCCAGCTTAGAGCTAAAGAAGTAGAGATTTAGAACAGCTAGAAAACCTGATCAGAAGGATTTTAGCATCAAGTGGTGGAACCAGGAACTGAGGCCACCCACGTCTTTCTGACTGCTAAATCTGAGTTCATAGTTATCATTCTTGCTAATACACTCCCAATTGTATTGTTTTCTATTACTACAATGTCCCTATTCCTAGCATCTCAAAAATCAATTTTAGCAGTAATTTTATTTTCTCAATCTAAGAAAAAGGTGTACTCTAAATTTTCTTGCAATTTATTTATTAGTATTTTGTTTAGGACATAAAATATAGTTTGATTTTTTTTTTCATCTGACAATCCTTAGAAAATTACATTCAACTGACAAAGCCTGTGATTTTCAAAATCTTGTTCATGACTTTGTTTGCTAAAATACAGTGTATTGGTTAAAAATATATGCTTTGAAAGCAGCCAGACCTGGGCCCAAATCCTGGCTCTACCACCCACTAGTTTCCAAAAGGTACTTAACTCTCAAAGCCTAAAATTTTCATATATAAAATGGGGATGAAAACAGTACCTTAACTACCTTACCTTTGGCCATTTTACGATTAAATGAGATAATTCTTGTGAAACACTTAAAATACCACCTAGTGCCTACCTAGTAAGCACTCAAAAATGTTAGTTTTAGTACTATTATTTTTAGTCCTATGTTCTCATAGTTGTGCTTAAAAATGGATTTGAAATGACTTTTTTCTTGAAATGGTTTCTTCCAATACAGAAAATAAGTCCAGGGATCTCTAATTTCCAAAAGTATATTATTTGTTTGTATATAAAAGCATGCAAAAAGTTCCCCCAAAATGACACCTGGTAGTCATATAAAGCTCTAAAATTCAAGGGCTCTAAGATGTTTTTACTCATATAATCTTTCACCAAAAACTCCAAACATGAACCCTCATTTTCCTGTTTGGTTCTAAACTGCCTACTTAAAGAGTCAAGAGTAAAGGAGTTTATACATTATATACAAAGAACTATATAAATGTAACAAAATATTCCTGTCATTTAACAAGGCTATCTCAGCTCTCCCTAACCCTTGAAGTAACACTTAAATTTAAGAACATTGAGCAAATTAAAATGGCTGAACTGTTTTCTCTGGTGGAAAAGGAAAGGATTAGCTAATCTGAAGGTTTACTGCCATCACTCAGGCAGTCAAATGACTATTTCCCTGGCTTCTAAGTGATTGAAGAGCACATAAAAAATAGACTGAATACCACATAAAAATGGACTATATACCTATTTTTAAAATAGCTCTAGAAAAAAAGGCCTTTATTTGACATTTTTATTATGGTTTAAGGAAAAGAAAAACAGGATCTCGGTTAAAAAAAAAAAAAAAGCCTCCATCTGATACCTTAGAAAACATGATAGCCATGTGAGATCTTCCCAAAACCACACTCTTGTCAATAATGATGGCTGTTACCACTGCAGGCTTGTGGGTCCTTACCAATTCTTGAGTGTCTTGCTGCAGTGGCAGAAATGCTGCTTCCAGAATAGCAACCTGGTCAGGACTAAGCTTCTGCCACAGCCCAATCAGCAGAATCACCAGCTGGGTGGCACTTCGCAGCTTGGCGAATGACTGGAACAGATTGTCTTGGTTTTCCTCTACTGCATCTGCTAGAGCGATTACCTGCAGAAATGACCAACTTCAGTTAGGGATAATTTCACAATTCTTGAGCCCTCAACAAATTACATTTGGCACACTCTTGTTTTTCTTTAAAACAAATTGATGAACTTTGTCTCCCACAAACACAAGCTATGTTGAGTAATAAAATAGTTATCATTCATCTGTTCACTTCCTTCTTTAAAAAAAAAAAAAATCCCTAAGGTAATTCCAAACCCATATGGCCAGGAGATGAAAATATCCATGAAATCAGCTTAATGGGGACCTTGTTCTGTGTCTGCTTCACCATCAATTGACCTTCTACAATATATGATAATATAAGTAACCTCAAATACGGTTACAATAGTCTTTATTACAAGCCACAGAGACTGATTAAAAAATAACAAAATAACCGCATTTGCCACGTAATTTAAAATAATGACTTCATTACACACTCTTCAGAAAATAACTGCCTCTGATTATTATTCTTTACATGTTACATGATGCTGGGATATCCAGTATTTCTTTATTATAACCAAAAGGTAGATAATGTTCAAACATTTGACCAATTGAGTAATGTCATTTTTAACACAAATGTCAGACACTAGCCCACAGGGACCTGAAAGAAAAAAAAAGTGCTCAGGGTGTGTTAGCTTTACAATGCCAAATCTACTTAGGATAAAATTGGCAGGAGTAGAATTGGGTTTGTTTTGTTTTGTTTTGTTTTTATCCTCTTGAATAATCCTATGGAAAAAAGAACTAAAGCAACAATTGGATGGAACATCCAAGACTGCCCATTGGTGTTTTATTTTAATGTCTTGGTGAATTTTGTGCTCATTAAAAGTAATGAACTGACTGGCCCAGAGGGTCAAGGCGTCTGACAGCCCCCAGAACAGGAATAGTAAAAGCCAGGGCAATGTGAGCTCCTTTCTATCAGTCCCTGCCAGCTTGAGGAACTAGAGCTTAGATGACTTTCAGAACTCTAGTGCACATGAACCATTTGGTGATATTTCATGGCTTATTGACACTGGCCCAAAGGGCTTGTTAAAAAATCATCAAACAAGTAAGAGTTTACAGCTGTGTGGTCTCCCAAATTCCATGTAGCAACAGGGGCTGTAGGGGGACAGTCCTCAGAATATCTGGGAGATGCTGGAAAAGAGATACAGGTTCAGAAAAGACAAAGCGATTGAAGGTCCTTGCCTGACAATGCTGGGCAGACCAAGATTCTTTGCCATTTGGTTGAGGGGTTGCAGGAGATAGAAAAGACAATCACAATTCACATTCAGTTCTCCAGGGAGCCCTGGGAGTTTGGACCAAGGTCAGCATTACAAAAAAGTGCATTGTTTACTATGTACCTAATACTGTGCTACTTCCTTTCCATAGGTGTTCAGAAAAGTACATGCTATCTTATAGTCCATAAGGATCTTATAATTTGTTGGACAGGAAACATACATACACAACCAATTAGTGGAAAGAAACATTACTGAAATAATGTCCTAATTGTGCAGAACAGAAAATAAGTGTAAAAGAAGTTAGCAAAGGGACACATTACTATCGGCCAGAGTTAATAGCCCTGAGGCCTCTTTTACTCAAATGAGGCTTGGAACTCATCCCTTCCCTATTCCTTCAAGAAGTCCCCTCTAAGAGACAGAGCCACTTTCCTTAAACCAAAACACCTGGAATCATCTGCTTCTTCCCCCACCCTCACCATGATTACAACTAACTCCTATTAAAGTCTGTGTTTATATTTTTTTCTTCCTGTGAGTGTTACCAATTAAGCCTCATTGTGAGGACCATCATATAATGACACAGATGCTTTATTGTTGATAAGCCCAAATCACACAAAGATCAAGGTCATAAACACCTCCTAAGTGCCAGGTATATGCAAGAATTTGCAGGAAGCACTCTAGGGAATTCAATGGCGACAGATCTAATCTCTACCTTCAGAGAGTTTATAATGGAGAAAGGAAAAAACTTCAGAGGCAAATGTTGACATTGTAGGGAAGACCCTATGAATGATAAAGGAGAATGACATTAATATAATTGTTAGGTTAATAATAATCCCTGTAATTAAGTGAGCACAGACTACATGCCAAACATTCTGCTGTGCCATACAGGTGTCAGTGCCTTCAATCCCCACACCTCCACCCACTTGGAATGATCTTTATTTTACAGATGAGGCCTTTAAGGCTCAGCAGATGTAAGGAATTTGTCCGGTACTGTTCACAGGGATGCAAAGCCCATGCTTAGAAGGGCTCCGTGCTTGGTTTAATGCCCGGCTGTCTCTGTCTTGAAATTCTTCTTCTTTTTTTTCTTAGAGAGAGAGCGTGAGCAGGGGGAGGGGCAGAGGGAGAGAGAGGGAGAATTTAAGCAGGCTTGACACCCTATGCAGAGCCCAATGTGGGCATGATCTCGTGACCCTGAGATCAAAACCTGAGCTGAAATCAAGAGTCAGACGCTTAACCAACTGAGCCACCCAGGAGCCCCTCTGTCTTGAAATTCTAAATAATTTTATTTTTGAACTTGTGTTTTATAAGTGAAGTCAATGAAGGGATGATAGACATGCACATGAGAAGAGGAGATAATGCTCATTAACTCATAGCATTAAATGTTCTTATATTTGCATTTAGAACTGGCTTGCACAATATAAGATTAATGGTTAAAATTCATGGTAACAATTTCAAATTTAAATTTCTCCTTACTTGGAATGGCATTAAATAGAAAATAAAAACACCATCAGAAGGTGTGAAAGAGAGACTACTGAAGAAAGAAAAAAGCTTTGTATTTTAGTAGTTATTTTAACAGCACTTTCTTCCAGCCTTTTAACAAGGGCCCTGCATTTTCATTTTGCACTGGGAACTGCAAATTAAGCACTCAGCCTGACCATCACCTAGGAAGTGAGAGAGCAGGATTCAAACTTAGAGTCTCTCACTTCAAAGCCTGCATGCAACCTGAAGCACCTTCTAGGTTCAGAGAAAGGACTTACTGATTCTGGAGCACTTTAGGAAAGAAAAGGTAGAGGAAGAAGCAGTGGTGTGCTGGAACCAACTTGTCCAGCTCCTACAGGCTCCAGAGAAAGGATGGGTCGTTTGATTTTCAGTTTTGTATACCAGCTGTTAAACTCGGCCATTACTAAAAATTAAGCTACATAAACTTAAATAAGTTACAACAAAACAAAGGTAATAAATACTCAAAACTCGTTACTTCCTAATTTGTTTACTATTCTCTAGGCCCTTGAGGTTATTTATGCTTATTGTATCTGTATGCTGGAAACACTGCAATGGTGGGTTATTGCCCATTTCTTCCCAACTTCGCATTCAGTGACCTCACATTGGTAGACTGAAATCAGCCACGGCAGAAGTATTTACAACATGAACATCAACAAATCCTCCCAACACCTCTCCTTCCCAGAGAACGAGTTGTTAAATATTTACCAGCGTGCCACTGCGAGAGGTACCTGAAATTCATCCTCAAGAATAGATGTTGGGTGAGGGCGCTTTAAAAGTGCAGGAAACAACTTGAACAAATGCATTAAAGCAGAAAAGTAGAGGCTGCTTGTTCAGGAAGGAGCAAATATTCCAGTTTGAGAACAGCATTTGATGGGATAAAAAAAAAAAAGGTAATCTGGGCATCTATTGTAGAGGAAGCAGAATGTCAAGGTGAAGGGCATGCACATAACACTATAGTACTGTGAGAGTGTGGGTGTTCCCTGATGGAGGCTGCACTCAAAGCAGCTATCGATCATAGTAAACATTTGGGCATTTGCTGGGACTTAAAGTAAGGCTGTTACGCACGTTCCTCACTATCAAGGGAAAATTCTTACTAAGTGTAACAGCATGTCAGTTCATAGACCCACCCAACTTGCTAAACACAGCTGTGGTGGAAGAATGACTTCTCAGTGAGACAGCAGCCCAAGCCACAGGATCTTTCCTGAGCAAGGCCCAAAATACATCAATCTGGGAGAAGCATCGTTTCTCTAAGATTCGGTCTTGCTGGTTATATTTCTGTGCCATTGTGGAAAGTCTGCTATCCCCAAATGGTCACAGAAATTGGAAAGAAATGGGATAAACAATTCCTTATGTAAATTACCCCCAAGGAAAATCTTCCTGACCTAATGGCCAGCATGAAATACTAACCAGATCTCCATGTTCTCAATTTGGTTTTACGTATAACAGCCAAGTTTACTTTGTTCTCCATAAGAGCCAAATGAATTTAGCAGAATTAACATAGTAAAAAGGGCTGGAAAACGTAGACCCATCAAGATTTAGATCTGTCCCACCAAGGCCTAGAGGATCTCGCTGCTCACCTGGAACTGCAAAACGAGGCCAACCAGCTGCTAGGGCTTAAATCTGAAGGAGAGTGATTTTTCAGTGCTCATCACTGGCTGTGCAAGATGTGTGTTCCCTGGTGTTCAACAGAACTCAAAAAGGGAGGGGTTTAGGAAACAATACATGCTAACGATTTCAAACACAAATGTGTTGATGGCCTTTGTTTTGCTTTTTCGAATTGAAGGTTTTCAAATAAAATGGAGACCCCAAAGGACATCTATGTCCAACTGCCATATCAGTTGATGCCAAAGTAATGAGGCAGAGGCCCAGGGAGCTGCTTGCAGGAAAATGCTCAACTCATAAAGTGAGTGTGAAATTAATCCCAAATACTTGCAGCTGCCAAGATCGGCTCTAAAATTGGTTACAGGAAAGCAGGAGCAGCAAAGCAGAGCAGACATGAATCATACTGTGTGAACACAGACATGTCCAATTCCTTCACCTAAACTCACCATCAAAGCTGCCTCCATATCTCATGTGTGGCACACAGAACTCTATTACATTGCTGTTTAGCTGTCATTTACTGAGCCCTGACTGTGGGCCAGGCACCGTGCTAGTGCTGTTATATCCAGATTATCACTTGGTCCTCATGACTACCCTCTGAGACAGGAACTGTTGATCCCTGCAGCCCCCATTTCCAGATGAGGAAACAGAAGCTTAGTGCTCAGATGAGCTTAGTGCCCGTGGTCAGGAACTACAGCAGAGAAGCACCAGGATTCCACTCCTCTCTCCTGATTCCCCACTGAGTGCTTTTTCTTCTGCAGTGGTACACAAATATATACAGTAGGTTCCTTAAAATTATCCAGTAGGTTTTTATCTTGATAATCAAATGAAGATACTAAGGAAAAACACTACTAATACATTACATCCATAACAGGCATATGTGCTTTAGTTAAATTTCCCCATTGTTGGGGCTTTTATCATGAGGTCAACTCAGGTTGAAACTTCCAGGCTTATTTCTGCCCAAAGTTATGGTATAAGGAAATTAGTTCATCATTTGTAAAAGATGGGAAGTTTTTTTTTCTCTTAAAACAATGTTCCATATAATTCAAAATTATGAAGACTTTAGAAATTAGCTATTTATTTACTACATCTGCTCCTTTAGTGAAGCTACTTTAAAAAAAGGGATGATTTATTTATTTTCTACAAATCACAGGCTACAATCTTTTCAGCGGTCTAAGCAAGTTGATGTTATGTAATAATAATTGTCATCATTAACTGGGGCTTTCTAGGAGCCTCCTTACAGAGATTAGCTCATTTTATTCTCAAAACAATTCTATAAGGTAGAAATTATTACTGCCCCCATTTTAAAAATAAGGAGACAGAGGGGCTCCTGGGTGGCTCAGCTGTTTGAGCATCTGACCCTTGATTTTGGCTGAGGTCATGATCTCAGGGTCCTGAGATCGAGCCCCGCATCAGGCTCCCCAGTCAGTGGGGAGTCTGCTTCTCTCATTCTCCCTCTCCCTTTGCCCTCCCTCCGCATGCACTCTCTTGCTCTAAAAATAAATAAATAAATATTTTTAAAAAATGAGATAGAAATACAGAAAGGGTCA
The DNA here is from genome assembly GCF_029215605.1 of Mirounga angustirostris. Classification (NCBI taxonomy): domain Eukaryota; kingdom Metazoa; phylum Chordata; class Mammalia; order Carnivora; family Phocidae; genus Mirounga; species Mirounga angustirostris. The sequence continues at coordinate 43,219,994 of NW_026991720.1, forward strand.
AAGCAGTTAGTCAGCAGCAGAGCCAGAATTTATACCCAAGCAGTCTGACCCAAGAAATGTCACCAAGTAACATCACCTACATTGATTCTCTGCCTGCACATCGATTTCATCATAGGCATATGTGGAACAAATTCTATCAGAAGCTTCCCAATGGCAGGTTTCCTCTTTGCTGATATTCTAATACCTCCATATGAATTAAGATAGGTTTATTTTAATAAAAGGCCAGCATGGATGAATGAGTGAAGAAAACGAAGTCATATGATATGGGTGAGTTTATACATCCCCTAGGGCTGAATACAGCAGGCTGTGCCGGGACCGCCTTCCCTAGGGAGCAACTTTATGTCACTGTGCAATTTACTTCCCTTTTCTAGGCTCTAGGTTCATCACCTTTAAAATGTAGGGGTGGGAAATATGATCACCAACATCCAACATGGCTGTAAGTGCCAGATTCAAAAACATTTAAATTATTTTTGGATGATATGTTGTTTTGAATTATCCATGCCACTTCCTGTGTTTCTCATTTAATGTTTACTGATTTGGAGTTTTTATCTATAAAATAACAGTAAGAATAATCCTCATTTATTTTATAATTATAATCCTATGAGAATTAAATGAGAGAGGTAAAAAGATGGACAATACCAAGTGTTGACAAGGATGTGGAGAAACTGGAACCCTCACATATTGCTAGTGGTAATGTGATATGGCTCAGTCACTTTGGAAATAGGCTGGCAGTTCCTCAGAAAGGTAAACATTGAGTTGCCATATGAGGCAGCAATTACAATTCTAGGCTTATACCCCAGAGAAATGAAAATATATGTCCACTCAAAAACTTGTTCACAAATGTTTATAGCAGCATGATTTACAATAGCCCAAAAGCAAAAACAACTCAAATGTCTGTCCATCAACTGATGAACAGATAAATTATGTGTGGCATATCTATATAATAGAATACCATTCAGCCATGAAAAGAGATGGGAGTACTTACACGTGCCACTACATGGATGAACCTTAAAAACATTCTGCTGAGTTAAAGGAGCCAGTCAGAAGGACTGCGTGTGGTATCATCTCTGAGATGTCCAGAACAGGCAAAGCGATAAACACTGTAAGTAGACTGGTGGTTGCTTAGGGTTGGGGGTTGGGGGGTGGACAGGAGGGAATGGAAAATGCCTCCTAATGGTTGCACAACCCTGTGAATATGCTAAAAATATTAAATTGTACACTTCAAATGAGTGAACTGTATATATATAAATTATTTCTCAAAAAGTTATTAAAAATCATAAGAGAAGTAAAAAGTACCGTGAAAGTATAATTCATGTAAGGTAGATAAATTAACCCAAATAAAGGCAACTTTATTTAAGCAACAATTTTGGTATGTTAATGGTTATACCATATTGTAACTTGGGCTTAATGACATTCTGAATGATGTAATAATCAAATAACTTTGGAGTCAATTAGATATGTATGAATACTGGTAATGCAACTACTTACTAGCTGTACAGTTTTGGCTTCTCTACCTTCCTCAGACTTAGTTTTCATCTATAAAGTAGTATTCAATCAGTTAACATCCTTTCTATTCATTTCTAATTTGTTTGGCTCCTGGTTACTATTTCTTAATACTCTGTAGTTGAGGGCTCATTTCAGTGTAGTAACATCAGGCAAATTCTACTTTTTCTGTTAGGTTAACAATGACATTGAAAAAAGGAAGACCCTTCTCCAGTACTTGATGCACAGTACTAACTACTACCTCCTAAGGTGATGCAGGACAGCTGATCATTCTGCAATGTTCCCTGGCCCTCTCTGTGTGGTCACTCAATGGAACAGTGCTCATCTGTAGCCAAGTTTAATCAAGTTTCAAAGTAAAATGTCATGAGACCATGTATCAGATATATACTAAAAACCATGCAAGGTTACATGTATTGGATTCCTTTTTTTATTCCTTCAGCAATTCTATTAAAACACACCCACACAAACGTACAACTTTGCCTGCTATGACTTGTTCTCTAAAAATCCTCTGAGGCTTGTTAATCAGGGAGCTAGATGTTGGGTTTTTTTTAAATACCTTATTGAAAATGCTGGAGAATTTGGTGATTTAAATAAGATGTTTATAAGGTACACTATGAAAAGGCAGAGGGAAAACAAAACTCATACTCAGCCCAGAAACTTCCAGTGTAAAAAGAGCAATCATTAAGTCCCCACCATGCCTCCATTTTCTAATACTCGGTAAACAGTGGGTGTCCCATAAGTGCTGGCTGAATTAATGAACCTCAGAGTCCACCTAAAACTCCAGCAAAACTAAACTGCCTCTTAAATCCTAGACATACTCAATCAGGCATTGTCAGGCTCCCAATTTGAATGGAACCCAAGTGATGTCACATGGAAACAACAGATCTACCTCAATATATCTGTCATCTACTTAAAAAAAAAAAAAAAAATTGCTTCAGTTCACCTTTAGCCACAGCTGCCTAACACCAGGCTACAGACAGCTATAATGACCGCTGAAATGAATTGTTTGTTCACATGGCTGCCCTTTGGTCAGAAAGACACACTTTCAGTCTAGGGGAGATCTGGAAGCAGGCAAGAAAAAGGGCATACTTCCCACAAACAATGTTATTTGTGATAGTGTTTGCTGCAGACTCCAACAGGGAAAGCCCCTGCAATAAGGAAGAAGAAAAAATTTACCATGTCTAAACTTTTACTTTGGCTGAAAAGATCCAATTTGTATCCAAAAGAATTGTTCTTTTAACAGAAACAGTGAAATAAGGTTCAAAATGAAAAGAGAAAGGGCATGATGAATCAAATGCCAGATAAGCATGTAAGAAGTGCTTCATTATTATATCTGTGTGCTCAACTTTTAACTAGATAAAAGAGAACCCTAGGTTTTTAACTGGAAGGCATAGAAAGCATCTAATTCTTAGCTACTTTTGCTACTGTGTTATTTTGTATAAATAGGACAGGGGACTAGGTTACATTCTATTACACTTCTCATGAAGTAAAAACCTAGCATTCCCCTATAACAAGCATTTAGCTGAAATTCCTAAACCAAACCCAGGATAAGAATACATTTTTAACCATGTTATCATTTGGGGCTAGCTATTAAAACAACAGGGAAAATGTACCTGTTAGTAAAAAAAAAAAAAAAAATTTCAGTCACACATGATTTGTCTTCATAAAAAGAGACCTGCTAATTGGCCAAATCACCTGATGCTTTGGAACATCGAGGTATGATCGTTGACTCTTAGAAGTCATGATGGTTTTACTGGTCTAGGATTCTAATTTTCCTTGACACCAATCTACACTTGCCAAAAGCCTTGAGAATTCATTTAAAACTGGCTTTAGAAAAACAAATTATTCCTGAGAAATTTCTTTATACTATGTACTATAGAACCTTTTTTTTTTTTTCTTTTTTAATGTTCTGCCCAGAAGAATATGAAAGGTAGGCAGTGCTGGAATATAGACTTTGGCTGGGACTTTTAAAACATATACCACTGATACATAAAAATATTAAATAAGACAATAAATCATTTGCAAGTGACACAGGGACAAATTTTGCTATTTCTGCAAAGTTTATTCATCAAATAGACATGTAACCTAACCGGCTCAAAGGAAACTAACTCCAATTCTTGGCTAATATAATGCTAAAAATACAACGGATCTCAAACCTGATTACTATTTTTACCTTCCTCCCACCCTCCACTCCCCTGCTGACCAAATTTTTACCTCTTTCCATAAAATTACCTACTTATAGCCAAGTGAAACCCCAATTTAAAAAATAATAATTAATGGAATCAAGCTGTAAAAAAAGAATGAATGTTCTCTGGACCACGGTTACTCATTGAACAGATCGCAGTTAAAGCTGGAATCTATGGTTGGCAATGTCAGAGCTCGTTTTACAAACCCTGGAGAATGCCACAGTTATCACTGTCCAAAAACAACATTCAAGAGGTCTGATCTGAATAGTTCCTAAGTTCAGAATATTTTAGACCACATTCCGACAGGCAGACATATCAGTAATTACATAGCCACCCATACAGCCTTGAGTTCCATCTCCAATGAAGGCAAATGATGGAGAGATGGGTACTTGGTTATCCTAAGGGCATTCCTTTAGCTAAGGCTGCTAATGCTAAGACACATTATTACATGTGATCAATTAAGGCATGCTGATAATCCACCCAAAAAAGCAAAAAGAGAAACTGGAGACTCCCAACAGTGTTGATGATGGTGTTGAGCATTTCCTTCGTTACAGAGTTTAAGAGGTAAATGTGGCATTTTCACAATACAGTGAAATTGCTGAGTTTTCTCTTTCTATGCATCTCCTTTTAAAACATCTAGTTTTTCAGAGTCCATTTCTCTTGAACACCAGTGTTTTTTATTTATTTTTGCTTTTTTAGATAAAATACATAATAGTTACATCACTACTATCTGGTAGTACTTTGGCAAGACATGTACAGGGCTATATGGCTCAGACCACATGGAAATAATACAAAAGTCAATGAGTGGAGCTTCCTGGTTTCATATGGAGTGAAACAAGGGTAAACTATTGGTATTTCTACAATCATAGGTTGTTGGGACATTATAATTGGAAGAGGCCTTGCTAAAGGTATGTTGTATGTGATTTCTTCTGTGCTGTAAACTCCTCCAGGCCAAAGACTATCTTATTGTTTGGTGTACCCCTTCCATAGCCTTAGTCTCACTACAGGCATTTACTGTTAAGTTTAATATACTGAAGTAAAATAAAAAGCCTGATAACTCAGTAGCACAAGAGTGTCCACTAAGATAGCAATTTATAGGGGCGCCTGGGTGGCTCAATCAGTTAAGTGTCCAGCTCTTGATTTCAGCTCAGGTCATGTCTCAGGGTCCTCGGATCAAGCCAGGCATCAGGTTCCACACTAAGTGGGGATTCTGCATGAGGATTTTCTCTCTCTCTCTCTCCCCCCCTCACCCCCCCACTGCTCTCGTGATTGCTCTCTCTCTAAAATAAATAAATCTTAAAAAAAGAAAAAGGACAGCAATTTATAGGAGCACTACTTGGGCAATGGAAATCCATCCCTACATTCCAGGTGGACAAGACCAAGGCCTACCATTTTTAAAAAGCTTTTATATGCTATTTATTGGGTCTACCATAGGTATTAAGTAGCTAGGCTCTAAATTCATACCTTCCACAAGTATTACATTACAATGAATTAGTAAATTCATTCAAGTCTTTACCATTAAGTTTATGTGATGAATGTTATAAAGCCTGTAATTTAACTTTAAAATACATCATCATAGAAAAGGTCATATGATGTAAGCAGGTGAGTCAGTTTAAACTACACTCCAGAGCAGGTTCTCAACCTTGTCACTAATGACATTTGGGGCCAAATAACGTTTTGTTGTGCTGGCCTGTCCTGGGCACTGTTAGAAGTCTAGCAACACTCTGGACTCTATAAACTTGATGTCAATAGCACCCTCCCCCCCACGAGTTGTGGCAACCAAAAATGCCTTGGGACACTGCCAAATATCTCCTTAGGGGCAAAATCACCGTGGTTGAGAACCACTGCCCTAGAGTCTGAGTTTGTGCTCAAAGGAGCTACCCTTCTATAATCAGAAGCAAAGCTCACATGTCAGAGGTGACTACCCAAGCACTTAAGTCATTGGTGTCTCTACCAATACCAGAGACTTTCTAATTACCATAATGAATTTCAGAAATAGGTTCTGATTAGTGAGATGAGAGGTTGGATAATCAACATTATGGTGTTAGAAATAGATTCACTGGCAAAATCAACCGTATTAAGATATGTGAATTGGCTGAATATTTTTCCGCTCATACTTTTCTTTACATAAAAGAGGGATAAGAATCCAGGAAGACACTGAGAGGATATGGTCCAAGGCTTGAGCCTAAAAGATCCTGTGTCTTGCCTTTGGGTCAGATTTCTAGCTGATGCCCACTATGAGGGTAAGTAGATCCAAAGATTACTGTCCTACCTGCCTCAAGTGAATCTTTCCAGGAAGGTGGTATTCTAGTGCCTACAAGACGTAGATTTGAGCTTCACCCAGCCTACTGCAGTACAGGCTGCATGAACTGTTCCATGCTTATAAATGTTTATTTAATGAATGTCTTTGCATAAGGCAAAATTTGACATGAGACTTACTTCGATTATAGCCAAGGAGAATGGTTACAGGAAAACAGTTCACTCTCATCCACCTCAAGCTTTTTGATGGCTATCATTACTTACTGAAAAGAATTTTGACATGACCAAATTGGCAAAGATAGTGTACAAGGTCAATTAAGTGCTAAGTGATAGGGATAAATGCAATTTAAGAGCTGCCTAAAAAGAACTAACAGTAAGGAAAACAAATATATTAATAAAAACAACAACTTCTGCTTACTATGTGTCCACTATGTGCCAGGCACAGTCCTAAGAAGTCAATGGATATTATTCCTAAACCTTTCAACAACATTTTAGGTAATTATTATTTTTGACTTATGAAGAAAACAAGGTTCAGAGAAGTTAAGCAACTTGTTCAAAAGCACACAGCAGGGGTGCCTGGGTGGCTCAATCATTAAGCGTCAGCCTTCCACTCAGGTCATGATCCCAGGGTCCTGGGATCAAACCCCGCATCAGGCTCCCTGCTCAGCTGGAAGCCTGCTTCTACCTCTCCCACTCCCCCTGCTTGTGTTCCCTCTCTTGCTGTGTCTCTCTCTGTCAAATAAATAAATAAAATCTTTTAAATAAAAAAAAATCACACACCAGTGCCCAAATTCAAACCAGGTGTGCCTAAAACCTCCAAAGCCCAAGCATTTCCCAGCCCACCACACTATAGCTTTAGATACACACACACACACACACACACACACACACACTGCTAGATGATAAGCGTTATACAAATGACTATTGGGTTGAGTTAACATACGAAAAATCTATAAACAAGTCTTCCCCACCAACCTGATTTCCTGGGGATGAAGGGCCTACAGATTCTTCTGTTGGTCCCTCTTTTAAGTAAATCCACATTTGAATGTTTGAATGCCTTTGGTTCAGAAAAGCACTCACAGTGCTGAACATCACTCCTACTGTCTTCCATCTACATCTCTGTTACCTGTCTGACCCTGGAGTCATTGAGTTTGCAACCCCTGCAATAATCACAAACTTTTCAAACATAAAACAACTACAACAAGTATGGAGAAACAGAAATCGCCCACATGACAAATGATTAAATCTGAATCTGGGCTCTGGTCCTATCCCACCACTCCCTGTAGTTTTTGACACCATTAATCTCTTTAAACTTGAGCTTTCTCCTTCATAAAGGAGAGGTATTTGCTGTGGAGCTCAAATGAGATGCAACATAAATGTGTTACAACACCTAGCACATAGTAAGCACTCAATAGAGCTTAGCATTGTTACTGTTATTATTAATTATTGTTCTCTGGCTAAATACCCAACCAACGAACCTTTTATTAAAACAAAAAACCATTACATACAGTAACAACGCCTCCCTTTGCCTTTTCATCTCTAGTTTACAGTCTCAATAACTTCAGCATCTCTTCATGGGATTGATTTAGCCCACAGGTTATATACATTATTTACCAACATGTGTAGCATACTTCCCACACCCTACACTTTCAAAGCACCTGTATGTCCCCTTCCATTATATCCATCACATTCAGAATTACTTGTTTGATCATTTTAAGCTCCGGGAAGGGAGGAACTGTGTTTTGTCTTATTTACTGCTGTGTCCCCGCCACCTAGTACAGGGCCTAACACATAGCAGGGATCAACAAATATCTGAATTGAACTGAAGTAAACTCCATCTGGCATATCTTGGAAAACTAGCATCTTGGCTTAACACTACTATCCGAAGCTTCTCTCAGAAGTAGAGCTAATGCCTAGCATACCAGTTGTGATGCCCAAAAATAGCACATTTCCTTAATTCCATAATGCACTTTGCTTGTTAGGTGCCCCTAGACACACCCATTCTAATGATTTTCAAATCATAATGCGTCTTATCTCTTTGTTCATTTAATGTGCTAATTTTACCTTTTATCTTCAAAGGTAATCAAATCAACAATGTGGCTTAAAATTAACATATTAGGGGCACCTGGGTGGCTTAGTCTGTTAAGCATCTGACTCCTGATTTCAGCTCAGGTCATGATCTCAGGGTTATGGGATCAAGCCCCACACTGGGCTCTGAGCTGGGCATGGAGCCTGCTTAAGATTCTCTCTCCCTCTGCCCCTCCTCTCCTCCCCATCTCTAAAAAACAGAAACAAAAAATCTTAGAATCTATTAAATATATTTTTGTTTGGTATTTTGTTTGGAATCATACCTCCCAATGCCAAGGTCTTCGTCCAGTTCCCAGAAAATAACTGTTCCCAGGGCATTCCCTAGCTGTCCTTTGTGGGGCACTCTCTCTTCTTTTCTTCTTTTTTTAAGCTCTTATTTAAATTCCAGTTAATTAACATACAGTATATTAGTTTCAGGTGTACAATACAATGATTCAACATTCCATACAACACTGGGTGCTCATCACCACAAGTATACTCCTTAATCCCCAACACCTATTTAACCCATCCCCGCCACCCACCTCCCCTCTGGTAACCATCAGTTTGTTCTCTATAGTTAAGAGTCTGTTTCTTAGTTTGTCTCTCTCTCTCTCTCCTCCCTTTGCTCATTTGTTTCTTAAATTCCACATATGGGTGAAATCATACGGTATTTGTCTTTCTCTGACTTAATTCACTTAGCATAATACTCTCTAGCTCCATCCATGTCATTGCAAACAGCAAGATTTCATTCCTTTTTATGGCTGAGTAATATTTCATTATGTATATGTATATATATGTATATATATATATACACACACACATACATACATTATATATATGTATATAATATAAAATATACAAACACAATCTTCTTTATCCATTCATCAGTCAATGGACAGTTGGGCCATTTTCATAAAGGTCCCCTCAGCCTTCCCTGCACTTCCCAGTGGGACCTAATGTAGGCCAAGCATGAGTTCTTTCATATGGTCTTCATAACAAAATTGTGCAGTAGAGTTGCTAGATTCAATCTGGTCATGATGAAACTGAGGCCCTTTCTGAAAGGTTTGAAAGACTGACTGTCCACAAACACGCAGCCAGATTCAAACCCAAGTCTGTCTAGTCCTAAAGTCCATGTTCCTCCACTGCACCCCCTGTTGCTACAGAACCTTAGCTCCGTGGAGCTAGAAAATTCACTTCTGCAAATTTTTCACTAATTTTTAAAAATTTAATTCTGCTTTCTTATGATTTCAATGAAAAAATCCATTTGGGGAAGGTAATAAAGTATATTTCTTATTAATAAAGGGTAAGATTGATTTACCCTAGTAAATATTTGTGAGATAGTGACTTTTTCATAATTACAAAAGTAATTTTTAATAACTATTTTCAAAATGATCTTGAGCTACAAAACTAGCCAAAAGATAGTAAATATCTGTGTACATTTCTAATAAAGACTAGAATAACATAAAAAGGAAAAGGATCCACAATGGTTTCAGTCCTGGCATCAATATTCTCTTTTAAAGTTTCCCCTTTTAAACAAAACATACAAATAAAAACAAAAAACAAAACAGGTAGAAAAACAAAAGAAAAAATAATTTTTTTTGCCTCAACAAAAAAAAAGGGAGAAAAAAGCAAAAAAAAAAAATTACAAACACAAGCAAATAAATGTGGTATATATTAAAATGAGATCTTTTCTTGAAATGTCCAAGTTTGGATTTGATAGGATGAGTGGTCCCTCTAAATCCAAAACCTCTCTTTTCTTCCCTCTAAGTAGCTGAAATAGATTGTATGAGGAAGATTGTATCTGACGAGAGAGGTATTGGTTGCAAACTAGTTCTTTTTAGTTTACTTAAATCAAACAGGTGCCACAGCTAAATGAGAATCCTCTAATAGAGTCCATTTACCAGAAATCTGAATCCATTCTCAGGGAATAACAAAAGAAAAAGATTATCATCACACCAGGAACTGATTCACACAGCCACTTTTTGTTTAAACTCTTGGTATTAATATCCAAAGATGTGATAACGAGCTGAATTTGGATAAAATAACAGGTATCACAACAACTACCCAGAGGAGAGATTTAAAATCTGGGGACAGATGCCATGTTGGCACTTGTGGCCTGCATGAGTGATGGGAAAGATTATAGTTTAGCTTGTGAACCCTCAGGAAGCAGTTCTTTGTTTCAGCTCTCGAGAGTTTTACCCTGCAGCCATCATCTTAATTCTCCTAAGAACACCTTAGAAAAGTAGGGTTTAACAGTCCTTAGAAAAATTATGGTTTGATGATTAAAAAATAGTATTAGGAAAGATTATACACGTTATTAGGGAACTGCTCACCACAAGAGTTCCAGGATGTCAGAAATCCATTCTGGCAGAAGAAAGGGAAAACATAAATGTTGCATAAAAAGAAACTGATATGACAGCATAGGTGTGGTTAGCTGGAAGAAAGAGATTTTGAAGTTGGTAGTGGTAAGTGTCTCCATAAAATGGGATCCTAATCTGGCTTTATTTTGACTTTCTCTTTTCTCAGAAACTTAGTAATTTTCTTCGCTATCACCGTTTTCTAATTTGTATAGGTGATTTCATGTATAGCTTATAGTCTACCACATCTCTGACATTGATGATTATTTTCCCTGTGATCACTAAGTTGTGATACTGGGACATCAAGTTGAAATGTTATGTTAAAAGGGACAGGAGGGGCAAGTGAAAGGAGAGCCCTGAGCCTCTACCTAACTCTTTCTCAGTTTGGGCATAAGGTTTCTGTTCCCTAATGATTGAGAAAAAGACAATTAATAAAGGACAAGGACCCAGACATATCAACTGGCCACTCTGGCCAGAGCTACTGGGAAACCGGGGACCAAAGTATGGTCATGGATGAAAGGGGAAAAGAAATGGCCCAGACAACTTCTTCAGCAGCAAAAATCTGCCTTCGGCTCAGGTCATGATTCTGAGGTCCTGGGATCGAGCCCCCTGCTGGGCTCCCTGCTCAGCGAGGAGCCTGCTTCTCCCTCTCCCTCTGCCTGCCGCTCCCCCTGCTTGTGCTCTCGTTCGTTCTTTCTTTCTCTCTCTCTCTCTGTGTCAAATGAATAAATAAAATCTTAAAAAAAAAAAAAAGATTGCTTGGTATGTTAGAAACACAAGGCCTTCGACTTAACAGTTTGATTCCCAGTTTTGCTGTTTCTCCAAATATTCTTAATATATTCCAAACTGAGACCTACTATTCCACTAATTTATAAGGAAAGAATATAATATCAGTATCCTGTCTGGAAGAAAAATAGCATCTGGAACAAATTTCTGTTTAAGAAATGAGGATATCAATGGATTACAAAGAATCTTTGGCATATGTCCTTAAAGAATGTTTTTTAAGAGTAAAGATTTGTCAGATTATACAGGAGTAGAGGGGACATTCAATAGTTGGGTTCAAAGGATTTTCAATATCAAAAAAATTTATAGAAAGAACTTTTGCTTTCTGTAACGCTGGTATTGAATTTCAATTTCTAAAATAAAACATGTCGTTGACTTCGGACATGCACCTGATGAGGAGAAAGGGTAAGACATCACTGAACAAGTCACAAATTCAACTTGTTCTCAATAAAAGATATTACTAGCTAAGACAATGAAGCATGTTTTCTTGGCTGGTAAGAGCACCAGTGAATATCAGCTCTGGTCTCAAGCAGCTGAAGAGATTAGGGGAAAGAAAAAGGCTTCTCCAGAGAATCCCATGCTTCATCTGAACAGTTACCAGGGCCACCTCTGAACAGGCAACTTCTGCAGAAAGAAGTTACTGAGATTTTTTTCAGCATCTATAAAAACAACAACAATAACAAGTTGGCTTCTATGTTGGGTGAGGGAAAAGAGTAGGATCTCAGCCTTGTCCCCCAAACCTCACAATTCTGAACAAACCTATGCCTTAAAAATCTACACATTTAAAAGTTAGTCAAGGATCCCCGAATATATAAAAAAGTATTGGAGAAATCTATTCACTTTAAAGAATAATAGTTAACAGACTCACTTTCATGTTCAACAATTCTCTAAATGCACTAAAACCAGAATCTGATTTAAAGAAATTTTGTTTCTTTACAGCTTTTTCTCAGAAAACACTGATACAGCCCCAGAGGAGATACTTGGCCTGCTGGCTCCCTCACTTCCAGGGGCTCTCTGTGGGGCTGCCCCTGACCCATACATCCATGAGGAGATCATGTACAGCCCATTTGAATAATACGAATTGGCTCCTGTTTGTAAGGTGAACTGCTCCAAGACTGACCCTGATTGTAAGCTGAAAAACAAGTTAGCCTAGAAGATTCAGACTGAGTGAAAAACTGCCCCAGATTCAACTTTGGCAGGGAGTCTTGAGCTAAAAATTATATCCCTGAATTTTGGAGAGGACAGAGACCACTTTGGTGTTCCCCTACACATCCCCCCCCCCAACCCCTGAAAGAGCATAAAAAAAAGATTCGTTTCCAAAGTTAGGAAATCAGGCTTCAACCCACCATTGTGTGGTCGTAAGAATTACACCCAATTACTCATGAGTCATAAGGCACTGGATTCAATCAGTGCATGAATTCATCTTTTTTCCAGTGGCTATCTCTACTGCACCAAAGAACTGGCAAAAATGAACAAGTTGGGAAAAGTGAGCCACTGGCCTTCTTACAGTTCACACCTAATCAACTACTTAATTTTGGATTTGAATGTATCAACTAATTTGACCATATCTTCCCACTCTCATCAAGGCTGATTATTCACTACATCCCACCACGTCCACCTTATACAGACCCAGAAGAAAAATTCCTCTCAGCATTAGGGAAGTCAATCCGATATTGAAAAACCAAACAACAACAAATAAACAAGCACACAAAAAACTAAAACAAGAAAAAGAAGTGTTCTCTGTTTCTTTAAAACATTAAGAATCTTTTAAACGGATGTGATTCCAATTTTATACTGACTAGAGAGAAGTCAAATCTGTGGCCCATGTCTAGCAATGTAGGAGTATTTTATATATATTTTCATCCAGACTGCTTGAGACTTACTGAGAAATCTACTTTGATTTAAATTACCTTTTTTTTTTTTTTTTAGACTGTCCTGGGTACTACTGGGCTGCCTTATGACTAGTTAACAAGTGCAACTTCTGGGGCGCCTGGGTGGCTCATTCGTTAAGCAGCTGCCTTCAGCTCAGGTCATGGTCCCAAGGTCCTGGGATCGAGCCCCACATCGGGCTCCCTGCTCGGCAGGAGGCCTGCTTCTCCCTCTCCCACTCCCCCTGCTTGTGTTCCCTCTCTCTCTGTGTCTCTGTCAAATAAATAAAAAATCTTAAAAAAAAAAAAAAGTGCAACTTCTTGCTAAATTTGATTTAAGTGGTTCATCCAAGGCTGAGCACAATAAAAACGGTCTCAATTCAATTAAAGTAACATCAGTAATGTTTAGGTCTCAATCCAATAAGTCTCATTTCAAAACATTTTCTCCATATCACATTAATACTAATGCCAAGCACCTGCTGATCATTTACTATGCACCTGATACCTTCCCTCAAAAAGAAGATTCTTGTATTTGAAAGCTTAAAGGTAACACTGTGTAAAAGTTTAAGTTGAGATCAAATTAGCATCTATTAAACCAAGGAAAATATCACACAGTACTAAATTCAGTAGTAAACTTCAAAGTATTTCCTGTAAATGATCTTGATGAGCTTAAAAAATGAAGGCTGGAGTTGTTAGGAGAGACTCCCTGGAGGTTGGAGAACCTAAATTTGTTGTGTTGAAGAAGACTGTAGGTGATTCCAAGCAAGGTATGTACGCCAGTGAAGGCACAGAGGTAAGACTCTGTTTTCATGGGCTAATGACATCATGTTTTCGTAAAGCAACGAAGAGACCCATGTGAAAAAAAAAGCAAAAGTTATAGGATAGAAACTTCTGGAAAATCAATTATGTGAGGACATAACAATCAAATCAAAGACTTGAGCTTTGTGATCACAGTGTCCAAAAAGAGTGCCCAGTCTTTCCATCTCGGGCCAGGTCAATATTGAAAGTAACTACTTCTCTTTATGAAGTATAAAGATTTCCTGCTCAAGGCCAAGGACCAGATTATTTTAAGATAGGCTACCAATTATCAAATATTTCAGTCTGTGTTTAAGCTATTTCCCAGAGAAAATAAAGGTGTTTATTCTTCATTTAGAATTCATGACTTACTCGAGCTATGAGATTAAAATGTAAAACTGCCCCTTCTCTTGATTTCTATCCAGAATCTCGTTTACTAATCCACCTTTAGAATGGAGATAAATAACATACTCTAATCTAAAGGAAATGAATAAATCCCATTTCCATTCCAGAACAGCCCAGAAACAGAAACAGTAAAGTGTGTATGGCCCAAACAACAAAAGGATCTTATCCTCTAAAAGCCATTGAAGCACTAATGCTTTAAATCCCAACATTTCTGCCAAAGTCTATAGAACCTGGAAAGATACAGGTTTAATACCATATAATTTCAACTGAACTGGAAATAGTGTGGTTTCTAACATAGTTTCAGCAGACAAATTTAAGGCTGGCTAACTCTTAAATTGAAAGAAACATATTCTAAAATTAGTAATTAGGAGAGGGAAAAGACCAGTATAATTAGAAGCTCTAAAACTTACTACTAAACATAACGTTATTTCCAGGATATCCCTTTTTGTCTCAATTATACAACCTTATTTTCTATTTTGAGCCATCCTTCATGGCATCTCATCTATGTTATTAGTTAACTTAAAAAATAGGCCACCACAGCTTTTGGAAACAGATCCCTTTTTAAAATCTGGATTAAAAAAGAAAAGAGAGTTACAACCAAAAGACCAATCACAATGGGATGCATGAGTATCAGTGATGTACTTTTTTCCTCCCATTCAAGGCAACATGGTAGTCAACCAACAGGGAGACCCTTTCTCTCCCACTCAGTAAGCACCTGCATATAACCAGAGGTTCCTCTATTTCCCTAACTCTTACTTTCTCACTCTCTAAAATGAGTACAAACCATACTTGTCCATTTTCTTCAAGAATACATGAGAATTGAGAAGACACTTGTTTTTTTTTTTCAAGAATGTTAAATTCCGAGATAGAAAAATCACAATTTTAGCCACCAGCCCTGTGCTTACACTCTAATCTCTGCTTTACCTGATATAATTCACTACTAACTTCTACTGTAGCTGCTGCTTCATATATTTATATAATAGTTCCAGATATTGACATTAATAAGCCAATGTTCCAACAAAAAGTGTCCCTATTTGCAAGGTGCACATCCCTCCCAAGTTTACTACTAACAATAACTGCCTCAAAACCTCAGCATCATATTTAACTCACAATTCCTCCTTTATCCACTTAAATATTAAGTAAGTCACCAAGGACTTTCAGTTCTGCCTTCAAAATATCTCCCTGTATGTATTTCTTCCTCTCCACTCCAACCACCACTATCCTCCGCAAATCGCCTCTAGTTCACTGATGCAGAGTTCAGGTAAACTGAAAAAGAGGAGAAAAGATCACTCAGACTGTGCCGGAGAGAGTGATTATTAATATTTTAGGAAATACTTTCTCAGACAATTCTGAAACTAGCTCCACATACACAGATATGTATACAAGTTTACATGAATGTGATATTTTAGATGCTTTGCTTATTTTATGCAACATTATACAATAAATCAATAATAAATACAATAAATATCATACCACATAATTTAATTTTAAATATAATTTTCTATACTTGTATTTCCTAACTGCTCTATTCCTCATTTTATAGAAAAGAAATACATGTGTGGAAGTTATACGTCTTGCCCATGCTATGGAATAATTTAGTAACAATACTCAAAGTTTCCCCAGTCTTGCCAGTGTTTATCTTACCTAATCTCAATTTATACTGACTCTCCTATATCAGCCTTTTTATCAAAAATAATTTGGTCCACTCATCATTTCTCAGACACCTCGAGTACCTCCACTAACATACATTAACTTGTACTCTTCCTTCTGCCTATAAATCCTTCTTAATCTCCACTTAAATGTGTGTCCTTCCCTCAAAATTAAACATAAGCTTTGCCTTCATTTATGCATTCATGACTCATTCATTCAACATATATTTATGCTGTATTATGCCCTAGTGCTAAAGATTCAAAGTTCAACAATACACACACCAGCCCTGACCCTAAGCAATTTAGCCACTAATGATGAAGAAAGACAACTATACAAGTAATAACACAAAAATGTGATAAACATTAGGTAAAGGTGCATGGCAGAGACCTATGGGGCAGCCAATAGGAGAACTTCCTCTTTGAAGCTTGAAAAGACATCCTGGCCCAATTCTGATCTCCTAGATCAGAATTCCTCTGTCATTTATTTATTTATTACCTATACTATTCATTTTGAAACTTAATCTATGCTCTCTTATACCATAATTTACCTTTGGGGTATATGTTCTTCTTCTCTATTTAAACAATTAGTTTCCTTACAAATGAAGAACATGTTTTATCCTTCTTTTGTGTTCTTAGAAATTAGTACACAGCCTTGCAATAAGCAATAGTGTATTGTTACTGTCACTGCTAACACTGAGAAATAAGAATTTGTCTATGACTAGAAACTGCATGTTTCTAATAGTTTGGAATAATTTTTATCATTTGCAGCTTCCTCATATTCCTAATCTGTTTCTAGAGTTTAGAGTTTGAGGTGACTCTCTACCGAGACTTTCCTCTCTAGTACACTCATGAGCACTAGTACATGAAAACAATGCTGTGACTCCTCTTCCCTTAGGCTGTGTTGGGCTAGAAGTCAGTAAGCTTGGCACCCAAGGGTTTGAAACCCTTCAAAAAAGACAGAACTGCTTGCTATATCATCCAGCCATGCCCTGAACCTGCCCTGATTGGTTTGCTTGATAATACTGATTTTAGGAATATAACTTACTAGTAAATAGTCAGTAAAATAACATCATCAATCAAGAATAAATTATGTTTCTCTTTTTCGTGACGCCTCGGAGGCGGCAGGCTGCTCCAGCATGAAGCTGAACATCACTTTTCCAGCTGCTGGCTGCCAGAAACTCATTGAAGTGGACGATGAACGCAAACTTCATACCTTTTATGAGAAGCGTATGGCCACAGAAGTTGCTGCTGATGCTCTGGGTGAAGAATGGAAGGGTTATGTGGTCTGAATCAGTGGTGGCAATGACAAACAAGACTTCCCCATGAAGCAGGGTGTCTTGACCCATGGCCGTGTCCACCTGCTGCTGAGTAAGTGGCATTCCTGCTATAGACCAAGGAGGACTGGAGAGAGAAAGCGCAAATCTGTTCGGGATTGCATTGTAGATGCCAATCTCAGTGTTCTCAACTTGGTCATTGTAAAAAAGGGGGAGAAGGATATTCCTGGACTCACTGATACTACTGTGCCTCGTCGCCTGGGGCCCAAAAGAGCAAGCAGAATCCGCAAACTTTTCAGTCTCTCTAAAGAAGCTGATGTCCACCAGTATGTTGTGAGAAAGCCCCTAAACAAAGAAGGTAAGAAACCTAGAACCAAAGTGCCTAAGATTCAGCGTCTGTTACTCCACGTGTCCTCCAGCACAAATGTTGGTTTATTGCCTTGAAGAAACAGTGCAGTAAGAAAAATAAGGAAGAGGCTGCAGAATATGCTAAACTTTTCGCCAAGAGAACGAAGGAGGCCAGAGAAAAACACCAGGAACAGATTGCCAAAAGACGGAGGCTGTCCTCTCTGAGAGCTTCTACCTCTGAGTCCAGTCAAAAATGAGATTTTCTAAGAGTGACAAATAAATAAGATCAGACATCAAAAAAAAAAAAAGAATAAATTGTTTGATGGAAACAAAAACATCCTACTTAAATAGCTCCAAAAAACATTAATAACTTTGCTTCTGTTGCTGATTTTTAAGGATAATCTATATTGACTATTTTGCAGACATGTCAAGATTGTCTAAACGAAGTATGACTGATTGTATGTCTACAAACAGTCATAAAGAGCAAAATATCTGGCTCTAATGAATCATGTTCTGATTTATGTAGAATGAAAGAAATAAAACAAACAAAAAACCTAGAATAATCTCTCAGGTAAAAAAAAAATTACAAATAAATTGCTAACAAACCTTCTTGATTGTTTTGACTAAGTCAAAGCTTCCAATAAGAACACCTCTTATTCTGAAATAAAACTATATTTAATGTATTTTTTTGTTTCCCTTACTAAATATTTGAAATTCTTACTCTTTTTTCAGTTAAATAATTCTAAGTTTATTGCACCTTGCATCAGCTACTATATTCTACACGATAGAATTCTGTAAGTATTCTATAAGAAATGTAAGAATTAGTATGACCATACCAATCCCATAGTCAGAAAACTACAGTGGCTCCCAATTGCTTCACAAATGAATAATAAAATTATAAAACCTGACATGTTTCTAAAAACCCTAACTTTTCCTTTAACCTAGAGGTATAACCTAAGCCCAAGAATAGACTTCGGGGGTCAGAAAGTCCCCTGAGGGGTGCCTGGGTGCCTCAGTTGTTAAGCGTCTGCCTTCAGCTCAGGTCATGATCCCAGGGTCCTAGGATCGAGCCCCACATCGGGCTCTGTGCTCGGCGGGAGGCCTGCTTCTCCCTCTCCCACTCCCCCTGCTTGTGTTCCCTCTCTCACTGTCTCTCTCTGTCAAATAAATAAAATCTTAAAAAAGAAAAAAAAAGAAAGTCCCCTGAAACTAAAAGTAACATTTTGGGTGATTTTATGTATTTTTCTAGAGGAAAGAGCCCAAAGCTTTCAGAGTCCCATTGGAGTCTCTGACCTCAAAAAAGGTTCACAAGTATAATTTTAATATTCCCCTTTCACCACCTCCATCATACTTAATGGCCCACATCCATTATTATTTCACAGATCTGGAATTTCTAGCAGTCAAGAAAACCTACCTGCTGCCTCGAAGCAAGAGACATATGATTTCCTTCACTTAAAACACCCTAACCCTCACAAAGCTCTCTTTGAGATTCCCTCCTCCGCCAATCCATCCTACCAGATCTCACTGACCCAACTCACCCCAATGTATCAGAGTTACCAATCTTCAACTGTTGACAGATGACACAGCTAACTAACTGGTTGAGGACACCAGGCCAGTCCACTTGAATTGTGGGCAAATACGTTCACAGGGGTTTTTCTGGGACACATTCCCCAGGTTGCCATGTTACAAGGACTTTTCAAGACAAGTGTTGAAATGAAACAAATAACTTGAATGATAAAAACTGTAAGCATCCAAAGCTGGAATAATAAGGTATTTTAAGGCAGGTTGGATCCTACATCACCCTCTATGTCATACCATATCAGTATCCAGCTCCAACACTTATAGGATAATTTTCAGCTCTAAAATGAATCCCAATAAAAATCTGTCTTCAAACCTACACAATAGCAATTAATGTTAAAATTCATAAATAGTATGTGCAATCTTAAATGAATGAAGTAAATGTTGCTTTTCTCCCTTTGTTATTACTTCAATTTTACTTTAGGGCAAGTTACTTGACAAATCTAACAGGCAACCCAAACTATTTTTAGGAACTCAGCACGACATAAGTGACAAATAAAACAAATTTCCACATCTCACGTCAAATGTTTCCAACTTCTTGGATCTAAGAAATTTAGGAATAACGAATAAATAGCACTGCCACCCACAGAAAAGTTGAAATGTTAAATAGAAGACCTTTTGTTTTTTAACAACTATTTTAACAATTAACATGTCAGGATTAGTATTTCCTGACTTTTTTTTTTCCATAGCTCTCAGAAGACTGCTCTCTTCTTCCAAAAAACAAATAAAAACGAAACACAATGTAACACATCCTGTAAAAGTTTCAACTGATACTCCCTCCCATTCCTTACATCTATTCCACTGTTAGGTCCGTGTCTGCATAACTCGTGGTTACCACATAACTTTGATGAATTAGCTAATGCTCTTCTAGAAGCCCACTGCTTACATCCCTTGATTAAAATGCCCATTGCCAAGAATATATCCATGGGGAACAACCTAATGCCATACTTTTTTATTCACAGTGTTTCCGGACACTGTATGATAAGGCATGCTGAGCCAGTACCTGCCAGAGGCCAATTAAACCCATGGAATCGAGAGAATTTTTCTTACTCTTCTTAAGATTGAAATCCTGACATTCACAAAAGCTTTTTTTTAAAGTGATAACCTCTATTATGAGATATTAAGGTATGGGTATGTGTGTTAATTTATATATATTTTAAAGCAGTCGCACTCATGGTAAACAAATGAGGAGGAAAAAAGAAGTACTTCAGAAAGCATATATTCAAATGGGCTTTCCCTTTGGGATATATTTTCATCCTTATTCCATGTAGAAACTTATTTTTAGGGCCTGTAGTTCCTCTCCATAGTGAAAGGCTGACTCAATCAGTTATGGCTAGGGTAAGTATCAAAAAAATAGTGATGATGATGGTTAATATTTATTGGGTGCTTATTATAAGCATTTTGGATGTAATATTCACTTACTCCTCTCAACAGTCCCTTTGAGACCAAAAATGTACGATTATTTTCACCAACTTATGGACAAGAAAACTGATACTGAGAAACTAGATCATTTGCTTAAATCCAAAATGCTAGTAAACAGAAGGGCCCACTTAAACCTGGGTAGTTCAACTTCAAAACCAGTGTTCTTTGTCTCTAGGCTATAATAACAGGTCCCCCTGTGAAATAATTTACCAACTTTTTAACTTCCTCTTCTGTTTATAAGAATCTGAAGCTAACAGCTATCAAGACTACACCTTAGTATATGCGTTATCACTGACAATTTCAATAGATGCATAATTTGTACTTTTTTTTTTTTAAGAACAACAAAATCTCCTGATGAGATAAAAGATTTTTAGGTATATGACGAGAAAGTTAGGGCTGGGCTTTGTATCAGTACGAGTTTAATCAAGAAAACAGAAGCCACTTTGAGTATTTTTAATTCAGGTATCTTAAAGTAGGGTGTAATGGGTATGGAGGGCTGAGGAGCCAGGCAGGGGGTGGGTGACGACTGACGTAACCTAGCAATTAGCAACAGAGGAAGCTACTACCACCTCACACGCTGGAGGGATGATGGGAAAAGACAGAGGTATCAGAGCCCAGGGACCTGGAATCACCAGACAGAACAATGGCAGACTTGTTCAGAGGGAGCTGGAGCCCTGGAGAAAATGCAGCCCCAAATGAGATGCTGCCCAAAGCAGATGAGGACAGGGAGGAACATTAACATCAAAATTCCTGCCGCCTTCAGGTCTCCTACCAGGGCCTCCCGATTGACATGGTTCCGGGGAGATGCAGCCTGCAACCCTCTGACACAGAGCAGAGCTGGAGAGGCTAAGGAACGGCTCAGTAACCACACGGGGTTCCACCGTGGCTTCGTTACCTATATAAATAGCCAAAGTTCTGGTCCAAATAGTATCCAAGAGTAAAGATTTCCTAAACAAAATGCCCATACATTTACCAAAGCCAGATTTTTCACATTTTAACTATCTAAAACAGAAAACAAATTATGTAAATGTTCCTTTTTAAAGGCCACCAAAATCTTATAAACATAACATTAACTCTTTCACAGACTTTGCATGAGAAACATCCTGTAAGAACCAAATGCAGATGTCACCTTTAACTACGGCTTTACTTAATGGGATGTTTTGCTCATTAAATATTTGTCCACCTCTCCGTATTTATTGCCAGGCTCTCCATGAAGTTCCTTCAATTATGCAATTAGATTCTATGCTCAAGAAAACCTTAGAAGGTGGGTATTCTTGCTCCATTTTCTGAAACATTTTGGCCAGTGAGGTCTTTTTTCCAAGGAGCTAGGATGTCATCAGCAGTACACACTCCTAGCTGCCTATCCAGCCATCATTTCTCTCGCTTCTTTCCTCACAGAATGGTGACACTCCGCCCCAAATGTGAACCTATTCCCAGATCCAGGAGATAGATCTGAATAGTCTAAGTCTAAGGGGGATGAAGAATCAGAGATTTTGCCCCCTAGGGAACATGTGGCAATGTCAGACATTTCTGGTCTTCATACTAAAGGGGCAGGGTACCTACTGGCACCTGGTGAGTAGAGGCCAGGGATGCTGCTAAACATCCTATCATGCACAGGATAACTCCCACACACACGATAAAGAGGTACCAAAACCCTGGTCGAAGCCACTGGTTCTGAAAGTGAGGTTTTTGAGCCAGCATCAGCTTGATCTTAAACCCAGTATCAACTGGGAACTTGTTAGAAATGCAAATTCCCTCACACTACCCCAACTCTGCTGAATCAGAAACTCTGGATGGGGCAACCTTACATTTTAAAAGCTCCCAGATGATTCTGATGTATGCTAGTGTTTCAGGGTCACTGCTCTAACAGCTCCAGGAGCTGGCCATCTACGGCCCATGGGCCTGCCACCTGTTTCTGTAAATGTTTTATTGAGACACAGTCAATACCCATTTATTTACTTTTTGTCTATTGCTGTTACAATAGAAAAGCCGAACAGTTGTGACAGAGAACAAATGGACTGCAAAACCTAACATATTTACTATCTAGCCGTTTACAAAAAAGTCTGCCAATCCCTGAAGCCAATCATGGTAATTTTATCATTCTTGCCGGTTATTGGTTTAGGAAGCACTGTTCAGGAAGGCATGAGATTATGAGGAGCAATAGGATAGGAGAGGAATGTTGGCAGACATGAAGGGGGAACATTAGAGAAAGCATTGTTTATTTCTAAGGAGGAGAAACAGCAAGGATGTCTTCTTTTCACCTCTGGGTATTATACTGTCTGGATGTGGTAGCTAGAACTGCAGCAGCCATCTTGCAGCCAAGGGGAAAGCCAGGCTAAAGGCAAGAACAATATTCCAGAGACAGGGCAAGTGAGAGACATTATTTCTATATGTTAATTTTTTTTTTTCCACAGTGAGGCTGTATTACATGAGTAATAAGAAAAAAAAATAAATTGAGAGGTAAAAAGACTGGATAAGAAGCCAAAAAAAAAATTTTTTTTAAAGGCCGAACCCAAATAACCACAGGCGTTTTTAATTACCTTAAGTCTGTGTTTTACTGTATGTATGTTTGGACCCATAATCCATACAAATTCTAAAGTAAAACAATTCTGGTTTGAAGCAAATTAAATTTTTCCCCCAACAATAGTGAAGAATAACTATTTCCTTTTCCACTGCAACCAGAGCAATTTAAACTAACAGGCCACATTTGCAGAAATATAATCAAAGGTTTACCACAGGGAGCACACAGCACAAGCTCATTCTACTTGCAATCATTTTCTCCAAGAAGTCAACAGCAACTAAAGAGACCACAACTTAGATTTTAATCAATTCGAATTTGGGCACCACCAAATCCAAATGAATATTTAAAATCTTAAAAGTGTGAAGAACCTCATTTTCCACCGAATATAATATAGCCCAGCACGTATCTACATAACATATAACGCAAATGGCACTGTGCTAGCTAGGTTATAGAGATACAAAAACAAGACATAACCCTTGCCTTCAAGTAGCTTTCCGTCTGGTGGGGAAAATGATAAATAAATACACACAGAATTATAAGACAAGGAATCATAGTATAGAAGTTTGTATTTGTAGAAACACAGAGGGGGAGCAGATATTCTAGTCAGAATCAAAGTCACAAGTGAGAAAATATTATAGAAACTGTAATTTACCACACAAATACAAATATTTCAGAAGCTGCTGTTTGGAAAATTAATATTTTTAAATGTTGCATAGAGAAGGCTGTAAAGCTTATATTGTAAATTAATTTGAATATAATTATTTAAAATACATTAGTCTGCAGGAAACATTTTTTTGGGGGGGAACATATTTTTATTTGCAAAACATTATTCTTCTTAAAAGGTCACTGTACTTGGGAGATTTATCTTCATTAATTTCTCATTATACACCTGGTAGAAGAAGATACCATCTTTCAAGACTGGTAAGGACGGTCCCAATGTCATGAAAGTCTTCCCAAGTGCAAAGAAGGGTCCATGCCAGAGCTGGAGATTAGCAGGGCCATCTAGGGTCCACACAGCCAAATTAGAGCCTGGGGTTATAGAGAGTCCAAAACCCTATGGAACCAGGAACTAGATCAATACCCAATCAAGTCATCATAAAGAAGAGATCTAGGATGAATCATTTCACTGCATTTTGGACCAACTAGAAAAGCAATTTCTTATGTGGTTATGGTCCTATTGATTATGTTTATTATGTGGTGAATTCCATAAACAATAAAGTTTCTATGTTCACCAGAAAAGAAAAGTAAGGGTGGTTAAGGGGATGGGGCTAATGTTACTGCACGTTAGGACCTAAGGAGTCACAGGACAATTAGAAGCCATTTGGCCCAAACAGGTCAACTATGAAATCTGCTTGTCAATGCATCCTTCAATTACCTCTTTGCTAAAGAACCTCTCAAGTAGTTAACTAATGCCAGATCTGCTAGGGACAGTATGTCCATAAATACTAGCCAACCCCCAGATTATTTAACATCATGCCCTCATCTTATTAGATCTGAGAGGTCACCCAGCTTCAAGCTTATTTATTACATTTGGCCCATTTACTAGACTCCTCTCTGGGAGATATTTTCTCAAGTACTACATAAGAAATCAGTGCTACATTTTTTTCTGGAAAATGATCCTCCTTATGAATTTTGCTTTGCTTTATCCACTCTAAATATCAAAAGATAAATAAAATTCTCCATGATCAAGGTCTAGGCCTTCATCCAAGATTTTCATCTGCTCTTCATCTATTTCTTTTCTCTCAAAACTTAATAAACTCACCTGGACAACTTTACTGCATTTTAGATATGCTTATTGCCTCTGAAGGAATAAAAATATAATGTGTCTGTGTAAGTCATTATTTATCATTGAGCAATCACTCCTACACCCTCTTGCTTACTTCACGAATTCTCAGTCAGAGCCTACAGAGATATGAAATGGATCAACGTCTCTCTAGAAGTTATTTTGTGAGTCAGAAGTCCTTAGAGAAAAAATGAGTTTTTATCCTGAGAAATGACGAGGAGAACAATCTCTGGGAGTGGATGATTTTAGGCACTTGTGGTCAGAAGCAATCCAGCCTGACGGAAGTCCTCAGCCTGAGCCACCATTACCCGTCTGCTCTACCAGCTGTGCAAAGCCCTGGCTTACCATAAAGTCAACTTCACTGACCTGGTGGCAGTTCATGGTTTTGAAATTCCACTTTAACTGGAAATTTTCGAAAACAGTTCTGTAGCTCTGGTTTGCTGACAACCAACATTTGCAAATTTGGCAAGACACCCATCTCACCCCAGCTGCCTCCGATTTCCTGTCCCTGGGCGCAGTCTCCAGCTTGGCTGTGGGGCTCCACACAGCTAGCTCTGCCATTGCCTCTGGCAATGTGGTGTGGTGGAAGGCACAGTGGACGGAAGGCAAGGAGACCTGGGACCAGGCCTGCTTCTGCTACTAATGAGAATGCCCTTAAATTTCCTGGGTGTTGGTTTCCGCATCTCTAAGCTCCCTTCTAGCTCTAGTCAGACAGTTGTTCCATAGCAGTTAATGAGCACCTATTATGGGCTAGGAGTTTAACAACTGATATAAGCCAAAAACCCCAACCTCCAGGAGTTCATAGTTTAATGATTCTCTGATTTAATACATAGCCAACTTGCCATCTTTTCTGCTAAAAAAAAAGAAAGGCTGCTGATAAATCCAAAATCAATTCCAACATCTAATTTTGGCCAACTCTTTTAAAACTTCTTCTCCACCAACTTCTGTATAAGCAAATAGGTAACAATTTTGGAATAAATGAAAGACCATCACTTTCAAGTCTTTCTTCCCTTGTCCACTGGGACTTTCCATTTAAAAATCAAATAAAAGGAGGGGGCGCCTGGGTGGCTCAGTCGTTAAGTGTCTGCCTTCGGCTCAGGTCATGATCCCTGGGTCCTGGGATCGAGCACCACATTGGGCTCTCTGCTCAGCAGGAAGCCTGCTTCTCCCTCTCCCACTCCCCCTGCTTGTGTTCCCTCTCTCTCTGTGTCTCTGTCTGTCAAATAAATAAATAAATAAATCTCTGAAAAACAAACTGAGGGTTCTAGAGGGGAGGGGGGTGGGGGGATGGGTTAGCCTGGTGATGGGTATTAAGGAGGGCATGTTCTGCATGGAGCACTGGGTGTTATACGCAAACAATGAATCATGGAACACTACATCAAAAACTAATGATGTAATGTATGGTGATTAACATAACATAATAATAATAAAAAAAAATCAAATAAAAGGAGGATGAAACAGGAGGAAAAGAAGCTTGGATAAGTCAACAATGAGATAATTAGCCACCGGATGACAAAAAGTTGCCTGAATTGATGCTAAATACAAAACAAAACATACTTTGTAATGATACCAGCTAAAAATCTCAGCTTATTCCATATGTGAGATATTACATTGAAAACTGATTAGAGAATAGTGTACAGGATGACAATCTAAGCACATACTCATTGCTATTTTCTGCCTCTTTTGGCTTTACATCTTCCAAAGCCCGTTATGCTTAGAAGTCTAGTATCACTTGGAAAAGAGGGAATTCATTATTGAGCATTGACATCAGAAAGGAAAAAATCTTGCTATTTTCATGGAAAACTAGAGATGAGCTACAGGAGAGAAATAAACAGGAGTGGTATGAAAGCAAAGGAAAAGAAATGGAATTTACATTAGGAGATTAGGGAAAGAGCCTATCAATAGAAAAGTAGCGTCCTTTGGAAGGTCTGGACATGATTTTTTTTAAAAACATAGGTTCTAATTTTCTACCATACAAACAATTGGTTGAGTCACCTATATCAAATCACTTATCTGAGAAAAAGGATGCTGGTATTCGCTGTTTACAAAAATCTAGGAAGCAAATACTAAAATGAATATGAAATTCTGAGGAAAAAATTTATGTAATTCCATATTGTCATGAAAAGGCAAAATAACACCACAATTCGGTTCAGCGAAATAAGCATTTCTTTAGGGCCTACCATGGCCCCAGGGAATTGTGCCATGTGCCAGGTCCTCAAGTTCCAAGAATGAACAAGAAATGGCCTTTAACCTTGAGGAGCTTACATTCAACAAAAACTTTCCCAGAACAAACCCAATCTAACATATCAACATCTTATTAGTTATGGTAACTAAAGTCTCCTCAAATATGCTAAGTATATACTCTTGAGAAAAAGAAGATATCTCTGTAAGAAAATCAAGACAACACAGTCAGCTGATTCATTCAAGGGCACACAATGAAGAACAATGGAAGCAAATAAAAGATAGTAGGGTGCTTTGAGTCATAAACCTGGGTTACATGCTTTCTGGAAGCACAAAGGGCCCAGCAGCTTTTCTTTTCTTTTCTTTAGTCTTTTGTAACAGCTGGGAAAGTTCTGGGGTAAGGTGCCTGGTCCAAAAAAGTTACTGTTTTGGCTTTGCTTAGTTTTGCAAAAATAAAAAGTCTTTCAAAAAGACTTCACATTTCTGTAGTTCATTTAACCCCCCAGATATTTTCCCATTTTGTCAACCATTTCATTTTATATCTTAGTTGAGAAACATCTTCCGCCCTCTCATCAATTGCTTTACTATTTCACATTTAATTTGGTAATGATATTCCTTCTGTCTGTAAAGAGACAGGACTTTATGATATAATACATATCAAAGATATTTAGCCAAATAAAACTAATGTCAACTGGAAAAGCAAACCTTAAGATAAAGTCCAAGATCTTGTTATCCAAAAACATGCAGGGATGTCTGCACATACTGACTCTACTGACCACTCTGTAGGTCTGAACCAAATGGACGCAATAGAAGATAGACTGCTCTTGTCTGGGATGCCATAAATTGTAACTCATATTGATTTTTCTCCCCCAGCTGGGAAGAGAGATCTGTGTTTGCAAAACAGTGCATTCACCGGTCCTTCTATTGTGCCTCAGAGTCTACCAATGAATCACTGGATGGGGTGATGATCAGTTTGACACTACCTTACCAATGCACATTCCATCTATTCCACGGTGATAACTGGTTATTAATACAACCGACAAAAGAGCAATCTCTGAATTCCTATCAGAAAGTGAAGAATTGGGCGCCTGAGTGGCTCAGTTGGTTAAGCGACTGCCTTCGGCTCAGGTCATGATCCTGGAGTCCCGGGATCGAGTCCCGCATCGGGCTCCCTGCTCAGCGGGGAGCCTGCTTCTCCCTCTGACCCTCCCCCCTCTCATGCTCGCTCTATCTCATTCTCTCTCTCAAATAAATAAATAAAATCTTAAAAAAAAAAAAAGAAAGTGAAGAATTCAAGCATTTATCACTGTTCAATGGGGTCAAACGTCATAGTGAAATGCATCTATTAGAACAGTTTTCAGAAAGTACTAAGAAATATGTAGGTTTGAAACAACATGAGTCGACTCACTATGTCCACACTACCCCCATTAATGTTAGAGAGTCCTTTTCTTTTTCTCTTGTTACATCTGTTTTATCCACTCCCTAACCTCCCTCTTTTCATCTTCCTCCTTCCACTATTTTCTATAACATCAGAGTGAAGAAATACCATCTTCCTGTAGCTACATTTTTCCCTAAAATAATCACTTGAACATTTCGATCACAGAGAATTATGTCTAAGGTTTGACCAATCATCAGCAAAGTAAGAGGCAAAATCTTTTTCAAGGCGACCAGGTATTCTTCAGCCTGGGGTTTGGCCAACTCAGTGAGGTAACATATTTAGATTTCAGCCTAAGGACTAGTTTGCTTTCTCTTATCATTTGATTCCTCACCCTGCTCCCCATTAAAAGGAGCTGATGCCTTTTCTCCTCACCACTGTGTCATCTAGGTACCCTGACTACTCAGAATCTGTTAGAGTTTCTGCATGTTAAAAGATCCCCCTCATTTATTATCTTTCAGCACAAGAAATACCTGTTTATTCACTGCTGCTTCTCGTTTTCAATTTCATTTCTACCACCTAATGATGATATAAAGTTATGTGCAATGTGTGTTCTATTGTTGTCCATGTGTATGTAAAAGAACCACATGTGTATGTAAAATTCAAGTCCAGCTAAACATCTTGAACAAATTAAACATCTCCTGGGTTTTATTCTATTGATTGAATTACCCTTCATTGCTAAAATACTGGAAAACAGAGCACACTCCTCAGCAGCTGGGCCTTAATTTAGGATCTATTAAGAGATGGATAGATTTGGGTAGGAGGACAGCATTTGGGGTTAAACATGGTGAGTCCTAGTCTAGGGCATAATTTTCAATGTCATCAAAAAAATGTAAAGAATCCTCACAGTGGTTCAGAATAGGAGAAAGAGCTGTAGTACCATAAAGTCACTGCTACTGTTCTGTGTCAACAGAAGTCAAAAATCTCAAAATGGTTAAAGGTTACATTAAATTCCTACAGGCACAGCACTGATATACTTCGATGCAAATTAGATGGCCAAAGGCTGTTAATGGATTCTGTCATCCATGTTAACTATAATAAGTCACAAAGAAGCCAGTAAAATGTCTTCAACTGGTGTAACAGATAATCAATACTTTAACAAAAATGAAGACAGACCGGAAAGTCATGCTTAAAAGAAGAGAGAAAGAAAAAAAAGGAGGGAACATAATGAGTTCTGAATGAAGAATTTGGCTTCTAAATCATTACTTCAGCAAGATCCTTTCATTTACATAGGAAAATTCTATTAAAAACCCCAACTTAGGACAGAAGATTAACACATTACATCAAGAGTACTAGCCATTATAAGACAATTACAATAATGGAGGTGGGGTGGGGGTTTGTTCCATACCACACCTGGATCAGTGATAAAGGGGGGCATTTGAAAAAGAAAGGATCACACAATTGAGCCAAAGTGCAAGAAATACAGAGATGAACTGGTAGACCTATCTGTGTAAACTAGTAATAAGAAAGCACAAATTAATTGAAGTTAATGATCTTGTCAAGCCCCAGAGAAGATACAAAGGAAATTTAACACAGGGTCTGGGATCTCCAATGATTTTTAAACAGATCTGGAGGGTGACATAAACAGAAGAAGACAGCACATCATTTTGGGTCTAGTAAACAAACTGAAATGAAAGACTTTTTGCTGATACAAGTAACTGAGCAAGGAGACAAAACTAGAGATACTGCATGGAATGCTCTCTGAAAAACCAGCCTATCAGAATCAAACCCCTCAACCCCCACCCTCCCATTTTCAGTAAGCACACAGCAAATGTCTTTAAGCCATCCTCAATCACTGCCTCCACCCCCACTAACAAGGTAACCCATATTCTCTTAATGATGGCAAGCCCTTGGATTATTGTCATTCAATGGTTTTCATTATGAGTTCTCTCCCTTGTCCTAACAAGGGAGAGAAAGAGAGAGGAGGAGAGAGGGAAGAGTTGGGAGGCCTAGGGGGTGGGCACTGTTCCCGATATCAGGAATCTGCACCAAAGCAGTACTCACCCTTGACCTCTGCCTACAACTCTCCCCCAACCCTCCCAAGCTTTCCACACTGAAGCAGAGCACTTAACAGGCCCCTGTCCATGACATATTCCCTGGGCCAAGTTTGTACGTACTGGACTTCTGAGCTTCACTCTTGTATGCTCGCTCTGACTTACATACGATCAATACTTGGCATTGTTCCATTTCTTCCTGGTTATGAAATACCTCTCTTTAACTGTGGTTTATCCTTCTTTTTAGCATTTTTGTATTTTTAAGAATCTCAACTGTGATGTCATGATTCCTACTCTCCTACCCAGTAATCAGTCTTTCAAGACTACAATTACTCCTAATTAAATGATCTCCCTTGATTTATGTCATCTTGATTTATTTTTATAGTTCATCAAATATACTAAGAAATGAAATCACTACTTTCATTGCTAGAAAGGGTATTTTTTAAAGTTACTACTCCAGTTAACTGTAAGCAACAAAGCAGGAACATAATAACAATAATAATATTGACAGCATTGATAATTAAGCATTTAGTATGTACCATGCACTGAGTCCTTTAGATATATTAACTCAATTAATCCTCAAAACAATCTTAAGAGGTGAGGTTGTCATCACCCCATTTTACATACAAGAAAACAGATACAGATAGCAACATGCACAAAGACACAAAGCTAGTGAGGGCCAGAATTCAAACCCAGACAGCCCCCAGAAGAGATTTATAATTCAAACCAGTCATTTCTGATGGAATAAAAGTGTTCTGAAATCAATATTTATGGAGTGTTCACCTTATCTTCAGTATAAGATACTGCCAAAGAAGTAACTACCCTTCACTTTTCGAACTGAAGTACTTTTAGCACTATAGCACTCATGTTTCCCCCTACTGGCCTTCCTCTGCAAGTGCACCGTTCACAGTGCCCCTCCCCAGTGAGAATCGCACTGGCAACAGTTTTCATAAGGATCATAAAATGAATATGTCTCATGGAAGGATTAATGGGGAAAAGTTGAAGAAAGCAGAACCATTCATACTTACTTTTCCATACAGACCCAGCATTTCTGGTACAAAAAGTATTATCTCTGAAGCAAAACTACAGGTAATAATGTCTATATAAAACTGCCACCAAGTAACTGAGAAACACACAGGAGCTGTGGCTTTTATAGAAGAACTGGCTTTTTGCAGGTTCTAAAAGAACAACATGATTAACAAGTAAACTATAAAGTCTGGCCAACTGACACATACTGTCATGGAACCTGGGGTTGGTAGAGAAAGCATAATAGTCAGAAAGAATGAGTTTGTAAGCCTCAGTTTCCTCCTTACCTATAAAATATGATAATAACAACCATGTAATGGGCTCATTATGAGAATTAAATAAAATTAACAAGAACTGGGTGAATCTGGGTGAATATACTTTATAAAATTAAATACTGATTAAATATGTAATATAAAAATTGAGAATGAAATCACTAGCACTCCATATTTACAATCTTTCAAAATAATCTAAAAAATACTAATATATCCTTCTGTATTCCAATGCAGAAAAAATTATCAAACAAATGCTATCATATTTTCAACTGGATCATCTAAATGGAGACCTTTAAAAGCTCTGGGGAAAAACTTAAGTTCATAAAAACTATTCCTCACCCCTTCAAAAAAAGTCTTTACATAATTATAAATAAGTTTTCCAGCTTCATATCCACTACATATTTATTATTCTATCTACTATTATTCTATCTACTAGGAAATATATTATTATTCTTATTTTATAAAAGAGGAAACTGAGTCAGGGAGTAAGTGGAAAAGCAAGAAATAAATCTCAAATTTTCTGATCTACATTTCTTACCTTTTTACATTGCCCCAGGCTATCAAAAAAAGCTCCCTCATTTTTATGAGGCTCTTTTTTGTTTTATCTTGACTTAGGATTTCTGATAGTGATGTCTGCCTTTAGGTAAAGTTAAATCATGTTTTTCAAGTATTTTAGGCTTTTAAGCAATTCTATTAGCCAAAGCAGACAGCGAAATTTATAGAAGTCCCATGAGACATTATACAAATTTGATATATTATAGATGGAGTATAATTTTAATTTAACAAAACAACAAGAATAATCATTTAAAAGCATGAAGCATATTTTAAAGTTAGCACATCTAAAAATACTTCAGGAAATTATACCATAAGATTTGTCAATCCCACTGAACAACAGGCAATAGACAGATCTAGAACAAGATTACATAATTTAAAACTAAAATAATCATATACCTACATAAAATAGAAATGTCAACTCAGAATTTCAGAGAGGGCTAGGTCTATAGGGAGATCAAAATTTAAATTCTAAGTTGAGTCTCTCCATAAGTGAATTGAGCATCTTTACCTTTGTATAATATTTGATGGATCTCATTCTGTAAATTAGGCTCTTCTGTTTGGCTAACAGAGAATAGCTTAAAAGCTTAAAATACTTGAAAACCATTATTTTAATTTTGTTTACATCTGGTTGCAATAGCCCCAATTCACTAGCTGAAGTTTATTCCAGTGTAGAGGAATTTGATTAACTTCATTTCAAACAAAAATAAAAGATTAAGGGCAATGGTAAGAGGACATTGTAGCTCCCAGGGACAGTGTATAAACTCAGTCTAGAATCTTAGAAATTTTAGAACCGAAAGGGATCATGGTAACAAGGAAATACTTTGCAACCCACTTCATTCACAAACAATACAACTATTTTTTTCTTTCATAAGGACCCTAACTGAAACTGGGCCTACAGAGTGAGATGCAGGCATCTCAACATCTGAAAGTTAATGCAGAAATTCCTTTTGCTATTTCACTTCCTGTATTTACAAGGCCAGCACAATTGGTTGCAAAGAGGAAATCTAAGCTTTTACATATCTGTGTTTTGGACTACATGACTCCAAGCAACCAGTTTGGTTTGATTTCATCTTCTCAATTAATTGACCAGCTGTTCAGCTAAACAACATAGCCTCAATCCTCTGGCCACAGACAACTAAACACAAGGAAAGCTCTGGACACACCACTTTCTTTAAGAAATCTTGGCAAATCCTGACAAAGTACAAATCCATTACTCTTTATGCAGACCCTCCGGGTTCCCCAGCCTGGGGTTGGCCCAGGCTTTCTATTTTGTTCATTACACACAAGCATATACCCTTCTATCACCCATGTTCTCCTGGTTTGGCCCTCTAGTTCTAAATCCTAAAAAGGTTTGACATACAAAATGACTTTGTAGTTGATCTACTCACTCAGACTTTCTTTAAATGTGTCCTAATAAAAAACTTTTTTAAAAAAGATTTTATTTATTTATTAGAGAGACAGAGTGAGAGAGAGAGCACAAGAGGGGGGAGGGTCAGAGGGAGAAGCAGACTCCCTGCTGAGTGGGGAGCCTGATGCGGGGCTCAATCCTGGGACTCTGGGATCATGACCTGAGCCAAAGGCAGACACTTAACAACTGAGCCACCGAAGCACCCCTAAAAAACATTTTTTAAAGGTGGACAGAGCAGGGGCTTCATGGGATTTTCTTGAGCCAAATCTAGAAGAGCAATTCCATTATGCAAGAAGAAGCTGCCATTCTGGACATATTCTTTCACTTTAGCTGGGTATCCTCATTCTGGTTTGTTCCAAGTAATATCTTCATTTGTGTGGAATAGGTTTTAAAGAACCCACTCAGAATCTTTAAATGTTTTTTCATATGTGCGTGAACACAGATTTTCTGTTAAAGTTTAGTTAAAGGCAAGTTGAGCTCACTACTTTTGTCAATGTTAAAAATAATGTGAATATCTCAAACTTTCATAGTTTCAGATTAAACTACTACAATTTTCCAAGTCAATATACTGTAATAGTTTTTACTGTCAGCCCATGGTGTTTTCAGGTAAGTGTAGCCATCCATAGGAGAATACTTCTGGTATCTAATAATTGTGGCAACTTAGAGTTAAATTTACTATGTGCCACCTCACAATGCCAACCCCGAAGAAGTACTACCTGGCTCTACTTCCTACAGTGACATATATTTTTGTCAAAAATTTTATCTATTTCCCAGGGCGCCTGGGTGGCTCAGTCATTAAGCATCTGCCTTCAGCTCAGGTCATGATCCCAGGGTTCTGGGATCGGGTCCCGCATCGGGCTCCCTGCTCCGCGGGAAGCCTGCTTCTCCCTCCCCCACTCCCCCTGCTTCTGCTCTCTCTCTAGCCGTCTCTCTCTCTGTCAAATAAATAAATAAAATCTTTAAAAAAACCTTTAAAAATTATATATTTCCCTAATCAAGGAAATGATTACAAAAAGAGCTCTGACTGACTTCAAATATAAATGCGAAATACACCTGGGATATAAAAGACAGCCATGATTCTGGATACAAATTTGGAATATTTTATATATTCAATAGAATGGAAGTATTTCATAATAGGAGAGGCAAACAAATAACCAAGTATTATCCCAATAAAATGTTCTTATGTATGCAAACTAGAGTGAAGGTTTTAAATTTAGATTGACTTTTATTATTTAACAATTAACATGTACCTACCCCAAGGAAAAACTACATATCTTCATGTTTGAATATCACAGATAACAAATATAGACTTAAAATTAAAATTACCTTTGATATGGAAAGAATCAGCTTCAGAAAACTGGCCTTCACCAGTACTTAGAAAATACTTACATTATATATTAGAGTTTGTTCATTCACGCAATGAATATTTATTACGTGCAAGAGAGTGTTAGGTGCTGGCAATATCCCCATGAACCAGACAGACACACTTCCTACAGTCATGAGGTCTCCTGTCTGGAGAATTCACCATCAATTCAGTTCAAGAAGTATTTGTCAAACATCTGTAATAAACCAGTACTGTGTTGACTTATTCAAAGATACCAGAAACTAACATAGGATCCTGGACTCCCCTCTGTGTCTTTGGGAATAAAAAGCTCATATTAATGAAGTACTTAGAAAACATACAAGCTATTTGCTGCTAACAATAAATACCACAGAATATGCACACTATTTCTGAATCCACTTGGTAATGACATATGTTGTATGAAGTTACAAGAATCCAGTGCAAAAGAATATCTTTTTAAGCTAATCTTTAAAACTCCAACAACATGGCAAAGAAAGAAAGAAACAAACCAGCATTCTATTTCATGGGTAGGTACATCTTAAAATGCTGATCTCTTTTTTTCCTATTCAGAGTGAACAAAACATTTACAATCTCCTTAAATATACTGTATAAAAGGTTATCGAACATGCAGTAAAATTTTTTGTTTGTTTTTTGTCAAATCACATGGAAAGCAGATTCTATGTCTGAATATTTAAAATGGTTATGCTAAGCTCAGGTGAGAGCTAGCTAATTGTCATAGAGCAGAAGACGATAAATTAAAAGCCTTGACTCTTTTTCTGAGAGTCTTACAAACTCTCCTGAGAGGAACATGGGAATTATCCAAAGATTTTTTTTAAGCAGCTTTGGAAAAAGCAGTGGCTATGTTAAAGAATAATCTATTTTGAGAGGCTGCTGGGAAGATGGCGGAGTAGGACGTCCCTGGGCTCACCTCTTGCCACGTGGTCGCCTAGAGAGCACTCATGTCGGCATAAATAACCCAGAAAGCAGCCCGAAAGCCGGCAGAACAGACTCTCCACAGCCCGGCATAGACAAGAGGCCACAGCGAAGCAGATCTACCACCTCTTATTGCTCTTGGCAAGATCCTATCAAAGTGGTGCCACAAGCCTGGCAGTGTGCACGCGGCCCAGACAAGGGCCAGCACCACTCCAAAGTGAGTCCTGCCCCAGGGAGAGGGGAAGATAACCGCACACCAGTCCAACTGTAACCCCAGCAGTGGGCTGGGGGCAGGCAGCTCGTCTGACTGAAGGCCCCACCCACCAACAAAAGCTTCTCCGGGGACAACACAGGGACAGTGCCTGCAGCTTGGTGCTACTGCATCTCTGGCAAACGCCTGGTCAGACTCAACTCCAGCCCAAGGCAGCCCCGCAGCAGCCCACTAACACCACGAGCACCAGACTCAGCCCACAACTGGCAGAGAGCCATCGCAGGCTGGACTGAAGGCAAACACATCCCAGCCACAACGGGAGGACACCCCTGGAGCAACACACATAGGAGACACCCCCTGAAGCACCAGGTTCTGGGGAACAGGAGACATTGCACTGCAGGACCTCTTCTTCATAAAGCCACTACTTTCAAGTGCAGGAGACGTAGCTGACTTTCCTAACACAGAAAAACAGACACAGCAATAGACAGAATGTGGAGACAGAGGAATATGTCCCAAATGAAAGAACAGAACAAAATCAGAGCAGGAGACCTAAGCGAAACAGAGATAAGTAATATGCCTGATAGCAAATTTAAAGTAACGCTCATAAAGATACTTGCTAGAATTGAGAAAGGAGTGCAGGACCTCCATGAGACCCTCCACCAAGAGATAGGAGAGGTAAAAAAGAACCAGTTAGAGCTATTTTGACTCACTAAATGGAAATAAAAATAGACCACCTGGAATAAATAGCAAGCAAGAGGAAGTGGAAGAAAGGATCAGCCACCTGGAAGACAGAGTCATGGAAAGTAATCAAGCCGAGCAGATGAGATGGGGGGAAAATACACAAAATGAGAATAGACCCAGGGAACTCAGCAACACTGTCGAGCATAAGAGTCGCATGACAGGGATCCCAGAAGGAGAAGAGCGAGAAAAGGGGGCAGAAGATTTGTCTGAAGAAATAATAGCTGAAAACTTCCTGAATCTGGGGAAGGAAAGAGAAATCCAGATCCGGGAGGCACAGAGAGCCCCCAACACAACCAACCCAAAGAGGTCTGCACCAAGACACAAAGTAAATAAGATGGCCAAAAGTAGTGAAAAAGAACTTTAAAAGCAGCAAGAGAAAGGAAAGCAGGAACATACAAGGGAAACCCCATAAGGCTATCAATGGGTTTTTCAGCAGAAACTCTGCAGGCCAGAAGAAGGTGGCATGATAAATTCCAACTGCTAAAAGGAAAAAATCTACAGCCAAGAATACTCTATCCAGCAAGGCTTTCGATTAGAATAGAAGGAGAGATCAAGTTTCCCAGAAAAACAAAAGTTAAAAGCAAAACCAGCTACATCCCTGTCACACACGATGCCATCGGCCTGTGGGTCCCAAATTCACAATCCAGCCGCCCTCCTGCCCGGCGTACACAGCATACACAGCATACACAGCCTGCCACCTGCTCAATGCCAAGTCAATACGCCTTCACCTCAGATTGCCAAGGGCTCAAATTGACACTCTTCCCCTCAAATTCCAGCCCCTGTGCTCAAGTTTGTGCACAAAAGTGGGCATAATCATAACAGCAGAATGAAGCAACCCAAACATCTAACTATTTCTGTGGAATACAGAATGGATAAAAGGAGTGTGTTAGGCTGAGAACATCTCCAACAAGCACATCAAAGAACAATGCATACAGCATGATTCTGGTTAGTAAAAAAAAAAAAACAAAAAACCTGGGAAGAATAAAACAAGATGAAACCAAAGAGGGAGACAAAACATAAGAGACTCTTAAGCATAGGAAAGAAACTGAGGGTTGCTGGAGGGGAGGGGGGGGATGGGGTAACTGGGCGGTGGGCATGAAGGAGGGCACATGATGGAATGGCACTCCGTGTTGTATGCAACTGATGAATCACTGAACTCTACCTCTGAAACTAATAATACACTATATGTTAATTAATTCAACTTAAATTAAAAAAAAAGGAAACCCCCCAAAAAATAAATAAAAATAAATAAAAATTTAAAAAAGAATAATCTATTTTTTAATAAAATCAAAGCAATGAAGAGAATATGCTTCCAAATTAAGTATTTTGATTTAGCTAACAGACATAAAATTAAGAATAATTTTTAAAAATCATTCCACTGCTGTAGAAAACAGTTTAATGGTTCCTCAAAAAGTTAAACAGAATTACCATAAAACCCCACAATCCCAGTCCAAGGTATATACCCAAAAGAACTGAAAACAAGCACTCACATAAATATATACACACACATATTCACACCAGCATTACTGACAGTAGTCAAGAGGTGGAAACAGCCCATATGTCCATTAACAAATAAATGGATAAACAAATTGATATATCCACACGATGGAATATTTTATTCAGTCATAAAAAGGAATGAAGTACTGATACATGCTACAATGCAGATGAACCTCCAAAATATTACGTCAAGTGAAAGAAGGCAGTCACAAAATGTCACATGCTGTATGATTATATTTATATGAAATATCCAAAATAAATAAATCCATAGAGACAGAATTCAGATTGGTGGCTGCCAGGGGAAAGGGGCAAATGGAGAAATGGCTTAATGGATAAGGGGTTTTCCTTGAGTGACAGAAATTTTTGGAACCAGATAGAAGTGGTTAATCAACATTGTGAATGTACTAAATGCCAATGAATTGTTCACTTTAAAATGGTTGATTTTACATTATGTGAATTTCACCTCAACAAATTGTTTTTTAATAATGCCACATCACCAAAACATCTGACGACAGAGAGGATAGTATTATTTGGAAAAATACAGACATAGAAAACTCTAAGTTTAAAAGTGATCAACATATGGGACGCCTGGGTTGGCTCAGTCTATTAAGCGACTACCTTCGGCTCAGGTCATGGTCCCGGAGTCCCGGGATCGAGTCCCACATTGAGCTCCCTGCTCAGCGGGGAGTCTGCTTCTCCCTCTGACCCTCCCCCATCTCATGCTCTCTCTCTCATTCTCTCTCTCAAATAAATTAAATCTTAAAAAAAATAAAAAATAAAAGTGATCCCAAATAGATCCTAAATGTGAAAAAGTTTTAAGAATATCTTGAACAATTTATTTTATTTATATTTTTCTTTAAATGTATACTTAAGTGTAATTATAAAATTTGTGTCTAAATAAATCTCCAAGAGTTCTCTCAATTCATATAAAATAAACATTTACGTAATAAGAAAAAAATCACTGCACTGTTTTAAAATCAAAATTATCTTCATTTGTACTTGAAAAAAAAAAGTCAATGACGGCACTTAAAGAGAAAACCCTGACAAGTTATGTAGATTGATCATGGGTATAGGAGACAGTTTCTTAAATATGCAAAGCAGTTAAAGGCAAAGCCAGGAAATCTTAGAAATCATCTTTAGAGAATTTAAACCTTAAATTTCTCCAGAGATATGAACATTGACCAATGAAGGATTAAAGACAATCAAAGAAATTTAACTTAATCACAAAAGAACTCTTACAGCAAGGGTCACCATTATACAAATTTTCACACACTTCAGAACAAATTATCTGAATGTGAACAAGGCAGGACTAAGCACCTTCCAGCTGTAGGAGGCTATGACATAAAACTACATGTGGTAAGTGCTTAATAACAAAAGTTGACTTAAGGCAAGAGTAGCCTCAAATGCCATCAGTACACTATAAAGGAAGAAATATAGTATACAAATCACATTATTGAGATTTCATTTATTTATAAAAATGTCATTTCGAATTTCAAAATTATTTGGGTAATCTGAATGTTTCATATAAACTCAAATATCAGAAAAATATTTTTAAAGTATACTCATGTGTATAGTGAAGACGAAGGTTTAAAAAATGATCTAATGAACAAACTAAGTTTAGATTATGGAGTTCAAAACTCAGCGTAAACGAGCACACCCAGCACCCAGACCTTGGCTTCTAATATTACTCTGCAACAAAAAGAACCAGGGCTCCTTGGAGAAATAGCTGATTCTAGCACCAGGGCAGGAAATACGAAGATGAGCCTGGAGAGTCTTATAATACCAGGAAGTAAGGAAGTGCTCAAAACAAAAACAAAAACAACTCAGTCCCTTCACTACATGGTGCGGGATATTTAGAATAACTGCTTACACAAACCTTCTATAAATTTGCAGAGACAGGCCCGTTCTTTCAAAAGTCTTTTAATTTTTTCAACCAGAGCAGAGTTCCTCAATGTTAGCCCTATTGACATCTTGGGCCCCATGCTTGAGTTGGGGGCTGTCCTACACAGCATAGGAAGTTTAGTGGCTTCCCTGGTCTCTACCCACTGAATGCCCATAGCACTGAGAATCACTGCTCCAGAGAAACTCCCATAATGATGAACTAAATAAAACTTGGTAGTTAAACTGATAGAACAATGCTGAGAGATTCTGTCTGGTATAAAGAGCCAATATAGCAATGGGAAGAGGGATCTCAATGGGGAAAGGAGCTGCTTTTTGTTTGCTGAACTTTTGTCTTCTTTCCCCTCGGCAATCAGCAGTAAGGACTTTCTAACAACTATTTTAGCACTGTACTCCTGATCCCCTAACTCCGTTCCCACTGCTTCTAAAAAGCTTCCCGGAAGAAAACAGAAAAGCCCTAGCACTTGACACTTCACAAAAGCTGCCTTTCAAAGACACTGGGTGAGAAGCAGTTTAATTAAGGACAGGGACAACAGCCTCCCAGTTAAACTCAGAAAAACCATATAAGGAGGGTGCTACAGTTTCTGGAATCCTATCTCTTCTACTGCAATAGCAAAAGCTCACTGACCCCAGAGCACTAAAGAATCGCCATAACATATTCTGGGTGTGAAATTGAGAAATGTTCACCTATTCCAGTGAATCACTCTTCCGTAACATTTGCAAAGAAGTGCAAGTATACTCCCCTTGGGCAAACACCTGTTTATGAACAAGAAAATGTCATTAACAGAGACCAGTTTCTTTTACACCCTGTGCCAAATTCAGTGTAACTCATTTGGCTTCTTTCAGAACTGGATTTCTAATCCTGTGTTCTAGACAATTAGCTACAATCCTTAGCTTCTTGTTACTTATTTTAGCCTAAAAGAAGAGAAGGATTTTTCACAAAGAGAAATGGTACAGAATAATTAATATAAACACTCTTTCCAAAATGGTAAGCTAATTCTACAAATTCATAAACTGGACTAGAATTTTAAGCACCGATGTTAGATGCTCTCAAGGAAGAAATTAATGGATCAAATGAATAAACAGGTACACTGGCACAATGTTCTGAGAGCTAGGTTTTTAAACCTACACTTGTTTTATCATTCACTTTTTTCTCTCATTCGGAAAATCAATTTCACAGATGTGTTTCATTTACCCCTTCCTCAGCTGAGACTTACATTCCTTCTTAAAGAGTGACATAAACAGTTTAGCCAAAACCAGACATTTTCTATAACAAATACTATTCAAAAAAAAAAGAAAGCAAGCACAGATTCAGTCAAGCTAGACAACTGTCCCTTTTACAAAGTGCACCTGGAAGCTCCATTTAAATTTTCTTATGCTAAACTCAGGGGAGAACTACCTAATTGTCTCAGAGCAAAAGACTAGAAATTAAAAGCCTTGAATCCTCTTCTGATTCTGCCGCTTGCTGTGTTATTTTGACAAGTCACTTAACCTCTTTGGACTTTTATTGATCTATAAATGGCAACTATTTGGCAAATGATAGGGTCAGTTATGGAAAGGACATTTTAGGAGCATTGACTAAGAGTTGTTAAATGAAAGTTAAATTGTATTTTTAAACTCTAAGTAGAGAGATTGGGGTTTTTCAGTAACACTCTTTCCAGACACAATTTCAATAAAGTTTTTCCTCAGATAAATCTTTCATGTTTCCAGACAAATTAATCTTGAATTCAAAATTATCAGCTGGCTATGGAAAATGAAGAATATTCTAAGATACATGCTTTCTATATATTCTGTGAAACATTTTAAGTACAAAAATTATATCTTATTCCATCAATAAATTTCAGAAGGCATCTGATCTCATAATGTATGGAAATGAGTATGGTGACATTTCTCATT
The DNA here is from genome assembly GCF_029215605.1 of Mirounga angustirostris. NCBI lineage: Eukaryota > Metazoa > Chordata > Mammalia > Carnivora > Phocidae > Mirounga > Mirounga angustirostris. The sequence continues at coordinate 43,262,182 of NW_026991720.1, forward strand.
GATTAAATATAGTAGAGGAGCTTATTAAAACAATAATGTTAGCCAACATTCATGGATCCTAATTCTCTGGTCCAGAGAAAAATCTTAATCAAAATCCTCTTAGATCAAGCAGAAGAAAGGCTCCACAATCTGCCCCACACCATTTCTCAGAGTGTATCAATAATAGGAGACAACTTTTGTGGAGGTAAAAACTCCTCTGAGCAAACATAAGCTAATTTATTTCCTTCTTGCTGTTCCTCTTGTACCTTAGAAAATATGTGGCCTCTTGCCAATAATTCTAAGTATTACAAAGCTAATTACTTCTGTGACTCATTCATCAGTGTGTCCCATGGATTTCCAGAAAGATGACCCTCTGTGTAAACAATGACTGAAGAGGCCCACAGAAGCCAGAGAAGAGGCTTCCCAGAAGACAGTTTAAAATAGTTCTGGAGTGCACCTTAGCTTCTCCGTAGGGGCTCTGTATGCATTCTCCGTCGTGCACCATGGAGACCAAGTCTTGGCCCTACTTACTTGTCATCCTACTAATTAACAGTGTGACTTCTTTGTTCTACAAACATATTTTATTAAGGAAAATCATCTTAAAATCAGAATCAGGTTTTTTATTTGGCTTTTTAAGTTTTTATTTTAATCCCAGTTATAATCAGAATCAGTTTTAAAGGTAATTGGTAATCCTATTTATGGCATCTGTATTTGTTCTATTTAAAAACTTGAAAAATAAAGAATAAATAAAAACTTGAATTTTTTGGAGGATATTACGTCTTGCCACTTTTTAATCAAAGCTCCATCTGACACTGTAGGAAATGCAGAGACATTATTTAATGGGATCCTATATTCACGATCCGACATTCATTTTGCCATCTATGATAGCAATCTTAAACTTTCCGTTTTATCTGGAAGAGATATCTATTTAGCCATATCTAAGATACAGAAAACAGATACTTCAGGGGAGAGGGAGGAAAAACAAGGGACATCCTGGTTCTGACTCGAATTTTGCTTTTTTAACTCTAAAAAGTAGAGTCATAGAACAAAGTAAAAGAGCCTTCCAATTACAACTTAAAAATGGCTCTAATATAAATTAGTACAGGCGCATGTTTAAGAGGAAAGATTCTGAAGTGAAAACACCATCTTATTTCTTTTGTCCTGCGTCTTTCCTTCCATTCATAATTACAGAAATAGAGCTGTCACTGTGAAAATGATGCTGTCCCAATTAAATGCATAGTTTTCTTTTAATACACAATCAACTCCAGTACCTATATTCATTCAAATTCAAAACCTGTGAGAAATTTGAAGTTACCTAACAGTTTAAAGGATTTAAACTTAGAACTTACATTTTTAAAATTTACATCCTTGGGTCAGTTCCAAGATACTTAGTTGCCTTTCCTCTGGGAACTATAACTAAAAATATTTGTTATCTCTATGATTAAACAGTAATTGTTTACCAAAGAGCACTAATATTATGTAAACTCGTCTTGGATTAATGGGGTGTGTGTGTTTGTGTGTGTGAGCATGTGTGCACACACACATGCATGTGTGTGTATTTGATCCTATGCTTCTGCTTTGAAGGTGAATTATTCCCCCAGCACAATAATTTCATTATCTCCACATATTCCAAATATTTCTGAAATTGCTTGCTATTAAGTACAAAAAACGCAGATATATTGATTTACTCAATAGCACTAATTAAATAAATAACTTCCTCTTTTATAATATTGTAACAAAATATGTTGAGCCGAATAAGCAACCACTTATCACTAACAGCTCTGTTAAAACAGAACACAAAGGAGGCCAACCCAGATTGTTCTTACAATCCCCTGTGGTTCTGATCTTGTGTTAGTTGGAGCCCCAATTCAACATTGCCCTTTTTGAAAAAGTCAACACCCTAGTTACCACACCACATGGGGGTGTTTTCACCACTAACAGTTTTCTATGGTTTCTAATGCCATGGCTAATCATCGCTACGGGGATAATTTTGCTGAAATAAAGTCTAGGAAAAACAAGACTTTAACTTTGTTAGACCGCCTTGAGTAAGAGGTGGGACATAAAGGCAATACTTTGAAGTAGGAAAAAAAAAGAAGAAGGGAGATACTTTGTCAAAGATTTCTTTCTGATTTAGTAAACTGACTTTCTTTGTGGTGCAAACATATTATCTCGTCAGAAGCAAGCAGATTTTACCTGGAAAATGATGGAGGGCCTTAGTGATGATCCAGAAGCTCTACCTTATCTCATGAGGAAAACGGAGATTTCCTGACAGTCCAGACAACTGCAGAGGCTGCTGCTGTTATTTTGCATTCCCTCTCACTACATCCAGCAATGGCTCCCAATTAGACATCACCATCCATATTTCAAAGACAAGGAAGTGATGTTTGAGGAGATGAAGTGACTTGCCCACCATCTACCCATAAATAAGCAACAGAGTCAGGGACCAACTGTGTACTGGGCGCTGAAGGATACTAAAAATAGCTGGCATTTTGTGAGTATTTGGCATACTCCATCTCACTTAACCTTCACAACTTGATGAACTGGGTACTATGAGTATCATTCCCCTTTACAGAAGAAAATTGAGTCTCAGCAGAATTGTCACTTGCCTGTGGTCTTATAGTTCATCAGACTGCCCTGATACCAGGAAGATAAACCTTTAGACTCTGGGTTTTGAGTTCTGAAAGGCCAGAGCGGGCCCTACTCTCTGTACTTTTCCCCATGGGTACAATAGTATATAAAGCCAAAGAAATGTATTAACCAAGAGTTGTGCATTCCCCTGCTAGACATGCTCTGATTACCTCAGAATTCCCTGCCAAACTGGCCCGAGCTCTCCTGCACAGCCTCTGTGGGCCTCTTCCCCAAATCCCTCCCTAGGACTGACTTTAGAGCAGGTGTCACATGCCCATAGGCCTAGGCCCAAGGTGTGTACAAAGGGTGGCTTTTTGAGTAGGAAAGACACAGTCTGGACATATCAGCCAGCATATCAACACTTGGTAGTGTGGCAGAGACACCGGCAGGCTACAGACACAGAATGCAGGTCTGGGTCCTACCCTCCATATGTAATCATGTTCTAGACAGAACTCTGAGGTATCCAAGTATTCAAATTCAAACATGACTCTCCAGATTATTATAAAGGTATATTTGTCAGGGCAGAAAAAATTGGTTTGATTTATAACTTTTACAACTGTGTCCATATAGTATATGTGATCCATCATTTGAATTCTTTCCTCAAACGCCACAAATATTAGGCTAGGGCCTGCAGCTAGTAAATGACAGAGCTAAAACTTGAGAACAAGTCTGTTTGACTCTAGGGAGAAGACTGCTATCCTCAACCCCTATGCACCCACAGCAAGGTAGCCATTATGATCTAGGTGGTTTGACTCCACTTCTAGAGGTAAATCATGATTTGTCTAAAACATTCATAATCCCATCCCTCTAGGCAATGACTGGTTCAGGGATCTGGCCTGAGATACTCAATATTTAACATTCCTCCAAGAGATTGCTTGGAAATTTTCCAATTTTCCAAGAGATTGCTTGGAAAATCAGTAGCTGACCCAATACAGGCCAGAAAGAAATAAGGGAAAGTCTGCTGGAGGCTCTTAGAATTTATGTCCTCTAAAAGTAAGCCGCTAGATGTCACATGAGCTGTAGGATTCCAGCACCGCTGTGGACATCTCACTACTACCAGCCCAAAGATGTAACCAAAACACAGAGGAAGGCAAAGCCAAGTGAGTCACTAGGGCAACAGAATAGAAGCCACCGGACAGACAACCCAGAATCCTCTGGACTTTCAGGTATATGGGCCCAGACATTGCCTTCTTGTTTAAGCCAGTCTGAGTTGGGTTTTAGTTACTTTCAACCCAAAGCATCCTTAACTGATAGATCTCAAAGCCCATGCTCTTGACCACTAGATAACACTGCCTCCCTCATAGAGCAAGGAGGAAGGAGTGGTACACAGCCCTGACCCCCCAGGAAGAGTCAAAAGGCTCTTAAATCCCACTTAAGTCCAGAGTCAAACACGTACTTAGATCTCGTCTGGCACTGTTGGCACAGCAAGGGCCACTTAGCCCCTTCTTCCCTTTAGTGCAGCTGCTTTGTGAATGGAGTCAGAGAACACGAATCCTCCAGAATATATCATCTGAAAAGTATAAAGAGCATGTCTTGTCTAATGGCACAGCACGGGCACACACACCACACTGCAGCAGAGCTTTAGTTTGATTTCCAGTACTTTAAAATCTCAGTCATATGGAACATCAGGGATTTTTAGATAAGCTGAAGGTCTGTAGAGCCATCAGTAAAACAGGCACTATTTTAAAGGAAAATTTTTCTAAATTGTGCTCCAACCCCACTGCCTTCTTAAATGGAGTGCACTTCACATAATTTAATCTTTTCCTGATGACTCAAAGAAGTCACTATTATGAGCATCAATTGCTGTATTAGGCTGTACGTTCATGCAGCTGGAAGAAATTATGGAGAGGTGGAAAGCTCTTTTGACCCTATACACATAGCTATAACTATTACACAATTGTTGCTCTTGTATCTAATTTTATAGTTGCTGACTTCTTGCTTCTAATCACACAATCAGTTGTTACTACCCACTCTTGTTAGTCTACCTATGATAGCCCTCTTACCTTTATAAGTTATTACCTTTACTCTACAGTGTGTTTTTAAATGCATGAAACATTAAGAGTGCATTATTTTTAATAATATTTAATAACAAATATCATTTCCTGAGTGCTTGGCATGTTCCATTATTATATTCAGAGTCTTATGTCCTTTATCTCATGTAATACTCAACCTTGTAAGGGAGGTATTATCCCTACTAGAGAAATGAGAACACTGAGGCTCCAGGAAACTGGTGATTTTCCCAAGGTTAGACAGAGGTTAAGGGCAAAGTTGAAGTGAGGATATACAGAACCTGCCTACAGGTTCAGAGCAGAGGCTCTGTTAACATTATTTTGATTATTCAAAAGACTATGGTTCTTGGTGAGAAAACAGAAGAGCTAAATTTCAGAAAGACAGAGTGTTATTATGGAAGGAAAAACTCAGAAATAAACTCAATTCTATAAACTGGTGTTTAAGAAAGAGTACTTCTGTTATTGGCCAAGCATGATACAATTTGTTTTCTTAATTCCTATGGTAAAAAGGAGACAGGCATAACAAATATATTTGGATGGGTGTGCTTACCTCATCTTAAATATGTTTCATTTCCAGATTTTATATATATATATATCACATATATATACATATATATATATATATATATTTCAAAAATAGTAAGTTTCTCAAAAATAGTCAAACTCGAGGTCATTCTAAGCCCTCACCGCAGGCTTCCTGTCATTGAGATTTCTCTCCACCCAGCCGTCAATGCTCTCCAGGGCTCTAGGCCCTAGAACTACTCCAGCTACTCTCTATTGGGTAACTTAGCTATTTATTGGTGAAGCATGCTGAGTTTCAAGCAGTGAAATTACATGTTTTGGAAAACCAACCTGCCTGCAGTCAGCACTATTTTGGTAGTGATCTATTTGCTATGGGTGGTAATTCATGTACCACCCCCTCTTTACTACTTACTTTATAGAAGCCCCAGGGAATAAATAATGCATCCTGTTCTCCCCAAAATCAATCATTCAGGGCGACATTCCTTTCTAAAGCAGAGGCAAAATCCAGTTCTATGGAGCAAGTACCACAATCAACCTCAAATACAAGGAGTCAAGATACAGGATTTCATCCTTTTCTGGGTGTATTGATAATACCTACCCCATTGTTCTTTGAAAGGAAATGAGTTAATTTATGTGAAACACTTTGAACAGACTGAATACAAATTAACTGGTCACTAAATGTTAGCTATTTTTCTTATTATTCTATGCCAGGCACTCTGTCAGATACTAGGAAGACAGGACTGAATGAGACTAACGTGGGTCCTGCCCCATGGAGCTTTTAGACTCACAGATTTGGCACCCGTTCTGACCCTATATGATCAAACTGTCTTAGATTTGCCACTCTTTAAAAAGAAGAAAATAACTCTAGTCAGTGTTTGGTTTTGGTTTAGTGTAATAATCATCATTATCATATAAAATCACTTCGACTTTACTGAGTGCTTACTACATGCCCAGGCACTGGGCCAACTGCCTTACAATATTACCTCATTTAATCCTTACAACAATATCGTGAAATAGACACTACCATCCTCATTTTATAGCTCAGGAAAGTGAGAAACAGGGGAGATCAAGTTAAGTCCCAACATTCAGATCCAGGTCAGTCTGACTCTAGAGGGGCTCTTCTAGATCCCTACCCCAACCTGCCTTCATAACAGCAAATGAGGGACTACACACCAGAGCCTTAAAGTGGAAAACTGCCAAGACAAAGGAAATGCGCTCGGACTACATCTTAAGCTGAAGAATCAATCTTAGCCTAAGGGAGTGTGCCTAGGTCACTAGAAAGGCTAGGAAACAAAGGACGGAAAAGAGGCCCGAGCTGAGAAAATATCTGGAGGTTTGAGCAGGGCTGAGACCAGGGAATTTGGGGTTCAAAGGAACAGTCTGGCACTGGCACACACACCCATCAGTGCAAGTCCTTGTTCTCCCTTATGGCGGGCAACGCTGCAGCTACCAGGGCCAAAAGAGGCCAGAAACCTGGCAACTAGGAATCAGAGCAATGGACCATCAAAGGCGGTGGGAGGCTTTCCACCTCTACCTCACTGGCCAGAACTATAGAACATGTCCACTCCAAGCTGAAAGAGTCTAGAAAATGAGAGCTTTTAAAATGAGGTACCAAGGATGCCTGGGTGGCTCAGTCGGTTAAGCGCCTGCCTTCGGCCCAGGTCATGATCCCAGGGTCCTGGGATCGAGTCCCACATCAGGCTCCTTGCTCAGCAGGGAACCTGCTTCTCCCTCTCTCTCCGTCTGCTTGTGCTCTCTCTGTCAAATAAATAAAATCTTTAAAAAAAAAAAAATGAGGTACCAATAGGGGCGCCTGGGTGGCTCAGTTGGTTAAGCGACTGCCTTTGGCTCAGGTCATGATCCTGGAGTCCCGGGATCGAGTCCCACATCGGGCTCCCTGCTCAGCAGGGGGTCTGCTTCTCCCTCTGACCCTCTTCCCTCTCGTGCTGTCTCTCATTCTCTCTCTCAAATAAATAAATAAAATCTTAAAAATAAATAAATAAATAAAATGAGGTACCAATAAAACTTGACCCACCCACTCCTTTTCCCAACCCCCACATAAAATTGGGAGTTCCACTAATAAATAAGGAGTGCTGGATACCATGTAGGCAACCTAAAGTCCCTGAGCAACATATATCCACCTTTCCTTCATCAAAATCAGCTATGATTCTTCAGTATTTTTTGGAAACTCCCCAAAGTAATGTATCTATTGTACCTAGGGCAAAAGCTATCCAAAGTTAGCCCTGGTTTAAAATTCACAGAAATTCTCTAGTAGATGCATGACTCATAGCATCCACCTCAGATCACCAACCTAATCATTCCACATCAAAAAAAATATTTAACAGATCAATGGTAAATTTCTGTAAAACAACAGTAAATACAACTGGTAGCAAATTAAGGGAGACATTTATGGAAAAAGTCTTTTTGGAAACAATTAGATGACACCTTCTAACAAGCATCCAAATCAGATCTAAATTTTATATACAAAATTTTTTAAATGTCAAGACAATACTAAAGTCAACTCAAGCGATGACTACTGAAAATGTAGATATTCTTTGTTATTATTTAATGTATATTAAGCATTGCAAATGCTAGTTGTAATGAGGTTTGTCCTCTGAAATACTAGTTCTGACCGGACTATCTTTCTCTTAGGTCTGTTTCTTTGTGAGGTGCCCATTAGGATTGCTTTTCTGCAGATTCAATAATTAATTGTGGATCTCAGGCCTCTCATAATATCAGTCTGTGGCCATCTGGCCTAGAAGTGAGGAGAGAAGACTGCCAACTAAGAATAAAAGGGAATATTATGGTTTGTCTCCTCTTTCACATCTTTAGCAATCTTTGTTTTTCTGTTTCTTCCTCCATGATAATGTGTAAGAAACACAATCCTAAAAATACTTGCATGGTCTTTGGATGGATGCTCCTAAGGTCTGATTCTGGCCTTTGATAATGTGACATGCTTCTTTGCTTATCTTATAAATTCATTAGTTTCTTTACCACCCATCTTTGGTTTTTTTTTTTTTCTTACTACTACTACTAAGGAACTTTCACTTGGTAGCAGGGTTTGCCACCTTTGGCCTAATACAGGGTGAAATGAGCCTCACAGTCAACTCAGATTAAATCTGTTCTCCACATGTTCAGGCTTTGTCCAGATGCCAGTTGGAATACCTCTGATGTGCTCAAAACCAGATCCTATCTGGGGACTGATGTGCCTCACACCAAGGGAATGGAAAGCAAGCAAATCCAAGTCTTCATGCTAGTACTGCTCACCATTCACACCATAGTACATGAGGAAGCACTGGAAAATGTGGTATTGCCTTTTTGCTAGAATGGCAAGAAATACAAGACAATGGAGAAGGCCAGAATTAAGCCACTTTCTCATTTAATCATTTTCTGCCTTTTCTTGGCCAAACACCAGGTTCCCAACATTAAATAAAGCTTAAGTGAAGACCTTAATATTCTGTTAGATATGCTGTTTGTCAAATATGATCATGGTATTGAGCAGGGACCAAACTAACGTTTGTCTGGTTTTAGATTTGATTTGATGGTAGTTATGACACCTAACACTTAAAGGGAATCTTGAGCTCTTTCAAGGAAATAGCTTTAATATTTAATTTTCATTGTTATTATTAATTAATTATTAATACTTAAATATTAACTTAATATTTAATATCAAGATATTAACCAATTGGTAATACTCTTGACTCAGAATTGTACCCTGATATTAGACATAGGAACACAGAAATTTTGGTTCATATATGTTATTTTCTTTGGTCATAAGGACTTCATTTTTAGGGTCTCCTTCCTTCACTTGTAAAGTATTGTGACTTTGTCTCTATGATAGATGGGTTTTGTTGTTGTTGCTGTTGTTGTTATTTTAATCTCAAGCAGCCATATGCCAGAAGTCTCAGTCTCATGTCAAATATATTTAAAATTGAGGTTCTAGGTCTTAGCATATTATTTGAAAGAATGATGATATAATTATACATTTTCTACTTCAAAAATATATTAATACCATTTAGATGGGTTAACATAGTTTCAACAAAGTGAGGAGCAATTTGATAAACAGAGAACATGCCAATTATATGATAATAACATAAACTTTCTATGCCCCAGCTTCTCAATCTGGTCATAGAGGTCTTATTAACTTTATATATAACTATATATAACAACATGCAAGTAGTTTACTAAGTAGATACTTACTATGGTATACCAGCATTTCTGATATAAATGCAATACATGTGTTTCTGCAGAACTTCCCATTCTGCAAAACTGCCTACTGAAAATAACAGGGTTAATGGGAGGAAAGGGACTATGGGCAGACCACTCAAAACTTAGGTAATTCTGTAATCAGAAATAAAATGGTAACAGTTCTAATAATAATATTAGCACAGTTCAATGTCCACTGGCATTTGCACCCAGCAATGTATCAGTCTGTGATTTACAGCCTAAAACCCAGGCTCATACTTCCTCCTATAGGATGTAAGTCCTTGCATGGATTCATTTCCAATAGAGACAAGATGCGTCAAAATTCTGAATCCGACCTAGGGATCTGATGAGCACATAACCTCGCTCCTCTTCTCCCTTTCCTTCCTTCCACTCCCTTCCCCCCAACACACACACTGTTTTTTTAAACACAGGGCAAGATGCACTCTACACCCTCAGCTTCCCCCGGATAACTATTGTGGAAATGCAGCAGTTTTGAAGCAACTGAACAAACACCACTACTTGCCCTAAAGTAAGAGTCTCTGCAAGATTTTCAACTTATATCTTAAGGTCTCCTTTCAACTTATATCTTAAGGCTTTTTCTTTAGTTTTCTTTAGTTATGAGAGAGCTTAAAGTATGTTGTAGGAGAACAGACTGTACTGGGCATCTACTCTTTACCAGTGACAGACTCTAAAGCAGGGACTAGAACTCCCATAATAAAAAGGCAGTTTGTATGACCTCCCATCGTGCGATTTTCTGGGCTCTTAAGATGATCACTAAGCCTGCACCCTGGCATAAATCCAAGCCAGCAATCATTTAGTAATACACGTGTTCTTGGAGCCAAGACATCTGTGTGTTATAGTGACATGCAAGTTACAAAGGAATGTTTATATCTCACTTTAGTATAACATAAACATTTAGCTGTTGCAAATCAGCTTTCTATAATGACCAGTCCTTGCTTAAAGGATTTATTATATTTCCAATTAAAGTCCTTCACAATGTACAAATTTATATGTCCTGATTAACTTGTTCATTACTGCAACTCCAGAGGTGCTATGAAGATAAAACAGTAGCTAAACATGTTGAAAATTAGGAGAAACTTTAAAATAATCTATATTGTATAAAATAAATATACCATATTAGACCTCTTTCAAATAACTTACTTCATTTCTATCTCCTTGAATAATAGAGCTATTATTCTCCAAAACTGACAATGAAAAACCAGTGTTAGGGCAGAATAGAATGATCCTCCTGCAATTAGGAGCCATCAAGATGCCAACTGGTTCGGATCTGGGGAGGCACCAGCAACAGTGGTGGCCATCTCTATTCAGTGGTCCTAGTGAAATACAGTTGTGTAAGGTCACACCCTGACCCAACACACCGCACTACAGCATCACCCTTCAAAAGGAAAAGCTGAAATTCTGGCCACGGTTGCCTTAGGGTGAAAGAAGAGAGTAATTATCTTTCAAACCTGAGAGAAGGTAATGGAAAAGGTCATTTCAGAGGTCAAAAGACCAATTCAAACAGCTCATCAATTCAAACACCTTCTCTAATTTTTTAACTACTTCACCTTGTGGTGAAGCACAGTTTGAACTCTTTTGGTAACTCATAAACCTCTGCTGATGACTTCTTTTCTTGGGCATTCATTTTATGGTCCTGAACTTGTCTTATGTAAAGACACTTTTAAAAAGTTATAATCCATGTTCATATAAAAGGAGTCTGGTGTCATATGTACCCTATTTTGGCTTGATTACAGGTCAATACTTGCTAACAGGACTTCAAGAAAATGCCTCCAATATGAACTCCTTATAGGTCAAAATGGAGAATCAACAAGTTATTTTCAATTTTTTTAAATGATGGAATGTGAGCGTTCATGTATAATATGGCTTCTAAACTAGAGTAAAATGTTAAGTGTCTGTAGAAATACAGATTATTTCACACTGATCAAAAACTTTTATATGTAATTCTATGTAGACATTAGTAAAAACATGCAAACAAAATGATATAATATCCTTGGGAGAAAAACAATATTTAAAGCATGGAGTCCATAGAGAAGGATGATATACAAGTTCCCAGAGGGAACACAGAAGACAGGATATCTGGATTTAAAAGAATCCCAGTGACAAAACTAGTCCTCTACCAGCTGAATATGCAGGGATGAAGTTTTTCATATTTCTTTTCATGAACCAGGAGAAAGAATGACAAGTAAGTCTCTTTTCCCATCTCCATCTTTTTATCAAACCTTAATCAAGTAATTCTGGTGAACAGTTACACACTAAAAGGTTTGGCTATTAAGGCATTTGGCTAAGACAAAGTCATTTTTATCAAAACCAATCTCCAATTCATAAATTGACAATACTGCCAGTTCTACTACAAAGCAGTCATATTTTTCATAGAAATGAGAATATGATCTACCCATTTGCCCATATACAAGGTGTGACAGTAGAATAATGAGACCAATTGCATAAGCCAGTCATAGAAACCAATTCCATTAATTTTTCACACATGACATATAAGATGCCAAAAATGCTTTATGCTTCCCATAGACTTCCTTAGTTTTCAAAGGTATTTCTTAGGAATAATATTTTATTTCTGCCTATATTTGCATAGTGTTGAAATTGAATAAGGACCAATCCAGGTGAAAACAGCTTATAACTCTAACCAGACCTGGGTTAACATCAAGCTAATGAGACAAATACAAGGATCATGTCATCTTTAATGTATACCTTCTTTGAGGGACTATAATCCTCAAATTTGGTGTATTTACAGTGGAGCGTCCCATCATTGATGTTGATTTGTGAGGTGCTAATTACCTTTTCCTTCCCAACCAAATGACAGTAAGAATTTTTCAAACAAAAATGGACTTGCTTCTATTTTAATCAACTAAAATACTTTAGCTCATAATTTTAAAAAATCTTTCCAGAATTATTAATTTTCACTCCAATTCCACTACAAATCTAATAATTTGGTGAAATGTTTCCAGAGTACTTCATATGCACGCCATTGATACTGTCTTGAGAACATTTTAAAGAAATTCATACTTGTATCCTACACACAGCTTGTGCACCACAAACCACACTGTTTCTTTCCTATGCTTTATGTTACAGCCCGAGTTATGCAAACTGTTGTTATCGTAATCTCTTTCCTGTTCCTTGACAAACATAATACAATAATTAGTATCAAGGGCTTTTAGACCAAGAGTTCATGCATTCAACTGTCAAACTGACTGAATGTGAAAATTTCTTAGAAGTATATGCCAGGGATGGTTGAAAACATTCCTATAATTGATGGGCAATTTTTATGGGTTGAGCTGAGATAACCTATAAAAGGAATGTCTTTAATTCATCTTAAACTTTCTGAGCTCCAAAAAAGATGAATCAAAGTCTTCATAATGGACTCTTAGGAAACAAAACAAATCAAAAGGTAATGAGATAAAACAAAAGTCATCAAAGTGCACATTAGTTCCAATTAAAAGGGATAATAACCATGTGAATACTAACCTCCTGGTATAATGGAGTTTTCAGACAGAGAAAGGCAAAAAAAAAAAAGTGGGCATTTAAGCTTCAGGGTTTACTTACAATAATACTCAAGATGTCAAAAAGAACATTCTTTAAAAAGTACATATATTTTATGTAGTAATAATCTAAAATATCACTGAATGACTAATTATTATGTTTCCACAAGCTGTTATTGGGATTCTCATTTTATGAGCACACACATTAAGCATTGTTATTCAATCATAAATTCTTTGAAAAATCAATCTGCTGTCCTGTCTCAGTTTGCACCCTGCTCCCTCTGAGTCTGTGGGCATACAGGTTTCCAGGCCTTGAAAGACCTCTCTGGCATTTACAGTTCATCATTTCCTCAAAATCCAGCTCAAGAACTCACCACGTAGGCGGCATTTCCGGATTAACTCCATTCCGGCCTATTTTGATGATTCTTTCACTGTGTTTTGCATCAGAATTAGGTGTTCTACTTATACCACTTGATTATTGCTTCCATACCTAGTACTTTTTCCACTTAAACATTTTTCTGCCTTTATTATTTTTGTTGAAGCATAATTATATGCAGAAAATATACAAATTTTAAGTAGCAAGTTCAATAAGTTTTGACAAATGTATATTTCTATATAAACAATACTCAAGATATAGAATATTTCCATCACCCTAGAACTAGAAAGTTCCCTTGTTCCCTTTTCTAACTAATTCACCTCCCTCCCTAAAAGCAAACATTCTGATTTCTACTCCTGTATATCATGTCCATTTATTAAATATAAGTTATATCACTGTCATAATGGTATATACCCATTGCATGGGTCCTTACATGCTGTTAATATATTTTTTTTGTTTAATTTATCTATTTCTCTGGCTCCCAGATTTTTATCCTTTAGAGTCTAGTCTGCTTGTTTATCTATAACTGGTCTAACACATACTGTATTTGAACAAAAGATGTACTAACACAAAAGGTTGCATTTCCTTTTATTCACCCCAGTTTTATTAAAAAATAATTGGTAATATATCACTGTATAAGTTCAAGGCATACAGCATGATGGTTTGACTTACATATATTATGAAATGATTACAATAGGTTTAGCTAACATCAATCACCTCATATAGATATAATAAAAAGGAAAGAAGAAAAGAAAAAAAGTTAGTGATAACTCTTAGGATTTACTCTCTTTTTTTAAATTTTATTTTATTTTATTATGTTATGTTAGTCACCATACAATACATCATTAGTTTTTTTTGTTTTTTTTTTTTAAGATTTTATTTATTTATTTGACAGAGAGAGACACAGCAAGAGAGGGAACGCAAGTAGGGGGAGTGGGAGAGGGAGAAGCAGGCTTCCCGCAGAGCAGGGAGCCCAATGCAGGGCTCAATCCCAGGACTCTGGGACCATGACCCGAGCCAAAGGCAGATGCTAACTGAGCCACCCAGGCACCCACATCATTAGTTTTTGATGTAGGGATCCATGATTCATTGTTTTCTTATAATACCCAGTGCTCCATGCAGGATGTGCCCTCCTTAATACCCATCACTGGGCTAATCCATCCCTCCACCCCCTCCCCTCTAAAACCCTCAGTTTGTTTCTCAGAGTCCACAGTCTCTCATTGTTCGTCTCCCCCTCCAATTTACCCCCCTTCATTTTTCCCTTCCTTCTCCTAATGTCCTTCCTTCTCTTAATGTCCTCCTGAAGAAAGAAAAATGTTTAAGTGGAAAATAAATGAAACCATATGATAATCAATATTCTTTGCTTGACTTAGTTCACTTAGTATAATCTCCTCCAGTCTCATCCATGTTCATGTAAAAGTTGGGTATTCATCCTTTCTGATGGCTGAGTAATATTCCGTTGTATATATGGACCACATCTTCTTTATTCATTCGTCTGTTGAAGGGCATCTGGGCTCTTTCCACAGTTTAGCTATTGCAGACATTGCTGCTATGAACATCGGGGTGCATATGGCCCTTCTTTTCACTACATCTGTGTCTTTGGGGTAAATACCCAGTGGCGCAATTGCTGGGTCATAGAGTAGCTCTATTTTTAATTTTTTGAGGAACCTCCACACTGTTTTCCAAAGTAGCTGTACCAACTTGCATTCCCAACAGTGTAAGAGGGCTCCCCTTTCTCCACAACCTCTCCAACATTTGTTGTTTCTTGCCTTGTCAATTTTTGCCATTCTAACTGGTGTAAGGTGGTATCTCAATAAGTTCAAGGCATACAGCATGATGGTTTGACTTACATATATTATGAAATGATTACCACAATAGGTTTAGCTAACATCAATCACCTCATATAGACATAATAAAAAGGAAAGAAGAAAAGAAAAAAAGTTAGTGATAACTCTTAGGATTTACTCTCTTTTTTTAAATTTTTGCCATTTCCAAATCAAACCAATCCAAACCAAATCAATCAATGTGGTTTTGATTTGAATTTCCCTGATGGCTAATGATGATGAACATTTTTTCATGTGTCTGTTAGCCATTTGTATGTCTTCATTTGAGAAGTGTCTGTTCATGTATTCTGCCCATTTTTTGACTTGATTATTTGTTTTTTGGGTGTCGAGTTTGAGAAGTTCGAAATAGGTGCTTTGTCTGTACTGTCATTTGCAAATATCTTCTCCCATTCTGTGGGTTGCCTCTTTGTTTTGTTGACTGTTTCCTTTGCTGTGCAGAAGCTTTTTATCTTGATGAAGTCCCAAAAGTTCATTTTTGCTTTTGTTTCACTAGCCTTTGGAGATGTATCTTGAAAGAAGTTGCTGTGGCCAATGTTGAAGAGGTTACTGCCTATGTTCTCCTCTAGGATTTTGATGGATTTCTGTCTCACATTGAGGTCTTTAATCCATTTTGAGTTTATCTTTGTGTATGGTGTTAGAGAATGGTTGAGTTTCATTCTTCTGCATGTGGCTGTCCAATTTTCCCAGCACCATTTATTGAAGAGACTGTCTTTTTTCCATTGCATATTTCTTCCTGCTTTGTCGAATATTATTTGACCATAGATTTGAGGGTCCACATCTGGGCCCTCTATTCTGTTCCATTGGTCTATATGTCTGTTTTTGTGCCCAGTACCATGCTGTCTTGGTGATCACTACTTTGTAATATAGCATAATGCCTCCAGCTTTGTTTTTCTTTTTCAACATTTCCTTGGCAATTCAGGGTCTCTTCTGATTCCATAAAAATTTTAGGGTTGTTTGTTCCAGCACTTTGAAAAATGTCAATGAAATTTTGATCAGGATGGCGTTGAAGGTATAGATTGCTCTGGGTAGCATAAATATTTTAACAATGTTTATTCTTCCAATCCCTGAGCATGGAATGTTTTTCCATCTTTTTGTGTCTTCTTTAATTTCTTTCATGAGTGTTCTGTAGTTCCTAGGGTATAGATCCTTTACCTCTTTGGTTAGGTTTATTCTGAGGTATCTTACAGTTTTTGGTGCTATTGTAAATGGAATCGTTTCTCTAATTTCTCTTTCTACAGTTGCATTGTTAATATACAAAAAAGCAACTGATTTCTGTGCATTGATTTTGTATCCTGCCACATAACTGAATTGCTGGATGAGTTCTAGTACTTTGGGGGTGGAGTCTTTTGGATTTTCCACATAAAGTATCATGTCATCCGTGAAGAGAGAGAGTTTGACTTCTTCTTTGCCAATTTGAATACATTTTATTTCTTTCTGTTGTCTGAATGCTGTTGCCAGGACTTCTAGTACTATGCTGAACAATAGTGGTGAGAGTGGGCATCCTTGACGTGTTCCTGATCTTAAGGGAAAGGCTCTCGTCTTTTCCTTATTGAGGATGATATTTGCTGTGGGTTTTTCATAGATGGATTTTATGAACTTGAGGAATGTTCCCTCTAACCCTATACTCTGAAAAGTTTTAATCAGGAAAGGATGCTGTACTTTTCTGCATCAATTGAGAGGACCATATGGTTCTTTTCTCTCCTCTTATTAATGTGTTCTATCACATTGATTGATTTGCAAATGTTGAACCACCCTTGCATCCCAGGGATAAATCCCACTTGGTCGTGGTAGATGATCCTTTTAATGTATTGTTGGATCCTATTAGCTAGGATTTTGTTGAGAATTTTGGAATCCATATTCATCAGGGATACCAGTCTGAAATTGTCCTTTTTGATGGGGTCTTTGCCTGGTTTGGGGATTAAGGTAATGCTGGCCTCACAGAATGAGTATAGAAGCTTTCCTTCTGTTTCTATTTCTTGAAACAGCTTCAGTAGAATAGGTATTATTTCTTCTTTGAATGTTTGGTAGAATTCCCCCAGGGAATCCATCTGGCCCTGGACTCTTGTTTTTTGGAAGGTTTTTGATCACTGCTTCAATCTCGTTACTGGTTATTGGCCTATTCAGTTTGTCAACTTCTTCCTGTTTCGGTCTTGGCAGTTTATAGGTTTCCAGGAAGGCATCCATTTCTTCCAGGTTGCTTAATTTATTGGCATATAGTTGTTGATAATAATTTCTAATAATTGTTTCTATTTCCTTGGTGTTAGTCATGATCTCTCCCCTTTCATTCACAATTTTATTAATTTGGGTAATTTCTCTTTTCTTTTGGATAAGTCTGGCCAGTGGTTTATCGATCTTATTAATTCTTTCAAAGAACAAGCTTCTAGTTTCGTTGATCTGATCTGCTGTGTTTCTGGTTTTTAATTCATTAATCTCTGCTCTCATCTTAATTATTTCTCTTCTAATGCATGGCTTAGGCATCATTTGTTGCTTTTTCTTTAGTTCTTTAAGATGTAAAGTTAGTTGGCAAATTTGGGATTTTTCTTTTTTTTTTTTTTTAAGTGAGGCTCGGATGCTATGTATTTCCCCCTTAGGACCACCTTTGCAGTATCCCATAGGTTTTGGAATGATGTGTTTTCATCCTCATTGGTTTCCATAAATTGTTTAAGTTCTCCTTTGATTTCTTGGTTGACCCAAACATTATTGAGCAGAGTGGTCTTTAACTTCCAAATGTTTGAATTTCTTCCAATTTTTTTCTTGTGATTGAGTTCCATTTTTAAAGCATTATGGTTTGAGAATATGCAGGGAATAATCTCAATCTTTTGGTATCGGTTGAGACCTGATTTGTGACCCAGTATGTGGTCTATTCTGGAGAAAGTTCTGTGTGCGCTCGAGAAGAATGAGTATTCTGTTGTCTTGGGGTGGAATGTTCTGTATATATCTATGAGGTCCATCTGGTCCAGTGTGTCATTCAAAGCTCTTGTTTCTTTGTTGATTTTCTGCTTAGATGATCTGTCTATTGTTGAGAGTGGAGTATTGAGGTCTCCTACAATTAACGTATTGTTATCAATATGACTCTTTATTTTTTTTTAATTTTTTTATTCTTATGTTAATCCCCATACATTACAACATTAGTTTTAGATGAAGTGTTCCATGATTCATTGTTTGTGCACAACACCCAGTGCTCCATGCAGAATGTGCCCTCCTCAATACCCACCACCAGGCTAACCCATCCTCCCACCCCCCTCCCCTCTAGAACCCTGTTTGTTTTTCAGAGTCCATCGTCTCTCATGGTTCGTCTACCCCTCCGATTTCCCCCGCTTCATTCTTCCCCTCCCGCTACCTTCTTCTTCTTCTTCTTTTTTTTTTTTTCTCTTAACATATATTGCATTATTTGTTTCAGAGGTACAGATCTGAGATTCAACAGTCTTGCACAATTCACAGCGCTTACCAGAGCACATACCCTCCCCAGTGTCTATCACCCAGTCCCCCCATCCCTCCCACCCCACCCCCCACTCCAACAACACTCAGTTTGTTTCCTGCGATTAAGAATTCCTCATATCAGTGAGATCATATGATACATGTCTTTCTCTGTTTGACTTATTTCACTCAACATAATACCCTCCAGTTCCATCCACGTCGTTGCAAATGGCAAGATCTCATTCCTTTTGATGGCTGCATAATATTCCATTGTATATATATACCACATCTTCTTTATCCATTCATCTGTCGATGGACAACATTGATAGCATTTTTAAGTTCTGCCAGTTCAGCTTTCATTTCTGCCCTTAGAGACTCTATGTTGCCATTAATTGATTTCTCCATTCTAGCTATCATCTTCACAATTGCTACCCTGAATTCCATCTCCAACATCTTGGTTATATCTGAATCCATTTGTAAGTCTGTGGCATAAGTCAGAGTCTCTGAGTCTTTCCTATTTTGGGGGTTCCTCCTCCTAGTCATTCTGTTGAGGGGTGGTTGAGGGAATGTACAGAGTCCAAATTATTGACCACAACCCAAGCAAGATGCACCTGTTTTATAGGGACCTTAGGGTTGTTGGCCTCTTGTTCTCCCAGCCTGTCTTCTGGGGGATGGGACTGTTGCGCTGTTACTCAGGCAACCCTGTTTGGGCAGAGTTGCCCTGTCCCCTGTGGCGGGGGATGGGCTCAGTGAAAACCGGTTTTGGGGGGCTTTTGTTCTCTGGCGGCTTTCCCTGGTGGCTTTCTGCATCTCTTCCAAGAGTCAGAGCAGAAGAGATCATTTCCAACCTTCTGCCTCAGAGCAGATTGCAGTCTGTTCTTCAGTGAGCTCTCCAGGCCACCCTATCTCCGTTTCTGTCTGTGCTGCTATAAACTGCAAAGTCCTGGGTTGTGTGCCCCTCTGCAGGGCTCCCAGTCCTTGCTTCCAGGTCGGGGCACGGGGTCTCTGCCCTTTGTGCTTCTAAAACCACCAGCCGCCCCCAGTTCACACGCCTGGCCCTGCCGGTCCAGGTTTCATTCCAGGGGGCTGCCCTAAAGTCCTTTCCCCGCTGCTACCAGTCTGCAAGTCTGTGCCCCATCCCCAGTGCAGGAGGCTATTGCTCACCGGTGGTGTAGGATCCCCATGGTTCCCTCCCCCTTCTGTTTATCTTTAGATATGGGCCCACAGAATCACAGCTTCCCACTTCATATTTCGAAACCAACCGCCTACAATATTCTGTAGAGATCCAGATATATCTTCTTACATATCAGGCTGATTTCATGGGTGTTCAGAGTGGTCTGGTAGATATCCAGCTCAATTCCGGGGACTGGTTGGACAAAGGTCCCCTACTCCTCCACCATCTATCTTTTCCTCCCCCCCCAGGATTTACTCTCTTAACAACTTTCTTATATATCACACAGCAGTGTTAACTGTAGTCATCATGTTGCATATTACATCTCTAGTACTTATTTGTCTTCTAACTGGAAGTGTGTACCTTTTGACTACCTTCCTCCACTTCCCACTCCCCTATCTACCACCTCTGGTGAACATAAGTCTGATTTTTTTTTTTCTATGAGTTTGGGTGGTTTTTTTTTTTTTTTTTTAATTTCACATATAAAGGAGATCATAAAGTATTTGTCTTTCTCTATCTGACTTATTTCAGTGGTGCTGGGATAATTAGATATTCACATGTAAAAGAATGAAACTGGACCCCCACCTCACACCACTCATAAAAATTAATTCAAAGTTGACTAGACTTAAATGTAAGACCTGAAACCATGAAACTCCTGGAAAAAAAACATATGAATAAAGATCCTTGACATGGGTCTTAGTAATGATTTTTTTAGATATGACACCTAAAGCACAAGCAACAAAATAAAAACTTATCCAGTGGGAGCACATGGGTGGCTCAGTTGGTTAAGCATCTGACCCTTGATTTGGGGTCAGGTCATGATCTCAGGGTCCTGAGATCAAGCCCTGTGTCAGGCTCCACACTTGTGGGGAGTCTGCTTGAGATTCTCTCTCTCCCTCTACCTCTGCTCCTCCCCGCTCACATGTATTCTCTCTCTCTCAAACAAATAAATCTTTAAAAAAATAAAGAAAAGATGCTCAGCATCACTAATCATTTGGGAAATTTACATTAAAACCATACTTTTTGATTAGGTGACACAGGTAACCTGGCCTTTGAGAACACTACTGAAATATTTTATTTTATTATTTTTTTCTTTTTTTAAAGATTTTATTTATTTATTTGACAGAGAGAGAGAGACAGTGAGAGAGGGAACACAAGCAGGGGGAGTGGGAGAAGGAGAAGTAGGCTTCCCAATGAGCAGGGAGCCCAATGCGGGGCTAGATCCCAGGACCCTGGGATCATGACCTGAGCCAAAGGCAGACGCTTAACGACTAAGCCACCCAGGCACCCCTGAACTATTTTAAACTACATAAAAATTAAGTCCTTATATTGGCATTGCAAGTAACAAAAATTGTCTGAATAAATCTTCAACAGCCTTTTAAAGTAGACAGGGGCAAGTGGTATTCTCAATTTATAGATGAAGAAAAGATTCAAACTGTAACCAACTTGCTCAAAATCACTCTACAAACTAACTAGTGGCACCAGCATTAATTTTTTTTTCTCTCATTCCACTATCTCAGGCTGCAGGTACACAAGAAAGAGCTGACTTGTGTTCAAAATTCAACTTCCTTGTTTATTCTCTGAAAATTCCTATGTTGCCCACTTTTCCCAAAATCTACCATGGTACTGAGCACTATTAAAGCCCAAAGATCTTGCTGTGTCCAAAGTCTTTTCACTTCTTTCTCATCTAGCTAGACAAGAATACACTAGACTGCCAGATTCAGATGGTTTTATTTCATTGTACTTCTCTTTGAAATATCTTGGGTTCCTATGAGGTTGGTCTACTTCACTGAATGGTATATAGATGGACCCTGGAATTTTTCCATGTTCAAGAATGCCCAGTGTCTCTTTAACATCAATTAACCAAATATTTTGTAATTCAGTAGTTTGTTAGGTTCTTGATAAATAACTTCTTTAAGAAATAAATACCGGGCGCCTGGGTGGCTCAGTTGGTTAAGAAATAAATACTGAGGGCCGAGTTAAGATGGTGGATTAGTAGAGGGACCCTGAACTTGCCTCATCCTTCAAATATAGCTAGATCAACATTCAACTATTTTGAACAACTAGGAAGATGATCTGAGGATTAAGGAAACAATCTGCATAGTTGGAGGGAAAGTTGCAGATGCAAGGTTTGGAGCCCTGAACTGGGGAAGAGGAAAGCCCCATGGCCATGAAAGGGAGGGAACCCTTTTCATGGAGCAAAGTCAGAAGAGGGAGAAAGTGAGAAAGAGCCCAGAGGATAGGGACCGCACAATAAACCGTGGTGAGGAGATCCCCTGGGTTACACTGGAAGCAATCGCTCCCCTTCCCAAAGGGCATTTGAAAGAGCATATTTTGCCTCTCTGATGACAAAGGCCAGCCAGGGATCCAATGAGCCGTGCTCAATAGCAGGGTCAGAGATGGGTGCAGGGGGCAGAAAACCACTTAACAACTTTTCACCATGAGCCACAATAGGCTTAAACATCTGTGTGTGCCCAAGCGACTACTTTTCTGTGGCAGAACTAAGCAGAAAGCTGAGACAGGAGCAGATTGCAGATAACCTGGCTGCCGCTTTTCACTATCTGCCACAAAAGACAGAATAAAGCCTCTGCAGTGGCTTTTCTGGGACCAAAGGGAGTAGGGGACTGAGTTGAATGCAGACGCCCAAAAACCTGGTTCCAGCTTTTCCCTGAGTATTACAATAAACTCTAACCTCTGTGCATGCTCTGTGTGACTGCTTTTCTGCACAGGATGGTGCTGGGCACATCCTGAGCCTCTCTCCAGGGACTAAAGTGGGCCCACACTTTACCAGGCCTTTTAAAACTTGGGAGTTTTGAATCCCAGCCACTGGTCAGAGATAAAATACAGGAGATCTGTAGCACTGGGCTTGTCCACGGCCCGGGCACAGACAGGTTAAGGGCAGGGAACTCATGAAAGCCAGGGACACAGGAGATTGTTTGCTTTTCTAAGAGGGCCTCCTGAACAGCGGTGGCTGGGGGTTCCACTCCCCAAGGACAAGAGGGTAGGGTAATGCCATATTCTTCCTCCACCACCACCACTCCCTCCCCTCGCCCACCAGTACAGTCAGACCTCAGAGAGAAACACAGAAACTCCAGTGGAGGCTGGGGTCCCCTATGTAAAACCCCGCCCCCCTGCTCTTGCAGGGGCATCTTTACAAGAGTAAGTCAACTTCTGAGCCAGCCCAGCAGGCTTCTCTCTCAGAAGACCAACACAGGCCCAAGCATGTACCAAGTCTACTGATTAAAGAAAGCTCCAAAACATCAGCTTCCAATGGAAATAGGACCAGACTTGTTTCCTTTGTTTTGTTTTTTTTTCTCCTCTTTTCTTAATATTTTAAAATTAAAAAAAAATTTTTTTTCTATTTCTTATTTTTTCTTTATCCTTTATTTTATATATATTTTCTTTTTTTCTTTTCTCTTTACATTTTTTCTATCAGCCTTATAGTCTTTTGTTCATTTGTTGGTTCATTTGTTTCCTTCTCTTATTTTTCAGATCAGGCTTCTTATTTTTTTTTCTCTCTTTTCTCCTTCTTTCTTATTTTTTAAATGAGACAGAAGACAGTCAGTGATATAGAAGACAAAATGATGGAAAATAAGGAAGCTGAAAAGAAGAGAGAAAGACAACTACTGGATCACGAAAAGGGGATTTTGAGAACTCAGCAATTCCATAAAATGAAATGATATCTGGATAATAGGGGTCCCAGAGGGAGGAAAGAGGAACAGAAGGTTTATATGAACAAATTATAGCTGAGAACTTCCCTAATCTGGGGAAGGAAACAGGCATTTAAGTCCAGGAAGCACAGAGAACCCCCCTCAAAATCAATAAAAACAGGTCAACACCTCAACATATAATAGTGAAACTTGCAAATTTCAAAGATAAAGAATATTCTGAGAGCAGCTCGGGACAAGAGGTCCTTAACCTATAAGGGTAGAAACATAAGGCTGGCAGGAGACCTATCCACAGGGACCTAGCAGGCCAGAAAGGACAGGCATGATATATTCAATGTGCTAAATGGGAAAAATATACAGCCAAGAATAATTTATCCAGCAAGGCTGTCATTCAGTATAGAAGGAGAGATAAAGAGTTTGCAGAACAAACAAAATCTAAAGGAATTTGTGAACACTAAACCAGCCCTGCAAGAACTATTGAAGGAGTTCCTTTGAGTGAAGAGAGAGCCCAAAAGTAACAAAGACCAGAAAGGAACAGAGACAATCTACAGGAACTGCTACTTTACAGGTAATACAATGGCACTAACTTTATATCTTTCAATAATTACTCTGAATGTAAATGGACTAAATGCTCCAAGCAAAAGACATAGGGTATCAGAATGGATAATAAAAACAGGACCCATCAATACACTGCTTATAAGAGACTCATTTTAGACCCAAAGACACCTCCAGATTGAAAGTGAAGGGGTAAAGAGTCATTTATCATGCCAATGGACATCAAAAGAAAGCTGGAGTAGCAATCGTTATATCAGACAAACTAAATTTTAAACCAAAGACTGTAACAAGAGATGAAGAAGGACACTATATCATAATAAAAGGGTCTATCCAACAAGAAGATCTAACAGTTGTAAATATGTATGCCCCTACTTGGGAGCAGCCAATTATATAAACCAATTAATAACAAAATTAAACACGTGGATAATAATACAGTAATAGTAGGGGACTTTAACACCCCACTCACAGCAATGGACAGATCATATAGGCAGAAGACCAACAAGGAAACAAGGCCTTTGAATGACACACTGGATTAGATGGACTTAACAGGTATATTCAGAGCATCCTAAAGCAGAATACATATTCTTCTCAAGTGCACATGGAACATTCTCTAGAACAGATCACATACTGGGTCACAAATCAGGTCTCAACTGCTACAAAAAGACTGCTATTATTCCTCGCATATTTTCAGACCACAGTGTTTTAAAACTTGAAGTCAACTACTAGAAAAAATTTGGAAGGACCACAAATACATGGAGGTTAAAGAGTATCCTACTAAAGACTGAATGGGTCAACCAGGAAATTAAAGAAGAATTTAAAAAATATGGAAGGAAATGAAAATGAAAACATGACAGTTCAGAATGTGTGAGATGCAGCAAAGGCGGTCCTAAGAAGGAAGTATATAGGAATACAAGCCTTTCTCAAGAAAGAAGAAAAGTCTCAAATATACAACCTAACCTTACACCTAAAGGAGCTGGAAAGAGAATAGCAAATAAAGTCTAAATCCAGCAGGAGGAGAGAAATAATAGAGAGTAAAGCAGAAATCAATGATATAGAAATCAAAAAAACAGTAGAACAGATGAACAAGACTAGTTGGTTCTTTGAAAGAATTAATAAGATCAATAAACCCCTAGCCAGACTTATCAAAAAGAAAAGAGAAAAGACCCAAATAAATAAAATCATGAATGAAAGAGGCGAGATCACAATCAATACCGAAGAAATACAAACAATTATAAAAGAATATTATGATCAACTATATGTCAACAAATTAGGCAATCTGGAAGAAATGGATGCATTCATAGAAACATATAAACCACCAAAACTGAAACAGGAAGAAATAGAAAACTTGAACAGAGCCATAACCAGCAAGGAATTACATCAGTAATCAAAAACCTCCCAACAAACAAGAGTCCAGGGCCAGATGGCCTCCCAGTGGAATTCTACAAAACATTTAAAGAACGATTAATACCTATTCTTCTGAAAATGTTTCAAAAATAAAACTGGAAGGAAAACTTCCAAACTCATTCTATGAAACCAGCATTACCTTGACCCCACAACCAGACAAAGACCTCATCAAAAAGGAGAATTGCAGACCAACATCCCTGAGGAACATGGGATTCTCACCAAGATACTATCTGTATGCAACAGTACATTAAAAGGATTATTCACCGCAAACAAATGGAATTTATTCCTGGGATGCAAGGATGGTTCAACATCCACAAATCAGTCAATGTGATACACCACATTAATAAAAGAAAGAACAAGAACCATATGATCCTCTCAATAGATGCAGAAAAAGCATTTGACAAAATACAGCATCCTGTCTTGATAGAAACTCTCCACCATGTGGGGATAGAGGGAACCAAAAAATGCACGGCAGAGCCATGTGAGTGGCAGTAAGAGAAGAAACTGCCCTTCCCACCGGCCCAGGAAGGAAAACTAGGCATGACTCTCAGAGCTGAGCAGGCTCGAGGCTTTCAGACCGGATGGCCCATAAATCTTGCTCAACAGTACAGGTATCTTGGTCGTTTGTAAATCGCCTCAAAGCTTAAAAGCCCTGTTTTCATTCTTGGTTGCCCATCTACCAAACACCAGTAGAGTGTTCAAAACCCCTTGAGCATCTACCAAATGTTATGAACTAAGGTCATAAGAGTCTTCTTCAGAGACCCTAGTCATCATCACTCAATGAGCTGACTGTCCCAACTGGAGTAGAGAAGAGCAGTGTACAAGAAATTTTACTTGCTTTGAGAAATGAATACTGTCATAAGATCTGATTCCTGGTTCATTGTCTAGGCTTAGCTCTGATAACCTTCCTGTTTTCTCATTCCATCCACACCCCAGTCCTAAAAGTGTAGAAATAAACTGCATATAGGTCCCTGAACACAAAATGCTATTTCATAACCCCGTGCCTTTCTACACACTGTACCACTTTTCCAAAACCAGCTTAAAGGTCATCTATTCCAGAGGGCCCTCCCGGACCTTCCCTCAGAGAATGAGTTCTCCACTGTGCATTTGCCCCCTTTCCTTTTAGAATGAAATAGTTAAAATACACAAGGTGGTATAGAAAATAATACAGCAAACACCTGGCATTTGTAAATCTTAATTATCCTATATTTGCCATTTCTTTTAAGAAATTAAACAGTTTAGATACAGCCAAAGCCCCTTCTGGGCCATGCTCCCATCATATCACCCTCTCCCTTCCCCTGGAAGTAAGCAGTATCCTGAATAGAATGTCTGTATACTTTTACTATATATGTATCCCTAAACAATATGTCTGATCTTTTTGCATGTTGTTAAACTCTAAAATCACACCATGGGTATTCCTCTGTGTTCTATTTTTCTCAACATTGTATTTTTGAGATTGTTTTAAATGTTGACATATTAAATCATTTTAAGTGCTCTCTAAATATTATAGCAATTTGTACTCCTACCAGCAGTATATGGAAAGTTCTCTGATTAGAGTCTCTGAAGAAGACGCTTATGACCTTAGTTCATAACATTTGGTAGATGCTCAAAGGGTTTTGAACACTCTACTGGTGTTTTGGTAGATGGACAACCAAGAATGAAAACAGGGCTTTTAAGCTTTGAGGTGATTTATAAACAACCATGTATTTGCCAACACTTCATCCTATCAGAACTTTTAAATCTTTTTCAGTTTGATATGTATGAAATGGAATTTCACTGTGGTTTTAATTTACATATCTTTGATTACTACCAAGGCTAAGCATCTGTTTATATGTTTTTTTGGCTACTTACATTTCCTCTTTTGGAATTTTCTTCACATACCCACTGCACATTTTTCTATTTTTATGTAGTTCTTTACATACTCCTTTGTTGGTAGAATTAACTAAAAAAATTTCATCTTAATTTTGTTCATAGTTTCGTTTGTTGTACAAAAATTTTCTGTTTTAATATAAATCAAATTTATCGATCTTTTAAGGACTCGCTGAGCTTTTTGTAGCTTCTTTAGAAAATCCTTCCCAACCCTGATGTTATAAAGATGTACTTCTCTCTTCTCTTATAAAAGCTATACATTTTATATCTAAGTATTTAGTTCCCTTCGAATTTATTTTTGTTTATGGTGAAGGTAAGGATCCAACTGGACTTTTTGAATATGGATAGCCAATCAGTTTAGTTCTGTGATATTGAAAAAACAAAAAAACCACAAAACTTTTACTGTGGCTCTTATCACAAGATACTGCAATGTACTTTTCATTTGTTTGTTTTTGCCTGCAGATCAGAATTGCTAAAGAAGAGAGTCTATGTCTTTTCCATTTCTGTATTTCAGAACCTAACACCATGCCAGCAAAAATACTGAATGAATTACCTGTTAAAGTACAAAAGCTATACCTAAAGATAGACCAAAAACATATGAACACCATTATCTAAGAAGCTGTCACTTCTTGTGTGCAGTAATCCTCAATATAAATCAGTGTTTCTAGCTAAAGAATTAATGTGAAATTCAAAAGAATTTTCCCAAAGAAATTGGAAGTCTCATAGATAACCACACTGATGATTCTCTGAAATTTGGCAATTAATACTAATAGTTTGACAAACATTCACGTGTATTCACTCAAAATTCCCCAGAGTTAACCTGATACAGCACCTGGCTTTGTTCAATGAACAGGTTCAAGCCTCTGCTTGGAAGAAGAGTGCGGTGGGAACTAAGAGGTCACAACATGCAAGCCTTACTCTGACATTAAGGGTCATGCCAAACCAAGTTTCAGTTTATCCTAACTCAGTTTACCTCAACAAAAATGATGTTAGGTGCTTTCTAAGTATCCTTCTAGGCAAGAATTAAATGTTTGTGATTGGCCTGAAGGAGAGACAAGACTGTGATGGACAGAGATGGCTTCCAGAAGGCTGGTCCAATCAACATGTAAAGCCATAGGTTGTTTCTCTGTTCTTTATTTAATTCCTGATATTTTTAATCATCTACTAAAATTTCCTTACTCATGCATAAATATCACCCACCAAAATTCTGTTAAATAAATCATGCCACAATTATCAGTCAAGTCACTAAAAATGATCTCAGATCACTAATGCTTGAGCGTTTTATATTGTATTCCATGTTTAAGTCATTTCATGACCATTTTAAACACATTTATCTGGCACTTATTAACAATGGGGACATGTACTAAAACAGGGATATCACTGAAGAAGACAGACCCTCTCCCCTTAAACAGCTCACAGCTTTGTTAACAACACAGACATGTAATCAAACAATTGCAAT
The DNA here is from genome assembly GCF_029215605.1 of Mirounga angustirostris. Lineage (NCBI taxonomy): Eukaryota > Metazoa > Chordata > Mammalia > Carnivora > Phocidae > Mirounga > Mirounga angustirostris. The sequence continues at coordinate 43,290,801 of NW_026991720.1, forward strand.
GCAATGTCATAAATGCTGTAATCAAGGTGGGCCTAAAAAGCTGTGATGGCAAATCAGGAGTTAGCAGTGGATCAGAGTCTTAAATGAATAGATTTTAAATAATTTCAGTGGATCTAATGGTTTGGGCTTAAAAAAAACCAACTGTTTTTATTCATTATTTCTAGTATGAGAGTTTGAGATTATAAATTATGTAATTATAAATGTCAATTATAAAATCCTTAAAGCACTAACTTTCTGAACAATGATTATCTGAAGTTAGATGTTAGATGATTCAAAGTTGGTACACTGATCAAAAGAATGTTACATCGATCATTAATAGTAACAAAGTAAGGTTTTTTTAACCACTGGGCAGCTTTCTTCAAGTACACTATAACATACTTATTTCATGCATGCGAAAATATGATCTAAGTTCATATCAAGAGTAATAGCAGTTGGCCATATGCTTTTGTCATAGGATTCCCACATCTCTAAGATTCAGGGAAGAGTTAAGTAGCAGGAAGATAGTAGGTGATGGCAAACCAAAAATTCTTACTTAAATCAGACAACTCCAAACTGTAGTGGCTCCAGCTTCAGTGTGGCAAACTACTGGGAAGTTCGGAGGTTGACTCATCTTGAAGCTGTGCTTGCCCAGCACTTTCCATACAAACACTGCAAATATGTTATCTCTTCATATCAAAGAACTGGAGAAGGCTGCTGAAGGTCATAGGACTAAGGATGCTTGCCCCAAGTGAACACCTGGTACCACCTCTGGCCGCAAAGAATGCCCTGATAACTCTTCACGGTACCCTTGCTTCACACACAATTATCGCATTGATAATTCTGAGCCCTAAAGTTTTCACACATCACAAAGAAAACTCAGTGTCATAGAAAGCACACTAAATCCTCTTGGAACCAATTTAATGGCTTTTATGGAAGATATACCTGCATAATGAACAGGCACTGCTATTTTGTGAGTAACATATTTATAATTACAACTCCTACAAATTGTGCAAACTGGTTCCAACAGCTGCAAACACAGGATGTTGTCAACCTATATCTTAACCTTGACATTTAAGATATGTATTTTTTATTTTTTTAAGATCTTTATTATTTGTCAGAGAGCGAGAGAGGGAGGGAGAAAGAGCACAAGTAGGGGGAGGGGCAGGCAGAGAGAGAAGCTCCTCAGCAAGGAGCCTGACATGGGACTTGATCCCAGGACCCTGGGATCATGACCTGAGCCGAAGGCACACACTTAACCGACTGAGCCACCCAGGTGCCCCTAACCTTGACATTTAATTCAGTATGTACTGTTGCATCTGTATTTCAGAGAAAGAACAAAAACATTTTGAAGGTATTATTTTTCTGAGTGCTACATGATACATGCTTAATGGTTTGGTTCTTCTCAACAGAGTCTTTGGTCTAGCCCTAACCTTCGACATATTATACATGTAAGAACAAGAAAGGGACAAACTTTTGCTAAGGATCTTCTACAAATGGAGTATTTCATTCATAATTCCCTTAAATATTTGAGATAATGATGTCCCTTATTAATAGAAGAGAAAATCGAGGCTTAGAAAGTATCAAGAACTTGACAAAGGTCATAAAGCCAATGAATATTACAGACAGATCTTTAAATGACCCCAAGTATCTTGATAATTCCAGAGCTTCTTTCCCTTCACCATCAATAAGAAGTCTAACAATGCCAGACCGAAAGAAGTATATTACAGTAGAAAAAGTGCCAACAATGACCTTCCCAAAATACAGTCTTTATATTATACCCAGATTTTAGGGTTACTTTATCATGCAGTAAAAACAGTGTTCCCACCAGCTTGGTCAGAGGAACAGAAATTATTATTCATTTCACATAGTCTTTACAGAGGATGTAAGATTTCCTAATATATCTTAAAATGACTTGATAGAGGCTAAAAAGAAGTAATAAAGGCACAACACTCTAATTGAAACATTTCCCTTGAATTTAGTATTTTCTGCATATCTTATGAGGTCAAAGCCACAGAATTACTTCAAATTCATATAATATTATGTCACTGTACATTTTGGACCCCATTACTTAAGATCCAATAAGTAAATGAGCAGGTATGTTATTTCAAATGTAACCTCTTTTGATTTGATTACCAGACTTTCTACTGATTTTGACATATTTATAAATAAAAAACTAGGTCACTAAATGGTTCTATGAACTAGGTTAAAACACAGTAAAATCTCAGTTAGTATTCCGGAAGCAGTAGACAGCAGCTCTCACTTTCCCACATCAGATGAACAGAACTGTCATTATCTGCCTGAATGCTCAGACCCACACTATATTTCTATTCATGCATTTAGTTAGGGTCTAGCAGTTTAAGTCATCAAAAATTACATGACAAGAAAAGATGGTACACCAACATGTCAGGCAGTTCTTAGCATTAGGAAGCTCTCCATCATTGGTTATTTTAGCAATCTAATGATGTCTTAATTTGTCTATTTTAATGAATATATTACTGAAAAGACAGAGATAGACAATCTTACATCAAAAATGACTACAGGAGGTGTGCCTGGCTGGCTCGGTCAGAAGAGCATGTGACTGTACATCTCGGGGTCATGAGTTCGAGCCCCACACTGGGTATAGTGATTACTTAAATAAATTTTAAAAAACTTAAAAAAAAATGGCTATAGCAACATAAGTAAAAGGAAGACTGTGATTTTTTTGACCAAGCAGGAGATAATGGTTTAGTGTTTTTGGAAAGTTGTCTGGCAGCATGAATCAAGAGCTTTTTAAATGTTTTAATTTTTGGCCCAATAATTTCACTTCTAGAAATCTATCCTAAGGAAATACTCAGGGATATATGATCAAAGATTTATGAACAAGGACATGCATTCCTATTGATAAAAATAAAACCATGCAAAAATACAAATGTTTGAAAATTGAGAATGTTTGAAAATGATACAATATGAAAAATTATTATAAATACATCAAAAATCAAGTTTTCCAAAACGTTATTACATATAATTGCTAAAGAAAAACTCAGCATTCAAAACTGTATATACAACATGAACTTAAATTTATTTTAAAAAAAAAAAGACAAGAAGGCAAGGCATTGGATCAATATGTGAATAAGGTGATAAAATTATGGATGATTTCATTTTCCTCCTTATACGTTTCTAATTTTTCCAAATTTGGTACAATGATTATTGTAAACTAAAAAATTATTTACATCAGCCTTATTTTAGCTTCTTAATTCTAATTGGCACCAACAAAATAAAAAGATACACTATACAAATGAAGACGCTTCTATGAATGTGAAAGAAATGCAAAAACAGGACAAGCTGACACAGAGAGCTCTTGACATAATTGTATCTCTTCAGACTGAATACTAATGCTGATAGCACTAATGGAATGAAACCAGAATGGCATGAATAATACATTACTTGCACCAATCGATGTTAGAATGTTACAAGCTGATGGAAAATAAATGCTCAGAGTAAAAACAGAGGAAGAAATTTCAAATGCAAGTACAGTATAACAATCCATCTAGTATCTCTACTGACCAGGGTATGGGAGAATTGTTGCAACTCTGCCAAAAGAATACAAAATCGATAACAACTGTTGCTTTTGCGCAGCCAAACTGTGTTCTGCCAATGATGTATCAGAGGAAAGACTATACAGATGAGGTAAATTATTGATTAATATACATGTGTTTTCATGTAACTATGTGTACCCATTAACAGAAGACTTATCATGATGCCAGGAAATGCAAAATTTTAACTGCAATTAGTATAAAATTATATGCTATATATTAAAACAAAGAACAGAAATAACACAGACATAAAGAAAGTTAATTGTAGCACACATTATCCATATTCCTAAGTCAAGGGTCTTCTAGCACAGAGCTCTGAAGGAAATAATGCAGTTTTCAGTCTCTAGGTAAAGTGGCTAGGTGATTGATGGAACATGCCTCAGGGAATACATAAGCCCCCTCTTATTCACATATATGTCAGTTCCTTTTCAACTGAGGGTCTGAATTATAGAGTAGATCAGTGCCTTAAGAGAGAGTGAAAACAAGAGGATACTACCAGGTAAAAGGCTCCTTAACTCTCAAATCCTACAGGGGAAATTCAAAGGACATCATGTTCCACATATGGTACAAATGGGGGAAAATATCTTGGAAAAAAGGAAAAGCATGTTTATTTAAAAACTTGCTTAGAGATGCCTATAGTAACTCTCTTATAGGCCAAATTAAAAATGATACTTTTATTTCAAATCATCCTCCATATTGAATAAAATACACAAATTTGATTTTCCAAGAGCATTTTCCTGCCAAATTCTTTCTTGTAAAACAAGAAAAGAAACAAAGCCATCTTAGCACTTTAATACTTTGGCATAACGACCAAAAAGAACACCCTGAATTTGATATTAGCGAGCTTTCCATGGACCCCCCCCCATCCGCCCATGTTTATCATGCAAGAAACAAGATTTATAAAATCACATCATAATGGAATTCTGCAAAATAAAGATTTTTTTAGAATAATTTAAGAAAACATTCCAGACACAAGTGATGGACAAACTAGAATGGGTTTCTTGGGGATATTATACAATATTTTTTCTTTGGGGATCTTAACAAGAACAAACGTAGCCCTAGGGGCTTTCTGGTTGACATAGTAGCTAGCAAATGGTACTTGATTTGCTCTTTTCTCATATTTCAATGTTAACCCTCTTGAACGCACACAAAAAGAGGCTCAGTTACAAAGCAGTGCAAAGTAAGAATATTTGTCAACTACCCACCGTACATCAGGAGTGATTTCTATTGAACATGTGGCCCTAACTCTGAACAAGAAAACCTGGGTACGGAGAGAGAGAGAGACCTTCAAAAATGATCTCCACCAAAATCCAGATCTATCCTTTGCTTTTATATAGGTTTAACTATGTGAAATTTTACTGGCTAAATGCTCTGGTCAGCTAAAACAACTAAAAATTAAGAAAGCTTCATGCTTTTAAATTTTGCTATTTGGCAAGTAAAATCACTCTCCTAAACAGCCACCATACAATTACTGTGTCAAAGGGAAATCAAAACGGAAATTATACAGTATTTGTAAAATCATGAAAATAATAAAGATAGGCACTTATTGGTCAACAATTTACCTTTCAGGTACTACGCTATGAAATCTACAGACAAAATTTAATTACATTTCTTAAACCTAAAAGGTAAGTTATTAATAGCCCCATTTTACAATAGAAGAAACTGAGGCTCAAGATCATGAGATAATAAGTGGCAAGATCCTAATAAAAGTCTTGCTGCCTCCTAAGTCTATATTTTTACCAAGCCCATCATCACTACACTTAAATGTGTATGTTGGCCAAGCTGTACTCAAAGACAAATACATAGCCTTAAATGCTTTCTGTGTTCTAAATAATAAAAATAAATGATGCAAACATTCAAGTAAAGAGTTTGAGAAAGGAACAATGGAAATCACAGTAGGCAGAAAAAGGAAAATTAAGAGATTCAGAGCATAATGAATTATTATCGATAAATAATCGTTCTGGTTGAATTTTTTTTTTAAATCCCAAGGCAAAAACTACCCCCCCCAAAAAAAGTGAGCAGGCGAGGACAACACTAAATTAGTAAAGAAAAGGAGATATAACAACAAATAAAGGTGTCGTTTTCTTTAAAAAGGAGAAATACACTTATGCCAATGTATTCCAAAGTGTGCTTCTAGTGTTCTATAGAAAGTTAATAGATGCTACACACACACACCCCCACACACACACACAAGCATTCAGTATCTAAATTTGGGAAATTCTGGGCTGAACAAAGTGAGAAATTATTTCCAGCATTTCTCCTCATCTTTAACACGATAAAGCTTATTGTTAATCTCCAATACTATTCCAATACTACTTTATTTGACAGGAGGATCATTTCACACCTTTAAAAAAATACTTCAGTATAGGGGCACCTGAGTGACTCAGTCAGTTAAGCATCAGAGTCTTGGTTTTAGCTCAGGTCGTGATCTCAGGATGGTGAGATGGAGCCCTGTGTCAGGCTCCATGCTCAGCAGGAAGTCAGCTTGAGATTCTTTCCCCCTCCTTCTCCCTCTCTGTGCCCCCCCAAAATAAATAAATAAATCTTAAAAAAATACTTCAGTATAGAAAAAATGTACAAAACATATTTACAAAGCTAGCCTAACACTCATTATCAAAAAATCTAACGTAGTGCAATAGAGAAAAATCAACTGAAAGCCACTATAATACCCTGTAGAGCCTAATTAAACAACTACGTGTAAGCCACAAGAAAACTACCATAGTTATTACAGATCTGTATATTAAGTATTATTCTCTGTTTTAACTCCCACTGAAAATGATGTCAAGGAAAACAAAGTTTTATCCTTTGTCAGTTGACATTGGGAGGACAAGAAAGGATTGCAGTTTTCCATCCTCAGATGGGTTTCATTTAGAAGAGAAATATGGACCCTATAAAACCAAGTCAATCATGTTCCTCAGTTTGAGGGAGTGGAGGGAGACAGAGGGAAGTAATTCTCTCATGATCTGCTTTAAAAATGCCATAAATACTCCCTCTACTTTGGGCTGCACTAAATTCTGGAAACCCATAAAACAGTGAGGTGTGAGAAAAGGATATGCAGTAATCCATTTTATCTGTATTGGAACTGTCAATAAGGGTGGATCTACCTTGGCAATAAAACACTTTTAAAAGCACAATAAAATATTTAAAACTATTTGAATTCAACATATTGACCCAAAGTAAGATAATATCCCATGCTGTCAAAAATCAGCAGTGCAAATATAACTGCAATCTATCCTAGTATTTACTTATGTATTTTGCACATGGTAGAATGACTGCACACCCTGCTTTTCCATGACAGTCTAGGCTTACACTTGCTATCCTGGTGCAACTATTAATTTTGCCCCTCTCTCCTCTCCAAAATGTCTAGTTTGGAGTATAACTACATAGTCACCCTAAGCTCAAACCATATAGTACCATTATCTTCCTAAAACCTCAGGTCAAGGGTTGGGGAGTGACCTGATATCAAACTTATATACATACCTGCATTCATATCATAGCTCTGCTAATTATGTGACCTGGGTGAGATCACTTCACCCTTCGGTCCTCAGTTTCTTCACACATAAAATAATAATAACTATTTCATGGTCGTATGAGGATTAAATAAGAAAATATGCTATGTTTAGCATAGTAGCTGGTATTCAGTAAGTGCTCTATAAATGCTAGCTATGGAAACTATAACAACCACCTCAGAGAGCCCCAAGTGTTTTCACACATAAAATGAGTATAATAATACCCAAATCCTGAGTGATATGAAAGATTATATTAGAAAACCCATGTAATGTGGCTGGCAGAGTGTCAGGTATACAATATGTGCTCAGTAAATGTGCATTTCCTTCATTTCCTTAAATCTACAAGGGCTGTAGTACTAATGACCCACTAGTACTTTGTGTTTCATTATATAAATACAAATTCTACACCTGGAAAAATAAAATACAAAAAAAAGAACAATAGCAAAATATGATAGCGTCTAGTAAATAAAACTTGAAAGCAACAAGAACTGAGGTTAATTGTCTCAGGTACAAAATTGCAAGGAGGGGCGCCTGGGTGGCTCAGTTGGTTAAGCGACTGCCTTCGGCTCAGGTCATAATCCTGGAGTCCCGGGATCGAGTCCCGCATCAGGCTCCCTGCTCGGCAGGGAGTCTGCTTCTCCCTCTGCCCCTCCCCCCTCTCATGTGCTCTCTCTCATTCTCTCTCTCTGAAATAAATAAATAAAATCTTTAAAAAAAAAAAAAGACAAAATTGCAAGGAGATTCAATATTCTAGAACCTTAGGAAGGTGCTTGCATTCTGGAGACATACGTAGTTAAAACTCTATTTTTTAACATTCCTTGTAGCCTTCCCCCAGCCACTCCACCCCAGCCCACCCCAGTCTACTCAGCCAAAAGTAGATCCATTTACCTCTAAGGACATATTTCAGTATTTCCTAACTGTGGAGAATCATGAAGAGTCTAAGATTTTACACTACATGCAAACTAACAAGTTAATCTGCCATCATTTCATAAATGTGTGCAGAAGACTCAAGACTCTTAACCAGAGCAGCGCCTGGGTGGCTCAGTTGGTTGGGTGTCTGCTTTCTGCAGTTCGTGATCTCAGGGTCCCGGGATCAAGCCCCGAGTCGGGCTCCCTGCTCAGCCGGGAGCCTGCTTCTCCCTCTCCCACTGCCCCTCCCCTTGCTCGTGCTCTCTCTCGCTTGCATCCTCTTTCTGTCTCTCTCTCAAATAAATAAAATCTTAAAAAAAAAAAAAAAAAAGACTCCTAACCAAAGGCAAAGGATTTTATTACTTAAAGTAACAGCAAAAGCCAGAATGTCAGCATCTGTGCTCGTTCCCCAAGCCCAAATTACCACGAGTGATACAAAAAAAGCCAAGGTGACATCTATACATGTGGTGGGCTGGGTTACAGCAGAAGAACCCAGAGCTCAGGGAACCTGAATCTCTTATAATGATCAGTAAGTTCACATGGAAGGAGTACTTATCTTTATTATATTACACAATAAATAACCTATGCCTTGTTCTGAAGGGAGCTACTATCTCTATCATCCAAGGCTATTCCTTGCTAAAAATATCCTTAAAAAGATAGTCCAGAGCAGGCAGTGCCTCTGATCACAAGACATGCAGAAACATGACACACTGTGCAGAATTGTCTCCCAACACCAACCAGGTACACATGGATTGTGCCTGCCCCTGGGTCCCAACACACAGTGTTCTGTGCTTAGATAAATTAGGGAAATATTAAACACAGGTTGTTTTGTGTTTTTTTTTTTTTTTAAGTTTCTTTAAAGCAGAACTTCTCAGAACCTAGCAATCCAATGTGGCTTAGTGAACCCCCAACAGGAAGATAGAATGCAGGTTTTAAAACTCATTTTTCACAAAACACCTATAAATATCTCCCAAAGGCATATTCCTTGGATCACAGTTTGGGAACTCTGGGGAGAGTTTATATCATGTGCTCAATATCATCATTCTCTCTTGTATAAGGTTAGCTAATATTTTCCCATTTATTTCCTAAAATCCCAAATCCACAGGGAAATGTTTACATAAAGAAATGCCTTTTAAAAGTATTAAAATATTGGAAGCAAAAAAACTGTAGAGTCCCTCTGTGCAAAAGAACCCTTAAAAATAATTGAGATAATATAAGTAAGTACTTAGCACTAGCTGGCACACAGTAAGTACTCAAAAAATAGCAGCAATTACGAGTATTAGCCATTTTATCATGGTGCATTTACAGAACCCTCTTTGTTATAACACACTGAATTCCTATTATAAGTAAGCTGGTGTGGCCGTAGTAACATCGGGTCATGACTAGTGATTTTTCCTTCTCTAATTCTACTACCGTACACTTTCCTACATGCAATGTTTCCATTCTCCTCATGCCAGTATTTTACTCCACAAACTGAACCTTATAAGCCTCTAGGTTTATTTTAGTCTAAATTTGATAAATGTTACTCAAAGCCAGTCTTCTTTTTTGTTTTCTTTTAATGTAAAAAATTAGATCCCCATTTATTTAGAAGAACTAATTCATAGTTTAAGTGTCTGTGCTTTCTTCGGTTTTTTTCTCTCTTAACAGGGTTGTCACTGAAAGGTCAAGCTGGATCTCATGAGCAAGTGACAAAGACATTGGCTTAGTTACCGGAAGCTCAGCACTAAAATAAAATACAGTGAGGCCTGCTTGGTACTTCATTAAGGCAGTGTCAAGTTGGCTTGTGTAGGTCCCAGAAGAGATTTCTAATCCCCTGCTTCTTCTAGCTCCCCTCATGACAGTACCTTTTCATGCTGAGCCTTTGGAGGAGGGGAGACCTGCCAGGCAAGCTGGCATCCATTTCTACAAGTCATCCATCACTTGGCCAGAACTTCTCCAATTATACCAGAATGGCGGATAACAAAATGACATGGAAATCAAAATAATCTAGTATTCTGTGTGTTTACAGTACGTTAGAATGTCCTTAAATAAAGGCTTTTCCTCCTCATTGCTCAGTTTCCTGTCTGTAAACTGGAATGTGATTTTCCCCCTTATTTCATAGTTTAGAGGAGAGATTAATGAACATTTGTAAAATATTAATTTTATACGAAATAAAGCATAAATGATATTTTGTTTTTCACAAAATATGATGGTGAATATCCACTTGCACATGTTACTCTCAGAGGGATCAAATCTCTAAGTCAAGTTATAAAAAGGAACTTCTATTACTGTGGCATTCTAGATCTTCCTTGAATGGCAGCTAAAGCTAAGTGAGAAATTAAATTTCCATTTCCAAAATAAAAAAAACAATCTTATATTTTATAGCCATTTATGTGAAGAAACTCCCAAATAAGAAATTTCATTAAAATGTGGCCTAATATTAAATTTTTTTACAAAACTGTGTTAAAATCTCTGCTTAAAACCGTATTACATGAACTATTTGTGGGTATTTCTAAATATGTGTTTCCAATATTTTAAACTTTTTGAGAAGTTAGTTCTGAGGAATTTTCTTACTAGTATAGTTCTCACACGCTACATAAAAAAAAAGTTGCCAGACATATTTCTGGACTTTGCACAAAATCACCAAGGAACCTTTAAAAACCATCCCTTGTCCCTTAAAATTCAGTGAATCTAGAGTGCGGCTCAGGAATCTGTATTTCTAAATATCCCCTCTAGGGGCACCTGGGTGGCACAGTCATTAAACATCTGCCTTGGGCTCAGGTCATGATCCCTTGGATCGAGCCCCGCATCGGGCTTCCTGCTTGGCGGGAAGCCTGATTCTCCCTCTCCCACTCCTCCTGCTTGTGTTCCTGCTCTCGCTCTCTCTCTCTCTGTGTCAAATAAATAAATGAAATATCTAAGTATCCCCTCTAGATCCAAACCTAGGCAAATTTTAAAACTACTGAAAGATTGCCATTGTACATTTCAAATAGCATCAAGCTGGAAGCAGAAAACTGCGCTTTGGAAAAGGGGTGGTTCTCTTCTTTATAATAACAGAGAGCAATCCTCTCTCTAGTCTTTTGAAGTGATAAGCCAAGGAGTTTCTTCTGTTCCTCCATATATAACCACTTTTTCTTCAAAAGAATTTTAAAACAAAAATAATACATATTCATGGTGTATGTGTGTAGTTTCTAGAGAAACGAAAGTCATCATCAGGTAAAGTCAAGTCAGAGGAAGACAGACCATTGCTGGACGCTGAAGCAAAAAAAATGCTACTGAGTAGCTGAAAAGTCAAAGAATGCACCTTCTAAGCCAAATCAAGAAATTAATTCTAAGTTTTGTAAACTTTTCGAACTTTATTTTATTTGCTTTAGTTCAAAAAGAAAGAAAAGTGGTCCTTTTAACCTTCCCACCAGAGAAAATACTGTGCAGAGATGTAATTTTAACCAAGTCGTGGCTGCCCCCTAGTGCCCACTTACCCCAATTACAAGATTTTTTAAGGGAGTCTTCACTAGTCATGAAAACTTCCTTTCAGCTTTGAAGTAAGAACACAAACAAAAGTTGGTTTCTAAATGTCCTGATATATTCATTCTTGTAAAGTGACTATCCCTAGCCCTTTAATTTATTTCCCAGGACATCTACAATTTTTGAAGTTTACCCGACTTTGAACGGTGTTGCTAAAATAATGCAAGATATTTCTATGCTTTTGTTTTCTGTTTGTATATTCTTCACACACCATATAGAAGAGCCCCTTAATCTTGGCCCCTGCTAACTACCAGAAGCAGGGTGTGCCCATGGGCCCTGAGTCTGAATGCCTCCCCTTCTGTGTTCCTACAGGCCCAGTAGCAGAGGCAGATGTTGTCTGCAATGGAGCCAGACCCACACTTGTGCTTTTGCAGCCAGTCTTCTACAACAGCCAGGCCTGCTAAATGGTCAGGCCCTCGGTGGGTGGCTTCCATAATCTCTCTAACCTGGCTACAGTTTCCTAATTTGCTGATCTCCCTGCCCCTGAATCAGCAAGTATCAGGATCCAGGCACTCATTGGGACCACTGCCCTAGCCTTTTGGGGAAGTGGCATTGGCTTGTGATGGGAGGGTCCTTGACTTGGGTCACCCCAACTTCTCTCCTAGTTAGGATTCCTTCAGGAATATTCATATGCCAGACATAATTCAAATAGGTGTGCTCGTATACAAACTGGATAGTTAGCATTTACTAATTATGTCTTTTTTTTTTTTTAGCTTACTTGCTCTTTTCTCTTTGCAGAAAGCCAAATACAATTTTATGCTTCTTTAAACTATACTGAACATAAGGTAGTCTTCTTTCAAAGTAGGAATTTAAGTAGGACAATCAAAAGTAATGGAAATTTGGTAGACAGAAAGCAAGGAAATTTGGGCATCTATTTTGCTACTTAACCAATACTTTAAAAATCATCAAATTTAAGGTATTATCACTATGTAATCACATTCTAGTGAAAAATATCACTCTCTCTAACAATGGCCAAAAGTTAGAATGAGAAGCTTAAAGTAAATCACCAACAGAAAGAAAAATCAGCTAATCTGCAAAAGTAAATATTTATTCTTTGTGGTACACATCAAATATACAGTGGTCTGCATCAGAATAATATTTATTCACAAAGTGAAATGAATTACTTACATGTTACTATGAAACAATATGCCACATTTTTTGAAAGGCAGAAACATACCTTACAATTGTTACTGAAATTAGCAGCTAGAGTAACTGTATTTATTATAAGCTATAGTAGCTATAACTATATATATTGACATGGAACATGTTAATGATTTATTTTTACAAGGAAAAATTAACTTTCTAAGCAACATGTACCTTATGACCCTATTTTTAAATATTTTTATTTTTATTTATATTTACACACACTACAACACATTCAAAATCTGAAAGGATATATACTAAACTGAAAATATGATTTCTTCCTGGGTGGTAGAATTAGGATAATTTTTCTTTTCATTTCCTTCTCTTACCTATATTTCCTGACAAAGAATTCTGATATGTAGTACTTGTGGCTTTTTTAAAAGCTTTTTTTTTTTAAAGAGAGTAAAATTATGCCATGCTAACTTTTATGGTTATCCTCAGCTACCACTATGTCCTTTCTTCAAGTTCAGTATTGCTGAGTAAATTAGAGAAAGTTTTTCTTGGTTGGGGCCTACACTTAGGATGGGGGAGCAGGATACTGTTTAAGGATCTCTATTGTTTGTTTTCATCATTTTTTGAGTCTGAAACTCCTCTGTCACCACAGTCCAGACTGACTAAGGAAAGACTAGAGTACATTTTGCAATAACTGGCTTTTGCTGCACTCTGCTGGAACATTCTCTGGTGTTCTGCACTAAATGATCAATAAAGAATGCTCAGGTCTTTGCTATATATATCTGGTTTAAAATGTCCTCATGGAGGTTTACGTATTTCTATGGATAAATGAGAATATTCCTTATCTAATAAAAGGGATATAGTTTACAAACATACACACCAAGGATCACCATGCTCACATATCAGTAAGTGGCTATACATGCAATAGTTGATTATGGTATGTTAGAGGTAACATTTTTAAGTGTTTATTTTGTACCCTCTAAGAGGTAAATCTTTTCTCAACTCTTCTAAACAAACTCAAAGATCTATCTTCAATCTTGTAAATTCTTTAGATGTACCTAACTGGACTCACATTATGTGGAATCATTTGTTACATTAAGAAGGAAAAAAAAAAAGAAAACCCTACCAAATTAAAGCACTTTTTCAGTTTGTTGGTAAATACTCAAATGACTTACACCTGCTTTGTCTACCTACCAATTTCCCTGTTTTTAGTCTTTTACCTCTTCCCCTAAAACGCACCTGCAGTCAACATTCAGCATGAAGCTCTTTCGGTGAAAAGTAAATCAATTTGTGTTGGCCCAAGATTCCACAAAACAGTGTCTAGAGAGGCCTTAGTAACACAGATGCAATGGAAAAGAACCGTGGCAGGCTTGTTTCAACAATCTTCTGAGGGCAGTAAGGAAAAACTTTCACCTTAGACCTGTCTTGGGAGTTGCAAACACAGATGTTGGCAAGAAACCCAGCATACACAAAATACTTCTCAATTTTTACCAATACCTGCTAAAATTATGTTTTGGCCTCTCTGCTTGGAAAGAAAAGTCTGGGATGACCCATCTTTTGACTTTATAATCTGCATAAATCTCTTGAAGAGGGTTCACAGGAAAAGTTTCCATGGAACATTTCTATTTTAAAAAAAAGAAGAAGACAAAGAAAAAGAAAGAAAGAAAGAAAGAAAGATAGAAAGAAAGAAAGAAAGAAAGAAAGAAAGAAAGAAAGAAAGAAAGAAAGAAAGAAAGAAAAGAGAGAGAAAGAAAGAAAGAAAGAGAGAGAGAGAGAGAGAAAGAAAGAAAGAAAGAAAGAAAGAAAGAAAGAAAGGAAGGAAGGAAGGAAGGAAGGAAGGAAGGAAGGAAGGAAGGAAGGAAGAAAGAAAGAAAGAAAGAAAGAAAGAAAGAAAGAAAGAAAGAAAGAAAGAAAGAAAGAAAGAAAGAAAGAAAGAAAGAAAAGAGGAAGAAAGAAAGGGGAAAAAGCAGCGGCCTCCACAGCATCATCTCCCTCTCTATGGATTTCTCTGCTGCACTCTCAAATGAGTGGGGAAATTCAGGAGTCCACAGGCCGCAAGACAGAAGTGTGGACGGGCCTCAGAGCGGATCCCTGCCCAAACCTTCCAATAGCATGGTCAAAAGCCGAGTGTATACTGGTGCCCCCAAGTGTCTGGTGCTGGGCCAGCAACAAACCTAGACCTCAGAGCCAAAACAACCAGGGTCTTGTTTTGCATAAATGACCTGCTGTTAAGATGATCCTGTGTTGTGGGAAAAAACACTGGCCTGACAAAGGTAAAGGAGCCCCACCAACTAAGCAGTTAGAAGGGCCAAACCCTGAACCAGCCCTCCAAATTCATTATCTCATAAAATCACTCAATGCCCCTAAAACAGAAAACCAGAGGAAACTGTGGCTCAGAGAGCTTTAATAATCTGCCCATGGTCACAAAGGTGGTTAACAGTGAAGTCAGGGTTGAAACCCAGGTCTGTTTCATCCCAAAATCTCTTTCAAGTCCACCAAACTGCCTCAGAGATTCCAGTTCTTGTCCCACCTCAAATACTTTTAAAGAGTCATTGACTCTTCAGGGCTTTTTAAAATTCTTTTGTGAAATGACATAACTGAACATAATTTCTAAAACTTTCTTAAACTCCCCAAATCCATTATTCTCGGGATCTGTTCATATCTTTCTTTGCCCACCTCTCAATTTTTTTTTTTTTGGATGTAACATAGGATGTAAATTCTCTAGGCTAAAAAAATCCAAATCCAAGGTAATCCTAAAAGCTTCAGATATCAGACAGTCTCTATTGCTGAGTATAGCTTGGAATTGTCACTAATGTTCTCTCTAAACCTGGTCATATTTACTGGTGTGTGCTGATTATCAAATAAAAGTAAGCCATATAAAACACCAAGTGCTATAAAAATATTTAGCATGGTCTCGGGAAATTCCAATCCCTAAAATTATTTATTATTTATTCACTACAAATTATCCCCCAAAAATTGTCTAACATATATGGAATCAAATAATGAAAGATGTTTTTGCCACAACCATCATTATGATCTAGTTTCACAGCATTTTATTACTGTATCATAATCACTGAGCATATTGATATAAGGTGACAATGACTCTATTTGGAAAACTTTTATATTTAAAAAGCAAATGTTTTAAATCTTTAAATAGAAATAAGCTACCCATTTCCATCAGTTGTTTGATCAATTGTTTGGCCTTAACCAAAGCATGGTTATTTCAAAAAGAAAGCAAGTAACACTTCTACAATCTATTTTCCTTAATAAAAGGTACATTTTATTTCATTATTGATGTACAATTTTAATTAAAACTCCAAGTCCACATTTTGCTTTTTAAATGACAGATATTTTCATTAGCTAACAAGAAGTTAGCCCATTGCCACAATCCTCCTGAAATAATGTGTGTGATGAAGAATAATTAAGGTAGCAAGGGCAAAAGGTTACTTAAGACTTTACTATGGTGTGAGCTTAAATTATAGGTTTTAAACAAGATGTAAGGACCAATGCGCATTTAAAAAAAAGTGCAATTTTAATGGAATGCAGAACAAATTAACTTTTTAACATTTAATAATACCCAATTGCATAATGGGATTTTGTAAGTGCTACAGGGAGCAGAAAATAAAAGTAACACTGCAAGGTATGCTTGTTAACTACTTCAAGCTAAAGGCATTATTGGCCTACTAAATGCTGTAGTAAATGGACACACTGTGACATGAAAGGCTGGATTCTGCCAACTGATTGGCATGTTTTGTTTGTTGTTTCTTTTTAAAAGAGAGGAAAAGATCAAAAACCTTCAAGGAATTTTGTTAGCATGTTCTCAGAATTTCTTCTCAATACTTCCCTAGGCTGGGAAAAGTTTCTCCTGCAGGGTTACCTTCTCCCCTATCAAGTCAACCAGAAAGGTGGCTACAAGATCCTTTTAAACCCAGCTCTCTCCACAGGGGCAGAGCCACCATAGCATTCTGGTCCTGGACCTAGGGAGCCTGCAATTCAAACTGTGCCTCTTGCCTGTAAAGCAATAACCACAGGGCATGGGGCCAGCCTTTGTTTTCATCCGATTAATTGAGCGAAAATGGTTTCAACTGTGAAAAGTCCCCCATGACCTAGCTCCAAAGCTTGACAAAAGAGGAATGGAGTATGTGCCCAAGCTTCAGAACTGAATTTCAACAAGTCACTGTGCCACACCGGCCACACACCCTGTCTCCCAAAGGAGCAGGTCAGTGACATGGTCAGTTCCTATTCCTCATAATTAGGGGTGAAAATACATCCATCATCCTTCTGCTGACCACATTTGTAATCAAAACCTGCTTAAGTACCAGAGGAACCAAAACCATGTAACTTTCAAGAGCACTAAGAGCTAATCTTAAGTTTCCTCCAAAGATGTCAGGGACTACATTCATTTATTCACTCTATAAACTCTGGGTTACCTTCCATAGGCCAGGCAATGTGCTTGACAGAGTGAACAAGACAGATGTGGTCCCTGTCTCTATAGGACCTAGAACCTAGCAGTTGCACACTGCCGTAGATAGTCTCGGTCAACTGAGCTTCACTCAAAGAGTGGAAGAGGTCAGTTTCCTAAAAAGGAAAGTGCCCAAACTCAAACAGTGAACACAGGTCAGCAGAAACACTATTTCCACCTATCTTCATTATATGCTGTCTTTTCTGTGCTTTAATCCTTTGGTGAAGCTCCTAAAGAATTTGGCTGAATGGAAGATTGGCCATTAGAAAGAGAAAATACTAAGACCTTTTCTAAAGGTTGACAGTGAAAACCCATTCTGATCAGCCAGAAAATCTCCTTTCTTATAGTCAGGCATATACTAAAACATTCTTAATCCCCACCTCTTTGACTGACTCTGCTAAACAGTTATGGAAACATTTGCCTTAGAGCCTGAATAAAACTTCAGGATCCTTCTCAAGTCAGCATTTTAGGCAGCCACCACCAACTGTTCAGAATTGGCATAGGAGATGAAAATTAGTTGCTAGTGCAATCTTAGACTGCTTTAAAAGAAAGAGTTTCTATACCCAATAGAAGGTTGAACTAGATGACTAAGGTCAATTGCAATGCCATAAATATAGGAATATGAAATTCTAAAAATGGGAAGTATCCAACTTGAATTAATTACAACATTCCAAAAGTGTGTTTATTGGTAGGGTATTTAAACTCATAGAAGGAATTTCCCCAATGAGACAATACTATAAATTATGTTAATGTCACAAAACAGTCCTCAAAAGACTCTTTTAGCCCATTATGTGCCAAAATGGAACTGAACCAGTATACATTTGAAATGAAAAACTAACAGAAAATAAGAGACTTATGGGGGGTTAGTATACTACTCACAATAAAAGTTTAAGATGGCGCTGTGGACTAGACTCAAGAGCTAACAACTACTTAAGCTGTTAAAATGTTGTGTCTATTACAGCTGTTGGGATGCATATCTTATTGCCCAACTAGACTAGAAACCACTTGAGGAGAGTAACCATTTCTAACACATCTTGTATCCATTCCTAACTTCCTCCCCCTTCAGTGTCCCTGATAAATATTAAGTGTAGATAAATGACAGAATTTCCTAGTAGGAAACCTAGGATTATCAGGGAAGCAGACACCCCTACTCTTTTCTATACACCGGGAAGAAAAAAGGAACAATGAGGCAGCCGTGTCACTTTTTTGCTCACTAAAGGTAGACATTTGGCTACCTTTTCCACTGCCTCCATGTGACTTGGTATGGCCATTTATACCTGTAAGATGCTGATAAGCTATGGATTTAGAATAACATGGAAAAGTCCCCTAGACTGTCAACTCCATAATGGTGGGGACCATGACTGTCTTATGAACCACTAAGGACTTGATGACTATCTCAGTGACTTGGCACATAGTAGGTACTCAATATTTGTTGAATGAATGAAGGACTATAGTGTTTAGGCAATAGTTTTTAACAGGCCCCTGGAATTGGTACTGTATAGCATTTTGAACCCTAAAATGTACATAAATTCTCAGTCTATCATTTATTTTTCTAATTTTTATAAATGTGGGTAAAAGAACAATTTCCCTTTCTTTTTAATGTGATAAATATGAAGAAAAAAAAAGAAAGCAGCACACACTTGATAAATGGTAACTGACCCTTGGGCATAGTGTCGGGAGACACCACCAGTGAGGGAGGCTACCAAGCAGAAGGCAGGACTCACATGGAGAGGGCCGCTAGACAAACACCATTGGGGAATACAGGCCCAGTGTAGCTAGGACTTCTGATTTTTCAAGAGGAACCAGGAGTCAAATTTTTCAAAGTAAAATCTTTTAGTTTTTAATTTTGGCAACTAATACACATTTTAATAAACTGCATTAGCCAATTCTGTTTTCTGATCAAGAAGATGAAAATGATTTATTCCTTTGCTGTAACTAAAGGCAAAAGAGAGAGAAAAATGGGAGAGAGCTCTCCACTTCCTTGTAAGTGTTTAAGCAAAACTACAAAGGATCTCAAAGGCCCTTTCTAAGTTGGAAAAAACTACTAAATAGGGCAATAGTTTTCGAACGTTTAAAGAACTGAAATCCTAAGTGAAGCCCAATACCTAAAAGAAATAAAACTGAGGTCTACCAGTTGTACCTTCCACCCTTTATTCGATGGCACAGGGCATGCCAGTGAGGCCCTAGGGTTCCACTGCTGCCATTTTGGAAAACCAATGACTGTGGTGGTGGGCTTCTTGGAATGAGAGGAAAGGAGACAAAGTCTAAGGCAAATCCAAGAAGGGGATGGACTTAAGAGTCACAATCCAAAGTAAAAATATATTTTGTAAAATGTTCCATTATAAAGTGCTATGGGTAAGAGCCAAAGGCAGGAAGAAACCTGGTAAGCTAGGAAATGCAGTTTTTCCCATATTCCTTGAGTTCAGAAAGCACATGTAAAAGAAGATGCCACAACAAGGCCCAGAGACAAACTATATAAAACCACTGAGAAACTGAGACTCTGAATGGGGGTCCTATGCTTTAAGTACCACATCCAACATTAGACATGAAAGAGGAATTAGCTCATCCAAAATGTTGACAAAGATTAGGACCAAGGCCTAACCACACTACAAACGCACACACACACTACAACTAGTAGGACACTATTTTCATCTATAAAACCGGCAGAGTTCTTGTTTTTTTAATGATAATTCCCAACGTCAACAGAGAAGCCAAGAAGTGGACTTTCTCATGTGCTCCTGGGGGGAGGGACAGTAAATTGATACAACCTTTCTCAGGGGAAACATGTATTAGAAGCCTTTACAAATACACATGGACCTTGGTCCAACAATTCCACATGTGGAAATCTATGCTGAGGAAATGGTCATGAATGGACCAAGTTTTACCTCCAAAGATATTTACTGCAGCATTATTTGTAGAAATAAGATCTTCAAAGCAACCAAATTATCCAACACTAAAAAACTGGGTAAGCTGATTTTGACATAGCCATTATGTAGCATTAAATAAGATGTTATAATGCTATTTATAATGACATGAAAACTATTCTTGAGATAAAATCAAAAAACAGGACTATAAGCACATCCTTTATATAACTATCCCAATTTTTAAAATAATGCATGTATACACACAGAAAAAGAGAAAGAAGAATTTCACAAGGAATTACATTCATTTTAATTTTTGTGTTTTGCATTTGTCTGAATTTTGCAAATTTTCCACATGATAGTATTTAATGCAATCTTACCTTTTGTTCAAAAGGTACATAAAATGAAATTATTTGATTGTTTTATTTTTTTATTTCTGATTGTTTTAAAAGAGACTTTTGTAAAAATTTTGTTTGTAGATATAATTTAAAGTCATTCCACTATAAAATCCAATCAAAAGTCAATCATTGCTTGCCCCTTTTCAATCATTTTCCCTTTTCTCTCCATCTCTCCTAACAAACAGAGCCATTTGTAGGCCTGAAGAAGTCAGATAAATTCCTACTAATTGATCTAAATCCCAAAATAAGGGAAGACTGCAGGGGCACTCATGTGCTGCCTCCTTCTCAGTCCACTCTGAGAAGTTGGGTTTGGTTTGGTTTGGTTTGGATTTTAATTCACTGTAAGCAAGGGGCCAGTGGCCAGCCCCTGTCTTTATCTATTTGTGACAGTATTCTATATGTGTTTCCATATGCAACACTTTGCTCTCTTCAATTGGACTGGGCGGTCTTCTAGCACAGGACTATGTAGACACATTCTTTTGCAGTTTCCCTCTAAGGTGCTCTGCAAATAGTGATCCTGACATACCTACTAGGGAAGATACCGTTAAGGAAAAATTAAAACTCCCCTTGCACATTCTATGCTGCTGGTGGCACTATCTACTCACAAAATTAGCAATTACCTGGTCATTTAGATTAAATCCTTAAAAATGTGCCTATTCTTTGAGCTAGTAATTACTCTAATGGAAGTCTATCCTAAGAAAACAAATTTTTATTTAGAAAAAAAAAGGAATTCAAAACAAAAAATTAAACTCAACCTAAGTCTTACTAAGGGAATGACTAACTAAATCATCATTCACGGTCCCAGTGGACTCTCCATCTTGACAAAGCTGAAAGTTTTAATGGCTGACAGTAGAGGTGAGCCTGTAAGATTTCTCAGGCACGAAGAGTTGTAGGAATGCCTGATTCTCCATCCCTTTACTGTTGAAACATATTGTATCTGGACCTGTACTTGTTTGGAGGCTAAAGGAACTATCATTTAGCTCATAACCTAGTCTTGACTATGAGCAGTCCAGAAGAACTAATTCATAGTAAAAAATAAACTGACTCTTTTTCTAGGTCCTAGGTATCCAATTATTTCCTAACAGCCCCTATTAAACTATATCAAACATTGCAGCCATCAGCTTTATGGAAAATAATTTACTTTACAGAAAATAATTTTTATTTTAAGAAGAAAAGCCAAAATCAAGGAGATGCTATCAAACTAGAAATTAAAATTTGGAAAAATGAAGTACCTCATCAGAATCTGTGATTCAGGCTCATGAAAAACACATTTAAAAAAGAACTGTAGGGGCGCCTCGGTGGCTCAGTCATTAAGCATCTGTCTTCGGCTCAGGTCATGATCCCAGGGTTCTGGGATCGAGCCCCGCATTGGGCTCCCTGCTCGGCGGGAAGCCTGCTTCTCCCTCTCCCGCTCCCCCTGCTTGTGTTCCCTCTCTCGCTGTGTCTCTCTCTGTCAAATAAATAAATAAAATCTTAAAAAAAAAAAAAAAAGAACTGTAAACCTAATTGGAATGTAAAAAATAATTTACCTCAAATGACATACAGCATAAACCTTTCAAACACTTGTAACTTAACACCCAAAAGATGATAGAGCCTATTCTTGTTCCAAGATGATAATTGCTTTTTAAGTACAAAGAGATCATAAAAATTCCAGTGACAAAACAGAATCCTGAAACAATTCAAATCACAGCAAAGGAGGATTAGGAGCATTGCCCATTGTACCTGCAATGACTGCTCAACTCCAGGAGTAGGAATGATAAACATAGGTCTAAATATGTAAGTTGTAAAGTGCATATCTCATTAGCAAAATAATATCCTGGTCCCAGAGGAAATTTTTGGCAGAGACATAGGCATGCCTTCAGAAGCTCCCTGAAGAAATGCCAACTACCTCTGGGGCAAGACCACTGAGTTCGAGAAATAGTATGTTGAGCCCTACTATGTACCACACCAGGCTCTGTGCTAGGCAATGGGGCCCAAGAGTGAACAACATTAGATCTGGTAGTTACTTTTATCCTGGAAACAGACTAAAAACAGATGGAAAATCCACTTCAACTGAAATGTACAGTACTTATCTGCTAAATAAGTAAGAAAAATGACATGGAAGCATGGCTACAAATTTTTTCTAACATGATGGGTCCTAGTACAAAAACTACACTAAAATAATCTGTTGTTGAGTTATTATAGCTCCTATTAGTCATTGTTAATATCAATTAAAATGATTTTCATCTGATAATACATTTTAATTTAAAAATTATATATGATGCATCTGCTCATATCTCATAGCAATGCTGTATCTTTTTGAATATTTATCATCTTTAATGGCAAAAGACTAGACTAAAAGGTAATGTTTGTCTACCTTTAAATTATCATCACTATAAGAAGGTCATGCTCCTTGAGGTTAGCAACCATATCATAAACACCTTTATATACCTCTTCCAATCACAAAGAAACTCATACATAGTAGTTGCTCAATAAATATTTGAGCGAGTAAACTACTAAATGGAATCTTTTAATCCCTGAATTTCAATGATCAAATATCCTATTCTTTCTTAAGTTTTTTTTTTAACTATTTCCAAATATTTTGACACGCCACATTAAACATTTGTAGTCTGGAGAACACTTTTAAGACTTAAGAATCACCACAAAATACATTTCCTAGGCTGAATCTAAAGGAGTTATATTAAGCACACATATAAGTTTATATGAAAAGCAGTAAGAAATATTCCATTTTTGTGTTGTTTCTTGAAATCTGATCAAAATACAAGTTTAAATTTAAACGTATAGGAAAAAAGAATAAATTGACTTATTTCAAGAAGACAGTTTTGCAAAGTTGTAAAACCGGTTCCATAGAACCTAAGATTTCATCTCTCGTTAAGGAACCTAACAAGGTTTGTGGACAAGCAACAGTGTTGAAACCTTGTCAAGAAATATCTTAAATATTAAAAAACTATGTCAACCCTTGTTCTGTTCATGACTAAACTTGATACAATCAAGAAAAATTAGTTTCGGATGTGGGATACTTCAGGGATTTGAAGTAGTTTGCTAAATAGGAAGCTAAATCCAATTACTTTTCTGTAGATTCGGCATCTTCAACTGAAAACCAATATTCCAATTAACATTAGACAAATATCCAAGCTTATCCACATGTTCCAGGCATCCTTTTTGGCTAACAAGTAGACTCCACTTCTGTATTTAATTATTCCCTTATGTATACATAGGGCCTGCATTATACTTGAGGTATATAAGGCAAAAAAGGGGGGGGCGGATTTTAAACTCTTCTGTGGTTCACTTCTATATATGCACAACCCAAATTTAACCTCCTATATAATTTTATCTTCTTTTCTAAATTAAAAATGTGCCAACACAAGTCTTCTTTTAAATATGAGATGTTTTGAACTACCTAAATGGTACAAATGTCAAAAGCACTCTCTGTACCACTTCACTCTACTCAAAAATTACAAACAGACAAACAAAACATAGCTTCAACATCAAATATTGCCTTTAGCTTGCCTGAAGCTTAAAAGCAATTCAGATATTCTGAGCCAGATTATTTATGTACCTGGCTCCCTTACTTCAAGGGAAATTTCTGAAGTAAGAGTAGCTTCAAGGAGAAAAGATTCAGTTCATTATCAATCAGTAGAAACTCTTCATAAATGGAAGAAGAAATTCTCAAGAGTGGGAAACTTGGTTAGCATAGAATATATACCTGTGGCTCTAGAGTGATACAATGTATTTCATCTTTTGTCGACTACACGAAATGTCAAATTTTATATTAATGCTATGTTACCAAAGAACACAATTTTTTCTGACTAGAACTTTACAGCAAGCAATGTTTATTTATTAAGAACCAGCAAAGACTATCATTATGGCAGTAGTGAAGTATCACACCAGGTCTAACTTAGGAAATTGCTTTCAGTTTATTTTCTAAGAGTGAAAACTTTGTAACAAACTACAAGAATGTGTGTCTGTATGCAGATGTGTGTGCAAGTATGTACATTCAGTAAAATATCAGCTATCTAGACCTTGGTAATGTCATCCATCCAAAACAATAATAAGAACTGTGAGAGAGCCTGGCTGGCTCAGTTGGTAGAGCATGTGACTCTTGATCTCGAGGTTGTAAGTTTGAGCCCCATGTTGGATATAGAGATTATTTAAGCAAAATCTTTAAAAAAAAAAAAAAGAATTATGAGGGATTAGTGGAGATAGTAAGAGGAGAATATGCCTGAACTCCCAAAATAGATTCACAAGTAAAACCCATGTCCTAAAACAAATACACATAAAGCACCAACAAGTTTAGGCCTCTGCTTAGCACTCACTCTTCGTAATACATATATTAAACAAACCTAGTAACCTCTTTGCTAAACCTCTAGAACCAGTAAATTAGGAATCAGCATGGCTATTACAAATCAGGAAAAGAAAGAAACAGAAAATAGTACCCCAAAATCCAACAGAAAGAAAGAAGTCAGATTATATTTTATTTTAAGGTAGGTAAAAGAATTTTAAATAGTATTTTTGTCTAGACCATTCGCTACAGGGATGAGGAACACTTAATGGGCTTTATATGTGGAGGACCACCAGACTCAGGCTTCAGACCTGTTTTCTGTTCTATCCTCAATGCTTCCCAATGAGTCATGACCTATCAGTGGTATGTGCAATCAAATAAATGGGTTATGAACATGGTTTTTTGTATGAGGAGGTGGGATATCCTAGTTGAAATATATATTCATTGAATATGGAAATAGGTAGAGACTATCTCTGGTTAATTTTTATCGCCCATCCCCTCACAGAGCCTAACACAGGATTTTAAACATGAGTAAACACCAAAATGTCCCACAAGGGAATATATGAATCATATGGAAATCATCTGGACAGAGCACGTCAAGAGAGAAGAACAGCAGGTCAGATGGTACACATCAACATTTAAGGTAGGAGAAGGAAAAGTAGCCTATGAAGACAGCAAAGAAAAACCAGTTATAAGAATGGCTATACATTAAGATAGCCTGGGAAGCTTTCAAAAAAGTAAGATAGGCTGACAAAGTTAAACATGGTAGAGGGGCGCCTGGGTGGCTCACTCGGTTGAGCACCTGACTGGTGATTTCAGCTCAGGTCATGATCTCAGGAGAATATGCCTGAGATCAAGCCCCAGGTGGGGCTCCACACTCAGCAGGGAGTCTACTTGGGATTCTCTCTTTCCCTCTCCCTCTGCCCCTCCCCCCGCTCACACAAGCACTCTCGCTCTCCCTCTAAAATAAATAAATAAATCTTTAAAAAAAAAAAAAAAAGCATGGTAGAAAGACTGTGTGATATTATAACCAAAAAAATATTTAATGGATTTGGCAATCAGAAGGTCAGAGGCAACAGCGGCAGGGCAAAACCACGTCATCCAAAGTGATCTACAGAGTCAGTGTATTCTCTCTCATAACACTGGACTTGGCTATGGATTCCTGGATATGACACCAATAGCACACGTAACGAAAGCAAAAATAGACAAGTGGGACTACATCAAACGAAAAAGCTTCTGCACACCAAAGAAAATAATCAACAGAGTGAAAGGCAACCTACGGGATGGAAAAAAAATTCACATATTATACAAAATATATAAGAACTCCTACAATCTGATCATAAACATCTATTAGGAGGGCCATTATCAAAAGAGAAAAAAATTAATGTTGGCAAGGATGTAGAGAAATTGGAATACTTGTACACTATTCATTGGATGAAAAAATGGTACAGCCACTATGGAAAACAGTATGGAGGTTCCTCAAAAGATTTAAAATAAAACTACAATATGATCCAGCAGTCCCACTTCTGAGTATTTATCCAAAAAACCGGAAATCATTATTTCAAAGAGATTTCTGCACTCCCATTTTCATTGCAGCATTATTCACCGTAGCCAAGATATGAAAACAATCTAAATGTCTGTGAAGAGATACATGGATTAAAAAACTGTGGTATATGTATATACAATGTAATATTATTCAGCCATAAAAAAGAAGGAAATTCTTCCATTTGTGACAACATGGATGAACTTTGAGAACATTATGCTAAGTGAAGTAAACCAATCACAGAAGAACAGTACTTCATGATTTCACTTATATGAGACATCTAAAGTAATCAAACTCATAGAAGCAGAAAGTAGAATGGTAGTTGCCAAGAGTAGAAGCAGGGTGGGGTGGGAAAGGAGAGGTCCTATGCAGTGGGTAAAGAGTTTCAGTCATGCAAAATGAAAAAGTTCTAGAGAAAAAAAAGAAAAAGAAAAAGTTCTAGAGATATGCTATATAACAATGTGCATACTGTCAATAAAACTATACTGTAAGCTTAAAAATTTGTTAATAGAGTCCATATATGGGGTTTTTTAACACAGTAAAAAAAGTGGACAGATAAATGAAATGGAAAATGAGAGAATAGAGAAAATAAAAGTAGATAGTTTCCGATGAGACAAATGTGCAGAGGGAGAAAAGAAAGAATGGATTACATGTAGAAGAGAAATACAAAGAAAAGTTGCAAGAGGCAGGTCTGTGACAGGATAAACTTCAGCATGTTTATAGGCTATAGGGAAGGAACAGAGAGGGAGAGATCAAAAATATAACAGCCAGAATAAATGATGAATAAGTTATTATTCCAGAAAATAGTGGAAAATCAAAAGGGTCAAGTGAAGAACTGATCTTGAAGAAGAGGAAGAAACCCTCACGTGCTGTTGATGGGAATATAAAATGATACAACACTGAGGAAAAAGTATACCATAAAAAGTTAAACATAAATTTACCACATAACCCTGCAATTCTACTCCCAATAATCTACCAATAATAATCCCAATAAAAACAAAACATATGTCCACATAAAGACATGCAATAAATGTTCACAGGAGCATTATTCATTTATTGGTCAAAACTGAAAACAATCCACATATCTATCAACTGATAAAAACAAAATGTAGTGGGGGTGCCTGGGTGGCTCAGTCGTTAAGCATCTGCCTTCGGCTAAGGTCAGGATCCCAGGGTCTTGGGATTGAGCCCCACATCGGGCTCCCTGCTCAGCAG
Organism: Mirounga angustirostris; assembly: GCF_029215605.1. Taxonomy (NCBI): domain Eukaryota; kingdom Metazoa; phylum Chordata; class Mammalia; order Carnivora; family Phocidae; genus Mirounga; species Mirounga angustirostris. The sequence goes on from NW_026991720.1 coordinate 43,318,130, forward strand.
GAAGCCTACTTCTCCCTCTCCCTCTCCCCCTGCTTGTGTTCCCTCTCTCGCTGTCTCTCTCTGTCAAATAAATAAATAAAATCTTTTAAAAAAAAATGTAGTGTATTCATACAGTGGAATACTATTCAACAATAAAAAAGAACAAACTGCTGACACATTCTACAATATGGATGAACCTCAACAACATTATGTTAGGTAATAGAACTCAGATCCAAAAGAATACTTATTGTACAATTCTAACTATATTAAATATCCAGAAAAGGCCAACTTAGACAAGAAATAGATTCGTAGTTTCTTGGCGTTAGGGGTAGAAGAGGGGATTAAGTGTAAATGGGCACAAGGGAGCTTTTGAGGATAATGGTAATGTTCTAAAACTGTATTGTAGTGATGTTTGCACAACTCAATAAATACACTAAAATTCATTACATGGTACATTACCAATGGATGAATTTTGCAGTATGCAAATTATACACCAGTAAAGTGTTGTTGTTGTTGTTGTTGTTTTTAAGAAAATAGGCTAACTTGACTGGCATGTATGTTTTGCAGAAGTGGGACTTAAAATTAGAAGGAGTTGTGTCCCATTCTTCAGAGATCTTTGAATGCCAGAGAGAGAAGTCTCAAACAGATAGACAAAGGAGATCCCCTGAAGGTCTCAGAATGGGATAGGATAAAAACAAATAAAAAATACAGATAATTACATTCGGAAGATTAGTCTTATCTAATGTGTCAGATAAGAAGCTGACACATTAGATCATAAAGACCAGGAATTGTGGACTCCTTGAGTCCATGGCCTCAACTAGCAAGAGCTGATCCTCTTACATATTTTCACCTTGAATCACAAAGGTGGGCTAAAAGAAAGATGGCCCATGAAAATCTATCAGTTCCATGGGAAAAATGTCTCCAAGAATATGGCCTTTGAGCCCATCATTCCAACTGAGAAATCAACTAAACATGCAAATTAAGCACTGGCTAGAAGCCAGTCCTAGATGGGGTAGAGGGAGGCAAAGAATCAATATTTGGGTGGGAAGGGTGGTTGGATTTTCCTGAAATCCAATATCCTGCTATAAGAGATTTAGAAATCATATAAAAGGAAACTTAAAAACAACAATATAGGGTGGTCCATCAGGGAAAATAGTGATTTTCTGATTTTACTGATTTTACTGCAAAACATTCCACTAATGATTCCCAAGTACAGTGACAATACATCTAAATCCATTTTAAGTCCAATGTTCCTTCTGCCTCAGGAGCCATGGAGGGGCAGCAGCCATAGCTCTGCGCTACCCTACGGCCATGGGCCTCAACAAGGGCCACAAGGTGACTAAGAACATGAGCAAGCAGCAGCTGGTGCCTCACTGAGCACACCAAGTTCCAAGCTCGTGTGGGACATGATCTGAGAGGTGTACGACTTCACCCCATAGGAGCAGTGTGCCATGGGGTTGGCTCAAGGTCTCCAAGGACAAGTGCACCCTAAGTTCATCAAGAAAAAAGTGGGGACACACATCTGTGCCAAGAGGAAGAGAGAGGAGATGAGCAATGTCCTGACAGTCATGAGGAAAGCAGCAACCAAGAAGGACTGAACTCTTCCCCTCTGTATGTAATTAAGCTTTTTTGGAACTTGATAAAAATAAAAAATAAAAATAAAGTCCAATGTTCAAAATTCATTTCTTTTAATTAGATTAAATCACTTTTATCTATTACTACCTTGTTCCTGAATACACAGTTGAGTCTCACAAAATACCTTTTTAAAAATATATCACCTCAATTTATCTTTGGTTACATTTCATACTTTCAAACAACACTCAGGGCACTATTAGCCCTCTGGATATAAATATACAGGGAAACATAACAGTATTTATATAACTACTTAGCTGTTCATAGATAATCCCTTAAAGATCATACATCTTTTTATTTTGTTAAGTAATATCATAAAATAATCTCTTTAGCTTTGTTTTCCTTAACCGAGAGAAAGAAAGAAAGTGGGGGAAGGGAAGGAAGGTAAAGAGGAGGGTTATGAGGATGGTGATCATTGTTAATTCACAATTCAAACCATTCAGAACTCCATTTACAGAAAACTAATACAAAAGGAATAATTGTGCTAGATAGGATTAAACAGGAAGATAGATAACATAAATGAAAGAAAACTCATATAATTACAGATAATTAGAGGCCACTTATATATTTTTTCTCTCATCACTAATACAAAAAGATAAGATTTTCATTTCCTTATAATGGGTTCATTAATAGTTTTATTGTAGTATTAGAAACATCTTGTTTCTGAGTATCTCAAAGGACTAATTTTTTTAAAAGATCAAACAACAAATAGAAAGAAATTTTAGCAGAAGAGGGTACCCCGATTACTTTTGGTTTAGAATACTTTATATCAGACAGATGATCAAATTTCTGAAGTTGAAAAATTTGCCAAAATAAAATCCTAATACTGAATGTACAATCTAAGTAGGTATTCACACTAATATTAGCAAACAGAAAAACCAACTATCAATTGAAGAACATGCAGATAAAGAAGTATGCATTCAGTTCATAAAAAAAAAAAAAAATGACCCAGGGAGGTAAAGCATACCAGATGGATATTAAAAGTAGAATGTTTTTATATACAAATAGGTCTGTTTTCCCCTTGATTTATGTATAACCCCCATTAACGTCAATTAGCGTTACATACATAAATCGAAGGAAGCATAACTCCAATGCCATAATACTACTCTGCACTTGTATATCTTGTTTGAAAATTAATTCAGTTTCAAAAAGCCCTGTTACTTAGATCACTATCATTAGCGTTCACCAAATAAATGTTGACTGGCCAAAAAACACACCCCAGGCTTACACTAAATGACCCTAAAGGCCCATTTGTTTCTGAAATTCTGAATTGATGGAAATTTAAGATTCTAAGTCCATTGCCTTAACCATTATGCAGATACAATAAATATTTATTGAAATTTTTACTAGAAGATAAGCACCATGCTGGATGCTGCTCAGACAGGTTCTAAGGTGTCCAAAGATAAAAGTGAAGAAGCCAAGTGACATACCCAAAGTCAAAGAAACATAAAGAGCTGGAACCAGGACCCAAGTCTGTTGACACAAAATTTGATGCTTTTATTTTTCTTTTTTTTTGTAACAATACCTGAAGGCATGGTTTATGTGAGCAAAGTTTCCTGGTAGTCCCCCAATCATCTAAGAGTGCTTCCCACCGCCTGCTATTCACAACCAGTGAGTGAAAATCATTGCATCAATGATTGTCTTATCAAGAGCTATAATTTAAAGGTATTAAGGAGGGGTGGCTGGTGGGCTCAGTTGGTTGAGCGGTTGTGCTCCGCTCTTGATTTCACCTCAGGTCATGATCTCAGGGTCAGGAGATGGAGCCCAGCATAGGCTCTGCACTGAGTGGGGAGTCTGAGATTCTTTCCCTCTGCCCCTCCCCCTGCTAGCATGATCTCTCTCTCTCTCTCCCTCTCTCTCTCTTTCAAATAAATAAATAAATCTTTAAAAAATAAAAAATAGGGGCCGTGGGTGGCTCAGTGGATTAAGCATCTAACTCTTGTTTTCCACTTAGGTCATGATCTCAGGGTCCTGAGATCTAGTCCCAAGCTCAGCCGGTAGTGTACTTGAGATTCTCTCTCTATATATAAATAATAAATAAATAAATCTTTTTAAAAATATATTTAAAAAATAACAATAACTAAATAAAAGGATTAGAGAAAGAAAAAAACAAGAGACATTACAAGAAAAAATATAAAACTCTGAGTTCACAATTATCTGTAGCTACAACTGTAAGGTCTGCTGAGGTAGCCACTAGCCACACATGGCTATTCAGAGCTTGAAAAGTGCTGCAAATGTAAACTAAACAAGGTATTGAGGACTTACCACGAAAAAAACACAAAATATCTTGATAATTTTGATTTGATTACATGTTGAAATGACGTTTTACATATATAGGGTTAAATAAAACACATTATCAAGATTAATTTCACTTGTTTCATTTTGTTTTTTTTTTTAAATGTGGCCACTAGAAAACTTAAATTACATATGTGGCTCATACTTGCAGCTTGAAGTATATTTCTGTTGGAACAGACCTTATAGCCACACACATATACTAAATATATCAGGGGTACACTTATAACAAACACACTTTGGAGATTACATTCTAGATTGCACTCTTACCTAGTGGAAGAAAAATTTACATAATTTTAGAAGAGCTTTGTATATTCCTCTAGTTTCGTTGAGGGACTAGTGAGGTGAGAATGAGACAGAGTAAGACAACCCTCATCCTTATTCATATACTAATTCAAGCATACCATTCAGTTATCTAATTGCTCCCTTTTGAGTGAATAGGAATAAACTAATTCATATATGGTACAATAATCCAAAGTTCTAAACATTCAGGGAATAGAGAAATGAGTTTATAGGGTATATAGGGGAGAGAGAAAATACTTCCTTCAGAAAATACCAATGAAGACCAGGAGTTTGTGATCACATCCCATTTTTAAAAAGTTATTATTTTTAAAAATTGTAAAATACACAGAACATAAGATTTATTATCCTTTTTTTAAGTATATAGTTCAATAGTGTTAAGTACATTTACATATTGTGAAAAATTATTTTCATGCTTATCAAATTGTGATCATTATAATATAAAAGGAAACTGCTTAAGAATTTAAAGTCATCTAAAACAAATGTGCACCATTTTCAATTTTTTTATATTCCTTCCACATCTTTGCACACTCACCTACTATAGATACATCTATTTCATTATTTGAAACTTACTACATACTAACTGCTATTTTCAATTATTTGAAATGTTTATATTATTCTGTTTTTTAAATGATGAAATGAAATAATGATATGAAATGAGATCATATCAAATGGTAGCACTACAATAAAGTTAATCATTTTCTAACCATGGAAAGCTAGTTTATAGTGATTAATGTTATAAATGACCAACGTGATGGATGTATTTTTTTCCCTTTGTGAACTATTTTCTTAGATAAATAGCCAAGAGTAGAATTATGGGATAAGAACATATAAACTCCATTTTTTAACTTACCACTTGCATTCATCCCCAAACATATGGCTGCAAATTTCTGTGCCACTTTTCTCACCTGTTTTTTCTATCTCCTTCAGAGGAGAAAGAATTTCTTCTTGGCTCTTAAGTAGTTAGAAGAAAAACAAATGCAGCAACATCACCAAATCCCTAATACCGCCTTCTCAATCTATCAGCATGTTGTTTTTACTTGCCAATGGCAAGGAGGAAAGTAGGCCTGAATGTTTCATCACATATTCCTTTGTGTTATCAGCCAAAATCATGTTCATTTAAAAAGTCATGGACCAAAAAGCTCTTAGACTTCTGCGTGACTTAAAATGATTTTTATACATCAATACCATACAAATAAACAAAGTGGAAGGAAGTTTTAAGTACAGAAAAAGTAACAAATAGCAAACTCCAAACCACAGGATCTCTGTTCAAAATTACGCCTAATACAACCTCTGTTTTGCAGAAGAGAAAAATCAGCCAAGTGCCTTTCTAGAACACTAACGACTATCAGTCATTACATCACACATATGTCATCTGACACAAACTTTTAGATTAGTAAACATTTTTCCTCTGCTACAACAGAGGGTTAGTGTTCAAGTGGGAAGGGGGAAAAAAAAAAAAAAACTCAGTACACATAAAAGCATCAAAACACAAGCCAAACCGTAGGGTAAGTCTAAATGTCCCCAATTTCAATTCAGCCAATCAGTCTTGCTTTGACAACAAATGTACATAAAATTTTTATAACATGAAAGAGAACTTATTTTCCAAAGCTTTTCTGCCAAATGCAATAAGCATTAGAATTTGATAGCAAAGAAACTGAATTCGGTATAAGTGAACAAATTAACAACGTTACCTCTTCCTCTGATAGTCAAGTTTCAGATGTAATATATACTTTGGGGAACTCTTCAGATTTTGCTACCTTTCTGATATGTGTATACCCAACGAATATTGGATGATCATGAATATATATATATATACAACATAGTATGTACAAATAGTTTCCATGAATCTCCTTTTTCTTTAACCTGACTATAGTTTCACTAAAGAAAACCTAGGATGTCTACATTCCACATGGAAATGATTAAATATGGCACATGACATACTAAAGCACAGACTTTGGAATAGATGGCTTAATATCTGTGTAACACTGAGCAAGTTGCTTAACCCTGCTTGGAGTCTCAAGCTCTTCATCCATAACTTGGGATCCATTATTGGGAACAATAATGCCATCTTCACAAGATGATTGTGATTATTAACTGAAGTAATAAATGAAATTTATCTCAGACTCAACAGATGCTCAATAAACATGAATTTCCCTTCTCTTCCCTTACTTCCTTTCTTAGGTCCTCCAAAAATATATTCAGATTGACAAGGCAGGATTCCAATTGTACAAATGAGGAAATCTAGGTTTCTAACCGCTGACAAAAATAAATTCTTGACATGGTTACTTTCTTTCAACATTATGCCTTTAAAGCCAGAAGTAAAGTTGAAAGCTCTTTTCAAAAAGGAATACTTTTTTTTTTCCAAATTCTAGACTAAATTACTGAAATTGTAGTGGGCAACTGGAAAATCCTCATTCACTGGAGGATGTATCACAAGATGCTTTTCCTAGAGTGATAGCCCCAGTCCCCTCTCCTTGCTTCAGCCATAGGCTGACCTCAGGAAGGGGTGCCTGGTAGATGCCCTCCATGGAATGTGATATGATGGAAGGTAGATACTATGTAGGAAAGGCCTGCTAGTAAGAGTAAAATGCTAATGTGGAAATATGTGTTGTGGGGTTCCTAGCCAATCAAAAATACAGGATATAGGAAATGACTTGCAGTTGAAAATGGGAGAAAAGTGTTTGGCTGACCCCCTTGTGCACCAGATCTCATAATTATTGATGGCACATCTTGGAGCTAGTGACCCACCTGTTGGAAGTCTAAAACGAGGCTGGTACCCACAACATGCCTAGAGACAACTAATTGCAGAATGATATTCCTAAATGAGATAAGCCTTATCACTCATGATCAGTTAACCAAGATGCCTTTCCCAGAAAGAAACTCTTAAGCTGCCCCCAGAGCTGTTCTCACTGATGCCTACTGCATCCCTTTTTCTCCAACTCTGGGGAACTTAGAGGTATAGTCATAAAGCCATTCTGTTTTTTAACTCTGTTCTGTATTTGAACTCCCAGTTTTCTTACTCTACTCATCAGAAATTAGTTAGTATCCTGACAGGGCCAGGACCATCTACAGTATTTGAGGGGCCCAGAGCAAAAGGAACATAGAGGGCCTCTCGTTCAAAAGTATGAAGAATTTCAAGATGGCAACCATAGGGCTTTAAACCAAACACAGAATTCTGCATGACTGAGCAGGTCGCATGTCCATGAAGCCCACCCTGGACAGGGCTAATGCGGAGCCCTAGAGGGAGACTGAATCACAGATTCCATCCCCAAAACAACTGACCATAACTAAGCGCACAGGTGAGTAGTATTCAGGCAGTCTCACTAACCTGAAAACAGTACAGATGCTCTGTTTGCTTTTAACAACTCTTGACAAACTTAATTAATTATAAGATAAATTATCTCCACAGTTTATAGACCAAAAGTGATTATGAATAAATAATATTGTAATGACAATAAAAATTTAGGTTTGAAAATCGAAAGTATAGAAAACTGAAGTCTAAGGGTTATGGAAGGGAAAAAAATTGTCTTCTAAAACATTTTGCTAATTTAGTATTATGTTCAAAAAAAAAAAAAAAAGTAGGGTATATTGCAAAAATGCCCACAATTAATTCTCTACTCATCCAATAAGGAGGCAGAGTCTATTTCCTCACCCCTTTGATCTGGGTTGGTCAAAACCTATAGGGAATTAGACACAGGGCAGAGGCTTGAAGAATAGTTGTACATTGGGACCTGTAGTCACCATGTGAATAAAACCAGGCCAGCCTGCTGGTCCAGGAGAGACATGTGGCACAATGATCCCATCTAACTGTGAGCCAACTGCCAAATATGTGAGTAAGTACATCTCAGGCCATCCAGTCTCCAACTGAGCCACCAGCTGACCAGGGACACATGAGTGAGCCCAGTGGAGATCAACCAAGCATGGCCCAGATCAACAGACCTGCCCAAGTGAACAACAATGAATTATTGCTGTTTTAAGTCACTAAGGTTTGAGGTGGTTTGCTATAACAGTAAAATCATTAAATGATACAGGTAATATGTTAGCTCAGCAAGAGAAAAATGGATTATGTAATAAGCAGGGGCTGAGACAACTCGCTCACCATTTTTGGCAGGGAGATTAGATTCCCACTTAATTGCATAATATATTCCAGATGGATTTTAAAAGTATATACAAAGAATGATAGCATAAAAATGCTAGAATAAATTATATGTTGATATTCCTGTACTCTTGGTATGGGAAAGGCTTTCCTAGGCAGAGAAACTTAAAGGAAATAGATGGATAGATTTTACTATAGAAATACTTTTTAAACTTTAAATGTCAAGAAAACATGAATAAAAATAAAAGGCAAATGACAAATTGGTAAAACTTTTTTTATACATGAAGAAAGATTACATCGCTTAAATATGTATTTTTTATGCATGACAAAAGTATGATAAAAGATTGCCACTCCTAATATACACAAAATAACAAGAAAAAGCTGAACTACCTGATAGGCTACTGAACAGAAAACACACAAACATAAATCACTAGGAAAGAATACAAATGGCTAATTAACATTTTAAAAATATTCAATGTCACTAGTAAGCAAAGAAAGAAAGGTAAAACAACAATAAAATTCTTTTTTCAGTTCAAAATTGTAAAGATCAAAACAGTAATACCTAGAAAACAGACATTTTCATATACTGTTAGTGAAACTATCATTTGGTACAACATTTCTGCAAAGCAGTATGTATGTGTAAGTACACACACACACATGTGTGCGCGCACCTGCATCTGTGTGTGTGTGTGTGTGTGTAATTTTTTTTTGTTTTTCCTCTAGGGATACATTCAGATGAAACAATCAGGGATTCAGGAAGGACAGCCACTTGACCTCATGATCCTGATGCCCCTCCCCTTTTGGGATCCTCTCTGGAACCAAACAACACACAAAGGAGTGTGGGGATGCGCCTGAGGATACAGGATCTTCCTCATTCTTGGCTGAGGTCTAGATTTACAAGGTTGCCAGATAGCAGAGTTTCAGAAAGATGATGAATTATTATAACCTCTTTTGTCTCAAAAATGAACAGCATCGTTTTGAGATGGCATAACTTATTAGTCAAATAAAAATGAAGAAAAGTCCCCCAGAGTTGTAGTTAACATTTGTTGAGAGCTCATTCTGTACCATGCACTATTCTAAGCAATTTATGTGTTTACAGATTTCAGTCCTCATAACAACCCCATGAAAGAGGAAGCATTCTACAGGTGGGAAAACTGATGCTTAGGATGGGTTTTGTTTTCTCTTTGTCTGTTTAAGTAATTTGCCCAAGGTCACAGAAGCAAGACTAGAACATAAGCAAGCTAACTCTAGACATAGAGTTCTTAACCATTTTACTAGGACACATCAGATATGCCACTTTAAACCCTAAAGTACTTATTAACATGTATTTAAAGGAAACCATGATGGATGTCTTACTGCAACCTTAGAAGCAGTGGCTTTCTCTAGCAGGCTCTTGTGGACCAGAATCAAAGGTACCTAAACCCCAAGTCATTCAAAGATCAGAGGCCTCCTTCATGGGCTCACTATGTAAGCTAGTGGTATCTGCAGTTTCTGCTAAACACCAAGGGCACAGATCTTATACGGCTTGCCCTGGCCTTACCTACTTCTGTACCTGATAAACTGTTTACATGAATGAGTATACTATACAAACTAATTCACATTACAGCCAAGTCAGCAATGCTTAATCATTTGTATATGAAGGACCTTGGTCTTCACTTCAGTTTGTCCTACGGACTTTATTAGAACCCATAACAGTTCCTAGACCACCTAATATGTGTAAGACCCCCAAACTTCCTCCAGTTGTACATTTCTATATCCTATCCTAGCTGCTCAAAGACATGAAAGAAATTGTCTTCCTAGAGGAAGAACTCAACAATTATGTAAATAAGAAATGAAGAGAATTAAACTTTTCATGCTTCTGGACATACATTAATATTGAAAGAACCCAATTAATTCTTATGCCACTCAGAACATGATGGGATTCAACCTCAACAATGTTCTACCTGTACAGAGGTATTTCAACAGATGATTATTTCAAATTTACATTGGCATTCACATATTCATAAAAAAAAAAAAAAAAGAATAGAAAAGATTTTCTTAGTCAAGAATTTGCAGCTGTAAAACTTTCCTAGCTATGACAGTTTACCTGAGTCCTCCAACTAAATTATTTAGGAAGACAGAAGAGAGTTTCCTTTAGTGGCTTTTGGGGATTTTAAAACAAACCATCCCAGTGATTCATGAGCCTGAACTCAAAAGAATTCTCTACCAATCTGTTCTTTGTAGTGCTGCCCTTATCAAAAACATAGTTTCAATAAATTATATTAGTGGCAATAAAGAATTCATTCATAAAGCAAATATTTATTAAGCACCTATAATGTGGCAAGAAATGTGATCCTAAGAATATAGCGATAAATAGGCCAAAAAAAAATAGTTCTTGCCTTCAGAGTTTACACACTAGTTTTAGAAGGATACTGGCTTCTGCTTCTATTTTCCCATAAGCCAATTATCACTGTTCATTAAATGCTAACAATGTAACATCCTCCAGATAAGTGCAATAAAATGTAAATCTTTCACTGGACAGCTCAAAGTGCTTCTCTTACTGTTCCTGGTTGAACTAAAGTAGCACTAAGATTCACAGAAGGACTAACAAAAAAAATTAAATGCTCCCTACACATGAGAAAACAAGGATTTTACACAGGTAACAGATCTAATTTTAAACTGCTCTATTAGGAAAACACTTTAAAGATCTACTGACAGTCACGCCATGGAAAGTAAGATTACACTCTAGCATTGCTCATTATTTCGTGCATTTGGCTAATCTGCCAATTAAATCATGCCCCCTACCCAGGCAAAGTATAAAGATAAGAAAAATTTATACTAGATACAGAAAGTATGTGATGGTGAAGTATGTCATATGCCTGTTTGGTCACAGTAGAGCTGTCTAAAAGGGATTTTTCTCACTGTTGACTCAACACTGAAACTACTATTGAGATCTGTTCTTTAATAAACTGTGGTTTGTCCATAATACAGAATATCTATATACTACATAACACACAGAGAGGTAGATCTATACATTAATATCGCAAGAGCTCCAGTACATACTGTTAGAAGAAAAAGAAAAAAGTATACCGATACATATAGTACAATACTATTTATGGATTATTTTAGCCTCACAAAACAATACTTCATTTCTGAATGCAAAAAAAAAAAGTCTGGAAAGACACAAAAATATAAAAGTGATTACATTTTTGAGGAGAGATCAAGGGCCATGATAGAGAACTTAGCACTGTGTATAATCTTAACATTTTCTTTGGGAAATTATATTCATGAATTAACTATGTCATTAAAAGTTAACTAAAGAGAGTTAAAATAGAGAACAATCATTATCTCACTATAATTTAATATGAATATATAATAAAATTGAATAATTATATTAAAAGTAAGTCAAGTTCCTTATAATATTCATATCTTTCAAAAGCTTATTCATTCTCTTTTAATCTAAAATGCATGGAGAGGGCACCTGGGTGGCTCAGTTGGTTAAGCGACTGCCTTCGGCTCAGGTCATGATCCTCGAGTCCCGGGATCAAGTCCCGCATCGGGCTCCCTGCTCAGCAGGGAGTCTGCTTCTCCCTCTGACCCTCCTCCCTCTCATGCTCTCCGTTTCTCATTCTCTCTGTCTCAAATAAATAAATAAAATCTTAAAAAAATAATAATAATAAAAATAGAAATAAATAAATAAATAAAATGCATGGAGACTTAAAAATATGGATTTGAGCTAAAACCCATGATTTTGATCATCTGGACTGTAATACTATAAATCATGGAAAAACCCAAAACTGAAGCTAAGCAAAAAAAACCCACAAAACAAAAAACAAAAACAAAAACCCCCAACCCTTTAAACATATAAAAGACTAAGGAAGTCTTGCTATGTAGAAAATACAGAACACATTAAATCAAACATCCTCACCAAATTCCTTTAAACACCCTCTGCCACTGTGTCCACAAAAAATATAAGGTATCATTAAAGACAAGAGTCAGCATATCTTTACCCCAAGCACAGCAGGTATGGCCTAAGAATGAGATAGATTAAGTCATCAAAGAGACTTCAATGAAGGAAGGCAAGGAAATGAAGAACAAACCAAAACAAAAAGTATACTTAAGAAAGAAAGAAGTGTGGAAGAGAAAGAGCATCATTAGTGCCCACTGACAGAGGAGTCATAATTGCTCCAGCACAAAGGAAACTGGCCATCTAGATTTGTAAAACAATTTACCAAGCATTTCCACATACATCAGCGAATAGAATCTTTGTAACAACATAGTGTTTATCCCATTTAATGGAAAGAAAGTGAAGCTCTGAGAGGGTCAGGGAACTGCCAAAAGCTACACAGCTAATAAATGACAGAATTGGGGTCTTTGAACTCCAAGCCCCATGTTCTTTCTAATACCCTACTGCTTCTACAGACTGTCCCTCAAATTGCTTCTCATTTTCCCATAACCATGAATATTTCAAGAAATAACTGTATCATCAATACATTTATTGATGTCTACATGGTAAGCTATTCTTCTTTTTCAGATAACTGAAAAAAAAAATATGATTTGTCCATTCAAAATCAACAGAATATAGTAGAGGAGGGCAGTGGGGGTAGGGGGTGGCAACAAAAGGCAACATGAGGGAGTTTTGTGGTGATGGACCTGTTCAATATCTTGAATGTGGTGGTGGGTACATGAACCTACACATATGCTAAAATTGTATAGAACTTAAAATACACATACCCACAAACTAGCACAAGTAAAATTATGAAATTCTGAATAAAATCCATGGATTTTATCAATGCAAATATCTTGGTTGTGATATACTGTAGGTTTGCAAAATGTTAGAACTGGAGGAAAATGGGTAAAGGATACATGACATCTATCTGTATTTTTTGTTATAACTGCAAGTGAATATATAACTATCTCAATAAAAAATTCAATTAAAAAATGAACAGAATACTCATACCACCCACACTGATTTTGGAACAGATTAATGATATTATATAGAAGCATAAGAAGACGTGTAGTCATTCAAAGCTGACTCCATTATAGTGGAACTGTCAGAGGTTTTACCCACGAAATTTTAAATTTTAAAAACTATTATTTCAAGCCAGAGATGATAATTTTGAACAGCTTTTGGTGACATAATACTGTAAGAATGAGAGTCATATCACCCTAGCCATGCAAAGGGTAAATCATTGATGGAAAGAAGAATCAGGAAGAGGAAGAAACAAGTCTTTTGGAACTAGAACAAAAAGCTGTTTAAGAATTCTTTCACAAAACATCAAATGACATAATAATGGAAGTGTAAGCCAGTTGCTCAGCAGGACAATTGGGGAATCATGGTGATAATTATGAGATGCACCAAGAATTATTTAATAATAACACTAAGCATAATAGCTACTATCTGTCAAGCACACACTATGTGCCTGGCATTGTGCTGGCTGGCTTCTTCACAAAATGATCAAAAATCTTCACAATAACTCTGAGTAAAATGTGGAGACTGATGGATCTTATGTAAGTTGCTCAAGATCAATAATTAGAAAGTTGCAAAGCTGGACGTTTGAACTCAGGTTTTCCTGACTCATGCTATTCACTGCTCCACGGTACACAGGAAAGAAATTACCTTATCTTGGTATTCTAATACATGACTCTAGGGCGAGGGATAAAAATTATATCCAGTAGTGGAAAACTATCATTGATATCATATTTACCTGCTTGTAAGTTCCATCTAGCAAGGTGTCCAGGTGTTGGAGGGGGGCAGGTGTTTTATCTTTGAATCTTGTCAATAGTCGGCGTTGAATGGCCCGAAATTGTACGGCTCTTTCAGATAAGAGTTCTTCTAATTTTTCACCATTTATCCGCAACTACAATAAAGAGTTTCTTAAATTCAGGTTAAATGTGCACAAAAAAACATTTAAAGTAAGAATACAGGCAATGACAATTAAAGCCTGAAAGAGAGTAATGAAGAAATTTAAATGTATTATAAAGTTAAGAGAATTAAAACTGTTACATTTGGTACATGAATAATAGATACATAGATAATAGAGTAGGATAGGTCAAATGGAAATTCAGTAAAGATGACCTAGTATCACTGGGGAAAAGACAGATTATTTAATAAATGTCCTGTAATAACTGATTACAGAGACAAAAGAATAAGAATTTCTCCCCCAGTCTTTACAGCAAAATCACTTGGAGGAATAAAAAGTTTAGACACAATAAAAGTACTAGAAAAATTAGAATTTTTAAATAATCTTGGCAAGAGAGAGACCCTTATAACTCAAAAGCCAAAAACCAGACACATACACACTCACACCTCTGATAAATTTGTAACTAAGGAAAAAAAAAAAAGGAATTCTATACAGCTAAAAAAAAGAAAAATATCATAAGTGACAAGACAGCAAACTGCAAAAAATAATAGCAATAACCAGAGACAAAAAGTCAAGCCCATAATATCTAGAAAGCATTTAAGAATCAAAGAGAAAAGGACCAAAATCCAATACAAATCAGTAAGAAAAGAGAATCAATAGAAAAAAGGGCAAAATTTATAGAAAAGCTAATACAAATAGCTCTCAAATATAGCCTTTGATCTAGCAAGCCCATTTCTAGGAATTTATCCTAGAGGTATACTTGCAAAAAGTAATGTACATACAAGGATATTCATTATAGAATTATTTGTTCTGTTGTATTATAGTAGGATATTATTAATAATTAAAATACCCATCAATAGGGGGACGGGTTAAATAATAAAAAAAGACTACTTTGCAGAACTACTAAGTACTAATATGCAATGTTATCCAAAGATGCACGGAATGAAACAAAGCAAAAAGCAAAAACAAAAACAAAATACAGAAGAGTAGCATGTATAATATGCTACCATTGATGTATTTTTTATTATTTTTTAATTTTTTTTAAAGATTTATTTATTTATTTGACAGAGAGAGAGTGAGAGCAGGAACACAAGCAGGGGGAGTGGGAGAGGGAGAAGCAAGCTCCCCGCTGAGCAAGGAGCCCGATGCGGGGCTCGATCCCAGGACCCTGGGATCATGACCTGAGCCGAAGGCAGACGCTTAACGACTGAGCCACCCAGGCGCCCCCCATTCATGTATTTTTTAAAAAGAAATCTGTACATTAACATAGTTGTGACTGCATATTCTAAAAATATACACAAGAAACAGGACACCAGAAGTTGCTTCCAAAGAGGAGACTGAGTGGCTGGAAGATGAGAATCAAAAATAGACTCTTTTTACTACAACTCTTCTCATAACCTTCGAATTTAGTACTATTAAAAGAAGCTAGTGAGAGTCATAGAGTAGAAGGAACCCTCCATGAAATCAGATTATGTGAACTGCTAATTCAACTTTACAAAACAGTCATCAACTAGTCCTGAAATAAATAGCATTTTCTTCAGAAATCAGGGGCACCTGGGTGGCTCAGTAGGTTAAGCATCCGACTCTTGATTGCAGCTCAGGTCATGATCTCAGGGTCCTGAGATTCTGCCTGCTTAAGATTCTTTCTTCCTCTCCCTCTGCCCCTACCCTCCTGCTCAACCTTGCTCTCTCTTTGCCCCTCTCAAAAAAAAAAAAAAAAAAAAAAGTTCAGAAATCAAACATATTACAGTTTACATTTCTTATATCAAACCAAACTTCCTTTTCAGTGTATGCATTCTCCAGACACATGATTTAAAAAAAAACTTGTGATTTTATTACTGTCTTTTAATTCCATTTTCAGAAGCACTAAGTAACTAAATCAAAGAATATTCTCTTGAAGGGAAAAAAAACCAAACACTTTCATGACCAAAAGTTAAATGATATTTTTTTAAATTACTAAATTTTTAAAAAAGAATATTAGCCTGATTATCAATAATACACTCTTTTAATAATATAATTTCTAGCTGTAATATTTTATTTACTAAATTCATGCAACAAAAAAATTTAAGAAGACACTTTCAATAATGACTGACACATCAGCCAGGTTATCATTCCATTGAATCTGTAACCAAACATCAGTGATTGAAATGTTTTCATGTGTCAGAATTTCAACATTTAACAACTATTATTGATCCCAAGGCCAAGCATTGCTCTAGGTGCTAGAAATTATAGTAACGAATAAAACAGACAAAAATCCCTGCCTTCATGGAGCTAACACTAAGGGACACTTGGATTCCAAAAGCCATCTTAATTCAAAAATTAAAATCATATTTTTTTAAAAAAGCAGAGAGTGGGACCAGAGAGAAAGGAAGTATAATGATGCTCGTTTTAAACTTAGTGTAACAGGGGCACCTTCGTGGCTCAGTCGTTAAGCGTCTGCCTTCGACTCAGGTCATGATCCCAGGATTCCGGGATCGAGCCCTGCATCGAGCCCCGCATCGAGCCCTGCATCGAGCCCCGCATCAGGCTCCCTGCTCAGCGGGAAGCCTGCTTCCCCCTCTCCCACTCCCCCTGCTTGTGTTCCCTCTCTCGCTTTGTCTCCCTCTGTCAAATAAATAAATAAAATCTTTTAAATAAATAAATAAACAAACAAACTTCATGTAACAAATGGAAGTGCCTGTAGTTCATCATGTTCCCTAAACCCCTCCCAGAAAGAAAATGCCCTGGGGCGCCTGGGTGGCTCAGTCGTTGAGTGTCTGCCTTCTCAGGTCATGGGATCAAGCCCCGCATCGGGCTCCCTGCTCCGCGGGGGGCCTGCTTCTTCCTCTCACACTCCCCTTGCTTGTGTTCCCTCTCTCCCTGCCTCTCTCTCTCTGTCAAATAAGTAAATAAAATCTTTAAAAAAAAAAAAAAAAAGAAAAAAAATGCCCCTGATGCGGAAACTCCAGGGATTTACCAGCCAGCAAATAAGGGCAAACTGTATGTCAAACTTACAGTCAATCAGAATCTAATATCTTGTGTTTTAAATATTACAAATACATAATTAATATAGTTTTTTGGAGACTCTTCCATAAACCACTAGATCCCAGTTTTGCACAGTGAAGCATGAATTTTTTAAAATATATCCTAGAGGATTGCAAAGGTTCTCAATCCTTAAAATACCTAAATACCTAAATATATTCCCCAAATGTCAATTTTGGTGCTATGATTTGGCCAAAAGCATACTGTCCTATAAAATACTATCAGCACAGATGAAAGATAACCCAAGTAAGTTCAATTTATTTGATAATGACATGTTATTTGTGATTGTATGCACTGAAATTTTCTCTTTATGTTCACACTCTACTAAAGGGAGAAGTTTTTATAGGTTAAAGTCAATGTTCTTAGAATGTCCAAGGGATTAAACAATAGATAGAATGTTCACATGACATGACATATTCTCTCTCTCTGTCACGTACATATTCACACATCATCGTTTATAAACTGAAATGCAAAAACCTATTGATTCCTTAAAAAGCAGTTATGCTAGAGAACCAATGCTTCCTTGAATAATGTTCAAAATCCTTTTGAAATTCCTCCCCCTCTCCTTTGTAATTGCCTACAGAGTCTACTTATGGGCAAATAAGTAAGTAGAATCTGGTGAATTTTTTTTTTAACACATGAGATTTTTTTAAACAATGATTGTCATTTGTCCAGTTCATTTATAAAACATGACTCCTGACTATTTCCAAATATCAACTCAGTCTTCAAAGAATGAAGATTTTATACCATCATGATACTCAGGACAATTAACACAGGTTCTTCCACAGAAGAAATGCAAAAATATTCGGGTAACACAGTCACTGTCACATCTTATTTGTTTAGACATTTAATCATTCAGCATTTACTAAGTGCCCATTGTGCCAGATACTGAAGAATATTTTATGTGGCTAACCCTCATTCAGATGCAGAAGTTCTGGTGTGCTTGTTAAAAAAGAAAAGGAAAAATCACTTTACTTTATAATCACACCTCATTTATGGCCTGCTAGAATTAGTTAGCCAAATGGCTGCTGATAAGCTCGAACGGTTTTAACACTGGGTTACTGGGGTCAAAGGTTAAGTCCCCATGTTGGAGAATTAAATCAGCTCTGTTCTGAAGCCAGACCATATGCTTAGCTCCAGGCAGCCACTCTGTTAATGTCTGCAAGTGACCACAAACTGGGCAAGAGGGCAGGAACAGATACACAAAATCTACCATCCACATAAAATAACTACTTGGAGCACTAGATTTAATAGCCAAGTACACTAGCATTCTTTCCTCTGTAGCATCTCTTTCTCTTTCATATATAGAAAAATTGCAGGTAATATGAGTTACAATCGTACACACCTCAAAATGATGATCAATCAACTCAAAATATTCTTGAAGGGGCATAGATCCAGAAAAAGAACAGGCAAAATCTTTGATTCCCTGTTTTTCAAAATATTCTTGAAGGCGAATAATAAGTTCATTTGTTATGAGCCAAAGATCTTCGAACTGTTCACTCTGAATGCGATACCGTTCTAAGAGAGAAAAAATAATTAAGGAAAAACGCTTATTAACACATAATTACTAGCTGAAACTACGTGAATTATCACTAACTCTCTGACATAAATACCCAAACAAAAAAGACGTTTTTTCTTTTTTTGTAATACAAATATGATTTCTACTGCTTTACTGCAGTTTTCTACATCAACCACTTAACATTTTCAAATTTAATTCCAAAGGTTTGCCGTCACAGTAGCAGCCTGTAGAGTATGGTCCTTTTCCCTATGTTTCTTATCATAGGTTTCAATATAATAAAAACACCCAAATTTTAGTCCCAGGAAGGAAGGAAGGAAGGAAGGAAGGAAGGAAGGAAGAAAAAGAAAAGGGGGGAAGCAAGCAAGCTAGCTTTGTTTACAAGGTAAGAAAAAAGCCATTGCAAAAGTATAATCTGGTATTCATTAATCTGTTTCAGAATTTTGATATGAAATAAAATTTATTCTGTAGAAAGTCCCCCACATCCTAGACATTGTTGCCAGCTTAAATCCCTATAATCATTATCAAAGTTTTCTATTTTTCTAATAGTTCTTTTATTTATATTTGTAATCAGACTCTTCCCTAAATATAAATCTTGTTTCCCTCCATTAGCTGAAACCTCAGCTCCAAGAAAGTCCAATTCCTATCCATCCCCTACCCTGATTTAATGACAACAATGATGACAGCGGTAACAGTAACTACATTTATGATAAGAGCAACTGTTATTTTTTGAGCACCAGCTATGAAACAAGCACTGTGATTGCAACAACCTCTTTTTAATAAAAAGGAAAACTACACACAGAGAATTTCAGAGACTCATCAAGGGTCATAAAGCAAATTAAATGTCAGAGCTAGAATTCATGATATATTTCTTTTTTCCCTGTCTAAATCCTACCTATTCTTCAAGACCTGGCTCTTTCTCTACCATCCATAGCAGCCTAATATGTACTGGGCACTGTCTTGAGCACTCTGCAGTCACTCTCTGGTTTAAACTTCAATACCCCTATGGGGGAAATATTGTTATCCCCATTTTACAAAAGAGTTTAAATAATCTGTAAGGTCATCTAGCCAGATAGTAACAGTAGGGATTAGAACTCTAGCTATTAATCCAAAGATTAGCTATTAATCTTAACCACATTACAATACTGCATCTCTTTGAATCTATATAGAGACTTAGTATGTCTACAGTTTACTGTGCACTTAACCACATAAAACCATTCATTTTTTAAATTAACTTTTAATTTTAGAACAGTTTTAGATTTACAGAAAAATTAAGAAGATTATACAGAGTTCCCACATACCCTTCACCCAGTTTCCCCAATTATTATTATCTTACATTATTATGGCTCATTTAATGAATGCACACAGATACACTATCATTAACTAAAGTTAATGGATTACAAAAGTTAGGTGGATTACACTGATTGGTTTTCAGGCACTGAATCAGCATTGCATACCTGGAATAAATTCCATTTGGTCAGGGTATGTACTTTTTCTTATTCCTATTTAACTTTCCAGATGATTATATTCAGTTTCTCCAAGAGATTATAGACTTTTTGAGATTTAGAACCAATTCCTCTATTCTATGTAATTTACAAGTTATTGAGCATCTATTATGTACAATTTCATAAAGAAAGAAAAGTTGGGAGTACAAAGATGAACTCAGTCTCCTTGCCTAAGGTGTCTAAGGTCTTGCTAAGGTAGCATGACATGTGGACATGTGAAACATTTATTATATTCCCCATGGTACCTTGACAAATTCTATAAATATATGTCATCTTTAAATTGGTTATTAGGACTTCAATTTGTCATCCTCCATCAGAATTCAAAAATATATCTCCTCTCATTCTCCTAGTCATCTCTCTTTCAATTACAAAAGGAATAAAATATACTGGGTATGCCTTCCATAGTGTATGGCAAACACCCTGATGTTCTCTGCTATCATATCATTTCCCCTGGAGTGTCCCCCAGCCCTCCCCTCACTCTAGTCTTATTCTGGATTCTAATTTCTACCCACAGTGCTGATCAGATGATTTCCTCATTTCTCCCCATCAAAGAGAATAGGGCTAAGGTCAGATATAACAGCTTTTACCTTTCTTTACAAATGTCACTGGATGGTTAACGCTCTAAGAACAGAAAGAGCAAAACAGTGGTGGGGTAGGAGCAAAGAGGTAAAAAAAAAAAAAATGATGACGACAAAATACAGTATTAGAATTCTGTAAATTTCGGGTCCTATCGAAGCTAAACTTGGGACCCAACCTATTAATCCCATACTGGTATTTAGTCACTCTTTCACTCATTTCCATAACTCAGTGCAAGATACTGGGGATAAAACCATGAATAAATCAAGAGCCTCTGCCCTCAAGGCGTTCACCGCAGACCTGGAAAGATGGAGTGATGGGGGAAGAATAAACACTGTTTCTGCCATCACTGATTCAGGGATACTCCATGAAGGTTGACGTTGCCACAAAAGTGCCAGGACTTCCCCACAAGGGATACATTCCTATTTTTAAGTAAAATGTGATGGTCTATCCCATAGCAGAAGAGTCAGACAACAGCAAGGGAGCTGCAAAGGGCGGAAGGCACAATAAGTATTGTGTAATAATTACAGATATTCATAGAGTTAGCTGCCTCAGGAGGTAGGGAACAACCTCACTACCTATGGAAGCATTTAAGGCTCCGAGGTCCTTGGCATTTGGTGCTTTCTTGAAAATCTCCTTGGGAACTGTAGAACTCAATAGGCAAGAAAGACAGGTCATCTCATGTACAAATCTGTCTGTCACTCCATCTGTCCTGGGACAGGTATTTGGTGCCAGCTCAGTACTGCCTCCAGGTCCTGGCTATTGGTTCCTCCCACGCAGATGTTTGACTTCTGGCTCAGCACTGGCTCTAGGACCTTGTCTTTTTATGTGTCTGTCCATTTTGGGGCAGCTATTTGCCCAGCCCCCACCCCCAGGCCCAGGTAATACCCTAGGCCTCCAAGGAGAAGATGCTAAGCTGGGCCAGCTTCATCTCCTTTTGCAGCTTTGTGATCTCCCAAAACATTGGCTTCATATTCTTATGCAACAGGTCTTGCTGGATGTAGTAGATGAAAGTGACAAAATTGTACACTAAGTGATCCAAGCTAGAGAGAATGGTGAGGTGTAGTTGTGGCTCTCAAAGTGACAGAGCCAGATGTGGTACTGGCAGGTGTGGACACATACATTGGGGCTGCCACACTTAACTGTGTCCACTCATACTGCGACAGCATCTACAAAGCCATGGGCTAGGTGGTGAGCATTCGTTGTCCTCCAGACTGGCCTACAACAGCACCAAGAAATCCTGCATTATAAAGTCCAGGCAAGGGCCCACATTCCCTGAGTACACCCTTCCAAGGAAGGAACAGGGGGGCTTGTCCATGATATGCAATTCCCTCCAGGCTTAGAATTCAGCAAAAAGGGCCATATCCATCTCCTTGTCCTCCTCATCCATGGCAACGGTATGTCCCGTAGAGGGGCTCACGACTGGGCAGAGGGAGCTGCTAGTGTTTCTGGCCCTTGTGGGGCCCAGTCTTAGCAGGGTTCAGCAGCTGCAAGTGGGGCTCATGGTTGGGAGAGGCTGGATGTGGATGTGATGACTGCTATCTTCAAGGCTGTCACCTCCACGTGCAGCCTGTCAATTCTACCCACCACTTCCTTCAGCAGCTTTTCTGATGCCAACTATTTCATGAGAGCTTCTCATATCATCTTGTGAACTTCCTCAGAAAGTCTGGACATCAGCAACACCTCTAGGTCCTGCTCCAGTGGTTCCTACACCTCCCACAGTTGCTCATGGTCCTCATCTTTCAGCTTCAGCTCCTATGGGCTATATGAGCTCCTCCATCAGGAGCTCAGAGCTCTGCCTTTCTTGCAAATCTCCATGGAGATCCTGTAGGAATACCTGTCAATAATATTAGAGAAGAGCTCCCTCCCAGGTTCCTAATACTGAGCAAGTTCCTTTACCACTCCCAGATCCAGAGATTCTGAAAGTGAAAGACACAGTGCCTTAATAATGCTCATTTTAATAAAATTCTTAAAATGCTGCCTGCCACATAGTGAGTACTCAATAAATGTTACCTACTATCATCATTGTCACCATTATTTCCTCAAGAGTGTGTATCCCCAGTGATAAATTCTGATAAATTTTCACACTAACTTTGGTGGACAGACTTGCCTGGTCATACCTGAATATGCCATGTTTCCAGATTTTCTTGCCAGTATCTACATGGGCAATTTAACAGAAACTGGTATGATAATCTTGCTACAGTGCAGCATAAAAACTGCTCACTCAGGTCATGATCCTGGAGTCCCTGGATCGAGTCCTGCATCGGGCTCCCTGCTCGGCGGGGAGTCTGCTTCTCCCTCTGACCCTCCCCCCTCTCATGTACTGGCTCTCTCTCATTCTCTCTCTCTCAAATAAATAAATAAAATCTTAAAAAAAAAAAAAAAAAAAAAACTGCTCACTCAGCTTCAGCCATATTAGCTTCCTCAGTATCCCTGAAAGCACATTCCTGCCTCAGGGCTTCAGGGCAGTGATTCCATCATAAACCCCATTTGAGCCACATAGAACCTAATTAATCCAGTAACTTCCAAAGAGCAGATATGAAAAAAAAGTGGCTTTAAGAAAATGTATTTTCCTTGGCATAGAATTTGCCATTTTAGATAAAGCCATAAATTTTTTACATAAACATTACAGTGCTAATATTTCAAAGGAAATCTCATTTATTCTGGCTCTAGAAGGATTTTGAATAAGTTTCCATAAGCAGGTAGAAAAACGTGGGATGTAGTCTAAATACACCTAAAGAATAAAATTTCTTGTCTATAAAATGAAATAAAACTACAGAAAGAAAGTTATTCCATTCAACTATAATTTTCCAATATAAATGTGTCACAATTTACATATCTGAAAAGAGATGTACAAAAACAACTGGTATTATTGTGACACATCTAAAAGAATTACAGATGTAAAACAATGTGTGCCCAACATGTAAAAAAATATACACCTCAAGATTCCTTGAATGAAGCGAAGGAGCAAACCATGGATATCTATGGAAGAGCATTGCAAGCCAGGGAACTGAGTATCAAGGCCCTGAGGCAGGAATGTGCTTTCAGGGACACTGAGGAAGCTAGTGTGGCTGAAGCTGAGTGAGCAGTTTTTATGCTGCACTGTAACAAGATTATCATACTGTTTCTGTTAAATTGCCCACGTAGATACTGGCAAGAAAATCTGGAAACAAAGCATATTCAGGTATGACCAGGCAAGTCTGTCCACCAAAGTTAGTGTGAAAATTTATCAGAATGTATCACTGGGGAAAACATGGACAGGATTCTTAGGAGAACACCAACAGTAATCCCAAATTCAGCTGTCCAGGCGCTGACTGTTGATTGTGCGGGACAAATCCAATTAGCACCCACCCTAATGCCTCCTTGAAAGTGCTGGGCTTAGTCCACAATCACAGCTTACAGTGGGCATAGGTGTTATATTAAGGATGTTGTGCCAAGAAAGGAAGCAGTACCTAGAACTCTTCCCCAGAGAGGTGAAGTGTCTTGTCTCTGCTGCCTACAACTGGAACTCCTTTCCCCACCCTGGCAAACAACAAAATCCCTAATCTGACAAAATGAAACATGGGCAAGTCTAAACATTTCCCTTCTCCTTTCATCAGGATTTAAATGATCTGAACAGAGGCCTATGAACTCTCTGAGAGACCCATCTCATTCCCCATAGTGGGCAAACAAAGACTTCTGCTCTATAAAGTAACAGAGAAAAGTCATGTACAGTAGGTTCAAAGCAAAGGGACAAATGTGGGAAATGAAATGTAGCTCCCTTTATGGAAGGGCCACAAGGCAAGAATATCTTTGGCTGACAGTCTAAGGACATTCAAGGTAACACTCCATCTATTCATCCATTCAAAAACTATGAAGTGTAAGAGCTGGGAGACAACGGGGAACAACACCTTCTGGTCCCAGTGTTCATCCGAGGGTGAGGGCAGAACATAAATAAGTAAACAACAATTAAATAGTTACAAGTTATAAAAGAACTAGAATGCAGGCGAAAAGGGTGCTATAATAAAGGCAAATGGGTACGTACTCTTTCTTGAGATACTATGGGTCACAGAAAGCCACACAGAAACTGACATCGGTAGTAGTACTAATAGTAATAGGGACGAAAATAATACTAGCAGCTAAAATTTACCTGGCACATAGAGTGTACCAGGAAATTGTTACATGCTTTTTAGGGATTATCTCATTTATTCTTACATAATATAATTGTACAGTTTTATCCCCATTTTGTAGATGAAAATACAGGCATTGTTAATTTTTCCAAAGCCATTCGGACAAATTGTAAGGAGAGCTGGGATTTCAACTATCAATTTGCATCTAGATCACATATTCCTCATCATTTTGTCATAAGGTTTGGACTTTAATGATGAGAAAAACAGTTCAGGTAGAGAGACTGGAAAGCTCACAGACCTCAAGGCTGAAAATGTCAGACAGGTACCAGAAACTGAAAGAAGGCCAGAGTGAGGAAGTGAGTGTTCTTAGATGAGGCTCAATGTTAGGCCAGGGCCAGAACACACAGGGAGGACTATAAAGATTGGTAAAGAGTTTGGATATTACTATAAACACAAAGGATTTCAAGCTGGAGAGTGGCATGATATAATTTGTGATTATATGTTTCTTTGTTTTTATTATTAGAGCTGCCAAGTAGAAAATGAATCAGAAAGGGGCCAGAACAGACTGACAGTTAGGTCATTATAATCACAGTCCAGGTCACAGATGGTGCTGGAATGTGTAGTAATTAAAGGCATCATGTTAGGAAGAAAATCCTCTGTTTCTCTATCTTAGCCTCTGATCAAAACTTAAAATCTAGTAAATTTTTAATCTGTAACTTCAGTACAAATAAATGATAAAATCTTCTATTTTTTTTTATGTACACAAATGGGAAAATTCACAAGGTTAGTATAAAGATCAAATATAATACTATATGGAAGAGACCTATACAAATGCAATTTACCTTTGTATTTTAAATTTAGACCAAGCAAATTAGATGTGAGTGAGTCAAAAATTTATAAGGCATTATTTTTATTATTAACCATTTTCTCAGTATTAGTACTCCAAGATGGTTAATATTGCCCTGGAGACTTTCCAGAGTATACATTTCATGGAAAGGAGAAATAAAAATCTCTATTTATAATACAACATGAAAGAAGAAAGTTGTATTTTAAAATACGCCCTTACAATATTCGTAATTAAAATAGCTGCCAATCCCGCATCGGGCTCCCTGCTCGGCGGGGAGTCTGCTTCTCCCTCTGACCCTCCTCCCTCTCATGCTCTCTGTCTCTCATTCTCTCTGTCTCAAATAAATGAATAAAATCTTTAAAAAATAATAATAATAAAAAAATAAAATAGCTGCCAAAATGAACATTCAATTTTTTTTTTATCTCTTTTCCTTTGCATCTTGTAATAGCAGCTCGGTGGAAGTAACCATTTCAGCCTCCAAATGAAATAAATTTGGATAACTGGAGCCCAGTCAATTGCCATTCCACTCTACTACAAATGGAGAAAATAATATATTTAACTAAACAGGGCACAAAAATGTATCATGTCAGTCTCTATTCATGTCAGAATATCTGAAGTTCATCAATATAAATAATGTTTGTATTCATATTATAAATGCATAAAAATAATTTATGCTATTTGGAAATTTTAAAATGTGAGATAGATAAGCAGATGAATGCTTTCTAAACCAAAAAGTTGGAGGAAGTAATATAAATAATTTCAGTAGATATTAGTATAATATTCCAGATATACAACTTCTTCAATATTAGTAGAAACTATGGATGATTTCTTTAAGTTTACTTTTCAAGAAGCTTTTTCCAATCTGGATTTATATAATATTCCCTTGGTGATATCACTAAGAAATTCTAAGATAAATATTAACAGTCATATTATATTCATGAATCACTTTATACATTAGATTTGATCAGTACATTTGTCTCTAAATTTTTGGCTTCATTTATTGACAGGGGCACCTGGGTGGCTCAGTCAGTTAAGCATCTGACTCTTGATCTCAGCACAGGTCTTGATCTCAGGGTTGTGAATTCAAGCCCTGTGTTGGGCTCCACACTGGGCATGGAGACTACTTAAAAAATAATAATAATAAGTAAAAATTAAAAAAAAAAAAAAAAAGAACTCTCAGAGCCCCTATTACATGAACTTCCAGGCACAGAAGAAAATTTACTGATCTCTAAAACCCCATGCTTTAATAACCTTCTCCTCTTTCTGAAATGCCTTCCACCTAATAATCTCCCATTCATTCCTCAAGATACAAATAAAATCTCACGGAACCTTATTCCTTTGGGTTCCAATTGCACCTAAAGTGTATTTCTGTAACCTTACCAAGCATTCTATTATCAGTTCTCTGCTTGTCTCTCTCATTAGTCCAGGAACTCCACAGGAGCCATGACTGTCTTTATATCTACTATATCTGCTGAATGAAAAATGAACAAAGGTATAGCCTACTCAGATGAAACAGAGCAAGACCCTTACTTTCCTTTTTCTAAATATATTTTAGTTAACACAGTTCAAGATCATATATGCTTTCTTTTGGGCAGGTGCAAAAAGAAAGCCTTTTTCAAGGCCCAAGCCTTATTCACATACATAACTATAATTTTTTCATTATATCTGAAAGCAAAATAATCAAAACAGACAAGCAAATGACTTCTACGCTTGACCTTAATCAATCCAATCGCTCTTTCCAGTATGTTAAAATCTTTCAGGATATTGAAAAGTTCATTGTATTAGCTATCTTTCCCATTTTCCAAAGGCCTACCTGAGGCTACATAAATTTGCTATTTGCAATTGCTTAGCCCTACTTGTGACAGAGAGTACATGCTTACTCAGCATTCATTGCTAGCTACCAGTTTAGCAAGGCACAAAAATCTAATTTGAAAATCATTTCCTTCAGAACTTGGGGAAAATTTTCCATTGTCCTCTAATATCTAAGGATTTTGCTGATAAGTTAAAATGCTTTCTTGTGTAGCTTTTCTTCCTTTCTAATCGTAGAGGATATGCTCTGGATCCTTAGTGCTCTAAAGTTTCACAATAATGTATCTGAATGTGCTTCTTTTTCTCATTTATTATAGTAACATCAAACAGGCTCTTTTAATATCCACAGCTATGACACCTCATTTCCTTGAAAGCCCTGTCTCCATTGGTCTTCTCGCATCTTCACAATCCACTCCCCAAGGTCACACCTTGTCTGATTACCTTGTCTTTATCAGAATCTCTGAACCCTGACATCAACATCTCATTCATTCTTTGACCACCACCTTTTGTTCTTCTAGTTCAACTGTTGTTCTACAACTCCCACTATGACACTTCTTCAACCTTATTAAGACTCGTGACCCATGGACCCCATTAATTTTTCACCATGTATCAATTTTCTCTAATCATTATTTCTCTTCTTAACAGCTTAGATTTGGTAGTCCATTATTATAATCAGTCTCACAAAAAATATTTTACTTGCAATTAGCTATTTCAAAGTCCCATTCCTGACTTTAGTTGCTCAGATGCTAGCTAGTAAACAAATCACTGCCAGAGAAAATTGTCTTGGGATGACTTGGTTTCACTTCAAAATTCAGGATTTGAAACTTTAATGGGTACTCAAAATTGCCTTATCCTTTCATAAGCTTGCTTTCTTATTCTCCAAGACACCAATATCATAACTTTTTTTCCAATTTAGACACCACCAGAGCTCCTTCATCATCCCAACAACAAATCTACAAAATCTCGCTGGACCTACCTCCAATCTCTCCTGTCACAGTAAAGTTACAAAGGCCTATCCTTCAATTTCCCCTGTCCCCAACCTCTGCAACCCACATCCTTTCTCCTTCTCAAGGACTTCATTGCTTTGTGAGTCCCCTTCTTTTTCCTGATCATGAGCCTCTCCCACTGAACTCAATCTTTTCAATTATTACTGAAGCATGTTCTAATAGTGATCATTTTAAAACAAAACAAGGGTGCCTGTGTGGCTCAGTCGGTTAAGCATCTGCCTTCAGCTCAGGTCAGGATCCCAGGGTCCTGAGATCGAGTTCCACATCAGGCTCATAGCAGGGAGCCTGCTTCTCCCTCTGCTCTGCCTGCTCTGTCTGCCACTCCCCCTGCTTGTGCTCTCTCTCTCTCTGTTAAATAAATAAATAAATAAATAAATAAATAAATAAATAAATAAATAAATAAATAAAATCTTTTTTAAAAAATTTTTTAACAAATAAAACAAAACCCACAACTCCTTCCAGCTACATCTCACTTCTGAATTACTAAGTGCTTTTATTTTTTTTTTAAGACTTAAAAAAAAAAGACTTTATTTATTTATTTGAGGGGAAAGGCAGAGTGAGGGGGGAAGCAGGCTCTCAGCTGAGCAGGGAGCCCAACTTGGGGCTGGATCCCAGGGCCCTGAGATCATGACCTGAGCCGAAGGCAGACACCTAACTGAATGAGCCACCCAGGAGCCCTTTGGTTGTCCAATTCTTAGTGAAAATACTAGATACTAAAAACTTGCAACAGTAGATACTCTAAATTTATCCCTGGATTAAGATGCTGCTCAGACTGCACTGATGTGGGCTGAGACAGTATTATATTCAGTAAATTGAGTTCATCATTATTTTTAAAGCTCTATGAAATTTGTTACTCATAAGTTGTAATTACATAACATTATAATTATAAAAATAAGCTATAGAGACATTACTGAAGAAGTCGTCCTTGTGAATTCAGAAATTTCATTCTGGACTCAGAATCAAAAAAGGCTATGCATCTCCTAAGCAACTTATTTGATTTTATCCTTTGAACATTCTGACAATTGGAACTCAAATGTTTTCTTATTACTTTGAGTCTGCACCCTATCGACTGAACAGTATACGTTTCTGAGTGTTAATCTTATTCATATCTTTATTAATTTCCTGCTCTTATTTTCTCTCTCTGTTTCCTTCAACTATTTATTTTCACCTTTCATATTTTAGAAACGTGTAAACTATTTTTAATCCTTAAAGAAACAAGTGGAAATAAGGCAAGGTACAAATAGATATAGTAGAGATAAAGATCAAAATAGAAACAGAGGGGAACATGGGTGGCTCAGCTGGTTGAGCATCCATCCGACTCTTGATTCTGGCTCAAGTCATGATCTCAAGGTCCTGAGAACAAGTCCCACATCAGGCTCCATGCTCAGCAGGGAGTCTGCTTGAGATTCTCTCCCTCTCCCTCTGCCCCTCCCCCAGCTCATGTGCACTCTCTCTCTCTCTCTCTCAAATAAATAAATTAATTTAAAAAATGAAACAACTAATGAATTGTTGAACAGTACATCAAAAACTAATGATGTGTTATATATTGGCTAATTGAACATAAGAAGGAAGGGAAGAAGAAAGAAAGAAAGAAAGAAAGGAAGGAAGGAAGAAAGGAAGAAAGGAAGAAAGAAAGAAAAAAATAGAAACAGATAAGAAACACCAAGAAAAACAGAGAGAAAGGAAGAGAGAGGAGGAGAGGGAGGTGGCAGTGTTTGTTGTGTGAGGGAATAAGTCACTGGAAATGGAGCTTAAGAAAGTGGCATGGCAGGCATATATACACATTTAGGTAATGGCATATTCCTTCTGAAATCCCACTGTACTGAATCAGTAAAAATAATCAACTTTCAAGTACAAATATTTATAATTCTGATTATAAAAATATTTGATCTCATAAAATTTGACCTGTCTTATTATTTTTAACAATTTTTCAGAGGTATAACTGACATACAAAAAACTGCATATATTTAATGTATACAATTTGATGAATTTGGACATATGCATATACTGGTAAAACTATCACTACAATCAAGGTAACAAACATAGCCATCACCTGTCTTACTACTTTCAGTTTAGAACTCTGGAAATCATTTTCAGAAATTTCTCTAGTGAAGAGTGTTTCTCCTAAGTATTTTTATCTTCAACACTTTGTTTTTCCAGAATTCACATAATAAACTCTGATTACATTGAAGCACCATTCTATTTTCTGAAAATAAAAACCTATTCAGTTCCCCCAGAGAATGTGATTTGATATCTTAGCCAATGAACTTCATTTGCTTTTCTCTTGTCTGCTTTGGCTGATCTATAACTAATCAGGAAATTGAACTAAAATTACCATCAGCACACTTCAAGGCTTGGTTAATTATCAGGCAGGTTTTAAAAAGAGATGAATATGTGGAGCCCACAGAAAATACTACCCAATATCCAAAGGCAACTTACAAAGCACTTGACAGTTTACTAGGGAAAAAATACTGGGTTCTTTCCATATGTAGGATTTTTTTCTGTCAATTCAGATTTCTAAACCAAAAACTATGTGCCTGTTTCATAAAAAAGAAAGATGCCAAACACAGACTGGGTAGAAATTACTTCATTCCTTTCTTAGGGAGGAACACTCTGATACAGCACGAGAGAGCACCAACATCTGCCTCAACCCCAGAAAACTACTCTCTTCATACCTACCTCCCTTTATCACCGAAGGGCACTCCCTAGGTAGAATTCTGTGTGTCACTGAAGCCAAAAAACCTTCAAGGAATTGTAATAGCTACTACTCAGGTTTCAGGTTACATAGCTCATTTGGTTCCCTATTTAAAAGGTCCTGTCTTATTACATTATTTAGTCTGTCTGCCCATTCTATGGCTATGAAGGCATTGCCATATATTCAGATGAATGTGAGAAAATCAGTTATATATCTGGATATTTGGTGAAATTTAGAAATGATAAGGTAATCATGGGCAACAGCTATGCTCTAAGAGTTACCTTATCTAAAAAAGAACAAATTAGGACATAAGTATTCCCACTTGCATCAAGAATAACTTTTTGCCTTTTTTTAATAATCTCAATTTCAGATTCATCATTACAGCATTATCAAATGAAGTTGAACAGATGTGTACAATTTCCCAAGGAAATGTTGGCAATATTTTTTTTAGTTTAAAGAGAACAGTTTAACAAAGAGAAATGTACTAAAATAATTCCATCATCCAACTGAAGATTAAATCTAATCAAAACAAAATGGTGCCAATGCAAAAAGCACTGCAATCATAACCAATCAAAAAGACCATGAAAAGTACAGAATCCTCTCATTCTTTTAAGAATTATCTTTGATTTCTATGCCTTATTCTAGAATTGTTAGTTGTATCCAAGTCTATTTCACCAGCCCCCAATCTATATATTCCAAAACTGTAACATTGTTAGTTTCTAAAATAGGGATGTGTTTATATTCCTCCTGCTAACACCTTCATTTTTCAAAAGGGATATGTCCCTATTTTACTATATCTTCTGATGATGCAAGAAATAACCAACTAAAACTGCAAATGCATAAAGTAGAAAGTGGAAGCCCATTTCACAAACTTCAGGGATTTTAAAATTGGAGTGTACTCAGCCAAACTTTTTTAACATATAAATATCAATATATGCATTTATTCACACTAATACCCTTAGTGTTCCTAAAATTTGTTAAACACTATTTTCTTAATATTTACTTTATTTCCATGAAGGTGTATATAACTCAATGAGTTTAGCAGCTTCAGTAACCCACATACATCAAAAGTCAGTTTTACATTGAGTAGTTTCAACTATTATTCTCAGATGAAGCAACCAAATCAACAATATTTACATCTGAAATTCAAACTTGACTACATAATTACTCTTTTCATTCTACTGAGATTAGTGTCAGCAGAAGCTTCACACTTTCACCTTCATTTTTGCCAATATCCAAAAGGAGGATGTATGAATATAGATACACACACAAATTAATTCCAGTTTCTAATAGTTCCTAAAACCTAGTTCACCATATACCTATCTCAACAATATTTTCAATTCTTTAAATTTCTCTCTCAAACTCTCCTAATCCCCAAAACCAAAGTTACATATCTCTAATAAAACAGGATCCTATCTTCATAACTTTTATGTCCTAAATACTTAATACCATGGCTCTTTGTTTTCAATAACGAACTGAACATATCCTTTGCAGAAATTCATGATGTGATGATGATCTGTGATGTAGTGTTCTCAATGGACAATTTCAAAAGCAGTAATACCATAGTTTTACTTACGAGAGGTTTTAGAAGCAAGAAGAGTAACTCGGGAACCTCCTAAGAAGTGAAAACCCATTACATTCACCTGATCATCTTCTGACTGATTGGCAAAGCCTACAAAGAAAATTAAAAAAAAAAAAAAAATCACCTTACATAACCACAAAGAAAAACACTTAATGTTTGAAATAGGAAGTTTAGTTGATGGCAAGTATTTTTTATGTTACCAGTCATGCTGAAAGTCCATATATAAATTAATATATAAGCTGATTTCCATGGTAATTCCCAATTGCTTAAATCTCTCCCTCACAATAACATTCTTAAATCATTTAATTTCCTTCCTTCTACTGCTTCATTCTAGGTTTGAGGCAGGAAATGCACAAGATAAACCTCAAACACCTGTCACACCAGAAAGCAAGGAAACTATCACTGACTAGCAGAGTAGTATGAAAATAAAAGCGAACTTAAAGAGATTA
This sequence comes from Mirounga angustirostris, assembly GCF_029215605.1. Taxonomy (NCBI): domain Eukaryota; kingdom Metazoa; phylum Chordata; class Mammalia; order Carnivora; family Phocidae; genus Mirounga; species Mirounga angustirostris. The sequence goes on from NW_026991720.1 coordinate 43,351,391, forward strand.
CTGGCCAGAGATGAAAATATTTGAGTATCAAAAAAGTGAAACACATCAAAAATATCTAAAGGCATGTGTTCATATTGATCTAAAAACAGAAAAGGCCAAATGCTCACTAAAGGAGGCTTCTAGAGAATCAACTCAATATTTTAAAAATCAGTAAGACAGAGCAGAGCAAGTTGGCGGAGGAGTAGGAGACCTGGATATCATCTGGTCCCAGGAATTCAGCTTGGATAGAGATCAAACCATTTGGAAGACCTACGAACTCAACAGGAGATCGAAGAAAACAATAGCAGCAACTCTCTGAACAGAACAGCGACCACTTTCTGGAAGGTAGGACGTGTGGAGAAGTGAATCTGAGGCGATATTCGGGAGGATAGACGGCGGGGGAGGGAGCCTCCGGCGGCCGCTACTGGCAAGTGATAGAGCCGTGGAGCACAAAATCGGAACTTTTAGAAGTCAGCTCCGCCGAGGGACGTCACTCTGGTGGCTAAGCGGGGAGTGGAACCCTCCGGGACAGTGTGGTCTCAGGACCCTCGGGGTCACAGAAAGACCGGGGGTGCCTGAGTGCAGCAGAGCTCCCAGGTATCAGAGCGGGGAAGCCGGCTGCAGAGACGGAGCCGAGGGGCGGGCTCTCAGCTTGGGGTGGCCATAAACCGTGATCCGCGGCACAGTCAGGCCAATGCTCTTCCAGCAGGGACCCAACAAGCGGCAGATCTGGGGAGACTCCCCTTCCTCCCCCAGGAGGAGCAGCGCGGGAGCACAGCACAGGGATCTGCGGGGTTTGGAGACTCCACATGGGGTCGGGTGCCAGAGATAGAAACACTCGGTCACAGGCCGGGTGAGCACGGAGTGCGGCCGGAGACTGGGGAGATGGGAGTGACTGACTGCTTTTCTCTGGGGGCTCACTGAGGAGTGGGGCCCCGAGTTCTCAGCTCCTCCGGGGCAGAGATTGGGAGGCCGCCATTTTCACTCTCTTCCTCTGAAGCTGTACAGAAAGCTCGCAGGGAACAAAAGCTCCCGAGAGCAAACCCGAGCAGTTTACTTAGCCGGGATGGCAAGGGTGGGGCAATTCCGCCTCCAGCAAAGACATTTGGGAACCACGGCAACAGTCCCCTACCCCAGAAGATCAGCCAGACCAGCCAGCCAAGACCAAGTGTACCAATCAATGAGAACGGCAGAACTCCAGCGCTAGGGGAATACTGCACATAGAATTCATGGCTTTTTTACCATGATTCTGTAGTCTTTCAAAGTTAATTTTTTAACTGTATTTTCTCTTTTTTTTTTAATTTTTCTTTTTCCCTTTTTCAACCAACATCTTATCAATCCCTTTTTTAAAAAAAAATATTTTTTATTTTTCATTTTTAGAGTTATATTTTATCCTTTCACTGTAGTTACCCTTATTTTTGGTGTATATATATATAAGTTGTTCTCTCTTTAAAATTTTGAGATATAGTTTCTTCTAACAGATCAAAATATACCCTAAATCTCTAGTGTATGGCTTTGTTATAGTCTCCTGCCTGATCACATTCTCTCCCTTTTTTTTTTAAATCCTCTTCTTTCTTTTTTCAACCAACTTTTTATCTTATCAATTTCTTTTATAAAATCTTTTATACTTTTCATCTTTTTTTTTTTTAAAGATTTTATTTATTTATTTGACACAGAGAGAGAAAGCACAAGTAGGTAGAGAGGCAGGCAGAGAGAGAGGCAGAAGCAGGCTCTCCAATGAGCAGGGAGCCCGATGCGGGACTCGATCCCGGGACTCCAGGATCATGACCTGAGCCGAAGGCAGTCGCTTAACCAACTGAGCCACCCAGGCGCCCTATACTTTTCATCTTTACAGTCATATTCCATCCCTTCATCATATTAACCCTTATTTTTGTACATATATGAGTTTTTCTTTCTTTAAAATTTTGGGAGGCACTTTCTTCTAACAGACCAAAATACGCCCAAAAGTTAGCGTACGGCACTGATCTATGCACCAGCCTGATCATATTTGATCATATTCTGTTTTTTTGTTTCGTTTTGTTTTTGATTGTTTTTATCTTTTTCTTTTCATTTTTCTTTCTTTTTCTTTTTTCTTTCTTTCCCTTTCTATTCCCCTGGTTTCAGGTCTTTTCTGATTTGTTTAGTGTATATATTTTCTGGGGACGTTGTTACCCTGTTAGCATTTTGTTCTCTCATTCATTTATTCTCCTCTGGACAAAATGACAAGATGGAAAAAATCACCTCAACAAAAAGAACAAGAGGCAGTACTGACTGCCAGGGACCTAATCAATACGGACATTAGTACAATGTTGGAACTAGAGTTCAGAATGGTGATTTTAAAGATACTAGCTGGCTTGAATAAAGCATGGAAGTTATTAGAGAAACCCTTTCTGGAGAAATAAAAGAACTAAAATCTAACCAAGTCAAAATCAAAAAGGCTATTAATGAGGTGCAATCAAATATGGGGGCTCTAACTGCTACGAAAAATGAGGCAGAAGAGAGAATTAGCGATACAGAAGACCAAATGATGGAAAATAAAGAAGCTGAGAAAAAGAGAAATAAACAACTACTGGATCATGAGGGCAGAATTCGAGAGATAAGCGATACCATAAGACGAAACAACATTAGAATAATTGGGATCCCAGAAGAAGAAGAAAGAGAGAGAGGGGCAGAAGGTATATTGGAGCAAATTATAACAGAGAACTTCCCTAATCTGGGGAAGGAAACAGGCATCAAAATCCAGGAGGCACAGAGAACCCCTCTCAAAATCAATAAAAATAAGTCAACACCCCGACATCTAATAGTAAAAGTTATGAGTCTCAGAGACAAGGAGAAAATCCTGAAAGCAGCTCGGGACAAGAGATATGTAACCTACAATGGTGGAAACATTAGATTGGCAAAAGACCTATCCACAGAGACCTGGCAGGCCAGAAAGGACTGGCATGATATATTCAGAGCACTAAATGAGAAAAATATGCAGCCAAGAATATTATATCCAGCTAGGCTGTCATTGAAAATAGAAGGAGAGATGAAAAGCTTCCAGGACAAACAAAAACTAAAGGAATTTGCAACCACAAAACCAGCCCTACAAGAAATCCTGAAAGGGCTCCTCTAAGCAAAGAGAGACCCTAAAAGCAACATAGACCAGAAAGGAACACAGACAATATACGGTAACAGTCACCTTACAGGCAATACAATGGCACTAAATTCCTATCTTTCATTAGTTACCCTGAATGTAAATGGGCTAAATGCCCCAATCAAAAGACACAGGCTATCAGATTGGATTAAAAAACAAGACCCATCAATATGCTGTCTGCAAGAGACTCATTTTAGACCCAAAGACACCCCCAGATTGAAAGTGAGGGGGTGGAAAACCATTTACCATGCTAATGGACACCAAAAGAAAGGTGGGGTGGCAATCATTGTATCAGACAAATTAGATTTTAAACCAAAGACTATAATAAGAGATGAGGAAGGACACTATATCCTACTTAAAGGGTCTGTCCAACAAGAAGATCTAACAATTGTAAATATCTATGCCCCTAACACAGGAGCAGCCAATTATATAAGGCAATTAATAACAAAAGCAAAGAAACACATCGACAACAATACAATAATGGGGGGGGGACTTTAACACCCCCTCACTGAAATGGACAGATCATCTAAGCAAAAGATCAACAAGGAAATAAAGACTTTAAATGACACACTGGACCAAATGGACTTCACAGATATATTCAGAACATTCCATCCCAAAGCAACAGAATACACATTCACCTCTAGTGCCCATGGAACATTCTCCAGAATAAATCACATCCTAGGTCACAAATCAGGTCTCAACCAGTACCAAAAGACTGGGATCTTTCCCTGCATATTTTCAGACCACAACTCATACAGGAATTCAGTAAAGTGGCAGGATATAAAATCAATGCACAGAAATCAGTGGCATTCCTATACACCAACAACAAGACAGAAGAAAGAGAAATTAAGGAGTCGATCCCATTTACAATTATACCCAAAACCATAAGATACCTAGGAATAAATCTAACCAAGAGGCAAAGGATCTGTACTCAGAAAACTATAAAATACTCATGAAAGAAATTGAGGAAGACACAAAGAAATGGAAAAACGTTCCATGCTCATGGATTGGAAGAACAAATACTGTGACGATGTCAATGCTACCTAGAGCAATCTACACATTCAATGCAATCCCTATCAAAATACCATCAGCTTTTTTCAGAGAAATGGAACAAATAATCCTAAAATTTTATGGAACCAGAAAAGACCCCGCATAGCCAGAGGAATGTTGAAAAAGAAAGCAAAGCTGGCGGCATCACAATTCTGGACTTCCAGCTCTATTACAAAGCTGCCATCATCAAGACAGTGTGGTACTGGTACAAAAACAGACACATAGATCAATGGAACAGAATAGAGAGCCCAGAAATGGACCCTCAACTCTATGGTCAACTCATCTTTGACAAAGCAGGAAAGAATGTCCAATGGAAAAAACACAGTCTCTTCAACAAATGGTGTTGGGAAAATTGGATAGCCACATGCAGAAGAATGAAACTGGACCATTTCCTTATACCACACACAAAAATAGACTCCAAATGGTTGAAAGACCTCAATGTGAGTCAGGAATCCGTCAAAATCCTAAAAGAGAACACAGGCAGCAACCTCTTCGACCTCAGCTGCAGCAAATGCCTCCTAGAAACATTGCCAAAGGCAAGGGAAGCAAGGGCAAAAATGAACTATTGGGACCTCATCAAGATAAAAAGCTTTTGCACAGCAAAAGAAACAGTCCACAAAACCAAAAGACAACCGACAGAATGGGAGAAGATATTTGCAAATGACATATCAGAGAAAGGGCTAGTATCCAAAATCTATAAGGAACTTCTTAAACTCAACACCCAAAGAACAAATGATCCAATCAAGTAATGAGCAGAAGACATGAACAGACATTTTTCCAAAGAAGACATGCAAATGGCCAACTGACACATGAAAAAGTGCTCAACATCGCTCAGCATCAGGGAAATCCAAATCAAAACCCCAATGATATCATTCACACCAGTCAGAATGGCTAAAATTAACAAGTCAGGAAATAACAGATGTTGGCGGGGATGTGGAGAAAGGGGAACCCTCCTACACTGTTGGTGGGAATGCAAGCTGGTGCAGCCACTCTGGAAAACAGTATGGAGGTTCCTCAAAAAGTTGAAAATAGAGCTACCCTATGATCCAGCAATTGCACTCCTGGGTATTTACCACAAAGATACAAATGTAGTGATTCGAAGGGGTACGTGCACCCTGATGTTTATAGCAGCAATGTCCACAATAGCCAAACTGTGGAAAGAGCCAAGATGTCCATCGACAGATGAATGGATAAAGAAGAAGTGGTATATATATATACAATGGAATATTATGCAGTCATCAAAAGGAGTGAAATCTTGCCATTTGCAACGACGTGGATAGAACTGGAGAGTGTTATGCTGAGCAAAATAAGTCAATCAGAGAAAGACATGTATGAGATGACCTCACTGATATGAGGAATTCTTAATCTCAGGAAACAAACTGAGGTTTGCTGGAGTGTGGGGAGGTGGGAGAGATGGGGCAGCTGGGTGATAGACATTGGGGAGGGTATGTGCTATGGTGAGTGCTGTGAATTGTGCAAGACTATTGAATCACAGATCTGTACCTCTGAAACAAATAATACAATACATGTTAAAAAAAAAAAAAAGAAAATAGCAGGAGGGGAAGAATGAAGGGGGGAAATCGGAGGGGGAGAAGAACCATGAGAGATGATGGACTATGAAAAACAAACTGAGGGTTCTAGAGGGGAGGGGGGTGGGAGGATGGGTTAGCCTGGTGATGGGTATTAAAGAGGGCACGTTCTGCATGGAGCACTGGGTGTTATACACAAACAATGAATCATGGAACACTACATCAAAAACTGATGATGTAATGTATGGTGATTAAATAACGTAATAAAAAAATAATAAAATAAAAATAAAAATCAGTAAGAAAAAGAACCAAACATTTATCCAGATGATCCTACTCCAACTACACCACATAGCCAATAGTAGATAAGGGAAAAGTTCTCTGGACAGAAATAACCTAGCAAAATATTAAAGAAAGCTTGAAAGAAATAGATATCATCAATTTTCAACCTCAAGAAATTTAATAGATCTCAGATTAAAATCAATGGTTGTTACCATACAAAAAAAGAGAGAGAGAGATACAAACAGGTAATATGTACTCCCTGCTGAAAGTATATACTACCAATTCATGGAAGCAGTGTGGCCAAAATAATCAATCCTGACTCTAATACCTCTAGATACAACTACCAGTTAACAGGCAATAAAATGGACAGAGAAAATATTAAACATCACAGGGATGTAATCAGCAAAATTCAGAGTGTGGGAAATTCACAGGAAAAAATCATCTTACTCTTTAACAAATCAACTGCAAATTAAAAATAGAAGTGGGAAACCTATAGAAAAAGAGATTAAAAATTCATATCAAAATTTGCAATAAATGAACCACATTTGAATCCTGACTCGAAAACAAATAAAAATTATAACAATGAAGACTTTCACTTCAGGCCAAGATGAAGAAACTAGGGCCAAATTTACCCTTCTACTTACAACAACTAAAAAATGGGACAAAATATATGAAACGTTTCTGAAGACACTGGAGACCAGGAAAAAAGTGAACAAAGAACAAAGTGAGCCCTATGATTGCCGCAGCCTACTGCCTAGAGAAAATTTCCAAGACGCAACACAGGGAGGGGAAACTCAGGTGCAACCTAACATTCTGCCCAAGTTGAAGACACAGAGTTGGGAGTCTAGGAAGGCTAAAGTATTAAAAGTTCACAGGGCAGAGTGTCATACAGGAGACAGCTACAAAGAGAAAAAAAATTTTGAAAAAATAATGACCAAAATATTCACAAATTGGATGAAAATTATAAACTACAGGTCAAAAAATCTTAACAAACCCCAAGCATAAGAAAAATAAAAATAAAACAAGGGGCGCCTGGGTAGCTCAGATGGTTAAGCATCCCACTCTTGATTTCGGCTCAGGTCATGATCTCAGGGTCCTTAGAATGAACGAGCCCCACATCAGGCTCCATGCTCAGCAGGGAATCTGCTCAAGATTCTTTCTCTCTCTCTGCCCCCAGGCCCCTGCCCCCCCCCACATACTCTCTCTCACTCAAATAAATCTTTTTTCAAAAAGAAATAAAATTATAGATTAATATCCCTCATGAACACAGATGTAAAAATTCTAAACTAAACATTAGTAAGTTGAATCAAATAGTATATTGAGAGGATAATACAGGGGCGCCTGGGTGGCTCAGTCAGTTAAACATCTGCCTTAGCCCAGGTCATGATCCCGGAGTCCCAGGATTGAGCCCGGCATCAGGCTCCCTGCTCAGTGGAGTCCGCTTCTCCCTCTGCCCCTCACCCCACTCGTGCTCTTTCTCTCTCTCTCTCTCTCTGTCAAATAAATAAATAAAATCTTAAACAAAAAAAAAGGACAATACATCTTTCAGTGTGATTTATATCAAGAATGCACAATTATGCTAAAATCCAAAAATTAATCAATGTATACACTTATGAGCATAGCAAAATATACAGAGTTGTTGAATCACTATCTTGTACATCTGAAACTAATGTAACCTTGTGTCAACTATACTTAAAGTCAAGGGGCGTCTGGGTGACTCAGGTGGTTAAGCATCTGCCTTCAGCTCCAGTCATGATCTCAGGGTCCTGGGATCAAGTCCCATATCCGGCTCTCTGCTCAGTGAGAAGCCTGCCTCTCCTTCTCCCTCTGCCCTCCCCCCTGCTTGTGTGCACGCTCTCTCTCCCTCCCTCTCTCTCAAATAAATAAAATCTTTAAAAAATAAAAATAAGGGGCACCTGGGTGGCTCAGCCATTGGGCATCTGCCTTTGACTCAGGTCACAATCCCAGGGTCCTTAGATAAGAGTCCCACATCGGGCTCCCCGCTCAGGGGGAAGCCTGCTTCTCCCTCTCCCATTCCCCCTGCTTGTTTTCCCTCTCTTGCTGTCTCTCTCTCTCTGTCAAATAAATAAAATCTTTAAAAAATAAATAAAATAAAATAATTTAAAAATTTTTAAGTCAAGAAAAAGTATCAGTTTAATTCACCTATAAATAGCCTAAAGAAGAAAATGATTACAAATATCTCAATTGATGTAGAAAAAGCATTGAGAAAATCCAATATAAAACAAACTCTCGCAAACTTGGTATAGAAGGGAACTTCCTCAAATGGTATAGGACATCTATAGACTACCTACAACTAAAACATACTTAATGGTGAAAGCCTGAACATCCACTCTGCCATTTCTATTCAACATTGTCCCAGAGGTTTTAGCCTAGATAAATGCTAGCAAGAAACAAACAGAATCTCTAGATTGGAAAGGAAGAAGTAAAATGGTTTTCATTTGCAGATAACATAATCTTTATGTAGAAATCTGAATAAATCTACAAAAAAGGCTAGTAGGACCAGTAAGTGGTTTAACAATGTTGCATAATACAAGATCGATATACAAAAGCAGTTGTATATCTATGTATAGGCATATCTCACAGATACTGTGGTTTGGTTCCATATGACCATAATATACCAAATATTGCAATAAAGCATGTCAAATGAATTTTTTGGTTTCTCAGTACATATAAAACTTACATTTACCCTATACTATAGTCTATTAATTATGCAACATTATATCTAAAAATACAATGTACATACCTTAATTAAAAAATACTTCATTGCTAAAAAATGCTAACCATCATCTGAGCTTTCAGCAAGTTGTGACTTTTTGTTGGTGGAGGGTCTTGCCTCAGTATTAATGGCTGCTGACTGATCAGGATGGAGGTTGCTGAAGGTTTGGACAGTTATGACAATTTCTTAAAATAAGGCAACAATGAAGTGTGTCACATCCTTTCAAAAAAGATTTCTCTGTAGCATGCAATGCTGCTTGACAGAATTTTACCCACAGTAGAACTTCTTTCAAAATTGGAGTCAATCCTCTCAAACCCTTCCACTGCTTTATCAACTAAGTTTGTGTAATATTCTAAATCCTTTGTTATCATTTCAACAATCTTCACAGCATCTTCACCAGGAACAGATTCCATCTCAAGAAACCACTTTCTTTGCTCATCAGAAAGAAGCAACTCCCCATCCCTTATAAGGATCCCTTTATCATGAGATGGCAGCAATTCAGTCACATCTTCAGGCTCCACTTCTAATTCCAGTTCTCTTGATATTTCCACTACATCTGCAGTTACTTCCTCCACTGAAGTCTTGAACCTCTGCAAGTCACCCATGAGGGCTGAAATCAACTTCTTCCAAACTGCTGCTCATGTTGGTAGCTTGACCTCTTTCCATGAATCACAATGGTTCTGAAATAGTGAATTTTTTCCAGAAGGCTTTCAATTTACTTTTCCCAGATCCATCAGAGAAATCATTCTCTATAGCAGCTACAGCCTTAAGAAATGTATTTTTTAAATAATAAAACTTGAAAGTTGAAATGACTCCTTGATCAATGGCTGCAGAATGGATATTGTGTTAGCACGCATGAAAACAACATTAATCTCATTGTCTATCTCCATCAGAGCTCTTGGGTGACCAGGTACATCGTCAATAAGCAGTAATATTTTGAAAGGAATTTTTTTTTTCTGAGCAGTAGTTCTCAACAGTGGGTTTAAAATATTAAGTTAGCAGGGTGCCTGGGTGGCTCAGTCATTAAGCATCTGCCTTCGGCTCAGGTCATGGTCCCAGGGTCCTGGGATCGAGCCCCGTATCGGGCTCCCTGCTCCATGGGAAGCCTGCTTCTCCCTCTCCCACTCCCCCTGCTTGTGTTCCCTCTCTCACTGTGTCTCTCTCTGTCAAATAACTAAATAAAATCTTAAAAAAAATAAAATAAAATATTAAGTGAGCCATGTTGTAAACAGAAGTGCTGTCATCCAGGCTTTGTTGTTTAATGCATAGAGCACAGGCAGAGTAGACTTAGCATAATTCTTAAGGGTCCTAGGATTTTTGGAACAGTCAGTGAACACTGACTTCAACTTAATCATTAGGTGCATTAGTCCCTAACAAGAGAGTCAGCCTGTCCTATGAAGCTTTGAAGCCCAGCACTGACTTCTCCTCTCTATGAAAGTCCTAGATGGCATCTTCTTCCAATATCAGGCTGTTACATTTACACTGAAAATCTGTTGTTTATTGTAGCCACCTGCATTAATTATCTTAGCTAGATCTTCTGAAAAACTTGCTGCAGCTTCTACATCAGCTCTGCTGCTTCCACTTTGTACATTTACATTATGGAGATGACTCCTTTCCTTAAACCTCATGGACCAACCTCTGCTAAGCAAAATTTTTCTTCTGCAGCTTCCTCACCTCTCTCAGCCTTCATATAATGGAAAAGGGTTAGAACTTAGCCCCAGATTAAGCTTTGGCTTAAGGGACTGCTGTAGCTGGTTTGGTCCTCTATCCAGACCATTCAGACTTTCTCCATATTATCAATAAAGCTGTTTCGCTTTCTTATCATTCATGTGTTCACTGAAGTAGACATTTAATTTCCTTTAAGAACTTTTCCTTTGCATTCACAACTTGGCTAACCATGTGCTGCAAGAGGCCTAGCTTTTGACCTATCCCTGCTTTTGTGATTGCCTTTCTCCTTAAGCTTAATCATTCCTAATTTTTTATTTAAAGTGAGAGACATGTGACTCTTCCACTTAAACACTAAGAGGCCATTATAGGATTATTAATATGCCTAATTTCAATATTGTTGTGTCTCATGGAATAGGAATGCCTGAGGAGAGGCATACAGACAGAGGAATGGCCATGGAGCAGTCAGAACACACACAATATTTACCAATTACGTTTACCACCATAAAGAGGGGTGGTTCATGGTACCCCAAAACAATTACAATAGTAACATCAGAGATCACTGATCACAGATCATCATAACAAATATAGTAACAATAAAAATTTTCAATTACCAAAATGTGACACAGAGACATGAAGTAAACAAATACTGTCGGAAAAATGGTGCCAATAGACTTGCTTGACCCAGGGTTGCCACAAACTTTCAATTTGTAAAAAATACAGTATCTACAAAGCACAATAAAATGAGGTTTGCTTGTACTAAAAAAGCACTATTTGAAACTGAAGTAAAACAATGTAATTTTCAATAGCATCAAAATATATTAAACACTTAGGGATAAATCTGACAAAAGATTTGTAAGACCTGTACATTGAAAACTACAAACTCTCACTGAGAAAAATGAAGTAAGCCCTAAATAAATGAAGGTCTCTACTTTCATCTTAAGAAACTAGGATAAGTAGAGTAAATTGTGCCATGTTTAATATTGTTAAGATGCTGTTTCTCTCCAAATTGATCAACAGACTTAATGCAATCCCAATTCCAATCAAAATCCCAGTAGGCATTTTTTTTAAATTGACAAACTGATTCTAAGATTCATATGAAAGTGCAGTGATCTAGAATATCCAAGACAATACTGAAAATAGAAGAATGAAGCTGGGGAAATTATACTCCCTGACTTTTGGACATACATATTTATAGTAATTAGGACACTATACTATTGGTATATAGCAATAATACTGGTGGGCAAAGACAAACAGATCAATGGAATAAACTGAAGAGAGCAGAAATATATATAGTTTTTCAGATGATTTATATAGCTCTATGATACATAGTCAGATGATTTTCAACAAAGTTGCAAAGGCGATCCAATGAAAAAGGATAGTTTTTTGTTTTTTGTTTTTTTAGGGGGGAAATCGGAGGGGGAGACGAACCATGAGAGACTATGGACTCTGAGAAACAAACTGAGGGTTCTAGAGGGGAGGGGGATGGGAGGATGGGTTAGCCTGGTGATGGGTATTGAGGAGGGCACGTTCTGCATGGAGCACTGGGTGTTATGCACAAACAATGAATCATGGAACACTACATCTAAAACTAATGATGTAATGTATGGGGATTAACATAACATAATAAAATAAATAAATAAAATAAAAATGTTTTAGACCATTTACTACAACTTAGAAAAAACTGAGTTAAAATAAGCAGAGCAAAATCAAAGCTAACTGTAAAGAATAAGCTAATACTGTCTGTCTCCTAGTTCACCAAGAAGATACGCCTCAACAGCACTGCCGAAATGATTTCTTTTGTTGCAAGAAATAACAGGTGCAAAATATCTGTGGCAAGAATGATCATCTTTTTCATTTCTCCTGGATAAAGAACTATTCTCTATTCATACTTATTTATTGAAAGTCTTTCCAATTCCTAATAAGTCAAATCATTGCTAAACACATGTACATTATTTTTAGCTGATAAAATTAAAATGAGCTCATTTTATAATGCTTATCTGGACTTCCTTTAATTGAGTGCCTTTAAAATGAATGAAACAAAAAAACTGTTCATGTAATCATGAAAAATAATTTTCCTTTGTATGTTACTTTCAGTTTATAAAGCCTTTTATACTTTTCAAAAATATAGTCTGAGGTTATCTTAATTGATTCTTTCAATAAGTCTTTTGAAGTAGATGAGGTAGCTATTATATTTAAACCCCAGGTCTTTCTGTGAAATTAAATTAAAATGGATTCATACTTTTTTAAGAAAAATAGTTCAAATTCCACTGTGTAAGTTTTCTTTCTTTAATTTGAGGAGATTCATTTTAAACTAGTAACTTTTATTGTTCAATCATCCTCAAACTTAGCAGAAGGAAAGAAAATAAATATCAGAGTGGAAATAAATAAAATAGAGACTAAAATGATGATAGAAAGATCAACGAAACGAACCATCAGTTCTCTGAAAAGATAAACAAAATTGACAAACTTTTATCTACATACACTAAGAAGAGAGAGAGCTCAAGTAAATAAAATCAGAAATAAAAGAGAAATCAATACTGATACCAAAGAAATACAAATGATCATAATAAACTACTATGAACAATTATACATCAACAGATTGGACAACCTAGAAGAAACAGATACATTTCTAGCAACATACAATCTTCCAAGACTGAATCATGAAGAAATAGAAAATCTCAGTCAACTGATTATTAGTAGAGATTGGTACAGTAATCAAAAGATTCCCAACAAGCAAAAATCCAAAACCAGGAAGTTTCACCAGTGAATTCTACCAAACATTCAAAGAAGATTTAGTACCTGTCCTCAAATTCTTCCAAAAAATAGTGTGGTGATGAATGTTAACTAGACTTATTAGGATGATCATATCACAGTGCATACAAATACTGAATCATTATGTTGTACACCTGAAACTAATATAATGCTATACGTCAATTAGACTTCAAGAAAATAAACAAACAAATAAATAAAATTTTTAAAAAGGATATTTTTTTCAAAAGTAGTGCTGGAACATTAGATGCTCATATGTAAAAATAAGAATTTTATCTGTATCTCACACCATAAAGAAATACCAACTCAAAATGAAAAAGAGACCAAAATGTAAATTTAGAAAACTTCTAGACAAAAACATGGGAGGAAAGCTTTGTACACTTGAGGGAAAGATTTTTTAGATATAACATTAAAATCATGATCTGTGAAAGAAAAAACCGGTAAAATTGGGCTTTATCAAAATTAAGAACTTCTGCTCTTCCAAAGACATTGTTACAAGAATGAAAAGATGTGCCACAGATTTGGAGAAAATATGTGCAATTCATATAATCTGATAAATGACTGAGAAGGCAGACAAAAAAGAGGACATGCTGAAAAATTCCATCTTATAAAATTCCAGAAAATGCAAACTAATCTATAGTGACAGAAAGCAAACCAGTGGTTGCCTGGGAATGGGGGATAAGGGATTATAAAGGGGCACAAGGAAACTTTTTGGGATGATGGATATTTGCAGCATTGTAATTGTGGAGATGGTTTCCCAGGTATATAGAAACATCCAAAGTTATCAAAGTGTATACTTTAAACATTTGTATATAAGTTATATTCCAATAAATTTTTTTAAGATTTTATTTATTTATTTGAGAAAGAGAGGAAGCATATGCGATCGGGGTGGGGGGAGGTAGAGGGCAAGTAGGAGCAGAGGGGGAAGGAAAGGGAAGGGGAAAGAATCTCAAGCAGACTCCGAATTGAGCGTGGAGCCCGAGGTGGGGCTCGATCTCATGACCCTAAGACCATGACCTGAGCCAAAACCAAGAGTCAGTCACTTAACTGACCAAGCCACCCAGGCGCTCCTGAATAAAGTTATTTTTTTAAAAAAAAGCAAAAAATACACACTAGAATTGTTTTGAAAATTAAAGAATGTATTAAAATGTACCAAAAGAAAATATAACTAAATATCTTATAATCTTAATAAATAGAGGCCATTCTAAGCACAACATGAAACTTGAAACTATAAAGAAAGCAATTAATAAAATTAAATCTTAAATTAAATTTTACTACATAAAAATATAAACCTTATATATTAAAAAAATACAAGTAGTCAATGAAAATTACAAAATGCCTATGCTAATAAGTTAGAAATGCAAATTTTAAAAAGGGATGTCATTTTTCATCTATATCAAAAATTTCCAAAATCCAGCTGCTACCCTTGCTTGGTATGAACCCTGATGTTTTGGGGCACATAACCTGATACAATTATTCTGGAAAGAAGGTTGGCATTTAATTAAAGTTTTCAAATGTGCATACTCTTTAACTCAGTCATTTGTCTTCAAGGAATTTCTCTAAAGAGAATCAGAGAAGCATCAAAAAAAAATAACTATATACACAGTACCTCCAAAACAAGGGGATGTTATGTAATCATTAAAATATAAATTTATTGACAAGGAAAATAGCCATATATTTGAGCAGCATAAAAGACTGTTACAGCTGCATGCTATTTGTTATTCCATTTAAGTAAAATTTTTGTGTAGAATTACTGGTATCATGGCATACTCTGAATGTCAGCTAATTTTTTTTTTTTAAAGATTCTATTTACCTGACAGAGAGAGACACAGCGAGAGAGGGAACACAAGCAGGGGGAGTGGGAGAGGGAGAAGCAGACTCCCAGTGGAGCAGGGAGCCCGATGTGGGGCTCGATCCCAGGACCCCGGGATCACAACCTGAGCTGAAGGCAGACACTTAACGACTGAGACACCCAGGCACCCCTGAACATCAGCTAATTTAACACCTATTCCTCCTTTCCCTTAGTCCATCTATATTAGTTCTCAGCCTCCTTTACAGCTAGAGGAGGCTATGCAGACACTATTATGGCTATTGAGACCTAAGTAGAAATCTCCTAAGAATATTATAGAAACACGCCTTTCTGATAAAAGTTATACTTGTTGCTATAGCTACCTCTTTCCCCTACCTCTTGCCTTGTAGTCAGGTATGATGACTGAATCTGAAGCAGTTTATTGTCATGTGCCAACCAACACACTAGAGAAGGCACAGTGCAAAGAAAGAAAAAAGCAGGGGTGCCTGGGTGGCTCAGTCGTTAAGCGTCTGCCTTTGGCTCAGGTCAGGATCCCAGGGTCCTGGGATCGAGCCCTGCATCGGGCTCACTGCTCACTGGGAAGCCTGCTTCTCCCTCTCCCACTCCCCTTGCTTGTGTTCCCTCCCTCGCTGTCTCTCTCTCAAATAAAATCTTTTAAAGGAAGGAAGGAAGGAAGGAAGAAAAAAGCTGGGTCTCTGGTAATATTCATAAACCACTACATCAGCGTCTACTGCCCACTTACCCCCCTCGCTTTATGGGGGGGGGATATATATATATATATAATGTACTTTATATATATATATATATATAGTATAAATATTACTTAGTGCTTAAGTAACATTTAGCCAAAACCACCCCAGATGGTTATTTATTATATACATAAGTAAATATATAGCCATTAAGCATATTAAAGCTTTTTATAATTATATTCTCTAAAGGCAAGGATTGGGGTACTAGATACCTCCATTCGAATATCATTGATAGAGTTAATTGATAGGGCCCTTTAGTTAGTCAGTTTGACATTATATTTCAAAAGCTTTAAAAATATTCTTATCCTTTGTTTGACTCTGTAATTCCACTTTTAGATATTCATCAAAGAAATAATAATAAATTTGAAGGAGTACTGCTACAATATATTTATAATATTAATAAACTGAAAACAACATGTCAAAAACATAATGCTGGCCAAATGATTTTATAGTACGGATTTATGATAGGATATTATGCAATCCTTAAAATCATGTAATAAAAATATCTAATTATATAGAAAAATACTTCACAGCATTATGCAAAGTAAAATTCTTTGGGGATAATGAAAGATATTTTTATAAAGATTAGGGAAATGCGATTTCAAGCTATATTACAAAGCTGTGATCACCAAGACAGCATGGTTCTGGCACAAAAACAGACATATAGACCAGTGGAACAGAATAGAGAACCCAGATATGGACCCTCAACTCTATGGTCAAATAATCTTTGACAAAGCAGGAAAAAGTATGCAATGGAAAAAAGACAGTCTCTTCAATAAATGGTGCTGGGAAAATTGGACAGCTATATACAGAAGAATGAAACTCGACCATTCTCTTATACCATACACAAAGATAAACTCAAAATGGATGAAAGACCTCAATGTGAGACAGGAATCCATCAAATCCTAGAGGAGAACACAGGCAGTAACCTCTTCGACATTGGCCACAGCAACTTCTGTCAAGACATGTCTCCAAAGGTAAGGGAAACAAAAGCAAAAATGAACTTTTGGGACTTCATCAAAATAAAAAGTTTCTGCACAGCAAAGGAAACAGTCAACAAAACAAAGAGGCAACCCACAGAATGGGAGAAGATATTTGCAAATGACACTACAGACAAAGCACCAATTTCCAAGATCTATAAAGAACTTCTCAAACTCAACACCCAAAAAATAAATAATCAAGTCAAAAAATGGGAAGAAGACATGAAAAGACACCTCTCAAATGAAGACATACAAATGGCTAACAGACACATGAAAAAATGTTCATCATCATTAGCCAGCAGGAAAATTCAAATCAAAACCACACTGAGATACCACCTGGTTGTGGAGAAAGGGGAACCCTCTTACACTGTTGGTGGGAATGCAAGTTGGTACAGCCACTTTGGAAAACAGTGTGGAGGTGCTTCAAAAAATTAAAATAGAGCTACCCTATGACCCAGAAATTGCACTACTGGGTATTTACCCCAATGACACAGATGTAGTGAAAAGAAGGCCCATATGCACCCCAATGTTCATAGCAGCAATGTCCGCAATAGCTGAACTGTGGAAAGAGCCCAGATGCCCTTCAACAGACGAATGGATAAAGAAGATGTGGTGCATATATACAATGGAATATTACTCAGCCATCAGAAAGGATGAATACCCAACTTTGCCTCAACATGGATGGGACTGGAGGAGATTATGCTAAGTGAAATAAGTCAAGCAGAGAAAGTCAATTATCATATAGTTTCACTTATTTGTGTAACATAGAGAACAGCATAGAGGACATTAGGAGAAGGAAGGGAAAAATGAAGGGGGGCACATCGGAGGGGGAGACGAACCATGAGAGACTATGGACTCCCAAGAAACCAACTGAGGGTTTTAGGGGGGAAGGGGGGTGGGGGGATGGGTTAGCCCAGTGATGGGTATTAAGGAGGGCATGTATTGCATGGAGCACTGGGCGTTATACGCAAACAATGAATCATGGATCACTACATCAAAAACTAATGATGATAGTTTTTTAGTATGGTGACTAACATGACATAATTTAAAAAAAAAAAAGATTAGGGAAATGTCATGAAACATAAGTAGACATTGCTGGATGGTGGAATTACCAGTAATTTTTGTTTTCCTCCTTTTGGTTGTCCATTTCTAAATTTCACATTTCTTTTGTAATGAGAAAAACTAAAGTTATTGTAAATAGACCTATATTTGTTCAGAACAAAGAACTGAAATAAACAAATAGGAACAGATGTAGATTAAATCTAGTTTTATTTCTTCTCTATGAAGCTCATTAATTTGTTTACTTCAGCTAAAAAACAGATTCGCAATAGCAAATTTATCTGACATCAACATAGAAAGCCTTATACATACCAAGAGTAAAAAGCACTCTCAAAAAGTAAAAAGTGAAAAAGTAACAAGAGTACTTATTTTAAATAATTACAGGATTCCATCATGTCCAATATGAATGCACATCCAACAACTCCAAAAGAGAACATGCCAAATCATATACATTGGATATGGGGGAAAATTTTTTTAAATTTGTCATTGAGTCCCATTTCTAGAGTAAGTAAGAAGCAAAAATATGCTGATAAGCCTAAGATAACCTGTGACATAAAAACAATTGAGCCTAAAATCAGGAGGAAAATGGATGAGTTATCTAAGCTTTCCTTAGTTCTTCTTATCTAATCCATATCTTACAGAGATTACCTCTCTGGTTAAAAGCATCCATTTTTATTCAATCTCTGTTGGTTTTCATCCACCTATAGTAAAAATCACCCACGCAGAAGCCAGGGTCTTAAACATTTTTCAAAGACACCAATAAATTCAGTGTGCAGCATGCCATTTCCAACTATATTCCCAGGAGAGTATAGGAGACCCAAGGAACTAATACATTTGTATAAGATGTTGTAAGGATAGTGACTCTTTCCACCTTTTTTATAACCCAAATGTCTTATAAGAAAATTGAGAAGAAAGAGAAGGGAAGGGAAAAGGAGAAAGAAACCAAACAGTATAAAACTATTTGCTAACAAAGTGTGTGTGTGTGTGTGTGTGTCCAAACTCAATTCAAACTAAAGAATAGATTAATTGTAATAAAGAGTATTTAATTTTAGAGATTTTTCATTGAGTTAGATATAAATAAAGCTTTTTAAACACTTCAAATTAATGAAAAATAAATTTTAAGTACTTTAAGTAATTAATAACACAAAAGTTGACTTACCATAAATTTCTAAACCTTGTGGAAAATACTCTTTGTATTCTAAATCCTATCCACTAATGCCTGGGTCCCCGAGGATGCATATCATAGTCAACAGTGCCAATTTTTAATAAGGGATTTGAAAAGGTTGATTTAATTCCCAGATTTTTTTTTTTAATTCCTCCCCATCACCAGGATTAGAAACCCTGGTTACTGAAGATGTTTTATCCAATCAACATCTCTCTCTTTTCTAAGCTACTCAGAAAGAAAAACTGATACCTGGAGAAAGTCACACCTTCACAAATTACCCCAAATTCACTGTGATATTCAAGCTTTATATAAGAAGCTTCTTTCAAAGGATCAGAACCAGAGAATTGAACAGTCGCCCCCTCCAGCTGCTGGAGAAAGCAAAACCACAAAGAGCATCTACTTATGAGATTACTTTTTAGGGGCATAGAATATACTTTAAAAAGGTACATAGCCAAAACCTACAATAAAGATGAATAATAAATATTTACATTCCAAGCCAAAAAATTCCAGTCTAAAAAGAAACATTTGATGTTTTCATTTCTGAATACTGAAGCAAAATGATTATAATAATTTTAATCAAACTTAAAAGGTACACCTTATTACCTTGTTGATATAAGCTATTTGTCTTTGAACAGGCAAACAAGAGAGAAAAATCTTTGAGGCATTTTTATATTCTGACTTAACAATTATCTGATAATTACCCTATCATTACCTGCTGATGAAGGATTCCATTCTGAATTCTTAACATTTCTGATGTTACAGGCATGTTACTTCAAAAGTCCTACCTGGAAAGAGACTGAGAAGACTAACTGGAGATTTGTTGGTATCAATAGTCAGTTTGTGGCTTGCAGTTTTTGAAGGCTGACCTGGTAGACAGATTAATTTCAGGGGAAGTCTAAATTTACATTGGATAACCCGAGGAATGCCTGAAATAAAAAGAGAGAAATGTAGATTCATAGACTTGACAGAAAATTTGACCCCCAAAAATTTGAACTATATTAATAGTTTGAGTAGCAATATATCTTATTTTAAAATTTTGCTCCGGCCCATTTCATTTAGCATAACTGAAAAAACTACAAAGTATTATCATAATACACATTTTTATATTATTGTCAAAAAGTTCAAGACAAAAAAAAGAGCGTAGGCATGATGTCTGCCTTTAATATAAGATCATACTTTAAAAAACATCACAGGTGAACACTATACAACACGGTATATTTACTCAGAGAGGGAGACAAACCGTAAGAGACTCTTAATCATAGGAAACAGACTGAGCGTTGCTGGAGGGGAGGGGGCTGGAGATGGGGTAACTGGGTGATGGACATTAAGGAGAACACGTGATGTAATGAGCACTGGGTACTACATAAGACTGATGAATCACTGAACTCTACCTCTGAAACTAATATTACACTATATATTAATTAATTGAATTTAAATTTAAAAAATTTTAAAAGAAGGCAAAAAAAAAAAAACCCAGTTAATTCAATTTTATATTCAATTACTGAACCGTCTTTAAACTAAGATCTTCAAATCTCTAGCCCCTAAAATGAGCAAATATGTATATGAAATCTGTATCAGGAAGATGCTATATGACCTTATCTAATATTTTTTCTACCACCAAAAAATGTAAATCTTTAGCTATTTTTACTTATTGAAGATTCAAATTACAATTAAAAATATACAATAAATTATAAGCATGAAGGCAGAATTTGTTCTACTGTAGTTCTACTTAAGTTCATGTCATTTTACACAGTAATATTAAGAATATTACTTTCATATGAATTAAATTTTTCTCAATCCATTTAACTTTACATATCACTGTTAAATGACATTTTGAAAGTATTACATGGTCATTCAACTGAATTTTTCAGTACATTTACAGGCATATTGAAAAACGTAATTAAATAAATAACAATGAAGAGTTTTATGTCAAAATTAAAAGTTTTTAAGATCATTCCTTTCAGGGGCGCCTGGATGGCTCACTCGTTAAGCATATGCCTTCGGCTCAGGTCATGATCCCAGGATCCTGGGATCAAGCCCCACATCTGGCTCCCTGCTCAGCGGGAAGCCTGCCTGCTTCTCCCTCTCCCACTCCCCCTGCTTGTGTTCCCTCTCTTGCTGTCTCTCTCTGTGTCAAATAAATAAAATCTTAAAAAAAAAAATCATTCCTTTCAATATTTTTACAGAGAATGAAATTGAAACCAAAGCAAATTAGGTTCTCTACTTATAAATCTAGCAAAGCCATTCTACAACTTCAGTGTTCTCTCCTTTTATTCTAGGATTCCACCTTTGATTGGATAAGATAAAAGGTAATATACTGAAACCTCTATCTTAGTATATTGCTGTAGAGAAATGAAAAACTTAAAATGTCCTACTCTACTTGATGTAGCCACACATTAATTCCTTTATCTCTTTATAGTGGAGTCAGTGAGCAGCCTAAAAATAGCAAAAGCAGAAGCAGTTAAAGCTTGGGGACATGATCCCAAAACAGGATCCCTAAAATTAGCGATATATTCTGTTAATGCCAATTGGAGTTGTAGGGCTTGCTCGACATCCAAGCTGGTAGTACACTTTCCAGCACTATTTATTCACGAGGATAGTGAGAGATCTCAACAATGGCAAGCATACTGATATATGAGGTCAATTAAATACTTTTTCAGAGCATGTGGAGCATATTTGTGATTCTCTTCAACATAATCTATTATCCATTAAATTTTACATAGCTCATTTTTTGCTGATAACCAACAGATGTTAAATTCACTTCTCCTGGAATCCTAGATGCAAATTATAACTGGTGTCTCTTCAGAAAAGTCCCAAGGCATTATTTCCTGACATTCTCTGAGGTTTTAAAGGCATGTGTATTTGTACTTTACAATGATGAAATGTTCTGTCTCAAAATATTATGGTAACATGATCTAAGCTACTGTTCAAACCACAACCATCAATATCAGCATAAAAATAATACAAAGCATTATTTTTTCCAACTTCATATATTCCATATAACCCTAAATTATGGAAATATACCTACTAATATGTTTCCTCTACAATATATAAATTACAGCCTCAATTAATAGATGTAGCCTGAAAAGAACAAAGACACTAAAACCTATTTCCATTTCCTTCATTTTTAATGAATGTAGTAATGGAAAAAAATCCTTCATCTTTTGACAATTCTGTACAGGCACGAAGAGAAGCCACCTTTCTATATACTTTCACCCAAAGTCTGAGCTAAGTGTTCAAACAAAATTTGACTATAAATGTCCTTCTAAAACTATACTGCTAAAGCTGTGGCTCTACTTCACTTGGATCAGATAGATACTACTTGAGTTGGTGGTAAAAAAAAAAATTTAATCACAATCAGTAACACTGGCCTTATGTTACTGAGTCTATATATTTGAAGATTATTACCCTAAATTTCCAAGAACCTAGAGCTAAAGAAACTGGTCATATATATGTGTTTTCAGAAATTGAAACAAATGGCTTGCAAGCACTAATGAACCCAAGAAGGGAAATACATTATAACTCAATTCACAACTCAAGTCCGTTAATGACAGTATCACACACTAGGGCAGTAGTCTGCAGTTGCTAAGATTTGTAGAAACCCTCCAGAATTGCTTTTCTCTCCAAGAACTGTAAACCTGTTTCATAGGACATTTGGAAAACATTATTTTGAAAAATGATGACACTCATACTTAATAAAATGATTATGGCTATTCTTTAAATGCTGGCAGCTTGAAAAGTTTTACCACTGGCAGGGGGCGGGAGGTAGAAAATGAAATCCTTCAGAAACCAGTTTAAGGAAACCATATCTTTAAAAAGAAAAATTGTAATGCCAGTATTTAACACTACTTTCCATTAAATTAAAACCCCAGTCTTTTAAAATACAATCTCCAGTATTTAGACATGGGGTTTATCAGAGGCACATTTCTATTGAGCTTTACACTTTCTTGAAAAACCTGAAATGAAAATTTGGCTAACAATTTACTCTTCAGGTTGTGATTGCATCTAAGAACCTGAAGCCAGAGGTATAGAAGTATGTGTGAATGCATGCATATATGTACCTATAATAAGGAAAGAATTGCATGTATTTAAAGACTTTTCAAATTTGCTCCTAGAATAGCTTTTGACTTTGATGAAAGTCTAATTGGTCCTAACTTTGCCTACCATCAGTGATATTTTCTCTATGTAGTTGGAAAAACAGTCTCTGTATCTGGCTTATTCAAATAACTCTCTGTTAGGCTGAGAAAAAAAAAATTGGTCATTTATAATACTCAAATATTGGCCTACTCGTTCATCAGAATGACTTTGTTCTGCAGTTTTTTACCAAATATAATCACCTCTCCTTCAGACACTTCCCTTTCTAGCCTAACAGAGGAAATGGATAGTCGCAACTACTCTGGTGCAATTAATCACAAAATTATTTAACACTTAGAGAGAAAATTCACATCAAATCCACTCTTGACAGAACAATTTCTCCAGGAAGAGAATTCTAATTACACCTGGCACACCCAAGAGCCCAGTATCACTGTCAAGAGAGAAGCCAAATGTGCTTTGGGGGGGGAGAAAAAAAAGGAAAAAAGAACATATATATCAGAGTAGAATAACTATATATATTACACATCTATATAATGCCTTCAGAACTCTTTCCAGGGGCCTGCTAGAGTCATTTCATTTTTAAAACAAGGAACCCCAAAGCAGTAGCAATGTCTGGGAGCCAGAACTTCCTTGATCCCTTCCTGTTATGTCTGGCTACGTACTGTGCCCCATCTGCAGTCATGTTTTACACTGCCCATGTCATGTAACTTTAATGCAGACATAATGGAGACTAACTCTTATGGGACAACATAAAACCTCCTTTGCTTCTCTTTTTCCACATGTAAAAGCAGGACTGCTTATCTGCAAAGAGCCTGAACAGATCAGGCCAATAAAATGGACCAGTCTTTGAAATTTGAAGCCTTGTGTGTAAGTTAAGATCTAAGTAGCAACATATTATTTAATCTTGCCAACTAGGTGAAGCTGAATATTGTAACCCTACTCCGTAAAGCTTAATTATAATTTAAAAATATATCATAAGAGATTATTAGGTTTGTATTGAAATACTAAAATTTCCATGTATTGTGATTTTTTTTTTCTCATGGTTTGGGCTGAATTTACAGTAAGAGGGAGTAAATTCCTTTCAATAATAACCTTTGCCAGTTTTTTAAAGTTAAAATAAATCATTTAAATAATATGGTATTTTACAAAAGTTAGTATAAAATCTTACTAGCTAGATCCAATCTTGCCAAGTAAAATGTAAATATTCATTGTTAATAATCAGTTATTTTTAATAACCCAAAATCCTAATTTGACAAGTATATTTCATGTTATTAAGCTAAACACTTACTCCTATTAAAATGTTTCTCATATAAATATATTTTCACTTCCCAGATACAATGCAACTCAAGTTGTTGGCATTACCAAAACTGTAGGAGTAAATTACTGCCATTATTTTTTAAGTATTTCTTTATTACTAATTAATATTTCTATCTAATATTTATCTTAAAATATCTAATAAACTGAGATAAACCACCACAGTAAGTCTGTGTCTAGAAAGAAAAATAGTCAAAGTAGGATATACTCTAAGTGCCTGTCATCTACCCTGACATCGCGCAATTCAAAGATGAGTACTTAAACCCTGCTCTGGAGGAGCCCAAAATCTACTAGGGAAACCTAAGGAACAAACTTAATGAAATTCATATTATGATTGGTATTGCAGCAGAGTCATACATAAAGGATTTGGGGAAAACAAAACAGGTAACAATCAACATTGGCCCAGGTAAGTTCAAGGGGTCAGAACCTTGATGACATCGCCCCACAAATTCTAAACAAGGTAAGAAATAGGCCCACACTGGGTGCCTGGGTGGCTCAGTTGGTTAAGCGACTGCCTTCGGCTCAGGTCATGATCCTGGAGTCCCTGGATCGAGTCCTGCATCAGGCTTCCTGCTCGGCGGGGAGTCTGCTTCTTCCTCTGACCCTCTTCCCTCTCGTGCTCTCTGTCTCTCATTCTCTCTCAGATAAATAAATAAAAATCTTAAAAAAAAAAAAAAAGAAAGAAAACAGCCTCTTTTTATACCCTCTCTTGTAGAATGCAATGGCTAGGAAAAAGAAAATTCAAAATGAGTTATATGAGGGCGCCTGGGTGGCTCAGTTGGTTAAGCGACTGCCTTCAGTTCAGGTCATGATCCTGGAGTCCCTGGATCGAGTCCCGCATCGGGCTCCCTGCTCAGTGGGGGGTCTGCTTCTCCCTCTGACCCTCCCCTCTCTCATGTGCTCTTTCTCATTCTCTCTCTCTCAAATAAATAAATAAAATCTTTAAAAAAAAAAAAAAAAGAAATAGGCCCACAGAATAAGTACTCATAGTGCTCTGATTAGAGAGAGCAGCGGATCTATTCGGACACATAGAAAACAGACAATTTGTATGTCTCAAAAGACATGTGCATCAGTACAGGTCGTATATAATGTCAGTTTGTGCTGATACTAAGGACGCTAACACTGATCACTTGGTTATGGTGGTATTACCAAACCACTCCTGTAGAGATACTGTTTTCTCCTTGTAATTAAAAAGTAATCTCTGAGGTAATGTTTTGAGACTGAATATTCTATTATTCCAATGAATTTAGTGTCCATTGATGAATCTTTCCTGAACTAATTATTACAAAGATTTAGAGAATGATTCTCTAATTCTATCACCCATTCTACACTTATTAGCTGACCTCCTTTTGCAGAGTTTTCCCTCTATACGTGCCTTTATTTTATCACTGTACTCACAGATTCTATCTCTGTCTTCAACATATTATAATAAATTATCATTATTATGATTTTGATGCTCAAAATGTCCCATATCTAGCCAGTGGAAACTCCTCCACCGGTTTCTGAATCATTGTGAGGTACTGTGATCATTTCTCTTGACCACTTCTTTGCTCTCTGACCCAACAATATAGAACAGGCTCTCTTATTTTCCCTTCTCCAGACCTGGCAACAGCCTTTTCTCTAAGAACCCTGATCCCTTTGACTAGAGATGGTACTCAGATGTGAAGATCTCTGCAACAGAGGTGTTCACTGCTACTGAGCTGAAGCCTGAATAGGTATCTGCCCCATCTCCATCACCTCTACTCTACTCCACCGCAATAACCTCCAGCTGCACTTCTGACAGGCAATTTGGCTTCAAAAGCAGTTCTCCACATTGAGTCAGAGTGATCTTTCCAAAATACAAATCTGTTCCTGTCCTTTCTGGGGCAAAAGCATGTGTGTGCATGTTCACATCCATGCACTTCATGACATACTTAAAACCATTTAGTGGCTGCTCTTTGGTCACAGAATAAACATCAAAACCACTAGCATGATCAAAAAGACCCCACAGGGCCTATCCTTTCTATACCCTAGTGACATTTTGACCACTTTACCCCAGCCCTCAATCAATTAAAAAAAAAAAATAGAGGGCGCCTGGGTGGCTCAGTTGGTTAAGCAACTGCCTTCAGCTCAGGTCATGATCCTGGAGTCCCGGGATCGAGTCCCGCATCGGGCTCCTTGCTCGGCGGGGAGTCTGCTTCTCCCTCTGACCCTCCCTACCTCATGCTCTCTCTCATTCTCTCTCAAATAAATAAATAAAATCTTAAAAAAAATAAAATTAAAAAAATAGAAAGAAAAAGAAAACAGACAATGAGAATTCAGTGACGAACACCATTTTTCCTTATTCTGTCTTTATTTTAAGTAAAATAAGATAGCAGAGCATATGAGTAAATCACCAATAACTTACAGATATAAGTGGTCAATGACACTTTTGATTTTTTTTTTTTTAAAAAGTCATGGAGCTTCATTCTTTTTCATGACTCTGAAACAACTAATAATGAATGAAAAGTCTCTGTGCGAGGAAACATTTATGATCCTCTCCATGAAGGCACTGAATCATCCTAAAGAAGTTCCTATAGTTAAAATAGCAGTCTATAAAAATAGTTCATTCATGGTATAATACCAGTTCAATTCACTGACCAAATTTCAATTCTGAAATTCATTTTGTTCTAAATTATCTTTTCACTTACCATCAGGATTTCGATCTATCCATCAGAGGCAATGCAAAAAAAGGATAGGGGAGAAAGAATGCAACAAATTATTTGTGGTAAAATTACAACACAAATTTAATACACATCTGCTTAAAAATATAAATTAAAGAGGGCACGTATTGAATGGAGCACTGGGTATTATATGCAAACAATGAATCATGGATCACTACATCAAAAACTCGTAACGATGTAATGTATGGTGATTAACATAACATAATAAAATAAAATTTAAAAATATATATATAAATTAAAATTTTTTAGATTCTCTCAGATGATTTAAATGGCCCCCAATAAAAATAAGTCAATTCACAACTGAAGAATATAACATGAATAAGTGAAATCTAACAATATATTTGTACATTCATTCTCAGAAGTCAATGACAGTGTGTTAATCCAGTGTAAATGTGGCAAAAAAAAAAGACATAAGGTATATGATCTAGACCAAGAGCAAACCAGACTCAATATGTAAATGACATCAAGAGGATTAAATGAATTGTTGGGAAAAAAATTTGAGGGAAATGCCAAATACACAATATTTCCAGTTACTCTCGCTTATATTATAATGTCTTTTTGTTTTGGCTTGTCTTGGTATTCCTTTATTTTTATAGACATTTTTTTACATTTTAATTTCTAATTAACTTTCAACTAATTAATGCTATGCTCTTTGGTTTAGCAATAATTTATAATCTTTTAAATTCTGTCTATAGGAAAGCATAATAGTTAAAAATGGTATGTATAACCATAAGATCCCAGACTGATTTTACAACTTTATAACATATTTTTAAAGTATTTTGTCCACTTGCTATGTAACCCATTTCTCTATTTTAAATTCATATTCAACCAGTGTCACCCCTTTCCCTGAAAACAAATGAAATACTTAGTTGAATTAAGGCATCAACAGTGTAACAAGGATAAAAAGTGTAAAAGTGCCTATGATTATTGAGACGTTCAATTAATGATAAATGATCTAGAGCTTTTAGCCAAATATTTCTTTCCTTTTTATTTCACAACTCAAAATTAAAATAACATTAAAACTTTCAATGTTCTTTTCAGAAATATCCAACTAAAGAAATCTATCTCTCTTTGATGCCTTATGGAAGTTTTGTATTTCTTTCTGAAGCCAGCTTCCTCAAAGTCATTTAAACATAAAATATTTACATAACTTCAAATTTTGAAAATATAGATAAATGATTAAAATGGTCAATTCTGGTTAATAATGAATTTTTTTAACAACTTAAAGCAAAATAACTTACAAAGCAGAAGAAGTAGATTTTGAAAATATGTATTAAAGTTATAAAATTATCTTAGAGTATAGGGTTGTCAATGCTTAAGCCAGAAAATTCACTTAGACAAAATTAAAACTATAATTATTAAAAAACATTGCTAAATATACAAAGTGGACATCAACAGAAAAGAAAAAGATAATCAAGGCATCTCTAAAACTTTTAGAACTAAAAAATCTGTACAGAAATGTTTAAAAAACACAAATGCAACATTGCTAAAATATCCTATTGTCAGTTACACTATGTTAAAACATTGAAAAAAAAAGCAATGACTAATTATTCATATTCTACCAATAAACAGATTGTCAAACAGTTAATATGAAAAATTCACTGCACGGGGAAAAAAACAAACTATAAAATTTGACCAAACGAAGTTGAAATTTACCACTAACTGAATCTCAACTGGACTGAAGATAACTTTTTTAATTTAAAAAGAGTTCCATGAAAAAGCACAGATCAAATTTTAGTAAATCTGTTCTTAAATATTTTAACACGTATGATACTAAAGAGTTTTATTTAGTCATTAAAACAGTGTCTGAAACTCTGAATACTGCTTTATATTAGAGCATTTCATAATAGTCTTTTTCACTAATTCACACAAGGCTTTTCTTCTTTTTTTTTTTTAAAGATTTTATTTATTTATTTGACAGAGACACAGCGAGAGAGGGAACACAAGCAGGGGGAGTGGGAGAGGGAGAAGCAGGCTTCCCGCCGAGCAGAGAGCCTGATGCGGGGCTCGATCCCAGGACCCCGGGATCATGACCTGAGCTGAAGCAGACGCTTAACGTCTGAGCCACCCAGGCGCCCCAGGCTTTTCTTCTTTGTTCAGATAAGTGAAGTCTAATACCATTCTTTGAGTGTGAATAAAAATATATCATATTTGCTATTAATTGAGAAGACAGAATCAAACATTATATGTGGAAATCAGCTAAATAGACTTATCTCTAATAATTCATAACACATAACAGTAATTTGGACATATAATTTTATTTAACACTAGGAAAGAATTATTTTTCCATTTAGTAATATTTTACAATGTGTTTTTCAGTCTTAAACACTTAAATATTTAACTCATAACCCCAATATTTTAAAAGGAGTAATTAGGCTTATAAATCTGTGAACAATTGTGTGCTTACCTGATGGTCTGGAATAAGAAACAACAGCATTTCCTTCCAATTGAGGTGGTGTATAACTCCCTTTCAGATAAACAGAAAAGGATACTGTTCTACTCATCTCTGGTGCTATAAGCAATGTAAAAGTAATATTAAGTTACAAAATCTTGGACAATTATTATTAACAACAGTTAAAATTATGCATACACTACATGCCAGCTAGTATCCTAAGCACTTTACATGGATTAATTTATTTAATCCTCACAATAACCCAGTAAGGTGTGTACTATTATTGTCCCCAACTTTTGTGCATGAGGAAACTGGCTACAGAGAGATTAAGAAGCTTGCCCAAGGTCATACAGCTAATAAAGAACTGGAAACTGACTTCAGAACAAGGGTGCCCATATTCTACATCACTGCTTCTCTTTAGTCAGATGAATAGGCAGCATGATCAGAGAAATATGTACAGAAAAAGGCAAGAGAATCTGGGAACAGGGATTAGTACAGTTTATCATGGCGAGAATACAGACTGCAGGAGAAAATGGGAGGGGGGACTGCATAAGGATGTAACTATAACTGTAACGACTTTGCAGATTGTACATAGACTTCTACATTCATGTATTTGACCTCCAACCTGTGTTAGGCAGTCTTAAGAGGTTTTTAACTGGAAAAATAAATTGTTCAGAAGGTGTTTTAGAAAGACAAATTGGTTTCCTGAGATTAAGAATTCCTCATATCAGTGAGATCATATCATACATGTCTTTCTCTGACTGACTTATTTCACTTAGCATAATACCCTGGAGTGGTGGGGAGTAGGAGGGATGGGGTGGCTGGGTGATAGACATCGGGGAGGGAATGTACTATGGTGAGTGCTGTGAATGGTGTAAGACTGTTCAATCACAGACCTGCACCTCTGAAACAAATAATACATTATATGTTAAAAAAAAAAAAAAAAGGTAGTAGGAGGGGAAAAATGAAGGGGCGGAAATCGGAGGGGAGACCAACCATGAGAGACTATGGACTCTGAGAAACAAACTGAGGGTTCTAGAGGGGAGGAGGGTGGGGGGATGGGTTAGCCTGGTGATGGGTATTAAAGAGGCACGTTCTGCATGGAGCACTGGGTGTTGTGTGCAAACAGTGAATCACGGAACACTACATCAAAAACTAATGATGTAATGTATGGTGATTAACATAATAAAATAAAATAAAAAAATATATAAAAATAATAATTAAAAAAAAAAGACAAATTGGAAGTACCATGAAAAAAAATTAGAAAATAAAGTGAGAATCCAATGATTGGGCATCACTACAAAGTTACTTCAACCATTCAACCATTCATTCAATGTTTCAATTAATATTTTATTGAATTCCTCCTATCTGCCAGGCGCACTCAAGTAAGGGTTGATAATACAAAGGCGAAAGAGAGAAATAGGTTCTTGATGTCATGAATAAGATACAGAATGACCAGCTGAACAGCAGCAGTAAACAAAGAAAGAAAAAGGCTAGAAAGATAAAGCCGAAATCATTTTGATGGGACTAATGACAACTGGGATGCAAATGATAGGACATGAGAGATTCTGTGCAAAGAAATCTTACCAAGAGTGGCCATTTATGACCTGTCTACTATTTTAGGCATTATTACAGGTATCTTCCATAGCTTCATTTTCTAATTAAATCTGCAAAACAGCCCTGCAAGACAGATATCACTATCCCCTTTCTGCAGATTAAAAGAAATTGAGGTTCCAAGTAATTACTAAAGTAGCTTGCTGAAGGTTACACATCGAGTAAGTGTCAGAGCCAGAATTCAAATTCAGGCCAGACTCCAAAACCAATATTCTTTCTTCACACATAACTGATTCAATAAACAGCTCACTAGAGAAACACCAATAAAGAAAGCCTTCCAAATTATAGTATTTAACTACAATTACAGGCCCATCTAGTTAAGGAAAGCACTTGAAAATCTATAATTACTTCAGCTCAATGACCATTCACTGAATATTGCTATTTTTTAAAAAAAGTATCATTCATGCTTGATGTTTAGAGGGGAAATATAAGCAAAACAACACAATCATTGATTTTAGAAAGATACCAGCCTCACTATTCAGACAAGAAATACAGCCATGAAGTAAACATACTAACCAAAAAAAAATTTCTTTTAATTAAAAGAAAACCTCACACCATGATAGACTTTAAGCCAAAACAGAACACCTACCCATAAATTCAAAGGTGAACTGATCACAGGTCAATACTAAAGGTGGTTGCACATAGACTGATAATTTGGCTTTTTGCAGCGCCAGTCGATTCTGCAATGTGACCTAAGGAAACAGAAATTGTTATTAATAGAAAATTACATTTTATCCAAATTGATAGGATAGCAAAAGTATGTAAAAAATCATTAGCAAATAATTAGGAAACATTATCTGAGAAAAAATGAGTAGTGGCAAAACATAACATGTAACATAAATAGTAGATTAACTGGTAAGTAGGTAAGTGGTACTTTCTACCGTTAGAAACTGGACAAAGGAGTTAAACAGACTTTCCTCCAAAGGAGATATAGAAATGGCCAAACAAGCACATGAAAACATGCTCAATATCTTTAATCACTATGAAATAGAAGTTAAAACCACAATGAGATACTACTACACATCTAAAATGCTATAATCAAAAGAACAGACACAAAATAGGTGTTAGCAAGAATGTGAGGAAAAACACCTCATACATTGCTGATGGGAATGTAAAATGGTATAGCCATGCAAGAAAATAGTTTCTTAAAAAATTAAACATAAATTTACCATATGACCTCACAATTCCATGCCAAGAGAAATGAAAACATACGTCCCCCCAAAATCTTGTACACAGATTTCATAGCAGCATTCTTCACAATAGCCAAAAGTAAAAACAACCCAAATGTCCATCAACTGATGAACAGATAAGCAAAATATGGTATATCCTTACAATGAAATAGTATTCAGCGTATTCAGTAATCAAAAGAAATGAAGTACTGGCACGTGCTACAACATGGGTAAACCTTAAAAACATTGTGCTAAGGGGTAGAAGCCAGTCACAAAGAACCACATATTGTATGATTCCATTTATATGAAATGTCCAGAATAGGCAAATCTATAGAGACAGAAAATAGAAGTTGCTGAGGGATGGGAACGGGGGAGGGGTGGATGATGGAAGAGGAAAGGGAGCATGTGGTTACTTTAAAGGGGGACAAAAATGTTCTAAAATTAAATTCTGGTTATGGTTCCACAACTCTGCAAATATAGTAAAAATCACTGAACTGAACTCTTTATATGAGTAAATTGTATGGTATATGAATTATATCTCAATAAAGATATAAAAAATGTTCTATCAAAAGCAAAGGACATTGCTGCTATAAACACTGGGGTGCACATGCCCCTTCGGATCACTACATTTGTATCTTTGGGGTAAATACCCAGTAGTGCAATTGCTGAGTCATAGGGTAGCTCTATTTTCCACTTTTTGAGGAACCTCCATATAGTTTTCCAGAGTGGCTGCACCAGCTTGCATTCCCACCAACAGTGTAGGAGGGTTTCCCTTTCTCCGCATCCTCACCAACATCTGTCATTTCCTGACTTGTTAATTTTAGCCATTCTGACTGCTGTGAGGTGGTATCTCATTGAGGTTTTGATTTGGATTTCCCTGATGCCGAGCGATGTTGAGCACTTTTTCATGTGTCTGTGGGCCATTTGGATGTCTTCTTTGGAAAAATGTCTGTTCATGTCTTCTGCCCATTTCTTGATTGGATTATTTGTTCTTTGGGTGTTGAGTCTGATATGCTTTTAGCAGCAATGTCCACAATAGTCAAACTATGGAAAAGAGCCAAGAGGTCCATCAACAGATGAATGGATAAAGAAGCGGTGTATACACACACACACACACACACACACACACACACACAATGGAATATTATGCAGCCATCAAAAAATGAAATCTTGCCGTTTGCAACAACGTGGACAGAACTAGAGGGTATTATGCTAAGCGAAATAAGTCAATCAGAGAAAGGCAATTATCATATGATCTCACTGATATGTGGAATTTGAGAAACAAGACAGAGGATCATAGGGGAAGGGAGGGAAAAATGAAACAGGACGAAACCAGAGAGGGAGACAAACCATAAGAGACTCTTAATCTCAGGAAACAAACTGAGGGTTGCTGGAGGGGAGGGAGGTGGGAGGGATGGGGTGGCTGGGTGATGGACATTGGAAAGGATACGTGCTATGGTGAGCACTGTGAATTGTTTAAGACTGATGAATCACAGACCTGTACCTCTGAAACAAATAATACTTTATATGTTAATTTAAAAATTTTTTAAAGAGGGGCACCTGGGTGGCTCAGTTGGTTAAGCGGCTGCCTTCGGCTCGGGTCATGATCCCAGGGTCCTGGTATCAAGCTCTGCATTGGGCTCCCTGCTCAGCGGGAAGCCTGCTTCTCCCTCTCCCTCTGCCTGCCTCTCTGCCTACTTGTACTCTCTCTCTATCTCTCTGTCAAATAAATAAATAAAATCTTCTTAAAAAAATTTTTTTAAATAAATAAACACATTAAAAAAAAAACAAAGGAAAAATCTGCCCTGCACTTGGTGAATAATTACATCATGAAATATGTATTCATTTTCTTTTCATGTATAGATGTGGCAACGGGATTATCTTATCTAGTATCTGCATACCACCTTTTGCATAAATTAATTATTCTCTAAAGATTTCCTTACTGGGTGATATTTACTAGCCTAGATACATATCAAAGCACCACATTTTATTCCATGGCTTAACACAAAAACACATGACAGATCTAATTCTAGAAAATATCAAAGAGTGGCAATATTGACTGCCGCGTATCTCAGCTGGTTGCATTTCTAAACTGGTGCTCTTATATGGTGACGCTAAGAAAACCCTCCCATATTAGAATCAAAAGCTAAGAACTCTAGGTTAACAGTGTGACTGGGAAGTAGGACAGGTATGGGTAAAGAAGGCCAGGACTTCTCTCACTCCCCCTAAGGAGGAACATCAGCAGAAACCATCAGGCCTGTGGATTTTTACTGGGTCACAGTGCTAAGGGGCATCATTTTTCAGGCTATCAAAGAAAAAGCTTAAAGATCTTACTTTCATTGCGCATGTTCTCTCTTTGGACTTTTGTGTCCTAAAAGTCCCAACCTTTGAACAGTCTCATTTGGATGAGTTCATCCACGTGGTTGGTATGGTAAGCCAGACTCAACCACAGTCAACTGCCCAGGTAGGGTTGGTATACCAACTGAATCACAATCTCTCAGGGTAGTTCTGGGTATTGTTTTTTTTTTTTCCTAGCTCCCCAGATACCTATGTACTACCAGAGTTAAGAAGCACTCTTCTATATGGCACCTTTGCTGTAGAGCAACTTACAGTCTAGTTATTAGATTCTAGTATATGACACAGATACATGTCATTACTAACTCACATAGGGCAAGGGTACACCTATTTTTAAGAAAAGTAGTTTTCCAAACTGAGGGTTGCTGGAGTGGGGGGTGGGGTGGGAGGGATGGGGTGACTGGGTGATAGACACTGGGGAGGGTATGTGCTCTGGTAAGCGCTGCAAATCGTGCAAGACTGTTGAATCTCAGATCTGTACCTCTGAAACAAGTAATGCAATATATGTTAAGAAAAAAAAAAAAAAGGAAGAAGAAGGTAGCAGGAGGGGAAGAATGAAGGGGGGGAAATCGGAGGGGTAGACGAACCATGAGAGACAATGGACTCTGAAAAACAAACTGAGGGTTCTAGAGGGGAGGGGGGTGGGAGGATGGGTTAGCCTGGTGATGGGTATTGAGGAGGGCATATTCTGCATGGAGCACTGGGTGTTATGCACAAACAATGAATCATGGAACACTACATCTAAAACTAATGATGTAATGTATGGGGATTAACATAAGAATAAAAAAAAAAAGAAAAAAAAGTAGTTTTCAAATTTCTCTTAAGGAAAAGGCATGTATCACCTATTCCTTAATATATATTTTACATATATATTCATATATATATAATATATACATACACACACATACTATAGAGAAAGAAACAATATACAGGAATACGCAACTGGCCCAGAAACATTATATACATATAATTAGATTCAGGAAGTATCTTGCATTCATTTTAAATGATGTGGGTAGTCTATACAACTTAAAAAATAAGTTAAACACAAAAATTTTGACTTGCAAAATAAAATTTGAAAGGATAACTATTGATGCAAATAAATACAATAAACACAGCAAATGAACAATGAATCCTCAATTTTTACTTTATAAGCCCTGGGAATACATGAGGGGAATCTGCATACCACAAGCAAAGCTTCCTTCATGATGTCTGATCATTATAAGCAAAAAATTTTTAGTAAAATCTTGATGGTAATTATGGTAAGAAATTATGCCAGGCCCACTGAATAAACAGGATACAACTTAAATATTTTACTATAAATAATAATATAATGCTAGTCTATACATATATTTTTAAATAAAATTAATAATATTAATGATAACCATTAACGGCATTTTATATTCATGGAACCATGCGAATAAATTATTTGTGTGCATTATCTCATTTAATCTTCACAACATCATGAAACAGGGACTATCACTATACATCATTTTATAGAAGAGAAAACTGTGGTTCAGAGAAGCTAAATAATTTGCCCAAGGCCACTCTGATTATAAGTGAAAGAACCACAATTTAACTTCTGTCTGCCAGAACCCAGAGTCCATTCTCTTAATAAACTGTGTTAAGTCTCAAAACAACCCTGCAATTAAAAAGTATCCTCATTTTACAGTTTAAAAAAAGAGGTTCAGAGAAGTTAAATAACATGTCCAAGACCAATAAGCCAATATGTGCAAGAGAACTGAAAACTATCACCATGAATATATCATAAGAGCTTAGTTTTAAAAGTGAAAATGAAAAATCTTTAAAGTAGTAATAAGCTACTTATAAGAGAACATACATTCTGGACCGCCTGGGTGACTCAGTTGGTGAAGCATCTGCCTGTGGCTCAGGTTATGATCCCAGGGTCCTGGGATGGAGCCCCGTATGGAGCCCAGCATTGAGCCCCCCTGATTCTCCCTCTCCCTCTACCCCTCCCCCTCCCGCTCATGCTCTCTCTTTCTCAAATAAAATCTTAAAAAAAAAAAAAGAACAGACATTCTGACTCCACCTGGCATAACAATGTGTACTTAGACAACGATCACACAATTTTACACTGTGTAAAATCATGATAGCTCTCATGCACAGATTTATTAAACCCCAACAATGGCCTAGGCATTTTCAAATGTGAACCAAGGAGATGTGTGATGAAAATAACTAGAGGAAAACAAAGAAGACTTGTGTTTGAGCCAAAAAAAAAAAAAAAAAAAAAGAGTTAAAGACTTGGCTAGATCATAAACCTCATATTTTAAGAGAAAAATAAGTACAGAATATTAAGGGGAAAACATAAAACATTAATATAAGAATTTTCCATGCTGTTTTCTGGTTCTAACAAAATGAAATATGATCCTTAGGAAATATAATACCAAATTTTTATCCTAGATATATAAATATGACTCCAAAGGCCAGGTATGAACAACCACTCTGCCTTAGTTGCCTGGAATAGATGGTCACGCATCATGCACACATACTCATGGTAGCCACATCTTCATTCACTTGGAACGGATGGAAAAATTTTCTCAATTAACAGGATTTATTATAATGGAAACTTGCATGGTTATATATCTTGGCTGCTGTTGTTATAAAAGGCTATAAGAAGAGATTTATAGCAAAATTTGTATAGAAACCGTCCGACAGAATCAGGAAGTCATTGTGTCTGCTGTACAAGTCCAGCTGATTTTATGCAACCCTTGTGTGTTGCATTCTTTCTCATGCTCTTAATAATGGCAGTAAGGAAGAGAGCTGAGACTTAGTCATTCTCAAATATAAAAATTCCATTAATGAGGGAGAATTTTCCAGTAGTGTCATGCCATCATTTTAAGATGGCTATTATTACACATGAAAGCCTAAGAACTGCATAGGTGAGAAAGGTGTATTTACTTATAGCAATAACGAGCAGTTGGTGGGGGGTGGGAATTAGCATGAGCAATGTTACTTGGTTTAAGTACAGGATTTCTTTTTGCAATTTATAGTGTGCTCCTGAATTATTATGTGTGTGTGGCTGAACAGTATCGGTAGATAGATAAAAAAGAGGTTTCTCTACACAAAAGTCTATAGATCATTCCTGGAACTCTGCAGTGGTTTTTTGTTTTTTCGTTTTTTCTTAAGTGTTTGATTTCTTGCCACTACTGCTTTTCCAGACTCAGAGGTATTAATGAGATAGAGCCTTTGATTGGATGGGGGGAGGGAGAACTGGGAAAGACCACCCTTGTTTCCAGTGGCAAGAATCCAAAAAAATTAGCTTAGGAAACTGTTACAAGATTGGGCTCCCTTCAACTTCTACCAAAGATCCCCACACTTGGGCCACCCGCTGGGTCCAGTGTAAGCGAACACAATTGGTAAAGCCTGGTGCCCTGTCAAGCTCCTCCAAGGACAGCAACCCATAATCTAAGAAAATATAAAGTCCTGTCCAAGTTTTAACTAAGCAAATCGCCAAGGTCCACAACTTTTCCTGGCTCCAAGGTCTGGGCAGTGATAAATATTTTCAGCTTAATAACGTGCTGACTGCTTACCGCACTTTAATCTAAATGCCTTAAGAGGGTTCTACATTTGAGTTCTAGTTCTAAAATTCTAAATGACAGGACTAAAAATTTTAACCAAAACCACATCCTTCATATTCTATTTTTTTAGGACTATCAATTTGTCATTACTCTACTTTGTGGCTTCTTCATTTAATATTTTCTTGCTATA
Organism: Mirounga angustirostris; assembly: GCF_029215605.1. NCBI lineage: Eukaryota > Metazoa > Chordata > Mammalia > Carnivora > Phocidae > Mirounga > Mirounga angustirostris. The sequence continues at coordinate 43,389,668 of NW_026991720.1, forward strand.
AATACATCCATTTAAAGTTAACGTTATGGCAGGTAGATGAGCAGAAATTCTTCTCAAATATACACATAATTATAGATAGAAGAAAGATATTAGCATTCATATAATTCCCCTATATATATGATGCTGCAATCAACTGGTTAGTCTATCATAAATGGTGATGACACAATTCCTCCAACATATTTAAAATGTTAATTTTGTTTCTAGAAAAAAGACCCTAGATCATTTAAACGTAATGGTTAAGCATAACCCATAAAAATTATTTATATTACATAACATTGCTACAAATGCAATTATCAGTTTTATATTTGTAGGAAACAATAAAGGTTATCCTTGCTACCCAAGGCTGAGGGAAATGCATAAATTTCAAGTGCTTGTTTTACATTTCCATAAGCCAGTCGTAGGATGACAACAGTGGCAGATGTGATGAAATGTGTAATACTGTTTGCACAATACAGTCTAGAACCATGGTACAATACCTTAACTGTGACTGAAGGGACAAGGTCAGTTCCCACTTCAACATCAGTAGCTTGCTGTAAAAACAGAATTGAGAAGAGAAGGAAGGAAAGAATGGTTGCAAATTACATGTCTATCCATGAGTAAACACAATGGGTGCAATATATACTTCCCACCACCAAAATAGGGAACTAACCATAAAGGACTTATCAATCTAATGACAGACTAAAAGGGTCAATGTGGCTTTTTGAATACCTTCAGCTGGAAAGTCATAGCTAATAAAAACCTTTTCCAAAATGGAAAAAAAAAGGGCACATATTTTATTATTAAAATACTCTCTTGACAAATTTACTTAAATGTTGAAACTAATAGAATTTAAATAAAAAAATTTGGGGGCGCCTGGATGGCTCAGATGGTTAAGCGTCTGCCTTCAGCTCAGGTCATGATCCCAGGGTCCTGGGATTGAGTCCCGCATCGGGCTCCCTGCTCCTTGGGAGCCTGCTTCTCCCTCTGCCTCTCTCTCTCTCTCTGTCTGTCTCTCATGAATAAATAAATAAAATCTTAAAAAATAAATAAATAAATTTTTTAAAAATATTGAAACCAATTAATTCTATTAACTAGTTCTTTATATTATATTGAAGAAAGCCTCCTTGTACTTCTCAGATAAGCATTATGCTATCCTTTAAGGTCCTTATATTTTCAACTTGCCAAAGGTATTCTGATTAATAATATGTATCTAAGACATGTAACTAATGATACAAAGCTTGAGTGGCCTTACACCTAGAAAATAAAAGTAGAAGTGTATTTTTTTACTAGCTCATATCATAAACTAGGTCACTCTTTGAACATCAGCCTGGGTTACTTGATCCTACCCCTTAAAGAATTCAGAGCATAATATAATACAGCAAACATTTCCTTATAAGTTATAATTTACTTATTAGAGTGATGGACTGAGAGGAAAAAATGCTCACTCTATGACAGAATAAGACCAAGGGGTAACATAATCTTCCATAATACCCATTATTAGGGAACAATTAAGATCATAAAATCACTAATCCAACCAATGAATAGATCCATTGTGCTTTTAGTTAACTTATTTGAATTTTTTTTTTACTAAGAAAAACTAAGCCACTTCTAAGCAACAGGGATGGCTATAATATACTGGGTACCAGCATAAGTAAGAGTTGGGAGATTCATATTCTATTATATACGACTCCACAGAAAACGATATATGAACTCTGATCCACCTCAATCCAGAAGATAGGACAGCAATGCTTGTCTCATCTATAAAAGACCTCACTCTAATATAAATTATATTATTTTTTAGATGTGTGCTTTCATAATAATGACAAAATAAAATGCTAAACCAGGCTTTTCGCTCTAGCAGAACCTAAAATCCAGGAAATGTTTTACATTTACCTGTCCACAGATCTATAAGAGAAACCAACATCTCCTGTTTCCTGCTCTTTTCAATCCATGTTTAAACACCTAGGTACTTCAAGGACAGCAGTCCTTTGGGAAGATAAAATTATAGCCAGAGAGAAATAGCTACACAAAGACACCATGGCACCATAGCCATATAAATCGTTGGGTTGGTGTGTTCTAATGGGATGAATATGATACTCTCAGGAATATCTTAAGAAGGAAAAAATAGTAAGACTGGGAAAATGAAGCTGGAAAGAGACACCTAGTTAAGAGGAAACAGCACTCTGAGTTCCCAATAGGGAAATATACATTACAATATAGTGCTATTACACAAGGCCTTTTCCTACAAAGATCAAAAGTTGCTAAAGAACAGAAAGGGAATTCCTCCTTCCAAACAGCTTATGTTTAAGAGAACCTAGAAAAAATTATATAAGTTGCCCAAAGGAAAATAAGAATCATTTCCAAGGCAAGAAAATGTGTGTACATTTGTCAGCTAACTAAGCAAAAATGTTCCACTCAGACTACACCCTTCAGGTAGAGTGAGAAATGGTGTGTGCTGAATGGCCAATGTTTTAAACAGTGCCTCTACTATGTGACTCAGCTGAGTGAATGTTTCTTTCATATATAGTACTTTTTTTTAAGTATGCCCAACTTACTATATTATGGCAAAGTTAACGTGATTTTTATCACAGCTTGGGTTGGCTCTTTATACCAAGATTAATCTTTGAAAACTTAGGACAAGTACTTACTATATTATGCTCTGATACCTAAATATCGAAGTCATTTCCCAGGTAAAATTACATGACATGAACTCCAAATATAGTAAAAACCAGTGAATTTGATCACTTGCCAAAACTGATCAACTTCTGATTCAGACACAGATAAGCTTAATAGATTTTTGCCCAAACTGCAGGCAGTGAGACATAACCAATTATAATGTAACAAGTGCTTACAGAAAACTAAACAAGGAGATGGGGCAACATGACCAAGGACAGTCCCTCTTTCATCCTTCCTGTTTCTCATCTCCATTCATTTATGAAGCAAAAATACTGAGCACTCATTATGTGATAGACACTAAAGATATGGCAGTGGACGAGACAAGCAGTGGAATGCAGGGTATGGTGGTGGTGGTGGTGGTGGTGGTGGTGATGATAATGCTAAAAGAACTAAAATGTAATTTGATGATGATGATGCTGATATTGTTATCATAACAATGCAACAAAGTAGATTCTTATTCCCATTTTACAGATGAGAAAAATTGAGACTAAGAAAATAAAATACCCTGCCCTGGGTCACACAGATACAAACGGCAGGAAAAAATAATTCCTGGCCCAACTGCCCAACTGTTTATTGTTAAATAACACACACAGACACCACCCTCCCCACCCCCATCTCCCTCTACCCCACAACACTATCTCAGTGAACCTTCAACAAAAATCTTGTAGGGTATTATTCACCTGGATTATGATTACCTCAATATTCTGGTACTGAAAAAGTTTTTTTTTTTTTAAGTAGATTCAGAATAATGGGGAAAACCTCTTCTACTATTGCCCCATCCGCTCCTTTTTTTAGACCAAAATCCTACCTAAGGAACTAATAAGAGATTGGAAATGTTTTTTCTAGAAAGTAATAAAGACTAAAAGTTGTTATCCTCCCTAAAGTTTCTATCTGGGGACTAAAAATTTAAACCAATACATATTGATCCCAAATCAGCAGAGTCCAGCACTATCCTGAACCCTTTTAAAGTCTGCGAATATACCTACAGACACTGAATCGAAGTTAGGAGAAACCATGGCAGAAACTTTCAAATCATCTTCTCTCTCTGTCATGGGCCAAATACCTGTAATTTAAAAAGAAAAACAATATTTAATCATAAGGTAAACCTGCTGCATACAGTTTTTTAAAAAAGGTTTTTCTATATCATATATCAAAAAACAACCCCATAAACATACTCACAACTTGAAAAAAACTAATGCATTACAGAATTAGAAATCTGATAATTCTTCCCCCACTACAAAATTTTAAAGAAAAACTGTCTTTCTCCAAAGATACTATCTAAGATGTGTCCCAGTGACTGAAGAGTGTTGGGAACTTCAATGCTCTCTCCTTAACACTATAGGTAGAAGCCCAAACTATAACTTTTTGAAGGTAAGTTGGTCAGAACTATCAAAATGTAAAATATACATATCCTATGATTTAACAATTCTACTCCTTAGCATTTATCCAATACTCACAGACACACCAAAGAAGCTTCTCTGCTGCTGGTAGTTATTAAAAACAAAAACAAAAACAACCTAAATCTCTGTATTTCTATTAATAGGGAAATGCTTGACTAGATTATGGTATATCCACACTGTGCAATGATCCAAAGCCCAAAGCTGTAAATAAGAGTGCTATCCAACTTTATACACTATTATGAAAAGAACTCCAGGATGTGCCTATTAATAAAAGCAAAAAAAAGCAAGACATTGTACAATGCATCTAATATGCACATTTGTGTAAAAAGAAATAAACACGAATTTTTTTTAAAGAATACACACTTTTTTTTTTTTAAGATTTTATTTATTTGTTAGAGAGAGAGAGACAGCGAGAGCAGAAACATAAGCAGGGGGAGTGGGAGAGGGAGAATCAGGCTTCCCACTGAGTGGGGAGCCCGATGCGGCACTCGATCCCAGGACCCTGGGACTATGGCCTGAGCCGAAGGCAGACGCTTAACGACTGAGCCACCCAGGCGCCCCCACAAACACTCTCGATAAAGGTTACCTTTAAATAATCTAGAGGAACTAGGATCTGGGGGTTTTACCCTTTTAGTACTCTTAGAATTATTTTCATCATATTCATGTTATTTTCACAACTTAAAATTTCACGATTTAAAAATGTTTATAGTGCATAATGAGGTATGAACAAGTGACACAGATCCTAAATAAACGAGAAACCTAAATAATATATATGCAAAAATACATGTGTATATATGTGTGTGTGTGTATTTATATACATATATATATGAATGACAGATTATTGGCTGCCCACCTAACAACCACTTTCCCCTCCTCCTCCTCCTTTGCGGCAGAGCTGTAATTCTACTGAGGCATTCGCCTTCATCTCAAAATCCTTGGATTGGTCAGGTCCAATCATGGTGATTTCATTCCCCCAACCATTTGTTGCTTTAGGCATGAGCACTGGGGCTTAATCCTGGCAGACGTGAGGTGAAGGGAGTTGGGAGTGGGGGGTGCTGGCACACGCTTCTGGGAAAGCTATTTCCCCATAATAAAAAGGGAGACTTAGGAGAAATGTCTCTCTTCTTCCCTGGAAATCATATTTGCACATAATACCTGGAACTGCTGAGATTACCCTGTGACCCTGAGAGGAAACATCCCTCACACACCAAGGATAGCTGACTAAAAACATGGAAAGTTCTTGGATGATGCCACAGGAATCAGCTGTCTCACAAAGAGAAGAACTACCTACAATTGTCATCAGGCATTCCCTCCAGTACTGCAATATTGGATGTAGGAATTTCCATAACTTACTTAGTGACAATACGGAAGCCTGCTCCCTGCCTACCCAATAACCATTCTTCAGTTCTTTACTAAAAGAGGCTCAGTTTTATTCTGAGCAACAAAGTGCTCAGCTAAAACACAAATTTTCCCAGCCTCTTATAAGCTTGGAGTGGCCAGTGAGATGTGAATAGAAGCTGCTCAGGGTGTGGCTTCCAGGAAAGATCCTTAAGGAGGCTGACTCAGCTGCAGATGTGAGGGCAGGAGTTCCAGAAGCCATCCTGGACCAATAGATGACCCTGGGAGAAAGAATTGGAGCCCCTGACAACAGTGGAACTGCCAGACCAACCCTGGTCTGCCCATTGCTGGACTTCTTTTCCATGGGAAAGAAATAAACCTCTGCCTTGTTTAAGCCACCTTATTTGGGTATTGTGTTATGTGCAGACAGACTTGGGCCTAAACAACACATCTTCTAACAAGGTCACCAAGTACAAATGCTTCCAGTACTCAATGGTAAAGGCAACTTAGTTATCCTAGACATATTTTCAATAGGGTACAGAGTTTCATTTATATGCCCCTTTCTTACTGTTCTCTTTCCCTTCCTGAAGACACAATTGTGTGGGAGGCTATCTCAATATCATACTCATTCCTTCACACCCCAGGTAAAGAACATGATCAACTGGCTTAATTATAAGGAAATTCTGCCTTTGAAAGTGCCTACCAACAGATGTTGTTGACTACTGGTAACAGAAATGCTAGGCAGGATTCACACTAATGAGCTGAATATGAAAAACTTCAAAACCATGAGCCATACAGAAATTATTACTATAATTTCATGCTTACAGCATACATTCCTCATATAAGTTACACACATAAAATCAGCTTCAAAAACACTTTTATTACAGTAGATAATATACACCATGTGTACAACAAAATGTACTCTTTAAATTGGCTTTAAATTTTGCTGAAACTCTGCTTTGAAGAAATAAAAAAGCTCTAAGTACCAAAAATAATCCACAAGGCTGTGAACTTATTTTTGTGAATTAAAGTCACTATACCTAAAATAAGTGGCATTTAAATGAATAATGAGGTCATCAAAAAGTTCAGAGTTTTAACTTCTCATAATCTTCTATAATGAAATGATTTAGTGCTTTTATATAATTACAGGTATTTGATAAACAAATATACCACAGTTTTATAAGGGTACAGAATACTAAATTTTTTCAATATCTAGAAATAAAATATTTTTTTTTATAGAATACCGTTTTTTTTTTTTTTAAGATTTTATTTATTTATTTGACAGAGAGAGAGACACAGCGAGAGAGGGAACACAAGCAGGGGGAGTGGGAGAGGGAGAAGCAGACTTCCCGCGGAGCAGGGAGCCCGATGCAGGGCTCGATCCCAGGACCTGGAATCATGACCTGAGCCGAAGGCAGACGCTTAACGACTGAGCCACCCAGGCGCCCCTAGAAATAAAATATTTTAAAAGTCCCTCTTTCTCACAAGCTTCTCTTTGGGGTTTGTTTGTTTTTTTTTTTTTTTTTTTGGTTATGTGTGTGTGTATGTGTGTGGGTGGTTTTTTTGTTTGTTTTTTTAGGACTAAAACCAAATGATGATGGCAAAGAAGTGTCAGGGAACTTCAAATATTAACAAAAATTTGAGGTTATGTAAATAATGAACTTTGCACCCAAGTCTGTGGGCATATCCCTACCTTAATTAGCAGTTATTTCAAAATATACAAAACGATCAAGGTAATGACAACTTTAAAATAGCCCAACCCTTCTCACTCAAGGGCATCACTATGGCCAGCAAAAAAAACTTTTAGCTGTAAGGGATTTTTCTGAGAAATCTTTTACACAATTGAGTGTTAATCAAAATATCATTAGCACATTGTTTATGGAAAGGGCAAAATCTCAAGACACAAAATCTAAAGTGAAAAGCAACATTAAATTTATTTAATGAACTCTGGAAATTTCATGTTTCATATATATGCCACTCTTCTCCAATTATATTTTTAAATGACATAAAGAGACTCATAATTCCATTAATCCCCAAAACACTAGTATCAAAAAGGGGGGGAATGTGTATATTGCAATGTGACACATCCAATTTTAACAATTCTCCATTTGAGAGGGGGTGCTGACAACAAATAGGTTTTCTGTAATTGGAGGTACTTAAAAGACCTAAGTTTCACTGGTTTACTTTCAAAACTTTCTAGGAGAATGTGTGAAGCCAAGGCATAATAATTTTACTTTAATAATCATGTTTTTAAAATATATTATCTAAATTCCTCTGAATCTGTCTTGGTAATGGAGACTCAAAAATATATAAATCTAGTGATTGGATCAGGATTAAGATTGGCTCTGGTGTTTTGGTTGGCTTTTGAGGCTCTGCTTCTTTTATTATTCCTACTTGTTTTAACATTTCTCTTATGTGAAAATAGTCCATATTTTTTCTCATTAAAAAAATACTTTTACCTGACTCTGAGAAGAAAACTTAAAATAATGTTTTTCACATGTCCAATTCAAACTGCATGATTGGTGTTTTGTTTCTCCTTTTAATTTACAATAAAATTATACCCCTGTGAATCCCAAATAAAGATAACATTGACTTGCTCAAAACTCAGAAACTAAAAATATCATCAGCCTCTGAGTCATTAGAAATCAACATACTGCAGGCTACACTCCATTTGGATGGCTAATTAACTGCATACCTAAATAATATCACTGAACTGCGAATGACCACATATTTAGTAACAAAGTGGTAACTCATGTACTGCTTTGGTTTCTTTTAAAAGAAGCAACTAAAATGTTTTCAGGGATATTAGAAGTTAACAAATGATCATTCTAAAGTTTAATGCTCTTCTCAAGTCCTGAAACCACTAGGCAAAGAAGTGTTTTGTTCCTTTCTTAGAGTTTAAAGAAAAAAAATTAGGTATCTCTGTCCCTGAAACACACTAACAAAAGCAATAAGCTATAAAATACAAATTAAAGAGCAACACTGTTTTTACAACTATGATTTTAATTAAGCCTGGAGGAGAAAATTAACTAATACATTCAAAATATTATCTACATACAAAATAAGACCAATTTTATAATGAACACCAAAATCAAATACTAAAACTTGCAAATAAGATACCTTGTGATTTATTAACATCTTTGATGATTTTCTGAAGTTCTTTCAATTCTGTATCAAGTTCATCATAGTGTAGTTCTCTAGACTCAACCTTTGGAGCTTGGAACAAAGAAGGGTCTGTCCCCAGGTATGAACACTGCAAGTGACCATCATCACTCAGAGTGACTATCACTCCTTTTAAATCACTACAGTAAGAAAGAGAAAATGAGACATAATTCAAATTTTTGGTGGATTTAGACTTGACCAACAATATTTTTATTCAATTTAGTTTCAACATGCCATTAAGAAAATGGCCATACAACTATCTCTAAAGTTTTACATCAAGGACTCAATTCAAATATTTCAAACATGATTTATATTTATATAAACACTCCCAATGTTAGGATTCATTACACAGGGGGAAAAAAACCTTAACAATTATTATAATAGCTGTCACTTTGGGGGACCTAACTACATGATAAATCATGCTCCAAAAGCTTTCCAAGTACTGTATCATTTAATCCTCGCTCCAGCTCCCACTTGGTAGATTCTTTTTTTTTTTTTTTAAGATTTTATTTATTTATTTGAGAGAGAGAATGAGATACAGAGAGCATGAGAGGGGGGAGGGTCAGAAGGAAAAGCAGACTCCCTGCCAAGCAGAGAGCCCGATGCAGGACTCGATCCTGGGACTCCAGGATCATGACCTGAGCCGAAGGCAGTCGCTTAACCAACTGAGCCAGCCAGGTGCCCCCACTTGGTAGATTCTTAAGAGGCATGTGAACACTTGCAAAGCTACCGTGGATCAAGAGTGAGCCTTGGGCTGGCCGAAGATCATGGCTGAGGCACAGGAACAAAGACAGGACAATATGGGCAATGGTGAAAAATATTAGCAAAGTAAGCCCTGCAAGACCTTGAAGAGAAATGAAATCCCTGCTCCTTTCCTTTTCATTCTCCACCCTGGGGACTTGTGTTTGTGCTCTTTCCCCAGGGGCCCCCACCATGACTTCCTTCACACACCTCCTACTAAAGCAGTCACAGTTACTCTTGCTCTTCACTCAGAGAGGGAGGGAGAAGTATCCCATTTCCTCATTTTGTAGCTCTCTCTCCATCCCTCTTCCTCCCATCCTTTCACTCTTGTCTCTGAGGCTCCTTTAATTTTTTTTTTTTACTCTAGTATCTGGACCTAATATATAAATTATAGATAAACTTAGCATATCATTTTTAAAAGTTGTAAATTTTCCTGATCATGCTATAAAAAGTTGAACACTATTTGCTTCCTCCTTAGCTTACTCAGAAGAAAAAATAAGTCAACATTGTCATAAGTCATTTTGAGCTGATGCATAATGAATTTGATTTTCATTTGTTATATTTTCTGGCGGCCTTTGATTTAAAAAAAAAAAAAGAGGTTTCTAGCCTCATTCTAAAGGTTAAATATTAATCAAAACTTACAGAAAATTTGAGAGAAAAAACAACTTGAAAAAAATACTGCTATTCATCTGAAAAAATATATATATAAGGTATTTAAGAGTCTAGGCCTTATTCAGAATGAGTAAGAAATTTTAAAACTCCCCAACGTTGGGTCATGGCAAGTGGTCAGCTCATTAATCAAAAAGCTTAACTTGGCTGAGAGTAGATAGTAACATTGTTCAATCTCTCCTATAGGGTGGCCACCAGCATCCACTTTACCACCTGCCTTCAACACAAAATTCCTTTTTTTTTTTAATATACGTATGCATATCCAGTCCTTATATTTGACTCAGAAGTCAAGAAGTGCTTGAATTTTTACCTCTATTTCTTCAGGTTCTTGATGCATAGAACTTTTTTAAAAATTTTTATTTAAATTTGTTAATTAACATATAGTGTAATATTACTTTCAGGTATACACTATAGTGATTCAACACTTCCATACAACACCCCAGTGTTCATCTCAGTAGGTGCACTCCTTAATCCCCATCACCTATTTTACCCACCTCCCCTCTGGACACAACATTCCTATACATACTTTCTCTAGGACTTACTTAGGCATGGTCTGTGCCACATAACCCTCTGGTATGACTTCAGAGAAACAAAAAATAAATTGATATCACTAACTCAACAGCTAAAAAATTAGACTAGGAGTCAGAGACTCTGGGTTCTAACTCTGACTCTGCCCCTATATAGCAGAGTCAAGTTAGAGAAGTCTTCCTAAATGTTATCTCTAAAATGAGAAAGTGAGACTCAATGATCCTCTATGGTCTTTAAGTTTTATGAATTGGTTCTGTTAATCTAGCTCAGAAAATAAATACTCCCAAAATAAAATTATTTTCTTAAAATAAAGTGTGAAAAGCAACCCCATAGTACCTCTGGGCTTTACCCTTTCTAAGCAGTCAGCTGAAGCCACCTAGTGGCCATGCCATGGAAATCCTAACTTCCAGCTCTGACAAGGCCATTTCAACAGGGCAAACCCTCTGTCCCCTCTGAGTTGTGACTGCGGTCTGTTCCCCATTCCACCCAACCCCACTAAGGTCTGGAAACTTAATGAGTCCTCAGGAAACTCTAGAACACTAAAGACAAGATCTTTGGCTGGCTTCTCAGAGAATGTGGAGATCATCAGTTGGTGTTTTTTTTTTAATTCAGAAGAGTATTTCCATTTTATCTTCACCCTTTGAGCGGTCCATAATATATGAAACCTAGTATGACCCAGTACAAGTATCCCTCAGTATTCACATTTATTTGGTCTATGAATTGGATAACTTATTATTGAATCAGTTTTGTTCCACTGTTTTAGACAGCAAATAGCAACAATTTAGACACAAGAGATTTATCTAAAAATGTATCTAAACCTACTAAGTTTAAGATAGAGTTTAAATAGTAGTGTATACATATATTTCTTCAGACTCTTAAAAAAAATCATTACTGGTGCTCAACCTGTACAAATATAAAAGGGAGGAGTCTTCCCTCACTGAAAGAATTTAACAAAGGTCACCAGAATGTCTTAAAAATAAATCACAAAACTTAAAGCAATTTACTTTTTTCTTCAGTAGCATCAGAATCACTGCATATAATTTAGATAAAATAACAGAAACTTAGACTTCAGTTGAATTCCTTTAAGACTGCGCATTTTATTCCACAGGAACACTGTAATAAGCTCTAAAAACTCTAAAATAAATGAGTGGAATTTCTGTCTAAAACATCTACGATGGGACAGACAATTTGACTGAAGCCTTAGAATACTAATTAATAAGTAAGTCATCACTTGGTATCTTAATTCAAAGAACCAATTTTAAAATACATATATCATTCCTAAAGCTAAGCCAAATTTAAGTATAAAGAAAAAAGGAAAAACACAATCACGGTTGTTGTTTTTTTTTAATCTTTCTAAAGAACATTTTATTTAACAATACTATCCATTTAAGTTAATGTGTAAGCTTCTGTGGATGATAGAATTTTATGCTAGAAGAAGCCATCAAGTAAATCAAGTATGGAATACACTATTACTTGTATCTTTAGAGTTAACATTGCCAAAATTAAGGTCTCCAGATTATTGGTCCTTGAAGCTCATCAGCTAACCCAAGGCATTAGAATAATGTATTTTATGAGGAACCAAGGTCAAAGATGTTATATTCCTAAGACACATAATAATTCTGTGTATTTAGCAATGGAGCATGAAAATAAACAACAGAGGTTACTCAGGAATCTGAAAGTAATTGTTTCATCACTCAGTAAACAGATCCCTGCCTTAACAATACATTCAAACAAAATTCCAGATGGATTTTAAAAGTTAAATTTTAAAATATGAAACTACAAAAATATTTATCTGCCCTTGGGATAGAGAGACCTTTTGCTGTAAGAAAGCAATGGAGAAAACTACAAAGGAAAGGATCACTAAATTAAACAACAAAAAAATTTTAAACTTGTTATATGCTTTAAAAAAATGATAAAAAAGAACAAAAGGCAAACTGGGAAAATATTGGCAACCAACATAAAGTACATAATTTAAGTTGAACCATATGAAGTTGTGAATATTTAACTGTTTTTGACCTATAAAAACTATCTTGTATGTTTCATCTAATATGTAAAGAACTCTTATAAACCAAAAAAAAAAAACCTCACAAATCAATGAAAATGAGATTATATCCCAAAAGGAAAAGGTAAAAGGAAATGTACAATTCAGTTAAAAATAAGTCAATAGATAGATGAAAAATATATTTTTAAAAGCTGTATTTGATTATTTAACACTTTAAACTAGAAAAAGTTGTATTTAATAATCAGTCCTGCTGTTAGAGAAGTTACATGGAAAGCTCTTGTACACTTTCAATGGAAATATAAATTTGTTAAAGATGTTATTAGTGATCAGTTTAGAAATATCTATCAAAAGCCTTAAAAATGTTCATTACTTTTACACAATAATCGACTTCCACAGTTATTAAGGAAACTTAGAAACAACCCAAATGGTAAGAAAAAGGGGAAATATTTTTAAAAGCATGATGTATCTGTAATAGAAAGTATAGAAGCCATTAACAACCATGTTTTACAAATATCTGCTTTCAGAAAAAATAGCTACATATATATAGTGTAAAAGCAAAACACAATATTGCATATATACTTATTTTAATTTTGTAAGATATATGTATATAAAATACAGATTAGAAAAAAAAAATTACCCAAATGCTAATAGAATGGTGACTATCTCTGGTTAGTGAGATTATGAGCTATTTTTATCCTGTCTTATAGTTATAAGATTTTTTGAAACTATTTTTTTTAAGAAAAAAAATGTATGTTCCATTTTCTATCCCCAGAGACTGAATTTGAATTTGCAATTTAAAAGTTAAATAATCTGTGGAATTAAAACTTTTATCCAGTTCTCTATTTTCCGACAAGGCCACTCTATCAAATATGCAACCTGAAAGTATTTGACATAGAGCTCACAAAAGATTAGAAAATGAACAGTTACAATAAAACAAATGAACGGGGGGCGCCTGGGTGGCTCAGTCGTTAAGCGTCTGCCTTCGGCCCAGGTCATGATCCCGGGGTCCTGGGATCGAGTCCCACATCGGGCTCCCTGCTCGGCAGGGAGTCTGCTTCGTCCTCTGACCCTATCCCCTCTCATGTGTTCTCTCTCTCTCATTCTCTCTCTCTCAAATAAATAAATAAAATCTTTAAAAAAAAAAGAATAAGTTCAAGGCAATGAATCTTTCCATAAATAAAACTAGATGTTGGAGTCCTTCCCTGTTGCATGAAAGAAGACATGATTCTATGCCATGATTTTCTAGTGCATTAAGACCTTAACATGAATTAAGTCAGGCATTAAACAAACCACCTGTGTATTTTTAGCATATATGTGCTGAAAAGTTACTTTTGCAATTTTTAAAAATAATTATGCCTTGTTTGTCCTTTCCTGAATGACCATCTCTCAGGCAAAGCATCATACCAATACACTTTGATATACATAGCTCATACTGAATATGAAAATCTGGGAGCCAGGAAGAATCAAACATAGAATCTAAATTTCCTGATTCACACTGAGGTATTTTTTCATTCATTATTCCATACAGACTTCCCAAGAATGGAAAATTTAAAATAATTTTTAAGGTACAATTTGAGGCTTATGTAAATGGTTTTCAGTTATTGCTATCCATAATTAGCCTCATGATAATCAAGAGCTGGATTATTTAATGGGAGAGACAAGGTAATTAGAGAGTCCAAGAAAAGGACAAGTAAAATGGGGGAGCCAAGGCCAGCTTCCAAAGATATCAAAGTAGCAAAAACTCTGCAAAAAGAGGGGCACCTGGGTGGCTCAGTTGGTTAAGCGACTGCCTTCGGCTCAGGTCATGATCCTGGAGTCCCGGGATCGAGTCCCACATCGGGCTCCCTGCTCAGCAGGGGGTCTGCTTCTCCCTCTGACCCTCTTCCCTCTCTTGCTATCTGTCTCTCATTCTCTCTCTCTCAAATAAATAAATAAAATCTTTAAAAAAAAAAAAAAAAAAAAAAAAAACTCTGCAAAAAGAAGTTATCACAGCAAATTGCAAAAATTACAGAGGTTGTATCGGAGAGACGGAACAAAATATCTTTTGTATTAAAAAAATTCCAAGCATCAAGAACTCAGAGATCAAGAACTAATTCTTATTAGACTTAATAGAAAGTCAACACAAGACTATATACTGCATATGACTAATTATATTCACAGACTAAACAAGAAAATCGCTAGCCAGGAAAAAAAAAATGTAACTTCTTAGAAATGCCTATTTTGCACTGGGGAAGCAAAATGTGTTGATAAGGATTTGACTCAACTCTAACTTCTTTTATTATTGAAAAAAATATTTATTTAGCACCTACTGTATTCAAGTACCATAGGAAGTTTACACTGGTCATTTCTCTTGAAGAACTTAAAGTACAGTGGGCAATACAGACATGTAAACCAGCAAGAATGTACGAGACATGCTCTGATGGATATTGGATGTAAGCAAGGGACCCAATAGAAACAAAGGAGAAGAACACCAAATCAGGTAGTGAAAGATGAGAATGCTTCCTAGAGGAGATAACACAAGCAGAAATTGGATAAGAGAAGGAGAACATTCCAGCCAAATGCTCTCCATGAAGGACACACACATACACACAGCACAGAATAACGAACATTCAGGAAAAGTGTTTTAGTAAGGCCAGAACCAGTCATTCAACAAGTATCTACTGAGTATCAAAGATGTGCCAGGCACAGTTCTCAGAGTGAGACAATCAGTGAAGAAATCACACAAAAATCTCTGTCTTCTAGGAGCTCACATTCTAGTAAGGAGACAAATACAAAGAACAAAAGAAATAAATATATAGTATGTTCAAAGAGGACAAGTCTATGGAGAAAAAGAAAGCAGATAAAGTAAGACTCAAGTTGGACTTAAAAGGAAAGGCATGATTTGCATAGGTGTTAACCTTAAGGAGGTCATTCCAGAAAAGTGGATAAGCATGAGCATAAGTAATAATATACAGGCGTTTCCAACAGCCAGAAAGTCTATTTCTCCCTAAGAGAATTCAGATGGAAGAGTGGTTGATAAAAATTAAAGAGAGTAATGGGAAGTCACTGAAAGATTCCAGTGGAGGAAAAAAACACATTTTCTCAGTCCTCAAGTTCCATGTATTTGACAGAACTGATTGTGTCCCTCCCATTCACTCATTCAACAGGCACTCCTGATACTATGTATATTTTTTTAAAGTAACACTGTATAAAATGTCATAAAAGTTTACAGAGGTGTGGCTCATGTCCAGTCACTAAGGAAGATAGGTGCCTACATCCTATTCTGGGTAACACAAGACATTATGCGCTATATTATAATGGATGAACAAAGTTCAATAGAAACATAGACAAGGACATTATAAAACGTTAAACTTGTCAAACTAAGAAAGGCCTCATGGAGGATTTGAAAAATGAGTAGATTTAAACAAAAAGAGATGGACAGAAAAAAGGTATGTTGGGTGGAGAAGCAGCATGAGCAGAGGTTTGGAAGTACACAATCACAGGTCATTGCAAGTGCAGTATGAGGTAAAGCATGGCAAGAAATTTTTTTGCATGAGTTAATTCAGAAAAAATGTGAATGTTTCTAGGCCACATTACCTTTCTTTCAAAATTAAAATAGTGTTTAATATGCCCCGTGGGAGAAAGTATATTTCTTACTATTTAGATTAACATTCTATTGAAGAGAAGAATGTCAGTGGGGAAAAAATAATGGCCACTGTTTTTAAGCCACTAAAATGTTAACATATAGACATTTTTGAGGAGAAAAATATAGCAGCTTTCTACACTTCATGCAGTAAGCAAGGTTGGTGCGTGAGGAACCCTGCAGAGTAAGGGCAAGACTGTAGATGCAAATGGGCCAGAGCAAAACAGATCCCAAATGCTGTGAGCACTCTCCTTTAAGTAAGGCAGTAACACAAAGAGAACATTTTAGAAATGGAATCTTCTTTAAAATGCAAATCTGATCACACCATTCCCAGGCTTAGAAACCTCCCTTGGTTTCCCAATTAAAATTCAAAATCCTTTCAACAAAGCTGTGATCTGACCCCTGCTTATTTCACCTGTCTCTCCCCACCCACTCTCCCCACCCCAGCCCCCCACACATACTGTGTCCACCAGCCTTCCACAACACTGACCTTATTCCATTTCTTTGGGATTGTCACTCTCCATGCCCCTCTGGTGCCTGGCACACTCTTCCTCCTCTCTCCTTATAAATTATCTTTGTCTAATTCAAGCCTATTCATCCTTCAGATTTCAACCCAAATGTCAGAAAATCTTCTCCTGTCCTCACATTCTAGGTCAGATCTCTTGTTATATATTCCAAAAGTACTAAGTCCTATTCCTTTATAGCGTTTTTCACTGTTGAAATAATATATTTATGTAATCATGTATTTAATCTTGGTCTCCCCAACTACAAGTTCCATGAATTCAGTGGCCATGACTGTTTTGCTCATAAATGCATCCCCAGAACCTAGCACAGTAGTGGCATAGAGAGGGAGGGAAGCTAAATAAATGTTTATTGAATTAATTAAGTGAAGAAAGCCAAATGATTCTTTGTTGTGGGGCTATCCCATGCACTGCAGGATGTTTAGCAGCTTCCCTGGACTGTACCCACTAAATACCAGTAATAACTCTCCCCTTTCCACTTATGACAAAAAAATGTCTCCAGGCATTGCCAAATGTCCTTTGGGAGGCAAAATCACTCCCAGTTGAGAATTACTGAAGTAGGTGATCATACATCCTGGTTTGTACAGTCCCTGCTTCTGCCTGTTGTCCTGGTAAATTATTAACAGCACCCACTTTCATTCTCAGAAGTATCCCAGTTTGGATAATAAGTTATATTGTCATCCTACCTGGATGTACATTTATGGGTTCTCTTTCCCAGAATAAGTGAATTATTATGTACATGATGACCATGGTTTTACTTCTAACATAGCAGAAATGATACCATTAACATTATTTCCAAGAAATATGGTTTAAAACAACAACAAAAAACCTACTATCAATGTAGTACATTTTGGAATTAGTAGGAACAGTATAATTACAATGTACAGAAGAAATATGGCAGTGACAGGATGAATAATAGTACAGGATAATCAATTAAGTATGGAAAAAGAATAAGAGAAAGAGTCAAAGAGGATTTCTAAGTTTTAGCCTAGAAGAGCTAGGTCTAAAGCCATCTATCAAGAGTCGATATAAAGGAGAAGAAGGGATGGATTGCAGGGTAGATGGGGAGGTGAAGAAGATAGCAAGCTTGCATTCTGAGGCAACTCCTCCATATTCAGGTGAAACCACCAGACATGTGGAAGCACAAGTCTTTGTAGACACACAGATCTTTGTTGTGATCTACTCCACTCCTTTGGCTCCAATGCCACTGGACTTCCCTTGCTTTTTTAACTACTATTTGGCTTTCTTTAAGAGCTCTTCTTCCTGCCTCCCAATTATGAGAA
The DNA here is from genome assembly GCF_029215605.1 of Mirounga angustirostris. Taxonomy (NCBI): domain Eukaryota; kingdom Metazoa; phylum Chordata; class Mammalia; order Carnivora; family Phocidae; genus Mirounga; species Mirounga angustirostris. The sequence goes on from NW_026991720.1 coordinate 43,407,589, forward strand.
TTCCCTAAACACTACTCATACCTCTGTTCTTTCCCACTCACTGTTAACTCTGAGAATTCAACATTCTATTAGCTGTTAAATCTGTACTGACAATTGCCAGCCCCATTTCTAGCCTGTAATCTCAAAGATCATGTAGCCAAATCAATTCTATATATTTCTACTTGAATTATATTAACTTATATGTATATGAGTCTTTCCAGTTTAAAACGGATCTTTGCATACATTTATTTCCAACTATATACATCAGCCATCTTAATTCAACATGCTGAAACTAAACTTTTCTTGCTCATAAACCTGGTTCCTTTTCCAAGCTTTCCATCTCTTTCAATATCACTACAATTAACCTCATCACCAAGTCCCAGATAATGACCGTAATTCTTTCTCTGCCTTATGGCTCTATATTAAAAGTCACCAAATGCACCAGAAAAAGCATTTGACAAAATTCAACATCCATTTATGATAAAAACTCTCAACAAAGAGGGTATAGAATGTACCTCAACATATATTATAAGGTCATATATCACAAGCCCCCAGCTAATATCAGACTCAATGATGAAATGCTGAAAGCCTTTCCTTTGACATCAGGAACAAGAAAAGGATGCCCATTCTTGCCACCTTTATTCAACACTGCGTTGGAAGTCCTAGGCATGAAAGAAATAAAAGACATCTAAATGGGAAAGGATGGGGGCATCTGGGTGGATCAGTTGGTCAAGCGGCTGCCTTCAGCTCAGGTCATGATCCCAGGGTCCTGGGATCCAGCCCCGCATCGGGCTCCATGCTCAGCGGAAAGCCTGCTTCTCCCTCTCCCACTCCCCCTGCTTTTGTTCCTTCTCTTGCTGTCTCTCTCTGTCAAACAAATAAATAAAATCTTTAAAAAAAATAAATAAATGGGAAAGGATGAAGTAAAATTGTCACTATTTGGAGATGACATACTACATATACAAAACTCTAAAGACTCCGTTAAAAAAAATTAGAACTAATAAAATACAGTAAAGGAATACTGCAGGATACAAAATCAGTACACAAATATCTGTTGCATCTCTATACACTAATAACTATCAACAGAAGAAAATTAAGAAATTTACAAACTAAGAAAACAATCCCATTAATAATTGTATCAAAAAGAATAAAATACCTAGGAATAAATTTAACCAAGAGGGTTATTGAAAACTATAAGTCATTAATGAAAGAAATTGAAGAAGATACAAATAAACAGATACTCTGTGCTCATAAGTTGAAAGAATCAATACTGTTAAAATGTGCATAATATCAAAAGCAATCTAGGAGTGCCTGGGTGGCTCAGCCAGTTAAGCGTCTGCCTTCAGCTCAGGTTCTCAGGCTCCTGGGATGGTACCCCCTCCCCCGCCCCTGCCTCCCCTCAAGTTGGGCTCCCTGCTCAGTAGGGAGTCTGCTTCTCCCTCTACCTCTCCCTCTGCCTGCTCCCCACTCATGCTCTCTCTCTCTATGAAATAAATAAAATCTTTTTAAAAAGAAAGCAATCTACAGATTCAATGAAATCCCTATCAAAATTTCAAGGGCAGGGGCGCCTGGGTGGCTCAGTTGGTTAAGCGACTGCCTTCGGCTCAGATCATGATCCTGGAGTCCCGGGATCGAGTCCCGCATCGGGCTCCCTGCTCGGCGGGGAGCCTGCTTCTGCCTCTGACCTTCCCCCCTCTCATGTGCTCTCTCTCATTCTCTCTGTCTCAAATAAATAAATAAAATCTTTAAAAAAAAAAAATTTCAAGGGCATTTTTCAAGGGAATAGAACAAATAATTCTAAAATTTATATGGAACCACAAAAAAACCTGTATAACCAAAGCAATCTTGAGAAAGAAGAACAAAACTGGAAGCATCATGCTCCCTGATTCCAAACTATATTAAAACGCTATAGTAATTAAAATAGTATGGTACTGGCATAAAAACAGACACATAGATCAATGGAACAGAGTAAAGAGCCCAGAAATAAACTCACACATATAAGATTAATTTACAACAAAGGAGCCAAGAATGAACAATGGGGAAAGGACAGTCTCTTCAATAAATGGTGCTGAAAAAACTGGACAGCTACATGAAAAAGAATGAAAGACAACCACTATTTTACGTGATACACAAAAATTAAATAAAAAAGGAGTAAAGACTGGAACATAAGACCTGAAACTATAAAACTCCTAGAAAGAGAGTAAACTCCTTGACATAGGTCTTGGCAATGATTTTTTGAATCTAACAACAAAAGTAAAAATAAACAAGTGGAATTACACCAAACTAAAAAGCTTCTACACAGCAAAGGAAACCATCAACAAAATGAAAAAGCAAACTACTGAATGGGAGAAAATATTTGAAAACCATATATCTGATAGGGATAATATCCAAAATATATAAAGAACTCATACAACTCAATAGCAAAAAAAAAAAAAAATCCAATTTAAAGATGTACAGAAGACATGAACAGACACTTCTCCAAAGAAGACATATAGATGGCCAACAGGCACAAAAAGGTGCTCAACATCACTTATCATCAGGGAAATGCAAAATCAAAACTACAATGAGAAATCACCTCACACCTGTCAGAATGGCTAAGCTCAACAACAGAAGAAAGAACAATTTATGTGTCCATTGATGGATGAATGGATAAAGAAATTGTGGTATACATATATACAATGGAACATTATCTGATCATAAAAAAGAATGAAATCTTGCCGTTTGTGAGAATATGGATGGACCTCAAGGGCATTATGCTAAGTGAAATATATCAGTGAGAGAAAGACAAATACTGTGTGATCTCTCTTGTATATGGAATCTGGGGAAAAAAAAAAAAAAAAAGCTCATAGATTAGAACACACTGGTGGTTGCCAGAGGTGGACAGTGAGGGATGGGAGAAATGGGTGAAGGAGGTCAAAAAGTAAGTAAGTAAGTAAGTAAGTAAATAAATAAATAAATAAATAAATAAAATCTTGTGATGAATAACTAAATCTTATGATTAATGGTGTTTTCCCGTAGCTCTATGAACCCAAGCTAGCAAACATCAGACTTTTAGTGAATAAACAAATCTTATGATTGGACAGACACCTTAGCATTGATAATTCTTTAGGAAAAATCCAAATAAAACAAAGAATTTCAGAAACTCACTGATGTCTATTTTTTCACCTTCTTTACTCCTGCCTGAATGTTGAGGCTAATCTTAACAGTTCAACCTAATTTGGGAACTAATCCCTTAATTCTGGCCTTACTATCTTCTTTAAGGAGAGAAAAGGGTTCTGTGCTGAGCTGCATCCTCCAACTTGAATCATTCCTAACTTGATTCCATGTTTCACAGCAGATGTTATACATAATCTTTGTGGGGCATACAGTTAGCTAGCTGCCTGAGCTGCTGAGAACAAGCAACTAACAACATCCTGCCTATCTATTACCAGTCAGAAGATGACATTTATTTACTTGTATATCTTCAATTCCCACCCCTCTACACACATATAGGCTACTGAACATGTATCACTTCATTATCACCTGACTTTTGACATTTTCTTCATTCAGTGATTGACCTGCTAACAATAACTAGCAATTTGTTTTAGAAATTCATTTTGGTAGCGTATAGAGTGACAACACTGCAGCAAAATACAATATAATGTGAATAGCTTCATTGAATTGTTTCATTACAGCACAAGTCTGTCTCCTTTTTTGTAGGCCTACAAGACTTACTTATTTGCATTCACATTAACAATAAGCAAATCATCTAAATCTACCTGAACTTAGCCCAAGTGAGCAACATCTTTAAGTTATAAAAGTAAAATATTCCTTAATGTCTATTAGCTTCTACAACTGAGGAATTGCTAATAACAAATACACCCAAAAAATGCAATAGATAAGGCAAAGACTGTACTCCTAAACTGGACAGCAAATTTTTGAAATATGTTTCAGGCTAATAAAAAAATGTTGAATTCTAGATGGTGATGGTAAGCCATTAATAATAATAGACCACACAGGGCTCATGTCTTTCAAAGTGGGAAATGAGAATGGCCTTCTTTATGATTACTCATTACTTCTGCTACAACTATTACTACTGACTGTAACTGACCTTAGTTCAAATGACTTCAGAATTTTGTCATCACTTAAAATCCAATAAACACAGGCCACAAAAAGAAATCCTAATTTTGTTACTGCATGTACACACCTAAGTAATACTTTATAAGCAAATACGTTACAAGTTGAATGTTAAGAAGTATACTATATTGTGGTCACTAAGGAATTGCTTGTCATGCAATCAAATTGCTTTGTGCTCTTGTTCTTTTGAATTATGTGGTTTAAGGACATAATTATTGAATTTGGTAGCTTTGGGGGAAGATTCCTCAGAGATACTGCACTCACACAATGTCCCTGCAAATATCATTTCATTCAGTGGGTTGCCCATAGAATTTGTTATCTCAATTACTTGCTGAGATATTTTATTTTGTGTTATTTCTATTATATATCATGCTAGAGTCACAGGAATACTGGATTTGAAGGGGCACTCCAATGCTTAAAATATGAAACAAATTACTCTGGTATCTAAAATAACCTAACTATGAAAGCAACTCCTACACACATGTGGTAATAATCTGCAAAAGCTATCTTTTATTGGATTTTAGGTAATAACAATGGCATATGCTTTTTGTACATCTACTCTTACAAAACAAATTTTTCACAACATAACCTTTCAAGAAATCAAAATGCTTCAGATACTTTCCATCAGGCAATATCAATCCAGTAACTCAAGTATCTGGCTTACAGATTTAGTACACAAACTTTTTCAGATTACTATCAAAAGAAAAGCATTTCATCATCTTTACTCCAATACAGTTTAGTGATTATAAAAAAATTTTTACATTTTAAATCATAAAATTCCTTGTTCTCCTTTTTCTACATTTTCTTGTCCTGAGTAACAGGATTGACTATGGGAGATTTCACTGATGCTGATATAAAATGAACTTGGTGTATGGAAGGAAAAAAGCTTCAGCAGCGTGACGGCCTTCATTACAGATTGACATTCATTGGAAAAAATAAGTTTTCTTTTACCATAAACAATCTCCTACCCTTTTTAAGATCCTTCACTTTGTATAATGCTTCTGAATTGATATGCTTTTCACTAAAAAGCATTTCTCCCTCCAAATGTATTATTTCACTACTGACAAAGTGACAAAGACAGAAGAGAACGCTAATAAGTCTATATATTACACTGTAATAAACAATGAGATCTCAAACAATCACCTTCTTCTCTTCTATCTTCTTCTTAGTGCTCTGGGTAAAGGGAGAAAAAGTGTATGCTTTTCTTCTCTTCTTCTACTTTTCTGGCATTAGATCAGTGAAAGAGAGAACCTTGTTAGATTCTCTTTGACCTTTCCTGACTTCCTACATTACCATCATCTCCTGTTGAGAACCAGTATTCATTCACACACACACACACACATACACACACAAACACATAATGGATGTGTTAATTAGCTGATTGCGGTAATCATTTTACAATATATATGTATATAAACCATCACACTGTACAACTTAAATATATACAATTTTATTTATCAATTATATCTCAATACAGCTGGGGGGGAAAAGAAGCAATATTAAGAAGGAATATGTGGGGCACCTGGGTGGCTCAGTCAGTTAAGTATCTGCCCTAGGCTCAGGTCATAATCTCAGGGTCCTGGGATAGAACCCCACCTCAGGCTCCCTGCTCAATGGGGAGTCTGCTTCTCCCTCTCCTGCCCCTCCCCCCACTTGTGCCTGCACATGCGCAGCTCTCTCTCAAATAAAATCTTTAAAAAAAAAAAAAGAATATGTAAAAGTACTTAAAAGAAACACTATTAACCTACTTACATCAACCTCACTACCTACTAGTTTCTTTCACCAATTTCTTTTTTTTAAAGTAACAATTAATTATCACCCAACCTTTTGGATCCTCTTGAAGTAAGAGCTTTGGAAAGAAGTGAGTTGTGAATGAATCCATAACTTTAAGCCTATCATAGTAAAATTGATAAAATCAAAAAGAGAAAAATCTTAAAAGCAGCCCAAAAAGGACAAACTACCTTCAAAGAAGTAATAGAATAACATAGCTATTTTCTCAATAGTAACTATAGAGTGAGGTGGCCAAGCACTGATATTTTCAAAGCACTGAAAGAAAATAGCTGCTAACCTAGAATTCTATACCCAGCAAAAATATCTTTCAAAAATGAACATAAATCTTTTCAGACAAAGAAAAATTGAAAGATTTACTTTCCAGCAGACCCATACTAAAAGAAATAGTAAAGGGTATTTTTTAGGCAGAGAAAAAATTATCTCAGATAGAAGTCTAAAGATTTAGGAAGGAAGGCCAAAGAAAAAGGTAAAAAATGTAGATATACCTATGTTATTAAATGTGCAAAGTTTATTATTATTTCATGACCCCTTATTGTATCTATCTAGAACAGGAATAGTACTGGTATTGGTATTCATATTTTAAAGAAGAAGAAAAAAACAAGGAGAGCATATCCAAAGTTCATTTTTTCAAAATCCTAAAGGTAACTCTGGCAATCCTAGTCTACATTCTCCCTAAGAACCCATGCTGCTTCTGAAATCTGTAATTTAGAAGACAAAATTTAAAAATTAAAATTAAAAAAAAAAGCAAGTCAAATGATTAGAGACAAAAGTAAAAAGTCCTGGCTTCACTGATGCTTTGACACTGAGAAACTATTTTCTTGGTAGTGCATCTATGAACTGGATATTTTCCGTTGGCCCTGAAAACTTTCCATCTGTTTCCAATCTGCTCTGTGCCAGAAGAAACTGACCACTGTATCAAAGGATCCCTTTTCCTCTGGTTTCCAGTTGAGCTGGCCAATGAGGATCACTGGCAAGAGACAGGAGAGGGAGGAAAGTGGGGTCAGGTATTTCCTTCCTCAGTTCCTTCCCTACTAGGTCACCAAGGGGGTTGTGTACCTCAACCTAAGGCAATATAGCTCCTGTCAGATGGCCCTCTCTTATAACTACAGCTATACCCTTATTTAAGAGTATTCTATCCCTCCACACATAGGGATGGTAATGGTTCCCACTGTTGCCAGCTCACCTCCCTTGTTGTTCTCTCTTACCCTTGTTCACAACTACTCTCTCAATTACTCCATTTGAGTGTGCCATCTATTTGCTGCTGAGACACTAATCTACATAATCTGCATGGCAGTTTAACATGGGAGGCAGTAAAAATAGAACAGACACTAACAGCTTAGACTCTAAAGTCAAAAACAACTGGAATTATATCCCTGCTCCCAAACTGTGTGACCTTGAAATAGTATGCTAACATCTGTCTCTTTTACTTCATGTGTAAAATTAAAAAATTACCAGTACCTGCTTCAAAACTTTTTCTTTAGTGTGAATTATTTAATGTAAACAGCTTAGCCTGGTGCCTGATAAAAAGTAAGGGCTTAATAAATATTCATTGATTATTATTAATATTTGCTTCATAGTTACAGCATAAAATTGACCACAAGCCTGTAACTATGGAATAAACATATCCATCCTACTCCAGCTTTTTATGTTAATATTTAATACATCATGTTTCATACCAGAAAATCATGTCAAAGATGGAAACTATGCCTTTTACAATATGTTGCCCGCCACAAGATTAAAATGCAACTAGCATGCATAAGTTTCCTGTCTGTGTAAATATGCATCTGTACATTTTAGAAGAGAGCATTAGTACAATAAGTGGTTCTGCTCCAGTTCAACATTACTGGAAAAAATAGTGGCATAAATTAGCTCAATCTTATTTGAGCTGGCTCAGGGCTAAAGCAAATTCTAATTGGGTCACGTCAAAGCAAATCATTTCAGTACATCATATACTTATCTAACTGCCCTGAGCCCCACCCCTCCAAAAGGGTATATCAGATAGAATTTGAATATATACTTGTGATCAGAAATGCCCAAGAATAATAGCAGGAAATTTAGGAACTAAAACCAACAACAGATGAAAAAGAAGATCAAGAGCATCAAAACACAGTACACATCCTTCAATTTTAGTTTTGCAACCAAAAGTGTTAGTTAGTATGCATGCAACTGTATGTAAAAAAAAAAAAAAAAGACCAAATATAGTCAGCAATACTACAGCTGGGTGCATGATAGCTAGATTGGTTGCATGCCCTTTGGAAAATAACTGCAGCTGATGCCTGCAGCGTCTGCATACTAACAATATATTTGGCAGCACTGAACAGATAACCATCTTCCAAATTTTCTCTAAGTGAATAACAGTATCAACAACAATAGAAGACTGCTAAATGCTATTTAAACCACAAACAAAAATATTTTTTTCTGGGTTGGTTATAGTACTGGTTCAACAAGTAGAAAAAGAAAAGCAATGCATGTTCCCTTGCACTGCATCAAGGTACCAGTTCAATATGGCTTCCATGTGGACTACAGTTCAAGTCCTTGGTCTTACAGACCGTAGCTAGTTGCCTTCCTGAATCAAATCCCTGTAAGAAATACAATTTCCAAGTCCTGATTTGAACTGTTTTACTTGATGCAATCCAGCAAACCGAGGAGGCTAAAACAAAACTCTGTACACATGGGCCCTAAATGATGTTGTTGACTAAGTGACCTATTATATAATATTTACCAGGAAATACCTAACTCTTTGCCTAGCTTTCCTATCATGGGCCCAATCTTCTAAGAGAGATATAATTCAGAGACAACTGTATTTCTGCAAAAAAATGTAATTCAATAACTACAATTATAGGCCCCCTAAGCAAAACAATTGCCAAAGTGAAAAAATAGGCAAATGCACCAAATCTAATAATAATGTTGGCTAAAACATGGATAGTGCTATTGCCAGGCACTTTTCTAGGTGCTTATATTAATTTTTTCAATCTTCATAACAACTTCATGTGATAGGTACTATTATTAGCCCCATTTTACAAAAAGAGGATCTGAGGCACAGAGAATTTAAATACCTTGCCCAAGGAGCTAGTGAGTAGGCTAGTGAGTATGTTGTCCAGTCTTCTGCTTTAACCCATCATGATATCATAAAAACATGGCTTTTCAAAGTATTCCTGAGCCATGGAACCTTACTGAGTAAGGTTCTTTTAAAGCTCTAGTCTCTCCTCTCTTCTACTTAACAATTATCAAATTAACAATTCAAAGCCGAGGCTTACAAACAAATAAGAGAACTGAGCATATCTCTCCTAAAAAAGAGGGCATAATTAAATTTCTATCCAATGAAATTTCAGAAGGTTCACTACAGTAAACTGTAGAGACAGAGAAACTCTTTGATAACTATTTATAAGTTACCCAACTATTAAAGAAGTTTTCAATAACAAGATAGTATTTGTATTTACCAAATTGATTCTGCCCATGCTAGATAGTTAAAGAGGAGCATCGCAAGCGAAATAAGTCAATCAGAGAAAGACAAGCGTCATATGATCTCGCTGATATGAGGAATTTGAGAAATAAGACAGAGCATCACAGGGGAAGGGAGGGAAAATGAAACAAGACAAAACCAGAGAGGGAGACAAACAATTAAGAGACTCTTAATCTCAGGAAACAAACTGAGGGTTGCTGGAGTGGAGGGGGGTGGGAGGAATGGGGGGGCTGGGTTACGGACACTGGGAAGGATATGTACTATGGTGAGCTCTGCGAATTGTGTAAGACTGATGAATCACAGACCGGTACCCCTGAAACAAATAATATATTATATGTTAATGAAGAAGATAATATTGTATATAATGTAAGCTACACATAATACTTTTGGGATTGGAATAATTATTCTGTATTTTCACATAGCAATTCTTAGGGTAAAAACAGTTTTAAATGTTCTAATAAAAAGCATCATTTAAAATGCCAAAAAAGGGCGCCTGGGTGGCTCAGTTGGTTGAGCGACTGCCTTCGGCTCAGGTCATGATCCTGGAGTCCCTGGATTGAGTCCCACATCGGGCTCCCTGCTTGGCGGGGAGCCTGCTTCTCCCTCTGACCCTCCCCCCTCTCATGTGCTCTCTCTCTCTCATTCTCTCTGTCTCAAATAAATATATAAAATCTTTAAAAAATAAATAAAATAAAATAAAAATAAAATGCCAAAAAAAATTAAAAAATAAAAAATAAAAGAGGAGCATCCCTTCATGATTCTGAATGTACTATTTTACCAACCATACTCAGAACTTATCAAATATATTATCAAATGCCTGTTTTTAGCTTTTCTAATCCTAAATAGAACATAATCAACTAAACTCCAGGAGTCAGCTACATTGGTAGTATTATGAAATACATCTTTTGTTGCCCACTTTAACAAAAAGGTAGAAATTATGTGCCTAAGAAGGGGTCTATTCCTTCTTGCTTCTCTGTTTCTTGATTTCTCTATTGCTTCCAGATTACTGTATCTGATGTCAGAAGTACCTAACTGAAACTGACAAAATGCATCCACTAATTTTAGATTCTAAAATCTGCTAGCCAAGTCACCTACTACTAAAGACCAATCAATAGTTAAAATTTCTTAGAGAAATGCTTCTTTATATTCTTTGGTTGTATAGAACCTTATTATGTCCTTTATAGTACATACTTGACAGTATGTTCTACAGCAAGTGTTTCATATATTCAGAATACTGGTATTCATTACAGTGATTTTTCTTTTTTTTTTTACTTTTTTTTTTTTTCAAAACAAAGCTGATACCTACTCAATAAGGTAAGTTCATAGGAGCAAGACTGTAGAGAAAAACTGGCCATCTGAGATACCCACTGAATTCTGAAATAATTCACAACAGGTCATCTCCTCAAGTCATAAGTTTTTCATTTCTACATGTTCTTTTACTCTGGCTTGTTTTCTAAGGCTACATCCCAGAAAATCAGAATGTTTTCCTTTTCATGTCAACAATGACTGTTTTAAAGGTCTTTTCTATATCAGAGGCAGAAATATATTTCCACTGAAATTATCTCTTTTACTCTGCAACTCTTGAAGATAACCAGGCACAAAAAGACAAAAACTTTCTTTTGAAGAGTAAATGTTACTGGCACTTGGTCATTTTTTTTTCCTGTTGTTTGTAACAAAAGTACTAAGTCCTAAGATTCAAGATACACTATTGAAATCTATCTGGTTTCCTATACAAAACAAACTACAACTAGAGGTGCCAAATTAATTCTTAACAAATTTGCTGCAGGGCACCTGCAGGGCCACGGATCTTTAATCTTCACATACCAAGAGTGTTTGTTCGTCCTGTTGTAAAGAAATGCAGGTCTCTGGAAAGTCAAAGGTTAGCCAATGGAGGAGAAAAATGGGGTACAACCTCTCAAAATGACAGAAGAAAGTAATGAACCCTGCAAGTGTTTTCCCTGGCAAGCTGAGAGAACTGCCTAGTTTGGGTCAGAGGTCTAATTTAAGTATAGTCCATCTCGCTCTTTTAGATTATCACAATCTCAATGAAGCAGGTGATCATTCCTTGACTTAAAAGAATTTCCAAATTATAAATCCAAAATGGAGGCATGCCAAATAATGCAATTTGTGAACATTAAATAATTGCTTTAAATTAATTGGCTGTCAAGTTTGTTTACAATTTCAATAAAATTTTATTAAAATATGATTAAACGTCATTTATTCATAAATTCTAATGATATAGTATTTTATATATGGTATATAATATTTTCCACAGATCTATAACTTAAAAGTTCTAACCAATTCCAAGATATGCCCAGAAAACCACTATCAAGAGGCATTAATAATCAAAAAAATCCAATTATAATATTTTCTGTGCTATTTTGCCAACAGTCTAAATTAAACATTTATTGGTGTGATTATTAAATCATGTTACAATGTATTTCCAGATAGATTTTCCTTGATTTGTCTGCCTGCTATAGCTGTGTTTTAAATTCTCACATTCCTTCTTCCATGTCAGTGTCTTCTGAAATAGAAAGTCACTCAATCCCAATGTTATCTAGGACTATGTTTTTTTTTCTTTAATTCCATAACCTGAAATAATAATTGATTTTTTTAATTTTGAGGTGGGAGAGGAAACTATGGAAATTCTAAAAAATGGGAAAAACTGGAAATATAATTAAGTAAATTCAAAAGTAAATTTAAAAATTTAGGTATCACATAAAATTCTGGTTTCTTTAAAAAATACATTTTGTAATTTTGCCTACTTTATTGTTTTTTTAAATATTTAAGTATATAGTCTATAATTTTTGAAGTTTTATTTTAAAAATGCTTTTTGGCAATTTCCCGTATCAAATCTAAAATTAAATACCAAAAGCTGTGTATGAGTAACACTGAAGAGAATGAAACAAGGTGAAAAAGATCAGGAGATTCTCCATAATAGTTAAGAATTTTACTCTTGGGCGCCTGGGTGGCTCAGTTGGTTAAGCAACTGCCTTCGGCTGAGGTCATGATCCTGGAGTCCCGGGATCGAGTCCTGCGTCGGGCTCCCTGCTCGGCAGGGAGTCTGCTTCTCCCTCTGACCCTCCTCCCTCTCATGCTCTCTGTCTCTCATTGTCTCTCTTGCAAATAAATAAAATCTTAAAAAAAAAAAAAAATCTTAAAAAAAAAAAAAAGAATTTTACTCTTAAACATCAATGGCAATTCATCTCACCCTCCTTCTCTAACACTATGAATTAGGGAGAACTAAATGCCTCTGAATTTCTGCCCCTTTTGATCTAATTTTAGATCCAACATCATTTAAGTACAAATTCCAACACTGCTTGCTTTAAAGGTAGAAATCTATGAGATTACATAACATCTCTGTATATCTTTTGATCTATAATTATATTTCAAATACTCAATATGCCCACTCAGGTGGTACTAACTAAAAAAAAGCTCCTAAATAAAAGACAAAGCAAACAATCATATTGGTCTCATTCTAACAGTAAACATTAAGTTACTTCGAACTAGAACAAGTTCTGCTTAGGAGAGAAGCGACTATTTGAAAGAGCATTAGACAAAATTAATTTATCATCAAGAAAGCTACTTGCAGTGAAGCACAGAGTATCACAGCATAGCTTTCTTTTTTGATTATGTCACTTTACACAGATGAACACTAAAAGCAATCATTTGAATTTCTAGATGAATTAGTCATTACCTAGAAAATCAAATTTGGCTTCATGTATATAAATTCATTTTTTTAATGTTTATCATGTTTAGACTTTTTAAAATATAAGCATGACTATGATTGCATAAAAGCTTCCAAATGTGATTTATTTAGTAAGAACATAACTCTAAGGTATCGCATTAAAGTTGCCACTTACAGCTCTGGTATCCAGCAACTGAAAGGGTCAGCTGCATTACCAAAAGTGAGAGGGCAGATGCTGCCTATTAAGAATGCCCACTGTCTTAAATCAACAGCATCCCCCAGCCAAGGCCTCCCTTCCCCCACCGCTCTCTAGAAAGCCACCCACATCCCATCAACTGTGAAGGGGAGGAAAGATACTGAAATACATACATACATACATACATACATACATACATACATACATACATACATACCTAAGTTTTGTGGGGGAAGTTTTGTGTGTGGAAGTGAAGGGGGTTGCTGCTGATGATAGCAGTAAACATCTCCAAATTGAAAGACATTTAAAAGTAATCTTACTGCTACTAATTGGCCCAATCAAAGTTAAACAGCATCATATAACACCAAATAAATTACTTACCTGTAGTGGCTTCTAAGAAAATATATAGTAAACTAAGATTCACGGTCTTATGTTTTCGTGTTCCAGGTCAGAGGTTCTAGACCACTCCAAGAGAAAGGAAGAAAATGTCTTTTTTTATTTTATTTTATTTATTTATTTGAGAGAGAGAATGAGAGAGAGAGAGCATGAGAGGGGGGGAGGGTCAGAGGGAGAAGCAGGCTCCCTGCTGAGCAGGGAGCCCGATGCGGGACTCGATCCTGGGACTCCAGGATCATGACCTGAGCTGAAGGCAGTCGCTTAACCAACTGAGCTACCCAGGTGCCCAAGGAAGAAAATGTCTTTAAGACACCTCCACATTAGGGCAATGTAACTTGTACTCCACTACGAAATGAAATAGCATGAAAATATTTCTAGCAATTAAGTGAAAGCTGTATGTAAAATTTTGTTCAGATCTCTTCATATAGGGAAAAAAGTTAAGTCTCCCAGAAGCAGAAAGTGAAAAAATAAAGAGGTATATAATGGAGATAAAAGAAGATACTGGGAGGAAATGAAATTAATAATAACTCATTAATAAACGTAAAAATTAAAAGTGTCTGAATCACTACAGTCTGGTCTTTAGAAAGAGGTTCTTATCTACTGATTAAATAAGACAGTATTATTTAGACACACAAAGAAGGAAAAGTGAAAAATAAGACTCGGTGTTACCTATCCAAAATGAGATTTAAATTTATTATAAGTTTTCTTTACTTATCACACTGTTTCCTAGATGATATTATGTGACCTCAAGAAACAGTATTTCAAATCGAAACAACAGTGTTTGCATTATAAGGTATGAAGCTGTTCATGCCTTCATAAAAATCTATACATTCTCTGACCTGTGTTGACTCATCTCCTCTGTGACAAATTACAGATCCTTTTTCCTTTCCTATGAGTCCTCTGCTTGTCTATTTCATGATTAAAACTCTGAGATTTTTCCCAAATAGCATCAGAGTATTGTGTACTTCTGATTTTTGTTTTGCTATAACCCCTTCTATTTTCACTTTTTTATAATTATGTATTTAGGTGGCCAGTGCTGATATAAATGTATATAAGTTTGATAAGAATATTAAATATTTTCATGCAAAATATATAAGTAAAAGAAATTTTGACACAGTCCATTATGAGACAGTCAAATGTGTTTTCTATAAAGTGATATCTGTACACAAAAATACTTGAACTCATGACTATTGACATAAAGTCAATGCCAATAAAAACATAACTCTTTTGAAATTTCTTTTCTACAATCTAAAGTAACAATGCAGGCATATTCATTAGCATAGTGAATAATTATGCATACAAGGAATTCAAATTGCAATCCATGCCCTTTATGAAATATGGATCCAAGACTCTTCGTGACATCATTATCTATGTCTGATGAAATAAAAAAGGTCAGTAAAATGTTTGACCTAAACAAACAAATATTCCACAAGTAAACCCCCATCATCCATAGGAGAAGTGACAAGATTACCAAGACTTAATTAAATTCCCACAAAATTGAAAAATCCTTGTTTTAGGCCATAGTTTTAACCTATTCCTGTAACAAATGGAATTCAGTCAAAAATTCTTTTAGGTAGCCAAATTAAATGATCTTAATTTCCCATAGGCAAACTGGTCAAGCTCTGAAGCTCCTCTAAGTCACTTGTTTCTATACCATTCCTTCTCTAATCCTTTTCGTCAGTCATTGGACCAGCATTCGATAAATACCAACTCATTGCCAAGAATGAAGAAACTGAGTAAGAATGTTCCACCCTATGGCCAAAGAACAAACACCCATTCTTTTTTTTTAGCTTTATTGAGCTATAACTAACAAATAAAATTGTATATATTTAAAGTACACAACACAACGATTTGACATACAAATACTTTGTGAAAAATGATTATCACAATCAGATGAATTAGCGAACCCATCGCTTCACATAGTTGCCATTTTTTTTTCTCTCATGGTGAGAATGCTTTTTAGGTCTACTCTCTTAGCAAATTTCAAGTATACAATACATTATTATTAACTATAGTCACCATGCTGTACATTAGATCTCCAGAGCTTATTCATCTTCTATCTGAAGATATAAGATGTGCCCTCTAACCAGCATCTCTCCATTTCCCCACCCCTGGTAACCACCATTCTACTCTCAGAAATGCCCATTCTATAAGCCAATTCCCTAGAGAAAGCCTCTGCTGGAGAATGTACACTCCCCAGACTTGAAACTACAGTGGCCCTAAAGACTATACATCACAGGACTCTGATCCTGGCCACAGAAAGAGCCTAAGTGGGGGGGGCTAAAACCTATGAGAATTCACACTGGAAGACAAATGCTTTGTTTCTGTGCTACATGACATTCTGAATGAACCTCATCTACTACTGCTATTCAGTTTAGCTTGTCTTTAAGAAACCAAACATTGTAGAACTCACCAGGCCTCTGGGGCTAGTAAATTTCACTGCATATTTGAATATCACTTGGATGGTTCAAATGGCTTAAAAATGAGGTTTGCCAAAAATGGAGGTACTGTTTTAATTGATTTATCCCTAAAGGTAACATAATACTTCTAGTCACAACTGTATCTCCTGAACTCAAATGTGACATAATCTTGGAAGACTTTTTCAAAATAAATATGAAATTTCATGAAATTTATACAAGCTGGAAGAAAGATATGTACTTGGAGGAAATAACACAAGAACAGTGACAGCAATCTCCCTAAAAGCAACACATAATAAATACTGTATTGTTTGATTTTTCTATTTTTATATTATAGTACACAAAAAATGGGCAAAAGTAACCTAGACAAGAATTATTCTGATTTTAACAAAACTTTAACTTTTCTTAAAAGGCCAGTTTTCAGACACTAAGTAATTAAGGAACAGAAAAGGAAAAGAAGGTTAAGATGAATAAGCAATCCAAAATTACCCTAAGGATGTGTCTGTTGATTAAAAGTAAAGATTCACTGTCTAAACTCTATGCTAGCAAACACAAGTCCTGTTTGTAAACCAATCAGCAATAAATAAAATTTATGAGGTCCGACTCTAGGCAGGCACTAATAAATAAAAATTATTTTATAATATTTCATGTTATCTAAAAAGAAATTTATTTTGCTTAGCACTCTACTTTTATTAATTAATTTTTTATTTATTTATTTGTTTTTTAGTGCTCTACTTTTAAAAAAATATTTAGGGGTGCCTGGGTGGTTCAGTTGGTTGTCTGACTCTTGATTTCGGCTCAGGTCAAGATCTCAGGGTTGTGAGATCAAGCCCTGAATCAGGTTCCACACTGGGCATGGAACCTGCTTAAGATTCTCCCTCTCCCTCTAAAAATTAATTAATTAAAAATTAAAAATGTTTAAACTACAAAAATGGTATACTTGCTGAACTAAAACTGGCACAAATAATTATTATTGTAACTATTTTTCTAAAAGTAATTTTTGTGAGGGGCACCTGGGTGGCTCAGTCAGTTAAGCATCTGACTCTTGATTTTGGCTCAGGTCATGATCTCAGGCTTGTGAGCTCTATCTAGCCCTGTGCCAGGCTCCATGCTAGGCATGGAGGCTGCTTAAGATTCTCTCTTTCTCTCTCCCTCTGCCCTCCCTCCCCTTTCCCTCTCTAAAAAACAAATAAATAAAATTTTAAAAAGTAACTTTTGTGTAGAAAACAGCAATATACATTTCCATTTCTGGCAAAAATACAATAGTCTGGGGGGAAATAAGTAATAAAACAAACGCATAGGTTCAGCAAATCACTATATCCCTTACTCAATAAGTAATTCATTCCCATGAAACATATAGAAATCCCTATGTTTAATTCTAAGTCATGAAAAATTGTCTACACCATCTCAAGTGAGGGAAATCTGTTCTAATTCCTGGGCATTACTTCTATCACACCATTATGCCACACACACTAAACAATAAAGAATAAAAGAGCAAATCTTTCAACAAAATACAACTCTGATTCTTATAATCTTCTTTCCATAGAACTGCGTAGTAAGTTCTAAATTTTGCCATTTTTATAGGGTGACACTTAATGGCTGCAGTAGTTGTGCTGATGTCAGTTATGCTAAAGAACAACAGATGGGCTGGAGGGAAGAACAAAGCATTTCCTACCATCCGGAAGCCTGCAGAAATTGAAAAAGCGGTAAGATAACCTTTTTCACTCCATTCCTCCATTACTCCCAATGTGATTGTGTTTTAATTTTTCATGTATTTCCACTAACTTTAAGTACTCTGAATATTGCCTCCATAAAAACTGTTTCTGCTACTTATTTACTCATACATGAGCCCCATGTTACATACACACGATATGGGCACAGCTGACACTCTGGAAAGTTCAGAATTTTTTTCGAACTACAGATATCATATTTGAAAAGTTTTAGAACTTTTAGAAAAGTTTTTTTGAACTACAGATATCATATTTGTTTGCTCCATCATTAACAAAATTTTTTTAAGGGAATACAGAATTTTTATAATCTTAAGTGTTGAAAATTATTGCAAAATTCACTGCTAAATATAAATCATGTGGTCCAAATCAGAATTTTCCTTCTAAGAAAAATGTTTAAATGTTCAATTAACATGAACTGTACCTACTTATTTAAGATATGTAGGAAGAGGGAAATTTGGTTTTGGAAATAAATATAAATGAAAGATAAAAGCATTCTAAAAATAGCATTCTAAAATGCTGCATCCAAAAGCAAAAGGTACTATTTTTTGTTGTATTTGACTACTGAAATACTAGTAATTTCTAATTTATAAACCACAATTCCCCTTTAAATAAAAAAAGGAATAATTTTCTGTAACACTATTCTTAGTTAAAATATTTACTAATTTAGCTTTCATTTTTCATTTATACCAAAAGGTTTTTGTTATTTATATACCTAAACTATTGAAGATTTAAATCAAAGAGCTTTGGCAGTATTATTATTCTTCCAGAGACTGGAGTTTATTTTTGGAATACCAATATTTAGAGAACATATCCAGATTCTTCCAACCCTCCAAAAGTAATCACTTGTTTTAGGCTTCTGTTTTCTGGCTTTTCAGATGTTTACCATTACAACTTCAAATAATGTACTTCTCATTAGATTGAATTTTGGGTAGTACTAATCTGAAAGGGAAGCAATTGTTTTGGGGAAAGGAAAGGTATGAGAGTTTTTTTAGTAGAAACACAAGAGTTGGGACATCTACTTCTAGCAGTATGGTGGACTAAACACTTCAAATGCCTATCATTTTCTGCTTTTCTCTATTAATAACACTTACCCACTTACACTATAATGAGTAGTTCACGTGTTTGATTATGCTCTTGGGCATGTTATCTGATCTTTCTATGCTTCAGTTTCATCATCTATAAAATAGGGATGGTAATAATTGTAGTAACTGTTCTTAGAAGAATTAAATAAATATGTGCAAAGCACTTAGAATGTGCACAGTATGTGAAATACATATTAGCTATTATTATTTGTACTCTTAGAACAGTATTACAGTGAAAGAACACAGTACTAATTAGATAATCAGTTCATGCTCTAAAACATCTTCATAATATGTAATATATGCTAACTACCTACAAATATTAAAATACTCTCGAGTCATTTGAAAATTAAAGATGTTTTTTGATGAACTACAAGGGGAAAAAGGATAATAAATCTTCCTGTACTAAGCAAAGTTCTTATCTAACCAAGCCTTATCAAGATTTGAACATATACTCTAATTAGAACATAGGCTCTACATCAATGAATTAATATTCAATAATGGCATTCTGTCACCTTTTACTTAATTAAAACAAAAAAACACTTTAACTTTGAATTAGTACAGTTTTCCTGTATAGTTTAAATATTATACACTCAAGTATATGGATATCTGCTTTTTTTAAGTACATCAATAAAGCAGGTACTAACTGCTTTTATTTTACACTTATTTTAAATAATAAAATGCAGTGCAATGAACAAAAGGCAGTAGATATTCTCTGTCAACAGGTAAGAAAACCACTGAATACAGATCTCCATTTTAGAATATATGCAAACCCTCCTATCTGCTCAGTAGCAAATCCTATGGATCATAGAGGTCAGACAATTGAGAAATAAAGCCCTCTTTTACCAAGTAAGATTTGATTTACTTAAAAGTTTCAAATTAGGGGCCCTCGGGTGGCTCAGTCATTAAAGCGTCTGCCTTGGGCTCGGGTCATGATCCCAGGGTCCTGGGATCGAGCCCCGCATTGGGTTCTCTGCTCCGCAGGAAGCCTGCTTCTCCCTCTCCCACTCCCCCTGCTTGTGTTCCCTCTCTTGCTGTGTCTTTCTCTGTCAAATAAATAAATAAAATCTTTTTAATAAATAAATAAATAAAAATAAAAGTTTCTAATTAAAGTTACAAAAGAGACTTAAAATGATGACATGATTGTTTGACTATATCACATTTTTAACCTTGTTTTTAGCAAGTTTAGTTAATATTCTGTTCTCTTGAAGTGAAAAAAATATATACTGACATTCTCCTAAATCTGTTTTTTGAAGATGTAGGGAGTTAGTAAAAGTGTCTAAACTATTAAACCTGATACATTAAACACATCAAAAGTTTTGAATTAGCTAACAGTTCTTTTTAGATTTAAGATCCTAACGATGCAAAGATGTCAGTGCACAGCAGGCAGTAAATATTGCTATATTTCTTGCATTTTCTTTCAGATAACAATTGATTCTAATTTTAAGTCATCCAACTTCAGCCTACACAGCAAGATTTATACATTGACAAACATTTTTTTATTTTGGCAAAAACCCAGATTTGTATGCCGAAGCGAGTTTCAAAATATAGGCCATACACTGGTTAATAGGCAAAGGAACTAAGTCCATCCAAAGTTCCAAAGTTCTTAGCAGCAGCATATAAACCCAATGTTAGGGAACAAAATCACTTTGTTTCCCTTTTGTATTCCCCAGTAAGCAACTTAGAAAACCATAACCTTTTCCCATTGGGAAAGAGAGATATTAAACACACACACACACACATACACACACACACACACACCACAAACACACACCAAAAAACCCTCACTCTATCTTTGAAACCAAAATTTTTTTTTTATTAACATATAATGTATTATTTGTTTCAGGGGTACAGGTCTGTGATTCATCAGTCTTACACAATTCACAGCGCTCACCATAGCACATACCCTCCCCGATGTCCATCACCCAGCCATCCCATCCATCCCACCCCCCTCCACTCCAGCAACCCCCAGTTTGTTTCCTGAGATTAAGAGTCTCTTATGGTTTGTCTCCCTCTTCTTGAAGTGAGGAGAGATTACATAAAATTGCATGGGTTTCCAAGAGAGATGAAAGCAAGTCACCAACCTGATACAAAAGGTCTCCCAGAACCAAAGTCAAGAAGATATGTGCTTACTAAAAAGCAAAACCCACCCTAACTAGTGAAAAGCAAAATACTTTCCTGCTGGCTACAACTCTAGTGAACAACTGACTCCCCCACCCCCATATCCACTATGAAATTAACTCCCATATCCATCATGGGATAGAGAACCAGATCCAAAACACAAAGGCACTTTTCTGGGGCGCCTGGGTGGCTCAGTCATTAAGCATCTGCTTTGGCTCAGGTCGTGATGCGGAAGTCCTGGGATCGATCCCCGCATCGGGCTCCCTGTTTGGCGAGAAGCCTGCTTCTCCCTCTCCCACTCCCCCTGCTTGTGTTCCCTCTCTCGCTCTTGCTGTCTCTCTTTCAAATAAATAAATAAATAAATATTATTTAAGAAAAAGGCACTTTGGGCGCCTGGGTGGCTCGGTCGTTAGGCGCCTGCCTTCAGCTCAGGTCATGATCCCAGGGTCCTGGGATCGAGCCCCACATCGGGCTCCCTGCTCAGCGGGAAGCCTGCTTCTCCCTCTCCCACTCCCCCTGCTTGTGTTCCCTCTCTCGCTCTTGCTGTCTCTCTTTCAAATAAATAAATAAATAAATATTATTTAAGAAAAAGGCACTTTGGGCGCCTGGGTGGCTCAGTTTGTTAAGCGACTGCCTTCAGCTCAGGTCATGATCCCGGAGTCCCGGGATCGAGTCCCGCATCGGGCTCCCTGCTCCGCAGGGAGCCTGCTTCTCCCTCTGACCCTCCCCCCTCTCATGTGCTCTCTGTCTCTCTCATTCTCTCTGTCTCAAATAAATAAATAAAATCTTTAAAAAAAAAAAAAAAGAAAAAAGAAAAAGGCACTTTTCCATAGAGATTATTTTCTTTGAGATTGAGAACATTTTTAAGAGAAGTTCACAGTCTCAATGACAGTACGACTAGAGAAAATTTTCAGTGGAAATACATGGTAATAAGAAGAATTCTACCATTAAAATATTTAATCTATAAAACAGAAAAATACAAACCCAACTAGCATTCTAAGCATAACTCCTTATCCTTGGCTATTCGGTGTTTCTAAAACCTCTGGCAAGAAAATTAAACAGATTTACTATGGAATGTAACAAAGTCAAATAATCTGGAACTGTAATTACTATTAAACTTTTCACAAGAATGGGGGATGCTGTGTTCTACATTATTACATAAAAAATAAAATAATAATGAAAACATGAGACCAAGCAAAATATTTCTAATTGTCATAAGGAGAGTTTTTCTGAGGGTTATGACCCCAATGGACAAATAACGACAAAGATACGTCTTTTTAATTTATTGAGAAGATGACTGGAAATCTTTTCCATGTAAATAAAACACTTAAAGTAGCAATACTGCAGTTCATAAAAGTAATAGCAAATCACAGGCAGTATGTCAGCTATGGGGTAACCCCATGGTGATAAGGGCATTACAAGCACAATTCTTGTTCAATCAATATGAAATCCAATCAATATAAAATCAGGGGGTCACCTCATGAGAGACCTTGACCTCACACAATGGAAATATATGCATGCAAGTAGTGATGACCATCAAAAATAATGCAATTCATTTTACTCCAAAAATGCGTTAATACAATTGACATAAACAAGTTGTCCAATTCATGGTTACTGAGGTATTAACTATAAGAGGAAGAAAACAAAATAGCAAATATAATCAATTTTGTTCTTCTCTTCCCCACAACTCCTTATTTAAGTTATAAACTATTATGTTGCATTAGCAAGCCCACCAGGCCCCAAGTGAAGCCCCCATTTTCTGGTAGGGGCTCTCTCACCCTATTTAACATTTGTGGTCAAAAACCCAATTATAACCTTATGCCACTTAAGTTACAATGGGTTTCTTTAAAACTGATTTGTCACTATTAGTACAGAGAAGAAAATGTTTTTTACTTTCCAAATAGAATGAAAATGCAAAACAAGACAGAACAAAACAAAAAACAAACAAACAAAATATATGGGAAGAAGACAGACTTCTCAAGAAAAAATAATGGTGAAAACACTGAAATTCAATAGTTAAAACACAGTAAAATGAGCTAAATAAACTTAATTTAATTACAACGCCAAAGCATCAGTTACAACCAAAAACACAGTTTCTAAAAACCACCAAAACAATATAAATACTACATTATGATAGGGAGATGGGAAAGTTAGGAAAATAATCATATTAATGTCAAAACCCACTATGTCAAATTTCATGAAAGTATATAAATTCTTTCACTGAACTAGAATTCAGCTATAATGAGCATTGCATGAAGTAAGACCAAGTATTAACTGGGAAGGAGGATAGTGGGGTATCTAATTACTAAAGACAGTAATATTTTCTGTATAAAATCAAGAGCTCAGCCACCATTCAAGGATCGTATCTTTCTAAAAAGGCTGACATTTTATTTAAATTTTTTTTTTCCAAAACAACAAAACACTACACTGTTCAATCTCTCGTTGAACTGAATTATTTTTGAAAATTAAAAGGTACTTAGAACTGGAAAAAAGCCAATTTCTCCAAAAGAGTCCCTAAATTCAGTACTATTCCAATCCAATTCCCAAACAGATTTTTCTCCGCAACTTAAAAATATGATCCTAAGGCTCTTCAGAAATATTCAATTCAATATGGCAACAGCCTTCAACGCAATCTCTCTAATACCTATCCAAAATCACAATGCGGGAACTGAAAAGAAACAAAGACACAGACATAAAAATCATTAGAAAAGGTGAGAAAGGGAGCAAGAGAGAGGAAAACAACCCCATAAATTGTAAATCCAGAATCTAAAAGAAATTTAGACTCGTTACCAGGTAGATGAAGCCAAAAATATAGTTTTAGCTCATGCCACACCCCAGCTTCACTTCATAAAGACCACCTGAACAAAGATAGGAAGATGTTTCACTCTTCTTCCCTAATCCTAATCCCTGACTCAATCTGATTGAGAAACCCAGGTTCTACAGAAACAATAAAACTATGCAGATATCTTTTATTACTCAATTCTGACCTATGATGGAAGCAATATATTTTAACCTTACTCACCTGAACCTTTCTCAACTATTCCACTGCCCTTACCCCCTCTACACTACCCACCTAAATCCATACAGGGGTAACAAATTCTATAAAAACAACTGGCCATGTAAAGGACAGATATCAGTTGCAGCACATTACATGCTCAGGGATAGAGTCCCATAAACATGTTTCAAAATAAGACATACCTGGTAAAAGTGCATTATGGGAACTGTAGCTTGCCACGTACTACACCGGGTACTCATACCAAAGGTGCAGAAGGTGTGAGGCACGAGAAGGAGAAAGATATTGCCTCAGTAAACTAAAAAACTCTCCAATGGTACACACTAAAAAGAGCAAAACCAATGCCGTAAAAGCTCAAACCAATGATTAAGAACACAAAATTCAGACACTCTCCCAAAAAAACAGGGAAAAAAAAAAATGACACAGAGTGAAAATCATGAGGAAGAAGATGGCATATATAAGGAACAGAAAATAAACAGCCAACCAAAAGGTATTAGCTTCCCTGAAGAATGAAAACATCAAACAGATCTGAAAGAATAATCAAAGATGAAACATAAGGAAGCCTTCTTTAGCTGCCAAACAAATGGTTTAAACAGATTACATTCACTATATTCCCAACTAAATCAAGGAAAACAATATTAGACAAATATATGGCAGCAAATGTGACATTTACAGAAAAAATGAAAAACATTCTATAAGCAATCAGACATAAAGAACTAGTTACTCATAACAGAACAAAAATCAAGTTGGCCATAATTCTCTCGCCAACAACAGTAAACATTAACTGATAAAGAAATAACTTCTAATCAAAAATGGCACAGCAAAGGTCCTCGAAACTCACCAAAAACAGCAGAAAGTATGACAATAACAACCACCACCCCCCCAAAAAAGGGAAAGTTGAACAAGGGAATAACTACAATCACAATTAACAAATTTTGAGACACATCTGTTGCGCCAAACATTTTAAATTGTGGCCCACAATAAAATAGGATGCCAAGAGCTGGCACATGCTCCTCAGGCCTCAGGCAGAATAGAGGGTCAGGTCCAGGCTAGCATAAAAGGATCCAAAGGCATAGGTGGGATGCGGGACATGGAACATCAGAAAACCACAGTGGAAATAAAAGATGCATTTATCAATCAGTTAGCTTCCTAACCAATGAAGATAAGAAAACAAGCAGAAGCCACTAATTCTTAGCACCAAGGGCCTGTGACTGGGGGCCAAAGGGGACTCCTGTTAAACTGACCAGTCTCTTAAACACTGAAAACTGAGGAAAATGGGTCCCCAGGGCAAAGGAAAAAATAAACACAGTGAGAAGGTGAAAAGACTCAGGTGGTCTGAGCTCATTAGTCTCTCCCTTCACTTCCCACATGATTCTTCAACAAATTTCTATCACCATTTTTAAAATGAGTAATAAAATGAAGGGGGGGAAATCAGAGGGGAAGACGAACCATGAGAGACTATGGACTCTGAGAAACAAACTGAGGGTTCTAGAGGGGAGGGGGTGGGGGGATGGGTTAGCCTGGTGATGGGTAATAAGGAGGGCACATACTGCATGGACCACTGGGTGTTATACGCAAACAATGAATCATGGAACACTACATCAAAAACTAATGATGTAATGTATGGGGATTAACATAACAAAATAAAAAATAAAATAAGTAATAACTGCAGAGCAATTAACAGAGGACCTATGTGTAGAAATTGCAAATAAAGTAAAAGGGGTGAAAGAAAGACATGAAGGAAACAGGAACCTAAGCAAAAGGCAGAAAATGTCCACAGCAAGAACTTCCTGAGGAAACAAAAGGAGAAATCAGACAAATAGTTACCACTGTTATCAATGAATTATCAACATAATTTATTTAAAAAGCTCAAGCAAGGGGCACCTGGGTGGCTCAGTGGGTCAGGCGCCTGCCTTCGGCTCAGTTCAGGATCCCTGTGTCCTGGGATCAAGCCCCAGGTTGGGTTCCCTGCTGAGTAGGAAGTCTGCTTCTCCCTCTGCCTCTGCCCCTCCCCCAACTTGTGCTCTTTCTCTCTGTCTCTCTAATAAATAAAATCTTTTAAAAAAAGAAAAAGCTTAAACAAAAGCTATAGGGATGAAAGCCACAGTAAAAGCAATAACAAGAGAGGTGCCTGGGTGGCTCAGTCATTAAGCGTCTGCCTTCGGCTCAGGTCCTGATCCCAGGGTCCTGGGATCGAGCCCCATATCGAGCCCCACATCGAGCCCCACATCGAGCCCCACATCGGGCTCCCTGCTCAGTGGGAAGCCTGCTTCTTCTCCCTCTTTCACTCCCCCTGCTTGTATTCCCTCTCTCACTATGTCTCTATCTGCCAAATAAATAAATAAAAATTTTTTAAAAAGCAATAACAAGATAAAGTAAAAACAAACTCAAGAACATGATAGAGAGACATGGAAAAAATCACACCAATCAAAATGGAAAGAAAAAATATATACAAATAATTAATGAATAGATGCTAGATTTGGAAGATGATGTAAGGCTAACATTTATAACAATGATATTAAGGGGGCGTATGGGGGTGGCTCAGTCGGTTGTCTGACTTTGGCTCAGGTCATGATCCTGGGATGCAGCCCTGCACAGGGCTCCCTCCTCAGGGGGAAGTCTGCTTCTACCTCTGCCCTTCCCCCTGCTCGTGCTTGCGTGCTCTCTCTCTCTCAAATAAATAAATAAATAAAATCTTCAAAAAAAACACAATGATATTAAGAAAACTAAACTACTGGGTGTTAAATGCAACTGATGAATTATTGAACACTACATCTGAAACTAATGATATACTATAAGTTGACTAACTGAATTTAAATAAAAAACAAAGAAATCTAAACTAGTAAAGCAGAACCGATACTCAAAGCTATAATGGAAGAATATTTTCCTGAAATGAATAAAAACTTGAATCTATCAATTCTCACCTTGTCCCAGAACAAACTGATGCAGAATTAATCAACTGTCAATAATGCTAGTTAATTTTATAGTTCTTTAAGGATTTAAAAACTAAATTAGATATCAGACAGGCAAAAAAAAGTAATTCATTCAATAAGAAGTTTTACAAATAAATTTAAGTCAGCCTCAGACCTTTCCACAGCAACTGTCAACACCAAATGGAATGTCCAAAATTCTGAGGGAAGCTAAGAAAACCTTCAAGTATAACAGCAATAAACAACTCTCATGAATGCAAGAAGACTTAGAGGCTTTCCTCAAAACTATTGGAGGATTAAATTCAACTAACCAAGAAGTGAATCAAGACAATTCAGGAACAATAAAACAAACTGGCGGTAAGCTTTGAGTCCATTTAGATATGGATAGGATGAAAGGACTGTGAAAACTGTGATTACTAAGATGTATGAAAATATTTTAAACTTTGACAAAATGGATAATAAGATACCAACAATAATAATTTGACAAAAAGAGAGGAAGAAGAAAGTGTAAGTATGCTGCTTTCCTTATCTTTAATAACAGAGACTCAACAGACACTGCCAAACACTGAAATGCAGCTTTAAAAAACTGGAAATATCTGTTGTAACAAATTACCAACATAAACTTAATGCTTAAAACAAGAAAAATTGAAAGTAACAACCTTTAACCTCTTTTCTATTCTTGTTTAGAAGGGTCTTTTAGAAACTAAAATAAATTGCTGTGAATAAACATTTACGTAAAATTCATTTATTCCTTCCATTTCATCTATTCCATTTGTCTGTTAGGATATAATAAAATAAATGTATATTTCAAAAGCATATTATTCTGGGGTCGCCTATCTGGCTCAATCGATAGAGCACACACCTCTTGATCAAGTCCCACAATGGGCATAGAGCTTACTTAAAAAAGTAATAATCAAATAAAATAAAAACTAAAAACATATTTTTCTGCTTTGGAAGTTTTATTCTATGCCTAAATTTGCATCTCTGTAGACAAAAATATCAGTTTCATTTTTAACAGGTGCTAACAAATGTTAAATCTGGATGGTAAGACTGAGATAACTTTGGTGGCAGTTTTTGTGTTTTGTTTTCTTACTTGCACTTTTAAATACTGCTTGAGTTTTAAATAGTGTAGTTCTACACTTTTTATAGAAATCACAAGATTATAATTTTCCACAAAAGTTATTTTTAAAAAAATAAAGGAGCAACATCAATAAAATTTGAGGGGAAAATGTAACAATACATTTTTACCATAAAATATTAACACCCTATACTATTCCTGGGAACATTAAATTAGCCTATTAAGAGAGGAAGTGAAATTAATAAGTTAAAAAATTATAATTTGTGATATAAAAAGATTCACAACATTTAATAGATATAGAAAAATAACAAAAATTAGTATAGGTCTAGATAAAAAGTGAATACAAATTTTAAAACATTCTCAAAAAAAGGACTAGTGGGCGCCTGGGTGGCTCAGTTGGTTAAGCGACTGCCTTCGGCTCAGGTCATGATCCTGGAGTCCCGGGATCGGGTCCCGCATCGGGCTCCCTGCTCGGCAGGAAGTCTGCTTCTCCCTCTGACCCTCCTCCCTCTCATGCTCTCTGTCTCTCATTCTCTCTGTCTCAAATAATAAATAAAATCTTTAAAAAAAAAAAAAAAGGACTAGTATAGTTTAATAATAATTTATAGTTAATAGCTTATGTTACCGTAGCAAAGAACAAATGGCAACAAAGGCTGTGTGGGTGTGGGGGGTGATATGTGTGAGAACAAGCTCATGTGTACACCCATGCCTGTGTGTGGAGGTGGTACAGGGAGTGGGAAAACAGGAAAGGAGAAAGAAACAGTGTATTAAACCCTTTGCCTATCACGGGGAGAAAGATTCATTTCATTTTTGGATTATGGCAAAACTGAAAAGTAAATACTAATAGAAATAAAGAAAAGAGATATGTATGTGTACGTACCATCCGATACATGGGAGATCCAAGGACAGAGAATCCCCAACTCACAAAGAGATAGAAAGCAAAGGAAATACTATTAAAAGTACAGAATATCATACAGATGAAAAATGACCAAATATATAGATTATAACAATTGTAAATGGGTAGATTAAAGGGAAATGATCTTCAAAATGAGTTTAAAAATCCAATCAAATTTTCTGTTTACAAGCGATGCATCCAAAATAAAATTACAGGGTGCCTGAGGGCTCAGTTTTAAGTCTGCCTTTGGCTCAGGTCATGATCCCAGGGTCCTGGGATCAAGTCCCACATCGGGCTCCCGGCTCAGCAGAAAGCCTGTTTCTCCCTCTCCCTCTCCTGCCTCTTTGCCTGCTTGTGCTCTCTCCCTCTGTCAAATAAATAAATAAAATCTTTAAAAAAAAAAACAAAACAAAATAAAATTACAGATTAAAAAAAGTAGAGACAACAGCAAACTGAATTCAAAGCAAATAAAACAAAACAAAAGCAAACAAAGAAACATTAAATGAGAAGACAAAAAAGGGTAATTTTATATTGATAAATTTTGTAAACTCACCAAAAAAGTAAAATATCATAGACATAAGCTGAATATACAGAACTAGACTATATAAACCAAAATGCTTAGCTATTCAACAAAAAAATGACAGAAAAAATATACTAATGAAAGACTAACATTCCACTCCTGAGCTACAACAGATTAATAGGGGAATATACCAAAAAGAATGCAGAAATTCTAAAATCATAATTTATGCTCTACCTTAATTCCAGGAATATTTACAAATTTTATGTGTACCATTAAGCCACAAAGGAAATCCTTAAAAATACAGCATAGGAAAAAGTGTATATTTAGGTCCATGTTCCCTTTCCAAAAGCACACAAAAAAAGAAATGACAAATTAACAGCAAAAGTTAAACTTAAAAAAAACAAATCACTCTAAAATTTGAAAATTCTCCTAATAAGTTTGTCTTCAAAGAAATAATAGCCTTCCATCTATGACTCTCAATTGTTCCATACTTTTAAAAAGGTATTTCAACTGAAAGCTCTTAGAAGATCTTTTCACCATTCCTCCCCCTGACATGCAGAGATCACAATTATTTTTACATATTTACCAAGCATATACCATATATTCAGCTTTCTGGCTGATTATTCAGTGTAATATGCAAAAGTAGAAAGGTCCCTAACATTAAAGGAGAGTATGATTGAGTTGAGGAGTTAGAAAAATCAAACAGCAGTCACCAACAGAAGATAAATATAGAAATTCAGAGAAAGAGGAGACCAGAGGAGAGAGGGAAGACTTATTTATGTGACTTGAGTTAGGACTAGAAGATAAAAGAAATTGGAAAATCCAAAGAAGAAATGAGGAAAACATTCTGGTCAAGAACACTACATCGAAGAATGTTAAAGAATGAAATGGTTAAATACTGACGGTTATAGTAAGTTACTATAGTAGATATAGCCTAGGAAGAAAAACACTGAAGTACCAGACCAAATTGTTTATCCTAAAAAACGAGCTGCAGTTAAGATTTTAAAGCACAATGGCTGTGGTTGCCAGCTGAAGTATGGAAAGGTTCTCATCACTTTGAACATCCATTCAAATAGACTTCCACTTTGAGGTATATTTCATATCTCTAGAGAGAATAACATTACGGAGAAATGATGATCTTTATTTGCCGTTTGGGAAACTGACCACAGCAGAGCTAAGACACTGGCCAGGCTTCCACAGCTACTTCGTGCAATTAGAGGAAAACAATAATAGCTGAGATTTTAAAGAATATTATCACATTCGTGCTCTTCTTATTCTTTAAACTACAAACTATACACTTATATCACATTCCCATAGTTTAACACAAAAAATTAAAATAATTAAACTAAAAAAAAAAAAAATCTCTCTAATCAAGAATGCCGTTTACCCTGAAAAGAAAGAAGGAAACACAGACAGATTTAGAATTGGTTTACAATAAACAAGGTAAAGGATTTGGACTGCCAAGTAAATGGGAGTGGGAGGAAATAAAGCATCTTAGTTTCTGAGCAAAATGCTGTTATTAAGTATAATTGCATCAACTTGATCCAAATCCAGTATTTCTTATTCACTGAAAAGAAACATATTAAAATAGCAGCAATTTCCTCTACAAATAAACACATTCAGCCAAGGAAGTTCAACCAAAAAAGTTTAACTCTAAAGGTAATAAAAAGCAGAAGCAAAATTATTTCACTGCTTCTAATTTCAAATGATAACTTCTAAACATAAATACACTATAGCTAAGTCAATAATAATCACTTTTAAAATTCTAATACAAATTACAATGAAATTCTTTCAGTCTAACTCTATACTTATATATGCTAAAGTACATAAAAATAAGAAAAATTTTCCAATGAATAATTAAAAGCTGTTGTTATATATTAATAAACTGTGGAAATCATTAATGGCAATATTTACATTTGTTTATAATTATGATGTTGAAAAAGCTATGAGAAGAAATAGAAGTTTCACTTACAAATACCCAAGTTCAGAGGTGACAGACTACTTCTGAATATAAGCATCTTGATTCACACTACATGGAAATGTGGTTTTTTACTCCTAACAATTTCAGTTATTTCTGGACCCTTAACTCATAAGATGCATCTGAACTGAAACCATAAATTAACCATAAATATCTGCTCAGAAACTGTATCTTTGAGCTTCTCTGAGTACAGTTGACTCTTGAAATGTAAAATAAGCATTTCAACTAAATGGTCTCAATAAGATCTTTCTATCTATCACTCTCCTCTGCCCCACATACACACAAAAACCACAATGAGCTTTTAGTATTTAAACCTATAAGCCAAGATGAGCCACATACCCATCAGTGTGGATCTGTCTTCTTACACCTGAGTTGTCACTTGGGAGGCCAAAGAGAAGAGCTCTTGGATGGATATATGGACTACTGCAAGAATTACTCTCCCAGAAGAGAAATACTTGACATTGCCCTGCTGGCAAGATGTTTTTCCTGTTCTAAATCCTTCTAAGTAAATCTGATTTAAAATGTCTGGTGAATCTAAGTGTTTGGTTGAACTTAAAAGACTATCTGGTAGATGTTGTAAAAGCCAATCTTAAAATTTTATATTTTTCTTCAGATACAAAATAACTATAATTTATGTTAAGTGCATAGCAATTATATGATGGTATTTTCTCATAAAACATGAGAAAACTTCTTTTTAAAATAGTCAATGTTTTCAAAATGGTGTTTCCATTTTTCCAATATTCAGGCTTCAGATTAACCATTAATGCAAATATGAATACCCTTCATTGAGCTTCAACAATATTACACATCCAATCTCTTAATTTGGGAGAATTAGTCATACTGATCAGATACTACAGGTGCCACTGAAGAATTCTACATTTGGTTTTTAAATTTCAATAAAATTATCTAAATAAGCAGAACTGACTAGATCTAGGGAATCTATAAAGCTTTAGAGAAAGTTGAGTTTCTAGGGGGATCTGGCTAGCTCAGTCAATGGAGCGTGCGACTCTTGGTCTCAGGGCTGTGAGTTCAAGCCCCGCATTGAGTGTAGCGATTATTTAAAAATAAATTCTTTTTTAAAAAAAAGAAAGTTGTGTTTCTACATATTTACTGGGATTTTCAATTCCTAAACATAATCTGAGATGCTAAAGGTTAGTCAGGATCTTGCCTTCTATACTGACAACCAAGAAAAATTACACAGTTATGTCTCATTTCTCTTATTTTTGATAAATTTTGTAAATTTAAGGTATGGATTTTATCTTTCATTTTAAAAGCAAATTGGTCCTTTTTAAAATCTGAACTGTCTTAAATACATAATCATTAGCAATTCTGCACCACTTGACATAATAAGGCCTGAAACAAGTTTTGATGTGTAATAGTCTCAGTCTAATAGTAACTGATCTCTAAATGGAACCCATCAAATGCTTGAAGAAATCCTTTCCTATTTTAAAAAAAAATAATCTACCAGGTAAGCCATTTTCTTTAAATCTTTAATTTACAAAAGATATCTCACTAGAGATACTAAATAAAAATGATTGAGGGGATTAAGGAGTGCACTTGTCATGATGAGCACTGGGTGATGTATGGAATTGTTGAATCAATATATTGTTCACCTGAAACTAATATAACACTTTATCTTAACTATCTGAGAATTAAAATAAAATAAAAATGATTGATGAAGCCTAAGTAAGGCCTTTTTATATCCTTTTCCAATAAAAGTTATATTTTAAATTATTTCCATTGTTGACATTCAGACTACAATGTCACCTGTCATTCCTAGTAAAATCACTTGCTATTGTTTCATAAAACTTCTACAGAATTCCTAGACTAAGATCCTAAAAAAAAGTTAAATCACTTACTGTAAACAGCCCACTCTTACTGCTACAGGAATATGGGGAAGCTGAGTAGCCCACTTCAGTGTCACATCCTGATAAATATGCAACATGTTATTATGGTTTCCAATCAAAGTATTTGTTGTTCCTTCAGAAACTGTATGTTGAATATAGAAAAGAGGATAATAAGAAAACAGTTATTTGCAATAGTATATCACTTTTAAGGGATTTATGATACAAACTAATTCTAATGTCTTAATGGAAAAGCATAAATAAGGTATTTATTTTAAGTAATAAAATAGTATTTTTCAACTTCAAGCACCAATATCAAAAATTAAAAAAATAATTTTACAGACTTGGGAACTATAAGTAGATGGCAGCCAACATTTTTGCATTTTATCAAGAAAGCATGAATTTCATTAATATTTAACACAATGAGCTAATGGTTTTTACTGGGCACTGGCTACAGATAAGTCATTCCATTAGGCATTACTATGCTCCTTTCTGCTTATAAAAGAATCTGGTGTTCTTTTGCAAACATCTTGAACTGCCACTTTTTGGAAAGCATAAATGTATACCTGAGGCCAATTCTCCAAGACATTCTATGCAAAGTAAAATGACTGACAAAACCAAATGTGTGCTTTATATCAAATGTGTATTCAAACTTTAAAAGTTAAAATTTCCATTACATGTTCTATATAAAACTATTTTCTTAGATGTTTAAAATATATGCGTGTGAATTTGGCTTTTCCTGATGTATATAACATAGCCTTGACATATGGAAAAGATAAAAGAAAAATCCTTCTACACACCTGAGCAATACGGGAGAAAACAACTTGGGCTACAATCAAGTTTCTTCATGAATCGAATCTGTCCATTATCCTTAAGGCAAAAAAAGTTTCTTTCACCAAGAACAAAAACAGAAGATGCTGACTGATTAAAAGAGACAATACATATATCAAGTGCTTGCTCTCCAATATTTAGAGTCCAATCCACCTACAAAGGAAAACCTAAAATCAATTTAGTTGCTAAAAACAAAGCATTTCAGTCACTTTCATATCAATACAATTAAAAAACTGTTTTACAACAAAGCAGACATAAAGATTGGCTGTCTTCATTCACTATTTTTTTTTTTTGCAATGACCATATTTCTGATATTTTATACACTCTAGTAGATTTTGTGCCATCTTTTACCAGATGATATAAGTTCTTCAGTGGTTCAAAATTACTCATAAATTTGGGAAATGGGGCAGGAAAAAAGAATACTCATATAAATTTAACCAAGGAGGTATAAGACCTGTACAATAAAACTATAAAATGTTGATAAAGAAACTGAAAAACACTAATAAATGGAAAGATATGCCGGGTACATCAATTAGAAGAATTACTATTATTAAAATGACCATTCACCCAAAGTGATCTACAGATTCAAATTCCTATCAAAGTTCCAATGGCATTTTTCACAGAAATATAACAAAAATCCTAAAATTCATACGGAACCACAAAAGACTCCAAATAGCCAAACCAATCGAGCAAAAAGAACAAAGCTGGAAGCATCAAATTACATGATTTTAAGTACACTATAAAGCTATACGTAGCAAAACAGCACACTGCTGGCATTAAAAAACAAAAACAAACAAACAAAAAGCAACCTAGACCAATGGAATAGAAAAGAGCCAAGAAATAAATGCATTTACAGTCAATTGATCCTCAACAAAAGTATCAAGAACATACAATAAAGACAGTCTCTTTAACAAATGGTGATGGGAAAACTTAATATCCACATGCAGAGGAGTGAAATTGGACCCCTATCTCATATCATATCCAAAAGTCAACTCAGAATTGGTTAAAGACTTAAACAAAAGACCTAAATCTGTAAAACTATTAGAAAAAAAAATAAGGAAAAGCTTTTTGTCATTGGTTTGGGCAATGATTTTTCAGATATGACCTCAAAAGCACAGGCAACAACAGTAAAAATAGACAAAAGGGGTTGCATCAAACTAAGAAGTTCCTGCACAGCAAAGGAAACAATTAACAGAGTAAAGAGAAAATCTAGGGATGGGAGAAAATCTTGCAAACCATCTACCCAATAAGGGGTTAATACTAAACATACATAAGGAGCTAGACAACTCAATAGCAAGAAAATTGCCTGATTTAAAAATAAGCAAAAGAATTAAAAGATATTTCTCAAAAGATATACAAATGGCCAACGGGTATATGAAAAAATGCTCAACATCACTAAATCATCAGGGAAATGCAAATCAAAACCACAATGACATATCACCTCACACCTGTTAGAATGGCTATTATTTTTTTTTTAAGATTTTATTTATTTATTTGAGAGAGAGAGCACGAGAGGGAAGAGGGTTAGAGGGAGAAGCAGATCCCTTGCTGAGCAGAGAGCCCGATGCGGGACTCGATCCCGGGACTCCAGGATCATGACCTGAGCCGAAGGCAGTCGTTTAACCAACTGAGCCACCCAGGTGCCCCAGAATGGCTATTATTAAAAAGACAAGAGATAAGTGTTGGCAAGGATATAGCGAAAAGGGACTCCTCATGCAACTGTTGGTGGGAAGGCAAACCAGTACGGCTACTGTGGAAAATGGTAGGGAGGTTTCTCAAAAAATGAAAAAATAGAATGACCATATGATCCAGCAATCATACTTCTGGGCATATATTCAAAGGAAGTGAAAACAGGATATCAAAGAGATATCTACATTCCCATGTTCACTGCAGCATTATTTGCAATAGCCAAGATATGGAATCAACTGAAATGTCCATTGATGGATAAATGAATAAAGAAAAATGAGATATTATATAGAATATATATACTATATAATGTGTATAATATAATGGAATATTATTCAGCCTTTAAAAAGAAGGAAATCCTGCCATTTGTGACAACATGGATGAACGTGGAGGGCATTATGCTAACTAAGTGAAATAAGCCAGGCACAGAAAAACAAACACTGCATGATCTCACTTATATGTGGGATCTAAAAAAGGTAAACATATATAAGCAGAGAGTGGGATGGTGGTTGCCAGGGTCTGGGGGAAGATGGAAATGAGAAGATGCTGGCCAATGGGTAAGAAGTTTCAGTTACACAGAATTAATAAATTCTGGAGACTTGATGTACAGTCTGGTGACTATAGTTATAATACTGTACTGTATAGTACATATACTTGAAATTTGTTAAGATAGATCTTAAATGTTAACATAAAAAAAGGTAACTATGTGAGGTGATAGATTTGTTAATCAGCTTAATTATGGTAATCATTGCACAATGTATTTATATATCAATAGATGTAGTTTACCATAAGTTTATACAATTTTTATTTGTCAATTATACCTCCATAAACCTGGAGGGGGGGGGGAAAGGCAGGTAGCGAATTGGTTGAGAGAATGCCCTATGCAAAGTGAACCACCTATACAAAGATCTTAAGACAGAAAAGGAAGGATCATGACTTGTTCAAAAAATACATATATACACATAAAGAAGTTACCTGCTTCACTGAAGAATTTCCCTAAGAGAAATTTCCATATTGTGTTTACTTTGCAAATCAAATTTAATAATCACTAAAACCTAACCAATATTGTTGTAACTATAATATTTTAATATAAAGACAATTTAAAAATGTATCAATATGTATATAAAGAGCAGTCATCAAGCTGTCCCAGGAATACAGACAGGATCCTCTATGCCTCAAGAGCTACTCGAGGGTAACTCCGTATCTCTGGAACATGGTCAGTGTTTAAGAAATGCTTCTTAAAACAAGGAAGGAAGGAAAAAAAAAGAAGAAAAAATAAAAATAAAAACAAGGAGGGAATGAATGTAATGAACATGCTTCTCAGAATTCAGCCCCCAATCAATATTTTTAAATTAAAAAAAAAAAACAGAAAAGAGGAAAGACATGGGCTGACATATACAGACATATACTGTATTCAGACAGCAATGATAGTGAGATGGCTCCACAAAAGCATCGGGACAAAGAGGAAATAAGACTGCCCTCAAAGTTAGGCTCTAATCAACAAATAATGGATCAAAGAAGAGATATGAAAACTCACACTAAAGATACAAATTTCTGACCATCAAGATATGACTTAGGTATTTATCTACTTCAGGTATTAAAATATCTGAAGAAGGTATGAAATCCAAATGCGGCTGGACAGGGGGAAGAACAAATATTATTGGTGTGTATATAAAAACAACCTGAAGGAGGAAGACAGCATAGTGAATATAGGTGAATGATCGATTATCTTAATCTGAATCAGGATTCAACACTAAGAAATTATTCAATTGGGGCGCCTGGGTGGCTCAGTCGTTAAGCGTCTGCCTTTGGCTCAGGTCATGATCCCAGAGTCCTGGGATCAAGCCCCGCATCGGGCTCCCTGCTCTGCGGGAAGCCTGCTTCTCCCTCTCCCGTTCCCCCTGCTTGTGTTCCCTCTCTCGCTGTGTCTCTCTCTGCCAAATAAATAAATAAAATCTTTAAAAAAAAAAAAAAAAGAAATTATTCAATTACCATTAAGTTCAAGTGTAGCTGACCTATATGAAAAGATTCCATGGTACACAAAACATAAATGTCAGTCCCATGAGTCACATTTCTCCTTACATTTTAATAGGCCATCATTCTAGCATTAAATATCACCGTTAGGGCGCCTGGGTGGCTCAGTCGGTTAAGTTTCCGACTTCTGATTTCGGCCCAGGTCATGATCTCAGAGTCATGAGATGGAGCCTTACATCAGGCTCCATGCTGGGACTGGAGCCTACTTAAGATTCTCTCTCTCCCTCTCCTTTTGCCCCTCCCCCCTTCTCTCCATCTCAAAGAAAGAAAGATCACTGTCTATAACTTGGGCTGATATGTCCCTGACAATTCATTCAGAATGGATAAGCAAACCAAGTTTCTGATGCTGCAGGCTGAGATCCAGCCAGTAAACGCTTTTAATTCACTAGGCACTGAGTACCACTCTCTGTGACCTCCCCTTAGGGAAATATACCACATTCTAAATTAATGTGTCTCAAAAAACACAGAAGTTTACTAAGAATAATAATTTTAAAATTCTTCCACTTCCAGCCAAGACAGAGTAATAGGAAAGACTTTACCATCCCACCTGAAACAATACAACGTGGACAAAACATATGAAACAACAGTTTACAAGGCACTGAATATCAGACAACAAAGGACAGCAATCCCTTGAGAACAAAACAAATGAGGTGAGTGGTTTGACTGCTCTATCCGTGGGACAGTTTTCAGGCCATGGCCCCAGGAGGAGGAACCAAGGCAAGGCCCAGCAAACTCCCTGAATTGAGGAAATGAACACTGGGAGTTCAGAGAAAGCAAAGCAGATGAGCACAGACAGCATGCCAAAAGGGAGAGAGCAGCACAGGGACAGAACTTTGACATCTGTAAGGAATCCTCTCAAATATTCATCTGAGTACTTATCAGCACATTCATGTAAAGAAACGACCCAAAGCCAGGGAAAGAACCACCCAAAAGGATTAGAGGTAACAGTGCCCAGCATTCATACCACCTGGAATACAGCCTGTACCAGCCAGCAGATTAGAACACCTCATAATTCCAAGGAAGCTGAGTAGAGCACTCAGAAGGGTCTTATCTCAGGAGTGGGGAATAAGCAGCCTCAGGATGAGTGCTGCTCTGGTCCTAGCTAACAATCCAAAAGGATCAAGCTGCCCAAGTACCATAACTACATCCCAGGCCTAAGCTCAAGAACAGTTATAGGAATACAAAAATATCTGGCACCCAAAAGTAAAATGACTATATCTGGCATCTAATAAAAAATCAGCAGACATGTAAAGAAACAAGAAAATATGATTCGCAAAGAAGAGATAAATAAGTCAACTGAAACTAGACTCAAAACTGATGCAAGTGTTAGAAAACAAGGACATTAAAACAAATTTTATCAGTGTATTCTATATCTTCAAAAAGTTATGTAGAGACATAGAAGATATAACAGAAAAAGAAACCAAATTGAACTTGTAAAGATGAAAACCATGAGAATTAACACCAGATTAGACATTACAGAAAAAAGATTAGTAATCTTGAAAACACAGCAAAACAAAATAGAAAAAAAATGTTTTTAATGAAAATAAAATCTGTGAGCTGTGAGATAACTTTAAGTAGGCTAATGTATGCGTAACTAGAGTCCCCAGAGGAGAGAAGAAAGATGGAACATTAAAAAAAAAAAAAAGTTTGAAGAATTAAGAGTCAAAAATTTTCTAATTTTCATGAAAACTATAAATTCACAGATGCAAGAAGCTCAACAAATTCTAAGCACAAAATAAAGAAAACTACACAAAGCCACATCATAGTCTAATTGCTTAAAAAAAGTGATAAGAGAAAATCAGAACAGCAGCCAGAGGAAAAAAGATACTATGAAGAGAGGAACAAAGATAAGAATGTAGGCAGATTTCTCATGAGAAACAATGGGAGCAAGAAGAGAGTGGAGCAACCTCTTAAAATGCCAGGGAGGGAAAAAAATCTGTCAAACTAAAACCTTATACCCAAAGAATATATTTTCAAACACAAAGGCAAAAAAAATCTTGGAGACATAGAAAAACTGAAAGAATTCATCACCAGTGGACTCGCACTGAAAGAAATGTGATAGCAAGTCCTTCAGGAGGAAGAAAAATGACACCAGATGGAAATACAGTTTACACAAATTAATGAAAAGTACCAGAAATGGTAACTATATGGGTAAATATATATTTTTCTTATCATTTAAATCACATTAAAAGATACTGACCATTTAAACAAAAATGGTAACAATGTAATATGGAGTTTATAGTGTATGTAAAAATATAGCATATGACAATAACACAAAGGCTAAGAAACAGAAGTATGGTCCTTACATGTGAAATGGTATATCACTGAGAGTAGATCATGATAAGTTAAATACTGTAAACTCTAAAAGAACTCCTAAAATGACAAAACAAAGAGTTACGACTAATAAGCCAACAAAGATAAAATGGATCATGCAAAATACTGAATAACTCTAAAAGAAAGCAGAAAAACAAGAAAATGGAAACAAAAAACAGATGGGACAAACAGAAATCAAATGGCCACATGACAAATTTAAACCTATCCATACTAATAATTACATGAAATGTGAATGGTCTAAAAAACAAATTAGAAGGCAGAGCATATTGTAATAAACAAAAAAGCAAGACCCAACTATGTGCTGCTTACAAGAAATGCATTTTCACTACAAAGACACAAATTGGATAAAAGTGAAAAGATGGAAACAGATATATCAGAGTAACACTCATCAAAAGAAGAATGTTACCAGAGCAAAAAGATAAAAAGGGTTACTTGATAATGAAAAGGGTATATGTTCATTATAAGACATAACAATCTTAAATGTTTATGTACCTAATAAAAGAATTTCAAAATACATGAAGCAAAAAACCGACAAAATTTCAAGGAGAAACAGACAATCCACAGTCAGATTTCAATACCCCTCCCTGAATAAATGACAGAAATTAGTAAAAAAAAAAAAAACTAATAAGGACATAGAAGATCTGAACAATGCTATCATCCAATCTAACTGACATTTACAGGACACCCAAGAACAGCTAAAAAAAAAATGGACATTCTTTTCAGGTGCTCAGTGAAGATTTACCAAGATAGACCATATTCTAGGCCATAAAAATCTCAATAAATCTGAAAGAATTCAGAGTCATACAAAGTATTTCCCTGACCACAAAAGAATTAAATTAGAAATCAACAAATAGTTAAGAGGTAACTCTGAGTAACACAGGCAGCTTTTAACTGCTTTCCCACAACTACCTTATTAAAAGCATTCCCCTGGATAAATTTTGTTTCTCTGCAATAGACTTAATGTTCCATGGCATCAGAGTCCTACCAAGTGACTGTGGTGTAACGAAAGGAAGTTTTACTGTTATTTCTTACTCGACTAATTAATTAAAGGAGAATGGGAAAATCACTCAACTGTAACTGTCTTCAGAATACATCCTCAGTGTAAGGTACAGAGTAGTATCAATAAACATTTACAATTAATAAGTAAAGGGTATTCCAGACTAAATAAAAAATATGTGCAGAAGCCTTGAATCAAGAACAGCCATGGAAAATCTGGAACAATGAGAAGCCCATGTGGCTGGAGTGCAGAATATAAGGGACAAATGGAAGAAAACCACTATTGAGGAGGAGGTCAAGGACAATTTGACTACCATTATCAACATTATCTTCATCATCTAGACATTTTGCTAAGTGCTATAAATAAATAAATATATATATGTGTATATATATATTTCTAATGGCAACATTGTAAAATAGATATTATCACCATTTTGCAACTGAGAAAACTGAGATTTAGCAAGGTCAACAAACTTGCTCAAACTTGCTCAAAATTAGTAATAAGTATAGCTCTCAAGATCTGACTCCAAGGAGCACCTGGGTGGCTTAGTTGCTTAAGCATCCGACTCTTGGTTTCAGCTCACGTCGTGATGTCATGAGTTGTGAGATCGAGCCCCAGCCCCTCATCGGCTCTGCAGTTGGCGGAGAGTCTGCTTGAGGATTTTCTCCCTCTGCCCCGCCCCCTACTCACGAGTGCTCTCTCTTTCTCTCTCTCGAAAATAAATAAACCCTAAAAAAAAGTCTGACCTCCAAGTCTATGCTTTAACCATTATCAGTATGGTGCCTCCAAATTCCGTGAAAAAGTATGTCATATTTGTATTTGTTGCACTCTTTCAATTTTTACTATTATTAAGAAAATATGTTTTCATCTCATTCTTGGCTCTTTTCAAGTTAGCCTTCCTTCCTACCTTAATTTCTATATCCTAATACAAAAAATTGGTTTTCTTGGGGTGCCTGGGTGGCTCAGTCATTAAGCGCCTGCCTTCGGCTCAGGTCATGATCCCAGGGTCCTGGGATCGAGCCCCGCATCGGGCTCCCTGCTCTGCGGGAAGCCTGCTTCTCCCTCTCCCACTCCCCCTGCTTGTGTTCCCTCTCTCGCTGTGTCTCTCTCTGTCAAAAAATAAATAAAATCTTTAAAAAAAAAAAATTGGTTTTCTCTAATATTCTTCCTTCCTTGGTATTCTAAATTCCACATTATTTCCTCATATGGTTTCTTAAGTATGTGTCCATCTCAAATACACTTTACTATTTCCATTATAATCTTCAATTCCTTCTGTTTTTTCTTGTCTATGGAGGTTCTCAGGATAAAGAGTTCACAACCATAATCTATTTCCTAATTTTCATTAAACAGAGAATTTATCATTTACAATTTTTCTTCAAACTACTTTTCAAATTACCAAACTTCCAACTTTGTCTTTGAGCCAATTTTATCTTTGTGGGCTATGAATTTTTATCTTTTGCTTATATATTTAACCACATGCCTACTCGTAACAGTATTTTTGCTTATTAAAGGTTTTTCTTTTTTAATTTTTTCTTTTTGCTATGTTGTCTTATAATCACTTCAGTTAAAAGTGACCTCATCTGCACATTTATAATTCTAGTGGTGCAACTCTATGATCTAATAAATTATAACAGGACCAGACATGTGTCTCCATTGCTCAATAATAGCCAACTAAATTTTTGCCCACTGATAGAATCATAACATAGAAAAGAAAAATAGCTAAAATAAATATCTTTTAAAACTTTCTTCCCAGGAATTTTTATTCTGGAAAAAAAAATTGGTGGTTAAATATGACATTACTGAAATTCTTATATATTAAAAAAGGCCTTACAACAAGTCTTTTCCCAGAACCAAGTTTTTGTTGTTCAGTCTCCTGTCTTTTATCTGCATCCGTTGCAAAAGCAAGTACTTGGTACCTGTTTGAAAGATATGAATAATTATAAGTGATTTTATAGTTAAAAAGTATAAACTACTTTAAACTTTAAAATCACATAACTATAAACTTATGAATTACATTTTTCTTGGTTTTAAAAACTGTAAAATTTAAGACTGAATTCTTATTGAATGACACTGTGACATGAAACTATGTAAAACTGTCATGATAAAGAAATTATAACCATGTCCCAAAATTCCATATTGGGAAAATAGCTCTGCCTACTATCAAAGCATTTCCATTAGAATTTTATATGACAAACAACAATATTCAAGAAAGATCCAGCACCAAAACACCACATAGAAAAAAACATAAATAATGCAAAGCAGCCAGATGTAGTAGAAATTGTTAACAGATATTCTATGACACCCAGAAGACCAGTTTAGTCCCCAGATAAACCACTTACTAGTTGGCAAACTAATCACTGTGTCTTATCTTTCCCACCTACAACATGGGAATAATAATCTCTACCTCAAACATGGTTAAAAGAATTTAAAAATAATGTAATGCCTATTGGTCTATTAGGTGCCCAATAGATCAACAAACAGACAGACACAGATTTACATATAAATAGAGATCAATCACCTAGTAGTTTATCTGGTATGTAATAAGTTCTCAATAAGGTGCATTATGTACATTATGACTTTCTATAAGTGTTTGATAGCTTTTATTTCATTAGTAACCTTTAGCTTAAATCATTCTTTAAAACAATTCACAAATATCATTCAATCCTGAAATGATTAACTTAGCCAATAAAATTTAAATTCTCTTATTTCCCATTAATTAATGATATATTGTTAAAGTAATAATCCTACTCTGAATGAAGAAACTTCAGACTCATAAATTCCTTTCTTTCCTATTGAATCAAAACTCTTGCATTGTTCTTCCATAGCTAAAAGGAAAATCAGTAGATATATTTGGACATCTCATATTGTCTAAGAGAAAGATATCTGAAAGTGTAAAAATCAATGACCTGAATGAATAAAAGCAATGTGGAATACCTAAATAAGCATTAAAATGTACACTGGTATTCAAATGTCATATACCAACTCTTAAAACTATCTCAATCAGGAATACTTGGTAAAAAAAAAAAAATGCCTTTAATTGCAGTTGGATGCAAAATGACTAAGAAT
Source organism: Mirounga angustirostris (assembly GCF_029215605.1). Classification (NCBI taxonomy): domain Eukaryota; kingdom Metazoa; phylum Chordata; class Mammalia; order Carnivora; family Phocidae; genus Mirounga; species Mirounga angustirostris. The sequence continues at coordinate 43,451,771 of NW_026991720.1, forward strand.
TAAGATAGACTTAGCAAGGTATTCACGAAAATCAGTCTTACGGTTAAAATGGAAGCTGAATGTATATGAATTTCATCAATTCAATAAACATATAGTAGCGATCTAATACATCTAATATATCTAAGAGTGCTCTGTGCTAATAATAGGAGGTATGCACATGGTTCCTGGGGAACATGGTGGCAGAAACAAGTAATTGAGATGGAGATACATGTTTTAGTATAGGTTCAGGAGGAGAAAGCCAGGTTTTAAAGAATGAGTGAACACTCATCATGCTGGTAAAGAGGTAAAGGCATTATGGCAAGGCCAACAGCACATGAAAAGGCAAGTAGTAAAAAAAGACATGAAAGGCCATGACAGGAGTTTAGGAGAGATGCATGGCAGGGAGGAATGAGTCATGGGAAACGAGACAAAAAAGGAAGGAGGGTGAAGATCTCAGCCTTGTAAAACCATGCTAAGAAATTCCATGGGCAGCTGTAGCAAATGTCTCCATACCATTTGAGACTGACCTACAAAATCCCTCTGTCTCCAACAGTGCCAAATAATTAGACCTCACATTCCAAGCTTCAGATAGGATTATTTTACTCTTCCCAGTACACAGTAACAGAAATTGTATGCACTGGTGACTAAAACATCAGCCCCAGAGCTGGGCCTGCTATGGATCCAACCTCAGGCAATTAATTACATAGGAGGTTCATTTCCTGCACACACCAACCTACTAGAGGATGATATGGATATTAATGAGATTGTTGTAAAAATCCAAACTTTTGAGCTGTCTGAAGCTTCTTACAGAACTACAAAGCATTATTATATCATCCAGGAATAAGTGAGCCCCTGAAGTGGCCTCATTAACATCAAAACAGCAGGCAGAGACACAGCCAAAATTGACTCCTGATTTCCAAACCCAGACGGTTGCTCTTCCTGGAAGACAACTCAGAGGAGTATTTTATTACTAAATGTAACTGACAGTAAATTTAGATGATGACAAACTTACAATAGCATCTATTTTATAGTTCTCCCTTAAGTCCTCTTTACTGTGACCAATAATGTACATGGAAACCTATTTCCAAAACCAAACAATTCCAGGCAGACTTGGAAATTCTGAAATAAAGAAAATATTTGAGTTTTTTTTTTTCTTACCACTCAAATGTTCAGTGATATAAGCTAAAGAATAAAAGTCCCTCATTGACACTGCTGAAAGAATAATCAGGCCCAGTGTAATAAGATTTCACAAGAGTGTATCATATGTGTTTCTCAACAGAAAGGCACTAAGCACAAATACAGCAAGTCCAGGTGAATGGTAGCACTTTTTGACCCAATAGCCACAAATGCTTAACAGGTCCTGTGGAACCCCATGACAAACTCAGCCATATAATTTAGTGCTCTTCCATATCACATCGTAAAAACAGCACCAAGTAACTAAAATATGGATTGAGGTGTCACAGAGCACAAAACTAAACCCTCCAAAATCAATTATTTTCAAATGAAACATAGTTGTCACCGCAAAGGTACCAGGAGATCTTGGAAACTTGGTATTTACCCAGAGAACTCTACTAGAAATGGAAGCTCCAGATACAGAGCATTACTATGTTCATTACAAGTAAAGCTAAAACATTCTTAGTTATGCCAGGAAGAGTCCTTTTCATTGAAACATGCCAGTAACAAAATAGCTTTCCTTACAAACTTTTCACTCTTTCATCAAGTTCTTGTTAAACATCTCCCTTTAGCAAGGTACAATGCTAGGCATTTCAGGAGATACAAAATCCCTGCCATCAAGGAGCAGTTAGCCCTGTCAAGGAGAAAAACAAGCAAATACGTAATACCAGTTAAAGTGTGACTAGTACTTGAGGAAAGAGCAAAAAAACTACTCCGTGAAATTAAGAAGGAGGAGGTGCTACTTATGGCTAGGTCAGGAAGAGGAGCAGCGGGGCAGGGAGGCTTCCAGACATAATTTTCATAAACAGAGAAGAAAGAAAAAACTTCAGATAGAGTACAGTATGAGCAAAAGAGGAGAGAGAGAAAAGCCCTGAACATATATGGAAAACAGATATTTCAATTTGGCCAGAGCCTAAGGTTGGTGAAGAACACAATATTCTTTTTAAAATATTGTCAATTGGGATGCCTAGGTGGCTCAGTCGTTAAGCGTCGCCTTCAGCTCAGGTCATGATCCCAGGGTCCTGGGATCGAGCCCCACATGGGCTCCCTGCCTGGCGGGAAGCCTACTTCTCCCTCCCCCACCCTCCCTGCTTGTGTTCCCTCTCTCACTGTGTCTCTCTCTGTCAAATAAATAAATAAAATCTTTAAATAAATAAATACATACATACATACATAAATACATAAATAAATAAAATATTGTCAATTAAACTCTACAAATAATTTAAAAATACTTCTTTAAAGTCACTTATCTACTTAGCAATGTACTAGGTACATGTTGGGTATGGTGTGTAGCAAAGAAAAGGAGAGAAAATAAAGCTCATGGCAGGTATACTTCTTCAGGGAGCCTCCCTCCACTGAACTCTTACTGAGAGGTCCCACCTGTAGCCTCCTCAGTATCCTGTGCACAGCTCTCTAGAGCCTCTATCACAATGAACTGAAACAGCTGACTTACTACCTCCTACCCTTGCTTGCATACTGCTTGAGGACAAGGGACAGCTCTGACTTGACTCTGCGCTTCCAGTACCTGGCACAGTGTGTGACACAGAGAAGCCTCTTGAAAAATGTTTCCTGAATGAATAATTGAATAAATGAACTTATTCAGCCATGTTTAAGACAAACTCTGCTCTCAGGAATCTGATAACACAAGACATACTCTGGAATATTTCAGCAGAATACAAGAAGGCAATATATGATATTTGGCAAAAATCAGTGTTTTAGGCAATAATATATCAAGGAGGTGAAAAAAAGGAGGATAATTGAACCAGTTAACTTTAAAAGTCCCTTCCAAATCTGAACATCCAAATTAACAGAGGTAGAATGGGACTGGGTTGTAAGGAGCACTGACTGTCGATATATGAAGGTTTCAGTTTTTTAATGGGCAACAAAAATTATTCTGGCTTAAACAGGTTATTTTAAAAGGCTAGATATGAGAAGGATCCTTCAAAGTCTAGATTAGAAGAAAACCAGAAATGCAAGTGAGAAATAAAGGCCTGAATGCCTTTATGGGAAATGGGAAGCAAAGGCTGAATACAAGGGAAAAAAGTACCCAAAGGTCAGGATTTACTGACCAAATAATTCTGACAAGTAAAGGAAAGAAAAAGAAAAAGAGAATAAAAGCTAATCCAAAATTGTAACAAACATTGCTAAGAGAATGGTGTTATCTATCCTGCAACCTCAACCCCCAAAAAAGGCAAACAATTCTCTCACTTCAAAAGAAAAACAGCAAAGTATGTTTCTAAATTAGAACCACCTAGAGTATATGTTTGCAGTGATGATTTCTCGCTCTTATCCCCAAACCTACTAAATCAAAATCTAGTGTACTGGTAATTGGGAATCTGCAAATGTGCATTTTATAACAGGCTGCCCAAATGATCCTTATGCACACTGAAGTTTGAGATCCACAGCCTTCACTAGTTCCTATCTGAATATAACTGAGCTTGTTTTAAAGTAATTAAATATCAATATCAAAAATGAAAATAAATTATGTCTTAAAAGTCTTTTCTATTAACTGATTTCATTCTATTAACTGATTATAAATAGATGAAGCCTCAAAAGAACAAACCTACAGGGGCGCCTGGGTGGCTCAGTTGGTTAAGCGACTGCCTTCGGCTCAGGTCATGATCCTGGAGTCCCAGGATCGAGTCCCGCGTCGGGCTCCCTGCTCGGCAGGGAGTCTGCCTCTCTCTCTGACCCTCCCCCCTCTCATGTGCTCTCTCTCATTCTCTCTCTCTCAAATAAATAAATAAAATCTTAAAAATATATATATTAAAAAAAAAGAACAAACCTACAGTTTTCATGCTTCCTCCAACCCTAAATTGCACCAGCGATTATCATTTAATTTAATCTATTAAACTTGAAAGCGTATATAAATGTAATATACTATTTAATGTTATAAGCCTTCTTAATTGCATCATTTCATAATAATCACATATCCTATGCATTTTTACCATTATAAAAGATCCACACAAGGGATAAGGTGTGTATTTTTAGTCCTAGATGGAGATGGATTTAATAGATTGGTATGTTGGTAAATTACCACAGTTCAAAGAGGGTGAGCTTCTTTGAGATTAAACTTACACGTTAAGGAAACCTACACATTGCTTCCTCATCCAGTCACTCCTGGAGTTATAACCAAATTAATTCCTATGCACATATTTCAAAGAGTAAGTCATGGAGCGTTCAAATCTTTCTATTGTGTCCCCAGCGTAGCACTGCCAGTTCCCTCCTAGGCAGGAGTTGAGGCACGGAACTGGGTGGAAAGCTGAAAAGCAGATCTCCTCAATATTGCTTAATCTTTGCCAGGCTTGAATGAATTATACAGATATTTTTCTCAACCCTCTCAAAATAAGTATATTTTATTTCTTACCAGTAGCAATGCCACAATTCATTCGTCTCCTTTGGATAAGAGCCATAGGAGTTAAAGAAGGAGTATGATATAATGACACAGTACCTCCGTCAGTTAACTTCTGCTTAGTCACAAACATTTGCTTATGTTCAGGGTTTTGAATCTAAGATACCTTGACAATAATTCACAAAAGGTAGACTGCCACTTAATGAAGGTGAAGGGAATACTGCATTAACATGCTATATGCACAATACTGAAACTTGAAGACAAAAATTTACAGGTGTTGCCTGATGAATTTATATTTCTTCCTGCCTTGGGAAAAATCATACGACCAAAAATAATACTGAAAAGCTATAATGAAGTGTTGCTTAGACGTTTAAAGTTCTAAGTGTTGCCATCGGTAAGATAACAACAATGTTACTGAAGATACTGTAATCCTCCAAGTCTATTTCTTTTCCAAGAATGAATTTGTACTTTCTTTTCCCCATTATCCCCTCCAACAAAAAAACACACCCTCCAAAAACTCAAAACCCTAATTTTTATTAAAATTTAGCTGGTAGAAGAAAAAGGTCTCTCTCAAACACAATCCCTCCAAATCAGTAAGAATTTCTAGCAAAAAGTATAAACTGTTTTCATAGGGTCATTTTCATACTTCATTTGTACTATGAATTGTTCTTTTTAAAACATTCATAATAACGCTTGTATTTTTGCTAGTATTCTTCCTATGTCACATATTTTTTTATAAAATAATTTCATATATGCATCTTTTCATCTGGCTTTTTTCACTCATACTGTGCTTTATTATTAATAATTCAGGAAACAGTCAATAATTAATCAGCATTTTCTATGGGGTGGCAACTTGACATACATTCAATCCTTTTAACAAGCTTGTCAAAATAGCCATTATTCCCACAACTATACGATCAATTAATCTTTGACAAAGCAGGAAAGAATATCCAATGGAAAAAAGTCTCTTCAACTGGGGTGCCTGGGTGGCTCAGTTGGTTAAGCGTCTGCCTTCAGCTCAGTCATGATCCCAGGGTCCTGGGATCGAGCCCCAAGTTGGGCTCCCTGCTCAGTGGGGAGTCTGCTTCTCCCTCTGCTCTTCCCACTGCTTGTGCTCACCCTTTCTTTCTTTCTCTCAAATAAATAAATAAATCTTTTTAAAAAATGGTGTTGGGAAAATTGGACAGCAACATGCAAAAGAAACTAGACCATTTTCTTACATCATACACAAAAATAAATTCAAAATGGATTAAAGACCTAAATATGAGGCCTGAAACCATAAAAGTCCTACAAGAGAACATAGGCATAACCTCTTTGACATAAGCTGTAGCAACTTCTTTCTAGATATGTCTCCTCAGGCAAAGGAAACAAAAGCAAAAATAAGGTACTGGGACTACATCAAAATAAAAAGCTTCCACACAGCAAAGGAAATGATCAACAAAATGAAAAGGCAACCTACGGAATGGGAGAAGATACTTGCAAATGACATATCCAATAAAGGGTGAGTATCCAAAATATATAAAGAACTTATAAAACTCAACACCCCAAAAACAAATGATACAATTACAAAATGGACAGAAAACATGAACAGACATGTCTCCAAAAAAGACATACAGATGGCCAACAGACACATGAAAAGATGTTCATCACCACTTACCATCAGGGAAAGGCGAATCAAAACTACAATGAGATATCACCTCATACCTATCAGAATGGCTAAAATCAACAACACAAGAAACAACAGGTGTTGGCAAGGATGTGGAGAAAAAGGAACCCTCTTGCACTGTTGGTGGGAATTAAAACTGGTGAAGCCACTCTGGAAAACAGTATGGAGGTTCCTCAAAAAGTTTAAAAAAATGTTAAAAACAGAACTACCCTGGGGCACCTAGGTGGCTCAGTCTGTTAAGCATCTGACCCTTGATTTCAGCTCAAGTCATGATCTCAGGGTCGTGAGATCGAGCTCCTCATCACGCTCCATATTGGGTGTGGAGCCTGCTTGAGATTCTCTCCCTCTGTCTCTCCCCACTTGCTCTCTCTCTCTCTCTCTCAAAACAAAAACAAGGATGGGTTAGCCTGGTGATGGGTATTAAGGAGGGCACATACTGCATGGAGCACTAGGTGTTATACGCAAACAATGAATCATGGAACACTACAAAAACTAATGATGTAATGTATGGTGATTAACATAACATAATAAAAAAAACAAAAAACAAAAGCAGAAATACCCTATGATCCAACAATTGCACTACTGGATATTTACTCAAAGAATATAAAAACAGTAATTCAAAGGGATACATGCACTCCTATGTTTACAGCACTATTTACAATAGCCAAGATATGGAAGCAGCTGAAGTGTCCATCTATTGTTGAATGCATAAAAAAGATATGATACACACACACATACGTGCATGCGAGCAATGGAATGTTATTCAGCCATAAAAAAGAATGGAATCTTGCCATTTACAACAAACATGGATGGAGCTAGAAAGTATAATGCTAAGTGAAATAAATCAGTCAGAGAAAGACAAAATACCATATGACTTCAATCATATGTGTAATTGAAGAAACAAAACAAATGAGCAAAGGGAAAAAAAAAGAGAGACAAATGAAGAAACAGACTCTTAATTATAGAGAACAAACTGATGGTTACCAGAGGGGAGGGAGATGGCAGATGGGTTAAATAGGTGCTGGGGATTAAGGTGTGCACTTGTGATGACCATCTGCTGATGTATGAATTGTTGAATCACTATATTACACCTGAAACTAATATAACACTGTATGTTAACTAACTGGAATTAAAAACTTTAAAAGCCAAAAAAAAAAAAAAAATAGCCATTATTATCCCCGTTACAACCAGGGTAAGGACACTGACTATCAAACAGCTGCAAGTAGCAAAATCAGGATTCCAATCCAGGTCTGCCTCTTTCCAAATCCTTTCTCTCAATCTCTGTACTATACTTGCAAATATTTTATAATATGTAAATGATATCCTCTAAATCACCACAATCACATTTTATCAAAGAAACCAGTCTCTTTTTCATTTGTAATATCCAAGCTTTTTGTAAAAAAATATTAATCAGCAACATACCAAGAGTCATGATTCCAAAGATTCAACATCCAAACTTACTTGTAACTTTCCACTTGTCGGCAGGAAGAGACAGTAATGAAGGAATCTGTACGGGAACTGTAAGCAAGAGGGCCAGGTAAAAGAGAACCAGGGAGAAATCTCCCAAAAGCATAGCTTTCCTGCTCAAACACCATCAGCATCCCATCCATAGACTGGATACAAATTAAATCTCGACCTAAAGAAAAATTAGAGGAAATTAGTGACTTTTTCTTTATAAATATAATGGTTTCCATTTATCACTATCCATCACAAAAATGTCATAGTTAATCTTTTCCCCAAAGGGGCAATATAAGCAGTTAAAATTTTATATTACAAACTGATAAAGCTATCAGATTATTGTATATCAGTATACATACATTTCCCAGTTTTTAAATTATTTAGAAGATGTCTATAATTTTAAGTACACTTATTTTCATTTACTATATGCTACAATCTCTAGCTCAAGATAATCTCTCAGAACAATCATGACCCTGTAAGATATCACTTTTTTCAAAATCAAAAATATAACAAAAACTAATGAGTAGAGGCTACTTCTCTTCTTCATAGTATGTCAGTCTCATACTTTCAAATGACTTAGACATGAGTCAAACACAAGAGACCAAACCCACAGACATGCGTTAGGCACCAGTTTTACACAAACCGTAGTGTTAAGCACTGTTGGGAGTGAAAAATACTAATATTGAAAAATACTAATCACAGATGCACCCTAAACTATGGACGGATTCTGAAGTGTCTTCTGCCCTAGAAACAGACAAAACATCTATAAACTACATATCAAAGCATTCAAAAAAGAATAACAGTCTGGGTTCAATATGGGCTCAGTATTGAGTGGGAGCAATTATTAGGCCTATACATCTCAAAAAGAGAAAAGTCATAGGGTATAAGAAGTTGTTAAATGGGTTTAATGTAGTTTTGTATAGCTCAGTCATTTGCAAAAAAGAACTTGTGACAGAGAAGCTAAATGTTCCCCCTAATAGCCATTCTTTCTTTTGATACTTGAATTATCACTAGACATGTGGCCATTCAGCATAAAAGTCTGCTTATCCAGGCCTCTATTACAGATACAATTACATGATTATGTTCTTGCCAATGAGATAGGAGCAGAGGTAATATGTGCAATACCCAGATACACCCGTAAAAGGACTGAGTATACCCTCCCCTCCATTCTCCCCAGCATGACGGTGGAACTGGCACAGCTGTCTTGATAGGCCTCAGAGATGGAAGCCACATATGGAGGACAACAGGGCCCACCCCCACCCACTACAGAGTGGGACCACTTTATCTTCAGGTGGTTAAATACGGCAGAAATAAACAGTCTCCTTATTTAAACCATCATTAAGTCTGTGTCTTTGTTAATGCAATCAAATATCTATATCTTAAATACCACAGAACTTATTTGAAACTAAAGATCCATTAGCATTGCTAAATCTTAAATTTTAGTTTCTTTTGATTGGATCCTGGTAATAAAAAACAACAAGGTAGGGGCACCTGGGTGGCTCAGTCGTTAAGCATCTGCCTTCGGCTCAGGTCATGATCCCGGGGTCCTGTGATCAAGCCCCGCATTGGGCTCCCTGCTCAGCAGGCAGCCTGCTTCTCCCTCTCCCACTCCCCCTACTTGTGTTCCCTCTCTTGCTTTGTCTCTCTCTGTCAAATAAATAAATAAAATCTTAAAAAAAAAAAAAAGGTATAGAAGACACTGGAACAACTGGGGAAACTGGAATATGACTATACGTTAGAAAAAATTAGGAATTATTGTTTTAAGTGTGCTCATGGTATTGTGATTATGTAAGAGAACATATAAGATTATGTTCTTATTGGGAGATGAGTGTTATAATATTTATGGATGAAGTAGCACAAGATCTGTACCTTACTTTTTTTTTTTTAAAGATTTTATTTATTTATTTGAGAGAGAGAATGAGAGAGAGAGCATGAGAGGGGGGAGGGTCAGAGGGAGAAGCAGACTCCTCACTGAGCAAGGAGCCCGATGCGGGACTCGATCCTGGGACTCCAGGATCATGACCTGAGCCGAAGGCAGTCGCTTAACCAACTGAGCCACCCAGGCGCCCTGTACCTTACTTTCAAGTGGATCAAACTAAATCTGTGTGTGTGTGTGTACACATATATGTAAATATACATATACATATACATATTATTTATAACTGTTGACTCTAAATGGTGGAAATATGGGTGTTCATGTTACTTTTTCTGGTATTTAAAATGTTTCACAATAAAAGTATAGACAAATGAAATACAGTGTTTAAATATAACCTTTTGTATACAAATTCACTTTCTTAACAACTGGGGGGGGGGGTACTCAGCATTAGTGAATTGAGTAGGACCTGGGAGGAGAACAATAAATTTAATCTTAATAAGCAAGAATCAAAGAGACAACAAAATTGAATTAATGAAAAATTTATGCAATGACCCTGACCTATGGGGGAGAATATTACTGTAATCAAAATGTATTCTTGATGTCTGTATTATTAAAGAATGTGAGGTCAGAACATGTGTATTTCTAAGCAGAAGTACCAATGAAATTTGAGTTCATTTCAATATGTTGAATATCACTGAACCACAAATCTTCAGACTCCCAAAGACCTAAAAGAAGTGGTCCTCAAAGCATGGCTCCCAAGTCACCAGCATCAGTATCATATAGGAACTTCTTGGAAGTGCAAATTATAGGATTCTGCTCTAGATCTACTAAATCAGAAACTCTGCTATTAGGGTCCAGCAATTCTGGGTTTTACCAAGTCCTAGAGGCTTTCTGACGCACGCTAAAGTTTGACAACCACTGCCTTTGCATGGTATAACAAAGAACTAGAGTTTGAAGAAAACTTGAGCCCCAGAGAAAACTCGGCTCCTTAGCATGGTACTATATGAAGTCTTATTTTCTGAGACTCTAGCAATATAGAGGAGCATACTTATACTGTAATGTCCACATGGGCTGTCTCTACTGTCAGATAATCTGGGTTTGAGTCCAGCTCCACCAATTATTGGCTATGAGCTTGGGCTCAAGTTTCCCTGTCTGCAAGACAGCATACCTACTTTAGTTAGCTACTGTGCAAATTAAATGAAGTATGGAAACTAGATCCAGCAGGCAGCAAATACTCCATCACATTGTTATTTTATAAGTTATTTTATAAGTCTCTACTACACATTGTACTGATGTTCAACTACTTGCTGCTTCCCACATACATCATGATGTGTATGCTTCCTTGATTTTGCTTATGTTATTACCTTTCCCCAAAAAGTCTTACACTCATATTCCCCGGTCTAGTGCACATTTGCTGGCAGCCTCTTGGTCGTCCATTCTCTCCTCCTATCTTTGGCCATGAGGTTTGAATAATGAGACTGACTTCATTCTAAGCTTGAGGGTAGGCCCTGACTTATCCAAACCAATCCGTATTTCATTAATCACAGTGATTGGTTCGGGGATAGGTATAATTTACAGTCAATGTGCAAAATTAAATCTCTTGGTTTAGCTAGAACTAGAGAAAAACTTACTCTTCCCTCTGGGGAATAATATGTGAGGAGGATAAAGTCTGGAATCACAGAGGCCATTTGGCTTTTACAAAGGCACCATTAAAAGAGGGCCATGGAAGACACGGTTTGAGCCAAGGCATCAAGCGTAACTTGAAGCCAAACCTACCTGGGAACTTTGCAGGCAATAAATTCCCATAAATATTGAAGCCACTCTGAGTTAGATCTCTGTCCCTGAATCAAGTGGATCAACCCATTTGTCCTCTGAGAGACATCACAAACAGGCTCATCTCTTTCCCCCTCAACCACCCTCCATGTGTGATCCCACAGAGCTCCATCCTCACCTCCATCTTACAACTAATCATCAGTTGAAATGATCTGTTTTTGTGTCTCTTGTTCACCCTAGACTAAACTCCAAGGCAGGAAGCATGTCTTACTCATCTCTGTAAATCCAACAACTATAAAATGCCTGGCACATAGGAGATACACTAATAAATGTCTGTTGAACTGAAGTAAGCTAGGCAAAATAATTTATTCATCTGAAGTTCAGATTGGCTGAGATTTTATTCTATGTGTTTCACATACTGCATTTGAAGTATGTGAAAAATGCTTTATTTATTACAATCTCAGCTGCTGACGTTTAGAAAAATGTAGGGATCAATCCAAAACATTACTCAAAAATAAATAAATAAATCCTTCAAATCACTGCTTTGGAAGCCACTTCAGAATACATACCAAAGGCTCCCCTTACAGATAATGCGAACAGAAAGAACAGTCTAGAGAAGCCATGAAAGTTTGTAGTTCTGACAGAACAGAGCCAACAGGAAGCCTTCATAAAAGCGATAGGATTTCAGGAGCTATTTAAATGACCTAGCCCTGAACCATACTCAAAGTCCTTACCACATGCTCAGTATTATATTAGGAGCTGTAAGAAATATAGAACATCAGGAGTAAAAACTACTATTGACATTTACTGAGCACCTGTTATATTCCTGCCTTTGTGCTAAACATTTACCCAGCATATTAGCTATAATCTTTAATAACTCTAAAGGTGGACAGTAGTCCCATGTGACACATGAGAAAACTAAAACCCACAGAGTTTAAATAATTTGCCTAGGGGCACCTGGGTGGCTGAGTTGGTTAAGTGTCTGACTTTTGGTTTTGGCTCAGGTCATGATCTCAAGGTCATGAGATCAAGCCCCACATGCAGCTCCATTATCTGTGCAGTCTGCTTAGGATTCTCTTCCTCTCCTTCTCCCTCCCCCTCTGCCCCTCCTGCTGCTCACACACTCTCTTTTTCTCTATATAAAATAAGTAAATAAAATATTTAAACAATAATAATAATAATTTGCCTAATGCCAAAGAGTTAGAAAATGACAGAGCTAGTACTCAAATAGAAATCATTCTCACTCGATTATACCACATGTTCCCGGGGAGACTTCATTATACCACACTGGATCCATTTTAAAAATTAATGTAAGTTAACATACAACATCTAAATGATGTGAAACAGACTAAGTACTACAGAAAATCAAAGAGCTTCATTACAATGAACATCCTGGGAAAGATTTCATGATAGAGATAGGATGTATCTGAGAAGGATAGGTATAATGAATAGGGGTCAAAGTTAAGAGTAGAGAAAGCTTCTGGAGGGAAAAGGAACATACTAGAAGAAAATGCAGAGGCATTTAGACTTGACCCAGTGAATGTATCAAGTTTTACCAATAGGGCATGAAACATAAAAGCAAGCAGTAGATTGAAAAGATGACAATATCTTTTTTTGTTTTTAAGATCTTATTTATTTATTTGAGAGAGAGAGAGAGCGAGGGAGAGCATAGGCGGGGAGGAAAGGGAGAAGCAGGCTCCCCACTGAGCAGGGAGCCTGACGCAGGGCTTGATCCCAGGACCCCAGGACCCTGGGACCATGACCTGAGCCGAAGGCAGATGGCCAACCGACTTAGCTACCCAGGCGCCCCAAAAGATGACAATATCTTAATGATGCTTCCTCAAAAATTATGCCTTAACTGTACAGAGAAAAAATGTCTTTTAACATTGAAATAATTTGGAAGGTTGGAGATTTCATCAGAATTTAAAATCTGGATATATATCCCGTTGATCTTTAACCATGATGAGAGAAAACCAACCATTGTGATTTGAAATATTATTTGCAAGAGCTAAGAACAAATTGAGAAAGGACTCACCAAAACCATTTTGAAAGGATTTTTAAAGTCATTATTTTTTCATTTTCAATGGCAAAGAAAAAATTTTATGTCTGTGGGGATGGGGAGGTGGAGGCAGGAAAGTTCTATTATGGCAGCCTCATGAAATGAACATTTATTAAATACTGTGTCTCATTTCCTGATGTTAAAATATCATGTAGTCAAAGCTTTAACAGGATGGATAAACATGTTGAACTGACTGCTAGATTAACAGTCTTCTTTACTAAATTATAGTCTATTCATTACAATGTGTGTGCATGCGTGCATATGTGCATGTGTGTGTCCCCATGCCCAGAAGTTCTTTCTACCATGCATGACCCAGAGCATTTTCCATCATGCACAATTACAGCAGCAAGGGTCCCATGGAGGGCAGTCCTGAATACCATTTCCTCCATTTCTCTGCTGTCTTTTTCTTCCTGTGAAATCTATGCAGCAGAGTAAGTGGAATGGCATACATGAAAGAAGACTACCATTACTCAGCATGCTACATGTATTCTGAATCTCTCTATGCTCATATTTCTTTTACGCATTGAGTAAAAATACAAGTGAAGAAATGCAAACGTGACCTGTGGCCAAGCATATATTGCAGTTCAGCATGCAGCTGTCAAAAATACTTGGTCTTTCTCCAAGCCTGAAAAATACATGAAAAACAGTTGTATAGGTAGTCAAAAAGGCAGACAGGAAACATCAAGAGACTGATACATAAGAACAGAAGAGTCCAAAAGTCTGTGGAACTTCCGCTCGCTCGCTCACTAGTTTTGCACACATGCACGGAAAAAAAAATTTTGTTGTTGTTGCTACAGAAAAACTGAAACACTAACTCATTAATCTTTATTTCAAACCTAACTAAAAAATGATACGTGTTTGCTATGAGCAACTACATAAAAATGTTCAGAGTAGAATTTCAACAGATACTGACTTAAAAACAAATGGTAGATGGATTTCTAGAGCTTGCAGGATTTTAAATTCACCATTAAATAGAATTTTTATACTTTTTTATTCATATCATCATATCAACAGAACTATCATACTTTCGAGATACATGATAGTATTTGGTCATGTTTAATAATTAATAATTGGCAATTAACTGAATCAAAGAATAGCTAACTTCTGTCTTGTTACTCTCTCCCTCATATTTTTTATTTAAGCATTCTAAAAGCAATCAGTGTCTGATAATGCAATATTCAAGTAGATTCTAAGTTTAAAATCTTAGTTATATATAAATAAATAAAATTTAAAGCCCTAAGCAAACACAGAAAATCAACAAATAGAACACATGTGTTGAGCTAAACAGCTAATACTTTTAAATATGTACCAGGGAAAAATTACACAAATTCTCAACTATTATTCAAGAGTTTCCCCCAATAAATAACTTCATGAGACTAATTACTTTAAGGCTCAAGAAAATAAAAATTGGGTCTACATAGTAACTCTTCATATGAACTTGCCTTTTGACATTTTAATGTGTCTCATTTTAATAGGCACCTTAATAGACTTACAAAGACCACTAGTGTGTGTTCCGCCAAGCTATTTATCACAATTTTCCCCTTAAACTGTGAACAAGTTTAATAACATAAAGAAATTACAACCATTCATTAAATTAGCATTATATGTGATGGATTCAATATGAATGCAATGTTAGCATTTAAAAGAAGGCCCTAAACATATTATCACTTGCATCCATAAGATAATGGGTGAATTACTTTGTAATGATAATGAAAGGTTTGAAAACATTCTCCAGAACTCACATTCATTCAATGAATTCCACATTCACTGTATACCTAGTATGTGCTACAAGAGAGACATAGTTGCTACCCTAAGAAAGCGCAGTGAATATGGGAGTTCACCAGTTAAATATTCTAATAATGTAAGAACAGGGACATATTAGAATAATTTAAAAGGCAATGTAGTTTGATTAACAGTGTCTGGAAGAATCAAGAAAAGCTTCAAAACAGAGATAACACTTGGGTCTTGCAGGTTAAGAAAGAGTTTACCCAGACAATCAGAGAAACAAAAACAAAGAGCACACTGTGCGCAGACACAGGGATTATAAGAGAATTATGTCTGGAGAGGAGTGAAAGCAGTGAACTCTGGGGGAGGGTCTCAGGTGGAGAGAGAGACTGCTGATGAATATGGCAGGCATGCTCATCAGAACGGATGGCAAGCCAGAACTTGAAACCAGATTTGCTGCCTCCTTATTTTAGCCCTGAAAGCTCTGCCAGTTTGCTCACCTGTAAAGCGGTGGTATGAAAAGATAACATGATGCTGCTATAAGGATAAAATTAAATAAAAATACATACTGCCTGATCCTGGTAAGCATTCAATAAATGGTAAGTAAGTAAGTGATATTATTGGATTGCCCTCTTTCCCACAGATCAAATTATGAGAAAAAAACGTTTAAGTTGAGGGGAAAAAATTCCTTCAGAGCAAAAAGGGTACATTTAATGTAAGAAGGACTACACAATCAGAAATTTATCCTTTTTGTCAAAGCAAAGGGTTTTTAAGACTTTAAGAACTATGGGAAATCTTTCAAAATGTGCGTCTATGGGAACTGCTGGCTATTCAAGTTGATATTCTGCCTATTTTAAGTTTACTTTGCTCAAAACAGCAATTCCCTAACATGGTAACTATTGAAATCTCTAAAGAAATGTATTGTGAGTGCCAAAAAGCTCTATCTGGGAATGCACTGTCCCTGCCTCCACATCCTTCCCCCAACACACACAATATCTATAATCTTCCCCCACCTCTATTATTAATGTTTTATGCAGGATTACCCTGAATGACGTAAGAAAGACAAGTGGCAGGATATAAAATCAATGCACAGAAATCAGTGGCATTCCTATACACCAACAACAAGACAGAAGAAAGAGAAATTAAGGAGTCGATCCCGTTTACAATTGCACCCAAAACCATAAGATACCTAGGAATAAATCTAACCAAAGAGGCAAAGAATCTGTACTCAGAAAACTATAAAATACTCATGAAAGAAATTGAGGAAGACACAAAGAAATGGAAAAACGTTCCATGCTCATGGATTGGAAGAACAAATATTGTGAAGATGTCAATGCTACCTAGAGCAATCTACACATTCATTGCAATCCCCATCAAAATACCATCCACTTTTTTCAAAGAAATGGAACAAATAATCCTAAAATTTGTATGGAACCAGAAAAGACCCCACATAGCCAGAGGAATGTTGAAAAAGAAAAGCAAAGCTGGCGGCATCACAATTCCGGACTTCCAGCTCTATTACAAAGCTGTCATCATCAAGACAGTATGGTACTGGCACAAAAACAGACACATAGATCAATGGAACAGAATAGAGAGCCCAGAAATGGACCCTCAACTCTATGGTCAACTCATCTTTGACAAAGCAGGAAAGAATGTCCAATGGAAAAAACACAGTCTCTTCAACAAATGGTGTTGGGAAAATTGGACAGCCACATGCAGAAGAATGAAACTGGACCATTTCCTTACACCACACACAAAAATAGACTCCAAATGGTTGAAAGACCTAAATGTGAGACAGGAGTCCATCAAAATCCTAAAGGAGAACACAGGCAGCAACCTCTTTGACCTCAGCCGAAGCAACTTCTTCCTAGAAACATCACCAAAGGCAAGGAAAGCAAGGGCAAAAATGAACTATTGGGACTTCATCAAGATAAAAAGCTTTTGCAAAGCAAAGGAAACAGCCCACAAAACCAAAAGACAACCGACAGAATGGGAGAAGATATTTGCAAATGACATATCAGATAAAGGGCTAGTATCCAAAATCTATAAAGAACTCATCAAACTCAACACCCAAAGAACAAAGAATCCAGTCAGGAAATGGGCAGAAGACATGAACAGACATTTTTCCAAAGAAGACATCCAAATGGCCAACAGACACATGAAAAAGTGCTCAACATCGCTCGGCATCAGGGAAATCCAAATCAAAACCTCAATGAGATACCACCTCACACCAGTCAGAATGGCTAAAATTAACAAGTCAGGAAACGACAGATGTTGGCTGGGATGCAGAGAAAGGGGAACCCTCCTCCACTGTTGGTGGGAATGCAAGCTGGTGCAGCCACTCTGGAAAACAGTATGGAGGTTCCTCAAAAAGTTGAAAATAGAGCTACCATACGATCCAGCAATTGCACTACTGGGTATTTACCCCAAAGATACAAAAGTAGGGATCCGAAAGGGTACGTGCACCCCGATGTTTATAGCAGCAATGTCCACAATAGCCAAACTGTGGAAAGAGCCAAGATGTCCATCGACAGATGAATGGATAAAGAAGATGTGGTATTTGTGTGTATATATATATATATATATATATATATATATACACACACAATGGAATATTATGCAGCCATCAAAAGGAATGAGATCTTGCCATTTGCAACGACGTGGATGGAACTGGAGGGTATTATGTTGAGTAAATTAGTCAAACAGAGAAAGACATGTATCATATGATCTCACTGATATGAGGAATTCTTAATCGCAGGAAACAAACTGAGGGTTGCTGGAGTGGGGGGGGTGGGAGGGATGGGGTGACTGGGTGATAGACACTGGGGAGGGTATGTGCTCTGGTAAGTGCTGTGAATTGTGCAAGACTATTGAATCTCAGATCTGTACCTCTGAAACAAATAATGCAATATATGTTAAGAAAAAAAAAAAAAAGAAGAAGAAGGTAGCAGGAGGGGAAGAATGAAGCGGGGGAAATCGGAGGGGTGGACGAACCATGAGACATGATGGACTCTGAAAAACAAACTGAGGGTTCTAGAGGGGAGGGGGGTGGGAGGATGGGTTAGCCTGATGGTGGGTATTGAGGAGGGCACATTCTGCATGGAGCACAGGGTGTTATGCACAAACAATGAATCATGGAACACTATATCTAAAACTAACGATGTAATGTATGGGGATTAACATAAGAATAATAAAAAAAATAAAAAATAAAAAGTAAATCAAAATGAGTTAGGGATAATGACAATGATGACTTTAAACTTCCTGAACTGCCAATTCTTATCACAAAGGTCGATGCGCCATTTAACCATTGTTTGGTCTAATAAATTTCCTTGGAGTCTTCTAAAAGAAGCCGTTAAAATACCATATCACTGGGGCGCCTGGGTGGCTCAGTCATTAAGCGTCTGCCTTCAGCTCAGGGCATGATCCCAGGGTCCTGGGATCAAGCCCCGCATCAGGCTCCCTGCTCAGCGGGAAGCCTGCTTCTCCCTCTCCCGCTCCCCCTGCTTGTGTTCCCTCTCTCACTGTGTCTCTCTCTATCAAATAAATAAATAAAGTCTTAAAAAAAAAATAGTAAAAAAAAAAAAAATGCTTAACTGCTTACTCTGAGCCTATCAGCTAAAAACTCTAAAAAAAAAATACCATATCATTAATAAAGTTCATAAAAACAAATATACCAAAGCAATCATCTTAATATACAGATACAATCATGTTATCAACCCACTCAAAAACTTCAAAAGTACTCCAGTATCTCCAGAAATAGGTATAAATTAATAAGCAGGAAATCCAAAGAACTCTTTAATGTGTCTGCTAAATGAACTTTGACTACTCCCTCTCATCTAGTCCCAACCACCAAACACTTCAGGTAATATAAGCCTGACCTTTAAATGCCCTTACGCATTTGTCAGTCTAGTACAATTCATCTCAGGTGCTATTCCCCCACCTTAACCTCACAAAATCCTTCTATACATCCTCAATCCCCAGAACACAATCCCATCACTTCGAAGCCTTCTCAAATCCCCTCTAGGCATAAATATCACACTATCCCTCTAGTCTTTTTTAGTACATTCTGCATCACTCCCTATTAGTACTGACAATATTTTTCCTGGTGATAAGGCTAAATTTGGCATAGCTCTCTCCCCTCTCCAACTTCCATAAACAAAGCATAAACCCTGGAAGATGAGCCTATTTTGTTTTCAATACCTAGCTCACAGCATTGAGTGACATCCCTTATATGTTGGGGCCCAAAACATCTGTTCAAGTAAACTAAACCATCATGAAAGTAAAAAACCGGGGTGCCTGGGTGGCTCAGTCAGTTAAGCATCTGCCTTTGGCTCAGGTCATGATCCTGGAGCTCCAGGATCGAGTCCCGCATCGGGGCTTCCTGCTCAGTGGGGAATCTGCTTCTCCCTCTGACCCTTCCCCCCTCATGCTTTCTCTCTCACACACTTTCTCTCTCAAATAAATGAATAAAATCTTTAAAAAAAAAAAAAAAAAAAGAAAGTAAAAAACTATGTCAGACTGCAGTACTAGGTACCAGGATGCCAATGATCCTCAAGTGGGCCAAGATATTTAACAATATTGCCACGTTCACATGAAAACACCTTAAGATCTGGCATTATGCTTTATTCACCATACCTCCCAACCCTGAATAGTCCCTAGTATATAGTAGGGCTCAACAGCTCAATAAATATTTGTTGAATGAGTGAATGAATAGCATTAAAGTAAAAATAGCATAGTAAAGGCCCCAAAATAATTAGTTTTAATATGTGACACTTAGCAATTAAAATTCTAAATTATTTTAGGGCTTAGGACTGTCAAAAAACAAAGTACTCATTGTATGCCCAACATCAGATACACTAAGAAATATTAAGAAGAAAAGGAAAAGGTAAAAGATAACTCAGCTCTTAAGATAAACTCTAATGGAAAGGCACAGGAAATAAAGGTGGGGTGGGAGAGGATCCCAAAGGAAAATATATAAATGAATGTGAAAATCACTCAAGCACAGAGAATAAATTGTGGAAGCCCAAAGAGGCTGCCAAAGGAATAGAATGATCTTCGGATCCATCAGTATTTCATAAAACTCTAACTTCAAAAACATACACAGATTAAATCTTAAAGCTTTAGTAATTATTAGAACTCTGCATTCAGTCTTTCTGGGCAATAAGAAACAAGAGATTATTACCCGAGGAAAAATACCTAAAAAAGGATACTGAATAAGATACTCTCTGGCTGTTAACGTTTTCCCAGAGTAGGATGGTATATCATGAAAGAACAAAGTGGAGAAAGTATCAAATGCAGATTAACGTATTAATGTGTAGTGGAAAGAGCAATGATTTTGAATCAGAAAGACAAGATGATAAGGTTTTGAATCCTGGCTCTGACACAGAGATGATGTGACTTTGGAGGCTTTGTTTAATTTAATTCAGTCTGTTTCTTCAAATGCAAAATAAACCTTATCACAACCTCTACACCCTACTGGGTTGCTGTGAAGATTAAAGAAGGGAACATATGCAAAATACACAGGTTAGTATCTGGAACATGGTAGGAATGCATGCCAATCTTAATCTCAAAATCTGCATGCTAAAAAAAAACAACCAACTAACTTCCCCTAGTACCTACACTTATCTATAAACCTTGGATATGACAGTTTAGTCATTAAGTCTCACTTCATAGGTATAAAAGGGTAGAAAACCTCTCAGGGGTTGTTAGGACAAAAGGTGACTGTGAAGTTGGAAATAGTTCAGTTCAGAAATTCCAATCTTTATTTGCAAAAGTACTTGCTAAAGCAGTGATTCCAGGTTTTTGAATTTCACTGATCATCATAGATTGTCAACCTTGTGAACTGCTCAATCAAAAGATTTTTTTTAAGAAACAGACTGGGGCACCTGGGTGGCTCAGTCGTTAAGCGTCTGCCTTCAGCTCAGGTCATGATCCAGGGGTCCTGGGATCGAGCCCCACATCGGGCTCCCTGCTCGGCAGAAGCCTGCTTCTCCCTCTTCCATTCCCCCTGCTTGTGTTCCCTCTCTCGCTGTGTCTCTCTCTGTCAAATAAATAAATAAAATCTTTAAAAATAATAATAATAGGGCGCCTGGGTGGCTCAGATGGTTAAGCATCTGCCTTCGGCTCAGGTCGTGATCCCGGAGTCTTGGGATCGAGTCCCGCATCAGGCTCCCTGCTCCTTGGGGAGCCTGCTTCTCCCTCTGCCTCTTTCTCTCTCATGAATAAATAAATAAAATCTTAAAAAAATAAATCTTAAAAAAATTAAATTAAAAACACAGACTAATATCACCAACATCTTCTATAAAGACAGTATAATACAAATCAGTAGGAAGTAGAAAATGTTAGCACTAAGCACAGCCCTTTAACTGACCAAAATTTTTTTAGCTTTATAAAAAATTCAGTACATTAGCTAATTTTTTGTTGTTGCCTTAAAATTACTCAAAACTTTAACATGGGACAGCATTTCAGAGCAACTATTTTATCCCAGCATTAACCACTTTTATTTTTTTTAAGATTTTATTTCTTTGAGAGAGATTGAGCAGGAGCAGAGGTAGAGGCAGAGAGAGAGGAAGAAGCAGACTCCCCCCTGAGCAGGGAGCTCCATGCAGGGGCTGGATGCAGGGGCTGGATGCAGGGCTCAATGCTGGGCTCAATGTGGGGCTCCATGCAGGGCTCAGAGATCATGACCTGAGCCAAAGGCAGGTGCTTAACCATCTGAGCCACCCAGGCGCCCCCCCCAACACACCCCGGCCCCGGCATTAACCACCTTTAAAGAACTTCCCACAGCAACACTTAAGAGCCACTATTGTAAAGAACTCAGAAAACAAGTACAGAAAGTTTTTTCCTTTATAAGAACAAAGGAAAAACTTGTTCCAAAACCTATTCAGTCCTAGGTAAGGAAACAAACATTTTCCATAGACAAGTTGGCTCTTTATAATCTCACCACCATCAGGCTTCTGGAATCCAAAAGTGAGGCAAAGGGTCCCTCTGCTGACAAGTAGAAAGGAATCTAATCCTATCAAAAGGCAATGGACTTTTAAAAAATCTTCCTAATACTGACTGGATATTGCATGCTTTTACTATTCTCTATCAAAGACTAATTTTACTTTATGCCCTAAAACACTGGAATACAGCTCCAAATGATATGGACATGAAAGAGATGTATAACTGGGTAACACTCAATATTTCAATAAATCTTTCTAAATCAGCTTTCAAATTTCTTGGTTTCTCCTCTATGCTCTAAAGGTGAACTGAGCTATGTCATACAAAGAGGAAATTAAACCAAGAAAGGTAAAGAATTAAGGTGGGTTTTAAGAGGTTATATGGAACAAAGCTAGCACTCTGTGAATGCATTGATGACCTCTCGGACACGTCTCATGAGACTAATAGCTAGAGCAAATTAAAAACTTCAAAATTAACAATAATAGCTGTTTATAAGTGCTGGCACAGATTATTAGCATTATTAGCATATCCAACTCTAGAAACTATTCTATAGTTTGGGAAGGTCAAGAATTACTGTTCTCATGTGACTGTGGAGAGACTGAAGGCTCAGGAAAGTTCAAGGATTTGTTAGGGACACACAGCTGGTGAGTAGCAGGGCCAGAACTCAGCCCTCTAAGTCTTCTAATCTCCAGTCTTTTTCCTCCAACTGAAAACTAAGCATAAAGTAGGTACTCTAATGACATAATCTCTAAATCTCTTTCTGATAACAAATTCAACACAGCCTATCATCACAACTGCACTTTGTATGCTTATAAGTAACATCACATTTAAATATAAAATGTTAATTATTTCACTTTGGCAGACAATGCTCGATATAACTGCTTGCTGATTCTTTGATATAATTTCTTTTTTTGTTCTCGTCTTATTTCCATAAGAACTGCTTACAAAGATAAATAAAATTAAATTATTAAATGAGTAGATGAGAATAGCAGATAAAACCCTGATTTTCCCACTAAATTACTGAATAAAATGTTTGTTAAAAGCAGCATTTTTAAGCACATCAATATTCTGCCAAAAAAAGAAAAAGGTAAATAGAATTCAGAAGCCAAACAGTAAATGAAAGTGAAAACCTTAAAAGGTAAACAGAGCCCCTGGGGCATTTTCCTAAACCAGATAACTTCCAGCTTCAGTTTTCATGGTCTCAAATGACATATGGTAAAGGAGAAAAACCTTGGGGCCCACCCTATGTGGGGAATCTAATTGATCCTGTACATTATCTCCCTTCCCCCAGTAGAAAGTTAAAACCACAAAGGGCTCTACCCTTAGTGTAAGGAGAACTTAGAAATAGCATTTCCCCCTCAAGCCCAAGAGAAAGCAAAATAAAATGCACATCCTAAAACTTGGAACCAGATGAAGGAAAAAAAAAATCTCTCCTAAGAATTCATAAACCCCAAGCTGATCTTAATGTGGGTTTTCAAACCAAATTCATTCTATTGGCTTACCCAAGAAGCCTTAATCTGTGAATTTAGTATAAAGGGATCCTGGGTTAACAGAACAACCAAGCACCTGATAAAAGAAAACTCAAATCTCTGAAGGAACACACCAACCATCCCCATGGATACATTCCAAAAAATATGACCTCACAGGCAAAATCACAATATACAAGGAATTGAAGGCAATAAAAGTAAAAGACAGCAAAAATAATAGAGAGCAGAATCAGAACTACAAACTACACTGAAATTATAAACAGAGAATATAAAAATACTATATTTTATGTTTAAAGAAATAAAAACAGGTATTAAAAATGTGATCACAATTTACTTAATTAAAAAAAAAATGTGATCACAAGAACACATTCAAAGAGGCATATGCACCCCAATGTTTATAGCAGAAATGTCCACAATGCCCAAATTATAGAAAGAACCCAGATGTCCATCAACTGATGAATGGATAAAGAAGATGTGGTATATATATGTATATAAAATGGAATATTACTCAGCCACAAAAAAGAATGAAATCTTGCCATTTGTAATGACATGGATGGAGCTAAAGAGTATTATGCTAAGTGAGGTAAATCAGAGAAAGACAAATACCATATGACTTCACTCATATATGGAATTTAAGAAACAAAACAGATGAACATAGGGGAATGAAGAAGAAAGAGAGACAGAGAGAGAGATAGAGAGAGGCAAGCCAGAAAACAGACTCTTAACTACAGAGAACAAACTGAGGGTTGCTGGAGGGGAGGTGGGTGGGGGATGGGCTAAATGGGTGATGGGGATTAAGGAGGGCACTTGTGATGAGCACTGAGTGTTACATGTAAGTGATGAATCAATGAAACCAATATTACAGTATATCTTAACTAACTAGAACTTAAATAAAAACCTAAAACAAACAAAAAGTGAAAAAAGAGTGTCAACAACCAAGCAGATTTTTTAAAGGACAAAATAAACTTTGAGAAATAAAAAATATAATAATTTGGCTTAACAAAGTTAACAAAACTCCAAGAGCAGTTTCAACAGAAATTAGTCTCTAAATAGCATTGATTGAGGAAACAAGAAAATAGAAATAATCTAGAATGCACTAATAAGAAACATAGAGACAGAAAATGCAAGTGGACTTGAGAGATATGAGCATATAATATGGTAAGATGGTCTAACATGTATCTAGTTGGATTTCCACTAGGAAATAATGGAAAGAATATAGGAGAGGCAATACTCCAAAAAATAATAGCAGAGGACTTTCCAGAACTGCTGAAAGGCACCAATCCTAAAATCCAGTTTTAAGCCACATAAATTCCAAGTAGGATAAGTAAAAATAAATCCTCTCTTAGATATTCAACAGAGAAACTGCAGAACACCAAAGACAAAGACAATCTCTTAAAAGCAACAGAGAGAAAATGACAGATTAACTAGCAAAAGAATAACAGCTAGACTGAAAATTAATTTAACACCAATGGAAGCCAGAACACAGAAGAATATCTCTTGTGTAGCAAGAAAAATAACTGTCAACATAGCATTGTATATCCAGCCTTCTCCCCAAGTACACCCCTAAATTTTAATGTAATAAAACAAAGACTAGGGGTGCCTGGGTGGCTCAGCCGTTAAGCGTCTGCCTTGGGCTCAGGTCATGATCCCAGAGTCCTGGGAATGAGCCCCGCGTCGGGCTCCCTGCTCCGTGGGAAGCCTGTTCTCCCTCTCCCACTCCCCCTGCTTGTGTTCCCTCTCTCGCTGTGTCTCTCTCTGTCAAATAAATAAATAAAATCTTTAAAAAGAAAAAAAAAAAAGATTCTACTCACCAATAGTTATCAAAGTAACTAAGTTCCTAACACACTCTACTCAGCTAGAGTTGACTCTAACCCAACTTTCAGATCTTGACTTCCTTAGGAAAGCCAGATTAAAGCCAAATTAAGCAATACACCCCTGAAATATACCCTCATTAACATGGCATCATTTCCTTAATAGCACTTATGATTTTATACCTATCTTTAGGATTATCTACTTAATGTTTATCTCCCTCTCCAAATGTAATGAGGCCACAGATTTCTATATTTGGCTCACCACTGTATCCATAGTATCTACCAGGGTACCTAACACATAAATGCAAGGAAGGAAGGAAGGAAGGAAGGAAGAAGGAAGGAAGGAAGGAAGGAAGGAAGGAAGGAGGGAAGGAGGGAAGGAAGGAAGGAGGGAGGGAAGGAAGGAAGGAAGAGGGGTGAGAGGAGGGGAGGAGAGAAAGAAAGGAGGAAAAAAAGGAAAAAGGAAAGATCTAACAAATCAATAACTAATACAGATAAAAAGTAAAATTTTTACTAAAAGACATAGAAGGATAGCTAAATAAATAGTAAGACATATTGTATTCCTGGATGGGAAGAATCAATATCATAAACATGTCAGTTATGCACTAAAATAATCTATAGATTCAATACAATGCCAAACAAAATTCTAGCTTGATTTTTTTCATGGAACTCAATAAACTATTTTTTAAACTTGAGGGAGAAGTGAAAAAGAGCAAAAAAGGTCCCCTACTTTTGATGCCCACTTTTGATGCTCACTTTTGATCATCAAGCAACTTTATTTTGAGTATAAAATTTCTAGTATTTCTATTTCCCCTCTGATTTTTGTGTTACTAAAATGTTCTTTTTTTCCTTTCTAGTTTTATTAAGAAATAATATTTGAAAATTGTTAGATCATAAGAGTTCTCATTATAAAGAAAAAGTGTTTTTGTTTTCATTTTTTTGTATCTATATGAGATGATGGATGTTAATTAAACTTATTGTGGTAATCACTTCACAGTATATGTAAGTCAAATCATTTATGCTGTACATCTTAAACTTATAGAGTGCTGTATGTCTCTGGTTTATTTTTGCCTTTGTTGCCTTTACTTTTGGTGTCAAATCCAAAAAAAATCATTGCCAAGACTTCGGTCAAAGAGTTTACCTCCTGTGTTTTCTTCTAGGAGTTTTATGGTTTCTTACATTCAAGTTTTTAATCCATTTGGAGTTGATTTTTGTGTATGGAGGGGTCCAGTTCATTCTTTTGCATGTGATAATCCAGTTTTTCCAACACCATTTATTGAAGAGACTATACTTTCCTCAGACGTATATTCATGGCTCCTTTGCCATAAGCTAATTTCTGGGTCTCTATTTTGTTCCATTGATCTATGTACCTATTTTTCTGTCAATGGCATATTGTTTTGGTTACTATAGGTTTTTAATATAGTTTGAAATAAAAAAGTATACTTCCAGCTTTGTTCTTTCTCAAGATTTCTGGCTACCTGAGGTCTTTTGTGGTTCCATACAAATTTTAAGATGACCATAGTATTTTTAAAGGCAAAATATTAGAAACAATTCCATCAACAGAGCTATATCATAAAATACTCTATAATCATTCAGAATTATATACAGTAGAAACATTTACTAATTTTATAAATACTCATATTGTTAACTGAGAAAAAGAACTTAAAAGAATACAATATTACAATATGAATACAGTTTTATGACATAAAAACTCAGAGTAAAAAGATGAAGTAAATACACTAAAATAGTCATATTGATTATAGAGCTCTCAGTGGCAAGAATAGAGATTATTTTATTTCCCTCCTCAAATAAGTCTCATCCAAAATTTTCTGCAATATGTTAAATTAAAAAAAAAAAAAAAAAACAACATTGGAAGGGGCAGGAATCCATCAAGTGCCCCACAATTCCTGAAACTGAAGTCCCCACAAATGACTGGCTCTGCCATAGGGAATAAAGATTAAAGTTCAGGCAAACATATGTTAACTGTACTGGAATTTAAAAATAAAAAAATTTTTAAAAGGGGGGGAAAAAGAAATAAAGTTCAGGCAAACATTAAAAAATCACATGTCCAAACATAAGTTGAACCCTGGCAAGAAGGCAAATCAGTTAAAAGACTTTTGGCAAAAATGATGACCTAAATTTTAAAATAGCTGATTTGTATTCTTTTCAGAATTAAGTAGCTAATAAGCATTTGGCCCTACAAAGGCTATTCTAAACACACAAAATAAAATAATGCCTTCTGGATATATCATATATCTATTTTTATGGATGAGAAAGGAGGGAAGAAAAGTGAGGAGAGAACAGAGAGATCATGCATTCAGCTCAACAAAAATTACTTGATACAACTTCTAGAAAAGCCCTGTTTCTACTCACTTGTAAAAGGTCATCTGAGCCACAAAAATGCCAGATTCCTACTGATCTTCTTCTTTAGCATTGAATAAAAAGATGTGAATGAGCATTAATTACTGAGTAGCCTACCTAGAAAGAAGTGATACATTTCTTTTCACTGAGTAAAAAGTAAAAAAGAGTAAAAAACTGGTTTCCATTACTGCATCTTTTTAATTTTAGACAAAAATTGCCTCCATTCCCAACCTAATTTTACATCAATAATGAGAAATTTACCTACAATTGCATTTTGTTATCAGAAAATAAGTTATAACAATGCTATCTCTCTAAAAGATGATAAATACATTGAGGGCCATCAAGAGTAGAATAATTGTTCTTCAAACTCTCCAGCACCTCAAGAGAAGCCTGGATTCAAAATTAATTAGCAGGAAATATTACACAATGACTTCTGTTGTTCAGTATTGTATCAGCTTTATGTATATTACTCTCATATCCCCAGCCATGTGAAAAGATACTTGGGGAAGGAATAACAGTGATTCAAAAGATATTTGTCTGACTGAATCTTGTTAGTTTTTTTAATTCCTGCCAGTTTGCTATGGTTTTTCTTCAGAAGCTTTCCAGAACTCTTCAACTAATCAAATGGGCTTTCAGTGAAAAGGTTAATTTAAATGATTGTTAAAGAATATACTATATAGGGGCGCCTGGGTGACTCAGTCAGTTAAGTGTCTGACTCTTGATTTCGGATCAGGTCATGATCTCAGGGTTGTGAGATCGAGCCCCACATCAGGATCCACACTCAGCAGGGAGTCTGCTTGAGATTCTCCCTTTCTCCCTCTCCTTTTGCCCCTCCCTCCTGCACTCTTTCTCTCTCTCTCTCAAATAAATAAATAAATCTTTTTAAAAAAAAAGAATATACTATATGAATGTGGTAAATCAGAAGTAAGGGACCTCCTGTGCTCACCTTATTTGATCAAATTCTCTGCAAACTTTCATTCTAGCTTAGCCAATTGCTTCTATTCTCCACCATAAGTTCAACAAATACACCTGAACTCCTAAGGGAAAAAAATGTAAATGCTAAAATACATGTCACAGTCAGTCCAATGGTATAATCACCTGTTACCTTTACTCTGAGTCTATACATCCAAGTAGAGCGGGCAAATGCAAAAAGAGATTATCCACAACAATAAATTTTGGAAGCAACCTTGATGGCTAAATAAATTATGAAATATCCATATTCTATGAAGACCATACAAGAACAAGGTAAGTCTATGTGTTTGAACATGGAAAGATGTCCATGTAAATGAAATGAGCAAGTTACAGACTTACATATAGTGATCCCACTAACATAAAACAAAACCAAATATGTTTGTAAGTGCACTGAACAATGTATGCCGTGCAAGGTTGCTCAGCAAACTATTTACCCTGGGAGAAGAGTGAAATTTCATAGGCAGAAAGGAAATAAAAAGGGGCTTTCAGTTTTTATTTGCTAATAAGATCATATTAGTTTTATGTTTCTAATAAATATATAATTAAAAATAAGTCTATAAAGATTATAAAAAGAAAAGTATTAAAAGCAGTATATATATACAGAAATTAATTATGTTTATGTATGCATAAACACAAACCCTATGCCACTAAAAATTATGAAGTAGATTTATATTTATTGACATGGAAAGACAGTCAAAATTTATAAGGCAAAAAAGCCAGGATTGGACAGTATAGCTCATTTGTTTAAAGTATGTATGTGTGTATAAATTCATCTCTAAAAGTCAATAATCACAATTAGTCACAAAACTTAACAGTAAACCACTCATATAATTGTTTTTTATTCATTTAACTGTATTCTCTGATTGATAAACAATTAACATAGTAGCAGTATAAGGAAAAATACTCCTTAAAGTAGTCTTACTACATTAAAAGAACTATAGATCTAAAGTTCATGAGTAAATGTTAATAATTTATAATCACACAAAGTGAAAAATAAAACTGTATATATGTATGTGTATATAAATTTACATACATATATGTAAAGTACATACATACAATACATACAAACATTTATACATACAAATATTTCAGGTAAAGGTCATTAAGAGTCAGAATTGTCCAGATGAGCACCTCTGCTTTTCCACTTCACTTCCTTATACGGACATAAAATCTCACTTACTTTGTATATATCAGAGCACAAATGTTTCCATCTTCAGTTGTGTGTATAATTTTTTTTTTATTTTTTTTTTTTAAAGATTTTATTTATTTATATGACAGAGAGAGACAGCGAGAACAGGAACACAAGCAGGGGGAGTGGGAGAGGGAGAAGCAGGCTTCCCGCCGAGCAGGGAGCCCGACGTGGGACTCGATCCCAGGACCCTGGGATCATGACCTGAGCCGAAGGCAGACGCTTAACGACTGAGCCACCCAGGCGCCCGTGTGTATAACTTTTAAAGACCAATTTTGTCAAGGATAAAACAGTTGCCAGTAGGAACACCTGGGTGGCTCGTGGGTTAAGGGCTAGAGACTATTGATTTTCACTCAGGTCATGACCTCAGGATCTTAAGATCAAGCCCCCCATCATGTTGGGCTCTGCACTGGGCATGGAGTCTGCTTGAGATTCTCTCTCTCCCTCTCCCACAGTCCCCCCCCAAAAAGTCACCAGTAAAACCAAGAATTTAATTTAATGTCCTTCCAACAGAAGCTGCACTGTTCTAATGAACCTTTATAAAACCTACAAAATAAGCAGTAAAATGAAAGAAAATGCCACAACATTATTAAAATGATGACTTTTAACCTTTTTAATGCACAATGGGCAGCCAACAGCTTTTTTAAATCCTGAGGCTCAAATGCACTGTAAGGTTTATAAGAGAACACTCCACTCCCAAGTTTAAAATTAAATGTAACAATAAATTCCCTAGTGATAAATACTGGGTTCTGGTTTTAATTAAAAGTAAATGTGCTAAGATTGCCACCTCCTGCTAAAGAGAAAGTCAAGTCCTTCATGATCTACCTCAAGTAGATTTTCAAAAGACCTCAGCTCTGAATCCTGTGTTAAAGAAAGAGGAAAGTTTCAAGAAAAGAAAAATATATATTCTTATGTAGAAAGGTAAGTGAAGTCCCTTAACCTACTCAATGCTACCAGATGCAAAATTCTCATTCATGAAAGAGGTAAAACATACTCTTCTATGGGTCCATGTTCTGAGATAACTAGTAAAATCCCTTGGCACAGTGGGGTGCCTGGGTGGCTCAGCTGGTTGAGAGTCCAACTCTTGATCTCAGCTCAGGTCTTGATCTCAGGGTTGTGAGTTCAAGCCCTAGGTTGGGCTCCATGCTAGCCATGGAGCCTACTTAAAAAAAAAAAAAAAAATCCCTTGGCATAGTAAAATACTTGATGGCATTCCTATAAAAAAAATATTAAAATATACTTGTCACATGTCAAATTTAAAACTAAAATAAACCACTACTTTTTTTTTTTTTAAGATTTTATTTATTTGGGGGCACCTGGGTGGCTCAGTCGGTTGGGCGGCTGCCTTCGGCTCAGGTCATGATCCCGGGGTTCTGGGATCGAGCCCCACATTGGGCTCCCTGCTCAGCAGAGAGCCTGCTTCTCCCTCTCCCTTTGCCTGCCGCTCTGCCAACTTGTGCTATCTCTCAGTCAAATAAATAAAAAAAAATTTAAAAAAAAAAGATTTTATTTATTTGACAAGGAGAGACACAGCGAGAGAGGGAACACAAGCAGGGGGAGTGGGAGAGGGAGAAGCAGGCTTCCCGCCGAGGGGGGAGCCCGATGTGGGGCTCGATCCCAGGACCCTGGGACCGTGACCTGAGCCAAAGGCAGATGCTTAATGACTGAGCCACCCAGGCGCCCCAAACCACTATTTTTATTATCATCCATTTAAACATATTCCTCTGATATAATGAAGATGGAAAAAAATCAGTATTTCCCAAGAATTTTATTTTTTCTCTATTGCCTTGAGATCGCCATTATGACATTTAAACCCTAAAATTTTCAAATCTTTTAATAAATACGTGTGTGCATTTATTTATATATATACATATATTTTTGCATACGTGTATATATACATACACACACATATACACACAAATATACATGAATGCATAGAATTCTGACTGCCAATTTCCTCATCTGTAGGATGGGAATAATATCTACTTCACAGGTTGTTAGAAAAATTAAATGGAAACATATGGAGGCACCTGGCAGAGTACCAGACACATACTATAGCCTGCAGTCAAAAAAAGTTTGTTTTTCTTAGCTTATGCAAAGACAATAGTAATTTCAAAGTTAATATCTTTATTAAAAGATATCTTGGGGCGCCTGGGTGGCTCAGTCGTTAAGCGTCTGCCTTTGGCTCAGGTCGTGATCACAGGGTCCTGGGATCAAGCCCCGCATCGGGCTCCCTGCTCGGCGGGAAGCCTGCTTCTCCCTCTGCCACTCCCCCTGCTTGTGTTCCCTCTCTCGCTGTGTCTCTCTCTTCAAATAAATAAATAAAATCTTCAAAAAAAAAAAAAAAGGTATCTTTAACACCAGAAAAAAATCTGTAGTTGTCTTGTTTTTTCCTTCTTAAATAAAATATACTCTCCATCTAAGATATTTTAATGGTTCTTTACTGACTTCACATTTTCTAATGCCAGTTATATACCAGAAGCTTTCATAAGAAAAAAAAAATGGTTTGTCTAACAAAAACATAAATGTATGAAACACAATGTTGTTCCTCTTATAGAAAGTCCACATTCTTTAATATCATATAAAATAAGCCATTAGTCAATAAATCTCTAATGACTCCAAAAAAAGATAGCAAAAATTTAATAACGCAAACTCCCCTCTCCTAGGTAAAGTAAATAAAATACAACCTTGAACAGATTATTTAGAATTAATAAAAATGTATTTATAACCTGGTAACATTTTACTAACTACTTGAAATTAGTCAAAATTACTGTAGTACATGGTAAGAGAAAATAATAAAAAACAAAAATAAATTAACATTTCAGCATCACCATTAACCACCTAAACTATCAATGTCAAGATTCAGATAACCTATAAGATTATTTCAGTTTTCCAGACAATGTCTCACTTCTTAATCCCCTCTATTTCTCCAATAGATACGGCATGCATCATTCTGGGAAATTTCTAATTGTTAAATTCTGTTAAAAGTTTAAGTCAAAAGGAGCGCCTGGGTGGCTCAGTAATTAAGCATCTGTCTCCGGCTCAGGTCATGGTCCCAGGGTCCTGGGATCAAGCCCCACATTTCTCCCACTCCCCCTGCTGTGCTCTCTCTCTCATTGTGTCTCTCTCTGTCAAATAAATAAATAAATAAAATCTTTTAAAAAAAAAAGTTTAAGTCAATGAACAAATGCTTCTTCTAATAAAATGTAATAACTGTGATAGAATTATGGATTTAACATGTAAAGTCCTATAGCATTTTCTAAGCAGATGAATTGTTTGAGAGTTACTACTTTCCTTAGGTCTCCCTACATAGAAACACATTTTTTCAATTATATAGCAAAGACTAAGGCTTCTGTTCAAACCTAGATTTTATTGTTTATAAAATTAGAAACAGATACAGATATACATAGAAACATATACACACACATAGGTAAACATATACACCTAGGCTGTATATATGAACAGTTGAAAGGTTTTACGTATTATATAAGAAGGTACATTACATACATAGGAGGAAATTAATGTTAATCTCTCAAATGAATAATTCATTCATAAACAAGCCTTTTTTAATCTCACAGATATCCTCATTACATGCTACCAAAATTATTTACACAATTCAGTCAAAATTAAGTGAAAATATTGATGAGACATATCACCTTTATTATTTTGAAAAATCAAGAACTATTTACTGTCATTTTTTGCCACTTTTAACCCAGAAAGGGAGGATTCTATTTTGATCTACATTATCTCTAAGAGTTCACCAAAATCACTCTGCATTTTTATCAATACTTGATTTATAACTACATGTATCTGTTTGTATATAAATTTTAGGATTAAAGGTGCTTTATATTTTATTCTTAATAATTTTCTGTATTTTTCTAAATTCTTTTTTTTTATTTTTCTTAAGATCTTATTTATTTCAGAGAGAGAGAGAGAGAAAGCACATGAGCAGGAGGAAAGGCAAAGGGAAAGGGAGAAGCAGAGTTCCCACTTAGCAGGGAGCCTGAAGCAGGACTTGATCCCAGGACCCTGGGATCATGACCTAAGCTAGAGGCAGATGTTTAACTGACTAATCCACCCAAGCACCCCCCCTAAATTCTTTACAGATGACCTCTGTAATTTAAAAAAGAAATAATTTTAAAGCAATAATTAAAACATTTAGAGTATAAAACATTAATCAGAAAGCTTGGTATTGGTCACTCCCTCAAAAAAAAAAAAGTGTAGTACCAAAGGGGTAACCTATGAATTTATGACTTCTCATGGTTTATCAAAAATAACACATATAAAATTCTAATTCAGATCTAACACTGTAATAGGAGAGGAAAAAAGGGGTATAATCAACAAGAAAAAGGATTAAAAACCATATGACCATTTCACTTCATGCAGAAAAAGCATTTGACAAAGTACAACATACATTTATGATAAAAACCCTCAACAAAGTAGGCTTAGAGGGAACATACCTCAACATTATAATAAAGGCCATATGAAAAACCCACAGCTAACATTGTACTCAATGGGGAAAAACTCTCAGCAGGAACAAGCCAAGGATTTCCACTCTCACCACTTTTATTCAACACAGTACTGGAAGTCCTAGCCACAGCAATCAGAAAAGAAAAAGGAATGAAAGACATCCAAATTGGTAAAGGAGAAGGCAAGCTTTTGCTATTTATAGATGATGTGATACTACATATAAAAACCCTAAAGATTCCACCAAAAAACTACTATAACTATTAAATGAATTCAGTAAGGTCAAAGAATACAAAATCAATAGACAGAAATCCACTGCATTTCTATACATTAATAATGAAGCAGAAGAAAGAGAAATTAAGAAAACAATCCCATTTACAATTGCACCAAAAATAATAAATATCTAGGAATAAACTTAGCCAAGGAAGTTAAAAACCTGTACTCTAAAAACTATAACACACTGAGGGAAGAAATTAAAGACAACACAAACAAATGAAAAGGTATCCCGTGCTCATGGATTGGAAGAATATTATTAAAATGTCCATACTACCCAAAGCAATCTACAGATTTAATGTAATCCCTATCAAAATATCAACAGTATTTTTCATAGAACTAGAATAACTAATCCTAAAATCTGTATGGAACCAAAAAACACCCCAAATAGTTAAAGCAATCTTGAAAAAAAAGAACAAAACTGGAGGTATCACAATCCCAGATTTCAAGTTATACTACAAAGTTGTAGTAATCAAAATAGTATGGTACTGGCACAAAAATAAACACATAGATTAACAGAACAGAATAGAGAGTCCAGAAATAAATCCATGATTATTACATGGTCAATTCTTCCACAAAGGAGGCAAGAATATACAATGGGGAAAAAACAGTCTCTTCAACAAATGGTGTTAGGAAAACTGGACAGCTACATGCAAAAGAATGAAACAAACTCAAATGGATTAAGGACCTAAAAGTGAGACCTGAAACCACAGTAGTCCTAGAAGAGAGCACAGGCAGTAACGTCTCTGACATCGGCCATAGCAACATTTTTCTAGATATGTCTCCTAGAGCCAAGGGAAACAAAAGGAAAAATAAACTATTGGGACTAATCAAAATAAAAAGCTTCGGCAAGGGAGAATCAACAAAACTAAAGGACGGCCTATTGAAAATAAGGAGAATATGTTTGTAAATAACATACCTGATAAAGGGTGAGTATCCAAAATATATAAAGAACTTATAAAACTCAACACCCAAAAAACAAATAATGCAATTTAAAAATGGGCAAAAGACATGAACAGACATTTCTCCAAAGAAGCAATACAGATGGCCAACAGACACACAGAAAGATGCTCAACATCACTCATCATCAGGGAAATGCAAATCAAAACCACAATGAAATATCACCTCACACCTGTCAGAATGGCTAAAATCAACAACACCAGAAACAAGCGTGGGTGAGGATGTGAGGAAAAAGGAGTTCTCCTGCACTAATGGTGGGAATGCAAACTGGTGCAGCCACTACAGAAAACAGTATGGAGATGCCTCAAAAAACTAAAAATAGAACTACCATATGATTCACTAATTCCACTAGTGGGTATTTACCCAAAGAATATGAAAACACTAATTTAAAAAGATATATTTGGGAGCAAGATGACGGAGGAGTAGGAGACCAGGATTTCGTCTCCTCTCAGGAATTCAGCTGGATAGGGATCAAACCGTTCTGAACACCTAAGAACTCAACAGGAGATCGAAGAAAAGAAGAGCAACAACTCTCTGAACAGAAAAGCGACCACTTTCTGGAAGATAGGATGTGCGGAGAAGTGAATCCGAGGCGATATTCGGGAGGATAGACGGCGGGGGAGGGGCCTCCGTTGGCCGCTTCTGGCAAGTGATAGAACCACGAAGCACAAAATCGGAACTTTTAAAAGTCTGCTCCGCTGAGGGACATCACTCTGGTGGCTAAGCGGTGGGTGGAACCCTCCGGGACAGTGTGGTCTCAGGACCCTCGGGGTCACAGAAAGACCAGGGGTGCCTGAGTGTGGCAGAGCTCCCAGGTAACGGAGCAGGGAAGCCGGCTGCAGAGGCGGAGCCCAGGCGCGGGCTCTCAGCTCAGGGTTGCCATAAACCGTGATCCGCGGCACAATCGGGCCTCTGCTCCTCCAGCAGGGACCCAACAAGCGGCAGATCCGGGGAGACTCACCTTCCTCCCCCGGAGGAGCCGTGCGGGAGTGCACCGCAGGCATCTGCTGGGTTTGGAGACTCCACCCGGGGTCGGGTGCCAGAGATAGAAACGCGGGGTCACAGGCCGGGTGAGCACGGAGTGCGGCCGGAGACCGGGAAGACTGGAGTGACTGACAGCTTTTCTCCGGGGGCTCACTGAGGAGCGGGGCCCCGAGTTCTCGGCTCCTCCGGGGAGGAGATTGGGAAGCCGCCATCATCACTCTCCGCCTCCAAAGCTGTACGGAAAGCTTGCAAGGAACAAAAGCTCTGGAGAGCAACCTGAGCAGATTACTTAGCCCAGACGGGGCAAGGGCGGGGCACTTCCGCCTCCAGCAAAGACACTTGGGAACCACGGCAACAGGCCCCTCCCCCAGAAGATCAGCGAGAACAGCCAGCCAAGACCAAGTTTACCGATCAATGAGAATGGCAGAACTCCAGCGCTAGGGGAATAATGCACATAGAATTCATGGCTTTTTTACCATGATTCTTTAGTCTTTCAAAGTTAAGAGTTTTGTTTTTTTTTTGAATTTTTCTTTTTCCCTTTTTCAACCAACATCTTATCAATCACTTTTTTAAAAAACATTTTTATCTTTCATTTTTAGAGTCATATTCTATCCCTTCATAGTAGTTACCCGTATTTTTGGCATATTTATATAAGTTGTTCTCTCTTCAAAATTTTGAGATAGTTTCTTCTAACAGATCAAAATATACCCTAAATCTCTAGTATATGGTTTTTTCTACTCCCCTGCCTGATCACATTCTCTCCCTTTTTTTTTCTTTTTTTCTTTTTTAAATCCTCTTCTTTCTTTTTTCAAAGAACTTCTTATCAATTCCTTTTATAAAATTTTTTATAATTTTCATCTTAACAGTCATAATCCATCCCTTCATCATATCAATCCTTATTTTTGGACATATATAAGTTTTCCTTTCTTTAATATTTTGGGAGGCACCTTCTTCTAACAGACCAAAATACACCCAAAATCTAGTGTGTGGCACTGATCTATATACCAGCCTGATCATATGTGATCACATTCTGGTTTTTTTGTTGTTGCTGTTTTGTTTTGTTTGTTTTTATCTTTATCTTTTTCTTTTTTTTTCTTTTTCTTTTTTCTCTCTTTCCCTTTCTTTTCCCACTGCTTCAGGTCTTTTCTGATTTGTTTAGAATATATTTTCTGGGGATGTTGTTACTCTGCTAGCATTTTGTTCTCTCATTAATCTATTCTCCTCTGCACAAAATGACAAGACGGAAAAAATCACCTCAACAAAAAGAACAAGAGGTAGTACCGACTGCCAGGGACCTACTCAATACGGACATTAGTACAATGTCAGATCTAGAGTTCAGAATCATCACTTTAAAGATACTAGCTGGGCTTGAAAAAAATATGGAAGTTATTAGAGAAACCCTTTCTGCAGAAGTAAAAGAACTAAAATCTAACCAAGTAGAAATCAAAAAGGCTATTAATGAGGTGCAATCAAATATGGGGGTGCTAACTGCTAGGATAAATGAGGCAGAAGAGAGAATCAGTGATATAGAAGACCAAATGATGGAAAATAAAGAAGCTGAGAAAAAGAGAGATAAACAACTACTGGATCACGAGGGCAGAATTCGAGAGATAAGCGATACCATAAGACGAAACAACATTAGAATAATTGGGATCCCAGAAGAAGAAGAAAGAGAGAGAGGGCCAGAAGGTATAATGGAGCAGAGAACTTCCCTAATTTGGGGAAGGAAACAGGCATCAAAGTCCAGGAAGCACAGAGAACCCCTCTCAAAATCAATAAAAATAGGTCAACACCCGACATCTAATAGTAAAACTTACAAGTCTCATAGACAAAGAGAAAATCCTGAAAGCAGCTCGGGAGAAGAGATCTGTAACCTACAATGGTAGAAACATTAGATTGGCAACAGACCTATCCACAGAGACCTGGCAGGCCAGAAAGGACTGGCAGGATATATTCAGAGCACTAAATGAGAAAAATATGCAGCCAAGAATACTATATCCAGCTAGGCTGTCATTGAAAATAGAAGGAGAGATAAAAAGCTTCCAGGACAAACAAAAACTAAAGGAATTTGCAACCACAAAACCAGCCCTACAAGAAATCCTGAAAGGGCTCCTCTAAGCAAAGAGAGAGCCTAAAAGCAACATAGACCAGAAAGGAACACAGACAATATATAGTAACAGTCACCTTACAGGCAATACAATGGCACTAAATTCCTATCTTTCAGTAGTTACCCTGAATGTAAATGGGCTAAATGCCTCAATCAAAAGACACAGGCTATCAGATTGGATTAAAAAACAAGACCCATCAATATGCTGTCTGCAAGAGACTCATTTTAGACCCAAAGACACCCCCAGATTGAAAGTGAGGGGGTGGAAGACCATTTACCATGCTAATGGACACCAAAAGAAAGCTGGGGTGGCAATCCTTATCTCAGACAAATTAGATTTTAAACCAAAGACTGTAATAAGAGATGAGGAAGGACACTATATCCTACTTAAAGGGTCTATCCAACAAGAAGATCTAACAATTGTAAATATCTATGCCCCTAACATGGGAGCAGCCAATTATATAAGGCAATTAATAACAGAAGCAAAGAAACACATCGACAACAATACAATAATAGTGGGGGACTTTAACACCCCCCTCACTGAAAGGGACAGATCGTCTAAGCAAAAGATCAACAAGGAAATAAAGACTTTAAATGACACACTGGACCAAATGGACTTCATAGACATATTCAGAACATTCCACCCCAAAGCAACGGAATACACATTCTTTTCTAGTCCCCATGGAACATTCACCGGAATAGATCACATCCTAGGTCATAAATCAGGTCTCAACCGGTACCAAAAGATTGGGATCATTCCCTGTCTATTTTCAGACCACAATGCTTTGAAACTAGAACTCAATCACAAGAGGAAAGTCGGAAAGAACTCAAATACATGGAGGCTAAAGAGCATCCTACTAAAGAATGAATGGGTCAACCAGGAAATTAAAGAAGAGTTTAAAAAATACATGGAAACCAATGAAAATGAAAACACAACTATTCAAAATCTTTGGGATGCAGCAAAGGCAGTCCTAAGAGGAAAGTATATAGCAATACAAGCCTTTCTCAAGAAACAAGAAAGGTCTCAAGTACACAACCTAATCCTACACCTAAAGGAGCTGGAGAAAGAACAGCAAAAAAGCCTAAACCCAGCAGGAGAAGAGAAATAATCAAGATCAGAGGAGAAATCAATGAAATAGAAACTAAAAGAAGAGTAGAACAGATCAATGAAACTAGGAGTTGGTTCTTTGAAAGAATTAACAAGATTGATAAACCCCTGGCCAGACTTATCAAAAAGAAAAGAGAAAGGACCCAAATCAACAAAATCATGAATGAAAGAGGACAGATCACAACCAACACCAAAGAAATACAAACAATTATAAGAACATATTATGAGCAACTCTATGCCAGCAAATTCGATAACCTGGAAGAAATGGATGCATTCCTAGAGATGTATCAACTACCAAAACTGAACCAGGAAGAAACAGAAAACCTGAACAGACCTATAACCACTAAGGAAATTGAAGCAGTCATCAAAAATCTCCCAAAAAACAAAAGCCCAGGGCCGGATGGCTTCCCAGGGGAATTCTACCAAACATTTCAAGAAGAATTAATACCTATTCTTCTGAAACTGTTCCAAAAAATAGAAACGGAAGGAAAACTTCCAAACTCATTTTATGAGGCCAGCATTACCTTAAATCCAAAACCGGACAAAGACCTCATCAAAAAGGAGAATTATAGACCAATATCCTTGATGAACATGGATGCAAAAATCCTCACCAAAATACTAGCCAATAGGATCCAACAGTACATTAAAAGGATTATTCACCACGACCAAGTGGGATTTATCCCTGGGCCGCAAGGTTGGTTCAACATCCGCAAATCAATCAATGTGATACAATACATTAACAAAAGAAAGAACAAGAATCATATGATCCTCTCAATAGATGCAGAAAAAGCATTTGACAAAGTACAGCATCCTTTCTTGATCAAAACTCTTCAGAGTATAGGCATAGAGGGTACATACCTCAATATCATAAAAGCCATCTATGAAAAACCTACAGCGAATATCATTCTCAATGGGGAAAAACGGAGAGCTTTCCCCCTAAGGTCAGGAACGCGGCAGGGATGTCCACTATCACCACTGCTATTCAACATAGTATTAGAAGTCCTAGCCACAGCAATCAGACAACAAAAAGAAATAAAAGGCATCCAAACCGGCAAA
The DNA here is from genome assembly GCF_029215605.1 of Mirounga angustirostris. Lineage (NCBI taxonomy): Eukaryota > Metazoa > Chordata > Mammalia > Carnivora > Phocidae > Mirounga > Mirounga angustirostris. Next base: position 43,492,549 of record NW_026991720.1, read on the forward strand.
GAAGAAGTCAAACTCTCACTCTTTGCAGATGATATGATACTTTATGTGGAAAACCCCAAAGACTCCACCGCAAAACTGCAAAACTCATACAGGAATTCAGTAAAGTGGCAGGATATAAAATCAATGCACAGAAGTCAGTGGCATTCCTATACACCAACAACAAGACAGAAGAAAGAGAAATTAAGGAGTCGATCCCATTTACAATCGCACCCAAAACCATAAGATACCTAGGAATAAATCTAACCAAAGAGGCAAAGGATCTGTACTCAGAAAACTATAAAATACTCATGAAAGAAATTGAGGAAGACACAAAGAAATGGAAAAACGTTCCATGCTCATGGATTGGAAGAACAAATATTGTGAAGATGTCAATGCTACCTAGAGCAATCTACACATTCATTGCAATCCCCATCAAAATACCATCCACTTTTTTCAAAGAAATGGAACAAATAATCCTAAAATTTGTATGGAACCAGAAAAGACCCCGCATAGCCAGAGGAATGTTGAAAAAGAAAAGCAAAGCTGGCGGCATCACAATTCCGGACTTCCAGCTCTATTACAAAGCTGTCATCATCAAGACAGTATGGTACTGGCACAAAAACAGACACATAGATCAATGGAACAGAATAGAGAGCCCAGAAATGGACCCTCAACTCTATGGTCAACTCATCTTTGACAAAGCAGGAAAGAATGTCCAATGGAAAAAACACAGTCTCTTCAACAAATGGTGTTGGGAAAATTGGACAGCCACATGCAGAAGAATGAAACTGGACCATTTCCTTACACCACACACAAAAATAGACTCCAAATGGTTGAAAGACCTAAATGTGAGACAGGAGTCCATCAAAATCCTAAAGGAGAACACAGGCAGCAACCTCTTTGACCTCAGCCGAAGCAACTTCTTCCTAGAAACATCACCAAAGGCAAGGAAAGCAAGGGCAAAAATGAACTATTGGGACTTCATCAAGATAAAAAGCTTTTGCAAAGCAAAGGAAACAGCCCACAAAACCAAAAGACAACCGACAGAATGGGAGAAGATATTTGCAAATGACATATCAGATAAAGGGCTAGTATCCAAAATCTATAAAGAACTCATCAAACTCAACACCCAAAGAACAAAGAATCCAGTCAAGAAATGGGCAGAAGACATGAACAGACATTTTTCCAAAGAAGACATCCAAATGGCCAACAGACACATGAAAAAGTGCTCAACATCGCTCGGCATCAGGGAAATCCAAATCAAAACCTCAATGAGATACCACCTCACACCAGTCAGAATGGCTAAAATTAACAAGTCAGGAAACGACAGATGTTGGCTGGGATGCGGAGAAAGGGGAACCCTCCTACACTGTTGGTGGGAATGCAAGCTGGTGCAGCCACTCTGGAAAACTATATGGAGGTTCCTCAAAAAGTTGAAAATAGAGCTACCCTATGATCCAGCAGTTGCACTACTGGGTATTTACCCCAAAGATACAAAAGTAGGGATCCGAAAGGGTACGTGCACCCCGATGTTTATAGCAGCAATGTCCACAATAGTCAAACTGTGGAAAGAGCCAAGATGTCCATCGACAGATGAATGGATAAAGAAGATGTGGTGTATATATATATATATATATATATATATATATATATATACACAATGGAATATTATGCAGCCATCAAAAGGAATGAGATCTTGCCATTTGCAACGACATGGATGGAACTGGAGGGTATTATGTTGAGCGAAATAAGTCAAACAGAGAAAGACATGTATCATATGACCTCACTGATATGAGGAATTCTTAATCTCAGGAAACAAACTGAGGGTTGCTGGAGTGGGGGGTGGGGTGGGAGGGATGGGGTGACTGGGTGATAGACACTGGGGAGGGTATGTGCTCTGGTAAGCACTGTGAATTGTGCAAGACTATTGAATCTCAGATCTGTACCTCTGAAACAAATAATGCAATATATGTTAAGAAAAAAAAAAAAGAAGAAGAAGAAGGTAGCAGGAGGGGAAGAATGAAGCGGGGGAAATCGGAGGGGTAGACGAACCATGAGAGACGATGGACTCTGAAAAACAAACTGAGGGTTCTAGAGGGGAGGGTGGTGGGAGGATAGGTTAGCCTGGTGATGGGTATTGAGGAGGGCACGTTCTGCATGGAGCACTGGGTGTTATGCACAAACAATGAATCATGGAACACTGCATCTAAAACTAATGATGTAATATATGGGGATTAATGTAAGAATAAAAAAATAAAAAAAATTTTAAAAATAAATAAATAAATAAAATTTAAAAAAATAAAAAGATATATTCATCCCTATGTTTATTGAAGCATTATTTACAATAGCCAAAATATGCAAGCAGCCCAAGTATCCATTGATAGATGAATTGATAAAGAAGATGTGGTATATATATACAGTAGAATATTATTCAGCCATAAAACAGAAGGAAATCTAACCATTGGCAACAACATGAATGCATCTAGAGAGTACAATGCTAAGCGAAATGTCAGAGAAAGTCAAATACCGTATCATTTCATTCATATGTGGAATTTAAGACACAAAGCAAATGAACAAAGAAAAAAGAGACAAACCAAAAAACAGATGCTTAACTATAGAGAACTAATTAATGGTTACCAGAGGAGAATTGAGTAGGATGGGTGAAATAGGTAGAGGGGATAAAGAGTGCGCTTATCTAAATGAGCACTGAGTAATGTAGAGAATTACCGAATCACTTTTTTTAGTTTTTATTTAAATTCCAGTTAGTTAACATATAGTGTAGTATTAGTTTCAGGTGTACAATATAGTGATTCAACACTTCCATACAACACCCAGTGCTTATCACAACAAGTGCATTCTTTAATCACTATATTGTACACCTGAAACTAATATAATATTGTAAGTTAACTATACTGGAATTAAAATAAAAGTCAATCAACTAATTAATTAAATGGAAAAAAAAAAGCAGGGGATAAGTTATACCCAAGATGCAGTCCTTAATTTTTTGTTAACACTAATCCTGTAATGTAGAGCAGTGAGGGTGATTTGTGCTGCCCAGTGGTTGTCACACTGTGTGGGGGAGGAGGTGGGTGTTACTAGCATCTCATGGGTAGAGATGAACAACCTGCAATAGCACAGGCCAGCCTCCACAACAAATAATTATCTAGACCAAAGTGCCAATAGTGTCAAGGGCATAAGAAACCCTGATAAAGAGAAAAATAAACCTCTTATGTTTAAATTACAAATCAAACCCTAAAGACAATGATAATTAATTTTCCTTCAAAAGGTCATTCTTATATGCTTTTTTTGAAGGACACACTAATTCAGATTTTCTAAGCACCTAAACTACCTACTTCTTTAAAATAGCTTTAAAAGGGACACCTGGGTGGCTCAGATGGTTGAGCATCTGCCTTCGGCTCAGGTCATGATCCCAGGGTCCTGGGATCGAGCCCCACATGGGGCTCTGTGCTCAGCAGGGAGCCTGCTTCTCCCTCTCCCTCTGCCTGCCTGTCTGCCTACTTGTGATCTCTCTCTCTCTCTGTCAAATAAATAAATAAAATCTTTTTAAAAATAAAAAATAAAATAAAATAGTTTTAAAAATAAAGCCTAATGGGGCACCTGGGTGGATCAGCTAAGCCTCTGACTCTTGATTTCTGCTCAGGTCATGAGTGAAATCGAGCCCCAATTGGGCTCCACATCACTGGGGAGTCTGCTGGAGATTCTCTCCTTCTCCTTCTGCCCCTCCTGCCATGTTCTCTCTCTCTCTCAAATAAATAATCTTTAAAAATTAATTAATTAATTAATTAATTAAAGCCTAACTCTTCTTTCATTCTCGATTTTAATTCTCTGTCCTCACCTCCCTTAGCACATTCCTGACCCAAGGTCAAGTATAACTTCATATCAAGAGACCTAACGATATACAGGAAGTTACCCTTCTTCCTTTTGTTAGTGTAGAGACTTTAAGGACTCTACTGTATTATCACTCATACTTTTTGAAATTCATTTCATCCCACTTTTTTGGGGTACTGTGTGTATTTTTTTAATTAGGGTAAAATATGCATAATATAAAATCTTTCATTTTAACCATTTTTAAATGTACAGTTCTATGGCATGAGGTACGTTTATAGTGTTGTACAATCATTACCACCATCCGTCTGCAGAACTTTTTCATCTTTCCGAGCTAAAACTCTGTACCCATTAAATACTAATTCCCCATTCCCTCTTCCACTCAGCCCCTGGCAGCTATCATTCTACTTTCTGTCTCTATGAATCTCACTATTCAAGAGACCTCAAATAAAAGGAATCATACAATATTTATCCTTTCATGACTGGCTTATTTCACTTAGCAAATGTCTCCAAGATTCATCTATACAGTAGCATATATCAGTACTTCATTCTTTTTTATGACTGAATTAACATTCCATTGTATGTATATATCACATTTTGTTTATTTAACTGTCATGGGACATTTGGGTTGCTTCTACCTTTTGGCTATTGTAAATAATGCTGCTATGAACATGGGCATACAAATATCTGCTTGAGTTCCTGTTCATTTTTTGGGGGGTATATACCAAAAAGTGGAATGGCTGATTCATTCTATGTTTAATTTTTTTTTAACTTTTTGAGCATCACTCTTGATAACACAAATACATATTTCATATGGCTCTTACATCCTCTTCTTTGTTCCACATAAAATCAGAAGTGAGAGAAAAGATTTCTCTAATCTGGCAGTATTTATCTAACACCTACCAATAAAAGATCTACAAGATATACCCATAACAACCTAAGAATGTCTAACAAAGTAGACTTGGGTATTTGTTTAAACTCTAACGCTATCATCATCTAATAGTTTAAAATCCATTAAAAATTATCTCCCAGAGGCACCTGCATGGTACAATCGATTAAGCATCCAACTCTTGGTTTCAGCTCAGGTCATGATCTCAGGGTTACGAGATCAAGCCCGGCATCGGGCTCTGTGCTGCTTGAGATTCTCTCTCCCTCTCCCTCTGCCCCTCTCACTCATGCTCTCTCTCTAAAATAAATGAATAAATCTTCTAAAAAAATTATCTTCCATACTAACATGCAAAATTCTCCTTAAAAAATCTCCATTTTGGAGAGTATAGGACAAATTTTCCCCTTTGGGACATGAATTCTCAAGAAGGTAAGGGTAAGAATAGTTTTTTCAAACTGCACTGACATTCACCCACCATTGAGAATCTGTAGTCTCTCCCACCATCTCTTTTTTTTCCCTTGAGAATGATAATTATTGCCACCAATCTATTATGACTATATAGGGTCAGTCAAAAAGTATCAGTGGCATCCACTCTGAATCTCTCAACATAGAAATATGTCATGATACCAACTCGCACTCTTCTCATTTGACAATATGTTGACCCCAACAAGCATTATAGTTGTGAAATGTGCACTCTGCCATTTGTCAGCTACATGCCCTTAAAGAAATTCTTTAAACCTTAGTTTCCTCATCTGTAAAACAGACTACAGTTATACAACTCTCAGCAAAATAACTGGCACATAGGAGCACTCAATAAATGCTATTATGAGACCTTCAACTGATGTAGGTGATTGCATGAGGTCAGTAAATCACCAGTAAAGTACTTGGCACAAGTCAGCATGTAACTCATGTCAGTTTCTGATATTGGTTTCTTTCCTTTCTTAGGGCTGGGACACTAGCATGTATTTACCTTATAACTCTAATAGTATCTAGCAAAGAGCTTCCCAGAAGAAGCCTGGTAAATCCTAACTAAATAAGAAGGCCTGTGTAACTACTTCTGAATATTCAGCAATCTTTCAATGTCACATGTGGTTCATAAGATCTAGCTTCACCAGTTCAGTTACTGCACACTATAAAAATAATACCCGGAATTTACAAAAGCGGCTTTCTTACCAGGAGCTTAAGCTACTTCTAAATAACAGTTCATTACTGACAATGACAGGATCAGGCAAACACAGAACCATATTTTAAGGGAAACCCAAGGCTAAAAAGAGGATGTGTTTTATACTGACAAAGTCAGTCAATGGCAAAACAAAGACTCAAACTCAGAATATTTTGCCTCAAGTTCATAGTTTTTTCCAGCCCAGATTGCATTTCCTCAAAGGTCAAAAGTACACTGATACATTGATTCACATCAATTTTCCAAGTCTTTCATTCAGTACATATAAAACCTATATAATTAAATATTTATAAAATATTTATAAAACCTATATGATTAAATATTTATAAAAGGAACAATGTCAAAATCTTTTCTTTATTAAGGTATATCAATGTATCCTTTGCTGTAATGTCTGAGGTTGATAGTGTATCTTTTTGCTCTTTTAAGGAGGTTGGCTTATTATATTAAGTGTAATTATTTTTAAACCTACTACAAATAATAAAATTGTACACAAAATTTAATGTTTTCATCTTATGAGTTTTTATAATTCATCTTGTTTCCTCTGGCCATTTGCTTTTAATACGCAACCAGTGAACAGTATTTTTTTTATGTTTCACATTTAAAAATGCAGTCTTCCAAAAGCTCAACCAGAAATGTCCATTTCAAAAAGCTTACTTCAGCCAGTTGGCTTTGTCAGTAACATATGTGCAAAGTGAAAATGTAACCAGTAGTGATTTTCTGCAGGTCAGATGGAATCACTTAGCATACTCAACATGGTTTCCAGTCCATGCCTCAAAAGGAATGTACTTCAGCGAGCAAGTGTTTCTTTTAAACATCAGACTAGCTACTGTTGTTTGAACACCAGGGTTACCTTGGCATGATTGAAATATATGTATATTCTGAGGATTATAAATGCTATCCTGTATCAAAATATAATTGGAATATATTTGCATTATAAATATTGTACAGAATCAATACAAAATATAAGTAATCAGCAGGTAAGTTAGTATTTGGGGAACTAAAATTTTTGAATTTTAATCATTTCCTTTGTTTTCAAAGTTTCTTTAAGCTCAAAATACTGCACAGATGCAATAATGGTTCATGTAAGCAGAAATACTAATTGTCAAAAAAAGCACCTTTAGTGTTAAAAAATGACTATTTTTAATAAAAACTACCATAAAATTAACAACTTGGGAAACAAGAGATGTTGGCGAGAATGCAGAGAAAGGGGAACCCCCTTACACTGTTGGTGGGAATGCAAACTGGTGCAGCCACTCTGGGAGAATAGAAGGCTGTGAGATAGATCCCTGAGAGCCCCTGGTTGAGCACCGACCTGACCATGCACACAGAGAGACTGTGCAGGACTGACCAGAGGATGATGGCTACTGGGGAAGGAACAGAATAGATACCAGCAGTCAAGCAGTGTTGGGGGATATTAAAGGCCTGGCCCAGCTGAGATGGGGAGACTTCATTAACACCTTGTAAACGCCCTGAGAAAGGCTGCTGTTCCCTTAAGAGTAAGAATCTTGCCCCAGAGTAAGCCCTGCTCTAAACCCACCTACCAAAGCCTAAAACCAAGCCTTAATGAGATCCACAGGGAAGAGAGTTTGGGAGTTAAGGTATCTCAAGTCAAAGAAGTTTAGGAAATACCTTGGACTTCCCACAGATCTGCCCTATGAGAACATAAAATCAAGCTGTCATGTGTCTGTTAGCCATTTGTGCCACCAGGGAAATTCAAATCAAAACCACACTGAGATACCACCTGACACTAGTTAGAATGGCAAAAATTGACAAAGCAAGAAACAACAAATGTTGGAGAGGTTGTGGAGAAAGGGGAACCCTCTTACACTGTTGGTGGGAATGCAAGTTGGTACAGCCACTTTGGAAAACAGTGTGGAGGTTCCTCAGAAAATTAAAAATAGCGCTACCCTATGACCCAGCAATTGCACTCCTGGGTATTTACCCCAATGACACAGATGTAGTGAAAAGAAGGGCCATATGCACCCCAATGTTCAGAGCAGCAATGTCCGCAATAGCCAAACTGTGGAAAGAGCCGAGATGCCCTTCAAGAAAAGAATGGATAAAGAAGATGTGGTCCATATATACAATGGAATATTACTCAGCCATCAAAAAGGATGAATACCCAACTTTTACATCAACATGGATGGGACTGGAGGAGATTATGCTAAGTGAAGTAAGTGAAGCAGAGAAAGTCAATTATCATATGGTTTCACTTATTTGTGGAACATAAGGAATAGCATGGAGGACATTAGGAGAAGGAAGGGAAAAAATGAAGGGGGAGAAAGCAGAGGGAGAGATGAACCATGAGTGACTATGGACTCTGAGAAACAAACTGAGGGTTTTAGAGGGGAGGGGGGTGGGGGGATGGGTGAGCCCAGTGATGGGTATTAAGGAGGGCACATACTGCATGGAGCACTGGGTGTTATATGAAAACAATGAATCGTGGATCAGTACATCAAAAACTAATGAGGAATTGTATGGTGACTAACATAACATAATAAAATTTAAAAAAAATAAATAATAAAATAAATAATAAAATACATTACATTTTAGATTAAAAAAATCAAGTTGTCACAAGTTCACAGTAACTGAACTTGTTATTTTCAGCCTTTTTTTATTTTAGCTTTTCTGCTGGATATGTAGAGGTATCTCACTGTGGTTTTAATTTGAATTTCCCTGGGGCCTATTGATGCTGAGCATCTTTTCATGTCCTTATTGGGCCATTGGTATATATCTTCTTTTGTGATATGTCTCTTTAAACATTTGTCCATGTTTTATTTATTTATTTATTTATTTATTTATTTATTTATTTATTTATTTATTTATTTTAAGATTTTATTTATTTATTTGACAGAGAGAGACACAGTGAGAGCAGGAACACAAGCAGGGGGATTGGGAGAGGGAGAAGCAGGCTTCCCGCGGGGCAGGGAGCCCGATGCGGGACTCGATCCCAGGACCCTGGGATCATGACCTGAGCCGAAGGCAGACGCTTAACGACTGAGCCACCCAGGCACCCTGTCCATGTTTTAAAATGGGGTTATCTTCTTATTGAGAAATAAGAATCCATTATATGTTCTGGATACAACACATTTGTCAGCTCTATGCACTGTGAATATTTTCTTTCAGTCTGAGGCTTGCCTTTTCATTTTCTTATAAAAATGTTTTCTTTTCAGGGTGCCTGGGTGGCTCAATTGGTTAAGCGTCTGCCTTCGGCTCAGGTCATGATCTCAGGGTCCTGGAATCGAGCCCCACATGGGGCTCCCTGCTCAGCAGAGAGCCTGCTTCTCCCTCTTCCTCTACCCCACACCCCTGCTCGTGTGCTCACTCTCTCTCAAATAAATAAAATCTTTATTTTAAAAAAATGTTTTCCTTTGAAGTTATCTTTTGAAGACAGATTTCAATTTTGGTGAAGTATAATTCATTTATATTTCCTTTCTTTTATGATTTGTGCTTTGTATGCCTGAGAAATCTTTGCCTACTCCAATGTAATAAAAATTTTCTTTATAAAAATAAATATTTTTTTCTTTGACAAGTTTAATAGTTTTAGCTTTTAAATTTAGGTCTATAACCCATTTTATGTTAAATCTTGTAGCTTTTCTTCTTGTTTTTGTATGGATTTATTTTCAGTTATGGAACCAATCTTATATTCCTGCAAGAAACTTTCAATTTGTCATGATAGGTTATCCATTTTGTATACTGCTAGATTCCATTTGCTAATATTATTTTTGCATCTGTGTCAATGAGGGATACTGATTGTAATTTTTCCTTATTATAATACCTTCGTCAGCTTTAGTATCAAGACTATATAGGCCTCATAAATGCATTAGGAAGCATTCCTTCCTCATCTATTTTGGAAAGAGTTTATATAACACTAATATTATCTCTTCCTTAAACTTTTATTATATTTCACCTGTGACACTATCTAAGCTAGAAATATCCTTTGTGAAATGTTTTTTTATTATGAATTCAAAAATTTGAATAGATATAGGGCTATTAAAACTTTCCATTTCTTCTTGTGTTGGTTTTTAGTAAATTATGGTCTTGAAATTATTTCATCTAAGTTATTAAATTATTGGCATAATATTGTTCATAATGTCCCTTTATATTCACTTTAATATGTATGAGATCTAAAAAGTCTTTTTTTTTTTTTTAAGATTTTATTTATTTATTTGACAGAGAAAGACACAGTGAGAGAGGGAACACAAGCAGGGGGAGTGGGAGAGGGAGAAGCAGGCTTCCCGCGGAGCAGGGAGCCCGATGGCAGGGCTCGATCCCAGGACCCTGGGATCATGACCTGAGCCGAAGGCAGATGCCCAACGACTGAGCCACCCAGGCGCCCCGATATAAAAGTCTTTTAAAAAACAGAGTTTCTAGATTCACAGAGTAATGGTGGTCACCTAATTCAAAGCCCTTCCTCTTTTACTCTCCTTGGGGGGGGCAAGAGGAGGAGAGACATAAAACTCATTGACCCTGTACCTTCTGCATTACTGTGATACAGGGAATACTGCAACCTCCACCATATATGGACAGGGGAATTCCAACAGCAATTCTACCACGAGCCCAATGTTACTACCAGAAACCTAAGAGTAGAGAAAGTAGAGAAAGAAAGGCTGATAAGATGTGATGAAAAGGAACAGAGGGAAGCAGAGATCTTAGGGAAAGGACAGATAAAAATCAAAGAAAAAAGTGAAACAATAATGCAAAAATACTCAACATGGGTTGTGACCTAGGAGTTCATGGCTCTGGCCAGAGGGAAGGAACTTGAAAGTATGCGCGATTCCAAGGGTCAGTCTTAGAGAAGCACTTGATTTTGGGAGTGAGTTAGCTAAAAAGAGAAGGAACAGAGGTTTGTTTATTGTAGTGATATGGTCAGAAGACATTCTGAAACTACTTTACATGTGTTACAGGAATGAGTGAATGAATACATGTGTGAATGTTGTTGGGAGCCAGGGATCCACTTTGGAAGAAGGGATATAAATATGGAATGGGAAAGGAAAAAAGAACCATGTAGGGATAGACTAAAATTGGAGATATTGGTGTGAACTCATGATATCTAAATAATGTATATGTCTAAGTTGATGCACGTTCATGTGCATATATCCATATTTCTGTGCATGTTTCTATGTATGTGCTTATGCATGTACGTGTAAATATATGTACATGTACATATTTATAATTTTGTCTTCTAAAAGGGCCTAAAAGCAAAGATACCATGTAACAAGAGCACACCAGCACTCATATCTCAGTCTCTAATACCATTTCCCACTAATAGGAACCAGGGTTGCCCAGAGAAATAGCTTATTCCATGGCCAGAGCAGGATAGGTATAAGATGATCCTGGAACATCCTGCTGTGCTATAAAGTTTTAAAAGTCCTTAAAAAAAGAAAAAAGGCATGTCACAAGGACACAGGAGCTAGCTTAAAGAGGCTTCCACTGGCCAAATCTGGGACAATTTCAGCACCAAAAGTATTAAGTTCAATATTGACTTATAAACTATTTTTTTTTTAATTTTTTTTTTAAGATTTTATTTATTTATTTGAGACAGAGAGAATGAGAGACAGAGAGCATGAGAGAGAGGAGAGTCAGAGGGAGAAGCAGACTCCCCGCCGAGCAGGGAGCCCGATGTGGGACTCGATCCCGGGACTCCAGGATCATGACCTGAGCCGAAGGCAGTCGCTTAACCAACTGAGCCACCCAGGCGCCCTTGACTTATAAACTATTGAGAAAAATAGAAATTCATGAGTCCACACTAATAATAGACAAATGAATAAATGAGGGATAAGGGAAATCTACTGCTTAAAGAACACTGAGGGCCAAATGACAAATATAAAGGAAGTGCTGAGTTAGAAAAATCACCTTGTAACCATCACTGTAAAGATTTTATCAGGCAAGAATCAACAATGAATGATAAATTTAAGGGGAACTTTTGAGGAAAAGCAGGATATGTATACTGCTTACTAGTAGCAATGGGGGAAAACAGTAATTATACAGTGGAGAAGTCAGGCAACACCTTGACCAGCAGATCAAAATTAATCATCAATGAAGGTGACTCTACATGATACTGTACAGAAAATGCAATATTACCTATTCTTGGCAGTAGTATACTAGTCTGGCCAAGAATGTATAATCTTAATGTCACAAGGAAACAATTGATAAACAAAATGAGAATTTTTTTTTTTTAAGTGGTGAGAGAGTCTCTTCAAAAATGTCAATGTCACAGAAGACAAGGAAAGGCTGTGGAAATTTCCCAGCTTAAAAGAGGCCAAAAAGGGGCGCCTGGATGGCTCAGTTATTAAGCGTCTGCCTTCGGCTCAGGCCATGATCCCAGGGTCCTGGGATCGAGCACCGCATCAGGCTCTCTGCTCTGCGGGAAGCCTGCTTCTCCCTCTCCCACTCCCCCTGCTTATGTTTCCTCTCTCGCTATGTCTCTCTCTGTCAAATAAATAAATAAAATCTTTAAAAAAAAAAAAAAGAGGCCAAAAATACATGCAAATGAATACAGACTGGACTAGATCTTGTAATAGTGTGGGGGGGATGCTATAAAGCACCTTTTTACATTATTAGAACAATGGACAAAATTAGAATTCGGGTTTTAGAATAGATAAAAGTATTATATCAATGTAATTTTATGAAATTAATAACTGTACTGTGGTTATGTAAGAATATTCCTATTCTTAAGAAATACACACTAAAGGGTGCCTGGGTGGCTCAGTCAGTTAAGTGTATGCATGAGAGAGTGAGCACGAGAGAGAGAGAGAGAGAGAGAGAGAGAAAGAAAGAAAGAAAGAAAGAAAGAAAGAAAGAAAAGAAAGAAAAGAAAAGAAAAGAAAAGAAAGAGGTGATAAAACAAATGAGATAAAAATATTAACAATGGAGAAATCTGGTTAAAGGGTATAAAAATGTCCTTTAAATTATTTTTAACTTCAGAGAAAACAGAGAAGAAATATAATCATGCCTCAGCAGTCAGTAGTGTCTACACAGCCATAATAATGTAAATTATCGGGCACCTGGGTGGCTCAGTTGGTTAAGCGACTGCCTTCGGCTCAGGTCATGATCCTGGAGTCCCTGGATCGAGTCCCGCATCGGGCTCCCTGCTCAGCAGGGAGCCTGCTTCTCCCTCTGACCTTCCCCTCTCATGTTCTCTCTGTCTCTCTCATTCTCTCTGTCTCAAATAAATAAATAAAATCTTTAAAAAAAAAAAATAATTAAAAAAAAAATAATGTAAATTATCATATTAGTTACGTTAAAGGTCAAGCTGCCATAACAAACATACCCCAAAATATAATTATTTAAATTAGATAATTTACATTTATTCTGCTAACTATAGAGATAATTTCTTTTCTTAACTCTTCCCACCCCTCTATAAGTAATCCCACGTCTTTAAAGTCTCTTGGAACCATCTGCCATGAATGCTTTTTCCTGCTGGGATTTTTTTTTTTTTTGCATCTTTTTTTTAATTTTATTTTATTATGTTATGTTAATCACCATACATTAAAGCATTAGTTTTTGATGTAGTGTTCCATGATTCATTGTGTATAACACCCAGTGCTCCATTCAATACGTGCCCTCTTTAATACCCATCACCAGGCTAACCCATCCCCCCACCCCTCTCCCCTCTAGAACCCTCAGTTTGTTTCTCAGAGTCCATAGTCTCTCATGGTTCATCGTCCCCTCTGATTCCCCCCCCTTCATTTTTCCCTTCCTACTACCTTTTTTTTTTTTTTTAATATACAATGTATTATTTGTTTCAGAGGTACAGGTCTGTGATTCGTCTTACACAATTCACAGCGTTCACCATAGTACATACCCTCCCCAATGTCTATCACCCAGCCACCCCATCCCTCCCACCCCCCACCACTCCAGCAACCTTCAGTTTGTTTCCTGAGATTAAGAATTCCTCATACCAGTGAGATCATATGATACATGTCTTTCTCTGATTGACTTATTTCGCTTAGCATAATACCCTCTGGGATCTTAACTGATACAGTATGTAGGAATTTGGGGACTGGTTTGCTCACATAGCTGATGAATGCACATATGATCTTCCTGTAGGGGTGGGGAGAAAAAAACAAAAGAAATACATGGCATGCAATGGAATCATAATTGTTCAAATTATTATTGGTACAGTGTGGGATAAAGTGCCAGTTGAAGACTGGGCTTTGAGTGATAAATGGCTATTGCACTTGATTGTTTGATGACAAGAGTAATTACAAAGACTCCTTAAGTGGGCAACCTGCTCTGCTTAAGCACTTACAAAATAAAAAAGCTTGGGACCTTGAACTCCCAAATCAAGGTACGTGGAGAACCTAAAAGCACCTATGATGGCCATTTAACGGAGAGATGGTGCACAAATTAAAAGGAAATACAAAGGGGCGCCTGGGTGGCTCAGTTGGTTAAGCGACTGCCTTCAGCTCAGGTCGTGATCCTGGAGTCCTGGGATCGAGTCCCCCATCCGGCTCCCTGCTCAGCGGGGAGTCTGCTTCTCCCTCTGACCCTCCCCCCCTCTAATGTTCTATCTCATTCTCTCTCTCAAATAAATAAATAAAATCTTTTAAAAAATAAAATAAAAGGAAAGGAAATACACAGACCTTCTAGGTTCATTAATGCCTGAGAATGTCGAATGTCACATGACCCACTAGTCAAAGTGGGACTTAAAGCTTTAATTTTAGTTATAAATGAAACTTTCACCCAAGTCTTTCTCACAGTAAATCCAGCGGGTACATAAACCCATCCTGCCATTATTTTCTCACTGATGTAATACGAAGTTGGAACAGATATACTCATAAACTAGCTGAATCCCTACCTTAGCTTCTGCTAAGAGGTTATTATGATAGCAGAGACTAACTGGAATCCCTTGGAACTTCTCCCAACCCACCAAAAGAGCACACTTTTCAAAATCAATACTCGTCCCTAAGGAAACTGCAGAGATTAGTGCCACCATCAAAGACAAAAAATGCAACAATGATGCATCCTCATTCATTACCCTATTTGGCCTGTGAAAGAGCCAAATGGATCTTGGATAACGACTATGGATTATCATAAACTTAGGAGAAATTCCAATTACAGCTGCTCTTCAAAAATAAGATATATTTAGTGGAAAAGGTCAACACAGCTCATGAAACCTGGTGCAAATCTATTAATAATCTATTACATTTCTCAATCCAAATGAATAAAGGTCACAAGTAGTTCCCTTTGCCTGTCAAAGACAGTAGTACAGGCTGCCGCGGCCAGTCAGTTACAGCACACCCTGCAGCTACTGCAAGCAAAAAGCAGGCCACATTGGTGTCTGAGGCCCACAAACAAACAACCCTGAGGCCAAAGCAGGCCAAAGAAGCTCAGGCTAAAATTGAACAACATCACCTGCGGAGGGAGAAAGAGTTCAAGGCCAAGGAAGCAGCGGTTCTGGGATCCCAGTGCAGCACTGAAGTGGAAAAGAAGACCCAGGGGATGACCATCCATCCTCCAGAACTACTTCCAGCAGAACAGGGATGAAGTCCTGGAAAACCTTTTAGTCTTTGTGTGCAACATCCCACCAGAAATCCATGAAAATCGCCCCATTAACAGTTAGGGGAAAAAGAAAGAGCCTGTTCCACGGATTGGCATTTCAAATGCCTTCATAGAATATGAAGCTTTAGCAAAACTCAAGTTATATTCTTATGAAAAGCCATGAAATTACTGACGTACATTATATAGTAGGTTCCTTTACTTTTGGAAGAATAGCAAATCTAGCTTCTTGGTACATACTCAGAGCTTATTCAAAGACTTTATCTTTTTACCTCATATGCTAGAAATTTAATGGGTGGGGTACCTGGCTGGCTCAGTCAGTGGAGCATGCGACTCTTGATCTTGGGGTCACGAGTTCAAGCCCCACTAGGCATAAAGATTACTTAATAAAAAATAAATAATAACCTTTAAAAAAAGAAATTTAATGGGTATACATTGTGTGTTTTCCCAAGCTTTTTAGCTCAAGCAACATATATATCAATACTGGCATTTTCTTTCTTGGATAAGTAAAAAAAAATTAAGAAAGAAAGGGATTAATTTTTTTTTTCCCTAAAGCTTTCTTGAAGGTCAGGTATTTCATCTATGAAAAAGTAATGGTTAGGGCGCCTGGGTGGCTCAGTCGTTAAGCGTCTGCCTTCGGCTCAGGTCATGATCCCAGGGTCCTGGGATCGAGTTCCACATCGGGCTCCCTGCTTGGCAGGAAGCCTGCTTCTCCCTCTCCCACTCCCCCTGCTTGTGTTCCTGCTCTCGCTGTCTCTCTCTCTGTCAAATAAATAAATAAAATCTTAAAAAAAAAAAAAAAGAAAAGAAAAAGTAATGGTTATTTGTAACCTGTGTGAAACAGCAGCCAGCCTTAAAATAGTCCTTTCTGGATAAGGTTAGTACAAAGAATACTAGTACAATTGTTTGGGCTGCTTTTAGTTTCTCTTAATCAAAATTACTAGATGATGGAATTCAAAAACTAGTTACACATTATACTTGGCGTACTGATAAGCATTTACAAGTAAAAACTCTCTGTCGTGCAAAATTTTTAAAAACGGATATCTTCTTTTAGCACTAGTCCAATACCGATGACGTTATAAGTAAATCTGGTAAGCAGGAAGTGGCAAGTACCCCATAAATTCAAGAGCCCACCACACTGTGAAGTTTCCAGGAAAATCTGGCACGTGTTAGAATATGCCCTCTAAAAAAAGATGTTGCTTCACCTTGCACTGCCTTCCAAAAAGAAAAAAAAGCACAGAACATGGAGACTGTCCTTGAATTTTGGAAGCAATGTGTCATACATTCAGGTAGAGTGGCTACTTTTAAGCAGAGCCCAGAGCAAGAGAGGGCTCTGAGGCTGATAAAACCTATAAAGTAAGCTGATTTTCTATGGCCCAAAAGACCCAGTAGTACTTGAATTACCTATGCCAGAAAAGTGTACTCTATAGAGCCTCTGAAAACCCCCAAAAGAAGAGTCATTGTACAGACACTCAGGTTATCTGTCAACAGTTATTCTCCATTTGAGAAACAGCTCCTAGTTCTGCAGGGCCATGATACAGATAGAACATCTAGTTACAGGACACCAAGTGACTACATGACCAGAGCTGCCCATCATGAAATGGGTCACCCAATCTACTGAGTTACGAAATTGAGTATGTGAAACAGCACCTTATCATTAAAGAGAAATGAAATATATGAATAAGAAAAGAAGTCATAAACTGAATAAGTGGCTCAAATCCCATAGTACCTACTCCAGCTGCTTCACTGCCTCTTCCATGACCTCATTTCAATTTCCAGTTCAATTTCCTATGACCAATGAACAGAAGAAGAAAAAAACCCACAGCCTTGGTTTACAGATGCGTCTACATGATATGCTGGCAGCACGGGTAAGCTGTAACATCAGTTTCTCACTCCAAAGTTTCCTTGAAAAACAGTAACAAAGGAAAATACTCCCAATGAGTTTAATTTTGAGCAATACATCTCGTTATCACTTTACTGGGAATGTGAGACAGCCTAAGATTCAGATTTACACTGATACATGGGTAATGGCTAATGGGTTGGGATCAAGGAAGTAGAAAGAAAAAGACTGAAATATTGGTAAAAAGGAGGTCCAGAAAGGATCTGTGTGGAAGGATTTCTCATCATGGACATACTTTGTGAAGACATTAAAGATCCTAGTTCCCAGAAAAGCTTCCAGCAAGGAACACAGTCACAGTCCTATTAAATTTGAAGCTGAGAATGCCCCAGTTGGGATTCCACCACAGGCAAAAAAAAAGGTTAATGTGCTGACAGAGTCATTTCTCCCTATTACTAAGAGGAAACTGAGTGGCTGTTGTACATGAGGAACAGATAAACATGTCTAAAATCCAAGGGATTCACTGGCCAGCCTCTTAGTATTATTCCTATGTCCAATAACAAATTTAATGAAAAACTATGTTAACCCAATAAATATAGGACACTTAAGGAATCAGATCTTTGGAGTATGAAGGCAAAGAAGCCTGACTAGCCAATGTGCTGAAAAAACATAAGGAGAATAGAAAATAGGTAGTGGAGGAAGAAAGTTATGATTTTCAACTTCAGTGTGCTGACCAGCTACAAAAATGGAAAATGTTACAGCTAAGCATATTTTACATTAATTATTTCTTCACCATCCCACCCCCTTTCCCACTAGGTTATATGATGAGCACTAGTGATGACTACATTGCAATTCTGGTTTCAGATGGGAAAATGACAAAAATAACACCTTGCAACAAAAGTTGACTGATGAGACTGTGCCTCCCCTGCCTGAATGAAGAGTAAGAGGAAGGGCCCTTCTCCATGGCCCCCGCTCTTAATAAACCCTCAAAATAATACCATTACTTCCTCCTGCCCCTTCAACCCTAAAAGTGGTAAAAGTTGATCCACTCCTGATAATATCTGGATGCTTCATTATTTGTTCCCTTAACTCTGCCTACACCTGTCAATGATCCCTTCACTAAAATCTCTTCATTTAAATCATCCGAGATAAGTTCTATTTCCTGCTGGGATACTGACTGATACCAAAGTACATGTGGAAATTAGAAAAGTAGTATTCTGATTTAGTAAAAATACATAAATAAGGATGATTTTTTTAATTTGTTTTAAATAATCTCTACACCCAACATGGGGCTCAAACTCACAACCCTGAGATTAAGAGTCGCACACTCTACTGACTGAGCCAGGCAGGTGCCTCAGGATGATTAATTTACAATCTTTGTTACATGAAACCTACAGAGCAGCATTTCTCATAGTATGGTATGCTGATCTTCTGTGGTTCCTGTATAAGAATTATCTGGGGTTGTCCATCAAATGATGAATAGATAGATAAAATGTGGTATATATCTACATAGTGGAATTTAAAAAAAAAAAAAAACACAGAATTAGCTAGGCTACTTTAAAATGCAGATTCCTAGGCTTCACCCCAAACTTTCCAAATCAGAATTTCCAGAAGTGAGGTCCTAGACACAACACTTTCAGTAAACCTTCCCAGAAAATTCTTTGCACACTAAAATTTAAGAACCGTTGTTCAAAAGCAGTGATTCTCAAAGTGTAGTTCCCCACACCAGCAGTATCAGCATCAGGTAGAAACTTGTTAGAAATGTAAATTCTTGGGCCCTATCCCAGTCCTACTGAGCCAGAAACTCTGAGAGTGGGACCTAGCAGTCCTGTGTTTCAATAAGCCTTCCAGGTGATTCTAGTGGACACTGAAGTTTGAGAACCACTATTCTAGAGTTTTGTCTTTTCTCTGCACAGCAAACATGTGATTTTTGTCAGCCAGCATCTGTTCCCAAATTCTATGTGATCCAAATAGAACTAACTCAATCCCCACAACCTACCAAAGAGCTAAGAACTTAAACAAGACCTTACCCATCATCTTCTGACCTTACTGATGGGCTCATTCCAGTTATGAATTGAGTAAGTCATAGAGATGAAAGGTACAGCATAGAAAATACAGTTGTAATAGCAAAGTATGGTGACAGATGGGAGCTACACTTGTGGTGAGCATAGCATAATTATAGTGTTGTTGAATCACTATGTTGTACACCTGAAACTAATGTAACATTGTATATCAACCATATTTCAACTTTTTAAGTAAAAAATTTAAAAATTAGCAAAAATAAACTGGCTTAAAAAAAGCTCTTACAGTAGATCACGGACTAACATAGTGCCCATCTCCTTTCCCTGGAGAAACCATATTAGAATGAAAGTAATCCTTGCATCTGCCAAAATTAAGAATACCCCCATTCTCTGAGCAAAACCAATCCTATTGATAGCAATGAAAATGAAACTGTAAGAAACTAAGAGACAAAATCCTGTCAAATGTTTATACTCCCCATCTATTCCCCATTAATTATCATGCCAAGTACTCAGATATTACTGGCCTTGCTGCCAACCCTGTGCCTGAGGTGGGATTACTCAACCGTCTGAACATTCACTGGGTCCCAGAGGTGAAACCACTCACTCAACTGTGGGGGCAGACAACCAAGTTTTTTGCCCATGACTTACAGCCAAGCTTCTGTAATCACAACCTGGCAAGCATTCTGACCCCCTTTATTATGATTTCACTCAGGGCAGAAATTAAGAGCCTGTGGAGACAGCCACTCACATTTTCTTTACCTGACTAGTGACTCTGACGCATTATATCAAAAGAGTTAGTATGACTTCCTATTTCAAGATTGTTAATTAAAAACTCTTATGTCCTCTTCTCCTCTCAAAAAAACCACCCCACACAAAAAGGAGTAAAATAAACAGACATAAACTCCTTCAAAGAAATCAAAAGACCTGTGGTAAGCCTAACCACAATCTATGAAGATGAGAAGTGAACAGAGAAGAGGTAAACAATACAAAAGGACACAGCAAGGTCAAATCTAAATGCCTGAAGAATATATTTATTTACCCCATAAAATTCCAAAAAGACTCAGAAAGTAAAAGCACCAGGCATCAGAGAAAGTGAGGTAAGATGGGATCTGAAGACAAGAAAGTTATTTAAACATCTATGTAAGTAATAGATACACAGACCTTCATAGAAACCAGGAAATATAATCTCTGGAGAAGTTAAATGAAACAAGGGACTCCAGATTAAAGGGACACACAGAGAATAGCATGGGAATGGGGCAAGTAACTGAAAATACATGGTTGAAGAAAAAGTCTATATCCTGGATAGTCAATCCTCTAATTCCCTTCTCCAACCATGGGACTAGGTTCATGATCCCCAGAAAGAAGTTAAAGAAACCCCTAGAGAAAGAAGACCACCTCAGGAGAAAAGACCTACACCTACAGATATCTGAGTCCCCAGGAAAACAGCTAGGTAGTCCCCTAACTGTCCTTAAGAGAAGCCCACCAACTGACAAGCCCTGGCCCCTCGCCCCACGGGCACAGTTCGGAGAAATGCAAATCATAACCACAATGAGATACCTCCACACACTCACTAGGGTTGCTATAATCAAAGAGATGGATAATAACAAGTGCTGACAGGAATGTGGAGAACCTCATCCTTGGGTGGACCCCTAGTGCATCAATGGTAGGAATGAAAATAAGTTTACAACTCCAGAAAAATGTTTGGTGGTTCCTCAAAAGGTTAAGCATAGAGTTACAGCTATTCTATTCCTAGATATATATCCAAGAGAAATGAAAATTTGTATATGAATGTTTGTAACAGCATTATTCACAATAGCCATAAAGTAGAAAATCTAAATACCCATCAAATATGGCTTCTTGGCCTTTTGGCTAAGATCAAGTGTTTAAATGTCCATCAACTGATGAATAGATAAATATAATGTGGTATATTCATACAACAGAATACATTCTACATTAAAAACGAATGAAATACTGACACATGCTACAGTACAGATAAACCTTGAAAACATTATACTAAAGGGCACTTGGGTGGCTCAGTTGTTTAAGTGTCTGCCTTCGGCTCAGGTCATGATCTCAGGGTCCTGGGATTGAGCCCCATGGTCCCTTGCTCTGTAGGGAGTCTGTTTCTCCCTCTCCTTCTGCTGCTCCGCCCCCCACCCCCGCTCATGCTCTCACTTGCTCTCTCTCTCAAATGAATAAATAAAATCTTTAAAAAAAAAGAAAGAAAACATTATACTAAGTGAAAGAAAGACATCACAAAAGACTTTATATTGTATGATTCCATTTATGTGAAATGTCCAAGGGTTTTCACAATTTCCTAAGTGTTGGAAGCGATGAAGGTGTCTTTTATTACGTTAATGAGGTGACTTTTGGACCTCACCTAAGGATAGGGACTTTGCCAGGAGAACCAACCATATGATTAGAGGGCTGGAACTTTCAATCCTACCACCCCAACCTCTAGGGAGGGGAGGCGGGCAGGAGGTTGAACAGATAGCCAACGGCCTGTGATTTAATCAATTATGCCTAGGTAATGAAGCCTCCATAAAAACCCAAAGGACAGGGTTTAGAGAGCTTCTGAGTTGGTGAACACATGAAAATTTGGGGAGAGTGGCATACCTAAACAGGACATGGAAGTTCCTTTCCCCATACCTTGCCCTATGCAACTCTTCCATCTGGCTGTTCTGGAGTTATATCCCTTACTAAAAAACAAAAACAAAAAAAACCAGTAATCTAGTAAGTTGTCTGAGTTCTGTGAACAGCTCTAACAAATTAATTGAACCTAAGGAGGAAGTCATGGGAACCTCTGATTTATAGCTGGTCCATCAGAAGTACACATAACAACCTAGGCTTGGGACTGCTGTCTGAAGTCTAAGGAGGGGGTCGTGGGAACTTCCAATCTGTATCTGGTGGGTCGGAAGCACAGGTAACAACATGGGCTTAAAACTGGCATCTGAAATGGGGAAATGGTTGGGTGCAGTGGGGGTGGGGAACAATCCTGTAGAACTGACCCTTTAACCTGTGGGATCTGATGCTATCTCCAGATGGATAGTGTCAGGATTAAATCGAATTATAGAACACCAAGCTGGTGTCTGGAGAATTATTTGGAACTGCATGGGAACCCCACCCCCATCCTTGTTCCACACATTGAAAATTGAGTCTTAGAACCATTTTAATGGTAAGAGGTTTATTTTAGAGTGGAAAAATGTTCTAAAATTGATGTGGTCATGGCTGCACAACTCCGTGAGTATAATAAAAATCATTAAATTGTGTGCTTTAAATAGGTGAATTGTATAAGTGACTTATATATCAATAAAAATGTTTTGAAAGAAAGATTAGATATATAGATAGCCAAGAACAGCCAGCTAGCCAACTGCCCTCTTTCCTTTCCCTCTTCCCACTTGCCATATATATTCAACAAGCAGGTATTTATTGCCCCTCACCCTCAAAACAAAACAGAAAGAGAGAAAGGGTTTTATTCTTTAAAGAAATATTGGCCTGTCTGGGAAGAACTATAGTGATTAATACTGGTGCTAGTTCCTGTGAACGTATAGGCCTCCTCTCCTCATTCTGATATTTGGAGGTCCCTATTTTAAACTAGATCCCCAACCACTCACTTTAAAGCTAGGCTGGCTGGTCAAAACCCAACCCATTTTCACAGTACTTAATCTATTGATTGATCCTCAAAAAAACAAAACAAAACAAAACAAAAAACTGACAACCAAACACTTGAGGAAGGCCAGAAAGAAGAAAAGCCCAAGAAAAACAAAAGAATGAAATAAAAATCACTCCAGAACAAAATGTGATAATTCAAAAAGTAAAAAAAATTGGGGAGAAAAAAAAAATCCCATACCTCCAGATAACAAGAAGGTCCCCAGGAACTACAGGGAATTGACAGATTCAATGGTATGACTGAAAGCCTAGAAAACTTGAGGAATTATAAGGCTATGTAAAGAAATATATGACTTTTTTTTAAGAAATGTATGATTTTTTTAAAAAAGAATCTACTAGAAACATTCTCCTTTGAGTAGCACAGGACATTGTAACCATAAAGAAAGGAAATATGATCCTAGTATATACTACATTGAACAATATTTACATATCTCAAACAAAATATGTATTAACTTTTAGAATCATCTACAGAGAAGTCACAGAAGATTTAGCTACAACTACAGACCAGTATGTAAATTTTATTAACCTCGACAAAGCAAGAATAAAGGTGAGTTGACAGAAGTTGAGAAACTTAAGGTAGAGAGTAATAATGGTAAAGATAAAATGACTAATGTGCTCGTTTTACAAAATGTGGAATCAAGGAGTTGAAAGCTGATAAAACAAGAAATAGAAGTTTGAGTATCCTTTTTGTAGGTGCAGAAATGAGCAGCAATGGAAATGAGACAGTGATATAACTGGAAGGATAAGAGAAAGAATGTGTCATTAATCAAAACACTTTGTCACTGTGGTACATCAACAGAAAAAAATTAAATATGATGAATTCAAAAGTAGTGGGTAATTACATTATTTAGAGATAAGGAGTTAACCATGAGGGGGAAATGATGCCTTCATAAGTTTGTCTGTACTATTTGGCTTTTTATTTTTATCAAATGAACTGCACATGGTTAAAAGTTATTTTGAATGCTTCTGTGATCTTGCAAGGTTTAAAGTAAATAGTCTATTTTTAAATATGTAATAATCTATCTTGCTAACATATTTCTAACATCTCTCACCTAAGCCGAGAAATTTCATCTCTGATTTTCTAACATCCCTACAGTGGGCTGGATATTAAGGGGTCATTGAACTCCCCCACCTTCAATGAAAACAGTACGTAAATGTGCATGGTGTGTAATCATTTTTTTAGTGGGAGAGAGAAGACAGGAAAATGAGTATGGGATATAATATTTTAAAAGATAGATTACTGAAAAACCAAAAGGT
Organism: Mirounga angustirostris; assembly: GCF_029215605.1. NCBI lineage: Eukaryota > Metazoa > Chordata > Mammalia > Carnivora > Phocidae > Mirounga > Mirounga angustirostris. The sequence continues at coordinate 43,516,728 of NW_026991720.1, forward strand.
AGAAGACTGATTTCTATACTTCTAGCTCACTTCAATAGCAGTGTGATAAATACAAAGAGCTCAACTATTCTATAATAAGCACTATATAAATCCTAAAACTCTACCATATTAGACTTTAAAAAGCCAGAAAAATATAGCTATTGCCAGTTAATCTCAAAACTGGGGAAAATTTACAAGAAATATGGTTCTGGCATGTTAGAGGTCCCTAATTTTAGTGTCCTCATTAACTGAATAACCTATTAGGCACAACGCCTACTTACCCATATCATTTGTCAAGCTTACATTTATTCAAATATAATTAATACATACTGATTCCCCAACAGATAATCTATTCTACACACTGACATCAAAACAATATGGTTTTTAGGAAGTTGGGCAGGAGAAGCAAAGAAAGAGTAAGGGATGAATGATGGAGCTAATTTCCCAAGTTTCAAAAGAATTTGTCACCATCTTTCAAAAATAAAAGAACCATTGATTGGGTTCCCAAATTATATTATGTGTTGATCAATTCAAGAACAGCCTAATACTGCTGAGAAAACCACAGAATAACAGGATTTTGAATAATCTTTCATTGAAAGGCCAAAGTTAAACATCATATTCCTTAAGAGAACTAGCAACAGTAGACATATTAATAGTGCTAGGCACTGTTTCTAATATATCAGGGCCCACATTAAAACCACTGCTAAGGTCTAGAAAAGGTCATAACAAATCTTTCAACCTTACAGCATAAAAGTCACTTGATAATTTCTTTGTCTAACACCTAATAAAATTCATTCTTCCAAAATTGTGGAAAAGCTAAGCACAGTCCTCCCTTATTATAAAGTTTCCTGTTACAAAGTTGCATGGTTTACACATATGTTATACTTTATTATTTTTTTAAAAGCCCTCCTTATAACACCCTCTTTGTTGTAATACTCAACATACTTTGCCTCTAGGCTAGATATATAATGAAAGCAAAATGAATTCAGACAGATTGTTGAGGAAAAAAAGCTAGTTTCATTTTAGTAGTCTTTCTAAAGTCTTTTTTCTTTCCTGTAGCTTTTCATCATCTCAATGTTTTGTTCCCACTGAACATTTTCCTTTTCTTTTTACATATTTCCTTTGGTAAATGAAAGATGATAGATTGTTAAAACCATTTTGTACTACCTTTGAAACGAGAACTTTTAATCTACAATTCCTGCCTTCCAAAACCTTGTACAAATTTCATCTTTAAGACAATGAACTGTATAGGACTTAACCAGCTGCAAAAAGCCATATGAAATCTTAATTTTCCACTCACTTATGTTCATAGTCCCCTAAAATCATGAATATAACTTTCCAAATTAGATTTAGGAATACTTCTCAGTTATTGTTTCCATATTAAATAATACTGTCTTATTTTAGCAAAAATCTAGAAATGCTTTCTTATTCATAAATTTCAATGTAAGGAAATTTGGCATTAAAATCTTGCTTATTTTTAACTTAGGCAGAAATACAGTTCAAATTAATATAATATGGGGGCCTCATTCTGATATACCAAGCTTAATCATTTCTGATATTCTAAATTAGCCAGAAGTGACTTAAATTATGTACTATATGAAATACTGATGGTACAAATTTTATATCTTTAGAAGTTGAAGAGGTAAGTACACACAATACTATTCTTCCACATAAAGCATGCCTACTAATATTAGAACTCTATTCTTGATATTCTTGAGTATCTTAAAATTTATAATAGTGAAAAAATTTGGAAAAAAAGTTAGCAATATAATTCTTAAATCATCCTACATATGTATAACACTTTAATATTTACTGTCCACATAAAGAATTATATAAGAATGTTCACAGCAGTTTTATTCACATTAGTAAAAAAATTGGAAACCACCCAAAAGTACATCAAAAAGAATCTAGGCCATTGTTGTTGTGGTTGGTGCACTGAGCTCCACAGCTCCGAGAGCCGGCTGCATCCCTTCCCCGCCACCGCCATGAAGTGGATGTTCAAGGAGGACCACTTGCTGGAACACAGGTGCATGGAATCTGCGAAGACCTGAACGAAATATCCCGATCAGGTTCCAGTGACTGTGGAAAAAGTCTCAGGCTCTCAGATTGTTGACAATGACAAACAGAAGTATCTAGTTCCATCTGACATCAGTGTGGCTCAGTTCATGTGGATCATCAGGAAAAGGATCCAGCTTCCTTCTGAAAAGGCAATCTTCCTGTTTGAGTGTAAAACAGTCCCACAGTCCAGCCTAACTATGGGACAGCTTTAGGAGAAGGAAGAGATGAAGATGGATTCTTATATGTGGCCTACAGTGGAGAGAACACTTTTGGCTTCTGAGGGCCAACACCGGGCGAGGTGCACCATTCCTGCTTGCGTATCTTGTAAATAGCCAGCCATTTTCAGTTACCAGACTCTACACATAGTGCACTTGTAACTGGATTTATTTTTTAATATATTAGAAGGTTTTGTTTCCTTAGATTAGTAAATTAACATACAGAGTTTTGTTATGAGTTTTCCTTTTTGTGCACTGTCCTCATGGCTGTACTCTCCAGGGAACTTGTTCCTCTGAAAATCATATTTAATGAAGATATTTCCATATTAAAGCAACGTAGGCAGGGTATTATAATGAAAGGGAGGGAGATGATGCATTTCTTCTGGATTATGTTTGAAGTGTTAAAGATGGCTCAGTGTTAAAAGCACCCAAATTAAATCCTTAGCAATCAGAACACTTGTTTCACTAGATTTTGCCAACTGCCAATCATGTTGGACTGAGCTAATCTGTTCCTCTTTCTGAAACTATTAAGGTAAATAATTAACAATTAAACTTCCTCTTATAAAGGCAAAAAAAACCGATAATCTACTTAAAGTTTATTGTATATGTTATTGTGTGTGTGTGCAGATAGATAGATATCCTCTACACAGAGTACTACTAATGTACTCTTAAAATAACTTTAACCTGGTAGGAGTCAACAAACATTTGTTTTTCATATTAAACATTAACATATATCTCTACCCTGTGTTTTAGAATTTAAATTTGCAAGCAAGAGTTTCTATGTAGATTGGAAAAGGGTTACTGAATCAACTTAATTTAAGAAATACTGGGGGATGGGAAGGACTGTTCATTTCCCTTGGCAATATGTTTGGTAGATGAATATTTTAAACTGTTGGAACATTTTATGTCACAGTGTCATTTAAATAAAGTAGTTTATGGTAATCATTTTCCTTCTCAATTGAGTAAAATATTTAATAGCTTAGTTATTCCACTGTTAAGAAAGGAACCATGATGAAACATATATATAGGTCAAAAATGGCTGTCAAGTCCTATCAAAACTACCATATTTAACCTTTCTCTCGTCAAAGGCAGTCCTGACCACAGACATTTCCATAACACTTTTCCAGCCTTGGCATTCAGCCACCATGAAAGGAATTATTTTTTTCAAACAACACCAAGAAACTTAAAATATTCTTTTTAGTCTTTCTCCTCTTAGCCACAGTAGGCAAAGAGGCATTTAACCACCAAATTTCTATAGTATATATAGAGAAGGAATCAGAATTCACCTTTCAGGAAAAGTAACAACTTTAAATGATCACGTAAAAAACGAATCTGCAGACTACAGGGAACCCTCTTTATAACCTTCCCCCAGGAACTAAAGGTTTTATACAATATAATATACAGGAAGACGCTGTTTGAAAGTAACATTGTTTTATGGGTCTTGGACCAGAGATTTTATAAATGAATACCATATATATGAGAAAACCCAGCACAGGATGAGAATCAATCCTATTATCCCCTTGATCTTCCGACTTCTCACTATGGATCCATAAAGGATCTTAAAAACAAATGAGGGAAGTTCTCCAATATTATAAAATACCTAGCCTTTAATGCCAAGGCAAGGAACAGGAGCCAGCCCACCATAGGGATCCTTTTCTAACATTATTCTCTAACATTTCAACCGTATCTGTTAGAAAATAAAGGCCATATGGCTCACTGGTGAGACAAGGGTTATCAAAACATTATCTGTTGATTCCCTATAAGGAAAATAGCATTAATCTTTTATTAGTACTAATAGCCCCACACAGAAAAGCAAGACTGTGTTCTGGCTATTCATTCACCCCAGCTAAGCATATCAGTTCACTCTCTGGATGACTATCAAAGAATCCAGACAGCTTTGGGAAGCACAGCCTCTCAGCAACCACATGTGGCCACTAACACATCTCCTTGGCAGACAAGAAAAAAGCCTCAGTTTAGACAATTAGAAGTTATTTGAAGGCTGAGGATCTGATTATCGAGGGTTGCCTCAAGATGAGGCAAAAGATGACTTACTTATTCTTCAGTTCACAGTTTTCTTTGGCGGGCTTTTTATTCCAAAGAATGCATGAATTTTTATTTATGTGACAATATAATCCCATACAAGCTTATAGAAGTCATTTTATGATTTGAAAAATATTCCACCATGCTCATATAAATTATTAGTAAAATCTGTTCACCTTCTTTACTGACAATTATATTCCAAACATACTGAACCTTTTATATACAGCATTTTCTCTCCACTTCAGTCACAAATTGGGGACTACTGTGCTGTCAGACCTTTATAATCCATACCATGCCCATATTATGCCTACATTCTAACTTTCAACTTTCCTTGATAAAAATTCTACTTTCTTGAAGTTTCATTTGTTGAAAAAAAATCAAAGTAAAACAAAAGAACTGTAAGAGTTCAAGGAAAATGAGCTCTCACAGACACAGAAAGAATAGAGATAAAAGGCTTAAAGAGAAGAAATGTCTTTTATACTAAATATCAGAGAATTTAATTTTTGAAAACTAAAACCTTTTTGACTTGTGAATATTATCACAAGTACTCAGTAATTTTGAATATCACATTTTATGCAAAAAACATTAATAATAAAAGGATGAATAATAGAAACAAAACTCCAAATCATTGAAAAAGCTCATTATTTCTACTGGTAAGCTTGACTTGCATAAATGCTGCCTCACTGGTATATGGGGAAATAATGTGAGTAAAGGTAAGCCCAGAGGCCCAAGTAATCACCTCCACATTTACCACTATGGTAACTACTATATCCCATGCACTATAGTACTTGGTCAACATGCGTTTGTGAAGGAAGAAAACAAAACTCAGAAGGTGGCTAGAATGAGTCCACTGGGCTAACATTTGTTTCCAAAAAATAACCTTGAAAGCCTGATGTGTATAACATCAGCTCTGTACAACCACATGGCAATTTTGGTTCATTCACCCAATAAATACTATGTGCCAAGGACTGTGCAAGACATTAGATACGTGGTAAACAGAAGACATGGTCTCTGCCCTCACTAAGCTTACAGAAAGGCCTCCCTCTCCTTCTTGAAGAGTTCACATTGACCCTCTCTTTAACTAGTAAGAATATGAACTAAACAAAACAAGCACCAATGACAGGATGATATAGAAGGCTGCAAAACGAAAACAAATTGAGAACTAAACAAAACCCAGCAATATATACACATACATGAAATACAACATTATAATAATTGAGAAACAATTTGTTATCAAGTGAGATACAGTTGTAGTGTCATCTACCAAATCTCAAATAATCAGTGGATGATCCATACAATATGAACAAGATGTAAAAGGAACAGATCTAAAATGACTCTCAGAGACTATTTCATATAGGGAAATCTCAAATTTCATTGAGCAAAAATCATTTACAAGTGATAGTCCAAGTATATAGACTGAAAAGGGAACCTGAAACGGCAAAATAGCAAAAACAAGCAGAAGGCACTGATGACTGTCAGAAGTGCTGTTGTACATGCTCCCCATCAGTCTCAGAGTACTGATACAGGGTACTCCCCATCCACTTGCAGACAGTTACCAGACATCCTGAGCTGGGACTGGACACAGCCCTCAAAGAGGCTTTCTCATAATATAAAATATGTACAGGCTTAAAATCACTATATGAAATATTTTACCATTTTAAAGGAAAGGCCAGTTCGATTTGGAGTTTAAGAATTGACAGGTAAAATATATCCATCACCAAATATTTAGGAATATCATATAACATGCTATTTTTCTTCTTTTTTTTTTTAAAGATTTTATTTATTTATTTGAGAGAGAGAGAATGAGAGACAGAGAGCATGAGAGGGAGGAGGGTCAGAGGGAGAAGCAGACTCCCTGCTGAGCAGGGAGCCCAACGCGGAACTCGATCCCGGGACTCCAGGATCATGACCTGAGCCGAAGGCAGTCGCTTAACCAACTGAGCCACCCAGGCACCCCGCTATTTTTCTATTTATAGATAAACCCAAGTAACATGGGAGTTTTTTTCTGTTTGCTAGTAAATCCATGTTTTCAACTGATGCAAACTGAAGACCAGTATTTAATAACTTCTTCAAATGACTTCAAGATACATTAAGTAAAAGCTTTGCTAAAAATATATCTATTTCACATATTTATTGCCATTACTTACATACATATTATATAGCACCAGACTTCACATGATAAACATATTTTTCAATGACTGTGCCATTTTAATGGTGAGATAGCTAAATTCCAGAAATATAAAATTACTCTGAGTTAACTCAGATTGGAATATTCTAGGCTATAGTCTATTTATTGCACACTGATATGTTAACGGTGGGTATATTTGGAAGATGGTGCTAAATCATTTATTTCCTCTTTTCTACACATCCACATGTTTAAAATATTCCTTTGTGAACATGATTACTTTTATAACAAAAGTATACACATTTTGGCGTGGGGAGTATTAAAGAAGGAAAAGATGAAGTAAAATCATGCCCTGTATCACTTCAAGTTTCAATTTATCTATTAAGAATTTGGAACATGCCGCCAAATTTAACACAGACTAAACCCAGAACTAAAAACATGACAAATGGCCTTGCAAAGCATTTGATTAAACTGAATTGCAACAAATTTCTAAATATGAACAAACATTTGGAGCAATTATCACCCCACAGTACAGCCAGAATGAGACTGCATGCAGCCCAGAGCAAAGCACACGCTTCAACTGCTCATCCCCTGCCTCCTCCAGTTCACATAAACACCTCATGGCACACTCAAAGCACCACTGCTTTCCTCTCCTGGCCGTTGTAAAGCAGCACCCCAGGAAGGTTCTAGGAGAGAAAGTGAAGTCAAAAGCAAGATGGACATTTACAGTGTGTTGGCCACCCAGCAGCTATTTCACCCTCTTCTGTTAACGTTATATACCTGAGTTAAAGGTGGCGCCTATATATTGGCCCCAAGTTGTTCAGGTCCTCAGAGCAGGCTGACCATGAATGTGAACTCAAAGTCCACAGATGACAAACTTAAATTTTTACACTTTCATTTTCTTCCATTATAGCCCAGATTAGCATATTTTTAGTCATTTATAGTGTGCCTACTTTGCATATTCTGCAAAAATGCACCCAACATCTACTAGCCATAGATGAGACAAATCCTGGAGCTACAGAAGTCACTGTTGCCCTCCACAGCTTCCAGACCAGGACTCACCATCTTGCGTCTGAGCAGTATCACCTACACATATATGCCCCACTCAGATTTCCCTCTCCCCAGGGAGTTTCCTTGCCCACTTCCCCCTCTAGGTGGTGGTTCCCTGCCATGGTCTCTGGAAAATCTCCTTCAGTGAGGGACTTCCCTTCAATGCAATCCTGTCAAACCACCACCCAAATAAAGCTCACTGGGGGCTACTGACATCTCATAGTCATGCCTTTTTCTTTGATCAACTCCAAAATCCTCAAACTCACCACAGTTACATACAGAAATTGAGAGGTATTGGTTTTTAATGGTAACATTTCTTTAAGTCTGGAGTTGTCTATTACCTGGCAAGCTCAAAATATAAATATCCCCATGAAAAACAAAAATGAATAATCAAGAAAACTAATTTTAAAAATTAGAGCAGCTTACAGATAATATTATATTGTAAACTTTAAAATCTGTTAAGAGATACAAATATCAAATCATTATATTATACATATAAACTAACATAATGTTGTATGTCAACTGTACCCCAATTTAAAAATCTGTTAAGAGGGCAAATCTCATGTTAATTGTTCTTAACACAGTAAAATTATATAGATACATACATACATACATACATACATAGATGAAAGAAAGAGACAGAGAGAGAGAAGAGAGGAAGGAAGGAAAGGAGGAAGGAAGGAAGGATGGGTGGATTAGAGTAAAAAAGCAAGAAATGTCAGAGAAGGCTAAAAATTGAAGAAAGAATCAGATGGTGCTGATAATCTCTACTTAAGTATTAAAGAACCTTTTTTCCCATAAACCACAAATTCATTATGAAGAGAAGGCAATAATTCAACATGACTATAAAGCACAAATTACGTGATAAGAAAGAAAATTTTAAGGAACTGGTCCATCATAATCCAAACAGCATAATCGTTCAAATAAAAATATATCCAAGTTAATTTTTTCAACAAAATATTATGGAAGACATAATATTCATCAGATTAAGAATTCATCCTACCACCTCAAAGACTTCTCCCTTCTTACAAAACTGTTTCGCCTCCAGCTATGGCCTTACCTTTCTCTTACCCTTCACAGTCAAACCTTTTCACAGAATAGCTTTCCTTTGTGATTTCCATTTCTTCCCTATGAATTCCTCATTCTGGGGCAACTGGACCAGTGCTCCTATCATTCTGTTAAAGTTGCTCTCCCTGGGGGCGGAGCAAGATGGCGGAGGAGTAGGAGACCTGGATTTCATCTCCTCTCAGGAATTCAGCTGGATAGGGGTCAAACCATTCTGAACACCTACAAACTCAACAGGAGATCGAAGAAAAGAAGAGCAACAACTCTCTCATCAGAAAAGCGACCACTTTCTGGAAGGTAGGAAGTGCGGAGAAGTGAATCCGAGGCAATATTTGGGAGGATAGATGGCGGGGGAGGGGCCTCCGTCAGCCGCTTCTGGAAAGTGATAGAGCCGCGGGGCACAAAATCGGAACTTTTAGAAGTCGGCTCTGCTGAGGGAGGACACTCCGGTGGCTAAGCGGGGGGTGGAACCCCCGTGGGACAGTGTGGTCTCAGGAACCTCAGGGTCACAGAAAGACCGGGGGTGCCTGAGTGTGGCAGAGCTCCCAGGGATCAGAGTGGGGAAGCCGGCTGCAGAGACAGAGCCCAGGCGTGAGCTCTCAGCTCAGGGTTGCCATAAACCGTGATCCGCGGCACAGTCGGGCCACTGCTCCTCCACCAGGGACCCAACAAGCGGCAGATCCGGGGAGACTCCCCTTTTTCCCCAGGGAGGAGTGGCCGGGAGCACACCGCAGGGATCTGCGGGGTTTGGAGACTCCACGCGGGGTCGGGTGCCAGAGATAGAAACGCGGGGTCACAGGCCAGGGGAGCACGGAGTGCGGCCGGGGACCGGGGAGACGGGAGTGACTGACGGCTTTTCTCTGGGGGCTCACTGAGGAGCGGGCCCCGAGTTCTCGGCTCCTCCCGGGCGGTGATTGGGAGGCCGCCATTTTCACTCTCCGCTTCCAAAGGAAAGTTTGCAGGGAACAAAAGCTCCCGAGAGCAAACCCAAGCAGATTACTTAGCTGGGAGGGGGCAAGGGCGGGGCAAGTCCGCCTCCGGCAGAGACATTTGGAAACCACGGCAACAGGCCCCTCCCCCAGAAGATCAGTGAGAACAGCCGGCCAAGACCAAGTTTACCGATCAATGAGAACGGCAGAACTCCAGCGCTAGGGGAATACTGCACATAGAATTCATGGCTTTTTTACCATGATTCTGTAGTCTTTCAAAGTTTTTTTTTTTAACTGTCTTTTTTTTTTTTTTGAATTTTTCTTTTTCCCTTTCTCAACCAACATCTTTTCAATCCCTTTTTAAAAAAAAAAAAAACATTTTTATTTTTCATTTTTAGAGTCATATTCTATCCCTTCATAGTAGTTACCCATATTTTTGGCATATATATATAAGTTGTTCTCTCTTTAAAATTTTGAGATAGTTTCTTCTAACAGATCAAAATATACCCTAAATCTCTAGTGTATGGTTTTTTTTCTACTCCCCTACCTGATCACATTCTCTCCCTTTTTTTTTTTTAAATCCTCTTCTTTCTTTTTTCAAACAACTTATCAATTCCTTTTATAAAATTTTTTATAATTTCCATCTTTACAGTCATATTCCATCCCTTCATCATATCAACCCTTATTTTTATACATATATAAGTTTTTCTTTCTTTAAAATTTTGGGAGGCACTTTCTTCTAACAGACCAAACTACACCCAAAATCTAGTGTGTGGCACTGATCTATGTCCCAGCCTGATCATATTTGATCACATTCTGTTTTTTCTGTTTTGTTCTGTTTTTGTTTGTTTTTATCTTTATCTTTTTCTTTTTCTTTTCTTTTTCTTTTTTCTCTTTCCCTTTCTTTTCCCACTGCTTCAGGTCTTTTCTGATTTGTTTAGAATATATTTTCTGGGGATGTTGTTACCCTGTTAGCATTTTGTTCTCTCATTAATCTATTCTCCTCTGCACAAAATGAAAGACGGAAAAAATCACCTCAACAAAAAGAACAAGAGGTAGTACCGACTGCCAGGGACCTACTCAATACGGACATTAGTACAATGTCAGATCTAGAGTTCAGAATCATCACTTTAAAGATACTAGCTGGGCTTGAAAAAAATATGGAAGTTATTAGAGAAACCCTTTCTGCAGAAGTAAAAGAACTAAAATCTAACCAAGTAGAAATCAAAAAGGCTATTAATGAGGTGCAATCAAATATGGGAGTGCTAACTGCTAGGATAAATGAGGCAGAAGAGAGAATCAGTGATATAGAAAACCAAATGATGGAAAATAAAGAAGCTGAGAAAAAGAGAGATAAACAACTACTGGATCACGAGGGCAGAATTCGAGAGATAAGTGATACCATAAGATGAAACAACATTAGAATAATTGGGATCCCAGAAGAAGAGAGAGAGAGAGAGGGGCAGAAGGTATATTGGAGCAAATTATAGCAGAGAACTTCCCTAATTTGGGGAAGGAAACAGGCATCAAAATCCAGGAAGCACAGAGAACCCCTCTCAAAATCAATAAAAATAGGTCAACACCCGACATCTAATAGTAAAACTTACGAATCTCAGAGACAAAGAGAAAATCCTGAAAGCAGCTCGGGACAAGAGATATGTAACCTACAAGGGTAGAAACATTAGATTGGCAACAGACCTATCCACAGAGACCTGGCAGGCCAGAAAGGACTGGCAGGATATATTCAGAGCACTAAATGAGAAAAATATGCAGCCAAGAATACTATATCCAGCTAGGCTGTCATTGAAAATGGAGAGATAAAAAGCTTCCAGGACAAACAAAAACTAAAGGAATTTGCAACCACAAAACCAGCCCTACAAGAAATCTTGAAAGGGCTCCTCTAAGCAAAGAGAGAGCCTAAAAGCAACATAGACCAGAAAGGAACACAGACAATATATAGTAACAGTCACCTTCCAGGCAATACAATGGCACTAAATTCATATCTTTCAGTAGTTACCCTGAATGTAAATGGGCTAAATGCCCCAATCAAAAGACACAGGCTATCAGACTGGATTAAAAAACAAGACCCACCCATATGCTGTCTGCAAGAGACTCATTTTAGACCCAAAGACACCCCCAGATTGAAAGTGAGGGGGTGGAAAACCATTTACCATGCTAATGGACACCAAAAGAAAGCTGGGGTGGCAATCCTTATCTCAGACAAATTAGATTTTAAACCAAAGACTGTAATAAGAGATGAGGAAGGACACTATATCCTACTTAAAGGGTCTATCCAACAAGAAGATCTAACAATTGTAAATATCTATGCCCCTAACATGGGAGCAGCCAATTATATAAGGCAATTAATAACAAAAGCAAAGAAACACATCGACAACAATACAATAATAGTGGGGGACTTTAACAACCCCCCTCACTGAAAGGGACAGATCGTCTAAACAAAAGATCAACAAGGAAATAAAGACTTTAAATGACACACTGGACCAAATGGACTTCACAGACCTATTCAGAACATTCCATCCCAAAGCAACGGAATACACATTCTTCTCTAGTGCCCATGGAACATTCTCTGGAATAGATCACATCCTAGGTCACAAATCAGGTCTCAACTGGTACCAAAAGATTGGGATCATTCCCTGCCTACTTTCAGACCACAATGCTTTGAAACTAGAACTCAATCACAAGAGGAAAGTCGGAAAGAACTCAAATACATGGAGGCTAAAGAGCATCCTACTAAAGAATGAATGGGTCAACCAGGAAATTAAAGAAGAATTTAAAAAATTCATGGAAACAAATGAAAATGAAAACACAACTGTTCAAAATCTTTGGGATGCAGCAAAGGCAGTCCTAAGAGGAAAGTATATAGCAATACAAGCCTTTCTCAAGAAACAAGAAAGGTCTCAAGTACACAACCTAATCCTACACCTAAAGGAGCTGGAGAGAGAACAGCAAAAAAGCCTAAACCCAGCAGGAGAAGAGAAATAATAAAGATCAGAGGAGAAATCAATGAAATAGAAACCAAAAGAACAGTAGAACAGATCAATGAAACAAGGAGCTGGTTCTTTGAAAGAATTAACAAGATTGATAAACCCCTGGCCAGACTTATCAAAAAGAAAAGAGAAAGGACCCAAATCAACAAAATCATGAATGAAAGAGGACAGATCACAACCAACACCAAAGAAATACAAACAATTATAAGAACATATTATGAGCAACTCTATGCCAGCAAATTCGATAACCTGGAAGAAATGGATGCATTCCTAGAGATGTATCAACTACCAAAACTGAACCAGGAAGAAACAGAAAACCTGAACAGACCTATAACCACTAAGGAAATTGAAGCAGTCATCAAAAATCTCCCAAAAAACAAAAGCCCAGGGCCAGATGGCTTCCCAGGGGAATTCTACCAAACATTTCAAGAAGAATTAATACCCCTTTTTCTGAAAATGTTCCAAAAAATAGAAATGGAAGGAAAACTTCCAAACTCGTTTTATGAGGTCATAATTACCTTGATCCCAAAACCAGACAAAGACCCCATCAAAAAGGAGAACAACAGACCAATATCCCTGATGAACATGGATGCAAAAATTCTCACCAAAATACTAGCCAATAGGATCCAACAGTACATTAAAAGGATTATTCACGATGCGGGGGAAATCGGAGGGGGTAGATAAACCATGAGAGACAATGGACTCTGAAAAACAAACAGGGTTCTAGAGGGGAGGGGGGTGGGAGGATGGGTTAGCCTGGTGGTGGGTATTGAGGAGGGCACATTCTGCATGGAGCACTGGGTGTTATGCACAAACAATGAACCATGGAACACTTCATCTAAAACTAATGATGTAATGTATGGGGATTAACATAAGAATAAAAAAAAAGAAGTAAAAAAATAAATAAATAAAATAAAAGGATTATTCACCACGACCAAGTGGGATTTATCCCTGGGCTGCAAGGTTGGTTCAACATCCGCAAATCAATCAAAGTGATACAATACATTAACAAAAGAAAGAACAAGAATCATATGATCCTCTCAATAGATGCAGAAAAAGCATTTGACAAAGTACAGCATCCTTTCTTGATCAAAACTCTTCAGAGTATAGGCATAGAGGGTACATACCTCAATATCATAAAAGCCATCTATGAAAAACCTACAGCGAATATCATTCTCAATGGGGAAAAACGGAGAGCTTTCCCCCTAAGGTCAGGAACGCGGCAGGGATGTCCACTATCACCACTGCTATTCAACATAGTATTAGAAGTCCTAGCCACAGCAATCAGACAACAAAAAGAAATAAAAGGCATCCAAATCGGCAAAGAAGAAGTCAAACTCTCACTCTTTGCAGATGATATGATACTTTATGTGGAAAACCCCAAAGACTCCACCGCAAAACTGCTAGAACTCATACAGGAATTCAGTAAAGTGGCAGGATATAAAATCAATGCACAGAAGTCAGTGGCATTCCTATACACCAACAACAAGACAGAAGAAAGAGAAATTAAGGAGTCGATCCCATTTACAATTGCACCCCAAACCATAAGATACCTAGGAATAAATCTAACCAAAGAGGCAAAGGATCTGTACTCAGAAAACTATAAAATACTCATGAAAGAAATTGAGGAAGACACAAAGAAATGGAAAAACGTTCTATGCTCATGGATTGGAAGAACAAATACTGTGAAGATGTCAATGCTACCTAGAGCAATCTACACATTCATTGCAATCCCCATCAAAATACCATCCACTTTTTTCAAAGAAATGGAACAAATAATCCTAAAATTTGTATGGAACCAGAAAAGACCCCGCATAGCCAGAGGAATGTTGAAAAAGAAAAGCAAAGCTGGCGGCATCACAATTCCGGACTTCCAGCTCTATTACAAAGCTGTCATCATCAAGACAGTATGGTACTGGCACAAAAACAGACACATAGATCAATGGAACAGAATAGAGAGCCCAGAAATGGACCCTCAACTCTATGGTCAACTCATCTTTGACAAAGCAGGAAAGAATGTCCAATGGAAAAAACACAGTCTCTTCAACAAATGGTGTTGGGAAAATTGGATAGCCACATGCAGAAGAATGAAACTGGACCATTTCCTTACACCACACACAAAAATAGACTCCAAATGGTTGAAAGACCTCAATGTGAGACAGGAGTCCATCAAAATCCTAAAGGAGAACACAGGCAGCAACCTCTTTGACCTCAGCCGAAGCAACTTCTTCCTAGAAACATCACCAAAGGCAAGGGAAGCAAGGGCAAAAATGAACCATTGGGACTTCATCAAGATAAAAAGCTTTTGCAAAGCAAAGGAAACAGTCAACAAAACCAAAAGACAACCGACAGAATGGGAGAAGATATTTGCAAATGACATATCAGATAAAGGGCTAGTATCCAAAATCTATAAAGAACTTATCAAACTCAACACCCAAAGAACAAAGAATCCAATCAAGAAATGGGCAGAAGACATGAACAGACAGTTTTCCAAAAAAGACATCCAAATGGCCAACAGACACATGAAAAAGTGCTCAATATCGCACGGCATCAGGGAAATCCAAATCAAAACCTCAATGAGATACCACCTCACACCAGTCAGAATGGCTAAAATTAACAAGTCAGGAAATGACAGATGTTGGCTGGGATGCAGAGAAAGGGGGGCCCTCCTACACTGTTGGTGGGAATGCAAGCTGGTGCAGCCACTCTGGAAAACTATATGGAGGTTCCTCAAAAAGTTGAAAATAGAGCTACCCTATGATCCAGCAATTGCACTACTGGGTATTTACCCCAAAGATACAAAAGTAGGGATCCGAAAGGGTACGTGCACCCCGATGTTTATAGCAGCAATGTCCACAGTAGCCAAACTGTGGAAAGAGCCAAGATGTCCATCGACAGATGAATGGATAAAGAAGATGTGGTATATATATACAATGGATTATTATGCAGCCATCAAAAGGAATGAGATCTTGCCATTTGCAACGACGTGGATGGAACTGGAGGGTATTATGCTGATATGAGGAATTCTTAATCGCAGGAAACAAACTGAGGGTTGCTGGAGTGGTGGGGGGTGGAAGGGATGGGGTGGCTGGGTGATAGACACTGGGGAGGTTATGTGCTCTGGTAAGCGCTGTGAATTGTGCAAGACTGTTGAATCTCAGATCTGTACCTCTGAAACAAATAATGCAAAATATGTTAAGGAAAAAAAAAAAAGATAGCGGGAGGGGAAGAATGAAGGGGGGGAAATCGGAGGGGTGGACGAACCATGAGAGTCGATGGACTCTGAGAAACAAACTGAGGGTTCTAGAGGGGAGGGGGGTGGGAGGATGGATTAGCCTGGTGATGGGTATTGAGGAGGGCACATTCTGCATGGAGCACTGGGTGTTATGCACAAACAATGAATCATGGAACACTATATCTAAAACTAATGATGTAATGTATGGGGATTAACATAACAATAAAAGAAAAAAGAAAAAAAAATAAAGTAGGCATAATCTTGAAAAAAAAAGTTGCTCTCCCTAAGATCACCAGTGACCTCTAAATGGCTAACTCCAATATTTTCTTTTTAATACTCCAGCTGCTTAACCTCTGACTCTCCTGACTCCTTTCATACCTCTTGAAACCCTCTTCCATGACATGCTCTGTCTCTCCATTTATCTTTTAATCTCTTGTGTTCCTTCTTCTCCTATCCCTACTCCTCAATTTGTCATTCTTAACAAATATAGTCATAGTACTCTATCAGTCTCTAGAGTACGATATTCTTCTCCATTAAGATCAGCTGGAAAAAAAAAAAAAAAAAAAAAAGATCAGCTGGTATCGAAAGAAAATTTTGCCTTACTAAAGGCTTTAAACTATAGGTAAGAAAGTCCATTTAGTAGCCTAAAATGCCAAGGTTTTTTAAAACAAAATAATTTTTCTTAAGTGCTGCAAAGTCTGAAAAATAATCTTCTCAAGAGGAACAAATCATCCCAGAGAGAATTTGAATAGCTCAGCCTATGGGCAATGAAAGCTTTATACTGAAGACTATAAAATTGTTCATTTATAGGAAACTGGGGTTAGTGACCTCCAGATTAAAGTGGATAAAAATGAAGAGTTGAAATAAAATAGGTAACAGTACATTTCCCCACCTTTATGTACTATCCTCCCCATACGCAACCCCCCCCCCACACACACACACAATTTATTCAGCCTGAGGAAGCTGCTCCATCCCGAGGCTCCAGTATAACTTTGCACATATCTATTTCTATTACAATCTACCTCATTATATCATAATTCTTAGTCTTTATTGCCCTCTAGGTTGCAAGCTGTCTGACAACATAAATTATCTTTTATTCATCTTTCTACTCCTAGAAACTAGTAGAGTGCCTGGGTACTCAGAAGACTCTCAGTAAATGTGCAGTAGATGGATGGATGGATGGATGAATGGATGGATGGATGGATGGAGAGAGATGATGCAAGGGAGGACTAACACCAGACTTGTTCTAGTCCCTGAAAGTTCCCATACATCTCCAACAAATCAACTATTTCTTCCCAATGTCCCTTTCGCACACTTGAAAGAGCCACATACATTTTAATGTTTGTCAACTTGTCCTGGCCCTACAGGACAAATTTATGATAACTGAGGATGTAACTATAGGGTCTCTAAAGTCATATTATAAGTAAAGGAAGTTTAAGCTAAATCATCTTGATAGTAGCAAGAAAAATTACATACACTAAAGTACCTTACTTTACCAAGCTAAGTATTTGCAGTTGTTGACCTTAAAACATTAGCATTCTTCCTTCACTGTACAGTCATATTTTCTGTCAGTCCATATTAATGCTGTCCTTTTCGAAATACAATTCTGAATTGGCAAGCTTATCTTAACTAGGTAAAGTGCCATATCAACCACCACTATTGTAGTGACACAATGAAGCAAAAGCAGAGGAAAATCTGGCAGAGATATCTTTGTTCCTTTTTTCAAAAACAAGTAGAGTTCAGATTACCAAATAAATTCCATCAATTTTAATAACATTTTTAAATCAATTCAAATCTACCTTTTCAAAACTGATTTAGTATCTTCCCAAATTATAATTTGATTGTCCATGTTTATGCCACTCACTAAATTTTGCAAGCATTGTCAATAGTGTAAAAGGCAAAGATAAACTACCGTTTTTATAAAAACCCAGTCACGTGTTCTTTAAAAAAGCATATATTAGAGAAACTATAAACATTTTTTAACTCCAAACACATCTCCCACACTCCTTTTGTTTAAAAAAGCCCAATACAGCCATTAAGATCAGTCATTTCTCCCTAAAAAGTATAATATGTAAAGAATTTTAACTTAAATTCTGCAATTGTAGGTAGTAGTCTGAATAATGGAAGATATTAAGCAAATATGCTTCAACTAGTTCACAAAACTAGATTTCCTATTTCCTTACCATTTTTTCTCATTAATAGACATTACATGTAACTTGACATAAAGCCAACCCTACTGCATCAAAGGAATGTACCTTTGAGTTTTTGCAAATGTGTAAAAGGTGTTTTTGAAATATTTTCTTAATGAACAAGCAAACAAAGAAAAGGTTAAAAAAACAGTAATCACTCTTTCGCTAATTTCAAATCATATATTACCCTCCCATATATAACCTTTTTGATTATTGGGAGCCTGGGGGAAGATTTTTCTTAGAAACCAAAGCACAAACTAAAAAAATCAAATTGGAAAAAGCAAGTATCTGACCCAGAAGTTACTCAACATGTTGTCCATAATCTACAAAGAATCAAAGTTATACACTAACTTCAGCCAAACCAAGATACACCTCTTTCTGATAGGAAAGTTTTTTCTGAATTAGGAAGAAGGTTAATTTACTCACAGCCCAGACAAGGAAGCACTTTAGTATGGTTAACACCACAAGATTCTGGAAGCAGAGAGTCTGAGTTAGAATCCCTTCTCTACCATTTGCTTAGTATATTTTAAGTTACTCAACCTGTAAAGCATTTAGAGCAGTGCCTAGTACAGAAGAGTACTCAGTAGATAGAGGACAGCAACATACCTCTAGATCTCTGAGACCTGGCATCACTGAGAAGAGTATCAGAAATTCAAACTCAGGTCCATTTCTGGACTTACAGAGTTAGAACCTGTATTTTTATCAAGATCCCATTGTGATTCAAATGCAACTTTAAAGTTTGACAAGCACAGCTAGAAAGCATTTTTACATTATATTCTGAGACGTTACCTATTATAATTAAATTTATTTTAAACCACTCCATTACTTTTCTGCAACATGAAGAAGTTACATTTATTTTTAGTAAAAGGGAAAGTATTATTTAGGCTCAAAATTCCTCCACTGGTGATTTCTTAACATACCTTAAAGGCAGAGCCAACTAAAATCCAAGGCTGTAGAGTACTGCCATCTAGTGGTAGTTTATTCTGGTGCACATGCAAAATAAATTCACTCTGCCTTGCCGCTCCTTATAAATACATTTGTTTAAAATGGGGCCAGGTTTTCTTGCTTAATTCCTTTCTTGAGAACTACTGACATGATTATACAACTAAATAATGCCACAAGAAGGCATCCTAAACACAGAGAAAGATAGAAGACAACAAATGTTAAGTTTCCTTTTTTAATTCCGGTAAGTCTAGGGAAGTTTTCAAATTAAAAGACTGACCCACTCACTCCTGGAAAGGTGCACATTAGGCACACACAGTGATATCAGGCTTAGAAAATGGGCTTTGTACTGAAATGTGCATACCTTGGAGTGACTTTTACTTTCTTCTTCTTAAGTTCTGTACTTTTTACAATTTATTTATATAGTATATGGCAGGGGGAGTTTTCAGGTTGAGAAAAAAATTTTTATAACCTAGTGACTCACTAACCCCATTTTCACATTCTATCCTAGGGAAATAATCAGAAATGTGGACAAAGAGTTATGTACAAAGATGTACATTTCAGCAAACAAAACAATCTTAATAGCTTCATAACAACCTACTGAATCTATGCATCAAAACTTCGTCATTCTCCTCTATTACTCATTTAGATCAGTTCTAATTTTTCTCTATTAGAAATAAATATATAAATGTATATATGAAAGGAAGGAAGGGAGGACAGAAAGAGGAAAGAAATAACTGTATGGCAACTTGATATGATTTTTCTATATTTTGGATCATTTCCTAATATACATTGCCATAAGTCACATATGAACATCCAAGAATATTTTCATGGTTTTCAATAGCCAACCTGCTATATAGGAGTATTATGTCACTTTACATGGCCCCAAGCAATGTAGGATATGTAGACTCTACTATCGCCTCCCTAGCATCAGATTTTATCCCATGGCTAATTTTTTTGACAGTTGTATTGAGATATTATATATCACCTCTTTAAAGTATACAGCTCAAGTATTTACTGTATTTATAGAACTGTACAACCATCACCATAATCTAATTTTAGAACATTTTCATCCTCCCAAAAAGAAATCATGTACCTATTAGTAGTAACTCGCTATTACCCCCTGGAAATCTGCCAATAAAGCTGATTTTTACTAATTTACCACCCCCACTATTTTTTCATATTTTTTGTAGATACCACAGTGATATTATGTGTTTCAAACCCTTTCAATGAAATAATCACTTCTGCTACTCAGACATTTCTGTTTCAAATTGTGAAATGTTCTGCTTAACCAAAGGAAAGTAAAGCATGTCAGAATGGCCTCTTGTTTTTTCAACAGGTACTTTTTAAGTGTAAGGCAAAGTTTAAGAAATAAGAGAAGGTATTATATAAGTACAAAGTCATCTGCTCTTTTCAAAAGAATTAGCAACTATATCATTACTTTGGAAGTCCATTATTAAATCTAGCAAAAATGTCACACAAAAGCAAGGAGTCCCTTTTTACTTATTTAAAACTTTATTTTAATTGGGTTAACTTGATCTGATAAAAAAAAAAAAGTACAGTGCAATCAATATAACATTTGATAGGTGGTCTAAAGAATTGTCTTGATTCTACCAAAAAAATTAAAACTTTCATTTAGCCAAAGCATTTTTTTCTCTTATCATAATTTTTTGGACTCCAGATGCACAGAATTTAGCAATTTGCCTTTTGAAGATTTAGTAGGGGAAAAGAATTAAAACAGTTTATTAAACAACAGAGGCCTTGGTCCCCTGATCATGTCAGACTTTTTTTTTTAAAGAACAGTGAAAATCAGTTCTGACAGCTGAGGTTAGGAAGGATACTTCACTGATAAAAGTTAGCCTCTCATCAAATTTTAGCACTTTCTCTCCTCTCTTCATCCAACTCTGGACATCTCCCATATTCCTTAAATAATCCAAACATTCCCATTACTCAAGTTAAGCAAGTCCACAATCTAGCCAAGTGTTTTGTTTCATATCACTTTATGCAAAACATTTATTTGTACATTACCACCTAAAATATTCCTGTTAATTGATATACTCAAATTCATTCTTCCTCACCTTTATCTCTATGTATGAAAGAACTGAATTCACACAAATGACTTCCAAAATAAAGTCATTTCTTTCATGTCACTAAAGAAAAATCTAACATAGGCAGTCTACATTTTAATACAATGATTAAACAATAAACTCATAAAAATATGAGCCCAGAAAGAGGTGAAATCCCTAGTTCATGTTCCACAGGTACCTCCCCACCCCACCCCAACACACACACACACACAACCACAAAGGTAAAGTGTCACTACCTGGCTTCCTGTCCTCATTGCAGCACCAGCAGCTCCTCTATCACCCTATCACAATGAAGTGAGAGGAGGTACGTGGTAGATAAAAAACTCTCCCATGCCAACAGCAACAGGGTACCCAAGCAAGCACCAAGCCCTGGTAACGCAGGAAGCTCTGGGATTAGGGTGGGCAGGCTGCACGTAGCCCCATGCTACTTAGAAAAAGATACTCCCCAAGGTGGAAGGAGCCCAGCCTCACTGAGCCAATACTTAGTAAATGTAATGCCTTTGTGAAATTTAGAAAAGGCCCCCTTCCTCTGGGGAGGTTTATTCCAGGCCAGGGCACATGCCTTGATGAGCAGGATGAGGTCTGCATTTCAGTCTCTGCTTGCCCCCAATCCAGGCACCCTAAAGCAGAAACAACCTACAGAACCCTGGGCAGTGGCCCTGGAGGGGGGCGAGGTGGGGAGAGGATTCTACAGCTTCACCCGGCCTATCACAAGTAGGTCAGGGACACCCTATCAAGGAGATCAACCCCTTCTTCCACTAAGAGAGGCAGTCACACAGTTCTACCCAAAAAAGCTCAATTTCAGTCAGCTCATGTACAAAGACAAAATTTAAAGAAAAGACATTTTTAGAAATATCTCTGTAGACCATATAAAAGTGCTGGTTATAGGAAAATCAAACACTTTTGATATTTAAAGTTTTTTCTTTTCATTATTTTGCTTGACCACTCGAATATAAAGGTCTCAATAAAATGTGTTTAACTCCCTCTGAGATTCATACCCCATGATCCTCCATTTTTATATGGCCAAATATCCTAAATCTGGTACTTGTAATAGCATACTCATGATTAATGCAAATTACCTTTTACACCACCAAATGATCCATAAGTCATATTGCAGGCTGTTCTCTGAAGATTATGTTCATACATCAATTTGATCTGATATTGGTTTCCATGTTCCACATTACCCAAGGTTCCTAAGGAGAAAAAAATTACAGAATTGCTTTGTATTTGTTTACATTTAAAAATATTCATTTCTTCTCATCCTCCATCCCAATTCTAAGTAATTCCATTTCAGTGAAATTTAAAATGACAAAGCACTAAAACAATGCGTATTAGGAATAATTAGCATACTGATGACACAGAATTCCAGCACAGTTAGAACAATTTAAGTCTTGGGTAGATTACACCATTAGATGAAATACCACCTTGGGTGACATTTCTTATCTATTTCCATTATGTTTGAGTAAAGTGTAATTATTTAAATAAAAACAGAACCATTCAATTTTAGTTCTGAAATAAATGAGGTCAAGTTCCTTATACTTAAACAATAATAGAGCAAAGACATGACTCAAAGTGTCTTAGAAAAAATTCCCCACACTTTCAAGCAATTCAGTTTCCTGTCCCAACTTTCAAAATACTCAAGCCCCTAATACACTATATCCTAATTTAATGGAGAGATATTCTAAAGTTTCCTTTAGCAAGTAAAGAGGACAATATGTTTTATTTGAAATCCTTGAAGAAGAATCTCCTTCAAAGCAAAGATACTTTTTCTGCATTTAATAGATCATATGTACTATAATTTCTTTCTATTTCTTTCCAAATTTGAAAAGATTCTTTTTTTTAATAAAGATTTTATTTATTTATTTGAGAGAGAGAGAACACGAGTGGGAGGGAGGGGCAGAGGAAAAGGGAGACTGAGCAAGAAGACTGATGCGGGGCTCGATCCCAGGACCCCAAGATCACAACTCGAGCTGAAGGCAGATACTCAAGCGACTCAGCCACCCAGGCACCTTGAAAAAGATTCCTTATATTTATTTTACTCTCTGGTTGTTAGGCTTTCTAGAGGACTTACAGCTGAAGCTATGTCCCAGTAACCAGGCAAGAACGTTATAGTTAAAAGAGGTGATAGAAAAAAAAAGGATTCAGAATGCAACTTTTTCCATTGAGCATCTTTGTCTTTCATTCAAAAATGCAAAATTTAAAGAAAAACTTAAAATATAAAGCAAATGAAACAGTCCCCAAACTGGATAGTATTAGATCATTAAAACAATCTAAACATATATGTCTATCTGTATGTATGTGTATACATATTTATACATGAGCATTTATTTTAGTCCAAAAGGTTTTACCAATGTACACTGAGGTTGTAAGAACCAAAATATTTCTATTTCCATTTTAGAAGTGAGGCAAGTACCCTAAGTTAAAAAAAAGTTTAAGGGACACCTGGGTGGCTCAGTCGGTTAAGGGTCTGCCTTCGATTCAGGTCATGATCCCAGAGTCCTGGGATCAAGTCCCACATCAGGATCCTTGCTCAGTGGGGAGCCTGCTTCTCCATCTGCTTGCCATTCCCCCTGCTTGTGCATGCGCTCTCTCTCTCTCTGATAGATAAATAAGTAAATATTTAAGAAATTTCCCCCCAAATCACACAGCTGGTAAAGGACAAAGTACTCAAAGTAGGTCTTTAGAGTTAGCACCATATAACCTGGTGCCTGGATGTCCATCATTTTACAACTTGGAAAAAACTTGGTAAGCCAATGACAATTTTCCTAAATAAACCAGTCATCAAAAAACATCATTTCCACCTCCACCTTTCTTAGCCTGGCCTTTTCTTCATTTGGAAGGTGAAGGGTTGAAAGAGAAAACTAACGGGAGAATCTCCTGGAGGAAAATCACTTCTCTGATTTATGCCCCTAAAAATGGGAACAACAGACTTCACATACCAGTAGGATAATAAACAAAGAGAAAGACTCAAATTTGCCTGCTCACCCTGATAGATGAAACCTTTGTGAAATCTAAATGGTAGTAAAATCAGTAAGGTCCAGGGAAACTGAGGGGTAATTGCAACCACATGGGCCAAAAAAAAAGAAAGAAAAGAAAAAAAGAAACACACACACACTAAATAACTCACAGCCTTAACCTTAGGAGAGGTCTAGCCTCCAAGAAACCAGAAAAAAAAGTTCCAAGAAACTTGGAAATTTGGTCCCTACAGAAATTACAAATTTCATCCTGTACCTAAAACCAAATCAACTTCTCTGAGTAAGGAATGCACTTACACATGTTTGCTAGCTGAAAGGTCAGTGAACACAGGGGTCAGCATTCAATACTTAGACAAACTTGGCATGAAATGACACTAGGATTTGTGTTCTGAAAAAGCTCCAAAGGCAGTAGTAATCTTCAGATTTCAGGTAATTGCACTTTAAAACTTAATAATGCACCTACGGAGAACAGAAGACAATTTGTCTTCCTTAGATACTACTTTGGAATAAAGGTAGTATCTGAAAAATATAAAATTTCTGACCATTTTTTCCTAGAGAAGCATCGATGACACAAGATTAAAATTACTTATACACAGGTTTTGTCCTGGGATATACAGATTGAATATAGCAAGTGTATCTCTATGAATACAGTCCATGTATAGCTAAAATTAATATGAAGTTTCATTGGGGTGCCTGGGTGGCTCAGTCATTAAGCATCTGCCTTTGGCTCAGGTCATGATCCCAGGGTTCTGGGATCAAGGCCCGCATCGGGCTTGCTGCTCTGCGGGAAGCCTACTTCTCCCTCTCCCACTCCCCTTGCTTGTGTTCCTGCTCTCGCTCTCTCTCTCTCTCTCTGTCAAATAAATAAATAAAATCTTTAAAAATACATATATATGAAGTTTCATCAATTAGAAAGTAAAATGAATATTAGAACATTGATGCTATTGGCCTTATTTAAACACGATTTGATTTAAACAAAAAATTCTCTGGAAAAATCAAAGGTCCCTTGACAACAGTTTTTGGTGCAATTTTAGATAACTGTGGAGAAATCTAATGAAGTTAAATGAAATAAAAACCATTACAGAGTAAATTAAAAGGTTCATTGTGTTAAATAACCAAATTAGATTATATAAGCCTATCAAAAGTAAAGAACCACATCTTTTTGCCCACTCACAGCAAACATTAAAATTCTATAAATATGTCAAATGCTTAGCAAATGCTTGCTGAAGTACATAATTTTTGGAAAAGAATATTTAAGAGAATATAATCAGTATGGCTTACGCTCATACATCTGTAACCATTTACTCAAAAACTGAAGCCCATCAGAAAGGAATCTGAAATGCCATGTGATGCTTTTCCTTTAGGTATGATAAGGTGGGCTAACTTCATTTCAGCAACACCTTGCTATTTCTCTATATTAAGCATGCAATTGATAACATATCACCCACCAAAAAGAGGTCAGCACAGCGGCCTGACTATGAAGGGTTGTTTGGTGTGTCCAGGAGGTCTCCTCTAGTATGCCTCAAATCTTTTCTTAGAAGCACACAGCATAAAAAGAAACAAAAACATATTTGGGGAGGGAGCAGTCAGAGGTGAGAATGTCAAGTTCAGCTAACACTTTCATCTGTTGACACCAGCGGTTTTACTTAAACTAAAAAATGTTTACGCTTGCCCTGTTACAGTAAAAGCTAGGTAAAAGTTCAGTCTGGAACCTCAAGAAACATATTCAAGAGAACAAAAATATTAACTTCCCTGCTTCTCAATTCAAGCCAAGCCAGAAAAAATATACAAATTGTCAGCCTCCAAATATCATAAGAGGCTGAAGAAATGAGAGACAGAATAGGGAAGTGAGGTGGGACATAAGGGACTGTAGTTTAGAGAACTCTTTATACCCAGAGAATACAAAGCTTGCAAATGAATACAAAGAAGAAAAGAGCAATAAAATCACCATTCCCATGACAAATAACTTTCATTTTCAACACTAATTTGAAGGAAAATACCAATGTCCCATAAACAAGTTGTGACCAAACATGCCAGTTTCTTTCAGCAAGTCTTTTTGATAAACATACACTTTATCACTAATCTATTATGCCCTATGCCCCAGGGAAACCCTAGAGGTTTCTGTCTTTCTGGGCCATCACTCAAATGGGACCAGGGAAGGCCAAGAGTCTTACCTAATTTCTAGTTTGTAGGATTCTTCCCTCTCCTGCCCTCTTAGAACCTCCAGAAGGGACCAATTCTCCAAGAAGTATTCAGGGGTAACTGTGCACAGGTTCCCCTCCTCCATGTCCTGTGAAACCCAGTTAATAGTAACACCTCACAGTTAACAGCCTTATGATGGAAAACAGAGGAACAACTAGATGCATGCAGGAAAGTAGCCTATATCACATCTTCTCCATTTATTCTGGAACACTAAATATTTGCCCTATCACTAGGAAAAGCAACATTTTTTACCACGAAACCAGTGGGAGTGTTTACCAATGACAGAGAGGTACTATGTTGGGCTTCTGACTTATAAATGGAAAAGTGGAAAAGAAAATGAAAGAAGGAAGAATAAAAATAACACACAGTAATAAAGAGCCACTACCAATTGCCTCAGCACTACCCAAAAATTAGTTCACTCACACAGTCAACATATGCCTACCATATACCATACGCCAGGTTACCAAGCCTGCCTTCAAAATCTAATAGAACTTCACCCCCAAAAAGAGACTACTTAAGAATATCCAGCTCAGGGGCACCTAGGTTGCTGAGCTGGTTGAGCGTCCGACTCTTGCTCAGCTCAGGTCTTGATCTCAGGGTCATGAGTTCAAGCGCTGCATTGGGCTCCACACTGGGTTGAGGGTATATAAATATACACATATAAATACAGTAAAGACAAATCATTACTCAAACTGAAAGCAAAATACAAAGAAAGCCCAAATAAGAGAATGAGTATGAAAAATTCAAATCCTAGAAGCTAATATTTAGAGCAAACTCCAAAGAACACCTCTTGTATAAGGAACAGATGCCCAAACAATTAGCTTTATTGTACCCATAAAAAAATTTCCCCAATATTGACATCCATGAAAATAACTCAGCTTGAACTAAAATGTATCTAATTACTACAAAAATTTTTAAGTTACCTTTTATATTTAATAAGGATCAAAATGCTGAAACCAAACTATAATTAACTGCTATACTGGTACCTAACGAACAGTGTCAGAGAATGACAAGTGCCTTAAGGCAGGCTGAGTAAAAACAACCAAAAGCCAAGAAATTTGAACTGCAAAGAGAAAACACTTAAGGTTCATCAAAGAAAAAGTACTTTAAACCACCATGACTCTCAGCATCTAATGAATTTTGTTGTTGCTATTAAACATTTCCTAAAACCCAAGTATCCGGGATAAAAGGCACCGCATAAGGAATACAGTCAATGGTAATGTAATAGCGTTGTATGGTGACTGATCGTAGCCACACTTATGGCGAGCACAGCATAATGTATAGAGAAGTGGAATCACTATGCTGTACACCTGAAACTAATGTAATATCGTGTGTCACAGCTATGCTTTAATAAAAAATAAATAAAAATTTTTTAAAACACTCAAGTATCCTAAGTATACAGAATTGGCCTCTATTAGTCACAGACAATCCTGGACACAATTCCTGAGAAGGAGATTTCAAGGAATCCTCTACTAGAAATTTAAATATGCATATAAATAGCAAACCAAAAAAAAAAAAAAAATGTAATAGCCTAAGTACCTGAAAAAATAAATGAACAAGGGAAAATGTTAACCAAGATAAGAAAATCTTCAACCAAATGTTTTGTGTGTTCTCTAGCAAGTGAACATAAGTGAGTATCTATTCTTACATAACATTAAGAGTTTTTAAATTAAGGTTTTCTAATACAAATTTTACATTAGAAAAAAACGTTTCTTACCTGAGATAGAATAGACACAAAGTTTTCTAGAATGCAACACAGCCAAATGAAGCATTTCAGTACCTCTGAAAAATGGGAAAAGTTTTAAGTTTAAATATCAATTTCAGATGTAACAAAAAAAATTATAAAATATTTTTAAAAGAGACTATAACCACAACATACCATCAGTAAACTAAAAATTTACTACATAACTTTCAAAACTGAAAAATAAATAACAACAAACACCCACTTTGACAATCCCAGAGGCTCAAGGACTCTGCCTCAAGGAACTAACTGCCTGAAGTCACTGGAGCCTCCCAGGAGAAGTCGCATCTGAGGCCTCTTCATGAGGGCTCTCCAGTAATACAGAGATCCAAGTTCTGGCCCTGTCTCTCTGGGTAATTAACCTATGACCTTGGGCAAGTTACTTAATCTCTCTGAGCCTGTTTCCCCCTCCGGAAAATAAGAGGTTTCAATTAAATGAAATAAAATCATGCGACAGCACCTTGTAAAGTATAAAGCACCACAGAATGCTAATCATTATTAGTAAATGGCATATGTCACTTCCAGCTCAGAAATTTTATTAAAGGCACTGAAAATATTTCAGTTTGGACTAAACTGCCACTATCACCAATACACTTCTCAGCCCCTATCAAGTGGTTTCCAAGACATAACACAGTCTAGAAATCCTAAGTCCAGTCTTCAAGATCAGGTCAGTGGATAGAAATGAGTAAAGGGTGTAAATGGCTGTGGTCTGCTGCAGAGTAGGGCCAGACTAGAGGAAGTAACTACTACTCAGTTCTGGGCATGTGGTCAAATCTCCACATTTTTTCAAGAAAACCCAGAAAGCAGGGATTTTATGTGAAATCTCCAGTTCTTAAATACTGGCAACTCTTTTAAATTTAAAACACATCTGCAAGCAGTCCTCCAGTGTACGACATCTGATACAGACTCTGTTTGTTCTAAACTAGAAAGACTATAAATGAAATCCGAAGACCTGGATTGGGGTCCTGACGGTGCACCTTGGTATCTGTGTAATCATTTAACCTTTCAGAGTGTTAGTCTCTCATTTACAAAATAAGAATTATATTAGATAATACCTGCAAAACATCGTTATAATGAATGTAAATGCTCACCATTCACTCTACTACCAGAAAATGCAAATATATATACAACTATCACATACTCAATACTGACTTCAAAAAAATTTTGCACACTCAAAACAATTTTTCTATCATGCACAGGAAAAGAACATTATGTCATAGAAAGATAACAGAGTATGGAGTCAGATAGACCTAGGTCTAAATCCTGGCTGTGTGACCTAAAGCTCTGAGCTCTAGCTAGTTTCCTTCTCTTTAAATACAGATCACATCTTATAGATAAGATTAATGAGACAGTACTAGTTAGTTAATACTAGTACACTATCCACTCATTAATGTTAACCCCCTCCCTTCCAACAAGTGACCACATAGATAAAAGCTATACTTAGGACTACTGAACAGAATGATCGTGACAGCACCTCACTCTTTTAAAAAATGAAAAGATAGGGCGCCTGGATGGCTCAGTTGGTTAAGCGACTACCTTCGGCTCAGGTCATGATCCTGGAGTCCCGGGATCGAGTCCCTCATCAGGCTCCCTGCTCAGCAAGGGGTCTGCTTCTCCCTCTGACCCTCTTCCCTCTCGCGCTCTCTGTCTCTCATTCTCTCTCAAATAAATAAATAAAATCTTTAAAAAAAAATGAAAAGATAAAAATGCTTTTTTTAGAGGCAAGAATCCTTCTGTCTCCTTACTTTATAAATCTATCATGCTTAATATATGCTAGGTATACAACAGGCACCTAATCATCATCTACTTTTAGATGGAGTAGATATTTACCAACCACGTCAGACACAAAATCTCTCTGATCCAGCCTATCACAGTGCATCAAAGTCCTACCTCATGCCCTGCCTATAGCATCCATGAAACACCTTCCCATCAGAATAAAACATCACTAGAAGGAGGCTAATGTTCAAGAATTGTTGTTCAGATTTTTCTAGCAAGAGTCAAGGCCCTGAATAAATGGTAATTGTGGACAGTAAATTATGACAAACAAATGTAGTGAGTCAAAATCCAGAGCTCAGGGTACTCCCAGACTTAGGAAGGCAAAGGGAATTTAAAAAAAAAAAAAAAAGGTAAGGAATAATAAGACCACCTCTATCTATACAACTTTTCACAATACATACTTTTATAATGATTAAGAAACATAGGCTCAATTTTAAGAAAATTCATGTATGAAAATAAGATAAAATCAGCAGTATCATCAGGAAATAAAAAGCAGACCTATTACACAAAATGCAAACTAATAAACAGCTTCCTAAAATAAATTAGTTTTAAAAATAAAGTATTTTGAAACAAAGCTCTTGTAAAAGTTAGACTTACTTTGTGGATTGAGCTGGCTTCTTTTAAGAAACTAAAGACCTTTCTACACCAAATAAGTGCAGTAATTCATTTTAAAGCTTCAAAGTAATTTGTCAAATACCATAACTGCTACTTTGTCTAATTATTTAAACATTTATATAACCTAGGCAATTAGTGCTTTAAGTAAGTGAATAGTTTCTATTTCTTTATTTATTTTAAATAAATAAAGCTTTTAAAAGCTTATCTCTTTTCCTTTAAACTTCTGATAAACTTCTGGCATGTTAGGTCTGTTACCA
The DNA here is from genome assembly GCF_029215605.1 of Mirounga angustirostris. NCBI lineage: Eukaryota > Metazoa > Chordata > Mammalia > Carnivora > Phocidae > Mirounga > Mirounga angustirostris. The sequence continues at coordinate 43,547,216 of NW_026991720.1, forward strand.
TAAAATGAAGTCCTAAATTATTCTCATAAATCTGCAGGTTTCCATATAAAAATATATATATATTCATCCAGTACATGAGGAACACCCAGGTAACAGTAATCAGAAAATATATTTAACTCATGGATAACCTTTTTTTATTTAAGCGTCCACAAAAATGACACAATCAGGGAATGACATACTCCAAGTAAGATAAAATGTCACAATTAAGGAGCTATACTTACGAAACAAACTTCCCTACTTCCACTTGCAATATTGGATCTCGTAGATGCACTTCTAGAAGCAAATCTTCAGCTTGAGTTCCATCTCCTGTTTTTACAGGATGGGGGTTAAAGATTCTTAGGTATCCCATAAAGCTACCCACAATTATTTTATCTGTAGAGAGATGTTTTTAAAAGATATAAGAAGAAACAAACATTAGCAACAAAATGTCTTTGGAAATAAACTTTCTAATGTCTAAAAGAAAAATTTAAAAATTAAAACAATCAAGTGTTGCTTCATATACAAAGGCTAATCTGCCAGCGGATGACATAATTAAAATGAACTTATTTTAATGACATAGCTTTTCAAAAACAACTTTTTTTATATCACCAATATTCAAGCATACTAATATATTATGTGTTTTTCCTTTTTTTTTTTTAAGATTTTATTTATTTATATGAGAGAGAGAGGGAGAGAGCACATGAGAGGGGGAGGATCAGAGGGAGAAGCAGACTCCCCACCGAGCAGGGAGCCTGATGCGGGACTTGATCTAGGGACTCCAGGATCATGACCTGAGCCAAAGGCAGTCGCTTAACCAACTGAGCCACCCAGGTGCCCCTATTATGTGTTTTTCCTAAGCCTTGCTTTGGTGTCAGTAGTTATAATTTAACTCAGTCAAAGCAAGTCCTTTCACAAAAGACTAGTATAAGGTTGTACACTGATTTCATCATAGAGTGTCAACTCTACAGCTGTCGAAATCATTGTATTAAAAAGAATTCTGAGCCCTCACCAGACAGAATGCTCTGATGAACAACGTCTGTACTTGGACACAAGAGGGGGAAATGGTAAGATAGGTGTTGTGGGTTGAATTGTGCCCCCACGCCAAAAAAAGATATGCTGAAATCCTAACCCCCAGTATCCATGACTTTATTTGGAAATAGGGTCTTCACAGATGTAATCAAGTTAAGATGAGGTCACACTCAATTAGGTGTGCGATAAAACTCTCTTATAAGAATAGAAAGTGGGGTGGGGGGTCGGCCTGGGTGGTGCAGTCAGTTGAGTGTCCAACTCTTGGTTTTGGCTCAGGTCATGATCTCAGGGTGGTAGAATCCAGCTCCCAGTCGGGCACCGCACTCAGTGCAGAGTCTGCTTGAGACCTTCTCCCTCTCCCTCTGCCCCTCCTCTCTGCGCTCGCTCTTTCTCTCTCTCTCAAATAAATAAAATCTTTAAAAAAAAAAAAAAAAAAGGAAGGAAGAAGGAAGGGAGGAAAGGGAGGGAGGGAGGGAGGGAGGTGGGAGGGAGGGAGGGGGGTGGGAGGGAGGAGAATGCCATGTGAAGACATTTAAGGAGAAGATGATCATGTGGCAATGGAGACAGTGATTAGAGTGATAAATCCACAAGCCAAAGAATGCCTGGGACTACCAGAAGCTGGAAGAGGCAAAGAGGGATCCTAGAGGCTTCAGGGGTAGGATGGCCCTGCCGACACCTTGATTTTCGACTTCTAGCCTCTAAAAACTGTCAGAATAAATTTCTGTTGCTTTAAGCCACTCGATTTGTGGTACTTTGTTATGGCAGCCCTAGGAAACTAATACTTTAGGTGTCAGTTTTGAAATTGCTGTATTAGTATAGAATATTGACTTTTTCCATCTGCTTAGAAGTAGGAGTTCTACATACTTTTTTTTTTTTTTTTTTTTTTTTAGATTTTATTTATTTATTTGACAGAGAGATAGACAGAAGAGCACAAGCAGAGGGAGTGGCAGAGGGAGAGGGAGAAGCAGGCTCTGCACTGAGCAGGGAACCCAACGCGGGACTCGATCCCAGGACCCTGAGATCATGACCCGAGCCGAAGGCAGACGCCCAACCATCTGAGCCACCCAGGCGCCCTGGAGTTCTACATACTTATTTGCTGAGAGCTTATCGCATGCCAACTAATGGTCTCTGTAACTTTTATGTATTAACTCATTAAATCCTCATAAGAACCATATGAGAGAGGTACTATCCTAAGAATTTCAATCCTGAATAGAGACACCAGGAATCCGCTGCTAGATGATCTGATGGCAGACCCCAGGAGTTCTATACAGTCTCTAGAGCCATGCTGTTCCCATCCCCTGCTAAGGTTTGGCCAATTAAACTCTTCCTGCATTTGGGAGATCTATGCCACTCTCACTCCAATCCCTCTTTTATTTATATTTATCAGAGTTGTTTCCTATAACTTGTGACCCAAAAAAAAAATTTCGGAAAGAAATTGGCAGCAGAGAATAAACTGCAGGTACCAATTCCTGCAGGAATATTTGGAAATTGGTTCTTGAGTTGAGTTGGGACACAAAGCAGTAAGACTCTAGGCAGGGTTAAATAACAATAAAATTGTACACGGTGACAGATGGTTAATCAAGTTAACCCTCCAGGCAAATGGGACCCTGTGCCCACTGCAGGTGACACTCTGGTGGACTGGATAGCTGCTGCCCTAGGCCAACTCAACAGGAAGGAGGAATGCCAAACCATATATAAGATGGCTTTTCTAAGAGCACTGGATAATTTAAAATAAGAGAATGATAAGTTTAAACCTCAAAATTTCCATCTCAGGGTAAAGAATAAAATTCAGGGTCCTTGGGACTCTGCAGAAAGAATTTCTTTCTTCTTATATCTGTGAGGCTTAACCACTAAGAATCTACTTCAGGGACTGATTCTGTAGGTTTTAAATTACAGTAACAAATGAGTATGCATAAAAGCAAAGATATTCATCACAAAGAATGGGATTACAATGTTACATAATGAGGTTACTAGCAAAGTCTAGAAGGCTTGGATATACTTAAACCTCCAAACTTTTCTAAAACACTCCTCACTGAGCTTCCTATGTATCCCACCACGCCCTAATCCCTATTTCACTTACTAAATAACCAAGATTCAACTTCAACACAGCCCTTTCTTCAGAGATAAGAGGAAGCCAGGATGGCGAAGTCCACCTGGTGACAATTTAACCCCTAGAATCAAAATGTGTAAGTATGAGTATTAAAATAGTAGAACTTTTGGGGCGCCTGGGTGGCTCAGTCATTAAGCGTCTGCCTTCGGCTCAGGTCATGATCCCAGGGTCTTGGGATCGAGCCTCGTGTGGGGCTCCCTGCTCCACGGGAAGCCTGCTTCTCCCTCTCCCACTCCCCCTGCTTGTGTTCCCTCTCTTGCTGTGTCTCTCTCTGTCAAATAAATAAATAAAATCTTAAAAAAAAAAAACAGTAGAACTTTTATAGTAACCAGATCTCAGGTAACCGTCTAATTCTCACAGATTTTAAGCTATGATTAATGGGATCCCCAGGAATGAAATGAATGACTCATTAAGACCCTTTTTTTCACAGTGGTTCATTTTTGTTGTTGTTGTTAGAGTAGTATTCAATTTTAAGAAGGTCCTATAATGTGTTTGTCAAACTCAAGCCTTTTTTGAAATCTATAACCAAAAATATTACAGGTCCCTGAAAAAGACTAACTCAAGCCACCACACAGACAGTCATGGCATCTCACCCATTTCCACAATGAAGTCAATTTACAGACTCAGAGTCCCTTGAATAAAGACAATACAGTGCACAGATGTTGCTGTAACACCACACATGTCTAATATAAAGTTTCCTCAGATCCTTCTCTACAGGACAAGTACTTATTTATCCAGGTACACTGAGGAAAGGGAAATACCCAAACTTTGTGAGAATACTGAATATTGGCTCTGAGTTACTACTAAATCGGGAAGCCTAGAAATATACTGTTGTTGCTAATTATGGAGACTCAGTGATAAATGAATTTTTTAACTTAGTTCACCCAGTGGGAGAGCAAAGCCAGCCTATGATTTCTCACCCAGTTTCTGAAAGTTTAAAGGAAATGTATTTTCACAGAAAATAGTAGAACATCCTTTTGGTTCCCTAACATGTACATGAAGGATATTATATGGGGAGAGCTATATGGAAGCCAATGGAACTCTATCTCCCCATCAGGGAGAAAAATCAAAATCAGTACCACAGGTAGGGGTGCCTGGGTGGTTCAGTTGGTCCGACTCTTGGTTTCAGCTCAGGTCTTGATCTCCAGGTTGTGAGTTCAAGCCCTGTGATGGGCTCCACGCTGGGCATGGAGCCTACTTAAATACATACATGCATACATACATACACACACACATACATACCACTGCTAGGCCTGATTTGGGGTAGTTTTCAAAATTCAATGCCAAAAAGCGTTAATATGCATATGTGGTGATTCCTACCACATCCCTATTTAATAACCAAATCTGTCAATATTCAAGTTTAATGGGTCTTATAGAGAGAGTTAGGGTTGATCAGTATAACTTAAAGAGTAATCCCAAATTCTTCTATTATTCCACATCTTGTCTTTCTTGGAGCCAACTAATACAATCCATCTACTTGAATACAGTTTTAGATCTTAATAATGCATTTCTCCTTTCTAAACAGAAAGAGTTTGCTTTCACGGGACAGGAATAGGCATATATCTTTAAATGTACTGCCACAATCCAATCTGCAGAAACCAGGACTACCTCATCATCATCTCTTAAGCGCCAAATGATGCTGAAAGAAATATGAGTGAAGCCCAGGGATCTCCAAGGATCCTCCCCCACACTGTCTGGATCAGTAGTAAATGAAACTACTACAGTCCTCTTTAGGCAAGCATTAATGTACTACATCCCTCAGGAATACAGGCCTAGACCAATTCTCTGGTCCCTCCATCTCCACTCAAGACCAAGAGCCCTAACCAGACAGAAGGTAGTAAAAAAAAAAAAAAAAAAAAAAAGTAAGTAGCATAGTTACACAGCCCAGTAACCAGATACAAAACAGAAGGTATCCCTCCAATATGACTTCTTTAAGTTACCATACAATTTTTTCTACTCCTCCATCTTAATTTTAAAATTTTTCCTTCTCTCCCTCAACTATTATATATAAGTTTGGATAGAGATTGTATATACCACTGAGTCTAGAGGCAGCACAATATTGGAACGTGATCATGACTAAATGACAAGGGAAAGGGATATCACCCAAAGATCCTGGACTTGCAGAGTTGGGGCTCCCTGAAAGTGCCTCTGAAGCAGCAGGTGTGCATGGTTCTTATCTCCCAATGCAGATGAGTAACAGCACATGCTTGTGGAGCTGTACAAGGGACAGTTGCCCCTTGTGAGACATAAATGCTGAGTAGCTAAAAGATAAACGTAGTAGCTATTTTTCAGTCAGCTTTATGTGTTTTCCACTTAAGATTCTTGCAGTAAACTCTCCTCCAGACCACAGGCTGGCATGGAATCTAAATTGCACCACTCAGACTCTCCTACTCACTCCCACTTCTTACTATCTGTCTCTCCCACAAATCTGAATCTTGAATTGAGAAGAACAGGAAAGTAAGTACCACTTTAAATTCATGGAGTCTAATTTCAACTGGGATCTCAAGATTAGTAAGGAATCCTTCTATGTATCAAGTTGGCTTTGCCTAAAACAATTTCAAGATGCCTAATACCACCTTTCCTCTCTCTGATCACTCCAAAGAAAAGTAGGGGTCATTATTGTCTCAACTTCCCAAACTGACCTGCAAATTTCTCTTCATCTGTATCTATTCTTACCCTCTTGCCTTCTGTCACAGTGAAAAAAAAAAGTTCTCACACCTTCCATCTGCACACCTGATCCCATCTCTGACTGTCTTCTCTGGATCCCTGCTCTATTTTTTTTTAAAGATTTTATTTATTTATTTATTTGAGAGAGAGAATGAGAGAGAGAGAGCAGGAGAGGGGGGAGGGTCAGAGGGAGAAGCAGACTCCCTGCCAAGCAGGGAACCTGATGCGGGACTCGATCCCGGGACTCCAGGATCATGACCTGAGCCGAAGGCAGTCGCTTAACCAACTGAGCCACCCAGGCGCCCTCTATTTTTTTTTTTAAGATGTTATTTTTAAATAACCTCTATACCCAACATGGGGCTCAAACCTACAACCCTGGGATAAAGAGTCACATGCTCCACCAACCAAGCCAGTCAGATGCCCCATCCTTGCTTTAATATATCCTTTATGCTATACATTGAATTTTTCCCACTTCTTGGGGCGCCTGGGTGGCTCAGTGGGGCGCCTGGGTGGCTCAGTCGTTAAGCATCTGCCTTCAGCTCAGTTCATGATCCCAGGGTCCTGGGATCGAGCCCCGCATCGGGCTCCCTGCTCGCCGGGAAGCCTGCTTCTCCCTCTCCCACTCCCCCTGCTTATGTTCCCTCTCTCGCTGTCTCTGTCGAATTTTTCCCACTTCTCTTTACCCTACATTACCGTCAGTCATCATCCTCCATGCTTCCTTTCACAGCTAAGTTTCTTTAAAGGGCCATAAACACTCAGTCTTCCCTACCTCCTACTCCTTCAGTCACTGCAAATCTAGATTTTGTTACCATTGTGCCCACTCATCCACCCTCATGGAGAACACTAATGAATGACTTGTTGCTAAATGGCATGGAAACTTCAGTCTTCGTGTCACTAAACCTTGCCTCCCAGGTACCAGCCCAACTAGTTCTGCCTCTCTGCCTGCCTTTCTCAGAATCTATTACTGTCTACCCTTCCCAAACCTCCCCCTTTAATGCTTGTATTCTTCAGGTTATGGTCTTAAGATTCTTTCCATCTTATTCCACTTTCTTTCCCCGTGCATTTTCACACATTCTCAGGGCTTCAAATACAACCAGTATATGGCTCACTTCAAAATCACTACCACTGGGGGGCGGGGGGGCGCAGGGGGCGCCCGGGTGGCTCAGTCGTTAAGTGTCTGCCTTCAGCTTGGGTCATGATCCCGGGGTCCTGGGATCAAGCCCCATGTCAGGCTCCTTGCTCAGCGGGAAGCCTGCTCCTCCCTCTCCCGCTCCCCCTGCTTGTATTCCCTCTCTCACTATGTCTCTCTCTGTCAAACAAATAAATAAAATCTTAAGAAAAAAAATGTCTAAAAAAAAATCACTACCACTGGGGCACCTGGGTGCCTCAGTCAGTTAAGCGACTCTTGATTTTGACTCAGGTCAAGATCTCAGGATCATGAGATAGAACCCCGCATCGGGCTCTGTGTTAGGCATGGAGCCTGCTTAAGATTCTCTCTCTCCCTCTCCCCCCTGCCCCCATCCCCTGCTCCATGTGCACTCTCTAAAAAAAAAAAATTAAATTAAAATAAAATAAAATATCGCTACCTCTATTCTGCCTACTAGACATTCCTATCTCAAATAGAGCATGTCCCAAACTGCTCTCATTTACCTTCCATTCTATAAGATCAATGGGAATTATTCTTAAACTGTTATGTGTCATCCTTCAACTTTGGAGCTTATCAAAAATGCAGACACCTAAGCCCACCCTTCCAATCCACCTACCTTTGGGAAATATGGCCTTATAGGAGCTATAAATCTGAGATAGAAAATCTTCATATATAACAATCACCCCAGAATATGATGATACTGCACGGTGGTCCAAGCTTTGAGAAATGATAGGTGATATTTTTTCTATGTGGGACACACATATGAAGTGATTTTTGTATAGTACCCTTGGGAAAACAGAGGAGGCTTCTCACAGCTGGCCATAAATTGGGAGGAAGCAAACTGGTAACCCATTGCTAGCACCCCAGTGAAGAGCTCTAATAGAAATGATGAGTGAACAGTAAGTTATACAGACAATCAATCAGGATAGTTTCTAACCAAATTGAGCTTTAGATAGTTTGGACAAAAATGGGTTTGAAATTGTTCTCTTTGGCATATATTTTTATAGCCTGAGTATTCTGTCTTGCCAAATAATAAGGGAATCATAAGTTTTAACAAACAGGCAGGAGACAAAGCTGATAATCTTTGAGGAACCTCTCAGGACACCCTCTGAGTAGAAGACCTTCCCATCTCCTATCAGTGGGAGGGCAGGGCCCAGATTTTCCTTAGAAACAATTTAGGTGCTCAGTACAGCTTAGTACCTCCCATTCTTCTGTGCCAATATAATTTTCTCCTTTCACCTTGCCACCAAGATTCTACTGTTTTTGTTATACACAAGAGAAATAAAATAAAGAAAATGTAAGGAGATAATATTCATACACATTGAATGAAAGAATGATTGTAAGTTTTCTTTTTAAGAGGCCAACGACTATCCGGATTACAAAAAAGAAAAGAAGAAGCTCATGACTATAAATCATTAAAACCAAATATAAGTTTCAAATAGCAATGATACAGAACTACAATGTTTTAGAGACCACTTCAAAAAATATGAAGATGCAAAGAGAAACAAATATATAAGACAGAATGCTATTTCTAGTATCATAATATGAAAATGAAAGTAATGATTTAATAATTGTTTTCTATCAACAAATAGAGCTAGAATAACTTTTCCATTCTGGTATGAATGGCTTTCAGATTTAAAATTTTTTTTAAATATAATTTTCCTTGAAAATAATTTCTAAAAATACTTCAAAATTAAAAATATTTTAGTAGCTCTACCTAATTTTGCAAAAAAATGAAAACAAATTTTGCAACAAATGAAAACAAATTAAATATTACCTTGTAATATTTTTCCAGTTCCAAGTCATATGACAGAATCAACACAAACCAGAAAAACACAAAGAGCGAAACAGAAGTAAGAACTATATTTATCAGTCTGCTACCTAAATATTATAAGGAAAACTACCTTCAAAATTAGGGCATAATTATGACAGTTCACTTAAGTTCTATAAGTACACTTTAAAGTGAATAAGTACACTTTAAAAAACGAAGTCATTTTTATTTTATGTCTGTAAAGCTTTCCTCCAAGAGGCATGGCCATAAGTTGCTTACCTTGTCCATTTCCAGTATTGTCAATGTCAGCCAAACACAAACAGCCTTGATCAAATTCTTCTTTTTCTCCCAAAACAGTAGACCACCAATCACGGGCTTTAAATAAAGACATTTTCGTTCACTATAAAAAGAAAGCATTTATTTATAGTAAAAATCTACTTCACACCATGAATTATAAATCAATTATCTCAGGGCGCCTGGGTGGCTCAGTTGGTTAAGCGACTGCCTTCGGCTCGGGTCATGATCCCAGGGTCCTGGGATCGAGCCCCACATCGGGCTCCTTGCTCAGCGATGAGCCTGCTTCTCCCTCTCCTACTCCCCCTGCTTGTGTTCCCTCTCTCGCTGTCCCTCTCTCTGTCAAATAAATAAATAAAATCTTAAAAAAAAAAAAAATCAATTATCTCTTAAAGCATAGCAAATTAAACTTGGACAATGTTAAGAAAAACATTTCTGAATTTAAATTTAATTTTTTATATTTTGCAGAAATGTGCGAAACCACAAATCCAAACAACTGGAAACATGATCAGATATTTTGCAAAGCCGTTGGAGAGTCAGTCTGAAAAATTTTATACATAAATGTTGGGCCAATTCTTTCTTCTGGAACATTTGGTAGAGAATGACACGAAGTATCAAAAAATATTCTTTGGAGGATCAAGATTCAAATTCTAACAGCACTAATTAGTACATAATTCCTTAGCAAAATACCTGATTTTCCTTCATTTTGGTCTTTGGAAAGACCACAGCATCTCTTGTCACAATGGATTGCTGAGAAGAGCAAATGAGTTCAAATGACTAACACTGGAACTGATACATTACAGGTACTCAAAAAGCATTCACACACTTTCCCCATTCTAACTGTAGAAAGGCAAAGTGGAAGAGGGAAATTCACACCAAAACACAACCAGGAAAACTGAGTGTACAGGCATTTATACCACTATATCGCTAACCACCTGTGACTCAGGCAACCCATAAAATCTCCCTCTACTTTGATTCCTCATCTAGAATGAGGATATGCCAGCCACATCTACCATTGATATTGATATAGTAAATGTGAAAGCCCATTGGACTTCTTGAATTACAACACAAACATCACACACCCTGGGATTCTATGGAAGTTCATTTATCCAACATAAATGAGCCTTTTCTTCATGCTACACTGCTTTAAATAATTGTTAGGAAATGCAGTCAATTTTCCTTATTCAAAGACATTCCATTCTATAAGGCTGTAGCAAACCTTAGCAAATACTGAACTTCTAGCAAATACTGAACTACTTTTCCTAGGGGAAATAGAAAGTTAGGCTCCTGTGAGCCTCTAGTCACAATATTTTCATGAACCAATCAATACATAACTTTGTTTTTTATGTGTCTCTGTTTAAAGATACTTTATTTAATATACTGTTGATTCACGAACATTCAAGCTCAACAGTCAACAACACTATAACTCTTACTTGAAGGAAGCTTATCTGATACATATATTTTCTCTATAAGGTACATAGCAACCTTCTCACACTTAGGAACATTAGACAGCCCTTCACCACTACATTTGGGGACCTTTTTAAGTAACAAAAATTTTAAAAAACAAATAAATAAACCCAAACCACAGAGATGTAGAAAACATGGCACTAAGTAGACCATGAAAAGGATACTTGTATATAGTATAATAGCTGAAACAAGTAGGCAGTTACTGTGGATGATATCTGCTGGAATATGTGCGTCAAGTGACTCAAATTTTTTGCCACTCTATGCATGATTATGAATGACCCAAAAGCACCATGAGTATTGATTTTGGTATTACAAATAAATTTTAGCAAATAGGTAAACTCACAACTAGGGAATCTGCAAATAATGAGGATCAACTATACATTTAAAAAAATGTAGGGCATCTGAGTGGCTCGGTTGGTTAAGTGTCTGCCTTCGGTTCAGGTCATGATCCCAGGGGCCTGGGATAGAGCCCCACATTGGGCTCCCCTGCTCTGTGGGGAGCCTGCTTCTCCCTCTGCCTCTGCCTGCCACTCCCCCTGCCTGTGCTCTCTCTCTCTCTCTCTGTCAAATACATAAATAAAATCTTTAAAAATAAATTAAAATTTAAATTTAAAAATGTAAATCAATCTGCTTCTTAAAGTAGGCCTTCCACATAGGCTAATCACAGAAAGCAAGACCACTTGCTTTCATTAAGTTGGCCAAGAAATTAGCTGAGAATCATGTGGTGGTGAAAACTGTAGACTCTGGAGAAGGTCAGTGTGAATTTGAATCCGTGTTCCATACAAACCATGAAATCAGTGGAGGGTTACTAAAAGTCAGCTTCCTCATCTATAAAATAAAGAAAGATGTTGTGAGGAATAAATAAGAATGCAGTAGAGGCAACCTATGGAATGGAAGAAAATATCTACAAATTATATATCTAATAAAGGGTTAATATACAGAATACATAAAGAACTCATACATGTCAACAAAAAAAATTTTTTAATGGGCAAAGGACTTGAACAGACATTTCACCAAAGAAGATATATAAATGGCCAAAATGCATGTGAAACAATGTTCAACATCACTAATTATTAGGGAAATGCAAATCACAAACATAATGAAATACCACCTCACACCCACTAGGGCTACTACAAACAAACAAAAAACGCAGAAAATAACAAGTGTTGGCAAGGATGTGATGTAACTGGAACCCTTGTGCACTGATGGTGATAATCTAAAAGAGTGCAACCGCTATGGAAACTGTATGGTGGTTCCTCAAAAAATTAAAAATACAAATTACCAGGGCTCCTGGGTGGCTCAGTCAGTTAAGCATCTGACTGTTGATTTCAGCTCAGGTCATGACCTCAGGGATGTGAGACAGAGCCCCATGTTGGGCTACGTGCTGAGCATGGAGCCTGCTTAAGATTCTCTCTCTCCCTCTCCTCTACCCATCTCCCCTGCGATCTCTCCCTCTAAAAAAATAAAAATATAAAATAAAAAACAAATAAATAAAAATATAAATTACCATATGATCCACCCATTCCACTTCTGGGTATATATTCAAAGGAAATGAAAACAAGAATTCAAAGAGATATGTACGCCCATGTTCATAACAGCATTATTCACAATATCTAAAAGGGAGAGGCAACCCAAGTGTCCATCAATGAATGACTGGATAAACAAAATGTGGTATATACATACAAGGGAGCTCTGACACATGCAACAACATGGATGAACCTTGAGAACATTATGTTAAGTGAAATAAACCAGTCACAAAGACAAATACGGCATGATTCCACTTATATGAGGTATCTAGAGTAGCCAAATTCATGGAGTAGAATGGTGGTTGCCAGGTTTGGAGTGAGAAAGAAGTGGAGAGCTTTTGTTTAATGGGTATAGAGATTCAGTTTTATAAGGTGAAGAGTTCTGGAGACTGGTTGCACAAAAATGTGAAGGTACTTAACTACTGAACTGTACACTTAAAATGGTTAAGATAGTAATTTTATGTTATGTATATGTATGTTATATGTATATGTATATGGTAATGTTATGTATACGTATGTATTTTATGTTATGTATGTTATGTATATGTATATATGTTATCACAATTCAAAATCAAAAATAAAAACTTTTAGTTTGAAAAAAAGGAACATGGTATTATTAGCACAATACTTGCTACATATAAGCACTCAATAAACCTTAGCCATTGTTACGGTTTTTACCTTTTTATGATATTTTTTTTTAAAACCTACACTGAAGAAAAGAAACAAATGTCCTTCAATGTGTGAATAAACAAACTATGGTAAATCCTCACTAGAATAAAACTCAGCAATTTTTTTTAAATGAAAAAACAACAACAAGGATGGATCTCAAGGGTATTATGCTGAGTGAAAAAAAAGCACAACCCCCAAAGATCACATATTAAATAATTCCATTTCCATAACATTTTCAAAATGAAAAAATTAAACTGATGGAAAACAGATCAGTGATTGCCAGCGTTGGGGGGTAGTGAATTTAATGGGCTAGGAGAAGGGAAATTCTTTGGGATGATGGAAAAGTTCTGTACCCTGATTTTAGTGGTGGTTTCATGGGATAAATTTTAATTTCTTTGAGCTATATTCCAAGATGAAAAGTGTATATAATATAAAACATAGTGAAATCTAAGATTTTTTAAAGTAAGATTTATAGTTTAGTTATAGTATTATACTAACATCAACTTAGTAGTTTGATAATTGTTCTGCTACCACTGGGAAATCATTACTTTTACAATTTCTATGTGAGAATATTATTTCAGATGATAAGTTTAAAGAAACAAACAATAGGAAAAAAAGAAAAAAGAAAATTCCATCCAAGGCCTCTCTTTCCATTAAAAAAGAAATTAGTCAGATAAAGGCAAAGTGTTGATGGAAGTGAAGGGAAAAAAACATAGGAGGTAAATAAGCTTATAATGAGTTTTAACATATGTGAGAGAGTTTCTGAAAAACATCTGCATCACTTGTTATTACTAATGCCATTATATAACCATACAGATTGCCAGATGACTAAACTTCAAACCTGGCAGCAAGTATATAAAAAATGTAATAAACACTTTATTACACTTTTACTAGATTTTTTTTATTTGAGAGGGAAGTAACAGTACTTAATAAGCACCACACAGTCTCATTATATACTCCAGATATATATGGAAAGTTGTTATACACCTATATACTATTAGACTACAATATAAAGATACATCATTCTCTTGCAGCCCAGAGCAGAATATTACCCAAATTCAATACCACTCAAAGACTCACTTGGAGGACTCACAGCACTCATCATATAGTTATTATCATGGCCATGATTTATTACAGTGAAAGAATAAAAAGCATAATCAAAAAAGGGAAAAGGTACATGAGGCTGGGCTGTGGGGGGCTGGGGGGCAGAGTTCTGGAGGAAATCAGACACAAGCTTCCAAGGTAGAAAAACTGGGCTCTGGGGTCAGAGGCCAGGAAAAAAAAAGAAAAGAAAACTGAACAGGGGCATCCAGATACCAAAGGAAAACCAGGAGTGTGCCATCTGGAAGGAAATAGGGAAAAAAAGGTGTATCTAGAAAAAGAGAGTGGCCAGCTCCATGAAATGCTGCTGATATGTCACAAAGAATGAAAGCTTGGGGTCAAAACTCCATTTGGAAACATAGTCAAAAATAGAAATCAAGAGGTTAACCAACAAGTATGGGATCCTTTGTACACATTCTGCATCAGCCAGTTTAAAAGGAGTCCCAAGGAGAGAAAATAGGAAGAGAAGATCTGTTCAACATCCAAAGGGGTATCTTTCCCCTCATGTAGGCAGAAGAGAAAACCTCATGGGACCTGCCTAGAGAACATATTAAACACCCAAGTAATGGTCACAAAGAAGAGTTTTTTCCATCAATGCTATTAAATAATATATAAAAAATCAAAGTTTGTATAAACACACATGACTGCATCAAGTGAAAATAGCTATTATGTGAAAATGGCCCAAAAATCTTTGTTAATGAGCAAATTTTTTCAGCTTGCTAAAATAAAAAAGAAAAACCCTCCAATATGAAAAACTAACTCTCCAACATTGTCTGTAAATGGAAATGTCATCAAGCACTAATTTTTCAAGGACTTCAATCATAAAATTTAAGACCTATTCCTATTGACAAAATAACACAGGCAACATTTAGTTCCTTCCTGCTTCTCCTGCTCTCGGTTTCTCCTTAGTCACCTTCCACTTCATTAGCTGCTGAAAACTCTCCTTTCCTTCATTGTTTAGCTCCTTGCTACCCAAAGTGTAGTCCATGGACCAGCATCAGCATCACCCAAGACCTTATGATACAAAACTTCAGCCCCACCTCAAACAATAACCCCAGGTGATTCACATGTACCTTAATGTATAAAAAGCACCAGTTTAACTGATACCTGATAGCCAAAGTAGATGTTTTCTTATAGCATGGCTCTACTTTCCCACTTCCTTTTTCCTGGGACCTGTGCCACCTGTTACCTTTCCAAGCTTGAAAAAGAGACTTTAACATTAACAGCTAGAAGGTACCTAATAATCAGTTAGTCCTCTCATTCTGTAAGAGAGGCCCAGAGAGGTTAGTTACATGATTCCCCTGAGTCACACAGCTAATGGCAGAAACTTGCTTCTGCGTACCCTCTCCCTGGTCTCTAGCTTCTTGTCTTGTTAGACTGCCACTGCCTGCAATTTAATATCAAGAAAAAATGAAAAAGGGCGCCTGGGTGGCTCAGTTGGTTAAGCGACTGCCTTCGGCTCAGGTCATGATCCTGGAGTCCTGGGATCGAGTCCCGCATCGGGCTCCCTGCTCGGCAGGGAGTCTGCTTCTCCCTCTGACCCTCCTCCCTCTCATGCTCTCTGTCTCTCATTCTCTCTGTCTCAAATAAATAAATAAAATCTTTAAAAAAAAAAAAATGAAAAAGCATGAGTCAGTAGTAGAGTGGGGAGTCTGCTTCTCCCTCTTCCTCTGCCCCTCCCCCTACTCATGCTCTCTCTCTCTCTCTCTCTCTCTCTCTCATAATGTTATGTATAAGTATGTATTTTATGTTATGTATGTTATGTATATGTATATATGTTATCACTATTAGAGCTAATAAACAAGTAAGGTTGAAGGACACAAAAGTATTAACATACAAAAATCAACTGCATTTCTATGCATTTGCAGTGAACAATCCAAAAAAATGAAACTTAAAAAAACAACTGCATTTACAATAGCATCCAAAAGAATAAAATACCTAGGAGTAAATTTAACAAAAGCAGCTGAAAACTATAAAACACAGTCAAAAGAATTAAAGATCTAAATAAACAGGAAGACATCCCATGTCCGTGGATATGAAGCCAGAACATTATTAAGATGCAATACTTCCCAAATTGATCTACAGATTCAGTGCAGTCCTTATCAGATTCCCATATGGCTTCTTTGTACAAATTGACAAGCTTATTCTGAAATTCATATAGAATTGCCAGCAACTGGGCGCCTGGGTGGCTCAGTTGGTTAAGCGACTGCCTTCAGCTCAGGTCATGATCCTGGAGTCCCGGGATTAAGTCTCGCATCGGGCTCCCTGCTCAGCGGGGAGTCTGCTTCTCCCTCTGACCCTCCCCCTCTCATGTGCTCTCTCTCTCATTCTCTCTCTCAAATAAATAAAATCTTAAAAAAAAAAAAAAAGAAAAGAATTGCCAGCAACTGGGGCACCTAAGTGGCTCAGTCGGTTAAGCGTCTGACTCTTGATTTCAGCTCAGGTCATAATCTCAGGGTCATGAGATCCAGCCCTGCATGGGGGCTCCACACTCAGCCAGGATCTGCTAGAGATTCTCTCCCTCTCCCCTCCCCCTGATGTGCATGCACTCGTGCACCCTCTCTCTCTCTCTCAAATAATTAAATAAATCTTTAAAAAAAGAAGAAGAAGAAGTGCCAGCAACTCAGAATAGCCAAAACAATCTTAAAAAAGAAGAACAAAGTTGGAGGATTTTCCCATTTCAAAACCTAACTACAAAACAATAGTATTCAGGACAGTATGGTACTGGCATAAGGAAAGACATACAGATAAATGGAAAAGAATGGAGAGTAAATGACTTTCAACAAAGATGCTAAGACCATTCAATGAGAAGTTGCAACAAATGGTTCTAGGACAATTAAATAGCCACATGAGAAAGAATGAAGTTAGACCCTTACCTCAAACCATATAAAAAAAACTAACTCAAAATGGATCAAAGACTTTTATGTATGCTAATGCATAGCTAAAACTATAAAACTCTTAGAAGACTTATTAGAAGAAAACTTAAAAGTAAATTTTCATGATATTAGATATTGTGATAGATCCTTAAACTTGACACCAAAAGCATAAGTAACAAAAGAAAAAATAAAGGGACTTCACCAAAATTTAAAACTTTTGCTTCAAACAACACTAAGAAAGTGAAAAAGACCCACAGAGTGGGAGAAAATATTGCAAATCATATCTCTGATAAAAGACACATCTGGGGGCACCTAGGTGGCTCAACTCGTTGAGCATCTGCCTTCGGCTCAGGTCATGATCTCAGGGTCCTGGGATCGAGCCCCTCATGGGGCTCCCTGCTCAGTGGGGAGCCTGCTTCTCCCTCTCCATCTGCCTCTCCCCCAGCTTATTCTCTCTCTCTCTCTCAAATAAATAAAATATTTAAATATATATATATATATCTGTAACATACAAAGAACTCTTATGACTCAATAATACACAGACAGAAACCCAATTTAAAAATGGGCAAAGGATCTCCAAGTCGGATATACAAGTGGCTGATAAACACATGAAAAGATGTTCAGCATCATTAGCCAACAGGGAAATGAAAATCAAAACTACAATGAGATACCACCTTATACCCACTATGATGAAACAAGTTTGGGCAAAGATGTGGAAAAATCAACATGCTCATACACGGCTGGTGGTAATGTAAAATGGTACAACCACTTTGGAAAGTGATCTGGCAACTCCTCAAACAATTAAACATAGAGTAATCATATGATCCAGCAATTCCAGTCCAAGGTTGCAAGAGAAATGAAAACATATGTCCACATAAAAACTTATACAGGAACATTTATAGCAGCATTATTCATAATATTCAAAAGGTAAAAATGACCCAAACAAAAGGTAGAAACGATCCAAATGTCTATCAACTGATGAATATATAAACACAATGTTGGCATATCCATAAAACAAAATATTATTCAACAATAAAAAAAAGAAATACTGATATAAAGGAAAATAGCTAACAGTTACTAATCATTCACTAAGTCCCAGGCAGTGCTCTAAGTGCTTTGCAAGTACTCTATTTTAATCTTCAAAACAGAACTACAAAGTAAAAGATAGGTACTATTACTCAGGTATCCCTGAATACAGAGAGGTTAAGAAACCTGCCCAAGTGGTCACAACTAGTAAGTAGTAGAAGTAGCATCCCAAAGCAGGCTGTCTACTCCAGAACCCTAAACATTCAGTGAAGCCACCCCACAAAGAATAAAAAGATATACTCTGTTGGTATTAATTGTAATCACTGCAAGTTCAAACTGCAAGAAAGTATTTCATACACCTAAATAAATTTTTTGTTAAGATTTTGTTTATTTATTTGAGAGAGAGAGCAGGAGGAGTGGGGAACAGAGGGAGAATCAGACTCCCCATTGAGCAGGGAGCCCCACGAGGGGCTCGATCCCAGTACCCTGGGATCATGACCTGAGCCCAAGGCAGATGCTTAACTGACTGAGCCACCCAGGCGCCCCAACCTAATTAATTTTTTTAAGGATGACTAGAAAACAACAATGTGAAGGTTTTAAAGGGTCCATACCTATAACCACAAAAGATTGATTTCTTATGCTTCATTAGAATAATAAATAGAAGATAACCTCTTTATCCCCTAACTCCAGAAATACTCTTCCATACTTGACACTTTCTTATTTTTAATACTTAACATATATACATTATCTTCCACATCAAAATTTACTCAGATTTAGTTCTCATTTAAGATATGGATGTTTTAACACCCCATTGGCCTAGTCCTACAATATGGAAGGATGACTAGAAGAATTGCTGCAACAAAAATAACCCCAAGAATCCTGTGGAAAGAAAATGTGGGGGTGCCTGGGTTGCTCAGTCGGTTAAGCATCTGATCTTGACTTGGGTTCAGGGTTGCTATCTCAGGGTTGTGAGATTGAGCCCCAGGTTTGGTTGCACACTGGGCGTGGAGCCTGCTTAAAATTCTCTCTCCTCTTAAAAAAAAAAAAAGAGAGAATATTTGGATTAGAAGGTAGATCCTGGAATTAGGAGGCTAAGCTGCTGACGCTGTTGTTCATATTTGCAGTTTTACTTTCTCCAGGTCATGCTAGTCCTGACTCAAATTTTGGAAAGTAGGAATCAGGTCATCCAGGGCAAGAAAAGTGACAAGTATATGTAGAATTAGAAGAATGTTGCTTTTGGGCGCCTGGGTGGCTCAGTTGGTTAAGCCACTGCCTTTGGCTCAGGTCATGATCCTGGAGTCCCGGGATTGAGTCCCGCATTGGGCTCCCTGCTCGGCGGGGAGTCTGCTCCTCCCTCTGACCCTCCCCCCTCTCATGTGCTTTCTCTCTCTCATTCTCTCTCTCTCAAATAAATAAATAAATAATCTTAAAAAAAAAAAAAAGAAGAATGTTGCTTTTGAAGACAATATTATAAGGAATCAGTATTGAAATTTTCAATAAAAGACACAGAAGACAAAAGAGCACAGAAGAGGGAGTTAAACAGACCTGGGTTCTCTTTTCCATTTCACACCTCAGCAGAGTGACTTGAAACAAGTCCCTCACCTTCTAATCTCCTAATGGTTCTGGGGGGTGGGAAGATAAAATGGCCTAACACATGTAACTGCTTAACCATAGGATGTACTCAATAAATGTCAGATAAATGTCAGTAGTAACCTAGTAGTAGTAATAGAAGTGGTGGTGGTGGTGGAATGTATTCTGAGCAATGCCAATCTGAACCTCTGGACTGAATATTTAAATGCAACATTTAAAAAATGGGGTGCCTGGGTGTCTCAGATGGTTAAGTGTCTGCCTTTGGCTCAGGTCATGATCCCGGGGTCCTGGGATCAAGTCCTGCATCAGGCTCCCTGCTCCTTGGGGAGCCTGTTTCTCCCTCTGCCTCTCTTTCTCTCATCAATAAATAAATAAAATCTTTTAAAAAAATAAAAAATGACAGTAATCTTTCACTGAAATGTTAATCAACAGGGATGTTTTATAATAACATCATGTGTTTTGATAATTTTTGAGAAATATTTGAGTCTTTATTCTGAGGGATGAGACTTGCTACATACATCAAAAGATGTAAAACATTAACAACTACTATATACTATTGATACTGGATTTTTCCCCTTCAGTGAATGTTTTCATCAAGAACTTGTACCATAAACATAAGTGTGTGGTTGTAATTTAAGAGCAATTACACACAATTACACAAAACTAAAAATTCCTTAAACTCAAATAGCTTATAAACTATTTGCAAGTTTTTTTTAATTCTCCTAAATAAGGATTTAGTCTATTCACAAAAATATATATATATATATCAGCAATTATTCTCTTTATGTATTTCTAACAAGTTAGAAAATCTATGCCGCTCTAAATGCTAGAGAACTTTAGTGAAGACCGATAGTTTTCCTCCTAGTATCTTCAAGTTGTGTATGTGTGTGACGTGGTTTCATGTTTAAAGGAAAAGTGAGGTGGCAAAAAACAAAAACAAAACAAAACTATGAATTTCTCCATTGAAGTCAATTGTAGGACTTAATTAGGGAAAGGAGATGCTGATAAAAATCAGCTCCGTTCATCTAAACTGCTGTGGTCTGCAACATAGAGAAGGAGAAGCAGTAATCCTATTGCAAGAATTAGAGGGTATTAGTGCATGCATCCTACTGCAGTCGTAGGCTGAGAATTGCTTTGACCATTTGCTCACAAGACCTGTTGTTGAAGAGTCATGGGAGGAGGATGCTTGCGCACCATGTGACATTTCTGAATGGAATCTTTAAAAATTCTTATCACCCTTTCTTAAAAATGTTCGTAAGATTCCACACACTTGGGCGCCTGGGTGGCTCAGTTGTTAAGCGTCTGCCTTCGGCTCAGGTCATGATCCAGAGTCCTGGGATCGAGTCCCACATCGGGCTCCCTGCTCAGCAGGAAGCCTGCTTCTCCCTCTCCCACTCCCCCTGCTTGTGTTCCTGCTCTCGCTCTCGCTCTCTCTCTGTCAAATAAATAAATAAAAATCTTAAAAAAAAAAAAAAAAAAGATTCCACACACTTCGTGCACCTAGTTGCGTTTTGTTCGATTTTTAATGCAAACATCCTTCCTAAGAAACCTATCATCCAATATCCCCCAAAACCATTCCATGGCATCAGAGGATCAATCTTGCCCACAAAACAAAACACAGAAAGGGCATTCACGCTCCCAATGTTTAATTCCAGACATACGCTTACCTGATGCCGAATCAGGTGGGTCCTGCCCCACCTTTCCTCGAACTCTCCGCAGATTTCCCTTTAAGGACGCCTGCCAGGGTCCCAGGGCTGCAACGACGAGAGCAAGAATGGAGGGTGCAGAGCAAAGCAACCCCTCGCTTCACTACTCCCTGTCGTTCCCCTGCTCCAACTTGTTCCACGTCCCAGATAGAAAGAGCTTCACCAGGGAGCACCACCAGCTCCACAGAGTTGGAGCGACACCCACAAGGAGTAAACCTGCATCCCTTCTGTGTCAACCCCGCAGACACGCAGGGGAAACGGCATCAATCCCTTGGAAGAGACCAGGCAGGCCAGAACAACGGCAAGTCCTGCTTCTCACAAAGAGGAGGAAATGGTGAGGGAGGCAGTCAGTGGGATGTAGCAGATAGAGGACAGCAACGGCGGAAGGGACAACTCCCCACTCCCGCCTAACTCCAAGCCATCTTCGCCCTGTTGTCATAGCACTTTACAACGAACGCCCCTGCGCAAGTCGGATGGCTGAGCTCCGATGCCTTCTGGGGGCTGTAGTCCAGAGTGGCCGAGGAGGGTGGAAGGTGGAAGACTTTTTCTGCTTGGGCCTGGTTGGAATCAGATTTCTAAAGGAGGGGGCTGGAGTGAACCACTCCCTGGTCCTTATTAGCACAGAGATAATTAATACCATTCCCTTTCCGGTCCTTGGACAGTTCCTCAGATGTAGGCTCCGAGGAATACCCGCCTCATGCTTCCGCTGTGGACGCAGGCCACGCCCCTCCCATGCCTACCCGTCCCGCGTGTCAGCGCGTGGGGTGGAGCTTCCCGCGGGGGCGGGGCTTACGCAGGAGGGGCGGAGCGTCTGGGCTTTTCCGCGGGCTCGCGCGTCCCAGACTCCCGGAGCAGTTAATTTCCCCGATCCCAGGCGCAAAAGGCCCCGTATGTGAACCAGGCGGTGGTGGCCAGGGTGGCCTCAGTAGCGAGCGCCAGTGTGGGAGCTCCCGTGGCGGGGGTGGTGCTGGCCCGGTATACATTCACCTTGAAGAGGAAGACGTGGGGAAGACAAACATCGTGGAGGCGGTGGAGCATTTAAACAATTTCCAGGTGCTTATTTTTTCCTAGGAGAAACAGTGCTGCCATGAGGTTATTTATACGTGGCTTCTGATCCCATGCGCAGCGGCTCTCTTTAGCATATACCTTAGAGTGGATTACCTGGTATATAGATATGTAAATGTTCAGCTTTACAACTGAACATAATAATAAGGCCAGTTTTTTTTATCTTTGTTTTCAAAAGCAAAGGGGTGCCCCTAGAATAAAAAGGTTTTTTTAAATAATAGAATAAAATACTGTATGAAAATAATCATTTGAAAATTACCTTGAGGGTGCCTGGGTGGCTCAGTTGGTTAAGCAGCTGACTCTAGATCTCAGGTCAGGTCTTGATCTCAGTATCATGAATGAGTTCAAGTCTTATGTTGGCCTCTGCGCTGGGCATGGAACCTACTTAAAAAGAAAAAGAAAAAATTATCTTTAACTACTAATTTATATTTCAACCCGCTAAGATATGTAACTGCTTAATTAAAAAAAAAATACATATTCCCTGTGACAGGAGAAGCTTCTGAAAGCTTGATATCCAAATTCAACCTATTTCAGTGACAGCATGGGACAGTGCGAAGAATAGTATTTGCTGGGAAACCTAAGGTAATTTATAATTTCTGGCATGAAAAGTTTATTTTCAACAGCTGGTGCCATATTCCTCTTAATGAGTGTGATCATTTACAAAAATAGCTGTAGTTTTTTTTTTCCATTTTTGTGTGCCCATTTCTTTACAATGTGATTTTGCAGCTCTACCCTTAAATCTGAATTTGACCTGCTTGGTCAATGAAACATTAGTAAATATGATGCAAGCAAAGCTTCAAAAAGTGCTTCTCCCTCTCGTGCTTCTCTTGAAAATACTGCAACCACTTCTATGTGAATGACCTGTAGAAGCTTGCTGAATGATGAGAAACATGTTGTCAGGTCATCTCCACTGCCCCTCTAGACACATGAGTGAGGTCATTCTAGACCAGCCAAACCCAGCAGAGCCACCAGCTAACTGCAGAGATCCATCTAGCCACACCAAAGCAGAACTGCCCACCCAAAAAATGTTATTTCTTTTAAACCTCATGCATATTAGACACACAAAGGACTATACCCATCATCAAGGCCAATTATTTATTGAGCCAGGCACACAATAAATATATGTGCCAGGCACTATATGAAGCATGTTGGATCATTTAACATTCAGAACACAGCTGTCAATTATTTTTTGCTTTAACTCATAGGACAAAATTAATTTGGAAAGATAATACCTAACTTATTTGCGTATGATGCCCTCTGATATTTCCACTTTCTGTTCTTTCCTTTTTTATTTCATAGTTTACAATGTTGCTGTTGATTTCACAATTCCCTCAGTTGATTTCACAGTCCTCTAATGACTCTTGACCCAAAATTTGAACAACGTGAACGTAGCATTTACCAGTCCAAATAAATATTTCTAGAATGAATGAAATGTCATAAAGGCAGATTTGGCACATTAACAGCTGCAGAATATGTGTAGCATCACATAGTGTGGAACCATATGGTAGCTAGAGAAATGTTTAAAATTCAAATATGATAATGACTTCTTCCAACTTTATTTTCTTCATTACCTTCCTACCACACTTACTTTGAGATCCAGGTCCTTCACAAGGTCTACAAGATCCTGGACAATCTTGTCCGGTCTGCCTCTCCAGCCTCATTTCGTGGCTCTTCTCCTTTCTCCCCAGGCTCCAGCCCCACAGTGACCTTCTCTCTCATTTCTTCTGTACATGAAGCCCCTTTTCCACAGGCTGCTCTGCCTCTTGAGATACTTTCCTTTGCTCCACCAGCTCCTACTCATCCTTTAAGCCTCTGCTTGTATTTCCCTTCCCCCTGGGAAGGCTTCCTGGACCACCACTAGAATAAGTACCCCCATATATCTTCATAGAACTGATCATAACTGAAGTTCTAATATATGGGTAATAGTCAGTTCAACATTTTTCTTATATAAGCTCCACAAAGGTAGAGACTGGTTTCTCCCCTGCACTCAAAACATATTCACATAGCAGGTCTAATTCAGTGTTTGATGAATGAATAAATGAATGTTTTTGAAATTTTTTTTAAATCTTTCCTTCACCTTTATAACCTTACATCTTCTGGCTCTCCCAAGAGTTCAGACAACTCCATGGTGCATACCAGAGATAAATCTGAGTGGCTTACACCAACCAAATGACTGGCGTTGTTCCTTCTCTCCTGGGGTGGCTTTTCTGCTGGCCAAGCTTGGGTGCCTGATGCCTATGACCATTAGTGGGTGGGTTCTTGCTCAGGAGACTACATGGGCCCTGAAACTATCAGGATCCAGGAACGCTCACCTCAAACATGGACTAGACGTGCTCAAATATGTGGAATTGCACCAGGAGTGGAGACTTGCACACAAGCTGGGACCAAGGACTTCACCATTCATAAACTGAGCTATTGAGTATCCTCACCTCTCATGTGTGAGAACTGTAAGAGGTTGTTCTAAAGTGTAAGAAGGAAACCTTATGTTTCTAAATAATGAATTATACTACCATTATATTCCTTTAGTATCAGGACATCCAGGTTGATTTTTTTTTTTTAAGATTTTATTTATTTATTTGACAGAGGGAGAGACAGCAAGAGAGGGAACACAAGCAGGAGGAGTGGGAGAGGGAGAAGCAGGCTTCCCGCTAAGCAGAGAGCCCGATGTGGGGCTCGATCCCAGGACCCTGCTGAAGGCAGACGCTTAACGACTGAGCCACCCAGGCACCCCCCAGGTTGATTTTAAACACTAACTTTGAGGGGCACATGGGTGGCTCAGTTGATTAGGCATCCAACTTGATTTTGGCTCGGGTCATGATCCCAGGGTCCTGGGATGGAGCTCTGCATTAGTGGGGAGTCTGCTTCTGCCTCTCCCCCTCCCTCTGGTCTTACACCCACCCCCACCCCCCTGCTCATGTTGTCTCTCTTGCTTTCAAATAAATAAATAAATAATCTTAAAAAAAAAACTAACTTTGCAATCAAACATTGTTTCTGACAGAGTTCTTTAGTCACAGATAACAGAATCCATTCTAGCTGGTTAAACAAAAACTAGTTTCAAGGAAATCAGGTAGTTCATCAAACCTCTGGGAGACCCAGAAAACCAGACTTGAACACCTCACAGCCAGGGTATTTATGGGGCACTTACTGGTTCAGGTAACTTGCATCAACTGCTAGATTGGTTTATGCACCAGTTCTCCCTCCAGGGGGAGAACCTGATTTCCAAGCTCTGGGACATACCAGTGTAATAACTGTGTTTCTGTTCATAGACCTTGTGCATTCCTTCATTTGGATTTTCTCTAATAAATATGAAGGAGCTCCTCATTTTAAGTATTAACCATATTGAATGCCACATTTGAGGGGAATAGTTACTTTTACTTCGTTTGTGCTTTCTTCCATTATGTTAAAGCTGAAACAGTGATCATAACTTCACATATCAGATACAGTTACAAAATGCAACCTAGTTAAGCACTTTAACACTTCGCGGCGGCCTGGCTCCACGACTTCTACTTCTGCATCCTCGGGCATGTTATTGAACTCTCTCCGCCTCCTTCTTATGTATAAAATAAGGGTAATACATACGGGTAATAACAGCACTTAGTAAGTTTTTAAAGATTAAATCAATTTTTCTTGCGGGCTTAGCTCAATAACGAGCACATGAAAAGCGCTCAGTGTCTATGGCTTTCAGTCTAGCACCCAAACCTTGTCTAGATACACTGCAGGCTGACTACGTTTTAACGACGTTCTGGAAAAAGAGAATTTCTCTGGGGTGTCTTGCTTTCTTCAAAGCTGGGTGAATCCCAGCCCCAAGGAGCAGCAGCCCGCGTCTAGCCAGGGGGGCCACAAAGCCGCCGCGCACGGGTCCCCAGGCCTCCCAGGGGAGGGGCGCGCGCGGGGGGCGGGGCTCCCCGGCTGCCCCGCAGGCCTCCCCCACCCCCAGCCCGCCGCGCTCGCGGCCGCCGCCAGGGGGCGCGCTCCGACCCCGGCCGGCCTGGCGGCGGGGCCACGGCGCTCTGAGCGCGGACTTGGGGCCACGACGCGGGAGGCGGCGGGGAGGCCTGGCGGGAGGCGGGGACCGGGAGGCCTCGGCGGGGACAGCGGGCCGGGCCCGGGCGGGCGGCGGGAGGGGGCGCTGCGGGGCCGGCCGGCCGCGGCGCGGAGGAAGTGCCGTCTTCCCAACGCCTCAGCCGCCTCAGGCACGCCGCGGGGGCCGCCTCAGCCGCGCGGGCCGCGATGTCTTCCCGGCCGCGGCGCGACGACGCGGGGGCCGGGGGCGTGCGGCGGCCGCGGGAGCCGGCCGAGCAGGAGCTGCAGCGGCGCCGGGAGCAGAAGCGGCGGCGGCACGACGCGCAGCAGCTGCAGCAGCTCAAGCACCTGGAGTCCTTGTGAGTCCGCGCCGCTCGCGCTCCTCCGCCAGGCGCGGGGTCCGGGTGGGCCGGCGCCGCGGGGGCGCGGGAGGCTGGGTCCCCGGGGACCCGTGCGGCCCCGGCACCCGGACTTCCAGTCGCGCCTCCCCGGGGAGGGAAGGGCCGTTGCCCCGGCGCGCCGAGCGGCCTGGGCCGGCAGGGAAGCTCGGGCTTTATTCCCCCCGCCCGAGGTCGGCGTGCGGCCGGGGCTCTGCTTGGCGCTGAGGACCGTGCGGCACTGAGTAGGCGCTCGGTGGGGATTTGGGGACTGACACGCGGCAGGGGCAGTGAGCGCCGCCGTCCTGCCCTTTCAGGGTTGGCGGTTGACAGGGCCCCCCGGGAGCCGGATAAAACCCCCATTCTCTTCATCCGCTGCTAGGAAGGGAAGAGAACACGCCCTCCCCTACCCTTAGTGCGCTGGGGAGGGGAGGGCTGGAGAATGGGGTGAGGGACTTGTCCCTAGAGATCCCAAAGGTGGAAGAGAGTGGAGACTTGTTCTCTTTACTCCTGAGGGTTGGTGGTGGTGGTGGTGGTGGTTGTACCAGCATGAACGGTGGGGGCTACGAAGAGGCCAATTCCAGCTCAACAAAAAGAATTAGGACCAGAGTCTCCTGTGGTTGCTGGTCAGCATGGCCTGACTTAAAGGGGCCCCGTGTGCCCCCAGCTCCAGCGGGTTCGGGGAGAGCCCAGAACCCGCGGGAGGAGGGCAGGTTGTAAAGGAGGTTGCAACATCAGTGGGAGGTGGATTCATGACCTTCCAGTTCTTTTCTGTGATTCTGTCTTTCTGTAATTAGCTTTAGAAGGCAAACTTGTAAGTTTGGTGCTCACGGAGTTCTTCCGTACATACTTCGTTTCTATTTCAGGCACTTGCATTACCTAAGCTAAGATGATGATGTAAGGAAACGTCCTGGAAGGATTCAGATTCTTTATAATTAACCTGGGAGCTTTGACACAAAATGCATTGCACTGTTGGAGGCTGGCCTGCTCTTTTCAGTGTGACCCTTGAGCTGAATTTCAACTCAGTAAGGCAGTCGTTTCAGGATACAGGTGCTGCATTGCTAGCACCCAGAGTCCTGGCCCCTTTGAGCCCTCTGTGGCCCTGTCCTGTGCAATGCAGATGTTCAAATATCTTTCTCTAGATAAGCCTGAGCTTCGCAGAGCCCAGTCTGACCCTCAGTATCTTTAACTGTGGGATACCAGGTAGTGGTTAACACTATACATTTATTTGTAGCTCACAAAGCACTCATAGACATCAGAGAGATTATAACCTCTTTTTGCAGATGAGGAAATGCAGGTTCAGCAGTTAAGTAACCTGATCAAGGATACATTGACCTGTAAACTAGCAAAACTAAAGAGGAACCCAGGTCTGATTCCCAAACCAGTTGGATTTTTCCACTTCAGGGATTTAAACTTTCTGGGCTGCTGACATATTTGGTTTGGCTAATTCAGGGACTTGTTTGCTTTTAAATCAGAATTTTTATTTTTAGAGTAATACTTTAAACATCAAATAGTACCAAGAGACTAATTTCAAAAAATAGTGGTTCACATCCCTGTTCTATAGTCACCCACACACTCCCTGCAACCCTCCCTCCAACCAAGTTTACAATAAGGAAACCGTTTTTTCTTCTGGGATTTAACTACTTATTCCCAATTATATGCTTATGCTGCTTTTTTAGATTGAACAATAGACATTACCTATATGTATGTCACATACATGAGGGTTTAGTTCTCTTTCCCTACCCTTCTTGCATCCATCCTTCCAATATAGCTCCATGATAATTTTTGTTAAATCAATAGTTGGTATTAGCATTATTATAACTATTCAGTATTGTTCACTTTTGAGCCAAAGGGTGTTCTGTGATTGTTTTGCTTTCTAGCACAATTGTTGTTTTTCATCTAGTTAATAAGCACCTCAATTTTTTTCATTTGCTTGAATTTACTATTACCTGCTACTAATTTTATCTGAAAGACTCTAAAGGCTGAGAGTACTTTTTCTACTTGTTCCTACATATCAGACAGTCTTATCAATTTGTTTGTTTTTAAAACCAAAAATCTTCCTTCTGTTCTCCTCCAGTACATTCTGGTTACTTTCTAGACCTGGTGTACAACTGCCTTCGTCACTCTCCTGTCCTGGATCCCATTTCTGGACCCTGTGTCTTCTCTTTCTCTCTTTATCTCATTTTGTTTAAGTATATTATGTAACTTCCTATAAAAAGTGCATTGGGGTGGGGTCCCTGGGTGGCTCAGTTGGTTAAGTGTCTGCCTTCGGCTCAGGTCATGATCCTGGAGTCCTGGGATCAAGTCCCATACTGGGCTCCTTGCTTGGCTGGGAGCCTGCTTTCCCCTCTACTTGCTGCTCCCCCTGAAATCAAGAGTCAGTTGCTTAACCAACTGAGCCACCCAGCTGCCCCTTGCAATTTCATGATGTGAACTTTTTCTCACCAGATTTCATATTTTTTTTAATTTTCTCAATACTTCGTGGGTATTTAATATTCATATATGATCTGTGTTTTAATTTCCTTCCCTCCATTTTGTTTTTTCGTACTCTTAGACTTCTGTGATCCTCTTTTCATTCTACTTTCTAAAAGATTTATCTTCCAATCTTCCCACCATTGCACTTTTAAGTTTTAATTTTTAACTTTGAAGAGCTTCTTGGCCTGAGAATTCTTTTTCTCATAATATCCTATTGTTTCCTCAATAACAAATCTGTCATCTTTGAGGATACTCATTTTTTTTTTCATTTGCTTTCTTCTTTGTTGTCTATTTCTTCTTTGACTTTTCTTGAGATTTCTTTCACTTAGAGGTTTTTTCCTAATATGCAGGGATCCTTGGATCTTCCCCATTAAGAGGGAGGCATTATAAAGCTATTTTGAAGGGAGCAGTTGGGAGACAGAGAATGCAAAGTTGCTGGTTTATTGACTGGTAAGTCTCACTGTAGGGATATCAGACTGCAATGAAAAGGAAGGCAAATAACTAAGTTGTCCAGCCAGCCATGTAAAATGGGAAGCCCCATAGTGGGTTTTCACAGATTGAATTCAAATTCTTTTACCCCCTGGTTGCCCTCATTAGGTCCCCTCACACTCCTCTGGTCAGTTTCTTACACTTGACCTTACCTTTTCTTACCTTTTGACCATACCTGCCAGGACCCCAGAGGCATCTGAATCTTTCACCCTGTGCTCTAACCAAGCTCCAACCCTATTCAAGTGTCCCTTGTCTGCTGGACATAACAGAATGGAGATTCTGTATATATGTGGCATTTTCATCTCTGCCTTCCACCCCATAGGAGCAAGCTGTGGGAACAACTGGAATTGACTATGCTTACACGAAGGACTCTTCCAAAAGAAATCCTATGCCAGCACTCAGAAATACAAGAGTATTTTTAAGCACTTGGGAAAATAAAGATTTCTTTCCCCATGCCCATTTGGGAAGATAAGTTTTTCCTCTATTATCTAAATTTAGTCTTCATACTGCTCAGAGAAACTTATTACAATGTGAATGATATAATAGCAAGGCTTCACAGATGGTACAAAGTAATGGGCCTCCACCAACTTTTTTTTTTTTTTTTTTAATTCTAAGGATTAACTACAAAAAGTGCACACTTCTCAACTGTCACAGCGCAGAAACCAACTACACAATAAACACACTCCCATTCTAGGTCTGGTTGGGTTTTGTTTGTTTGTTTAAGTAATCTCTACACCCAGCGTGGGTCTTGAACTCACAACCCTGAGATCAAGAGTCACATGCTCTACCTCTTGAGCCAGCCAGGCACCGCTCAGATATGTTATATTTAATAGTTAAATAATTTTAATAGTTAACTATTACTTTAGACTTTGAGAAATATCTTTTTTAACATGTTACATAAACTAAAGAATTGTCAAGCCCTCGGAAAAAACACCAACCATGTTCCTTTAAATTTGGAGAAACAGTTGTAAAATGGACTTTTTAGGAAAGTCCATTGCTATTTTTTTTTTAAGATTTTATTTATTTATTTGACAGAGAGGTAGCGAGAGCAGGAACACAAGCAGTGGGAGTGGCAGAGGGAGAAGCAGGCTTCCTGCTGAGCAGGGAGCCCGATGTGGGGCTCAATACCAGGACCCTGGGATCATGACCTGAGCCAAGGCAGACGCTTAACGACTGAGCCACCCAGGTGCCCCAGTCCATTGCTATTAATAACAGATTTCAAAATGTGTAGTCAGGGGGCACCTGGCTGGCTCAGTCGGTTAAGCAGCTGCCGTCGGCTCAGGTCATGATCCCGGGGTCCTGGGATCGAGCCCCACGTCCGCTCCCTGCTCAGCGGAGAGCCTGCTTCTCCCTCTCCCTCTGCCTGCCACTCTGCCTACTTGTGCTCTCTATCTCTGTCAAATAAATAAATAAAATCTTAAAAAAAAAAAAAAATGTGTGGTCAGTTCTCATCACACTCCTTTTCCACTTAGGCAAAAGTTTTTACATATTTTTCAGGAAGTGGATTTTAGTTTGGCCATATATTATTTGTACTCCTCCTGTGGCAAAAGAAAGTATTGTTGGATTATTGGGTATTTATGAAGATGTTACCTCCTCCCTTCCAAGCTCCCTTAAGTCCCAATCCATAAAGGATAGCATTAATGTTTCTAATGAATGGCTGCTGGTGGACTGTATCACCTTCATAATATAGGCAAATTTCCATTATTCTTGCTAAGAGAGGCCTAGGCATTTGGCATGCCACGGCTTTCTACCTGAAAATAGTGGAAGTATTTGCTCTGGAAATATCATATCTAAAAAGTTAATTCTGTTTATACCCAAAACAACTTCAGGGACTAAGTCCTCCTCTGTCCCTTTAGAAAAACTCTGGATTAATGATGGCGAGGATGAGAGTGGAGAAGCCTCCATCACCATCCTTATTTGGAAGCATCCAGAGATGAAGCTAAAGGGAAGTTTTCTTTTCTGTAACGATTCATGGCATTTCTCATCCTTCCTCTGCTAGAAAGGAAAAAACACTCCTGTTTTTCTTTTCTACACTCATACTACACTCAGAGCACTACTCTAACTGTGTGGGACTTTTCCAACACCACCAAGAAATTCTCCTATTCTCAGAGGACACCAAGTACATGTCTAACAGATCTAATTCTGACATTGTCCACCTGGAGTCAGCATCAGAATCCACAGGTTAAGGGCTCAGTCTCACAGGACTGCCCCTCTCCACATGCTTTAGATGCGTCCCAAGGCCAGGTTGCTACCAACCTATTGTCTGTACAGCAGAGGTTTCCCTAGCACCACCCTCCTCTGGTTTGGTTAATTTGCTAGAGCAGCTCATAGAACTCAGGAAACCATTTTATTTACTTGATTATTGATTTATTATAAAAGGTTATAGCTCAGGAACAGCCAGATGGAACAGATACATAGAGTTAAGATGTGTGGGAAAGGGCATGGAGCTTCCATGTCCTCTCCAGATACACCACACCTCCATGTGTTCAACCTTGAAGGTCTCTGAAATCCATTTTTGGGTTTTTGTTTTTTGTGGGTTTTTTTTAAGATTTTACTTACTTGACAGATCGAGAGAGAGAGAGAGAGAGCACAAGCAGGGGGAGCAGAGGAGGGAGAAGCGTGCTCCCCACTGAGCAAGGAGCCTGATGTGGGACTCGATCCCAGGAGCTTGGGATCATGACCGGAGCCAAAGGAAGTCACTTAACCGAATGAGCCACCCAGGCGCCCCAGTTTTTTGTTGGTTTTTTTTTTAAGATTTTATTTATTTGAGAGAAAGAGAGTGAGAGAGAGAGAGAGCAGGAGCAGGGAGGAGGAGAAGCAGGCTCCCTGCTGAGCAGGGAGCCCTACCTAGGGCTGGATCCCAGGACCTTGGGATCATGACCCCAGGCGAAGGCAGACGCTTAACCTACTGAGCCACCCAGGCACCCTGGGGTATGTTGTTGTTGTTTTATAGAGGCTTCATTACATAGGCATGATTGATTAATCAGTGGCCATTGGTGATTAATTCAATCTCCCTGGAGGTACGGCTGAAAGTTCCAACCCTCTAATCACAGAAGTGGTTCCCCTGGCAACCAGTCCTCATCTTTAGGAGCTTTGCAAAAGTGATTTCATTAACATAAACAGTTTGGTTGAAAGGGGCTTGTTATGAATAACAAAATTTCACCTTCATAGCTCTGGACTTACTTCAGGAACTGTGACAAAACTAAATATTATAAGAAAAGATGCTCCTATGGCCTTTGTATAGGAAATTACAAGGTTTTAAGACCTGAGTGTCAGAACAGTGAAGACCAAATACATATTTCTTACTATAAGTTGCAATATCACATCCACTAAAGTTGTTTTCTTTCACATCTTAAGAGAAGGGCCAAAGGAAAGGCATTCCACTTTTCCCTTGGTCAATTTTCTCTAACCCTGTAACCTCCAATACTTAATCTGTTCTGAAGGGTCTTTAAAGCATAAGAAGAGTCAGGATAAAGAAAACATTAAATCATTAAGTGTTTCTATACTTTGCAGCCGTTCTGAAGTATTAAAATGAGTCCTTCCCTGGACGTTTACAAGGTTAAGGCACAGATCTGAGCTAATGTATTTCTCCTTATAGAAGAGGAGGACAAATCCCTTTAAGAGTTTGAGACACTCTTAAGTACACAGACACCCAGCCTCAGAATTTGCTTCCTGTCTCTCAGGCTTTTGGGTCTCTCTCAGTTCAGTCCCTGGCTAGAAATAAGGAGGGCCTGGCCAGTCTGGTGCCTGGGTGCTGCTGAGCACAGACAGGAGACGTTTTCTGCTTTAACAAAGTGATTCCTGGTCTGCAAACCAGATGATGGAGGTTTATCCTTGCTAAAATTCGTGATTAAAAACCCTGTAGCTCTGTTTCCCATTAACTTGGTGAATGTCAGGGCGTGGCTCAGATGTTGACTCCTAGCTTACATTCCCCTCACAGACTCCTTAGAATTATCTGCCACCACATGAATGTTCCCAGCATCAACAACCAAATGTGTATGCATTTAATATCTGCACACACTCAATCCAATCCCTGCCTCAGAGAGGGCATGAGGTCATTGTCCTTGTTACTACCTCCCTCTAGCCTCATAGTATTTTGCTTTAGGTTGAGGAGGGCATTGTCAAAACAGAGGGAAGTATGGTATATAAATTTTATTGCAATAAATAAGTGGGTAATTGAGCAATGTGGGGGGGAAATTTTAGAGAAAACTGGATTTAGAACAGTATTTGTACCCAAATCAAATTGTACTCAAGCTCTGAATTTAAAGTGTTCCTGGAGTCTTCTGTTTTCTAGTGACAAACATAGTGCTAGAATAATTACTGGATTCAGCTAGACATGTACTAACAGTCATGTACAAGTGAGCACTTGGGCTCTGGCTGTGCGCCCTTGCACAATTTATTTAACCCATGACTAGTTATTAATACAAGAAATGCATTGCTGACTTAGAACAGTGGTTGCAGCTCAATGAAAGAACTCTAGATGTCACGAGATCTGGGTAATTGTCCCAATTCAGCCTCTTAATTGGTATAGCTTCCAGTTATTGGAATCA
Organism: Mirounga angustirostris; assembly: GCF_029215605.1. Lineage (NCBI taxonomy): Eukaryota > Metazoa > Chordata > Mammalia > Carnivora > Phocidae > Mirounga > Mirounga angustirostris. The sequence continues at coordinate 43,581,153 of NW_026991720.1, forward strand.
GTGAGGAAAAATGTTGGAACTGATGTTGGAGAAAAAAGATGTCAGAGTCCCTGGCGTGCCCTACCTTATTCTGAGATAGTAACATGATAATTTAATATCTATAATAAAGGCATATTTTATGAGCCGCACAAGAGAATGGGGATAGACTTGGCTGAATGCTGATGTACCATGTACATGGAGGGGAAAAGGCAGTGATTCCCGCAGCCAGATATGGAAAAGGAGTCTCTGAGTCCCATGGCCTAGAAAGGCAGTAAGCCCAGCTGGGGATGGTGTCTGTGGGAAGTCCACTGCCGGGTCTCTGCCCACCTCCACTTAGGAGCAGCCAGCAAATCCCAGTAAAGGTGAAGATCTATCAAAAGATGTGAAGACTGGCTTGGGATAGCCAGGCACTTTTGCTGGTCCACATCTTGGCCTTTGTGATGCTAGTGCTCCAGTCCTGAGCGGCCTCATGAAGCTGCTGAGAGCAATGACTTGCTTTCAACAGAAGGAGCAGAAGCCAGCATTGTGAAGTGCCTTTTCCAGAGATGGAAGAGATGTTTGCTGTGACATATTAACCAATGAGGAAATTGAGGCTCGGAAGGGTTAAATAACTTGTCCAAAGTACACAGCAGTGAGAATGAATCAGAAGTCAAACCAAATTTTTTATACCTGTGTTAAAGAACAAAAATTCAGCCTAGTAGATTTGAAGATCTGATTGGCTTTATTAATTGATTCATGAATCCAGCAGCATCCCATCTAGCAAGTAGAGAGATGCTCTAAAGAGTTGCACAAAATGGAAGATTTCTATAAGGAGGGTGGTGAATGAAGTTATTAGCAAAAGAAAAGAAGGATTGTTCCAGGCCAGGTCACTTTCCCTTAGGAAGAGTAGGGAGTCTTATCATGTAGATTACCTCATCTTTTGAGGGAGGATTAAGGGGCCCATATAACAGATTAGTTTTCTATGCCCTTAGTTCTCTCTTCTGACACTTAGCACTATACCTGGCATAATTGTTGTCTGGATACTTGTGTAACGAGTAAGTTCTCAAGGTGAACCTTCAGTATTTCCTGAGAATTAAGTTTAGTTTCCCTTATTGTACCTGTTCTTTCTTTTTTTAGGAGAAAAATATCCAGTTGGATAAGAATAAGCAGAATCCCTGCTGAGTACAGAGCCCCACATGGGACTCAATCCCAGGACCCTGAGATCATGACCTGAGTCAAAATCAAGAGTCAGACACTTAACCCACTGAACCCCCCACTGCCCCTCTGGCTTTCTCTTCTTCAACAATAAAATCCTTGTGCTTAGACACAAAGTTAATTATTACCTCAGTGAATTTCAGCTCTAGATCTCCACAGGATGTGGTGTAGCATCAGTTTATTTATATGGGATCTCTGACGGCTGGGCATATTTTATTAACTGCTTTAGACATAATGTAGTTTTGAGGTTTTACTAAAAATATCCTTTTTATTTTGGTCTGCAGTACTCACTAAAATGTGTTACGTTCCTGTTAACATGATGGATGATGTTTTTTCTTTTCCTTTCTAGTTATGAAAAACCTCCTCCTGGGCTTATCAAGGTCAGTGTGAAGTTTGTGCCTTTGGTCATTCTCTTAGACATATTTGACTCAGTGCTCAGACTCAGTTACTTGTTATAAAAACCTGTTGCATAAGGTTTTGGACGCCCTTTTATGGTAACCCTGCTTCTCCCTGCAGATGCCAGTCAGTTCATACACTTTGGGCTTTCTGTGTCCAGCCTGTGCCTTTGTAGAAATGTAATCAGCCGTGTGTCTGTTCCCTAAGAAACGGTGGCAGCCCCACATGTTCATCAGCGATCAGTCCCCTTCTCCCGCCCTCTCTCTCTTGCTGTGGCTGCATCTTTTCACAGCTGTGCCCTTTCTCTGACTTGGTGCTGGTTTCCCGAGTATCATCAGCTCAGAGAACAGTAGTCTCTGAGGAGACTGGAAGGTCCTCTGTCCAGCCCCTGGTGCAGGACACCCCCCTCACCACCCCTGCCCCTCAACCCCCCACCCCCGCTCTGCGGCGGCACCTGGCCCTAGAGTCCAGTATCTCTGGGAGGGAGACTTAAAGGGCTCAGTGGAGGCCAGGACAGCTTTCTGCTTGCTCACATTCAATGAAAAGAAAAGATTACAAACCTTTCATTCCTGGGAACTGAAAACAATCAGACGGTAAAAAAAATAATAATAATACCTTAAATATGTAATGAAGTTATTTGGTGGTGAAAGCACACTTCATAAATACAGCAGGTGCAAGATTGTAAAACATGACAGTGGTCTCCGAGGGATAGTAATCTTTTTTAATTTAACATGTTATTTTTATTATTTCAGGAAATCTTGTTTAATTCTGTACTTTGCTTCATTCCACAAGGCTTTTAAGGTAGCAGGAAAGTTTGTGATCTGAATCTCATTTTTGTGATCTAGAATCGGGATTTGGAACTCACAAATCATTCCTGAGTAATATTTCCCTAAGAGTAGCTATGACATTTTCATGATACAGTTCTTCTGGTACATTTATTTCTGGCTTTTCTGTCAGGTATAATTTGTCTGTCTTTCTAGTACTTGAGAGGGTAACTTAGGAGGACATGGCGTGTCCAGCCCATGAGAAGGGCAGGCAGGGCTGTGTCCTGAAGCAGGTGGGAGAGAATGCCCCTGCTTTTTTTTGCCACGTTGTGGACATGTTGTTTCCTTTTTTAGGAAGATGAGACTAAGCCAGAAGACTGTATACCAGATGTACCAGGCAACGAACATGCCAGGGAATTTCTGGCTCACGCACCAACGAAAGGACTCTGGATGCCACTGGGGAAAGAAGTCAAAGTTATGCAGTGTGAGCACGGGAGAGTCGCAAGTAACGCTCCTCCATACACGCAAGTTATATACCACGATTTACAAAGCGCGTTTACTTCCTTTTTTTTTAATTTGTTCTCACCGCAGCCCTGTTAAGTCAAGGCACAATCTCTGTTTCATAGTTAAGGAAGCTGACCCGCATATGTTAGTGAGTGGTCGGAGGTAAGAGGCAGAGAGGAGCTTTGACTCCAGGGCTTCTGACTCCAAAGGCAGGAGTCATCCACAGAGACCATAGCTGCCTTTGGAGTTCACTCTTCGGTAATATTTCAGTAACAAAAAGGATATTCCGTTGTAGAAATGCCATGAGGGACAAGGAATGCATTGGAGGGCAGGTCCCTTTGGGTCCTGCATCATTCACCCCCCATCAGTGGTGGTAAGGTTTCATCCATGTAACCTGGGAGGAGCTGTGGGTCCAGCTGCATGCACGCCCCCACCCCACCCCGGCCACAACACCTTCATCCAGCTTAATTGGTACTTGGTATTTGAAGAAAGGGTACTGCTGCCTTTTAAAGACATTTGTACAAAGATTTTTCATGCAGGTAATTAAAATAGCAGTTCCTAGTCCCTTTCCCCCATTCGCCTCACCCTAAAGGTAACCATGTAAACCTCTCAAGAAGATTATTTTGGGGGCATCTGGCTGGCTCAGTCGGAGGAGCATGCAACTCTTGATCTGGGGGTCATGAGGTGGAGCCCGACATGGGATGTAGAGATTACTTAAATAAAATTAAAAAAAAAATTTTTTTGAAGTTTATCTCCATGTATCTAAATAACAGGGTTATATTCCTGCCTTTGATTTTTCAGGTTTCTTCATTGTCTGTTGACTTTTTACTGTAGAAGAGTTTCAGCTCTTTTTTTGTGCCTCAACCACACCTCATACATACTCTAACTCCCATTTTCTCAATACATTATATCATAATTTAGTTAAATAAATCTTTTGTGTATATTTAATTATGATTATTTTCAGAATTGAATCATATACTAAACCAATTGCATTTCCTTTCATACATCCTGCATAATGTTTTGTTTGCCCTGCAATTAATAGTTGTCTTTTTGTTGTTCTTGTTTTTGCTTTTTTCTGTGTACTGATTTCTAATTCAGCTCCTTCAGATGCTTAGGTATTCTATTCATTTTTTTTCCTCCTAAAGACAGTTGTTCCCCCTGCTATCACCCAGGGACCTTCCTTCACTATTCACTCTTTGGTTTCCCTTAATATCCCTCTTGTGTTTGATCTCCTATTTGCCATATCTTGCATCTTTTTTGTTACATTCTCTTGCTGTGGTAGAGCACATTCTCCAGTAGCTGAGAAGTGGGTTTATGGGAGATAACATTTTCAAGACTGTATTCTTCTGGAAACATCTGTATTTTATATTTTTAGTTTGCTATTTAGTTAGAATTTTGTTAAAAACAAACTTCCTTCAGAATTTTGAAGGCACTGCTCCATTGCCTTTTCATCTGTAGAACTGCTGTTGACAAGTCCAAAGCAATTAAAATTGTGGATGCTTTGATGTAACCTGCTTTGTTGTTGCTGTCTTTTTTTATTCTTCCTTCCTAGAACCTTATGAGATCATCTTATTCCCAGTGTTCTGAAATTTCACAAATTGTTTCATTGATTATTTCCTCCTCTCAGTGTTTGCAATTCTGTTATTCAGATGAAGGACTTCTTAGATTGATTTTCTAATTTCTGAGCTTTTCTCTCCTGTTCTTGTTTTCTGCTCTCTAATATAGTTCATCAACATAGCTTCCAATCCTTCGATTAAGTTTTTTATTTCAATTCCAAAAGCTTTTTTCATGATTTTTTAATTCTTTAATTGTTACAAAATGTTCTCTAAGAATGCTAATTTTTTCTTCTCCCTAATGTTTTTTTATTGCTTCCAAATTGTTTTCTATTTATTTTTTCACCTTTTTCATTTGTGAAGAGGCTTTCAGGTCACTTAAAGAACAGAAATATATTGTCTCACAGTTCTGGAGGCTATCAGTCTGAAATGAGGGTGTGAGCAGGGTTGGCTTCTTCTGAGGACTGTGAGGGAAGAATCTGTCCCAGGCCTCTCCAAAGATCCTTTCTCGCAATGAGGTCACATCCTGAGGTACAAAGGGTTAGGAGCAACACTGGGACGAGACAGGGTAGAGGGGGCAACACTGTTCAAGCCATAACACACTATTTTAAAAAAATCACACTTTGATTTTTGCACAGGATTACTTAGTAACTACTTGGCTTATTTCGAAAACCCAAGATTAAAGGATGCTTGAGGAAGCGATTGATTTCTGTTTTCTAGTGTCTTACATGGTTCATCCACTAATTGCATTTGCTTTGGAAATTGAAATCTAATGAAGAATATCTTTAGTATGATCTACTGATACTTTATCTTGATTAAATAAAACTACATCATCTTACAGAAATATATCCCTTTTCTTTGTTTTTAGGTTGGCGTTGTAAACGGTATGGTCACCGAACAGGCGACAAAGAATGCCCTTTCTTTATCAAAGGCAACCAAAAGTTAGAACAGTTCAGAGTAGTAAGTAAAACCCAGAGTTTCAATTTACATTTGCCAGAGGTGGTGAATGTCAGTGACTCAGGCACTGACCAGTGAAATGGAGGTTAACATGAAATACATTCCCAGGGCCTTTTGGCCAAAGTATCTGGTATTAACTCTGTTAAACTGAATTTGTGTGACAGATTAGCTCATTAGTAGAAAATTAACTTTTATTAAAGTGTTATTTGCTTATGCCTTGGAACACTGATTTCTTTTTCTGAAAGACATTGTTATATATTCAACCACTTTTTACTTATATTTTAAAAAATCTTGTTTCATAACTAAAATCCGCGTTCTAGTTCCCAGTCTTTATGTAAAGATTAAATATCTATTATAAACTAGATATGTATGTATAAATGATATATCCTCTTTGCTTAACCAGTAAGATAGATGTCATTTCCCCACTTTATTTTCACAGTCACCTCCCAGGGTTGTTAACTCACCATTCAGTCACTGTTTCAGTCAGCTTAACTATGCTGTTATCAGAGAGATTGGCACTATCACCATATATCAAACTGGGGTCCACAAACATTTGCCAGGACTTTAAGACATTTTTAAAAATTTGGAGAGAATTGGGGTGTCTGGGTGGCTCAGTCATTAAGCGTCTGCCTTCGGCTCAGGTCATGATCCCAGGGTCCTGGGATGGAGTCCCACATCGGGCTCCCTGCTCCGCGGGAAGCCTGCTTCTCCCTCTCCCACTCCCCCTGCTTGTGTTCCCTCTCTCGCTGTCTCTCTCTCTCTCTGTCAAAATAAATAAAATCTTTAAAAAAAAAAGTGGAGAAAATATTCTGGATAAATCAATGCTACCTGGAATGGCAATTTTACAGTATCTAATCTACAGATAAATTGGTGATAACTCTCAAAAAAATGAACAAATTCATGTATTTTTAATTCAGAAACCTAAATTCTAAGAATAGATCCCAAGGCTATAACAAAAATCAATATATACAAATTTTTATGAATATATAAGGAATTATTCAGAATTACATCTGTGACTGAAAATTAGACTAAAGAAAATAGGAAACAACTTCAATGGCCAGCATACCAGCATAAGGACTGTGACACAGAAGTCATATAGCTTTTAAGAATTATGTTTGGGAGGGCGCCTGGGTGGCTCAGTCGTTGAGCGTCTGCCTTTGGCTCGGGTCGTGATCCCAGGGTCCTGATATCAAGCCCCGCGTCTGGCTCCCTGCTCGGCGGGAAGCCTGCTTCTCCCTCTCCCACTCCCCCTGCTTGTGTTCCTGCTCTCGCTGTCTCTCTCTCTCTCAAATAAATAAAATCTTAAAAAAAAAAAAAAAAAAGAATTATGTTTGGGAAAATGTTCATGAATACATAAGTGAAAAAAGAACAGAATTATATATATAATGATTATAATATTTTGTAAATTATGAATAATGAGTGGAAGAACCACATTAAGATGTTAGCAGTAGATATCTCCGGCGGGTAAGACTATAGATATTTTTAACTTTTTTATCTTTAATATGTAAAATTTTTACTAAAAATATGTAACATTTTTAAAGGTAATTCACATACCATAAAATCCAGTCTATGTGTAGCCATATTCTTAGTAAGTACTTTCAAATTATACGAATATTTCGAGAATACATTTGCTTTATTTTAACAAAATTGACATGTTACAGTAAGGCTTTTCACAGTTGATTTTTTAAGTCCAATACTGCCTCTCTCCAGAGCGAATATGCATTATGTAGCTTGATGAAGACACTTCCATGCTTCTTTCTGGGCACATACATACACCTATACATGAGTCATTCTTACATACCATTTTCCAGCTTGTTTTAATCTGTCTTGATCATCTGTCCACACAGAGCACAGAGAATTACCTCAATATTTCTAACCTTGAGTAATATTTAATAATGATTCTGCCATGTTTGATATCCTTAAAAAGGCTATTCAAATTGCATAATTGGAAAATCTTTTTTTTTTGTAAATTCTGTGAGTTTGAAGTGATGGTGACCCTTAGCAAGGATTAGAACATGTTAAATATAAAATTACACCAAACAGGAAAAAAAAACTGGTTTCAGTAAAATATGGATTTAATTTTTAACTGATAGTCCATGGTGCCTAACTCAGCCTTAACCTTTCTCATTCTCAAGGCACATGAAGATCCCATGTATGACATCATACGAGAGAATAAAAGACATGAAAAGGATGTAAGGTGAGATGGTCCTGGTGATAACAATCCTACCCTTTTAAAGTCTGAAATTATATAAAGTTGGAAACACCCATTCCAGTATTAGATGAGTGGTCTGGTAACTATGGTACTTCAATTGTGAGCTATTTGGAAGGCAGGACTCATCACAGGAAAGGCCAGTCTCATTACACTTGGGTTAGCAGTGGGCTTGGTCCTGCCTGCTCACACCCTGATGGATGATTGCTTGGTTTATCTTTAAGGATCTGAGCTATTATTAAAATTCTTAGGCATGAATAAAGATAGGATGAAGAAAGCAGAGGTTTTTTCTCAAACTAGTTCCACGGAGTTCTAATTGTTAAGGAGGTAGATTACCTAGTATGAACTTGAGTGGTTGTGGGTGGTTGGGGAGGTGATGGAGAGGCAGCATCTATTCGAAGTTATGTAGTAAGGACTGGAGAAACATGCAGAAATACTTCGGACAGTGAAAAGAATACAGAATGGCTTGTACACTGGGTACAGTCCTGCCAAAGAGACATGGGTGTGGACAAGAATAGGGAAAACATGCAGAAATAAAAATAAGTACTATCGGGCGCCTGGGTGGCTCAGTTGGTTAAGCGATTGCCTTCGGCTCAGGTCACGATCCTGGAGTCCCGGGATCGAGTCCCGCATCGGGCTCCCTGCTCAGCGGGGAGTCTGCTGGTCCCTTTGACCCTCCTCCCTCTCATGTGCTCTCTCTCTCTCTCTCAAATAAATAAATAAAATCTTTAAAAAAAAAATAAATAAGTACTATCTTAAGTAAGGTGGTTATTCATGATGTTTTTTACCCTCACTGCTGCTCTTATGTCATTTTTATCTACCTTTTTTTTTTGTTAAATATGGTTCTTTGGTTAATCTTCTGTTTAGGATACAGCAGTTGAAACAGTTACTGGAGGATTCTACCTCCGATGAGGATGGAAGCAGCTCCAGTTCCTCAGAATGTAAAGAGAAACACAAGAAAAAGAAGAAGAAAGAAAAGCATAAGAAAAGGAAGAAAGAAAAGAAGAAGAAGAAGAAACGAAAGCATAAGTCTTCCAAGTCGAATGAGAGTTCAGACTCGGACTGACAACAACTTGACTTGTTCAACATTCTCTTCTCCCAAATCAGACACTGTGGCCAAAGACCAGAGGATGTGGAATCGGGGAGGACTAGGAGAGAGCCGCCTAGAGAGCAGGGTATTTGGTGTCACGTGTGTGAATTCTCACCTGCCTTCCAGCAAAGATGTGATCCCAGGAGGGTGAGTTGTACCTTCCCAGGCACTAGCTCTGGACAGCGGCTGATTTCAGGCAGAGAAGCTTTGTTCAGTGTCGTCCTCCCGCTGACCCCTACGGTTTGTGATTCCTTCGAGCTGCCTTTGCCAGGGTGGCCCGGCCGAGGGAATGAGTCTCTGAGGAAGCTCCAGGTGCTGCTGCAGCCTTCCCCTCCCCAGGGCGCTACTTAATTCCCAGAGACTTCAGGTTCAACTTTTCTCTGTTATCGAGGATAATAAAAGCTCCTTATTTTTTTAATGGATTTCTTTTTTATTTCTGAATAATACATGCATGTGCTCCAAATTTAAAAGGTACACAGGGTTGAATCATGAAATTCTTCCTCCTTCCTTTCTCCCCTAGCTGCCCATGTCCCTTCCCCGGTGGCTACCGGTTTTACCAGGTTCTTGTGTGGTCTTCCAGAAATATTTTATATATCACAATAAATATAGGCTTTTTTTTTTTTTTTTACACAAATGCTGTAAACACTGATACGAACATTGGGGGTTTTTTTAACAGCATAAAACAGATTATTTTAATATCAAGTACATTTAGCATTGTTGCAGCAAAAGGTGTGTGTTTATAATCACCTGAGATGGTTTGTTAATATAAAAGCAATGAAAAATTTTGTGTGGCTACACTGTATTTCACTTGCTTGGATTTTACTGCCTGAGTCCCAAGATTTTTCCCAGAGTCATTGACTCAGAAAATTTTTAAGAATATAGGGGAGGGGCGCCTGGGTGGCTCAGTCATTAAGCATTTGCCTTCGGCTCAGGTCATGATCCCAGGGTCCTGGGATCGAGCCCCGCATCAGGCTCCCTGCTCCGCGGGAAGCCTGCTTCTCCCTCTCCCACTCCCCCTGCTTGTGTTCCCTCTCGCTGTGTCTCTTTCTGTCAAATAAATAAAATCTTTAAAAAAATATAGGGGAATTATTATATGGGGTCAGCTACCCACGTCCCAAAATACATCCCTCACTTCCTTCATCTTCCTGTTGATTAAACACAGCCCACTTGTGCTCCTCTTTGTGCCACAGCCCATCAGTGTGGTGCCTGCAGCTGAGCGAGAGTAAGTCTTGATCTTGACTGAACCATATAGAGATAGATCATCCTCACAGGTGTCCCTCCCTCTTCAGCAGGGGTATTCCTGTTTTCAGGGCCCCAGTAACTCTTCTCCCATTTCTGTCCTCTTTCCCTGGGGGTTGAATTTCCACCCCCCCGCTTTAAAGAACAGCCAATCCAGTCCCAGAATGGACCCATCTCCTGCTCATCAATAAATGCTCCCACTCTTGGCCTTGGAATAGTAGTACCTGAGTAACACATTGGTACAGAATGGAATCGGCAGGCTGAGGTTTGTGTTTTCTGAAAATTCTAAGGCCAGTTAATTCAGGTGTCCTTTACATTTATCCTCGGCATCCTAGGTCAGCATGCAAAACATGGGCCATTTGACCTCTCCTGTAGGTCTCAGTGTTTCCGACTCCTCTCATAACTCTTCTAGAAATTTCTTACTGTCCTTCTGGAATCTTATTCATGATAAAAGTATTCTTAAACAATATGAAAGTCTGCATCAATGATTCTCAAATCTTTGTGGCATCAATATCAACTACAGTGCTTGTTAAAACAGAGATTCCTGTGCTCCCAGACTTCCAGAATTTCTAATTCAGTAGGTTTGTGGTGAACCTGGGAATTTTCCTAACAAGTCCCCAAACGATGCTAACATTGTTGGTCTGAGAACCACACTTGGAGAACCACTGCTCTGTATCTTTAGCCTCTTAAAGGAGCCTTCTTCCACTTCCTGCTTTAACTAGAAATCTGGCCATCTCCTCCAACCCTTGCAAGGTAACTACTGTCCCTACTCCCTCACTCTGGTTTTCTCTATCTTTTGTTTCTGGCTTGATCCCAGAGTCCCATTACTTAAGCCTGTCATCTCCCTTGACCTGTAGTTCTTTTGCCCTGCTTTCTCAGAAAAACCTCAAACCACTTCTGCATCTATAACCAGACACTAGAGAAAAATCACAGGGCACCTGTGTGGCTCAGTCAGTTGAGCAACCAACTCTTGGTTTCTGTTCAGGTCATGGTCTCAGGGCCATGAGATCAAGCCCCGCGTTGGGCTCCATGCTCAGACGTGGAATCTGCTTGGGATTCTCTCTCCCTCTGCCCCTGCCCCCACTTGTACATGCTCTCTCTAAAAAAAAATAAAATCTTTAAAAGAAAAATCACACAGCCATATAGATTGGCATCCCCACAAATTCATCATCTCCAAACTCTACTGAGCCCATAAAGCTGACTAGCAAACCAAAAGTTTGTTAGTTACCTACTCAAACCTTCATTCTCATACATCTCCTCTCGAGTGGAGCATTTTCCACTCCTATTCAGGAAGTCATTACAAGCCCTCAGACCTCCCTTCACCAAGATATCTACCAATCAGTCATCATAGTTGTTGCAGACAGAATTCTAAAATGGCCCCAAGATTTCCTGCTAATCTCGAGGATTGTTAATATGATGAATTTTTTCGTGATTAGATTATTTTATAAGCATAAGGAAAGGGAAATTATCTGGATGTTCCTAATGAAATCTGAACAGCCAGAGTTTTTCTCTGGCTGGGAGCAATATAGGAACTCAGATTCTAGGCCTGTGAAACATTCCTTGTGCCATTGCTGACTTAAAGATGACAGGGCTACAAGGGGCTACAAGGTGAGGAATGCCCAGACTCTAATTACTACAGCAAATCCTAGTTAGAGGACCCACACCAGCAAAGAAACAGGGAACTTTGTCCTACAGCCAAAGGGAACTTAAACCTCAACGACCTTGGATGCAGAATCTTTACCCAGAGCCTCCAGATAGGAGCCCAACCCTGCTGACATCTTGATTTGGGTCTTGTGGGACACTAAGCAGAAAACCCAACTGAGCCTGCCCAGATTTATGATCTTTAGAACTGTAAGATGATAAATGTTTTAAGCCATTAAGTTTGTGGTAATTTGTTATACGGAAACAGAAAACTAACACAATGGTTTAATCAGGTTTCTCTTCCTGTCAGGCCAATCTCCACCTGTGCCCTGGACCCCAACTCTCAGCCAGCAGTGGAGGGCATTGATTAAGAGCACTGGCTCTGGAGGATCCACACTGCCTGGTTTTGAAATCCAGCTGCACCATTCGTGAGCTATCAGATTGTGCAAGTTGCCTGACCTCTCTGTGCTGCCATTTCCTTGACAGATAATATTTACCTCATAGAATCATCGAGAATTAAGTGTCCTGATAGTTGTAAAACATCTAGAACACAGTTTGGAACATTTCAATTGCTAAATGAACGTTAGTTGCTCCTGCTCTTACTTATGCTATCATCATTATCTGTTCCTGCTTCCTCAGGGATCTTCCTCCTTTCATTATCCTACTGCATTCTCTGTTGCCACTGGCATTTAAAAACTGTTTTGAAATTATAAAAGTAGGGGCACCTGGCTGGCTGAGTCAGTAGAACATGCAACTCTTGATCCCAGGGTTGTGAGTTCAAGCCCCATGTTGGGCATGGAGCCTTCTTAAAAAAAATTTTTGTTTCAGTAAAATTTTAAAATACATGATCATAAAAAGTTCCCAATTCAGAGCAATTACAGAGTAAAAAGTGAAAGGAAAATCTACTTTAAATGGTTTTATAGAGCCGTCAAGATCTTTTAAAAAATACATTACCAGTTTTTTTAATTAGTTTGACATAACTGAAAAACACTATGAATACTATTCTATGACTTCATCTCCCTTACTCTATCTTGGCAGTCTTACTGCTTACTACAAGCTTTAAATGGCCACAAAATCCTTGGTGGGAATGTGCTACTTAACCATTTAACCATTCTTCTTTGTGCAATTCAGTTGTTTCTTATTTATCCTTCTATGGAATGGTGATTTATGAAAAATATGTATGGGGTTGGTTGTTGTGGAGGGAGAACGTTCTCTGCCCTTCAAGGTCCTTCTGGCTGGACTAAGAATCAAATTGACATGAAACAGAATAACAAGAGAAAATCAAAGTTTCCTACGTATGAAATTCCAAAGACAGTGAAGCAATAAGACGCTTATATGAGCTAAGGACAGGAGTAGGGGACTGAGCAAGACATTAGCAGGGAGAGGAGAGATGCTTGGAAAACAAAGGCTGCCCTATTATGCAAATAAGTATCTTAGATAAAGAGGAATCTGTTAATAGCGCTCTTCCTGGTACAGGCAGGCAGTTGAGGGGGAGATAAAGAGCTTTTCCTCAATCGGTTGGGTTTTTATTGCTTTTAACTCAACATTCATGTCAAAGTGACCCATCTGAAGCAACCTGCCCTTAGCCCCCTACATGGTCATTCAGATGACCAAAATATATTTCTCGTATACGTTTGGTCTTTATCCACAGTTTCTGGATCACATCTCCCCAAAACACTTGGAATTTCATGACTGAGGAGAGCAATGGAAGAATTTTTTTTTTTTTTAATATTTGGTCTCCTGTTCCTGGTTCCTGAAATCACTTCAGAGCCATAAAGGCAAAATGGGTGTTTTGTTACTCATAACAAGCCCCTTTCCACCACAACTGGGTTTATGTTAATGAGGTGAATTTTGGAAAACACCTAAGGATGTATAACATCAGGAATTTTCAGTCCCACACCCCTGATTTCAGGGGAGGGTAAAAGGGCAGGAGAGTGAATGAATCACCAATAGGCAATCATGCCCATGTAATATGGAGCCTCTAGTATATTTGGAGAGCTTCCAGAAGGGTGAACACATGGAAGTCTTGGAAGAGTGGCACACCAGAACAGGGCATAGAAGCTCCTCACCCCTCCGCACATACAAGCAGCTGTTATGTCTGGCTGTTCCTGAGTTTTACTTTTATAGTAAGTAAAATGTGTGTATTCTCTGAGCTGCTCTAAGCAAATTAATCAAACCCAAAGCAGGGGGCATTGGAACATTCAACCTAGTCTATCAGAATCATACATAAGTGATAACCTGGGCTTTTGAGTGGCATTTGAAGAGGGGTGGGGCAATCTTGTAGGACTGAGCCCCTTACCTGTGGAATTTGATACTCTCTCCAGGTATTTAGTATCAGAATTAAGTTAAATTGTAGGACACCCTGCTGGTGTCCTGAGAATTCCCACATACACGTTGGAATTGGTTCCAAAATCTTCCATCTTCCCACAAACACTGTAATGAAAACCTATGAGTAAATATCTTAGTGTACATGTGTGCGTATTTCAAAAGAATAGCTCTTTAATAGTGGAATTACATATTTTAATTTTCACATATACTACCAAATTGCCCTCCAAGAAAGTCTGTATCAATTTTCACAACCTCTTACCTTGTTTAAAGGGGTCCATTTCCCTGCCCAAGAGCAACTAATAACCTCAAGATTCTTTCATCCCTTTAAAAAACAAAATCCTCCCTTGATCCCGTATCTGTCTAGCTCTTTCCTCTCCTTTACAGCAGGAATTTTGTTTTGTTTTGGGTTTTTTCTTTTAAGATTTTTTTTTAAAGATTTTTTTGGTGGGGGGAATGAGTCGGGGGCGGGGGGCAGAGGGAGAGAACCTTCAAGCAGACTTCCTGCCAAGCGTGGAGCCCGACTTGGGGCTCAATCCCATGAGTCACAAGATCATGACCTGAGGAAAAACCAAGCATCAGACACTCAACCCACTAAGCTACCCAGGAGTCCCTTACAGATTTTATTTTTAAAGATTTTTTTTTTTTATTTGACAGAGAGAGACACAGCGAGAGAGGGAACACAAGCAGGGGGAGCCGGAGAGGGAGAAGCAGGCTTCCCGCTGAGCAGGGAGCCCAATGTGGGATTCGATCCCAGGACAATGGGATCATGACCTGAGCCAAAGGCAGACGCTTAACGACCGAGCCACCCAGGCGCCCCAAAGATTTTATTTTTAAAGTAATCTCTACACCCAACGTGGGGCTCAAACTTACAACCCCAAGATCAAGCACTGCATGTTCTACCCACTAAGCCAGCCAGACACCCACAGCAGGGTTTTTGAACCTTGGCCCTATTTATTTCAGGGGCTAAATCTCACTTGTGGGGGTCTCTTCTGTGCATTGTAGGATATTCAGCATCATCCCTAGCCTCTACCCACTAGATGCCACTAGCACCACCACTCCTCACTTGTGACAACCAAAAATATCGACATACAAAGGAATAAAACTGGAACCTTATCTTATACCACACACAAAAATCAACTCAAAATGGAGTAAATATTTAAATGTTAAGACCTGAGGGGCACCTGGCTGACTCAGCTGGTAGAGCATGTGACGCTTGATCTCAGGGTCATGAGTTCAAGCCCCATATTGGTCGTAGAGTTTACTTAAAAAAAATAATAGTAATAATAAAAAATAGATAGACAGATAATGTTAAGACCTGAAGCTACAAAACTCCTATAAGAAAACATAGGAAAAAGCTTCTTGACATTAGTCTTGACACTGAGGTCTTGGCTATGACACCAACACATCAAACTAAGAAAGCTTTTGCACAGCAAAGGAACAATCAAAATGAAAAGGCAACCTATGGAATGGGAGAAAATATTTACAAGCCATATATCTCTGATAAAGGGTTATTATACAAAATATATAAAGAACTCCTACAACTCAATAGCAAGAAAACAAGCTGATTTTAAAAACAGACAAAGGAATTGAACAGACATTTCTCCAAAGAATAACCATCAAGTACCTTAAAAAAAAATAACTGATGAGGGAAATGAAATGCAAATCAAAAGCACAATAAGATATTATCTCATACTTGTTAGGATAGCTATTACGAAAAAAAGATAATAAAAGTTGGTGAGGGGGCGCCTGGGTGGCTCAGTTGGTTGAGCGACTGCCTTCGGCTCAGGTCATGATCCTGGAGTCCCCAGATTGAGTCCCGCATCAGGCTTCCTGCTCAGCAGGGAGTCTGCTTCTCCCTCTGACCCTCCTCCCTCTCATATGCTCTCTCTCTCTCATTCTCACTCTCTCAAATAAATAAATAAAATCTTTAAAAAAAAAAAAAGTTGGTGAGGATGTGATGAAAAGAGAACCTTGTACACTGTTGGTGGCAATGTAAATAGGTTGAAGTTGCTACCAAAAACAGTATGGCAGTTCCTCAAAAACTTAAAAATATAATTACTTTTTTTACTAACCCCAAGTCTAAGTATATATCCAAAGGTATTAGAATCAGGATCTTAAAGAGGTACTGCACTCCCATGTTTATTGCAGCATGATTCACAATAGCCAAGACATGCAGACAATGAAAATGTCCATCATCAGATAAATGGGTAAACACAATGTAGTATTATTTAGCCATAAAAGAGAGGGAAGTCCTACAGTTTGTGACAACACGGATGAAAGAGGAGGACTTTATGCTCACTGAAATAAGCCAGACACAGAGGACAAATACTACATAACACCACCTGAATCTAAAATAATCAAACCTGGGCGCCTGGGTGGCTCAGTTGGTTAGGCGACTGCCTTCGGCTCAGGTCATGATCCTGGAGTCCCGGGATCGAGTCCCACATCAGGCTCCCTGCTCAGCGGGGAGTCTGCTTCTCCCTCTGACTCTCCCCACTCTCATGCTCTCTATCTCATTCTCTCTCTCAAATTAAAAAAAAAAATCTTAAAATAAAATAGTCAAACCCACAGAAACAAGAGGGTAGAATGGTGGTTCCCAGGGGCTAGGGTGAGGGGGAAACAAGAAGGTATCAAAGAGTAAAACGTTTTACTTATATAAGATAAATAAATCCTAGAAATTGACTTCATAGCATAGTGCCAACAATTAATAATACTATATCATATACTTAATATTTTATGAAGATCTTATGTCCTCTCTCTATATATAATTTTATATAGAGTTTTACATATATATAAATATAGAGAGAGAGTTATATATAGAGAGAGAGAGAGAGAGAAAGGGAGGGAGGGAAAGAGAGCATGCATGCATGCAGGAACAAACGTTTAAAGGTTTATGGCATAGATTGTGGGGAATATTTTCACAGATATATACTTATCTCCAAATTCATCAAGTTGTACACAATGTGCAGCAATCATACCTCAATAAAATGGCTTAATAATAAGATAAATAAAATGTATGGAAACAGCCTCAGTTGGGGGTCACTACTTGAGCAGTTTCTTGAAAGAATTACCCATACAGTTGACCCTTGTCAGCATGGGTTTGAATTCTGTGGGTCACTTACACGCAGATTTTTTTTCTACAAATACAGTAAATGTATTTTCTCTTATGATTTTCTTAACACTTTTTCTTTAACTTACTTTATTGCAAGAATACAGTATATAATACAACATACAAAATGCGTGTTAACCAATTATGTTACCTGTTTAGGCTTCCAGTCAACAGTAGGCTATTAGAAATTTGGGGGTGGGGGAGTCAAGTTATACTCAGATTTTTACAAAGGGTGGCTTTCCTCTATGCCCACACAGAGCACTCTGTTCTCTCTTGCTCTTTTGTAAGAACAGTTCTTTTGAATCAGGCACCCAGTCTTATGGTCTCATTTAACTTTAATTACTCCTTTAAAGTCCTGTTCTCCAAATGTAGTCACACTGGGTGTTAGGACTTCAACATATGAAGCTTGGGGCATAATTCAGTCCATAACATCTCTGAAAGTGCTCTTGCTAGGACCACCAGTATTGCCATTATCAAATCTAACAAATCCTTTCTAGTCCTTTTTTTAGCATTTGACACTGTTGACCACTTTTTCATGAAAGATCCTTAGCAACTGGATTTCATGACACCCTTTCAGATGCTCTAACCAAACTATCTCATTAGCTGCTCCTGCTTACCCTCCAGTGTAACTCTTGGCTTCAGTCCTTTAAATAGGAATGTTTCTCACAGTTCTGGCTTAGACCTTCTCTTCACTCTTCTGTTCTCAGTGATGCTTATGGCTTAAAGTATCAATACTCTGATGATGACAGCCCTGAACATTCTCGAGAGCCCTAGACTTATTCACTTCGATGTCCTGTAGACATTCCACCATTCTATCGGCTCTCAAGCAAGATACCTTCAGCATTTTTTTACTCTAAAGATGGTGCCAACAGTCACCTCAATTCTGAATCAGAAGCCTAGCCCAATCCCAGAATCTCTCAGCTGCTCCTCCTGTGTGCTTCTCAATACCAAGGCACCTAGCACACTCTAAAGTGACTATTTCCTTGCCTGACTGCCCACTAATCTGGTAACTTCTTGAGGGCTCAGACTATGCTCCCTGTTATATCCTCAGCCTCCAAAACACTGAATGACATATTAGTATTCAATATAATCTTACTGAATGGATAGATTCTCCATTGGAAGTACCAGTGCATACCAGTGGATACCATACTGCACCGCTTGTGTCCACCCACTCATGAACCGCAGGCCCAACCCCACACGTGGTGTTAGATGGAGGAGGGACAGTAAATTACCCCTCCAATTGAGAAGGTACTTTGAAACCAGAAAACAAAGCAAGCAACTCCCTACAGTTTACAATTTTCTTTAGGGTAACTCACTGACAGGGAATCAGATGGTTTACGATCCAGGCATCCACACAACTATTACCCATAAAGTCCAGAACCTTAGTCCCCAGATTTTATAGAGCAAGGGGATACAGAGGACATTGTGATGAGGTCAAAGGCTCTAACACACGTGTAGCAGAACTCAGAACGCAATCTGTACGTGGTGGGGTGGGGGTGGGCATAGAAAACTGTTATCTCTAGTAGTTATTTAAAAAATTAACTACATAGGGGCACCTGAGTGGCTCAGCTGGTTAAGCGTCTGCCTTTGACTCAGGTCATGATCCCAGGGTCCTGGGATCGAGTCCTGCATCAGGATCCCTGCTCAGCGGGGAGCCTGCTTCTCCCTCTCCCGCTCCCGCTCCCCCAGCTTGTGGTCGTACGCGCGCTCTCTCTGTCCAAATAAATAAAATCTTTTTTAAAAAAATTAACTACATAATGGGGATATACCATAGAAGATATAGCAATTATCATTAGCACAAAAAATGTACACCATGGTTCAAAGGTGCGACAAGTATGCCTGCTTCATGTGTCATGTCATGAAAATGAAAACAGTACATTGGGTATAAGCAGATAACCTTCTCCAGCCATAGGTTACATAGGATACAGGCCAGAACTGGAGTTAAAGCAGTCCTGAGCTGGGAATAATGCAAAGTCATACATCTTTATGTAAAACCGGCTTTGTAATACTGTCTTCCTTGCCTCCACAGCATTGCTATCACATTTTACATTTCACTATGCTATCTACAGAAGTATTAGGTTAGTATAAGGAGTTACAAATACAGGAAGTATATGTTCACACAGCTTAACATAGAGACAACACTGCTGTTCCCATACATATACTCATATATGCCTCCAAAGAGGCATTGTTGGTCACACAACAATAAAATCCCACATCTGAATGCTACCATGCCTTTTTCTTTCAAATATAGGGAGTCTTCAGCCACATATAAATCTTTTTGGTACCTAGTCAGATTTAAACTCTACCATTTATTGAGACACTGTTGATTACAAGTTGACCATCTAGGTCTTAGGTTTTAAAAGCATGAAAAATGGTTTCCCTGGGGCGCCTGAATGGCTCAGTTGGTTAAGTGTCTGCCTTTGGCTCAGGTCACGATCCCAGGGTCCTGGGATCGAGCCCTACATCGGGCTCCCTGCTCAGCGGGAAGCCTGCTTCTCCCTCTCTCATTCCCCCTGCTTGCGTTCCCTCTCTCACAGTCTCTCTGTCAAATAAATAAATAAAATCTTTAAAAAAAAAAGTTTCCCTAAAGTTTCCTTTGTTTCAAGGAGTACAATGGGTGGAACTACAGAAGACACTACTACAGACTACTCCTGGATGGATCCATCAGTGAAGCTACTCTATGCCTGGTTTCCATTTATACAAAATGAGTAAGGTACCTTCACCATTCCCAGAGTAGTTCCTGTTTATGGGGAATCCTTCATCTCTTTATTCCATCCTCAACTCCACCATCCTTTTCCTCATATGTAAAGGTCCCTGGAGATTATAAGACAGTAATATACATGGCAGAAGTATTCATGAATGACCCAGCTCTACTGGTGGTGTTACCAGTGATGTGGCTATTTTGAGACGGGAAAAAATGCTTGAGAATCACACAACCACGCAATTGACTTTATTTGCTGTTTTATACCTTTTAATTCCAAAGGTTTTGCAATGTCACATTTTCTTTTTGTTGGTATAATCACTTTATTAGTTCAAATCAAGGGACTTTAAGCCATCATGATGATATACTATTTAGCTCTTCTATTATGTAGCTGGAACTCAGCAATTTCTTTCCTATGAAATAACAATGGAATACTACATTTCCTTAAATTGATTGTGTAACAGACTCAAGATCTACAGAGAATCATTACTAATGTCGTTAGTTTCCATCTTTAGGAGAAGGTTGAAGATCATGACATTTTTGCCTTGGTTATCGGACTTCCCTTTATAATCACTGCAAGGCAGGATGGCCTTTAAAAGGCCAGAAACTGCTTACTCCCTGACACTCCAGGCCTAGAGGTTGAAGGTGGGGCAGGGATACTTAATGCCAAAACTCAGTCTGAAGGAGAGCCCGTCATGCTACTAAGCCCCTTAAGGGAGACCCTGAACTTCCAGTACCCAGCTCTACCACCACTAAACTGGGACACTTTAAGTGAAGCCACCAGGATAACTTACAAAACCCCATATAACACACAAGACTACCATTCACAGCCCTGGGAATTAAATGTGGAAAATCAGCATAAAAATGACATTCCACAGGACTGAAAGGCTTTGGCTCCAATCTACTTGTAAGCGAGGATCTATAGATCTACAGGTCTATAACGCAGTCAGAATGCTGCCATTTTTCACTGCCCACAAGCAGTGTTAGTTTTGGAGGGCAGAACACACACTGAGTAGGAAACCCCAAACAAAGCCCTAAAAGCCAATCATGAGACAACCAAATTGGACACAGGATAGATACCTGTGTACAGCAGGTACAGAGCATCTGCCTCGATCTGTTCGAAACTTTGTAAGGTACCTCAGTTTTCCATCTCTCACAGTTACCTGAGGGAAGAAGGGACTCATGCATTAAATTACCCAAGTTGCTTAAAAACAAAAGGGAAAACAGAAATCCAAAAAACATCTTTCAAAGAAAACCACGTCTTTCAAGAAAAATCTATCATTCAAGATACTATTCTGTATGATTCTACAGTCCAGAAAAAAAATCATTTGAAAAAAACAATAATAAGGCACAATCTAGACAATTCAGCCTGAAAATTACAATCTTAACCATGTAACCAAGAGTAAATTGAAGTTATTTTCTTCACAGGGCCGTGATAGGATGGAAAAAACATCCTATACACTGATGGGAAATGACAGCAGAGGCAACTGAGACTTTGAGAAGACTAAAGGTAAGATGGACAGTGTTTTGGTTTAAAAACTAAGACTGGAACTTAATTAAATTTCCCCGGGGACCCTTATGCATCCTATTCATCACTTACCCACTTCATTTCATTTTTGCGCCCCAGGTATAATCATCACCCAGGGTCTACTTTGGGCCCTTCCCACTCATTTGAGCCCCCTCCCTAAACATAGGGTGGTCCAAACTCAAGCTTCAACCAGATGTGCAAGATCCTGCTAGTCCAGCCGACAACGACACAGTAAAGCAAAACAATTTCCCTTCCCAACTTTACTTTTCCATGGATGTTATCATTTTCTATAGGTATTCAAGTTCAAATCCTAGCCTTTTTTTCTTTTTCTTTTTTTTTTAAGATTTTATTTATTTACTTGACAGAGACAGAGCGAGAGAGGGAACACAAGCAGAGGAAGTGGGAGAGGGAGAAGCAGGCTTCCCGCGGAGCAGGGAGCCCGATGCGGGGCTCGATCCCAGGACCGTGAGATCATGACCTGAGCCGAAGGCAGACACTTAACGACTGAGCCACCCAGGCGTGCCCCCCAGCCTTTTTTTCTTAAAGAGTCAATTTTGTTAATGAATTCTCTGAGATGTATATCTTTTACTCCCATGTGAGTTAGGACCTTATCACTTTATATGCAATGTTCAGTTAAACTGACTTTATACAGGGGTTTCAGCCATACAGACAGGCTTCAAATTCCTCCTACACTCTACCATCAGCTAAAGATGCCTAGAACACTTTTCTTCCTGCCTTTCTCTATTCAGTTTTGGCACCTCCTTATTGCCTACAGGACAAAAATCTAAAAAGGAAAATTTCTACTATTTTAGCCTATTCTGCTCAGACCCACTTTCCCAACTCATCACAGGTCTCCCCTCTGGCTGGCTGTTCTCAGGCTCAATCCCTGGAACACACTTGACCTGCGCTGGCTGCCCATTTGAGCCCATGCTACTCTCTCCATTCTCACTCCAAACCACAGCCCCCAAATTTGTATCAAAATTCACCGCCTCCACGTGGACTGCGTGTTCTCAGCAACTCCATCTAGATCTATGTCCATGATTCTTTTCTCTCTCAGCCCCCTGTCCTTTACCACCACCCAGCTCTCCATCATCTCCTACAGTTCTTTCTTTTTTTTTTTAAGATTTTATTTATTTATTTGACACAGAGAGAATGAGAGAGAGAAAGCACGAGAGGGAAGAGGGTCAGAGGGAGAGGTAGACCCCCCGCTGAGCAGGGAGCCTGATGCGGGACTCGATCCCAGGACTCCAGGATCATGACCTGAGCCGAAGGCAGTCGCTTAACCAACTGAGCCACCCAGGCGCCCCAGTTCTTTGTTTCAAATTACATTACAGTTTCCTAGAATGCAGGACCTCAAACCTGGGATCTCTGCCAATCCTACAAACATGGGCACCTACAGTTGTTGAAAAACATACTTTCAAAATGGAGAAATACTATTAATCTATGATGGCCTTTGCATCCAGGACCCAGTATGGAACCACTACAGACAACCACACAGGACAAGCCCGTTAGTCACTTACATTCCCAGGCCTTGTGAGAGGCTCTCTTGGACTCCAGTCCCTCCCCTCGGAACCTGCCATTCTGTCCTGTCACTGCGCATACCATGGGGATGCTCTCGTATTCTCCAAGCTTTAACCTGTACTTATTTCTGGTGGGCCACACAATAAGTTGGGGAGGCAGAGAGCACTCAGGTGGCAGCCTGATGATCCTGCCAGCCTCACGATAAATCCTTCCTTTGGAAGATGTCACAGGGCCCAGTGGACTAACTTCTTCAAAGAGGCATTCTGTCTCATACATTTCATCTTCAGCTTCCTCTTCCAACTCACAGTCTTCTGAATCCTTGGGAAGTACAGTGTTCAAGGCAGCATTTTTCTTCAATAAGTAGACTGTGTTCCCACTTGAGAAGTTGCTCAGGGATTTCTGCTTCCTGCCTTTCACAGTTTTTTTAATCTTTGCACACTTTTTGAAGTTCTCATGATCCTCCTCCTCAATCTCATCATTCACGGTCATTTCTTCTTCATCTGTTTTCAACTTCCCATTCGTGATGGTCTTCCATGATCCCTTAGTTTTGCAGTCTGGTGATGATTCTTCATCTTTGCAAGGCATTTGCTCAGGGGATTTCTCCAGCTCTGCCTCCTGCCACCAGCTCCTATCACACTGAATCCCTTCATCCACCCCCCTGCTGTTCATCTGGGCCAACCAGGCAGGGCGAGGAACATACTTTGAATAGCTGTCCCTCTCTACCACCTCATCCAGTTCCCCACACCTGACTGCCTCTTCTTCTGTTGGCTTTCTGCTTTCTGGTGAGGACTCAGGGGATTTCCCGTGCTCTGCATCCTGCCAATGGCTCATATCACATTGAATGCCTTCAGTGACCTGGCTGAACTGGGCCAGGGAGGTAGGGGGAAGGACATAATTCTCAGGGTAGCTGTTGCTCTCTACCACTTCACCTTCGTCCACTTTCACAGGGAAGCCACGGCCCCCACTACCATTGTCTGGCATGCTTTCCCCAAAGCTAATGGGACTCCGGGATTTGGACTCTAGGCTCAGGTCCTCAACGGCTTTATTGCTGGAACAGACTGGCCTTTCCTGCTGGAGCTTATTGCCATCTCCAGAAGACTGGCACAGATTGGAGTTCAGGGTATCCTGGACTTCATCTTTGTCTTTCGCTTCATCTGGAGAGGACAGGAATTGGGGAACAGCTGCATAGCCTTTTTCTTTACCCAAGTTCATTTCCATGATGGAGCCCAACTTTACCACCTCATCACATCTTATATCATGACACGGCTCCGACCAGATAGTGCTTTCTTCATCGTTACACGTAATGCCATCTGCACCCTCGTGATGGTTACGAAGCACACTTGTACTCTCACGAGAACTCTGTGACATCCCACCATGCTGCACCATGATGTCTGGCATGGCTTTACCATAAGCTAGGTCATACAAACGGACAGTTTCCTTCAAAGTCTCCCAGAACTGTGTTACAGGGGATCCTCTGCTCTGTTCTAGCCTCATTTCCCCTTTCCCAGATGCATAGTTTACTTGAGGTGATGTTCTATACACAGTGTCAGGAGAAGGGCTCTCACCATGTAGCTGCTGCTTCTGGGCTACAGATGAAAAAAACCCATCTGTTGGTTCAGGAATGTTGTCAGTTTCTGTGTCAATATTAGAAGTCGGGATACTGGTCACCATACCACCTTCTGAGTGGGTGTCTTATTTCTGAGTCCTGTTTTCAGCCTGATGAGGTTCAGTCTGAGTCTCTTTCGTCTTCGTTTTCTTTCCATAGCCACTACACTGACGGAACTGTGCTGTGTTACAGAACACAGGTCTTCGGTTAAGCGCAGTGGGCAACGGGGACTGAGGGATGAGGAAGCCAGGAGACTCACTGAGTACCACTGAATATGGAAAATACAGACTTCCATTTCTGAAACCTAGGAAGAGAACACAGTAGTCAGCCACTCGGTCTCCCGCAGCCAGTCACAACATTCAGCCGGTACGCAGTCACGTGGCCACACCGATTGGTAAAATACGCAGTTTCTTGCATGCCAGTTGGTAGCTACTGGCCCCCACTTCTCCCTGGATATCCTCAGGATCTGAACGGTGGGACCTCCAGAATCCTCCTTCACCACAAGAGCAAGCATCTGTCTGATGGGTTGGTTGCCAGGCCATCAGATAGTCAGCATATTATGAATCACCCCTACTTAGTAGTGACTTTTTCAGAGAGACTTAGCACCCCCCAAGCATAATTCAGGATTGTTGTGGCTGAGGAAAGAATAATTGTGTCAGCACTTATAGAGCAAAGAACAAAAGTACAAGCCTTTCTAAACCTGTTCATTCCGCACCATTCATTCACAGATACAGCTTCCCGTTTCCCAGGCTGCAGAAGTAAACAGTGCAGTGGTGCCAGTAACACCAGATGCATTTCCGTCACACAAATTCACGTGGGCTAAGACACTGGATGTCGTACAACCTATTTATACAACTGACAAAGATAAAACTTTTAAGTATATAAAAGCAATAGTTATCCTGAGATCGGTGTCAGTAGGCAACTTACTCAATATGGTGAGGTTGATCTTATGAACTCAATTTCACTGTTGGATTGACCAAAACGCCTCTTGGACCTGGCTAAGGTATTTATACATACAAGCTCATGGATTTTTTCCTTCATTGAAAGGAAGCAGACATGTCTCAGCTTGGAGTTCAACATTGTCTACAGAGGTTAGAAGTCAACAGAATGAAGTTCGTGTAACTACAGAGACAGATAACTTCCCACCATACATGTTGTACTGTATCACACAGTGGAACAAAATACCTTAATAGCAGGTCCCTGTCACTAAAACCCTTGCAGGACCCTATCAGGCAACCTCTACAAAAACACGGGTGTTGGGGTTTTTCTCCCCCCCAATCAGCAATATCTATGGCTACTCTAATGCCTTCCCCCTTCTGCAACCTTGCAAAGGACTTTAAGTCATCTCCCACGTTTTTACCTCAGTAACTCCTACTAATTTCCTTGACCCATCTCCTTGATGTATCATAGGTTAGTGATCCACACCACTACTAGAATTATCTTTCTGACCCAATTCTGATCCCTCACTCCAGAGACAGATCTGAAGGGCTTGTCACTGCCAGTGAGGAAATGAGGAACAAGGACTACATTCCTTAGGATGCCAAAAGGCCCTCATTATCTGATTTGTCACTCTATCATCTCACTCTCCCACTAAGCCTGTAGGCTCTAGCTGTATGTGGGTTCCCCCTCAGGGCAACTACTCTTCACTTTTCTGGGACATCCTCTTTCCATACTCTCTTCCAAATGCCACCAAAATCTTTAAGAAAAAAAAAGAAGGGAAGGATAAAAAAAAAAAAAAATCCCACCATTTGTGACAACAGAGGGACCTTGAAGGCATTTTCTTAAGAGAAATCAGTTGGACAGAGAAAGATAAATGCTATATCTCACTTAATGCATAAATTCAACCCTCTATTTCAATTGCATAGCACTGTGTACTGCATATGTAATTAACATTAAAAGGTAGTAGACACCAGATTCTGGATGTGTAAGAAGCCTGGAAGTCACTTACTCCAAACAAAATAAAAAACCTGAACTGAAAAAAAAAAAAAAAAATCAAGAACTCTTTTCAGATCCTTCGCAGCACTAGGTTACAGGGCAAAGTGCTACCCCCAATGTTGGCGAGATATGTGACTGTAGACAAGCACAATTTACAGGAACACAAATCCAAGAGATAAAAATTCTATGGGAACTAGTTGTAGGGTAGGGAAACCTGAACTGTTATTGACAAATTGCAGGCTCAGGGTCAACACATCTGACAGTTCAAAACTGCAAGGGGAACCTTTGCTTTTTTTGAGTTTTATCTTCAATAGCTCAACCCGTTCTCACAGTAAATCTAGGAGAAAAATGCCCTGTGCTTCCCACAGGGAGAGTGGGAACAAGAAGGCATTGTGATATATGCCAGGAAAACTATTTTTGGCAAGGCCATACCTCAGAACAAGCTAGTTAACTAGAGCCTAACTGATGGTGGGGTGGGTAGGCAAATACTTATCTCAAACCAACCCTAACCACCCTTCCCTACCCAATGGGAGGAGGAAAGTTAAGTAGATGTGTAGTTCATAGTCCAAAGGCACAATCTCACTAAAAGACTGAGACCTAAAACTATAGTCCTTCAATAACCATAGGACTATGATCCCTGTCCCACCTCCACAACTTAACACATTACTAAAGCCTACTTAAAGCATTTCTTTTTATCCAGTACAGAATGCCTGGCAATCAAGAAAACATTACAAGATATACAAAAGCCAAAACGTGTGTTAACAAAAAATTCACTTTAAATATGAAGACGGGGGTTCCTGGGTGGCTCAGTCGGTTAAGCGTCTGCCTTCAGCTCAGGTCATAATTCCAGGGTCCTGGGATCGAGCCCCACATCGGGCTCCCTGCTCTGTGGGGAGCCTGCTTCTCCCTGCTTGTGTTCTGGCACTCTCTCTCTGTCAAATAAATAAAATCTTTAAAAATAAATAAAATTAAATAAATAAATATGAAGACAGGAAGGCTGCCTGGGTGGCTCAGTCAGTTAAGCATCTGACTCGTGATTTCAGCTCAAGTCATGATCTCAGGGTCATGGGATTGAATCCCATGTTAGGCTCCCTGCTCAGCGTGGAGTCTGCTTGAGATTCTCTCTCTCTCTCCATCTCCCTCTGCCCCTCCCCCCCCAATAAATAAATCTTTAAAAATGAATAAATATGAAGACAGGAATGAAATAAATGCATGGAGAAAGATGTACTATACTAATACTAATCAAAAGAAAGTGGACATGTTTTATTTCTTTCAGACAGAGCAGACTTCAGAGCAAGGGAAATGATCAGGGATACAAAGTGGCATTATATGAAACATCAATTCTTCACTGAAACATAACAATCCCTAAAGTGTATGCCCTTAACAGAGGGTGAAACTATGGGAGGCAAAAAGTGATAGAACTGCAAGGAGAAATAAAATGATCCACTATTACCATTGGGAGACCTTAACACTCCTCTATCAGAACAGGACAGATGCAGTGGGTAAAAAAAGCAGCAAAGACAATCAAACACAACACCCCCCTCAACCAACTAGAAATAACTGACATCCACACAGATTACTTCATCCAACAGAATACACATCTCCTCACACCCACATGGAACATTCAGCAAGACAGACTATATTGTGGACCATAAAACACTTTTACAAATTAAAAAACATATTAATCAAACAGTGTCTGCACTTAACCTATAACTGAATATAGAAAACAAAGATCACTGTAAAATCCCAAATACTTTGAGATTAAATACACTACTAAGAAACACTGAATCAATGAAGAAATCTGGGAAGTTCTAAATATTTGGAACTAAGTGAAAATACAATTTGTCAAAATTTGTTGGATGGCACGAAGGCAGTGTTTTTAATTTAAAGCTTTGTAAAGATCTAAAAATCAATCATCTAGCCTCTAACTTAGGAAAGATAAAAGAAATACTATGAACTCTGTTCCAAGATTCCATAACCTAGACAAAATCAACCAATTCCTGGAAAGGCAAAGTTTGCCAGATTCACACAAGTAGTAATGGACATTTCCATACGCCTATACCTATTAAGTTAATCTATTAAGACCTATATCTATTGTATCAATAACTGATTACCTTCCAGAACAGAAAGCGCCAGGCTCACTGGTGAAATCTACCCAACACATGAGAAATTACAAATAGATCTACAGGATAGAATAGAGAGCTAACACAGAAACCTACATAAAGGTGCTCAACCAATGTTTGACAAAGGAGCAAAGAGAATACAATGGAGCAAAGATAGTCCTCTCAATAAACTGTCCTGGAACAACAGGACATACACGTCCAAGAAGTGATTCTAGACACAGACCTTACAACAAACACCCTTCACAAAAATTAACTCAAAATGGACCACAGACCTCCATGTAAAACGTGGAAACCGTAAGACCTAGAAGATAACATGAGAGAAAACCTAGATGACCTTAGGGATACTGACGACTTAGCTACAATACCAATCCATAATCCATGTAAGAATTGACAAACTGGACTTTTTTTTTTTTTTTAACATTTTATTTAGTCATTTGACAGAGAGACAGTGAGAGAGGGAACACAAGCTGGAGGAGTGGGAGAGGGAGAAACAGGCTTCCCCCTGAGCAGGGAGCCTGATGCGGGGCTCGATCCCAGGACTCCGGGATCATGACCCAAGCCAAAGGCAGACACTTAACGACTGAGCCACCCAGGCGCCCCTGGACTTTTTAATCCCCAACCCCACCACCCCAAGCTGGACTTCTTTAAAATCAAAATCGGCAAAAGACACTGTCAAGTGAAAAGACAAACTACAGACTGGGAGAAAATATTTGTAAAATACATCTGATAAAGGACTGTTATCTAAAACATCCAAAACACTCTTAATACCAAGAAAACAAAACTCCAAATAATAGGCCAGACCTTAAGAGACACCTTAAAGATATACAGATGGCAAATAAACATGAAAATATGCTCCACAATGTCACCATGGAAATGCAAACTAAATTAATGAGATACCACTACATAGGTATTAGAATGGCTAAAGTCCTAAACACTAACACTAAATGCTGGTGAAGATGGGGATCAACAGCAACTCATTCACTGCTGTTGGGAATGCAAAATGATACAGTTACTTTGGAAGGTTTGCTGTTTTCTTCCAAAACCAAAAATACCCTTGCCAAAACCTGAAAAAAACCAAGCTAGCCTTCAGTAGTTGAGAGGATATCTAGTGTCATAAAACCAGACGATGAAATGTTCAGCAGTAAAACCAAATCATTTGCAAAATTATGAAAAGACAAGAAGAAATCTTAAATGCCCATCATGCAAAAGAAGCCAATCTGGAAAATCTACATGCTATATGATTCCAATATAACTTTCAGAAATAAGCAAAGCTATGGAGATAATAAAAAGATTAGTGGCTGCCAAGGGTCAGGGAGGATGGAATCATTAATAGGCAGAGGAAAAAGATGCTATTACCAACTGGGAGCAATGACCAACTGGGTGGCTCAGGTGGTGGCACTGGACTCTTGGTTTTGGCTCAGGTCATGATCTCAGGGTCATGGGATCGAGCTCCGCATCCAGCTGTTAGCTTAGTGTGGAGCTCAGCACTTGAGATTCTCTGCCTCTGCCCCTCCACTCCCTGCCTGCCGCACTCCTTGTCACACCTAGTTTTCTACCTGGAAAACAAGTTGCTTAAGGTACACAACATGTTTTATCTACAAGAGGGTAGCAAAAGAGTAGATTTAACAATCTTTACTAGAGGTGAGAAGGGTGAATCACCCCATGGATCCTCCTGCCCTGCCTAAAGCCCCCTCCCACCCCATAATGCATGAAATCCCAGAGGTCTACCTCCCAAACATTTTAAGACTCATCATTCTTCTCCCAAAGTATTTTTTTGACCTCACCATGACAGCTTTTAGAATTTTTAGGCCTTGCTGAAAAAATAGGACTAGGAGCTCTAAGGTACCTCTACCAGACTGGTCTCATAACATAAAATTTTGGTTTGACTCCTGTGTAACTCTGGGCAAGTCCCGGACTCTGAGCCTCTGTTGCCTCACTTGTGAAACACAGCAATGTTACCTAGCTCATGGGGGTTGGTGAGGTCAAATGAGAGAGCCTACTTCAGTATTTGGCAGAATAAGTGGCATATAGGTAGAATTCCAACTTTACCTATTAAGATGAACTTCAAACACTGCCCCTGTGTGCTGCCATAATCTCTTTTGTCAGGACAGGGTGAGGAAAGGGAAGTCGTGGATTAAGGTATTGCTCTAGGGGGAGGGTCCCTAACCCCACTGAACTTCTCAGATTTCTTACCTGCCCCAGGAACAGAGAATGGATTATAGGTGGGATTCTGGTACCAGGGACTCGGGTAAGGCTGCTGGCCCACAGCATGCACATAAAAAAAGGGTCTGGCGTTACCACCCTCAAAGTGCGCGTTGTTTTCTGAAGAGCAGTTCATTTTCTAGGCTGAAAAACAGGTGTTCATATTTAGGAAGGGGCAGTGGCGCTCAGCGCGGCCAGGAAGGGAGAAATCATCCTAGGTCCCTTTCAGAACCCCAAGTCTGGGTGGCAGCGTCCTCACCTTCTCTTCCCGCTCGCTGGGATCGGGGACACAGGGCAGCGCTGCCCATGGGCGGGGCCGTATCCTGCCAGAGCAAGTCTCTGCTCCCTGAGCGGCAGCAGCAGCCCCGAAGGAAGACTGAGGCCTGGGAGGCCAAGAGGGGAGCTGTGCGGCGCCTGGAGCGCGTCGGGCTACGCCCAGGAGCTCCACTCGAGGGCGGTGGCTTGGGCCCGGCCTGCAGGCTCTGGTCCCCGCCTGGCCGGCGTGCCTATCCCGCCCCTTCCGGCTCTGGAGGAGCCCCTCCCCTGGGCCCAGTGTCTCCTTACCCACGGCTCACACCTCGCCCCCGTCCCACAAGCCAGTCTACCCTGCTCCCTCGGGACCCGCATCCCCGCACCCCCGCCTGCTCCAAACCGACCTCGGCGACCCGGAGAGTCCCCGGCACCTGGCGCCCTGGCTCCCGCCCTTACGTACCCTGGCTAGCACGCGCTGCCTGCCTATTGCGCAGGCGCCGCCCTCCCGCCGCTGGCCGGTGCATGCGCTCTGGGCGAGGCCCGCCGCCGGGCTGCTCTGTCCCGAGGCACCTGGAGAAGCTCAAGAGTGTTCCACACCATGCTAGCTCCAGTGCGTGGACGCCCAGGTGTCGGTGCTTCCAGAGGACCGGTCGGTCCCTGCGCCCCCCGCTCTCCCAGACCGGCCCTTCCATTTGAGTGTGTTCAGTTAGGACAGCCTATGTTCCCTCCTCTGAGCTCCTGGTGTCCTTCCTTCCTCGGGCCTAACGCCTCCGACACTTAGGAAGAGGAGCTGACTGAGGACAAGGGGAGAGGAAGGAGGAGGCCAGCCTGCACGGTGCAGGCCTGAGAGGAGGCGATTCACAAAGGAGGGGCGCTCCAGCCTGCTTCCCGCTGAGGCGAGTAAAAAGCAGGGGTGCAGAGGCTCTGGCAGTCAGGGCGCCATTTGGGGCGAGTGAGGGCCAGGGGGCCTGGGGAAGTGGCCTGTGAGCGGGTAGGTAGGCGGTTTGAGGGAGAAGCTGGCGCGCACGGACTCCGCTTTTCTTTTGCACGTGGGGGAAAGGAAAGACTTCTGGGAGAGTAGTTCACGGGAGTCGTGGGGTGGGAAGGAGGATTGTGAATTTTTTTTTTTGTTTTTTAAAGAGAGAGATTTCGGTAGCTTTAAGGCCAGAATGGACAGACGGGGAGATGTTACCTATAGTGGAGAGAGAAGGGATGTTAGGAAGATGTTCTGAGGAAGCGCAGGGCAAGGTTAGCTAAACCTGGCTGCAATGCTCTGCCTTGGACAGAAGTTACTGGGATAAGAGGGAAATGAGGTCCTCAAGGCAGGGATTTCAGTGCTTTAGCATCGAATGACTTTGATTTTTTTCAATGGAGGGCAGGAGTAAGACTTGCAGGGACCACTGAAAATTTGGAATGGGTGTCCACATTATTTGGTGGAAATTGTGTTTGACGGAATTTGCCATGGGTGAAACAGAATAAAGATTTTCTTTCACATAAAGAACTCTGCAGGTAGACTGCCTGAGTGCGGTTTGGTGGCACCTTGGCATCACAAAGTACCCAATCTCTTCCTTCTTCAACTTGCCTCATGATCCAAGATGCCTGTTGCAAGCGCAAAGCAAGGGAAGGGGCGGGGAAAGGATTTAAAAAAAAAGAGCAGAAGGGCCCACAGCAACTTCTGCTCTGTGATCAGTCTTGTTCTTAAGGAGTTATACTAGAAAACCCATGCAATATCAGATTATAATCTCATTGGTTACCCATAGCTGAAAGGAAGTTTGGGAGCTCTTCTCTTTTAGTAGGGTGTCACTTGGAGTAAGATGGGATGCTGTGACTAAGAAAGAGGGGAGAATCGGTGTTAATTGGGCAAATAACTGTTACATTGCTTTAATGAAAGAAGCAGTATTTTCCCACTTCCCTTTACTTATATAAAGCCCAATCATTCCCTTCACAGCTAATTTTCTTTTTTTTTTTTTAAGATTTTATTTATTTATTTGAGAGAGAGAGAATGAGAGACAGCAAGAGAGGGAAGAGGGTCAGAGGGAGAAGCAGACCCCCCTGAGCAGGGAGCCTGATGTGGGACTCGATCCCGGGACTCCAGGATCATGACCTGAGCTGAAGGCAGTCGCTTAACCAACTGAGCCACCCAGGCGCCCTCACAGCTAATTTTCTTCATAAAAGGTCATAAACACTCAGTCTTCCCCACCTCCTACTCCTTCAGTCACTGTAAATCTAGATTTTGTTACCATTGTGCCCACTTATCCACCCTCACTAAGGACACTAATGAACCACTTGCTGCTAAATGGCATGGAAACTTCAGTCCTCATGTCACTAAACCTTGCCTCCCAGGTACCAGCCCAACTGGTTCTACATCCTGTCTGCTTGCCCTTCTTTTTTTTTTTTTTCCTGCTCGCCCTTCTTAAAATCTTTTACTGGCTTCTCTTCCAAAATTTCTCTCTTTAATGTTCATATTCTCCATGTTGTGGTCCTTAGGTTTATTCTCTCTCATTCCACTTTCCCTCTCTGTATTTTCACCCATTCTCAGGGCTTCAAATACAGCATAATGCTCACTCCTAAATCTCGATCTCCATTGTATCTATCACATTTATACCCCAACAGAAGACTTTTGTTGTCATTAGGGCATGCTCAAATGATGATTTCTGTTCACAGCCTTGGGCGAAAGCAACATCCCAGTGTACTGTTAACCTCCACATCTGTCATAGCAGTTGGGAAGCTCTATTAGATGTGTGTGGATAGACAATATGTGATCTAGAGAATAAGTTTTCAACCCAGCCAATCAGGTGGAGTTGTTGTAGGTTTGAACTTGTTCTCTGGCAGTGTTTTTGTGGTATAACTACTTTATGTTGCCAAATAGTTGAGGAACCATAATATTTAACAATATTTAGGCCTGGGAGCAGGGTACACAATCCTTGAGAAACCCCAAAGTATACCCTCTGAATAGAAGGCCTTTCTACCTTCTCTTGGTGGGACCTCCGGGTCCAGATTATCCTTAGAAATAATGTATTAGGTATTCAGTGCAGTTTAATCTCTCCTACTCTTCTTTCCCTATATAATTTTCTTTTTTCAGTTTTTCCCCTAGATTCTGCTGTTTTCATTATAGGCAAGAGAAATGGTTAAAGAAAAATGGACTGTTTGTATATACATTCAACAATAGAGGTGTTATTATCACTATGCTTTTTTAGTAGCCAAAGAGTTACCTGGGTTCAACTAACTGCTTTGATCGTTTGGGGCGGGGGGGAGCTTATGCCTATAAACTATTAAAAGCAAATGCAAAATTTAAATAACAGTGATATGGAACTAGAATATTTTAAAGATCATTTAAAAACATACAAGGATGCAAAGAAGGTGTTATGGCTGAGTTGTGTCCTCTTAAAATTCATATGTTAAAGTCAAACCCCCAGGAGATCACAATGTGACTATATTTAGAGATAGGGCACTTAATGAGGTAATTAAGGTAAAATGAGATCATTTGGGTGGGCCTTTATCCAGTATAACTGGTGGTCCTATAAGAAGATGAAATTAAAGACCCAGACATTTGCAGGCAGACAGACAATGTGAGGACGTGCTGTGAAGGCAGCAGGTCATGAAGAGGCCATGGAAGAAACCACACCTGCCAAAACTATGATCACACCAGAACTATGAAAAAGTAAATTACTATTATTTAAACCACTCAGCCTATAGTATTCATTATGGCAGCCCTAGCAAACTAATGCAGAAGCAATTAATATAAGAATAGGATAGTGTGTTGTATGTGTTGTTTTCAGTACCATAATATGAAAAAAGAAACAACTCTTAGAGCCAACAAATAAGCCAGCATAATTCATGCATTCTGGTACAACTGGCTTTCATTTCCAACAAAAAGGAATATGATTATTCTTGTACATTATTATTAAATATAACATTTCTTAATTCAGAATATTCCTACTAGCTCTACCTCCACCAAATGTAGGTTTTTAGGAAATTAAGCAAAACCTCAAATTTTCTTTGAATTCCAACAAATTAATATGTAAGAAGCAACTCAAACCTATACTTCTCTCTAGAGAAGGATAAGGTCCCTAGATAACTACAAGGTGGAAGCTGGTCACCAGAAAGACCAAAAAAAAATAGGATGGTTTGAACTTTAAATTCCCTTCTTCACCTTCCCAGAGGGGAAGGTTGCTGAAGATTGAGTGGGGAAAAAACAAACAACACAAAACAAACTTGAACGAGGAGATTGAGAGAGATTTGTGTGTCCTCTTTCTAATAAATTTGACTCTCTTTGTAACAAGCAAGAGAAATGGAATGAAGAAAAATGGGCTATTTGTATACATACTGATGTGATGGGAAGATGATGCACCAAGAGAGGTCCTGGATACTCTGTGCCATCCCCAAGCTGCATACCTTTCTTAGACATGTCTTCCATATGGCTGTGTCCTTTATAGTAAACTGGTTAATATGTTTAAAGTTCTTTATTGAGATCCGTGAGCTCTAGTGAATTTGCAAACCTGAGGAGGAGGTGATGGGAACCCCCCCAAATTGGTAGTTGGCTGGGCAGAAGTTTGGTGGCCTGGCCACCCCATTTGAAGCTGGCATCTAAAGTGGGGGCAGTCCTCTGGGGTCTGTACTAACTCTGGGTGATGTCAGAATGGAATTGTCCAATTGAACGTAGTTGGTGCCAGAGAATTGGTTGTTGTTTCAAAAACATACATTTGGTGTTAAAAACGGTGAGATTCACTAGAACTTCCTTTGCTTAGGTAAACCTATGGTTTGGGAAGAGAATGCATAAAAAAGCAGTGATGAACAATCTTTGATTCCTGACTGACCACATGGTCACCCGTGGTATGGAGCAGCAGCTGTCCTACTAAACTAAAAGGTAACAGGGAGTTGGTTCACTTGATGCATAAGGAAATGCAGACTAATAAGAAACATGTGAAATATATAACATCTTGGCTGTTGTCAGTTGTAATAGCTGAAATGAAAATAAAAGAGAGTACTGGATTGGACCTTGATGCTGGCTGGACCAAGCTCAAATATTGATTAGTCCCAGCTTAATCCATAGCCTCAAAGCCACCCCCAAAGAGAATAATTATTCTGGGACAACAGAAATTACTTCTAAAACCTCTGGTCACCAAGAAAGTAGTGTGCAGTGGAGGAGGGCAAAACCAGGAACATATTGAAACCAGGGGGTTCCAAGTTCTGAAAGTGTTGGAAATCAACAAGTGGATTCCTTTTGTGCTTGCTTGTGGTGTCCATCTGGGTGGATTCAATGAGTGGATGTTGAGGGGACTGCAGCAATGCAGAGATGGACTGAATGTAGATATATTTCTTTGCACTCTCTGAGGTATGAAATGTCAATAAGAACTGTCTGCCAACCAGGAGTCAGAGACTGCAGATAGCTGTGTGTCAGATTCCCAGTGGGAAGGCCTTAAGCATGG
This sequence comes from Mirounga angustirostris, assembly GCF_029215605.1. Classification (NCBI taxonomy): domain Eukaryota; kingdom Metazoa; phylum Chordata; class Mammalia; order Carnivora; family Phocidae; genus Mirounga; species Mirounga angustirostris. The sequence goes on from NW_026991720.1 coordinate 43,617,413, forward strand.
CTGGCAAGTCAGACTGATGCCAGTAGCCCCAGGGGTCTACAAATGGGTCTTGATAGCAATGGACATTGTATCAGGGCTGGACTCTTCTTTCCCAGTATTCAAAACAAACACATCAGAGTACTGAAAGAGAATCTGAACAGAGGATATTACACCAAATTTGGACCACTGAATCATATTCCTCAGACCAAGGAAAATACTTTACAGCCCATAATGTCTAAAATGGGCAAAGAGAGGGGCACCTGATTGGCTCAGTCAGTAGAGCATGTGACCCTTGATCTTGGGGTTTTGAGTTCAAGCCCTACATTGGGCATAGAGCTTACTTACTAAACAAAGAATGAATGAATGAATGAATGAATAAATAAGTAAATAAATAGCAAAGAAATACCCTCCTCAGTAATACATTGATAGAGAATTGGAAAAAGCAATTGAAACATTGGTTGTCTAAATCAGTGGGTATGAAGGAAGATAGGCATGAAACACTGGCTTACACACCTTCATGAGTATGTACTTAACTCAAGATGAAGGGGGAGTGTCCCTACTAGATAGATTCCTTTGTTTTTCTGGTAGATCTGGCTATTAGCTTCCGAGGGAGGTTGCTGGTATGACTATGCAATTCTTCCCAAGGAGAGGGAACTCTGATATGAAGTATATACTTTTCTTTCTTCCCCATACCACCTCAACCTTTCTCTTCCTAGCTAATGCAGTAGTAACAGGACCAGGGCTGCAACCACAAGTGCTGAAAGCAAGGATAATTCCTCAGCAAGGGACTGTAACTGTATTTTTAATTATGTCTGAATTCCTTAAGGGCCTGATAGGGGAGGATTTCACTCTCTCTGGCAAAATTGAGGTTAACAGTGAATCCAGCTATATTACCTAGTAGTAAAATGGCCCACTAGTTCTGTACCTATGTAACCCTACCTGTTACCAAAACCCAAGTTCAGCTGCCCTTTGCTTAAAAAGCCAATACTCAAGAGACTAGTTTTGATTGGAAAGGAATATGAGCTTTATTCAGGAGGCTGGCCACTTGGAGAGAAGGCAGACTCTGAGGTTTCTGCCCAGCCTAGAGATTTTTTAAAGGGGTTTGGGTCAGTTAATCAGTTAAGGGCGTGCAGTAGTCTGTAACCTTTCTCGGGGCACACTACAGATGCCAGCTACAGATTTTATCTCGGTCCTTGGAGATTATACAAGGGGGGTCTGGTTTCCTAGGTGCCTAGGGGCATTGTGCAAAAGGATCTGGTTCCTTGGCGCCCAGGAGTGGTGCAACAGGGCCTGGTGACATACAGAAGAGCTCTGTTCTTTTCCTAGGAAAGAATGCATGATCTGTAGATATACAAAGAAAGGTTAATCTATCATGTGGTCTAAGGGTGCTTGCTAAAGCTTGAAGACTACTAGCTTGGGCTGGAGGGGCTGAGGCAGCTTCATACCCTATGTGAATGGGAATGGACTGATGGGGAAATACCTACTAAACTAGTATTGTTGCCTGCAATACAGATCAGGACAGTGACCCAATCTAACACTCCTTCAGACGGTGGAAAAGTTTAGGTATAAATGGAGAGAAAGAAGAATAGTAGCTGAGGATAAAGGGATGAGTAAACAGGTTGTGTAATGAGGGAAATCCAATATTATGTTAATACCTGGAAAGAGGCTCAGAATAAAAGATAACCTTGTCTCTTAGTTCCATTATAAATACTAGTTGCCTAAAAGGATGAAGCCATTTCTAGTCTTATAACACTTAAGATCTAAAAAGCAAGCCTACAAATCTGAGAAGCCTCACCCTGGGAGACATTTTCATATGAAAAGATAATGGGCTGGACTAATTATTAATTATTGAATGGGACTTTAGTTATGTGTCAGTATCTTAACTCTTTTTTGTTAGAGATCCATGGCCTGTGGTATAAGAAAAACATACATGTGGTCTCTGACTCTGGTTTCTGGCACAGAGCTCCTAAATATTCTAGTTACTTCCTTAGTGAAAAGAGTATCTTTCGTAATTCATAACAAGCCCCTTTGAACCACACAAAAATTTATGCTAATAAAGTGACTCAAAATCCAAACCTCTAGATAGTACAGATGAAAGCTGGTCACCAGAAAGACCAAATTGGTAAAATTAGAGGGTTGGAACTACATCTCCAGCCCCACTTCTTCTTCCCTCCCACCCCTCAGCCTCCAGGGGGGGAAGAAGAAGTGGGGCTGGAGATGTAGTTCAATAAATGATTCAACCTGACACTATTTATCAACTACCCAATGAATGCAAAAAAAAAGGAAGGAAAGAAAGAAAGAAACCAAATGTCCTTCGATGTGTAATGGGTAAATGGTGAAACTTATACATCCGTACCATGGAATACAAATTAGCCCTAGAAAAGATGAAGTACACAGAACTTAGATGGATCCTAAGGACATTATGCTGAATATATCAGTGATTTCCAGGGGTTAGTTTTGGGTAAGGATGTGACTATAAAGTGGTCATACAAGGCAACTTGTTTGAGATGGTGTTTGGATCCTGTTCCTGGATCCTGTTCTGTATATTAATCTTGATGGTGATTTCATCTGACAAAATTTTTTAGAACTATATACCAACAACAAAAGAAAGTGCTTGTGAAAATGGATGAGATCCAAGTAAGATGTGTAATTGCTTTCTATATTTTACCAATGTCAATTTACTTTGTAATTGTGCTGTGGCTATAAGATATAGTTGTAAGATAGTATCACTGGGGGAAGCCTGAGTGAAAGGCACATCGGGAGCACCTGGGTGGCTCAGTAGGTTGGGCATCTGACTTTTGATTTCAGCTTAGATCATGATCTCAGGGTGGTGAGATAGAGCCCCACATCTGGCTCCATGCTCAGTGGGAAGTCTGCTTCTCTCCCTCTCTCTCCTGCTCCCTCTGTCCCTCTCCTCCACCCCTGCTTGGCCTCTCTCTCTCTCTTAAAAAAGAAAAGTCTGAAAAAAATGAACATGGGAGTCCTATGTACTATTTTTGCAACTTCTATGGGAGTCTAAAATTATTTCAAAATGAAAATTAAAAATATATATGTAAAGAAAAAAATGAAGGAAATTTTTACTTCCAAGATACTTCCAGCCAATGTCTTTTCTTTATGCTAGGAAGAAAGAAATTAGTCAGATTAAAAAAAAAAAAAAAGTCTTGGTGGAACTGAAGAAAATAATATATAGCAAATAAATAAATGTGTAATGAGTATTAACATTTATGGGAGAGTTTCTGAAAAACATTTGCATCACTCATTATTGCTAATTGTGTTAATAACCATGTAAACCAGCAGATGATTAAATTTCAAATCTGGCAGTGACTTTTTTTTTAAGATTTTATTTATTTGAGAGAGAGAGAGTAGCGAGAGAGAGAGAACACAAGCCAGGGGGAGAGGCAGAGGGAGAAGCAGGCTCCCCACTGAGCAGGGAGCCCGACGCGGGGCTCGATCCCAGGACCCTGGGATCATGACCTGGGCTGAAGGCAGATGCTTAACCAATTGAGCCACCCAGGACCCCCCCAGCAGTGACTCTTAAACAAATGCAGTAAACACTTAAAATGCACCTTTATTGATTTTTTTTTTAAAGATTTTATTTATTTATTTGAGAGAGAGAGAATGAGAGAGAGCACATGAGAGGGGGGAGGGTCAGAGGGAGAAGCAGACTCCCTGCAGAGCAGGGAGCCCGATGCGGGACTCGATCCACGGACTCCAGGATCATGACCTGAGCCGAAGGCAGTCGCTTAACCAACTGAGCCACCCAGGCGCCCTTGATTTTTTTTTTTAATTTGAGAGAGAAGTAACAGTATTTAATAAATGGCCCATATTCTCATTTATGTTCTCAGATGCATAGAAATATTGTAATATGTGATATTATTGGACCACCCACATCATTCCCTTGAAGCCCAGATCAGAATGTTCCCCAAATTTCCAACCTGAAATATCACCTAGGTCACTCTGAATCTTCTGATGACCCAGAATCAGTGTTGATATTCTCATGTTTTCCTTGGACCTGCTTCAAATCAACTGTGTTCTTTTAGTATAATTTAAAACTGAAATAGAATTACCAAAACCATTCCAAACAATGTTCAAGAATCTTGCAGCAACCAAACTTCCAGTTCAAATGTATTCCATGACATTAGCCAGGGTAGATACAAAGAATCCTAATTAATGAAACCATTAGTAAAAAGTAAGACAAGGCAGAAATTAGTGGAACTCAAAAAAAAAAAATTGGCATGGAAGATGAAATGTTAAGTCAACGTTCCTATTTATTCTATTTATATCATTATCCATATTCCATCAGGCTACCAAATTACTTTTTTGGTGTACAGTTAACATACTTTTCTTACATTCAGATGTAAGAAACTAATTCTCTAACCCAGTGAAAGGACTACAGTGGTAATTATAGAAACCACAAAATTTCATTTGTGAAAAGATTTCATTCCATTAATTTCCTTTCCTAAGAAATTGGTAGATTTAAAAATCACAACGGGTTCCTGGCTGGTTCAATCAGTAGAGCAAGTGACTTGATCTCAAGGTCATGAGTTCAAGCCCCATGTTGGGCATAGAGCTTACTTAATTAAAAAATAAATAAAACTTTAAAATATATCACAGCATAGATTTCCCTTTTGGCTTCAAGATGCAACTGATAGTATATCTGAATCACCTTATTGAAGGCTTCTGAATATGTTTGTCTTCAACAGGATTAATAAAGATCATTTGATTTAAACAAAGCAAACACAAAACATTTTCCCTTTGTACACAGCAGTTGTGTTAATAAAAAGCTTATATATAATTAATTTTCTTAATCTTGGTCTTATAATCAGCTAAATTAATCTAAACTGCTCTGACAAGCAGGGGAAGTGGCATCAATCCCTTGCAAGAGACCCACAAAGTAGAGGGAAATAGAAGCAATAATCCTATTGCAAGAAGGAATTGTGAAGTATTGGTATATCCAACTTCAATCATAGGCTGGAATTTGCTTTACCATTTGCTGGGGACCTACTGAAGTGTAGCTCACAGGGAAGGATGCTCAAGCACCACATGACATTGCTGAATGGAATACTTTAAAATTTTTGTCATCTTTTTCTCAGATATATTCACAGGTTCTCACATATATTGTGCTCGTATTAAAACGAACAAAAAAGCTAATGTTAGCTTTTTTTTAGAATTTTTTTTTCCTTCCTAAGAAACTGATCACTCTATATCCCCAAAATCATTTTATGGCATCAGAGGATCAATCTCGTCCACAAAACAAGACACAGAAAGGGCATTCACATACCTGATAGTTTATTCCAGACTTGTTTTCTTACCAGATGCCTAATAAGGTGGGCCCTACTTTATATATCTAAGAACCACCCCCTCCACAAATTTTCCTTTAAGAATTCCTGCTCGGGGGGCGCCTGGGTGGCTCAGTTGTTAAGCGTCTGCCTTCGGCTCAGGTCATGATCCCAGGGTCCTGGGATGGAGCCCCACGTCGGGCTCCCTGCTCGGTGGGAAGCCTGCTTCTCCCTCTCCCACTCCCCCTGCTTGTGTTCCTGCTCTCACTATGTCTCTCTCTGTCAAATAAATAAATAAAATCTTTAAAAAAAAAAAAAAAAAGAATTCCTGCTCGGGTCCCAGGGCTGGAACAACAGGATCAAGAATGGAGGGTGAGAGAAAAGCAACCCCTAGCTTCACTACCTCCCATTTGTTCCCCTCTTCCAACTAGTTCCATATCCCAGGCAAAAAGGGAGTTTCACCAGGCAGCACCACCAACTCCAAAGAGCTTCTCTGGATCCCTTCTGTGTTATCCCTAGAGAAAAGCAAGGGAAACATCATCAATCCCTTGCAAGAGACAAGACCAGTGAGAACAAGTCCTGATGCTTACAAAGAGGAGGAAATGATGTGGAGATTTTGGGCCATTTGTATGTCTTTTTTTTTTTTTAAGATTTTATTTATTTGAGAGAGAGAGAGAGAACGAGCAGTGGGGAGGGGCAGAGGGAGAGAGAGAAAGAGTGAGAAGCAGACTCCCCGCTGAGTAGGAAGCCTGATGCTGGGCTCTATCGGGAGTCGGAGATCATGACCTGAGCCAGAGGCAGACACCTAACCGACTGAGCCACCCAGGCGCCCCCATTTGTATGTCTTCTTTGGAGAAATGTCTGTTCATGTCTTCTGCCCATTTCTTGATTGGATTTTTTGTTTTTTGGGTATTGAGTTTGATAAGGTCTTCATAGATCTTGGATACCAGCCCTTTATCTGATGTCATTTGTAAATATCTTCTCCCATTCCGTAGGTTGCCTTTTAGTTTTGCTGACTGTTTCCTTTGCTGTGCAGAAGTTTTTATCTTGAGGAAGTCCCAATAATTCATTTTTGCTTTTGTTTCCCTTGCCTTTGGAGACGTGTCTAGCAAGAAGTTGCTGAGGCCAAGGTCGTTGCTGCCTGTATTCTCTAGAATTTTGATGGATACCTGTCTCACATTTAGGTCTTTCATCCATTTTGAGTGTATCTGTTTATGGTGTAAGAAAATGGTCCAGTTTCATTCTTCTACATGTGGCTGTGCAATTTTCCCAGCACCATTTATTGAAGAGACTGTCTTTTTTTCATTGGATATTCTTTCCTGCTTTGTCAAAGATTAGTTGGCATCAGGGAAATACAAATCAAAACCAGAATGAGCTACCACCTCACACCAGTCAGAATGGCTAAAATTAATAAGACAGGAAATAACAAGTGTTGGTGAGGATGTGGAGAAGGGGGAACCCTCTTATGCTGTTGGTGGGAATGAACATTGGTACAGCCACTCTGGAAAACAGTATGGAGGTTCCTCAAGTTAAAAATAGAGCTACCCTACAACCCCACAATTGCTCTACTAGGTATTTACTCCAAAGATACAAATGTAGTAACCTGAAGGGGCACCTGCACCCCAATGTCCATAACAGCAATGTCCACGATAGCCAAACTGTGGAAAGAGCTGAGATATCCATTGACAGATGAATGGATAAAGATGTGGTGTGTATATACAATGGAATATTACTCAGCCATCAGAAAGGATGAATACTTACCATTTACATCAACGTGGATGGAACTTTAGGGTATTATGCTGAGCGAAATATGTCAATCATAGAAAGACAATTATCATATTGTTTCACTCATGTGGAATATAAGAAACAGAGCAGAAGATCATAGGGAAAATGAGGGAAGACTGAATGGGAAGTCATCAGAGAGGAAGACAAACCATGAGAGACTCTTAACTATAGGAAACAAACTGAGGGTTGCTGGAGGGGAGGTGGGTGGGGAGATGGGGTAATTGGGTGATGGGCATTAAGGAGGGCACATGATGTGATGAGCATGGGATATTATATCCAACCGATAAATTATTGAACACTACATCTAAAACTAATGATGTACTATATGTTGGCTAATTGAATTTAAATAATAAAGAGGAGGAAATGATAGAATAGACAGTGGGATATAGCAGAAAAAGGACAGCAGTGGTGAAAGGAACACTGTCTAACTTCATCTTTACCCTTTTGTCATAGCACTTTTAAAAAAAAATTGTGGTATAAAACACATAAAATTTACCAACTTAACCATTTTAAAATGTACAGTACTATTAACTATAGACACATGGTTGTGTAACAGATCTTTAGAACTTTTTCATCTTGCAAAACTAAAACTCAATACTCAATTGAACAACTTCCCCTCTTCCTCTTCCCCCAACTCTCACAACTACCATTCTACTTTCTAAGAGTTTGACTATCTCATGTAAGTAGAATAATGGAAGTATTTGTCTTTTTGTGACTGGCTTATTTCACTTAGCATAGTGTGCCCAAGAATCATTAGTGTTGTCAAATACTGCAGAATTTCCTTCTTTTTAAAGGCTGAATAGTATTCCATTTGATGTATATACCACATTTTCTTTATTCATTCGTTGATGGACATTTTAGTTATATCACATTTTGGCTATTATGAATAGTGCTGCAGTGAACATGGAAGTGCTGATATCTTTGAGTACCTGCTTTCAATTCTTTTGGATATATACCAACATTGCTGGACCATATGGTAAATCTATTTTTAATTTTTGAGGAATTTCTATAGTTTTCTGTTGTAGCTGTACCAAATTACATTTCCAACAACAGTGCACAAGAGTTTCTATTCCTTCACATCCTCACCAACACTTGTAATTTTTTTTTAATGCCAATAAAGGAAGTTTTATTGCTTAATATTCCCAAAAGGAGTATATGCCATATCATACAGGGCTTGATCAGGAGGCAGAGAAGTAAAGGAGAAAAGGAGAAAGCTTAGCCCAGAGCCTGCATTATAGTTTTTTTTCTGTTTTCTTTATTTTTTTATTTTTTATTATGTTAATCACCATACATTACATCATTAGTTTTTGATGTAGTGTTCCATGATTCATTGTTTGCGTATAACACCCAGTGCTCCATGCAGTATGTGCCCTCTTTAATACCCATCACCAGGCTAACACATCCCCCCCCACCCCCTCCCCTCTAGAACCCTCAGTTTGTTTCTCAGTCCATAGTCTCTCATGTTTCGTCTCCCCTTCCGATTTTACCCCCTTCAATCTTCCCTTCCTGCTATCTTCTTCTAATTTTTTTTTTTTAACATATAATGTATTATTTGTTTCAGAGGTACAGGTCTGTGATTCATGTGATTTTTTAAATAATGGTTAGCCTAATGTGTGTGAAGTGGTATCTCATTATAGTTTTGATTTGCATTTTCCTGATGGTTATTGATGTTGAGCATCTTCTTAGTCTTTTGCCCATTTTTTAAATCGGGGTGTCTTTTCGTTGTTGAGTTGTAGGAGTTCTTTAGGTATTTTGGATAGTAACCCCTTATCAGATATATGGTTTGCAAATATTTTCTCACATTCTGTAAGTGGCCTTTTTACTGTTGGTTGTTTCTTTTGCTGTGCAGCAGTTTGTCATAGCACATATTACTGCTAACGCCTTCTGGGGGCTGTAGTCCAGAGTGGCTGAGGAGGGTGGAAGGCGGAAGACGGAAGACTTTTTCTGCTTGGGTCTGGTTGGAATCAAATTTCTACTGTAGGGAGCTGGAGTGAACCACTCCCTGGTCCTCATCAGCACAGAGATAATTGATACCATTCCCTTTTGGGTCCTTGGACAGTTCCTCAGAGGTAGGCTCCGAGGAAGACCAGCCCCACACCCCGCTCTGCTGCGGACGCAGGCCACGCCCCCCGCCTTCCCTTCCCGCGTGTCAGTGCGTGGGGTGGGGCTTTCTGTGGGGCGGGGCTTGTACCGGAGGGGCGGGGCGGAGGCGGGGCTCCCGCAGAGCCTGCCGCGGGGCAGGGCGTCCAGGCTTATCTGCGGACTGCAGCAGTCCAGCCACCTCTTCTTTGGCGGCCGGGAGGCGCAGGCACCCCATTCATGGACCGGGCCGCTGTGGCGAGGATGGGGGCGGTGGCGAGCGCCAGTGTGTGCGTCCTGGTGGCGGGGGTGGTGCTGGCCCAGTACATATTCACCTTGAAGAGGAAGACAGGGCGGAAGACCAAGATCATCGAGATGGTGAGTGCAGGGCGCCTCGTGCCCGAGCGCTTGATGGGCCGCAGGGCGTTCCATCCGCCTTTACCTTCCCATGCTGGTGCTGCTGAAATGCAAAGGGTACACTGGGCACCCGTTCACCCCGCGAGCAGCAACATTGCGGGCCGGTGACCTGGTCTGGACCGTCCATGGTGTCACCCTCTGTCTTTTGTTATGACTTCATTTGAAACAGAAAGACAGCAAGTAGGTGATTCGGAAACCAGGCACCTCCTACAGCAAAACCGTTTCTCAAGAAGTAAACGGAACGTTCGAGGCTGGATTGCTACCTAGTTCCTGCAGCCAAACGGTTGTGACTAATCCAATTCGGACAGAGTTGTTTCTGCAACCTGGCTAGAATGAGTTAGATTATGAAAAGGTGTAACTTCTCAGTGGTTGAAAGAATGCCAATTAACCCGGTTGGCGTTCAGAATAGTTTGTTTTGTACTTGAATGTTATTTCTTCTTGTCTCAAACTGCCAGGAGGTATCTTTGTGTTCGTTTTTCCCCCAAACCTCTTGCATAACAGTATTTTAGAAATTTATTTCCAATTTTACTGTAAGAAAGAGTGTTTCAAGAATCCTACTTAAGGTATAGGATAAGCAATATTTGCTATAAAGTTGGGGATGTTTTTCATTTTGTTTTGGTTTGGTTTTAGTTGTTGTTTTAGTTTAGTTTTTTGTTTTTGTTTTTTAATTAAAATCCACTCATAAAGACTAGTTACTCATGGAGTTGCATTCTAATGTGCCTCCTGGAATGCATAAGCTAATGTTTACTCCTGATAATGTGCTACACACGTGAACATTTGGGGTCAAATATTTATGAAAAATAAGTTGACAGTCTACCACCATACTAAATAATATCATTTTAGGTTCATAGAATACTCAGCCTCAATTATGTTTTCATTGATCAAAGACACTATCCTCTTGGTTGCTGTTGGCGCCAGGTTGAATACAGAAATACTTTCCCATAACAGTAAAGAAATGTTAACTCCCATGTGTCATGCCAGTAATATTCATAGGTTTTGTTTATTGCTAGAATTAAATTATTCTTAGATTATTATTTTTTTCTCCACTTCTGTGGGTATAGCAGCAAATGTTTTTATCTCAGAAATTTCATTTTGTTTATGTTGCTGTCTTGCTTAGAGAACTTTGTTGGCTTCCTTTTGCCCCAAACCAAAAATTTATAATCTGTATGTGGTGGGGGGGGAACCAACTAATTGCCATACCTTCCAGTGTGTACTTAAACTGTGGATTGGTCTGTTATATCACTTTTCTAAACCAAGTAGAGTTAATAAAATCCCACAGTGATAACATCCTAAAAACAGTTTGCCATCTTTGTGAAAAATAATGAAAGCCCATCAGGCAGGCCAACTTTACTTATTTGTAGTGTAGAAATCAGTCAATCTTTACATATATATATGTATACATAATGTTATATTATTCAGATTGTGATATATATGCAGCCTGCTAGTAGCGTTTAAAAGGAAAAAGATGAAAGAGCTTTACGTTTTTTATTTTTTATTTTTTTAAGATTTATTTATTTATTTTAGAGAGTGGGGAGGGACAGAGGGAGAGGGAGAGTTTTAAGCAGACTTCACACTGAGCATGGAGCCCAGGTTGGGGCTAGATCTCAGGACTCTGAGATCACAACCTGAGCCAAAACCAAGAGACAGGGCTCAACCAACTGTGCCACCCAGGCACCCTGAGCTTTATGTTTTTAGCTTGTAATTTTAATAGGCTGCTTCTTCAAATGGGATAAGTATTTGGTTGGGAGTCTGAAGATTTGGGTTCAAATCCTGGTTTTATCTCTTTTAATAACCGTGTGTTAGTGGTCATGTTTTGCCCATCCCCCACCCCATTCTCCAAACCCCCACTTTGGAGAATATGTACAAACCTGTGAATGTCCAGTGGACATAGGTTAAACTGGTGACAAGTGATGGAACCAAGGGTAACTCCCTAAGCAAGATGGGCCTATTCACACTGGCGAGGTAAACAAATGACTTCTGGCACTGGGCTTAGATTATGCACTACTTTAAGTTTTGAATTAAAAGACACAGAAGTGTGGCTGGTGGGCTGTGCATGCTACAGGTGAAATGTCCCGTAGGCAGCAAGATAAATATACAGAGGAAACCTGTCAGAAGACATGGCTTAAGATTTTTAGAGCTTAGAGGCACCTGGGTGGCTCAGTTGGTTGAGTGACAGACTTTTGGTTTCCTCTCCAATCATGATCTCAGGGCCTTGGGATTGAGCCCCTCAGCAGGCTCATGCTCAGTGGGGAGTCTGCTTGAGATTCTCTCCCTTTGCCCCTCACCCCCCTCACGTGCTCCCCCCTCTCAAATAAATAAATAAATCTTTAAAAAGAAAGGTGTTTAGAGTTCAGAGATAAGTCATTTTTCATAGTCAATATACTGCATTCTTAAATTTTTATTTTAGAACAATTTTAAATTAACATAATTAAGCAAATAAGTAGAGTCCCAACCAGTTTCTCCTATTACTAACATTTCATGTTAGTATGGTACATTTGTTGAAATTAATGAATAAATATTCATACATTTTTAAATATCCCTACTTTGTTCAGATTTCCTTTGTTTTTACCTAATGTCCTTCTCTGTCCTAGAATTCCATCCAGAATACCACATACATTTAGTCATCATGTGTCCTTATTTCATCTTGGCTGTGACAGTTTCTCGGATTTTTCTTGTTTGTTTTATCTGTGATACCGTAAGAAATATATATTTGGTGTTCGTCCCAGTTTCCTGCCACACAGCTCCTAAAACACTTGGAGTCTGGGAAGTGTTAACAGTGTCTTTTGTATGCTAATGAGGTGGACTGGTAGCTGGGGACCCCAACATGGCTTCAAGATGTGGGTTGGTTGCCATAAAGATCAAGGCATGATTAGAGGATTAGAACTTTCAGCATGCCCCCCCACTTCCTTTGGAGAAGGGCTGGAGTTCAAGCTGATCACCTAGTCAATAATTTATTTGATCAATCTTACCTACATAACAGACCTCCATAAAGACCTCTAAAGGAGAACTTTCAGGTTTGTGAATACCTTGAGGTGTGGATAGGGTGGTGTGTTCTAGAGAGGACATGGAAGTTCTCCACCCCTCCTTCTATATCTTGCCCTTTGCTTCTCTTCCATTTGGCTGTTCTGAATTGTATTCTTTATATGAAACCTGTCATAGTATGTAAAGCTCTCTCCGGAGTTCTGTGTTATTCTTGCAGATTATGGAACCTGAGGAGGGGAGGGGGTTGTGGGAATCCCCAAATTTACAACTGGTCCATCTGAAGTATGAGTGACAACCTGAGGCTCGTGAATGGCGTTGGAGAACAGACTTGTGGACTGAGTCCTTACCTCATGGGATCAGCGACTAACTCTAGATAGTGTCAGAATTGTATTCAATTATACAAAGAGTTGGAGCATGGTTGGTGTGACTTGTGAGAAATGTGTAAAAAAAAAAAGTTAAATATAGAACATTTAGTAATATCTGGCTCATAGTAACTGCTTATTAAATAGTAGTTGTAATTATTCTATCAAAACACAGACTATCAGCCACTCTCATATCCTACAATCATTTTTCCTTATGAACACTAGTAGGGCATAATTTTTAACCAGTGGTATTATTTTCTCTCAACTTCCTCTCTCCTAAGCCTTCATTGTAAAAACTACTCTAGTTATCCTCAGTTAAGGATGGCTTGCAGTTTTTGTAAACTGGACCAAAAAGATCAAGATTGCCAAACGTGTATAGAAGTTGATACGCGTACAGTAGAATTTTGCACAAATGAAATTAATATTTGAGATGAACTGTATTTGGGAATGAATTTCCCCAACCTCTCTTAGATTCTTGCAAGTTTCAGGTCCTTCCTCACTGCTGTTGACCATCACTTATCACTTGCTATTCAGTTTAACTCACCATTCTAATCAAACGTGCCTGCTCAGATAGGATTTGTTCCCTCTGTGGCCTTTTTAGTTACTCTTACTAAAAAAGATTCTGGAACAAAGCTTGAGAGCACTTATTGCTAGTTCCCTGCCTGACAGAGAAACCCACTCCAACACAAAATTTAGGCTTTGAAGAATGAGGTTCTGAAGGAGGGAAATGTAATCATATATATAGTCTTTCATACAATTATATTGAGTGATAATGACAACTTTAGTGTTTTTTTACTAGGTTGATTTTTATGCATGGACGTTGCTTCAATATTTGATTCTATTCAGACAGCATTTATCTACTTTCAAATTAATTTAGCCAAATATAAAAGCATTAACAATACAGATCTTCCTTGATTTACAATGGGGTTATGTCCTTATAAACCCATCATTAAGTTGAAAATATGGTAATCTGTAACGCATTTCATGCACTTACCAAACATCATAGCTTAGCCCAGCCTACCTTAAATGTGCTCAGAACACTTACATTGGCTTACAGTTGGGCAAAATCATCTAACAAAAAGCCTATTTTATAATGAAGTGTTGAATAATATAATTTATTGACTGTACCGAAAGTGAAAAACAGAATAGTTGTATGGTACGGAATGGGTGTCAGTGTAATGGTTGTTTATTCTCGTGACTGGGTGATTGACTGGGAGCTAAGGCCGCTGCCAGTGCCCAGCATCAGAAGAGAATATTGTACTGTACATTGCTAGCCCAGGAAAAGATCAAAATTCAAAGTATAGTTTCTAGTAATTGCATGTCACTTTCTCATCATCGTAAAGTCAGAGAATTACAAGTCAAACCATCATAAGTTAGGGCCATCTAATAAAAATGTAGGGAAATAGTAGGAACTGTAATTTTTCCTCATAAAAGAAAAACAGTGCTTGAAACTAAATAAAGCTAAGTGTTAGTGATTAAAAAACAGCAGTGTACAAATTTAAGTACAAATGTGGCTTCTAAAGAGGAGAATTAAAAAATATATGTGGTCAACCATCAGGGCATTAGGACAGCACCAGTGAAACTCGTTCTAGGGGCACCTGGGTGGCTCAGTCGTTAAGCGTCTGCCTTCGGCTCAGGTCATGATCCCAGGGTCCTGGATCAAGCCCCACATTGGGCTCCCTGCTCAGTGGGGAGCCTGCTTCTCCCTCTGCCACTCCCCCTGCTTGTATTCCCTCTTGCTGTGTCTCTCTCTGTCAAATAAAATCTTAAAAAAAAAAAAAAAAAAAAACTCCTTTCTATTTTCTGGATACAAGATGCAATCACATTTAAAAAGGAAATTGTTTTAAAATAAAAACATTTTAAATGTGTGTGTATATATGTTTATACACACATATGCTGTTTATAAGAATTTGTCTTATTCTTTCTGGACTATATTAGGAGAAAACTTGCAAGGTTTTTTAAATTTATAAATGAATGCTAGCTTTCCTGTCCTACAGTTATTGGCCACAGAACTTCTCTCCAAGAATCTCAGTTTCCCCCACTGTTCCTCTTTAGTCATCATCCTTGTTAGATAGGTTAGCCGAAAGTGTGGGTTTTATTTGTTTTTATTAAATTTTGCGTTTGGCTCTTCAAATCTACATTGATCTCTTAGTACAGTAACTTAGATTTTCATGTTCTAGTTACGAATCCAGAAAATTTATTTAGTATCTTTTAGGACAGAAAATGTAATGCCCTTAATATATTGATAAAAAATCACCAACTTTTCCAGTTATCAAAATCCCATATGTTTGTTTGTTTTTTAGATTTTATTTATTTATATGACAGAGAGAGAGAGATAGCAAGAGCAGGAACACAAGCAGGGGGAATGGGAGAGGGAGAAGCAGGCTTCCTACCAAGCAGGGAGCCCGATGCGGGGCTCGATGCCAGGACCCTGGGATCATGACATGAGCCGAAGGCAGACGCTTAACGACTGAGCCACCCAGGTGCTCCAAAATCCCATATGTTTAATTTGTGCTTTTGAAGTTGTTTTAGAAAGCAGGCAATACATTTTATTTTTTAATCCAAGGTATTAAAAGATTGAAAACTGACTTTTAAATTTAAGGCCCATCTATGTATGTCACTCTTCTGTTTGCTGTTAAATTAAGTTGAAAATAGACCTTTCTCGGGCGCCTGGGTGGCTTAGTTGGTTAAGCGACTGCCTTCGGCTCAGGTCATGATCCTGGAGTCCCGGGATCGAGTCCCGCATCGGGCTCCCTGCTCGGCAGGGAGTCTGCTTCTCCCTCTCCCACTCCCCGTTTGTGTTCCCTCTCTCGCTGTGTCTTTCTCTGTCAAATAAATAAATAAAATCTTTAAAAAAAAAAAAAGAAAGAAAGAAAATAGACCTTTCTCCAGGGAGTTTAAAAACTTAAATAAATTATGTTCTTGGAAGAAAATGGCTTCATTTAATTAGACTATTTAGTAAACAGAGCTGGCTGAGAAAAACAAACATTTCTAGCCTCACATAGAGAACTAGAGTTACAATCTTGAAGCTAGAGAAAGATTAAAGGTCTTATTATGAAAAATGGAGTTTAACTTGATTTCTGTGATCTCTTCTAAAGATGTGATTAGTATGTGGAGTCCACATGAGGCACAGGATGTAAATAGAACACAACTTTATTTTTTTTTCTTGTTTCCCCTTTCAAATTTATTCAGTGGTGGTAATCTTTCTTGCTGCTGGTAAAAATTCTGGTAGGCCTGTGACTTTTTGCTCACTCTCAGACTGTAAAAGACAGTCTTTTTTTTTAGATTTTATTTATTTATTTGACAGAGAGAGACACAGCAAGAGAGGGAACACAAGCAAGGGGAGTGGGAGAGGGAGAAGAAGGCTCCAGGCTGAGCAGGGAGCCTGATGTGGGACTCGATCCCAGGACCCTGGGATCATGACCTGAGCCAAAGGCAGACGCTTAATGACTGAGCCACCCAGGCACCCAAAGACAATCACAAGCAGTCAATCTCATTTTCTGTAAATACCAGTGCCTAGTCATATATTACACATGATTTCAATATTAATTCTGTAGTGAGACTTCTAGATGGACATTACTAGTACCCACCAATATTTTTAGCTCTTCTCCCCTTCTTGTATTTGGGCAAGCTTTGCTATTCTGGCCAATAGACTGTCTGGAGATGGTATGGCCACTTCTGGGCCAGTGTAGTTATGAAAAGGGATACAGTTGTCCATAGTCTTTCCTGCTGTTGGAGCAAATCCTGAAGCATCATGATGACATGGAGATGACACAGTATCAAAGCAGCCTGGAATATTGAGCCAATCCGTGGACAGCTGCCCTGGAGAGTCATCTGGACCCATATTGGACTTCGTGTGAATGAAAAATAAACTTTTTTTGTGTTAAGGAACTGTTAAGGGAAGGGGAGAGAGAGTCTTAAGCAGAGTCCATGCTGAGTGAGGAGCCCTATGAGGGGCTCAATCTCAGGACCCCAAGATCACAACCTGAGCCAAAACCAAGAGTCGGACGCTTAACTGACTGTGCCACCTAGGTGTCCCAAAATGAGAGTTCTTATTTGACTGGTTAGGTTTGTGCTCCCTGGGCCTGCAAGATATTTAAAGTTGACTTTCTCTTCTTTCACTGTAACCCCATATTAATTTTGGGGGGCACCCCACTCCACCTCAGCCTGATTTTTTTTTTTTTTTTTTTGAGTGATCCACTCCATACAGGCTCTTGCCTTTGAAGTCCCTCCCTCTCAGGTGGCTCTTGTGGGCTGGACAGAAACACATTTCTGGCTTGTTCCCTCCTGTGTGGGAGCATTCACTTATCCCTGGCTCTGACAGACTCTAGGAGTACAGGCCATTACAACAAAGCCACTTTTTAAAAATTTCATCTTTATGGGACACCTGGGTGGCTCAGTTGTTAAGCATCTGCCTTTGGCTCAGGTCATGGTCCCAGGGTCCTGGGATCGAGCCCCGCATCGGGCTCCCTGCTCGGTAGGAAACCTGCTTCTCCCTCTCCCCTTCCCCCTGCTTGTGTTCCCTCTCTCAGTGTGTTGTCTGTCAAATAAATAAATAAAATCTTTTAAAGAAAATTCCATGTTTATGGTGTTATAACTGGCAAAATTCTAAAATATTTAAAGTGTACATTGTGATTGGATATACATATACGCTGTAAAAGGATTTTCCCCATCTAGTTAGTTAATACACCCATCACCTTACATATTTATCTTTGTGTGTTTGTGAGAACACTTAAGAACACTTAAGTTCTGCTCTCCGAAAACTTCAATTATACAATACAGTGTTCTCAACTATAAAAAAGGTGGAACACTTCATGAATTTGCATGTCATTCTTGTACAGGGGTCATGCTAATATCCTTACTGTTCCAATTTTAGTGTATGTGCTGCTGGTGGAGCATAGCAGAGCCACTTCCGTCCCACGGAATATCCTTTGTAGCTTGGATCAGGCCTCAGTCTTCCGCAGAAAACACATTCTCCAGGTGACCCCATGAAAGGCCCCTCTTGCTTGGTGAGAAGGTAGCGCTCCGCCGTACCCATTCCCTTGGAGGCAGAAGGCACAGCAACAACTCTTCCAGACACCCTCTTCACTCTTTTCACCCTTTTGTATTCTTTAAGTGGGTAAGGGCCCCAGTCATGAAGCCAATTCTCTCTTTTCCTTCCCTCACCTTAGTAGGATACCCATCCCTGAACTGAACTGAAACAGGAAGATTCCTTATTTAACATCCATTATGTACGTTTAACATTCTATGAATTTTTTTTTAGATGTTAATCATTGTTATGAGCTAAACTGTGACCCCTCGAAGGTTCTTTTCGATGGACTGAGAATCAATTAAGAAATCAATTGACAGATTAACAGGAGAAAATCAAATTTAATAGCATACATATGGTAATGCACACAGACATGGAAATTCCAATGACAGGGAAAATGAGGTTTCTGTGTCATTCTGAACTAAGGAGAAGGGAGGAGGGGTCAGGGACTTGAGAGGAAAGGAATGCAGTTCATAGGGCAGTAAGAAGAGCAGATGTTTGCCCAGCCATACAGATGGGTCACTCAGGTAAAATGGATCTCTCCTTATTCTGGGAAAGACCCCCACTTAAAGAGTTCTTGTAAGTGTTTAAAGCATGGGCAAAAGTTTCTCTTGAGCCCGTAGGGTCTTGCCTTCAGCTCAAAATAATCTTCATGCCAGAGTGGCCCATCTTGGGGCGGCCTACCCTCGGCCCCTACATGCTTTTGAATGATAAGCAAGCTTTCCCATCTCTTGAGTCTTGGTCTGTGTGTTCTGTGTTCTCCGTGGCCGGTCCAGCCCTGCCTTGTGGGCGATATGACCTCCATCTAGTATTCAAGATGGACACTGGCTTCGCTCTCACTAGACACTCCCAACCAGTTAAAATTATCATTTCTTTTTTTTTTTTTTAAGATTTTATTTATTTATCTGAGAGAGAGAGCGCACAAGGGGAGGGGCAGAAAGAGAGGGAGAGGAAAAAGCAGACTCCCCGCTGAGCAGGGAGCCCAGCACCTGGCTTGATCCCAGGACCCTGGGATCATGACCCCAGCTGAAGGCAGAGGCTTAACTGACTGAACCACCCAGGTGCCCCCATTTCTAATTTAAACACATCTCAACTTTTTATGGCTTCCTTGTAAACACAAACAATTACTCCTTATAAGCTGGTGCTGTTTTTGAAACTTGAGTGAGTTTCCTTCCTGGAGGTGACTTCTGACAAAAAGTCCTTCCTTTCTTCTATTTTAAGATAACATCAGATGTTCTCTGGGTACTATATGAGTAAGTGGAAAGCCCACTATTGAGTCTATATTTAGAAAAGGGAGGGGGCAGGGAATCAAGATTTAAATACAACTGCTTAAGTGGCTCAATGCTATTAGACAGGCTTTTAAAAATATCTCTGTATCCCAACTTTAATTTATATCAGCACTCAGATTTATGACCTTTTAGGACCTGTTTTTAATTCATTTGTTTTGTAAAGCATATTCCCCCAAACTCCTGTGGCATTTCCTGATGATTTTTCATGAAGTAGTAATTTATACACTGTCCTGTATTGTTTACTGTTACGTGTGTTCTTTAAGGGTCTAGATTTGTACATATTTCTTTGTCTTTTATTTTTAAGATTTTATTTATTTGAGAGAGAGAGCATATACATGGCGGGTGGAGGGAGTGAGGGGCAGAGGGAGAGGGAGGGAGCCTGTTATGGGGCTGGATCCCAGGACCCTGGGATCATGACCTGAGCCGAAGGCAAACGCTTAACCTACTGAGCCACCCACGTGCCCCCTTTGTCTTTTTTATTAGTTGCGCCTAGGAGAGACAGAGACCCAAAATCAGTGTCTTTAATAAACAATAAACATTCTATTTTTCTAATATAAGGAGAGGTCTAAAAAGTAGGCAGTTGCTGGTATTAATTAGGGAGTACAAGGATATCAAGACAGAGGTCTTTGAAATTCTCTTGGCTTTTCTCTTGGTCACAAAATGGCTGCTGCAGTCCTGGCCAACATGTCCATCTTCCAGGGAGGAGGATACTCAATTAAGTAAAGCAGAACTTCCTCCTCACATGTATTTGGAGAGAACAGTGTCATATAGCTACCCTAACTGTGAAGCTGAGGAATTTTTTGGCTGAGCAAATGGCCACCCTCCAACAAAATTGAGATTCTATTAGTAGGAAAGAAAGGAAGGAATTAGGTAATAAGCAGTCTACCATGCTATACCATAGTTCCTATTCCTTTTCCATATCATTTGCCACTCAGTAAATTCATTTACTATTTGATCAAATAAAAGCACATATATATAATCTGGTATTACTGGTGGTCAGTTGGCTGGTAGAAAAATAGAGCATTCCAACTGTTAAAAATCTTTGGTAATACAGCAGGACAGAATACAGACTCAGAATAGCTTTGCCCTTCTGTCTACCCCAAACACGAAGATTTATTCCTTCACACCTAAAATACCTAGGTCTTCAATAATTCTTGAGATATCACCACTGTCTTCATATATACTAATGAGATTTAGAAACTAGTCTCACAATTATGTGTCACAACTATTAAAAGTTAGAGTCCTAATGATGTGAAACGTTGGGGTTCGGAGAGAACAGTCAAGAAAGAATCCTTGAGGGGCACCTGGGTGGCTCAGTCAGTTAAGCAGCTGCCTTCGGCTCAGGTCATGATCTCAGGGTCCTGGGATTGAGCCCCACATCGGGCTCTCTGCTCAGCAGGGAGTCTGCTTCTCCCTCTCACTCTCCCTTTGAGCTCTCCCTCTCTGTGTGTGTCTCTCTAATAAATAAATAATTGTTTAAAAAAAAAGAATTCTTGAGGCATCTTCAGTGCAAAAAAGGGTGGTTTCATTAAAGCACAGGGACAGAACCCATGGGCAGAAAGAACTTCACTGGGATTGTGAGGAGTGACTAATTATATACTTGCAAATTGAAAGGGGGCTAGGGATAGCATAAGTCTCTAAGGAATTTGGAAGCAAGGTTTCCAGGACCTTGAGGGACTAGCTGTTGTTAGGAAAAGGTCATTTATTACTGTTTTAGTACAACCTTAGTCATGAGACCCTTCAGATGTGTATCAGTGGACCATATGCTTGGAGGATGATTGCTAACATATATCTTGGGGGGAAAGGGTAGAGATAAAGGAAGCTTCCAAAAGGATTTTCATATGTTAAAGTAGACTTACAAAATCCTGGAGGTTGGGCTAATGTCAATCTAAGATTGCCTTTTGCGTTTAGCAAAGTATTAACTTTGAGTTAGTTGAGTTCCTGGAGGAAGATCACCCTGCCTGTCCCAAGTACTTGTCAATGGACTGTAAGTTATAAGGAAGTTTAATTTTTTTTTTCCTTTTGCCTTTGTTCTCCACATCATTAACAGTACTTCTACAATGAATGAATATAAATTTTGGGAGAGAGATCTCAAGGAAAGGCTATGTGAAATTCAAAGGAATAGATTACATTGGGTAATGTTTGATGGCTGTGGTGTTTGAGGGATAACAATCATGATTGGTCAGTCTAAATAAAATATATTGTAAAATAAGGGGAATATATTAAACTCTTAACATTGGCAAAGAATATGTTCGAGGTCATCTTGACTCCCCAGATTTGCAAATATGGAGATATTTATAACAGGCGTATGACTTTGTCTTTGCAAATCACATTTGTCATGTTTCCAATGTATTATCGTCACTCAACTTTAATCACATTTTCAGCTTCAACAATTATCTAGTGAGTTGTTTTTATGTTAGCCAGAATACTTCCTGAAACAGCTGGAGTTTTTACAAAATTTTTTTAAGCTTTTGGTTGTGAATTCATTTACACAACAGATGGAGCACCCCTGAACCAGATGCTATAATATTTTTTGTTTGTTTTTAAATAAGCTCTAGGCCCAATGTGGGGCTTGGACTCAAGACTCTGAGATCAAGAGTAGCATGCTCTACCGACTGAGCCAGCCAGGGACCCGATAATATTTTTAATTTATCTAGAAAGTCTCTTTTCTAGGTAAAAATCATCATATCCTTAGATCCTTTACTTTAATCCCTCCAGGTGATTCCAGTGAATGCTAAAATTTGAGAACCATAGAAGTAAAGAATTGAAATTCTTGCCCCCAGCAAAATTACAAAGTTTACAAAATGTATTTTATTTATTTATTTATTTATTTATTTTAAGATTTTATCTATTTATTTGACAGAGAGAGACACGGCAAGAGAAGGAGCACAAGCAGGGGGAGCGGGAGAGGGAGAAGCAGGCTTCCCGCAGAGCAGGGAGCCCTATGCGGGGCTCGATCCCAGGACCCTGGGATCATGACCTGAGCCGAAGGCAGACGCTTAACAACTGAGCCACCCAGGCACCCCTACAAAATGTATTTTTAAAAAATCCAGTTTAATTGCTCACAAATAGGCAAAATTGGGGACTGCCAAGCACTGTGTGGAGAGAGAAATCCGAGTGATGAGGATATAGAAAAATGGGCACTTTTGTTTACTCTGTTGGAGGCGGTATATACATCGGTTAAATAAATTATAGTGCATTGGTTACACTGTGGTGCATTTGTATACTAAAACATTGTGCAGCTTTAAAAATAAGAAAGTAGGGGCACCTGGGTGGCTCAGTCAGTTAAGTGTCTGACTTCGGCTCAAATCATGATTGATGTAGGAAAGACGTCAGGGTTCCAAGCTGACAGCCAAGAAAGAATTCTTGAGGCGTCTTTGGTGCAAAAAGGTGGTTTTATTAAAGCACGAGGACAGGACCTGTGGGCAGAAAGAGCGGCACTGGGGTCATGAGGAGTGGCCCATTATATACTTTCAAGTTGGGAGAGGGGTAGGGATAGCGTAAGTCTCCAAGGAATTTTGGAAGCAAGGTTTCCAGGACCTTGAGGGGCTAGCTATTGTTGGGATAAGGTCATTTATTACTGTCTAATAAAACCTGAGTCATGAGACCCTTCGGATGTATATTGGTGGGTCATATGCTTGGGGGATGATTGCCAACATGTATCTTGGTATGTTAAAGTAGACTTACAGGGTCCTGGGGGGTTGGGCTAAGATTGCCTTTGCCCTTTACAAGGTATTAACATCGAGGCAGCTGAGTCCCTAGAGGAATGTCACTCTGCCTGTTTTAAGGACTTGTCAGTGGGCTGTACTTTATAAGGAAATTTAATAATTTTTCTTCTGCCTTTGTTTCCCATGTCAGTGATCTCAGGGTCCTGGGATTGAGTACTGCCTCAGGCTCCCCACTAAGTGGGGAGTCTGCTTGTCCCTCTCTCTCTGCCCTTCCCCCCGCTCATGCTCACATGTGTGGTCTCTCTCTCTCTCAAATAAATCTTTTATAAATACATACATACATACAAGAAGGTAAATCTGAGTTAACATTTTAAAAAGTTCAAAAGATAGTAACTAGGGGGAAAAAGCACATTGTAGAACAGTTGTGGCTCCAGGGAGATACACATGAATGTGCTTTTATGTCATTGGAAATTCTTGAAAAACTGCACTAGTTGTTTGTAGTTGTTCCTAGTAATGATAGAACTTGAGAGGATGAGAATGAGGAAGGAGACTTGTACTTTTTCATCCTTTAATGTTCCGCACTGTTTGAAATAGCATGAACATGTATATTTTTTTTAAAAACGGTTAATTGAAAGCAACATTTTTAAAAAGTGTTGGGACCACATTGTAGAAATGTTTGTATTATCAGTAGTGAGGTGTTTGTAATTAACTTGCTGAAGAGTCTTTGAGAGTTATGTTCATTTTCAAAAAGTGATAAGATCTGGAATGCATTTTAATTGCTTAATCTGGTAGCTGAAGTACACTAAATTAGCATAACTATAATCAAGAGACAAAGAGTGTGAGGAAAAAATAATTTTCCATCTACCTTTCTAAGGCCTGTGCTGGGGACCCTATAACCAAAGATAGAATTAACAAGAGAAAAAGTTTTATTAACACATATACACGAGAGATGCCTTGGGAAAAGTGAGTAACTCTCTTAGATGGTTTAAAATTATACCATCTACAGCTATAAGCAAAAAGAAGGGCATGGAAGAGGCCTGTTGTTGGGTGGGAGGAGGAAAAAAATGGTAAACCAGAGTAAGGGTTGATAATGCAGATTTTAAGTGCACTCTCTCCATTGATTTGAGTTTGCCGTGCTTTCTTCATCTTTTTCTTCCTTCTCTTTTGGTACAGAGTGGAGACACACATAGAAATGGGGATTTCCTTTATAAATATAAATTTCCCTTGCAAAAGGGAACTTCTCTTTTCAGAGCTTCACCTGTGTCTCCTGTTTCTCTGAAATAATCAGCTCAAAATAGTCGTCATGCCAAAGAGGCATATGTTGGGACAGCATTCTGTCACTGGAGAAGCAGGAATTGAAATAAGCCTGGATTAAAGAGAATGAACCCTAGCCTGCTATGGGAGCCAGAGAAAGAGGACAGAACATTGACTGATCGCAGAGGTGAAATCTGTAGGATTTGAAAGGGAACAGGATTTGTAACCCCAGGATATGCCATCTTCTTTTTTCTTTAGCTAGAGATGGTACTTAAGATGATAACCTGACCCATTTCAGGGAGTGACTCCATTTTCCTGGGTATCTCCCATGTATTCAGGAGGGATGCATGTTATTAAATTCGTGTTTGTTTTTCTCCTATTAATCTGTCTTTTATTATAGGAGGGTTTCAGCCAAGAACCTAGAAGGGTAGAGGAAAAATTATTTTCCTCTCCCACAGATTTTCTAATTTTTGCCAAGTGTCTTAGATTATCCTTAATTCATCATAGCAGTTTGAATGTTCCCTACAGTTTATGTTAAATCATTTCCATAGATTTCTCTTTTGTTTGCTTTTAAAGTAATTCGGACATCACATTAATTAGAGTTACTGAATTAATAAGCCTATAAAGAATCTTAAATCCCATTTTAATCCTTATTGTCTTTTGAATTAGCAGTTGTAATTTATCTCTTCAATATAGTAACTTAATTGAAATCTAATGTCATAAGCCTTACCTGAGGTTCCCACTGCTTTAAAAACAGCCATCAGGGAAATCTATACAATTCCATTTTTGTGTCAGCAGATGGCAGACTTCTCTGTGCTATGGCTTGGTGCTAGCTTTCTAAATTACCTTTCTTGTTTTATTTTTATGTTTACTCTCTCACTGTTGCTTCAACCTGAGGGGAGCAGAATTTGTCACCCCAAAGTCTGCCACTTTGATATGGGGATTATTGTGAACTGAAGGCAATCAAGACCCAGAGGGGTCAGGAAGAGCTTTTTAACTCCCTTTTACCTGCCTAAAAGAATTTGGAAAGGGGGCCTGTACCAGGAAGAGAGCTACTACCAGAGATTACTCTTTTATCTGAGAGATTTACCTGCATGAAGGCAAACATTGCTTTTCTCATTTTCCTGGACTTGCCTTCCTCCCCTTTGAAGCCCCAAGCCTCTTCTTTCGCCTTAGCTCAAGATGGTTTATAAGCCTCAATTGCCTGACTGCCTTTGGGTCTCGAATCTTTGTGGGTTCCCATATGTGTGAAATTAAGGATTTCTTTTTCTGTTAATCTGTCTTTTTATTATGGGATGGATGGCCTCAGCAAAGACCATAGAAGGGTACAGGGAAAATTATTTTTCCTCCCCTAAAACCATTAATCTATAAAATCTAAACCAACTTTGAGTCTTCTGCTGTTACAGATTTAAATGCCATGGTCTATTTTTTCACATGTGTTGTTTATCTTCCTCATATTTCAAGGTGCTAATAGATTACAGAGTTGTTTGTTGGTTGATTGGAAGGTTGCTTAATTTGTGTGGCAAGTTCCTGCTTGTGAGTGGGTGGAAGTAGATAGTTACATGTGGGTTGCGGTAAGATCCTTCCTGTCCCCACTTTATCTCTGAAGCTTTGTCATGGCACAGCCCTCTCATTTATTTTACTTCAAATGCCCTACCCAGGGCCGGGGTTCAGAACACCAACACCAAAAAAAAAAAAAAAAAAAAATCATTATCTTCTTATACAGTCTTCCCCCGAACAGTTTATGTTTATCTAGATTTCTCTGTCACAGTGTTCTAAGGGAATGAGGCACTTGATCAATTTTGATGGAGATAGGAAAAGTTTGAGAACCTAAGCATTACAGCATAGTGAAATGTTACAAAAAAGAAACCTACGGAAGTCACATTAAGATAATAGGGGGGGAAAAGAAAACGGGGCTACACTGGGACTAGAACTAGAAAACAATTAGAAACTGATGCCCATTTGGGTTAGTTGGGCACTGCCCTATTATCTGTTGTTTTTTTTTTTAAGATTGATTTATTTGAGAGAGAGAATGAGAGAGAGAGCACGAGAGGGGGGAGAGTCAGAGGGAGAAGCAGACTCCCCACCAAGCAGGGAGCCTGATGCAGGACTTGACCCTGGGACTCCAGGATCATGACCTGAGCCAAAGGCAGTGACTTAACCAACTAAGCCACCCAGGTACCCCCCCCCTTTTTTTTTAAAGATTGATTTATTTATTTGAGAGAGAGAGAGAGCATGAGAGGAGGGAGGGTCAGAGGGAGAAGCCCCTATGAATCTGTTAACCAGGGGAAAGGAACTAAAATTTTGGGGTGTCTACTTAGGCCACATTCACAGTGCATGACCTTATTTAATCCTTAAAAACACAGTCCAGCTGGTAAATTGTCATAATTTTTATTAATTTGCTTAGGATGTAGCTTAGTAAGTAGCAGAGCCGGCACTCAGTCCGACTTTAGCTCTCTCTGAAGCTTTTAAAGAAAGCATGCTTCTCAGTTGGGAACACCAATTGCGTTAATGAAGTGTTCCTGTGTTGCTGATCTTTAAAAATTTTTCTCTCTTGAGGCGCCTGGGTGGCTCAGTGGGTCAAGTCTGCCTTTGGCTTAGGTAATGATCCCGGAGTCCCAGGATCGAGCCCCACATCGCATCTGTGCTCGCCACTCAGTGGGGAGTCTGCTTCTCCCTCTGCCCCTCCCTGCTCTCATGCTCTCTCTCTCACTCTCTCAAATAAATAAATAAAACCTTTAAAAAATAATAAAATAAAAATTAAGAAAATAAAAATTTTATCTCTTTCCAAGCTAATTATTTTATTCTATTTCATTCTTTGTGCAGAACTATGTACCATATATATGTATGTATGTGTATATATATAATATGATGTATATAGAGAGAGATATCCATGTGTATGTACATGGTTTTGTCACATAGGCCTAGTTTTTGTAGGATGGGGAAATCTGTCTGGTGTTCCATAATTATTCAGTTATTCTGTGCTTTTTAAGTATTGTGGCTTATATAGTAAAGATAAAGTAACTTCTTTAATAAGTTACATAATTGATGATTTGAACTTTAGAGTATCTTGTTAGGGAATGAAGTCATAAATATATAATGTTTGAAAGTTTAATAAAAGTTGGCGAATCCTTGGTTCTGACTCAGCCCTGCCACATTCCGATGGTTTAACTTTGGACAATTTCTAAGTCTCAATTTCCAGTTCTCCAGAATGGATAAGATTCACCTAGAAAATCTTCTGCCCCCTTGTTTCTTTCAGGGTATTATATTAGGAATATGTTCTGTCTTTGCGTTTGTATTTTTTATTTCACTTAGTGTTTTAAATAATTATACTTTCGGAGAATTCCAACAGTATATTCTAAATATCTTTGTGGGTTGTTAAGATTAAAAAAGAGATAATATGCATACAGTCTCAAACTTTACCACATAGTATTCAATAAATGTTAATTCTCTTTTCAGCTCCTTTCGTGAAACAAAGCTTTTCCCAACTTTCTTTTATTTATTTCTTAAATTTATTTATTTTTATTTAAATTCAGTTAACATACAACGTATTATTGCTTTCAGAGGTAGAGGTCAGTGATTCATCAGTCTTATATAATACCCAGTGGTCATTACATCACGTGCCCTCCTTAATGTCCATCACCCAGTTACTCCATCCCCCAACCCCCGCTCCTCCAGCAACCCTCAGTTTCTTTCCTATGCTTAAGAGTCTCTTATGGTTTGTCTCCCTCTCTGATTTCATCTTGTTTTATTTTTTCCTCTGTTCCCCTATGATCTTTTTTGTTTCTTAAATTCCACATATCAGCGAGATCATATGATAATTGTCTTTCCCTGATTGACTTATTTCACTTAGCATAACACTCTCTAGTTCCATCCACATTGTTGCAAATGGCAATATTTTATTTTATTTTTTGATGGCTGAGTAGTATTCCATTATATATATATACCAGATCTTCTTTATCCATTCATCTGTCGATGGACATCTGGGCTCTTTCTATAGTTTGGCTATTGTGGATGTTTCTGCTATGAACATTGGGGTGCACGTGCCCCTTTGGTCACTACATTTGCATCTTTGGGGTAAATACCCAGTAGTGCAATTGCTGGGTCATAGGTTAGCTTTATTTTCAACCTTTTGAGGAACCTCCATACTGTTTTCCAGACCAACTTTCTTTTAGACATGATGTTGTCTTGTAAGAGATTCAGATTAAGTAATGATTTAACAATTGTCTCTAAACAATATTCTCTTTGAGCTCTCAGGTTTGGAAAAGAAGAATGTCTAGTTAGAGCATCATACATCCTTCAAGTTAAAAGATTGAGAATAGAAAGATATCCAGCGTTATCCCAAATGTTGAGTAATGGTTTTGTCTTTTTATTTATTTATTTATTTTTAAAGATTTTATTTATTTATTTGACAGAGAGAGACACAGCAAGAGAGGGAACGAACACAAGCAGGGGGAGTGGGTAGAGGGAGAAGCAGGCCCCCCTCCGAGTAGGGAGCCCGATGTGGGGCTCAATCCCAGGACCCTGGGATCATGACCTGAGCCGAAGGCAGATGCTTAACGACTGAGCCACCCAGGTGCCCTGGTTTTGTCTTTTTTTTTTTTTTTTTTTTATGAGAGTGAGAGCATGAGCAGAGGGAGAGGGAGGAGCAGGCGTCCCCCGCTGAGCACAGAGCCCAACATAAGGCTCCATTCCAGGACCCTGAGATCATAACCCCAGCCGGAGTCATGCTTAATCGACTAAGCCACCCAGGCGCCCCTGAATAACGGTTTTTAACCTGAGGACCTCGCAGTCTGGGGCCTAATCCCTGCCTGCCTGCTATAATAATTTGTAGATGGGTAAATTGACCTGAGTAGCATACTTACAAGCTTGGCATATATAATTATATCATTTTCAGTTACTGAAATTTAATTTTGCTAAAGTCGTATGGGAAACATGGTTTTTTGTAAAGGATAAAGCTTCTATATGCATTTGATTCATTTATATATAACTGTTAAGTATCATTTTTCCCAACATGAGATCATACTGTAACATTGTTTTTAATAAGATTACTCACTTATTTATTTTTTTTAAGATTTTTTTTAAGATTTTCTTTATTTGAGAGAGCAAGACAGAGCAGAGAGAGAGCACAAATAGTAGGGAGGGGCAGAGGGAGAGGGAGAAGCAGGCTTCCCGCTGAGCAGGGAGCCCGATGTGGGGCTTGATCCCAGGACCCTGGGATCATGACCTGAGCCGAAGGCAGACGCTTAACCGACTGAGCCACCCAGGCGCCCAAGATTTTTATTTATTTTTGAGAGAGAGAGAAAAAGAGAGAGAGAGAGCACAAGGGTGGGAGGGGCAGAGGGAGAAGCAGGCTCCCTGCTGAGCAGAGCAGGAGGCGGGACTCCTTTCCAGGACGCTGGGATCAGGACCTGAGCCAAAGGCAGACACTTAACCAACTGAGCCGCCCAGGCGCCCCAAGATTATTCACTTATTAATTTATTCCTTCCTGCGGCGCCTGGGTGGCTCAGTTGGTTAGACGACTGCCTTCGGCTCAGGTCATGATCCTGGAGTCCTGGGATTGAGTCCTGCGTCGGGCTCCCTGCTCGGCAGGCAGTCTGCTTCTCCCTCTGACCCTCCCCCATCTCATTCTCTCTCTCAAAAAAAAAAAAAAAAAAAAAATTATTCCTTCCTAATTTTATACTTTTTTTAGTGATTATATTATATTCCTTTATATCATATAGGTGTTATAATTTCTTCAGCAAGTTCTTTACTGTTGAACATTTAGATTGTTTACCACTTTTCATTATAATAAATAATGGGTCAGTAAACATTTGTGTTGCATCTGTGCAAGTCCATGACTGTTTAAGTGGGATGCTGGATCAAAGGGCATGTACAAATCTAAGGCTTTTGAATGTGCTTCCAGGTTACCTTCTGAAAAGGTTGTACTGATTTACATTTCCACTAACAGTATATACAAGTACCTAGCTCCCTATTTTCCTGGGAATAGGTGTCTTTTTTTTTTTTTCTTATTTTTGCCAAATGATAGTTGTTGTTGTTTTTTAAGTATTCATTACTTTTGAAACTGAACTGTTAAAAATAATAGGCCATTTATTTTCTTCTTTTCTGAATTGTCCTACGTTCTTTTTCTTGATTTGCAAGGGCTTTTATAAAATGTTTTTAACTGTAGAAATATGTTAGAAATGTATTTTTCCAAGTTTTTTTTTTTTGTTTTCACTTTTATTTTTGCGTAGTCTGTGTATGACCCTCCTCTCAAATCTTTAAGTGGCTGCTGTTGGTGCTGCTGCTTTTTATTGAGGTACAGTCGACATGCAGTGTTACATTAGTTTCAGGTGTACAACATAGTGACTCAAGAATTCTACACGTTACTTGCCTTGACAAGTTTAGTCACCATCTGTCACCATACGAAGTTATTACAATTACAATTGACCATATTCCCTGTGCTCTACTTTTTGTCTCCGTGATTTTATTTCATAACCGGAAGTTTGTACTTCTTAATCCCTTTTTATCTTTTTAGCCCATTTCCCCACCCACCTAAATGGCTTCTTTAAACCATGTCCTAATACTTTATAATGCTTTACAGAGCTTTATTTGTATATGACTCCTCATTTACACATTATGACTTCATTCGATATCCAGGGTGGGAGGAGAACATAGCATATTGTTTAAGTAGTTTGTGTAGCTTACTCATTAGTTTATCTCACAGGCAAAGAACGAGGAAGGCTACTCCAGAAAACGTAGTAAGGTGGAATTTTGCCTCAAGAGATAATTTTCTTTTTTCTTTTTTTTTTTTTTTAAGATTTTATTTATTTATTTGAGAGAGAATGAGAGAGAGCACATGAGAGGGGGGAGGGTCAGAGGGAGAAGCAGACTCCCTGCCGAGCGGGGAGCCCGATGCGGGACTCGATCCCGGGACTCCAGGATCATGACCTGAGCCGAAGGCAGTCACTTAACCAACTGAGCCACCCAGGCGCCCGTCAAGAGATAATTTTCATTTTACCTTCCATAAACATGACTTAACATATGCCATGTCTATTTTGTCAAAAGATATAGTAGCATTATATACACTTCTGCTTTCTTATATTTTGGGACATGTAACCTTTTAAAAATAGTATTTGTTTCCTTCTGGGTATGATATAGATTTATTACAGAAAATTTAGAAAATACCAAGGAGCATGAAGAAGAAAATAGAGACACCTGTGACCCTTTTATTCCTCTGTGATGAATGTTAATTGATTTTTATAATATATTTGATTCAGCCATGTTCAATGATTATCTGTGCTATTGAATTTAGTTTTTTACTGGTTTATTACTTAGGACTTTTATATCTATATTCATAAGTGAACTTAGGTTATGTTTCCTCTTTTTGTACTATTTTTGACAGGCTTTGTTTCAGGATTTTATACTAGTTAGTTTCATAAATGGAATTGGATATCTTAACCTTGTTTTATGTGCTGTTAAACAGTTTATCTAGCATGGGGCCATCTGTTCTTTTAAAAGTTTGAAAGAGTTCACCAGCATGACACTTGACCATAAAAAGCACTTTGAAGGCCATTCTTTGATAAACCTATTTTTATAAGGTCTATTCTGATGAGCACACATTCCCTTGTTGGGTATAATATACATTACCAAGAGTTTGCATAGGTTAAATTAAGTACTTTGGTTTAACATACTGAGTTTATTAATATTGAAAGATGATTCAAAAGGAGTATATTTTGTGGTTTCTTCTATTTACATACTTTTAAAACTCAAGTTATCACTTATCATCCATGTAATTTCAAGTAATTCTTTGCTACAAGTTACTCGTTTATGAACTTGAATCTCTCCAAATAATTTACTTCATCATTTTCTTACCTTACTATTTTTTTAAAAAAGATTTTATTTATTTATTTGACAAAGAAAGACACAGTGAGAGAGGGAACACAAGCAGGGGGAGTGAGAGAGGGAGAAGCAGGCTTCCCGCTGAGCAGGGAGCCCGATGTGGGGCTTGATCCCAGGACCCTGGCATCATGACCTGAGCCGAAGGCAGACGCTTAATGACTGAGCCATCCAGGCGCCCCTCTTACCGTACTATATTTTTAAGATTTTATTTAATTATTTGAGAGAGAGAGAGTGTGCAAGAGAGAGCATGAGCAGGGGGGAGAGGGAGAGGGAGAAGCAGACTCCCTGCTGAGCAGAGAGCCTATGTGGGGCTCTATCCCAGGACCCTGGGATCATGACCTGAGCTGAAGGCAGACACTTAACCTACTGAGCCACCCAGATGCCCCATTTACCTTACTATTTTTTAAATGCATTTATCCGGCATAGCAAAAAGAAGATAGTAAGTTAAGTCTTTGTACTCTCCATTTAGAGGTACCAGATATAATACACCAATAACATAACCATTTTTGCCATTTTTAATATGACCCATACCCAAATAGCAATCCTAAACAATACTGTTTCTTTTCAACAGAGAGAATGCCAACTGTGTGTTATGGAAGGAGTCCAAAATTAAAACAAAGTTTTTCTTATTCCATTTCAGGCACAGAGATCCAGATATAATAAAATGGAAACAATTTCAGTGCTAAGTGTCTTGAAATATTAGAACATAGTTCCTTTGAGAGGAGAGCTAGGAAAGACTCCCTTGTTTATGATATTTTCTTACATCCAAGTTTCTTGAACTTGACCTACCTATTGCAACATAAATGTCATTGCCTCTAAAGGAGTTTAAACTACAGAATTTATTACTTTTTAAGTTAAAAAGATATAAATTATGTTCAAGAACTTCGAGTTTCTGAAAATTAAGTCAATCCTAGATTGTTGCAGAGTTTTTAAGAAATGCATTGAGATTAGAACCATAGGTTTTCCTCCGTTTGCATATATGTATACAAATTCATAAATGCAGCAATCAACTTCACTAACAGTCACCTAATAGGATAAGTTTTTGGAATGATTTTAAATGTAAGAAGAAACTTACAGAAAATCTTTACTTCCTGTTCATTTCCCCAAAATGTAATAATTCGTTGTTTCATCTCTGTTTTTGCTCCTTAAACATTTAAAATCATATTCATATAACTATAGGAAACAAAATGAGGGCTCCTGGAGGGGAGATGGGTGGGGGAGATGGGGGTAATTGGGTGATGGGCATTTAAGGAGAGCATATGATGTGATGAGCACTGGGTGTTATATGCAACTGATGAATTCCTGAACTCTACATCTGAAACTAATGATGTACTATATGTTGGCTAATTGAATTTAAATAAAAAAATAATAAATTTTAAAAAATCACACTCATATAAACATTAATAGCATCTGTTTCAATTCTGTTTTGAATAGTCACAGTGCTGAAGTTCGTTGACGTCTTCTTTAGAGAAGTTTTAAGAGAAGTCAAATGCCTAGATGGATGTTTTGCATGTTTAAAAAATAATCTTTCTATTTATACAGCAATTACAGCAATTAGCAGGAGCAAGTTTTGCAAGAGTCCTTATAGAAGACTCACCTGAATGGTTTCCTTATATGATTTTATTGTTTTGTTTGGAATAATTTCCTAGAGTGTCAGTCAAGTTCAGATTGAAGTTTAAAAATACATTCCATAGCCAAATAATAATTGGATTGTGTAAGCTAAGTGAGTTAGTAGTTAAGTCTTAGATTGGATAATTGAGAAATAAATTATCCTTACTACAGGTTTTATGTAGAATTATGAAGTGATTTCTTTCACATTCAACTATTAATTAATGTAGTACTTTTATTCCCTTTACTTCCCTGCCCCCAGATTAAAGGCAAAATGAATGAATCAGTCAATAAGTTACTAAGGTTTAAGATTTGGTTTTCTGTGGGCTTTTTGTTTTTTCAGTATTTCAAAATTTTGAGAAACTCTTTAATGGCAAAATATGAAGTGGTCATTTTTAGCTTTTCAAGTTGGTTGAATAATTGACAGTATCTAAAACGTTGTAACTCGTTCCTCAGAAGTACAAATGGGTATCTCTTTCTCCATTGATAAAAGACAGCCAATTACAGTGTTATAAGGGGAGAAAAAGCTTCCAAAGATGTGAGTCCTGTAGGAGAACTTCTCTGCTCTTTGGCATGTCAGTTGCAGGTGTAGCTTTTCCTTTCAGAGCTTTATGAGTGATTTCTGTTTGTATGACCAAGAGTAAAGAAACGCCAAGGCAAACAGGAGCCTGTCAGAGTCCAGAGATCACAGTTCATTGTGCTGCTAAAAAAGCCTCCCTTTACATCTTCTTACTTCTAAATCCTTTATATTCCCTTTCAAAAACAAAACAGAACACAGTAGCTTAGAGCTATTTGAAACAAAATTCATTTCTTTTACTCAGTACTTTGCTTGTATTTGTGTCCTTGTTCTTTTTTCTTGGCACAGTTTCAAAACATTATTCTTATTCACAGACATTTCTGGCCCTCTCATGTAAATAATGTGTATATTATTGTCTAGAAGCAGCATGATATAATAAGAAGAAAAGTCACATAAGTAGTAAGTAACTTCTCCAGACCTTAGGTTCCTTACCAGTAAAAAGGGGAGAAGTATTATATTTCTCATAAGGCTTTACGGAATAAATAGAATGTATTGTCGGGGAGTAAGAATATCCTGTCCCCTCAGGGTCCTTCTAGCTAGAATAAGAATCAAATTGACATGAGACAGATTAACAGGAGAAAAATCAAACTTACTAGCATACATGTGGGGAATGCACAAAGAAATTCCAAACACTGTCAGGCAAAATGAGGTATATGTCATTCTGAACGAAGGAGAAGGGGGTGTAGGGGTCTGGGTCTTCAAAGGGAAGGAATGCAGTCCTCAGAAAGAATGAAAAAGTAAATGTTTGGTAAACAGATACTTGTTAGGTCACTTGGAAATGGTGGGACAAAGAGAGGACTTTGATCAAAGAGGCCTTGTTTGCTAGGTTCTTCTCCACACACTATACCTAATTCATAGCATAATGTAGTTATCTCTGGGGATAGCTCTCTTCCTGGAGCAGGACCTTTATCTACATTCTTTTTACGCAGTTGTGGAGGGTGGGAGAGTGGGGGTAAGGAGCTTTTCCTAAATCTGCAGGATCTTGCTTGCCTTTAACTCAAAATAATCTTTATGCTAAAGTGAGCCATCTTGGGGCACCTGGATGGCTCAGTCGGTTAAGAGTCTGCCTTCAGCTCAGGTCATGATCTCAGGGTCCTGGGATCGAGCCCCTCATTAGGCTCCCTCCTCAGCGGGGAGTCTGCTTCTCCCTCTCCCCCCTACCCCACCCCACCCCCACTCCTGCGCTCTTTCTCAAATAAATAAATAAAATTTAAAAAAAAATAAATAAAGTGAGCCACCTTAGGGCAGCGTGCCCTTGGTCCCATAGTGTATAAAAGGCCATTGCATGCTTCTGAGATTCTGACAAGTTAAGAAAGTGCTTGAAAAATGTTAGTCCCTCCTGGAGGGACGGCCCACCAGGCATCCCATCCCACCCCATGCATTTATACACACTGGGTGGAACTGATCTTGTGGGAAAAGTTCCCTCTAAGCAGGGAGCAATGCTCCTCTTTCCTCTCTTCTCTCCTTAGGCTAGCAGAGCAGAACACCAGCAGAGCCAAAGCCATCCTCCACCCCCTTGATAACATACTAGCCATCTTTCTTTTCATGCTGTATTTTGTTTTGCTTTAGAGCCAACTGGATTAATTCCTTGTTCTGTCTCCACTGTAGAAATACTGTTTCAAGTAATCCACCCATGATATTGACTAGCTCCGGTTGTACTTTTTTTTTTTTAATTTTCTTTTCTGATTATGGACATGGTTGATGCTACTACTGTAACATTTGTAATAAGCTATTTTTTGTTTCCCAAGGAACTCATTTTATAAAACTCAGGAAATAAAAATGGCCCCTTAATCCCATCTGATACTATCTTATATATTCTATTTTAGACTTTCCTATGCTTGTATAAAGAATTTTGCCCAAAAATTGGACTCTTGCTGTAGATACTCTCATTCAGTTGTAGATCATGTACACCTGAGTGTATCTGTAAATATCGGCCTTACAGAGCCGTAGGGTCCAGTGATTTACAGGCATGGATTCTGAAGTCAGAGAGACCTGAGTTTGAATCCAGTTCTGCCACTTCTCAGCTACCGCCTTAATTTCTTCAGTTGAAAAATGAGGATAATAATAGCACATACCTTCTGGGGTTATGAGTGTTATATGAGATGAAGTATGTCAAGTGTTTGAAATACCTAACACACAGTAAACATACAATAAATTTTAGCTATTTATAATAATCATTTTTGGGAACTGTGTAATCTTATATTTTATGTGTATACCACAATGTATTCACTTCTCTTATGTTAATGAACATTTAGATATTGGGCATTTAGGTTGTTTACAGTTTCCCAGTATTATAAAACAAGTCTATGGGGCGCCTCGGTGGCTCAGTCGGTTGACCATCCCACTCTTGATCTCAGCTCAGGTCTTGATCTCAGGGTCATGAGTTTGAGCTCCATGTTGGGCTCCACTCTGGGCGTAGAGCCTATTTAAAACAAAAACAAAAACAAAAAAACAAGTCTATAGAAGTCTATAGTATATATCTTTGCAACTAAATCTTTGTATACTGCCTTATTTCCTTAGGTTAAAATCCTTAGGATATAAAATTGGTGTGTCAAGGGAAATGTATATTTCTGAAGCTTTTAATAGGATCTCTAAATAGCCCTCCAAGAAAGAACTCTGACTCCAGCATCCTTTGTTGTTGTTGAGAATGACTTAAATCTTAAGTCATCTGTCTAAGTGATATCTTTAAAATTCTTACCATTGCTACCTATATTCATATATTACAGGACAGTTAAGTCATCATATTCATACATAATACAGGAATATTTTCAAAAAGGATCACTTGGTAGCCCTTGAGCCTCCATTAGTCAAATATAAAAGATTTTCCTCATAGAGGAATGTTTCATTGCGAATCTTCTCATCTTATTAAAATAAGATAGCAGTGCCATTTTAACCTTTGGTAGATACCAAGTTTGGATACTTTGTTAGTGGCCTTTTAAAGAGTCATTTAAACAGGGACACCTGGGTGGCTCAGTCGGTTAGGCATCTGCCTTTAGCTGGGGTCATGATCCCAGGGTCCTGGGATGGAGCCCCACATCGGGCTCCTTGCTCAGCGGGGAGCCTGCTTCTCCCTCTGCCTGTGCTTGTGCACTCTCTCTCTCTCTCTCTCTCTCTGACAAATGAATGAATAAAATCTTTTTAAAAAATCATTTAAAAAAATTTTTTTTGTTTTTAATAGAGCATGCTACTTCACAGTTTGATTACTGAAATGCTATGTGGGTTTGATTTCTCTTGAGCATAGAAGAGAGAAGGCAGATGGGGCGCCTGGGTGGCTCAGTTGGTTAAGCGACTGCCTTCGGCTCAGGTCATGATCCTGGAGTCCCAGGATCGAGTCCCGCATCGGGCTCTCTGCTTGGCAGGGAGTCTGCTTCTCCCTCTGACCCTCCCCCCTCTCATGTGCTCTCTCTCTCTCTCATTCTCTCTCTCAAATAAATAAATAAAATCTTAAAAAAAAAAAAAAGAAGAAGAAGAGAGAAGGCAGATATAAAAGTTTATTTACGTAAGTGTAGCTTCCTCCTGTTCCTAATGATAAAGCTTCCCAGAGGGCCCGTAGCATAACTTATCTATCAGGCCCTGACATGTGGTATTAGCAGATTGCAGTCCTGCTACTCGGGTTAAAAGCAAGCCTGGTTCTCTTTAAAAGTTAAAAATATTTTTCTTGGGCGCCTGGGTGGCTCAGTTGGTTAAGTGACTGCCTTCGGCTCAGGTCATGATCCTGGAGTCCCGGGATCGAGTCCCACATCGGGCTCCCTGCTCAGCAGGGGGTCTGCTTCTCCCTCTGCCCTCTTCCCTCTCGTGCTCTCTGTCTCTCATTCTCTCTCTCTCAAATAAATAAATAAAATCTTTTAAAAAATATATATTTTTCTTCATAACAATTTGACTTTTTATTTCCAACAGGAGAATCACTTTTTTTCATTTTTTTAACCTTAAAAATGAGTTTTCATCGTTTATGTTTAGATTTTTTTAGCAAATAAATTTTACAGTCTAGGCAATATGAAGAAAAACATAAAAATCACTTAAATCCCAGTGCCCTGCAGTAAAGGCTCTTAACATTCTAGTGACCACACTTACATGCATCATGTCTTTTCTCCTGTGTCTTAAATGAGGTAATCTTTTTAAAATTGTGATAAAATACACACAACATAAAATTTGCCATTTTAACTATTTTTAAGTGTATGGTTTGGTGGCCCTGAATACACTGACACTGTGCAACCCATCCATCCACCCATCCATCTCCAGAACTCTTCATTTTCCAAACTGAAACTTTGTACCCATTGAGCAGTGGCTCCCCATTCTCCTCTCCCCCAGCTCCTAGCAACCATGACCTACTTTTTTTTTTACTTTGTATTGAAATATAATATTCATACAGAAAAATGCACATACCACAAGTACACTGACAGCCAAAAAACAGGATGAGGAAGGGAGTATTTTTAAGTGTTAATATGGAGGTTCCGTTTTTCTTCGCAGAGCAAGTTGCCAGCCCTAATAGTGCAGATTTACCTTCTCTTAACTGTCACATTTTTTCAATTGATCATTTTCTGTAGACTGGCTGGTGACTGTTAGCTCAGAGCTAGCAAGTGTCACCCGGAGCATAATAAAGCACTGTGTATTAATGCGTCACAAGACCACTTTTGCATAGAGCTTAGCCAAGGCTTTTGGAACCGCCCTCAGTTGCACCTTGTGCTATATTAGTACTTCTCAGACAGGAAGAATTTTCTTTTGCTGGCGTAGCTTGTCCGGTTACCTTCAGGGTAAGTGTGTACAGTTCATGTAAACCAATTAGTTTCTCTGGCTTAACTTTATCTATAGACTCTTATTTGGTTCAGTCTCTTGTTGAAATTGTAAGCATTTAAAAATACAGATTAAGGAAATAAAAATAGAATAAAGCAGTATAATGTAAAACTTTACAGTTTGCAAAGATATGAATATGTAAAACTTTGCAGTGTCTTGGGTCTCCGAAATAACAATTTAAAACATCTAATTTTAAGAGCTTCATGTTTCACATGTACATGTTGAGAAAAAGCAGTGTATCCTCAAAAATCTCTTTTCAAAGGAAAAAAAGGCACTGTAAGATCCGATTTTGTTGTTCATTTAGTTGCTCTGTGACTCAGTTTTGCTGATTGCCACATGCTTTGTGTCCCCAGGTCTAGGAACCGTATATTATGCCTAGTAATAAAGATAATGAATTTTTATTTTGTGCTTGTTTTATCTAAGATATTATGGAATAGGATTCTATTGGTATGTTTTATGAATTGATAAAAGCTGGATTTACAGTCTTTAAGGTTTATAACAAATTGTATATTGAGAATTAAGATTCAAGCATATATTGCTATAAAACCCTAGAATGTTGTGGCTAACTTAGTTTTAAATAATTGGATTTACCTTATTTTTTATAATTGTTTTTTGTTTTTGTTTTTTTTAATCAGGAGAATTAGATAATGCAGCAGACCATTTCTTAAAGCAGTTTACTTGGTTTTTATTGGCAGTCTGTA
Organism: Mirounga angustirostris; assembly: GCF_029215605.1. NCBI lineage: Eukaryota > Metazoa > Chordata > Mammalia > Carnivora > Phocidae > Mirounga > Mirounga angustirostris. The sequence goes on from NW_026991720.1 coordinate 43,657,094, forward strand.
TCCAAGCCCCTGCATCTCTGGATATTGCTTACCACCTATGCTGTTGTTCTAGGACAAATTCAAGGACAGAACTCAGAGTGCGCTAAGGGTAATCAGTATAAATAACTTAATTTCCATGTGCCTTGGTTTACTCAGCTTGAAAAATGCTATTAGATATTAAGGCCATGGGGAGTGAGGAGCATATATGAATAAATTCTGAGCTCTGAAATTATGTATTTTCTTAAGTATCCATAAAATTCTGACTGAGAAGCCAAGTTTTACTATTTAAGAAAATTGGTATAAATTGCCAATTTTTAAATAACTAGCCTTTGAAATTTATTTTTCCTCTCTTCTGTCTCCTCTTCCCTTCCCACCTCAGTTTGTTTTCTCTTTCCCCCAACAGGCTCAGGAAAGACCTGAGAATATTCAGTTTCATTTTTGTCTCATATCTGTATCAAGAAAGTTTCACTTTCCAGTTTGTATATTTTTTTTCACTGCTGCCTTGAAAATCTAATTAGGGAGAATTATTTAAATGATCCAAGAAACTGATGTACAATGCTACTGAAATAACAAACTTATGTTTGATTTTTCTTGTGCTAATCACCCAAGTGTCATTATTAAAAACATAAGTAAGCTTAAGACCAGTAATTACAGGTTGCTGGAAAAGTGCAGCAAAAAATGGATTCATTTGGAAGTTTAGTACTGTTGCTGATACTCTGTCCATATTATAGTAATGCGTGCCTTTTCTTATGTAAGTAGTACACAGTTTACCATTCAAAATTTCATTACTTTATTGCTGTGTCCTGTAAATGTTTCTGCAAGTATCACAACTGAAGCAGGATCACAACTTTTTAAGCCAATGATATTGATGAACTTAATCTTTTTCACTTTCCCATAAGACAAAGTTAAGTGGGCCTTTAAAAATATTCAGTTGGCATTCAGATACTTTAAAACTTGTATAAAGGCAAGTAAAATTTTTTCATGTAGACATAGGAATTTTCAGTCATTGATTTGTCACTGTCTTTTCAAGGTAAAGTTAATGATCTCAGAAGGAAATAATCACAATCACTAAAACTCTTCAGTTATCAAGTTTGTGCTATTCCAATGAAGTTCTTACCTCTTGCTTCAGTCTTTAGCTTTGTCCTACATATTCTGTGTAATGAACACTGTTAGAGCAGAGACCCTAACCTCATAGTGAAAGCACACAGAGTAATTATTTTCTGATTTCCACACTTTCTAGTCGACATTAAAAATTCAAAAGACTTCAGAACTTCAAAACTTCCTATGAAGAGGGTTCATACTTCCAGGCTAGTATTTTCTATTTTTGAACGTGTCTTCTACACTTGATGTGTTTTTTCCAACAGCTCTTCTCTTGAAGCATCTGCAACAGATGACTGCTGGCAAAGTGAGCCAGAACATTATATACCAAGTATAGGTTTACAAGCCGATTGGTTTAAAAATACCCTGCCCTAATTTTCAGTGTCTTCTTTAGAATAGTGCCAGAATGCTGGCATTTATGCCTTACTCTTGACACTTCTGTAATTATAGAGACAATGGGGTGATTTTTACATTGGGACAACAGTATCACTTTATGTGATATTATCTCTGAACAAGGATACATTCTGGTCAGATTGCCAGTGAGGATCGGGAGGAATGAAGGACCTTCAGTTGAAATTTGCATAGAATCCATGAACTAGTAGGTTTACCTATCAAAAATAATGTCCTAAAATTGGCCATTATCAAATTTCTGATGACTCTGTTTTTGTTTGTGTTTTGTTTAAATAAAATATGTAGAGACCATGAGAAAGACAATTATTTTTTACTTACTGACACTGGCTTTTTTCCCCTTATCTTTTTTTTACATAAATGAGCCAAACTTGGTGGTGGGGGGAACAGGAATTGCGCTGCCTGGCTCTGTGTGACAAGAAGAGCTGAGATTCCCAGATATTAAAATGTATTCTGCACTGCTTGAATTCTGTGTTCCTTTGGGCTTTTCAAATGTTTTATAAACTCTACGGTACTTTTCCACATTCTCCTTCCTCTTTTTCAAGCTAATAAAATGATTTTGTTTAAAATAGTGCTTTCCGAGAAATATAGAACCCTGTTCAGATATTAAACATCAAAGGAAAACCATGAGCATATTGTATGCTTTGGTTTCTATAAATGAAGAAAGAGATTCGCAGGCAACTTCTGTGGAATCTTCTTTATTTAAGATCAAGGATCAGCAGAAAGGAAGGGTTACTTAAATTTGACTACAATCATCTAAAGATTACTAACCCTCAAACTACCATTACAGTTACATTTTGGGGGTAGTGATCAAAGTGTTTATGAGTTATATAGAGTGTATAGATAGATAAATAGATATTTCTGCAGGTACTATATTATTTTTTGGATGTGAAAAATTGGAGGTATCTTACTATTTGGAAATACTGTTTACTCAACTTGAAGATGCCATCAATTATAAGACCATTAACTTACTAACAGCTTTTCTGAGGTGGGGGGGAATACCTTTTTATAAGACATTTCCCAATTTTATGCATTTAAAATGGAAGGAGGGAGGAATGAATTTTAGAATTGAGAAAATTTTATGTAGCTGCTACAATACATTTTAATTATAAAGAACACAGATATAATGTCCAACTTTTTTAAGATTATTTATTTTAGAGAGAGAGCAGGGGGAGGGGCAGGGAAAGTCTTAAGCAGACTCCACACTGATCACAGAGCCTGTTAAAGGGTTCAGTCTCACAACCCAGAGATCCCGACCTGAGCCAAAACCAAGAGTCAGTCGCTTAATTGACTGCACCACCCAGGTACCCCTATGATGACCAAATTTTAAGAAAAGTCAGATTTTTTCCCTTTTGTTAAAGTTGCCCTTTTTAAATACTGCTTTTGTTAAAAAAAATTTTACTTACCTAGTGTGAAGTAAAAGTAAAGTCATTGAGGAACAAAAGTAAGTAATCTTCCCTAAGATTGATACTGTAAAAATGAAAAAAAAAAAGATAGAATAATGATAAGAGGTATTTTATTTTATTAGGAGATAGTATAAAAACTATTTCTTTTAGCTTAACAAATTGATATGTATAAATTCCACCCTAACCCATAAAATTATCATTTAGTTAACACTATCACATACTTACTCTGGGCCAGACACTAACTCAGATAGTAGTTGCCTCATTTCACAAAATTAGAGTTCAATATGGGAAAATTGAAGAATAAACTTGACTTTTGTGTATTATGTTTCTCCTTATGTTCTATTCATATCTTCCTCCATTGATTCAGTAATAGCAATGCATAATTTTCCCACAAACTTCATTCTTATATGTAGAGAAAGTATTGATAAAATATTCTTGTAATAAAACATTTTCTTGCAAATATAAACTTTATTCAAATCTTACTAACACTATATAAATTCTTATAGGAGAGCTGCAAACTTTTCATACAAAATTTTTAACTCCAACCTTTGTAAGATAGAGAAAATCTTTGCTGAGCTTCTTAGGAAAGAGGAAAAGGTGCCTTCAGTAACTTGGTATTTAAGTCAAACCAAAAGTACCACCTTACTATGTCATTAACCTACAGGAACAGCCTGAAATATATGTATGTCACGTGTACCTTTTTTCTCTCTCTTTTACTGTGACATCACCTGGGGAAATCCAGAAGATTGGATAACCAAGAAATGCCTAATCAAGATTCTGCTGTACATGTGAAAATGGTGGGTATTTGAGTATTTCCAGTTCCATTTATTAATGGTGAATCTTCACCACTTTTACCTCTGTCTCTAACCAGATCATTAATTATGGGACTGTAACTTTATGCAGGTCTTTCTTCACAGTGTTTGATACACAATAGAACCTCAACTATTTGTTGAATTGGATTTCAACTTACCTTAGAAAATTTTTTTTGCTTGAAATATAATGTGAATTATAGTGTTTCTCAGCATATAAAATGGTTATCCCATTCCTTTTTGTGCTAAATTTTCCTTGCTCAGCAATAACACACTTAAATTATACAGCACGAGATGTTTTAAGCTTCTGAATTAAAATGACAAGTCTTTAAATAAAAAACTTCTTATATAACAGTAAAGCTCATTGCATTATAGACATTAGATTGAGGAAGAAAAAATATAGGCCTTGGAGTCAGAGCTGGCTTCAGATGTTAATTTAGTCCTTAAGAGCTATGATACCCTTGAATGAGGGTAATAATCTCACCTTTAAGGAATTGTATGAAACCACCAAACTCTTGTTTTATTCAGATTTTTCCCAGCTTTATTGAGATATAATTGACAAAATTGCGAGATATTTAAAGTGTACAGTGTGATGATTTGAGATTTGATATACATTGTGAATCATCTTCCCCATGTGGTTAACACATCTATCACCTCACATATTTACCCTTTTTTTGGCAGGGGAAGGAGTGGGGGGTGGAAAACATTTAAGTTCTACTCTTAGCAGATTATATAATAGAGTATTATAAACTGTAGTCACCATAACATACATTGGATTTTCAGACCTTATTCATCTTATAAATGAATGTTCTTATTCATATTTAATGGAAAAGTATGTAAAGTGCCTAATAGAACATAGTAAGCACTCAGTAAATGTTAATTCCCTGTTATGTTAGTGTTTTCACTATGTAAGTAGCATTTGTATGTGTGGAAAAAATTATATCCATTTTCCATATTCATAGTGGTAAAATTGTAAAAAATCACAGTTTCTCCCTCTCTTTTAAAGAGGACAGCTACCCCACGATCACCTTATATCTTCTCTTTCTGTTGTTTTGTTGTCATTCTTCCTCTTCTCTTGTATTTTTTTCTTCCTCTCTCTAGTTTTTTTTTTTTTTCATTTGAGCCTATAAACCAGAACATGACTTAGCATGAAAACAGCTTTGTGTCACAGTTAATAAACCTCTTGTTCAGCTTAGCTGTCCTCATCCAGCATGGGACAGGAGGTGAAGGCTGCCTCAAAGTGCTGATTAAGCTGCCGTTGGTGTAGTTACTGCTGTTAGGATGGAGCATGTGAAATTGCTGTGTTTTTGTATGTTGAATAGTCCAACATTGGCAGTTTCATTTGGTTCAGCCTACTGCATCGTCATGACCTTTGCTTCTGTTGCATGATTAGCATTGAAATTTGTCTCTGATATGTAACATTAAGTCAATCTAAAACTTCTTCTTTTTTTTTTTTTTTGCTTGAGTTGATTTTTTTTTTAACCAAAATTAATACAAGTGATGTAGGAATGTCCTACCATATAAATTGTTGTTACCTGGGTCCCAGAACTCTCTAGCATGTCTTCTTTGGAAGTAAGTAGCACTGTAGTCAACCCACAAAGAGACTGTTGAAGGAAAACCAGCCAAAAAATTATACATACTTATATATATATTTTTTTTTACTATCATTGCATTAAGTTGCACAATTTTTACCTTGGGGTTTGCTTTTCTAAAAATGTTGATACATCTTTTAAGTTGGCAGCTCCTTAGAATGTTGTCCTTAACTTCTCATGACCTGGCTCCAAATCTCTTTCCACACTTTACACACACAAACTCTCTCCCTCCCCCCCTGCCCCCCTCTCTCTGTCTCTCCCACACACAGTGAAGTTCTAGACAGAGCTATTTCTCTTTTCCCCCCACATTAGACCCTGCAGTTTGGCTCATGATCTCAGCATCTACAAATCCTACTTCTCTTTGAAAGCCTAGCTCAGTTGGCTCTTCCTCTTTTGGCCCCAGCAGAGGTAATCACAGTCTCTTATGTTCCTCTTGTATTTCATCTGGGCGTCTGAGCAATGTATTACTTATTCGGGCTCCTGTATTACAATCTATGTTAGAGAACATGCACCTTGAGTTTAAGATGTTTATCTTACTAAAACATTTGTATCTCTTACAGAGCTGCCTTACACTTAATGACTATATGTTGAATGAATGAATTTGGCCTACACTCCCTTAACGTGGAGAGAGGCCAAAAATGTGGTAGACAGGGGGAACTGGCCATCGCTACACTTTAGTAATGCGTAGTCTTCCAAATAAGTCATAGAATGATCCATGTATGTGAATGAATATACCAGTCTGAATAGGTGGCTTTGGATCTATACTTTTTATGTAGTTACATGAAAATTGTAGTGCCCACTCCTTTGTACCAAAGTAGTAATGAAGTCTTTTGCTTGTACCAAATATGAACATTGGGAAAAAAAATATTTCCCCTGAGAACTTCAGACAAAGATCCTTAAGTCATTTAAACTAATTTTTATGTGGTCCAGTTTCAGAGAAATACAGGTAAAACACCATAAGGACAATTTTGTGACTATGCCATGCAGATACTCTGTTATATCTTGTCTCAGTGTATCTGCAAGATAATATCAAATAATCAAATATTGCTCTAGAGTTGTGAATAAAACTGTGTAACTTTGAAATCAACTTCATTGCTTTTCGATTATGGAAATAGACTGATTGGTCTGTACAAATTTCATTTCATCTGTACAAATTCATTCTATAGCCAGAATACATGTATTTTAGGTTTTTGTTAGTCATCTTTAGCATTAAGTCAGATTTGGCTCCAGTCAACCAAAATGCCCTGATTCTTGTCAGGAAAACTGCTCCTTCAGCATTTTACATTGTGCCTTATAAAATGAATTTGTTTTCTTTTGTTTGCAAATGATGGACATTTTTATCCCCTTATTTTTTTACCATAAAATTATAAGTTGAAAAGTTTTGGGACATTTCAAAATAATTTGCCTTTCAGACTTGAAGCATCATTATTTTAAGTGCTACCAAACAGGTGTAGTTTTGTCCAAGAAGAATTATGGAAGAAGGGATTTGAGGAGGTAATGAAAGTATGTGATGTATGATGAATGTATATTCCTGCAGTATACTTCTTAATATTCTGATATTCTGACATTCTTTGACATATTTCATGTAGTATTTTAAAAATATATTTCTTAGGTTGCATTCTAAAATATTTGAGTAAAATGCCCAATATCTCAAGTTTCTGAGAAGTATTTATGATATGCTTTGGTGACATTGTATGTGTATCATGGCGGGGGGTATAAGTATATTACCTTATAACCCAAAGCAGATATAATTATCATTTTTAAATTTCTTACACTTGTGTCCTCTTTCCTATTGTGTTCTCTGCTGCTCTTTCATTTGTTCTCATCACTGTGATTTCACCCTGGTGCTATTTGGGTATTCACTGCTTATTTATCTGAAAATGAATGGCTGTTGCACAGAAGCAGGGATATCAATTCCTCCAGCTTCTGGTTGTCTTTCAGGCCCTAAGTGATACTATAATCCAATCTATTAGTTGTTAACCTAGCAGAAACCAGCCTACTTTGAAGTGGCTTTGGTACTATTTTCCTATTCATTATCTGAAGTTGCTTTGGTACTATTTTCCTATTCATTATCTGAAAGAGATTATCCTATCCTATTTAAATATGGGTGTTGGGTGGTGGTGGTGTTTTTTTTAATTGAATGTATTATAGGATGTGATTTGCATGAGGCAGGACATCTTTGTCAGTATGGACATACTAAAATAAAATGTTTAATTTTCTTGGTGAAAATATAGTTAGTGACATTTATCTTCTGTTGCTTTCAGTAGTGGGTTAGTTATTAAGTCAAACATATGCTGACTACTATGCATCTGCCAATTAAGGCAGAGGTAAGAGCAGAATATAGTTGTTAGGAGATGAACTTACTAGTTAAGGTATTTGTAGGGGAGCTATAGAAGTGATATTCCAAAACAGCAACGGTTTCTAAAACTCAACAGGAAAATGGTGTAAGTACTGCTAATCATCATATCCCTGGCATCTAGCGTCTGACACAAAGTAGATACAGGTAAATATTTGTTAAGCAAATTAATGGATTAATGAATGAAGAAAAGGAATGTAGGAATAAGTGCCTATTTGCTTTTCTCACCTATTGAAAAATCACTGTAAAATAAATATTTAGATAACCATTATTCTGTTGACACCTCTAAAGTCCAGTTAAGTTAAAAGAATCACTGTTTGATAGTTAGTTGCATTGCAGGTTATCCTATGCTATTTAAATATGGCTTTTTAAAATTAGGCGTATTGTAGCATCTTTCATTAGTGGAGAAAATTTTAATGTTAGCATTTCTCCTTCCTGTATGTATCTTTCAGTCTTAGGAAAACAGTTTAGCCTTTTTCCGATTTTCTAATTTTGTCTATTATGCAGAGACAGCATAGGACCTGAGAGACTCAGCTGGTCGTATGCTCTTGGAGCAGAGCTATAAGGTCTAGGGAATTTTCCATAATCATGTCTGTGATGCACATGAAATATGTTAATATTGTTGGTAACATACCCAGAATAATAGCATATAAAGTAAATAAAGGTTACTGGGTACAAACCAGTATAGAACCTTGATTTGAGGTTCTCTTACTGCCCTTTTATACTGTGGAGCTACTATATGCCCTCTAATCTCCTATCCACCCCCACCGTCTTCTTGTACACATGCTCTAAGAACACTGTGCCTGTGCATTTTACTCTGATCAGTTTCGTTTTCTCTGTGATAGGGTAGAAGAAAGAAACAATATTTAACATTAAATTGTTGAGCAACACTAAATCCTGAATAAACCAGCCTAGTAGCTGCCTAAGCCCAGGTGTTGTAATACCTTTGTTTGTTTGTTTGTTTGTTTGTTTGTTTTTAAAAGTAGGCTCCATGCCCAACATGGGTCTTGAACTCACGATCCTGAGATCAAGAGTCTTATGCTGATGGTCTCATACTTTTTAGTAGTTGTCTTAAACTGAAATAAATCTGTTGTAACATTTATGCCAAGAGCAATGAAATTATTTGGGATTATTGGTATTACGTATAGTATGATAAAGGAACAAAGATCTTGAAGCACCTTTTCTTTTTTTTAAAAAAAATATTTTTTTTATTTATTTGAGAGAGAGAATGAGAGACAGCACGGGAGGGAAGAGGGTCAGAGGGAGAAGCAGACTCCCTGCCGAGCAGGGAGCCCGATGCGGGACTCGATCCCGGGACTCCAGGATCATGACCCGAGCCGAAGGCAGTCGCCCAACCGACTGAGCCACCCAGGCGCCCTTGAAGCACCTTTTCAAGTTAAATATATTTAAAATATATTTTAATTACCTGCACAAAGGTACACTTGAGGGGAATAATCATGTAACATTTGTTACCTTTCTGCTAAGATTTTTTTAAATGTAAATATAAATGTAAGCTAAATCTTAAGCAGAAAGTTTTTTTGTTGGTTGGTTTTTTTTTTAAGTAGGCTCCATGCCTGGTGTGGAGCCCAGTGCGGGGCTTGAACTCACAACCTGAGATCAAGACCTGACCTGAAATCAGGAGTCGGATGCTTGACTGACTGAGCCACCCAGGCACCCCTTAAGCAGAAAGATCTTATAAGAAAACTCTTTATCACGAAGTTCAGATAGTCCCCATTCCACTCTAAGGTTTTATTTTGATTAATGAATTCTGCTAAAAACATTTTTATAACAGTATATGAAGTAATAATTAATTTTAAAAAGCCAGATGAAAAAATATATGAGAATGAGATAAACTATGTGCATAAACAGGCATGTTTGTAATCATAGAAATGAAAATAATGGAAAATAGGGGCACCTGGGTGGCTCAGTCGTTAGGCGCCTGCCTTCGGCTCAGGTCATGATCCCGGAGTCCTGGGATCGAGCCCCGCGTCCGGCTCCCTGCTCGGCGGGAAGCCTGCTTCTCCCTCTCCCACTCCCCCTGCTTGTGTTCCCTCTCTTGCTGTGTCTCTCTCTGTCAAATAAATAAATAAAATCATAAAAAAAAAAAAATGGAAAATAAATTTAAATGTTTACTTGTTTATCTTTAGGTAGTAGAATTCCAAGCCATGTCTATTTTCTTTTTTATATTTTTTCTGTTATTTCTGTGATAACCGTGCATGACTTTTATAATTAGGAGAATTATACTTTTTGATAATATATTACAAATATAATTTTGTCTTAATCTTTGAGATAGAAACTGTTAATGTGCTTCAAAAAATGCTATATGTATAAATGGTAATTTGATATGATTTGCTTTTTTTTTTTTAAATAATGCCTCAACATTTTTACATCTTAAAATAATATAAGCTTCTGCTTGGCATCAAAAGAACCTGGGGAAAGAGGAATTAAAAATAGTTAATTAACTTCCGTTTATTTTTTAGATGCCTGAATTCCAGAGAAGTTCAGTTCGGATTAAGAACCCTGCAAGAGTAGAAGAAATTATCTGTGGTCTTATTAAGGGTGGAGCTGCCAAACTTCAGGTGAATAATTATCAAGAAGTCTTTATTTTTAATGCTCAGGCGGACTCATCTCATGTTTTGTTCAAATCTGAGTAATACTAAATTCCAAGCTAACTAATGCAAGTGCCTAAGTATTAAACCGTTTTAAGAATAATATTCAAATTTGGGGCGCCTGGGTGGCTCAGTCAGGTGAGCATCCGACTCTTGATCTCAGCTCAGGCCTTGATCTCAGGGTTGTGATTTCAAGCCCCGCAGTAGACATATGTTTTTTTAATTACGGTAAAAAACACGTAATAATGAATCTGTTCTCTTAATAAATGTTTAAGTGTACAGTACAGTATTGTTAACTCTGTGTGAATTGTTATACAGCAGATTCCTAGAATTTCTTTATCTTGCATGACTGAAACTCTATACCCATAGAAGAGCAACCCCACATTTCCTTCTCCCCCCACCCCCAGCCACTGACAACCACCATTCTATTTTCTGCTTCTATGAGTTTGACTAATTTAAATACCTCACTTAAGTGGAATCATGCAGAATTTGTCCATCTCTAAGTGGCTTATTTCACTTAGCATAATGTCCCCTCAAGGTTCATCCATGTTGTAGTATATGACAGGATGTCCTTCTTTGCAATTGAGAGCTTCATATAGTTTAATTGTCTCCACTGCATTTTTGTACATTGACCAGGTGGGTTGAAATTGTGCGACATTTTATCTCTATCAAGAATAGTAGCCCAATCACCTGCACCTGCAAATTTTAATACTGATTAATCAGATTTTATTTGGTGACAGTGCTGGGGCACTGAAGGTATCACTGTGTACTTAAGGTGATTCCCAGGACTTAACTACAAGGCGATACCCTAAGTGCCCCAGCATTGCCACCAAATAAAATCTGGTTAATCAGTACAGGAATTTGCAGTTGGAGGAGATAGGCTGCTGTTCCCAATAGAGAGGTACATTAGAACACACAATGCAGAGAGAATAACCTGTGGGGGTGGGGGCAGGTCAGGGACTGAGCACAGTCCCATACCTCTAGGAAGGGTGCAGTATGTGTCTGCCCTTAGTGCCTGTATGGTCCATAATGCTTTTCCCCCTTTCTTTACAGATAATAACAGACTTTGATATGACACTGAGTAGATTTTCCTATGAAGGGAGAAGATGCCCAACATGTCATTGTAAGTGTGTCATTCGTAAACAAATTCATGAAAGTAATTCTTATTTTAAGATCTTTTCTTACCTATATGATCTATAAGATTGACTGGGTTTTTTTTTTTTCTTCTTCTTTTTGGACATTGAAAATGAGAAGACTTGCCTTTTTCTTCTTATATTTTGAGGATTTGTTTTTTTCACCCACGTTATATAAATGACTATTTTCAAGTGTGGTTTTGGTTGCAAGAGGAATGAAGACTTCTGAAATTTTTCTCCGATGTGGTCTGTTCATTATCTATTGAAGAAATATTTACATGGATCGTAAACTTTGGATTAACCTATAGAAACAGCATTTATCAACCACTCTGGTTTTCTAAGAACGTTACTGAATTTTTTTGTTGTTGATAATATAAATTAAGTAAAAGAGTAATTAAATAAATATCCAGTTAAAATACGTTGCTAGGATAATACACCTTTTTTGTTTTCCAAACTTGGCAGTGAGTTTTAAAAAAATAATACTCTTCAACCTGACAAAGAAGCAGTGATATAAGGCCTCTCATTTACTGGAGGTGCACATGGAATTTGAGAATTCATTTTGATACTTTATATTAAAACCACTAGAAATCATACCCTTTGGCCCAGTAATTCTTTGGAGAATTCCTAATGAAGTACTCCCAAATGTAGGAAAAAAGCTTTAGATCCAAAGTTTAGATTTTAAAACCATTAGGTTCTCTAGCAATGGCATGTGTACTATAGAACTAAGTCCAAAAGTTGTAATGACCATGCTTGGTGGACTTGGCATTTAAACTTAAAAGAAAAGTAGTAAGTTATTTAAAGTAGTGGTAGCATCAGTCAGAATGTTTCTTTTAATGCTAGTTTGCTTTCACTCTTCAGATGTCATTGACAACAGTAAGCTGGTTACAGATGAATGTCGAAAAAAGGTAAACGCTAACGGTAATCCAGAGTTACTCAAAGTCTTCCTTTTGCCTGAGAATTTTTTCAGGTTCATTCACACAAACAATGGATATAAAGTGCTTCTAACCATACCTAGCACCTAGTAAACACTGAATAAATGTTACTTTTATTGTGTGGGTTATACACTCTCAACATTATTTTAAAGAAAAAATTAACTTTTTAACAAAAACAAAATTTACATAAAAAACTTTTAATTGGTTATCAAAATATTCTGCTGTTCTTACATTAGCTGTACATTAAAACAAAAGTACTTTGGTTTTGTGTAGGTTTTGCTCCTTTAAATTGACCAGGAAATTGCCTCAGTTCTCTGCTTGAGTATGTATCTGTCTGTGTCTATGTTAACAACATAGGACTCCAAAGATGAATCAAATTTAATACTTCCATATGAGAACGAAAGGGTTTTTTGTAGTAATAATTTGATTATTAGTCGGTTTCACTGAATTGCTGACCTGAAAGTACTTTGTTACATATAAACTAGATCAACAAAGATCTCTTCAGTTGATATATGCATTAGCCAAGTACTCATGATCTAATCTTTAACAGCAGTTTATGGAAACCATTTGTTTGTATTGTTTTGCTTTCTGTAAAACTCAGCAGCTTAATGACAACTCTGTCATCCTCATGATTAAGTTATTCATTTATTTCTAGTTACTGCAACTAAAGGAAAAATACTATGCTATTGAAATTGATCCTGTTCTTACCATAGAAGAGAAGTACCCCTATATGGTAGAATGGTAAGTGTGTATCAGACAATGGGAGGGTTAAAAATATAATAAAATAACTTTGCAGTTACAACTAATGGCTTATTTTTCCCTTTTAGTGTATATAATAGATTCATAAAGTATCCGATGAGCTAGAGCAGTGATGAAATATAACAAAATGAACTATAATTTTCTAATCATTCTAACAGTCTAGAATTTGTTTTGTTCTGTTTTTTTTTTTTAAGATGAAGGTCAGTGAAGATAAATTTAAAATCCTACGCTTAAGCCTTAAATTAAAAACAAGCATTTTTTTTTAAAGTATATGGACAAAATGTGGCTGAAAGTGTGAAGAAAAAGAATTGGGATTTAAATTGACTCTGAACTGAGCTAGAGCCAGCAGGTTGACATAGTTGCTGAGAAATGGACCCTTAGCGTTGGCTGCATTAATGGAAATACAGCCTTCCAAGCAGACCACACTGAAAGCATTGTGCTGAGTCCAGAGAGAATGCTGTTATTAAGAGAAAGTTGACAGCTCTGTAGAGTGTGTCAGAGGAATCCACAAAGAAAATCACAGGAACTGGAGCCATCCCACTTGGGGAAGATTTCACAGAATAGGGAAAGCTGCGATTTGAGAAGCAACAACTGTGGTTTTAGAATCTTAAGAGACCAGGAGTGATGTTATTTATCTTCATTATCCTATGACCTAACCTGAATACCTTGCACACTTAATTAATGTGTATGGTACGAAATGTTGAAAAGTTGGACCTGGGCCACATACCTGTGGAAGCAGAACTCGAATCAGACTTGGAAGTTTTAAGAAGACTGATATCAGCGTGATGAAAGAAAGGACTGTCTAGTAATTAGAATTTTCTAGGAATAATATAAGCTTCCCTGGCAGAACGAGCTCACTGACATGATGGGAGCTGACCCAGAGTGGAGGGTCACTTAGGAGGCTCACAGGGCTTCTGCGTATCAGGTAAAGAGGTTCTAAAGGTCTGTGACTGAGATGTAGTGATTATAGGTGCTTTGATGTAATTATAACAAGGATTTTCTCTCGCACACTAGGTAGCACCTTCACTACTAAGCTATTTCACGACAATTTAGACTACACACAGGTGAAACAAATGACTTTGCTCTAATTCTTGTAATCAGAGAAGTGATTATTCCTCCCCAGGTTGGATTCAGCTCTTATCTGTAGACTGAGGAAAGGTTTACACGTCGTATCTTTTTATTATTAACACATTTAAACTAAGAGGTTTTGGGGAGAACTGGGAAATGCAGTGAGAATATGTTCTATTATATTTTGAGACATTAGGATATACATTCATTAGTGATGAGTTTAAATTTCTAAAATTTAAGTCCAAATTATGATGAATGAAACACTGCATTATCTATCACTGAAGAATGCTTTTTAATGAAGATGATAGTTTTAATTTGCTTTAATTGATATTCTCTTTGTCTTTGTACATAAACTCCAGGTATACTAAATCACATGGTTTGCTTGTTGAACAAGCTTTACCAAAAGCTAAACTTAAAGAAATTGTGGCAGAATCTGATGTTATGCTCAAGTAAGTTTCTTGGGTGTGTTTGCTGTTAATTGTCTACAGACTTATATATGTATTCAAGTGTGTGTTTTTATTAAAACAATATATAACTATGTTGCATATAAAAACATAGCCAAAATATGCCACCTATCACAGAATAGGGTGAGGTAAGGAATTTAGAATTAGAATATTACATCTTGGTATAGGGAATAAGAACCTTATGAGATTTAAGTTTGTTTTCTCTCTTTCTTTTTTTCTTTCTTTCTTTCTCTTTCTCCCTTTCTAGAAGTTTATGAAACCAGGACAATTTTGAATTTTTTTAACAGAATACTTTTGAAAAGACATGAAATATAAAAGGAATGTTTATAAATCAAGTTGAAAAAAAAATTTTTGCTCAAAGTGTATAAAGTTACATGAATCTACTTTCTGAATTCTCAGACTTCCTTGAAAACTATCTCTAGGAAAAGTGACTATGATTTAGCAAATAATAAAAATATTTGTAATACACAGATGATAAGATAAAAATTTTTAAGCTTCTTTTCAATACGGTTTACCACCTCTAACAATTTTCAACTCATTAGGTAAATATGATGATGCCTTTTTTTTTGATGATGCTACATTTTAAGGTGATTTACCTCTAAGGAGGAAAGCATTAAGTGTCAGAAAGAGTGTGAGGACAGCTAGTAAGTATTTCATTCCTTTGTAGGCAGCTTAGCCTGTAGCCCAGGAAGAGTAGAAAGGGGAGAAACTTAGATTAAGAACATGACCAACAGCTGTTAAACCTTAGGTAGGAGAGATGCCAGATGTAAAGAGAATGCAGCTCAGTTCCTGCCCACCCCCCTCCAGTTTTCTAAGAGGAAGTAGTTGAGCAGGATGACCAGCAGGAGGTGCTCCAGCTCACCCTAAATGGGTTTCCCAGGGTGAAGCTTTTCAAGATGTGGTTAACTATTTGCTGTTAAATGGTGTAGATTGTGAACTGTAGGCTTATATCCATATTTAATTTGAGTCTAAAAGCATCTAATCTGTACTATTAGAATTTATTAACAGGAAGGAAAGAGTTAACTGTTGTTTGAAAAACTTGTACTACTATTGTCATAGACATCAATCACCACACTCTTGGGCAGTATTCTGAAAAGGGAATACGAATGAGCTATGGAATTAGGTAGAAATGTTTTGCTTTTTTCTTTCTAGGTGAAAAGGAGATATATCTTGCTCTTTAACAATCAGTTCCTACCTCCATCTTTCAGGGAAGGGTATGAGAATTTCTTTGATAAGCTCCAAGAATACGGTATCCCTGTGTTCATATTTTCGGCTGGTATTGGTGATATACTAGAGGAGGTAATCCATCAAGCTGGGGTTTATCACCCGAACATCACTGTAGTGTCCAACTTCATGGATTTTGATGACAGTGTAAGTACAGCAAATCATTCTTCGTAATTACTTTTAAAATCTGAATATATTTTAATCATATAAATGCAATTGTTTTTTATTTAATGTATATTCATTAAATTAGGTCACTCAATAGGCCTACTATGGAACTTATCAACTCCCAGTGTTATAATATACCTTTCTTAAACTTTTTTTTTTTTAAGATTTTATTTATTTATTTGACAGAGAGAGAGAGGTCACAAGTAGGCAGACAGGCAGGCAGAGGGAGAGGGAGAAGCAGGCTCCCCCGCTGAGCAGGGAGCCTGATGTGGGACTCAATCCCAGGACCCTGGGATCATGATCTGAGCCAAAGGCAGTCGCTTAACCAACTGAGCCACCCAGGTGCCCTCTTTCTTAAACTTTTGTATCCCAAGCTACAGACCAATATTAAAATTAGGAAAAGTTCTTTTAACATAATTTAATGCAGCAACTCTGAAGACTCAATATCCATAGGTGGAAAAAAAGAAGTGAATTAGAACTGTCGTTATTTGAACAAACTCTTCTAATCAAAACAGTACATTATGACATACAGAAAATGGGACCTCCAGTTAGGAAACAAATGAAAAGTAAAAATTGGATTTTTAGCTCATTGTGTTTGACATTTAAAGTAGTCTCTAGAAAGTCATTAACGTCTCAGAGCCCTTCTTACCTATCATGAATGTGAAAATAGAACAAACAGAATTTGCAGTTTGAAACCTATTTGTTTCAAAGGATTTATATTTTTATAGGGAGTGCTGAAAGGATTTAAAGGTGAACTAATTCATGTATTTAACAAACATGATGGTGCCTTGAAGAACACAGAATATTTCAATCGACTAAAAGACAATAGCAACATCATTCTGTTGGGAGATTCCCAAGGGGACATAAGAATGGCAGATGGAGTAGCCAATGTTGAACACATCCTGAAAATTGGATATCTAAACGATAGAGTAAGTATATAGATCTGTCATTTAATTTTCTTGTAAGAAAAATAAGGATGGAGCTTAATGGGAGCTTGTTATTAAACGTGTGTGAGAAAGTAGTTAGAGACATTTGATTGCTCTTTAACCCTATACTTTGGTGTGGTTAAGGGATTTAGGATTCATATGTGTGCCATCGGTATTGGGGTGGCTTCTCTGGCCTTTCCCCACTAAAAACCTGAAGCACTCCTTAGTCATGAGAGTCAAAAATGTCCCCAATGTTGCCAGGTGTTGCTTGGGCACAGTCTCCCCAGTTGAGAACCACTGGACTAGAGAGAAATGACTTTAGGAGTAAAGCCACCATGTGGGATGATTTCTATGTCCATGAGTCTTCAAAGTTTGAAAGTATTTCTTCATTTCAAAGGTTTTATGAAGGTAAATTTAATTTGCTACATTTTGCCCAAAAGATTAAACCTAACAATGAGATTCACACTGAAACTATTTGCTTCTCCTTCCTGCGCATCCATGTAATTTTTTGTTGTTGATTTAGGTGGATGAGCTTTTAGAAAAGTACATGGACTCTTACGACATTGTTCTAGTAAAAGACGAATCATTGGATGTAGCCAACTCTATCTTACAGAAGATTCTGTAAACAAGCATTCTTCAAGAAGACCTCTCTCCTGTGGGTGCAATTGATGCAAGAACTGCTCACCTATTCATCTTGCTGAAAGACTTCTATTTATAATGCGTTCTTGCTCTTGAAGTTTTTTTCTCTCCATTACTAAGGTATTTTTGGACATATTGAATCCAGCAACTGGAAGCTCCTTTTTTTTCCCACCTCTCAACACACTCCTCAACTCTATTTTTTAACAGATTGAAAAAGAAAATCGTAAAGCCAAAATTTGAAAAATAACTCCCTGCATTTCCAGAGTGAATTTTTTAGTGTAATGTTATCATGAGGTTTTTGAGAAAACTTTTTACTCTGGGGAAGTTTGTATAAGTTTAAAAAGAAGTTTTATGAAATGGTGAAATAATGTGCATGATTTTAACTGTTGCCATTTTTGTAATTGGGGTGAATTATGCTGATAATATCACTGTCTCCTGAAATTGTATTATATTTGGTTATTCTGTTCCGTGAAAGTCAGTATTTGCCAGAAAATATTGGCACTCAGTGTTTGAAAAAAACCATTTGTATCCACATGTCACTAATCATTACAAAATGTTCTATATTGAAGCACTGATAATACATATGAAATGAAAAGCCTTTTTAAATTATACTGTCCAGACAATTATTATTCGTTTATTCAACAAATACCTATTAAGCATCTGCTATGTTTTTCCTGTGTGTTTGAGAGAGAGAGGGAAAGAGGGAGAGATAAATCCTAGTGTCATTGTCATAGTGTCTATTCAGATTGAATATTTTTAAACTTAGACATTATAAGTTTAAGGAAAAAAAGTTGCAGAGGAAATTTAATCAGCCCTTCAGAAAATACTGGGGACTGGGAAAATTTGTTTTCCCTCATTGAAAGTATCAGTAAAAGAGGGTACTTTGTTGTAAGTCTAAGAGTTTCAGAAATAGCCACCGGCAGGGAACAAAGTGTAGCTGGATCTCCTGTTAACTAAAACTGAGTATTGCTAAATTAGGAACTGGCATTCCTCTCTGCAGTCTGACTTCCCATTCCAAATTTCTGCTGCCCCATAATTGGTTTCCACAAGGTTTAGACTTGCCATGGTGATAAATGTGACCCTGACTCTAACCATTTTCACTCCAGAGTCTACGAGCCACTAATTCCATAAAGCATCTGAGCTGTGATACAGAGCATGTTCCAGCTGGCTCTGGACATCCAGTGTGGTCGGCAGTCTCTAGTCCAATTTGATGTGGCAGGTAGGCAAGGCATTGCAGTAAAAACCTTTTCCCTAGGGCAGCCCATCCTTATCCTCTACCACTACCTCTCCTTTTTATAATAAACAATGAAACAAACTCTGCAGTGGCCAAAAGTAGACTATTCCCTGCTTAAGTTGGGGATTTCTGATCTAATGGTAGCTTTTTATCCCGTATTGCTATTAGAGTTGGCCATATTGACTGTTTTCCAAAGGACCTTATAATATGCTTCTAAAGAGGAGCATGGTGCGTGGTGTAAATGTAAAGAATACTGAAGTTTTGACCTCCATTCTAGTCATGGCTCAGCCCTGTACTAAGACTATAGGTCAGGCACCTCCCTTTAAAATGAGGGCCTGGAGGGCATGCAGGTTCTCCAGCCCCTTCCGGCCATGCCCTAACTGGATTACCAAACCAAGGCCCCTGCCTCTTCTACAATCTGCCTGTCACCCTATCACCTCTCACTGCCCTTTTCTACCAATATTTAAAATAATTTGTTTTCAAGTTCAGCTTTCGGAGAAGTTTAGTGTAGCCATTAAGAAATGGGCTATAGAGTCAAACTGTCTGGATTTGAATCCTCTTTCTACCATTTAGTAGCTGTGTGACCAAGACACATTATTTAACCTGTGTCCCAGCTTGCTCATCTGTAAAGTGAAGGTAATGATACATCCTCTAGATGTAACATTGTGAGGATGACATGCGCTCATCAACACCGAAGTGTGCTTTTAAGTTTTATATTTGCATTTAGAATAGCTTAGCACCAGTATTCAATATGGTTAGCTCTTACCCATCCACGAAGCAGTTTGGATGGATGGAGGAGATGGAAATCTCTTTCATAGCCCTAGTGAATATTGGCAGTGTGTAGTCACTACCATGTTCTCTAAAGGGTCTAGCATTAGCTGTTAAGGTTTTTTGGGTTTTGTGGGGTTTTTTTTTTTCCAATTTTGAATTTTACTTTAGGAGGTAAAGCAGTTTTGGGTGCTGAGATGAACGATTTTGATGAAACTGAAAAACAAAAACAACTATCAGAGATACTAGTTTGTTCCAGAGTGATTTTACAAGAACTCTGCATTCCATGGTATGTTTAATAGACACCAGAGTTGATTAGGTAGATTATTAAAGGGTTTTGTGGGGGTTTTTTTTAAGATTTTATTTATTTGTCAGAGAGCGAGCACAAGCAGGGGGAGTGGCAGGCAGAGGGAGAAGCAGGCTCCCAGCTGAGCAGGGAGCCTGATTCGGGACTCGATCCCAGGACCCTGGGATCATGACCTGAGCTGAAAGAGACGCTTAACTGATTGAGCCACCCAGAGGCCCCATTAAAGGTTTTTTTAACCACACTTTAGGTTCAAGGTTTTCTCTTTGGTGTACCCCATGGAGCATCAGGAAGGAAAAGATATGTGGGATCTTGAATAACTAATCCTGGAACTTGTCCAAGGTTACCTCAAGATTCACCAATCCTGCTGTGTTTTATACTTACTCTGGTATTTCAGTACAAGTTTAATAGATAAGATAAAATGTGCCCAAGTTGTAAGGGGCACAGGCCTTCAAGTCAGTCAAACCTGGATCTGAGTCTTAGATTCTCTCTAGGATATTTAGTAAGTTTCTAACTTTTCTAAGCCTTGGTTTCCTCATCTCTAAATTGGGGTATGAACTTGAGGTGAGGATTGAGTAAATGAACAGTTACTTGTCCAACAAATACTGAAGTCCTGGCTGTGGGCTAGGTTCTAGAGAAACAGTAATTAACACATCCCACATGCCTCCTGCCCTCCTGTAGCTTCCATCCTAGCAGATGTGACAGAAATAAGATACTATGAAGAAACCAACACAAATATTTTAGACAAGGCAGCCAGAGAAAGCTCTGAAGAGATAGTATTTCAGCCAAAGCCTGAAGGATAAGGAGCCAGCCATGTGAGGAATCGAGGGAGAAACAAACATTCCAGGGAGAGAGAATGGCAGGTGCAAAGGTCCTGAGTAAGAAAATTGAAGCCAGAGGACTGGCTTAACAGTGTTATGAGCAAAGGGAAGAATGGAATCATTAATGGGAGGTGAGGGTGCCAGATTACACAGGGCTTTGTAAATCATGAGTTTGGTTTTACTCTCCCTGCAAAGCAGTGCCATGATCACGCTGACATGCAGAAAATGGACTGGTGAGGCAGATCTACCCCAGCAAATCAGTGAGGGGGTTGCTGCAAGAAGTCTGGACTAAAAATTACAGTAGGGCTCAGGGAGAAGTGGATCATTTTCACTAGTTTAGATTTAGAAATGACAAGACTTGCTTTTGGGTTAAACGTGTGGGGTGAGAGAGGAGGAAGGGTCTCGAAGATGTCTGGTTTAAGCAAGTGGAGGTGAGGGAGGAAAGAACAGGCTTGGGTGGAGGGTGTTGGGAAGGCAGGGGGAACGCACATTCTCTTTTGGACATGCAAAGTTTGAGGTACCTGTGAGGTACACAAGGGAAGATACCAAATAGACTAGAGCTCAAAGGAGAAATTTAGGCTGGGACCAGGCATTAATTGTCTGGGTTTAAATGAGATACGAATATGGCCAGTGTAAGCTGGAAGGACTCCCTTGACCTATTAAAATTCCAACATTAAGGACAAAGACCACACCGAATCAAACACTATTTCAATAAGCACGCAAGTTTTATATCTGCAACTAGCAATAAATAATTGGGAGCAGTATTCTTACTTTATAAAGAGATGCAGATCCCCAAGAAAGCCACCTTGGGGCACCTGGGTAACTCAGGTTAAGTGTCTGACTCTTGGTTTTGGCTCAGGTCATGATCTCAGGGTCCTGGGATCAAGCCCCACATCGGGCTCTGTGCTAGGCCCAGAGTCTGCCTGAGATTCTCTCTCTCCCTCTTCCCCTCCCACTCGTGCTCTCTCTAAATAAACACACACACACATACATACATAACATACAAAAAGCAACCTTGTTCCTAGAAACCTAAGACGTTGAAGTGCAGTGTATCAGCACTTACGTAGAATCTTGCAGTCAGGTCAACTCTCCTGCTAAAATGAAATGCTTTTTTCTGTCTTTTAAGTCATAATTTTGAAAGGTATTATAAATTCCTAAGTAATCAGAGATCAAAACTCACCGGGTTTTAACAAAATAATGCAGATAGCTTATGCTTGCAAGGTTAGCCCAGTGGTGTTTCAAGGACACAGATCACATGCATACTCAGATGTCATGTTCACTGAGATGCTCTAATCTCCCACTGGGCATCAATGACCTACTTCATCTTTAGGGCCCAGAGTTCAAAATCTGCGTAAGTCAGAAGTTAGGTGGTCCCAATCTAGAGCCTGTGATAGCTGTCCTATCAAGAGATCCAAGCTGCCCCAAGCAGCAACACAAAAACTGTGTATAAAATATGATTAAGAAAAATGCCCCGTGGCATCTGTACCCCATATTTGGCTCCCTAACGAGTACTCACATTCCTGCCGGCAGAGCTGTCACCCAAATTAAATAATGCAAATGTAAACACGTGTTGCATCAGCATTATAAAGTGAGGCCATCTGAGCAGTTGGTCCTTCCAGAGATTAAAGCCCCTGACACAGTCACAGATAACTGAATGCCCTCCTTAGCAACAGGAAGAACAGAAGTGCCCACGGAGCATTCAACAACAAGCCAAAGGTTTAGAATGATAAATACCACACAGTATTATTTATATGTGGCATGAAGAAAAAATTAAGCTGAAGTCATAGAAACAGAGTACAAAAGTGGTTACGGGGGGGCGGGGGGAAAGAAATAGAGATTGGTAAAAGGGTACAGACTTTCAGCTGTAAGATAAACAAGGTCTGAGGATTTAATACGTAACATGGTGACCTGTACTGTATAGTTTTAAAATTTGCTAAGAGAGTATAAAACATAAATGTTCACACACACACACACACACACACAAACTGAGGTGCTAGGTGGGGGAGAGATCCTTTCACAAGTAAACATATATACATATATCAAATTGTCACATACACTTTAAATATCTTACAGTTTTATTTGTTCATTATACCTCAGTAAGGCTGGGGAAGGAAAACAAAACAAAACAAAACAGGTGGCAGGCTGGAGACTCAAGAAGAGCCAGCATTTCAGTCTGAGTCTGAAGGCCAGAGAAGACCAAGGTTCCAGCTCAGCCACTGGGCAGGCAGAGTTTAAACACAAAAACAAGCTAAGGGTTCCCTCTATTCTGGAAGCTCTGAGGCCCACAGTCCTTAATTTCCCCAGAGAAACGTGTCTTTTATTCAGCCATCCTGTCTACACCACCAAAGAAAACCGCCAGTGAAGAAATTCAATCAGGACCGACTAAAAACGGGGGGCAGAGAATAAGCACCAGGTTTTTTTTATCTTCATGAAGATGTGTAAGGATAGTGAGGTGTTACAGGTCAGATGCATTCCAAAGGACAATTTAATTTAGCAAAATTATTAACCTATGTAGTGCACTTAAGGAATTCTGTTAAATAGGAAATCAGGAGTGACGGTGCGCTCTGTAGAAGGCAGGTGGAAGAATGACAGTTACCATGACAACAGCAGCCAGGAAGGCCACGGCAGGCGTCTTCTCTGCCTTCCAAACCGTAGAGTCCCCGAAGTTGCTTCTGCAAACAGTAGCATTTGCTTTTAAAAAACATACATTTTCTCTATACATGTGTCAGTCATTCCCCCATTTGCTCCCACTCCAATCCCTGCAGTCAGTCTCTCTGCGCCCCCAAAAGCTGACCTCTAAGACTACCAGCCCCTAGCCTCCTCCTCCTTTGGCTTCAGCTAGTGAGAACCAGGGACAGGACAGAGAAGCAGGGGTCTCTGCCCTCACTCCTCTGCTGCAGTACCAGCCACAGTTCTGGGCATGTCTGTGGCTCCCCTTCACCTTTCAGGCCCAGGGGTAGAACGGCCTCCTACTGGTGCTCCCCAACCGTTGTCATGGTACTTGACATCCTTACTAGGTCTCTGTGCCCTGCCCCCACTCCTCTAAAGTCCTTTATGCAGCTTCTCCTCAAAAGTCCCATGTGAGGGTGTGTTTCCTGCCAGGACTCTGACACACCCGCTGTATACTGTACCTCACACTCCTGCAAATTCAGAGGCAGTCCTTGAGTGTTTATCAAGGGGACTGTCAATGGATAATCAAGGTGTATTCTCATGGGATCCTCTCAGCCCTCAAGTAAAACTCCACAAAACCTGATGTTATAATTCAATTTTTTATATACGAAACGATGAGTCTTCCAACATTTATTCCACTGAATGAGTGCACAGCATTTTCATGAACTATCTCAGAGCTACATCAGTACAAAACAGTTTAAATTAGTAAAATAAAGCAGTTTCCAAAGGAAAATCATTGATTACTTCAGGATGGATGCCACCACCACTTGGGAACAGAGCACGTAAGGCAGCAAGGTGGTTACTGCGTAACATGGGGACAGGCTAGAAGATAACCATGTCCTTGTTTCCCTACACAGAGGCCCCTGGGCTTTCGGGCACCTCCCTCTCCAGGACACGAATGAGTGGAAATATGTCACCTTGTTTATGCT
This sequence comes from Mirounga angustirostris, assembly GCF_029215605.1. Taxonomy (NCBI): domain Eukaryota; kingdom Metazoa; phylum Chordata; class Mammalia; order Carnivora; family Phocidae; genus Mirounga; species Mirounga angustirostris. Next base: position 43,681,387 of record NW_026991720.1, read on the forward strand.
CATCCGTTGGGGTGACATTTCCATCTTGGTCACAGTGAGATACTCTGGAGCATGGCTTAGCCACCAGCCCTGTGCATATCTATCTGACCGAAAGATTCCGGGAGGACAGAGCAATGGGAGTAAGAAAGGGTGAAGCAGATAATCTTGCATGGTAAACACAGAATCAAATTCTCTACTCGTGGTCCAAGATGCCTTTTGTTGGTCCACTGATTTTCTTCTTAACTTCCAAGTTACCCAGCCAATCAGAAGACCACAACAGGTAGGGCCTGATTAACTACAAAAGCACACATGTACGAGTTGTACGTGTGTGTGTGTGGCAGGAAGTGGAAGCTGGGCATTACCAGAACCTGTAAAGGCCACTGACAGTTTTCTGGGGCTTTCGGGGAATGCTGCTGGGACATGCCCTTTGTCTTTTCTGCTCATCTGGAGAACACTTAAAACACCAGCAAGTTAAAAAACAAAAAAATGTGAATCCTCTTTATGTGGATATCCTGGACACTTTCTCTTCTGTTCCCTCCAAGATGGTTGTAACTTCTGTATGACACTATTTTCCTTTAATAACAAAACTACCCGGAAGCCTCACAAAACAATGGCTGACAGGGCAGCCTTTTCAATATTCTACACAGCCCCTGCTAAGGCACCTCGAACCAATTTTGTTTCGTATCCCTGGCATGTGGCCTAAAGTTCTCACCATGTTTATCAACGCATCCCTGACATGCCCCAGGTACTGTTGTGACCGTCTACTGCTTGTGGACCATTCCCCTTCTGAGAGACCCTTACGCCTCACTTCATGTTCTGCCACGACAGGGGGCTTGGTGTCACACAAGTGGCCTGAGTCAGGTTTAGAGTTCATCATGTTTGGCCTCCTGGTCTTTGAGTTTGAATTCTTCTGCCGTGACCTTCCCGTCTCCATTCCGGTCCTGGTTGGTGAACATATTCTTCACAATCACCTCAGCATCAAAACCAGGAGCGAGTTTCCCTTTGCCAGATGCCACCTGGGCATGAATGTACTCTGAGAACTGGAGAGAGGGAACAAGATAGGACATGAGATACAGCAGCTGAGCCTGGGCCTGAACAGAGCCTGAACAGAGCATCCCGAGGGTGACAGGGCTGGAATTGGAGGCTGAGCTCACAAAACAGACACAATTTTATGAGCTACACAACCTGTTTGTTTGGTAAAAACAAACCCCTCCAGATGCAGGTTAAAAACCCCTGACTAAGGACTCCAGGAGCCCCTAGGTTCCAGGCACCCAAAACACAGCTATCCTTTCTTCCCTAATCAACACTTAGTTCTCCACCAAAGGCTAATCCCCTAACCACCCTAGCCCCTGAGAACACTGCTGCCTGCGCCCATTCATTCATTCATTCATTCATACAGTAAAAACTTGTCTACTGTGTGCTGAGCACCATCCAAGATCCTAGAGAGACATCAATTTAAAAAAAGTCTGCCCTTGTAATTCTAGCATATCCTAGTAGGAAAGATACAATTAGAAAGGAACATTTTAAAAAAAATAAGGAAATCACATATTAAGTTAGAAAGTGAAGTGCTCTAGAAAACAAAAGAGTAGAGCCAAGCAAGGAAGATCAAGAGCACAGGTAGGGGAGGAGGTTGAGGTCCTGATCCAGCAGTCAGGGTAAAACCCTAGTGAAAAATGAAGACCTGTGCAAAGGCTTGAGGGAAGGGAGGGAAGGAGCCAAACAGTTATCCAGGAGGGAAGGGAGGGAAGGAGCCAAACAGTCTTCTGAGAGGAGAGACAACTGGTGCAAAGTCCCAAGGGGGGTGCATGCCTGGTGGTGGTGGGGAGGAGCAGCTGGAGAGGAAGTTACAGTGACCAGGTCAGGGAGAACCTTTGTGGGGGCCTTTACAGGCCACTGTGAAGACTTTGGAAATGGGGATCTTCTTCGGGGTTCTGAGACAAGGCGAGCCATGATCCAGTTTAAGTTTTAGAAGGCTCACTCTGGCTGCTGTGAGGGGCAAGGGTGAAAGCAGGAAGACCTTCGTGGAGGTCCAAGCCAGACACAGCAGGCACTGGACCATAATGCTATAGAGTGGAGATGGTGAGAAGTGGTCAGGCTCTAGATAAATTTTCAAGATAGAGCTAGAACGATTTCCTGCTGGATTAATTATAGCCTATGTGAGAAAGAGGGGAGTCGAAGATGACTGAGTGCTCTTGCCTGAGAGTTGCCATCAGAGGAGATGAGGAAGGCTTTGGGTGAAGCAAGACCAGAGGAGGGAGGTAGCAGGAGTTCAGAAAGTGAAGATGTCCGGTGGGTAGTTAGATGTAGGAGTCTGAAGTAGAGAGAGAAGACTGGACTGGAGCTACAAGTTTGGATGTCATGGGGCTATGGATGGCAAAGCCACGGGACTGGTTGAGATCACCCAGGAAGTGACGTTAAGGTGGAGAAGGTAACAAGCTCAGGACTTCAGGCTGGGGCACTCCGACATGAAGAGATCAGGGAGAAGATTCCTGAGAAGGACTGACTCGTGAAGGCGAAGGAAAACCAAGAAAGTGTGGTCTGGAAGCCAGGGAAAGAAGGCATCCTGCAAAGCAGTTGGCTTTGTCCAAGTTCGAGGAGAGTGAGACGTGACCACTGGTTGCAGCAACATGAAAGGCACCAGTCACCTTAGCAAGACGTGACATGGAGGGACAAATGTCTAACAGGAGTGGGTTTAAAAGAGTTTTGCCATTTTTGCTGTGAAGGGAGCAAAGAAATAAAAGAAATGGAAAGATGCACCAAGAGAAGGGAAATGAGCTTGTGAACCACCCAATAGCCGGGAAAATGTGACTGATGTCAGAAAGTGGAGAAGGCTGGAGCCCTGTCCTTGAATAAGCAGATATAGAATGGGCAGAGTAGTGGAATTTAGCAGGGTGTGTGTGACAAGACAGACCACTCTACTGCCCAGCTCCACGAAGGGGCGTTTGCTACAGAAGAAACCACCAAGCACCTAGATGATCAAGACCAGGGTATGTATCCTGGCTCAAACCACTGGCTAGCTGTGTGACCCTGGGCAAGCCATTTACCTTCTCTGTGCTCAGCTGCTTCCTCTGAAACAGGGATGATGACTACATGGCTGCCACAAGGGCCAGGCAAGATAATATATGTGAAAAACTCTTAGCATAATGCAGGCACACAGTGAGCACCCAGGAACTGAGAGTTGAATTGTGAGCCCTGGAATCAAGCCCCATACCTCTCAAGGCTTCAGTTTCTTCAAAGAGGAATTGTGAGCTTCAATTTAGAGCATGTGTACAGAAGTGCTTGGTACATGAGGGTGTGCAGGTTACCATCATGGCAAGAAACAGGCAAGGTGTCCTCCTCACTCTAGGAAGGTTTCACATTCAGAATGGATCCCCTGCCCTAATAAGGCTCCCCTGGCTCCTTTAGTCCCGCTTTCCTTCAAAGGTCAGTTACCTCTTCGAGGAGGACTTCTCCATTACCATCCTTGTCGATTTCTTCAAAGAGGTTGGGTGACACCTCGCCATTCCATATGAACATGTACCCCTCAGGCAGACCAGCCACGAGCTCCAGCAGCTCAATGTCAAACACCAGGACGGCGCTGCCAGGCACTTCTCCATCTGCCTCACCGACAGGGGAAGAGACAGTGTTAGTGCCACCAGACAGCGGGCATGCCCATCTCAACCTCCTTCCCCTCACCCAGGGTTCCCGCTGCCTCATGGGTGGCAAGCATTTCTTGTGAGAGCAAGAAAGTTCCACACCAGCAAGAGGTTTTTTCCAAACTGTAGGTAGTGACCATTAGTGGGTCATGAAATCCATTTACAGGATGGTGACCAGCATTTTTTTAAATTAAGAATAGAATAGATAAGGATACACTGCACCTAGAAAGGATAGGTATGCTTTTATGAAACTTGAGTTCAATTTTATATATAAAACTAAATGTATATGTATGTATGTATAAATTGCATGCTTATGTGTACTACAGATGAGATAAAATGTATTTTTTTTAAGAAGTTTTTATTTATTTATTTGAGAGAGAGAGAAAGACAGAGAAGGAGTGCGTGTGCACACATGCAGGGGGAGGGGCAGAGGAAGAAGAAGAGAATCTCAAGCCGACTCCCCACCGAGTGCAGAGCCCAAAGTGGGGCTCGATCCCATGACTCATGAGATCATGACCCGAGCCAAAACCAGGAGTCAGATGCTTAACCGACTGAGCCACCCAGGTACCCCCATGAAATTTATTTCTTACTGTATGTCTTGGTGAAAAAGTTTGAAAGCCACTAGTAGAGACTATAGTTGTAGAACTTTTGAATAAATCCTACAGCAGAACCTTCAGAATATTACAGTATGCCTTAAAATCCTGATCTAAGATATGACTATAAAAACAAATTTATGAACAGTATATACAGTATGAACCCAAAAGAAATTATATAAGCATGTGAATATATATACACATATATAATATGTCTTATTTGAAATTATTATATATTACAAATACTTATATATCCCATGGTCTGATAGGGTACACATTTTTTTTTAAGTCTTTCTTCTTGGATTGGGGAGACTAACAGGCAGTTGTGGGGTTTGTTTTTTTTTTTTTAAATAAGCTCTACACCCAACATGGGGCTCAAACTCACGACCCTGAGAACAAGAGTCACATGCTCCTTGGGCTGCGCAAAAAAAAAAAATTGTGAAAAAGAGAAAATCAACCCAAAGTGATCTTTTATAAGTTAGCGCTTCCCATCTCCAGAAAGCAGGAGCATAAAACATTGAAGAAGATGGGGTTCCCAAATCCCCTATGTGTAGGACTCATTTTGACCCAAATCATGAAGTCAACCATACCAACTGTGAGGGCAAGGTAAAGCTAGTATTTCCGAACTTGACACTCATCTCTTCCGAAAGGAAATCTTCATGGATAGCTTACAGGTTCAGGAGAAGTGAAAAGCAAAGGCCTGCAGCATTCCACTGTCCCAGGAACCTGTTCCAGAAGGAAGCCTCAGCTTCACTTAACACAAATCACTGGGAAAGCTCCTTTAGGGACATTTCCCACACATGGGTTTTTTCACAGAAACTCCTGCTTTCTTAAGGAGGTGTGGGGTATTAACACTGAATTCACAGGACTCTTTAAACAAAGATGCTAAATTTAAGTATTAACTCATGACATTATTATATTATCATGTGTTATAGTATTAATATTATATTAGGTATACAATAAACACATTTTAATTATATATAAAATGTATAACATTATGATTATATATTATAATATTAACTGATTAATAATATTAATTCTAAACCCACAGATTCTTTGGGTTTTTTTTAAGTTTCTTTTTTTTATGATTTTATTTTTAAATAATCCCTACACCCAATGTGGGGCTCGAACTCACAACCCCAAGATCAAGAGTTGTATGTCTACCAACAGAGCCAGCCAGGCAGCCCTGATTCTTTGGATTTTATTTATTTTTAATTTTATTTATTTAACACAAGTAGGCAAAGCAGTAGGCAGAGGGAGAGGGAGAAGCAGACTCCCTGCTGAGCAGGGAGCCTGATGTGGGGCTCGATCCCAGGACCCTGGGATCATGACCTGAGCTGAAGGCAGCCGCTTAACCGACTGAGCCACCCAGGTGCCCCGTCTTTGGGTTTTAAATGGAAGAAGCATACTGTGGTTCTAAATATGGCACCCCCCAAAAGCACAACATTCAGACTGTGAACATGCCCCAAACACCCTGTAATGCCATTTGTTGCTTACTCACCCACACCAGCCTCCCCATAGCCCAGGTGGGGTGGAATGACCACTGTCCGTTTCTCTCCAACGCACATCTCTCTGAGACCCATATCCATTCCCAACACAACTTGTCCAGATCCCAAAACAATATTATATGTCTTGCCTAAATTCCACCTGAAAAGGAAACAGAAGAGTCCCCAGTTAGGTCAGCAACCCATTGGTAGTTGAGAGTGTATTCATGAGAACACATCTACATCTCTTCTGTGATCTTTCTGCCAAAAATACAAAACCCCTGTCTAATCAGGAGAAAACATCAGACAAGCCCAAATTGAGAAACATTCTGCAAAATAATGAAAGTATAATCTTCAAAAGTGTCAAGAAAATCAAGGGAAGTCCAAGGAGCCATTCCAGAGCACTGGAGCATATTGAATGGGATCCTTTTGCTTATATAAAAGACCTTATGGGAACAACTGGCAAAACCTAGGTGGGGTCTGAGGATTAAAAGATAGTAACATACCAGTGTTAACTTTGTGGCTATAAAGTGTGTGTTGAATTATGCAGGAGCATGTCCATATTTGTAGGAAAGGTGCACGAATGTACTCGGGTGGTGAGACATCATGGTGGCAACCTACTTCTCAATGATTCCAGGGAAAAGGAAGTCCTTTGGACTGCTCTTATGACTTTAATCAATACCCCAGTAAGGAATTTTCATGAGAATTTGAAAAACATATAATAAAGACCCTGGGTTTTGGATTTAGCAAGACCTGAGTTTGAATCTTGCTTCTGCCACTTAACTGGACCTTGAGAAATAAAATCCCTCCATTTCCTCATCTAGAAACCGGAGACAGTGAGAGCCATCTCACAGGGGTGTTCTTCTTAAGAGTAAATAAAATAAGTCTGCTGGCAGCCAGGAGAACAAGCATAAAGAGCTCAGTAAGGGAGGGCGCCTGGGTGGCTCAGTTGGTTAAGCGACTGCCTTCGGCTCAGGTCATGATCCCGGAGTCCTGGGATCGAGTCCCATATTGGGCTCCCGGCTCAGCAGGGAGCCTGCTTCTCCCTCTGACCCTATCCCCTCTCATGCTGTTTCTCTCTCTCTCTCTCTCTCTCTCAAATAAATAAATAAATAAAAATCTTAAAAAAGAGCTCAGTAAGGGGATGGCCTTGAGGGTGTGAAGTGCTTATGTCTGTAATAGTTCTTGACTTTAGAAAAGTAACTGAAAGTTTAACTTGAGCCATGGCTGAAATTATCCTTGATGTCCACCCATCCTGGGGAAATCCACATAAATAAAAGTTGGGGCTCCATCACCTCAGTTGCTACTGAAAATAAATCTCTTCCCAAACGCATGGCACTCCTGCTTTCTGCCATTCCCTAAAGACGAACAATGGAGCTATTCTTCAATAGCAAGGAGGAAAAGCCTCCCCAGTATCTGCCCGTTACCAGGTGGCGACAGCGCCCCTTTGGGTCACTTCTCCTTCTCAGGCTTCCCAGCCTCCCCTGGGGGCAGGGCTACCGCCATCTTCCCTTCTGAAACTGTTCCCAGGGCCAGGCTGGTTGTCAGGCACCCAGAAACCAAAACAGAGTTTGCATCTGTCTTACCTGGGACGAAACCAAAACAAAGCCAACTCGGGCATAGGCTGCCTTGGCTCAAGGCCTATGGGAGGGAGCAGGATGTCCTCTGTCCCGCCTCCCACACAATTCGTCCTTTGTCAGTAGCACAGAGACACCCTCACACTGCCTTCCTCCAGGGACCCCTGGGGACCTCCCATGGGACTACTCCATTTCAAAGTCTTACAGAGTAAGTCGAAATCTCATTTAGTCGTCAAATAACAAAGGCTTATTCTTCTTCTCTGAGGCCAATATAAACACACATTAAGAAAATCCTCCAAGCAAACATTTTGCTTTCATGTATCACCTCCAATGCCCCACTAATTCTTCTTCCTCAGATCAACCTTTTATTTATTTATTTATTTTTTGCCAGTTTTTCTCTGACATTCTCCTCATTCCTTCTGTGCATTCCCGGCTTCCCATCCACTGCAAGCTTCCTGCTGCCCACTTGCAGGCCACCCTCTCTGGCTCTTCGCCCGCATTTCCCCTCCATCCTCTCAGCAGCCAGCTTCTCTTATGCTGATGAAAAGTGCCCACAGCGTCACCTGCCTCCTTGTTTACAGAGCCCGTGGAAGGCTCGGGGTGGGAGCAGTCTCATCTTCCTCTCCCACACACAGGAGGCAAACACCCACCATACATCCTATTTTCCCATTATTCTGAAGCTCACACCCATAATAGACCAGCGGGGATGCCAGATGTTACTCTTCGGTATAGATTTACATGGAACACAAATGACTCCCATGGTCTAGAATGGAGTCTGATAAGAGGAAGGAACATCACGTGGCTCCTGGAGACTCTGCAGGAATGTTATGAATCCACCAAACGTTAGAAGGCAGGAAGGCTGATTCTCCCCACCCTCCACAAGAAGCATATCCTGAACCCATTGAGAAGGAATTCCTTTGTTCATTTTCCACCCCCACTTCCCCTCACCCCCGCCCCAGAGTAAGAGCACCAGACAAGAATATGAACATCAGCAAGAGCAGTGATAGCAAGCCATTGACCTTACAGACTATTCTAAACTTGTGGACCCTAAGCTCATTTGATCCCCCAAGCAACAAGCCATGTTTCTTCTCTGCTGCCCTCCAAAGGCTTCTAATATTAATGCAAGGAGGTTTGTTGTAAAGCAGGTCCTTGTAAATCTGAGCTCCGGAAGCTAGTACATATTTCATTGATTCTATAATGCACATAGTTTCACATTCTAACATCTCTGTAATTGTGATACACTTTATGATTAGCAGCATGTTAATTTGGGGGCAGTGTTTTTACTTTCTTAGAGATACATAAAGTAATGCTTCTAAAAATCAACACATTTTAGATCTGATGAAAAACACTAAATGCATTAATATACAGGATCTCGTAGCACCAGAGAGAATGCTCTGAAGAGCATGTCCCTAGGGCTCCGTCTCCATGTCTGGCTCTTGCCAGCCCCTCCCCAACAATGTCACCTGAAGCTGGAAGGCAGAGGGGCAGGTGGGAGGGAGAGAAGGCCCTCCTCATTCAGCATAAATGCAGCAACACATATTTATATGAAGCCCTTCTTTCTCCCCAGCCCAAACTTAGGAATCTAAGTCAGGCTCAGTACGAAAATGGATATACTTATAAAGACATATAAAGGAAGGCTGAAAATGTTTCTTTCCCAGAAAAGAGAATATTTTACCTACAATTACATCTAAAGATTCAGAAATATAAGAAGCTCCTTTTTACCAAAATTGCTCAATGATACTCATTTATACTGTTGATTCCTACTAATAAAATTTCAGATTCATCTCAATCAATTAACATTTATAAAATGCTCCCTTGGGGCGCCTGGGTGGCTCAGTCATTAAGCCTTCAGCTCAGGTCATGATCTCGGGGTCCTGGGATTGAGCCCCACATCAGGCTCCCTGCTCGGTGGGAGGCCTGCTTCTCCCTCTCCCACTCCCCCTGCCTGTGTTCCCTCTCTTGCCGTGTCTCTGTCAAATAAATAAATAAAAATAAAATCTTTAAAAAAATAATAGTAAATAAATAAAAATAAAATGCTCCCTTTGTGCTATGCTCTGGGCTAGGTGTAAGGAATGAAAATATGAATAAACATGTTGGGTTTCTCTAAGGTATTCAGACCAGCAACACAGATAGAAACAAAAATAAATAACTATGTTTTGCTAATAAAAATAATAACTTAAAACATTATGAGACACAGAAGTGGGAGCAGCTGATTCTTCCTGGGAATTAAGGAAAGACTTTGCAAAAAGGGAGGACATTTTAGCCTGGGCAGAAGTTGGCCAGAAAGAAGGGGTTAAGCAGTGCACATCTTGCACCACCGCACATGGCAGCTCTATGAGGGGAAAAAATGGGCCCTAACAGAAGATGAGATCAGTCAAGCAGATCGGAGCTGACAAATACAGCCTGATGTGCCAGACTGTGGAGATTATAATGCAACTGTGGGTTAATTTTTAAAGACAGCAGTTAGAAGATGACATGTTTTTCAGAAAGACAATTTCACAGGAGCAAGGTGAGACCATTCATAGGGAACTTTTAGAATAATGCACCTGAGCAGTGAGGAAGCATGGAGAGAAAAGCTCTCAACCAGGATCTGATGAAAAGCAAAGGAGAATCCTGGGAACCTATGGCTGTTACCCTCCAGGCTTACGCCCCTACTGTCCCCAGTGGCCCTTACGTGGAATCCAGCAGAGTCCCATCCAGAAGCGAGGCATTGTAGTGATACTTGAGGTAATCCCCTTTCTTACTCAGCACGGAGCAGTCAGGGGGCTTGTAGTGGGAGGTGATGCTGATGGTGTCGGAAGGGTTGTGGAAGTCAATCACATGGATGTCAAACACCAGCACAGCCGAACCAGGGATATTCCCTAAAGGTCAGACATAGGAAATTAATGAGTGAGTCCTCCAAGCGGTAGCACGCGTCCCTCCCCAGTGTCACCAGGGATGTCCCTGCAGACCCCCAGTGAGAAACATGGAGACCTAGACAGGAAAACCTATAGAATACTGGGAAACTGAAGCTGGAAGAGCCGTTAGAAGTAACCTGACCCTCATGAGGAAACTGAGGCACAGATTTGCCCAGGGTCACGCAGTCAGTTAAGAACACAATTTGGACTACAATTCAAGAGGATAGCTATTGCCCATGGGATCAATGAGCCTGAAAGATGTATGGCTGAGTTCCTCACAGATGAGGAAACTAAACTCAGCCACATTAGGCTCACCTGGCTCCTACAGAAGAGGTAAGATGAGAAAATCTGCTGCAGAGTGAAAAATCACTCCAGTTCCCCATCACTGTGCAAGAGAAACTAAACTAACAGAAACTTCACAGGGGAGAAACTCCCAGCCAAAGCTGGCCCATATACACCCCTTATGATATAGTACACCTAACAGTTGATAAAAGTACTTTTACAACACACCCTATCTCTTCTACACTAATTAGTATACTTTTCTTTTCCATCATCTCCACTTTTGAAAACATTACCTCATATCTGAATAATGTTTTACAGTTTACAAAGGTATTTTTCACATACACTCTCATTTTTTTAAAGATTTTATTTTTAAGTAATCTCCACACCCAACGGGGGCTTGAACTCCTGCCCCCAAGATCAAGAGCTGCATGCTCTGCCAACTGAGCCAGCCAGGCACCCCTACACTCTCTCATTAAATCCCTGCAGCAACCTTGTGGGGGATTACCATAAATCCAGGATTAGCAGATGCTCCTCCATGAATTTAATGACCGCTTCTCAGGGGGCTGGAGAGGGGCAGGGGGACACCTTAAACATATGCATCTGTGGTTAAATACACCCCTAGACCATTTCAGAGAAGCTTAAATGTAAAATCTTTGTAAATAGTATTACTTAGGGGGTGCCTAGGTGGCTTGGTCAGTTAAGCATCTGACTCGGTTTTAGCACAGGTCATGCTTTCATGGGTTGTAGGATTGAGCCCCGCTTAGGGCTCCACGCTCAGTGGGGAGTCTGCTTGAGATTCTCTCTCTCTGCCCCTCACCCGTCCCGCTTGCAGGTGTGCTCTCTCTCCAAAATAAGTAAATAAATCATTTTTTAAAAATTAGTGTTTATGGGGTGCCTGGGTGGCTCAGTTGGTTAAGCGACTGCCTTCGGCTCAGGTCATGATCCTGGAGTCCCGGGATCGAGTCCCGCATCGGGCTCCCTGCTCGGCAGGGAGTCTGCTTCTCCCTCTGACCCTCCTCCCTCTCATGCTCTCTGTCTCTCATTCTCTCTCTCTCAAATAAATAAATAAAATCTAAAAAAAAAAAAATTAGTGTTTCTTAGGGGCGCCTGGGTGGCTCAGTCAGTTAAGCAGCTGCCTTCGGCTCGGGTCATGATCCCAGGGTCCTGGGATCGAGTCCCACGTCCGGCTCCCTGCTCAGCAGAGAACCTGCTTCTCCCTCTGCCTGCTGCTCCACCTGCTTGTGCTCTCTATCTCTCTGTCAAATAAACAAATAAATCTTTAAAATAAATAAATAAAGATTAGTGTTACTTAGAATCAAGGATGTATAATACTTTCATTAGCATTTTACAGATAAGAAAACCAATTCAGATAGACCTTGTTCAAGAAAACAGCACAGCTATAGAAAGAATTCAGATGTGTAAAAACCAACAGCCCCCCCCATCCCTGCCACATATTTTTCTGTGTCTATTTCTTGGCTGCTCTCTCTAACATACACACACATACACACAATGGATGCTTATTAAGTACCAAGCACACTTCTAAGTGCTTTCTATGTATTGATTTATTTAATTCTCATGATAATCCTATATTCCCAATCTAAGAGTGTTTAGAAGGTAATTTGGAAATTGGGGAACAGAAAATGAGGAAGCAATGCTTCCACAACCCCTCGGACAGAATCCATTCTCCCCTTCAGGACTACAAACACAGCCACGCATCTGAATTTCAGAGCGGACCCTGTGGAACAGAGTAGATAGCAGAGGGCCAGAGCCTTTCCAGAAGGCCTACTCACTCCCTTCCACTAACCCCACAGGGGAAAAATGGCCTCAACAAAATGAAATGCCAAGAATGGAGCTGGAGAACCCAATGGAGAGCCCAGCATCTCATTCCTTCCACAAATATTTATTGAATATTTACTATGTGCTTGGCCCTGTGGTATGTCCTCCAAGTCCTGACACCCTTCTGGGGTCAGTCCCTGAGGGATTAGCATTAAGTCCTATGCAAAACCCACAAAGAGGCCAGGGAGACACTAATCCAAAGAAGAAAGAGGTGCCCCCCCCATCCCTGTGCAAGAGCACCTGGGTGGTACCTGTCAGAGCGTCCCAGCCCCCACAACAACATATGATTTGGGATAAAGCAGCCTCATACCCACAGAATTTATGAGCCTTTGGATGTTTCCCAGAGCCTTATATAATTCTTTGCAGAGCTCTGTCTCATACTTGGTAGAAAGCCAAAAGGGAAAAAATAATTTAAGCAAATGTTTTCCATTAATATGTTATTTTTAGAGAAACGAAGGATTAATCCTGAGGGCTTAGCAAAACACGAATACTCAGAAAGTATTTGTCTATTTCTGTATGTATTTGAGTAGAAGTTTACAGGATACAAAACAATGGAGCATCAAGACACAGACGGGACATGAAGCAAGGCCTGTTGAATATGTCTTAAGCTGTGAACTGGTGTGGCTTTTACAAATCAAAAATTTAATGGGGCACCTGGCTGGCTCAGTCAGTAGACCATGCGATTCTTGATCTCGGGGTGGTAAGTTTGAGCCCCACAATGGGGGTAGAGTTTACTTAAAAGAAAAAGAATTTATTGTATTTATTAGTGTAGGTGGATGTGTATTTTCACTTCATGGTTGTATTAGTTTCCTATTGTTACTATAACAAATTTCCACAAATTTGGTGGCTTAAAGCAATGCAGATTTATTCTCATAACTCTGGAGAGTCAAAAGTCTGAATTCAAGGTGTTGGCAGGGATGCATTCCTTTTGGAGGCTTCGGGGGAGAATCTGTTTCCTCACCTTTTCCAGCTCCCTATAGCTGCCCTCATTCCTTAACCTGTAGCCCCTTCCTCCAACTTCCAAGCCAGCAGCTTAGCATTTTCTCTTCTTTCTGACCTCCTGCTTCCCTCTTACAAAGGCTCTTGTAAGTACATCAAGGCCACCTGAATGATCCAGAATAATCTCCCCCTCTCAAGATCCTCACATTAATCACATCTGCAAAATCCCCTCCACTATGTAAGGTAACATATTCACAGGTTCTGGGGATAGGACGGGGACATCTTTTGGGGTGGCTATTTCGCCTACCACATTACAATGTTTATTCCTGCATGATGGGATTATGGGAGATTTTTGTTTTCTTTCATTATCTGTATTTTCTTTTTTCTAAAGTCAACATGTATCATTTGTATAATATTTAAAAGGGGATTTGCTGGGACGCCTGGGTGGCTCAGTCGGTTAAGCATCTGCCTTCAGCTCAGGTCATGATCCCAGGGTCCTGGGATCGAGTCCCACATCGGGCTCCTTGCTCAGCGGGGAGCCTGCTTCTCCTTCTGCCTGCCGCTCCCCTGCTTGTGCTCTGACAAATAAATAAAATCTTTTAAAAATAAATAAACAAAATAAAAGGGGTTTTCTATTAGAGTGACAAAAGTGTTCTAAAATCGGGTTAGGGTGATGGTTACCCAACTCACTACATTTACTAAAAGTCACTGAGTTGGGGATGCCTGGGTGGTGCAGTCGGTTAAGAATCCGACTCTTGGTTTCGGCTCAGGTCACCATCTGAGGGTCGTGGGATCAAGCCCTCTGTCGGGCTCTGTGCCCAGCACGGAGTCTGCTTGAGATTCTCTCTCCCTCTCCCTCTGCCCCTCCAGCTCATGCTCTCTCTCTTTAAAATAAATAAATAAATCTTTAAAAGTCACTGAATTGTACACTTAAAATGGATAAATTTTATGGCATATAAATTATACCTCAATAAAACTGTTAAAAAACAAAAAACAAAAAGGGGGAGGTTTGCAATATACATTCAAATGGCTCCACAACAACAGCAACAAACAAAAAAACGTAATTAGAGAAAATAAACACAGCAAGATGTTAACAGTTGATGAATCTAAGAGTTCATCTCACAGTTCTTTCAAATTTGGCGTAGGTCTAAGAATTTCCAAATAGGAAAATGGACAGTGGAGACAAGAGGAAAGAACAGACCATTTCTAGAAACCAAAGCTATTTGGACATTCAAGTCTTTAGTGGGACTTCAGCTTCCACATTTTGGCCCTCAAGAAGCCCTGACTGCTTGGAAGCAGCCAGCACTCACCTCTTCCTTCCTCTCCATAGCCGAGGTGAGGGGGAACCACAATCCTCCGCTTCTCGCCGATGCAAACACCCAGCAGACCTTCATCCATGCCAGCAATCACGTAGCCCTGCCCAATGTACGTGTCAAAGGTGCGGTTCCGTGAGTAGCTAGAAAGAAGGAAAGAAAGAGGTTCCTCACAACCAACACCACAGCAGCTGGGTACGTTAGTTGGCACCACAAGGCAACAGGAAGGCAGAGCATCCAGACCCTGGAATAGGCTGAAACTCAGAACGTGAGGACACAGCCTGGAAACACACTCCCCTGAGAACCCACATTCCCAAGAACTCACACACACAAAGTGGGAGGAGCTGTGAACAAAAACACTCCCAGAAACAAGCCCTCCATCCCTCTGGCTTGGTCAGGTTATGGAGGGGAAGCACGTGACAAGAAGCAACCACATAGAAATGCAGCTACTATACACTGGACTGTGCTCGGTAACCGGGTCAAGTTAATGCAAAAAGCATCCAGGGTGGCCCTTATTAGAAACTAAGAATCTGTCACAAGGACAATGTCTCCAGTATCTAAAGAAGAGAATATCTGTATATATGAGAGAGAATATTTGGATTGCCATAAAAGTAACACAAATACAGAGAGCAATTCAACTCTGCAGTCCCTACCAGAGCCTGGATGGCTCTTCCTACTGTAATCCCTGCTCACCAAGCGACCTTCTGGTGAGTTACTTGGGTTTCCCAAGTGCCACTGGCAGGAGGCCCAAGCATTCTGCTCAGGGGAGAGATCCAGCCTTTGTATAAACTGCCAACTGAATCCAATTCCTGTGAGTTTGGTGAGGACAGCAATCAATTACCCAAAGCCAGATGTTTCTAGAATAAAATAATAAAACTTAATATGCCACGTCTACTACCAAAGTCTGAACCACAGTGATCTGCACTCATGTGGCAAAAAGCCTGTCCTGAAAGAGCCAGTCCGTTCCACCATTACCTCAAACACAGCCAAAGGATGACTGCCTCAGAGACGACGGCCAGCCGAGTGGGGCCAGGGGGATGAAAAGACTGAGCTGTGAGGGGTTCTCCCTCCTCAGTAGCCCTCAGAGACCAAACACAAAGCCAAGGGCCGTGAAAAATGACAATACTGATGATTCTCCTCACCCAGGAAGCCGATCATCTACATAGCCCCCCAGAAGAGGCTATGGAGAAATACCCTTTCCCCCACATTGTGGAGTTCCAGCCCTCAGCCCCTCACATGGGCCAGGAAGGCCAGGATGAGAACACAGCCAAGGAAGGCAGGCTTGGCCCCCTAACATTCTCTCACCTTCCCCTGGTTACTAGCTCTCTGGCCAGTACTTGGAGATCATCAGCATTCAGGAAAGAGGAGGACACCTCCCAGATGGGGTTCCTTATAAAGGGACACTAAGCAGGGGGAGATGGCAGGTGCCTCAGAGAAGGTTGAGCCACTGGATGAAGCAGCAAAGGTTCCATGGGGTTGGGGGAGACAGCAGACACTGAGGAGGCGGGATCTGCACAGAGGAAAGCACTGGGGTGACAGTGAGGCCAAGGCCAAGAGGCAGGAAGAGCCTCAGAAGACAAGAACAAAGGAGCAGAGTGGCCATGAAATGTAGAGAACTTCGAACAGAAGACGAGAACAAAGGAGCAGAGTGGCCATGAAATGTAGAGAACTTCGAATAACTTTAAAAGAGGGCTTAAATGGGAATCCATCATGTTCCCCAGGGGGAAAACTGAGAACTGGAAAGTTGTCACTGCTCCCCCAAACTAACTTATGAATTTTGAAACAATTCCAATCAAAATCCGAGTGGTGTGTATGGGGGAGGAGAGGAACTCAAAAATTAATCTGGAAAAAAAAAATTTTAAATGATGTTTTGAGGGGCGCCTGGGTGGCTCAGTCTGTTGAGTGTCCTACTCTTGATTTCACCTCAGGTAATAGCCTCGAGGTCATGAGATAGAGCCCCCATCAGGCTCCATGCTCAGCAGGGAGTCTGCTTCTCTTTCTCCCTCTGCCCCTCCCCCTACTTGTGTTCTCTCTAAAATAAATAAATTTTTTAAATGAATGAATGAATGAATAAATAAAATTATGTTTTGGGGGCACCTGGTTGACTCAGTCAGGACAGCATGCAACTCTTGATCTCAGGGTCATGGGTTTGAGCCCCACATTGTGGGTAGAGATTACTTAAAAAAAAACAAAAAGCCACAAAACTTAAAAATGCTGTTTGGAAGGTACAGGATATAGCAAGCTCTCATTCCTGTAAAAAATTAAACGGAGAGAATGTAAGTATTTCACTGTATATGTGTGGAAGACCTATGAAATTAAAAACACTGGCTCCCTGTGGAGAGAGAAGTACTTGAGTTTGAGCCTCACAATGGGTATAGAGATTATTTTTAAAAAATTAAAATCTTGGGACGCCTGGGTGGCTCAGTCGGTTAAGTGTCTGCCTTCGGCTCAGGTCATGATCCCGGGGTCCTGGGATCGAGCCCCGCATTAGGCTCCCTGCTCAGCGGGGGGCCTGCTTCTCCCTCTGCTGCTCTGCCTGCCCCTTCCCGTTTGTGTGTGTGCGCTCTCTGACAAATAAATAATCTTAAAAAAAAAATTTAAAATCTTCCAAAAAAAAAAAAGTCACATTTTAGACAAGGGAAAAATAGTTTTCAGTAAAGGGTGTTTGAAAAACTAGCTAGCCATCTGGAAAAACATAAAATTAGATCCTTATTGTCACACTGAATACCACAATAAATTCCAGATGGACTGAAGATTTAAACATGAAAGATTTATGAACATGGAGAGACATTGTGGAAGGTTATTAATATTTACCTCAGGGGACTAAAAGGGCTAATGGGAAATTATTACATTTTATTACACATCTTTGTATTGTTTCACTTATACAATAAGAACCTACTACTTTTCTTTAAGTAGGCTCTATGCCCAACATGGAGTCTGAACTCACAACCCCGAAATCAAGAGTCACATGCTCTACCAACCGAGCCAGCCAGGCACCCAAGAACATAATACTTTTTAAAATAGAAATTTTAATAAAGAATATTTTAAAGGATAAAAATATAAAACCATTAAAGGGGCTTGAGGAAAATATAGACAAATGTTTATATACTCTAGAGGAACAGATTTTTTATTTCTAGCAAGTCCCCAAAGACAGAATATATAATAATTTATATAAGAATAGAGGACACCATAAAGGAGAAGGTAAATGTATTTAACAACATAAAAAGTTTACATTTAAATAGGTCCAAAATCACAATAAGCAAAATAAAAATGCGAATAAACACAGAATATGCTTTTGACAATACACAGTCATCAGTGGGTTACTATCTTTAATGTACAGAGGTCTTCTACCTTCAAATCAATAAGGAAAGGACAAATACTAATACCTTCAACATAAAAACAGGCAAAAGATACGAACAGATAAATCACAAAAGAAGATATACAAGGGGCGCCTGGGTGGCTCAGTTGGTTAAGCGACTGCCTTCGGCTCAGGTCATGATCCTGGAGTCCCTGGATCGAGTCCCACATCGGGCTCCCTGCTCGGCAGGGAGCCTGCTTCTCCCTCTGACCCTCCCCCCTCTCATGTGCTCTCTCTCTCTCATTCTCTCTTTCTCAAATAAATAAATTCTTTACAAAAAAAAAAAAAGAAGATATACAAATGGTCTAGTAATAAACATTTGAAACAATTTCAACCTCAACAGCGATCAAGAAATTCAGATTAAAACTATAAGGTTCCATTTTTCTCCTATAAATTGGCAAAGATAATTTAAAAATGATTCTCAGTGTTACCAAGTTTGAGGAAATGGAGCACTTTTAGACAGTGATGGGGAATAAAACCTTCCTTGAGGACAACTTCGTTGTGTATATCAAAAACTATAAAAATACATGTAACCTTTGACCCAGAGATTCTTCTAGAAATCCATCCCAAGGAAACAATCTTACATAGATTTAGCTGCAAAAATAATTACCGCAGCCCTACTTAGAATGTTGAAAGGTAGAAAACAACAGATGGTGACTCTACGTATCATGATAAGCACTGAGCAATGTGTAGAATTGTTGAATCACTAGGTTGTACACCTGAAGCTAATATAACTGTATGTCAACTATGCTTCAATAACAAAGGATAGAAAACAGTTGGGATTGATTACCTAAATTAAGGCAAATCCATATAATAGGATATTACATAGCTATCAGGATGGATTAGATCCCAATGCACTAAAATGGAAAGCTTTTTTAAAACCTAATAAAATTGTGGTTCCTGGGGCACCTGGGGGGCTCAGTCATTAAGCGTCTGCCTTCGATTCAGGTCATGATCCCAGAGTCCTGGGATCGAGTACCGCATCGGGCTCCCTGCTCCACAGGAAGCCTGCTTCTCCCTCTCCCCCTCCCCCTGCTTGTGTTCCCTCTCTCGCTGTCTCTCTGTCAAATAAATAAATAAAATATTACACACACACACACACTTAAGTTCAGGGAGGTCAAACGCTGTCCAAAGTCACCACACACCGGGACGAGAACCCAGGTTTCCTGGCACCAAGTCTGTTCTGTTCTCATACTACCACCCGGACCTCAGTTCTGGCCACTTCCCATCCCGGATGCCATAGCTGGCTTCATACTTGGATAGCGGAGCACAGCTGTAGGGACGGTGGAGGGGAGGCTGAGTCTCGCCTGTTTTCCTGTAGACTTATATCCCACAGACCCCAAGAAGGAGACTGTTCTAACAGCCTCTGAAGGAATTCAATGTCAGAAAACAAAGCTATGTTGGAGATGAAAATACTAACTACAAATCAGCACTGACAAAGTATTCAGATAATGGTCCAGCCAGAGGTAGACTGTATTTAATAAGACGCTCTGATGAGTGAAGGCTCCAGTTGTTTCCTTACCTGGAATCAAAGAAGGTGCCATCCAGAAGGGTGCCATTGTAATGATACCTGAGAAAGTCCCCACTTTGACTTCGCCGCTCACAGTTTTCTGGGACTACCTTATTCTCAATGGAAATGCCATCCTTGGGGTTATGGAGGTCCAGTAACGCAACATCAAACACCAGGGATGCCTGTCCAGGAATGTCTTTCCCTAGAGAAGAATGAAGGAAGATGATGAAATCAGGACACAAGATTTAGGAAGTACTTTTTTTTTTTTTTTTAAGATTTTATTTGTGGGGCGCCTGGGTGGCTCAGTCGTTAAGCGTCTGCCTTCGGCTCAGGTCATGATCCCAGGGTCCTGGGATGGAGCCCCACATAGACCTCCCTGCTCCGCGGGAAGACTGCTTCTCCCTCTCCCACTCCCCCTGCTTGTGTTCCCTCTCTCTGTCAAATAAATACATAAAATTAAAAAAAAAAAAGTAATTAAAAAAAATTTTATTTGTTAATTTGTCAGAGAGAGAGAGAGCACAAGCAGGGGGAGCCGGCAGGCAAAGGGAGAAGCAGGCTCCCTGCTGAGCAGGAAGCCTGATGCGGGGCTCAATCCCAGAACCCCAGGATCATGACCTGAGCAGAAGGCAGATGCTTAATGGACTGAGCCACCCCGGTGCCCCCCTAGGAAGTACTTTTAACAACAACTCAACTCCCACTGTGTCGATGTTACTCATTCCTTGAAGTTTCCAAGTCAAGGAAATAAATGTTCTTTCCCATGCTGGGTGGTCCCCCCTGGTGTCCAACTATGTTCTGTCACCATTGTGTCCATGGTGCCCAACTGTGAGCTGGCGGATATGATCTGAAGCCTGACTTCTTCAGAAAAATGAGCAAACTAGTATTAATGACATGCGAGAAACTACTACAACCGTATTTTCTATGCTTGTGCTGACAAATCAAGGCTCTATGTGGGTGGTTATGCACCCACATGCAAACCCAAATACATGCCTCTGTGGGTTCCTGTTTGTGTACAAATGCAAATCAGACATTTAAAGGCATAAATTCTAAACCTTGGACCTGGTTCTACAGAATACTACACAGATTTGTTCTTTGGAACCAACAGCCCAATTTTTTTGAAAAGGCAAAATGCAAAATTCAATTTATTAAGTACATCCAAAACAAGATATAAATAAAATTAAAGCTAGCTAAGAGGGAAAAAATGGCACCCACAATGCAAAATATAAGTCCTCAAACTGCTTCTATCTCACTTCTAGATGGTACTGCTTCTTTTGGATGCTCCCAACAGTGGGGACTTCGTGAATATCCGCAAAATGATCATCTACATGAAGAGATTATTGGGTACTAGCTCCTCAAGCAAAGATCAACATCAAGCAAAAATAACTCAATCCAGTCCTTTGAGATAAAGGAAGTTAACTGACAAACCACCTGCCTCAACACTCTTACCTGCCATTTGTTATACCTTGCAAAGGAGTAGGCCTGGGCAAGTGAATGACACAGCACATCAAGCCTGAGTTCCTTCAATTGGCTCCTTGGCAGAGCCCACCCCCTCCCTTTCCCCTCAGGGGAATAACAAAATCTGCTGAAAGTGGCTGCTGAGTCAGCCTCTGGAATGTAAGGTGTGGTCAATCCCCAAAGTGTGTGTATGGGTGTGTGTGTAACAGAATATGAATCTTTTATACTTTTCTGTAGTTTTTAATTTGGGAGAAAAAAGAAAGCCTTAAAAGTAACTCCAGGGCGCCTGGGTGGCTCAGTTGGTTAAGCGACTGCCTTCGGCTCGGGTCATGGTCCTGGAGTCCTGGGATCGAGTCCCACGTCGGGCTCCCTGCTCAGCAGGGAGTCTGCTTCTCCCCCTGACCCTCCCCACTCTCATGCTCTCTCTATCTCATTCTCTCTCTCAAATAAATAAATAAAATCTTAAAAAAAAAAAAAAAAAGTAACTCCAGAGTTGAAATTTTTCTAGCATTATCATGTACTAATTGAATATTTGGTTTTTAAATAACAACTTTATCATGATATAATTTCTATACCATACATATTCACCTACTTAAAGTTATACCTGGGGCACCTGGGTGGCTCAGTAGGTTAAATGTCTGACTCTTGATTTTGGCTCAGGTCACGATCTCAGAGTTGTGAGATCGAGCCCCTCGTCAGACTCGTGCTGGGTGTGGAGCCTGCTTAAGATTCTCTGTCTCCCTCTCCCTCTGCCCCTCCCCACCCTCTCTTAAATAAATAAACAAACACAGTTACACCTGGATAGCTGAGCACAGTATTAAATAATAAATATTTCAAATAAGCTATTTTAAATATTCAATACATTAAGTATTTATTTAAAATAAATAATATTCCTCAAATTAGGCCAGGCATCTAGTTTTATTATGTATGATGTATGCATCTGGATGACATCAGAAGGATTTAAGAGCCAAGGGAAATGAACTTCTACTGGCTAAGGATGAGACCACCAGAGTATCAATCAGAATAACAACATGTCTTGGGGAGGGGCGAATTAAGACATATTTACAGCAGTTGTTTTCAAATTTTATTTTTCTTTTAGCAAGGAATCCCCACCCCTGCTTTTTGAAGGACTGTCTGCAGATCCTCAGCAATAAAAGAGGAGGTGGACAGGGGAGAAGACCGAGCCCCATTTCCTCCTCTCTCCTCCTGCTCTGTAGATATACACGGCCAGGAAACATAGCTTGGAAAACATTACGTTAGGGTTATTCTAAGTCCAGTATCACAGTCAGTAAACTTAAACGCATCATGTTTCCATTTTAATTCTTTTTTTTTTTTTTTTAAAGATTTTATTTATCTATTTGACAGAGAGAGAGACAGCGAGAGCAGGAACACAAGCAGGGGAAGTGGGAGAGGGAGAAGCAGGCTTCCAGCCAAGCAGGGAGCCCAATGTAGGACTCGATCCCAGAACCCCGGGATCATGACCTGAGCCAAAGGCAGACGCCCAACGACTGAGCCACCCAGGCGCCCTCCATTTTAATTCTTAACTACATATACCTGCTTGTTTAAATGCCAGGAGGTTCTCCTTGTTGTGTTAGCCTGTCAGTGTGATTAAATATGCCTGAAATTAAAATATGAGTAACTGCGAAGTTCCATTTACCAGCCAATATTCTGTTTTCTCCCTTCAAAAAGGACACTAGTTCGAATTAATGTTTTTTTTCCAACATGATGCTTTGCATCTGTCCAGAGGGAACGAATGTCACAGGTAGAACCCACTGTGGAGGTACAAATTGGGGGGCAGGGGGATGGCAATTCTGGTATCATATACTAAATTTCTACCTTGAGATCTATAACCTTTGGACTTTCTAGTTCAAATCTCATTTCACAGATGGGAAAATGCAGGTGGGAGAGGCTGGTGCCCAAGGTTACAGCTTATGAGGCAGTGGCAGATGCTTTACTTATGAATGCCAATGACCATGAATAAGTGGAAGTTTCCACAATTCAGTGATGAGACGGTAGATGATTTAGACTAGCACTGCCCAACAGAACTTTCTACAGTGATGGAAATGCTCTGTATCTGCACTGCCCAGGATAGTAGCCCTCAGCAACATGTGGCTCTTAAGTACAAGAAATGTGGCAGTGTGGCTAAGGCACAGAATTTTAGATTTTACTTAATTTTAGTTTATTTTAAATTTAACTATAAAGAGCCCTATGTCATTAGTGCTACTCTATTGGACAGTGCAAGTCTAGACCAAAAGGTCTGGTAGGTTTCATGTGGTAAGTTGAATTCATCACAGCAATAAAAATAAGGACAGATGAGGGGCGACTGGCTGGCTTAGTCGGAAGAGCATGCGACTCTTGATCTTAGGGTCGTGAGTGGGGACCCAACGTTGGGTATAGAGATTACTTAAAAATAAAATCTTTAGGGGTGCCTGGGTGGCTCAGTCGTTAGGCGTCTGCCTTCGGCTCAGGTCATGATCCTGGGGTCCTGGGATCGAGCCCCGCGTTGGGCTCCCTGCTCAGTAGGGAGCCTGCTTCTCCTTCTCCTCCCCGCTCATGCTTTCTGTCACTATTTGTCTCTCTCTCTCTCACATAAATAAATACAATCTTAAAAAAAAAAAAATAAAATCTTTAGGGGTGCCTGGGTGGCTCAGTGGGTTAAGCATCTGCCTTCAGCTCAGCTCATGATCCCAGGGTCCTGGGATCGAGCCCTGAGTCAGGCTTCCTGCTTAGCAGAAGTCTGCTTCTCCCTCTCCCTCTGCAGCACCCCCTGCTTGTGGTCTCACCCTCGCTCTCTCTTAAATAAACACATAAAATATTTTAAAATAAATAAATAAAATATTAAAAAAAAAAAAGGACAGACGAGAGTAGCTTGAAGAATGAGAAAGACTTACCATCTCCATCTTCTCCATAGGCCAGGAAAGGAGGTATGGTGATGATGCGCTTTTCCCCCACACACATCCCCAACAGCCCTTTATCCATTCCAGGAATCAGCCAGCCAATGCCCACATATGTGTCATACGTTTTCATGCGATTATGACTGAAAACCAATGAGAAAGGGGGAAAGTTCCATGCTACTGAGGGTGTTTCCAACTCATTCCTCAATAAGGCTTTAAGTACCCACTTATCAGCTAAATAGTGAAACTATACCCATCCCTGACGACAGGCATTTTTGGATCTTTGTTCCCAAAGACAGCAGAAGTCCTCAAAGTTAGAAGAAATGAAAATCGTGTAATTAAATCACAGTGATTCAGAAAACTAGGCCTGCTACTCTATCTAACCAAATACACTATAACAACAGGAAAGCCCTAAGGGTTCACTGTTCTCTAGCTTAGCACCTTACTCCTAGCACTTGTCCATAGCTTCATAAACATTCAGGCTTCCCCTCTTCCTTCCATGGGAAAACTATAAAAATGGACCCAAAAAATGCATCAACCTACTTGGAAATAGGGCCCTTCACTTAATGATGAGCTCCCAAGACAGTTAATTTAGATAAACACTGTTCTTACGTTTCTGTAAAATGTATTAAAATTTTGATTCTGGTTTTACGGAGCATGACACATTAACCAAAAGCCATGAGTGAAGGAGTTGACATTAATGGAAATTGGGAAGAGTCTCCCTTCTGGTTTCTCCACGGGCATAAAAAGCAGGGGAGACAGAAGGAACTAAGGGGCATTTCACCGATACTACTTGGAATGGCGGCACTTACCTTGAATCAAACAGTGTCCCATCCAAGAACGTTCCATTGTAGTGGTACCTTACAAAATCAGACACCTGGATGGTCCGAGGGCAACTGGGAGGTGTGAAATAAGTGTGAACCTGAACTTGATCTTCAGAATTCCAAATGTCCATCAGGAGTACATCAAAATGAAGAACTGAATCTGGGGGGATCACACCAGCTAAAAATTAAAGAGAATTTGCACTGAGAAGCTGCTGCCTTTCAGGCCAGACGAATAAACACCTAGGATGCTGCCCAGGTGTTCAAGGGAGTCACTGAACAATTCCAAAATGGGTCATGCTCCCTCTCCCTCTTTCCTCCAAATAAAATTGAAAGAAATGAGAAAAAAATGGCCTTCCTCTCAACAAGGGTGACATTCAATTCACCTGTGTTAATAACAACTTCTTTTATATCTAGAAGAAATGAACCAAAGATGAAATTTTAGCTCTGTGTGTGTGTGCGTGCGTGTGTGTGTTCACTGCTTCTCACTGTCCTTGATTTAAAGCTTCTGAAGATTCTCTGATCTGCCTGACTGAATACCCTTCAAATGTTCTGGTTGTTTCTGCAAATGTGTTTACAAACATGGTACAAAAACTTACAAACTCCTTCACTTCCATAGGCAAGCTTTGGGGGGATCTTCACAAAGCGCCTCTCATTTACACACATCCCAACCAGAGCTTGGTCCATGCCTGCAATCAGTTGTCCTTTTCCCACAAACACGTTGAAAGTGGAGTCTCTGTCATAGCTGAAGACCCAAGAGGTAGAGAAAAAGAAAAGTGTAAGTTAATCCTTCCCTTAGTGAAACCAAACAGTGAAAATGTACCCATGGACAGAGTGAGGTCACTGGAAAGCAAAAACAGCCTGGAGAGGAGTTACCGACACAGGAAATGTCCTCACTAACGGTAGTTCGTTGGCTGAAATTTTTAAATTACTTTGAACATTGCCAGCAAATCTAGTTAGATAAGCAACCTTCCTTATATATATCATTTTGCAAAGTAGCTACCAATACTTCCACTAAAAAAGTTTATTCCATTTCTATGTGATTGGTATTTAAAAGCAAGAACATAAGATACTAATGCTCCAGTTAACATATATATCTGATTGTTCTTTTTTTTTCCTTAAGTCTGTAAGTTAAAGACGCAGCATGGTGTAGCATAAAGGAAACTTAAACTCTCTTAAACTGTTTCCTCCACCGCAATATGGGAATAACAATAAGAGCCATCCCAAGATCTATACAATATCACTGTGCTCGCTTTGGCAGCACATATACCAAGATCTATACAATATTACAATCTGAAAAGTGCTCAGAAAACCTCAGTTATGTCAATATTACTATAATTATTACAGGTAATGGGAAGTCTGATACAGTCTTGAAATCACAAACATATGTGATTTAAAGGCTGACTGGTGATGGCCTTAGGTTGGAAGATAAATAATGGAACTGTGGCCAACATCCACGCTCTCATCCTTTTTAATGTCAAATTCTGCATCCAACAAGGGTTTGCCTATTAGGAGACTGTGCTAGGTGCTTTGAAGGATATAAAAAAGTCTAAGGCATGGCTCTTGCCTATTAAAAAAAAAAACCTAGCAGAGATACCCAGAGGGTTTCAAATACTGTTTAAGAAAATAACTACAGGGCTTGGTTTATAATAATGAAACACTGGAAATAACTTAGAAATTTCAAAGCTATGGCACTGATTGCATTTAAGGCAAGGTCATATAATAAAACACTCAATGGCCATTTAAAAATACCAGATTTATATCCATTGGCACAGAAGGACATATATAGTAACAGAGAAGTGTGGATTACAGAGCCACAGTATCAAATAATTCTATTTTGAATTTATATATATAGACACATATGAAAAAATCCACTAGGTGATACATAAAAACATTAATAATGGTAATCTATAAGTAGGGGATTTCGGGTGGTTTAATTCTCTCTTAATTTTCAAAATGATCATGTCATACTCATGTAAGAAAATATTAAGAACTGCTGGGGGGCGCCTGGGTGGCTCAGTCGGTTAAGCGACTGCCTTCGGCTCAGGTCATGATCCTGGAGTCCCGGGATCGAGTCCCGCATCGGGCTCCCTGCTCGGCAGGGAGCCTGCTTCTGCCTCTGACCCTCCCCCCTCTCATGTGCTCTCTCTCTCTCATTCTCTCTGTCTCAAATAAATAAATAAATAAAATCTTTAAAACAAAAAAAAAAGAAAGAAAATATTAAGAACTGCTGGGGGGCGCCTGGGTGGCTCAGTCGGTTAAGTGTCGCACTCTAATTCTGGCTCAGGTCATGGTCTCAGGGTCGTGGGATGGAGGACCACATCAGGCTCCGCGCCCAGCATAGAGTCTTCTTGAGATTCTTTCCCTACCTCTCCCTCTGCCCCTCCTGCCACGCTCTCTGTCTCTCTCAAATAAAAAAATAATAATAAAATAAAATAAAAAAGAGCTGTTGGAATTTACCTCGTAGCCCTTCATTTGATAAAATACTTCCTCATTTTCCCTAATGAACAGCTTGGAAGAGCAGCACATTCTATATCACCACCCATCAGGGCAGCTTCCTCAGACCTGCCCCTTTTTTTCTTCCTCCTCCTAGTTTTACAACTCATTTTAATAGCCTTCCTTTCGCAGGGTCAGGGAAAAGAAAGCAAGACTCCAAGTTCAGGTCAGCAAGCCAGAGGACAAAAACACATGCTCAGCTTTGTGCCCAAGACAGCTTTACACCTCCACCCTCCACCTCCAGGGACCAACACCCGCCCCCAGGAATGCCAGCTCTTTAATTTCACTTGGCTGGGGACTTGCCATAAACCACCATCCAACTACTGGGTTTATATTAATAATGAACCAGAACTGGAAGCTTCAAAGACATCCTGGGTACAGAACATATGCAAACAGCTACGTTTGTTCCAGGATGGAGCACCCTCCTTTATAAATAAAGGCTGGAAACCTCTTTATAAATAAATCTTTCATCCATGGAACCTGAATACAGTTCCCAAATTTAATAAGAGTTTTTAATAATAACTACCACTTAGAGAGTGTTTATTATGTGTGGGGCACGGTGGCAAACTAAGCTTTTCCACATGCTATTCCCATTTAATCATCACACAACACTTCAAGGTGGGTGCTGATGCTCAGGCACCTTGGAGGTGACAGGCTAACAGTGTTAGCCAAGTGGGGGGAAAGCTAGAACCCAGGTCTATCTGACCCTTAACCTCCTAGCGCAGGGCCTGCCCCCTAGGTGGTATATAAAAACTGTCGTTGCCTTGCAGTATTCATATCTTCATCTGACTGCCTAAGCAGAGTGCTAAAAACAAAAATACACCTTTCTGAAAGAATAGTTATAATTTACATATGTGAGAAACTAACAATGCAAGACTGGTCTTATCTCCTGCTTAAAACTGACCATCTGGAAAAATAAAGTTCTGACTAAATCTCTGCTGATGAGCACAACTGCCACAAATTCATATGCAGTGTCAAGCCCAGAACTGGTTATGAAAATTATTTCTGCAAGCGCTGGAATGAGCACTTAATATAGCCTGTCCCCGTATCTGGCTGATTTATACCTTTTGCAGACGTCCCAGTTGAGGTCCTGCAAGAAACAGATGATACACCCAAACTAGGCAGCTCCAGGAAAGTTTAATGAAGGGGCTGTGTGCAAAGGAGTGTGCAGGGTACAGAGAACACAGGAGCAATGTGGTTATCTCTGGTGACAAGTAGAAAGTGCATTGTCAGACCTGGGCTTGAAGGATCCAGGGACAGAGAAGGTTCAGGGCCAGCTGACAGAGGCTTAGCTGGGCCCTCTAGTCTAGGGACACAAATGGTGGAGACTCAGGGAGTCAAGGGAATAAATATCTCACTCTCCTCCCTCTGATCTCCCGCTGCTACCCCACTGGCTGAACCCAACCAGGAGCCAGATGACGAGGGGGTCACTGATATAACCCATACTAAGTACATGTAATTCATACAGCCTCATAGAGCAAAAAGCAAGTAGATCAGAAGGAGAGGGGACCTAGAAAGGCAAATGGAAATCACCTAGCACATCCAACACCCCCCTTTCCTCCCCATCAGCTTGTTTTTCTCCCCTGTTCATTCACTGCTGTAAACCCTTCGATTGCTTCTACTTTCTCTTGCCCCAAGGGGGTGATGAGGTGGCTGCAGCATCCTCTGATGATGCCCTTCCCGTTCACTGGCCCAAGGATCACTAAGACAGGAGACATCACATAAAACCCATCATATGCAAGTCATTAAACCGTCTACACATGAGCACGCATGATCGTGCAGCATATTCCTCAGGATGAGTAACTACCTCCATGGCTGCATTCCTGAAGCGTAAATACTGTGGCTCTATTTCTAAACATAGGTTTCAATCTGCAGTGATGGTGAACTTTTTTTTTTATTCTTATGTTAATCCCCATACATTACATCATTAGTTTTAGATGTAGTGTTCCATGATTCATTGTTTGTGCATAACACCCAGTGCTCCATGCAGAATGTGCCCTCCTCAATACCCATCACCAGGCTAACCCATCCTCCCACCCCCCTCCCCTCTAGAACCCTCAGTTTGCTTTTCAGAGTCCATCGTCTCTCATGGTTCGTCTACCCCTCCGATTTCCCCCCCTTCAGCTACCTTCTTCTTCTTCTTTTTTTTTTCTCTTAACATATATTGCATTATTTGTTTCAGAGGTACAGATCTGAGATTCAACAGTCTTGCACAATTCACAGCGCTTACCAGAGCACATACCCTCCCCAGTGTCTATCACCCAGTCACCCCATCCCTCCCACCCCACCCCCCACTCCAGCAACCCTCAGTTTGTTTCCTGAGATTAAGAATTCCTCATATCAGTGAGGTCATATGATACATGTCTTTCTCTGTTTGACTTATTTCACGCAACATAATACCTTCCAGTTCCATCCACGTCGTTGCAAATGGCAAAATCTCATTCCTTTTGATGGCTGCATAATATTCCATTGTGTATATATACCACTTCTTCTTTATCCATTCATCTGTCGATGGACATCTTGGCTCTTTCCACAGTTTGGCTATTGTGGACAATGCTGCTATAAACATCGGGGTGCATGTACCCTTTCGGATCCCTACTTTTGTATCTTTGGGGTAAATACCCAGCAGTGCAATTGCTGGATCATAGGGTAGCTCTATTTTCAACTTTTTGAGGAACCTCCATACTGTTTTCCAGAATGGCTACACCAGCTTGCATTCCCACCAACAGTGTAGGAGGGTTCCCCTTTCTCCGCATCCCTGCCAACATCTGTCATTTCCTGACTTGTTAATTTTAGCCATTCTGACTGGTGTGAGGTGGTATCTCATTGAGGTTTTGATTTGGATTTCCCTGATGCCAAGCGATATTGAGCACTTTTTTATGTGTCTTTTGGCCATTTGGATGTCTTCTTTGGAAAAATGTCTGTTCATGTCTTCTGCCCATTTCTTGATTGGATTCTTTGTTCTTTGGGTGTTGAGTTTGATGGGTTCTTTATAGATTTTGGATACTAGCGATGGTGAACTTTTAAAAGAATACATGTCTGGGCACCTGGGTGGCTCAGTTGGTTAAGTGTCTGCCTTCGGCTCAGGTCACGATCCCAGGGTCCTGGAATCGAGTTCCGTGTCAGGCTCCCTACTTGTGTGCCTCTCCCTCTGCCTCTCACCCCTCACTCGTGCTCTCTTGCTCATTCTCTCTCTCTTAAATAAATAAAATCTTTAAAAAAAAGAAGAAGAAGAACATATGTCATGGGGAGCCTGGCTGGCTCAGTCAGAAAAGCACTCAACTCTTGATCTTGGGGTCATGAGTTTGAGACCCACACTGGGTGTAGAGATTACTTAAATAAATAAATATTAAAAATAGATAAATAAAAATAAAAGAACATATGTCAAACTGAACATACTTCCTCCCTAGAGTCCCCAAAGCCCATTCCTTCCCCCAAGTTCCTACGCTCCTTTTCGTGAAAAAACAAAAAACAACTTAGGAAAACAGAGAGGAGACCATTGCTGTCAAGAGCTGGCAACAAAATTTTGGAAGATGGAATGGGAACAGAAGTGTAGGATCTGACGTAGTAGGGAAGAAACAGAATCTAGGGGAAGCAGAGAGGACCTGGCCAAGGGGACCTGGCCGTGTGCCACCCTGAGTCTGCAGAGGTGCAGGGTGGAAGGTGGCAGCACAGAGGGAAGCCTGGAGCTTGCAAGTCTGCCTCCATAACAGCTACACCCCACTCCCAGCCCCTGCCCCTCCTAGCAGCTTGGCAACTACAGTTTTAAGCTTTATGGAATTACTCACCTGATTTTAAAAACTCTCTATGTATGCAAAAGTAATATAGGATACTACGTTTAAAAATTAAATTAACTTTTAAAACTTTTGACAAAAATTCATATATGCTTATACTACTTGTTGCTGAGATTATTTAGATCTCAGATCCAGAAACAAAGGAAAAATGGCCATTACAGAAGGGAGGGAAACATGCACGAAATGCCTTGAGGTTAGAACTGAAGTCCTGCTCAGCTACGAGAGGACAGGTCAGCTTGCTCTATATGCCAATTTTAGAATCAGTTTAGACAAATAAAGGCTGAATACGATACTTTCCCCCATCTTTACTGAGGTATAATTGGCAAATAAAAATTGCATCTATTTAAAGTGTATGATCTGATGTTTTGATGATATATGTATACAGTGTGAAATAATCACCACAATCAAGCTAATTCACATATCTCACATAGTTACCATTGTCTTTCCTTTCTGTGGTGAGAACACTTTAGGTTTACCCTGTCAGTAAATTTCAAGTATAAATAAAGTATGCTTAAATTTCAAGTATGCAGTACAATATCATTAATTATATTCACCATGCTATCAATTAGACTGAATTCATTTCTTTGAACATTAAAGAGACTGCCATATGGGGCGCCTGGGTGGCTCATTCGTTAAGCGTCTGCCTTCAGCTCAGGTCATGATCCCAGAGTGCTGGGATCGAGCCCCGGGTTGGGCTCCCTGCTCAGCGGGGAGTCTGCTTCTCCCTCTGCCTGCCACTCCCGC
Organism: Mirounga angustirostris; assembly: GCF_029215605.1. NCBI lineage: Eukaryota > Metazoa > Chordata > Mammalia > Carnivora > Phocidae > Mirounga > Mirounga angustirostris. The sequence goes on from NW_026991720.1 coordinate 43,712,991, forward strand.
TGCTTGTGTTCCCTCTCTCACTGTGTCTCTGTCAAATAAATAAATAAAAATCTTAAAAATAAAAAAAAAATAAAGAGACTGCCATATTTTGAGAATTCATAACAGGAGGGAAGCAAGATAATAAAGATCCAGCCACTGGGCATGGGAACCATGTTTGGGGTGCCTGAAAGTTGGTCTAGTCTCAGGCCAACTCAGATGACTGGCTCGCCTGGGACCTACCTGACAGGAGGACTATGGTTCTGGCAGAGTCATCCCTGAATGGGGCTGAAACATGCACGAAATGCACGAAAGCAGAAACTTACCTCCTAGCTGTTAGTCTCCCTCTGAGATGACCCAGGTAAGATGCAACACCTTCCCCTGGCTGAGTTCCACCACTTAGCCCACATGCAGACTTGAAAAATCTGACTTTTCTGCCTCCCACCTCTCTCCCCACACCACATGCTCTCAAAGGTGACTCTGGGCTCCCAGACTCTTTGCCCAAGATTATTTCCCCCAAACAACCACCTCTACCAGCTGCTAACTAGCCGTGGCGGGGGGAAAAGGCAAGCCGTTAATGAACTGGCTAACTATCAGCCGTTAATAAACTATCGGCCACCAAATGGAAAAATGAAGAACGCTGCAATAGAGGAAAAGAGAGAAGGTGAGGGAGAAGAGACGAAGGAGTAAGAATGAAGAGGAGGGAAAGAACACATCCATTCTTGCCTCCAAAGAGGATCACACCCTGAAATGCGAGCAGTTGGCACGTTAAAATATCATTAAGAGAAAAACTGTGCAAAGCAAAGTGAAATCATTCCACAGCTATTGTGGATTTTTGTTTTTCAGCAACTGCACAAGTCAAAATATTAGATCTCTATAAATCTTATTCTACACAAGTTCTCAGCCAGTAAAATATAGCCTAATTAAATAATGAATATCAATGCACAGTCGCTCGCAATGACCCATAAATGAAAATTAAAAGCAATGACATTAAGTCTTCACAGGGTATTTGTTTTTGTTTTTGTTTTTTTTTAAAGACAGCCGGCTTTAAGGTTTTATTTATTTGAGAGAGAGAGAGCAAATGCAAGCAGGGGGCAGCTGGAAGAGAGGGGGAAAAAAATCCCAAGCAACCACAGGGCTCCATCTCACAACCCATGAGATCATGACCTGAGCTAAAACCAAGAGTCGGATGTTTAACCAACTGAGCCACCCAGGCGCCCCTGCAGGTGAATGGCCTCAAGAGACCCTAGTAAGTACTGCCTGGAGGCTAGGCTCTTTCCCTAAAGTAGGCAGAGACACACTGGGCTAAAGCGCATCCATAGGAGGAGCTGCTATTCAGATTCACACTTTAAAAGCTCCCTGCCTAAGTGAGCCTTGTCATGACCTGATCCATCGCCCCATCACCACTTAACTTCTCCAGTCCACCCTGACACCATCTGCGGTGCTGCCCAGCTCCCTGGCTCTTCTCAGAACCCATCCTCCAGAAGGGGTGAGGCTTAACACACCTTTCACTCAATACCCACCAGGTATTAACGGTAGGTACTCAACAAATACTTGTTGAATGAATAAATACATAAAATTAAGCAGACCTCTGTTAATAAGTCTTTGATTCTTTTAGAGCAAGAGTTCTCAAAGTGTAGTCCTCAGACCGGCAACCAAAGAATCATCGGGGAACTTAGAAATGCAAATAAATTCTCAGGCCCCACCCAGACCTACCGATTCAGGAACTGGGTAGAACAAGCTCTCCGAGTGATTGTGATGCGTGTACAGTTTGAGCACCACTGTGTTAGAGCATCCCACCCAACAGGGCATGTGGTAGGCACACAAAAATATTTACTGCATATCGGGACCTTGAGGGTCCGCACACAAGCCTGGAGGCTGTGAAGGCACTGACCAGATGCTAGGTTTGCCTGCTAAGGATAACGGGAACATGTTTAATTTCAGTCACCAGAAGGAAATCAGAGCAAGCGAAGAGGCCGTCCCCCTCACCCTTATTGCTAGGAAGGCTATGGAACTCCTAAAACAGCTGAATCAAGAGTAGCTGACAAGGAGCTCCCAAGAGCTGGAGAGTGTGAGCAGGAGCCCCCTGGAAACTCTAGCCTGGAAGCTGCTGTCTTCCTCGGTCTAGAGCAGTAGCCACATGAACAAGCCCATGGAAGTTCCGGAATAAAATGAAACCGCGTCCAAACCAGTGGCCAAGGGCTATAGGGTTGGCAAGTGCAAATGCTCAAAAGCTGAAAAGATACTAACTGCCCCCAAGTGCCAGGCAGAGAGGCAGGAAGAAAGCTCGATTGAAAAGAGAAGCCCTTTGTGGCTTATGACTCTGGTCAGGGTGACAGGCGTTTTCTTCTGAGTAAAACCTCCAAATCAGCAGCCAGAATGCCAGATACCTCAGATTTCTCCTCCTCTACGCTCTTTGGGCAGAAATAGCAAAGTTGTGCCTTAAGGCTTCATAAATTCCCAAAGGAACGGAGGCCCTAGAGAAAAACTCACTCTACTGAAACACCTACTGTGTGTCCTGCCCTTTCCACACCACTGTCCACAATGCAGCCACAAAAACCTCTTATCCCTCACACCCCTGATTAAAATTCTTCAATGGCGGGCGCCTGGGTGGCTCAGTTGGTTAAGCGACTGCCTTCGGCTCAGGTCATGATCCTGGAGTCCCGGGATCGAGTCCCGCATCAGGCTCCCTGCTCGGCGGGGAGTCTGCTTCTCCCTCTCCCACTCCCCGTTTGTGTTCCCTCTCTTGCTGTGTCTTTCTCTGTCAAATAAATAAATAAAATCTTTAAAAATAAATAAATAAATAAATAAATAAAATTCTTCAATGGCTTTCCATTGTCCTAGACAAAGTCCAAATTCCATAGCCGGGCAGAAAGATCTCTCAAAGTTGGGCCCAGCCTTCCTTCCTCTCCAGCCTCCTCCTTTTCCCTGGCCTTTACCTGTCCATCACTCCCCCACCCCCACTCCAAACTCAGGCCCTGGTGAACAGCTTTCACAGCCCCCCACACAAGGCTCCCACCGCCAGGCCTCTGCATCGGCTCTGCCCTCCACCAGCCACATCCTTTCTTCCCTCCACAGCCCTCACCTCTCCGCTCAGCCCTGGTCAATTTTTGTTGCTGTTGTTTGTTTATTTTTTTAAAGATTTATGTGTTTATTTTAGAGAGACAAAGAGAGCATGAGCGAGAGGGGCAGAGGGAGAGGGAGAGAGAATCTCAAGCCGACTCCATGCTGAGCACGGTAGGGCCCCATCTCATGACCCTGACTGAGATCAGGACTTGAGCCGAAACCCAGAGTCAGCCGCTCAACCGCTTGCACCACCCAGGCACCCCAGCCCTGGTCGGTTTTAATCATCTTCAGGTCTTATCCTTGCAAACCTAGAATTCCATCCTGACCACTCTCTCTCTCTCTCTTTCTCTCTGACCCCACGCAACATACAGTTGAGCTTTCTGTGTGTTTCCACAGCTTCTTGCCTTTCTTTCATTATATATATGCATAGACTATGGACCACAGACTATAGACTCTGGCCCTACGCTGCTTAAGTTCAAAACCTCACTTGAAGACTTAGAGGCCAAGTCCCTTGAGCAAATTACTTGAACTTAGTGAGCCTCGGTTTCTTCATCTGTTGTCGAGGTACCTACTTCATTTCATTGTCTTGTGACGTTAATGAATTTATTTGAGATTAAATGAATTCATACATTGAAAGGTATATAGTAAGAACTGCGTGAACTCTACATGTGAGACAAAAGTGTATGCTATTATTCTTTCTGTACATTTCACACTACGTAATTGCCCGGACTATAAACTGTAGGGACAGGGAAGGACAATGTCTTTAGGGGCAGACACACACACTTGCTGATTGGATGGTAGTGCCTCTTTCTAATGTCTTCTGTTGTCCCACACTGCCTCACAGTGGCTGCCGTGCCTAGAGGGTAGAAAGTATCAGACAACTTGTTCTCCTGGGAGTTATTAATTACCATCAGCACAAGCAGGAAATTGTTCCTTATTTTCTAACTAAGGAAGCAAATGAGAGAAGATACACAAATGGCCAATAAACACATAAAAAGATGCTCGGCATCATTAATCACAGGGAAAGGTGAACCGAAACCACAATGAGATACCACTTCATACCCCCCAGGATAGCTAGAATAAAAAAGAAAATTACAGTTGTTGGGGGAGAATGTGGAGAACTAGAACCACTCATACATTGCCAGTGGGAGTATAAAATGGTGAAGCCACGTTGGGAAACAATTTGGCAGTTCCTCAAAAAGTTAAACACAGTTGCGAAAGGACCCAGCAATTCCACTCCTAGGTATATATCCAAAAGAAAGAAGCACATAACCACACAAAACTCTGTACACAAATGTTCACTGGCCAAAAAGTATAAGCAATACAAATGACCATCAACTGATGCATGGATAAACAAAATATGGTACAGCCACACTGTGGAATATTATACATCCATTAAAAAGGAATGGAGTATTGGTCCATGCTACAACATGGATGAACCCTGAAAATATTATACTAACTGAAAGAAGCCAGATACGATTTACCACAAATTATATGATTCCCCATAGAGATAGAAAGTAGATTAGCAGTTGCCTAGGGCTGGAGGGGAGGGGAGTGACTGCCAATGGGTTCAGGCTTTCTTTTTTGGAGTCATGAGAATGTTCTAGAATTAGATAGCTGTGATGGCTGCATAAATCTATGAATATACTAAAACCACCAAATTGTATGCCTTAAATGGGTGAATTGTATGGTATGTGAATTATATCTCAGTAAAGCTGTTAAAAATAAAAAGAAGCAACTGAAACAAAAAGAACGACCATTTCTAAGTACTTGCCTATGTACCACTTTGTATGCTAAATAGCTTTTGTATATTCATTGTCTGAAATTTCAAAAAAGGCAAGAGAGTCTACAAGTATTTTTTTAAAAAGATAACTTCTGGAATGAGCGTGCACAGCCTCGGGATGCTCTGCCTAGTCTGGTGATTCACTGAGAGACCTGGGTTTGTAACAAAGCCTTGGGGAGGAGAGCAGACTGTAGCTGGAGGAAGAGGTCTCTTAATCCTAAAGCTCAACTGGAGAGAAGTTGGGGACAGGTATTGTGACCGTGGGGCGGAGATGAGGGAAGGAATCCTGGGCATGATCCAGGGCCCCAGAGCAAAGCTGAGTGACCTGCTCTGGACTACCCCACACCCAGTGGCTGAAAAGGAAGGGCTGTAGTTCCTTCAAGCACAGACCCAAGCCTTGGACTGTCAGGGTTTTCAGTCAGACTCCACTTAAACAAGTTTCTTTCTTTCTTTCTTTCTTTCTTTTAAGGTTTTATTTATTTATTTTGACAGAGAGAGACACAGCGAGAGAGGGAACACAAGCAGGCGGAGTGGGAGAGGGAGAGAGAGAAGCAGGCTTCCTGCAGAGCAGGGAGCCCGATGTGGGGCTCGATCCCAGGACCCTGGGATCATGACCTGAGCCGAAGGCGGACGCCCAACGACTGAGCCACCCAGGCGCCCCCACTTAAACAGTTTCTTAGCCTCGGTGGCCTCAAGTAACCTTAGTGGCAAGATAATGGTACCTACCGAAGAGATCTGTGGTAAGAAATGAATGAGTTCATTGTAGGGAAAGCACTTAGAACTACCCTGGCACATTGTAATAGCTCTATAAATGTTAACGGCTGCTATCATCAGCTCATCATCACCATCATCATCATCTACTGCGAAAGGCATCATCTGACTCAAGGGGCCTGTCCAGAGGCCAGTAAAGGGAGGTGGCAGACACACATCAACATTTACTCTTGAGGTGGAGGTCTATTTGCAGAGTGGCCATTTTACACGGATTTCGCGTTGTGTGAACGCGCTGGGAGGACAGGAAGGACGGGATTTGTTCCAACCCCTCTGTGCCAGGTCCTATCCAAGACTCCAGTCCCGGGCGGGCGGACCAGGGCAGCGTAAGAACCGCCGGGCAGGCTCACCCCACGGCGGAGAGAGTTAGGGTCGCGGAGCTTTGGGGCAGGCGGAGGGAGAGGGAGGGACGCGGGGTTCGCGGGGCGGAGCTGGGGGAGGTCCGTCGGGAGGGAAAGGCCTGTCGGGAGAGAGGGGAGCGGGGGAGCGGGCGCTGCTGCCTGGGAGGCCCGGCCGGGCGTCCGAGGCGCGGTACCTGGAGTCGAACTTCTGGCCGTCGGAGAACGTCCCCACGTAGTGGTAGCGCACGAAGTCGCCGCTGCGCACGGTGCGCGGGCACTCGTCGGGCACGAAGCGCCGCTCGATCTGCAGCTCCGTGTCGAGGCCCAGGCCCGCCACGGGGGCCGCCTGCCCCGTCACCCAGAGCAGCAGGAGCAGCAGCGGCGGCGGCGGTGGGGACCGCCAGCCCCTGGCCCTGAACGCCATCGGGGGGCAGGGGTGGCGACGAGGAGAGCAGCGAGGGGGGGGCGTGGGGCGCGGCGCGGAGCCGGCGAGGGCGTGCGGAGCTCGGGCGGCGCGGGTTGGAGCTGGGCGCGCTGCGGCGTTTGCAAACGTGGAAAAGAGTCCCGGCCCTCCCCGGGCGGCAGCCGCCGCCCCCTCTCCCGCCCCCCGCCCCCGGCCACATCCGAGCGAGGGGAGGAGCCGCCGCCGCGCGCCGGGGCCGGCCCGCCGCGCCCCGTGCCGCCCGGCCCTGCCCTGCGAGGTGCCCGCCCCGGGAAGAGGGCTGGCAACTTCAGAGGGAACCTGTCCCCGCGGGAGAAATCGTGAACTCCTCCGGACGGGGCTTCGGCCCAAAGTTGGAAAAGAAAAGCGTTTACTGCCCAGGCCGACTCGCGGGTCCCCGCCTGTCCCTGGAGACTCTCCAGATTTAGCACCACCAGAGGCTCCTACGTGGCCGCGGATCCGATTACTTCTGGCTGCTTTGAGAAGGGAGGGAAACTTAGATTATTGTGTTATTTTAAGTTAGTTACAAGAATGGATTCTACATGAAAAAGACTGAAACCATTCTTCGGTTTTGGGTTTTTGTTTTCGTGGTTTTTTTTTTTTTTTTTTTTTCAGGATAATACTTAAAGAGAAAAGGGAGAGGCGTGTATTTTCAAACTCTCCCGATAGCTGTCCAGAAAAGGTTTTAAGTTACTGTGAATGTTCCCCAAGCCATTCGTGGATGGACTGTGAGCTGGTACTTAATAGCAAACATCTCGCATGGTCCCACATACGTGACTAAGCTAGGTAGGACTTCACAATACAGACCCCAAAGCCCCAAGAAATTCTTTAGAGTACTTAAATGAATTCTTAGCTTAGAATTGGTTGTTCTTATTTATTAAGATTTTGAACTAATGAAAGCAAATCACCAAGGGTTTCTCAGGGTCTTTTGGAAGCAAACTATCCTGATACCAAAGCCTGGCAAACACAGGGAGAGAGAGAGAGAGAAACTGGGCACCAATCTAATTTATAAATATAACTACAAAAATAATAAAATGTGAGCAAATTGAATTCAACGATTTATTAAGGGAATAATACACCATTATGTGGACTAGTTCCTAAGTAGGTGACCTTCTGCAAATTAATAAACAGTCTCAGTGTGCTTTGTAAGATGAAAACATGGTAATTATAATTTTAGATTTCATTAGATCCCAGGATCTAATGAGAAACTACATGTAGCACTAAATAAATGTCCGTTGTTCCTAATAGAACTAATTCTATGGAAATAGAAAACCTATTAAAATTATTAATCTTATTAGCACTGGCTATAGGCGGTTGAATTTGGGGTAATGATTTGCTTTCTTCTTTGTATTTTTCAGTGTTCCTTTATGGTTTTTAATGACTGTTTCACATGTTTATTAAAACGATCCAATTTTACACAGAAACAAACAAGTCAACCTGGTTCCAGTCAGAAATCTTCCACCCCCTTACTGTGACTGTGGATGACACACGCCACCTGTCTGGGCCTCAGTGTCTTCTGTAAAATGAAGCGGTTGATTTCTAAGACTTCCACCAATTCTAAAATCCTATGATACTGCGAGAGAGAAAACACTCTAGGACAGCAAGGAAGACATGTAGGAAGAGAGGCTGAGTAGTGACTGCCACTTCCATTTTGCCTTTTAGGGCTTCCTAGTGCTTTGATTTCTTGTCATTCTTTAAAAATGTTAATTAGCTGATCAAACAGTATGTGTGCTCTTCAACATCTCTAAATCCCAACAGACTTCTTTGCATTGGATTTCTATAGCAATCTACCAAAGAGAAAATTTACCTCTTGGCTTTAGTGACAGCATTATCCTAAGAACTAATTAAGGGGACCCTGGGTCGCTCAGTTGCTTAACTGTCTGATTCTTGATTCTGGCTCAGGTCATGATCTTGGGTCGTGAGATTGAGCCCTGTGTCTGGCTTTTGCTGAGCTGAGTGTGGAGTCTGCTTGAGGTTCTCTCCCCCTTCTCTCTGCCCCTCCCCCCTTGCGTGCACACCCTCTCCCCACTCCAAAAAAAAAAAAAACTAATTAAAATCAAGTTGAAACTTTTTTTTTTTTGAAGATTTATTTATTTATTTTAGAGAGAGACAGAAAGGGGCGGGAGAGGGGCAAAGGAAGAGGGAGAGAGAGAATCCTCAAGGGACTCCCTGCCAAGCATGGGGCCTAACGCAGGGCTCAATCCCAAGACCCTGAGATTATGACCTGAGCCAAAACCAAGAGTGGATGCTTAACTGACTGAGCCACTCAGGCACCCCTGAAACTTTATATTTTTTTTAAAGCTGTATTTATTTAAGTAATCTCTACACCCAATATGGGGCTTGAGATCAAAAGTCACATGCTTCTCTGACTGAGCCAGCCAAACGCCCCCAAGCTGAAATTTTAAAAATTATTTCCGGGGTGCCTGGGTGACTCAGTTCATTAAGTATCTGCCTTCAGCTTAGGTCATGATCCGGAGTCCTGGGATCAAGTCCCCCATGGGGCTCCCTGCTCAGCCGGGAGTCTGCTTCTCTCTCTCCTTCTGACCCTCCCCCTGTTCATGTTCTTGCTCGCTCTCTCCCTCTCTTTTTCAAATGGGTAAATAAGAAATCTTTTTTAAAAGTGATTTCCACTGAGTTTTGGGGGCTGACTTTGTAAGGACTTCCCAAATCTAAAAACTGAATCTGTAGTCAAGAAGAGTCATCAAGTAGACTAAAAGCTCAGAAAGATAAAGATGAGGGGGAAGAGGTGAGTGGGCGTAAGACAGGGAGGAGAAAGAAAGGGAGGGTATTGGGTTTAAAAAGTAGGGCTTGGGTAAAATCTTTAAAAAAAAAAAAAAGTGCCTGGGTGGCTCAGCTGTTAAGCGTCTGCCTTCGGCTCAGGTCATGATCCTGGAGTCTTGGGATCGAGCCCCGCATCGGGCTCCCCACTCCGCGGGAAGCCTGCTTCTCCCTCTCCTGCTCCCCCTGCTTGTGTTCCCTGTCTCGCTGTCTCTCTTTCTGTCAAATAAATAAAATCTTAAAAAAAAAAAAAAAAAAAGTAGGGCTTCGGGTGGGGGCTGGTGGTGAGAGAGAAAGTAAGAAGGGAAAAGTAGAAGATGAGAATCAATGAGAAAATAGCCAGCAAGCAAGAAATGTGACACAATAAAGAAAAGGACAGAATAAGAGAAACATCCAAAAGGTGTGAGGCCACTGGAGGTGTGAATCAGCATGGAGGAGGAGGAGAAGGGAAATCTGGAAAAGGGTAGATCTAGATGAAAGTCAGAAAACTAGGTTCTGTCCTATCCCCTCTATACAGGAAGTTGAAATGTTATCGGGAAAATCAAACAAGCTGGGCAGTAAAGAAAGAATTCCACTTTTCATTGAGCCTGAAATAAAGGAAGTCCCATGAATCAGATCTTCCAAGAGCAGTAAACCCTGGAGGCTAAGCTAAGTAAGTTGTTAATTTTAGCTTGGCACACACTGAGCAGGGATAAAGAAAAGGCCAGCATTAAGGAAAACATCCCTGGAAAGTCCATCGGAACTGGCCTGAGGCAAATGTGAAGCGAGAGACATTTGCTTCGAGCAGCGTCCTCTTTCCTTCCCTCCCCAGGAGTTTCTAACAAAGTATCCCACTTGCCTTATTTGACAACACTCCTGGAATTACCATGTGCTCTGATGAAAAACCCTAGAAGAGAAATCAGACCACCTTGATTGTAGGGTCACCCATCCCCGTACTCTCCAGCACTCATCAGCGTTCTCATCTGTAAAATGCCTTGCCTACCTCCAGGGAATTTCTGTGAAGGTCAACTGAAGCAATATATGAGGGATGGAAATCTGCAAAATACTATGTAAATGTGAGGAATCGCATTTATCTATGAGTAATAGAAGACCCAACACAAAATCTTTTAACACAAAAAGAAATATACTATCTCTTAGAATAGGAAGTCTGGATGGGAAGCAGCTCCAGGACTGGATTGATCAAGTGTCTCTAGAACATCCTCAAGAGCTCAAGTGTCTCCCCTCCTCAGTCATCCTCAGATTTCACTCTTGCCCCCTCATGGCTGCCCCAGATCCAGGTACCACATGCAAGGAGAGCCATCCTGAAGGAGAAAGTATCATTTATTAAGATCATGGAGCTTTCTATAAAGCTCTCTCCTCTGATGAGACCTCCTGTCATGTCTCATTGACTAAAATTGTATCATGTGTCCGTCGCTAAACCAATCAATGGAAAAGGAATAGGATTACTATGATTGCCTTAAGACTAACCAAGATCCACCTCCAGAGAGGATGGAAGGAGGTCTCTACTCTCCAACCAGCATCCTCTGAAGCAGACAGCTACCTTAGACTCCTGAACAAAATCAGAGTGTTATTGGCAAGGAAGAGAAGGGGGGATGACAACTGGGTTGGCCACCAACCAGGTTTGCCACAGATTAGCAATTACATTTGGTGTCCCAGCTTCTTCCCTCGGTCTTCTCTACCTGTAAGCCTCCAATTAAGCACATTGTCTGCCCTTTTCCTTCCAATCCTACTAGCTACTAAACTGTTAATGGAATACCAGTTAAAATTATTAGAAATAGGGGCACCTGGGTGGCTCAGTCGTTAAGCGTCTGACTTCGGCTCAGGTCATGATCTCAGGGTCCTAGGATCGAGCCCCGCATCGGGCTCCCTGCTCGGCGAGAAGCCTGCTTCTCCCTCTCCCACTCCCCCTGCTTGTGTTCCCTCTCTCGCTGTCTCTCTCTCTCTGTCAAATAAATAAATAAAATCTTTAAAAAAAATTGTTAGAAATAATACAGGGTTTCTCACATGTTTCCATTGTGCTGCAGAGAATTGCAAACTTGTACCCCTGGGGGCTTCCTGCCTACTTTACTATGAGAATTCTTTGAAATCTGGTTTTTGGTTTAAAAAAAAAAAGCAGGTTTGCATTCTACCCTCTAAGCTAGCCGTGTTTCTTTAATATATGATAGAATGTGATCTTTCCCTTTTACTCAACTTTTTCCTTCCTCCATCTTCCTAGTGGAGAAAAAGTCACCAGTAAGATAAAAGCCAGTGAAATATACCTTGTGGACCACCACAGCTCCAGCCAGCCCAAGTGCCCTCTTCACCACTTGTGTTGGACCCCAAAATACACCTCAGTTCCTTCTGCTCCCCCAGTGCATCGTGCACCTGCGCCAGCTCCTGGAAATACAAAGAGTGCAAATGCTCCTCCTGTAAGAAGAGCTACTGCACTTGCTGCCCGTGGACTGGGCCAAGTGTGCCCAGGGCTGCACCTGCAAGGGGGCATCCAACAGGTGCAGCAGCCACGCCTAGTGTCAGGGAGAGCCTGCTCCCTGATGTAAATAGAGCAAAGTGTACAAACCTGCAGGGTTGTTTTTTTTGTTACCCTGAACCTATTGCTACATTCTTTTTTTTCTATGAAATATTTGAATGACAATAAACTCATGTTGATTTTTTTCTGGCAAAAAATAAATAGGTACATAAAATACTGTATCTTGTGGGGCGCCTGGGTGGCTCAGTTGTTAAGCGTCTGCCTTCAGCTCAGGTCATGATCCCAGGGTCCTGGGATCGAGCCCCACATCGGGCTCCCTGCTCCGCGGGAAGCCTGCTTCTCCCTCTCCCACTCCCCCTGCTTGTGTTCCCTCTCGCTGTCTCTCTCTGTCAAATAAATAAATAAAATCTAAAAAAAAAAAAATACTATATCTTGTGAGCAAAATAATGGCATCAAAGCTGTGCTGTGAAAGGTGGCCAATATAAGCAAGTCTAGTCTCTTTTAAATTGTTCCATTCTGAAAGGCTTAAAATCTACCCGGTAAAACAGAACCAGGACCAACTGCTGCCACCCCTCTAAACTGGGCCAACACCAAGGCCCTATGGCTGGCCTTGACAATGAATCTGGTACCTTAGGATGGGGTAGAGGGGTATAAGAGACTGAGGCAGGGGGTACAGCAAGGAGGGAGTACAAATAAAGCATCTCTCACCGGGGCTAGGTTCCTTGGTACAAAGTAAAGGCTGACTCCCTGTGTATTCATGGTTGGGTAATAGTCACTTCACTCTCTTTCTGGAAAGGAGCTATACCCGCACATCCCTCCAGATGCTACGGGCATAAATAAAGGGGGACAGGTAAGAATAGTGTTTTAGAATGATAACCAGCAGGGAAAGAATTCCTGTTTGTTTCATTGGTTAATGGGTGAGATGTTACTACATTGAGTCGATCACAACCAGAAAACTGGACTGAATCTGAGAGATGGCCCTGTGTCATAAAGCATCTGACTCCAGCTTTGAGGCTGACCACTGATAATTTTCAAGTCTCACCTCCACTTTTCCTTTTCATCCTACATTTGGGCAAGCTGATAGGAAAGTCCATGTGGCACCAGGGGAGAAGTTCAAACTACACAAAATCTTGGCCTGTGTGTGGGAACACTCACCCAGTTCCACCCCCTAAACACAATGAAACTCAGGGCCACTCACCTTTGTTGTGCTGAAGTCATTTTTGGACTAGCTTAGGTGTCTGAACTGCTCTTCTAGAAAGAATCAATATGTGAATAATAAATTTCTTCCTACCTTCTTGGTGCATATGTGGCATCATCAGTCTTGACAGTGAACCAGTTTGGGGTGGATGGGGGTCCATCATGCCTCTGTGAAGTGAACACAACACTTTGCCTTTCACACTGGTTGGTGACCAGGAAATTTCTCAGTCTGGTGTCAAAATCCACAAAGAACCCAGACTCGCATAAAGAGGTAGGTAAAAGTAGCAGAAGATTTTCACTGCTTTATAAGCTCTAACATGCTAATCATCAAGGAGAGATGCGAGATGGTACTAGGAGAGTCTGTCAGATTACTAAACTGGACATCTGCTATTTTTCCCTGCCCAGAATCCCTTTCCCCCACCAGCTCTGTCTCTGTCTGTCTGTCTCTCTCTCTGTTAACAGAACCTTGATTTCACTCTGAGGAACTACCCCTCCCACACTGTTAATCCCAACCCTGCGAATTAAGGTGGGTGTATGGTATTGGTTTGGCCCGTCAGAGTACTGCACTTCCTTGATCACAGTGATTTTTTCCATGACAGCTACATAATCCTTACCAAGCTAATGAGTATAATACATGGATACCTTACTGGAACTGAGAAAGAGGTTTCTTCCAGCTGGGGCTGCTAAATTGGTGGCCATCTTTGCTCCCACAATGAGATAAACAACATGAGAATGAAGCGATACAAAAGAAGGTGAAGTAAAGAGAGAGAAGTTGTTGTTGTTGTTTTTAAGATGTTATTTATTTATTTGAGAGAGATGGGGGGAAGCACACAAGCAGTGGGGAGGGGCAGAGGGAGAAACAGACTCCCCACTGAGCAGGGTGTCTGAGGCGGGCTCGATCCCAGGACCCTGAGATCAGGACCTGAGCTGAAGGCAGACGCTTAACCAACTGAGCCACCAAGGTGCCCCAAGAGAAGTTGTTAACGATAATATTTCAGCACCCACACCCAGCCATTCCTGAATTTCTACCCCATGACATTACACTTATGTGAACCAATAAATTCCTTTATTTATTTATTTGTTTATTTATTTATTTATTTATTTATTTATTTTCTTAAAACAGCTTGATTTGGATTTTGGTCTGTTGTTTTTCAAAAAGTCTTGACTAGTACTTGCTGAAGTGGAATTATCCATTGCTGGATCTTCTTGCATCCATTTCCCCCAGGACCACCTTGCAGGGAGAGACCAAATCATTGTGTTAGGCAAATATTTGCATCGGTCAAGATTCTTTCTTTCTGTTTTTTGTTGGTTTCTTTTTGTGCAAAAAGGTTTTTATTATAGTACAGGGACAGGACCCCTGGGGGAGAAAGAGCTGCTGTCAAGATTCTTTCAATTGCAAGTGAGAGAAACCCAACCCAGTTGTTTTCTGCATAGAAGTATATCCTAAGGTTTTCAGATTATTTGGTGGCTTGCTATAAGGTCACTGGTTATGGCTGGAGAACATCTGGTGTTTTTTCCTTTCATCTTTTCCTTCTTCTTTCTTATTCCTTCTTTACTTTTACTTTAAGGGCATAGCTCGGCCAGCAACAAAGCCTCTTGAGGAGGGGAGGAACAATTCTGGTTCAGCTTGGTCGATAAGAGACACTTAGATTGGGCGCCTGGGTGGCTCAGTCGGTTAAGCGTCTGCCTTCAGCTCAGGTCATGATCCCGGAGTCCCGGGATGGAGTCCCGGGATGGAGTCCCGGGATGGAGTCCCGCATCGGGCTCCCTGCTCAGCGGGGAGTCTGCTTCTCCCTCTGACCCTCCCTCCTCTCATGGTCTCTCTCTCTCAGTCTCTCTCTCAAATAAATAAAAAAAAGTCTTTTTTAAAAAAAAAAGAGAGACACTTAGATTTACTCTGGTATGCACTGTGGACTCGTCTGACTAGGTTTGGGGTGGTTAGGCACTGGGGTCTGGCCAGACAACCCTGTTTATTGAATCTCAAGGTCTCTTCATGTGATCTCTCCTCGTGAGTTAATTTGGGCTTCTCACAGCATGGTGGCTTCAGAGCAATGGAACAGTTTACATTCCTGAAGGCTTTAGGAGGAAATATTTTAAGAGAACCAAGTGGAAGCTATATGATCTTTTCTGACCTAATTTAAAAAATGATGAGGCATTGGGGCACCTGGGTGTCTCAATCGTTGGGCATCTGCCTTCGGCTCAGGTCATGGTCCCAGGGTCCTGGGATCGAGCCCTGCATCGGGCTCCCTGCTCAGCGGGAAGCCTGCTTCTCCCTCTCCCACTCCCCCTGCTTCTGTTCCCTCTCTCTTTCTCTCTCTCTGACAAATAAATGAAATCTTTAAAAAAATAAAAATAAATAAAATTTAAAAAATTAAAAAAAAAAGATGAGGCATCACTTCCACTACTTTCTACTGGTTACAATCAAATCACTAAGGTTGGTTTAGATTCAAGGAAAGGGGCATAGACTCCACTTCTCCATGGGAGGAGTATCAAGGTCATTTGTAGAAAACAAGTGAGATGAGAGAGATTATTGCAGGCAACTTGGATAATACCATTTACCACAATAACCAAAGTCATAAGATATTAGATTACAAATTACAATGTCAAGTTACTAATTTACAGTAGGAGACCTAACTTTCCACTCACCCCAATACTCATATCTGACAAAAACACCATTCTCCTCATATTAGGATCTGGTATAATACGCTGTCAGGATGGTGCTCGGTGAGAATGGAATCAGAGCACAGAGGCTTGGCTAGTCTTGAAAGGTATTTCCTTTAAGATGGGGCCGAATTTTGCAGCATTATTTACAACAACCAAGATATGGAAACAACCAGTGTCCATCCATAGATGAATGGATAAAGATGTGGTATATGTATATATATATATATATATATATATATATATATATATATATATATATATATATATATATAATATTACTCAGCCATAAAAAGGAATGAAATCTTGCCATTTTTGACAACATGAATGGGCAGAGAAGCTATTATGCTAAGTGAAATAAGTCAGACAGAAAAAGACAACATGATTTCACTAACAGGTGGAATCTAGAACACAAAAAACAAACAGAAACAGTTTCATAGAGAAAAAAAATAGTGGTTGCTAGAGGGGAGGGGTGGGGGGGAGGGTGAGATAGGTGAAGAGGATTAAGAGGCACAAACGTCCAGCTATAAAATAAATAAGTCACAGGGAAGAAAAGTCCAGCACAGGGAAAACAGTCAATCATATTGTCATGACTTTGCGTGGTGACAGACGGTAACTACGTATCAAGATAAACATTTCTTGATGTATATAAATGTTGAATCATTATGTTGTACACCTGAAACTAGTATAATATTGTATGTCAACTACACTTCAGTTAAAAAAGAAAAGATGGGGCTAAGGTTGGTCAAATTTATGCCTTATTCCGAATGGTGCATATTTCTCTAATAATCAGAACACTCGTGTGTTTATATAATTTGTGTCTTCAGCGGACAATGCTGGACAAACACCATCTGATATTTTTCTTTGGTTCTCCTTTTTTAGATTCTATAGACCATCTTCCTGCTGTAACACCATTAAGTTACACTTTCTTTGTTTCTCAATTATATCTTCCTTAGACTATATTCTCCTAGATGAAAACACCTTGCAAGATATTTACAGGCTACTTATTGACCAAGTAACTTACATCAACAACTGGATTGGTTCATGCAACAGTTCTCTCTCAGAGGGAAACCTGATTTCCAAGCTCTGGGACATATCAGTGTAATACCGTGTTTCTGTTCATAGACCTTGTGCATTCCTTCATTTGGATTTTCTCTAATAAATATGAAGGAGCTCCTCATTTTAAGTATTAACCATATTGAATGCCACATTTGAGGGGAATAGTTACTTTTACTTCGTTTGTGCTTTCTTCCATTATGTTAAAGCTGAAACAGTGATCATAACTTCACATATCAGATACAGTTACAAAATGCAACCTAGTTAAGCACTTTAACACTTCGCGGCGGCCTGGCTCCACGACTTCTACTTCTGCATCCTCGGGCATGTTATTGAACTCTCTCCGCCTCCTTCTTATGTATAAAATAAGGGTAATACATACGGGTAATAACAGCACTTAGTAAGTTTTTAAAGATTAAATCAATTTTTCTTGCGGGCTTAGCTCAATAACGAGCACATGAAAAGCGCTCAGTGTCTATGGCTTTCAGTCTAGCACCCAAACCTTGTCTAGATACACTGCAGGCTGACTACGTTTTAACGACGTTCTGGAAAAAGAGAATTTCTCTGGGGTGTCTTGCTTTCTTCAAAGCTGGGTGAATCCCAGCCCCAAGGAGCAGCAGCCCGCGTCTAGCCAGGGGGGCCACAAAGCCGCCGCGCACGGGTCCCCAGGCCTCCCAGGGGAGGGGCGCGCGCGGGGGGCGGGGCTCCCCGGCTGCCCCGCAGGCCTCCCCCACCCCCAGCCCGCCGCGCTCGCGGCCGCCGCCAGGGGGCGCGCTCCGACCCCGGCCGGCCTGGCGGCGGGGCCACGGCGCTCTGAGCGCGGACTTGGGGCCACGACGCGGGAGGCGGCGGGGAGGCCTGGCGGGAGGCGGGGACCGGGAGGCCTCGGCGGGGACAGCGGGCCGGGCCCGGGCGGGCGGCGGGAGGGGGCGCTGCGGGGCCGGCCGGCCGCGGCGCGGAGGAAGTGCCGTCTTCCCAACGCCTCAGCCGCCTCAGGCACGCCGCGGGGGCCGCCTCAGCCGCGCGGGCCGCGATGTCTTCCCGGCCGCGGCGCGACGACGCGGGGGCCGGGGGCGTGCGGCGGCCGCGGGAGCCGGCCGAGCAGGAGCTGCAGCGGCGCCGGGAGCAGAAGCGGCGGCGGCACGACGCGCAGCAGCTGCAGCAGCTCAAGCACCTGGAGTCCTTGTGAGTCCGCGCCGCTCGCGCTCCTCCGCCAGGCGCGGGGTCCGGGTGGGCCGGCGCCGCGGGGGCGCGGGAGGCTGGGTCCCCGGGGACCCGTGCGGCCCCGGCACCCGGACTTCCAGTCGCGCCTCCCCGGGGAGGGAAGGGCCGTTGCCCCGGCGCGCCGAGCGGCCTGGGCCGGCAGGGAAGCTCGGGCTTTATTCCCCCCGCCCGAGGTCGGCGTGCGGCCGGGGCTCTGCTTGGCGCTGAGGACCGTGCGGCACTGAGTAGGCGCTCGGTGGGGATTTGGGGACTGACACGCGGCAGGGGCAGTGAGCGCCGCCGTCCTGCCCTTTCAGGGTTGGCGGTTGACAGGGCCCCCCGGGAGCCGGATAAAACCCCCATTCTCTTCATCCGCTGCTAGGAAGGGAAGAGAACACGCCCTCCCCTACCCTTAGTGCGCTGGGGAGGGGAGGGCTGGAGAATGGGGTGAGGGACTTGTCCCTAGAGATCCCAAAGGTGGAAGAGAGTGGAGACTTGTTCTCTTTACTCCTGAGGGTTGGTGGTGGTGGTGGTGGTGGTTGTACCAGCATGAACGGTGGGGGCTACGAAGAGGCCAATTCCAGCTCAACAAAAAGAATTAGGACCAGAGTCTCCTGTGGTTGCTGGTCAGCATGGCCTGACTTAAAGGGGCCCCGTGTGCCCCCAGCTCCAGCGGGTTCGGGGAGAGCCCAGAACCCGCGGGAGGAGGGCAGGTTGTAAAGGAGGTTGCAACATCAGTGGGAGGTGGATTCATGACCTTCCAGTTCTTTTCTGTGATTCTGTCTTTCTGTAATTAGCTTTAGAAGGCAAACTTGTAAGTTTGGTGCTCACGGAGTTCTTCCGTACATACTTCGTTTCTATTTCAGGCACTTGCATTACCTAAGCTAAGATGATGATGTAAGGAAACGTCCTGGAAGGATTCAGATTCTTTATAATTAACCTGGGAGCTTTGACACAAAATGCATTGCACTGTTGGAGGCTGGCCTGCTCTTTTCAGTGTGATCCTTGAGCCATCAACTACCTTCCTTTTGAAAACAGTTGTAAATGGACTTTTTTAGGGAATGCCATTGCTAATAATAGATTTCACAATGTGTAGTTCCATCACACTCCTTTTCATCTTGGCAATAACAATTACATATTTTTCAGGAATTTGGATTTCTATTTGGCCATATGTTGTTTTTGTACAACTCTTGTAGCTCAAAGGATGTATTACTGGATTATTGGATTCATAGACTGTACTACCAAACTCCCCTTGGTCTCTGTGCATAAACCATGGCATAGTATTTTAAATGAATGTCTGCAGATGAACTGTATCATTACCCCAATTTGTGCAGATTTCCGTTGTTCTGCTAGGTTATGCCACCACTTTGTGTTAGAAAATATTTTACGCATTTGCTTTGGAAAATCACTGTACCACACCTAAGAAGCTAAGTCTATTCATGCTTAGGTGTTTACTATGTAGTCTTCATGGGGCAGATCCTCTTCGTCTGCTCAGAAAAGCTCTAGATTAGAGACTCATGGTATTGTCATTTACTACCACCTGGCAAGTTGTTTTCTTCCACCTCTGTTGCTCCAGATCTTGGCCTCTGTGATGCTAGTGCTCCAGTCTTGAGGTGCCTCATGGGGTTCTTGAGAGCATGGACTTGTCTTCAACAAGGGACAGAAGCCAGCATTGTGAAGTGTGTGGTGTGACATATTCACTCACCCATGGGGAAATTGAGGCACTGGGGGATTAAGTAAATTGCCCAAAGTACACAGTGAGAATGAATCATAATTTAAACCAAAGGTTTTTACATCCAAAGCCCATGAGGTTTCTACTCTGCCTTGCTTCCCCTGTGCAGGATTCACATTAACACTGATTTAGAACTGAAAATACTCCTGCTAGAATTCTATCTACTCAAAAAAGATAGAACATCTCCTTTTATCAGGACAGTTATAAAGACTTATTGTCACTTCTGAGAGCAGTTTTCTTTTTCTTTTTTTTTTTTTTTAGATTTTATTTATTTGTCAGAGACAGAGAATGAGCCCAAGCAGGGGGAGCACAAGCAGGGGGAGCAGCAGGCAGAAGGAGAAGTAGACTCCCCACTGAGCAGAGTGCCCGATGCGGGACTCGATGCGGGACTCGATCCCAGGACCCTGGGATCATGACCTGAGTCAAAGGCAGATGCTTAACCGACTGAGCCACAGGTGTCCTAAGAGCAGTTTTCGTTTTTTGGATTTAACTAGTTATATCCTTATGCCCTTAGTTCTCCCTTCCAGTACCTAGCAACATGCCCAGCATGATAATTGACTGATTACTTCTGCAAGGAATAAATTTTTATGTGGAGTCTTTAATATTACCTGAATATCAATTTTAGTTTTGCCTATTGTACCTGCTCCTTTTTTCTGGGAGGAAAATACCAAGTTAATCAGGGCTAGAATGGAGGTTATATTCCTGAAACTATTACAGAAATAGCATTGATTGTTAAAACAGAAATCCAGCATATATAACTCTATAGCAGATATGAACTCCTAATAGCATATTTTTGGCTCCATTTTTCTTTCTTGGTCCCAAGTTATCTTTGGTTTTTCTTTCAGAGATATATTAACCTGGGTTTATACTGACAGAGCTGTAATGTAGTTACCATTGATTTCATTTTTCTTTTGCAATTAAAAAGCATTTTGCAAGCTAATGCATGTAGATGTGAATAGAATGAAAAACAAAGCTCTCTCCTATTTATGATCCTTTGTTCCTATCCCTAGAGGCAAGCATGTAAGTAGTTTCTTTACTATCCTTTAGAGGTACCTAAAAGGTGTGTATGTGGCCATATATAGTCTCCTTCTTCACATACACACAAATAGAAGCTTACCAAATACAGTTTTGCTCCCTATTCCCTCCCCCCACCCTTTTTTTTTTGACTTAAACTGTTATGGAGATTGTCCCATATCAATATATAACTCACTTTTTAAAGATTTATTAATGTTTATCTGTTGATAAAAGTAATACATTTTCATTGTAAAACACCTAATTACTCACCCTTGCTTCACCATCTGGGTGCAGCAATGTTGAAGCTCTCACATTTCCAAGTTTCTGGAGTCTTTTCACAATTTTAAGGCAGCTGCTATGCCCAGATGTCCTCAGTAAAATGTTCTTTGTGGGGGTGTTGAATGGACCCAGGATGTCTGGTTATCATGTTTCTTTTTTACATTCTTATTTTCCTTTATAGTCCCATAGGCATTCACAGTTAAAAACCAAATAAACACCCATGTGGTGTATGTTATAGCTAGAAGTGGGTCAGTACTGAAAAGTGAACATGAGCATTTGGTACTAATTATCCAGATTTGGAATCCAGAAGCCTTTTGGGGCAGTTCCGGCAGAGTAATGGGAAGTGAAAATGAATTGGGAGCATAGGCATGATGTATATGTTCCCTTGGGGGGGGGGTCTGAGAGTTCAAAGGGAAAGAACATTCCTACACATCATCCCTCTGCTTGTTCTGGCAGCATTCTTACTGAATGCTGCCTGTCATCTGGGCACCGTGAAGGGGTCCCGGAGCCCAGGTCCAGCGAGATCAGTACAGGCACAGAGGGCTGTCAGAGAGCTGAGGAGCAGATGGCTCACTCTGCAGGCAGGGTGGGTGGGCAGGATTTGAACCAGGAGCTGCAGGGAAACGGGAGAGGAAGCCTCTAGGACAGATCACCTCCACTTCCTTCCCCTGCAACAGGCCTTTCCCTCCAGCTTTGCTCCTGCCCCCCTGTGCTGCCCCCAACCAGGTTAGAAAAGATTTCTCAACCTTCTCCCACCATGTGCCTCTTCAGTGTTGAGTAAGTGGAAGTTATGCTAGGTAAATAACCTGACAACTGTGACACTTTGGAACCGTGATTAGCTCACAGGTCTTCTTCCTTCACATTTCCCCTGCAGTTTCTTGCTTTCTCTTCTTCAACAATAAAATCACTGTGCTCAGACACCTAGTTATTACCTCAGTGAATTTCAGTTCCAGATCTCCACAGGATGTGGTGTAGCATCAGTTTATTTATATGGGATCTCTGACGGCTGGGCATATTTTATTAACTGCTTTAGACATAATGTAGTTTTGAGGTTTTACTAAAAATATCCTTTTTATTTTGGTCTGCAGTACTCACTAAAATGTGTTACGTTCCTGTTAACATGATGGATGATGTTTTTTCTTTTCCTTTCTAGTTATGAAAAACCTCCTCCTGGGCTTATCAAGGTCAGTGTGAAGTTTGTGCCTTTGGTCATTCTCTTAGACATATTTGACTCAGTGCTCAGACTCAGTTACTTGTTATAAAAACCTGTTGCATAAGGTTTTGGACGCCCTTTTATGGTAACCCTGCTTCTCCCTGCAGATGCCAGTCAGTTCATACACTTTGGGCTTTCTGTGTCCAGCCTGTGCCTTTGTAGAAATGTAATCAGCCGTGTGTCTGTTCCCTAAGAAACGGTGGCAGCCCCACATGTTCATCAGCGATCAGTCCCCTTCTCCCGCCCTCTCTCTCTTGCTGTGGCTGCATCTTTTCACAGCTGTGCCCTTTCTCTGACTTGGTGCTGGTTTCCCGAGTATCATCAGCTCAGAGAACAGTAGTCTCTGAGGAGACTGGAAGGTCCTCTGTCCAGCCCCTGGTGCAGGACACCCCCCTCACCACCCCCGCCCCCCAACCCCCCACCCCCGCTCTGCGGCGGCACCTGGCCCTAGAGTCCAGTATCTCTGTGGGAGGGAGACTTAAAGGGCTCAGTGGAGGCCAGGACAGCTTTCTGCTTGCTCATATTCAATGAAAAGAAAAGATTACAAACCTTTCATTCCTGGGAACTGAAAACAATCAGACGGTAAAAAAAATAATAATAATACCTTAAATATGTAATGAAGTTATTTGGTGGTGAAAGCACACTTCATAAATACAGCAGGTGCAAGATTGTAAAACATGACAGTGGTCTCCGAGGGATAGTAATCTTTTTTAATTTAACATGTTATTTTTATTATTTCAGGAAATCTTGTTTAATTCTGTACTTTGCTTCATTCCACAAGGCTTTTAAGGTAGCAGGAAAGTTTGTGATCTGAATCTCATTTTTGTGATCTAGAATCGGGATTTGGAACTCACAAATCATTCCTGAGTAATATTTCTCTAAGAGTAGCTATGACATTTTCATGATACGGTTCTTCTGGTACATTTATTTCTGGCTTTTCTGTCAGGTATAATTTGTCTGTCTTTCTAGTACTTGAGAGGGTAACTTAGGAGGACATGGCGTGTCCAGCCCATGAGAAGGGCAGGCAGGGCTGTGTCCTGAAGCAGGTGGGAGAGAATGCCCCTGCTTTTTTTTGCCATGTTGTGGACACGTTGTTTCCTTTTTTAGGAAGATGAGACTAAGCCAGAAGACTGTATACCAGATGTACCAGGCAACGAACATGCCAGGGAATTTCTGGCTCACGCACCAACGAAAGGACTCTGGATGCCACTGGGGAAAGAAGTCAAAGTTATGCAGTGTGAGCACGGGAGAGTCGCAAGTAACGCTCCTCCATACACGCAAGTTATATACCACGATTTACAAAGCGCGTTTACTTCCTTTTTTTTTTAATTTGTTCTCACCGCAGCCCTGTTAAGTCAAGGCACAATCTCTGTTTCATAGTTAAGGAAGCTGACCCGCATATGTTAGTGAGTGGTCGGAGGTAAGAGGCAGAGAGGAGCTTTGACTCCAGGGCTTCTGACTCCAAAGGCAGGAGTCATCCACAGAGACCATAGCTGCCTTTGGAGTTCACGCTTCGGTAATATTTCAGTAACAAAAAGGATATTCCGTTGTAGAAATGCCATGAGGGACAAGGAATGCATTGGAGGGCAGGTCCCTTTGGGTCCTGCATCATTCGCCCCCCATCAGTGGTGGTAAGGTTTCATCCATGTAACCTGGGAGGAGCTGTGGGTCCAGAGGGTGGGTCCAGAGCAGGTGTGCTGTGCATGCACATCCCCACCCCACCCCGGCCGCAACACTTTTCATCTAGCATAAGATAGTATTTGAAGAAAGGGCACTGCTTCAAATACTGCTTCTGTTTGTACAGAGATTCTTCATACACATAATTAAAATAGTTCCAGTCTTTTTTTCTCCATTTCCACTTACAGCTCTTTTACTTGGTTATTTTGATATTTATCTTCATATGTCTAAGATCATGTATTGATTTTTCAGGTTTAGGTGTTATTTGTTGACACTGTACAATGGAAGAGGAGAATTTAGCTCTCTCCTGGTCCTACCACACACATGTACCCTTACTATATCACATCTTCCCCAAAATGTTTTTTTTTTTTTTTAAAGATTTTATTTATTTATTCATGAGAGACAGAGACAGAGAGAGAGAGGCAGAGGGAGAAGCAGGCTCCCAAGGAGCAGGAAGCCCGATGCGGGACTCGATCCCAGGACCCTGAGATCATGACCTGAGCCGAAGGCAGACGCTTAACCATCTGAGCCACCCAGGCACCCCCCCAAAATGTTTTTTCATAATTTTGATTAGATAAGTCTTTAATGTTTATTTTATTATGATTATATACAGAGCTGAGTCATATAGTAAACTGATTACTTTTCCTTTCATGCATCCTGAAGAGTTCCCTCCTTTCCCCTGATTAATGGTTGTCTTGTTTTTGGTATTTGTGTGTGTGTGTGTTTTGTTCTGTTGTTATTGTTTTTGGTTTCCACGTACTGATTTCTTACTCAACCTCAAATTGTTCAAAGGCTGAATCTTAAGACCTTCAAGTGCCTTTTTTTAAATTAAATATTTTATTTATTTAACAGAGAGAGAGAAAGAGAAAGAGAGCACAAGCAGGGAGAGCTGCAGAGGGAGAGGGAGAAGCAGCCTCCCTGCTGAGCAAGGAGACAGATGTGGGGCTGGATCCCAGGACCCCGGGATCACAACCCGAGCCAAAGGCAGATGCTTAACCGACTGAGCCACCCAGGTGCCCCAAGACCTTCAAATGCTTGAGGCGTTCTATTAATTTCATCCTCTGAAAATGGTTGCTCCCATGCTTATCATCCAGGGATCTCCCTTCACTTAGTGTTTTGAATTGAATGTTTGTGTCCCTCAACAAATTCATATGTTGAAGCCCTAATATCCAATGGGATGATATTTGGAGATGGGGTCTTTGGACTGTGATTAGGATTAGATGAAGTAATGAGGGTGGCTCTGACGATGTGATTAGTTCCTTTTAAGAAGAGACGAGAGCGTGCTCTCTCTCCACTGTGTGAGGACACACTGTGAGAGGACACAGCTGTCTGTCAGCCAGGAGAGTAATCATCAGAAAACAACGCTGTTGGCACCCAGATCGTAGATTTCCAGTGTCCAGCACTGTGAGAAAATAAATTCCTGTTGTGTAAGTGACCCAGTCTATATTTTTTTAGGGGGGCCCTGAACTGAGACACAATCATTCTGCAGTTTCCCTTAGTTTCTTTCCTATGTTGAACCTCCTGTTTCCTGTATGTTGAGTCATCTTCTTTGTTGTTATAATCTCTTGTTATGGTAGAGCCAAGACCATTAAATGGGGAAAGGACAGTCTTCAAAAAAAAAAAAAACCAGATATCCCCATGCAAAAGAATGAAGTTGGACCTTTATTTAATACCATATACAAAATTTAACTCTAAGTGGGTCAGAGACTTAAATGTTAACCTAAAGCTATGAAATCTCTTAGAAGAAATATATGGCAAAGCTGTACAGAATTGGATTTGGCAGTGATTTCTTGGATCAAACACCAAAGGTATGGGCAACAAAAAAATTGACAAATTTGATTTCATGAAAATTTCAAAATTTTGTGAATAAGAAATCAGTAGAGTAAAAAGGCAGCTTTCAGAATGGGAGAAAATATTTGTAAATCATACCTGATAAGGGATTCTATCTAGAATATATAGAGAACTCCTAAAAACAATGAAGAAACAAACAACCTGATTAAAATTTGGTAAAGGACTTGAATAGACATTTCTCTAAAGAAGATATATAGATATTCAGTAAGCCCATGAAATGATTCTCAGTGTCAGTAATCGTTAGGGAAATACAAATCAAATCTACAGTGAAATACCACCTCAGACCAGTTAAGATGGCTACTATCAAAAAAACAGAATATAACAAATGTGGGCACATGTGCACAGCCTTCTAGCTTCCCAGGATTATGTCAGAATTTTTGAAAGCCCTCTGTGGACATCTCATTCCCCGGATCTTTTACATTTTTAGCTGGGCTCCTGTTTATCCAATGATATCACAGTCATTGGCAACTGTGATGTTAAACAGTTGCAGGTGATTGTTTTCAACAAATATCCTGAGGGATTGGGCTTTTCTTGTAAAGTAAACTATATGACTGGTTACACAGAAACAACACCCTGTCAGTGTGGCTCTATCCTCTGAGATTAGGGTTTTTTGGGGGGCTCAAAACCTGGTCTTATCCCTATTGAGGTTGCAGGACTGTTGCTTTTCATAGCTGTCATGGTTGCAAGGCTGTTGGTTTTTAAGATTATTATGGAAATCAGGAGAGAGGGCTGGGAGTAGGTCTGGTTAAAATGCCAGTAATCCTGCTGTTCTTACCAAGCTTCACTAGCTTTTCTTGAATTAATGCTCTTCAGATTGTGGCAAACCTTTGGTTAATTTCTAGAGTTTCAAATAAGTTAATTTGGGCAAGTTTACAACTATTTTCAGTGCTTTTATGAAGGTTGTCACTTGGCCATTCTTTTTTTTTTTTTTTTAAGATTTTATTTATTTATTTGACAGAGAGATTGACAGCGAGAGAGGGAACACAAGCAGGGGGAGTGGGAGAGGGAGAAACAGACTTCCCGCTGAGCGGGAGCCCGATGTGGGGCTCGATCCCAGTATACTGGGATCATGACCTGAGCTGAAGGCAGATGCTTAACGACTGAGCCACCCAGGCACCCCCACTTGGCCATTCTTGAAGAGCTTCCTGGCTTATTCCTTTTGAAAAGAATCCTCTTCATTGTCATTTTTATGGGATGTCAGGAAGGGAATGAAAGCAAATAAATGTGTTTAGTAGTCTGTCATCTTTACTCAGAAGTCTACAGCTTTTCTTTTTTTTTTTAAGTTTGAAGACCACTGCTCTGTTTTATGAGGTGGTTACTTACAGTTCAATTACCATTTTTTAAAAAATATTCATTTATTTGTTTTAGAGAATGGGAGTGAGCATGCTTGAGTTGGGGAAGAGGCAGAGGGAGAGACTCTTGAAGCAGACTACCTGCTGAGCCTGGAGCCCTACCTGGGGATTGATCTCATGACCCATGAGTTCATGACCTGAGCCAAAACCAGGGGTTGGACGCTTAACAGACTGTGCCACCCAAGTGCCCCCATTTCAATTACCATTTTATAGTTATTTGCATTGACTTGGAAAATAAGTGTCTGGGTTGGGACCAGAGCCAGTTTTACTCATGATTTTCAAGGGCCTGCAGGGGAAACAATGATGTGTTGATAATGGTCATATGATTTTGTGAAATTTGCCAAGGCAAAATATTTTTTTTTTTTCCTAAAGAGCCCCCCACCCCCACAATTTAAACTCAGGCTCCACAAAATTTTGACTCATCCCAAATGGGATAAAAGACACATGTACATCCTTTCATTGATTTTATTGATTGTAGTGTTATCTAGAACAGTGGTTCCAAACTTTAATATGTTTATAAATCACCAATTAATCTTTTAAAATTTTGGTATGTTTCAGTATTTCTGCAATGGGTCTAACACTATGCATTTCTAACAATCTCCCATGTGTTGCTGATTTTGCTTGCCCATGACCATACTTTGAATAGCAAGAATCACCTTTCCTTTAACGGTAACAGAATTTTGAACACAAAGAATTTTGGTTTGAAGGAGTATAATCCT
This sequence comes from Mirounga angustirostris, assembly GCF_029215605.1. Taxonomy (NCBI): domain Eukaryota; kingdom Metazoa; phylum Chordata; class Mammalia; order Carnivora; family Phocidae; genus Mirounga; species Mirounga angustirostris. The sequence continues at coordinate 43,740,566 of NW_026991720.1, forward strand.
TCTTTCCTGAACTTTAAATGTTTGGGGAGTTCAAGACAGGGACAGCTCAGAGGCAGTCAATAAAGAATCTCCAAACTTCATTCTTTTTCAGTGGTTTCCTGCATCCAACCCTCAAAATTAAAAAGGAAAGCATCCCTTCTCTTTCACTTCATACTTTGAGTAGCTGCCAGCATGGGGCAATCCTGGCTGATCTTACCCACTCTTCCTGCTTCCTGACTTTCTTGGTTGGAGTTCCTTAATGTTCAAGCACAGGGTCTTACTTAGCTCACCACTCATTTGACTTCCTGATTTCCCTCAAATCCAAATGGTTCTGAGAGGACGAAAGCAGGTGAGAGAAGTGACTAGGGTCTCACCCATTCCTGCTTTGTTCATCACTTCATTTTTCCCACGTCAGCACCTGATGCCAAGTCTGTGGGTCACTGAAATTCCACGAAGGTGCATGTTTCCCTCTTTTGCCCTGGAATCTGTGTATGCATTTTCCTGTTATGTCTCCTCCCAGTTCCTCATCAGGGCCGTCTGCTGCTAATAATAAACCTTTTTACAAAGGACAGTTTCCCTACTGAGCAGGTGAGGCTATTTTAGAGTGCTAATAGAATTAACATTTTAAGATAATTTGTGATTTGTTTTAATTAGAGGTGAGGGATTTTTTGCAGTAGTTGACTCAATCAAAGAAAGAAGCTATTTGCTCTAGTGTCTAAAATTGTAAATGAGAATCACAGTCTCTTGATGAATAGAAGAGACCTCCTCTTTGAAAAATACAATAAGCTACAGCCTAAAAACAATTTCACTCTTTATAGTACTTTTACATTGGATTGCTTAATACCTATTGCTTGGGGAAGCAGTTAGTTTCCCTTTATTTTCTAGGATCTTACATGGTTTATCCACTCATTGCATTTGCTTTTAGAATTGGAGTTTAATGAAGAAAAACTTTAGTATGATCTACGGATTCTTCATCTTCGTTAAATGAAATTGTTATCTTACAGAGATATTTCCTTTTTTCTTTGTTTTTAGGTTGGCGTTGTAAACGGTATGGTCACCGAACAGGCGACAAAGAATGTCCTTTTTTTATCAAAGGCAACCAAAAGTTAGAACAGTTCAGAGTAGTAAGTAGAACCCCACCTTGCCAATTTACATTTTTCAGAAATAGTGAATATTAATGAAACAGGCAGTAATCAGTGAACTGAAAGTTCACATAAAATACATTCCCAGAAGTTTTTTGGCCAGAGTATCTGGTGTTGACTACATCTCTTCTTAAATTACATTTGTGTGACAGTTAACAAAAAACTAACTTTTTATTAAAGTGTTCTTTGTTTATACCTTGGGAATAATGATTCTTTTTCTAAAGCAGAGTTTGTTATTTATTCAATCACTTATTTTAACTTATATAAAAAATCATGTTTCATAACTAAAATTAGGGTTTTAGTTTCCCAGTCTTTATTTTTTTATTTATTTATTTTTAAAAGATTTTATTTATTTATTTGACATAGACACAGCAAGAGAGGGAACACAAGCAGGGGGGAGTGGGAGAGGGAGAAGCAGGCTTCCCGCAGAGCGCCACCTAGGCACCCCAGTTTCCCAGTCTTTAAAGACTGTCTTTAGGGCGCCTGGGTGGCTCAGTTGGTTGGGCAACTGCCTTCGGCTCAGGTCATGATCCTGGAGTCCCGGGATCGAGTCCCGCATCGGGCTCCCTGCTCGGCAGGGAGTCTGCTTCTCCCTCTGACCCTCCCCCCTCTCATGTACTCTCTCTCATTCTCGCTCTCTCAAATAAATAAATAAATCTTTAAAAAAAAAAAAGATTAAAAAAAATAAAGACTGTCTTTAAATTATAAGCTAGAGATATGTATATAAATTATATGTGGTCTTCAGTCGATAGTAAAATAGATATATCATTCCCTCACTCTATTTTAATAGAGTCTTCTCCTAAAGGTGTTAATTTATCACTCAGTAACTTCTGCCAAGTGAAATATGCCACTGTCTAGATGTACTGAGGTTATCAGCATATATCAAACTGGGGCCAACATTCACTAAAGGTTTTAAGACATTTAAAACATTGTGGGGTGCCTGGGTGTTTCAGTCCATTAAGCGTATGCCTTCGGCCCAGGTCATGATCCCAGGGTCCTGGGATTGAGCCCCACACCCAGCTCCCTGCTCAGCGGGAAGTCTGCTTCTCCCTCTCCTTCTGCCTCTCCCCCTGCTCATGCTCCCTCTCTCTCAAATAAATAAATAAAATCTTTTTTAAAAAAGACATTTAAAACATTGCAGCTTTATTTTAATAATCTGAATTAATATTTTTGATCACTCATTCCACTTCTAGGTGGAATGTCAGTTTTTACAGATATTATATAAAATATAGTTTGGTGATAAATCTCAAAAAGTTTGAAGATAATTCATTTTTTTTTGGCTCAGAAATCCCACTTAAGGAATTTAAGGATATAAGAGAACATCAATATATATACAGTTATTTATGAATAAGGATATGTATATGTAAGGATAACTCTTATATCCAGAAACAATGGAAACTAAAGAAAAATGGGAAACTCAATAGTCCAACATATCAACATAAATTTCTGTAGCATGCAAATTATTTAGTCATTAGAAATTATTATTTATATTTTTTGAGATTTTATTTTTAAGTAATCTCTACACCCAACAAGGGGCTTGAACTCAAAACCCTGAGATCAGGAGTCTCATGCTGTACTGACTGAGCCAGCCAGGCACCCCAGGAATTATGTGTTAGAAGACATGTCAGGCGCCTGGGTGGCTCAGTTGGTTAAGCATCTGCCTTGGGCTCAGGTCATGATCCTGGAGTCCCGGGATCAAGTCCCGCATCGGGCTCCCTGCTCAGTGGGGAGTCTGCTACTCCCTCCGCCCTTCACCCCGCTCATGCTCTCTCTTGCTCTCTCTCAAATAAATAAAATCTTAAAAAAAAAAGAAAGACCTAATGTCATGGGAAAATGTTCACAAAGACATAAGTGAAAAACAATAGAGTTGTGTATAGGAGGATTATAGTTTTTCATAAATTACTAATAATGATTGAAAGAAAGAGATCAAATGTTAATAGTAATTATCCCCGGGTAGGGAGGTAATAGGGCTTTTTTAAAGATTTATTTATTTTCGAGAGAGAGAGAGAAAGAGAGTGTGTGTGCATGTGCACACAAGTTGGGGGAGGGACAGGGAGAGAATCTTCAAGCAGACTCCCTGCTGAGTGCGGAGCTCAATGTGGGGCTCAGTCTCAGAACCCATGAGATCATGACCTGAGTGGAAACCAAGAGTTGGACACCCAACTGATTGAGCCACCCAAGTGTCCCAGTAGGTTTTTGTTTGTTTTCCGGGGCTTGAACTCAAAACCTTGAGATCAAGACCTGAGCTGAGATCTAGAGGTGGACACTTAACCAGCTGAGCCCCCCCAGGTACCCCACTTGTTTTTCTTTTTTTTTTTAAGATTTTTAAAATTCATTTATTTAACAGAGAGAGACACAGCGAGAGAGGGAACACAAGCGGGGGAGCGGGAGAGGGAGAAGCAGGTTTCCTGCTGAGCAGGGAGCCCGATGTGGGGCTCAATCCCAGGGCCCTGGGATCATGACCTGAGCCAAAGGCAGACACTTAACCACTGAGCCACCCAGGCGCACCCCCACTTGTTTTTCTTAATACTGTCTCTTGGTCATCCTTCCAAATAGAACAAAGAAAATTACCTCAATATTTCTACCTTGAATAGTATTTCATGATTCTGCCATGGTTTTTTTCTTACAAAGGATATTTAAATTATAATCTATATTTTTCTAATTAGAAAATCCTTTGGGGCACCTGGGTGGCTCAGTTGTTAAGTGACTGCCTTCGGCTCAGGCCATGATCCCAGGGTCCTGGGATCGAGTCCCGCATTGGGCTCCCTGCTCGGCGGGAAGCCTGCTTCTCCCTTTCCCACTCCCCCTGCTTGTGTTCCCTCTCTCGCTGTGTCTCTCTCTGTCAAATAAATAAATAAAATCTTAAAAAAAAAAAAAAAAAGAAAATCCTTTGTTACAGCCTCAATGGGTTTGCAGTGATGGTAACCCTTAGGAAGGATTAGAACATGTTAAATATGAAATTATACCAAATAGGAAAAAAAAACTGGTTTCAGTGAAATATGGATTTAATTTTTATTTAACTGATAGTCCGTGGAGCCTAACACAACCTTAACCTTTTCTCATTCTCAAGGCACATGAAGATCCCATGTATGACATCATACGAGAGAATAAAAGACATGAAAAGGATGTAAGGTGAGATGGTCCTGGTGATAACGATACCCTTTTAAAGTCTGAAATTATATAAAGTTGGAAACACCCATTCCAGTATAGATGAGTGGTTTGGTAACTATGGTACTTCAATTGTGAACTGTTTGGAAGGCAGGAGTCCTCACAGGAAAGTCCAGTGGGTGGCAGGCCAGCCTCATTCCACTTGGGTTAGCAGTGGGCTTGGTCCTTCCTGCTCACACCACTGATAGTTGATGTTGGCAAGTGTAACTTAGTTTATTTTCTCCAGTGTCTTTATGGATCTGAGCTATTCTTAAAAATTATCCTTAGACATGAATAAAGATAGAATGAAGAAAGAGGAGGTTTTGTTTTTCTCAAACTGGTTCCACGGAGTTCTAATTGTTAAGGAGGTAGATTACCTAGTATGAACTTGAGTGGTTGTGGGTGGTTGGGGAGGTGATGAAGGAGAGGCAGCATCTATTCGAAGTTATGTAGTAAGGACTGGAGAAACATGCAGAAATACTTCAGACAGTGAAAAGAATACAGAATGGCTTGTACACTGGGTACAGTCCTGTCAAAGGCATGGGTGTGGACAAGAATGGGGAAAACATGCAGAAATAAAAATAAGTACTGTCTGTAGTAAGGTGTTTATGATGTTTTTTACGCTCACTGCTGCTTTTATATCATTTTTATCTACCTTTTTTTCGAGTTAAATACGGTTCTTTGGTTAATCTTCTATGTTTAGGATACAGCAGTTGAAACAGTTACTGGAGGATTCTATATCCGATGAGAATGGGAGCAGCTCCAGTTCCTCGGAATGTAAAGAGAAGCACAAGAAAAAGAAGAAAGAAAAGCATAAGAAAAGGAAGAAAGAAAAGAAGAAGAAACGAAAGTATAAGTCTTCCAAGTCGAATGAGAGTTCAGACTCGGACTGACAACAACTTGACTTGTTCAACATTCTCTTCTCCCAAATCAGACACTGTGGCCAAAGACCAGAGGATGTGGAATCGGGGAGGACTAGGAGAGAGCCGCCTAGAGAGCAGGGTATTTGGTGTCACGTGTGTGAATTTTCACCTGCCTTCCAGCAAAGATGTGATCCCAGGAGGGTGAGTTGTACTTTCCCAGGCACTAGCTCTGGACAGCGGCTGATTTCAGGCAGGAAAGCTTTGTTCAATGACAATATGCAAGAATAATACAGATGATTCTCAAACTTACGGAGCAACAAAATCACCTGGGGTGGTTGTTAAAACAGATTGCTGTGTCTTAACTCCTAGAATTTTAGAATTCAATTTACTAGGTCTGGAGTGGACTGGAGAATTTGCAGTTGTGACAACTGTCCAAATGATGCTGACACTGTTGGTCTGGGGGCCAGTCTTGGAGAACCACTGCTCTAAATGTTAAACCTCTTCCTGAAGCCTTCCTCCACTTTCTGCTTTAATTGACATCTTGTGGAGTGCCTGGGTGGCTCAGTCGGTTAAGTGTCTGCCTTCGGCTCAGCTCATGATCTCAGGGTTCTGGGATCAAGTCCCTCATCAGGCTCCCTGCTTAGTGGGGAGCCTCCTTCTCCCTCTCCCTCTCCCCTGCTCATGCTCTCTCTCACTCACTCTCTCTCAAATAAATAAAATCTTTAAAAAAAAGAAAGAAAAATCCTGTCATCCACTGCAACCCTTGCAAGTTAATTCTTGTCTCTTCTCTCTCACTCCAGGTTTCTCTGTCTACTGTCTGGCCTAGGTTCCGTGGTCCTTTATTTCAGTCTGTCATATCACTTGACCTGTAGTCCTTTTGCCCAGTTTACCCAGAAGAACCTCAAACTAACCTCTTCCTCCTCTGCTCCAACTCCCAGACCGCTGAGCCTATAAAGCTGATCAAAGTTCTTTATCCTAAAATCTCTTTCAGACTGAGTACTCTCCAGTCCTATTTAGGAAAGGAAGAGAAGTCACCAGACCTCCTTCTACCAAGGTATCTTATCAACCTGTCACTGTGGTTGTGGTAGGCAGAGTTATAAAATAGCCTCTAAGACTTTTGTCCGAATCTGTAGAACTGTTACTATAATGGATTTTACTCCCATGATTAGATTATAATACACAGTTGACCTTTTCAAAGGGTGCAGGGGTGTAAGGCGTGGCCTCTTACCCCAGTTGAGACAATTCTTCAGGATCATTGCAGCTCAGGAGCTCCTGGTGGGATTTTGGCTAAGGTCTTTGTTGTTACTGCATCACATCCATACCTCTTCCCTATGCTTAATCATGCTTTCTTTGCCCCTTCAGAGATTTTATTCCCTGTAGCACTCCCCACTAAATTTCCTGCACACAAATCTTCATGTCAGAGTCTGACCCTGAAGAACTCAGTGTGCCAGGGGGTACAATAACTGCTTGGCAAAATGAAAGGGAAGGTGTTGTTGGGATGTACCCTTCATCTTGGACTTATTTCCAAACTTATGCTTGACTTCTTATCTAGCCTCTAGAATAAAAGTAAGACTTTGGGAAGGATTACAAAGCAGGCACAGTGTTCATTGGACCAGTCCTCTTTTTGTGCTTGCTCTTCCATATACCGGCATTACCATCTTCCCCACCTTCTAGGGTCCAACATCTTCCCGGTAGCCAGAAAGCCCCAGTTATGGTCCATTTAAGTGCCTTGAGTTAGTTCACCCACAACACTTGAAACTCATTTCACAGGTGTAAAAAAAGCGATCAGATTCAACTCATACTAACACAATAATGAAAAGCCACACTCTTTAATCTTCTCATGGGGATTTATAGGTAAATGAATCAGATTGTTGGAATTTGAATGAATCAGACTTGTTAGTGGGGAGTTAGAGTAGTGGAATGCCTTCCTGGTTCCCAGATAAGCAAGGAAGTTGGATTATATGGATTCAAGTCTTCCTTATTGTTCAGTTACTCCAGCTAATGCATTCCTACCTCAGCCTTCCCACTTCAATTATGTTCTAGGCTTGGAATGATGGTGGGAATAGTGACAAGGCCAAAACTGTTCATCTGAATTGACACCAAGCCATTCATTCACAAATATTTGAGTGCATATGATGTGCTAGGCTCTATACTAACTATTCCATGGAGCTACTATAGCCCTAAGGAATACATGGTCTCAAGGGTGAAAACGTTGTAAGTCTCCTGTTACGTCATGTCATGTCATGGGCTACGAAAGTGAAAATGCAGGTGTTACTAAAACACACAGGAGAGTCCCATACTCCAGCCATGGATGGGGATAGGCATCACAGATGTTTTCCTAGATTATCTACCCGATCTTTTAGGTAGGGGTTAGGAGGGAGATAAGTCACAAACCTTATCATAAAACCAGCTTTAGAAACCCTATTACCTTTTGCTTAACTTTTTGCATCTCATCCGAAAACGTACAGTGCCATCACTTTGTACCATCTCCTTAACCCATCTGGAGAGTTAACTTTATTACCACAGGAAGTTAAAAATACAGTTAAAAAATATAAAAATAGAGTAAACAAATATAGGTAACTCATCACTGGGCAACTCAGAAGCAACACTAAGTGAACCCATCCATAGCTATCAAAATATTGTTCATACGATCACCCAGAAAGCCCTTCCAGGAAGCAACCCTAGCCTTTCCACATCTGCCCTGTTCTTACAAATAGCCTTAAACAGCCTTCATCCACATATAAACATTTGGCACCTGGTCACAGACTTAACCTGTACCATTTATTGGGAAAACACTGGTTCCACAAATTAACCATATAGATTGTAGGTTCTGAGTATAAGGAGCTCTTGTCTCCCTTGTTTCTATGAGTGTACACTGGAAGTAAGTAAAATATACTACAACCCACAAATGGACATACCAATCAGTGGAGCTACTATAAGCCTCATTTCCATTTATAAAAAAATAAATAAGGTACCATCTCTATCAGGGTAGTTCCTGTTTATGGAGAATCCTTCATCTCTTTATTCTGTCCTCAATTCACCATCCTTTTCCCCATATCTAAAGGTCCCCTGGAGATTACAAGACAGTAATACATCTGGCAGAAGTATTCATGAATGACCCAATTCTTTTGGTGGTGTTACCAGTGATGTGGCCATTTTGAGAGGGGAAGAAAATGCTTGAGAATCACACACTTATGCAATTCAATTTATTTGCTGTTTTAGTTCTTTTAATTCCAAAGGCTTTACAATGTCACATTTTCTTTTTGTTGGTATAATCGCTTTCTTAGTTCAAATCAAGGGATGATCCTGTGTTCTAAGCCACCATGACGATGTACTATTTTTAGCTCTTCTATGTAGCTGGAACACAGCAATTTGTTTCCTGTGAAATAACAATAGAATAAAAGAGTTCCTTAAATTAGCTGTATAACAAACTGAAGATATACAGAGAATCATGACTAATATCTTTAGCTTTCATCTTTAGGATAAAGTTAAAGGTCTTAACATTTTGTCTGAGCATGATTATCTGTCTTTTCTTATGACCACTATAGGGCAGAATGGCCTTGAAAGGGCCAAAAACCACTTGCTCCCTGACACCCCAGGCCTAGGGGGTTGTAGGTGTGGCAGGGATACTCAACCCCAAGACTCAGTGTGAAGAGAAGCCTGTCATGCTACTAAGCCCCTTAAGGGAGACCCTGAACTTCCAGTACCCAGCTCTCCCAGCTCTAAACTGGGATACTTTTTTTTTTTTTTTTAATATTTTATTTATTTGACAGAGACACAGCAAGAGCGGGAACACAAGCAGGGGGAGAGGGAGAAGCAGGCTTCCCGCCTAGCAGGGAGCCCAATGTGGGGCTCGATCCCAGGACCCTGAGATCATGACCTGAGCCGAAGGCAGACGCTTAACGACTGAGCCACCCAGGCACCCCTAAACTGGGACACTTTGATAAGCCACCAGGATAAGTCACAAAATCCCATATAACCCACAACAGACTACCATTAACAGCCCTGGGAATTAAATGTGGAAAATCAGCATAAAAATGACATTCCAAAGGACTGAAAGGCTTTGGCTCCAATCTACTTGTAAGCGGGGATCTATAGATCTACAGATCTATAACGCAGTCAGAATGCTGCCATTTTTCACTGCCCACAAGCAGTGTTAGTTCTGGAGGGCAGAACACACACAGAGTAGGAAACCCCAAACAAAGCCCTAAAAGCTGAGACACCCAAATTGGACACAGGGTAGATACCAACCTCTGTACCTGCTGTCTATTTCCTAAACTTTACAGCATCTGCCCTGAATCTGTTTGAAACTTTGTAAGGTACCTTGGTTTTCCATCTCTCACAGTTACCTGACGGAAGAAGTGATTCATACGTTAAATAACCCAAGTTACTTAAAAACCAAAGGGAAAAACAAAGCAAGAACACACCCTTCATGAAAAAAATCTCTTGTTCGAGATACTATTCTGTATCATTCTACAGTCCTTGGCAGAAAAAAATAAAAATAAAAATAATGGACACAGTGAGACAATTCGGCCTGAAAATTATCATCTTAACTGTGTAACCAAGAGTAAATTAAAGTTATCTTCTTCACAGGGCTGTGATAGGGTGGAAAAAACTGATTCCTACACACTGATGGGAAATGACAGCAGAGGCAAATGAGACTTTGAGAAGACTAAAGGTAAGATGGACAGTGTTTTGGTTTAGAAACTAAGACTGGAACTTAATTACGGGGTCGTTATGCATCCCATTATCACTTACCCGCTTCATTTCATTTTTGCACCCCAGGTCTAATCTTCCCCTGGGCTGTACTCTGGGTCCATCCAACTCATTTGAGCCCCCTCCCTAAACATAGGGTGGTCCAAACTCAAGCTTCAACCAGGTGTACATGACCTGTTAGTCCAGTCCTCCCACTGACAACCACACAGTAAAGCAAAAACAATTTCCCTTCCCAAGTTTACTTTTCCATGGATGTTATCATTTTCTCTAGGTATTCAAGTTCAAACCCCAGCCTTTTTTTTCTTAAAGAGTCAATTTTGTTAATGGATTCTCTGAGATGCGTATCTTTTACTCCCATGTGAGTTAGGACCCTCATCACTTTATATCCAATGTTCAATTAAACTGACTTTATACAGGGATTTCATCCATACAGACAGGCTTCAAATTCTTCCTACACTGTACTGCTAGCTGAAGATGCCTAGTACACATTTCTTCCTGCCTTTCTCTATTCAGTTTTCTTTTGGCACCTCCTTATTGCCTACAGGACAAAAATCTAAAAAGGAAGATTTCCAATATTTTAGCCTCTTCTGCTCAGACCCACTTTCCCAACTCATCACAGGTCTCCCCTCTGGCTGGCTGTTCTCAGGCTCAATCCCTGGAACACACTTGACCTGCCCTGGCTGCCCATTTGAGCCCATGCTACTCTCCATTCTCACTCCAAACCACAGCCCCCAAATTTGTATCAAAATTCACCGCCTCCACATGGACTGCGTGTTCTCAGGAACTCCATCTAGATCTGTGTCCATGATTCTTTTCTCTCTCAGCCCCCCTGTCCTTTACCACCACCCAGCTCTCCATCATCTCCTACAGCTCTTTGTTTCAAATTATATTACAGTTTCCTAGAATGCAGGACCTCAAACCTGGGATCTCTGCCAATCCTACAAACATGGGCACCTACAGTTGTTGAAAAACATACTTTCAAAATGGAGAAATACTATTGATCTATGATGGCCTTTGCATCCAGGACCCAGTATGGAACCACCACAGACAACCACACAGGACAAGCCAGTTAGTCACTTACATTCCCAGGCCTTGTGAGAGGCTCTCTTGGACTCCAGTCCCTCCCCTCGGAACCTGCCATTCTGTCCTGTCACTGCGCATACCATGGGGATGCTCTCGTATTCTTCAAGCTTTAACCTGTACTTATTTCTGGTGGGCCACACAATAAGTTGGGGAGGCAGAGAGCACTCAGGTGGCAGCCTGATGATCCTGCCAGCCTCACGATAAATCCTTCCTTTGGAAGATGTCACAGGGCCCAGTGGACTAACTTCTTCAAAGAGGCATTCTGTCTCATACATTTCATCTTCAGCTTCCTCTTCCAACTCACAGTCTTCTGAATCCTTGGGAAGTACAGTGTTCAAGGCAGCATTTTTCTTCAATAAGTAGACTGTGTTCCCACTTGAGAAGTTGCTCAGGGATTTCTGCTTCCTGCCTTTCACAGTTTTTTTAATCTTTGCACACTTTTTGAAGTTCTCATGATCCTCCTCAATCTCATCATTCACGGTCATTTCTTCTTCATCTGTTTCCAACTTCCCATTCGTGATGGTCTTCCATGATCCCTTAGTTTTGCAGTCTGGTGATGATTCTTCATCTTTGCAAGGCATTTGCTCAGGGGATTTCTCCAGCTCTGTATGCTGCCACCAGCTCCTATCACACTGAATCCCTTCATCCACCCCCCTGCTGTTCATCTGGGCCAACCAGGCAGGGCGAGGAACATACTTTGAATAGCTGTCCCTCTCTACCACCTCATCCAGTTCCCCACACCTGACTGCCTCTTCTTCTGTTGGCTTTCTGCTTTCTGGTGAGGACTCAGGGGATTTCCCGTGCTCTGCATCCTGCCAATGGCTCATATCACATTGAATGCCTTCAGTGACCTGGCTGAACTGGGCCAGGGAGGTAGGGGGAAGGACATAATTCTCGGCGTAGCTGTTGCTCTCTACCACTTCACCTTCGTCCACTTTCACAGGGAAGCCACGGCCCCCACTACCATTGTCTGGCATGCTTTCCCCAAAGCTAATGGGACTCCGGGATTTGGACTCTAGGCTCAGGTCCTCAACGGCTTTATTGCTGGAACAGACTGGCCTTTCCTGCTGGAGCTTATTGCCATCTCCAGAAGACTGGCACAGATTGGAGATCAGGGTATCCTGGACTTTATCTTTGTCTTTCGCTTCATCTGGAGAGGACAGGAATTGGGGAACAGCTGCATAGCCTTTTTCTTTACCCAAGTTCATGTCCATGATGGAGCCCAACTTTACCACCTCATCACATCTTACATCATGACACGGCTCCGACCAGATAGTGCTTTCTTCATCGTTACTCGTAATGCCATCTGCACCCTCGTGACGGTTACGAAGCACACTTGTACTCTCATGAGAACTCTGTGACATCCCACCATGCTGCACCATGATGTCTGGCATGGCTTTACCATAAGCTAGGTCATACAAACGGACAGTTTCCTTCAAAGTCTCCCAGAACTGTGTTACAGGGGATCCTCTGCTCTGTTCTAGCCTCATTTCCCCTTTCCCAGATGCATAGTTTACTTGAGGTGATGTTCTATACACAGTGTCAGGAGAAGGGCTCTCACCATGTAGCTGCTGCTTCTGGGCTACAGATGAAAAAAACCCATCTGTTGGTTCAGGAATGTTGTCAGTTTCTGTGTCAATATTAGAAGTCGGGATACTGGTCACCATACCACCTTCTGAGTGGGTGTCTTGTTTCTGAGTCCTGTTTTCAGCCTGATGAGGTTCAGTCTGAGTCTCTTTCGTCTTCGTTTTCTTTCCATAGCCACTACACTGACGGAACTGTGCTGTGTTACAGAACACAGGTCTTCGGTTAAGCGCAGTGGGCAACGGGGACTGAGGGATGAGGAAGCCAGGAGACTCACTGAGTACCACTGAATATGGAAAATACAGACTTCCATTTCTGAAACCTAGGAAGAGAACACAGTAGTCAGCCACTCGGTCTCCCGCAGCCAGTCACAACATTCAGCCAGTACGCAGTCACGTGGCCACACCGATTGGTAAAATATGCAGTTTCTTGCATGCCAGTTGGTAGCTACTGGCCCCCACTTCTCCCTGGATATCCTCAGGATCTGAACGGTGGGACCTCCAGAATCCTCCTTCACCACAAGAGCAAGCATCTCTCTGATGGGTTGGTTGCCAGGCCATCAGATAGTCAGCATATTATGAATCACCCCTACTTAGTAGTGACTTTTTCAGAGAGACCTAGCACCCACCAAGCATAATTCAGGATTGTTGTGGCTGAGGAAAGAATAATTGTGTCAGCTCTGATAGAGCAAAATTCTTTGTACGTACAGGCCTTTCTAAACCTGTTCATTCAGCACTATTCATTCACACACACACACACACACACACATCTCCCATTTTCTTCTCTTTAGGGGTAAACAGGACAATGGTGCCAATAATGCCAGAAACATTGAAACATTACTGTCATACATATTCACATGGGGAAAGGCATTTAATTTTGCAAGACAGATTTATACAACTGACAAATGAAGTTAAAACTTCTACCTTGCATATAAAAGCAATAATTATATTCAGATCAATGTTCATCAGGCAGTTTACTCAATATTGAGGTTGATCTTATGAACTCAATTTCACTGTTTAAGACTGCATCATAATGCCTCTTGGGCCTGGCCTAATGTATTTATACATAAAAATATATGGGTTTCTTTCTTTATAGAAAGGAAGCAGACAAGTCTCAGCTTGGACTTCAACACTGTCTGCAAAGGTTAGAAGCCAACAGAATGAAGTTCATGAGTCAGATAACTTCCTACCATACATATTGTACTGTATCATACAATGGACCAAAATACCTTAATGTAGCTCCCTGCCACTAGCATCCATCCCAGGTCCCTATTCAACTACCCACTGCAAAAACATAGGTGTTAGAGTTCTTATTTTGTCCCTCACTAATCAGCAAAATCTGTGGCTACTCTTTGTAATACCTTCCCTCTTGTGCTACCATGCACAGGACTTTAAAGTCATCTCCACGTTTTTACCTCAGTAACTACTACTAGTAACTTCCTTGACCCATCTCCCTGACATTCACAGGTCTGTAATCCATACTAGTTACAGAATTTTCCTTCCTTCCTTCCTTCCTTTCTTCATTCCTTCCTTCATTCCGTCCTTCCTCCCTCCCTCCCTCCCTCCCTCCCTCCCTCCCTCCTTCCTTTTGTTGGACGTAATTTCCACACCCAGTATGGGGCTCGAACTCGCAACCCTAAGATCAACTTGGGTGCTCTCCCACCTGAGCCAGCCAGGCACTCCCAGAATTATCTTTCTGACTCAAATGTGACCCCTCACTTGAGAGACAGTATTTTAAGTATTGTCACTGCCAGTCAGGAAATGAGGAACAATGACCACATTCCTTAGGATGCCATAAAAGCCCTCATTATTCTGATTTGTCACCCTATCATCTCACTCTCCCACTAAGCCTATATGCTCTAGCCATATGTGGGTTCCTTCACAGGCTAACTTCTCTTCACTTTTCTGGGACATTCTCCTTCCCTATTTCTTCCACTGCTACCAAAACCTTTTGTTTTTTAAGTGGAAATCTTGCCATTTGTGACAGTAGATGAACCTTGAGGGCATAGTCCTAAGAGAAGCTGGACAGAGAAAGACAAATACCATATCATCCCACTTCTATGTAAAATCTACAAAAGATGAACTCAGAAACAGTAGAATAGTGGTATATCAGGGGCTGGGTGGTGGGGTTTATGGGGAAATGTTGGCCAAAGGCAAAAGAAAACTAATTCATCTTGTTATACGAAGGAGGGTACTGAGGCAGAGAATTTAATATTGATTCAAAATCAGCCGATTTAGGGGTGCCTGGGTGGCTCAGTCGGTTAAGCATCTGCCTTGGGCTCAGGTCATGATGCCAGGGTCCTGGGTTCGAGCCCCACATCAGGCTCCTTGCTCCGTAGGGAGCCTGTTTCTCCCTCTGCCTGCTGCTCCCCCTGCTTGTGCTCTCTCTCTCTCTTTCTCAAATAAATGAATTAAGAAATCTAAAAAAATTAAAAAACAACCCCCCCCTCCCCAAAATCAGCCTATTTATAAAAGCATGAATTGGCCCTCTATTTCAATTGTACAACTATGTGTACTGCATGTCTAATTAATGTTTAAAGCTGGTAGAGTTTCTAATTGTATGTAAGAAGAATATGGAAGAAGTTTGGAAGTCACTTACTCTGAACAAAGTAAAAAGCTCAACTGAAAAATCAAGAATTTTTCCCAGATACTTCATAGCAGTAGGTTACAGGGCAAAGTGCTATCCCTAATGTTGGAGAGATATCTGAATGTAGACAAGCACAACTTACAGGAGCAGAAACCCAAGAGATAAAAATTCCATGGGAACTAGTAGTAGGGTAGGGAAACCTGAACTGTTATTGACAAATTGCAGGCTCAGGATGAATAAATCTGAGAGTTAAAAACTTCAAGGGGACCCATTCATAAGGAACCCTCCCCCCCCAACTTTGTTTTGAGTTTTATCTATAGTAGCTCAACCAGTTTCTTACAGGAAATCTAGGAAAGAAATCCCAAAGGAAGAGTAGGGAAGAGAAACCACTGTGACATACACAAGGAGTACTCTATTCCTACCAACACTGGACCTCAGGACAAGCTAGTTAAACAGAGGCTAATTGATAAGGAGGTAGGCAAATACTTATATCAGACCCACCCTAACCACCCTTCCCTATCCAATGGGAGGAGGAAGATGAAGTACATGAATAGTTCATAGTCCAGAGGCACAATCTCACTAAAAGACTGAGACCTAAAATCACAGTCCTTCAAGAACCATATGACTATGATCCCTGTCCCACCTCCACAACTTAACAAGTCACTAACGGCCTATTTAGAGCAGTTCCTTTTATCTAGTACAGAATGCCTGGCAATCAAGGAAACGTTACAAGATATACTAAAAGGCAAAACCTGTGTTGTCTGCAAAAAAATTCACTTTCAATATAAGACAGGGATGAAAAGTAAATGCATGGAGAAAGATGTTCTGTGCTAATACTAATCAAAAACAGTGGACAAGCTGTATTTCAGACAGAGCAGACTTCAGAGCTAGGAAAGTGATCAGGGATAAAGAGTGGCATTACATGAAACACCAATTCTTCAGTGAAGCATAACAGCCCCTAAAGTGTATGCCCTTAACAGAGGGTGAAACTATGTGAGGCAAAAAGTGATAGTACTGCAAGGAGAAACAGAATGACCCACTATTCCTATTGGGAGACTTTACACTCCTCTATCAGAATAGGACAGATGCAGTGGGTAAAAAAAAAATCAGTAAGAGTGGTTGAACTAAACAGCACCTTTAACCAACTGTAAATAACTGACATCCACAGACTGCTTCATCAGACAGAATACCCATATGGAACATGCACCAAGACAGTCCATACCATGGGCCAGAAAACATTTCTACGAATTAAAAAGTATATTAATCATATAGTGTCTGCTCTTAGCCTACAACTGAGTTTAGAAAACAAAGATAGCTGTAAAATCCCCAAATACTTTGAGATTAAATACACTACTAAATAACACTGAATCAATGAAGAATTCTCAGGAGAAATTTAAAAAGATTTTGAATTAAATAAAATAGTACTTCTCAAAATTGAAGCAGTGCTTAGAGGGAAATTTACAAAATTAAAAAGTTATGAAAATCAATCATACAGCCTCTAATTTAGGAAACTAGAAAATGAAATGGTAATTAAATCTGAAGAATAAGAAAATAAAAATTAAAGCAGAATTAATGAAATTGACAACAGAAAATCAATAGAAAAAAAACCCAAAAAGCTAGTTCATTGAAAAGATCAATGAAGTTGATAAGCCTCCAGCCAGTTTACTGAGTAAAAAAAAAAAAAAAAAGGAAGACACAAATTACTAATATCAGAAATGAAAGAGGGTACATCACTACAGATCCTATGGACAGTAAAAAGATGGAAAGAATACTATGAACTCTATTATCACAACTTCCAAAACCTAAAAAAATGGACCATTTCCTTGAAAGATAAAGTTGGCCAGACTCATACAAGTAGAAATGGACATCTGAATAGATCTTTATGTATTAAAGAAAATGAATCAATTAACTGATAACCTTCCAGAACAGAAAGTGCCAGGTCCAGAAAGGCTCACTGGTGAAGTCTACCAAACACTTAAGAAATTACAAATAGATCAATGTAGGATAGAAAAGAGAGCCTACACACAGACCCATATAAATATAATCAACCAATGTTTGACAAAGGAGCAAAGACAATACAATGGAACAAAGATAGTTTTTTCAACAAATCGTCCTGGAACTGGACATACACGTGCAAAAAGTGATCCTAGACACAGCTCTTGCAACAAACACCCTTCACAAAAATAAACTCAAAATGGACCACAGACCTCCATGTAAAATACAGAAACTGTTAAGACCTAGAAGAGAACACAAGAGAAAAACCTGGATGTCCTTGGGTATGGTGAAGACTTCTTAGACAAAATACCAGTGACATATATGATTCATGCAAGAAAGAACTGATAAGCTGACCTTCATCAAAATTTAAAACTCTGCAGGGCGCCTGGGTGGCTCAGTTGGTTAAGCGACTGCCTTCGGCTCAGGTCATGATCCTGGAGTCCTGGATCGAGTCCTGCATCGGGCTCCCTGCTTGGCAGGGAGTCTGCTTCTCCCTCTGACCCTCCCCCCTCTCATGTGCTTGCTCTCTCATTCTCTCTCTCTCAAATAAAAAAAAAAAAATCTTAAAAAAAAAAAAATTTAAAACTCTGCAAAAGATACTGTCAACTAAATGAAAAGTCACAGATTGGGAGAAAATATTTATAAATACATACCTGATAAAGGACTGTTATCCAAAATATACAAAGAACCCTTAAGACATTAATAACCCGATTTAAAAAGAGACTGTAGACCTTAACAGGCACCTCATCAAAGAAAATACACAGACAAACCTTGCCAAATAAACATATGAAAACATGCTCCACATCATATGTCATCAGGGAAATGCAAATTAGAGCAATGAGATACTATACAAGTACTAGAATGGCTGAAATCCTGAACACTGACAACATCCAATGCTGGTGAGGATGTGCAGCAACAGGAACTTGGATTGCTAGTGGAAATGAAAGATGGAACAAATGCAAAATGATACAAGATAGTGTGAAAGGAAAGTTTGGCAGTTTCTTGCAAAACTAAACATATTCCAAAACTTGGGAGAAACCAAGATATCCTTCCATAGATGAGTGGATGTATGTCATAATTCAGACAATGGAATATTATTCAGCAGTAAAAACAAATGAGTTATGAAGTAACAAAAAGATATAAGGAAACTTAAAATGCATATTACTATGTAGAAGAATCCAATCAAAAAACTACATACTATATGATTCCAACGATACAACTTTCTGGAATAGGCAAAGCTATGGAACCAGTAAAAAGATAAGTGGTTGGGGGCGCCTGGGTGGCTCAGTTGTTAACTGTATGCCTTCGGCTCAGGTTGTGATCCCAAGGGTCCTGGGATCGAGCCCCACATCGGGCTCCCTGCTCGGCGGGAAGCCTGCTTCTCCCATTCCCCCTGCTTGTGTTCCCTCTCTTGCTGTGTCTCTCTCTGTCAAATAAACAAAATCTTAAAAAAAAAAAAAAAAAAAAAAAAAGCCTTAGGGAGAATGGAGTCGTGAACAGGCAAAGGATTTTTAGGGCAATGAAACTATTCAATACAATATTATAATGGTGGAGAGCTTTCATGATGTATTTATCCAAAACCACAGAACATACAGCTCAAAGAGCACACCCTAATGTAAGCTTTGGGTGAAATGAAACATTGTAGGTTCACTGATTATAACAAATATACCATGCTGGTGAGGGATGTTGATAATGGGAGAGGTTATGCATGATGGAGGGTATATGGGAAATCTTTCTGCCTTCTGCTTCATTTTGTTGTGACCTGAAAGTTGCTCTACAAAATAAAGCCTACAAAATACAGGTTTAGAGATCCTTGAATATGCATAGAATATATCCAGAAAGATACCCAAATCACCGGCAATATTTTCTGCCTCGGGGAGGGTACTGGGAAACTGCGAAAAGGGATTAAGAGGGAATGATTTCATTCCTTGTTTGTATACTATTTTAATTTTTAGCCCATGTATTTGGTTAGTTTTTCAATAAAAAAATGGTTTAAGCCAGTTTCAAGTGAAGAGATGTTCTGTTATTCATAAAATAGTTACACCTCTCATTCTGAATAATTCCTAGTCAAAATGACTAGGTACAAAATAAACCACAATAATCTGCCCTATAGGTTAATACAACCAGGATGCCTTCAGTCTACTTGCTCAGCTGAACTCATGTTATATTCCCTCAAGGAACATCTTTACATCCTTGGCTATGACAGACACGCTGTTTAATACATAATTTCATCAAGCCATTTAACAAGTTCTAATACATTACTCTCATTTCCTACTTAACTAACTATCCAAAAATGATGTAAATTATCTTCAATCAACAACTTTCTGTACTGGCATCCATTCTTCTCTTGGCAATAGGTCCTTCAAGCTCCTTTGAAAAAGGAGAGACCTTCGCTGTCCAAATGGAATCTGACAGCCTCATACCACCTTCAACATGGGGCATATAACCTAGCCTGGTCAAGGAGACTAGTCCATCTTCCTGGATTGGTAAGTAGAACAAGGATGACATGTGACAAAGCCAAACCACCAGGAGTCAGCTTTGGAACTCTTGTTGAAACTACTGGAAGAGAAGGCTCTTTCTTCTATGGGATCCCTGCCATGAAATCATTACAGGCCCACAAACGCTGTAACCATCTTTGCCACTTTGAAATGACTGAGAATGAGGTCAATACAGAGAAAGTCAAAACCTAGGAAAAAACAAAACTAGAAATAAAGGGATATAGATTCTAATATGGATTATGTCTTTGGAGTCCCTATTTAGCCAGCCTGAAGTGGCTTCTTTCTTGGAATTCTTGGTTGCACAAGACAGTGAATTGTATAAACTTTTTTTTTTCTTCACTAAAATCCCTGAGTTAGGTTGCAGTTAAATAAGCAAACAAACAATACAGATCTGATTCCTACTCCCAGTACTCATCACTTTAATTCTCTTAAACCACAACTCTCAGGACAAATACCTTAAACCTTAAGGTGAATTACATGAAAAAAGTGCACAAGTACAGAATCTCAGCCTTTTAATTCAAGTTTAAGATACAATATGCATTTCTTTCTCTCAGGAATTTCCCACCCTCTGATCTCAAGAGTCTTCCTCATACAGTTCCTTCATCTGAACCATTCCAAAATCACATTTCAACATCTGTATTAATTAGGGGTCACCAGAGAAACAAAGCTAATGGAATGTTTATATAAAAATTTCTTTAAGAACTAGCTCATGTGGAGGTACAAGTCCAAAATATGTCAGGTAGGCAGTCTTGCTGGAGACACAGTGAGGAGCTGAAGTCCACAAGTCATATGCTGGCAAAATTCCTTATTGCTCAGACTGCAATTTTAAAATGGCTGCCAATAGGAGCTCCTTGGACTAAAGATTCTACTACTTAGGTGGGATCAGTGATTGATGGACTCAAAAGCAGTCCTTATCACACCTAGTTTTCTCCTTGGAAAACAGTTGCATAAGATACACAAAATACTTCATCTACAGCAGGGTACACTGAAGAATAGATTTAACATTATCTTTGCTACCAGAGGCATGAGAAGGGCGAATCACTCCATGGATCCTCCTGCCCTGCCTAAAGCCCCCTCCCACTTCTGTAATGCATGAAATCCTAGATGTCTACCTCCCAACATTTAAGCCTCATCATTCTTCTCCCAAAGTACTTTTTTGACCTCCCCAGGACAGCTTTTAGAATCTTTAGGCCTTGTTGAAAAAATTATAGGGACTAGGAGCTCTAAGGTACTTCTACCAGACTGGTTTCATAAAATTTTGGTTTGACTCCTGTGTAACTCTGGGCAAGTCCCGGACTCTGAGCCTCTGTTGCCTCACTTGTGAAACACAGCAATGTTACCTAGCTCATGGGGGTTGGTGAGGTCAAATGAGAGAGCCTACTTCAGTATTTGGCAGAATAAGTGGCATATAGGTAGAATTCCAACTTTACCTATTAAGATGAACTTCAAACACTGCCCCTGTGTGCTGCCATAATCTCTTTTGTCAGGACAGGGTGAGGAAAGGGAAGTCGTGGATTAAGGTATTGCTCTAGGGGGAGGGTCCCTAACCCCACTGAACTTCTCAGATTTCTTACCTGCCCCAGGAACAGAGAATGGATTATAGGTGGGATTCTGGTACCAGGGACTCGGGTAAGGCTGCTGGCCCACAGCATGCACATAAAAAAAGGGTCTGGCGTTACCACCCTCAAAGTGCGCGTTGTTTTCTGAAGAGCAGTTCATTTTCTAGGCTGAAAAACAGGTGTTCATATTTAGGAAGGGGCAGTGGCGCTCAGCGCGGCCAGGAAGGGAGAAATCATCCTAGGTCCCTTTCAGAACCCCAAGTCTGGGTGGCAGCGTCCTCACCTTCTCTTCCCGCTCGCTGGGATCGGGGACACAGGGCAGCGCTGCCCATGGGCGGGGCCGTATCCTGCCAGAGCAAGTCTCTGCTCCCTGAGCGGCAGCAGCAGCCCCGAAGGAAGACTGAGGCCTGGGAGGCCAAGAGGGGAGCTGTGCGGCGCCTGGAGCGCGTCGGGCTACGCCCAGGAGCTCCACTCGAGGGCGGTGGCTTGGGCCCGGCCTGCAGGCTCTGGTCCCCGCCTGGCCGGCGTGCCTATCCCGCCCCTTCCGGCTCTGGAGGAGCCCCTCCCCTGGGCCCAGTGTCTCCTTACCCACGGCTCACACCTCGCCCCCGTCCCACAAGCCAGTCTACCCTGCTCCCTCGGGACCCGCATCCCCGCACCCCCGCCTGCTCCAAACCGACCTCGGCGACCCGGAGAGTCCCCGGCACCTGGCGCCCTGGCTCCCGCCCTTACGTACCCTGGCTAGCACGCGCTGCCTGCCTATTGCGCAGGCGCCGCCCTCCCGCCGCTGGCCGGTGCATGCGCTCTGGGCGAGGCCCGCCGCCGGGCTGCTCTGTCCCGAGGCACCTGGAGAAGCTCAAGAGTGTTCCACACCATGCTAGCTCCAGTGCGTGGACGCCCAGGTGTCGGTGCTTCCAGAGGACCGGTCGGTCCCTGCGCCCCCCGCTCTCCCAGACCGGCCCTTCCATTTGAGTGTGTTCAGTTAGGACAGCCTATGTTCCCTCCTCTGAGCTCCTGGTGTCCTTCCTTCCTCGGGCCTAACGCCTCCGACACTTAGGAAGAGGAGCTGACTGAGGACAAGGGGAGAGGAAGGAGGAGGCCAGCCTGCACGGTGCAGGCCTGAGAGGAGGCGATTCACAAAGGAGGGGCGCTCCAGCCTGCTTCCCGCTGAGGCGAGTAAAAAGCAGGGGTGCAGAGGCTCTGGCAGTCAGGGCGCCATTTGGGGCGAGTGAGGGCCAGGGGGCCTGGGGAAGTGGCCTGTGAGCGGGTAGGTAGGCGGTTTGAGGGAGAAGCTGGCGCGCACGGACTCCGCTTTTCTTTTGCACGTGGGGGAAAGGAAAGACTTCTGGGAGAGTAGTTCACGGGAGTCGTGGGGTGGGAAGGAGGATTGTGAATTTTTTGTTTTGTTTTTTAAATTTTTTTTTTTAATAAATATGTAACTCCATACGGAATTCTCTTTTTCTTTTTCTTTTTCTTTTTTTTTAAGATTTTTATTTATTTATTCATGAGAGACAGAGAGAGAGAGAGGCAGAGGGAGAAGCAGGCTCCCAAGGAGCAGGGAGCCCAATGTGGTGCTCGATCCCAGGACCCTGGGATCACGACCTGAGCCGAAGGCAGACGCTTAACCATCTGAGCCACCCAGGCGCCCCTGTTTTGTTTTTTAAAGAGAGAGATTTCGGTAGCTTTATGGCCAGAATGGACAGACGGGGAGATGTTACCTATAGTGGAGAGAGAAGGGATGTTAGGAAGATGTTCTGAGGAAGCGCAGGGCAAGGTTAGCTAAACCTGGCTGCAATGCTCTGCCTTGGACAGAAGTTACTGGGATAAGAGGGAAATGAGGTTCTCAAGGCAGGGATTTCAGTGCTTTAGCATCGAATGACCTTGATTTTTTCAATGGAGGGCAGGAATAAGACTTGCAGGGAGCACTGAAAATTTGGGACTATTTTTTGTATTACCAGGTAAAAATTGTGTTTGAGCCGAAATAGTGGTGCCTGACACTGGATAAAAGTTTTTCTTTCACATGGAGAAGTCTGGAGGTATGCCACCCATCCAGCGCTGGTCTGGAAGCTCCTTGCTATCACAAAGAACCCAATCTCCTCTCTTTCTGCTCTGCCATCCTTAGCAATGGTTTCCATCTTCAATTTGCCACGTGTTTCAAGATGCCTGTTCCAGGCAGAAAGCAGGGAGTTGAGAGGGCAAAGGGTAAAAAAGAGCACAAGGTTACACAGACGCTTCTCTCTGTCATCAGTTTTGCTTTTAAGGAGCTTTACTAGAAGACCTTCCCAACTTCAGATTATACCACTTTGGCTTCTCATGGCTGAAATGTAGTTATCTCTTAGCTGGGCATATTGCTACTTGAAAAAAATTGAGATGCTGTGACTAAGGAAGAAAATGGGTATTAATTGAGTTGACAACTAACAATGTCTACCATACTGCTGCAGGGAAGAGTAAAAGCATTCATCTACAGATGTGCAAAAGGATTGCTGGTAGAGTTGAGGGCTGATCTAGAATGAGGATTAGTAATTTGTATTGTCCTTCATCTGCAGGTCTGTCACTTGCTCAGGCATATTCAGTTGCTTGGGAGAGACATTGAACAACTGGATGGATCAAGGACTGGTTTTGCAAGGCTTGTGGAAAGAAGAGCAAGGGTTCAAGAAAGTTCAATGTAATGGTGAGAAATTAAAGTAATGCATCATGACACATAATATATACCCTGCACTTGCATGACCCTGAACATGAGTGCTTCCTTAAATTTTCACCCTAGGGTGCACCCTACTTAGTGGCTAGTATACAGTCAGGAAGAAAAAGGAAGTGATGTTGGAGAGGAGCTGAACATATGGAGAAAAAAATTAATGGGGATCTTTTACATGAGAGTGAAAGAGCTAGAGGGAGGGGGGTTGCGGTCAGAGAATGGAAATTTTAAATTTAGGATTTTAGAGTTGGAGCAGTTGCAAATTATAACAAGGTCCATAGGGTGGCCAAGCAGTGGTTTGCTGAAATGCTGTGGGGTAAAAATCACTGACACTGAAGAAGAAAAAGACAGGGAAGCTGTAGTTTTGGATGATTCACCCCCTCCTTCATATCATAGTCGTTTAGAAGTTCCTATGTCCTCAATGAACGTGGTAGAGTGACCCACAAAACAAAAGAGAGAAGTATCAGAAGATGTTTGTATTTATAGTTTTATAATATTTTTCTTAAAGAGAGCTCCCCAAATTTTATAATAGTCCCCAGAAAACTTGGATTTTCCACAAGCTGGTGGCCATGTCTCAGCCCTGGAGTACATGAAGAGTGGGAGAAAGAAGAACCCCCTTATGAGGGCAGCTCAGAATAGGAGTGACCTTGGGAGAAAGCAAAGTTCAGCAACTATTCAGTAAATAGATTGAGAGATATGTTGGGATGTGTTTAGCCAAGCAGGACTTCCAAGTCACATAATTGAGAGGGTTGGTAGATAGATCATTAGGGAGCAGAACTGGAATGAGAGTGTCCCAGAAATGCCAGCTAACTGGAAACTTTGGGTTTGGAGCAGTGCTGGAAGATGTCAAGGATGAAACTACCTGGTTTTGTACTACTTGGCCCATAGTGGTACTATCTGGTCCATAGATACCAACTTGACCTCTGGTAGAAGAATGTTTTTGTGCCATCTGTGGCATTTTGTGTGGGGTGGAATGTCTGAAGTTAGGTGATGGTTGCTATTTTTGTGTTAAGGTCCAATTAATGAACTCTGTGCTCTCTGCTTAGGATTCCAAATGGGTATTATTATCATCTTCTCTATTTTAAGATGATGACACCTGAGATTCAGGAAGGTTAAGTAATCTGCCCATACATAGGAAGTTGCAGTCCTAAATTGGAAGGAGATTGGGTTAAGATCTTTGGATCCCCAGGCCCAGTGCCTTTTCTGTTCCTTGGGTGGTCCCTTGACAGTCTGATAGTCTCTGTCTCTCATTAAAGCAAAGTGATTTATACTTTCCCCCTCAGTTGACATACTGGGTTTTAGATTGAAATTTTAAACACAAGTGTAATAATAATAGTCTTGCTTTCCACACCTTGAGGGCTCCTCTTTAACATATCAGTTATAAACACAGCAAGGATGCTCAGCCTTACCAGTGAACCTTCATTCACTTGTTTCCTCCACAAATATTTGAGTATCTACAAAAGGACCAGCACAACTGTAGCTCTAAGGAAACAGCAGGGAAGAAAAACAAAGTTATAGTTCCTAGGGAGCCTACATTTGCAATGAGATGACACTTATAACTTTCAGATTGGGGGAAAAAAATGTAACAAGTCTGGCAACACCAAGGGTTAAGGGGGAAGAAGTGGAGTGGTGGGAATATGTATACACAGCTGGTGACAGTGTAAATTGGTAAAGTCACTTTGGAGAGTAAGTCGACAATATCAAAAAGTTGGAAATGTATCATACTCCATAAACCAGCAATTCTACTTCTAGAAATATTCTAGAAAAAAATCCTGCGTATAAACAGAAGGAGCCATCTATTAAAGTTGTTTCTTGCAGTAGCTTTGCTTGTAACATAAAAGAATTGAAAACCACCTAAATGTCCATGAAACGAGAATAGATAAGTAAATTATTACATAGATAGATTATGGGGTACTGCATAGGAGTTAAATGAATGAACGAGGATCACATCTGTCTCCATGGATAAATCTTATATACAAGGTTCTAATTTATAATTTCCTTTATAAATATCTTTTTTTTTTTTTAGATTTTTTCTTTATTTATTTGACAGAGAGAGGCACAGTGAGAAAGGGAACACAAGCAGTGGGAGTGGGAGAGGGAGAAGCAGGCTTCCTGCTGAGCAGGGAGCCCGATGCAGGGCTTGATCCCAGGACCCTGGGATCATGACCTGAGCCGAAGGCAGACACTTAACCACTGAGCCACCTAGGCGCCCCTATAAATATCTTTTACAGCTATAGTCTTTCTTATTACTGAAAGTTATTTCTTTCACTTAAATTACATTTTCTAACTGTGTTGTTGGTGTATAGGAATACTATTGACTTTTTTTTTTTTTATTTGTGTATAATTGGGGTGCCTGGGTGGCTCAGTTGGTTAAGCATCTGCCTAAGGTCATGATCCCAGGGTCCTCCCTGCTTCTCCTTATCCCTCTGCCGCTCCCTCTGCTTGTGCTCTCTCTCTCTGTCAAATGAATAAATAAAACCTCTAAAAAAAATAATTTGTGGGGGCACCTGGGTGGCTCAGTCGTTAAGCATCTGCCTTCAGCTCAGGTCGTGGTCCCAGGGTCCTGGGATCAAGCCCCGCATCGGGCTCCCTGCTCAGTTAGGAGCCTGCTTCTCCCTCTCCCACTCCCCCTGCTTGTGTTCTCTCTCTCTCTGTGTCTCTCTCTGTCAAATAAATAAATAAAATCTTTATAAAACATAATAATTTGTGTATAGTTGACATGCTATGTTAATTTCAGCTGTAAAACCTAGTGATTTGACAAGTTTATACATTGTGCTTATGTTCACCACGAGTATAGCTCTCATCTGTCCCATTACGTTGCTGTTACAATACCACTGATTGTATTCCCTATACTCTGTTTTTATTCCGGTGATTCAGTCATTCTATTACTCAAGTCCTGTATTGCCTTCTCCCCTTCACCTATTTTGCCCAACTTCCCACCCCCCTCCCCTCTGGCAACCATCAGTTTGTATTTATAGTTCTGATTCTGCTTGTTTATTACTATTTTTTAATTTTTTTTTACATTCCATTTATGAATGGAATCATAAGGTATTTGTCTTTCTCAGTCCGACTTGTTCACTTAGCATAATACCCTCTAGGTCTGTGTATTGATATTTTTATTCCAGCAACTTTGCTGAACTCCCATTAGTTTCAATTTTTGATAGATTTGACCAGATTTTTTATGTGGACACTCAAATCTTCTACAGATAATGATGGTTTTGTTTCTTCTTTTTCAATGAATATCTTCTCACATTTGTTTTAGCCTTCTAAGACCTTCAGCACAATATTCAATTAAAAAAAACTGATAGGAGATACTTTTGTATTTCATTTCTGATGATTTACCATAAAGAACTATTGTGGGAGGGACGCCTGGGTGGCTCAGTCAGTTAAGCATCTGTCTTCAGCTCAGGTCATGATCCCAGAGTCCTGGGATCGAGTCCCACATTGGGCTCCCTGCTCAGTGGGGAGCCTGCTTCTCCCTCTGCCTGCCGCTCCCCCTGCTTGTGCTCTCTCTCTCTCTAACAAATAAAATCTTAAAAAAAAAACAAAAAACAACTATTGTGGGCTATTTTCTAGATATCCTTTATCAAGTTAGGAGAGTCTCTTTTATTCCAAATTGGCTGAAAAGTTTTATGTTTTAAAATTTTCAATGAATGTTGAGTTTCATTAAACGGTTTTTCTGAATCTGTTGAAATATATTTTTTCTCCTTCACCTTGCTAGTAAGGTAGATTCCTTAAAAGATTTTTCTTTCATTAAACAATTTTTGTATTACTGGGATATATTCAACTTAGTTTTGATATTTCAATATACATTGTAGGATTCTATTTGGTATTTTATTTAGAATTTTGTAATCTAAGATTGTAAATGGAATTGTTTTATACTTTTCAATTCTTATATTGTCTTTTATTGGTTTCAAGATATCCCAGCCTTACAGAATAAGTTAGATAATTTGTTATCTTTTTTATTCTCTAGAGCAGTTTGTGTAAGAGAAATATTATTTACCTATTTCTTGAAAGTTAGGTGGAACTTCTCTGAAAGAGTATGTTGCGTATTTTGTTTTGTAGGTAGACTTGCTACTGACACACTTTATCTCCTGTTCATAAGTCTGTTTTTTTTCTATTTCTTGATTTAGTTTTGATAACTTGAATTTTTCAAGGAAATTGTCCTTTTTGTCTGAGTTTCCCAAGTCATAAGTATAAAGTTTTCCATAATTTTTGTTGTGTAAAAATGCTTGTGAGGGGTGCCTGGGTGGTTCAGTTGGCTAACCGTCTGCGTTCGACTCAGGTCATGATTTTGGGATCCTGGGATTGAGCCCCACATCACGGTCCCTGCTCAGCGAAGAGTCAGCTTCTCCCTCTCCCTCTGCGCCTCCCCCCGCTCATGCTGGTGCATTCTCTCTCCAGTGTGCTCTCTCTCAAATAAATGAATAAAATCTTTTTAAAAAATGCTTCTGATATCTGTAAGTATGTCCTAATTTTGATTCTTTTTTTATTCCTTATGTAACCTCTACTCACAGTGTGGGACTCAAACTCATGACCCCAAGACCAAGAGTGGCAAGCTCTATCAACTGAGCTGCCAGGCGCCCCATCATTTTGATTCTTTTTTTTAATAACTTTTTTTTAAATTTCCTTAAGTAATTTATTTTTTTTTAAGATTTTTATTTATTTATTGAGAGAGAGAGAATGATAGAGAGCATGAGAGGGAGGAGGGTCAGAGGGAGAAGCATACTCCCTGCTGAGCAGGGAGCCCTGTGCGGGACTTGATCCTGGACTCCAGGGACTTGATCCTGGGACTCCAGGATCATGACCTGAGGCGAAGGCAGTCACTTAACCAACTGAGCCACCCAGGTGCCCCCCTTAAGTAATTTCTACACCCAACATGGGGCTCAAACTCATGACCCCAAGATCAATAGTCGTGCGTTCCACCAACTGAGCCAGCCAGGCACCCCATGTTTTGATTCTTAATATTGTTTCTCTTCTATATTTTTCTTGATCAGTGTGCTCAAAAGTATATCTATTTAATTAGTCTTTCAAAGAATGAGTCTTTTGTTAAAATTCTCTTGTATTTCCTATGTAATAAATTACTATTCTTTTATTCCTATCTTTAGATATTTTTGAGTTTTCTCTGTTTGCTTTTCTAGCTTCTTGAGTTGGACATTTAACTAATTAATTCTCCATATCCATATATATGTTTAAAGCTATAAATTTCCTTTTAAATACTTGAGTTGCATTTCACAAGTTTATTTGCTAATTATTAGATGTTCTTTATTTATAAATGTCCTTTAGGTCAAATTTTTGTTCTGTTCAAATTCTCTAGACCCTTATTAATTTTTGGTCTACTTAATTAACTGAGTGACATGTGCTTGAAATCTCCCATTATGGGGATGCCTGGGTGGCTCAGTCGGTTGGGCGGCTGCCTTCGGCTCAGGTCATGATCCCAGGGTCCTGGGATCCCTCATCGGGCTCCTTGCTCAGGGAAGAGCCTGCTTCTCCCTCTCTCTCTGCCTGCTACTCCCCCTGCTTGTGCTCTCTCTCTGTCAAATAAATAAATAAAAATTCTAGAGGAGAGAGTTGCAAATATGGAAAGGGGAAATGAACCCAGTGGTGTTAGATTGGAATTAGAGATATTAGTGTGAATTTATGGTTTCCATATATATGTAGATGGATATAGATATATATGTAAATGTATACCTGTATGTATGTATATATGTATATGTGCGTGTATGTGTGTGTGTGAATATACTTATATATGTTTCCTGGTTGTGTTTGCTGAGAGGGCCTAAAGCTACAATACCTCAGGAATACAGAGCACACCTAGCCCTCAGACCTTGGTTTCTAAATACCATTCTCAGTGTGCCTAGGTTGCTCAGTTGGTTAAGCATCTGCCTTCAGCTCAGGTCATAACCCCAGGGTCCTGGGATTCAGCACCGACTCAGGCTCCTGTCTCTCTCTCAAATAAATAAAATTAAAAAAAAAAAAATACCATTCTTGGAGCACCTGGGTGGCTCAGATGGTTAAGCGTCTGCCTTCGGCTCAGGTCATGATCCCAGGGTCCTGGGATCGAGCCCAACATCGGGCTCCCTGCTGAGCAGGGAGCCTGCTTCTCCCTCTCCCTCTGCCTACTGCTTCCCTTGCTTGTGCTCTCTCTCTCTCTCTGTCAAAAATAAATAAAATCTTTAAAAAAAAAATACCATTCTCCACCGAAAGGAATCAGAGCCTGGAGAAATGGTTGAATCTGAGACAGGCTAATACAGAGAATTAAAATTTACTGGAGCAGAAACCCAAGTAGCAACCTCTGTGGGAACCAGTGCCAAGTAGGGAAACCTGAATTGTAATCGACAAATTGCTGGAGGCTACGGATTGACACATCTGAGAAC
Organism: Mirounga angustirostris; assembly: GCF_029215605.1. NCBI lineage: Eukaryota > Metazoa > Chordata > Mammalia > Carnivora > Phocidae > Mirounga > Mirounga angustirostris. Next base: position 43,770,787 of record NW_026991720.1, read on the forward strand.
TAAGAACTCTAGGGAGACCCAGTCATTGGCAGGGCCCCCCACCCTTTTGTTAGTTTTACCTTCTGGAGCTCTACCAGCTTCTCAGGGTGTTTATTAGAGAATAATCACTAGGTGCTTTTGGCAGGGGAAAAGGAACCATTTTTAAATATACCTGATCATTTTGAGGTTTTTGTTTGTTTGCTTGTTTGTTTTGGCAATGTCTGCCCTCAGGAGAAACTAACCAGTGCCTAATGTTCTGGGGTTTTATCATAGTTTAAAGTACCTCTGGGAAGGAAAATTCTCAGCTCCAGCATGTTCTAGTTGTCCTATTCCACCCAAAGGTGGGGAAGGAGGGCAGGGCGTGTAAGACAAAGAAGGATGTGTGAAGTTCACTAGTGTTTCAGGCTCACTAAAAGACTTAGACCTAATCATGGGGCTATAGAATTCTTGCCCTGCCCCCACATTTTACGCTACATGCTAATGGCCTACTTACAGTGGTTTTTTTTACCCAGTACCCATGATGTATTTTACCAGTACATTTTGCCCAACTATCAAGAAAAAATTATAAGACACGCTAAAAGGCAGAAAACAGTTTGAAGAAACAGAACGAGCATCCAATCTGAATCAGATACGGCGGAGATGTTGGAATTACCAAACCAAGAATTTAAAACAACTATGATTAATATTCTAAGGACTCTAATAGATGAAGTAGACAGCATACAAGAACAGGTAGGTAATGTCAACAGAGAGTTGGAAATTCTAAGAAAGAAAGAGAAATGCTAGAGATAAAAAAAACATTAACAAAATGAAGATTGCCTTTGATGAACTCAATAGACTGGACATGGCTGAGGAATGGATCTCTGAGCTTAAGGATATAACAAAAGAGATTTCAAAAAGTGAAAAGCAAAGAGAAGAAAGAATGAAAAACAACAAAATATTCAAAAACTGTGGGAAAACTACATGTAATGGGAATACCAGAGGAAGAAAGCAAAAAGAACAAAACCAATATTTGAAGCAATAATGACTGAGAGTTTTCCCCAAATTAATGCCAGACACCAAACCACAGATCCAGGAAGCTCAGAGAACATCAAGCATGATAAATGCCAAAACCAACCAACCAACCAACCAACAAGAATACTACACCTAGGCATATCATTTTCTAACAGTTTTTTTTTTTAAGATTTATTTATTTATTTTAGAGAGAGAGAGATAGCACGTGAGGGGGGGAGGGTAGAGGGAAAGAATCTCAAGCAGATTCCCCACTGAGCAAGGAGCCTGAGGGGCTCAGTCTCATGACCCTGAGATCATGACCTGAGCGGAAACCAAGAGTCAAATGCTCAACCATCTGGGCGACCCAGGTGCCCCTAGGCATATCATTTTCTTTTTAAAAAAATACTTATTTGAGCGAGAGTGAGAGAGAGAGAGAGTGTGTATGCGCAAGCTGGGGGAGAGGCAGAGGGAGAGAGAGAGAAGCAGGCTCCCTGCTTATAATGGTGAGAAACTTGAAGCTTTCCTACTAATACCTGTTTTAAGGCAAGGATATCCCCTCTCACCACCACTTTTCTTTACTTGTTTTTTTTAAGATTTATTATTTATTTGAGAGAGAGAGAGTGTGTGCATGCACACAGGGTGGGGAGGGGCAAAGAGCGAATCTCAAGCAGACGCCCCACTGAGCCTGACATGGGGCTTGATCTGAAGACCCTGAGACCATGACCTAAGACAAAATCAAGAGTCACCCACTTAGCCACCCAGGTGTCCCTCACCACCACTTCTCAATGTCATGCTGGAAGTCCTAGCTAAGCAATAAAATAAGAAAAGGAAATTTAAAATATACTAAATTGGAAGGAAGAAACCCAACTGTCTTTGTAGATGACATGATCTTCCATGTAGAAAATATGAAAGAATGGAAATGGAAACTCCTGAAACTAATAAGTGATTATAGCAAGCTTGCAGAATACAAGGTTGTTATACAAGAGCCAATCACTTTCACATTTGCCAGCAATGAAAAAGTTCACTTTGAAATTAAAAACACATTACCATATATATGGGCAGTTCTCTAAAATGAAATACTTAAATGTATAAATCTGACAAAATATGTACAAAACTACAAAACTCTAATGAAAGATATCAAAGAACTAAATTAATGGGAAAATGTTCTATGTTTATGGATTGGACTTAATATTGTCAAGATGTCAATTCTCTCAAACTTGATCTATAGATCCAGTCAAAATCCCAACAAGTTATTTCATGGGTATCTACAGACTGATACTTAAGTTCATATGGAAAGGGAAAAAGACCCAGAATAGTCAGCCCAATATTGAAGGAAGACAACAAAGTTAAAGAACTGACATTACCTTACTCCAAGATTTATTTATAAAGCTACAGTAGTCAGGACACGTGGTGTTGGCAAACAAATAGATGAAAAGATCAATGGAACAGAATAGAGAACCCGCAAATATACCCAGATAAATATAGTTAACTAATCTTTGACAAAGGAGCAAAGACAATACAATGGAGCAAAGATAGTCTTTTCAACAAATGATCCTGGAACAACTTGATATCTACATGCAAAAAAATGAATCTAGACACAGACATTACAGCCTTCACAAACATTAACTTAAAATAGACCATAGACTTAAATGTAAAATGCAAAAACTATAAAACTCCTAGAAGATAGCACAAAAAGGTATGGTGATGACTTTTTAGATGTAACACCAGTGACACAACCCATGTAAGAAGGATTTAATAAGCTGGACTTCATTAAAATTAAAAACTCTGTGAAAGACACTATCAAGTGAATGAAAAGACAACCAGACTGGGGAAAATATTTGCAAAAGTTTTATCTGATTAAGGACTGTTATCAAATATACCAAGAACTCTTAACACCAAGAAAACAAACCTCCCAGTTAAAAAATAGCCTACAGTGTTTCACAAGTACCCCACCAAAGAAGATATACAGATGGAAAATAAATGTGAAATATGCTTTACATCGTTTTGTCATTAGGGAATTACAAATTACAACAAGGAGATACCACTATACACCTATTGGAATGGTCAAAAGCCTGAACACTGACAACACCAAAGGCTGGAGAGAATGTGGAACAACAGGAACTCTTGTTCATTACTGGTGGGAATGCAAAATGGTACAGCTGCTTTGGAGGACACTGTGGCAGTTTCTTATAAAATTAAACATACTCCTAGCATATGATCCAGCCAAATTAAAAATGTACATTTTGTCTCTACCACAGTGATAGTAACAATTTTGCTAAATAAAGTACTAAGGACTCCTATGAGTTTTAGGATTAGAATATTTCCCTTTTAAACTAGGAAGAATCAAACAAGACATAGTAGTACTTTATCAAGTTATCTTGGTTTGTTTTTTTTGTTGTTGCTTTTTTTGTTTTTTTTAGATTTTATTTATTTATTTGACAGAGAGAGACACAGCGAGAGAGGGAACACAAGCAGGGGGAGTGGGAGAGGGAGAAGCAGGCTTTCCACTGAACAGGGAGCCTGATGTGGGGCTTGATCCCAGGACCCTGGGATCATGACCTGAGCCGAAGGCAGATGCCCAACGACTGAGCCACCCAAGCGCCCCAAGTTATCTTGTTTTAACCACACAATAGACCCAGGAAATAGATAATATTATTTTTCCCATTCTGTATATGAAGAAACTGAGGCTTGAGTAAGTTAGGTAATTTGCCTCAGATCACGGATCTAGTAAGTGACAAAGCCAGGCCTCTTTTCAGTGTTTTCTTTTTAACTTTTTTTGGAGTAAAAATGCATAACATGAAATTTGTTATTTTTACCTTTTTAAGCATACAATCCTATGGCATTAAATACATTCACAGTGTGGTGCAACCACTACCACTATCCATATCCAGAACTTTTTATCATCCCAAATGGAAACTCTCTATCCATTAAATAAAAACCTCACTCTTTCCTCCCACCAGCCCCTGACAACCATCATTCTACTTTTCTGTTTCTGGAATTTGCTCTATATACCTCATGTAAGTGGGATTATATAATGTTTGCCCTTTTGTGTCTAGCTTATTTCACTGAGCATGATGTCTTCTAGGTTCTTCCATATTGTAGCATGTGTCAGAGTTTCCTTTTTTTTTTTTTTAAGGCTGAATAATATTCTATTCCATTGCAATAATATTCCAATGTTATATGTATGAATAGTATTCCAGTGTAACTATGACATTTTGTTTATTCATCCATCGATGGACATTTGTTTCTACCTTTTGGCTATTGTGAATAATGCTTTTCTGTACATGGGTGTACAAATATTTGCTTGAGTCCCTGCTTTCAGTTCTTGTGGGTATGTACCTGGGAGTGCAATTGGTGGATCATGTGGTAATTTTATATTTAACATGTGGAAAATAACATAATTTTAACAACTGTTACTTATTAAATCATAGTGTGCTAGGCACTTTATTTATGTTGTCTTGAATCCTTGTACAATATTAAGGTATAGTATGCGCAAGTTTTATGTGAAGAAATAGGTTCAGAGAGGTTAAATAACTTGCCAAGATGACATAGCTACTAAATGGCAGATTAAAGATAGAATCCAGTCCAGTGCTCTTCCTGAAGGACACTCTCATTGACTACTTTGGTCTCATGGGTTGATTGTATTTGTGGCAGGCATTGGTGGTGGTCTTACCAGTGGGCTCAAACAATTTTTCCTAGCTAAGTGAACTCTGATTTTGTCCAGATAAAGAAAAGCAATGTGTTCTTTGCTTTTAAAAACAAAAGAGAAAGTGGGACTTTTCCCCTTCTAACCCAACCAATGATTGGAAACCAATTAACAGCAATCTCATTTTCCTGCCAAGAAGATGTGAGAGGAACTTTGATGAGCATTGTGGGAAATATTTTCATCTGATAACCGAAGAGAAGGGAAAAAGAAAGATCACCTCTTCTTCCTTCCTGTTCGTACTGCTTAAACCACGTTGCTGAGATAATGTGGTAGTTCCTAATAATTGAAGTGATACAAGGATGCAATTGGCTAGGAGGAAAGAAGGCCAAAAAACAGGGTAAAGATCATAGACTCTGGAGACAGACAGCCTAGATTTTTTTTTAATTTTAAAAAATATTTTATTTATTTGAGCGAGAGAGAGAAAGCACAAGGGGGGGCGGGCAGAGGGCGAGGGAGAAGCAGACTCCCTCCTGAGCAGGGAGCCCTATATGGGGCTCCACACGGGGCTCCATCCCAGGACCCTGAGATCATGACCTGAGCTGAATTCAGATGCTTAACCTACTGAGCCATCCAGGCGCCCCAGACAGCCTAGATTTTAATCCTAACTCTGCTAATTTATTAGTAGTATGATCTAGAGTGAGTTAATTAACCTCTCTGTGCCTCGGTCACTTCAACTGTAAAGTGGAGACAATAGCAAACTCATAGAGTTGTTGTTGTAAGGACTAAATGAGTTAATATGTAAAAAGTACTCACCCAGCAAGTGTTAGCTGTTGTTATTTTTATTCTTATTGGTGCAAAACAAAGTCCTTGGATACTCAGAGGCTGGTAGACATATAATCCCTGGAGTGGGGCTTGCAATTATTAACAGCCTTGCTTGCCTTCCTCTGGTAATAAACTACTCAGGTTGCATTTTGACTTTTTGGAACATTGCTACATTTTGCATTGTCTATACTTCATATTATCTTTATATTATCTTTCTGTAACACAAAAGAAATCATCCTCTGCTGATAGTTTTCCATTACCTTTAGGATAGAGTCCAAATGTAACATATAAGACCCTTCACGGTCTGTATCTATCTCTTGCTTTTCTCTCTAATATCCTGTTATTCCCCCACATTTACTCCATGTTTCAGTTATGGCCAATGACCTCATTCATTTAACAAATAGTTATACATGCCTAGACAAGAACTATGTAAGGCACTGGAGAGAAAACAAGATATAAAAGTACTTTCTGCCTTCCTGGAGCTCACATTATAAAAACATTTAGTTATGGGGCACCTGGGTGGCTCAGTTGGTTAAGGATCTGCCTTTGGCTCAGGTCATGATCCCAGGGTCCTGGGATAGAGCACCCGAGTCTGGCTCGTTACTCAGCGAGTCTGCTTCTCCCTCTCCCTCTGCATGCCATTCTCCCTGCTTGTGCTCACACACACACACTCTCTCTCTCTCTCTCTCTCTCTCTCTCTCTGTCAAATGAATGAATAAAATCTTAAAAAAAAAGTTAGTTACAATCATCATAAGGGCTATGAGATAAAAAGTGCTATGTGTAATGAAAATACATAATAGTGAAACCTATCAGAGCTCATTTAAGCCTCTATGCCTTGACCCATGCTGTGTTCCTCTGCTTGATCCTTTCTTTTTCTATCTGCCCTGCTCCACTTTTTCTGAGAAGCCTTTTTTGACCTGCTTGTTCTTCTGATGGACTCTCATAATACACATTGCTTTCACATATTGAAAGCATATTGCTTTCACAGAATTTATCCCACTGTTGGTTTGCTTGGGTCTTTTCGCCCAACATTCCTCTTCCTCTGAGTCTTTTATCTCTATACCCCAGGCCACTAAAATAAATCTTTGTTGAATGAATGGTATCCACTTTTAAAAACTTTTTATCTTGAAATAATCATAGACTCAGAAGAAGTTGTAGAAATAATACAGAGATTTCCTTGTGTGCTAATCACCTAGCTTCCCCCACTGGTAACATTTTATATAACTATGTACATTATCAAAAGAAGGAGATTGAGGGGCGCCTGGGTGGCTCAGTTGGTTAGGCGACTGCCTTCGGCTCAGGTCATGATCCTGGAGTCCCGGGATCGAGTCCTGCATCGGGCTCCCTGCTCGGCAGGGAGTCTGCTTCTCCCTCTCCCGCTCCTGCCTCTTGTGCTCTCTCTCTCTCTCACTCTCTCTTTCAAATAAATAAAATCTTTAAAAAAAAAAAAAAGGAGATTGACATTGGCACAATGAAATTAACTAGACTACAGACCTTACTTAGATTTTATCACCTTTGTGTGCACTTAGTTTTAAATAGGTGTTATATATAGTCCTATTAAATGTTATCATATATATCGATTTGTGATTATACCACAATCAAGATATAGAACTGTTCTGTTACCACAGAGAGCTCCCTTGTGCTACCCCATAATAATGATGTCCATTTTAACTAGATTTTCTCTGTATTATTATTATTATTTTTTTAAAGATTTTATTTGACAGAGAGAGAGAGACAGCGAGAGAGGGAACACAAGCAGGGGGAGTGGGAGAGTGAGAAGTAGGCTTCCTGCAGAGTAGGGAGCCTGATGTGGGGCTCGATCCCAGAACCCTGGGATCATGACCTGAGCTGAAGGCAGACGCTTAACGACTGAGCCACCCAGGTGCCCCCTAGATTTTCTCTGTATTATTACAGGGAAGCAAGATGGAGAGGATATATTGCATATTAGCTCTAGAATGCACTGTCCCCTTCAGAGATGGCCCTGGGAACTTCCTCCCCCAAATCCAAGATTTTAAAATAGGTTACAATGTTAAAATTAACAATAATGTTTTAGATTATTTTACCATCTTAAATGATTATAACATTCAGAAATGGTTAAGCACAGAAAAAACATTTAGAAAATTTGTAGTTGCATCTTTACTTTTTCCAAGAATTATTTGTTTTCTTTTCTAGAATCATGACAATGTTTCAAATGCAGTCTTAGGAAGATACTGTTTCGTGGCTTTTGGCATTTAATTAAAAGAAAATGCCTTGTTAACTAAAAAGGAGAGCTTGAAATAATGTCATATGCCTAGTTTTGGATATAGATCATGTGGGAGCTGCTGTACATTCCAGAAAAATTAATGTAATTGCTAGAAAATATTGATTTATGGTCTCCCTAAACTAGATAGTGTTAACTAGTTGTGATTGCTCAGCTTCCAAGCCGAGGGGCAGGATCTGTAAGAAAAAGTGAAGGTGGTGTTGTTGCTAATAATGTCAAGCACATTACAACTGTTCTATGATAGCAACTATAGACAGAAAGCTAAACAAAGAGTCAGCCTCCTCTGACTGTAGCAAGCCCCCCCCCTTTAAGATTTATTTATTTATTTTAGAGTGTGTGAGAGAGTGGTGGTGGAGGCCTGCTGTGGGGCTCTTCTCAAGACCCTGAGATCATGACCTGAGCGGAAATCAAGAGTTAGACTCTTAACCAACTGAGCCACCCAGGTGCCCCTGCCCCTTCTTGCTCAAATCCCCTCTGAGACTTTTAAAGGGGATGGCAACCTTTAGGGAAAAATGGCAAACAAGTAGAAATATTCAAGGATAAAATGTTCAACCTGTTCTTTTTCTAGTTAAAACAACAAAAAGAATGGATGTCTTTGAAACTCTAGAAGCCTCAATCCAGCCTGCTAGCTCTCAGTGTTTGTTTTTTTAAAAAACAATTTTATTTATTTATTAAGTAGGCTCCATGCCCAACATGGGGCTTGAACTCATGACCCTGAGATCAAGGGTCACATGCTCTACCAACTTAGCCAGCCAGGGGCCCCAGCTCTCAGTGTTTTAAATGTTAAAACTTATGCTTTAAGTATTAATGAACTAACAGACTGGTATTTGTCTGACCCAGCATCCATTCCCAATGCTTTTCTGCCTTATAACTTTGTATTAGAGCTTGGAAAAACTTGTTTTCACAGCTGCATTTGGCCAAATTATAGTTCTAGAAATTGAGATGCATATGGAAGTCTGCTGAGTTGGGGGTATGAGGTACTGTCTTGAGAAGGCTTCTACTTTTTAAAAAAATTAAAAAAAGCATAGATGGCTGAGGCCCCTCCTTTCCCCATCTTCCTGCCTTCAATAAAGGTATGAAGGCTAAAACTGCTGTGGCCATCCTGCAACCATGAGAAATGTCAAACGAATCGCAGAAATTGTGGCTCTGCTGTTGAAACCAGGGTGACTGACTACTTACAGACTTATGGGACCAAATAGACCCTTACTTAAGTCATTGCAATAGGATTTTTTTTTTTTTTTACTTGCAGTCAAATGCATTCCTAACTATACAGCTATTAAAATGCACCTTTTTAGTCCTCTTTCATCCTCACAATTAGCTACTCTTCCTATAGTTACTGATATTACTGTCCAATCACCCCAACTAGAAAACTCAGCCATCCCTCACTTATTTTTCCTTATCCTTAGTAACCAAGTCTTGTTTATTTTATCTAGCTAGTTTCTTTCTTTTTCCTTTCTTTTTTTTTAAAGATTTTATTTATCTGAGAGAGAGAGAGAGAGAGTGCACAGCAGGGGGTAGGGGCAGAGGGAGAGAAAGAGGCAGACTCCCTGCTGAGCAGGGAACTGGATGTGGGGCTCAATCCCAGGACCCTGAGATCATTACCTGAGCCGAAGGCAGATGCTTAACTGACTGAGCCACCCAGGGGCCCCATCTAGGTAGTTTCAAATCCATCTCTGCTTCACTATTCTCACAGCCACTAAATTAGTTTGGACACTCCATCTCCTATCTGGGCTATTTTAACAGCTTCCTAACTAGTTTACTCACTTCACCTGATTATCCACCATGCTTCAGAATTATTTTTCTAAAATCTTATCAAGATATTCTTTTCCTTAAAAATCATAAATGGCTCTCTTTTGTCTACAGGATGAAACACAAACTTTTTCTTTTTTAAAGATTTTATTTATTTTAGAGAGAGAGAGCGAGCACAGGCAGGAGGGGCAGAGGGAGAGGGAGAGAGAATCTCAAGCTGACTCCCGGCTCAGCACGTCCATCTCAAAACCCTGAGATCATGACCTGAGCCCAAAGAGTGGGTCATTTAACCCACTGCACCTTGCAGGCGCCACAACACAAACTCTTACCAAGGGTATCATCTGTGGTTTGTACCTTCTTGTTCAGACTTTACATCTCCAGGGTCCAATCTGGCACAGAGTAGGTGCTCAAGTGTGTTAAATGACTGAATCTTTTATATGGCTTCTTTGTTGTTTAATATCAAAACACTTAAGCATTTAACCAGACTAAGCAGAATGATAGCATACCTGGCACTCAATAAAGATTTGCTGAATGAATCTATTTTCTAAACTCTACTGTAAAATTCCCAAATACACACATCCTGGCGTGCATTCAGTTGATCTAACCTAGCCTACAGGAAGAGGCTCTTTGGTAACGTAAAGGCTTTTAGTTTATAATTAGTCATGTACATATTCCAGATTGGGTTTGTGCCGAGAGTGTAAATTACAAAGGTAGGTGAAGTCTGTGTGGGCATTCCTGACAATTTTGCATCCATGAATAACTTCTATCAAATGAGAGAGCAAATCTACAACTTTCTGCTTGCTAGCAAGCTGTACCAAGTTAACCAAACCAGCGTGGGCCACAGCCATCTGCTGCTACAAAGGCTTAGCTTATGAAGCTGAAGGCATTCCTCTGGAACTTGCTGGGGGTGAGGTGGGGGGGAGCAGGTAGCCGCCGCAATGCAGTACAAACCTATCTGAGGCATTCATATACAGCTGCTCCCCCCGCACCCTGACAACTGTTCCCTCTCCCGAAATGCAGGCCCTTTCAGGTGCCGCTTTGAGGTTTTCCTTGGCCTTGAAAGACCGGGACAGAAGCCTTTCCAGATGAGACTGGGAAAGCCGAACATGTTGAGAGTGGAAGGCGCGTTTTGGAGAGCTGGGACTGAGGAGACAAAGCCCACTCAGTCAGCCACCCATCATCTCCCCTCCTTCCCGTGGTCTGATGTTGTCCAGCCCTTCTCATTCCCAATTCCTTACCCAGCCCGAACATTTCTGTATTTCAAGGGGGAAGAAAACAGCCTACGGCATAAGATTTGGTGCTTTGGTGTCTGGGTTTCCCAGCATTGAATTTCTAAAGGCTCTCCCTTCGCCAGGCTACGCCTGAACCCTTTGGCGCCCCAGGCCCGCTCGTCTCGGGGTGGCGACCACCTCGCCGCGCACGCGCCCTCCGCGGGCTATCTGCTGACCTTCTCCGGGAAACCCCTCCAAAAGCGCCTCCCCGTCACCTCGCGCCGCTCCCTCCCTCCTCTTTCCGCTTCCTTTTTCGCGCTTGCGCGGACCCAATTGTTTTGGCTTTCCGGTGGGATCCAGCAAAGGAAAAGGGCGGGGGAAGCTAGGGTAAGGGCGGGAGAAGGAGGGGGGGTCTCAAGAACCCGGGAAACTGCAAAACTGCCGCTTGTTCCGCTAGGCGGGCGCGATCGGCGGGAATTGAAACCTGGCGAAGGCTGGTCCACGGTCCGCTGCCCGCGCGTTCCCGGGCCGCGGAAGGGGCCCGCGAAGGGGGCGAGCGCGCGCCGCAGGGGCGGGGCGGGAGCGGCGAGCCGGGCGTCTCGCGGCCCGGCGGCGCGGCTCCCGGGGGAGGAGTCTGGCGGTTGTCGGGCCCTGAGGAACGTGCGGCGGCGCCCGCAGAGGACGCTGCTTTCCGCGCAGGACGGACCGACCGAGGGAGGGCGCGAGGGGAAGCCGGAAGGAAGACGAGGCGGTGGCGCCAGGCTTCCTCGGGGGAGGCGGAGGCGAGACCCCGGCCCTGGCCTCGGCGGGAGGGCCACGCCCCCGCCGCCGCGCCCGAGGGGCCCAGTGCTTCCGGGGGCCGCCGGCCGCGCCGGATCCCAATCCTCGGGACCTGGGGACACGGTGAGCAGGCGTCGCCAGCGCCGGGCGAGAGGGAGGGGCGGTTGGGGGGAGCCCGCGAGGACCTGTGGAGGAGTAGGGGAAAGAGGACAGCAGTGGGAGCGGGCTCGGCCCTTTGTGGCTCCGCGGGCGGGGAGGGCGTGGGGGGGCGGCGGCGGCGGCATCTTTCAAACCCGAGACGTTTCCGCCACGGGCGGGGGAGGGGCGAGGGCAGCCGGCGCCGCCCTCCGGACCCCGCGGCGGCCCCTCCGCAGCCCGGCGCCGGGCTGGTGTGTGGGGCAGCGGCGGCGGGGTACGCCGCTGGCGGGGCCCTTTCCGGCCCCGGCCCCCCGGGCGCCTCCGCGGCCGTGGGTTTCCCGGGCGGCCTCCTGGCCCCTGCTGGCGCCCGCCCTTGCTAAAATAAAGCCTTTTCCCTTAACGCCTTGCGACGGGTTCGCGAGATGGTGGGCCGGAGAAGGGCAAGCCCTTCCTTGCATTTTTTTTTTTCTTTTTCTTTCCCGGTACATCTGAAGTAAGCAGGCGATGTGTAGATGAACAGAGATCCCATTATGATCTAACGATTTTAAAAAGAAAGCAGAAGCTACCCTTTGAAACAAAATTGTGTACGTGTTTACTTTAGACTGTGAAATCGTTAACTTACTTGAACTCGACCACCTCCTTCTCTCCATGAATTGACAAACCGTGAAGTTAAAAGAATATCTCTTGGTTTGATTTGGAGCAGTTATTCTGAGTTAACGTCCTCCCCCCCCCAACCCCCAAATTTAGCGATCTAAGGTCTTGTTTTACAGCGACCTCAAAGGGAGAGGAATACACACTTCATGGGCTACAGATCCCTACAATTGTCCGCTACCACTCTGGTCCCTTCAAGTGAAAACAGAAAATCCAAAATGTAAAATTAACTTTAAAACGGCATGTTTGTATGTAGTGTTTATCTTCTATATCATTTAGCCTTATAAAAATTGTAGGGTACAGGGCTGGTCACGTGTTGTTTATACATGAATCTGAACGTCTGGCTCACTGAGCATTCAGGCATTCAGAAACAAAACCCTATCAGCAATGTGGTCTAACCAAAATTACGTTTTCTTCTATTGAGGCAACTAGTTAACGGGGATGGATTTTTTTTTTCTCCTTCCCTCTTGAGTTGTGAATTTTTGCTTGAATTTGGGTAATATGGACTTCCAATCTCTTGAGATTGTGACTTACTTTAGTTAACCTTTGGTAACGTTTTTTCAGAAGGGTTTTTTTTTTTTTCTGACCTAAAGTAAATTGAAATGTCAAACCCATCCGTTTTTTTCTAGTCTTGATGTGGAATTTTGCTGTTCTTTTCATCTGGCTGCTAACTAATGTTAAGCTTACTTCTTCACTTTGATCTTTCTCGTTGGTCTAGTGCTAATTGAAATCCTTTTAGTTTGGGTCCTGAAATCCTCAAGAAGTCTGTCGGTAAACTATACCAGGACTATGACGTTTCTGTTGAGCATGCCTTATAGTCCACACTTTTTCACCTAGTGCTATTTTCTCTACACGGAATTTTGTAGGAAGAGTTTAAAGTGTTACGACTCTTCTCCCCTTTTTGTTTGCTCTCATAGGATGCATAAAATCTGTTAACTTTATTCATGGGACCTATAAAGAAGTGGGTGGGAATAGCAGTGTCATAGTTCTTTAAATCCACACAATAATGTAGATTTTCTTTCTCCTGGTTAATGGAAATAATGAGCTATCCCATAAGATTCAAACATTGAACATTGAATTTCTAGCAATTTGAATGTAGTCTGAAAAGCCGAAAGATTTTACACGTTTATTTAGACAAGAGTTGTTTTTCTCATTGCCCAGCTTCCTAAGACCAGGAAAAAGGATTTGTCCTACAGTCATGAATGAAAATGTTGAACAACTTCATTATATCTCAATCTTATCATTTTCAGTTTTGTGGAGTTTGAATAGAGCAAGTAATATTTAAGTAACTCAGTATTAGAAATGACAGGTTGATTGCGAGTAATTTTTTAAATATTTGGAGATTACTTCTGGTTCCCTTGCCAGGAATTCGCAGTACCTGGATTTCCTCAGTGTGGGGAGAAGGGATTGTTGTAGATTTGGAGAAAATGTAATTTAATGAGAGAAGCTTTTAAAATTCTTGACTTTCTTTGCTCCACTTCCATACTTCTGGCAAGTGGTGACATGCAGTAGCTTCCATGGTAGGCAAATGATTCTAAATATTCCTCAGTTTACTTTTCTTTTTTGGAAGAAACTGAAAAACTTCAGTAGTTGTAATCATTGTTAACTGGCTGTGCCCTTAATGACCACATGTTTGAATGTCTGGGAAATACTTTCTTCTGCTGTTGTGATTGAAAAAATCATTGACTTGGTGGAAAGTGAAATCCCAGTGAGAACGTTAATGTCAGTTTTGCTTTAGCCTGTATTTCTCCAGCTTTCTTTCCTTTTTTTTTTTTTAAAGATTTTATTTATTTATTTGACAGAGAGACACAGGGAGAGAGGGAACAGGGGCAAGGGGAGTGGGAGAGGGAGAAGCAGGCTTCCCGCTGAGCAGAGAGTCCAATGTGGGGCTCGATCCCAGGACCCTGGGATCATGACCTGAGCCAAAGGCAGACGCTTAACGACTGAGCCCCCCAGGCACCCCTCTCCAGCTTGCTTTCTTTCTCAGCTCACTACAGAGCTGAGAGGAAAAAACGAAAAGTAATATCCAAAATAAAAGGACATACTATACTCATAGGATTACTCACAGGTGGCATTTCCTTTATAGTCATTTAGTATTTTGTTGTTCCTGTTTATTTTGTTTTAAAGTGAAATAACTTACTAATCATAACGTAGTACAGAAGCTTATACTTGTGATCTGAATTTACTTGATGGAGCCCTGTAGACTTTTCAGTGTGGTTGGAAATGAAGAGCATAGGAATAGACCTGAGGTCTGAATTTGGTTAGAGTAGGGGAAGCTATACTGAAATTATCAAACTTGATAAATTCTTCAGAAGGCAAGGTGTTTGTTTTTTAATTGGTGTTTGTCACAACTCCAAAAAATTCTGTTTGTGTAATGGTTGGCAGTCAATCTAAAGACCATAGTTTTCCAAACATTCTCAACTGTCAGGATGGTTTTGATAACTTGAAAGCAAACTCACTGGCACCGATATTTTGTCCCTACGGAGAAACCTATCACTTCATTGATATGAACAATGTTTGTTTTGTCACTGGTGCTTCCTGGTTCTCCTTTAGTTGTTTTTTTTTTTTTTTGCACTGGCATCAGCCCTTTCAAGATTAGTCTTTGTTGAGCCGGTTTGTTTCATTGATTTGTACCATCAAAATACTCCCTAAACCCTTGAATGAATGTCTAAGATCCCTTTCACCCAGGGTAAAGAGAACTGTGTTTGAGTGATGAGACCTTGTAATTGGGACGCCTGGACCTGGTACAGGTGTGGAGATTGAGGAGTTGGGAAAGTGCCACAAAAAGCCTGGCCAGTGAGTGCATCAATAAATCCAACTGCAGATGTTTAGGTAGTAGTGTGATGTGTCAGGCACTGGTCCTAAGATCTTTATGAAATTCATTTAATCAACTCATTGAGAAGAGTTCTATTTTTATCTTCCATTTTACAGATTAGCATACTGTAGCACAGAAAGTAAATAACTTAACAAAAGGTCACACATTTAGTAAGTTGAAGAATTGGGCTTTCACAGCTCCACAGTTCATGCTCTTAATTTTTTGGCAATAACTTGACATTCTGAATGCCTTGGATCCTTTCCAAGAAAAGTTTTCTAGCTTCTGTATTGGCGTTTGTGGCATTGAAAGATGCAGCACTGTATCAGAAACTAATGATGTAATGTATGGTGATTAACATAACATAGTAAAAAAAAAGAAAGATACAGCACTATCTAAGTTAATAATATGCAACTGGGAAGTGCTTCGTGCAGGTGATGACCTACAGTCCACTGCCTTTCCTATCATTACTTTATCCTTTATGTAATTTCTGTGCAGTCCTTGTTGGCAACCTCCTTCCCATCTTTTTATTTCATTTAACATACACAGCTCAGTTAATTGCTAATCAATCTCATTTTTACATTCAGTGGTTATTTAATACTTTATTCTTTCCTTGATCTTCTAGGTTTTGCCTGGTTAACATTGGAAAAGCTTGCTTTGCTTCTATTTGTGTTTCTGTAGCTACTCAGTGGAAGGGTACTACAAATGACACACCTGTGGGATTAAAAACCAGGTTTCAAAGTGAAATTAAGACACCTCCCCCCCCCCAATAAAATCCACTGCCATCAACCTCTGAAATCTTTAAGAGTGTTTGGAATTATTTTTTAACATTTCAACCTTTTTTTTTTTTTTAAAGGTTTTATTTATTTATTTGACAGAGAGAGACACAGCAAGAGAGGGAACACAAGCAGGGGGAGTGGGAGAGGGAGAAGCAGGCTTCCCGCAGAGCAGGGAGCCCAATGCGGGGCTCGATCCCGGGACCCTGGGATCGTGACCTGAGCTGAAGACAGTCGCTTAATGACTGAGCCACCCAGGTGCCCCTAAAATTTCAACCTTTCATGCCTTTCTCCAGTTAATCTTGGTTTCTCTTTAATATCAATGTTCAGAATCTATAAAATAAATATACAATTTATTGTTACTTTTTTTTTTTTTTTAAGATTTTATTTATTTATTTGACAGAGACAGAGACAGCGAGAGCAGGAACACAAGCAGGGGGAGTAGGAGAGGAAGAAGCAGGCCTCCCGCTGAGCCGGGAGCCCGATGTGGGACTCGATCCCAGGACCCTGGGATCATGACCTGAGCCGAAGGCAGTCGCCCAACCAACTGAGCCACCCAGGCGCCCCGTTACTATTCTTTAATTGTGTCTATTAACAGTATTTGCTTTGTGTAGATTTTCTTTGTAGACACAGTTTTGGTCATATTTTGGCTTGCAAAGCCTGGGGACTTAAGCACCTTTTTTGTAGTATTGCTACTGATTATTTGAGGAAAACCTGTTGGAATAAGTTCCCATAAGAGGTGTTTCAGATTTTTAAATAGAATTGTATATATTAATCTGGATTGCTGACTGATTGAATCCTGATCACTCAGTAGCATTGTTTGTTTTGAAACTATTTTGTGTGGTAGAACTCAATAGAGAAAAAAAATGTATTAAAACCAAAATTTTTGCTTTTTTTTTCTTTCAATCATAATTTATAAATTATGGGCCAAAGGCAGACGCTTAACGACTGAGCCCCCCAGGTTAGCCTTCTTTTAACATAGGTAGCCCTTAGATTTAAAAATAAGTTGGACAGGGGCGCCTGGGTGGCTCAGTTGGTTAAGCAGCTGCCTTCGGCTCAGGTCATGATCCCAGGGTCCTGGGATAGAGCACCCAAGTCTGGCTCCCTGCTCAGCGGGGAGTCTGCTTCTCCCTCTCCCTCTGCCTGCCTCTCTGCCTACTTGTTCTCTGTCTCTATCTCTCTGTCAAATAAATAAATAAAAATCTTTAAAAAAATAAAAAATAAGTTGGACATTGTCCCCTAATATTTTACAGAAAGTCAGTGGGTAGAGTATAGAAGAAAGGATCTCATCCTGTATATGGCATTCTAACCTTATCAATGCTGTTATTCTCTGCCATCAAGCAGATCAGTAGAAAACATTGACTTGAGCTCATAACTTAGAAAAAGAAGTTAGAATATCCATAGTTTTTATATCAAAGTACCTTGCACTTTATTAGATTCTGAATTTCATTATATCGTGTTTGTACAACTCCCATTTAATTATTACTCTAGTTGGCAGTTTTCATTGCGGAATATGTTCTAATATTTTAATGACCAGCTTTAAAATACAGCATTTTAAAGCCTATCTCTTTACACAAAAATTGTCTCTTATACATCTTGTGTTTTTCAGATGTATGTAGTTATTATTGGAGTTGATAAAATGGAAAATAGGTTGTGTTTTGGTTTTAGTTTTTTTTAAGATTTTTATTTATTTATTTGACAGAGCGAGAGAGAGCGCGCGCGCAAGCTGAGCAAGAGGGAGAAGCAGGCTCCCCGTTGAGCAGGGAGCCCAATGCGGGGCTCGATCCCGGGACCCTGAGATCATGACCTGAGCCGAAGGCAGCCGCTTAACCAACTGAGCCACCCAGGTGCCCCAGTAGGTTGTGTTTTTGATTCTTTTTTTTTTTTCTTAAATTATTTTATTTATTTGACAGGGAGAGAGAGAGAGCACAAGCAGGGGGAGTGGCAGGCAGAGGGAGAGGGAGAAGCAGGCTCCCTGCTGAGCAGAGAGCCTGACTTGGGGCTCTATCCCAGGACCCTGGGATCATGACCTGAGCGGAAGGCAGACGCATAACGACTGAGCCACCCAGGTGCCCTGTGTTTTTGATTCTGTAATAGTTTTTTCTCATTTTTTTTTCAACAGATTATCTTGTAGAGGAATGTCCTTTGTGTTTTTAACCTTAATAAAGGGTACTCACACTACATAAAAGAGAAAGTGTTTCAGAAATCCACTGAACCTGCAGTCGGTGGGGAAAGCATTTAGTTGTGTGATTAGTTAACAGTTGTTAAAATATTTTAGTTGAAAAGTGGAATATATACAGGTTAGATTAAGATCAACTTTTAAGCATTTAAGGCTTATGCTTTTCCTCTGTTTTTGTGATCTAAAGGGAAAATATTCTTCTAAGGAAAAACAACTTGAGTTATGCATTTTAATCACAGACTCTTAATATTTGATCAAGAAGCAGTCTGAAGCAGAGATTGGTGCATGTGGCCTGCAGCCTGTTTTTGGAAATAAGTTTTACTGAAACACAGTATGTCCATTTGTTTACATACTGTCTTGTTGCTCTGAGGCTACAACAGAGTTAAGCATTTGGGACAGAGACTTTATAGCTTGCAAAGCCTCTGGAATATATATATTTTTAAAAGATTTTATTTATTTGACAGAGACAAGTGAGAGAGGGAACACAAGCAGGGGGAGTGGGAGAGGGAGAAGCAGGCTTTCCACTGAGCAGGGAGCCCGATGTGGGGCTCGATCCCAGGACCTGGGATCATGACCTGAGCGGAAGGCAGATGCTTAACTACTGAGCCTCCCATGAGCCCCGCCTCTAGAATATTTTGTCTTTGTGATAAGAAAAGAAAGTAGTATACTCTTTTTTTTTTTTTTTTTTAAGATTTTATTTATTTATTTGAGACAGAGAATGAGAGACAGAGAGCATGAGAGGGAGGAGGGGCAGAGGGAGAAGCAGACTCCCTGCCGAGCAGGGAGCCCGATGCGGGACTCGATCCCGGGACTCCAGGATCATGACCTGAGCCGAAGGCAGTCGCTTAACCAACTGAGCCACCCAGGCGCCCGAAAGTAGTACACTCTTTAAAAAAGTTTATTTTTTATTTTTTAATTTTTATTTATTTATTTTTTAAGGATTTTATTTATTTATTTGACAGAGAGAGAACAAGTAGGCAGAGAGGCAGGCAGAGGGAGAGGGAGAAGCAGGCTTCCTGTGGAGCAGGGAGCCTGATGCGGGGCTCAATCCCAGGACCCCAGGATTATGACCTGAGCCAAAGGCAGCCGCTTAACCAACTGAGCCACCCAGGCGCCCCAAAAGTTTATTTTTTAAATTAGATAATCATTGCATATATTAATAAAATTCAGAAGGCTTAAAAGTCTTCAGTAAGTTTTTCCTCTTCCTGCAGCGTGAACCGTTGTTCGGAGTGGAGCCAAGTGCCAGCTACGTCCTTTGCTCATTTTACTTGTATCACAGTTTTTCTTATGATAAGGAATAAAATTTCTTGTTCTTGTGTTATCAGAGGCTTGGAAATGAAAGACCAAGACAGCTAGGTTTGTTTGGTTTTTCTTTTTTCAGATTTTATTTATTTGATAGAGAGCACACAAGCAGGGGGAGCGGCAGAGGCAGAGGGAGAAGCAGGCTTCCCGCTGAGCAAGGGGCCCGATGCGGAATTCGATTCCAGGACCCTGGGATCACGACCTGAGCCAAAGGCAGATGCTCAACTGACTGAGCCACCCAGGAGTCCCAAGACAGCTAGATTTTAAGAGAAACGTTTCTTATACCCAAATTATTTCACCTATTTGCTGCCGCCTTTTTAGCTTTTGTCTAGAATAACTAGTTTTTAAAACTTTTTAAATGATAATCATGGTTTGGGCTGTAGTCTATAGTAATAAATGCATATGGTGTTTTGGAGCTCTAGTGGTTGGCAACTCTCAGTCTGAGTACTTACAGTACAATGACCAGCATTTAATGAATACTCAGTAAACATTTGTTGAGTTAAATTTAAGTAGCCCCATTAATTTGTGATAGAAAATTAAATAATTTCTTGATACCTGGGAATTAGTCTGTAGGTGCTAAATTTTGCAGATAACAGGATGTGTGACTTATTTTGAAGCTAATTTTAGGTATGACATAGAATGGTATGTGATTAATGTGTTTATTAAGAAGAGAAAATTCATAAAGTATGTCAGATCACTGGTGATTAAGTAATACGGTACAGACTTTGAAATATTTTTAGGATATTTCAAGTTGTTTTTGGGAGAGAAGGAATCTTGTTATAGTAAATGTTCATGTTACGGGCATTTGAAGGTTGTTGATCATTTTAAACTTTGCACCTTTTCACGTTTTTAGTTAATATATTTTGAAGTCTATACTCTTAGAAGTGACAGCTTTATTTTGAATTGTACTAGATATAGATCTGTTTAAATTATTAAGCTGAGTTACTTGATATCTAAATGACTTACTTTTATGTCTATTTTAGTATTCAGATATCGTAAATAAAAATTACCTTATCAGGAAGAGGATGAACCCTAGATTACAAAGTAAGGAGTGGGTTAGGGGTGCATAAAGCAGTCATAATGAGTATTACATAAAGTTGGCTCACCGTGTAATTTTGTAAAAGCAGACTTCACTTGTTTTAGTATGGTTTCATGGGTATGATTTAAAAAAAAATCTAGCAAAACCCCGACATAACAAATTAAATGGGGCCTTAAAAAGTCACAGCAAAAAGTCAAGTCACTACAAAAAAATCAAGTCATAGTATGAAGTTAAAGAAATGACCAGAGGGAGCCTGTACAGCTAGTCTGCAAGGAATTCTGGGGTCTAGCAGTGTGATCCAAATCAATCCTGGCTCTAGCTGCCAGTTCCTGTCACCTGGTTTAAATATGGATGACAATTTTGGGTCTTACAGCTAAGGTTAGGACTTTCAGTTTATCAATGCATGTATTTCTGTAAGATAAATTTCTAGAGGTAGAATTGATAGATTGAGATATTCAGTATTTACAGTGCCAGATACTATGCTTTCTGTAGTAGTTCATTTGCAATTCTGAAATTCAGAAAGCTCTTAAAATCAAGTTTTAAGAAAAACTAACAAAACTCAACCTGAAGTAACATGAGGCTATTTCCAGTACTATTTTCACACTGTTCATATTTCCCACAGCAAAGATAGTAATATGTTCAATTATGGAGTGCTGCTCCTGACTTCTTGAGAGAGTCCTGTAATACATGATATATATACCACATTACCTCTATAAAACCTGAAAATTTCTAAATTCCAGAACATATCTAGCTCTAAGGGTTTTGAGTAAGGGCTTGTAGGTATGAATTGGCCTACACTCCTGTGTAAGAATACTTATTTTCCCACACCCTTATTAACAATGGATCTTGCATCATTGATAAGTGAAAATAGCCAGTGATTTTAGGTATTACTAGCCTTAGAGGTTGTAGTAGTAGATTAGATTTATAGTGTAACTTTGAGATCTGGAAGAGCAAAGTCATTACCTTAAATGACCCAAAGTCTCACTCTGCCTTTGCACCTGTTTTAGTTACATTCAGAGTTAAGTTGGCTGGAAATTTGACAGTGTATATCAAGTTAGCAGTTTGTGTAATAGTATAGTTTGGCAGGAAGTACAATGTGATCGTCTCTTTGACATATGGGAGATGCTTTGTGAGAAAAAGTGTTAATGGTTCCAATCATGGTATTATTTATAGGTTTCATGTGAGTAGTACTTGATTTTCTGATCATGGGAACTAAGAGTCATCTAATTAGAAAAGAAGTGATAGTTTTTAGCTGTTTAGTAATTCTGTATGGGTTTTACCTCTTTTCCTGATTTGTAACTCCTTTGCCTTATGTTGTAATTACTGATTTCCAAATAAAATTTAAATTTTAATTCAACTGGAATTTCTTTTAATGATTGGTATGCAATATAGCTAAAACCTAGGGTTTTTTTCCCCTCTCAAGTGGTTAGCGAGTTGTTCCAACGTTATTTGTTGAAATAAGCCAATCTTCCATTTTAAAATGCTAGTGTTTATCATATCTAATTTCTTATATTTACTTGGCCTTATTGTAGATTTGTAAGACATTTTAATATTTGATAAGAGTCATGAGGAAAAACTTGCCCTCCCTTCCCTTCAAAAATCCTGGCAACTTCTGTGCATTCTTCTAGATGAATCTTCTGCAAATAGGGTTTAGGTTGGATTGGTATTAAATTTACACATTTTGGAGAGCATTCATATTTATATAATATGGAGTCTTCCATATAGGAACACATGTCTCTTTATCATGTTTAGTTTAAAAAAGTTTTTCCTGGGGCGCCTGGGTGGCTCAGTTGGTTAAGCGGCTGCCTTCGGCTCAGGTCATGATCCTGGAGTCCCTGGATCGAGTCCCGCATCGGGCTCCCTGCTCAGCGGGGAGTGTGCTTCTCCCTCTCCCACTACTCCCTCTTGTGCTCTCTCTCTCTCTCATTCTCTCTCTCAAATAAATAAAATCTTAAAAAAAAAAAAGTTTTTCCTTTTTCCAGTAAAATTGTATACTCAAAACGATTTCTAGGAAGGAACCACTGTACAAAGATACATTGCATATACTTCCCTTACTGGACTGAACTACACATATAAAAAACATAGTGTATACTTTTGGAAATAAACTAATGGAACCTATTTACCATATGGTTTAAGTAATTTAAATTAAATATAAAAGCTTTGTAAGTACATTTAGAATATATCCCCAAAATGAGATTCTCTGTGCAAGAGAAAGGGTTTTTTTGTTTTTTTTCCCCCACCTCTTAAATTATGGTCCTGTATTGCCACTAAACAAAGAACTTGTTTGGCTTTGCTGGTAATTTAAATTCCTTATTTCTTTTCTTTTCTTTTTTTTTTTTTTTTAAGATTTTATTTATTTATTTGAGAGAGAGAATGAGAGAGAGCACATGAGAGGGGGGAGGGTCAGAGGGAGAAGCAGACTCCCTGCCGAGCAGGGAGCCCGGTGCGGGACTCGATCCCGGGACTCCAGGATCATGACCTGAGCCGAAGGCAGTCGCTTAACCAACTGAGCCACCCAGGCGCCCCTAAATTCCTTATTTCTAAATAACCAAAAATATATGCTTATTGATGTGCTCCTTATTTTCTAGAATGTTTATATTTTGAAGAGAAGGCAAAAAGTTAATTTGTTAAATGTTAATTTTCTTCAATCTTTTTTATTTTAAATGTAACAGACTTTAAAATGTCCCTTTTCTCATGTTTCATTTTTATGGTAATGTCTGTAGTTGAACTTCAAATAAATATAATTTATATTTAAATTTGCCATTTTAAACACTGTATCACTAAAAATACTGGCTTAGATACTCTGACCTTTTTTTTTTTTTTTTAGTTACTCCAGAGGATTCACAGAACATAGGATGTCACCACAAAATCTACCTCGTGTGTTACTCTCTTTAACTCATGAGCTGCACAACAATTGCAAATTTGAGCAAGACGGCTGTAGACCGTGTTGAAGAACGGAAGAACCTAATTAACACAGGATGACCTAGGAGTGATTCTAAGCATATAACAAGATACTATTCATTAGCGAATGTGTCAGTCTTGATTCTGAATGCTGCAGATAACAGCACGCAGAGTTTCTCCTTTTTTTATTTCTGAAGCATTCACTTGACCTTCCATCAGTAAGACTGACTTTTCCAATCTGTTCTGGGAGATATTAATGGAATACAGTCATGTCCACTCCAGACGAGAGGCAGATCAATACTGAATATGCTGTGTCCTTGTTGGAACAGTTAAAACTGTTTTATGAACAGCAGTTGTTTACTGACATAGTGTTAATTGTTGAGGGCACTGAATTCCCTTGTCATAAGATGGTTCTTGCAACATGTAGCTCTTATTTTAGGTAAGTACTTTAATCTTGCTTGATTTGTAATTTCAAATGCAGAATGTTAGCTTATTTTTTTTAAGATTTTATTTGACAGAGAGCGAGAGCAGGAACACAAGCAGGGGGAGTGGGAGAGGGAGAAGCAGGCTTCCCGCCGAGCAGGGAGCCCACTGTGGGGCTCAGTCCCAGGACCCTGGGACCATGACCTGAGCCAAAGGCAGACGCCACCGAGGCGCTTCTCTGTTTTAATGTCTTAATAGGAATTCTTTTGAACATTTTTTTTTTTTTTAAGATTTTATTTATTTATTTGACAGAGAGACAGCGAGAGAGGGAACACAAGCAGGGGGAGTGGGAGAGGGAGAAGCAGGCTTCCCGCCGAGCAGGGAGCCCAATGCGGGGCTCCATCCCAGGACCCTGGGATCGTGACCTGAGCCGAAGGCAGACGCTTAACGACTGAGCCACCCAGGCGCCCCCTTTGGAACATTTAAGTTAAAAAAAATAGATGTCTTAATGTTTTCCTTAACTTTTCTATTCCAGTGGTGTAGTGCTTGCCACATCACTTCCTTGCATGTAAAGGACAGGTGAAAGACGTTTTTACAAAGGTTTATAAGAAATTTGTTGAAATTAACTCAGGTAAAGTTTTAATTATGCGGAGGCAAAAAGATTAAAAGAGAAAATAATTTTTATTTACCGTTTATTTTAAAATACTACATTTAGAAAAGTAGTCATTGTTGACAGATGGAATTAGACTCAATAATAACTTTCAGAGGATCATGATTGCTATTCAGACATTTTTTTTTTTTAAGATTTATTTATTTGAGAGAGCGAGAATGAGAGAGAGAGAGAGAGAGTACATGAGAGCAGGGAGGGTTAGAGGGAGAAGCAGGCTCCTCGCCGAGCAGGGAGCCCGATGGGGGACTCGATCCCGGGACTCCAGGATCATGACCTGAGCAGAAGGCAGTCGCTTAACCAACTGAGCCACCCAGGCGCCCACTATTCAGACATGTTAAGGACTTTATTTCCTTTGCAAAAATGTTTTTCTCATTCTTGGTTATTGTTATCATTTATACCTTTTAGCCTTATCAGACTCCTTGCCAGATTTCATTATTTAGTAATTAATAACATTGTTCTCTGTGCCTTAGAATTTAGAAGCTGACTTATTTGTAATAACAAATAAAGTGTAACTTTACATTTTTATGATCTGCAACTTTCAATCTTTTTAGGTAGGTTTCTCTTTATTCGTTTCATAAGAGGAATAGAAGCAAAGCATAGAAATTCTTTTATTTGTGGTCTGCCCTTAGGTTGAATTTTTACTTAATATCTGAAAAGGACGGGGTGAATAAAGATGAGTTAAATGTGGATCAGTATAATCCTACCACAAATATTAGTGGCCGTAAGTGGACATCAGCAGTGAAAGTTAATTTCTGCTGTTCTTTAGTGACAACTATAGACAGGACAGGTTTAATGTTGACTTTTTAAGGTTAACATACATGAAGGTTGTAGAAATGTTGCATTTCTTAATGTAACACATCTCGTGATGATTGTAGCAGCTGAGGCCCAAATACTAATTATCTTTGCTATGCCTGCAATTGTTTCAGGTTAAGCTGTGGATTTTTCATGCAATTTCAGACATTGATTTTCTTAGAAAGCTTAGCATATTTGCAAACAGTGGTTCTAAAACTTGGTTGATCATCAGACTCCTCAAGTGCTTCCACAGAGATTCTTGGATTTCAAACCTAGAAATTCTGATTCAGTGGGTCTGGGTTAGAGTTTCAGAATTTTTATGTTTAAGAGCTTCCCAAATGATTGTGATGGTCAGTTTCTTTTTCACAGCTATTAGAAATTGGAGGTTATAGATTGAGTCAATACCTAGGCTTACTAGTTCTCCCCTTTTAAAGATTTTTATTTATTAGAGCACGCGTGTGCGTGAGCATGAAGCGGGGAGGGGCAAAGAGAATGTCCAGCAGACTCCCTGCTGAGCGCAGAGCCCAGTATGGGGGCTCAATCCCAGGATCATGATCTGAGCAAAAATCAAGAAAGATTCATCAGAGAAGTAAGAAGCAACAGTCCAGTACCATGCTACTTAGGACAAGAGAGGTGGGGTGTCAAAAACTGTGGAATCAAGGGTAACAAACGCCACAAAAGCAATTAGGTAGCAATTAGGTAGTCACTGGTGTAGCTCAGAAGGAGGAATAAGGACAACTTTCTCTTATTCTTTTTTCTTTTTTTTCCTAATTGAACTTTGCCTCAGGTTGGTCATTGGGATTCTAGGTGCATTTGAGTTTTTTAGTCCCCCTCAGATAACTTACTCAGCTTTAACACGTCACTTTGTAAATAATTCATAGCCTACTGTATTAACACTTGACCTTCTCTAGAGTTTCAGTAATATTAAATACTTAATTGATTATTGTATTATTTTTTTGTCTTAAATATATCCAAAATTTAACTCCCCCTTTTTCCAGGATTAACTTGACCTTGCAGTTCCTTGACCTTACTTTCTCTCAATGACTAGCAGTATTTTTTCAGGCACTTAACTTGAAAATAAACAATGTGACTTTATTTTCCTATCTACTCTCTTCCATTTCCTATGTTCAGAAAATCACCAGATCTTGATTCATTGTGATAGCTTTTGTATCCATTTCTGCCGCCCTGGGGCAGGTTGTTGTTATTCCTGCTGTAGATTATTGCAGTAGACTCATAGTCTGTTTCCCCATCTCCAGCCTTTGGCCCTTGAGGTCTGTCAGTAGAGTGGTCATCCTAGAATACATGTTATCATGCTGATAAATCCATACACAAACCCTTCAGTGTTCTGCACCATAAGAAAAAGCTCAGACTCCTAGGTCTCTTTCAAAGCCTCTGTGATCTGACTGCCACTCACCTTTCCAGTCTCCTGTGTGAGCCCTTATGCCCTGGAAAAAATGGTCATGTTCTGCCCTGATTCCTTAGTTGATCCCTGTTGATGGCTTTCCTCATCTTGTCCCATAGGGGCCTAAGCTAGTGCTGTTGTGATACCCACTTTTGATCCCATACAGATCTTTCTCTTGTATGCATGCAGTCATTATTCTTTGCATTGTTTTTTTTTTGTCTCTCACCTGTACATGGGTGTTCTACTTTGTATTCTGTACACCACCAGTTGCCGCCTTTGGCATATAATAGACTTTTAGGAAACTACCCTGTATAGTTTTAGGAAATCATTTGAGCGAATGACATTTTTATTTTTTATTTTTTATTTTTTCAAGATTTTATTTATTTGACAGAGAGAGACACAGTGAGAGAGGGAACAGAAGCAGGGGGAGTGGGAGAGGGAGAAGCAGGCTTCCCGCGGAGCAGGGAGCCCGATGTGGGGCTCGATCCCAGGACCCTGGGATCATGACCTGAACCGAAGGCAGACGCTTAACGACTGAGCCACCCAGGCGCCCGCGAATGACATTTTTAATACCTTTATTGAGTTATAATTTACATATCACAAAATCCACCCATCTTAAATGTATAATTAAGTGAATTTTAGTATATTTACAGAGATGCATAACCATCTCTACCATCTAATTTGAAACATTTCACTCACCTTTGTGCCCTTTTACAGACACTCACCATTACCCACAGTCCTGGGTAGCTTCTAATCTCTCTTCTGTCTCTATATTTGTTTTTTGGGGGGCACATTTCATACAGATGGAAACCTACAATAGGTGGTCTTTGTTTCTGGCTTCTTTCACGGAGCGTGTTTTGGAGGTTCATCTGTGTTGTAGAACGCATCATTACTTAGTTCCTTTTTATTGCTGAATAGTATTCTATTGTATGAATATAAAGAGTAATGAATTTTCATGTTTTCACTCAGAATGGCATAATGGAATAGTTTGGTATATCTTTGGCACTGAATTATGCTTTTTTGTTGTCTCCCTCAAAAGCTTTCCCTATAACATGTTCTTCAGCAAATCCTCTAAATAAACATCCATGTTGTCTAGTTTTCCTTCTTACGTCTACGTTGGTTTTACACTAAACGCATAAGCTTTGTTTTTTCTCTCTCTCTGGTAGGGCCATGTTCATGAGTGGACTCAGTGAAAGCAAACAGACACACGTGCACCTGAGGAATGTGGATGCAGCCACCTTACAGATAATAATAGCTTACGCATACACGGGTAACTTGGCAATAAATGACAGCACTGTAGAACAGCTTTATGAAACCGCTTGCTTCCTGCAGGTAAGCAGCTTTTCCTATTATATACATAAACTGTGGTTTATTGTTTCAAGAGACATGGTTTCATCAGTGTTGTCTTACATCTATATACTTTTCTTATTGCAAAATTTAGAAGGTAAGTTTTCTTAAAATGTACAGGGGAGGGCGCCTGGCTGGCTCAGTTGGAAGCACGGGCAGCTCTTGATGTTGGGGTCCTGGGTTCAGGCCCCATGTTGGTGTAAAGATTCCTTAAATAATTAAATTTAAAAATGTATAAGGAAAAAACAGGATTTGATCAGTCAGTAAACTACTTTAGCTTTACGATGGGAACTTAATTAAAAGATGGGTGAAAATTTCATACTGGTTTCATATTCTAATATACTTGAGAATTTGGATTTCAAGTAAAAGTAATTTTTAAGTGTTAATTAAATTTAAGTGCTTCAGTTTTTTTTTTTTTGCTAGAGCCTGAGATACATTAATATTTGATGGTATTAGTTTTCACAAAAAATTTGAAGATTCTTATGGAAATTATCAAACTTTAACTATAATAGCCATGTGACCATATTGAGCTACTAATTTTTTTTTTTTTTTAAGATTTTATTTATTTATTTGACAGAGACAGAGACAGCAAGAGCAGGAACACAAGCAGGGGGAGTGGGAGAGGGAGAAGCAGGCTTCCTGCTGAGCCGGGAGCCCGATGTGGGACTCGATCCCAGGACCCTGGGATCATGACCTGAGCCAAAGGCAGTCGCTTAACCTACTGAGCCACCCAGGCGCCCTTGAGCTACTAATATTAAGGAGAACTATTTAAACTAAAAAAGTGATCACTGATCCATTTACAGATAAACTTTTTTACTCTATTTTCCCCTCACCATTTAAAAAAATTTTTAAGAGGAATATAAAAAATATTTTCGTCATTCCTTTCTCTTGTTTTGAAATAACAGTGTGTATTTCAGAAACAAAATTTCTCTGAGGGGAGAACCTTGAGACTAAAGGTTATATTTGGGGAGAACAGGTCATGATACCTAGTTAGGTGCTTCATAAATGTGTGCTGCATTGAGTATGAATGACACTGATTGCCAACACCTGGGTGAAATTCTGGGAATCAGAACTCAGTTCATGCTTTATATAGCTTTCTTCCTTTTATTCTGTACTCTCTTCTTCCCTATAAAATTATACAGTGTCCTACTGTACCTACAACTATGGGGAAATTGAGGGCCATAGTAGCTTCCTGGTGCTTTAGAATTAAAGGCATTCATAACTTAAATCCAAACGTGAAAGGAGGAAATGCCTACAGTATGCACTGTCTTTCCGTAGTTTAAGTTTTCAGTATGTTTTTTAGAGCCAGAAACTCAAAGCAGGTATTTTTTAGAATTGCTTAAAAAATTGAGGAATTTTAAGAAATTTGGATTCCAGAGTACTTTATTCCTGTAAATAGTGATACTGTTCCTTTGAACTCTTTTCCTACCATGTTAATGAACTCTGTATGCATATACATAACAAATGCAAAACAGGACTCTCTTGGACTGGGCTGTCCTGACAAGCCTGGGATGACAAGCCAGGCTTTTTGTGACTACCAACATAATTTTCCGTATTAACCACTGAAAATGATAAATGTTTTTATATGCCTGATACTATTCTCATATATTATTTAGGTTAGGTGTAATACTTTATATCTACAGATATATAGATATCATCTAATTCTTATTATAATCCTTGGTAAGGATCTCCCCATTGTATACAAGAGAAAGCTGAGGCTTAGAGAAGTGAAGCTGCCTAAGGCTGTCTACTTACTGACCATCCAGTCTAAGCACCCTGACTTCTCAACTGTAAACTGCTTCTAGTTAGCTTGCTGTGGTGTTGAATAAGTAGAGTAGGGAGCACTTCTGATTTCAGCTGAGATCTACTTTTCCTTCGTAAGAAAAAAATCTAGGAAACAGAATGGCTAAGGTGGGTCATTTAAATGTAGGTAATTTATAACTGCATTATAAATGTATTCCTTTGGTGACATTATTTCTCTAGATAAGAAAGGCACATAAGTAGTCATTGTACCTGGTTTTGTTTTATAGTACTATCTTGTCGATGTTGAGAAACCAGATTCTGGCTACTCAACAGTAATCATTTATGATAAATTTATAATGATGGGGGCACCTGGGTGGCTCAGTCTAAGCGTCTGCTATCGGGCTCCCTGCTCGGTGGGAAGCATGCTTCTCCCACTCCCCCTGCTTGTATTCCCTCTCTCGCTGTGTCTCTGTCAAATAAAATCTTAAAAAAAAAAAAAAAGATAAATGGTAATCATTTATGTACTGTGATTTACACTGTTTCCATTTTTTTTCAATTACATATATATATATTTTTTTAAGATTTTATTTATTTATTTGAGAGAGAGAATGAGAGACAGCACAAGAGGGAAGAGGGTCAGAGGGAGAAGCAGGCCCCCCGCTGAGCAGGGAGCCCGATGCGGGACTCGATGCCGGGACTCCAGGATCATGACCTGAGCCGAAGGCAGTCACTCAACCAACTGAGCCACCCAGGCGCCCACATATTTTTTAATGCCTAGAAAAGTATAGAACTTATGCATAAATTTCTATACTTTTCCTTTAAGACCATTTATTTTTAAGAGCCTATTTAATGTTACACTATTAGTTCCTAAATAGGGCACTTAAGGAGGCCACTGGACAAGTAGTAGATATGCAGAACTATGCATAGTCTTCTATTACTGGAAGGCATTATCTCTTTGCCCAAGCATACATATCTAAAAATAGAAACTATAGGGGGATCTGATTAATAATACTTGTATTTTACATAAAAGTAAAATTTGTCTTTATCAACCTTTCCCCATTTTAGGTAGAAGATGTATTACAACGTTGTCGAGAATACTTAATTAAAAAAATAAATGCAGAGAACTGTGTGCGATTGTTGAGTTTTGCCGATCTGTTCAGTTGTGAGGAATTAAAGCAAAGTGCTAAAAGAATGGTAGAGCACAAGTTCACTGCTGTGTATCACCAGGAAGCTTTCATGCAGCTGTCACATGACCTACTGATAGACATCCTCAGTAGTGACAATTTAAATGTTGAAAAGGAGGAGACGGTTCGAGAAGCTGCTATGCTGTGGCTAGAGTACAACACGGAATCACGATCCCAGTATTTGTCTTCAGTTCTTAGCCAAATCCGAATTGATGCACTTTCCGAAGTAACACAGAGAGCTTGGTTTCAAGGCCTGCCGCCCAATGACAAGTCTGTCGTGGTTCAAGGTCTGTATAAGTCTATGCCCAAGTTTTTCAAACCAAGACTTGGAATGACTAAAGAGGAGATGATGATTTTCATTGAAGCATCTTCAGAAAATCCTTGTAGTCTTTACTCTTCTGTCTGTTACAGCCCCCAAGCAGAAAAAGTTTACAAGCTGTGCAGCCCACCAGCTGATTTGCATAAGGTTGGGACTGTTGTAACTCCCGATAATGACATCTATATAGCAGGGGGTCAGGTTCCTCTGAAAAACACAAAAACAAATCACAGTAAAACAAGCAAACTTCAGACTGCCTTCAGAACTGTGAACTGCTTTTACTGGTTTGATGCCCAGCAAAATACCTGGTTTCCAAAGACCCCGATGCTTTTTGTCCGCATAAAGCCATCCTTGGTTTGCTGTGAAGGCTATATCTATGCAATTGGGGGCGACAGTGTAGGTGGAGAACTTAATCGGAGGACCGTGGAAAGATACGACACGGAGAAGGATGAGTGGACAATGGTAAGCCCTCTGCCTTGTGCTTGGCAGTGGAGCGCGGCAGTCGTGGTTCACGACTGCATTTATGTGATGACACTGAACCTCATGTACTGTTACTTTCCCAGGTCTGATTCATGGGTAGAAATGGCCATGAGACAGACCAGCAGGTCTTTTGCTTCGGCTGCGGCTTTCGGTGATAAAATCTTCTATATTGGAGGGTTGCACATTGCTACCAATTCTGGCATAAGACTCCCCTCTGGCACTGTAGACGGGTCTTCGGTAACTGTGGAGATTTACGATGTGAATAAAAATGAGTGGAAAATGGCAGCCAACATCCCTGCCAAGAGGTACTCAGACCCCTGTGTTAGAGCTGTTGTGATCTCAAATTCTCTGTGTGTGTTTATGCGAGAAACCCACTTAAACGAGAGAGCGAAATATGTCACCTACCAGTATGATCTGGAACTTGACCGGTGGTCTCTGCGGCAGCATATATCCGAACGTGTACTGTGGGACTTAGGCAGAGATTTTCGGTGCACTGTGGGGAAACTTTATCCATCCTGCCTTGAAGAGTCTCCATGGAAGCCACCAACTTACCTTTTTTCACCGGATGGGACCGAGGAGTTTGAACTGGATGGAGAGATGGTCGCCCTACCACCTGTATAGTCGACGACTTGGGGGGTGCACACCTGGTTTATGTGCTTGGTCATTTTCTTTGCTAAACAAGAGAGGCTATGAGAGGACTAAATATGAGTACATAAAAATCTATCTTTGATAAATTTTATTTTTATGCCCTACTTAATATTTGCATCAGTATAATATATATCAGTGAGTCTTACAGAAAGATATGCTTCCATAATATGAAATAGATTATCCAATAATTGAGAAACTTTTACGTGTATCATGAGAGCATAAGAATCTGGATTATCTAATAACATTGTTAGCCCTGTGTTATGTACAGTTCAAAAAGTTCACTTATTAAAAGTAGTTTCCTGTTCCTAGTGTGGTATATCGCAAATTGTGCCGAGATTATTTTAGTATACGTATTTCATTCCCGTGCTTCTGTTCCGAAGTCCTGGAATATGGTTTTTTTCAGTGTAACTAATTCAGCTGCACTTAACACTAGTGTCCATGTTGGTATAGAAATGTTGTCAAAAATCCTATACTATAGTTGAGGAAGATCTTCCATTTTATGGTATTGCACAGGGAAAGCTATGACTGCAGGATCAGTCTAACTATACTATTAGGTGCATGTATTCTCTCTTCACTAACTTATACTTGTCTATCTAGAATACAGGTCTTCCAATCAGCTGGTCATTTACCAGGTGTGGACTTCAGTTGCTGGGCTTGCAATAAGAATTGCCGGTCCCTCGTTGTGCGGGTCTGTGTGGAGCTTTAATCCGTAAATGCCTCCACTTTCTGTATTACATTAACATTGGCTCATGCATATAACTACCTGCTGCTGTTGTATTTCTCCATCGTAAAGATTTAGAGTGGGTTAACCAGGTCATTACATCTTAATTTAATAACAAGCATTACTGTAGAGTGATTGTGTATAGATCTCCATTAGCTGTCAGGGTGTGTTTTTTTCAGTTTTGTTTTTCTCACCTGTTGTGTGCGTGGGGGGGTAGGAGTAGGAAGGTGAACTGTTCAGGAATTCTCTGCACTAGCCGAGCACGCGAGCAGACCATTAGGGCTGCTCTGGCATCAATCCCAGGAACCACTAGCAGTAGCGGGGCGCTGCCCATCAACAGGAGCACAGGTGCTTCATGACCAACATTACTAGCATGTTCAACTGCATAATGTTCTGGCACTGTATTTTGAATGACATTAATTTATTAAATAAATTGTATACATTCAGTATCTGTTTTCTTTTGGGATGGGATGCTGTAATGGTGTGCTTTTTTAGTTTTACTGGGTCACTTTAGCTTGTTACAGGTGTTTGCTTTCCCAGAATTTGACACATACATATATTTGGCTTTCCTTTATCACTCACCGTCTGGTTTGAGCCTTTCTGTATCAACATCAACTACACAGAAGAGACAATACCTTTCAGCCCTAGCCCCGGATTAAGATCCTCTGGAGTACTTTGAAATGCCGGAGCCTCATCCCAGCAAAATGAACCACAGTTTCTGGTGGGTGGACCCATCAAGTGTCTTTCAAAGCACTGCGGGTGGTTCTTCCGCGCAGTCCCATCGAGAGCCGTTGGGTTAGGCGTTTCCTTCTGGTTTGCCAGTCTTCCTGGAGCACGTCTTAGTCCCGTTCACAAACTTCAACTGCCTCTCACTGCCTCCTGACTCAAGTCCCAAATTTAGCACATTTAAGGCTCTCTGTAATTTGACTTTAAGTTACTTCTACAGCCTTAGCTTATATTATTTTCCTATGAACTTTACTAATAGGCTTTTGCTCTACTTTGCTGTCCTTGCCTGTGCTACTGCTCTACTCACAGTGTCTTTTTGTCCCTGTTCTACCCTTAGCTGTCCTTTGTATTTAGGATCTACTTGGGGAGTTTCTAAATGAATGCTTCCCTGATAGCCACCTCTTACCCTGTGCTGAAGAGAGTGCCTTCTCACACATCTTTAGTACCTTTGACCTTGATCTGTTGGTTGTACCGATCATTCTACTCCGTGATCTTACTGGCACTCTCTTCTACAAAATGATCGATGTTTTTGAGGGCAGGGGTTTTCTTATATACAGCTGCCTCCCCCTACAGTGTAGCATAGCTGGTGATAAAAATCAACAAAAGCTGGTCTTACATAAAGGCCTTGAGTTTGAAGTAGTCAAACCCAATACACCAAACTCTCTGTTCTCATTAGGAGTTCCACTAGGAGTCACCTTTTTTCTTCACTTAGCTCTCTGTCCAGCTTAGATCAGCCCTCTTAATACTTCTGCCACTCTTGGCAAGATCCTAGACCCCCTTACTGTCATTATTTTAGAACCGTGTGGCCAAACCCGAATCTCGGCTGAGTTCAGCTCGATCCGCCTCTGACCGTGTTGGGCTGCTGAGCACCGCTACGGAAAACCATACGAGGGCACAGGTCGGCGCCACTACAGAATCGGCGGTCCCCGTCCTCAACTACGTCCTCAACAGGAGCAAGCTCTCCTTTGTTGTTCAAGGCAATTTGAACAGTCTTACGAAATCTTCACCTTCCCCAACTCTATTGGCAGATTATTTCACAGGGAAAAATGACAGGGAAACCTTCCTGAACTGCATCACCGAATCTGTACCTGCCCCCACTACAAGTCCTTCCTCCTCCTCAGAAAATTCAAGAATCCAGGATCTGTATTAAAGATAGCATCCTTTCCAAGCTCCTTACAAAGTCTGCTCTGTGATTACCCTGGCTCCCAACTGGCTTGTGCACCAGCATCCTGTCAGGAACTGCAATACAGACTCCCAGACTCTATCCAAACCTTGAACTTGAAGCAGTCCTCCCTGATTCTTACACAGCCTTCACGTTCCTTCACTATCTTCAACTTCTCTAAATGGGTCCTTTCCTTTCTTTAGATACGACCAAACCTTTTTTTTTTTTTTAAACAGTCTTTTTCTCCTCAACCCGCTTCCTTCTTTTCCCCTTCAAAAGCTAATTCCTTGCCTGAACTGTTGGACAAACCCCATCTCAACATTTACCAATGAACCCATGTGAGATTGGTTATCACTCCACTGCAACTTTTAAGTTCAGAATCCACTTTGCTTGTCTTGACACAATAGTACGTTACACTGCTGAATACTTCATTTGAAAGACTCTAAACTGGACTTGTGACATTATGCTCCCCTGGTTTTTTCCCCTACCTCTGGGGTCTTTACTCAGATGCTGATTTCACCTCTAAGCATCTCTTAAATCTTTTTTTTTTTAGATTTTTTAAAAATTTATTTGACAGAGACACAGCGAGAGAAGGAACAGAAGCAGGGGGAGTGGGAGAGGGAGAAGCAGGCTTCCCGCCAAGCAGGGAGCCCGACGTGGGACTCGATCCCAGGACCCTGGGATCATGACCTGAGCCAAAGGCAGTTGCTTAACCACTGAGCCACCCAGGCGCCCCAAAAAGTAACTCTTAAAACAGTACTTTATGCATCCCTAGTGGAATAAACCCTACGGAAAAAATCTTTGGGGTACCTGGGAGGCTCAGTGGGTAACCGTCTGAACCTTGATCTCAGCTCAGGTCTTGATCTCAGGGTTTTGAGTTCAAGGCCCAGGTCGGGCTCCATGCTGGCTGTAGAGCCTACATTAAAAATAAATAAAAATCTTTACCTGTCATTAGTCACACTATCTATCAGTGGTAGTGTTGGTGTTAGTATCCTGAGACTGCTGTGTACATACCATGTGTTAAAGGAAATGAGTAATAATCTAGTTTGTTATTACTAGAATCTCTTTAGAAGTAGGATTCTCTGCATGGGAGAAAGGAACTACAGATGTACAATAGAGGGAAAGCAAAATCCTTGTGGCCTGAGTTTGCAGTGCAAGCATTTATATGTACTCACAACACATCTTAAATAAACCAAATTTTCCTCCTTTCTGCTGAATAGGCCTGCAAACAACTACCAATCATGGCAGTGAGCATCCGATTCGCCCCTGGACTGTAGTTTTGAGGTTATACTTCCTACTAAACGGAACCAAAGATTCTTGGGAGAAAAGGCTGATTCTAGATAAGGGGCAAGAAATGTACGAAGGGGGGCGCCTGGGTGGCTCAGTCGGTTAAGTGACTGCCTTCGGCTCAGGTCATGATCCTGGAGTCCCGGGATCGAATCCCGCATCGGGCTCCCTGCTCGGCAGGGAGCCTGCTTCTGCCTCTGACCCTCCCCCCTCTCATGTGCTCTCTCTCTCTCATTCTCTGTCTCAAATAAATAAAATCTTTAAAAAAAAAAAAAAATGTCATGTTAGTACTTTCACTTAAAATGATCTAAATGTTAAGTATATTAATAAACCAGAATAATCATCACTAGAAACTAACCTGTTAACCTACAGAAGAATTCACTCCCACAAATCTAAGTGAAAAAATGATCAAGTGATAAAGTCAGATGTTCATTTTAATTTAAATGAATTTTTCATTTAAGATACATCTGAAGAGGGGCGCCTGGGTGGCTCAGTTGGTTAAGCGACTGCCTTCGGCTCAGGTCATGATCCTGGAGTCCCGGGATCGAGTCCCGCATCGGGCTCCCTGCTCAGCGGGAAGTCTGCTTCTCCCTCTGACCCTCCTCCCTCTCATGCTCTCTCTCATTCTCTGTCGCAAATAAATAAATAAAATCTTAAAAAAAAAAAAAAAAAAAAGAAATGTACGAAGGAAGCTAGAAACACCTTACACCAGCTATCCAGGAAGCCATCAAAGAATGTTGCAGTCATGTCAAAAGACTTGGGAACCAAGTAGCCAACAGGAACCACTGGCCAGGCCTGACAGCGGCTCCACAGGAAGGGAAACACCTCGGATTCAGGATTGCTGGAAAGGCCCCGAGGGCCCAGCAGGGCAGCAGGGCATTTGGGGTCTGCCAGCATTCACCATGCAAACCTCCCCCTCAACAGCACAGGGCCGGGGGGACTGCGGGCCACAGGAATATGACCAGATGGGTAGGGCAGGCCTCATCCCACAGGCCGGAAGGGCAGATGCCTGAGGGAAGGTGCGGGGCACAAACTGCCTGCGGGAGGCACTGAGTCAGCACCCAGGCTCCCAGCGACCGGCCCCGGGTCCAGCTTGTAGGGAAAGCCAGGGGCCACAGAATTTCCTAAAAAACAAAACAAAACACAACAACAAAAAAAAACCACTGGCCAAAGAGAGGACAATGTGAGCAACAACAGTAAGAATAATAACTCCAATGAGAGGAAGATAAAGACGTTAAGAATTTTTTGAAAATTAAAGCTTCTGAATCGTAACACATTTCCCCTTCACTTACTGTGGTTAATTTTCTTGGCCTTTTATCATTGTACCAGTAGCATTATTTGGGGGGGGGGGGTGGCAGTAAAATGCACACATTAAATATGTATTTGAAAGCAGACATTTTGGGCGCCTGGGTGGCTCAGTTGGTTAAGCGACTGCCTTCGGCTCAGGTCATGATCCTGGAGTCCCTGGATCGAGTCCCGCATCGGGCTCCCTGCTCGGCAGGGAGTCTGCTTCTCCCTCTGACCCTCCTCCCTCTCATGCTCTCTGTCTCTCATTCTCTCTCTCTCAAATAAATAAAATCTTAAAAAAAAAAAAAAAAGAAAGCAGACATTTTTCCAATACCAACCACATGTTGTGTCCTTTATCTTCTGTGTTCAAAATATTCCTCTGGGACACCTGGGTGGCTCACTCAGCTAAGCGTCTGCCTTCGGCTTGGGTCACGGTCCCAGTGTCCTGGGACCAAGTCCTGCATGGGGCTCCCCGCTCAGCGGGAAGCCTGCTTCTCCCTCTTCCTCTGCTCCTCCCCCCCACTCTCTCTCTCAAAATCTTAAAAAAAAAAATATTCCTCTCTGTGAGGATGTCAGCTGCCTAATGGTACATAAAGAGACCTACTTGACCCTTAATCTACTGAACCTCCTAGGGGATTCCACACTATAGGTCAGCGCTTTTTTTCTACTAAATGGTCCACTAAATACTTAACCTCTTTATCTTCAGAAATTAAAACATTAGCATGAAAATTTTCAAACATTTTGTCTTACTTTTATTTAGAAAAAGTATACCCATATTTGAATTATTAAACACTAAATGACTTTATATCAAAAGAGAAGTATCATTAATCATCTAATAATAATGAATGTCCAAGTCTATTCATGTGTTCCTGCCAAAATGTGGCATTTTAAAAAATAGATTATGTAAAACAAAAAAACAACAAAAAACCCCACTCCAGTAGAATATATTAAATATGTTTAATCTACCAATTCATTTTCAAAACCCACAAATAGTTGATCATTATTAGAGGATAAAACAAAGGGAAAAATTGAAGCATTTTATCCTTCCTTTTATATACAAACTGAATCATGCAGCAATAGAGGAATTGAGGGCAAATTTTTTCCTTATATCAGATTCCAGCTAATAGGTAAGAAATGACAGCATGGGACTATCATTATATTTTATGCCAAAATGTACCTGGGCAATGATTATCAATGGCTGCTAATATAAAAAAAAAAGAGAGACAATTAGGTTGGTAGGATAACAGCCTACCTATAGTCACCTTGCCCCTTTTCCATCAAGACTGAATCTGATCAAGTTTCTACACACAAGTACCAGTTTATGAAAGTACAGATGTTAGAAGAACATATTAAATTATGCCAAGAGGATGCAATCAACTAAATCCAGATTTTGGAAAACTGCAGGACAAATGACTCAAATTTCTTAACAAATTGAAAAATATATATAAAGTTGTGAAAGGAGGAACCTATAATAGAAACTTAAAAGATTTATCTGCCAATAGCATTGTGTAGACTTTACTTTGGTCCTGATTCAAACAAAAAATAAATATGGCTTCACACAAAAACTTGTACACAATGTTCATAGCAACATTATTTATAATAGCCAAAAAGTGGGTAAATAAAATGTGGTATATCCATACACTGGTATTCAGCAAAAAAAAAAAAAAAAAAAAAAAAAAGTAGGGGCACCTGGGTGGCTCAGTTGGTTAAGCGTCCGACTTGATTTCAGTTTAGGTCTTAATCTCAGGGTTGTGTGTTCAAGCCCTCCATTGGGCTCCACACTGGGTGTGGAGCCTACTTAAAAAAAAAAAAAAAAAAAGTATTTCATGCTATAACATGGATCAGCCTTAAAAACTTTATGCTAAGTGAAGGAAGTCAGACAGAAAAGGCCATATAGTATTATACCATTTATACAAAATGTCTATAATAGGTGAATCCATAGAATGTATCTTAGTGGATGCCAGGGCCTGAGTGGGAAATGGGAAGTAACTGCTAATGGATACAGGGTTTCTATTTGGGGTGATGGAATTAAGATAGTGATGATGATCGTGCAACTCTGTGAAAATACTATAAGCCACTGAATTGTATACTTTAAATGGGTGAATTTTATGGCATGTGAATTGAATCCCAATAAAAAATATGGCATTCATGAGACATATGGAAATTTAAATACGGATTTGCTACTTGATAACACTGTTATCAGCTTATAACATTAAAACATTTATCTTTTAGAGATACATCTTAAATATTTACAGATTAAATATAATGCCGGGGTTTGCTTCAAAAATAATACAGGGTAGTTGGAAAACCAATATTTTGCAGCTGTCAGAGTAAGAGTTGAATCAGGCAAGAATCATCAATGGATGCTGTGATGATCCTAAAATATGTCCACAAATTCTTTGATATTCTCCCTTCTGGAGTTGGTACTTAAAGTTGGAGCTTAATTCTTTCTTGAATGTGGGTTGGACTTAGTAATTTCTAATGAGTAGACTGTAGCGGAACTGATAGTGTATGACCCCCAGAGTAGGTCACAAAAGGCATTGCTCTCTCCGGGATCACTTGCTTTAGAGGAAGCCAGTCCGTGCCATGAGGACACAGAAGTAACTCTAGGGAGAGGTCCGTGTGGCAAGGAGGTGACATTTCCAGCACTAAATTGCCAGGCATGTGAATGAACCATCTTGGAAATGGACTCTCCAGCTCCAGGCAAGCCTTCAGATGATGGCAACTTCTCACCAACAACGAAACGTAATCTCACCAGAGATCCTGAGGCAGAACCATCCAACCAAGCCAATTTCCTGACCCACAGACACTGAGATCACAAATATTTGTTTTAAACAAGTAAGTTTTGACATATGTATTATGCAGCAATAGGAAGTAAATACAGATGCTGAATCCAAGGGAAATTTTGATAAGCAGATTAGCTGCATGATCTTAAAGCATCTCCAGAGATTATTTGCCAGGGATGGGGGTGGGGGGGAGAGGAGTCAGGGCAGTAACTGCATGGTGATGCAACTGGGCAACACCCCTGACCAGTGATCAAGATCAACATCACCAATAAGGGGCAGATAGACACATGCCTCCACATGTAAAACTCTGAAAGGGACACATCATCATCTAGGCAGTGCTCTGGTCAAGAATGCCTATTTTGAATCTAATCCTAAGAAAATGGTAGGCAAACACCCCAATGAGGACCATCTTACTAAAAAAAGGAAGAGGGATTTATATTTCCAAAATATCAATGTCATAAAAGAGAAAGGCTCTGGAAATGGAGGCTGACAACTGAATATAATACCTGGCCCTGACCTGGATCCTCTACTGGAGGGGAAAGCAATGCTATAAAGAACACAACTGACAAAACTGGGATACAGGGGCGCCTGGGGGCTCAGGCGGTTAAGCGTCTGCCTTCGGCTCAGGTCATGATCCTAGCGTCCTGGGATGGAGCCCTGCATCGGGCTTCCTGCTCCACAGGGAGCCTGCCTCTCCCTCTGCCTCTCTCTCATGAATAAATAAAAAATCTTAAAAAAAGAAAAGAAAAGAAACTGGGATACAAATGGTGTAGAGATAAAATTGAGTCAGTGTTAAATTTACTGAAACTGGTAACTGTACTCAATGGTATGTAAGAGACTATCCTTATTTTAAGGAAAAACACAATGAAGTAGTTCAAGGTAAAGGGCCAGGATATATGTAACTTACCCCCAGTAGGTGGAAAAAAATGTCTGCGGGAGAGGCGTGTGTGTATGTGAGAGAGGGTGAGAAAGAACATATTAAAAAAGCAAATGAAGTAAGATGTTAGTAACAGATGAATCTGAGTAAAGGGTAATAGGTGTTTGGTTTTGCCTTACTGTTTCATTTTTGTTAACTTACCTGTATCCTTGAAATTACTTCCAAATATAAAGTTTTAAAAATAATTCTATGGGACGGAGGGAAAAAGTGAGGGTAAAGATGAATTTAGATTGGTTATAAACTGACAACTATTGAAGCTGAATGGCATATTGCAAAAGGAGGTTTATTAAACTCTTCTGACTACTTATGTATTTGAAATCTGCCATAGTAAAAGGTAAACAATTAGAGAACTGAACTTGGAAGATCCCAAGCGTCTCTTCCAGTGGTTCCATGGTCTTTCTAAGGGCATTAAAATTTTTTTGCACATTCACAGCACTGTGTAACTGTCAGCACCACCCATCTCCAGAACTTATCTTGCAAAACGGAATCTCTGTACCCAGCCACCAGTAACTCTCTGCTGCCCCTGCCCCACAGCCTCTGGCAAGCACCCTTCTGCTTTCTGTTTCTAGGACTGTGGCTACTCTAGGTATGCTACACAAGCAGAATCATACAGCATTTGTCCTTTTGTGACTGGCTTATTTTACTTAGCATCATGTCTCCAAGGTTCATCCATGTAGCAGCACGTGCCAGAATTTCCTTCCTTTTCAAGGCTGAGTAATATTCCATTGCGTGTATATCGTACATGGTGTTTATCCGTTCGTCGGTGGCTGGACACTGCTTGCTTCCACCCCTTGACTATCATGGAAAATGCTGCCGTAAACACGGTGTATGTGGACCTCTTGAAATCCCCGCCTTCAATTTTAAGCCTGGATTTTTACAAATTGTTAGAGAAAGAAGGTTATATTTTAAATTCCTCTTACCACCTGGGATTTAGTCTGTTTGATGTTTTTAAGTGATCTTTAAAGGGGCAGTGACAATGCTTTTCACAGTGTCAACACGGATGGTCTTGACACTGAAGCTGAGCTTCGGTTTCATTTCAAGTGAACTCTTCACGTGCAGTGCTATTCACATGACTGTTGGAAAGTTATTTCTGTTGGAGCGATTCGATAATAGAAACCTTGTTGTAGGTTTTGGACACTGGGTAAGGAGGGGGAAAAATGACCGAGGTTGGTCAAGTTCGTGAGAAAGGGCATGTGAGCCTGGCTTCTCCTGAGTAGCACAGTCCTCTTCGAGGCCCGAGAACTATTCTCCCCGTGTCCCCCAGCACGTTGGCACTTCTTCCCACTCTCCTCAAGGGTTACATAATTACACAGACCAGCACCGTGGGCCTTTTCCCACTTGGACGGTACTTTCTGGAACTGCTAGATTTCCAGATGAGAACTGTTTATTCTGGATCAGACTTAATTTGGTCAGCTGAATTCTCTTGGGTATGGAGAGTTTTTCTTACCCTTGGCCTACTTTCTGTGGTACTAAATACCCTTTTACAGTTTCACCAAGCACTTTGTGAAATAGAAATAGTTGAAAGCACTGCTTTATTTTGCTTCCTTAGCTCCTTTTGCTCTTTCAGTGCATCAGTTACACTGTGCTTGGTAAGCTGTAACCACAGAGCCTGGCACCGGGAAGGAAGGTTTTGTTCATGTTACAGCAGTCATCAAGTGCCTACTACGTGCGAGGCCTCCCACCCTCACTGTCCATTCTAACGCTAGATCATTAGCCCCAGAACAGTAGGAATGGCGATGGAGACGTGTTCAGGGCCCGAGAGGCTTCTACTCACAGGCAGTGTCTTCTCGACCTCCATTTGTGCTTGGATTGTCCCCTCCCTCCAGTACAGTAGCCAACTTCTCACACCGGAGTGGGAGAAACAGAGAAGACACACGAAGGAGGAAGAAGAAATGCAGAGGGAAGCAAGTCGGATTCCTGCCCCCCTCACAAAGGAAGGAAGAAATGGTCAAGTGCTGCGGGAAGGTGTCCACTTCAGTCAGAGTGGCCTTACTCATCATTCATCCGAGACTTCGAGCAGTTTCCCACCGGAGAGAGTAAGTTGGCCCCTGAACAACATGAGTTTGAATTGTGTGGGTCTACTTATACATGGAGTTTTTTTGATATAGTATGGAACTGTAATGTATTTTCTCTTCCTTATGATTTTCTTAATAACATTTTCTTTTCCCTAGCTTACTTTATTCTAAGTATACAATACATATAACTTACAAAATATATATTGATTGACTGTTTACATTATCGGTAAGGCTAGTGGTCAACAGTAGGCTATAAGTGAAGTTTTGGGGGAGTTGAAAGTTACAAATTTTTGACTGCATGGGGGCGGTAAGTGCCCCTAGTCCCTACTTTGTTCAGGGGTCAACTGTACTTTTTTCCTTCCTTTATCTGCCACTTAGGGGATTTCCTCCTCCTCACTCTCTTTTCCTTAGTCCTGTAGTCTCACCAACTCGGGTGGTTTTTATGAGTCTCAGTCTTCTTCTGGCTTTAGCATCTCCAGAGACTGATTTCTTCCTTAGCTCTCCTCCATCATCACTCCTTAACCCCTTCCTAAAGCTTTACTCACTCTGACCTGCTCCTTTTCGGCATCACAGACCATGGGCCCCCCTGAGGGTGGGCTAAAAATCTGCTCTTACCTTTATTGCCTCTATTCAGAATCTTACCTTCTTCAGTCACTCAAGGAACGGAGCCAATGCCACTTCCTCCAGGAAGCCTTCTCTGATTATCCCAGCAGAAAGGACTGCCATGGCACTTTACTGGACCTCTTAAGATACTCATCACTTTGGCGCCTGGGTGGCTCAGTCGTTAAGCGTCTGCCTTCTGCTCAGGTCATGATCCCAGGGTCCTGGGATCAAGCCCCGCATCGGGCTCCCTGCTCGGCGGGAAGCCTGCTTCTCCCTCTCCCACTCCCTCTGCTTGTGTTCCCTCTCTCGATGTGTTTTCTGTAAAATAAATAAATAAAATCTTAAAAAAAAAAAAGATACTCATCACTTTATATCAAATTTTTGAGCAGGTCTCCTCTCATCTTCTGAACTCCAGACAGGATGATACTAAGTCCTGAGGCCTAGCAGAGGGGAGCTATGTTTTTAGCTGTCAGGTTCTAAGTTAACACATTTTTTTGGACTGTGGTACAGAGCATTTCAGTTTAAAACTTTACCTGGGAATTTACACTTCAAGGCATTTAGTGGGAGTGAATGATCTATTGAGGCCACGGAGGATGGATGAGCTTGCACAGAGGGCCAGCTCAGGATCACTGCAGCTGTAAGAAGACAATGTGGTTTAACTTTGGTCTCAGTGGTTTCTAGTAAGTGCTGCTGAGGGACCATCTTCTAGGGCATGGCCAGGAGGAGCAGGTGGAAAGGCTACTTTTCAAGTTCTCTGCT
Organism: Mirounga angustirostris; assembly: GCF_029215605.1. Taxonomy (NCBI): domain Eukaryota; kingdom Metazoa; phylum Chordata; class Mammalia; order Carnivora; family Phocidae; genus Mirounga; species Mirounga angustirostris. The sequence continues at coordinate 43,815,310 of NW_026991720.1, forward strand.
ATCCTACTTTGACCTAATCATCCCCCAGAGCAAAGCACGTGGTTCATCTGGGAAAGCTGATGAGAAAAAAAATTCCATGGATTGGAGCAAATATGAATGAAAATCCAGATGGTGACTACAGATGGACTTTTTGAATATACAAAGCACTCCCTTCCTGCTTGTAAACCGTGTAGAGGAAAAGTGAGTTTTACCCAAGTTTAAACCTATCCACACAGAGCTGATGAGGCATGTCTCCTGGGTCTCCACTTGGCCAAGAAGAGTAAGTTAGATGCTGGAGTGTCCCCTGCACTCCCCGAATCACTCAGACTTGCTTTCCACTAACAAGCCCCACTAAACTCTGGCTAAATCAAAGAAAAACGCATGTTCTCACAGTGACTGCTTTTTGATGGAGGACGGCATCACAGGGGTTTTGTTCTTGGGCCTATTGTTTGGGGCACATGTGATTTGAAGTCAGTGGAAAGCTGTGAGCCTGGCTACTGGGGAAGGGAAAGGAAAGGGTGCTGCTGGTTCAGAGAAACATCACTGAATTTAGGGCCAACGGCAGTGCGATGGCAGTGGTAGTAGCCCCTCCTCGACCAAGGTTCTAAAATGCAGCACCCAACCTGCCTCGGGCCTGCAAGGAAGCCCTTCCAGGTTTTCCCCCTGCCTTCCAGAACACGCCTATACCCCTTCTCCTGGCTCACGAAGTTCTCCCCATCCTGAGCTGGCCATTTAGGTCCCAGCCACACCAAAGAACATTCACTGCTTCCAAGTCTGCCTAGGCTGTCTTCTGAGCACCAGAGCCCTCTACAGCTTACCACCTCTTCCCTCAGCCCCACAACTATCACATAGCCTTCAGGTCTCAACTTAGGCTTCCAGGGAGGAGACTTCTACTTGTCCCCGTCGGACAGCAGCTGGCCACCACGATGTGCTTGAACACACTCTGGCTTACCTCTGACCTGGCCCTCTCTGTCCCCTGTGGTAACTGCTCACCTGCCCTGATGAACAGCAAGCTCCAAGAGGGCCAGGAACCACGTGTAGGGCATGTGCTATGTGCGTGCAGAGTAGGCACTCAAATACTGGATCAGGAGAAGGCAGGGTTTAAAATGCAGTATGAGTATGAGGGACTTGGGTTCGTCGTAAGAGTGGCTTCCCAGCGCAAGTAGCCAAAGATGTGCAAATCTTGGGTCTCTGGAGGCCAGTGTGCCTAGGACCTGTGGCTGCCCAGGACAGTTCTGGAAAACACTGGACCACACTATGTGATTGTTAGACTTGGGGAATGTCAGCCTTTCGGAGGAAATGAAGTTTCTTCATCCATCTCCATGAACTGGTGCACAGAACCTGTAATAAAATGAGAAAAATGAAGACAAATTAAATTAGTACACCTCAAACAGTTAATATTTGATTTAAAGGATTCTCCTTTACTCTGACCCTGTGCTCTTCCCATGTTTTGGTATTAAAATGGCTCAGTCGTTAAGCGTCTGCCTTCGGCTCAGGTCATGGTCCCAGGGTCCTGGGATCGAGCCCCGCGTCGGGGTCCCGGCTCAGCGGGGAGCCTGCTTCTCCCTCTCCCACTCCCCCTGCTTGTGTTCCCTCTCTCGCTGTATCTCTCTCTGTCAAATAAATAAAATCTTTAAAAAAAAAAAAAAGAATTCTAGTCATCAAAACATATCATAAAGAATGAAGACACAGAACGAGATATTTGTAACACACATAACTGACAAAGAAATAGTATCCAGAATACATACATATATATACATATAAAAAATCATAGAACACTCAAGCAAATAAGAAACTGACAACCTAATAGACAAATGGGTAAAAGACTTGAACAGGCATTTAACAAACGTAGAAATCTATATGGTTAATAAATAAATGAAAAAGTACTCAACCTTATTAATACTCAGGAAAATGCAAATTAAAACCCACAATGAGATATCATTTCACACCCACCAGATCGGCAAAATTTTAAATTCCTTGTGATACCAAAGCATTGGAGACAATGTGAAAAAATACCCAGCAGTTTCACTCCCGCGTGTATACCCTGGAGAAGCACGTGCAGGTGCGCTGGGACACGCAAACCAGGACGGTCAGAGCAGCGCCGCCGTTCGCGTCAGCCCCAAACAGGAAACTTGGAGCCAAGCCCACCAGTGGCCGGCTGGACGAACCGTGGGACGGCTGCACAATGGCACAGTGTTACCGAACAATGAAAGAGAAAAATCTAAAACCAAAATTAAGCAGAAAAAGACCTAATTCAAAGGGTTGATTCTATTTATACAAGTTCAAAAACAGATAAAAAACAGACTATGCTGTTTGGGATACATACATAGGAGGAAGGAGGTAAAATTATAAAAAAATTATCTTGAAAGTGAGAGTACAAGATACTTCTGGAGGAGGAGGAATTATCACCGAGGAGACACAGGGGGCAGGGTTTTTAGGTGCTGCTAAAACACTGGTTCTTATGTGGGTCATGGTTACATGAATGGTCGCTTTAGATTTATTTTAATGTATGTTCCTTACTCTTTTCTGTATGTGTATTTCACTTAAGTTGCCCATCTCCTTTTTAAAAAGTGTTTTACTAATTGCCAATCTCCAAGCCTCGGAAGCACCTTTTTTTTTTTAAGATTTTATTTATATATTTGACAGAGAGAGATAGTGAGAGCAGGAACACAAGCAGGAGGAGTGGGAGAGGGAGAAGCAGGCTTCCCGCCGAGCAGGGAGCCCGATGTGGGGCTCGATCCCAAGGACCCCGGGATCATGACCCGAGCCGAAGGCAGACGCTTAACGACTGAGCCACCCAGGTGTCCCCCGGGAAGCACCTCTTTATGTAGTACTCAATAAATGCTGAGTCCGAGTGTTTCAGAAAGGATTCAAAGTAGCCCCGGGGGAGACTTTAAGAAGGAAGAGAGGCTGGAGCTGGGCCTTCAATGTGGGTTCTCTCAATAATGCTTCTCTAACAATTAGGAGGTGGGAAAGGGATATGTAGCAAAGGTTTCCGTTGGTCGGCGGGCTTGCGGAGACTAGGGCGGCAGTGGAGAATCTAGCAGGGCATGGGTTACCGTGTGCTGGACTCTGTGTGCCTCACTTAGGAATCTGCAGACAGTTAAGGAGACAGTGAGGGTTACCATATAACAATTAAAAATACTCTGTTTTAGGAAGATGTCTCTGGGTATGGAGGTAGGACCGGAAACAGGGAAACCAGTTAAGGGTCAGACCCAACCCACTGGGAATGTGGAAGTAGAGTTAGAAAGAGATGGGACTGAGACATGTGACTCAGGAAGAACAGTGAGAACTTAGTGACTGAGTAACTGACTTTTCCAAAAACTGCTTTTCTGTTCTTTTCCATTCTAAAGCTAACTCTAGGGGTACAAAGAGGAACTGAAGGTAGATTCTGCTTTACAAGGACAAGTGGCTGAATCACGGAAGGTCAGAGCAGGACTGACAGACACCGATTTGATGCTGAGGACCTGACCGAAGTCTTTAAATTCCCTACAGCTACTGAAGAGAAGTGCTTGGGCAGGAAGAAGCAGGAAAAGTAAAGGACGGCGGTCATAACCCAAACCAGAACGAGCGATCTAACGAACCCCAACATACTCATCACCTGGCTTCGGCAATGATCCGGATTTCATCATGTGGCTTTCGTCATTCTTCCACAGTTCCAGTCCACATCTACGTGCTCCGGGAGTGTGGCCGGGTCCAGTGAAAGAGCAAACACAAACACATACATTTAAATGATCTGAATCTTGGTTCTGCTGTTGTGTCGGGACGTCAGCAGTTCCAAATGCAGGTGTTCACAGGAAGAGCAAAGAGCATAACCATTCTCATCTCCTGCCCCAGGCTGTTCCCTGGCTTCAGACTCCAGGATCACACAAAGTGTGTTCACGTGCGGCCCCCCAACCCTGTGGAGATGAAACCTAGGCAGAGAAGTCCTTCAGGAAGGGTTGTTCCTTGGAAGAAAAACTGGCTGCACAATCACAGTCCTTCTAGATGTTACCAGATTCAATAATTGCCACTCCCATCCTATGGGCGTAAAGAACAGGCAGTTGTGACCTCGGAGGTGAGGGGGCACCGTCCACCTCGCCATGGCAGAGCCTGACGCCCAGATGGCAGAGGTCCTTGGAAAAGGGGAGATGCCGGTGGTGCCTGGCTCCACTGTCCCCAAATACCTCATCATCTTGGGGGTGCTAATGGTCCATGTCAGAGAACACTGGGACCTTAAACTTAACCCCACACTCAAGGAAGTACACCCTCCCCCAGGGCAAAGTAACTTGTCTGCTTCTGTGAAGCACATCACCAAGCTCCTCTTTTGTAGAACAGCTGTAAGAAAATCACAGGACATGGAAATAAATATGAAAATATGCCAGGAGCCCTCAGTGGAAATGCCAAGCGCTATTTTGAAGCTTACCAGTCCAGGTGGGAAAATAGGCTGCTCGAGACAATGTTCTATTCCCCTGGGGGTTTCTGTCAGTGAGCATGTGATGAGATATTATCGCACGACCAATCTCTGTTTGGTTGTATTTTGTGCACTTAGCATTCCAGAGAAACTAAAGGGTTCTTCCTGCAGGGGCCACCACCTTAAAAACAGAGGCACCACCATAAGCAATATCAAAATGAGACGTTAAATGAGCAACGAGTCCTCTAGTTCCATCTGTGTGCTGGTTTCTCACATGAAGCTGGCACTGCTGTCCAACCGTGAAGCAGGCCAGAGACCACACTGACAGCATGAAGTGTACTTCTAGAAAGACAGTACGACTATATGCAGGACAAACAAGATACTTTTATTCTTATTTTTCCTTAAAATAAAGATACATAAGTTTTACAGTTCACTATGATTAGACGTGATTTATAATCTTAACATTTTTTTTTTAAACAAATGACAACAGAAACCAAAGAACTAGTACAAATTATAAAACCACTGGAGCAAAGAAGAACTATCTTTTTGATCAAAACATGTGCCACAGCTAAACCTCCGCAGAAAACTTTCTAAGATCTCTTAGCTAAACTTTCTTAGAGAGGGTTTGTGGGAAGCCTTTAATCTCAAATGTTTAAATTATTTTTGTGACTACTAAATGCATTCACCAACTTGTTATTAATCGAATGCTCCCTAAATTTAGGAACCAATGACCAAGTGGCCTGAAACACATTAAGTCTTGATCCCATTTTTCCAGCTATAAATTATTAATATTTCAAGAAAACAAAGATTTTTTAGCACAGAAGCTTTCTAAAAAACTTCAATTACCTTTTCTGGCTCAGTACCTGACTGAAATGTTCAAATGTTTATATTGCACACAAAATAATTTGAGCAGCATACTATGTGTGTGAGAAGCTGATGAAAAATAAGACTGGAAAAAACCCCCTAAATTGTGTCCCATTTACATGATTTAAATATATAGTTTCTATATCTTTAATTAATATAAGTAAAAAGGTAAACTTTAGAACAGCACAGAAATACAAATCATTAGAGTTTTACAAAATATACTCAACCCCTCTACATGCACAATCGTTTAATTCTGGAGTTACCACACAAGGGAGGAGCTAATTTCTTCCCCTTCATATGAAAGCAGGAAGTCATGTGTACAAAGTTATTTATACAAAAAGAATAAAGATCCACATTCCTTTTCTTTGTCCTTGACAAATATTTATGGAATGTTAGAAATTATGACAAAACAATTCCAATGTCATGAAGTCCAAAGACCTGGAATGAAAAACTCCTAGTGGCATGCTGTGTCGCATGAAATGACGATCATCTTCTAGAAGCTGGGGCTGCGTTCCCTGTCAGCCCCAGAGGCTACCACTGATCTGGGTGGAAAGGCCACGAATGCTGTGTCACCTCTGGTCAAAGAATCAGCGTACAGATGCTGATGCCATTTCAAGAGTCCCAGCCAAGCCCCTGATAAAACACGGGTGATATTTAGCAGCTACCTTCCTAAAAGGCTACTTTCCCAAACTGCTGACATAGATAAAAGTTCATGCGGTTCACGATCAGCTCCCTGCCCCTCACAGAGCTGAGGGCTCCCCAACTCCTCACCAGGACCAGAGGGGGAAAAAAACCACCGGCTGGCTGTAACTTCCACAAAACAAAGAACAAAACCCGCCTGTCAGGGAGATAATGTTATAGCTTCATTTTAAAACTTGTAATTAGTAGATTAAAATTCTAACTTCTTTGTAAAAGAATTCTTATAACCTTTAGCACATTAAATACTGCTCTCAAAATACCTTCATTCAGATTTTAAGTACCTTGTTCTTCAGCCTTGCAACTTCTAACTTGTCTACTTGTCTCCCTTCCTAATTTGCTTTCTCCTTGCCTTTCTGAAGTAAATTATTCTTAAAAAAAAAAAGAAAAAAAAAGGGCAATGCTTAATATAGAACTCAGAAAGCAAGATAAGATTGAAGAAATCACGTCGTACGCTCTGGGTTTCTGCCTGAGGATAGTTCTGCTGTTTCTTAAAGCAAAAAGTAGATGAGGACTGTTTTAGAGCTTGGGCGCTAGGACATCACTAGTGGATCTGGGGACAGGCTATTCATCCTGGTTACAAGAGTCAAATGCATACACACGATGACTAAGCCTCACTCTGACATGCAACTTTTTCTATTCACTTAGCCCAGGACAGGTGGTTGGTAGCCTTAACTCTTTTCCTTCTCTATGTAAATTGTCATTACAGTGCCTTAGTAGGAACTAAATGCTGCCAAGGACTTCTTCCCAGCACTACTTTTAAGTTCCTAGATGGCAGTGAGGCCCCCGCCAAGCTACAGAGGCAGTCCATGTGCCTGGCACACCCTGGAAAAGCCTGGCTGACCCTAGCTCCCTCAGGCCTAGTTACAAATACTCAGTTCTTAGACAGAAAAGCACTGGAGCAAGCATGGCCCAACAAAATATCCCCCTTTACTAGTGAGATGTCCAAAGACGGCCTAAGGTTGGCTCCTATCGCTCACAGAACCAAGGAGGCTACAGCCTCTGGGGCTGGCCACTCAGCTGACACCTGGAATCCAAGTGACAAGCATGTAGGCTCATGGGACAAAAGGCCAGGCTTCCTGCTGTCAAGTGCGCTGACTGTCCCCAGGCCCCTGCCAACAACATATTAGCTTATGCTCCCTGAAAACTCCAATGCCTCCCAGAACCTGAAGGAAATATAGTTACGGTCTTTTGACTACTTCTCCAACAAAAGTTCTATCTTTTGAGATATTCACTTTATACTGAAAGCCAGTTAAATGACCACCTTAAGAGTTGACCTCTTAACTAGAAAGTTCATGTAAAAGTGTATATTAAAATGGGGAATAAGTGATCCTAAAGTAAAGTTTAACTATTTTTATTTCAGTGGGATATCAAAGTGTGGACTGGCCTGCTTCTGAACAGTGACAGATGGGAGTTTACCCTAAGCCCACAAACCATACAAACTGGAGCATGGACCAGTAGCGTGCTGGCTGACCTGTCACGGGGCTCTCAGCATGTGAACTTCGGGCAGGTGAGAGGTAACAATTGCACACTAACACTACAACACTCTAATGATGTGGCCTCATGAAACAAGATGTTAGAATGAATTCTTTATAGTCTCAGTGTGACACTGATTAAAGTACCTTTTAAAGGTTTTGTTTGGTATTACTTTCTGCTCTTCAAATATTTCCTGAGAAGGCTGTTTCCCAGCAGAAGTGGAATTAAGAGAGTTCTCACGATAAGCCCTTTCATTGATCATCACTGAATTTTTGAGTTATTGTGCTCAAAATGGAAGTACACTTTCAGATTTGCTGGACTTGTGTTAAAACAAATTGGAAAATTTAGAGATATTTAGAATTATATCCCTATGTCCTTTTCACATGCCCTAGAAAAATTTACTTGTTACATAAACATTTCTTAATTTTTAAAAAAGACTTTATTTTTTTAAGTAGGCTCCACACCCAATGTGGGGCTTGAACTCATGACCCTGAGATCAAGAGTCACATGCTCTACCGACTGAGCCAGCCAGGTGCCCCATTCTTAAGGGATAAATCAAATATAATCAAGTGTTCTCTTTAATTAGATCTCTTGTTTTCCCAATACTCTATCATAGGTAGATCATACAATGTATTTTCCAAGTGTCTCTTATTACTGAAAAAGCAGTCTGTCCCCTGTAAGTACTCCCTGAGAACACCCATCCAAAGTCCCCTTGAAAAGCAAGTAAGAGCTGAGCATAACAGATACATGAGGTCCAGTTGTGTAAAAATCTTCAGTAGATAGCACACACGTGCATGTGTCTAAAGTGAAACCAGAGGTCCTTTGTGAAAACTGTGGCTGTTTTTCCCCTCTTGCCTCTTGCTTTTCTAAATGTGAGCAAAGATGAGATTTCTACTTAATATTTATGGGTCATCTTGTTTTTTTGTTTTTTTTATAAATACTTTTATAAGGGGGTAGGGACTGATTATAGGAGGATTTTCCATCAGGGAAGTGGGAAGGCCAAACACCTTGAAAAGCTGTATGAAGAATAAGACTAAGAAAAAAACCTGTACATCTGTAAACACCCGATGGAAAATGGTTCAAAAGAAACAGAAGGCACAAACTGCGGGTTAAAAAATGCTTGGAAAAGACTGCAACATAACTAGAGTTGACAGAACTAACACCGAGGTCTTCTAGAGTCTCGCCCTAAATACACTCACGTTAAGCTGCTTGAATATAACCGGCACCATGTTATTTCTCTGCACACCTACTTGCACAGTTGGGAAGAAGAAGAAAGCACAGTGACACTCCTTGATGCCTCAGAGCAAGTGTTTAGGACTGGGAAAGAACAAAGTGAAAACATGAAACCAAACACTCCATCCTCAGAACTACCACCTCTGGTTTTCATGTTTCTGGGAGGAAGTGAATTGATAAACGTGTTTTGTGGGTAGAAAACCAACCAACAAACAAAAATCATCATATAAGTCGGCAAAGTAATAACAAAGGGCTGGACTATATGGCCCCTTAACTTTATGAGCACATTTTAGGGCCAACTTGAGAGAAATTAGTAATATAACTTAATTTTAGCCCATATAAATTACAGTGGCCATCTGGATATTCAAACAGGAAAAGAGAACAAAATTTACAGAAGTAAAAACTTTTCTAAAGTAAACAAATGTATACTAGCAGAACTGAAAATTCATTAGAAGTTTCACTGTTTTTTAATCAGGCTCAGACGGAAATAAAAGTAGTCAATTTAAACCCCAACCTGGAAAGCCATCCCCGCTACGGCTGCGATTTCATCTTTCCAGCATCCTGCGACATTCATTTAGACAGAGGGCAACCGTCCACGTAAACAGTTCGATGTCCTGGTCCCCTGCTGTGGACCTGTGGCCGATGAAGATGGGAGCAGACGGACGGGAGACATTTAAACCTAAGGAAGCGACAGCAGCCTCTGGACACCTGTTGCTCAGGGCTTCCCATCGGGCAGCTCAGTGAGACTCTGGGGGGCAGGACTGGTGAAAGTAGAAAGCCATGAAGACATAGCTGTCTTTGCACTGGAAAAAGCTCCTCCAACAGACTGGCCTGGATGGAGAGGAGGGGAAAAACAAAAGCAAGAATGTCTTCACTTTTGTTAACAGACCATGAAAGACCAATGCTAATTAATGAACGTTAATTGACTGTAACATCAATATGTTAATAATTACTAAAATACCATTTAAATTTCTAGTTTCAAAACAATCCCTTTCTCTGCGTGTGTCTAGAAGGAAACTGGGTAACTTCTGGGAAAAGAGCCTCCTCTCCTAACCATTCTGAAGGTGCTCAGCCGACTCTTCCCTTACTACCCACCATGCTAGGCCATCGGTTCTCAGCACTGGCTGTGCATCAGAATCACTTGGGAGAGCCGAGAAGGAACTCTGTGCTCTCGGTAGCTTAAATCCAAGTTGATAACTGATGACCACCTCCACGGGGAATAGTGGTTAGGTTACTTTCAGGAACCGTGCTGTCATCTGAAACGTGATATTGCAATAAATGAAGATGCCAACTGCTCTATCTGCTTCAGGGCAGTTTTGTTTTAAGAAACCTCATCTCCAAAGTTGATGCTTAAGTGAAATTATTTAAGTTGAATTATATATTCCCACTATTCTTAGAGGGAGGGAGGGTGGAAAAGAACTGGTCTTAGAATGTAAATAGCAGCATCACTAAAAATGGAGTAACGATTGACAACATATAATGAAGGAGAATTTTTCTATTAAAAAATAAGAAGTCAAAAGAAGTTAAATGCATAATATTGTATGGAAATAAATGCTTACATATTAAATTCCATTCCCTGTAATGAAAGGAACCCACTGATGGGGCTATGTGCTCTGTTTGTCTTCTAAAGGGACGGGTCTGTAGACTACATATGTAGTTCACTCACCCTGTCTATCTCTAGCTACACAGAATGGTAGAACTAGGAGGCCTGCACAGAGATTCCCGAGGTCCAGGGCTTTTGAATTGTGTTCAGTAAGGGTTAGTCAACCTTTCTCAAAAGCTAAGGAAGGAGATGGCTCCTATTTTTACATACTGATATGACAAAGCAAATGTGGCAAAATGTATATAATTGGCAAATCTGAGATAACTGGGAGTTCCTTGCACACTGTTGCACCATTCAAGTTTGAAATTATGTAAAAAAAGGTAAAAATATAGAAAAGGAACGAGACTTTTTTTTAGAATTGATATGGAACACACTTCGAAGTTTTTTTTTTTCCCAAAGATTTTATTTATTTATTTGACAGAGAGAGACACAGTGAGAGAGGGAACACAAGCAGGGGGAGTGGGAGAGGGAGAAGCAGCCTCCCCACTTAGCAGGGAGCCCGATGTGAGGCTCGATCCCAGGACCCGGGGATCATGACCTGAGCCACCCAGGTGCCCCAACTTCAAAGTATTTTAACTGAAGAAAGCTAAGGGCAGAAGAACGTATACAACAGCATGATACCATTTCTGGCTTTGGTTCTCAGGGTAATACTGGCCACATTAAAAGAATTGGGGAGGGATACCTGGATGACTCAGCCGGTTAAGTGGCTGCCTTTGGCTCAGATCACGATCCTAAGGTCCTGGGATCGAGTCCTGCATTGGCTCTTTGCTCAGCGGGGAGCCTGCTTCTCCCTCTGCCTACCACTCCCCCTGCTTGTGCTCACTCTCTCTAATTAAAAATAATAATAATAATAAATAAAGAACTGGGGAGGGTTACACCTCATCCACTACTTTCTGAAAGAGTCTGTATAAAATTGGTATTATTCCTTAAATATTTGATAAATTTCATAAGTGAAGACATCTTGGCTTGGATTAAATTAAAAACCTGTGGCATGATTTTTAATTCAATTTATTTAATAGATATAGGGCTATTTAAATTTTGCATCAGTTTTGGCAATTTGAGTCTTTCAGAGAAAACTTGCATATTTCATCCAAATTGTCAAAAAAATTGGCATAAAGCTATTCACAATATTCCCTATAATACTTTTAATTTCTGTAAGATCTAGAGTGATGTCCCCTCTTCCATTCCTGATACTGGTAATTTGTATCTTTCATTAGCCTATAAAGGTTTTATTGATATTGTTAATCTTTTATTTTTTTATTTTTATTTATTTTTTTTAAAGATTTTATTTATTTGACAGAGAGAGACACAGTGAGAGAGGGAACACAAGCAGGGGGAGTGGGAGAGGGAGAAGCAGGCTTCCCGCAGAGCAGGGAGCCCGATGTGGGGCTCGATCCCAGGACCCTGAGATCATGACCTGAGCCGAAGGCAGACGCTTAACGGTTGAGCCACCCAGGCACCCCTGTATTGTTAATCTTTTAAAAAATGACCTGTTGGTTTCACTGATTTCCTTTATTTTATGATAATACCTTAGAAGACAGCACTCCTAATGCCTACTTTATTATGGTGCTCTACTACTTATAAAAAACTGCAGGCAGCTCAGGAAATGCTGAATCCTTGTAACAGAACAGTGAACACATCAGAAAATTGGTCTCTCCCCATCAGGTGTGGGAAAATTTGAACTTTGATATTATCTGATGTCATAAGAATTTTCATGAATAAGATGAAAACAAAATCTTTGTTTCAACCATCTTGTATTATTATATGATACACAGGTCTCTACAACTTTATGATTTTATCAACGACACAATGAGTACAGAGAAGAGATGTGTTATGATTCTAATCTGTTTCTCGCTAAAGGCATGTCTTACCAACAGCTTTTCCTGTTTGTACAACATTTCGGCTGGTTGTGACCATGACGTTTCCAATTTTTTTGCCACGTTCACTGTTTTGAACAGAACTGAGTAAAGCAAAGAAGTTTTAAGTACATTACAAAAATTCACACATACCACACCTTAGAACCACCCCCAAAATAGAATTATTGAGAAAAGAAGCTAAATTATTTGTCATGCATCAATTGATTTAGTAACCTTAAGCATGTAAACTTTCAGAAAATACTAAAATAACATGCAGATGAACCAAAAAAAGGCCATAAGGATGCACGGTTAATTCTCCCTACAGTGATGATTTGCTAAAGTTACTCCACCAGAATGAAAATGGCAAATTCTGTTATTAGTTCACACCATTCTCTATGAAACAGCAGTGTTTTCACTCTGAAACATACACACTGCTGAGCTGGAGAATGTCATGCACATATTTGGTTACTATTTGAAGCACAAGTCTATCAAGTGGAGACAAACAATTCCTAATTAGCAATGAAACACATGCCGTAAGCTCAGCCATAAAAATTTTCCTAGTTTTTTCTCTAAATACTCACTGTGAGAATCTTAACTTCATGTCTGACACGGAGTACTGGCCTTGAAAAGGATGACTGTAAAACAAAGTTGGAGACTGTTGGACTATGAGTATTTTACCAATAAAGCTGCAAAACAATGCTGTCACAAGAAGGATCAGTAAATCTTGCAGGGGTGACTCAGTTAGGTGGGGGTGTTCCGCACATGACAGCAGGCAAAGCGGCTTTGAGCACAGATCTTTACTTACAGTCTTGGGAGCCTCTTTGAACTTATTTCCTCCCTTGTAAAATAGGTGGTTTTTTTCTTGGAATGGGGGGTGAGAAAGAGGTTTACGTTGATGCTACACTAATGTTCTGATTTATCTGGTCTGGGGCTGGGCTGAAGCATCAATGTTTTTAAAAAGCTCCCCAGGATAGTCAGGATTAGTCACTACCTTAAGCCATGGCCATGGACTATACTTTGATTCTGGCCATCTTATAAATGCATGCTACTGGTCATCTGAAGATTTGTACTTTCTTTTTGAAAAGCAACTCAAAATGCAGGTCTTAAAAATGTACAAAAGGGAAGAAGTGTATGTGTGCATGCATACACACACACACACAAAATCAGGCAACTTGACCAAAGTCGTACCATAAAAGGAGTCAATAAATATTCACATTCTTATTACATCCTGAGAGGTCTCTCTCAATGTCTAACAAAAAAAGTGACCCTAGGGGCGCCTGGGTGGCTCAGTCGGTTAAGCGTCTGCCTTCGGCTCAGGTCATGATCCCAGGGTCCTGGGATCGAGCCCCACATCAGGCTCTCTGCTCAGCGGGAAGCCTGCTTCTCCCTCTCCCACTCTCCCTGCTTGTGTTCCCTCTCTTGCTGTCTCTCTGTCAAATAAATAAATAAAATCTTTAAAAAAAAAAGTGACCCTAATGAAATCTATAGCTTATTAAAACATCAAAATGCTATTTATGGCTTTTCAAAAGACAACAAATTTCCTTATTGGCCATATTAAGCATATGTAATTACTTTTTCTGGATTCCTGAATCACAGGTTGAAAGAACTGAGAGTACTTTTTTATTTTTAAAAATTTTATTGATTCGAGAGTGAGAGTGAGAATGAGAGAGCGAGTGAGTGTGTGCACGAGAGGGAGTAGGGTAAGAGGGAGAAGCAGACTCCACACTGAGCAGGGAGCTCAATGCGGGACTCAATCCTGGGACTCCAGAATCACGACCTGAGCAGAAGGCAGTTGCCCAACCAACTGAGCCACCCAGACGCCTGAACTGAGAGTACTTAATCATTCTTTATATTCCCTGTTTAAAGGATGAAGCATACCTGCTGTTTACTAAGGGAAGTTAGAGGATTGCCTTCTCTCCTCTTTTGGAGCTGGAGAAAGGGTTTCATAGATCTCAAATCTTAGTTTGGAATATGTCTAAGTTCTATCCCCTGATAACAAGTGAAGACTATTCATTTCTTGTTTTTAATTTGGTGAAAATAATGAAAAACTGCTATTATATCTGCATAATTTCCCTACCTATAAGTCTTTCTTCAGCTTTCTCTTCAATCTAAATAACCCCAATTTATTTACACATTTTTAAAAGTACCGTTTTACAATCCTTTAAAACCCATTCCAGCTAAGCCTCTTATGAACCTGCATTAAAATCTACAGAGCTGGTTCAAGTTAAAGGCACCACCGCAGATGCAGAGACTGGATGAAGATCTGACCAGGTTATCAGTACAGAACACTGGGGGAAGAGACCGGATGGCCTTGTAGGCCACACTGTGGATGGTTGAGGTGGACCCTCACTCCCCACCACCCTCATCACAGTGAGGGCCACCAGGCAAACAAACTCACATCTGTTTTCCTTCATCACTCTTTAAAACACAGACCTTGTGGTTAGTGAGGGAGAATACTTTGAACTCTTAGCTCTTTCATTTAATACTATTAAGATATTTTTGTCTTTTAATTCTCTATGTTTTTACCACATTCAAATGCCAAATAGAGGTTTCTGCTATAGTCTAGTGTGATGATTAAATTCACCAAAATTGTTGCTGAACCTAGTCATTTTTCTTGATAGATGATATAAAGTTTAACAGACATGTTCTTTAAAACCCTGCTATACTTCATCCTTGCAGATGCTTCCCCAAGTTACTATGACATAAATATCTGGATTCTGTGTGTGTGTGTGTGTGTGTGTGTAGAGAGAGAGGGAATATTCTTTAAGGCACCACTTAAATCACATCCCCAGTCTAGCTAGTTAATCCCAGCTCCCAAATAATACAGTAATTAGTACAAAGCTGGTTTTTGTCTGACTCTCACCAAGTTTAAAACACAAATGAAAACAAACATTCAGTATATACTTGTATCATTAAAAAAAATCATTTTCATCATTTAATTTAGAAAAGAAGTCCTTAGGATGTACAGTAGTTACCTTATCTGCAGAGGACACATTCTGAGACCCCCAATGGATGCCTGAAACCACAGACAGTACCAAACCCTATATAATATACTATGTTTTTTTCCTATATATACACATACTACAATAAAGTTTAATTTATAAATCAGGCACAGCATGAGATTAAAAACAGTAACTAATGATAAAATACAATTATAGCAATACACTGTAATAAAAGTTATGTGAATGTAGTCTTTCTCTCTCTCTGAAATATCTTACTGCACTGTACTCACCCTTCCTCTTCTTGTGATGATATGGGATGGTAAAATGCCTAGTGATGAGATGAAGGGAGGTGAAGGACGTTAAGTATTATGATGTAGCATTAGGTTACTACCGACCTTCTGATGACACGTCACAAAAAGGATCATTTGCTTCAGGACTGCGGTTGACCCCAAGGAACTGAAACCGCGAAGAAGGGGAGGGGTACTACGTACACATTCTATCAATGGAGAGATCTCCTTAGATTCTACTCTGTTCCATTCAAACAAGACAGCATTGCTTCATAACGGCCCCACTCACCACATGTTTAAATGTCTTTTATGCCTACATGGATAAAGTCTGTTAACATTCAGTATTGTGACAGGTATTAAATTTTGTTGGATTTTAGAATCTGAGTTGGAAACTAGGTTTCACCACATATCTAGGAGTTCAAATATCAACTTTAGTTTTTTCACACTTCACGTTTTAAAATAACCTCTCAGTCTCAGCCAGTGGTATTTCCTTCAAGATTTCTATCTTGTTTGACCCTTCTGCTAAAGTACAGATCCAGGGAAAGGGAGAGAACTATCATGTACTGAGCATTGCCATGTGCCAGACTTCCTCTTCTGAATTATGCCAAGAGCTGGGAGAAATGTTAATCCTTCCAAAAATGTCTTGAGCTTTTTGTGTAAGCGTAAGAACAGGGAAGCAGTTTTCAGCTGCTTCTCTGTATTTGGGATTTTATAATCTACTTAAGGAGATTTTTGGAGATATTCACGTTGTCATCAAAGTTAAGATACCATCTTCTTTATATTGGGGCATACTTAGTAAATCAACCATGTTATATACTATCAATCCTCAGAGGATGTGCTTACTTTGGATTTATTTCTGCAAGTGCCGGATGCTTGTTGCTGTTCCACACCCTGTAGTTGTGAGTATTCTTCCATGCTGTAACAAAGGTTGTCCCATAGTCCGATAATATCTTTTCATTATCTGTCAAGTAAATATTTGAAAGTTGAGCTGGACTGTAGCTAGTCAGGGATGTGAAGATTCATAACCAAAAAACCAAAACCAAGGAATGGCTTTAACCCCCCTACCCCCATGCTTTTTGGAGGAGATAGCCTACCAGATATCAGGAAACTTGGGTCTAGTTCCAGAAATCCTGTTAAGAAGCTATGTGGCCTTTGGCAAGTCACTTAATCACTCAGAACTTCATTTTCCTAACCAGAAAATAAGAGGGTTGAGCCAGATATATTCTAAGGTTCCTTACAATTCCAAAATATTTCCACGTTCTCCTTACCAAGGTTAGGAGGCATAGTATTACTTATTAAACAAAAACTGTAGACTGTGCAGGGAGTAAATATATTGATGTATATACATATGGAGTAGGCAACAGAGCACTTTCTAGCTTTTCACAAATGTTATATTTCTATGAAAAAAATCAGAATGAATACATGAATTGGTTCTTTTAGTCACTGTTTTTTCTTCTTAGGACTTTAACTATTTGATGAAACTCACTCTTTAATCTCCATGCATTTCACCATCAAAATACTTAAATAACAAAGGAATTTTCATATATAATGTTGAAAACTTTTCGGCTTTTTCATTATCATGAGGAAGCTTTAATGCAGAGCACTTCTGCTTGGAAGAATAGAAAAGGTTTGGAGAACAGATACAAATGGCTTTTGCTTCATATACTTATTGTAAGTTGCCTGCTTTGAAGGTGAAACAGGACTTTTGTTGATGGGAAAGGAAGAGGATACACATGACTCTAAGTGCAACATAAGGAACTTCTCTTAAGAATGTATTCCTCAAACAGCTCCCTAGGCTGAATCTCCTTTGGAACAGCAGCATGGGTCTGAGCCAGATTATCTGAATTTGAATCACAGCTCAGCCTCGACCAGAGGGATGAGCAAGCTATTTAACCTTTCTGTGCCTCAGTGCCTCTCCTGTAAAATGAAGAGGACATGGTCTCTACCTCCAGAATTGTTGTGAAGATGAAATTAGTAGAAATAAAGTGCTCAAAACAAAACAGGTCCCTGTACATATGTTCCAAAAAAAAAGGCTAGTCACTATTATTATTCAGGATTTACAGCTACCTAGGCAAATATGTTTAAAAGTAAATTACTCATGAAACTAACATGACTGGTGGAGACTGGGGTTTTCTTCCTAGATTACTGAATGATTTTGAACTACACATTTAATCTTGGTGTCTCAGCTGTTACATCTGTAGAAGAGGCGAGATATTTAAAAATATCCCATTAACAAATAAGGACTTGCTCCAGAGCTTTCCTTTACAAATGAAGCACACACGCAAAGCCTGGCTTTCAAACGCCATGCACACTTCATGAAGAACTAAGCTAGGAGGGGGCTGTACTGACAGGACAGTGTGAGTGCACTTACTGCTACTGGGGAACTACGTACTTGTAAACGGTTAAGATGGTACATTTTAGGTTATGTGTACTTCACCACATTTTTAATAACTTCCCCCAAACAATGGTAGAGATAATTGGGAAAAAAAAAAAAAAAAAGGAAAAACAACAGCTCAACACTTAACAACAACAACCTACTAAGTATTTGCTACATGTCCACGGTGGTAGACAACCACATGCAAAAGCTCACTGTAAAGCTTCATTTTCTCTTTTTATAGATTTCGTTCCCTATGGGGGAATGAAATGTTAATTTAATACAGGAGTGAGTCTATCTTTACCTGCTCTATTTTAACCATTTAATAGGAACAGGATTTCTGAGAATGGAAAACTTGAAGACATCACTTGGAATGTGATTTCCAGTGATTTCTTTCATATTTCTTTTCTCCCTTTACATATCTTAAAAACATGTAAGCAATGTTTATAAATAGCCCCCAGATACTGACACATCCTTCCTTCCACATGGTCCTTGGGAACACTAAGCAGCCATGTAAAAGTGAGCTGCATTTACGGTCTCGATTGTTTTTCTTTATAATAGAAACATAAGTTTCAAAAATCATTTGGAATGGGATCCATTTTTGTAAAAGGATCACCACAAATACCACAAAACTAAAATCCAAAACATACATAGAAAAAGGTCTGGAAAGATATAAAGTACTCAAAATGCTAAGAGCAGTTATCTCTGTATGCGGGAGTAACAGATAATTTTATAATGAAAATGTCTTTCTTATGCAATTCAAAACCTCATAAAGATTACAAAAGGAAAAAGCAGCCGTGCTCCTTACCTAACTGCAGTGTGGCAGCCAGCAGCGCGTGGATGTAGACTGCAAACTGGGCTCGGATCCATTCGTCACCTCCCTCCCAGCCTGTGCCATCCAGGAAGACATCATCCCGGTTCTCCGTGACGTGCCTCACTAGGTAATCTGCGAACCTGAGGTCTGCAGTGGTTGGGTTAAGCAGCTTCCTGAGTTCTGGATCATGGATCTGGATCAGAGCTTCTTCTACCTAGAGGGTACCCAGGTACAAGTCAGAGTCTGGGCATTCACACTGACATCCATGCCATACTTTAAAGAGTAACTACTGGGAAGTTGAAGCTGAAAATAAAAAATATGAATAACAGCATTCTCAAAAAGTGAGGCTAAGAGACAGGTTTTTACACTGAAGTTTTTTTCTATCTCTATTCGAAAAATCCTCATTTTGTTTTTAGAAAATATATGCATAAATATTTTATTTTGAATTATAAAAGTAACTGTTGACTGTAAATATCTTGGAAAACAGAAAGGTATAGTAAAAATCACCTTTGTCACACAACCAGAAATAAATTAGTAATTATAATTCCAAAAAATTATTGAGTTCACAGATACCTTGGAATATCTTATTATGTAACATTTGATATACAAAGAGAGCTAATGTAACCTACAGGTTAATTTTGAAGTAATATACACATACCTACGAACCCGCCACCCACCAACTTTAAAAGTAGAACGTAACCAGTAATGTTGAGGCAACTCTGGGGTCCCTCCATCTGTATGCTCTGCCTTGGAAGGTATGACCTATTTTAATTCCTCAAAACTGGGATCCCAGATTTTTCATTTACGATACTATAAACATTTCCCCACAAAGTATGTTTTGGTACTTTCTATTAGAAACTATAAAAACCTAGGGTGGGTGAAATTTCCTTTTTTTCTTTTTTTAATTACTTCAATTGTAAAACTAAATACAATTTAAATTTCTCATATGTTGATGTCAAATATTTATCTGTAGCTCCTTCCTCCTGATATCAGGAGCATATTAAATAGGCTAGAAGTATTGAAAATATTTAAACAATAAACACATTTTAATTATGAGATCACAGTAGGACCAGACTGTCTGGCTTGCAACCCAGCTCACCCACTAACTAGCCGTTTCATCTCTCTGCTCCTCAGCTTCCGCACGTGTAAGATATGAATAGCAACAATGCCCACCTCACAGGCTGTTAGAATCAGGTCAGTTAATATACCTCAGGTGCAAAGAATGCCTGGCACAGGAATTTTTACCTTTATTAGTGTTATTTCTATGCTGTCAGAATTCCAGTTAAGAAAGAAAGACAGGGACCAGCAGTGTCAAGGACACGTGCTCATACATAAGCCCACCTCCACAATGGCATCACTGAGGTGCTTCTGCTGGCGGAAAAGGATGTTAGTAGCCCCAGCAACGAATCCACGGACGGTGACGTCAGAGAGAAGATGATGCTGCTGCAATGCCATGTAAGGCAAACACAGATATCCCTAAGAATCGTAAGAGTGAGAGACAACATCAGAAAAGTAACAGGACAGCCACCTCTCTCTCCAAGCCTAGAGAGCTAAGAAGGAAAGGAAACTTCCGAACCCGGCCCACTGCTGTACCATCTCTGACTCACTACAGTACTATTCCAGGGGAACCTCACATCTTGACTGCACTGAGGCCAGTTAATTGCTCCCCTTTTCCACGAGTGGTGGTCTAACATGAAAATTGTCTCATTTCATCATTTTGTTCTCAGTTCAGCTTAAAAGCTTCCACAATGACTAAGGAACTGGAGTTTTTCATTTGGGAAGTGATGATTTAAGCCCATGAAATAGTACGCTATTTAGTAGAAAGCTGTTAGTTCTTTCAGAAAAATTTGAAAAAACATAACCACCAGCATACTGTTATGAGAATAGCAAAGCACTGCATGGCATTTGTTTTACTGCCCCATTGTTAAAAATCCTGCAAAATATTTCAAGACATTTGCTATTAAATGTTTAAGGCAAAAAAAAAAAAAAAAAAAAAGACACTAGCAATAGCTGTATAGTTAACTTCTATTTGAAAATACTGCCCTGAAAATTATAGTTGAATTGCCAAACCACAGCAGGCAGTTAAGTGTACAAAAAGCAGCATATTTCCCGAGAATAAAGGCATTAACACTTCAAAGACGCATTGAAGGAGGATATGGCACTTTTGCTGGAAGATTCTAAATCAAGACAGATTTCCAATAGGTGGCACAACTTGTATATACAGCCAGGAGGGCACACTAGTTGAAACCCTGACCTTTTTTTCAATCTCAAGTCCTGTGACAATTTTATTTTTTTACTTCTCATCACTTAAGAAAAAAACAAACCACTGAACTAGATAGCGTTCTCTGGATGATGTGTTATCTATATCACGAGACAAATCTGTGAGTGTAGGAGACCTCTCTTTTGCTATTTCATGTTCTTCATCACTGTATCCGAGAACATGCGTTGTACCTAACAGGTGGTTGTTAAATACTTGATATGGGAGAGAAGACTTCCAAAAGTTGGAAGACAGGTCCAGTAACCTGGTTTTATTCTTTTCCTTGATAGTATCTTTCTCTGTTCAATAAAATGCTAACCAACAGAGGCAGGAAAAATAAACCCGTGTCGGGCGCATGGGTGGCTCAGTCGGTTGAGCGGCTGCCTTCAGCTCAGGTCATGATCCCGGGGTCCTGGGATGGAGCCCCGCATCGGGCTCTGTGCTTGGTTCGGAGCCTGCTTCTCCCTCTGCCTCTGCCTGCCGCTCTGCCTACTTGTGCCCTATCTCTCTGTCAAATACATAAATAAAATCTTAAAAAAAAACCCAAAAAACAAAAAACCCGTGTCTATGCATTAGAGATACTCAGTACAGTGCTTCTCAACCCATGACCCTCTTGGGACTAAAGACTGAAAAGACCCCTGCTCCTCATTCAGCATCACTCAGCTGCTTTAAGGCTCAGGGTTCATGCTTTACTTTGTGAGCTATGTACTAAAAAACAATAGACTCCCCCTGCCCCCCAGGTACCTATTTCTAAATATAAATATTATAATATTGAATGTTCTTTATATGTTATAACAGCACAAAAACTAGTGTTTTTAAAAATCAACACTTTTTAAAAATATAAAAAAGGACATTTCTTAAAAATATATACATATGCTCTTTGACCAGCATTCTACTTCTTATAATTTATCCAGGTACACCTGCTCATGTGTAAGATTTGTAAAGAGTTATTTATTGCATTGTTTATTATAGCAAAAGATTGGAATCCTAACTATTCATGAGTGGGGAACTGAGTAAATTGCTCATCTGTACAGTGGAACATCCAGCAGCAATAAAGAGTGATGAAATTAACTTCCAAGAATATTTGGTAAGAAAGAATAAGAGGTTTAAAAGTAGGGAGGGATGCCTGGGTGGCTCAGTTGGTTAAGCGCCTGCCTTCAGCTTAGGTCATGATCCTAGGGTTCTGGGATTGAGTCCCGCATCCAGCTCCTTGCTCAGCAGGCAGCCTGCTTCTCCCTCTGCCCCTCCCCCCTGCTTGCGCTTTCTCTCTCTGGCAAATAAATAAATAAACTCTTAAAAAAAAAAAAAAGTGGGGAATAGTCTCCTACCATTTGTGTATAAAAGGAGGGGGAAAATATCTACATATTTGTGTATGTATAAAATACCCCCAGAGAAAAACAGAAGACAATGGGGCACCTGGGTGGCTCAGTCGTTAAGTGGCTGCCTTCGGCTCAGGTCATGATCCCAGGGTCCTGGGATCGAGCCCTGCATCGGGCTCCCTGCTCAGAGGGAAGCCTGCTTCTCCCTCTCCATTCCCCCTGCTTGTGTTCCTTCTCTCGCTGTGTCTCTCTCTGTCAAATAAATAAATAAAATCTTTAAAAAAAACCAACAACACAAAAAAACAGAAGACATTGATAATGCTGGTTACCACTGGAGGAGAGGGCACCTGAGTAGCAGGGGATGGAATGAGAGGGAGACTTTTTTTTATAGATGCTTTAGAATCTTTTGAATATTGAGCCATGTGAAAGTATTACATATGTGTATATATATATATACATTTTTAAAGATTTTATTTATTTGATACAGAGAGACAGCAAGAGAGGGAACACAAGCAGGGGGAGTGGGAGAAGCAGGCTTCCCGTGGAGCAGGGAGCCCGATGCAGGGCTCAATCCCAGGACCCTGGGATCATGACCTGAGCCCAAGGCAGATGCTCAACGACTGAGCCATCCAGGCACCCCAAAAATATTACATATTTATAAAATTAAGAGTTCAAAATGGCCTTAAAATTGTGTCAGTTACTTTTTTAAAAAACTGTAGTATATATATATTTTAAAGATTTTTATTTATTCATTTGAGAGAGAGAGAGAGCATGAGCCAAGGGGAGGTGGGGGAGAGGGAGAAGCGGACTCCCTGCTGAGCAGGGAGCCCAATGCGGGGCTTGATCCCAGGACCGCAGGATCATGACCTGAATCAAAGGCAGACACCCAACCGACTCAGCCACCCAGGAGTCCTGTGTCATACTTTTAATGATAATCTATTTTTCCTAAATCTTTTAAAGTTCCTTATTGTATGGTAGCAGCAAGAGCACGGGTCCTTTCACATAAAACAGCCTCCATACCCAAGCCCACTTCTGACTTTTCACTTTTGTAGGGTACTTTAATTTCCATATTTGGAGCTGTAGTATATAATAGTAAAAAAAACAAAACAAAAGAAAAAAAACCCCCCAAACCCAAAAAACGCCTGAAACAGTATTTGCACACCCATCTTCAAAGCAGCAGCATTCACAATAGCCAAGGCGTGGAAGCAACCCAAATGTCCACTGACAGACGAATGGATAAACAAAGTGTGATATATACATACACCAGAATATTATTCAGCCTTGAAAAGGATGGAAATGACCTATGTTACAGCATGGATGAACCCTGAGAACATTATGTTAAGTTAAACAGGCAGTCACAAAAAGATTAATAATGTATGATTCCACTTAAAAAGGTGTTTAGAGTTGTTAGATTCATAGAAACAGAAAGGGTAGTGTCCAGGGGTAGGGGGAATGGGTAGTTATTGTTTAATGGTTATAGAGTTTCAGTTCAAGATGAGCAACTTCAGATCTACAGCACACCGATGTGAACGTTACTTAACACTACTAAACCGTACGCTTAAAAATGGTAAACGAGGCGGGGCGTCTGGGTGGCTCAGTCGGTTAAATGGCTGACTCCTGCTTTTGGTTCAGGTCATGATCTCTGGGTCATGAGATGGAGCTCTGTGTCTGGCTAATGCACTGGGCGTGGAGCCTGCTTAAGATTCTGTCTCTCCCTCTCCCTCTGCCCCTCCCCTCCTTTAAAAAAAAAATGGTAAACAGGGTAAATTTTATACACCCACACACAAACACATTTTTTTAACCGCAACTAAAAAACAAAAAACCCACACCTCAGCTTGGTAAATCTAGCAAATCTGTCATGAGCTAAGCTGCTAAAGAGCTGCAAAAGCACAGTGTGCTTCTCTCTTGTGCCTTGGAAAGGGCTACAGTGTGATCAGGACTGGATGCCATTTTCTCACCTCTCCTTTGGTCGGGGATGGTAAACATGTTCATGAAATGGAAGCCTCCCTGTTACAGGGATGTCCCTTTTCTCCATAAGTTATCTGGGGTTTAAAGGTAATCCCTATCAAAATCTCAACCTGTGTGAGAACTTAAAATTGATCCTAAAATGATGTGGAAATGAAAAGGGCTAAGAAATGCTTAAGGATGAGTAACAAGAGGCAAAGCCTTTTTTCTGCCTGATAGGATATACATACAGGGGGGAACTGCCCCAGGATGGACAAATATACAAATCTACAATATCAATGAAACAACAAGAAAGAGTCCAGAAAGACTCCTTCCTCAAACATACACAGAGATTAATTCCAGTTAATAAAAACCAAACTGTGAAAGTCAAAACTATATAGCTTTAAAAGATAACCTAGGACCTCAAGGTAGGGGGGACTGCTTAAATATGACCTCCAAGGCACTAACCATAAAGTAAAAAATGATAAACAGAAAAGGTATTTAGAATATATTAAGTCCCACAAATCAGTGACAAGGAGGACAATCCAGAAGTTTTGAACAAATACCACACAAAGGGGAATCCAAATGGTTAACAAGAATATGGAAAGATATCAATCTCAACAATAATTACTGAAAAAAAAGCAAACCAAGAGCCACAAGATATTAACAAATTGGCTAAATATTAAGAAGTCTGACAATATCAAGTGGTGAGAATGCTGAGCAGTTGGGAACTCATACCCTGTTGTGGGAATGGTGGAAATTGTCAGAACCACTTCAGTAAACAACTGGGAATTCTAGTCAAGCTGAAAGCACCCATTCCACATGATCCAGTATTCCTGCTTTTAGGTACTGAATGCTATAGAAACTCTGGCATGTGTCTAGCAAGACTCCTGAAAAAGAATTTCATAGCAGCATTATTTGTATAGCCAGAAATTGGCAACAATGCAGACGTCCATCCACACAATTGATAAGCTGCACAACAGCTGAAAATGGAAAACTACATAGAATATACAGTATTATGCAAAAACATGAATGAAACTAAAAACTATGTCAAGAGAAAAAAAATTTGTGGTTCCACTTAAATAAGATTCATAAACATGCATCCATAACTTTTTGGCTAGCCAATCAAGGTAGCTTTGATAACCTAAATTTGAAAATGACAAGCTGCTGGGAGCCTGCTTCACCCTCTCCCACTCCCCCTGCTTGTGTTCCCTCTCTTGCTGTCTCTCTCCCTGTCAAATAAATAATCTTAAAAAAAGAAAAAAAAGAAAATGACAAGCTGCAAGCAAGCAAACCAAATATAAACTCAGAAGCAATACTTAAAGGAGATTAATAAATGTGGCAGATCAAAAATTCTGGTTTCTAACTACATATATTTTTAATTTTTTCATAAATTTATTGTTTTACTAAAAAAGTTACAAACTGAAATTAAGATTTCTAAATTAACTGATCTTCTTATGGAGACATTTATTTTAAACACCAAAGGTATCAGATATATGTAATTAAAAAAAGAAACCAAAAAACAAAAACAAAAAACTGGGGCACCTCAGTGGCTCAGTTGGTTGAGCATCTGACTCTTGGTTTCGGCTCAAGTCATAATCTCAGGGTCATGGGATCAAGCCCCATGTGGGGCCCCACACTAAGTGCAGAGTCTGCCTGAGATTCTTTCCCCCTCCCTCCCCCTTCTGTTCCTCACCCACCCCCTCCACTCACACTCTTGCTCTCTAAGATAAATAAGTAAAATCTTTTTTTTTTTTTTTAAGATTTTATTTATTTATTTGAGACAGAGAATGAGAGAGAGAGAGCACATGAGAGGGGGTAGGGTCAGAGGCAGAAGCAGGCTCCCTGCCCAGCAGGGAGCCCGATGCGGGACTCGATCCAGGGACTCCAGGATCATGACCTGAGCCGAAGGCAGTCGCTTAACCAACTGAGCCACCCAGGCGCCCAAATAAGTAAAATCTTTAAAAACAAAAACCAAAACAACAAAACTAAGAAGCTAATCTTTAAAAAAAAAAAAAAAAGGTAAAAAATTCAAAAATAATTTTTTTAGTGACTGCTTAAAATCATCTTCCCTATCCCTCAGATACTAAAAATAAAAATCCTTTTATTCAGTTAAGAGTTACTTCAATTTAGGTGACTTTTCATCAGAGTTTCATTCATGGTAAGATCCAACTAATTTTTATCAAATAATAAATATTGCCTCATACCTGGAAGAGAGGAGGCAGAAGCAGACTCATGAGATTAAAACAAGTGGGAACCTTAACTCCCAGGGCTCTAGGCCTTCTGGCTGGTCCTGCTGTAATTGCTTTGCTCCAGTGTGTGGCCAATTCCAGGACTCTTTCAGTAGTAAGGTAGGAAGATTTAAAATCAGGGAAAGACCTAAGAAAAGCCTTCAGGACTCTTCCATATCTGAAAATAGCTACCCCAACTTCTGCTTTTGCTTTTTTCCATTTCCCTCATTCTCCAACATTTCTCTACTTCTAAAGTGGTACAGTCCAGCAGAGCACACATACCACATAGGAGAGTTTTCTAATTTTCCTCCTCCTCCTTTGGTTCCCCCTAGTTCCTTCTCTTCATCTTATGGGCATTGTACCCGAAAGCTGCCTCTCCCCTCTGCACCCCAGTTTCTTCCCTACACTTCCTAAATCAGCTCTCAGGATAGGTTCAAGCGTATTTTAGCATCTGGTATCTACAGCACTCAGGAAGCTTTAAAACTGACATGAAAGGCATCATCCTCTAGTAATTTCAAGTACCAGAGAGAAGACTGGAAAAGCTGGAGAGCTGGAGCATCTCTTCGAGACTTAAATGTTTTCTTATGTATAAATTTGTTTCTATTTATTCATACACTGAATCAGGGGACCAGTCAGCTTATCATTCTCTTCAAGGCTCAATATCCTACCTTTAACAATATTCTCCAGGCACCCCCTAGCTTCTATTTTTAAAATTACTTTTAAGCTGTTTGCTAACCTAATTTCTTCTGTATTAAGTGCTTTATGATCTTCAAGAGAAAAAAAAAAAAGCCTGAAGACGATTCACTTTTAAGAATATTGTGTCAATTATATTTTAATTAAAAAAGGAATATTTCATACTCCAAAGTTAATGACAAAAAAGAACCAGCACTTGTATTTACAACTGTGATTGAATAACAAATTGGATTTTATTTATTTATTTATTTATTTATTTATTTATTTATTTATTTAAAGATTTTATTTATTTATTTATTTGAGAGAGAGAGAGAGAGAAACAGCATGAGAGGGGATAGGGTCAGAGGGAGAAGCAGGCTCCCCGCCGAGCCGGGAGCCCGATGCGGGACTCGATCCCAGGACTCCGGGATCATGACCTGAGCCGAAGGCAGTCGCTTAACCAACTGAGCCACCCAGGCGCCCCAACAAATTGGATTTTAATCAGTACATAATAAAACATAAAACCAAAAAGAAAAACATTTTATTTACCATAATGATGGTGGTAAGTCCATCATACATTCAGCAGTGGTATAATGCACACAAATAGAACATTCTGCCAAACATGGTTTATAGGCAGCCACCAAAATATGTTTACATTGCTTTAATTCAGCAACCTCACAGACAAAAATAAAATCCCTCCCGTTAATCGCCCTCTTAATAGCTCCACATGATAAAAATTGGAGGGTGGGTGGGTAAAGCTTCAACAAGTATAAGTAGTCCCAACACCCACATGTGAGTTCAGAAAACCTGTAACTGGTGGCTACTAAGCATAAGCAGCAGTTTGAGTCCTGAGTTTTCTCCCTAGGTTTCTAAATCCCAGTTTTAAGAAACTGTGCATTAGTTCAATCATAAAACAAATTAAGATAATTTCAGAGTCCCCCAGCAGGCCACAAAATGAACAAAGCATTCTCTGTTAACTATTCATCAATACTGACTTGGGGCAAATACTTATTTGTAGAGCTGGATAAACCCAGGAAGAATTTATCATAGAGGAAGAAATACATGTTCCAATCAACACTACCCATCTTTCTTTTCCATATAAAGTCTTACTTCATGCATAAAGGACAGTATTTAGAGAAAACCATAAAACTGTGCTCTAGTTAACCAGAAAGATGTATCTGTCTTTCATGGCAGACTGCAAGATCATGGATATAAGAATTTAGAAATTAGTATGGTACCTGGCATATGTGACACTAAGGTCGCAGATAACTATAGCACTATACATTATGTATTTTACAGTTTTCAAGGATAATTTTCAGACCTGAAAATGTGTTCAACACTGCCAAGTTAAATTCTACAAGAGTTGTCAGGGGGCACCTGGGTGGCTCAGTCAGTTGAGCGTCCAACTCTTGGTTTCAGCTCAGGCCATGATCTCATGGGTCGTGAGATTGAGCCCCGTCTCGGGCTCCACGCTCAATGGGGAGTCTACTTGAAGATTATTTCCCTCTGCCCCTCCACCTACTCTCTCTCTCTCAGAAAAATAAATAAATCTTAAAATAAATAAATAAAAGGATGGTCAGATTCTTTAAGGGTCTCAATAAGGAACACTAGGGGCATCTGGGTGCTCAGTTGGTTAAGCGTCCAATTCTTGATTTCAGCTCAGGTCATGATCTCAGGGTTGTGAGATCGAGCCCCACACTGGGGTCCTGGCTTGGTGGAGAGTCTGCTCGAGATTCTCTCTCTCTCCCTCTCTCTCTGCCCCTCTCCCCGTTCGTATGTGCACTAACAAATAAATCTTTGAAAAAAAAAGAGCAAACACTAAACTTTACCTTTGTGAAGATGGCCAGGGGCATGCCATATTGGTCTTCTTCCAGACCGGAAATTAGCCCTGGTACCAGGACCACCTGGCCCGTATTAGCTTGAGGTTGTACAGTAATCGGAGGACTGTCTGAGGGCACAGACTCCTTTGGAAAAGAGTTTGTCTGTTCTGACCCCATCTGTTCCCTTTCTTTCAAGGTGGGGTCCTCTAAGACGCTAGGATCCAAGGTCTCCCAGTCACTTTCTGAAGACTCTGGAGATGGGCGAGAAGGAGGTTTCAAATATTGACTGGTTTCACTGGGTTCCTGAACTTTGCTGTCATCGTCTACTTGGAGCAACGGTTCTTGAAGGTTGATGCCAGCATCTCCTCCATGGTTTCCTGTCATGATTTTCTTAACAGTTCCTGAGTTGGTATTTGAAATGTCAGGAGCAGACACAGAAACAAAATCATCTGCAGGGAGATTGCTTTCGTGAAGCGCAGCATCTTCAGACATACTCTTTCGGGGTCTGTACTGAGAACAGTCACTGAGACCATGTTCAATCATGCCTACAACATACAATATTGGAGAACAGCTTGGCTTACAATAAGGTGGGAAAAGATAAGAGCTGCATATTCCATTCTAACTAGAACTCTCCTATAAAAATTTTAGTAAGTTATGCTTGCACACGTTTTAATTAAAAAAAAAAAAAAAGAAAAAAAGAAAAATCTCATACAAAAGAGAGAAACCCAATGCCAAAAGAAAAATCATGTTAAAATAGAAATGTTATCCGTAGCAAGTTTATCCTTAAAATTTTTTATCACTCAAAGTTCCAGTACAAGTTAAATGAAAGAAAGAGTAGATACTGTTACCCTCCTACCTGGAAAAAGGGATAACACAGTCATCAGGGCACCCACCAATTTATTCACTGGAGAAATATAAAAGAGAACCTGAAATGGATTAAATCAAAATTAAATTAGAAAATCCATGAGTCTACAACATAAAAAAAAGGTGGGGGGAGATATAGAGAAGGAAAACTACTTCTTTACAGAAGAATAACAGCTAATATAGCATTAATGAAAGAATCAAAGAAATCACCAAGCATCTACCATGATTCAGTTAAAAATTACCAATGGAAGCTACAGCTACTATGAAAAGTTACTGGGCAACAGGATATTCACATAGCTTCAAATTTATCATCCCACAGATTAGCTATTAGTTGCGAAGGGAAACACAAGTACCTCATTATGAAGAAATCTGGGGACTACCACTTTAACCAAATGATCAAGTTTCACATCACCAATAATACTACAGACAGTTATGGACCTCCTGGTATGATAATTCTGAGAAGGACACACCTGTATAGTACTCTTGCCACAGAAATTTAATCTGAAACTACCCAAAAGAAAATAATCGGACAAATCTAATCTTATAACTTGTTTGTATTCTTTTTTTTTTTTTTTTTAAAGATTTTATTTATTTATTTGACAGAGACAGAGATAGGGAGAGCAGGAACACAAGCAGCAGGAGGGGGAGAGGGAGAAGCAGGCTTCCCCCCGAGGAGGGAGCCCGATGTGGGACTCGATCCCAGGACCCTGGGATCATGACCTGAGCCGAAGGCAGACGCTTAACGACTGAGCCACCCAGGCGCCCAACTTGTTTGTATTCTTAAAAAAAAAAAAAAAAAAAAAAGCCAATGCCATGAAAAACAAAAAGAAACCAAAAAAACAGCAAGGTGGTAGAGCAGTTTGAGATTAAAGGATTAAAGAGAACTATAAGGCAATACATGATGCTTGGTCCCCAGAGTGAAAGAAACAACCAGTTTATAGGACATTATTATAACACCCGAGGAAATGTGAAAATGGTATTTTGGTTATATGGGAATATACTCTTATTCTTAAGAAATACATCCTGGGGGGCGCCTGGGTGGCTCAGTTGGTTAAGCGACTGCCTTCGGCTCAGGTCATCATCCTGGAGTCCTGGGATCGAGTCCCACATCGGGCTCCCGGCTCGGCGGGGAGTCTGCTTCTCCCTCTGACCCTATCCCCTCTCATGCTGTTTCTCTCTCTCTCTCAAATAAATAAATAAAATCGAAAGGAAAGAAAGAAAGAAAGAAAGGAAAGAAAGAAAGGAAAGAAAGGAAAGAAAGGAAAGAAAGAAAGGAAAGAAAGGAAAGAAAGGAAAGAAAGAAAGGAAAGAAAGGAAAGAAAGAAAGGAAAGAAAGAAAGAAAGAAAGAAAGAAAGAAAGAAAGAAAGAAAGAAAGAAAGACATCCTGGGGCGCCTGGGTGGCTCAATTGGTTAAGTATCTGCCTTTGGCTCAGGTCTTGATCCCAGGGTCCTGGGATGGAACCCCATGTCAGACTCCCTGCTCAGCGCAGAGCCTACCTCTCTGGGGAGCCTGCTTCTCCTCACTTGTTCTAGTCTATCAAATAAATAAATAAAATCTTTAAAAGAAAAAAGAAAAAAAGAAATATACCCTGAAGTTTTTAGGGGTAAAATACCATGATTTTTAAATTATTAGGATTCAGGGGGGGAAATGAACATATATAAAGCAATATAATGCAAAAGTGGCAAAATGTTAATCGTCAATACAGATCAAGTATGTAAAAGTTCATTATAGTATTCTATCAACTTTTCTGTAGGTTTGACATTTTTCAGAATAAAACTTGAGAAAAAAAATCAGAAACAGGATTAGATGTTTAAAAGCGACACTTGGTAATCATTAAATTACTTGAAAAAAGCAAAGATTTGCTTAGGTGAGTTTTTTTTTCTTTTTTAAACAATTAAATCATTTAGTTACACTGAAGTGCTATTGGATACAGCATAGCACCCACAATTGTCTATGCTTTCCTTATAGATGATCTTACTTAAGGAGTGCTTTCCAAGTACAGAGAAACCAAGTGTTGCATTAAAGGACATCCTTATTTCATCAAATCAATATTAAAAGAGTGTACCTGTGATCTGCCACATTAGATAAAGTTATATGATCAGAAATGCCACTACATGTAGCTAGGCTAAGTACTATTTTGGAAGACTTTTGTTTCAGATACATATATCTATGTGTGCCCTGGGTTGCAATGTAAAATACTTTTTATTATGAACTGCAATAACAAAGTTTGAAACCTACAACTCAAAAAAAAAAAAAATCCAAAAAATCTGATTAAAATGGGCAAAGGACGTGAACAGACATTTCTTCAAGGAAGACATACAAATGACTAACAAGCACATGAAAAGGTGCTCAACATTACTAAGCATTAGGGAAATGCAAATCAAAACCAGGAGATACCACCTCACACCTATTAGGATGGCTACTATCAAAAAACTAAAAAACAACAAGTGTTGGTAAGGATGTAGAGACACTGGAATCCTTGCACACTGTTGACAGGAAGGTAAAATGGTGCAGCCACTATGGAAAACAGTATGGTGGTTACTCAAAAAAAAAAAAAAAAAAAAAAAAATTAAAAACAGAATTACCGTCTGGTCCAGCAATACCACTTCTGGGTATACACCCAGAAGAATTGGAGGCAGGGTCTTGAAGAAATGTATGCATACCAACGTTCATAGTAGCATTATTCATGAGAGCCAAAAGGTGGAAGCAACCCATCAAAGGACAAAAGGTTAAAAAAAATATGGTACGTACATACAATGGATGTTACTCAGCCCTTTTTAAAAAGGAAGGAAATTCTGACACATGTTATACATGGATCAGCCTCAAGGACACTATGCTTAGTAAAACAAGCCAGTCACAAAAAGACAAATACAGCACGATTTCACTTGTATAAGGAACTCAGAGTAGCCAAATTCATAGACATAGTAAGTAGAAGGGTCGCTGTCAGTGGGGAGGGGAAAATGGGGAGTTACTGTATTAATAGGTACAGTTTTAGTTTTGCACAATGAAGAGTCTATGAATGGATGGTGATGATAGCACAACAATGTGAATGTACTTAATGCCACTCAACTATACACTAAAAACTGGTTAAGATGGTAAATTATGTGTCTTGTGTATTTTACAACAATTAAAAACTTTTTAAAAAGTTACAACATTGCACATATGGTATGTTAGATTCATTCATTTAAAAAATTACATGTTTCTCTTTGAAGAAGAAATACATATTCATTACAGAAAACTAGAAGAGTATTTCCTTCTTAAAAATATAACCTAGGGTCACTTGGGTGGCTCAATCAGTAAAGTGTCTGACTCTTGTTTTGGCTCAGATCATGATCTCGGGGTCTTGAGACCGAGCCCTGTGTCGGGCTCTGAGCTCAGTGCGGAGTCGGCTTGAGATTCTTTCTCTCCCCCTCTCCTTCTGCCCTTTCCCCTGCTGACGCTCTAAATAAATAAATATATATATATATAACCTATATTCTCAAATTGATGATATCTGGGGTGCCTGGGTGGCTCAGTCGTTAAGTGTCTGCCTTCAGCTCAGGTCATGATCCCAGGGTCCTACTTGTGCTCTCTGTCAAATAAATAAATAAAATCTTTAAAAACAAAACAAAACAAAAACTGTTGATATCTTTCCTTCCAGTCTCTTTTTAATGAATATATATTTATTTATAAAATTGGGATCATGGGCTTGATATGTACTTTGATAAACTTTCACTTAACATTCAATGAAACATCTTTACAACATTAAAAATATCTCAGAATCTCTTTAGTCATTTGGAATTATATACAATATACAAGATGAACCAGTACTTATTCACTGATAATTCATTATTATAAATTATTCTGTGACAGAATGCCTTAGGTGGACTTTGTGTCTAACTCACATTAATTCTGGAAAATAAATCTCTAAGAGAACTACTGGGCCAAAGGAATAAATATTTTTAAGGTAACAAACCATACTGGACATTATAAATGGCTGACTTTAGAACAT
Organism: Mirounga angustirostris; assembly: GCF_029215605.1. Classification (NCBI taxonomy): domain Eukaryota; kingdom Metazoa; phylum Chordata; class Mammalia; order Carnivora; family Phocidae; genus Mirounga; species Mirounga angustirostris. The sequence goes on from NW_026991720.1 coordinate 43,848,927, forward strand.
CTATTTCACCCCTACTCCACTCAGCACAGTAATATGGTATATAAAACTGGCCCCAGATCCAAGGGCAGCTCCTGATTAGTCTAACCCAGAGGTCAGCAAACTTTTTCTATAAAGGGTCAAATACTAAGAATCCTTCCTTTGCAGGCGATATATATGGTCTCTGTCACAACTATTCAACTCTGCCCCTATAGTGCAAAAGCAGCAATAAGCAGTAAGGAGATGAATGGGTATAATTGTGTTTAAATAAAACTTTATAAAAATAGATGGTGGGCCAGATTTGGCCTTGGGGCCTAGTTTGTACACTCTTGGTCTAAAATCACGGCAAACCAATCTTTTTGTACTAGAGAATGGTCTGGAACCCAAGTTTAAACCAACTAGTATTATGTACTTCTTTGGCAACAATTATTTGTTCACTCCAGGCACATGGCCTCACGGGTTTAAACAAATTGCAAAGGAAGATTCTTATTAAATGGTTTGGGAATAGGTATTATTTCTACCACCAACACCAATTATTTTTAAGATTTTATTGATTGAAGATTTTATTCATTTATTTCAGAAAGAGAGAGCGTGCACTAGCAAGCAGGGGGAGGTACACAGAGAGAGGGTGAGGGAGAGGGACAAGCAGACTCTCTGTGCTGAGCACAGAGTCCAACAGGGGGACTAGATCCCATGACCTTGCGATTACGACCTGAACCGAAATCAAGAGTCGGCCACTTAACTGAAATCAAGAGTCGGCCGTTTAACTGACTGAGCCACCAGGCACCCCAATTTATTTATTTATTTTAGGGAGAGAGAGAGAGCACATGTGCCAGTGAGGGGAGGGGCAGTGGGTGAGGCTCTCAAGCAGACTCCCCACTCTTCATGGAGCCTAACCCAGGGCTGGATCTCACAACCCTGAGATCATGACCTGAGCCAAAATCAAGAGTCTAACACTCAACCGACTGAGCCACCCAGACACCCCTCTACCACCAGTTATAACTGAGAGAGCATACAGACCAATTATTGTTGGCGGTTTACCTACACTACAAGGGAAACCAGACACAGGATAAAGCTAGCACTGCAGACTGTGGAGCAAAGAGATGAAAAAAATCTCAATACTTAATTATACTGTAGAACCATTCAATCAATCAGCCATGAAGTCTGCAGTAACCCAATACATTTCATTATTATTTAAGTCTGTTTAAATTGGTTACTGTCAAATTGCCCCTAGAGAAGACTACACGAATTTATACTTCGGTGGTAGTGAATAAGAATATGTGCTTCAGGGGCGCCTGGGTGGCTCAGTTGGTTAAGCGACTGCCTTCGGCTCAGGTCATGATCCTGGAGTCCCGGGATCGAGTCCCACATCAGGCTCCCTGCTCAGGAGGGAGTCTGCTTCTCCCTCTGACCCTCCTCCCTCTCATGCTCTCGGTCTCTCTCTCAAATACATAAAATCTTAAAAAAAAAAAAAAAAAGAATATGTGCTTCAGTCTACCAAAATATGACAGGCAAAAAAAATCTTCATTTATACTTTACCATTAGTTTTAATTTTATATAGTATTTAAGAAATGTCAATACATGTTAAATATTCCATTCCCTCAAATCTCACCTTTTTTTCAAGAAGAATTAGTTTAAACAGGATTAAGACCTAAAGAAAAAATACTGCATTAAAATAAACTCAAGCCTATTATTCATTTGCCTCTTCCCTTCCTCAAACATAACCATATATCATTTAATCAATAATATTAACTATAGTGCTTAAAACTACATTGAAAATTAGGAACTTATACTGAAAAATTAAAAATGATGCATTAATTAAGAACCACTTAAATCTCAAACAAATTATGCTTTTTGGAAGGAGTTATGTTATTTTTGCTTGAAATATCTGCAAGCTCCTTCAAGGGCAGGGACTATTCATTTGTTTCTGGATGTCCAGGGCATTCACACAGCAGATACTCAATAAATGTGTGTACATGAATGATTAATGTGTGTATGTCCCAGTCAACATATGTTTAATAATAAAGATCAGAAGACATAAGTATAATATTTTATTAGAAAATGTTTCACTCTCAGAGCAACATATAAACTACTCTGCAAGATTAAAACATGTTCCTTTCCACTCTAATTTCATGACATCTGAAATTACAAAGACAACAGAAAAAGTATCCTTTTCTGCACAGAAATAGACAGTATTCCTATACTTTTAAAAACTTCTATAAGCTCTACCAACATTTTCAACTTTTATCATTATGAGAACGGTCTTAGAAGAACTAAAATATGGTATGCCACAATCTGTATTGGACCTTGTAGCATATAGAATTTGCTCAGTTAAATGAACACAATTTTAGTACATTATAAATTAAATAAGGTATCATACCTTGTGTCGAAAATGAAGCACAAGATCTCGAGGAGATAGACCTACAACGTTAACAAAAAAGCTAATCTGTGATGACAACCCATGGGTTTTGTCAAAGAAAGTTTCTTCCCATCAAAGAAAAGGTAGGTAAAAATAGGAATAGAAGAATATGCAAATACTAAAATATTTACATAATACTTGATTATGTACACATATACTTGGAATTTATTAAATAACTGTTAATGGTCAAAGACAGCATGGTCCAAAAGAACTTCCTACAATAATGGAAATGTTCTAAATCTGCTTTGTCCAATCCAGTAGCCACATGTGACCAATGAACATTTGAAATGTAGCAAATGTATTCACAAAATGACTTTTTAACTTTATTTAACTTTTATTAATTCTAATCTAAATGTAAATAGCCACATGAGGCTAATGGCTACTTTATTAGTTTCTCATCATGAAAAGGATATTTATTGAGTGCCTATTGAGTACCTTGGACACCAATGAATATTCTGGATTATCAAAACAGTATAAATCAAACAAAACCCCCAACTTGAAAAATTTTAGGATAGAAAAGAGCTGAGCAAATCTCTCTCTCTTGCTCTTCCTCTCTGTTTTAACAGGGAATTGACCTGGCCAGCCTAACCATAAGAAAAAGAAAAAACTTCCGTTATTATTCTGAAAAGCAGAAATTTGCTTTTCAGAATAATAGAATTAATAGAATAATAGTTCTAAATACTGCTACAATTATGTTATAACCTTTCTCAATAGAAATAAATACTGGCTAAGAAGATATGTAAGGGAACAGCAACATCAAACATTGAAGAATTTAAATTTAGATCCCATACAGAAATTTAACTTTATGAAGTTTTATATGCAACTTGGTTTACCAAACGTGAAGAAATGAGAGCATTTCTTCTGATTTGTAGAAAAGCTACTTACCAAGATATACTTGGGATCCTTCTAATGAAGTTCCTCCCAAGGAACTATTCATATGCTCATAAAGCTCCTATAAAATATAAATTCAATTTAGAACATTTTACAATCATTTCTGACACGAAATTAGAAGTATGATGACCAGGAAAAAATTGGTTCTTTAACCGAGGCAGTTTGTTTCGCCAGTAACAATGAAGGTCTCTCTGAAACCTTACCAGTTTCCAGCACTCCCTCCTTCTCTTCCTCTTCATTTTAAAAGCTTAGTTCACTCACATGGTGGTACGGATTCTAGGCTAAGTTCCCTCTACTTTCTTGCTAAACACCTAATTGTCCTATACTCACTAAAATCCAGGAGAGATCCATGTTCCATACAGTCATGGCAGCCCAAAGAAAAACATGCTATCCATCTTTAGTAACACAGTCATGTAGTCTGGTTGTGTTTTGTTTTTTGATTTGGGAGATTGGAACCAGAAGACTGATAAACATATTGTGCAGTATATTAATAAGACAAGCAAATTTAGAGAAGCAATGCCACAGCAAAAGAGCTACCACCCATTAATAGAAACACATTAATTATAGTCCTTTGTAGTCATTATTTCCTAATAAAAGGCAGTTTGGTTAAATTTAATAAATATCAACTGTACATTTTGGACAGATCCTTCGCCTTTCAATGTGATTTCCTTTTCTTTTTTCAATTTGCAAATCTTTGTTTTTTTTTCCTTTTAAATTTTTATTTAAATTCTAGTTAACATACAGTGGAATATTGGTTTCAGGAGAATTCAATGATTCATCACTTACATGCAACATCCAGGGCTCATCACAAGTGCCCTCCTATATACCCGGCGCCCATCTAGCACATCCCCCACCCACCTCCCTCCATCAACCCTCAGCAGATTATTTTCTATCCTTGAAAGTCTCTTATGGTTTGTTTCCCTCTCTCCCTTTTTTCCCCCTCCCCTTTCCATATGTTCATTTGTTTTGCTTCTTAAATTCCACATATGAATGAAATCATATGGTATTTGTCTTTCTGACTTCTTTTGCTTAGCATAATACACTCTAGCTCCATGCATGTTGTTGCAAATGGCAAGATTTCATACCACATCTTCTTTATCCATTCATTAGTCGATGACACTTGGGCTCTTTCCACAGTTTGGCTATTGTTGATAATGCTGCTATAAACACTGGGGTGTACGCACCCCTTCAAATCTGTATTTATGTATCCTTTGGATAAATAAGTAGTAGTGCAATTCCTGGATCATAGTAGGGTCAATGTTACTGTCAAAGAAGAATGTCTTTCTTAAGCTAACAAGATTATCTTCCAAAATATTACTGACAAGATTAATTGATTCATGAATCTGTTTTCAGCCAAATATATCTATAGAGGGATATAGTTACCTTTAGAATGGAAATTTGGGAAAAATCCTTCTCTTCAAAATATGCATGTGTAATGAGCTGAAGTTTTGCTTGAAGCAAGCCATAGAGAGGCTAAAAAAAAAAAAAATACCATTAGTTGGATAATAGTAAAAAACAAACATCTTACAACTTTGTAATTGAAAGAACAGGGAGAAAAACGAACTTCAACTTTAGTATCTTATCCACAGCTAAAAGCTGTTATATCACCTGGTCCAGCTCTATGGCTGCGGTCGAAAAGAGCCTGACACACTTGGAGTACAGTGGTTGAGAGGTGGGCACAGACCCCCTGGATCCGCTCTATCACTCAGCCACATAACCCCAGGCACTGAACCTCTCCACATTTGCTTGCTGATGTGCACACTGGCATATGAAAAGACAGCACATCTTATGGCGTTGTTTCCAGAACTAAGTAACACAGGTAAAAGCACTCAGAGTGTCTGGCACATGGAAAGCACCTAAACGTTAGCTATTATAAAATTTAAAACATTCTGGGCGCCTGGGTGGCTCAGTTGGTTGAGCGACTGCCTTCGGCTCAGGTCATGATCCTGGAGTCCCTGGATCGAGTCCCGCATCGGGCTCCCTGCTCGGTGGGGAGCCTGCTTCTCCCTCTGACCCTCCCCCCTCTCATGTGCTCTCTCTCATTCTCTCTCTCAAATAAATAAATAAAATCTTTAAAAAAAAAAAAAATTTAAAACATTCTAATTCTGCACTGTTCTGCTGGTTTGTGATGACCCTTAATCATCCTTATAACAGCCAGTTCTTATATCTAGTTGAACATTCATAATTAAATTTAAGTTCATTTCCTTTTTTTGTCCTCTATGGAGGCTTGGAACAACTAGTCTGTGTCCTTTATCAAAATATTCTTTCGTATACTTCAACAAAATTATTCCTTAATTCTTTTTTTAACTTAAGACCCTCTTCTACTATTTCCATCCTTTATTTTCGGTGTTCTTTTCTAGATGTTTCCTGATTTCTGTGTCCTTCTTAGAATGCAGAAACCATGCTATATATATACTCTAATTAATTAAAACAAGTAATACCAGAAGAGCTCCCCCCACCAATATCCCTGTTAATGCATCATTATTACCATCTAAAGATCTAAGTATAATATTTTATATATTTTAAATATATATTTTATATATATTTTCATATATTTTATATATAAAGACTACAATGCACTATGAACCACCAAACTCTTTTGCGTGAGCTAGCTCTCCTTATCCCCTATGCTGTTTAAAGATAGATAAAACTGGATTTTCACCCCCAATTTTATCACTTAATAGGTTTATGAGAGATATTTTTTTCTCTCATACATCTTTATTTGTAAAATGAGAGCAATAAATACTTAGATCTCACTGTTTTATGAGGATTCAAATGACAGTTATATCTAAAAAGAGTCTGGTATAGAATTAACACCTGACATATAGGGACCTGATGAATGGCATTTATTATAATTATAATTGTTCTTTGAAGAAAGATTACTCAGAAAGTCTTTTAACATGTCACACTTGCTTTAATATCTGGTACTCCTATACTCTGATCATCTGGCCCAGTATAAAAAAGTATTCACTGATGTCTATTTTTCAGGCTACCCTTCTAGAAACTATCTAGGTGCAATCTACCAATGTTCTGATATCGGGGTCTTTTACAACCTTGTTTTTTCAAGGAGTCTATTCTTGCCCTCTATTTAAAATTATGATCTTGGGAGCAATATCTGACCCTCAAAATCTTTTTTTTTTTTTTTGAAGATTTTATTTATTTATTTGACAGAGAGAGAGACAGCGAGAGAGGGAACACAAGCAGGGGGAGAGGGAGAAGCAGGCCTCCCGTTGAGCAGGGAGCCCGATGTGGGGTTTGATCCCAGGACCCTGGGGTCATGATCTGAGCCGAAGGCAGATGCTTAACGACTGAGCCACCCAGGTGCCCTCAATATCTTATTATTATGGCCCACAGTATAAATTATTATTATCCAGAATTTTTTATTTTTTATTTATTTTATTATTTTTTTAATAAAGATTTTTTATTTATTTATTTGAGAGAGAGAATGAGAGACAGCGCGAGAGGGAAGAGGGTCAGAGGGAGAAGCAGACCCCCTGCCGAGCAGGGAGCCCGATGCGGGACTCGATCCTGGGACTCCAGGATCATGACCTGAGCCGAAGGCAGTCGCTTAACCAACTGAGCCACCCAGGCACCCCTATCCAGAATTTTTTTAAAAAGATTTTATTTATGGGCGCCTGGGTGACTCAGATGGTTAAGCGTCTGCCTTCGGCTCAGGTCATGATCCCGGGGTCCCGGGATCGAGTCCCACATCAGGCTCCCGGCTCAGCGGGGAGCCTGCTTCTCCCTCTGACCCTCTCCTCTCTCATGCTGTTTCTCTCTCGCTCGCTCTCTAAAAAATAAAATCTTTAAAAAAAAAAAAAAGATTTTATTTATTTGAGAGAGTGCAAGAGCACGAGCAAGAGAGAGATCGAGAGAGCGAGCGAGGTGAGGAACAGTGGGAGAAGCAGGTCCTCTGCTGAGCAGGGAGCCTGACGTGGGGCTCGATCCCAGGACTCTGGGATCATGACCTGAACCAAAGGCAGCTGCTTAACCGACTGAGCCACCCAGGTGCCCCTATTCAGTACTTTTTTAAGCTTAGTAGTAAAAGCCAAATAAGTCCTACTTTGCAAAATTCAACAAATATTAAGCAAACTACATTTAAATTGTCTGTGGATATAAGAAACTGGACAAGGCAGGGGCACCTAGGTGGCTCAGTCTGTTAAGCATCTGCCTCCAGCTCGGGTCATGATCTTAGGGTCCTGGGATTGAGCCCTGCGTCGGGTTCCCTACTTAGTGGGGAGTCTGTTTTTCTCTCCCCCTTTCCTTCTGCACCCCACCCCTCGTGCTCACTGTCTCTCAAATGGATAAGATCTTAAAAACTAAAAATAAAAAAGAAAGTGGACAATGCAGAAGAAATAATTAAACAAAACCTACATACATGTGGTGACTAGGCAAATGAAATATTCTCCATTTTGATTTAGGTTAAATGCAGAAACGTTTGTATTCAGTAATCATACCGCTATAAGAGAATTAATATGATAGAGATCTGGATTTTTCCCCACAAAGGAGATTTGGGAGATTATATTTACATGTAGAATTAGTCATTTGGTGTTATTGGTAAAGGTGTTATTCTCCCATTAATTAAAAAAAAAAATTACAAATGATTGAACGAAGAGCTATGAAAAATAAGAAACGTTATATATTTTCTTCAAAAAATAAAGTTAAAATTATACACTTGCATCTGATCAAACTGTACATAGATGAAACAATTTTAAAGTATTGTTATTGTACAATTCATTGTCATTTCTGTTCCTCAAAAATTTTTAAAAGATTTTATCTATTTTTTTTTTAAGATTTTATTTATTCATTTGAGACACAGAGATAGAGAGAGCATGAGTAGGGAGAGAGGCAGAGGGAGAGGGAGAAGCAGGCTCCCCGCTGAGCCAGGAGCCCTATGTGGGGCTCGATCCCAGGACCCTGGGATCATGACCTGAGCCAAAGGCAGACGCTTAACCATCTGAGCCAGGCGCCCCAAGATTTTATTTTTTAGAGAGAGCAAGAGCACGCCCACACGAGCAGGGGGAGGGGGAAAGGGAGAGAGAGAATCCCAAGCTGACTTCCTGCTGAGCACAGAGCCTGACGCTGAGCTCAACCTCACAACTCTGAGATCATGACCTGAGCTGAAATCAAGAGTCAGAAGCTTAACTGACTGAGCCACCCCAGGTGTCCCCAAATTTTAAGTTTTTAAAGAGCAAGTTAAGGTTACCATTTTTCATAGCAAAAGTCATGTACTTTTATATCATCAATAAAATCTAGCGATTATGATATTTTGAGTTTCAGTAATATATTATTTATCCAAAGTCTTAAAAATAAAAATGGATAAATGAAATATATTAGCTACCTCATTTTGGTCAAGTGTCAACCTCTTTTCCAAATACCTAGCTAGGAGATTTCCTTTGTCTTATCTAGTTGTGGGTAGAGGTGCAAATGAGAGTAAAACTGCTGGAAGGCAAAGAGAAAGAGGAGATGCACAAGTATAAATAAGAGCCCCTAATGAATTTTAATCTATTACTGTTTCCATAAATCTCTCCTTATTCTAATAATGCCTTATTCTCAAGTAAAAATCTGACACGAATATTTAACAAACACATTAACAAGTTATTTGGTCTCTTACCAACTTGCTTAGAACACAGACACTTTTCTGAACAGTCTCTCTGGTGATATCTGCTTGCCGTACTTTCAATGCCTATGTAAACAGTCATCATTAGAAATATTGCATAGAAATATTTAAAAATTATCTTTCAATATAAAAATAGCAGTGAGACAGAAAAAATTTCTTACATTTAGTTAAACTCCAAATTTATTGAGAATCTCAGAAAATATTTATTGAATGAGTCAGCCAGGAAACTTTGTGCCAGAATCTGGTAGGCACTAGGAATGTAACCATGAGAGATAATCCCTACTCTCAAGGAATTTACTGTATGATGGAGAATACTTTATGTGTAAGTTGCCACACCCATAATGCAAATCAAATGTCCTTGATTCTCTTTTGAAAATGGGCATCCTTTCAGAGACTACTGTTCCTGGTGAGAAGGGGCTAGTTTAAAACTCCCAAGACAGAAGAACTGGCAACAGTTTTGTTAAGGTGGTTCTATGCTGCCTGGAGTTTATCCTGGCAAAATAGTATTGTAGACCAGCCCTGAGCCATAACTCATGCCTTGATGATTCTGAGGATGACCACATGAGATGTCTATAGCTCTCTGCTAGTAAGGAACAAGCGTTCATTTGATCAACCTCAGATAATTCTGTGAAGAAAGTAAGAACTATTCTTCCCCTCTGTAGTGTACTGCCTGACATTTCTTTGGACCTGTCTTGAGGACCAAGGGGCCTCAGTGTCTTCAAATGACTGATGACTGACGACCAGTCATTAAACTAGGTCAAGAATAGAGCCTTCCTTCAATCTGTTTTCTACCTCTCTGCCTTGATTGGATTCATCTATCAGGTCTCACTTTCATTCAAAGGGAATCAGTCTTTTTCCTACGTTCTAGGTCCTTTGGATACCTATCTTATCATCCCTCTGGTTATCAGGTAAGGATAGAAAAATTTGGAGAAAATGGCAACCTCAATATACTGTGGAGTGGGTCAGACCCAAGGGGTGAGGAAGACAGGCAGTATGAAATGCCACTTAAAGGCTATGCAGAGCACGACAACTGTTGTTAGTGTTGACAGCTCTGGAGAATTTTACTAGTGTTTACACAACCTAGAGGGGATAAGAGTAAAAGGAACAGATTTCCAAGAAAGTGGTGGGGGCAACTCAGTTCATCTCATAGAAATGTACATTAAGGGTAACAGTAATATGAAGCAATCAAATGTACAAAGCTATCAGGCTAACTCTTACTCTCAGGTTTATCTCTATCTTTAAATTCAGATATTCATTCTGTAAATATTTACTAGGTGTGTCCTACATTCCAGGCCCTGTGCATGAAGGGCTGTTTCAAGTAGTTAACTGCTTTGGGTATGGTGGAATTTGTACCTGCAGTTTACTTTGAAATGGTTCAGGGAAAAACACAGACACACACACAAAGCTGACATTTGTTGAATCTAGACGGTGGGCATACAGGTGTTCATCATACAATTCTTTTATCTGCATGTTTGAAATGGTCATTAAAAAAAGCTAATGAAAATTTTAAAAGATTAACTTAATTATTCACCTGAGGAAGCTTTTAAAACTTATAATTGCCTAGGCCCTACTCCCAGAGATTCTAATTTAGTCACAGCAAAAGGAAAGGCCAGGAATGTATTTAAAGGAAGGAATGGAATGGAATGGAAAGGAGAAAGGAGAGGAAAGGAAAGGAAAGTCTCCAAGTAATTCTGGTTAAAAATCACTGTTTTAGAGCAGTGGTTTGCAATCTTGGCTACATATTGGAATCACCTGAGGAGCTTTTAAAACTCCTGAGAACCAGAACATTAAATCAGAATCTCTGGGGTTGGGACCCAGGCCTTTCTAGTATTTAAAGCTCTCCAGGTGACTCCAATGTATAGTTGAAGTTGAGAAACACTCACTACTTTAGAGTACTAATGATGTCATGATAGGCAAGAGATTTTTACTCAGAGTGTCTTCACCACAAAAAAACCAGTGCTGCTCAGAAGCAAACCATATGAAAGGGGAAGCTACCCATCTTGGCTTATGTGAATTTATTAACTAGAGTTATTATAGTAATTCAGGAATTAAGCTGGCAGGTAATTTAAGAATTAACAAAATCTTAGTTGTGGATAATTAAGATAACGTGCAAGTATTTAAAAACTACTACAAGTACTATCCCCTAATTCTAAACAGCTGCTTAAAGAACAACATACATTATCACTTCTTTTTTCTAAATTATATACCAAACACTAGAAAAAGAAAATTCAAGGACACTATAAAGTTTAAATACAGTATTTTGAAGGCAAATGGATAATTTAGGTATCACTATATAAAATCAATGGACAAAATATTTTATGGTAATTATAGTTACCCATGTCAACTTACAAAAACATTCATGTGAATAAACTGGTACTATTGGGAAAATAACTGCAAATTGTTTATAAAAATCTAAAATAATACCAGTGTTTTTTTGTTGTTGTTCACTGTAACTACCATACCTTGGCTTCAATCTGTCGATAACAGGAGATACCATACACTGTGGCTCCGTTTCCATTTCTGGGTGGCAAGTGAAAAAACACCGTATCTAAGAGATACACAGAAAAATGTAAATACCAAAGTGAATTACCCTTATTAATAAATAATGTAAACTGAAGTATTATAATACAGTTAATTACAACCAAAATGATGATGTAACAAGGAACCCATGTCATACCTACTTCTAGCCTCACAACCACTGGTTTCTTAGAATCCATCTTACTGCCTTACCATGTACATTCATTCATGCACATTCTCAAAAAGCCCAAGGGGCTGAATTATAACAGGTTAAAATTGAAACTACAACCACTTATCTCAGAAAATACTTAATCAAACCATAAGAGACTCTTAATCACAGGAAACAAACTGAGGGTTGCTGGAGGGGGGCCGGGTGGGGGGATGGGGTAACTGGGTGATGGACATTAAGGAGGGCACATGATATAATGAACACTCGGTATAAGACTGATGAGTCACTGACCTTTACCTCTGAAACGAATAATACATGTTAATTAACTGAATTTAAATTTAAAAAATTAAAAGGAAAATATTTTATTTCAGATTAAAAGAGGTAGAGAATCATACAAACAAAAGGAAACACATGAATCTTGGATAGATCCAAGAAATTCCTGGAATAACTGGAGAAATTTGAACATAGATTACATATTAGATATATTCAAATTACTGTTAAATCTCTTAGCTGTCATTATGGTACTGGAAGTTATCCTGAGGAATAATCTTACTCTTAGGAGTGCATGCTGAAGTATTTAGAGGTAAACTGTCATAGTGTCTACAACATGGTGTTAGACTTTCAAATAGGAGAGGCAAAACTGTACACACACATAAATATAAAGAAAATTTGTGGGATATTCACTATACTATTCTTTCAACTTTTCTGTATGTTTAAAAGCTTTCAGGGGCGCCTGGGTGGCTCAGTCGTTAAGTGTCTGCCTTCGGCTCAGGTCATGATCCCAGGGTCCTGGGATCGAGTCCCGCATCGGGCTCCCTGCTCCGCGGGAGGCCTGCTTCTCCCTCTCCCACTCCCCCTGCTTGTGTTCCCTCTCTCGCTGTCTATCTCTCTCTCTCTGTCAAATAAATAAAATCTTTAAAAAACAAAGCTTTCATAATAAAAAAGTTAGGAAGAAAAGGTTTGCAAGGTTAAAAATAATGTATTTAAATTTTACACTAAACTGCATAGTAACATTTGCTTCATTTCATATGAAAATTATTAAGTATAAGGAAAAGAGGTAATTAAACCAAGTTTAATCTGGTGTTTTGGTAGAGTCCATGCCATAATAAAACGTCCTTTGTTGAGCCAAAGCACTCATTTATAGGGTCATAGGAGACTCAGTAGTAATTCAGCATTGCTTTTTCTCTGAGGGTGTTAACATGTTCCTCTTATATGCAAACTTTTTTTACACCCGACATGGGGCTTGAACTTACAACCCCAAGATCAAGAGTCTCACGCTCTACCAACTAAGCCAGCCAGCCACCCCTTACATGTAAACTTTTAAGCAGAGCACTGCAAGAGCAGTGGCTCCAGGGGTGGAGAAGCAATCCCAGGTGGGCATTGGAGTACTAACCTAGTAAGTTTGCAGCTAGAGCCCTAGTCAATTGGTAGCCAGTACAGGTAAGCCCTTTAGTTTCCCTCTGAGAGGAGTCTGAGGTATGAATGTAGGAAGTGCTACCAGCAGCAGATGTCCTAATCTGGCCACTTACTTTGGCCAGGACTCCTGGCAAAAGAGTGGCCAACGTTCACTAACATTACCAACATAAGCCCAGCACTCCTCTGGAAATCTTCCAGTGCATGACTAGTCATCCCCAAACAAGCATTTAAAATATTTTATGAATAGTCACAAGAAGCCAAAGGCCTTTGATTTACCAAAATACTTAGAATCTAAGATGTCTTGGTAAATTAAAAAAAAAAAAAGCATCTACTAATTGTTCCATTGTTTACATACCTTCCTGGTAGTTGTGTGCACCATCTGGTAAGGCAAGGAAGGGCAGATACTTCCATTCTTCAGGTAAAGTGTGGCTGTCGTGTCCATCTCCTGGAATCAGGGGCGGGTAAGAGAATTCAACCTAAAATAGTAAGCAATGTTAGCCAAAAGGTTTTACCATGATCAAAGGGAGCATTTTGCCTATCAGGATAGGCAAAAATACTGTAAAAACACTTTTTTAAAAAAAAGATTTTATTTATTTATTTGACAGAGAGAGAGCCACAGCGAGAGAGGGAACACAGCAGAGGGAGTGGGAGAGGGAGAAGCAGGCTTCCCGCCGAGCAGGGAGCCCGATGCGGGGCTCGATCCCAGGACCCTGGGATCATGACCTGAGCTGAAGGCAGATGCTTAACGACTGAGCCACCCAGGCGCGCCACAAAAATACTTTTTTTAAGAAAGATTTTTTTTTTATTTGAGAGAGCTCAATTGAGAGCATGCGCAAGTGGGGGGAGGGGCAGAGGGAGAAGAAGGAAGAATTAAATGCATGGGACTTGGATTATCATATTGACTTATAAGTTCTAGGTGATTTACATTTAATTTTCTTTCAAAATATATTCATGCAGGAATTTATACTGCAATAGTAATAATATACAGTTGCTCCCTGAACACAGTTTTCAACCACATAGGCCCACATACAGGTAAATTTTAATACAGTACAGTATGTAATATATTTTCCCTTCTGTATGATTTTCTTAACATTTTCTTTAGCTTACTTTATTGTAAGAATACAGTATATGATACAAATAACATCCAAAATATGTATTAATCAACTGTTCATGTTATCAGTGAGGCTTCCAGTCAACAGGCTATTAGTAAAGTTTTGGGGGAGTCAAAAATTATACATGCCATCTCTAAGCCCCACATTGTTCGAGGGTCAACTGTATACACTAAAGTTGGAATCTGAGATTAAGAATCACTTTTAGATCCTACCTTTAATGTGGAGAGATATGAGGCTCATCTTCCCACACCTCAATGGAATGAATCAAGCTGCCACTTGAGTCACATGAGAATTATAAAAGGGCTTTTTTTTTTTTTAAAGATTTTATTTATTTATTTGAGAGAGAGAATGAGATAGAGAGAGAGCATGAGAGGGGGAAGGTCAGAGGGAGAAGCAGACTCCCTGATGCGGGACTCGATCCCGGGACTCCAGCCAGGATCATGACACGAGCCGAAGGCAGTCGCTTAACCAGCTGAGCCACCCAGGCGCCCTATAAAAGGGCTTTAAAAATGATTTTTTGAATAGGTGACCTAGTTCCATATTTACAATCTTTAAAGATACTAAGAAGGACTATACACTAAGAAGACTCCCTCTCACCCTTTACACTACCACTCTGGCCACCCAGTCATCTTCCTGCCCCTACCTTCAGAAGCCACCACTGTTTTCAGTTTGAAAGGATATTTAAAAGGTTTGAGTTATGGATGGAATAACTTTTCTCTCAGAGATCAGTCATTTAAGATCAGTTAGCTAAAGGCTGAGTACAGATAATCCCAAATTACATTTCGCATTTCTCTATCTTTTTTATGTATCACAGAGATTTCACATATTGTGTGGAGGAAAGTAGAATGTGACAAAGAGGTAATGGAGACTTATTCAAAGCTGATACTATGAAGCTGGTAGTTACAAAGTTTAAAAAAGAAAACAAACCCCAATTCGGAATTACTTCAACACCAAGAAAAAACAAAACAAAACAAAACCTAGAAACAAGGAAATAAATTATTGTGTTTTATGTAATCAACAACAAAGCCCAATATACACTTACTGATTAAGAAGTCTTGGTAATTATTACAACATGTTTTCTTTTGGGAAGCCACTGACTTAATGCATAGCTATTCTATTTAAAAAACATTTAGTATACTGTAAACATGCTTTTATTTTTTTTTAATTTTAATTTTTTTTTTAAAGATTTTATTTATTTATTTGACAGAGAGAGACACAGAGAGAGAGGGAACACAAGCAGGGGGAGTGGGAGAGGGAGAAGCAGGCTTCCCTGCAGAGCAGGGAGCCCGATGAGGGACTCGATCCCAGGACCCTGGGATCATGACCTGAGCCGAAGGCAGACGCTTAACCGACTGAGCCACCCAGGCGCCCCGTAAACATGCTTTTAAATAAATACAAACATCATGGACCCAAATTCTCAGAAGTCCATCATGAAATATGTTGCTCTTTATGTCCAAAACGTTTAATCTGAAATTCCAAAAGAAAGTAATACAACAATGCTCAACCTCATTTTTAATGATGGAAATGCAATTGGAATAATAAAATTTTTACTATATTAAAAACATGAAAAGATTATTAGTATTTTGTGTTTACAAGAGTATGGGGAAATAAATAGGTGTGGCTATGGGAAGGTGAACTGGTAGAACAGTATGGAAGGCAATTTGGCAGTATTATCAAACCAATAACACATTTATCCTTTGACCCAGCAGTTTTAGGAATTTATCCCACAGGTACACTGATATATTCACACAGATACGTACAAAAATGTTCCTAGTAGGACTTATTGTCACATAAAAATTAGAAAACTAAATATTCATAAGAGTGATTACGTAAATTTTACATCAGTTCTATAATACAGTTAAAAAGAATGCTAGATTCACATACACTGATAAAGCAAGCTAGGTATGATATAAGGTGTGGTAGGTAAAATAAGAGCCCTCCAGAGATGTCCATGTCCTATCCCTGAAATCTGTCTATATGTTACCTTACAAAGCAAAAGGGACTTTGCAGAGACAATTAAAGATCTTAAGATGGGGGTTATTCAAGTGGGCCCACTGATTTCACAAGGGTCCTTTTAAGAGAGAAGTGTCAAAGATACCTGAAGATGCTAAGCTTCAAGATGCTTTGAAGACTGAGGAGGGGGCCATGAGCCAAGGATTGGAGGAGACTCTAAAAAGCTGGGAAAAAAAGCAATAAAATCGATTTTCCCTAAGTGTCCTGAAGAAACACAACCCTGCTTGATTTTAGCCCAGAGAGATTTCTGACCTCCAAAACTCTGTATTTGTGTTGTTTTAAGTCACTAAGTTTGTGGTAATTTATTACACAGCAATAGAAAACCAGTACATACTGTTAAATTTAAAAAGCAAGCAGAATATCAGTAAAATACAGCATAATCCTATGTATACTATGATTCCATTTATGCAAAAAATACTTCTGTATCTTTCTAAATGAATTTTTAAAAAACTTGCTTGAAAAGATACAAGCTTGACTGCTAACAGTTTACCTCTGGAGAATGAATAGGGTTGGGAATTGGAGATAAAGGATGCTTCGCTTCGGCAGCACATACACTAAAATTGGGAATTGGAGATAAAGGAATATTCCTGTTTGTTTAATCTCCATCTTTTTTGGGAAAATTTCAAACTTACAGAGAAGTTGAAAGGATATAAACAACCTTATAAACATCATCTATATTCACAAACTAATTTTTTGGCCACATGTGCTTTATCTGTGTTGCATGTATATACATGCACTTTTTCTGCATCACTTGGCAATAAGTTGAGATTATCATTACTTTTAAGTAAACTGGTATTTATTTTTAAATGGATATGCATTTCTTTTGGAGTTAAAAAAAAAAAAGATAACCACAAATAGCTCCTAGCTTTTGAAGGAAATCTTATTTCCATCCTATCCTTTTGGACACAAAGGGAGATACAGAAATCTGTCTTCTTTTCTGAAGACTTAGTTAACAAGTTACCAACAGCCAGAGTTTAATATCTGATTCTTTGCTATGTTCCATATATTCTCTCAACTCATTCTACTGAATGAAGATCTGTTTTGGGTGACTCTAGTTGGAACTTAAAAGGAAGTCAACTCATAAAACTGTTTTAAGTGTAGATACTACATATACTCCAAGAATTCCATGGGTAAAATTAGGTTGGCTTTAGGCTGACTTGGGCCCACAGTACTTATAATATTGTTTCTTTGGGGTGTTAAAAGGAAACCCACAGGCCCAAGCCACTTAGGCCAAGTCACCAAACTGGGCTTAATACTTAACACCTAACCATAAATTCCAACCTCCCCACAAAATGTAGTCTTAACTAGTGAGTCTGAAACTTTCTGATCAGCACCCTATGAGGTAATCTGTCATATGGGCCCTCTCTATCCCCACAAAGGAAGATGAGGTGATTCACCTAACAGAACACCGCCCCCCCTCCTTCTCCCAAGGGAAAGTGACCGGGCCCTGGAACAATCCTTCCTTCTCTTTTGCTAATAACTTCCTTGCCCTACCCTCCTTCTATAAAATCCTTCCATTCTGTATAACTCCTTGGAGTTCCCCCCAACTTGCTAGGTGGGATGCTACCCGATTCAACAAATCGCTTAATAAAGCCAATTAGATTTTTTTTTTTTAAAAAAGCTTTTATTTGACAGAAAGAGACACAGTGAGAGAGGGAACACAAGCAGGGGGTGACGGAGAAGCAGGCTTCCCGCTGAGCAGGGAGCCAGGACCCTGGGATTATGACCTGAGCCAAAGGCAGATGCTTAACAATTGAGCCACCCAGGCGTCCCAAGCCAATTAGATCTTCACATTTACTCAGTTGAATTTTTGTTTCTTAACAGGTAGAATGTGTTCAAAATTTCAAACAGCTAACTTTTGGGGCACAACTTTTTCATAAATTGTACACTGCCTGTATTGTGTTGTCAGCTCTCTAGAATTCTTCTGCTGGTGCTACTTGCTACCACTAAATTCTTGCATTTGGAAACTGCTGAAGATGCTAATCAAGTTCAAAACAGTTCACAAACTCCATTCTGTATCTACACATAGACAACAATTTTCATGGTGATTTAGTATTGTTTCATTATTTAATCAATCCTCTATTGTTGAACATTTTTTTCAAGGTTTTTTTTTTTCTCCTTACATCTTTATAAATTGTTTAGTACTATTCATGTATGGCATAATAAAAAATATATACTGGGTCCTGTCCTTGGTTTTGGGCCTACAACTCCTAAAACCCTGGAATTTCCTGAGTGCAAAAGGGAGCACCTTTTGTTATTTACAAGACAATTTCCACTGTATCTGGGTTTATCTAACGAGGGGACTTGGTAGTGGTGGGTCTACTAAATAGCTTTAGGATGGGGCCTGGTCATCAGAAAGGCAGACGTCCAGGGAGGGCAGAGGGGCTGGAGATTAAGTACAATTAAGTACCAATAACTAATGACTAAATCAATCATGCCTATGTAATGAAACTTCCATAAAATCCCCTAAACAGGGGCGCCTGGGTGCTCAGTCATTAAGTGTTTGCCCTTGGCTCAGGTCATGATCCCAGGGTCCTGGGATCGAGCCCCACATCGGGCTCCCTGCTTTGTATTCCCTCTCTCACTGTGTCTCTGTCAAATAAATAAATAAAATCTTAAAAAAAAAAAAAAATCCCCTAAACAATAGGACTCGGAGATTCTGGGTTAGTGAGGACAATGGAGGTGCCAGAAGGCTAGCATTTCCAGTGAGGGCATGGAAGCTCTGTACCCCATCCACCACATCTGGTCCTATGCACCTCTTTCACTTGGCTGTTCCAGAGTTGTGTCCTTTATAATAAACCAGTAAAGGTAAGCAGTGTTTTCCTTAGTTCTAGTTGTTCTGGCAAATTACAGAACCTGAGATGGGGGCATGAAAACCCCTGAATTTGTGGCTAAACTGGACTCAGGACTGGCATCTCAAGTGAGGGTATCTTGGGGGACTGTGTCCTTAAACTTGTGGAGTTTGACACTAACTCTGGGTAGTTAGTGCAGAATAGGATTGAATTGTAGGATACCCAGTTGGTGTCTGGGGAAAACAAAACAAAAAAAGACTGTGTTATTTCCCAATCGTTGGGACTGTAAAATCTTAAATCGTACAATCTTCATATTTTAAATACTTACTACTCTATAAGCTCCTCTTTGGATATGTCCAAAATAATCCAGACAGACACAGTTCATGGCACAGAGGCTTAAGAGGAATTCTCATGGAAGTTATCTGAGATTCTCAAATACTTAGTTGAATCAAAAGGCAATTTAGACAATAATGCTAATTAAACTAAGCAATACCATGAAAAGTAAAGGTAGCTACCCCTGAAACAAATAATACATTATATGTTAATTTAAAAAAAAAGAAAAGTAAAGGTAGCTATAGTAAGCTGCCTCACTGCACAACTCCAGTGGGAACCACCAGCAATACACTTGACAGGAAGGGTTCTCCCTGCAGCTACGCTGTGCAAAGTCTGTACAGGTGTATATGGCAGCCCTAAGTCTATGTGAAAAATCATTGACAAAACCAAAGTAAATCTCCAAAGACTTAAAAAAAAAAAAAAAGAAACAGAATGATTATCATCCAGTAGGGTTACTATTAAATAATGAAAGTTCACAGCCCAACTCTTTTTTTATTTTTTTTAAAGATTTTATTTATTTATTTGACAGAGAGAGAGACAGAGAGAGAGCACAAGTAGGCAGAGTGACAGGCAGATGGAGAGGGAGAAACAGGCTCTCCGCTGAGCAGGGAGCTGGATGTGGGGCTTGATCCCAAGACCCCAGGATCATGACCTGAGCCGAAAGCAGCTGCTTAATGGACTGAGCCACCCAGGCACCCCTCACAGCCCAACTCTTAAGTTAAATTTGAGATAAAAAAAAGTATCTGGGGGTGCCTGGGTGGCTCAGTTGATTAAGTGTCGGACTCTTGATTTTGGCTCAGGTGTTGATCTCATCAGGGTTGTGAGATCCAGCCCTGCCTCTAGTGGAGCTGGGCATAGAGCCTGCTTAAGATTCTGTCTCTGCCCCTTCCCCACCTCTAAAAAAAAAAAAAAAAAAAAAAAGATCTAGTAGGACTTCAGAACATACTATGTGTGACAGATATACCAGATGTCTCCCCAAAAGGTAAGGTTATTAAATCCTGCAGATGTCAAATATCTCTTTTTTGTCAACTCATGTTCATGTGACTGAGTCTATTTTTATCCCAATTAGTAGTAGCATTTTATATACTTCCATGGTTGTAGCAGAAGAGGGGGAAGAGACAACGGCTGATTTATAAAACGTAAAGGCAGAATAAAGATGCTCTAATCACAAGGAATTAAAAGGCTAAATGAACTATGTAAGAAATGGTAATATTTGTTCACACCATGAATGGTAAAAATTACCACCCATTTTCAGAGTTTACAAATCAAACTGTAAAGGTATCCCCTAGGGACACCTGGCTGGCTCAGTCAGTAGAACATGTGACCCTTAATCTCAGGGTTGTGAGTTCTAGCCCCACAATGGGCATGGAGCCTACTTTAAAAAAAAAAAAAAAAGGTGTCCATGAGTCAGACTGCATTTTTGTGGTCCTCAAAAACAAAAGATTGAGAAAACAACAAAACAGTAACATAGTCTTCTGGTGTGAACTCTGAGTACTTCAAAAGTACCCTCTGTTTGCTTTCTAACAATGAAACATCCATTCCACTGTAGAGAACCATACAACTAATAGAAGCCACTATGCCAAAGAGCACACAAATTAAACACATCTGTAGTGCTCATAGATACTGATGGCGTAAGAGGTATGCTTCCTAGAGATGCTGAGTCAGCTGCTCCGCCTCTCCCCCCTTTCTAGGCACCTCAGGGATTCCACCCACCCTTAACTCAGAAGCATGGGTGTTTATTTTCTTAACAGTTAAAACATTTTAGGCACCAAAGTCAAGGCCTTGTCATGTTTTTCTCTTTAAAGAAAACCCTGGATGGAGAAGACATGTCTTCTTGAAGTTATTTGCTTTGCCAAATCTCTAGAACAGTCAACATTACAAGAGAACTGGCACTTTACCTCTTTAGTCTCTTAAAAAGTTGGCAAATGACTATACTTGTCAGGGTTTATTTCTGAAACAGACTGTGCTTAGCATTCCTCTACCTCAGCATGATACATTATTTTATAGTTTCATGAGTGCACTGGATGCCTAGAAAAATAAAGTGTATACTGTAAAAGTGCAATGGTACTACTGAGACCTACCAATTAAAACCAAGTTTTAGGGGCGCCTGGGTGGCTCAATCGTTAAGCGTCTGCCTTCGGCTCAGGTCATGATCCCAGGGTCCTGGGATTGAGCCCCGCATCGGGCTCCCTGCTCCGTGGGGAGCCTGCTTCTCCCTCTCCCACTCCCCCTGCTTGTGTTCCCTCTCTCGCTGTGTCTCTGTCAAATAAATAAATAAAATCTTTAAAAAAAAAAAAAAAACAAAAACAAAAAACCAAGTTTTATTGTTTTTAAAATTAAATGGAAACAGAACAAAAATTAAATGAAACAAGTACCTTAGTTTAAAACATGTGCTTTTATATCTTTAAGTGAATAAAGGCTGCCAGTCCTATTTTTTCTAGCATTAAAGAACTATTATACTAATCCACATTCCTTTAAGATGAGGTACTTGGGCCTTTTGACTAGAACTGTCATCTTCTAGTAATTCACCAAAATGACCAACACAAAGGGAAAAAGAGAGACACCAGCTATATTCTCTAGGCCTTTCAAAAACATGGAATTGTTCCTTTGGCCACATACATGTGAATCTACAAGAAAGGTGATGCTGTGGACATGAAGGGAATGAGCACTGTTCAAAACTGAATGCCCCACAAATGTTACCATGGCAACACTGAAAGAGCCTATAGTGTTATCCAGCATGCTGTTGGCATTGTAAACAAACAAGAGCAAGATTCTTGTCAAGAGAATTAATGTAAGTATTGAGCATACTTTTTTCTTTCTAAGTGAGCATGGAGCCCAATACGGGGCTTGAACTAACGACCCTGAGATCTAGACAGGAGCCGAAATCAAGAGTCAGATGCTTAACGGAGGGAGCCAACCAGGTGCCCCTAAGTACCGAGCATATTAAGCACTCAAAGATCCAAGATAGCTTCCTGAAGCATGTGAAGGAAAATGACCAGAAAAAAAAGGAAGCCAAAGACAGACGTACTCGGGTTCAACTGAAGTTAAGTGCCAGCCTGCTCCACCCAGAGAAGCACACTTTGTGAGAACCAATGGAAAGGAGCCTCAGCTGCTGGAACCCATTCTTTAGGAATTCATGGCAGGATAAGTGTAAAAAATAAAATAAATAAAAGGCCTCAAGACTGTAAACAGAACAAAAAACAAAAAAGAAAAAAAACAGTTGAGGTACTTGGATTATGAACAAGAAAACAGATGATGTGTATTTTAATTTAAATAGAGAACTTTTTTAGGGGTGCCTGGCTGGCTTAGTCAGAAGAGCATGTGACTCTTGATCTCAGGTTTATGAGTTTATCTCTCTCAAATAAATAAATCTTTTTTAAAAAGCTCCATTATATGGAAGAACATGACATTTTGCTTATCAATATTAACTACATAATATGAGGGAAGCTGATTTTCATACTAAAGGCACTTGAAGAACTAAAATTAAGACTTCATTTTGCTGTTTTTCTACTTTAAAACCACTGAAACTTTACATATACATGTTCACTAACATTAAACTATGTATACAAAGCCAATTAAAAGTTTATAAAAGACTTTACAGAGCCATGCTCTTTGTAAAATTATTTCTTCCAGGAAGGAAAAATCTTTACATATGAAGAGTGAAATTGACAAACTCTACTAGTAAGTATTCATCTCCATTCATTTCAAATATATCTGAGAATAAACAGCATTATTAAAAGGATTTGGCATTCATCGAAATATCATTATTTGGGCGCCTGGGTGGCTCAGTTGGTTAAGTGACTGCCTTCGGCTCAGGTCATGATCCTGGAGTCCCTGGATCGAGTCCTGCATCGGGCTCCCTGCTCAGCGGGGAGTCTGCTTCTCCCTCTGACCCTCTTCCCTCTCATGCTCTCTCTCATTCTCTCTCTCAAATAAATAAATAAAATCTTAAAAAAAAAAAAAAGAAATATCATTATTTGCAGACCTACAATTCACAAATCAGAAATGCCATCAGATATGGAGTCAATGAGTTTGTGTTTCAGAGAAATAAAGTGCCATTTATTTCCAGTAACACCAGATTAGTTTTGTACTAAGTGCTACTTTATGTAAAGCTTGGTAAAGATAGCTTCAAATGTACTTACTAATTATGAGCTCTTACTTAGAAGTAAAAAATAGTTTTGAAGGATCTTAAATGTATTTGACTCTCTAGGTCTTTTATGTTACAGAAATCCAGAACTCCTATATTATCCAAGGTTCCAAGTAAAATAAACACTTTGGTCATATAGCACAAATGTGTATAACTACATGAAAAAAAAACCAACTTTCATAAACTTAAACCTGTTAAAAAAAAAAAAAACCACTTAAATTTTAAAGTAAAACGTTGTTATATTTGTAATATCCCCAAACTGGGAACAACAACTCACATGTCCATTAACAGGAGAAAGGGTCAAGGATGGCATACAAATATAATATTATACAGACACTACCAACAAATCTATGGTGACAGGTCAGAATAGTGGTAACCTTCAGGCAAGTCATGACCAGGAGGGGGCGCCTGCATGGATCTTCTGAAGCGCTGGAATTAATTCGGTCTCTTGATCTGGAGGGTGATGACACGGATGTGTGTGTACGTAAAAATCAATCAAGCTGTGCCCATAAGTTGTATATACTTTACTGTTGATAAATTATACCTTAAGAAAATCAAATACTGCTGTGGCGCCTGGGTGGCTCAGTCGTTAAGCGTCTGCCTTCAGCTCAGGTCATGATCCCAGGGTCCTGGAATCGAGCCCCGTGTCGGGCTCCGTGCTCAGCGGAAGCCTGCTTCTCCCTCTCTCACTCCCCCTGCTTGTGTTCCTGTACTAGCACAGTACTCAGTATATAGCAAACATTCCATAAACAGCAGCTATTATTATTGCTAATATTTTCATAGAATAGCAATGATAAATTGCATGGTGACTAAACTTTATATTGGTATAAGCTCTTATTAGTTTTTTAAATCATTCACGAAGGTAGGAATTATATTTAGGGCATACTTTGTGGAATTTAGAATCTTTGCTATAACTTGTTTACAAAGAGTGGAGAAAATCACTGTACTTAATGGAAATTTATGCTTTCAGCACGTAAGTTATATTGGCATCTAAGAGATGTCTGGGTTTTTGTATTAAGTTATAGCTTTTATGTCTCTGAAGATACCATGCTTATTTAACACAATACATGAAGACAGGACATAAAAAATGATTGAGCCATTGTTTCTTTGAGCTATTCTTTTTTTTTTCTCAATTATCACTTTTAAGGCTCAAAATCAAGAGACTGCAAATGGAGAATTTTTGCTAAGTCCTAGCTCTGAACAAATAGGAGTTTAAACGAAGAAAATCATATAATAACAGTTTTTGAAATAGTCCTTTCTTTTTTAAGATTTTATTCATTTATTTGAGAGAGAAAGAGAGTACAAGCAGGGAGAGGGGCAAACGGGGAGGTAGAAGCAGACTCCCTGCTGAGTAGGGAGCCTGATGTAGGACTTGATCCCAGGACCCATGACCTGAGCCAAAGGCAGATGCTTAACCCATTGAGCCACCCAGGTGCCCCTGAAATAGCTCTTTCAAAAGTATTGAAGGATGAAGAATTTTGTGATTTTTTACAAGGAGAAAAGTTAAAAAAACCTTTTTTAAAAATACTTTTAAGTAATCTCTATACCAACATGGAGCTCGAACTCACAACCCCAAGATCAACAGTTGCAAGCTCTGTGGACTGAGCCAGCCCTAAAAAATAACTTTAAGTTATTTACATTTGAGGTGACATTACAAAGTATAAAAGGCAAAGATCTTAAGTGTACAGAGTTCATTGGTTTTGATAATTTATACAGCTACAGGCAACCACTCCATCAAGACACAGAATTATCATCATCCCAGAAAGTTCCTCTCTTCAGACTGCTATCAACAACCACTAGTTCTGGGCGCCTGGGTGGCTCAGTTGGTTAAGCAACTGCCTTCAGCTCAGGTCATGATCCTGGAGTCCTGGGATCGAGTCCCACGTCGGGCTCCCTGCTCAACGGGGGGTCTGCTTCTCCCTCTGACCCTCTTCTCTCTCGTGCTCTCTCTCATTCTCTCTCTATCAAATAAATAAATAAAATCTTTAAAAAAAAAAAAAAAAAACAACCACTAGTTCTGCCTGTTGAATTGAAGGGTATGTTTCTGAATGTAGACTCTGATGATGGGTATTTAGCAAATGTTTGTTGATTTCAGCTTATAATAATGTAAGTGAAGGGGAATCTTAGCAATCATCTATTTTAAAACCCTCATTTTACAGATGAAGAAACTGAAGTCCATAAACATTAGGCAACTTGCCCCAGGTTACACATCTAATAACCATTAGCGTCAAACTAAAACTCAGGCATCTTTTTTTTTTTTTTAAAGGTATTTATTTATTGAGAGAGAGAGAATGACAGAGAGAGAGCATGAGAGGGTGGAGGGTCAGAGGGAGAAGCAGACTCCCTGCTGAGCAGGGAGCCCGATGCAGGACTCGATCCCGGGACTCCAGGATCATGACCTGAGCCGAAGGCAGTCACCTAACCAACTGAGCCACCCAGGCGCCCTAAAACTCAGGCATCTTAATTACCAGATATACTTTGCTATTATTCAAGCAGAGTGATAAAAGAGAATCTATCAGAGCTGAAAGTACAAAGGAATATTAGGAATACTATATACAAAGTTCCTCTACAATGGAAGAGATGTGACAAGGATTTGTATAAAACATGGTGGAATGACAGAAACTGGTCATTTTCTTCTCTCTTTTTTTTAAAGATCTATTTATTTATTTGGTGGGGGGGAGGGAGGGCAGAGGGAGAGGGAGAGTCTTAAAAAAATCTTAAAAAAAAACAACTCCCTAACAAAAGATTTAAATCCATTTATTTTAATGAACTCTACCTTAGCAATCTTTTTTTTTTTTTTTAAGACTTTTATTTATTTATTTGACAGAGATACAGCAAGAGCGGGAACACAAGCAGGGGGAGTGGGAGAGGGAGAAGCAGGCTTCCCGCCGAGCATGGAGTCCGATGTGGGGCTCCATCCCAGGACCCTGGGATCATGACCTGAGCCGAAGGCAGATGCTTAACCGACTGAGCCACCCAGGGGCCCCACCTTAGCAATCTTTTATATGTAATTTTATTTTTTAACATTTTTATACTGAATTTTTACATGGTAAAAAAGATTTCAACTTCTGGTAGTGCACTATCCCCATCAGAGTCTAACAAATTACTAATATCACCTGTGAAAGCCATGGGGGCAGGAACAGGTTTCATTAACAACCCTGCAGTCATTTCCTCATACATAAATACTTAATATACATTGTGACAATGAGCATCAACTGGAGGAAGAAAATGTTAAGTGCAGAATACCATATTTGAAATCTAACCCAAACATAGTTTATTCAGAAGTCAGATTTCTGATTATTACCTAGACCACTGTCAAGAACCAGAAATAAGCAAGAAAAGCATCTAACCAACTATCATAAAGTAAGAAGGCTTTAGGTCTTCTTTAAAACCTATGACTAAGTCATTTTATTTCATACACAGTTCTAATATATTTAGAAGATGGAGTCTCCCAGTCTACGGAAGAAAAAAAGCAACAAGTAAGAAAGCAGGGAGGGGGAGCTGAACCCTGCGACGCCGTGTTTGGGTCAACACTGAAGAGTGGCTGCTAACTTCTCTGTCATCTCCCTCTCTATCAAAAGCCCAGCTGAGTCAGAAGGCATGTGCGAAATACTCTATGTTAAAATAAACCGAGAATGCCCCAGTACAAGTAACATTTGTTATGAAGGCAGAATCATCCCGACTAACTTATAACTTAAATTGTGTTCAGCATGTTCTGCTTCAAAATCCGTTTTACCAAGATCTCCATGAAAAAAAGACGGCTTAAAATGAAATCTCCGTATTTAGGCAAAAAGGAGCAACAATTCCACCACAAGGATGTTCTTTGTAACACTATTCAAAATAGCAAAAAATTGTGGAGTACCACCTAAATGTCTAAAATGAATAATTAAAAATTTCCCCAAAATACTATTTAGCTATTTTAAAATGCCATAATTCAATATTTATTAATATGAAAAGATATTAATGGCACAGTTACATAAAAAAGGCAGGTCATAAAACTTGATTACAGTATAATGTTATTGGAAAAAGTTATGTACATTTGTAAAAAAAAAAAAGTAACTGGAGAACTGCAGGGATAGTCATCAAGGTTAAGAGCAGATTTTTTTAGGATATAGGATTTTAAGTGTTAGTTTTCTTTTTTTCTTCCCTATATTTTCTCACTTTTTTACTAGTGAGTACATATTATTTCTGATAAGAAATGCTGTTTTGTAAAATAACTGGAATGATTTAAAAATTGCCCAAAAGATCAATTTAAATAACATCCTCTAAAAATATCCTATGAACAAACCAAAGTTTTAACCTGATGGTATCTTAAGCAAAGAACATAACAGGGCCAGTCTTTCTCAAAATTATTATTTTTTTTTAAAGATTTTATTTATTTATTTGAGAGAGAGAGAATGAGAGACAGCACAAGAGGGAAGAGGGTCAGAGGGAGAAGCAGACCCCCCGCTGAGCAGGGAGCCCATGCAGGACTCGATCCAGGGACTCCAGGATCATGACCTGAGCTGAAGGCAGTCGCTTAACCAACTGAGCCACCCAGGCGCCCCCTTCTCAAAATTATTAAGTAAAGACTCCTCTTTCTCTATGTCTTTATCTTCCCCTTGTAGTGCCCATCCCCACTAGACCAGAGCCCTTCTGCAGACTGCCCTTATCTAGCAAAATCCATGATCCTCAAAGGATGTGAATCACATTATACCATAAGGGAGAAGGTTATTCACAAAACATAAGCATTTTACTAGGGAATCAAAGACTTAAGCCAAAGAAATTTAGGCTCTATTAGGCACTTTTTAGCTAGCTGGCTGGAATTATAAGAAGATAAAAGAATCTTCTACATATTCTAAACTTCCATTACATAGGTTGACACCCACCCTTGTTAGCTGTGATGCCAATGCCTAAAAGAAAACTATTCCACTGCTAAGGTTCCAGCCCTGAAAAGTCAGATTTTCATAATTTTGGTATATAAAAGCATGGTTAAAATCAGAAAAAAACCTCTACCAAACTATTCAAGTTCAAGAAATGAAAATGCCAGTGGAGGGCTAGAAAATGAAATCTTTTTTCAGGACAGTTTCTCTGAGTAGCTAAAAAGAATCTTTAGATATTATTCCTTCCCTAACCTCTAACTCCCCAAAAGTTTGTTCTTTCTGTTCCAAACGGCTTATATTCCAACAAGAATCACAAACAATACTCCAACGTTTCAGCGTGGTCACCACAGGATTCCATCAACAGCAGGTGCCAAAACTACATGCTTGTCGGGCAGCCATCTGTCACCAAAACCTCAATGGGTCAGGGCTTGGCACTATTACCCTAACAAATCAACCCCCCCCGCCCCCCAATCTCCTAAACCCAGCTCTGAATCTGCAATATAACATTCTGCTACTCATGGAGATTTTCCCATGATCAGCCCACCTAGACCAAGAGGGAAATGTCCTTTTCTCTTCCCTGCTTCAGTTGCTTTATTCACCTTGGAACTAGTATAAACATGATTCCTAGTTCTTTCATAATTCTATTTTTTAAAGAAGTACATCCTGGTAAAACCAGTTTATTCAAGAATTTAAAACTGCTAGCTATGTATACAAAACTATGAACTCTATCAGAACAGTGGTAAAAAATCAGTAATAATTCCAACTTTTTATGATATCACTTTGGAAAATAACAATTCCCTATTAATTTCAGTGTTTAAAAAAGTTCCAATCTGGGGCGCCTGGGTGGCTCAGTCTGTTAAGACTCCAACTCTTGATTTTGGCTCAGGTCATAATCTCACCGTCTTGGGATCAAGCTGTGCTCTGTGCTCAGCGTGGAGTCTGCTTGAGATTCTCTCCTTCTCCCTCAGACCTCCCCCTCCCTCTCAAAAAAAAAAAAGTTCCAATCTATTTATGAAAGAACCAAAAAGTATGATATTTATTTATTTTGCCAAAACTCATGCTAATCTAACAAATACAGTTTACATATTTACCACCACAAATAAGGAACAAAAGTCTGGAACACATAATCTATAACAAACTACTATAGATAAGGTGTCCATAAATTACATCACATCAAAGAGTTTTTGTTCTCTTATTATTCCCCCTAGGTATTGCAGATGAGTTTTTAAGGAAGAAGAGTCCTTTGCCAAATGCTAAATTAAAAAAAAAAAAGTTCAGGGGCGCCTGGGTGGCTCAGTGATTAAGCATCTGCCTTCGGCTCAGGTCGTGATTGGGATCGAGCCCCGCATTGGGCTCCCTGCTCAGTGGGAAGCCTGCTTCTCCCTCTCCCACTCCCCCTGCTTGTGTTTCCTCTCTCGCTGTGTGTGTCTCTGTCAAATAAATAAATAAAACATTAAAAAAAAAAAAAGTTCAGCAAAAGAGTTGAATGGATAAATATTTCAAAACTATTTTAAATGTCATGTTGTTAGTACTTTCACTTAAAATGATCTAAATGTTAAGTATATCAATAAACCAGAATAATCATCACTAGAAACTAACCTGTTAACCTACAGAAGAATTCACTCCCACAAATCTAAGTGAAAAAATGATCAAGTGATAAAGTCAGATGTTCATTTTAATTTAAATGAATTTTTCATTTAAGATACATCTGAAGAGGGGCGCCTGGGTGGCTCAGTCGGTTAAGCATCTGCCTTTGGCTCAGGTCATGATCCCAGGGTCCCGGGTTGGAGCCCTGCATCGGGCTCTCTGCTCAGCGGAGAGCTGTTTCTCCCTCTGCCTGCAGCTTCCCCTGCTTGTGCTCTCTCTCCCCTCTTTCTCTGCCAAATAAAATCTTAAAAAAAAAAAAAAAAGAAAAAGAAAAAGAAAATACATCTGAAGGCCTCAAAGGTAAAAAAAAAAAAAAAAAATGCAGGATACAAGATGAATGACCATCTTCTATGTCTAGTTTGGGGATCTTCAACACAGCTGTATTAGAAGATGGCTTTAACCTTGTGGTTCACGTGAAACTACCTGACTCCCTTATACCACTATTGAGCACCTTTATAACAGAAGAGTCTACAAAGATTTAGTACATCTTCCCATGTAAAGTTATCATGCTTATTAACCCAGCAGACTGCTGAAAGGCATTATTTTTAAACAAAAGTTTTACTTCAGTGCACTTCAATGTAAAAATGACAAACCACAACTGAGTATGGTAATTTTCACTATGAATAATCTCAGGGTATGGAAAGAAGTGATCAACAAGACCAACAGCATTGTGAATACTTGGAAGAGTAGTTTAACAAAGCACTCTTACACAACCTAAAATAATCTTAAGTCAGAATC
This sequence comes from Mirounga angustirostris, assembly GCF_029215605.1. Lineage (NCBI taxonomy): Eukaryota > Metazoa > Chordata > Mammalia > Carnivora > Phocidae > Mirounga > Mirounga angustirostris. The sequence goes on from NW_026991720.1 coordinate 43,879,579, forward strand.
ACAATTCAATGAGCCATGCACTTTTAATCCTTTACACCTGTAAGTAAAATCTTAAACTGGAGAATAAAGTGGTTGATTAATCCATCCTGGGGGAAATCTTATGTAATTATAGCCTCTGAAACACTTGATATGCTGATTAAAGAAACAGCAGTCTCTAGAACATTCTAAGAATTAATGAATGTAACGCACTCACTTTCCAAAACAAATGGATTTTGAAGGGTTAAGAAAGCAGAGTTGTAGGACATCTAAAATGACAGGAGGGGCGCCTGGCTGGCTGAGTCACAAGAGCATGCGACTCTTGATCTCAGGGTTTTGAGTTCAAGTCCCATGTTGGGTGTACAGATTACCAAAAAAATAAACTTAAAGAAAATAAAAAGACACTGATTTGCAGCAGCGAGGAATATCCTTAAGAACAAACATAACATATATTGGAAATTTTGGTACACTTTATAATACTCTTCCATCTGGCAAAATCAATATTTTATAAAAACTAAGAGAAAAAGCAGGGCAATCAAAAAATGAAAAAAATATAGCTCAACTATTTTCCTATCTTTTCCAATACTATTACACATCCATTTAACAAATTAGGTCTCTGGCAAAAGTTTCATTTTTTTTGACCGAACTGACCTGTCAATTTTGTCAACCAACTCAGTGGGAGAGTGTTTCATTCATTTGCTCTGTTGTCTGAGTGGAATGGCTGTGCTACCATTCCCTACACCCAACCTGGCTATATTGCAGAGGGTTTCCAATGAAGGTTTTTCAGATTATACACTCATCCAACCTTAACTCTCTTTACAGTCCAGAAATTATTTTATTATCTATCCAACAAACCTTCATTAGAGGAATAATAGAAAATTAACAGATTACCAGTAAGCCAAAATTTTTCTGAGAAATAATGCAAGTTCTACTAAAATTAAATGTTTGACTCTTGTAAAAGCTAGAGAATACTCAATATCAATCTAAAAATCACCCTTTTACTGACTGCATTTTGACTTTGACTAGATACAGCAAATTCTTGTTTGATTTGCAATACGAGGTTCTTAGGTCTTCATTCTCTGCCTCGAGGTAAGTGTAATTTTTAAAAGCTGCTTTCTTTCAGTCAGCAGTAAGAAAATAACCGATTGGGAATGCAAACTGGTGCAGCCACTGTGGAAAACAGTATGGAGCTTTCTCAAAAAATTAAAAATAGAACTACGATATGATTTAGTAATCACATTACTGGGTATTTACCCAAATAATACAAAAACACTAATTTGAAAGAATATATGCACACCTATGTTTATTGCAGCATTACAACAGCCAAGTTATGGAAGCAATATTGATAGATGAATGGATAAAGTGTGGTACATATATAATGGGATATTATTTAGCCATAAAAAAGAATGAAATCTTGCCATTTGCAAAACATGGACAGAGCTAAAGTGTATAATAAGTGAAATAAATCAGACTGAGAAAGACAAATACCATATGATTTCACTCATATGTGGAATTTAAGAAACAAAAAGAACAAAGGGGAAAATAAGACAAAACAAGAAGCAGACTCTTAACTATAGTTGAGAACAAACTGATGGTTACCAAAGTGGAGGGGGGTGGGTGGATGGATAAAATAGGTGATGAGAATTTCACTATATTATACATCGGAAATAATATAACACCATATATTAACTATACTGGAATTAAAATTAAAAACTTTAAAGAAAAATAAAAGAACCTATGCTAGATTTTTCATCTTTCAATGCACTGTGGCAGAATCCTTTACATTTTCTTCCATTCTATCAGCAACACAGATGAACAGACACTATTCAACAAGTATATTTATTAAAAAATAATTGCCCTGTTCTCTGTGAAACATCATGTGGATTACAAAAACAAAAAACAAAAACCAACAAGGTATGTATTTTCCCTTTCTACTAAGAGCGTACAACCTAAAAGTGCTATTAAAAGAGAAACGACTGATTACAAAGACTAGGAACATCTGGGTTTCAGCGTTAGTGCTCAGTCTCTCCTTAACCAAAATTTCGTTAGGCTCCTCGGAACTCTCTTCTCCACTAGGGCCTGACTTGTTGGGCTTCCTTGTTCCTCTCTGCATTATCTAATTTTAGCAAGAATCCTTTTAGCTGGGTATAGCTAGAAACCCCCTTTACCCCTGATGTAGTAATTTTCCATCCATTGACATCCCCCCCCCTTTGACCATAAATGTCTCCTTTTCCTTGTATTCAGAGTTGAGCCCATGTGCTCGCTTTGGCAGCACATATACAGAGTCGAGACCAGTTCTTTTTTTTCTTTTTTAACACATTTTGTTTTTTTTGGGGGGGGGTAAGATTTTTTAAAATTACTTATTTTTGCCAGAGAGAGAGAGAGCATCCAGGCGTCTCGAGTTGAGTCCAGTTCTATACTGAGGTCTCTCTTCCCCTATTAAAATTGCTTTAACTATTGTCAAGTTCTGGTTTTCTGATAGCACCAAACTAGTTAATTGTTCTTAAGTTGCTTAACCTTTTTGGGTTTCAGTTTACTCATCTGTAAATTGAAGGGAGATGGGAATAAAATAAACTCTAGGTACCCTTGCCAGGTCTAAAATTCTCATGAAGAAGGGCACCTGGATGGCTCAGTTGTTAAGCGTCTGCCTTCGGCTCAGGTCATGGTCCCAGGGTCCTGGGATGGAGCCCCACATCGGGTTCCCTGCTGGGCGGGAAGAGTGTTTCTCCCTCTCCCACTCCCCCTGCTTGTGTTCCCTCTTTCGCTGTCTCTCTCTGTCAAATAAATAAGTAGAATCTTAAAAAAAAAAAAAATTCTCATGAAGAAATCTGGTAGAGGAAAATGAGGTACAGAAAAATTAAGCGATTTGGACTTGCTGGAGGTCGTGGGAGCTGTGAGGCCAGGATGTCATCCAGGTTTCCTGATTCCCAGCACAGTGTTCATTTAACAAAACATTTGTCTTTACCTCAATGCTGAAACCAAAAGCCTAACAAATCCAGTGAAATGCCATGGCATCCAGCGTGCTACTTCAGCTGAAAGTGCCTCCTTCATCTTACAATCTGTTGTTCAGCTTTCTTTAATCTCTAAGCAACATTACATTTGTTTCCTAAAATCATTTTTCCTTCTGGGAATATACGTGATACTACTTTTGACAATAAAACTAGTATAAAACATAATCTTGAATGTAGATGACAGTAAAAAGTAAAAGATTTTATCCTCTCTCCCACCAATATCTCCTTTTTTATTTTATTTATTTGAGAAAGAGAGAATGAGACAGAGAGAGAGCATAAGAGGGGGGAGGGGCAGAGGGAGAAGCAGACTCCCTGCTGAGCAGGGAGCTGGATGATGAGGGATGATGCAGACTCCATCCTGGGACTGGGACCGGATCCTGGGACTCCAGGATAATGACCTGAGCTGAAGGCAGTCGCTTAACCAACTGAGCCACCCAAGCACCCCTTCCTTCTTATTTTTTTTTAAAAGTCCCAGTTTGGTTTGGAAGTGGGCCCTACTTCTTTATCCTAAAAGACTCCTAAATGCCATATGGCTCAGCAGAATGTACACCTATGATGCCAGAAGCAATTCTACATCTGACTCCAGGACTGTTTTGCAGTGTGATCTCAGCAAGATCAATTTACTTCCTCCAAGTTTCAATTACTTTACCCATATCTAAAGTGAGTTATAAAGTGATAATTAAGATCAAAGATGTGTAGTTTTAAAGTACTAAAAATCTTTAAAAAACAAAACAAACAAGGAAAAAAAGAAACCAAAAAAAACCAGACTCTTATCTACAGAGAACAAACTGGTGGCTACCAGAGGGAAGGTGGGTGGGGGGATGGGTGAAATAGGTGAAGGGGATTAAGAGTACACCTATTTGGTGAGCACTGAGTAATGTAGAGAATTGTTCAATCACCGTATTGGACACCTGAAACTAATATAACACTATGTTAATTACACTTAAATTAAAAATTTAAAAAGTATTAAAAATCGAATGAACACGGTGTTTGCATGCCATGATACAATCTCAAATATCCACCCTCTTCTAAATATAGGGCCACATTTTAAAAACTTATATTCTATTGCTGCTGCTTGGAATTTTTTAAAACCACACTAAATAACGCCACTTCCTCTTCGGTGTCTTTTTATGCCATTTTCCCTTGAGAGACAAGGAACAAAGTACCTACTTTAAAGTTAAGCAATGGGGCGCCTGGGTGGCTCAGTCGTTAAGCGTCTGCCTTCGGCTCAGGTCATGATCCCAGGGTCCTGGGATCGAGTCCCACATCGGGCTCCTGACTCAGCGGGGAGTCTGCTTCTTCCTCTCCCTCTCCCACTGCTCATGCTCGCTCTCTCTCTCTATCTCTGTGTCTCAAATGAATAAATAAAATCTTTAAAAAAAATAGTAATAAAGTTAAGCAATGGTTAGAACACACAGAATCACAACCATCTTTTCACTCCACTTTCCGGTTATCCTCTAACGGATTTAAATTTTGCTAGTAAAAGTCTAGAATGTTATGTTTTCTGTGAAACGCAAGAAACGAAATGCTACATTACCTGGTAGTGCTAGTCAGTATTTTTAACACATTTCAATTTCCTGTTCACTCGCACATTATGACATCATTGCCTTCCAGTGTTTGGGCTCATTAAATAATTGTTTCTATTTTGTTCCCTTACCTCCAATGTATATACTGCAAACGTTCCATTGTTCCCATTCACTATTTCAGTGAAGAAGTGCAATAAAAATGACTTTGTATTTGCACACTCCTTTGCCCGGTAAATACACTTTCTCTTATCGCAACTGAACTGGAAAGGTCAATTTCTCACCAAAAGGCAAGATCTCGACAAGATCAAATAGCAGAAGCAAGGCCCAGTGGGAAGGGGGGAGGAGTCAATACACCACCCAAACACGACGGATTCTAGGGCTTCCACAGATAAACAAAGGAAGTTGATTTTCCCACGACGCCGCCTGGGCTCCAACCAACCCTAAGCATTTGTGTGGAAGCCAACTGAGCTCATTACCTTGAAAACGCAGTCCAAGTGCTGAATTTTTCTAAAGGCTCCCATTATAGGTGGACACCCACCAGAAAGTCAATGGAGGCAGAGATGAGTAAGAACTGAGTGGGGCTGACCTTCGATTCCTCCTCCCACTCCACCGAAGAACCTGAACACCTACCAACCCCAACATACCAACACAGAGCTACTCCGCCGCTCAAAACACAATTTCAGGGGCAGCAGAAAGAAGGGAGTATGGGTAATGGGCTTCAGGTGCGGCGAGTGCGAGGAGCAGGTGTGAAGTTCAGAAAAGCCAAGGGCGCTTAGGGCAGCACCGAGCCGACCTGAGGGGAGTGGGCACCGGCTGCGCGCGACCGCACGAACGGCCGGGGGCGTGTTCGAACCCCTTCCTCACCTGGCAGCCCTTCTTGTGATGAAAGCCGACCACCACGATGTGCAGTACGGGCCCCCGGGGGGCGCCATCGCCTCCCCGCCCGGCCTTCTCCATGTGCTGCCGCCGCGGGCCCGCAAGCCGACGACTTCAACCGCCAAGGGCGGCGGGCCCGGCGACCCCGCGGTCCCCAGGAGGACGGCGAGCGGCGAGTTTCAGGTGTCAGCGAGGGCGCCGCATAAGGGCCGCGCAGGGGACCCGGAGGAGGCCGAGGCTCCCGCAGCTCCGCGCCGTCCCCCACGGCCGCGGCCGCGCTTCCCTCATCCGCTTCCGCTGCTTCCGGGCTGTCACCTGATGCGGCGGCCGCCGCCAGCGAGGAGGGGCGGGACAGGACCCGGAGGGAACCTGACGGGGCGGGGCCTGGGCGTGGGGCGGGGTCCTAGGGGCGTGGACACGGGGCCGGGGGCGGGGCCTGCGGGGACACATGGCGCCTCTATCCCCTGCCTCTTCCGTGCGACCCTAACTCGCTTTCTCCTTTGCCCTCTCTTTTTCCTCCTTAAAATCCCCGCCCCTTCCCTCCTCTTTCTTTAGCTTTCCTCTTTTTTTTTTAACGTCTTTTCTTGTTCACTCCCCTTTATCCAATTCCTTCATCCATTTCCTTCGCCTCTCTGGCCTTGGTAACAGGGAGTCATACTGGTGGGGCTCTATATCTGTGTATTCAATCTTTAAATTACTTCCCCAGGTTTTTTCTTTTGCTTCGTTCTAGGGTTCTTTTTTTTTTTCTTATTTAAGTATTATGTATAGGAGTTTGGAAGCGTTTCAAGACCTGAAGTAAAATATCCTTAACAATAAAGGAAGTTTACAAGGAGACCTGTAAATGATTATTCTAGTCCTGATGTTTAAAAATATATATATTATTTTCATTCTGTCTTTTTCTGGCTTTAGTACTGCGGTCAGTACAAAATAAATTTGATTTGTTGTCAACAGTATTTTTAATGTCCTAACTAATTGTACTACTTCAACTTTATTTTTAAAGACTAAAGGATAGGTGCCTGCTTCAAATAGAGTTCGAGATTACTGCTATAATTGGCTGTGAAGTTTACCATTACTGGTTGCATATCCCTTAGCTTAGACACCTTAGCAGTTATTTTACATTCCTGGCCTTGTAATTTAAGGACTTGCATTCTAATTGAAGTATAGCTGAGAAAAACAGTAGGCTTCCTATAAACCAGTTTAGTTTCTATGATTCAGTAGAAGTGTTTTAATGCTAATAAAAATATTGTAGAAAATTTTCAAGATGTTGCTACCATTTCTTTACTATATTACAAAATTCTTGGTGTTGGTTCAGAACTGTGTGTGAAACTATGTTATTCCCTGTATGCAGAATATCTTACTGTTTTCTTCCATCTGCCTCAATATTTTCCACAATTGGCATAGCCAAAATTAAAGTGTAATAGAACAGTCATTTTAAAAAGATGTAAGGGTAGGGCATCTGGGTGACTCAGTTAAGTATCTGCCTTCAGCTCAGGTCATGATCTCAAGGTCCTGTGACTGAGCCCAGCATCCGGCTCCCTGCTCAGCGGGAAGCCTGCTTCTCCCTCTCTGCCTGCTGCTCCCCCTTCTTGTGCTCTCTCTCTCTCTGTCAAGTAAATAAATAAAATCTCTTTTTAAAAAACTTTATATCTACAGTGAACACCAATTATTTAGTTCATTGTGCAGGAAACCCAGTTACAGCTTTATAAAAATCTGTAACACTTTGCATCCTAGACCTTCCAACTAAGATTAAATCATCTATTCATAACTATTATGTTGCTTAAATGCTTAAAAAGTATATTATTGGGAAAATTGGAAGAGAAAGTAAGCAAGGGAATTTCCAGAATTTTTTCCATCTCTAAATATACAGACTGGTCCATTTAGCAGTATAGAATGACAACCTTTACATTGTTTTTTAAAAAAAGATTTTATTTATTTGAGAAAGAGATAGCAAGAGAGAGTATGAGCAGGAGGTGGGGAGAGGAAGAAGCAGACTCCCTGCTGAGCAGGGAGCCGACATGGGGCTTGATCTCAGGAGGATCATGACCTGAGCTGAAGAAAGACGCTTAGCTGACCCAGGTGCCCCTTACACTGGTTTTTAAATGAGTTGTATTAATATAGAATAAAGTCACGAACAAGATACTGTCTTTAAGGACAAATAGCTATTGAGAAAAAAGTAGAAATTTCTCCTTTATTTTAACCAACTGAGCCACCCAGGCACCCGCTAAATTTCTCCTTTATTTTAAAGTGTTGGAAGATTACCAAGATTGTAAATAATTTGAGATAACAGAATACTGGCTGAACATTATTTTGAAAGGAAACTTTTGCATGTATTTTTATGATGACATTTATCTCCAGGGAAAAAAATTAGAAATGCTTTTCTGAACACATAATAAGTTGAAGAGCCTCTTCTAGTTACATATATTTTATGATGAATTATAGATTCTATTTTATGTCAGCTCTGTAAGTAAGAGCTAAGGGGAGAAAAACCCTGGAGACACAGAGCAATGACATGTTTTCAAGTTCATTAAAAATGAAGTCTCCATCTGGAATTGGACTGTTGTTTCTTTTTGCACCTTGCCTAAGGAGAGAACGTGATAAAATAAAACCACTCCAAGCAATCCCCATTAACTCTACTGTGTAAATGAACTACATCTCCTTTTTCAGAATATAAATAGACTTTTTTCTTTATCAATAGTATGAAATTGCTAATGGAAAACAAAGTGTTGACTTCCTCAAATTATGTTTTTCCTGAATTTTAAAGTCTATCAAGTAGCGACAGTGCTTTGAATTTGGTCCCTACTCTCCTTATTGGTGTGGTAAAAATAAAACAAGAATAGAAATAGAAAAGAAAACCAGGGAAAGAAAAGGGCTTCACAAACAAATTTGGCATTACTCTGTCTTTAGAATCTTAAGAAGATTAAGGAGAATATTGATGGGGATGAATAAATAGTGAGAATCAATTTAAAGAACATTTATTAGGCCCTACAGTACACCTGGAACTATGGTAGGCACAGTGCATCAAAAGAAATTGGCTCACTTGGTTAAGCATCTGTCTTTGGCTCAGGTCATGATCCCAGAGTCCTGGGATCGAGTCCCTCATTGGGCTCCTTGCTCAGTGGAGAGCCTATTTCTCCCTCTGCCTACCTCTCCCCCTGCTTGTGTGCTCTCGCTCTCTTCTTGCACAAATAAATAAATAAAATCTTTTTAAAAATTTAAAAAAATTGTTGCCTGGTCTATGTCTGGTTATAAAACAAGATAAATGTGAAACCAGCTAGCAATGCTAGCTTTGTAGCACCTACTCTAAGCCAACCATCATGTTAATAAGTATTAGGAAATAAAGATAAACAAGCAATAAAAGCTTACATTTAATGGATAAGCACTGTGTCAGTCTGCTAGCCACTTTTCATGGATTATTTCATTTAATCTTCAGAACAATCCTAAAGTAGATACTATTATCCTCATTTTTTTCCAGTGGGTATATTGACACTTAGAAAGGTTAAATAACTTGCTGAAGGTCAAATAACTAGAAGGAATTGTGGTAGGGATAGGATTCGAACCAAAGTCATTTAACTTCAGAACCAATGAATGTAACTGCTGTACTCCAAAATTCTTGACATTGAGGAACTTACAGTCTTTGGGGAGGGAGGTAACCCCCTGTAAAGATAATTATAGGAGAATACATTGAGAGCATTTTGAAAACTATTAACATTGTTGTGAAACAATGAGAGAGCCTACCAAGTCTGCAGGTCAGAGAAGCTTCACAGAGGTGGTCACATTTGAGCAGGTCTTGGAGGATGAACAGGATTTTACCAGAACTTGAGGCCAGAGCATCTGAAGTGCAATAAAGTAAAATCACTAAGGACTGAGGTTAAAGGAAAACATTTGGGAAGGGAAGAGTTTTATGCCAAAGTTAGAGGTTGAAATAAAAGTGCAGCAAAAGAGGTTTGGTGGTGGGCGTATGCTGATTGCACATGGTGTTCCCTCTGCTTGGAATGCTGTTCCTGCAGCCTTTCTGCCTATCCAATTCTTATTTATCTTTCAAGACTAGACTTCTGTCAATTCCTTTGTGAAACTTCCCAAACTGTCTATGTGGGCAAGTTATCTAACCTCTCTGAGCATGAATGTTCCATTTGAACACCTGTCTCACAGGATAGTCATAAAAATTAGGTTTAAGTGTATCTGTAAGTTTTCTGGCACATAGTAGATGCTCAATATTTATGAAATGCATAAAAAGCCAGAATTGGCTTGGTGTTTAGAAGGCTGAACCCTAAGAAGTTTTGAACTGAAGGAGCCATCTGTTAGGACTTCTGAACCTTCTTACATTTTCCTTAAATCATACCAAGGATCTCTAGTTCTCTGAGGTTCCTGAAGCTAAGAGGTCTTTTGCTTTATATATTAAATTTTATATGCCTTGTACATAATGTTCGTTAGTAGTCTTTCTCCCCCATTCATCCTTAAGTTCCTACAAGGGCAGAAGATGTAGTTCTGTTTTGTACACTGTTTTATACTCAGCAAAAATGCCAAATAGTGTGTAACTAACGTCTATTTGTTCAATGAATGAATGATGGATGCATTGCAACTTTCTGGTCTCCTGTTTAGACTCTTCGCCTTTAAATTCCTGGAATACAAATATAAAACAGATTTAAGGCAGAGAAGTTGCTTTCTATTCTTTTCAAAACAGAAGTGCAAAAGCAGGTTTCCTAAGTGTGATGACATTAACAGAGAGTGACATCTGCTGGTTGCTTGTTAGACAAGACAGTTAAGTGTTAAAAAGTGAATAATAAAGTGTAATAAATTAGACTCCTAGATATGACAAGGTAAGAATGATAAAATAAGGTAGTAGAAATAAAAAGAAAACGTGTTTTAAATTTCCACCCTAGAAAAATTAAAAAAAAAAAATGCTGGTTGTGGGTTTTCAATTCACTGGACTTTTAAAAGAAGCAGTAGATTCTTTCTCTCTCTCTTCTTTAAGTAGGCTCCCTATCCAGCGTGGAGCCCAACGATGGGCTTGAACCCACAACCCGAGATCAAGATCTGAGCTGATATCAAGAGTCCAAGGCTTAACCGACTGAGCCACTCAGGCTCCCCAGGAGGAGATTCTTTCAAAAATGGTTTTTACAAAAACTGCAACACAGCCAACTGGTGGCGGAGAAAATGAATTGATTCGGTCTGAAAAAAGATCCTGACTTGAGATGAGATGCAACTTCAAAGGGGGCAATAAGACGACTAAAAGGTTGCCGTATTTTGCAAAACCTTCCGGGTTACAGGAAGACTTTATTCCCAAAGCAGGATCCCTCTAAAGTCTGTCGGAAACTGCCTGGGGAAAGCCGGTAACTGCCGACACCGCACATTGTTCAGAGGACAGAACTACTTACTGAGGGCTCAGGGCCCGGGAAAGAAGCAACTGAGAGCGACTCTCGCGGACTGGTTGGATCGCACGTTCGGCCTCAGATTGGTCGAGCCTGCCTGGGCTGCGGGAAAGAGGGGGGAGCGGAAGCGCGCTCTTTCAAACTCGCCGGGCAAACGTCGCTGCTGGTAGGCCACTTCCGGCGTAGCCATGGCGGCTAACGCTACTACTAACCCGTCGCAGCTGCTGCCTCTAGGTAATCGTAGGGAGGGGGACCGGAGCGTTCAGGTTAAGTGTTGGGGGCCAAGGGGCTGCGGCTGAAGTAGCCCTTAGCCGAGTGTTGGAGAAATGTGTGGATGACGTGCTTTACCCCTCCGCGGCTCGTCTCTGGGCCCCCAAGTCTCTGTGGCCCCGGGCCGCCCATGCCTTTTCAGCGTGGTAGGGTTCCTTGAGGCGGGGACCTGTGACTCGCCAACCAAACCGTCACCCGAAAAGGTCCACACGTAGTAAATGCGTCTTCGGCCTTCTTTGTTGTGGGCTCGCCTCTACAGTCATGGGTAGCACCCCCACTCCACCTGGCATTTAAGTTCTCCAGATTAGACCCTGTCGTATGTCTGACTGGTTATTGAGAGAAGCACCGGCACCTGGAAGGACCCTAAAGGAGAGATCTGGAAACTGGTTTTGTTATTCAGCAGTTACCGAGCCTCTATGCACTAGACACATGGCTGGGCTGGGCACTATTCGACAAATTTAAATCACACCCATTGCCTTCAGATAGCACGCAAACCATTGGAGGAGGTAGAACACTGGACAAGTAAACATCATGCCAAATAATTGCTAAGCCAGCTAAAGAAATGTTCAAACTGCTGTCAGAACACAGAGATAGTAAAGAAGATGAAGTGATAGTGAAGATGGCTGTGCCTGTCTCTTCCAGTATTTTGTAGCTGAAGAGTTGATTGAGTTATTGGAGGTGCCGTGACTTAAAAGTTTTCATTCCTTCGTTCCACAAACTCTTTTTGAATGCTTGGTATATGCCAGGCATTGACCGTTGAGGATATAGTCATGGGAAAACAACCACAGTCTCTGCTCTCATGGAGCTTAGACTCTGAGGGGAGGGGGTTCATATGTTAATCAAATAACCTAAAAATGACATAAAACCACAATCGTGATAAATTTCAACAAAGGAGAGGTAAGTGGTAAACAAAATTTTTGTTAATTATGCAACAGGGATATGTACTGTAAGATCTAAAGTTTTTGAATGAATACTTTTGCTGGTTTATCTTTTACCATATGCAAGTAACAAGTGCCAGTAGGCACTCAAATATTTGTTGAAGTAATGAATAGGTAAAATAATCTTTTTCCTCTCCCCATTCTCTCTCTCTCTCTCTCTTTTTTTTTTAAAATATATATAGAGCTTGTGGACAAATGTATAGGATCAAGAATTCACATTGTGATGAAGAGTGATAAAGAAATTGTTGGAACACTTTTGGGATTTGATGACTTTGTCAGTATCCTTTTAAAAGGTGGTGGTGGTATGGGTTTTTCTTCAGTATTTAAGAACAGAAATAATATTGACAGTACTTACTGATTATTATAATGAAAATTTATTCTCAGCATGATAGCGTTCTAAGAGGTGTGTATACTGAAAGAAGATAAAAGTTTCTACCAAATACAAGTATTCTGTATTTGAGCCATTGTGTTAAACACTGTAATAACACTGAATAAAGGTAGAAACCAGAGTAAATTCAACCTTAACACCAAATTTCAGATATGGTACTGGAGGATGTCACTGAATTGTGAGTACTGTTAAAAATTAAAGAAATGGTGGGGGGGGATCTCTCTTTAAGTCAATTTTAGTATTAATGAGTTTCAAATGATTTATGAAGAAGCATTGCTTGTTGGAAATACCTTAGAGATAGAAATTTTATCTACGGACGCTGGTAAAATTGGATCCTGCAGTGATTACCATGATGTAATTATTAATGAATTGTTAGGAAGTTAATGGAGACAGAGCTTTAAGACAAAAACTAAAAACAGCCAAGGCTGTTTGGGCTCAGGCAAATCAAGGTACTGATAGAACATTTCACTGTGTAGCATAAAATATAAACGATGGCTCCATTATATTAGTTTTATTTTTATTTTTATATTTTACTTATTTATTTGATAGAGAGAGACACAGCGAGAGCGGGAACACAAGCAGGGGGAGTGGGAGAGGGAGAAGCAGGCTTCCCGCCGAGCAGGGAGCCCGATGTGGGGCTCGATCCCAGGACCTGGGATCATGACCTGAACCGAAGGCAGACGCTCAACGACTGAGCCACCCAGGTGCCCCCCATTATATTAGTTTTAAAGATCATAACCAGTGTCTGCTTTCAAAATTGAGTTGATTACAGATTTGTTTAATGGATAGGGATTAGTAGTAAGTAAAAGTAAAAAAGTGAAACTAATAAACATTCCATTTCATATTTGATCTCCTTGGCAAGTTTCAGCTTCTTTTATGAAGATCAGTCCTAGTGGGTGTGGATCTTAGGCCAGACCGTTTACTCTGTTGCCTTTGGTCATCCAGTGGCTAACCTTTGTCTCTGAAAACCACAGATACAATTGCTTGACCTCACATTCATTTGTATACAAGAATAACTTTTTAGGGGTCAGAATGTTGGCTTTGACTATCATTATTTATCTTGACTCTTATTTTATCTCTTCATTTAGTGAAATCACACCAGAAGGAAGAAGGATCACTAAATTAGATCAAATTCTGCTCAATGGAAATAATATAACAATGGTAAGACAGTGAAGCTGGTTTTTTTTTTTTTTTTAAAGATGTTAGCCCATTTTTGTGAGGCAGGTATTACAGATTACCTGCCTTGACTAAATGTTCAGGGCCCAGTGGTGCTTAAGTTGGGAAGGAGATGCTCTTGTGATCAGGACTCTAAAGCTGAGCTACTGAAGATGACAGTAGGCCTAGAGATTAGTTTGCTTGGGCTTTTTAATCTTTTAGTTTGCCAAGAATCCTTGTTTAGGCTCTAAATATTAATTGATGATGTTGGGAATTGTAAACAGAAGCAATGACCTGGAGAATATGGGAATGTGAGGGAGGGGCAGAGAGGCACAGTGGCTTTGATTGATGAGGAGGGGTTTTTAGATGGTGTGGGTGGTGGTGTTACTAATAAGCTCTTTTTCCTTCTCTGCAGCTGGTTCCTGGAGGAGAAGGTCCTGAAGTATGAATGGATTTCCTTGACTTACTCTGTTTTTTCTTATAATGACAACAAGATAGAAAAATTTTGTTTAACCTTTTAATGTTTGGATTCTGTAAAGCTAAATTTCCCGTTAAAGGGAAATGTTTTGAAGATGCATTGTAAATGCTCATTTTTGTAAGTTAATCATTATTATCTTGGAAAAAGAAGAACAGTTTGTTCTTTGAAGACTAAAATAAAAGTGTTTTTGGTTAACTGTCGTTTTACTTTTTGTACTGCAATAACCAGTGTAACAAAGATTGTAGTTATTTTGTCACTTGCTTTCCTATAATTTTGTCCATTTGCTTCCTGATTTACATGACCATTTGATTCTCAAACAAAAATTGTTCCAAACAAAATGACCAACTTTCATTTTGAACAGTTGCATTTTAAAAACCTAAAATGATTACTTACAAAATTCAATTTAAACTCTGATGCCTTGAAATGAAGATTTTTCTACTGAACTCAAGTTCCATTAACTCCTATTAAAAACAAGCAAACTTTCAGTTATAAAATAAGTCTTGAAGATGGAAAGTACAGCATAGGGAATATAGGGTATAATATTGTCATGACATATGGTGACAGATGGTGACTATGTATCGTGGTGAGCATAGTGGGATGTAAAAAAATTGTTGAACCACTATGTTGTACACCTGAAACTAATATCGTATTGTATATTGACTATAAAGGCAAAATATACAGGTAAATATATGCACATTGTAGAAATGGAGATAAGTAAAAAGGGAAATATTCATTACACTTTGCTGTATAGCCTCTTAGATTTTCTCAGTATACTCCATACACGTCATTTTCACAAAAACATGCTCATCCTGAATATACTGTTTTGTAGCCCCATTTAAGACTAAAAAAATTTGAATGATGCACATCTTTCCATGTCAAATATTTCAGCAATATTAGTGTTTGCATCATCTTTCACTAAATGGATATACCATAATTTAGCCTATTTTTACTATTGGCCATAGTAGTCTAACTAAATCTTTATACATCTTTATTTTTCTTAGAACAAATTGATAATGTGAGGTCAAAGGGTATAGTCATGTTGGCAGCAAAAAGTTTGTACCATCCTATACTTTGCCAGCAGTTTTTCATGGTATTTTTTTTTTTTCCCTGTAGTACTCTTTACATACTTCCCAACATTGGCTATGTTCTGCCTTCTCGCTTTGCCGCTGTGATAGGCAAAACCTGGTATGTTTAAAGTTTTCTTTATTAATTTTGGACTCATTTGTGTTTTATGAATTACTTATATGAGGCTTTGCCATTGAGATGCTTGTCTTTCTTACAAATTTGTAAGAATTGTTAAGAGGTTACTCTTAGTCATGTATTTTGTAGATAATTTTCCCAGTTTATAATTTTCCCGTTATTGGTGCTTTTTTTTTTTTTGACATAAATAATGTATCTTTATGTAGTCATATGTTGATTATATCCTTTATGATTTTTGTCATTGGTACACATGGATTAGAAAGACCTTCTTTGGTATGATTATATTTTTGATACTTTATGTTTTTTTGTTCCTTTTAAATCTTGCATCTATCTTCAATTTTAGTGTTTCCATAACAAAAAAGGATCCAACTTTTTTTTTTTTAAGATTTTATTTATTTGACAGCATA
Organism: Mirounga angustirostris; assembly: GCF_029215605.1. NCBI lineage: Eukaryota > Metazoa > Chordata > Mammalia > Carnivora > Phocidae > Mirounga > Mirounga angustirostris. The sequence continues at coordinate 43,895,173 of NW_026991720.1, forward strand.
AGCAGGCAGAGCGGCAGACAGAGGGAGAGGGAGAAGCAGGCTCCCCGCGGAGCAGGGAGCCCGATGCGGGACTTGATCCCAGGACCCTGGGATCATGACCTGAGCCGAAGGCAGCGGCTTAACTGACTGAGCCACCCAGGAACCTCATCTTTTTTCTTTTTTTTAAATCCAACTTTATTTTCCAAAAGACAAAGCACTGCTGTGTGGTATTTTTTTTTTTTTTTCATGGTATAAATACTCCTACTGTGGCTGATTTCAAGCTGCCAAGGGTTTAACAGCTAGCTTGCAAACTTCCCCAAAGATACAAGGTTGGTTCTCAGGAGCTACTAGGAGCCTGTTGGGCTCCCCGCTGCCCCAACTTCTGACCCTTGCGGGAGAATGTTTTCCTCCTGTTATTTCTTTCTCTTTGGAGGGGGATCAAATGTAATAGTGCCCTCTTTTCACCTTTTTACTTATCATCCAATGGGAAATGGGTGGTCATGTTCAGCTCTTAATTTTTTTTCCTAGGAGTTAGCCTGCAAGGACCTTGTCTTCTTAGCTTCAACATGCTAGGAGTTTTAGAGAAGCCTGACATCACTTAGGGAGGCATGCAATCACCTAGTCTGTGGCAAGGTGGATGAGTCTACCGGGGTTCTTGCCTACAGATAAACAATAGCTCTTAACCTGATCTTTAACAGTAATAAAGATGATAGTATGACTCCTATCTGCTTCTGCTTTTGTCTTATGCTGCAATTCGTTTAGAATGGGTACTACTCTACATAAGGGTCTCTTGACCTTGACACTATTGACATTTTTGTCTGGATAATTCTTAGTTGTGTGGACCATCCTGGGCATTGTAGAATATTTAGTAGCATCCCTGGCCTCTACCACTAGATGCCAATAGCATCCTTCCTCTTCTTTCTCTTCTTCCCCAGTTGTGACAAAAATGGTTCCAGATGTTGCCAAGTGTCATCTGAGGGTAAAATAATCACCCATGGTTGAGAATCGCTGTTGTAAATGGCAGGGATGCTATTTATTGGACTCTTCAAAATTTCCAAATGTTTAGTGCAGGGGTGAGGAGCACTGTATCTAGACAATGAATAAAAATTGGGAAAAAAATGCTGTGAGTGAATACTCCAGTGGGGTAAAATGGGTGGTTTGAAGCTGAAACGATCTTGTATTAGGTGCTGACCATATAGGATTTTCGCTTTGGCGGGTTGCTGGTGAGTGGCTGTTTTTCCACCAGGGGTTGTTTCCTCTCTTGAGGCAGGGCTGCATGTGCTGGGCCCTAGAGAGATGGTGAGGCCTCAGCAAAAATGAGAGCAGCAAAGGCAGAAAGTATGCTGGCATTGGTGACTTGTGTAAGTTTTTCTCAAATTTTGGTTTGAAAACTGCTATCAGAATCACTCAGAGACTAGTAAGGAACACAAAGGCCCAGGCTTGTTGAAGTGGGGTAGGGCCTTGGGCCTTTGTATTTTTATAGTGTTCCCAAGTTCCCCAGGTAATTCTAATCCTCACTGAAGCTTGAGCCCCACTGCCTTAGAGTGTAGGCTGCTGCAGGGCTAGTTTTTAAAATAGGTGTGACTGAAGCAAGGTTTGATGATAGCGATGAAAATTTGTATATGTTAGTGGATATATTAGTGGACAGAACAGTTTTTGCTGCATTTGAACTGCAAGGCAGCTAAGTTCCATGTGTATTATGGAGTACTAGTGGAGTTCTAGTTTACATTGTTAGTGCCAAGATGGTAGGCAATGATTCATCTGCAGCCTTGAATGCCAGACTTTGGTCTGGACCAAGGAGGAATTTGTCCATAGGCTTGGGGGTCACTTCCCATCCATGTGGTCTCAATTTCATTCTGGAGGGTTGATTTGTTGATTACACAAGCTCTCATCATGTCTTAGATTTCAGGGTCCAAAATTGCAGCTTCACCCATAGAGGTGTGGTAGATTTCTATCAGTAAAGAAAAAAATGTGGGCCTTTATTGTCAAGGGAATATGACATCTTCTAGGATTGAAGGTGAGAAAAATCTCAGTGAACTCGTTGTAAGCCAAAATAGGAATGCTTATGCATGGGGCCTTTTAGTTTTCAAATTGTATTTTGTAACAAGTTCAGACTTAGTTGCAAGATCCAGAAAGAGCTCCCACATACCCTAACTCAGACCCCACTCAGGTTTTATCAGTTGCCCAAAAGGTGTCCACAGCACAGGGTTCCAGTCCTGGATCCTGTGCTGTACTCAGTGGTCATGTTTCTCCAGTCTCCTTGAATTTGAAATTGTTCTTCAGTCTTCCCTTAACCTTTATGACTCTGGTATTTCTGAAACTAGCCATTGTAAAAAATGCCTCAAATTGGATTTGTTGTCTCCCCACGAGTAAGCTCAGAGTGCATTTCTGGCCGGGGTACCGCAGGACTAGTGCCATTCTTCCCAGTGCAGCTCATTGCACATAACGTTGACTAGTTCCATCTCTAATGTTGTTAACCTTGAGTTTTGATGATTGTCAGGTTTCTCCACTGTAAAGTTAAAATTTCCTCCATTTTTACTAAATATTTTGTGGGGCGATTTTCCAAGACCTTGCAAATATCCTGTTCGTCGTCCCACTTTAACCCACCAGTTTTTGTATTCATCAATGTTTCTTACTGACATTAGTTAGTAATTAATTATTACTTAATAATTATTAAGTCGTGTATTAGAAAGCAAGGTAGCAGTCAGACTAACAGGGATAAGACAGAGGAAACTACTTGAAGGTGGATGTTTCCAAGTATCACAAAGAGAATAAGGACTAAATATTGAAACATTTTGACAGACTTAATCAACTTTATCCAAGGTTGACCGTGACTGAATCTTTGGTTGTTGTCCATTTCGTTCTTAAATTTAAGAATAATCATGAATGACATAAACTGACCACGAGAGGGCACTGTGGAACAGGCAGCTAGTTGCTGAAGTCCATGCTTTGGCGCTCTCCCCAGAGGTTTCTGGTCTTCCACTCCGTGTACTTACTATTGGATCGCACCACAAGGGCAGGTAAAGGGTTGAATCCTTACTATTTTACACTTATTTTTTACAAAGAGGAATCTTTTCATTCATATTTTCTGTATGAGGTGCCATTTTTACTGTAAAAAATTATCTTTTAAAAAAATATTTGAGAGAGTGTGTGCACAAGCAAGGGGTGGAGGAGGAGAGGGACAAGCAGACTCCACTGAGCGTGGAGCCTGATGTGGAGCTCGATCTCATGACCCTAAGATCATGACCTGAGCCAAAATCAAGAGTTGGATGTTTAACCAACTGAACCACCCAGGCACCCCTATAAAAAATTATCTTTAAGTATAATGTTGTGCATAAAAACATGGGCTCCAGAATCAGACTTACCTGGACCCTAATCCCAATCAATCTTTTATTAGTTGTGTGAGTTTAGGTGGCTACTTAATGTCTCTGGCCTCAATTACCTCTTTTGTAAATTGGGAAAAATAACCACCTCTTAGAGTTGTAAAAATTAACCAAGTATGTAAAGTATCCAGTATAGTTTCAACCATATAGTAAGTGCTCAATAAGTGGTGGTAGTTATCACTACTATTTAAAGAGCCTCTGGGTCAACTTAGTTTTATCATTTTTCCATCACAGCAATTCCATTTCAACAATTCAATCCACCTGCCCCCTTAGTCCATAACATTCCCTCTGAGAATTGAGCCTTTAGTTATCTTTGAATCTTTTATCACAAAGCACAGGGCTTGGGCAAAGGGGCTCACGTGCTTCTTATTGAATTAAGAAGAGACAACAGAGTAGGAAGCTTTTTTTTTTTTTTAAGAACGAGACTGAGAATGTGGCCTGTATTAATCAGAAAATGGCTAGCTTCCAAAGCAATTAGTTTTAAGTTTGAGAGAGAATAAAAGAGGCAGGGAGATTTCAAATTTTGTTCATGGTTATCATTAATTCATTAATAAAACAATCATTTATCGAGCACTTACTTTGTGCCTGCCTTTCAGAAGCTCACATCTTGACCAGAAAGCTACAAGAGATCTCCCTAGTGTGGTACCATGTGAGGAATACATTGGCTTTTGGAGCATGTGGAGAGGGGAGGGGTGGATTCTGCAAGGAAGGCATTTTGTCTCATAATTGCTGCTCCTTGAGACATGGGCCACATTAACGTGTCCTCACAGTAACCCTGTTATTTGTCATTAGTTTCAACCAGCTTCACGGGTCAACATCTCATGAGGGTAGTACGAAATGGGAAGGACCTTATTTTTCCCTTTACTGAATTGCCTGGAGAGCATCTCTTGGTGATTGCAGCTGGAAGTGTGACATTTAATTAGTGGAGAAAACTGAGTCAGGCAGGAGGCAGCCTGTGCCAGCAAGGGGGTGAGGAAAAGATGGGGAAGAAGTGATATGCTCAATGGGACAGTTTGGCCCAGGTTTTCTCCTAGGTCCAGATTGGGTGTTCATTTTGCCACAGGTGGAGATTGCAGAAGCTTAAGGAGTTTTCCATAGTGATGGGAACCACAGATGAGCTGCCAGGGACACCTAGAAATGGAGCAGGAAGAGGGGGCTGTGGGTGCATAAAAGGAAGGGGAGAGAGATCACCTCCACAACGAGTAGTCAGGAAAGGCTGTCTAGAAAAGATAATCATTGAGCTGAGTTTCAGTGGTTGTTGCCTACTAAAGGGGAAAAACATTCCAGGTAGTGGGACTAGGCTATGCCAAGGCACTGGAGCTTTCTAAAATGCCACAAAGATCTTGAGCATCAGTGTTTTAAAACTCATATGATGGACAGCCATGTACGTCACCCAGACTCTTTAAAACTTACTCCACTTGTGGGCAGAATCTCTCCACTTGATAGGTGCTGAATTTCTGTAATCCCTATCTCTGGAAAGTGTCCCCCTAGAGGGAGGTAACGTGTAGGTGTAGATTTCTGCTCTGTGGCTTGTTCCACATCAGTCCCTCTTCATATAAACTCAAAGCAGCAAAAATAGCTGGATATGTAAAAGGCTTTGTGTTGAGTGGATGTGTATTAAGGAGTGGTTTATGTGGTTCAGGGTTCAGGTATGATTTCAGTATTAGGAAAATATGTCTTGCTGGAGAGTCAGATTTATTTCATCCTAAACTCTAGGAGGACTGGAGCTTTCTGAAGTTTCCAGGAATTCTTTAAACTTGGGTCCCTTGATCTAAGGGAAATGTTTTTCCTGAGAGGTGAAGAGGCTCTGGTTTCTCTAGGAGGTTTTAGAGTTTACCACAGTTGGTTTGACTATGTCACTTCCTAGCCATTTGAGATGGAGTAAGTTACTTCTCTCTCTAGATCTCAGTTTTCATATGTATGTGTATATGTATATGTATATAGAATTGGGAGGATCTTATGTATGTCATAGGGCTGTTTTGAGCATTACCTTGAGTCCATGTATGTACAGAACCTGGCCTGTAGTGGGTGCTTAGTACCTGTTAGGTCTTGTCCTTTCCTGAATTACTGCTAGGGGCTGGCCCAATGCACACTGTGGGGAAACAGTTCCCCATCCTGTTACTGTTTGAATCCAGATAAAATCTAGTTAAAATGGACAGCAGGAACATCTGAAAGAGGAGATTGTGTTTGAGGCGTGGAAGTTGAGGAATCTGCCTGTGGATTGGGCTCTGGGAACTGTAGAGGATGCTGTCAATGCCCCCTGCAATAGCCCCATGGCCTACCATGGAGGTCACTTGTAACTTGGGTGGACAGTTTCTATGTAACGCCAATGACCTACTCCAGCACGTGATCCTGTTTGCAGGTTTTCTCTGGCCTCATGCACATGCTATGCCTGGAAGTGCTGGAGAATTCCTGCCCCCAGGAGTGGCTCTCAACTAATGGGGATGGGAGTTGATGGATAAAACTCCGAGCTTTCTTGCTCCTAGATAGGGGCAATTCTCAGGTGTGTTCTGTGCAGTCTCTTGGAGGGTCCCCAATCGGATGGAGCCCCAGTTGTCATAACAGCATTAACACATCCTGTCACACCGTGTAACACACTTCTCTGCTCCCCTGCTCGCTTCCTGGGATGACCTCCAAAAGTACTTGTATGCAAATCATTCTGTGCTTCTAGTAGCTGGGGCAGATCACATCATTACCATGGGCCTACATGCTGCTCAGAACCAGGGCTTCTGTGCTATCCCTGTGAGTGACTCACATAGAGAACCCGGAGAATATTGCAGACCAGAGGAACCGTGTCATCATTATCCCCGAAGCAGGAGGCTATCATCCATGGACAGACTGAAGGTGGCATTTGCCTTGTAACACAGAGAAAGAAGGAGAGTCATGGAGATGAATAAGATGATTCTGGTTGGTGATTAATGAAAGATCAGGTGGCCATCCTCGTGGTCGACATGATCAGCACAAAATGCTATACTGCAATCAAGCTACTCCATGCCAAACCCACTAAAGTTTATGCCATTTTTACTCATGGAATCTTCTCAGGGCCAGCTATTTCCAGAATTAGTAATGCTGCCTCTGAAGCTGTCAACATCACAAACCCATTCTGCAAGAGGATAAAACGAAACACTGCTCTAAGATTCAAGTTATGGGTATTTCAATGATTTTGGCTGAGGCAATCCGAAGAGTGGACAACAGTACATGTCTCTTAGCCATGGCCCTTCATATCTCCAGAATATTATGATTTCATACATGATACCCTGAATTAAAGTTTTTTGACTTTAGAATTCAGTGAAATATAGAATGATGAATATTAAAGCATGAGATCTCTGTTTTAAACTTTGGAGCGTCTCTCTATGGCTTTAGGAAACAGTGGTTAGGGGTAGAGGAATGTTTGTTTTCTTGTTAATGGAACTTGTCTTGAATGAGAAGTTTTGGTGTCACTTTACCTTGTTGTGAAGGGGAACTTTTACCTTTGTTCTTAGGATACTCTGAAGCCACAATCATATAATTGTATAATTTTCTCATATAATATAATCCCCTTGTGGAAATTCATAGTTTATGTATTTCCAAGATTGTCAAAGATAACTTCCTATTAAAGCACTTTGTGTATTAGTTTATGTGTAATAATAATATCATTGGGGTAAAACTGAAATTAGCTCTTTCTTTTTGAGTGTGCATTAGAAAATCATGAAATACCGTGAATGTTGACTTTCAGGGTTCAAATAAACTCGTTAGCTATTTTCCTTAATTTAAACTGAATTTTATTTAGCTAAAAATGCCAATGAATCATTTATTTTCTGATAGACAAATCAGAGGCAATGTAATCATAACTAAAAGCAGTTTTATGAATTGTCTCTAATGTAGCTGGGACTATCTCCACAACTTTTAAACTACTACTTCTTAAGACATGTGGTAACTGCCTACACTTACTTGAACTTCTAAGTCTTAAAATTCCAAAGTCAAGTCTAGCAATAGAACTATTCTCCTCAAACTTATCATCAAATTGATGAGCAATTTCTGACTGCCTTAGTGGGTTGCAAATTGAAGTTGGAAGATGTACAGAACTCCCAGTTCTTTGAGGTGCACTCTGTTTTGTTTTTGTTTTTTCATTGTATTTGTCTCCTCTATCCTTCATTTTCCCCTCAATAATCTTATGTTGTGGATTTCCCTCAAAATAAAGACTAACTTAAATCCATTAGCACTTACTCAGTCTGATCTTCTTTTTTGCTTTTTGATAGAAGAAATAGATAAACTGCTATGAGTGCCTCTGACTGCATATTTAAACACTATCCCCTTTCTGTATTTATTTCATTCATATTAAATACACTTTTGCTTTTTGTATTCTGAAGCAGCAAGTCTGTCAGGCAAATGATTATTTTTTTTTAAGTTTTTTTTTTACTTATTTATTTGACAGAGAGAGACACAGTGAGAGAGGGAACACAAGCAGGGGGAGTGGGAGAAGGAGAAGCAGGCTTCCCGCAGAGCAGGGAGCCCGACGCAGGGCTCGATCCCAGGACCCTGGGACCATGATCTGAGCCGAAGGCAGACACCCAATGACTGAGGCACCTAGGCGCCCCAGGCAAATGATTATATTAACTGCAGATTTTATCTGAAAAATATAGATAAGAGAATGTTAAGAAAAAAGTATTAATAAGTAAACCTTAATTGTTTCATTAGGATAATGTTAAAAAATTGTCAAAGTGATGGTGGGGAAAACCTCACTGAGGATTATGTTACCCACAGGCTGATAATTTACAGCAGTTCCCTAAGTGAGATGCCCTGCCACCAAGACAGCTGAAGAGAAGAGTTGAACTTTAGATAAATATTGGCTGGAATATCCATCTGAATAATTCAGATCAAAAACAAAGGTGTAGGGATTTGCCTGGCTAGACAGAACCTGGGAACCTCCATTCTGCTGTATTTTAATAAAGGGAAAGAATATAATCTCTGATGTAAATTCTGAATTGAGAATCAAAGCTATTTATCAAACAAATTTGAATAGCATTTACAGTTTTAATCTCTGACAGAGTAAGAAGTCAAAATTAAAGCTAGCAAGTAGTGTTTAGTTATTGAAGAACCGGTGTAGACCTTTCTATGGTGTACAGAGTTTCTACGGTGCAGAGAACTTCATTTAAATCGGACAGGCATGGTATAACAGTGCATACCTGGAAAGAATTCGTTTAGCATGATGAAAGGACCATGGTTTGAAGCTGTGTAGTATCTATTATTTTTGAGAAATATATGAATTCTGCATTTGAGTATCTTTCCTTGGAGAAATGGAAATGCAGTTTTGACCTGTTTATGAAGACATCTTGACATGCAAATACAGACATGTTGACATGGCTAATCCTAGTTGATTTGGAGATAAACATTTGGCTTTGAGATATTTGGAGTCTAAGAATATACTGAACTAGTTTTACAATAGTGATTCTCAGACAGAAAATCTAACTTAAAAATCTGCATTGTGTTTCCCTGGTTTGAGAATTTGTTGTTCTACCGTTACTTAACATTACTTTTGTATTCTAAAGTATTTTATATACATTTGTGCATTATCAGGCCAAATTTTAAGATTTGGGGATTGCAATCCAACCAGGTTGATAAAGATCAGAGGATCTTTGTATTCTGATCTTTATCTGATCTTTAAGCAGCTGATCCCAGGACTTCCCCAACTCTTGCTCCTCACTGGTCCAGAAGACCAGCCCCATTTTCTGCTCATGTCTAACTCTGTTGAATCAGAAGAGGCTCAGCCTCCATCTAGTCAAATAAGGGAGTCAGGGAAATATGAACATGCAAAAGTCATCGAACCCCAAACTCAAATTATATAAAAAATTTATAGAAATTCATATTAGATCATATTATATGATGGCAATATCCAGGAATAGTGACACTGTGGTGTCTGTATGGAATACAATGTTTCTCCAGTACCATGCTAAATGTTTTCAATAAAATCATGTAGCAAACTAAAAACAAAACGACAAAAAAGAACATCCCTTTCTTCTTAAGGCTATCTTATTCCTTGTTACTGAGGGTTTCTTGGAAGTTGTTCTAATCAAATGTTCTTCGTGAACTAAAGGAGTGAAGAAGCATATCAAAACCATCTGGGATCAACACAGAAATCTGTACGAGAATGTTCATAGCAGCATTATTCATAATAATCAAAAGGTGAAACAACCCAGATGTCCACCAACAGATGAGTGGATAAACAAATTGTGGTATATCCACACAGTGGAATACTATTCAGCCATAAACAAGAAAGAAGTGCTGATACATGCTACCACATGGATGAACCTTGAAAACATTGCACTAAGTGAAAGAAGCCAAACACAAAAGGTCACATATGATTCCTTTTATATGGTATATCCAGAATAGGCAAATCCAGAGACAGAAAGCAGATTAGAGGTTACCAGGGGATTCAGGTAGGAGTGACTGAGGAATGACTTCTTAAATGGGTCCAGGGTGTTTTAATGGGGGGATGGAAATGTTTGGAAACCAGAGAGAGCTGGTGGTTGTGCAACATTGTGAATACACCGACTACAATTGATTGTATACTTTAAACCAACAGCACTTTTTTTTTTTTAAGATTTTATTTATTTATTTGAAAGAGAAAGAGGAAGAGAGAGGGAACACAAACAGGGGAAGGGGCAGAGGGAGAAGGAGAAGCAGACTCCATACTGAGCTGGGAACCCAAGGCGGGGCTCTATCCCAGGATCCTGAGATCATGACCTGAGCCAAAGTCAGATGCATAATTGACTGAGCCACCCAGGCGCCCCACAACTGATTGTACACTTTAAAATAGCTAATTGTATGTTATGTGAATTTACCTCAATTAAGGAAAAAAACAGCTGGGAAGGTGTTCAAGAAATCTGAGACTTGACCTTTCCCAGCCCAACATTCTGATTTGGCTCCTAGGGAGCATATTGACGTGCAAGCTCACGTTGTAAGGGATGTGAGGTGACTACCTGCCTTAGGGTGACTCATCATCATTTATTAAGCAACCTGGAGGCTTGAGAGCAGTGCATTTTGGGCAATTTGCTGATTCCTTTAGGCACTCTTAACGCTGAGCTCCGTGGGTAGCAAGGAATAGCATGTGATTAGAGCAGAAGCAATTACTCTTGGAAAAGCATCATTAATCTTAAAAGCCCTTGTCCTGAGATATGTGGCTAAGTGGAGACAAAGTAGGATGCTGTCTAGAGGAAAGAAAGTGTTTTCCCCTTTTTAGGACAGAAAGGAAACCTAAAGTCATCTGTTGAAGTAGTTAATTCTTCAGGGGGTGGGAGTGGCAGGTTGGGGGCTTGAGGGCGATTGGTGGTAGGTTAGTCGTAGGAGCCTTAGGGTTTGTGTCAATTCTGTTGCAGGCTGCTTCCGTTCTTTGTTTCTTTGTCTCTGTGGCAATAAAAAGGAGCTGTTCATATTTCTCTTTTGCTTCCGTCTTAAGAGTCTTTCTGGGGTCTAAATTAGTAAGGAGGAAAGGGCAGTGTACCATTCTCAAAAGACCTGGTTTGTAGGGTTTATTCTGGGGCCTTGCCTTTCAGCGAAGGAAAGCAAAGCAAAGCAAAGCAAAGCAAAGATAATCTCCCAGGTTCTTATTTAGAAAAAGATCCTGAAATGCAAACTCTTACTAACAAGGAATTCACTTGGACAATGGGAACTTTTACTCTTCACTTCTGAAACCCCAGCCTGACAGGATGTAAAAACCAAACTAAACCTCAATGAATGTTTCTCTGAGGCTTAAAATAGTACATATTGAACACATAGTGTGTCCTAGGCTTTGTACTATGTTTTATAAAGATTATGTCATTGAATGATATTTTGAGGTATTACCATACCTACTTCACAGATACGAAAACTAAGGTCTAAAGAGATTGCAAAACAAACCCGAAATCTCATAATCAGGATTTGAATGCAATTTTTTTTACTCCAAATCCAGTGCTCTTTCTACATCACAATATTGCTTGGGAACTGACTTAGCTACTGTATTTACACTTTTTCTTCCCACCCTTCTCCCCTTTCTAGTTCTAAAATTGAATTCCTATTCCTTCAAAAGAAAAAAAAAAAAACCAACACATCCAGTCTCTACAATTCTATACCCCCTATTTCATTTTATAGCCCACAGTAATATGACTTCTGCCTCTGTCTTTCCATTGAAACACTGCAAAAGGGTGTTTCCAAAACCCATGGACATATTTAATTCCTATTCTTGCTGGACCTCTCCATGGTGATTGCATTGTTGGCCACTTCTTCCTCCTCCTCTGGTTGTCTTGTCTTGGTCTCTCCTGATCTTCTTTGCCCTCTGAATGTTCCTCCTCAGTCTCCTTTGAGGGCTCCTCTTTCATTCAGAATGATCAACAGTGGAAATATCCTGGCACTTTGAGGGAAGCCCCATTGAACTCACAGGTACACAATGGTTGGACATCAGTGCATTTCCCAAAGTCCGGATGATTCAAGGTAGATAGCACACGTGTGGTACAATTCCCAGGTTAGGCTGAGACCTTGTCTTCTTCACTTCTGAATCATCACTGCTTGGCTTATTATTGGTGTAGAAAGGAGTATATGCTGAATAAATAAAGTGATGGGTATATCTTCAAATAGAGAGTGGGCCCATTTCATGCTGAGGGTGCAGAAAGTGCCCGTGAATGTGGCCAGAAGTGTGTGGGGCTTTCCTAGGCAACTGTGAGGAGCACAGTGTGGCAATAACATAGGGTGAAGGGCTGAAGAAACTGTTGATGATGAGGCTGGAAAGTATTAAAAAAAATGCTCAGACTTTGAAATGGAAAAAAAAAAAAAGAAAAGATTACTGGGTATCTTGTAGAATGCTGGGCATTGTCTAGTGCACTCTTCCGTATTATGTGGCTCTGTAGTAAGTCTGTGCCTCTCACCGTCTTTGAGTTATTTCCAACCCTGTAAGTTATAGAACTCTAAGGCAAATGATTCTTGTCTATAGAAATGAAAATGAATTTTTTCAGGTGGAGATGCTGTTGAATCCCCATCTCCTTCAACCCCAAAGCATACAGGTGGAAGGAAGCATCCAGTTTTGCTCCTGTTCACAAATTCATTTCAGCATTCCTGAGTGCCTATAGAAGTGTCCGCTCTGTGGATACTCCTTTGGACTGGATTTTAACACCTTTCCAGTTCCTTATTAACTAGTGGGCTAAATAAAACACTTCATATTTGTATGAGAGTCATGATCTTACCCTTCCTAAAAAAAGTAGATGGGAGTTGGATTCTGAAGGGTCTTGAAAGCCATTCTAGAGGGTTTAGATTTTATACAGTGTCAGAGGCTTTTTTTAGAAAAGATTTATTTATTTATAGAGAGAGGGAGAGAGTAGGAGGAGAGGTAGAGGGAGAGAATCTCAAGCAGACTCCCCACTGAGCACAGAGCCTCAGGGGCTCGATCTCACGACCCTGATATCATGACCTGAGCCAAAATCAAGAATCAGATGTCCAACTGACTGAGCCACCCAGGTGCCTCCAGTGTCAGAGCCTTTTAAAGTTAAAACAAAATGGGTTTCGTTTTGTTTTTGGACTTTGGAACACATGTGGTTGGGATGGAGAGACCAGCTCTTGGGCCATTGGCAGAGTCCAGGTAGCAGATGGCGAGAGATGGAGTAGGACTGAGCGCAAAACCTTAGTGTGTAGAGTCATGCCTGGGGCTCCGTAAACGCTTAACTGAAGGAATAAAGAAATGGATATATTAAGTACTAACTTAAGAAAAGAGGCAGATCAGAGAAGCATTTCTGAAAACAAGTTTCAATTAGGCATACCCATTACCTTCCAGACTCAATCATTTAAATCTTCTGATTAAATTCTTTGGGTTTATATTTTCACTGACCCTTATTAATATGATTTTTTTTTTTTAATAAATCTTCTTAAGACATATTCTGAAATACTCTTTAACTCAATTCTTTTTTTTTTTTTTTTTTTTTTTTAAAGATTTTTATTTTATTTATTTGACAGAGAGAGACACAGAGAGAGAGGGAACACAAGTAGGGGGAGTGGGAGAGGGAGAAGCAGGCTCTCCGCAGAGCAGGGAGCCCGATGCGGGACTCGATCCCAGGACGCTGGGATCATGACCTGAGCCGAAGGCAGTCGCTTAACCGACTGAGCCACCCAGGCGCCCATCTTTAACTCAATTCTATGTTCACTGTTACCAGGTGGTTTCTGGTGACTCTGAGAGTCTTTAGGCCATAGGGTCTCACAGTTGTCCTCCATGAAGAGTATTATGCTCTTCAGAGGTAAATGAAGAAATTGGCACTTTGAGATTGTAGTAGACAGTGAACCCTCAGTGAAACCAGTGAACCACTTGTGGACTCTCCTCCCACACCGGCCTTGTGGCTTTTTTTTTTTTTTTTAAGATTTTATTTATTTATTTGTCACAGAGAGAGCATGTGAGCACAAGCGGCTGGGGGGGGGGGGCGGTGGGTGGCAGGCAGAGGGAGAAGCAAACTCCATGATGAGCAAGGAGCCCGAAGTGGGACTCAATCCCAGGACCCTGGGATCATGACCTGAGCTGAAGACAGATGCTTAACCCACTGAGCCACCCAGGCATCCCTTTTTAACATTTTTTTAAAAGATTTTCTTTTTAAGTAATCTCTACACCTAACATGGGGCTCGAACTCACAACCTTGAGATCAAGAGTCCCGTGCTCTACAGACTGAGCCAACCAGGCACCCCTCCCTGTGGCTTTTTTGGCCAATGGGATATTAGTAGGCATAAGATAGGCAGAGGCTGGATACACAGTGGTACCTTGGGGTTTGTCCCTTGGATCACTCTTGCAACCCTATACCATGCTGTAATGAAGTCTAGGCTACCCTATTAGAGAGAAGCCACCTGGAGAGGAGCGAGAGTTGGAGATGTCACATGGAAAGAAAGACCATATGAAGGAGAACCAGGGTCCTTAACTGAGTTCCCCACTAAATGCAAGCTGCATGAGTGACCCCAGCTACAGTCTCCCACAGACTTAAGAGAAATGATAAATTGCTATAGCTTTAAGCTGGTATGTTTTGGTGTGTGTATGTGTGTGTTTCATACAGCGATAGAAAACTGAAACAGGGTGAGAGCAGTTTGCCTGGAGGGCAACCAGGAAGACTACATCTGAATGAAGTTCATTGCTTGAAAAATTCTCAATCAGAGGCCTCAGTGATTCTGTTCAACCACAGTTCTGATCTCCAGGAAGGTAACAAGTACACCCCCTTTGTGAGCGATTTCAGCTTCAGCTCCCAGCTGGTTAAGGTCAGTGGGTCTTTGAGCGCCTCATTTACTTTGTCCCCTGCCTGTTTGGTCTAGGTCCCACCGGAGGGAAAGGTAGCATGGCAAGTCCTTAGATACAGCAGATTCTAGAGGGGTCCCAATAATTGGCTGTCTATGTCAGACAGATGCCTGTAAAATTGGTTTCACCATAGCAAGCTCTTAAGGGGTTTGGAGGAATTGGGTCTATTTGGCTAATTATTCTTGATATTTCTCTCTCTCTCTTTCTCTCTCTCTCTCACACACACACACACACACACACACACTACCTCCAGACATTTTGTTTGGTGAGATGATTAAATATGCTTGTGGTTAAACTGTTGATCAGGTTTTCTGTTACAAGTGGCAGATACAGAACCCAAGTATCTCCCCCACCTTTTGTCATGGCTAGATGAAGTTGAGTGCTTTGGTATCTTCACTTTGAATGCAGAGTTGGGAGTTTCCAAGTTGCATCCAGAGGCAGCTACAGAATGGAGGTAGTGTCTGGGGTCATGAAGGGCTTGTTCTGCTTGGTAGGCAGTGCGCCAGGGTCTAGTCCCTACAGAGTTCATGCCAGCACTTGGTGCTCACTTGTTCTCTCTCTCTCTGCTTCCTTTACCTTCCTCTACACTCCTTCCAACTTCTTCCTCCAAGAACCACATATGCCTGTGGGGGCAGTAGAGAGAGAGAGAACCCTGAAGCAGCTCATGCTCCAATCCACTTGGGTGTGTCCCACTTTGTCTAGGATCCTTTCAACCTAGACAAGGCTCCAGACGCCCCCCCAGCTCATGGGTGTAGGTGCAGTGCACCACCTGCATCCACCTTGGATCCTCTCTGAGGAATGCCCCATGGTTGTGTGGTCTGGCCCCTTCTTCCACTTCCTGCCAGGTACCTGAAGCTCTAATACGAGTTCCAGCTGTCACATCACTTAAAGGGCAAGTCATTTAACCGCTTTCTGTCACAGTTTCCACATAGCTGGCTAATAATACCTCTATTTATTGTTATCGTGGAGACCGAGGGGAGTGGAAATGCCCCGGTCTCCGTGGGGCATTGCCGCTCCTCCTATTTTGGCCTCCTGTACAGGTTCGGTTGCCCCTGGACTCCCTGCTGATGGGGGGGCCCAGCCCTCTCCTCATACCCTTGACCTGGTGACTCATCCTTTGTTTTTCAGGCCAGGGCTTGATAGTCTGTTGTGACCCTAGTTCTATTCTGAATGAACGGCTCTTTAGATAAACTGGC
This sequence comes from Mirounga angustirostris, assembly GCF_029215605.1. Classification (NCBI taxonomy): domain Eukaryota; kingdom Metazoa; phylum Chordata; class Mammalia; order Carnivora; family Phocidae; genus Mirounga; species Mirounga angustirostris. The sequence continues at coordinate 43,910,997 of NW_026991720.1, forward strand.
AAAAAAAGTTCTTTAAAAGTTAAAAAATAGAATAAATGCACACAGATCCAAAACAATTCTGTCATTTTGAAAATGCTGCAGATTTGATAAATGGTGGGAGTTTGGCAGAGCACAGTGGTTAAGAACATGCGTGGGTCTGAGTCAGAAAGACCTAGATTTGAACTTGCATACACTTGGACAGGCAGCTGAACCTCCCTGGGCCTGTTTCCTTGACCATAAAATGGGATTCATGCCAAACTGACCTGGCCGTATTGGAGTGATGGCATGAGAGGATGCACGCTAACGTGTTACTGTTTGCTGTGAGCCAGCACTCTGGGTCCAGCCAGCATTGCACGGATAAAGGACCTAAGGCAGAGAGGGGAGATAACCCCCCAACACCGTGTGCTGGTAAAGCATGGCACTGGGCTTTGAATCTACGATATCTGTCACCAGAGCTCCTGCTGTATACTGTAAGTCAAGTGCTGTATTAATATCCCCCAGCACATAGGAAGTGCTCAGGAAAGACTACCTCTGGGGCGCCTGGGTGGCTCATTTGGTTAAGCGTCTGCCTTCAGCTCAGGCCATGATCTCAGGGTCCTGGGATTGAGCCCCCCGTCGGGCTCCCTGCTCAGCGGGGAGTCTGCTTCTTCCTCTCCCTCTGCCTGCCACTCCCCCTGCTTGTGCTCTCTCTCTGTCAAATAAATAAATAAAATCTTAAAAAAAAAAGACTCTCTCTAATTATTATTGTTCATAAATGCACATTAAGTCTGAAGTGTCATTAGATGAATTTGTTCAGAGTTCCTTAAAATGCTCCACAGATGGTATAATAAAAATAATACAAGCTAGTAGAGGCAAGGACATTGAAAAATGTTAAAAATTAGTTTTAGCTTAAAACATAATTTGTAATTGTTTGTGAATTATTTTTAGACGTACTGAGGAGAGTCCCAGTGTCCTGTGGTCAGATGTGGCCTGCCTGCTTGTTCTTGTGTATATCACTTTCTCCTAGACTCTCAATCACTGTGTCACTGTTTCTGCCTTCCTGCTGGGCCCCACTCATGCCCATGATGGAGCCTGGTAGAGAGGCCCTGGGTATAGACTCCTCTCCCCAGGGCAGCTCTCTCCCAGGGCTGGTCACGGGGCCTGCCCCCTCCTGGCTGCATGTAACACCCCACCTGATTTCGTTGGTTCCACTTTGAGTTTCTGTTCTAACGCACACATGCATGAATCTTAGTTTGCGATTTTGATGGCCAGTCTCGAATGAGTGAGTTTATTATGTGTAATTGTTAACTACTTCCCAGGCAGTAGCCCATTTAATTTGCACAATGAGATAGATACTCTTATTAATTCTAATCTTAATATAGACCTTCAAACTTTGTTTAAAATTTTAAAAAATCTAGCTAGAATCATAGGTTTTATAATAGCTTGTGCATGTGGGAGAAAAGGAAAGCGCCATTAATTTTTTCCTGGCTTAAAGAAAATTTACAAATATTTATACCTTCCAGAAAACAAAGCTATCAATTTAAATAATCATTACCAAGGCAATACATTATTAAGAAAGAAGACCAAGTAAAATTACAGACTTAAGAAGTGAAAGCTTAAGGAAAAAAAAGAAGAAGAAGAAGGTAGCGGGAGGGGAAGAATGAAGCGGGGGAAATCAGAGGGGTAGACGAACCATGAGAGACGATGGACTCTGAAAAACAAACTGAGGGTTCTAGAGGGGAGGGAGTGGGAGGATGGGTTAGCCTGGTGATGGGTATTGAGGAGGGCACATTCTGCATGGAGCACTGGGTGTTATGCACAAACAATGAATCATGGAACACTACATCTAAAACTAATGATGTAATGTATGGGGATTAACATAAGAATAAAAAAAAAAAGAAGTGAAAGCTTACTTTCACAGTCTAGCTGTCTTAGAAAACTCCTTTGTTAGAAAAACCATTTGCCAAAGCAGTTTTGTGACGTAGACTCTTCATTGCTTTTCTGCAGCTGGAGGAGAGGCCAATCTTGTGGAGATTTCTTTCACCAGCTGTTGGGAGGGCATTTCTTTTTCACAACCATGACTGATATTTTTCATTAGTCAGTACTGAGAGAAATAAAGGCTGGCCTGAGAAGCTCAGAGCCTACAATGAGCACAGGGAAGCGGTAGAATAGGATTATTGGCAAAAGGAATATGGGCACTGTGCTGGATAGTCTCATTTTGCCTTTCCACATCCACCCTCCCCTCTTTTTTACCCTGCTCTATGCCCTGGGATATCAGGTTGCCAGATGAAATATAGGAGGCCCAGTTAAATTGGAATTTCAGTGAACAAATACCTTTTCACTGTAAGTATGTCTCATGCAATATTTAGGACATACTTGTACTAAAAAAAGTATTTGTAGTTTATCTGAAAAATTTTTAAAGATTTATCTATTTATTTGAGAGAAAGAGAGAGAGAGAGTGGAGGGAGGGGCAGAGGGAGACAATCTTCAAGCAGCCTCCCTTCTGAGCGTGGAGCCTGATGCGAGGCTCCATCTCACGACACATGAGATCATGACCTGAGCCGAAACCAAGAGTTGATGTCGAACAGACTGAACCACCCAGGCACCCCTATTTATCTGAAATTTAAATTTGTCTGGGTGCCTGTAATTTTATTTGCTAAATCTGGCAACCATACTTGGGAGGCTGTCCTGTCTTTGCTGCATTGGCAGGCTCCTGTTCTCTGGCTTCCCATTGGGTTTGATCAATGGGAAGCACAAGCAAGAGAGAGGGGGACAAGAAGATGAGGAAGGAGATTGGGGTATTATTCTCCTCTGGCTTGCTGCAGATTGGCTGTATCCCTCCAAGGAGGCCACAGCTCTGGGGTTCCCTTTCAGACATAGGATCTCTTGGTCTTGCTTACCCTGGAATACTGCACTATCCCTTGTTGGTTTCCCTATGTGGCTCACACCTGAGACCCTTTATTCAACTCTTGTTAAACTGTACAGTTGGAGAGTGCCATCTGCTTCCTACTGTACCCCAACTGATAAAGACATGTAATGTTTTATATCTAAAGAAGATACTGTTATTAACTCTTTTGCAGATGAAAACAATGAGGGTCAGAGAAAGGTCAAGTAACTTCCCAGGGTTTCAGTGGTGTAAATGGTGAGAACTAGGGAACAAACCTAAATCTGTCTTTTCCAAAGCTCAGTTTCCTACATTGCTGTGCTTTATTAATGAGCTTGATGAGACTCAAGGCTGGAGCTGTGGGACAGGTTACATGAGCTTTATTGTTTATGCTTTTACACTGGTATGCAAAGGCAGAGACAGATGCTGTGAGGTACACTATACCATTGGCTCTGATTCTTTTCTCCTCCCTGTGCTGGGGGCCTACTTTCCTGCCTTCTTGACTTGGGTTTGGCCCTATGACTTATTTGGTCCATAGAATGAGTCAGAAGTGATGGATGCCATTGATAAAACTCAGTGAGCCCACAGGACTTGTAAGATCCAAGAAGGACAGATGAGCAGCCTGAAGTACAGTAGGGAGTGAGAACCAGGTTCCAGGTGGAAAATTGGGGGTTCTGGCTAATCAGATTGGGACAGAGGGGTTCCCATTGCCTGCGGTATAATAATTGCTCTTTGGCTGGTGCCATTCAATATTCGTGTTCATGTTTCTCAAAAGTCGACAAACTGGTTGTGGGAAGATGTTGCATCTTAGTTTAGTTTATTTTTCATAGTTTTCACTTTTCTGGTTTGTAAGAGTGCAAGCAGGGCCACCTGGGTGGCTCAGTCGTTAAACGTCTGTCTTCGGCTCAGGTCATGATCCCAGGGTCCTGGGATCGAGCCTCGTGTGGGGCTCCCTGCTCGGCAGGAAGCCTGCTTCTCCCTCACCCACTCTCCCTGCTTGTGTTCCCTCTCTCACTGTGTCTCTCTCTGTCAAATAAATAAAATCTTAAAAAAAAAAAAGTGCAAGCAACAGTAAATCAAAGAAATCCTTAAATTGAAAAAAAAATTAAAAAATTTCGGGCGCCTGGGTGACTCAGATGGTTAAGCGTCTGCCTTCGGCTCAGGTCATGATCCCGGGGTCCTGGGATCGAGTCCTGCATCGGGCTCCCTGCTAGGCGGGGAGCCTGCTTCTCCCTCTGCCTCTCTCTCTCTGACTCTCATGAATAAATAAATAAAACATTTTAAAAAAATTAAAAAATTTCATGGATTTACCATTTTGCTGGGCACACTTTGAGAACATTGTCTTAAATGTTAGCGGGGCAGATAAAAAACATTTCCTCAATCTAAGAGACTTGCACTGCCTATGAAGGCAGTGAAATCTCTTTTGGAAGGTTATGTGTCAACAGCTCTTTGTAAGAAGCTTTAATTCCATCTCTACAAGAGATAAGGGATAGACTGCCCTCCATGTAGGCTTCGTATGTGCCTGTCTTCCCCACAACGTAGGGCAGTGGCCATGCCATCTTTATCTTTTATTCCCAGCATCTGATGTAGTTCCTGGCATGTAGCTAGTGGTTGTCCAATGTCTGTGGCATTGAAGTGAATTTTAGTCTCTTGCATTTGAGAGATTAATATACAAACAGACAATGGTGAGACCATTTTTAAAAATACAGCTTGGACCAGTTGTCTACAGCAACCAATCCAGGAAGTGAAATGACGACAACTCTTGTAGCAATTGGCCCCAAGACTTGATTAATAACTGACAGCTTCCCTACTTTTTGCCCCTGCTTCTAATTCAGGACCAACTGGAGATAGCCACATATGCTCCCTAGCCCATCACTCAGGATGCCCCATTTCTCGTTCGCCTGCCGACAGTGTGAGCATGTCACCAGCCTCCAGGAAGGCACAGCCACAGCCTTCCCCTTTTTCCACCAGAAAGCTTCTCCACTCCTCTGCCTGTTTTTCGTCTCTCCAAGTGTAAGTGATGGTAGCTGATGCCCTTGCTATAGCAAGCCCTAATTAATAGCCTTTGCTTGTTCTCATTTGGGCACCCTTCATTTATTTTCACACATTTGGAGTAACTGCTTCATTTAATGAATTGAAAGAGGAAGATTTAAACTATTTTATTTTATTATTTTAAAGAGTTTATTTATTTATTTGGCAGAGAGATAGCAAGAGCAGGAATACGAGCAGGGGGAGTGGGAGAGGGAGAAGCAGACTCCTCACCGAGCAGGGAGCCTGATGTGGGGCTCGATCCCGGGACCCCGGGATCATGACCTGAGCCGAAGGCTGATGCTCAATGACTGAGCCACCCAGGTGCCCCTAAACTATTTTAGTTAAAAGTAACAAGCATTTATTGCATGCCCAGTATATGCCAGGTGCTAGGTGTTTCTCTTTAAAAAGAAAATGGTTATTGTAATAATTTTTATTTAATAATTTTTAAAATTTAAAATTTTAAAAATCAGAATTAAAACGAGAAGTATTTAACAATTTTAGTATAATAATCACTGTATTTTGTGACTTTATAAAATATTTAGACTGATTTATCATTTATTAAGTTATTTTATATTAAGATATATTATAATAGAAGTGCAAACCCCAAATCACTTGAAATTTTACTTGCTTCTGGATCCAAAATACAAGATGCAATGCTAAATCTGTGAAAGAAACTATATCCTGGACATGATCATGGCCACTATCCCTTAAGTAAACTTTTTCTGTAAATGGCCAGATAGGGAATATTTTTTGGCTTTGTGGGCCCTATAGTCTCTCAAAATGACTCAACTCTGCTGTTGCAATGGAAAAGCAACTATAGATAATATGTAAATGAATATTGTTCTATTCCAATAAAACTTTGTGGACCCTGAAATTTGAATTTCATATACTTTTCACATGCATGAAATATTCTTCTTCTTTTTATTTTTTCCCAACCATTTAAAAAATATTAAAAAAACATTCTTAGCTTACAAGCCACATAAAAACAGATGACGGGCCAGATTTGGCTCTGGGCCATTATTTGCCATATAACGTAAAAATACACTGAATTTCTTTTAATTTAATAGGATACAGAAGATATTGAGATTGATCATTGCTTTTCCTATGTATTTCTGCTTTTCCTAATGCATTTCTGATTTTGTGTGTCTTTATATATGGTACACAGTATAAGGATCTGTCTTAGTAGGGATTGATTTATATATACATACATGTTTCATATAAAATTAAAAAATATTTTCACATACCTATATTTCATTTAATATTATGTATAATTAAAAATATTACAATGTTTTCTTCTATCCATTGGTTTCCTTTAGAATTATGATTCCTGTTTCTGATTTAGACACTGGCTCACAATTGGGTGGGTGGGGATGAAACAGAACTATCAGCCCAGCACATGCAGATGTCCTTTAAAGTCTGAGGGGATTACAGACATTAGGTTTCCTTTTCTAGCTTTATTTCGCTATAGGGTAGCGATAAATAAGAGCAATTGAAACACTCCTGCTAATAACCTTTAGAAAGATTTCAGCCATAGGACTTTTGGCAAAAATTCAACCACAGTAAAACCCATGGGGACTTGCTGGCAAATTGGTGGCATACTTGCCTCTCCTTCCCTCTGTCTTTGACAGATACCTTTAATCTATTACTCCGCTCTTTCCTGTTCTGCATGGATGTGGCTCCAGATTCCTGCTAAACACAGTGCTGCAGGCAGCCACTGCCAATCAAATGCAGGCATACTAAATGAAACTGATTTGCCATGTCTGCTTTACTTTTGTCTCAATCTTGATCTAACAAAAGCTCAGTTGTTAAAGTTTATTGTGTGAAGAATGGTTGAAGACTCTGGGAAGGAAGGCTCACGTGACTTACAGATCTGGTCTTTTTTATTCAGACCATGAAATCTAGTGTGTTTAGTTTGTTTGGGGCTTTTTTTTTTTTTTTGTAGCTTTTAAAAAATTTATTATTCTTGGAAGTGGTTCAATTTAATGTAATTTAACATAACTGAGGCAAAACATGAACTTAAATAGAATCGAATAGATTAAAAATCCTGCATTTAGGTTCAAAGGCCCATGTACCAAATGAGGGGAAGCAGCTTCCAGAAAATAGGTCTGGGCTATTAGTACATAACAGTCTCAGAAGACATTGTTGAAAGTCCAGGGTCTGCTAGATTATAGGAAGGAACAGTTCCAAAATTTTCTACACTGATTAGACCACCTCCGGATCATGGTCTTCAGTCTGGGAATTCAATTTTAAGAAAAACATCAAAAAAGAAAACAATAGCAACAACTAGAAAGTATTAAAAGGAGCACAATGGAAGAAAACAAAGGGTCTGAACAGCCTGTCATATGGGGAAGAGCTGATGAAGTGGAAAACAGTTGACTTGAGTAAGAGAAGGCTGATGGAGCACAATGGCTGCCTTCATATATTTACAATTTTATCACCTAGAAGAAGGCACAGGTTGATTTTGTATTGCTCTGGGAAGTCTTCCTTTGTTTCTTCTAAATAATTGAATTTAATAAAAATTGTAGTAAAATACACATAAAATTTACCATCTTAGCCATTTATAAGTGTACAATTCAGTGGTATTAAATATATTCACATTGTTGTACAACCAATTGCCAGAACTTTTTCATCTAGCAAAACTGAAACTGTACTCATTAAACAACTCCCCAGGCCGGGGCGCCTGGGTGGCTCAGTCGTTAAGCGTCTGCCTTCGCTCAGGTCATGATCTCAGGGTCCTGGGATCGAGCCCCACATTGGACTCTCTGCTCAGCGGGAAGCCTGCTTCTCCCTCTCCCACTCCCCCTGCTTGTGTTCCCTCTCTCACTGTGTCTCTCTCTGTTAAATAAATAAAATCTTAAAAACAAAACAAAACAAAACAAACAAACAAAAAAAACAACTCCCCAGGCCTCGTGCTTCCCAGGCCTTGGCAACTTCCATTCTACTTTCTATGCTATGAAACTTGACTATTCTAGGTTCCTCATATAAGTGATATTATACAGTATTTGTCTTTTTGTAACTGACCTGTTTCATTTAGCATAGTGTCTTCAAGGTTCATCCATGTTGTAGCATATATAAGAATTTCCTTCCTTTTTAAGGCTGAATAATATTCCGTTGTCTGTATATACCACATATTTTTAAATCTATTCATCTCTTTTTTTTTCTTAAAGATTTTATTTATTTGACAGAGAGAGTCGCAGCGAGAGAGGGAACACAAGCAGGGCGAGTGGGAGAGGGAGAAGCAGACCCCCCGCGGAGCAGGGAGCCCGATGCGGGGCTCGATCCCAGGACCCTGGAGATCCTGACCTGAGCCGAAGGCAGACACTTAACGACTGAGCCACCCAGGCGCCCCATAAATCTATTCATCTCTTGATGGACATTTAGGGTGCTCCCACCTTTTGGCTATTGTGAGTAATGCTGCTATGAACTTGGGTATACAAATATCTCTTTGAGTCCCTGCTTTCAGTTCTTCAGGGTATACCCCCAGAAATGGTATGGCTGGATCATATGGTAATCCTGTGTTTAACTTTTTGAAGAGCCACCATCCTGTTTTTTATAGCAGCTATACCATTTGACATTCCTGCCAACAGTGCACAGGGTTCCAATTTCTCCAGATCCTCATTAGTACTTGTCATTTTCTGTCAGTTTTGTTTTTCTTTCCTTCCTCCCTCCCTCCCTTTCTTTCTCTCTCTCCCTCCTTTCTTTCTTCCTTTCTCTTTCTTTTCTTTCTTTCTTTCTTTCTTTCTTTCTTTCTTTCTTTCTTTCTTTCTTTCTTTCTTTCTTTCTTTCTTTCTTTCTTCTTTTTTTCCTTCTTTTTTGGATAGCATCCCTCCTAATAGGTGTGAGGTGATACCTCAGTTGTAATGGGGAGTGTTTCTTCACCTATGGGAACTCATGCTTCTTTTGAAGGAAAATAAAAATCTCAAGCCCTTTAAAAATGTTATTTGAAATTTCAAATTAAATGGAATATCTAGTCCCAAAACAAATCCAAGCAATGGTAAATTTTAGTGTGCTTTTCCCAATCACACAGGCTCTGAAAACCTCACCAGGGTGACCTCCCTCCTTCCCACAATAAACCTTTCCATTAGAAAATCTAGAGCAGGGTTTGGCAAACTATAGCTCACAGGCCAAATCTAGCTTGCCTTCTGCTTTTGTACAGTCCTAGAGCTAAGAATGATTTTTGCATTTTTATTTTTTATTCATTTTTATTTGAGAGAGAGAAAGAGAATTAGGGGGAGGGGGCGTAGAGGGAGAAGGAGAGAATCTTCGAGCAGATTCCTACTGAGCATGGAGCCTGAAGCAGGGCTCAATCCCATGACCCCAAGATCACAACCCAAACTGAAACCAAGAGTCGGATGCTCAACCGACTGAGCCACCCCGGCACCTCTGATTTTTACATCTTTAAGTGGTTAGGAAAAAAAATCAGAAGAAGAATATTTTGTGACAAGTGAAAATTGTATGAAATTCAAATTTTAGTATCCATAAATAAAGTTTTGTTGGAACATAGTCATCCATATACACTTATGTATTGTTTATGGCCACTTTTATGATCCAACTGTAGAGATGACTAGTGTGACAGCAATTCTACGGCTTACAAAGCCAAAAATATTTACTATTTGGCTACTTATAGAAAAGTTTGCTGGGGCACCTGGGTGGATCAGCTGTGAGGCGTCTGCCTTCGGCTTGGGTCATGATCCTGGGGTCCTGGGGTCCAGACCTGTATCAGGCTCCCTGCTCCTCGGGAGGCCTGCTTCTCCCTCTCCCACTCCCCCTGCTTGTGTTCCCTCTCTCGCTGTCTCTCTCTCTGTCAAATAAATACATAAAATCTTTAAAAAAAAAAAAAAAAGAAAAGTTTGCTGCCCTCTGCCCTAGAGGAATGTTTTCTAAAGAATTTGTGCTATAATCTGGAGTAAGAAATATAGTTTATGTTGTGATCTGGACATGGGCAAACACCACCCATACACACAGAATGAATCAAAAGATTCATGAAACAGTTCTTGACTTTATTGTGATACCTTCTAACTATTCTATTCTATTCTATTCTATTCTATTCTATTCTATTCCATTCCATTCCATATGAAGCAAAGTCCAGTGGAGACCCACTAAATTCATTTCATGACCCAATAGCGGATTACAACCACAGCTTGAACAATTCTGCTCTAGACAGCAGAACTAAAGCACAAAATGAAATGAGACTGATTTCAGCACAGTATCAAGACCAGCTTAAAAAACCTTTTTGTGGGGCACCTGGGTGGCTCAGTCGTTAAGCGCCTGCCTTCGGCTCAGGTCATGATCCCAGGGTCCTGGAATCCAGTCCCGCATAGCGCTCCCCACTCTGCAGGAAGCCTGCTTCTCCCTCTCCCACTCCCCCACTTGTGTTCCCTCTCTCACTATCTCTCTCTCTCTGTCAAAAAATAAATAAAAACTTTTATTTTTTATTTTTTATTATTTTTTAAAGATTTTATTTATTTATTTGACAGAGAGAGACACAGTGAGAGAGGGAACACAAGCAAGGGGGAGGGGGAGAGGGAGAAGCAGGCTTCCCGCTGAGCCGGGAGCCCGATATGGGACTCGATCCCAGGACCCTGGGACCATGACCTGAGCCAAAGGCAGTTGCTTAACAACTGAGCCACCCAGGCGCCCAAAAACTTTTTTTTTAAAAAAACCCTTTTTGTTATGGAAAATTTAAAACATATACAAAAATAGGGAAAATAGGATTAGTAATTCACAGGGACCTATTACTGTGCTTCAGTAATGACCCTCTCATGGCCAATCTTGTTTCATGTCTACTCCCTTCATGCCTTCACTTGGGTTATTCTGAAGCAAATCCCAGACCTATCATTTCATCTGTGAATGTTTCAGAAGGTATCCTTAAAAGATAAGGATTGTTCATAGAAACTTAAGCATAAAATTTATTTAATCTAAAAAATTAACAATAATTCCTTAACACCATCAAATATCTAGATAGTTTTCATATTTTCCCAATTGTCACAAGAAGTTTTTCGGTAATAGTTTGCTTGAATCAAGATCCAAATAAATTACATTGTTTGATATGTTTTCAAAATAGCTTTTAGGGCACCTGGGTGGCTCAGTTGGTTAAGCGTCTCTCTTCGGCTTGGGTCATGATCCTGGGGTCCTGGGATCGAGCCCCGCATCAGACTCCCTGCTCAGCAGAGAGTCTGCTTCTCCCTCTCCCTGTGCTGCTCTCTCTCTCTGTCAAATAAATAAATAAAATATTAAAAAAATAAATAAATAAATAAAATAAACCTTTTATGTATAAGATTCTGACCTATCTCCACTTGTGATTTATTTGTTGGAGAAATCAGTTGCTTGTCCTATAAAATTTCACAGTCTGGACTTTGCTGATTGTAACTCTATGTTGCCATTTACCATGATCCTCTATCCTTTGTATTTCCAATAAATTGGTAGTAGATCTAGATATCTGGTCAGATTCAGGTTTGATTTTTTTGGCAAGACAACTTCATAGGTGGTGCTGTCAACTTACATCAGGAGGCATATACCCGTTTGTTTGTCTTTTCTCTCTTGTAATATTAGAGGCCACTGCAGATTATTGCCTAGAACCATTAATAAGAACAGCTTTTTAAAACATTTGTGCTAACTGGTAAGTAGACTGCCTCAGAAAGCAGTAAGAGTCAGTTTATCAATTTTCATTAGGCTAATCTGTAATATTGATTGTATTTCAAATAACATCTCATCTTTTTAGGGTCATGTACTAAAAAGATAAATCTAGAAAAAAAAATTTGTATAAGAAAATCCAAGGAGGGGTGCCTGGGTGGCTCAGTCATTAAGCGTCTGCCTTCGGCTCAGGTCATGATCCCAGAGTCCTGCATCGGGCTCCCTGCTCCGCGGGAAGCCTGTTTCTCCCTCTCCCACTCCCCCTCCTTGTGTTCCCTCTCTCGCTGTGTTTCTCTCTGTCAAATAAATAAATAAAATCTTTAAAAAAACAAGATGAAAATCCAAGAAGATTTTAGAAAATGTTATCAAAACTTATTATTAAGTTGCAGTAAGTGAACTATCCATAGGAGCAGGCTGGTAGATTAATATTTGTTCCATGTTATTTTTATAAAAGTGAAAAATGGCAACAACCTCAATGACCAACATTAGGATAGAGGTTAAGTTATAGTATGTCAAGGAATGAACAAATACATTATAGACATTTTAAGTCATGTTTTATGAAAAATATAAATTAAATATGAAGATATATTAAGGGAGAAAATGTGGCCTCAAAGTAGTATATAATGTATGATCCTCACTTCATAAAATATGGGTATATTGGACTGGATATCTATGATTGGATTGGTATATACGATGGGGAGACACTATTCCAAAAATAATATAAATCGTATCTTAGGTATTATCTTTTGTAATACCACTAAAATAATGAACATATACTTCATTTATGTTTTAATGGAGAGAGGAAGATAAAGTGTGGTGGGGTTAAGAGTGATTTACATTTTATTCTTTATGCTTTTCTGTAGTTTATCCCCTGAAAGTGTATCACTTTAAAAATCGGTGAAAGAATATATTATAAAAAGTAATGAAAAAAAAGTAATGAACTCTTCATTACTGAGACATTAATTAGGGGCCATAAGTTTTAATTTTACTTTTTTTCCTCAGAACCCCATATAAGGAAGTCCTTCACTGGATGGTAAATTGGAACATATAGATAGAAAGATCCAACTTAAAATTTCTTCTTGATTTTTGTAGTAGACAGAACAATTGCTGGAGTCAGAAGACCTGAGAGCCAGAACTACACTTGTCTCTATTCTTACCCCCACTTAGGTTTGGGCCATCCATTTCAGCTTTTCAATTTTTATTTTGTTTGGATCTAGAATAGGGTGGATAATATCTTTAGCCTTTCTAATTTACCAGGATCCTACCATGACAAATGAAACAATGGAATATCTAGTGGGAAAACATCCTGTGTGTCATTGTTTTTAAGAACAATACCTGTGATGTTTATTCCTGTATTTTACCCAGAGGCTTAGCAGTGCCGACGTCACAGTGCCAGAACTCCATGTCCCAGCCCTTCTCCGCCTCTCAGACTTCCCTGGAGCAGATCATCCTCTGACCTTTCAAGGTTGAGTTATGTGAATTTTTCCTTTTATTTGCCAATGCCTGTGGTACAGCTCAGGCTTGGCTTCCGGCATTGTATTATATTCCCGTAGTCCCTCCATCCCGGGCAGGAGCCATGTCTAATCTTGTGTTTGGCTGACTATAAAAAGCTGTTGGGGGGCGCCTGGGTGGTTCAGTCGGTTAAGCGTCTCCCTTCGGCTCAGGTCACCATCTTGGGGTCCTGGGATGGAGCCTTGCATAGGGCTTCCTGCTCGGCGGGAAGCCTGCTTCTCCCTCTCCCACTCCCCCTGCTTGTGTTCCCTCTCTTGCTGTCTCTCTCTCTCTCTGTCAAATAAATAAATAAAATCTTTAAAAAAAAAAAAAGCTGTTGGTACCCCATCAATGTGAAAGGAGCCTGGCTGAATTGCTTCTTTGCTCCTGTGTGTTCTGACTTGACTTGAAATTATTCGGTTTCATGAGTTTGGGGCCTTCTCTAGAGCCCTCTGAACTTTCTTGGGAATTGTTTAGACCTCCTCAGCGGAGAGCAGTTTAAACAAGCTGACAACACGACTTCTGGGAAGCTGGTAAAAATGTTAACTGTTGTGTTGGGATGAGACGGTACGTGGGGTGGAAGATTTGGACTCTACCTTGGGCTCTGCTGCCACTAACATGCTGCTAGCTCGTTACCCCAACATGACCAAGGAGGAGGCTGGACTCTGGGATCTTTAAGGTTCCCTGGGGACGGGGGGACTATTGTCTGTCTAGAGCCTATGATTCCAATTTAATGACCTAGGTTCCATCTGGCCTCCGTGGGGTCTTAGGGAAATCATTTTCACATTTCTGAGCCTCAGTATTCCCATCTGTAAAATGAGGCTCATATTATTTATATCATAAGACTGTTGTAAGGATTAAATGAGACAAACTATATATATTATCCAGGGCTGTGTCTAGTACCCAGTGGGTTCTCAAAGTATTCCTTCTTACCCTCTTCCCCTTTACTCAAACAGGGATAAATTAATCTCCATAAAAAGCACTAGCTAACTAAGACTTAGAGTACTCTCTCACAGGGATACTTATATTCTACAAGGGATTCTTTTTCTAAAAAATTTTTTATTTATTTGAGAGAGAGAGAAAGAGAGAGAGAACTCCCACGGTTGGGGGGGAAGGGGTTAAAGGGAGAGTGGAGAGAGAATCTTAAGCAGACTCTGAGCTGAGCCAGGAGCCCATCACAGGGCTTGATGGGGGGCTTGGTGCCGGGCTCCACCCAGAGTTCCATACAGGGCTCTGCGCGAAGCTCCACGTAGGGCTTGATCCCTTGACCCTGAGATCACAACCCTGAGATCATGACCTGAGCCAAAACCAAAAGCCGGACACTTAACTCACCCACCCAGGCGCTCCTCTACAAGAGATTCTTAAAGATGGTGTCAAAGAAAACAAATCTGAACTTAGTAAGGAGAGACTTTATTTGAGGGATTATTGCAAGGGGGAAGGGGCTATTGCAGTTGAGAGAATGCCCTGACCATGAGATCTGCAAGTGTCTAAAGAGTTAGGCAAAAGGAGGTTTTCTTTTATAGAGAGGAGTAAACAAGACCAGAAAGAATTGGATGTAGTGAAGTGGGATGAAGGGGTGACAGGATTGGATAGTAGATCAGGGAATATTTTACCCTGAGGCCAGCCTGTTCTCAGGAGGGCTGTTGCTGGCTCAGGTTGAGGGTAGGCCAAAGTTCAGAGGTCTGGAGAAAGGAGAGAAGCTTAACTAAAATTCAGTTAACAAGCATTTTGTCCAGTTGATCAATGGGGATGAAATAGTTCAGCTAATCATTTATGAGGCAAAGAATGGAAATTTGGGGGGTCAGTGTCCTAGCTTTGTCATAGGTAAACGAAGGGGCATCCATGGGTCTTATCTAGGTCATTTGAGGAAGGGTAGTTTTTGTAGTAAGATGTTTTCCAGAACATGATAGAGCAGGGGACTTCTCAACCTTCATTCTTTTCCAGGAGCACAAGGCTCAGGTAAAATTCAACACTGCCAATGGTAAAACCTTCAGGATCCAAAGGCACTCAGTTGGTGACATCTTTGCAGGATACTGATGGGTGAGTCAGAATGTCTTTCCAATGCTCCTCAATGCATACTCTCCTGAGCATCAACCAGTAGAAATCTGGAGGGACCCCTCCTCTCTTTCATGGATGAGGTCAGAGGCCTGGAAGAGGAAAGGCAAGGGCCATGAGAATATCACCTATAGCTAGCACATTCTCTAACAGCTTCCTCTAACCAAACTCTAGCTGCCCATACAAAACCCCATTTCTTGAAATGCAAGTGGAAAAAGAGAGAGAGAGGATTGTTTCAGTTTTCCAGGCTCATCTCTTCTCACTGACAAGAGAACTGAGAGATTCTGGTTATCAGCAGCAGCAACATCAACCAAACTTGGTTGATCTGAACCTTCCTCCAGGAGAAGGGTGTATGTGTGTGTGTGTCCTGGGGAAAGGCTGGGTCAGCTGGTATGGCAGAGGGGACTCTGGGGGCTTAGGGTAGCAGTTCTTTACCATCCCATTCAGAAATACTACGTTTATGTACTTTCACAATAGGTACAGCCAAGTGCAATATGTCATTTAGGCTAAGTCCAGAACACCTTACCTCTTTCCACGCCCATCTTTATATTATTGCTAATGATGCCAATGTCAGGTTTGCAAGAAAATCAAGTCAAGGTGCAAGAATAAGGAATGTCTACCCAGGGAGTTCCCTTTCTACAAAGTCCTTTGCCCAGAGTGAGGATTTATACCAGGGTCTATTAGTCCATCAGGTGAGCAAGGAAAGAATAAAAAGTGATTTAAAAAAAATCAATATAGCCATACAGACACTTGGGTAAGTGGACCCTATTGCATTCCTTTTGACTGCCCTAAGAAGATGGATTTGTAATCTTAGCAAAGGGGAGAGGACACTGCATGGTCCTTAGATGGCATGGAGATCATAGTGTGTGTTTCTTTAAATGGTAGAGGATCTATGGATCTCAGCTTCTGCCCTCCTCACAGGAAATAATGCTAAGAACAGAGGGTTGTGTTGGACTTGCAGCTGTCCTATCCAAGTTAATCCCGTGACTTGTCTTCTGTAAATAGCAGTTGAGGATTTTATTTTACTTAATTTTAGTTTTTTAAAAGATTTTATTTATTTGTCAGAGAGGGAGAGAGAGAGCACAAGCAGGGGGAGCGGCAGGCAGAGGGAGAAGCAGGCTCCTCACTGAGCAAGGAACCTGATGCGGGACTCGATGCCAGGACTCTGGGATCATGACCTGAGCCCAAGGCAGACCCTTAAATGACTGAGCCAGGTGTCCCGCAGTTAAGGATTTTAAAACCTGTTTTTCTCTTTTCATCTTGGGGTTCACTGATCTGGAAGCTACCTCTATGATAATACTACTTTACATATACTTATTTGTATGCCATTTTACAGATGACAATGTCAAGTCATGGAAAGGGCACTGAATCCAAGGAGGAAGGGAGGGTGGGTCCCAGACCAGTTGTGGAATCACTGATAAAGTCTCTTTCCCTTCACACACTCCAACCTTAAGATATGCTGTGTATGGCACAGTTGTTTCACTTCACAGTTCAATGCCTGAAAACCTTTGGAATGGGGAGCAGTGTGGTAGGAGACTAGATCTAGAAAAGGAGTCCCAGACTTAAGACCCAACCCGACCACTAACTGGCTGCATAACCTTGGGTAAGACCTAAAACCTATTGGGCAACAGGATTTTAGCTGAAACATAATCCCAGGCTGCCCTTCCTGCTTCTGGCCCCACATTAGGCCTCGTCACCTTTCCACTGCAATCAGAGAAAAGATGGGGCCAGCAGTGTAGGCCTATTAATAGGGCGCCTGGCTGCTTTGGCTTCCCATCTTGAGAGCCTCCAGGGCCCGCTGGCGCCTGCCTCTCTGCTTCCCTGCAAGGAATTAGCTGAGTGGTCTCCCCTTGCACCTCCACCACCCTCTCAGACCTCAAACCCACCCTCCCACCCCCAAGTCTTGGTTCCCACAGGGGAAGGCGCCCAGGGTGAGGGCCAAGGGAGGAGGCACGCTGGGGAGGGGGATTGCCAAATCTTCAGGGACAGCTGGGAGCAGGGCTCCTCTGGAAAACACAGTCTAGAAGAGTAGTGATATTGGCTCTAAGAAGAGTAATTGAGAAGAAAACAAATGTAGGCTCCTCCCCTGCCCTCGCTAAACCCTCCAGTCTCCTGGGGGGACAAAGGAGGCCCAGAGAGGAGCAGGAAGGACACGCCAGGCCCTTAGCCCCAGGTGAACCAAGTGCAGAAAATAGAGAAAAAAAAGTATCCTTCACTTAATGCCATGCCTCTTCCTTCCCCCACCCTCCAGTAAAGTCTCTAGACAACAGCTGCACGCGACCCTTCCAAGTATCCCCATCTACCACAGACTGTCAGGCGCAGAGACGGCTTGGGTTATCCTGGGTCCACCCAGGGTGCGCGTGCAGCCCTCTCTTCAGCCTTCTCCTCCTCCACCACCAGAAGGGGCTGCAACCCGCGAGGTCAGAGGCGGAGCAGAGACTGGGGATTGCTCCGGCGAGAAGAAGGAGTAAGTCTTTGGCAGGCAAGGGGTGTGGGTCCCTTGGGGAGACGTGGCCGCTCACCTGGGCCCAGCCTGGCCCGCTGAAATGGGCTCCTTCTCCTCCGCGCCGGCTCGGTCCCGCAGCTCTGTGGTGCAGTTGGGCTCGTCGCCACCGCAGCGCGAGGAGCCACCGGCTGCTCCCGCTGCTCGAAGAGACACATTCGCCTTCCCCAAGACCCGGAGGCTAGGACCCGGGCGGGCAAAGACGCCCAATCCGCCGGCATCCTGGGAGGCTCAGTCCGCCGCGCCCAGCAGAGAAGAGCGCGCGAAGTTAGAGAATCCGGAGCTGTCCCCGGTGCTGAAGTGTGCAGACAGTATGTCCCAGCCCTACTTGCCCCGAAGCGGTAGCGCCGCGGGTAAGTCCTATCTTGCATAGGGGTTTAGGGAACGCAGGGAGCTGCTGCCTGGAGACCTGTGGGGTTCTCCTTACCGTCAGGGGAAGAAATGAAGGCTCTGTTTCTCAACAGTATTTCGCGTTCCTTGTTCTCTTGCCCATAACTTTTTTTTTTTTTTTTGTACAAGTTAAGATTCATTTCTGGTTCAACAGGGAGTTATTTCAGAAGGACCATCTTTCACAGGGTTTTAAACAATAGCATGCAAGGCAGTTTACACTGTAAGGATCCCTTTTCCCAGCTTTGTACTGGCGCCAGCACCACGCAGAGAAGTCTTCCTTGTTGTCTTGGAAAGATAAGGATAAATGAGGCTCATCTTCCCATCTCCTTCCAGGCGAATTGGGAAAAGGGCAAGGAGATCCCTGTTTGTTTAAGACCTTAGTTCCATGTGTGAAGAAGGAAACCAGTATTTTAACTAGTCTCTTCTGAAGGGGCTTGTGGGGCATGGTTGGGGGAAGACATTGTTAAGGTAGGCAGCAATGGAGAAGTGAAAAGAGCACACAAGATTTGGGGTCAGGTGGACCTGAGTCTCCATCTGCTGCTTTCATGTGATCTTGGGCAGGATGCTCTCCTTTTGCCTCAATTTTGTCATCTGTGACATAGGGATGATAATAACTCGAATCTCACTAGGTAGCTGGAAAATCTAACCAGACACAGTGCATGTAGAAGAACTTTGAAACTGTAAAGTGCTATGCAGATATTCAGTATTATGCCTGAAACTGATTTCTGAGCCTCTTCAACTGAAACAGAAGGGAATAGTGAAACTTTTCAGTTTTTAGTTTAAGATATTCAAAGGCTCCATTTCAGAGGGCAGGTGCTCTTTTGTGTAAGTGGGAGGAAAACTCCTTAGTTGGTACATGTATTAAAAAAAAAGCTCTCACACTAGTAAAGTTACTAAATACATCAGCTGTCCTTTTCTTTCACATGAATCCCCACTTTATCCCAGGCAAGGTTGTGATGCTCACTGCTATTGTCTTTTGAATTTTCAAAAAGGATTCAGTGGACAATGTTGGTTCCCCTAAAGAGAAAAAGATGAGGTTAGTGGAGAGGGAGATTGGCTTACGCTTTTACTCATGAGAGGTGAGGATACATGTATCCCTATTCCCTTGAGAATTTCTTCTAAAAAATATTGTGAGCTTTTTCATTAGCTTTTATTTGTTCTTGTGTCATTCAAACAACCTTCCTAAACAAAAATTACGAGAAGAAAAAAAATTACGAGAAGGTACATACACATTGTCCTTGCAACAGGGGATTTATCATTGTAAAATATGTTAGTTTTTTTCCATTCATAGGACCTGTCTTTGTGGTATTAATGGAAAGAGAACCAAATTTGGAGTCAGGGTACCTGAGTTCTGCTAAACTCTGCATCCTAGGGCAGGAGACCTATATTTTCTAAGCCTGTATTATTTGCTCTTTTAAAATGAGTACAAATAGGGGCTGCTGGGTGGCTCCATCAGTTAAGCACTTGCCTTAGGCTCTCCTGGGATCAAGCTCTGCATTGGGCTCCCTGCTCACACTGTCTCTCTCTGTCAAATAAATAAATAAAATATTAAACAAATAATAAAATAAAATAAGTACAAGTAGAGTTGTACCATCTCCTATGCCATGAAACTCAAAGGAAATTATGGAGATAAAAATGATTTGTAAACTGTAAGTACTGTACAAGCATAAGGTATTATCAAAGTATTGGGAAGCTTAATATTTTCTAATGTATAGGATGCAAATTTAATTTTTATATAATCTTATTATGGTCTATCATAGTTACATTGGATGGAATCTGAAAGTCTGTTGTGAAACTCTTCAATATTAATTTGTGTGATATTAGTTGAATTACAAATCAATATATCCATGGAAGAATATTACCATATTTTTCTCTCATACTTTTGATGATGTGGACAGAATATTTGGGTATTACAATTAATTCACACATTTACGATGCTTGGAGACCAGCTTCTAGGAATTTGCATTCAATTAATTTCTGCTCTGGTTTGATGAATAAATCTGTGAATACTATTAACTTTAACTTTTTGATTGTACAAGAATTAATTTTTTCCATTCCTTCCTTTTTATTTCATAAAGAATATCACCAATTAAAAATGACATTCTGAGTTTTATATCACCTAGGATACGTATGCAAAGTTATTCAATTTCTATATTTTGCTCTTTAAAAAAAATGGTATTTGAGCTTAAATCTTTGAAGTGTGGTGGGTTTAGATAGCTGGAATTGCAGATCAGGCTCAGTTTTATCATTTCTAAAAATGAAATTTGTTGCCCTTACCTGTGACGCTGGGTGGCCCTTTGTTGGATTCAATTGGTTTTCTCCAAATATTGGGTAGAACAGCACACAACTTGTGAATTTGGGAGGAAAGTAACTGTGATGCAAACTAAACTTGTGTTTTACAAGCCAAACTGATTGAGTGTGTGTGTGTGTGTGTGTGTGTGTGTGTATAAATGAGTGCTATGTGCCAGCAGCTCTTTTATGAGATGGTAGGATGGATACTTTTATTATTATTATACAGGTGAAGATATTAAGGCACAGAGGGATTAAGAAACTTGTCACACAGCTAGTAAATGAATGACAGCCAGAGTTTAAACTCAGGTAGTCCAGCTCTAGAACTGTGTTCTTACCCACTTCTCTATGCTACTTGTTGGAAGTGCTGTATGCTTATTTCCCATTTGTTACTTAGTTTATTATTTAGTAATGTCCTTTGAAAGTTTTGTTTTGTCCCAACTATAGTCAGGGAGCCAACAGAAAGTGCATTGGTCCTGGGAGGGAGGTGTCAGAGTATTAAGGAAGAAATAGTCACCTTGGATATTGTAATTAAAGCCAGAGAACTTTGTGGGGTGTGAGTGAGTGAGACTAAGGGTGCAGAGTCAGAACAGTAAGGCCAGCTGTCTCTCCTCACCTGAGTTTAAATGCTTTAGGCCTCTGATACTTGTTTTATTAAGGATGGTGATGGTTCCCTGCTATTCTCTCATCGTACTGACGGGAAGATTAAATGAGATATGGTGCCAAAACCCAAGTGGGGACCTCGCATATATGAAGCATAGGTATTTTGTATGTGTGTTTCTTTTCAGAGCTTTGGGGCCCCAATCACTGCTAGAAAGGAAGGAACAACTTGATCTGTTTTCAATAAAAGGGTATCTCAGAATAAACAAATAATCAAATAAACAAAAAGCCTTCCATAGCTATCTGTCTATTGTGTAATAATCTGCAGTCGATTATCTGAGGCTTCTTCTAGCTTTTGTTAGAAATTCCTCTGGATGGGGAGAAACTTTGATATTACTGAATAAAGTGATTTTTGATTAATAATATGTGTATTAAAATTATTTGGGTTCTTTCAGTTTTCAATTGCTGTCCCTTTCTTCTTTTGCTTAACATTTGAAAAATGTGTGTTCTGCAAGAGCTAATTTCAGATTGCAACCAATATTTGTCAGATGGTGGTCTTGGAACATTGTCTTGCTGAATTTCATTGTTCTTGGTTTCCATCTAAGTCCTCTGTCTTGATAAGAGTATCATTGTTGAGAGGAAAAATTTTCCTGTACCCACTTAGATTCAAGATAAGGATCCTGAGCGCTGTGAATTGTGTAAGACTGATGAATCACAGACCTGTACCTCTGAAGCAAATAACATATGTTAAAAAAAAAAGAAGAAGAAGATAGTAGGAAGGAAAAAATGAAGAGGGGGAAATCGGAGGGGGAGACGAACCATGAGAGACTATGGACTCTGAGAAACAAACTGAGGATTCTAGAGGGGAGGGGGTGGGGGGATGGGTTAGCTGGGTGATGGGTATTAAAGAGGGCACGTATTGAATGGAGCACTGGGTGTTATACGCAAACAATGAATCATGGAACACTACATCAAGAACTAATGATGTAATTATGGTGATTAACATAACATAATAAAAAAAAATAAGTGTCCTGCAAATTAACTGACAATGGACAGCTTAAGGAGAAAAAACAAGGTTTATTTATATTCGCCTAAGGGAATATTTAGTAATGAGTAACTTTTTGAGTAGCCAGAGGTAAAGGTTTTTGCTCTGTGCCAACTTAACAACACCAACTTAACAACAACAAAAAAGGAGGGGTAGTTTAGGGCTTCAGTGGGCAAGTATGGAAGTATGTACTTTTTGAGTGCTAGTGGGCAGCTGAATTTTCACACTTCCCAGTGTTAAGTGTCAGTCTTTTTCTACTCTGGAAACTCCCTCAGAAGAGGGTCAATGGCAGCTATATTTTTGGGAGGCTCTGCTTAAGTTTAGGTAATCTTTCTTTCTATTGCTGCTGATCAGATGCTTTTTTTTTTTTTAAGATTTTCTTTATTTATTTGACAGAGAGAGAGACAGCGAGAGAGGGAACACAGCAGGGGGAGTGGGAGAGAGAGAAGTAGGCTTCCCGCCGAGCAGGGAGCCCGTTGCGGGGCTTGATTCCAGGACTCTGGGATCATGACCTGAGCCGAAGGCAGATGCTTAACGACTGAGCCTCCCAGGTGCCCTGATCAGAAGCTTTTAAAGTAAATTTCATATCATTTTGGTGAGCTGTTAATTTCTTCATCAGTATTTGCCTATAACTCAGTCCTCTCATATGTTAGCACCAGCGGTTTTCAGATTTTAGTGTTTATCATAATCACCTGGAAACCTAATTCCAGAGGCCCAGGCTTATAGGTATGGGATAGAGCTGGGAGGGGGGCGGTCTTAGTACTTTAACCAAATTTCCCAGGTGATTCTGTTACCACCAAAGTGTGTATCACACTCACCTGGAGGCTTGTAAAACAGAGAATCCTGGGCCCCATCTCCAGAGTTTTTGATTCGTAAGTCTGGCAGGCGACATAAGAATTTACGTTTCTAACAAGTTCCCAGATGCTGCTAATGCTGCTGGTCAAGGGATCATACTTTGAAAACCACTGGTCAGTACATAGAAATCACCCGGAAGGGCCACTATTCCTAGGTGTATTGTATTAACCATAATTGAGTTCTGTATTTTGCATCTTGATGGATGCTATGGAGGAGAGAGACTCTGGATGCAAGGTAGCTTTCATTTACCTACTCTTTCTGTTCCACCTGCCTAGCTCTTTAGGGCCACTCTTGTTAATTTCTAAAATATCAGGATAATTATGATTCTTTATCAGTGGTGCTTTTAATTTGGGATTTTGTTTTTGGGATTTTTTTTAGCTGAATTAAAAGGACTTGTTGAGGAGAAACATTTTTTCTTTACCTCCTAAGATTTTTCTGGCTAGTCTACAAATTAGATTGAC
Source organism: Mirounga angustirostris (assembly GCF_029215605.1). NCBI lineage: Eukaryota > Metazoa > Chordata > Mammalia > Carnivora > Phocidae > Mirounga > Mirounga angustirostris. The sequence continues at coordinate 43,934,192 of NW_026991720.1, forward strand.
ATGAGACAGATTAACAGGAGAAAACCACATGTAATTATGGTCATACAGGGAATCCACATAAACATGAAAGATTCTAAAGACAGTCAGGCAAAATGAGGTGTATATGTCATTCTGGACTAAGGAGAAGGGGGTGGGGGTTTGAGGCTACAAAGGGAAGGAAGGCAACTGAAAATGAAAAGCATAAATGTTTGGTAAACAAAGGTTTACTGGGCCATCTAGAAACAGTGGGACATAGAGAGGAATTCTAACAAACAGACTTTGCTAAGATCCTCCCTGTCTACCATACCTAGATCATATTATACTGTAATTATCTATGGTGAATAACTCCATTCCTGCAGCAGGTCGTCTAAATTATTTTAGAAAGTTAGGAGGGAAGGCAAGAAAGAAAAACTTCTTGAGTCTTCTGTTTCTTAAAAATAATCAGCCTAAATTAATCCTTATTGCAAAGAGACACATTTTGGGGTGTCCAATTTTCTCCCCTGCAGATTGATTAATGTGAAAATAAAATAAAGCTCTCATCATTTTAAAGATCAGAGGGTGTGTGGTGTTGCCACTAGTGTTTTAATCTTCAACACTTCAACAGCATCTCCTAGGATATGCCCCTGTTCCAAGTCAATTTAAACATACACAAGCAGCCTTCTAAAAACTTAGGTTAATGACAAGGAATACTGGTGTGCCGGGCAAGAGCTGGACCACCGTGGATTTGGCATTACCTTCAGGAACTGTCCTCTTCAGCCACACTGCCCTCCTCTTGGGGAGGCAAATCTGGGTCCCAGTGTCCTATCAAGTCTAGGAAGTCTCCGAACCACTTTCCTTTCATTCTCTTTCCTGATGGTTACCCGAGGCATTGCTTCCAAAGGTGGTCTCAGCTAAGTGCAGAGTTGAGTAACCTCTTTATCCCTGAACCATTAGCAGTGTATTTGCTTCTGTTGGGTGGAAGACTTGGGGAACGATGCTTCACAGCTTAGAAAGCCCCCAGAGTCTCTCTATCATTTGATCTTCAGGACAGTTTTCTGAGGCAGATGGGACAGATGGCCTCATTGTTCTCCTTTAATAAAGAAAGGGAATTGAAATCAATGTTTTTATTTATTATTGATGACATGTTTTATTCTAGATCACTTGCAGTTAGTTAGATTTTCAGGTGGCCCTTTGTTTCTTCCAGGAAGCATAGGTGCCAGGGAAAGAGGCTCTGGAATCTTAATCCCTGACTTTGATATTCTGGCTACCTGAATTGAACTTTCTCAGAGCCCATTTCTTTATGTGGAAAAGGAAATAGAAATGGTATTGACCTCATCTCTATAAGGTAATTGATGGAAGGCACTTAACCCATGCCTTGGGGCATGATAATCATTTAGTAAATATTGGCTATCTTTACAGATAAACAGATCAGATATATAGGTATCTTTCCTGGACTCCCATAGCCAATGCACTGCAGAGCTAGGATAGAGACTTTTTGATTTCTAGTCCAGTTCTCTTTTCACAGTGCCATATTGATTCTTCTGTGGAAATAAAACAATTAAGTGTGGTGAAGAAGGTAGGGAAGAGAAGGGTATAGAACCAGAGAAAGATTGAGGGCAGAGGGGAAGCAAGCAAAAAAACACAAAGCAGTTCATTTGATGTTAGAGAGTTGGGGTCCTAGCTCTCTCATTTTTGGGATAAGGACATAGATCCCACATACTTATGTTATCCTTGGTGTTATATTGCCTGTAATTTACTCACTGTTCAACCCAGTGAGATGTGAGTGTGTGTGTGTGTGTGTGTGTGTGTGTGTGTGAGCTTTAATCTGCCTTCTAGGAGTGAACAGTTAACATTAGCACCCTGATCAGAAATACTTGATAAAAAGTGTATTCCTAAATTCTTCAACTATTCCTTTAATTGCTCCAACTATGTTATCTCTAACTGCATTAAATAATTTTAAAATCAACATAAAGGTAATTAGAAATAATTTTTCATTGGTCAAAATGGGTAGTGCTTAAGGTATGTCAGTTGGTAAGAAATACTGTCAGGCACTTCTGCCCTATCGTGAATGAGGCATATGAACCTGGAGAGTCCAGAGATCTGTACCAGCTCAAGTGGCAACCTATTCCTAGGTTTCTGATTTGGTTCTGTATTTCACCCTCTGACAGAAGATTTAGGGTTTGGTCCTGCTTGGATTGCCGTCTGGTCCTCCTGATATATGGCCCCATCCAAGTGCAAGGGGCCAGAAATAAAGTTTTCTGTGTGTCCAGGAAGAGGAGCAGAACTGTAAATATTGTGAGCACTCATGACATTAGCACATTTAGAGTTGATTTTCCTTGTTTTACAGCTGAGGAAACAGGTTCATGAAGGCCAAGTCCCTTGCCCAAGATCACAAAGCTACTAAATAGCAAAGCTAGGATTCAAACTTGAAATATAGTTGGAGAGATGATAAATCTAGGTGAAACAAAGGTGAACAGTGCAAGATGGACTTCAGTTAATTAAGTTGTGTGGTATGCAACATAGCAGTATTTCTCGAAGTACATTTGGAAACCTCCTGCCTCAGAATTACTTGGGGTTTTTGTTAAAACACATCCTCCTGGGCCCGCCCCTTCCTAGGCCTACTGAATCAGAATCTAACAATGGGGCCCAGGAGGATGGGGCCCATAAAAATGTGCATTTTTATACACATACCAGGGGAATATTGAAGGGAAACCTCGTAAACCTCAATAAAACAGTGGGGAAAAAAGGAACCATAAAGATCAGTACATGTACAACCTATTCACTTAATCTTCTTGGTATCATGGTCAGTTTTGCCTTTGGCCCAAATGCTCCAAGAGTAGGGTGGACCTCATTTCCATGCTATTTAAAGATTCCATGGAAGGGATGTTTGGAAAAGGGTTTTCTTTACTTCTTAAGACCTGTCTGGCTGTTTTTGTTGAATTCGTTTCTGGACTTTCACACCCTAACAATGAACATTTTCTTCCAGTCAAGGAGGCAAGAAATGTTACTAATCAGAGAGTACCTCCTCCAGAATAAAGCCTCTATTCTGCAGGAAAAACTGAAGCTTATTTTTAAAATATACGTGTTGCTTTATCTTCCCATGTCTGAATCTTGTTATATAATGGTGCTGTTTGGAAAGCAAGCAATGAAATTTTTAATTTTTTTAATTTTAATTTTTAATTTTTTTATGACTGTCAAAGTGTGGAGGAAAAGAAATTAAATCATTATATGATATAGGAACAATAGAAATTAACATTTATCGATCACTTACTATGGGCTAAGAAACTGTTTTATGTATTCTTTATGTACCAGGATTACACTACAAGGTAAGTACCACGTTATCTCCTTTTTATCGATGAGGCACTGAGGCTAGGAGAATTAACCAAGGTCACATATTTAGTGAGTTCACACATCTGATGAGATCATACATCTAGTGAGTGCTGGGGATGGGATTTGAACTCAGGTCTTAAGCACTGTGCTAAACTGCCCAAGGCATCAGCAGCTTGAGGCTGATGAAAAAAATTGGCCAATTTATTGTTGCCATGGTAACAAATAGTATGTGAGGAAGTCAATGATGCTGTAAAAGTTTCCAGAAGTACATTTATCATTATCTTTCATTATTGTAATGTTGTGGTCTAAATACAATGATAAATATATTGATAGATTGATTATAGATAATATTCAAATTACTATGTTGACTCAGATTATTTCTGGTTAAAATTAAAATAAGAATATAAATCTATATGTCTTATAGGTATATATGTTTGATTTTAGGAAAATAAAATTACAATATCAAGAAAAAGTTGAGATAAAAGAAAAAGGCTCCTGAAATATCATCTCCTTAATGAAACAGCTGTCTTGGCATCTGTGTATACCTTCCCATTTTTTGTTTATGTGGATAATATGATTTTTATCTAGTTGGGATTATAGTATTTTTTAAAAATAAAAATTTCCTTTGGGAGTTAATATTATTGAGTTGTTAAAAGACCAGGCTGTAGAGTGAGACAGATAGAGTTAGAATCCTGGTTCTGCCCATTACTAACTGTGCTAACTGTGTGGTCTTGGGCAAGTTACTTAAGCTCTTTGAAGCTCAGATTCCTCATATGTAAAATGGGGATGCAAACAGCTGGCTTTACTGGGCTGTTTTGGGGGTTTAAGTGTTTAAAGCAAAGCTCCTATCATGGTGTCAGGCACAGAGTCAGTGCTCAGTGGGCAGTAACTATTATTTTTATTTTTGGATGTTGTTGAAAAATTATTCTGATACTTCTTAAAATAGTAAGGAAGACTTTATTCAGGGCTATTGCAATAGGAATATTACAATATTACAATTATAATTACAATAGGGAGAGAGTTCAGGCCCAACTCTGGATACAGCTGAGATAAATGGGGATTTAGAGCTAACTAGCAGAGTGAGGGGTCGTTGACTAGAAATTACATAATTTTACCAAATTACTACAAGGAGACATCAGGGGTAAGAGGATTTTTGTTAAACTGACCTAACAGGATTCTCGCTAAAGGCAGGAGAAAGATCTGGACATCAAAGTGAGGCGAGAAGAACTTGATCAGATATCAAGAGTGATCAGATATCAAGGGTCGGGGATTCTTGCTACACTGACTTAGCAGGATTCTTGCCAAAGCTGCACTCTGCAGGCCTGGCAAGGACAGGAGGAGCAGGGAAAGCCAGGGTGCAGCCTAGTTGAGACAGAGACTCAGAGGAGCCTAACTAAAGTTTGGTCAAGAAGAGAGTCTTCGTCAATGTACGATTTTGTTATTAGTAGCAATGCATTTTTAGTAGAACTTCCTTAAAACCAGAACTAAGCAGCAGTCAGTGCTTAAAAAAAAGGAAAAAAAGCGTCACTTTCTAAAGGAAATCAGTCAGAACTAGGATTAACTCCTGCTTCGTTTCCGCTTTGCTGGTGCCTCTGAGCTTTTCTCTTTGAGTTGGCGTCTGTGCCACAGAATTGGTTATTGCAGGTGGGAGCCACTGGGCTCATGGGGAAAGCTTCTAGACTGCGTGGAACATACAAGGGCCTAATGGGCTGGTATCAGGCTGTGCTCCTGATGTGCTTATAGCTCATTAGAGGCCCAGAGCATTGGTCTTTTTGAGCTTCCACCCAGGTCAGTCTGCAAGCGGGTGGGGGTCTTGTCCTTTTGACCCTGGGACAAAGTGTGTTGGCCAGGAGAGTATGGCATGGGGTGGGTGTTTAAGGTTAGCTCCCATCGATGGTTCTGCTCTGGGTCTCTAGGCTCACACGAGCCCCTCCGTCCATCCCCCCCCCCCCACTCCTTCCACAGCTCTTCATTGTCAGCAGTTCCTTCTCACTCATTCCCTCACTACATCTGTTCTGATTTTTTTTAAGATTGTTTTTATTTATTCATTTGAGAGAGAGACAGAGAGAGCAAACCATCTGAGCCACCCAAGCGCCCCTACACCTGTTCTGATTTAGAGATGTGTGTTCTGAGTCTATCATAGTGTGAATTGACCCAAAAAACAGTTTTTTTTCCCAAAGAATGTGTGCAGACCCCCACCCCAAGCCTGAGCCTTACCCCATCTCCTACCTTGCTCCTGATGCATCTTAGTCCCTGACAGTGTCCCTGAGCCTGTCTGTCATCCCAAGCCCACTTTCCCTTACACTTTGAAGAAAATATACCTGGGTGAGGGTCAGGAATGGGTGGGGCCAAAGGATGAGGCTAGCTGATTAAATTGTTCATATTGCTTAGTAACGCCACATTTTCAAAAACACCTGGTCACATCAATACAGCCACATCAAAATGTCACCCAGTTTCTCAGTAGGGAGTAACCACTTGGCCATATCCCTCTAAGGTTCTATTTTGCGTTTCCTAGAGGAGCAGGGCAGGGATGTTGCCACATCTCTCTCTCTTCTAGGCCATCTCTCTCTATTTCCAGGGACTGCCCAGAGGCTCTTCTCACCTCTACCCCTGAATATAAATGTCCAAGTCATTCCCAAGCACACTCTGAGCCTCTGCATCCCAACAGGAGGGAGTAAGGAAAAGGAGGAAGGGAGGAGGGTTCCGGGGGGACCTTCTGAACTTAGATCAAAGATACTCAGTGTGTCCTGCCAGCACCGCCCAGGCCCCCATGTCGATATCAGCGCCTGTCAGTGTTTGTCTGTGGTAGTCCCAGAGAACTCCAGGCTCGGATCACTGGTACATCAGGTCACATCACATCCAAAGGCTGTGGGAGTGGAGTGGGTTTGGACACAGCGCTGCTGGGGATGGGGCAGGGATGGGCGTGGCCAGCACCATTCACTGGCCACTCCCCCCCTGTCCCCACCATCATCTTTTAGAAGTCTCAGATCAGTTCCCTAAGAGCAGCCCCTGCCCAACTCAGGGAAAAGCTGTTCTGCTGGGATTTTCACCCACCATGTGACCTGGGAGATGACTAACCTGTAAATCAGCTATCAAGACTTTTTGCTCTTTCTGCTCTGTCACTTTTTCCACAGCCATACTAATTGTGGGCTCCCCAGGGAGAAGGAAAGGAGGAACGTCCTCGGTGCCCCTGCCCCTCCCCAGCCTCCAGTCTTTCGCTTTGTTATCATCAGTCCTGGGATTCGGGCTCCACTGGGTACAGAAAAAGGAGAGGGAAAGAGTGCCAGTTAAGTAGGGGCCCGGATCTCTGCCTCCAGACCCCACACTGCTTTGATCTCAAGCTGTCTCAAAATGGAATGAAATGATAAGGCGAGTCCTTTTTTTTTTTTTTTTTTTCTTTTGGGGGGTGAAGGAGAAAGAGAATCCTAAGCAGGCTCTATGCCCAGCGCAGAGCCCCATATAGGGCTCGATCCTTGGACCCTGAGATCATGACCTGAGCTGAAATCAAGAGTCAGAGGCTTAACTGACTGAGCCACCCAGGCGCCCCAGGCAAGTCTTCTTTTTCCCCTTTGAGAAAATTTCTAAAAAAAAAAAAAAAAATTTAAGTGGCCTCCTTGAACATACAGACTTCGAAGGGACTAGAAAAAAAGCTACATGTGTACTTTTAATATATTTTTTGTTACACCTATTGAAAAAATCTCAAGTTGTAGAAAATTTAGAATACTACTTTTTTTTTAATTTTAAAAGATTTTATTTATTTATTTGCCAGAGAGAGAGAGAGAGGGAGAGTACAAGCAGGGGGAGTGGCAGGCAGAGGGAGAATCAGGCTCCTTGCTTAGCAAGGAGCCTGATGTGGGACTCGATCCCAGGACCCTGAGGTCATGACCTGAGCTGAAGGCAGATGCTTAACCATCTGAGCCACCCAGGCGCCCTAGAATACTACTTTTTTTTACTGTTACATTTCATAAAACAATTTTACTTAATCTTTTACATGCATTTTTATCGTTAGTATCATTGTCTTCACTAAAGCCATTTTGGGGTCATCTGACATTTTCCACAGCACATCTTCCCCCGTGTCCAAGTTTGTACAACAGAACTGAACCTGTAAATAGTACTGTCACTGGAAATTTTACAAGGCAGGCATTGACTGAGGTTTAGGTTTTAGTCATTCAGATTTGTCTGTCTTTCCCTTTTCGTGAACTCTGAGTTCTATTCCACTGAAAGGAGAGACTGGAGAACTCAAGTGTCAGTCCTTTTCTGAGGGCTAATTTTGTACACACACAAACATACACAAACAAAATCCTTGTTCAGTATTAAGGCATACACAGCATTAATGAATCTTTATAGCCGCAGGGGACCAAAAACATCAGCTGATAGTGGTCAATAATTTCTTTTAATATCTCAGTATGAGTTGAAAATGGCTTTATTATTTTTATAAAAATAATGCAAACTTTTGGCAAAAATGTCAAACAGCATAGAACAGTACAAAGAATAAAGCACCAATAAACTAGGAGCCAAAGATTACTGTTAATATTTTGGTAAACACCCTCCCAAGTATCTCTTTAGGCATACACACAGAAACACACATACGCATGCACACATATATACATATTATATAAATGGGACCATGTTATACATGCTATTTTATAATGTAATGCTTTCCACTCAATAATATCTTGTAAGCATTTTTTATATCAATAAGTTATACATCATTGTTTTGAATGGGTGTCCTTCTGTGTACATAGTGTAATTTACCTCTTACTCTCCATCTGATGGATTTGGGGGCTATTTCCAGTTTTCTTTATTATCAACAATCCTGTATCTTGCTGAATTTTCCTATTGCTTATAGCAGTTTTTTGGTTGATTCTCTTGGGGTTTCCAGATATATAACCGCATTATAGTAATAGCTTTATGTTGTTATTTCCAGTTTTTATGCTTCTCATTTCTTTCTCTTGTGTAGTTATATTTGTAATGACTTATTTGGAGCCCAGCATGGGGCTTGAACCCATGACCCTGAGGTGGAGACCTGAGCTGAGATCAAGAGTCAAACGCTCAACCGACTGAGCCCCCAGGCATCCCCAGTAGTTATATTTATAATTACATTTATATTACCCTTGGGACCAGGTTAAATTATAATAGAGAGTGAGCCTTCTTGTTTCTGACTTTATTAGATTGCTGTCTTTAGAATAAGTGTATGTAGAATAAGCCCATATATACACACATATATGGAAAAGAATATTTGTTATATTAAAGAATATAATATCATATTAAGGATGTATGTGTGTGCATATATATAAAAATATATATACATATATATACACACATACCCAAAGAATTATTCAAAGATTCCTATTTTATTAGGCTTTTTATTTATTTATTTATAATTTTTTCTCCAAACATTTATTTGAATTCCAGATAGTTAACATGCAGTGTAATACTGGTTTCTGGTGTAGAATTTAGTAGATTCTACAAAACTGCTACTAAATCTAGAGTAGATTCATCATTTACATACAACCCCCAGTGCTCATCGCAAGTGCCCTCCTTAATACCCATCACCCATGTAACCCATCCCCCTGCCCACCTCCCTTCTAGTAACCATCAGTGTGTTCTCTATAGTTAAGAGTCTGTTTCTTGGTCTGCGTCTCTTTTTCCCCCTCTATGTTCATTTGCTTTGTTTCTATTTCACATATTAGTGAAATCATATGGTATTTGTCTTTCTCTGACTGACTTATTTTGCTTAGCGTAATACACTCTAGTTCTACCCACGTCATTGCAAATGGCAAAATTTCATTCTTTTTATGGCTGAGTAATATTCCATTGTGTATATATACCACATCTTTTTTATCCACTCATCAGTCGAAGGACAGTAGGCTCTTTCATAATTTGGCTATTGTTGATAATGCTACTATAAACATCAGGGTGCATATATCCCTTCAAATCAGTTTTTTTATATCCTTTGGGTAAATACTTTGTAGTGCAATTGCTGGATTGTAGGGTATTTGGCTTTAAAAAAAATCAAGACTGGGGTAGAGGTTTGTCAAATGCCCTTTCAGCCCCTAAGGAATCAGTATGGCTTTTCTCCTTAGATCAATAAATATGAATAATCAATACATTTCCTGATATTAAACCATCTCTACCTTCCTAGAATCAGCTTTACTTACATATGACATATTATTGTTTTGATGTGCCGTTGCTTTCTGTTGATGCATATTTTATTTAGGATTTTTGCATTGATATTAAGTGAGATTTGTCTTTAGTTTTTACTGTGTGTGGAGTATTGAACAGGTTTTGATACCAATATAATACTCTCTTTACAGAGCAGCCAGCTTTGAATAGCATTTTTTTTCTCCTTCATATACTAGAAATAGAGGTCATCAATGGCATCTGGGAAAATTCGATGTTCTCCTCCTTAATGTTCTCTCTACACAAATATACTCTAGACAAATTTAAATACCATTGAAGTTACCTGCTCTTTGAAAGTTTGTATAATTCTGCGAGGAAACCTTGGGCCTGGTGCTTCTTGAGGGGGAAGTTTTTTGACAACTTCTTCTTCCTTCTCTAGAAACTGGATACCTCTCAAGATTTTTGGTTTCTTCTGAGATATCTTTAGGCAAATTATATTTTCCTAGAAAATTCGCTATTTCATTCAGATTTTCAATGTATCTATTTAGGTTTGAGTGGTCTGTTATGTCTCTCTGAATTGTACTGAATGCTTAAGCAGGATCGCCTCGAGCTTCCCTACCAGTTTAATTAGTGGGCCACGCACATTCCTCCCAGCCACCCCAAGTTTCCAGTGTCCAGATTCTGTGGACCTGTCCATTTCCTCCCTCTGCATGCTGTTGCCTACACATCACCCCACTACAGCCCCATCGAACACAGCTCTGATTCCATGGTTTCCGAAAGTACCACTGACCCAAGATGGTGGGTGTAGCAGTTTACAGACAGTTTTTTTTTTTAAAGATTTTTATTTATTCATTTTGAGAGAGAGAGAGAGCATGAGCAGAGGGGAGAGGCAGAGGGAGAGGGAGAAGCAGACTCCCCACTGAGCAGGGAGCCCGCTGTGACACTCTATCCCAGGATCCCAGGATCATGACCTGAGCCAAAGGCAGACGCTTAATGACTGAGCCACCCAGGTGCCCCCATAGAGGAGATGGGCGACCTTGATCTCAACACAGCAAACAATTGAAAATTATACATTAAACTCCTTTTCTTCACGTCATCTCTTGGCCTACCTCTTGTTGCTTTGCTCTTTTCTCTTTCTAGTCTAGTATCCTCTTCCCTGCCCCTCAAAAATTTTCTTACTTATTATGGAGGGTTTTCTAGTTCTTTTGGTCTCTCTCCTCCAGTTTTTATGCTGGAGTTTATCTTTTCACAGTTAACTACAATAGAACCCAGCAATAATGGTGCCCTGGGATGATAAAATTAGATATAACACAACTGACAATTTTTCCCTCCCTCTGCATAGCTGGATTTTAAATTCCAGTCATTTGGGATGGGAGAGTGTGACTGGGAGGTGGGGGTGGGAGGAGGAAGTGACTCCTTTGTGACCATGTTGAATGTCCTCAGTTTAATGTAAAGCATTCCTGACTCCCATCAGGACACTGTCTGTCTTCCCGAGGGAGGAGGCCATAACCCTGGTGACACTAGCTGGTCAGTTACAGAGCCTGGCTCTTCCCAACCCGGTTACACCCACCCTACACAGGATTTTGACTGGAGGGTGTGTCTCCCTGCCTCCCTACCTCCCTGCCTCAGTCAAGAAAAACCAAACAATTCTAAGGAGTACCTCCACAGTCCCACCTGCATGCACATTAAACGGTAACTGGAAATCCTTCTGAAAAATATTGCTTTTCATTAACCTTGCAATAATGCAACTTAAGCATTTCATACAATTGGAGTTTCTGGATTCCATTTTTTGCATTATGGAGGGGTTTATTGTAAACATCAATATGTTTTGCTGAACAAGAGGAAGTCTGCAGCCAGCTTTGAATAGCATTTTTTTTCTCCTTCATATACTAGAAATAGAGGTCATCAATGGCATCTGGGAAAATTCGATGTTCTCCTTAATGTTCTCTCTACAGTTTGTACCTGAGTGTATTGTATTTGAGAATTTTACTTTATTTGTCCCCTGCTAACCTAGGAGCCCCTAGGAAGGGCTTTCTTTTCTTCAGTTTTTTAATCCCAGTGCCTTGCCCTGGATCTGGCTTACAGTAGGAGCTCAAGAAGTGTGGTAGAAGAATTCATAAGAGGCCAGGGGATGAATCAGTATGTGGCTGTGATAGGAGCTTGGTGGTGCAGCTCGGGAAAGGCAATGAGTGGGTGAAACCGGGATGCTACTCCCGGTTTGGCCCCTGTGGGGTAAGATACTTAGTTTCTCTGAGCGCCTATTCCTTTTCTATAAAATGAAAATAAAAATATCTGGAGTATCTATCTCATGGGATGGTTGAGTTTACCAAAGAATGTAATGGACATGGAAGGCACTTTGGAAAGTATACTGAGCTGCACAAGCTTGATGACTTAATCATCTAATGCATGGGAGATGAGTGTGCATCTAATGGATACACAACTGTGCTAATAGGCTTCTGACTTCCATCCGAGCTTTACAGCGGAATAAGTATCCTGAAAAACTCATCTTATGAATTCCTAGAATAATTGATAAAGCACAGCAAACATCTCTTGAAATGCAGAGCTGAGCTTGCCGGAAATTAAGAGAATCTCTTAGGGGGCCGAAGAGGTGCAGTGGGGCTGCTGATGGCCGAACCAGGTTTTAAGGCAGGAGACAAGGCCTCAGGCTCGAGTTAACTTGGGAATTGGAACTGCAACCCCTGCATAAAGCTAGGACCCTTGTGAATGAATGTGCCAGAAGAAATTTTGTCCACCAGCAATAAGAAAAACAAAAACAGAAACATGTTATCTGTTTTATCCTGGGCGTGGGTGGAGGAAAACAGAAATCTCCTTTAAGCCTTTACTTCTGAAGGTCTGCTGGAACACTATAAAGTAGAATTGATAATATTCAATATGTATAATTTACAAATATGTACATTTTAATAATGTGCAATAATGTGCAATGATCCCATTTTTAAGAGAACACATACTCTCGTCTCTTGTCCCATATGCACTCACATACAGCCCCTCTCTGTAAGTTTGCATATGATTCGATGAGCATAAACAAAGTACAGGAAACATATCAGTTGTTAGCAGGCGTGATCTGGAGTGGGTATATAACAGCAAGAGGGGCAAGGGGCAAGCAAAGATGGAAAAGAGGTCTACCCAATCCTGGTTCTTGCCTTCTTCCTCCCACCCATGCCATAACACCCTATGCAGGGTTTTGGCGGGAGAGTGTCTCCCTGCTTCCTTGTCTCAGCCAAGAAAAATGAAGCAACTTCAAGGAGTACCCCCAGCCCCTTGCCTATGGAGCAAATGGGGAATGTGTAGGGTCAGCAACACCAGTGAACGAATAAATGACAGCTATTGGAAATTCAGTTAAACACTAGCGTGGACGCCACGGTTAACTGTAGCCATTTAGTGACTGCTTGCTCTGTGGCCAGCACTTTCTAAGTCCTTTGCATATATAACTCTTCAGCCCTCATAACACAGGGCTCACCCTTGTTCCCATTTCATCCATGAGAAAAGGGAAGGGCAGAGAGTCCAGAGAATGTGTGTAAGGTCTCATGTCCACCACCCTGACTGGGGGCATTGGGATTCAGCCCCCACAGTTCACTCCCCAGTGCAGGTGCTTGGTCATCGGGCTAATATGTATGCTCATGGAGGGCTGTATACAATAGTGAAGATTTTTGTGTCGAGGGTGGTAACATGGGTATGTTTTGAATTATTATGGTTGTAATTTAATTTTTCTTAACCTTTCTACCCTTAAAAATAAAGCAGAAATGAAAAAAAAGGGCATCTGTCATCTTTCATAGCCCTCTCCCCCACTCCCAGTACCTAACTCAGTGACTGGGAAGTACTAAGTAAGAGTAGTTACTGCATATATCGTTGGATCTCTCCATATAAAATGTGATTTAGGGAGCTCCCTGCCAAAGTGTAGGGGTAGAAGGAGTGTTTATTGAATGGAATCAGATTGAATCATGGAGTGGTTTCCCGTTGATTGCAAATCGAATCAACAGCAGTGAAGGGCAAACCAAGCCAGTAATCCTACAAATTTAGGGAGGACAAGAGTGTGATTGTTGCAACCTTCATGTTTCCACACCTCAGGCTGCTTTGAATGATTAAAGTGATGAGTGGTTTTAGTGCTAGTTTACATTTATGATATGGCCTCTTCCTTCTGAGTATCTTCAAGCCTTAAAATACACCCTGCTGGCTCTCACTGCTGGGGAGCAATGTTGATTATTTCATAAGAGAGAAAGTGGCCGAGCAGGGGATTGAAGTGCCTCCGGTTTAGAACTCAGAAGAGGGCAAAGGGACCTTAGAGATTTGGGGAAGTGGAAGTCTATGGTGGAGAAATGTAGAAATAAATGAGGCTTTGAAGTCACACGCTGTCCAGACAGCGTGGGATCCAGGTCTTTAGGCTTGCGATCTTTCTTCTGCACCTTGGAGTTTCAAAAGTGTCAGTTTATTAATTTAGTTACCCCGTTATAGAACATTAATGGCCAGTGAATTTTCTCCTTCAGGGAGAGCTGAAATGCTTTCAGAATTTGCGTGATGACCGTGGAGTCAGGATGGAAGTAGCTGATGATGTTAACACTGGGAGTCAGGAAGTTGGGGAGGTCCTAGGCTCCCACCTCTACTTTAGGTGGGTCTGCCAGGAAGCTCTGAAACCCCTGCTTTTTTCAGACAGGGCCCAACATGGTTAACTCTCTCTATACCCTTAATCCAATGACTCACCTTTGGCACCTTTTTTGGGGAGTTACCTGGAAGTTTGACAATAAATGCTGATATTTGTTGTGCCCAGGTGCTGTGCTCACATTTTGCAAGTACTATTTATCTCCTTTTCAGAGATAAAACACCAGAGGCTCAGAGAGGGTGAGTGTGAGAGGCAGTAGAGTGTGGTGCTCAGGAATCCGGATTTGGAGTCAGACAGATATGGGGTTCACTTTAGGCAAATTATGTAGCCTTTTAGTGTCTTGGTTTCCCAGAGTTATTAAATGGGGATAATAATATCTTAATTGCATGACAGATATAAGGATCATGTGTATCAAAGTGCTTAGCAGACTGCCTGACCCCTAGGAAATCCCTAGTAAATGAGAGATACTATTAGTACTGAATAGTATGTGTGCAAAGTCACACGCCAGCAAGATGATAAAATCAGAATTTGAACCCAGGTCCATTTCAAGCTGAAGCCCACTGTGCTGAAATACTGAACTGCTGTAGGTTCTCCGACAAAGGCGAGTCGTCCCTCTCAGAAGCAGGTGTGGCCACTTGAGTAGAGCTTGTCTACTCAGCTCAGGAGCTGATGTAGCCTCTACTTTTGCTCAAACCCTAAAGGCTGGTCTCCAAAGTGAGGGGCATGCACATCCGGGGAGCCCAAAGCAACCTGCTGGGGGTTGTATGAAAACATTAGAACTTCTACTTCTGTTTATTTTGTTCTTTTTGTTTTTTTAATCTGATTTACATTTCCATTCTTATTAGTTTTATGAAGGTCATATTATGTTAGGATAACAGAACATGCCCGTAATTTACAAATAAATGAATAAGATGTATTGGGTGTGCATGCCAAAATATTTTTACAGGTTGGGATGTACAGTTAAAACACTTGGGAGGCTCCTTGTTGAGATAATGGTGCAAGCAAGGTTATGACCATAAGTTAGGTCAAGTCTATGGCAATTTACAAAAGGTGAGCAAATGAGGAGTCTGTGTATACTGGGACCTCAGATGGAAAATTGATAACATTTTACCCAAGAACTAGTTAGGCAAAGTGAAGGTGGGTTCTGAATCACAGTGAAGAGCCCAGGACATCTAGGTGACTCTGGCTTGGAAAGTACATGTGGGGGTGGGAGCTGTTCAGGAGTGACTCTGTCAGGGATGTGGAAGGGAACCTTCTGCAGCATGACCCTCCAAATACAAATGCTAACTAAAGCATATTCATGATCTCACTCTCTTAACATTTGTGATTTGATTTTCACCATCTTGCTTGGAGTTTCACATCCAGTTGGAGCTATTCTGTGACAAAACCAAAAACATCAGCAGGGAAGAGCTTCGAACACTTTTCTAGTTCAGTGGTTTCTGGCCCCACTAGTTCCATGAGAGAAGGAAGGTTTCCATGGCCAAATGCTTGTGGGAATTGCTGGCAAGACAAAGGTAAACTGGTCTACTCGCTGCTGGACTTCTCAGGTGCATTGTTCTAGAAATGTGCTCCGTGATTCCAAGAGCAGAACTAGCCTGATTGTCCCATTATTTTCTGTCTCAATCACAGAGCAGCACCCCCTACTTTTTTTTGTTTTGTATAGATCATCTCTGTGGGACACACTAGGGAAAAATGAATGAGGACATTAAGGTTTAGAGAAGGAGACTGATTTGTCAAAGGTCGTGACTTGAGTTATGGCAGATACTTCTGTGCCAGGTACTGTGGTATAAACCTGAGTAAGGCAGAGTCCTTTTCTGTTGAGGGCTCACACTCTTGTTGGGGAGACAGTTATAATATGGTGTTATTTTAGAGACATACACAGCGTTTTGTGCTTCTCAGAGGATGCAACAGTGAACTCTCCAGGTTTAGAGCTCTATTTACAATATCAGACAATTCCAGGACTTTATAAAAAGAGTATCTTGTTCAGTATGTATAAGGATTCCACAGAGTACTTGTGTCTATTATTCCAGTCATTCTGCATCCATGAATTTAAGAATATAATGGGGACAAGTGTTTAAGGAGAAGCAGTGGTGTGTTGGAGATGGCTTGTGGGCTTGTGCAAACTAATTGTGCGCATGTCTCCCCAATCCCTCCTTCTGCGGCTTTCTGAGGGAAGCTAGAAATCAGCTATGCCAAAGTATTTACACCATGGAAAACACTAGAAATCAAGGCCCCTCCCCCATTGTTAAACATTTGCCAGCATGCCACTGAACAAAGATGTTCACTATTTATAATAATCAAGAATTGGGTACAAACTAAATATCTAGCAAGAGGACACGTTAAATGATGTTCTGTTTTATCCAAAGATGCTTTTCCAGTTGTTCAAGTCAAAAGTGTTTTAAAGTTTTCCTCATATAGGTTTTTTTTCTGGGAATCCTTTTTATTATATTCTAACAAATTTTATTGTATCTCTAACAAATACCTCTGGCTGCTCTTGGTGTTGATCATATTCTGCAAAACAACTTCCTGGTTTTGCAACTCTAGCTAATTAAAATGCTTTTCCTTATACTGGTCCAATATTTTTTCCCTCTAATTTATGACTTCACCCCAGGTTTTAGTTTAGCTCAATTATAATAACATATAAGAATTATAATTTCCCTTCTCAGCTTGCCAATAGTTTAAGCACATCCTTTTTTTTTTTTTTAGATTTTATTTATTTATTTGAGAGAGAGAGAGAGCATGAGCGAGGAGAGGGGCAGAGGAACAAGCAGACTCCCTGCTGAGCCCTGAGCCAAAGTCAGATGCTCCAAGCCCATCCTAATTGGCCTCTGTGTACTTGTTCACCTCCTCTACCACTACCTCCTACCCTTACTTTGTACCCTAGCAATGTGGAATCACATAATTCATCATGTATCCCCTCCCTTTTCATGCCTCCGTGTCTCTGCTCATGCTTCTTCCTGTAGTCTCTTGCCTCTTCATCTTTCTGGTAAACTTTGAGTTCACTCTCAGTTGAACAGACACCTCCTCTAAGAAGCCTTCCCTGACTTCCCGTAGTATATCTACTCTCATAGCACACTCTTCCCTGTACCTGTTTTGATTGATATACTTATTACATTGTGAGGTGATGTGTACTACATGTCTTTTCCTCCTTAGTGCTAGTTTCTCCCCATTCTTTTATTACTAGCATCTAGTACAGTTCCTGGCACATAGTATACACTCAAATGTTTGTTGAATAAATGAATAGTTATAGGCCAGGTTTATCACCTTTTCCATAGAGCAGTCCTTCAAATAGTTGGAGATCCCTATCATGCCTCTCCTTCAGCCTCCTTTTCTCAGCTCTTTTAACAGTTTCCCCTATGATGTACTTTCTGGATAATCTCTTATTGTTCGAAAAAAACCATTTAACCAGAGAGACGTTTCATAGTTTTCCACAACATTTGCATCACTAGCAGACAATACACCTTAATTACCAAAACCCAGGGGTCCCAGTGGAGGGCCACATAACCCAGACGCTTTTTGTGTACTTATTTCTCAACAATTAAATTTTCCACAAATAGCCTTGTACAATGACAGCTCTACACAATGTCATTTCTGAGTCATTAGTAACCTGCATTTTTTCTTTTATCATTATTAAGCAAAGCATAACAGGTATACATTTCCCATAAATATTGAATTGTTTGTAACATTGGGAAAATATCTCATAAAACATTGGTTAAGGGAAGACATAAAATGGGGTGAATGTTAATGATCTCCTGGCAACAACAAGGCAAAATATATGATTTGAATGTTGGCACAAATTCAGGCAAAATTCTTGGCAGGAAATCTGAAGAGGCCTCCAAATTCAAGTTGCATTAAAAGGTTATGTTTTTAAATTTTACGTCTAGATGTTCTAACCATTATTGAGCGTGGTTTTGAATTCTCCTTCTACTATTGTTGTGTTGTTGGCTTTTTCCTTTCAATTCTGTCAATTTTTGCTCCATGTATTTTAGGGCTTTGTTGTTAGGTGTGTATATGTTTATAATGAATATATCTTTTTAATGAATTGATCTTTTTATCATTATAAAATATCCTTTTTTTGGTTATGGTAATTTTTTTTTTCTTGAAGTCTATTTTGTCTAATGTTAGTATAACCACTCCAGCTTTTTTTATGATTACTGTTTGCAAGGTATATCCTTTTCCTTACCCTCAACTTATTTGTGTTGAAGGGGAGGAAGTAATTTTCCTATGTCCAAGATTATTCTAGCTAGACTAAGAATTAAATTTACTTTTTAAGATTTTTCTCTTTAAGTTTAGTGTTTTACAGTTTGACTATAATGCATTTGATATGATTTTCCTTCTGTTCATTCTACTTAAAATTTACTGGTCAATCTGCAACCACTTTAAACTAAATGTTTGACTTGGGGTTTTTCTGTCCCCACAGGTAGTATAGATTCCAGTTCTGAATCCATGTGAATAAAGTCTTGTGATTAAGAATTCTCTAGGGAGATTCCCCCCCCACACACTTTTTTTATGCTCTACTCAGAGTCAGGGTCAAAACATTCAAGATCTCCACTGTTTGTCCATAATATGGAGAAGGTTTTTTAAAGATCTAGTTCATACCATTGAGGATGGTGCTTTTATTGGAGGTCCTAGTTTTCAGTGAGACCTCTGATTCAGCCTTCCACCTCATTCTGATTCCATGCTTTATTTCCTGTCCTCCTGTCCTCATGAGGCCCATTAAAATCAGTCCCTAACCACCAGGGATGGACAGATGCCTCCAGAGAGAATGTCAGTTTTAGTACTTGCATATCTCTCTGGATTTATGGTTTCTCATTGTTTCCAACTTCTGAGAATTTCTTTTACTTCTCTGCCAGCTCAGCCATGTAAGTGGAAAGAGATTTAAAAATGTTTTACTAGCATTTTAGATGTCTTGTGCCAGGAGTCTTTTTCCTTGACAACTACATCAGTCATATAGCTGAAAATAAAAGTCAATCTATTCATTCAACAGAATAGTCTGGCTATTACATATGGATGTTATCTTCATGTCACTCTAGTGCAGTAGCCATGTGGAACTCACAATCTATTGAAGGGGCACAATATATATACATAATAAATTGATGTAGAGGGTATGATGGTTCTCTATATAGAGTAAATGGGGACACCAGGGCAGAAGTGGAAGGTCCAGGGAAATCTGGCAAAAGCTAACTTAAGCTGGGTTTTGAAAGGAAAGGGTAGAGAGACAAAGGAAAGAATGAAGAGAGCTGTGTCAGTAAAGGCATAGAGGTGTGAAACAGCATCTTTCGAATCCCACCACCAGAGCTACTTGGACATTCCAGTCTCTGGAACAGGTCTCAGACCTGGTTTGGGATGTTAAGGAGCTCCAGGCCAGTATCTTGATGTGCTAGCAAGCAGTAACCTCACACCTGGTCCTGCTAACTTTGTGCCTTGATTTCCATAATTAGTCCAATGCACAAGGCCAGTTTCCTCCTGTATTTGTTTTAATATTTTAAAAATTTGGATATAATTGACATATAACATTGTGTAAATTTAAGGTGTATAAGGTGTTGATTTGATTATATTGCAACATGATTATCATTGTAGCTTTAGCTAACACCTCTAATATGTCATATGAATTTTTGTGTATGTGTATGTGATGAGAACAATTGAGATCTAGTCTCTTAGCAACTTTGAAGTTTATTATACAGTATCGTTGACTATAATCCCTATGCTGTGCATTTGATACTCTTATTTATCTGCTAGTTCCCAGTCTGTATCCTTAAACAACCTCTCTCCAGTTTCTCCACCCCCCAGCCCCTACCATTCTACTCTCTATCTTTACAAGTTCAGCTTTTTTAGATTCCACATGTAAGTGATATTAGGCAGTATTTGTCTTTCTCTGTCTGATGTACCTTACTTAGCATAATACCCTTAAAATCCATCCAGGTTGTTGAAAATGGCAGGATTTCCTTCTTTCTCATGGCTGAATGATATTTCATTGTATATACATATACATCACATCTTATCCATTCATCCATTGCTGGACAATTGGGTTGTTTTCATATCCTGGCTATTGTGAATATTGGTGCAATAAACATGGGAGTGCTGATATCTTTTTGATATCTCTTTGAAATGTTTTCATTTCCTTTGGATATATAGACAGAAGTGGGATGACTGAATCATATGGTAGTTCTATTTTTAATTTTTTGAGGAAATTCCATACTGTTTTCTGTAGTGGTTGAACTAATTTACATTTCCACCAATAGCGCACAAGGGTTCCCTTTTATCCATATTCTTGCCAACACTTGTTATGTCTTGTCTTCTTGATGATAGCCATTCTAACTGATGTAAGGTGATGTGTCATTGTGCTTTTGATTTGCGTTTTGCTAGTGATTAGTAATGTTGAGCATCTTTTCATGTATCTGTTGGCCATTTGGGTGTTTTCTTTGGAAAAATGTCTATGTAGTTTCTCTTCCCATTTTTAAACCAGATTTTCTGGTTGCTGTTGTTCTGAGTTGTATAAGTTTTTTATATATTTTGGATATTAACTCTTCATCTGATATGTGGTTTGCAAGAATTTCCCCCATTCTGTAGGTTGTCTTTTCATTTTGTTGATTGTTTCTTTTGCTGTACAGAAGCTTCTTAGTTTAATATAGTCCTATTTGTTGATTTTTGCTTTCACTGCTGTGCTTTAGGTGTTATATTAAAAAGATCATTGCCAAGACTAATGTCAAGGAGCTTCTTCCTATGTTTTCTCTTAGGAATTTTATGGTCAGATCTTAATGTTTAAGTCTTTAAACCATTTCAGATTAATTTTTGTGAGTCATGTAAGATAAGGGTCCACTTTCATTTTTCTGCATGTACTTTTCCAGTTTTTTCAACACCATTTGTTGAAGAGACTATTCTTTCCCTATTGAGTCTTTTTGGCTCTTTCATAAAATGTTAGTTGACCATACATGCGGGAGTTCCTCCTGTATTTCTTGTTTCCCATGCCTGCTCCTGTCTGGAGCTTCTCTGACCTTCTGGGATTTAAGTCCTGCCAAGTTCTTGCTGGTCCCCCTGGGCATGGTACTGCATGTGACTATAACCTAGCTCCCTCTCTCTCCTCTCTGCCAGGCATAGTGCCAGATACCTTTTGAAATCTTCTCTCATTTCATTTTCTCAAATACTCTATGAAGGAGATTGAGTTTAGACTTCAGTGGGCAGAAGCAAAGTGCCAAGATGAGCTTCCCATCAGAACTCTGTTAGGGAGCAGTCTTGTTCCTAGCACACCCCATTCATGTTTGCTTTTGGGGGACCATGGGAGAACAATGGACAGGCTCAAGAAGGGGAGTGCCATGGAGCCATCTTCTCCTTGCTCCTTGCATTGAAGGTCCTTCAAAGGCTGTCAGAAGGAAGGAAATTGTAGCTCTAGTCTCTTTGGCATTATAGAGAGGCAAAAATAAAAATCTACC
Organism: Mirounga angustirostris; assembly: GCF_029215605.1. NCBI lineage: Eukaryota > Metazoa > Chordata > Mammalia > Carnivora > Phocidae > Mirounga > Mirounga angustirostris. The sequence goes on from NW_026991720.1 coordinate 43,955,648, forward strand.
TACTGATGTCACCCAGATATATGTCTTTAGTTTAGAATTGTCTTCTGAACTACAGATCTGTACATTGAACCGCTTACTTGATATCTGTACTTCAGATTTTCAGAGGAAGCTCAAAACTGTAGTGTGTAAAAAGATGAATTCATCTTCTCACCCAAACTTGGCTTCTCTTTCTGAGTTCCAGTGTTGGTGAAGGCTACCTTGATTCACTCAGATGCCTAAGCCAGGGACCAGAGCAACATCCTTGCCTTCTCCCCAACAAATCCTGCAATATTCCATCTCTGCTCATTTATTTCTGTTCTAGCCACTTCCTTAGCCCATTTCCTCACTATCATTCATCCAGTTGGTATCCCTGCTTCCTTGTTCCTGCTCTCTTCTCATCTATTTCCCCAAACTAGCTAGAGTCACCACTTTAAAATCTTGGTACTCAAAGTGTGGTCCATGGACCAGCACCAATGGCATCATCTGGGAGTTCATTAGAAATACATGATCTTAGAATCCTAAAATCCCAGGGGCGCCTGGGTGGCTCAGTTGGTTAAGCGACTGCCTTCCGCTCAGGTCATGATCCTGGAGTCCTGGGATCGAGTCCCGCATCGGGCTCCCTGCTCGGCAGGGAGTCTGCTTCTCCCTCTGACCCTCCTCCCTCTCATGCTCTCTGTCTCAAATAAATAAATAAAATCTTAAAAAAAAAAAAAAAGAATCCTAAAATCCCAGGCCCCACCTCAGATCTACTGAATCAGAATCTGCATTTAACAAAACCCTGAGATAATACCTAAGTACATTAAGATTGGAGAAGCATAGCTCTAAAATGAATATCTAATGATGTGTCTGCCTTTTAAAAGCCCTTAAAGGCTCCCTACTGCCCTCAGGAAACTCCACCCTCCTTAAATGACCCCATAATGCCCTTTAAGAGCTAGTCCCTGTGTACTTAGGCAGATTTGTCTTCTCTCGCAGCTTGTGACCTCTGAGCAACAGTCATTGAACTGCTCTCAGTTCTCTGATAGACTGAAATCTGTGCTTTTCCTCTGGATTTGCAAGTGATTATTCCTGTCTGGAATATTCTTTCTTTGAAATATTTCTTTCTCCAGGAAGCCTTTGTGACCTTCCATATCTAATTTGGTCTCCCTTTTATGAGGTCCCATGGTACTCTGGATTTCCCTTATCTTGCTAATTAATTTTTTCTTTTTCAAATAATATTTATACAGCACCTGTCTGCATTGTGCTGGGATGCAAACCACTGAGAATACCTTAGATTGTAGTTGCTGCTTTTAAGCACATCCTCTCCTCTAGACCTGAGGCTTGGTGTGGATGGAAACCATGTTTACCACTTGTGAATACTTAGACCTAGCACAACAACTGGCACAAAAGGATGCTCCATAAGAGCTTATTAAGTGAATGGGGAGCTCCAACTAAACTGATGATGAGTATAAAGGACCTATTTTGTGAGTTAAGAAGCTAATTTTGGCTTTTGAGCAGTCCTGTGTGTGTCCAAGCTTTTCAAATCTGTGGGTGACAGACTTTTACTTCCTTGATTTGAGTGTGTATTCTTAGTCTTTGGGAAACTGGGAAATGGAGGCAATTATCCCATTTTAAAGATGCAGAAACTGAGGTACAAGGTTAAAAACTTGCCAAAGGTTTTGCTGGTTTTAAGGGTTAGAGCTGGACTCCAATCCAAGAGTGGCTGACTCCAAAGCTGAGGACTCTTTCCAGAGTCAGGACTTGAGTAAAGGTCAGGTTGGCTGTTTTGGTCCTGAATGAATGAACGAATGAATGAATGCATGTATCCACCCACCATTCCGATAGTTATTTTACTAGATCAGGTATTTTACATTCAAAGGTCAAACATCTCTAACGCAGAACAGTCTTCCTGGTCTTTTCTATTGACAGCAGACTCCCCAAAGAGACTTTCCTTTGGCCCCTGCTGTGTGGGATCTGAAGCCTCTTTTTCTCTCCACAGAACGCCAGATCTAGAGGAGACCTCTATAGAGGCCAGTTGGTTCCATTCTCTCTTTTCACCAAGGTTCAGAGACACAGAGAAACTTACCCAAGGTCACACAGCAAGTAAGTGGCAGAGCTGGGGTTCAAACCTGGACCTTTGAGTAGTTAATTCAGAGCTCTACCCACTGGACTTTGCTACTTCGAATGCAGTAGGTATCGAACAAATGCTTGTGTTACAGTGTTTGATAGGCTTGTGATTGCTGCTCACTGCTGGTGGCTCTTGCAGTGTATGTAATGACTCAGGCCTCAGTCATAGGCAAGTCCCCTTTGATTTTTAGTAAGCAAAAGAGAAGTTCCTGTCTTGAACTGTAATTATCTGTTCAAATTTCTGCAATTAATGTCAAAGATAATAACTTGATAGTTATTATTAAATATAAATGTGGATAGTCCTGAGATGCCCCAGTGTAGCTGTCTATTAATTTTGAGTGGAGACATCAGCTAGCTGAGGTCTTGCCTCATGACTCTGTGTGTGGTGTGTGTGTGTGCGCGCGTGCGCCCGCATGAGCACGTGTGTATTTGAATGTAGCATTCAGACAGCCACGGCAATGTGTTTCAGAATTTTCTACCCCCGTTGTCTTTGAGATGCATGAGGAGCAAGCAGACATGTCCTCAGGCTGGGAGAGGTCTGCCTGGTGGCAGTGAGCAGGAGTAGAGAGAACACAAGTGTTGGTGTCAGACGGGCTGGGTTCATGTTCCCACCCTGACCTTTGCCAAATTTCTCAACTTTTTATATTTGTAAAGTGGGTCTTGGAATACCTATCTCACAGGATTACATAAGGTAACGTGTGGGAAGCTCTATACACAGTGTCTGGCAGGTTCTAAGTGATATAGGAATGGTTAATGAACTGTTGATGAGTAGCTGGTAAGTAGGGCCTTGTGGACGGGCTTCTCACCAAAGGCCAGTTTTGAGGGAGCTATTGGGCTGCCAGCCACGTTTCCAGGGGTCAGCTGACTGCAGCTTTTCCTGACGCTCCTGGGATGGGCTTTGTCCAGATAGTCCAGACAGGAGTCGAAGACCTCTTGGTCTGTGGCACACCCAGAAGCCTTTTTGTCTCTGGGAAGGGGTCTGGCAGGACCCACTTCTGGGGACAAGGATTCTGGGCAGGTGGGCCAAGGCAGAGACTTAGGACTCTTACCAAAGAATAAAACAGAGATGAAGCTACTAGAATTAGGGCCCAGCTCTCAGCAGGGCAGAGCCCTGTAAGCAGAACTGGGGCCAAGGTCAGAGGCAAGGTGCTGAATGGTGAGTCCAGGCAGGATGGAGCCTCAAAAGTTCCTCCAGATGGGACACTGAGCTCCTTAAGGGAGGTGTATTCTGTGTTGGAAAGCAGGTGCTGGGGCCAGACTGCCTTCGTTCAAATCCTGGTTCTGCCATCTACTAGCTTTGTGGTTTTAGGCAGGATATACCACCTCTCTGTGCTTCTATTTCTTCTGTGAAATGGGAGTGATAGTCATATCACTTATCTTGTAGTCTCTCTGGAGGATTAAATGAGCTTATTTATGTAAAGCACTCAAATCTGTGCTTGGCATATGGTGGTGCTCAGTAAAGATTTAGAGGGTCTTCTGTGTGCCAGGCACTGTTCCAGGCTCCAGGAACATGGCAGGAGCCTGAACACAGTTCCTTCTCTTGTGGAGCTGACGTTCTCGCGGTGGTGGTGGTGGTAGGAGGGGTCAGACAGATAATAAACAAATATACAAATAAATTTATACTGTTAAGGGATAATCTGTAGGGCAGGTAGGCAGGGCAAAAGGATTGAAGAGGGGAGTTATTTCAGATAAAGTGGTCAGGGAAAGCCCCTCCGGCTAGAACACTTGAAAACAGGCATGGATAATTGAGAGAGTCATGTGCACCTTAGTTTTGTAGGCTGAAGAAAGAGTAACTGGAGCAGCCCTGAGGTGGGAGCAGTAAGAAGGCTAGTGTGGGGCAGGAGTGGAGGGAGCCAGCAAGATGGCGGGGAGTGAGGCTGGAGAAGGGGTTGGGGCGAGTCACACCCAGACTGAGGGTGAGCCACAGTGAGGATATTGGACTTAATATAAGGGAGATGGAATGCCACAGTGGATGGCAGGCAGGTAAGCAGAGCTCGGCAGTTTCATGATAAACGACCTCTCGGGGACTGAGTGGACAGGAGACTGGTGGGGGGAGCAGTGGGGCAACCTTCGATGCTATTGCTGTAGAACAGGCAGAGAGACTCGTAACTTGGATGAGAGAAGAGCGGTTGGTGGTGAGCAGTAATCATATTCTGCATGTAATCTGAAGGTAGAGCGGATGTGGAGAAAGAGAGTGGAGTCAAGGATGACTCCAACACCTGTGATCTGAGCAACTGGAAAGATGGAGTTGCCACATCCCACTGGCTTTGAAGAGGGAGCAGGGGGAGGAGAAGTTGCTGAGGGTAAAGCAATCCTTCTGCTTTGGATGTGTTACGTTTGAGATGCCTCTGAGACATCTAACTGAGGTTTGCCAGGAAGCTTATTCAGGGAAGAGACTGGAACTGGAGGCGTAGAACAGGGGCATTGTCAGCATGTATGTGGGCAAGTTCACCTGGGAAGTGAGAATAGAGAGAGAAGAGATTTCCAGAGACTCGGCCCTGGGGCACCCCAAAGTGGGAGGTCAGAAAGATGAGGACAATCCTCAAAGGAGGCTGGGAAGGAATGGACAGTGAGGTGGAGGGAAAACCAGGAGCGAGGGGTCTGGAAGCCAGTGCAGTGCATGTTGCCAGAGGGGCGTAGTGATCGAACAGGTCACAGGCTGCTGGAGGCCCAGCAGAGTGGGGACTGAGGTTGACCATTGGGGTGGGGATGCAGAGTCATTGTTGAGCTTGATAAGAGCAGCCTCGGTGGAGTAGAGGGGGTGAAAGCCCAATCGGGGCAGGTTCAAGGGAGGATGGGAGGAGAGGAAAGGAGGCAGTAATTATAGATTCGTCTTTCAAGGAGTTTTATTATGAAAGGGAGCAGATAATTGGAATTCCAGTATCTGGAAGGGTGTACAGCTGAGTGAGAGAAAATTTTCTTTTATGATGGGATAACAAATTTGTGTGCTGATGCAAATGGTCCCGTAAAGAGGGGATGCTGATAATGCAGGAGAGGGGGGCAATTGGCAGGAGCCAAGTCCTTGAGTGGACAATAGGGATGGACCTGTGTGCCCCCAGGGAAGGGGCTGGCCTTAGACGCTAGCTCACACCCCGGAAGGAGCCCCTGGCGCTGGCTGGGTGTTTCCTGCGGGGAGAGACTGCCGTGGCACAGTGAGTTCTGCAGAGAATGTTGGAAGACTCATTCCAACGCTAAATTCTTTTTATAGCAGATTTCTGGTCTCAGACGTAGAGCAAATTTGATGAACTTATACCAGAAACCAGACAGGGCAGCCACTAATAGTGGCTGCTATTTGGCTTCCAAATTATGCAGCTGTCCATCAACCCCTCAGCTAATGCTCTCAGGCAGCAGCGGGTTCCTCCAGCTGCGTTTGCATTAAAAAGGGTCGGGGAGAAACCCTCAGGAAAATGAATGAGATGAAAGTCCACCATTGGGCGTATTTTTAGTTTTTCTAGGCAACTGTTGAAAGGGTGGGCTCTCCGGCTGCTTTATTTCAGTGTTGCTGAGAACTGACAATCTTAGAGGATGGCCCTTCAAAGAACAGACAACTTCCTGCAGCTCAGGGACAAAGGTCTTGCTTTTTTTATTGGAATGCAGTTTCTTTTTTTTCAGGAATCTTGAGTTGTAGGAAGTCTCTGTTTGCCAGGCCTAATTATGGCTTATAGCCTCGAAGGCCAGCTGGGCTAGCTAGCGACATCGCCCTCAAACAGGACATTTGGCGATTTTGCTGTGGGTGAGAGCATCTTTTTCTGTGTTTCTGACATTGTTTGTTCTTTCTCATTGCAAGCCTAACCTTCCCTCTTTGTCCTTTTGGTTTGCAGCCCAAGTGATGGTCTTGGTTGGTATCTCTGATCCTTGGGTCCTTGACTCAAGGGGTCTCTAGCTGTGGTCTTCTCAGCTGTGTCCTATTGTCTGGACTTGGGCCTCTTTGTGTCCTACCTACACATCTTGCTCAGTGTGGCTGCTGAGTTTCTGGCTGCCAGTCCTATGATCTGATTGGCAGAGGGATGGTGCCCCAGGCCCCACCTAAGCCCTGAGGAGATCCACCTGACTGGACCCGCCTCCTACCTGTATTGAAATTCTATACTGGGCCAGGCCTTCTGCTTGACGGAGGGACCCAGAGATGACTGGGACATTCCCTCTGGGGGCTCACAGGACAGTGGGGAGACCAGCCACAGGGAGGAGTCAGAAAGCAAGATCCTTTTCAGGGATCTGCAAGTCCTGGGGTGGGGCTGGGGCTGAAGAGCGATGGAGGTGGAGCTGGGGAGGTAGGTAGGCCAGAGTCTGGACTTTTTGCTGAGGGCAGCAGGGAGCCACTGAAGTTTTAAGAAGGCAAGTGACATGTCAGGTTTGCATTTGAGATTTGCATGCAAATCTCTGGCTTCTGCTGCCTCCAGGAGTATGGATTGGAGGGGCAGGAAGACTGGTGAGCACGCTTTGTTCATTTTTGCCTCTGCCTGAGCCAGGGAGGTAGCAGAGGGGATGTGGGGGCTGACATCAAAGAATTTAAATGCACTCCATTGGCAGGACTCCCAACTTGGCTTTAGAACACGATGGCAGTGAGGTAACTTGCACAAATCTGATTCCTTTCAGTCCCCATACAAACCCCTTACTCTCCCAATCATATTGGCTGAGCAGCCGTGTGACTTTAAATATTGCTTCTCCCTCCCAGAAATATTCTCTCTCTGTAGAGGTTGGGGGAAGGGATTATCTTCCTTTGTGGACTCTTGTGCACAAGAAATCACAACTCCAGTCTATGGGCCACTGAGACAGAACGGAAGAGGAAACTCACATGCTGTTTGCTTGGTGAGAGGCGGTAGAGTATAGCGTTGGAGAGCATGAATTTTGTACCTAAACTACCTGGATTTGAATCCCAGCCCCTCCACTTACTAGTGATTCTGGGTGAGTTACTTATCCTCACTATGCCTCAATTTCTCCATCTTTAAAACAAGGATAATAATAGTAACCTATTTTATGATATTACTGTGAAGATTAAATGAAATAATACCTGTAAAATAGAACAGGGCTTGGCAAGGTAGGATTTAATACATCGTAGCTATTATAATTGGTGACTTGGAACATTTGAGGACAGGAGGTGAGCATGAAATGCTTCTCAATGGCAAAGTAACTATAAAGAGACCCACCAAAATAGTCCTTCCCCACTGGGGTACCAAAGAGGCAGTGGCATGGCCCATAGACTATTTAAAAATAGCTAATAGAAAGTGCACATTAGTCTAAGGCAAGTGTCACAGGCTAGCCATGATACTGCAGTACACTGTGGTTATAACGGTGGTAGGAACAAAGTGCTTTGGGAAAATAGGAAGGCATCAGTGCTGTTTCTGGTGGGAGGGCTGGGAGCAGGGAAGGAGGTTAATCAGGCTCTCATACTCCTTCCCGGAGACCTGCCTTGCACACTTGTGACAAGATGGACCATCTCTGGGCAGCTCCCACTTTGCTCAGCTATTGAATGTCCTGGGGTCATTGTCTAATCCTTTCCATTTCACTTTCTAGATTGACTGGATAATGGAAAGGTAGCGGGAGAGATGGCAGCATTAAAGAACACAGTAACTTGTATCTGAGTCCATGAAGGAGTGCCCAAACTAAATGAATGCTTATGGGATCTTTTCTTCTTTATTAAAAAAAAATTTTTGTTAAGTTGGTTCCATGCCCAGCATGGAGCCTAATGCAGGGCTCAAACTCTCAACCATGAGTTTGAGATCTGAGCTGACATCAAGAGTTGGATGCTTAACTGACTGAGCCACTCAAGTGCCCCTATAGGATCTTTGAAGAAGGGAAGTCATTGTATTTTTGTTTATACAAAGAGGCATGGGCTCAGAAAGCTGAAGCAAATGCTGATTTAGCCCATTAGATTAGCTGCCATGGAGGATGCCCCACGGAAAAGAGATGGCTTGGAGGTTAGGGAGAGAGGGCAGAGAAGTCCCTGGCATGGTAGATCTACCAAGACCAGCAAGCATCCCTTCCAGGGGTGCAGGGCTCTGTGGCTTTTTTTTTTCTTTTTTTAATTTTAATTTTATTTTATTTTATTTTTTTGGCTCTGTGGCTTAAAAACCTTGCCTGACCCTCCCTCCCAACAACCCCAGTGGGCAGGGGAGGGCAGATGCAGGGGCATTGCATTTTATGGGAATTTGAGAAAGCATGATATAAAATATTAATAAAATCTTACTTTATTCATGAAATTAATGTGATTCTCTCAAGTGTAAAAATCTATCAGGAATCCCAGAATTTCAAAGATGGCTGGCAGATGGGATTACCAGTGGTGTTTATGCTAATGCCCCATGGCTGCCTGGGTTGAGCTGGTAAACAGAACTACCTGCCACTATGTTTAAGGATTGGTTTTGAATTATTCAAGGCTTAAATCATATCAAGTATTCAAGAATACATCCTTTGCATAAAAAAGCAAGGTCCTATGTTATCAAGGTTCTAATTTGACAGATGTGAAAGAGGCTCAGGGAAGTTGTGTCACAGGTCCATTACATAAAGCTGATGGCAGCAAAGCAGGGACTGGAAGCCAACTTGCATGACCCCATTACCAGGGCTCTTCCAAGGACAACCTATAGCAGGATTCCTCAGCCTGGCACTATTGATGTTTTGGGCTAGATTCTTTGTTGTGCGATCTGTCCTGGGCATTGCAGGATGTTTAGCAACATTTCTGGCTTCTATCCACCAGGTGCCCGTAGAATGCAGACCCTTCCCCTGCTCTCCTCCACCCCCTCCAATCCCTTTGAACCTTGCCCAAATTATCCTTTTTATTATCTATTTTCTGACGAGACTCAGGAGTTACAAGGAATCTGGTAACCTGCCTGGTTCCTGGGAACTCAGTGGTGCTTGTCTACTATCAGGGATGATGTGTGGCTCACAGATTTGCCTTGGCCTGCGTGGAACTGGGCACCATGGACGTGAGATCGGCTGAAAGCCAGGGTAAAATTGAGTTCATGAGAAGATGGTGGTGTACACATGCGATGGAATATTAGCCATAAAAAAGAATAAAATCATGCCATTTACAGCAACATGGTTAGAGATAGAGAGTGTAATGCTAAGTGAAATAAGTCCGAGAAAGACAAATACCACATGATTTCGCTCATATGTGGAATATGTGGAATTTAAGAAACAAAACAAATGAACAAAGGAAAAAAGAGACAAGCCAAAAAACCAGACTCTTTACTATAGAGAACAAACCAGAGGGGAGGTGAGTGGGGGATGGGTTAAATGGGTGTTGGGGATTAAGGAGTGCACTTGTCGTGATGAGCACTGGGTGATGTGTGGAATTATTGAATCACTATATTGTACACCTGAAACTAATATAACACTGGATGTTAGCTATACAGGAATAAAAATAAAATAAAATTAAGGGACTTTATTTACCAAAAAATTGAGTTCATGTGATGTCAGGGATTCAGAATGATTTCTATTTTGCTCAAAACCTTAGATCAATACAGTTTACCTTTCGGCATCTGTTCTGGTGACTATTGCTACATAACAAAATACTCCCAAACTTAGTAGTTTAAAACAACCACCATGGAGTGCCTGGGTGGCTCAGTCATTAAGTGTCTGCCTTCAGCTCAGGTCATGATCCCAAGGTCCTGGGATCGAGCCCCACATCGGGCTCCCTGCTCCGCGGGAAGCCTGCTTCTCCCTCTGCCACTCCCCCTGCTTGTGTTTCCTCTCTCGCTGTGTCTCTCTCTGTCAAATAAGTAAATAAAATCTTTAAAAAAAAAATAAAGCAACCACCATTTTATGATTCATGGATCAGGAATTGGGACAGACACGGCAGGCATGGTCTGTGTCTGTTCCATCATGTCCTGGGAGGGTCTCAGCAGGGAACAGGTGAAGGCTGGGTGACTCTCGGCTGGGGGCTGGAATCATCTGGAGGCTCATTCATTCACATGTCTGATGCCTGGAATGACTGGAAGGACAGACTGCCTCTCCACGTGGCTTGGGCTCCAGCGTGGCGGCCTCAGTGTGGCTGAACTCCTTACACAGTGGCTCCAGCACACAATCAATCGCCTTCTATCTAGCTCCGGAAGTCACAGAGCCTCCCTTCTGTGACACCCTATTAGCCAAAGGAGTCACCAGTCCACCCAGATTCAAAGGGAGAGGACATCTCACTTGTCCATGGAAGGAGTGTCAAAGAGTTTTGTGGCCATTATTGAGATACAATTCACATACTAAATCATTCACCCACTTCAAGTGTACAATTCGGGGTTTTTTCGTGTATTCAAGAGTTGTGCAATTGCCACCACAATCAATATTAGATTATTTTCCTTACCTTAGAAAGAACTCCCTTATCCATTAGCAGTCACTCCCTATTTCCTCCCAGTTCCCTGTCCCCACTGCCCTAGGCAACAACTAATTCACTTTCTGTCTTTATAGATTTGTCTATTTTGGAGACCTCATAGACATGGAGTTGTGTAATATGCAGTCTTTTGCAACCGACTTCTCTCACAGCATAACGTGTTCAGGGTTCCTACATGTTGTAGCACATGTCAGTGCTTCGTTCCTTCTTATGGCTCAATACTATTCCATTGTGTGTACGCACCACAGTTATTTACCCACTCAGTGCCCGGCGAGTGTCTGCGTTCTGGTTCAGAGATGGCCACCTTCTTGCTGTATGCTCATATGGTAAAAGGAGCAAGGGAACACTCTGGGGTCTTTTTTCTAAGAGCATTAATTGCATTCATGAGGGTTCTGCCTTCATGACCTGATCACCTCCCAAAGGCCCCATCTCCTACTGACACCACATCAAGGGTAGGCTTTCAACATATGAGTTTTGGGGGAACACAGACCTCAGCCATAGCAGCATCCACCCATGCCATTCATTCAGTGAGTGTTGGCTATGTACGTCCTGTGGTCAGGCCCCTCACTAAGCACTGGGAATACAACGGGCAGCAAAAGCAGGCGCAATACCTGACTTCTTGGATATATAAACCCGGGGGAGGGGGCGCCTGGGTGGCTCAGTCATTAAGCGTCTGCCTTCGGCTCAGGTCATGATCCCAGGGTCCTGGGATCGAGCCCTGCATCGGGCTCCCTGCTCCTCGGGAAGCCTGCTTCTCCCTCTCCCACTCCCTCTGCTTGTGCTTGCTCTCTATCTCTCTCTCTCTCATTTGCTCTCTCTGTGTCAAATAAATAAATAAAAAAAATCTTTAAAAAAAACCAAACAAAACCCGGGGGAGAACAGACACGAGTCAAAGAATGACTCAAATGGTGGTTTATCACAAACTGAGAATGGCTATGAAGGAAACGCTTGGTTGCTTTGAGGGTGTATAACAGGGAGGTTCAAGCTGGCTTGGGGGATCTGGGAAGACTTCCCAGAGGAAGTGATATTTGAGTGGAGGTTGAAGGGATGCATAGGAGTTGGGTAGGCAAAAGCAAGGGATATATTTTGGGGGGAAGGAGACAAAGGGTAGAGGATAATGTTCAATACAGAGAAAGCAGTGTAAACAAAGAACCAGAGACTGAAAGGAGCAGAACGAGGTGGCGTGAAGTAAGGCCCACAGGATTAGATGAAGTGTGGCCCCTTCTGAGGACGGGGCCCAGTGTGACTGTACCTGCTGCATTCTGGAAGCTGGTCCTGGGTTTCTCCTTTGCCTACAAAGCTCTGACTTCACAGCATTTGAACGCACAAGAATCAGAGTAGTGCTGAATTTTCTCCCACAGCTTCCCTTTGAAGTCAAGTCAGATTACACGGGTTTTCAAAACAAGACCCGCACGTTTGAGGAAGAGGTGGGCAACGTGATTCTGCACTCGGTGTCGTGTTTTGTCCTCTCAAAACCCAGTGGATCTGTGCTGTTGTGGCCTTTGGTAGCGCTCACCATAGCAACGAATAGGGGTGGGTGGTTTGTTTCAGGCCGCTTACCTTAGTAATCATATTCTGTGCCCGGACACCTTATAGATCATAGCTAAAATGAACATTTAGTGGACGACATAGATGGCCCGCTACTTGTTTCTTTTATTCCAGGTAGGTCAGTCCCCATGTTCTAGCACTACCAGGCCAGGAAGGTGAGCTGAGCGGTTGATCTTTTCCCTGTAAGTGGTGGTCACTGAACACCTAACATGTGCCTGGTTCTTGCTACCCTCTGTGCGGGGTTCAGAGCCAGGAAAGACATCATCTCTGTTCCCAGCCACCCACCCCCCAGGAATCTGCCATCAAGCAAGGAGACTCTACTTGATTTAAAAAATTAAATACCAAATTAAGTTCATCTGTAATTATAGCACAATTCAGAGGCGAGATGGACATGTGTGCGCTGGAGGATTGGAGAAGACTGGCATGCATGGGGTTTGAGTTGACTTTGAGGGATGGGTAGGTAGGGTTTGAATGGGTGCTGGGGAGGAGGGAAGGCATTCCAGGTAGAAGGGACTGCATGAGTAAAGGCTCTGCAATGGGAAGGACACAGTCGTGCTGGCGACAGAGGAAATGGAGCTAACTGGAGCAGAACAGAACACAATGGTTTGGGTCAAAAAGAAAACATTTAACAATGTAACAATCCCTTACATTTGTACAGTTTACATTTAAATAGTGTAAAAAGAATGGCCATTCATAGAGACGTAGTATGATACAGTGGTTAAGAGTGTAAGCTTTGGAGCTAGATTCTTTAATTTTCATTCATTAACCATCAACTGAGCACTTACTATGTGCTAGGCACTGTCACAGGCATTGGAGATATAAATGCAACGAAAACAGGCAAAAGTTCCTATTACGGAATTTATTTTTTATTTTTATTTTTAAAGATGTATTTATTTATTTGAGAGAGAGAGCAAGCGCACAAGCAGGGGGAGTGGGAGAGGGAGAAGCAAGCTCCCTGCTGAGCAGGGAGGCAGATGCGGGGCTTGATCCCCGGACCCTGAGCTAAAGGCAGACGCTTAACTGACTGAGCCACCCAGGTGCCCCCTAAGTTCCTGTTATGGAATTTAAATCCTAGTGAGAGAGATAGATGATTAAAAAAATAGGTATTTAATACATAATATAAATATACATACAAGTATGTATACACATGTGCACACACATACATGTAATATCGGATGATGAAATATGCTATGGAGAAAAATAAAACAAGAAAGAGGGATCTAGTGTGCTGGATCTAAATCCCTACTTTGCTACTTACCAACTGTATGGTCTTGAGTAAATTACTTAACTTTCCAGTATCTCAGTTTCATCATCTATAAAATGGGAATAATAATAGTCCTTGCTCATAGAGTAGTGAAGCTTACGTGAGTTAATGTCTTAGCACAGAGCCCTGCACCAGGTAATGCTCTATGAATGTTGGCTGTGCTATGTGCCCAGCTCTCCTCTAGGCTCTGGGGGTGCAGGGGTCATCCACACGGACCCAAGCCAGTCTCTGTCCCCCATGCAAGCCCCCTGTCCCCCTAGTCTAGTCTTTTTACAGAGCCCAGCACTTCCTGATTTGATCCTCCCCACAACCCTGTGAAGGAGGAGTGGTCTGTTTGTATTATCAGCTCCTCTTGCTAATGGAGACACTGTGGCTTGAGGAGTAAGCATGGAAACGTGCTAGAGCACAAGCTGGGAAGTGATAGGGCTGCGATTTGCATCCAGTTATATCATGCAATTATATTGTGCTGCTACTCGGCATATAAGAATTGCTCCTTTCTGGGGCATCTGGGTGGCTCAGTCGGTTGAGCATCCGACTCCCGATCTCAGCTCAGGTCTTGATCTCAGGGTCCTGAGTTCAAGCCCCGCATTGGGCTGCATGCTGGGTGTGGAGCCTACTTAAAAAAAAAAAAAAAAAAAAGTGTTCCTTTCCAATCCCTACTTTCTCTGGCCTTGGAAGTCAACATTAGATTTCAAAAACCAAAAATACCTGTTGGGATTGTAGAAGAAAAGATGCTGCTGTATTTGGTTAGCTTGTTCTGGAGGGTGCTGCCAGTCCCTTGATTTGGTTTGGGGATGTCTGAAAGAGACATACTTTGGTGGTGGACAGACACTGAATGGGACATGAAGGAGGAAGAAAGAGAACAAAACATAATATAACATAAAATAAGACAGGAGTTGTGTCAGGCAGTTTCTCCTAGGGACGCAGGATGGCTCTGGTCAATGGCATAAAGCCGGCTGACTCCTGTTGGGGCCACTGCCTGTTCCATGTAAGTGACTTTGGGCAAATTTGAAAACTTTAGAATTGCTAATTAGAGACAAAGCAGAAACTCATAATCACTGGAGGTCCCAGATGGAGCTGGACATTTCTGATATCTTGGGCATGAAGATGCATATCTTCCCCAGTGAGCAGGATGAAAAGCCTCTGCAGACAAATGCCAACATTGCATTAGTCCTAAATCCCATGGAGGGGAGCTGTGAAGGTCCAGACTCCAAGAATCTATGTTATGACTGTGAAGGCAGGTAATCCCCAGATGGCCCTATAGATAAAGAGATGTTAGTGTCAGAGCACTGAAGTTTTTTCCAGGGAAGCAAAGGGAAGTGGGAGCTGGGTCAAGTGAATTTCAAGTATCTGCTGATCTTAGAACTTCCCCTAAGCTGGGCATCCAGAATGGTCCACCTAATTCTGTTAGAACACCCCCTTTCTATCCAAGCCTTTCCCAACACTTTAACTCCCTAAAGTCCAAGAGGTTGAGTTTCCTCTTGCAGTGTTTCTATTCTGAAGCCAGTCCAGAGTCAATGACAGAAAGAAGATAATGCATATTTTAAAAGATGGCTCAAATTTAAATTCAAGCGTATGTTTTATTTCACATTTTCTCTGGATTACACACTGTTAAGCCACATCACCACCTCCTAAGTTGTTTATACACAAATGATATGCTCAAAAGTGAAGACAGGCCTGGGGCCCCTGCGTGGCTCAGTTGGTTAGGTGTCTGCCTTCGGCTCAGGTCATGATCTCAGGGTCCTGGGATGGAGCCCTGCGGCAGGCTCCCTGCTCAGTGGGGAGTCTGCTTCTCCCTCTGCCCCTGCCCCCTGCTTGTGCTCTCTCTCTCTCAAATAAATAAATAAAATCTTAAAAAAAAAAAAAAAAGTGAAGTCAGGCCTTTCCCAGATTAGGATGTGTGCGTAGATCTTGACAAAGGAGATGTGTCATCCCGGGAGGGAGCACGTCCCCTCTAGGACTCCATTCTGTGAACATCCTGTCCTCTCCCTTTTCTAATCTGGGGAGGAATTGTTCCCTCTCTTAGGTATGGAAATGAGCCTAGAATACACTTATTCATCATTCATTTGTAAAGTAAATGAGTTGTCTATTTGAAATAGCAGGTGTAATTAATTCAATATAAATCTGAAAAAGCAAGGCTGGAATAGCAGAAGTAGGTGATTAGGTAACCATGGCACATTAAATAAAGTAATTAACAAGCCATCAGCTAGTTCACCAGGTGAGGATTCTCAGCAAACCGTGCATGATACTCCTGTTGTGGATTTCTTTTACATTTTTACAGTTTCCACGATGATTTATGAGTACGCTCCTAGATGTGCCCATCCAAACAAGATTCCAGATAATTTAAAACACCTAAGTTAAGCACAAAGGACTTCAGATCCCCCCCAGGGCCCGTGTCTTCTGGCTTTTATGTCCACTTCGTGTCCACTTTTAACAGCTCCCTAGTTAGTAAGACTTTATTTCACTAAGCAGGCGCTTATCTCTTGAGGTCATCCAGGCAAGATCATTGTAATTAACAAGGGGTGCTCTCCCAGTATGTGGGGAAACACGACGTTTCCCAGGGAGACATTTCGGGGTCTTTGGCAGTTAATCAGTATCTTGGATGAGAATACCTTTGATTTCTTGGAGTTCCAAAGTTGGAGTGCTGGCTGAAGCCCTGGTGATCATCTGCTCTAACATGCCATCGCTGTCCTCCACAATGTCCCTGACAAGACCGTCCACCCACTCTGTGATGGAACAGATCATTTTTTTCCCATCTGATCTTGATTCCCCCGTTGTCCCTTCTGTGCACGGGTCCCAGATCTTATCATACAGTCATCTTTCAAGATCTTATCGGTGGAATTCCTTTCAACGAGGAACACATCCCAGGGAAATAAAAAATGATGGCCACGTGGATTATACTTTAAAATCGAGAGTTATCATGGGGGAATTTGGGAATAAATTTGTACCTTAGCTTAGATGGGACCTTTGAGAAAAGCCATCTCTAATATTTATAAAACCTTGAAATTCCTTTAGGAAGTATCTATTTCATAAATTGGCAGTGATGAGAATTAAGGTGTAATTAAGTTTCATTTTAATTCAGGTGACATTTGTTTTTGCCAGACCCCGGGATCAATCAGGAGGCTGCAAAGATAAATAAGTCATGGTCCCTGTGCCTGGGTCTACCTGGAAGGCGGATGAATAAAAATGACCGCAGTACAGCTCCCTGGGAGATGTCTTCTTTGATAGCATGACTCCCCCTGGTGGTTCTCTGGGAGAATAGCTTCTTCAAGGAGCTGTCTTATCACCCCTTTGGTTGTGCTGGAGAAAAGGATTTAGAATTCACCTTTGTCACAAGTTTGAGCTGCAGGTAGCAGCTCTTGGTCACTTATTGCTGTTTAACGTAGGAGTGGACAGTGCAAGTGAGCTCACCTGCATATGACAGAGCCCATTTAATGGTGCAATCGGGCCCAATACGATGGTGTAATAAGAGCTTCAGGAAGTCACTGGTTTATGATACATCCTTTCCTGGCCTCCTACAGAGTCCTCTTATCCCAGATACGAAAATGAGGCTGGATCTATTGTCTTTAGAAGACCACTGTTAAAATGCACACTCACATTTTGGGTTAGGCAGAGAGGGGGAGTCTTCATATGGGTAAAGAATAAAGTCACATTTATTGGGCACCTATTGTGTGCCAGATATTGTTCTAGGCTCCTTCACGTATCTTCCCATCTTTAACCACCTATTCTGATGTTCGTGGGATAAAAATGATTTCAGACCCAGGCCCATTTCCCTGTAAGGTCATTTGCAGCCTTCGGACTATGGATGCTGATTTTCAGTTCAGTGAACACAGTTGCCACATGCGTAGTATACTCCATGAGCAGAGCAGCTCAGATGCTTTTATTATATGTACTCATCTGTCTTAGGGTTGGACAAAGTTAGAGATGCCTCCTTTGTGTGGCATCACACAAAGTGTATAGTTCTCAAGTGTACAGTCAAGTGTGTAACTTTCTCTTGTCTAATGAATTACCATAAACAAGAGTTTAAAATGACAGATATTTATTATTTCCCAGTTTCAGTGGGTTGGGAGGTCCCGCTGCTGAGGATCTCATGAGGCTGCAATCAAGGTGTTGGCTGGAGAAGTGTCTGCTTCTAAGCTCATCTAGGTTACTGGCAAAATTTATTTCCTTACAGCTTTCTGAGGACTCCAGCATTTTGCTGGCTTTCAGCTGAAGGCTACCTTCAGATCCTCGAAGCCACCCACAGTTCTTTGATACGTGGATTTCCTCAACATGGCAGCTTACTTTATCAAGCCTGCAAGGAGGATCCTTGACCTTAGGAAGGGCTCTTACCTGATTAAGTCAGGCCCATCCTCGATAACCTCCCTTTTGACGAACTCAAAATCAGCTGGTATGGAACCCTAATTGCATCTGCAAAATATCTTCGTCTTTGTCATATTCTATTAGCTAGAAGAAAGTCACAGAGCCTGCTTACAGTCAAGGGAAGGAGGTTGTACAGGGCATGACCATGAGGGAGTAGGATCCACGGGGGCCATCTTAGAATTCTGCCTATCATAGTAAGATTGTTCTTGATTCCTTTTTATTACAATATCACAAAACCTGCCGGTCCATAAAGACGGACTGGCCTGTAGAGCTCCAGTCTTCCTCAGCTGCTCAAAAAACTTCAATACCATGTGCTACCCGGGTACCACTTGCACTGTTCTGCCTCTCGGCAGAAGGTGCCCCGCTGCTCTCAGCCTCAGGGCTAATAGTGTTTCCTTGGGCGTAGGCCAAGGGGTCCTTGTGCCATGCAGCTGAGTCTCTGCTGGCCTCACCAGCAGCCATTACAAGATATGTGGGTGAGTTCTAGGAAATAAGGGTGAGGACTTCAGATTCTTTTTTAAAAAACTTTATTGAGATGTAATTGGAATACCATAAAATTTACCCATCTTAAGCGCACAGTTCAATGGGTTTTAGTACATGTATACATTCAAACCATCACTACAAACAGGCTTTAGACTATTTCCATTACTGTGAAAGTTCCCTTGGGCCAATTTGGCTCAGTCTCTGCTCCCACTGCCCAGCTCCAGATCCCCGCCGAACTGCATTCTGCCTCTATAGTTCTGCTCCCCACCCCAGAAGTAGGTAAACGGAGTCATGCAATACATAGTCTTTGGTGCCTGGTTTCTTTTATCAAGCAGAATGTCCGTGCGGTTCATGTTGTTGCATAATCGTTACTTTGTTCCTCTTTATTACTGCGTAGTATTCCTCCCAGGACTGGCTACATAATTTGTGGCCCAGTGCAAAATGAAAATGGCAGGTCCCTTGTTGCAAAAGCAGGAAAAGTGCCATTAAAGGTATTAAAGTGTGCAGCTTTCCCCTCTCTTCTGCAGTCTCTTTCTCTGCCTGTCATGGTGTTTTTTATTTGCTATTTAGTGTTGTGCGGTGTTACCTCAGGCGTGGGGATACTCACTGTGTCCCTGTGTACGCATGGCCCACTAGTGGCTGGTTTGCCTTTCCCATCAACCACTGGACCAACGTGCTGCGGCTTGGTGAGGGGTGGGCACGCTGAGGCAGGCATCTCTCTTTTGCATGGGCCCACTGCCCAGCCTAGGGTGACAGGTGACCCCCAAGGGTTGCATTACCTCTCTGCTAACATGTGCTAGGTACCTAGATCTGAAGCATGTCCCATTGGACTTCACTGACCAAACACAAATTCAAGGATAAATCTACTAAGCATTTCAAGACAGCGACCATAGAATACTGAACCCTAAGTGTGAGGCCCTTCTAAGTATGGGGTGTGTTCAGATGCACTGGCTGGATCCCCCTGAAGCTGGCCCTCGTTCCACTGTGTGTGGTATCATTTTCCTTATCTGTTCACCAGATGATGGACATTTAAGGTTCTAGTTTGTGGCCAGATGGGCATTTGCTTATGAGAGTCTTCGTGTGGACATAAGTTTTCCCTTCCCTTGGGTGGATACCTGGGAGTGTAATTGCTGGGTCATATGCTAAGTATGTGTTTAACTTTTTAAGAAACTGTCAAACTGTTTTCCAAAGTGGCTGTACCTTTTTACATTTCCATTAGCAGTATCTGAGGGTTTCTTCACATCCTCACCAACACATACTATCTGATTTTTTAATTATAGCCTTTCTGCTGGGGGGTATGGTGGTATCTCATTATGGTTTTGATTTCCATTTTCTTAAGGACAGTAATATTGAACATCTTTTCATGTGTTTGTTTGCTGCCCATATATTTTCTTTGGTGGGATATCTATTTACATCTTTTCCCATTTGTTTTTAAAAATTTTTAAAGATTTGTTTGTTTATTTTTGGGGGGAGGGGCAGAGGGAGAGAAAGAATCTGAAGCAGACTCTGCCCTGAGCGCGGAGCTCCACGTGGGGCTTGATCTCATGAACCTGAGATCACCACCTGAGCTGAAGCCAAGAGTCAGACACTTAATGGACTGCGCCACCCAGGCGTCCCTCCCATTTGTTTTTAAATTGGGTTGTTTGTCATCTTACTGAGTTGTAAGTCTTTAAATAAATATGCTCTGGATACAAGTCATTTCAGCTATATGATTTGCAAGTATTTTCTCCTGGCCTGTGATTCATCTTTATTTTCCTAATGGTGTCTTTTGAAGAGCAGAAGTTATTAATTTTAGTGAAGTCCAAGCTATCATTTTTTTTCCCCTTATGGTTCGTACTTTTGATGTCATCTGGTTATTTTTTATTACTCTCCAAGGAAGAAATTGGGGGCCATAGTGACAGACAGGCACCATTCTTTTACTTGCTATGGGGCACTGAAAGAGAGATTTCTCTTGGTTGTATCATAGAAACGCACAGAGAAAATGTGATTTTTAGATTAATAGAGGCTTTGCAGCCTCCCTCTGTCCTCCTCCCCATTATGGGCATGCCGCATGTACTTTGGGAGGAGTTCAGGGGCAGGCTTAGGGGTGATGGAGAAGAGCCACAGCCTGACAGATACACTCTGCACAAGAAGGGAAAACATTATGTGGGAATTTCAGGGATTGGGGGATCCTCAGGTTCTGGATGAGGGATTTTTTTCCCCCAGAAGATATGACTTGCATGATCATGTTAGAAGGGGAATGGTTTGAGGCTGAAGCTCTAGTTATTCTTTGTTTCAAAATCTAAGCACCATTTAAGGCAAATAACCAGATGCAACCTCATTCAGCTAAACATGTGCATGGACGATAGATGCAGTCCTTGTAATATAAATGATTGAGAGATGACTCGGGACATTTTTATATTCTTAATATCTTTCTGTTAGTTTAAAAAATACTTACTGAACACCACATATACCAGGCATTGTTCTAGGCCCCATAGATGTCTAAACAGGACAAAACAGACAACAATCCTTGCTCTTCTGGAGCTTCTGTTCCAGGAGGGGGAGACAGACAATACATAAAAAGGAAGGAAAATGATACAGTGTAACAGAAGTGATAAATGTTGTGGGAAAAGATAGCAGGGGATGGGGGATCCGGTATGCTGGAGATATTTCATAGCATACAGGGTGGTCAGGGGAGCACTCAGCAAAGGGGCTGCTATTTGAGGTGGGGAGTGATATCTGGGGGAAAGAGCAAGAAAGGAAGCCCCAAGAGATGGTGTGCCCTGCATGTTCAAGGCCTGGTGCAGAGGTCAGAGAGACTGAGCAAGGAAGACAGGAAACAATGAAGCAGGAGACAAGCCAGAGAGAAATGGAGCCAGTTAAGTAGGCCTCAGAAACCGTCCAGCCTTGAGCTCTTACAGAGAATGAACCAGAACAAATTTTTGCAACTAAAATATCTAAATTTCTATTCCCTTCAGGGCTATAATAGTTACATTTTCCTCAAATGATTTCCCAAACAATACAATGAATTCAGTGTGTCACTGAATAATAATTTTTTAAAATGTGAAATGATACGGTGTGGATAATAACATATAACAAATGGATCTAAAATGTTTTTACAGAGCTGCCAAAAAGATGAAAATACCGGCCTATGTACAAATGAATAAAACTGAAATACAAAAATGCATCTATTTTCTTTGAAATGGGTTTTAAATGGATTAATTAAAAACAGAGACCGTGGGAAATTACAAAAGATAATTTTTACAAAGGAGGCTATAAATGGGGAACCACAGTCTTAACCACAAAGACATAGATTTGAAGAGCAACTCAGCAGGGTGTGCAATGCAATTATTAGATACAAGTAAGATGCACACTTAAAGATATTTTTACATACACCTGAGTAATATGGAGTAATGTGGATGGTAATTCAAACAGTATCTCCTCCAGCACTGCGGGAAAAGAGGTGCAGCACGAACAAGTTAACTCTCCTTGCAGAGTTGGCAGGGCCCACTCTTGATGGCTTGTGAACCCAGCTCACCTTGTCTATGAGGGAGGAAGAGACTTGCAACAAGCTCTATAAGTCAGGAAGCAGTATGACTCTCAGGACAAGGTGTGGAGTGTGTGGCTTAAAACTCAAACAGATATTATCAATCATTTAAATCGGAAAGTTCTCCAAGATAGGGGGTCCTAAATTGCCAAAATTGGATCTCTAAATGTAAAGAAAAATCCCGTTTTAATCCGACTGGAGTAGACCCAGAAGTAATTCAGGTACAAATTGACCTGTTTCTGCCTTCCCCGACATTCGCCTTTGCACAGCTTTGTCAGAAACCATTGTTGGCGCCCTCTGGTGGCAGGTTCAAGCCGCAGACTAGTGACTGGCAACACCCTGGGGTTAACATTCCCTAAGAGCCCTTATATAATGAGGGCTGCCTGGATCAACTTACCTCATGTAAATCTGCCATTTCTCTTTGCTAAGGATGCATATTACAGAGTTTAGTAAAATCACTCAAATGCTAAATTGGGCTTAAGAATAAATAAGCACAAAATGAGTTAAGTACAAAAATTTTGGTGGAACATTTCTCCATGAGAATAATAGCTAATACTTTAGGTTCTTACTACTCTTTTTTTAAAAAAATATTTTATTTGAGAGAGAGAAAGAGAGAGCGCCGCACGGGAGCATGAACGGTGGGGGGGGGGCAGAAGGAGAGGGAGAAACAGGCTTTCCACTGAGGGAGCCCAACGCGGGGCTCAATCCCTGGTCCTTGGGGTCATGATCCCAGGACCTTGGGGTCATGACCTGTGCCGAAGGCAGACACTTAACGACTGAGCCACCCAGGTGCCCCTAGGTTCTTACTATTCTAAGTGCTTCATATTTATTAACTCATTTAAGCCACACAACAACTCTATAAGGTCTATTATATTCTCATTTTACAAAAGAGAAAACTGAGGCCTCATTTGCACAAAGTCACACAACTAGTAAGTGGGAGAACTGGGATTTAACTCAGGAAGTCTTATTCCAGACCCTGTGCTCCTAACCACCACACCACATCATTGCTTATGTGGCTGAGCATACAACTGGTTTTATGGGATGCCTGGTTCTCTAGCATTGACTATCATTCTTTAAACACTTTCACTTTTTAAAAGTAAAACAAGATGATGTATTTGTACCTATATTTTTGTGTATCTATATATGTATATATGTATGTATGCACACTCATGTATATATATAACATATTTGAAGCAAAATATATTGCCTAAAGGCAGACACATAAAAGGAAGAATTATATATACAAACCAAGATAAACACATGACTTTGACTTTATAAGTTTTTAAAAAAAATTATTTATGTTAGAAAAAGATGTAAGCATGAGCGGGAAGAGCAGAGGGAGAGGGAATCCTAAGCTGACTCCACACTGAGCATGAGGCCCAACACAGGGCTCAGTCTCATGATCCCAAGATCACAACCTGAGCTGAAACCAAGAGTCAGGTGCTTAACCAAGCACCCCATGAATTTGACTTGAAAAGAAAAGCATTTGTAGGGGCTCCTTGGTGGCTGAGTTGTTAAGTGTCTGCCTTCGGCTCAGGTCATGATCCCAGGGTGCTGAGATCGAGACCCATATACGGCTCTCTGCTCAGCGGGAAGCCTGCTTCTCCTTCTCCCACTCCCCCTGCTTGCGTTCCCTCTCTTGCTGTGTCTCTCTCTGTCAAATAAACAAAATCTTAAAAAAAGAAAAAGAAAAAAAAAAAGAAAAGAAAAGCATTTATAGGTTTTTTTTCCTAGTGATGAATATATTCCCAATAATAACATTTATTATCAATTTTTTGGTTATCAATTATTTTAAGTTGCTCATCACGTTGAATTTGAAAATTTAAAATTCTGCATGTCTTAATCTCTATTAGTCTAAGCTTCTTGAGAGCAGAATTAGGGTATGATTTATCTCCAGGTGCTAGTAGTGGAGACCCTGTCAGCATTTGTTGAATGAATGAACAATGGAATGGATGAATAAATATGTTCATTCCCTCTCTGCCAAATTTTCTTCAAGGTATGAGTATTCACGATATTGGTAGCAAATGGTCCTCCAGTGTTTATGATTCATGACTCTCCTAACTGCTATATATATACTGACTCACCTTGTCTACAGCAACCTCATGAGATAGTTACTATTATACTCTTCATTTTACAGATAAGGAAACTGAGGCACAAGGGTTAAATAACTTGTTCAAGCTGGTAAGTGGCAGAGCTAAGATTCAAACTGGGCAGTTTGGCTCTGGAGTCCATGAGCTCAGCCTCATGCGACATGACTCATGCAGACAGGCTTGAGCTGGCCTTGGCTGTGATGAGCGTGCTTACAGAGCTACAAGGGTACTCACTGAGGGGCATTTTCTGTGCTTCATGCTTCTGTGGATAAAGTACTGGGCATGGACTCCCTGCAGCTCTGGGAAACTCAGACTTCCCATGCCCCCCCCCCCCCCCCAAACTGAACTCACCGTGCACTTCCCTGTCTCAGCAAGTGGCAACAATAGGCTCTTGTCTGGGCCTCCTTTCTCCAGGGTTGTCCCTGTCCCATTCATGCTCCACACAGCCTTTCAGAGTGATTAAAAAAAAAAAAAAAAAAAGACTAGGGGCGCCTGGGTGGCTCAGTCGTTAAGCATCTGCCTTCAGCTCAGGTCGTGATCCCAGGGTCCTGGGATCGAGCCCCGCATCGGGCTCCTGGCTCATCGGGGAGCCTGCTTCTCCCTCTCCCACTCCCCCTGCTTGTTTTCCCTCTCTTGCTATCTCTCTCTCTGTCAAATAAATAAATAGAATCTTAAAAAAAAAAAAAGGACTTTATTTTTTCAAGCAGTTTTACGTTCACAGCAAAATTGCCTAGAAAACAAACACAACGTGGGTAAAGCCAGGTTAAAGTCACTGACCCCGCACCTGCCCCCTGAGCTACTAGAGAATAAGTCACAACCATGCCAATGGGGCTCATTTCACCTAGAAGACTGCAGATCCCAAACGGCCACCCGACACCCCCGGACAGTCCCCCAGTTCCCGGCGAACATTCTTCAACCTTGCTCATCTTCTCTCTGCCAGTCTTGACCCCACATCTCCCCCAGCTGCAGCCTCGTCTCTGTGCTCCTGTTCAAAGCTAAAAAGTTTGAAAGCATTATGTATCTTCCCTAGTGCTATTTCCTCACCCCCCAGTCTCTCTCCTACCTACATTTCCATTGGCTTCTGTAGCTCGTTCTACTGAAATGGCTTTAACAAGTCTCCAGTGCCATATCTCACTACACACAGTTATTTAACCTGTCAGCAAAAGGCACTACTTTAAAAAAAAAATTAAATTTTTTTTTACCTTTTTTTTTACTTTTCAAAAAAATTTTTAAATGTTGGTGAAATACACATAATACACAATTTATCGCCTTAACCCTTCTAAAATGTACTGTTCCGTTGTGTTAAGTACATTCACATCGTGCAACCAATCTCCAGGGCTCTTTTTGTCTTGCAAAACTGAAACTCTGTACCCATTGTTGTTGACTTGTATGACTTCCTTATATATTCTGGATTTTTTTTTTTTTTTTGCCCCTTCTATATATCCTGGACATTAACCTCTTATCAGATATATGATTTGCAAATATTTTCTCACATTCTTTAGGTTGCCTTTTCACTCTGTTCATTGTGTTCTTTCATGCACAGAAGTTTAAAATGTTGATGTAGTCCAATTGACCTATTTTGTTGTTGTTGTTGCCTGTGTCCATATCCAAGACATCACCGCCTAAACCAATGTCATGAAGCTTTTTTCCCATGTTTTCTTCTGAGAGTTTTGTAGTTTTAGTCTAGCTCTTTGATCCATTTTTGAGTTGATTTTGATATGTGGTGTAAGACAGGGGTCCCACTTCATATTTTTTGTGTGTTTTGTCAGTTTTCCCAGTGCCATTTGTTGGAAAGACTTCATTCCCTCATTTCTGAAATCCTTTCTTTTCTACTGCTCTGTGACTGCTCATGTTCCTGCTTTGCCTCTTACCTCAATGACTGTTCCTTCTCCATCCATTTTGCTGGTTCCTCTTCTTTCTGACCTCTAATACTATATCTACATAGGCTCAGTACTTGTCTCTTGCCCCTCTCCCTTCTCCTCTCCCTCACTGATCTTATCCAATCCTACACCTTCAAATAGTGCCACCCTCCCCACCCCATTCTCTATCTCCATCCCAGATCCTGGACTCTGGGTTCACACATCCACTTGCCATTTTGATGTTTTTATTCTGATGTCTAATAGACATCTTAGCCTCGCTTCTATTGATTACCTCATAGAAATCTGTCCATTCTTGTTTCACCCCCTTCTTTGCTGATTCTCCCCCAAGAAAGAATATGTACAGCAGTAAACATTTTTTAATACCATCCCTCCCCATTTTACTGCACTAGTTTGGGTCTCCCAGCTGCCTGCCTTTGTAGCACCTGCTTTTTACTACCAAAGCACTCATAATGCTAGTTGATTGTAATGATTTGTTTCTAGCATTTGGCTATCTCCCCAACTAAACCATTACCTCCAGGGTATGTTCCTGCTTTGTTTGAGGTTGAATCTCCAGTGCTCAGCATAACGTCTAGCCCATAGAAGGGCCTCCAAAGGTACACATGAGTTGAACAAGTGAGTTATTTGGCAGTGGAATATGGGAGGTGTACAGGTTAGGAGACCAGAGTTAGGGAGCCCATTCAGGAGTCTCTCTAAGTCAGAGTAATAAATACCTGAGCTAAGAAAGTAGGGGTAGAAAGGAAGAAATATATTTAAGAAACACGGAAGCCGAATCTATGGAATATGAATGTCTGGGGAGGGAGGGACGAGGACTCAGGACCCTGGTGCAGAAAGTAGGCTTCCGGGATGGGGCCAGGGACTTTTAAATCATGCTCACCAGAGTTGTTTGTTCCCATGTTCCAGTATAGAATTCTCTTTTTTCTACAGAAAGTTCCCTATAGACAGTTCCTGGAAAAGCATACCAATGTCAAATGTGTGAAGGTTACACAAGATATTTAGATATCGCTCAGGCAACTCCGTTCTCTGAGAGCTAACATGCACTTTCCGATCCCAAGTTATACCTTGTCTCTTGGGTCCAGTCTTTGAGCATTTGGTTTTGGAACTTAGTCTATGTTCTTTAGCTTTTTTTCTTTTCCCTTCGCAGATGTATACACATCAGCTTAAACTCAGTGAACTCTCAGTTGATAGAGTCCCTGATCCCAGCCCACATGATAGTTCCCATTTTTGTGTCGATTGTAGTAAGGTGATGAGACGTACGTTTCTAATCACTAGTTCCAGCCTGTCATTTTCCCATTTTCTACACACTTATTTGACATAATAAGGGCAAAATGCGGTAAAATATTCCAATAAGTGCATAAACAATCTCTCTTTAATAGATACAAGTGGGGGTGCTGCTAAAATTGAACTATGAGCTGGCAGCTAGCATGATGACTTGAATGGTTTGCTTGTTGGATAATATACAAAAGATCCCCCGCACTGGGGGCACCTTTGTTAAGCAGTGCCCTGCTAGAAGGGGGTGAGGGAAATGGAACTCTACCTATATTTTGGGAAATTTGCAGGTAGTTCCATACCATATCATTAATTGGACTCTTACTGCTATCAGACCCATTCCTACCACTCACTATGTTCATTTCTTTGATGAGAAATTGTTAGGGGCTGAATTGTGTCCCCCCAGAATTCATGTGTTGAAATCCTAACCCCGAGTACCTCAGAATGGGACTGTATTTGGAGATACAGCCTTTAAGCAAGTAAGTAAGGGAAAATGAGGTCATATGGACAGACCCCAATCCATTATGACTTACAAGAAGAGGCAAAGAGAAGTCTACGTGAAGACACATGGAGGAGATGGCCATCCGCAAGCCAAAGAGAGGGGCCCTAGAAGAAACCATCCCTTGACCTAGGACTTCTACCCTCCCGAACTGTTTGAAAATAAATTTTTGTTGTTTAAGTCACCCAGTCAGTGGTACTTTGTTATGACAGCCCAGCAAACTAACACAGAACTCTTTGACTAAATGCCACCAGCCTTGCTGAGACTTCTCGGCCACCCTCTGAGTCTCACAGGGTCTCTGCAAACAGAAGTAGGGGAAGTGGAAAGGCAGTCCCTGGAGGGCCCAAGTAAGGAGCAGAGGTTGTGAGCAGTTGGACAACTTGTCCAGGGTTACACATCCATGTAGAGGCCAGACTCTAGATTTGAGTTCTCCGTTCAACACATAGTATCCTTAGGAGATTTGGACATGTCAATTTTTAGTATATTTGAAGAGAGGCTATTCAAGGCCTAAAATCTTGAGTATGTCCATGCAACCACTTTATGAACAGGTGTTTATTTTATTTTTTTAGATTATATGATAATGTTCATCAGTGTTTCCTAAAAATGGTCAAAATGCAAGAAGTTATAAGGGAGAAAGCAACGATAGGGGAGAGAAGATTTTATGAATCTACCCTCAGATTTCTGCTAAGATGTAAAAAAAAAAATCAAAAAAGAAAAAGTCAATTACAGATCATTTTTAAAGAGAAGACTATTTTCTTGTCTCATTTTAAAAGTCATAGATATTTATGGTGTAAAATTTGAAAGGCAAAAGTTTAAAGAAAGAAACATGTATCTCCTGCAATCCTGCTGTTCAAAGATAGCTCTTCCGAACATTTGAATAGCTGTCTTTTCAAAATCTTATTCTAAGGCTGTGCAAATATCTCTATCTCTATCTCTATCTATATATCTCTCACAAAAGTGACATTACACTGAGCATATACTATTTCATAGTCTCTGTTTTTGCAAGCTCCACACTGGGTGGGGCCCAAAACCACGACCCTGAAATCAAGACCTAAGATCAAGAGCTGGTTGTTCAATTGACTGAGCCACCCAGGCACCGTGAAAAAAACATTTTTAAGTTTTGTTTTGTTTTGTTTTAGAGGGAGAGAGAGAGAGAGAGAGAGAGAGAGAAGGGTGGGGGGTGGTGGCAGAGGGAGAGGGAGAGAGAGAATCTTAAGCAGTGTCTACATCCAGCATGGAGCTGGATCTCACAACCCTGAGATCATGACCGAGCTAAAACCAAGAGTTGGACGCTTTACCAACTGAGCCACCCAGGTGCCCCTGAGAAACATTTTTTTAAAGGAGATATTATGTCTTCAGTTACCCTGAAATTAAGGATCTTGATTTAGGCAATTGCAACTGAATTTATTCTTTCTCAGTAATTATATGTTGTCACTGGAAGTAATTTAGTTTTACTGAAAGAAATTGATTAAAATATGAAATTAAATAAAATGTATTTTATGACTTTCAAAATTTTTTACTTCTTTTTTCATTGATTCAGTTATTGGTGGTTCATTTTATTTTTACTTTTAGTGTTTGGACCCAAAAAGGGGTCTGTTGCATGAATTCAAATTTAAGGTTCCAATGCCTTTCCTCCTTATCTTTGTCTGCTTCTCTTTCTGAAATACAGGATCTGTTGTATTTTTAAACATTTTTTTTTGAAAATGTCCAGTCTATGAAGCAAGTTCAAAAGGACTGACCTTTTGTTCTCATTAAATTATGGAGGAAATAGAGAAAGTTAATGTGTTTACTTTAAAATGAATACAATCACAAGATAAAAAGTCTGCTGCATTGCCACGATTTTCTAGTATCTGTTTAGGGCGGACTTAGTCCATGCCAGGCACTTCCCTGTAAACGATTTTGTTCAATGCTCACTGTAGTCCGACAATTTAGGTCGTATTTCCTCCATTTTCTCTGGGCAGAAACGGAGTCAAAGAGGTTGAATCACTCCTCCAGGGGCACACGAATGATGAGTCGTGGGCGCCAAAGCATGTGTTTTTTCCATTATACAGTACAATTTTTTTTGATGACCAGAGCAGCTCCTCAAATAGTTTCGGGACTTCTTTAATGGGCATTCAGTGGCAAGAAGCATGTACACACAGACCAGTTGTGATGATAAAATACTCAGACTCATTTTGTGGGTGGTTATGGGAATCATTCTTATTGTTTTGTAGTCATGAATCTATATTATGTACAGTACATAACCTTGTGAGTACATGCATGTGTGTGTACATGGTAATATATGTATACAAAAGACTACTCTGAAAGGGATACAGCAATGTCTTCACAAACCTTCAAAGTACAGACAAATCCTATCGCCAAAACAAAAATTGGCAGCCAAATGCTGTAATAACAATATGTCAAGGCCAAACAATTAAAAATGCACAGAAAATTAATATTTGAGACTACAATGATTTTGCTATTTATTATTATTACTTTTTTTTTTTTAAGATTTTTTTTTTTTATTTATTTGACAGAGAGAGACACAGTGAGAGAGGAAACACAAGCAGGGGGAGTAGGAGAGGGAGAAGCAGGCTTCCCGCGGAGCAGGGAGCCCGATGTGGGGCTCGATCCCAGGACCCTGGGATCATGACCTGAGCCGAAGGCAGACGCTTAACGACTGAGCCACCCAGGCGCCCTATTATTATTACTTTTGACCTCACTCTTTGCACTTGATGCTTGGCACTGATTAGTTGTGACCTTGGTCTGCCTTGACTATGATTTTGGTTATTTGTTGCAGCCATATCTCCTTGGACCACCAGCTGTATTTAAAGTCTATTTTTTATTAATGTATAGCACAAGTATATTTATTTTTTAAAAAGATTTATTTGTTTATTTTAGAGAGAGGGAGTCTGTGTGCAAGCATAGTGGGGAGGGGCAGAGGGAGAGGGAGAGAAAGTCTTAAGTGGACTCCTCACTGAGCTGGGAGCCAACTTGGGGCTTGATCTCATTAGGACCCTGAGATCAGGACCTGACTGGAAACCAAGAGTTGGATGCTCAATGGACAGGGCCACCCAGGTGCCCCCAAATATATTTAAATGTAGACAAATCACAAGGCACAGGTTGATGGATTTTCATGAAATGGATTTGCCTGTGTAGCTGGCACCCAGATTAAGAAAAGGGATGTCACTAGCATCAGAGAAACCTCATACCCCATCTTAGTCTCAACTGCGCCACCCCCAATGGTTTCTACTCTCCTGACTTTTATCACCAGAGATTAGTTTTGCCTGTTTGTAAATGTCACATAAACAAAATCATAGAAAATACTATTTTGCATTTTGTTTCATTTTCTTTCTTTTTTTTTTTTTAAGATTTTATTTATTCATTTGAGAGAGAGAGAGAGCACAAGCAGGAGGAAAGGTAGAGGGAGAGGGAGAAGCAGACTCCCTGCTGAGCTGGGAGCCTGACGTGGGGCTCAATGGGGGGCTCTATCCCAGGACCTGGAGATCATGACCTGAACTGAAGGCAGACGCTTAACCATCTGAGCCACCCAGGCACCCCTTGTTTCATTTTTCAACATGATGTTTGTGAGATTTATCCAGGTCCTTATTTGTAGTGTTTGTTTCTTCCCTTTCATTTCTAGATAGCATTCATTTGTGTCAATACGTCACAATTTGTTTTATCCATTCTCTTGTGGATAGACATTTGTGTTTTCCCCAGTTTTTGACTGTGATGAATAGTGCCCCTAAAAACATCCTTGTACATACCTCCTGGCACAAATATGTCCCTATTTCCACTGGATAAATGCCTAGGAGTGGATCGCTAAGCTAGAGGGTTTGTGTGTGTTCAGCTTTAGTAGATGCTGGCAAATGCTTTTTTTCCAAAGTCATTGTATCAGTTTAAGATCCTATAAAAATATGTGAGTAACTTAGTTGCTCTGAATCTTTGCCAACACTTGGTATTGTTAATCTTTTTCATTTTAGCCATGTCATGGTTATGTAGTGGTAGCTCACTATGGTTTTCTTTTGTGTTTATCTAATGACTAATGAAGTTGAGCACCTTTTTTAGAAAAAAAACTTAGTTAACATACAATATTGGTTTCTGGAGTTGAGCACCTTTTCATATGTTTATTGGCAGTTTGGATATCCTTTTTGTGAAATGCCCGTACAGATCTTTTGCTCATTTTCTATTGGGTTGTCTATGTTTTTGTTATTTATTGAATCATAATTGACATATGATATTATATTAATTTCAGCTGTGCAACATAGTGATTTGGTATTTCTATAATATTACAAAATGATCACCATGATAGGTCTAGTTACCATCTGTCAGCGTACAAAATTATTACAATATTATTGACTATATTACCTGTGCTGTACAGAACTCTGTTTTTCTTACTGATTATAGGAATTCTTTATTAATATATGTCCCAGATAATGTAGTGGCTGGAGGTAGCATGAAAGTCCTGGGATTCTGAAAGGTGTGGTATGGGTGGCAGCGGGCGGGTGGGCGTGTGGGGGTGGGTGGGCGGAGAGAACAAAAAAGGGAGATGGTAGCACCAGAATAAAACCTTACTTTCTTTTCCTTTCAGCCCCGACAGCCCTGATATTTTAGGTAGCAATGCCTTTAGTGCCCCTGGTAGCTCTGTGCTTCACTGAGGGGTAGGCTGGTCCTCCATCTTGGTCTGTTAATCTGGGTTTTGAAGCCTCATATTCTGGGAATCTTTTCAGTATTATAAATTCACCATTTCAGATGATCTTGTCTAGTCCCAGACTTGGGAGTCATCTCCTTTTTCTTACCTCTTCTCCAAGTTCCCACCTCTTCAGTCCCACTGTGTCCTGTTGAGTCTATGTCCAAAACAGGCACCCAACTGGATCACTTCACCCCACTTCCACCACCAACACCTGGTTCAGGGCACATCATCTCTCCCCCAGGCCAATGAGATGGCTTCTAAATGGGCTTCCAACTGCTACAGTGAACTGTTTTAAAAAATAAAATTTGTACCTTTATTTACTGTTCTTTATTCTCCCTGTTATTATTCCTCATAACGCCTTTTCTTTCCTTCATAGCATTTAACACAATTGGTGATTTCACGTTTCTACATCGTTCATCTTTCTTTCTTTGGTTTCGTGTCTTCTCCACTGACCTGTCAGTTCCATGAACGGATCAGGCCTACTTTGTATATCAGTACAGCTCAGTAACTAGTTGTTGAATTTGAATATGAGTGATTGAATTAATGCCTCACGTCAAATCTGAACCAAGCCCCCAGTGCTCCCTTCAAGTAGTCATCCAGCCTCTTCTGGCCACTTCAAGGGTTGGGGCTCTCACTACCCCTGAGGCCACCTACCCTATATTTGAAAGGAAAGCAATTATACCTAACTTAAGTGTTCAGAAAAGAGGCAAAGTGTGTAAATTGAAGGAAGGCTTAGCAAGATTGAAAACAGGAAAATCTTCCCAAGGCACCATTGTCCGCGCAGAATTGTTTTAGTTGGAAAACTCCTCTCTTAGCAGATGTAGTTCTTGGCTCTTTGGCCTTAACTTCCCTCCCACCCATAGTGTTTCTAGGGAACTTGGTGCACTTCTGTTCTGGACAAAACAAGCTTGGGGGTAGATCCTGTTCCCATGCCCTGCTTCTGACCTCTTTCTCTGGGACTGAGATCTAGAGTGTAACAAATTATGACCTGGGGCTCTGGAATGGGCTTCACCCATCTCCCAGGGGCTCATCTCCTTACCCAAGTGTGTGTTTAATACCCTCTCACCAAAGGTGCTAGCAGGGAGCTAGATATCCAAATGTATCACTGAAAAGAGACAAGACTGCAGTTTGAAATTCTGACTGTATTGAGGCCACGTCCCCAGTGTTCAGCTAGTCTATTAAGTAGTAATCTAACCCTGTGATGATCTCAATTAATTTGACGTTTTCCCCAGTCCCCTTTAGATAGTCTGCACACAGTGCTGTGGGTTCACGAGCAATTTGAAATCCAGCACAGGAAAGGTCCTCCTCTGTTCTTTTGCCTTGTACTCCCACAGTTCAAGGTCAAGGTGGAATCTATCAGTGTCACTAAACAAGGCCATGGGGCCAGAGAGACCTGGGTTCAAGCTTGATCGAGCCACTTATTAAGTGGGACCCTGGACAGGTCACTTACTTTGCTGAGCCTCAACATCCTCATCTGCAAAATAGAGATAATACTTATCTCTAGGGCCATTGTGAACTTTCAGTAAGTTATGGAAGGTGTCCAGCACTGTAGCTAGCAGAGAGTAGGTGTCCTATATGAGATTGTTCTTTTCCCAGTCTCTCATCTTCTGGTAACAATGGCCAAAGATGGCTTCTGAATCTATTTTGTTGTTCTAGGAGATACCATATTTACTCTTGATTACAGAACAGTATTTGCTGAATCGCTATTGGTACTGCCAGGTTCCTTGGTATCTCTGATGGGGGAGACAAAGGCACGGTGTGGAAGGTGATTTCAGCAAATGAGCTGGAAACAGGTCCAGACCCTGAGGCTCTTAATAATCTATCACCAGTTCATCACCATTCATTTCCGCTGGTGTGGGCATAGAGGGCTTTAATTCCCTCCTACCCATAGCGCAGGCCTGAATAATTAGAATCCCCCAAATGCCCTACTTTATATAGTAATTCCAGACATGTTCTTACCTGAGCCTTTTGTACAACACTGACAATAAAGGAAAAAAGAAAGAGCAAAGATTTGGAGATTTGCTGATTTTTCCTGGGTAGTAGAAGAATGGATGGCTATTATTTTTCTCTTATCAAATGCCCACATGTGGTAAGTGATAATTTATTAACATGACTATTAGAATCCCTCCCTCCTCACACACAAACTTGCTGAATTACAACACTGGGCAAAGTAATTGAAATTAAACTGCACCTCTGAAGTAAGGGTGAATCTATATATAGTGGTCAAAAGTAGAAAACAGGAGGCTCAAGGCACCTCAAAGTTCATTCATACTGGAATAAAAGCTAGTCAACAACTGAGAGGGAGCATTGATGTGGTTTTTGTTGCAAAATACATGGGGCTTATCCCATTCATAGTAGTTGCTCAGTAAATAAGGGCTAAGTTGATGAATTATGCTTCTCTTCTGAACATCTTGGAATATTTTGCTTTATCTATTTTCCTCAGTGAGGAAGGGCTTAGATCCTCCCAAACAGGGATACATTTATTAAATCCATCAGCTGATAAAAATTTATTGCACTCCTCTTACGTGCCAGGTAGTGGGTATGCAGTAGTGACCAAGAGAGTCATGTCCTTGCCCTTGTGGACCTCATAAGCTAGTGGAGAAGATAGGATGTGAACAAGTAAATAAAGAAGATGTGTAGATGTGCAGGTGCTGCAGAGGAAATAAAAAAACTCTTCATAGGGAAGTCCAACAAGAGCTCTCACTTGGGGAGGTGACTTGTAGGTTGAGACCTGAGGGATTAATAGCAGTTGGGCATGCAGGCCGTTGAGGTGGGGGATGGGGAGCGGGGTTGGGTTCCAGGCAGAGAGAACAACATATCCAGAGATCCTCAGGTGGGAGAGAGCTTGGCTGGTTCATGGGAGAGAAAGAAGTCTGGAGTACCTGGAGCCTAGTGGGTGACAGGGAGTGTGGTTGGTGTGAGATAAAGTTGGACAAGTGGGTAGAAGCCAGATCACATGGCGACTTAAGAGTCTGGGTTCATTTTTTTCTTTTAAAGATTTTATTTATTTATTTGTCTGAGAGAGAGAGAGAGCACACAAGCAGGGGGAGTGGCAGGCAGAGAGAGAAGCAGGCTCCCCGCTTAGCAAGGAGCCCGAGGCGGGGCTCCATCCCAGAACCCAGAAATCATGACCTGAGCCAAAGGCAGACACCTAACTGACTGAGCCATCCAGGCACCCTGAGTCTGGGTTTGTTCTGAGTGCACTGGGAACCATTGGAATGTTTTAATAAGGGGAATAGTGCATTCTGATTTGTGTTTGAAAAGGATTTTTCTGGAGGGAACTGGATTGGAAGGAAGCAAAAGAGGAAGCAGGGAGATGAATTAAAAGGCTATTTAACAAGAACCTCGGGGCACTTGGGTGGCTCAGTTGGTAAAGTGTCTGTCTTCGGCTCAGGTTGTGGTCCCAGGGTCCTGGGATGAGCCCTGCATTAGGCTTCCTGCTCAGCGGGGAGTTTGCTTCTCCCTCTCCTTCTACTGCTCCCCCTGCTTGTGCTCTCTCTCTCTCTGTCAAATAAATAAATAAAATCTTAAAAAAACAAAACAAAACCAAACCCTCTCCAAGAACCTCAGCGAAATAGCACTACACACCTCTAGAATGGCTAAAATGGAAAAAAAAAAGAATATAATATCAAGGCTTGGCTAGAATGTGAGCAATGGAACTCTTCTATACTATGATGAGAGTATAAAATGATAAAACCATTTTGGGAAGCTGTCTGGTAGTATCTACTAAAGCTGAATGTATATATCACTTAAGAACCAGCAATTCCACTCCTGAGGATATGCTGAATAGAAATGCCTACATATGTCTACATATGTGCACCAAGAGATGTGAAGAAAAAATGTTCATGGCAGACTATTTCTAATAGCCTCAAATTGGAAACAATCCAAATATGCATTAACAGTAGAATGGATAAATAATTTGTGGCACATTCATCCAAAGGTATATAATTCAGCAAAGAGAATGAATTATATCTATATGCAAACAACATGGAAGAGGTTCACAAATAGAATTTGTGAATCAAGTTAGGTAACTATAGTGTAGTATTAGTTTTCAGCAGTAGAATCTAGTGATTCATCACTTACATATAACACCCGGCACTCATCCCAACAAGTGCCCTCCTCAATGTCCATCACCCATTTAACCCGTCTCCCCACCCACCTCCACTCTAGAAACCCTGTTTGTTCTCTATAGTTAAGAGTCTCTTATGGTTTGCTTCCCTCTCTGTTTTTTATCTTATTTTATTTTTCCTTCCCTTTCTCTATTTTCATCTGTTGTGTTTCTTCAATTCCACATATGAGTGAAATAATATATTTGTCTTTCTCTGACTTATTTTCTTAGCATAGTATACTCTAGTTTCATCCATATTGTTGCAAATGACAAGATTTCATTCTTTTTGATGGCTGAGTAATAGTCCATTATATATATATCTCACATCTTCTTTATCTATTCATCACTTGATGGACATTTGAGCTCTTTCCATAATTTGGCTATTGTTGATAGTGCTGCTATGAACATTGGGGTATATGTACCCCTTTGAATCAGTATTTTTGTATCCTTTGGGTAAATACCTAGTGGTGCAATTGCTGGGTCATAGGGTAGTTCTATTTTTAATTTTTTGAGAAGCCTCCATACTGTTTTCCAGAGTAGCTGCACCAGTTTGCATTCTCACCAACAGTGTAAAGAGGGTTCCCCTTTCTCTGCATCCTCACCAACATCTGTTGTTTCCTGAGTTAATTTTAGCCATTCTGACAGGTGTAAGGTGGTATCTCATTGTGGCTTTGATTTGTATTTCCCTGATGACGAGTGATGTTGAGCATTGTCTCATGTGTCTGTTGGCCATTTGTATGTCTTCTTTGGAGAAATGTCTGTTCATGTCTTCTGCCCATTTCTTAACTGGATTATTTATTTTTTTCGTGTCGATTTTGATGACTTCTTTAGGATACTAGCCCTTTATCCGATACGTCATTTGCAAATATCTTCTCCCTTTTTATCGGTTGCCTTTTAGTTTTGTTGACTGTTTCCTTCACTGTCCAGAAGCTTTTTATCTTGATGAAGTCCTAATAGTTCATTTTTGCTTTTGTTTCCCTTGCCTCTGGAGAAGTGTCTAGCAAGAAGTTGCTGTGGCCGAGTTCAAAGAGGTTGCTGACTGTTTTCTCCTCTAGATAAACAGAATTTTGAATGGAAGAAACCAAATGCTGAAGAAGCTACGTTGTATGATTCCATTTACATACATTTAAAAATAGATGAGGGGGGCGCCTGGGTGGCTCAGTCGGTTAAGCGACTGCCTTCGGCTCAGGTCATGATCCTGGAGTCCCGGGATCGAGTCCCGCATCGGGCTCCCTGCTCTGCGGGAAGCCTGCTTCTCCCTCTCCCCCTCCCCCTGCTTGTGTTCCCTCTCTTGCTGTGTCTCTCTCTGTCAAATAAATAAATAAAATCTTAAAAAAAAAAAAAATAGATGAGGGGCGCCTGGGTGGCTCAGTTGGTTAAGCGTCTGACTCTTGATTTTTGCCTCAGGTCATGATCACAGGGTTGTGAGATAGAGCCTCACGTTGGGCTCAGCATTGGGTGTGCCCCCTAAAGATTTTCTCTCTCCCTCTTCCTCTGTTCCTCCTCCGTCCTCTCTCTCCCTCTCTAAAAAAAAAAAAGAAAAAAAAGAAAAAGAGATGAAATTAATTTATATTGAAAGAAGTCCAGATTTTGGGATGGTGGTTCCTTACAAATTCCTACGAGACTCTCCCAGTCTGTTGGTCACCCTTCCTCCGTGTGCTCAGTCAGATCACACTTTTGTGTCATCTTCTGATTCCACATCTGTCTTTATTTCAACTGTGAGCTCCTTGAATATGGGCCTGGAGAGACAGCTGTAGAGTAGTGATTAATTGCCAGGGCTCTAAAGGTTGGCTGTTGGATCCAAATTCTGGTTCCAATACTGATGATCTGAGTAACACCGAGCAAGTTACTAAGTAACTCAGTTTACATTAGCTGTAGAATTGGGTAACAGTAGGACATTCTTCATAGACAGCAAGGACTCAATAACTTAATTACATGCAAGTACCTAGAATAATATCTGCCCTTAGTAAGGATTCACTGAAATCAGCTATTATTGTAATCACGTTGTCTTTAAATCTCATCAGATGTCTGTCTGGCACGTTATATGGTCCGTAGTTAATACATTTAATATATATATATGAAATGCTAATTGTATGAGCAAAAGCACAAATGGAGGTAGAGAAGAGAATGATTCTTGTGAGCTGGGATAAGGGGACTTGAACAACCAATGTGGTTTGAAATGGGGCTGGTCATGTGGAGAGATAGGGAAGGCTAACAGTTAATTCAGCAGGCATTCATAGAAAGAACCCTGTTCTCCAGAAGTTGGGCCATTTGGTAAATATAGACACTGAATGCGAAAAATAATTAGCATTAAGCTGATTTCATCTCAAGTTAGTAGCAGACCTGCTATCAAAATTCCATTTCTTTCCTCCCCAGTGCCTGCTGAGGTGTTACTGTGTTTTGCTCTAGGAATATAATAGATTTTAATTATTGAACGATGCACTTGAGAAAGCAGAAAGAAGTCAGGAACGTTCTGTAACTCTGGGGCATCTACTTTATGCATTCTGGAGAAATTAACATACTATGCTTACGTTTTCACAGCCACCCAAAAGTAATTTTACGGTGACTTAGAGATTGCTTTCCTCTCCCACATCCATGTCACTTTGCCTTTTGTGGATTATTTTTCCTTCTGGAACTCACCTGTGCTGTCTTCTGGCAAATCAAAGCCAAGCTAACAATGCACGGCTCTGCTCTGTGATTGTGTTAAAAGAAAGGCTGCTTCACAAAAGAATTAATTTGTCTGTTTTAGGATGTGCAGACTGATTGTGGTTGATATAAACCTCTTCGAGGTTTTTATCCTTTTGTCATTGGGCAACTGTTTCTTCAGTGAAAAGTAGATGAGGACTGCCGTATAAGAGGGATCAGGACTGTTGTGAAATTTATCTTAGTCCTCCCCCAACTCCAAAATTCATAGCCTCTGGGGCAAGATGGAATTCAGTTTGAATCAGGACTCTGTCACTTGATAATGGTGCACCTTTGATTTCGAGCCTCACTTTCCTCTCCTGTAAACAGGGATTATGCCACCTACCTTGGAGGTGGTGTGGGTTTCAATGAGATGGAGTGTTGTGGCGACAGTATGAGGCCGAGCCCCGGAGGCGTAGTAGGTGCTTAAGAAATACTTCTTTACTTGCTCTTTCTTTCTTCCTTTCATTTGTTTGTTTATTAATTTTTATGTAATCTATTTCTCCCAGAAAGTGTGTTACATGAACATATTTAAATTGACACAGATATGTGAAAATTAACATGCAGATGCAACTCTTATTTTGTGAATGTGTGCAGGAGTGCGGATGGATGTGTTTGTGTGTGTGAGCTTCTGGAGGGCCTGCAGGTGCAAGTGTGACAATATTCCTAGGACAATTTCTTGCACACTACCTTCAAGATCACCTTTTTCTTT
Organism: Mirounga angustirostris; assembly: GCF_029215605.1. Classification (NCBI taxonomy): domain Eukaryota; kingdom Metazoa; phylum Chordata; class Mammalia; order Carnivora; family Phocidae; genus Mirounga; species Mirounga angustirostris. Next base: position 43,995,136 of record NW_026991720.1, read on the forward strand.
TCTTCTATTAAGCAAGCAAATCCATTAACCAAGAAGAACAGAAAAAAGTAGCAGACTGGTCTGAAAATGCATTGGACAAGAAAAACCCATTCTGTTCTTATAAAATCTTTGATATTAGTGACACACAAGATACTTGAAATTCAAAATACACAAGGAGCTGTCATCAGGCACCCCTGACAGGTCCCCCAGGATGTGCTCCTGTGGTTATCACCTGGGGGTGGGGTGCTGACTGGATGTTTCTTTTCTTGGCTGACAGAAGCCAGGAATGCAGAGGCTGCAGAGGAGTGCCATGGCCTGGGGGAAACCGTGGAGAAGCTTGAGGGCGCAGAACCAGGTAAGTCCCACGGAGCTGATCTTGTTCAAAATCCTCCAAATGCTCTTCTTTCTTCTGCTCTAGCTAAGCTCAAGGGAGCATGACAAGTACGGTCAGTTCCACTGAAATGATGGATCAACCAAGACTCAGACACGAATGCTTTTTTTCAGCCATCGCAGAGCTGGGATTTGAATCTAGGTGTTTTGTTCCTTAGTCCTGAGCTCTTTGACTGGACTGGCTGTGTCTTTCTGGAGCCTCCTAAGCGTTTCCAGTTCCCAAGGAGCAAGGCAGCGCCTCATGCAGGGATCTTGGCCGCACTGAAGGCCTGGCGGCAGGACTCTGCGCTGTTTTTGTGGGAAAATACCCAGGCAAATGTGGTCCATTTTAACATTCCCATAGCCAGCCACTTAATGATTTCTTGACTTTACTCCTGCGCTCACTGCCCTTCACCTGGTCACTTCTGCTGGGTAAGTGGGGTCCTTGTGTCCTGGTGAGAAGAGACCACGGGCAGCCCAAGGAGGCGCATGCACTTTGGAGAAAAGACTCCTGCTCCCATATCGCTTTCACTTGTTCTCATTCACTGGTTCTTTTAGCATTTCCCCACTTTGTGCTCCTGCTGCCATTCTGGTTTCTTTTTTAAATTTAAATTCAAGTTAGGTAACCTATAATGCAGTATTGGTTTCAGGAGTAGAGGTCAGTGATTCATCACTTCCATGTAACACCCAGTGCTCATCCCATCATGTGCCCTCCCTAATGCCCATCCCCCATCCTAGCCTACCCCCCTACCCCCCTCCAACAACCCTTAGTGTGTTTCTACAGTTAAGAGTCTCTTACGGTCTGTCTCCCTCTCCATTCTTTACCTTATTTTATTTTTCCTTCCCTTCCCCTATTTTCATCTGTTTTGTTTCTTCAGTTTCACATATGAGTGAGATCATATGGTACTTGTCTTTCTCTGACTTATTTCACTGAACATAATACCCTCTAGTTCCAGCCACATCGTGGCAAGTGGCAAGATTTCGTTCTTTTTGATGGCTGAGTCCTGTTGCCTTTCTGCTAAGTGACCGTCCCAAGTGGTGCAGAGTGGAGCCTTGCCAACACACGGGCACCCCCCAGAGATGCTGGTGGCAAAGCACAGCTGCGTGGCTGGCGACCCAGGGGTGGCAGCTGGGGAGAAGAACCTGTGTTTTCCAAGTTCCTGATGCTGTGGGTGGTGGCCGTTTGAGGAGTGTTGGACACCGGGACGCTGTGAGACTTTGGAGTGTGGAAGGATTTCATCACACTCAGAAGGAGACTCGGTTCTGATTCCCAGCATCCCCGAGTTAACTCCAGGTGTGAGGTCCTCCTATGTGTTCACTGTTGCCAGTCGCCTTGTCTCCTAGTGCCATTTCCCTCCTTGTTTATGTGGAAGGAGCACTGCAGTCATTAAGGCTTTTCAAGGAACCTTCTTCTGAGAGTTCAGCGTTTGTAAACAACTTAAGGAGTGTTGCAAAGTGCTGGAAATCGTGGGCAATCAGAAGTCTTGGAGCGAGAACCGCACTAACTAATTGTCAGGGCAGTCTATACCCCTCTCTGACTCGGTCCCTTTACCTATGACTTCCCACTCTTCACAGGTGACTGTGTCAAAGAGACAGTATGCAAAAGTGCAGGGAAATGCATACGGCTTGAAAACAAGGTAACAGTGACAATAAGAACAACAGCTGACAAATTTGTGAGTCGTTACCACTGGCCGGACACTGTTCTAAGCACCTTTCACATACTGAGCCATTTATTCTCACGACAGCCATATGAGGTACTGTGATCAGGCATGAGGAAACTGAGGCAGAGCCCAAGGTCATATGACCAATGAGATTGTATGGCAATGGAGCTTGTGCTGTTCTTCGTGATGTTTTACTGCATGACTGTGAGTACGGGCAGGATGAAAATGATGTGAAAATGGTTAGGGTGAAAATGACACTAATAATCTAAAAATAAAAAACCTGATCACTTTTGCTTATGAGACTAGCATTATCTCCAGGACACAAAAAGGAGGTATGTTATCTCCTCCAGGAATTTGTGGGCTGGACTAATAATCCCCATGCTGCGTCCCCTCTCCTAACTTCCCTCTGTCTTGGCACCGTCTATATCTATTCGTCTATTCACTTGAGGGTCAGCTGGTCTAAACTGTGAACTGCCTGAAGGCAGGGACCACGGCAGGTGGACTGTGGGGCTTGGTTGCTGGGCCTCTGGGCACTCATGCACATTTTCTCCAATTTTTCTTTTCCTTCCTACTCCTTCAAGACAGCTGGATGTCCCTCCCATCTTCCCAGGAGAGTCCCTGTTGAGAGGTTTCAAGGCTCCATCTGGGTATCATGGAAGCAGGTCTGTAGTCTTCTGAGGAGCTGCTGATTTCACGGGAAGTCATCTTCACGGCATCTGGGGTTTTCGCCTTTCTTCTGGTGCAGCAGGAAGCTGTGGGTGGTCTGTGCCAGTGCTGTGGATGGGAACCAAGCCCAACAAAGATACTTGGAATTGGGGGTGGGGGAGAAGCTTGGGAGGTGGCTAAAGGCTCCCTTCCCCAGGGAGAGAAACCTCAAGGGCAGCTCAAGGGCAGTGAACCTTGGGGACACAGGTCTGTATTCCAGGTGTGGGGATGGGAAAGGAAGAGGCCTCTAACTAGCACCGGTCTCCTCCCTGTTTAGTTACTTCTTTGGACTTTACTAAAAAGGGAAGAAGTTGAAAAAGTAAGAGTGAGTGGAAGGACCATCAGATGGGAGTGTCTGGAACTTTACACCTTTCAGAAGACGAAGAGAGGCAGCCTAGCATTGTGGATGGAGGCCTGGAGAGGAGTCTGACTGGTTCCCATTTAGATCTCACATCCACCTTGCCGTGGTTAGCCTCAGTTTCTTCATGTGTGAAATGGGAATTGTTGTGAGGGCTAAAGGTGATGTGTATGTGAGAGGCTTGGCACAGGACGAACAGGAGTTGAAAATGAAGACAACTCCTAGAAAGACCTATTGGCTTTTCTCTTCCTTCTTTCAATTTAATCACTGAATTAACACCTCATTTTTACCCTTTTCCACTTCTTATTATTTCCAACAGGCGCTCTTGCATTTCCAGCACCCTTCAGTTTTCCTTGAGATGCGCTTCGGTTGTCACACATTTTTAGTTGATCCCATAACCGTGTGCTGAGTGCAGGCTACGTGTTAATGACGATGCTTTGTGGTTTGCAGGATATCTTCAAAATCAGAGAGAGAATTAATGAAGCCAAGAGGCAACTCATGTGAAAGAAGAAACCCAATTACCTCCATTCTTCCAAATGCCCTTTGCTGTCTAGAGAGGTATTTTGTTAGAAAATTTGATTGCCAAATAGATGTGCAAGAATTTATCACAATGCAAAAAAATACCTTTTCGTAACTTAAATAGCTGACCAAAGCATCTCAGCATTAAATCACTAATACTCCCACCTGCTGCCAACTATAACTGCTGTCTTTTCTCATGATAATATAGACTGATTCTCTGGTAGAGTTTTGGGGGTAATCAACATCTGGAAAAATTTGCTTGTGATTCTGAGATTTCTGTCATCTTGTCAATGTAGAGGCTTTGCACTTTCCCTACCCATGAAGATTTTTTAAAAATTCATGATCATAATTTAGAATTTCAACCACCCAAGTGTGTAATCTATTTTGTTTGGCATCAGCTTGCCTTGTATGGTGAACATGCCTAATATTTTATAAAGTACCAATATATAAGGTGTCACATTACTGATGATAGCGGTAGCCGGATTTTTTTTATTAGATGGAAGAATGAAGTCCCTTCTAAAAAGAGGAACCAGGAGTTTTTGGGCAATGAACATGAATTATTGTTTACTCAACCTGTGGTAAAGATGGACCATCTTACCCAGGTCCATGGAGGATTGACTTAGAAGGCTGACATGTTAATTTCCATATTTCTTCTTGAAGCTACTGTCAGACCCAGAATATTCATATATTTACTCAACAAGTATTGACTGCCTGCTAGGTGCTGGATGTTGTTCTAGGTATTTGGAGTACATCAGTCAATGAGACAGACATTGCCCCCATAAAGCTTATAGTCTAGGGATGGGTCATTGATCTGGCTCAGGATAATTTAGTTTAATATACATTTTATTTTATTATTATTTTTTAAATATTTATTTATTTATTTTAGAGAGAGCGAGAGCAGGGGGAGAGGGGGGAGAGAGAGAATCCTCAAGCAGACTCCCTCCTGAGTGCAGAGCCCAACATGGGGCCCGATCCCAGGACCCTGAGATCATGACCTGAGCCGAAACTAAGAATTGGACGCTTAACCGAGTGACCCACCCAGGTGCCCTAATATACATTTCAAATTATAAAATGTTTTAAACATGAGAATACAGGAATTAATCTAGATATCCATGTCTGTACTGACAACTGACTTTTAAAATGTGTATTTTTCTTTCTTTTGTAATTATGGGCATAGTACAACATTTGGAGGACATTTGGAGGACACATAAAAGAAGAAACTAAATTTCACTGATGTTCCTGGGTGGGAGGCCACCAAGGGTGCAGCCAATCCATGGCCATGTGAACTAAGACAAGCCTGAACTCACTGACTCTGGGAAACCAAGTTACCTATGACCCCAGCACCAGAATATAATCATCATTACCATTTTGGTGTGTTTCCTTCCTGTCTTTCTAAAGTGTATTTTTACATAATTGCAACCATATTGTATCCTACTTTGTACTTTGTTCTTTTTTCTTAAATGTAGTTTATCTTTACTCTAACTGTGTTGGTCTGTCACATTATCTCCAAAACCCCAGCATCCTTATCATTATCATCAACAGCAGAAGCCACATCCGGGACACAAAAATGGAGTGTGTGTGTGTGTTTGTGTAGCTAGCTGTGTGTATTTGTGTGGGTACATGTTTGCTGGTGACAAAGGACATGTTTGCTATCCTGTTTGAGGTGAATTACTAAGCTGGAAGAAAGTACGAGATGAATGTAGCTGCCAGTGAACAGCAGATGGAGGAGAATCTATTATAAGTCATTTTGTACTTGTAGTATGAAATAGTTGGATCTAAATAGGTGGATCCACTTTGGTGTCGGAAATCCTCTTTTGGGCTGCCTGTCTGTTTTCTTTGGTTCCAGCATTCCTGGCACTCTTGATAATTGTGTTGCCAAGGTTGCCACTGAGAGGAGTTACTTTCTCCAGGGATTTCAGAACCGCAGTGAGAAACTCTTAACTCCATAACGCATTCTTGTTATTGGAGGGCTTGAAATGGGATGTATGCATAAAGTACTTAGAACAGAGCCTGCCACATGGTGGCCTGACCCATGTTAGACCCCTAAGAAACTGTGCTCCCTTACCCATGTCCAAGTGCATATGGGAGCCGATTCTACCTATAACAGGTGGTCCATTTGGGACCTATTGCTATGCAGGTTGTTACCTTGGATGCTCTGTATTTATTCTAACCCCCTATTCCCCAGAGCCTCATCAAGCATCTCTGATGTGGCAAATTTTGCTGGCTCCTGGCCTACTAGAGATCATTCACCCAATCTCTCTGTTATTCCTCTTGCCTCTTAACATACTGGCATTTTTCTATTTCTATATATTTATGTTTTCTAGTTAGAGAAAGAAAAAAATCATATGTCATAAGAATCATGCAATTTTCAACTGAATTATTTCAAATGAATTATAATTTTGGCTTGCTTTCTAAAGTCGGAGGTATAACATACTATTAAAACTGTTTATACTCTTAAACCTTCTGTAAATGATAACACCAACAACAGACCACATGAAAAGAGGTGTTCTTTCTGGGGCAAAGCTTTAATTTATATCATGTTGGTGGGCTTAGGTGCTTTGGTCAATTGAGCCTGGATTTAAGATGGAAAGGTTATAACTCTGATTTGTGGGCAGATTTTTTTCCTCAGCCCTAGCACACGGGTATAAACTGTGTCAGCACCTGGTGAATTGGATGTCAAGTTTGGTCAAAACAGTGGTGAGGATGGGGTTTCAGAGGATTCATATTTACCAACCCTCTTTTCTTTCTTAATTTCATTTCTCAGACACCCTCTTGTGATTTGGTGGGGCCATATGACTGATTTCTGGCTAATGGAATGTGGGAAGAAGGGATATGTGTTTCTTCCAGGCCTAGTCCCTAAAATTTTTCTTCATGGTCTTCCACCTTTTTTCTCTTCCTTCATCTGCCAGCTAGATGTGGAGTATCCAGTGGAGGACTCTGGGGACCTAGGGGTCAGTGGAGTGATCAGGTGGAAGGAGTCTGGGTCCCTGAATAAGTCCACAGTTACACACCTCTCCTACTCACTATTGGGCTTTGTAATGAGCAAGAAATAAATCTTTATTATGGTGGCGGGCCACTGAGACTTTGGATATTTGTTACAGAGGTTAGCTATGCAAACTAATTCAGGATATGGCACATAGTAGGCGCCATATATATATATATTTATATATAATTGTATATTATCATATATATGATTATTATTATTTTTCCTGTTGGCCCTCAGGAAGCAACAGAATGTCAGAACCCTCTCAAGGAAGTCTGAAATGAGAAGAGTTGATAGGGTGTATCTAAGTGAAGCCCTTGAGAGAAAGTCAGGAATCAAGAAGGAAGCCAAGTACAGGTGGGGTTTGCAATGGAAAATATGACCTGGAGTCAGGAGCCAGATGGAAACATCATGATGGAAACAGGTTGGAAATAGACCAGGAATGTTTGGGATGAATATTGCAAACCAGTAGTGGTTTTCATCCCTGGCTTCTCACTAGAATCATCTAGTGAGCTTTAAAAAAACACCAGTGCTTGTGAATTGTGCAAAACTATTGAATCTCAGTTCTGTACCTCTGAAACAAATAATGCAATATATGTTAAGAAAAAAAAAAAGAAGAAGAAGAAGGTAGCAGGAGGGGAAGAATGAAGGGGGGAAATCGGAGGGGTAGACGAACCATGAGAGACGATGGACTCTGAAAAACAAACTGAGGGTTCTAGAGGGGAGGGGGGTGGGGGGATGGGTTAGCCTGGTGATGGGTATTGAGGAGGGCACGTTCTGCGTGGAGCAGTGGGTGTTATGCACAAACAATGAATCATGGAACACTACATCTAAAACTAATGATGTAATGTATGGGGATTAACATAAGAATAAAAAAAATAAAAACCAAAAAAACCAAAAAAACCAAAAAAAACCACCAGTGCTTAGACTTCCCATTCAAGACCAGTGAATCAGAATCTGTTCTGGTGAGTCTTGGTGTCTGTATGATTTACTAGTTCCATAGGTGATTTCAGCACACTATTGGGGTTAAGAACCACTGTTTTAAGTGGCACTGAAGCATCTGTGCTTTGCCTTTGCTGAGCAGTGGGTACCCAAGCACACTTGGGTGACCCAAAGGTACTGACTAATCTTTTTTTAAATTTAATTTTATTATGTTATGTTAATCACCATACATTACATCATTAGTTTTTGATGTAGTGTTCCATGATTCATTGTTTGTGTATAACACCCAGTGCTCCATTCAATACGTGCCCTCTTTAATACCCATCACCAGGCTAACCCATCCCCCCACCCGGTACTGACTAATCTTATAGCACACTAAATAAAGGTCAGAGGTAGTTGCAGCCAGAAGAAACTATGGCTCAAACACACCTTTGCCTAAGATATCTGTGACTGTTTTTCCTGCAGAGATATAGAAGGTCAACCCATGGGTTTGCCATGGTGCCTTTGAGTTCCACTGGGTCTGGGTACTCTGGTCAGGGGACCTGACTTTTGTCCCTGTTCCATAGTTGTCATGAGCCATGTTCATGCTCTCTTGGGGAGTGATGGAGCTTCATGTCTATGAGGCTGGCTTTGTGTAGAGACAAAATAGCAGGGAGTCAGTGGCCACTGTGGGCCATGGGGCATAATGATAGTGACTGCTAGTAAAACATTATGCTTTTAAGGGTGTGGGCAAGTTGAATGGAAGTCAGATTTAAACTGAATTTAAATACCTGCTGTGATTTCGGGAAACCTTATTAAATTTAGTGCCACCTTATTAAAATTGCCCAAAGCATTAGTCTTATGAGGAAGGTTGAAAGACTGTGCTATAGGCAGAGGAATCATCAGCTCTAATTTGACTTTTCTTCTTCGGGGAACACTTTGTACTGTTGGAAGTCCAGTTGGTGCACTAATCATTCATTTCATTCATTCAACCACTTCTTATGGGGATTTACATGCCGGGCATCATGTAAGATGCCAAACAAGTGAGTAAGACACGGTCCGCACTTTGAAAGATCTTTTTGAAGGCATTTTCACTTGTAACATTTGCATTTATAAAGCCCTGTAAGGGAGGCCTGATTTTGCTCATCTTAGAGAAGAAGGTGAGACTCAGGTAATTAAGCAACTTGCCAGGGGTCACACGTCTAGCAGACCTGTCTTGTCACCCAGGGCTGGGCTTCTGACTCAGGTCCAGGGGCCTTTCCTCAGTGGCCTCCCCAGGGAGAAAAGTCAGTGGCTGCAGGATGGTGGCAGGGAGACAGATGCTGGCCAAGGCTAATGTTCCTGTCCAGAGCTCAGTTCAGGCTCTCTGAAATGAAGGCATAAGTGTGAATTCAAGACTACTGTAATCATTTCACCACAGTGTATGAATCTAAAGGTGGATAAGGAAACAGAGGTGGCCAAAAGGGGTCTTCGGGAGTCATCATGTGCCCTGAGGTTGCCTGGGCCAAGGAGCACAACTGGATTCATAGACTGAGGGACGGGGGAGTGTGGAGAGGAGCAGAGAGATGCCACACATTTAGGTAGTTGTTTGGATGAGAGACACAGAAGGGACAGGAATGACTCACAGGTTCTGATCTGACGATAGAGTGGTTGGGAGGACCATTTACCGAGATGGGACTGTTGGAGGTTAATAGTGAGGTGTTGTGGCTAGGTACCCAAAAATGCCTGACCATGAGGGACCACGTGGGAGCGGTGCTCAGTCCATGCTGCACTCACCAAGCTCTGTATCTGGCCTGGCATGGGCTGCCTCCCCCAGGAGAAGGGCACTTTATTCTCATCCTCACAGATATGCCATATAGGCTCTTCCCAGCAGAGATCCTTGCCTTAGTAATTTTGCTCCAGGAAAGCTTTGGGAACCCTGATCGATGAGAGAAGAAATCCTCCTAGGGGGATAGCTGGAAAGAGGGCAGTAAGGGTGGGCCTAGCCTGGGAAGGGGCGTGGAAGCTATTCCCCTCCTCCAGCACCCCAAGGGAACTCTGGGGACAGAAGAGGAAGATGAAGAATTCAGATTTGGATGAGTTGAGGTTAGGTGCCTGTCAGACCTTCTGAAGAAAAAGGAGATGCCCTGTTGCTCAGGAAAGTGATCTGGGCTGGAAATAGACACTGGAGAGTCATTAATGGAGCTATCAAGAGTGAAGAGGATTGCTCGGTCGAGAGGGAATGTCATGAGAAGATAAGAGCTTCCAGGATAAGAAGTTTCCTGGTTACACGACAGTAAAGGAATTAGCAAGAAAGGTAGGAGGCAAACTAGGAGCAAGCCATGCCCTGGATGCCCAGGAACAAAAAGACATCCTAAGGATGCAGCTGTGGTCTATAGAGTTAATGCTGCCAGGAGGCCTGGAAGATGGGGGCCACAGCACGTCTACTAAATGTGCTAATGCCCAGATGATAGAAGTGTCATGGAATGGGGAGCCCATTGGAAGCTGGTGTGTGTGTGGGTGGAGAATAAGTGAGCATCTCCTCAGGGTGCTGTCTGAGCCGCCCTGTCCAAGCTTTGGACTCCAGCTCTGAAGAACCCTGCGAGTGTCCGCAGCTCTGTTGAGTGACAGAGCCTCTGGCGCCATTGCTCATGGGGCGACTGCTTCTCTGGGGCTTGGTCCCAGGAGTGAGCGAGCCTTAAGCCTTGTTTCTCTTGCCTCCGAGTATGGCTTATCTCAAACACTTTATGTAGAAAACAAGCACAAAAGGGACCTAGTGTCCTAGTGATGATGATAATGTTAAAAAAATTTTACTGAAAGTTTATCATGAGTCAGGTTCAGGGTAAGTCTTTTTTTTTTTTTTTAAGATTTATTTATTTTAGAGAGAGAGAGAGAGAGAAAGAGTGCAGAAGGGAGGGGCAGAGGGAGAGGTACTTCGCTTTTTGTTCTCCCTGTTTATATAGATGGTCTCTGCCATCCCTGGGCCTAATTAATATGAGAAGTAAAGAATGGGCTCTAGGGAAGCAATAGGGTAGGAACAAAATGGAACTGAGAGGGGTGTTAGTGACAGCTGAAGAGGACTTGCCTCCCTAGATACATACTTTCTGAGACTGCTCTCTCATTCGGATGCTCTGTTCCAGAGATTGTCTGGGACTTACTCTTCATGTAAAGTCCTCAAAGGCAGGGGGCCATTTCTTGTCATGAGACATTAGCATAGTCGGCATTCAATAATGTTAGTTTCATTCCTCCCTTTCTCTGTTCATTTCTTCTTCCTCTGTGTTCTGCCTTGAAGGGAGTATGTTTGGTGGACTAGTGAACACTCCTGGTTGCAAGCAAGAGAAACTCCCTTATGCTGGGTCATTCACAAAAAGGAAATATAGTATAAGGTATTAGGGCATCTTATGGAACTTAGGAGAAGCTGATTTTCAGATACTGGCTGGAACGGGTCTGTAGTGTTCTGGAACTAACTAGCTTCCCTCCTTCCTTCCTTCCTTCCTTCCTTCCTTCCTTCCTTCCTTCCTTCCTCCCTCCCTCCCTCCCTCCCTCCCTTCCTCCCTTCCTTTCTTTATTTCTTAAAGATTTTATTTATTTATTTATTTGAGAGAGAGAGAGAGAAAGCTTTCCTGCATGTGTGTGGGGGGAGGGGCAAAGGAGGGGAGAGAGGGATAAGCAGACTCCACGCTGAGTGCAGAACCCTGCATCAATCCCACAACCCTGAAATCATGACCTGAGCCATAACCAAGAGGCAGATGCTTAACCAACTAAGCCACCCAGGCACCCCTGAAATGTACTAGAACTTTCTTTTCACCTCTCATAATTCCTGTTCCCAAAAAAGATACTCATTAGCTCCATCTACAACTTACCAATTATAGCCAGAGGGGCAGAGTTGCAGTTCAGAAACTTAATTGTGCCTGCAGCCATTTCTGTGATCACGTGAATGTGAGGCGTCCTTTCTCAGAATTTGGAATGGTTGTCAGAGGGCTCAGTGGGTGTTCATGAGGGGTATGAACAATGCTCTTATTGGGCCACCTTGGGTTTATAATTCTTAGACCATTGGCTTTGGGGAGAATCCCAAATGATAGACAGCTTTCTACCTGAGAATGGTTGAAATGTATTAATGAAATGTTGAAGAGCTGTCTTTTCTTTGGTATGACAAATAAAAAGTTATTTTCTTAGAAAGCTGACTTTTTGATAACATATGCTACATATAGTGTCTCATCTTTTTCTAGAAGTTTAAAGACCAACAAGCAATAAATACATGCCATTGGCACTCTTTCTCATATAAAAACAGGAATCAGCCCCTACACAGGGAGTTTCAAAGGATGTGACAGTAGTACCTGAGTCAGAGGAGTATCCTGCCAGATTTTTATGTTTTCATATGTAGTTGTTATATTTTGAAGGACATTATTTCATCCATGAGCCATGAGTTGATTTAGATACTGAGTTCTTGGGATGAAGTAGGGTCATGCTTTACCTCTTGGAAGAGATTAATCTTAATCTAATTAATATTGGCTAATGACTGGATCAAACTATGAATATGTATATTGTTTTTTCCTTCCTTCCTTTATCAAACATTTGTTGCTGTACCTTCCTTGTTAGAACCCTCTCTAGTAGTTTAAAAAAAAAAAAGGATACTTCCATTCCAAACTTATTTTATTTTATTTGAGATGTTAATTTTATTTTATTAGAGAGAGAGAGTGTGCATGCACACAAGCAGGGGAGGGGCAGAGGGAGAGAGACAAGCAGATTCTCCAGTGAGCAGGGAGCCCCACGCAGAGCTTGATCCCAGGACCCTGAGATCATGACCTGAGCCGAACTCATATGCTTAACCGACTGAGCCACCCAGGTGCCCCCCGCAACTTATTTTAAAATAAATGTAATAAAACTAGAACTTGTCCAAGTCCAGACAGGTGTAAGATATTTACTATAATCTAAGAGCAAACATTTTCTGTAAAGGGTCAGATAGTAAAATGTTTTTGGTTTTGCAGCCATACAGTCTTGGGCACAACTACTCAACTTTGCCTTTTGGTTTAAAAGCAAGTCATAGACAACATGTAAGTAAAGGAGTGTGTCTATGTTCTAACACTGAAATTTGAGTTTCATATAGTTTTAACATGTCAGAAGACATGGTCTTCTTTTGAATTTTCTTCGATCACTTAAAAATGTGAAAGCCATTCTTAGGGTGCCTGGGTGGCTCAGTCGTTAAGTGTCTGCCTTCGGCTCAGGTCATGGTCCCAGGGTCCTGGAATTGAGCCCTACATCGAGCTCCGTGCTCTGTGGAGAGCCTGCTTCTCCCTCTGCCTGCTGCCCCTGCTTGTGCTCTCCCTCTCTCCCTCTCTCCCTCTCTCATTGTATCAAATAAATAAATAAAAATCTTAAAAAAAAAATGTGAAAGCCATTCTTAGCATGAAGACTACAAAAACAGGTGACAGGCTGGATTTGGCCTCTTGGCATTAGTTTGTTGACCCCTGCTCTAACAAGATTGCAGGATCCGTACATCTGCTTAGCTGTTTGGTTTAGTTTTCTTACTTCACAAGCATTCTTGACTGAGCGTTTCTGAGTGAGCAAGCAAAAGCAATGCTTCTTTTGATCTCAGTCTCGAGCTCATTCTTTCTTGGCTTATGTAATGTTAGCATTCAACTTCTCTTGGTTTGGTGTAAGAGCTCCAGGCTGAGAAGGCTGCTTTGAGACTCTGCACTCGAAGCAATGCATTTAGTGGTTCTGTAGGTGGGCAATCTCTAAAACCAGGGAGAGAGGTAATGATTCTGGGGAGAAGCAGTTTAAAAACAGTTCTAATTGTTCAGGCAAGTTATTTTTACCAGTCTTTAGGGGACAGATAAATGATCACGTTGTTATTATTTTTATAGATTGTATTGCAAAAAGCTTTTCTGCTAAGAGTGATTAAATACCAAGTTTTAATTTCGCTCACTCAAGGAAAAATTTCCATTGCATTAGGATATTTTTTTTTCTTGTAAACTTACTATAGGAGACTATCACTCAGGGCTTTCAGGCTCCTCACTCCAGGATTTACAGTGACACAAAAGAAGGCAGGTGCTTCTGCTAAAGGTTTGGGAAAGTGGAAGAAATACAGGGGAATGGGAACTATTGGAAACTCCTATTCATTACTAAATTTAAACATATATATAATATTTTAGGTAATATACATAAAATATTATATTTAAATTTTCTTTATTTATAAAATTAATGGTGATAACAATAACCAAAATACATTGTTGTCATGGAGAAGAATTTTCCAGTGTCTACCTAATGAAACTCGGGAGCCATCTGACAATTGCAGTAACTGAATGTCCACCATATGCCTGGGCTTCATCCTCTCACTTAACCCTCATCGTAAGATGAGGAAAGCAAGACTCAGGAAGGTCTACCACCTTTCTCACGGTCAAATAACTGGTAAGTGGTGGAACCAGATTTCAGACCCAGGTCTGTCTGTCTATAGAGCCCTTTTAATGCTTTCATGTTGTAACCAGTTCCAGTCTCAAGGAGTACCTCAGGGTCGAAGCATCCCCTGGCTTCCAAGCTGAGATGTGCCATTATGTGTGATGTGAGGTCCGTGTCACCTATTGCCTTGTGGATCAACTAATCTTGCTATTGATCTAAGTGTACTATCAATGTGAGTGTGGGTCTAGGTCTTTCCTGAGATAATTTATAACTGAAGTTCCAAGACATCTGACATAAAAAAAGAAACACCCATGTCTCTGAAAATATACGGTGAATTGAAAGAGATTCAATTCCCTGAGACATTCATTAACCTGGGGGCTTGAGGGTTTTATGGGTCCCCTGAAATTGTGTATAGAATACTGCACATGTGTGTATATGTGCCTTTTTTTGGAGAAGGTTTCTAATTTTGATTAGGTTCTGAAGACATGTGGACCCACTGCTCCCTAAACTCAACTGGAACCAATTAGGAATATACCTGATTGACTCTCTAAATATACTTGATTGACTCTCTGATTGACAAGTGTTTATTAATTGTTTCAAAGCCCATCACAGCAAATGAAGTTAAATTAATTGTAGTCCCCCAATAGCCTGAGCATGGCACTGTCATTCTACATGTGACACTGGGTGGACTCCACCAAGGCACTCAGCTCTGGTCTATTCACATGAGCTCCCTAGTCCTTGACATAGAACAATGCAACTGTAAATCCTCAGTAACTGCTAGCTGACCGGAGGGAATGATTTTTCCTGTGTAAAACTCGCCTACCAGTCATTTCAGGTACTGGAAGGACCAGTGATTGACCTGGTGCACAAAGTGAAACTACTATGTCTAAATGCCACCCCTTTCTATCTGTAGGACCTTATTCAAGCCTCTCTGGGCCTCAGTTTCCTCATCTGTCACAAGAGGGTTAGTTGTAGGACTGGTAAAATCTCTTACCTCCACAAATTCCAGGAGTCTAATATTTGGCAAAACCATATTGGAGAGAGCTGGGACGAGCCATTAGGAATGGGCTAGAACACGACTGTAAATCGCACAACTTCGAGCCTCTGTGTGAAAGCACGTGGCCACAAATAGGGTTGCTTTGATCATTACCTCTGGTGAGGGACTGTTGAGAAGCAATCTTATCGGGGCTCCAGGCTAGTTGAGGGGGACAGCTGCTGGGAGGAAGTGGGCGTGGCGATTGTCCTGACTTCCTTGGTTGGAGTAAACTTTGGCAGCATCTGACCGGCTTAGATGTCTGCTTTTCCGTCTGTTGATGTGCTTTTTGGGAGCTCTCCTGCCTGGCAGAGAAAACATCTAGAAGCAGCACGCCGCCAGATCTTAGCCATTCCCTTGAGCCCCCAAACCCCACCAGCCCCCAGAGAGGGGAAGGCGAAGCTGAGAGAGAAAACAGGCGTGCGCGCTGGCTTCGGCGCTCGCAGAGAGTAGGGTGGAAAAGACAGGGATTTCGGCACGCGCTCAGCCCCGGTCCACACGCGCGGGCGCGCGTCGCCTCCCTTTTTCCTGCGCTCCTCGCGCCCTACCTGGAACTCGGCACGCGCTCAGCCCCGGTCCACACGCGCGGGCGCGCGTCGCCTCCCTTTTTCCTGCGCTCCTCGCGCCCTACCTGGAACTCGGCACGCGCTCAGCCCCGGTCCACACGCGCGGGCGCGCGTCGCCTCCCTTTTTCCTGCGCTCCTCGCGCCCTACCTGGAACTCGGCACCCGCTCAGCCCCGGTCCACACGCGCGGGCGCGCGTCGCCTGCCTTTTTCCTGCGCTCCTCGCGCCCTACCTGGAACTCGGCACCCGCTCAGCCCCGGTCCACACGCGCGGGCGCGCGTCGCCTGCCTTTTTCCTGCGCTCCTCGCGCCCTACCTGGAACTCGGCACGCGCTCAGCCCCGGTCCACACGCGCGGGCGCGCGTCGCCTCCCTTTTTCCTGCGCTCCTCGCGCCCTACCTGGAACTCGGCACGCGCTCAGCCCCGGTCCACACGCGCGGGCGCGCGTCGCCTCCCTTTTTCCTGCGCTCCTCGCGCCCTACCTGGAACTCGGCACCCGCTCAGCCCCGGTCCACACGCGCGGGCGCGCGTCGCCTCCCTTTTTCCTGCGCTCCTCGCGCCCTACCTGGAACTCGGCACCCGCTCAGCCCCGGTCCACACGCGCGGGCGCGCGTCGCCTCCCTTTTTCCTGCGCTCCTCGCGCCCTACCTGGAACTCGGCACCCGCTCAGCCCCGGTCCACACGCGCGGGCGCGCGTCGCCTGCCTTTTTCCTGCGCTCCTCGCGCCCTACCTGGAACTCGGCACCGGGGATGGGGCAGTGGCGCCGAGCGCCGAGCGCGCCGCAGGCCTAGCGCCTCAGGCGGACTTGCGGCCGCAGCGCCCGCAGCCGGCGCGTCCGGCTCGCGGTGGGCGGGCGGCGGGGTTGCGCGGCCAGCGCGCCGCGCGGCCGGGGGAGGGGACACCGCCGAGCGCGGGGCGCGGGTGCGGGGCTGCGCGCTCCGCCGCGGGGAACCCCGGGACACCACCGGCCGAGCCATGACGGACGCCAGCAGCAGGAAAGAGGGCTTCAAAAAATGCCGGAGCGCTACTTTCAGCATCGATGGCTACAGCTTCACCATCGGTGAGAACTTTCCACCCTCCGTCCGACTCCTGGATCGGGCAGACACCCTTTTCGGTGGCGGCGAGGGTCCTTTCTAAAGCGGGGGTGGGGGGCGGTCAGGGGTCTGGCTGGGCCGCGGGGCGCTCGCGAGGGGAGCCCCGGGGAGCGGTGACCGGGCAGGGCAGCCGCGTGAGTGGCCGGTCGCTGCACCTGGGGCTGTCCCCGCGGCGCCCCTCCCGCCGCTCTGACCCGGCAGCCCGCTGGAGCTGGTTTTCAGGGTTACCCCTTTCTGAACGGCTCGATTTCCTTGCTGCAAACCGGAGAGGAGGGATAGAGACAGGGATGGAGGCAGAGAGATGGAGAGATGGAGCTAGAAATACTGAGAGAGAGAAGTCAGAAAGCGACAGAAAGACGTGGACATGATAGAAACTAAGACAGACGCACAGAGACATTATGGAAACACCTAGATATCAGGTCAGACGCAGAGACAGACTAATAGAATGACAGAGAGGTGGGGATAGTGCTAGAAACAGATGCAGAGGCTGAGAGAGACAGACACACAGAGCGTCAGAGACAGATTGAAGGACAGTTTTTACAAAAGTTGAAACAAGGAGAAAGGGACACAGAGAAAGGCAGGTGAGGGAAGTAGGGATGTAGGAAGGTAGGGAGAGGGAGAGGAAGAGGCGAAGAGAGAGAGCAAAAGAGCATGTCAGACGGCACTGGATGCAGGCAGGGAGGGAGGGATGTATCATGTTACTGAAATATTTGAGATAAAGCGGTCCCCTGTCCTCCGGACTCCCTGTGGCTCTCTGTGTTCTTCCCTTCTCAAACCTGTTACCAAGAGCGGTACCAGAGGGGCTATTAGAGGTAGTAGGACTACTGTAGGGCTGACGCTCTGGAGGCTGAATTTCAAAAGAACAGTTCTCAGTGCTTTAACTACTGGTCCCATGTTGTGCACTGTTTTGAAACAACTGGCCAGAGATTGCCCCCTCATCTTCCCAGGAGGTGGGCAAGGCCAGGGAGGCTTCCTTTCTGGAATGTCAGAGTTTGGAGAAAAACAGGGCAAAGCCAGGTGCTAAGGAGCTGCTCCAGCATTTCTACTTCTGGGTATGCTCAGGTCACCATGGCTTTAAATCTGAACTTAACCCTGAAACTTTTGAACATGAGGGGTATGTTAATTTGCTTTTTGGTGGGCTGCACCTGCTTGCCACTGCAGCAGGAAATTGCCAGGGGCAAGAAGGGACCAGTGGAAGGAGCTCATCTTTGGAACACTTTGTTCCTTTTAATGAAGTGGCCCAAGATTTCTGGGGCATGGGCTGAACACGTTGCTTCCAGAATTAAGTCTGAACTCCTTAGCCTGCTCCCCAAGGCTCCCCATTTTGGCTTGAGCTAGCCTTTCCTGCCTCAACTGTCACTTCAAACCTATATCTTCCACACACTCATCATTGCTTGCCCTTGCCTAGATCCCAGGCTTCAGAGCCTTTGCTCTGGCTGTTCCCTCAGCCAGGAATGCCATTTCCCCAACTCTGCTTTGAGAAATCTTGTCTATGCTGCCTCTCACTCTCTACCTCCTGTGCTGTCCTTCCCTATCAGAAAGAAGTTCTCCCTCTGCCCTCCCTTGGCCTCATCATCCTTTGTAA
Organism: Mirounga angustirostris; assembly: GCF_029215605.1. Classification (NCBI taxonomy): domain Eukaryota; kingdom Metazoa; phylum Chordata; class Mammalia; order Carnivora; family Phocidae; genus Mirounga; species Mirounga angustirostris. Next base: position 44,013,286 of record NW_026991720.1, read on the forward strand.
GAGCTCACACCCTGCCCTGAATTACTTATTTAGGCGCCTATGAAACTGTGTCTAATTTATCTTTCGTCCTCTAATGGTGATGGTGGCTGCTGGGGAGTTTTTGTAGAAATGAATTTAATGTTGCCAAGGTCAAAAGTGATTCATTAAAAGGCCATTGTCATGTTAATATTAGTTTTCTTGAATCTGGTAAGAAAACTTCTAAAAGTGATTTTTAAAGCTTTCGCTGGTAGTTCCTGGTGAGATCTAAAAAGTGTGGCTTCTAAAACCCAGGTTTAAAGTGTGGTCCTCCCCCACCTAACCCCTTCCGTCCTTTTGCTCCTGCCCTCACTAGGAGAAAGGATTTGGCACATTGGTATGGTCTGCAAGTTATAAGGGACCTCAGAAAGTGAGCTGGTCACTTCCTGGTGAGAGAGCTGCCAGCTTATTTCAGATCTCTGGACATTTTTTCAGTTATTGTCATCTGTCCTTCTTCCCTCCTTCCTTCAAAAAATGCTTATTGAATTTTACTACATTAAAAGATACAATTTAGCACAATGCCTGCCGCATGGTGCACATTCAATAAATGGCAGTTGTCATTATTCAAGGCCCTAAGCTAATATCATGGGGGTAGTTGATGAAGATAAATCAGACTTAGAACCTGGTATTCAAGGAATTTGTACTCTTGAGGTGATGTGATCTGTCCATATATGACTTTTTACTAAGTAGAAACTTGTAAGTGCCTTAAGAGACATTTTAGAAATTTTAGGCCAGTATAGACATTTGAGAAAACACAGATAATAAAAAAGGAAGACAAAAATCTCTCGTAATTTTATCACCCAATGCTAAATATTATTAATATATATATATATACTCCCAGTACTTTTTGGTATATATACTTTTTTAAACAAAACACAATGATGATATTTGGTAATCTATTTAACATCTTATTAGCTTTGTTTGATGCTATATGTAAAGCATTTATTTAATCAATCTCCTATTGTTGGTTATTTAGTGTCTTTTGATTTTTTTTGTCATGATAATGAAGAGAAAGACTAAATTTTTGAGAACATCCATAAATACTTTTGAAAATTCATTTCTAGAAGTATAATTGCTTGGTCCAAGACTATGTATATTTTTAGGGATTTTAAAACACACTTATTGCTCAACTAACCTCTGGAAATACCCACTTACACTCCCACCAGCAGTTTATCAAACTGCTCATAGACTCTCATGAATACCAGACACTATAGTTTCAAAAAAAGTTGCTGGTTTGAGAGGTGTACAGAAGTATCTCAATTCCACATGTTATTTCACTTCTTTTGTAAAATTGTATTTTTATTTCCTTTGCCTATATGTTTTTCCTCTGGGTGATTTTATCATTTATTTTAATTTGCATGTACTCTTAATGTACAGTGTATAATACATGTTCATTATACATATAACTAATATATTAATGATAGATAATATATAAGTATAATACTATAGATTATATAACAATTACTGTATATCAATCACATAATTATATAATTAATATATCAATAATATACATATACATGCACATGTTATTTTTTCTTTTAAGTTGGCTCCATGCTGAGCATGGAGCCCAATGTGGGGCTTGAACTCATGACCCCGAGATCAAGACCTGAGCTGAGATCAAGAGTCAGACACTTAACCAACGGAACCACCCAGGTGCCCCAACGCATACGTATATGTCTCTGTATGTGTGTGTATATATACACGGCTGTATACATACCCAGGTGACCCTTGAACAAAACAGGTTTAAACTGCACAGGTCTACTTATACATGGATTTTTTCCAGTAAATACAGTACAGTACTGTAAAATGTATTTTCTCCTCCTTATGGTTTTTCTAATTACATTTTCTTTTCTCTAGCTTACTTTACTGTAAGAATATATTATGTTGTACATATAACATACAAAATGTATGTTAATCAACTGTTGACACTATCAATAAAGCTTCCAGTCAACAGTAGGCTATTAGTAGTTAAGTTTTTAGGGAATCTAAAGTTCTATGTGGATTTTCAATTGTGTGGTGCATTGATGTCCCTAACTCCCACATATTCAAAGGCACCTCTCCCCCCCATATGTGTATGTGTGTGTGTGTGTGTGTGTATAATTTGTGAGTGCTGTGTCATGTATATTACAGATATTTCTTCCAGGTAGGAGGACTCATATTCCTGCAACATCAGTGTGTGGCAGTTAAGACTTGCTTTGAAGCATACAGATATCTTGTAGTCCACAGCCATGGTTGCCTGTGTTAGGGAGAAAAAATTTTTTCTCTACCGTTTAAGATTCTTCTAGAATCAAACTGACATGAAACAGATGAACAGAAGAAAATCAAGGTTAATTATGTACATACTGGGAATCCACACAGACATGAGATTCCAAAGACAGTCAGACAAAATGAGGTATATATGTCATCCTGAGCTGAGGAGAAGGTGGTGGGAGTCTGAAACTTCAAAGGGAAGGAAAGCGGTTCACAAGAAGATGGGAATGAGTGAATGTTTGTTAAACAAATGTTTGCTGGGCTATCAGAAACAATGGGGACATAGAGAGGAATTTTAACAAACAGACTTTGCTAAGTTCCTCCCTCCCTGTCATCCCTAGTTCATATTATACTGTAGTTATCAATGGCTTTCTTCTTGGAGCAGGTCCTCTAAATTCTTTTAGGCTGTTAGGGGGAAGGTCAAAGTTTCTTTCTAAGTCTTTGGGCTTTGATTGTTTTCAGCTGAAAGTAATCTGCATGCAAAAGTAGCACATTTTGGGGTGATCTGCACTTGGCCCCTACGCCGACTAGTCACATTGTTTCTGCAGGGTGGAGTAAGTAGACATCCCTCTCTTACCATGTGAGAGAAGAATCTTGATGAGATCTTGGTGGCTCCCAGATTGCTTTTTTCAAGTGTCTGACATTGTCATTAGGAACCACTCCCTGTCCTAGTCTGAATTAATAAATGCAAAATTTCTGCGTCAAAGGACTTTACTAAAAGAATTCATGTTGTGGTACTGGCAACTCAAAAGATTCTTACTAGGGGAAGCTGATGAGGACAGTGGAGGTCTTGGGAGTTCTGCAGGAGGGGAAATGTGACCCACCCTGTGACAAGGTCAAGAATAAAGTTTGGAGGGCTTCTGACAAAACTCTCTATTGAGTGCACATTTCTGGGCAAAGGCGAGACATCCACTTCTGGTTCAGACTGGCAGGGAGAAGGCATCAACTATGTTCTCCACGGGGGTGATACACCCTAGGGGCTGTTTGGGCATATATGGTGCGCTTTTGGTAGTTGTATGGTGGGGGGCTGTGGACAGGCTCTGTAGACAGTGAGCAGAGCCCAGAGGAGTTAATGTTTTGCAGAGTGAGGTACAGTCCTTCACAATGAGGAATTTCCCTACGCACCAATAACACCCCCATGTAGAAAAATTGAGGGTTCCCTCTGACATGGAAGCCTGAGGCCCCTAACAGGCCTGCGCCCTGGCTTTGGGGTCTCTGGGACATTGATGGTCAAGGCTGCAGTGAGAACAGGTGCTGCCACATGTCATATGTAGCTGTGGGGTTTGGACCAGGCTCTGAGCTAGGTGCTTTACTCAGCTCATTTGCTCACTTTTCACAACTCTGAAAGTTATCTGTTATGACCCCACTGTAGGAGAAGAAACCCCTAAGAGACTCTGAGAGGGACTAATTTGCTGGAAGTCGCAAGCTAGGAAGTAGCCAAGTTGGATTCAAACCACATCTGCTGTGACCCCTCAGCCCAGAGTTTGCCTCACACCATGCTGCCTCCCACAGTGGACTTTATTTCTGCCTAAGCCTTGGAACCAGCCTGTCATCCCGATGAAGAGAGACTAGGACAGGGAGTGGTTCCTAATGACAAGGACATTTTATTAATTCAGACTAGGACAGGGAGTGGTTCCTAATGACAATGACAAGGCAGCAAGGGTCAGAGCATTGTCATAGGTGGGGCTGGGCTGCTCCTGGGAGGAATATCAGGTTGAAGAAACAGGGCTTGCTAATCTGCTTCCCACCAGGGTTCCTCTTCAGCCTCATCATTCCCCATGTCCCAACGCAAATGTTCAAATGTTCTTGTGTCCTCTTTATGTAATTTTCTCAGGTCATGAAATCAGGTATGCGGACAAGAGGTCTTGGACATAAGACTATGAAGTTGAACAGGGCCATACCAGAAAGCACCGACTGTCATCCAGCAGTGGTGATTTGAGAGTTCCATCCCTAGGAAACCATTGAATTTTCGATTATAGCAAGTGATTATAATGATTAGTATTAATTTAAGGCCATATGTTGAAGTTCAAGTGTAATTTGACTCTGGTGAGGTACTTGTGAACCAGCATTTGAGTATGGAACAAATGGATGTGGGGGGAGTTGCAGTATTCTTGTTTTCCAGAAGAACTCTCCTGGTCTTTTGGGGCTTGGATATTTATTTGAGTTTTTATTAAGTGCATGCACAGATTTTTACTTTCTCCACAAGGCTGCCTGAAATATAAACACACAGCCTTCCCCACTAAGTGAAGTATGTCTGCAAAAAACAAAAGCACTTTTTTTTTTTTAAACCACCTGAGTGGGCCTCACTTAATCTCCTTTGGTACTCCTTACCACTCATTCTACAGATGAGAAAATGGGGCTTCAGGGGGGCCCTCACTTCTTTTCTCCCCTTAGTGATGACCTCTAGGATGTTGGAAGCCATGGGCTGGGAAGATATGAAGTTGGTTGGGTATATGGCAAAGAATCTGCTTCCTTCAAAAATGAACCTGGTGGTGTGGAAAATTCTAGGCCTGTACTGAAGAGGTGTTGCTAACAGAGGGATGTGTTTCCTGTAGCAACTACCACTGGCTCCCTTGCCCCTATGTTTCTCTCTGTGGGGTTGTCCCAAAGGAGGAAACATAAGGGGCCCCTAGACAGCAGAGGCCCAGGGGGCCGGGAGTGAGGGTTCCTGTTCCACCCTTGGATTGCGGGAGCTGGGAACCCAGGCTAAGTGGAAGAGGTCTGCTGGTGGATGCTTCTGTTACAGGGCTTCTGGGGTGGGCCGGGTTCTGTGGTAAATGAGGCCAGGGTGACTCGGCTGCATGCCCTGGGGGTGGGGACCACTCTCCAGCCCGGGCATAGAGGCCCCTGGTCTCCCTTGGTGCATATGGCTCAGGATTTTCTCAGTGCAGTGTGGTCTCTGTGCTCGCTTGGCTGAATGTCCTGTCTGCTTTCCATCTGCCTGCTTGTCTGTCTGGGTGGAGGCAAGACCTTTGGATATTGCCTGGCTTGGTTGGGGGGTGATGGTGGGGAGCAAAGAACTGAATAAGGATCCAAGGCAAAATATTCTGCAGCCACCTCCCAGTACCCATGGACCTAATTCCCTCCTCTTCCCATCTCTGAGAAGACTGGAGCCGAGTGAGGTGAAGGGGTATGTGGAATGAAGGGTTGTGCAACCTGGGCCTTGCCATCTCAGCTGTAGCACCCATCTCTCCAACCCCACTGTGCCTCTAGGGCAAATCACTCTCTGAGCCTCCGTTTCCTCATATGTGAAATGGAGAGTGTGAGTCTTAGTTATGGAGCTGTAGTGAGGATCAGGTGAAGTTATGCAAGAAAAAATTGCTTTAACTCTAAAATGCCATTAAAATGCTTCTTGCTATTAAGGAAGACTTCATACTGGTTAAAACTTGTGCACCCCTCTTCACAGCATTTATACTTCAACAAAGGGCAGCTGTATGTGTAGCTTGAGGAATGAGGCCCTCACGATGGGGTTCTGATTGTTGGCCAGCAACTGGAGTACCCAGTTATAGGGATGCGTATCAGTGGAGAGCTTGCATTTGTAGTGAGAAACCCTGGGCTTTGGAGTCACACAAAGACTTATTGTGCTGGCCAGGCAAGTCGGTTAGCTTCTCTGAGCCTCAGTTTCCTTCTTAGAACAAGGGGGGCAGTACCACCTTCCTTGTGGGTAAACCACAGCCTGGGGAGTGAGGTGCCATGCACAGGCCCTGGCTCTCACACTGTGTGTCCTTGCTCAGCGTCCCTTCCCTTCACCTGAAATCATGCTGTGACTAGAACTGGCTCTGGCTGGGAGTGGATGTAGGTCAGTGGTATGATCCTGAGGGTTTGTGGGTGCACTGTGGCAGGCTCAGCAGCGGGTCAGCCTGTGCTGGTGCAGGAGCTGGTGCAGGAGTGGCCACTAGGAAGCCCTGTACAACCGTGCTGGTCCCCAACACAGGAACAAGAGCATAGTGTGCACTGGGCACTCCGCTGCCATCCCATGGACTGATGCCCCTCCCTGGGCCACAGAGTGTACCTGGAATGTCTACCCAGCCTCCCCGGACCTGGCAGAATCCACCTGGGGCAATGGGGAAATTGGAGTCGTTCCAGCATTGTAGGAATGACCTTCTGAGCCAGGCCTGTGGATCTGTCCTGGGACACAGAAGAAAAAGGGGAGCAGGATGGTTAAATTGGACTTATTAGAGTTCAGAATATGACAAGCTCTGGAGTTAGATACTTGGGGTTCATATTCTGAACCCCATCTTCCTTTTGTTGTGATCTTAGAGAGGTGGCATCACATGGCTAAAGGTCAGTGTCCTAAACTATAAGTGGACATAATAAATAGTATCTACCTTGCTGGGTTGGGACATTAAATGAGATAAAATGCAAGTAGACCTCCTAGGCATTGTCTTAGTTCATTTGGGTTGCTATAACAATACCACAGACCTGGTGGCTTAAACAACAGGAATTGATTTCTCATAGTTCTGGAGGCTGAGAAGGCACCAGCATATTTGGTGTCTGGTGAGGGCCTGCTTCCTGGTTCATAGATGGCCATTTTCTCACTGTGTCCTCACATGACAGAGATCAAGGGACCTCTCTGGGGTCTCTTTTATATTTTATAAGGGTGCTAATCCTATTTATGAGGGCTCCATGTTCATGACCTAATTACCTCCCCAAGACCCCACCTTCGAATACCATCACACTGGGGATTAATGTTCAACATAGGAATTTTGGGGGGGACACAAACAGTCTATAGCACTATTATTATTGGAAGTTAGTAAACATTTGCCGAATATAGCACGAACTAGACACTCTGGAAGAACATGGAGAACCATGGGGGGAAATGCCCAATTCTGGACTCAGAATTGAGAACTGGGTTAGTTTCTTACCAACTTGCTCTTTAATCCTGGGCGAGTCACTTAACATGGGCATCAGTTTCTCCATGTGTAAATGAACTGGTTGAGTAAGAAAACCTCTGTGGTTCCTGCCACTCAGGAAGGAGGTGGGCCTTGAGTCCTAAGGGCCACCATAACTTTCCCAGAGTGGGAAGGCTCAGGGGAATGGCTAAATAAGGTGCACTGGGATTTCTGGTGAAAGATGCTTTGCAGAGTTCAGAGCAAAGCAGAGGTAAATTGGATGTAAGACTAGTAAAGAGTTAAAATTATTCTTGGAATAAGTAGCCTAGATTGCGTGTATATAATTTTGTGTGGTAATTCTGATTCACAGTGAGTTTGATAACCACTGAGCTAGACTTAAGGAAGGAACTAAAGGCAGGTGACTGTGTAGCTGCCTAAGCCTTCCGGCCACTCCACCTTTATGTTATCAAATCCTAGTGGAAAATGGGGTGAACAGGTGAAGATTTCCAAGTGTGTGTTTGTCAGCAGGATTAGGTCCATTCTGATGGTATAGGAAGCCTTCATGGCTTCAATTCATGTTCCTAGATTCGTTGATTATGAACCATAAGTGTGATAATAAATAGTAGTTATGGGAGCGTCTAGCATGGGTTCTGCTTAATAAATGCTGGCTGGATTTGAGAGGTGGTATGTACAGAGGTTAAGAGCATGGATTCTGGAACTTGACTACCCTGGTTTGAATTTTGGCTTCACAGATTATTAGCTTTGTGATCTTGGACAAGTTACTTACCCTTTCTGTATCTCAATGTGCTCATCTGTTAAATGGAGATAATTATATTACCTGTCTCTTGGGGTGTTGGAGGATTAAATGAGTTAATGTACATCGAGCACTTCGAACAGCATGTGGTACATAGTAAGTTCTGTATAAATGTTTGTTATAATATTATTTTTGTATTATTGTCATATTCATAATACATATCCTTAATGATAATATATTTCTATAATAATATTATCATGAAGATAATAGTAATAACCATCTCTGAGTCCTGCTTGATCAAACACTTGTATATACTGTTCTTGGAAAAGCTGTAATTATGACCTTGATCTTCTGCTTTCTGATGTTCAAAATTGGCATTTCCTGCCAAAAGGCATTCACTTTTGTGTCCTTGGGCATTGGTGTCCTGATTCTGTACACATATTTTCAATGAAGCCATGGTGGACCTACAAATGCTCCCATCTTCTCAACCAGTTTATCATCTTTTAGGATTTAGTGTGTCACTTGTGATGGCTTTGCAACGTGAGTCCCTAATTTCCAGCCCCTTTTTAGATGGGGCTGACTCTCCCAGGCCAGGAGGGTAGGTGGAAAGGAAAGTGATGCAGGAGACCTGGGCTCTAGGCCCAGTGCCGGCCCATCCTGTCCCTGTGACTGTGGGAAAGATCATGAATCTCTTTGAAACTCAGGTTCCTCATTTGTAAACAGGGATGGCAATTCCTTCTTTGTTGTGTTGGGAGAGTTCGATAGGATGAAGAATGTAAGAACCTAGCTCACTCTAGGTGCCCAATAATTGGTAGCTATTGTGATGATGGAGGGGCCCTGCAATCAGGGAGTGGGCAAGTCTCCCAGACCTACATCTGCTTCCCTGGATGGTGCTCACCAGCCTGCCCCCTGGCTGCCTCCCACAGACCCCCACCAGCCACTTGTGTTGAGTGCTGGCAGGCCTGCAAGGCTGTCTTTGTTTTAGTATAGGATTTCCAACCAGGCTGGTGTCTGGAGCTCCTGCCTTACCCCAGCTGAGTGCTTCCAGCAGGGTCTGGGTAATTGGTGCCAGCTGCTCTGGGGAGAGCTGGTTGGCACTTCCTGTGCTGTTTGGCAGGCAGGCTCTGGAGTGTGGTGGCTGCTTGGCCTGAGAACGAGGCCTTCCCCAAGGAGCCCTGGGGAAGTGGGCCTTGGAAGCAAAGTTATTGGAAGTTGGATTTTACTTATGGATTTATGATTTTCTTCTCTTAACGCTTTCCTTTTTTTTTTTTTTTTAAGTAGTTTCCATGCCCAATGCGGGGCTTGAACTCAGAACCCTGAGATCAAGAGTCACATGCTATACTGACTGAGCCAACCAGGCACCCCTCTAAACTCTTTCCTATTCATACTTTCCCCTCCATCTCCCCTGCCTTAGTTCAGACCCTCCTCTTCTCTCACTGAGTCTATTGCAATATTTCCAACTGGCCTCCCCTCCACACTCTTCTCAACACAGCAACTAGAATGTTCTTTTGGAACATACAACTGATCTCTCTGCCCTCCAGCTTAAAACTGTTCAGTAGCAGATTTCTGGGGGAAGATGGCAGAGTAGGGAGGTCCTAACCTCATCTGTACCATGGATACAACTAGAAAACACCCACATCAGTGTAAATAACCCAGAAAATGACCCAAAGATGGGCAAAACAGACTCTCCACAGCTAAATGTAGAGAAGAAGCCACATCAAAGTGGGTAGGGAAAAAAAAAAAAGTGGGTAGGAAAGGCGGAGATGCAGCTGGGAGTTAAATGGACCCACAGGGACTATCTACAGGAGGGAGAGATGCTGCAGACTCAAAGAGAGGAGGGTAACAGACCCTTACATCAGGCACCCCAGATATGGGGAACTTGCATGGGGAAGATGAATCTCCATAATATTTGGCTTTGAAAATCAGAAGGACCAAATTTTATGGTTTCTTACTATCAGCGGGACTTAATACTTGGAACTTTAAAAATCAGTGGACTTGTCTCTGGGAGAGCTGGAAGGTAGATAGGAAACTGAGTCCCTGCCCTTAAAAAGACAGCACAACAGTCCTGCAGAGATACAGCATAGAAACAGCAGTTTAAAAAACACCTGGGGTATACAGAGAGGGGGTTTGTTTACTAATCTCAGAATGTGTGTTGGAGGGATAGAGATCATTCAGAGACTCTTCCAGCAACAAAGGAGCTGGCCGGCACCATTTTGCACCCCTGCCCCCAGCCTAGACACATATAGACACCTGCAGGAACTAGTGTGATGCCAACACTCACTACCTAACTTGCTAACACTGCTTGCTCTGCCCCTGTGTACTTTTATGGATCTGCTCCCCCCCCACCTCCCCTGCTCCTCCACCCCTCCAGACCTTTCTGGCACCATGCACTTTGCCCCCATGCTCTCCTGAGGACTTGCTCCCTCCAGCCTTGTGGCAGGAGTTTTCTGAGGCAGCTCCAGGTCTCCTTCCACAACAGACCTATGCAGACCTTGCTAACACTGCACACCCTCCCCCCATGTTCTCCTGTAGTCCTTCCCCCTCCAATACGCTCTTGGCTAGAGCCCATCCAAAGTGGTACCATAAGCCTAGCAGTGTGCAAGCAGCTCTGACAGGGGCCAGCACCCCTCCAATGTGACTCCTGCCCTGGAGAGATAACTACACACACCAGTCCAACTGTAGCCCCATCCGTGGGCTGGGGGTAGACATCTGGTCTGACTACAGGCACTGCCCAAAAATGAGGTCTTCTCAAAAGACCACACAGGGAAAATGCTCTGTAGTTCAGTGCTACTGCATTGCTGGTGAATGCCTGGTCTGACTCAGGTCAAGCCCAAGTGGCCGCACACTGGCCCAGTAACAACACAGAGACCAAACCCTGCCTCCATCAAGCAAAGAGAGACATTGCAGTTGACTGGACTGAAGGCAAATAGAGCTCAGCCACAATAGTAAGGTGCACACCACACGTAGGAGACATCCCTGAAGCACCAGTTTCTGGTGAACAGGGGACATTGCAGGGCACTACAGGACCTCTTCTTCATAAGGCCACTACTGTAAGAGCAGGAGAGGTAGCTGACTTTCCTAACATAGAAACAGACACAGAGAGTTAGACAAAATGAAAAGATAGAGGAATATGTCCCAAATGAAAGAACAGGACAAAATCATAGCAAGAGAGCTAAATGGAACAGAGATAAGTAACAAGCCTGATAGAGAATTTAAAGCAATGGTCATAAATATATTCACTGGACTTGAGAGGAGTGGAGGACCTCAATGAGACCCTCAAAAAAGAGATTGAAAATATAAAAAAGAACCAATCAGAAATGAAGAATTCAATAACTGAAATTAAAAATAGACTAGATGGAATAAATAGTAGAGTAGAAGAAGCAAAAGAATGGATTAGCAACCTGGAGGACAGAATAATGGAAAAAACAGGAGTGAGAAAAAAAATAATAAAAAAAAATGAAAATAGGGAACTCAGTGACACCATCAAGCATAATAAGATTTGCATTATAGGGATCCTAGGAGGAGAAGAGAGGGAAAGGGAGCAGAAAATGTATATGAATGAATAATAGCTGAAAATCTTCTGAATCTGGGGAAAGAAGCAGAAATCTAGATCCAGGAGGAACAGAGAGCCCCCAGCATCAACCCAAAGAGGTCCATACCAAGACACATAGTAATTAAAATGGCAAAAAGTAGTGATAGAGAATTTTATTTATTTATTTTTTAAAAATATTTTTATTTATTTATTTGACAGAAAGAGACAGTGAGAGAGGGAACACAAGCAGGGGGAGTGGGAGAGGGAGAAGCAGGCCTCCCGCTGAGCAGGTAGCCCGATGTGGGGCTCGATCCCAGGACCCTGGGATCATGACCTGAGCCGAAGGCAGATGCTTAACGACTGAGCCACCCAGGCACCCCAAAGAGAGAAATTTTAAAAGCAGCAAGAGAAAAGAAAACAGTTACATACAAGGGAAACCCGATAAGGCTATCAGCCCTGTGGCTGTAGGAGGAACATGGGCTGAGAAGAGGCTGGAGGTGGGCTGAGATTCTTCTGGCCAGCTGAAGGATTTGGGTCTTTTTCCCCAAGAGCAGTAGAAGGCAACTGGTGGTTTTAAGCAGAAGTGACACAATTGGATTCACAAAAGCACCCTCTGCCTGCACTGGGGTGAATCAGTCCCTTGAGTGTTGACTGGTCCTGCTATTTTGTTGTACCTAGCTATTACTGTGTGTGGGAGTTCCTTTTCTCTTTCTGGGCCTTCCTGTATCCTTCTGAGTATTCATTCTCTTTGGAACAAATCGGACAAACTTTCAGGCTGCCAGAGAGGCAGGTGGTTGGTGGGGGCTGGAGGCTGTCTTCATTTTCCTAATTACTAAATTCATTTTTTAACAAAATGAAGATAGGATTATTAATTTTATTTGTCTATAAAAATAATTTAGATTCATTTTAGGAACTCAGGAAAGAAAACCTTATTATCCAGAGATGACCTATATTAGTATTCAGGTGAATCTGTTTCCATATTTTTCTTTATCCTATGTTCGCTTAATATTCTATTGCAGTTTTATATTTAAATGGGATCATACATGTTGTTCTATTGCTTGCTTTTTTTTTTTAAAGATTTTATTTATTTATTTGGCAGAGAGACACAGTGAGAGAGGGAACACAAGCAGGGGGAGTGGGAGAGGGAGAAGCAGGCTTCCCGCCGAGCAGGGAGCCCGATGCGGGGCTCAATCCCAGGACCCTGGGATCATGACCTGAGCCGAAGGCAGACGCTTAACGACTGAGCCACCCAGGTGCCCCTATTGCTTGCTTTTTAAAACTGAATTGTTGGGCACCTGGGTGGCTCAGTTGGTTTAGTGTCTGCCTTTGGCTCAGGTCATGATCCCAGGCATCCTGGGATTGAGTCCCACATCAGGCTCCCTGCACAGCGGGGAGTCTTCTTCTCCCTCTGCTGCCCACCCCCCCCACTCCTGCTTGTGCTCTCTCTCTCTCAAAAATAAATAAATAAAATCTTTAAAAAAACCAAACAAACCCAAAACCAAATTGTATGTATGGACATTTAAAATTACTCTGTTTACTCTCTGAGTACCTAAGCCCTCTTTTGTGCTTATCTCAGTTTTCCTAATCCGCCCACTTTGTTGTACCCCAGAGCCAGATGAAACTTATCTGAGCATTTCCCAACATGGCCTGTTTAGACAGTGATGTCTCACCAATTCACACACACACACATACACACTCACTCCACATTCACTTATTCCCTCTCTCTCTCTAATTGAGCATTTGTGATTTGCCAGGCACTATTCTAAGGGCTTTGCAAGTATCTGCTCATGTAATTCCCCATTTTCTGATGAGGCAGGGAAACAAAGGCACTTGCCTGGGAAGTGGAGAGACTAGGACTTGAGTCCAGGGTATCTGAAGCTTTGGTGGTTATGTGCGAGCCTGACTATGCATGGGGGATGTCAGTGGAAGGGCTCTTCCTATTCCTGTGGCACATACCTTTGGTAAAAATTTGAAGCAGTTTGGGACATCCAACATTTCCTCTGATCCCAATGAGAGGGTTTATGACCTTGTACGAGGGAGGTAAACTGGATATTAAGCTCTTAGTACCAGAATGTTTCTTATAGTTTATTTCAACGGAAAGCTCATTTGGTCATGTATTGCTTCATTCATTCTTCCACAAACATTTGCTAGGTGCCCATTGACTGCAATATATAAGGTGACATTAGACAATTTTCTCATTCTTGAAAAGTGTGTGGGCTGGTAGACTGATATTAAAAAATAACGTCCCTGGGCCAAGTGTTATCTGAGGGATTTATAAAGAATGAGGGTAACACAGGGGTAGGAAGGTCTCACTGCCTGCAGGAGTCAGCAAAGGCTTGGACTCAAATTTTTTCTGTCTTTTCTTACCTTTTTTTCCCTTCCCTTCATTCAGTTTTATTGAGGTGCAATTTACATACCATAAAATTCACCCATTTTGAAAGTACAGTTCAAGATTTTTAGTAAATTTACGGAGTTGTGCAATCATCACTGTGTATAACTACTCCACTGTTTTATTTTGAATAGTGCTCATTATATTGATATATACATTTGTGTATCCATTCACTAATTGATGGACACAGGTTATTTCTGTTTTTTGGCTATTATGAATAATGTTGCTCTAAACATTCATATACAGGTATTTTTGTGCATGTAGGTTTTCATTCTCTTGGGTAGATTCCTAGGAGTGGAATTGCTAGATTGTATGGTAAATTAATGTGTAACTTTCAAGAACCTGCCAGACTGCTTTCCAAAGTGGCTGCACCATTTTACAATCTTACCAGCCATGTAAGAGTCCTTGAGCAGTTTTAAAGAAGTAGGAATTAGCTAGATCTGTGTTTTTCCAAATACTGCAGGGGCAGGGCTGGCTGCATAAGAACCAAATGGGGAGCTTGTTAGAGATCTGGTACCAGGAATCGGAGATTCTGATTCTATAGTTATGCAATGGGGCCCAGGCATGTGCATTTTAGAAAGTTTTCTAAGTAACTCTGATGCACAACTTTGTTTGGAAATCACTGAATTGGATGAGGTTGAGGATGGGATGGGCAGGGGAGAGATTTGGGAACATTCTAGGCAGAGAAAATGGCATGCAAAAAACCAGCATAATATGTCATTTAATGGTTAGCAGTAGGAGCCTTGGGATTTCATACTCATTGTAGGAGAATTTATTTTGCATTCTGATATTGCACCTGATTCTCTCTGGCTTGCTGTGCAATCACTGCTATTTGCTCTTCTTTTCTGTAGGTTGGAAGTGTATTAGGTTTTCTCTAATGGAAATGACAATATTTAAACATTCTAGGGAGACACAGTATAGATCCCTTAGTTAAGCACCTTGTGGCTTCAGTTTATGTCTGCTTCAGTGCAAGTCCTCTGGCTCCATCTTCCCTCCTGGTCCCTGTTGATGGAAGTTGCATTTACTGACTGTGCCGACACTTGACCCTGGGTCTCTGGTGGCTGTCAGTCTGAGCTTTACAGAAGTGGGAGATTAAGGCCCTCTGTGAATCAGGAGTTGGGATTTCGGTGGTAGGGCTGTTTGCAGAGTTGGATGCATGACGAGGGGAAACTTGTAGTAATTACTGAACAGATGCCCTTAATGAAGTCTCTGCTGGATTTCCAGCTGGCAGTGAGAGCTCTTCATTGGGATGGGAACATCGCAGTCACTGGATCATTATGTGACATCACATCCTCCCCTTGTTGTCATCATCCCACTGAAAGTGTCCCTCAGGGTGAGGGCAAGTCTCATCATTTTCCATTAATGGGAATCCGTGGTGCTTTCTTCCATGCTAAGGAGAAAAAGAACTAGCATGTTCACGCTCTTTGAAAGGAGGACAAGCTTAACAATTTTCAGCATGATTTTACTACTATTGTTATTATTTTAAGAATTATTACACAAGTTGTACATGTTGACTGTAGAAAAATTTATAAAATAAAGATTGGCAAAGAGAACACAAAATCCGACTTGTGATATCAAGGTGTACAGACAATCACCATTAACATTTTGGTAAATATTTTTTTTCTGCTTGAGTTTTAACACATGTACACTTCTTATTATTGTTTAAATATGAGACCATTGCTGTATTGTTTTTTTACCTTTTCCCCCTACCTAACAATGTATGATTAATATCATTTCATAGCAAAGTCTTCTTCAACAGAGTTTCTAAGGTACCCTGGTTTATTTAGCTGATCTCTGCTGTTGGATGTTTATGTTCTTTGTTTTCTTGGCTGTCACAAATACCATTCAGTGACTATCATAATTTCTACAGCTTTGTAAATCTTTTTTGCCTTAGGATAAATTCTTTGAAGTAATGTTATTGAGTAGAAATATTTTTAAATCTTTTGAAATATATAATCTAACCCCCTTAAAATGTGGAGCCAGCTTACAGTTCCACACATAACGTATGAGTTGGCCTGTTGACCTTTACTTACAGGATCTCAACCTTTAAAGAAGTTGTACTCTGATATGTCAAACAATGGCATATAACTCTTTTGTTAATTTATTTGATTATTTGTGGGTTTGAACCCTTTTTTTCTCATGTTCTTTTATAAGCAGCATCTGTATTTCTTTTATAAATAGCATATTCATTTTTTCTATTTGGGTGTTCTCTAATATAAAGTTTTTATATATTAAGGCAATTAAACTTTGATGATATTTGTTGTAAATAATTTTCACCACTTGTAAATATGCCTTTTAACTTTGATGTTCAGACATTATATTTTAAAATAAACCAATTTTTTTCATTTATGGTTCATGTTTAGTATAACCTTCCACACTGGAGAGATTAGAAAAATCTGCATCCCTGTTTTCTTCTAGGACTGTATTTGTAGTTTTATTTTTATAAAGTCTTTAATTGAAATCTCTGAATGCATCTAAATTTTTTTGTAATAAGTTAGAGATTTAATTTTTTTTTTTTAAAGATTTTATTTATTTATTTGACAGAGAGAGACACAGCGAGAGAGGGAACACAAGCAGGAGGAGTGGGAGAGGGAGAAGCAGGCCTCCCGCGGAGCAGGGAGCCTGATGCGGGGCTCGATCCCAGGAACCTGTGATCATGACCTGAGCCGAAGGCAGACGCTTAACGACTGAGCCACCCAGGCACCCTGAGATTTAATTTTGTTTCCCCTCCAAATTATCCATTTTTCTCTACACTGATGTAAAACAATTTCATAATATAATAATGTGACACACATATACATACACACATTTGAGTCTCCTTTTGGAACATCTATTTCCTTCTTCTTCCAGTCTTTTCCTATACTAGTGTGATGCTTTTTAGTTATTGTAGCTTTGTGATACATTTTAAGATCCAATATGGCAAGGCTACACTCATTCATCTTTTTCAAAATGTTCTTGGCTATTTCTGCTCATTTTTTTTCTTGATGGACTTTAAATTGCTAGTTTAAAAGTCCATTTAGAAGTCCTTAGAGGGGTGCCTGGGTGGCTCAGTTGATTAAGCGCCCGACTCTTGATCTCAGCTCAGGTCTTGATCTCAGGATCATGAGTTCGAGCCCTGTTTTGGGCTCCACACATTAAGTAGATGTGCAGTCTACTTAAACAAACAAACAAAAAGTCCTTAGGATTTTTAATAGAGTTGTAGTTAAGAGCATGACTTAGCAACTTCCTAGGTGGTCTGATTCTAAATAAACTTTAAACTTTTTTTTTTTTTAAGATTTTATTTATTTATGTGACAGAGAGATAGAGAGCACAAGTAGGCAGAGAGGCAGGCAAAGGGAGAGGGAGAAGCAGGCTCCCCGCTGAGCAGGGAGCCCGACTCGGGGTTCAATCCCAGGATCCTGGGATCATGACCTGAGCCGAAAGCAGCCGCTTAACCAACTGAGCCACCCAGTCGCCCCCTAAATAAACTTTAAAAAATGTTCCCTGGACACTGAGAAATAGAGCATATTTTCTGTTTTCATATATATCACAAAATATATTTATTAAATTAACTATATTTTAATTATATAATCTCAATTGATTATCCAGATTAGGAATTACATTAATACTGTTATTCAGGTACTTATCTATTTTTTTGGCTGCTTGACCTGATGAGGACTACTTGTTTATTAAAGACTTCTCATTATTATATCTTGTTCTTATAAGTTTTTCTTTGTTTTAGCTTTATATATATTTTGGTACACTATAATTTGTTTTGTAGAATTAATGAGAATTACATATTCACTGTCAGTTTTACTCTTTTTCAATGTAAGTGATTCTCTGGATACATACCACTAAGTGGTTTTACCATTGTCTTTCTTCAGTTTTACACTATCCTTTGTGTGTATGTGTGTGTATATGTGTGAATATCTTATATTCTCACTGTTAAAAATTCAAGTTAAACAGTCCTCTCCTGTCTGCTTTCCAAAAGCTTTAAACTCTCCCTCAATTTATATCTGACATCTTGGTGAACACCCTTTACTCTATTGGGTTTGTGTGTACATGAACACACACATTCACAATGTGCCCTAGGATCATTCTGTACATGCACTGGTGTGTAATCTACATTTTTTTTCCAGTTAAAAATATGTCATCTTTTGGTTGTAGTAAACATTAAAAAAACCCCATTTTTAAATGAAGTTCTTCTTGGTTTGAAATGTTTATATTTTTTCATCAGATCAAGAAATTATGCTTCTTTCTCATTTCTCATTTTTTTGCCCTTACCCTATTTGTTTTACTCTGTACAATATTTTGTTTTTTGTTCAATTTGATCGTTTTAACTTTTTAAATTGGGGAGATTAATATAATTATCATTATAATTGTTATATTTGCTCTTTCTGACATATTAACAATGTTTTCTACTGAAAAAAAAAAAAAAGCCATGTTTATTTTTTTTCTTTTTTGGTATATGGACTGTATTTTCTTTACCTTTTATCTTTCCTAGTGTTTGGAAAACATATGTTGTAGTATTTGTTACCTTTCATTTTTAGGAAGCTTCTTTAATCAGCTTTTTCAGATTGTCAGAATCAGATGCGACATGGCATCTTTGGTGATAAGGTATTTATCACACTTTTACTCGTTTTGCCCACTTCTTAGGCTATGTTGATACAACCTGGGGCTTAAAAATCCAGATAGTTTTTTATATGATTCTTTTTAGCATTATAGATTTTTCTCTTTAGGTAAGTTTTATGTTTGTTTTTTTTTTTTAAACAATGTGATGGTTAATTCTATATGTCAACTTGAGTAGGCTGAAGGATGCTCAGATAGCTGGTAAACATTATTTCTGGGTGTGTCTGTGAGGGTATTTACAGAAGAGATTAACATTTGAATTCATAGGCTGACTATAGATCACCCTCCCCAGTGCTGGTGAGCATCATCTAATTTGTTCCAGATAAGGGAACTTCTCACGTCCATTACTGTGTGAGCCAATTCCTATAATAAATCTCCTCTTACATATATCTGTATATATCTGGTTGGTTCTATCTCTGGAGAACTCTAACTAATACATACAACTTTATTGAGATGTAGTAGACCATACAATAACCTGCTTAAATATGTAATTAAATTATTTTTAGTAAATTTACAGAATTGTGCCACTGTCGCCACCATCCAATTTTTGAACATTTCCATCACCCCAAAAAGAACGCTTATACCCACTGACAGTCCCTGAACCCAGTTTCACAGCCAGTTTTTCTATCTCTTTTAACTCGTTTTATTTCTCACTGCCAGTTACTTTTGTGTTTTTCTGGAACTCTTGTCTTAATCTTCAGATTGTTGGATTGCAAATTCAAGAAACTTTCTAGAAGCTCCTGTGTCTCTTAAGAGCTCATGTATGTCAAAATACCTTTCTAACATGGCAGATAAATTGGTGGCATAAAATTGCTGGGTGGTAACTTTTTTCTTTTTCAAAATTCTATAGGCATTGATTCAGCGTCTGTTTGGATTTAGTCTAGCATTGGAGAAATCTGAAGCCCGACTGATTTTTCATACTTTATAGGCAATCTGGCTTATCTTCGTGAGTGCTTATAGTTTTTCTTTTTTTTAATTAAAAAATTTTATCCTTGTAGTTAAATAGTTTTGTAAGCATAAGGGTAGATCTGGGTCTCTTTTAATTGACTTTTAGAGAAAGTCAAAGTTTTGTTTGATCTGTCTATGCAGTTTTTCTTCAGGTTAGGAACAATTTCTTCTATTGTATCTTTGATTATTACTTGTCTTCCATCTCTTCTGAAGTTTCCTTTAGGAACACCCATTGGCCCTGTATTGACTTCCATTCTCTGTTTTCCACAACAAGAATCACTTCGATTTCCATGTTCTTTCCCTGACTTCCCTTTGATCTGACCACCAAATGGATTTTGTATAACATCCATTTTGTTCTTTAACTGTTTCCTGTGTATTGCTTTTGCTATTGAATTTTTGTTTTCTCAGAGCCCTTCTTTCTCTTCTGCATTTGTTTTCTTTGCAACTTTAATTGCATTTTAATTTCCATCTGCCCATGTTTATACTTTTTTTTTTTTTTTGCCACATAGTCCAATCCCCTTATCATGTGTGGGGCATGTTGGTGTCATTACTCCCAGCCCAGTTTCCTATTTCCGTTAGACCATTATCTGATGAGTCCTGCTTCACTGCAGTGGCATCTTCCATCTCCTCCGTTGCCTGATTCTCTGGCCCTCTGAATGTGAACAGCCACAGTCATCAGTGTGCATTGCCATCAAGGTTCATCCTGATGGTATATGGCCTTGATCTAAGAGGAATGTCCTGTGCTGCCACCAAGTCTCTTCTCACTGTCATCAATGTTGTACTTTCTAGAATCTGTAGTTTCTGATTAGATTTGGAAGGGGTAAGTGGTGGAGTTGGGGATGATGATGAGGGAACAGAACCTGAGGCTGAGAGATGGAAGCAGAAGCTTGAAGCATCTTTATTTCTGTCAGTCTCTCTCTCTCTCTTTGGTCTTGTGGTCTGTTTCATTCATCAGAGCCAGGCTGTGTCAAGAGCCTCAGCAGCTGTTGTTTTAATCCAGTGCCATCTATTTTATAATCCTCATCAGTTGCTCCCAGGTTCTGGTATTGGGCTGTGGCCAGTTTTAGTTTTGTTATGACTTTTTATCTTTTTCGTCTTTGCTATTAATGAGAACTCAGGAGCATCTGCATTGTGGCTTTATACCATTTTGGGCCAGAAGAATCGTAGTTGATTTCCTAAGCTTGTGCAAAAAATTTTAAATGCCTATTGGCAATTGGTGAAGACTGCAAAAGTGAGGTTTAGAGAGGATTAAAAAATAACTATTCATATTTGAGTGGTGCCATATGTTGCTTATTGCAGGAAAACTTGGCGTGTATGCAGTTTTTAAGTGATGTGCGGTGTAGGGATTTTTAAATTTTTTAAAGAATGAGTCCAGGAGCAGAATAGTGAACAACCATTTTTATAAAAGCCAGGATTTTGTTCTTTCTGTGCTGATCAAAGCTTCATTTCCCAGTTTTTTCTTTCTCCAGTGGTGGTTGTAGGGGTCATAATAAAAGTAACTGATGTTTGTTAAGTGGTTCTTGTGGACCAGGTACTGTGTAAAGGCTTCACAGGTAGTAAATCATTTAATCTTCACAACAACACCGTGAGATATTATTCTTCCCACAGAAAGGTTAAATGATTTGCTTAAGATCCCAGAGCTTACAAGGGGCAGAGCCAGAGTTGGAATCCAGCCTGTCTTGCTCAGGAGCCCCAACTCCTAACTGTCACACAGCACCAACTCTCAAAATAGCTGTTTCCTGTAGTTAACTATCCCCCTCCTAGACCCTGAGGTTCCATTTAACCCCTAACTCTGGGATTTAATGTCTGCTTGATCTTGCATTAAAATGCCTCTCATCTGTGGTAACAGAAGACCTGAAGATGATGTGTGGGATGTTTAAACTTTTTCTCTTACTTGGTTTTTGAGTCATGTTTAGATACCAATTAATACCTAGATAGAAACAGACAAATGCTCATTTAAGTCCTGTTTGTGCTTGTTTTGCCAGTTCTGATAACTTCTTTCTTGTCTTTGCCTTAGTTTACTTTCTATAAAGTGGGGCTGAGAATGGAACCTATTTCTTAGAGTTACAGTGAAAATGTGTAGAGTACTTATAACAGTGCTTGGTACATGGTAAATGATCAACAGATTTAGCTATTTTTGATAATATTATTGTAATAAAATTTTCTGCTTTCATCACGGCCAATTATATTCCAAGTAAATGCAAATATGTTTGCATTTTCACAAATTGGATATCTTGCCATTTGTAGTTAGGGTCTGCTAATTCGGTGAGCTGTCATCAACAATTATAGCGTCTTCGTAAGTGAGCATGGTTAGGTAGCATGTCATTATGTCAGCGAATTTGCCAGATGTTTTCACCCACTGCAAATGACTTCTTGTCTTGGACTTTCACTTACACTAATGAACAAATGATTTATCAGCTCTCTGTGGTCATGAGGTTTGAGAGTGGGTGTATAAGTGAGCCACAAGGGGAGCTCTACACTTAATTTCATTGCCCATTCCAGGAGCTGTTTGCAGGGGCAATCGGGGAAGACTTGTGGCTTTTGTTTTATTTTCCCGGATGTTTCTGCCAACTTGTAGTAGGGACGTCTTCGGCTAAAGGCCAGGATACAGAACGGGGGTTTGGAGAATTCTCATATGAGAGGTTACGGTCAAATTGAGCTGTTTGCCTGCTGCTGGTATTTCTTTGTTTGATGCTAAACCCCTACCCTGAGGTATGTTTTCAGGTTTACTTGCTTCCTCGATTTTGGTTCAGCAAGATTCATGGAGGAAGCACAAAGTATGAGCCATGGAGAAAGAGGCCACTGGTACGAGTGGCTGTGCAGATTATGTGGCTACCAGAGGAGCTTGTGTGAGCCCCACTGACATCAGTGGGAGCTGGGCATGGGCATGCTGCAGCGAAGTTTTTAATTAGAAGTTTTCTTTTTTTCTCATTTTAAACTCTGAAATACACGACAAGGTGTAAAAGGTCCCACCTGATGAAATATGTGAGCTTGCTTTCTTTGCTAGAAATAAAAAGTGTGCTTATGTGGAAAAGGAACAACTTTTTTTTTTTCTTTTAAATGTTATGTATTTATTTTAGAGAGAGAGAAAGTGTGAGCAGGGGGAGGGGCCGAGGGAGAGGGAGAGAATCTCAAGCAGACTCCCCGCTGAGTGAGGAGCTCGTCATCACTCGTCATCATCATTGTTGCATGGGTTGATCTCAGGACCCTGAGATCACACCCTGAGCC
This sequence comes from Mirounga angustirostris, assembly GCF_029215605.1. NCBI lineage: Eukaryota > Metazoa > Chordata > Mammalia > Carnivora > Phocidae > Mirounga > Mirounga angustirostris. Next base: position 44,035,842 of record NW_026991720.1, read on the forward strand.
ACAACCAAGAGTTTGGTCACTTAACCGACTGAGCCAGCCAGGCGCCCGGAGGAGCAACTTTTCTTAGAACCCTAGCATGCCTGGTGGAAGCACGTTGGAACTCGGGGTAAAAAATTCTGGATTTTAGTCCTAGATATGCACTTCTTCTTCTTTTTTTTTTTTTGCATTAAAATCTTCTGTGCTTTATTTATTTATTTATTTTTACTTTTTTAATTAGATATTCTGACTGTATGACTTTGAGCAATAATCTCCCCAACCTGGGCTGAAATTCTTCATCTATAAAATTGAGGAATTTAATTTGATTGGTGGTTTTTAAATAGTTTGTAGAATCCTGGGGCCTAGGAGAGGTGCTGTAGAAATCAAGCAAATGTTTGATGTAAACATCAGTTGTAAAATACATTTTTTTTTTTGTAAAATACATTTTTAACTTTTGAAAAAAAAATATTACATACATTCACTTGTTCTATCAAATATATTAATTTTCTTGAATTGTAAACATGTTAATTTATGTTGTAAGATTAGCTACTTTTCTAGTAGAACTTGGAATAAAGCTTCTTCTGTTATTTCAATTTATTTGAAAATTATCCTGAGATTACAGGGTGAGGAGCAAAGCTTATCTAGTTTGTCCTTGCTTTTAAGTACCAGTCTGAATTGTTTTGATCCTGTGTAAACAATACAGTACATGACAGAGAAACGCATTGGAAACTGAAGCTGTGTAACCAATACAGTACATGACAGAGAAATGCATTGGATACAGAAGCTGATATAACTCCCAGTTTGAAATTTTTACATCCAACAAAACAGTGTCTAATTGATCTCATTGACCCATTTTATAATAAATATATGAGTTTCCCCTTTTAAATAAAATTATGATAATTAAATACCATTATATCTATATTGGGGTTCTGTGTAAAATTCCATTTGGATAAAAGGTTTACTGCTAAAAATATCTGAGACATCGTACTAGATGTTTCACAGTGTCCTTCTATTCCAAAACCGTCTTTGGATTTAACTTTACTATAGCCTTGCTGTTGTCCTTTGGTGTATGTTCATTAAGTACACAATCCTCCATAACCCTCTTCTGTAATGACAGGAGACATGACTCAGGTCATGTTTTGAGATCTCTAGAAAAGAGACGGTAGCATGAGTTGATATTCTAAGTATATTATTCTCTTTAAGAACTCAACAAAGTGGTAATACTGGGAATCAGTGTCTTTAGATTTGGGACACTGGCACATACGACTTCTGTGATCTCGGCTTCCACCACAATTGCAGTGTTGATGCAGCTGATTTTGTTAATGAGTCAATTTGGCTTCATGCTGACTAGAGACAGAGCTATAGCTGCGATGTCCTCACAAATTGGTTGTACTTGTCTTTAAAGGCAAAATTTGAATCCCTGGTTTTCAAGGATGTCCTCCTCTGACTATCACCATGCCCATCTGCTCTGCTGACTGAGCCCTGAAATGAATTCCATCTTACTAACAAACAAATGCAAGGACCAAAAGAACTCCAGTGGGTTCTGAAGTCAAGTACCAGTTCTCACTCTGATAACTCTATGTCCACTGTGGCTAAGGAAATAGTTGTGGGATGACCTGTGTCCTCTGGTGTCGCCCCAGCATACTTTCAGAAGTACTGTAATTACAGGAAGTTCTTGGTTTATGTTTATACATTGGCTCAAAGCACAGGACCAAGACTTTATCAGTTAATTTTTATGGACAGCTTTGCTTTCCTCTAATGTTTTGCAAAATGCTGGCTGCCTACTCCCCTGGTTTATGGGACTCACTGTGACAGGCTGTGTACCATCAACCCTTGAGTGGGTACCCTCTTCCCTCTGTCATTGCTGCTACCGTAACTGCTGTCCTTTTTTTGCAACTAATGTTATTTGAGAGCTGGGCTGCAAGAGTCATTCCTGGGTGTGCTCTAAGCTGAAGTAGAGGTCTTCATTGCCAGGTGTTGAGACATTTTCTGCTTAATAACCTAAAAGACCCCCCAACCACACCTCCATCTTGAAGCAAATGCCATAGAGGTTACTGGTGAATTATTCCATACCTAATAACATAGGGTTATCTAAGCATATGGTAGATGCTTAATAAATACGTGTTGAAATTATAGCATGGACCTGCCCTCTTTTGCCCGATGTATTCTTTTACACTGTCACATTTGACATGTATGCCCAATGAAAATAGCTTTGACGGGTACCTGGGTGGCTCAGTCGGTTAAACATCTGACTCTTTCTTTTTTTAAGTTTTCTTTATTTATTGAGAGAGAGAGGGAGAGAGAGAATCTCAAGCAGACTTGGGGCTGAGCGTGGAGCCCCATCCCACAACCCGAGATCATGACCTGAGCTGAAATCAAGAGTCCAGTGTGCCTGAGTGACTCAGTCGGTTAAGCTTCCACTCTTGATTTCAGCTCAGGACATGATCTCAGGGTCCTGAGATGTAGCCCTGCATGGGGCTCCCTGTGCAGTACAGAGTCTGCTTGAGATTCTCTCTCTCCCTCTCCCTCTGCCGTTAACCCACCATGCTCACTCTCTCTATCTCTTAAAAAAAAACCAGCTTTCTGTTTTTGTTCTCCAGCTCATCACTTAATGTGGCCATATGGCTGCATCAGCAGTAACTTCCTTAAATCTTATTGTCTAGAAGTGGGTCACATGCATACTCATAGACCAATTATCTGGGCTTCTTAGAAAGGCATTGTCATTACGGACTTAGGCCAATCATAAATCAGTCCTTGGATTGGGTCCAGTGCACCCAAACATAATCAGGATTCTGTCTGCGAGGCTTTGAAGGGAGAATGGCTATTGCTTAGATAGTCAAAAGTGTCCAACACAGGCAACCTGACTATTTTGCTGGTTGAAAGTCAAGATTTCTCCTATGTAATAAATCTTACTGTGGGCCATGAATTTTGGCCATGAATCTTACTGCAGGCTTTGAGACTATTGATTTGTGCAAATAAGTGTTTGGAATTTTCAGAATTTACTTAAATGGGAGAATTACATCTTCATTGGTTGAATGAGAATTACCTTATCTTTTGCAATTTCCTTGTGGGATGTTCAGAATGTTTGTCCTGGATGTGTGGGAATGTAATCGTTGCCTGGTCCAGATGCATCTGCCAGCACAGGTCAGTCAAGCTGGGTTATGAGGTCTCCCACTGAGTCTGGGCCTCATCCTGCTTGGATGTGCCTCTTATTCATTGCTGGTCCTGCTGTTCTTTCTAACCTATAAGGCTCGTCTCCATTCTCTTGGCTGATCACAAAGGGCATAGAGAGTTCTCCAAGTTTCACTGTGCATTGCTACACTCCCCAATCTATTTACCCAAGCCAATGAGCATCTTCATTTCTCAGGCAAGGTCCCTCCCCAGCTGAGGTGCTGCAGGGATGAATAGGTAAGACACAGTAGAGGCGACTTACTGGCACTTGCTGCAGGTAACCAGTGGAAGAAATGTCAGGTCTGCAGCACCCAGGCATTTTCCAGCAAGAGGGCCCGGTTTTATCTTGTCACATTCTTCCTTCATCGCTCCATTCTTTATTTGAAACAGAAAGGTACCTGAGATGCCTCCCCAGTCGTTCTTCAAGGTGGAGCTAGATAGACCACAAGAAGCTGTTCCCCTGACTGGTGTTCATTTCATTTGCAAGCATTTTTCCATTTACTGTGATCCTATGGTGGAGGCCCTGTTGCCAAGTCAGGGCGGCATGGTGCACAACCTGTGACAGGTGGTGTGTCAGCCTCTTCCTGTTCTGCCTATTCGTCAATAAGGTCATGTGAGACTGTTAATTTTCTAAATCACCACATGTAATTTATTTAAGTTCCGCTAATCTGATGCCATAACTTCCTTCAATATAATGGATTTCCCTCTGATGAAAACTACCCATTTCACAGCATCATTCCTATTTCAGAAATGATTCTGTTCCTGGATAAAATAAAAAAGCTTTTTCTTTAAAAATCGGTACCTCTTATGGTTTATCTGTTCTAGAATATCATAGCATTCTATTCTCATACAAACTCACTCAAAGGAAGGAGTGTGTGCCCAGTTTAGCACAACAATATGTACTGAGGTTAAAAAAAAATTCCTTCCACAGGCACCACGCCTGCCTGACAGGTGGATTAGATTGTCCAGCAGGCTCACCACTTGGCAGGCTGGCATTGTGGAAGGGACTTCTCAAAGTCCATCTCTTTTACAAATTCATCCAAGCCCTGTCTGCACCTCTCTTTTGCATGGGAGGAAACTGATATAGAGAGGTTAAGGGCCTTCTGCTAAATGGCAAAGCCTGAATCTGAATCTGGATCCCACCCACTCCAAGGCCTGTGCCCTCTGCACGGTCCATCCACAAGTACCATAAGATTGTTGAACAGGATTTCTAGGATCATGGCATCCAGCCTGGGGGCACCTCAGGTCTTGAAGCCAGGTGGCATCTTGGTCACTATTCCTAATCAGCTCCTTATATGTGGAGTTTCAACTTGCTATTGCATGAGATGTTTTCCTTAGGTCAAGCCACTGGAAACCAGTCTCGTTTTCTAAAGGTCTTTGGGGCACGGTGATGGGTGGCATGTCACATTTGAAATTAGCTTGACTTCCTGAGGGGTCTTTCATCTCTTTCCTTTCTTGACTGTACCGTGTATATATTCTTGCCTAATAATCTTGGGCATTTTCCTGGGCCTCATAACCTCTTGCAGATTTCCTTTCTTTCTTTTTTTTATTACTCAAAAGCTACTTGATTATTGTAAAAAGAAAAAAAATTAGAAAATACAGTTGCACAAAAAGAAAAAACTAATTAAAATCACTCTAGATTTCACCACCTGGAGATAAGTACGGTTAGATTTTGTAGTGTATTATTTTAGATTTTTTTTACATGTAAAATTTGCATATAAGATAGAATTGTTATATACGTGTACTGTTTTGTGCTCTGCTTTTTAAACTTTTTAATTGGATAGCTTGCTTTTATTGCTTAACAATATATCCTAAACTCCCTTCCATGTGAATATATCGATCCACATCATCATTTTTAACTAGTGCATATTATTCTAATATATATTTCTTATAGTTTACACAAGGCCTTGCTACTCAAAGTGTGGTTTGTGGGCCATATCAGGAAGCTTCTTCATAATGCAAAATTTTGCCCCTAGCCAGACTTACTGGCTCAGAATCTGCAGTTTAACACAATCCCCAAGGGCTTCGAGTCACAGTAAAGTGTGTGAAGCATGGGTTTAACAAAGTCATCATTGTTGAACATTTAGGTTGTTTCTAGTGTTTTAACTATAAACAACAACATGGGGAACATTTAGCAGGCATTTTTTTTTGGAGGCCAAAGAAATGTCAAACTTTTTATTTTTATTTTTGTATTTTTTAAATTAACATATAACGTATTATTTGTTTCAAGGGTACAGGTCTGTGATTCATCTGTCTTACAAAATTCACAGCGCTCACCATAGTACATACCCTCCCCAATGTCCGTTACCCAGCCACCCCATCCCTCCCACCCCCCTCCACTCCAGCAACCCTCAGTTTGTTTCCTGAGATTAAGAGTCTCTTATGGTTTGTCTCCCTCTTGGTTTCATCTTGTTTCATTTTTCCCTCCTTTCCCCTATGATCCTCTGTCTTGTTTCTCAAATTCCTCATATCAGTGAGATCATATGATAATTGTCTTTCTCTAATTGACTTATTTCGCTTAGCATAATACCCTCTAGTTCCATCCACGTCGTTGCAAATGGCAAGATTTCATTTTTTTGATGGCTGCATAATATTCCAGTGTGTGTGTGTGTGTGTGTGTGTGTGTGTGTATCACATCTCCTTTATCCATTCATCTGTTGATAGACATCTAGGCTGTTTCCATAGTTTCACTATTGTGGACATTGCTGCTGTAAACATTGGGGTGCAGGTGCCCCTTCGGATCACGACATTTGTATCTTTGGGGTAAATACCCAGTAGTGCAACTGCTGGGTTATAGGGTAGCTCTACTTTCAACTTTTTGAGGAACCTCCATACTGTTTTCCAGAGTGGCTGCACCAGCTTGCATTCCCACCAGCCATGTAAGAGGGTCCCCCTTTCTCTGTATCCTCGCCAACATCTCTCCTTTCCTGACTTGTTAATTTTAGCCATTCTGACTGGTGTGAGATGGTATCCCGTTGAGGTTTTGATTTGTATTTCCCTGATGCTGAATGATGTTGAGCACCTTTTCATATGTCTGTTGGCCATTTGGATGTCTTCTTTCAGCAGGCATTTTTAAGGAGGTCTCTATATGCTGCTACTGTCCCAGCTGTCATGACAACCTGAGTTCAGCAAGGTCTGGTTGCTCATGTTCTATGGCTCACGGCTTCTTTCAGATCTCAAGGGGAAGAATTCACAAGATCTGAGAGGTTCTCTTCAAGTGAGAATAACTAATAGTTATCAGGGGTGCTAGCTGGTACTGCTCCCTGTCTTGGCCCCTCCTTGACCATCACTCAGGAATCCTTTCATCTGACACGTGTTTGAGGATGGGGAGGATGAGGAAGGTCTAGTTCAATGCTATTAATTAGTGAAAGGCTGCATGTTATTTGAAATATTACTTATTATCCTAAGTGCATTTATTTTTTTATTTTTATTATTTTTTAAAGATTTTATTTTTTTATTTGACTGCGAGAGAGGGAACACAGCAGGGGGTGTGGGAGAGGGAGAAGCAGGCGTCCAGCTGAGCAGGGAGCCCGATGCGGCTGGAGCTGGATCCCAGGACCCTGGGATCATGACCTGAGCCAAAGACAGGCACTTAACGATGGAGCCTCCCAGGCCCCCCAACAAGGGCATTTAAATACTGGACTTATTTTTCCCATTCCAGGGGAAGGCTGGAATTCAAATCATTGATATTAAAAACAAACTAATAAATTGCACTGTAGGCAATTTTTTCCTCATTTTTTTCTTCTCCAGCCTCTCTGTGCGACATCAAGCTCATTAGTCTTTATTTTACATGAACCCGGTCAACAAATATTTACTGTGTCCCAGCTGCCTTAACTCTCTTTTGGAACAGGGCAAGGTAGAAATAAATAAATGTAGAGTCCCTACTTTTTTAAAAAAAAATTCACAGTATTTTTTTGTATCCTTTATGTTCTTTGATTTATATATATTATTCAGTCCTTTTATCATTCCAGAAAGAGAGGTGTCATTAGTCTCATTTTCTAGTAGAGGAACTGAGACTGGAGAGGTTGGTGATTTGCCTATAGCTATGCGGTCAGCATTTGGTGGGGCTAGGGTTTAAACCCAGTCTGTCTCCAAATTCCACTCCTCACCCCATCCCCAGGCCGTGCTGAGCCAGGCACCTTCCTAAACCTTTTGGAAAAATGTAGGGATGAACCATTTGGACACATCAAGACTGAAATGAACTTAAAATTTCCTACATCAGATCTTACCCTAAGTACCTCAGTGCTGGGTCTAGGAAGGGATCTGCACAGCTTGGGCTCCTGACCTGGCAAAGCCTGCAGGGCTAGGTTGACAGCCCTGGAGGAGCCTGCTCCTTTTCTGATCTCCCTGGACCCACCACATCCAGTGTGCTTGTCCCAACAGCATGCTAGCCTGAGTTCATTTACTGACAGGCACACTGGATCACCTTTAGGACAGTTGTCCTCCCTAAGCCTTTCTGAGCCTGTGTTTCCACTTCTGTAAAACAGGGAGAATAATCCCTAATTTCACTGATGCATATAAAGTACCTGAGAGCTCCATAAATTGGAGGCATCATAACTGGTGTTTGTGGACGGCCCCTGCTGGGCAGAGAAATGAAGCCTTGATCAGGAGAAAAAGAAGCAATTTCAGAAGGGATTTTCTCCCACTGTGACATTGTATCCCTTTCTAGTCACTGACAGGGGTGTGAGAAGAGACCCCACTTCAGGTGGTTGGGGCTCATTTGCTGGAATGTTAGAGGGTGAGAGAGAGATAGAGATGGGGGGGTATTTTTTCTGTAGTTTGAGGGGAAAAGGCCCTTTGGTTTCCCCCTTCTCTCCCTGCCACCAGTGCTTGATAGATCCTCCCCATGCCAGTCCCCCCTCCTTTTCTCCACCTATTCCTTACATGGAGATGCCCTCAGGTTTGGGTTTCAGCCAACCCTCTCTTTTCATTGTACTTGCTCTGAGTGTCCCAATCAATCCAAGGTGTTTGCTGCTGTGTGCCAGACATTCCCAGAGTTTTCTCCTGAGCCCTGAGATCACTTTTAAACTCCAAAGCCGTGCTCTCCACTGCCCACTTGACATCTCCACCCTAGTGTCCTCTAGACACATCCATGCCCCAAACAGACTGCACCTTTTTTTTTTTTTTTAAGATTTTATTTATTTATTTGACAGAGAGATAGAGAGCACAAGTAGGCAGAGAGGCAGGCGGAGGGAGAGGGAGAAGCAGGCTCTCCGCTGAGCAGGGAGCCCGACGTGGGGCTTGATCCCAGCACCCTGGGATCATGACCTGAGCGGAAGGCAGCCGCCCAACTGACTGAGCCACCCAGGCGCCTCCAGACTGCACCCTTAACTTCTCCCTCTACCCTTAGATGAAAGAACCACAGCCTGTGATCCGCTCGGGCGCCCCTTTCCCACCACATCTCCGCTCTGGGTCTGGGGGATTTCGGTGGGAAAGCCCTTCGGGTCTGTAACTAGAGAGTGTAATTGACCAGGACCGCTCTGTTGAGTTTGGCCTGGCCTGGGCGCGCAGGCTCCGCCCCCCCCCCCCCCCAGGGCCTGTCGCAGCCAATGACTGGGTGGCAGGGAGGGAGCTGCAGGGCTCTTCTTACTGCTGGCTGGGGCTGCGTACTGGCCTGCCACACCTCCTTTAGAATGCGGTGTGGTCCAGGGTGCTTTCACCCCTCCTTCTCTTCCTCGCTCTCCTCGGGTTGTGGTCAGACTCTACGGCCCCCCCCCGCATTTACTCACAGGCATCTCAACTCGTGACATTCTTGCCCGTTTGATCCCGTTTTTGCACTGAGGACCGGAGGCTAACGCACTATTATTTGAGCTCATTTTCTCCTCAGGGTCCTTGGCCTTGTAGTACCCTCTGTCTTGAATGTTTCTCATCAAGGCCAGACCCATCTCATCATTCAGGTCTCTGCTCAAATGCCATATCCCCAGACAGGCTTGCCCTGACCATTCTATCTAAAGAAGTACCCCCCTCACCTGTGGCCCCAGACCTTATCTATCACTTCACAGATTTTGATTCCTTCATAGCATTCTGAATTCTTTGTATTTTGTTGCGGACTGCCCTCCCTCAGCCATCAATTAGAAAGTGAGCTCCAGGGGTGCCTAAGTGGCTCAGTCAGTTAAGCCTCTGACTCTTGATCTCACGGTCCTGAGTTCAGACCTCATGTTGGGCTCCATGCTGGGCGTGAAGGCTACTTTATTTATTTATTTATTTTAAAGATTTTATTTATTTATTTGACAGAAAGAGATAGCGAGAGCAGGAACACAAGCAGGGGGCGTGGAAGAGGGAGAAGCAGGCTTCCCGTGGAGAAAGGAGCCCGATGCGGGGCTCGATTCCAGGACACTGGGATCATGACCTGAGCTGAAGGCAGACGCTTAATGACGGAGCCACCCAGGCACCGTGTGAAGTCTACTTGAAAAGAAAAAAAAAAAAAGCTCTTAAAAGGACAGGGATTTTGTCTGTCTTGTTTGCAACTGGGTTCCAGTGTTGCAAACAGTGCCTGGCGTACGGCAGGTTCTCAAAAATGATTTCTTGATTTGTTGTTCTCTCTCTTCTACTGCTGATGGTGCCACTTGCTTACCTTAGTTTTCACTTTATCAGAAAGTTGGTATTCCTTCTTAATTCCTCTCCTGGAGATTTTATCTCTTACATATTTTTCAATCCATCCCTCTCCATTTCTACAACTTCTTTTCTGTCTGTGTTTCTCACCAGGATCATGGCTGTAACCTCCTAACTTGTCTGCTTTGATAGATCTGTCTCTTGTACGTTTTTGAGAGTGATCCTTTAAAAATGTAAATACCACTGGTCAAGCCCTCTGGTGCCTGGCTTGGATCCTGATTTGAACAAAACAAATGTAAAAAGATACTTTGGGGTTCTTTTTAAATTTTGTTGAAAATATGGTGCATTCTCCTTAGCTTACTCTCTCAATAAAGTATTTTATGTCAAATTTATGAAACTCAGTTATTGACTATAGCAATGTTTTGATTGCCACAATGTGCAAAAGTATTGTCTTAGATATTTGGGACCACATGTGTAAAAGTATATAAAATTTTTACCTACACCCAAAACTTGAAAATAAAAAAAAAAGTAATACGTAATTTTATATTTACTTAGGTTTGTTTTTTTTTGGTGTAGTTGATACACAATGTTGTATTGGTTTCGGTTATACAATATAGTGATTTGACAATTCTGTACATTGCGCAATGCTTGCTATGATAGGTGTATTTGCCACCTGTCATCATACAAACTTATTACAGTGTTATCAACTGTATTTCTGATGTTGTGCTTTTCATCCCTGTGACTTATTTATTTTACAGCTGGAAGTTTGTATTTCTTAATATGTTTACTCAGTTTTTATACAATAAGTAATGATTCTTTGCAGTTAAAAAAAAAGACACTTTGGATATAACTGAGAAATTGAGCACAGATTCGGTATTACATATAATTAAGGCATTGTTAATTTTGTTGTGTATAACAATGCTGTTATAGTTATGTTAAAAAAAGTTTTTATCTGTTACAGATATGTATTGAAGATTTTATTGGTGAAATGATGTCTGCAGTTTGCTTCAAAATAATGCATGCCTTTGTTTCTCTTGTTGTTCTGGCTTGGTAATATCTCCTTTCTCTCTTGCCATTTCCCTCCTCCCCTTGGAGGGGAGGTTCTCCAGATGTTCCTACATATCCATTAGGAGCTTGCTCAAATACCACCTCTTTCATGCAGCCTTCCCTAATTGTTCCACTAGAAGTGATGTCTTTTTTCTGTGAACACCATGTGTTCTTAATTTCTGACAGTATGATTCTGACCCATTTTTCAGTTATTTGGATATGTATCTATCTCTGTTAGTCAGGATTCCTTTGGTTGTAAGTGACTCAATTTAACTGACTTTAGTGAAAAACTTTACCTATTGACTCACGAAACAGAAAATACCAAAGAGTAACCTAGATTTAGGCATAGTTGGATTCCGTGGCTCAAATTATGCCCTCAGGCTTGGTCTCTGTCTCTTTCCATTTCTTGGCTCTACTTTGCTGCTCATTGGCTTTACCCTCAGCCTAACTCTGTCCTGGTGGCAGCTTTCAGTTACATTATCCTTAAAACAAAAGAGAAAGAACATTCTTCTCTGCCTCTTATTCCAGCATAAAGTCCTATGATAGAGTCTTCTTGGCCTGGACTGGATCATGTGCCCATCTCTCAATGCACTCTGTCTGGGGGACATTTGGATACACTGGTTGGCCAGGCTTAAATCAGGTCACCACCCCTAGAGCTGAAGGATGGGACCAACTTCATTCAGGCCTCAGCAACTGAGAGGAATTCAGTGACTTGCTCATTAACCATTAGTGGCAATGTAATTATCTGGGCTAAAGGGCAGTGAGACAGAACAAGGTACTGATGAAATGAATTCCCTTCTCTCTTATTTCTTCCTTGCTAATCTTGCCCTCTCTGGAGTGGTCCATCTTTTCTGTTTTGTTAACTGCTTAACTCCATTATTACTCTTAGAATTTTTTAAAGCTTAATTTTTTATTGAGATATAATTGACATAACATTATATTCATTTTGGGTGTACAACATCCATTACTACTCTTAATTTTGTGTATCTGAATGAGTTCATCATAAACTGGACTATTGCCCTTCTTGGCAAAGCCATCCCAGATTCCAAAGGGAAATGTAATTTGGATTAAAGAACAATAGGGGATATTGTAGTGTGAACTGGCAGAACAAAAAAGCATCTGTTTGGGCATTTTGGAAAAGCTTACTTGAAAAGGAAGGGAGAAGTGCAAAAGGCTTCTAGGCAGAACGTTAGTTAGAGCTGTATGGTTGTTTTTTTCCTAGTTCCATGTTAGGCTCACTCTGCGTCATCAACTTTAGGACAGCTAGAAGAAGGATAGGATCAATGTAGCACTGAATGAGATCTCCCTCCCCAGTGGGCGCAGTGTGATGAGAGACCTAACAGCTTGGATCCATTTTGGAGGAAATCAGAAACAAGCTATGAAAGTAGCAGGGTATAAAATGCATGGGTTTTTGAGTCAGATGTACCTACATTCAAATTTCAGTGCAGTCACTTAGTAACTATTTGACTTTGGGTGTGTTAGCTTATCCCTCTGAGCCTCAGTATGTTAATTTGTGAAAGAAGGATGGTCATGAAGGGTCATTGAGATAATGTATATAAAGGGCTTGAAGATAGTAGGGGCGTGATAAATGTTTGCTTCTTTCCCTTCTTTGATAAATGAATATCTTCAATGACTCCTGTTGTTTGCACATTGAATCTTCAACACCTATCAGTGTTTTGGGTGTTCTCTATCTAGTGGTTCTCAGTTGTTTGGAGTGTAGAAGTACCCTAGTGATCTGGGGAGCATTTACAATCATCACTTTGCAAACATCATAGTAAAGTTTGGATCAGGCAAGAATTATTGGTGGATACTAAATCTAGAGGGTGGGTGGGATTTTGAGGAAGAGCAGGATATATATTTGCCTGGTCCTAAAGCATCTTGCAAGGGAGGAAATAAAACAGTAGGGATATTGAGAAAAATATGACATTACCTTTGATCAGGTGACCAAAATTAAAATGATTTGTGAGAGACAGATGGACATTGTGTGCCTCCAAAGGTGAGACCCTGAGAAGGAAACACCATCTATCTATGTGATATTCTGGCTGAGGATACAAAACCTCAGTCTAATCACAGGAAACATCAGACATACACAAAATGAGAAGCATTCTCTTATAAATTAAAAAAAAAAGTATGGGAAGGGCAGGGCTGCATTCTTCAAAAATGTCAATGTCATAAAAGATAAGGAAAGGCTATTGGAAATGTTCCAGATGAAAGAAAGCTAACAAGGCATTACAATTAAATGCAATGCCTGACTCTACAGTAGATCCAGTTCTGGAGGGGAAAATGACATAAAGAATGTTATGAGATCAATTGACAAAATTGGAATATGGATGGTGGACTAGACAAAAGTACTGTCAATGTGAATTTATGAAGTTGATAACTTCATATTGTGATTATCCCTATTCTTAGGAAAGATACCCTTAAGTATTGAGGGTAAAAGGCCATAACGTATGTAACTTACTCCAAAATGGTTCAGAAAAATAAATTTATACATACACCCACAGCTACACCCCCATCCATATATATAGTACATATACAGGAACATATACATATGGAGTGGGGAGGGAGGAGGACAGAGAGAGAAGAGAGAGAGAAAGAAGGAGAGAATAAAGCAAACGGGGTAAAATATTAGTAGTAGATGAATCTGGGTAAAGTATTTATGGGTATTTTTTGTACCCTTTTTACAACTTTGAGTAGATTTGAAATTATTTCCAAAGGGTTAAAACCAGGACATCATGCCCTTCTCTCCTTCCCTGCCCCCAGAGACCTGAGTTACTAGGGATGTTGGGGTGGTGGTAATGAAGAGATGTTCAGTGAAAAAATTTTCAAGGTGATTCTGATACCTTCCTAACCATGCCTTTCTGAAAGGAGGAAGCTGGATGCTGTGGTAAGAGTTACATTTGACATTTTAATACTTTAATTACAACACAAAGGGGGTAAAACGAAGAATCATAATTTTGCAGTCTTAAATGAAATGATATTTGTGACTGAGGACTAAAGGATCCAGGAAGGCAAGAGAGAACTAAGGCCTAATGGGTCAAGGAAAGCCTTTACATGGAAATTTTCACCCACATACCTAGGTGTGCAAGACATATTATCTTTCTAAAAATCTATTTAAACTTTATTTCAAGCTTCCATTCCAACCGGTTGGCAGGAAATCATTACTGGGGCTCTCCCTTCCCAGATTTTAGGAACAAGAACATCACTAATCCACACTAGGGGCCATGGAGCTGCCTGGTCCCAGCCTGGTTCCCTGTAGGTCTTGTTGGTGGCTTTGCTGACTCTCCACCATGGTCAGTACACAGGAAATCTTTGGCCAGTTTGGAAACCTTCGTGCCGGGGTGGGGGCCTCTTATAATCCCCCCTCTGAGGTCCTACCACCACTATCCTGGTGCACTGCCACATAGTGGTGTGTGAGCCCCTGTGACTCATGGGATCCCATTCCCAGTCTGGATCTCCTACCGTTTGAGGGACGGTCTCTCCTTTTCCTTCTTTAGAACCTTCAAAGTCACTTAGCAGCCACTGTGCCATCCTCCTGACCACCTGCCCACCCACCAGCATAACTTTTGCTGTGAATTTAGGATTTTACAAAGACAAGAGGGGGACACAGACTTAGCTTCCTGGTTGCTTGTTTGGAATTGGGTGTGAGGTGGAGGTGGGGACCACAGAAAAATGCAAATTAATATAAAAATATATAAATGAATGTCAAAAACTACCCTGACATAACGTTTTATCTCCTATGTACAGCCCAATTTAGAATTTAAAAATAAAAAAAAATATTCTCACCCATATGGGCAAACCAGGGGAAGTCCTGCCTGGTCTTTGGCAGCTGTTTTCTCACATGTAAAATCACTAAATTTCACATCTAAAAAGCCCAGAGTGGCCACAGGTGTGGGCCACCTCTCTCAGGGTCAGCACCCAATTAAAAAAAATATTTTGGTGTTCAGAATGAAAGGCTCAGAATAATTTTAGTCCACCAATTTTTTTTTCTGCTTAAGGACAATACTTTTAAAACTGGTGGCATGTTAGAAGAAAAATCTACAGGGTGTAGATGTTGAACTGATGCTGGGGGCATAAATGATTTCAAAATAATGAATGACTTACACCCACCGAAATGTCTGTCTAGCTTTTCTGATTCTGATGGTTTCACTGTCACATTAGTAGACACTGAAGGGCAGGTTCAATGTAAAAATCAAAGTTGAATTAATTCCTTGCTTTTGATCCAAGAGGCTAACAATGAATTCATAGAGCAGGGAGGGAACTTTCTGGTTTCTCCCAGTCTCTCAGGGGTGAAGAAGATGAGATCTTTCCACAGAGAAAATCCACAGTGGGCTGTCCTCCGTGGATTGACCACTCTGTTCACAAAACAAAGAATGGAGGGAAAGGTGACTTCTTTCATTGGAACTTCCCTGTACCCATTGTTTTACACGCATATCGTCCCATAATGCTTATGGCGGTCTCGGAAAGTAGAGATAATTACATGTCTTGATTTTGCAAATGGGAAAACCGAGGTCCAGAAACGTTGTATAGCTTTTCCAAGGTCGTGGAGCCTGTCCACTGCTAATTGCTTTGTTCAGTTACTCTTCTTCCCTTCATTGCCTCTCTCCCCGCCCCGGTTCTGATTGTCACAGACTTCCGGCTTTGAGTCAGTCTCAAAGCCAAAGTCCTAACCACTGAAGTCTTCTCTGGTGAGATGACCCTTATCAGTGGGCCTGGAAACAGGATGACTGGTTAGACCCATTCCTCGGGGTCTGATGACACTTTTTGGGGGGAATAGCCCAGTATTTAGGGGGAACAAAGAATTTCTGGCTGGGTGGAGTTTGGGCCATGCTGTGGGGGTTTGTGTTGTGTGTTTATGCAGTGACATCGACAGACGTGTGTAAGGGAGGTTGTTGAGAAGTGAGCATGCAGAGTAAATGGACTCATCCTCTTCATGCAGGCCGGGGGAGCTTGTTGGGGTGACAAGTGGCCTCCGTTGACAGTGTTCTCTTTCTCTAGATAAATTGGATCCACTTTGACTACTGTAGCAAGATCACAGGGTGGAAATGTGGTGATGTTTGCCTCAGGAATTTCCCTTGGGGTGGAGGAGAGAACAAATAAAATTCTTCCTTAAGAGCAGTGTTTTTGTTTGTTTGCTTTGCTTTGCTTTTAAAAATTTCGGCCCAAGTATAGTGAGAAAACCATGAGATTTTAAGTCAGATCCAGATTCAAGTCCAGGAAAGCCTCGTCATCCCTACGGGGACACGTAGAGTTTGGGAACTTGTCCAAGGTTCCCCAGCTGTTGAGAGGCGGAGTTCAAGTTGAATCCACTTGTTCTGACTCCAAGGCAGTGTCCTGTCTAGAGCAGAGACTTGGCCAATCCCCAAACACATGAGGCATTTGTCCTGTACCTTCGGGACATTGTCCAGCTGTGCTCACCTATATGCTAGGACACAGGTGGAATTTAATGAAGCGCTGATGAAGGCAGTGAGTTGGGGTCTTGGTGCTGCCCCGCACCAGCCTTGGCCCTCTTTTCCTCCCCGCTTAGGATATGGGAAAGCAGTTTATCAAAACTTATGTTTGGAGGAGAAAGTTGCTGATAGCATCTCTGGGTCTGGCGAGTTGGGAAACACATACCATATGAAATGTTAAAAAATCAGGACTTTAAAAATATCTTCTTCCTTTTGATGAACTTTTACTGACTGCCTACCATGTGCAGCGATCCATCGAGGTCCAAACTGTGGAGTGAGATGGGGGGGTCCTGCAGAGAACCCGCCGTGTGCTGGGAGCATGGCAGATGCTACCTCCTTCAGTCCTCAGAGTGGGTCCAAACGGTAGATCCCGTTGTTTCTAATTCACAGATGAGTAGACTGAGGCTCCAAGGGGTAACTGACTTGGGCCTACCAGGCTTTTCAAAAAGCAAGAGCAGAAGCTGTTTCTGGAAGGAGCTGAGCCTTTTGAAGGATTCTTAAGAGTACGGAGACAGATGTTCTTTGGCTTGAGTGAAAAAACCACAGAAGGCTGCAAACTTGTCCAAAATAAAGTTTCAGGAAGTTGGCTGCCTTGTCCACTGGGCTTCCTGGAGCTTCTGTGTGTGAGCCAGTCCCCAAACTGAGGCACTTACATTCATTGACCTGCCTACCTTTTTTTTTTTCCAAACATGATGGTTCCTCAGGGACCCCAGAGTCTTAAATTCCCTTGGCTGGCACAAGGTGTGCTGGGCACGCACACAGCTTGTTAACTGAGAATTTACTAGGGGTGTGCCCTCGCCCTCGTCCCTCTGCACACCAGCCATCCCCAGGTCATGCCACATGCGGGGGCTCAGCTCTCATGGGTGAGAAGGGAAGCACGTGGAAAATGTGTTGGTGAGAGACTCATTGTCAGGCTTTGTGTTTTGAAGAGGCAGGTTACCAGACAAGACAAGGGCTGATATTGATCCCAGATTCAATGTAGACTCCATTTCGCCCACAGTTTGGAATGCCTATGATGGGCCAGCCCTTGTGCTAGCATATGAGTTAATTCTGAGAAGTAGGTTTTATTATTCCCATTATATAGATGAGGACACATAGATTTTAAGTGTTAAGGAACTTTCTGGAGGTCCTCCAGCTGGTAGGAGGCAGAGAGAAAGTTTGAATTCAGAGGCACTTGTCCTGTATCTTTGGGGCACTTGTTACTTCATCTGCTGCCTCTGGAAACTCTGCTCAGGGGCCTGGTGTCTTTGAATTTGCCCATCTGGCTCCTTGGAGATCGTCCAACTTGCCTGAGCAGGTAGATGGAATGGGCAGCATGTAACCTGCTGTACCCATCCCCATGGCTGCAGAACAGCCCCGGTGAGAGCTGGTCTCTGCTTGTCCCTCACAGGGGCATTGTCAGAATGCAGTTGAGTCTATGGGTTCTGCTCCAGACACAGAAGGTGGCCAAGCAAAGTCAGAGAGCATCAGACAGAGCTTCGCTGGTATGTTGATGGTCAGGAGCAGCCCCCGCGCTGGGGCTCTAGCCTCATCAGGAGCCTGTGCTGGGCTCGGGCAATTGAGTGGCATGTGAACTTGAGTGGCATCATCTGTCCTGCTGCCCTGGAGAGAGCCACTGCCTCGTCTATGTCATGATTATATTATAAATTGATAACAATAGTAATAGTAATACTAATAGTAATGATAATAATAAAACCACTCAGAATGATTACCAGGTGCCAAGCATCTTAGAAATATTAACTCATTTTAATCCTCACAACACTTTAAAGTAGGTGCAATTATGATCTCTTTTATAGATGAGATACTGAGGCACAGAGATGTCACATAATTTGCCCACGATCACACAGTACCTGAGGGAGCTGGGACTTGAGTTTAGGGAGTTGGTTTCTGGCACATCATTGAGGCGGATATAAGTCTTCATTGAGGCTCCACTGTCCTTCAGGCACCTGTCCAGGCCTGGAACAGAAGCAAAGCAGACACAGATAGCCACGGCAGGTGGTGGTAGTGCTGACACTCAAAACGTTGCTGTTCCTCTTTCTCATTTGCTTGTTTTCCTCTGTGACCTGTCTTTTCTCTAACTTCTCTAAATTCTTAAAGATTTTATTTATTTATTTATTTGAGAGAGAGAGTGTGAGAGAGAGAGAAGCAGGGGGAGGGGCAGAGGGAGAGGGAGAAGCAGGCTCCCCACCGAGCAGGGAGCCCAATGCAGGACTCGATCCCAGGCCCCTGGGATCATTCTCTGAGCTGAAGTCAGACGCTTAACTGACTGAGCCACTTAGGCGCCCCACTTCTTTAAATTCTTATGTTTACTTTTTCTTTGTCCTCATTCTTTCCTCAGTTCTGCCTGGGCACATGGTAGCTAGCCATCAAACTTGGGCTGGGTGGCTTGTGTATGAGTTCCTGGAAGTCAGGAATGATATGCCCGATAATCCCAGCAGCTGCACAAAGCCCGATGCATAAAATATGCTTGTAGACGGAGAGATGGATGGATGGACAGATGGACTGATGAATTTCAGCCCTGCTATTCAGTGATCAACTTCAAAATGACCTTTCCTGGGTGAGTGAGGGGATGGGGACTGGCTAAAAGAAGGTAGAGACAAAGCAAGAAGGTGAAGCCAGAGACTGGGCTGGAAGTAGAAAGAATGGCAGCACTTACTGATTTGCAGTTCATAAATCATTTTTATATACATTGTCATATTTAATTCTCACAATAGCACATATTAGAGGTAGAGCAGGTGCTGTGAGTTCCATTGTACAGATGAGGAAACTGAGGCCAGGAGGAGCAGTGACTTGCCCAAGGTCACATTACTGTGTATTCAGTGGTTCTTTCACTACTCCATGGGACTGACCCAGAGTAGGGCAGGGGAGCCAGCCGAGCAGCTGAGCAGTGCCAGAAGCCAGCTGAGCCTGAGTGGAGAGGAGGAATTCCTTGGCAAGGCTGGTAGAGATGTTGGCAGAGAGAACTGGCTGCTTGTGGGAGAAATACAGCCCCTGAGGAGTTGGCTGCCATACGCCCCAGTGCTCGTGCTCTGGAGAAAGGGAAGCTAGGGTGTGGATGTCCAAGGCTTTGCCTCCAGACAGCTGGCTCTGCAGTCCCTCTCCTGGGCCTTCCACTCTAGTCACCTGGCAGGACAGTCAGACTGCCAGGCCCTCACTGGGCGCCCCTTCTCCGTAACTCCAAACAGGATGTCTACACCAGGCTTTTGGAAAACTCCATTAAACAAGCTGCTTATCCCTTATTTCCACTTGTGTGACAGCTGGGAGATGTCTGGTTGTTCAAGTTCAGATGCTCAGGTGTCTGAGCTGGGTTCTCCATGGGAACCCTACCTCATGTCAAGTGGCAAAACACGTTGGAACTAGTTTGGGCAATTCTTGTGAAATGTCTTTTGATTTCTTTCCCTCATCTTCTTCCCTGTGAATCACTCTGGGTCAGACTTTTACCAGCGTTTGCCTCCTGAATGGTTTCCCTTCTTCTAAGCCTGGTCCTCCCGTCCCCCTCTACAACTGTCACAAAGCACAGAGATGATTGTGTCCTGTCTCTGCCTCAGTGTTTTCTGTATCCTGATGTCCCTCCTAAAGGATTGCTCACCATAGTCTACCAGGCCCCTTGTGAATGTGATCCAGCCTCTCCTCTCCCATCCGCACGTATCTAACTCTGGGCCCACAGCAGTATGAGCCACTTCTCTCCCAAGCTTGCCACCCGTTGTCCTGTGTCCATGCTCTCGTTTCTGCGGGGGTGTTCCTTGTCCGCTTCCTCTGTATCCTTCAGGGCTCATTGCAAATGTACCATCCTTGGTGAAGCTTTTCACACCCTTTACTTCCTGGCAGGCAGACAAATAGCCTTTCCTCCTCCATTTCCATAGCATTCATAATATTTCCAGTGTTATATTTAAAATAATGCATTTTAGTCATTTGCTTGCGTCTGGCTCCCATGATTTTCTCAGGGGCAGGAGAGGGGGCCCGTTCAGCTCCGTTCCCAGCCAGCACAAACCACGGCTCCATCTGATGACTGTTTCGTAAATGATGACCATGAAGCCGGATGCCAGTGGGGCACTCCCCTGCAGCTGCATTCTCTTTCCTTCTTTTCAAGGGCAGCGCAATGTCAAGGAACCCAGAGAACTGAGACTATTTCAGTAGATGAAGGTATGTGTGTATGTGTGTATGCTTGTGCATGCACGTGTGCACACAATACTTTCTGAGATTTGGGTTTCAGGACCCTGCGATTCTACTTATGTTACTGTCTTAGGAGCTCATGGCTCTCTTAGTGCAAAGCTCCAGATGCCATTTATCAAACGCTTCTTATGTGCCACTCACTGAAAAACAGGTTTCAAGCACTGCCCATGGTGACTCCAGGGAACAGCTATTATGCTCATTCGACAGATGAGGAAACTGAGGCCCAGGGAAATTAGATAACTTGGCAAAGGTCACAGAGGTAGTATGTGGTAGTCCAGGGTTCATAGGCTGGCCTCACCTGGAAGCTTGAGCAAAATGCAGATTCGCAGGTCTGCACCAGCCTCACTGAATCAGAAACTCTGGACAGGAGGGCTTAGGAATGATCTTTTAATAAGCTCTCCAAGTAGTTCTTTTTTTAAAAGATTTTATTTATTTATTTGACAGACATAGCGAGAAAGGGAACACAAGCAGGGGGAGTGAGAGACGCAGGTTTCCCGCTGAGCAGGGAGCCCAAGGAGCCTGACGCGGGGCTTGATCCCAGGACCCTGGGATCATGACCTGAGCTAAAGGCAGACACTTAACGACTGAGCCACCCAGGCGCCCCTTTCCAGGTAGTTCTGATGCACACTCAAGTTTAAGAACTTTGAGTATGGTCTAGCTATATTCAAACAGAGCTCCATGCATCTCCAAGGCCCTTCCTCATTCTCCTGCTTCCTTAGTGAGAAGGGGGAAGGGTGTGGGGCAAGACACCCTGACACAGAAATAAATCTGAGCAGTTTATTTTGGTGTCTTCCATCTGAGTGGTCTTGAGTCCCATGAACTCATTAATGCTCTTAAAGCTTTGCAAGGTGACCTCAGCCACCTTGGGGTCATGCTCTGGGCTCTCACCAACCTCTGGTACCTCTTGTTACCAAGGTGGATGATTTCTAAAGCAGAGAGACTTGGGTTTCATAGCTCTTCTGGGAATAGGTTGGCAATGGGAAGAGGTTCAGTGTTTCAGCCACTTTAGATTGGCTGCTTTCAATAGAGTCCTAAGGAGAAAGGGGAGTTGTTTCTTTGATTTTTTTGCTAGTCAGATTTCAGGATGTGCCTTTGACTTTCCGGGGCAGCCATGATCTCCTGAGAGGATTTCCTTGGCAGGAAAGGCCTTCTTGGAAGCATAGATTTGATTGTAAGGTCCTAGAGCCCTCTCTAGGACAGACCTTCTTAGAAGTAGACAACTGCTTCTAGCCCGGCTCTCTGAGGTCTCTTCTGCCTTCCTCTTGCTCACCTGTCCGCGTGCAACACACACGTGCATAGGTACCTGTTCCCATGTGCACACACACACACACACGTGCACAACACACTCACACACCGCATTCACCCCCTCTGGATGGATTTCCCCAAGTTGGTGCTGTCTCTGATGAATAGTAGAGCAAAAGTCAGGATCTTTCTCTCTTAGTCATCTGCCTAGAAAATAGCATTTATTTATTGCTTTTGGCATATGGTGATACCAGTGAAGGAAGCCATTGGATTTCTTGGTTTCATTTGAAAGTGTCTTCTCATGAATACATGCAGAGGACCCGTTTCCTGGACCTGTCGGTACAAGTGAGGTCGCAGTAGCAAATGCCCCTGGCTTTTATCCCCACCTGCATGACGCAGGACTTCAAGCCTCCCCAGAGTCTCACTGTTGTTTCTGGAGATGTCCATGAAAGAGTGTCAGGTGTACACAACCACTTTTTTGTTCTCTTTCCAGTACAACAGTAATGACAACAGTGACTCACACTCACATGCGTTCTTGGAGTCGAGTCCAGCCCAGATCCTCAGATATGGTCTCATTTCCTTGTTTCACTGGTGCACAAGGCCCTCTGTGGTTCCCCTGTCCCTGGCCTGCCTTATCCCCTTTCCCTTATTCCCGTACACTTTCTAAGTAGTGAGCTACCTGAGATTTCCAAATGCATCATGCTAATCCCTCTCCGCAGGATGGTGTTCTTAGGCTTGTATGCTTGGGAATATTTTTCATCTGCTTTCAAAGACCAGCCACCACGTCATCCTGATCCACCGACCCCCTTTCCTGAGAGCAGACACTGGCTCTCCTGGGTGCTCCTGTGCAGCATTGTGTTTACCACGCAGCATTGCCTTTAATTATTTATACTTCATTTCCTACGTCTGTGACCTCGGTGTCCAGTTCAACACCTGGCACATCGCTTGTGCCAGAAATGTTTGTTTGAATGACATCGAAACCATCCTTCCCTCAGTCCTGCAAGTGAGCCAGAGCAGAAATGATGGGCTCTATTTTGTAGATGTGGAAACTGAGGTTTAGAGAGACGGCTCGAGAGATAAACAGTGGGTCTTCTAGCTGATACCTGATGGAGGCGGGTCACAGGTTCTTCCTGCCTAACGGCGAAGGCCTCTGCTCTTGCTCTTGAGCTGAGCTGCCTCCTGGCCTTCCCTGAGTCCTTTCTTTCCCCAGCTGCATAAACTCAGTTGTCTTTTAGAAGTCATCAGGACCCATTGGAAATCCATCATTTTAAGAGAGATGAGAAAATACTGAAAACAACAGCCCATTATAAGCTGATTCTCGTTCCAAGTCTGGGGTTTCATTCATTACAGAATATTTGCATGAAGAATGGCAGCTGTGTTCTCTGGAAGTCTGGGTAACGCTGATCAGTCATCATGGGGTTTCAATAAAGGCCACTTTGGCTGTGGATGGCATAGAAAGGCTATTTACAGAAACAGTAAAAAAGGGTCTTGTTATAAGGTCACCAATAAGATGGCCCTAAGCATTGTGTTTAAATAAGATTTTGAAGTCTGGATTTACTAGGTTTTAGGAAATGTGAATTCTACTTCTGGAGATGACCTTAAATTTTCACTGAACAACCTATTCATAGGTTATTGCAAACATTAAATATCATTCCGTCTAAGTTGTATCTTCTCTCATCAAGATGGTTGCAATAGCCCTGGTTGCCCCTGCCACCCCAAACCCACTCCCCATACAACCAAAGATTGACAGAACAATCTTTGAAAAGCTCAATTCTGAATTTGCCTTACCCATTCTTAAAGTCCTCTGATGTCTTCCCATCCAACGTTCTACTCAAAGTGTGGTCCCTGGACAGGTACCCGTTTGTTATCAGTAAGCCATGACAAATGACACAAATTGAGAGCAAGCATTTAAAAACTTTTATAGTACCTGGCAGAATAATTTTATGTCTGTTTAGTAGTGAAAAAAATGGGGCTTGTATTTTATATGTCTTTCAATTGTTAATTTTCTGGTAGTACACTTCTATTGGTTTTTATAAAAGTATCAGCACATGACATACTGGAAATAGTTTGAGCAGCACTGGCCTGCTAGGCCTGAATGCTCTGGCCCTGCCTGCCTTTCTAGATTTGGTTTTTGGTCCTCTCACATCCTCCTGTGGCCTCCCCGCATGCATTGTCCCTCCATGTGGAGTTTTGCGAACTCTGTTCCTGCTGCTTAGAATGCCTCTTCCCTGCCTGTCCTCACAATGGACTTATTTCTGCTTGTCCTTCTGGTCTCAGTTCACACATCAATTTCCCGAAGAGGTCTTTTTTCTTTTTCCCACCAGACTAACTAGTTATATGCTCTCGTTGCCCCTGGTTCTTCTTAGTACTCTACAAAACCATCGTCAAATAATTAATTGTACAATTTGTTGTTTAGAGCCTATTTTTCCCTGAGAATATGTTCCATGAGGGAAGGGGCTGTGCCTGCTTTTTTGTTTGTGCCCTATAATTGTGAGATATTGCACAGTGCCAGGCACAGAGTAGATACTCAGTAAACAGTTACTGAATATATGAATGAAGAATCAGTGGGAAAATGTGCTTGGTACATGGTTTGTGTGATTGTATTAGCTGTAATTTTAAAACAAGAGAGCAGTTGCCCAAGAGTAGGCAAGTCAGAGAGGAGGGGACACAGGTGATCTGTATAACACAGAATTAGATTGTCACCCCTGAATAATTGGCAGTTGCCTAAAAGATTCATAATCCCTAAGTATCCACTTTATAGGGAAGCACAAAATGGAATTATCCCTGGAGACATTAGCCATCAATTGGGTTGACTTTACAACCCTGGGGCTGAGATCTGAATGATATAAGCAATCAGATGGGGTCTCAACTAAAAGAACTTCACCTTGGCTGGAGTGCAGAGAGGGAGGGATGAGGGACACACCTGGAGAGATGACTATGACCAACCTTTGTGAGAAATCACAAGGAGTTTGGACTTTATTTTAACAGCAAGGGGAGCTGCAAAATTTTAAGGAGGGGTGGGGTAGAGAACAGAGAATGGAGAAAGGGCAAGAGGTTATAAATATTTCAATTATGCCTTTCTTATTTGTGGGTGGATGGTTTAGTATGTATATTGTCTTCCTCTGAGCCAGGCAACTTCTCTGTGCAGGTGCTGGGGAGAGAGCATTTCACTGACATGGAAGAAATTTGAGGCTGGAGAGCAGTTAGGAGCCTGCTAGGTGGTCCCAAGAGGGAGTATGGCATTGGAACAGGAAACCAGGAACATCCTGGCAGTGGTGGGCTGGAAAGAGGCAGGCAGATGAGAGGTAGAACTGACAGCTGTTGGTGATGGATTTGATGTGGAAGGTAAAGGAAAAGGAAGGAAGTATGATGGATCCCCAGGTGCCTGGTCTGGAAAACTGGGTAGATGAGTCAGCTTTTCCATGAGCTGAAGCTTCAGGCTGCTTTTTCTATGTTTAGATTGGGCCAACCCAGCTTCAGATGTGCAGGCAGAGGTGGGTTGGAAGAGGGCCTAAGGGGCTTAGTCCTGGGCTGCCTGACTTCCGCCTACGTCTGCTTGGACTGTGGACATGCTAGCTGCAGGTGAGCGAATGCCAACTCTATCCAGCTGTGAGAGGTTAGGAACTGCAGAGGCTGGGGAACAGAAATAGGCTGCTGGGGAATCTGCTACTACAGTTTAAAGAATTCAGCATTATCCGCGTGCGCGCGCGCGTGTGTGTGTGCTGATAATCCGTCATTTTCTTTATCTGCATCATGCTTCACTAAAGCACTTGATTTAATCCGGCTTGACTTGTACAAATGTCACCATCTGGCACTAGATCATGCGCCTTTTCAATCAAAAGGAGCGGAATGATTCCATTCAGAAATGCAAGTCCATGACTGGACGCCTTCATGGTGTGTTACAGCCAAGAACTTTGTAATCAGCCTTTGAGGTGTTTTTTAAGTAAAAAGCTTATTTGGATTGCAAGAAAAGGTCTCACAGTTTCAGGGGCTGTACTCTGCCCGAATCACTAAAACAAACCCCAGGCAGCTGGCCATGCTTATGGAGGGACTTGGGGCATGCTGCTTTGGAGATGGGTTGTAAGAGGATGTGGCTATAGCATTATCATTTGTATTCATCATCCTTGGGCATTTTGTTAATAGCTCTCATGGCACTGGGCAGGGAGCGCTGACATGGTTTAGTAGGAAGTGCATTAAGCAGGGGCGTTAAAGCCTCCAGTAGGGTCTCTCAAAGTGTGGTCTGTGGACCATTCATACCAGCATCGACTGGGAAGGGGGCTGGGATTCTGAGTCAGTTGGTCTGAGATGGACCTCGGAAACGCTACTTTTATTTTTATTATTTATTTATTTATTTATTTATTTTTAAAGATTTTATTTATTTATATGACAGAGAGACACAGCGAGAGAGGGAACACAAGCAGGGGGAGCGGGACAGGGAGAAGCAGGCTTCCTGCGGAGCAGGGAGCCCAATGCGGGGCTCCATCCCAGGACCCTGGGACCATGACCTGAGCCGAAGGCAGACGCGTAACGACTGAGCCACCCAGGCGCCCCGGAAACTCTACTTTTAACAGGTGATTCTGACACACAGATAACTGGAGAATCACTTCAAAAAGCCCATGTTTTTGAGTCAGACAGACCCTGGCTCCAGCTCTGCTCCTTCTTGGCTGTGTGTGTGACCCAGGGTTACCACTGACTCTTGGCCTTCATCTATAAAATGGAGATAGTAGCAGTGTCTACCCCACAGATCAGTAGTTGAAAGGATTCAATGAAGTATTGAACACAGACATTGGCAGGTGAGTGCCAGTAAATGGGAGCTGTTGTGTCATTATTCAGCTTCTGCCAGGCTAGCTGACCTTGGGCAGCTCATATGTCTTACTACAATGCTATAGAGTTGAAGATGCGGTGCGTACGGTGAAGTGGTAGTAAATGCTCATTTGACTTAAGTACACCTTCATTTTTTCCTCTCTTTTAATTTGAAATTCTTCAAGCTTATATTTGCATATGCATTCTTTATTAAACACTGCCTTACTGCATGCATTTATCTGGTGCACTGTTTAGGACTGTATACGTAAGACCAAAGAGACTGTACTTTACAATTGACTTAAGGGATTTTTAAAGGCAATCCTTGAGCACATGTGATTTTTGCTTTCTGAGCTAACTTTAGAACCTCACCCCCACAGAAGGTGGGACACCACTACTATCTTAAGACACAATGATTGACTTATTTTTGTGCCTTTGACTTTTTTTTTTATCTGCAAGTTGGAAATAATCTCATGGATTGTTGGCTGGATACATGAGAGAGCAGTTGTGAAAGGTACTTAGTTCTTAAAAAGAAAAAGTTTTAAATTACTCCAAAGTAGAATTGACAAAAATAGTCACCAGTGTGGTAGGATGGCCCTTTAAGAGCAACTCCAAGAAACTGGGATTTTCTGTCCCATATCTGATTCTGTTCCGTAGCATCCCTGTTAATAGTTTGTTCAGACCCAGCTTAGACACTTCCAGTGATGGAGGGGAACTTCCTATCCCCCATGGCGGCCACTTTCTTCCAGACATCTTTGACTATTGGACATCTTTTTTTAATAATATTTTATAAAACATTTGACTCCCAAGAGCTCTCATCCATTAGCACTTAGAACATATATCCAGCCCCTCTTTTGTATGACAGCTGCATGTATTTGAAGACTATGGATGCTTCTCTTCCTTACCATAAACAACTCTGCTGAGACTCCCACCTAATATGTCTCATGTCTGTTCTTCACATATGCAGTAGCATTTATGTACAAGGCACAAAAACAAAAGGAAGCTTTTCATAAAGTTTTTCTTCTCCAAGTATTCTGTTTTCCAAGTGTTGGTGACATTCTGCCCATCAGTGTGGTTAGAAGTTAATTATGGCGCCACACCTGGGCCAGAGAGTATTGCTGCAGCAGAGGGTCCTGGCATGTCTATTTGATGACAGGTATTAAAGTTGTTTGCAAGGGTTGACTTTTTCCTTTTATAAATCTTACCTGTCCTTCAGGTCTGGGTAGATCTTACCTTCTCTGGAGGTCTTTTGTCAGTCTGTTGTGTCCTCTGGCTTTTTACCTCTGTAATTCACTGGGTAGGCTTTCTTCCAGGTTCTAAAAATCCCTTCTGGGGCTGAACCAAGCTGTTGTTTCAATTTTACATGTTTTCATTCCCCATATGTTTATTTCTCAACTTCCCGCTACATCATAAGCTCATTTAAGGCCAGGACTCTGGCTTGTGCATATAAGTATTTCTAGTCCAGTGATTTTTCACACTCTTGGTGTTCAATGACTATGATATTGATTTGAAGAGGATTTGGTCTTCCCTTCAATACTAAATTCTCTCCCTTGGGGACCTCAGCCGTTTGTTTCTGAGCAGTGGTTTCTGTATGGAGTCCTTCATTGTCTATATCAAACTCAAGACTCATATGTCCCATTGCCAACTGGATCTATTTATACACCCCATAGGAATGTCAAATACAACATGTACAGTACTAACTAGTTACCTTTTATACCCTCCCAACCCGGGCCACCCAAGCCTGCTCTGAATGGCAACGTGCCTTACTTCAACAAACAGCCAGTGCTTGCCCATGCCCACATAATATATTCAGTTATTGAACTGAGTCAAATCACCTTTGGAAATGTCTGTGAAATCCATTCCCTCTTCTCTATCCCCACTGTCATGCCTCCCTGAAGGCCAGCACTACTACCATGTAAGGACACATTCCTTTTCTTGGGCTCTCTTTTTTGCTACTTGCCATGAGCTCAGTCCCATCAATCTTCACTCTTGGTTTCTTCAAGTCATGTCTTTCCCAAAAGCCACCTGTGAACTCTTAATAATTTTGGAAATCCTGGGTTCAGTGGTATTCAGACATAAGCATGGATGGGAATCTTGTGTGTGGGGGAGAGCTTGTTTAAAATGCAGATTCTTGGGACTCCCCTCCCCCCGACATTCTGATCCAGAAGGTCTGGGTTGATCTGGGAATGTGCAAGCTTCTTGGGCGATTCCAGTGCAGGAAGTGGGATGATGATACACTGAAAAATATTTGCCCTCTCCCATTTATAACATTTTTATCCACAGAGTCTTCTAATTCATGTGATGTTTCTTAATCCATGGATTTATGGAAACAAATGTTAGCTTTGGAGAACTAGGTATAAAATACCTATACTCAGTCAGGTCTAAGAAAGTGTCCAGATGTTGGTTAATGGTTTTCGATATTCATGTGACAATCAGAGAGGAACCTTAAAATTGACATGGCCTTCATGATGCCTCCTTCTAAAAGGTTTAGCGGGGCACCTGGGTGGTGCAATTGGTTAAACGTCGACTCTTGGTTTTGGCTTGGGTCATGATCTCAGGGTAGTGATCGAGCCCGGTGTTGGGCTCTGCGCTGAGTGTGGAGTCTGTTTCAGACTCTCTCTCCCACTGCCCCTCCCCATCATGCCTGCTATCTCTAAAATAAATAAATGCATCTTTAAATAAGATAAAGTTTTTGGTTTAGCACTATTGTCAAACTTCCTCTCTTCTGAAGTCCTATAGCATCTTGTACCTCTTTCATGATACCAACATCTTTAAAAAAATCATTACATTCTCCATGTGTATTTGTAGAATGAAAGAATGCAATGTCTCTTCACTTTTGAAGAGTCCAAGTCTTTAGCTTAGGTCTGTTTAGTGGGTGACTGGGCAATGAAACCATGTGAGCCCCATCTTTGAGGATCCCCAGGAAAACATCACTTCCAGGGAGTATGTTTCATGTATGGATGGGAAGAGAGTTTTCTAGTCACATATATTTTAGAAACACTATATTCATCAGGTTTCTTTATAGCAGAACATCATGAGCCTTTAACATGCCAAAGTGCCCTGCATGTCTCTGGGATGGGGAGGTTGTTTGCAGGGTTAGCCAGCATTATCTGACAAAACACTTTCCTGTGTGGAATATCTTGCTGCTATTCCATAGAATGCCCATTGGAAAAACAGTGCTTCAGACTGAGGGAGCTGGTGATTAGGTGAAAATACTAAATACCCACAAAGGAGAAAGGAACTAAAGTGGATTCCATTTTCCATGTTCAATATCAGGGCTCACAGACACCTGCTATCAGAATGCTACTTCAGTGCAGCACCAGCCAGATCAGGGCAATTGGTTCTGGAACACTGAGAGTGCTCTGGAGGCCAGATTTCATGTGTGAGTTTGGCGGCATGGCCTTCAGGTATACCGAAAGCTTTAAGACCAGCCTGGTCTCTTGCCTTGTTTCTTGTTATCTAGCACTATTGCTTGTCCCAGGCCCAGTGACTGGGTCCCCAACTGCCTCTGTGCTCCCTCCTTGGGCCTTATGTGGCCACTTTTCCATGTCATTGTCCTTTCTCTTCCCCCACCTCTGCACAAAGGAAGAACACAGCACTCACTCATTCATTCCACAAATTGTGGGGGTTCTGCCTTCATACCCTGCCTTTAAGCCTCTTCCTCCTACATTTCCATCACTTGTCAGAAGGCAAAAGGAACTTGCTGAGAGCAGGAGCGTGATGTTATCTTGTTTTTATAAAGGGAGTGTGTCTCATAGTAACTTTTGTAAAATCTGTCTCCTTGGAAACCCACTGACACATAAATCTTCATTTTGAAAGGCTTTTGAGACATGCTTCATTCTATCACTAGTTCTGAAACTCTTATGTCTAAGTGTCCTTCCTGATCAGGAATATTGATACTTTCTTGTCCTCTTAGGTCTGTAGAGCCCAGATTTCATGGTTTCTTCCTGGGAAAGAAGGTGATCAAGAAGACTAGCACTGATTTAGTCCTAAAAGCTCCATAGACTTTGCTCTTCACAACTACTCTCAAAAGCTGGTATCATTATCCCCTACGTGTCCATGAAGAGGAACTAAAATTAGATAGATGACATCCCCCAGGAAAGAGGCAGGATTTGAACCTGCTGACTCTTATCACCCGCTGTTTCGTCCTTAGAAGGAGTCTTCCAGGCCCCACTATCACCACCTCTCACCTCGACCACAATGTTCTTGAAGACCCCAGGTTCCTTCAGATCTGTGTGATGGTTGGGACTCTATTTTATTATTTCTAGTGTGCACTTTAAACCATTTTAAGTCCACCAGCACCATTTCCCATGACGTGGGTCAAGGAAGGTGTGGATCATTAACAACCATAGATAATTTCCATATCCCATTTTAAACTAGTGTCACGAGCTTCCTCCTCCTCAAAAACATCACCCCAGACAGGTGAACTATGAGGGCTCAAAGACTAATCTGAGTGATCTCCATGCCCCTTGCCTTGTGGACAGTGTGTGCGAATCAGCAGAGGAAGACAGGCACTGCCCGGTGTGGAGCCACAACTTCCCATGTTCATTTGTAGAAAGCTCTTTGTCTCAGAGCCATTTCCATAAGAGATACATCATGCATATGTTCATTGTGCAAGTGTATAATGCCTGTGTGATCCAGGTAAGCCTCATTCTTCCTCCTCCTAACGTTCCCCCTTTCCACCTCAATTGCCCAAGGGATGGTCTCTCCACAGTTGTCCCCCAGGAGTAACTCATTTGTATCAGGCACTTTGGAAAGCCAAGACCCCGAGTTATCCATCACCATCTTCCAGACACTCATCTCCATATGGCTCTTATATGCTTTAACTGGACTCAGTGTCTCTCTTCTCCCTGTTCCCTTCAACCTTCCACAGGGCCCAATGGAACCCTCATTCTCCTATTCGTAAAAATCCCCTGTGTCCTCACTCTTTCTCTGAGTGGTTGGCCACTTTACCTTTTTGCTCCACCTAGAACTGGGCTGTCTTCAGAGGACATGACTTCCCTGGGGTGTTTTATTCTCCCATGCCCCACCAGGCCCAGAGGTGTGTACTGAACTTCTTCCTCTTTGTTGCTGCTTCTGGCCACTGTTCTTGCCTCCTCCTGAGAAGCCCCCAGGTCTTAGGAAATTCCTGCCTCAGTCTGTACTACCCACGACTCCTTGTTGTAATCTTCTGTAAACCATCTCCAGTCAGTCCTTGAAGACTTTTTTTTTTTAGGGAACAGTTGAATATTCATTTTATTTTGCATTTCGTAGCTTATAAAACCTTCGTGTTGTGTCTCAATCCTTATCAGAGCCCTCTAGGTAGGATCATCCCTAGTTTACTGATTTAAAAGCAAAGATACTGAGAGAAAATGATTTACAGCAGATTACAGAAATAATAAGTTAAATAGTGGAACTTCGAATTCAAGCCTTCTGTCTGAAGAGCCAGTATGCCTTATGAGACCCAGGGGGCTCTTCCAGTAGGTTGAATGCCTGATCTTTCTATTCATCCGTGTCCCCTCACTGTTAAACATAAGTGAAACACAGAGTCCTTGAAATAAGTACTTGTCTTCCTTCTGCACTTCTGTTGTTCATTGTGGGTGAAAGCTGTGATAGAGGGTGAGTGGAGAGGGTGTATGAACTAACTTAGAACAACTTGCCAAGGAAGAGATTTTTGAAAACCACAGGTTTAGATCTGCCTTAATTGCCATGTCATTACTTTAGTTACTATTTATTAAAATGGCATCGTGTTATCTCTGATAATCTGACAAACTATTTGTAACCCCAAATCCGGGATGATTCCCCAAATTCTTCATTTTTTTTTGCAAATATAATAGAGGAATATTCTTTTGTGAATGTTGGATCTACAAATTCTCTGTTATTCTTTTCTTTTTTAAAAAAATTGTTATTGTTTATTATTATTTTTTATTTTCTTAAAGACTTTTATATCTGGTCTACTACTCTGGTCACAATTTTTAGTGGTTCTGATATACAAGTGGATGATCCTCCTAACATCTTGCTCTTTCTATTAATTTATTTCCTCACCTTGAATGACATTGTCCTCTCTTAGCCACTCACTCTCATGGGCATACCCTAGGCTTTGTCATTACTAATCACTGTATATCACCCCTCCCCCCATGCCCCATTAACAACATCCTACTTGTTGACTAATCCTTTTTTCCTTTCAGGCCACTTATAGGAGCAAGCCTACCTTCAACAATTATTCAAGCCCTTGGGAACTCCAGACTATTGACCCTACCTTCTTTCCCTGGCCAGCACCCTGTCAGGTCCTCCCTTCCCCCCTTACTCATCTTGTTTCCATGGGCCACCATTGTAATCATTCCTTTGAATACCCTTTCTACTTACTCTCTACTCCACTTGTTTGGCAACACCACATAGCCAGGTAACCACTAACTCTGCCTACTCCCTGGCAGCGGAATGTGGTTGAGAAAACATATAACCAGGCTGACTATCTTATTTAAAAATTCATGACCAGGGGTGCCTGGATGGCTCAGTCGTTTAAGCATCTACCTTCAGCTCAGGACATCCTTACATCGGGCTCCCTGCTCAGTGAGGAGTCTGCTTCTCCCTTTCTCTCTACCCCTCCCCCCTGCTCATGCTCTCTTTCTCTCAAATAAATAAATAAAATCTTAAAAAAAACTATATAAAAAAGTAAAAATTCATGACCATGTGAATCTCATACTGGACCCTCATCCTACCTGGCAAATCTTAATACCTTTCTTCCCTTTGAGAGACAACTATTTTATATCCTCTCATGTCTTTTCAGAATTTTCACAAATCTTACCACCTCCTCATTCTCTGCTGATGACCTTGCTTCTTTTTTCCCTGAGAAAATAGGAGCAATCAGAAGAGAACTTCCACATGGTCCCATTGCCACATCTTACACCTTTCCTGCATCTGTGTACTCACATACCCTGCATTCATACTTTACACTTGCTGTTTCTCCCTGAATACTCTGTTCTAATACAGTGGATAGACTATGTCTAAGGCTAATATCTCTACTGTGCAATGGACACATTCTCTCTACCTTCTCAAGAATTTTGCTTGCAATTATTCCCCCTCCACTGCATCACCAATTTTTCTTTTTCTTCTGGATCATTTTCACTAGCATGCCAACATGCTTTAGTAGCTTCTGTCTTTTAAAAAAAAAATCCTGTGTGGACATAACGGTCTCCTCCAGTAATTGCCCCATTTCTTGGATCTCCTTGGTAGGAAAATTTCTCAACATAATTTTTACACATGAGGACTTAGTTTTTGCTCTTCAGTCTGTGTCAAACCCACACTCCACCACAACTACCGTGACATTGCTTTTGTCAAGATCTTTCACATTGACCTCCACATGGACCAAATCCAGCAGCCATTATATTTGATCCTCAGTAGCATTTGATATAGTTGCCCACTCCCTCCTTCTTAAAACTCTCCTTCACCTAGCTTTGTTTTTTGTTCTTGTTTTTGTTTTTTAAAGATTTTATTTATTTGAGAAAGAAAGAGAGCATAGGAGCAGAGGCAGAGGGAGAGGGAGTGGGAGAAGCAGACTTTTGATCTTTTTGAAACCTATGTCAAATCATATCCTTCTTTTGCTCAAGAGTGTCTGATGGCCCTTTATGGTCTAGAGGGTCTTGTTCCCAGATCTCTCATTCAGTTGCAGACACAGGAGCTTCCTTGCTCTTTTTCTCCCCTTACTTTCCCTTCCCTTCCACCCCTGCCCTGTTGCACCCTGTTGCAAGTCTCTGTATTATGATCTCTGCTCAGATATTTCTTTTTTTTTTTTTTAAGATTTTATTTATTTATTTGAGACAGAGAGAATGAGAGAGAGAGAGCACATGAGAGGGGGGAGGGTCAGAGGGAGAAGCAGGCTCCCTGCCGAGCAGGGAGCCCAATGCGGGACTTGATCCAGGGACTCCAGGACCATGACCTGAGCCGAAGGCAGTCGCTTAACCAACTGAGCCACCCAGGCGCCCCCAGATATTTCTTTATCAGAGATTTTCCTGACCATGCTATTTAAAATAGTACTGTTTCTATTTCTATCCTTTTAACTCTGCTTTATTTTTCATTATAGTGAATAATGCCAATTGATTTATTAAATGTGTATTAGTTTGTTTTCTGCTTTCCCTCTCTTAAACTCCACAAAAGCTTTGACTTTTTTTTTGTTCGCTGTTGAATCCCAAGCGCCTGGAGCAGTGTCTGGTACATAGTAAGCCCTCAATTGATATTTCTAGAATGAAGGCATACATATTCCTATACTTAACCTAGATAATGATTCATTACCATCACACATTCTTTAAAAATTATGAAATGTTTTAGGCCTACAAGGTATGGTGAATAATATAATGAGCATCCATATACCCACCATCCAATTAAAGGAATACAGTGCTACTCTGTTAGGATGGGCTAGTTTATGCTGCTATACCAAACAGTTCTCAAATCTAAGTGGCTTAATTTGCAACGACGTGGATGGAACTGGAGGGTATTATGTTGAGTGAAATAAGTCAAACAGAGAAAGACATGTATCATATGATCTCACTGATATGAGGAATTCTTAATCGCAGGAAACAAACCGAGTGTTGTTGGAGTGGGGGGTGGGGTGGGAGGGATGGGGTGACTGGGTGATAGACACTGGGGAGGGTATGTGCTCTGGTAAGCGCTGTGAACTGTGCAAGACTGTTGAATCTCAGATCTGTACCTCTGAAACAAATAATGCAATATATGTTAAAAAAAAAAGAAGAAGAAGAAGGTAGCGGGAGGGGAAGAATGAAGCAGGGGAAATCGGAGGGGTGGACGAACCATGAGAGATGATGGACTCTGAAAAACAAACAGGGTTCTAGAGGGGAGAGGGGTGGGAGGATGGGTTAGCCTGGTGATGGGTATTGAGGAGGGCACGTTCTGCATGGAGCACTGGGTGTTATGCACAAAAAATGAATCATGGAACACTACATCTAAAACTAATGATGTAATGTATGGGGATTAACATAAGAATAAAAAAATAAATAAAAAAAATAAACAAGGGACAATTGTGGATGGCAAAACGTCAAAAAAAAAAAAAATCTAAGTGGCTTAAAACAAAGAAACAAACAACAAACGAAAAGTTTTACCTCTCACTCATGCTTTATGTCCATACATGGGGAACAGAGGCCCAGGCCAGGATCCAGGCTGTGGGCATTGTTTTCCGTCATGCAAAGGGAAAGACAGAGGACCAAGTGCATATTTACTTAAAGGCTGCCACCTACAAGTGACACATGCATTCGCTTGGCAGAAGCAAATCACACATACCTGCCTAGCTTAAAAGAATGGGAAAATGCACTTAAGGGAGGGGAACTGAAATATTTGTGAGTAGGTCTAGTGACTGTCACAGTTACACATTTTGTTAAAACTCTGTGTGAACCACTTCCTGGCCCCATTTCTTTCCCTATCTCTAGAGAACATCACTATACTTAATTTGGTGGTATTTCATTGTGGTGTTAATTTTCATTTCCCTGATTATTAGTGAGGTTGAGCATCTTTTTGTGTTTATTAACCATTTTGGTTTCCTCTTTTGTGAGTTGCCTGTTTATATGACTTTTCTAATTAAAAAAATTAAAAAATTATTACATTATTTGTTGCTTTTGTATAGATTTATTGGAGTTCTTTGTGTAGTTTGGATATTAGCACTTTGCTTGATGACTTATATTGCACTTTATTTATAGAATCTTTGAAACACAGAAGTTTCAAAATGCTTTATTATTTTAAAAAATCTTTTCTTTTGTGGTTTGTGCTTTTTGCATCTTGCTTAAGAAATCCTTTCCTACCCTGAAGAAAAAACATTTTCTTTTGAAAGTTTTGCTTTTCATGTGTAGGGCTTTATTTTACCTGGAGTTGAGAGTTGTAGATGGTATGAATTAGGACTTTATTTTTCTCCAGTATGGATAATAAACAGTTCCAGCACCCACTAATTTACAATGCCTTTTTTGTCATATATCAAGTTTCCATACAGCAAATATTTCAGGACTCTTTATTCTATTCTATTCTTTGTGTCTCCTCCTGGGTCAATAAAACATTCTTAATGGTTTCATAATTAAGTGCTAATATCTGGTAGGATGAGAATTATCTTTTCTCCTACCTCTGTTCTTCAAGATTGCTTTGGCTATTTTTGGACCGTTGTTCTGTTTTAAAAATTTTTGAACATGCTTGTCAAGTTCTATGAAAAACCTTGTTGGAATTTTGATTTATTTGTTCAACAACAATTATGTAGCACTTACTCTATGCCAGGCACTGTTCTAAATGCTTTGCAAAAAATTATTCAGTTAAAATGCATACTTTTATTTGGAGAGAACAGATATCTTTATGCTGCTGAGTTTTCCCATTCATGAACATGGCAAAGATCTGGCCTTCTTAAATATCTTTTAATAAAATTTTATGGTTTTCTCCATAATGGTCTTGACGTTTCAACTAGATTTAGTCCTTGGCACCTTGTAAATTTTTAGTGCTGTGGTAGAAGATATCATTTGAAAAATTACACTTTCTAAATGTCTATTGCTGGTGTAAAGAAATTCAATGTAGATTTTTATTGTTTAACCTTAAATTCAGCAAGTTTGCTTAACTCTCTTACTAGTTCTAATTATTTGTCTGTGAATTTTCCTGGATTTCCTACGTGAAAATTATAATCTGTGCTGGTAAGGACTCCTAGCTGAGCAGACGCGGTGATAGTGGGTATACTTATCTAATTCCTGACTTTCAAGGGACTCCTTCTTATTCTTCACCACTGAGAAGAATGTTTGCTGTACGCATCTGATAGATTCTCTTTATCAGGTTATGGACGTTCCCTTCAATTTTTAGTTTGCTGAGAGATTTTTGTTTTTTGTTTTGAATTTTATTTTTTAAATTAACACAGAATTTTTTCTGGTGTATAGTTCTAGGTATTTTAACACATGCTTAGATTTGTGTAAACACCACTACAGTGAGGGTATAGAACAGTTCTATCACCCCCCCAAACCCTTCTGCTATCCTTTTATAGTTAAACCTTCTCTCTACCCCTAACCTCTGGCAACCACTGATCTCTTCTCTGTCATATAATTTAATTCTTTTTGAGGATGCTACACAAATGGAATCATATAGTATATATCCTGTTGAGCCTGGCTTTTTTCACTCAGCAGAATGCACGTGAGTTGCACTGAAGTTGCGTGGATCAGTAGCTTGCTGCTTTGTATGGCTGAGCAGTATTCTGTTGTATGGTCTAACAGTCTGACCATTTACTCACTGAGGGGCATTTGGGTTGTTTCTGGTTTTTGATGATTATGAATAGAGCTGCCATAAACATTTGTATACAGGTTTTTGTGTGATGTAAATTTTTGTTCCTTTAGGATAAATACTTATAGTAAGTGTATGTATAACTTTATAAGAAACTGCCAGAATGTTCTCCAGAACCATTTTGCATTCTCACCAGCAATGTTTGAGAGTTTCAGTGTTCTGCATCCTCACTAGCATCTGGTATTGTCAAAATTTTTTATTTTAGCCATCTGACTCCTCCTAAGAGGTGTGTAGTGGTATCATAATGGTTTTAATTGCATTTCCCTGATGGCTAATGATGTTGACCATCTTTTTTGTGTGCTTTGTAAGCCTGCTATATATTATTTTTGGTGAAATGTCTAAGTCTTTTGCCCAAATTTTTGTGTTGTTCCTTTTCTTACTATTGAGTTTTTAAAATTGTGTAAAATTTACATAACAAAAAATTTACCATTTTAATCATTTTTAAGTTTACAACTCAGTGTCATTAATACACTTCACAATGTTATGCAACCATAATTACTATCCATTTCCAGAACTTTTTCATCATCCCAGACAGAAATTTTATTCATTAAATAATAACTCCCCAGAACACCTGAGTGGCTTAGTTGGTTAAGCATCTGCCTTTGGCTCAGGTCATGATCCCAGGGTCCTGGGATAGAGTCCCACATCAGGCTCTTTGCTGGGCAGCGAGCCTGCTTCTCCGTCTGCCTGCTGCTCCCCCTGTTTGTGCTCTCTCTCTGACAAATAAACAACAAAAAAAATCTTTAAATAACAACTCCCCATTTCCTGCTCCCCCTAGCTCTGGGTAGCCTTTATTCTCCTTCTATCTTTATGAATTTGCCTATTTTGGGTACCTCATATGAGTGGAATTATACATTTGTCCTTTTGTGTCTGGGTTTATTACTTAGCATAATTTTCAAGTTATATAGTTTTTAAGGTATATACATGTTGTACCCTATATCAGAATTTCATTACTTTTTATGAATGAATAATATCCCACTGTATGGATATTCCACATTCTGTTGATCTATCAACAGATGAATAATTGGGTTGTTTCCACCTTTTGGCTCTTGGGAATAATGCTACTATGAATATTGGTGTACAAGTATCTGAGTCCCTGCTTTAAGTTCTTTTAGGTATATACCTTGGAGTGGAATTGCTGGGTCATGTGGGAATTCTATGTTTAACTTTATGAGGAACCGCCAAACTTTTCCTTAGTGGCTGTACCATTTTGCATTCCCACCAACAACTTACTACTCAGTTTTGAGAGTTTTTTTTTTAATATATTCTGAATACAAGTCTTTTTTTGCATGTGTCATTTGCAAATATTTCCTTTTTTAAAAAATAAAGTTAATTTTTAAAAAAGATTATTTGAGCGAAATAAGTTAATCAGAGAAAGACATGTATCATATGATCTCACTGATATGAGGAATTCTTAATCTCAGGAAACAAACTGAGCGTTGCTGGAGGGGTGGGGGGTGGGAGGGATGGGGTGGCTGGGTGATGGACATCGGGGAGGGTATGTGCTATGGTGAGCACTGTGAATTGTGTAAGACTGTTGAATCACAGACCTGTGCCTCTGAAATAAATAATACATTATATGTTAAAAAAAAAAAGAAGAAGATAGCAGGAAGGGAAAAATGAAGGGGGGGAATCAGAGGGGGAGATGAACCATGAGAGACGATGGACTCTGAGAAACAAACTGAGGGTTCTAGAGGGGAGGGGGGTGGGAGGATGGGTTAGCCTGGTGATGGGTATTAAAGAGGGCACGTTCTGCATGGAGCACTGGGTGTTATATGCAAACAATCATGGAACACTACATCAAAAACTAATGATGTATAGTGATTAACATAACATAATAAAATAAAATAAAATAAGATTATTAGAGAGAGAGAGAGAGAAAATGTGTGAGTGGGGGGGAAGGGCAGAGGGAGAGGGAGAGAATCTCAAGCAGGCGCCCTGCTGAGTGAGGAGCCCAGTGTGAGGCTGTATCCCAGGACCCTGAGATCATGACCTGAGCCCAAATCAAGAGTTGGATACATCACTGACTGAGCCACCCAGGTTGCCCCTGTTGCCTTTACTTTTGGTGTCATATCAAGAAATCATTGCCAAGACCAATTTCAAGAAGCTTTTCCCCTATGATTTCTTCTAGGAGTTTCATGGTTTCAGGTCTTACCTCTAAGTCTTTAAGTCCTTATGTGTTGATTTTTGTGAATGGTATAAGATAAGGATCCAATTTCATTCTTTTGCCTATGGATTTCTAGTTTTCCCAACACCATTGATTGAACAGGCTGTCTTTTTTCTATTGCATATGCTTGGCACTCTTGTCAAAGATCAGTTGATTGTATATTCATGGATTTATTTCTGGGTTTACCATTCTGTTCCATTTGTCTATATGTTTGTCTTTATGCTAATGTTCTTCTTTATCTCTGGTCATTTTCTTTTTATGAAGTCTATTTTGTCTGAGTAATACAACCACTCCTTCTTTATTTTGATCAGTTTTTTCATGGTATATCTTTTCTCACCCTTTTGATTTTAACCTTTCTATACCATTACATTTAAAATGGTTTCTTGTAGACCTCATGTAATTGGGCTCTTTTAAAAATCCATTCTGGGGCACCTGGGTGGCTCAGTCGGTTAAGCATACAACTCTTGGTTTTGGCTCTGGTCATGATCTTGAGGTCCTGAGATCGAGCCCCATGTTGGACTCTGTGCTTGGCGTGGAGTCTGCTTGGGATTCTCCCTCTCCCTCTGCCCCTCCCCTCACTGGTGTTCTCTCACTCTCTCTCTCTCTAAAATAAATAAATAAAATATTTAAAAAATCCATTCTAACAATCTCTGTCTTTTAATTGGTGTATTTAGACTTTTTGCATTTAATGTATTATTGCTATGTTTGAGTTTAAATCTATTTTATTATTTCTTTTTTTGGTTTCCTGTTTTCTGCTTACTTTTGGGTTATTTGAATATTTTTTAGTCTCTCATTTTTTTTCTCTACATTGTTTTGCTGAGACTATCTTTCCATTATTTCAAGAGTATTTGTCCTTACTTGTTGGAGAATTTTCATAATAGCTGCTTTAAATTTTTTACCAGATAATTCCAACAATTTATCATTGCAACATGGATATCTGTTAACTGTCTTTACTCATGTATGGTTCTTCATATCCAGATAAATTTTTTGAATTTTATCCTA
The DNA here is from genome assembly GCF_029215605.1 of Mirounga angustirostris. Classification (NCBI taxonomy): domain Eukaryota; kingdom Metazoa; phylum Chordata; class Mammalia; order Carnivora; family Phocidae; genus Mirounga; species Mirounga angustirostris. Next base: position 44,076,705 of record NW_026991720.1, read on the forward strand.
AACATTAGAATATTGTGTGATGAGACTTTGGGTCTTATTTAAATCATACGGAGAATCTGGATATTTTTGTTTTGGCAGCTGGAACCAAGATGTGTTCAGACTGAAAGTTCTGACTGCCTTCTGTGGGTTGTGATTAGAATATCAGCTCTGTTTCCAAGCCTTGACAATGTTATTCAGATCTGTCCCATGTGTACCACTCAGGAGTCAGTCTGGGTTGGGTACTGGTCGATTAGTTCAGTTCAGCTTTTAAGGTCTATGCTATTCTGTTAAGAGTCAGATTCATACATGCACTGTTCAGAAGTGAGCCTGGAAGGTCATATAGCTTTCACTGGTTTGTTTTCCTGAACTTCTCCTTCTCCACAATTCCCCTTATACTTTATGGCTTCTTTAGGCTCCCCTTTTAGGTCTCTGGCTAGAAAGTTGGAACTTTTTTTAAGTTTCTCTACTACTCACTTCCCATGATTGTACCTGAATCCCAGGCCAAGGGGCAGGAAGATGGAGAGAGAAAAATAATGCAGTGGGGGTTTAGCACGCTCTTGGGACCACAGATCCTTTGATCAGAGAAGAAGATTCTCCTCCTTTAGAGTTGTAAAGGCTTGTGGGTGTCTAGGGGCTGACATACAATAAAATACAGAAAATAGGAAAAAAAAATACATGGATTTCCCGTACTCAGGCTATTAGAAGACTCATTTCCCACTCTTGTTCCAGTCCTGGAAGTATTCACCTGGAGTTCTCTTTTTTTATGGTGACGTCTGCTCTTTATTCATTTTGATATCCACTTGACTGCCTTGAGGCATGGCCAGAGGACAATAGAAGAAAAATAGAAGAAAACCCAGAAAACTTACCACTGGTTTGGTGGTACTTTGAATTGTTGTTTCTTTTAATCTGCCTGCTACTGTTTACTTTCAGCATCCTCAAATAGGTACTCCATGTATTTTACTCAGGTTTTGTAGCTGCATTCAGTGGGAGAGATAGGGTGGAGTGTGCTTATTCCATCTTATTTGGAAAGAGACCTCATCCTTTTTGTTTTGTTTTTATTTGTTTTCTTTTAATCATAAGTAAGCCTTGAGTTTTTTTTCAAAGACTTTCCCTTCATCTGTTGAGGTGATATTTTTGTTTTCTTACATAATCTGCTAGTATTTCTAAAAGAGAGAGATTATTAGATTACTAGATTCTCTAATATTATTCTTATAGTTCTGTGATAAGCATAATTTGTCTAAGCTTTATAATAAAAAAGTACATTTTTGCTTTCAGTTTGCTAACTGGTGTTGGGTCTGGTGTTTATTTACTATTATTTCACCTATGTTCATGTTCATGTTAGTAACGTCATGGAAATATTCAATTTTCCCATACTCTCTTTCTCTTTTACATAAATATTCCCACATGCCAGCTTTAAGATTTACTCAGCTCCTGTGAAGCGGTAAGTTGGTCTTTGCTTTACAAAAATTGGACTCTAAGTATGAAGGAAGAGGCCAAACGAGAAGACAGCTGTGCAGAGACATCTGTTAGTGGTCACTAGACCCCCTTTCCAGATGTTGTGTGACAGTTTCTTCCAGTATCAGTTTACAGGTAATTCAGTAGTCTGTCCTTTCCTGGGCTGTGCAAGGTGTAGAACCTAGGAGCTTGGAGTCCTGGGTCTTCCTCCTGCGTGGTTCCAAACCAGCTGTCTACAGGGGCAGTCTCAGTGAATCATGTAGGAAAATGTGTGGACCAGGTTCACATAAGGTGGGAAAGACCATTTTCAGTGATATTTAAAATGTCATCTTATGAATGCGGTTGAGCCAGGACAGACCAGCTAAGTGATTTTAGGAAGTCATCCTGTCTTCCTGAATTTCAGGGTCTTTGGGGCTCTAGAGGTCTTTAAGGCCATCATGCCTTTGAGTCTAACTTGGGCTCCATTGGCTGGAAAGGAAACTGGGTATGCCTTGTGGGGTGGGTGGTGGTCAGAAAGGGCTGTTAATGAGGCAGCCCAAGAGGAGCAGGGCCGAACAGCAGCCTCAGAAGGGTGAAACATTTTAATTGGCATCTTCCACAGAACAGCAAATCGAGTGCTCGGATTTCCTCCCTGTGTTCTTTCTCCCTTGGCTCCTCCTGTCACCCTGGCGGGAGCCCAGGCAGAACTGAGCTGCTGCCTGGGGGCCATCGCCATGGTGTTCAGGGGCTCCCAGTGAGGCCTGTGCAGAATCTGAGTTCTCCCTTTAAGGTGGATGCCAACTGCCTGGAGGGCCACCAGGGAGCACCTAGAAGCTTCCACTTAGCAACGGTTTCCCTCCCAGGACCTGAAAGGCCTGCAGAGGAATGCACTTCTTGCTTATTCTGGAGAAACTTCTGAGCTCTGGCCCTTTCAGCTCCCACTTTTTTCCAACCCCCTTTTAAGCTTGGACTTCAGAAAATTGTCTGGTGAGAGACACTTCCTTGAGATCCTTTATTCTCTGCCTCCACCTACAACTGAAAAAGTGATACTGAGGCAAAAAAGAGTTGAGATGACTAGCTTAGATAATACAGCTCTGATCATCTATGGTTGTTCTTAGAACAACTTTATATTGGGACCAGACCTACCTTCAGCTGCACGGGATGCAAGTCCCAGCTATGCTAACCCAGCTGTATAATCTTGGGTAGCTCTCTGGGCCTTGTGTTCTTCCAATACAGAGGGAAGGTCTTGAGGTAGATTATTGATTACCAACATCTTTTCCAGCCGGGATGGTCTAGAGGTCTGTGGCACCATCTCTGCCGGTTGAACTGTGAATAATTTGATGTGGAAATGCTTGAAGCTATCCCAAGGAAGGTATAGAGGTCTGGGGGGAAGAGCAAGGGCTTTGGAGTCAGACAGATATAGGATCAAACCACTACTGACCAGGAGGTTGGTGGTTATCTAATAGAACTGTATGTGCCTTTATACAAATTGGAAAACTATACCCCTTCTGAAGTCACTTTTTTCTGCTCCCTAGAATTATGCAGTGCATAACCTGTCCAGTTATACACAACTGTTGTCCGTGTCCTTGGGCCATTTATTTAACCTCTTTGGACCTCTGTTTACTCATCTGAAAAAAGAGGATAGTGATGCCTGTCTTACAGGGTAATGGTGAGGATAGACATATGTGTAAAATGCCCACGGCTCGTACAGAGTAGTTGCCCTGGAAGTATAAATTTCCTTTTTATTTTTCCAGGAACAATCTTCCTGAGATGTGGGCTTCAGGGCCCAAGGCACCTCCCTCTTCCAAAAGAGCAGCCTAGTGGTGGCCTAGTGTTTCCAGGGTGGGTTTGGAGCTTGGAATCACATCCTGTCAGTTTGCCTCAGATTCTGCACTGTCTTGGGTATTCATTCCAGGAGGGAAGGGGGGGCCCCCAGTGGCAGGGTGATCACTTAGGCACAGAGTAGCGTCACTGTTGCGAGGCAGTGGGAAGGCTCAAGAGAGACTAGGCCAGAAAGGAAGAGTGGCACAGACTATGAGGAATTTCCCCTGGCCGAGGGTGGCCCCGGAGAGGGAGAGACACAGGCTGTTCATGCCTCGTCCTGTTCTACCTGGCAGGCAGGGCAGAAGCACTGGGTCACTCACTGAGTCAGGGGAGCTGAGATGGAGGCCACTGTGGCCCCTGGGTGAGGAGTCATGGATTTCTCCTAACAGAGGTGTTAGGAAGAGCGCCAGCTCTGGTGTCAATTCCTCCTGCCTTTGAATTTGGGGACTGCCACTTTTGTCCCCCCCCAAATTCATATGCTGAAGCCCAAAGTGATGGTATTTGGAGGTGCATCTTTGGGAGGTAATTAGGTCATGAGAATGTAGACCCCATGGTTAGATTAGTGTCCTTATTTTTTTTTTTCAAGATTTTATTTATTTGACACAGAGAGAGACCCAGCGAGAGAGGGAACGCAAGCAGGGCAAGTGGGAGAGGGGGAAGAGGGTTCCCGCTGAGCAGGGAGCCCAATGCGGGGCTCGATCCCAGGACCCTGGGACCATCACTGGAGCCGAAGGCAGATGCTTAACGACTGAGCCACCCAGGCGCCCTGGATTAGTGTCCTTATAAGACGAGGAAGAGAGCAGCTTAGCTCGGTGGGTTTTGGCCCACAGTCTCTTATGAGGCCACATTCAAGATGTCAGCGGGGATTATAGTCCTCTGAAGGCTTCACTGGGGCTGGATGACCTGCGTCCATGTGGCTCACTCACATGACTGACCAGTTGATGTTGGCTTTGGCGGGAGGCCTCTGTTCTCCACTGTGTGGAGCTCTCCACAGGGTTGCTTGAGGATCCTCATGACTTGACTGTCTGGCTCCCCCAGAGTAAGGGATCCATGAGAGAGCCAGGTGTGAGTAGCGATGTTTTATGGCCAGGACTTGGAAGTCACACAGCACCCGTTTACAGTAATCTGTTCATCATGTGGTCAGTCCTGATGTGCTGTGGGAAGAGAACACACAAGGGTGTGAGCATGAGGAGGTGAGGCTCCGGGGAACCATCTTGGAGGCTGATAGCATGTTTCCATAACAGAATTCAGTGCTTTGGTGTTCCGCCGCATTCATTTATTTATGGTGTCTTTCTGTGCCCCAGCCACATGCCAGCCCTGTGTTAGGTGCTGGGAATGTGGCTGTGAATAGGACAGACAAGGTCCCTGCCTCATGGGGCCCATAGTCTAGCAGGGGAGATAGATATTAACCCCCAAATCATGATTCCATTACAATTTTCATAAATGCTATGAAAGAAAGGAAGGAAAGGAAGGAGGTTCAATGAGAACATATGATGAGGGGTCCTCCTGTAGCCTGGGGTGGGGATGCAAGGTGGGTTTCCCTAAGATTGTTCTCTCCTCTGTGCTTCGGGGCACTTTGCACTGAGGTCCACCCTGGTGCTGCTTCAGCCAGTTTTTTCTCCACCCCTAGCTCCCCACCAAATAGTGAGCACCTCAGAAGCAAAGATCTCCCCTCGATGCAGCTCCGTGTCCCCAGTGCCTGGCCCAGAGCTGAACACACACTAGGGGTTCAACACGTGGGAGCTGAGTGACTGTGTGATCTGATGCCTGCAGAGACCTCTTCTCCTCAGAGGCTGTGTTTGGGGCCAGGGAGAGGGTAAGTGTGGAAGAGGTAGGATCCAATCGAGGATGAAATAGAGTTATTCGGCCACCCTCCTGTGCAGGTACTACTCTTTAACGGCCTCTGCCCCCATGTGGCTGTTTTCAGTAGCAGCAGGAAAAGAGCCCCCACAGTTGAATTCTGACTTGGAGGCTGTGATCCAATGGGGACCTAACTAGCATTGTGGTGGTGCCTTGGGTTTCCTTGGCTTCGGCTCATTCACCAATAGAAACTGGCTGTTTTGGCTGCAGTGAGAATGATAGTCATTATCACATAGCTCCTGCTTAATGTGTGCTTATTATGTGCTGGGCACGGCAATGTGCATTCTCGCCATCGCCTTACATCTTAGGGCCTTTGCATTTGCTACCGCCTCAGCCTGCTGTGCTTTTCTCTGGACACCTCCACTTCCTGTGGGTACCTGCTCAGATCTCCTTCTCATCAGAGGCCCTACCTGACCATCCTGTGTCAAGTTGCACACCAGGCCCCCTTCATCTTCTCACCTGGCTGCACTTCTAATCTTTGTTGTACTAATCACATCTACTTATTTTAACTACGGACTCTGGGGGCACCTGGGTGGCTCAGTTGGTTAAAAATCTGACTCTTGGTTTCAGCTCAGGTCATGATCTCAGGGTCCTGGGATCAAGCCCCACATTAGGGCTCCATGCTTAGCAGGGAGTCTGCTTGAGATTCTCTCTCTCCCCCTCTCTTCCTTTCCCCACTCATGCTCTTTCTCTCTCTCTAAAAATAAATAAATAAATCTTAAAAAAAATATGATCTCTTAGTCTTAGTCTGCTTGGGTTTCTATAACAAAAATACCATAGACTGGGGGGTTTAAACAACAGACATTTATTTCTCACAGTTTGGAGGCCTGGAAGTCCAAGATCAAGGCACCAGTGGGTCCAGTTCTTGGTGAGGGCCCAGTTCCTGACTAGTAGATAGCTGCCTTCTTGTTGTATCCTCACATGGCCAAGAAAGAGAGGGGGCGATTTCTCTTCCTCTTTTTATAAGGGAACTAATCCCATCATGGGGGCTCTACCCTCATGACCCAATCACCTCCTGAAGACCCCACCTCAGAGTACCATCATATTAGGGCTTCAGTGTATGAATTTTGGGGAGACACATTCAGTTCATAGCACACAAACATTCGGTTCATAGCACATAGAGAGATAAATAAAAGGATCACAGTGTTTGTCCAGGGGAGTAAAACATGGAAATTTTCTGTATTAGCTGAAATATAAAATTTCACAGTGTGAACAGAAGTCCTGTTGAAAGCCTCATCCCTTTATAAATTACAGAGTGTTTTTTTATGAGGTAGCTCATTTAGCTCTTTCTTAAAACAACAACGTGAGGAAGGCAGGACATGTATCCTGCTTTTAAAGCTGTTTTCTAGAAGCAGCTCTGGCCCTGAGAGGCTGAATGAGGGAGTCAGAACCAGGCAGAGAGAGGCTGGCATTCACATCAAGCCCTGGAATCCTAAATGCAGAGCTTTGTCTCCGTACTGTGTTATCAGTGATAAACCACAGTGGACATCAAGGTCTGCAGTCCTATGAAAATGACTCTCATAAGGCAGCTTTGCTAACACCCTGCCCAAAGTGAGTAGACACAACTGTTTCCATTGGCTGTGTTTGTCTTTGGCCTTTCTTTTGAGGTTCCCTTTTGCAGGGCTGTGCAGAGGCCAGCTGAGGGAATGGTGGAGATGCTAAGGCAGTGTATTTCTTCAAATCTCACCATGAATTTATATTTAATTTCGTCAGGGAGTCCTACTCTGCTCCCTAATCTAAAATATGCACCCCTACAACCTTCCTCTCTCTAAGAGTACCCTGGAATTTTCTGTCATAGTGCTCATTACGATCCTTAGCTAGACTCCAAGCTCATTAGCAGAAAAACCTTAAGAGGGAGAAGGTAAAAACTGCTGCGATCCTGTAGGCAGTCAGGGGATGTGAGATCGGTGTGTGTGCTGGGAAGAGAAAGAGGGAATTGTATAGGAAACAAACTGAGGGTTGCTGGGGGAGAGGTGGGTGGAGGAATGGGGTAACAGGTGATGAGCATTAAGGAGGACACTTGGTGTCATGAGCACTGGGTGTTACATGCAACTGATGAATCGCAACCACCCTCTCTGAAAATGGATAACGATCAGTTTGCCCTAAATGCTTCATCTCTTGCTGGGTGACCAGTAGATTGTAGTATGTTTTAATAGTTTTTTCTTAATTAATAAAGTTGGCCTCCGATGGCTGGCTCCCTGGGAGTGCTCTTCATCTCCAGCTTGTCCTCTTCCACCTCCTCCCAGAGACCACATTTCGGTCCTCCTTGCCCCCTTTTCTAAGTCAGTTTTTCTAAGATAAGATCCTGTATGCACAGTTTTTGTCCATCTCTCAGTATTTTTTTTCTTCTCCTAGGCTTTTATTTGTTAAACAGTAGTCTTTAATAATAAATGCCAAAGGAAAGCAACAAACAAAAGCAGGGGATTTGCATAGTGGATGGGAAATGACTGTGAGCCACGGCAGACCAGAAGTTCCTGTTTTGTTCTGTGGGGCCAGGAGTCTGCAATGTGGTGTGCTCATCTTTCTTCTCCCCCACAAAGGTCTCAAACGCCTTAGGTGGGAGGCTGAACGTGATGACTGGTCCTAATTTTTGCTGTTCAACCATTTTTCTTGATCTTGCTTGATCTTGATCAGAGGACTCCGTACATTCCAGACTGTTCAATGGATTTGTAATAAACTTCCAAGATGAAGGGAAATTTCTTGCTCATTGTTTGCCTGAAATCTTGGCTTGTGTTCATCTTATAAAACAAAAAATATGCTCCAAAAATGCCCAAGAGTTCAACTACTAAAACTCCTTCAAAGATCTTCTTTGCCACTGGTTCCATAGTGTGGGCCATCCTGAGGTGCTTACATGCAGGCATCTCTCAGTTTTTTTCCTTATTAGTACTAAAATGAAAGGACCAGAGCAAGGTTTTGACCTCCTGTGATTCCAGAGTTATCTGGAACCAGAATCCCAAGATACTAATTCATGCATTTCTGCAGTAGATGGTTACTGAGATTCATGTGTCATGCGTGCACTTAGCTGTGAAGATAAAAAGGGGATTAAGAGCATGACCCTACTTTCATGGAACACACATATTGTTGGAAAGGTAGACCCTAAAGAAATAACACTGACACCATCATCTACCTTTCATTGAGTATCTCATCGTGATTGTGTGCTAAGATGGTGCTGAGTGTTCCCCACGTCATCTTCCACCCTGACAGCCTTTAGAGGTAAGTATTATGACTTAAAAGTGCACATGAGCAAAATGACTTGGAGAGGTTTGGTAACACAGCAGAGAAGCCAGGATTCCAGGTGAGGTCCATCTGACTCTAAAGCCTGCAGTCTCTCCACCTGCTGTGACAGAAAACTGCTGTCAGGAGGACAGCAGCGGATCACAGAGGGACTTGTTCACTGGGGGCAATTGCATTTGGTCTCTGATGTGTGAGTGGGCATTCGTTAGTTGGAAAAAGTGGACAAGGACATGAAAGTCAAAGAAGGGCATGAATAAAGGCCTGGGGTAGAAAAGTGTCCAGAGTAGGACCCACAGGTGGAGAGCTCAGGATGGCTGGTGTGCAGGGGTGTGTGGCGAGTGGTGGGGGCTGAGGCCAGAGAGGGGGGCTGGGGCCACATTGTGCATTGGCATCTGGGCACGGACTCTGTCCTGTGGAGCAGGCCATGGGGAGACTACAGATAATATACAAGATAGGACAAGATGGAAAAGTGACAACTCAGAAGCCTTCAGAGGCCAGACAGTAGCATAAGCCAGGCAGTAGGCTGGTTCATATTTGTTGAGGGGACTTAGTGCCAGGCACTATTCTGAGTTCTGGGCATACAGAGCATAGGCTGCTGGAAGCTTGCCTTCAGGGAGCTAATACCCTCTTGTGTCCATGTCTGTGATGGAGAAGTGTTTTAACTCCAGATACTGACAGGTGCTTGAGAGAGGATGATGGTCAGAGAAGGCTCTGGGGCCCTGGCATTTGGGTTGAGACCTGAAAGGTGAGGGGGCTTCTGTGTAAGGGATGAGATCTATAAGAGGCAGGGTATGTGGTGGCTCCAGAGCAAGGCCCTGGAACTAGACTGCACAGTAATGAATCTGGTTCTGCCATTTCCCAGCTGTGTGGCCTCAGGGAGGTCACCTAACCTCCCTGTGCCTCAGGTACCTCATCTATTAAGTGGGGATAACAATAGCCCGACCCCCTAGGGTCGTGAAGAGAACTGCATGAGTTAGCACATGTAAAATGCTTCGACTGGCACCTGACATGGAAGGGCCTGGAAGGGGAGCCAATACTATTGGAATCCTTGTTACCAGGAGCACAGCATTCCAAGCAGGAGGAGCAAGTGAAAAGGCACTGACATGGGAATAGGTTTTGGTGGCTTTGGGAGGGAGAAAGGAGGCTAGTGTAGCTGCAGCTTAGTCAACTAGCAGACGAGGAGAGGAGAGGAGGTCAGATCAGGGAGGAATATGTAGGCAGTGATTTGAACACGGTGAGAAGCGCTGGAGGGATTTAAGCAGGGAAGCCGTGCAGTCTGATGGACTGGTGGCAGGCGGAGAAGGGGTGAGAGTGGAGCGGGAGACCCCGGGATGATGTTGGGGTCCTCTAAACAAAGGGCCCTTGATGCTTGGACCCGAGTTTTAGGAGAGGAGCTAGAAGGAGTGATAGGAGTTAGCATATGTTTTAGAGGTAAGGGCTATAGGTTTTATTGGCAGAAGGGCTATGGGTATGACAGAAGGAATGGAAATAAGTGTAACTTCACACATTTTTGTCCTGATCAACTGTGGTGGGGAAAGGAGCGTCGGGGAGGGTGGTGGCATTGATGGAGATGGGGAAGCCTGGGGAAGAGCAGATTTCTGGGAGAAATACAGTTCTCCTTGGCCATGTGCAGTCTGAGAGTCCTAATGCACGTGTCTCAGGTAGGTAGCTGGGATGTAGCCCGGCTGGTGTGAGCAGCAGGGATTCATGCCACTGTGGCGAACTGTTCCTAAGGGAATTCAGATCATTTACTTTTAGACACTTGCTTGCCAAGCTCAATACACCTGCCTCCAATTTGTGACTCCCCCCAAATGTTTCCCAAACTTCCATCCAGCCGAGAAGATAAATTGCCAAGCTAAGACCCAGCCTTTAGCTGGTTGGTAGTGGGGCTCTTTGGTGTCTGCAGAGGAGGAGAGCTCCTAGCAGCCTGCCGGTCTCTGTCTCAGCGCCTCTGTGGCTTCATGGCCGGACCTGGCTTCCTCCACTCCTTCTCCAGCCCTTTACTCAGCTGGTGCTGCCCTGTGTTCAGGCCCTGCTCGAGTCCGGAGGGAAATGGGCAGATACAGGCTCTGCTGTGGGGAGCTCAGCCCAGTGGGCATCTGAGTTCCTGTTCAAGGGTACAGTGACCTGTGCCTAGTTTTATTTGTTTGATGCCTTTGATCGGCTCAGCCTGCAGCCAGTCAGTAAGGGCGTGATGATCTACGCTGCTGGACAGAACAGTGCCAGCAGCGCATGCCTGAGCCAAGCTTGGGAGCTGAGTGTGCATACTAGCTCTTCGGGGCTCAAGGTCCTGCAAGGAGCGTGCATGAAGATGGAGCAGCTCCAGCGAGTCCTGGCTGGAGGTTGACTTCTTACCTTGGATCTGGGGAGCTCTTTGCTCATTTTAGGCTTTGCACCCTGCTGGCGGCATGCTCGGGGTGGGGAGTGATTTTCTCATTCAGCTCTGTTCTTTGTCAGGCCCATGGAGGGGTCTGAGCTTCCCTCTCCCATTCTGCTTGGACCCTCCCTCTCACATGCATACACTCTCAGTGTCTGTCCTTCAGTAGGTTTCAAAGTCATGCTGTGAACAGTTCTTTCTCACAAAACTGCTGAAAGAAACCAAGGGAATTTGACATTAGATTCCATTGGTATGCGTTTTCAAAACCATGCTGGGGCTTTCCAAAGAGCTCTTAGAAAGTGTGCCTGGCTGTTCCTTTTCAAAGTGGGTTATGTCCTTTAACACCTTGCTATTCAGAGTGGGGTTCCAGGACTATCAGCATCACCTGGGAGCTTGTTTGAAATGCAGAGTGTCAGGCCCCACTCCTGATCAATTGAAACAGGATCTGCATTTTAACAAGATCCTCAAGTGATTTTTATGCACAGTAAATTCTGAGGTGAGGTGCTTCAGACAGCAGCCTTCTGGAAAATGCTTGGTCTTGGACAGCTCCTGATTATACAGTCCAGAAAATGGTTCCCAGGTTCCCTTTGTCTCCTGAGAAGATGGGGATCTGGCTTAGCCTGAAGATCATTGTGAAGGTGAATGTTGTTAAGCAGTCGGTTGCTGAGGCTTATTTAAAATAACACATATGGGGGCACCTGGGTGGCTCAGTCGGTTAAGCATCTGCCTTTGGCTCAGGTCATGATCTCAGGGTCCTGGGATCGAGTCCCGCATCGGGCTCTCTGCTCAGTGGGGAGTCTGCTTTTCCCTCTTCCTCTTCCCTTCCCCCCCGCTTGTGTTCTCTCTTGCTCTCTCTCTCTCTCAAATAAGTAAATAAAATCTTAAAAAAAAATAACACATATATTCTCTTTTTTTGGCAATGATTTAAGTGACTTGACTTTTGTGGGTGAAGGCCTCCAGTTATTTTTGTCAAATGAGGAGGGAACTGGGTGTGTCATTCCGGGGATGAGAGGGCTCAAGGGGCTTGAGGCTAGGACAGTTATCATCGAATGTTGATTGAGCCCTCAGATTTCATCATCACGAAGAGCCCTTTAAGATTGTATAATGGGTTAAAGGTGAAGGAGCCTATCTCCAGAGGGGGTGTGCTCCCATCCCTAGGGGCGATTCAGGCATGAGCTTGCCATCCACTTGTCCGGGATGTTATAGGGGATCCAAGCAGGACATGTGGAGCTGGACTGGACGCCTTTTAACATGCATTCCAGCTGTGGGAACTACAAAGAAAAGAGAAGGGCTCACAGAACTGAGTTTCAAGCCCAGCTTTTCCATTTACTAGCCCTGATTTGGACAAGTCACTTACCTTTTCTAAGCCTCAGTTCCCTCATCTGAAAATAGGGATAATAATACTCATCTCATGGGCTGGTGTGAACATTAAATGAAAATTATGGACCTAAAGTTCCTACCAGTGCCTAGCATGATGTGGAAGTGTAATATATTTTCGTGTCTCTTCTCTTCTTCTCTGTACTTTTCTTTGCCTTGTCTGGAGTGAACTGTAATTAGTGAACAGTTGAACAGACAGCTTGATATTGGAATTTAATCTCATATAGTTCTGATTCTTGTTCTTCTGTGGACAAGGACCTTTCATTTAGCATTCAACATAGTTTGGATCAGGTCAAGTATTAATATTATGTTTCCCCAACTTGGCCTCAGGCTCTGTGAGGTCAGGGCCTCGTACCTTGGCCAGGTGGTTTCCACAGAAATACCAGGCACCATGATACATTCATATTACAACACCTCTCATAATCTGTGTCAGGAAGCTCCGTGCCCGACCTTTGGGTCTCAGCTGGACTCCTGGCCACCCAAGGTCCATCCTTGCATCCAGCACAGCAATGGGGAGGAGGGGGCTCAGGGATACTCAGCAGAGGTTAATCAGTTGTTTGATCTAAGTCACAGGAAGCCGTGAAAAGTCGGTTTGAAACCGTGAAAAGTCAGTTTGAAACCCTAGAACTTGGAAAGAGGGATCAAGAAAAGGAAGCAAGGAAGTGATTGAAATAAGTAAATTTCACTTTTTCTTAATATCCCACTTTGTTCCATAAAGGATTGGTGCATACTGCAAAATAGAAATAAAATATCACTTGTGGAACAAGGTAGGATATAGGTAAATAAGCAAATGTATAAAATCAGGACCAGGGAAGAAAGAAATACATTGCATGAGTCTTCCCATATGACCCAAATTCCTCCAAATAAAAAAAAAGAAAGTAAAGGAAATATGTTTCCCAAGCTGTCTTCTCAGGCTGGCAAAGGCTTGTATGATTTTCCTTCTGTCTGTGTTTCATTGCACCCTGGGCTGAGTGAGCCAGTGAGCCATTCTGCTCTCTGGCAGGCAAGCCTTGCCCCCTGTAAGGATTTGCCCATTATGCTAGGAGAGAAGGGCCTGGGAGGTGCACCATCCCTGCCACTCTCAAATTATCAGCCCTGATGAGTCATCACTACAAATCGGTTTTATTTTCTGTTGTGCGAGAGCTTGATTCAGAGTCAATTTGACAGCCAAATTGGCCCGGAAGGTATAATGAGGCGATGCCGAGCATCTCTGAATATAGAAGGGGGGAAAGGAACAGGCTGAGGGGTGGTGATGTCTTTTATGTCGTTTGGGCACAAATTCCAGCTGGATTGCAGAGCTCTGTTCTGTTTAAGGAACAGGAGAGCAGGGTGCATTCCTCTGCGAGCTGCTAACTTGAAGCTAAGTGGAGAGGAGACAAGGGCCTCTCCACCAGGTCTGGGTGGTAGTCGGGCTCAGCAAACAGTACTAACACTCAGGTGTTGAAAGTGTGATGGACAGCACAAGGGTTAGGAGCGCTGGCTCTGGAGTAAGGTAGCACTGGATTCACTTTCCAAATCTGCCCCTCACTAGTTGTTCCATCTCAGGCGATTTACGTAAGTTCTCAAAGACTTAGTTTCCACATCTGGAAAATGGGAAAATACTAGCAGGATCCTCAGAGAGTTGCTGTGAAGATAAAATTAGGTAATGGATGAGCAGCACTTAGTCTGGTCCTTAGTTATTCTATAGCTAGCATTTCTCATTTTAATCAACCCCAATAACATGTTTTATATAAGTATTTAACTCAGTTATCTTTGTGAATTATACATGTTGTGGCCCTGTTCTCTGATGTGCAATGTAAGCTGGCAGGGACTCTTCCATGTACCCATCCGCCCTTCCTCTCCAGCCTCCCCCGCCCCGCCCACCGCAGGCTTTGATAATACGTCAGACTGGGCATCAGAAGCCTCCTTAACTCAGCACTTTTACATTTTTGTGCTTAAAATGGATCCTGGGGTTGTCAGGCATTGATATTTATCAAACCCAGCAGTGGAAAAGGAAGCCAGACCCTTTACTTCCCCCTTGACACCCCACGATGTGGGAGTTGAAGAGATTGACTGCATCCCTTTTCCTGAGAATGCTGGGCTAGGAGCTGGAGACACGGATGACGTTTCCGACTCTGCTACTTAGTTCTGGTCTGATCTTGGACAAGTCACTTGATCTCTTGGAATGTCAGTTTCCTCACCCGTTAAAGAGAATAGGCCTCCTGGGGCTGTTTTTATGAGTTGTCGTGCTTCTCATGCTAACGTGAATTTGATTCTTGTTGCTATTCCCTTGTCCCTATTTTCTACCTAGGGAGGATAGAAGACAGTTAGGGAGTCAGCTGGTAGCTGGGGCTCTTGCATGAACAAGGCACTGAAGCTCCTTCCTTTTTGCCTGGCGTCTCCCTCTTCTGGATGCTGTTGCTGTGAGTCCTGGTGTCACCACCCGCCTCACAGAAGGACCCCTCTCTACTGACAGTCTCTGGGCTTGTGCCAGGTAGGAGGTCCCAGGCAAGTGACCTCCTCCACTCTCTGTAGGCCAGTAGGTGGCTCTTACGGGGGCTAGGGGCATGAGAGAGAGGGGCAGCCCTCACTAAGACGTTTCTGCCCATGTAGCCCTCTCCAGAGCATGGCTCCTATCTGCCTACCCTTCGTGGAAAGCAGAGAGGCTAAATGGAAAGAACACAGACTTTGGAGCGTGGTACACCTGGCTTTGGATTGGAGTTCTGCCACACAACCGTGTGGTCTTAGAAAAGTTACATGTCCTTTCTGAATTCCAGTGGCCCGATTCTGTATCAAATGGGAATGGCAGTCTTACTCAGTGTGAAGGCAGGGGCCAGGACTGGTTGTTCACAGCCTTCCCCGGTATCTACAGTTTAGTCAGTGCTTGACGAATATTTCTAAATATTTCTGAAGGGCTCAATTGATACTTATAGCACATAGAACTGCTCACTGTGTGCTAGGATCCTTGTACCTTCCCCTCCACGTCTCCTTCCAATTCTTGGCCCCCATTGCACTCTGCACGGTAGGTTGGTAGAAGGTTGGCCATTGATTCGTATGATAAATATTGTGTGCCAGGCATCTAGGCACTGGGGATGTAGAAGTTCTTTCATTGGCAGAGAATCCATGCTCTGAGTTTGGATCACATCACCATGATCATATGATCATGATCATGGCCTTCTTCCCTGGTGCTGGTCCAGAGAACCCATTGTAGTGGAAGGAGGAAGGCAATGAGCCCTATGAGGAAAGCACAGAGCATATGAGAAGGTGACAGTGCTGTGGGGAGGAATAGAGCAGGGAAGGGGAATGGGGACAGAGGAAGAGGGGAAGTCGGGAGTTGTGATCTTAGTAATGTGATCACCGAAGTCCTTACTTAGAAGGGGACAGCTAAGCAAAGATGATGATCTTGGACCAAGTCTCTTTCTCCCCAGCACCCATCCAGTTTTCCTTGCTGGGTTTGGCAAGCTGGAGGCAGTGTGAGGTGAGGCCAGTCAGCTGCATCTTTTACAGTAACTTAGGAAGGTACCAGAACCTCATTCTAAGGCTCTCTTCTCTGGGAGTCCTTTGTGCTGGCTTTCCAGCCCACCAGGCTTCCCAAAGGACCTCACCTCGAGAGGGTCCCTGGGCTGGCCTCAGAGATGGTGGTAAAGCAGCAGACAGAATCTGCATTGGGCAGATTTCCCTCCAGGAAGGCAGACTCTTTTCCCAGCTTGCTTGCTAACTGTGTGTTGGCCCTGGCACCCAGCCCCCCAGCTGCGTTTATATTCGCCCAGGTGCCAGAGCCTTCAAAACAAGGGTGGCAGTGTTTTTGGTGCTAGTTTTGGTTACAAAGCAGTGTGCACCTGCCCAGGCCACCGCCACAACTATTTGGACCACCCTCCCTCCTGTTCTGATGGCCTGGGTTATTTGTAGCTGAGCTGGGACATCAGTACCACCTTCATTGTCTGGGGCTGGGGTGCTCATTGTTCTGAGTTAATGTCCTGTCTCTCCTGCTTCCCTCCCAATGGTCTCCATGGCAAGCCCTTCCTTTAAGATTTGCTTCTGGCCATTTTGGTTTTTTTTTGGTGGGGGGGAAATACAACAGACATACCAGGGGCACACTTCATTTAGAATGCTGCTTTTCACATGTGAGTGTAGCTTCTGACGCAATTGATGAAAACCCAGACTCCTGTTCCTGCTTGCAGGGATTCTGATTCAGTGTTTCTGGGATGGGACCAACGAATCTGGATCATCATCATCATCATTATCATTTTAAGTCAGTTCCCAAGCTCGTCAGGCTGGGATAAACCCAGATTGAAAGGCATCGCTTTTCCCCCTAACTTATTTGTATGTCAAGACTGAGTGAAATCAACTGTTGCAGTCCACCCAGGGCCTTGCCCAGTGCTGAGCTCATAGTTGGTGCTCAGGACACATGTGGAAGTTTGGAGGCAGTCGTTTTATAAGAAACCCTTTATAATGTGAAGAGCTGCTCACTAATGTGTCCCCATACTTATGTTTGCAGTCTTAACAGTTGATTTTTTCTTAAAGCAGAGGCATGTCTCTGTTCACGATTTTAATGACAAAACAAAAGCATCCTGAAAAGAAGAATTGAATAGGGGTAATTATTTTTGAAAGAATTTGAGCCACACCTTCCTTCCTGAATGTTGCTTTGATAAAGATGTATGAAGTTACATCAGCTATTAGTACTTCTCAGCTGCTCAGTGGAATCAGCTAGCAGCTTAATAGGTATGATGCTTGGGTCCCATCCCCAAGGCTCTGTTTAATTGGGCTGGGGTGTGGCCTAGGCATCAGGATTTTAAGAAGTTCCCTAAGTAATTCTAATGTGCAGCCAGGGCTACAAATCCCTGACCTAGAAAGTGTGGAACTCCTTGGAGAGCAGAGTGGGAGATTTGTTTCTTGAGTCTTACAGGGAGTCCTCTTGGATTAGAGATGGAAAATCTCCTGGATTCTGTGATCTAAGCCTGCTCTGGAATCTGAATCTAAAACATACATAATTTATATAAATAAATAGACATACACACACAGTATCTAAAATTTTAATGTACATCAAATAATAGTCAATTGTTTTCTACCCCTTTAATAAAAACATTTTTCCTGATTATAAACATGGGGTACGAGTATCATAAACTATTGGGTTTATGCAGAAAAGTATAAAATAGGTTAAAAATCTCCCCAAATGCCAGCATACAGAAGAAATAACTATTACTATATCTGGTACACATCCTTCCACTTGTTCCTCTGTGCCTGTATAGACATGTAGCCTAGACCTACAATTCAGTGTCAATGGAATCAATGATATATACTGGTCTGGGTGTTTTGCCCAACAGTATTGATGTGGATAATTTCCCTTAAATCCTCATAATCACTTTTATGAGATTTTGTCAAATTCAAGCTCTAATTGCATCTGATAAATGGAACATCTACTTTGTTGTTAAGACTTGCTGTATATATATATTTAAAATAAAGGGCAAACAGCTGTGAATGAGGGCTCCTGTGCTGGTTGAGAAGCCCAGATGTGTCTGAGCAGTCTGTGGAGTGTGCCTGGGCAGTTTGTGGGCTGGGGACAGAGGGCTCAGCAAGCTTGGCCACAACCACTTTTTGTAGTGCTGGTCTCTGTTGAGTTTTAGTTTTATTCTTTAGGATTTTAAACAGTTTTTGTTTTCATTTGCCTTGTGGACCATGCTAAGAATATAGAACATCCAGTGCCGTCAGCAAAGAGCTGCCTCCTGAGCATGCAGGAGGCAGAACCACCTGTAGGGGACGTCTCAGTGGTGATCCATTGCTGGCCTGTGAATTGGACAGCCATTCAGTTATTGAGAAAAGCTGACAAGTTAAATTTATATTTGAAATCTCTTGATTTTTTTTTTATTCTTATGTTAATCCCCATACATTACATCATTAGTTTTAGATGAAGTGTTCCATGATTCATTGTTTGTGCACAACACCCAGTGCTCCATGCAGAACGTGCCCTCCTCAATACCCACCACCAGGCCAACCCATCCTCCCACCCCCCTCCCCCCCAGAACCCTCAGTTTGTTTTTCAGAGTCCATCGTCTCTCATGGTTCGTCTACCCCTCCGATTTCCCCCCTTCATTCTTCCCCTCCTGCTACCTTCTTTTTTTTTTTTTTCTTAACATATATTGCATTATTTGTTTCAGAGGTACAGATCTGTGATTCAACAGTCTTGCACAATTCACAGCGCTTACCAGAGCACATACCCTCCCCAGTGTCTATCACCCAGTCACCCCATCCCTCCCACCCCACCCCCCACTCCAGCAACCCTCAGTTTGTTTCCTGCGATTAAGAATTCCTCATATCAGTGAGGTCATATGATACATGTCTTTCTCTTTTTGACTTATTTCGCTCAACATAATACCCTCCAGTTCCATCCACGTCGTTGCAAATGGCAAGATCTCATTCCTTTTGATGGCTGCATAATATTCCATTGTGTATATATACTACATCTTCTTTATCCATTCATCTGTCGATGGACATCTTGGCTCTTTCCACAGTTTGGCTATTGTGGACATTGCTGCTATAAACATCGGGGTGCATGTACCCTTTCGGATCCCTACTTTTGTATCTTTGGGGTAAATACCCAGTAGTGCAATTTCTGGATCATATGGTAGCTCTATTTTCAACTTTTTGAGGAACCTCCATACTGTTTTCCAGAGTGGCTGCACCAGCTTGCATTCCCACCAACAGTGTAGGAGGGTTCCCCTTTCTTCATTTTTTTTTTAAGAGGGGGGTGGGTAGGGGCAGAGGAAGAGAGAGAATCTTATGTAGGCTCCATACCCAGCACAGAGCCCAAAGTGGGGTTCAATCTCTGACCTTGCGATCATGACCTGAGCCAAAATCAAGAGTTGGATGCTTAACCAACTGAGCCACCCAGGAGACCCTGAAATCTCTTGCTTTTTAAATGTAGACAACTAATTGTTTAAAAACATTGTGGGGCCGAACAACACACCTGGGACTTTTTAGAGTTCTCTGGAAGCCAGTCTTAGGTTCTTGGTCTACTAAGCCATCTTTGGCCGTGGTTTCGATTTAGTCTACTTGATTTAGTTCTAAAAATATTGACCTATGTGTTATTCCATGTGTCACTCGCTCAGTGTTCAAAAGACTGGAAATACAAAGATGAACAATTATGCTCCTTGTCTTGAGTGGGGTAGCTTGTAATTGAGAGGAGCTGTTCTCAATATATGGTCCCCAGGCCAGCTCCTCGGTATCACCTGGGAACTTGTTAGAAATGCACATTCTCAGGCCCCACCCCAGATTCACAGAATCAAAATTTGCATTTTAACAAATGCTGCAATCTGTTTTTTAACAAACCTTCCTGGTGGTTCTGACTCCTGCAGAAGTTTGAGAACCACTGGTCTGGGAGGGGAGTTAGGTGTATGGGCAGAGATCTATGGGATGCAGAAGCTGTGGCGAGAGTCAGGGAAGCTTTTCAGAAATGAATGGCTCCACCTGAATCTTAAAGCATGAGTAGAAGTTGGCAGGTGAAGCAGTGGAGAGGGGTGTCCCAGGGAGGGAGCAAAAGGAACAAGAGTAGGAGGAGAGAGGGTATGTAGGGTGTGTTTGGGAATTGTCAGTTTAGAGCATGTGACTGACGGATGCTCTGGCAAATAGAATGAGCTTAGAAGAATAGATGGGACCAGGTGTTGAATGCCAGGACATGTTAGGTGGATTGGGTCTTGTAAATGTTGGACATCGCTGGAGACCTTGGAGTAAGGGAGTGTGGCACTGGGTCTGCGTTTAGGAAAATAATACCGCTGGCATGGTTCAAATTCCTTCTGGGTAGAGACAATTCTCTTGGTACCCACTGGCCTAGATCTGGATTCCTGCTTCTCCTGGTGTGACTTGGATCTGGGTCAGCAATCCCCATCCTTGGATAGGGTGGTGGGGAGAGGAGGAAAAAGCTTTTGCGTGAGGAAACAGTCATTGCTGCATGTAAAATTGTGACTGCAATTGTCACATGTCACTGTGTCCTCTTCCTTCCCACAGGGAAAATGCTTATTCTCCAAGTTGAACATTTTAGTGGTTGCTGGTGTTTTCAGCAATGGCAGTGGTCTTGGTTTTCCTACTTTAAAAGCAGCCCATCACTGCAGCAAATATTTTGGGGGAAAACAAACCTTGGTCTGTTTTCTTTCTTTAGAGATCTATGGTGTCTAAAGAGGAAATAATTTGAGCTCAGGGCCCGGGAAACTCCTGTCTATACCTAACTAGGGCTTGCTTCTCCCTCCCTTTCTTGCTCTCTTTCTTTTTGAAATGCTGGGGTGTGGGAGGTAATGGGAGCAGGATGCAATGTCACCTCCCCCTGCTGGTCGTTTTGCATAACGTCTTGTTGGTAATCTACAAAGCGAGTGCGGACAATGGGCAATGCAAATGACGGAAAAGTAGACCGAGATTGGATCCATTAACTTTTAAAATCTGCCCAGTGTAGTGAATTGTGAAATCTTTATCTTTGTGAGAGGGTGAAAGGAATATATATATTTTTTACTCCTTCCATTCTTTGCAAATTGATGTAATGTTTACAAAGTAGTTATTTCTTTTGTCTGGCTACTGCAACTTTGCATACATTAATGATTACTTTAGCCATCTCTCTCATTTTTTTTTTTCTGCCTATCTAGTGAGTGTTTTTTTGTAAGCTAAAATGAACAGGTTTTTCCAGTTAATTGCTTTGGGTGCTTGGTTCAAGATGACCACAAGTATCTGTGCCTGTTTACTATGAATATATAAAACGACCAAGCTGTAATCTTTATGGGCATTAAAAGTGATACTTAAAGTGAGTGAAACTTGTGTTTCTACTTAATGACTGATCTCTATTTTTAGTCACAAAGGTGGTGTTCATAAATATAGGGGATATTCATTATGACTCTATCTACATGATAAATTATATAGAGGCTTTTCAGAGGAGGGTAAAATGCCCTGCTGAGAAGCTTTAAGGGTAAGCTTTTCTAGGGCAGTTCTCTGAACAATTCCACCCCCTCCCCCTTTTGAACTTCCCTGTTTGTGAGCATCTAAATTTAAATAGCTTTCCTAATAAAAACTAACCTTGTTGTTATCTTCTGAAATCTGAAATCCTGTCTTGGCTTTGCCCCTGTCCATCTGAGCAGATTGAATTTATGGAGTGGGTGCATTTATGTTTCAAGACAGCCTGATAAGAGGACGCTTGAACCAGGAGCACGTATACTGGCTTGGAACTTAGGCATCCACACCTCTTATCCTTTGGGGGGGGAAGCCAGTTACCACCTCTAGGCATAGTAAACTAGATATTGTTTAGGTCCTCTCCAGCTTTATTCAAATGCACTCATCAAAATGATTAAAACATTTGCCCTCATGTAGACATTGAGAGCAGCCCTGGAAATAAGAGAAAGAGAGGAAGAGAGGTTGCTTTTATTCTCTTACAAAGATCGTCAAACATAGTTTAATGTCAAATCATCCAGAGGGTTAGCTGTAGGTTGGGCATGTGGACTGTGTGCCTTGTTCTTATTGCGCTGTTTTTTTTTTTTTTTTTTTCTAGTTGCAAATGAAGCTGGAGACAAGACTGCCAGACCACTTGCCCGCTTCTCTCGTGAGTAGATCTTGTTTCACTCCTTTTCTGGGCTCCTTCAGAGGTCTTTTTACTTGCATTGTCCACCCCTGTAATCCTGCCAGGTGTCAGTGAAACACTGTCAATGAAAGAGTCATATAAGAAATATCTTCAAAGGGTTAATATTTCATTTGAGCCCCACCACGGGTGAGCTATTCATTGCTATTACCTTTTCAATCCTCAGAACTGTGTGTGGTTTATCAAACTGTGCTCTAGTGTTTTGCTGTTCCAAGTGGGGTCCTGGGAGCAGGAGAATTGACATCACCTGGGGATTTTTAGAAATGCAGAGCCACAGGCCCAAGGAATCAGAATCTGAATGAAACAAACCCCTAGGTGGTTTCTGTGCATGTTTGAGTTTGAGAACTGCTCACTGGGAGTCCCCTCAGAGAGCCCTGCAGTGGAGGTGGGCATTTTGTGAAGATAACATGAGGAGGAGTATGTGAAATGCTCATAGTTGCCAAGGTCCACGCATGTGTGAAAGCGTCATCACCATCCAAAGTGGATTTATGGGCTGCCTCCACGGGCTTTCCCTCCTTTAGGTGACATTTTTGAAGCTCAGATAGATTGAATGGTTTTCCTTGGGCACAGGAGCTCCCCATCAATTTCTTTTGACTCTTTTGTCTCCAGGTCTCGATCATAATGGGAGAACAGGAGTCAAACACTTCTCAGTGTTTTCTGTGCCAGTGCGGTCAGCAAATTACGCAGCCAATTAATGCTGTCCTTGGAAGGAAAACCCAGATCCCAATAAGGGAGCAGAAATACCAGAGGTTGAGCAGTGCTGGGTGGAGGTGCTCCCCAAGGCCTGGAGCAGAGAAATGGTGGGGCCGTCAATCAAAATGGAATTTTTCTTTCCAGCACCATCACCACTTGCTGGCTTTTGCTTAAAGTAATTTCACGGATAGTTTCTGGGTCTCAGTTTTTCGATCTGAAAAACAGAAAATTCATACCCATCTTCTCTCCTTTATAAAAATGTTACCTACTTTTGAAGTCATGGCACACAAATTCCCAGTCACTGCACTGTTTACATAAGGTAGATCAAGTCTTGAGTGTGGATACCGCTATAGTAAGCCTTAATGCATAGAATTGAAAGTATAATTTCTCTATTTGCAGGGCCTTCTAAATTCTGCCTTCCAGCTTTTTTGAGGAGGTTTCAAAACTTTGAGATTGATTCCTAGAAATAGTTTTTATAGAAGTGTAATAATATATGATAATGCAAGAGCATTAAATGCTCACATTTTAGAAGCTGTGAAATAAAACACTCGCTTCTCACTGCCCTCCTACCTGGAACCATTACTTCCCAAAATTAAGTATTTCATCCCACAACTCAATGAGGATGATGAATATGCCTTTAGTCCCTTTATTTCTTTATCTCCCGAGCAGTAGTCAGGCAAATTAATAAGCAGAATGGTAACCCAACCATTCTGTGTGCATTGTACTGCATGCACCTCTGTGGGAGTGCCTGGTGCTTTTTCTTTTTTTTTTTTTTTAATTTTTTCTTTTTTAAATTTATTTGAGAGAGAGCGTGCAAGAGAGAGCAGGAGCAGTGGGGAGGGGCAGAGGGAGAGGGAGAAGCGGGCTCCCTGCTGAGCAAGGAGCTGGACATGCGGCTTGATCCCAGGACTCAGAGATCATGACCTGAGGGGAAGGAAGAGACTTAACCGACTGAGCCACCCAGGCGCCCCTGCCTGGTGCTTTGATGCTCACCATGACTGGCAGGAAGGGGCAGATGGGGTCTTATCACCGAAAAGCCAGAACGACAGCTGGAGCAGCTGGTCCCTTCCCAGACAGAAGAGGGTGACTTTTTTTTTTTTTTTAAGATTTTATTTATTTATTTGACACAGAGAGAAAGACAGCGGGAGAGGGAACACAAGCAGGGGGAGTGTGAGAAACAGGCTTCCCGCGGAGCAGGGAGCCCGATGCGGGGCTCCATCCCAGGACCCTGGGATCATGACCTGAGCCCAAGGCAGATGCTTAACGACTGAGCCACCCAAGCGTCCCGAGGAGAGTGACTTTGCTTGTAAATAGCTTCCACAACTTCTGAATTGTGTGTCTGGGTTGGAAGGATGATATGTCACTTGAAAGCTTATTCCTAGAAGGTAAGTGAGGACTGAGAGAAACAAAATATACAAGCAAAAAGTAATAAGTGGCAAACCAGTGAAGTTGGACTGATTCTGGAACCAAAAAAAAAAAAGGGAAAGAAAATTCCTGACCGTGCCATGTCCTGAGGTGGGGGGGGGATCAGATGGTACCATTAATTCCTAAGTGTTTTCATAGCAGATACTAGAGGGAGAAAATTAGGTGGCCTTTAGGAAGGAAAAAATATTTTTCTTTCTTTTTTTGGTGGAGGTGCTGAGGTGCAAGCTCTGTAGCTCAGGGACTCAGGTCTGCCAGCTTGGTAGGAGATGCTCAAGCTTCAGCTCAAGGCAGGCTTCATAGATCCACACTGCTGTGACCTTTACTATAATTGGTTCCATCTAGGTTGGAAGACCTTTCCTCAAACATCCCCTTTTACCAGCTCACTGATATCAGGATTTCTCTGAAATAAGGGAGTCACTTGAAGACTTTGAAATGCAAATTCTCTTTGGAGTGAGGACACAGGGATTCATTCTTATTATGGTGAAAATGATTGATATCAGACCTTTTAATTTTTTTCCCCAACACCTGAAAATATATTCTCAGTATGTAAACAGAGGGGACAGAGGAGAGGCAGCCCAGGGTCAAGCTGAGAGGGGTCTTTGTGCTAGCCTAAGGAATGGACCCTGGTTCTAGGGAAGCCTTTGAAAGGTTTTCACACTTGACTGGCATCTTAGCCTTCTCCTGGAGCTGGAGGTGCCCTTTGGGGACCAGGGCTGTGCCATGAAGAGCTGGACCTTCAGGTGAGGAACTCCTGGGGGCCCCCTGAGGCTGGAGCTCCTGACCTCGCAGGACTTCTGGGGTGAAGTTAGCTGGCTATGGGGCTGGGTCCCCTGCTGGTCCAGACATCTGGGATGCTGGCATGGCTGCCCTCCAGAGTCAGCCTGGAGAGCCCTCCTCCCTGGAGATGTCCGTTTCATGTGTATGTCGGTCTCCTCATTAGACAGCAGGCTTCTGGAGGCCAGGGGCCGCACCTGGTCGAGCTATGTACTAACCGTGCCTGGTGCAGGAACAAGTACTTGTTGAGGGAGACAGAGTAAACTAGTACCTGCCAGCACTGTTCCCCACTTCTCTTCTTCATCCTCACGTCATAAGCAGGGGCAGGCCATCCTGCTGTCAGCACACAGGCTCCTGAAACCACTGAGGAGTATGTCCTCAAGGGTCCCTGACACACTAATGTCAGGGTGTTCAGAGGCCCTTAAGGACACAGGCTCTGGTGATAGGTCTGGGTTTGGGTTCTATGTCCAGGAATTCTGACTTCTGTGTGAATTCGGGCAGGTAATTTACCCCTCCAAGCCACACTTTCTGCAGCTGGATCCCAGGACAGTATTAGAACTTGCTTCCAGAGTGGCTGTGGATGATCTCATGCAGGGGTGAGTGCTAAAATACTTAAACACATGTGACATGGTCACCGATCTGTTAGAACAAATATTGGTCATGGGTGATAGGAAGGACCAGGGTCCAGGAGCCCCTGATGGGCTGGTCACTGGATGACGCTGGGGCAGTTGAGGTGGATGTTGCCCTGATAACCCAGTATAAATAATATGAAGCACAATGTGGGCACACTTAGTGCTCAGTAAGTAGGGGTGATTGTCACTGTATATATTACCACTCTTCTTGTCCCCTTCCTTCTCTCCTTCATTCCATCCCTCCCTTCTTCCTTCTTTTCACATATGTTTATCGAGGACTTTTCTGTGCCAAGCCCTAGAGACACTCATAAGTAAGTTTGTCTTCAGAGAGCTCATAGTCTGATCAGACGATGCAGAAGTAAACAGCTTCAATGCAGCATGTGGAGGGAAATGCTAGAGATTGTTACAAGGAGCTGCGTGAACCAGATGGGGAGACCTCATCCGACCTGGAGTGGGAGTGGATTCAAGGGAGTCCTCCTGGAGGAGAGAAGCATTAGCTGAGGCTTAGGGAGTGAGTGGAGGTTAACAGGTAGAGAAGGTAACATCTAATCTTAAAAAAAAGAAAAAAAGAAAAAAAGAAGGCCCTCAAGGTCCATCCCATGGTGATTATGCTTAATGAAATAAGTTGGACAAAGAAAGACACTGTATGATCTCACTATATCTGGAATAATAATAATTAAAAAAACCCTGTCACCAACAAAAAACCCCAAACTCATAGACAGAGAACAGATTGGTGGTTACCAGAGGTAGATGGGGGATGGGATGTGGGGAGTGTGTGAAATGGGACAAGGGGGTCAAAATGTACAAACTTCCAGTTATAAATAAGTCCTGGGGATATAATGTATAGCATGGTGACAATAGTTAATAATACTGTCTTGTATATTTTAAAGTTGTTAGGAGAGTACATTTTTCTTTTTTTTAAAGATTTTATTTATTTATTTGACAGAGAGAGAGATAGCGAGAGGAACACAAGCAGGGAGAGTGGGAGAGGGAGAAGCAGGCTTCCCGCTGAGCAGGGAGCCCGATGTGCGGCTTGATGTGGGGCTTGATGTGGGGTTTGATGTGGGGCTTGATGTGGGGCTCGATGTAGGGGTCATTGTGGAACTCAATGTGGGGCTCAATCGCAGGACCCTGGGATCATGACCCGAGCCGAAGGCAGACACTTAAGGACTGAGACCCTAGGAGAGTACATCTTAAAAGTTCTCATCACAAGAAAAAAATTCTGTAGCTACATATGGTGACAGATGTTAACTAGATTTTTTATGGTGATAATTTCACAATATATACAAATATTGAATCATTATGTTGTACACCTGAAACTAAGATAATGTTATAGGTCAAGTGTATCCAGAAAAAAAAAAGGCTATACAACTTTTCAGGGACTAAAGGCTGCATGCAGTGTTCAGATATGGCCACCATGTGGCAGCAGAAGCCCAGAATTTGGTGCGCAAGGAGCCTTGAAAGAGGCCAGCAATCAGTGCAGTGGACTTTCCTGGAGGCAGTCCAGGGCTTGGAAAGAGCCTGTGCAGCGGGAGGTGTTGGCCCCAAAGCTTGTGTAGCTGGGCAGCTCCACTGTGGAGTTTTTGCTACTTCGCTTTCTCCCCTGATGTGAGCAGTGGTTGAAAAGAAAATAGTGAGATCAAAAGCAGTAAGGAAATGAAGCCCCATTTGACCTCTTTTGCTTTTGGAGGTAAAAATCCAGGTAGTGTTGAAAATAGATTATCCTACTGAAGAACTGGAGTAATTTGGGTGGATGGATGGATGTTAAAGCAAAAGGAAGGTTGCTTGCTATTTTTGTACTGGGTGTATAATCTGGATGAATGATCCCTTTCCCTGGGTAGAGAATGGGCAGGGGCAGACAGGGGTGTACAGTAAGGGTGAGCTCTGGGGTTGGGATAGAGGGTGAGCCAGCACCTATTACATGATGATACCCATTGTGGAACCCCAGGGCAAACTCAAAATCATATCTGACAGAGTGCTAGAGTCTGGCCAGAGAACTTTTTGAAATTGCTTGTCACAGCTAAGAGGGTCTGTTGCTAGTATTAGGAGCTTGACTTGGGGTTGGATGGGTTATGGAACCATGATGATGAGAACAAGAAGAGAAAATGGGTGGGAGGAAGGGCTGAGAGATGCCATGGGCAGTGGGCTGTAGCTGGTGGCTGGGTGTTCAGTGTTTTCAGGGGCATGGACTGTGGATGAGCCAGAGCCATTTAAAGGGCCCAGGATAGGGCAGGAACTACATCTGGAGATTTTCTCATTTGTCTTAAACAGCCCTAACTATTTCTAAAAAGTTCAGATCCTGTATAGAGCTCTAGGTCTTACCTCAACAGTATTTAATGACTGAACATCTTCATTTCCCAGTTGTTCAGCAGAAACTGGAACTTTATCTTCAACAGTGGCAGCTCTAGAATTTCTATGCACGAGGGGTTTAGGGGTAGCAGTCTAGCTCAGTGGTCCTCAAAGTTGGATCCCTCGAACTTGTTAGAAATAAAAGTACCCCTTACCAGATCTGCTGAATCAGAAACTCATGGGGTGGGTCCCAGCAAAAGCTGTTGGTGATTCTGATGTGCTCCAGTTTCCGAACCACCGCTTGAGCTGTGATGGTGGTGATGGGGGTAGAGGCAGAAGCCAGAGTGCAGAGCAGCACAATGTTTTTGTTTATAGATCACAGAATAATACAATTAGCATTTTCCTATAGCTACTTGTGATTATGTATACATACGACAGAGCAAATGTTAATTGCTTTTATCAAAAAATAGTGTTTTATTATTTTAATTTTATTTTTATTGAGAGGGATTGTGGGGGATGGCTGAAGTCGATTATAGGAAGAGAGTCTATAGATACCTCTACTCAACCCTTAGAACTGGCACTGCTCTGCATCATCTCTTGAATCTAATTCTCTTTCTAAGGTCATCTCCTGCCTACTCTTGGCCTTTTCCCCTTCACAACAACATCATAGTAAGAGCTGCTTGGCTGGCCCACTCGCCTCTTGCTTGCACCTCCAAATCACCTGAACCATCATCCTCAAACTCTAGTTTTGTCATGACATATTTGTGTTTCAGAACCATAGACAGTTACTCCCCAACTTTTGTTCACCCAAGATATGTCTGCCTAAACACAAGGTGTATCTTACTCCTTTTCTCCTTCCCTTTCATCAAATCCAGTCATTATCAGCCAAACAAACATGTTTGGTTCAGTAAACAGATATATCAACCCATTATCTTATATTTGAACACTTTCAAGTTAGACTAGAACTTAAAACTGATCCAGCCCAAAGCTCACCACCCATGCAAAGTTCAAATCCTCTTTATGGCATCCCTGTCAGGGGGTCATGAACTCTCTATAAGAACCTGTCTAGTGGGAAAAACTCAGCTTGGCCTGGAAAGGGTTGATGATCACAGTCATAATGAAGGACTGGAGTATGTACGTGTGTTTGGGGAACTGAAACTCACTTTGATTTTCTCTTTTTGAATGTATAGGATTGGGTCTTTGAATATATCCACTATATTACTTGGTTCCCAATATGTTAGCCATTGGTTCAACAATGGACTAGGAGCTTGTGGATGATATGTAACCCAGATGTCAGCTGGAAGCTCCTGGTCCATTGAGATCTAGGTAAATAGGCCCAAACTGCTATTGTGTGCCCTTTGGAAGTTCAGAGCACTCCTTGATGTTTCTGTGGGGATGACCTAATATTCTCCTTGCCCTGATTTCCTACTTCCTACATGCCTCTGGCTGTCTTCTTATCTGCTCTGACATAGACTCAGATGTGAAACAAAGCCCCTTCTCTTCTTTTGGAGTAACCAAAGGCTGTTGGTCAAAGCAGAACTTGAGCGAAGATTAGGGAGATTACAGTATGCAATTGTATGCAGACAATTTTAATTCACAGTTCTGTTCTCAACAGTCCTTTCATCCATCTCACTACCAATAATTTTTTTAAAGATCGCTTTGCCCATGTAGCTCCTGGTCTATCACCCCTCAGTCCTTCTGTGCCTACCCTCCTCCACTTTTTGCCCTGTATTTCCATTTCCCTCTTAGGAATTGAAAGACACTCCTCCCAGGTTCTCACACAGAGCAGCTTGATCATCACATTAGTTGTATTGGTATCTGCTGACACCTTTGCCCTCGGCACCTCACCTCTATTCCTTTTGATTGATTGATTGATTTTTTTCCTACATGGAGACTAACTTATTTTTCTTTCATGGGAATTGTAGTCTAACTTGTTGAGATAATCACAAATATTTACTCCTTCCTACATGTGTACAAGCTTACACAATTTAAAAATCTGATTAGAAATTTTTGTTTTGTGTAATGTAACCTCAGGGAGGGCAAGGAAGACAGGGGTTGGCTATTGCATGCCAAGTACCTCCTCTTTTCCTCTCTCAATGTATGCTCCTTTGAATAAAGTTAGGATGAAATTTCTGGTTCCAGCAAAAGGTGGACTAGGATAGCCTGAAAATCCTCCATTTTTCATAAGCATGTAGAAATGCTGAGTAAAATATTTTTAAAAATATTTTTATTTTTATTATTTTTATTTTTTATATATATATATATTTTAAGATTTTATTTATTTATTTGAGAGAGAGAGAATGAGAGAGAGTGAGTACATGAGAGGGGGGAGGGTCAGAGGGAGAAGCAGACTCCCTGCCGAGCAGGGAGCCCGATGCGGGACTCCAGGATCATGACCTGAGCCTAAGGCAGTCGCTTAACCAACTGAGCCACCCAGGCGCCCCTTTAAAAATATTTTTAAATGCATAGTTCAACTTGCAATAAAGAAAGGGATCTCTGCAGGTGGAAATGAACGAGGAATTTAATATTAGTAGAGCAGGCTCTAAACATGCCTGCTGATTCTGCAGCTATGCGGCGTGTGAGTGTGTTGCCAAGGTCATGGGATCTAGTACATGGGGTAAGGATTTCAGGCCTTGGGCTGTACAGGGTGAGGAGTTGGATCTGAGACTTCTGCCTGAACTTGGATTCTTAAAACTTAGATGAAATGGACCACTTTCTTGAAAAACAGAAACTACTACAACTCACCAATTATGAAGTAGCTAATAGCTTTATAATTATTAAGAAAACTGAATTAATAATTAAAAATTCCCCAAAAGAAATCTCCAGACCCAGTAAGTTTAGCTAGAAAGTTTTACCAAATTTTTAAAGAAAAGTTAACAGCAATTCTACATAATCTTTTCCAGAAAATAGGGAAGAGGAAACATTTCCCAATTCATTTTATGAAGTTGGTAGTACCCTCATACCAAAACCAGAGAAAGACAACAGACCAATATCCTCATGAATATAGATGTAAAACTTTTAAACATAATATTAGCAAAACAATTCAACAATATGTAAAAAGAATTATACACCAGGCCGGGTGGGGTTGATTCTCTTTCAGTATTGAAAATTAATGTAATTCACCAAATTAACAGGCTAAAGAAGAAAAATAATATGATCATATCAATTGATGCAGAAAAAGCATTTGACAGCATTCAACATTCACAGTAAAAACTCTCAGGGAAATAGAAATATAGGGGAATGTCCTCAATTTGATAAAGAGCATCTACAAGAACCTACAGCTAACTGTAGACCTAACTGTTCCCCCTAAAACTGGGAACAAGATGAGGATATCTGCTTATATCCTTTTTTATTCAACATGGTGCTGGAAGTTCTAGCCAGTGCAATAAGGGAAGAGAATGAAATAAAATGCACACAGATCAGAAAAGAAGAAATCAAATTGTCTCTGTTTGCAGAAGACATGATTGTCTATGTAGAAAATTGTCAGGAATCTATTAAAAACCTTCTAGAACTGGGCACCTGGGTGGCTCAGTGGGTTAAGTGTCTGCCTTTCCCTCAGGTCATGATTCCGGGCTCCTGGGATCTAGCTCTGCGTTGGGCTCTCTGCTCATCAAGGAGCCCGCTTCTCCCTCTCCCTCTGCTGCTCCCCCCTGCTTGTGCTTTCTCTCTCTGTCAAATAAATAAATAAAATCTTTAAGAAACCAAACCAAACCAAACTAAAACAAAACAAAACCTAGAACTAATAAGTGAGTTCAGCAAGGTTATAGGTTATAAGATAAACATTAAAAAAAATCAAAATTAAAAATATGGTGGTGTTTTCAGTTGCTCAAAAAAAGTGAAATGTGTAGGGGTGCTTGGGTGGCTCAGTCAGTTAAGCATCTGACTCTTGATGTCATCTCAGGTCATGATCTCAGGGTTGTGAGATCGAGCCCCTCATCGGGCTTCATGCTGGGCATGGAGCCTGCTTAAGATTCTCTCCCTCTGCCTTTGCCCCTCCCTCGCTCTCTCTGTCTAAAAAGAAAAAAAAAGGTGAAATGTGTAGATGTAAATATAACAAAACATGTGTAAGACTTACATGAGGAAAACTGCACAATGGTGATGAAAGAAGTCACAGAAAATCTAAATAAACGGAAAGAAATACATTCATGGATTAGAAGACTCAACATAGTGAAGATGTCAATTATCCCTAAACTGATAAACAGATTTAACACAATTCCTATGAAAATCCCAATGAGGGTTTCCATAGATATAGACAAGATTATTTTATAATTTATATGGAATTTCAAAGGAACCAGAATAGCTAAAACAATTTTAGAAAAGAAGGATGAGGTACAAGGAATCAGTCTATTTGATTTCAAAGCTTAATGTATAGCTACAGTAATAAAGACTAGGTAGTACTGGTAAAAAGATAGATTCATAGGTCAATGGAACAGAATAGAGAAGTCAGAAATAGATTCATACAAATATGCCCAACTGATTTTTGACAAAGGTGCAAAAGCAGTTTAATAGAGCTAATATAGCCTTTTCAACAAATGGTGCTGTTGTATTTGGACATCCGCAGGCAAAAATACAAACCTCAACCTAAGACTCAAACTTTATATAAAAATTCACTTGAAATGGATTATGGACTTAAAATATAATGCTATGAAACTTTTAGAAAAAGAAACAGAAAGAAAATCATGGGATTATAACATTGGGAGAGAAACACTTGTCACCAAGAGCATGATCCGTAAAAGGAAAAAATTGATAAATTGGACTTTACCAACATTAGAAACATTTGTTCTGCAGAAGACCCTGTCAAGATGTTGAAAAGACAGGCTACAAAGTGGGAGAAAATATTTGCAAATAATTTTGCTACTCTACAAAGTTCTAGCATTATAATATATATATGTGTATACATATATTTTTGTTTTGTTTTGTTTTGTTTTGCAAGAGAGAGAGTGAGAGATATCTCTTGAACAGAGGGAGGGGCAGAGGGAGAAGCAGACTCCCCGCTGAGCAGGGAGCCCTATGCGGGACTCTGTCCCATGACCATGAGATCATGACCTGAGCTGGAGGCAGATGCTTAACCGACTGAGCCACCCGGGCGCCCTAGCATTATTATATATAAAGAATTCTCAAAACTCAAAAGTAAAAAAGAAAACAGCCCATTCAGAGTATGGCCAAAAGGCAGGAAGAGACATTTTACCAAGGAAGATATACAGATGACAAGTAAGTACTTGAAAATATGTTCAACTTTATTAGTCAATAGGGAAATGCAAATTAAACCACAATGAGATACCACTACCCATCTACCAGAATGGCTAAAATAAAAAATGTTGACCACACCAAATCTTGAGAAGGATGCAGTGAAACTGCATCATTCATACATCGCTGGTGATAAGCCACTTTAAAAAAGTTTGGCTGTTTTTTAAAAAAGTAAACACACAAGTACCATATGGCCCAGGAATTGCACTTCTGGGCATTTATTCCAGAGAAATGAAGACTTACATTCACACAAAAACCTGTACATGTGATCTCACACCTATTAGGATGGCTAGTATAATAGAAAGAAACCCAAAAGTGTTGGCAGGAATGTGGAGAAACTGGAACCCTTGTACACTATTGGTGGGAATGTAAAGTGGTATAGCCGCTAAGGAAGACAGTTTCATAATTCCTCAAAAGATTAAAAATAGAATTACCATATGATCCAGCAATTCTGCTTCTGGGTATATACCCCAAAGAATTGAAAGTGGGAGTTTGAACAGATATTTGTACATTCCTGCTCCTAGCAGTGTTGTTTGAAGTATAGGTGGAAGCAACCCAAGTGTCCATCAGTAGATGAGTGGATAAACAAAATATCTACAGACTAAAATGTACATACAGTAGAATGTTATTCGCCTTAAAAAGGAAGGAAATTCTGACGCAAGCTACAACATGGGTGAATCTTGAGGACATCGTGCTAGGTGATATTAGCCAGCCACAGAAAGATAAATACTGTATGATTCTACTTACATGAGGTACTTAGAGTAGCCAAATTCGTGGAGACAACAAGTAGAATCACAACCATGCCGGGGCTGAGAGGAGGAGGCAATTACTTTTATGGGTACACAGCTCAGTTTGGCAAGATGAGAAGAGTTCTGGAGGTGGATACAACGTGAATATATTTAATGCCACGGAACTTGGTTACCCATAAAAATGGTGAAGGTGGTAAATTTTATCTCACATATATTTTATTACAATTTAAAAAGCCCTGCGCATGAATCATTATAGAAGTTTTACTCATAATAGCCACAAATTGGAAACAACCCAGATTTATTTATCCAGTGTTTGGCTAAACAAACTGTGGTATATTCATACCATGGAGTACTGCTCAGCAATAAAGAGAACAAGCTACTGATACATGCAACAACCTGGATGAATCTCCAGAGAATTAGTGAATGAAAAAGCCAATCCCAAAAGGTTATATGTATACTGTATGATTCCATGTACACAACATTATTGAAATGACAAAATTATAGAAATGGAGAACAGATTAGTGGTTGTCAGGAGTTAAGGAGGGAGTGGGCTGAGAGGAAAGTGGGCATGGCTATAGACGGATAACAGGAAGGATCTTTGCGATGGTGATGCCCTGCCTCAGTGTCACCATCCTGGGTGTGATATTGTACCATAACATTACAAAATGTCACCATTGGGGGAAACTGGGTAAAGGGTACATGTATTATCTCTTACAAGTGCATGTGAATTTATAATTTCTCAGAGTAAAAAGTTTAATTAAAAAAAAAAAGCACCTTTAAGATGACTTTTCATAGCCTACAGAATTGAATCAAAATCTTTGACACATCTTACCAGGCCCTTCCAAAGATGGCCTGAGATGACTTCTGTTAAGCCCTAACTCATCATTTCAGCCTCAGAAAAACGAAATTAGTTGCCCTCTCATCCTGTTTCACTCCTCCATGCCTTTGTACGTGTGGTTCCCTCTGCCTGAAATGTTCTCTCTGTTGATCACCAAGCCAATCCATTCATCTCTCAAAACTCTGTCATAGGCCGCCTTTTTTGTAAAGCCTAGCCTGACCCCTGGAACAAAATTATCACTCCCTGCTTTGTTTGGCATCAGTATATTTCTACATAGTTATATTATTACTTGTTTCATACTGTATTATAAATAGCTCTTTAGTGACTATCTCCCTTCTAGATTTTTGAGTATCTTGAAAACAGAAACTGTGCCTTGCCAGTCAGTACATAATAAGTGTTCAATAAATGTTTGTTCAGTTGGATTGAAAGCAGAGTGAATAGAACTATTCCAGATCTGTAACGATTTCAAACAAGGGGATAAAACCACTTATTACTTGGACAGTTCTTAGAGATTCATACTCAGTTACCTTACTAGAAAAGAAGTCAGATGCATTTTAACTTATGGGACTTCCATGATTTACCAGTCTTAGCTTCCCGTGATACCTTCTTTTCAACAAATATTTATGGAGCGCCTACTGTGGCCAAGCACTATGTCCTGTACCTTCCCTTTTCCCCCCCGCTGATAGGTAGGTAGACTAAGGAGGTGAGTGGTTCCTGCCATAGTGTGCATTAGGCCTTGGCTAAGCCTTGGGTTGAAGCCCAGGGTGGACACATCCAGTTTTGTAGGCTGTAAAATGTGCAATTATAGGGGTCATTGTCCTGCAGATGAAGCTGTGAACAACTCCCCTATAGTTACGAAGTCCTGGGGAAAACCTCATGTTTAGAGCTGCAGTTCTTGGAACTTATGAAAGAATTGCCTAGTTTCCAGGCCAGTAAATTTTATGAAGCCAAGTTCCCTAGTCCCATTGGGCAAGATAGGAAGAGAGGTCAAGTTGCGAAGCCATTTGGGTGAGAAACTGAAGAAAACCCATGCATGATACAATTGAAGCACATGGAAGGAAGAAAACACTGAGAAGTTTACTGAAGTTTCTTAATGTGGTTCCCAAGCCTCAGAAGCAGGTATCTTAGAAGCATATGAAAAAATTAACTTCGAAAGGACATTTTGGGTACAGGAGTATAAAAATGAGTAAGTCACAGTTCTTTCCCAAAAGGAGCTTGCCACCAACAAATGATCCATTGTCTTTATTTTATTACCAGCAATGGCTAGTTTGGGCCAGAATTCTCTGTGACTAATATATTACCCTGAAGTCTCTGTTTTTCTGGTATTCTTGATTAAAACACCAAATCTCCATGCAATTACTTTCAAACACTTTTATTTTTGATCACAGTACACATACCATTTCAACATGTCTAGGATGAATGTGGCACATTCTTCCAAATGCTTAGAGCACTTTCATACATACTATATTACTGAATTCATTCCTACCAAGTTTTTATAATGAGGTTAAAAATCCGTGCTGGAACTTCCCAAAGGAATACTAGGCAGATTTACAAATGAATCATCCAGCAGATGGTAAAACTTGGATGCATGCTTTGCAGACATTAGCATATTTCAAGGTAGTTATGCATTGAAAAATTTTCACTTAATTATGAGGGTGGTGGTGTCTGACTTAGTGAAAGTTTAATTATGGCGAACTTAAAAAAATGCTATCTTTTAACTCTCAAGTACCTAACTTACACTGACCATTAGCAAAGTGTCTGTCAAGTAGATTTCACTCTCAATAGATAAACTTCTCTTTTAATTAGTGTACTAAATGAATGCTGTCAAAGTTCTTGAAAACAGCCTCCCTTTAATCTTGTTTACATCATTACTCTGCTGAACAGACTCATTCTTTTGATGTATGACAAAGAGTAATTGAGACCTTTCCTCTTGGAATTGATGGTCTCACTATATAGTGATCTACTGCACCATATGAATTTCTAAATAGACTTTGAAAATTATGTGGGAGCTGTGCCTATCAATTGGGTAAAGACAGATGCAAGGCTTTACTCCGAAGCAGGTTGGGCACAACTTTTTATGCTCACTCTTTTGGCTTGGGTTATGCATTGCTTATTATGATAACTGTTTGGATATAAATGTCAGTCTTACTCTCGGTTCTTTCTGCTTAATTTATCTGGCAGCCTAAGGAGACAGTGAATGAAACCTAGAGTGACCTATGTTCCTTGCCTTTTGGAAAACAATAATCTCTGTATGAGTCTTTTTGCATTCCAGAATGACCAAAGTAGGGTTAAGTCCAAAATAAAACTCTAAACCAAATATGAAGAACTAGGGAAGTGAAACACCATCATAAAGACGTTGGGAAGAGGTAGCCTTCTGAAAAATGATTTAATGTAGAAGCCAAAAGAAAACATGTAAATGCCACTTTGCATTCTCCATAAGAAGCAGGAAGACATAGCCCTTCTAAGATAGGAACAGAAAGCCATAAGAAAAGAAGCATGTTGATTTTGAGTTAAGAAGCAAAGAAAGTAAATATGTACATAGGAATTAACATTCACATTGAAATATAGAAATGACACTGAAAAACATTTAATCAAGGATTGGAAGACAAACTTGAGAAACAGTGTCTTATACTATAGATGAAAGTGATAAGCAATTGAAAACGA
The DNA here is from genome assembly GCF_029215605.1 of Mirounga angustirostris. NCBI lineage: Eukaryota > Metazoa > Chordata > Mammalia > Carnivora > Phocidae > Mirounga > Mirounga angustirostris. Next base: position 44,113,687 of record NW_026991720.1, read on the forward strand.
GACAAGATAATAGGAGGTCAGACAAGAGTCAACACATGTAAATGAATCATCGATGTTCTGAGACTAAAGCCAAACAAAATAACTGGAACAGAAGTAGTAATCAAAGATAAAGTTGAAGGCAACTTGCCCCAGTGGAAGAGAGTAGGGCTTGAGTTTCCATATTCAAAGGGCTCATTGTGTTCCAGGAAAATAAATTTAAAAATCAGTAAAAATAACTCACAGTTATAAATATGCTAGCAAAATGTTTGAAATACAAAGATAAAGAAAAATGTTTGCCTACAAGAGAAAGAAAAACTATCAGATTTGGCTCCTAATTCTCTTCTATAGTGCATAAACAGCAGAAGATAATTAAGAAATATGTTGAGTTTAATTTAAATTCAGTAAATCTCTACTTTAGTTGTTATTCATGTGTATCTATCTCATTAACCATGTCATTCTGGGAAAGAATTATTTGAGGGTATACTTCAGGCAATTGAAACATGAATCAAAATAAATTCTGTAGAACTGATTGTCCCATACAACGTAACTCTGGAGCACTTGAAATGTGGCTAGTGCTAACTGAGATGTGATGTAAGTGTAAAATATCCCCCGGGTTTTGGAAAAAAAAGAATAATATAAAACTTCATTAATATTTTTATATTGATTACATGTTAAAATGATAATATTTTGGATTTATTGACTTAAAGAAAGCATGGGGTGTGTATATCTTTTCAAATTATTGTCATCATTTTCTTCAGACAAATGCCCAGAAGTGGAATTGCTGGATTATATGGTAGTTCTATTTTAAATATTTTGAGGAACTTCTATGATGTATTCCATAGTAGCTACACCAATGAACATTCCCACCAACAGTGCACAAGGGTTCTCTTTTCTCCACATCCTTGCCAACACTTGTTATCTCTTGTCTTTTTGATAGTGACACGTGTGAGGTGATATCTCATTGTGATTTTCATTTGCATTTCTCTGATGATTAGTGATGTTGAGCATCTTTGTATGTACGTGTTGACTGTTTACAAGTCTTCTTTTTAATTAATTTAAATTTAAATTGCTACATAGACTAATGACTACCCTATTGGATAGCACAGCTCTAGGAAGTAATCAGAGTCAAGAAAACAAACAAATAAATACTTAAAGCTCTTAATATATAGATGAAGATAAAAATAGAAAATGCATAGAAATCTATGCTAATAAATTTGAATATCTTGACAGAAAGGCAATTTTTAAAGGAAAGTACTCCAAAAGAAATGGATACCTGGAATTCAGCAATAGCATGTGATGACATTGAAAAAATTGTGAAATAATTACTTTGCTAAAAATACTTTAGATCTCAAGAGTTTTATAGGCAATTATATTCAAATATCAGGGGATAGGTTATTCCTATGATGACAGCTACATAGAAGAAGAAAGTAAAGGCTAATCTTTATGAATATAATTGCAAAAAGCTTTAAATAGAATTCTAGCAATGCAAATGAATAAATATACAACAATAACAACACAACATGACCAAATAGAATTTGAGTACTGCAAGGTGGCTTTACTATTATGAAGTATTTTTTTTATTTTTTATTTTATTTATTTATTTTTAAAGATTTTATTTATTTATTTGACAGACAGAGACACAGTGAGAGAGGGAACACAAGCAGGGGGAGTGGGAGAGGGAGAAGCATGCTTCCTGCGGAGCAGGGAGACCGATGCGGGGCTCGATCCCAGGACACTTGGATCATGACCTGAGCTGAAGGCAGACGCTTAATGACTGAGCCACCCAATTATTATTATCATTTTTAAAGATTTTATTTATTTATTTGACACAGAGAGGTGCAGTGAGAGGGAAAAGCAGGCTTCCTGCTGAGCAGGGAGCCTGATGCGGGGCTAGATCCCAGGACCCTGAGATCAAGACCTGAGCCAAAGGCAGACACTTAACGACTGAGCCAGCCAGGTGGCCCTATTATGAAGTTATTTTAATGTATAATCCAGATGTCATATAGACATGCCCTTTAAGACCTGCATGAGACTGTCTTAAAGCTCTATCCCACATCCAGTTTTAATTACTAAAATTCAATCAGTGAATTTTTCAGGGGTTCTCCAGGTTTCTTCTCATTACTTGTCACCATTATTTCCTGGGTCTGTTGAATTTTTTCCTACACTTGGTGTTTTGTAGATTTTGATTTACTTTTTTCCAGACAACAAACAAAAGATTGGACACAGCCTAGTCTTCATAATTTTCAAATGCTCTCTCCAATATCACTTTCATACAGCAACAAGTGAGTAAGACTTTTCACTGTTCTGGAGAGGTGATTACATTGCAGTCCCACCCAGCATTTAACTTAAACATGGATATCGGATTTATATGTTCTTTGAAGGTACTGCAGTTATTGCTGTCAAGTACGGTTCCAGCTTGAAGCCATCCTGCTGGAAAGTTCATCTTGTAGCCTTATTATAAATTTCCCTTTTGTAATTGAGTTTGTGAAGGTCTATCCCAAAAAATAAAAAAAATCAGTGATAATGGATTTATCATCTATTGAAATGATTGTGTATCGTCCCCCTTCCCTCTCTCCTTCCCTCCCTCCTTCTCTTTCTCCCTCCCTCCCTCCCTCCCCCTCCTTCTTTTTCCTTCTTTTCTGCTCTTGGTTGCCTCTAAATTCTCTTCATTTTATAGGCAGAATAGTGTTAACTCTTTCTTTGTTGTCTCTTTTCAATCCATTCCTTTAGGGCTTTTCACCTACTCCCCCCCGCCAATCCTTTGTTTTATGAAATTATTTTTCCAACGAAGTTCCTCAGAGGAAATTTGATTCCATCTGGAAAATAAGTTTGTTTGTTTGTTTGGTTTTCCATTTCGCTATCAATACAACACATCAATACGTCAAAAGGAGAGGGGGAGAGAGAGGGAGGGAGAAAGAAAGAAAAGGAGGGGAAACAATACATGGTCATCTCAATAGATGATAAAGGTATTATCAATGATTTTTTAATTTTTTGGGATAGACATTCACGAAGTCAATTATAAAAGGGAAATTTATAATAAGACTACAACAGAAAATTTTATAGACATTTCATAAACAGAAAATTAAGTGAAGCTAGCAGAATGATAAGATTGCTTGCTATTGCCAATATGGTTCAAAATTCTGAAAGTTTTAGCTGATGCAGTAAGACACAAAACAGAAATAAGAGCCATAATGATTAGAAAAGAAAAGGGAAACTTGTAGATGGTATATGTCCTTAGAAAACCAAAACCAATGAAACAAAGAAATCCTTAGAAAGAGTGAGAGTTTAGTAAGGAAACAGATTGTTAAGTAAATACAGTAAGTACAATAAATAAATAGCTATCTTATATCCCAGCAATAACAATTTAGAAACTATAATTTAAAAATGTACTCTGTGAATAAGAGAGGGCAAACATATATACTGTCCAGAGAAAAAACCTGCTAAGAATTTCCAGGACCAAGGGAAACTAAACTTCCCTGAAGGAAATAAAAATCTTGAATACATGGGAAGACCTTTTTGTTGGCAGGTGACAGGAACCTGGTACAACCTATCTTAAGCTCAGAATGGGATTTGCTGGAAGGATATCGTAGTAGTTCACAAACCTATGAAGAGCTGTAGGTCTGGAGATAGGAGGGATTACAACCAAGGACATACCACTCTCAGGATTTTTTTTCTGATTTCCTTAGGGTACTAGTTTCATTTTCTCAGCTTATTTAGGTATTGGGATGTGGTGGCTTGCACTAGCAACCTACTAAGAAAGAAAAGGTGCTTCCTTTTAGTTTCAGTGTGGAAAATACTAGGAAAGATCTGTGATTATCCAAGCTTGGGTCGTCGTATACCCTCTCTTTGACTAATCACTGAAGCCAGTAGAGTAACATAGCTGAAAGCCCATAAGAATCATATGGAATGAGTAATGTGGGAGGGGATGTTCTCAAAATAAAGTGAGAGGGGCTGTTATAAGCAGGGAAGAAAAGGTGCTTGGGTAAATCAATACAACAGGTATTCCATACAGAAAGGACTACTCATCTACCTGGATGAGAGCATGATATATTCTGACAGTTTTAGCTGATGCAATAAGATGCATAATTCTTTTCCTTGAGTAATTAATTATAGTTTTCTTAAGTACCATCTCAGTATACACTCAAAAGGGAGAGTTCTCTTTAGAAATTGACAAAGTGATTTTAACTGACGTTTTCTTAGAGATATAAGCAATTAAGAATAGCCAGAAAAAGAAAGGAGGAGGTCTTGCACTATTGGATATTAATAGATACTGTGAAGTTATACCAAGTAAAGTAATGTGATCCAGTCATTAAAAAAAAACAGGTTAATCTAACGGTATAACTCAGAAACAAACCCTAACGTATTTGAGAATTTAGAATATGTCATTACAAATCAAGTTGTATTCTTACATTTTGATAGAGGAGATCTTGGTGTGTATGATATTAGAAATAGAGTTAAATTTTAAAATCTTTTTGAAATTGCAGGAGACAAAATCTCTGAAAAGTTTTCAAAATCAAGAATTGGTATATTAAAAGTAACAGAACAGTGCCTATGTGACTGATTTAAAGATATTCAAGTCTTTATCGATACCTTATTTTTTGCACTGTCATTGTTTGTTTTTAGTGAGCATAAAACTTCCCATCTGGGTTTTATTAGGTTCATTCTTGACCTCTGTCTCCAGCCCCAATTTTCCTACCCACTGGGAATTTCAGGACCCTTATCCTCCCATAAGGAGAGGATACCTACAAACCCACGTCACAGATATTTTGAGAATCATTGATGGTTTCTAAGAATTTTTTCACCTTTTTGGAGATTTAACCCTTTTTCCTCTGTGCTTTTGCAGGACTCTAATTTCTCAGCCTTTTGCCAGCATAATCTTTGTGTATTTTTTTTTTTTTAAATCAGGAACTGAGTTGATAAGTCACTTGTCAGATTTAAATAGGATTACCAAGCACATCACCTTGGGCTCCTCCTGCAGGCACTTTATCAGACTGCCACCATTAGACACACTTCAAAATGAATCTGTAGCTATTTCTGATTTAGATCCTTCTCATCTCATTTTCTTGCTTTCTTAAGAAGTCTTTTCTCAACCGATTAAACTTACCTTGCATTATTCATCTCCCCCTGCAGCCCAAACTTCCTTCTTTAAAGGAAGCTGCAAAGGGCTTCATGGAAGAGACTAAGCAACATCAAGGCTCTGCCTGGTGGCAGATAGAGTGTATCTTCTTTCTTTTGTAAAAGAATATCTGTTTCATAATGACAAATGTGGAATATTCTGCTTGATCGACATTATGCGTCTATTTATTTGCTCATAAATAAAGTACAAACAGTGTGATTGATCACCTGGAGCCCTGGAGTAGGAGAGTGAGAATTTTGGGTCCAAGCAATCTGTTGTTTTCTAACTCTGACATCTAGGTTATTTGATCTCTTGGAGTCTTAATGTCCTAGTGTTCAATAATATTTCAATAATATTTACTTCAAAGGGTTGATTTGACGATTGGATAAGGTAACACAGGTGAAGCCCTCTTAACAGTGTCTAGCACATAGAAACTGCTGAACAATGTTTGTTACATCTTGTTCTCTTGATAACCTCAGGGGTACAGATGCTGCCACCAGAGTTTGAGTCCAGAAGATTTATAATCAATCTAGAGGGTTCCTGGGGTACACAAAAAGTTGTCTTTGTGAGGAGAAGAGAGAGAGTTTATCACAGAGACAGAGGGGAAATAACAGAAAAGGAGAATGTAATAAGCTTCAAATGAGAGCCAGGAACAAGTCAAAGGAGATAGGAAAGCCGGGTGGGGAGGGGAGGGGAGTGGGCAGAAGCAGATGACAAGATGTGGGCTGAATGAAGTTGCTCATCTCCTGCACCTGAGCCACATTATTTTTGGTACCCTGAAGGCTTGATTTCCCTCATGGGGTTTTTGATATTATTGAGAGAGACCTGTGTGACTCTATCTTTTTCCATATTTTTGCTTCTATTTAGTCAGAAACATTTCATGCCTTCAAAATCAGCTTAAAATAAATCAGAGCAGGGGAGTTTTTATTTTTCATTTTGTCAAGCAGACCATTCCAGTGTCCCTCAAGGGTGCTCTGCCCATATTTGTGGAGACTGAGAGGAAGAGTTCTTTCGTGCTCTCAAAGTTCAACTCCAAAAGGCCCACATCAAATTGCCTTGGGAAGAGCCATGGCAAGGGGCTGTTGTGATCCTTCTAAGGCAGAAATGAGTAGCAGATGGGAATCTGGTTGTGTTTTCTAGATTACAAAAACTGTGTGGGAACTCTGTGCATTGGGTACCTCTTGAACCCAGCTTCACATCCTCTTGGCCCACTTTTTAAGCCCTAGCTGTACTGTTTTCTCTTGATTTATGTCCTGGGGATTCTCTGATGATGTGGGAATTGTCCCACAGCCATGCATAGTAGACCCAGAAAGCCTAGGGAATTAATACCCTGTGGGGTTCTGCTTGTCCCTGGGAATAGAGCTTGCATATAAATGTTCCTTCTTCCATTCCTCAGGAAGATAATTCTGAGCATCACTCATGGCTCTTCTGAAGATTTGACAGCTATGATACAAGGGACAGGAGGGAGGAATTAGGATTATTTTGTCATTATAAGGTACTAACACTATGCATGAAATGGTATGGTGGTATTTGGAAGTGAACTTGGATTAACTGTAAACGTATGTTGTGAAATCTAGGGCGACCACCAAAAAATAAAAATAAAAATAAGAAAAGAACTATAACCAATAGCATAGCATAGCTTAACATAACCAATATGCTAAGAAAGAGAGAAAATGGAATCAGGTAAGATGCTCAATTAAAATGACACAAAGCAGAAAAACAGTGGAAGACAAAAATAGGAACAAAAAACAAGAGCAACAAATAGAAAGCAGTAATGAAGATGGTAGATATTAATCCAATTATGTCAGTAATCATTTGAATGCCAATGGTCTGAATGCACCAGTTAAAAGACAGAGATTGTCAGAGTGGACCAGAAAATAAGAACCAACTATAATTGGCTATAAGAAACCCACTTTAAATATAAAAACTCATCATATAGATTAAAAGTAAATTGATGGAGAAGAATATGCAGCAGTAATAACTATATTAATTTCAAACAGAGCAGACTTCAAACAAGGAAAGTTATCGGGGATAAGAGGGAATTGCATCATGATAGAGGAGTCAATTCTCCAAGAAGACCTAAAAATCCTTAATGTGTATGTGCCTAACAACAGAATGTCAAACTATGTGAGGCAAAAACTCATAGAATTGCAAAAAGAAATAGATGAATTCACTATCATAGTTGAAGACTTCAACACCTTTCTCTCAGAAATGGACAGATTCAGCAGACAGAAAATCAGCAAGAACATAGTTGGACTCACCACACCATCAGTCTGGTAGAATTGAAAATCTGTCTCTAAATCAGGGGCATATATCTTTTTGTACTGAGTTATGGACCCCTTTGAAGATCTCATAAAAAATCTGAAACCTCCCCTCAGAAACAAACACAAAGATTTATTTATCAAAAAGTTGCTATAAATAAAAGTAAGTTTTTTACACTCTAAATCTTTCATCACAAAGCAGTTTTAATAGGAATAGTTATAAATGGATTGTTGTTCAGTTGCTAATTAGGAAAAATAGCTGGAAATATTTTTTTCCGAAGTATCATCATAAATCTTTAGAAGGACTTCCCTATCTCTGGGATTGGGTAGTGAGAGGGAATATACCATAAAGTTATATATAGTAATATAGCAATGGGATTCCTTATGTGCATCAAGAATGATCTGTATACTGAATATATACTAACTCTTATATGTAAATAACACTTTATGTTTATAGATGCTGTTTTAATGAATGAAATAAAATTTATTTAAAAAGGGAAAAAAAGCCCACACCATCAATCAAGTGGATATAATCGATATCTGTAGTCCGTTTCCTCCAACAACAGAGGAATACACCACATTCTGGGTCATAAAACACACCTTAACAAAATTTAAAAGAATAGAAATCATGCAGTGTCTGTTCTCAGACCACAATGGAATTAAGCCAGAGATCAATAACAGTCTCCATTTGAGACTCCTAATGGAGAGCTTAGGTCCCATGGCCCTTCTGATTTACTCACTGAGAAAATGGTGAAAAATTTATTATGAATTCATTAGTGCTTTTTTAAAAAATTTATTTATTTTTTATTATTATGTTATGTTAATCACCATATATTACATCATTAGTTTTTGATGTAGTGTTCCATGATTCATTATTTGCATATAACACCCAGTGCTCCATGCAGAACTGTGCCCTCTTTAATACCCATCACCAGGCTAACCCATCCCCCCACCATCTCCCCTCTAGAACCCTCAGTTTGTTTCTCAGAGTCCATAGTCTCTCATGGTTCATCTCCCCCTCCGATTTCCCCCCCTTCATTCTTCCCCTCCTGCTATCTTCTTCTTCTTCTTCTTCTTTTTTTAAACATATAATGTATTATTTGTTTCAGAGGTACAGATCTGTGATTCAACAGTCTTGCACAATTCACAGCGCTCACCATAGCACATACCCTCCCCAATGTCTATCACCCAGCCGCCCCATCCCTCCCACCCCCACCACTCCAGCAACCCTCAGTTTGTTTCCTGAGATTAAGAATTCCTCATATCAGTGAGGTCATATGATACATGTCTTTCTCTGATTGACTTATTTTGCTCAGCATAACACACTCTCCAGTTCCATCTACATCATTGCAAATGGCAAGATATCATTCCTTTTGATGGCTGCATAATATTCCATTGTATATATATACCACATCTTCTTTATCCATTCAACTGTCGATGGACATCTTGGCTCTTTCCATAGTTTGGCTATTGTGGACATTGCTGCTATAAACATTGGGGTGCATGCACCCCTTTGGATCCCTACATTTGTATCTTTGGGGTAAATACCCAGTAGTGCAATTGCTGGGTTGTATAGTAGCTCTATTTTCTTTTTTTTTTTTTTAAGATTTTATTTATTCATTTATTTGGGAGAGTGAGAGAGAGAGAGGGAGAAGCAGACTCCCTGCCGAGCAGGGAGCCCGATGCAGGACTCGATCCCAGGACTCCAGGATCATGACCTGAGCCAAAGGCAGTCACCCAACCAACCGAGCCACCCAGGTGCCCAGTAGCTCTATTTTCAACTTTTTGAGGAACCTCCATACTATTTTCCAGAGTAGCTGCCCCAGATTGCATTCCCACCAACAGTATAAGAGGGTTCTCCTTTCTCCACATCCCTGCCAATATTTGTTGTTTCCTGACTTGTTAATTTTAGCCATTCTGACTGGTGTGAGGTGATATCTCATTGAGGTTTTGATTTGGATTTCCCTGACGCTGAGCGATGTTGAGCACTTTCTCATGTGTCTGTTGGCCATTTGGATGTCTTCTTTGGAATAATGTCTGTTCATATCTTCTGCCTATTTCTTGATTGGATCATTTGTTCTTTGGGTGTTGAGTTTAAGAAGTTCTTTATAGATTTTGGATACTAGCCCTTTATCTGATATGTCATTTGCAAATATCTTCTCTGATTCTGTCGGTTGTCTTTTGGTTTTGTTGACTGTTTCTTTTGCTCTGCAAAAGCTTTTTATCTTGATGAAGTCCCAATAGTTCATTTTTGCCCTTGCTTCCTTTGCCTTTGGTGATGTTTCTAGGAAGAAGTTGCTTCGGCTGAGGTCGAAGAGGTTGCTGCCTGTGTTCTCCTTTAGGATTTTGATGGACTCCTATCTCACATTGAGGTCTTTCAACCATTTAGAGTCTATTTTTGTGTGTGGTGTAAGGAAATGGTCCAGTTTCATTCTTCTGCATGTGGCTGTCCAATTTTCCCAACACCATTTGTTGAAGAGACTGTCTTTTTTCCATTGGACATTCTTTCCTGTGTTGTCAAAGATGAGTTGACCATAGAGTTGAGGGTCCATTTCTAGGTTCTCTATTCTGTTCCATTGATCTATGTGTCTGTTTTTATGCCAGTACCATACTGTCTGATAATTACAGCTTGGTAATAGAGCTTGAAGTCCGGAATTGTGATGCCGCCAGCTTTTCTTTTCTTTTTCAACATTCCTCTGGCTATTCGGGGTCTTTTCTGGTTCCATACAAATTTTAGGATTATTTGTTCCATTTCTTTGAAAAAAGTGGATGGTATTTTGATGGGCATTGCATTGAATGTATAGACTGCTCTAGGTAGCATTGACATCTTCACCATATTTGTTCTTCTAATCCATGAGCATGGAACGTTTTTCCATTTCTTTGTGTCTTCCTCAATTTCTTTCATGAATATTTTATAGTTTCTGAGTACAGATTCTTTGCCTCTTTGGTTAGATTTATTCCTAGGTATCTTATGGTTTGGGGTACAATTGTAAATGGGATCGACTCCTTAATTTCTCTTTCTTCTGAAAGAGAGGAACCTCTTGTTGGTGTATAGGAATGCCACTGATTTCTGTGCCTTGATTTTATATCCTGCCACTTTACTGAATTCCTGTATGAGTTCTAGCAGTTTTGGGGTGGAGTCTTTTGGGTTTTCCACATAAAGTATCATATTATCTGCAAAGAGTGAGAGTTTGACTTCTTCTTTGCCAATTTGGATGCCTTTGATTTCTTTTTGTTGTCTGATTGCTGTGGCTAGGACTTCTAATACTATGTTGAATAGCAGTGGTGATAGTGGACATCCCTGCCATGTTCCTGACCTTGGGGGGAAAGCCCTCAGTTTTTCCCCATTGAGAATGATATTCGCTGTGGGTTTTTCATAGATGGCTTTTATGATATTGAGGTATGTACCCTCTACCTATACTCTGAAGAGTTTTGATCAAGAAAGGAGGCTGTACTTTGTCAAATGCTTTTTCTGCATCTATTGAGAGGATTATATGGCTCTTGTTTTTTCTTTTATTAATGTATTGTATCACATTGATTGATTTGCGGTTGTTGAACCAACCTTGCAGCCCAGGGATAAATCCCACTTGGTCATGGTGAATAATCCTTTTAATGTACTGTTGGATCCTATTGGCTAGCATTTTGGTGAGAAGTTTTGCATCCATGTTCATCAAGGATATTGGTCTGTAATTCTCCTTTTTGATGGGGTCTTTGTCTGATTTTGGGATCAAGGTAATGGTGGCCTCATAAAACGAGTTTGGAAGTTTTCCTTCCATTTCTATTTTTTGGAACAGTTTCAGAAGAATAGGTATTAATTCTTCTTTAAATGTTTGGTAGAATTCCCCTGGGAAGCTATCTGGTTCTGGGCTCTTGTTTGTTTGGAGATTTTTGATGACTGTTTCAATTTCCTTAGTGGTTATAGGTCTGTTCAGGTTCTATTTCTTCCTGGTTCAGTTTTGGTAGTTGATACATCTCTAGGAATGCATCCATTTCTTCCAGATTATCTAATTTGCTGGCATATAGTTGCTCATTTCATTAGTGATTTTACATGAATTTATAATTTATTAATCACATTTATATATACTTAAAAATTAGTCGTAAGTATGTGTAAGACTTTATTTCATCTACAGATGAGACAGATTCATAGACCCTTTCATATTACCATGCTATTCCTCACAAGTTCACTGCTCTGTAGTGTGCCAGTCTTCTTTCTCAAACACAGATATGGCCTTAGTTCTTTTTTGTCTAAAGAAGACTTTCTAAATGACTAGCATTTTATTCAAGGCAATTTACAACTTGTCCAACCAGCCTTTGACCTTTTCTCTGGTCACTGTTCCCTCTCACTTTGCTCCAGCCTTTACAAGCTACTTTGTTAACCTCTGAGCTTTTGCACATACTGTTTGCACTGGAACGTTCTTTTCTCTGTTTTTCACCTGCTGAAGATCTGTTTCTGCTTTAGATCGGTATCAGATGTGATGTTCTCTGTGTAACTTTCCCCCTGGCCCTGAAGCAGAGTGGGTGAGCCCTCCTCTGTCTCCTAGAGCACTTCATTTGCCCTTAGTTATGGTGCATTGCCCAATTATTGTGATTGCTTATGGGTTCATCTTTCTATTTCTGTGGCCCAGAATGGAACCTGGCATATTGAGGGAATTAAATATATCTACATTGAATGACTAAATAAGAGAATGAAGGGAAATGGGCAGGGAGTTTATTGTGAGGCTTTTGTTTAGATCAAATTTAAGAAAACAGGCTACTGCTGTTGTTGTTCCTCCAAAACCAGACCTTAGTTAACATAGAACAGACCTTTTTTGACATAGAACCAGACCTTCATTAATAGGACCAGATCTTATTAAGATGTCTGTTTAGGACTTTAGAAAAGCTGTTCTGCATTTCAGGAGTGGGAGGCATCTGTTTCCTGGCACTAGTGTGCTTTAATTTCTCTTGATTAATACAAAAGCAGTTTGGATGTGGGGCATCCCAAGGGGAGCAGTCATAGTCATGGTCATCGAGAGAGTTGTTTGCTGACCCATCTGTGTTCTTAGTGAAGGTTCAGGGATCTTTGTGAGATGCTCCCCTTTGTGTGTGAAGTTCTTTTGACCTTAGTGGCAAAGCTGTCCTTCAGATGATTTCTTCTGTTGTAGGGTGCAAGTAGCTGGTTAGGGTCTTGGGGAGGCATGCCCATATGCATACAGATTTATTCTCTGCCCACCTATCACATGCATATGCATTAGCTGGGAGTGCTTTTTAGCCCTCTGTGCATGCCACCTCAGACCTCATAAAGAGCCTTTATGTAAATTAGAAAAAGGTCCTACCTCTGCATGGATGGGGTAGAAAAAGTCAACCCCTTCTGGATGGACACAGCTCCATGGGTGCAAGACTTGGCAACCCAACAGTACCTTTATGCAAGGATAAAAAACAATAGTAATACTCTCAGGCTCCACTTAAAAAAAGTGTTTTTTTGCTCATAGACCTTTTATAATAGCTATTTTTATAGTATTTATTTATTTGTATTTTTATAACTTTTTATTTTAGAACAGCTTTAGGTTTACAGAAAATTTGCAAAGATAGTATTGAGAATTCCCAGATACCCCATTCCCAATTTCCCCTATTACTAATCTCATATTAATATGGTACATTTGTCACAATTAATGAACTAATAGTGATGAATTATTATTAACTAAAGTACATACTTCATTCAGATTTCCTTAGTTTTTACCTAATGTCCTTTTAAGTTTCACAATCCCATCAGGACACCACATTATATTTAGTCATCATGTCTTCTTAGGCTCCTCTGGACTGTGATAGTTTCTCAGACTTTCATTACTCTTTAATAACCTTGACAGTTTTGAGGAGTACTGGTCAGGTGTTTGCAGAATGTCCTTCATTTGGGATTTGTCTGATGTTTTCCCCATGATTAGACTGCGTATTTGGATAGATTTTTATTATTTACATATGGTAGGGCCAACAGATCTGGAGATGACTGCCACTGAAAAGATAGTTTTGTAATACTTGCAGATCCCCAAAGAGGGGGTACATATCTCACCATGGAGGCCATGCAGAGAAGCACTGGGATCAGTTATAAGGCAGAGCTGGGGTGGAGGATAAACTGTGGGAAAGTGTCTTTATTGTGGCTTCTGTAGGGAGTAATGGGCAAGGCAAGGTAAGCAGCCTTAGGATTGGCTAGTTTGAATAATCTCAGTGGGCTCTGGAACATAGGGGCTGTCTCTATTGTCTGGTACCTTCCCTGGGGTGAGTGGGGCAAGTGAATAGTGGCCCAGAGTGCAAAAGCTCAGTAAGGGAGGTATTGTGGGGGTAGACTCTGGTTTGGTTGGTTTGTATTTGAAAAACAAGGTGACTCAGATGCATTACTGAGTTGTCCAGAACAAGGCATGTCTGGGATATACATGTAGGGCAGATGTTAAAGATCAGGTTTACAGAAGCTAGGAATATGCTTAATACATTGGGGCTATGTGTTTTGGGAAGGAAGATCACAGAGGTGAAATGCCATTCTCATCATATCATTTCAAGGGTACATGATATCAGTGTAACTTATCCCTGTCAATATTGCCCTTGATTGCCTGGCTTATCAGGCCCTATTGTATGATACTATTACCACTTCATGTTTGCCTTTAATGTTTATCTCATATGTTTGAAGTGTTTGTTGGGTAGAATATCAGTAAACCCGCGGTGTAATTTTCCTTGGGTCTTGATCTTCTAGAAGATTGAAACTGCCAGAGCGAGTTCTGGGTTTTAGAGGTGGGGCCCTATTTGGGGTGGTTGTCTCCATAGAATGGAGTCTTGAAACTTGGTCCTTGCACATGCTGATTTCATAAGGGACACTTGTGTCTGAACATCCTTACTCTTCTCTAAAATGGTAGTCCTTTGTATACTTCTAATTGCTGAATAAATATATATTTAAGTGTCCACAGCTCTACCAGGAGTTGGAGTTGATCACCCCTGAAATGAGACAAGATGTATATCCTTACTACTTAGCTGTGGGTCAAAATATTCAGGGTGTTAGCCTATTTTCTGCATATAAATTTAAAAATTCCTGGTTGCTCCGTAAGTTGCCTGACCAGTATCTTTTGGAGCCCTCAGATGATGGTGGAGATCATGAGAAATATATGTTTCCCTGCTTTGCTTTTGAGAATCCCGAGTTGGGCAAGGCAGGACATGTTGTTGGTTGGTAATTGACTACACACCTTTCTCCCCTCACACCTCAGGGTCTAAGTCACAGAACTGTCTGTGGAACTCCCTCATCGATGGGCTCACGGGGAATGCCAAGGAAAAGACACGGCCAATGATTGTCCATGACCCTCGACCACCAGAAGAGATCCTAGCTGATGAATTGCCTCAGCTTGATAGTCCAGAAGCCTTGGTGAAGACGTCCTTCAGGTTTGGTGGATTGCAATCAATTTGTTCCTTCTTATTTGCTGTGGAGTTATTTCAGTCCAGTTGGGTGCATCGTCAGCATGGCCAGCAAATTACCTCATTTCTCTGCACTGAGTAAATTAGAATTGATGAAGGAGTATTGGAATTAATGCTAGCTGGACTTCTGGCTGGATTTCCTGAACATAGTGAGGATCCTATCAGTAGTTAAATTGCTGTTGGTATTTAATTGGTATTGGCATTTAAATGCTGAGGCAAAGGATTTACTGATGTTGGCAGTTTGAATTGGATTAATGAGTTTTTTGCTTCAAAGGAGGATGAGCATGGAGATAAGTGCACAGAGAAAAAGCATGTGTGGGAATGAATTCAGCCTTTAGAGTCTCTGGCTGGGGGCAGGTTTCTAGTCGTTAAGAGTTGTCAGAGCTGCAGATCTTCCTGTGTGCTTTCCCAGGTGGCTGCTGACTCTCTTCTTGTTTGTCATTTGGTCTTCTGTCTTCTGTAGAGGCCTCTTGCATTGTCTTCCTGTATTGGACCCCACTTAGCCACGACTCTGGCACTCACCTTTCCACCGTGTCAAAGAAAAATCCATCTGAGTAGGGGACGTGGTGGATAAAAGTGATTTCTTCCCCCCGAATGGGGCTTTCAAGTTCACTTTTGAAATACACAGCAGTGCTGGCATCAGAAATTAAGGTTGATTTTTGTTTTTTTTTACCAGCCTGCCTCCCTCTCTTTTCTTTCCTCCCTGTTACCCTAGTTTTATGTCTTTCATTTTTCTTTCCATTATAGAAGGCTCTCACATGCTCCACATGGCTAGCAGAACACAGAAGCCTTGATGTTTCTTCTCCCATAAACAACTCTGACAACTCTTGGCATCCATGAAAAACGTGCTCTCTTTTGCATCCAGGTGATGTGTGTAATCGCTCAGTAAAAAACCATTTCATTGTGTGAAGCTTCTCAGTGTAGATTGAATTATAGGTGAACTCGGAAAAGCAGTGATGAATAGGCGTTTGGATTTCTTTATGTAATGTGACTGATGCAGTGGCCGGGGCAAGAACTGCAAAGCAAATGCTCTTCTTATTTCTACTAAAGGTTTGGTTACTGCACTGTGAGGTTTTACATAAAATAAAACCCACTCAGGTAGAGAGAAGTTAACTTCCACAAACCTGCGGTTCTCTGCGCGTGACTGTGGTGGGAGAGGGGAGGGCGACTGCCTTTCTTGGGCTGTGTGTTCTCATTTTGGAGCGTCTCTGGTGGAGTCCAGCCTTTCACCTGCGGTCTTCTTGTAGCTCTTCCTTCCAGTTGAGGCCAGGTTCGCTGTCCTCTTCAATGAACAGCTAAAGAGGCATTCTCCTGAAAAGAACATCTCATTTGCTTGCCAATTCTTGCCAGTTCTTCTCTTGGCATTCAGTGCTCTTTAATAGAGAAAATGTATTGATGGCCATGAACTTCATTTGATCTGCTAGTTGTGTTATGTATCAATGTCTGGGTTGCAGAAAAAAATATTAAATTATGTTTGTTAGGGTTGGGACTTATTTTTGGTGCCTTGTAACACTTGGTGCAGTAAGAAAAACGTGGCAGGTGTAAATATACCAACCCTTCAGCAATTGAAGCTAGAAATCCATTGGTGTTGGTTATTCATTTATTTGTCTCCTTAATACAACTGTGTGTTATTCTGGCACCATCCTTTCTTCCAAAGAAGGTAAGTGATTTCAATGACAATGTTAGAGGGTAGATATTCTCTAAAGCAGTTGTCCTTAACTGTGGTGGTCACATCAGTTGTGGGATTTGTTGTACATAAATTATCATAAGCAAAGTAGTAACATGTGGGAACAGTTTATTTATCAGGAAATAAATTAGAGCAGAATCAAAGTTACCCGTGTAATAATGCCACTTGTTTTCTATATGCTTTTTGGATTGCAAAGAAATGAGTCATCGCTGGATTTTAAATAATGCTGATAGGAATATATCACTTATGTGTTCTCTCGTGCCCCCACCCACATTTCACTCAAGTGAAAAGAACATGAGAATTGCTGACTTCCCAATGTTAGTGACTCTGGGAAATCTTGGACGAATGGTGTGTTATACCTGCACATTTTTAAATTTCAGGGGCGCATCAGTGATAGGTGCTCTCAGTCCCTGAGGTAACTCCTTTTACTAAGCCGTACAGTCTTACTTACCTCTACTGAGGTTGAAATATTGGGTTCATCTTTCTTTTTTTTAAAATTTTTGTTAATTTTTTTGTCTGAGAGAGAGAGTGCACAAGCAGGGGGAGTGGCAGGCAGAGGGAGAAGCAGGGTCCCCATGGAGCAGGGAGCCCGATACGGGGCTTGATCCCAGGACCCTGAGATCATGACCTGAGCTGAAGGCAGACGCTTAACCGACTGAGCCCCCCAGGCGCCCCTGGGTTTGTCTTTCTGACTCTGAAAGTCAGAGCTGCTCAGCCCCTGTAACGTGTGTATGTGTGTGTGTGTGTGCATGTGAACACATTTATGCGCACCTGAACACACATTTAAGGCGTCTGGGCATGTGATTGTTAACATCTCATCTTTCTCAGTTATGGAGGGTCTTGTTTGCTGAGGAGGAACACATGGTTCTCATCAGTTTGCATTGTCTTTCTTCATAGCTCCTCTGTCGGACTGTTACCACTGAGCAACAGTGGCAACTTTGCTTACTCTCTTCTCTTCCTCCTCGTTCCCACTTGGAAAGCATTAGGAATCCTGGGCCATGAAATATGGTCATCAGCTTTAATTATCAAATAAGATCCAAACTGCAATGACAGTAAGCCCAATGTGCCAGATTATCAGGAAGTCTAGTCTTTTTCTTGGGGGTTTGTCCCCCTAACCGTATCCAGGGACTCCAGGCTTACTGACAGTGGTTACAGACGCAACCCTTAGTCTGCTCTGCCTCCTGCCACCTGCCAGGGCAATGGGGTCTCACGCTGAGGGTGGACTTTCTTTTTTTTTTTTTTAATTTTTTATTGTTACGTTAATCACCATACATTACATCATTAGTTTTTGATGTCGTGTTCCATGATTCATTGTTTGTGCTTAACACCCAGTGCTCCATGCAGAATGTGCCCTTTTTAATACCCATCACCAGGCTAACCCATCCTCCCACCCCTCTCCCCTCTAGAACCCTCAGTTTGTTTTTCAGAGTCCATCGTCTCTCATGGTTCGTCTCCCCCTCCGATTTCCCCCCCTTCATTCTTCCCCTCCTGCTATCTTCTTCTTCTTTTTTTTCTTAAGATATATTGCATTATTTGTTTCAGAGGTACGGATCTGAGATTCAACAGTCTTGCACAATTCACAGCGCAAACCATAGCACATACCCTCCCCAATGTCTATCACCCAGCCACCCCATCCCTCCCACCCCACCCCCCACTCCAGCAACCCTCAGTTTGTTTCCTGAGATTAAGAATTCCTCATATCAGCGAGGTCATATGATACATGTCTTTCTCTGATTGACTTATTTCGCTCAGCATAACACCCTCCAGTTCCAACCACATCGTTGCAAATGGCAAGATCTTATTCCTTTTGATGGCTGCATAATATTCCATTGTGTATATATATATATATATGTATATATATATACCAGATCTTCTTTATCCATTCAACTGTCGATGGACATCTTGGCTCTCTCCACAGTTTGGCTATTGTGGACACTGCTGCTATAAACATTGGGGTGCACGTACCCCTTCGGATCCCTACATTTGTATCTTTGGGGTAAATAGAGGGTGGACTTTCTTTTTTTAAAGATTTTATTTATTTGACAGAGAGAGACACAGAGAGAGAGGGAACACAAGCAAGGGGAGTGGGAGAGGGAGAAGCAGGCTTCCCGCAGAGCAGGGAGCCCAATGCGGGGCTCGATCCCAGGACCCCGAGATCACGACCTGAGACGAAGGCAGACGCCCAATGGCTGAGCCACCCAGGTGCCCCAGAGGGTGGACTTTCTGACCTCAGTGAAGTTCTAAGTCTGTGTCCAGTCCAGATCTCCTCTTTCTTGTGATGCCTCCTCCGGCTGGCTTCTCTTGTCCTTTCCTGACACCTGGCCTCTCAGCACCACCACAGTTTCTCACATGTATTTTAATGATGTTGATCCTCAAAAGGAAGGGGTTAGTTGTTTCATATCACTTTCCCTAGAAATCTCTTCTAGCTTTCTGCAAGTATACGATGACAATTACATACAAGCCAGTCCCAGGACAAAGAATGCATACTTGTTTTCTTTCTTTTTTTTAGTTTAATTTTATTATGTTATGTTAGTCACCATACATTACATCATTAGTTTTTGATGTAGTGTTCCATGATTCATTGTTTGCGTATAACACCCAGTGCTCCATGCAGAACGTGCCCTCTTTAATACCCATCACCAGGCTAACCCATCCTCCCACCCCCCTCCCCTCTAGAACCCTCAGTTTGTTTCTCAGAGTCCATAGTCTCTCATGGTTCATCTCCCCCTCCGATTTCTCCCCCTTCATTTTTCCCTTCCTACTATCTTCTCTCTCTCTTTTTTAACATATAATGTATTATTTGTTTCAGAGGTACAGATCTGTGATTCATCAGTCTTACACAATTCACAGCGCTCACCATAGCACATACCCTCCCCAATGTCTATCGCTCAGCCACCCCATCCCTCCCACTCCCCACCACTCCAGCCACCCTCAGTTTATTTCCTGAGATTAAGAATTCCTCATATCAGTGAGGTCATATGATACATGTCTTTCTCTGATTGACTTATTTCGCTCAGCATAATACCTTCTAGTTCCATCCACATTGTTGGATATGGCAAGGTTTCATTTTTTTTTTGATGGCTGCATAATATTCCATTGTATATATATACCACATCTTCTTTATCCATTCAACTGTCGATGGACATCTTGGCTCTTTCCACAGTTTGGCTATTGTGGACATTGCTGCTATAAACGTTGGGGTGCACATACCTCTTCGGATCCCTACATTTGTATCTTTGGGGTAAATACCCAGTAGTGCAATTGCTGGGTTGTACGGTAACTCTATTTTGAACTTTTTGAGGAACCTCCATACTGTTTTTCAGAGCGGCTGCACCAGCTTACATTCCCACCAACAGTGTAGGAGGGTTCCCCTTTCTCTGCATCCTTGCCAACATCTGTCATTTCCTGACTTGTTAATTTTAGCCATTCTGACTGGTGTGAGGTGGTATCTCATTGAGGTTTTGATTTGGATTTCCCTGATGCCGAGCGATGTTGAGCACTTTTTCATGTGTCTGTTGGCCATTTGGATGTCTTCTTTGGAAAAATGTCTGTTCGTGTCTTCTCCCCATTTCTTCATTAGATTCTTTGTTCTTTGGGTGTTGAGTTTAAGAAGTTCTTTATAGATTTTGGATACTAGCCCTTTATATGATATGTCATTTACAAATATCTTCTCCCATTCTTTCAGTTGTCTTTTGGTTTTGTTGACTGTTTCCTTTGCTGTGCAAAAGCTTTTTATCTTGATGAAGTCCCAATAGTTCATTTTTGCCCTTGCTTCCCTTGCATTTGGTGATGTTTCTAGGAAGAAGTTGCTGCGGCTGAGGTTGAAGAGGTTGCTGCCTGGTTTCTCCTTTAGGATTTTGATGGACTCCTGTCTCACATTGAGGTCTTTTATCCATTTTGATTTTATTTTTGTGTGTGGTGTAAGGAAATGGTCCAGTTTCATTCTTCTGCATGTGGCTGTCCAATTTTCCCAACACCGTTTATTGAAGAGACTGTCTTTTTTCCATTGGACATTCTTTCCTGCTTTGTCAAAGATGAGTTGACCAAAGAGTTGAGGGTCCATTTCTGGGCTCTCTATTCTGTTCCATTGATCGATGTGTCTGTTTTTATGCCAGTACCATACTATCTGATGATTACGGATTTGTAATAGAGCTTGAAGTCCGGAATTGTGATGCCACCAGCTTTGCTTTTCTTTTTCAACATTCCTCTGGCTATTCGGGGTCTTTTCTGGTTCCATACAAATTTTAGGATTATTTGTTCCATTTCTTTGAAAAAAGTGGATGGTATTTTGATAGGGATTGCATTGAATGTGTAGACTGCTCTAGGTAGCATTGACATCTTCACAATATTTGTTCTTCCAATCCATGAGCACGGAACGTTTTTCCATTTCTTTGTTTCTTCCTCAATTTCTTTCATGAGTATTTTATAGTTTTCTGGGTACAGATTCTTTGCCTCTTTGGTTAGATTTATTCCTAGGTATCTTATGGTTTGGGGTACAATTGTAAATGGGATCGACTCCTTAATTTCTCTTTCTTCTGAAAGAGAGGAACCTCTTGTTGGTGTATAGGAATGCCACTGATTTCTGTGCCTTGATTTTATATCCTGCCACTTTACTGAATTCCTGTATGAGTTCTAGCAGTTTTGGGGTGGAGTCTTTTGGGTTTTCCACATAAAGTATCATATCATCTGCAAAGAGTGAGAGTTTGAGGGCGCCTGGGTGGCTCAGTTGGTTAAGCGACTGCCTTCGGCTCAGGTCATGATCCTGGAGTCCCTGGATCGAGTCCCGCATCGGGCTCCCTGCTCAGCAGGGAGCCTGCTTCTGCCTCTGGCCCTCCCCCCTCTCATGTGCTCTCTCTCTCTCTCATTCTCTCTGTCTCAAATAAATAAATAAAATCTTTAAAAAAAAAAAAGAGAGATTAAAAAAAAAAAAGAGTGAGAGTTTGACTTCTTCTTTGCCAATTTGGATGCCTTTGATTTCTTTTTGTTGTCTGATTGCTGTGGCTAGGACTTCTAATACTATGTTGAATAGCAGTGGTGATAGTGGACATCCCTGCCATGTTCCTGACCTTGGGGGGAAAGCCCTCAGTTTTTCCCCATTGAGAATGATATTCGCTGTGGGTTTTTCATAGATGGCTTTTATGATATTGAGGTATGTACCCTCTACCTATACTCTGAAGAGTTTTGATCAAGAAAGGAGGCTGTACTTTGTCAAATGCTTTTTCTGCATCTATTGAGAGGATTATATGGCTCTTGTTTTTTCTTTTATTTTTTTAAAGATTTTATTTATTTATTTGAGAGAGAGAGTGAGAAAGAGCACAAGAGGGGGGAGCGGGAGAGGGAGAAGCAGACTCCCTGCTGAGCAGGGAGCCCGATGCGGGACTCGATCCCGGGACTCCAGGATCATGACCTGAGCCGAAGGCAGTCGCTTAACCAACTGAGCCACCCAGGCGCCCTGTTTTTTCTTTTATTAATGTATTGTATCACATTGATTGATTTGTGGTTGTTGAACCAACCTTGCAGCCCAGGGATAAATCCCACTTGGTCATGGTAAATAATCCTTTTAATGTACTGTTGGATCCTATTGGCTAGCATTTTGGTGAGAAGTTTTGCATCCATGTTCATCAAGGATATTGGTCTGTAATTCTCCTTTTTGATGGGGTCTTTGTCTGATGTTGGGATCAAGGTAATGGTGGCCTCATAAAATGAGTTTGGAAGTTTTCCTTCCATTTCTATTTTTTGGAACAGTTTCAGAAGAATAGGTATTAATTCTTCTTTAAATGTTTGGTAGAATTCCCCTGGGAAGCCATCTGGTTCTGGGCTCTTGTTTGTTTGGAGATTTTTGATGACTGCTTCAATTTCCTTAGTGGTTATAGGTCTGTTCAGGTTTTCTATTTCTTCCTGGTTCAGTTTTGGTAGTTGATACATCTCTAGGAATGCATCCATTTCTTCCAGATTATCTAATTTGCTGGCATATAGTTGCTCATAATATGTTCTTTTAATTGTTTGTATTTCTTTGGTGTTGGTTGTGATCTCTCCTCTTTCATTCATGATTTTATTTATTTAGGTCATTTCTCTTTTCTTTTTGATAAGTCTGGCCAGGGGTTTATCAATCATGTTAATTCTTTCAAAGAACCAGCTGCTAGTCTCATTGATCTGTTCTGCTGTTCTTTTGGTTTCTATTTCATTGATTTCTGCTCTGATCTTTATTATTTCTCTTCTCCTGCTGGGTTTAGGCTTCATTTGCTGTTCTTTTTCCAGCTCCTTTAGGTGTAAGTTTAGGTTGTGTATTTGAGACCTTTCTTGTTTCTTGAGAAGGGCTTGTATTGGTATATACTTTCCTCTTAGGACTGCCTTTGCTGCATCCCAAATATTTTGAACAGTTGTGTTTTCATTTTCATTTGTTTTCATGAATTTTTAAAATTCTTCTTTAATTTCCTGGTTGACCCATTCATTCTTTAGTAGGATGCTCTTTAGCCTCCATGTATTTGAGTTCTTTCCAACTTTCCTCCTGTGATTGAGTTCTAGTTTCAAAGCATTGTGGTCCAAAAATATGCAGGGAACGATCCCAATCTTTTGGTACCAGTTGAGACCTGATTTGTGACCTAAGATGTGATCTATTCTGGAGAATGTTCCATGGGCACTAGAAAAGAATGTGTATTCTGTTGCTTTGGGATGGAATGTTCTAAATATATCTGTGAAGTCCATTTGGTCCAGTGTGTCATTTAAAGTCTTTATTTCCTTGTTGATCTTTTGCTTAGATGATCTATCTATTTCAGTGAGAGGGGTGTTAAAGTCCCCTACTATTATTGTATTGTTGTCGATGTGTTTCTTTGCTTTTGTTATTAATTGGCTTATATAATTGGCTGCTCCCATGTTAGGGGCATAGATATTTGCAATTGTTAGATCTTCTTGTTGGATAGACCCTTTAAGTAGGATATAGTGTCCTTCCTCATCTCTTATTATAGTCTTTGGTTTAAAATCTAATATGTCTGATATAAAGATTGCCACCCCAGCTTTCTTTTGGTGTCCATTAGCATGGTAAATGGTTTTCCACCCCCTCACTTTCAATCTGGGGGTGTCTTTGGGTCTAAAATGAGTCTCTTGCAGACAGCCTATCGATGGATCTTGTTTTTTAATCCAGTCTGATAGCCTGTGTCTTTTGATTGGGGCATTTAGCCTGTTTACATTCAGGGTCACTATTGAAAGATAGGAATTTAGTGCCACTGTACTGCCTGTAAGGTGACTGTTACTGTATATTGTCTGTGTTCCTTTCTGGTCTATGTTACTTTTAGGCTCTCTCTTTGCTTAGAGGACCCCTTTCAATATTTCTTGTAGGGCTGGTTTTGTGTTTGCAAATTCTTTTAGTTTTTGTTTGTCCTGGAAGCTTTTGATCTCTTCTTCTATTTTCAGTGACAGCCTAGCTAGATATAGTATTCTTGACTGCATATTTTTCTCATTTAGTGCTCTAAATATATCATGCCAGTCCTTTCTGGCCTGCCAGGTCTCTGTGGATAGGTCTGTTGCCAATCTAATATTTCTGCCATTGTAGGTCACAGATCTCTTGACCCGAGCTGCTTTCAGGATCTTCCCTTTGTCTCTGAGACTTGTAAGTTTTACTATTAGATGTCGGGGTGTTGACCTATTTTTATTGATTTTGAGGGGGGTTCTCTGTGCCTCCTGGATTTTGATGCCTGTTTCCTTCCCCAAATTAGGGAAGTCCTCTGCTATAATTTGCTCCAATATACCTTCTGCCCCTCTTTCTCTTCTTCTTTTGGGATCCCAATTATTCTAATATTGTTTCATCTTATGGTATCACTTACCTCTTGAATTCTGCCCTTGTGATCCAGTAGTTGTTTATCTCTCTTTTTCTCAGCTTCTTTATTTTCCATCATTTGGCCTTCTATATCACTAATTCTCTTTTCTGCCTCATTTATCCTAGCAGTTAGAGCCTCCATTTTTGATTGCACCTCATTAATAGCCTTTTTGATTTTGACTTGGTTAGATTTTAGTTCTTTTATTTCCCCAGAAAGGGTTTCTCTAGTACCTTCCATGCTTTTTACAAGCCCAGCTAGTATCTTTATAATCGTCATTCTGAACTCTAGTTCCGACATCTTACTAATGTCCGTATTGATTATGTCCCTGGCAGTCGGTGCTGCCTCTTGTTCTTTTTTTTTGAGGTGGGTTTTTCCGTCTTGTCATTTTCTCCAGAGAAGAGCAGATGAATGAGAGAACAAAATGCTAACAGGGTAACAATGACTCCAGAAAAGTATACACTAAGCAAATCAGAAGAGACCTGAAACTGGGGGAAAAGAAAGGGAAAGAAAGAAAAAAAGAAAAAAAAAAGAATATGATCAAATATGATCAGGCTGGTGAATAGATCAGTGCCACAGACTAGATTTTGGGCACATTTTGGTCTGTTAGAAGAAACTGCCTCCCAAAATTTTAAAGAAAGAAAAACTTATATATGTACAAAAATAAGGGTAAATATGATGAAGGGACGGAATATGACTGTAAAGATGAAAATTATAAAAGATTTTATAAAAGGAATTAATAAGATAAGAAGTTGGTTGAAAAAAGAAAGAAGAGAAGTTAAAAAAAAAAAGGGAGAGAATGTGATCTGGCAGGAGACTAGAACAAAGCCATACACTAGAGATTTAGGGTATATTTTGGTCTGTTAGAAGAAACTGTATCCCAAAATTTTAAAGAGAGAACAACTTATATATATACCAAAAATAAGGTTAACTATAATGAAGGGATAGAATATGACTCTAAAAATGAAAAATAAAAAAGATTTTTTAAAAAGGGATCAATAAGATGTTGGTTGAAGAAGGGAAAAAGAAAAATTAAAAAAAAACAGAAAAAGAGAAAAAAGAAAATAAAAATTAACTTTGAAAGACTAAAGAATCAGGGGGAAAAAAGCCATGAATTCTATGTACTGTATTCCCCTAGCGCTGGAGTTCTGCCATTCTCATTGATCGTAAACTCGGTCTTGGCTGGCTGTTCTCGCTGATCTTCTGGGGAGGGGCCTGTTGCCGTGGTTTCCAAATGTCTCTGCCGGAGGCGGAATTGCCCCGCCCTCGCCCCCTCCCAGCTAAGTAATCTGCTCGGGTTTGCTCTCCGGGGCTTTTGTTCCCTGCGAGCTTTCCGTACAGCTTTGGGGGCGGAGAGTGAAAATGGCGGCCTCCCAATTTCCGCCCCAGAGGAGCCACGAACTCGGGGCCCCACTCCTCAGTGAGCCCCAGATAAAGGCCGTCAGTCACTCCCATCTCCCCGGTCTCTGGCCGCACTCCGTGCTCACCCGGCCTGCGACCGCGCGCCTCTATCTCTGGCACCCGACCCCGGGTGGAGTCTCCAAACCCAGCAGATGCCTGCGGTGCGCTCCCGCGTGGCTCCTCCCGGGGGAGGAAGGTGAGTCTCCCCGGATCTGCCGCTTGTTGGATCCCTGCTGGAGGAGCAGGGGCCCGACTGGGCCGCGGATCACGGTTTATGCGAACCCCGAGCTAAGAGCCCGCGCCTGGGCTCCGCCTCTGCAGCTGGCTTCCCTGCTCCGTTACCTGGGAGCTCTGCCGCACTCAGGCACCCCCGGTCTCTCTGTGACCCCGAGGGTCCTGAGACCACACTGTCCCGGAGGGTTCCACTCCCCACTTAGCCACTGGAGCGAGGTCCCTCAGCGGAGCAGACTTCTAAAAGTTCCGATTTTGTGCTCCGCGGCTCTATCACTTGCCAGAAGTGGCCGACGGAGGCCCCTCCCCCGCCGTCTATCCTCCCAAATATCGCCTCGGATTCACTTCTCCGCACATCCTACCTTCCAGAAAGTGCTCGCTTTTCTGATGAGAGAGTTGTTGCTATTCTTTTCTTCGATCTCCTGTTGAGTTTGTAGGTGTTCAGAATGGTTTGATACCTATCTAGCTGAATTCCTGGGACCAGACGAAATTTAGGTCTCCTACTCCTCCGCCATCTTTCGAATGCATACTTGTTTTATATTTGCATAATATTTCCATTCAAATAATTCCTTCTAGATCAAAGAGACAGCCTGCTCTAAAGGTAAATTCTATTCTCTATTTCCAAAGGTAGAAGTGTTTATAAATTTATAAATGGTAGGTGTTTTTCAAAAAAACTTCGTAAGTTTGTATGTTTCAGTTTCCCCCACGCTCCCTGTTACAACAACAATAACAATAGGATTCTTATATTGCCAGGCATGACCCTAACAACCCAAAGATGATGCCCATTTTAGAAATGGAAAAACTGGCCCAGAAAGGTAGATCCCATAGTTCTGATTGAGTTCAAACACAAACAAATGAGGACAATTGCTTGCCAGTTGGCGCTCATCAATGGCAGAAGCAAGGGGTAGCTTGAGTAGACTTTAGGTCCTACTTGGGCTTTACCAGCCTTTGGAATCCCACCCCAAATAAATGTATCCTCTATAAACTCACATAAAAAGCATGCTTGTGGGGGTGCCTGGCTGGCTCAGTCAGAAGAGCATGCAACTCTTGATCTTGGGGTCATTGGCTAGAGCCCCACCTTGGGCATAGAGATTACTTAATAAATAAGTAAGTAAGTAAGTAAATAAATAAATAAATAAATAAACTTAAAAAAAAAAAGCATGCTTGTGATGTAAATGCAGCTTCAGGACAGGTCCTCTTCCAACCAAACTGCCACTGGAGGCCAACACCTTCTGTGTCAGTTAGCAATAATGCAGGCGGGCATAGCAGAAACTGAGAATTTGAAACACAGATTTCACAATAACAGTTTTAGAAAATGAGAGGCACCGCCTCGTTCCCCCAAGGCTCATAAGTCAATGGTTGAGGTGTGTGCAAATGCCATCTCAATTCCGAACGCATTCACTGTCAGGCTCCCCGCCAGTCCTCTGTGCTGGCCAGTGGTGATGAGGCAAATGTTCCATGTCTCAGAGCAGACAGTTCAGCAGGGTCTTGAGAGAGAGAGACCAGTGCAAGAAGGGAAGGGGCTCCTCATTATTGTCCAGGTTCAAATCCCAGCCACTATTGCTTGGAAGCTAACACAGTTTTGTGTGGTTGTACTATGGACTTTAGTCTTTACTCCTCATGAAAGGGATATTCTAAGCTACCCAGGTAGGAAAATTCAACTCCTGAAAGTGGCTGTACTGGGCTTTAGTCTCGACTCAGTTACCAAGGCAAATTGCATCATCTCTTTGAACCTCCATTCTCTTAGCCGTCACATCCAAGGGTAGACCAGGGCAGTGTGTCTCAAACATGGGCGTGCATCACAGTCACTTGGAGGGTTATGAAAACAGATTGTTGGGCTCCCCTCCAGGTCTGGGTGGGGTCCTAGAATGTGCCTTTCTAACAAGGTGGTGCCGATGCTGCTGGTCCAGGGACCACGCTTAGAGAATTACTGGACCAGATGATGTTGAATATTCCTTGGAACTCTGAAATATTTTGCTGTGCTAATTGGAGCAGGTCAGTGATCTCATCTGGCCTCAGTTTCTTCATCTTTGAAATAGGGATAAAGGTGCCCACTTCCCAGGATTGGTGGGAGGGTTTAAAGGAGGTAATAAAAGCAAAAGACAAGCACAGTATCTGGCATCCAGAATATGCTCTGGAGGTGCTAATCTCTTTCTACCCAGCTCTCACTGGAAACCTTCTATGCCTTTGAGCATATACACATAGCGTAAATAGGATCAGAGACACCATGGGCCCTGAAAGTTAGCTAAGCTTCTGGCATGAAAAATCTGCTTTTAAGACCTGAGACTTTTGAAAAGAAGAAGGTGGGAACCATAACTTAAAAAAAAAAGCTTCATTGTCCAGAAAGTGGACACTCCTGGGTATTATCCCCCCAGATGCCTGTTTTCCTTCTTCCTCATGACCTGTCTCTTTGAGCTTGTTGTTCTACTCAGGTTTTTCTTAAAAGAGATGAGAGAGAAAACTGAACCTGGAGCTTGAGGAAGACAGACAAGCCCCGCCAGTCTGATTAGTGACAGGACTCCGAGGGCCCAGAGAACAGGAAAGAGTTGGCTGCCGGCAGCCTTTTCTCTCCCCAGCCTCTGGTGTGCATGTTTGCAAAGAGGAGACCCAGTCCAGGTTGCACTGGGAGGCAAAGAAACCAATGTTTATTGAATATCTGCTATGGCCAGGAACTGGACATTCATTTGCTCATTTAATCTCTCCAAACCAGGGCAAGATGAGTATTGCAGTCCCAGTTGTACAGGTCAGGAAACTGAGGTTCAGAGAGATCAAACAGCCACTCAGCAGGTGGCAGAGCTAGGAATTTCAGCCCAGTCCACCTGGCTCCAAAGCTATGACTTCTCTACATTGGCTTCTGTGTTCCTCACTGGTGAATAAGACAGTGTGATTGGTTCTACTAATTTGGATGTGGTGGTTGGGGTATATAGTTTGATGCTTCTCCTGTGAGACCTACCCTGTTCTTTTGCACTAAATCCTTTTTCCAGTCCAGATTTATGTTTTTAATCCACCCATGCTTTTGGATAGGACCCCTTTAAAGGCAGTGCTTCTCAAACTTTATGAATGAATTCCTTCAGGGATCCTATTAAATGCAGATCTGGATTCAGTAGGTCTGGTTTGCGGCCTGGGAATCTGCACTTCAAACAAACTCTCAAGTGATGTGAGGGTCCGAGGACCACCCTCTGAGTAGAAGGGCCTGGGCTTCGGAATGCCACAGATAGGAGTTTGCAAATGCAAATCAGAAGATGCTCTTCTGACCCGTGTGATTTGAGTCTCAGTTTCCTCGTTTTACAAATAGAAACTGAATTAACAACACAGGCCTTGGGGACTGTTGCTAGGATTAAGAGGGCTAATGAATGTGACAGCCATTAATTCCTTCTCTCCCAGTTTTCAAAACCCTGTTTAGCAGTGGATTGATCCTCCAAACCTTGACCCCTTCTTACGTGACTGGGTTGTGCAATGAACCCCAGGCTGGGAACAGGAGCCCTGTGGGTGCTTTCTGAGCAAGGCTGTCCCGGCCTGACCTCCTTAGATGCTAGCGGAAATTCTGAAGCCATCCAGTACATGGGCCATCTCGGTTGCTTCCCTTGAGCCATGTGACTTCTCAACATGGGTTGAGTTACCAAGTTTTGATAATTTTGCATTTGGGAGAATAGCATGTTTGGTCCCCAGAGAATCACTGGGGGTTTGATGAGCTTCTCTTCCCACTTAGAACGGACTCATTTGGGCTTTGGCAAAAGTGTTTCTGATTCTATACATAGCTTACTAAGAATATGTTGTAGAGAGTAGAACTGCATTGAGCCAACGCCCTCAGCTATGGATGAGATTAAGGCTTTGTCAGATTCCATTTAATGGATTGTGTTTTCCATGCAGAATTAAATCATTGAACTCATCCTCATTTTGGTTTTTGGCAGTCATTTTTCCACTAGGGGTTACTGCCAAGAAGCCAGTTTTTGACTTGATTACTTTCAGGAAATGTGCAATCTGGCTGATGATATGGCGTGGCGTGGGGTGGCGGCTCCTGCAGCTTCGGACCCCACCCCAGGATGAGTCATGGGTTAAAATTCCCAGTTAGCTCATGGGAAGTCTGGTCACACATCTTTCTCTATCACCGTATGTTGGTCACCCACTTGGACTTTTGGGGATACCTACTTCCCTGACTTAGTGCTGCCTCCCTGGAGTTGACATTTTCCCCTTCTGGTCTTTGCTAATCCCATTGTAGAGTCTTCTTCAAGTTTGTTAAGGGAAAAAATAAAAGAATGAATTCGGAGGGCTTTTCTTTTCTTTTTTCTTTCTTTCTTTCTTTCTTTCTTTCTTTCTTTCTTTCTTTCTTTCTTTCTTTCTTTTTTTTTTTAACTTAGAGGAGTTTCTATTGCAAAGTTGGCTTCCCATTAGGGAAATATTTAGGCTTCTTTTTTGTAAGTAAGTTTTTATGGACAGATTTTTTTTAGTGTTGGAAATTGACAAAGCATGGAGCATGCAGACACTATTCCTCTTGCATTCGTCCTGGTCCATCCATGGTATTTTGGGAAAGAGGGGATCTATCTTTGTGGTGGCCTTGTGGATGCACCTTTCACATCTCCAACCAAGGGAGTGTACTTGGCCCAAGGCCCCAGCTTCTGTGTGAGAAAATTTGTTTTGGTGATGGCTGAGGCTGTATTTCCCAAGGGTACTTTCAGCCAGTGACTGAGAGTATCAGATATGCTAAGACTGGCCATTCCTGGGAGACATGGGACTTCTCTAATGGTGACATTGGCTTGAGGACTCCATGATGGCCTTGCTGAACTTTCTTTGGAACTGTACTGTGGTCTAAGATATTTCCATTCAACCTTCCTTCCTTCTCTCTTTCACTGGGAGTCAGACCTGCATCCCAAGTCTCCTAGCCTCCCTGGCTTCTTCATTTTCTCTTACAGATGTTCCCCCTGATATATTTCTTGCAGGTCTAATCCTGCCTTGCTATCTGCTTCTCAGAAACCTGGGCTAACAAGGTCCCCTGTCTTGCTGTGATCCTCTGCTGGCTTATCACTGCCAGCTCTGTGCTGTGGGCACAGATCTGAGGCTACTGGCCTAGAAATCCTGATTCAGTCTCTCTCTATTTGATTTTACATTTTGTAGTTGATGTTATGCCTTCCCCATGGGCTCTAGTGCTGGATACATATGGGGCAGGCCACAATTTTCTTTATTTCTTTAGTATCTTATATTTTTATTGCCTATAAGAGACTTTATGAAACATCTGGATTAACTAAAGAAACTATAATATAAAGAGAGGGGAGAATTTTAAACCATATCCAAAATACATCTGTTTCTGTTGTCCAAGGGAAGTGCTCAAAAATGTTGAACATCATACAGATGATTTGTTTATGGATACACTCCAGTTTCCAGCCAGTGGACTTGTCTCCAGGGCTGAGTTTCCCTAGAGAGTGCATCCTTCTTCAGACCAGACACATTCTTACTGGACTATTGGGGAATCCAGGTTTCCAAGCACAGAAATGGACCTCATCTGAGGTCTCCTCAGCACCTCAGTGTACACCCCTCAGAATAACTCCTAGAAGCACATTGTACAAAGTGTAAGAGATTCATCCTTAAATAACCCCACAGGGAGGATCACCAGGGGGGTGGGGGCTGGGATAGTCTTGGAGCCTCTATCTAAATCTCCCTGCCAGTGTGATGTGTGGATCAACCTCCTATGCTTCCTGATTAGCAACAGGAACTTCTACCCTAGGCCACACAGAGACCTGAAGTGTACAGGGAATCCCCGAAGTTCTGTCTTGAATGGAGGCCTCCCCACCCCCAACCCTCCTCTGGCCGTGCTTTGAGATCCATTGAGTTCTGGTTGTGATTCAATATAGTTTTGATCAGTTGGTCCAGCCTCTGCCCTTGGCTACTTTGGCCCCATGTCAGCCTCACTGGTCAACTCTCCAATCATAGTCCCAGGTTATCTCTGAGGTTTGGCCTCAGAAGCTCATGGGAACATCTGGAGCCTGGCCAAACCTCACAGAACCTAAGAGACAACTTGGGAAAGCTAAAGCCTAACCTACTACTACCTAATGTTACTGGCCACTGAGTGTACTTGGATGTGGACCCTCTGGTTTGTGGGAGAATGTCTTTCTGAAGCAAGAAGAGGACATACAGGTCTCACCCCTACCTCACTTCTGCCCCGGTTTCCCTTCTCTCTATAATCCCCCGAGCCAGAAAAGCTGGACCCTGGCTTTCCACTTCTCCAACTTTATATCCTCCTCCCCAGTACCAGGTCTTAGGCTAAGGCTTAATGGTAGATGAGATAGAGGGACAGATTGGCCTACTGATATGGGACCCTACACTGGGAAATATCTCAAAAGCACCATATGTTATTCCTTATAAGCTTTCTGTTATGAATGACTTTACCACATTTTTTTTTTTGCAGTAAAATTAAAGTACCCGAATAAAAATAAAGCAAAGCCCTTTAAAACTGTATCCAGTGATAATGCAAATAAGCTGTCCCTTGATTGTGGATTTGTCCCTCTCCTCTGCAGTGGGG
The DNA here is from genome assembly GCF_029215605.1 of Mirounga angustirostris. Lineage (NCBI taxonomy): Eukaryota > Metazoa > Chordata > Mammalia > Carnivora > Phocidae > Mirounga > Mirounga angustirostris. Next base: position 44,146,115 of record NW_026991720.1, read on the forward strand.
GCTCTGGTTATATTATTATCTCATAATAATGTGATCCTGTGTTTTACTCTATAAAAATGTTTGTTCCCACTTACAGCATTAGGGCAGGGGTTTGGTCCTTGCTAGCAGGGAAGGAGGCGTTTCCTTCTTACTAGGAACCTTCTAATACCAGATGCTATCTTCCCATTCAAGTGATCACTCTGCAGTCATATCCTGTGCCATGCAGTGGAGCCACATGGGGTGAGCTGGACCAGATGCAGGTCCCCTGGACCGCGCATCAGTTGATGAATATGATGAATGGCACTTGGTGTAACCATGAAACAGGCCACCTTGGATCATGGTGGACATAAAAAGAAGCAAAAGGAACAGAGAGAGCCAAGGTCAGGAGGCAGGAAGACAGGTTGAAGGAACTGTTGGATTTGTGTGAAAGGCATGTGAAAGGGAGGCAGTATTGGAAAGGTAAAGTAGGAACCAAATATGGAAGGTTTACTATGGGAGTGAGGTTCAGTTTTATTCCACAGGCAAAGATCTTTGGAGTCTTGTAAAATCTTTGGGGAAACAGAAAGAAGACTGCATTTTTCTTTAAGTTACAGAAGTAGGAATTATATTTCCATGCCTCAGTTCCCTACATACAGAGCATCAAAACAATGGTTTCTGGCCTTTGGCAGAGGTGGAATAATGGAGCTAGAGAGTAGCATGGGGTCTGAATACAGAAGGTGCCTGGAGGAAGTACATGAGCAATTTGGGGAAGAAACCTGTGAAAATATGTTTTTCCACATGGATTGGAACTGAGACCATTTTTTTTATAACTTCTAAATGCAGTGGTAGCTAATGGTTATTGACTAGACAGCCCCATCACCATAACCTAGCTGCTCCCCGTTTATTGATTACTGTTGAGTGCAGACAGAAGTGAATTTGCTACAATAAATTACCTCCAGACCCTGGGGGTCAGCTTAGTTGGGGAAGGATTGCTATTTGAACAAGAGCTGCAGACATGCTTGTCCTCATTTGGAAGAGGTGATAATTCTGGCTGCAGTGATGGGGCTCAAGTACTTGGAGGCAGGCACATTGCAAACTATCCAAGAGCATGACTTGGACACTGTGAAGTCAGAAACAGGAAGATATGAATCAAATAATGGTCTTGGATTATGGGTCCCAAACTTTGATCTGTTCATCATTTTCATTCTTTGAAAATGGTCCAGATTTAGAATTAGAGAAGGGTATATGAAGGGGTTTGAATTATATTTATTAAATTATGTGTTTGACTGATTATTCTGTCCTCTGTGACTAGCCATGTCAGGGTTGAGTTTCCATGGTTGTTAAGTTTCCAAGGGTAGCAATGAGCAAAGCTATCCTGTCTAGCTCTAAGCCAACCCACAGGTCCCTATATTTAAGAAATGCCTTTGCATTTTTTAAAAACTATTTTGACAGTTTTTAAACCTCCAGAAAAGTTGCAAGACTAGTAAAATGAACAACTGTCTAACCTCTACTTAGAGTCACATTTGCTTACTTGCTGTGGAATACCTGTCCCATCTCATCTCATCTTATATCATAATCATTCTTTTTTTCTGAATTTCTTGACCCAAAGTTGTAGACATCATGACCTGTCAGCTTCAACCTGAGTTTCTTTGGAATGAGACCATTTTCTTACATGGCCACAGTAGAATACTCAAACTCAGGAAGCTTAGCATTAATATAATACCATCACTACATAATACTCTATTCAGCCCATATTCCAGTTTCACCAGATGTTCCCGTCATGTCTTTTATGGCGATCTTTCCGTCTGGCCCTGGACCCATTCTTGAAGCGCACGTTACACTGAGTGGTCGCGTCTCACTCGTCTCCTTTAATTTGAAGCAGTTTCTCAGCCTTTCTTCATCTTCCATGACGTTAACATTTTGAAGCAAACTGGTCATGTTTTGTTTTGCAGACTGTTCCTCAGGGATCGTCTGATCGTTGCCTTGGGGTTTGATTCAGGTTGTTCATGTTGATGGGAACACTACGTAAGTGGTGCTGTGTCCTCAGAGCGGCATTAGCAGGGAAGAGTGCTGATTGTCCCTGTTACTGGTGATGTTAATCTTGAGCATTTGGTTAAGGTTGTTTCCCCCAGGGACACCTGGGTGGCTCAGATGGTTAAGCGTCTGCCTTCGGCTCAGGTCATGATCCCAGCGTCCTGGGATCGAGTCCCGCATTGGGCTCCTTGCTCAGCAGGGAGCCTGCTTCTCCCTCTGCCTGTGCTCTTTCTCTCCCTCTCTCTGACAAATAAATAAAATCTTAAAAAAAAAAAGGTTGTTTCCCCCAATTTTCCACTGTAAAGGTACCTTCCCCTGAGTAAATAATGTTACCTGTGGGGAGATACTTTGAAACTATGCAGGCAGCCTCTTTACTAACAAACATGTATGCAGTGGTTTTAGCACCACTTGATGATTCTTGCCTGAATGAATGGTAATTTCTAACTCTGTCATCCCTTTTCCATCTATTCAGTGACATTTGACTGTGGACAGGACCTTTTCCTTCCCTTCCCTCTCTCCTTCCCTTTCTAGAGTTTAGTATTGTAACAGATTCTGGATTCTTCTTTCATCCAATGTTTTATAAGCCATGTGTCTTCATTGCTTCTAGAGCTTTAATTATGAGAGAAAGGCCACAAAGGCCAAGCAGAGGGGTAGTATGAGTGGTCTTGCAGTCTCTCTCAAATGCATTAGCTCTAATGGGCGGAAATAAGCTTTACCTGGAACATGAAGATGTGTAGCAGCAAATCCAGGGTGTAAACCCCTGCCCTACTGATAGGCTCTTTGGGGTCCTCTGATCTGGTGGAAGGCAGTGAGTGACCTTCCCTGAACCTGGACCAAGAATTATGGGAAATTGCGGAGTGGAGAGAGTCATGTGGAGTGGGTTGGGAAAGGTGTTGCTTAGCCAGAGAAAGGAGTTTGAACGTATTATTTGGACTTTAAGCAGGGTCTCCAGTTCTTTCCTTCTCACCTCTTTTTGCCGTAACGCACCACTCTCTGTTTCCTGATCCTGCTGGCTGGTATCAGATGATTCTGCCAAACCACCGGTCCAAAGAGTGGCCTGTATCTTAACAGTGAGGTATAGTGGGAACATTTGAGCTCTGGGTTTAATCCAGCTTCACTCCTTGCCTGCTATGTGACCTTGAACACGCAGCTTAAACGGAGGCTCAATTTCTTCATCTGTTTAATGGGATTGGATATTCTTTTCCTCATGGGATACCTGTGAGGAGTCAAGGAAAGTTACACATGTTGGGCAATGAGCACAGTTTCTGGCATCAGCAGCTGCTTGATGACATGGTTCAGCATCAGCATCCTATTTAATGCTCTCAGAAGGTGTATAGTTTGCTCTAGGCCCTGTGTGGTGTGAAGGAATTCACTTTATCTGACTTTAACAGCCATGTTCATGTGTCCTTTAGCACTGAGCTGCTGTTCTGACATCTAGGACCATTGAGGTACCCTCTGCCTCTCTTTCGTTTCTTGAATTGTGCACAATAATAATAGCTAACTTAGCATACAGATGGAGAAACAGGCATGAAGCACTTAACTAATCCAAGCTCATACCACCAGTGGGTATGTTTGGGATTCAAAGCCAGACAGTCTGGCTTCAGAACCCGTATTTCATTTTATTATTTATTTATTTGAGAGAGAGCATGAGAGAGCGCACACGAGCGGGGGTGGGGGTGGGTGGGGAGGGGCAGAGGGAGAGGGAGAAGCAGACTCCCCGATGAGCAGGGAGCCCGATACAGGGCTAGATCCCAGGACCCCGGGATCATAATCTGAGCCGAAGGTAGATGCTTAACTGACTAAGCCACCCAGGCGTCCCCAGATCCCACATAGGCCTTTCCTACTGGCTGTCACCAGCATCTCCTGCAGTCTCGCCAGAGCCCTTTCTCTCTAGGGACCGTGAACCATGGTGGTGTGCTCTGTGCACTTTGTGGACCTGGTCGAGGAAGGTGGTGTAGAACTGGGGCTTGGAATCAGACAAAACTGAATTTCTGTCCCAACTCCGTCACTTATCACCTCGGGAAATATACTCTGCTTCTCTTGCCCTCAGTTTTCCTTTCTGCAAGATGGAAATAGTAGTGATGGAAGGGTGGAATGAAAAAGTATATATAAAAACACCTAGCACAAAAACTCTTGAAATCTGAAATCTGAGTATGGTCGGAGTCCAGGTAATTGTATTATGTCAGTGTCAACTTCCTTTTTGATAATGTACTGTAGTTGTGTATGATGATGTCATTGGTGGAAGCTGGCTGATGGGTACATAGGAATTCTCTGTACTATTTTTGCAACTTATTGTGTATGTATAATAATTTTTTAAAAGGTAAATAAACTTAGTATAGTCCCTAATATCTATTAATTGTAGTTTTAAGGATTACAAAATGTCACCATGAATTTTGTTATTTGGCATAAACTGAACTGATTGAGGTGTGTGTGTGTGTGTGTGTCTGTATGTGTATGTCTGTGTGTGTGTGTGTCTGTGTGTTGTCTATGTGTGTATGTGGGAGAGAAAGTGGGGGAGGGAGGGAGAGGGAAGAAGGGAAGGGAGGAAAGAGGGGGGAGGGTGAGGAAGGGGGGGCATCTACCTAAGAGAAAGTAGAGCAAGTGAATTCTAAAATTCTATTTTCTAACTTATTGAACAAAATCAATGGCATCACCAGCAACCACAAGTGGATTCCCTCTGTGCTGTAATTTCATCTTCTCCCAGTTGAAAACCTTGCCTTTTACTTTACCCAGTGGTTCTCTATTCTCTTCAGATTTATTATCTACCTTCTATTTCAGTGGTTCTTAATCCAGACTGCACAATATACTCACAAGTGATTAAACCAGCATCCCTGGGGTGGGGCCCAGGCAGCTATAGGTTTTAAAAGCCTCTCTGGTTAAGCTGAGTTCAGTGAGCCTGAGAACCACTGCTCTGCCTGCTTTGGTCTTCCCTTCCTCCCCCACATTCTCCCACATCCACATTGCCTTGGTGTATTAAAATATTCCATAGGGCACCATTTTTCCAATGGCCCTTAAGGCCTTTCCTGACCATAGTCACCAGATACAGACTTTGCTCCCTTCCTACAGTTTGTATATGGAATGGGCATCTAGAGTTTTGGAATGATCGCAGAATGAGCTCTCCCACCCCCCAAGATGCCATATGTCCATGCCATTTTCGATAACTGAAGTGTCACCAAATGTTCCTTGTGTTGTCTTTCTCCAAAAGCCAATTCAGCAGAATGCAGGCAAGTTGCATGTTTTCTTTTGGGAATGTGCTATGTAGAAGTTTTCAGAAGCCTGCTAGGCACTGACTATTTTTACTTACTATTTCAGTGGCTGATATGTTTTCACCACCTTCGGGATAAACTGACTTTGAGACATTGCCTCAGTTTCTTAGTCACCAGCCCTCCTTTCTTCTTCTTTCCAAAAGGAGATTTTATCATGAAAATAATGTGCTTACCTTGTAGAACATTTGACAAATGGTAAAAGAAAAAAAAAATCTTGAATATAATCCATGCTATCATTTTGGCATCCTTCCTGAAGTCTTTCTATCCATGCCTCATTCTTACAGTTGTAATTATGGTGTGGATACAATTTTGTATCCTGTTTTTTTTTTTTTTTTCACTGAACATTTTATCTTAAGCATTTTTCTATATTGCCACATAATGTGCGTATGTGAATGTGTGTTGGGCAGTTAGGTTGTTCCCAGTTTTTCATTCTTGGAAAGAATGCTATGATAAAAATCTTTGTGCGTCCAGATATTGCCATATCTTAAGCTGCATCCTAAGGGTAGATAACTAGAAGTGGAAACACTGATTCAAAGGGAATCTTGATTCAAAAAACCACACCACAGAAGCCTCCTCCAATGGGGCTTCTTCTAGCCATTCCAATCAGCACCAAATCTCTTGGGTTGGGTGTGATAGTGCTCATTTTTCACAGTTTGGAATTGAGTATTCTTCTTCTTCTTGAGGTAGTGTGCCCTTTCATTAAAGCCATATGGTGCCTATGCTGACAGTTTCTGTGTCTTTTGCTAACATACTGTTCACGGGAGTAATATAGTCACTTTTTTGTTCTGCTCCTAGTAGGTGTCAATATCATCTAGCTTTTACATATTAGCAAAGTAATGTTCAGAAGGACTAAATGATTTGCCTGTGGGCACACAACTGAGAAAGAGCAGAGCCAAGGGTTAAACCTATATCATTTTGGCCCCAGAGCCTTTGGGCCTTCCACTCCACTTGACTCCCTAGCTGGGAGCGGGAGCACAGATAATGGGCTCATAAATTGTCCTTGGGGCAAGGAGTTGGGGACAAAGGAGAAGAGAACGCGTGCCCAGGAAAGACCTCATGAAGGTTCTTGCCCTCAAGGAACTTAGAGTTTAGTGGAGGAAATATAAAAGTAAATCAATGGTTACTACTTTTACAAACAGCTTTATTAAGATATAATTGGTATAGAAAAAAACTGCACATACTTAAATGTTCAAATGGATCAGTCTGACATTTGTATACACCTATGAAGCCAGTTGAGTTTGAATGGTTCCACCTGCCCCTCTGGATGCCCATCAGTAAGGTGTGAGATTTTGTTATCTTGGTAGGGATCCTTCTGTATTTTAGCCTCTGCTTATCCTTGGGAAATCCTACTGACTTTAGAACAAAGGTGGTCAATTTCATAGGCAAAGCAGCAGGGGAGCCTGGGAGTTTTGGAGAGTTTGGAAGCTGTCTTTGCCAGCCCCTGGCTTGTTGTAAGGACATTTCCTATTCCAGGCTGAGGACTTTATCACTGAGGACTTAACGTGGCTGACTCTTAGAATAGTGTGAACAACATCTCCCAGAGCCGGGTGGCGATTATCCAAGCGTGTAAGGTGACCCCACACTGATGTGGCCCAGTGTGAAGTGGGTCTACTGGAAGGCAGCCAGGGCACTTTGGGAATATGAGCCGCTTTGCTGTGACAGTTGAGTTGTATCTGTTGCCTAGACTCATTTCTTCAAAGCTGTGTGACCTTGGGTATTGAGCTAGACTGTCGCCGAACAGTTGCCACATCTTTCCAAAGGGTGATGATAGTTCTTGACCCACCCAGTAGCTTAGATCAACAACTCAGAGGAAAGGATTATGTCCTTGATTATGAGTGAAAGCTCATTTTCTAGACAGAAAGTAAGAGAAGCTTTTCCCTTACTTGGGTTTCATACCCATGCTGGGGAGTGGGTAGGGGAGACATGAACTGTCTTTGCCTCTTTATTTGTTTACATGAAGTTTAAAATATACATATTTCTATTTAAGAGTGATGCATGCTCATAGAAAAGGGAAAGGGAAAAATATCATCCTTTGTTCTTTCTTTTTATATTGTTAAAATTTGACTGATTTCCTCTATGGATGTGTTTCAATTTAGCCAACCATTTGTTGATATTTGGATGTTGAAGTTTTCCCAGTGTTTTTGCAAATGTAATATAAACAACTCTGTGATAGACATCTTTGCATAAATAGATTTTTATAGATCTAGGGTAATTTATTTGGGTTAGATTCTCGTATCCTAGGCAGAATTTGTGGAACTCCCCAGATGAGCAGTGTGTCTGTGATCAGAGGTCCTCTGGTTAATAGTGATTTTGTTGTCCTTCTTTGGATACTGTTCCAACCCTCCTTCACTCGGCATTTTCTTTTCTTTTTTTTTTTTTTTTTTTAAAGATTTTATTTATTTATTTGACAGAGAGAGACACAGCGAGAGAGGGAACACAAGCAGGGGAGTGGGAGAGGGAGAAGCAGACTCCCCGCCGAGCAGGGAGCCCGATGCGGGGCTCGATCCCAGGACTCTGGGATCATGACCAGAGCCGAAGGCAGACGCTTAACGACTGAGCCACTCAGGCGCCCCCACTCGGCATTTTCTTATCAAACAGATATTAACTCTGATCTCTTTGGTCTTAGACCAAAGGAAGGATCTTAGACGCTTCCTTTAATTGATGCATAGGATCTATGTAATTTTGATATTTATGTTGTATATTGATATAGGACATGGCAGAGAATCCTTTCTCAGCTGTACTCAGCATATTTTGTGTACTCTGCAGTGTTTAATTCAATTCCACATACATTTTGTTTGATCACTAAAGAGCAGCTGTGGGTCAGTTGAAGGAACTTTAATTGGGATTCAGAAAATCTAGGTTCAAAATCTGGCTCTGCCCTTTACTAGTGACCTTACACACAGGAACTGAGCTTTCTGAATCTTGTAATTTTGTTTTCCACCTGAAAAGTGGAAATAATATCTTACTCAGTGGGTATTTGTCAAGATGAATAGATGATGAAGTTAGTAAACTGTTCAATGTTATGTCAGTGAAAGGTACAGTTATTATCACATATACAGACTGTTCTGTTGGAAATGGTGACACTAAGATGAGCAATTCATTCATTCATTTATTCAAAACACTTACTGAGTAAGTACTATGCACAAGGCAATGATCTGGGTACTTGGCATACAGTGGTGAATAAGGCCCTCTAAGCCCTCGAGGAGTTTTAAATCTAATAGTGTAGACAGCTGGGCTCTCCTATGTGGTAACCACTTACTACATGTGGCTAGTGCTGCCAAGCAACAGCTTTTTAAATTTGATTCACTTTTAATTAAAGAATTTAAATATAAGCTTTAAAACTGAGGTCAATTCAGTTATGGAAAATCCTACTATTTTCTGTTAAGAGTTATATCTGGAACAACTTGAGTATGTGAATTTACACTTTCTACACTTTCAACTGTACACTTAATAAAATCTAAACACAATCAAGTATTTCCAATGAAACTTTAGCTTCCATATTGAGATGCGCTACGAGAGTAAATTACCCTTATTTCTAGGACTTAATATATACAAGAAATATTAATAATTTTAATATTGCTTATATGTTAAAATAATATTTTGGATGCTTTAGATTGAGACATATTATTAATTTACCTAATTTTACCTTAAATGTGGCTACTGGAAAATTAGATGTGTAGCTTGCACCGTATTTCTACTGGCAGCGTTGAAATGAGTAAAGGGGTGCGTGATTACAGCATGGAATCTAGTGCAGAGTGCACTGAGGGGCAAATGTTCTGGGAATTCTGGGGTTGGGAGACAATGAATCATTCCACTGGGAGGGGTTTCAGCAAGGGCTTCTTGGAACAATGTCATTTGACTGAGTGTTGAAGACAAGACATACAGTTTAATGGTTAGTTTTTGTGTGGGTATAGCAAGTTCCAGTGAAAGGAAGTAGCTTTCGCAAAAGAATAGTGGTCAGAGAGTTTGGAGCCTGGTATTAGGAAGTATAATGGCTTCATTTTATTTTATTTTTTTCCTTTTAGCTGCCAATAGTTTTAGCTCTGCCTTATCTGAAGTCTTCGAGTTTCAGTCTTTCTGTGCCCAGGCTAGGCCCAGGTATCCTGCAGTGTTATCCCAATCCCCCAGAGGGCGATAGAAAACACATGTGGGAATTTCAGTTGTCAACAATGCCTGGAGGTGGGGGTAGGGGAGGATTTTAAGATCCTAAAATAGAAAAGACAGTCCCACATAAGGAGGAATTGTTTTGCCCCAGATGCCAATAGCAATCCCATGAGAGCCTCCTGATATAACCAACCAAATTGCTTTGGGAGCTTTTTCTACTTCCCCCAAACTACCAACACATTTTCATTTCTCCCTATTTAAATTTTCTCCTTGGGAAAATCCGAGTAACTAAAAATCTAAAAGCTAGATGATAATCCGGTTCTCAGATTGGGGATACAGTTTTTATTTGTTACTTTTTACTGAAAATAATAAGTACCAAAATGAAGTGGAAAAATCGTGGTCCTAGGTGTCAGAAATTTCAACCTTTACTCTGCCACTAATCTGTTGTATGATTTGGGGCATGTAATTCAGTCTGATAGCATTTGTGAAATGGGATCAATAACATCTGTTTCAGAATTATTGTGAAAATAAAACAAATGGAGCTAAATGAATTCATAAAGTGGCACAGTACTATAAAACGTTAAGGTACTATTTTGAACAGTTCTTAGTGTAATATTTTTATAGTAATTAACAACTGCAATTAGGGCTATAATTAATAATGCCCACATAATCATTCATAACCACCTATAATCACCAACAATTATTATTATAAATTATTATTTATTATATTTTTAATTACAATCAATAAGCAGTTATGGAAAAAAAACAGTCCTTTGAACCTGAGAGTAAGAACTTTGGTTAGACAGGAGTCCCAACATCTGCCCAGTCATGGACTTTCTTCAGTGTGTATTTGTTGGGTGGTGGGCAAGCAAAGAGTTAGTGGGGGGGAGAGGGTGAAAATGCATGATTTGGGAGCTGTCAGTCAAACCTGAAGCATCATTCTGGTGTTTTCCATTCAGTAAGTAGTGACATCCTGCACAGTAAAACCCTGTAATTAGTTTCTCCTTTGTCATTCTCTCCAGCTATTAGTTAGACTCAAGTGCTCGGCACCTCTCACCTTTCTATCATAATAGCCTCCCAACTGGCCTGTCTGCCTTTAGAATCTCTTCACTAATCCATCCTACATTTAAAAACCTTCAGTGGCTCCTCATTGCCTGCAACATCTGTGCTCAACTGAGGCACTGGGAGACATTGTTGAATCAAAGTAATTTGTTATTACTAATAATTAGAGAGCAGAAGTCTGTGAATAATTTATTCTCTTTTCGTTTCACTCTTTAAAAACCAATTAGAGCAAGGTTCACTGTATCATTGCTGTCTAGTGTGAGAGAATATGGGTGGAATTAGAGCTAATGCATGGAAAAAAATCACAACCCCCGGATATGCCTGCAGATGGTGTCATTCATCATTTATGTTGTGGGAGAAAATAGTTGAGAACCAATAGCCTGAAGAATAAAATCCACATTCCTTTGCATATCCAAAAAGGGATCCATGATATGGTTCTTATTTTGTTTTGATTTCTCCCTCCCATCAGCTCACCACTCTTGTCTTCCCACCCGCTGTGCTATTCCCCAGCCACATCAGTTGTACTGACATTCATTTCCTACCCAGCATGAGTTCTTTCTGCTGGTGGGAGCAGTGTCCTGGCTTCCTTTGGGGAAACTCTGTTTCTCTACTTTGAGCCCACATGGCTTGGATGGGGCTGACCCCGCCTTCAACCTTCCGGATTGGGTCTTGTATTCCAGGGCTGGCTGGTGAAAGTATGGGATTGGAGATGGGAAGGTGCCTCGAGCTGTCTCAATCAGAATCAACCTGTGGTTTTGCAGGAATTATTGGGAGACTGGTGCTGAGCTGATAGGATGTGTGTCTGGTCTTCCCAGGGGTGATGTAGCCTCCATGGGGAAAAGCCAACCTGGATATGAAGCTGAAATGGAAGAGAGGAGCGCTGAGAGACAGGTGGACACAAAGTCTTAGTAGCATCATTGCATAGCACCACTTGAAGCTAGATAAAGCTTGGTTTTATGGGCCAATACTGTGTCTGTCTTTTTGTCTTAGTAGCATCATTTGAGCCCCTGGGTCCACTTGAAGCTAGATAAAGCTTGGTTTTATGGGCCAATACTGTGTCTGTCTGTTTGTCTTTTTTTCCCTCTCTCTTTCTTTTTTTTAAAAGATCTTATTTATTTATTTAGAGAGAGGGAGTGCAAGTGAGGGGAGGGGCAAAGGGAGAGGAAGAGAGAGAATCTCAAGCAGGCGCCATGCTGAGCGTGGAGCCCGATGCAGGGCTTGATCTCACAACCTTGAGATCATGACCTGAGCTGAAATCAAGCGTTGGACTTTTAACTGACTGAGCCGCCCAGGCGCTCCTCAACCCAGCAGTATTCTATGTGTCTGTCCAGGGCCGGGTCAGATATCCTCACTTCCTTTCCATCCTACCTGGGCAGGATGAGTCTCCTCCTCATGTTCCTATCGTTCAAGGTCACCCATGTCATTGAACTTTGTCTTACAGTTAGCTACAGGTGCATTGGAATTTCTGACCCCTTACTGTGGGATACTTGTTTTCAAATACTTTCTTATTTAAATTTATATTCCTAACACTTTGCACAGCTTTTGTGAATAGACTACAAATATTTGTTGACTTGAATTTCTTATAAAAAGAGAAGTACTGGGGCACCTGGATGGCTCAGTCGTTAAGCGTCTGCCTTCGGCGCAGGTGATGATCCCAGGGTCCTGGGATAGAGCCCCGCATCAGGCTCCCTGCTCAGTGGGAAGCCTGCTTCTCCCTCTCCCAGTCCCCCTGCTTGTGCTCCCTCTCTTGTTGTCTCCCTCTGTCAAATAAATAAATAAAATCTAAAAAAAAAAAGTACTAAAAAGAAGAAGGAAAGAGGAGAAAAAAAAAGTGCATTTTATCCTTTACATTGTGAGTCTTGGACTTGGGCTGTGGGTAGAGGAAGATGGGAACAAGTTGTTGAATAACAAGTTAAACCTATTTAATCTCTTTTTCTGGGAACTGTTTGTACTTGGCAGCTGCAAAATATATGGTAGCCTGTAGATGGGAGGGATTTAATGAAGCACATGGGGATGGCAAGAAGAGAATGAAGTGCTGATTCTTCCTAAGTTACACAAAGCCATGATCAGGGATACTGTGTCCTCCACAGCTGCAAAGTCCTACCAGCTGATGGGATGCTAGCTCTCAGAAGGTCTCTAAGAACTCTTCCTTCTCACTGTCCCCTAGTTCAGGCTGTCCCCACTGGACTACTCCCATAGTCTTCTCACACGTAGTGCATTCTGTGTGTTAGGTTAGAATGACCCTGTAGATCTGCTCCTGTCATGCTCTCGCTTAAAACCTTTCAGTACCTAAGATAGCTGTTTAAAATGCCACTTGGGACTTGCGACAGTATGGCCTGGACTTTCACAGATTCATTTCCCAGCACTGCCATCCTTCCCTGTAGCGTTCCAGCTAAAGTGAAGCATAGGCCAGTCTGCTGTTGACCACGCCCTGCTGTTTTCTGTTTTGATAGCTCTCTTAGGGACATCTCTCCACCTGGAATATTCAGTTCCCAACTCTGCAACCCCTGAAGCTGTCATCCTTTGAGGCCACAGACTAATGCTAGCTTTTCCCCTTTTCACATTCTGAATTGCTCTAAAACGTTTTGGTCAGTAGAGTTATTTATACATAAATTCTGTATTAGGATACTCTGGCTGCTGTGTAACACATAAACCTCAAATTTCAGCGGCTTGCCACAATAAAACTCTATTTCTCATTTGGCCACCATCCTATGCAGCTTGAGCATCTTTTGTTTGGCCACGTCCAATCAGAGACTCAGGGATCTGGGCATCTTCCATCATATAGCTTTACCACCTCAGAGGCCTTAGCTTCCAACGGCCTGTTTAGAGAGCAGGAAAGAGAGAGGATGGTGGATAGTGTGACATATTTTAGAAGCTAGAGTGGGAAGTGCTGTGCGTTATTTCTACCCATGCGCCACTGACCAGAGCTGAATCATATGGCACCAGTCTAAAAGCAAGGATGGCTGGGAAATGCAGTGTTGTTGTTGTTGTTGTTGTTGTTGTTGTTGTGTTCTGTGGGCCCTGGAAGAGGAAAGGGGATTGGTAGACTCTGGCCAGTCACTGCCGCCTCCCTAGTGGAGAAGTGTGTCTCATCATTTCCACACCCTGTGGCATTCCTGAACACAGTCCCCTGAACATATCAGGCATCAGCAAAATTGGTATCCTGAGGACCTGTGTGTGGGCAGCACTGTACACACTAGTTTTTGCTATTTTAATTTTGCTTCCTTGCTCCTGAGTAGCGACAAAACCTTGGGTGCCTTACCCTTTTTGACCTTCCCCTCTACTTCTCTTCTTCTTCCGCCTCCTCTTTTTTTTTTTTTTAAATTAAGTATAGTTGACATTTTTTTCCTTCTTCTTTCTATATTTTTCCTGCTTATCATCTAAAATTTTCCTATTTTCTTAGGGCACCTGGGTGGCTCAGTCAGTTAAGCATCTGCCTTTGGCTCAGGTCATGATCCCAGGGTCCTGGGATGGAGCTCTGTGTCATGTGGAGGGCTCCCTGCTCAGCAGGGAGTCTGCTTCTCCCTCTGCCCATCCCCCTGCTTTTGCTCCCTCTCTCTCAAATAAATAAAATCTTTAAAACTTTTTTTCCTATTTTCTTTGCCTTCTCTTAACTTACTTTTTTTTTTTTTTCTTAACTTTTCATTCTCACCCAAAACCCAGTTGCAAAAGGCCGAAGTGCACAGAGTCGAGGATGGATATGTGTGTGTTCTGGGGCAGAGAAAAGAGGAAGCCATTCCACTTCCTTTTATTCTTTTTTTTTGGCAGGGGCTAAGGGGGGTTAGAGAGGGGGTTAGGCAGATAAATAAACTGTTTATTTGGGAATAATTTTGAATTTACAGAAGAATTACAAATATGATACAGAGTGCCTCCATTTACCCCTCACTTGGCTTCCCCTAATCTTACATTTTGGTACTTTTGTCAATACTCAGAAACTAACACAGGTACATTTCTTTTAACTAAACTACCAACTTTATTTGGATTTTGCCAGTTTTTCTCCCAACATCCTTTTTTCTGTTCCAGAATCCCATCCAGGGTACCGCATTACTTTTGGTTTTCATGTCTCCTAAAGTCTTTTCTGGTCTGTAGCAATTTTTGTCTCTCTTTGTTATGGATGACTTTGACAGTTTTGAAGAATATTGGTCAGATACTGTGTAGAATGTCTCTCAATTTGGGTTTGATGTTTTTCTAATGATGAATCTGGGGTGGTGGGTTTTGGGGAGGAAAACCATAGAGGTGAAGTTCTCTCCTCATCACATCGTATCAGGGGATACATGATATCATTCATTATGATAAACCCAATCACTTGTTTAAGGTGGTACTTGTCAGATTTCTTCACTGTAAAGTTACTATTTTCTCCTTTCCGTGCTGTTATTCTTTGGGTATCAGTCACTAAGTCCATCCCATACTCAAGGGGGATGGGATTAAACTCCACTTCCTGAAAGGAAGAGTATCTACTTAATATTATTTGGAGCATCCTATTCTTATGCTTCCTCACTTAAATGCTCTCACAGTCCCTAAATAGATTTGAGTCTCAATGGCAGACCTAAATCATGGCCTCAAAAGCTACCTCCCTGACAACTGAATGAAGAGCCATTTTTATTCCACAGATGAGTGAGAGGGTCCATCCTGAGGAATCAAAACAAAGCAAGCAAATGAACCTGTTAACATATGATCGTTCTGTGAAGTAGCACACCTTGGAGTTGGCTAGTAACTGCACAGTGCTGCTTGACTCACTGCCTTCATTATTCATGAATGCACATCCTTACTCTTGGGTAAAGTGGTGAGGTGCCTAGGCTTTTCAAAACTACTCCCAACCTTTGTGGCAGGCCAAGGTGTTGAGGTGCTCTGTTAGCTGGCAAAGGAAGAGGGCAAGAGGGTGCATTTTGCTGCTGTAACAGCCACGGTCCTGCCACACCTAGGTAGCTAACAGCATCAAGCATGTTAGAGGTGAACCTGCAGAATGTCTGATGGGAGGTGGAGTTTCTGGCTTCAAAGCCTGCTTTCTCAGCTGTCAGGAAAAGTATGAAGGGAATGCTTTTGAAATAAAAAATTGAAATGAATCACAGCTTTAATTGTTTTCCATTTATAATCATAGTTGGGTGAGATTATTTAGGCAGATCACTTTATTCTACATGTGAGGATCTACAGATGATGTGAAAAATAATGCAACTCAGTTGCAAGAGTGAGGTTGCTAGGACTTAGCTGCTAATGCACAACCTCACTGGGACATACAGTTTTGAGAGACAGGAGCTGGAAGGGAATTACGGGACTTTCAGCATCAGGCACCCTTGAGTTTCAATCCTGATGCTGCCATTTATTAGTCAAGTGACCTTTGCACCCTCATCTCTCTTGAGCCTCATATTTCTCAGTGCAAAATGGAATTAATGAAATTTTCTTTGGATAGTTGTTGCAAGGATTAAATGAGATAGTGCCTGTTAAATACCTACCTGGTACTTAACAGATGGAGGTTGTGTCAGAATGCTTTTGGTGCAAGTAACAGAAAATCCAACCCAAAGTGGCCAAAGAATCAAAAAGATATTTTTTATTTCACATAAATAGAAGAGTGGTAGTAGGATTACTCCAGGATTTGTTGGTACAGATGCTCAACATTGTCATTAAAATCCCAGGTGCTTTCCATCATTCTGCTCTGTCATCCTCAGCAGGATGTGTTAGTCCTCAGAGTAGCTCCTCTCACAGTCATAATATGGCTGCTGAAGTTCCAGGCATCACATTTTAATGATGACCATCTTTAGAGGAACATGAAGTACCTCTTCCAGTGTCTTTCTTAAGAGTGAGGAAACCATTTTCAAAAGCAAACCCTATCCCCACCCTTCCTTTCCGGGTTGATTACTCTTCATCTCATCTGAGTTGACTAGAATTATATTACAGATTTGTATCTAAATTGTGGGTTGCCCTAATCCACTTCTGGGCCAGTGTAATTGGTTTAGACCAGTTAGGATCCCCTCCTGAGGCAAAGGCTGGTTCAGCCTCCCTAATGCAATAGCCACACTTTTACCTGAAAAAAAAAAAAAATCTAGATTCTGTTGAGAAGGAGGAACATAGGAATATGTCAAAACTTTGGCAGATTCAGCAAACAAGGTTGCTGAGATAATTCATGAGGCTGGTCATTGGCCTTATTGATTAAGATGGAGATATTCTTCCTTCCCTTTAAATTGGCCATTTGGTTCATTCTTTAGTATTGTAGACTCTCACACTTTACAGAAATCTCTCTAAAGCGTATCTAAAGAATGATTATTCCCTTGTCTTGAAGTCTTGAGTCACTCCCTGAAGCATGGCTGAATGGCTTCTGGAGAACGAACCCTGGGGTTATATCTTTTAAAAAAATTTTTATTTCTTTCTTTATTTTTTAAAGATTTTATTTATTTGTCAAAGGGAGAGGGAGAGAGAGAGCGCAAGTGGCAGGCAGAGGGAAAAGCAGGCTTCCCGCTGAGAACCCTGGGATCATGTCCTGAGCCAAAGGCAGATGCTTAACTGACTGAGCCACCCAGGTGTCCCCCCCCCCCTTTTTTTTTAAAGATTTTATTTACTTATTTGTCAGAGAGAGAGAGAGAGAGTGTGTGTGCACCTGCGTGCCAGGCAGAGGGAAAAGCAGGCTCCCTGCTGAGCAAAGAGCCAGATGCAGGACTTGATCCCAGGACCCTGGGATCAACCCCTAGGGTTATTATCTTAAAGTGATTATTTACATCAAAATTAAGTAAGATTATAAATTTAGCTCCTTAGTTGCACTAGGCACATTTCAAATGTTTAATAGCCACATGTGGCTAGTAAGTATTATATTGGACAGCATAAATTATATAACATTGCCATCACTGTAGAAAGTTCTACTGGACACCTGTGCTCTTGATTATTCTCCAGATTTTTTCACTTTTAAAATTCTGAAGGAGTTGGGGTGCCTGGATGGCTCAGTCGTTAAGCGTTTGCCTTTGGCTCAGGTCATGATCCCAAGGTCCTGGGATCGAGCCCCGCTCGGGCTCCCTGCTCGGCCAGGAGCCTGCTTCTCCCTCTCCCACTTCCCCTGCTTGTGTTCCCTCTCTCGCTGTGTCTCTCTCTGTCAAATAAATAAATAAAATCTTTAAAAAAAAATTCTGAAGGAGTAAAAGACTCAGGACTACTGATGTCAATGTATGGATTTAATAATTTGGTAAATTGATTGGTTGAAAAATAGAACAGGGACATCTGGGTGGCTCAGTCGGTTAAGCCTCTGCCTTCCGCTCAGGTCATCATCCCAGGGTCCTGGGATCAAACCCCCACATCAGACTCCCTCCTCAGCGGGAAGTCTGCTTCTCCCTCTCCTTCTGCCCCTTCTCCCTGCTCGTGCTCTCTCTCTCAAATAAATAAATAAAATCTAAAAAAAAAAAAAAAGAAAAATAGAACAAATAAGAATGATTTATGGGTCAACATTTAGAAATTCTTATCATAAGTTGTCAGTTGATCTATATAAACTAGAATTAATGATTTTCAATGTGCCTACATTTGCAATACAAGTTTTAATTGATTAGTATTTAATATATTTTGTGCCTACTCATTTATGCCCACAAACCTCAACTCTTGGGTATTCTGGGAATAATAATCCCTGACTTTATCATTTTCTCTCTTGGCTTGGTCTGCCCAGTACTTTGCATTTCCCAGTTGTTCACACCTTCATCAACCAGAAGACGGGGAAAGGAGAGTGTATAAATTCAAATAATGAAAAATTAGAGCTTGTCAGTGTCTTGGGGAAAGGTTTAGAGGGAAAACATTGGTCCAAACTTTGGACCATTTTTTGATTTAATTATCTACTAGTATTATTAATAATAGTACCTTATATTGGAATATTCCTTTCATATTTGTTATGCCATTTAATTTTCACAAAAAATCCATATAAATTATTATATTATCCTCAGTTTTAGATAAGAAAAGAGACTAGATTACTACTGTGTAATGTGGTACATTAGTTGAAGATTAGTGTTTTTTTAATAAAATAAGTATTTGGCTCAATAAAACCTTCACTGAACATACACAATATGTGTTTCAAAAGAGCATAAAACTAGAATTTGAATCCAGAAGTCTTGATTCAAAATTCATTGCTATTTATATTATACCTGGCTACCTTTTTATTGTTGTTCTCTATTATATCTTAGTATCTTTCCCCTTTGCCAGAGGTATTTAACATGTGACCATGCTAAACTCTCATAGGAAGTTGTGAAATACAAAATAAATGGACTCAATTCATAAGTAGTCATTGAAGGGCTTAGGGATCTTGACATGAAAGCGGTGCTAAATTATGATTATATAAAAAGGCATATAAATTAAAATAGAATTTCTTTGATCAATCAGAAGTATAAACACTTATGGATTGACACAAGCCTCTTATTTATTGTAAGTAACCATTGCCGTTTACATGCTGGGATGATGTCAGAGAGTGGAGAGTATGAGTAGGAGATTGTGAGTTGAATGGATAGATACTCTGCCCTAATGTATTCCCTGTAAATGTTGTTTCCAGAGAGGAAACACTCTTTCAACTGATGTAGACAAAACTTGAATAATAGGTTGAGTGAATTGGACAACAAATATTGAAGTGGAGAATGATTATTGGCTCTTTCCATTATTTAATCTGATGATGAACAGCCTAGGTCACCTCCCTGTCTGCTTCTTCTCCAGGGGACAGAGGAGATACAGCACCTGCCAATGAATCTATCCCTTACCTAGTGGATTATTCAGTTTTTGAGCCTTTACTTAACTGTGGTTGCTAATCAGGTTTTTTCCAGGCAGTCTTCACATTGCTTTTTAATAATGGTGATGCCCAAGCAAAGCATGTGACAGGGATTAATTTGATTGTGTTGTCCAGAAAGTGGAGCATGGGCTCAAAGGGTGCTGCAACTGCACAGCCCTTGAAGAACCAGGTGATGCTGACGTTTTTCCTAATGGAGAGTGAAGATGGAAAGTGCTAGGGCTGGAGGTGGACCCTGGTCTATTTTTAGATTGCTGTGGATTGCTTGCTATGCATCTTTGCTTGCAGCATGATACCTGGTTTCTGGAAGCAAACTTCCCTTCACAGTATGTATTGTGTTTAGCGTTTTGTAGGGTCTTTATTGAACCAGACACTTACTTTATGAAAACACTATGATATTCTTATGCTACATCCTGGATTACTATATACAGGAATAAAATGAAAGAATGAATGAATGAGTGAATACATGACTCTGTGAGTAAGGGTGAACTACATGAAGAAAATACAGTGCTTTTTAAATGTGGGGTTTAAAGATTTTATTTATTTATTTTTGAGAGAGAGAGAGAGACCACGAGTGGGGGAGAGGGGCAGAGGGAGAAGCAGACTCCTCTCTGAGCAGGGAGCCTGATGCGGGACTCAATCCCAGAACCTTGGGATCATGACCTGAGCCGAAGGCAGACTCTTAACCTACTGAGCCATCCAGGCACCCTATAAATGTGAGGTTTAAAAGCAAAGTCTTCTAGGTGTAATTATTACTTTCTTCTTTTCTATTAAGTACTGCTAAATATACAACACCAAAGTACTTCCAATTAAGCAAGTGACCTTTGCATGTCTTTTTCATATAAAGGCAACTTTTTGGAGAAGGAGACACAGACATTTTAGATTCTCTTAAGCCCAGACACTTCCTCTGTTTAATTATGATTCAGTAGAAATTTTTTTTTTAATTGAGATACAATTGGCATATAACCTTACATTAGTTTCAGGTGTACAACATAATGATTAAATATTTGTATATGGTTATTGTGAATGATGTAGTATAGATTTATCCTGGATGCAAGGAACTGAGCGAAAGCTATGTCAACATGGATCAACAGTTCAGCCACTTTGGCCTTACTGTTACTGCTACGTGTTTGTTTTGGCTCTTCTCTCTTTGTAACTAAATATGCATTTTTGTCAGAAAGAGCCCTTTGATGAGATAAAATCCAAGGGAGAAGTAACATTGAGTTATTTTAAACCAATTCATTCTTTCAGCAAATATTTTTTGGGCATTTACTATATGCTGGACACTTTTGGGAACAGAGGAAGCAGAAATGGATGAATGAATTAGGGTAAAGTTATTGGGGTTGACCACAGAGGCCTGTGCTTTCTTCAAAACCTCCCTTGAGATGTCTCACTGTTCATCATCACTACTCCAAGAAGTTTTTCAAAGTATTCTTTCCAATAATCTATGGGACTAGTTATAAGAGGAGTTCTGGGAACACATTTTTCTGTATTGCATCACATTTCCCTTGATATTTTAGTGTTCCTTCTAGATTGGCATGTTGGGAAGCAATACTCAAGAACCTTAATCTGCTGTGAACTCTTCTTCTTCTTCTCCTTCTCCTTCCCTTAGGTCTCTATATTATGGTCTGCTGAATGGTTTTACTTAGGAGTAAGTAAAATGAATAATGAATTTTGCAATTTAGAAGCTCCCTCTCTTCTTGCCTTCTTTCCTTTTCTCAATCACTTTAAGCTCTTGCACTTTTTTCTCTAACCTCTTCATTGGGACTGCCCTTGTCTAGGTTTTCACTGATTCCCATGTTGCCAAATGTGATTGCTACTTCTTTGCCTTCATCTCACTTGGTCCATGCTCCTGTACTGCATAATCATTTCCTTCTCAAAACACCTTTACTCCTGGCTCATGTGATCACCACATACCTCTGTGTTTTTATACCTCATTGGCCATTTTTTCTCAGTTTCATCTACTGGCTCTTCATCCTGTACTTGACATCTCCATTTTAGGGAATCCTGTGGCTTAGTCTTCATCTTCTCTGTCCTTACCTCAGGTGATTTTATCTGTCCCAGGTCTTTGTCTTCTAACACTTAGACTATGATGTATCTAGATGTGGTTTTCTTGAATGTGCTCTTCCTGGATCTGTAAATGTTTCTGCTTGCACTGTTGTGTAGGTACTGGGACTAACTGATTTTGCCACTGGAGCTCCTCAATCTGTAAATTTTTGTCTTTTACTGAATTTGGGAAGTTCTGGCCACTTTTTCTATTATTTTTTTCTGGCCCAATTTCTTTCTCTTCTCCGGGGACTCCAACTACCTTTATGGGAAACTTCTGAAATTTCCCACAAGTCCCTGAGGCTCTTTTAATTTTTTAAAATATTTTTTTCTCTGTTCTTACATTAGATGCTTTCTATGATATCTATCTTCAGATTCACTGAAACTTCTTTGTCTGTCTCCCCCTACTATAAACTCCACGAAGTTAGGGTCCATGTCTGTCTTGTTCACTGCTGTCTCCACTGTCTACAACAGTGCCTGGAAGTGCTAAATAAAGAATTGTCGAATGAATGAAGGAAAGAATGTAAAACCATTTGGAAGGTAATGTCTGTGGTTTAGAGACAAGGAGAAGCTGAACTTGGGCAATGGCAATTAAAAAGAAGAGAAGACAGACCCAGGAAGATACCTTATCATGAATCATATTATCAGATCAGTTTGCAATTCAGTATAAGTAAATTATCCTAAGGCAGAGAGTGACTGAATTAGGCCTAAAGGCCTTATTGACTCTAATGAGATGGCTTTATTAGGGCTCCTAAGGACCACAGACACATTAATGGGAGCCCAGAGCTCAGCTCTGATGTACAAGTGATGAAGCATACTTTAAGGATTTAAAATTTTCATTTCATCCATCCAGTGAATCAGTCAACCAATGAACAAATTATTATCCTTACTGAGAATTGGCTCCTGGGCCAGACTCTAGAGATACAGAGGTGATTACATATATACCTTATGTTGTGAGACTAGTAGAGTCAGGCATGCAAAACAGTCAGCGCCATCCAGCATGATAAAGTGCTCTAATAAGGAGGTTGTGCCAGGGGCTCTCACTCTGAGCATGAATATAAAAGATTCAGGGAGCATTTTGAAAGGAGATGCTTGAGTTGTGACAGTTGAAGGACAAGTGAAAGCCTTTCAGACACCAAGGGGAAGGCTTGCGTGCAGATCCACGTGGGGAAATTTGTAAGAGGTTCATAACCTGTGGGAAAATTCCAGCACCTTCTGGTGGAGTGTAGCAGCCTTGAGCCACATCAATTTATCCTGACCGCCTCAACTGCAAGAGACTAAATGTGAAATAAGACTTAGAACACAAAATGCCCAATAAAAGTTAGCAATAATAATGTTAACTCACCATAGTTAGTGTAAAGGTGACTGGGCAGAGCATGAGCTCAGGAGATGCTTTTGTACTTCTTATCACTTGCCCAGCTGGGAAGTAGTAAGGGGAAAGAGGCTATAAATTTTCAAGGTCTTTGCTCCTCTCCTTTTCCTCAATATAATGAACATGATGATGCTCTTTAAGTACTTCATTATCCCCTGCACCTGCATAATATTCATTATCTTGACCAAATTTGTAATGTATTTTTCTTATCTTCATTATTAATTTTTTATATTTTATAATGGAGAAATGTTAGTTCCCTTTCTTTTCTTTTTTTTTTTTTTAAGATTTTATTTATTTATTTGTCAGAGAGAAAGAGAGAGGGAACACAAGCAGGGGGAGCAGGAGAAGAAGAGGGAGAAGCAGGCTCCCTGCGGAGCAGGGAGCCCGATGCAGGGCTCCATCCCAGGACCCTGGGATCATGACCTGAACCGAAGGCAGACCTTAACCAACTGAACTACCCAGGTGTCCCTTTAGTTCCCACTTCTTAAAGGAAAAAAAATCTATAGTATGTTTCCCTCTGAAGGTAGATAGATAACTTCTGTAGTGAGAGACAGAAAGATAGTTGTTTTGAATGTGAAAGAGACATCATTCTTGTTGGCTCTGCCTTTCCTATTTGCACATTTGGCACTAGGTTCTGAAAATAAAGACAACACCCAGAAAGAGAAATCTATACTATTAAAAAATAGTATAAGTAAGCAGGTCAGATTGGTTTTTGGACTTGTGTATTGGAACTATGCTTGCATTATCATTGTGTGAGGTATGTTGTTTCTAGATAACAGAGAAGGAAAAGCTTGGAAGCTCAGAATCACAATTTTATAATTCTCTAACTTTGTAAGGTACTGTATAAAAGAACTTTAGACCTAATTACATTGGAACAATGTGTGCTTTATTTTAATCCTGAACGGAGATAACAGTCATTGGGAAGATTATTTCTGTCTTAATTCAGAAGAAGAAATATATAAGCCCATTAAAATAATTTAAGGTCTTTGAATGAAAGCAGTAAAGAAGTTATACTATTACAAGATTATTTTTGTGTAAATATTTGAGTAAATGCAAAGTTTTGAATCTGAGGAAAATTAACTGCAAGGCAATTGAAGAAGGAAGAATGATTCATTAGTGTCGTTTTTTTCTTTTGATCAATGATTACCTTGATAAAGAGAAACTTGAGAGCGATTATCTATTATATTTTAACAAATTAAAAATAATTTGTTTTCCTGTTATGCAAGTGTTATGTTGCATGTTTATTAATAAACTGAATTTGAGGGCTCCTGGCTGGCTCATTTGGAAGAACATGTGATTCTTGATCTCGGGATTGTGAGTTCAAGCCCCATGTTGGGTGTAGAGATTATTTAAAAAAAAACAAATAAACTTAAAAAAATATACTGAATTTGGTAAGCAAATAAGTATATATTAATATGTCGAAATTAGCATAACAATAATCAAAAAGAAGAAAATTTAAAGGTGTAATTCTAATACCCAGCCATAATCATTGCAGTATCTTTTATGTCTTTTTACTGTTGGTGAATGTGTTTCTCAAAAACAAACAATTTTATAATTTTAAATTATAATTTAAACTATAATTAAATTAATTATAATTATAAATACGTAATTTAATTTAAGTGATAATTATAAAGCAAATCATAACTTGCTTCCTGCATGAATAGTGTATCAGGAACATCTGGAACATCTTTCCATGTCAGTAAATGTGCATCTTCAGTACACTGCTCTCAACCATTTTTTTTACTCCAACACAATTGAGGGATCAAACACAGTCTTGATAGTGATATTCAGTGTCAACTTTTTTTTTTTTAAGGGGTGAAGAAATAGGATGCAGAGGAGGGAACAAAGATGGTCAGTTATGTGAAAAAAAAAATCATGTGGCAGATACTAATCTGCTACATCACTTTTAATGATTGTATAAATTATAATGTTTTAAAAACAAGTCCCCAGTTCTTGGTCATTTAGGTTATTTCTCATTTTTAATCACAATGTTTAATATTGTGATAAACATTGTTTTAATGTCAGACTTCTCCCCACATCTAATTATTTCCTAAAAAAAAATTTCTAGATGTAGAATTACTTTACCAAAGAGCTTTCCCTGCATTAGTAGTACATTGACTTTAGGCCATTGCCATATTTTTCTCCGAAGTGTTATACAAGTTGATATTATTGTTGTAACAGTTTAAGAGATTATCCATGTTCTACCATTTAGGCCAAGATTGATTAAAAAAAAAATGCCAGTTTGATGGTAGAGAAACATTATCATTGTTTCATTTATATTTTAAAACTGAATAATGAAGTTGAACATATTTTTTAAAGATTTATTTATTTTATTTGAGAGAGAAAGAGAGACAGAAAGATAGTAACAGCATGAGTAGGGGGAGGGGCAGAGGGAGAGAATCCCAAGTTTACTCCCAGCTGAGTGTGGAGCCTGACGTGAGGCCCTATCCCACAATCCATGAGATCCTGACCTGAGACAAAATCAAGAGTCAAAGGCTCAACCAACTGAGCCACCCAGGCGCCCCAACACTTTTATAATCTTATAGACCATTTGAATTCTTTTTTTTTTTAAAGATTTTATTTATTTATTTGACAGAGAGAGACACAGTGAGAGAGGGAACACAAGCAGGGGGAGTGGGAGAGGGAGAAGCAGACCTCCTGCTGAGCAGGGAGCCCGATGCGGGGCTCAATCCCAGGACCCTGGGATCATGACCTGAGCTGAAATTGAGTTGGATGCTTAACCGACTGAGACACCCAAGCACCCTTCATGTGGCTTCATTTTCAAACTTTATATCTTTAATACATTCATGTTTATTTTGGTGTCTGGCATAAGATAGTCACTAAATTACTTTTTATTTTATTTTTACCAAAGTGCTATACAGTTAACAGAATACCAACTCTTAAAATTCTATCTCCTAAAAAAAAAAAAAAGACATGGTCCCACCTGTGCCATGCTCACCTGGGGTTGGATGATCAATCCAGATGCTACAGACTCTGGCTGGGGTGAACCTGGCTGGCTAAATGGTGCAGGGCAGCATGGTCTCCCCTCTATGGCCATGAAGAGGTGAACAGCAACAGCAGGAAGCAGGACATGGGTGATATCCTCTATCAGATCATGACTATCACCGACCAGAACTTGGATGAGGCACAAGCAAAGAAGCATGCCCCGAACTGTCACAGAATGAAACCCTCTATCTTCAGCATGCTGTGTGAGATCAAAGAGAAAACAGGTCTCAGCATCAGAGGTGCCCAGGAGGAGGGCCATCCGGATCCCCAGCTAATAAGACTGGATGATATGCTTTTTTTTTTTTTTAATTTTTTTTTATTCTTATGTTAATCCCCATACATTACATCATTAGTTTTAGATGAAGTGTTCCATGATTCATTGTTTGTGCATAACACCCAGTGCTCCATGCAGAATGTGCCCTCCTCAATACCCACCACCAGGCTAACCCATCCTCCCACCCCCCTCCCCTCTAGAACCCTCAGTTTGTTTTTCGGAGTCCATCGTCTCTCATGGTTCATCTACCCCTCCGATTTCCCCCGCTTCATTCTTCCCCTCCCGCTACCTTCTTCTTTTTTTTTCCTTAACATATATTACATTATTTGTTTCAGAGGTACAGATCTGAGATTCAACAGTCTTGCACAATTCACAGCGCTTACCAGAGCACATACCCTCTCCAGTGTCTATCACCCAGTCACCCCATCCCTCCCACCCCACCCCCCACTCCAGCAACCCTCAGTTTGTTTCCTGCAATTAAGAATTCCTCATATCAGTGAGATCATATGATACATGTCTTTCTCTGTTTGACTTATTTCACTCAACAAAATACCCTCCAGTTCCATCCACGTTGTTGCAAATGGCAAGATCTCATTCCTTTTGATGGCTGCATAATATTCCACTGTATATATATACCACATCTTCTTTTGGATGATATGCTTTTGGCAGAAGGGGTTTCAGGTCCTGAGAAAGGTGGAGTATCAGTGGCAGCAGCTGCAGCTGGGACTCTCTGGAGGTTCTTCAGATAACTCTATTGAACACTCAGATTACAGAACCAAATTGACCCAGATCAGACAAATCTCTCACAGAGAACTGCAGAAATATGAACAAGTCAGCAGCCACCACTCTCACAGTCTTGCACAAACCCTCCATTGCTCTTCTATTAGACTGCACTAACCAGTTCTGAGGGCTGTGAGGAGTAGGTGTTAATACAAAGAGCAAAATAAATAAGGTCAATGAAAAACTTTCCATCCCCCCAAAATAAAATTCTTTCTCTACCAGTGTTAAATGCCACCTTTTCATATGCTAAATTCTGAAGTCTGCTTCCGTTCTTTTTTTTTCTTTTTTAAGATTTTATTTCTTCATGAGAGAGAGAGAGAACACGCAAGCACAAACACAAGTAGGGGGAGGGGCAGAAGAAGAGGGAGAAGCAGGCTCTCCAAGGAGCAAGGAGCACAACGTGGGGCTCCATCCCAGGATCCTGGGATCATGACCTAAGCTGAAGGCAGACACTTTACTGACTGAGCTACCCAGGCACCCCTATTTCAGTTCTTTTTTGACTTCCAATTCTAATCCATTAATCTGCCTCATTTTGTTTTGCATTAGCATCACATTGTTCAATTTACTGTAGCTTTATAGAATATCTATTAGGGTCTGGTTGGGTAAATTTACTTTCATTACTGTTCTTTTTCCCAGAAACATCTTAATCAATGTATACATTTAATCTTTCAGGGAAAATTTAGAGTCTCTTTGACACACATCCCCCTAATCTTATTGAAATGGCATTAAATGTATACATTATTTTAGGGATAATTTACATCTCTACAATATTGAATCTTTTAGTTCAGGAATTAGTGTGCTCTCTACTTATTCTAGTCCTCTTTTATGCTCTTCAAGAAGATTTTATCAATTTTTTGATATGGTTCTTGTTATGCTTATTTCTAGGTTTTTTTTTTTTTTAAAGATTTTATTTGACAGTGAGAGATACAGCGAGAGAGGGAACACAAGCAGGGGGAGTGGGAGAGGAAGAAGCAGGCTTCCCAAGGAGCAGGGAGCCCAACATGGGGCTCGATCCCAGCACCTTGGGATCATGACCTGAGCCGAAGGCAGATGCTTAACAACTGAGCCACCCAGGCACCCCTATTTCTAGGTATTTTATATTTATTGTTGCTATTAGAAAACCCCCACCTTTCTTCCACAGTATATTATCTTCATTATTCTTGTTGTGTAGGAAAATTATTATTTTTTGTAATGTATTTTGTTACTTTAATGAGTTATTTGTTCTCTTTTGAGTTTTCCTGGTAGACACTCATAGCATTTGAACATCAACCCGGAAAAGTTTTCTTCTATTATGTCTTTGATTATTACTCTTGTTTCATTGGTTCTACTCTTTCTTTAGGAGATCCTATTATATTAAAGCACTTTCTCAGTGTTTCTTTGCACTCTGAGGAGCTCTTAAGATGGTTCTAATTCCTGTACCAGTTAGGGTTTTCCAGAGATACAGAATAAGTAGAATACATGTACATAGAGAGATTTATTATAAGGAATTGGTTCATGTGATTATGGAAGCTGATAAGTCCTAAGATCTGTAGTTGGCAAGATGGTGACCCCAGACAGTTGATGGGGTAGTTCCAGTCGAAATGCCAGCAGGCTTGAGATCCAGAAGAGCAGTTCGAGCCTGAAGGCAGAAAAGAACTGATGTCCCAGCTTAAGGCAGTCAGGCAGAGGGAGTTCCCTCTTACTCATGGGATGGTCAGTTTTGGGCTGTTTATGGAAACTGGAGCATTTCCCATTACATTGTTGCTTTTCTGAGACCCCTGTGGCAGTTCCCAGTAGGAGCCTTAAATGAAGCAAATCTGGAGGTATGTTTAAGACTCTGGCTTAACCTGGGGCTTTTCAATGTCATTCTGTATGTTTCCAGCTGACAGTTTTGGCTTAGTAGTTTGAGTGTTTGCAGTCTCCCTTTATTTCTTCCAGTTCCCTGAGAATCCTCTTGAGCTTTTTGTAGACTTGGAATTTTAGTATAAACAGAGTATGTCCAAGTATATGCGTGAATCAGTGTGGAAAGCAGGGATTCAGTGAGAAAGGGACAGGGGAGAAAATAAAACTTATTTTCAGCGTGCCATTGAAGCTGACATCTTTTAGCTCCCCAGTCTCCATGCCTTGGATACTCTCTCATACATTATCTGGCTTGGCATTTGGTACTACTCTCTACCCTGGAGGAGTCCTTCTAGAAGGAGTTCTGGGTAGAATCCAAAGTTAGTCATATCACCATAGCATCACAAATGGCATATAGCAACTGCAAAATGTTTTGACCTAGAGATACAAGAAATGTCATATTTCTTTTATTTTTCTAAATGAAATCAAAGCTGGTTTTAAACCTGACTAGCTATGGTTGGTGAAGAATTCTAATGTTCATTTTTATTGGGGTTCTCTTCTGTATGGAATCATGCAAGGTTCTCCATAGTGATGTGTGTCTTGGAAAATGAAGGAAGGACTTGACCTTAAGTCTGTGGTGGTCACCATCATTGGTATCCTTCCATTTGTTCCTAGATGCTCCAGTAGAGACCTGGTCCTTTATGTCTGTCAGGCTTTGCTTTTATACTTGTCTGTGGTGAAGCCCCTAATATCCCTCCTTGCAGGCATGACCATGGTGATGCTGTGCAACCTCCCACTTCCTCTTCACTTACCCCTTACTTCCCCAAACATACTCACATAATTTCTCAGGTTCTAGAAATCTAACCCTTAGGGAAAAGACAAGTCTCTCTTCCTCTTATTGTACCAGTGTCCATCTGTCCTCCCCTTGGAAATCTCTCCTAAAGTATTGTCCTTCCCTGAAAGTAACTGAAACCAGCCTTCAAGGACATAGAGTCCAGCTCCCTCTTGGGAGGGGAAGGGGAGAATAGATTTAATTCTTTTGGCTAATGAGTTCATAACAACATCCTACCCCCAAATTTAAAGCATGTACCAATTTAATTTCTCAATAATTCATTGTATTCCAGAATTTCTGTAGTCATCTAGGAGAAAAAGATGAGCAGTGGATTTTTTTTATTTTTTTAAGCATTTTTTATTATTATTATGTTAAGTTAATCACCATACATCACATCATTAGTTTTTGATGTAGTGTTCCATGATTCATTGTTTGCATATAATGCCCAGTGCTCCATTCAATACGTGCCCTCTTTAATACCCATCACCAGGCTAACCCATCCTCCCACCCCCTTCCCCTCTAGAACCCATAGTTTGTTTTCAGAGTCCATCGTCTCTCATGGTTCATCTCCCCCTCCGATTTCCCCCCCTTCATTCTTCCCCTCCTGCTATCTTCTTCTTCTTCTTCTCTCTTTTTTTTTTTAACATATAATGTATTATTTGTTTCAGAGGTATAGATCTGTGATTCAGTAGTCTTGCACAATTCACAGCGCTCACCATAGCACATACCCTCCCCAATGTCTATCACCCAGCCACCCCATCCCTCCCACCCCCCACCACTCCAGCAACCCTCAGTTTGTTTCCTGAGATTAAGAATTCCTCATATCAGTGAGGTCATATGATACATGTCTTTCTCTGATTGACTTATTTCTGAGCAGTGGATTTTGAACACTTTTGACCACAACATACCATAAGAAATATACCTCTTGCCACACTGATCAAGAAAATAAGAGAGAAGGGGTGCCTGGGTGGCTCAGTCAGTTAAGCGTCTGCCCTTGGCTCAGGTCATGATCCCAGGGTCCTGGGATTGAGCCCTGCGTCAGGCTCTCTGCTCGGGGGAGGGGGTGTGGGGGGAGCCTGCTTCTCCCTCTCCTTCTGCCTGCTGCTCCCCCTGCTTATGCTTTCTCTCTCTGTGTCAAATAAATAAATAAAATCTTAAAAAAGAAAGAAAGAAAGAAAATAAGGGAGAAGACATATGAGCAATATTAGGAATGGAGGAGGGGACATCATATAGATAGATCCTGGAACACATATGTGTATATGTGCCCCCATGTGTGTGCCCACATATGTGATAAACTGACTACTTGTTATAATTTGAAAGACTTGAAGACACAAAGAGTTGAAGGAGTGTTATACCGGAGTTGAAGGCTTAGGCTCTACTTATAGCTCTGGTAATAATTTTGAGCACATCTTTCAACTGCAGTGGGCCTCAGCTTTATTGTGTACAAAAGAGTAAATCAACCTGTACCCAGAGGCCCTGAGGCCCGAAAGGAATCATGTACACAGAATCCCCATACAAATTATAAAGTTCCATTTACATATGAGATAGTTTTCCTTAGTTATTATTATTAGTGAAGTTTGGCCAAATAGCTCTTGGTCAAATAGTTTGGAAAGCCTAGCCAGCCAAACTGCTTGAGATTAATATTTTTTTCTTGACCTTTAAAACAAAATCTGTCTGAGGGGTTGGACAGAAAGAAAAATCATCATGTCAAGAGAGGAAGAAATTTCACGGTTGTTTTCCCTCTGATGGGCTTCCAGATGCATTCTGAGCAAGGGTTTTGATTTCTACATCCTGCATCTGCATACTCCCAGGAGCAGAGAAGCAGAGCTTTTCACTTGCATAGTTAAGTAATACCTTGCAAATAAAAATGCTTTTTCCCATATGGTCGAGGAAGTCACAGTGAGATGAGGAGGGTTAGCACTCCCTTCTAATGGCTTAGCTTATTGCCATGAAATGCGCTATAGGGTGCCGTTGATGAACTTGTCCAGAGATGTGACTGAAGCTCTGGAAAGAAGTAACTATATGTTTGTAAGGAGCACAAGTTTTATAATTCTATAGTTTTGTAGTCCAAAGCAATAGCAAAAGAGGACACAAATCACCTAATAGGGATTATGGACTGAAAGGGCTTCAGACCAACCTTTCTTGTTCTGGTTTCCTCTCACTCTCTAGTTCACTGCTCTCTCAGCTCCCGGCTTTCCAAGGTTATTGCACCTTCTGTGTTTCCCACAGCTCATCATCTGTCTCACCCCAGGTGGTAGAATTGGGAGAGGAAAGTACAGGTGGCAGAAAAACTCTGGCACCTTCTCTTTTGCTGTTTTACATATATATGTGCCTATTATGAGCAGCCTCCCTGCCATCTGGGGAGTCCATTAAGGTGTTTACTTGGAATAAATCTGACAAACCCCTGCCTGCTTCTTGGTTATTATGATGCATCAGCTTTAATTGGAAGCAGCAAGGACACACTACTCTCATCCCTTGAGAATAGCAGGTGTATTATCTTATGGGGTTTGCTGAGCACATTAGGAGTATCCTTTGGCAATGTGGTTGGTACAGCTTTAT
Organism: Mirounga angustirostris; assembly: GCF_029215605.1. Lineage (NCBI taxonomy): Eukaryota > Metazoa > Chordata > Mammalia > Carnivora > Phocidae > Mirounga > Mirounga angustirostris. The sequence goes on from NW_026991720.1 coordinate 44,177,960, forward strand.
ACTATGAGAGAGAGAAGTACATCAAATCTTCTACAAACTGAGTAGTATATGAGCACCCCCTAGCAAACTTAGGTGCAGAAATAAAAGGGGGGAATGGACTGATTAAGGTAATGCTATCAAATCATCACCTCAAGTTTCAAAACACCCTTTAGTTCTTCAACAGAGATATGTCACATTTAAGGACAAAACTTTCTTTACTCACACTTCTGTAATATTTTAGGGATTTTAAGGGCTTGGTCTAAGAATCTTCTTCTAAAACACCTTTATTCTCTCATTTTAATACTCCAATCTCATGGGATTTTCTTGCACTTTTACTTGAACAGTATCCATGCATCCATGCCATTTTGTCCCCACCATATTGGTTCCTTAGTCATATGTAGCTTTGCAAGATGGGTTTCTGATAAGTTGCATCTTTCCACTGTGCAAAGCCTTCTGGGAGGTGTAGTTCTTTCCTCTGATGGCTATTTTCTGCAGAATCTTCCCATGCACCTTTCATCCTTTCTCTCTTCAGAGAGTTGGGGACAAGGAAGAATCTAAAGGGGTAAAGGAATTGGAGAAATATGGTAAAGTATTTTACATTTATAATTGTATCCTATAATGATTAAATTATCACACTGTTATTGACTGACCACTTGGCACATTGCCTAGACTGATTGGGTTTTTTTTTGGCTTATCCTCCTTTATTAGGAATATTTAGCCCCACAGAGTTTAGAAATTAGAAGATATAGTGAGCTCAATATTGCAAATCTTGATTATGATTTTTTAGAAATTACACTTCAAAGACAACTGGTGGCCAGTCTCATTTCTAAATATAGGCATGAAATTTCTAAAAACATTATCAAATTGAATCTTGCAGTGTTATGACCAAGTAAAGTCTGTGCCAGATAAATTGATTTCAAAAGGCAACATCCATTTCTTTTTTTCCCCTAAGTTATTTTATTTTATTGTGTAAGAACACTTAACATGAGATCTACCCTCTTAGCAGATTTTTAAGTGTAATGTTGGCAGTGTCCATTTCTGAGTAAATCTCTTACAAAATAGAAATAGAAGGACAAGTTATTTTTAGAACACAAAAAATGGTAACAAGGGAGGTTTTTCACTATTGGAAAGATGTATTATGAAGCTATAATGATTAAAACACTGTGTACAGATTCGAGTATAGATAAACATAGATGAATAGAGTAAAAAGTCCAGAAATGGACCAATGTATATATAAGAGTTGTATATGTAGTAAAGAAGGCTTTTTAACTGATGGGTAAAGGATGGCTAATTCAAAAAAATGTGTTGGGACCACTGGTGAAACATTTGTTGAGAAGGAAGTTGAATCACTTATGTCATTCATACAATAAGCTTTAGAAGGAAAAAAATGTGAAAAGGAGAGTAAGAGGAAAGAAGTTGAAGAAGCATGAGAAGGAGGAAGTGGAGGAAAATAACACAGAAATAGGAGAAAAAAATCATTTTGGAGATGAGCAAGGCTGAGTGGGGGGCCCACCAGCAGCCTGCAGTGAGAACCTGGAACTGGGGAAAAACCCATGAGAGGACACATAACCTCCTTGAGGGAGACACAATCTTCAATATGGAGATTCCTTTATGATTCCCAGGGTGTTTAGAAAGTTTAGGTTCTGACAACTCCACTTTTGGCAACAGAGAATTATGGGTTTTTTGGTTGAAGGATAATAATGTAGCCATGAATGAGTTCAAGTAGTATTGGGTGAAGGTACCAAAATGAGGTTGGGAGAACATCAAGGAAATCCAGCTTTATTTATTTTCCTGTGGAATTCTCCTGTAAAATGGGCAGGCAGGTAACTTATAGGGGTTTATTACAAGATCTTGTTTTGTCTACCTTTCTCTGACCCTATACCATTCCTGTACTGACCAGTCCTGACAGAATGGGGGTACCCCACCCCCAACCCCCATTCTCAAGTTGTCCTTGTTCTTATCTTTTCTTCTTAGCTCTGGACTCTTTTTCCTGCAGTTCTGTCTGCTGCCTGATTGTAGTCCAAAGGTCTCCTGATCGGAACCTGAGTTTCCCCAAAAAACTTGGACTTGGTGGGCTCATGGCTCCTAACACTTCTGTGGCTCCAGAAGAACCCAACTCCCAACTGTGGTGCCACAATCTCAGGCTAATTGGTTGTGACCAAGCCATGCTTTCCTGCCACCTCATTCCACCTCTACTCCCTGCACCATTTTGTATGATGGGGGTGAGGGTCCAACAAATTTACTACCACCAGCACCTCACACTCACACAGTTGTGTGTCTTAAAAATGCTATAAGGGTGCTGATAATTTTTAGAAGATTTCAGGCTCTATAATCAAACCTACTATCTCCGATATCTCAGAAACATCCTTGTTGTCACTTCACACCTGCCCCTCTGCTCCAAGCTTAAAAATCTAAGGACTTGGAACTAGTGATATGTAATTTTAGTACTTTCTGGTTTCATTTGCTTACATTTTTCAGAAATTTAAGAGCTTTCATCCTTTTAAGTCTGATTCAGAGAGTGCTCTTGAGTTTGCTGTGGGACAGAGAAGAGATGGGAAGAGCCCTTACTCTCAGAAGCCTTGTTCTACCATCTGGTTACAAACCCTGTTTCCCACTGTGGTCTGTGTGAAAGGCCTCACTACGAGTGTAATTTGTGTTAGTCCACTGCCTCCCAACAGCACCCTCCAGCTTTGTTTGCTTAATGAGAGTACATTCAACGTGACATATTTTATTTCTAGCAATGTGTAGATGTGCTTCAGACTGCTCTGAAGTTTTTGAAATTTCTCTGGGGATTTTAAGGAGATTTTTAGTTTTCTCTTAGGCAGTTAAAGTCTTCTTCTAATAAGCTCAGTTGTTGCTTTCCCCACCTGTTTCTGAGAACTTAAAATGCAGTAGTTTGGAAAGTACCACCCATCTATGGGTTTTAATCAGATGGCAGTCTCTGAAAGGCTGCTGGGTTGGTGGCAGCGGCATCATCTTGAGGGACGATGATTCATCAGCATCATTGTTACAGTGGTGTATAGATTGAGTTTCATCTCTCCCTTTAAATTAGGCAGAGAGGGGGGAAAGGGTGAAAAGGGGAAGAGATGATGAAGGAAAGGGCCAGTAGAGTGGGACCTATGTGCCAAATGTGTAGCTGCAGTCTTCTTTTGGTCAATCGAGGGAAAGACCCACTGTTCCTCAGGTGTCATGGTTTCTTCAAACTAGTCAGCAGTATTTTGTAATGAAAACAGTGGTGATATACGTATCATCCTATGTGCTAGGCATTGTCCTAAGCTCTGGATAATAGATTTCATTTAGTAGAAAGTTCATGGGCTTTGAAGACAGACACACCTGGATTTATCACTTGTGTGTTGTAGTCCTGGGTAAGTTACTTTTCTAAACCTCAGTTTCTTTACATATAACCTGACCCTGAAGGGTAGTAAAGAACCTGCTGTAACAATGGCCCATGACAGGCCCTTCATGGCAATTTTGTTTCATGATCCTTCATCAGTTTCTCTTGACCTGAGTTTGGCACAGCTCATCTCAGCCCCAAACATGGCCTCTTAGTGCTCCTATAAATTACACTTCTCCTTCTTTACACCTGATCTAAACATACTACTCTCCTTTCATGTTATGGTTTAGTGATTCCGTTTGGCCCTCCCCCCGTCCTGTGCACATTCACATGTTTATCTTGAAATGCAAAGCCTTGTAGAGGGCAATGGTCAGCTCTCCACCACTTCCTCTCTGCAGGGCCGGGCTGTGGCCAGGCAGAGTTCAGTGGATAATGAATATATTTTGACAACTCTCTCAAAGCTTAATGGAGATAGTAAGTGAGAATGCATGCATAGTTTCCCAGTCAGAACTGGCTCTCTGGTGGTTGCCTCAAGAATTGTGCTAAGCATTGCATAATGTATAGAATTGTGAAATCACTATGTTGTGCACCAGAAACTACTATAACATTGCATGTCAACTATACTTCAAAAAAAAAAAAAAGCCAATATATTCCCCCCCCCCAAAAAAAGCCAATTCAGGCATATGTATGAGTATATTGGGAGGAACATGTATACCCATGGTGGTGAATTTACATGCTTGATATTTATTTATTTAGAATGTTGCATGTGCCAGGCATTGTTCTAGGCACTGGGCATACAGCAGTGAGCAAAACAGACAAAAGTCTCTGTTCATATTTAGCTCACATGTACTCCTATAGCTAGGAGTAAATAAGTAACACATAATAGAGCATGTCGCATGGAGATGAGCTATAGAAGAGTCACATCAGGAAAGGGAATGGGTGGAGAGTGCTGGAGTGAAGCGAGGGGTTCTAATTTTGATTAAGGCCTCCCTGAGAAGGCATCCTTGAGCAGAGTCCTGAAGAGGTAAAGAGGTGAGTCCTGCAGACATGTGAGAGGGAATTTTAGGCCAAGGGAAGAGCAAGTGCAAAGGCCCGGAGGAGGGAGTTGGTTGAGGAACTTCAAGGAGGATGAAGGGTTGGAGCAGAGTGGGGAGGGGAGGAGTAGGGGAGGAGTGGTACATGGGGTCAGATGCAGGGCCTTTGTAGGCCCTTGTAATACTTCACTTTTTACTCAGTGAGAGATGTGTGCCACTGGATAGTTTTGAGCAGGGGAGGGACATGATTAAACTTCTATTTTAAAAGGACCACTTTGACACCTGTTCTGAGGAGAGACTGAGGAGGGATGAAAGCAGAAGCAGGGATTCTAGTGAAGAGCTAGCATTAGAGTCAGGGTGAGAGATAGAGTAGTAGAGGCAGTGGAGATATAAGATGTGGTCAAGTTCTGGATATATTTTCAAGGTAGAGCTAATGAGATCTGTGGATGTGCAGTGAGAGAAAGCAGGGATGTCAAGGTGGGGGAAGGGCAAGTAGACACATTTGCCTGTGGCCCCAGAAGACAGAAGGGGGGACAAAGAATGTGATAGAGGAGCTGGTTTCAGCCCAGGAATTAAAGAAACAAGAACCCAAAACTGATACTCAAAGCTGTCCAGTGAAGAAATGCACTGCCCTTGCATTGGTGAAGCCTTGGTGGCTGGGAGAGGCCCAGCTGAGGCGTGCCATCCTAGAGGAGTTGCCCATGCATGGGAGGAGGGGTCAGCAAGCTCCTTCTGTGAAGGGTCAGATGGTAAATATTCTAGGCTTTGTGGGCCATGCAGTCTCCACACAACTACTCAGTTCTGCCAATGTAGCATGAAAGCCATCATAGATAGTACCAGTGGCTGGGTTCCAAAAAATTTTAGTTAGAAAAACATGTAGTGGTCTGGATTTAGCCCATGGCTGTAGTTTGCTTATTCCTGGACCAAGAGGGTCACCAGAGTTCCCTTTCACCTCTAAAATTCTGTTATTCCCTAAATTAAAAAAATCGTCTTCATTTCAGGTGTATCCAAGTATAGACAAACACAGAAATTATACATTTCATTTTGGGTTTATTAACAAACTCTGTTGACCAAGGTGAGCTCTTTGTTTCAACTTGACAATGCAGTATTTTTAAAATATTAACAATTCTTTAAGAAATAGAAGTTCATCCTATAAAAATCAGAAGATACCTCAGAAGAAAAGACAGATCACTTGTTATCTCACCAAGCAGAGACAGCCATGGTTAAGATTTACTGGATAGTAATACCAAATCTATACCAGTGCCCTTCAGACTTCTTCATTTAGGGCAGTGGTTCTCAACTGGGAACAGTTTTGATCACCCCACCCCCAGGTACATTGGCAATGTACCAATGTAATATTTTGAGTAGTTACAACTGGAGGGTAGCTTTTGGCACCTAGTGGGTAGAAGCCAGAGGTGTTGCTAAACATCCTACAGTGCACAGGCCAGTCCCCACAACAAGTAACTGGTCCAAAATGTCAATAGTACTGAGGTTGAGAAAGCCTTATTTAGATCTATTAGATGTGGTTTATTTTTTATTTTTTGATTTACATATAGTTGACACATAATATCACATTAGTTTTAGCTGTACAACACAGTAATTCAACGTCTCTATACGTTATGCTATGCTCACAAATGTAGCTACCCATCTGTCAACATCAACACTATTACAATACCATTGACTGTATTCCCTATGCTGTGCCTTTTATTTCCATGACTTATTCATTCCATAACTGGAAGCCTGTATCTCCCATGCCCCTGCACCCATTTTGCCTATCCCCCCACATCCCTTCCCTCTGGCAACCATCAATTTGTTCTCTGTATTTATAGGTCCAATTCTGCTTTATGTTTGTTTGTTAATTGATTTGTTTTATAATTGTACTTTTATTAAAAAAGAAAAATGGAATCAAAGGTATATACTATTTTGTCATATGTTCTCTGGCAGAGCAATAAACCTCTATCCATCTATCCATGTATATAAACTCTGTTGTTATTAAAGCTTGTGTTATCCCTTTCTTCGTACAGATGTATTATGATTTTAAAAACCTCTTTCTTATTTTCAGATATTTAGATTATTTCCAGTTTTTTGTTTTTGCTTTTGTGATCATAAACAACAGTATGAAGAGAATTCTTGTACATAAATATTTATGTATTTGGTAAATTTTGTACCCCAATGACACACTGTGCCTAAAATAGAGTGGGTACTTGATAAATGTACCCCAAGGCTGAGCTTCCATGTCTCTCTCATTCCTTTGCTCCAACAGTATCTGTGTCCAATTCCTTGCATGTTCCTTTGGCCAAGGGGCCTTATTTTACTTCAAGTACTAGAATGTGGACCAGATGAATCAGAATATATGTGTGCCAGGGGTAAGGCTGAACTGAAGAGAAGGCACAAACATTGGAATGGAAGCATATGGTAGCCAGTGGATTGCACTGAATGACTCAGATTGCATTTAAAATCTCCATGCTCTGGTACAACCCACAGGTCTGGTACTGTGGGCATGGGTTGATATCTGACAGAGGGGCCAGAGGGGCCAGAGGGGACCTGGGTTGATATCTGACAGTGTGGGATGCAGGAAGAAACCATGACTAGATTTTCTAAATTATGAACATTTATGCTCTTCATCCTTTACGCTTATTAGTACAAGGAGGGTGCAATTTGATATAGGTTTGGAGCCAAATGTTGATGTTTGTCATGGTATTAGGAACATTGTCAGTCCACAATAAATGCTTAGGGAAGGATTAAGGCTGAGGATCTTGACTCTCTGTAATTTTCTTCTGAAATCATGACCTGAGCAAACCCTTTGAGCCTTTACTATCTTCTGGATTGATCCTCTAATTTTTTTTAACCTTTTTTATTTTTGTTTATGTGTTTTTCTTTTTCACTCTACTCTGTAAAAGAGTCCTTCAACCTATTATGACACATTGATTGAATTTTTAATTGCTTTTATCATATCTTTAATTTCCAAGAGTTACTTCTTATTTCCTTATCTCACTGAAGGTAACTGTAATAGTTTTGTTTTTTTGTAGACAACATATAGTTGGGTTTTGTTTTTTATTCATTATGATAGTCTCTTTCTTTGAATTGGTGTGCTTACCCCATTCACACTTAAAGTAATTATTGCTATGGTTGGATTAATATCTACCATACTTAACAAATGTTTTCTCTTTCTTGTCCTTATTCCTTGTTTCTTTTTTTTGTCTTCTATTTTTTTCTACCTTCTCCAGTTTTAATTGAGCATTTTATATGATTGCATTTCCTCTTGTCTTAATGTATCAACTATATTTTTTTCAAAAACTTTTCTTAGTGCTCTAGAGTTTGCAATATACATTTGCAATTAATTCAAGTCCACTTTTAAATAACACTATGCTACATCACAGGTAGTGCAGGCACCTTATAACAAAGAATTCCCAGTTTTTCCCTCCCATTCTTTGTAACATCACTGTCATTTATTTTACTTAGCCATAAGCTATAATTTTCAGGTACATGATATTATTATTTTGTACAAATTGTTATCTGTTAGATAAATTAAAAATAAGAAAAATATTTTATTTTAGCTCCATTTATTCCTTCTCCAATGTGTTATTTTTAAATTTATGTACATCCAGGTTTCTGACCTATGTCATTTTTCTTCTCTTAGAAGAATGTCTTTTAACATTTCTTGCAAGGTAGGTCTATTGGTGACAAATTCACTCAATTATAGTTTGTCTCAGAAAGTCTATTTCTCCTTTGTTTTTGAAGAATAATGTGGCTGGATACAGAATTCTACGTTGGTGCTTTTGTTTTTGTTTTTTCATTTGGCACTTTAAATGTTTCACTCCAGCTTCTTCTTGCTTTATGTGGTTTCTAAGAAGTCCAGTGTACTTCTTATTTGTTGTTTCTCTGTAGGTAGGTGGGATACCCCTCCCTTGGTTTCTTTCAAGATTTCCTCATTGTCTTTAATTTTCTGAGTTTGAATATGTGTAAGTGTAGATTTTGGGTATTTATACTACTTACTGTTTTTTGAGCATCTTGGATCTGTGGTTTGGTGTTTGTTGTTAATTTTGGAAAATTTTCAGCCATTATTACTTCAAATATTTTTGTTTCTTTCTTTTCTTTCTGATATTTTCATTATGTATATGTTAGACCCGTTAGACCCTTTATATTTGTCCCACAGTTCTTTGATATTCTGTTTTCTTTCTTTTTTCTCTTTGCATTTAAGTTTTGGAAGTATCTATTGATAGAGATACATTCAAGATCATTGATTTTCTTCCTAGCCAATAGACATACATTCAAGATCATTGATTTTCTTCCTAGCCACGTTCACTTAACTGGTAAGTTTATCAAAAGCATTCTTTATTTCTGTTACAGTGTTTTAATTTGTAGCATTTCCTTTTTATACTTTATAGAGTTTCTATCTCTAAGTTTACATTATCCATCTATTCTTGTTTGTTGTCCACTTTTTCCATTGGAGTCCTCAGTATATTAATTATAGTTATTTTAAATTCCCTGTCTGATAATTCCAAAGTCTGAGTTTGTTTATTTTGTCTCTTCAGACTGTTTTGCCTTTAGAATGGCTTATAATTTTTTGTTAAAAGCCATATATCATGTATCAGGTAAAGGGAATGGAGGTAGATAGCCCTAATTTCTTTTAAGAATTAGATTATGTTTACCATAGCTGTGGTGTCAGAGGTGAAAATTTTCTCTAGTGTCTTTGTTTTTGTCTCTTGTCTTTGGGTTCTCCTGGAGGCTCCATAAATGGAATCTGAGGCTTGCAGTTCTTTTAGCTGTAATCCCATTTCATTATATAGGAGCCCTATTGATGTGGTGTGTGTAGGGGGTGATTTTTTTTTTATTTATTTTAATCTCCTTACAAAATCTCTTTTTCCTCTCAGCCTCTTCTCTCTCATCCCCTATCTTTTATGTTGGAGACTCCCTTCAGATGTCTGATACTCCTTTATTGGCTGTTCATATTTAAGAAAAGGGCACTAAAATGCCACTTAAAAGCTCTATATGTGGGTGGGGTGGGAGTGGTGGGATGCTGCTTCTAGATTGTGGACTTTACCATGATTGGTTGAATTGTTTGGGGGCAGAATCTGTGATATCAATGTATTTACTTTTTCTTTTCTTTTCTTTCTTCTCTTCTCTTCTCCTCTCCTCTTCTCTCCAATCCCCTTCCCTTCCCTTCCCTTCCCTTCCCTTTCCTTCCCTTCCCTTCTTTTCCTTTCCTTTCTTTTCTTGGGCTGGTGCAGATTGCACAGAGGAGAATCTTTGTAAAAAATTTTCAGTTTTCTTAGACCACATTTGCATTTCTCCTCCCTTCATCCTCTCAGTGTACTACATTATTCTTTTGCTTCATCACCACTATTCATTGTCTTTATTTCATCTTGATATGGGACCCAAGGAACAAGAAATCCAATTTAGGAAAGAAGTCAAGTTGAGCTGTGGGGGTAGCATATCCTGTATAGCTGCCTGAGAAAAAGAATATATATATTTTTTAAACCTTGTATGTCTGAAAATGTCTTCATTCTATTCTTACACTTGTTTGAAATTTTAGCTATACTTAGTTTTAGGTTGAAGAAGATTTTTTTTTTCAAAACAATTAAGTCATTGTTTTATTGACTTTAAGTTCTTGGGTTATAGTTGAGAACTGCGTGCTCCCTGATTCTAGTTCTTTTAATGTGAACTCTGACCTTACCCTCCCCCCTGAAATTTTTAGTATATTTTCTTTAGCCCTGGTATTCTGATATTTTATGATGATATATCTTTTTTTTAAAAGATTTATTTATTTATTTATTTGAGAGAGAGAGAATGAGAGACAGAGAGCATGAGAGGGAGGAGGGTCAGAGGGAGAAGCAGACTCCCTGCCGAGCAGGGAGCCCGATGCGGGACTCGATCCTGGGACTCCAGGATCATGACCTGAGCCGAAGGCAGTCGCTTAACCAACTGAGCCACCCAGGTGCCCCATTTTATGATGATATATCTTGATATACATCACATTTCTCATTATGCTGGGCATTTTGAGAACTCTTTTAATCTAGGAATTTGTGTCCAGTTCTGGGAAATGTTACTCTATATTCCTCTGGTAATTTCTTTCCATTATTTTCTTTCCTTGATCTGGAAGCCTTCGTAATCAGATGTTAGATATTCTAGATTGTTCTCTTATTTTTAAAGATCTTTTCTATGATTTTCCATGTCTTTGTCTTTTTGTTTTACTTTATATTACATTTTTACAACATTATCTTCTATCCTTGTGTTGAATCTTTATATATATATATATATATATATATATACACTTATAGCTTTTAATAGCTATTTTTGACTCTTACCATGTTGAAGGATTTTCTTAAATACATGACAACCATTGTCTGTCCATTCATATTTAAGAGCACTAAAAGCTAATAGCAAGCCCTCTCTATGTGATTGGACTTTTAACCTCTTGGGCTTTACTGTAGGGTAATCGGGCCGCTTTCTGGCTAGTCCCTTTGGGGAATCCCATGTTTGTATCCAGTGATATTTTCTCTGGAAAATATCTCTGGCTATTTTCTCTTCTTCAGTTTCTCAAGAATTTTCCAGCCTCCTGCCTGAACAGGAATGGATGGGAGATATTTCTCTGGCTGCCAGCACCATGGGAATAGAAAGCAGGCTAAGACCCCTATCTTCAGCTCCATCTTTATCCATACCTTCCACTGAACTTGACTGCTCAGATTTTGGGTTTTAGGATTCTGCAGGATGAATCAACTCACTCCTGTTGTAGAGGGGTACAAGTATTTTGATTGTAGTATGCTCTGTTAGCATAGTCAGACTACCCTTTGCCCTTTCCTGCTTCCAGAAATCTGTTGGAATCTTTTACCCTCTCATGTCTCCTTCACATTATTTTTGTCCATTTTTATGCTTATGAGTGTTGTATTGGGTGGGAGAGGCAAGCTGATAAAACCTGAATGTAAATGATTATATTTAACCAGTATCCCCTGGACCTGTACTTTTAGTCTAAGCAACTCTCTCTACTTGTAAGTGGCAACTGAATTTCACCTGGCCTAGGCAGGAACTTCTCTTCTTATTTGAAAGGGATGGGTTGTCATGTGCTCCTCAGTCGCTGGAGAAAACCCTTCAATCCTGACTTCTCTATGTGACGCAATCCCACTGAGGCCAAGGGAGGGCTGAAATGTCTCCATGGATGCATGCGCCAAGTGAAAGATGTGTATAATGAACCAGCTTCTCCAGGGCCTGCCTTTGGCAGCAGGTGAGGAGCCCATGCCTCTGGCAGCAATCTCTAGGAGACCACACCAAAAACACAGTGGCTAAACAGCAGTCACCTCAAAAGTCACTCTGCCCCTCTGTCTCCCTGTTGCTAGCGTGCTATGCTGTAGAAGCATTTGTCACTCCAGGCCTCTCAGGAATGAGTACAGTTTTTCCTGAACTGTTGCCTCCTGCCAGATAGGAAAGGAAGGAGAGAAAGGAGTTGACATTGACTGTAGGCAGCGTGCCAGGTGCTTTATATATATAGGCTTGCTAAGCTCATTCTTGTATAACAACCCTTTGAGAATAGCATTTTTACCCTCATTTTGTAGAGGAGGAAGCTGAGGTTAAATAGCTTGCCCAAGGGCATGGTGGCTAAGTGGCAGAATGGGTATTTGAACCCAAGTTTGTCAAGCTCAAAAACTAGTAGAACTTCAATAGACTACTGTGTACGAGGATGATAAGGGGGGCCTCTGTTCCCAGGAAACCTAAAAGGAATCCTGCCCTGTGTTTGTTGCACACCCAGGATGTGCTCAGTAACTGTAGTCTGAGTGAACAAATACAATGGAAGGGTTCTCCTTTTCTTATTATTTAAGAGCTTTAAGAATACCTCGTATTATAGATCACTGTTTAGAAGAATCCAGAAATTTAGATACCCAACCTACTTTGAGTTGTCTTTGACCAAGAAATATTATCTTGGGTATCTGACCAAATTTTTGTCATTATTTTCAAGTAATTCCCTCTGTGGGGAATCCATTATAAGAATAACTTTGTTGGTTGATGTCACATCCATATGCTTGAGAAGCAGGTTGACCTCCTTTTGTGACAGTTTTAAAAAGGACATTTTAAAAAGTAACAAGAAAAAAACAATTTATATTCAGGAGCAAGAGAATTTGGATCTGGACCTTCTTAATTTCCAGCACAATGGTTTAATGTTTACCAGGGATCCCAGGGTGGGAAGTGACATCAAGTGTGACCAAAACATTTGGGTGATTCTATATATGGTGCCATGTGGACATTACATTAGTTAGAATAAGGTGATGTTGAATCATATCAACCAGTTCTTAAAGGTTTGAATTAGTTCATGTTTGCCTAATTCTTTTTCTCCAGCACATTTGTTCAAGAACTGGGGAGAACGTAGGTACACCAGATCTGGCCCCAGGTAGGGTTGTAGGTTGGGACTAATTTGTTCAGCAAAGAGAAGGTCAGGAGTAGGATAATGTGCGTGTGTGTGTGTGTGTGTGTGTATACATGTATTTGTGCAGGCATGTGTGATCATCTCAGGCATTGCTTTAGATACTATTTGGTGTTTTGGGATCACCTTTCTTATTCTGGCAAGTAGGTGGGTCATGGATAGATCAGTCTAGATTAAAAGGGAAGGTCAATGTCTCACTCTGTAAGGCATTATGTACTGCCTTAGGCAGGACTGAAGTCTACATGGCTTTCTGAAAAATTAAAATAAAACATCGTCTTCACTTGTTCCTTAATTTAGTGGATACTAGCATTTGAGCATGAGTATGTAATTTAGGGGATAGTAGATTAATATGCCACCAGGCAGGAGTTTAATTTATGGCATTAGATGACTAATGGGAGCAACCAGAACTATGTATTTATTTTCCTATCAAACACAGCAGACTTAAAAAAAATTTTTTTTTATTAACATAATGTATTATTTATTTCAGGAGTACAGGTCTGTGATTCATCAGTCTTACACAATTCACAGTGCTCACCATAGTACATACCCTTCCCGATGTCCGTCACCCAGCCACCCCACCCCTCCCACCCCCCTCCATTCCAGCACCCCTCAGTTTGTTTCCTGAGATTAAGAGTCTCTTATGGTTTGTCTCCCTCTCTGGTTTCGTCTTGTTTCATTTTTCTCTCCCTTGCCCTATGATCCTCTGTCTTGTTTCTCAAATTCCTCTTATCGGTGAGATCATATGATACGTGTCTTTCTCTGATTGACTTATTTCGCTTAGCATAATACCCTCCAGTTCCATCCACATTGTTGCAAATGGCAAGATTTCATTTTTCTGATGGCTGCATAATATTCCATTATATATATATACCACATCTTCTTTATCCATTCATCTCTTGATGGACATCTAGGCTCTTTCCATAGTTTGGCTATTGTGGACATTGCTGCTATAAACATTGGGGTGCAGGTGCCCCTTTGGATCCCTACATTTGTATCTTTGGGGTAAATACCCAGTAGTGCAATTGCTGGGTCGTAGGGTAGCTCTATTTTCAACTTTTTGAGGAGCTTCCATACTGTTTTCCAGAGTGGCTGCACCAGCTTGCATTCCCACCAACAGCAAACACAGTTTGATTTCCTCAAACAAAAAGTTATTTAGGAATACCATATTAAAAGAGTCTAAAGTTCGATGGGACATACAGAAATGTTGCTTCCCTCCCTCCCTCCCTCCCTCCCTTTCTTCCTTTCTTTTGTTCTACCTCCCTTTCTTCCTTTTGTTCTGTCCACCTTAGCTGAGAAATGGTCATGTTCCACCTGCTGTGCTAGGTACCTGGGAGTGGAGTGGAGTCTGAGGGGCTGTTCTCCAGCACAGACTCACGTGCCAAGGAGACAGTCATATTTTAAAAAAGTGCATTGTGAGTACAACTGATAGTGGGAGGTGGAAAGTAGGGATGTACGATGTTAACTAAACTTACGGTGGTCATCATCTCATACTATCTACAAATACCAAATCATTGTGTTGTACACCTAAAACTAATGTTATATATAGATTATATCTCTCAATTACAAAACAAAGCAAAACAGAGAAAGAAACACCAACAAAAACCCTATACAAACAGAATGAAGATGCAGAAGGTGGCACAACTGCTTTGATGGTGGTGGTGATGATGATGAAAGATGGGGGCATGAGAAGGTGAAGGGCCAAGAAGAGCTCACTGGAGGGGTGCTAGTGAGCTGGGCGGGTCAAAGGAAGGCTCAGCGTGAACCAGGGGAAAGTATACCCACGTCAGAAGTGGAGGTGAGGGGATGGGGGGCAGAGTAGGGACCACTAGCCAGTGGAGAGAACATCCTCAGGACGCATGGTAGATGGTCTACTTGAGAAAAGGGGGAGAGTCAAGGGAGAGAAGGAAGCTGGAGCAACAGGCTTGAGGGGCCTTGAATGCATGTTCAGGACCCAGATGGGATTTTGCAGACAAGAGGGATCCAGCAGAGGTTTGATGGTTTTTGTCTTTTTAATCAGTCAATTTAGTGTTTTTCTAATCATATAATATATAAGGACTTGTATAAAACATGCAAAAGATTCCACAGTTTATAAAATGTTAGAATTGAAAAGGACCCAAAGTATCACTTTTCCACATTTTTCTTCCAGATGACAGTATTAACAGTGGAGGTGAAACACACATGAACAACACACAGCAATTTAGGGGAAATTTTTAGAAGCAAAATCAGATGTAGTCCAAGGTTCTTTATAAGGCCACAGATGGTATTTCCTCCCTTTGGGTACTTTCTTCTATTGAAACCAAAAAATCTGTATATAACTATTTTTGTCTTTAAAGACTTAAATCTTTTTTGGGTCTGGCTTATTTAATATATTTTACTTCACTTTCTTCACACTTATGTAAATATATTTGAAAAGCTGTTTTTTTTTGTTGTTGTTCTGTCCTTTCTGTGTATTTTCCAAGAGCAATTATTGCTGCTGTAGCAATTTTTCAGAATTCAATGTTTCTCTCTCTTTTTAGTTCTAATGTACTAGAGCATACATAAATATGATTTATCATTTTAACTCTTTTAGAGTGTCAAATTCTGTGGTATTAAGTACATGCACATTGTTGTGTAACTATCACTACTATCCATCTCCATACACATTTTCATCTGGATCTGAATTTTCATCATCTTAAGCCGAAACTCAACCCTTTTCCCAGCCCCTGACCTTACACTGTCTCTATGAATCCCCAATATTTTTAATGAAAAATTTCAAATATGAAGTTAAGGTGATAGAATTGTACAGGGAACATCATATATGCAGCACCTCAACTCTGTAGCTAACAATTGCTATATTTGCATTTCCACAGATCTGTCCACCTGTCTATTTCTCTGTCATCTATCAATCTGTGTTATTTCCCCCCATGTTTTTTGATGCATTCCAATGTAAGTTGTAGACATCAGTATCTTTCCCCCTAAATACTGCAGCATACATGTCTTACTGAGAGTTCAATATTTGTTTATGGCCATAAGTAGATGTTTTAAATTTCAACACCAGGGACCAACTTCTTCAGATAGTTCAGTGATTTAGAAAAAGAACTCTAGGCCCATGAAATGGGGGAGATAAAATGGGAGTGATCCTAGAGGAAATTACTCAAAGGTTTATAGCAAACCCAAGATGTATATAGATCTAGACTTATCCTAGAAAATCCTGAAGGATGCTCAAACAGAGTAAAGCAGGAAACCAAAACCTAGTTCAACTCAATCTCTCCAACTTAATGAAGTGACAGGAGTAAAAACTTTGGGATCAGAGAAATCTGGATCTTCATCCCAGATGTCCTATGTGCCCATCTTTCCACCCATCCTGCTTCTACAATGATTCATAAAGGATTTGGTGTGGCTTATAAAGGCATAAGAAAAATAGACATTAAAACCTATAAGCAGGGATTATGTTAAGATCATTTGAATTTGAGTTTTCTGGCAGCAAATACAGTCATTTATATAATTCTCATTGTCCATGAGAAGAAAGGCTCTCCAAGGTCAAGTCACATAACTTATGTGAACCCCAGGTCTCTCATCGATAAGATGGGGAACATAAAGGCTTCTCTGTCTCAGGATTGTGGTGAGAATTGTGTGGGTCATTGTCTTTGAAGGGCCTGGCTCACTGCCTGACGTATCTCTGCTTAGCAGTTGTTTGTCCCTCTCCTGTTTCCTGCCGTGTTACCTTGTGACTTGTGCTGCTCCTAGAAGTGGAATGTGAAGAGTCCAGCAGAAGGGAGGTTTTAGATAGAGTCTCATAATTGAGGTTCTAGTGCCTGTTGTTTTCCTATTTACCCACACGTTTCCCAGTGATAGTCTTAGTGTATTCTTTAATTGTTCATCTTTTCAGTGTGGGCAGAAGTTTGCTGGGGTGCTGCATTGTTTTTTTTTCTTCTAAGATGCACCAACAGGGTAAAGCTATATGATTAAAAAAGCAAACAAACAACGCATTGTTGTCAGCAGGGAATGCTTTGTTTAATGGCTAAGAGCATTTTCACTTTCATTTACAGTTTTCCAAATGTTGGTATTAGAGTTGAAGGCACAATCTGCTGATCTTTGGGGGTCAGTCAGTTAGCAGCAGACAAGACCGTTGAATAGTTCACTGTAGCTGGATTATTAAATGATTCCTCCAGTGATTTAGGCATCTTGGCACCAGAGTTGGACTGTCACTTGGCATTTCATTTTGCTTCTTGGCACATTGGTTTTCTGTCAGCCCCAAATCCCAGATTTACTCAACTTAGTTAATTCAGTAGACGTATTTAGATGTTGCGATGGTTAATTTTATGTTTCAACTTGATTGCACTATGAGGTGGCCAGACGTTTGGCCCAATATTATTCTGAGTTTGCCTATGAAGATGTTCCTGGATGAGATTAGCATTTGAATTAGTAGACTGAGTAAGGTGGATTGCCCTCTATGATGCGGTGGTCTTCATCCAGTTAATTCAAGACCTGAATAGAGCGAAACGCCTGAATAAGAGGGACCTTCTCATACCTCCTGTTCCGGGCAGCTGGGGTATTGGTCTTTTCTGGCCTTTGGACTCAGATTGAAATATCTGTTTTTGGTTCTCAGGGCTGCTGGCTTTCAGACTGGAACATATACCACCGGTTCACCTAGGTCTCCAACTTGCTACCTACATATCTAGGGACTTCTCAGCTTCCATAATCTTGTGAGCCAATGCCTTACAATAAACATACACATACATAGTATATATCTATACATATAAAAATACACAGTTGATCCTTGAACAATGCAAGATTTGGGGCACTGACCCCTGGCACCATTGAAAATCCACATATAACTTATATTCTCCCAAAACTTAGCTACTAGTAGCCTACTATTGACTAGGAGACTTATCAATAACATAAACAGTCAATTAACACACATTTTATATGTTGTATGTATTATATACCATATTCTTACAATCAAGCAAACTAGAGAAAATGTTAAGAAAATCATAAGGAAGAGGAAAATACATTTATAGTACTGTACTGTAAAGAAAACAATCTGTGCATAAGTGGACCGTGCAGTTCTAACATATGTTGTTTAGGGTCAACTGTATATACATATATATGATTGTTTATATATCCTATTCATTCTATTTCTCTGGAGAGTCTTTATTAATACAGATTTGTCCTGTGTCAGGCCATAAAGCAGAGCTTGGAAAAAAACCGTCACTTCTATAAAGATAGAGCATAGGTTATTTGCACAAGACATGGTGGGATGTTTTCCATATCATAGAAAAATAATAATTTTAAGGCATGAATTAATTGCTTTTTGTTATGTGATGGTATTCATTGTCTTATGTAATTCTCACCACAGCCCTGCAAGGCAGTTTAGTGCCAGTGAACAGGAGCAGAGCCAAGATTTGCATGCAGGTGTATTTAATTCCCAAGCCTATGCTCTTTCTACCATGAAGAGAATCCTAAGATGTCAGGAGGAATAAATAGTTTATTCTCTTGGCAGGATTTGATGCTCTGTATGGCTTTACAATTTAGGATTAAGATTTTTGTTTTGGAGATATTTTAACATTTTCTGTTTAACATTCTGTTGTCTGACTTCACTCTGTATGAGGGCTTGAAAAAAATCTTCCAAAACCATTAATGCTTGCTTTCCTTGGCTTTGATTGAAGTGCCTCACCTGCTCAGTGATTGTATAAATTCATGAGGCTAGAACTGGATTCTTAAAGTTATATTGAGAGAGCACCAGTGCCTACAGGTGATCCACCAAAAAAAAAAAAAAAGAGAGAGGTGAGTGGGAGTGTCCATGGTCCATTGCATCTGGGGAACACTGCATACTATACCTCATTTTGGAGGTCATGATGCATCTTAGCATGTTAAGTTCTCAGATGTCCTCCGATAAAGATACCCTCTTCATATTTCGCAACCCAGCATTTCTATAACTTCTTTGACCAGAGGCCATTTATGATGCCAATTTAGAACTCCGTGCCACTTAATATTATGGAAAATATTGGCCTCAGCATGGGATAGATGTTTGCACTTGGTACCTGTTGAGGCTGGAGAGGGGCCAGGTGCAAGGGACCTTGTGTGGTGCTACTCTATAGACACTTTACTTACAGCCTCATTTGTTTAGGTCTCATTTGGGGTGAAGGCCTGGAGGACATACACATTTGCATAAGGATAGTCAACATGTGATGCACCCTGTTCTAAACTTCAAGACGCAGAAAGAGCAGCTTTCCCAGAAGCAGCAATATAGTTGCAGACCTAGTGGATGAACATCCATGCTAACAGTAGCACATGGCGTGCATTAGAAGGAGGACACGGCACCACACATTGAAGCCCCAGGTGGGCTTATAGAACTATGATAACAAGTGCTTGTGTCTTGTTTGGTATTCCCCGACCCAGTGGGATTCTGGCCAAGCCCCATAACCTCTGCAGCTGTGCCCTGTGACGCAGAAACAAAGGGCAGACCGGTCCTGCTGGGGCTGATACAGCTCTGTCACCACTGTCTGGGAGGAAGAAACTGTCTGTGAAGGTGGGACTTGATGTAAACCCAGAGAGGGTGCTGGATCTGCCTGTCCTGGGAACATGGTGTTTGATTATTGTCTGACTTCAGCCTCATCAGAAATGCCACCACTTTGTGCTTTCTTCCCCAAGGAGATTTTCAGTCTTCAGGCCATCTAAGCACACAGAAGTCTTTTTGAGCAGCAGGACTATTTTTCTTAATGAAATAACAAGATGATTTCAGCAGGCATTTATTTTATTTTATTAAAAAAATTTTTTTGTTATGTTAATCACCATACATTACATCATTAGTTTTTGATGTAGTGTTCCATGATTCATTGTTTGTGCATAACACCCAGTGCTCCATGCTCAGCAGGCATTTATTAAACATTTCCTGTATGTTCTGGAGGACAGACTAGCCCAGTCCTTGCCTTCAAAGAGTTTCCTTAGTTTAGAGGGGGCACAGTGTCTTTTAAAGAAGTAAGGACAATAAGGTAGTAGAAAGCTATGCAGATCTTAGCTGGAGATGGTAGATGGGCAAAAGGAGGAGTGTCCTAAATACTGGGGGTGGAAGGTATGACTTGAGGTCAGAGCTGGGAAAGAGCCAGTCATTTAACAAAAATCCCAATTATGGTAGCTGGAGTTTAGACGAGGTGGCAGGGCTGGTGAGGAGAGGTGGGATCAGGACCAGAGAGCCTCTGTGCCATACTACATACATATCTGGGACTTTATCCTATGATTGATAGGGAGCCACTGAAAGAATTAAAACAGGGCAGCCCCATCGTTATACCTACACTGTAGACAGAACCCTTGGACTCTACGGAGAAATGCAAACAGATGAATAACTCATAAATAGGGCTCGGGACTCAGATTTAGCTGTTCGGTTGGTAGTCTTACCCACTCGGAGGTGGTCTCCTTATTTGTTTAATAATAACTGCTTCCCCTCTTTCATAGCAGTTTTTTAAGTTGTACTGAAATAAAACATGTGAACTTGTTTAGCACAAGAGAAAGAAATTACTTGGCTTGAAGTAGTAAAATTCCACACACCCTCCGCTATATTCAAGCAAAGTGTGATGCACTTCCTCTGTCCGCCCGCCTCTGTGGTTCAGTCATTCTTAAAACAGCACACTCTTCCTCCTCCATCATTCAAGAATTGGAAAAGTGGGACTAAAGAAGGACAAGGCGTTGAGTTCTTGGTGTGGGGATTTGAGTGGTGCTGTGCTGGAGGCGACTGTTAGTGTTTCTGCCCAGCTCTGTGTTCCATGACATCATGTTGGTAGCTTGAAACCAGCCATGGTGGGAGTATTTACACTGCAGAAATCAGCACATGCTACAAAGAAGGGCCCGCCCTGCACCAGATTAAACAAATACCGCACGCTGTTGCAAGGGGGGAGACTTGGATAAGCAAGAGCAGAGATAAGCAGGAAGAAGAGACTCCTGCTAGAGGAGTCCCTTTCCATCTATTTCTGGGTCAGAGTGACACACTCAACCTTCTTTGCCTTTTGGGTATTAGCCCTGAGTTTAAGAGGTGAGCCAGAGACTGTGCCTTCCTGTGCTTCCAGCCTGTGGAGAAAGGTGTACGGAAGGGCCCTTCTGCCCCTTGGGTCCACCCTGCCAGTAGTGTCTAAAACATAAACTCGTGTCAAAGGTCTGTCACCCCAGGCACAGCTGGGCTGGCTGCTCAAGGCTCACAGGGCCTAGTGCAACAGTTCAACTATTCTGCCTTATTTTTACCTCTCAGTTTCTTTGATCAAGTCACTGGATAATATAGAGGAGGATGATGTCTCTGTGTCAACCGTCAAGGCCTAGGTCCCAAGACACCATACCAATGAGACTCCTTAAAAAGAGAGTCCCTTGCCAATTGACAAGTTATGTGAAGACAACACTAAGCTTGGCTCCAAGTTGGCATAAATGTCTGTGGAATGAGGGAGGGAGCAGTGCTAGCAAATGGGGCAACCCGGGCTCTGGAGAAATAACACCACCTTTCTAAGCAGCAGACTTTTATCTCAGGTAGCTGAATTCATTGATGTCCCCTCGGCAAGACATTGGGTACATTGGTCAGGGGTATAAATTATAGTGACCCGAGCAAGAAATACAGTTGACATTTTGCAGCAAACAGATGCAAAAGGCAACTGGATATGGGAACACTCACAACTGGCAAGCTTGCTTTGGGAGGCAGCTGGAGGAACCGATCCTCGTGTGGAGTTGAACGTGTAGGAAATTGGGGATTAATGTTCTGCAGCAAATTCTCACCAAGGACTCCCTCTTGTGATTGCAGAAGATTGGCTATTAACCGGGTGGGAAAGAAACCTGCTCTTCTTAAATGCAGAACCCCCTTCGGAGCCCATATTTACCTTAAATAAGAGTGTGCACTTTTAATTTTCCCAATGATATTTTTAAAGTTATTCAACTCAATTTTCTAGGTATTCATGAAATGGTTGCATTTTTATGGACATATTTTCGTTTCAGGGGGCAACGAGGTGACTATCTTGTCCTGGTTTGCCTGTGACTTTCCTGTATCCCAAACTGAAAGCCCTGCATCCTGGGGACCTTTTCAGTCCCACGCACATGGAGGACGGCCAGTCATCCTAGAGGCAGCTATGGTGGGAGCTGTTATTTGGAGTCAGACATCAATGGATTTACTGAGTCACTTTGGGCAAGTTGCTTGACCCGTCTCACCAGAACAATGTAAAAATAATGTTGACTTCCCAGGACGTTGTGTGGAATTCAGCAAAACAATAGTGCCATGCGCGTAGTAGATGGGCAATACATTTTTTTTTTTTACACAAATATAGTTTCTCTATCATTCTGGCTTTTCCACTTTAGCATTTTTTTTTTTAAAGCGAACCCTTGATGGAATAAGTGGGAGACTTACCCTCTGCAAACCCTTCAGCACTTTTGCTATAACCTCGTGTAGACTGTCTCCTTGGCTGCGCAGTGTGATCCGGAAGGGAACTCCACATTCACTTTTGATCGTGTCCAGAGCTGAGGGCTCGACATTTGCCTGGTGGCCCAGGCCAGCCAGGAATGCCTGTGTTTTTCATGGGAGGAGAGGGGACAGCCCTGGCTTCTCACTCTTGGTGTCAGATTTGGGTCACCTGGAAGTCAGCATTGGCCTGGAGCTCCCTGTTTCAGAAAGCTGTTTGGAAACATTCATGGTCAGTGACCAGCAGGAGCACATTCCAGTACTGACCTGGCGTCCAGCAGAGCAGGAGAGGAGGTTGCGCAGCCTTAGATATGAATATAGGGAATAAGACAAAGGAAACACTTTCCGGAGCTTGCTTTCTAACACTCAAAAGTGAAAAAACATGCAGTTTTAAAGGAACTCCTTCCTCTTTTCTCACAAGGCTACACACAGGAATCTCTCTCTCAAGAAAAAAAAAAAAAAGAAACATATTTGGAAACTGTAAACCCATTATTTTTCTCAGGTTGGTTTTGAGGCCTTGAGAATAAGAGTGGGCTTTTTTGCCTACTTAGAAGGTAGGGATGAACCTGAACAGACGTCAGTTTCTTTCCTTGGGCCCCAAAACTTGGAGTCATCCTTAACTCCTCTGTTCTCTCACATGTCCAGAATATACTTCTCTCCATCTCCAGTGCTGCCACCCTGGCCAAGCCACCATCATCTTTTTTTTTTTTTTAAAGATTTTATTTATTTATTTGACAGAGAGAGAGATAGCGAGAGAGGGAACACAAGCAGGGGGAGTGGGAGAGGGAGAAGCAGGCCTCCCGCGGAGCAGGGAGCCCGATGTGGGGCTCGATCCCAGGACCCTGGGATCATGACCTGAGCTGAAGGCAGACGCTTAACGACTGAGCCACCCAGGCGCCCCGCCACCATCATCTTTTGCCTGAAAAACTAGATGTGGCCTCACACCTGGTCTCCCCACCTCTACCCTCCATCCTCATGTCAACAGCCAAAATGGTCTTTGTAAGACAGAGGTCAGATCATGCTTCTGCCCCACTCTGAATCTTGCTGTGAGTTCCCATTTCACCCTGAGTAAAAGACATAGTCCTTACGATGACTGACATGTGGTCTTTCCGCAGCCCCCCACCATCCCCTCTCCAACCTTACCTCCTATGACTCTCCCCCTGGTCTCCCAACTTACTCCTTGAGCTACCAGGCATATTTCTGATTAGGGCCTGGCCCTGGCTGTTTCCCTCCCTGGCATACTCTTCTGCTTAGCGCATCCTCTCATCTCCTTCCAGGCTCTCCTCAAATCTCATCTTCCAGAGAGGCCACCACCGACCACCCTGGTCCGTGTACTGTGACCTGGCCTGGCCCCTCCATATACTCCCAGCCCATCTACTCTGCTTTTCCTCTTTTCCCCAAGTCTTGCTACCAACACAGCATATCATTTGTGTATGTCTTTGCTTTAGTCTCTTATACCAAATGTTCATCAAGGCACAGAGGAAAGGGGATGGGCAGATCTGAGTTCAAATCCCACCCTACTAGCATTTATTCCCTGTCTGATTTGTAGAAGTACCTCTCAGAGGCTCAGTTTCCTCATCTGCAAAATAGTAATAATGAATTCACTCAGCAAGTAATGGGGGGGGGGGGGGACCAGCACTGTGAAAGGCATTGGGGAAGAAGAGGTGAATAGGTGATTGTAAAGAGGATTAAATGCACATATGCGTATCATATAGCTGGTAGAAAATTTGGCATGTATTTGGTCTTCATTAAATACAATTCCCTTTTTGAAAAACTTGAATTATACCTTTTATTAGTTATCTTCTCCTTTATTAGTTATCTTCTCCTAAATGGTTCATACCATTTTCCTTTAGTGCTAAGAAGAGCAAACTAGATTAGAACACACACACACACACACACAGACACACACACACACGTCATTGAACCACAGTAGAATTTTTGGGAAAGGAGCCTGGAAGAGCTCCAGGAGAGTCCAGGAGTCTCCTTATATATGCAAATCATAGTGTACACATTTTATTTAAATAGAGAGAAACTCTGTAGCTTTTATCAGATTCTCCAAAAATGCCCTTGATCCATAAAAGTTTAAAACCACTCTAAAACCCCATGATTGGTCCACTATTCTGAGCTTCTCTAAACAAAGATTTGTAACAGAAACTCTGAAATGATGATTAATTCCAGAGTGGAAGGTGGCTTTTGTGTGGTATGGGTGCTGAGCCCCCTGCTTTCTGGGTGGTGAGAGGAAAGCCTGTGTATGTCAAGGACATTGCCTTTTGAATCCCTGGTGCCGCTGGAATTTAAAGGCTTGCTCTGACGCGGATGAAATCAGCCCTGACATGGCTGGGATGACAGTGTGAGAAGTGTAAGCACAGGTGTTATGAAAGCTTCATTAATCTGGGTTGAGTAGAGATCACAGAGGGCAGAGCCCCTCGGGCCTTCTGCATAATTCCGTGTTCTGATTTGGGAAGCCCGAGAAAAGGACTGTCCCAAAGGGAGATAAATGCAAAAGCATTGCTGTTATTATTATCATTATTATTACTATCATTCTTATTTGTGTTATCAATACGGAGCCCGCTGGCACTTAGCTCTGTGCATTATTGTCAGCTCTGTAGCATTTCATCTCAGCTCCCATCATTGTCTCTTCATTTGCACGTATCTTTCCAGGAACACACTTTCTTTTCATTTCTTGCAACAGAAAAATTAGATGAGAGGAATGAGAGAAGTTTAAAAGACAAGAAAACAGTGCCAAGGAAGAATTTTGTCCTGCCTTAAGGAAGCAAGCTGGAACCATTTTTACTGTGGTCT
This sequence comes from Mirounga angustirostris, assembly GCF_029215605.1. Lineage (NCBI taxonomy): Eukaryota > Metazoa > Chordata > Mammalia > Carnivora > Phocidae > Mirounga > Mirounga angustirostris. The sequence continues at coordinate 44,202,928 of NW_026991720.1, forward strand.
CTCCTCTCGAGGAAAATGCTGCAGAGGCAAAAACAAGACCACAGAGTGGGTGAGAGAGGGTTTCCTGGGTGTGTGATATGCGGGGTTTCTTTCTGGAGTCCCTCACTGTGTGTTCCCTTTTGGTCGTTGGAAACCCTTGGGAAGAGAGCATGCCTCCCTGGGAAACCGGTGTGGTACAGGGCATGGCTGTGCTGTGGCTTTCTGAAGGCTTTCTATTCTTCAAATGAATGACCGACGCAGTTCCCGTAATGACAATTATAGGCTCTCCCCCCCCCCCCCAGCTTTACTGAGGTATCACTGACCAATAAAAATTGTATATATTTAAAACGCACAATGAGCTGTTTTGATATATGTATACATTATGAAATGATTACTACAATCAAGCTAATTAACATACCAATCACTTCACATAGTTACTTTTTTTTTGGTGGTGAGAACACTTAAGATTTACTCTCTTAGCAGTTGAACTCATAAAAGCAGAGAGTCAAACAGTGGTTGCCAGGGATGTTGAGGGGGTCAGGGAAATGGGGAGGTGTTGGGCAGAGGGTACAAAGTTTCAGTTATGCGGGATGAATACATACTGGAGATCTAATGTGTAGCTTGGTGCCTATAGTTAATACTCCTGTATTGTATATTTGAAATTTCCTAAGAGACTAGCTGTTAAGTTTCTCACTGCAGGGTCCTTCTTATTTCAGCATATTGCCACTGTCTGCAGGTATGGTCTTGGGTCAATGGTCACGTCTCTACTCTCCTACTCTCCTTCTCGTCTATAAGGCTACTTAAAGATGGCTTGAAATGGTCTGCAATTGCAAAGTCATTGTACCATTGTCAGAGGGCTATTTGTTAATCAGACATGTAGAGTTAGCCTTCCGACTTACACGAAAATATCTACTTTTGAGAGACACCGTAGTGGGTAGGCTGATGACAGGCTTCAGTTTAAATCCAGTTCTGCCACTTACTAGCTGACCACGGGCAAGTTAAGTTTCCCTGTGAAGGTTTCATGGGTTGTCATGCTTGCAAAGAGGGTGATACATACTACATACAATAAACAGTAGCTATTATTATTACTATATGACTACCATTACTATTACTAACTCACATTGGTAGCAAATATTTATTTTTGGGGAGAGGAGAGACTGGATATGTCCTTTGGACACTACGCAGGGTTAAGCCCTGCCCTTTTGGTAACGGTGAAGGCTCTGTACACACATGGCCTTTTAGAGCTATATTTTGACAACTGCTCAATTACCCAGATAGCTGAAAACTATGTCAGCCACGGTCCCGATGCATTATTGATGTTGGCCCTTTTCTTCCAGCTGCATTGCCCGGTCCTTGTCCACAGAAAACAGGAAGGGTATTCTCTCTCTCTTGTGTCCCTTGGAGGCAGGCCAGAGTGGAATCCTGCTCCAAAATGTTACTTCCCTTCAAAGGTGAAAAGCATGAGTCACAGCTGGTCGTCCCCCTGGGTTATTTCCACGCTGCCACTCCTCCGCACCACTCCCCCCCTGCACCATTTCACGGGTGATTAAGGACAGGCAAGCGCGCTCCTCGGGGAGTGAGGACAGAGCTGGCGGTGCAAAGAGGGATTTTCCTTCGCTGAGCAAACACCGGGCGACGTCACCGAGCCTCTGGGGCGCTATCAGTTGCTGCGGTGAAAGCGCCTTCTGAGGGGATATCGATTTGGCACGATGGTTAGCAGCAGCTGGGACAAATGGAGCCTCCTCGCCGCTGCGGGCTTCTGGTCGCCTTGGCGGACCTGGCCAACGAGAAAAGCGTGTCCCGAATGTTTGTAAATGCCAGGCGAGATGGGCTCAGCCAGGGCCACCAAATGACGTGGCGCCAGGCTGCTTGCCAAGATGCCCAGAATAATGCGTTCACGCGTACTTTCAGAGAGCAAACTCTGATAAGCACTCAAATTTAAGCACCTGCTTAATTGGTTTAAAAAAAGAGAGAGAAAGAGAAAGTCCAATCACTACATTTTCAGGAGTGGTTTTTTTCTTTTTTCTTTTTTTCTTTTTTTGCCTTTAAATTTCTGCAGCCTTATTTTTAGGAGTGGTTTTTTCCCCTTTCTTCTCCCCCCACCTCCTTTCCTTTATGTTTTAAGTGGTTTATGATGATGCATTTATTAGTTGTGGCTTCCGGGGCTAGATAGTCACTGTGGGAGGTAGGTGATCACTGAAATTTTAATCAAATTTATTATCAAATTGAATGATATACGTCTCCCTGCCAATATTCTGACATGCACATTTTCATTTTGATGAGAATGTTGTTTCTAAGAGCCATAGTTATCAAATAAAGCTCCTGAGGTGACCAGTAGTAAACGACCAGCCCTCTGTCAATAAACCCTGAACCAAGTTTGATTTTGCTGTGGGAGTTGGAGGGATTTTGAAAAGGTCATGCATGCATTAAAATTTCCTCTCTGACCAGCTGGTTCTAGAACAGAGAGATGGATAAATCCTGCAGTAAATGAATAGGAAATGTGGTCCCAAGTCCCAGGCAATAGTAATATCTTCAAGAATTGCTTGGAAAGGTTTCTGATAGATTGGGTCATGTATAGAATAGCAGTATATGGGAAATTATTACTGTGATCATTAAAATTGGAACCTCCACGGCAAAAGAGACTGATTTCTGCCCAGGATGGAGAGGGTACTCCTGCTATGTTGTGTGGATGGGTGAGGGGTGGGGACTGATTTTCACAAATGCTCTTTGTGCCTGAGTGGGCATGGGAAGTAGGAAATGGAATCTTTGTTACCTAGAGACTGATGCAGAAGGCTGTGTTTGGTTTGCCCATAGTAAAAGCAGAATGGCTGCTAACAGGATCTTAACTGACACATTTGGAGCTATATTCAAGGACTCAGCACTCTTTCTTTTTGATGCTTTGGTTAAAATTTTCAAGTGCTTCTGAAATCCCATTGAGGAGAATTATTTTCATTTCTTCACTTACATTTAGCTCAGGCAGCGGTGAAGCCACAGAACTATATCTGTGGGAGTCCACCCCGTTCTATGGTGGTACCCATGGCCCACAGGGCTTTTAGAGCCTCTGGCTAAGATTTGCTTTGCACGCTAATTGCTTTTCAATTGTGCCCGTAAGTTTCCATTCCTCTCCGTAAATCAGGTCCCACTCCCTGCTTATAGGAGTCTGTTTATATCTCAGAAGTAGAAATATAAGCATATGCCAACTTCTGATGAGTCTGTCAGTCTGTATGTATGAAGGATTATGGGCCAGATCAGGGTGCCTTCAGGGTCTTTTTTATTAGCATGAATCTGTCAAAAGTGTATGGGTGGAAGGCATTCACGGAGATATTATTCTTTTATTCTCCTGGGTCTTAAAAATCCTTTCACTTCTGAGAATCAGAGGGAATAGAATGGGCCATTTAGGTGTCCTGGAGGGCAATTTTGAAAATGTTGTCAGGAGTATTTTCCCTAATTTCCCTTGTTGACCTTAATCACACAAAAAGTAACATTTCACTTATCTGGAGGTATAGCTGCCAGATAACTGAAAGTTAACCCTTTATGCACCAAACCTGGCCAGTGCCTTACTGCCTTTCCCCAAACAACCCCCAAATTAACTTCTCATCTAGTTGAAGATTTATTTATTCCCATGTCTCAGGTTTGCTCTTTGAATATAGTTTCTATGGCAGAAATCATTTTGGACCATAAATGAAATACATTTCATAGTCCTTCTCTGAGAAGCCCAGTTGGTCTTGGGCCCGTTGGTCTGTTATGCCCTCAGGGACAGTGGTGGACAGGACACTTGTGATCTCTGCCCTCTGGGACACTAGTCTAGTGAGTCCTGTAGTAACACTACCAACAGGGAAATTAGTTCATCATCACTGACTGGATTAGTTCAGTATTGTCACTGTGGGCTTTGGATGCTGGAACTTATGGGTCTAAGAGCCTCTCCTCAGTTCAGGTCACTTTTTTTTTTTAAAATAAAGATTATTTATTTGAGAGAGAAAGAAGGAGAGAGAAAGAGAGTGTGTGTGGAGAGAGGGGAAGAGGGAGAGGGAGAATCCTCAAGCAGACTCCTTGCTGAGTGCAGAGCCTGAGGTAGGGCTAGATCCTAGGACCCTGAGATCATGACCTGAGCCAAAATCTAGAGCAGGCCTCTTAACTGACAGCCCCACCCAGTGCCCCAGGTCACTTTTTGAGATCATTTAGCATCTCTGATTAAGCCAGGGGGGCCTTCTTACTCCTTTCCAGCCATTCTTCACAGAGCAACCAGAGTGACCTTTTACAAACACATCTCTTGGAATCCCTAAGTGATTTCTCCTTGTACTTCAGATGAAAGCCGCCCTTAGGACTCTACTAAGGCCCTACCTAGCTCCTCCTCCCATTCACCCCGGGCCACTCTGCCCTTTGCCACATCACACCAGCCACAACCCAACTGCCTTCAAGCTCTTTCCTGCCTCAGAATCTTTGCATATGCTGTTCCCTCTTGTCAGAAATGTTTTCCTCCTTTCTGTTAGCTGGATGACTTCTTTATCTCCTTCAGGTCTTGGCTCCGATGTCGCCATTCTGGACCACCTAGGTGGATTAAAGATGGCCCTAAAATCTGTGTTACTTTCTTCCTTCCCCTCCCCCCCAGCCGTGGGAGGTAATGTTTATCTCTCCTGACCTTGAATCAGAGCTAGCACCGTGATTGCTTTAACCAACCAAACGCAGTGGAAGTGATGCTCTTCAGTTCTGGCCCAGCCTTTGAGAGGAATGGCAGCTTCCTCCCTCTTGGAATGCTTGCTCTTCCAAGCCAAGGCCCCACGTGTGCGTGAAACCATATCGGTATGGCCCCAGGTGCCATCTGATTGCAAGTGCATGAGAGACCCCAAACAAGACCAGTGGAAGAACTGCCTGGTCAACCCCCCAAAATCAAGAGAGGCAAAAAGTGGTTGCTGTTGTTCTGAACCACTACATTTTAGAGGGTGGTTTGTTATATAGCAGGAGTTGGCTAATGCCAACTTATTTATAAATAGGCCCCACCCCTATTGTTTTCTGCACGGGACTCTGTTTATTGTCTTTTTAGCACTTCTCATGATTTATGATGATCTATTTATTATCTGTTTCCCTAATTAGACTGACATTCCATGGGGCAGGCACTAGGTTTTTTACTGACCACTGCATACCTACTATCACAGAGTGCCTAGCCCATAGTAAGCACTCAGCAAAGTTTGTTGCATGAATGAATGGATTTTAAAAGTCCTAGCATTTGTTTGTGAAATTGTGTCTGTGTCACCCGCCCCCCAACCCATCCCCTGCCCTGCTACAGAGACAAGAATCTGCAAATCTTTTTCTCTCGTGGCAACTCAAAAGCAATTTTTTTTTTTTTAAAGATTTTATTTATTTGACAGAGAGAGACACAGCAAGAGAGGGAACGCAAGCAGGGGGAGTGGGAGAGGGAGAAGCAGGCTTCCCCGCAGAGCAAGGAGCCTGATGCGGGACTCGATCCCAGGACCCCGGGATCATGACCTGAGCCGAAGGCAGACGCTTAACAACTGAGCCACCCAGGCGCCCCAAGCAATTTTTGAAAAAAAAAACAAAACAAAAAAACTTTTTATCATTCTTTATAAATTATACTTGTTAAGTCACAATTCCACTTTGCATCTACTACACACCCGCTCAACAGATTTTAACGATTCCCTGCCGACAAGAGCATAAAAGGACTGAGCTTTCGTATGGCGGCCCCAGCTCCCCTCAATTGGCATGTCCAGCCTTTGCCTGCTGTCCCTTCCCGGGTCCCCTACACCAGGCACACTGATTTCTTGCCATCACCTGTGCCACCACATGCATTTTCACTTTCCTGGAGTTTCTCTTCTCTAGTTTTTTCTTCGGGAATCCTTTGCCAAAGGCCTATGCTTTCAGTGGGCATTCCTTCTTCTTACCTGTGAACAATCCATTAAACCACATCCTCGGATGGGAGTAGGAGCCATTCTCGAGATTCGGGAAGGAGGCTCAGGGATAATGGAGCACTGGGACATGCCTTCTGGTCTCAGCTCTGCCACTGGGCCTTCTGCACTGGGCCTTCTTGAACCTGGTTGGGCTGCTTGTTCCTCTCAACATAATTAGCATCTTGGTTAAAAGGATTGCTAAGGTCCCTTTCAGCACCGGGGTTTTCCACATTCAAATTTGCTTTACAGCCATAGAAAGAACAACCCGCTGATTTATGTGCATTTGGGCCAGAATTTGGCTGACTGTAGCATCAGCAGTTTTCCATGAATGAAATTTTCAATTTCATTAGTACAGCCACGTTAATTCTGCTGGATTGGCCCCATGTTCTGAGAGGCAGAGTGGCCACGAGGGCCAGGAGTCAGAAAGCCGCATACTGTCATGCTACCTGGCCACTAGCTGGAGGGTAGACCAGTGGAGGGAAGCCAACAGACCTCTTGGACCTCATCCACTTCATTTCTTTTTTTTTTTTTTTAAAGATTTTATTTATTTATTCATGAGAGACAGAGAGAGAGAGAGAGAAGCAGAGGGAGAAGCAGGCTCCCAAGGGGCAGGGAGCCCGATGCGGGACTCGATCCCAGGACTCTGGGATCATGACCTGAGCCGAAGGCAGATGCTTAACCGTCTGAGCCACCCAGGTGCCCTCATCCACTTCATTTCTAAACTGGGGATAAAAATAATGTATTTAGCTCACTTTGGGATCGCTTTGAGGAACTCATTTGTATAATAATGGCAATGCTTTGGTAGGCCATTACCAAACTGTTACTGAAACAAAATTATTGGGGTATCTATTTATCAAGATAAAAAGTCTCCTTACATTTACCTCAGGTGCCCTGCCCACTCCAAGGTCCTGTACCATTTCCAGTTTCCTTGCCTTCATGTCCTATTGGATGGATGAGAACATAGCTCTGCTATGTTACGAGAGCTTTCAATGTTTAAGGCATGGGCCATACATTTTTTTTTTTTTTTAAACTACTTACAGGGCGCCTGGGTGGCTCAGTTGGTTAAGTGACTGCCTTCAGCTCAGGTCATGATCCTGGAGTCCCGGGATCGAGTCCCGCGTCGGGCTCCCTGCTTGGCAGGGAGTCTGCTTCTCCCTCTGACCCTCCCCCATCTCATGTGCTCTCTCTCATTCTCTCTCTCTCAAATAAATAAATAAAATCTTAAAAAACAAAACAAAACAAAACAAAACTACTTACAAAATCCTCTATGGGAGTTCTGTTAGTCAGGATTTTTATGGTTGTCAGTGACAGAAATCTGATTCAAGTTGTTTAAGTGAAAAGAACATGGGGGGAGGGGACATTTATTTGGTTCATATAACTTAAAAAGTCCATGGATAGCTCTGGCTTCAGGCATTGCAGGATCAAGGGGCTCCAAAGATCCTTTAACATTTGTTTCTTTGTCTTTAGCTATTCTCTCTGCTTTTCTCTGTGTTGGTGACATTTTTCTGGTGTACTCTCTCTACATGGTAAAAGGATAACCCCAGGGCCAAGATAACCTCAAGCTTTATAATGTTGTCTCAAAGGAAAGACAAATGGACCCTCTCTCTTTCCCAGGGGCATATCAAATCTCTCATAAGGAACCACTATTAGATCTGCTTTAGTTACATGTCACCCTTTGGTCACTTTGTTCAGAGATACAGGGTGGATGGCTCTGATTGACCAACTGAAGTTATGTTTATTAGAGTCACATCTAGCCAGTGGTCAGACTCCAGATTTCCCTGTAGCTTTTTGGGGGGCCCATGAAAAGTTTGGTTATCCTAGGCCAGGCTGTGGGTTTCAAAGGTATGTGAGAACTGAAAAGATCTGGAGGTCACGGAGCCCAACTCAGCCCATGGCCAGAGAAGAAAAGTATCTTATCCTAGGTCCCATGTGATTCAGGGCTATGCTTAGTCCTCTACTTGCCTGTGCCACCTCCACTGGAAGCATTACATGAGTTTGTCACAGCAACTGAAGGACCCCGCCGGAGGGAGGGGTGGAAACTGGGTCACATGCAGGTTCAATGAGACCACACCTGAACTGGGACTCTATCCTGTTTCTTCTCCTATCTGCTCTCCCTAGCCCTCTTGGCCAAACTCTGGATAGTTGAGATGGTGGCTGCTCAGAGCCCCATTTCAGATGGGCCAGAGAATGGGAGTCCTCTGGGCTTAGCAGTTCACTCCTCTTCCTGTACTTTCTTTTTTCCAGTAGAGGTGCTTCCTGAGACAGAGTCTGCCCCAGATTATAAAACCAAAATGAGAAAGTGTCAAAGGGAAAGAAGACAGTGTGACTGTCACCAGAGAGGCCCCTTGCTGGAAAGGGAAGCCGATGGGAGAGAAGAGCCTCTGTTGACAGTGTGTTATGGGGCTGGCTCATATCTGGTGTGAACGGGAAGGAGGAGCTGCGGTGCCTGGTGGTGCTACTTGCCATATCCTAAATGCTTCTCCAGAATTTCCCCCTCAACAGACTCTCTGGATGATGCCACTGCCAAATCATGAAAAATGTAACAAGGGCGTTGGTTTGCTTTGTGAAGGTCAAAGCAAACAGTCCTAATCTCGAAGCTGGAAGATAGGTGTTCATGGAAGAAAATGGTGTGCTTTTTCTGATTTTGTCTCTTTCCTTTGTGCAACTCTTCCTTCTTCGTAGGCTGAGGAGCTTGTTTGTATTTGATAGTTGGATTCTTTTTATGGAGCCCTGGTTATCATTTGCCCCATGGTTGTTGCATATGCCCATGGCAGGTTCCTGGAGAGCTGACTTCAGTGTCTGCTACATATTCAGGGCAGTGGGTACCCTCGACATGTGACCATGCCTTCCTCCACCTAGCATCACCCCCCACCCTACCCCGTTCCCCATCATCTGGAGAGAGCCTGAGTTTCTTCCATGACCACAAAGTCTGGCTGACCCTTTCAGTGTTTTCTCCTGATCGTCTTAGTCATGCACTTACAGTCAAGCCATCTAAAACTGTTTGTGCGCAGCTATACCCTCCACACCTTCTCGTGCTTCTGTGTTTCTTTTCATGCACTGTGCTCTTTCTGGAATTACCTGCCTTCATTCATCCTCCATGTAAGCAACTTCAACTCATCCATTTTCAAGATCCGGTTTGAATGTCACCTCTGCTTTCCTAATCTCCCTCCCCCCAGTATCAGTGACCCTTCATCTGTGTTTCTACAGCCCCACCCTCTCTGTTATATACCCTTTTACTTATCTTTTTATGTGTCTGCAGGGAGGTGGTATAACAGAGGGAAAAGAACAGGAACTTTGCACTCTGATCTGGGTTTAAAACCTGGCTCTCCCTCTTATTAAGTGTCTGTCTTTGCAAAAGTGATCTGACCTTTGGGAGCCTCTTCTGTCTTTACTTGTAAATGGGCATGATGAACTCTTCTGAAGTGTTTTGTTGAGGATGAAATGAAACAACCTGTGAGATGCTTAGCATGGTACTTGGCATATGGTAGTGTTCAGTAACTGGTAAGGCTAATGATTGTAGTTATTATGATTATTATTGGGTCGTGAAATCTTAGAGATGAAAGGGACCTGAGGGGTCATTCTTATGTCTACAAAGCCTGATGCCTACTCCCTTGTCTGATAGTCATCCAGCTTCTCCTTGAACTCTGTCGCAGACAGGGAGTTCACTTTCTCTCTGATCTTATGATACTTAATGCTGATTATGCAGAGGTTTGCTAGTACTTAGACTAAGTTACTCTATGTTTATTTGGGGAACTGTTTTATTTTTTTTTTATTTTTAAATTTTTTTTATTTTTAAAGATTTTATTTATTTATTTGAGAGAGAGAGAATGAGAGACAGAGAGCATGAGAGGGAGGAGGGTCAGAGGGAGAAGCAGACCCCCTGCCGAGCAGGGAGCCCGATGTGGGACTCGATCCCGGGACTCCAGGATCATGACCTGAGCCGAAGGCAGTCGCTTAACCAACTGAGCCACCCAGGCGCCCCGGGGAACTGTTTTAAATTGGCAGTTATATTTATGTATATATGTGTATGTATATGTATGTGTATATGCATTATATATTTATGTATGTATGCATGTCTATATATATATTTAGTGATGTTTCACCATATAAGATTTCCTAAAAAGTCTTATTGAAAAAGCTGGATAAGGAAGTCACAATGGAAATTAACCTCCCAAGCGAAGTTGTGAGTGGCTTTGCATTTTCTTAGATCTTTTGTTTCTCAGTGGGTTTGCATCTGTTTATTGCTTGTCTCTGAGTGGACTGCCCATGGAAATTGTGGCTCATAATTTTGCTGCAACTGTCAAGCATATCCTGTCTGTGATAGATAAAAAGAATAAAATCTGAGTGACATAATAACATGGTGCATCTAATAGTAGTAATACTTTATTGGCAGAGAGAAGACAGATTTTTTCCTAGTGTGGTTTAGAAACAACCCTGGATTAGGAGCAAGAAATCCTAAGATAGTCTTAGGTACTTTGGGCTCAGTTTTCTCATCTGAGAAGTGGGAGTATTCGTCACACAGAGATGGGATATAGAGAAGGCAGAGGTGAACTCTGTCCCTGTTGAACTAAGAACTTCCCCCCTTCCCCATTCAACCAGAGCAGCTCTTTCTTTAATTTTTCAACATGAGGTATGCATTGGAGTCCTTTATAAAATGCTATTCTAAATAAAATATTCTGTTGCTTAAAAAATTTGTAAACTTCTAAACCGGATTATCTTTAAGGTCCCTCCAGCCCCAAAAACTATATGTCTCTATAATAAAGAAAAGTGATACATCCTTACTAACTTTCTGATGCATGTTCAGTTTTAAAAAATGAAACAAAATTACTTTAGAAACTTTTTAAAATAGTATTTTTTGCCTTCCCTCTCTGATTGGCTTAATTGCAGTGAAAGGCTGTTCCTTTTCTTTTTCTTCCAAAATTTGCTTTTCTCTGGCTTAATCCAAATCCCACTCATACGACGAAAAGGTGATAGGTATGGTGGAAGGCAGGAAGAAAATTCGCTTTATTATTCCCTTGCATCTTTTCATCCCAGGCCAGTCCTTGGAGAAACCATACCATAATTAAAATATGTTTTCAGCAACAGGCATCTATCTCCCTTTTCAGCAATTCCTTTCCCCCGTTCTCTCCAGATGACCTTGTAGAATCATAAAGGTGGAACTAAGATGTAAAAAAATCTTTATACCGAAATTCTTTACTTTAACCATGTGGAAAATGGGACCCTGTGAGGGAGACCGATTTGTACTGGATAGGGTAATGAGCCATAACTCAAATGCTGGTCTTTTCCAGGTCAGTTCATTTTCTAGTAGGTCTGGATAACCTCCTGTGCTTCAGCTCTTATTGTAAAATAGGGACAATAAGAATAGTATTTGCTTCTTAGAGTTGTTGCTAGTATTATGTGAGCATAGAACCTTGGAGCAGTGTTTGGACTATAGATAGTTTTGGATACCTGTTTGCTGTTACTCTCATTACTACACTTCCATATTCTGACAGCAGGCTGCCCAAGGTGCACAGAGATGGTAATCTCATTTGGGGACCATGTTGCCTCCCATCTTGCATCCCCAAAACAAGTTATTAAAATAATGTCCTTTTTTTTTTTTTAAACATCCAGTTTTAGCAGGTTACTGCTCCCTGCTGGGTGACATTGGGTAGGTAATTGGTTCTTTTCAGATAAATGAATTTCATGTTAACATGTTGGCTGCTTAATGCTATCTTTGTCTGGTAGTAATGTGTTAACTCAGTGATAATGTGTGTGCTTCCAGAAAATCAAGGACTGACTTTAATGAGGTGCCTTCAGATTGTGTGGTAGGTGAGTGTGTAAGTCCTTTTCAATCAGATAGGTCAGTCATTTTACCTTGAGGAAGGTACCTTCTTCCACTGGAATGAATGGGGCTAGTCATGCCATCCCCATCACTCTCACCTCTAATTTCTGGAAAGTAAATGTCAACTACCAAATGGGTGAGCATTTAGGATCTAGACACTATATCATTGTATTCCTTTATAAGGTCGTATGAATGTAACTTTACAGGAACAATGAAGAAAAACTAGCTCTTATCTTTACCTCTATCTTACTTTTGAGAAGCAGGCATATAACTGATGGCTAGCCAAAGGATGCTGGGAGTGTGACTGAAAGAATCTGCCAGGGAGGAAAATAAGGCTATGGGGCAAGCTGCACCCAGAATCTCAGGAGCCCTGAGTCCCAGCTTTGAAATGGCCCTGGGAGGTGGTAGTGGCTTCATCTAGATGGGAGTTTGACCACCAGTTCTGTGATGTCAGCGCTGCAATCAACTTGAGCCAGAATCTTCTCTTTTTCTGTCTTTAGTCTCTCTCTTAATCCCCCCTCCTTCTTCCCTCCCCAACTCCATACCTTGTCCCATTCTTCCAGAGCACAGTGATTTATTGACATTGTGAATGACCTAGGGGGACACAGTGAGTTGCCACTTTGTGGAGCTGAAACTCTTTGCCAGTCTCAACGCCCGCCCAACCATCACGCCCTGCAGGGACCTCTTGAGGAATATGTGGCATTAATGGGTGGAAACTCCTACCTCCTCACCGTTGGTTTATATTTTCCTTCCCCGGCACCAATCCCCCCACCCCCCGACCATGGCGGGGTGGGTGGGGAGGGAGGGAGAAATGAAATCTCTCATTAGCAAGAACATATTAGGACTTTCTAAGTGTGATGTGTGATTACTTTAATCCCTACCAATTGCTTTACTATTTCAAAATGGAACCGGCTCTCTGGCGGGCGTGTAGGTGAGCCGCACCTGAGAGCTCCCAGCACGAACTCCGCGGAAGCTCGCCTCGCCGTTCGGCCCACAGGCTCCTGCGGGCCGTAGCCCTCGGTTCCCCGGGACTGCGCGCGGGGCGCCTCCGGCCGCGTTTTGTGCGCGCCGGGCCTCTGCGTGGCGCGCGGGGCTCCCGGTCCGAGGCCCGAGCCCGGCGAGCGTGTGCCCCGCGGACGGCGCTGCCCGGTGCGCCGCTCCCTCCGCGCCCGCGGGTGTCAGACCAGACGCCAGCCCCCGCGCGCTGACAGACGACTTTTCTCAGTTGTCAGTTTTGTCGCTTGTCAGCGGGGCTGCTGGTAAGTGAAAGAAAACAGAGACAGGGCGCGAACGCGGCGAGGCAGGGGAGAGAAGGGGTGGGACAGGAGGAGGGAAGCCGCGGGGCGCCCGGGGCTGGGGGGGAGCGCGGGGAGTGGGGTGCTTGGCCTCCGGGTCGGACCACCCCGCCCGCACCAGTTCCCCCTTGGCGCTTCCCCTCCCCGCTCGGTCTCCCTTTCTCCCCCAAATCCTTCAGCTGCTACACTGATCGCTTCTGTGGCTTTGTTTAAAAAAAAAAAAAAAAAAAATCCGAATAGGTCCGAGGTGCTTTCTCCTGGAGCAGAAGCACAATCCCTGTTCTGGGTATTAGCTCGGGACCATGGCTGGTTCCCGCAGCTGCCTCCGGGAGGCACCTGGGCCGGGAATCGCCCGCGCTGCGAGCCCGCAGTAAGTCCGGGTTTGTGGGCGCAGAAAGGAGGAGCGCACGCAGAAAGTGACAGGCAAAGGCGCGCGGCGTCCGGCTGGGGCTCGAGGGCCGGACCGGCGAGGAGGCGGGGAGGGACAGTCCAAACTCTCACAGCCTCACTCCCAGTGATAACCTGCAGCTATGGAGTCGCCAACCAAGGAGATTGAAGAATTTGAGAGCAACTCTCTGAAATACCTGCAACCCGAACAGATCGAGAAAATCTGGCTTCGGCTCCGAGGGCTGTAAGTAAATCTATTTACTTCCCCTGCCCCGTTTCTCTCTGCAATCGCTATCTTAAGTATCCCGTTACAGCCATGAGTGCTCACCCCCTTCCTGCAGGCCCCTTTAAATACAGCCCTAGACGTTCCACAACTGCTTCTCTGTTAATTACAGTCACTGCTACCTTTTTTTTCAACCGAGACTTGTTTTTTTGAGTGTTTTAGAATGCCTTGCTATTTCCAAAGCATACTTTCTTTGGGGGGAAGAGGAGATGTCCTTAGATTTCAGTTGTAGTAGCTCAATATCCATGGAGATGTTTCTGGTCCTTTTTGCCCAAGGAGGAAAGTCTGGGGACTCAGGCTACAGACTATTAATCAAAGGAAGATACTCTCTGCAAAATGCTTGCAAACATCTTGGCAGGTGGTCCAAGAACTTACCAACAGTTCAAATTCAGCATTCATTCTGGCTGCTAAATTTTCCTCTCCCTCGCCCCTCCTAGTTCAACTTCTGATATTTTCTTAGGATTCTTTCTATCGGGAAATAATTACTAGAAGGAAGGGCTGTTTTTGGAGAAAGTGGGGGTCAGAACAAATAATTGGAGTTTCCTAGCAATATTGGAATAGTGAAATAGCGTGTTTGCTTTCAGGACAGTGGCCAGAATTCTAACTGGACTGATGGACAGAGATCTCTGAATTTCATTCACTTCATTGGGTTCTGTCTGGTTTGGGGTGCTGAGGAGAGGTGACGTGAAAATACACAGTATTTTTTGTGAAAATATTTCATAAACAATGAACAGCTGGTCACCCCAGTCAGGAAGCTCTAGTGTTAGCTGTACATTTACAGCTTGCTCCTCTGTTGACCAGGCAGATCCCCAAGACACCTTTCATTACTACTAGATATTCATTTCATTGGACATTGGCATCAAATATCTAATGCAGTTAAAAAAGAAAAAACAACAGTTTTTCTCCAAGTATATCCTGCAGACGTTCTGTTCCTAATGGACAGTGATGGGAATACAAGCTCCTTGGCAGTTTGTTTTGCTGTAGTTATTGCGTCTGAGAGCACACGCGCGCACGCACACATAGACACACGACCCAAAACAAAATAAAAAAGACACTGAAATAAGTTAGCTTCATCTTAGAGGACAGCACATCCTGACTGGGATATTTCAAGTTTCTAAAGGGAAGCGATAGGTAGTATATGTTTCTTTAAGGGATCCCCGTTGAAAGTGCAATTTATAAAAAGCCTTTCCATCAATCTTCCAAGTGAGCTTCATTGTCACTGATCCACGTGGGAAACCCTGCCAAATGATATGATTTTTGAGTTGTCGGGCTGCTGCAGACAGAGGCGGTAAACTTACTTGGAGATCTTGTCTTTTCGGTTGGCAGGCGGTCCTGACCATTGAGAGGCATGCAAGGTAGCACCTCTTTCAGAGCAGTGTTTACAGTAAGCACCTGTCATACGTATGAACATTACCTGTGATCATATTGAGGTGCACACAGAAAGTTGTGTCTGCAAAGTCTGGGTCCGAGGTATGAAATGTCAAAGTGCTGTCAGGCGGGTCCCCGTGCTGTCTCGGCTGGAGGGACTCCTCTGCACACACTCAGGAGCTGCTTCTTTCTGGCTGCTTTACAATTACAACCGACTCCATGGAGCTACTCGGGCTAGAGAGGAGTGTTTGGGTAAATCAGCCAGGCTGAGCATGTGTGTGAAAAAGCATTTAGTGCTTATAACACACTGTCTTATAGCTTTCTGCTTCCTATCTTTTAGGCTTCTCTCCCCAAGGTGTTGGGGTGTGATATAACCACATTTTCGTTCTCTCGTCTCTTGCATCTACTCAGCATCCTGTGACTTTGAACATAAAAGGTGTGGGTTGGTTCTTCTCCAAGTGTGTGTTTTTGAATTCCTCTCTTTACCCTTCCTACTGAATACCCTGCCTAACAGCAATCCAAGGAGATCTGTTGCTCCACTTTCTATTTTGAAAAGGACATGTTACTGTTGTTATTATGACATATATATATATATATATATATATGTATTTACTACTGTTAATGGTTCTTACTGCCACTTAAAAAAGCCCAAAACAGTAGTGCTATGATAAGTTGCTAAAGACTCTGGAAACCAAAGGCAAGCTTATTTATACCACTTGGAATAACACTCTTGCAGTTCACAAAATAGAAACCCATAGGAGGTGGAAGGGTATGTTTCTGTTTGTCCACACAACAGACTGTCAGTAAGAGAGAGGAAGCAGCCCTTTCAACATTTTAGAAAGACCCAATAGCCACAGTTGGATTTCCACTATTACCATGACTCCCCTATAGAAAGGGCTTTGTAGGCAACCACAGATAGTCAAGAATTTGGTTCAGTTTGTTTGAGAGCCATCTAAGTTGAGGACTTGATCATCTCATACCTGGACTATTCAATGGCATCAGTCTTCTTGTCAGTATCTTCTCTATTCAGTCTACTGTTGAATTTTTCATCTCCCCTATTAGAATGTAAGTTCCTTGAGGATGGACACCTTGTGTGTCTTACTGCTGTACCTCCAGGGCATAGAGCAGGATCTGGTACATAGTAAGTGTTCAATCGATAGGTGATGATGGAAACATAAAAAAACCACATATTGAACTTTTTAATAGCCAAATGAAGATAAATATATATTGGGGTCAGCTTATAGGCCACATGACCTATCAACACAGTATTCCATGAAGTAGATGGGAGTCAGGTTTTGTTAACATTGTTACCCAGGTTGGGCACAGAAATCTAAACTGAAGTAGGAACAGGGTAAAATGTGGGAAAGCCATAACCTAGGGCTGGATCCCACTCTTCGGTTTACCTAGGTTCTCTTTTTCCCTCCCCATATCCTCTCCTCTTTTGTGCACTGGCCAGGAGGGGTCTTTACCAGCAGGAAGAGGATTGTTGTTGCTGTTCTTATTTGCCAAGAATCTACAGCGTAGGAGAATATAGGGGATGATCCTGTATGTGTTACAACCTCCACCCATCCCCCTTCCATGCTTTGTTTCCTTTTTTTTTTTTTTTTTAAAGATTTTATTTATTAGAGAGAGAGAGAGAGAAAGAGAGCATGAGTGGGGGGGCAGAGGGAGAAGGAGAAGCAGACTCCCTGCTGAGCAGTGAGCCCAATGGAATCCCCTGGGATCATGACCTGAGCCCAAAGCAGAGGCTTAACCAGCTGAGCCACCCAGGCGCCCCCATGCTTTGTTTTTTCTCTCTTGCACATCTCACCACCTGAATGCTATGTATTTTATTTACTTATTATGTAAATGTATTTTGCGTAGGTATTTATTTTATTTACTTATTATGTACCTTATTTACTTATTATGTTTATTATCTGTCTCCTCCAGCTAAAGTATAAACTTCATGAAGACATAGTTTTTTCATCTGTTTTGATCACTGGTGTATCCCCAGCACCTATAAGACTATCTGGTATATAGTGAATTATCAATACGTATTTGAAACCTAGAGCTCATTGACATATTTCCCTGGGAAAAAATTGGGAAAAACTCTTAATGTAGCCTTGTAACAACATCAAGATGCTAATAAAACACTGACTATCAGAAATGTGAATTTTAAACACTGTCTACCCCTGTTGAGATTGCAAAACCCTGCAAGCCTTGGTGTTTACTATAATTATGACTCTTATCTCCCTTGAGCGAGGTCCTGAACACCAGTGCATAGAGGCCGACTGTGATTCGAGGCTTGCGGTGTTCCTCAGCCTCCCTCTGCAGCCCTGCCACCCTCTCATACCCACATTCACATTCCTCCAAGCCGGGAGGAAACAAATACTGCACACCTGAGCTTTTTAATGATCTCTGTCAAAGGGATGCTGTCCGATTACATTTCTGGGAGGAGCCTCTTTTTTTTTGTTTTACCCGTTTACGTTTCAGTAGACCTTGGTTGTCCCCCAGTGCTGTCGTCATACCTCTTTCTTTATAGAGTGGGTGGAATTTGTAAGAGCCCCTCCCAATTGCTGTTTTGTCAGGGAATCTTCCAATCAGGAAAAATATGACAAGGGCAGCACTTTATTCCTCTGGTGATGTAGGGGAACCTCAGGGCTGCATAGGTTTGAGTCATGACTTGTACCTTGGGTCCTGACCAAGAGTTTTCATATTGCCAGCATGGTTTTTGTTTGTTTTTTAAATTGGGAGCAAGCCAACAGGTTTCAGTTACTCCTCGCCATTTATTGTCACAGTTGTAATTAAGCCAATCATGTATTTATTTTGCCCAACTATGAAGTGGTCAGTATAATAAATTTTATGCTTATATAATGCTATGAAGATGATTTTTTTTTGCATTATCTAAAACAATATTATGATATAAAGGGAGGTAAATGGCTATTTAGGTAACAGACTGGGACTACTGTTTTCATCTATTTGGTGAGCTTTCCCACTCCCTAATGTGGTAACAGACCCTGCCTCCCTCCACCCCCTACCCCTGCCTTAGGGATGAGTTCAAGGTCCACTAAGACTGGCCAGTCTTAGAATTTCACCCTAGTGGCAACAGTGGTAGGTCTCAGGTGTGGCAGGGACACCAAGCAGGAGCCGTAGAGTCCTTCACTGAGATTGCTCTCTTGGCCATTGGGGAGAGCTGCTTTCCCTTCTTCTGGGTTTTCCTGGTGCCTGCCACTGGTTCTACTTCCTACTTCGTGGAGAAGACCTTTCTGTGATAGGAGACAGGAGAACCAACACTCAGAGAAAAGCAGAGGGGAGAACATGGAGTGGAAATCCCGGGTCTGCTCCCAGAATCCCCAGTTCCTGCACTTGTTTCTCTGATTCTGGGCTCGCCCAGCTACAGGACCAGTCGGCCTGTTTCTGCTTAGGTTGCTTTGATTTTGGTTTGTCTCCAAGAGTCTTCACTAATACCCCTCTGAAGCACAGAGAACTTAAGTGACTCTTCCAAAGATGTGGGGGAAGGCCATAGGCAAAGAAGCCTGCATCTTTGCCTTCGTATTTCTTACTTAATTAAGCCCTCTTAGGCTGTATTTTCTCTGTACTCATCTGAAATTTTTAATAGTGCCATCAGTGTTCAGGCAACATTCGTTTACTCAACATTTACTGAGTGTCTATTATATGCCAGGCACTTTGATAAGCTCTGGGTGTGCAAAAGTAGACAAGATACCTGCCCTTCAGCCCTAGCCAAGCTAGCAGGAGGGACTGAAAGGAAAAGCCAGAAGTGCTGACTAGAGTTACAGAGGGACGCACAGGGAGCTCCTCCACCTGGGATGGCCAGAGAAGGTGTTGCAGACTAGCAGTGAGCTGCAGATTTATTCTAGCAGAGTCCATTAAGAGTCACAAGGAAGAAAGTTGCATGGATTCTTTTCATTCATATCAGCCTTCTGCAAAGATGCAAAGAAGTCTTTGCAAAGATTCGAGGAAACAAGGAATCCTCTAGTCAGCCCAGAGTAAACCAGCCCAGAATTCTGAGCTCATTTTATGGAAAATTGGAAAAGCTGCTTCTACTTACTAGGGATATAGTCTGAGTCCTGGCGCCCTTCTCTATGCTTATCTCTCACTGATAATTCCCAAAAGGGGAGGGTTGGTTGGGTCGTTTGCTGTCATCTAACGTTGAGTTATTAGACAGAAATCTCTCAGGTCACCTCAAAAGCAGTTGTTCCTCAAATTGGTCCCTGGTCCCGCAGGGACCTCACAGGGTTACCTTTCCCTATGAATCAATTCCCAAGAATCTTAGTTACTTTGCTGGAAAGGTAGCTATGTGATATCCTCTTGCAGCTTAATGAGTACAATATTGAGGGATAAATAAAAGCTAATGAATGGAGGTAACAGAGTTGTGCAGAGGTACAGAGGTATGGGAGACATTAGCACGTCGAGGAGGAGTGAGAGATAATGTTGGAAAGGAAGGCATGGGCCAGGTAGTGATACATGGAATTTTTAAAAATTTGCTTTTTGTTTTACTCAAAACTATACATGCTTATAATTTAAGGAGGCAAGTATTTGAACACATTTTACTACATTACACATACACAAAAGTGTGTTCCACTGTCCACTCATCTTGCAGAGCATCTTTTTTATTTTGATACATGTAATTTTAAGGAGTTTACATTTTATCCCTTGCCTTAAAAAGAATTGTTCAAATACTTTAAACTGGAAAGGAAAAATTGAGACTTGAATTTTAGGATGGGCTATTCTGGAAGAAATGTGGAGGGCAGACTGGTGATGGAATTTGAGGTCTGGAGACCAGTTGGAGAGGATTCTTGAATTTAGGGTAGTGCCACTTCATTTTGGAGCAGAGAGAGAGAGAGAGAGAGAGCGAGAAGGATAAGTTGTTGTCCAAGTTTGTTTTGGCTTGGATGTCTTAGTGAGTCTGTTGCCATTTGCCTTGTTAGGGGCCATGGAGAGAAGAGCAGGCTTGGATAAAGCAGGATGATAAACTTGGGTTTAGACATGTTGAAATGCAGTAGCCTCTGGAAGATCCACGTAGCTGTTGGTGATAGCAGTCTGGAACTGTGGAGAAAACTTTGGCCTGGAGCAGGGGGTCTGGAGAGTCATGGTTCTGAGGTAAAGCTTTGTGAACAGATGACCTAGGGAAGAGGGGCTTCCTGTGACTCTCACTAATAATGCAATGCCAAAAGAATAATCTAAAAAAAATGATTTATTTCCTCCAGATTACATATTTTAGTGTATTATTCCACTGTCTCATTTAATTGGCAATGTCAAGTGGCTCAGCATCTTTTTGTTGGACTCCTATTATATACCAGATACTAGGAGCTTTGGAAGAGATACAGAAATATCAGGAGTAAAGCCCTGCTCTCAGGAAATTGAGAGTCTAGTTCAGGAGACAAGATAATTCTTTATACATGTAAAAAATTAAAAAACAACAATAAAAGTATGCACAATAATTAATTGCTAAATGATATTTATTGATATTGACAGTGTCCTAGGGTTCAGAGAAGGAAGACATTCATGTGTGAGGAATTGTTTCTGTCTTTCTTTTCCTGATAAAGATCAAGTAAGTCTCACCTGAATACTTTCTTAATGTGTATTAAAGGAAAGGAAGAGGTGAATAGAAAAAGGATAAATAGATTCTTACACTTAGAATGAAATTTTCTGTACTTGAATACTAATGCAGTATATTAGTACATGATTGTTTGCTTAACATAATTTAGTTGTGCTGACTTATTAGCTAATTACAACTCAATATTTATCAGTTAAGTGTTTATTATTTTGACCAAGCTTTACAGCCTCTGTTGGCTGGGAAGCAGCCCTAAGCACAGAGATTTCTGCATTTCTAGCTCAATTTTCTATCTTTAATTTTCTTTGGCTCACAGAAGACAGCTTGGTTCCAGCTTTTCCATATGGGGGAAGTGCTCACCTGACCTAACTCATGGCTTTTCAATAAAAGACTAAGAAAAATAATTGTTGAACATGAGGCCCATAAAGGAGTCTGTAACGGCTTTGAGAATGGCCATCATAGTTTCGCATCGGTAGTAAAAAATGAATTCTACAACAAATGAAGTACTCAATTTCTGGAAAAAGTGTACTGAGTCCATGTAAAGCTTTGGTATTCTTCAGACTTACTAGAGTGTACTCTTCTGACAGCTCTTCTTAAACAAAATAAACGAGGTTTCATGAGTGTAAGAAAAAGCTAGATGTTTCTAGGTTGTGAAATAATGAAAAGCTTAAGAGAATAATTCAATCAAGAAGACATAATTTATGATTATAAAGTAATGAATTTTATTTATGTATTTGAATGAATACACATATATCTATATGCAGGAAAGTCATCCTTCACTCATTCACTAAGCAAACATTTCCCTGGCACTTACCATGCACCAGGCGCTAGGGAGTGGGAAGCAAGATAAAGGCTCCCTCCCCAGGGAACACTCAGTCTACTGGTAGAAGCAGATATTAAACATGTAATTCCACAAGTAATTATTTACAGTGATGAGTGCCACAAAGAACTACAGGGCCCTGTGGAAACATATGGGGGGCCCAAACCAGGTCTAAGAATCAGGGAAGGCTTCTCTGAAGAAGGGAGATTTAAGCTGAGCTATGAAGAACAAGTAGGTATTAGTTAAGTAAAGAGGTGAAGGAGAGCATTCTAAGGTATTCAAAGCCCAGGAAAACTGCATGTGTAAAGAGCCAAAAGAACATGGAACTTGTGAAAAAAACAGGAGGGCCAAGTGGCTGTAGCCAAGGCTGTATGGACACAGGAGGCTCAAGACACAGCTAGAGAGGGATCAGATCTTGCTCCTTATTTTATTTTTTTTTATTTTTTATTTTTTCTTCAGCCAAGGCAGCAGAAGAGATGATTTATTATACACATGTTTAAGCCACAAATGAAAATAGAATTTGTCCCAAAAGTCATAGGCCCAGGGCAAAGGACCAAAAGGAACTGTTTTGGCATGAGCAAGGTGGGTCTCTCAAAGGTGGTCATTGTGATCAGATAGTGATGGATGTTCTAGATCCATTGAATCAAACTCTAGAAAGTAGGCATGCAGTCTAACAATTGGTACTAGTATCCCTGGCCTCCATCTTTCCTTATCTCTGCTCCTGTGGCTTCCATGGGTGCATAAGCTAGCGGTTTGCTTGGACCTCTGCCTCATTTTCCTTTTGATTCTTCAGCCTGCGCATTCGCTTCTTCCTCTACTTGGCTTTCATGGTGTGGAAATTTCTAAGAAGAGGTGCTAAGGCCAAGAAGCTTCTTTTAGACCAGGGGTTTTTAGCAATGGGAAGCCATTGTAGGTCTGTAGGGATGGATTTGAGAGATTTTCAGGAGGTAGACGCAACAGGACTTGGACTTGGGAAATGAAGAAGAGTGTGGAATCTAGGGTAACTCCCAGGTTTTTTTGCTTCATTCCCAGATGCTATTTATGTAGATCAGGACCACTGAGGGGGAGCAAGATTGCAGGTTTTGTTGTGCATAGAAGCAGAATGAATGGAGATTAGAGATAATGAGTTCAGTTTTTGAAATATTGAATATGAGGGACCTATAAGATTTCCTTGAGGAGATGTGGGAAAGGCATGAACAGTTGGATAAATGAGTCTGGGGATGAAAGGAAAGTTCTGGATTGGAGGTATAATGGATAGCCCAACAAAGTAAGAAGAAAAAAATTGGATATTTGTGTATACACATAGACATACACATGTAGAGAGAACACAGTTTAGTGTGACACCCTAAATAGTCTGAAGGAAGGTGCCAGAAGACTGTAAATTTTTTTTTTTTAAGATTTTATTTATTTGACAGAGAGAGACACAGTGAGAGAGGGAACATAAGCAGGGGGAGTGGGAGAGGGAGAAGCAGGCTTCCCGTGGAGCAGGGAGCCTGGTGTAGGGCTCAATCCCAGGACCCCCGGACCATGGCCTGAGCCAAAGGCAGACGCCTAACGACTGAACCACCCAGGCGCCCCATGTTGTAAATTTTTTTTAGAAACATGTAAATTTATATATATTTTCTCACTGGCATTTTTTTGTCCAACATATGGGAAAGGCCAGCTAGCCATCAGTGTACATAGCTTTGCTTGGAATCCTTATATTGACTACTTGGTGCTATGCTCAACATAACATAGATTTGGAGCAGAGACAGAAACCTGGAGGGTAGGCAGGATCATTCCTAGTATTCTAAGGGAAGAAAGAGACCATGACCCAAGAAGCCAAATGGAATGAGGCCCCCCATTACAGACCTTCTGGGAAGACAGGGCATGAGCCAGGCAGTGAGACCCAAAGTATGGAGCTCAGCCCACCACTGAAGGGCCTGTTGAAGGCTGGCTGGGTGGGGGCTCTCTGGACTTTGCAGGAGGCTGTTCTTTGTCTAGGCTTGCCCATTGGTGCCTTGTGGGGACACTGCTGCCTCAGAGGAGCCCTGTGATGGACATACCAGGTCTCTGTCTCTTGGGGCAGTGCATAGGTCCTGCTGTGGCTCTCACCCTCCATACTACATGTGCCTTGTTCACGGCCCTCTCCCTGTTCTTTTGTTTTTTTTTTTTTGAAGATTTTATTTATTTATTTGACAGAGAGAGACACAGCGAGAGAGGGAACACAAGCAGGGAGAGTGGGAGAGGGAGAAGCAGGCTTCCCGCTAAGCAGGGAGCCTGATGCGGGGCTTGATCCCAGGACCCTGGGATCATGACTTGAGCCAAAGGCAGACGCTTAAGGACTGAGCCACCCAGGCACCCCCTCTCCCTGTTCGTTAAGGCCTTCCCCAAACGGCCCTCCCTCCCTTCACTTTCATTCTCTTCCAGAGGTCTGTTGCAAGGACCCAATATTCAAGATTCTACTGAAACATAGCTTTCCTTTCCCTTAAGACCACCAGAAGAGTGAAAACTTAAACAATCAACATAAGAATGCGTTGAATATTTTGGCTGAAGGTCACTATTGGACATCCAAAGAACATTAAGTTCTGTTTATCCAGATTCCAAACAACCAAAATGCTGAAGTAACCGAGACTTTTCCTGTACTCTAGAGACACTCTGAGTAAATCCAGTCATGAAAGATTAGTTTTTGAAAGCTACTTCCATGTGTGTTTTCGGAATAGTTCAAATTCAGACTGATATCTGATCCCTTTTCCCTCTACCTTTCTGACTCTTGTCTAAGGATGACTCTGACAAGTCTTATAATACCCTTAAATTACCTCCCCCAAAGTATTTTATATTTAGTATACTATTCCAGGTGGTAGCTATTTGGAAATCCAGTCTGCTAACTATGAGGAGCCATAGAATAAAATCCTATGTTGCTTATTTGTGAAACAAAGGATTAATTATCATAAACTGAAACTCCATAAATATTGTTTAGAATTGTCATTCTTTCTATAAAACTATGGACTGAAATTAGTCATCGTTAAAAAAAAAATGAAGGAATTGGCCAAAGTACCCATTTCTGGGATTCTTTGGATAGTTTCAGTAAAGGTAACTATCCTTAAGGAGAATTTGGTTTGAATGTTCAACTGATTTACATCGGCAGTAGAGCTCAAAATGGTCCCTGTGAGTGCATCTGCCGGTTAATTCTTTTATTTTTCTGTATTTTTTTTTTCTGTATTTTGGATATTGGCCTCATTTTTGCCACATTTAAATTGTTGAAATTTACAGAGTCTGTGTCCAGAGAAGAGCCTTATGTGGATGATGTTACTGGGAGAGAAGTTTTTAGAGGAAATAGGGCAGACCTCTCCTCCCCAGGAGCTGGTGTATTGACTTAAATTCCCCTGCTTTCCACCAGAAGGAGGTTTTGATAAGAGCTGGGAGGAAGGGTCTAAGAGAGCAGAGAGGGAAGGAATACTACTAGAGTAGATGGGAAAGGCTTAGAAAAATTAGACCAGTCACTGAAGTTAAACTTGGCAGAAGACACAGTTTTTGTTCTGGCTAAATACACATGGGGAAGAACAAAGTAGAGAGCTGGAGCCACTCTGGATAATTCAATTTAAAAAAATTCTACCCCTCCCCTAATTACAGGGATATATCTATGAAGAGTAAGGTTTTGTCTTAATCCTTTGGATTTATCCCCACTTGGGCAGTGTTGCACAGATGTTAAGAAATATTTTTGTTTTCAGCCTTTCTCATTGATGTTTATCTAAATGGGAGCCAGGCTCCCAGGAAAGAGGTCACAAAAATCTCTTCCAGTCCCACCCACACCCACACAGTTTTGTACTTGTACTTATAACACAGCAAGTGGTTGTAAATACGTGAATAGAGGGATAAGTAATTTATGCAGAAAAGTACTACCTGGACTTCTACAAGCATGACATTTACTTCCTGTTTTCTTTCTCGAAAAATCTTTTTCCATATTTTGTTGCTGGTGCCAGTGATTAGCTCACTGCCTCGCTTTAAGCAAGACGGAAATAATGCTTGGTCTGCTCAAAAAGCCTTGCTTTCCAGAGGAAGATTTCAGCTTTCTTTGGGGAGGGGTCCCACTTGGGGGCCTGTTGGACAGTAATTTGAGTGCTGGAATTTCTAACCCAGGCCCAGGAGAGAAGCAGGCATGCACAAGAGATTTGGATTTCTGTGTCTGGCCAGCTGTCTGCAGGCAGACAAGGGGGCTGGGGAGGGAGAACAAAGAAGAAACAGGGCTTCCAGAACGTTGGGAGCGTGGGGCACAGTGTGAACTGGTGCTGTTCCAGGTGGGGCTTCCTGTAGCGTTGTTTAGTTTGTATTAAACCTTCTCAAAGATTTCTCCTCTTTCCAGTGTCTGGCCAGCACTAGGTAGAAACATATTTGGTTCCACGAGTGAGTTAAAAATTGATCGTCTTATTTACGGCTCTGTTTCAGATTAGCATTCTCTCATTCTTCAGGTTCACCACCCTTACCCCCAAACCTCACTTCTCCATTTGAATTTGATCTCATGACTTTGGGTTAAACATACTGCAATTTTGTACTTCGGGAGTTGCTGACCCTGAGTATGATTTTCCTTTTCTAAGAAGGCTAACTGGAAGGGTGCAAGTCTGTGGGACAATTTTCCCCAATAAAAAAAACAACAAACTAGCAGAAAAATTTTCTAGAAGATTTAAACAAAAACAACCCTTTCCTAATTATTGGGTTATTACAGGTGAAAGTGAGTTTATGTCATTTCACTATTTTTTATTTTTTTGTATTGCCTTGGATCTTTGGCCAAGCAGGAAAATAGAATCGTTGCCCACATGGATTTTCATTCTGTAGCTCATCAGTTAAGAAATATCTGAGCGAGTAAGGGAAGAGAATCTCTTACTTTCTCTAATATCTTGTCCCCCCCCCAATACTGTGCCAGAAGGTGCCAGGATACTGCAATTTATATACGTTTTCTTATTGGCATTTACTTATTCAAAATGAAAAGCACCATCAAGCAGTCATTATATACTTAGCTTTGCAAACCTAGGTCTTAATGTATGCAACATGGAAATTAAATCACTGGTAGGAATAAGAAGATATATACAAGGACCTTCCATTCTCAGCAACGTGTAGAGTAGTTCCTACAAATGATTTAAGGCATGTTCAGTAGAAGTTTCCAGATATCCAGTTCTGTTCAGTCTGCACCCCATATGCCAATGAAAAACAAAACCAGAGGATCAGATTATCATTCAGATTCTTGCTCATTTCATGGGTATTTGTGACATTTTATCTTAGTCCACTTTCCCACAAGGGAGCTGCGTTGTGACCTGAACTCCTGAGAACACATAGTTAGCTCCACTCAGTTAACTCTGAGTCTTGCTTGTTTTTTTGACTCTGTCCCCCAGTCTCTACTCCCTTGAGGGAACCGAGGGCCAAGAACCAAGCTTTCCAAATCTGTCTGTGCCTTGGAGCAGTAGTGACCTTGGTAGGGTAGGATGGAGACGGGATCTGATGGGATCTGGACCAGAATGAGTCATCATTGCCTGGAAGTGCAGAAGAACACCGAAGGCAGAGCTCGAGTTCTCACTGTGCATGTACAGTTGTTGCATATTCAACTTCCCATACCAGAAAACCTTCTTGTGCCCAACTGGCAGGTATCTTGCTGTCAACTTTGAAACTGAGCACAAGTTGTTGTTGTTTTTTTTTTTTTTAAGCCAGCTTGTTTGAATATTAAGCCTATTTATAAACCTCATTATTGTAGCACCCATATGGCTCTTACTCAAAGATACTCACTTTAGAAAAGTGAAAGACTGCCAGCCAGCCTCTTCATAATTTAACATCAGTGCTTAATCAACTCTCGCTTATCCAGGCTATCAGGAATGATTCCCAATGATTCCCAAGTCATCTGTTTAACTTTGGAGTATGTGAAACTTACATTGGGAACGTACGTTGGGAACTCCTAGCCATCAAAAAGCGAATAAAGCCATTCAGAAGCATCCTTGCTCCCACCTCGTTGTTGTTTTGCACTGTTCCCTTGCTGTCTGTGCTCTGCTCCCAGGCAGGTCCTGGTTTATAGTGGACAGAATCACCCTTTTTACGCTTGCTTTGTTTCATCCTTTCTCTCCCTGGCTGGAGCCAGGAGAGGTAGAATGAAGCTCAGGGTCTAGGCGCCTCTGCTAGATGACACAGCTATGGAGAGCTTTGGGGAACCCTTTTAAATATGGGGGGGGTCAGTGCTCTTTGCTCTTTGGTGATGCTCCCATCTCAGTATTCACTTCTTCAAATGTGATCAGCTGGATGTAAATGGACTGAAGCCTTTGGGGGAGATTTTCCAGCTCCTCACTTCCCATACACACAGACACACACAGACACATACACAAACACACACCATTTGATAGTTCTGGGGGCAATCCATGGTTCCATAGAAACATTCCAGACTTAAACAGACCCTGATTTTCGGTGAAGACCAGGAATGTTTTAATTTGTCTAAGAGGTAAATGGGTATGAGTCAGTCAGTGCTGACTGACTATATAGTAGTACATTATGTCTCTGCATTGAGTTACAGCTTCTGGAAAGTGCTTAGGGATTCTGTGTAAGCAGCTCACTGGGCTTCAGTTTTTAGGGAATTGTTGATAAAAAGAGTCTTTATCAAAAGATACCTTAGATATTTCTTAGGATTATTATGTCTCCAGTTCATAAATACCCAGTTTTACTTTTTTTTCCTCCTGCCTTCTCAGCAATGGCCCTACTTCAACATTAGAGGGAAGTGTATAATTCTGCTAGGTTAACTGGGACCACAGAGAGAGTGGGTGGCAGGGTGTATAACATGCAGGCCTTGGGGGGAAAGCTGGACATGGTTTCAGCTCCTTCTCCTCCTCTTAGCAGGACTCAGAACAGTACCTGCTTTCTCTGTGGTTCAAGTGTTCCAAGATAAGGAGAATTGCAAATATTTAATTTTTTTTTTACCTTTAGAAAGCAATCTGCAGCTTTTTTTCTTTACTTCTTTAATTAAGGAAAGGCATTTTTTTTTTCCCAAACAAAATTTGGAAACCTATTGAATTAAAATAGCATTATTATTTATGCAGTACCGTTATTAATACAGTAGCTGACTCTCAAACCCTTCCTGGGTACCCAGCACTGTGCTAAAGGCTTTTCGTTGTTCTTACACTTGATTCTCACATCACCTTGTGAAGAGGGTGTTATTGTTACCCAGCTTTTACAGATAAGGAGACTGGTGGTTGGGAACATGATGTCAGTTGCTTAAGGTCACATAGCTTATTGGACACAGTAAGTTGGAGGAGGCTTTGAGCTCAGGCACAGGATCTTAAGCATTTTGCTGTAATGCCCCTCCAAAGAGTGAGAAGGGCCGAACCTGTTCTGGGAAGCAGTTTGCAAAGCGCTGCTTTAGACTTTTGTGGATTCGGTTTCCTTAGCCTGGCCTTGTGGAGATGACCTGCCTTCTGCCTGAGCGTGAAGCCCTGCTCTCTCCATTTCCCACATGGCCAGCTTTGCCAGATCCGAGAGCATAATAGTTCCTGGTCATTCTCTACTTTTTACATCAGCTCAGCCCAGCTATGTGAATATTGAGATTTGTCATGTGCTGTTACAGGTTTCAAAAAATTGTAAATATGAAGTAAGTTTGAGAAACCAACACAGAACATTTTAAAAACATTCCTTTTGTCGTTCAGGTTATGAATCAGGAATAAATTATTTCGAAGTTCTTAAAAACAAAAGGCCAGAAATAAACTGCGTTCTTTTCCAGTTCATTTCCTGCGTTTGGAAGGAAAGGACCCAGTTTGTTTTATTGCTGTTGGTTTTGTTTGTTTTTGTCTAGTGTCTAAGATCCCTCTTGGCATCCTTTGACTTCTTTGCCTAATTTTCTTTGAAGGCTTCAGAGTTTGCTTTCTTTCTCAACCAGTTGCAGGTTCTGTATCCTTCGGCACGTTACTTGACCTCTCTGAGCCTCACTTCCAGCAAGTGTAAGGTCAGGTAGATCTCTCGGGGTCCATAGGTGTCAAAGTGACTTATAATATGTGTAACAGGCATGGAACAGAGGAGATGCTCCACAACTGGGAGGCCTCCAGCCTCCTCTCATTGCCATTTCTCCTGTGTGTAGAAAACTATGGCTGTGGTAGGCGTCCTCACTGTTCATTGTAAATCATTGCTAAACATAAGGGAAATGAGTAGAAAGCAAGCATTTTTTGATCAGCTTCTTGATAAATTCACTCATTCATTCCCCAGTAATATATTGATCAGCTGCCATTTGCCAATCACTGTGTTAGGAAAGAGAGAAACACCAGCAGGTAATGGACAAGCCATCGTTGCCATCAGTGTAACGGATTGGAACTATCTGGAGTGACAAGTGCAGTGACGTGGGTGAGCTCTGGCCCCCTTGGGGCATATGAAAGGGCCACTATCCAGTTTGGGAGACCGTAGAAGGTTTTCAGGAGGGAGTGATATCTCAGCTGAGAGCTGAGGGATAAGTAGGGCTCATTCAGTCCTCACTGATCTTGCCCAGTCCAAATGATCTGTGAGTTGGATCTTGAGTATATTAGAAGTATAGTATAGTAGAAGTATATTAGAAATATATTTTCTCTTGTACTTTAAGTGCTGACCTTTCAGCTCCGGTATAAGATGACATTGTTTGGATTGGGTGTGTCTTGGTCCTGAAGCTATCTGTGTCTAAATGGGACAAGATGGGAAGAGAGAACTTTAGGACTATGAAGCCAAGGATGCATCTAGGAAGGTGGGGAGTGAGTGTCAAGAAGGTGGATTGTCCTGAAAATCAGAGTTTTGGTCTCTCTTTCTTTGGGTCTACCAGATGCACAGCCAGTATTTTGATAGGTGTGAGTGGCTGCTGCAAATGATTCATTTGTTTTGCCGACAGACATAGTGTGTGCCACCCATGTACCATTTAATGTGCAAGCCCTGGGAGTAGATACACAGATCCATATGACAGGACCACTGGCCTCAAGAAGCTCAAAATAAGGGGTAAAGGGATCTAAAATTTTCAGAATGCCTACATGACGTGCATGTACCTGGCAAATTCAAAACACTGTGTCCTCTGATATCGTTCCTTTTATTTTACAGATGTGGGTACTAAAGCTTGATTTAGCATAGAGCATGCCTGAGGTCTCACAGCTGGGCGTGGTGGGAGGCAGTTGGGTTTTGAAGCAGGTCTGTCACATCCCAGAGCCCTATTGTCTTTCCATATAATCGGCGATGAGACCAGGTAATGCAAGAGGTGACCCTTTCTCCCAGGTATCATTTTTTTTTTTAAGTATAAATTATATTACTTTTCTTAACTTTGTCCTCAGCACTTTTTAGCCTTATTGCCTGCTATATCTCCTTCCATATCTGGCTGGGCTGGGCTGGTTTGAGGCCACTGGACATGCCCTCCTTACCTGCTTGCCCCATACTTACGCATTTCTCCTTCTGAAATCCCAGCCATCAGTCAGGACTACCTCTTTCACAAAACTTTCTGAGCCACCCCCCTTATATTTGTTGTTATCATAAAATAACACCTTTTAGGTACATATTTTAACTTCCATTTTTAGAATTCAGATTCTTTCAGAGAGTGAATTTTAACAATGGTATTATGAGGATTACCGATATATGTGAAATGCTTGTTAGTAGGTGCTGAAAATGGAAGCTCTTCTTATTTTTGTCCATCTTTGATGATCTCAGTGCTCCCAGCAGTGGTTTTGTATGGTTCTTGGCAAATGCGGGGGAAGTCTGTGGAAGCCAATGACAAAGGTTGTCTTCTTCTGACCTTTGAAGATATGCTCTGCTGATAGAATTATTTGGGCTTCTGGTTCGAAGCCAGGGGCATCCATCTGGCGTGCCTGCCCCCTTCTTTTTGGTCTTTGTACACTCCCAATGTGTTATTTTTTGATCTTGCCTTAAGAGACTCCTTAGCCCAGTTTAGTAGACAGCAGCCCTAACAAGGGCCAAGGGCACAGGCCACACCCATAACTCACTGTGCTCTGTGCCTGTAGATGAAACCTCTGCCCCTGGCTACTGCCTGAAGAGTGATCTGTTCCTGCTGATGGGGTCCAGGCACAGCTTTTAGAGGGGGCACGAGGCACTGTCTTAGGCACTAGGTTACCGTGGGGAACCATACTAAGAATCTGCCTTTGTGGAACTGACATTCGTGTGGGTTACTCATTTATTTCTTACCATAAGGTTTTTTTTTTTTTTTTTTACACATTTCTATATTTATTTTTTTTATTCTTATGTTAATCCCCATACATTACATCATTAGTTCTAGATGAAGTGTTCCATGATTCATTGTTTGTGCATAACACCCAGTGCTCCATGCAGAATGTGCCCTCCTCAATACCCACCACCAGGCTAACCCATCCTCCCACCCCCCTCCCCTCTAGAACCCTCAGTTTGTTTTTCAGAGTCCATCGTCTCTCATGGTTCATCCACCCCTCCGATTTCCCCCGCTTCATTCTTCCCCTCCCGTTACCTTCTTCTTCTTCTCTTTTTTTTCTTAACATATATTGCATTATTTGTTTCAGAGGTACAGATCTGAGATTCAACAGTCTTGCACAATTCACAGCGCTTACCAGAGCACATACCCTCCCCAGTGTCTATCACCCAGTCACCCCATCCCTCCCACCCCACCCCCCACTCCAACAACACTCGGTTTGTTTCCTGCGATTAAGAATTCCTCATATCAGTGAGATCATATGATACATGTCTTTCTCTGTTTGACTTATTTCACTCAACATAATACCCTCCAGTTCCATCCACGTCGTTGCAAATGGCAAGATCTCATTCCTTTTGATGGCTGCATAATATTCCATTGTATATATATACCACATCTTCTTTATCCATTCATCTGTCGATTACCATAAGGTTTTGAGAGAGGTTCTCTGATTATTCCCACTTTATGGATGAAGAAACCGAGGCTCAGAGGGGTTGAATAACTGGTCTCATACTATAGAGCTAAGTCCCAGAGCCAAGACTGGAACACAGATAGTTTGTTCTAAAGCCCAAGCCTTAACTCACTCTGTTAGTTGAGCTTCCTCTCTTTATATATGGTATAATCCAAACATATAAATATCTTTATATATTCATATAGTCTTATATGTATATATCTATATATGTGATTACATGTATGTGTAAAATAATAGTAAAAATAGTAAATATAAAAGCAGTGATCCATTAATCCACCCCCCCTGGGATCATGGTTATCATTTTGGTGTTTCCTTTCAGATAAATATTTGGTACATTAGGCAAGATCACCCTGTAGGCTTTATGTTGCATTCTGCTTTCTTCACTTAACACCCACCACCACCATGCATATGTTCATTTGAACAGAGATGTAACAGATCATAGTGACTCTGAATTTGAAAATCTGTGCCCTTTTTAAAAAATGTGTGACATATAGCTCTATGAGCAAGTTAGTGGCTCGGCTTCCTGGGTGCAGTGACTGTAATGGGAACGCAGGTGTGGAACTAAGGACAACTGGGAAGCATTGCACTTCCTGGAGATGCTACCAGAAGGATGCCTTTTCCTCTCCTAGCACTTTCTTTCCTTGAATCCCCTCCAGTAAAAGAGGCTGTTCAGACTCTTTGGAGAGACTTCCGAGTCTGCAAAAAATGACACACACATAAAAACCATTAAGATACTAGGATAATAAACTTGATGGCCACTTTCCCCTTGAATGCCACTATGACTGAGTGAGATAGCCAGGGCAGATGTTATCTCCATTTGATAGATTCAGAAGCCCTTAGCCCAGTAGATTTGCCCAAGGCTAAATAGCAGAAGTGGACTAGAACTCCAGCCACTTCTGCTCCTGGGGAATTTTCTTCTAGGAGACTAGCCCACAGCTGAGCCATTAGCAAGTTTCTACTGCTGCTCTCACCACTTTTTCTTCTAGACTTTCTCATTGTCCCTTTCCTCCCTTCTTCCTTCTCTGAAGAGCTTATGTCTGACCTTAGGGCTTAGCTACATGATTACTCATTTTCACTGTAGAAGGCACATCCTTAAAGGGACTTCAGTGCTATATGGTGGAGGCAATAGTAGTAACAGTGACAATACAAATAGCTAATAGTTATTGGCCATTTAATATATGCCAGACAAAAGAAATGCTTTACAGGACCCTGCCCAGTTATTCCTCACCAACCCCATGAACCTAATAAATGGAGGGGCTGGGATTTGCACCTGAGTCTTGTGGTCTTTAAAGCCTGACCTCAACCCAGGTACTATAGTGCCCTCAAAGGGGAAGAATGAACATAGGAGGGCAGAGCCATTGAGCTCTTGGGATGCTATTTGTAAGTGTTAAGACTGGTTATATGCATCTGACCACAGTACAATACAATAATCTAAAACTTTTAGCTGGGCTTTGAAACCCATGAGCCTCACAGAAAGAACCTACCACAAAGTTCTCCCCTGCATGCCTGTCCCTGCTGAAGTTATGTTTTCTAACTCACTGCCTGCCACAAATTTTTTTCTGATGTGCGTTTATGCTTCTTTTCCTACAGGAGGAAATATAAGAAAACATCCCAGAGGTAAGAGTGTCTTTCTGAGAAAGGGGAGCTGGTTGGTTGAGTCATTTGTGGCACAACTCTTCGCAAGCCTGGCTCATGGTGGACGTTCAGTGGAATGAACAGTCTCTTGGTTCCTTCTCAGTGAGGTGCCTGCTTCATCTTTGGATCACTACTGCTACTGTAATTAAAAATTGATTGCAGACGTTTAGTGTGGCACCGTGAGTGTATACTTTCCCGTGAGAGTGGATCTGGTGGATGAAAAGGCCTGTTAACTATAGATCTGCCTAGTGATTTTACTAAAACCTCGACCCGAGAGAGTCTGGACTGGAGGGTGCTGAAGGTTTATGGATGGGAACACAAAAGCATCTTTAAATACACTTTTAGTGTTTGAATTCTCTTTTGCCTGCAATTCCTATTTGCCTGATTCTCTGACAAAATGCTGTTGAGCTCAAAGCATAGGTATAAATTCCTTTAAGAGCACTAATGGTCCTTTTTTTTTTTTTTATTTAGCCATGGAAAAGGTAATTTAAAGTAGAATATCATCTTTTATCATCCTCCATTACTTCATTTTATTGAGAAGAGTTTGGAAAGCACATTCCAAAGAAAAAGAGTTGCTCAGATCTTTTGTTTGCCAAGCATTAGAAGTCCACAGTTCAGTCTAAAAGGCTAGTGTCTGCTTTTCATTGATTGTATTTGATTTTGGTATTATGACATTAAACAGATTATATTCAGATAAAAAAAATCACAAATGCAATTAAAATCTGCCAGTTGGTTTCAGCAATGGTACTTTCAGTCAGATGACCACTTTAATCTTACCTTTTCTAATGAGCATCATCTTATGGCAGAGAGTCCAGTCCTGTCCTGTGGTTTCCAAATAAAGTCAATAATCCACAGTAGTGGTGTTACAGTTTGATATGCAGTGTAGAGTTGCATGCATCATTGAGAGAAGATGAATAAAGCCTTAGGGCTTCCTAGAGCTTGCTATACTTTTCTAAATATAGTGAGTTTATACAGATGGCTAAATAATTCTGTCTTGTTCAGGTTCATCGGGTTCATGTAGTAATTGCATGTGAACCACTGAACAGGATGTAAATTAATCACTCAGATTAGAGGACATAATAGTCTTCAGTAGTAAAAGGTAATTTATCATTTTTACATGTAGTTAACCTGGGGTATGAAATATTTCAAAGTTGCTTCAATTTTATTTAAAAGGAGATAAATAGACAGGTTAGAGGGAGTTTTACAAGAGAGCGGCTCAAACCTGTCAAGTTTCAAATTACTATGTCGATTATTTTTGAAAGCATATTTTTGCATATCTTACGTGAATGCTGTCACATTTTTTATTATGTCGATGTAATAAAAAAAATAAACTGTCTTGTACCAGCTTCACTGAAGTCATGTAAAGTGCAAATAAATAGAGGGTTGGTTTGAGCCCTTCTATTTTTAATCACATACATATTTCATATAAAATAGACCCATGTCTACTAATCTCCCATTGATTACAAACCATCCCTAAACTTCCGGCTTGAAACAACCATTTTATTCTGCTCACAGCGTTATGGTTCAGGAATTCAGGACGAACTTGGCTGAGTGGTTTGAACCTGACGCAGCTGGAGTGGGCTGTGGCTACTGGAGATGGAGGATCCACTTCCAAGATTGCCTCTTCACTCACATGTGGGGAGACTTGGTGCTCTTTGTTTCTTTCTCTCTTTGCACATGACTTTCATCCTCCAGCATGGAGCTTGGGCTTCTCACTGCATGGTGGTCTCAGAGTAGTTGCATTCTTAACAAAGAATGTCTTCCTAGGCCATGTGTTCCAACACACAAGAAGTGGAAAATGCTGGTCTCTTCATTACAGCCTGGGCGCAGAAACTGGGGCAGTGTCACTTCTGCTGTATTTTATTGGTGAAGGTATTACAGAACCCACTCAGATTCAAGAGAAGGGAACATAGACTATAGCTCTTGATGGAAGGGTGTTAAAGAAGTTGAGACCTTCTTCATTTACCAAACCTATCGCCTTTTTCAGAATGATCTTGCTTGATAACTTTTCCAGGGATCTATAAATTTAGATTAAGTGGATACCTCATTTGACGAATGGTAGACACTTTTAAATATGTCTTGAGATCTCTGTCAGTTGCTGGTCTGTTTGAATATATGCTTGCCTATTTGGTGATTAATTTGGACTGGGGGGAGCTGTGATTCCTTTTTCATGTTAGGGGTAAACATACTAGTGTGGACTCAATGGGTTATTTGAATGCTAAGTGTAGTTATTCAACTTCAGTTAATAAAAGATAAAGCTGGTGGCTTCATGTAGGAAAACTAAATGTTATATTAAAAAGCTTTAGATCTCATAGGTTTGCTTTGGGCATTAGGAGAAAGAAAGCCCAGGATACAAAAATAATCTACCTTTGTTTAAACTTCTCGTGCTAGCCTTCATTTCATTTCACTTATGTATTTATTCACCTTTCAAAGCCATGTTAAAGAAAAAAAAGTCCTCTGGCTTTCAAAGTCATCCTCATCCTACTACAGCTCAACTGAGGTAGGTATCTTTCTTTAAATATTTTATCAAATACTAGGCAGATCTCAGTAGCCCAAGAGTGTGTTATGATAGTGTTTCTTCTGAATCTCACTGTTTATATTAAGGGAAATGTACTCATTTCTTCCAAGGCCAGAATTTCAACCAAAAGAACGATGTTAAAAACTCTTTACTGGGTTAGCAAGGGCACCAGTAAGTAGAAGATAAGCTTCTCCCGGCACAGAAGCCCTTATTGGATTAGGCTTTAAATCAGCACAATTAAAGGGAGCCATCCTTTTGCCTTGTGACTGAATCTTGTCTACGAAGGCCAGTCATTCCAAGAGATTTGTTGAAGTGGTGACATGGTAATTTGACAGAGAGGATTACCCAGGAGAACTGCTTCCCCCTAAAATTCTCATCAGGTTTTTTTTTTAATATAGCTGTAGCTTCAAGTTATCAGGTCTGGCTCTGAGAAGTTTATATCTTTGAGAAAGAATACCAGATCATGTACAAAATAATCACAAATACCTAGAAATACTCTAATACTTCTGGGCTGCCACTAAAGAAAGGAATTGATATCAGAGATGGTGTTATAAGCTGAATCTATGTTAGAAGTGTTTCCAACACACCCACACACATACGCACACTCACACCTCTATTTTAGTGTGCCTGGAAATGCTGTGATTGGTCAGCATAATCAGAGGCAGAGGTACAAATAATGACTTATCCACAAACGTCAGGGACCTCTGCATACATGTGTCCAGTTTTCATGTCTGGACTGTGCAAATACTCAGGTCAGAATGGTCAGGAGTTGGGGTTTTAAGCCACATCAGATAGTGAAAACTTCATTAGAATAAAGGTTTTTGATTGATCAGTTATTAATTCTAGCTTGGTTGGTTGGTTGCTTATTTGCTTGATTGTCAAATCTTAACTCTTTAGATAGTGTAAGAAGTTCTGGTTCTCACTTTATCTGATTTACTCATTTTATGAATCTAGACATTTCTGTGACCAAATAACTTTTTGATAATCAAATTAGATTGATAATCACATCGGTATAAGTTTTGACTCCCCCAAAACTGAACTACTAATAACTTATACTATTGACTGCAAGCTTTACCAATAACAGTCAATTAACACATACTTTGTATGTTATATATATTATATGCTGTATTCTTACAATAAACTGAGAGAAAAGTAAATGTTATTAAGAAAGTCATAAAGAAGGGAAAATACATTTATAGTACTGTACTGTATTTAACTAAAAAAAAAGATCTGTGTCTAAGTGGATGTGTGCAGTTCAAACTTGTGTTGTTCAAGGGTCAACTGTACAAGAAATTGCCTGTGAATTGTGAAGAGGTACATGGTTTTGTAGTTAAGACACGTGAAGAACAAAATAATTAGAATGTGGTTAAGTGCTATAATAGATCTAAGTATTGAAGGTCGTTGGGAACAGTTGGGTTATTTGGGAAGATAATTACATTATTGTATACTGTTCTCTCACTAGATCACAAAGAGAGCCTATAGTGTTGCTTCTTATTCACGGTGCTTGGAAGTATGGGCATATTAAAGTTTAGGATAGCTGAGAACTGTTACTCTCGGTTTTCTCCATGTTTTCAATTATCTTAAAACCGTGTGTTTTGCTGATTCTTTAGACTTTCTCTCAAAAGGGCAAATGTCTCAAAAATATTCTGGACATTAGGAGGATAAAAATGTGTGGAGGTAATCAGTCAAGTGGATATCACACATGTACATAATAGAGAGGCCCCATCTGTTGCCAGGCAAAACAAGGAGTTATTTTTTCCTCCAAGTGTCTAATGCCTTCTTTCACTTGGATTTTTATGTGGCTTAGTAATCACATTTGATGAGCCCAATAATTGATTAAATCCAGCGAACGATTCCCTTAGTCAGGTTTGCCTATGCTGTCACGAATCAGCATGCTTAATGAGTCATCAGCAGAACCATCACCTTTGCTGTTAATAATAGATTTTCATGTGGGGTGGGGGGCAGGGAGCCATGGGAAGGGCTCTGGGAAGGCTGCTTTCTAAGCAATTGTATCCTTGTATGAGCAAGTGCATCTCCTGAGCTCTGTGCCCCTTTCTCATTCTGGGACATAGTAAGACTCATTGGTGAATTCTGAAGCTCTTTCAACATCACAGACATACAGTCAGTGGACTGTTGTCTCTTTTCAGTGAAAAATGACAATCAAATAACTTTTAGGGAAAGTTGAAGGGGATATAGGATAAATCAAGGCACATAGTTTCGCATACTTATGAGTGACCAGTTTTGCATACTACTACTTACTTAGTAGTATTGATATTTAGAGCCTAAGTATTAGTGGTGAAATCAGAGACAAGGGAACCTTCTAAGAGATAAAGTCCTTTGAAAAATATTTTCCTGTATTTGTGATGACTATTAAATTCTCAAAGTAGTAAGGACATGTGCATCTGCTGTGAGAATATGTCCAACTTACATTCCAAGATTGCCAGCTGAATCAAAGTGATTTTACAGTGAATGGTGGCAGGTCAAGGTACACCAGACAGAGCAGCAAAGTGGTTTGGTTAGAGCACAGATCACAGATGGACACTGAGACTTATCCACAAAGGATAATACCCAATGTAGTTACCATGGAAAATGGCCTACGGGTACTGTAATTTCAGGTGAAACACAACCGTGGGAGAAAGGGGGGTCATAGAGTGTCTACATAGATAGTTTGGTCAGAGGTCAGAGTATCAGGCAATTACCAGTCACTCATTTAGTGACTCTTACTCACTCAGTCACCCTCCTAATATATCAGCAGGAGGTTGGGGAGCACAGGTGCAAGGATCTGGAACTGGAGATGTGGCGTAGCAGGAGGTGTGGGGAGAGAGGGTGCTGAGATACAGTAAGTAGTTCAGGCACTGAGTCTGAGTGGTGTATCTAGATACTAGGAGCGGTAATGACCTTGTCATTGAGCTGCCATTTTCTGAGTCAAGAGGATCATCTAGGCACAATTCAGTCTTCATTTCTCTTCCATCTTCTTGTCTGATAATTACTACCATTCTCCCACTCGCCCAGGAGTAACACTTCTGAGTCGCTTCATTTGAGCTTCGGGTTATGTTTGTTCAACTTTAACTTTTGGTTCTCCCCCTTCCTCCATGATAAACGGGTCTCTGACAGGTTGTGGGTTTTTCCTTCTCACTATTTTCATTCTCATGATCTTGCTCCAGTCTCATTACCCATCTCTTAAAGAGTATTGAATGACTTTTCCTAACCACTCTCTTTCCTCTGGTTTCTTCATCTCATTCTGCACACCCATGTCTGATTACTCTTCCCACAGTGTCTCTCATGTGCCATATCAACAACGACACACCTCCATGAGCTTCCTTTTGGCTAATAAATGCTGTCTTCTTGTTTAGGATTTTAAGGATGTCGACAACTGCCTCCACCTCGCTTTCCTGCTTTGTCTCTGTTACTCCCTTCTGTTTGGCCCAAGTTCCAGGCAAGCTGAACTCCTCACTGACTGCCATATTTGCCTTGTGTTTTCTATCATTCTTTCTTCATTCATAACCTTTCTAGTATTTTAAATGTTCTCATTTTTTAGCTGTTGAAAGCCCATATTTTCTTGGAGACCCAATTCAAATGTCATTTCTTCCCATGGAGCTTCTTAGATCTTTCCACCTAAAAGAGATCTTGCTCTCCCAGTTACTGCTGCTCTAATTCCATGTGCAAGAAATAGCTGGGAGCATGTCATTCTTCTTGGCACCAGTGTGATTTTGTTGAGTAGGGAATATGCTTCCCAAAAGCATGGTGCTTTGGACATGATTGGTATTTGTTAAGTGTGGGTTGAATTTATGAGTGAATCAGATTGGATCCTCCATATATTTTTTTATCCTGGGTCAGAACTAAAGTCAGAATTACCAAGTGGAATTGTGGGTAAATAACCTCAGATTGATAAATGACTCATACTTATAAATGGCTTTGTAGATCACTACATACTTCCCCATCCAGACTCTTGTTTGGTCCTCACACTGGCCGGGGTGGAGTGCTATGAGGTCAGCAAGCCAGATGGCATGCATGGTCAAGAACGAGAAAGTGTGTAATTGCTTGGATCATTGACTCTACTTTTCCCTTCTATATGAGTGGATATTTAGCTTTGGGTGGAAACTCTGAGAATATTTTTGCTCTATTACCAATGCTTCAATCTTTATTTTTCCTCCATTTAAACCATTAATTCTAGAAATGTTTAGTGCAATGGCAAATATATTTGTTTGCAGTGCATTATTCTAAATATTTGATAACTGTGGTGTGTGCCATTTGGCTGTTCTGTGGTATTTTGCCAAAATGGTTTTGAGAATCATTTTCTTAGATCGTCTAATAAGACTTAAGTGTGACTTTAAGACTTCAGTAGCATTCATGCTGGACATATCACGAAGCCTCAAAAGTTAAGCCCAGACTTTAAATTGCCTGGGTAGGCAAGTCTCTAATCCCTCTTAATCCCAGTGGCCTTCAATACTAAAGAGGCAGAATTGACTTGATTGATTCAGTCATTGGTGAAGGCTTCCAAATTGGGGCCAAGTCCAACACCCAGCAGCAGCAGCCTAAGAGGCAGCTTTTGGAGTCTCTGAAGACACTGGATCCAACAGTGTAGATCAGAGTTTCTTAAGCTTGACCCTATTGATATTTCCATTGTGAGGATATCCTGTGCATCATAGAATGTTTAGTAATATCCCTGGCCTCTACTCACTAAATGCCAGTAACAATCCTCCATCCTCAACTTATGATGACCAAAATGTCTCCTGGGGGGCAAAATCACCTCTGGTTGAGAACCACTGGTGTAGATAAAAAATTAAGAATCAGATTTCAATTCTTTCACTAGTTTAGCTTTGCCAAATTACTCCTGTGTGGTCTCAGTGTCCTCATCTGTGAAGAGATTGAGGTTGAATGTGAGGATTTCTCTGGTTCCTTTTGGCTCAAAAATGACTATTCTGTGACTCTAATTACTGAGGTCCCTCCAGAAGCAAAGCCTAGACCACCAAACAACCTTTGCCATGATGGCAAGCACTCTACGACTTATAATGAATCATGGAAGAAGAGCAGCATTGTGGATGAGCATGGAGGTCACTGAGCAGGTAACATAGACTGGCCCCGTAGTGATGGTTCCTGGCCACCAACCAGATCACCCTTGGTTTAGATATTTCTAATTTCACCTAAATAATGTGAACTAATCATGAGAAAGACATTAAAAGGACAATTGCCAAAACACAGACTTTGGCAAAAACATAGATATGTCTAAAGGGTACCCTATTGGTTAAATTTATTGTGTATCTACTGTGTACCAGGTGCTTCACATGCATTATCTTATTTAATTTTCACAATGATCCTGTTTTACAGATGAGGAACTCGGAGAAAATAGGTAACCTGACTGAGGTCACAAAGTAGAGAAGTGATTGGGCTAGGGTTTAAAGGCAGGACTTTGAGATGCCAGATGCTTCTTGAGATCTTTCTATTCAAGTAGTTTCATAATTTTTTTACAGCTCTGGAACTCTCTCACGCTCACCCCCAACCTCCCGAAGGAAAATAGCTTAAAGCTGAATAAAATCAAAGGGTCAGAAAGAAATGTCTTTTGCAGTTCATTTCCCGACTCCGCCCATTGTTCTTTTTTTCATCGGGATACTTTACGTTTGAAAATTTTCGTATTTGGCTTCAACGGGTGAAGCTCATTGAAGCTCTCAGGGAAGTTGAAGCTCTCAGAAAAGTTAAATGAAATCTTTAAAAAGCTCTCAGGAAGGTTTAATGAAATCTTAAAAACAACAACAACAACAACCCAACAAGCTATATTTAAATAATGTGATTGAAGGGGGAACATTCACCTCTATCACCAGGTTCTTTTTTTCAAAATCATCTATTTTAGTACAACAACTTAAAGTACTTTGAAGCAATATAATCAGCCACACATGAATATGTAACTTTTTATGCATAAAAAGTAAATAACAAAAAGAGAATCAGATAAAAGAAAACTTATTCTGTATTTTTCTATCCTCTGATTTAATAAGATAATGCCTCTTCAAAGTTCATGAGGTCACTGCCTGAATTTTTCCCTTTGTCTCTCCATGAGTGGACTCATGCTAGGTTGTTTATTCCCGTAATTTTGGAATGTCAGGGAGAGGGGACCTGAAGGAAACATTGTAAGCAAGCTGGAGGGAATAGATAAAGCTGAGAACATTTTTTTTGGAAGAAGCATGTCTGTAGTCTTCGTTTATCCATGAAATCCAAGTCCTGGCATGAAACTTTTATAATGTTTGGGTAGGTGCTCCTACTTACCTGAACCTATCTCTTCTTGGCCAATAATACTTGGAAATAATAATACTTGCTTCCTAGAATTCTTGGGAGTTCGGAATGAAATGGGATATATGAAACCTTTGGAAATCTTTGGCACATGGCACAATATGGCACATGGATAGTGCTCAGTCACTTGAGTGCTTGGGAAATCCCTCATAGAGAAATCAGAATTCTATGGCCACTGTGCAGAGAGCTTGCACTTTGAGTGCAGGCTCATCTAAGGAAGCAGGAAGTAGGAAGAAGATAGGCCCTGCTTTTTAGGAGCTCTGTGAGGGCAGAGACTGTGTCTTACTTACTGAAGGATGGAATCAGCATTAACAGTGATTGGTGACTGTCTTTTGGGGCACATAGAACAGAAAAAAGGTTGGGGTAGGTAGGGCAGGGGAGCAAGCCATGCAAAGTCAATAGCCATTGGAACATGGCCCTTAATTAGGAAAAAAGTTTGAAATGGCCCAGTCTGGTGTGGTCATGGACGATCTTTCCACAGGAAGGATAGTTCATCTTCATATTTCAGTTTTCAGTTTTGAGGGAAAATGTGTGTTCTTTAAACTATGACAGAATGAATAGTATTGTATTTTACTGGTTGATAGCATGCATTCTAGAATCAGCATGCCTGGCTTCTAACCCCTGCTTTACTGTTTCCTATGTATGACCTTAATTGCTTAATGTCTCTAAGCTAGTGTTTCTCAAGTGGTAGTGATTTCCCCTTCAGAGGCTATTTGGCGATGTCTGGAGATATTTTTGGTTGTCACGTCTGAGAGTGGGGTATTCTACCGGCATCTAGTAGATAGAGGCCAAGGATGCTGTTAAACATCCTACAGTGCACAGAACATCTCCACCATAACAAAGAATTATCTAGTCCAAGATGTGAGTGGTATCAAGGTTGAGAAACTTTGCTCTAACCCTTACTTTCTTCATCTGTACAAAGGGAATAATAATAGTAC
Organism: Mirounga angustirostris; assembly: GCF_029215605.1. Classification (NCBI taxonomy): domain Eukaryota; kingdom Metazoa; phylum Chordata; class Mammalia; order Carnivora; family Phocidae; genus Mirounga; species Mirounga angustirostris. Next base: position 44,246,579 of record NW_026991720.1, read on the forward strand.
TTACCTATAGGGTTGTTTTCAGGGTTAAATGAGATAAAGATTGAAAGCATTAAGTGTACTTCCTGGCTTTTTGTAAACGTAGAGTATTTTAGCTATTATTATTAATGTTACAATTTTGACCTATGGTTCATTGTTTATGTAGCACATTTATGAATTCTGTTTCATAGGTTATGTAGTTGACATAAAAGATTTTATAGAATATTAGATGCATTTAAGTTTTATAAGGAAAACATTTTGAAGTACTTTAAATCATGCATTGGAAGAGATTTTGAAATTGTTTTGAAGAGATAATAGGATTTATGTAAATACAGTATACTCTGAAATAAATCAGAAATCATAAATTCTGCATGCTATTATATTCTATTAGCCCTGAAAAAGCATAAAGTCACAGATTTTAAAAGAAACACTTTGATATTGTTGCATATTGTTACATAGGAGGCAATAAAGCAAAACAAATTTACTGAGAAATGAAGTCCCATCTGTTACATGCATTATCAGTAATTCAATGAAAACTAGTAGCTACAAAGTGAGCCCCAATATAAATTGGAATGGATTCCTACTTATACACCAGACCACAAAAATGTCCCTTGAGGTCAATACAAGTCCTGTTGCCAGTATGGTAGGTCTGAAAACATGGCTCTACCTGGAATCACAGGGCAAGCTCCTTTCAGCTGTTGAGTTTGTGCATGGCAGCACTGTGCCACAAGAGCTGGGGTCGTCCTGGGTGTCTTGTTGCCCTCTGGTTTAAATGCAAACGGAGGACTTATGGGATGACTTTCCTGTAGTCAGTTCCTTAATCTTTAAGGTGCGTTTTATCTTTTAGATCATACTCAGGAGTTTCTTAGAGTTAGCACAACAATTAAATAGCTTGAGAAAAGAGCCTGATGTGTGCAATATGGACTGTGAAGTACATGATCATTCTTTGCCGGTGTGCCAAATTGATAATTCCAAGTAATTTTGCCGTGATTTTGGAGTAATCATACTAATTCTCATGCCCTGTGTTGTTAGAAATAGTAACAGTAGAACTATATTTACTAGTCACCACTGTTCACTCATGACCCATTATCAAGAGAAAAAGATAGATGGGGTGCCTGGGTGGCTCAATGGGTTAAGCATCTTACTCCTGGTTTCGACTCAGGTCATGATCTCAGGGTCATGAGATCGAGCCCTGCGTTGGGCTCTGAGCTGAGTGGGGAGTCTTGCTTGGGATTCTCTCTCTCCTTCGTCCTCTGACTGCCACCTCCTCCCCCATGCTCTCTCTCTCTTTCCCAAATAAATAAATAAATCTTAAAAAAATAAGAGAGAGAGAAAAAGAAAATGAACCCTTTTGGTAAGGCAAAGAGTACCTGTTTGATGGGCAAACAGAAGCCTCATTCCCTCAGGGATCACAGTGCTGCTCCAGGATGGGAACAAAGGTACTGAATAATAGCAATATCAGTGATGGTGACGATGATGGTGATGGTGAGGCGGCGGTGATGGCGTTGGTGGTGGCCCATGCATACAGCTATTTATTAAGACTGTGGCTTATGCTCATCAGATCACACTAACTTCATACTTCTACCTGTTTGCTTTACATCTGCTTTTTTCCCCTGCTGACTTCTCTGTATTGAGAGAGATGTTCCAGGAGCGTGATTTGGGGATTTGGCAGATAAGGTGCTGATGAAGCCATTGTATAGCTTAAATAGTTTCCCATTTAGCATCATTATTTTGAATAGAAAGAAATTTTCCTTAAATTAGTCTGTCGTGTGGAAAATGAATCATATTTAAAGGGTACTTGTGATCTTTAGATTGGTGGGGTGAATGATTCCCCTCCTTGATATCAGTGACTTCTGCCTTTTGTTCAAGTGGGATACTCTAGGGGCATTATTATACCAGAAGTCTATTAACAAGGCAACACAGCATAGCATTGACACTCAGAACATGGCTTTTGGGGTCTGAGAGGCCTAAATGTAAATCTCATTTCTACCCCTCCTTGATTTTGTGATATTTCAGCCTGATAAGCATGCATATTCTCAAGGTATGGGCTACTAATAGATCCTAACTGTTAAGGTTGTTGATAAGGATTAAATGAGACAATGTATGTATGGTGTATGACCCAGTTCTAGGTATATAGTAAGTGATTAATAAATTTTAACTGCTAATATAATGCCCTCCATGGCTATAGAATGCCACTTTTCCTCATAATAAAGAATGAGACCTTGCAAACTCTCTGCAATACTTGGCGTCCCTCAAGGACTTACTCTGCTTGTACAGGAGATTAATTCTTCAGGATATCATTAGTCAGAGGAGTAGTGGGACTGGTGCCAGCAAATTATGGGCAGAGGTGGGAGAATCTGCCTTGTGCTTCAGGCTGATTCATAAAGTTGTGAAGATAAAGTACAGGTCTCTAGAAAGAGCCTAAAAGAAGGAATCTAGCTGTTTAGTCAAAGATTCTAGGTGTTACCTGTTCACTGCTATTCTCTTGGTCCCTGAATTTATCTTTTAAGATGTCCTGCCATGTACACGTTGGGGGGCAGGGACCTACCATCCCTGCCAGAGATTTAAAAGGGGAAGTCAAGTTGCAAAATGAGAGCTAGTCCACATGGTTTGCATTAATAATACTACTCAGAGGTTGAGCGAAGAGCAAATTAAAAGTATTTAGTTTTAAAAATGAGTTCTGCTGGGGTGGCTGGGTGGCTCAGTCGGTTAAGCGTCTGACTCTTGATTTCAGCTCAGGTCATGATCTCAGGGTCATGTGATCAAGCTCTGCATGGGTCTCCTCACTCAGTCTGCTTGAGATTCTCTCTATCTCCCTCTGTCCTTCCCCTCCCATTCTCTCTCTCTCTAAAATAAATAAAAATAAAAAAGATAAAAATGAGTTCTGCCAAAAGTATTGAGTAAAATAAAATTAGCATGTTTTATTTGTAGGTGTAGAATTTGGCTTGTCTGACTTCATTCCTAGACTCTTCACTTTACTGCATACTTACCGAGTATAAACTATGTGATGGTCATGCACTGTGAGACATTAAAAAATAAAAATAAAAAGAGTAAGATGTGGTTTCTACCCTCAAGGAGCTAATGACATAATGGGAGAGAGATAGGGACCCAGGCAGGTTATTTCAATATAACATTTTTGATAGAGGTGCAGAGGCATAGTGGAGCAGTGCTCTGCTTAGTTTGGGGGCGCAGAAAGTCTTGTTGGACATGAGTCCTGAGCTGAGATTTAAGGATGAGTAAGAGAAAATAGCCAGATGTGGAAAGTTTTTATGAGTGTTTATTTAGAAGGAGTAACATGAGCAGATACTTGATTTTAATAACTTCTGTTATCTGAGTCCCAGTCTCTGCTCTGGCTTGAGTGGGTTTTGGTATGCAAGGGTGGGGCAGGATCCCTGTGCTGTGGGTCTCCTAGTGGGTGTGCCATGAGTAGTAAGTACTTAGCCGCTGCACAGAGAAGTAGGTAATCACTTCTCTAAGGGCTGCAAGCAAAGGAAAGGAGATGATTAATAAAGACTTTTCTTTACTTGAAGGCATGTACTATGGCCATCTGGACCCTGTGGACCACTTGCCTGTCAGAATGGCTCATCCCAAAGAAACCAAGAACCACTTCAAAATAAAAATCAAAGGCAGATAAAAAGAATCTCCTCCACCTTCTGTAAGAGAGTAGAGATTAAAAGTAATGATGGAAAGTGTTCTGTCCTCTTTTTTCTCAGTTTTTATAAGGCTGGTCTTTTTTTCTGTTTTAGATATTTTTATTTATTTTAATTATCTAAATAATTTGTGAATACGTTCTCATTGTAAAAAAATCAAAAGATTACAGATAAAGCCAAAGTCTCTTTTAATCATTCGTTAACCCTGTTCTGTTTCCAGGTAACCACTGTTAGCAACTTTATTATTTAAGATTTTATTTTTCATTTATTTGAGAGAGAGAGGGAGAGTACGAGGGAGAGCACGAGAGGGAGGAAGGGCAAAGGGACAAACAGATTCCCAGCTCAGCGGGGAGCCCAACGCTGGGCTCCATCCCAGGACCCTGTTATCAACTTTCTTATATTTCATTTTTATATGTTTGATAGAATTCATCAGTGAAACCATCTGGGCCTGGAATTCTTGTGGGAAGAACATATTCAAACAGTTCTCCAATGATATCAGAAACATGAGGAAGGTTTGTTAAAACACAGCTTGCTGGAACTCACTCTCAGAATTCTGATTCTGTCAGCCTGAGGTGGGGCCTGAGGATTTACATTTCAGAAGGTTCCCAGGTGCTGATGATGTTGCTAGACTGAGGAACCACACTTGGATAATCACTGCCTTAATAGGCATAGGGCTGCTCTGATTTTCTATTTCTTCTTAGGTCGTTCTTGGTAAGTTGTTTGTCTCAAAATTGGTTAATTTCATCTATGTTGTGGTATTCACTGATATGATATTGTTTACCATCTTTTTAATTTCTGCAAAATCTGCAGTGTTACCCCTTCTTTTGTTCCTGATATTGGTAATTTGTGCTTTGTCTCATTATTTTTGATCAGTCTTGCTACTTCTTTATTACTCCTATTAATGTTTTAAAAAACCCAACTTTTCTCTCTAATTTTTTCTGTTGATTATTTTATATTTTGTTGCTTTCTGCTCTTATTTTTATTACTTCCTTTCTTCTGCTTACTTTGGGTTTAATTTTCTAACTTCTTAAGATGAAACATAGAGCATTTATTTTAAACCTTTCATCTTTCTAATATAAACATTTAAGCTATACAGTTTCCTATAAGCTCTACAGTTCTTCCTCTGTATCTCCGCGATGCCTTGTCTCTGCCTACAGTGTTACTTCATCACACTGGATTCTAGTTTGTTCGTCTCCCTAACCATCCCATAAGCTCATTCATATAAAAGACCCTCTTAATCATTTTTTGTTTCCCTAATAAAGCCAGGATGACTATGTCAAGAGCAAGTGAATGGGTGAATATGGTTGACCTGGTGGCTTAGATGCCTCCTCCTTTGTCCTTGTTTCTTACATATGTGGTTCTCAGACACAGGAACACCATTTATGGAAGGAAAAGTCATTTTTGAAGCAAAACTATGTGGGAGTGGAGAAGTCCTTGTTTTGAAAAACTGTTACAATAGGCGACAGTAAGGCCTGGTTGGCACTCAGAGAACATTATTCCACTGCCTAAGTTGGTTGAATTTTCTCTGAGCTACCCCCCTCTGGCATTTTCTTTGGAGGCCAGGCTGCCCTTCGTGCTCATTACCAAATGGGGTCAAAATGAAATTTCTCTCCCTTCAAGTCAGATTTCACAATTGACCAGGTACAGTATAGCTGAAACGTGAGGCTGCTTTTCCCATTTCCACAGCCGCAGGTGGCGTGTGCGGCTGTCAGAGGCCAGAACTGCCCTCTGCTAATGTACTTACATACTACAACAGATATGGACCGATACCGTTGGAATTTTGAACTACTGGGTCTTCAGAGATACAAACTCTCACATGCGTGGATTTTCTGGCTTGTGGCAACTTGTTCAAAGGGAGAAGCATTATGGTGTTTGTTTCCCCAGGGAAAATGGGAACGTCCTTGGAACACTGAGCTTGGAGGTCCATCATTATACAAGCCATTTACAATAAACACTTACAACAAAATATCATTACTTCATTCTCAAACTTTTAAATCCAGACCACAGGTATAGATCTCAAAACAAGCAAATAAACTAGGCTGAGGAGAAATTAAATTTTGATTAGGAATCACAATGACTGTGATGATAGCTATGATGATACGTGATAATACATGATAGTCATTGCATTCCCGGCACCGGGCTAAGAGCTTTCCACATTGATCTTATTTAATTTTTGCTATAACCTCTGATGGAGGTGCTTTTGTTTCTCCTACTTTATGGGTGAAAAAACAGTCTTAGAGAACACGAGCAATTTACCCAAGGTCAGAAAATAGTTGGTTTCAGTTGAAGCCAGTTTGGTACTTAAGTCCTCTGCTATCTGCCTGTTTCTTTGACTCTGGGGAGATGGGGATATGGTGACAAAGTGGGGTTGTAACTGCGCTTGCACTACAATTCATCACCAGGGCTGATTACAGTCATTCTGATGCAGGTGATTTGGGCATTTGCTTAATTCCTCTGTTTAGTTTCCCTGTGCATTTGAAGCTGAGCATGACTGGGGGCTACCGCGAATATATCTGGGGGAGAAAAGGAAAATAATCTTTGTAGAGAATGAAGACCTTAATGAAAACTGTGCCAAAGAAAAGGATCTCCAGATTGCTCAGCCTTTTCTTGTACTGCTCAGGGGAGTCCACATGCCAGACTGGCATCTCTGTCCGAGGCACAAATCTGTGCTAGCACAAATCAGCACTTTTTCCTTTTTGTAAGATCTGTGATGAGATGTGGCTTGTGATCAAGTATAATTGGGAGGTGGGGGGGGGGTATCTAGAAGCTCCAGTCCCATCTGTGGGGCCACAAGAGGACTTGATTTCTCTTTCTGTCTGCTTTTAGAAGCTTATTGAGGAAACCGGTTTTTCCAGTTCTCTCCCCAAGATTCCTCCCTTTTTTTCCTTGCAAGAGGCTGATTTCCAGGTGCTCTAAATCAGCAAGTGGTTTTCCTGCCTACTGTGACCCGCAATAAGAAAAATTTTATACCATGACTCAGTGTATGCTTATACAGACACATTGACACCCCCTCACACTCACAACTGAAATAAAAGTTTATCTTATTGCGAGTAATTAAACCTGATATTTCATATTCTATTCTATTTTATTAACATAGTAAACTGGTTTTATTATCCACTGATGGGTAGCAATACATAATTTGAAAATTACTGGTGGTCATCAGTGGGTGTTGAAAATAAGGGCATAAACTATATCCTTTTGCAGATATATACAAATGTACTCCATATTCTATATGCATTCTTCACCCTGCCTTCCAGATTTTGAGTTCATTAAAACTACCGAATGACTTCCAGGGTGAGGAAGATGAAGCTGTCATTTGCTCTATTTCATGAAATAGATGCATCCTGCACCCTAGGACAGCTTTGGGACCTGACATTTGATTCTGCTGGGATGCAGTCAAGAGAGAGTTTTCACCCCTCCTCACTTGCCTCCCCCTGCCTGTGGATTCAGTTCTCAGTTCACCATGGGAAGATGTTAGCCTTGTCCGTTAATCTCAGTTGAAGATGAGTTTTGAGAAGTCACCTTCTGAATTAATTGTGTTGGTGATAGAGTTTGTATTTTCCAGTTCATGGGCTGGTATTCTGCCATCTGCTTCTCTCTGCTCACTTGTTAGTTCTTTGTATACACACACTTGGCTACTGCGTCCCTCCTGAGAACTCTGCAAACAGCACTTCTGGAAACTTTACTGTAATCACCTTAAACATGTTGTTGTTAAAATGCAAATTGTGATCCAGTAGGTCTGGGGTGGGACCTGAGACCCTGCATTTCTACTGGGTGATGCTGATGCCCTTGGTCCCTGGCCCTTTGACTAATGAGGCTCCATAGGCTGGTGTGTAGGTGGTTGAGAGGCCACTGTGTATGTGGATGTTTATTGGTTTCAATACCCAGTGTGTGACTAGGGGGTGGTAGATTTTAATCTATAATAAGAGAATCAGGAATTCCTTCTAGGTGGAGTTGCTCTATACCATCTACTCTGATCACTCTTCTCTCTTTTGGGAATAAATGTCCTGTTTGCTGTCAGGGGCTGTGTCTCCACACCCTCAGCAGTGAATGGAATCACTGAGACCTTGATTCTTGCCTTGTTGTGAGAACTGGAGTATGCCCAGGTGGCAAAGAGACGGGAAAATTCTCAGGGTGTGAGAGATTCTTGAGAGTGACACATTTAACTAGAAAAAAGCAGCCAGGGCTTGTTGTGATGTCCCTGCTGATCTGGGACACAACATGACAGTGGAATGACAGCATGTGGCTTTGTTTTCCTCTTCAGGAAAGCTCCTCCAGCCCCACCTAAAGCCCCCCAAAACAAAAACAAAAACAAACCCCTGATGCAGGCTCTTCTCTCCAGGATAGAACTAGTGGTGGCATCGTGGATTTCTGTAACACGTGATTAGAACTTAGTACACTACCATGATCAATTTAAGAGGGAGAATATCTGCTCCTTTGACATTGCTGTAGCTTTGGCCCTAGAAGGAATCTCAGATGTCATCTTGTTCAGCCTCAGGTGAAGCAGCAAGCTCATATGGTGAAGGGTTGTGCCCAAGGTCAGACAGCCTGCATCTAATCTCTTGACTTCTGGGAAAGTAGAAAACTTGTTTCACAACCTCTTGCTATTTCTCCACCAAGCAGTGCTGCTCCTGGATCACAGACCTGTGGCTTCGGCTCTCCACTGCAGACACTGTGACACTGGATCGAGTCTCCTTGCCCTGCTTCCTCCCATTCCCACGCCTCCTCCTGTGTGCATGCCCATGGACCCTCGTGGTCAGAATAGGACCCTTCTCCTGGTCTTCACACCAAATATATACACTGTGTCCTTGCCTCTGTTCCCTGTGTCCTGCCAAGTTTGTTGACTCTACTTACTCATCAAGGCTCTGGTCAAATTCAACTTCTTTCTTGAATCCAAGATCACTAGCCTGGGTGTCAGGAGCCCCAATTTCTAGTCCTTACCTAAAATAAGCTTTGTAACGTGGATGAGATCTTTATGCCTTTGTGCCTCAGTTCTCTCATATGACAGAGGAACTGGACCTTGATGTTCTGTGATTTCTTGATACTCTAGTTCCACACCAATTACTCCTTTCTCAAAATGTTGCCCTTGAGACACTGTGGAGAAGGTGTTAGCTAGACCTCAGTTAGAATTTCAGCTCTGCTATTAATCAGTGTGTGGCTTTAAGCACATTATTTAATCTTTCTGGGTCTCATTTTCTCATTGGTAAAAGATGGGGTTGTTGGGAGGATTAAATGTATAGTAAAATTACCTAGCACATATTAAGCACTGTCAGGATACTTTTTTTTTTTTAAAAGGTAAAATTATAACTCATTCAGATATAAAACGAATATGTGTTTAAGATTTTATTTAATTCATCATTAATGAAGGAACAGGTAAGATGTTACAACCAGTTCAAAAGAACAGGCAACATGTATAGATTAGAAATGTGCCAATGGAGGGCAGAACTTTTTCCGCAGTGCAGGAGGGAAGTTGACTGCCTCCCCACCAGACAGAATGTATTTGCATGTCTTTAGAAAATAATTATTTTGTATTATTATCAGTTATCTACAACTTACAGAGTTGTCAAATGGCTCAAAGGCTATAGGGTTTATGCCTCTCACAGTGAGGACAGAAGCAGGAGAGACAAACCACTTGGTCACCTTTAACTCTTCTGCTTCAGTGGAGTATATGTCACGACTCACACTCCTTTGGGCAGAACGGTCTCATGGCCAAGTCCCACATCAGTGGGATGGAGAAGTCCTCTAATAGGGGGAGAAGAGGTCTATATTCGCAAATGACAATAGCATCTACCGCAGTTTGTGTTTATTTTATAAATTCTTAATCAGGTTTATTATAAAGTCAGCCAAAGACAAAGAGGAGCTGTGAATCACAGTTGCAATCCTGCATCAAGCTCAGCATCCAGTTAATTTCTCCATTTTATGTTTATTTCACAGTATCACCAAGACCTTGAGTCATACACAAGTAGAAGCATACTGATGTGTTCAGGTTTACATGAGAAGATTTGCAGAGATGTGAATTTTTAAAAATATGCAATTCAAAGGAACTACTTCTCTGTATTCAGGGACACATCCCCATGTTCAAATATCTACACAGATATGGTGGGAGAAGCTTTATTCTTAGGCGAGCACAAATACCTAAGTGTGAGTGTGGTTGGTTCCAATACATTAAATTTTGATTTGGGATAAACACATTTGAGAGTGTGCCTTGTTGTTTTAAAATTCTTTTTCTCTATACAAGTAAAATTTGAATGTATTTGCCCTATAAAAAATTGAAATATTACTGAGAAGGCTAAAGTGTTCAGTCTCCTTTGACTCTCCCTCTGTCCCTCCACCTATCCTGATCCCAGGTTCCTTCTGAGATATTATAACTATTATCAGTATGGAGTGTGTGTAGTTTATATAATATGTATTTCTCTGCAACTTGCTTTTTCAAGCAATCATATCTTGGGAATTTTTTTAAGGTTTTATTTATTTATTTTAGAAAAAGAGAGAGAGGGAGAGAGCGCACAAGTTGTGGGTAGAGATAGGGAGAGGGAGAGAATCTCAAGCAGACTCCCCACTGAGCACAGATCCTGATCTGGGCTCGATCTCATGACCCTGAGATTATGACCTGAGCCGAAACCCAAAGTCAGATGTTTAACTGACTGAGCCACCCAGACACCCCCATATCTTGGAAATTTTTATGTGTCAGCTCCTAAAAATTTATCTCTTTACAAAATTAATAATATGGCTAAGTCATAGTTAATTGGGCTGCTTGCCTAATGATGGGCATTTGGTTATTTCCAGTTCTTTGCTATGATAAGTTATGCTGCAGTGAAATAAGAAGGCCCATTATAGGGTTTATTAAGTCTTTAAAATGCACAATTGCGATGGCTAAACTCTGTGCTTTCTTGGTCTTTCAGAGGTATTGGTGCATATAATTAATGTTCATTGGTTTGAAAATCCCTTTTATAACATTTACACAATTATTTAAACCTAGGTCCCATTACCTGTTTGGGTAAAAGTCATTAAATGTGAAAATCTTGCTCTAATACTCTTGATTCCTTGAGTTTACTTCTATGAAATGCTGTGATATCTGCCCCCTTCCCTGCTGCCTTCTCTCCTCCATTCCTTCTTTCCTCTCCTCCTACTCCTCACTTCACCTCCCCCCACTTTTTTTTGCAGGCCCTGCATAACATTGCACATATTATTTCTTGATTTATTCTGCTTCTATAAAATCTGTAGATCATTGTTAAAACAGAACTATGTACAATATTAATTTGAATCATAAAGATCAACTTGGGATGAGAAATTCTTTGCTTTTCCAAACAGGATGGGAAGGATATGAACTGGAAATAAAATTAACAACAACAACAATAAAACTGAGATTGAGCTGGTTTTCACATTAGCATAGATCTTAACCTTGTTTTTTATTGATTTGCATAGATTGAAGGGGTGATTTAAGTGCTCTTATTACTTACTCTGCTGAACTTTTTAAAAAAAGATTTATTTATTTGAGAGAGATTGAGAGACAGAAGAAGGAGAGAGAGAGAATGTGAGTGCGTGTGAGGGGAGGGGCAGAGGGAGAGAATCTTCCAGCAGACTCCCCGCTGAGCTCTGAGCCAAGGAGGGGCTGGATCTCATGACCCTGAGATCATGACCTGAGCCGAAATCAAGAGTTGGACTGACCCCACCCTACTCTGCTGAACTTCTAATAGCAAGAATAATAAAATATATGAAGAGATTTAATAAGTGTATTTGAATGAATAAATAAACATTTGAGAAGGGGGAAGCATGGGACTTTTTAGATTTACACTGAAAGTCCAAAATCTGTGCTGTCCAATATGGCAACCACCAGTCACAAGCAGCTATTGAGCCCTTGAAATGTGGCAACCACTGTTGTGTGTTGAAATGATAAACATTGGGATACCTTAAATAAATAGTTAAATACACTGTTAATATTAATTTTACCTCTTTATGTTTTAAAATATAGCTACTAGAAGATTTTAAATGCTACCTGTGACTCTCAATTAATTTCTATTGGACAGCACTGCTATAGCTGGGAACCAGGAGGAAGGCTGTCCCTAGCCAGCTTTGCCTTTGCATTCCCCTTTTTGGTAAAGACATATTAACTTCTGATCCTACCCTTAGTCCCTAAAGATGATTAAGTCAAAATCCCAAGAGGACTTGCCTGTGCTTTTTTTTATATAAAACTTTAATATGGTTTCAGTGTAAGGCATATTATATCAGATTTTTGCTGCTCTGAAAACACAAAGTGAAGAATTGGAGGAAATGGTAATCACTACATTAGCCTAACAGATAAAAACAATTTCTTTTTGAAGTTTTCCTGCAGTAGATTGTAATGCAGCTCAAAGCAGTGAGACTCATCTTGATAGAGATTCAGAGTTGTGATTTTTGATTGATAAAAATTCCTTACTTTAGCCTCTTTACCATTTTTGATAGGCTTCTTTTCCTATGAAAAGAAAATTGAGGCAGTTACATTCATTTGTGGCATATCTGGAGCCTTATCCTTTCCCATATTGGTAAAGACAGCATTTCTTTGGAGTGTTGTAACTTGGTATCTATTCAAACACACACACACACACACACACAAGCACACTACCACTCATTTTGCATGTCAGTATTTTTGGTTTGGCTTTTGTCAGTCTCTGAAGATTTTTTTTTATCAATAACTTTATTTTTTAGTTTTACCTTCATTAGAAAACTGAGTGCAAGGTACAGAGAATTCCCATATGTCTCTGCCCCTGCACACCTACAGCCTTCCCCACCATCAATTTGGTGAATCTACACCGACATATAAATATCACTGGAAGTCCCTAGTTTATATTAGGGTTCATTCTTGGCATTGTACTTTCTATGGGTTTGGACAATGCATTATGACAGATATCCATCATTATGGTATCATATGGAGTAATTTCATTGTCCTAAAAATCCTCTGTGTTCCATCTATTCATCCCTCCCTCCCCCAACCTCTGGCAACCACTGATCTTTTTACTGTTTCCATAGTGTCGTCTTTTCCATAGTGTCATATGGTTGGAGTCATAAAGTGTATAGCCTTTTCAGATTGACTTCTTCCACTTAGTAAAATGCATTTAAGATTCCTCCATGTCTTTTCATGACTTGATACCTCACTTCTTTTAGCACTGAATAATGTTCCGTCATCTGGATGTACCACAGTTTATTTTTCCACTTACCTACTAAAGGATATCTTGTTGCTTCCAAATTTCAATGATGATGGATAAAGCTGCTATAAACATCTGTGTGCAGGTTTTTCTGTGAACATAAGTTCTCAGTTCATTTGGGTAAATACCCAGGAACATGGTTGCCAAGTTATAAGATAAGAGTATGTTTAGTTTTATAAGAAACTTCTAAAGCATCTTCCAAAGTGGCTGTACCATCTTGCATTATCATTAGCAACGGATGAGAGTTCCTGTTGCTCCACATCCTTGCAAGCATTTGGTGTTGTCAGTGTTCTGGATTTTGGCTGTTCTAGTAGGTGTATAGTGGTGATGATTGCTTTAATATGCCCAGATCGGTGAGTGGTTCAGTTGGAATTCTCTTGTCCCAGCAGAATACTGTTCTAGAGGACTGAGATATGTTCTTGATGTTCTGAGATGGACAGTGAGTCCCTTCTGTGGTGGCTATCGAAGGATAAGAGGAGATGGCAGACCAGCTGGGGCACCAACATTTCATCTAACACTGTAAGCTGTGGCCAGCTCTGGTCTGTGGGTGAACATAAGTATAGCACAGGCTATGCATGTGGCAAGGGAAAAAGTGGGAATGCTCAGGATGGAGGCAGACTTTGTTCCATATGGTGTGGATTCATTCTAGCCATGGTTTCTGAATTATATTGGGAGTGTGAGTGTGTGTGTGTGTGTGTGTGTACAAATGAGCGCTTGTGCGCATGGGGGGGGATATCGGTTACCTCAACGTGTAGCTTTTGTTCTCCGAGAGCAGCTTGTGTAACCAGCTGTCAGATGGAGGGGCCTCGTTAGCAGAGCAAATTCCCGGGAAGGTATTACAAGGAAACAAAAGCTGCCAGAACTTGGTTGACCCGAAAAGACACAACTAGGTAGATACTCTGATCCTCCTCCTTAAGATCAAAAAGAGAATGTGCTCCCTCGTGAACAGAGCAGTGGAGTGGGGGCCTGTATCCTGACTGTGTGACCTTTGGCTGTAAGTACAGGTTGGGAACTGCATCTATAACATGGGTGCTGGATAAGTAATTGTGGGCAAGCCAATCTGCATCAGCCAATAATTGACCTTAACTGTCCTCTCCCTGTTGTAGTGAAATCCCACCCATGGCAGACTTACCTCATGACTCTGCCTTATTTCTGACGCTGTTAGAATTGGCTCAGCCAGAGCTGCTATTCCCACTCTCCCTGGCGCTGCCCTTCTGCCTTCTGCTTGTCTGCCCTATCTTGGAAGCCTCAGTCAGCCCTGCTGGGATCAGCTCCGCATGTTCTGAGTGGTAGCAGGCAGCTGTTTCAGTGATGTCTTCAAGCCGTGAATACATACATGCTTCTAATTACCAACTTCATGCCCCATTGCCCATTGGTTTCTGCTGACTCTCATTCCCCCCACTGTTGTTTCCTACCTCCACCTCCTCTCCACCCGCACCTGGACCCTGGCCTTGGCTTTCAGGCTGTCCTTGTGCATGACCTCTCTCTTATACTGTCTTTTTGTTGTCTGGCATCAAATGAATGTAAGTAGGTAGGCACATTTAGAGAAGGGAAAAAGTTTTCTGAAAAGATGGTAACTTTATATGAAGATGACTCTTAGCATGCTGCCCGTTTTCTGCCTTGTCTGCTTTGACCCTTGAGGTCAGGGAGGATCCATTGCATTCTGGGATATTTGCCTCTTCTAACAGCTAATTCTGGGATAATTTCCTGCTTTCCTGGTTCTTGGCCTGCTCAACTGTTCCATTTAAACCTCCTGGATGGATTCCCTCATTAGGCTGGTACTTGAAGACATCACTTTTCTAGTGGTCTGTTTGCCATCTGTCCAGGTCATTACAATTCCCTAAAAGGAACAAAAGGGAGGGATTATATTCACTGAGAGAAGTGAAATTGCAATTACCTTGGGAAGGAGACCACGGTAGAGAGCTTGAGTGTTAAGTGTTCAGAGGAGGATCTTGTTAAAGTGCTACATTTCTGCCCTGTGGCTGAACCGTGTATGGGATTCTGTGCTTCTGAGAGCTTACAGAACTGTGTCTCAGTGGTTCAGTGATTAAACTTAGGCCTCCTTAAAACAGATGTGCATAGATGAAATGAGCTCTGATTTTATGCTTAATCTTTGCTGTCTCTGATGGTTGTTGAAGGAGGAAGAAATAATTTTTCAAGAAGTAAGGTCATGCAATAAGAGAGTATGGAAAGAAGAATAAAAGGATAGAGAATTTTTTTTCTTTTTGCTCATTGGAAAAAAAATTAATACACTTGACCCCTGAGCAATATGGAGGTTAGGGGCACTGACTCATCCCATGGAGTTGAAAATCTGCATGTAACTTTCGACTCCCTAAAAACTTTACTATTAATAGCCTACTGTTGATTGGAAACCTTACTGATAACATAATCAGTCAATTAATACATATTTGTATGTTTTATGTATTGTACACTATATTCTTACAATAAAGTAAGCTAGAGAAAAGAAAATGTTATTAAGAAAATCATAAGGAAGGGAAAATACATTTATAGAATTTTACTGTATCTATAAAAAAAATCCGTGTGTAAGTGGACCTGTGCAGTTCAAACTCATGTTGTTCAAGGGGTCCACTGTATTTCTTGAGTCCCAGGCTCTTACTAAATACCATATATGCTTCTTTATTTTGCAAAACTACCTTATTAAGTTGGTGTATATGTCCCCACTGTATAAAGCTATATTGAAAGCTTAAGACAATTTTGTAACTTGTTCCCCAAATCAAGTGTTCATCAGTTTTTAAAAAATTTTAAAAAGATTTTATATATTTATTTGAGAGAGAGAGAACACAACCAGGGGAGAGGCAGAGGGAGAAGCAGACCCCCGCTAAGCAGGGAGCTTAATGGAGGGCTTGATCCCAGGATGCTGAGTTTATGACCTGAGCCAAAGTCGGATGCTTAACTGACTGCTCAGCTCTCATGAATTTTCGATCTAGAGACATCTTCCTCCCTTCTCTCACCCATATTGTCTTCAAAAAGGGATATATTTTGTAGCTTATTCTGTACTCAGTATTGATATCTCAGTAGAGATAAACCTCCTGACATGTACTAATATACACTGATCATATATTTTAAGAGTTTTTAATGTTTAAATAATGATAGATTCATAGGAGTTTACAGAGAAATGTGCAGGGAAGACCTGTGTATCCATCATCTAGTCTCTCCTAGTGGTAACATCTTATGTGACTACAGTATGATCTCCAAACCAAGAAGTTAACATTAGTACAATCCATAGAGTTTATTCAGATTTTATCGGTTATGCATAAACTCATTTGCATGTGTGTGGAGCTCTATGCAGTTTTGTCACGTGTAGCTT
Organism: Mirounga angustirostris; assembly: GCF_029215605.1. Lineage (NCBI taxonomy): Eukaryota > Metazoa > Chordata > Mammalia > Carnivora > Phocidae > Mirounga > Mirounga angustirostris. Next base: position 44,262,715 of record NW_026991720.1, read on the forward strand.
TGTGTCATGAGCCTCACAATCAAAAGACTCTACTATATCATTACCATGAGACACTTTCATGTTATTCCTTTGTAGTCATACCCATCCCCTCTCCTCCATCTCTAATCCCTGGGAAACTCCTGATCTGTTCTTCGTCTCTATACTTTTGTTATTTCATGGGTGTTACATAAGTAGAATCATACAGTATGTATCCTTTGAAGACTGGCTGTTCCTTCACTCAGCATAATTTCCTCAAGGTTCATCCAAGTTGTGCATATCAATACTTCATTCCTTTTGATTGCTGAGTAGTAGTTCATGGTATGGATATACCATAGTTTGTTTGACAATTCACTTATTGAAAGATAGTTTGGTTAGTTTTCAGTTTGGGGTTGTTACAAATAAGGCTGTTATGAACATTTGTGTGCAAGTGCCTGCATGAAAAAGAGGTTAGGTTTAATGTATGTTTAAAAGTTCATTTGAGCTTAAGCATGAAAAAACCCATCATGTTGTTTGGGAAGTTTGATGGCTTAATAATCGTGGTTAAATTGTTTTTCAGCAAATAGAATCTTTCGTAAACATCATGGGTCAGAAGAGATTTCAACCATTGTAAGCCATATGTTGAGGCTTTCACTAATCCCACTGGCTTTTATTACTGATTTTGTTTTATCCATCTTATTCTAGAGTTAACATTTCTGCCAGGACTGGTTGTATGGCAGTATGTTCTATTTTTTAGTTTTTTTTTTTTTTAAATAGATAACTCAGCCACAAAAGCCAGCAGGAAAGTATTTTATTGAAAAATTGGTTGGCCAGTCTTTCATGTATATATGTATTAGATGGTGGGGAGTAAATAGGCAAGAGCAAGAGTAGGAACAAAGCCTTTTTTGGCTTGCTTTTCAATGTTAAAAAAATATCAGAAATAAAAAGGAAGGCAAGAAAAGCAAACACACTGGATTAGTTTTGGTAATAGGAAAATAAGAATCTATTTCATATTGATTTCCCATATCCTTGGGATTAAAATAAAATGACATGCAAACACTATGAAATACATAAAATTTTGTCATTCATTTTTTTTCAAGTAGATCCAATTTAATGGAAGAAGGCTTTCCAACAATATTCTTTACAATTGCAAATAAAGATATAATTTGCAATTGACATCAGCAGATGGATAGTAGAAACCATATTCATATTCTTGTTTTATCTTTTAAGTGCCAGGCCTAAGCTAATTCACTTGTTTACTTATTCATTTGTTCATTTATTCATTTACTTATTCACTTAAATGATCTCTTAAATCATTACTAATACTTCTGCTGTGCCTGGCTCCGAAGGGGCCCCATCCCATATTGCATGCTTCCCTTAAACCACTTTATTTCCCATAACCCATGATCTCTCACATTCAGGACTTCTTGGAATTACATTTGCCCTTTTTGATCACTTGACTGAATTCTACCTGTTCTTCAAGGCCCACTTCAAATATCTCGTCTATTGATTTGCTCCTGACTTTTCCTAGCTAGAAATTATATTGCTTTCTTCTGGTTTTCCTCAACATTTTATCTGTGGCCCTTTAATATTTTCTCCTTTTAATTATGGTTATTATGTGCTAGTCACATCTTTGCTACTCTGTTGTTAATGTCTTGAGTGCTGAATTCATCTTTGATCCTTCTTAGTATTTATTTGTTCTCTCTTCCTCTCCCTTTCCTTTCTTCCTTCCTCCCTCTGGCTCTTTCTTCTGCCTTTTCTTCCCTCTCTCTCAGTGTTCACATTTTTTTCTTTCTCTCTTATAGGTATTCATTAAATATTTGCTGACCACCTGCTCTGTGTCAGACACTATGATAAGGGCTTTGGATAGAGAGTATAAAAACACATATTAGGCCCCTGGGGGTAGCTTGATTATATATTTAAGTTAAACATTAGGAATGAAAAAAAGATTTCTCTGATTATTAGGGAGACTAGAGACATCCTAAGAGAAAATGTATTGAATTTTCCTCTTCAGAAATTTTAAAGGAATGTAAGCTATTTTTTTCCTGAGAGAGAAGTGTGTAATACAGTCTTCCTTAATGGCAGTAGACTGAATAGGACCCATTTCACTCCTACATCCAGGATTCTGTGAATTTAAGAAAAATTATTATGTTCCTAAGTTTTGTTGGTAGACATCAAGTGGATGTCAGCTGATGATATAAACTGAAAATGTCAAATAAGACATGACTGGAATTCAAATCATGTGCTAAAATAACTTTTATTGGTGCATAAAATGTTCCAGCCAAGCATTATGGAAGCTCTGAAAATATAAAAAAGACACGTGGAAGTACAGAATAAGTATTTGGTTTGCTTATCACTTACCTGTGTGCGATCTAGTTTGTATCTTGTCTCGTGGCTAAGGCGCCTGATAAACGGTAAACAGGAATTGTGTCAATACACGGTAAGATGTGTTTTCCTTATGCCATCCTCTGTCTCTCTCTTTTTTAAAGATTTTATTTATTTACTTGACATGGTGGGGAGGAGAGAGAGTGAGAAAGGGAGAGGGAGAGGCAAGCACAAGCAGGGGGTGCAGCAGGCAGAGGGAGAAGCAGGCTCCCTGCAGAGCAGGGAGCCCGATGTGGGACTCGATCCCAGGACCCTGGGATCATGACCTGAGCCGAAGGCAGACGCTTAACCAACTAAGCCACCCAGGCGCCCCACCATCCTCTAACTCTTGTCTGCCTTTCTTCCCTCCCCCCCAAAAAATTATTGTGGAAAGAACGCACTCAAAGCTGGGAACTTCTGCTGAACATAATTTGTTTAGAGAGAAGTCAGTGCAATAGGGATTTGTAGGCCAAAGTCTACAAAGCTGTCAGAAGTTCAATGCCTTGGATTTTAAGTGAAGAATGTAAGGAGCTGGAAGAAGTCCATTTCCAAACAACAGAATCTCTAAGAAACCTTCTTTCAATGCAGTGTGAGGAAGGCTTATGGAAGTATGAATGTGGGAATATCAAGGACATGGGCCTAGAGAGTAGAGTCAGGGCGGCCTTTAATGACGGGCTTCATTTGGGATTAAATCAAGAGTAATAGCACCCGTAAAATTGATCAGAATGCGAATTAGGAAAGAGTTTAGAAGAATGTATTGAGGAGTTGTTTCTAAAATTCTCTTACATATTGTCCTCAGATGTTAGTTTCATGTTTTCCTCCCATATGTAGCTGGTTTCTAAGCAGAGCAGAGCATTTGGCAGCAGAGGCTATGATTGTCCCACCTGTGTCACGGCCATAATGGCTTAACCGGACTGAGGGTATGGGAATGGCTGCAGGGCAAAACATGGTTTTGAAGTTTATGCTATTGGTGGTCTTGATGAAAACACACAGTATATGATCTGTACTTTGTCAGGAAGATTTTGATGTGCTCCCCAGAGCAAAATTCTAGATTTGTGTGGAATTTGTCTGATGTAGACTGAACTCTTTGGGGCCTTGTTTGAATACTTTATCCTTGTACAGATTGCCAGGATTTGAGGCTCTCATGTGCTTTTCAGAGAATGTAACTGCAATTTTACACTGAATGTCTTTACTTTGTAAAACCAAGAATCTGTGGGGATCCTCCCCATCTTGATTTTAAAGTATTTGCAAATTTCTCTGCTTCAGGTCTATGGGATTTGGCGTAAGTGCCCAATTTTGAGCAACGGACCTATTAAAATTTTGGTATTTTGGAAGCCCTTGTATCATTTTATGTGCTTACTATTTCAGAAAAACAAATTTAGAATTTATAAAATTACATTACATTCTGTCAATAAAACTTAGGAACACGGTTTTTCTTAAATTCATCGAGAATCAGGGATCTGGGAGTGAAATGGGTCCTAATCAATCTGCTGCCATTCAAGAAGACTCCATTTACATACCCCTCTCTCAGGAAAGAAAATAATTTACCTTCCGTTAACATTTCAGATGTACTAAAGAGATTCAGACAGTGTAAGTGTGTTGGGAGATAGACAACCTGGGAGCTGTTGGTCCTGCTGGCCCGCATAGAACCACTCCTCCCATTACCAGTGTTCGCTATTAGTATATGAGCAGATAGCAAAGTAATTATAAACTAACACTTGTATTGCACTTTTGAAAAGCACCCTGTTGAGTGGGACCTGGGATCTGGCTCATGGATTAGAATTTTCTTTTTACTGCTTCCTTTTAGAAACCACAAACCTCATCAAACCCTCTCCAACTGAATATACTTCAATGATGTCCCCTCTCTTGAGATAAAAGGATTTCTTCATTTGCACATTGAGCTACAGCCATTCTGAAGTACTTGCAACCCACAAATGTTCCTGGGCCTGTTTCACTTCTGTGTTTTTGATTTCTCCTCTTCCTTTAAAACTCACATGCTGGAAACACTATCTGCTAGGGCCTGCCCATACTTCCTGAGTAGAAGTGTCTCTCCCTGGGGGCGTGGCCTTACTGGAACCACTTGCTGTGGTGTCCTGAGGTCACCTGTGTTCTTTTTGTCCCCTGCCCCACTAGGCTTTGTCAGGGCAGGGGATTTGTTGGTGTCTTTATACCGTAGCACCCAGGATAGTGCTTGGCACGTAGCCTTCCCTTGACATTCTCGGGATAAAAGCTCACTGAAGGTGCACAAAGGGGCTAGGATGTCTGGGGGCTGAGGAAAGAAGACCAGGTTCTTCAGTGGTCAGACCCTAAGTGCCTGTGCTGACCAAGCTGACTCCTGAGGTCAGAAGAGAGGCCCTTGGATGCTGAAGGAGCAGGGACTGGGGCTCCCAAGGCCCTGGAGTCAGTGGTCCCTGGGGTCTTCCCCAAGCCCTCTTCATTCTCTTTCCTGACAACTCAGCTTCTCCCAGAACTTCATCTAGTCTCTTCAGAATCACGATTCCCAAATCCATATCCCTCCTCCAGTTCTCTTCCCTGACCTTCAGACTTATATATGCAACCTTTGTCTTCACTTAGAAGTCTCATTGTCACCTTAATTTAGGAAGTCCAAATGGAATATGTTTAATATCTTCCATTCCAAATTTGCTGCTTTTGCATGCTTTCTATTTTGGTAAATGGTGTCATCATCCATCCAGTTACCAAAGCCACAGCCTGGGGTTGTCCTTCCTTCCTCTGATTTCTCTGTCCCATATACAACATTGTGTTCCATCAATTTGTGAAATACCTCTTGGATCCAGATGCCTTTCTCTGCCCAAACCATCAGTAGCACAGTCTGGGCTGCCATTTCTTACCTGGTGGCCTCCAAATTCAGATATTTGCTTCTTATCATATTTCCTTTGGATCATGTGTAGCTATCCTGAAGCCAGAGTAATCTTTCTAAAACACCAAGCACCAGTGTTATCATGTAAGTTTTCTGTTTAATGGTTTTGCATTGTTCTCAAATTAATATCTGAACTCCCTAACATGGTACACGTGGCCTTCCATGAAGAACCCTACTTGCCTTTTACCACCATAGTGCACACTGTCTTCTCGACCATATTGCATGTACTTCACTTCCCCAATGTGTGAGCCTCCAGACCTTGCACCTGTTCCTTCTGCCCAAATCGATTCCTTTTTTCTCCAGCACTTTTGCTTGCTACCTCTGATTCAGCCTCCAGTTCTCCATGTTTACATCACTGCTTCCATGATGCTTCCTTTTGCCAGCCTGCCACGTGCTGCCAAGTACCTTATACTTTGCCTGTCTTGCATTAATGTGACTTGTGGTGCCCCTCCACTCAATTGTAAACTTGATTAGGGTTTGATCACCTTTGTGTCCCATTCCCTAGTGCTATGCCTGGCTTAGCACAGGTGCTCAATAAAGATTTAAGGGGTGAGTCATGGGGGAGGAGTCAGCTGTGGGTGAATATGAAAAGGAAGTTTCTGGAGCCTTAACAGTTCGGTAGGAGATCTTTTTAAACTATGGTTTTTTTTTTTGCTTCTCTTATAAACTGCTGGCTCTTCCAAGGACATTCTTAGGAAGTGAAGCTCAGAGTTGTCAGGGAATTAGAAAAAAAAATTTAAATATCTTCATTGAGATGTAGCTCAATACCAAAATATTTACCCATTTAAAGTGTACAGTCAATATATTTCATATATTCGGAATTGTGTGACCATGACCAAAATTTAAGTTTAGAGCATTTTTATCAGTTGAAAGGGAAACCCAATACCCATTTGTATTCATTCCTTATTCTTACCTCCCATTCTCCCTCAGCTCTAGGCAATCACTAATCTACTTTCTGCCTCCATATATTTGCCTATTCCAGACATTTCATATAAATAAAATAATACAATATGTGGTCTTTTGTGTTTGGCTTCTTTCACTTAGCATGATGTTTTTGAGATTCATCCATGTTGTAGCATGTATTAATATTTTACCCCATTTTATTGCCAAATAATATTTCATTTCATGAATATACTAGACTCTGTTCATTGGTTTATTGACCTTTGGGTTGTTTCCACATTTTGGCTGTTATGATTTATGCTGCTCTGAACATCCCTATGGAAGTTTTTGTGTGGACATATTTTTAGTGTTTTCATTTCTGTTGATTGTATACCTAGGTGTGGAATTGCTGAGTAATGTGGTAACTCTGTGCTTAACATTTTGAGGATTGCTTAATAGTTTTCCAAAGCAGCTGTCCCATATTAAATTTTCACCAGCAGTGAACAGGGGTTTCAATTTCTCTACATCATCAGCAGCATTTGTTATTATCTGTCTTTTGGATTGTTGCCATCCTAGTGGATGTGAAGTAGTAGCTCATTGTGGTTTTGATTTGCATTTCTTAATGGATAAAGATACTGAGCATCTTTTCATGTTCCTATTGGCTATTTGTATATTTTCTTTGGAGATATGTCTATTCAGATCTTTTGGCCATTTTTAATTGGGTTATTTGTCTTTTTTGATTTTTAAGTTTTAAGGGTTCTTGGTATGTTCTAGATACTAGTCTCTTATCAAATATATGATTTGGAAATATTTTTTCCCATTGTGGATGTTGTCCTTTGCTTTTTTGATGGTATTCTCTGAAGCACAAAGGCTTTTAATTTTGATGTAGTCCTATTTATCAGTTTTTTCTTTTGTCACTTATATTTTTGGTGTCGTATTTAAGAAAATATTGTCTAATCCAACTTTACAAGATTTACTCTTACGTTTTTTTCTAAATGTTTTATAATTTTAGCCCTTACAATTAGATCTGTGATCCCTTTTGAGTTAATTTTTGTGTATGATGTAAGGTAGCACTCCTCCTTCATTCTTCTATGTGCAGATATCCAATTGTCTCAGAACCATTTGTTGAGAAGACTTATCTTCTCATTGAATTTTCTTGGCACCCTTCTCACTGTCAAGGTATTTTTGTCTTAATTGTTTTCAGCATTATTATTTTTATTTACCATATAAGAACACAAGTAAAAAATGATAATAATAATAATAACAGTAATTAGCATTACTGAGTCTTTACTAGGTGTCATGAACTATTTTAGGAGAGCTACCATTTAGTACTCACAGTAACTCTGTGAGATAGGCACTTATTATCCCCATTTTACAGAAAGGAAGCAGAGGCATGGAAAGGTTAAATAATTTGAAAAAGGACACACAGTTGGTAAGTGTTGGAGCCATGATTTGAACTCAGTCAAGCTGACTCTATAGCCTGTGTTCTTAACCATTATGCTATGTCTGACTGTGTCTTGTTCACAGGAAACATAAAAATTTAAAACAGTCAAAATTTTACTTTCCAGAGAACTACTGTCAGCATTTTCATATACACAGTCTTCCAAATTTTGTTCACTGCAAAAGGATGTTATAACAATGGGATTAGACTACATGTACATTCTTGAAATAGTTTTATTGATATATATATATTTTTAAAGATTTTATTTATTTATTTGTCAGAGAGAGAGACATTGAGAGAAAGCGAGCAAGCACAAGCAGGGGGAGCAGCAGGCAGAGGGAGAAGCAGGCTCCCCGCTGAGCAAGGAGCCCAATGTGGGACTCGATCCCAGGACCCCGGGATCATGACCTGAGCTGAAGGCAGACACTTAACCGACTGAGCCACCCAGGTGTCTGCACTTTGTTGATATATTAATGACTTTTCTTGTCCATGAATCTGCTTCTAAAGCATCATTCTTAATGTCTGCATAATATTCTCCCGTATGTTTGTACTGTTATTGATTTAACCAATCCACTATTGTTGGACATTTAAGTTGTTTTAATTTTTCATTTTATAGGCACTGTTCTGATGTATGGATTCTTTTATGTGCTCTTCCAGTTTTTTCCCTAGGATTAGGAAAAATCCCTTTAGTGGGAATTTAAGGAGTATGAAAAATCTATAAAGCTTTTAATACATATTGAAAAATTATTCTCTAGGAAATTCCTATATGCTTACCATTGGTATTTTATATTTTATATCTGATAGGTGACTCTGATCCTACATTGCTTTAGTGTCCATCTTTTTGATTACCAGATTGAACATGTATCAACAATGATTATAATTTTTCTTTTGTAAATTAGCTATTTGTATTTTGTCCATATTTCAATCTAGGAACTGTTTATAAGCTAAAAAGTATGAATCCTATGTCTTTTATTTTTGCTTTCCATCTAGTTTATCATTGCTTTTAAAATTTTTTCTTATGATTTCTTTTGATGTGTAGAAAATTAAATTTTTCAGTAGCAAAATCTATTAGCAAAACATATATCAGCCTTTTCCTTTATGGCATCTTTGTTTTTTAAAAACAAGAGGTCAAGGGGCGCCTGGGTGGCTCAGTTGTTAAGCATCTGCCTTCTCTCAGGTCATGATCCCAGGGTCCTGGGATCGAGCCCTGCATCGGGCTCCCTGCTTCGCGGGAAGCCTGCTTCTCCCTCTCCCACTCCCCCTGCTTGTGTTCCTTCTCTCACTTGTCTCTCTGTCAAATAAAAAAAATAAAAAAATCTTTAAAAAAAAAAAAAAAAGGTCAAAATATTGTTGCCAGTACCTGGCTTCCATGTACTGAGGGAGGATATAAGAATAAAAAATAGTTTTCCTTTATATTTCCCTGGCTTGTTTTATCTTAAACATTGGTTATCTGTATTCCTTTAGCTTACAGAGAAATAAAGCATCAGTTTAACCATTTGGCATTAAAAATGTTAGTGGTGAGACAGGCTGGAATGGAGAAGTGGGGTCACCTCTAAATTGTATGGTTTTCAGCAATATTTTCCTCTGCATAGTTTGTAGACATTTAAATTTGCTCCTAGCATTTAGACGTGATATCTTAAAACTCAAACAACTGGTTTGTATGAGATAGTGTGGACTTTTACAGAAACGTTGTTTAGAAAAATCACAGACTATCCAATCATGAACTTCATTCAAGTGCCATCTCAACACAACATGGAGATTTGGGATTTTCTGCCTGAGTGAGCTGGTTATTCCTCAAGCAGTGGAACAATTTCTGGTCTCCTAATCTGGTTTGTTAAGATGGTATGGCCACGCGGCTGCTTTCACACAGTTGGTTTAGAAAATGGATTCCCCCCCCATTTTTAATCCATTTTTTCCATATGTATGAAATACATTTCTAATTTTGATTCCAGTTCCATGTCTGATTTATTCTTTTTTAGAGGACTAGAAATGTACCTGCCTTAATTAGAAGCTAATACTAAGTACTTTCTTTTGCAAGACACTGTGCTGAACACTTTATAAGCTTTATCTCACTTAATCCTCACAATAAAATATACTAGTTTTGTGCATGTTTTGCCTAAGAGGAAACTGAGACTAAGTGAGGTTAAGTAAGCTGCCCTAGATCAAAGAGCTAGGAAATTGCTTTACAGATTCAAACCCAGTTCTCAGGCTGTATGTAGGGCTTTGCTATAACACATTGCTCAGGAGAGAAAAGGAGGTAAAGAACTTTATTGACTTTAAGCCTAGTTGAAACCTTACCCATGTAGAGATAAACCCCAGTGCCTGTACATATTGGAGACCATTATTATTATAAGTGTTATTACATTTGTAAACATGTACAAACTAGAGGGTCACCATTTATACTGTCAGTTAAATATTTGATTCCTCATTTTGGTCATTTGCTCAGTAATATCTGCTTTACCTCTGCAAGTTCTAAGTATACACACCTTGAAAGCTAGGGTTTTAGCAGCATACTTGTAATTGAGATTTCTTTGCATAACTGCAGACCCTGTCTCTTTCTGTGAATTGGGAAAATACGTGCTAGGAATAAAAGAGTACTTTCTAATCTTGGAGTTTAAAAAAAAACTTTGATATATTTCTTAAAGATATAGTAAAATGAAAATTCTTGAAGGTTTTTGCTCCTAAATAAACCAGATCTGTAGGCATTATAACGATGTCACTTTTTCACAAACCATTGCCGTGAAGGTGTGATCTTTTGAGTCAGATTATATCAGAAGTTTTTGTGTCATTGACTGTATAGGTTTTAAATGTTTTTAAACTGTCTCTTGTGGCCTTTTGCATGTGAATTTTCCTCATTTTGTTTTCCAAAATCTCAGCAAAGTACTTGTGTATCTTGCCTTTCTACTAATTTTTGCAGTGTTTAAGGACATCTTTTCAGGCTGGGTCTTCCACTCACATATTATAAGGATGCTACCCAGGCCTGTCTCCTCTCCTTGCACAATCCCATAGGCCCACCCATGTGTTCTATGTGAGGGGACAGTAATTATCCGTGCTTTCTTTCTTGAGGGCCTAAATTGCACATATGTAAAAAGACCTTTAAGTTGAAAATTTTGAGGTGTGTGTGTGTGTGTGTAAAACTTGAAATGTAGTTTTGCCAACTGCAGTTGAGGAAGGATTATATAAGTATAAAAAAGCATTATTTTGCTGAGGCTGTATAACTAAACCCATTGTGTTAATAGCAGGGTAGGTCACAACTCATATTTGAAAATATGATTTTAAAGATCAGAAAAACACACTTTGACTTTCTGCCAATGCCCTTTTTGATTTAGCAAAACTCAGTTACATGAGCACTATCTGAAATACTGAATAAGAAAGTGGAGAACACTCAGCTTTCTAGGTTCTGAAAATATGGATTGTATGTCTTGTCTTTCAAGGTAGCTTTTATAGGAAGTTAAAAAGTAAGAAAGAGTAACTTCATTGTTGTGATTATTAATAATAACTATAATTAATTATTTCTTATTTTCAGACACTGAGTTAGTTATCAATTGATATCCACAACAGCCCTGGGAAATAAGTGTTATGAATTACCATTTTGCGGCCAGAGAATGTGAGCCTCAGAGATAAACTTGCCTAAGATCACAAAGCTAGAAAGAGATAGAGCCAGGACTTGAAACAGAGGCCATCTGAATGTGAAATGAGTATTTTAACATCAGCTTTATTGAGTATAATTCACACACAGTCAATTGTACTTATTTAAAGTGTACAACATAAGTTTTAACACATGCATACACCCATGAACCCATTTCCATATTCAAGATAAAGAAATATCCATCACCTCCAAAGCTTTGCTCATGTCCCTTTTAATGCCTCCCTCTAGCTCTGCCTTGCCCTCTCTCTCTAAATGTCCATTTCCAGTTACCTGCTTTCTAGCACTGTATATTATTCTGCATTTCCTAGAATTTTACGTATATGGCTTCGTACAGTTTGTACTCTTTTTAGACTGGCTTCTTTCACTTAGTGTCACTGTTTTCAGAGTCATCCAGGTAGCATGTATCAGTGCTTCATTCTTTATATTGTGGAATATTATGCCACTCTATGGATTAAATGCCACAGTATTTTTATTCATTCACTCTCGATGGGCATTTGAATTGTTTTCATTTGGGGCTATTACAAATAAAGTTGCTGAGAATATTATAGGCAAGTTTTTATGTGGACATAGACTTTCACTTTCATAGAATAAATACCTAGAAGTGGAATGGTTAGATCATATAGCAGATACATGTTTAAAATTTTAAGGAACCACCAAACTGTTTTCCAAATGTGTGCCATTTTATATTCCTACCAGCAGAGTATGAGAGTTCCAGTTACTACACAGCCGTGAAGCACTCAGTCTTTTTAATTGTAGCTGTTCCAGTAGATGAGCAGTGGTACCTCATTGTGGTTTTAGTTTATATTTCTGTATCATCTAATTATGTTGAACATTTTTTTATGTACTTATTTGCCACCTGTATATATTCTTTGATAAAATATCTGTTCAAATCTGTTTCTCATTTTAAAGTTGTTAATTTATTATTGCATCTTGAGGGTCTTTGTATAATTTAGACACAAATTCTGTATCAGACATGTGATTTGAAAATATTTTCTTGCACTCTGTGGCTTGCTCTTAATTTTCTTAACTGTCTTTTGAAGAGATAGATGGTCTTAATTTTGATGGAGTCTAGTTTATCAGTTTGTTGTTTTTATGGATTTTGATTTTGGTGTCTCTTATAGGTTGAATTATTTTTCCCCCCAAAAGATATTTCAGAGTCCTAACCCTTTGTGCCTCAGAATTTCACCTTATTTGTGCCTATTTGTACCTATAGGGTCTTAACAGAGGTAATCAAATTAAGATGAAGTCATTAAGATGGGCCCTAATCCAGTATGACTGGTATCTTTATAAAATGGGGATGTTTGGATACAAAGACAGACATACGGCTAGGGAAGATGATTTATAGAGACACAGGGTAAACATGGCCATCTACAGGTCAAAGAAAGAGGCCTGGAACAGATCTTTGTCTCTCAGCCCTCAGAAAGATACCCAACCTGCTAACACCTTGGTCTGGGACTTCCTAGCCTCCAAAACTGTGAGACAATAAATTTCTGTTAAGCCACCCAATTCATGGCACTTGCTTATGCCATAGCAAACTAATACAGTGTCACAAGGATTTTCTTTTATATTTTCTCTTAGAGGTTTTAGGATTTGTATTTAGGTCCATGGTCCATTGTGAGTTGATTTTTATATGTGGTGGTAAGGATGGATTGAAGCTTAGATTTTTGTGTATGAATGTCCAGTAGTTCCAGCCCCATTTGTTGAAAAGAGCAGCCTTTCTCCACTGCATTGCAATTTCATCTTTGAGAATCAGTTTTCTATATATCTGTACGTCTATTTTAAGATTCTTATTCTGTTCTGTTGTTCTATTTGTCTATCTTGATGCTAATGCCAAACTGTCTTTGTAATAAACTGTGAAACCAGGTTGCATTTCCAAAGTTTTGAAAATCTTTGCTCTTTTTCAAAGTTGCTTTGCTATTTTAGGACTTCTCCATTTCCATATGAATTTTAGGGTCAGTTTGTCAATCCCTCTCTAATTTTGATTTGGATTGTGTCGAATCTATAGGTAAATTTGGGGGAGATTTGACATCTTAACAATATTGAATTTTCTGACCCATAAACAGTATATCTCACCATTATTTTAGGTTTCCTTTAATTTCTTTCAACAGCATTTTGTGGTTTTTAGTATTCAGGTCTTAACAATCTCTTACCAGATTTATCATTATTTCATATTTTTGTATTATTATAAATGGGATTATGTTTATTTTAATTTTTTATTTTTTTCCCTAAGTGTACAAACTCTTATCCATCTTATCCATCCTGGCAAATGTGAAGTGTCCGTTCTGAGCTATACCTTTCAAAGACACCAGCCAGTATGGTGTAGCTCCTTGCTAGTGTGATTGGAGGAACTCCGTCTTTTATACTTTTATGAACAGGCCAATGAGGGGGAGAGGGAGCTCACTAATTGTGAGGTTTGGATGATGTCCCAGAATCTCAGCTTCCTTGTTCACTTGTGAAGATGCAACGAAATGGTGTGAGTAAGGGTTAGTGGGCATTTGATAAAAAAAAGGGCCAGGTATGGGGCAATGATGAGAGTTTATAAACTCAGGATTTGGATTAATCTAGTCTGATTCTTTGCACCCAAAGTTCAAGTTTCAAAAATGCTCTATATCCTAGAAAGCTCTATGGATTAGTAAAACATTAGTAACAGTGACAGATTGTAGGATATGCACTTTGAGGCCAGGGAAGCAATGTTTTATACATTTTCATCCTCTATAGAAGCTGGCACCAATATGAAAACATAATATGTGCCAACTAAAGAATTATTGGTTATTGGAAATCAGAAGAGACCTCATTTTTCTCTTATATCAATCTAGAATTCCTTACAAATGGCACTTTGAATATGTTGGGAAGTGTGTTTCGTTCTCAGTAATTTGGTATTAAAGAGAATTTACCTGTAGTATGTGTTTGGACTTTTTCTGTGGCATGTGATAGAAAACCCATCTTAAGCTAGTATAAGAAAAAAGAGATAATTTATTAACAAATGAATTTGAGAATCAGAGAGTATGTTGGCTTTAGGTGTGGCTTGATCCAGGTGTTGAGATGAAGGCATCTAGGCCCAGTGTCTCACTCTGTTTTCCCACACTCCTGCTCCACATAGGCTCTGTTCTCTGCAAGGCTTATGTACCTCCAGCTTCAGTCCAGACTGAAACATTATCTCTACTAACTCTTGCACATATCCTAGGGCTTACTTGGACTGGAGAAGCTTGGGCCACATGTCCATTCTATAGCAGGTCCTGTGGAGGAGTGGGTCAGTGTGCACACTGGCTAAGTCTGGGTAAGACATTCCTTCCTGGAGCTGGCAGTCTGGTTCTCTCAAAGCAGGAGGCCTGAAAGTGGGGATGAGATGAGTTTACTACTGCCAGAAGAAAGGGGCGGCGGACATCAGGTGACCAATTTACAGTAAGGATTCACTCCATCTGTGGACCTTTTGGTTGCTTTCTCCAGGCCTTTGTAACTCACTCCTCCTTCAGTAAAGTTTAGAGAAGGGATATTATCCTTAATGAGGTAATGACAATTCAAAATAAACTGTTTTGTTATATGAGTCCTATTTGTTTTCAGGTGTCTTGGGGGCCATTTAAACAACAGAGGCTTCCCCCAAGTGTCTAGACTACACTCAAAGGTCTGACAAGATCTCTCTGGGGATCTAGGGATTTGAGAGATTTTGGTGCATGGAGTTGAGTTCAAGTTTTCATGATTCATCTTACCTGTGACATTCTGGGAAACTGAGCATGTGGTTCTTCCACAGAACTCTGCAGAGGTATGAACAGAACGGCGAGATTAAATTCTGTGCAAAGGGCAATCTTTGCATGAAGCCCCTTCTCATCATCCATATTTCACCTCATAGGAAAGGCCTTCCTGATTCTTCTTAATGATACATCATTACCTGAAATGAACTTTTGTTCAATTTTTTTTTGTCAGTCTTTCCTCTCTAACATTAAACTCCATAAGAGCAAAAAATGTTTTCTTTCTTTTCTTTTCTTTTTCTTTTTTTTGGATAGCACAGTACCTGGAACAGTGTGTGGCACAAAGTGAGCACTCAACAAACAGTAGGGAATAAAAGAACAGCTCCAAGAACCAGTCTTCTGCCTCTGTAGGAACAAACTGTCCTCTTTTTTTTTTTTTTTAAGATTTTATTTATTTATTTGAGAGAGAGAGAGCACATGAGAGGGGGGAGGGTCAGAGGGAGAAGCAGACTCCCCGCCGAGCAGGGAGCCCGATGCGGGACTCGATCCAGGGACTCCAGGATCATGACCTGAGCCGAAGGCAGTCGCTTAACCAACTGAGCCACCCAGGCGCCCCAGGAACAAACTGTCCTTTGTAAACATGATGTTGGCTCGAGTAACTACAGTGGTGGCTGAGTCCAGCCACAGCTATGTTGTTGTAATGGATGGGCCATGTAGTGTAACGAAGTTATTAAACTCCCAAAGTTTGTGCTTTATCCCCAAGACATATTACTGGCTTTAGGCAAGGAGTGAATCTGGCTTCCATGATAGGTGGGGCTTACAGTTAAAGACAATAAGCATTGTAGTATGGAGTGTTTTATCTTGAACCACACAATTATATCTGAGGACAAACGTGATTGCACTATATAGAAGTGGAATAAGGTTTGCTATTGGTGCATTCTTGGAGCTCACAGTCTCACAACCTGCTTGACAGAGATACCAACTTGCAGAATTTACCGTAGTGCCTGGAAAAGAGAGTTTCCTTTGCCAGTACCTCCACGTGTGCCTCCCCGCTCCCACCAAACTGTAAGGAAGAGAACTGATTTGAGATATTGCCCTTGTTAAAGGGGATCTGCCTGTCCCCATTGCAGAGACAACCTGTTGATTGGATCTCTGTGTAGGTCTGTGGCAGCCTGGGCTCTTTGATGAATTGTATTCATTTGGTCAAATGTGTTGGCTTAAACTTTGCAGAAATGAAGTTGTATGATCATCAAGAGAAGCTAGAGGGCTGATGGTTTAGCACATTAGTGGGCCTCAGAGAACAAGTTAGCTTTATTTATAGATACTGCTTTTATGGTGAACTATCTAAAAAGACATCCACAAAATGAAAAGAAACCGAATTTCAATTTTTAAAATACTGCTTGCAGTTATCACTCTGTGAGTCTAAATGATTCAGAATTTTTCATTCCACTTTGACATTTTTAACAAACATGTATGAGCACCTTCCAAGTATTAAGCATTGAGGATATAAAATTGAATAAGATACAAACTGTTTTGACTTCAGAAAGAATTCAGTCTAGAAAGGAGACAGATCTGCACACAACTCATTTTAGTGTCTGTGATAAGTGGTATGATACAGTCTGCTCAAAATATCATAGGATGTGACAAGTAATTCTTGGGGTGGAATGTGTGTGCGTACGTGTGCGTGCGTGCGTGTGTGTGTGTGTGTGTGTGTGGTGTTTATGCTCTTGCTATGGCTTTTTATCTCTAATAATAATAGAAACAGTAAACACAACCAATGTTCATTGAGTACTTTTTAAGTCAGGCAGCTTTCTAATTACTTATTACCTTTTATCTCATGTAATCCTTATAGTAGACCCTATGTGGTAGGTACCTGGATCATCCTCATTTTGCAAATGAGGAAACTAAGGCTCATAGAGGATCAGCTTGTCCCAGGTCATGTGGCAGAACCACTATTTACCTAGGTGACTGTTGTCAGCAGCGGCTGCCCAGAACCACGGTCCTCATGTTTCCGTGCTGGTTGGCAGGATGCTCCCGGAAGTGCTCTCTATGGTTCATATGGGGTTGTTTTCTTCCCCTGCAGGTTACTCTGTACCTGTATGGAATCCATGCACATGTGTGTGCCCCTAAGGTGACTTCACTGGTGTGAGGATTGATTTTAGGTGTTAACTTCACTGGCCATGGGGTTCCAGATTAAACATGTTTCTGGGTGTGTCTGTGAGGGTGTTTCTGCATGAGATGAGCGTTGAATTGGTGGACTCAGTCAAGTAGATTGCACTCCCCAACTGGGTGGTCATTCAGTTGGTTGAGGGCCTGAATCGAATAGAGGGCAGAGGGAGGAGGAATTTGCCTCTCTTTTTCCTGCCTCACTGCTTGCGCTGGAACATCTCATCTCATTTTCTCCTCCTTCTGGACTTGGATTTATGCCATCAGCTTCCCTGGTTCTCAGGCTTTCAGACTGGAACTAAATGACACTGATGGCTTTCTCGGGTCTCCAGCTTACAGGCAGCAGGTCCTCCATGATTGCCTGAGCCAATTCCTTGTAATAAATCTCCTTTTATATATGTGTATGTGTATATATATTATATATGTATATATACATATATAATATATATATTATATTAGCCAGGTTCTCTGGAGAACCCTGGCTAATATAACAAGTAGCAGGGGGAAATCTTACTATATATGTGCATAATGAAATGACGTTTGTTGGTCTGATTTAGAGAGCTCACTTAGTAGTCCCCACTCTGGTTCTCACTGGGTTTTCAGCATCAGTCTTAATGCTGGCACTGAGCTCAATCTACTGTGTTTTCATGTGCTCACCACAGCTGATGGAAGGTTCTGCCTGGGAGCCTTGGGGACCTGGATTTTGTTTGAGCTCCTCCCCCAACTTTTTGACTTTTGGCTTCTCAACATGCCCTTCCTGGACTTCAGTTTACACATCTGCAATGTGGAAATGGGATATGTTTGCTCCTTCACCCATGGGGTTGTTGGGCAGGGCGGTTCTTCCTGTGTGTATTGGTTCAGTCAGTTAGTCTGTGATGATCTCTGTAGGAGGGGCTGTAAGCCAAGGCCAGACCAGACAGGAGCTATTCTCATGGAGCTCACAGCCCCACTGGGGAGAACTGATGCACATGAATAAGCTTGAGCACAGTTACTACTACATACATAGTTATTATACAAATAATCATACAATAATTATTAGTTACTAATTATACAATAGGTTTTTAAAAAAGATTTTATTTATTTATCGAGAGAGAGAGAGGGCGAGCAGGAGGAGGGGCAGAGGGAGAGAGAGAATCTCAATCAGACTCCACACTGAGTGCAGAGCCCCACATGGGGCTCAGTCTCACGACCCTGAGATCATAACCTGAGCCGAAGCCAAGAGTTGGATGCTTAACCGACTGAGCCACCCAGGCGCTCCTACAAGTTTTATTATACATATAGTGATAGTAGTGGTGATAGGCAGCTGTTACTTACCAATAACTTACTACGTACCAGGAAAACATACTTTTATTTAGACATTAGAATGAACTTCTGAGGGGCGCCTGGGTGGCTCAGTTGTTAAGCGTCTGCCTTCGGCTCAGGTCATGATCCCAGGGTCCTTGGATCGAGCCCTGCATTGGGCTTCTTGCTTGGCATGGAGCCTGCTTCTCCCTCGCCTTCTACTGCTCCTCCTACTTGTGCTGTCTGGCTCTCTCTGTCAAATAAATAAATAAAATCTTTAAAAAAAATAACAAGTAAAAAAACATTTAAAGTAGTACATTTGCATGGTATAAAATTAAGACATACAAAACTACATTAAATGAAATATTAGTCTCCTTTTCAATGTAGATCTCTTAGTCCTACTCTCCATAGAAAACTCACTATAAACAATTTTTTGTGTCCTTCAAGAATTCTTATTCACATATGGGCAGTATACTTACATCCATTCTTTTGCACAGGTGCAACCATTTTATGTACAATTCTATACAAAAAAAAAGATCAGTCTCTACCTCCTTATTTTATTTTTTTAATTTTATTTTATTACATTAGTCACCATACATTACATCATTAGTTTTTGATGTAGTGTTCCATGATTCATTGTTTGTGTAAAGCACCCAGTGCTCCATGCAATACGTGCCCTTCTTAATACCCATCACCAGGCTAACCCATCCCCCCACCCCTCCTCCCCTCTAGAACCCTCAGTTTGTTTCTCAGAGTCCATAGTCTCTCATGGTTCGTCTCCCCCTCCGATTTCCCCCCCTTCCTTTTTCCCTTCATACTATCTTCTTTTGTTTTTTTTTTTTAACATAGTGTATTATTTGTTTCAGAGGTACAGGTCTGTGATTCATCAGTCTTACACAATTCACAGCGCTCACCATAACACATACCCTCCCCAGTGTCCATCAGCCAGCCACCCTATCACTCTCACCCCCTTCCACTCCAGCAACCCTCAGTTTGTTTCCTGAGATTAAGAGTCTCTTATGGTTTGTCTCCCTCTCTGGCTTCATCTTGTTTCATTTTTTCCTCCCTTCTCCTATGTTCCTCTGTCTTGTTTTCTACTTCATTATTTTTGATAGTGATTAGTACTCTTAGAGAATCAGTAGGTTAAAAAATCATATTATGTGAAGGTGTTCTGTAAAAGTAAAAATATTAAAAAGTGACTATGACCATAAGAACTGGGCAGCATATTGGAGCTTGAGCTAAGGGGCTTCAGTAAAGGACTCTGGATTCCGGGGCAGCTTGATGACCCAATGGAGGCTGCAGCGTGGCTTTGTGGATGTGCAGGTGAGTACGGAGAGGGTTTTCCTGGGCATGTGTGTGTCCAGGGCTGATCTTGGGCCCCTGCTCTGTAATAAAAACACTGATTCCCACCCTCCTGGCTGATATCTGAGGCTGGTGGGAGGGTCTTACACTGGTTAGGATTGGCTTGGGGACAGAGTGGGACAGAAGCAGCCAATGACAGGGACCTGGGAGCACAAGGGTTGTCCTCTTGGGCCCCTGCCTTCCCATACCACTTTCCTGCTCTGTGTTTTTTTTCCTCTTTCTACATTTCCACCCCTCCCTTTCCACCCATACTCCCACCAACCTTAACTGGTAAAATCCTGCTTTAAATTGAAAATCTTCCCCAACATCCTCGTAGCTCCTTCTTACAGTACTGGGAGTATGGCATGATAAGTGCTAACTTTTCGTGAATTCTCACTACATTCCAGACACCGCTCTAAGTTCCTTACATGAATTTACTCACTGAATCCTTATCACCACCCTGTAAGAGACTGTATCCCCCTTTTATAGATGAGGAAGGCTGAGGCACAGAGAGGTCATACCTTTGATGAGTGGTGAAGCGCAGTTTCAAATTATGGCAGTCTGATTCAACTGTTTGACATAATAACCATAATTGCTATTATTTGGTCTTCGCAGTGACCTTGAAGTAGGTGTGGTTGTCTCCGTTTTCACAGATAAGAGGCAGAACTGGGTTTTCCATGCAATTCTCATGTTCTTTCCCCTCTAACTCACTGCCTCTGTACATACGCCTCTGACATAGAAGCCCTCGTTCCTGATCTACCCACCACTACTGGGGTCTCTTTCTTCTCCCAACAATAGCCACTCTTGGCATTGCTCCTGGCATATGGCAGGCACTCAGTAAGTAATTGTGGCACGATCAGTCTGTCTCTTGGCGGCTCTATGTGTGTGCAGGTTCCTTACCTTACCTAAACTTAGAGGCATGTCTCACCACATATAATTTTGAAACTATATACAGAAAAGTATAAAAACCTGTGATGACTTAATGTGGACATGTCACCTGGAGTTCATCTGTGTTCTTGCTTGAAAGTGTTTTTACATTCATGTAGGAGTGCCGTTCCCTCTGTGTTCTGGACCTGGCATGTCATCAACAGATATAATAATGCATCAGTGTCACATGGAGCCTATCGTGAGCTGCATGGGAAGTGGCTGCAGGGTCCAAGAGCTGTGGAGCTGCAGGGATTCCCGGTACTTCTCCCAGGCTCTGCTCTGCTCTGCGGAGTGTGGTTGGCACAGATCCCCTGGCCGAGCCCGTGCCTGGCTGTGCGGACTCTGTATGGGTGTTTGGATGGAGTTGTAGTAGAGTGTGGCAGTTACTCTGGCTCCTTTACCCACATGCATGTTGAACAGATTATGTGCCCTTATTGAAGGGCATATTTGCATATTAATGTGCCTGCATTTTGCTTCTGAGCCCTTTATTTCCTTAGGACTATGCCCCTGAAGTTTGTGCTTAGGTCTGAGAATGCCTATAAGTTCTAGCCGTGCCTGTGTCTGTTATAACTGTCCCCTAAGCAGTACCAGGCACATATTTGAGCAACCATAAATACTAAGTGAATGGATGGTCATGTCTTTAGGGAGTGAGAAAGCTTCTGGGTAGGAAGGAGTTTCTGAAAATGCTTCACCTATATGGGTTCCTCTGTTCCTGAACCCCAACATTTCTTTCATGTTTCAGTACTTGCAAATGATTCATGGTGTTTCGACAGCACAGCCATTAGGAGGTGGCATAGCAACCTTGGCTGTGACCTTCTTGGTTGCAGTAGCTTTTGCATAGAGAGTTGCTATTTAAATGGTTGCTTTGGCTTAGTGCTGTTGACCTGCTTTCATCATCTGAGAAAATGTGCAGATATTAGAAAATTTGCCAGGGGCTGGAATTTGGCTGTGGAAATGAATTTCGGATAATCTTCCCTTTAGCTAAAAGAACTTCTAGTATTACAATTTGCATGTGTTAACCAAATTGTTAATTATGCACAAAACAATGTATATGGTGACTAAATTACCATAATTTTGTTACGAATGGTCATTTTCTGCTTTAGTCTCTTTAATTGTATTGTGAACTGTATACATGATCCTGTAGCATTCTTTTTTTGGTTGTTGTTTTTATAAAGATTTTATTTATTTATTTGAGAGAACGCAAGCGAGCCCAAATAGGCGGAGGGGCAGAGGGAGAGGGAGAAACAGACTCACTGCTGAGCAGGGAGCCTGACATGGGGCTCGATCCCAGGACTCTGGGATCATGACCTGAGCCAAAGGCAGACGCTTAACTGACTGAGCCACCCAGGTGCCCCTGTAGCATTCCTTAATTTAGTTTAACAGTTCTTTTGTGGATCACTAATATAAACTCACAGTTGTACCTAGATGTGTGCAAGCATAATTGATGATAATAATCCAGTGTATTACCTTGGCCTAGCACAGAGTCAGACATATGGGAAAGGATTGCTAAGTATTTAGTGATCCATCTAATATGTGTACATCCATTTTTCCATCTGGTGACAGTGCTATTAAAAATATATTTTAGCAGCCATATAAAAGTATTTTATTTATTTTTTTAAGTAGGTGATATTTATTCTTATATATTTCAGATTTAAATTATTGCTCCAGAGCTCTTTGATACAGATTCTGAAATCCCAATTCATTCTTGTCTAAGCATCTGACGAGGTTCACGATGTATGTTTTCTTTGAGACAAAGAATTGGCTTTGTTTATAATAATGCCTATAGCCAGCCCTCAATATGGAAGTGGGATGGCCCACTATCTGGGTGAGATCGTCAAAAAGATGTTAATCCTACCAGTTGGCAATGAGTCCTGTAGCAACTCCCAGATTGTGGTTGAGACCATTGTGAATCTAAGAGGCCAGCCACCATTCCTTCATTTTCTCCAAGTTTTATTGTTGCATCTGGCCAGCAGTTTATTTGGACCATCGTAGTATCTTATCTACACTCTCAGTAGAATGCCTTCAAGGGCATTAGGTCTCTGACTTTTGTTCCATCCACACGGAGACCTGAAGCCAACCATTGTAAGTGGGGATGAGAAATGGGAGACGCAACCAACATTTCTTGTGCACCTGCTGGTCAGGTACTATACGAGATCATTTACCTGTGCGATCTCATTTGATCCTCATGACAACCTTAGGAGGTAGGTACCATCACCTCCATTTTAGAGATGAGGAATCAGAAGCTTCATGTGCTTAAGTAGCTTGACCAATGTCCTAATTACTAATTTGAACTCAGATTTGTATATTGAGAAATCCACACTCAAAACTTCTATGCTGACTTGCTTCAAGTAGCACTGTTATTTTATGTTTTATTAATATTTGTCAGTCTATCCATCCATCTTTACATTTTCATGCAATGAATTCCTCCTAAATTCAGTGCCAGGAGGACCTATCTTTCTGTAAGCTGGTAATGCTCCCTTTTATTACATCATGATTTACATCATTTACTTCTCAGGATTTTCTTTTTGCTTGACTGGAGAGCCAAATTGAGTGCTTAGTTGTAATAATCCTCATCTCTGATTTCTGGTATTATTATTTCCCCCTTTCTATCTAGAATTTTACTGCTCTCTATTCTCTTAACTGCCTTGTAAACTTCCAGATTATTTCTTAAAGTTAAGGTAGAGTTTATAAAATCATCCTAACATTTTTCAAAGTTAAGCTGTTTTACTCATCTTGGACATGAGCTTAACAATGTTCAGCAATAAGGAGATACTGGATCAATTTAAGCAATACTTCCACACACATGTGTGTATAGAAGTGTATGCAAGTGCATGCACATACAAAAATTAGGAGGGCATGCCCTGCGAGCCTCCTGTCCATGACCCGCATTGGTCCATCTTGTGTGACATTAGTCTCACTGACTATTCTTTAATCACCTGATTGGAACCAACTACACACTGTAATGAAAGATCATCCATCCAAAGGACATTTTCACTCTTACTCCTCTAACCCGCCCACCCCCGCCATGTGAAAGCTGTTTTTAAAAAGGCATTTTCTGAGTGAAGACTTTACAGTAGGTCTGTGACCTTGAAATTTAGTTTTGGGCACCGTTGTAGATGATCTGTATTAAGTCTTTCAGCCTATAAATTACTATTCCAGCATGAGGGCTGGGCCTAGAGCAGGGCATGGATAGAGTGGGAAACTCTCTCCCATGCAGGGACAAACCCATATAGTAATCATGATGGTTCTTCAGCGAATGCTCCTTCAGCCTTTGCTGTGAGGTAGACATTTTATGTTGCCAGATTCATTCTCCAACTTGGGTTTCATACCCAGTCAGTTCATGGAGGAGTGTGTGTCCTGAAGCATAAGGAGGCAGATGGTTCTGAAGGCTGGCACAGGGTGGGAGCTTCCTGCTGAACAGATGTCCCTCTTGGGGTAATGCCTGCTGCCCAATAAACCTATGTTTTCTGGCACCTATACCCATTGCCAACCGTTCTTTCACCTTTTGAATAGGCAACTTGTACCTCAAGTACATGGCAGGGGGTGGGGAGATGCATCAACCAGAAACTGAACAAATACAAAAGCATTTGTTTAGCCTAGATGCTGGTGACAGTTCAGTATTGATGCTTTTTGTTTGTTTTGGTCCTAAGATTTGGTACTTTTGCTAGGAGACCAGTTGGCCTGTTGGCTATAAGCAGCACTCTGTATAGATATAAAACTCCCTCCATGAAGTTCTTTGGGGAATTACAAAGTTGAGTAGAAAATCTATTCTTGTTTATAAGAAACTGGTGATCCAATCAGCTTTTTCAATGCCAAAACCTAGAGGGAATGAAAAGCAAACGAAAAACTCTGAAACAACTCTTTAGTTCATAATTAGGAACGTAATATAATTATGTTATAATTTTAAACATAATTTACTCTTAAATGGATTTAGATGCAGAGTTGAAAAATGTAAAAATGTTGGGGAAATATTCTCTACTGTAGAACAGGACTTCTGGGCATTGAAGGTGTGGTAGAGAATGAGTCACTGAAGGTGGATATGTAAGCTTGTATTTTGGCTCCTTAAAAATTGCAAAATGGACTTATTTGTCCATTTAGTATTCTACAAAATAGACCTCCAACCAAAAGGGGCCTCACTGGCTCTCTACCTTCCCCTTCCCCTCCCACTATAATTCTAGGAGATCCTTGGGCAGTAGTTACCTGTAACTAAAGGGGATTCTCAGGGGAGAAAAAGTTGCCTTTCTGAATAAGAAAAAAAAATCCATAGTAGTATCTAGAAACAAGCATATCCATGAAATGGGCAAAGATCATCTGGGTTATTTGGGGCTTCTCTCCAGGATGATTCTGTTTAGGATACAGGATGAAAAATCATTTCTAGATGCGTTATCATGGTCCAGTCAGTCCCGCCATGTGGGTTTTTGTTTCAAGGCTGAAAACCCAAATCATTACAGACTGGCTCCTGCTACATTTTGATGGGACCAAGGATTTTGCTGTAATATGGAGTCCTTGGTAAACAAGCACTTGCTAGTACCTGCTGCCATTGTTTTACAAGCCAGTTAAGAATGGTAACTAAGCAAGTCTCTAACAATCGTCAGTTACTGTTCCCAGGTTTGCATAAAACTTAGGTTGAATTCTCTTCTTTTGTAGATGTTCTTTTATTGTCTGGGGATCCTGAAGTTTCCTGATCCCTAATTGTTAGACCTGTAAAACTTAATGGCTGAAGGAGAGTGGGAAAATGGTTCCTAGGTTCCTTCTGATTGTGATGAGGCTATCGAGAACTCAATTTTTTAGTTCAAAGATGCCATACATTCAATAATCCTAGTTGGATTTGGTAACCTTGATGTGGACAGGGAAGATTTTACAATTTGCCCTTGTCAAATGCGAGAACTGAGAGAGAGAGGTCAGATTAACACCCAGCTCACAGATAGCAAATCTGCTTTCAAACTAGTTTTTTAATTTCCAAGTTCAGTGCTATTTCGATTAACCACATTAGCACTAAAAACTAGTACTTTCTATTCTGAAATGCTTTGATTACGAATGTGTCTAAAATATTCATTCTTTTTATAATAAGGCAGTTTAGATAATATTAACACATCTCCAGATCAGAAAACTAAGGCATAAAGAAATTTGGGGGCTTGCTCAAGGCCATAAAATGAAATCAGAGGCAGAGCATCAGGAGAATTGTGGCCTTTCTAGCACACGTGCCAGTTGTTGTTTGCCTTTGTGTCTGGCTTCTTCTGGTTTGGAGCACTTGCTGCTGCTTGTGATACTGAAGGAATACAGTCAATGGGACTTCGGTATCAGACACCAACAGTGACTCAGCGACATCATGGACTTTCCATTTCCTGGTTTCTCTTCCTTGGGGGGGCTCATGATTTATTCTGTCTTCTACACGAAGTGGTTGGGAAGACGTACTGATAAATTGGTTGTACGCTTTTCAGCGTAAATACTGTCCAAAAAAGGAAAACTTCGGACTACTGCATTTGGCCAGTTACAAAAAGGTTTTTGTTTGTTTTTAAGAGATCAAGTTTGTCCATCATTTTCTTTTATCGATCAGGAAAGAGATTGAGAGAGATGAAAAGACTTGTCAAGGTCACAAGGTAAGTTAGTGAAAGTTTTAAGGTCACAAATAAGTTAGTGGAAGCTTTAGGATGAGCACTTAGGCCTTCTAATTTCCTGTTCTATTCACTTTTTACTCTTACATCTTTGCATATATTAGCATTCCAATTATTTATTATTTTAATGTTTCTTACTGTTTCACAAGATTTTATGAGACTCCTCACTCCAAAATTTCTTCCTTTAATTTCCCATACCAAAAGCTTTTATATCTATAAAATATTATGTTGTGTAATAGAGAAAAAAATTGGATTTGTAGAGGATATCCATATTCTCCTGATTTCTAATTGATCCCTTAGGACATCTGAACATATATGCCCCGAGACCCTATGTCTCCCTTTCTTGTTTTTCCTAAATTACAGTTCCCAATACCTGCCAAGCCTGGTCCTCTGGAACTGTTTGCTCTCTTCCCCTGAGGCTAGCTCAGACTATGATCCTTGGCATACCCCAGAATGTCTTTAAATCAGCCAACTTGAGTGTTAGCCTGGAAAACAGCAATTATCTATTGGGTTAAACATTCATACTGAGTGCTCAGGAATGATTATGTTGGAGTTCAAACAGATAGGAAGGTCACCGCCATTCTCAGGCTCAGACGTAGTGGAGACATATTCAAAACACTGTTTTTATTATCTCAGTGTGAAGCCACTTAAATATTAACCAGTACATATTGGCTTGTATTGGAAGACAACAAAAGCATAATTATTGGATAAGAAAAGCTCCTCCAAGAGATGTTCCCAGAGCAACTGGCATAAACTAATTAGAGTTTAACTATTACAGACAATACACTAAGTAGGTACTGATTGTATGGTGTGAAGATTAGCGATCAGGACTTCATTGTGTTACATATAAAATGCCACTGGAGAATGGAAAACAATAAAACTTCAACTGATTATAATTGATATTTATACAGTGTCTTCCTCCCAAGATCCTGACAAGCGCTAGCAAGCCATCATTATCCGCCATCTCTGTGTGGTGATGAACAATAAGGGTTTAGCAGGTTTGCTTAAAAAAAGAGTCACAGTTATTAATATTGGTGCCATAATATTTAGAAACGCTCTTGTTTACACACCTATAATGTCACCATTTATTCCGTTCTGCTGTTAAGCCGTGGAAGCCTCCCCTCCCCCATGACTGTGAACCCTGCTGCAGACACACCTGACTGAAGGCTGCAGGACTTTGTCCTTGGCTGTCACCTTCCCTCTCACCCTCCTCAGACCCTCCTAGCCTGTGGATTGCCACTGAAGTCTCAGGACCACCTCCCTGCCTCCCAGAGAAGTCTTGCCCCAGTTGATCGGGGAGTTCCTGGGGATTTCCCATATGTGACAAAATAATTCTCTCATGGTTTTCCTCCCTGAAGCCTTCCTTCCCTGATGTCCACGGTGCTTGCAGATGCTCTAGTGCTTCATTCATCCTGGCCCCGTGGTATCTCCTTTAGGAAAAGGGCTTCCCTGAACTGGTGTAGATTCCTGATTCTCCTCAAAGTGCAAACTCTGGTGTCATCCCAGTGGGTATTGTGGTTCCCTGGGTGTCACTGAGCTGAAGCCACGTGTGTTCTATGCATACATTAGAAGGGTTTCTTCTTCTCCACTTGCTCACACCCTGGGTATCCTTGTGAAATACTCTTGCAGCCTGTGAACACAGCCCTCCTCTGCACTGGGCTCAGGCCTGGTGTGTGGGACCCCACTAGGGGACAGGTACTCTTTCTCTCTTTGTACTCACCCCTGACCCCAGGGCCTTTTTCAGGCCATGCAGATGAACTCATGGAAATCGATGTTTCTAGGCTGCCTTCCTATGTCTTTTCCAGATTAACTGGGAAGTCCGGAACCAACTAGAAACCCTGTAATATATTACCAGCCACAAAGATGATGGCTTTGTGACTGTCAGTAGAAACACTATGATTTGCACTCCAGTGGCCCAGGGACAGAATGGTCAGCAAGAATTTACAGGCTGTGTTAGTGGAAAAGGAAACAAGCTGTTCAGTAGATTGCTTAATGCTGGTGGAAAAAGCCAGTATTTAGTGAGTTCTTACTATTCACTGGGCCATGTACTTAGTATTTACTGATTTTATGCACACATCTACATATACACATAATACACACACACACACATACACACACAGATACATTTCATTTAGTTCTTTTTTTCAGTCCTACAGTGGAAGCCAATTTCTTCATAGTCCAGGACAGGTAACAGCTTCAGAAAGCAGAGGGAAGAATGGAAGGGAGCCAGTATTTACTGAGTACCTACTTTGTGCCAGGCATTTTGGAGGTACCCGGTATGTGCTACCTTATTAATCCTTATAGCCATTCCCGCTTTGTAGGTAAGGACATGAAGACACAGAGAACGTGATTTCCTGATGGCCACAAACTTAGTAATTGATGAATCTGTGATTCTGACTTTGGTCTGTTCGAGTGCAAAGCCTTAGCTCTCTCCTTTGTGCAGCACAAGGGCCCCAGAGACCCCACTTACTCTGTACCCACCATACCTGTTTCCAACCTTTGCCTCAGAGGCCCTAACCTCATTTACTTAATCAGAATCAGAACTCTAGGCCTCTGAACTTAACCCTTGCCCATATTCTCTCCGTGGAGATGTTGTTTGACGTGGTGACCAGATGCTGTAGTGTAATAGACTTTTGAGGGCGAGCCTGGGAAGCTAGGCACTGTTAGATAGCATCTCTGTAGGGAAATGCATGTCACATTCCAATTAAGTGGCTCACAAATAAACTTTGACTATATAATACACATTCAAATACATATATATATAAATATATATATATAAACTTTGAAAATTGGTAAGTTGGATATTCATAGCATAGAGTTAAATTTATTAAAATATAAAAATGTTCTCATCAGTGTGCATAACTTGGTCAAGTGAAAGGACTGCAGGACCCGGGAGCCTCACTCACTATCTGGAGGCAGCTCAGAGTTGCTGGTAAAAAAACATGTAAGAGGCTCCTTGGTACAAGGAGCAAACCGTAGCAGTTTAAATATAAAATTAATATCATAGTAAGATCTCAATGATGTATTGAATTTTTCTTTTTCTTTTCTTTTTTTTTTAAGAGAGAAGGTGTGGGGAGAGTCAGAGGGAGAGGGAGAGAGAGTCTTAAGCAGACGCCCTGCTGAACACAGAGGCCAATGTGGGGCTCAGTGCCAGGACCCTGATATCATGACCTGGGCCAAAACCAAGAGTTGGACGCTTAACTGACTAAGCCACCTGGGCACCTCGATGTATTGAATTTTTAAGTATGATTTTAATTTAAGTTAATTTCCCCTACTGCATCTTGCTGCTCTAAGTGACTCTCCAGTAGAGCAATAATTTAGTTTTGAAGTTGAATTAAGTTCAGTAGTCAGACTCACCAAAGCAGATACTTTCTTTTTAAACCTAGTAGAATTCAAGTAAATCTATATTAATTTCAGTTGTGAAAAGGATTTCTCTGCTGTTGCAACTGTGACTAATACTATTTCCATAATCCTTAAAATCAAATTATTGAGGGTGTTTCTTTATCTAATTCCAACTTAGAATTAGGGGCTTGGTTTAGTAGTCCCTTCTTCTGAGAAGTCTTCATGCATCATATTTGCTTTTCTGTTCCTCTGCGCCCCACACCAGACTGCAAGCTCCTTGTGGGAGGGGCTGGCTCAGACTCACCGGCTTCCCTGCACCCAGCCCCATGCCCGATCCTCAGGAAGTCATTATTACATAAGTGACTCGGCAAATGACTAAATTATTTCCATTTTTTTCTAGTTGAGGAAACTCAAGACAGGATAGATAATTGAATATGATCATATAGTAACAAGTGATGGAGCAGGCAGGAGAAAGTGTGAGCCCAGTAGAAGGCTGAAGGAGCTGGTCTCTGGATTATCATAGTTGGGGAGAGCAAAGGACAGTTCACCAGTCATGGGCCAAAAAGGGCTGTAATGAGTGGCGTCATTAAAGGGAAAAGGGAACAAGGGAGAAAGTAAATGTTCCCCAGGTTAGCAGAGACACTGAAGTGTAAGAATGTATAAAGTATTTGGAAAACTACTGGGCCAAAGGTGAAGACTTGTTTTATATCTATACCTACACCTACATCTGTGTCTGTGTCTGTATCTATATATCTATCAAAATAGAAAAGGAAAAGTTGGTTTATCAGGAAAACTTCAGTGTAGGGTGTATATGTAAATATATATTATATATAAATAAATAAAAACCTGATATGCATGTTTATGAAAATGTTCTTGGTTTTATGGAAGGGAAATAATTAGAAATACCTGCCTGTCTAGAGTTTACAGCAGCAACACACAGTTAGTGCTATGTGTACTGACAACGAACTCTAGTTACTGGGTTGGGAGGAGACATACAAATTAGTACCATTCTGTCATTGATCTTAATGAGTTATTAGCCAGAGAAGGAGGATATGCCCTGAACACAAATGAAAATAAAGCAGAGGATCATATGGTTCTTGTCTCTTCTCTTATTAATGTGTTCTATTACATTGATTGATTTGCGAATGTTGAACCACCCTTGCATCCCAGGAATAAATCCCACCTGGTTGTGATGGATAATCCTTATAATGTACTATTGGATCCTATTAGCTAGGATCTTGTTGAGAATTTTGGCGTCCATATTCATCAGGGATATTGGTCTGAAATTCTCCTTTTTGGTGGGGTCTTTGCCTTGTTTTGGGATCAAGGTAATTCTGGCCTCATAGAATGAATTTGGAGGTTTTCCTTCTGAAACAGCTTCAGGAGAATAGGTATTATTTCTTCTTTGAATGTTTGGTAGAATTCCCCTGGGAATCCATCAGGTCCTGGACTCTTGTTTTTGGGAGGTTTTTGATCACTGCTTCAATTTCGTTCCTGGTTATTGGTCTATTCAGATTGTCAATTTCTTCCTGTTTCAGTCTTGGTAGTTTATAGGTTTCCAGGAAGGCATCCATTTCTTCCAGGTTGCTTAATTTATTGGCATATAGTTGTTGATAATAATTTCTAATTGTTTCTATTTCCTTGGTATTAGTCATGTTCTCTCCCCTTTCATTCAGAATTTTATTAATGTGGGTCCTTTCTCTTTTCTTTTGGATAAGTCTGGCCAGTGGTTTATGGATCTTATTAATTCTTTCGAAGAACCAGCTTCTAGTTTCATTGATCTGCTCTACTGTATTTCTGGTTTCTAATTCATTGATCTCTGCTCTAATCTTAATTATTTCTCTTCTCCTGCATGGCGTAGGCTTTATTTGTTGTTCTTTCTCCAGTTCTTTAAGGTGTAAGGTTAGTTTGTGGAAGGAGCCAAGATGCCCTTCAACAGACGAATGGATAAAGAAGATGTGGTCCATATATACAATGGAATATTACTCAGCCGGTCAGAAAGGATGAATACCCATCATTTGCTTCAACATAGATGGGACTGGAGGAGACTATGCTAAGTGGGATAAGCCAAGCAGAGAAAGACAATTATCATATGGTTTCACTTATTTGTGGAACATAAGGAATAGCATGGAGGACATTAGGAGAAGGAAGGGAGAAATGAAGGGGGGGAAATCGGAGGGGGAGATGAACCATGAGATACTATGGACTACGGGAAACAAACTGAGGGTTTCAGAAGGGAGGGGGTTGTGGGGATAGGTTAGCCCAGTGATGGGTATTAAGGAGGGCATGTATTGCATGGAGTACTGGGTGTTAAACGCAAACAATGGATCATGGAACACTACATCAAAAACTGATGATGTACTGTATGGTGATTAATGTAACATAATAAAAAAAAATGAAAATAAAGCAGAATGAGAAAAATACCATAAGTAAAGCCCCAAATCATAAAACTAAAATATATATGTATGTATATATATGAAGAGGCCCAAATGTGGAAGAAAGTGTATGAAGTTAGAATATATGTTAAAGATGATTCTTGAAAGATGGGCAGAATTTCAACAGATAAAGGTGGAATGGAGAAAAGGCAGGTAAGGCAAAGTCATCTTAGGAGTTGTGATTATGTATATGGATTACATGGACATATTTTAAATTGACTTACAGATGTTGGCATTGTTATCAGTCATGTTATCAGTCCAAACCAATGGCAGACCCAAGGGTTTAACTCAGGGCCACTTAATAAAGGTGCTGTTTACAGGCAAATGGGCAGAGTTAACAGAATCAAAAAGAATAATGAGACACCCAGGGACTGGCAATGGTAGGAGGCTGTCACTGCCTGGGTCTGTTGGGGTAGGGGAGGGGTGAAGGGATTGAGGGCTGGAGATAGCTCAGAAAAGTATGAAAGGAACTGCCTCACTTGGTGCTGTCAGAACAACAGTGATCTCGGGATGGGTCATGTCCTAAGTACCTCATCCACCCCAAATTCCTTCTCTTTCCACTCTCCGATCTTCTGCTGGTGCCTCCAACAGAAGTTCAGTGGGGAAGCAGAGGGCCACAGTGACTCCAGGGGTGTCACCTCCTGGGAGGCACCCTGAGAAGGGAGGAGAACAGATCTAAGCTGGCAGATAACCAACACAGATACATAACATACTCTACTCATGTCAGCTTGATACTGAAGGGTCATTATAGAACTGTTTACATCAGAGAAGAATTCAGCAAAAGGTAGCCTCATATCTGATATCATTCAAAGGGATTTTATTACTGAAGTTACCAGAAATAACCTCTTTTAAGTCTAATTTGTATTCTAATGAAGCTATAACAAGGTTCACTAAAAAAAAAAAAAATTGTGATGATGCTTCACTAAGTTTTATTAAAGAAGGGGATATTTTATTATCTAAGACCCTGGCCCTTCATTTCATCTGGGTATTTGCACAGAGAGAACAAAGATCTTCTAGGAGATCATAGCTGGAGACATTTTCCTAGTTTCAAAGCTGATTCTTTTCCCTTCAGACCTGTTTTTCTCTTTAGGCAATTAAAAATCTCCCAGAGCTCTGTAATATCTTCTACTGCTCCTGAAAAAGGACTGAGGCAGAGGTAAAATGAGCTCAGCTGGATGGGCCCACCCTGTTCTGGTTCCTAAATGCCACTGGGAATGAATGCTTTAAATTGCACATCCCATTTGCATCTCTCTGTTTACTTTTCTTAATCTCCTCAAGAATCCCTGCTTTATGAAGAACACGTTGTTTCTTTAGCAGGGATTTCCAGATAAACAATTTAAAGGTCTCTCTTTTTAAAAAACTCTACAAAATAAACATATGAATGAATAAATTGAAAACAAATAAATAAATATCTAGTAGCTTAATCCCAGTCCATCCAAGAATGTTTTCTCCCACATACCTGTTTAAGGCACAGATTCAAGAAAATTTAAACTGTTCTGACTCATATTCCTTTGATTTAATCAGTGTTGACATTAAATTGCATAGGTTTGAAATTTGTCTTGAAACAGATGCATTTCTCCCTAGTTTCTTTCTTTTTCCCTTTTTTTCTGGAGAATGGAAGCTCATAAAAGTGTTGCAATCATTCATCTTCATCAACTCTTCATCACTGCCCTTCCGCATTAGTTCGGTAATTTGCCGCTCCAGCAAATTACCGCAAACTGAGTGGTTTAAAACAATAGGAACATATTCTCTCACAGTTCTGTTGTCTGAAAGTCCAGAATCAAGGTGTAGGTGGGCCATGCTCCCTCTGGTGGCTTTAGGGAAGAATCTCTTCTTGACTCTTCTAGCTTCCGGTGGCTCCATACAACCCTTGGTTTGGGGCTGCGGGGCTCCAGTGTCTGTCTCAGTCTTCACTCTGTGTCCTTCCCACTTTTTATAAGGATACTAGTCATTGGATTTAGGGCATACCTGATTCTAGTAGGATCTCACCTTGATCCCTAACTAATTATATCTGGAAAGACCTTATTTCCAAACAGGTCACTATACTGAATCAAGTTCCTCCCAAAATTCATGTCTACTGGAAATGCAGGATGTGACTTCATTTGGAAATAGAGTCTTTGCAGATGTAATTAGTTAACATGAGGTCATACTAGATTAATGCACGCTCTAAATCCAATGACTGGTATCTTTATTAGAAGGGGATGGTACCCTGAGAGAAGAAGGCATGTGAAATAGGAGAGAGTGGGGTAATGCAGCTATAAAGCAAGGAATATGAAGGGTTGTTGGGAGCCAGTAGAATCTAGGAAGAGACAAGAAAGGATTCTTCTCAAGAATCTGCAGAGAGTATGGCCCTGCTAATACCTGGATTTTGGATTTCTGGGCTATAGAACTATGAGGAAATAAATGTCTGTTCTTTTAAACCAATGAGTTTGTGGTAATATGTTATGATGGCCCCAGAAAACTAATAGTCTCATTCTGGCTTTCCAGGTAGACATGAATTTTGGGGGGCACTATTTAATCCACTATCCTCCCTTCCCCTACTCCTCTTCTTTGCCAGTTTTAAAACATTTACTGAATGCCTACTGTTGCCAAGCACTGTGTCAAGTGAAGTGCCTGAAAAAATAAAATAAACACAGGCCCTGCCTTCAAGGGGATCACAGTCTAATGGGGGGAAGAAAGACATTTGAAGGGAACTATTACTCTACCAAGTGCTATGATAGGGTGGAATGCAGAGAGGTATGGAAGAATGCAGGAATGCTATCACATCAGGAGTGTTGGGGTGTGTGGTGTGCATGCACACACACATGCGTTTAGGAGGACTCTTGGAAGAAATGACACTGTAACCAGTATCTAAACTGAGATCTAAAGGATGAATCCTAGTCAAGGAAACCAGGAAGCCAGAGCAGAGTATGCATTTTAGGGGTTTAGGAGAGCCACTGGTAGAGGACAGGTGGGGACTTGGCTGAGGTCACACCCTGCTTAGGACAATTTCAGGATTCAGTGCAGGTGCCCTGATTCCAAAGCCATGTTGCTGGTGAAGGAGACCCTGGGTCACATCTATAGCTGGGCAAGGCAAGGGCAAGCAGAGACCGACAGGCTTAGTCTGAGTGAGGAAAAGGGGGTCTTAGGACATCTTGAGTTAAGGTGAAGAAAGGGAGCTGCCCAATGTAAAATAGCAACACTTTTCATTAGTGATTAATTCACCCAGCTTAAAAAGCATTTTTATGTGAATGAGCTTCTTCTTTGGCCCTTAAGACAACCTCACGGTGAGATGTGTTGGCCAGTGTTGTTCTACCTATTATATAAATGGGGAACAAGGGACTAAGGGAGGGTGCAGAGCAGGGACTGGATTTGATTTGATAAGGTAAGGATAAGAAGAATTCTCAAGGTTTTTGAGAAACCATTCCTTTGGGGTCAATCATAAATTTAATTTACCCAATTGTATAAACAGCCTCACTATCTAAAAAATGTGACCTAGGACACTTTGTGTTTTAGTGGAGCAAAGGAGAATCATGAGAAAGCTCATCCCTTCCTTGTGAAGATGTGGTATTATTTCACAACCGTGGTAATACCAATTGACTAGTCTGCTCTCAGCCCTTGTCCTTGGGCTGGTAAATCTTTCCTCAGAAGAGAAATTATGCACTCATAGCTTGAGGGTATCTCAACAGCAGTCTCCCAGTGTTTTTTCTTTAAACATTGATTTTTGGTCATTTCCCTACACTTCTTTCCACTCTTTTGCAGTAAGGATCATCTTTCTTTCAGAGGAGCCAAGGAATGGACCTGGGGGAGGGCGTTGAATGAACAGCTGCTCTGAAGGACTATGTCTTGTTAACTTCCTGGATTTCCTGTCTGAGGCTTCCATATTGTAATTTGTTGATTTACTGGAATTTTTCAGAGAAAGAAAGAGTTGTATTCCTCTATGACAAGATCCACTTATGTCAACATTTGATTTAGCAGTGTTTTTATAAACCAAGGTTGTAGACAATCCACAAACTCAATCAATTTTTAAAAGATCATTGCACCAGAGGTGACCTTCCTTAGAAATTATTTTCCGGAACTCTCTGTCTAGACTGGTGAATCCCTAAATCTTCTAGGCAGAACCAGCTACGTAATTTTCAGGACCCAGTGCAAAATGAAAACGCAGGGGCCTGTTGTTCAAAAATTATTAAGAATTTCAGGTCAGTGACATCAGAACATTAAATCAAGTTCAGGGGCCCTTCTGAGTGTGGGCTGATGAATCTGGCCCTGCTTCCAGGATGATCACCCAGGGTAAAGTGGTAGAGTGGAGGGTACAGGTGGGAGTAGGTAAGTCAAAGATGCTGAAGGCTACCTAGAAGGAAGAAGAAAAGAATAAGGCAAAAAAAAAAAAATACAGGTAAATAAAGGGATGGGGGAAGACAGACACTCAAAAGAGACGGAGAAGGAAGTGCAACTGCAAGATGGTATGGGAGAGAAGGAGAGGGATTGGGCTAGATCGTCTGGGTGCAGTTTGTCCCGCATATTGCCTCAAAGTCATTGCCTTTGGTTTATCTTTCCTGAGGATCCTTGCACCATCTCCCAACCTGAGTATCACTTTCTCTTCCATAAAGAGTCAGTGCAGAGTTCCTCAACTCATGGAGACCTTTCTTGAATTCCTGGGCTGAGTGTGGGAGAGCAAGATGCTTTCAAGGCATTGCAGATAAGTCAGTATTTGCACTTTGACTTTCAGTTATGCCTGTACTTAGACTTCTCCTCTTCTCCACACTTCCACCCTCAGACTTAGTGCATTCTGACTGCCTGTCTGCTGGAAGGCTTCGTGCTTCTCTGGGCTGGAAGGATGATTCTGGAAAACAGAACTTACCTTGGTTATAGTTCTTATCAACTGATGAGAAACTCCCATCAGGTCAGGCTGTGTGTCCGTGTTTTTCACTGCTCTAGCTCCAGTGCCTAGCAGCATTGTGCTGGGTACATAGTAGGCATTCAGTTAAGTATCTCTTTGTGCATGATCGAACACTTCAGATTATTATTGTTGGCTTACTCATAT
The DNA here is from genome assembly GCF_029215605.1 of Mirounga angustirostris. Classification (NCBI taxonomy): domain Eukaryota; kingdom Metazoa; phylum Chordata; class Mammalia; order Carnivora; family Phocidae; genus Mirounga; species Mirounga angustirostris. The sequence continues at coordinate 44,299,697 of NW_026991720.1, forward strand.
ATTTACACTCTAGACTTTGAGTTTTTCCCTGTAATGGTGACTATATCTTGTTTCTCTCCAAATTTACAGTGCATGAATGAATGAATGATTGATGAATTCACTGATGAGGGCCACCAGAATGTGTGAAGGAAAAACAAGGCAGAAGGTGTGGAGGGGAGAGGTGTTCCTAGGAACAGTGATTCTCAAACTTGGCTGCACATTAGGAACACCTAAGTAGCTTTTAAGAATCCCAGTGCTCAGGCTGTACCCCAGAACTCTTAAATAAGAATCTCATGCATCACAATTTTTAAAAACCTCCCAGGTGATTCAAACATGAAGTCAAATTTGGGAACTGCTGGTGTTGACAATGCCTCTGATCTCTTCAGGGAGGAAGAGGCTAAAACTTCATCTGTTCACATTGTTGTAAAGTTTGGATGAGCCAACATGTACAAAACACTTTTCACAATGTCTGGTATTCAATAACCAGCATGTTACTCTTTTACATTCAGTAAAGGCTGAATGTGCATTCAGGCTCTTCTATGTATATGCACACATTTCTTCTTGCCCTGGTAGATAAGTGTTATCTCCCTATAGGCAAAACAACAAAGCTCAGAAAGGTTTAATAACTTGCCCAAAGTTTCCTGGCTGGGTGGTGCCCACATCCATTTTTAATGGTCTTTCTGTGACAGATACTACCATTGAGAGGTTGATAATCCTCAATTTATGTTTTTATAGAGGGTTTTGGGTAACTTGGTTTTTAAAGCCCTTGTATATGCACGGAATACTTTCTTCAACTAAATTTGGTTGGGTTAGCCACTCACTGAAGATTCATCTGCTTGTTGAAGATTTGTTTGCAAAGCATAAGCAGGCCTCTTCTTTCTTTTTAACTCTCTGTATAGTTTGTTTACTAATTCTATATAGTTTGGCCACTAATTTCTAAAACAATTTTCTGTATGTTTTGGTCATGAATTCCTGCCAGTGTTATTTCTTTAGAACCAACTATAGCCAGCTGGTATGGCCATGTGCTGAGGGCTGAAGGTTGCCAGAAAGGAGTGGGCAAAACAGAAAGAAGAAAATGGAAAAAAAAAAAAATCCCAGAATAGGGATTGTTGAATCAGCCAAAAGGGAAGGTAGTGTATCTGAGAGGTGGGATGGGAGAGAAGGAAGGGGAAGAGGGAGGTGCGTGGAGAATAAGGTCTGGTACCCATGGTAACTCAGAGAAGTTCTTTGCACCTCTGCCAAGAGTTGCTCATTTTTTTTCTTAGTTGGTTTTACAAACAAAATAAATAAGGTGTTAGAATTATAAAATTATAAATCAGAGGGTTATTTTTTTTACCCATTCAATAAATATTTAATAGCCTAACAGGAAAAAAGATAAAAAACGAAAATTTTATAATAGAGGGGTAGTTGTGTGGCTCAGTCGGTTAAGCAGACGCTCAGGTCCTGATCCCAGGATCCTGGGATCCAGCCCTGTGTCGGGCTCTCTGCTCAGTGGGGAGCTTGCTTCTCCCCCTGCTTGTGCTCTCTCTCTGTCAAATAAATAAATAAAATCTTTAAAAAATATATAATAGAGATTGGGGCACCTGGATGGTTCAGTCGGTTAAGCGTCCGACTCTTGATTTTGGCTCAGGTCATGATCTCAGCGTCATGAGACCAAGCCCTGCATTGGGCTCTGTGATGGGTGTGGATCCAGCTTAAGATTCTCTCTCATCCTCTGTCCACCCCTGTTCTCAAAAAAAAAAAACCTGATAGATCGATAATAGGGACTGAGGCAGTAAATATTTTATATACGTGAGATTACAACTCGGGGAAAAAATAAAAACTTTATATCCAAAAAAACCCAAAACATATCAAACAAAAGTTTTAAAAATCAGAAATTCAATTGGTATCGTAGATTTTTACATACACATACTTCTCCCACTCTTTGAAAGGTGAAATAGATATTAAAGAGATACTAATTTTTCTAAAAAATCTAATTAAGAAAGAAATAGAAATACAAAGAGAGTGTGCACATACTTTTTAAAAGCAATAGAGACTATATCTCATGTTGAAGCATCCATAAGACTTGATTACATTTTATGAAGTATTTTTTTTTAAAGATTTTATTTATTTGAGAGAGAGAGATTGACAGAGAGAGAGAGAGAAAGAGCACAAGAAGGGGGAGGGTCAGAGGGAGAAGCAGGCTCCCTGCTGAGCAGGGAGCCCGATGCGGGACTCAATCCTGGGACTCCGGGATCATGACCTGAGCCGAAGGCAGTCGCTCGACCAACTGAGCCACCCAGGCGCCCTGACATTTTATCAAGCATTTCATTAATTATCTAAAAGTTAACTCAGAGGCCTTTCTAATGTTTAAATTAACTCTCATGTGTAGTGGAAGAAATAAGGAGGCATTTGTATGATGCTAAGGGACATAAGTTCTGAGCAGTAGGCAGCATTGTTTTTCCCTGTAAACCATGGCCCCTTTTGATTCTCATTTCATTTTTTTCAGGAGGACTAGTTTCACTTTCTAGTAACAACAAAATATTTTGGGTTGTCAGCTGTGATAGTAAATGGAATTCATGTTCCAGGGCATTTGCTTTTGTACTATCTTTTTTTTTTTTAGAGGAGGGGAGGGAAGAAAGGGGTAGAGGGAAAGGGAGAGAGAGAATCTTAAGCAGGGTCCATGCCTACTGTGGAGCCTGAAGCAGTGCTAGATCTCACTACCCTGAGATCAGGACCTGAGCTGAAATCAAGAGTTGGACGTTTAACCTACTGAGCCAACCAGACACCATAACTTCTGTACTGTCTTCTGTGGTGTGTTAGAGAGTCATCCATAAATTGGTTTTAACTGAGGCTCTTTCTATATCTCCATTCTCCTGAACACTCTCCACCCTGGCCCTCATTTCCTTTCTCTTGTATAGAAGCTTCCATAAGACTCTTTTTGATTATTCATCATTTTGGGAAATTTAAATTCACTAAGGAGTATGTAGTTGTTAGAATGTTCATCATACCTGTCTTTGAGTCCATGTAACTAGGAGCAATTGGGAGATTTTTCTGTCATTGCTTAGCCCTGGGGCAGTTAGTACTCTGACTTAAAAACAGTGTGGCAAGGACAGTTACACGAAGAGGGGAACGGGTTTAGAATATTTTATTTGCTATTCTAGTATATGTCAATATGACATGATCTGCAAAAGGAAGTTTCTCTAAAGAGCTGAACTCTACACCACTCACATTTTGTTCATTCAGAAGAGGTATGAAGCAGTGTGGATTTCCATTTCCTTAGGTGGTAGATTTTTTATGAATTCTTTGGGGGTAGGGATATGTATGAAATGATTGATTTGTGTGAATATGCCCCAAATTTATACAAATTTGTCAAAGTCTAAGTGTTTTAAAAGTATCTTATGAATTACTTTTTTCTATTTTACTTTTTATTTCCAACTATTGATTTTGAAATTTTCTTTAAACATAAAGGAAAGTTAAAAGATCAGTGTAATGAACATTCTTATACCCACCACCTAGATTCAACAACTGTCACAATTAGTTGGTTCTTGATTTCAATTAGGCAGTTTGTGTGTGTGTGTTATTCTCAGGCCAATTTCAAAATCTGTTGGTTTTGGCTTATACTCAAAATTATCCAAACTAAGAGGGACCATGGACTTCTGCCTATATGCATGGAAAAAAAAAATAAGTGTGGAACCTTCTATAAATAGTATCTTCAATGTCAGGAATTTGTTACACCTATTGATTCCAGTGAGTATTCCTATTTTCTGTAAATTTTATTCATTGTAATCCTTTCATCTTTTTTGTGTAGGTTACTGAGAGTTGACCATTATGCCTTGCTGAACACAGGGTTTTGACATTAAATTCCTGGTTGGTAACTTACCATAACCACTCCCAGGAAAAAAGTCAGATTCATGTCATATGGAACTGTTCTTCATTCTTTTGAATTCATACTGATGTGCTTGTTGACAAAGAGAGAAATGTTTGAAAAGCAGGAACCTCAGTGTGACCTCTGTTGGAAGGGCTGCTTGTCCAGGGCACCAGGATGGAATGGCTGCCATGTCAGAGGTCAAGTTGAGAGCCATTTCCAAGGTTGCTTTTGGTTCCTTAGAGGAGACACTTAACCTCCACATAACTCTGTTTGGATATTTTCAAGTAGAAAGAATAATGTTCTGCTCTGTACTTCAGGTGGAACATCAGGCAAAACAATGAATGAATTGTGTTGTATAGCTTAGAAGGGGGTCATCTAAGGTAACATAGTAGGCTGTTTTTAAGGCACTGACAAAAAATATGATATATATGAGAATGATTGTTTTAGTAGAGCACCTAGAACAAAGTCTCACACATGAAATGTACTCAGAAAATGTTCTATTCTCGTCCTGCTTCCAAGGCATCAATTTCATCTGTAAGATAGGAAACTTTCTTTTTTTCGGTCTCATTTTTAAGTCTCAGATATAAAACTTTCTAAATTGCTTTGACATCATCAAAAGATAAAATATATGCAGTTAACACTTTCGCTGTTATCTCCCCTTTTATGTGTATTGACACATACGACTATATATAGTAGTCTCTGTGTGTCATCTACTTAAGCTAAGAAAGTAGGCATGAATGTCTAGAAAAAGTGCTTATAGGCAGATATACTTTTAAAACTAAAGCACTGATAAAACGTTGTCACTTGAGGTAGTGCGGTAAAGTGTAGATCATAGTCTGTAAGTCTTTATTCTTTAGTAAAAGTACTATTGATCAAAATCCAGAGAAGCTTGCTTTAGATTCATCATTATTAAGACATTTGAGTATGAAGCAAATTAATTTAATTTGAATTTTTCTTAGCAAAGATTTTTATAATTAAAGTATGTGAAATGGACCAATTAAAGACAAGTGATATGTTATATTGTTAAAACTTACTTATAACCTTATCTACCAAATCTAAATTACCCATAAATCCATAGGTTTTTAAATGCACAAAAGCAGGACTTAAGATTTAAAAATTTTTCTGAACTCTTTGGCCCCCTGTTTATATAGGTGATATTGTAATGTCAGTATTCTTGGCTGTAGTTTGACATAACTTACTGTAAAGTTGCATTATTATATATGCAAAGGTGGTATATAGTTGCAAAAATAACTTAAAATTCAGTTTGACATTTAATGGTCTCATAGAGCAGAAGAAAAGACTTTAGGAAAGTATAATGCCCTCCCTGCAGCTGTCCACATCCTAATCCCTGAAATCTGTGAATACTTTACGAACATGGTTAAATTAAGGATCTTGAGATGGGAATATTATCCTGGATTATCCAGTGGGCCAAATGTAGTCACAAGGCTACTCATACAAGGGAGGCAGAATGTCAGACATCAGGAGAGATCTGAAGATGCCACACTGGCTGGCTTTAGAATGGAGAAGGGGTCATAAGTCATGGAATGTAGGCAGTTTCCGGAAGATGGAACAGACAAGGAAATGAACTCTCAACTAGAGCCACCAGGAATATAACCCTGCTGATGTCTTGATTTTAGGCCAGTGAAACCTGTATTACACTTCTGAACTCCAGACCTGCAAGATAAGGAATTTGTGTTGTTTTAAGCCACTAAATTTGTGGTAATTTGTTACAGCAGCAATAGGAAACTAATACAGTCAGGAAGTAAGCTGGTCATAGGTATAAATGTTTTTTGTCCAGGAAGCTGAAGGTGAAAACCTGCTTGTGGCTCATTTCATAGAGTATCAACGCAAAGGTCTTATGAAATATAGAAAAAACTAATAATCTTACTACCCAGGATTTACTGAAGCCTTGGATTTCATCATCTAGGAGGCATTAGACAAATTCAAAGTGCTTTTATCAAGATTAGTCATCATAATTATATTAGTAGGTGGAAATTAAGCCAGAATTTACATCATTCTGCACAGGATAAAGCTTTAATTTCCATACTTTCAAAAATCAAATATTATTTCTCAAAAATAATTACTTCCTGAAATCTTAATCCTTGATACTTATGGATTCACTTTGTATCTGTGACTCACCTGAAACTTTGTGATGAAGTGGATCTGCTCAGCTTTGTGCCAGGGGTACCAGCAAAATGCTAGATTGAATTGCTAGAAGAAGCCAGTGTCTGGCTGGCTGGAAGCCTCATCATCTGCAGAGGAGAGGAGAGCTGACAGCTGTGGGATACTTCCTGAAGTCTGAGCTGGTGTGACGAAGGCTACTTTTTCTTAAAGGAGCTCTCTCCTGGAACATTTACTTAGGCCTCCATCTCCCCATGGTGATTTTTATGTTGTTTCTCCCCTACTGTCAGGATAAGGTGAGTTCTTTGAGGTCTTATTATTTAAAGAGTGTTGGTACTACCTGTCACCTGTCAGGAAGATGGAGACCAACATCTGCTCTAGTTGTTGACCTGTGGCAAAATAATTATATAGTACGTGGGTGCAGTCAATTCTGCAGCTTGTATTTCTTCTTGGCTGCTGTTTGGATTAATAACGTAATTCTTTGTATTTTTCTAGTAGCTTTCAAATGGAGATCTCAAAGGAAAGCATGCACATGTTTTTTTTTATGCACTTTCAGGAAGCCGTAGCAGGAGGCTAATGAGCATGAGAACTGTCTTATTAATACATGTGGCTTATACATGTGGACTCTGGAGCCAGGCTGCCTAGGTTTGAATCACGGCTCTGCCACTTATGGGCTGGGTGACCTTGAGCAAGTTACATTACTTCTCTATGTGTCTGTTTCCCAGAGGGGGATAAGGGCACTTTCTTTCTCATAAGATTGTTTGAGGATTAGATGAGTTGCTATGTGAAAAGCACCTAGAGTAGTAACTAGCACTTAAAAAAAAAATAATTACTATTGCTTACTTGAATTATTTAATCTCTATAACCTCCATATAATGAGTTAGGGACTATTTTTCTTCCATTTTACAGATGGAAACCAGCACACAGTAAGTGAAAGAAGCTAAGATGTGAAACTTTGTTGAACTTCAGAGCAGTACTCTTAACTGCCAATCTATGCTGCCTCATCTACTTCTTTATTCTCATACAATTACTCATGATAGTGAAGGCCCATCATTTTTGAGTGCTATTCTGATTAATGGATTAAGGACTCTAAGGTTTGATTTATTAAAGATCCCTGCCATGACTCCTGCAGTTGGGAAGGTGAATGCTCAGCATATTCTCCTACACAAGATTCATTATCTTTACCTGAGGATTTATTATCCCCATCTAGTCTTATAAGCAGATATGACTGGGTGTGCAGCATGAGTTGAACACATATATTCCAAAAGCAATTTTGGGAATGAGATTTCATAATGTGGAAATACACCCAATCTTTCTGAATGCAATGAAACCACTGAATGAAAATAAAGAAACAGTTTGGTTTTAAAGAACCTCACAGACCATTGACTCCTCTAGGAACACATGGATGGATGATATGAGTATGTCTTTGAAGGAGTAGGATATCATTCATTTCTCCCAGCGATTTCTGTTAAAAAGTGGAGTTCTAACACAGTCTCACTATCCCCAGGATCAGATTACTGGTTAAGAAAACATTCCAGAGGGGCGCCTGGGTGGCTCAGTTGGTTGGGCGACTGCCTTCGGCTCAGGTCATGATCCTGGAGTCCCTGAATCGAGTCCCACATCGGGCTCCCTGCTCGGCAGGGAGTCTGCTTCTCCCTCTCCCGCTCCCCGTTTGTGTTCCCTCTCTTGCTGTGTCTTTCTCTGTCAAATAAATAAATAAAATCTTTAAAAAAAAAAAAAAAGAAAACATTCCAGATTTTCTTCCTTTTTTAAGGCAGAACAATATTTCATTGTATGTACATAGCACATTTTTTAAATTGAAGTATAATTAACATACAGTGTTATATTAGTTTCAGGTATGTAATACAATGATTCAACAATTCTATAAATGGAACTCAGTGCTCCTCAAGATAAGTGTACTCTTAATCCCCTTTATCTATTCCATTCATCCCCCACCCACCTCCCCTCTGGCAATCACCAGTTTGTTCTCTGTATTTAAGAGTGGTTTCTTTGCTTGTTTGTTTATCTCTTTTTTCTTTCTTTCCTTTTTGTTTCTCTCTTTTTTCTTTGTTCATTTGTTTTGTTTATTAAATTCCGCATTTGAGTGAAATAATGGTATTAGTCTTTTTCTGACTGACTTATTTCACTTAGCATTATACCCTCTAGATCCATCCATGTTGTTACAAATGGCAAGATCTCATTCTTTTTTGTGGCTGAGTAATATTCTAACATATCTTCTTTATCCATTCCTTTATGGATGGACACTTGGGCTGCTTCTGTATCTTGGCTATTGTAAATAATGCTGCAGTAAACAGAAATGCATATATCTCTTTGAACTAGTGTATTCATTTTATCTGGATAAATTCTCAGTAGTGGAATTAGTGGATCATAAAATTTTATTTTTAATTTTTTGAGGAATCTCCATACTCTTTTTTACAGTGGCTGTACCAATTTGTATTCTCACCGACAGTACTTGACGGTTCTTTTTCCTCCACATCCTTACCAATACTTATTATTTCTTGTGGTTTTTATTTTAGCCATTCTGACAGGTATGAAGTGATATCTCATTGTGGTTTTGATTTTCATTTCCCTGATGATGAGTGATGTTGAGCATCTTTTCATGTGTCTGTGGGCCATCTATATGTCTTCTTTGGGAAAATGTCTATTCAGTTTTTCTGCCCATTTTTAAATTGGATTATTTGTTCTTTTGATGTTGAGTTGTATAAGTTCTTTATGTATTTTATGTGTTACCCCCTTATCAGATATATCATTTGCAAATATCTTCTCCCATTCAATAGACTGCCTTTTTGTCTTGTTGATGGTTTCCTTCACTGTACAAAAGATTTTTAGCTTGGTATCATCCCAATAGTTTAATTTTGCTTTCATTGTTCTTGCCTGAGGTGACATATCTAGAAAAATGTTTCTGTGGCCAATGTCAAAAGAAATTACTGCCTATGTTTTCTTCTAGGAGTTTTATGGTTTCAGGTCTCATGTGCAGGTCTTTATAGTCTGTTTTGAGTTTATTTTTGTGTATGGTGTAAGAAAGTGGTCTAGTTTCATTCTTTTGCATGTAGCTATCCAGTTTTCCCAGCACCATTTGTTGAAGAGACTGTCTTTTCCTCATTATATATTTTTGCCTCCTTGCTATCTATTCTGTTCTATTGATTTATATCTTTTTTTTTGCCAATACTGTACTATTTTGATGACTATAGCTCTGTAGTATATCTTGAAATCTGGGAATGTGGTATCTCCAGCTTTATTCGTCTTTCTCAAGATTGCTTTGGCTATTTGTATACCATATTTTCTTTATCCATTGATGGACACTTGGGTTGCTTCCACATCTTGGGTATTGTGAGTAGTGGTACATTGAACATGGAAGTGCTTGTATCTCTTCCAAATCCAGATTTCAGTTCTTTTTAATATATGCCTATAAGTGGGATTGCTGGACTACATGGTAGTCTAATTTTAATTTTTTGAGGAATCTGCAGTGGCTACACCATTTTACATTTCCACCAATAGTGTGCAAGGTTCAAAATCAGCCATGCAAGATGAAAAAATTCTAGAAATCTGCCATGCAACATTGTGCTTATGGTCAATGATAATATACTGCACACTTGAAATTTGTTAAGAGGGTAAAGCTCATGTTACATCATATATATAATATATATTTATATTAATAATATAAATAATAGATATTTTAACCACAGTTTAAACAAAAGGAAAGAAGACACTCTGTTGTCTTGTATTCTAGGGCTGCATCTATAGGCTCCTAAAAAGTCTTGACAGGAGAATCCATTCTCTTTCCACCCTATCTGATAGCCTTTAGCTCAGTCCTTCAGCCCCAGGGTCCAGGCCTTCTACTCTGTCTTGTTCTCTAGCAAAGCTGGGCTTCTAACTGATTTCAGAGTTACAGGACCACCTCTGAGTAACCTGGCCTACTTAGCAAGCACACATTTCTCCCATCCTGACCCAGCTTCCAAAAAAGACCAATTTGGTCTGCCTTAATGTCTGCTTAATGCTTTCTAATTTGACACTAATCTTCTAAACATCTGTACTCAATTTGAGTCTTCTGAAATGTACATTCTCTAAGTACCCATCAGTTAACATTATAATTTTGTGAGGCTCAGATGACAGAATTGGCTCCCTCTCTGCCTAGCTTCCATATGTAGATCTGACTTGGGAAGACTGCTTCCTCACTGGGGGGCCCCTGCAGGGAGACTGCTGAAATCCGTGTTGAAAATATCTGGGCAGATGCTTTTTTCAGCAGAGGCAGGATAGGGTGATGGTACAGAATATGAACTTTGGAGTTAGCCTGGGTTTGAACCCTAGTTCAGCAAATACTGGCTCTATGGTCTCAGGCAATTTATTTAACTCCTCTACATTTCAGTGTCTTCATCTCTAAAGGCGAGATGATGATATTTCTACTTCATTAGCTCTAGGGAGAATTAAGGAAGAAGATGCCAGAAAAGATTTAACCCACGGACTGACTCATAGTAAGCAGACGATTTGGATACTTGTTGTTATTAATCAGTATTGAGTCTTTATCACTATTATTATCCTAATCTTATGTTAAGTGGGTTTATACAGGGTTTATTCATTAATTTATTTTGTAGCTGTTGAGTAACTATTGTTTGCAACCCATTGGGGCCCCACTGGTTAATAAGACAGAGAAGATCTTTTCTCTCAAGGAGCTCATGTTTTAGTGGACAGAGAAAATCAACACACGCATCAAATAAAATGAAATCAGATTGGGCTAAGTGTTATCATGGAAACAATGTCATATGCTAGAGAATAGCTGGGGTCAGATATAGTTTTTATGTAGTTGATGGAGAAGGAAAGAGTAGGAAACAAAGACCCAGTTCATATTTTCAAACAGGAAGCATCATATTCTCTCCTTTTAACAAAGCCGTAAGTTGTTACCTCTTCAAAGGATGTTTTAATTCAGATTAATTTTAAATGCCTTTAACATTTACTAAAAGGAAACACTTTTCCCTGCTACCTTTTATCCTTTTTTTGTATAGGTAATTTCACTTTTGGACAATCTGACTTGGCGCCCCTAGCAGTCCTGTGAGGGTGATATGTGCTACTTCAAAATACGTAACTTTAAATAGCATACTCTGTAGATTACCCCCGTCTCAGCTGTACTGTAATGAAGCAACATCAGTCAATTGCAATGAAGGGTGATTGTTACACAGGGATGACTACTACATTTGGGGTCCATTTGCACCAGATTGTTCTTTTTATTGTTATTATTACTTTCTATCTTCTTTACTCTCTTGCTGCCAGACTTGCTGTTGGCCACTGGTGCCATGCTGAAGGGATCTTAAGGAACATTGCAGGCATCATTTTTTCTCTTAGGTGTTTACCAATCACTGTTCAGTTCTTTTTTTTTTTTTTTTTAAGGCTTTATTTATTTATCTGACAGAGAGAGACACAGTGAGAGCAGGAACACAAGCAGGGGGATTGGGAGAGGGAGAAGCAGGCTTCCCGCGGAGCAGTGAGCCAGACGCGGGGCTCGATCCCAGGACGCTGGGTTCATGACCTGAGCCAGACGCTTAACGACTGAGCCATCCAGGTGCCCCCACTGTTCAGTTCTAAACTCAGATATCCTGGGTCTTTATTGATGCTACTTTACTCTGTAGACTTCGCTTGTAATGTTCCTCATCTTTATCTTAGAACAAATTTACTGTGGATAAAAGTGACCCATTTCTTTTCAAATGTTTTATGTAGATGTTATAAATTTATAGTCAGGATAATCAGCAAATTTGTCCCTTCCCCCAAAGAGGTTTAATAATTTAATTTGATAGATGTTTTCAAAGATTTACTCTGATGTAGGGAGGCCAGTTAAGAGACTACGAGAATTGTCCATATTTGGGACTGGAGTGGCATAGACCAGATTGGTGGCAGTGAGATATACAGATTCAACATGCATTTTGAAGGTAGACTTCCATGCTTGCTGATAGTTTGGTTATGGCTAGAGGGAAAAAGTACTAGTTAGGATGACTTAATTAATATTGAATACTTAATAGAAATTCTGTATCTCCTAAGAGATGTTCATCTTAGATCATTTCATATACTTATCATGAATATAATCATCATTGACCCTGAATCTTTTGTTAACTTGCTGAAATTAAGGACCCCAAAGCATTTCATTTATGCTCCTTTGTAGCATACATTCCACCTGCAGATTACAGGTAACCACCTTCTAGACTGGTTCTTTCATCATTTCATACATCATTTGTTCAACAAATGCTTGAGTGGTTGTTGAATGATTAAGTTTCTTCTTCCTACACTGGATTGCAAACAGAGACTTCCATAATAATTCTTTTACTATGGTAGCATGCAATTATATATTATTTAATTTTCCAGGTTGTATGCTAATTCTTTTTTTTTTAAGATTTTATTTATTTATTTGACAGAGAGAGACACAGTGAGAGAAGGAAAACAAGCAGGGGGAATGGGAGAGGGAGAAGCAGGCTTCCCGCAGAGCAGGGAGCCTGATGTGGGGCTTGATTCCAGGACCCTGGGATCATGACCTGAGCCAAAGGCAGACGCTTAACGACTGAGCCACCCAGGTGCCCCTATGCTAATTCTTAATGTGCTAAAATGTTAATTTTCATGGCCTTAGAACAAACATCATTTATTAGAATAATCTTTACAGATGTGTAGTTTTAAAAGCAGATGGAGATGCTGTGGGATGTGAGACTGAATGCTCATCAGTCTCAGTTATGATGCTTTTTTGGTTGAACTTAGGGTTTGAACTTAGGTCTTTGACTTAGGTTTCTGGCTGCTTTGTTTTGTTTTTTTGATCCATTCTTTACATTGCTGCTAACATAGTTGTTTGACTTGTGTACAGCAGTCTTTATTCTTTTGGCTACTTTCCACAATGGATCACCATCTTGTTAGCCCCTGAGTATCTGTCCATTATCTTTATAGGTCTGAGAAGGAAAGGATTGGTGCTAATTTTGGTAGAATTGCAGATGTCTTTGTCACCTTAAAGAAAAAAAATGTTTATAGACATTGAATGACTGGGTGTCTTGGGGTTACGCAAGAAGACATAGCCAGTTCTACCAAGAGGGTCAGGAAAGCTTCCTAGAATAAGAATTAAGTTGAATTGTGTCTTTGACACCATTTGGTGTTTTTCAGGCAGCTGCGGTGAAGAAGATGGGAAGGCAGAAGGCAAATGAGCAAAGTGAGCAGGTATATGGGGGGTGTAAACCCACCTCAGATCTGCTGGAAACTTCCGGTTATGCAGTAGACAGAAGCTAAGTGGAGTGGTGGGTCAGAGGGCTGGGGAACTTGGGTGGTAAAAAGATAAGATGTGAGATAAGCAGGAGCCTTATCAAGGAATGCTTTCATGAACTTGGGCCTTTATTCCAAGGGCAGTGGGGAGATTTTTTAAAAACAGCTTTATTGAGGTATAACTTACATATCATAAAACTCATCTACGTGTACAGTTTGGTCATTTTTAGTCAATTTACAGAGTTGTGCTACCATCACCACAACAGTTTTAGAAAAATTCCATCACCTCCTTTCATGCCCCTCTGTGGTCAGTTCCCACTCTGCAGACTTAAGAAGGCATTAGTTTGGCATTTCATTCAAGAATTCTAGGAGTGAGGTGGGGATTTGAAGGAGATAAGCCCAGAGTCTGGGTCTCTCTCCTTCCCTTTATTTCTCCCTTTTGTCCATCAAGCTTGCATTTATTGGCACTTAGCACGTCCCAGTATATCCCAGTGGCCTCCTCCAGTCCCAGAGTAAATGTCACTCTTAAACAGTGCTGTCGCCTATGGTTTAGGGTGACAAAACACTTCAGTTTCCTTTTGGTTTACAGGAAACTGCATTTCTGGAAATAGTTACATATTAGAACAATAAGATAATATTGGCCTGGCAGTCCTAAAAAGGACAGTTTTATCTTGAGACCTATACTATTTTCAAATTTGCAAAAGATTTTCATTGTTCAGTGTACCTGTGTTGTTTAGCTGTCTAATTTCTTTGTGTGTGTGTTTTTCCCTTTTAATTAATAGAATAGTGAAGAGATCTGCTTTTCATATTTGACAGTGTATCTGTCTTAATAAAAATCATTGAGCACACTGGTAGGATTTAAAAAATCACAGATATGTGATTTTGATGATTCTGGCTGAAAAAAAGTATTGTTTTCACTAAGTACAGCTCCAGATTAGACTCAGTTCTGAACAAAGAGAGTTATTAATATCTAGGCCTGCCTAAGGCATAATGTACAGCCCTAATATATTTTAAAGGAAAAATTTAAAATAAATACATGGAATCAAGTTCTGCGTTATTCCTTTAGTTTTTAAAGACCTTGTTCTTTTTGGTACTTGATTATACTACTACTTCTGTGCATAGTTAAGAGTACATAGTTAAGAGTACAAACTCTCAGACTGCCTGAGTTTGGATCCTCAGCTCTGCCATTTGCTAGCTGTGTGACCCTGGGCAAGTTAATGAGGATAATAACACTTACCTAATAGGATTGTTTTGAGAATTGAATGAGTTAATGTTTGTCAAAGGTCTCATAAGTACCTGACACATTGTAAATGCTATATTGTATTATATTTATAAATATAGATATCTATATATATCTATTTGGCAGAAATCTATTTGCATTTTCTGTATGCAAAGACTTCCCAGTGCATAATATCAATCAACTTTGACTTTTTAAATATTAATCCTATTATATCTTTTTGTCATTAGTTTTCAGAAATTTAATTATGATGTATCTCAGTGTGGATTTCTTTGAGTTTTTCCTGTTTGGGGTTCTCTCAGCTTTTTGAACCCGTAGATATGTCTTTCACCAAATTTGGGAAGTTTTCAGTAATTGCTTCTTTGAATATTGCTGCTTTGAATTGCTTCTGGAACTCTAATGATCTGACTATTAGATATTTTGCTGTTGCTTCACTGGTGTTTCACTATTGTCCTGTCTTCAAGATCACTTATCTTTTTCCTCTGTCTTATTCATTCTGCCATGAGTGAACTGAATACTTCCAGAGAGTTATTAACTTCAGTTATTGCATTTTAAGTTATGTAATTTCCACTGGGTTCTTTTATATCTTTATTTTTTTTCATGAGATTTTCTATTTTTTATTTGTTTCAAAGGTATTTGTAATTCCTTTATTAAATTAAAAAATGAAGCATTTCTCTGCTGGCTACTTTAAAATCCTTGTCGGAATTCAAACACCTGATTCATTTCAGTGTCGGCCTCTGTTGATTGTCTTTTTTCATTCAAGTTGTGATTTTCCTGATTCTTGGTATGGTCTGTGATTTTTAAAATTGTGTCCTGGAACCTTTGAATATTATGTTAGGAGATTCTGGATTCTATTTTAGCAGACAATTGCTAGTTTAGATTTAGAATTGCAGTTGGACTTATTTTGCACACGATAATAAGAATAAGAATTATTCAAACACCTTCTATATTTGTCAGCACTTTCTTGACATTATCATTTCATTTGGTCCCCAAAACAGGTCTGTGAGGTGGCAAAGGCTAGAACTGGCTACAGCATCTCTCCCCGACCCCATCATAGAGGATGACTCTCAAGACCTAGAAAGGGAAAGGGACTTCTGTGCAGTCACACAACGTGCAGGAGCAGGCAGCAGGGCTGGGAATGGAGCTAGGATTTTGATTGTAATCTGGTCCTGGCCCAGTGGGTTCGTTTAGAGTGCCCCTCTTCATCTCCATAGTTCTATAATATTGGATTGTTTGAATCAGAGGATCTGCTTAGGCTGCCATAAAAAAAATACCACACAGACTGGGTGGCTTATATAACAGAAAGTTACTTTCTCATGGTTCTGGAGGCTGGAAGTCTAAGGTGCCAGCAGTATTGGTTTTCTGAGGACTCTCTTCTTGGCTTGTGGATGGCTGCCCTCTTGTTGCCTCTTTTCCTTTTCTTCCCTCTGTGCACATGGCCCTGGTGTCTCTTTGTGTGTTCTACTCTCCTCTTCTTATAAGGACACCAGTCAGTTTGAATTAGGGACCATGTTAACTGCCTCGTTTTAGTCACCTCTATAAAGACCTTATCTCCCCAAAAGGTCACATTCTGAGGTACTGGAGTTGGGATATCAACACACGAATTTCGAAGGGACATGCTTCAGCCCATGATGGGGGTAGGGAGGTTATCACGCACACCTGGATGAATTCTGAACTACTAAACACCACTGTGCTCAACAGTGAAGAGGTGCTGTGCAGAAAAACTGGGAACATTGAAGTTTTGTTATGTTCTTATTTCCTCTTTTTGTCATGAAGTGATTCAACCTAACTTCACTTTGGTCTTGCTTAGCCTCTGTTCTTCCTTCCCTATACTCTTTTCCAATCTAGGGAGCCAGAAGCTCAATGTATGGCCCAGACTGCTGTTGATTAGCTCTGTGACTTTTGCTCATGAGCATCACCTCTGTGGGCCTGAGTTTCTTTAGCTTTGGAAAGGTAGGGGCTAAATGAACTCTATGCCCTATACTTCTATTCCAAATAGAAACTATTCCATGATTTTATTGATATCTCCATGCCAAATTTTCTGTTTTTCTCCTTGTGCTCTGGCTTGGTACCACTGCTTAACTTTATCTACTATTCTTACCAAAATATAAATGATTTCTGTCGAAAAGATAAGGGTAAAAGTTAACAAGTGCATTTTAAAAAAATTTTTTTTAAAGATTTTATTTATTTATTTATTTGAGAGAGAGAGAATGAGAGACAGAGAGCATGAGAGGGAAGAGGGCAGAGGGAGAAGCAGACTCCCTGCAGAGCAGGGAGCCCGATGTGGGGCTCGATCCCGGGACTTCAGGATCACGACCTGAGCCGGAGGCAGTCCCTTAACCAACTGAGCCACCCAGGCGCCCAACAAGTGCATTTTAAATCACTAATATACCACTCAGATGAGGATATAACATTTGTTAAATCGTCCATACTGACAACTGTGAACATTTATTGAGCAATGACTATATGCCAGGTATAGTTCCTCCTGTGGTGGCTGATTGCAATGGGTCTGGCATGGGTAATGCAAAGGTAGACAGGAAGGGAAGCTCTATGAAGACAGGGTGGAATCCCATGGTGTGCCTTTTTGAATAATCAACAGAAAATTGATGTCACAGCTGGGATAAGGGCAAGGCAGGGGTCAAGCTTATTGCTCTGGTTGAGACAGCAGGGATACCAAGTGGAGCCATAGGCTGGGTTCTTCAAGTGTATGAAAATCAGGTAGGGTCTGATGGGTGTAGGATGCTCATGACATTTGATGTGGAACAATGAAGGAGGGGTAATTAGATGGCAAAATGAGCAACATTTTGGGACATCCAAGTAGACTCATTTATTCATTCATCCACTCATTTATTCATTTACCCATTTATCAAGTATTTGTTTTTGACTGTGATCTAGGCAATAACCCAAGAGCTAAGTAGGGGTTGGCAACAGGAAAGGTGACTATAAATATAGAGCCATTGTGACAAAAAGGATGAATGGGCCTGGATGAATAGAGTGTGGATGCAAGGTGGCACAGACGAGAAGGAAGTATACCTGAGGCTGCCTCTTTCTTTTTTTTTTAGAAGATGTATTTATTTTTGTCGGGGAGGGGCAGAGGGGGAGGGAGAGAAAGCCTTAGGAGACTCTGCACTGAGCTCAGAGCATGTGGGGCTTCATCTCATGACCCTGAGATCATGACTTGAGCCGAAACCAAGAGTCGGATGCTTAACCAACAGTGCCACCCAGGTGCCCCGAGGCTGCCTCTTTCTTCATGGATCCATTGGACTCCAAAATATTCTTATGGCACTTCTCTCTAAAGGAAGAACTTTTATAAGCCATCACTTAATCCTCAGTGAAATGCCCTAGCATCTGGGGCAAAACCCAGCAGCTGTGTGGCTGTGTGGTGCAGGGTACAGGGCAGGAAATGGGTAAAAGTTCTGTATCCAGCTGACATTGCAGCTGAGAGTTGGGATCGGCAGAACATAGTTACTGAAAATGGCAAGTTGCCAGGTTCTCAGAGCTCATACTCTGTGCTTGCCGTGCCAGCTTGGAGCTTGTTGATGACCAGCAATTGTCAAGACTACTATTTTATTGCTCCATTCCAAAATGGGAAATTTGCAGTGATTCACTAATAATGTGGGGTCACTTATAAAATTGTTTCAAGTCATCAAAACTGATTACAGTCATGTGAAACACTGTGGCACATTACTTTGAGCATTTCATCTAATGTGCCTAAGCTTCACACAGCAAATTGTGCACCAAAACAAAAGCTATAAAAAGATCCGCAGAAACAGCAAAAAGGAAACACTGAAGCAAATACAAATTTGAGTCTTTGAAAACATACAGTACGCCTCTTTTGGATATTGCATCCAATATCCCTTGAGCTTGGAGGGTACAAATAAATGCCCATATAATTACTCTTTAACTGAGTAATTACATGCTTATTCATGCCCCGTGGATTGATTAGCAATTACACTTGGAATTGCTAGGGAAAAAATGAGACCTGCTAAAGTGGCTTCTGTCAAGTCCTAACTGAACATGGTTAAAAATGATGGTTTGCAAAATCGCTCTGGTGGTATTTTGATAATGGTGGTTTCCAGAGTTTGAGGTTTGTGATAAACAGTTTTCAGAAGGACTGAGAAAAACTGTGCTGGCTACAGTTTGGGCATATTTTTCTAAGTTTCTGTGAAGAGTGTTTCTCAGAATAAAGTTAGATTGACATTTCTCAAAAGAAAGTTGAATTGTAGTTGGTACTATGTTCAGTACTGGGTTTGGACCAACCTGTGTAATTGGGGTGGAGCTTTTGAAGAGATGGAGAATGTTTTCAATTATTGTCAAAATAAGTCACCAAATGCGTTTTTTGGTAATTGCCAGCTCTACTTAAATAATGCTCCTCTCCCTTCTAAGAATGGTTATTTAATAATATTTGGTGGTAAACTTCAGCATTAGTTTAAATTACCATTAGCAAGTGAGTGCTTTGTAAAGCACTGGCAATGGATCATAGTGGTGGCTGGGTCCCTCATTTACTAACCTATGATTTTTGAGTTTGGGTATCAGTTAGGGTTTGGCAGGGAGCAGACTCCAACTCAGATGGGTCAAGAGATTTTAATGAAGGAACAACTTACAAATGTAGGCCCAGGAGTAAGGGGATCACCTAGGGGTGTTGATGTGCCCAGAGACTAGTAACAATGGGAAGTTATTACTACTCTTAGGTCTGAGGGCACAAGGGGAGGAATTAGCATTGTAGGAAGCCATTAAGAGCAGAAACTATGGAAGAGGGGTCTCCTAACAGGAGCTGGAGTCTTGGAAGGATACCATCATTGCCGGAAAATGTAATTCAGAGGAAGAAGAGAGTGGAAATACCTGAACTTCTCTCCTCCTGACCTCTCAACTCTTGTTAGTGGTTCCCATTGGTCTTATCCAACCAGAACCCTACCAGTGAGGGAGCTCTGATAATGCATCTCTAGGAAGAAGTCTTGGGTCACAAAGTAGGGCAGAGAAGGCAGGAGGATAATCCAGAATTGAAGTGGAGACAAACAGAAGAATCAGTGTATATCTTAATAATAATGGCTGCTATTTATTACTAATAATACCTGCCACCTATTGGATTCTTGTTATATGCCTAGCACTGTGCTAAGTGTTCTATATATCTAATCCTCAATGTCCCTAGATCCTCATCGTACTCTATATACATAATCCTCACAGGGACTCGGAAGTTTAAAATAGTTGTAGTATAACTGAGATGCATATACACAGGCTTGGGGGTATGGCGCTGGGTTCAAATACCAGCTCTGATGCTTACTATTAAAAAAAAAAAGTTTTCTCCCTATTTCATTGTTGAAGAAGCTAAGTCTCAGAGTGACTGAATAACTCACTCAAGATCATACAGCTGGTAAGCAGTAGAGCTGGTATTTGAACCCACCCTTATGTTCCCAAGCCTGTGTGTATAGGCTTCAGTTATGCTGTGACTACTCCAAGCCTTGGTTTTCAAGTTGTAATATAGAGGTAGTATACCCATCTGAACAAGTCATTTTGAGGGAGAGCCTGTGAAGTGTGAGCACAGTCCCGGGTGTATAGGGAATGCTCAGTGGTGACTCATTCTCTTCCCATCCTCCCCTTTAGTCATCTTCTTTCTAGATTAAAATGGGGACAAAGAAAGTGTGGTCTGCAGCCCCCTCTGGCTAGGATGCCTACTTTCCCAGTGGAGGTGGAGTGCTGTAAGCGGTCTTTCCCCCTTGTTCCTTCAAGGATTCTAATCCAGACATCAGTTTAGATTTAGTGATGTGTTGGGCTCAGTGACTAAATAGAAATTCAGTGCAGGGAGAAAAGGTACTTAATAAGTAAGTGCCAGTGAAGATAGATGGCTTTACAAGTTGTTTATTCAGCAATGCAATTTCCATTTCTTCAGAAAAGTGAAACTGCAATAAATTCTCAACCAAAGAAAAGAGATTTGTGTCTAAAACAATTGCATAAATTAAGACTCAAGGAAGAAGGCAACCCCATGCTTTTTGACTTACCCACATCTTAGCAACGTGGCTCAACTCTGAGAAGCAATTTCATAGATCTGTTTTTCCCTTTCCTCCTTATCCCCAAGATCTTTCAGTAAGAGTATTATTGATTGTTTTCGTTGTTTGAGGAGCTATAGTGCTAGAGTTTAGTGGGTATTTGGAGTTCACCATAAAGATGTTATTCTGTGTTATGGTATTAAGATCTCTGTGTTTATATTAGCTTCTTACCTCCCAACTGCCCACTGACTCAGTGATAACATCAGCTTGTTTATTTTGGTGGGATTTCTTTTGCCAGCTCAGCTTTCTAGGGGACTTTCTTAACACAGGTGGAATCATGTTACACAATTTAGTATTTACTGTATCTGCAGGTGCCAACAGATTTTCGTACATGAATTTTCAACCTCCTACCCATTTTATAAACTCTCTTTCATGTCAAGGTCAGTGGTTACAGGACTCTTTTATAACTCTCTAGGGTCTAGTTCACTGGCAGAACAAGTCAATAAGTAGGTGCTCATTGATGTTTACTGTATCTGCACCTATTTCTGTGTCTTGCAAGGAAACCAGTTCAAATTAACTGCTAGTTGCTCTTCCCCCTCCATTTCCCCACAGCTTTTAATCCTTAATAGAAAATCTCTTTGTTTTTTTTCTTGAATGTGACAGATTACCCTCAAAATTACAGGGAATCCTAAATAAATATATAAACAATAATATAATTGGGAGAGAAGAATCCCAGTCCTAATTGCATCAAAACTAAAGAATAGGGTCGCTTGGGTGGCCCAGTCGATTAAACGTCTGCCTTCAACTCAGGTCATGGTCCCAGGGTCCTGGGATCGAATCCTGCATGGGGCTCCTTGCTCAGTGGGGAACCTGCTTCTCCCTCTGCTGCCGATCCCCCAGTTTGTGCTTTCTCTCTCTCTGACAAATAAATAAATAAAATCTATTAAAAAAACAAACTAAAGAATAAACTCAACAGGGTGTGGGCAGAGCTTATATGAAGAACACTATAGTTCTTTACTGTCAGAAGCTCTGAATAATTTGGGAAAAATTCATGTTTCCGAATGGGGAGACTTCAGATTTTAATATGGAAATTATTTTGTTGCTAAATAAATGCATATGTGCAAAACAAATAAACAAATAAGTAAATATATGCTGAACAATATAACCTAGTGATTCAGCATGATATTTGGTTTTAAATATCTGTAAAATGGGTTTAATACTTTTTTCTTACCCTTTTTTAGGTAAGTTTTACAGTGAGGTTAAATAAGAATATATCTGTAAAATGCTTATTAGGGTGTCTAGCATGGTAATTGATCAATAAATATAAGCAGTTATTCTTATTTTGGTTTTATTATTACTTATGTACCTAGTGGTTAATGATGTTTAACTCTATGGTGAGCATCTGGCTTGTTTTTTCTTCTTTTTATTTTCTAATTTTTCTAATGCATTGCTTTTGTAGTAAGAAGTTAACAAAAGTTGCTTTTGATCAGAAGGAAAAAGGAGAACCCAAAGACACCAAAAGCCAGATATTCTTTAAAGGGGGGCTAAACTTAATGGTGGAGTTGACCTGGCTATGGGCCCAGGTCACAGGGCAAGTGGACCTGTCTTTTCAGAAGACACTTAATGTGCTCAGGTTCAACTTATGGCCTGTCTCGGTTCTCAGGTAATTCCTGCTGCCCAGCTCCTGACCGGTATGTGTAGGTCTTGACTGGCGTGAAGACAGGGAGGCGTTAGATGACACACTCAGATGTGTGAGTGCTGAATCATTTGCCAAGGCCAGTCCTAGGGAGACACATTGCCCTTCTGGAGCCCTCATGTTGGTTTGCTGGCCTCCCGTTTGTCAGCCACCTTCCCTTGTAGGGCTCATTGAAATTAACCATGTCATCTCCTCTTTCTTTTGTCTCCTGCTGAAGCCTTCTCTCTATTCTCTGACCACAGAATTTTAAGGTCCCATTATTTTAGTTCTAAAATTGTGCTTCCTCCATCCTTCTCTGACCCCCTCCAGCCTCACCCCACCCCCTCTGCAGACCTTATGGAATACAGTGAGTCACATCTCTGAGTGGAAAATGTGGCCCGTAAGCCTATCCATTGTAAGGTTTATTTTCTGTCTCCACAGAACTGTCATAAACTGGAAATCTTTGGTTTTCAACTATTACAAATAGCAACTGTTACAACTATTACAATGATTACAAAGGACTGAATTTTTGTGTGTGTAGACTCTTGGGGGTCGTTGGCACTTACCAGCCAAGGTGAACTTGCTTTGAAAGATGTCTGCAATTCGGTGCTTACAAGGTAAAGAGATTTTAGGAGTAGCAGCACTTTTGAAATATTATCTAGGCTCCTTTAGTTAGAATTGGTTTGCTTTCAGTAAAAGGCCAGAGAGGTCAGTGGGAACAAAGTACCTCTTTATTTTGTGCTATTTTGATGAAAAGGTGCTGGAAGGCTTTTGAACATTTAGAAGCCAGCATTTGATTTCTAATTATGAAACTCTGGGCATGATAGAAAGATAGACAGTATATCAGGAATTTTCTTTTGGCATTTACGCTAGATTTTACTGGGATTCTTGGCTATAAGTTTTGTCCCTGAGTCTTGAAATCTGAACCGTCTGTGGCTTCAGGGCCATCTCAGCAACCTGAGGCATGATTTGTTTTTGCAGATATCCCCTTTCTTCTATTCACATATCCATTAACTCCTTTTGTTGAGAAGGGCGAAATGAAATAAACTGATTTATGGAGATTTTTTTTTAAGATTTTATTTATTTATTTATTTGACAGAGAGAGAGAACAAGCAGGGGAAGGGGCAGAGGGAGAGGGAGAAGCAGACTCCCTGCTGAGCAGGGAGCCCAACTCGGGGCTCGATCCTAGGACCCTGAGACCATGACCTGAGCCTAAGGCAGACACTTAACTGACTGAGCCACCCAGGTATCCTCTGGAGATATTATTGGTTTTGGTTCATGCCTGAGTTTGGGTGAAATGATCTATTCTTGTTAATGTCAATGTTAAATATATTCATGTATGTATGTTCACATCAGTGTGTATATTATGGAGCATGTATATGCATGTAGATGTGTCTATGTGTGGGGAATGGGAAAATTCCAGCATATCCCAGCATGATCCATTATGGAACTATAGATGGGTACCTGGGGGGGGGGTCGGATTTCTCAACTTAGTTGAACAGACTCTCTACCTATGATTTTATACAGTACAAGTCCCTTGTCCCATTTTGCCCCAGTGTTCTTATCTGTCAAATGGGATTATTTTCTGTTTTCCTCAGAAGAATAGAGTGGAGATAAATGAAAGCATATCCCATACACTCTGAGACTGTTGCAGGGTTGCAGGGTTCTTGTCTCACCGAATTGAAGAATGAATCTCGGGGACACAAAAGGGTGAAGCGAAGTGAAAGTTTATTAAGTGAAGGTGAGAACAGAAAGGAAAGAAAAAAGCTCTCTAGAGTGAGAGGGGTCCCGAATGGGTTGCCACTGTAGGCTTTCACTGATGGTATTTTATTGAGAAGTGACTGGGAAGCTTGTGGCCTTGAAGTTCTTGTGCCTTCTTGGTTTGAGCAAGGACTATTGACAATCTCCTTAATGGCTTACTTCTTTGAGGTCTGGTCATTTTCAGTGATTACAATGTAGCTGCCAAAAAAATATACTCCCTAACATTCAGGGCCAGGTGGTTTGGTTTGTTCCCTTATCCCTGGTTTTGTACACCTCAGCATTTCTCCACATCTGGGATTTCTGTGAGCCTGGTCAAGAGAGTCAGGAGCCTCCTATCTTTTCCTGCCTATACCTTAACACTTTCCTTACTCAAGATCACATATAAAAAAATATGAAATATGGATTTAGAGCTACATCATTTCCTTTAAAGAGAAATTTCAATATTATACCTTGTATATTTTATCAAATATATACAGAATGACTTTATCCATATATTCAATGCTCAGTTATATATATGTATGTGTGTATATACTGTATATATAATACATATGAAATATCATATATATAGGCTATAGATAAAAGTAGTTTAATGATAGTGAAGAGTTTGGATACATTTTGTTTTCTACTGGAAGGCTTTTTTTCTCCATATGCTGACAATATAAACTCAGATTAATTGTAGATCATTCATCTTTAAACTTAATTAACTTGTTGCTTCTCTAGGCAAACAGTTCATGCTTATTAAATAGAAAGTGATACTTTCTTTACTATTTCTTCAGAAGGTGGCAGACAGAGAGTGTCATTTTGCTAGACAAAATTGAGAAAGAAGATGATAAAATTGAACCTACAGATCTTGTTGTTGGGAAATGCATGAACGGGAGTTCAGGAGAGCAGAAATTGTATGACTGACAAGGATCCTGTTGAGAGAGAGGAGCAGTCCAGAGTTTGCAGCATTTTGCAAATTTTGACCAATAACAACCTGGTAAGATTCTGGAGAATGATGTAGTCACTCCCATATTTTAATTTTTTTTTTAAGATTTTATTTTTATTTATTTGAGAGAGCATGAGAGAGAGTGTGTGAGAGAGAGAGCACAAGAAGGGCAGAGGGGTAGAGGGAGAAGCAGACTCCCTGTGGTTTAGGGAGCCCGATGTGGGACTCGGTCCCAGGACTCTGGGATGATGACCTGAGCTGAAGCCAGATGCTTAACTGACTGAGCCACCCAGGCGCCCCTCCCATATTTTAATTTGACATGTAGAATTTATTTTACTTTTTATTTTGAAATAATTACAAACTCATGGAGAATTTCCAGAGTAGTACAAAGAAGACCCATATACCCTTCACTAAATTCATTGTTAATATTGTTCACATTTTGCCAGTTTTCTTCTTCATTCATTATCTGGTTGCCCATCTATCTATCTAGTTTTTCCTTTGAACCATGTGAGGTTAGGTACTCTCTTATTCTTACATACTTCAGTGTACATTTCCAAAGAACAATGACATTTCCAACATAATCACAGTACAATTACCGAAGTCAAGAAGTTTGATAAAAAACTATTATCGCACTTATAGTTTTGTATTCAAATTTCACCACTTGTCTTCATCCATAGCATTTTCATCTAGTCCAGGATCACCTATTATAGGAATCCAAAACAGTTCCTCTATCTTCTTTGCTTTCATGACCTTGACATTGCTATTTTGTTGAATATCCCTCAATTTGGGTTCGTCAGAAATTTCCTCATGATTAGACTCGGGTAATGCATCTTTCACAGGAATTTCCCAGACGTAGTGTTCTGTTCTTTTCACTATGAGACATTAGGAGTCACAGGATACCAGTTGTCCCATTGTTGGTCTATTAACTTTGATCACTTGGTTAAGATGGTGTCCTTCAGATTTCTCCACTGTAGTTACTCTTTTAATTTTAGTAAATTGAAAACTGTGTTATTTCTGGTATACTGTAAATATTGATAGTTTAAAATGAAACTCTTACATTACTCCTTAAAATGTATACAACAGAATATTTGATTTAATTTGATACCTAATATCATCTTTAAAAAAAATAACAGGAACAAGTTCTTCACCACTTGGAAGCTCTATTCATTCCACTTCTCCTAGAGAATATTATCCTATGTTTGAACATCTCTTATTGATCACCCTAGCATGGTGTCTTGAAAAAATATGAATATTAATAAAACTGCATTTATTTTCAATTTCTTGTGACCATAAGTCTTTAAGTGTTAATTTTTTCCCCCTCTGGTTTGGGTTATCTTTAGGATTATTATTAGTATAAAATTGATGAAAACTCTATGAATGAATTATAATTTTTAAAATAAATAATTGTTATATGTAAATAGCAAAGCTAACAAGATATATCTCTTAACAATTTAGACAAGGATGGTTATGGTACTTTGATTAAACAAGGTGTTGAGGACTGCTATTTTGTCTTGTATTTTTGTTTATGACTTCTTGGGTTTTCACATGGGGGAAAGGAGTGGTAGGAAGGAGAATTGGCAGGAAGTCTCAGCTGCAGGAAGATTAGTTCTGGGAAAAACTACACATAGAAGTCAAGAATCTGGAAATTGATTTCCCAAGTGACTAAGCTCTCTGCTAGTTAATCCAATCCAAAGATTTCTCTAAAACTTAAAAATTCCATGGAGTCATCTAATATCTGAAATATCATGAATATGCCCAAATTATTCCAAGGTCAGAAACTTGTACATAATTTTACAAAATGTATCTGGGTGCACTGTGATATATATATAGGTTATTTTGTGGATTTCCTGAAGCTGCACAAAACCAGAATATTTACTGAATGACCACTGCCATGCGCTGTGGTAGGCATTTTTTAGATATACTTGATATATGAAGATTGGGAGTTGCAAAATGGATAAATCAGGGCTGTATGTTCACGTTGCAAAAGGGAACTTTGCAAAAGAATTAGTCATAGACTTTCTGTAAATAATGAGTACTCTCTATTGCATGTTTAAATTTCTGTATTAAAAAAATCAGTTTACAGACAATTCTTTAGGAATATTTTGACCATATATGTCAGATTCACCTGAAGCAGCAAGTATTTACAAATGATAAAACTGTCTAAATATGATTGCAGTTTTTAAGAGAAGCAATTACTAATGTTGATTGGAGGCTTACTAGGATAAATTGATGAGACCTGGAAAAATTACATGAGCCTGAATGAGGAAACTGAGATCAAGCCTTTCTTGTCTGTGTCACTTAGCTTGGCTCTAGCATGACTGTAAGGTAATTTGCCATGCAGATGTTTGGATAAGAAAGCATTGTTTGTACAACGTTAGCTTTAAAACAACTTATAAACCAAAAAAGACATTTCATTTGATCACTGCAGTATATTCAAGGTTTAGAACACCTAAGTGAATGGAAAGCCAACTTACTAGCATATCTAGCATTGCAGGTGGGCCCAACTGGAGATCCATGGCTGGAAACAGTGCTTTTAATAACACCCAGTTGGTTTTCAGAGTCATTTATCATTTATATGGCAAGTTGTTAAAAAAATATAAAGCACATCAGGTCCTGGTTGCTGCTCAGTGGCTTGATGGGGATGATGTTTTCTACCTGCTTTGCCCTCACCCCCCACCACTGCCAGCAGTAACCAAAGCCACAGCTGGGAGGTGAACTGCTGAGAAAATGCATTTTCTCTGAGCTACTCAGAAAGGGAGCACCAGTGTATGTAATGCTGCATGAAAACTGTGCTAACGTGGCCAGTGTTTCCCATTTTTTAAAAATGACAGCGCTAATGAAGAATTCTCTTGTTAGATGTTATAGAGAACCAAACTAAATTTGCCAGTGATGTCGTAGTTCCCAAATGCTGAGTCACTTCCTTTTATACTCTTCCTCTACATCTTGACTGTGAACCCAGTGCATCAGTTCAGTGGGGGTTGGGTGGTTGGTTCTGTCCATACAGGGAAGCTGTTTTCAAGGATCATATAGAAGGACATTTTTGAATGACAGAATTAGGTGATGCCAGGGTTACAGGAAAAGGTTTCTATTTGTGCCTGATAACCCCAAGTTAGCTAATGTCCACAGTAGAAGAACAAATGGAAAACTGACACGTTACCCTTATGCTTGAAATGCCAAATACTGAGTTGTGTAGGTACATAGACATATCTTTATGTCTATATGAGAGGGGTTAACTGACTTACCTGTCTAGTGTGAAATGTAGGACTGGGGAAAATTTTATGTGTTTAAAACTTCTATTTTAATAGCACTGTGGTTTTAGTATGGGACAATTTTTTTTGTTTGTTTCTGTAAAAGGATCATTAATAAAAGTTCCCCATTTATGCGGAGAAAGGGGAACCCTCCTACACTGTTGGTGGGAATGCAAGCTGGTGCAACCACTCTGGAAAACAGTATGGAGGTTCCTCAAAAAGTTGAAAATAGAGCTACCATACGATCCAGCAATTGCACTACTGGGTATTTACCCCAAAGATACAAATGTAGGGATCCAAAGGGGTGCATGCACCCTGATGTTTATAGCAGCAATGTCCACAATAGCCAAACTATGGAAAGAGCCAAGATGTCCATCGATAGTTGAATGGATAAAGAAGATGTGGTATATATATACAATGGAATATTATGCAGCCATCAAAAGGAATGATATCTTGCCATTTGCAATGATGTGGATGGAACTGGAGAGTGTTATGCTGAGCAAAATAAGTCAATCAGAGAAAGACATGTATCATATGACCTCACTGATATGAGGAATTCTTAATCTCAGGAAACAAACTGAGGGTTGCTGGAGTAATGGGGGGTGGGAGGGATGGGGCGGCTGGGCGATAGACATTGGGGAGGGTATGTGCTATGGTGAATGCTGTGAATTGTGCAAGACTCTTGAATCACAGATCTGTACCTTTGAAACAAATAATGCAATATATGTTAAGAAAAAAAAAAGAAGATAGCAGGAGGGGAAGAATGAAGGGGGGGAAATCGGAAGAACTTCTTCAGCCTTCTAGACTTCACATTAATGAGTTTTGCTTACTTATAGCAGAGAATTGAAGTGGAGAATATATTTGGGAAAAGAACAAGGAAAGATGCTTAACTTCAAATGGCAAAGTTTCAAATCGTCAGAGTTTAAAGTGTTCCCATCAAAATATTGTGCACCAAGGTACTAAGATACCCTATTTCTGTAATTCTACTTCTCCTATTTTGTTGTTGATATCTATCTATATATCTACCTATCTATCATCTATCTTTTGCTTAATATTTTACAAGCTCAAAAGAACAGTACTTATTGCCTTATTTTTTCCCTTTCTTTTTCATGCAAGATACCATGAAAATGGTCTCAAAAAATGACAAGTGTCTTTTTAGTGGCATCATCTGAGATAGTTTCTACTGCTATTCTGATGTGTCAAATACATTTCTCTTAGCATGGAACTCCTGTGTCAAAATACCTGGTAGGATGAATGGATATTTTCTCTGGAGAGACTTGTTTGAAACAAAAACAAAATCTGAGCTTATAGAAGAAATCCAGCAGGTTGAGTCTCCCTAGTGAAGGTGTTCTTGTATAAAGCCATCAAGTGCCCTGTTCTGGGTTTCCAGCTTTGGATCCTAGGGTTTCAGTAATTTTGCTGAGGATCTGTCCGTATCAAACATACACAGTGGGGCAAATTGTTTTGCATTTACTTGGAGACTAAAGAATCAAAACCTTCCTCTTCTTTCTCAAGGTGTTGCCCCTCTGCCTTCAGAATGGAGTGTGAAAATTGGACGCAAATTGTGGAGTCCATTAAACCGAGTTAGGGGTAAAACCTGCCATGGTTACTAATTAAATAAGCACAGCTGCAAACCTGTGTTCTTGTTGGCCCAAACAAATTCAGGAAGATGGGTCAAAGAATTAGCAAACATTTAGTTACTTTTGAAATAAATTTAATCTCTTGTTTTAAATGGCTGCCAGTTAATACCAGCTTTCAGGCTATGATGGTTGACATATGTATTTATTATCACTCCAACGACATGATAGTTTTTTAATATCTACCATATGGAAAAGCATGTAGGGCACACTATTGGAAATATCAACAATAATGAGCATAATCTCCAACATTGAGTACTTGTGGCTCATCCACATTTCTAGATAGATGCATGTAAAAATTTTAATAATACCAGCTGTAGTGCTTGTTTAATTTTTGTCAAAACTCATTCACATGCAGCCTCTCATTTTTAGTTTTTCAGCTCTGTGCAATGTGAAGAGCAAGTATTATTAGTCCATTTTCTAGATGTGGAACTTGGAAGCACAGAGAGGCATAGCAGTAGCCCTGCCAGTGAT
Organism: Mirounga angustirostris; assembly: GCF_029215605.1. Classification (NCBI taxonomy): domain Eukaryota; kingdom Metazoa; phylum Chordata; class Mammalia; order Carnivora; family Phocidae; genus Mirounga; species Mirounga angustirostris. Next base: position 44,329,833 of record NW_026991720.1, read on the forward strand.
AACATAGTGTGTGCAATCCAAAACTAAAACAGAGATAGTACTTTTTCCATGAGACCTCTCTACCTCCCTATATAATTACCTTTTGTGAAAAATAAATCACTCCCTCATAGAGGTACATTCTTATACCTAAGTTGGGTAGGAAATTTATGCTTGAGTAAGTAGGAAAAGATAGTCAATAAAACTTGAGTGTTGGAGATAGAGAGATTAGAATATTAACTCTGCCATTTATTAGTTGTATGATCCTGAGGGAGTTACTTAACCTCTCTGAGTCTCAGTTCTCCCTTCTGTAAATACATAGATTTGTTGAGATTTATAAAACAATGTAAGGGGAATGCCTAGCACAGTGCCTAGCTCACAGTAAGTGCTCACTAACTAGTTCTTATTATTCTATTGAGATATAACTAACATACATCACTATATAAGTTTAAGGTATACAGCATAATGGTTGGACTTAAATATTTTGTGAAATTATTACCTCAATAAGTTTAGTTAGCATCCATCATCTCATATAGATACAATAAAAGAAAAAGCAAAAAAAGAAAAAACTTTTTCCCCCTGGATGAAAACTCTTCAGATTTGCTCTCTTAATGACTTTCTTATGTATCACAGAGCAGCGTTTGCTGCAGTTTTCATGTTGTAGGTTACATCTCTAGTACTTATATAACTTATAACAGAAGCTTGTACCTTTTGACCATCTTTCTCCAAATTCTTCTCCCCCAACTCCCTGGCTTGGATAACCACAAATCTAATCTCTTCTTCTGTAAGTTTGGTTGTATTGCTTTGTTTTGTTTAATTCCATGTATAAGTGAGATCATAGAGTATTTGTCTTCCTCTGTCTGACTAATTTCACTTACCATAGTGCTCTCAAGGCCCATGTTGTGGCAAATGGCATATTTCCTTTTTAATGACTGAATAATATTCCATTGTATATGTATACCACAACTTCTTTATCCATTTGTCCATCGATGGATACTTAGATGGTTGTTATGTCATGACTATTGTAAATAATGCTGCTATGAATATGGGGGTGCAAATACTTTTTGAGTTAGTGTTTTTGTTTCCTTTGGCTATGTTCCTAGAAATGGAATTGCTGGATCTTATGGTAGTTCTATTTTTAATTGTTTGAGGAATCTCCATATTGTTTTCCATAGTGGCTGTGCCAGTTAAAGTTCCCACCAACAATGCAGAAGGGTTCCCTTTTCTCCATATCCATGCCATCATTTGTTATCACCTGTGTTTTTTGATGATGGTCATTTTAACAGGTGTGAGGTGATATCTTTTTGTGGTTTTGACGTGCATTTCCCTAATGATTAGTGGTGTTAAGCATGTTTTCAAGTACCATTCATAAATCATTTTGGCCATTCATAAATCATTTTTGGAAAGATGTCTATTTAGGTCTTTTGCCTATTTTTTTTAAATTTTATTTTTTTAATTTTTTTTTTAAGATTTTTTTTAAATTTATTTTTTAACAGAGAGAGAGACAGCGAGAGAGGGAACACAAGCAGGGAGAGTGGGAGAGAGAGAAGCAGGCTTCCTGCCAAGCAGGGAGCCTGATGTGGGACTCGATCCCAGGGCCCTGGGATCATGACCTGAGCCGAAGGCAGATGCTTAATGAATGAGCCACCCAGGCGCCCCTTTTTGCCTATTTTTTAATTGGATTTTTTTTCTGTTGAGTTGTATGAGTTCTTTATATATTTTGGGTATTAACCCTTATCAGATATATGGTTTTCAAATATTTTTTTTCTCATTCCATAGGCTGTTCTTTCACTTCATTGATTTTTTTCCTGTGTTGAAGCTTTTTGGTTTGATGCTTTTCCACTTGTTTATTTTAGATGTTGTTGCTTGTGCTTTGGGTATTGTATTAAAAAATCATTACTAGGACTGATGTCAAGGAGCTTTTAACCTATGTTTTCTTCTAGGAGTTTCATAGTTTCAGATCTTCAATCCATTTTGAATTAGCTTTAGTGAGTGGTGTAAAATAGGGATCTAGTTTCATTTTTTTGCATGTGAATATGAATGTCTAGTTTTTCCAGCACCATTTATTGAAGAGACTGTCTTTTCTCCATTGAGTATTCTTAGCTCCCTTGTCAAATATTAGTTTACTGTATATACTTAGGTTTATTTCTGGGCTCTCAGTTCTGTTCCATTGATCCATTTGTCTGTTTTTATGAAAGTACCAAACTGTTTTGATTACTATAGCTTTATAGTATAATTTGAAATAAGGAAGTGTATTATTTTAATTTTAATATTCCAAATTATTTATGGATTTCATAGCAGTGGTGAGGCAAGGAGAACTGTAAATTGGTATTTTCTATGGAAGACTAAAGGGAGGGTAGGCTTTGAAACCTGCATCAGCCTTTCCATGGAAGGCACAGAGACCGGCCAAGGTTCTGCATCCCATGGGTGGGGACAGTCCAGCTCTCTCACACACATGGTTTAGGCTTAGCTGCCCTTGGGATCAGGTGTTCAGTCAAGTAAAACAAAAACCATTCATCACAGAGAAGACCCACGAAGGAGTGCTGGATAAAAGAGGATCTGCCAAATTGTGGTTAGTTTTGAGGGGCCAATCTCAGGCTACTGAGTGATGCCCACAGTTGGGAAGAAAACCTGAGAATAGTATAGTAGTGACTGAAGCAACTGTTGGTTTCACCATTTCTTCTTTGCCTCATTGCTCAGATCTACCTGGCTGCCAGTACTTGCTGGACAAACAGTACTGATAAATAGAGTAAACTTGTGGAGGGGAAGACAGCTTCACTGAAGGATGACAGAAGGGCCAGTGGCTGAACTGGCATACGTGCCTTGATAGGCTTGGGATCTACTCTTCTTTGCATGTATTCATGGACAATTTTTGGGTCAGATGAATCTTATTTTAATAGGAATGATAGCTAAACTCCTAGAGGTTACCATGTAGTCAGGATATCCTGTACCTTGGTGAGAGTTTTAATCTTCTCTAACTCTTTTTCGAGTTTAAATCTTAGAATTTATACTAGACTGGATTCTCTGGGCAGTGTCCATTATAGATGAATCTTGTGGGGTGTCACAAGTAATTTGTTATTAATAATAAAACCATAGTGTCCATTATAGATGGATCTTGTGGGGTGTCACAAGTAATTTATTATTAATAATAAAACCATAAAGTTTTTGAATGATTCACTTGAATTGATGGGTGTACTCAAGGTTATTCCTAAACTCTCACTTTCCTTCAAATATACTTTTCAGGAGTGAGAGAGAAAGGGAGTGGAATGATAGCAAGAATACACACATATGTGTGTGTATGCTTAAACTACACTCACACATACTGAAAATCTTTTCCAAAGAGAGCCCTCTTCTGATACATGGTTAACAATTATGATAATATCTATTTATTAGTTCTACTCTATTCTGCATATTTTTAAGGTGGTGTGGAAATTGGGGTGAGCTTTGAGAGTGTACTTCAGTTTATTGAAATTGGGGTGGCCTATAGAAGTGTCTTTTAGTTTATCAGAATTGGGATAAGCTGTGGGAGTATATTTCACAAGAAATTTATTGATTAATGGTCAGCCCTTAGTAAAACCTCTGTTTTTATATCAACACCCTCTTGAGCCGCTTGGGAGTAGAACTTGAATCTTCTTTATCTTTGCATACAATGTTGATTGATCACAGTGCCGTGCCAGTCAGATAGAGAGATTTGTAAGTATTTGAATGGGAGTTTAGATTTTTTAACTTGGGGAAGGGTAGCTTGAGGACTAGGTTAGTTAACTGTTACTGAAATAAAACAAGAGAAACAGACAAGTAGCACTGTCTGCTCAAGCATATAGCTTTTCTTTATTAAGTGAGAGTGAAAAGATATGTACATTTTTTTAATGTGGAAGCTGAAAAATTATACTTTGAAGCAGCATATGAAGTCTTTAAACTTCACTGGAGCAGGTCTTTATTTTTTTTTAAACTTTTATTTATAGAGGCGCCTGGGTGGCTCAGTCGTTAAACGTCTGCCTTCGGCTCAGGTTATGATCCCAGGGTCCTGGGATTGAGTCCCGCATCGGGCTCCCTGCTCCGTGGGGAGCCTGCTTTTCCCTCTCCCATTCCCCCTGCTTGCGTTCCCTCTCTCGCTGTCTTTCTCTCTGTCAAATAAATAAATAAAATCTTTAAAAAAAAACCTTTTATTTATGTAAGTAATCTCTACACCCAACATGGGGCTCAAACTCATGACCCTGAGATCAAGAGTTGCATACTTTTCTGACTGGACCAGCCAGGGGCCCCTAGAGTAGGTCTTTAAAAAATGTCAAACACCATTTAATCAGGAAAAAAAGAAAACCTACTAAGAATGTAAGCTAGCAACAGTTTGTGATAACCCTTGGCTGCTTTTTTGGGAGCTCCATATGCTTAGGTTATATAGTTCATTTATCAGGCATCTATGGGGAATGTAGTGCTCCACTTCACATAACTTAATTTTCTAGATTACTCCTTTAAGTCAAATGAAGAGATAAAAATGCCTTATTTGGGGTGAAAATTTCTATAAAATGTTGAAACTCTCAATCCAGAAGACAGTGAACCCAATTTAACTTTTTTATGCATATTCATTACCTCATTTCTTTGATTCTATATTGTAAGATATACCATTACTGAATTTCATTAAAGGAAAGAAACACTATTATGTTAGAGGAACACATCACTTCTAAGACTGATTTCGATTTTTATAACATTAAAAAGTGAAAACATATATGTAAGAATAGAGAGAAAATGGTAGTAATTTTTTTTTTTTCCAACCAAACTGGGTAGGGTTATTGAATATAGTTCATCAGTTTAAAAGACCCCAGACTCCATAGTTTGAACAATTTTGTTTGCTTGTTGTAGGTTTTTGTTGTTGTTGTTGTTTGTTTGTTTCCAGTACAACTTCACCTGGAGACAGCATGTCAGCCTGTTGCCCTTGCCCACCCCTTAATGTTTGCAATTTCTAATATGCTCAAGAGTGGTAAGTCAGTTTGTTACACAAAGTTGGGGCTTTCTGTAAGATTAGGGGCTTTCCAGTAAACAGCACAAATTTGAGTGCATTGACTTGGTGGGGCTCCTTCTTTTCTGTGCCCCAGCTTGGAGCTTGTCTTGGATCTTGGTTGCCAGATTTGTGATTGTTATTAAACTGTAATGTATAGCTTTAAAAAAAAATCTTCCTCATCTAGATGACTAAGAAAGAGTACTAGGTGTTAGGATGATAATTAAAACAAAAAACAAACAACAACAAAACCCTCCAAAACACAAAAACAAAAATTCCTCCTCCCATCCTCTGACAACTATCCTCCTCCTCCCAAAAAGTATAAGTAATACTGAAACATCAAGGACAGGGACAAGTAAGGAAAGAAAGTTGGGAGCAAGAAGAGGTCTAGAGATCAAAAAGTGGTAATTTTGAATACCACTTTATTTTATTTTATGCTTAAAATGACAAGAGTGCTGATTGATTCACAGCCTTCATGGAGCTAAGTGAATGTAAAAGAATGAATCATTTCCAAATATTGATAAAATAAAATTCAACTATCACTTTAAACAATTGTTTTTAAACCTCAGATATTTTCTCCAGCCAATACCTGATCTATTGTAATAAAGGGAAACTGAACTATAGCTATACAGAGATTATCATTTACAGCTCCTTTTCCTGGTTGTCAATCAGCTAAGATATCTATGTTTACTGAATAAGAGAGTTCCTATTAGGTCCAAAGTACACATGACTGTATTGATAAGGGAGGACCTCTCAAATGAGTTACTGACACTGATATCCCTAGAGAAATTGGAATGTATCTTTATGTGGGTTTTTGAAAAGATGACAGGTGGTTTCCTATTGAGCTGGGTTGTTAGAAAGTCCTAGAGAGGGGCGCCTGGGTTGCTCAGTCGGTTAAGCATCTGACTCTTGATTTCAGTTCAGGTCTTGATCTCAGGGTTGTGAGTTCAAGCCCTGTGTTGGGCTCCGTGCTGGGCATGGAGCCTACTTAAAAAAATAAAAGTCCCAGAGTGAAGTTGTGGTTGAGGCCTGGCAATGTTTCAGGTGCTGTACAAGTGGACAGGACCTCATGGCTGATCTGGTTAGTGTTGGGTTTAGCCTCTCAATCTTGTTAACATAATTCTGAAAATAGAGGTAACATTGTCACTCACATTTTAACACCATCACCTGTGCACCTTATTGCATTTTCTTTAGACTCATAACATAGCTAGAGTGGAGCTTCCCAGGTAAATGTACTTAGTATCTAGACTTGACCTCTTCTTAAGAATGAAGAATGAAGGGGGGGAAATTGGAGGGGCAGATGAACCATGAGAGACTATGGACTTTGAGAAACAAACTGAGGGTTCTAGAGGGGAGGGGGTGGGGGGATGGTTTAGCCTGGTGATGGGTATTAAAGAAGGCACGTTCTGCATGGAGCACTGGGTGTTACACGCAAACAATGAATCATGGAACACTACATCAAAAACTAATGATGTAATGTATGATGATTAATATAACATAAAAAAAAGAATGTATGTTGAATTGATATGTTGTATATTGTCTCAACTCTATTTTAAGCTCTTTGAAGTATTTGCTTCTTTATATCTTCTGCAATGACTTGATTGCAGTAAATGTTCAATCAATATTTTGAGTGAATGCTAACTTAATTTTTTAAAAGGTATTTTAGTACCAGAAAAGGTACTATGAGAATATTTACCGTTGGTAAAATCACTGACATGGCTAAATAAAATGATACTTGGAGTTCTTGCTTAGCAGTGGTGAATGATTGGGGGCTTCCTCTATGATGAATGGGTACTGTGAAGACCTGGCTGACTTTGGAGGGGTGTAGTGAGGCATTTGGAAGTGAAAGAGACCCAGCCTAACTTGACTTCAAAGGCCTGCCAGTTATTAAAGGTTATTATTATTATTATATTATAGAGGTAAATTATGGATTTCATTCAAATATAATATGAACACATGTTGTGATGGTTAAATTTATGTGTCAATTTGCTTAAGCCACGGGACCCAGATATTTGGCCAAACATTATTCTAGATGTTTCTGTTAAAGAATTTTTCAGATTTAACATTTAAATCAGTAAACTCTGAGGACAGCAGATTGCTCTTCATCCAATCAGTTGATCCAATCAGTTGAAGACCTGAATAGAAAAAAGACTGGCTTTCCTGAAGGAAGAGAGTTCTGCCAGTGGACTGCCTTTGGCCTTGAACTACAACATTAGCTCTTTGCTTTGTCTTCAACCTGCTGGCCTACCCTGCAGATTTTGGACTTGTTGGACTCCATAGTCACATGAGCCAATTCCTCTCCGTGTTCGTCTTTATCTACTACCTCTATCTCAATCTCTATTCCTTTCTCTATCTCTACTCCTATCTCTATGTCTACCTCGATCTATTTCTATCTCTTTATAGACATAGATGTATTACATATATAAAATATATACAAATATTCTATATATATATATACATATACACTATCATATATATAGTATATATAGATATATATCTAATGAAAATTTAAAAAATACACTCTATCTACCTGTCTATTATCTATCTATCTATCTATCTATCTATCTATCTATCTATCTATCTATCTATCTATCTATCTCCTATTGGCTCTGTTTCTCTGGAGCCCTAACTAATACCTATGTCAGATATATTATTTAACTCATTTGTAAATGAAAGAACTAGTAAGATAATAACTCATTCAAAGGAGAATTTAAAGTACCAAAACTTTGATAAACGAAGTGTGTTTCAGGAAAAATTGCATGATTATTTATGGATAATCTGGGCCTTGGAAAATGGTAAGATTAGTCAACCAATTTGAGAGATTTTATTTCTAAGCAAATTCCATTTCTGAGAGTGATGTGAATGTATGTTGTTGACACAGATTTAGCGACTGAATGAAACTGTTTATTATATTTCTTTCTCACCAAGTCTTTCCACACATTGCTGATAGGGCTCCTGCAGCTATCTCACTTGAAAGTATTTAAGACTTTCACGTCCTGAAATTTGATTCTTCCATATTTAAGCAACCAAATCTATTTGGCATCACTAGACCTTATATTTATATAGCTAAAGAATGTGTCTACTTTTAAATAATTTGAGAGTGGAGAATTATTATTTTTCTGTTAGAACTTTTTTCCTGATCAGTTGATAAAATGGTGGATTCCTAAATCCAGTTATAGAAGAGATTACAAATCATAAATGGCAAATCTTAATTAAAAAAATCAAATAATAATGAAACACTAAAAGCAATAAAATGGTAAAATCATAAGTTAGTCAAATTCTAGTATTATGAAAATAATTCACAAAGAGCGAGGCAAAAGCCTATAGTAAATATTAATGAAAAACAATTCACTGTAGTTGTTAATGCAAACAAATGACCACTGTATTAATTTTCTATTGTTAAACTACCACAAACTTAATAGCATAAAACAACACAATGATTTTCTTGCTGGCTGCTGAGCAGGGGTGGTGGTTCTCAGCTTTTAGAGGCTGCCCATGTTCCTTAGTTTGTGGTTCCCTTCCTCTATCCTCAGAGTCCGCAGTGTTGGGCTGAATCCCTCTCATCCTTCAAATTTCTCCTGCCTCTTCTTCCACCTCATCTTCTGACTTCAACAGGGAAGGGTCTCAGCTTCCAAAGGCTCCTTTGGGTAGATTTGGTCCACCTGGATAATCCAGGCTACTCCATTCTAAAGTTCCTAACGTTAGGGGCGCCTGGGTGGCTCAGTCAGTTAAAGTTCCTAACGTTAATTGTATCTGCAAATTCCCTTTGTGTATACAAAAGGGTTCTGGGGATTAGCGTGTGGACATCTTTGGGAGGGGGCATTATTCTGCCAGCTCCTAACCATATTGTGAATCATATGCTACTTACTTGTTGACCTTGGGTGATGTTTGAGTATCATCGTGATGGAGAGAGAAAACCAGCAACCACTAAGATGAGGAAGTTACAAAAAAGTTTGAAAGTGGTAGAGGATGGTTTTTGATCAGTCTTGTTCTGGTGATTTGAAAAGTGGGGTTTGGCCTAAGTGGAGTTTAAATACACAGTAAGGAGTTTGTTTTAGTTGAGGGGAGGCCAATGGGACAAGAGGACAGCAAGCTGTACTGGGAATGATGTGAGCAGCTTCAGCTGGGGACTTCTGCTTGGCCACAGGATGTTGCTATTGGGGTCACTTGTGAAGACTGAACAAATATGAATTTTGTCCTACTTGATGTTTCTTGGTGAGATTCTTTATTTTTTATCTAGCTGTCCATATCTTTAAGAAATAGTATTTTAGAGATTCCCCTGTAGTTTTAATGAATGTAATGTGTTTTTTTCCCACTGGTAGAGATCAACAATGTCTTTTAATCAGTTTGGATCCCAATCTTTGAAAGTTTGATCCTTTTCTAATGAAATGTAGTTTATCTTTCCTTGAGAGAAAGCCCTCATGCACATGCGTCTGGGAAGAAGATCCCCTGTGTATACAGAAATTCTGGGGAAAATGAATTAAGTATCTTTGAAGAGTTACTTATTATTTAGGAGCTCATACTCCTGGTCCTTGATGTTTATGAGACCATTATTGGTGGACTTAGTTTCACCTTAAGATTTGAGTACTAATTTTAGGTTGGCAGAAAAAGAGGAGCCTGATATCTCCAGGTATATTACTCTGGGTAATACAGATCAGTTCACTTATCTGTTGCATAAAAAAAAATACAAAATGGATCAACAATCAATATAGCTTTCTGTTGAACCAAACTTCCTTTGGAACCAGTTCCCTGAAGTGACTCCCATTGGCTTTGGGACCCCCAGATGTTTGGTGAGCAAATACTGCAGGGCAGAGATCAAATACGTGTTCTGAGCCTCCCTGGGTTAGACTTCTGATATACCCTTGATGTTGGGAGCTAGCTCATAGACATACAGCTCTTACTTATTACCTTACATGGAACTAACCTGGCAACATTTGTTCTGTATTTGGAGCTCTTTGACGTGCATGCTGTACACCGAAGCTCAAAGCTTTCCAAACTGCTGAAAGACAGGGTCTTTTTTAGGAATAGTCTAACCAGGGGGGCACACATAGAATAGAGATTTTTCATGCTCTCAGGCACTGGAATTTCCTTTATACTGGGAGTCTGGTCCTGGCCCATCTCCGTGGCTACCGCTACATATTCTCCACCAGTCATAGCCAATTGTATTTTTTTTTTTTAAGCATATTGACATCTTCTGTAATAGCCCACATGGTACTCTTTTTTTTTTTTTAATATATGTGCTTTTATTTTATTTTTTATTTTTTGTAATACCTTTATTGAGATATGATTTCATGGGTTGATGCACATGTCCTAACTCACCAAATTATACACATTAAAAATGTGCAGTTTTTGTATATCAGTAAGAACAGTAACAATAACAAAGACCATGGTACAATTTTAAAAAAGCATCTTAGTGACAAGAACCAAACTGTTAGATTTATCAGCAGAAAAAAAATTCCTCAGTGAATGAAGAAATCTTGTTATCACATGTGAGGATCAGCTCTACTGGATGAAATTTAAATGAGGACAATATAGATGGTGTTTATTTTTCATATTTGTACATGTCCCAAGGATAACAATCACCAACACGATAGATGGAATCCAGGCAATACCATGCTTTCTTACTACCGCCTCGAGACAGTAACAATCACTTGCCTCTCAAAATGAGTGGCTTCCAGGAAGAATAATCTCAAGTTACTAAATCAGATCCTTCTACTATTTTGCATTACTGCTTACTTGAACAGCATCATTTATTACCTATGAGACAAATGGCAGCACACATCCATTTCAATACACCTTGGATCAATTTCAGTTCACGCCATTTTAGGGTGTATTTCTTCTGGGAATTCAAATGGCCTTGACATCATCGTTCTGCCAGGTTCATAAATTATTGAGGGTCATAACTTTAAAAATGCACCCTTGCACTAGGTGTTATACGCAAACAATGAATCATGGAACACTACATCAAAAACTAATAATGTACTGTATGGTGACTAACATAATAAAATAAAATTTAAAAAATGCACCCTTTTCTGGGGGCAACTATGGGCAGCATGAGGGAACTGGGTTATGATAAAAGGCTATTCGAAGGGCATAAGTTGGAAGATAGCAACCCTGAAACTGATACTGTTTCTGGAGAAGTTTGGAGGGATTCATGATTCGGACTGATGCAAGACACAATGCTTCATACAGCTTATGATTTCCCTCCTGAGCTTTGAAATTAGGTATCCACACGCTTCAGCTAGAGTCAGTGTTACACATCTGGCTCTTATTGCTGTGGTTTCCTCAGGCTACTCTGGGAAGAGAAAAATGGGCTGTTCTTTTCTCCATTTTTAGAGGGATGTTTAGCTACTGTTTTTAAAGGTAAATGTAAAAGGAAATCCAAAAAGGTTATCTACCTCCCCACTATATATTCACATGAGTAGAGATATCTGTTTCACAGATAGATAGCTGATTCTCAGTGTTACTGGAAGTATTATTTCTTGTTTTGTGCATCTTTGCTTTAAGTATCAACAGTATTTATTATATGATTTTGTCAAGCAAAATCACTCAAAATACCACTAAATTGTGATTAACAGTTTTTAAAGCACTTTCATACACCAGTCTTATTTGAGCTAAATAGGAACCCTCACATTACCATTGTAAGATCACAAATGACAAACTCTTGATGTAAGAAGGTAAGGGATGCACCCAGGTTACTGGGGTAAAGAGCTGTAGAGACAAAATTAGAAGCCAGATCCCATGACAGCTTCAGTTCAGTGTTATTTCCCCAAAATGTTGGAAAATTTTCTATTAAGGATGACTGACAGGAGGGGGATGTTGGAAAGGTAACAAAATCCTTGTTATTTACATATTAATGTAGAGTACAGACATTATCTCTTCCTCCTCCCTGGATCTGTCAAGATCTGATTCAATTCTGGGAGCAAGGAGTGTGGTAGGGCTGACAGGGGTGGCTGCAGAAGAAGGTTCCAAGGGAAGGATAGGTTCCCTTTCTGGGCCATCCATAGAAACTTCTGTGCCTTTGGCAAGAGGATCTTCTCTGTCATCATCTAGCATAGCTTCTATGGGTTTTAGACCATTGGAATTTGTTCTAATGTCTTCTGCAAGATGATTAGCTTATCTAGAGATAATGAACATGACTCTAGGGTGGAGACAGTGCTGGTGAGCAAGTCTTCTCTATCCTTCAGCTCTGAGTCAGTGGGTTTCTTGTCTCCCAGTAGAGGAGGCTCCCTCTTGGCTGCCATCTTTGCTTGCCCATTACCATTGTTTTTTAAGGCTCTACTCGATGTATTTAGAGTACCATCATAGAACTTAGTTTCCAAAAGCTCAAGATAGCCAGAGTTCAGATCATCTCTGCTCTACTGTGGAGTGTTCTGGTAACCTTGTACCTTGGGAGGCTGCTCTGTGCTTGGGTGGACAGCTTAGGTAAGCGGCTGCTTAGTGTTTTGAAATATCTGTTTCCATAAATAAGCAAAATTCTCTGTCATATGCAGAAGTGGGGCTTTAGCTGGAATTAATTTTTTTTTTTTTATTTATTTTTTTATTTATTTTTTTTTTTAATTTTTTTATTCTTATGTTAATCCCCTTACATTACAACATTAGTTTTAGATGAAGTGTTCCATGATTCATTGTTTGTGCACAACACCCAGTGCTCCATGCAGAATGTGCCCTCCTAAATACCCACCACCAGGCTAACCCATCCTCCCACCCCCCTCCCCTCTAGAACCCTGTTTGATTTTCAGAGTCCATCGTCTCTCATGGTTCGTCTACCCCTCCGATTTCCCCCGCTTCATTCTTCCCCTCCTGCTACCTTCTTCTTCTTCTTCTTCTTTTTTTTTTTTTTCTTAACATATATTGCATTATTTGTTTCAGAGGTACAGATCTGAGATTCAACAGTCTTGCACAATTCACAGTGCTTACCAGAGCACATACACTCCCCAGTGTCTATCACCCAGTCACCCCATCCCTCCCACCCCACCCCCCACTCCAACAACACTCAGTTTGTTTCCTGCGATTAAGAATTCCTCATATCAGTGAGATCATATGATACATGTCTTTCTCTGTTTGACTTATTTCACTCAACATAATACCCTCCAGTTCCATCCACGTTGTTGCAAATGGCAATATCTCATTCCTTTTGATGGCTGCATAATATTCCATTGTATATATATACCACATCTTCTTTATCCATTCATCTGTCGATGGACATCTTGGCTCTTTCCACAGTTTGGCTATTGTGGACATTGCTGCTATAAACATCGGGGTGCACGTACCCCTTCGGATCCCTACTTTTGTATCTTTGGGGTAAATACCCAGTAGTGCAATTGCTGGATCATATGGTAGCTCTATTTTCAACTTTTTGAGGAACCTCCATACAGTTTTCCAGAGTGGCTGCACCAGTTTGCATTCCCACCAACAGTGTAGGAGGGTTCCCCTTTCTCCGCATCCCCGCCAACATCTGTCGTTTCCTGACTTGTTAATTTTAGCCATTCTGACTGGTGTGAGGTGATACCTCATTGAGGTTTTGATTTGGATTTCCCTGATGCCGAGCGATATTGAGCACTTTTTCATGTGTCTGTTGGCCATTTGGATGTCTTCTTTGGAAAAATGTCTGTTCATGTCTTCTGCCCATTTCTTAATTGGATTCTTTGTTCTTTGGGTGTTGAGTTTGATGAGTTCTTTATAGATTTTGGATACTAGCCCTTTATCTGATATGTCATTTGCAAATATCTTCTCCCATTCTGTCGGTTGTCTTTTGGTTTTCTTAACTGTTTCCTTTGCTTTGCAAAAGCTTTTTATCTTGATGAAGTCCCAATAGTTCATTTTTGCCCTTGCTTCCCTTGCCTTTGGCGATGTTTCTAGGAAGAAGTTGCTTCGGCTGAGGTCAAAGAGGTTGTTGCCTGTGTTCTCCTTTAGGATTTTGATGGACTCCTGTCTCACATTGAGGTCTTTCAGCCATTTGGAGTCTATTTTTGTGTGTGGTGTAAGGAAGTGGTCCAGTTTCATTCTTCTGCATGTGTCTATCCAATTTTCCCAACACCATTTGTTGAAGAGACTGTCTTTGTTCCATTGGACATTCTTTCCTGCTTTGTCGAAGATTAGTTGACCATAGAGTTGAGGGTCCATTTCTGGGCTCTCTATTCTGTTCCATTGATCTATGTGTCTGTTTTTGTGCCAGTACCATGCTGTCTTGATGATGACAGCTTTGTAATAGAGCTTGAAGTCCGGAATTGTGATGCCACCGGCTTTGCTTTTCTTTTTCAATATTCCTCTGGCTATGCGGGGTCTTTTCTGGTTCCATACAAATTTTAGGATTATTTGTTCCATTTCTTTGAAAAAAGTGGATGGTATTTTGATGGGGATTGCATTGAATGTGTAGATTGCTCTAGGTAGCATTGACATCTTCACAATATTTGTTCTTCCAATCCATGAGCATGGAACGTTTTTCCATTTCTTTGTGTCTTCCTCAATTTCTTTCATGAGTATTTTATAGTTTTCTGAGTAAAGATCCTTTGTCTCTTTGGTTAGATTTATTCCTAGGTATCTTATGGTTTTGGGTGCAATTGTAAATGGGATCGACTCCTTAATTTCTCTTTCTTCTGTCTTGTTGTTGGTGTATAGGAATGCCACTGACTTCTGTGCATTGATTTTATATCCTGCCACGTTACTGAATTCCTGTATGAGTTCTAGCAGTTTTGGGGTGGAGTCTTTTGGGTTTTCCACATAAAGTATCATATCATCTGCAAAGAGTGAGAGTTTGACTTCTTCTTTGCCAATTTGGATGCCTTTGATTTCTTTTTGTTGTCTGATTGCTGTGGCTAGGACTTCCAATACTATGTTGAATAGCAGTGGTGATAGTGGACATCCCTGCCGCGTTCCTGACCTTAGGGGGAAAGCTCTCAGTTTTTCCCCATTGAGAATAATATTTGCTGTAGGTTTTTCATAGATGGCTTTTATGATATTGAGGTATGTACCCTCTATCCCTATACTCTGAAGAGTTTTGATCAAGAAAGGATGCTGTACTTTGTCAAAAGCTTTTTCTGCATCTATTGAGAGGATCATATGATTCTTGTTCTTTCCTTTGTTAATGTACTGTATCACATTGATTGATTTGCGGATGTTGAACCAACCTTGCAGCCCAGGGATAAATCCCACTTGGTCATGGTGAATAATCCTTTTAATGTACTGTTGGATCCTATTGGCTAGTATTTTGGTGAGAATTTTTGCATCCATGTTCATCAGGGATATTGGTCTGTAATTCTCCTTTTTGATGGGGTCTTTGTCTGGTTTGGGGATCAAGGTAATGCTGGCCTCATAAAATGAGTTTGGAAGTTTTCCTTCCGTTTCGATTTTTTGGAACAGTTTCAGAAGAATAGGTATTAATTCTTCTTGAAATGTTTGGTAGAATTCCCCTGGGAAGCCATCTGGCCCTGGGCTTTTGTTTTTTGGGAGATTTTTGATGACTGCTTCAATTTCCTTAGTGGTTATAGGTCTGTTCAGGTTTTCTATTTCATCCTGGTTCAGTTTTGGTAGTTGATACATCTCTAGGAATGCATCCATCTCTTCCAGGTTATCTAATTTGCTGGCATAGAGTTGCTCATAATATGTTCTTATAATTGTTTGTATTTCTTTGGTGTTGGTTGTGATCTCTCCTCTTTCATTCATGATTTTGTTGATTTGGGTCATTTCTCTTCTCTTTTTGATAAGTCTGGCCAGGGGTTTATCAATCTTGTTAATTCTTTCAAAGAACCAGCTCCTAGTTTCGTTGATCTGTTCTACTGTTCTTTTAGTTTCTATTTCATTGATTTCTGCTCTGATCTTTATGATTTCTCTTCTCCTGCTGGGTTTAGGCTTTATTTGCTGTTCTTTCTCCAGCTCCTTTAGGTGTAGGGTTAGGTTGTGTACTTGAGACCTTTCTTGTTTCTTGAGAAAGGCTTGTATTGCTATATACTTTCCTCTTAGGACTGCCTTTGCTGCATCCCAAAGATTTTGAACAGTTGTGTTTTCATTTTCATTGGTTTCCATGTATTTTTTTAATTCTTCTTTAATTTCCTGGTTGACCCATTCATTCTTCAGTAGGATGCTCTTTAGCCTCCATGTATTTGAGTTCTTTCCGACTTTCCTCTTGGGATTGAGTTCTAGTTTCAAAGCATTGTGGTCTGAAAATAGGCAGGGAATGATCCCAATCTTTTGGTACCGGTTGAGACCTGATTTATGACCTAGGATGTGATCGATTCTGGAGAATGTTCCATGGGCACTAGAGAAGAATGTGTATTCCGTTGCTTTGGGGTGGAATGTTCTGAATATGTCTGTGAAGTCCATTTGGTCCAGTGTGTCATTTAAAGTCTTTATTTCCTTGTTGATCTTTTGCTTAGATGATCTGTCCATTTCAGTGAGGGGGATGTTAAAGTCCCCCACTATTATTGTATTGTTGTTGATGTGTTTCTTTGCTTTTGTTATTAATTGCCTTATATAATTGGCTGCTCCCATGTTAGGGGCATAGATATTTACAATTGTTAGATCTTCTTGTTGGATAGATCCTTTAAGTATGATATAGTGTCCTTCCTCATCTCTTATTACAGTCTTTGGTTTAAAATCTAATTTGTCTGATATAAGGATTGCCACCCCAGCTTTCTTTTGGTGTCCATTAGCATGGTAAATGGTTTTCCACCCCCTCACTTTCAATCTGGGGGTGTCTTTGGGTCTAAAATGAGTCTCTTGCAGACAGCATATCGATGGATCTTGTTTTTTAATCCAGTCTGTTAGCCTGTGTCTTTTGATTGGGGCATTTAGCCCATTTACATTCAAGGTAACTATTGAAAGATAGGAATTTAGTGCCATTGTATTGCCTGTAAGGTGACTGTTACCGTATATTGTCTGTGTTCCTTTCTGGTCTATGTTGCTTTTAGGGTCTCTCTTTGCTTAGAGGACCCCTTTCAAGATTTCCTGTAGGGCTGGTTTTGTGTTTGCAAATTCCTTTAGTTTTTGTTTGTCCTGGAAGCTTTTTATCTCTCCTTCAATTTTCAATGACAGCCTAGCTGGATAGAGTATTCTTGGCTGCATATTTTTCTCATTTAGTGCTCTGAATATATCCTGCCAGTCCTTTCTGGCCTGCCAGGTCTCTGTGGATAGGTCTGTTGCCAATCTAATGTTTCTACCATTGTAGGTTACATATCTCTTCTCCCGAGCTGCTTTCAGGATTTTCTCTTTGTCTCTGAGACTCGTAAGTTTTACTATTAGATGTCGGGGAGTTGACCTATTTTTATTGATTTTGAGAGGGGTTCTCTGTGCTTCCTGGATTTTCATGCCTGTTTCTTTCCCCAAATTAGGGAAGTTCTCTGCTATAATTTGCTCCATTATACCTTCTGCCCCTCTCTCTCTTTCTTCTTCTTCTGGGATCCCAATTATTCTAATGTTGTTTCGTCTTATGGTATCGCTTATCTCTCGAATTCTGCCCTCATGATCCAGTAGTTGTTTATCTCTCTTTTTCTCAGCTTCTTTATTTTCCAGCATTTCATCTTCTATATTACTGATTCTCTCTTCTGCCTCATTTATTCTAGCAGTTAGCGCCCCCAATTTTGATTGCACCTCATTAATAGCCTTTTTGATTTCTACTTGGTTGGATTTTAGCTCTTTTACTTCTCCAGAAAGAGTTTCTCTAATAACTTCCATATTTTTTTCAAGCCCAGCTAGTATCTTTAAAGTGATGATTCTGAACTCTAGATCTGACATCGTACTAATGTCCGTATTGAGTAGGTCCCTGGCAGTCGGTACTGCCTCTTGTTCTTTTTGTTGAGGTGATTTTTTCCGTCTCGTCATTTTGTGCAGAGGAGAATAGATTAATGAGAGAACAAAATGCTAGCAGAGTAACCACGTCCCCAGAAAATATACTCTAAACAAATCAGAAAAGACCTGAAGCAGTGGGATAAGAAGGGGAAAGAGAGAAAAAAGAAAAAGAAAAAAAAAGAAAAAGATAAAGATAAAAACAAAAACAAACAAAACAAAACAACAACAACAAAAGAAAAACCAGAATGTGATCAAATATGATCTATATGGTATATAGATCAGTGCCACACACTAGATTTGGGGTGTGTTTTGGTCTTTTAGAAGAAAGTGTCTCCCAAAATTTTAAAGAAAGAAAAAGATATATGTACAAAAATAAGGGTTGATATGATGAAGGGATAGAAAATGACTGTAAAAATGGAAATTATAAAAAATTTTATAAAAGGAATTGATAAGAAGTTGTTTGAAAAAGAAAGAAGAAGATTTAAAAAAAGAAAAAAGAAAAAGAAAAAAAAAGGGAGAGGATGTGATCAGGCAGGGGAATAGAAAACACCATATACTAGAGATTTAGGGTATATTTTAATCTGTTAGAAGAAACTATCTCAAAATTTTAAAGAGAGAACAACTTATATATATAAGTCAAAAATATGGGTAACTACTATGAAGGGATAGAATATGACTCTAAAAATGAAAAATAAAAATGTTTTTTTTTTAAAAAAAAGGGATTGATAAGATGTTGTTTGAAAAAGGGAAAAAGAAAAATTCAAAAAGAAATAAAAAGACAAAAAGACAGTTAAAAAAAAAATTAACTTTAAAAGACTAAGGAATCATGGTAAAAAAGCCGTGAATTCTATGTGCAGTATTCCCCTAGCGCTGGAGTTCTGCCGTTCTCATTGATCGGTAAACTTGGTCTTGGCTGGCTGTTCTCGCTGATCTTCTGGGGAGGGGCCTGTTGCCGTGGTTTCCAAATGTCTCTGCCGGAGGCGGAATTGCCCCGCCCTCGCCCCCTCCCAGCTAAGTCATCTGCTCAGGTTTGCTCTCCGGGGCTTTTGTTCCCTGCGAGCTTTCCGTACAGCTTTGGAGGCGGAGCGTGAAAATGGCGGCCTCCCAATCTCTGCCCCGGAGGAGCCGAGAACTCGGGCCTGCTCCTCAGTGAGCCCCCAGAGAAAAGCCGTCAGTCACTCCCGTCTCCCCGGTCTCCGGCTGCACTCCATGCTCAACCGGCCTGTGACCGCGCGTTTCTATCTCTGGCACCCGACCCGGTCTGGAGTCTCCAAACCCAGCAGATCCCTGCGGTGCCCTCCCGCGCTGCTCCTCCCGGGGGAGGAAGGTGAGTCTCCCCGGATCTGCCGCTTGTTGGGTCCCTGCTGGAGGAGCAGTGGCCCGGCTGTGCCGCGGATCACGGTTTATGGCAACCCCGAGCTGAGAGCCCGCGCCTGGGCTCCGCCTCTGCAGCCGGCTTCCCTGCTCCAATACCTGGGAGCTCTGCCGCCCTCAGGCACCCCCGGTCCTTCTGTGACCCCGAGGGTCCTGAGACCACACTGTCCCGGAGGGTTCCACCCCCCGCTTAGCCACCAGACTGACGTCCCTCGCCGGAGCAGACTTTTAAAAGTTCCGATTTTGTGCTCCGTGGTTCTATCACTTGCCAGAAGCGGCCGACGGAGGCCCCTCCCCCGCCGTCTATCCTCCCGAATATCGCCTCGGATTCACTTCTCCGCACGTCCTACCTTCCAGAAAGTGGTCGCTTTTCTGTTCAGAAAGTTGTTGCTCTTCTTTTCTTTGATCTCCTGTTGGGTTTGTAGGTGTTCAGAATGGTTTGATCCCTATCCAGCTGAATTCCTGAGAGGAGACGAAATCCAGGTCTCCTACTCCTCCGCCATCTTGGGGAGTCGTTGGAATTAATTTTATATTTGCAATTAACCCTGAATTTGTGTGTGGATGTGTGATGTGCAAGGTGTATGTATGTTCTGTTCTTGTAAGGGGTGAGATAGGCAGGGCAAGTTTACCTGGAGAGAAGGGAAGGGTGGAAATGACCTGCTGGGTCTATGTGGCTGGAAGAAGAGGACCCAGTTAGGATGTTCAGGGTGAAAATCTGGGTTCACCAGCCCACAGAGAGTGACTGGCTTTCCTTCACCTTGTCATCTCAAATTCCTTACCAGAATTAGTGCTCAGTAAATGAGGACCAGTGAAGGACCAAATGTGCATATGGATCAGGTTCCTGCTCAGGTTACTGGACACAGTCTTTGTTCCCCTCCAGGGAAGGTCTGACTCATAATCCCTAATCTCAATGCCCAAGGCATCTGTCTCCATGGGTTCTGTGGGGTCCCTAGACTTCTCTGCTCCTGCTATTTCTCCTGCCTCCTCATCTCCTTCCCTCTCAGGTCAGCAGTACTGGATTATTTGAGTGTTCTCTAGGGTTCCATTCTTTGTCTCAACTAGAAGCCTTTGCAAACATTTTTTCCTGGAAAAAATGGAAGAGGATGTCTGGAAGAGAATGAATCAACAAATCTACTGTGCAGGGAAGAACTGGAAAATCATTCAGGGGAAAGCCTGATGCAGGTCTCTCTGATCTGTTCTCCCAGTTACTGCTTCCATCTTAAGCAACAAGTCTGCATCTACCTGAGAGTATGTCAGAGGAGAAAATATAGCCTAGACAACTCTACCTTTCCAGTACAGCATGGTTGATCAGAGATAGAAGGAGGCAATGTGGTACAATAAACGGTCATGGGATTTGAAGTAAGATAGATGTGAGTTCAAATGCTGTCTCTGTTATTAGCAGGAGCCTTGGGCAAATAACCCCACCCCTTTGACTCCCATTTTGCTCCTTGCATGTAATAATTCTTCCCCTGGAAGGTGACAGTGACAGAGAGAATATAGATGTAAAATCCCTGACACAGAGTATTTGATAAGCAAATGGTATCTAAGATGATCATGATTAATAGTAACCTCTCACCTTCCTGTAAGCCTGATTTCTTTCAGGCCCTTGGATCTATTTGATCCCATTATGATTTGAAACTAAGAATCAGAACCACATCCCAGCTCTCAGGTCAGATATAGAGGGATTATGAGACCACAGGCCAAGTCATCCAGAATGCTCAATCCCCTCCAGTGATCTACCAAAGGACATGGGAATGTGGGCCTTACAGAAAAAGTGCATAACTCAGCTACTTGCTTCTGGGTCTTAAAAATGTGAACCACTATTTTGTCTACCTGAAACTAATATTACACTGTATGTTAGCTGGAATTTAAATAAAAGCTTAAAAAAATTAAAAAAATTAAAAAAAATGCAGATGAGGGCTTTCCCCAGCCAACAGCTGGACATATCCCAAAAAGTATTGGAGACCCAGGCTGAGACTCTGCCTTGAAATTGGAGGAACCCCAGAAATGGTTGCTAGCCACCTTCGTAGGAACCTCTCATGGACTGGGATCTTGTTTCAGTCCTCTGTGCTTCTCTAGGGCCAAGCAAAGAAGGTAGATAGAGGAGGAACACAATGAATGTTTGTTGACATTGGAGCTTCCAGTGAATAGCCAAGAGATGAAACATAATATTCATCTTTAAAGCCCTTTCATTAGAGAGAGTGTGTGTTAGTTCACAAAACACACATTTGAGGAGGATAGGGATCAGTTTTTTGAGAAAGGGTAAGCATACTTTTCACCACTTGACTGATGAGGGGCTCAAGGCCCAGAAAGAACAGATACAGACCTGGGAGAGGGACAGTGGTTTGCTGACTCTTATTGCTGAGCTCTCCTCGTAGAATCCAGGATCTAGTTTCCCAGACAAACTTATGTCTGGGAATAGCTATATCCTGCCCTGGCACAGTGGGTCTGCCTGTTGCATTCTGGGATGAACGTTTTCCCAGAGCAAAGACATTGCTTTGAAAAGTTGGGCTTCCTACCCACAGGGCCACAGTCATGCCGCCAGGGCTCTGACCTACTTTCCTACTTGGAAGAGATGGTGTCCCTTGTCCAGGGTTTTACCTTCCTCTGCTCTGCATGTTGTATTGCACATCTTCCTCTTTCTTAGATTCATTTCTTTTGCTTATCTGAGAATTCTTTAATTCATGGTCTGTGGAGGTAAAGTCCTCTGAATGCTAGAAGGTTTGAAAAATATATATAAATTTTTGCCTTTCTATTTGTATGCCAGTTTGATGAGAACCAATTCGAAATAATATCCTGTCCATACTCAAAGAGAGTGGTCCTTTCTCTCCTAGCACTCCAGTGTTGCCAGTTGGAAATTTGATATCAATATGTACCTTTGTAGGTAATCTGTAGCTTCTCTTTTCAAGCTTGTACTATTTTACTCTGCACTAACTTTGATGTTCTGAATTTTCACCATGATATACAAAGTATAATTTAATTCATCTTGCTTGACACTTGAGCCCTTTTCAATTTGAGACTTGTGTTTTTAGCTGTGGGATTTTTCCCCCTAAAATTTCTTCACTTCTTTCTCTCTGCTGTTTTTTTTCTCCTTCTGAACACCTGTTAGACATATATTGAAATATCTTGATCCGTCCTCCTTGTCTCTTAACTTTTATTTCATATTTTGGAGGTCTATTTTTAAAAAAATATTTATCATTGAAGTACAGTGGACATACAATGTTTTATTAGTTTCAGGTGTACATCATAGTGATTCAGCAATTCTATACAATACTCAATGCTCGCAAGTGTAGCCACCATACAATGTTATGATACTGTTGACTGTATTCCCTATGCTCTACTCTTTGTCCCTGTGACTTATTTAATTTATAACTAGAAGTTTGTACCTTTTAATTCCCTTCACCTACTTGCCCATTCCCTCACCCTTTTCCCCTCTGGCAACCCTCAGTTTGTTCTCTGTATTTATGAGTCTGTTTCTAGTATTTTGTTGTTATTTGTTTTGTTTTTTAGATTCTACATGTAAGTGAAATCATATGGTATTTGTTTTTCTCTGTCTGACATATTTCACTTAGCATTATGCCTCCTAGGTCCATCCATGTAATTGCAGATGGCAAGATCTCACTCTTTTTTATGACTGAGTAATAGTACACACACACACACACACACACACGGAACTCTATATTTTTGTTTTGCATTCTGGAAGAGTTCCTTGACTTGTTATTTCAGTTTCTTAAATGCAATCTACTATTTAGTCCCTCTATTCAGTTTTTTGTCAAATGATCAAAATTAATTTAAAAGATACTGAATTTCCTCAAGACGTTAAAAATAGAGCTACCCTATGACCCAGCAATTGCACTACTGGGTATTTACCCCAAGGATACAGGCATAGTGAAAAGAAGGGGCAATGCACTCCAATGTTCATAGAAGCAATGTCCACAACAGCCAAACTGTGGAAGGAGCCAAGATGTCCTTTAACAGATGAATGGATAAAGAAGATGTGGTTCATGTATACAATGGAATATTACTCAGCCATCAGAGAGATGAATACCTACCATTTTCATTGACATGGATGGAACTGGAGGGGATTATGCTAAGTGAAATAAGGCAAGCAGAGAAAGACAATTATCATATGGTTTCACTCATATGTGGAATATAAGGAATAGTGCAGGGGACCATAGGGGAAGAGAAGGAAAACTAAATGGGAAGAAATCAGAGAGGAAGACAAACCACGAGAGACTCTAGACTCGGAGAAACAAACTGAGGGTTGCAGAAGGGAGGGGGGTGGGGATGGGGTAACTGGGTGATGGGTATTAAGGAGGTCATGTGATGTGATGAGCACTGAACATTATATCAAAAACTCTAGCCCCACCCTCACTGCTTTAGCCAGTGGGCACTGTCCCTGCTGTCTGTTGCTTAGCTCAAGAGGAACAGTGGTGAAGGCTTAAATGGCAAGAACTCCAGACCTAGTCCCTGATGAATACTTCAGGGGCTTCTCCTGGTATTCTGCCTCAGTTACCTGTGAGTTGGCTTTCCCCAAATGTTTTTACTATAATTATAAGCAATTCTTGCCTCTATGAATTTTGGGATATGGTTTCATTCTGGTTTTGCTTCTGAGTTGAACTGCTTTTGTCTATGATTATTTCTTTAAACTTTCTGTTTCACCATGGAAACTTTTCTTAGTTTGCAACGATGTCTTGCATATTTAAAAATACATTTTTAGTTACTTCATGGGATTTTAAGAGGAAGATAGGGAATATTTATGTGGTCCATCAATCATCACTCCCCTTCCTCTTTACCCCCTTCCTGCCTTGCCATTTTTCTGTTTCTAATGCATGGAAGACATAGACTTTTAAAATTTTCTTTTTGATTGGTTACATTATCTATTGTAACATCAATAAGAAATCTCATTGTGGTCAGAGGCTTATCAAAGTATAGCAGAACAAACTTTTTTTTTGTGGTGGGCTGTGGTAGGGGTGGGTCCTCTGAGGTAGCAGGGTAAGTGTCTGAGGGCAACATTTCCTAGTCTCACCTTCTAGTGCAGGGGTCAGCAAACTTTTCTGTAAAGGACCAGATGGTAAATATTTTAGGATTTATGAGCCACATAATCTCTGTCATAGCTACTCATCTCTGCTGTTGTATAATGAAAGCAGCTGTAGATGGGTATACAGAGAAGTCAGTTTCAAATAAAATTTCATTTACAAAAACAGTCCAGTGGACAAATTTGACTTGAGCCATAGTTTGCTGACCCTTGCTCTGGTGTTACCTTGCTGATTCAATTTGGGGTCTAGAGCATTATTTAGAATATAAACTCGTTCTGCTGATCAAAGTTTTATGAGAAAGTTGATCCGTCAGGTAAACCCCATATATAGAATTTCAATATCAACATAATATTAGAAATGTCACTTATCTTTCTGTTTATGTCTTGAGTTATTTTCAAAGTCATACATTACTGGAGAGCTTGAACAAGATTGTGGCCTGGGTCATATCTGAAAATACTGTCCTCTGATGGAGAATTGATAGATGTTAGAGGAAGCTTTCTCATGAATACTCAGTTATGAGTTTCTGAAAAGCTGAAGTGTGGGACAGACATCCTTCATACCCCATGAATAAACTCCGTGCAAGGAGAAGTGTGTGTAGGAGCTGATGGTGGGGTAGAAATGACAGTAATGTGAATCTGCTGATAAATATAAAGACTTTGAGAGCAATAGTGAAAAAGATGAGAGGCCACTTTTGAGGAAGCTACTTTGGCAAGAAAATGGCTTCTCTTCACTGTAGAAGAGTTTGTATAACTGTCCGGCTCTTCACTTTACATTTATGGAGTGGAAAGCCTTGCCTGAGGTGATGTAGATGAATCAAGACTCAAACCGAGGCCTCTGATTTTCCAGTTTGTTGCAATGTCAACAGATGCCACAGATATCCTTAAGAGAAAAAAGTCAAAAAAATCATTGGGGAAGATGAATTACAATCCCCTTTGGCTGTAGTTTCTTCTCTGTTAAACAGTTGGAGTGGAAATCATGGTTCTCAGCTCTGACTATGGATTAGAATCACCTGGACAGCTTTAAAATAACTTCTAGACACAGTTTCAATAGGAATCACGTGAATCAGTCTTTCCAAGAGGGGCCTGGGCAACAGGATTTTGAAAGTTCCCCATGTGATTCTAATGTGTAGTCAGAGCTGGACACCATTGGTCTGACATTCATAGCCTTTAGTTTGGGAGGACTCTCCTAGATTCACAGTTTCTATATTGTACTTCTTTGTGGTGATAGTTGTGGATGGCTGAGTGTGCTTCTTCTCTGTGAATTTCAGTTGGTCCTAAGAGGACTGTTTGGGAGTTGCCAGTACTTTTTATCCTTCTAGGTTACTTCATTCTGCCTTGACCTTTGTCATATACCATCTTATCTCTTCCCTCGTCCTTCTTTTCTATTATTTTGATCAATTTCTGTCATATTTCATTAGTCCATTTGGTAAAGAAGAGATAATTACTGTCCTGAGCATGGCCTGATGAGTCAGGCAGGGTGAGAACTGTTCTTACAAGTCCTGAGGCTGCTCTCTGAAATCTTTATTTACATTCCTCATCGCCTCCCTCCAATCAGTTCTTTCCCCTTAAAAATTCTTTGCTTTTCTTAACTGTCAAATTTATTTCTTATTTGTCCATATAAGGTGCTTGTCATTGGCTCTTCTATTGTCTGGCGTTATGGTAATATAGTGATCATATCACTAAATATTGAAGATCATATCATTAAATATTAAAAGCAAAGCAAGGATTTACCATTAACAACTGTTTTCTTTTTAACTCTTGTCAAACTTTGTCAACTTTATGGATATTAACCTTGAGAACTTAGTGAAATTGTGTATTCATTGTCTACCCAAGTCAGTGACATATTACTTAATAACCATGTACATAGGTTGGTTACTTTCTTTACAAAGAAAGTGACTGTGTGTGTGTGACTTGAAAAAACAGAAAGTAGTCTGGCCACCTTAATACTTTTGTCCCCCCATTGTTAGAGTAGTAATTTTAAATTAAAAGTTCTGCTGGTGCTTGGGCTTGTTTGATTTAGACACTCTTAAAGGATTTGGATTATGTGTCCAAATTTTTCTGTGCAATACCTGAACATACCACTAGGAGCTAAAAATGCTTTAGCGCTGGTGGTGATGGTGTTACTGAGGCCTTGATGTTGTATCCACAGTGCACTGTAACCATAATTAAGGTTAGAAATATAACCTAAACATTTATTCAATTATTCATTCAACAAAAAATTTTAAATTATTGAGTACTTATATGTGCTAGGAGTTAATTATGATGTATGAAGATAATTCAAAGTAGATTTTTATAAAGCTTTGCAGTAAACTTTTGTCAATGTTTTTGGCATTAGTGAGGTAGAGGTAGATAATTATAGCACTGAACATATAATTAAAGTGAAAGTATTCTAAAAGTAAATATTGTGTTAGGTATAAAGGGATTTCCACCAGTAAAATTGATTCTGGCTTTAAGCTGTTTGATTGTTGATCCTCACTTTATCCAGCTGGCTTGCTCTTTTTTGAGATATTTTACAGGATAAAAGCTACAAAGAAGCTACATGGGATTACCAAAATTTGGACTAGTTTTGGAAACTGCAAATTCTAGGCCTCTACAAACAAATTTTATTTATTTATTTATTTATTTATTTATTTATTTATTTATTTATTTATTTATTAATTAATTACTTTGGGGGGTAGGGAGAGAGAGTATGGAGGAAGAGCAGAGGGAGATGGAGAGAGAGAACTCAGGCAGGCTCCATGCCCAACACAGAGCCCAACTCAAGGGTCATTTTCACAACCCCCAGATCATGACTTGAGCCAAAATCAAAAGTCAGATGCTTAACCAATTGAGCTACCCAGGGGCCCCTTCAAACCACTTTTAAATGTGTTAGGTGCCCTATTGATTTTTTTTTTTCAGGATACTAGATTAATAACTACAATTGAATAAAAAATAGATCCATCTTCCAAAATGACATTGCAAGAATTTCAAAATTGCTTGTAAGTCATGTAAAAGGTGTTAGATTGTATCTACACAAAAAGAAATGTGTAGTAAGTAATTAGCCAGAGGGCTCAATCAATATAGATCTCCAGTCTGTATGATTAAGGATTAAAAAAGGATTTTTTTTTCATCACAAGGGTGTTTATTTTATTTTTTTTTTTTTATTTTATTTTTTTTTTTTGGGGTGTTTATTTTAAATGAAAACAAAATACCATTATAAATAAAGCAGTGTGGGTTTTTTTTTTTTTTTGAGGCAAAATAGAGAAATTCTGTATTTATCTTGCACTGTCTGGGAATGGAATGCCCCATATTAATGAATTTTATAAATAACTGAAATTTGCTACTGCAAATGCCACTTATAAAAACTATTTTGTATTGGACAATCTTGAGAGTAATATTTGTGTCCATTCTTAAGCATAATGTACTGAGTAAAATGAGTTTCTTAATGGTCAATATCATTAGCATTGACAGTTGGTAGTGAGCATAACTTGATGTGTATAAATATTTATTAGGGCAATAAATGGTTCTGGATGTCTTTTTAAAAAAGATTTTAATTTTATTTATTTATTTAATTTAGAGAGAAAGAAAGAGAGAGAATGAGCGGGGCAGGGGGAGGTGCAGAGGAAGAGGGAGAGAGAGAATCTTAAGCAGGCTCCACACCCAGCATGGAGCCTGATGTGGATGTGGGTCTTTTTTTTTTTTTAAGAATTTATTTATTTATTTGGCTTCTAATTGAAAGCCAAATAAATAAATAAATAGAAAGTGGGTAGAGAGAATTACTGAATAAAAAATAGATTACTGTGAACATAGGTGTGCAAATTCCCAAAAACAGTGCACAAGGGTAAGAGTTTCGCCACATCCTTCCAAGCACTTATTTTTAGTTTTTGTTTTTGGTTTAGATAGTAGCCATCTTAATAGGTGGGATATCTCATTGTGGTTTTGATTTGAGTTTCTCTAATAATTAGTGATGTTGAGCATCTTTTAATATGCTCATGAGACATAGTATTCTGCTTGTACGCTGCCGTGTGTGGTCACAGGTTTACTTGCGTCTTACTTTATAGCTATTTGAGAGGAACGGCAGTGTTGTACCAGGCTGGGCAGCAGGAGAGAGATTTAAGACATAAGGCACAGAGTATACACATATACACACATGGAATTAGGGCTGGGGGTGCATATGTATATGATTATGTATGATTTTGCATGTTTGCCAAATTTCTAATCATTTATTGAATTCTAGTTTTGCTTGAAAATTTAGTCCTAAGGTTTAAATATATTTGAACGCTAGGTAAAATTATGAAAACTTGTGGTTATTTGAAATCATTTTTTTCATTTTCAGTGATAACGATGTCTACTTTAGAAAATGTTGCTTGTAAGTTAAGCATTTTTTTAAAATTATGAAATATGAAATATAGAAGTACATGGTAAAAAAGATGCAAACACTGTGATGAAAATTGTTTCCCTTCTACCCCGAAGGGGCCCCACTCCCCAGATTGTCAGTGGTTCCTGGGTGCATTGTACCATAAGTTTTCCATGTAATTATGTGTATATACAAATATAAATATAAATAAAAATAATTTTTAAAAGTGCAAATGAAAGATACTTTACACATGATCATATTGCCTTTTTTTTTTTTCCTTGAGTTTCCCCCTAGCAACCTGTATAGATTTTCCTCATTCTTTTTGGACTGTGTGGAATTTTATTGTATGGATGATCTAATGTCTTAACTAGTACCCCACACATGACAGACACTTAATAAACATTTGCTTTAAATAATATATTTCATTGTTCCTCCCACTGATGAAGAAGGGCAGCTGACTGATAACAGACATATTCAGGGGAAAAAAACTAATAAGGAATCAAAATAATAATGAGGTTTAACTCAGCATTACAGACCTTTATCCTTTGGAGTCCCCTTAGTAGTGGGGCTCTGTTTAAAGAAATTCTTCAGCTCTGATCTCAGTAGTAATGAATCTCTCTCTCTCTCTCACACACACACGCACACGCACACGCACACACACACACACAGAAAGAAATGTCTCTTCTTAGAGAGCTGTTTCAGGCATCTGAACACATTTTCAACCAGGTATTTTCTATAAATCTGGCTCACTGACTGAGCCATATATTTGGAAATTTTACATTTTTGTCTGAATTAAGGACTGTTTTTTCTGCTCTGCAGTAAAAGCTCTTTGATTACTGTAGTTTGGTTGGGGTTGATTGGACACTGAGGTTCCATCTTCTTTTTGCATATCACAAAGGTATTGTTCATACTTAGATCTTTCACTCATTTGTCTCCCATCTTTAATATATTTTGGTATTTGAGGTAGTGTGTAATAACTGGCTTGGCAAATGTAATCAAATAAATTATACTTCAAAAAGAGTACTATCGGCATATAAAATAGTTATAGGAATCTAAGACTCTTCTCGTTCTTTGCTGATGGTCCTGTGCTTGACCATGACTCTTTTGGTTCCTAAAATTATTTTGGTAACAGTAGCACACTGTCCCCAAGTTACCTGCATTTCCCCCTGGGGAGAGCACAGTACTTTGGACTTTGCTGTTGCTTCCAGCCGCAGAACAGAGTGTGAACCACTGTCCATCTCCTTGAATAGGGAAGGCATTAGAGCAAAAGAATGTCACAGTGTCCTCCTTCTGAACCCTGCCTATATATAAACGTGGAGTCCCCCAAAGGAAGGAGCAGCTGCTGGATCAGTGGATGAAATGAAGAGGCTCTTTACATAGACCAGGTGCCTGTGGCTCCCATTGATTTGCTGATCAAAGCTGTCTGAAATGCTGCAGGGCAGGGATTTATCAGTGCCAGTCCTGCGCCTGCAGGCGATAAGCCAGTCCCTTCTGTTTCCTAGATTGGAATCCAAAGGTGATCACCTGGGAAGAATGAGAAATGCTTCTCAGCTCAGAGGAATCTTCTACTGAGCTTTGCTGCAAATTGAAGGGGGTCTCTACTTGTTTGGGGGAACAAAGAGTGCTAGCCAAGATGATAGGAACCTTCACACTTGCATTTTAAAACTCAGGTTTCTATTGACTTAAAATCAGAGGTACTTAGTAATGGGATCCTGTGTAATAGAAAAAAGTTCACCTTAGGAAGTTGGGACTATTATATTACACTTGTTACTGAGAGGATGCTTCATTGAAAGCACTGGACTTGATGACCTCGCTTTGGCTTTGCTGAGCCCAAATCCCACTTCTGATCTTCAAGGTCCTAACTCTTCCATGTCTACACTTCTTGGTAGTACACTGTACGGCACAAACATATATAGTTGACATAACATATTTTCAGTTATTTATAAGCAAAATGTCATTTTAATTTTACATAACACTAGCTGGTCTCTTCCATGTTACTTAGGAGAGAGAGAGAATTATTAACCATCGTTAAATAAATTCTAGCAGCTACTCACCCTGAACTCAACTCTCAACTCTGGCTGCTCCTTAGAATTACTGGGGGAGCTTTTGAAAATGCTGCTACTCTGGGGCTACTCATCTCCCCCCCAACTCACACTCCTCCCATAAATTCCAATTTAACTGGTCTGGCTGGGAACTGAGGACCCATAGTCCTCTAAATGATGCTAATGTGCAGCCACTGGGTTTGAATCATGCTGTGTGGCTCAGGTGAGAAGCAGCTCCATCCAAAATCAGAAGGGCAGTTCAGAGCATGTACCACTGGAATTATTGATTTTGGGACTCATGTTTAACATCTCTGTTGGCTTTCTCTGTTTAGAGAACCTTAATGCGTGGTGAGGGGACCTCCCTCCTGTGCCTCAGGGTCAGCTGCTCTAAGTACCCCTCCCACATCTCTCTGCCCCAGTTGATTCAGCATATGTCACTGGTCTATGTTTAGTTATAGCTTCCCAAATGTACACTCCCAATTTGATGAAAATGCACCCAAGCTGACAGAAACGTCTTTATATGTAGAGAGAGACACAGAAAGAAAGAAAGAACGACAGAGGCTTCCAATTCTGGGACAGTGGACCCACTTTCCCAATCGGCATTATAAATTGTGTTGTCTTTTACATTCTTTCAAGGACTTTTGTAATTTTTTTTTATATAAAACTCATTCTTGACTCTACACTTTCATCTTGAAGATTAACATCCTTTTTTTTCTCTTTTGCTTATAAACCACTGAGTGAATGATTTTGTTTGTTCTTCAACTGTTCTCTAAGCATAGCTGTCAGCCTATACAATTGTAAAAATGTCCCATAAACAGGATGCAGTTCATACATTTTGTCTACCCACATCACTTTGTTATATCCTCATTTGCTTCAAATACCCTAATGTAATTTGGTTAACTGTAAGAGAGAGTTATGCCAGGGAAGTTTTATGATAGCCTGTCCTTCGATTAAAGCCTTTGGAATACATTTTACCTCTGAAATATGCTGCTTAAAGAAAATAAACATTTATCTGTATTCAGAAAAATAGGCATACAGCAAAGTTAGTAGGATTACAGCCTCCAGACTGACAGTTTTGGAATGTAAATTCAGAATTAAAACTCTATAAAAGCTGTATCGCTATGCAAATGATGGAGAAAAAAGGACTATTAAATTATAAGCAAAATCTGCTCTAATTTCATAGAGCATTCTTGCCTGGGGCAATGAGATTTTATATTTTAAAAGCTCAATTCTGTTGGTGTTTCCAGAGCATTTCCCTAAGATTGTTAAAGAGTCTACCCAAAATAATCTGAAGTATTTCTAAGAGGGGTCATGGCCATCACACAGAAAGTATTTAAAGAAAAGTTATATACTATCAGTGTAGACTCCCTTTTCATTCTTCCTGCCATGGAATTTCATATGCATATTGAGGTAATAGAATAAAGAGGTAAAGAGGTGAACTTTGGAGGGTGACCGGAATCAGACTGTAGTTCTACCACTTCTCAGCTGTGAGACTTTGGCAAACTGTTTTTTAACCTGTCTTAATTCCAATTTTTTCACCTCTACCTTGAGTATTAATAATATGGATCTCATAGAATAGGGAGGATTAAATTAGTTAATATACATAACATGGATCTCATATAGTTGGGAAGATTAAAGTAGTTAATATGCATCAAACATTTGGCATAGTGCCTGATAGAAAATAAATGCTCGACAAACAGTTATTATTTAAGTAAATATTATAATTATTAATAGTAAAAGCAGATTGATTTTTTTACACTTTCTTTTATTTTTTAGATGTATTTATTTATTTTAGAGGGGGCAGAGGGAGAGGAGGTCTTAAGCAGACTCCACACTGAGTGCAGAGCCCGACGTGGGGCTCAATCTCATGACCATGCGATCATGACCTGAGCTGAAACCAAGAGTTGGCTGCTTAACCAATTCCCCACCCCGGTGACCCTAGATTGATTCTCTTGATTCCACTGAGGAATGAAGAATAACGTTTCACCAATAAAAAATAAAACTCAGACTCTGGACCAAGATGGTGACAGAGGAGGCTCCTGAATTCCCTCCTCCCATGGATACAGCGACTAATGTAGGTACATGTGGAACAATTGCCTCTGAAAGAAATCTGGAAACTGGTTGAGTGACTCCTAGATATCAGGTAACTGAAAAACTACTTACGTCAAATTGGGTAATAAAGGCTGAAACATACTGTTGTCATAAATCCTACCACTAACACAGCATATACAGTAATGGAGAGGAAACATCCAACTCCCACCACCTCCCTGAGGCAGGAAGGGTTTGGATCACATATCTAGCACTTCAACTTTTAAGGCTACCTCTGCAGAGGGACAGGTCCCCAGATCACAGAGCTCTGAAAGTCAACAGGACTTGCACTGATGAGTCCCATAGGACTATAACAAACAAAGAAGCAGTTGTTAACAGGGAGCAAACACTGGCATCTGGCTATCCCCCCAGGGCTTAGCACAGAGGGAGCAGATAAAAATGCCCATCTCCCAGTCTTTCCCTGAAAGGAGTTTGATTGCATACTTTACAACTGCTGCCTGAGGGTTTGGCTTATAATTAGCATGGTACTGACTGAGCTCCTTCCTTGAGCCCAAAAGAGCCTGGTGGGCACTTCCTCTCACTTGGTCCAGCCAAAAAACCAAGTAGCCACTATCTTTCTGGATTGTCCACACCTCTGGCTCCCCAACTTTTATGACTGCTACCTGAGGAATGGGCCCCTAGTCACCCAGCTCTGATAACCAATGGTGCTTGCATTTATGAGTCCCACAGGACTATAGCAAACAAAGAAGTAGCTTTTAAATGGGTGTAGGAGCACCCCCTATGGCTCTACACTGAAGCTCAGTGCAGAGGGCAAAGGTAAAAATGTCCTTCTCCCAGTTTCCTCCTAGAACAGGTTTGACTGCATAGTTTCCCAGCTGCTGCCTGAGGGTCTGGCTTCTGGTCATCCAGCATCTGGGTGCTGACTGTGATCCTCCCCTTTGGGACACTGATGAGTCTTGGTACATACTCAATTACTGGGAGCCACTAAGAAAACAGATGGTGGCTTGGACAATCACAGAAGTTTGAGAGGCAAATAGGAGCTCAGGCTGGGCTGATCGACAAAGTTCATTTCCTGCAGGAGACCAATCTGTCAGGACTGGGAGAGACGACTGTTTAATGTACAACACAGAGGGTCAAGGAAAAGGAAGAAATGGGAATATGTTCCAAATAAAAGAACAAGGTAAATCTCCAGATTGAATAGAGAATTCAAAATAATGGTAACAAACGTACTTACCGAAGTCAGGAATGCAATGAGTGAACAAAGGTAGAAATGCGGCAGAGATAGAAAATATAAAAAACAAAATAAGTGAAATGAGTTTTATTTTAAATAAAACATAAATAAATAACAAAAATAAATAAATGAATAAATTAAAAGTACCAAGCAGAAATAAAAAAAGATGAAGAATACAATAATTGAGCTGAAAATTGAATAGAGAGGTTCAATAGCAACCTAGATCAAGTGGAGGGAAGGGTGTGATATTCTTTTTTCGGGTAATCTTTACTCCATGAACTGCACTCTTTTTACTCCACATGTGACAAAACTGTCTATTAAGGATTATATGGGTTATGCCCTGACATTATGACTGAGGTATTTCTGTTTTCTTAAGTGTTACTCCCTATTTTTAGTATATTAATCAGATAGCAAATAATTGCCAGATATTTAAATTTGAACTTAGAGATTTATCTGTAAACCCCACCAAAATACTTATGGCAGTGTTGCTGATGATCATTAGTTGCATATAACCTGATCCATGGAAACGGAGGAACAAGAAAGAAGGAAAGGAATGCCGTTCACATTTTAAATATTAGTCCCACCTTAGAAATCAGCCATCTTGGGTCAAATAGATTTAGATTATAGTGGTATGCTATAGTACAGAGCAGACTTCCGGCCAAATATGGCAGATTAAACACATGGGTTTACCTTTGCTCCTTTGCTCCTTCATAAAACTGTTCCATATGACAGCAAAACAATGAAGAAAGCATAAATGCACAAGAACAGAAGGGGAGAGGAAATGACAGAAGAAAAGAGATGTCAACAAAAATTTGAGAGCTGGAAATTGCATGAACTGATGCTAACAGTCATAGCATACTGGTCTCGGCAGAAAAGCCTTCAGAGAGGACAGGGGCCAGTTCATATTGGCTGCAGAACAACAGAAAGACTGTATGCAGGAGCTGGGGCCACAAAGAAGCCCTGAATGGCTAGTTCACAATCTTCACAGGAGCAGTCAGACCCCTGGTCCCCTCTGCAACACGCACAACTAAGCATTTCACCCTCTCTGTCCCTCTCCCTCCACCTTCCCCTTCTCCCTCTCCCCATCTCTCTCTCTTTACTCTGGGATGAAGAAGAAGTCATTTAGCTTTTCATGGGTCTACAGAGCTGGCCTGGGCATACATGCATGATATATACATATATACAAATGGATAGTATGTTGCCTCAGAGTTGGCAGTTTGGTGCAAATTTTGTTTAGTGTGGGGTAATCCATTTCCAAAACTCCGAAGCCAGAATGGCATGGAATTGTGACACAAAATGTCCCTGTCTTGCTTGAATCCAGGACACTGAAATTACAGGTGAGGTAGGGGATTCTGATTAATATTTAATTGATAGTTGTCATTGAAATAGAAAATGAGCATGTTAAAAAAAATCAGTAGCTACTCATGGATCTGTTTGATACAATAAATCAGTAAATGAATTTACATTCTAATTAAGGAGGTCCAATCACCTTGACCTCTTATAAACCTCCTGGGGCTTAGTATTGGAAAGGACTTCAATATTAAATATCTTTGATGGTCTTTGATGTATGTGGTTGTGGGTAGCACTGATTATTTATATTATTTATAGTATTATTATTTCCACATGGTTTAAATCAGGGTAGTGATTTGAATCTAAACTATTCAATATATCATTTCTAACAGAGGTTTTTCCGAAGGTATAGATATTTTTAACAGGTCCTTTGGCAAAGGCTTTGATATTTAATTATCAAATATGATTGAAGAGTAATATATTACTTGATTTAAGAGTATAGCTATTTGGAAGAAATGGAGAATTATGAAGAGTAGATCAATAGCTTGCCAGGTCCTGAATGCAGGTTTAATGTAGTAATTTGGGGGAAAAAAAAAACTTTATTGATTGATTTCTACTTTTTTTTTATGTTCAGTTGCTATATGAAAAAGCAACTTATCCAAATGCAATATCAAGACAATTAATGTCATTAAGTAATATATTTTTTTAACAGGCTTATTCAGGAAGCCAGAGAATTAAAACTACAAAGGCTTGGTTTTGGCAGTGTAATTAACTGTAATGCTCGGAAATTCATAGGTCTGACTCATTTATACATAGGTTGACATTAATTTGCTTTAAAAAGGAATACCCATCTGTGATTGTTGCATTGGTAAAATGTCATAAAACCTTGAAGGTGCCTCAGAACCTTTCAAATGAAATTGATGACTATAAAAATTTATTTTTCTTTAAAATAATCCCTGGGATTTTAGAGCACATGATATAACATACATATCTTCTGTTTATAAAAAGAGAATTATTCCTACCAAAATGAACTCTCTGTTCATCTTGTGGTTATATTTGAGATGGGTCCTGGATCAGGATTGGGGCCATTTACTTCTCTACCTGTGGCTGAATAGAAGTGATGCTTTTCCCATCCAGGAGAGCTGCCTCACTTTGAGCTGCTGGACCTCCATAGGGTCATTTATGTTTCCGTCCATGACCAGTAGTGGGGTTCTTCCTCAGGTTGGCTGTGAAGTATAGACTTTTGGCATGAGGACTGAGAGCAAAATAACAACATTACACCCTCTCGGCATCAAATCAATACATTTCTCTTCACCAACCAGGTGTTGGAGGAAACTGGCCCAGTGACTCTAGAAAGAGGTATGAATAAAAGGAATGGGA
Source organism: Mirounga angustirostris (assembly GCF_029215605.1). NCBI lineage: Eukaryota > Metazoa > Chordata > Mammalia > Carnivora > Phocidae > Mirounga > Mirounga angustirostris. Next base: position 44,366,328 of record NW_026991720.1, read on the forward strand.
GCTGATAGTGTCATTGTAGGCCATATAATGGAGCAGTCCCTCAATATTATGCTTCACACTTCTCACAATTCAATATAAAATCTGCCAGACACTGTTGTAAATTTCTAAGTTTTATATACTTAAAAACTTATAAATGTTTAATATACTTACAAAATATATATATAATTTAGTCTTTATAGCATTCTCTGTGGTGGATACTAATGTTATTCTCTTTTACAGATAAGGAAACCAAAACAGAGAGAAGTTAGTGTAGACATTCAAGGCTAAGCAAGCCCAGACAAAAATTCCATGGATTCAGTGAAATGTGAAGGATATGTGGTTATCATTAATCCCCCAAATAGATAAGTAGCATCATCTAGGCCAATTTTGTCAGTATCAAAACTGGAGGTTGGGCAGGTTTTCATGCTGAAGTAACTTGGCAGCAGACAGCAGGCCCATTGAGCAAACAGGGATTTTTAGGAAGATAAAGTAATATTCAGCCAAGACCTAGGTGGAAGGACTAACTTGGCAGCTGAACCTTGAATATTGGTAACACTGGAGAGCAAGGTCAAGCCTGGGTCTGGGGCTCCTGGAGAGCATCTATGTTGGGCTGTTATGACAGAGATTGGGACATGAAAGGACAGCTCTTACTGGGTAAGGCAGGATCTTAATAAAGGACACGGGTTCCAAGCCCACAGATCAGTCTACACAGCAGTAAGACTGACTTTTGATTAGATTCTTGGGGGACCTTAAATCTCATCCTGGGTAGCAAATGGATTGGTTTAAGAGGGATAATATAATAAGTGAATATTTGAATGAATGAAGGTCATCTTGGTGAGGCTAAGCAAATAGAGCTATATGAATTGGAGATATTTAGGGGCAGACAGACAGACATATCATTGTTACATAGTGGGTTTTTTTTTGTGATAATGGATTTATTCTTGAGCAAACCCTCTTACAGCTTCAGAGAAATAGTGACTGCCTCATGATTAAACTGGGGTGTTGTCTTCTCAACTCTTTTCAACTGGACAGCATTTTATTGTATTATAGATGCTAAAAGGCAACATTTAAAATAGAAAAAAAAAACCTTGAGATAACCATAAGTTGTATTTGTTTATGTGGCATGCACATCCTTTACCAAAGTTGTTTTTGAGGTAATTCTTTTTATGTATTTGATAGTTTAGTATTCAACCTTTGTAATGATTGAAGAAGACAGCTGATAATGGGGAAAAAGGAATGAATTTGCTTAATCCACATCGCCTTACCTTGAAAAACATGTATTTTGCATGAGTTGACTGTAGATAAAGATGTATTATGTTAGGTCTGCTATTTGCTTTCCCTAGATTCCTCTTATTATCCTGGTGACTGTAAGCATCCCTATTTAATACACAAATAGAAAAAGCAAGGTATATGTTGACATTTGGGTGTAGATGGATCAAGTTGGATGTAGAATTGCTAAATTCTACCCTGAACTCTTTGTCATCAAGTGTTTCTTTCCCGCCTGTGCTTATTTTTACATGTATAATCCAAACTCTTATATTTGTCTTGATATGATAAGGTTTTCCAGTGATAATCTCTATATTCTCTAGACTATATTTTAACTAAGATCTTAGCCTTTGACTTTTTTTTATAGTTGTTTTGGCAATATTTGTATAATTAATTCATACTTGGAACCAACTTTGAATCTGACTTGTAAATCAGATTGGAGCTGCTTAAAAATTATCTGAGTGATTTTGAGCCAATCTGAGTTATGTTTATATGAATTTATTTTAGCTAGTATATGCTTTTCTTTTTGTTTTTGCCTTGGACCTAAGCCAGACTAACTGTATGGAGTGTCATTGAGAAGGAATGAGGATAATTGCTGGTTTAAAAATATAACTGCTGTGGATTTAACTGACATACAACCCTGAGATGTAGGCAGAAGGTAGCAAGCTGAAGGGTGATTAATGAAGTGGACTGTGCAGGTTCTTTCTGAAAAACTTTGCTCCTTGTGCTCATGAACAGACATGGCAAACCAACACACAAATGCTGCTCGTAGCCACAGCCAAACTGGTTTTCTGAGGCTAGGGTTGGAGAACTCTGTGTAAGGACAAATACTAGTTTGTACTTGCTTCCTCAAAGGGGTGCCAGTGCTATCTCTTGAAAAGATTTTAGACTGTTCTTGTCTTGGTCCCAGATCACTTGGGTTGCCTTTATACCTCAAATCACCCCACTCCTTGCCCTGTTTAGATTCTGGTGTCTTATCTGCTACTTCCGAGTTCATCCATAGTCACATCTCTAATTTGACCCCTGCTGCATAACTCTTGCCCTGGTGACGCCAGGTTTCGGCTTTGTCTTCCTGGCCCAAGGTTGTTACCATTAGCCTCTCTCCTCCTATGTGACCCAAATTGGCCGTAACTTATTATTTATGGTGTTTTATTTCCCCAGTTCACTCCCTAATAAAATGGAGCTGGACACAACTGTTGTAAAGCAGTGGCTAGTACCTTGGGGATTGCCTTTCTTTTAAGCAGTCTCAGATTTCACTGAAAATTTTTGTTGAAAATTCATGTGATTGGCGGTGTATGTACCACGTAGAGAGCTAAAGTGAAAGTTGAAAATAGGGCTTCTGAGTTATAGACACTGTGGGACAAAATGCAACCTCAAATGTATGCATCCTCTTTGATGATGACAGTGAACCCTTGCTACCACCCCTTTTCGCAGGGAGAAAGCTGAGGTCCATGATGTTTGTGTCCTCGTTGTTATGTGGTACATCAACCGTGTTGGGAAGACATCTCGGTCTCTGAGCTCTCGTGTCTCTTGATCACCAAAACTACAGGTTGAAATATGAAATACTTGGTCTAGCCAACCACTTGGGGTCAAGAAGATAAAAATCAAGTTCAACTATGTAGGCAAACATTTGAGTACTAATCTGTGAAACACAAGCATTATCAGTGATTACCTGTTAAACATGTTTCTGTGTAAGAAAAAAAAATATTTTTTTCATGTAATTTGTAGCCAGCTAACTCTGTTGTCTTTTTAAAAAACAGCCCTATTGAATGCATCCTGCTGTTTTACAGGGAACTCCCTCTCTCAAAGGCAAAAATATTTTTTTTATTATCTATGTTTTAACATACCGTGATATGAAAATAGTATTTCCTCTCTCAAAGTAAATTTCATTTTAGAAATATGTGTTTAGGGGCGCCTGGGTGGCTCAGTCGTTAAGCGTCTGCCTTCAGCTCAGGTCATGATCCCAGGGTCCTGGGATCGAGCCCCGCATCGGGCTCTCTGCTCAGCGGGGAGCCTGCTTCTCCCTCTCCCACTCTGCCTGCTTGTGTTCCCTCTCTCACTGTCTCTCTCTGTCAAATAAATAAATAAAATCTTTAAAAAAAAAAAAAAAAAAAGAAATATGTGTTTATCCAAATGGAAAGAAACCTGTATGTTAAGTCAAAATATTCTGAATATTTATGGTAAGAACTGTGTGGCTAGGGGACTATAAGATTAACTGGATTTGGGATAGAATTCTTCCTTCTCATTTGTTGTTTCAGAATTAATAGGTTTTGTTGATTTTTATCCTCCTTCTGATCACAGTGATTTGTAGATGTATATCTGCTGCTCTGCTAACATTATGTCTACCTCTGTACAGTAAACCTTGGCTTCCTGGAAACCAATGGATTTAAATTTTGATTAAAAGAAAACACATCGAATTTAATGCCACCTGCCCGAAACAGGAACAACAGAGAAAATAAAAGCTCCTACCACACTTTGATCATGCTGAGAAGGAAAAAAAGGAATGAAACCAATTTTGCTTCCTCTGGAGGCAGAGATAACAGGCAGCACACTTCATTTATTTTTTTAAAGATTTATTTATTTATTTTGAGAGAGAGAGAGAGAGCGTGCATGCCTGAGTGAGCACCTGTAGGAGCAGGGGGAGGGGCAGAGGGAGTGGGAGGGGAGAATCCCAGGCAGATTCCGTGCTGAGCATGGAGCCCCATGCAGGGCTTGACCTCATGACCCTGAGATCCTGACCTTAGTCAAAATCAAGAGTCAGCCGCTTAACCAACTGAACGACACAGGCACCCCAACAGGCAGCGCACTTTAAAAGAAGTAAACAAGGACACTCAGTGGCTAGGTTGAGATATAAGCACTTGAGTTTCCATGTGGATTTCTTAGTTGACTTGAGGGAAAGTTATTACCTTCTCTTAGCTTCAGTTTTCCCATTTGTAAAATGGGCATAATAACAGTACCTAACTCCTAGATTGTTGTGAAAGTTTTCAGTGTCATGAGCACATCTGGCCCACAGTCGGTGAAACTGATTTATTATTTACTATTCTAGAGGGAACTGAGGGGGAGGTCTCCCTGGCTGACACCTCCTGGGATGGGCAGAAGTGGATTTCAGGGTGTATCAGGGAGGCTGATACAGGAATGGCATTAGGGAGATTAACAGCACATGCTCCCTTCTTTGGAGACAAGCAAGCAGGATGAGGTTTGCTTTCTCAGTTATGGCAACTCATAAAATACTGTAGTAAACTTAGAGGATTCCGAGGGCCAGCTTAGAGGTTGTGTGATTACTCAGCTCTTTGAGACTGTCCTGTTCCTGGTGGTTATATACCAGGCCAAAAGGTGAGAGGGAGCATCATAGATCCCATAGAGGCCTCTCTCAATTTGCGAAGTATTAAATTTCTGTAAATGTTTATTTGCTAGTTTGCATATATATGTGTGTGTGTGTGTGTGTATAAACTAATCAAAAATGATAGCCTAATTCCATCATCCTGCTCTGAATATATGTAAGCAATTCACATATATTTTTCTGGGTTTAGGCTTAGTATTTTGGTGTGAGTATTCTATTTAAAAATTAGGCTGACAAATTGGAACCCAGCCTATCAAGCTAAGCTGAAAACACATCTCAGTTGTTTTTAGAATTGGGTTTCTCATGATCACAAGCAGTTATCTGTTGTTTGAATAGACCAGGTGTTGTACTCTTCTAAGTGTTTTACAACCGTTGGATGAGATGGGGGTTCTTTTTTTTGACAGAGGAGAACACTGAAGCAGGGGAAGATCCAGTAGCTCAAACTCACACTGTTTTTGAGCGGCAGAGCTGGGATCGAAACCTAGGCCGTTAAGCTGTAGAAGCCATGCACTCACCCACCACATCTATGGCCTCTCAACTTACAGGCTTTTGAGAACAGATGGATCTTCTCATCAGAACATATTACAGTCAAATCATGTGCTTTATTTGCCACGCTACTAGCTTTTGAAAAGCCTCTGCTTGATTTCCTCATTTGGCCCAAGCTGGAGCAAGCAGGTAGTTCCCATTATCTGTCCCTGGGATGTTGGGCAGAGCTGGTACAAGGCAGCAGCAGCGGAGCAGGGAACACTCCACTTGTAAAAGGCAGGTGGAGGAATAGGGGAGCAAATGCTTTAAGCACCTCCAGAGGTGCTTCTGAACTCCACTTCACCGAAACAGAAGGTGAAAACTTAAGTGGACAGAAATAGGACTAGAAATTAACATGGGGAAGGGCGGTAAGAGCAGTGTAAAAATAAAGACATCAGGAGGAAGGACCATCCTATGGGAGAAAAGTGAAGCTAAGCAGTGGCCTTGATTTTTGGAGAGGACCCAACTTTTTTCTGGCTGTAGTGGAAGTCACCCTAGTTATGTCTTCATTTTTAGAGAAGAATATCTATTACACAGTGCTTAAACATACTCTAGAGCAATGATTCTCAGTCAGGAGGGATTTTGCCCACCAGAGGACATTGATAATGCTTGGAGACATTTTGGGTTGTCACAACTTGGGGCTGGGTGCTACTGTCATTGAGTAGGTAGGGGCCAGGGATACTATTGAATATCCAGCAGTGCACAAGGCAACGCTTCACAACAAAGAACTAGCCCAAAATGTTAATAGTGCCAATTTTGAGAAAGTCTACTCTGGAGCCAGACTGCCAGGGTTCAAGTCTTGACTCTGCCCTTTACTATTTCTGTGACCTTGGGAAAGATGCTTAGCCTCTGTGCATCAGTTTTTTCATCTGTAAAATGAACTGAAGATCCAATTTAATTTAAAATAAGATGCTGTCCAGTGTAAGGTACACCTTCATTTTATGGAAAATAAATCAATGTCAAATAAGTCATTCTATAGATTGTACAATGTATCTGTTTCAGATATATTAAAATGTGGAAATAAGTATGTCTTAGAATTGATAATATATGTTAATAGGGACTTTAGAAAGATTAAATGAATGTGTGTTCTTAGACCGTTCATAGCTCATACATGGTAGGTACTATATGAGCTTTAGGAGCAATGGGGAATGAAGAAAGGAGGTTTCCTTTTCCTTCCCTCTCTTTCCCTCTTTGGTGTTAATGAACCTAAAAGAGCCAGTACCCTGGGGGCTTTATCTATAACATAGCACACATTCTGGATCGTGGTTATCAGCTCCAAGTGGAGCAGAAATGAGGGAGCCAAATATGAAGCCCAAGAGAGTCCAGGCACTTGATGGTCAAGGGTGTGATAGGAAAGGGGGCTAGACTCATTCCTCACATGAGAGGGCATGAAGCCTTATTTAGAAAGTTCCAGTGGCATGTTTTGATATTAGAGAATGTCCAAGGATCTTTGTGTTCTCTGACAATGATTTGATCAAATCACTGATCACCAGAGTGTAGAAATAGCCATAATGGCCAAATTACTTAGTTATAATTAGAAACTGACATTTGGGTAACCAATTAAGAGGACTTAGGCCACATATTTTTAGAAGTTTATATCTTTGACTGGCTCATTTTCCTATTTCTTGGTGGTGATAATCATGTTTTCATATTTCAGGGGTTAGGTCAGTGGAATTCTGAGTGAGAGAGTTATACAGTTTGTAAGTGCAAAGTGCTAAAAATGGGAAATTCATGTGGGACTTCTAAAGAATGAAAGGCTCTCAAGCAATTATTTATCAGGATCTATAGTTTCTGTGCTAGAGTCTTGCATCCTTTGTATCCCAACCATTGCAAGTGAAGAATCTAAGAGATAGAGCACAAGAGAACTGTCAGTTGAATCAACTCATTCATTCACTCACTCATTTACTTATAAGACATTTGTTGTGCACCTATGTAATAGTCACTGGAGTTACAGGGATGAGTAAGAGTTCAGGGTGTTTATTAAAAATTCACATACCTGTGTTTTGTCCTTCTTTAAAATTTATTTTTCATTAAAATGGTGGTAGGAATCCCTAGCTGTTGCTAAGTTTTATATTGTTTCCAATATAATGTTGCTAAACCCCTTAGGAACAGCTGTGTGTTTCTTGAGTAGAGACTGATAAACTGACTAGAATCACTACAACTCCTTGCCATGTAAGAATGCAAGAGTAATTCTGTCAGTCAGGGTTCAACTGGAAAAGTGGACCCCATAGGAGATATATATTAGATTGTGATTGCTAGTGACAGTCTTACTCAATACGAGGGGCTGCCAGGTAAGACCCAGATCTGCAGGGATGGCCATCAGGCAGGGCAGCCTGGAACTCTTCAGCATGGTTGAAGCTGCTATCCAGAGGCAAAAGTTCTCCTGGGAAGACTCAGTTCTGCTCCTAAGGGCTTTCAACTGATCCACTCAAGTTGTCTAGTATAATCTCCTTTATTTAAAGTCTGCTGATTATGGACTTGAATCACACCTACCTTCACAGCAACACTTAGATCAGTGTTTGGTGGAATGACTGGGAACCAGCCCAGCCAAGTTGACACATCTAAAAGACCATCACAGGAATGTTAGAAAGAAATATGTATTAAACTGTATATTTTAATGGATAAGTAATGGCCAGATTATCTCAATCCACTATTAATTTTCTAGTAGTACTTTAACATTGTTACATTATTTGGGCTGTATTTATAAAACATCACAATTAGTTGATAAAATCAATGAAAGAAAAAAAATAGAGGCATTTTTGCATCAATTTGGTCAATTTATAAACTAGGATGTAAAATGTGTCGTTGGTTGTGTTAGCATTTTGAGGACAGTCTCTGGCTACTAATATTTTTTTTCATCATTTAGCTCATTCATTGGATGCCAGTATACATAGTACTGGGCATGGTCTTGGGATCTAATTTTAACGTGGGAAACATACAACTCAAAATTTAAAAGTATTCTATCTCTAAGGAAGTTGAGAGGTTGAATAGGAACATGGTCACAGTGTTTGATTCGTTTTAGTATGTCTTATTCATCTGTTTGGTCATTTGATAAATCATCCAATCTATGTTACTTATTGAATTACATAATAGTTAAAAACACAGGCTCTGGAGTCAAATGCCATCACTTTCTAGGTGTGCCACCCTGGAAAAGTTATGTACACTGAGCCATTTTTTCATTGTGAAATAGGAATAATAATATTAACTACTTCATAGATTTGTTTGGAGGACTAAATGGTTATCCTGCAAAGTCAGAATGTTTCCTTCTTGAAGTCATGGACCTGATTTTCAGTCTCTGTACATGTTGGCATAGCACAGGACTGACTGACAGAAGCATACGAACTGACCATTACAACACACCGTGATGTGCCTGTTAATGGTAGATGTCCTGAGCATGGCGGAAGCCCCTTGGAGTGAAAATACCTCCTGCATCTTCTCACTGTGGTGAGGTGTTTCGGCCATCTACTCCTCACATAGTGAACCTTAGCACCACCATCAAAATTTGGAATCGAGGGACGCCCGGGTGGCTCAGTCATTAAGTGTCTGCCTTCGGCTCAGGTCATGATCCCAGGGTCCTGGGATCGAGCCTGGCATCAGGCTCTTTGCTCATTGGGAAGCCTGCTTCTCCTTCTCCCACTCCCCCTGCTTGTGTTCCCTCTCTCGCTGTCTCTCTCTGTCAAATAAATAAAATCTTTAAAAAAAAAAAAACTTGGCATCAAGATTAATGACATGATAATAGAGGAACTGTTTCATCAAGAAGCAGAAATTAAAGAAAGAAAATGATACTGGAACTTTTCATGGGAAGTCAGGTCCGTGACCTCAATAAGTAAATTTAAAGATCCTAAAGAAATTTCTAGGTTACAGAGCAATATTACTAAATGATTGAATATTAGCTTTTTAGAGATTTACCTGCTGAGAGTTGTCACATGAAATCAAGATTATCAGTATCCTATAATTAAATCATTGTGTGGTTAGTGGGCCCATTTTAACTTTGTCTTTATATTAGATGTAAATTAAATTTTACATCTTCCCCTCTTACCCACCCTCCTTTTTTTCTGTACACTCATCTATTTCTCCCATAAGGTTTTATTTTGCTCTAGTTATTTGGCTGCATGTAAATACTTCCTGACTTGTAGGAGTAATTTTTACCTGTTCTCAGGTGATTGCTGACATTGAAAGTAAATGACTCTATCAAGTGTATTTCCAAAGAACTTCTGCACAGAGAACTTAACTCACTTTATGAATGCCTTCATATAAGAGATATATTTTCTATCTTTGTATAATAAATCTGCTTATATCTTTGGGATATTTTTTCATATTCACAGATTTTATTGTTTTTTATTAGATTACTTTTCACCCTAAAATAAATTGCCTGCCAATGAGTTGCAATACATTAACTTTCAATGAAGAATGAAATGAAAGGGAGGAATATAAAATTATAAATAGGTGTATAAATGGCATTATCCTAACAACAGGAGACTTATCATAGTCTAGTTTGTGGGGCATGTGATTACATTTCCCATCATTGTTCACAGGCAGAACCACCTCACAATACTTCATATAATCCTTTTGTTAGGCTCGTGTTCCATAAAATGTGACTCAAACACCTGCTTCCCATAAAGTTTTACAGGTTTTAATTTATTAAATACCTTTTATGCTTGCTGATTTTTCTTGGTGTTATTCTCCATATAGAATGAGTTATGAGTCACAGTCGACCTTATCTATGGAGGCCTATAAGTTTTGGGAAGGAAGGAATGGTGCCCAGGAATGCAGATGAGGCTGGATTGCCGTATAATATGACTTGGATGCCATTTTTCTTGTTCTGTGCTTCCTTGGACAAGGATATTTATCTTGCTTCTACCTGAAAGCTCAGAACTTCCCACCCTCTGACTCTACACACACACACACACACACACACTCACAACGTTATTAGGAGGTTGTTGGCTCATTCTCAAAACCTATTCTTTTTTTTTTTTTAAAGATTTTATTTATTTATTTGACAGAGAGAGACACAGCGAGAGAGGGAACACAAGCAGGGGGAGTGGGAGAGGGAGAAGCAGGCTCCCCGCAGAGCAGGGAGCCCGATGTGGGACTCGATCCCAGGACCCTGGGATCATGACCTGAGCCGAAGGCAGTCGCTCAACCGACGGAGCCACCCAGGCGCCCTCTCAAAACCTATTCTTGCTGATCAGTTGAACTCTTTTTAAAATATTGTCTTGCATCATAGTTATTTATATACCTAGCAGAGTACCTGGCACAAAGTACACACATATGTGCGTGCATACATGTAGCAGCTGCTGAGGGTTTAAAAGCACCCGCTAATCTCTCTACATGCATTATTTTATATAATTATCACCAAACCTGTGAAGTAAATACTCCTATCATCCCTATCTTATCAAAGAAGAAATGGAAATACTGGGAGTACGAAGTCATAAAACTAGTAAACAAAAAAGCTAGGCTTTGGAACAGAAGGCTTTATACTCCATCGGCCACCTGGTAGACTGCTGGGAAATCCCTTGTCTTGTTCACTTACTGTTGCATGACCGAATGCCTGTGCCCCTCACTGAACTGGAAGCTTCTTGCACCTTTTCTCTCAGTAGCCTGTACAGCACCTGCCATGGACTTGGCAATAACAAATGCTGTTGCCTCAACAATACGCTTGGCCAAGGGCATGGGGATTTTGGATCTACACCTCTTCCAACATCAAGCCCAAACCAAGGAAAGTGTATTTCACTGTACAGCTAATTTATTTAAAGCAAAGGCAAAGATGGATTCACAGAATGGCCCATCATCCTTAGCTTATACTGCAATATAAACAAAGTTAACACACTCTTGGGAATTAAGAGAAGTTGACATTTGGGAGATAATAACTAATTAGAATCTCATGATACTAACACTGTTAAAAGAACCTGAAAAAACTGAAAGAGTTGTGTAAGAATGAGATGACTGAAGGTGTTACATGTGCTGTTTGTGAGAAAATGATGTGGGAATACTTAGCATAAAGAGAAGTTATGGTTAGATAATGACTTCAAGCATATGAAGATTTTGGGAGAAACATAATAGTGATCAATCAGTTTACACATAAGAGAATATGTACTTAAAGTAAAATGTTTGGCTTACCATTTATTATTCATCCAACATATTTACTTAGTGTCCACTATGATCCTAGCACTACAAAGGAAATTTCAACCATAAGGGCTTTAAAAGAAACAAAAATTTGCACACATTAAGTTATATAGTTCCCACTGTCCATTTGAAGTGACAAATTATTTCCTGGTTCTAAAATGTAGAAGGAATTGGGATGCCTGGGTGGCTCAGTCGGTTAAGCATCTGACTCTTGAATTCAGGTCTTGATCTCATGGTTGTGAGTTCAAGCCCTCCATTGGGCTTAACAAACAAAATAAAAAAAATGTAGAAGGAACTTATTTCATAGATAATTTTGCAGTGAAAGACATACTTTTTTTCAAATAGACATTTTCATCTCTAAAAATTTTCTAAAAGTAGGTAGCATAACATTTTATCTTAATTTGATATTTTTTTCAGGAAGTCAAGATAGCAAAGTCCAGGTCTACTGCTATTTGATTATATAATATAGTGATAACACTTAGCTAATCTGTAAGAGTAGAGATGTTCGTTCTTATTTGTATGTCTGAAACCATTTAGAATACTGTCAATTTGTGACCTATTTGCTTTTGTTTCCTTGGGTCTAGAATAATGTATAGCACATTGGCAATCTTCAAATGTTTATTAAATTAAGTGCAGGCAATCATTTGATATCTTGTAGCTAATTTGCGCTGTTAGGCTGTGAGCAATATGGGACCAAGGTCCGTGTCACGGATTCCTCTGTTGTTCTCCACAGTGTCTATCTAACAGAGTACCTAGCCTAGAGTAAGTATGTTCATCCAGTATATAAAAGAACAAAATAAAAGAAGTCTTAGCATAGATTTTACCAAGTTTTTCAACCGAATAATAATTAAGGTAACACATTTGACTGCTGGTTAAAATGCTCCTAGTTTGTGATGATAAAAAAAGCATCTCATCAACAAATATGGTCAGTTGACAAAGCTTCCAAACCATTTCCATAAGTCCTTTAAAGTGTGTTAATTATAGTCATGAACCATAGAGGTTGGGATGCATAATTTACTGTTAAAGTATTAATTTTACTCGCTTCGATTGAGATGGCAGGTTTTTGTCGAGTTGGTTCTTTCTCAAAAGAATGGTGGACATTCAGTGAATGTTGGAAAAAATTATTTTTCTTATCCATTTCTATAGTGAGTTGAAGCAGTACTTAGCAGTAACCAGTAGGAGAAAAATTATACATAGAATCTGCTTAGATATTTTTAAAAAGTGAGTGGAGATGTGATATCTTCATTTAGGAGAATCTGAAGAATCTGAAAAATTAACAATTGTCATAAGACCCTAAATTTAAGACCTTTACATGTAAGAGAAATTTCTTTAATTGTATACAGATTTTTTTCACTTTCAGTGATTTTGCTTACAAATTTCATGTTGTTTCCAAATCCGATTCATTGTTACCCCTAATGAGAAATGCTAACGGTTTCCTTAGAATTATTAGTTCATTAAAGTTTAAAGATGTTTCTCTTTGCTTTTTCATTTCATTCTGCGCTTCTCTTCGGTGCTTATCAAACCAAGAAATGAGATGGTTTATTTACTGTTGCCTAGTCCTGCATCACGAGAGGCTGAATTCTGCTTTTGTCCTGGTTTGATGTAGGGCTAGAACGACAAGCATTCCCCAAAAGACTACACATAGAGCCCTCTATGTTCCTGTGTGCTGAGAAGGTGGCCATGAAATTCAGAACATTCTCACTGTCTAAATTTTCTTTTGAGTGTTAAGTTCATGGCTCTACTTACGTGTTTAAGGATAAACAGGGAAACCAAGATTGAGGGTCAGAATAAGTTTAAGGGGGAAATGACCACTCCTGTCTTAATCTTATTTTTCTAAATTATAGAGATAACCAAAGAAGAACTGATTATTACATAAGCATAAATGCTGGCCCTTTGATTAAAGTTGTAAATGTAATTTCCTAAATGTCCCATGGACAGCTGTAAAACGTGATTAGATTGTAATAATAAGTGAGTTTGACCAATTGTTTTCCTGTTTGACTTGGGCTGCTATTTTTGGAGAAACCTCCCCTAAGGAAATGGTCTTCCCATTACATGCTCTCATTTTGAAAGCTTTGGCAAAAGAATGGACTATCTTGATATTTAAATTCTTACTATTATTACATAATGTATAGACTAGAGCATCTAGGACTCAAAGATTGACAGGTTTTACAATGAATATAAATGCAGGAATTGATCTAGGAATCTGACCTTGTGGTATTTGAGTGCCATTTACAATTCACTGGAGTACTGATATATGAAACGTTTGTTCATTAGAATTCCTTACTGAGTGAATTAATTTATCAGTGGTGTAGCTAAGATTAAAAAATTTTTCCTTGTATTTTATGGCATATTTGTAAAAATAGGATCCTTCCGGTGCCTATAGAAAATAAAATACAATTTATTAGAGGTTTTAGTCATCACATATATCTTCAGATATTTTCTGTGCTCTATGGAAAGATTTATTTTAGTATTTTAAAAGTTTCTTTGTAGAATCCCAGATGCCAATATTTGCAGAAGCTTTATTTTCCTATCAAAAAGTTCTTTTTTCTTAAAAAATTTAAATATTTCCATTAGATATGGAATTATTTCATAAAAAGCACAGTTTCTTATTAGTGCCTTAATTCCTTGCTAATGGTTTCTTCCTTAAGGTTAGTGGTATAGCTTTGGCCTTATTACACATTAGTCCATAAAGTTTATTTGTTCAAATGAAATATGAAATATCCCAATATGTAACAGAAAACACAATGTAACACTTTGATTTTAAAATTAAGACGTACTTTTTGGTATTTTCAGCATTTCATTTGAGAAGGCTAAGAAAGAACTCTACGTGGATTCTGTAAGGTATCTGGTAATTATGTATACTTACCCATTTCACTTAAAATATGGTGAACATCCTTCAGCATTAATAAATATTATAAGTAATTATACTAAATATTATATAATTTAAAATTTTGTTTTATAGCTATAACACATAATGATAAAAATTGAAGATTTCCCAATTTATGGCATTACATTAATATAGTTAATCAACCACCTATGGGTGGAAACTATTATTTCTTTGCTGTTATAAAGGAGCACGCTGATGAACATTCTTGTAGATGAATACTTCAGAATATCCTTATTTATTTTATTAGGATGAATAAATAGAAGAGAAATTGTTAAATGAAAGGATGCTCACATTTTTCAAATTTCTGACAAACATTGCCCAGTTGCCAACTGAGAAGATCATGAAATTTATAGACCCATCAGTGACGTATGAGAGCAACCATTTCCCCCTATTCCTCTCTGCACTTTTATTATTATTTATGATTCTGGCCAATTTAATAAATAAGTGGCATCTCAGTGAAATTTTAATTGCATTTCTGAGGCTCACCAATTTTTCTAAGCTTATTGGCCATTTATATTTCATCTTTTGTAAATTATTTTTGCTCATTTCCTTTGTGTATTCTCCCTAAAAAAGCATGTTTGTAATTTGTATTGATTTCAGAAAATCTTTTAGAAACAATTATTTGTGATATGTTGTAAATAGATTTTTATCATTTCATAATACAACTTGAAATTTGTTGTTGTTTTGTCTATTGGTCTGTTATTTTTATGCTTGTAAGCTTTGATGTCATGCTTAGAAAAGCCTATTCCCACTCCCAAATTACACTAATATATATTTTACACTTATTTTGAGTATTTGCATGGGTTCATTTTCTGCATTTAAATCTTCAGTCAATTTAGAAAACATTTTGGTATAAGGTGCAAAATATGCATCTATCTTAATTATTTTTACAGTTGCTTAACAAATTTGTTACACTATTTGTTCAATAATCCCAACCTCTACTGTTATAAATTTATCGTATATTGTTATTATAGGACTTCCTATTTTTTCCCTGGAAATTCTATTCCAAACTAAGCTAAAAACTCAACTGTTTTTTCTACATTGACAAGAGTGCCATAGTGTTTTTATTTTCAAACTTTCTATTTTGGTATCTGGTAGGAAAATATAAAATTGCTTTTCTTTTGACTTCCTTTTTGTTTGAAGATTTCTGGCTACTTAAAAAAGTTTAACCCTGGGCACCTGGGTGGCTCAGATGGTTAAGCGTCTGCCTTTGGCTCAGGTCATGGTCCCAGGGTGCTAGGATCGAGCCCCACATTGGGCTCCTGACTCAGTGGGGAGCCTGCTTCTCCCTCTCCCCCTGCTCATGCTCTCTCTCTCTCTCTCTCTCTGTATCTCTGTGTCTCAAATGAATGAATAAAATCTTAAAAAAAAAAGTTTAACCCTCTAGATTATTGTAGAATAAGCTCTTAAATTATACAATAAATTAATAGTTTATAATGTAATTTGAGAAGAAATTTATATCTTTAAAATAGTAAGTTTTCCCATCCAGAAACATGATATAGATTTCCATTTATCTAATATTCATTTGATATTCCTCAGTAGAATTTTTGTAGTTTTCTTCACATGATTCTTTTTGTATTTATTTCTAGAGATGACATATTTTTAGTTGCTGTGTTGAAATTCTTTTTAGCATTTATCAAAAAGATTGTATAGATTTTCCCTTCTGACTTATTAATTTGGTAAATTATATTAATAGGTTTTAAAATACTAGACCATCTTTGGTAATGTGAATTTTAAGAATTTATTAAACAATGGAGGGGCACCTGGATGGCTCAGTCAATTAAGCATCCTACTCTTAATTTTGGCTCAGGTCATAATCTCGGGGTTGTGAGATGGAGCCCCATTCAGGCTCCATGCTCGGCGCAGAGTCTGCTTGAGATTCTCCTTCTCTTTCTCCCTCTGCCCTTCCCCTGCTCACAGCGTGCTCTGTCTAAATAAATAAATAAAATCTTTAAAAAAAAGAACTTATTAAACAATGGAGTCACTGAAAGAGTTTAACTTTTAGATTTTTAAAGCTACAATTAGACTCTGAAATAGGAAGGTTTAAAACACTCAGGATATCAATAGAGTACTATGGAGAATGCTCCTATTTTGTTGTGATGTATCTGCAATATATGACTGCATATATGATATATATGATATACAGAGATACATATATTTATGTATATATGATGTTACTGTGCTTTTGTGTCTTTCACATAAATACTACATAGAATGTTGGACAGACACATAGTACATTCCTGACAGATGTTTTATTTATGTATTTATTAATTTTTATTTGTCATGACTGTATAAAGTAAATTTTAGCTTAATGTGAATAAAAAAGATGAACTATCTATAACTTAAACTTTTGGCGGTACTTTCACAGCTTCCAGTAAAATATTGTATATTATAGTAAAAAAAAACAAAACAGGAAGAGAAAGCTAATGAATATTACCTTATACCTAAAACAATTATTCGATGGGTAGAAAGTTTCAGCTATGCTAAATGAATAAATTTTAGAGATCTGCTGTACAATATAGTGCCGAGAGTTAATTTGGTACTGCGCCCTTCAAAATCTGTTAAGAGGGTAGATCTCATGTTAAATGCTCTTACCACTTAAAGCAAATCAAAAAGAAACAAAGCAAAGGGACACAAGAAAACTCTGCGAGGTGTTGGATCTGTCTGTTACCTTGATGTGGTGATAGTATCACGGCTGTTTGCATCTGTCCAAACCCATCAAATTATTCACATTAAGTATGTGTAGGTCTTTGTAAATCAGTTATACATCAATAAAGCTGTAAAAATAAAATAAACAAGAAAATCAATTAAGGAGAAGGTATCTATGGTCTGCTAGAGATTTTTTGTTGTTCTCTAGCTTATTTTATATTGCATTTTTTTAAATGAAGAGACAGACAGCCAGTGGCATTGCTTTTCTCCAGTAAGCTCTCTAAATGCAGATAACTGCTCTTTTGTTTTCTTTGGAGCAAAGTTTCTTGGCATGACACACATTTCAAGTCAAATAACCCTCTGTTGTGGCAGGCTGTCCTGTGCATCATGCGGTTAGCCGCACCCCTGGCCACTAATACACTAGAGGCCAGGAACACTCTTGTTATAACCAGAATGTCGCCAGACATTGCTAACTTTCCTGTGGGCAACAAAATCGCCCCTGCTTGAGAATCACTGCCCGAGGATGAGACAGTAATGATGTACACTTTTAAGAGTCAAGTTTGGTCTAATGGAAGCCTTTGGGCAAAATGAAATAGGTAACAGATTAACCTGCTTCCTGTCACTTGTAGAGGGAAATACAGGAATGCTCATTTCTAAGGGTTTATGCATTTTTTCGTCACTCCCTACTCCCCTGTATCTGTCTTTCTTTGCCCCCTTCCTTTCTTTCCTCATTTTCTTCTTTCAGCCTCTTTTTCTTCTCTTGGTCCCAACACCTTTCTCACACAAGACATAAAATCTGTAATTTTTTTTGATACTTCTGTTAATAACTAGGCATTTAGGGATCTTCTGAGACTTGCAATATCGGTTGCCTTCTCGATGCTTTATTGTCTACAGTCAGGACTGATTGGTATAAATGGGACATCTGTGCTCTTGGTAAAGACTGGAACCATGAACAATGCTATGCTAAGGGCAATCTGGCAAGAGGCTAGACTGCATGAATGATGGAAAGCTTCTGAGTTGCTAGGCAGAGAAGCAGGGAGGATCGAACGTGACTTCTTTACTGTTTATATTAGAAACATAAATAACTTCCTTCAGTTAAAATCTAATTGGGATGGAGGGGAGCCATTCCAGTTAAAGATAATAATCTTATATCAAGCCCTTTATTTCCCCCCTTCTAAAATTTCCATTGAAAATCCAAGGAATAAAAAAAAGGAGACAAAATACACATCTATGCAAATGTATTTCAACTGCCTTTCAAACAGTCTTACCAGGTATTTGTGAAGATCTGGAGAAGTGGGCATGTTCATGTTCTGCTGGTGAAAAAGAGAAGATTGCTGTACATTTTGTGGTGGAGAATTTAGCGATAAGCATTAAAAAGTTTAGATATATTCTTTTCCTTTAATCCTGATATTGGACTTCTAAAGTTTATCCTAATAAAAAGTGCATAAAAAATACAGCCATAAAAATTTCATTTAAATGTATTTTATAATAGCAAAAATTAGAAACAACCTGAATGTCCTCCATTAATAGAGTGATTGTATGAATTGTGGTACATATTTAGTGACAAACTATGTTATTGTTGAAATTATGTTGGAGAAAAGCATTTGTAACATGGGAAGAGATTTATAGCCTGTTAGGTATAAAAGGATTCTACCAAATAATTTGTATAGAGAAGGCCAAAAAATCATCACTTAAAAAAAATCTATCTATGGATATATGATAAAATATTAATAATTATTATCTCTAGGTAGAACAATTTGATGTGACTTTTATTTTCTCTTATTTTCTAATAGGTATTTTATAAATTTTCTGCAAAGACCAGGTATTCTTTCTGAAGTAGAACAAAGTTTGTAAAATTTAAGATAGTCTAGTGGGGTACTATACAGGGAAGGTCAATGACAAGTGTGTTTATCATTTGTGAAATACTTACTTCATTTGAAATCTTCTCCGATATTTTTTAAAGAACATAAACTAGGGAACACTTTATTTTTATCTCACATTTGTACATGTGTTATAGTAAACACAAAATAAAACAAAACCAACCCTGAGTTGCTTAGAAGAATGTTAGGAAAAATTTAAATAAAACCCAAGAAAAATTACTCAGTTTGTGTCAAAAATGTTCTGGGGGTGGGTGGGTAAACAACTTATTATTGGTTATTCGTAGTTTTGACCAGAAATTCTTCTAACCAAAAGCGTGTGAATGAGGGAGAACAAATAGGTTGTGGTGGTTCTGTGTTTAATTCAGGGGCAAAATTCCAAATGTGGAATAGTACATGCCACTGAGAACTGGCGGTCATAACGATATGCCCATTTGTCCTTGTAAATTATGTCAGCTGGTCGTCTGGGAGTGTCCAGAGAGAAAAAGAAAAAATACTAGAGAAAAGTCGTAAGAGACAAAGGGAAAGAATTTTTAAAATTATTCTTCCATCATGCAGAGGTAAAAATGAACTACATCAAAATATCTGAGACCACCTCTTATTTAACTTATGAAATCTTTGGTTAAATCAGGTGATAATGTCATAATACTAGAAAGGGGTGGATGAAATGTTCTTAAAATAGAAAACTGGTTCCAGGGACAGTCGCATGTTGTGGTTTACCGCTTTGTTTCCATGAATGCATGATCTTGCATGTTTTTTGCTCCTCATCTTTTTCTCTTGCTATATGATAGAAAATTTTAAGTGCGTAAAGAGGAGGGAAACTGTCTTGTTGTATAATTTTTATTTCATCCCAAGTTTTCTGGATCCCTTGGCAGAGCAGGGTGGCCACAGAGCAGTGCTCCCCAAATCTTATACAATAGAACCTTTGAGCCCTGAGGGGTTTAAAAGAAAAACACAAATCTTTTTTGTCAAATCTAGGGGGGGAAATACCTTATACAATAGCCTTACCTCAGGGAGTCTGAGTGAGTGTTGCATCCACAGAAAAAGATCTGAGAAGACAAACACCAAACAAAGTTTGCTTAACTTTGTTTAACCTGGATTTTCACAGCATTTCCGTCCAGAAGGCTTTTTGTGAGCAATGCCTGTTAACATCCTGTGGGCCAAGTGTTCTATGGAATACAGTTTAGAAAGCACCGGTCAAGATGATTCAAACCGCACAAGGCCATTTAATTATTCAGATTATTTGTCTGAAGGTGTGACCACCACGCTGCAAGGTCAGAATTATCAGTATGATTTTGTCATTTCATACTTTGGTCTAAAATCTGGCCTGGGTTTCTATATTTTTAAAAGCTCCCAGGAAATTAGAATTCAATGTTGGCTTTGGGAATCATTGCACTAGAATCAATTTAGAATAATACCAATACAATGACCAATCTTACTATTCCTGTAATAGTACTATTGCTATTACTTCTTCAAAATGCTTTCTTCCCTGCTTATCTCATTATCACTGCCTGTTGACTCACTGCCATGGAGGCAAATATATCACAAAAATGTGAAGGAAAGCATTCTGGACCGTATGTTTAACAAGGTCCAGTTAGCTGCTCTCATTCTTGGACAACAGTAGGAACAAATCCTTACCAAGTGGATCACAAGAGCCAGTAAGAAGTCTCTAAGAATAAGGAAACTTTCTGGTAATAAAATCAAGTAGTTGGGTGATCCATCTTCCCTGGCCTTTCCCACTTTTGTCCATTCTCTGTGCAGGTCCTACTCTTCCCCCCCCCCCCCCCCCCCGTGGTGTAGGAGCAGATATCTCCCACCCCTCTGCAGAAGCCTCAGCAGTGGTGCCCAGATCTCTGCTCATCTAGCATCTGGACATCTTGGCTCGTCTTGGGCACCCAGGCAGCCTTTTGGAGGGAATCCCTAATAGATATTTAACATCTTTCTGCCTTTGCATTCATCCCTATGAAATGACCCCATAGCTTTGCCCCAGGGATACATAGATTCGTAACCTGTTTTGAAACGACCACCAGAGAGTCACTTTCCAAAGTACGGGGGGTGGTCTTGTCCCACATCTGCCCTCTACTCGTGAGATTCAGGTAGGGTAGAGAAATGAAAATAACAAGAATTGCCCTATTGAACTCGTGTTCTGTCCTTTTGGGATCCCTTCTCCTCTTACAGACCACCTTTTGGAGCAGAAGAAAGTGTCAAAAAAGTCTTCCTAGCGTTTTCTTGCCTGTGCCTTCATCTGTTCGAGACAGTGTCCACGGCTGCCCGTAGGGCGTCATCTTAAGTGGGCACTACTTGCCTGTCTCCTTCCTTCCTCTCGTTTATGTTTATTGTTCTTCTGCCTTCTCTGGAAGGGGAGCAGGGCTGCTGGCTGGCAGATGAACTGTTTATGCCTGGGGGAGACGTAAATAGTATACTGGATTCATGGTTACTGCCTTTTCAAGTGGGACCAAAGTTATTATATTCCAAAATCTGAAGGGAAGAAATTCAGGAAATCACTTGGAAATTATCTCATATTCCTCCCCTCCCCCTTCTCCTCCCCTGACCTCTTCTCGGAATACCTATTTTAAAGTGCTCTTTTCTCCTAAGCAGGAGCTGGAGAGTCCAGTGAACTTTGCCACTGATTGCTTTCGACTTTGGGTTTCTTGGTGTTCTTTAGAAATTGAAGTTGACAAGTTCAAACCTTATAATTTTTCCATAATGCCCAAAGCAGTCTGTTTTAAGACTTAATGTATTTTATAGAATTTATCTCTTCGTGCCTGCCTCCCCTTCCCGACTGTACCCTCGAGATGCCTGGGTCCAGCATGGGTCCAGCACAGTTGCAGGTATGTATCAGGACACACGGAAAACTTGTGACATTGAGCTGTTGAATCTGGCTTGCATGTCTACACCTTGTGGGAGCCTTGTCCCACCTCTACCAGGAGTAATTTCCCTCTTCTTTGTGCTCCAACAATATTTGGTTATATCTCTGGCACAGGATTTGCCAAAGAAGATTGTGGTGGTTTTGCATTGGAGTTACTCAGCACAGTGAGGGTAGAAGGGCCGTCATTTACTCACTGCATACTCCAGGTGTGCAAAAAAAGTGTGGCTTCTTTACTTCCTATGTATGATCTGATCTGCTGCATAAGCTTTCTACTCTGCTGGGTCTGGGTCTGGAATGGGTGTGTGTGTGTGTGTGTGTGTGTGTGTGAGAGAGAGAGAGAGAGTTTGGTGAAGGTGGAAAGAGAGAACCTATAATACACTTTATGAAACTCCACCCAATCTAATAATTTAGATGGTCCTTTTAGGTAACTCATGTTTAAAAATATTTAAATACTTAGGCTTTCAGATTTCCATATTTCTCTTTCTCCCTATTGCTCCCCAGGACAGCATGGGGCCTTATGTTCTTGCCTTGTTTCTCTGGCACCCCTTATCTCTCTTGTCTACTTGGTCACTGCAAGGCTTAGTGGCACCTCTAGCTAAGGCCTCTATTTCTCCCCACCCTTTCAGCCCGCTCCACTCCTGTGGCGCTGTCATCTGTTGAGGCCTGGCTGTAACTCCCACTTGGGTCCCTGTGGCCCTCACCCATGGCAGCACTCCTGGTAGTCCCACCAGTCAGCTCTGTCAGCTGTCCGTGTCCTTCTGCAGGGCACAGGGGACCCCTCTCACCTCCCTCCTTCCCGCCAGGAGCCAAGGGAGACTTGAGTGATCTGAACTGAGGGCTCGCTCTCTAACTATAACTATCATCCAGTAGCTGCTTGTAATATGACGTCACTGTGCCGGGTTGGTGTGAGAATGGCCTGGGAGTCACCACAGGGGTCATTCCCTGGCTGAGTCCACAAAAGGCTAAATTACTCAGCTCTCAGTGTCCCCCTGATCTGTCGTCCAACAGCCTTCCACCTCAAGATTTTGGCCAAGCACACGACCCATGTCCTAGGCTCTTCTTTCCACCACTTCCTGGGGACTTGTCATGGTGGGAATGGTTGTTGGCAGCAGTTGGTGGGGTTGGGGAGGGGGGACACGAAAACACAACACCGTCTTTTTTGTGATATACCAGTGAATTCAGGTGGTAGAATTCCCTGTGTGAGGGGGAACTAGGGTTTGAGGGGAGGGAAGTCTAAAGCAGTAGGTCACTTAGGCCACAGGTTTTAGCTTTTCAGTTCTGATCTGATGGCATCTTTGTGGAGGGAAACGTGAGAATGTAAGGGCTAGGAGAAAAGGGGAAGAAGGAATCCTCACCTGGTCCACAGCAAGCGGTGGTAAATAGCCTAGAGCCAAAGCACACACAGAAGTGGCTGTTCCCTGAGCCATATGTGTGACTCTCAATTTTAAAGAGCAGTCCCCTACTGTAGCAGAGATGCTCATGTTGTTCTTAGTTCACACTAGCACTGGACCGAGCCCAGCTGCTTCTCAGGTTCCGCAGGGAGACCTGTCATCAGGTCTGGCTGGCCTTCGGTCCTATGGACAGAGCAGGTGTCCCCTCGGCTGCTCTCCCAGGTCAGGGACATCCCCAAACCCCAGTTGTGCGGGTTTGCAGTCCCTTGGAAGAAAAGACGACTCCTCTCCAGAAACCCTCAATAGCGTAGGTGTGACTGCATCACTTCCTTGAGACTTGACGGATCTCACTTACTCTTCCAAAGTCAGGATGGAGTATTGAACGTTTTGTGATTCCTCGGTGTCTTTGTTTCCTTTGACAGGGAATCATCGAATGGGACTGTTTCCTCCTCTTTCTAGTCCAAGCCAGAGTCTGAAGCTCAACAAAGCTCTTCTGAATAAAGTTCTTCCTTTCATATTCAATAATAAAACATATTACAACACCACAGAAGTTCAAGCGTCATTAAAAAAATCTTACAGAGTGTGTACTGAGTTTTAGAAGGTTTTCAAAATGTGACATGAGGAAGTCCTGGTGCCATGGAGGCTCACACTGCTTGTGAGGGGAGAAATCCAAGGCACTGGACAGTATTTTTAAACCGTAAAAATCACCACCATGAACACTGAGGAATAATTTACTTGGGGTAAGCAGAGTGCTTTATCCCTATTGATCCACCAGTATTTTCTATGATTACTGCTAATTCCTTTGTAAATCAACTCTCCTTGTAAATTCTGACAGAAAATAGCTAACAGAGGATGAGCTGTGTTCGTAAATAGTTATGGCAGTTGGGTCCCATATTGACATTTACCTTGTTTAGCTACCTGCGCTCTAGTAAACTTGTGTTTCTAACCACAGAGAAGGTGGGGCGCGATTCTAATAGAAGAGAAAGTGGAACAGATCTCAGCCCTCAAGTACAAAACCATGGAGGTCATGCTGGTGAGGGAGATGATAACACCTGAATAAAAAGTCTCCTCAACGCTTTTTTTTGGTAATAATATATAACAAAAGAATGGAGCATCTTGTGGCTTTTGACACATTCAGTTATTAGAACGTGCTAGAGCAGACAGACAATGAATGATAATGCACTACAGGTCCAGATCCCTACCTGCACCCCACCCCAAAGCTATTAGAGAATGATTAAGGGTTGGCAGGAAATTGAATGGTAATTATGTGGAAAACAGACTTCAAATGTTAATAATATGCAAATTGGTTTCCTGTTTGATTGGAAAGGACGGTACAATACAACACAATCGCTGTGACAGGTTCTTTTCACACCCCTGCGTACTTACCCTCACTCCATCAGCCCCATGCCTAGCTCTGAATTTCCTTCTTCACAAACTCTTCCTGATCAGCCTGCCTTAGTGAAATCACCCTCAAAATGGAACAGACTTCTGAGGATGAACTAGAGAGGGAGAACAGAAATGCAAGGAGGGAAGGTGCCTCGTACCTCAGAGCTCCTCAGGAATCTTGGCCAGGAAATGCGGAACATGGGACCCTTGAGGAAAGTCATTGGGGTTCTTCTTCTGCTAACATCTCCATTTCTTCAGCTGATCCTGAGAATCTCCAGCATGAAATCGCTTTGAGTCTTTTCCCTGGTTCTTCCCATGCTCTGAACACCACTGGTTGTAAGCCCTTGTTGGATCCTGTCCGAGGTCATCAGACTGTTAATAGCTCACCCGTGAACATTTTCCCTTCCTCTGCTGAAACCAAGCAGAAGGATCTGGGAGGTAGATACTAAACAGGCCACATGAACAGAGAGACCCCTATAAAACCAGCCGGTGTAAGGACAACATAAGTCCAGCTTATTATCACCAATATTCCATTGAGCTGGAGGGCTGTATCCCTTTTTCTAAATTAAACTTTTTCTTTTGAGATAGATTCAGATTATTAAGAGAAATAATATGGAGAGATTCCCACATACTTTTTACCCAGTTCCCCCTGTGGAAACATCTTGTAAAACTGTGGTACAACCAGGATATTGACATGAGCACCATCTGTGTATCTTCCTCGATCCCCCATTTTTATTGTACTTGTGTGTGCACATCTGTTTAGTTCTGTGCAACTTTATTACACGTATAGGTCTGTGTATCTTTACCACAGTCAGGATCCAGGATAGTGCTGTCATCACAAGCTCCCTTTTATGTTCCCATCTTTGTCACCCCATCTTCCCCCTCCCACTCCTGGCAACCACTAACCTGTCCTTCATTTCACAATCCTGTCATTTCAAAAACACGATACAAATGGAATCCTCTAGTATGTAACCTTTGGGATTGCCTTTTTTCCACTCAGGATAATTTCCTTGAGAACGATCTCACTTTTATCAGAAAGTTTGGGAAGTTATCTCATAATCAGTGTGATTATGTTTCTCAGTTTAGTAGGATTATAAAGTTATTAAGCCACTTTAATATACAGTATCCCATTTGATCCTCTCAACAAGGTAGAAAGAAAAGAGTTAAAAGGAAAAACAAATATAGATGACAGGATTCCATGTTCTAGCTGTGGCCAAGGTTGGCTGGCTCTCCAGCAAACCAGCTCCTTCACCCCCCACACAGTCAGACTATATCCTCCAGCTTCTCTCTTGGAAAGGTGTGGCCATGAGACTGATTTCTAAACAATGGGGAGAGACCAGCAGTGATGCGTTCCAATTCGAGGCTGGTTCATAAAACCCTCCCACATATGTCCTTCCACATTCTCTTTCCTTCTGTGGCCATCTTGGAACCTATGTCCAACTTGGTGGAGCCACGAGGTGGGACAAACAACCCTGATTAAACTTTCCTGAATATCTTGACCTTTAGAGTTCTGAGTCACCAGACGCACGGGGGTGGCCACTGTGGATTCAGAGACAGTGGAAGGGAGGGAACAGTTGGAGATTATAACACTTCCTTTACTATCATTTCCTCCCCCGGCCTGGTGGGGCTGCCTCCTGTCCTAGCCCAAGGACATGCACTGCACTGTCCTCACACAAAGCACCTTTGACTCACCTTGGGAGTGTCTCACAGTTTTCTTTGAGGTTTTTTTATTTTTATTTTTATTTCTTTTGTGTGTATGTGTATGTTTTATTTTTTTTTATTATTTTTTATTTCTACAATTCTTCTGGAATTAATCTCAAGGAAAGGAGCTGGGCTAACTCAGCATCTTGTTAGCCATTCTTTGTAGACTTAATTTTATTTATTTATTTCTGTTATAAAAGAAAAGAAAACCAAAATGGGGGGGAAAGGTAATCTTATTTATCTTATTAAAATATACTATGTTTCTTATTAATCTTATTTATCTTATTAAATATTTATCTTATTAAAACATACTGTGTTTCTAGTATGGTAGAATTTCTGTGATTTTGCTGGGTGAGTGAGCTTTAGCTTCTCTAGATAATCTTACCAACACCTACCAATTCAGACTGAATAAGGAACTGATTTCAAGGAAGGAAAACGAGGGAGCCATGGGGCTGGGCTGACTCTTAAGATGTAGAGAAACGTGTCTGTGCATGGTTTCAACCTGCCTAAATCTTCCTGCAGACTTTCCTCTTATGTTTGCTCATTTTCCTTTTCTCATTACCACCATTCAGAGACGTTTTTAGTTCTCATTTCTTTGGTCTATCGTAACAGATGTTTTTAAGTGGCATGTTTATCCGCAGAGAGAAGTGATGGTGATTCTTTGCACATGAATAGCTGCAAATGAAAAATGGCTTCTAGAACTTACCTATTGGCAGCCTGGCAGGATTTCATCTTCCCCCTGTACAGTCCCCAGCATGGCCTGTGGTGGATTCTGAATGATGTTCTGGGTTTTCTTCTTCATTCTTTGTATTTCTTTTTCCTGAAGAAAGCTGGCCAATAAAGTGGGTTCTTACATTAGCATCCTTTCCTCATAAGCTCTGCCCACCTAGAGTCATACTTTAGAGAGGCAGTGTTTTCCTTCAGGAATAAAGATTTTCCTAGCATAATTGTGCATCTTGCATTTTTTTTTTTTGCACTATCTCCTTTTAACAGAATGTGCGAGTTGAGTGACAGTAAAAATAAGTGAGAGATAAACTGGTTTTGAAGAAATATTTCTGTAGAAGACCAAGAAAGACTAGAGGGGACCACTTTCCAAACCACTGCATTATATTACTATGAGAACTCTGCAGGAACACGGTCAATATTGTAAAATCAAAAGGAATTGAAACTTGAGCCCTGGGTTACTTGAATCCTGGGATACCATCAAAATAGAAGGCTTCTCTTGAACTGAACAGCGCTTTCTGTCTAGTGTTGACTGTCAGTGAGCTGGCATGTGTGGGCACACACACTCACTCACTCTCACCCACAAACATGCATCCTGAAAGGAGATTTGCTTTGTAGAACAGACAGTAGGAGAAGACTGAATATGCAGGTATGTTTCATGGTGTAGCTTCATGAAAACAAAAGGAATGCAAATATTCATCAGAGCATCCACAGCAACCAAGAGAATGTGGGCATCCAAAGAATGGGCCCCTGCTGATGGACCAGAACAATCACATGTAGAAGAGGATAATTCAAAAGCAGTTTATATTTAGCTGCTTTAATTATTCTTGTGGCAGATTCCCTTGCCTACTTATGTTGTGCTTATATTAATATAAAAGGACAGGTGCACATCCTTACACATACCAGCTGGATGTTGAGAGGAGAAGGCTGGGATAGTGAGGTGGGAGAGGCACACAGGCTGGGAATTCAAAGCTTTGTAATAAGTCTTGGTATTTGGGAGTATACGTTCTCCACCTTTGTTCTTTTTTATTCAAAACCGTATTGGGTGTATTTGGTTGCATTTCCAAATAAATTTTAGAATCAGCCTGTCAGTTTCCATCAAATGACCTATGGAGATTTTGTTTGGGATTGCACTGAGTCTATAGATGAATTTAGGCAGAATTCATATTTCTTAAATACTGAGGTTTAAATTTATGAACATGGATTATTCTTTAATTTATTTAGGCCATTTAGATACCACTTAATAATATCTTACAGTTTTTCTCCATAGAGTTCTTTTTTGTCTTTTATAAGATTTATTTCTGTATACTTTTTATTTTGATGATTTTGTAGTAGTACTGTTTTCTAATTGTTTATTGCTGTTTATCCAGGGACCTTGCTAAATTCACCTTTTAATTATAATACTTTCTTTGCAAATTATTTTAGATATCTTGTCTGTGTATGATTTTATCTATAGTAACAGTTTTATTTTTTCCTTTCCAGTCCGTATACCTTTTATTTCTTGTCTTTTCCTTCTTGAGCTGGTGAGAACTTCCCGTACAGGCTTGAAGGGAAGTAGTGGTAATAGATGTCCACATATGAGCTAGCTCAACAGGAAAGCTTACCGTATTTCAGTATTATGTATGATGATGTTTTCTGTAACATTTTTGTTTTAAAGACCTAGTATCAGCTTTAGGACATTCACTTTTGCTCCTTCTTTGGGAAGATATTTATCATGAATAGGTGTTTCCTCAAACACTTTTTCTAAATCTGTTATGAAGATTGTATCATATAATTTTTTCTTTCATTCCTGTTAAAATAATGAATAATATTTATTCATTGATTTAAAATATTAAAGCAACCTTGCATTCTTGCAAAGCGTGCTTGGTGTTTGCTTTCCATTTTATTTATCTCTGGATTTAATTTGCTAAAATTTTGTTTAGGATTTTTGCATTTGTGTTTATGAGAGACTGGTCTGTAATTCTTTTCTTATAACATTCTCGTTTGGTTTTGGAAGCAAGAGTATGAGTTGGAAAATGTTTCCTCTTTTGCTTTTCTCTGGGAGATTGTGTTAGTTCTTTGAATGGTTTAGATGAATTCACTGATAAAGTGATTTAGCACTGGAGTTTTCCTTGTGGTAAAATATTAAACTGTGCATTCAGTTTCTTCACTAGATACAGAAGTCTGTATGTTGTATCTTTTTTCTTATGTCTGTTTTGATAAGTTTTCATGGATTTTAAAGTTTCATCTAAATTTTTAAATGTATCTGCACAAATGTATTTATATTTTTTAGTACTTTTTAAAATGTCTGTAGGATCTGTAGTAATATTCTCTCTTTTATTCTTGATATTTGGTTATTTGTGCCTTTTTTTTTTGTCTTGATCAAGTCTTGTTTGATTTATCCATTTCATTAAGCTTCTCAATTATTTGGATTATTGAATATTCAATTAAGGTTTCTCTATTTACCTAGCTTTTGGCTTTGTTGATTTTTTTTTTGAAGATTTTGGCTCAGTCGTTAGGCGTCTGCCTTTGGCTCGGGTCATGATTCCAGCGTCCTGGAATCAAGCCCCGCGTCGGGCTCCCTGCTCGGCGGGAAGCCTGCTTCTCCCTCTCCCACTCCCTCTGCTTGTGTTCCCTCTTTCACTGTGTGTCTCTCTGTCAAATAAATAAAATCTTTAAAAAAAATTATTTATTTATTTATTTAAGAGAGGGAGAGAGCCCACAAGAAGGGGGGAGGGGCAGAGGAGAAGGAGAAGCAGACTTCCCGCTGAGCAGGGAGCTCAGGGCTCTCTGGATCCCAGGACCATGAGATGACATATGCCAAAGGCAGACACCTAAATGACCGAGCCACACAGGCACTCCAATTTTTGTTGTTGTTTTGTTGTTGTTATTTTGGCTTTGTTGGTTTTCTAAGTGTAAGTTTGTTTTCTACTCAATGAAGTTTTGTTTACTGTGTTTATTTTTTGCTATCATTTACTTTTTTTGGATTAACTTGTTTTCTGTTTCTTGAGATGGATTAACTTATTATTTTCCTAATTTCTTGAGATGGATAATGAAATCACTTATTTTCAGATTTTCTCCTTTTCTAATATATTTAGTTAAGTCTGTATATTTCCCTCTTAGCACTGCTTTACCTGTATGCCACAAGTTTTGATGTATCATATTTTCATTAACATTTAGAATTATTTTCTCATTTAATCTTTGACCCATGGTTATTTAGAAGTGTATTCCCAAATTTTCAAACATTTAGGATTCTTTCTTTCTTTCTTCCTTTCTTTCTTTCTGTCTCTCTTTCTTTTTAAAGATCTTATTTACTTGAGAGAGAGCACGAGTGGGGTGGGGGCGGGGCAGAGAGAGGGACAGAGGGAGAAGCAGACTCCCTGCTGAGCAGGGAGCCCTACACATGGGGCTTAATCCCAGGACCTTGAGATGTTTAACTGACTGAGCCACCCAGGTGCCCCCAAACATTTAGAATATTTTAGATCACTTTTCTGTTATTGATTTCAGCCTGAGTTCCACTGTTGTTAAAGAACATTATCTGATTTCAGTTATTTGAAGTTTGTTGAGATTTTCTCTATGATCCAGCGTACGGTCAGTTTTGAGAACTGTTACATGTGCACTTGAAGAGAATATTGTACTCTGCAACTGGGTGTAGCATTCAGTACCTGTTCAATTAGGTCAATTTTGTTAATGATGTTATTTAAAGTCTTCTATAACCTTATTATTTTTTTTACTAGTTAATAACTTATATAGAGAGGTATGTAAAAATATAGATATGCACTTAGGCACCTGGCTTTTTTTCTTAAGTGAAAGGGTAATTAGAGCTCAATAATCTATTTAAATCTATTTGAAAGCCTAAGCAAGTGTAACTGGGAGCCATAAAAACAAAATTGTCTTTTATTTAGGAGATTAGCAAAAGGTAAACGTTACAGAACTAGACTATTCTTGCCAGCCATCATTTTGATGGAATTCTTGCTTTTGGTTTGGAGGTCACTAAATCAGGAAACCACATGCCTAAAACAAGTCCTTTTTCAGAAATTATTAAAAGCAATAATCCATACTACCACCAGACTCATGCAACACCCTACCACGGTGCTGTCACATGAGAGATTATATTCATACTGCACTGTTCAGGCTACAAAACAAGCCTCATTATAACAAAAATGTATAGAATTTCCCCACTTATTAAGTACCTGCACTCCTCTACTCTGCAGCTAGATTGATCTTTTAAAATGCAGATCTTGGGGCGCCTGGGTGGCTCAGTCGTTAAGCGTTTGCCTTGGCTCAGGTCATGGTCCCAGGGTCCTGGGATCGAGCCCCACATCGGGCTCCCTGCTCTGCGGGAAGCCTGCTTCTCCCTCTCCCACTCCTCCTGCTTGTGTTCCCTCTCTCTCTGTGTCTCTCTATGTCAAATAAGTAAATAAAATCTTTAAAAATAAATAAATAAAATGCAGATCTTATCATACCATTCCCCCACCCGATTTAAAAATTCTCCAGGGGATCCCCATTATCTCCGGGAAAAAATTAAATTTCTTCAGCTTGGCATAAGCCCACCAGGGTCTGGTTCCTTTCTGCCTTCTCCTAAAGTTTTCTCTCTTCATATACCTATAAGCTTCAGCTACCCATGGAATTCCCTGAATGGATCACAGTCTTCTGGCTGCTCCCTCGGTCCAGAGTTTGCCATTTTTTTTAATCCAATCTTGCTTGCCTGGCTGATACCTATGTGGCCTCCGGTGGCTCTGATGTCACCTCCTCGAGGGAGGGCCTTGTGTTTTGTACATTCCTCTCCTCTGTACTTTCTTAGCACCCATGTCACCTCGACCGTCATGCTTGCTGTGCCTTGCAGTGGCTGCAGATTAGCCTTCATCTTCCCTAATTAAGGGAAAGCACTGCATTTTCTCTCTCTGGATAGTTAGAGCCTGTCACAGTGCCCGCACTCAGAAAGCACCCAGCAAATTGTGAATGAGTGTTTCAAGCGCAGCCATCTTAATTAATTATAAAAACAAACAAATCGCCAGAAAAACACTCAGAGGGCACTAAAGCATAAGCCTGAAGGTCACTTAGTGTATCCCATTTGGAGGAATTGTTTTAATTTACTTTTTATGGCATTTAGGTAAGTGGCAGGGGATGGGAGTGACATGGAGGAAACAGGTGTGTGAAAAGCACACAGAGACGCCTTTGCCTTACAAATACACGGATGTGATGAACTGAAACATTGAGATTTTTATTCAAAAGAGTTTGTAGGACTCATGATTCACTGGGACATGTACAGGAAGTGTTTTAAAAGATCCGTTCTTTCAAGCTAAACAAAGCCTGTCTGAGATAACAACCAACATCGGCCACCCTGGTGTTTTAGGAGCTACTAACCGTTCTCAGAGGGAATGGCCTTGGGCAGAAAGGACAGATAAATGACAACATGTTTCCTGGCTTTTTAGTCAAGTTTATTTTTGTTCGGTAGGCTTTTCTGATGATTTCATTGTAGTTGTGTCTAAAGCTCAATGCACGTGTATGCTTTCAAGGCATAGTATTGTAGGGTTTTCGGGATCTCACTTGGGTGGGGAATAATGCTTCATCCATTGTAGGGCAGTTTTCTGGATTATGAAGTTGAGTCAAAAAGTTATTTCCTGGGGCACCCTGGTGTCTCAGTCTGGTTAAACATCCGGCTCTTGATCTCAGCTCAAGTCAATGTCTCAGGGTTGTGAAATCAAGCCCGGCGCTGGGCTCCACGCCGGGTGTGGAGCCTACTTAAAAAAGAAAAAGTTATTTCCTAATAAAATCAACCCCACTGGCTCTAGAATTATCTTTGTGGGGGAAAAAAAGAAGACCTCTTTTCTACTCCAACATTCTTTCAAATTCCAAAATACAGCATTCGGCATTTCCTTCCTTAGTTCCTCTCTTCTGATGCTTTTATGCATTTCAAATAATGGCATAGTCTCAAGGTAACTCAGCATCCAGGACTCGCCCTGGGCTTGAAGGCACAGAAAACTGAAGAAACACAGCATTTCATCATATGCCTTGTAGAAAGGCATAGAAAGGAAGCCGTAGAAAACAGAGTTTCTGGGGAGAAATAGAAGACTCACGTAAAGCTGCTGTGGCTCATCCAGAACGACATTATACACTATCCTAACAGAAAGTCATGTTGCCAAAGCTTGAAAGCATAAGCTATTCCTAAAATGGTGTTGCATTTCTATATTGGAACTATCATCTGGCAGCCACGGTGACAGAAATGGATGGAGTGCTGGAAACTATGAACATTCACTCAGAAGAGAGACTTTATTATTGTTATTGTTGTATATTTCCCTTTTCCCTCCTTCAACTTTCTCCCTCCCTCCCTTCCTTTAGGTGGCTGAACCAAAATTACATATGAATAGTATTAAATAGCTCGTTATAGGAGTACAACTTACCATGGGATCTGTCCTTGGGGACATAGGCTTTTGGGTGAAATGAACCCATACGGAAAAACATCCAGACAGATTTCAGGAGGAGACCAAAGGAAGGCATCTGAGCCTTCCTGCTTTAGCTAGTGTTCTCCAAGGTTAACAAAAATGCTTTATAACATGTCTATGAGATACTTTATAATATGGCTATTTTCAGACAACGCTTCTTAAGATGGATTCAGATCTAGGGAAAACCTGTACTGTGATGGAAAATAGGGAAGGATGCCTCCTTATTCCCAGAAACTTCAGGAAATTTTTTAAATTTTTGAGTCTAGTTGATGGCAGTGATGAAAGCGCTCATTTGAAACTCTTCCATTCACGAAGCAGCAATTTCACCAAGAGGTAGGTGGTAGGTAGGGAAGGACAGGGCATCATGTTCCAGGAGGGATAAAGAGGAGAGGGTGGACTGAGGGACCAATGGAGGAACACCCACCTGAATGCTCTCTTCGAGCTCAACAATACTTGACAATAAGGACTGGATTCTTCTAGGGCTTGTGTGGCAGCTGCAGAAAGCCTAAAGCCAGCAACTATGTGGAGAGGGACAGGTATGGATTATATCTGATGGGTGTCGGTCCAAATAGGAGCTAGGTGTCTAAAAAGTTGGTCACCATTTACTTTTTTTTTTTGAAGTTCAGATAGTCTTTCTATTGTCATGTTTTTTCTTTTTTTTTTTTTTAAAGATTTTTATTTATTTATTTGAGAGAGAGAATGAGAGACAGAGAGCATGAGAGGGAGGAGGGTCAGAGGGAGAAGCAGACTCCCTGCGGAGCAGGGAGCCCGATGCGGGACTCGATCCCCGGACTCCAGGATCATGACCTGAGCCGAAGGCAGTCGCTCAACCAACTGAGCCACCCAGGCGCCCATGTTTTTTCTTTTTTAATTTCTTTTCCTGACTCAGTATATTTGCCTTTTATTACATCATGATTTCAGCTTTCATCTTTGTTTCACAGATCCATGTTTTCCTGAATTTTATGGACCACAAAGTAGACATTCCCTAAAGTTTACTTCTGTTGCCGTTAGTACATTTTATTTTCAAAAGTGAGTCCTTTCTCTGCATTTTGAGTGCTGTATTCTCTGCATTCTTTAATGCTCACTCTTTTTGTTGATATATGTATTTTTTCTGTTTAGCTGTTCTCGAATAAAGAGAGGTGAATGCCAGCTGGGTGTTCTCCATAAACACAGGGACCGTGTTCTAGGTTTCCTTTATGTCTTGCCAGGGTGTTGATAGAATCTTTCGCTCATTGCATAAGCCAGAGAAACGGGAGTAGGTATGAATTTCTAGTACGTCGTATGCGTCCTAACCGTACTTTGTTCTGTATTGTTTCTTCTCTGGATTTGTTGAAGGCGCTGGGTTATGCGTTTGCCTCTGTTCACAGCCTTCTGTCAGGGTAGACCTTCACACGTGGTTGTGCCTGTGTGTATGTGGTGCTACCGGTGACTACGTGAGGATGGAGCCCCACACTGTTGGTTTTCTGCTCCTTGTGGCACGGAGCCTGGGACTTTCTAGGGGAGATGGTTGTCAGTGCTCTGATCTGAACTGATGAGTGGGATTCCAGGTGATGCATTCCCTGAGTGCCTTGCTCCTGCTTTGGCCTAGGGCCCTGGCTGCCAGATTCCAGGATGGTATGAAGCTCTTCTAGACTTGCTTACCCCGATATTGTGCTTTCCCAGGAGTGGGAATCGTTAATAATCGTGGATTCAAAGCAATACTCTGTATGATGTTCTTGATCATTTCAATTGTTTTTGACTCATTATAATTGGTTTTTAGTTCATGAAAGTGACGTAGGAAGCCCTTCTACTAGGAATAGGAGCTTCTCTTAGGAAAAGAAGTGACAGTCATTTTTATTTACTTGACCTTGCATAATTAGCATTATATTTCATCTGCCACTTTTAAAAATATCGTTTGAAACTACTTGCCTATTTTGTAAAGACGGGCTTAGTTAAATCTAGGTCACGAATCCACAGTCCATTTAATGGGAGACCCAGGAATCTACTCCCACCCTTGAAAGATCACTATCCTAGAATATGCCTTCAAGTTTTTTGTTTTTGATTTTTGGAAAATCATATTAATGATGAAGTTTTGAACTTGTCCACACCTGAGAATATATTTGTTGGCATTTCTACTAAATATAGATCTAGGCAGGGGCGCCTGGGTGGCTCAGTCGTTGAGCGTCTGCCTTCGGCTCAGGTCATGATCTCAGGGTCCTGGGATCGAGCTCTGCATCGGACTCCCTGCTCGGCAGGAGGCCTGCTTCTCCCTCTCCACTCCCCCTGCTTGTGTTCCCTCTCTCGCTGTATCTCTCTCTGTCAAATAAATAAAAATCTTTAAAAAAAAATATATAGATCTAGGCATAGATATTTTAAATTACACCACATTATTCTCAAAAAATGGTATTACTGTTAAATGGCTTTCTGGTATCTGGCATGGTAGAATTCTATGGCCAACTTACATTTCTGTTACTTTGTAAGTCGTATATTTTATTTTCTAAGATTTGCAAGTTCTTTTCTCTATTCTTTGAAATAAAAAATTACAACAGCATATAATCGATGTTTTTATGTATTTTTTTTTCTGGTTTTATCTGATCCCTTTTCATCTGCTTATAAAGATTTTTCTTCAGTCTAGGAAAACTTATTTGATTAAAGCTGCTTGAGTTTGTTTATTTCTTATGGAAGCCCTATTACAGGTGGACAAGATCATCTGGTTCTTACTTCTATTAGTCTTAGATTTTGCCTAGTCATTTTTTACTTTTTGTTGTTTTCCTCTTAGGTTTTGAGAATTGACATGGGTCCTATTATAGAGTCATGTCAATTCCCGGTAGAATCTTCAAGCCCCAAATGAAGGGAGAAAATAAAAAAATTCTTAAATTTACCCTCATTTTACTTTGCCAGTTGAGAGTCCAGACAGCTTGGGGGTAGTTGGGCCCCTAGAGGTGAGAGTCAAAATTAGAGGCAGGCCTAGCCAGGAATGTGTTTTGCTAAAGAGCTTCCAGTCCTTATTTGGAATAGCTCTCAGGGCTCACAGCTACAATCTCCCCATTCTTTGGCAGACTGGCTGTCCACTCTGTGTGAGTGACTGGTAAGCCCTTCCATGCCAACTCCCTGTCCTGCTGCCCCTGAAACCCAGAACACTTCCTAATGGGAGCTACAGGGCTGATCCTCACCTCCAGGCCCACAGAGGGCTCTGCTGGTTTCCCTGTTACATGCTGGAGATTCACAAATCAAGTAGTGACCACCCTCAGTCTAATTTCTACGGTATTTTACATCGTTGAAATTCCTTGGAATTTCTTTTGTATGGCTGATCCTACTGTTGAAGGTTGATCCAGAGTTTTTCCTCAATCTTTATTGCTGGTCATTTTCATGGAGATCTGGAGGGGAGTCGTTTACACCTTGCCAAGAAGTGAACTACTCTCTCTTATGATGGCAAATCTTGAGGATATTTTGAAGTCAGGAAAGTGGAAACAGCCTTGGGAGATGGAGACTTGACACTAATCTTAAGTATATTGCTAGGATGTTTCCCATCTGGTTGCCTGTGATGATCAAGGTCACTGAATAACAACAATGGCAATAATGGTAATAATTGCCTTTATAAAAACAACCAGGAAAGGGGAGATGTTGGTCAAAGAGTATAGACTTTTAGTTTTAAGATGAAAAAGTTCTGGGGATCTGATGTGTTTTGGTGATTATAGCATGGTGATTATAGTTAGCAAGTTACTAGTTTCAAGTATTGTATACTTGAAAGTTGCTAAGAGTTAAATCTTAAATGTTCTCACCATAAAAAAAGTTATAATTGTATGAGGTGTTGGATGTGTTAACTAACCTTATTGTGGTAATCATTTTGAAATATATATGTGTATCAAATCACCGTGTTGTACACCTTACACAATGTGATATGTTAATTATATTAAATAAGGCTAGAAAAAACCCACATGGTTGATGTGAATATATTATGATTTAATCTTTATATCAACTTAGAGCATTT
Source organism: Mirounga angustirostris (assembly GCF_029215605.1). Lineage (NCBI taxonomy): Eukaryota > Metazoa > Chordata > Mammalia > Carnivora > Phocidae > Mirounga > Mirounga angustirostris. The sequence continues at coordinate 44,403,442 of NW_026991720.1, forward strand.
GATGTTTGGATCTCCATCTTTTAGCTGACACTCAGAGAAGTTAAATATCTTGCCTGGTATTACATAGCTAATATGTTGTGATGTGGGGCTCAAACCCAAGGTTGTCCTCAAAGCTTCTGTTCTTTCCTTTGCTGGCTGTCAAATGGCCTGAGGAGTTGTCCAGCCTCCACATCTTTGGTATTTACAGTGTTCTCAGCTACTGGACTTTGATCATCTCTTGTCATTTTATTGCTCTCATATATACTAACCCCTTCTCTGTGGGGTAATGTTGAAATAAATAATATAGCCTATATTATCATTTCTCTTACACTGTCTGGAACACTTGACTAGCAGCGGGGGATGATCTTGTCTTTAATACTTTGGTTTACTATCCAGCCTTTCTCTCTCTCTCTCTTTTTTTTCTTTAAAGCTGGGGTATTTATCTGCCCCTAGAGGAATTCCTCCTGTCCTGTAAAATAGTTTATCTTCAGGTATTCCTTATGTAGCCCTCTATGGGTATTTTGGTGCTCTGAATCTCCTCACCTGTCTTAGAATACCCATTGACTATGAGGTTGCTCATGCAGGCTCATGAGGCTGGTCACTGCTGAATGAACATAGTATAATCTTTAACATGGCAGAATCTCAAGTGGTATTTTGTGATGTGGGTGCTGCTCATGCTTTACTACATCCAATGAGAACAAAAAAATTCAAATTAGAGAAGCAGCAAAATCATTGCTAATTTAGGAAATTCCTAGAAAGATAAAAGACAGCTAGAAAGTCTTGGGGGTGGTCTGTGCCTGGTGGATGAGAACATTTTTGTTCTTGCTTCACAATGGCAAAAATGTATGTATTTATTTTATAACTTGAGAACTACCAGTATTTCTCAGCTCCCTCATTAGATTTGTATTTTCCTTCCAGGTAAACTGGAATAAATAAAAACATTCCATGGCTGTAAAATGTGTCTCTGTAATTGTGGGATTATTCTTTGTTCCCTCTATTCTAATTTAATCATGTCTTTTTTCCCCCTAGGTTACGGTCTTTGGTCAAACAATTAGAGAGAGGCGAGGCTTCGGTGGTAGATCTTAAGAAGAATTTGGAATATGCGGCCACAGTGCTCGAATCTGTGTACATTGATGAAACCAGGTAAGCTAAACATGACAAGACGTGAGTACACTGGGGGTCAGTTCTCTGTTATGTGGCTTTTGTGAAATGCCCCCCTTGGCCTGTACTGGGGTAGTGCTCAAACGATGGGTGACGGAGCTTTCGTTTCCACAAAACGAAATTTGGACCTCCCCTAGCCTCCGTGCCTCCTCATCTGAGAAAGGAGCTAGCTGAACTTTTCTCACATGGCCATTATGATAATGGAGTGAGATAATGTAAGAGGAGAAGTGATTTTTAAAAATATGGTAAGATTTCTTATCAAGTGTAGAGTTCCACTGTAATAATTGCATGCTGTTAGCCTCAGCCTAAAAGTTATGTTCATGTGTTAATTCACATTGTCTTTAAGTGGAGGTTCCTGAAGTGACGATAAAGCATTTATCCTCTTAAGGACCCAGAATTCCTCCTGCAATCTTGCGTGTTACCAATTTTCTTAATAGACTCCACCTGAATGATCCAAACGTCTTAAAGCACTTCCCGTCACCAAATGCATTTGAAAGTAGCAAAAGAGCTTTTCTTTTGAAAAATGTTAACCTGGTGAATTTAAAAGGCTTTTTTTCTCTTTCCTAATTCAGGCTCCTCTATCAGTCTTAACTTCTCTATGCCAGATTCCAATCTGAAAGGATTTCCCAGTAATCTAAGAATTAGTATGCATGTAGTTTAGTTTTTGGTGACTTGCTTGGTTCCTAATTCAAGGAAATTTGATATCATAGTTTTTTCCAAATGTTACATTTTCTCCCCCGCCCCCCAACTGATGTGTCTAAAGGAAAAAAAAAACAACAACAACAATCTTTTTTTTAAACTTTTTATTGATACCTGTTTACACTACTTATTTTTCGTAGGGCTTAATATAAGTATAAAGTGCAATTTTATTTTAACTTACTATTATTTATGTTCTCTTCTGGTGGTCTGACCTATGAACAAGTTTGAAAAATCAGCCAAGCACATCTTACAGATGACTTAAATCACTGAGCTCAAGTAAAGAACTGCATTATTTTGGAAATTTTGCTTGAATTTAGAATTTACACTTCTGTAATGTTCTATCAAACTAGAAGGAATATCAGTTGATATCATTTTGGTTTATTACTTCAGAGGACTGGGTTGATGTGATTTGGGCAATGTTTTACAAAGTCTTTTTCTTTTTTAAATTTTTAATTTTTAAAAAAATTATTTTTATTTTATCTTAAATTTATTTTTATTAAAGATTTATTTTATTTATTTGTAACTGTTGTATAACCTTGTATAACTTTAAGTTGTACAATGTGGTGATTTAATGCACTTATATATTGTAATATGATGACCACCACAGCATTAGCTAACACCTCTATAATGCCACAGAATCTTCATGATTTTTTTGTGCTGGGAACAATTAAGATCTAATCTCTTAGCAACTTTGAAGTTTGTGATGCAGTATTGTTGTCTATAGCAAAATCTTTAAATGTTCTTTTTTTTTAAACACAAAATAATGCCACATGGTCCATCTATGAAAACCTCCCTGTGAATGCATTTTTAAATGGAAGATTTAGATCCCATTCAAATTCCACAAACCTAGGAATAAAGATACTGGGTGCTCCTTAGAGCCTGAGATGGAGCATTTTTGACTTTCTCTGATTTCTTTGTTTCTTTGTGCAGTCTGGTAGAGAGAACCATCCTGACACATAATGGTGAGCTTGTACAAGCCTTACCAAAAAGGTGCTGTATTTTTTGTGGCCGTTTTTATTTGGTTTCTTTGTACCTGTGGAGGCAGGTGGGATGGAAAGAGGGAGCAGCCATTGTGAACAGAGAGCTCTAACTTCAGATGTAATCTCAGTGTCCTGGTTGTGTTTCTTGCGTTCAGGCGACTCCTGGATACGGAGGATGAACTCAGTGACATTCAGTCAGATGCAGTGCCTTCTGAGGTCCGAGACTGGCTGGCCTCCACCTTCACGAGGCAGATGGGGATGATGCTCAGAAGGAGCGAGGAGAAGCCACGGTTCAAGAGCATCGTCCATGCAGTGCAGGCTGGGATATTTGTGGAGAGGTAAAGATGGCTGTCAGTCAGTGACCAAAGCAGCAAAAGGGACACCAGTTTCCAATAACTGGAAGCTTTGCTTTGATGTAATTTTTGTATCTGTATAAACACTGAAAATTCTGGTGGAAATAGATAGTCTTGAAGGAGAGATTGCCAAAACATATTTATTTAATCTTTGTAGCATCATTAGGATAAGACTTTGCCTTTGCTCAGAATTCTTTTTGTTAACTAGATAAAATTTGGTTTAAGTTCAGTCTCCCATTTTTTAAAAAAGGACATCATCTAATCCATCATCCTTTGACATATGTGGAACAGGGCAGGGATGCCTTGAGGTTATTGACCCGGGGTGGGGGGGGCAGTTCATTTAAAGGCTTTGAGTTCCCCATGACACTTTCCAATTTTGTTAGCCATTTTGCTCTTTAAATTGCCCCTTCCCCAGAAATAGATTCCAGAAATTGATTTATTCTTCCTATAATCCTTATTACACAAATCAATTTATTCTTCCTATAATCCTTACCGTACATCTACAGGTTTTAGAAATGCCACATTCAGTTCGAAGTTCACCTGGGACATTTCCCTTCTTGTTTTTGACAGTTCTAAAGAACAAGCTCTTCCAAATGGGTTGCCCATAGGAGTTCCTCATTCAGGTTACTATCCATGCTGTACTATAATTCACTTCTAGTAGAAGAAGTGACCCATTTTAATAATTGAATTTACAACTTGGGGCCTGTCGGTTAATTTTTTTTTTGTTTCCAATGATTCATGTATTTGGGATTGCTTTAATTTCTCTTGAATGTAACCCTTTCTTAGGTCACTTGAGTGACTATGAAAAATGTTATAAAAAAACTGTTATGTTTTTTGTTCACCCAATGACATGACTTCTCATATTTGTCAGTGTAAGTCTGTGGCCTGCTAATTCTTTTTTGTAAGATATAATATTGCATGTTTCCCCTCTGACTTTGCCAGAATGTATAGACGAACATCCAACATGGTTGGACTGAGCTACCCACCAGCTGTTATTGAAGCATTAAAGGTAATACCAGAGAAAACGTCTGACAGTGTACATGGTATCCTATAAAAAGTAGTTACATTTGTTGTTAGAAAATAAGAGGCTTTCATTTATGGTTCACTTACAGGTTTCCCAGTCATCCCTGACTTATTTCTTTCATTATTTTTCACTTATCTGTTCTTGCAGTATCATGATCTTTCTGCCTTTGACTTGTTTTTTCTTTTTTTAAATCAAACTGTGCAAGTCTCATTTCTTTCTACATCACCATCAGAGGGATCTTTGGTGATTATAGTTGTATCATTATCTGATTATCTACTCTAAGTCCATTTTGTAGATGAGGAAACTGAGACTTGGTGAGATTTTTAAAAAGATACAGTTAGTTAATTAGAGGCAGAAGAACTAAGGTGTGATACCAGAGTTCCAATCACATAGTAAGTTCTCAGTAACATTTTACTGCCTGAATGTGTGTCCCCAGAACGTATATATCCTACTATTTACCCAAGACTCTCACAGAGCCTGAAAGTTCAATGGGAAGTTACACAGATGTTTGAGTTACAATGAGCTAAATCTTGCAGAACTACTCCCACTCAGGCAAGCTCTTAGAATTGTATAGAATATTCTCTAAGAGCCTCAAAGTGGATTCTTATGTATGTGTCAGTTCAGATCCACTGGTTTAAAGTCATCCTGGCTGTGCTAAAGCTGATTTGGCTTCTGGATTTGAGGGTGGGGCTGTGCTAAGGGCGAGGATCACTTGGCTGGTTGACATGGCATGATGTCTATACACAGAATCGAGTCAGGGGCGCCTGGGTGGCTCAGTTGGTTAAGCGACTGCCTTCGGCTCAGGTCATGATCCTGGAGTCCCGGGATCGAGTCCCGCATCGGGCTCCCTGCTCGGCAGGGAGTCTGCTTCTCCCTCTGACCCTCCTCCCTCTCATTCTCTCTCTCAAATAAATAAATAAAATCTTTAAAAAAAAAAAAAAAAAAAAAGAATCGAGTCATCCATTTGCTCAGGGACATCCTAGCATACCGACTAGTATGTGTGTGTGTGTGTGTGTGTGTTAAGATTTATTTATTTATTTATTTATTTTAGAGAAAGGGAGCATAAGTGGGAGGGACAGAGGGAGAGGGAGAGAGAACCCCAGACTCCCTGCTGAGTGTGGAGCCCGACGTGGGGCTTGATCCCACAACCCTGGGATCATGACTTCGGCCAAAACCAAGAGTAGGACATTTAACCAACTGTGCAACCCAGGTTCCCCATTCTGACTATTGTTATGGCTATCGGTGTCTATCTCTGAAACCTGAAACATGTATTACCTGATGATATTTTCAGAAGTTAACTTAAATTACCTACTCATAGAATCAGGGATGGGAGAGCTTCATGATCAACTTAATGTCAAGAAAAACTTTTAGGGCCATTTTGATTTTGTATTTCAGTCTCTTTCTCTTGCCTCAAAGACATTCACTAGTTGAATTTGTGAGACCCTATATTCAGATTCTCAGTTGTCCATTTTCTTTCTCTCTTTCTTTTTAACTACCTTTATTTTTTTTTTTAAGATTTTATTTATTTATTTGAGACAGAAAGAGAGAGCAGGGAGAAGGGCAGAGGGAGAAGCAGACTCCCTGCTGAGCAGAGAGCCCGATGCGGGACTCGATCCTGGGACTCTAGGATCATGACCTGAGCCGAAGACAGACGCTTAACTGACTGAGCCACCCAGGCCTCCATCCATTTTCTGTCTCTTAACTCATCCTAAGAACAGGAAAGATGCTCAAGAAGGATGCAGCAAGAAGACACATGTTTCCTCTCGCTCCTCTTTGGTCTCCCCACCAGTGCCCAGTGCACCCAGTGTAATTTACAGCCACATTTCCCATGTAATCAGTGAAATCACTGCATGAGAGCTGATGTTTCATAACACCCACTAGGAAGCTGCATTGATATTCATAACCAAACCCAAAACATTCAATGAAAATCTTAGGGACATTAAAAGAATCCTTTATATTTAATTTCTTCTCTTATCACGAACATAAATACAGATGTTTATACCAGTATTAAGAAATTTATAAAAATATTTCCTCTAGACTGGAGAATCTTTTCTATGCAAAATAATTGAAGAAAATGGGGAGCAACCTGGGATGTGCATGAATTGTTATTTCGTGCTTAGGGAAAAGTCATTCTCAGAAGCACACATGTCTTTCTGAGGGGAAAGGAACCTAGATGATTCAGACCAGGAATGAGTGCTAACTCTCCAAACTGCTACCCTTCTGCACAATTATTGAGGATAATATGCGTAAGGCTAGAGCTGCACTTTCTCCTGATCCTGTCCCCTATTTACTAGGAGAGTTTAAGATCTTTTTACAATGTAATATTTCCCCCCCTCCCTAGACTCTGGTTTAATCTGCAGTGGATTGAAGATGAGTTGGCGGGATGACACAGATATTTTCTTTTTTTAGGTAGTACCTGTTAAAAAACGGTTATTTCTACTACACTGCCAGCAGTTTATATGGAATGGCCATTACTTTGTTCTATTATAGGAAATTTCCCCAAAACTGAGAGAATACAATTCAATAAAATAACCGTCATGCCATGGTCATGTTAACCTTTGTGATTAATGTAAGAACATGGCATGAAATCACATTTAAGTAAGAGAATAATTAACTGCCACCTATCTCTAAATTTGACATATGTTGCTCTTTTGTTTTTTAAATTTTTTCCATCCAATATATGCTAGCTTCTGATTTGGGGAGTTTTATCTCTAGGCTTTTGAGGTGGGGTTATTGGAATTGTAGAAGTGTATTATTGTTTAGAAGGCGTCTGTTGTGTAACTTAGGAAGGGACACCCTGGGTAGACTCTAGGTTTAAAGTGGGAGGAAGAGAGGAGGTTCAGGCTTCCATTACTTTAGACTCATAAGAAGTTCCTGAAGTTTTTCCTCGAGAATGGGCCTTGGGCCATGTTTGGTAAGAGAGGCTTAAGACGGTTAAAGACAGTTAAACTAGGTGCTTGTTAAAAAATGCAGATTCTAGGTCCCAGGCCAGGATTCTGCAAATCCCTCAGCTGAGAATCAGCACTTTTTTCCTGAGCACCCCAGGTGGTTCTGAAGAACATGAAACTTTGAGAATCACAGCTAAGTCCCTTTTAAAAATGAGTAACAGGAGAGAACATGCCGCCGACTATTCACACTCATCCTCCTATTTCTCTAAGTTCTAATATTCTGAATAAATCATGACTTCTTACTGTGATCATTTCTGTATTTTCAGTGATAGCCTTTCTCTTTTTTATTCATTCTGGAGAATAAGAATAAAAATTGCAGACAGTGACAAAATGTTTTCTCACCTACTGAGTTGTCACTGGACTTTTCCTTAGGACATTAGGATGTCATGACAACGTCAATTTTAGTAGTTAAGGTGAAGCTTTAGGTGGCTTAGGCCCTATTGGGGTATTTAGGACATGAGGCCTGGGTCACAGCATATATTCATTGAGTTTACAATCTCATCTGTTGACAATGATGCCAGTGGGGTTATTACCTGGTTCTGCTACCAAATGGCATTAGACGCTTCCTTTCATCTCTCTGAGGTAGCCACCTGTAAAAGTGGGAAAAGTAACACCTATTTCTAAGGTTGTGAGGATTAGCAAATGTCTATAAACACTTCTCACTGTGCCTGGCACAGAAAATGTGCTCAGCTTGTAGCAATTTCTTTAGTTGTTATAATGGAGGAGAAATGCTAGAAGGCTGAGGTGAGGTTACCATGAAGTGCCAACTTTTTGGAAAAGTTTGGTTTTCCCTGTATGTACAGTTCAGTTTTCCTGTGCCCTGGTGTCCATGAGGAAGACCCTTAATGGCCTTGGGATGGTCTTCGGTTTTTGGGATGTTTGAGGAGGGACAGGGTTGGGATAGGTGGATGATGTTAGAATGCATTGAGGGCTGAGGTGAGAGCCACTCAGGCCAGCAGTTACAGAGGAGTCTCTTCCAGGGAACCCTCTGACTTTTCCTGGACTCAGTGTGGTCTCACTTGTGTCCTTACGTGGTCTCATATGTGTCTACTTATGACAGCACACTTTCTATAACTACTGAAAGTGAAACTTTTTTTTTTTAAGATTTTATTTATTTATTTGTCAGAGGGAGAGTGAGCAGGGGGAGCGGCAGGCAGAGGGAAAAGCAGGCTCTCCGCTGAGCAAGGAGCCCAATGTGGGATTTGATCCCAGGACCCTGGGATCATGACCTGAGCCGAAGGCAGACGCTTAACCAACTGAGCCACCCAGGCGCCCCTGAAAGTGAAGCTCTTGACACAAGAAACCAAATGACTATTGCTTTGGCTATTGCTTAACCACACCTTTGTTTACTACATCCACAAGTATCTGGTTGTAAGTCAAAGACACATCAGACAATGTTTACATATATTTTGGGGTAGCTATTTATAGACAAATAAGGCTTTGAACTTCAAGACTGATGTGTGAGGAGTGCTTAGCTCTTAGTTTTACTTTTTCTAGTAAAGTGACTTACAGATTTGAGGACTAGGTTCTCAGATCAGTGCCTCCAGAAGTGGTAGCATTTTTCTGTTTCATGAAATGAAGTCTTTCTCTGTGATTTTAGCTCAGCAGTTTGAACTGAAGGGACACATGATTTGTATTCTATATCACACATGTTTCTGAATACTTTCAAGTGGGTTAACATTCTCAACTGTGGACTAAGAGGAAGTCAGTAGGTAATAGTAAGGGACTGGGGAGAAGTTTGGAGTAGGGAAGCACCTTAGGTTTTCATGAAGTGAAATAAACATTTGAAATTCAGCAGTGGTAGTGACAGGCTTAATGGAAAGGGCCTGAGCTTAGGCATCTATTGACCATGTTTGTATGCTGGTCCCACTTGTGTCCCTAGCACTTCACTTGTGATGGGTCTTAGGGAAATTAACTTCTCAGTTTTCTCATCAGAAAGATGTGACTAATAATATCTGCCACTTAGAGTTGTTTTCAGGATACATTATGTATTTATCACGGATCACAATGCCTCGCATTTGGTAGGCACTCAATAAATTATAGCTGTTGTTATAAGTAGTAAGACTATTTAATTATTTTATCAGTAAATGCTATGCAGGTCTGCCAAGTTGGGAAAAGTTTGAGGGCAGAAATGGTGTTAGAGTCTTGGTCTATGAAATCCTGGGTGAAGGTTGCAGGGCGACTCCCCAAGTGGGGAGACGGGTAGCTGTACGAGTGGCTGTGGACTAATGCAATCTTTCTCCCTGCCCTGCCGTGCAGGATGTGGACAAGTGGTCCTTTGATGTCTTTTCTCTCAATGAGGCCAGCGGGGATCATGCACTGAAATTCATTTTCTATGAATTACTCACACGTTATGATCTGATCAGCCGTTTCAAGGTCAGTGCCTACTTTTAAAAAATGCATGCATTTTTCCATTTTTTCTTTTTTGAAGATTTTATTTATTTATTTATTTTAGAGAGAGAGCGAGCGAGAGAGCAGGAGTTGGTGGGAGTGGGGGAGGCAGAAGCAGACTCCCCACTGAGCAGGGAGCCCAATACGGGGCTCGATCCAGGGACTCCAGGATCATGGTCTGAGCTGAAGGCAGGTGTCCAGATGCCCCACATTTGTCCATCCTTCCATGACTTTTGGGGTAAGACCAAGACCCTCCTTCCATGACTTTTGGGCTAAGACATCCTTTTAACATAGACTGAAAACTGTTATAGGTGACTTGGGAAGATTCATCCAGACAGCCACTGCCCTGAACTCCATGGTGGTGGGAACTTTTCCTTAAGCCCTTGCTGGGTGGGGCTCATAGCAGGTGAGAGAGGTTGGAACCACCCAGTTGGATCCCAGTCTTCCTAGAAGTACAGCCCGAAGTGGGGACTAGCGGAACTCCTGAATTGCTCTCCCCGCAGATCTCATTTCAGCCTGATTTGGTGTACTGTCGATCACTGCTGGCATGGAGACAGTAATGGAGACAGAGTGTGCATCTGCTGTCTCTGCAGACTTTTTTTCCCACCACTTGGCTCAAATTCAGACAAATGCTCTCACTTATCATCCGTGACAGATCATCAGTATTTCCCAGCCATTCATGCTTCAAATTAATTCTTCCAACTTTAAGTAAAGAGCATGAATTGTTTTCAGTGTTCAATCCCCTCTGCTTTGTAATACCATGGACTCTAGAGGTCCAGCCAGATTCTCCAGGGAATCTGTGCATTCATCTGGTGACATCTATCGTATCATGCTCCTCAGAGTTCTCTCATCATGGGGATGAGCCCCTGGAAAATGCAGGGTTTTTTGAATATAAGGTATTGATTTCTCTAGACAGCACGGTTCTTTATCACTTTCCTATGGACTGTGTACTTGGGGGCATATTTCCTACATAGCCATAAATACTTTATGGCAGTGGTTCTTAATTTCTTTGTGCAGAAATCGGCCTGAAAATCTGGTGGATGCTCAGGACCCTTTCCACAGAACAAAACTCTCGTGCACATATGCACACCTTTACCTAGCATTTTCGTGTCTCATGGATCTCTCATGAACAGCCCAAAGAACCTGGGGTTATTGGATATTCATTTTAAAAACTGATAGTGAATTAATCTCTGGCATATGAGGCAATATTTAAATTTTTAAGAATCCACAAATGGTAAATATAGAAGGATCTACTCAAGGAAGAACATCTTATAGGCTCTCACGAAGCATTACAGTAAAGTATTTTCCTTATATTTTTTTCTTCCTGACGTGATTATTGGTCTCCTGGAACCTACGCTCTCTCTTTTTACCCCAGGGTTGTATTTGGTGATTAACCCTAAACCAAGGAATTAACCCAGAAAAGAAATACAATGAATGTTTTCAGGGTCTCCTTCTTTTGTACAGACATTTTGCAGTTGTTCTTTATTTTCTGCCACATAGAAAATGAAGGTATGTATATTATACATATTTGAGACAGAACAGGAATTAGGCTACAATTCCAAATTCCAATGCAACGATAATAAATTGCCAAGTAATAGACATAAGAACGCAGTCTGTTTCTGTTCTTATATATAACAGGCTATCACATGTTTTGTTTTGTGTTTTCTCCGTGTGTCCAGCACATACAATCATTCCTAAGGGCACAGTTTTCAGGAGGTGGCAGCTTGTGGTTGTTTTGCAATCATTTTACAACTTAAGATCCTTATGTACTTTATGTTTTCCCACAAAATAAATGAAATGTGCTACACAGTATGTATCCATTTATTTCTCAAGAAATAAAAGACTTGAACCTTTGCTTGAGAAATAGGTGAACACATACCCTTCTGCCCTAAATATCTTTGAGACAATTCTGGGGTTCTGGACTGAGAACAACAACAACAACAAAAACAAAAACAATTTGCAGGGCAGACTGTTCTTAAACCAGGGACTTCCTGTGAGATTTTCAAATCATCTGATAATTCCTTCAGTAGTTTTAACTAATTTTTAAAAGTTCTGATTTCTTCATGTGCCATGTTATGCTCCCAGAAAGAGGCAGCTCGAGTGCCTTAGACTTGTGCTTCCTCACTGAAAGCTACCAAATCACTGGCTACTTAACCTTACTGCTCTCTTTCAGATCCCCATTTCTGCCCTTGTCTCATTTGTGGAGGCCCTGGAAGTAGGATACAGCAAGCATAAAAATCCGTACCACAATTTAATGCATGCCGCCGACGTTACGCAGACTGTGCATTACCTCCTTTATAAGACAGGGGTAGCGGTAAGTACTGATAGGAACTCTTAGATTACACAAAAGATGTGATGATGGTTCTTTTTACTGGAGGCTGTTCCTATTCTGATGAGGTTGAGCCCACAAGAAGTGCGTTGGTGCGTGGACTTCCTGCTCCCCAAGAGTTGTCTAACCAATCACCGAAGGTCTTGGGGTTCCTTATGGCCTCTGATATTTTCTCCATCCTGGACTTGATGAAATAAATATGTGGTAGTGACTTGCATCTTTATTAGGCTATGACCATATTTTAAATATGATTTCTAGAACCAAGTATGTATTTCCAGATGTGGAGAGTGGTACTATTAACCTCTTGCTGTGGTCAATCACAATGCTATCCATGCATGCTGAAATCATATCAAGTATGCCTGGCGACCACACTGCACACAGGTAGCTTTTGGTTTAAACCATTTGATATTTTTCATGAGGATTATTGATTATTCTCATCGTATGTATGTGTGTTCAATTTGTTTGACCTCAGGAGCAATCTTCACTTCTAATCATTTGAAAATTTTCTTACTTGTTTTGACCCAACATTTCAGCTCTTTAGATGTTTTTGAATCCCTGTTCTGTAATCCATTGTATGAACTGGCCTGTTTAACTTGGTTATCTCTGCCTTTGCCCTCTTTGCCTTGATGAAAGCTGTTAATTTTACAAGATAGAGCTATTAGTGATGAACAGCTAGTTCTCTATGTTAGGTCTCTATGACTTTTTCCTTTGAAATCTTCAGAGTCGACATCAAGGTAGACATTGTTTGGCTATGGTTATTAATTAGCCCATAAACTCAACACATTTGTTATTTTTTCCTCTAGGGCATGTTGAAAGGCTTGGTCTAATATCTCACTGAATTAAAAATGGAACACAGTGGGAGGAGTGTGGGCTTTGGAGCTAGATATAGTGGGATATAAATCCTTGAGTAATTACTTATTAGATTTAGTGACCTATGATAAATTGCTTAAATCTCTGAGTCAGGATTTCCTCATTTTTAAAATGGTGAAAAATATTCTATCTTATAGAAATACTGTGGCGGTTAGGAATAAACTATCAAAAATAGGAAGTGCTCTGTCTGCCTCATGAAGGAAGCACAACAGTTAGAAATTGTTGTTAGTAAAACTTTGCTGGATTTTCTCATAACCTCTCAACAATTTCAGTTCTTCTTTATTGTAAAGCTGGCTTCTTAAAAATATTATTTTAAAAAGCTATAATTTTTTAAATTGTAGAAACACTATCAAGGGGACCTGTTTAATGTGATAAAAGATTTCTGTCAGAAGCATAGAGCAGACTTAGTTAATGGTGGTTCCTTGAAAACATGGAGCAAAACGGGGATGGCCACACTAATGTTGCGACTGAGCATTTTTCTGGAGGTCTCAGCCAATGCAATGTAGTATCTAAAAAAGTTGAAGAAGTATCCTGTGAAAATAATTTGACCATCTCTTTTAAAAGATCAAGAAAATCCAACTACAAATTATTAGGTCAAATAAAAGGCCTCAATCAGAGGTAGAAAAAATAACTGTCCAAGGCACCTGAGTGGCTCAGTAGGTTAAGAGTCTGCCTTTGGCTCAGGTCATGATCCCAGGGTCCTGGGATCAAGTCCCACACTGGGCTCCTTGCTCAGCAGAGAGCTGCTTCTCCCTCTGCATCCCGCCCCCACTAATTCTCTCTCTCTCAAATAAATAAATAAAATCTTTTAAAAAATAGCTGTCTTAAACATTGGAAATTAACGAGTATAATAGAGGAACATACATTCCAGAGAGTTTTTTTTTTAAATTGATAAGTTACTAATGAAGAACTTCAAAACTGATAAAAAGGAAACCGTAAAACTAAATTAAAGAGCAGAAAAACAATGTTTAAATAAGAAAGGAAATACATTATGTTTTTAATGCAAAGCTTCAGTGTTATATAGATGTCAATTTTCTTCAAACTGAGCTGTAAATTCAAAGCAATACCAATAAAGAATAATGAAACATGATAAGCTGAGTCTGAAATATATGGAAAATAGATATTTCACAACTTTAGAAAAAAGAGTTTTGAAAAAGACAATGTATGCCGTGGTATAGTTCTTATTCTACTAGGTGTTAAAATATCTACTGAAGCTGTAGTAATAAAGACAGGGTGGTATTTGTGCAAAAATCACCAAATATATGAATGAAGTTGAGTAAAGTTTCAAAAACTAAGCCCAAATATTTATTGAGCACAGTTTTGATTTAGACATGTTGAGTTTCAGGTCCTTATTAGACATCGTTGTGGAAGTGTCAAGCGGGAAGAGAATGAATGGAATCGGGAGTTCTGGGTAGAGGTCGGGGTGGACATGTAGATTAGGCAATCTTGGGCATATCAATATTATAGAAAGACATGGAATTAGTTGAGATCATCTGAAGAGCGAGTGTGAATAGAGAAGTAGTAAGGGCTCTGAAGTGAGTGCTGGAACAGCCTAAAGTTTAAAATGAAGGTAAAGAATTAGAGCCAAGAGTAGTAACTAAAATGGAGCGGTCAGTGACATTGGAATAAAAGCCAACAGTGTGGGCATGGAAGCCAAGGAAAGTAAGTGCTTCAAAAGAGAATAGTGAATTGTATGGGACGTGCCAAAATGTCAAATAGGATGAGGATAGACAAGTGACCACTGCCTTTGGCAACATGGAAGTCATTAGTGGCCTTGGCATGAGTGGTCTCAGTGCTTTGGTGAGGATGGACCACTGACAAGAGTATAATGAAGAAAGAATTCAGGTGAGAAGGTAAGAACACATCTATAGACAACAACAGGGAAAATGACTCAGGTCAAAAAATGTTTTGGGAACTATGGTTCATTTAGGGAAAGAAAAGAATGTTTTTGTTCTACTTTAAATCAATCATCTAATATTGGACCAATGAATTAAAGATTTGAATACAAAAAAATTTGATCATATGAGAATATGTTTATTCCTTGAAACAGGAAATTCTCCTATAAGCCTCAAAACACAAAAGTTATATAAAAATATTGATTAAACTGAGTGTAAGAAAATTAAAACCCATAGGATAAAAAGAATCATCATAATGATGTAAGTACTTGAGGAAAATATGGGATTAAGATCCAGATGATATAAAGGAATCAACAAGAAAATGACAGAAATTCAGGAAAAAAATAGGAGTTAAGATTGCCCTGTTATAAAGTCTCTGTCATAGGCGGAATTTTGTCTTCCCCCTCCCCCACCCCCAGATTATATTGTTGAAAGTCCTAATCTCCAGTGCCTCAGAATGTGACTGTATTTGGAGATAGGGTCTTTAAAGAGGTAATTTAGGTCACGTGGGTGGCCCTGATCCAGTATGACTATTGTCCTTCTACAAAGAGGAGATTAAGATTGCAGACATGCGCATGCACAGAGGAAAGACCACGTGAGGACATGGCACAAAGAGGACCATCTGCAACCTGGGAAGAGGACACTCACTGCAAACCGACTCTGCCAATACTTTGATCTTGGACTTCTAGCCTCCACACTGTGAGAAAATAAAATTCTGTGGTTTAAGCCGCCTAGTTGGTGGCATTTTGTTTTAGCAGCCAAGCAAACAAATAGAGGAGCCAGGACTGACTTCTAACGCCACGCATTTAAATATTTAGCTATATTTCTACAATGCCTGTGGTAAAAAAAAAAAAAGAGCCCCTGATATTCTTGCACCTCAGTATCCTCATGTGATACTTGAAAGTATCCTGGTGAGGATCAACATAGATGGCAAATGTACTTTGGACTCATCTATTTCAACATATATTTAGTCAGTACCTGCTGTGTACAGTATACTATGGAGACATAAAGGTAAATCATACACAGCTTTTTTAGCCCTCAAGAAAAACTCCCAAGTATTTATGCTAATGCAAGTTATCATTAACGTGAATGTTACAGCAACCAATGATCATGATGTACTGCATGCTGTTCTTAAATGAGCTCATTTGCCGTTGAATTTTCATTATCAATTCAGGCCATATTCAGAATCATTCTTAAATATAGAAACTACTTCCCGCCCCCTCTCTCTTGGAAATGCAGCTCAAAACAAACTTCTTTCATTGCAAGCTTACAGAAATGGTGGGGAGCATTCTGATGAATGGAGAACATATTGTTACTCTAACCTTTCATTACAAACCAAGAGGGGGAAATGCTTTAAATCATTTCAGTTTTATAAACTGTAAGACACATAGGGAATCAAAACATCCCATTGATAAAGTGATGCCTGGTCTTCAACATCAACAGTATTACTCATTGTAATCTGTTTATATTACTCATTATTGCTTTACTTAGACGCCGAGAAGATGCTTGAATCCTTTCAGAATTATTTTGCCCACTTTTAAAGGAAAAATCCCTGAACAGGATTAGACTAAAAAGTTGTTGATTGAATAAATATGAATCAGACTTTGAGCTCCGGTCAAATTTTGATTTAGGTCAAAGGATTCCAAACTCCAAAGCCATCCCTTGGCCCCTTTCATTGCTTTGTCAGGCAAGTGCCATTAATTTTCCTCTTGCTTATTTTTTTTTTTTAAAGGGGAGAGGCTGTGTATCTTGTTCTTTTGATCATATATGCCATCATCATATTTATACAGGAAACACTAAATGGCTAAAGAGTGCTAAATAATTTTATTAGTGTTTGTGGTCAGCAGAATTTTGGCCCCCATGACCTTTGCCCTCTGTCATAACACTTACTAATGTCACATTAGATGGCAAAACACTAATACAATGAAGGTCACTAATCAGAGGACCATAAAGTAGGGAGACGAGCCTCAATTCCCCAGGTGGGCCCAATGTAATCTTGTGGGTCCTTGCAAGCCAAGAGGCGTGACGAGGAGCTGTGAGGACTCAACTGGCTCTTGCTAGCTTGAAGATGGAGTGAGCCAAGTGGAAAGTTTGAGTAGGAAATGATTTTTGCCAATGCCTTGAATGTACCTGGAAACAGATTTTTCCACAGAGCTTCCAGAAAAGAACACAGCCCTGCCAACGCTTTGATTTCAGCCGTGTGAGATCCTCACTGGAAAAATCCAGCCACACTGTGCTGCCTTCTGACCTCCAGAACCTTGTGCCAATAAATGGGAGATGTTCTTTGAGCCTTAAGTTTGTGGTAATTTAAGGTAGCAATAGAAAACTAATACAGGGGTGGAAACATTACTAAAGAAACTGTCATTCACATACAAAACCCACAACTTGAGAATAATGTCCCCTCGAGCAGTTTTGCCCATGTCGTTTTCCTTCACGTGTCCACTGACCCCCATTTGCCCCTATGACCATGCACACTGGGCTTGCTTCCTGAAGTCCACCACTACCAGTTGTCCCTGTCATTGAATTAGTTGTGACACTCATTTTTTGTAGATAGGAAATACGGACAGGATCTGTGGCTTGTGCCTTGTCTCAGTTCGATAAATCTGGAATAAAATTCATGTGGGACTTAATTTCTTATTTCTTATGGGTTGTCATAAAATCTTCTGGATTCACAGTAATTAACTTGGAAAAGGCAAGAATATCTGGACCATATTAAAATATGAAGCTTTGCGGGGCACCTGGGTGACTCAGTTGGTTAAGCATCTGCCTTCAGCTGAGGTCATGATCTCTGGGTCCTGGGCTCCCTGCTCAGTGGGGAACCTGCATCTCCCTCTCCCTCTGCCCCTCTCCTCCCCCCACACCCCCCTTGTTTAAATCCTTGAGGGGTACAACATAACATGGGTTCTGTGTCCAAAGGCCTTAGCAGGAAGGTTGCTTTGGAATTTGGCATGAATCATGTCACTGTTTCCATGAGCATGAGTTACCTTTCCTCAGACTACTCTGGTTTCGTTGGGTTCACCACCAGGAATCATCTTTTCCTTTGTACACATGAGTACTCTCTTGCCTACATGGAATTCGGTTTCATCTCGAGTATAAACACTTCCAGAGACCTTACTTAGAGCCAACAGACATAGCCTCAGACTACAGTGTTCCAGACATATTTGTCATTTTAGAAGTTCTGTTCCAAGCAGGGCTCGACAGGCTCCAAGATAGCCTTTTAATCTTATTTTAAAATGTTAAGTTAACTTCATGTAAGTTTGCAGAAAGAGCTATATTGGTGGTTGGGGGGGGGTGGGTAGGTAGAGGGAGTTGAGGCTGATGGGTGGGGACAGGGTACTGGGGAAGAATTGAAAGACATTGCCAAAATGAAAAAAAATATATATGTATGGAAAATATCAAGAACATGTGTAATATAAGCTGCCAGGTGATGCTACCTCTGAGGGTCCAGGGAACACAGTTTGAGAACCTTGGACTACAGCCAATTTTGGTGGCATGGTTGGGGGTGGGGGGTCTCTTCAAACATCAGCATGCATAAGGCAGAAGGCCAGGTGTTATCTTTCCTCTGTCTACAAATACCCACCTTCTAGTAGGTAGACAGATTTTCTGTTACTTTTAGTTCTGGTATTGTGTTAAAATTTTTAATATATATTTTTTTCTTTTTTCTTTTTTTTTTTTAAAGATTTTATTTATTTATTTGACAGAGAGAGAGATAGCGAGAGCAGGAACACAAGCAGGGGGAGTGGGAGAGCGAGAAGCAGGCTTCCTGCCGAGCAGGGAGCCCGATGTGGGACTTGATCCCAGGACCTTGGATCATGACCTGAGCCGAAGGCAGACGCTTAACGACTGAGCCACCCAGGCGCCCAATATATATTTTTTTCTATGTCTACCTAAGAACTTGACTTGGAATTTGGGAAAGAATACAATGAGGGTTTTTAAAGTCTTCATGTTCCTTGATTTTTGCTTCCTTGAAAAAAATAATAAAACTACTAGTTAGCTTTCTCAACCTTGCTGGGCAAGCTACTTCCAAATACCATATCCCCCGGTCTCCTCATAGGGGGAAGAAAATTCCGTCTGTCAGAAAACATGTGTTTGGCAATAGCTTGCCAGCTGCAGGGTAGAAAGGCAGCGACGCGGGTATGTTCGGCAAGCTGAAGACTTTGTCTGAGAAAGAGACAGATTATCTGATTGCCCTGCAATCTCCCTTTCAGAACTGGCTGACAGAGCTGGAGATCTTTGCTATCATCTTCTCAGCTGCCATCCACGACTATGAGCACACCGGAACCACCAACAATTTCCACATTCAGACACGGTGAGGATGCTGGATGTTTGCGAGGAGGCAGGAGGGGGTAGGGGTAGAGTTTGAGAAGTCAGAAAGGTATCAGTCACCTTTCTTTTGCATGGTTTACTCTATTTTGCATTTCTGAAGAAATGAACTTTTCAACAAGACATCAACGGGGTCAGCTTCAGTCAAGATTTAGAGTTTGAGAAGTCATCTGCTCCCAATGCTCATATGTTATTCACATCAAATATGGATATCCTTTTCTTCTCTATTGGAATGCTAGCTATTTGTTTCCTTATGTATGTATCGTGCATACTCTATTTCTACTAGAACAGTTGGCAAAAAGGTGCAGATGCCATGTAGACTGAATCAGTGAGGATGGGCCAGGATTGGGATGTTTCTGTCCACATGTCCAATACCTGAGCCTTCTTGCCCTGTGACCTCTGGGATTCTGGGGACACGCTTCTCATCCTTCCTGATTTCATCCCTGCTCTTTTTTGGTGCTTGCATTGCTCCCTGGCAGAGGGCTTGGGGAGCTAGGTTGTCTCATGCAGACTGCCTTCACCATAGATAATCTTTGTACCCACTATGATGAACTTCAGAGGTAAACACAGATCTCTGTGGGGGGAATTAAGTATGGGTCCAAGTGCCCAACTCTGAACCTCTTGACTATAACAGACATCACTCATCAATTTTCTTTAAACCAAGCTTCGTATTTATCTTTAGTGTTCCTCTCAGCACAGAATTCCAGGCAAGCAGTACCAGTCACTTGTCTTTTCCATTTAGGGTGAAACTTTGTCCTGTCCTAGCCTAAGAACTTACCTTCTCTTAAGACAATTCTATGAAACTGGAGAGACTCTGATAGTAGGGTTAATTGGGCCTTGACGTAGTAATCAAAAGAAGTTAGAATTTGGGGAAAGATGGCATGGCTAAGAGGAAGAATGTAGCAGGGAGAGATGAGAATTTAAATAAATACTTGCGGTTTCATTTGAAAAAAGCAGGTGCACACGCCAGATAGGTTTGTGTTCATTAAATCAATCTACATGTATTTAATGAACCCAACACTTAATTATGGGGTACACAAAAGAAGACAGTATTGTCTGATCTCTGTTCAGAAGGGGAATTTCAATAGCATGGCAGCAGACAAAAGGATGTAAGCCGCCAGCTTCATCGTCTACCTCCCGCTTCCTCACACAGAAGAGCCTCAGCTGCTGGGAAGCCGCCTTTTGTGGTTCTGTTGCAAGGGCTTTAAATACAGGGAATTCCACAGAGCAGCTCTGTTTAGTGGATATCTGTGAGTGGAATCTTTGCTCTGAGGACAGAGGCTGTGGTGAATAACACCTGCTGACGGAAGAGAGGTGGGTGGAGCAACTGTACATGGGTCTTTGCTGGAGACCAATATCAAAACCCATCTTAACTCAGAGGAAATGGCTTAATTACAGCAGCTGGAAAAGAGCTTAATGTCACAAAATATACATCAGTTGGAGCCTGACTTAACAGATACGTGATCAGATATTTCACCACAGGGTTTGCATGTTTTGTGTTATCTCCATAGGAGTGAGGAAATTCCAGTGGATTCAGTTACGCTTGCTTTGGAATAAAATTTAAGCATTGGTCTTCTTTAATAGAACTTTATTCAAAGCATCTCAGCCTGTGTGAGCCCTATACAGAAAACTAAATCCGTAACCAGGTTCTTTGTCCTTTGATGGTATGTTAAGCCTAACATTTTAAAGGTATGCTAGGTATATCCCAAAAATTGGCCAATGACAGGCACAAGTTACGGTGGGGACCAGTGGCCGAACTGTCAGAAGACCTTCCTTCATCCCAACCCCGCCACGTACGCACTGTGGGGCTCTGTGAAGTCATTTTACATCACTGAGACCCAGCTTCCTTGATGAGAAACAAATAAGCTGTAATAATCTAAGTTTTCATTAAATTGAAGATACTGAAATAGTGTACAGCTCTGTGTTTGGTGCAGTGGTCTGTGAGGAAGTGATTAGCAACTGTCCTATAATCCTTATATTCTTCACCCTCAATCTTACACATATGGCCTCCACATGGCAAAATGTTAAGGTCAAGGTACTATCAGAGGAACTTGGCAAACTGTACCTACCAAGTGGTATGTGTTCAGAGAATTGTAACGATAATAAATAAATTCTCTCATTGAATAAAATTTTTAAAAAACTTAAAGGCATTCCAGAAAATACAAGGAAGTTTGAGTTGACCCATGTTTTATGAAATCCCCTATGCTACTAGTAGAAATCATTGACATCTGGTTATGGAACGGCTTTCAGAGAGTTCTCAGGTTGGATATCACATATTTCAGGTTAACATATTGACATTAAACTACCCTACATATATCTACCGATAATTTGTAGTGTTGGTTTTAGCTTATTGGTTGACATAAGTGGCATATGGGGGCAAAGATAATTGTTGAACATAGGGAAAAAGATGGTGTATTCTAGCTTGAGAGAGTCACCTGAAAAATCTCAACCGTTTAACATCCTAAATTATTTTGCTTGGCTTTCTGTTCAGGTCTGACCCTGCTATTCTGTACAACGATAAGTCTGTATTAGAAAATCACCATTTAAGTGCAGCTTATCGCCTTCTGCAAGAAGATGAGGAAATGAATATTTTGATCAACCTCTCAAAGGATGACTGGAGGTAAGGATGAGACAGGAGAGAGATTTGGAGCCTAGGAAGGGAACCATGAGGAGAGATGAAGTATGCCGCTTTTGGAGAAATAATACCACTTGAACTGTTTATGGCACCCTTTCTCTCACCTCCTTTCTCTTCATCCCCTGTCTCCTTCCCTCTCTCCTCCCAACTCGTTCTCTCCCTTTTCTCTCTCTCTCCCTGCCTTCTCTCTCTTTCCTGCCTTCTCTCTCTCTCTTTTTTTTTAACACAAATATTAGAATATATTATAGGCACTTTGGAAATACTTGCTGCTTGTTACCTTAGGAAACTTGTGTTGCTCTTGTCTTAGCTTCTTAAATCTGAGTTTTTTTCTTTTAGCATTCATTTTTCGCCTTCCATTTGATTTGAACTTCTTTTGAAAATCTTTCAAAACTGCGCTAAGGAAATTATTTTGACACTCAAAAATTATTTCTAATTCTATTGCCTAAATGACATTGTGTGTTTTTGAATGAATTTCGGCACACCTGAGTTTGAATATGGGCACAATTACTAGTTGTATGGCATTTAGGAAGTTACTTAACCCCTTCACACTGTTTTAAAATTTAATTTCTAGAAAATAGATGATAAAATTTACCTCTTGGTTTGGTCAATGTTATAATATATGATATAATCCATTTAAAATGCTTAACACACATTGTGATGTATATAGCAAGCCTGCAAGTCTTTGTAGCTATAAATACAGATAAAGGTGTTTCGAAAATTAGAGGCAAAACCATTTAAATCCTTACAAAGTTCTGAATCTACTGTGTTGCAGATAGTACTTATATTTTAATTAAATGATCAGCTGTTCATTGAATATCTTTGTGCTAGCCATTATGTAAAGATTCAGAGAAATAAGCCATTCTGAGTGATAATGTACATTCCACATGTCATATTCCTAATTAATGATTTCCTTAATCCTTAACCTTCACTTATTCCTCATAAAAAAAAAGCCCACCTAAAAAGCTCAAGTTGATTAGAAATGTGACCACTAATTAACTGATTTTGCTTAGAAGTGGCAAAGAATATAAGCGAATTTTTACTTTCCATTTTTTTACTTCCATGCTTCTCTCTCCACGGGGTGTCCCTGAAAGGGAGTTTCGGACCTTGGTAATTGAGATGGTGATGGCCACGGACATGTCCTGTCATTTCCAACAAATCAAAGCAATGAAGACTGCTCTGCAACAGCCAGAAGCGTGAGTGGACCTGTGACATCATGTGTTTTTATAGGTGTTTGAACTGGTACTTGTGCATGTTGTTGCACCTTCTTCGGAGAGCTTCACTGAATGGTCTCATGAAGTGGGGCTGGTGGAGGAGAGAGCATGGCAGGTGTACACATCACAGACAGATTTTCATCAGGGTTGAAATAAATAATAGGGCCAGTAACAATTTGCCCCCAGGTAAGAATTTCAAAGAATTCTTTGTGGGAAACTAAGTAATCAAAGATTCACTCAGTACAGGGGCAACAAAAGTCAGTGAGTGACTCTTAGATTCTTGTTGTCTTTTTGAATGATGCAGTCATTCCAGAAGTCATTTGGAGTCTGTTTATGAGGTGTCCAGTTCAATAAGCATGGAGACTAAGCTGATGAATATCCCAGCTGTAGGATGAAATGATGCTTTCCCCCCAGTTCAGCTGACATGGGGTTTGAGATGGGAGAATGGAAGAGATGAAGAAATTAATGATTGTTAAAAACTCTTATTGAGGTTCTGAAAGTTTGGTCATCACATGTTTGGGTCCTTTGGGTTTATAGAATTGAAAAGCCGAAAGCATTATCCCTGATGTTGCACACGGCGGACATTAGCCATCCTGCAAAAGCATGGGAGCTCCATCATCGCTGGACAATGTCACTCCTGGAGGAATTCTTCAGACAGGTATCTTGTGCTACTCCTCAGGGCTGTCAGCACTAGATAGTTTCTGAGTTTTATATTTCAGCAATGCTATAATAAGACAATTGGCATTACAATAATTTTCTTTGGGGAGGAAGGGTTCATAGCTTTTTTTTTTCTTTTTTAAAAAAATTTCCTGGCCTCTTGCTTATGTGATGTTTGACTCTTACCTAAATTTTGGTTCTCAGAACATCATGGTATTTCTGTCCTATGCATTTCTGTTTGGAAAAAATAAATCCTTTTTGTCAGTTTTTTGTCAAAATATCATCTGGATACTTTCCCTTTTACTCCTCATTCTAATGGGTTGACCAAATTTTGGTTGCTTTTACATCATTGTGTGGGATTAAGATGCTAATCTTTAACTCATAATGATCTGTTACAGTAGATTGGGTTGTTTCTTTTGAGCAGATAAGCCATGTTGTCAAATTCCAAAGTGAGGTGTGGCAATTTGTGGTCAGGAAATCACTAGAAGCTATTGTTTCAATTATATTTAAAAATACTACATCCTAAGACACAGGGTTGTGTTTTCTACAAGGGTAGCCAGAGTCTTTAGTGAGTAGGCAGTGCTTGAAAATTAAATTAAAAAAAAGGTACACAGAAGTAGAGAAATCGGAAAATTAATACATAGTATCAAAACTGACGTCTTCTCAAGAAGAGCTGCCATTAAAACAACTGCTTCAAGATATGAGGTCCTGAGATTGAAGGCAAGATGACATGCAGACTGTGGGGCCTAAATTATAGCCAACTCACATCAGTACAGTTAATTCAGTTACCTCTGGTTACTTCAAGAAGGGTGGTTCACGTCATGGACTGGGAGACCTCTGAGACTGCACAGAATACTACTCGTGACGCCAGTCTCAACTTTGTCCCCTAAACTGACAAGAGATAGGCTCTTTCAGTGGCTACTTGATTTTTTGAAGCAAATTACTCCTCTATGATTACTCTTATTCTGTGACTCTGGTTTGAATGGAAAAATTGTAGAAGGCGTCTGTATGTGTGTGTTTTTTCTTCTGAAACTGTACACAATATCTAGTGATGAGGTGGGACCAGAGTCAACAGCATATTCAACAAAAGACCCTACATTAGAGTTTTTATTCCAGCTGGTTCATGGGACTAATCAAATCCCGCTTCTAGTTCCCAATGGTCTTATCTGTGACTTGTGTTTTAGGAGGTGGTGGCGGTGGTGGCTGGGGGGTGGAGTGGGTGGGATTTAGGGGAAGGTTGGGCCAGATGTTTCCTTAGGGTCCTTCTGGCATTAAATGTTCTACACTTAGGGCGCCTGGGTGGCTCAGTTGGTTAAGCGACTGCCTTCGGCTCAGGTCATGATCCTGGAGTCCCTGGATCGAGTCCCGCATCGGGCTTCCTGCTCGGCAGGGAGTCTGCTTCTCCCTCTCCCACTCCCCCTGCTTGTGTTCCCTCTCTCACTGTGTCTTTCTCTGTCAAATAAATAAATAAAATCTTTAAAAAAAAAAAAAAAGTTCTACACTTAATCCTTCATACTGTCCAGGGGTGCACATCAACACCTGCACACACACATGCTCCCCTAAGCTATTATGTGAATATACCATCAGGTACCCTATTCTGCATATGGCTGTTTCCCCTCGCAAAGTCATTGCTTGGTCTCAGACTTGTTCTCGAGGAGAACCCAGTGGTGTGCGAGGAACTAGAGCTGGACAGGTGGGCCTTGTATATACAAGAATGACTCTGCCATTTTTCCGGAAGCTATTCTGTTAATATTAGTGAGAGGATTTTCTGTAAATAACCACTCCCCATTATCATATGCTTTCTTTAATATTGCTTGAGCAATAACACCCCCTATGGCTGGGAGTATTTAATCTACAGCCAAAGGTAGGTGATAGCTAACTCATGTAAGTGTGAGGTACTGAAGTGATTCCTTCTTTTAATTGTGAGTAGATATGAGAAATATCTTAAATATGTGCACATTTTTTCCCATAACGGAAACCTTGTTTGTATACACATATGCTTGAATTGAATGAAAAGGTGCTAGAGGCAATGTGAAAATAACCTTATTGAATTTCTTGCCTATTGGGAATGGAATGTTAGCTCACTGGACTGGAACTATTTTTTAGTAATTATGATTCAGTAAATTATTTTTATTGACTTAATATTTTAACCCAGATGCCATAAGCCATTGTAAGTAACCCATGGAGGAGAAACGTTGCCTCAGCGCTTAACTATAGATTTTAAATCAGACAGTTCAAATGGGAAAGCTCAATGGGACTATAGAGCCTTTGAAAGTATTACATTTGGAAGTTGGGTTGTAATTCAAAATAAGGGCATAGCCTCAGTGCCGATAGACCAGACCTTCCATACTTTGCTAAAAAAGTAAGTTACATCTTCAGTATTATAACCATATTTTACAAAATCCAAGCTGTGGCCTTGGGGTGCTTCTCAATGAAATATTGACTTTAAAGAAGTATAAGTTTGCCTCTTTGGTAAATACATGCTATATAAGTCTTGAGGTTCATTTCCTTTATATTGCTGTTTATTTTTATATTTTGCAAACGTCCCCTACAATTCTTTTAATATCTTCTGTGTTTGTGGTTATTTCCCCATTTCTAATTCTCATTTCATGTATTAGTGTTTTTCCCCTTGCTTCTCTATGAAATTGGCTAATCATTTGATTATTTTGTTTCTATTTTATTTTATAATACCTTAATTGAAGTTTTCATTTTTACTAATTCATTTCTTCTGCTTGAGTTTATTTTGTTCTTTTGCTAACTTCCTGAGTTGGATGCTCAATTCACTTATTTCATTCTGCCTGTTTAGTATTAGAAAATAGAAGGCTAGGGGTTTGTCTTTTTCTTATGAATCTCATAGATTCTGATATGCAGTATTTTCACAATCATTCCTTTCTAAATATTCTGTAATTTTGGTGTAGATTTTTCTTTTACCCAAGAGTTGGTTCAGATAGAGGTGTTTATTTATAAAATTTTCCAATGGTGGGCTCTTTTGCTTTCTAGTTTGTAATTAATTTGTGGCTTATTGAAATTTGATCAAAGAATTTTTTCATTGTTTGGATTTTATTGTGAATCATTTGTCACCTACTATATAATCAGTTTTGTGAATGTTCACTGCTCTTTAAAAGTAGATTTATTATCTACTAGCAGGGTATAGAACTCAAACAATACCCCATGTATCTACTTATGAATTATGTCATTTAGGTATTCTATATATCATTTAAAAATTTTGATTTATTGTGGGATGACAGATGTTTCTAGTTTTTTTTTCTTTCTACATAGTGTGAATGTTGATTCTATGTTATTTGGTTCTTGGATATTCATAACTATTAGATTGTCATAATTTATTGTACCTTTATCATTATAAAGCCTGCTTCTTTGCCTCATCTAATGCTTTTACCTAGAATTCAAATTTGACTCATTTTAAGGATATGAGCCTTGTCTTTGCACAGGTTTTTACCTTTAGCCTTTCAGAGATACTTTTGTTTGGGTGTGCCTTTTAAACACTGTATATAATTGAGGTTTTTTATGAGGCCGTCTAAGATTCTTTTCTCTTATTATTTGAAATCAGCTATTTTGTATCTATTGAAATGATAGGAATATTTGATCTTAGGTACCACCATATTTTATATTATGCTTTCTCTTTTTACAGCTTCTTCATAAATAGTTCATTATAGTGACTGTGCCATCTGCTTTGTTCTATATTTATTTCTTCTGATGACTTGGAAGTTTTATATTATGTTTTTAGTTCTTCCAGGGGCTAACTTGATAATAAAAATTTTACATCCTCTATTTATTTAGATAGTATCTATTGCCTCCTTGTTATAAAAAGTAGTAAACTTCTACTTCCTCTTCCCCAGCACTTGATTTTAGTAGGTTTTATTAACTTGTTTAATTCTTGTAGTCTGTTCTTTATTATTTAAATATAGCTCTATTTTTAATGTATCAGGTTTAAATGATATATTCTTATCTCCAACAGGTAAGAAAGCCGGCGTTTATTTATTACTTCCCAATACCATTCTTATTTTCCTTTCCATAACATAACTAACTCCTTGTTACTATTTGTTGGCTATATTACTTCTAAGTTGTCCTGATTTTTTAAATGAGCCTTCTATGCTTCTATGCTGCTTACAAAAGATACACCCTAAACAATGTGACTCAGAAAGGTAGAAAACCGGCAAGAGCATAATTTTCTAGTTGTTCTTGTCTTGATTCTGCTCAGTGGTGGTACTTTGGCCCTGGTTGATCGCCATTGGTTGGCCAACGTTGTTCCTCAGGTGGTTTCTTCTAGAAGAGCTAATGAAACCACATTTTTGTGTACTTGCCCATATTTCTACTGCTGTTATACTTGGGCCATAGTTTGCTTGGGTAAGACATTTTTTTGATCAAACTTTTTCTCCCTGAGGCCTTTTTTATATTTCACTCAAATGTCTTCTACCTGTGAATATTGCTATGGAGAGGTTGGAGGCCCTGCTGTAATTATTTTCATGTCTAGGTGATATATCTTTATGCTTATGTGCCCTAAAGGATTATTTCTTTATCTTTGAAGCCCACTAACATTACTAGGGTATATTTCAATAATGACTCTTCTTTAATAGCTTTCCTTGGGAACTGGCTTGTTCTTTTCTTCTATAGATTCAAGTTACCTTGACTGCATCTTTGAATGCTTTCCTTTTCCATTTGTTAAGTTCTCTTCTTTAGGGAAAACAGTTATTCATACGTTGACTCTCTTTTGTTTCTCTTCCATGTCTACATTTTTCCTTTAAGTCTTCATTAACTCTTTGATCAGTGGTCTTTGTTTGGCCTGCTTTTTACATTCCTGACCTCCATGCCCCTTAATGTGTTTTCATCAAGAACAACTCTTGTTTGTGCTGCTTCCGGTGCAGTCTTCATTTATGCAATCATTCTGTTTTTCTCTTCCATATCTTTCCTGAGCTCTGATAGCTCCTATTTCCCTGAGCCCTTTTCTTGATAATTTCAGGAATTTCTTTCTGTTCATGACAATATGTTTGGTCATCACTTGGTGGCACTGTTTTTTCTGGTGTTTCCTGTTTTTTTGTTTGTTTCTTCCTTTATTCCTTTTTTTCCTTTTTCATTTGATACATGTTTTCACAGGGTTTTTTTGTTGGTAGTGATGGTAGTGCTGCTTCTTCTTCCTCCTCCTCATCCTTCTCCTTTTTCTCCTCCTCCTTCTTCATTTTATTATTACTATTATTTACTATTGTTGAATGAAATGCTTTTTAAACTATTTGCAGGATGTATGTGCCAAGGAGAAACCAGAACAGCAATATTCTAAACTAGCCGAGATTCTTCATGGTTTGTTATGAGGCTTCTATGACGTGGGGTGTGTGTGTGTGTGTGTGTGTGTGTGTGTGTGTGTGTGTTAACCTTTATTTCTTCCCAGACAGCAGTGGGCAGCAGTTGTAGGGCTGCTCACAATTCAGACTCTGCCATCCATCATCCTCTTGCCATGCCTATGTGTTTCCTCATTCAACTTCTCCTTTTCTACTATTCCTAGGGACTAAATAGGGCCCAGGGTAGCTCCTCACACCAGAGAGAACCAGGAGAACTATGCTCTTCAAGTTTTATCTGAGATCTGGAGCCATAGGCCTCTTCTCTGGGGCTCTTACCTCACCCCTCTCTGATATTCACAACATTTGGCAGCCATTCCTCATCTAGTTTGATTTGAGATTACAGATTTTTCCTAGCATTTGTGTTTCTGTTTCTTGCTCTCCTGTTTTGAGAGGATAATTTCTGAGAAGACACAGATGTCTTCACTATATTATCTTAAATCCAAAATCACAATAATTTTCTTATACTTCCTATTTGTAACTTTTTCCCCTGGGAAAGAAGAGTGTACATTGCTGTGATTTTTTTTTTTTTTTTTTTTTTGCATGATGCTTTGGTTACCCTCTCCAATCAAATACTTTTTCTTCACTCTACCTGAGAAGACTCACTTGAGATGTCACCTGCCCTGTGACCTTACAATATGGAAATAATCTTTGTTTTTCTTGATTGGCTTGTTGCTTACATATAGCTTCTATAACAAACCCCAAAATGAATAATGACACACATAAAATGGAAGTTTATTACCCACTCATGTAAAGCACAGGACAAGTGTTTATTGATTGGCAGATAGTTTACAATCAGCAGTGATTTTAGACCTAGACTCTGCATGGCTTCCATGTTGCTTGTCTACATCAAGCCAGCAAAAAAGGGAAGAACGTGGAGAAGTAGGCATAGGAGATTTTATATGCCAGAAGTGTGGTGGAGATACATCCCCTCTCCTCTTGTTTTATTATCTAGCACTAACTGACAGATATCCTGGGAAATGTAGTGTAGCTGTGTGGACAGGAAATAGAGAAGGAAAAGGAGGGAGGCTTTATGAACAGCTAATGCCTAATTGCTCCCCCAGCTTGCCTGTCATAAATGTCCACGTAACCAAAGAACTTGAGTGTTTCTAATCAAATTCATCTCTTCATTCATTCAACAAAATGCATTGTGCTCCTTTTGCAGATTGACTACATGACTTTATTAGTCTTAACCCCTATGGCAGGAATAATAGTTATTTATTTTTCTTCATTGTCCTGGAAAAAAAAATGAGTTAGTTAAAAAAAATCTGTTGTGCTGAGACTTTTGCCCCTTTTTAAAAATATTGACATCTTCAGTAAAAGGAAAGGGTATGAATAATTCCACACAGGCCAGTAGTTATAGAGTCATATAATATTGTTTCAGTCAAGTTGAATTCACCTGTAGAATTACATCCTTCCATTTTACCTTCTGCACATTTTTTTCCAATTCATAAATGTATCCGTCCTCCAAAGGAAATTCAATGACAACTATTTTGAAATAGGCATTTAATAGTTGAGTCTACTCAGCTCAATTAAATCCAAAAGATATAAGTGATGTGTAGATGTGGAATGGACAAGTCCATGGGATAAGAAGTTATTTAATAGCTTATATGTTTTTAGTAATACAATCCAAATTAATGCTTATGCCTTAATAGTCAAGTGGTTAGTGTTCACCACCTCTTCTTCTAGACCACCCCATTAAAATGTACCAAAAAACCAACTTTTATCCCTGCTTCATAGGGAGTAAGAGTGGGTTTTATTTGCTTTAGCTGAGCTATCTTGCTAAACCATCGACAAAACAACAGTTTATGTTATAAGTACTCTTCCTTCTCTTCATCCTGCCCAGGTAGAAATAGCTCAGGAATAAATTATTTTTATCATGCCACTTGAGAGAGAGTGCAGCACGCAGCAAGGCATACTCAGCAATGGAGGGGCTGTTGTGTCCCATGGGAACAGGAAAGTGTGCAGAAGGAACTGAGCCACTTCAGGACTGTTCCTGAGACCCTTGGATGTCCCCAGCACCTATTGTGACCCCATCATTCAGCTTCCTCAGACGCCCATGCCTTTTCCTTCCTTTCAGTAGATGTTCTGTGTGTGTGTGTGTGTGTGTGTGAGAGAGAGAGAGAGAGAGAGAGAGTGAGAGCCAGCATCTTTTCTCTTTGGTAACATGCCTTAGAAAGAAAAAGCATTTAGTTTTTGAACCCGGTCTAGTTTTTGAATGTTGTTATTACTTTTTATGTACTATTGATTTATTTATAGTATTTATTGTCATCAGAGTGTATTTGGTATAACAAATTCACTAAACATTTCTCAAATCTTGACTTAAATATTAGAGATACCTAAGATACCCAATATTAGAGAAACAATTAAATAGTTCTTTTATTTATTTACATATGTTTCCACTTAATCCTCATCATAACCTGATACGATAGGGGTTATTATTCCATACTTTATAGAACATAACACTGAAATGTAGAGAGGGAAAATAAACTTCCTGTGATCACACAGCTAGAGGGAGAAAGGCCAGATTCAAGCCGAGGTCAGTAGCCATTAACCTGAGCAGATTCTATCCTTTGTAAAATGAATTAGCACAACTTTACTACTGTGAGAAGGGTGCCATATTCTCCCTTTCCTCTAGGTGTGTGACTGAAGTATTGAGCTTTTGGTCCAGGTTTTCAACCCTCATTATTTAGACTCTCCATCGTACTTACTTGTTATAGTGATGCTTTTTGGTGAGATTGAGAATATATTGACCAGAGAATTATTATTGTCTAACTTGAGAAACACAAGCAGTTATTTACTCTGTTTCTTTTTTGGTCCACTTTCCATTATGGACTGAACCCTGTGCTTAAGACCCTGGAAGCACTTACCCCAGTTGTGTGTAGCGTTAGGTAGCAGCACTGGGAGAATAAATCCAAATCAGTCCAGTTTGAATTTATGTTTTGGACACTGCCCACAACTGGGGTGGGGGGGCTTCACTGGCTCAAGAAAGGCCATAGATCGACTCGACAACTCGAGAACACACAGGAATTCTGACTGCAGTGTTGGCTCTAGGCCACAAGACACAATGGCTTTTCTTATTTTCCTCGGGGGACCTATTGCTGCCTAATGAGGCTTTCTATACAACAGCATGTGCCTTTGCAGTTGGATGGAATGATTGGACCCCAGAGGGCTTCAGCTTCTTGGTGTCTTTTATGCAGAGGAGCAGGCCCCAAAAGGACTTCTTACATAATGTAATTGTAATAATTATAATAAAGACCAGTGGCCTTTGTGGCAATTGAAGTTGCTAAATAAAATCTGGGCAACTTTGCCTACTGATCTTAATTTACTGTGACTTCCTGTTTTCCTAGGGTGACAGAGAAGCAGAGCTGGGGCTGCCTTTTTCTCCTCTGTGTGATCGAAAGTCAACGATGGTTGCTCAGTCGCAAGTGGGTATGTGTTGACAGCCCTTTGGATGGAAAGAAAAAACAGAGAGGGGTGCCTAGAAGTAAGCTCACATGCTCCCAGTGATTCTTTTGGCTGGGAACATGGCTCCATTCTGCTGTGCTGTGCTCATGGCTTTGGCTGGTTGGGTTGGAGCTGCTCTCCCCATCCTGCTCCCTGAAATGTGGCTGGTTTGTGGGAAGATTAGACAGTGATGCTCTGCTGTCGCTATCATTCCCCACTAAGAGCAAAAGGGGCCTCAACTTTCCAGTGCAATAACAAGAATCAGTGGCAAGAAGCCCATTCTATTTCAGCCTCTCCATTCTGCATGCAATCCTGGAAGTCTCTCTGGCATCATTTCTCTGGCCCTGTTTCCAGGACAGTCCCATTTCCTGGATGACCCTACTTCTAGGAATGGCTCATTTTAAATGTTTCCTTCTTTTTAGAAAGCTTTTAGCACCTTTTTTTTTTTTGGAAAAGATAATTTTGTACTCTAATAACCATAATATATGTGCATTACAAAAATCCTCAGATATGAGAGAGGGTACCAGTATCACACATAAATTAAATATCAGCAGTGCTCTTCGCTTGGAAGAGTCTGAAATCATTCAAAAAATAAATTCAACAAGGATTTACTGAGTTTTTTTTCCACTTGTATTTTGAGTACTCATTCCTTTTTTTCGTAATAGTATATTGAGTTTCTGTTAGGTGCAAGGCACTGCTAGGCACTAAAATAGATGTTATAAAAAAACGAATACAGATTATATATGGCATCTGCTCCCAAAGACACTGAACCAGGATTGGGCAGTAGACAACATGTTAGGAAAACAAAATCTATTTGAGTGTTACAGTGCTAAGGTAGAGTTTTGTATGTGGCACAGTTGGGTATAGAATAGAGTGTGTGGACCATTAGACTCAGAAAGACTTGTTGAAGGGTAATATTTGAGTTGGGGCTTAAGAAATAAGTAGGTAATATCTAGGCAAACGGTGTTGTTGGTTAGAGGTGTGTAATGGGTGGGTGGAAGGGCATTCCAGGTAAGGGATTAGCATATACTGAGCAGGGAAATTTAAAACAGCCTAGTATGGTCAGGGCATTACAAACAGCTCCATATGGCTGGAGTAGTGGGCAGAGAGTAGGATGAAGTAAGTGACATGTCTAAGGAGGAAATCAGGGCATATCTAAAGAATTTTAAGTAAGATTTAAAAATATAAATTGATGCTTTAGAATAAGAGTCAGCAAACTATAGCCTATGGGCTAAATCTGGCGTACTTGTCCTATAAGTGGTTTTATTATAACACAGCTAAGCTCATTCCTTTGCATATTGTCTATGGCTACTTTTACACTACAGTGACAGAGTTAAGGAGTTGTCATAGATTTGGCCCACAGAACCTAAAATATTCACTATCTGGCCCTTTACAGAAAAAGTTTGTCAACCACTGTTTTAGAAAGATTTCTCTTATCGGTAGCTGGGAGGGTTTTGAGTAAGACTAGAGGCAAGGAAATCAGCTGGGTGCCCACCTCAGTCATGAAAACCATAAAAGCATTTGCACCAAACACCATATTTCCTTTGATTAGGGTTTCATTTCCTTCCAACTTTCACGTGGCTGTGTAATAAACTACCACCAGTAGTTCCAGATCATATATTTTCTACTAATGTGTCGCAGAACACCTGGGTATCTTTGGGCCATTGAGACAGTGACTATGTTAGATGTTAGAGCCTAACATCAACTATCTCCCCAACATGGTGATATCTCAAAGTTCCAGTTCCAGATCTGACCCCTCTCCCAGGTTCCAACCCTGTTTCTTCCAGTTCTGCTCACCCTTTCCCATCTAGATGTATCCCTGGCACCTCAGAGTCAGCAGATCTAAGACTGAGCCCATCGTCCTTTTCCCCAGCCACAGCTCCCCTATCATCCCTGGGTTCTCTGCTTTGCTGGGGGAGGTCTCTAACAATTCCCACTCAGAGGCAGCACCCCCCCCCCGAGCTGCTTGCACCCGTGCCTCCATGACACCCCCACCTTACGCTGGCACTGGATCCCACCTCCTTACCTCTCCTTTGAGCTGTCACAACAGCTTCTCAAATGATTTTCCCAGACTCAGCCCCTCCTGCTCTCTCCCTTCATGCCCATCTTGCCAGATTAACTTTCCCAAAGAACATTGAAAAAATCTAACTGTGATGCTCCCCAAACATCTCAAGGGGCTTCTAGTACCCATCTAGGTCCCACCCAACTCCTTAGCCAGACCCTTAGGAGCCTCCCTTCCTGAGCTGATGATTACCTGCCTTCCCAAGCTTTCCCACTCCAACTCTGAAAAAATCCTTAAGCCCCAGTCAATCCTCAGACACATCCTGCATTTTTTCCCATCCTCGACACTTTGCTTATTCCACCCCTTCCACCTGGAGTGAAGAGACTTAGGGCTCAGCTCAAACATCACAACCTCCATAAAGCTGTTCACAGGCCTCTCAGGGTGAGGGAAAATATCCTCCCTCCCTCACCTTCCCAGGGGCCTTCTTTGGGCTTCTCCTTTGGCCCTTTCCATATACTCTAGGGGTCATTTCTATGCTCAGTTAATCTCTCTTATAAATGCCTTGAGGGTAGGCAGGTTGTGTTTTATGTCTTTGTCTCTTGTGCAGCACGAACCACAGCACTGGTTACCTAGTGGGGGTTGAATCTGTGTTTCTTCATCACTTGATTGAGCTGGATACTAGAAAGTCATAGGAAAGTTATTTGGAGAGATGGAACTGACTCATGATATTCAACTCAAGGAATATGTTAAATGAATAAAGACCAACCTCCTCTCTCCTTATCTGATCTGGAGCTCCTCTGTGGATAAATTTTAAAAGAAAGATAAGACTCATCAGTTTCCATAGGAAAATATGGAAAGGCCCAGTTAACATGTAGTTCCTCTGAGGTGTTGCTGTCTCTTTTCAGGTTTTATTGATTTCATTGTGGAGCCCACCTTCACTGTGCTCACGGACATGACTGAGAAGATTGTGAGCCCGTTAATTGATGAAACCTCCCAAAGTGGCGGGACAGGACAGAGGCATTCAAGGTCAGTGGAGAAACTTGAAGGATGGGGGTCAGGTGAGGACAGAGCTATTCCTTTGGGAGAGACGGGGTATTTCATAATGCTGTTTGCCCTCCCTCTCTTGTAAGGGTGTGTCTGCCTCTTTCTTTTTCTCAGAGGAGTGGAGGCTGGACTATCTGTGCTCTCCAGGCTGGCCTGGAAGGGAGTGACCAAGATCCACACCACGACTGGTGGGTTTCCAGGGCTGGTCCTCCACCCCGTTCTCTCTTTTGGTGCTTTTGCTCATGGCAGCACCCATCACAGCACTTTGACCTCCTGGCCCCAGGCAGTCATTGCTCCCCAGTGCAAAAAGAAAGTACCCCTGATCAGAATTCTCACAAGAAATGAAACTGAGTTTCATTTCTAGGTTTAGGAAGAGAATGAAGTGGAGGAAAGAAAAAGAACCTGAAAGCTTTAAATCACCTCTGACATAACTTCATTATATTGAGCATAGATAAGTAGCAGGCTCCGGAGTCAGATTCCAGGTTAAACATCCCAGTCCCATTACTTGGTAGCCATGCCATCTCAGGTGAGTGGCCTCAGTTTCCCCATGTGGGTTGTAATACTCCTAGGTTGGAGGGAAGATTAAAGAAGTTATTTAGTCTACATTAAGCCCTTATAACAGGGTCGAGCACGGAGGAAGTACTAACACTTAGTCTTTATTAGTGGTGCCACTGCTAGTCCCGCTGCCCCTTTCCCGCTTGTCCATGTAGAACCTGGGGCTTTGTTATACAGGAGAAAGGAGAGAAATGGAATTTAATGGGAAAAATAAGCAAAGAGCAAAAGAAGGAGTAAATAGAAGGGAAGATAGGAAAAATATTAGGACAGTGGGGTCCTGGGGATGGTCAAGGTGAATGGACCCAGTGAGGGCTGCTGACATGGCAGACAGAAGCCTTCTGCCTGAGTCCCCTACCCCATAGCTCTGCAAGCACTCGGCTGAAACGTATCCTGCTTATCTATTCAGCCTCAGTTGTGGTTGTCAGTGGGTTTGCATTCATGTTGGTCACAGCGCTAGCCACCTGGAAGTGTGTGATACGTTCAAGTTTCCCAGAAGGTGACCTCCCTATATATGCAAAATTGCCCATGTTTAAAACATGAAGTAATATTCATTTTTTTAAAAAAAGATTTTATTTATTTGACAGAGAGAGAGATAGCGAGAGCAGGAGCACAAGCCGGGGAGTGGGAGAGGGAGAAGCAGGCTTCCCGCTGAGCAGGGAGCCCGATGTGGGGCTCGATCCCAGGACCCTGGGACCATGACCTGAGCCGAAGGCAGACACTTAACAGCAGAGCCACCCAGGTGCCCGAAGTAATATTCATTTAAAAAATGCTTTTTATATGACTGTTTCCCACAGTCTCTAGGGTGTCTGTGCCTTTTCAGCTTCCCCTGGGAACATAAGGAAAACTTCTTACTTTGGCCTTGGGGATCCTGGGGTCAGAGGCACTCCAGTACGGGGGGTGGGGGGTTTGGAGCTGGAGAGAAAGAGGTACAAGTGGCTGGGTAACTTGGAAAGTGGTCAGTGTGGAAGCAGGTGGCTGCACTGGGAAACCAAGTAGAAGCCCAGTTTCAAATTAGTTAATTTCGGAGAGTTGAAGACAGAGAATTCATGTGAGGGAATTCTAATCATATTGAGTAAGAGGATACCAATCAGCAGAGAAGAAATATGGGGAATAGTGATACTCATGAGGCTGAAACCTTGATGGTTTTTTTTCCTGCTGAAAACAGAATTTCCCGTTTGTCACATATGGAAAATAGGAATTGCAAACTTCAGGACCCAGGAATTTCGCAACACAACTTGAGGAGTGTTAACCACTCCTTTCTTGGGCTTGCTCATTGGCATACATTATTAAAACACTACCCTTCCTCTTTGGTGTGACTTTTTGTCCTCCAGTTTGAACAGCATCAGTTCAGCGGATGCAAAGCGATCGGGCGTGAAGAGCACTAGCTCAGAAGGAAGCGCCCCCATCAACAGTTCTGTCATCCCCGTTGACTACAAGAGTTTCAAAGCCACTTGGACTGAGGTGGTGCACATCAACCGGGAGAGATGGAGGGCCAAGGTGCCTAAAGGTAACATGCTACTGGGGAATCTTCCAGGAGATCCGTCCAAATCCACTTAGAAAACAAGGCATTGCTGATTTATGGGTATTGCAAATGAAGCACTATCTCAGGATCTGGATTCAAATGGCCAACTGGTAGGATCCACTCTCTTTGGCTCTTCATTGTATGTAGCACTCAGTGCATAATAGAATGAGGCAAGCCCCCACTTCAGCATGACATTTGTGCTGTCTGACTAAATTCCCCTTGTTGGTATAAAGATCTTGCAGTGGATGGGTGTTGTTCTTGGTTTCTGCGAGACCACCTGGTCATTCTCATTTCTTATCATGTGACACAATGATGAGGCCTTAATTTCTTCCTTTATCTAAAGTAAAGCCTGACTGATAGGGCGCCTGGGTGGCTCAGTTGGTTAAGCAACTGCCTTCAGCTCAGGGCATGATCCTGGAGTCCCAGGATCGAGTCCCACATCGGGCTCCCTGCTTGGCGGGGAGTCTGCTTCTCCCTCTGACCCTCCCCCCTCTCATGCTCTATCTCATTCTCTCTCTCAAATAAATAAATAAAATCTTTAAAAAAAAATTAATAAAGTAAAGCCTGACCAATAGCCACCTCTGCCATTACATTGGGATAGAAGGAGCTTTAATATCCTTGCATGCATTTTTAGCCCCCTTTCATGTTCTCAACTTCTCTTCACTCATGACTCAGGCTGATCTTCTGAGATGAATGTAACTTGCAGGCAAAATTCACTGAGGCCAATATCAAAATTCAGATGAGAAAATTCATGACTCTTGGTACTATAAATAAAAAGGACTGAAATCCGTGTGCTTCTTGAAAGCTGAAATCCATTTGCTCATACGCATATTCGTGTTTCTCAAATGGGTACTACATGCTCAGCCTGTAGCCTAGGGAGGAACGCGTACCTGAGATAAGGGTAAGATACCTGAGATAAGGGTACGATGCCGTGGCGCTGGATTCCAGGGAGAGACGCAAACATAGATGGCTCTTGGAGCTCAGCGAGGGGGCTGACCCCAGTGGGGTTTGTGCAGGTGAACCTTCAACAATAGTCAGTGTTTGTTAACATCTACCCAATGCCTCCTATGTGCCGAGAGTACAGAGATGAATCACAGACATCTGGTCCTCAGAGCTCACTGTCTCCTGAGGGCAGGGGGCATTTGCATGAGTTTCCTTCAAGGAAAGAAGGAAGTTCAGTCAAGGATTTGAGCTTGTCGCCATCACCCACTGGCCCTGGGCCCCAGGCCCTCATTACAAGAAAGGAGAGTTTTAACCTCAAACACAACCCCGACACTTTCATCCACCAGTGCCCGCACAGCAAGGTGAAAGAAGCGTGGGAGTGGCTGGGCAGGACATGTTCTGGCTCTGTTGGCCCCTCATACATCAGGGGCTGTTTCTTGTGTGGTAGAGAAGAGACCTACCTCACTGTTGCAGTTTTTCAAACGCCAGCCACTGTGGCTTGTCCACAAAATCCAGTCCAAGTGGCTGCTCATTTCAGGTGGGGCCAAGGGTTTATATTTATGGCGCTTTTAAGGCACAATTGGGCCCTTATCATTTTGGGACAGACCTTGGACCCTGAGCTACGGAGCCAATACCTCTTCTATATTTTAAATGTAGCCTCCCCTAGTCTATTCAGATGCCTTAAACATTTAAATTCTCCCTGTTGGCAGACGTTGCAAGTGGCAATAGCAGCTACTACATCATCTCAAAAGAAGCACTCTCTTATAATCAATGACACTCATTACATATGAAAATCCAATTCCCGACAACACACAGTCTAAAGAGGTACTTCAAAATAATTCGTTCGCAGTTATCTGGCTTACTTAAGTTACCTTCCGAAACTAGTCACTGAGGGGAGCATTAGATGGCTTCTCTTCCAGGAGAAAACTGGCCTTTTGAAAATGACATAAATAAACGCTAATAATTACCAAATGTTAGGTATGCTGGTTGAGATACGGTCAAGCTATTTTGGAAGCATAAAGGGACTTGTCCCTTAATCTGCTTAGGGCTTTTGGGAAGGCATCTTGTAGCCAGGATTTCAAGGTTGCCTGAGGTTGATCCTGCAGGAGGTGTTAGATTTTAAAATGGGGAACAAGGAGAAAGGGGATGGACAGAGGCGCAAAGCCTGGGTTATGTATGTTTTGTGGGAGGATAGTTTGAATATCAAAGCAAATTTCAGTTAGTGGGGAAATGGAGAATTGAATCCCTACTTGCACTAGACTCTTTGGCAGATTCATGTAGATTCTTTGGGAAAATTACCTTCTGAGGATGATAATACATATCACAGAGTTGATGCAAAGAACAGAAATAAATATGTAAAGCACTGAGAACAGAACCTGTATGTGGTTAGTGCCTGATAACTCATAGCTGTTATTTTTTAAAAAATTGGAAAAGAAAGTTAGAGGTTTGAATGCAGAGTTAAGAAGATGGTGGTAAAAGTAACAACCTATATCTAATACTCTTACCTAATATTTTCAGCCTCCCAGTAATGCTGTTGACTAGTTCACTGGTGTTAAGAGATTCATTTATATCTTTTTTTCCATTGGTGATCAGTTTGTACTAGATTATCCCAGTCTGTTTTGCTCATTGTTCTTTTCTACCAGAAAACCGTGATTTCAAGAAAGCCTGACCTGCATGGGGCACTTGAACATATGTTGTTATTAAATTGATTAGAATGGGATCTAAACTCTTAGTTTTATTAACCAACCTGATATACAAAGCTAGCTAGACCAGAACCCATAGTTGTTAGAAAAGAGTAAATAATTATTTCTTAACAGCTCACAGGGCTGAAAATTATTATTCCCAAAGATATGTAGGTATAATAATTTCTAAGTCTGATCAATATTAATTTTTGTTCATTATTTAATACTTTATAAACATTTTTTCTGGTGTAAAAATATGTGTTTAGGGGTGCCTGGGTGGCTCAGTCGTTAAGCGTCTGCCTTCAGCTCAGGTCATGATCCCAGAGTTCTGGGATCGAGCCCCGCATCGGGCTCTGTTCAGCAGGAGGCCTGCTTCTCCCTCTCCCACTCCCCTGCGTGTGTTCCCTCTCGCTGTGTCTCTCTCTGTCAAATAAATAAATAAATCTTTTAAAAAAAATACATGTTTAGGTAATAATGCTGAAATATAAATATATCTATAAAGAAGGAAATAAAAATCACTCCTAACCTCTTCAGCCAGAAATTGGTGAAATTCTGATATAATTCTTTTTAATTTTATTTATCATGCATATATATTTATATGAGTAAAAATTTTCCCCATACATTGGAATCATAGCAAAATATTGCCCTATATTTTATTTTACTATTTCTATTTTAAGAATTTTATCTTGATACTGAATATTCTTAGAAAGTATGATTTAAATGGCTGCATTTTATGTAATATTCCTCTTTTTCTGCACATTTTGGTTTTTCAGTTCTTCATTACTGTATATAATAACACTGTTATAAACATACAAGTTAAAAAGTCTTTGAGCCTACCTCTGATTATTTATCTAGGATAAATTTCTATATGTGGAATTCCTCTGTCAGAGTAGATGAAAAACTATAAGCTCTTGATACATATTATCAAATTTCTCTCTGGAGAGTTTTTTTTTTTTTTTTTTTTTTTTTTTAGCTAATGTCTTCCAATAGAAGTGGGAGGTATTTCCCTGTATTTCTCCCCTTCATTTTTCCCATTAGAATGTTTATATTTTTATTATTGATTCATAATAACTCTTTATATATAAAGGATGGCAATTCTTCAATTGACAAAATATCTTGGCAATTTCTGCCCTACCTAGTTTGTCATATGCCTTTTAATTTTTTGTCACGTGCCTTTTAATTATGTTCTTTTTTTTGATAAGTATAGTCATCATCTGTCAACATACAACATTATTACAGTATTATTGAGTATATTTCCTATGCTGTAGTTTTTATCTCCATGATTTATTTTGTAACTGGAAGTTTGTACCTTTTAATCCCCTTTATCTATTTTGCCCATCCCCTTACCCACTAGCTAGCTTTGTAAATGGTCTTTTAAAATATATTCTGTTTTTGGGGTGCCTCGGTTGCTCAGATAGTTAAATGTCTGCCTTGGGCTCGGGTCATGGTCTCCAGGTCCTGGGATTAGCCCCATGTCGGGCTCCCAGCGCAGCGGAGAGTCTGCTTCTCCCTCTCCTTCTTCCTCTTCCCCTGCTTGTGCTCTCTCTCTGTCAAATGAATAAATACAAAATCTTAAAAATAAATAAATAAATGCATCCTATTTTTATTTTACCAGAGATTACCTTTACATTTTTGTGCCTATCAATGTAAATATGAAATGGTATATAATGACACTCCTTGCAAATGCTGAGGTATTGCAAGTGGCAATAGCACTTGCAATAGCACAATGAGGTATTTATTGAATTTTTATTTATTTCCTCCATAATCGCTCAGTTTTTGTTGAAATACCATGAGATTTGTAATCTAAGTGATTATAAGTAAATTGTTATTTTATAATTAACTTAACCTTCATATTACTTTTAATATTTGCTTCAAGTTTTATATCTTGCTTAACAACAATTATTTTTATTTAATACTAAGATTTACTAGTTTTATTGAACATCATTTATATATTTTCCTTATTCTTGAGGTTCTAATACTGGTTGAATTTTTCTCCCAGCTGGAGCACTTCTTGGCTTCCATTTTAGAAAGAACCTGTGTGAACACCTTCTGAATCCTTAGATATATAGAAGTATTTTTTTGTTGCTTTTGTATATAACTAAGAGTTAACTATTCAAAATTCATATAGTATTTTGGTTGGTTTTCTGTTAGTCAGTTTCTCTCCTTTTCTTTCTCTCTCTCTGTAGGTAGTTTAAGTAGGCAATTCAGAAAATGATATCATGGGATAACTGGTTCAATGACATTTTTAACCAAGAGACTATAAACCATTATTCAGAAGGGGAAATTGAATGAAGAAATCAATGTACTTCTCCCAGAATGTATAGGCATTCAGTGTGGGATAGAGCCAGCTCTCAAGAGGAATGAGAATTATGGATCATGAGGGCTCTGTTCTGCCTTGCTCTCCTTTAACTCATTAGTTGCTTGTTTGGGTCATGTTCATTGTAAGTTAAATCACCACAGATAGTCTGAAATGGGAAGTAAAAGGAAATGGAATTGAACTATGACATTTGCTTTCTACTAGTCTGGAAGCCTACGAGTACCAGGGATGCTAAAACTAAGAGCTGAAAAGTTAATTCTATATGTATTATCCTCAGAACCTTGTAGCACATACAAGTTAATCGTGCACTTGCTTACTTTTTCTCTTTGTAAGAAAGGTTTATGTATGTTAATAATTTCACCCTGAAAATATGTGGCACAAACATACCTCCTGTCAATTTTTTTTTCTTATTTGCATGTCTGCTTGTTTTTATCTATTTATTTTGAGTAGTATCATTGGGTGCTGGTGGCTGGTCACCCTAATATCAGATATTTCAAAGAATCAAGGAGAGATGCAAGTAGAGAAGTTGAACATTGCAGAGCCACCTGCTGGAACACAATTGCCGAAGGGAAAGGAGTCATATAGTGGAGCAGGCTCACCTAGGATCTGATTATGATGTCATAAGAGCTACCATTCATTAATTCAAACATTAATTGCCTGCTGTCAGCAGTATTTGAGCAAAAACAGATTTGTTTCTAAAATGTACCTTCTCCCAGTTTTTTTTTTTTTTGCTAGATTTTCCATAGAAAATTGTTCTGACTCAGTTGTCAAATGAATTTTTCTTGCTCAGATAATATTTTATGCTCTTCTGTAGCAAACCAGAATTTAACACCTTCAGTTTTTATCAGTTACTTTTAACTTGTGGATATTTTGAATGTTGAAAGTTTGCCACAGATACAATGGGGATTCTGTGAGGGGACCATGAATTATTTAACCTGGTACCTGAGTATGAATGAAAATTCTCTTCCCCCTCACTTTTCCTCTCTGTGGAGTGAGTACAGTCATCTTTTTACTCTCCTGTATTAGTGGTTAAGGAAACCAACATTTGTCAAATGGCTAACTCTTCCACAATAGGACTTTAGAGTTTATATACTTTCTGTATTTTACACAGGCCTGGATTACAGATGATGGAATATGTACAAGTCAGGTTCATTGGCAGATAGGGGGAATCATACCCATTATGCACAGTTTCATTTAGTTAACAGATACTCCATGCTTATCTGCTATGTGCCAGGTGCTGTACCAAGCACTGGAATTCAGTGATGGAGATGACATTTGACCTCTGTCCTCAGGGCACTATGGGAGGATGAGAGGAAGTCTGGGTGAACATTCCAGGGGGCCTTCTGTGACCCTGTAGTCTACTGAGAATGCCGTGTTGTGGCATTCTTTTTACTCTTTATTTGTACCTTTCTGTAGAAGTCAGAAGACAGAGTATACTCTATATGTGCATAATTAAGTTATTTTGCAAAGAAATCTTTCCTTACTTTTCACTGTAAAGTATAAATGCATCCTATTGGGAAGCAGAATGTCCAGAAATATAGAATGGCAAACATTTAAAATTTAAATCAGTCCTCGTCCATCCTGAT
This sequence comes from Mirounga angustirostris, assembly GCF_029215605.1. Taxonomy (NCBI): domain Eukaryota; kingdom Metazoa; phylum Chordata; class Mammalia; order Carnivora; family Phocidae; genus Mirounga; species Mirounga angustirostris. The sequence goes on from NW_026991720.1 coordinate 44,447,342, forward strand.
TGCACGTTAGAATCAACTGGAGGGCATTTAAAATATCCTATCCTTGCCCCTCTCCCTCCAGAATATGATTTAATGTGTCCTGGGTGAGCAGGGCATTGAATTGGATGGGTTGGATGGATGAATCAATGAAAAGATTAATGAAAACTTCATAATATATTAGGGAGGACATTTGAGCCAGGCAAATGGAGGGGCAGGAAAAGCAAAATGAAGCCAGAGATCAAAGACATCCACAAAATAAAATGCTGGAAAGCCCCCACGAACATGTGAACTGGATCAGATTTGGGCTTTGTGCTCTTAAGCAGCTAAAACAAAGAGAAACATAACCACCCGGGTGCCCATTAGATTACAAACTTGTCTATGAAGGCTACCTTTTTCAGGAGCGAGACTAATCAAGGAAAATAAAGAGGACCCTTGATAGTGAGGTGTGGGATATTTTTAACACATCTAGAGAAAAAAAAATTCAGTAATGTTTTTTATAATGGATGGCACAATCTGGAAGGCCTTTTGAATCAGTTGGATGCTAAATGGGGTGAGTCTGTCCCGTGAGGGAGGATGGGTCTCAGGCGTGTGTTATTCCTACAACCCAGTGCCACTTTATTGCCTCCAGGGCCCTGCAAGATCTCAACTCTGCATGTCCTTGGTCGTTTGACCACATCATCTGTCACTAACCTCCTCTAAATCTGTGTTAGCCATATTGACTAACTCAGTATCCCAAGCTCATTCCTACCTCGTGGCCTTGACATTTTTTATTCCTCTGCCTGGAATGCTATTTTCCCTGATTATTTCATGGCCAACAATTCATCATTAAGAATTTGTCAGATAGTACTTTCTTTACCTCCTGATCTAATGCCACCTCCCTCCCTTATGCTGATCCTGTTCCATCATATTACTTTGCTTTACTTTTGCTTTACCTTTTTCACCACCTGAAATTATCTTTGTGACTTGTTTACTTAATCATGGTCTTTTCTGTTCCGTTAAGTCTTGCTTGCTGCTAGATTCCCAGCGCCTAAAATGGTACTTGATACTGTTGCTGCTCAATAAATATTAGTTGAATGAATGAACCAATCTTTTCACGAATACTCGACCATATGCAATTATGCTATGTTTTTGATGAAACACAGAGCCAGACCCTTTCACAGTAAACAGAATTGGAAATAAGGCTGACATCCTCTCATTAAAGGGGAAGATTCAGACCAGGATACCTGCCCAAACTAAAGGCTACCTCTAATCTTGTGGACAGTTTGAAGACCGGGCTTTTTGTAAGGACTAATTATCCTCTTCCTACTTTTACATTCACAAACAGTGGCCTGAAACTGTGGCGATTATTCTTCCTTTCTGTTTTGTAATCAGTTGTTCATGTTTAAACTCCAGAGCCTAAGCAAATCTCCATGAAACTCCAATTTTAACTGTGGCTGTGGGAGGGTTTTGTAATGTCCCCGAGCCTTGACTTCACACTTGTAAGATGGGGTTATAATAATAGTAGCTACCACCTAAGGCTGTGTTGAGAACGAAAGGAAGTAATCCTTGAAAAGCACTTAGCATAATACCTGGCATAGAGGACACACTCAAGAGAAGTTATTGATGATAGATATTGAAAATGACAATTGTTATATTGGTTTATTAGTTATTATTATCCTTATTACTATTATTATTACTTTCTCCCTGCCCCTTCTTCTCACCCACTATTTTCAGAAATGACATCACCATGAACCGATTTTATTGGTTTTCTGAATATACACACTAATCTGACTTGAATTAACCAAAAATAAACCCCAAGCACTCAGTGCAAATACTTGTTTTTGTTTAAAGAGGCAGTTCTCCTAATAGTGTAACCTCTTTTCATCTTTTCTGTGCCTTTCCTGACTTGCCATGGATACAGAGGAGAAGGCCAAGAAGGAAGCAGAGGAAAAAGCTCGCCTGGCTGCAGAGGAGAAGCAAAAGGAAATGGAAGCCAAAAGCCAGGCTGAAGAAGGCGCAGCTGGCAAAGCCGAGAAAAAGACATCTGGGGAAGCTAAGAATCAAGTCAATGGAACGTGTACAAACAAAAGTGACAACCCTTATGGGAAAAATTCCAAAGCTGAGAAGTCCTCAGGAGAAAAACAACAGAATGGTGAGTACAGTTTCACTGGTGAAAGGCTCTTTTCGGGGTGTTAATGACGTGATGAATGGAAACTGGCAAACAACCACACCTATGAGGATGGCTCTCAGAGCTGGCATCTCTGGTCTCCGCAGCTGCTGCTCATCACACCTCACTGGGCCATGGGTTCCATTAGGATCCCATCAAAAGAAACCAGAGGCTGGCTTGGGCCATTCTCTCTGGGGAGACTTATACTTTTCAGGCCTTTCCCAGCTGTTCTGGAGACTCTGGCCAGTGCCTGCCTGTCCACTGGGGGAATAACTGTGACCAATCTCAGCACATTCCTGAGTGTTTATTGCCCAGATGGGTGGATAGAAAGTGTCTTCCATACGCACTATCCCTCTAGCAGGCAGGGCTGGGGCTCAGGTCTGTATGTCTGTGGGTGAAAAAGTATATACATTAGGGTGACCACCTATCCCATTTGCCTGGGACTGAGGGGTTTCCTGGCATCTAGAGCTTTAGATTTTAAAACCAGAAAAGTACCAGGCAAACCCAGATGATCTGGTCACCACCTTAAATGCACTGTGCTTGGCACTGAGAATTTAGAAATGGAAAGGCCACAGGAAGTCCACAATCTCATAGAAACATGGGCATCCTTAGAAATAATTCTGAGCAAGTAACAGTCATGGCAAGGCAGCTAAATTTAGCTCAAGGATCATGTCAAAAAAGAAACATTAGCTTTGTTGCATCTGGGGCTCGTGGAATGGAGAAATGTCAAAGAAAGTGTCAGGAGGTGGTGGTGCCTGAGCTGTGTTTTCAATGTTGAACTTCACTGGTCAGATGGGAGATAGGGACTTCTTCACCAGAGGAACAAGATGAGCTGAGGCACAAGGGCATGGAATTGGTTACCTTGTTTAGGGAAGAGCAGGAAGTTCAGAGTCTCTAGAACTTCCAAGTTGTAGCAAGGTAGTTTTGCAGTCTGACAGACCTGGATTCAAGTCACAGCTGTGCCTCTCACTTCTTGGTGGCCTTGGCCAGGTTACTTAACCTTCTACTGGCTCTGTAAAGTGTGCATAACAATAATACCTGCTCACAGCAGGGCCACTTGTGAGCCTCCAATAATGAGAATGATAGCAAAACAATGATGACAATAGAGTAACTAGCATTTATTGACTATCCACCAGATGCTCTTTTAAGTCCTCTCTTTATGTGTTTATTCTCTTATCCGCCTGGTAGGCCATGCTGTAGCTATTATGTATGCTACATAGCCTGAGTAAATGAGGAATATGTAGAAGGTGCTTAGCACAATACTCTCCAATTATTTTTACAGTGAACATATACAACATGTAGAATCAGAAAACAATATTTTAATACATATGGTAATGTTAATAACTCATATCATGTTCCAAGAGCTTTGCATGAATTCCCTCAGGTAACCCCATGAGCACCCTAGGAGGTAGAAAAGGCCTTTGTCCACCTTGTCCAGCCCCTCAGCAGCCTGGTTCTGGAGACTGCTCCTAACTAGTTAGCTTTGTATTCAAGTGCATCATTGTCCGAAAATATGTTCAATTGTATAAGAATTTATGATGTACCTGTTGGAGTTTTTAGAGGGCAGTGGAAAAGACCTCCTCTCATCCCCTCCTGAGGTCAGAACCAACTAAGAGAGAGATACCAGAATCAGAAAGTCAATAGTCAAAATATGAGCTCTACTACAACTGGAGTTGAATTGGAAAATCTGACTTGGTCTGCTGAGCACGTGGTCTTCTTCACACATCTGCCTTGAAGTGAGCTTAGCCAACCAGATACTGGCAGAGCAGGCAGGCCTCGGACCTGCCACCTCATTTCCACCCCAGCACCCCAACACCCCAGCAGACTGCTTCTGGAGTGACACGAAAGGTGTGTGTTTTGTGGAAAACACATCTCAGAGGGGGTTGGGAACTAGAGAAATGGGTGGCTCAACCGAGCTTTGCATTCTCAAACTCCTAGATGAGTCTCTTCTTCTCAAAGGAGGAGTATGGAAGGGCTCCTGAGAGAGGCAAGATGTGTTTCTTCCCTGCTTTTTTCTTTTAGGAAGGTGGGTTAAAAATGGCTTTCCCTTAATAAAAGTAACATCAATAATATATATTGAATGCTTAATATATGCCAGACATTGTACATGAGATTTTACCTACATTAAATTATTTAAAAATGCCAACAATGCTGTGAGGTAGATATACTCATTCCCATTTTGCAGATGAGGAAACGGAGACTCAGAAAGGTTAAATCACTTGCTTAAGGTCAAGCAACCACGAAGTAGAGATTTCAAGTCAAATTCAGGTCTGAGTCCAAATTCTATGTTTCATAATCAGCATGTCCCTACTGTTTACAAGTTTTGGCACTATTGGGGAGAGTAGGAAATCAGAAGAATATTGAGGCTCAGCCGAGGTCCACAAGAACCTTATAATCTATTCCAGGGGTTGGCACACTTTTTCTGTAAAGGGCCAGATGGTAAATATTGTAGACTTTGGGAGCCATGCAGTCTCTATTGCAGCTGCTTTTAACACTCCTGTTTTAGTGCAAAAGCAGCCACAGGTAACATATAAATAAATGGGCATGGCTGAATTCCAATAAAACTTTATTTATAAAAATTCAAGTTTAAATTCTATATAATTTTCAAATGTCATTAAATATTCTTCTCTTTTTTCAACCATTTAATAATATAAAAACTATTCTTAGTTTGTGGGCCATATAAGACCAGGCACTGGGACCAAGTTTGGCTCATGGGCCATAGTTTGCCAACCCCTGGTCTGGTCAGGGAGAGAAACCAATGAACATAAACATGCTGGTCATAGAGAAGGTTATAAATTCTATGAGATGGGTATAAACAAATACCCAGAGAGGGCAGAGGTGGCAGGAATCAATTTTGGAGACCATTAGAGGGAGAGCCTGAAAGAAACAAACAGGAGCCCAAGTTTTCAACTAGGTTGTGTTTATTTCGCAAAGTAATCAACAGTCTACCATTTCCCTTAAAAACTAAGTATTAAATGAGAGATGGGAAAAGAAGTCATAAGCAATAATAAGAAAGGCTAATGGTGGTTCGGGACTGTGTTACAGTAGCCTAATTAAAATGATTTATAACTGTGCAGAAAGGCTCTTTTGTTTCCTCTGTTTATTGAATAACAGCTCACATCAGCTATTACTCCATATACAACCCATGGGAAATTACCTAATGGATTCTGTTCAAGGAACATCATCAAACAAACATGTGTCACTTTCCCATCATCCTTTTTGTGGTCACGCAAGGTACTTCCAGGATGGAACCAGAGGACAGTGGTTAATGGGGTTCTAGAGGTGTTCTCATCAGCAACTATGAGATCCCCAGGCTTTGGTCTCCATCAAGGTACTTCCTCTCTCAGCCTCCCCAACCCTGACTGAGGAAAAGGCAGGCTGCCCACAGACTGCTGGCTAGCATCCAGCAAATTGAACCTCTCCTGTGACTTCTGGAAGACATCCTGGTCTTGCTGCAGCTGTGCATAAAGCTCTAGTCCAGGGAAACCTAGAAGGCATAAAGTATTGTGCATTAAGATGTGAAGGCTCATTTAGGACAGAAAGACATTTTTTCTGCAGGGAATGAGTTTGACTACAGGGCTCAAGATCCTTGAGTCCATCTCTGGCATCCTTAAAACAAGAAGGAGCCAGTATTTGGACTGTCTCATGGGACCTCCAAAGGAATCCTTTCTTTGGCCATTGGTGGTGGTAAAGGGTGATGATCATATCCTTCACTTGAATTCCTCCTGCTTACACCCTGGCTAGAGTTGACCCCCTTTCCCCTCAATCCCTTCAGCCAGTTCATCCCATTTCAGAATTAAGAGTAAGAGGAAACTTGGAGAATTTATTGACTCTGAACTTAATTTAGGATTTGTCAAATTCCATTGAAAATACTTACTTTGTCGAATACATCACAACTCCAAATGGTCTTGAATTGTCCTTAGATAACCATTTCTTTATAAATCTGTAGGCCAAAGGCATTTAGAAATGGCAGCAGTAAACAGAAGCCTGAAATTGAAAACTTAAGCTTCATAGGGAAGTTGCAAGATACAGTGGTTGAGAGCTTAGCTTCTAGAATCAGACCCATCTGTGCATATTGTGGTAGATTGCTTTATTTATGCCTTAGGTTCCATAGCCATAAAATGGAGATGGTAATATGAGTTTCATGTCCATTCTTCACAAGTCGGTTGAAACAAAATCACTTTGTGGAAAGATCAGTTGGCCATTTATGCAAAAACTGTCAGACGAATGGCTTAAACCAGATCGACGACTGCCAACGGGAGCAGTTTTGCTGCCGGAAGGAGCCACACATGCAAGGTTGTGGGCAGAGGCGGGGCCGGGGTGGTATGTGAACCACTGGCGGGTGGCCAGTGCGCTGCGCTCAACACAGCTGGACGGACCAGCATGTGACACAGTGCTGCAGCGAAGCCAAAGGAGAAGTCACGCTCAGAAAACATCCTCAGTCATTTGATCAGTTTGTTATTCTGCAAATTGATCACTCAATGAATTAAACTGTGATGAATTCGTCTACTTTCAATTGTAGTACCTTCATAATGGCGTTGTTAGAAGAATTTAATGAAATGATGCCTATGCTATGCCTGGCACAAAGAAAGCAAAAAAGATAGGACCCTGCTTACTCCTTCCTGGTTGCAATTATTCTTAGGGTCTTCTTGCTTCAAGAAGTACCATATTTTAGTTGTAATATATTCTGGGTTTTACGCAGGCCAAAAGGAAAGATGCCATTAGTAAGACTGTAAGAAAAATTTCCAAAACTTGAGAATAAGACTGGGGGAGGGGATGCCATGTCCTTTCAATGTCACAGTGGCATACTCTTAAAAAGACATGGCCAGGGATTATTTGATTATCTTAGACAGGGGTCAGCAAGCTTTTTCTGTGCCGGCCCAGCCAGTAACTATTCCTGGGTTTGCGGGTCTCTGTTGCAACTCTGCGGCGCCCACCACCGCAGCGTGAAAGCGGCTGCAGACAGCATGCAAACAAAATGCATGTGATTATTTCCAAAGATCGCTGTTTCCACATTGGCCCCTGAGCTACAGGTGGATGACTCCTGCTTTAGGAGACCATGACTGTGTTTAACTTTGTCTTTTACTATTGACTCAAGCCTAGGCCCTATGAAGTTGTATGCTAACTTACAGATTTTTGACTGTTGGAAGAGATTACCTCCCCCACCCCAGGTTATGATTTTACTGCCCTGTAGGACATAACCAGTTTTGTTTCTAACACAGCAATCTTATTTTAACAGTTTTCTAAAATGCCTATAAATGCCCATTTCCTTAAATGTCTTGGCACCCTCCTTACGATCTCTCTGGTTCCTTCGCGAATGAATTAAGTAAGTTTTTGACACGCGTTTATTCTACATCTGTTTGCATAGTGTTTTTTAACATTTACAAATCATATTTCGACAAGCTTGTTACTTAGAATACCATTTATAACTCCGTTTTAGAGTTCAGTTGTCATTGCGTGATGTGCCAGATATCAGATTCACTACCTTAAATACATTTGTCCTTATATTATGTCTATAAAGTAGCTATTATTATCACCATTTTGCAGATGAGGAAACTGAAGCATATAGAAGTTAAGTAGCTATGAGCTGGCATAATTTACATTTGACCTAAGTTTTTCTGCTCTCCACAGCCCAATAATAGAGCTGAACTGCCTTTCTTGGAAAATAAACATTATTGGCTTAAGTGCAACTTTGTTTAAAGGAACTTTTTCTTAATTTCTGGATTGTAATCTAACTTTTGAGACCTAATATATGGCTTAAAAAGATACGTTCAGATATGTACCCCCTCATGACTAAAATTATGCACTTTTTTTTCCATCTTTTTACCTTGACAAGTTTAAGACTATTTATAACTTCCCTTTTAACTGTATACATATGCTGTTTGTCATGTTTATTACTTTCAGGTGACTTGAAAGATGGTAAAAATAAGACAGACAGGAAAGATCAATCTAATGTCGGAAGTGATTCAAAGAAAACAGATGGTAAGAGCATAATTCCCATTATATTTTTCCATAAAATGTGCAATTTAATGCAGGTTTGTTAGAATTACACCTCAAATTGAAATTGTGGTTGTTGATATATTCTTATATTATACCCTAAAAAAACCCTTCACTGCATTTAAGGAGTACTCGATCCCTATTTCAATAATTTACAGATTATCATTCTATCTCTTCCCCTCCACCATCCTTTGCTCCATCACAAATGCATTCTATACACTCTCTCTTTACCACTTGCCATTTTTTCATTTTCACTTTAAAGATGCCTCTGGACTTGCTGATTGGAATGGGATGGAATATGAGTCTTTGGTTGTGAATTGTGCAGCATAAATGGGAAATGCTCCATGTTTTCAGTTTCTACATTTTCTCTTTTAATGAGGAATTATTGCTTTCAATAAGAACAGAAATCTGTTTGGTGTTATCACTATGTTGGGAGACCCACATATTGGAGAACATACATAGTTGTAGAATGCAGTTTGGTCAGCAAGAATAAGTCTCAAGGGCAAGTTTTGAATGGCAGTCCCCACCAGACCAGTTAGACTGAACCTACCTTGTGATGTGCTCCATGAACACTGCTTTTACTTTTCACAAAGAGCATTCTACTCTCTCTAAAACCTCAAAGTTCAGATTATATTATCCTTCAGACTTTGTACTATCCTACTGAGAAAACTGTTCTCGCCTTTTTTTTTTTTTTTTTTTTTTAAGATTTTATTTATTTATTTGACAGAGAGAGACACAGCGAGAGAGGGAACACAAGCAGGGGGAGTGGGAGAGGGAGAAGCAGGCTCCCCGCAGAGCAGGGAGCCCGATGCGGGACTCGATCCCAGGACCCTGGGATCATGACCTGAGCCGAAGGCAGTCGCTTAACCAACTGAGCCACCCAGGCGCCCTGTTCTCGCCTTTTTTATAAATCTCCTGTTTCACTTGTAACATGGGCTTATTCTTAGCGACTCCTTCATACATGTACATGATATTAAACTGAAAATGCACGTTTCTAGGTGTCCCAGACGCTCTTTGAATCATACCTCCCTGGAGACATTGTATTGGATGCTTAGCTGTTCTTTGATAGTTTGGTTTTAATGTCACTGAAGAACAAATACTGAGTATCCAGGTGGAGGAGTAAGAAGAAATTTGAACACAACTCCACCTATTCAAAAGGAAGCAGCGCCTCTAACTTTCATCTCTAAGCCACTGTGACAGGCTTTCTTTATTCATATGTGTGAAATCAGTTCTCAAGCCTTTTCTTCTAAGCTCATTCAATAATTCACTCCAGGTGTCTTATCACATAATACCTAGGGAACACCCATGTGCAGTTTTTCACCAAATTGTTTATGCAAATGGAAACCACATACCTCATAAAGATACCCTCCTTGAATGATTGTGACTAAGACATGCATTACACAGAGACAAAACAGAATTCAAAATGACAGTCATCCTAGCCAGACTCTGTTATGGGTAATTGTTGCCAGATATCATTAAACCCAAGTCAAGGTAACACAAGCCAGAAAATGTACAGTAGAGGAAAATAGTGTTAGAGGTAAACCCAGCATCTGGACACCTGGCCCATCCTGCATTCAGTGACTAGCCCATCTGAATTCCTACAGCATAAAAGTGCAGAATAAACTAAGTCCCAAATCTTTAACATTGGCTCTTGTTGCATTTTTATATTGTGCTACAAATATCTGTTATGTTGTTGTCATGTGGGCATTGTGAATTACATTTTTACCTTCATTAAGCCTTTTGATTTTACCTGTGCCCTTTATAATTGAATTGTCCCCAAGTATTTAAAATAATTAACAGCTTTTTTAAAAGCGGGGTGTGGGAAGGGGTGAAGAGATACTATGTTCTATTGAACAAATAAACGTAAAGCTTGATTGCTTGGTGAACAAGATTCTTGATCCCATTGGACAGTGAACAGGGTGCAGTAGATAAAGAAGAGACATTTTCTGATGTCTATTCCTTTTCCCCTCCCAAACTCTAACTTTCCACTGATTCAAATGGGTCTGGTGTGTTTATACTAGCAAGTTTATACACAAACTCGGACATGAACAACTTTGTATTTTAATTTCATTGATGGGGTAACATGACATCAGTCATTCTCACTGCTTTGATATCATAAGGACATATATCACTGGGCTTTAGTTACTTGTGCTATCTTAGCCAAAAATCTTTCCCAGGACTAAAGCTATTCTTGGTGGCATGAAGTGGAAAAGATTTTGATCCGTCTCATTTATCTCTTCACCTTTGGTCATCAAGACTCTCTACTTTAGGAAAAAATTTAAATGATACATGGATCAGTGGGTACATTGATTTTTAAAAGCTGTCTAGTAACAACCACATACATTTTGAACATTTCTTTTTAATAGATCCTATTACATTTGATGACCAGAGGGAGTCAAACTATTTTTAATGCCTCTACCCCTAATACAGCCCCTGGGAACCAGTGGTGACCAGTTCTGTCTAATTTTTGAGAGGGAGTATCCAAGCACAATTCAGTGCCCAGTATGACCAAACCCACTATGGTTTGAAGTTGCAACATTGTACGCATTCAGAAAGAAACCTGATGGAAACTGGACCATGGTTGGTTATTCCCAAACTCCACTGAGCTGAGGCACACACAGAAGGAAGGGGTATGTGCTAAAAGCATAAATTATATCCTGGCATAGTGAACACATTGCAGTTGTACATTATCTCTGTCAGGCTGCTGAGGTAGTACTTAGTATCCTGCAGCACTAATTTTTGAACTGACTTCAAAGAATGAATGTCCTTTGAAACTACCTTATTTACTCTTAGGGAGAAATGTACTAACATAAAAAGATCGAGGCCTCTGAGCCAAGATTCTCTCAGGGCCTAAACTTTTACAGTGTCACTGGGAGACTTGTGAGGTGCCAGTGAATGAATTATTTCCTGTGTGTTTTTAGTCATGTTTGAAACAGCATAGCCTCTTGGACCTGTCATAATTTTTTATAGTTGCCCAGAAATATGAATTTGCCTTTAACTTTATTTGACTACAGAGATATGAGAGAGAGCAACCATTTGTGCCTCTCAAAAGATTGATTATAATTAGCCCCTACAGGGTTATTTGCCAAGTCTCAGAGAGGGAGTTCAGCAGGCATTTCTCCTTCACTGAATGTTCTGGGAATTGGAATGTTTAAAGGTGTTCATGAAATTTAAAAGTCAACTACGTAGAGTGAAAAGGGTAGACAAAAGACTATTTATGGACCTCCGCTTCCTCCAAAGAGGACTAATAAGAATTAGATTCACCCTTTCACCTGAAACCATAATAATCATAATAAAAGACAACTTATGTGAAAGAATAGATTCCAAGATACTGGACATCAAGAAATGAAGGACAGTGATCTCCAAGAAACAGGAAACAAATGAAATAAATCCTTTGATTGCTCCAGCTTACTCCCTTGAGAGGGTTTCCAGGCAGCATAATGAAGGGGAACCCAGGCAGACCTGATGGACTCCTTGAGTTGAAGAGTTGGATAAGGATCCAGGGAGAGCCATGGTGGCTAAAGTTAACAAGATAAAGCACCAGAGAGGAGAGAGCTGTAGAGATATAGAACTCCATAGATCTAAAGAGTAGTCATTCATCAGAGTACTGATTGACCCATACAGATAGGAAACTACCTGAGATCAGGAAAGAACCATTCAAGAGGATTAGGGGGAATGGTCCTAATGTTCACACCTCATATAAGGCAAGAAAAGTGCCTATTCCCACTAGCCAGACTTGAATACCTCATAATTTAAAGGGAATTGGGTAGAATTCACCTAATTGTCTTATTTTATTAGTGGGGGAGTAAATAGCTGTAGGCTAAATGCTGCTTTGATCTCACCTAATAAACCTTGAAAACAAGACATGAAAGGATCCCCAAGTGTTTCCAAATAACTACACCCCAGAGTAAAGCTCATAGGTATATATAGAAATACAAAAATATCCAGTACCCAACAAGGTAAAATTCACAATGTCCAATATCCAATCAAAAATTACTGGATGTGCAAAGAAGCAAGAAAATACTACACATAATGAGAGAGAGAGACAACTGAAACAGAAGTTAGAATGTCAGACAAGAACATTAAAGTAGTTCTTATAACTATAGCCCATATGTTTGGAAGTTGTTTAGAGACATGGGAGATATAAAGAAGGGAAAATCAAACTTCTAGAGATGAACACTATAATGTCTGATGTGGAAAACACACTGAGTGGTATTAGCTAAATAATATTGGATGAGATTAATAATAAGTACAGTGGATGAGATTAGACATTGTAGAAGAAAAGAGTAGTGAAAAACTATCCAAAATGAAACAGAAAAAAATTATAAAGAGCATCAGTGAATTGTAGGACATCTTCAACAGCCTAATGTATGTGTAACTGGAGTCCCTAACATAAAGAAGAGAGAGAGGAGGAAAGAAAAATATTTGATGAAGTATTTACTTGGGCAAAGTAAATTTTGCCCAGTGATGAAAAGTGTAAATGCACAGACTCAAGAAGCTCAGTAAAGCCCAAGCACAAGAAATTTGAAGAAAATTACACCAAAACATGTCATAATCCCATTATTCAAACCAATAATGAAGAGAAAATTTAAAAATATCGAGAGGAATAAAAAACTCATGTGCAATTGAACAAAGATAATGATAATTGTAGATTTCTTATCAGAAACAGTGCAAGTAAGAAGACAGTGGAACAACATCTTTCACATGCTAAATGAAAAAAGAATTTGATTAAGAACTCCATACCCAGCAAAAATATCTTCAGATATAAAAGCTGAAAGAATTCATCATTGGTAGACCCCACACTACAAGAAATGTTAATGAAAGACAGTAGGATAACTATGCCAGTTGGAAATATGGACCTGCACAGAAGAATGAGGCACATGAAAAATGGTAACTAGATGGATAAATACATAAGATTTTTTCTTATCATTTAAATCTCTTAAAGATAATTGACTATTTGAACAAATAATAATAATACATCATCTGATTTATAAGATATACAACTGAGGGGCACTGTGTGGTACGTTCGGTTAGGTGGCTGACTCTTGGTTTCAGCTCAGGTGGTAATCTTAGGGTCATGAGATCAAGTCCTGTGTTGGGCTCCATGCTCAGCATGGAGTTTGCTTGAGATTCTTTCTCCCTCTCCCTCTGCCCCTCCTGTGTATTCCCTCTCTCTTAAATAAATAAATAAATAAATCTTAAAAAATAACATATACGACTGAAATAGCATAAAACAATAGCATAAACAGACAACAATAGCATAAAAAGCTGCGAAGGGAGAAATGGAAGTATACTATTATAAAGTTCTTTATACATGAAGTGATATAGTATCATTTGAAGGTAGATTGTGATAAATTAAGAACATATACTATAAACTCTAAAGCAATTAAATTAAAATAACAAAACAAAGACATGTAGCTAATAAGCCAACAAAAGAGATAAAATGGAATTGTAAAAATACTTAATCCACAAGAAGGTAAAAAAAAAGATAAGAAGGGAACAAAGAACATATGAGACAAATAGGAAACAAATAGCAAGATCATAGACTTAAAACTAAGCATATCAGTTATGACATTAAATGTCCTAAAGACCCCAATAAAAAGGCAGAGATTTTCAAATTGTAAAACACAATTATAGTCTGCCTTTATTAAAAAAGACACAAATAGCCCAAAAGTAAAAGGATGGAAATTGGTATACCAAGCTAACACTAATAAAAAGAAAGCTTGAATGACTGCATTAATATCTGACAAAGTAGATTTCATTGCAAACACTGTCACCAGAGTTAAAGAAGTTCATTTCATGATAAAGTTGTCAGTTTATCAAGACGATATACTAATCCTTTTTACTTATGCACTGAAGTATATAAAGCATGAGTGGGGGGAAGGGCAGAGGGAGAAGCAGACTCCCCACTGAGCAGGGAGCTGAGGGCTTGATCCCAGGACCCTGGGATCATGACCTGAGCTGAAAGTAGATGCTTAACCAACTGAGTCATCCAGGTGCTCCTGCAAAACAAATTTTTAATCCATAATTTTATTTAGAGACATTAACATTCCTCTTTCAGTTGTTGATAGAATAAATAGATGTAAAATCAGCAAGGAAAGGAAGATTTGAACAACACTACCAACCAACTTTACCTAAGTGGCATCCCTAGAATATCCAACAATAGAGAATACACATTCTTTTCAAGTGCACACAGAACATTTATCAATATAGACCAGATTGTGAGATATAAAACAAGTCCCAATAAATTGAAAAGGATCCAAGTCATACAAAGTAAATTTACAGGTCATAGTGGAGTTAAATTGGCATAAGGATATTCATATTATTTTATTATCCTTTTAATTTTTGTAGAATATGTAATGACCTAATCTATTATTTTTTTATATTGGTAATTTGTCCTTTTTCTCCTTTTTTCCCAGACTAGTCTGGCTAGAGGATAATAAGTGTTATTAATTATTGTTGTTAATATTCCCCATTGTTTTTCTGTTTTTATATCGTTGATTTCTTATCTTTTTATTTTTTTTTTCTTCTCCTTGCTTTGGGTTGAGTTTGCCTTATTTTTTAGCTTTTTTTTTTTAAGGTGGAAGCTCATGTGATTAATTTGAGATTTTTTTTCTAATGTAGGCATTAAGTGCTGTAAATTTCTCTCTAAGTACCAGTTTAGGAGTATGCCATAAATTTTAACGTGTTGCACTTGTATTCACATTTAGTTCAAAATACTTTATAATTTCCATTTTGATTTTTATATTGATCTAAGAATTATTTAGAGGCGTAGTGTTTAGTTGCTAAATATTGGGGGATTTTCCAGAGATAGTGGAAATGTAAGTCCTCTCCAAACTGATCTATGGATCCATGCAATGGCAATTAAAATCCTAGCAGGTTTTTTTTTTTTGTAGAAATTGACAAACCAATTCTAAAATTTATATGGAAATGCAAAGCACCCAAAATAGACAAAGCAACTTGGAAAAAGAAGGGAAAAGTTGGAAGACTAAAAAGTAGGCCTTATTTGAGACTTACTATAAAGCTGTAGTAATCAAGGCAGCATGGTATTAGCATCAAGATAGACAAATGGGTCAATAGAATAGAATAGAGAGTCCAGAAATAGATCCATATGTATACAGACAACTTATTATTGACAAGGGGCATTCCATGGAGAAAGGTAGTCATTAACAAATGGTGATGGAACAATTTGCTATTGATATGCAAAATAATTACCTCCTATATTTTACATCATATGCAAACATTAAAATAGATCATAAACCTAAATTGAAAGTATAAAACTATAAAACTCATGGTTAAGAGAACAGGAGGAACTCTTAGAAATCTCACATTAGGCAAAGGTTTTCTAGGTATGACACCAAAAGTGCAAACCATAAAAGAACACATTGATAAATTATACTTTATCAAAATTAACAACACCTGCTCTTCAGAAGCTTCTATTGGGAGAATGAAAAGACAACCCATAGACCTGGGGAGAATATTTGCAAAGCCTATATGTTTTAAGGGAGTTGTATCCAGAATATATAAAGAAACTTCAATGTTCAATAATAAGAAAATAAACAACTTAATTAAAGACATGCAAAAGATTTAAACATTTCACAAGAAGAGATGTACAGCTAGCAAATAAGTACATTAGGGAGATCATAGGCATAGTAGGGAATACAAATTAAAAGCCAAATTAAAGACCGTATTGAGAGAAAACAAAACAAAACTTACATACAGGGAGATGATTTTACACTTGTATATTGTATTCACCTAATAATTTCTTAGCTCTCTACTTCCCTTTGCTTGTCAGGACACAACTTTGTCAGCTCATTTCCTTATAGACACTCTTTCTGCATGTTTCTTAAGTTGCTCATGGTCTTGTCTTTCACTCAATACAGGAAACATAAAAGGTAATAGAGCCAATATTCTTGTTAGTTCATACAGAATAACTACTTGAGATTAAAGGTTTGTTGTGTACATTCATGCGGTTTACCTGTGATGTGATTCTTCACAAGACTGGTATCTCATGACCTTGACTTGCTACAGGGCTCACAAGAGTCAACTGAAGAAATGAATATGTTTTTCCTGTTTTCTAGCTAGCTGATCCTACCAAAGTAGTTTGAAAGTGGGTAAATAAATGGAATGGATGACTTTGACTTTGTTAGATGCCTTTTGTTCTATTATAATAGATGCACCAAGTTATGAATAACAGCAGCGGAAGAATATAGTCTGAACCTTTACACTTGAGTTGTACTTGATGTTCTTATTTTTCAGCTAATGTTGAAAATATTTTGTTAGTTGCCAAAAGGGTGGGGTGTCATGACTTGCTTTGCAGTGGAGTTGGTAGTGAGAGATAGATAGGGCCTGCACAGGCCTGGAGGTGTGCCCTTCTCTGCAAATCCAGGGAGGAAACAGCCCAACAGCAGGGTGCCTGGAGAACTGAGACACATGTCTATCTTCACAGCGGAGATAGTTTCTGACTTAGGTTCATGTTCAGAGATTTGAGAAGCAACAAACACCCTGGCACATAGATCATTATTCAGGAGGCATGCATTTGCTGAGACCATCATCAGTTTTCAAGTCTGTATAAATACCTGTACCCCAGTATTCTCTTCTCAGGGAATCATGCTCACCTCATTCTTTCTTCCAAATATTTTTTCCCACACTACTCAGGACAGTGGTTGTTAGGCTGTCTTTATACACCAGAATAAAGAACTCCCCTATTTCAGACCCATCGAAACCATAGCTTGTAGGTCAATGCCTCCTTTTATTACCTCATTGTTCCAATCTATGCTGTTTCTTCCCACGGGGCTTCTTTTTTTTTTTTTTTTTTTTTAAGATTTTATTTATTTCTTTGACAGAGAGAGAGACAGCGAGAGCAGGAACACAAGCAGGGCGAGTGGGAGAGGGAGAAGCAGGCCTCCCGCCGAACAGGGAGCCCGATGTGGGACTCGATCCCAGGACCCTGGGATCATGACCTGAGCCGAAGGCAGACGCTTAACGACTGAGCCACCCAGGTGCCCCTCCCACGGGGCTTCTTAATATCACTTGCAGCTAATGCAGAGCGATAGAAACAATTGAACACTTTTACCCATCTTCAGTATACTCAAATTTGAATCAATCCCATATATCCTACCTAGCCATGGGGGACTTTATAGGCATTTATATTCATTTAATATTTTCCTCAAGTTTTGACAGATTGATTTGTTTCTAAACAGCTGTCAATATGATTTTACTCAGAATTCTAATGGGTTGACAAGTCTTAGAGGGCAGTGTCTTAATGGCCATCTTAGTTCAAACTTCTATAACTTCTATCCCAATTTATGTTGCATAAGGCACACATTAGACAATTTTTTATAGGAGAGGTTATGGAATCTTGAAAATTCTTGACATAGGATTTGTGAAGTGAAATCCACTTTGTGGACTTTCATTCATTTTGTTCTGTATGTAAGAACTATCTTATCTGGAAAAAAACAAGCAATCCCTTCATTTGGGAGCCTACACTATATGTGAATGATGTAAAGGAGACCTGCTGATTAGCAAGAATTAGCAAGAAGGGCTCCACACAATGGCAGAGGAGTTTCATATTGACAGTAAATGAAGAGTTAGTTATGCTGCAAAAGATTTGTTGACACTAACACCAATACTCATAACCAATGTATGGTTTTGACTGCTAATTTACTGATGTACAATATGTACACTGAAATACTCCTGTCACCTGGCCAGTCAATGGTTTCTTTCTCCTGAAGCAAAACCTACCTGAGAACTCAAATCATATCAGAAAATTGCTTGGCAAGCTGTAAGGAGAGTTAGTTGATGAAGTGTGACTTCAAGGTAGAATATCTTCATACATCTGTCTCCACCATTGGGATAGACTTGCCAAGAAGAATAGATGGGGGCCATCTTCATGCCCTGTATTCTGACAGTGCAAGAGGCATTCCTCCTTGGCACCTCTCTTTCTAGTTTCCTTTTCGACCATACATTCAGCCATCAGATGGGTTCATATTTGGAGTAGATGTTCATTCTTGTTCACTTTTAGTTGTTCTTGATTACATTTCTGGACCTTAATCTTAAGGAAACTTCTTTGTTTTTAAGGCATTGTTTTTGATTCCCCACCATCGGCTACCAGATTTTCATAAGCTTTATACATCTCCAGAGGTACGCTCAGATCATGAAGTGTGATGAGTAAAAAGGGCCAAGGATGGTGAACAGTTCTGATAACACTAGCTGTTACCCTGTCCTTTCCTCTCACATCCAAGGCAGTGCTACTGTAACAATAACCTTGAGTCCTTCCTAATTTACTTTAAGAACAAAACCTGTAAAACTTCAGTATTTAACTGTTTTTAGCAATGACTGATTTGCAGTACACCTCACTATTGATCAAGCCACTGAAGTCAACCTCTGCTGTCTCGAGGTAGTTTCTACAAATAGTTAATCCCACCTTTTGGGTTTTTTACTTGTTTCCTTCTCAGAGGAGAATATTTTTTTCTTAGTTCTGGGAAGATATTTCACTGTAGCCCTTTATGCATTGACAAAAAGAAGGCCTATTTCTTTAATGAAGAATTTTCCCTCAACATGAGAATCCAGCATCCTTCTGAGTTATTTTCCATGAGTGTACAGGGACCAAATATCTGGAGTCCCCTGAGTTCCAGTTAAGATAAGTCATCATAACAACACATGTTCTGATTAATATCCCATTTCCCTTAGCCATTGGTCCATGAAAACACCTGTGACCCATTTGCTTAACAAATTTATGTGTATGTATTAACATATGGAGCGTCAACAATAAGGAAATGGTATAGTTTAGCAAGAAAAGCCATGAAATATTTGTTTTTCAAAACATTTTATATCCTTATTTTCTCAAGTAGTGAGATAACCCAAGGGTCTAAACCCTGCACTCCAATGTCCCTGTCAAAGGAAAACTACAAAAGTTTGATAAATGGAGGAGAGAATTGCAAAATTATTTTTTAGATGCCTGTTATTCTCATGTATCTGGATAAAACCTCACTAATTAGATTTAAAGGGTTTTGTTGCAAAACATTTTGATTGATATACTTAAGTGTCATTTTCTAGTTATCTTCAGAAGCTGTGCTGTAGGTTGACCCAACAAGAGTTATTGTGAGTTCAGCAATGCTGAAACCCAACATAATTGTTTTTTGGATGGATTTGGGGGAAGAATATTAACCATTACATGATATGTGGGTAGGAAGTGGTCAAATGGGGTGAACTAAAAATGTTCCTGCTCCTTTTACTACCGACTTATACTCTTGAGAGCATGGAAGTACAAAGCCTATTACTTACACATGGTTCTAGCTTCAATGAGTCACAGTGAATCAAAACAGCTAGCTCTTTCGGTTACAAACATCCATTTCAAACCAATGTATATACTTTTAGGTTTAGTGAATATCTTTGTGCTTCTCTCAATATCTTTGTGCTACTATCATCCTCCTGTATATTTTTGTACTTTTGAAATTCCCATTGTAGTATCAAAACAGCAACTGAAATATATATATATACACATACACATACACACATACACATACATATATATGCACACATATATATGAAATATATATATAAACAGATACGGGATATATTATATATAATTGTGTAAGTATATGTATAGTATATACATATATGTATATTGCATAGGTAGATGATATAATCTATATAATACAACGTAAGATTGGTGTGTTTAAAATAATTAAATTGTGTTATACCAAAGAAAACTTCTAAAGTCATTCATGCTTTTTACATAGCCGTTTAGATTCCAGTCTCTTACCAAATAACTACATAGTAGAAATGTCAAAAGTATATTAGGTACACTTTGGTAATGACAAAATTAATCTTTTTAAACAACTTTTCCCTTGGAATTATTGGTATATAAGCTTTCATTGTTTCACTTTATCTTCTAGGCATTTCGTTACACTCTTAATGTACCATTGTATTTTTAAAGGAACCCAGTCTGGCAGAAAGGATTATAATTTTGGAACTGTGGAAAATGTGATTAAAAATAACTTCTTAGTATTCATGAAATAAATATTTATCTGTTTTCCGCCTAAAATGTTAGATATTGTCAGATTCAACACAGGGGATGGGAGGAACACAAGTAGCAATGCATTCATCAAAAGAAACTCTATGAACATTATAAAAAATTCTTTAAAATAACAGCTGCCTTTGCAATAAATATGTGCCAATTCCAGGAGCTAGCCCTGTCTACATTGTTAATGCCCTTTCTTTTCTAGACACCCACACACTAGGAGAACCGTTAAAAATGCAATATCAAGCAAGTATCAAAGCTTCCTCTTTGTGTTTATTCTTAGCATTCTCCACAGAAGGGCACCACGATCTTCAAGTGATGACATATGTATTTCATAAGTATTAGCCCTCTACAATACATGCACGCTATTTTTATCTTCTACTCTGGAGCCACAGTGAAAACCTGAGAAAAAATATTTGTTTTTTCTTTCACTTACTTTGAATCTTATATTGCTTTTCCTGAACTAATAAAATTGAGAAAAACATGAAGAGCAGTCATAATGTTTCAGGTCTAAAATTCCAGCCTCACTTAACTTTTCTGAAGGACTTTCTTGGTCTCTATGGAGGACTTTCTTGGTCTCTGTGGTCTCTGGCTTCTTGTTGCCTTCAAAAACAGCAGGTTCAAAGACTGATCAGAAACAAAACTTAAGTATGCAGACAACTCGAGGTCGTCTCACCTGCCCCAAGGAGTGGTAGGGGCTGTTGATGCCTGATGTTTACTTACCTCTGAAGAGTGCGCCAGGCCCTGGAGCACTTGCAAACTTGAATGTTTTCATTGTTTCTTTAAGCGTTAAAGTACTAATTTCTTTTTTTTTTTTTAGGCTTTTATTTATTTATTTGACAGACAGAGAGACACAGCGAGAGAGGGAACACAAGTAGGGGGAGTGGGAGAGGGAGAAGCAGGGGGAGTAGGAGAGGGAGAAGCAGGCTTCCCGCTGATCAGGGAGCCCGATGCGGCGCTCGATCCCAGGACCCTGGGATCATGACCTGAGCCGAAGGCAGACGCTTAACAACTGAGCCACTCAGGCGCCCAGTACTAATTTCTTAATAAGAGAGTAACAACAGTAAAACACCTTGGGCAGTGTGGGGCAGAAGAGAGTGAGTTATTCACAGATTTTCAGTTTGGAAAGACCATGCTGTGTAAAGGGAAGGAGCAGGCAGAAAAGTTAGAGAATAAAACTTTAATACCATCATTATTCTCAGTGATAGCACAGATGCCATGGACCAAAAGAAAAGAAAACATTGGGCAAGGGTTGGAGCTAAAAACTGCCATCTTTTGTTCTGTTTTTATTCTGTGTATTTGGATCAAATGGGTACATTTTAAGAGCTCAGCATGTTGGCATAGGCAAGGTTTCAGGAAGTTATATTCCCATAAATTTACTTACTCACTTATTCTGTCTGTTTGTCCATCTGTTCATTCATCCATCCATCCATCCACCCATCTATCTTAGCAGGGCTGTAGCATTAATATTCCATGCGGTGAAATTCACTTAGAATAATCATACTGTAATCATATCCGTTATCATTTGGGGCAAGGAGAAAGCAGGCAATGTATGCTTTTGGATATTTAGTGATAACCATTTAAAATAGCACTTACAACCTAAAACAGTGAAATCTGTGCTTGGATAAATTCTATCAGCTATAGCTAAAATAATGTTTGTTTGTTTCTAGCATTTCCTCATTATTAAAAAACAAAACCAAACCAGAACCCACTTATAAGTCCCACAGAAATTCTACTAGACATCTAAAATTGGGTTTGGTTTTGCCACATTTATTCTTCCTTTCCATTGCTTACTGTATTTTGTTGTTTTCATAGAAAGTTGACTCAATACGGAGGCAGCTATGGTAGAGTTTCTGGAACCTGAAAATCTGGTTTGAATCCCAGCTCTGTTCTCAGCCAAGTCAGCTTATTTCTTTGAGCTTGGATGATAGTTGAATCAGGCTGTAAAAAATCAAAACCAAGAAAAATGAAAAGAAAAGTGTTTACAGTTGTTTTTCAAGCCTGGTGCCAGATTCCTATGAGGCCTGCCTCGTAGATGATCTAGGAATAAACATTATGACAGATAAACACATTTTTAGAGTCAAATCACGTTAAATCGAAATTTAAGCCTCTTCGTAAAACAATCATCTTTAAACAAAATGGTTTCATACAGCATCTCCACTTACCTGTAGGAGGAATAGCGTGGGAAGTGTGGGATAAACAAGGCCACACTGTTGTCAGTTTCCACCTCCTTTTTCTCCAAATGAAGTTGCTGAAACATTTTTTGTTGTTCATTTCCGTAGAGTAAATATGTTTCTGTGAATTCATACAGCATGTGCCTCAGGATTCAGAGCCTCTGTGGCTGCCCCTTTGTGAGACGTAAGAAGTCTTTGGTCAAAGGGTGGGTGGGTGGATGGCACTCGCCTAGATATTTTCTCGAATTATCTCAAGTTAGGTGAAGATATTTTCCATTTCTGCTTATCAGTCATAAAAAGGTGGGTGAGTTTAACTGCTTTTTGTGGCCTCCAAAAAGCCAACATAGATTTACAATCAATGGAATTCAAAGACCCTAGAACAAAAAATAATCCTTCATCTCAGTTAAATACCGAGTGGCCACTTACTTGTCTTCAGGAACTTATAAAATAAAAGTAATACTTTGTGGTCTTACCCAATTTTAGCTTAAAATGCTTACCCAATTTTAGTATAAATTGAAAACAAAGACACAAAGCCACACCACAACAAAGCAAATATAGGACACTCAGGGATGAGGGGAGGAAGTGTGGAAAGAGTGAGGAGCAAGCCTGCCTTACAGAGCATGTCAACGCCACCTGCAAACATGTGCCTCTTCTCCAGGACATTAGTGTCCCCAGTGGGGCAAGTTCTTCAAAGGAAATACACGTTTTTGACATATCCTACCTTGCTCTTGAATAAAATAAAAAATAAATACATTTATGATTTTCTTTTTAATTTTTGTTTCCTGCTATGAAAAGATTTTCAAAAAGGGTGGCAAGAGACTTCCTACTCATCGTTATGCTTCTGTATCTGTCCCATCTACCTGATGCTTATTTAATTCACTTCCTTTCAGTTAAAAAATAATTTGTTGAGCACGTGCCCTAAGAGATTTATATTTATATAAAAAAATTTATATAAATATGTGTAATGTGTGTAATATACGCACAGAGTTATGAAGATAAGTGATGTTTTCCCTGCCCTCAAGGAATCTACATCTTGCAGGTAGCTGTGATATGAGGCACCTTACAGCAAGTGCCCTAAGAGATTTATGAACGGAAACTACTTTCGACAGAGCAAGTGTTTGGGAAGGCTAGGATGGTCATTCAGGTCCCAGACCCAGCTACAGAGCATCTTTTACTGTTGGTTGTACTTAATGAATACAGGCGCAGCTTAGACACGTTTCCTTTATATACCTCTTCCCTCCATGCCTTGACCAGAAGACTGTGGAGGGGAAGGTGGAGATCCACAGCCAAGTCACTTCTCATCTCACTCAGAAGCAATGCCTAGAAAAGGAGAAAGGTCTTCTTTCAGGAGCCTTTGGGGTCCATTAGGATCCTAGATGGACTTCTTTCCATCTCTGGAGAAACCCTGCAAGCTGGACAGCTGGCCACTGTTCATGGAGGCCACATGAAAGGAGATGTGAATCCCTTCCCTTGTTGGCTAATTGAGGCTCACTGGGTATAACAGTGGTCCTTGTCAGCTCTCCCTAGCATCCTTCCAACCAATTGATCAATTATTAAAAAATCAACCTCAGACTTATATCATCATAATAAAATTGGGTTTTATATTTGAGGGTGTGGGGACATCTCCTAAGGTGGTTAGTGCTATGATGATTGAAAGGAGTTTCATTACATATGACCTCAAACGGATAATGGTGGGGCCAGAGCGCTAAGGAGGAGTGCTGTCTGGCAACTCCCACCCAGACCAAATCGCGCAGATGATCAGAATCAGGGGGAGGTTTCTAGTCCTTGATTTCAGCTTTCGTTTCACCCCTTTCCCTCCCTGGGAAGTTCCAGAGAGGCAACTGGTCACTTCCCTCACTGCCAGTGCTAACATCAGAGTAAACTGGTCAGAAGTTTTTCTCTTTTCTGTTACTTCTGCTGAATGGGTGAAGGTGCTGTCGAAGGGTAAACATGCATGGGACCAGAATGAAGAAAGGAACAACAGGAGGATTGGATCAATGGCCCCTGGAAAATTGAGAATTGAAAATAATTACAAAAGATCAGATAGGGCTCTCCTATTTCTCAACTAGTTCACTGCCTAATTTCAACTAAGTCTCCTTTAGGACAGTATCTTAGTCTTTCAAGTCGAATATGAAATGTTCCTTATCCACTAATGACGCCTAACATTTCTGTAGGTAAATGGTGTAATCCTTAAAAACTAAGCCACTGTACCCCTCTTCCTTTGGAGCCCTGCACAGGAGGGAACCCTCTCTAACTATAAGGCATGATGACTTGCAGTCCCTGCAACATTCATGGGAAGCAATAACATGGTGGTTTTTGTTTGTCTGCTTGCTTTTTAGAAATTCTGTCCAAGCCTAGTGAGCTTCCATGGGGTAGAGTATGCCAGGTGGAAAAAAAAAAAAATCCACTACCGTCTATTTCCATTAACTTAGTCCTGTTTCCATCTTTGTCTTCTTCCTCCACCACCTCACTCTGGGTCCAGTAGAGAAGTCAGGTGATTTACCCATCTGCATAATGATTTCAGTTGGGACACATCTTGCTTTAAATCTTCTTGGGGAAGCTTCTGAGGGGGAGGTGGGTGTGCAAAAATTCTGAGAGAGGAATATTGCTTCTGGTATGGAAATGGTTGGGATTTGATGAATCTGATTTCTTCCAATCCCACTGACCCCTGAGGCATATTGGCCAGACCTGGCAGTCACTGTCATCTTGGTTGCAAAATAAGGTATTTTAGTATCCATATTGCATGAACCAAATGTTTGATAATCAAGTTGAAAGTAACTATGAAGATTTCGAATGTAACCAGTGTTTAAAATTCTCCACTGAGAGTTTCCCTTTATGAACAGAGCAAACGGTGCTACAAAGGAGATAGCAATGACTAGTATGGAAATGTTTAATTGATCCTCCCCCCTTTTTTTTGTTCCACAGATTTTCTTCTCCTCAGACCTGGAGGGTGGAGAAGGGTGGGGGGAAAGGCAGCATTGACACTTTTCTTTTTCTTTTTCTTTTTTTCAGATTCAGAAGAGTAAAACACACCTCACATACAATAAAAGAGGCTGCCAGTGTCTTGCATCATTTTAGCTGAGCTTCTTCATTCTCCTTCTCCTCCTTCCACAAAGACCCATATCTAGGGAAGGTGTCCAACTTTCAGAAACAAGCCCCCCTACACTTGGCCTTCCCTCATGCCACCTCCTTCCAAGAGACGGCTCTCTGGGAGCTGGTTTGAGGTCTAAGAACTCTGGGGAAATCCTCCCCCAGGCAAATAAAACAACTTGAGCTTTTTGCACAAACAGAAACAAAACATGAACGGTCTTCCTCAGAATTCTTTGCTAATGCCCTGGCTTTCAAGGCACCTGTCTGGCCTGATGAGGATGGACATCCTGGATATGCTGAGGGCGGCCTGAAAAAGCCACATGCAGAGTAATTGCCATTTTACTACTGTCGATGCCGTTCCTTTAAACTGTTATTTTTGTACTGGCTACTGATGGTGGATACAGCCGTGCTGGCCCTTCATCACAGCTAAGATGATGATTCCAGTCTCTGGTTGTTCCTTTCCTGAGTCAGGAACATTCTTTTTCTCCAATTTTCTTTCAGACTTAAAAATTGTTCTTATGCTTGTCTTTCCATTTATATATGAAATTCTTTTTTTAAAAGAGATTATCCTATAGGACTCTTTATTTGTAAATGCTTAATTTATCTGTGCATTCATTAATATAAACCTGAATGTTTCCACTGATGACTATACTGTTTAGGTGGGAGACACATTGTTTTCATTGGGTAGCATCCATGACTAAGTGGTTACTGAAATTTTTACCACTGGCCAGTCCTCTTCTTTTGGATATTTATGGTTTTACTTAATCACTCTTCTTTCTATTCAGGGAAGTGCTAAGGGAATTAGTATCAGGGAGATATGTCAAATACTTCTTCTCATTTTAGTGAGTCTTTAAAAATAACACATAGGAGATAATTAATAGCACAAATCAAAAGAAAGATTCGTGGATGTAGCATGGAAAGAGAATAAAGATACACTGCCTGAATCCAAGTCAAAAATGGGATGCAGTGGAGTCTAAGTAAAGGTTGATGTTATGAGTCTCAGTGGTGTGATTTGGATAAAACTCATTCTTAAAAGGTGGTTATGGTTCACAAAGAAATCTTTGAGTCCTTCCCAAGGAGAAACCCCATGACTATGCTGGTGATGGAGTGGGGTTAGTAATAGGGACAGAGAGAGCTAGATGGTAGGCTTAGGTGTATTCCCCATTGCAGATTTAATTTCTACATTAAAAACACCCAAACAAACATTTAAAGAATCTTCTTATTACTAAAGCAAAATGTTGCTATTTCTTCAGACAGAAAGAAGACTGTGTATGTAGTCTATAGGGCCTCTTGCCTCACTGAAATATTCCCCAACAGAAAGATCTGAAGAACTCTTGTGTAAAATGCCCAGTTTGTACTGATATTTAAATACTGTTCTTTGGTCAGCTTTACATTTTGCCGTGTAATAACACATATTTTTCTGTTGCTCCCTCTGCTTTTCTAACAGTAACCACAGTAAATAATGTGGTCACAAATTCAAATCAGGGGCCTAGTAGGTCAAGTAAATGAATAAAGCAAGCCATGTAGTATCAGAGTTATTGTGATCAATGGCGATTGGTACCAGCAAGGCAGTAAGGAGCAGTAGGCACTGTGAGGAATTGGAGCTTTCTGTACGTTGAGGTGTGTGTTATGGAAAGGGGGCAGTTACTAGTCAGCAACAGGATTAGTGCTATGTAGGAATGGGGTTCCTAGATACCTAGGATTCTATATAAACCCTCTCCAAATTTTTAAATGTTGGCGATAAGTTCAGCAATCTCCAAAGACTGTGCTGGTCAAAACAAAGCATGCCTATGACCTGCACTCCATCCATGGGACATCAGTTTGCAAACTATGCTCTTTGAGGTGGTATGGTTTTGTATAGGAATGAAATACAACCAGAGCATGTCAAATTTTTCATCTTGGAACCTAAACATTTTACCTCATTTCTGTTCTGTACTTTTGTATGTAGAGCTTTGCAGCCGGTCAAAACAGAAAGCTTACAACTTTCCTTTTATACACTTAACAAGTAAGACTAAACAATATCTGAAAAAGAAACAGGAATATAGCCATTTTTTTCTAGCAACAATAAAGATGGTAATGTTTTCCATTTGCTTTAAGTCATTAATTAGCTGAAAAAGAATGGGAAGAGAGTTTCATTCAGTATAGAACTCTGTTTGGAATTCTCAATGTGGAGAAGCAAAACTCCATGTAACTTACCTTTGAATCCTTAAAAAGTATTTTGAAGGGACACTGAGTAAAACTGCAAAATTATCTACTTTTTAAAAATATAAACCAATGTATTATTGTGGTATACATTAATACTGGAGTTGATAAAACATTGAAATTAAGATCCCAAGTCAGTATTGACTGGAAGAACAATATTTCCAAAGCGCTGGTGCACTTTCTTGGTCTTTTTGTTCTCCTGAAACAGCTTCCAAGGGAGCAGTGATATGGGACACACATCGCATGGAGTCTGGCATCTTAGTATTACACTGTCACGTCACTTAGAAAGCAAGGGCTTACACACCTGAATTAAGAATTGCCCAGTATGTGGAGAAAGCAGTAGGGACATTTCCACCATTGACAAACCACAATTTCTACATGTCCCTGGGTGGAACACTTTCCAAATGAAGCTGACCCTAAAGTTTGGGTCCCTGTGTCACCAAAGAGCTCCACATCCAGGTTTTGTGGATGAGGTGTGTTTTGAGGCATAATGACCGATCCGTAAGGAGGTCTTTGTTCCATCTTTTATTCATGCCAACCTTTCTTAGATTATGAACCCTAATAACTTATGGCAGCAGGCAAGAGACTCATTTCTAACCCATTAAATTTGAATGGATTTTCTTCCATTATCCATTTCATTCTTGGAGCTTTTAAAAACTATTGAAAACATCTGACAGGATCCCACTAAGGACCTGATATACTTAAACAGTAAAATAGTATCTAAACATCTGAGAGCCAAAGAAGAATCTAGTGTACCTGTTTATTTCATTTGCAGAACTAAAGCCATTGTATTATATTTTCCACCTAGAACCATGCCTTTAGTAAATTAGAAGAGTGAACAAGTCAAGAGCAACATTATGATGGGTTGTGAGGCAGAATGCAGAAAAACAGATGGAGACCAATTTTGTAATCCATATTTTGGGAGTAAGAATACTGGTCTTTTTGTATCACTTCTGTCATGGATCACTTTTCTTTAGATAGATGATAGATAGATAGAATATATATTTTTTTTCTATTCTTCACCTTTGAGCAGAGACTTACATGATAAATGACTTCATAATGTCCCCTGTGGACGATGGGGAGGAAACAAAAGAGAAAAAGCACTAAATCTTTTTCTCATAACGAGAGAGAGAAGATTCTGAGATTAAAGCCTGTGTATGCAGTACTATGTCCCCAATAAAGGGGATTCCAGTTGGAAACTTTGTTCTGATTCTGAGATCCCCACACATCCCAGTAGGAGTTACAGTGCTGCGCTCCCCCCCCCCACCCCCCGGCAAGAGGGCCCAGCACACAGTCAGCATTCAGAAAGCAGGCGCACAACCGTCCAGCTGCATTCCACTATCCACCCGTGAGTGCCAACAAAGCCCAACATGTCCTATATGCCAAGCATATCATGAAAGGCTTACTTTCTAAAGATATGCGGACATACCCTAGTGACATCAGTAGCTTATCATAAGGGATAGAAATTGCAGGTGGTTTGGGGGAAAATTGTCAGAGCCAAGTTTATGAAAAAAATAATAAAAAAATGAAAACCTCTCTATGGCTTTTGGATCTAAGAAAAATAAAATAAAAACAAAACAAAACAGGATTTATCTGAAATTGTTCTTCCAAAAGGGATGATGACACCAATCTATATGAAATACCAGTGGATTTATTTATAATCCAAGTTGAAATAGTTAAAATCCAAAGTGGACCAACTTGCAGCAAATAAGAGATCCTGTATGTGCAGCGTGGGGAATCACTGCCCAGTTTTGCTCTGCTGATATTATGGTGGGTACAGCACTGAACCACAGCAAAATTGGACATTAAAGAATGTAATGTTGCAATAATGATGTTATATTGCATCTTATGTGTGAATAAATGGAAAGTAATACTTATGATTCATCAATATTGCTCCATCATTAAAGGCCTCATTATCACTTAGAAAATGAACTTAATGAAAAAAATGTAATGAACAGCACAATGTTTCTATGAAACATCCCTCTGAGAGCCAGGGACATATTACCTGCCAAGAACAGATTTCAGTTGTTAAGATTTCCTCTCACCAAAGACCCTGAGCATTGGAGGTGACAGTAGAATTAGAATGGTAGCGGAACCACCTAGAATATTTGACAGAGTTCAGTTAATTTGGGTTCAGAGAGGTTAGAAACAAATGGGAAGCAGTCCTCTGGATGTTCTCATTAGACATTTGTAAAAGACTGCATCCTTCTCCAGGAAAGTCTGCCGTCATCAAGAATTGTTTCAATGAAAGAACAACTTGCTTTTTACACATTAAACAAGAGTGGGTACAGTGGGGGAGACCTGGACTGAAAAATTCATGAAAGTCAATTTAAACATTATTAATTCCTCATTATTTTAACTAATCCGCCCCCACCTCTCCCATTTTTCATTAAAATATTGCAGATGTATTTGAGATGAATTTACATTTATTCTGGTTCCTGTTCCCAAGTAGAAGCGGATCAACACTGGCCATGGCTGGCTTCCCTCAATGAACTTGGACCCAGCCTAGACTGCTATCCCCTGAGCCAGGAGGCGCAGGGGTTGGTGTGGGGGCCCTTTCATCTCCCTCAGGGCACACTTATTCAACCTCCTTTGGGAAGAGCGTGAATCTCTGGGGATAAATGCTGGCTGGAGCAGGCCAGTCGGTGCCCTCATGGAGGCCCTCAACTTTGGTCAGCTTCAGCCATGATCACTGAACTTCATCCACGTACTTTCATTGGAGTGGGCTTCTTAACCTGCAGGAGCATTTCCCTGTCAGGTTATGGTGCCGGATAATTTATTTAAAATAAAGCCCATTAAAACCCAAAAACTATGGATTGGCTTTTAAATAGATTGCCCTGGAGGCACATTATTGTAGAGTCTTTGCTTCTCTGTCATGATCTATCTTGGGGTAGGTATTTGTATAGTTGTGTCCTTGTCTTTGAGTGAGTATATGTATGATGGTACAGAGACAGAGTCACACACTGATATACATAGATTTATAGTAAAAACCTACAGTCGTAGGTACCGTCCAGTAGCTGATTCTAGAGATAGAACTGTAGAGTATACATTTTCCTTTTTTTCTTGCTTTGATATTTTTATACGATTTTATATGCTGTAAAAAATTTTTTAAAAATATTTGCTATTTTCATTTGTAGAGCTCGGTTGGGTTTTTATCGGCTCTGGTAACCACTGGTCAGCCAGATTCCTCCCCCTACCTAATTTAAGGGTCCTCTCCCTTTTTCATACCTTTCTTTTACCTTTCCCTTTTTTTCTTCTCTCATTTTTCTACCTTTCATAAATTCCTTCTTTCGCCTCTGTCCAGGCAAGCCATTCTGCCTGTGGTATCATTTTCGCACAAAGAAACACACAATAATGGGGGAAAGAAAAGCATCTTCTTCCAGTGTAATTAACATGAGGAAATGTTGGGTGCCAAGGGTGAGGTAGGTAGTTGGGGAGTAGGGAATAGATTGGGGAAAGGAAGCAGGAGAAAGGAAATCCTCATGGGAGATCAGTTACCCGAAGCAAGGTGACTCACTTTGAGGCTAATGTAATGCCATCATTTTCCCTCAGTATAGAGCACAAACTTTGCCCTCACAGGGTTTTTCCCCTTAGGATGGCAGGTGCTCACCATGGGTCTGTAGACCCTCTCCTGGTATGGGCACTGGCCCTATATGAATGGATAACTCAGCTCATCTCAGCCTTAGATTTTGTTGCGGTTCAGCTGGATTTGTGGGAGGTGTCTGGATTAATACCAAGAATGTTTAACAAGATTCAAAAGAGGGAGGAAAGCAGAACCAAAACCCCAAAACTCAGTCCAAATCATGCCAAATAAGTAGTTCTTTGGAGGGATAAGGAAGAGATTTCTGGATGTGTTCTGAGAATGGTCCTCCAAAAGGGAAGATGGTAAAATAGACTTGTGCTTATTTTTACAACAGTGATAGAATGTACTTCCATGATGTAAAATAGGTCTCTAGCAGATAAAATGCAGGTTGCAATTTGCATTTGTATATCATAGGAAAAGAGAATGGCCATCCATTCTAAAGAAGAGTGTTTTGTTCCCGATGATGCTGTTTGCACTAAAACTATTCAAATACCATAGCATCACACCTCCAAATGCAAAAATAATTCCTAAAGGTTCATGTAAAACAGAAATGCTAAACTGCTCTCAATAAACTTAAGATGTGTTTATTGTAAATCTTTATTGCACAGATGAGGCTGACAGTCTGTTGATGTATAATTCCCCCCATCATCTAGTGATGAATAAGTACCTGTATGTTCTTCTGATTACCAAATAAAAACAATGAGTTAATCTCTCGGTTGGAATTTGAAAAATCATATGCTGTTTTTTCCTTCTTTTCATGTTTTCTGTTGTTGTCTGTATTCTGTCCCAGATATGGGGCTGTCCAAGAGTTCACTCAACCATCTGTCTCTTTTGTATTCCTCCGAACGCCACATAATACCCAGGTACCAAGGTGCCTTTGCCTGCACAATAGAAGTTACACAGTAAAGCTTGGCTCATGTCATCTTTTTTGAGGGACGAGATGGATGGGTTATCAGAAGCTCCTCGGGGCTTAAAAAGTGTCAGCATTCATGAAATGAAGCTGGCTTCCATATGTTTAGTTTTCTTCTGGGTACGATGACATGGTTTGACAATCCGGTGATGCTAGTTTTCAAATTCCAGGCTTTTCGTCTTTCTCTCTTAAAAGGCCTGCCTGGCAATATTTTCTTTCTCTCCAACGGTGAACATAAGGGGTTTCACTTGGGAACAGTCATTACCCCTGTTTGTGGGAGTACTGGTGGTTTACATCCAGGATGGCACCCGGCCCGCCTCCTTCACACCAGCCATGAAGAGGGACTTGTCTAGTGGGGAGGTTGCACCTGACACAGAGAGCACCCTTCTCCCTGGGCCACCTCCCCATGCTATTCCTGCATTGTAACCCCACTGGATTATTACTCTGACAAAGGGGGCGTGATGGTCTTCCAAAGTGGCTGTGTTTGCCATGCATTGAAACATATCTTTAAAATTCTTTTTCTGAAAGCAGAAACAGAATTTACTTGTTTTTAAAAATACAGGAAAGTATAATAAAATTAAATTCCCTTGTAATACCCTATTCAACAATCATTCACTGTCACTTCTTTCCTCACTTCCTTATGGTTTTTGCTCCATGTTTTTACACAGTGGAGGCCATACAGTGCAGTATATTTACCTTTGTGTTACAGTTTGTTCACATAACATTGGATTATAAGCACTGTCCCATTTAAAAAAAAAAAAAAAAACCTCTTTATAAGTTCAGGGGCAAAATAATAATTCATTTCATGGCTCTCGCACAGTTTACTTAACCAACTCTCTGCTGTTGGACAATTAAGTTACATGTTTCTATTTATTTATTTGTTTGTTTGTTTGTTTTGCTGTTGTAAATCATATAGCAGTGGAGTTCTTTGTATGTAAGGCTCTGTCGCATTTCCGAATATCTCCATTGGACGAATTTCTAGATGTACAGCCACTGGGTCAAAGCTTGTGAACATTCCTTTGACTCGTCATTTGCTGGCCCAATTCCAAAGCACGTTCAAATATTAAAACAGCCATATTTAAAGAGCATATAGTGTTGCCTATCTGAATAGCTCTGTGCTTTTGGTTATTGTTCTCTGTGATGAACAGAGATCCAGTTACAAAGCAGGCATAGTATTGATGGTGGGTGTGTTGGGCAGGAAAAAAATGTTATTAAACACTGTGAATACGGAGCTCTAATTGATACGCTGTTGGAAAACGACTCTTAGGGAAGTATGGGTGGGTTTGAGGCCCTCCAGACTCCTTCAGTGTTGCCCCAGCCCTGAGCAGAACGTGGACTTCTCTTGAGACTCTTGTGTCAAGGATGGGAAGAGGCAGAACTGGGGTTTGTTCTGAGGCAGCAGGCAATGGCTTGTTGCCTTCTGCTGCACCCCAATTGGAACACAGAGAAGGTATTGGTAGATGTGCTGAGCCATAGAGATCAGAGGTTGTGGGTATCACAAAGGCAGACGCTGCAAAATGCGAAAAGGAAGGGATTGAAAATACCCAGTGGGGTGATAGACGCTTTTCCTCCTTCAGTCTTTCAGCACCACCTCTGCCCGTGGGATCTGCCTGCTTGGCATTGTAACAAGATTCCTATTGTTGCACCATTACTAATGATGACGCTCGATCTCAAGGGCTCTTAAACCACCCTTTCCTGGCAGGTTGTGCTGGGCTGTGCTCACCCTGTTTTGCAGAAGGGAAATGATTTGTTCGACATCAAGCTGTGTTATCACTGGGCTTTACTGCTAACCTCTCGGCCCTGAGTCTTAGGTGTGTGTATTGGCCCCAAGGTTGGTTGTCACTTCCATCAATGTCCTCTGCTCCAGACTCTTGATGAATTGGATGCATTGCCCTTTAGCTGAACCAACCAAGGACATTCATTTGAAATATCTGAAAGCTATGCGTTTGTCAAAAGATACTTCCAGTCACACAAGCTGCAGTGATGACATTTCTGCCCCGAGCTGACCAATTGGGTTGTTTATTCTTTGAACATTCACATGCCGTGGGTCAAGGACGATGTAATCTGTGACCTTAAAATGCTTATCTTCCAACGATGACATATTAGCGACTTTACACACACATACCCCTTTCTTTCGAATATAAACTAATAATAAACACTATATTGCACTGCACAGTTTGCTAAGCACTTGTACGTGAACTGTTCCTTGATCCTCCCGATTATTAACTGAAATGGAGGTTTTTAAACTTTTAGAGATGAGGAAAATGAAGCTTGGCAATGGCAGCCCTGATGTAGTTGTTTATTCATGGTTTCATTTTACCTACTTCATTTATAAAATATTTTGGAATTCTAAAATCACATAAACATCATCAATTTTTTTTTTAAATTAAGAAAGCAGAATAAAATCAGAGACAGGAAGTAGCTAGTGTAGATGGAGTAAACCAGGGTAAATGTGAGTGTGCAGTCATGCAGGCTGAATAGGCCTCCCCAGTTCCCAGCACTATGTCATAAATTGGATCTGAGTTTCCTGGAAACCTAAATAAAAATGAAAAGAAATCATGTACAAGATTCACATCATCCATGAGGATAAAGTACACCGGTTGTTCAGAAGCAAGAATGCTTCCCCTGATGACTGAAATATCTTCTATAGGTATTTACTGAGTGTGTGCTTCTCACTCATAGCCCCAGAGCAGGCTCAGCTGGGAGCCTGAGAAATGCCCATGTCTGGGACCCACCGCAGACCCACTAAGCAGCATTTCTGGGGGGAAGTGCCTGGGTCTTAGCATATTTTCTTTACAATTCCCCAGATGATCCTAATGTGTAACCGGGATTAAAAAGCCCTGTGAATTCCCAGTCACAGAGCAGCATCCCAAATAGATTTCTACAATAAATCCTAGAGAGAGTTCTATGGTTCCCAAGACGTTCTGTTGGCATGGAACAGTAGGGCACATTTTGGAAGCTGATCTGGACCTAGATCTTCCAGCTCAGTCTCTGATGTTTTCCCTGGGAATGGGAGCGAGGGAGGGGGTAGAGTTTTAGAACATGAAACTTACAGAAGTTGAGTATTATTTCCACAAATGGAACCATGAGTCAAGTGTAGGTAATTTGGTGGCTGCGGCATGGGAAATGGTTTCAGGAACACAACCTCAGTGAATGGGGAGCCACTGGGAGGTTGACTCAGACCCTAACCACCCCTAGTGGTCCATGATGTTACCTGAAGGGCTGGGGAAATCGTAAACAGGTTTATTCTATGTCTCCACTTGCTACCTGTTTGTGACTCATGATTAGGAGAGGCGTGGATGATTTCTCCCTTTTCCTGATATATTGGGCATTTCATCAAGCACACAGAAAAAATAACTCCACGTCTAGAGGGCTTGCAGTTCTACTGTTCCACTGACCCATGGCTCCTGGAGGTTCCCATGTCATTCAGCGTCTGCAAAGAACATACCAAAGGGATGAAAAGCTGCCTCAAGAAAAAGCCCTCAAACTGCAGATTTTTGGAAGATCACTGTAGCTGATTTTTTAAAAAAATTGCACAAAGCATTTCTATGAAATCACCTGGTACTAGTGAATGTTTCTACAAGTAATAACACTGAAAGCTTATCATTCAGTGCTCTGCAAGTTTTCAAATGCTCGCATAGGCAACATTACGTTTGCTCTCTCAAGTTCTCAAGAGTATCCATGGAAAGAGGAATGCCATATTTTCCAGTAGTGAGACAAGAACAAGGAAATTTCTATCACACACAATTTTCTAAGCCTGCCTGAAGATCAGAACCACCTGGGGCACTTGTCAAACATCCAGGCCCTTCAGGAAATGCTGGCTTACCAGTGCTTGGTTGGGTCTGAAAATCTGGTTTAGTTCTTTTTTTTTGAAATTATTGCTTAGGTTTTTCTTACCTTTGGCAAATTTAGGATAACTGCACTTGAAAGAAGTTTGGATAATAGGTTTGTCAAAAAAGAGCAAGAGTCTTGGGAAAAGTTTCTCTAGGTTTGAACTCTGAAGGATCTTGACTTAAATATTGTCCCAAACACTCAGTAGCTTTGTGCAAATTACTTAAACTCCTTTTGTCTCCAAATTCCACAAAATGGGAATTATTTTTTTTAAACTTTTGTCATGTGATTTTTTAAAAATTTTATTTTATTATGTTATGTTAGTCACCATACATTACATCATTAGTTTTTGATGTAGTGTTCCATGATTCATTGTTTGGGTATAACACCCAGTGCTCCATGCAGTACGTGCCCTCCTTAATACCCATCACCGGACTAAACCATCCCCCCCACCCCCCTCCCCTCTAGAACCCTCAGTTTGTTTCTCAGAGTCCATAGTCTCTCATGGTTTTTCTCCCCCTCCGATTTCCTCCCTTCATTTTTCCAAAATGGGAATTATTTTATCTTCAGAGAGTTAGTATCAGAAAAGATAACTAATGTACAGGGGCGCCTGGGTGGCTCAGTTGGTTAAGCGACTGCCTTCGGCTCAGGTCATGATCCTGGAGTCCCAGGATCGAGTCCCGCATGGGGCTCCCTGCTCGGCGGGGAACCTGCTTCTCCCTCTGACCCTCCCCCATCTCGTGCTCTCTCTCTCTGTCTCATTCTCTCTCTCAAATAAATAAATAAAATCTTTAAAAAAAAAGAAAGAAAGAAAAGATAACTAATGTACATTTAAATGTCTACAACTAACATGGGGCTTAGAATATAGTAATTACCTGATGTGCAAAAGTGACTATTACTAATGGCCAAGTGGTCAAATTGTGAATCACCACTCTGAATAAAAAACCTGAACCCAGCCTCCATCCTAAAGCGATGGTTCTCAACTGAGGGCAATTTTGCTCCTAGGGAACATTTAGCATTGTCCGGTTCCAGGGGACGTTTTTGATGATCACGACGAGGGGGTGCTACTGACACCTAGTGGTCGGGGCCAGGAATGCAGCTAAATAGCTAAATATCCTACTATGTGCAGGACAGCCTGCTCCTACCTAGAGGCATTTCTGGTGGATCAGAGGGGCTCTGGACAAGGTCAGAGGCATGGATCTGCATCTTGGTAGTACCCCTGATCAGGGCTGACTTGTTACACCCAAGCCCACCATTTTTTGTGTAGGATACAGCCCGGCCCTGACCCAGAGTATCACCTTGGGCAAATATTTTCACCTCGGGGTGTCTGAGACACCTCATTCTACCAATGGTCATTAGACCCATCTGGGGAACTTTTTGACATGCAAACTTCTAGCTCCATTCCCTGGATATTTCACTTTAGTAGGCTCAGGAAAGGGCCCTGGGAGCCATATTTATAAAAATCACCTCAGGGACTTCAGAATCACAGTCATAGCCAGGTTTGGGCCCTCTGATTTCCCTGCCAACTCCGATATTCAGGGCATATACAAGCCCTGGACAATGGAGACACAAAGTTTTGCCAGATATAGCTTCTCTCACCTCATGCAAATTAACCATTTTTGTGGCTCTGAGGTATTTGGATTAATTTTGTGTTTTCTGTTTTTACTATTAGTCCTGCTCCCACTATTAACACCACTACCCCTATAGGGCCAATAATAATAATAATTAACAACAACACAGAATGTCAACGGTAGTACCCTGTTCTTTAGGACTAAAATGAAACTGTCTCAAGCACCATCCTGGGTGTACTTCTCCATATCTCACCAGCGACTCTGGGGTTCACTTCCAGCCCCAAGTTCCTGCTTCCTCTGATGTGGATCAGTCGACGGGTCATCTTGTTATCTTTTCGCATGACTGTGGTGACTCAGACAGTTTCTCAGTGAACACCACCTCCATAGACACCAGGTCTGTGTATGCAAAGTAGACTTTACAAAAAGTTTGCATAGGGTCAGGGGACGTGTAACACAGATAACCATAAATCATGTGTATCTTCTGTTTAAAAATGTTCTCAGCCCTTCTGCGGGCTCAGACTCCAGGCGTTCGCCATGTTGCTGGTTTCCGACGTCCAGGCTGCTTTTGCCCTGCTCTGGACGGCAAAATAAAGAAATGAATGAATGAACGAAAACTATTTGTATACATACATATAAGATATATATATGTATCTGTGAATGTATATATATATGTGCATGTCTGTGTCTATATAACATATGTATGTTTGTGTGTATACACTTATACACACACACATACACACACACATACTTCTATATTTATGCACAACTCAGCCCTTCCTTCCTTTTGCTCTCCTTCCTGATCCTCACTCTGGGGTCTGTCTTGCCACTCCCTCATAGCCCACGAAGTCGTTCATATGAACGGAGATAGATCATCCCTTTCCCAGTGGGAGTTATGATGCCAACTGCGGGAGCTCACAGACCCCGCTAACCCAGCATTTGTGTGACCTCCTGCACACTCTCATGTACAGTGGTCCCTTTCATCCTCACCGGAACACGTTAAGGTCATTGTCATTTCCCTCCTTTTGCAGATGAAGACCTGAGCTTTAGAAAACTCACGTTAATTGTTTGAGGTCCAATAGCATGTAAAGGCTATAGGGACATCCGCCCCCCCGCCCCCTGCTATTCCTCAATTCTAAATCGAGAACTTTTCCATCCACAGCAGGAGTTTTCTACCCTGGATGCACATAAAAATCATCTGGGCGACTTTAAAAATACTGATGCAGAGTTCCACCCTAGTACAATGAAAACAGAATCGGGGTGGCACTCAGGCAACTCTCTATTTAGAAAACTTGCCTGGTGGATCTAAAGTGTAGCCCTGCTCTGTGGTGTGTTGGTCCCCAACATACCAACCTGCCAACCAGGAGACCGAGAGCCATCACGCGCACAGAAGGAAAGGCTGAGCTCCTGGCTCTTCTGGACCATGGGATATGTGCAGCTCCCACGAACTCACCCAGCCTTCTCCCAAATGTTGTTTTCAGACCCAAACACTTGGATCATTTGATAATGTTTCAGATCAGTATTCACCTGTCCAACAAGTCTGTCCACGATCCTACCTTTCCTTACCCCTCTTTTCCTCTTTCCAGGCACGAAGAAGCACTCTCATGGCTCACCAGCTCCAAGCACTAGCTCCGCAAGTCGCCTTGCCTTGCCAGGTGGGTAAATGGCACTGCAGCATAATCTTAGCAATCACAGGTAACAGAAAGGACCTGTTTCTCAGTTGATTTTGACAGCTGATAAACTGGGAATCTGGCCCCTTATCTATCTAGTCCACCCCACATTATCAGAGAGCTCTGCCTCTGTCATCAAGATTTGTAATTTTCCTTCAGGAATGGACATAATGTACTTACCTGAGTTTCATAATCTTTCCTGCTCATTCATGGAAAGAGTAGATTCTTGTTCTTCCTGGATTTTCATCTGGACATGCTATGGAAGAACTTTGAGAGACAGATGGTACAGGGGAGGGTGTGTGAACCTTTGTGAGAGACTTGAGTTCAAATCCCAGCTTTGCCTTGTTCACATTGTGCAAGCTCTCTGCACTTACTCAGCTGCTTGGACCTCTGTTTCTCATCTGTCTGTGTGATGATAAGGATTAGAAATAATGCTTATAAATTTAGCATAGTACTGACTCACAGCTAATCTCTACTACTGAGAAATATGGAAGTCATGTATGATCTGTACTGGGTACCATCTAACATTTACCAGAAATTTTTAAGCATTCATGATGATCCTGTGTAATTACTATTTAATATGAGGGGCACCTATTGGTCATTTCATCTCCATGCATAGGCTTCCATTCTCTACTATAATTTAATTTTTACGAGTAAAATTGGGAAGAACACATTTGTTTAGGAGGAAAGAGAGGCCATAAATAGGGACATTTGCAAATTTGAAAAATAACAAAAATTATAAGAAAGAAAAATGTTAATAACGTTAGCACTTGGAGCTAACCAAGATTGCCCCTCCTTCCAGTCTTTATTAAATACTTTTTTTCCCCTAGATTGCAATTATATTCTACATAGAATTTTGTTTCTTCCCCTTTAAAATTTACCTTCATATTATATTTCCCCCATGTTATTAAATATTAAAAAATATTTCAGAGACTAACATTTCATATTATACCACAATTTATTTATATATTCATTGATAAATTTGGCTTTTATGTAGCTTGCATTTTTGTTATTATAGATAACCTTATATTCCTGTACATAAATCTTCTTCTGAGTCTGTATGCATGGATTTGGAATAGATTCCTCTAGGGAGGATTACTAGCTCAAAGAATTTATACGTATTCAGGTTCTTGGTACATTATTGTCAAAGTGATTTCCAGAAAGGTAGTATTATTTTATACTTTTAGTGGTGAGTTTGCCTTTTACTATGCTCTTGCTAATGCTAACATTAATACTTTACCAATTTGATAAGAAAAAATTATATTCATATTCAGTTTGCATGTATTTGATCATTTTTTAAAAGAATCTGTTTTCTAATGTTAATTTGTCTTTTACATTTCTTCTTTTGGGAATTGCCGAACTTCATCCATTCTCAGAGGGACAGTGCCTTGCATTTTAATCCCTCTGCAGTAGGAATGTTTTGCAAGCAATGTTGTGTTATAATTTAATGAGCAGCATTTTTTTCTTGGTTGTACATGAAAATAGTTCGCTTTATAATCAGTGGCATCTTAGATTAGATGAAATATAACCTATATCTATTTGCTTTTCCAACCTCAACTTCTGTGTCTTCCCTACCGCAGTCTAAAAACTGGACTCACTGTCCACTGAGTAGCCCTTGGGCTTTCTTGCCACTGTCACTCTGCCTGGACTACTCCTTACCCTTTTCTTCTTCTGGATAATTTCTCTTTGTGGTCCTTCCAAATCATCTAGGTAGAATTAACAGTGACGTATAGTGATTTGCTTGTAAACCCCTTTTCTCATTGTTAGGGGGCTTTTCCAAGGGTGGGGACTGTCTTTTTTTTTTTTTTCCTTGCCCCAGTGCCCGTCAAGGTGACAAGCATACATTGGGGGCTCATTAATGTCTATAAGACTGGGTATGTAGATGTGTGAGTGAGAAATATCTAATTTCATTTATGACTATATAGAAGGCAACCACCTTCAGAAAAGACTCATTTTCAAATTTGGATTTGTACTAATTATACTAACTTGCTTTTTAGTATTGACCAGACTCTGCTCTGTAGTCTCTGGAAGCCTCTTTCATCTTGTTCCTGCTTGTGGTTTTGGTGTTTTTAGGACTAGAGACATTAGGAGTAAAACAGCTCCAAATCAACTCCAGTGGGCTGTGATGGTGTTTGTTTTTCTCTGTAAGGTTATAACATTCCTGGGTCATGTGGCACCTCTGACATCATTCTGGACATCCACAATAATATGCAGAGCTGACCTGGTTCCCACCTGCTGTGCTGGGGGCCTGTTGCTGGCCTGCCAGGTTTCCAAGGCTTATGAGTCAGAGTTGCCACCATCTTGTCTTTGGCCTTCATGTGACAGTTTAAACTGGTCCTAAATTGGGTGTCTTAGGCACTGAGTTCTGACCATTCCAAACCCTGTAGAAGTGGAGTGCGTAGTTCTCAAAACACTTGACATACTTAACTGTGCATTGTCTAGCAGACACCCTTCACATCACTCATTACAATGGCCAGCTTGCTACTTCTTCCTACCTCAGGAATACCACATGTTGCCTCCCTTGACTCAAATGCCTCTACCATAAACTCTTGGTGTAGCCTGTCAAGCAATTTAAAATATCATATTTAAGGATACTCAAAGAGCCGAACAGAGGGATAATAACCCTTGAAAAACAATACAACAAAATTGTGCAGAAAAAAACCCCCCAAGAACAGAGATATGCAAAAGAAGCAATTCAAAATCTGAAATTTTAAAAAGCAAACAAACATATAGTCATTGGAACTTAAAAAAAGAAAGAAAAACAATGTGGAACACAGCTGAAAAGAGAATTAATGTTGGAAGTTAGTCCTTAGGACTTGATAGCAAACACAGTATAGAGAGGGAACCGTATCAAAAATGAAAGAGCATGAATCATAAGACTTTTAGAAAATGATACAGAGATAAATCTTTATGACCTTGGATTAGGCAGTGGTTTCTTAGATATGACACCTAATACCCAAAGAAAAAATAGATAACACTTTTTTTTATTTTAAAGATTTTATTTATTTATTTGACAAAGAGAGACACACTGAGAGAGGGAACACAAGCAGGGGGAGTGGGAGAAGCAGGCTTCCCGTGGAGCAGGGAGCCCGATGCAGGGCTCGATCCCAGGACCCTGGGACCAAGACCCTAGCCAAAGGCAGAGGCTCAACGATTGAGCCACCCAGGCGCCCTGATAACACAACTTTGTTAAAGATAAAAACTTTTGTGTTTCAAGGGACACTATTAAGAAAGTGGAGGGGCACCTGGGTGGCTCAGTTGTTAAGCGTCTGCCTTCGGCTCAGGTCATGATCCCAGGGTCCTGGGATCGAGCCCCACATGGGCTCCCTGCTCAGCAGGAAGCCTACTTCTCCTTCTCTCACTCCCCCTGCTTGTGTTCCCTCTCTTGCTGTGTCTCTCTCTGTCAAATAAATAAATAAAATCTTAAAAAAAAAAAGTGGAAAGAAAATCCACAGAATGGAAGAAAATATTTGAAAATCATATCTGATAAGGGTCTAGTATCCAGAATATGTAAATAATGTTCACAACTCAACAATAAAAAGATAAATAACCCAATTAAAAAGAGGGCAGAGGATTTAAATAAACATTTTTCCAAAAAAGATATACAAATGGAACATGAAAAGATGTTCAACATCGTTAGTTGTTAGGGAAATGCAAATCAAAACTACAATGACATACTACTCTACATTCACTAGAATTGTGACAATAATAGCAAGTGTGATGATGATGTGGAGAAATTACTAGCCTTGTACATTGCTGGTGGGAATGTAAAATGGTGCAGCCACTTTGGAAAAGAGTTTGGTAGTTTCTCAAGAAGGTAAACATACAGTGACCAAATGACACAGCAATTCCACTCGTAGGTGTATTCTCGAGAGAACTGAAAAGATATGTTTACACAGAAACTTGTCCACAAATATTCAAAGCAGTATTACTCATAATAGCTAAAAAGTGGAGAGAAACTAAATGTCCACCAACTGATGAATATATAAACCAAATGTGCTATATCCATACAATAGATTTTTTAAAAAAGATTTTATTTATTTATTTGAGAGCGAGAGAGAGCACACAAGCAGGGGGAGCGGCAGGCAGAGGGAGAGGCAGACTCCCCGCCAAGTAGGGAGCCCGATGCGGGGCTCCATCCCAGGACCCTGAGACCATGACCTGAGCCGAAGGCAGACGCTTAACTGACTGAGCCATCCAGGTGCCCCTACACAATAGATTATTATCTATTATCTATCTAAAGGACTGAAGTATTGATACATTCTACAACATGGATGAATCTTGAAAACATTTTGCTAAGTGAAAGAAGCCAGGCACAAAAGGCTACACATTTTATGATGCCATTTATGTGAAATAATGAGAATAGGCTTATCCATAGAAAGAGAGAATAGATTAGGGGTTTCTAGAAGCTTGAGGAGAGAGAAGAATGAGGAGTGATTTCCTACGGGTATGGGATTTCTTTTCATACTGATGGAAATGTTTTGGAATTAGATATTCGTGATGGCTGCAGAACCCTGTGAGTATGGTAACTGAACTGTACACTTCAAATAATGAAGCCTGTGGTATGTGAATTATATCTCAATAAAAAATGAGAGAGCATGGAAGATAGATAAATGGCTCTGAAGACTCACCTTAGGTGGAAAATGCAGCTCAATTGCCATACATACTTAAATAAAACCAAATGCATATCTAATGATACTGTGTGAGATTGCCTAAAATTACCTCAAAATGAGAAATTCTTAAATGCCATGGGAAGCTGGCTGTATTCAAGCAGGTTGCTTATAATAAAATGACAACCAACTAATGGCAAAATTTGCATTGGTAATAGTAGATGCCAGAAGACAATGAGATTGCATCTACCATGTGTTGAGGGAAAGTAAATCAATATATAATAGCTAAAATAGCTCAATTATTAGTTATGAGTGAAGGCAAAGTAAAAACATTTTCAGATACACAATGACATGGTTTACCAGTTGCGGACTTCATTAAAAGAAAGATTAAGGGATATACTTCAAAAAAAAAAAACAAAAACAAAAAACAGAAAGAAAGAAAAATGAACCCCAAACCAAGGTGTATCTTCTTGTATCTTGAGATACAAGAGCAAATGGTATACACACTTTGGGGTGCCGAGGTGGCTCAGTCGTTAAGTGTCTGCCTTCGGCTCAGGTTATGATCCCGGGGTCCTGGGATGGAGCCCCGCATTGGGCTCCCTTCTCCGCAGGAAGCCTGCTTCTCCCTCTCCCACTCTCCCTGCTTGTGTTCCCTCTCTCGCTGGTCTCTTTCTGTCAAATAAATAAATAAAATCCTTTAAAAAATAATAAAAAAAATGGTATACACACAAGTAAACAGAACATGTTGGTAAATTTGAGCGAGTAATTATTAAAAAATAATGTCCAATTTTTGTGTTAAAATAGGAAACGGAAGCTATAGATGGAAGGAGGTTTATTCAGTAGAAAGTTAAGGACTGCTAAAATCTATTTTGTGTTTGGACAGAACTTTGTAATTTTGTAACTTTTTAACACAAAGGATCATCAGTAAAATAATTGGTATATAGCCTGTAACATTTAAATTGGGAACTGAACAACAACAAAGAAGGAATATAA
The DNA here is from genome assembly GCF_029215605.1 of Mirounga angustirostris. Taxonomy (NCBI): domain Eukaryota; kingdom Metazoa; phylum Chordata; class Mammalia; order Carnivora; family Phocidae; genus Mirounga; species Mirounga angustirostris. Next base: position 44,492,120 of record NW_026991720.1, read on the forward strand.
AAATGTATCAATTTAATAGAAGGCAGAAAGGAAGAAAAGGAATAAAGAATGATTACAAAATTAGATAGTAGAATCAAATCCAAAAATATCAGTAATAATAATAATTGCAAATGGCTTAAACTCTGGTATTAAAATAGGAGAGGTTATCTGATTAGATAAGGAAAACAAAAACCATACCTATCCTGCTTTTAAGTGCACACCTTTAAAAAAAAATCTACAGAAGGTTTGCTAACATATGACAAAAGAAATTCTATGCAAAATTAAACCTAGTTCTTTGAAAAACATTGGCCATTTTAACATCTGTATAGCAGTCTATTATATAAATGAGCCACAGGATGTTTAATCATTCTCCTATTGATGCTTTCCATTTTTTGCTATTACTAACAATGCTTAATGTAATGTCCAACAAGAAAAGCAAGTTGCAACAAGATATATACCACCTAAACACAATTTATATTACTTTTTAAAACAAGCAAAAATATTAGATATTTAATGGGTGCATACAAATAAAATAACTGAGTGTTTCTATGCACAGGGATAATAAGCATCAAATTCTAGATGATGTTTTTTTGTGTGATGGGGGGAGAGAAGTATCCTGGAAGAGTATACTAGGTACTTCAACTCTATTTGTGACATTTAATCTCTTTAAATATCTTTATGAGCTAATATGCAATATGCAAAATGTTAAGATTTGATTAAATTGTATTGAAAGGACATGGGAATTTGACATTATTATTATCTATACTTTTCTGTATGCTCAAAATATTATATATTAAGAATTTTAAGTGAAAAACCCAGGGCTGTCCTCCAAGACAGCTTTGTTTGGTTTCATCCACGTAAACGTGATTTTACATATATTTCGGAGAAATTTAATGTTTTCCCTTTCTAACATACTGGGAGAGATGGGTGTTGAGATATGAGGATTCAGATATGAAGTAAGTCCTGCTGGTAACATGCTTCAATCCAGAAGCCACCAGAGACCACTTCATTAAGGAACAGCTTGTGTGGTTTCCGAAATTATCAAAGGAGTCCTAAAGCTCCAGCAACCGCAAAATTCTTCTGGGGCCATTTCCTTGATTCTTTGTGTATCTATAGCAAAGTGACTCTTACGTAGTAAAGTAATAGCACCTGCAGCTGATTTTTTCTAGAACCACCTTCCACCATACCCCATGAGGTCTGTGAACCCAATCACGCTCCATGTGTGGGCTGTAAATGGTGGAGAGCTGAGGAAATGTTGGCTCTCACTGGAGGAGTGGCCCAGAGCTTCAGCACCACTCACAGCCATGACCGCTAACGAAGGAGCCTAGTCAGTGACTTACTTCTGAGCAGATTCCCCCAGGCACTTCAGTCACATCACTTTTGGGAAGTGATCCTTAGACGGAAAGGTACAGTACCATCCCCATTCGCTGATGCACTTGGCTGATGGCTCCTCCATGTGTGCGGCTGCCGGCGTGCATCCTAGTGTTGGCAGTAGACGTAGCTCTGCTTCTAATCTCCGTGCCTGATGTAGAAGAAGTTTGTGTGTTGAGATGCCACCTGGCTTGCAATGACATTGTCATGTGTCCTATTCTAGGGGACTACGGATAAAACGTTCATCCAGAGGATTCCTCAGAAGAGAACTGACCAGCTCTGAGGTCTGAAGACATTTTAGGAAGCTTATGCTTTTTTTTTTTTTTTTTTAACTGAGACGAAGTATTATGTGTATTATAAGTTATTGAGTGGTAAACTTCAAAAAATAACTTCTGATCTCCCTAATATAGGTTTTTAACAATAAATACTTTGATATGTATTGCACATCTATTAACTATCAGGGATAATGCTAGATTCTTAACATGTATTACCTCATTTAATCCTCATGACAACTCTCTAAGGAAGGTATTTATCTCCATTTCACAAATTAGGGAACTGAAACATAATCAGATAAGTAGCTTGCCCGAAGTTAGCAGGCAGCAAGACAAGGCAAGCCTATGCTTTTTGCTTGAGTTTCATTGTTCATGGGTAAAGACCGATGTCAAATAGTCCAGACTGTAACCACCTTTCTTATTCTGCCTGGGGATTAGACCAGGTTCCCCTGCACTAATTCCAGGTGCAGCTCTGGGTGCGGAGGGATTCCTCACTGTCTTTCAAGTGAAGTTTCCAGTGAGTGCTCTCTTTGTAATTCTTTTATCTTGAGTTCAGTTTGAGGGATGGCGGTTGTCATTCTTACTATGGCCTGGATCAAAGCTCATTTGTGCTGTATTGATTTAGCATTTCAGAGCTCTAGAAACCTGGTGAAATTTAGCTTTGCAGGCTTCTTCTGGGATACGTCCTTGTTGGTATGAACAAAGGGCAGAGTTACTGACTGAGCCTTACACTTCCCATTTCATATGCACATGTGGAAAACTGCACACAGGGATGGAAAAAGCTCAAGAAAAAGACTTAGCTTTTCTCCAAAATATTTTTCTCGTTTGAAACAGTATGCCTCACACACATTGGGCCTGCTGGGGCAAACAAAATGAAAGAGCTAAACTGAAGATGATCCCTCCTTGAGGGAGGACTTTCTTGTTCTTTTTCTTTTAAATTAATTAAAATAGTAATTTTATCAAATGAAACCATTAATCATTAAATCATCAGGTTGCAGGGCATTTAATAGCCAGCCATTCTTTGCGTAAAAAGAGAGCTTATTTTCCAGCTTTACTTAATTGCTCCTCCTCTTTCACCTCTTTGTCAGAGGGAGAGGGGTTCGAACACCATACCTCAGTGCCTCTCCATACTCTAGGAAGACCTGTAGAAATGAGCCGAGGTTACAGTATTTGTCTAAAGTAAGAGTGTTCCGGCTTCAGGCGGGAGACCTCAAAGGGAAGGAACTTGCTGGCTCCCTTCTTGGAGCAACCGTGGGCGGCAAATCTGGGTATCAAGACATTGTGGAGGCAAAGAGGAACCATCAGGGTCTGGAGAGGCCGGTCAACTTTGCCAGCTGGTGTGTATTCTAAGGGGTTCATTTATTCTTTAGTAAGTGGGAGATTTATGAAGGTTACTGAGTGCGATGCAGAGTAGTTTACTCATTAATTAAATATTTCTTAGCACCAACTGTTACCAGTTCCGTGATTAGGTTCTGGGGATGCAAGTGTGCATTACACCCTGTTCCTATCCCCGTGAGGTTTGTAGCCAGGATTAATTATCTATTGGGTAAAGCATAAAGAAGCATTGAAAAAACTGGGGCATCAGTGATTTAAGAGTAACTTCCAGTGAAGGTGACTTGAAGAATTATTATGTCTCAGCATAATAAATGCAAAGAGTCTTAAGAATCAAAAGTGCCCTTGTTATTTTCCTAATTGCATCAAGATTAGAATTCAGGGACTGAAACTTCTTTCATCCTGGTTGGTTGTCTAAGTCACACTTCCCATCCAGCCAGGATTTGCAGCACTCATTCACATTCATGGTTAGGCGTTGCCCAGAGTGATCCCTGAACATCCATATTTGTACATTGTATAAATAGTTTAGAATGTGGGCTTGATGTTTTTGCTTTGTTTCAAATGGCACTTAGTTTCAGCAAAGTGGTTCCCTCGGGTAGCTGATATATATGCCTTTATATACATGCACATTTTGGAGAATTAGTTTTTCATGAATCAGAATGATGTGTTCTCTGCCACATGTTCACAAATAAATTTATTAAGTTAATCTCTTCATTGTTTGGTAACTACTTTCATGCAGTAATATCCAGTTGTGTGGGGAATTAAATGACTTTTTTACACTAGAATAAGAAATCCATCAAGAGGACACCATTAAAAGGCCCTCAATGATGACCGTTCGTCCCCTATGCTATGTGATAATAGTGGGCACATACCACGTACCTACGACATACTGGCAGCCCACAAGTTTACAAGGTACTGTATATACATTATCTCACTTACATCCCCTTGAAAATCCTCACAGCACCATGCAAAGTGGTTACTATTCTTCCCATTTTACAGAGAAACAAAAACAAAAACAAAAAACCTGAGTCCCAGAATAGTTTATCTCCTTAGAATCTTACAACTAGTAATAGCTTAACCCAGTGATGTGCTGTCCCAACCCATGCTTCTCTTGTAATAATACCACACCACCTGTTCTCAAAGTAGATTTTCATGGGTTCAATTCTTTTTTTTTTTTAAGATTTTTATTTATTTGTCAGAAAGAGAGAGAGAGCACAAGCAGGGGGAGTGGCAATTAGACAGAGAAGCAGGCTCCCTGCTGAGCAAGGAGCCCAATGCAGGACTTGATCCCAGGATCCTGGGATCATGACCTGAGCTGAAGGCACACGCTTAACCGACTGAGCTACCTAGGCATCCCTCATGGGCTCAATTCTTGTCACAGATCTTAGCACGTGGCCAAGGGTTGGAAGCCCCTGCATGTAATGATAAGACCTTGCCATCTGCCCCAGGCATCCCTTAATACCGAAGTATAAGTTGACTTAGTCTCAAAACAAACTTGGCACTTAAGCCAGTGTTTCTCAACCTGAATACACATTAAAATCACTGGACATGATAAACATATTGAAACTTGGGCTTCACCTTAAAATAATGGATTGCTTCAGAGACTCTTGCGGGGAGGGCTCAGGCATCAGTAAACTTTAAAGCTCTCCAGGTGATCTGAGGTGCAGCCAGGGTTGAGAACTGCAGGTGGAAGCAAACAGCTTCGGGCTGGATGAAGGGCAACAAAACCATGTGGTTTATCTTTTCCCTACGGACACAGGTTCCTCTGGGGACCTGGAAATGCTGACGGGGTCACCTTTCTATCCCAGGTAGTGGTTTGGTTCATGCAGTGTCATCTCAGCTCCTTCTAGGTAGCTGCTTGTTGCTCTGTGAGGTGAAAATATGGAACCCGTAGATTATTAAGCCTCATTTTCTTGAGGTAAAGTCCTTGGAGAGCCAGCATCTTTTAAAATGTAGATGATGGGTTTCATTATTGTAGGTTTTTTTTAAAGGTTATTTATTTATTTATTTATTTGAGAGAGAGCAGAGCAAGTGAGAGAGAACCCTAGCTGGGGGGTGGGGGAGAGGGAGAAGCAGACTCCCCACTGAGCAGGGAGCCTGATGCGATGCAGGGCTAGATCCCAGGACCCCAGGATCATGACCTGATCTGAAGGCAGATGCTCAACCGACTGAGCCACCCAGGCGCCCCTCATTATTGTAGTTTTAATATAAAATACACCTTGAAGAGTTTGAGTAGATCATTACCTTAGACAACAGTACATCTAATGTGCATGGTTTATGAATGATTTTCTAGCTGGGTCATTGTTGCTAGATTGTATTTCTATAAAAGGTAGAGACACCGAGCAATGTGGCCTCAGTATAATGCTGTTTGTGTCTTGAGAAGACAGATGAATTCCTAACTGGGAAAGTATGCTGCCACTGAATTTTCCTGGCAGTTGCAAACCTTCCTGCTAATTCGTGAGTTGTAGGATCTTCATCTGAGGAAGGGATGGAAATGGAGAGGAGGCAGCACCTACTGCGTGTCAGTACCATGCTGACTGCTCCAATGCATGAGTCCTTTCCTTCTCAGCACAGCTCTCTGCACTGAGACTTCTCAGCTCTGTTTTCTAAGTGGGAAACTGAAAGCGTGTGTCCGCATCATAGGGGGCTAGAGACAGAACTGAATCTGGCCCCTTCCAAGGATGGGGATGGCTGCAATAAGGGATGTAAAAACACTGAAAAGTATAGAGGACAGAGACCAAGCTACCTGTCTCCTTAAACAGCAGAGCCTTGGGTTTCTAAAAGGTTGATATGTTCCACTTTCATTTTTTAAAGCGTCTAATGGGAAGCCTAGATAATGAACAAGAGCCAAGTCTGTTTTTCTGTTGAAACAAATTAATTTCTTCCACTTGCCCCTTAAGGAAAAAACCAGCTTGGAAAACCAATTCAGCCAAACTGCTGGAGGTTTAAAGGGTGTGCTTCTGCCTTGGGAATGGGATGACCCTTCTTGATTCAGTCCTCTGTGGAGCTGATTTATTGTTATTTATTAATTGAGAAGAGTCTTTTGGCTGATTTTGTGTTTTCTCATGAGCTCACCTTCAAAATGCCACTGATTCGTGCCAGATTAGCTAATGCAGCTGACATGGTCATCAGAATCAGACATAAGCCTGGTTTGGAATTCCGGATAATCTGAAAAGATATCCCAGAAAGAAGCTAGAAAGAGTCCAGAGGGGAGAAAAATCCCAGAGGCATAAAGGAACAGGCAGATTGTCTCAAAAGGGCAGATTATCTCAAACTGAGCAAGACCCTAACTAGCAGAGCAAAAATCAGTCCTGCAAGAAATGTCAGTGCCTGTCCTACAAGTCTTCTGGCATTCTGTCTGTTCAGGGTTTTAGTCCCACTTTATGCACCAGGAGTTACCCTTGGACATGATCACTATCACTACGGCGATCTTCAGAGAGGTCATCACAGACCGAAGGCATTCTTTATGCCAGACACTGTAGGAAATCCTTGACATGCCCAGTCTGGCTAAGTCCTCCCAGCAGCCCTGCGAGATGGGCAGCACTGTTACACTTGGGCTGCAGAGGAGAAACATGGAGCTTACAGGCAAAGTGACTTGCCCAAGAAAGAACAGGAGTGGTGAAGCAGGCTTTAAACCTAGATCTCTGCCTGCAAGGCTCTCACTCTTATTTTACCCCTCAGTCAGACATCAGGAACGTGCTCTTGGGTCTTATTTTTTCCTTTTCCACATGTGAGATTTATTTAGAAAACAATGGCTAATCTCAGGGTTGGTTCTTCTTGGTGTGGGTCTTCTTACAATCCTCAAATGATAGCACTGAAGTTGCTTTCTCCAACAAAAGAACGCCTTTTCATTTCTCAGAGCTTTTGTGTTCATGGTAGACCCAACAAGAACAAAATGTGGTGGACAGGAGGAAAAAAAAAAAAGAGCATAATTCTGAAGACTACATGTAACCTTAACAGATGCATCAAAGACTCCTCCCCACCCCAGGCAGTTTGTCGTGATCAAACTATAGCAGCAACGTTGGCTAGCTCTCTACAGTTTACACAACACGTTCAGTGTGTGCTAAACATTAGCACTATTGTTTCCTTTGTGACGATAAGGAAGGAGACATTTGGAGAGACCAAAACAGTAGTTCTGAAACTCACACACAGTGGAATTATCTGAAGAGCTTTAAAAACTCCTGAGGGGGGCGCCTGGGTGGCTCAGCCGGTTGGGCGGCTGCCTTCGGCTCAGGTCATGATCCCAGGGTCCTGGGATCGAGTCCCGCATCGGGCTCCCTGCTCAGTAGGGATCCTGCTTCTCCCTCTCCCTCTGCCTGCCTCTCTGCCTACTTGTACTCTCTCTCTCTAATAAACAAATAAAAAAAAATCTTTAAAAAAAAAAAAAAAAAAAACTCCTGAGGTCTCAGACTAACCCCCATAGATTCTGCTTTAATTGATCTGGGGTATGACCTGAGCATTGGGATTTTTTTTTTAAAGATTTTATTTATTTATTTGACAGAGAGAGACACAGCAAGAGAGGGAACACAAGCAGGGGGAACGGGAGAGGGAGAAGCAGGCTTCCCGCAGAGCAGGGAGCCCGATGCTGGGCTCGATCCCAGGACTCCGGGATCATGACCTGAGCTGAAGGCAGACGCTTAACGACTGAGCCACCCAGGCACCCCTGAGCATTGGGATTTTTAAAAGCTCCCCAGGTGGTTCTCATATGCAGCCAGGGTGAGAACCACTGAATTAAACATTTCACCCAAGATCTTAGTGCTCTACCTGGCTTGATTGCTCATCAAGAGTGGCTGTGACTTTTGGAATTCCTGTCAACATTTCAACCTGGCATAAGTGAAGGAAGAGATAAAAGCAGTTGTTTAAGAGACCTGTTAGCCAGGACCTTTATATAATTCCTTCCTGAGCTATTACCACAAATTATATTAAGTGTGTGTCTTGGGGGGGATGACTTGCTTTTGCTTTGGGGGAAGTGTGACTATAGCTACTAACGAGCGTGTTCAAGAATCCTGTATATTACACAGATTATATACTCAAATACTGAGAGTAAATATGAAGTACTGTTTTGACTCTTTTAATTTATTATGGTAGTTATTAAAACTTATTCTGAGCTTTGGTCCAAGGTTGCTTTAAATATCAGGTGAAGACTCCGAAGTTGAGCCGCTTGGATGTGAATCCAGAATCCAGACTTCCTGCATACCAGTTGTGTAGACTTTGGCAAGTTACTTAAGCTCTCTAAGCCCCAGTTTTCCTCGCCCCAAAAGGGGGTGATAACAGTGCTTGCTTCATAGGATTGTAGAGAAGGTGAAAGGCTAGTTCACATTAAATTCTTAGCATTGTGCCTCGTACACAATGTGTTGTCAGAAATCATAACTATTTTACCATGGCGAATCCTGACATGAAAATCACAAGCTCGGTTCTTACATCATTCCATCCTTGATGGAGCTGATGTTAGCTTTCCAATCCCTCGCAATTCAAAACTCGTGAATGATTTTTGTGCATTTTTTATAAGAACTTTCCGACAGACACCACAAGTAGACACTGATTTTAGAGATGAAATGTATGGCAATGGGATTTTATTCTTCATGTAAAACAACATTTCAGAGGCAACAAATGACTATTTTTTATTTTGTTAGCTGTGTGTGTCTGTGTGTGTATGTGTGAATGCAGATAGAAAAGTTCTATAATGGAATTTTTTTCCCCCAAAGGTCGTATCACGACATTATCTTTGAAAGGGCAGAAAACATATGTCCAATACTTCTTATTTTAAGAAGGTGCTAATATTCGAATTTATTCAGAAGTTAAGAGCGGATCAAGTTCCTGCCCTCAGAGGTGGTGATCTGCAACAGAGATTCAGACATTCTCCACACAGAGTTGCTGCTGCTGTGTGAGTGGTTATAGAAGATCACCATGAAGTCAGAGAGGATCAAAAGAACAGAGACAGATTCTCACACATGAGATTCTCACACAGTTACTAACTCGTGGAGATTAGGCAGGACCCACAGTAGGTGGGGACCAGTGATTGCTCTCACTTAGTGCAAAACAACAAGGTGTCCTGAAGTAGGGATTTATGATAGTATAGGATATGACACCATAAGATAAGAATAAGAAATTAGGCCAGTCTTTTCTGAAAGTATTTTCTGCTGAACACTCTGTGAGATGCCCCCCTGTAAAGGGAGTTCCCCAGCCTAATAAAATGGAGAAAAACCACATGCTGTTGGCTCTTCTTCGGGATTCCTAATACACATCCCCATTATTTAGGTGTCTGAGAAGTCCTGCCATGAAGGACTTAGTTTAAACCCAGTTAAATTTGACTAAGGAAACTCCCTGTCTCCCAATAATACCTATTACACTAACAACTTTATTGAAAGGTACTTTGAGAAACAGTAGACTAATATAATTTTAAAGTGTTTTAAAAACCCTCTTTTACATTGCAATACCTGAACTAACAACTATATTGATTTGATTTAGGACTAAGTCTGAATCTATTTTTGAAGAATAATTCTATACACACGTCTCCCACACCACAAGAAAAGTAGCCACCAAGTAAAATGGTCTCAAAGACAGAGACACAGACAGAAACAGAGAGGGAAAAACAGATAGGTCAGTCATGGCCGAGGAAAGGGAGAAGATCATACACACTTTTGGGAGAACTGTGGTGTTTACGAGAAAGATGAGATTTAAATGAACAGGGATTAAAACCCCTCAGAGAGCATTGCTTTTATGAGAAACAAATATTGTGTGTAATTGTGAAATAAAGGATGGTGATGTATCGATTTTAGTCTTGCACTTTTCTTTTCCTAAGTACATTTGAAAGTAATATAGATAATGACTCTCCCAAGTTCAGGCTCTGTGCAGCGAGCGGTATGTGCCTTCATCAAATCTTCATTAGCTAATTAGACCCTTTCCACGAAGTAAATTGCTCTAAGAGATGAGAGCAGACTTTGTGAATATGTCCTCAAGAGAAAAAAGGTCCAACTGGCTAATAATCAAGCATATGGAGGGGAGGGGATTCTGTTCCCAGTTTGGTTCTTCTTCTCTACCCTGGGAGAAGGAGAGGTGGATTTTAACACGATTGCTTGGGTTCAGCTGTGGGACGCATGTAGTCGTTGAAAGGGGGAGGATCAGATCCTCTTCCAGTACCTCTGGAATAGCCAGTAGGCAAATGAAAGAGGTCCAGGAGCCCACGCCAGTGCCCCAGAACAAAGGTCTCCACTGAACTCAAGATGGTGTCCTTATCCCTGGCTCTCCTGTTTTGCTCTGTCATCACATCATGTTCCCCTGCAGACTGGAAAGGCAGTCAATGCATACAAAACAGCCCTGTACGAATTTTTCTTTTTTCCAACATTTTGAGTAAGGGAGACAGCAGGCATATAAGTATTTCCACAGTCTTGGTGGGGAGCCGGTCTCTATCAGCAGGTTCGACTCTATTCGCAGCGACTCCAGGGGCAAGGGGAGTTTTTGTTCAGACAATCAGAATTCCGGCAAACGGTAAATGTGTCTTCATGCTGAGAAGTGGGAAATTCAATAATACTTTGGCTGCATTCATGCTGAGTAGCGAAAACAGAATGAATATGGAGAGGGATTGTGACTTGAGCAGTAAATCAGCTAGCCCAGACGTTTGCAACAAGCAGCTTTTAATCTGAAGCCTCTCTTGTTTCTACCCCATTCTCCAGGGTAACAGGGCTGTTTTTACATTTGTTCCTAGAGTGTTTTGTGCTGTTTACCATAAAACACAGAATTAAGTGCTCTGAGGTCTTAAAAAAAAAAAAAAACCCTCTCTGTTCTTCCGCATGTATATTATTACGTCGCTACAGGACCATTTGCTTCAAGTCTTTACTACGTGTTAGCCCAACTGAGAAGGCACAGTTCGTGTGGGCGTTACGGTGGTTCTAGCGTCCCTTATTAGACCTGAACACTTTTTTCTTCTGTAAGCGAAATGACAAGTTTCAGTGGGGGTCACTAGAGTGGAAATCCCACGAGGGCAGGGATTTCGGTCTGTTTTATTCACTGTTCTATCAGCAACACCTAAGTGCTCTAAGAAGTCAATGAATGACTATTAGTCTACAGAAGGGAAAAGTCTAGTGAGCTCTGAGCTCTCTGAGATGTCTTGTACTAAAGCCCAAAGTGACTTCAGTTTTGCTGGCTTTTTGTTACGTATGATTTTGCAGAATATCTCTGATGTATGATTCTACGGAAGAAATTTTTAGCAGTATGTTTCTTTTTCAAAAGTCACATCACCAAAACCTGATCCACACAGAAAAATTAGAAAATGGAAACAAACAACCAAAAAACCATGTTTGTACTCTTCAGAGATAATCACTGCTATGATTTAAATGTATGATCTTCTGGGTTTTCCTATGCGCATTTGGATACATTTTTACTGTAATGAGATTAGATTACAGTTACTGGGTTTTTTTTATTTAACAGGATTACAGGAACCTTTATTTTTATTAATAGACATCTATATTGCTTTTCCGTAGTATCACAGTAGTATATTTTAAGAATGTACCAGAACTTAACCAACCCCTATGATTGTATATTTAAGTGTTTCTGATCTTTTGCTTGATCATACTGGAAGAGAGCTGTGAAACTGGTTTTCACAAGGGTAACCTTTTGTTTCATGGATCTGTCCCCCAGTCTCCACCCTTCAAGCTGACCCACCTGTGTATTACCTTTCTTTGCCGGCCCTGTAAGTGCTGTTAGAATTGCCTCACTGAGAGCAAGTGTTTGAGGAAAGGACTCAGCACCAGCTCTGTCCTTCATACTTTTTACCTAATTATTCTATCTCATTGGTTTGCAATGACCATTTAACCTGGTTTTCCCTTTACTCACTCTTACCCTGTCTCACTGACGACACTCTCCAGTGGGACCAAGAAGGGGAAGAGGTGGGGCCGCCGGTGGGGGACGGAGAGAGGAGGAATCAGTTAGTACTTTATGTCTTTATGTGGCTTGACTGCTCATTTTGTTTTATCACTGAATAATATCCCATTGTATAGATGTTCTACAACGTGTTCATGCAATTAACTATTGAAGGAATTCCTGGCTTATGGTTTGGGGCAATTAGGAATTAACTTTTATAAACTTCATGTACAGGTTTTTATGTGGACGTCAGTTTTCAAATCAGTTGGGTAAATACCTAGTAGCACAACTGCTGGATCGTGTGGTAAAACCATGATCAGCTTCCTAAGAGACTGTCAAATTGTCTTCCAAAGTGGCTGTAATACTTTACATTCCCACCAGCGAGAATGGGAGTTCCTGTTGCTCCGCATCGTCACCAGCAACTGGTGTCGTCTGCTCTGTTTTGGATTTTATCCACCCTGATAGGTGTGTGGTGTATATCATTGGTGTTTTAATTTGCAACTGTGGCTTTCTTGCTATATGCATCCCTTCTTCAATGAGGAGTCGGTTCAGATCTTTTGCTCCTTTGTAAATTGGGTTGTTGATTTCCCTTTACTGAATTTTAAGAGTTTTACAAAAACTATTTTGGACACAAGGCCTTTATATATGTGTTTGGCAAATATTTTCCCAGTGATGTCCCTTTTTTTTTTTTTTAATCACTTCAGGATCGTGTGCCACTTTGCAGCCCTAAAAGCTTACATCCGATGCTAAATGCTGATCTGTCGTCCGGCTCTGCTTGCCCGCATTTGCTTTGCTATTCCCAAAAGTGATCCTGTCGCCCCCTCTCACTTCCTTAACCCCATCCACTCATTGTCAAAAAACATTTGCATTCTGGGGTCCTCGTTGTCTATCTCTAGGAATTTGTCATTCTTTATTTTAAGTTAATGACCAAGGTGAGAATGTGTTTATTCATATATCTGCAGTAAGATTCCCAGTGAGGGTCCAACTTGTCTGTTTCCTGGTTTGAAAAGAAACAGACAGGTCTAGGGGAGAGCAAATTGTCCACAGTCGTTAGGTTGTGCCGTGTCAATGGTGAGGCTAATGGTTGTCTGTCTTCCTTTGCATGGCCACCAGTCATCAAGGCTCCTCTGCGTCATTTTAAACGCCCTGCTTATGCATCTAGCTCCTACGCACCTTCGGTCCCAAAGAAAACTGATGAGCATCCTGCGAGGTACAAGATGCTGGATCAGAGGATCAAAATGAAAAAAATTCAGACTATCTCACATAACTGGAACAGAAAATAGGTCAAGGGGAAGAGAGGGAGTGAAGGAGAGGCCCACTCCTCTGCCTGTCAGCACTCACCAGCCACAGTGGAATATGCTTTCAAGACCTTTGGAGGCTTTGGGGGCTGGTGCTTTTTGGTCGACTCCACTGAGGCAAAGTGAAGGCTGTATGTGATTTTCCCCTCTGTTGTTCTGTTATGGACCCATCCGTCACTGGATCTGGGAGTCAATGCAGACTCCGGTAGTAAGAGGGTAGTCTCATGTAGCTTTTATTTGTATAGATCTTTCAAAGTCTAAATCAGACCCAAATTAAAATGATGCACCCTCTTTAGAAAATTCCTCCCACTGACACTTCTTTTATCCCTAGAAGCTGACTTGCCCTAGTAAGAATATTGGTTTAATAATCATCATATTTAAGAAATGCACCTCTTAAAACATCTTTTCCAATTTTAACTACAATAGGAAAAGATGTTTTTAGAAGTGCATTCCTTAAATATGGTGATTATTACAATATTTAAAATACAGGTAAATATGTAACTTTCAAAGTAAACCCATTAAAGTTAAAAGTTGTGTTTCTGAATGTAACAATTGCAGAGGGCAAAGAAGACTGATGTGCGGTTGAGTTCATGGAGAATGCTGAACTGAGGCTTCACAAAGCAGATACAAGTCAAAAATAAAGACTCTTGCTTTGGTTTTCATTGCATGCTTCATGCCTGGTGGCCTCATTTTGTACCTTTAGAGATGTGAGAGTTTGTAGGAGATACATTTTGGCTCTACTTCTTCTAATTTGTTACTTTCACTTACATTTGACAATGCTAGAAATCAATGGGATGCCCATGCCTCAGAGACTCCAGGTTTGAGATCTACCCAAGGAAATGTCCCTTTGGTTTTGTGGTCCTAGGGCGGGAGGATGTAAATTCCTGAACCTAATTTGAATCCCTTACTTGCGGATTTTTCTCCATTAAGTTGGAGATACCTCTAAGTTAAATTTCAGATCAATTTTCTAGCAGACCCTATAGCTGAGGCCCTTTGGAATCTCAGTTGCTCTCACAGCTCTTGCTGGAATGGAAGTTGATAACTCACCTCTCTTCACTGCGGCATTTTTAGCTCTTCTGAATCTCTCCTGGACTTTTTACTTTGGGACTAAAATCACACAAAATGGTAAGGTAATGTTGAAGGCCATAAATAGCTTTTGATCCCTTCAGAAATGCTCTGGTGCAGTGGAAAACTTCAGGTTTGTTGTCTGGCAGTCCTGATCACCAATTCTGTCCCATCTATAACTAGTTGCACGTTCTCAGTCTAATGGCATAACCGTTAAAATCCTCAGTTTGCTTAATTAGAAAGTTGGATTCATAATACCCACAGCCTTTTGTGGTGAAGATTGAGGATAACATAGGTTTGGATTGTTATTGCTGAACTCGGTGAGTAATAGGGAGCACGACCGATGTAACTAGGAACCTTCCACATCCAGAAAGAACTCTCAGGAACCCCTGCAACCCCTGGGCTGATGGTCACAGCGTTTGGAGTCTGATTGTAAAGGGTTTGGTGTGCTCTCCTTCCCTCTTTCGCCCCAGCTCACTTCCAGTAAACCACAGTTATGCAAGTTGAGCCAGCTCCAGAGTTTAGTCCACCATGCTATTGAGCAATTTACTTATAACGTGCTTGACGATGGTATTTCAGGGAAATTTAATTACTGTACAAAAAGGAAAATCACTGTGACTTTTTGTTAGGAAAGCAATTGTAATTCTTAACTCCCTGCTCAGTGCCGGAGTAAAAGGATCCTTCTGCAGGCTCACAGTGTCTGTTCCGCCTGAAGTAGGTTAACTCCACACGTAATTCCTCCCTGTTTGTATAGATGCCTCAATGCTTGCTTCACAGAACCATTTAGGAGTGAAACTGCCCATGGGTAGTGGGGCCTCCTGGCGGCCCAGTGGATCTTCGGTGATGTTCCTCAAATCTCCCCCAATACTTTCAGTCTTAGGCATTGAAGCATCAAGGTGGCTGTGCTTTCTCCACTGTGCTTCTTGACATTAGAAGCCATGACTCTAGGGGAGAAAGCTGGCTCTTTCTGCATTCTTTTATCCCAGGATGCTATTTTTCAGCTTCGGCTAATATGTTGATTGAACAAATGTACAGATATTGAGATTCTGCTTTGCTTGTAAAATGCTTACCATGTTTTTTGCATGATGGATTGTATAGAAATGCCAGATTATATTCTTATAGCAAATAAAAAGATGCTTTTAAAGGACTTTCTTGTATGAGTCACCTTTCTCTCCTCCAGAATTCTGGGATTCATTTGAAAAGAGTTAGATTTTCCCTATGCTTGGTCCGATTCAGTCCTGAATATCTCATCAGGATGAACAGCATAACAAACTTCTCAATTGGCTTCCTGATTGTACAGGTGGTAGGTGTTTTTAAAACCACCTTATCCCTATAGCACAAACCCAATCAATTAATTTGTTAGTATGAGTAACCCATAATACCAGCTAGTCTGTAGGTAAACACCTATGTTATCAACTCTGTTTATATCATTCCAGGCTAAGCTATATAGTTGGTTTAGAACTGACACTTTGAGGCTAGAAAAACCTATCATTAAATCTTGGCTCCCTTTTGTTAGCTCTGTGAGCTCTAGCAAGTTTTGGAATCCCTCTGAACTTTAGTTTCCTTAGCCATAAAATGAGAGTAATAATACTTCCTGGCTCAGCATAGCACAGGGTTGAGAATATGGTAAGTGTATCAATAAATAGTTGCTATTATTTCTTGGAGAAAGAGTAGAGTATAGTAAAAAGAAGTTAGGCTTTTGAGTTCGAGAGCAATGTCCCTTACTGGTTCTATGACCTCGGGTAGGTTGTTCGCATTTTCTAACTTTAGTAAAGAGAAGTTAATAATTTAACTAATAATTTTATTAATAATATTTACCTACCTGGCTGTTCTCCCAGGTACCAATTTCTGCCTCACGCTGCACTTCAATCTTTAATGTGTATTTCAGCATTCAGTTGGAAACCTGACATCCCCGCCCTCAGCTCTCCCTTCACCTGTGTTTCCCTGCACCCTTGGAGATCATGGGCTTCCATCTTTTATCTGTTATGGCTCATTCTTGCTCTCATGTTCCACGTCTCTCAACCCTTGACCACCCCCGGCGTCTTACTCCTACAGTTCTGTCCTTCATCTGTTCCCATTCATCCCATCTCGTTTCCCACATCGAATCCCTTTATTTTTCCAAAGTTCCACCAACACCAGCCTATGGCCTAGAATGGACTTTGCCTGAATGATGGCACAGCAGAACAACTACATAAATTAAAAATCCAACAACAATATCAGCTAGTCTCCCTTTGTGGAGGATTTCTCATGGCAGTGTCTTCCTTAAGACACAGATTTCCCTGTATCTTCTTGGATCTCTCCTTCTACCAAGACGTTTCTCCCCTCTTGAACTTTAAATTCCTGTGAATGTACAGAGCAATCCATCCTGTACTCCCTACACCACACAAGCTCAAGGCATTTTTTAAAGCTGATGAACTCACTCTGCCACAGAAAGGGCATTTACTCTGGGTCCTGCTCCTAGAAGCACAAAGAACTGACAGAAGCTTCAAAATGGTATTTTTTTCTTTGTAATATAATCCAAGCACAGCCACCTTATAATAGAATCCAATTCTTAGGCAGGACCAGTCCTTGTAAGAAAAGAGCAGTATAAATTGTTCTCTCCCTCTTCCCACCACACCTCTGCCCAGAATAAGTCTGCAGGTGTTCTGGGGGTTTTGTTTTTGTTTGTTTGTTTGTTTGTTTTTGTTTTTCCATCTAGTAGTAATACTAACCTCACATGGGTAGGGCAGTGACTGTCACTAATAGGTGCTTGGAGAATGCTAATTTCTTACTCTTCCTACCTCTTTCTACCACAAGCCAGTTAAGCCTTACCATGAGCTCATCCACTGAGCTTTTGAAATAGGGAAGGCACTCCAGCACTCTCACTGTTATGATTTCTAATCCCCGTGAAGTAGAGGGGAAAAGTGGAGATGGTTGATAACCACTATTTTTGAAGTATAGGATTTCCATAAAGATCCATGTTCTTGGGACACCTGGGTAGCTCAGTTGGTTAAACATTTGCCTTCGGCTCAGGTCATGATCCCAGGGTCTTGGGATCGAGTCCTACATTGGCCTCCCTGCTCAGCTGGGAGCCTGCTTCTCCCTCTCCCTCTGCCTGCCGCTCCCCCTGCTTGGGCTCTCTCTCTCTCTTTGACAAATAAATAAATAAAATCTTAAAAAAAAAAAAAATCCATGTTCCTAAGACATATGGAAGGCCACTTATTTACCTGCAAAGTTTGAATTTATTTTCTCATTGACTGCCAACTTCACTTGATCAATTACACTCTTTGATCCATTTCCAGTTAAAAAAAACCAAAACCTATTGGGCTGACATCTTGGTTTATTGGGAGTCTGTCAAGTTAAATGTGAGGATGTGTTAGGACTGGGAGTTTGGTGTGGGTGAAGGATTAATGATTTGGCTCCACGTTTGACCCCTGGCATAGCGCCAGGTGCCCATGGCAAAGCCAGTTGGGGCCAGAGAAGGTTCTACAGTATCATTGGTGTTGATAGTAGACCCTTCCTGGTGGTGTCGTTTAGAGACTAATTTAGGAGATTTATGAGCATTCATTATACTTTTGTTATATTTAAAGAACATGAAAAACTGCTTTTGGGGAATAGCAAGTAATAATAACTACAGAATGCTGTGTTCAACTGTGTATATTAATGTCCAACTTGGATTCTCTGTGAATGTTCTATGACGTGCTTTGTTTTTTACACTTGAGGAAGAGTTCAGCTGACCTGTACTTTATAGAAGCACCTTGCCTAGAAACCAGCCATTATGGAAACAATTCATTTATGATTACTGCTCTTTTAGCATCTCTTATGACCCACTGGGTATAAAAAGATTCCAAACTTTAAGACACAATGGTAAAAGGATATTAAGTAAATGTAACAACAGAGACAAATATCCAATTACAGCTGCTAAAAACTGAAATTATGTAACACTGCTCGAGCCCAATAGATTAAATTTTAGTTAATATTTTTTGAGAACCCATTAGGTCCCAACCACTTTAATATGTACTAATATATTTAAATCTTTTTTTTAAAGGTTTTATTTATTTATTTATTTATTTGAGATGGAGAGAGAAAAAAAGAGAGCATCCATGCATGCACACGTGAGCCAGGGGCGGGGGTGGGGAGGACAGAGGGAGAGGGAGAGAGAGAATTCCAAGCAGGTTCCATGCTGAGCTCAGAGATTGACAATGCAGGGCTCGATCTCACGACCCTGAGATCATGACTTGAGCCAAAACCAAGAGTCGGACGTTCAAGCTCAACCAGGTGCCCCATAATATATTTAATTCTTAATAAACCTGTGTGGGAAGCCTTATTGTCTTATTGTTAATCAATAAATTAAGACTCAGAAGAGTCAAATTTTTGCAGAACATTTGCAGAGCTAGTGGAAAAGGGTAGAGAGAGGATTCAGTTGAGGTCCTTTGATTACAGGAGTATATATTGTTTCCACACGCTGTGTTGCTTGCAGACTTGATGTACCTCTTTGTTGAGGCTGCTCACCATCATTATGCATCTTCTATCATTCGGCATGCTCTCATACGGTTCCAACACAGCAGGCAGGACCAGCAACCATAGCATGATCATTCCCAACACCAGATTGGTGGTGTCCCTCTCCAACTTGGGCCAGTATTGTGCCCTTTGTTGAAACTTTGTTATGAAGCATTGCTAGGAGAAGCCCCACAATTGAGCTAACATGACCACTCACACACCTGTAGCTCAGTCTTTCATGGACCATTGCTCATCGAATGCATCTTCCTCACCTCCCATCAGTTAATCCAAGTGGATGACTCTTTCCTCAACTTCCTGCTTCCTTTTGCCCGTCCTCTCAACTAGAGCATTAAGAAAACACAGTCTATGGGAAAAAACATTCCTTAGTTATTTAGCTTCCCTCCCCTGTGGGTATCTGACTCTATACCATCCTCTTATTTGTCCCTGATTTCTTAGAGGAAGACATATTTCTTTTCCTCTTTAAAACCAACTTCCGTTACTGAACCATATCCTTTTTCTACTGCCAAACTAGGCTTACATTTGATTTTCTTGTAGAAAATCAACAATGAAATTCAACAATCAAGTGGATAAATACCCAAAGTGCCTAAGCACAATGACATTTCCACAGGCTTGTTCCCTTTGAATTTTTTGACGCCTTTCACATTGTTGCCCACACCATTTCATCTAGAAGCTCTCCTCCATTTGCCTGTGAGCACTGCACTCTCCTGATTTGTCTTTATATCTTTACTTTACTGCTGGACTAGTGGCTAAACACTTCTCCTTCTCATAGTCTTTTCCCGAGATCATGCCATCAGACTTCTCAGATTTCGTCCCATAAATTGTATCTTTTCTCGGGATTTTAAGCACCAACTCCATCTGTGTGATTTCTAACTCTACAGATCCGTCCCTATTGCTTTCTCAAGCCTACACAAGCATTCCCAACTTCCTGTTGGTCTTCTCCATTTGAATGTCTTGAAGATATTGTAAGCCTCACTCTCAGTTCTTCTCCAGTTCCCATACTATGCTCTTCCTGATGTCTATATTTCTGTTATTGCTACCCCCATTTTTTTCATCACCCATTCTCAAAGTCATTTATCTTTTTTATTTCTCCAAATCAGTTTCCACATTTTGTCACTGATACTTCTCTGGAATTCTGCTACCAGCTCCAGATTTCATCCTTAGGAATTGTGGCTTTTCATAGCAAGGATTGATATTCCCTCCCACATCAGACACCTCCTAGCTCCAGAAAAATCAACTTCCAATGACCAACAGTAGAGGCTTTATCAAGAAAAACATGAAGAACAAGTCTGCCAATATGCATACTCCCCGGTTGGAGAAGTTTATTGTCTGCTGTCTCATCCAGGGGGCTCTTCACAGACTGAGATTCAGCTCCTGTCCATGAGGGCTGACGAGTTTACAGAGAGGGCTGCATATCCTGATATCCCGTACAAGATCTCCCTTGCCCCTTTGCTCCCCAACCACACTCAGAGGTCAGATGAATATCAAGGTATTTGAATTCAAGCGTTCTAGGACCTAAAAGCATGCATATATCACTGGGTGATTCTGTTTAATGAATGAATATATGGAAAATACATTAATTGTGTCTTTTCCAGAAGACAAAGCTCCTCATGAAGTGACATCTATCACCTGCAGCACTATTTTGTACCACTCACTTTCACATGGAACTATTTCCTGACTGAACCAGGCCTATTCTCATGTATGTTCACATCACTCTTTTTTTTGCAATTCCTTCTACATCTTATGAAAATCTTAGTTATTCAAGACCCTACAGATAATTTCATCTTCTCTGGGTCATATGTTCTGATCCCTTTGACTAGAAATGGTCTTTTACCCTGGTTAACCCTCAGCATGCTCTATTTTGCTTCTTTATGACCCTTCAGTGATTCTGCTTCAAAGTACATAGATCTTCATTCTTTCTTACTATATTATCATTTTTGGGAGAGCAGAGACCATCCCCCCCAATTTTTCATATTTGTGTTTGCAACCAACACAGTGGTTCATATAAAATAGGTCCTCAAAAATGTAATGGCTGAAGATGACACCAAACCAGAGTAAGACAGAGTTAGAAAATGTGACAAATATATTACCATGCCTCCTCTCTTCACTTAAGACAGACATTACTAATCAGTCAGTGTACCTTTTCTCACCAAGTCCAGACACAGCCTGAAAAGCTTTCCCAACACAGAGCTCCATGCAATTGGTTCAGATGCATTGGAGTTTCTCTTCTGTTCAAATCAATGTATCATCCCCGGATGAAGATATAACCTAGTTTTGCCTTTCCTCTAATTCTCTGCTGATTCAATATCTCTTCATGTGTCAAAATCTCAGTTGATTCAGAAAAAGAAGTGTACATTTAAAGATTGAAGTATCATTATACTTTTCTAAAAAAGAAAAAAAACCCTACTTGGTTGCTCATATGTGTCTCTGTTTCTTTAGACTCAAAATTCCTGGAGAAGAAAGGAATACGGCTCTCAACCTGAGTCTCACCCTTAAAAGTAGGTTGTTTACCTAGGCCATTCTGTCCCACAAACATCGACCCATGGAGGTCACACAAGATCCAGAATTTTGGAAACAAATATCAGAGTGTGATCTCATCATTTCCTAAAAATAGGCTAAAAATGCCTGGGGACAATGTTGCATTCGACAACACAGTTGTGTTTTCAGTCAACAGTCTTCCATCTGAAAAGAATTTGAACGTTTTGTTGTTTTTTTTAAATTTTTTTTTTTTGCTTTTTTTTTTTTTAATTTTATTATGTTATGTTAGTCACCATACAATACATCATTAATTTTTGGTGTGGTGATCCACGATCCATTGTTTTCATATAACACCCAGTGCTCCATGCAGTACGTGCCCTCCTTAATACCCATCACGGAGCTAACCAATCCCCCCTCCCCCTTCCCCTCTAAAACCCTGTTTGTTTCTCAGAGTCCATAGTTTCTCATGGTTCATCTCTCCCTCCAATTCCCCACCCCCTCATTTTCCCCTTCCTTCTCCTAGTGTCCTCCATGTTATTCCTTATGTTCCACAAATAAGTGAAACCATATGATAATGGACTTTCTCTGCTTGACTTATTTCACTTAGCATAATCTCCTCCAGTCCCGTCCATGTTGATGTAAGAGTTGGGTATTCATCCTTTCTGATGGCTGAGTAATATTCCATTGTATGTATGGACCACATCTTCCTTATCCATTCATCTGTTGAAGCATCACTCAACACCCAAAAAACAAATAGTCAAGTCAAAAAGTGGGCAGAAGATATGAAAAGACACTTCTCTGAAGAAGACATACAAATGGCTAACAGACACATGAAAAAATGTTCATCATCATTAGCCATCAGGGAAATCCAAATCAAAACCACATTGAGATACCACCTTACACCAGTTAGAATGGCCAAAATGGACAGGGAAAGAAACAACAAATGTTGGAGAGGTTGTGGAGAAAGGGGAACCCTCTTACACTGTTGGGAATACAAGTTGGTACAGCTACTTTGGAAAACAGTGTGGAGGTTCCTCAAAAATTTAAAAATAGAGCTACTCTATGACCCAGCAATTGCGCCACTGGGTATTTACCCCAAAGACACAGATGTAGTGAAAAGAAGGGCCATATGCTCCCCAATGTTCATAGCAGCAATGTCCGCAATAGCCAAACTGTGGAAAGAATTAGAATGTTAATAAGCCAAATGAAACATGTCACTGAAAGGGCATCCTGCCTTGCTCATTTCTGGAGATGAGGGTGAAGCTATGATGAACTGGTGGCACGAGGCTGTGGGTAAGGCACACACAAATTACACGGATTTAATTTTGTGGCATTGAGGTATCTGACTGGGTCACAGTCACTTCTTATACTGTACTGCCACCTGCTGTCTTTTAGAGGCACGAGCTGCTTGCTGCGTTCCACGGCCTGTTTCATGGGGATGGTTTTTAGGGGGATGAATGTTGAATCTTCTTGGAATCAAAAGAGCGGGCAGGCTGTAGAGAATACCATTCTCGTTCTGATAATGCTGCTACATTTCTGTATAGGTGTATTCTATTGTCAAACACAGGGCATAGGTTCTTGAATAGTTTTATTGTTAAAATTATATATATAAATATAAAATTATGTATTAAATATAAAATTATGTATTAAATATAAAATTATGTACTAAATATAAAATTATATATACAAAAAGAAGCCTTAACCTATGAAGAAAATATAGTTGGGGGAAATATTGGGAGGAAAACTATAGAAATCCTGATAAATATAATAAAGACAGAACTCTAGGGGCACCTGGGTGGCTTAGTTAGTTGGGTGCCTGCCTTCGGCTCAGGTCATGATCTCAGGGTCCTGGGATCGAGCACCATATCAGGCTCTCTGCTCAATGGGGAGTCTGTTTCTCCCTCTCCCTTTCCCTCTGTGCTCTCTCTCTCAAATAAATAAATAAAATCTAAAAAAAAATAAAGACAGAACTCTAAATAAAAGACAATGTCCATGACATTCTGTATAGGAAAAGACATATTTTATTTATAGCACCATTTAATTATATTGCCATTACAGCACCATTACTTTCTACTGATCATCCCCCGTATGCTCACAGGCAGGTACAACCTCTATTTTGAAGCCCTTTCCCCTTGCCTTATCTTTGCTAAAGAAGCTGTGAAAGTTAACATTCAGTTGCCCAGTTTTCTTCCATTTAAGGGTGGCCAGGTGACACAGTTTTTGCTAATGAGATATAAAGTCGCCTCTTCCAGTTCTTCTTGCCTGGAATACTGGCTTTAGCCTGGATATACAGCAGCCATTTGGGGTCCATGAGGCAGTGATGAGCGTGGAAATGAAATCCAGCATGTTGACTGTAGGGGAGCAGAAAGATAGAAAGAGTCTGTGTCCCTGATTACGTCACTGAACCACTACACCATCCCTTGGAAACAAATATCAGAGTGTGATCTCATCATTACCACGTCTCCTCTTCACTTACGACAGACAATACTAATCAGTAATGGGACTTAACTGTTGTGTGAGAAAAAGAAATGATTTCTCTGAGTTACTGTGAAGTTACTATTTCTTTTGCTACTTCTGAAGCCTATTCCTAACTAAGTAAAAGACCCTCCTTCCCTGAAGTTTCATTAAATATGTTTTACTTTTTTGGCCGGACAGAATGTGTGTGTGTGTGTGTGTGTGTGTGTGTCCAGAACTGATACAATCTTTTCTCTTCAGTTATTGACACCATTGAAAACACAAGCTGCCATTTCTCCTTCCACTCCTGTTGCCTCCTTCATCTTACTTGCTGGTAGGTGAGCAGCTGCGGCATCTGATGGGTAGAGAGGAATTAAGAAACTGAAGAGTAGGTAGAGGAGGTGACAGTACATGAACAAGAAGCACCCAGTTGGTAAAATGCTGAAAGGCCCATAGTACAGGAGCATAGGGACCCGTGGAGAGACTCGTGTGAGATGAAGCTCTCTGAAGAGCAAGGGCTGAATCATGTTGTGGTCCTAGAGGCAGATTGAAGATTGTGAGCTTGATTCTAAAGGTAAGGAGAAGGTTGAAAAGCTTTTACCAAGGTTTCAGCAGGATAAAGTTCATATTTTACAAGGATCACTGTGGCTGGAGAATGGCCTAGAAGGGGTAAAGAGAGACAACCGGGAAGCTAATAAGGAGAGCATAGAGGTGGGGAGGAATGAGGCCAGGCTGGGAGTGGCGTTGGAAACAGGGAGGTAGGTAGAGTTGATTGTAACTTGGAAAGTAGAATCAACAGACCAGGGGTGGGGTGTTGAGGGAGGAGTGTCTGCATGAATGAGGGCATGAAGGCAGCAGTTCCTGAGATGGATGAGCATGAGGGCAGGATGGGAGAGGTGAAGAGGAAGCATCTAGGGGACAGAGTAGAAACTGGTTATTCCGTTTTGCACATGTGGTTTATAAGACACATAATTAGGAGTTTGATTTGCTGGTTGGGAGCTCAGAAGAAGGTTTGCATTAGAGCTAGACATTCCCCATCACATAATCTTGAAATGTTCATGGTCTATTTGTTCTTACCCCCAACGGTACTTAGCATTACTTTTGGTGGTATAGGTGGGTATTGTGAAATTAAGCTTCGAGGATGTGGGAAGCAAAGATCTCAGGGCCAATGCAGTGTTTCAGTGAAGGAAGATTGGGGAGTGTGTCTTGAATTCAGTTAGAATATAATCCTAAAGTCCTGATTCTTAAGAAATTTGTAGTTATTGGGCGCCTGGGTGGCTCAGTCGTTAAGCGTCTGCCTTCGGCTCAGGTCATGATCCCAAGGTCCTGGGATCAAGCCCCGCATCGGGCTCCCTGCTCAGCAGGAAGCCTACTTTTCCCTCTCCCACTCCCCCTGCTTGTGTTCCCTCTCTCGCTATGTCTCTCTCTGTCAAATAAATAAATAAAATCTTTAAAAAAAAAAAAAGAAATTTGTAGTTATTTTTTAAAAAGATTTCCTTTATTTGAGAGGGGGAGAAAGGGAGAGAGCACGCGAGCTCAGGAGCAGGGGGTCGGGTAGGGAGAAGCAGACTCTCTGCTGAGCAGGGAGCCTGGTGTGGGACTCGATCCCAGGACCCCAGGATCATGACCTGAGCCGAAGGCAGACACTTAACCGACTGAGCCACCCAGGCATCCAAGAAATTTGTAGTTATTAAAAGAACAGAAACCGGGGCGCCTGGGTGGCTCAGTCATTAAGCGTCTGCCTTCGACTCAGGTCATGATCCCAGGATCCTGGGATCGAGCCCCACATCGGGCTCCCTGCTCCGCGGGTAGCCTGCTTCTCCCTCTCCCACTCCCCCTGCTTGTGTTCCCTCTCTCACTGCCTCTCTCTGTCAAATAAATAAATAAAATCTTAAAAAAAAAAGAACAGAAACCGCAGAGTCTAGATAGCGATCATCAAATAAGACCTTAGGAAGATGTTGGGTTTTTTTTTTTTTAAAGATTTTATTTATTTATTTGAGAGAGAGAGAGAATGAGAGAGAAAGAACACCTGAGAGGGGATAGGGTCAGAGGACGAAGCAGACTCCCCGCCGAGCAGGGAGCCCGATGCGGGACTCGATCCCGGGACTCCAGGATCATGACCTGAGCCGAAGGCAGTCGCTTAACCAACTGAGCCACCCAGGCGCCCAGGAAGATGTTGGTTTATTAGTTGATGCTAACAACTGATAGCAGCAGAACAGAGAGGGCCTTGGGTTTATCCTGAGCAAACGAAGTCCTGTGAGATGCTTGTTCTTTATTGGCTTCTCAGTGGAATGTGTAGGATGAGGGTGCCCAGTATCCTTGAATGTGTACATGTGCCATGCCCCTTTCGTTTTCTTTATTCATGCCTCTTGTTCCTGGCTTGGAGCACCATTCATTCATTGTTTTATTGGACAATATTGATGGAATCCCTTCACTGTGCTGTGTCCTGGGACTATGCAACCTTGGCGGAGTTGCAGTCTTCGGTCCCCATGGAGCTCTCACCCAGTGGAGAGGTAGCTTTATGAACGCATCACTACCAAACAACGCGATGAGTGAGGGCTGGGCTCCAGCTGTGAATAAAGTGTTTCCAGAACAGAAAGAGTTGTTAACTCCGGGGAATGCTTTAGGAAGAGAACTGGGGCGTGTATGACCTGACCCCCACCTCTCCCTCCGGTATCCCCTGCAGCCAGTTCCCACCCAAGATTCCTTTCACTTCAGGTGTACTGAATTCCTCTTCATCTCCTGCTCAGCTCCTTTCTTTTTGGCCCTTTGCTGAGCCACATACCAGGGGGATGGGGGCACGACTGCCCAGGAGGAAGAGAAACCATTGCTGGATTCAGGCTGGTGTAAAGGCAGTCACCTGGTTAGGAGAATCTTAAAGATAAAAATGAATAAAGATAACTGAAGATAAACTGGAAACTAAAAATTAAAAATAAGATATGAAGTAGTTAAAAACAGAGTAGAATAAAATTGAAGGAAAAATGAAAGAAGACTTAAGAGACCTTATTAATAAAAGAGTGAGAAAACTAATAATACTGAAAATGATTGGATGAATTTAGGTTTAGAGCAGAAAAGGCTAAAACTTAAAGATAAAAAAAATAGGAGGTGAAAATATGGTAAAGGACTGAAAAATGATCAGGTAAGATACATATGGAACTTATAAGAGATGTAAAATGAAGACAAAACCAGTTAATCTAGTCACCATCACTTCATGTAAACTCTCCAAATTTCTCATAATGGAAAGATAAGATAGAAAAAAAAAACCCCAAAAGATAAAAAGTCACAGCAGCACAAAATCTGAGACCAAAAGATATTTAATGACAAATTCTTATAGGGACTACTGCTTAATTATGAGGATAGTGTAAAATTATGATTAGAACAAAATAGAACAAAGCAACATCATTATATTATAAATTTTGGTAAACAGATTATTAGCCATAAAATGTACAATTTTGATGCATTTCTTAATGAGACAGCAAAGCTTTTTTCCTCATTCGATTATGGCCCCATTGATGAATATTATTTATTGCTGGAATAATATACTCTCATTTTTGGCATTGAAACAATGAGAAAACTGGGTCACAGAAATAAGGATATGGAAATAGACGAAGTTTTATTATAGCTATGTTCTTTAAATCTTTGAACTTTGTGTGGGTAATGTGCCAAAAATAAGCACTGGTAATCTAGCACCAAATAGTTATTCTGACAGTTTAAATAGGTCCTATTTCAACTTCGTTGCCAGTGAAAAAGTGGCAATGACCCAAGTTGGAAAGATCTATAAGCCAGGCAGTCTTAGAGTTACTCACCTGCTCAATTTTTTCAGGTACACTAAAAAGTTTTATCCAGACTCTCAAAAAGGGACAGGCGGGGCTAGGTAGGGAGAGGTAGAGAGGGGGCGCCATGATCAGGCTCACAAAACCCCAACAATGTGGAGGTGTTAGGAAACCAGAGATAAGGGAACACACCAGACCACCCTGCCCTAGGTGTCCGAGGGGGAAGTCTTATTTATGACAGTCTCCTGTGGTCAACAGAAAATAACCAGACCCTAAAAAAAAAGTGAGCCGTTAAAGATGTTATCACTAGGCCTTAATCCATGACGCTGCCAGTAGAGAAGTCCAAAAGATTTAAGTTCCCTGATTAGCTTTCTGTAGAAGACCAATCCTGTAAGCCCTCAGTGACAACGCCATCGGAACACCTCACTCCTGAGAGATTTTTTCCCACCGGTATCCTTGCCTAATAAACTTCTATCGCTTTACTCCCTCTGCTTTGTACACGAGATTCATTCTTGGACTCCATGAGACAAGAACCTCGTTCTCCCGCTTCAACTTGTCCATGACAAATCTACATGTTAGTCATTCACCACTTGGAAAAACGGAAACACTCATTATAGCATGCCTTTGTCGATATTATTCTCTTCTTTGGGCACATCAGAGAGTGGGGTGGTGGGTGACTTCGTTGCCCACATCCCCCCAAAGAAAGGGAGTTCCTGAAAGCAACAAGAAGGAAGCTCACGTACCTCATTCTGACCCTTCACAGCAAAATGTTCAAGACAGAAGGGGTTGATTAGCACTTAGATGGGTCTTCCACCGCTGACTGACGCTTCGTGGCGTGCTTTCCTTTTGCAGACTGAGATGGAGAATGGACACCCCTGCAAACATGCAGACCAGTTCTCAGGCAGCTCAGTTTTGGGGGAGAGAGTAAAGGTAAAAGTTGGGAAAAGGAGTCATTTAGAGTGTCCTGTGTCCATGTGCCTCTTGGAAAATCTTTGTGATACACATGGGTGGCATGTCCCGTTTGAGGACTGCTGTTTGAAACTCTCGGCTGGGGCCTGCTTGGTCCTTTTTGGATGAGGATATTAATTCTAGGATTTTACACATTTTGGTGAGGGAGGGGGGATGAGGGGTTCTGAGGCAGACAGTTTGTCAAACTGGTTTCCTTTTCTTTTGGCCCTCTGCTTAGACTTTGTTTCTCGGAATTCCTTGCAATCACGTAGGGTTTGCATGTGACTAATGTCTGGCCAGTAGAATGCAGGGCAAGTGAGGCATATGTCTCCAGCTCTTTCAAAACCTTCAGTACAATTCTCAACAATTTCTCTGTGGCTTCATCAGCCGCTGGGTGCAGTGGGTGCAGTGGAGGGTGCTGAGGCTAGGGGTGAGTGGAACCATGAGATGGAAGGTGCCTGAATGACTGAGCAGAAGTAAGAATCTCCTCCCCCGCTCCAATCCTCCTGCAGGGCCATCAACCCACACTGCACTGCAGCGGGACAGGAAGCAATCCTTTCCTGTAATAACCCACGGAGACTTGGGGCTCTTTATTTCAGAAGTTAGCAACCCCCCCCAACAATCAATGTTTACTTTCAAGTTTCTGCAAACTGTGTATTCAAAACTACGCAAAGCTTTACTTTCTTTTATAGCTTATGGATTCTGGTTGGTGATAAATTGATCTATGTGTATTATCACTGTCTTTATGCCTTAGGGTTTGTATTTTGGGGCAGATGGAAGGGGCAAGCCTGCTGGTCTCTAGATTACTGAATCTGCTTATTTCTAACATACCTCTAGAATTATTTTATGGATTTTAATATTTTATTTTACTCCCTATCATTAACTGGATAAAGTTTTATTTACATACAAAGACTTTACAAAAGGAAGGCCTATCACTCACATACATACACACACATCTATATTCATGTAAAGATATATTTTTTCCCTAATTTTTGTGGATGGTGTTGTAAATAAAAAAATATGCCTTTAATATTGTTGAATTCATGGTGACTTTTTCTTGTTATGTATTTTTTCAAACAATGTTTTCCAAAAGTTTAAGTTTTTTCATATGAAAATGGGACATTTTTAATACTAATACAGAGAACAATTGACTTAGGATATCTCTACTGTTTGTTCCTATTTGTAAAATTCCATAATTTCAGATAACTTTGTTCTTTCATTTATGGGTAAACTTATTACTGTCCATTCTATGACAACCCAGATGGAGAACCCATAGCTCTTAACAAGGAGGAGAATATTTTATTTTTAAATCAACTCATAAATTGAGTTCCATTTTCTAAGATAAATGCCATTTGTAGTGTAATACAAATTGTGTTAGACACCTAGAAACAGCCTACCGGATTAAGGAATAAAAATATAGATTGACAGATGAATGCAAAGTCATAGCCACTAAAACTACCAGAGAGGTATTTTTCATCACAAAGTTAATCAAGTCACAAGTCAAGTCCTGCCTAAAGACTCCAGCTTCCCATTACATTTGGAACACTGAGTGCCTAAGAAGAGCTTAGGTGCCTTCTGGAATCTGTGCTTGCCTGCCTCCTGCCTTGCTTTATTCCTTGCGTCTCCCTCACCTGCTCCGTGAGCTTCAGCTGCTGAAAATATCCACAGTCCCAGGGTTCATAGCATTTGCATGCCCTGTTCCTTCCGCTTGGTTTGGATCAACTAGTAAGCAATGATTGGGGATCAGGTGGGGCAGGAACCCAGCAGGTAGGGGCAGCATCTGGGTCATGGTCCTGGGTGGACAGAGCTAGTTGGGAATCTCACAACATTGGTATAGATTCTCGGTCACTGTAAGTCAAGGTCACCATCCAAGAGGACCAGCAACCATGCTCACTGAGAAGAGGGAGATGAAACAGGGTGGTCAGAGGGCTCAGAAGCCACCCTGCATTGTGAGTGTGCTCTTAGGTGCCCCTCAGGAGGACTCCTGTGAGTGCCCTGGGTACCCTACCACACCAGGATTATCAGACTTCCTTCACAGCTCCTCGGCTTGTTAGTCGTATGACCCTTCAAACAACCCCTTCTTTAGTGATTAAGTGCACACAACAGTGGCTGGAATGACTACATTATAAAATGCACCTAAAGCTCATAGCACAGTGCCTGGAACATGGTCAGTACTCAGTAAATGGTTATTTATATTCCCAACAAGACTGAGTGCTTCCAGGAGCCTTCTTAAAGTAAGGGCGTTATCTCTTACCCATGGCATAGATTTCTAGGGACACTGGGAAGGCGTTTTTTGCTCCTTATCCTCTCTATTATTTTTTCCCTGGCTGGCTGATGTGATAAAGCCTGAGTGAGGCTTTATCCATTCATTTAAAGGTGTGATCACAATTAAAATTTCCTCTAGAAAGCCTGATTTGTGTATGTGCATGTCTATAAATTATTGCTCACATCAGTCAATGGTGTCTTAGTGGGAAGCGAGAAGAGGGGCACCTGGTGTTCTCCAAAGGGAACAAACACATTTTGAGCATGTCCTATGAGAAGGTCTGTCTTGGATAGGCTTTCATATGTTAGTTCATTGTATCCTTACCACATCACAAGTAAGAATCATCATTCCTGTTCTAACAAGAGAAAATGGAGGCTAAGAGCATTCATTGTCCTGCATGGGGCCACACAGCTGGTGACTGGGGAAGCTTGTGCTTGAACCCCAGTCTGCCTGAGTCCAAAGCCCTGCCTTCTTTGGCAGCTAACTACCCCCGCTTCCCCCAAGGGACCCCTGGGTTTGCTGCCCTCCTGGCCCACTGAAGACCTCCTTTGACGTACTTGGTGCTGTGGAACCTAGGCCCTTAGGATGACTTCTCAAAAACCCCTCCTCTCCTAGCTGTTTCTTACCAGGTGACACCTGTTTTCAAATGAGATGGCGTTCATCCCTGTTTTTCTTTACCTCTTCTCTACTCATACAATCCCTCTTCCTGGCTTGCTTGGCTGAGCCCTAAGAGCTATGAATGATAGACCCCTAGGACTCACCCCATCACCTAGGGCACCTCTAGGACATTGGTGGTACGGATACAGGGAGGTAGGGTACAGATGGGGGATTGGAAAAGAAACTCCAGTACAATGAGAAAGAAAACAAATTTCTCTTGAGCACCTACTATGTTTTCAGGCTTTATATTCTCTTATTTAACCTATATAATAGTCCATTGAGGCAAGCCAGACTTAAAGCTCTTGTCCATTTCTCTCCTTATTAATGATGACCAAAATCAGAGTATTTTGGAATAGTTATTGCCGAAGAAATAGATACATATTTAGGCTTTAGACTTATTATTCTACACTATGACTTCTTTGGAGTGGAGATGATATTTCATATGTGAGAGGATGAATTTAGACTATTATTTTGGGAAGGTCAGTTTGAACTACTGAAAAGCTAAATTTTTTAACAGCTAGATTCTTTTTTTTTTAAAATTTATTTATTTGACAGAGAGAGACACAGCGAGAGAGGGAACACAAGCAGGGGAAGTGGGAGAGGGAGAAGCAGGCTTCCCACAGAGCAGGGAGCCCAATGCAGGACTCAATCCCAGGACCCTGGGATCATGACCTGAGCTGAAGGCAGACGCTTAACAACTGAGCCACCAAGGAGCCCCTAACAACTAGATTCTTGATTCTAGGTTTCAAAAGTCATGGTTTTATTGTATAGGAATATAAAGAGGCCAAACTCGATTTACGGTGGTGGTGTTCATTAATTTTTTTCCTGCAGCTAAGGTAGAATCAGAGGAGTTGTTATAATGAATAAATACTTTATAATTAGAACATCACCTGCATTAAGTGGCCCCTTCTTTTTTTAAAGTAAATTCTACACTCAACGTGGGGCTTGAACTCAGGACCCCACAATCAAGAGTCACATGCTCTACCCACTGAGCCAGCCAGGTGCCCTTAAGTGGCTACTTTTAAAGAGCCTCAAGGATGGCCCTGTCCTGCCTGGCCTTTTGCATCTTTTCATACCATTGTCCACACTTTGCCATGTTCCATTTCTTTACAGGGCTTCCCTCCATATAAACTATTCTCATTATGTAGAATGTCACCCTGGTTCAATCTCACACATTGACACACACACACACACACTTTTTGTGCACCCATTATCTTAATTTGTGACATTTTTATTTCTAATTAAAAATTTTTACAAAGCAGAAATAAGTCTCAATCTGTCTAAAGGATCACAAAAATCTGAATATGCAGGCTCCGAATCAACGTTTGCGAGGTATTGACGGCACTAACATTTGCCGGGCAACTGCAATGTGAACTTTCTCCAGCAGGTGGCGGTGGTGTGTAGAAAGAAAAGCTGCACTCTGCCACAAAGGTCTTCAGGATAGACAAGAATAGAGACTGGCTGGAAACATTCCCTTTGAGTCTGCAATCCTGTATTGGGCTCCTCTACTTTCCAGCACCGCCCTAAGTGTGCAGCGGATCCAGTAGGAGTGAGGCAGGGTCACCGGCTTGAGGACCTCACAGACTTAGGGTAGAATGTGCCCTTGTCTATCAGGCAGGGCCATTCTTCGTGCTGCTTTTGGAAAACAACTCAAAACCAAATCCTACACCTTGTGCACTGCTGGTGGGAATGTAAAATGGTACAACGGCAGGGGAAAACAGTATGGCAGCTCCTCAAAAAAATAAAAATAAAATAACTATATGATCCAATTTCACTTCTGGGTATATGCTTAAAAGAATCAAAAGCAGGAAGCCACCCAAATGTCCATAGACAGACAGACAGATAAGCCAACTGCGGTGTATCCACATAATGGACTGTTATTCAGCCTTAAAAAGGAAGGAAATTCTGCCACAAGCTGCAAAATGAATGAACCTTGAGGATATTATGCTGAAGGACACAAGCCAGTCCCAAAAAGCCGAGTACTGTATGATTGCCTTCATATGAAGTACTACGGAGAGTAGTGAAATTCACAGAGACAGACAGTAAGAATGGCAGCTGCCAGAGGCTGGGGGGAGGGGGAATGGGGAGTTATCACTTAATGGGTATAGAATTTCAGTTTAACAACATGAAGAGAGTTCTGGAGGTGGATGCTGGTGATGATTGCACAGTGTAATACCACTGGACTGTACATTTAAAAATGGTTAAGATGGGGGCGCCTGGGTGGCTCAGTTGGTTAAGCGACCGCCTTCCGCTCAGGTCATGATCCTGGAGTCCTGGGATCGAGTCCCACATCGGGCTCCCTGCTCAGCAGGGTGTCTGCTTCTCCCTCTGACCCTCCCCCCTCTCATGCTCTCTCTATCTCAGTCTCTCTCTCAAATAAATAAATAAAATCTTAATTAAAAAAATGGTTAAGATGGTAACCGAGTATATTTTACCACACACAAAAATCGCTCCACAGGTCCTCGTCCTCTGCCCCTGGGCCTGCCTGCAGTGTTTGCTCTCATTGTAGGGACACAACGAAATCCCTAAGACAAACCTGTACACATTTCCAGGCAACACCCCTTGGTGCAAGACCTGGAAAGTGTGTGTTTCTAACTGCTTGGCTATTGTAGATGTGATCATCGGTCAGATTTGGTTTCTTCTGCAACTGTGACCCTTCAATGTGCAGGAAAAAAAAAAAAAAAGACAAATCACCTGCCCTAGAGCCACAGACCCAGGAAGCAAAAAAAAAAAATTGTTTATTGACCATTTACTCTGGGCCAGGCTTTCTACTTTGTGTTATCTCATTTAACTTTTATTAGCACCTCAAAGAGCCAGGATCTGGTCATTATTCTCACTCAGCAGGGAAAGAAACTGAAGCTCAATGTTTTCAATATAACCCAAGATCCACAGCTAGTAAATGTCAGGGGTGGATCCGAATTCTGACTCCAGGAGATACTGTGTGGTCTGATTAGGAGCCAGCAGTCCCAGGCTTTGCTTATACTTCCCCTAGGACCCTGAATGCAGCGCTTTTCAAATGTGAATCGAGTGTATGAGGATGCCCTGGGGCCCTGTGGCCTGGTGAAAAATCAAATTCTGGTTTGGGTTGAGCGGAGGATTCTGGGATTCTCACCAGCTCCCAGGAGACAGCAAGGTGCTGGAACACCATTCCAGGAGCAAGATTTTCATCTGCAGAGGTTCCTAGACTTTCTCTATGTCTCAGCAGCTTTCTCTCAGGACTCAAAGCCAAAGGACATTCCTCTTCCAAGTTTTAAGTTGTTAGCTTCACACAACTTATTAGGTGTTATGTTCTTACAACAGTAGCCATTTGAAAAAATTACATAGATAAATTGAAGGAAAACTGCGGTCTTTGAATTTTATTCTTAAGTAACCACCGTTCCTTAGCAGTGGGATGTATGCGCACCCCAGCCCTGCACAACTTCTCACGCCTTGGAACTAGTGTGGACACCAACGCCCTCATTTCCTGTCCCGTAGTGGTATTTTGTGTGTGTGTTACTCGCTGTTTGGCAGAGCGACAGGCAAAAACTCAGCTCTGGAAAGATACGACCCGCTGAAATTGTGAACCTCCTGGCCCTGGTGGTATCGACTGTGGCTGTGTTTCCCTCAGAAATGTAAACTCTCCCGCAGCGCCCCGGGGTTCCTTGGTGCACAGTTTGGGAAGCGTGGCTTTAACGCACTCTGAACTGTGCTGAAGAACAGCAGGGAGGAGCCGGGGGAAGACTTCAGACAGGGAGCCAAGGGACTCTTTCACGAAATTATTTTGTGACCTCAGCAGGTTGCCAGGGTCTTGGGGTCCTTTTCTGACCCGAGAGGGGACTGATGAGGGAATAGAAGGCTAGCTGAGGACAAAGCAGAAGCTGACACCCCACAAGCCCTCCCCCCAGATGGGATATATGTGACCTTCCTCAGGTACTCCTGACGGCCCTCAAGCTAAGGAAAGGAAAAACAAATAGTTAACAATAGAGGTCGCAGTCCTGCAAGACCTGAGTCTCCCTCAGTTTACACATGTCCTAGTGATTTACAAGGAAGCTTTCTTATCAGTAGCCTAACTTCCAGAGATCCACACTCAGTTTCCTGAAGCCCTAACATCACCCTTCACTCCATAAAATTGAGGGAGGCTGAGACAGAAGGAAACGTAAATAAAATTGAATTTCTTTTAAACCTGCAGCCCATTGACAAGGACACGTGATAGGAGGAATGTTCCACTCCTCCAGGAAGTTCCCAACTATCTTGCTGTTAATGCCTTACTAGAGGGGTAAACAACCTTAACTTGACAATGCCAAGGCCTCCGGGATCCTGTGAGTCTTCTTTAACATATGAAAGTTCTTTCTCGAAACGTCCCCTTTTTCCTTACCTCCCCCAACCCCATAGTATATAATCAGCCACCCTCACAACCCCAGCTCTTTCTGCCAGCTGCTCCTGTCCCTGTGATTTAATAAACCACCATTTTGCACCAAAGATGCCTCAGGAATTCTTTCTTGGTCGTCGACTCTGGACCTCACCTCACCAAACCTCACCTATATTCCAAAACTACATCAGGGACCCCATGAACTAACTTTTAAGATCCTTCCAATAGAATATCTATGATTGTAATGTGTGCACATGTCTCTGCTCCCCCATGAGATTAAGCTTTTGGAGGGCAGGCGCTGTGGCCTATCATCAAATCTCACAGTGCCTTCTTCATAGTAGTTGCTCAATAAAGAGCTGTACATTAAACACTTTTTAAAAACATCTTAATTTCCAGGGGGCTGGGGTGGGTGGAGATGTTTTTACTTTCAACATATCCAAAACATTTTTATATGTGAATGAAGCATGCCGGTGTTTTACTAGTGATTTTGTAAGGATACATACATAGTGGAGACATTTGTCCCATGCAATTCCAGAAGGACAGGAATATTAATAAGCGATGGACAAGGACTCAAAGCAAAAGACTCGAGTCCAGTTCCAGGACAAGTGCTCACTACCTGTGTGGATTTGGGCAAGTCACTGGGTTCTGTATACGTCAGTGTCTTTATCTGTTTCACGGGAATCAGCATAGCTGCTCTCTGCCCATGGGATATTTAAAAAGGTACCGCATGGGAGTGCGCTTTTTGGACTGGGACTCCGAGCCATCACCGCCATGGTCCTCTTTCTATCCCCTCTGCACAGGGGTGACATGGCTGTGTGCTACATTCAGCAAATGACAGCAGCTCCCAAAAGCCCGAACCGGGAGGGAGATCCCTGCCCAAGGTCACTATTTTAATGCTGGGGCTCAGATGTTGTCCAGGTAATTCAAAAGGAACCATTGGGAGTGGACAAGGAGACCCTCAATCTCCATCCATTTGAGAGGTAACAAATTAGGAATTATAAGTCAATTTATTTAATGAATGTTGATGTGTCTTTTGGACAGAAACTTTCACCTTCATCTAAGGAACAAAAGAAAATGGATGTCCGCAGAATGCCAACAATTCTTATGCTTTCTGGGGAGACAACCATATGGAATGACTTTCCCTTAAGGATGGAAATTCCAAACTCAGAGCCTGACACGTGTCCCTAAAATGAGAGATGTACCTTAGAATCTCACCTTAATATCAGGATGAATCACTGTTGCCACCCACCTAACTCAGCAGTCCTCCTCTCCCCTAATTGATGAGACCTCCGGGGTCTACCAAACCTGTCTTTTGAGAATCAGATTCAAGAACGTCCAGCAATGAATCCCCAAGGTCTTCCTTGGGTTTACAGTTTACCATTATTGATGTTAGCCACATTGTTAAATATAAAATAGACCAACACAAACTGTGGGAATGAAGAGTTCTAAGTGTGTGGGTGTGTAAGTCAGAGTTCTTCAGAGGAACTAATAACAGAGATAGAGAAATTTGAGGAATTGGCTCATGAGATTGTGGGGTTTGACAAGTTTGAAATCTGTAGGGCAGGCCAGCAGGCTGGAAACTCAGGCAGTGTTTCTATGTTGCAGTCTTGAGGCCAAATTTCTTCTTCTTTGGGAAACTTCAGTTTTTGTTCTTAAGGCTGAAACTGATGGAATGAGGCCCACTTACATTATGCTTTACTTAAAATCTTCTGACTTCATTTAATCACATCTTAATAATACTTTCTCAGCAACATCTATACTGATGTTTGATCACACAATGGGGCACCATAGCCTACCCAGGTTGACAAATAAAATTAAGCATCACCATTGGTGTCCAAAAATGAGTGAGTCCCTCAAAAACAGCCTGAAATCAGCTATTTATCATGTTTCAGCTGCTACCACTGTAAGATGAACAAAACCTAGAGGGAGAAAAAAAATCAGGATGGAGGAATTTTCCAGGTAAGTGTCTTAAGAAAATGAAATACTCAAGTTCCTCCTCCAACACCCCATGTCTGGGCTTTCTGGCCCCACACTATGAATGGGAACATCTGAGTGGATGTGGGGACATCTGCCTGTTTGTGCTCACCGCCAGACAATCAATCTTTGGGTTGATGTACCCTTTACAGCAATATTTCCTCCTCTACCAGGGCAAGTCCCTTCTGAATAACACCCTGCTTTTCAGATTCCGAATTGAAGGAGGTTATGGAGCTCTGGGAAAATGAACAATGCAAATAGACACTCAGGGAATGGAATATCCTCCATTCCGCAGCCCCCTTCCCCTTCCTGGGCCAGAATATGGACCAGATCAATCCCTGGCAAGAGGTCAATTTGTGGAAGTTTGACATCATGCCTGGAACTTTGTGAAAAAGGTGTTCCTGGAAATATTTTGCCTTAGTGCTTAGTGAAAAATGCCTTTTCCTCCCCAAACATGTTGTACTTAGTTGTATTAGGAGGTGATTGGTGGGAACTTCTGGGAAGAGCTAAGCTATCCCACCCATTGATCTCTCAGGCTCCCTTTCCATCCTAAGGGTTTTGCAGGTGCCGGGAGCTTCCTGAGTTGTGGTTAGGGTCTTGCAGTTCCTGTGAGCATGCTGATGCCTCTCCTGCCTCCCTCAGGCCCTCCTTCACTGGGCAGCAAAACACAAACCATTCAGCATCCTTCCTGCAAGACCATCCAAAGGCTTCCCATCAACAGGACAGGACGATGAAGGTCTGTTTCCTCTGCTGGCCTGCACGGCCCTCCAGAATCTGCCTACCTGCACTTGGCCGGTTTCATTACCCCGAAACTCCCTGCATTTTCTGATCTCGTCTTTAGATCTTTGGACCTACCGGGCTATTTCAGGTCTGTTTCCTTTGTTGCATCCTTCCTCCGCAGTGTCATTTCCTCTTTTGTCCACACTTCCTATCCATTTTCTTCTGTCATCTCATCCTTAAGCCTTTTCTGGGCCACTCACTTCCTTCTAAGCAGAGTAAACCCACTCTGAGGTGTGACCTCTGCCCCCCGAATGGGCATCTGGTACTGCATGTATCTCAGTGGGTCATACTGACTTCTGTGTGTTTCCCCTTCCTCACGGAGGACGGAAACCATTCAACCTCTCCGTCTGCAGCAGCTAATGAAGGGTTTGCCACAGAGTGTGCGTGCACCTCTTCATTGAAAAACTAAAAAAGGGGTACTTAGCAAATGCCTATTTAACTGAGTCGACCTGGAAGCCCTGTTTTTCTTTCCCACACTGCAGGGGGGCGGGTAATTCCAATTTGCAAGGGCTCATGGACTGAAACAAACCACGTGCCATCAGTTGACAGCTCAGATGTCAGAGAGACAGAAGGGTGGTGGGGTGGCAGAAAGATGGGGAAAGGGGCTGGCATGGCACTGGGTGAGCACTGAGGGGTCCCGGGGGGGGTGGCTGGAAGCCCGATGAAGGGAGTGAGGAGGAAGTAGTGTGGAGAGAGCAGAAATTGAACCCAAGAACTGAGATTGGAGGTCAGTGAATCTGAAACATTTCTGTAGAGCTGAAAGGATCAGTGTGTGTGTGTGTGTGTGTGTGTGTGTTGAGTATGTGCTCTTGTGCATGCACACATGTGTGATTTTATGTAGCACAGTATCTGTTGGTGAGACCGCAGACACCAAGAGAAAGTGGGGAAAAGAAATGAACTAAAACTGAATTAATATCTAGAGGAGCCAGAGGCTTTAAATGCAGGGTCTCAATTACTTGTCCCATCAACTTGGAAGGTCCAACCAAATGCTTTTTACAGAAGAAGACATTGAGGTGAAGGGAGGCTGAGGAACTTGCCACAGAAGGCGTAGCTGGTAAATGACCGAGCTGTTAGTCATACGTAGTCATACCCCATGGGTGTAGTTCCAAAGCTCCCTATTGGATCACTGTCCTCCCCAGGTGTATGTCTGTGCTCTCTAATTAGGTGTGCATGCTTTTCCTACAGAACGGTCCTGATGAAAGTTTAAATTGCTTTGCCTCCTCTAGTGGACTCAATCAGAAAACTTGTAGCTATTATGGATCCTGGATTAAAGGGGAAATCTTTTTCCCCGAGCCCCAGCATCCCTCACTTGCCTGATCCTATTCTTTTTACTGGACTGAACTTACAGTGTGGAATTGGCCTTTAGCCAGCATTCTGGGCAGGAATCGTTTGGGGTATAGTCTTGCGTTTCTCCAAGGCCCTTGGTGTGAGCAGCTTTTCCTTGATGTGAAACAATGAGTCACCTACTGGTTCCTTTGGATTCAGATTTAGCAAGTTTTTCTGAGGTTGAATTTACTGCTGTTAAATTTAAAAAGAGTCATGCAAGTGGTAAAAATGCAAAACCTCTTTTACTCTTTTCTCTTACTGGCTTCTCACCAAATGGCTATTCTGTGCATGCTTGTGGTGCATTAGGAGTTGAGGTTTTATGAAATTCGTCATTCATGCCAGAGCGAAGCATTTGGTAAAGAGCGAATGGAATTCATTCATCACAAGCTAACTCCAGACCGAGCCCATCACCAGGGTCTCTGGGCAGGGGCAGCCCTACAGAGGAAGGCCCAAGTGGAAGATTAACATTATTCAGAGGAATGCACAAAGAAAATCAACTTTCACTAAAAAGCTTCTATTATTTTGTACCTCCTTTATGACAGACCAAGTGCCAGAAACTTTCACATATTTTTTTTTTCATTTAAACCCCTCAAAAGCATAGCAAAGTCTGCATTTATTTTATTTTATTTATTTATTTTTTTGATAAGGAAGCAAGACTCTAAAGAGGTAAATACATAAGTCTAAAGTCCAATCCCAGGTCAGTGGTAGGGAGCCTGGAACTGGCCCAGGGCTACCTGATTACAAAGTACAAAACCCAGGCTCTAGACTGGGAAGATTTATCTCCATAGGGATTTATCTCCACCCCTCTTTGCTTTCTCTCAGGTGTTCTTAGGACTGAAATGCTCGTCTTTCATTCTCTCTCAAAGCAAGCTCAGATGTCACTTCCTTTGTGAATTCTTCTAAGACCTCCCTGGAAGGATTTAGCCTCTCCCCTTACCCCAACTCTTCTGGGTCCCAGAACTGGCATTTATCTAACACATAGGAGGTCATCAGCATCTGCTGACAGCTTCCTCTAGGATGGTGTGAGCTCCTGGAAGGCCGGGACCATGTCTTTATTTTATCTCTGAACCCTCAGTGCTCGGAAAACAGGGGATGATCCATAAATACCCAAGGAATGTGGGAATAAATTAATATAACCTCCAGAAGTTCCAAATAGAAAACTGACCACAAGGGCTCTGACATAAGTTCCAAAATGACACACTCAGACCTGAGCCAGGTTCTGCCAGCTTTCTTGGGAGAGCTTCACCTGGTTAACACTTATGTATCCTTCAGACCTCGGTACAAATATCATTCCCTCAGGGAAGACTTTTCTGACCGCGCCACTACCTCCAAGATAAGGCCAGACTCCCTGGTTATAAGCTCCCACAACCCCGGCTTATTCAAATACAAATATTGAATTGAATTATTTCTGTTGGATCCCATCCCCCTGGTGGACTCTGACCTCCCTGTGAGCACTCTCCACCGCTGGGTCTGGTGTGTGTCCCGTCCCTGTGTTCAAGAAGTATTTCTTGAATGGATGTGGCTATTAAATTTTACACCAAAAGAACATAGAACTTTGAGTCAAAGACCATAACAGCAGTCCAGTTGACCAGACCTTGGGCTCAGGATGGACAGGTTGGAGTGAAGTGAGAGTAGCATGCCTGCAGTCCCCATGGAGGGAGGGCTTGGGGACTGGGAGGGCTGGAAGGCACCTGCAGGGGCTGGGCTCACAGAGGGTGGGGCTGAAGCATGCGGGGAGAGGAGGGGCAAGTCCAAGGCTGAGGCAGGTGCAAAAGCAGTCGACTAGGGGAAGTCCTTATCAGCAGAGAGACACAGCACCTTCTCACGGTTTTTGGTGCAAAGATGACAGGGTTCGAACCCCAGGAGTTATACTTCCTAGTTGTGTGAGACTTGGGCTCTTACTTTTCTGAGACCATTTCCCCTTCCTGCCGCCTGTGAGTGGGATTGCTGTGAGGACGACGAAACAGGGGTCCATGGAGGCAAGCATCCTGCACAGGTCTCATCTCTCCACTTCTTTGCCTTTCAACTGAGCCTTCCCTGTGCAACCACGGCTGTGGCTGGACACTTAGCCTGGCTCTCTCAAGACCCAAAGCATCTGAGCACGTGTTTGTCTAGGGATTGGAGCTTCCTGTCCAGAGCTGTCCCAAGCATTGTTGGAAATCTAATTCCATTATTGTGGTTATTTAACATCTAGCATTTCACTTGGAGTTTCTAAACCCTCCTGTCTATGCCACATGAGGAATGCTAAGGTATTTCCAACTTAAAATCACGTGGTTCTCTATACCCAATCTGACTGCTTGGATGGTCGATTCTATTTCCAACCATAGTCTCCCAAATTAGACGCCTTTACATTTCAAACCTTTGCTGCCCAATAGGGTAGGCACTGCCCACATGTGGCTATTAACATTTTAATTAATCAAAATGAAAAAAATTAAATATTGAGTGCCTCAGTCTCCCCAGCCACAGAGTGCTCAGGAGGTACAAGGTGGCTCGTGCTTACCATACTGAACATCACAGCCCTAGAGCAATTCCATCATTATAGGGCGCTCTGTTGGTTGGCATTGTTCCAAATAATTGGATGTCATTTCTTCACGTAAAGCACCACGATAAAGGAGCCCTGTTGTTGAGAGCCAATCATCTCTGAATGGCGAGCATTATCTCTGGGCTGGAATTCTCTTTCTGTTGACCTCTTCTCCTACTACTCCTGATTAGAGTTGAGCTTGCAATGAAACCAGCCACAGAATGTTCTGCCTTTTGCCAAGCATTGTGTGCTTGACATTGGTTAGAGAGAAGATTCGGGGTGAGATTTATATGCGTATGCTCATACACACAAGCATGCAATTGAGGGTTTGATCATGGAGCCTACGTCTATAAACCTCTTGTGACAAATCAAGAATACTCTTTTTTTTTCCCTCTAAAATTAATATCTGAGGCTGATAGGAATTTTACTGCAGAGGCAAGGTTTGGTAAAATCAGGCATGGATTTTCTGTAACTCCACTATATCTGAAGTAATGCTTGAAAGTACTAAAAAGTATAAATATTTGTACTGTTGGCAAATGCACACTGCTCCTTCACCAAATACCCAAATGGAGAAAAACATAAAAGCTTCCTCTCTGTTTTGGGTTGTTAGAGCAAAGCTTTAGGAGGGGATTTATAACTACACAGTTACAAATTATGCACGTGCATTTGTTCAAGAACTACACCCTGTTGATTTGCTATTTAGTTTTTTTATTGCTGGCTTTTTGCTTTGCTCTATAGGAGACTGGCTGCAGATTTGGCCACTGCTCAGACTGAGGAATCACCAGGGATGATGTTCCTATTCAGAAATGCATGGGGTATATCAAAGACAGAGCTTGCAAACATGTATATTAAAACCCATACATTACCCACACAATGAAAACCTGCATCCCACTCAACATGGGAGGCTTGGGGCTGAGTGTGAACCGAGGACTCTCACGTTGGAAGCGGCTGAAGGAATGCCTGGCCTCCCTAATTACCTCGTTCCTGTCCTTTCTGACCCTGCTCAGCAAAGTCCTCAGGGTTTCCATAAAGGCCAAAGGAAGAGATGGGGAGGAAGGAGGAGGGAGGTAATGGGGGGCTTCCCATCAGTTTCACTTGGCACCTCTGTCTCTATGTGTTCTACATATTAGACTCCCCAGGATCATTTCCTTGCAACAAAAGGATCCCTCAAACACTTGACAGTGGAAGCCAGAAGCTTTCCTGTGGGATTAAGGGGTTTAGGGAAGGGCAGAATTGGCCATCGTGCTTGTTTTCTTTCTGAATAGAAGCCTTAGAGCAGTGGGCATTGACCAGGATGCCTG
Source organism: Mirounga angustirostris (assembly GCF_029215605.1). Taxonomy (NCBI): domain Eukaryota; kingdom Metazoa; phylum Chordata; class Mammalia; order Carnivora; family Phocidae; genus Mirounga; species Mirounga angustirostris. The sequence goes on from NW_026991720.1 coordinate 44,535,616, forward strand.
GAACCCTTCATATGTACGATGGTTCATTTCAACAAATGTGTGGAGTTTATTTTTGTTGTGATTACTGTCTGTCAGACGGAGTGCAGAGTCACGTGGTTGAACACAGAGCCACGTGGTTGCACTATGGGATGGGGAGGGAGGGCAACTGGGGAAAGAATGAAGGGATCACGTCAAGAAAAGAGCTGTTTCCTGGAATGCATGAGAACTTGACACCAGGCCTCTATAATAGCATTGACCAGGCCAGTAAAGAGTTATATCAGTCACTCGGCATTGAAGGACAACCTCTTCAGCACTACAGAAATTGGGGAAGATGTCTTTTCAAAATTTCCTGAGGCAGGTATACTCTTGTCTTATTAATGTTCACCTTTTAATTTCATCAATCATGCTGCTAAAAAAGCTGGTCAGTGAAAGCGTGGAGGATGTATGATATTTGAGTAGCACTGTGAACAAGGCTGAAAGATTTGCCTGGGCTCATAGCAGCTCCCTTGCCCTTAGCATAGGCAGCATCTGTCTCTTGGGCACATTGAGGGGCAGACTGGCCAGGAAATGAATAAAGCTTGAGCTTTGCGACCCTTTACTTGCATGGGCCTTCTTGAGTGCTGGGGTGGCTGGGAGCCATAGAGTGTTTAGGGAGGAGGGAAAGCCAAGCTGCCATCAGGAAGCATTTCTGGTAAACTGTTAAAGACATCACAGAAGCAAAGGACCCTGATATTTAAGATTCCAGAATTTGGATTTACCAGTGGGATCAACTCTCCCCACATCTGACATTCTCCTAGTTTCACATATTGCTTTCAAATCCTGTCTCTCAACCTGCCTTTGCCTGCATCACTGCTGCTATTTGTGGCCTCCTGCTGGTAACCGATGGTCTGTTCGGTGTTCAGGCTGTGGTTCTAGAACTCCAAGAGTGGTTGGGGCTTGGCTATCTTTACTCTAGAGGGTGCTTCAGATACTTTCCCCTGAGGTGGTCCCAGGACCCATGACCAGCCCAGAGGAGCTACCCCGGGGGGTCGGCAGCAGCTACTAGTTGAAGAAGCTTGTATAGAGCAGTCATTCCTCTATACCCAGCTGCCAGGATCAGAGCACAAGGTGGGCAGTTGGTCCTAAGTGGTACAAAACTGTCAAGGGAGTAGGACTTTTTGTAACAGGAGGTCCTAGAAAACCTCCTGGCAAATATGAATTCTTCCAAGACTCAGGCCCAGGTGAGCATGGGCTCTCAGGGCCTTGATACCGGATGAGAAGCTGACTCACCTAGACGTCACCTGGAATAGCAGGGATGACTGGGGCCTTGATGAGTCTCAGTCAACACTGTTCCTGTTTACCTCGGCCTGTTAAGGCATTTGATGCACAAGGGGGCTCACATTCTCAGCAGTGGAACCCACAGGACCTTGGGCTAGAGACAACGGAATGGACTAAAACTCTGCAGGCCCAAGTCAAGGCAGCTGGAAGCTATGTCTTAACAGCTCAGGGCTCCTAGCCTAAGCTGTGCTGTAAAGTCCACAGACTGGAAAAGCGATTCGAAGTACATAGAAGTTCCTTCTGTGACAAGAAAAAAGATAGAACAAAGATGCCTTCACACATAGTTAATGAGGAATCCAATTGCTATTGCAATAATAACAATAATAATAATACATATATATGACTAATAAACTGTTCCTACAAATTACGTGGTCAAACCAACATCTTAAATTTTCTCTAGTCATTTTACCAGTTCTCAAATGTCAGTGACGATTGGCATTTTCTCCTCATACTGCATAACCACTAGTGGGAGCACGGAAGTTGACAATGCAGCCACTTGAAAAGCAGAGGCCCTTGGTGCCGGAACCCAATGACCCCCTCCTTACCACTCATGCTGGAACTCCCCTACTCCAGCGTCTGTGAGTGAAGTCCCCTCTTAAGCCATGACACTCACACCCTCAGGTTACTGGGTAGCTGCCCTTCCCTCCGATTCCACCATGATTCCAAGCAGAGAAGACTTGATAACAGAAAACCCTGCTCTTGGGGAGTGGGCTGCGAATTGAGAGAACTCTGGAAGAGTTGGGGCCCCGAACCCAGCCCAGCTTGCTGTGACTCATGTTTGCATTCAGCTGTGGTGACTACCTGGCCCTTTACAAGAGCCAATGACCTTGTGTGCCTCCAGGTGGGCAGATGACACCGCAGCCTTGCACTGTGGGGCTTGGCGTCTCACTAAGTTCATTCATTCGCCCACTTACTCACTGGTATGAGGGGAAGGGGTGCAAAATCAGATTCAACCTCGGTGTTCATGGGCCTTACTCAAGAGTGAGGAGACAGAAGTTAACCAGTGTCACAAATGGACGATCATGAAAGATAAGGACCATGAAGGAGAAGAACGTGGGACTTCAAGAGCATTGTGAGTAACGGAGAAGCCCGACCTGGTCAAAGAGGTGAGGAAGAGTTTCCCTGGGGAAGTGTCATTTTGCTGAGCTCTGAAGGCCGAGCAGGACTTTACAGTGTGTCATGTGGCCCCACAAGGTGGGGAGGGAAGGGTGAGGAGCGTCCCTGGCAGTGGCAGAACGTCGTGGTACAGGGGACACCGCCAATGTCGGTGTCAGGAGCTGTCAGGAGACCAATGTCCCTGGAGCACAGAGGGCGGAGGGAGCAGTCCCAGGCTCTAGATCTTTGCCTTCATTCTAAGCCAGGAGAAGATGCTTAGGGGAGGTCTGACGTGGTCAGATTTGTGTTTTGAAAAAGGTCACTCCGGCTGCAAAGTGGAGAATGGATAATATGGGAGCAGGAGTGGAATGAGAAGACAAAAATCATCTGCTCACCTCCCTAAAGCATAGGGTTTGCTGCCCATCATCAAATTTTGGGTGTCAGGAGGTTGAACATACTTATTTTTGTACTTACACAAAAATTAAACTCCACAGAGAGGGCGGGGAAAAGTCACTTAAAGGAAACACTTACATATTGCACTTCTGTCTAGATCACTGAAAAATCTCCTTCTTTAACCTTCTCTGTCCACCAGACCCTGCTTTTAGGGGGATTTTCAGAACAATTTCATAGTATACAAAGAGCGCTGGGCTAGGAGTTTGGAGACCTGAATTCCCATCTTGGCCTCTCCTCCAAGTCAATTTCCCTGGCTAGTTAGCTTTCTTACAATGGCTTTTGAAGATGAAATAAGATGATAGAGGAAAAAGAGCAAACAAACACAAGGGCTCAGAGCATGCTGTTCCTTTCATGAAGGACATTATTTAAGTAGCGTTTAATACATTTTAAATACAGTTTATATATGATTTGGTCAATAAATATTAAACTATATATTGTTCTTCTGAAGCTCTCACATAAGGACGAGAGGATCTGGAGTTTGCTGTTTTATTTAACCTTGAAAGTTCACATTTAGCATCAGGAGGAAGAATGACATTGGTGAGGATGGACATGATGGAGTTCTCTTTTCTGTTTCTTCTTCTCAGCGAGTCCCCTGAAAGATGAGGACTCTCATCTTATTAGCAGGACCTGCTACTGTAAGTTACCTACCCCTTTCTTCTTGTGAAAGGTAAGCTGATACCTGGGGTTTTTGAGGGCAGAGCTCCTTTCAACTGTGAACACATTTATGTATGAAGAGTCTTCTGCCTTGATTTTGTGGGTTAGGGAGTATGGTCATCCTAGGTCTCTAAAACCCTTCATACAGATGATAAAGCCAGTTCAAAGCAGTCCTGTGTCCAGGAGAGCAGAAGGAGGATATTCCTCCTCATCGGTTTCCTGTGCATTCATTCTCTGCCTTAGGGAGTTTTGAGTAACATTTTCACACTTACACAAGTGCAAAGGAGCTTCATTTCCACAAGATGACAGAGAGTCTACAAAGGCCATCATGGAACTAGCCTCTTACTCTCAGCTAGGAAAAATAAGTGCTTGACGAACATGCTATCTCAACCTATCTTTGTTCTAAGAATCAGCCCGGACAACACAGGCTTGAGAGGGAGAATTCACTTAATTAGATTTTTTTTTTTTTTAAGATTTTATTTATTTATTTGACAGAGAGAGACACAGCGAGAGAGGGAACACAAGCAGGGGGAGTGGGAGAGGGAGAAGTAGGCTTCCCGCAGAGCAGGGAGCCTGATGCAGGGCTCGATCCCAGGACCCCAGGATCACGACCTGAGCCAAAGGCAGATGCTTAACAACTGAGCCACCTAGGCACCCCACTTAATTGGATTTAAAAAGAAACACTGCTTGAGTCCTTTATGGTTCTATCCCCATTCTTCAGCACCAGCTTCTTTCTGCCTCTCCTAGTGATAATTAAACATGAGAAGTTGGCTGTATGATCTCAGGCAATAGCTTTTAAAGAGGGTCTGGATTTAAAGAAAGGCACCAGTCCTGTTGGGGCTTTTGAAAGAGAGCTAAGTGTCTCATGTCTGGTGCCTCCTCATGTCACCTGGGGTTGGTAGATGGCATTCGGAAGGAACAAATAGCCAACTGGTTGGCCAGTTCTGTTGGGATGCCTTTAATTTCAGCCTTCTTTCTGAATGGGCTACCATGTAATGCTTTTATTTTCTTAATTCTTTTATGTCGCTGGAGGGAAGTTATTCACAATGTACCAAGAATTATTTTAATCAGACTACCCTCATTATTAAGCCTCTACTTTACCTGCCCAGAAAAGGGCCACATGGGTCAAGGGGAGTAAGGGAGATTAGACTTCAATCCAGATCACCCCAGTGATGTCCAGTGTTGGTTGGAAGTTTGATTGGCTTTGCCTTCATTGTTCGGTAAATGCTCCTTTGCAGCTGGGACTGTTACAAAGGCCATTCCCAGAAAGAGGAGGACTGGTCTTTCAGTTAAGGCTGTGCTGCAAGCCATGGAATCTCCTTATTAGAAGTCCTTCTTCATGTGCTGAGATCAAATTCTATATAATGGCTACCCATTTAATACCCAGGCAGTGGGGATTTGGCAATAGAAAACGCACAGTCCATGCTCTGAAAACCTCTTAAAATTATCCTGTGCTACATACAGATCGATACTTTTTTTCACTTACAAAGCCCTTTGCCATACCTTCTCTCATTTAATTCTCAAACCATTAAGAAAGCCAGATAGGGGTTATTATTTTCATTTTCAACAGAGACCTTTCGGGACTTGCTCAGTGTCGCACAGTTGGGATTGGAACCCAAGGCCTTCGTCTCTACAACGCCCAGTGTGCTCTCCACGCCACCCAGATGTCATAAATGGGTTGGGCTTTCCCAAACTGGCCGTGAGTTTATCACGTATACCCTGCAGTCGTGGCCGCAGGAAGGCACCATGCTTCTCAGCAAAGCTGACAGCACAAGACTGCATCTGCGTTTTTCTGGTGAGAACCCTTGGTAAAAATTGCTGCCGGTGGTGATATAATCCTATTCTATACATTAATTGCCTTTGGCTTTTTAAAAAAATTTATGGTGGCCTGTTGCACCACTTATACCTAAACCAGCAGCCAGACACGTCTTATTCCCCTCCCCCCTGACACGGTGACTGAGGCCATCGGAAGTGAAAGGGGAGGCCTGGGATCAGAGAGGCGAGAGATCATGAGGAACACAAAGCCTTCACCAGAGACTCCAAACCCAAATGTGAAGGCTGGCAGGTGAAGCCAGCAGGAGACACTCGCGTGGGGGCGGAGGGCGCTGGAGAATGTGTGCTCCTTCTCAAAGGGCATCTGGTGCCCAGCATCAGCTGACGGCTGTCATGCCTCAAATCAAGCCCAAGGTTGTCCGATCTTGAGGTGTTTTTCCAAGAGAATCTGGAAATCTAGACTCTGATGCAAATTCTTCTGATTGGATTGTTAAATATTAATGGCCGATTCAAACAAACATTGTTAAGCCTAGGTAGGGTCAAAAACAAACAAATCAATCCTGTGATTCTCTTTTGCAACCTCTTCTCTTTATATCTGCAAGTAAATAATTTTTAGAAGAAATGCACCAGGACATAAAGATGTGGTTAGAAGTGTTTTTATTACCAGCGGTGTCCTGTTATCTTTTCCACACTTGTGAGAAAGACAGGTTCCCGGAGCCAGGGTGTAAACAGAGCTTGGAAGTTACCACTTTTAGGCAAGATCTGTTTGAATACCCACTTTTCTACTTTTGAACAACAATTTTTGCCTTTCCCCATGTCTATCATCTGTTGGATGAGGCCCTCATGCAAAGGTTCCCCATGGCACCCACAGACAGCAGGCTGGGGCAAGGGTTATGTATAGACCCCTGCTCAGTAGCTAACACCACATCTTTCCTTCCCATCCAAGAAAGCATAGGGGGTTCTAAATAAGTGAGAATGCTGGGAGGGGCCTTCCACTGGCCTTAATTAATTTTTTAAAAAGTAAATTCATCACAGACAGTATCCTATCATTGGTAATGGTTCATGTGTGACACAGTTCACAAATTTCAGGACAACATGGTTAAGAGATGTTTCAAAACATAAAAATAAGTAGGATATATTGCTAAGCTTCTCAGTAGATCAGCACTCTCTATCTCCGGTATTCTCAGCCAAGGCATGGTTGATTGGGTTGCCCCCAGCACATTCACCGTTACGGTATCTGTTACAAGGGCCTTGGAAATGTCACCAGAGACACTTGGACTCTTGAGGAAAGATAAAAGAGATAAAAGACCATGTTCTCCAAAGCAATCAGTGAGTCTGCACCCAAACATTCTCACCTCCCTAACTGGCAACAGGGAGTCCGCACTTGAACTACTATTTGGATAATGTGAAGTCAAGTCTTGCCCACCAGCATAAACCAAGAAATAAAGCACTTCCGTGCTGTTCGTTCATGTTCTTTGCTCCATGAATTGATGGAGAAGCTGAACACTAGAGCTTTCCCTGTTACCTGCTAATTTAGAACGATCTGTTTCCTTTCCACTGCATTAGAAAATGAAAATTCAAGAGGTGAAAATAGAAACCAGATTCAAGAAAGAGGAGTGAGACAAAGAGGTACCTGGCAATCTGATACAGTACGCCTCTTGGGGGAAAGGTGTCTGGATCTCAAAGGCGGACTATCACAAAATGAGAGCAGAAGCAAGTCTATTTTTTGCCTAGGTCGCCACAGGGAACCAGTCTAACCTATTTACAAGTGGTCTCAGGAGAACTCTCTTTAAATAGATATCTTGTCACCATCCTTTTCGTCATCTTCCATGATCACTTTGGGTCTCTCGTCCCTGAGCAGTGTCACACCTGCAAAACAAAGCAACGATCTGCAATTAAGTGCCTCTAATGAAAATATTAGACAACCTTACAGTGTAGACATGGCACACAGGAGCATGGCAACCCAGACACCTCTTAGCATCTGCAAAGCTAAGTGTTAAAGGTGCCGCTAGAGTCAGGACGCTGGGTGCCTTATTTGGCCTGCCCAGAGGAGCTGTGACTCAATGAGGCACCGCGCTGGTGACCAGGAGACACTCGACCTGGGAGTCAGAGGCAATGTTGACCTCCTGGTCTATGGTCTGCATTTAAGTTAGCAGCACAGGAAGACAAAAAGCAAACAGGTTTTGGAATCCACTTGCTTTGGACCTCTCATTCTGCCACTCGCTCAGTCTGTGTTGGGCTAGTTAACACTTTCACACCTGAATTTTCTTGGATATAAAAGGCATGCACTGATACTTATGTAAAGGGTTATTGTGCCAGTTGAACAAGAAACACAGGCTCACACCTGTGAGCCCCGTGTCCGCTTCTCCTTTCACACGTGCTAATTCGGTTCCCCTTTGAAAAGAATGGGTCAGCAGCATGAAGCCAAAGTTAAATACATTTTTCTAACATCTGGGGAAAAGACTGAGCTGAGGCTCTGAACATGCCATTTCTAAATGTCAGGACTGGTGGATGATAAAGTTTACGTGGTTCAGAGCAAAAGGAGAAATTCAAGAAAGTGTAGTGAGTGCTCATTAAGTTCTGTGGCTACAATTTTAAAAAGTTGCTCTTTATTTTTATTTGATTTTCTTTTTGGGAGGATGAAAATATCCTTTCTTTTTGGGAATTTTAGGAGCATCAGATGTTTGGTGTTTTAGCAGCCTTACTAGGCAAAATTCAAAACTATCCCTATGTTGGGTTCCAATATATTTTGTGTTTTAAAAGTTTACTGGCCATTGAAATTCAGAAGCCTGAGCACAATTTTCTGGACTGATCAGCCCAGTTAAGACCATCCAAGGAGGGCTGGGTGGTTCTGCTCATCCTGTAAATTGTGAAGTAGGGTCATTTTAATAAAAAGACAAAGGAAGCTGTGATTCAAGGCGAGTCCTCCATGATTTTTGTCATCCACTCCAGCCAACCACCACTGCCTTGCATCTTCCCCACCTTCTCATAATTAGAGACTTTTCAGTTCATTAAGCATTTCATAAAGATCTAAACATGAGGGTAGAAAGCTGTGCACCACAAGAGGCCTTTCTACAACACTGGACTCCATTCAACAGCGGCAAATTAATGAAAACTATGTGTTGATCTTAATGACTATTCATTTGATTCAGTTCCTAGTTTGTTCATATGGGTTCTTTACCAATTAGCTGATATTTATTGGAGGAGAAAAACAATTTCTAGAGTCTGGTTGAAACTGAGGATTTTGCATAAATCACTTCTGAAACACAGTGGGTGATATTTTCTCTTCTACCAGCTGCAAGGAGGTTTAGATTTTTATTTGGAACTAAGGCTATCATGGTAGAAGAACAGAGAGTTAACTATGCTAAGCCCCCAAACTTTCTGTCCTGATTTCCTTGATATCTTTTCACATTAAGCCAAATTTGAGTTGATTCAAAGTGGGCAAGAGTGTTTAAATTCCCAGATCCCAGTTAAATTTCTGATTACTTGGGGTATCCTTGAAACTAGTCAGATGAGCATCTGGGCCAAAAAAAAAAAAAAAAAAAAGTCCTGGGATTTCAGGGAAGGGAGGAGCCTGTTTAGCCATCAAGGTCAGCCCTTTCCAAAGTAGGCTAGGCTTTCCAGAGGGACACGGGAGGTAATTTCAAGTGGAAAGTGAACTAGCATTTGTATTAGTATAGTTAAGCATTATTTTTAGTGTCTTATAATGAAAAATACATATGGTAGCTCATGAAAATCTTGATTTCATGGCTGTCACTGTTTAGGGTGAAGCTGAAATCAGTAGCTTCTGTGTCATCAATACATTTTTATTCTTGATGCTTCAGATCTTCGACTTTGTTCCTTTGAAGATGAATGAGGTTTGATAAACACGGATCTGTGGTTTAACCTAGTCCCGATCCTCTGTTCTCCTGTGGGAAGCAGAGGTGTGTCATTGAAGGAATGTACTCTAGAGCCTGGAACCTTTGCCTTCTTTGGTGGTCATTTAAATTTGAGCAAGTCACTTAACCTGTCTGAGCCTTGGTGTATTCATCTAAGAAACTGGAGAAAAAATAAATCCTATCTCCTTCAAGGGGTGACGCTGCCAGGTAAATGTAGACCAACATTCTTTGATGCTTCAGGCACACTTTTACATGAACCTTCATTAAAGCACATTTCACGTTGTAGGAATCATTGGAAAATACATCTATCCCCCCCCCCAAAACTTGAGGGTCTTAAAGGATATTCTAGCATCTAGTACAGGGCTTGGGGTACAGTAGGGATTTAGAAAATGTCAGTTCCTACCCTCCTACTCTCTGTGGAGGAGAGTTGATGGAACTTGGCTGCTTGTTAGAACGTGGTATTTTTTTTAAGGCCAAAGCTGTCAGTCCCAGGTCTCTAAGGGTCAACCAATTAGCCTTGTAACAAGCTATTTTAGGCCATGATCCCATTCAGAGCTGGTTACCTGCATGACAGATGTATGGGAGCTGGGGCTAAGATACCTCCTGTCCTGGCAAGCCACACCAGAGAGAACACTCTATTCCCAGCAGGACAGAAGAGGTGTCACGTTCAAAGGACGCAACAGTCCCATTTCTCCAAGTACATTATTGAGCTTTGATCTCCAAATATTCATAGCTCATGGGCCAATTTTCCAAGAGGCATCTCTTCAATGCTCCCGGCCTCATGATTTTTACTTTCTCTGGTTCCCATTGCCACAGACCTTCACTAAAGACTTCTTTTTCTTTTAAGCAGGTCTTGGCTACTCAGATCTTACTAATCACAACCCAGTGCACCCTGCCATGTAGTCACCAAGATGGGTGGCCCTGGCAAATGTGGGCCAAGTTGGGAGCAAACCTTGGGTTGGCAAGGAAACCGGAGATGATTCCTCACTGAGGAGTTGCCTGGCAGTTGGAACCTGTCAGATAAGCTCATTAACCTAGGGGAATGAAGGTAGTTAGCAAGAGATTTAGAAGAGAGAGATAATCCTTGTCCAGTCTTCAGTTGCCAAGGGCTAATGAGAGGAGATGTCTCCAGAGTGCATTTGTCTGTGAGTTCCTCTCAACACCCTTATTAGAACCAGTATGAGTCTCTCTGAACATCTGCCAAAGGCTCTATCTATCCTTATCAGCTTAACTAGCATTCTGACTACTGCCAAATCTTTAGATACTAAAAGGCTCTTCAAAAATAAAGTGCTTCAGCTAATATGCTAATAAAAGCTAGAATCATAGAACACCATCTATAATTGCAAATGCAACACAGAGATTTGCTGATTCAAGGAATTCCATAATATGTATAGAGTCCATGAATATACAGCCTCCCTCTCCAGCTCTGTGTATTTCGCCCTGTTTGAGAAACATTTTTTTTTATTCAACTAGGAACCTGCTCTCCTAAGATGTGGATATTGGGATGCAGGCAGCAACCATTGCCAGAGAAACAGGGCTCAACATTTTAGGAAGTCCCTTGAATCAGTAGGTTTATATGGAAAGATAAAACACTGAGGCTAGGAAAATTCTCACCTTGAGAAACGGTTTAAGTAATCTCAAAAAATATCAGGTTGAAGGGAATGGAGAGGAACTGACATTTATTGAGGACTTTCAAAACACCAGGATCTGTGCTACGTGCTTTATGTGCTTTATTTAATTATGTTAACAATCCTGGGAGACAGATTTTATGGTCCTGCTTTCAGAGATGGATGGAATGAAGGAGGCTCTTTTGTTTGTACTAGATGCCCAGGGTCACAAAGCTAGAATGATCAGAACCAGATATCAAACTTAGACCTTTCTGACTGCAAAGCCCATGTTCAGTGCTGTGTGCTAAGGTGACTCTCTGCTCATAAATATTTTTGTTCCTCTACCAAGTCTTTCCCTAAGAGAACTTCAATAAAAAACAAATATAAGAATGGGTAAAAAATAGAGTCTCCTAATGGAGAATTTGGAATTGCAGAATTGTGATTTCCAAATAGAATATCAAATCAACAGATACTTACTGAGTATTGCTATATAAAAAGGACTGGACTAGATATCAAGGTCAATACCAGCACAGTTCTCATGAATTCATCAACTGTAAGTCAATGTTAAGAACAGCTACAATAATGGCAGCAAGAGCCATAAAGACCATACTGAAAGAGATGACAAAGTCTTGGTATTTGCATGCCCGTGTCTACTACAGAGTTAGTTCAGAATAGAAAAGATTCATTTTGGACTTGGAGGAGTCTGTTAGCAGAGACTCTGAGCTAGCTGAGTCTTCAAAGGTGACCGGAACCAGGACAGAGGCAGAAGTGCAGGAAATGTATGATGGGTTGGAGGATCAGTGCAGGTAGGAATGCATGCAGCTTATGAGAAGCATGTTTGAGGCAGTTCAGATCCAGCCAGTTGGTCTTCAGTCCATTTCTCCAGAGAAGTGCCTCCTCAGGCTCCATGCCTCCTTGCCTGGCTCTGCTCCACAGAAATCAGTAACCTTGTCTGTGCCCCTGACTGCCTATTCATGATGTCTTCTTCTGAGCCTTCTTTCAATTCTTTTCTTTATTAAATAAAATAATGGGGAAACATAGTTCTATAACAACAAGATCCCATCTCCCAAAGTGTCCCTTCTGGATTGCCATAGTGCCAAAACAGTGAAAAACTGCCCACAGGTGAGACAGACCTGGCCTAGAGCCCCAGCTCTGCCACATCATTGTGTTTGATCCTGAACATAATTTGGTCCATTTACCTGTCCACCTAATCATCCCATCATCAATCCAACCAATCAGCCAAGCAGCTATCCATCCATCACTGCCATCCACAGAAGACTTTAAGTTACTGAAATTATCTTTCAGTTTCTTTACCTATAAAGGGAGTTAACAGCTACCTTTCTTGTGTTATTCAGCTGATTTTAAAAAATCCATGGGACATACCAAACTCAGTACCTAATATTTAGTAGGGTCTCAAGAAACAATAGTACATTTTCTTCTCTGCCACCACCCTCCAAATATCTCTAACACACACACACACACACACACACACACACACACACTCAGTCTTATAATCTAATCATGAGTATATGTCTTATTCCCTAACCTCCACATAAAATTCTCAGGGACAAGGCTATATTTCACTATTTTGGCTACTGCATAGTCTGGGCTGTGCACAGAGTTCAGCAAGATTTTTGAGTTTGATTTGACACATATTAAGATAGCTCTCATGAAGATGATACTTTCAGGATTAAAAAAAAAGAAATCTTGCCATTTGCAATGACGTGGATGGAACTAGAGGGTATTATGCTAAGTGAAATAAGTCAATCAGAATGACAATCATCATATGATCACACTCATATGTGGAATTTAAGAAACAAAACAGAGCATCATAGGGGAAGAGAAGGAAAAATAAAACAAGACAAAATTAGAGAGGGAGATAAACCATAAGAGACTCTTAATAATAGAAAGCAAACTGAGGGTTGCTGGAGGGGAAGGGGGTGGGGTAACTGGGTGAGGGACACTAAGGAAGGCACATGATGTAATGAGCACTGGGTGTTATGTAAGACTGATGAATCATTGAACTCTACCTCTGAAACTAATAATACATTGTATGTTAATTAATTGAATTTAAATAAAAAAATAAAATAAATTAACATTTTTATTATGGGAGTTTTCATATTTTCATATATATATATAGAAAACCATATAATTAATACTTATTAACATTTTGTCATTTGTTTTATTTAATTGTCTTTATTTTTGAGTATTGTAAAGCAAATTCCCTGTAACGCTTCTTTATGTATCTCTAACACTAAAAGCTTTTTAAAACCATAACTAAAATGCCATTATCATACCTGACAAAATTAACAATAAATACTCAATTTCATCTAAGAAAAGAAATGATACTTTCAGGGATCGTTTCTGTAATTTGTTACTAAAGATCGCTCTCGCTATTTCTACATCTCTCTTTCTCTCCTTCTCTCTCTCTCTCTCATTGAAGATTTGGTCAATACAGCCAGCCAGATGTCTTGGGAGAATCAGCCATCAGTCGTAGGATGCATGATCCATGGAAGGCTGGGGAGGAGAATATGTCAACTCTTTTCAAGGACCCACTGACATTTCTATTTCATTGGCTCAGTGGATCTGACCAGTTCTGCTGAAGCACGAGGAATGCCCTGAACCTCCCCCAGCTCCCAGTCAGCCCTGAGGGAGCTGCCAGGGAAGGTAAGCCTGAAAGGCAGCAGTAAATGCTGCTCCCCCCACAGAGCGCTTCTGTGTGACACAGCTTGCTGGGCCAGGACAGAGGCCATGCCCGTGGCACCTCCAGATGGTAAGGTTCTTGACCTGGTCCCATCACCCCCTGCAAATGCCTTGCACCAGCCTTTTTACCTGCTGCAAAGGGGGACACGTGCAGGGCAGGTGTGTCTTTTCTCCTTGGTTTTTTCTGTTCCAGGTCAGTGTTATGAAGAGCTGGACTCACTTTGCCCTTTGGGTGTCTCTCTTGAATGTCATATCTTTTAAGTAATTGTTCTGAAAGGACACCTGCGTGGTTAGGGAAACAGAGGGAGAAACAGAGTCATATACATATATCCTGATACATAAGGACAATGCATGCATATTTGCACATATCCCTAGTGATGGTAGTCAGTATAGCTTTTCAAACTTATTTTAATAAAAGCTTTTTCTGTATTAGGAATTAGTATCTGTTGAGGTGACACAAAGGGTTTTGCATGCCTGATTTTATTTTAGCCTCACAAAACCCTGAGGAACTTAATATTACTGTCACTATCACCTATCTGAGGAAGGCGAGGCATGGAAAACATGGCCACAGTAACACAGCTCGTAGGGGTCCGAGCCAGGAAGCGAGCCCAGGTCTGTCCGCCTGCGGGGTCCATCCTCCTTAGAGCAGTGGATCATTTGCTGCTCTGCAAGCCACATGCTCTGCTCTTCAGGGACTTACCTGCCTTCTCACCTCTCCCACACGTGACATTTCTCTCCATCATTTACAAACTCTCTGACATCAGCCTCCTCTACACAACTTTCCACAATTCCCTGCCCAGGCTGAGCTCTCGGGGTCCTTATGGAAGGACCTCATTATGGCCTTACCACTTACTGCATATTTCAGCCATTTATGCACTTCCATTATTTCCTATAAAACTGACAGTTCCCTCTCAGGAAGCTCTGTGTTCTATTTGTTTTGTCTCCCTCCAAGTGGGTTGTGAGTGGCGAGGACACTAAATCAATGGCCCGGAGGGAAGGAGAAAAGGAAGTAAGAACAAACAAAACTTTGGGGAAGCAAGAGAGTCACACATCACACAGGAGGTTGTTATGGAGACACGGTAGCTGTTCCCCAAACCATTTTGCTTTTCTCCTGGGCACACACACCCCTGGGCGGCATCTCTCTGCCTCCCATGCAGTCAGGTGAGGTTTGTGACTGAAGGATGTGATGTGGGCCACTTTCGGGTCTGCCAGTCTTCCAGTCTATTCTGCCCCACCCCCACCACCCCTCGTTACCCCTCATCCACATGCCTGCTGGATGCTAATGCTCATGGTGACTTTGAAAGCCACGTGCTGGTGATGTCCGAACCTCCATCAGCTGGAGTCCCTGAATTACCGTTTGGAGCAGAACCTGCCTCCCCAACTCGCACTACTGATGAGTGAAAAAAACCTTGTGTTGTGCCACTAAACATTTTGGAATTTATTTGATATAGCAGCTGGCCATACTGTAATGAAGACAGGTGCAGGGAGAATACCAGTGATTTAAAAACACCCAAATATGTGAGGAAAAAGTTGTGAGACCAATGCGATCTAGTGGTAGAGGCCCCCCTTCACAGACGGGCAAACTGACCCCATTGTCCATTACCTGGTATAAAAGGTGGGATGTGCAGTGCTGGTGTATCTTTTCTCCTTGGCTTTTTTTGGTCTGACTCAACATTCTGGGCAACCTGTGCATTTTTTCCCTTTCTTGGCTTCTTTTTGAGATCACAGTCTTTAATGAACTGGTCTGAAAGGTCATCTGATGTTGATAGGATGCAAAGAAAAAAAAAGAATATAACATGAGTAAGGGTCACTCACAAACTGGTTGGTTTCCAAGTACTTGCAGAAGCCATTTGGTCTGAAAAGGAAAAGGATTTATATATTTTGGCCTAGCATACAGAAGACTTTCGTAGCCTTGCACAAATACATAGCATAAAACAGAAAACTGGGATAGTCTATAAAACTCCAAATGAAGAGAGCTCCAATGGCCAGATAATCAAAGAAAAGAAGAACTTTAAAATATAGTTAGGCAAGCCACAGAGTGGGTTTGAGTTGAATTTCTGATAGAATAGGTTTTCTTTGCTAACTGCTGTTTCTTAATTTTTGCTCAAGGCTTGCTCTCTTGAAGACTCCAGCCTTGTAATAAGGTTCTCCACAAATTCCTCACCTGCCTTCATTTCTGTGGCCAGCCAGATCGCGCTGACCATTCACACTTGCCTTCAGCATTGGCCTCTTCATCCACTTCCCCACTGGCAATCCAATTCTCCCATTTGCCCAGCCTCACTCCAGGTCCTCTTGTCCTCTTACTCAGCTCTTTACCTTCCTCAGTCTCCCGAGCTCATGAAGCTTGGATTCTACATCGTGTCCATCAGATGTCAGTGTGTGTGATGAGTCCAATCTGATCACTCCTTTCCCATGAAAATATGTTCTCTGCTCCATCTGACTCCTCAATGCTTTGGCTGATGGTGTGCTTCTTTGAGCGTCTCTGTCATTGTTCTAGACAATGACATTTGTTTATTCTATCAGGGTTTATCTCCTGCTCTTGACAGAGCCTTCTTGGAGATTAAGGATTATATCCTTTTGATAATTTTATTCTTAATTGCCTCTCCCTCCCGTAAATGCATTTTGAATGGATAAGTGGAGTGGACTGATCCAAGTTCAGTTGCTGACTCTGTCACTTGTTAGTTCTGAGAACTTGGGCCTTAATTTCTAGGAACTTTAATATTGTCTCAACTTTTAAAGTGGGGATAATTTTAAATCAGTGTGTGTGTGTGTGTGTGTGTATGACAGAGAGAGAGAGAGGGCTACATTTGCTAATGTTGGTAAAGAAGTTGTTACATTTGATATATTTTAGATCTTCAAAAGAATGTTCACTCTGGTCATTGCTCAACCCCTAACCTTCCACAAAGTCCAAAGCAAAGCCCACCTTCCTGCCCTGTCTCCATAAGTCTTTCCCAGTCCTGGGTGTCCTTTCTCATTTTCTGGATATCCACAGGATTTTTGCTCGTGTAACACATTTTCTGCATATGTCTTCTCTGCCCCCTTTGATGACAGGTATCTTGTGTTTTTATCCCCTTACAGCAATTAATAAGTATTTGTTGAATGTATGCTTGAATGAATGAACTCAAGCATGTTATGTATAAGGAGAGAGTCTATTAGGGTTCAAAGAAGCCACAGACAATGAAGCTGTCTGTCTTCTCTGGAAATTCTCTATGGCCTGGTTACAGTCTTATACATCTACAACTGTGAATGCATTTGGGGAAATTCAGAGATTAATTGGAAATGTTCGGCCCCTTCTTCTTTTCCTTCCTCCCTTCTTTCTTTTTTCCTCTGTTCCTTTTTTTTTTTTTTTTTAAGATTTTATTTATTTATTTGACAGAGAGGGAGAGCACAAGCAGGGGGAACAGCAGGAGAGGGAGAGGGAGAAGAAGGCTCCCGAAGAGCAGGGAGCCCGACTCAAGGCTGGATCCCAGGACCCTGGGATCCCCGAAGGCAGACGCTTAACCAACTGAGCAACCCAGGTGCCCCTCTCTCTGTTTCTTTTTATGTAAATATTCAGGTCAGTGTCTTTAAAACGTGGAGGATTAAATGTGTCAAACTTGTTCCCTTCAGTTTCGTGGGTCTAGACATAACCTGTGTCATTCATAATGTATTTATTCGACAAACACTGATGAAGCTCCTCCTCTATGCCAGGCCTTGGGCAAGATTCTAGGACTAAAAAGACAAATAAGAAATAGTCCTGCCTTTCAAGTTGCTATGGTCTATTGGGCTTTATGTCTGGATGGTCTTTTGTTTTAGAAAACACAATATACATGAGAAAACTACCATTAGAAATAGCTAGTGGGGCGCCTGGGTGGCTCAGTCATTAAGCGTCTGCCTTCAGCTCGGGTCATGATCCCGGAGTCCTGGGATAGAGCCCCGCATCGGGCTCCCTGCTCCGCGGGAAGCCTGCTTCTCCCTCTCCCACTCCCCCTGCTTGCGTTCCCTCTCTTGCTGTGTCTCTCTCTGTCAAATAAATAAAACCTTAGAAAAAAAAAAAGAAAGAAAGAAATAGCTAGTAACCACACATTATTATGCCTGCATCATCCAAAGATCACAGTACATAACCAAAAATCAAATAGCATCATTCCCTTCAGCCATATTTAATAGTAATAAATATTTCTTTTTACCTACAGGATTTGAATTATTCCATCCAATCATTTCAATTTAATAAACATTTATTGAGATCATACTGCATGTAAGGCACTGAACCATATGCTTTTAAGTTTACATATACAAAAAAACAGAGGTGAGAGGGAACTTTATTGAATACTTTTATATACCAGATGATTTCACATTCTTCTAGTGTATGGGAATGACCAACACCTTCTCTGATTCATCAATGCCTGTGTTTTACCAGTTGTTAAATATTCATAGCATATCCTAAACACACGATCTCATTTAGTTCTCACACTAAGCCCACAAGGAAGGTGTACAATTATCCCCAATTTGCCGATGAGGAAACAGATTTAGAAGGCCAGATGAAAGGCTAAAGGTCACATTCCTGGCAGATTATGGCATTAGGAGCAAGTTCAGGCTCTTGGGACCATGTTTCTTTTTTTCTTCTTTTTTTATTTAAAAAAATTATTTAAATTCAATTTCATATTATTCGTTTCAGGGGCAGAATTTAGTGATTCATCAGTTGCATACAACACCCAGTGTTCATTCCATCAAGGGCCCTCCTTAATGCCCATCACCCCATTATCCCATCCCCCCACCCCCTCCCCTATGTTTCTTAATGTCTAGCTGAAAATGCAATTTTAAAAATTTATTGCCACATAGCACAATTTCTCCCCATATCATACATACCATAGACATTTGCTGAATGAATAAATATTGCTCAGAATGAGTGCTGCCCAGCTGTGGGGGTCTCTGGAAGGACAGGCTGGATATGGACCAGTCATGGGTCACCATTCCAGCCCAGGATGAGACTCAGTGCACAGTACAGCAAGGCATTTGCTTCAGTTTTGACTTTTACTTCAATTGCACTTTTTCCCACTTTTGGAGAAATCCTGAACATAAATTATCTTGATGGCAAACGGGGAGAGGGGAGAGTCATAACCAGGCGAGATATAAACAAAGGCTATGAATATGCAAAAGGCCCATCCATCAAACGTCTGAGTGTCTCATTTTTAGAAATGGGTAGAGGCAGAAATGTTTCTGGTATTTTCATTACAAAGGTTATGCAAAAAGTCAGTTCTGGAAAGGAAACAGATTGACAATAAAGCAGAAAAAGGCTATTTAAAATTCTGTCTTGATAGGCAAAGAGAGGTATTTGAAATATTTTATTGGCCCTGCACATGGGGTGTAAGTGTGCTGGCAAATACTAGAAACAAGCTCTGTTGCCACATTCCACTTATTGCCTCAAAAACGCTCTGCCTGGGACTCGGTCAGACCCGAAAAAGAGGACAATGCCTCTTCTCTCTTTTTGTAACTCTAATGAACCTCTCTCCGTGCCTCCGCTAATATTTACACGGCAGACCCCACAGAGTCATGGCTATTTGCCTGTCCATCTGGTGTTGGCTGTCACCAGAAGGTACACACGATCGGGTTTCAGGGGGCCTCCCTTTGACTTGCAGAGAATGGCAGAGACCCTTCCTTTCTGACTTCCACTACTGACATTCACGCTGGGGCTTTTACCTAAGTGGTCACAACGAGGGTCTAGCTTGTCCAGTCTGTCTTCTGGGAGCTCCAATGGCTGCATTTGTTCAGTGGACATCATCGAAGGAGGTGTTTCTTGGGCAGCACTAGGGAAGCATAAGAAACAAGGCCATTAGTGTGTCCTCTGTTCATTTGTTCACTTACGAAATGAGTATATTCACTTACTATTACATTCTCAATTTAATCCTATTTTTCAAATCTGCTTCTTTTATTACCTACTAGAAGCTCTAACTTAAGATTTAAGTCAAAACAAATGAAACACACACACACACACACGGATTTATTGATAATTGCCGTGCATCAAATGTTCAATATTTATCTTCTTTCAGAAGCACTGTGGGAGTTTCAGAACGAATACTTATCAATTCTGAATTAGAAATGAGTTAGCTGAGAATTACAGAAACTCTTGATTAAATCTTGTCTGTATTTTCTGTTGAGTTCTGCAAAATAGGATTATGCCTACTTTGCAGATGAAGAAACCAAGGATCAGAAAATACAATTCATTCATTTAGTCACACAATTATTAAATAGCCAAGATCCAAATTTTTAAACAGCCTGGATCTAAATCCAGTTCTGAAGACTTCCAGTAGACACCTAAGACTCTCAGACAGTGATTCCTTTGAACGCAAATTGAACCAAGCCTCTGGTTTTCTATCATTACATGCTATATTTTATATGCATGTACACATTACATATATATAGCATGTATATATATATGCATTACATACATATAGCATGAAGTATATAATATAAAATAACTATAAAGTAATGAGATTTGTAGGAAAAAAATCTAGCTCTTGAAATGGATCCTTATTATTTTCTCCCTAGAGATTTCCGACACTAGAGCAAATCTGCTCCCTCTTCCCCCCATTTTTCCTAAACCACAAATCCATTGAACTTTCCAGAGCTATTAGCTGTAGCCATTGTCCAGGAGGAGTGGAAATCCAGAATGGACATGTGACAGGTCTGAATGAGAAATGCATTAGTTGAGACTTACAGAATCTGATTCTGTTTCTTCCTGATAATTTATTACTCATGTCCCATCATAGTAAGAATGTTTAGAGAGGAATAAGATTAAAATGACCCAAACCGATCCTCTTTTCTTGAGATTCCTGGTTCACTGGCATGCAGATGAACACAGGGACTAGTGTGTTAACATTTCAGGTTCATAGAATGAGTTCAACTCAGTCGTCTTCTGAGGAATAAGCCAGTTTTTCTCCAGGAAGGCTGGAGGGCTTCTCCCCTCCGCTCCTCCCCCACCCCCCGCCCTGCCATGAGCTGAGATCACTGCATAGCAGATGGAGCTGTTCACGGATTACTTGACCCTGGCTTTTAGTGTCACTCTGGGCAGACTGATTGTACTGAGTGACTTTAGCAGAAATCAATTCCGACCATTGTTTTAGTGTTTGTATAGAGACTGCCAGCTCCCTGGGACCATATGATGCTCACTTGGGTGGCTAGCCCCCACCTGCTTGAGCAGAGAAGGGAGTTATGGACCCTCAGTCGGGATGAGTGGGCTCAGTGCTGAGGCCTAGAGGTGAAGTGACAACCTCAAATACGGCCTGTGCACCTACTTAACGAATCTTCCTCCTCTTTGGGCAGAAAATCGTGGGCTCTGTCCTTGACTCTATGCTGGAAATCACCCCATGGAGGACCTAGTCAAGAAATATTCATTCTCCGGAAGGACAGCTGAGGCCCAAAGACATTGAGGTCACCTAGTATCAGTAACACACTCAGAATCAGAGTGATCACTCGAACCCAGGCCTCCTGCCTTCTACTCTAGGTCCCCTCTGGCAATGGTCCCCCTCTCCCTTTCTCCACCCACAGTCAGCTCTTCTTTGTACTTGGATCACATGGCCGCTCCTGTGTGCTCAATAGCGGGTTATTTAATTTGAATCTGAGTTTTCGAGTTCCAGGGGATCTAGGTAAAATCTCAGCTCTACTGAAAAAGCTGTATGACTTTGATGAAGTAGCTAAATCTTCGTGATGTAGTGAGGGTAAATGGAGCCCAAGTACGATATAATCATGTTTGCCCTTTCTTCTACAAGTGACAGCTGCTATGCTAGAATGAGCAAAGCCTAGCATCCTTGTGGTGCGGCCCGTCGATAGGCACCCAGAGACATAGGTCCCTCTCTTTTCCCCTATCCCCTTCCTAGCCTCCCTTTTCCTATCTGTAAAATAGAGATAACAGCATCTACCTCACAGAGCTACTATAAGGGTTAACTAGAACACCTCCCGGCTTTGCACATTGCGGGTACTCCATCCATGGCAGCCATTGCTCTGTAGCTGATGAAGACCAGTCACCTTCTCTTCTGAGAACAGGAACTGGGAGATCAGGGGACTGGGAAGGAACTCCACCAGACTGCAGAAGGACAGACAAGCCGGAGCAGGGGCTGCAGCTGAGGACGGGGTGGGAGGGGGAGCCAGCCTCCATCAGCACAGAGCCAGCTCCTAGTTTAGGGCAGGAATATCAGTTCCTCAGCTAAAAAACATTGGTCAGTTCAGTCTGAGGTCAGAAGTAGGTTTGGGAATTTTGTCCTTTCTCTAAATACCGAGTAAGTTCCTTAGTTGGATGTTAGAATATGAAGTTTAACTCAAGGCCACTGACTGCAAGCATTTGGTGCAATATGGGGTAGAAGCAAATGTTTGGTTACTTGTACCACTCTCTAGCTGGGTGAACTTGGGAAAGTGGCATGCCCTCCTGAAAACTTAGTTTCCACATCTGTAAAATGGGCTGATAGTGGCTCTTCTCCAGGATTGACAGTATTCACAATACAGCGTGTGTAGAGTTTCCAGCCCAGATCCCAGCACATGCTGACACTTTAAGAAGTGTAGGTTGCTTTGTTTGTTCTTCACCATCCTCCCATTGTGATTACGGCATGCATATCTTCACTGAACCATTGGAGCCATCTCCTGGCCCCATCCCTGGCCTTCTCCAAAGCTAATAATGAGATTAGAGCGATCCAAGGTACAAACCAATGGCAGGGCCCCCCCTTTCCAAGTCTGGGGGACATGGTACTACTGATTCTTAGGAGCGAACTGAAACGTGGCTTAGTCGTAATGAAATTCTAAAAAATTCTAAAGAATTTCCCCAAAGTAATCAGCTCTGGATTTACCTGATGGAATAAAAAGTTAGGTTATGTCTACAGCCCAGTGTGGTATCTGATTATGTACAATTCATATCCTTTGTCAAATCTCTTTTTAACTAGAGGATTTAATTCATTAAAAGCCTAAATTTGCAGTATTCCTCCGGAGTGACTCTTCCTTGAAGTAGGGAACGGAAAGGGTTTTTTGGTAAACACACTCGCCCCAGCCTCCCACACTGTGAGAATATGCAGATACACCAATATTCCTCTCTGGAACTTAGCAATTTAATTTGCAAGAATTCTGACTCTCACAGAATTCAAGACTCTACCTCCCTTAGAAAAAATGTCTTGAAGGTGATGCCTTTTCCTGCTCCCCACCTAGCCCCAGTTTAGCCTTGCTCCAGAAAGCACACCCCTGCACCCCCGCTCCCCCCACGGCCCCCCTCCCCGCCCTTGCTCCACCAGCTGCAGCCCTCTTTGTCCCAGCAACCATAAGGAAGCTGTAACTTATTGGAAATTTGCTTTTCTTGCCAGGAAAGTTCTTGGAGTAAAAATTGGAAACACTTACCAATGAGTGCAGGCGCTGGGATGAGGCGAGAGATGGGGAGGGCAAGCCTCCTCCCTGAAGCTGGGCCGGCTCTTCTGCTGCAGCCGCTGCTTGCTGCCCGGCTCCAGTTCCTCTTATCTAGGGACCAGCTGCCGCTGTTGCCATGGGGATGCTCCATTTCACAGGCGCCAGGGCAAGGGGGATGGAGAGGGAAAGAGGACTAATCTCACTGTCTCTGCTACCAGCTGCAATAATTGTCCATTTCAAAAACACAATACAGAGTTGTGCTTTGAGTACCTAGTGTGCAAGGCTGGAGAGATCTAGACAAGCCAGCTAGAACCACCCTACGCAGTAGGGTTTTTTGTTTTTTGTTTGTTTGTTTTTTGGCCCGACTTTGCAAATATAGAAGCTGAGGCACAGTCATATTAAGTGACTTGCCCAAAAGGTGACTCAGCTAATTTTAACCCTCAGATCTACTTGAGTGTAAATTCAAAGTACTTTCACTCACCATCCGGGCCCCTTAGAGTAGTATCAGGGTGAGAAGAATAATAGCAATCGCTGACATTTACAGAAGGCTTCCCGAAGGCTAGGCACTCTTCTTTACACGTCTGGACTCATTTCATCTTCATAACAGCCTTGCCAGAGAAGTGGCTGTCCGCATCCCCCTTTCACTGATGGGGCGCTGAGTTGATAAATCATCTGCACAAGACCTCTCTGCTAGTAAATGGTAAGGCTAGAGTTTGCATTGGGCAATGGGATGTAGAGTCCTTGCTCTTAACCTGTTTGCAGCACTGCTTGCCAAAGAGAGCATTTCAGAAAGAACAGCGCATAGTGAAGAAAGCAGCCCTCACCATCTGGGGTGGGTGTGGAGGCCAGGGAAAATTTGCTCCTTCAAAGGAACCAAAGCAAATATTCTAATATGCGGAATTCATATGCAGTCCAGGAAAGGGCAGGGGGAGCAAAGGGTGCTGAAGCGAGGCTAGCAGTGTGATGTGCTGTCATATGGAGAGGGAGGTTCTGTGTTTGGGGCAAGCTCACTGGAGGAAATGTCCTGTGCCGAGCAGAGGAGTTCGTAGTCTGTGGTCTGGGCATGAAGAGCAGGGAGGTTAGTCTAGGGGATGAGGTGGGGATCAGCGGGAGGGGCTTGAGACCCCTGAGGGCAGCCAAGAGACCACCCACCAATGATGCCCAAGAGGTGCGTTCTCATAGATGAGGTACAGTACAAACCACACATGTGGTTTCCTTTCTTTCCAGAGGCTACATGCAGCGCGGTTCTCGAAGGCCACTCGCTGGCTTCAACCACCTGCTGGTCACCAGTATCGAGTGGCTGATTCCCCCTTTGCATTTGCCAGCATCCCAAATAATAGGGCTGGAACCATATGAAACTCATCCTGAGGTTGACTCCTAGGGTGAGAATTTATTCAGAGGCCACGGTCACAAATCTGCCAGAACAGGCTTCCTTGTTGGATTCGTTTGTCTTGGTTCTTGTTGGAATCTCCTGGAAAGGGATGGAGGCTGCCAAAAGGTAATGCTCCTGGCTAGGAAGGGGGACGCTGGATGCTAAGTGAAAGTCCCTAGAAGCAGTTCTCTATTCCCAACCGCCTGCTTTATCTTCTTATCAACAGCCTTTTTGGCCAGTGTGGTTAGCAGCATCTTCATTTCCAAACTTGAGTGGAAAAAATACACTTTTCCTAAACTCTTCACTTCTTTTTTTAAATTAAACATTTTTTGAGATAATTTAAATTCACATGCAGTTGTAAGAAATAATACAGAGAAGTCTCCTGTACCTTTTAAGCAATTTCTTCCAATGATGTTATCTTGCAAAACTATTGGACAGTATCTCAACGGTATTTTGGTATTGATACACTCAAGATACAGGATCATCCCATCACCACAAGAATCCCTCATGCTGCTCTTACATAGTCACACCCACCTGCCTCCCCTTCCCTTCCTCGTTCTCCCTGCTCCCACCCACTCCTTAACTCCCTCAACCACTAATCTATTCTCCATTTCTATACTGTTGTTATTTCCAAAATGTTATATACATGGAATCATACAGTATGAAATTTTTTGAATTTGGCTATTTTTCTGCACTCAGCATTATTCCTGGCTATTCATCCAAGTTGTTTCATGCATCAATAATTTGTTCCTTTTTAATTGCTGCCTAGTATTCCATGGTATGTGCCAACACATGACAATTTACCTGTTGTAGGACATCTGAATTGTTCCTAGTGTTTGGCTATTACAAATAAAGCTGTTATAAAAATTCATGTATAGGCTTTTGTATGAACATAAGTATTCATTTCTCTGGGATAAATGCCCAGGAGTGCAATTGCTGGCTTGTGTGGCAGTTGCATGTTTAATTTTATAAGGAACTGCCAAACTGTTTTCCAAAGTGGCTCCACCATTTTACATTTCTGCCAGCCATTTATGAGAGATCCAGTTTCTCTGCCAGCATTCAGTGTTGTTACAATTGTTTAAAGTCATTCTCATAGGTATAGGTGTAGTGGTATCTCATTGTGGTTTTAATTTGCATTCCCCTGTAGACTAGTGATGTAAAACCTCTTTTCATGGGCTTATTTGCCATCTGCATGTTTCTTCGGTGAAATATCTCTTCATGTCTTTTGCCCATTTTTTAATTGGATTGTTTTTTTTTTTTTTACTGTTGAGCTTTAAAAATTCCTTATGTATTCTAGATACTGGCCCTTTATAAGAAATACAGTTTGCAAATGTTTTCTCCCAGTTTATGGGCTGTCTTTTCAAACTCCTAACAGAGTCTTTCATAGAGAAAATTTTTATTATTATTTTTTTAAAGATTTTTATTTATTTATTGAGAGAGAGAGAATGATAGAGAGAGAGCATGAGAGGGAGGAGGGTCAGAGGGAGAAGCAGACTCCCTGCTGAGCAGGGAACCCGATGCGGGACTTGATCCTGGGACTCCAGGATCATGACCTGAGCCGAAGGCAGTTGCTTAACCAACTGAGCCACCCAGGCACCCCTAGAGAAAAGTTTTAAATTTATATCAAGTCTCATTTACCAATACATTTACCAATAAATTTTAGAACATATATAGTTGAGAATATTTCTGAAGCTCTTCAGAGAAGCTGAACTGTGTTAGGAATTTTAAAACACTCTTTTGTCACATAATTTCCCCAAATCAAAGGGAATATTTCAAAGAGAGAAGAGAGTATGAATTCCTTATTTCCTCTTTGGATAGACATGTGTACTTATCCCAAGTTCAGGTTGTAGTTGCAGTGTTCCCCCCCCCCCCAGGGCTTTCTACGCACACTTTAATTGATTATGCCCACCACCCTCCTTTTAAAGCAGATGTAAACAGCAACTGAGATGGCAGATGGTAATGTAAATCTATACCTCAGAGAGCTCTAAATAACAGCCACATATGTGCAGTGTTGAAGTCATGGATCCTTGGCCTACTGTGCTCCCAGTGTAAGTGCAAGGGGCCATTGTGTCCATGACATGATTTGTAGGTCCAAGAGCCCTCTGATGTGTGGCTCAGTTGGTTTCTGGCTTCATTCCTGATGGATGCCTAATGGTAACTAGCTTTAAATGAATATATTTTCATTTTAATCACAAATATTCAATCTTTACGAATGAGAATGATCACAGTGATGAACATTTCCAGACAATTTATTTTAGTCAATAGCCTATCAAGTGTGCACTTGAAATATTTGCCTCCCAAAATCAATCTAAGGCAGTTTTTCTGTTGAGGGGTGATGGGGCTCCCTCAATCAAGGAGGAGAGAGAGAGCATGAAAGCAAGCTCACTGAAAATTTGCATGCTTGTTTTATCCCAGACATCTTGCTGGATCTCTTTGGTTGTCTCTTTCAGCCCTTAGAGAGGAGAAATAACTGTTTCGGATCAATATTTTCCAGTAAATAGGTGTCCATGTCTTTGCTTTCGGCAGCTCTGAACACCTTTTAGTTCTTTGTAACAGAAGATTATCGAATTAATCAATAACAAATTCTGTCATCATTTACTCTCATTGGATTGAAAATTAAAATATAAAAGTTAATATTTCAGAAATTAACTGCCAAATAACTTAGTAAGTGCTTATTGAAATAAGAGATAATGTTATTCATTTATTTGAGATCATTGTAGATACACATGAAATAATACAAAGAGAGAGTTCCCTTCTGTACTGTCTTTTGTGCTAGTGGTTTTTTGGTTTTGCTATCTAATTAGTGCTGACCTTGTATAATGATTTGGGAATTATTCCTTTTTCTTTAATTTCTGGTAGGAAACTATGATAAGCTGGTGTTGTCCTATTCAGAAGTTTAGTATATTTTCCATTAAAACCATCTGAGCCTAGAAATTTCTTTGGGGAGCCTTCAAATTACAAATTCAATTTCTTTACTGATTCCACGGCTGTTTCATCTTGGTTAAATTTTGGCAGTCGGTGGTTTTCAAGGATTGGTCCATTTCTTCTAAGTTATTGAATGTATGAGCATAAAGTTGTTCCTTTATTATCTTTTCAATGGCTGTAGGATATGTAGAGACATTCTCTGTTTCTTTCTTGATATTGGTGATTTGTGCCTTCTATTTTTGTCAATCTTGCTAAAGGCCTTCAATTTTATTGACCTTTTCCCCAAAGAACCAGTTTTTGTTTCATTGATTTTCTCTATTGTTTTCCAATATTGTTTCATTGATTTCTGCTCTTATGTGTATTACTTCCCCTTTTCTGCTTGCTTTGGATTTATCTTGTCCTTCCTTTACTGGTTTCTTGAGGTAGGAACTTAGGTTACTGATGAGACCTTTCTTCATTTTTAATGTAAGCACTAACGATATAAATTTCCCTCTCAGCACTGCTTTAGCTGCACTCCACATATTTTGATGTGCTGTAGCTTTATTTTTATTTAATTGTAGGTACTTAAAACTTTTTTGAGACTTCCCTTTTGACCCATAGGTTGTTTAAAAGTGCGTTATTTAATTTCCACATGTTTACAGATTTTTCTATTGTCTTTTGTTGTTGATTTCGAGTTTGATTCTACTGTGGTTGGAGAGCACACTTTGCATAATTTCAATTCTTTTAAATTTGGAGGTTTGTTTTATGGCCCAAGAAACAATCTATCTTGGTGAATGTTCTATGATTTCTTGAAAAAAATGTGTATGGAGCATTCTATGTTTTTCAGTTAGATATTGTTGGTTGATTGTGTTGCTCGGATCTTCAATTTCTTTGCTAAGTTCTTGTCTAGTTGCAGAGATGGGAGTGTTAAGTCTCCAGCTTTTGTTGTGGATTTGTTTATTTTTCCTTTCAATTCTATTAGTTTGTGCTTTTTGTGTCTGAGACTATCATTTGGTACTTAGGCTATTAGGATCGTTATGTCTTCCTGGTATATTAATCCTGTTATTATTTGTAATGCTCCTTTGTGTTTCTACCAAATTTTTGTTGTTGTTGTAAAGTCTATTTTGTCATATTAATATAGACACTCCTACTTTTTAAAAATTGTTTGCAGTGCATATCTTCTTCCATCCTTCCATCCTTATCTATATTGTTGAATTGGAAGTGAGTTTCTTATAAGCATCATGTAATTGGGTAGAGGTTCTTCAGATCTCTGTTATTTGAAATATTTAGACCATTTACATTTAAGATAATTATTGATAGATTAGCATTTAACTCTGACATTTTCTTATTTGTTTTCTTTTTGTTTCCTCTGATTCTTGTTCCTCTGTTTCTTTTTTCTTGCCTTTCCTTCAAGTCAGTTGAGCAGGTTTTAGAATTCCACCTTCATTTATTTAGAGACTGAGCATATCTCTGTATTAGCCAGGATTCTCCAGAGAAACAGAACCAACATACATATAGAAAGGAGTTTGTTTTAAGGACTTTGCTCACATGGTTATGGAGGTTGGCATGTCTAAAATATTCAGAGTGGGCTGTCAGACTAGAGACTCAGGCCATTCAAGTCTAAAGGCCATCTACCAGCAGAATCTCCTCACTTGGAGGATTGATTTTTGTTCTATTAGAGCCTTCAACCGATTGGATGTGGCCCACCCACATTATGGAGGACGAGCTGGGTTAGTGAAAGTCCACTGCCTGAAATGTTAATCTTAGACATAAACACTCATAAAAACATCCATTCTGAAACATCCATTCAGAACATAACAGTCTACTGGTATCAACACTTTAATGCTTCAAGTGAAGTATGGAAACCTGAATTTTACTTAGGTCCCTTCCCTTTCCCACTTTAAAACATCATTGTCTTGAATATCAAATGTTCTAATTTTTGTTTTAATCATCAAATATTATTCATAAAACTCATAAGGAAAAGGTTAGGCTCTTGTAAGTGCCCATATTTCTACCCTTTCCATTGTTCTTCTTTCCTGATGCTCTGAGATTCTTTTCTTCTTCTTCTTCTTTTTTTTTTTTTTTAGATTTTATTTATTTGAGAGAGAGATAGAGTGCATGACTGGGGGGGAAGGGCAGAGGGAGAGGGAGAAGCAGAGTCCCCGCTGAGCAGGGAGCCTGATGTGGGGCTTGATCCCAGGACTCCGAGATCATGACCTGAGCCAAAGGCAGACACCCAACTGATTGAGCCACCCAGGTGCCCCTGAGATTCTTTCTTTTATCATTTCTTTTCTGTTAGAAGAATTTCCTTTGGTCAAATTTTAAAGAATAAATTTGCTAGCAATACTTTCTTTTAGTTTTCCATTGTCTGAGAGTGCACTTATTTCCCTTTAATTCCCGAAGGATAATATCACCAGATACAAAGTTTGAAATGGGCAGTTTTGTTTTGTTTTTTTCATTTCAGTACTTGAAGAATATTATGTTACTTCCTCTGGCATCTGTGGTTTCAGATGAGAAATTCACTATCATTTAAATTGGTGTTCCCCCACGTGTGATTTGTCATTTCTCTCTGGTTGCTGTCAAGATTTTTCCTAGGCCTTTAGTTTTCAAATTATAACTTGGTGTCATGCCTGGTATTAAGTTAACCCCCAGTTAGGGAGTTAAACATGAATAAGATTCAGTCCTTACCATTTAGGAGCTCGTAATCTGGTAGAAATGAGGGGAGATAGGCACAGAAAAAATGATGGACACACTGTGCATTCTAGCAGATATGAGCCAAGTGCTGTAGGACCATCAGGAAAGAAGCAAGGATCTGCTTCTTTGAAGATAATTTGAGGTCTTTGAAGAAAGGGAGGATTGATTTTGAATGAAAGGCAGGAAAAGATAATCTAGACAGAGGAATAATGATATATTCAGCTATCCATCCATCCATCCAACTACCCATCCATCCTTCCAGCTGAACATCGAGGAATTACATGCAGGAAGTATGTTAAGTATTGCAGGTACAGTGGCAAGTAAAATACAGTGTCACCACAATCTCAAAGTTCCTTACATGGAATATGGCAGGCGACAATGGTCAAGGACAGCCAAGTTTTGAAAGTTGGAAGAATGTGATAGTTATTTACCTATCCTTCTGAGAAAGAACAAAAAGTTCTAGTCTTTCTGAAGGGACAGTGTTATATACAGTTTCAAGAACCATCAAATTTTAAATTGAGCTTTGAATTATTTCTGCTATTTTCCCCTCGATGATAATATCTCCCCAGGAATGTGGGTGAATTGCATTTAAATGGGGTGGGTTGGTCCCTACTTTCCAATGTCAGTTGGCTGCCTGAATGTCTCTGATGATGTGCCACTCACCTGTCAGGATCTGACATGGAAGTCTTGATGCTTGACTGGGTATTTGATTTATGCTACATGCCCATTTTCCACACATACCCCATCTTTGATCTCTTTTTTATCTCTACCTTGATTTTCTCTCATTTCTTGCAGATGATTCAGTTCTAAGGCTTGTCCACTTAGATACATGTCTATCTAGTCTCCAATCTTCTATCTGGCTTATATTGATTTGTCTTATCCAATAGAGATTTAGAGCTCTGAGGTCCTTGAGCCTCATTCTGACCAAAAGGGCCATTGTCCCATTGACATTGAGCCTCATTTTGACTCCATGGGACATAATCACACTGACTGATCTTGAGCGTTATTCTGATCTAAACAGCAGTCACTCGGACCTAGCTACCTTTTATTAAGTTCCTATTTCAATCTCCTAACTGTATTCTGGTTAATTCTCATCACATCTCTATCAGGTATATGTTATTTTATGTTACAGATTTAAAATCTGATTCTCAGAGACCTAGATCACTTGTCAATGCTGAATAGCTACTAAAGAGCAAAGGAGTGATTTGAACTCAGGTGTCTCCTCTCCTGAGTCAGTGTTCTTCCCTCTACGTTTTTCTTGAATGAGTGAGACACGTCCCCCTGCTGCATTGGCCGTCTTGCCATGCTTCACGCTCTTCTATTCCCCTGCATCAATGAAACAGACAAATCTGACTCATCATTTGCTCCCTTCTGAAAATTAAGCTGATTTTATTCTTTTTGAGTAACATGCTCTCAAAGCTGGACATCTGGCTACTGTATAAAATGATGATCACCACTCAGCAGAACAACAAGGGAGCCATTTGGCTTTTATTCGTTTCCTAATCCAAAGCTTTGCTTGAATATTAATTCTATCATGGCTTCTCTGATGCTCGATTAAGTAAGTGTACTAAAGATGAAAAACATGCTGAAAATATGCTGACTAATGCAGCTCTAAGTCATTAAGGGCGCCCGAGTGCTCTCTGGTCACTGGTTATCTCTCACAGCATGTGAGAATGAATAGGCCTGTGGAGAATGAATTCATCGCCATTTCCATGCTTGCTTCCTTCCAGCTAAACTGTTATGAGTTCTCTAAAGCTGAGACTTGCCTGAATTCTGAGAAACCTTCACCAGAGAGGCAGGAAAATAAAGGAACTGAGCCTAATTCCCACTGTGTCACCAAAGCCTGTCAAGTGTTACTACAAGTGTTCATATAAGGCACCTTGTTGGAGGAAACCAGAGAGGGAGTTGATGTCAGCTACCAGATGGTAATAGTGGCAGACACACCACGCTGTTTATGGGGGCTTCTAAACACAGAGGGAGCAAGCACATATATTTTCCCAAAGGGCACCTAGAATTTTAAGGTATGTGCATTGTAGTTTAAAGCTTCTGTTGCTCAGGGAGAAGTAGTTAAATGAAGGGTTATCATGTTTGAATTGTGCTACAAAAATATTAATAAGTAAGTTCATTAACTCTATGAGAATAAGGAAAAGTGTTGACTAAGGTTTTTACGATGTGGAATTTTTTTTTTTTTTTTTAATTTTGGGACTTTGCCTCTTTAGTTTCAACTGCATGAAAAATGACACACAATATAGGAATATGTGAAAGCGAATTTAAAACCCAGCATGTATTTCGAATAGCAGCTATAACTTCTGCACTTGATTTCAAGGAAATTACACGCCTCATATTACTACCCTTATAAAGCCCAGTGGGAAACTCTCCGGCCTGTTGCCAATGAGAAGGTCAGCTACCTGGTTTCTGGCAAGGGCCTCTAGACAGAGCTCTGGCCCCTCCTCCTGTCTGCCCAGTCCACCCCGGCTTGGCAGGGACAGCTCTAGAATGCCTACAGAGGAGTGGAGCCGGGGTGCACTCTGGTGGGAAGGGGAGGTTAGAGGATCTACTTCTAAGCTGCATTTGCAAACAGGCATGTGGTTATTACTAG
Organism: Mirounga angustirostris; assembly: GCF_029215605.1. NCBI lineage: Eukaryota > Metazoa > Chordata > Mammalia > Carnivora > Phocidae > Mirounga > Mirounga angustirostris. Next base: position 44,568,001 of record NW_026991720.1, read on the forward strand.
ACTATATGTTCATTTGGTTTTAGATTGGTGATGCACACAGTGTGGAGACTAAGTCAACAAGCTCTGGACTCTGCCAGTGTTTCCAGAAAAACTTTTCTCATATTCCCACCACAATCCAGGAAATTGAAATGATACCAATTGCCTTTGAGGTCAATTTCAAACATCTACAACTAAAATTGATCTGCTTCTGTATTACCTCTCCAACCTGGTCACCCATTACTGACTACAGGATTTCCTTGCTCTTCCCCACACACATTCTTGTCTTGAGCATATAACATTCTAGGAAAGAAAGCACAAGATGTGAAATCAGAGAAAACTGGGCTTAGATTCTATCCTGTCTTAGTTACACTCTGGGTGAGAACAGGCAATTTAGTTTTCGAGACCTGAGTCTCTTAGCTGTAAAGTGGAGGCAGTAATATAGGGTTGTGATCAGTATTAAGAGAGAGAATACCACAAATGTGTCTGATATGCTTGGCTTATAGCAGTCACCTAACAATTACTCATCCTCTTCCCTTTCCTTTGCTTCATCTTTTATTCTCATATTCCCATTAATAGTAAAACTAAGTTTAATTTGTTAAATAAGAATCTTTGGATCAACTTAGACAAAAGCTGTATCTGGAGGTTCAGTAGAACTTTGAAAATCATGTGTGAGAACATCTATAAATTAGAGCTCAAAGTGTATTCATTAAAATTGAAGGTGGGGAGAGACTTCTGCTGCCAGATAGGATATAGAAAGTTGCAAGGTCTTAACAATGAGAACAAACAAGATAAACCAAAAAAATCATCTTTTTTTTTTTTTAACCCATCAGAGTCAAGGAGGCAAAGAAAGCTAAATGAGCTGAAAATCAGAGAAAGTGATAAATCCTTCCTAGGAGAAAATAGAGGAATGGCCGCCTTTACCACAGTGGAAGGGAGAAGAGAAAGAAGAATTCACTGCAGGTGAAAAGAAATCGTAATGACTGGGTATGAGCTGGGGGGTGAATTAGAATCCTGAAAAGCCCTGGCCAGAGAGCACTACACTTTCCCAAGGGTTTGCCCTGAGTGCAAGGGGACTGGTAGTGTGTTGTGGGCTGGGGCGAAGCAGGAAGGCTGGAGGAAAGCAAAGATATTCTCCTTGAGACTTTCGGCACCTTCTCCAAGTTAAATGTAGTGATCCACTCCACTGAAAGCTGCATTTGGGGCAGGAGAGTGAAGGGAATTTTCCTTGAGGCACCCGGGCCCTCACTTAGTACAAGGTAGGAACCCACAGAATGCAAGGAGCAGAGCAGGAGAACCAAGAGAAATCACTCCAGTGCACTTCAGGCCATCACCAAGTATACTTCAGAGACTGTGAAAGGCTAGAATTGGGGCAGCAGGATAGAGAGAGATCTTATAGAAAAGCACAAAAGCAGAAGGATGAAAGGCAAAGAGAAGTCCCCAATGATTCAAAAAGCTGAGAGCTGAGCTGCTGAGCAGAGAGAGCTCTCCTACGGTGCTGAAGGGGAGCAGGTGGATAGTGAATCTTAAAGAGATCTTGAAGTCACTAATGCATCGAGCACAAGTCCTGGTGAAGAAAAGGTCCTTATACTACCCTGAAAATATCTGGAGTCAGTGGTGAATGAAAGCTGTAACAAAGCCCCAGCCCAGCTTAACCTCAGATTAGATTTATTTAGCCGTCCATGCTACTGCATAACAGAAGAATAAGTGTGCTCTTTCCTTGGGGCAAATATATATTTTTAAGGATTTTATTTATTTATTTATTTATTTATTTATTTATTTATTTATTTAAGAGAGAGAGAGAGAGAGAGAGCGAGCAAGAGAGCACAAGCAGGGGGAGCTGCAGAGGGAAAGGGAGAACCAGGCTCCCCGCTAAGCAGGGAGCCCGATGTGGGGCTTGATCCCAGGACCTTGGGAATACAACCTGAGCCAAAGGCAAATGCTTAATTGACTGAGCCACCCAGGCGCCCCTTTCCTTGGGACAAATATTACTTACGTCAGTCTCTACTGTTCTTTTTACACATGATATTTGGCATATAATAAAAAAATGTGAGGCATGCAAAAAAGCAAGAAAATATGACCCATGGAAATAGTAAACATGGGAATAAACATAAAATACCTTTATTTTTTCCATTTCTTTCTTTTTTTGAGAGAGAGAGAGAAAGTCTGAGCACAGTGGGAGGGGCAAAAGGAGAGGGAGAGAGAGAATCTCAAGCAGACTCTGTGCCTTCCACCCCCAGCATGGAGCCCAAAGTGGGGCTCGATCTCACAACCCTGAGATCATGACCTGACCGGAAATCAAGAGTCTGATGCTTAACTGACTGAGCCACCCAGGCGCCCATATTTTTCTCATTTCTTAATTTTTAAAGTGACAATTGGATACTGAAAACATAAAGAATAACAATTTATTGTTGAGATTATATCATATAGAAGTAAAATGTCTGACTATATGCTAACAAAGGTTGAAGGGGAGGTGATAGGAAGAATAGTGTTGTAAGGTTCTTACATTATATGTAAAATGACATAATATAATTTGAAAGTAGATTGTAATATATTAAAGTTGCATCTTATAAGCCATAGAGCAACACCTTCAAAAAACAAGTTGGTGTGTCTAATAAATTGAGAGCAGTGATAAAATGGAATCCCAAGAAATAATTAATTCGAAAAAAGGCAGGAATTGAGGGAAAGTGGAACAAAGAGCAGAGAGGCTACTTAGCAAATATTAAGATTATAGAATTAATATGGACAATATTTGTAGTTAGAATAAATGTGAATGAAATGAACACTCAAAAGGCAGAGATTGCCCAACTGCATAAAAAAAAAAGTTCAAACTATATATGGCTTATAAGACACAGACTTTAAATATAGACACAAGTAGAATAAGAACAAAAAATTGGGGAAAATATGTCAGACAAAGAGTAAGCTTAAGAAAGCTCAAATAAAAAAAAAAGAAAGCTCAAATTAGAATATTAATATCAGACAAAGTAGACTTGAGGACAAGAAGCACTATCAGAGATAAAGAGGGACATTTCATAATGACAAAAGGTCAATTAATCAAGAAAACACATAAGTCATAAGTGTGTAGGTATCTTGTAATAGGGTTTAGTGAAACAAGAAGTAAAAGGAAAATAGAGAAATCCATAACTATAGTTAGAGATTTTAACAATATAGTTAGAGATTTAACCCTCTCTCAGTAACTGATAGTACATGTAGAAAAACAATAGGTAGCAATTCAGAAGATTTGAATACACTATCAACTAAATTAAATTAACTGACATTTTAAAACATTCCACTCAACAACACATTCTTTTAAAGGGCATATGGGACATTACCAGTATAGACTATATGCTGGACCATAAATACACACACACACACCCTTAATTTCTAAAGATTGAAATAACACAGAATATATTTTCTGGCCACAGTGGAATGAAATTAGAAATAAAGAACCCAAAATATTTGGATAAAAATCAAAGACAACTATTTTGAACTAATGATAAAAATATATCAATATTTGTAGAGGGTCATTTAAGCAATGCTTAGAGGACACAAATTTTACCAAATGGATGCAAGAAAAAAACCTAGAAAACCTGAATAGCCCTTCATCTATAAGGAAATTTAATTCATAATTAAAATCTTGCACAAAAAAACCCTGCCAGTCCAGATGGCTTCACTGCTAAATTTACCAACATTGAAGATGGAAATAATACAGAGTGTACATAAAATCTTTCAGAAAATAGAAAGAAGGGAACACTTCCCAAAACATTTCATAAGGCCAGTGTAATTTTCATACAAAAACTAGGTAAGGACATTACAAGAAAAGAAAACTATCAACCAATATAGCAGCCAGGAACATGTTCATGGATTGGATGACTTAGTATTGTTAAGAAGCCTGTTTTCCCCTGATTATTATCTAAAGATTCAATGCAATTCCCATTCAAAATCCTAAAGTTTGAATGACCAGAACAATCTTGAAAAAGAACAAAGTTGGAGGACTTACACTACTTGATTTTATTTATTTTTATTTTTATTTTTTTAAAGCTTTATTTATTTATTTATTTAACCTTTTTTTTTAAGATTTATTTATTTATTAATTTATTTATTTGAGACAGAGAGAATGAGAGAGAGAGAGAGCACATGAGAGGGGGGAGGGTCAGAGGGAGAAGCAGACTCCCCGCTGAGCAGGTAGCCCGATGCCGGACTCGATCCCGGGACTCCAGGATCATGACCTGAGCCGAAGGCAGTTGCTTAACCAACTGAGCCACCCAGGCGCCCAAAGCTTTATTTATTTGAGAGAGAGAGAAAGAGAGAGTGAGAGAACAGGGCAGGGAAGGGGCAGAGGGAGAGAGAGTCTCAACTCTGCCCTGAGCTAGGAGCCCGACGCAGGGCTCAATCTCAGGACCATGGGATTACGACCCTGAGATCACAACCTGGGCCGAAACCAAGAGTTACACTTAGCTGACTGTGTCACCCAGGCACCCCTTGATTTTAAGACTTACTATAAAGCTACTATAATCAAGGCAGTGTTCTATTGGTGTAGACTGATGTTACTTAACCTTAGCACTACTGACATTTTGGGCTAGATAATTCTTTGTTGTGGGCATTGTCCTATACACCGTAGAATGTTAAGCAGCATCTCCAGCCACTATTTACTAGATGTCAGTAGCCGACCCCTCTCTGAATTGTTAGAAAGACTAAATTTATCCACACACCATCCACAAATGCCTCCCTCCCTCTGTCCCTCTAGGGGTGGAGCAAAGTTACCCTGGTTGAGAACCACTGGCATAGAGATAGTAGAGAGAGAAAAATTGACTGATGAAAACGATCAGACAGATACACACTTAGATCACCAATTGATTTTTGACAAGGTGGCCAAAGCAGTTCAATGAGAAAAGACTTTTCAACAAATTTTCAGTCACATCACTCATAAAAGACCCAAAGCAGAAACAGCCGAATGGCTACCAACAGGAAAATGGATAAAGAAATTTTGGCACACTCACACTGTGGAATGCTACACTACAGTAAAAAGGAGTAAACAACTATTACGCCAAACAATATAAATGAACCTGAAAACGTTTTGTTGGGCAAAGAATCCAGCTAACACAGTGTATGATTATATTTTATATGAAATTCAAGAATCTGATTTTATGATAAAAAATCAGAAAGTTGCTTATGGTAGGAAGGTTGCTAACTGAACATAGGAAACATTCTGGGAGTGATGTAAATATTCTATATCTTATTTTGGAAAAGATTCCTAGAAGTGACATGATTGTATCAAAGGAAAAATACATATGACTCTATGCTCTACATTACAGTTTCTCCCCCCAAGGTTTTATTTAAATTCCAGTTAGTTAATATACAGTGTAATATTAGTTTTAGGTGTCAAAATCAGTGATTCATCACTTACATACCAATACCCCGTGCTCATCACAAGTGGCCTCCTTAATACCCATCACCTATTTAACCCATCCCCCTGTTCATCTCTCCGCCAATAACCCGCAGTTTGTTCTCCATAGTTAAGAGTCTATTTCTTGGTTTGTCTCTCTTTCCCCCGCCATGTTCATTTATTTTGTATCTTAGATTCCACATGTGAGAGAAATCATATGGTAATGGTATCTTGTGTTTCTCTGACTGATTTATTTCGAATAGCATAATACCCTCTAGCTCCATCCATGTTGCAAATGGCAAGATTTCATTCTTCTTTATGGCTGAGTAATATTCCATATTATATATATATACACACACACACACACACACACATACACAACCCCACCCCACATTGTCTTTATTCATTTATCAGTGGATGGACGTTTGGGCTCTTTTCATAATTTGGCTAGTGTTGATAATGCTGTTAGAAATATCAGGGTGCATATATCCCTTCGGATCTGTATTTTTGTATCCTTTGGGTAAATACCTAGCAGTGCAATTCCTGGGTCATAGGGTAGTTCTATTTTTAACTTTTTGAAGAACCTCTTACTGTTTTCCAGAGTAGCTGTACCAGTTTGCATTCCCACCAACAGGTGTTGATGAGGATGTGGAAAAAGGAGAACCCTCCATATTACACATTTATGGTCACACTGGTGCTGTTAAAAGAAGTGTCTGTTTTCTCATAACCAATTAACAGAATTGCTGTCAGATTTACGGATTTTTGTCAAAATGGCATCTCAACATATTCCTAATTTCTTTCATTTGAGTGAAATTGAATATTCTTTTATATAGTTAAGAGACATTTGCATTTCTTTTTTTTTTTTTAAAGATTTTATTTATTTATTTGAGAGAGAGAATGAGAGAGAGAGAGAGAGCACATGAGAGGGGGGAGGGTCAGAGGGAGAAGCAGACTCCCTGCTGAGCAGGGAGTCCGATGTGGGACTCGATCCCGGGACTCCAGGATCATGACCTGAGCCGAAGGTAGTCGCTCAACCAACTGAGCCACCCAGGCGCCTGAGACATTTGCATTTCTATCCTGTGAACAATCCATTCATACTTCTGATGACACTTTCCTCAGTAGCTCTTATGTTAGGATTATTTCGTCTTTATCTACAGTAGAAGTTGCAAATATTTTTTCCAAGCTTGCCATTTATTTTTAAATTAAATTAAATGTAGAAATTTTAAAAAAATTATGTAGTCAAATATATCAATGTTTTCCTTATTGCTTCTGGAATTTATATCATAGGAAAGATTTCTCCACTTCCAGATCATAGAGTCATTCCCCAATTTAAAAAAAATATTTTTATGGTTTTGTTTTTTGACATTTAAGTATCTGATTCATTTAGAAACTGGGCTATCCTAAAAGAAATGGATCCAATTTCATCTTTTCCACTTATTTATTGTATCCTTTCACCCTTCACCCTTTTTTTATTGTCAGGCTTCAGAGTTTGCATTGGATATGTCTTTTTTTTTTTAAAGATTTTATTTATTTATTTGAGAGAGAGAGAATGAGAGAGAGCACGTGAGAGTGGGGAGGGTCAGAGGGAGAAGCAGACTCCCTGCCGAGCAGGGAGCCCGATGCGGGACTCGATCCAGGGACTCCAGGATCATGACCTGAGCCGAAGGCAGTTGCTTAACCAACTGAGCCACCCAGGGGCCCCGGATGTATCTTTGACTCTGGTTCACCCACCATTTTTCTCTGACCACTGTTGACAGCCCTCGGCTCAGCTGCACGGGCGGATCTCTTGCTTTTTGCCATGGGCTTTCCTGTCGCTGCCGTGTGGAGCATCTGCAGGAGCCTGCTCAGACATTCTGGCACGTGTGCAAACCTGAAAGCATTGTGGTACTAACAAGGCATTCATATCTTCTGGGGCAACTCTGGGAGATGGGAAACAGGGGTGAAATATTCTCTTCCATGTCTCAGGCAGTCGATTCTGAGATACATTCATTGTACGTGGTTCTCCAGATGGGTACCTGGTCACTTGCTTTGTTGTAGATGTTGTCAGTGGATTTTGACTTTGCTATTCTATTGCCATGTCTTGTCTTTTTTTTAATGGGTAATTTAGTAAGATTCAGAAACTGTACTTCCACTGCTGACATTTTCCCATAGTTTTTCTTTATAAATTTAGCATATGTTTTTATCACCAATACATTCTTTTTGCATACTCATGGAGCCTATGTAAGTACAATTATATTGTTGGTATTCTGCTGCAATTTGCTTTTTTTTTTTTTTAAAAGCTTTTTCAGATCCACTTGTGATGTATATATTTGATGAAAGAGCCGAGAAGTAGAGGATGCCAGAGCAAGCCAGCTATTAGCAACAACACAAAGACCCTCCACCACTAGGGCGGGAAGGACATAGGGGAGAGTCTACTCTGAGCTCTCCGTGGGCTTGCCTGAAGCAGAAGGCAGCCTAAAGCAGCAGGTATGTGGCCTTGGCCTCATTGCCACCTTCTAAATCTCATGTCAGTGCACCTAATTGATTAAACCTAATTCGTATCCTGTTCCTTAGCTACTGGGAGTTTGAGAATTTTTTTTTAAATAAGATTTCTGCAGAGTAGGGATACACATCAGAGGAAAGTGGAAATGGATTCTGAGCATCAGTCAATTACATCTTCAAAAACTTGTACAGTCTTGCCTTCCCACCTAAGTCCTGGTATTATGCTGTCGGGAAGGAATCTTATTTTATTTTTCCACATGGATAACCAATTGTCCAAGTACCATTTCTTGAAAAAGCTTTCCTCCTCTACTGATCTGCAATGCTATTTCCATCATTAGTGAAGTTTCTGTGTACATGTGGTTTGTTTCTGGTTTCTCCATTCTGTTCTATTGGTCAGTTTTTCTATCTCTGTACCAACAGTGCACTGTATTGATTAATATATCTTATATATTTTTTGATATCTAGCAGTATTCCCTGATCTTGATCCTTTTCAGAAGTGTTTTAGCTCTTCTTTGGGCTTTTGCCTTTCTTTTCTCTTTTCTAACATTGTATTATTTACATTTCCAAACATATAAGAAGTTGAAAGCATTTTACAGGGAATATACATATACCTATTATCCCAATTTATCCAGATTTTATCAACATTTTATTATACTTGCCTTATCATATAGCTATCCATCTATTTATCCTTTTATCCCTTGATCAACACATATTACTTTTGATGCATTTCAAAGTATGTTGTAGATAATATCAGGCAAAACTGATGTATGATGGGAAAAAAATCAGAACAATGGTTGTCTCTGTAGGATAGGGCAGGGCTCACTGGGAAAGAACATGAGGAAGTTTTGAGATGATTTTGGTGTTCATTATCTTGATAATAGTTTGAGTTGCACTTTTTGTCAAAAGTCATTGAATGATGTAGTTAAGATTTGTGCATTTCAAATATGTTTAAAGGACAAAAACTGTAAACACATAATAAACTCTTAATCAATGGGATGCACCCTCCTACCTCAGCAATTAGTTCTGGATTTCCTTTTAACTGCTCACAATGATGTGTACTCCCTGCCCTTAACCCACATTGGGCTCTTAAAGCTTAGACTTCAGTTACGAATTCACATGCAGATATTATAATCTCATCAAACTGAAACTATTGTGGGAATCCACTCATGGGCAATCGATGGGTTTGTTAATAAGTGATATTGAGGCAACTGCCTATCAGTTGGATAAAAGGAAAACTAGTTTTTACCACCCGCCTTACACTAACATAAATTCCAAATATATTAAAAATAAAAAATAGTCCAAGTATTAAAGAAAATACAGGTAAATGCTTTATAATTTTGAATGTGAAAAATCCTTTCAACCTAACTAAAGCGGAGGCTATGAAAATGAGTAGTTTATATAAAATTTAAAAACTGATACAACATAAACACACTTCAACAAATTCAGAACTCAGAATCAATTTGCAACACATAAGTCAAGGAATGAATCTCCTTACCTATAAAAAGTTCTTACATATCAAGAGAAAGAGATATCTTTCCCCTCTTAAAGGACTGAATATACAGACGGACAATGGCTAGACCACATATAAAAAAAGAACTGTGATCTACAATTTCTGCAGCAATCAGCCTCAAACGACCATGACTTGGTAATTACTGTTACTTTCCCTAATTTTTGCCCAGCTTCAACTCAGGGCCAACCAGACAAATCAAATATGTTCCCCAAACCAATCATATGGATAGCCCATTTGTAGCTGGTTCATTTCCAGGTTCACCATGCCAACAACTCCCACCCAGAGCCCACTTGAAGGCTTCCCTTTATTTCACTACAAAGCTTTTCCACTTGCCCGTCTGCCCTCGAGTCACTGCCAAACCCAAATGATGGTGGCCGACTCCCTTGTTATAGCAGGCTCTGAAGTGAATAGTCTTTGCTCGCTCTCATGTGAGTGCTCTTCATTTATTTCCGCACTCCCAAACATGTACAAAGAATGTGAGTAGGCTATTAAAAGCCAAAAGAGAAAAAATAGAAAGAAGAAAAGAAAAAAGAGTCAAAAGTATATATGTTTGATTTCACTACTATTCAGATAAATGCAAACCGAACTCACATATCAGACTGATAAAGTTGAATGATATGGACTTATCATGAAGAGACTATGGAGGAAGGATCATTGTTGGTGAGTTTATGTGGGATATTTTGTAGAAGGGAATACTTTGGCCACATGTATGTAAAGCTTTAAAAATGTTCAGATTTTGGTCCCGAAATTCCACTTTTATTAATTTAATCTGCCAAAACTCTGTCCTATGTATAAAGATATCTATTTCATTGTTATTAAGAAGGAAATAGGAGAAGCAAGCTATATATCAACATAAAGAATTAGCAGTGTCATGAGCACGCTCTGAAGGTGCATACACGAGTTGTATCTTTCTACAACGTCAGCTTTATTCAGTCATAAAGCAAGGTTAACATAATTATAAAGCAGGTTCAGGATCCCAAACTCAATGACATTTCACCATGTGATTAACTTGGCTTCTTACACAGAACACAAGACAAGTCACACAGCAAACAAGATAACATGGGGGGCAGGAAGTTAAGGAACCAAACATGAAGTCAGTCTGTGGGCCAGCAATTGAGTAAGGCCTTGGTCTGGTCTGGGTCAGCTCTCGGCACTTACTGCTTCTGACGTTCAAGCAGTGAAGGATCTCAGTTCTAGTTAGAGATCCATCGGGCAGAACCTTCTGCAGCAGCTGCTTTTTGAAGTGGTCAGACAGAGAGGGGTCAGTGTCTGAAGAGTCTGACAGTTTGCTGCCCCCAATCCTCCCAGTCTTGGGCCCCTGCAGACCTCCTCTGCTTCTGCTGATTGTCAATTCTGGGCTGTCGTCAGCTGGTGCTGGTCTTGGTGATATCTGGTAGCTACAGTACCCTTAACAGCTTGTATCATTGCTGACATTGGCCCCTGCTTGACAAGGGTGACTCCATTTTGCTCTCTACAAGCAGTATTGGAAAATAATTTGTAATTGCAATGTGCATGTTTACAATTGTGTGATTTTTTGAAAGATCACACATGTACTTTCACTTCTTGGTAAAGTGTATCTTCCTCCCCCTTACCGCTCAGGTTTTTTGTTTTTTTTTTTACATTAACACTTGGCCATGAGTCTGAGGCTTTTTGTCCCAGGAGAGGGGACTGATAATGCCTAGAACAAAAAAGTCATAGCTCAGCTTTGAACATTTTAAAGTCCCTATCAAGATAAAAGTAAAAACAGGGCTTTAGGAAAGAAAAGAAAAATATTAATTTTCTAGATAATTCTCAAACTGGATTTTCACAAATTGAGCATCAATCCTTGGAGCATGAAAGAGTGGAGGTTATGATAAGAATATTCCTATTACACATCATGTACAAAATCCCTTGTGGGGCTAGGGGTGGAAGAAGCTAGGAGAGAAATAAGAGGGGGAAATGAATTCAGTTTTAGTGTGGTTTTGTGCCCCACTTCTGGTGTCCTTTTGGGTCCCTGTTAGATCTCTGGGATTCCCTGACAGAGGTTTGGGAATCTCAGAGCTCAGGAGACTTACAGCTTGCTTCCCATTTGAGCTTCTGGTTGACCATCTAAGTGTCTGTCCATGGCTATATCTTTGTATGTCCCATGGCTATGTGGAGTGGGCAAGACAGCAACCTGGTATGGTAGACTTAGGTGGACAGAGGGTCTGAGACAGAGTCCCATGATTCCCTTCAGCCCAGGCATGATGTTGAAGACAGCCAGATATTTCCAGTGTGCCCCAGTTCACTGATGGGAGGTGGGTGGTGTAGAGTGGGGAACACATAGCAGGTTCAGAGCGAGTATCATCATGGCACAAGGGAACGAGTGACCAGTGAGGTACCATGGGACTTCGTGACAGACGTGGTAAGACAGTCTCATAGCAGCTCATGGACAGGGCCTGGGCCTGAAGTTCTCAAGTTTCTTGAGAGTCTACTTTAAAGCATAGTTTGATTTCTCTAGAACACAAGCAATAAAACAAAAGTTATCAGTTAGAGAGATTAAGGCAAAACAAAGTTCACAGGGAGATGTGCAGGATCATAAAAGAGAGAAACTGGAGGAAAATTGCACTGAAGCAGGGGCAGATTTAGAATTGATAAACAGGCTCTAAAATGGTTACAATCACCAATACATGGGTGTGGCTTGATCTTATGGAGGAGGGGACATGTGGTATAGGAAGGTTTGGAGCTGGCTGAAACCCAAGGTGTCAAATCACTCATCATTTCAAGGTTGATTGGCTCTTGACATAGAAATTTCTGGGTCAACTGGAGAGATACCTTGGGACCTGTCCCAGGATGGGAGGAGGGCTGGAGGAGTCCCAGGTGAGAGTCAGACATTCCAAGGTTGAGCATAGTATTCGGCGGAGCAAACCTTCTCTATGAGATAAATTGAAGAACTCGAAAGGCAGGGCAGGGCGGGGGGCTGGAGAAAAGAAGGGGCATTTTGTGCTCTTTTATTTTTAAATTATATTTGATAATCAACATGTCTGTAGGCAGCAATTTAGCCATTGGGAAAGTGCCCACTGAAAATTGTGTTGAATAGCAGACCACGAATCTCATTACATGAATAATGGTCTAACAAAGCCTGCCTATTCTTTGCCACCCACTTGAGCTTGCGCAGTGCAAATAACACCTTAGGCAAGAAGAGGAATCTATTGCAAATGCTGTTTTTCTACAGATGCCTTATTGTTCCTTTTCCAAATATAACCCTGAAGACTGTAGTTTGTTTGTGATGTAGGAAAATCATTTGGCTGCTGTGAGCTAGGAAATTGGTGTGGAAAGAGTTGTCATAGACACATGAAGTGGCCTATGTTTTACTTTGACAGTGCTATTTGGAATGAAAAGCAGGTTTTGATACTAAATTGGGATAATACCATTTTTTATAAGGACTAATTATATAAAAGTAGTCTAAATTTTTCATTATTAATAGATTGTTCTCCTGTGACCAGTGACATACAACTTGTTAGAGGTACTAAGGTTAACAGAGGGTCAAATATTTTGGCTAGTGTCTTTTTCTGGGATAACTTATGAGAACTGTTCTGCTAAATATAAAGTGACCTTGTTTTTTGTTTATGATAAAAGAAGAGACAAGCAGAAAAGAATAGATAAGGGAAAAAAAAGGAAAGAAAAGAAAAAATAAATCTACTACATTTGAGTTTTGCCCAAACTGCCATAATTTGAGTCTCTTTTTATGTGCTTATTTGCCATCCATATGTTATTTTACCTGAGGTATTTTACTTGAGGCAGTGCCCTTGGCTGGCCTCCCTGCTTCTCTTTATGCTCCCTGAGTCAATCACCTGCAAGGTAGCCAGACTCCCCGTAATATGCCTCACATCCTGTGGCTATCCTACTTCAAACCCTCAGATGGCTTCTCATTACATTCTGAGTAAAATCCAAGCTTCCCACCCTGGCTTAATAGACCCTATCTGACCTAGTCTCTACTCATTTCTCCTTCCCCAACTAGCTCCAACCTTACTTTCTCTCTGTTCCTTAAATAAGCCAAATTTATTCCCAGCTCAGGTGGCTTGCTTGCTGTCTCCTCCCTGGAAACATTCTGCCTCAGGTGTCTGCATAATTGCCTTATTATTTTTTGACACTTGCCTGGGGTATAATTTACATATGATACAAGTGAACAATTTAATGGATTTTAATATATTTACAAAATTGTGCGACCATCACCCATAATCTCATTTCAGGATATTTTCATCACCTCCAAAAGAAATCTTGTACCCATTAACAGTCACCTCCATTCCCTGCCCCCTTCTCCAGCCCTAGACAACTGATAATCTAAGTTCTGCCTCTATAGATTTGATTATCCTGGACTTTTTACATAAATGGGATCATAAAGTATATGGTCTTTCCTGGCTGGCTTCTCTCACTTAGTATGTGTTGCGGTTCGCCCATCTTGCGGTACACATTAGTAGTACTTCGGTTTTTTTATTGCTGAAGAGTATCCCCTTGTATGGGTATACCATATTTTGTCTATCCATTCATCAGTGGATAAAAGTTTGTGCTGTTTTTACTTTTTGGCTCTTATGAACAGTGCTTCTATGAACATTCATGCACAAGTTTTTGTGTGGGCGTATGTTTTCATTTTCTTGGGTAGACAGAAGTGGAACTGCTGGGTCAAATGGTAATCCTGGGTTTAGCATTTTGAGCAATTGTTTTCTTTTTAAAATATGAATCTTATGATTCATATTATAAAATATGAATCATATTTTTAATTATTTATTTTTTATTTAAAAATTTTTTTGATGTAGCATTCTATAGTGGCTGCATTATTTTCCATTTCCACCAGCAATTTAAGAGGGCTCCGATTTCTTTACATCCTTGCCAACATTTGCTATCTGATTGGTTTTATTCCATTATTCTGGTCTGCACCCCAGTGACGGAGCTAGTCCATCTTGGTGACCAGTACAGTTAACTTCTACAGTCACCATCATGTGCTTTATGTGTTGATTACTTAAAAGCACTTATTTGAAATGTTACTGTTTTTGTTCACTTGTCTATAGTCTATTTGTACCCTGACTTTACCCATTAGAATGTAAACCACATAAAAAAAGATGTTGTCTATTTTGTTTTGTGTGTTTGAGACTCTGCAATGGTGCCTGGCATATAATATGTACTGAGTAGCTATTTAATGAATAGACCAGTAAAGTAAGTAAAATAACTAAAATAAGTTAGTAAAGTAACATACGATTATCAAAGCAAGTTTGGGAGAATTTCCTTGAAATATACATTGACAGGGGACAGAGACTCTGCCTTTGGTATAATCTGTGGAATTTACTGAGGGTTGTTTCAGAAGTGTGTGTTTAATGTTACAAGAGATTGCTACACTGTTCTCAAAACAGCTTTAGCAGTGCATTCCCACCAGAAACATAGCTCCACATCCTTGCAGGTACTTGGTCTTGTCAATTTATTATCAGTATCACTGTTACGGTTATTGACATCATTCTAGTAGGTGTGTTCTGGTAGGTCATTGTGTTGTTGTTTTTAATTTGCCTTTTTAAATGACTAATAATTTGAGTCTCTTTTCATGCACTTATTTGCCATCCATATATTATCTTACTTGAGGTATTTGTTTGAATCTTATGGGTTTGTTTGTTTTTTCCAACTGGGCTGTTTGTTTTCTTATTATTGAGTCATGGCAGTGCTTTACATATTCTGAATGCCAGTTCTTTATTAGATATGTATTTTCTAAGTATTTTCTCCCCATCTACGGCATGTCTTCATTTCCTTTGTTCTTTTTAAAATTTATTTTTATTTTTTCAATTTCTTTTTAGTTGGACACTGGTATTATTCTAACAATCAACTTTATTTTTTAGAAATATTTTCAATTTTCAGAAAAATTGTGAAGATGGTACAGAAAGTTCCTTCCTATGTGTCTGAACCCAGTTTCCTCTATTATTAACTGTTTCTGTTAGCAGGGTACATTTCTTACAACTAATGAACCAATGTTGATATATTATTATGAACCAAAGCCTATACTTTATTCAGAAGTCTACATTTTTATTTGCTTAGTGTTTACCTAATGTTCTTTTTCTGTTCCTGGGTCCCATTCAGTATAGCACATTATAGTTGGTCCTCATCTTTTGATAGGCTCCTCTTGGCTGTGACAGTTTCTCAGAGTTTCTTTGTTTTGATGTCTTTGAAAACAAACAAACAGTTTTGAAAAATACTGGTCAGATATTTTATAGAATCCCCTTGAACTGGCATTTTTCTGATGTCTTCCTCGTGATTGGGCTGGAGTTATGTGTTCTCAGAAGGAAGACCACAGAAGTAAAGTGTCACTTTCATGATATCATTTAAGGATATATATCACCTGGGTCACCTGGCTGAGGCAGTATGTGTCAGGTTTTTCTACATAAAGTTATTTCTTTTTCCTCTTTTCTGTACTGTGTTGAAGGGTTTAAATGTGCACAGCCCACAAATGCACATGAGGGAGTTATAGTCCACCTCCTTGAGGATGGAGGGTCTACATAAATTATCTGAAATCCTTCTGCATGGGAGAGTTATCTCTTCTTTCCATTTACTTATTCATTCTAATCATTTATATTGATTTGAACTTGTGGATATTTATTTTATAATTTGAGTTATAATCAAGATGACTTTATTTATTTTGTTGCTCAGATTGTTCTATCTTTTGCCACTGAGAACTTTTTCAATTGATCTTGTGTCCCTTTGATACTTCCCCATGCAATCAGATTGTTTTTGAACACTTTCTTACTTTCTGGCATAACAAGATGCTCCAGGCTAATCTTGTCTATTTCCTGCCCCAGTCCTAGAATCAGCCATTTCTGTAAGCAGTCCTATTTTCTTTCATTGGAGAATGATGTTAGGATCTAAGGTCTACATGCTTGGTGTGATTGTTGCTATTAGAATGCTTCTAAGTCCTTTCAGCTGATTAGGCACGAAGATATGTATATTTGCATCTACATTTATAAGGGATATTGATTGGATTGATTGGTAGTTTTTCTCTTGGAATATCTTTTCTAAATTTTTGAAATCAGGTTATAAAATCAAAACACAAAAATTAATAGCCTTCTTATAAAAAAAAAAAACCCACCCAAATGATTTTCCTTCCAAGCTCTGTCATAAGACAGACAAGGTGAGAGGTTGTCTCGCTTCGAATTTTGAGTTACTTGTTTGCCCTGTGATCTCAGCTCTCTGAGAGGCTTACAAAAATTATAATTTTTTTTTTTTAAGATTTTTATTTATTTATTTATTTAACAGAGATAGAGAGAGAGCACAAGTAGGCAGAGCGGCAGACAGAGGGAGAGGGAGAAGCAGGCTCTCCGCCGAGCAGGGAGCCCGATGCGGGGCTCAATCCCAGGATTTTTTTTTTTTTTTTTTTTTTTTTTTACAAAAATTATAATTTTTATCTGGCTTTCCTCACTGTTAAGGTTGTTAAGATTCAGTTTTGTTTTTTGGGTTTTTTGTTTTTTTTTTTTTGCATTCTAGGAAGAAGGGAATCTCTCAAAAATTAATCCCTAATGTAGCTAGTTTTGTATTTAAACATTTCATGGGGAAATGAGTCACAATCCAGGCAAAAAGTTCACATTCCCACTCTCTATTCTTATTCATGAGACTAGAGCAGAGGTCTGAATGTTTTGGGAAACTCCAGAATACAGGACCAGTCTGCATGATGCAGACTAGAGCAGAAGGTGGATCCTGGGGAGACATCAACATCTGTAGGTAAGGGATGTAATTTCTTGAAAAAATTAGTGGGAGTTTTCATGGAGAAGTTTTGAGAAAGTGTGAGGCACAAGTCAAATCCTGAGGACAGGTGAGCAGGGATACCACCTGGTAGGTATCCAGTGAAGAGAGACCTCCTAAGAAGTCCTTAACTTGTGAGATGCTTCTCCTTCAAATTAGGAGAAAAGTCAAATTTGGCATACATGCTTAAAATTATTTCCCTATAAATATAATTCCTTTGAGATTACTTATACCAATAGTTCTCAACCCCATGTATACATTAAAATTACTCAGAGTATTTTTATAAAATGCCAATCCTTGGGTCCCATCCTAGACCAATTATATAAAAATGTCTGGGTGTTTTTTTCTAAGCAATGGGAGCTTTGTGAAGATTTCAGATTATCTTAATGGAGTCATATTTGAGAATCACTATATGTTTGACTAGATGTTTTACTATTATCTGAAAAACCCATATAGGCATGAGGTCCTAAAACCTGTACATTCTGCTTTGAAGAAGGACCTTGGGAGAGAGTGGCTTTACAATAAGGGGGATTCAGATAGCAAGTTCCATGTGCTAGAGAAGCAAGTGGGGGCCTAGAGTGGAGAAAAAAATCTTTGAGATAGATTATGTAATATGGAGTTAGGTTTGTTACCTGCAACCAAGAGGAATCTCCTCTAATTTAAAAGGAGATGTAACCCTGAAGGAAGAGTTAGGATACTGTCACTTGGGTTGCTTTCACTTTATTAAAGACTTGCCATGTGTCCTAATATTTTTTTCTCAACTTCTCCACTGTCTGGTGAAAATGATGATCCCAGACTCAGAAACCTTGCTGTGGATGGGGAGGTTTTGAAATATCTAAGCAAAGAGGTAACATAGACAGATTATTAACTGTATGTGTTTTCCTCCCCAAACTAAAAATTCCTTGGTGGATTAGATTGTGCCTTACTCATGTACATACAATATCAATTAGTGAAGGTATATGATTAGTTAATTAATTTTCCTGTCCATTTACTCATCAAATTCTTTTATGAACTTATGTATCAGGCAGTGGTTTAGGTCTGCGGATAAAGTATGGAAAGGTGACAGACAAGTTTCTTCCCCATGAAGCTTACATTCTAGTAAGGGAGACAGTCACTGAACAAATAAATGAAGTGTTAAAAATCCATATAGTAAATGTTATGAAGAAAAGTAGATTAAATGTATAGAGAATATACAGAGATATGTACAGGAAGAAACCCTATTTTGGATAGGGCTATTAAGGGAAGACTTTCTGAAAGGCATCTGAAGGTCCAAATGAGAAAGTACCACCTATATGAATGTCTAGGGAAAGTGGAATAGCAAATGCAAAGAGAAAACAGCAAGGGAATTCCCCCTGAAGTAAGAATGGCCTTAATTTGTTCAGGAATTGGCAAGACGATCCATGAAATTGGATCATAGTGAGAAAGAGAGAGAGTGACATGAAATGAAGTCATAGAGGTATGCGGGACTGGGTCATGTAGAGCATTGTAGATCTCGGTAAGGAGTTGGGATTTAATTATAAATATACTGAAAAGCCATTGGGGATTCCTGTGCAGGGGAGCAAAGCACCTGATTTGTTTTTAAAGGACTACTCTGGCTGTTGGGTGGCAAGTAAATAACTTAAAGAAAGAATGAAATATATTACAACACTCTATTATGAGCATAAATGTCTTGGTTAGGTGAAGTAGATTGAGTGTTCCAAAACACAGGATGGAAAAATATTCCATTCAGCCATATCTCTGGGATACCATCATGATCTAAAAGGACTCAATTAATCTCTTTGAAGGGAAAAGTTCCTTTGAGACACAATTCCTGTTGGATGATGTCCCATGCTGTTGGCAAGAGTCTATAAAACACCCTTCCTCCAAACCATCTCAGACATGGCAATCCAGGAGGACTCAGGCACTGCATCTTAATTGCTGTCATCATAAACAGTTGCATCTGGTTGCTGGAGTGCCAGACACAAGAGTCTGTGTTCCATACCTATGGTAACTGGAACATCATTTTCTATTATGTTCTATTTTGTTCTGACAGACAAATGATTAATTAGCACAATCAGCATCTCTCCTTGAAAATGGCCATGGATCAGTGTGTTCCTCTCCATCATGTAATTGAATCAGAGCCCACACACCTGTTTCCACTTCCTTTAAACAAACACCTGCCCAATAACCAACACAAAGCAATATGAAATCTCAACCTGCCTTGTGCATAAGTACATCTTTCAACTTGACCTAATCAATGCTGAAAGCTGTGAAAACATGGGTCTCAGAGAAGACTGCTGCCTGATCCTCATGTGTAATCAGAGTGTCTGCAGCTCTGGCCCCGTTCAGGCTGCGTGACAGAGCTAGCCATGGCTATATTGCAGGATGATTCAGAGTTTGGCTCTGGGGTCAGAGCAGCCTAGGATCAAACTTGGTTTTCCTGTTGTGTGACATTGAGCAATTCATTTAACCCCCGTAAGTCTCTGTTTCCTCATCTATAAACTGGGATAATGGTATTTATGACAAATGTTTGTTGTTTTTCTACATGTAAATCATGCATATAATAGTCTTAACACAGTATTTAGCACATAGTAAGCAAGTGTTAGCATTATTTACTATAATAAAAGAATATGAAGAACAATTAGATTGGCAAATTTTAGTTCCAGTTAAGATGGAGTAAATGCATGCCACCCTATCTTTTCCACTGATTACAACCCAAAGTCCTGAACACAATACATGAAACACCATCTGAGGACTCTGAAGAGTATATAATAGCAAGTAAACTGGGGAGGAGACCAAAAAACTCAAAGAACAGCACCTATGGAGAAGAGTCTCTGCTTCTTCTTTCCTTCCGTATTTCTTGGCATAGATTCCAGGGAAGCCTGAATCTTGAAACTGTGCAGTAAGTGCTAATAGAAAATGCTGCAAGAAAAATCCTCTCACTTGGGCCAGAAAGCTGGGAAAGGAGCCCCCAGGAAAGAGAGATCGTTATCTCTTCAAGCCCTACTTGGGATGTGTCCGAGTAATGAAGTGGCATTCCCATGGCAGTGGCAAGAGCAACAGCGGTGGAGGTGGTATAGGGGTAGCAGATACAGCAGACTCTTCCTCTTGCTACTTTGCTCTGAGTTAGACCTAGTTTCTGGAAGTGCTATGCTAAACCATGCTAAAGCCATGGTTTTCCAGGCAGAGCCATGAAAAGGAGCTCCTAGGAGTCAGAGAATGTGGTGGCTTCACAGAAAAGAGATAGTTGGAGAAAGGGATCCTTTAAATCTGTGTATAAAGTCTTGGGCTCATCATGAGTTGTGCATGCATAGAACTTGATCATAAGCAACATAGCAAACACTTCAAGAACTGAATCATAGTGTAGACCACTACCCAGGTTTTAGATTGAGCCCTGAATGGTGCATGCACAGGGTAGGCCAGATACTACAGAAAGATTGTGAATACTAAATTGATACTGGAGCCACAGTGTGCAAGTGGGTAGGGACTGTGCTCTGAACCTAGCTAGGTTGGTTGCCTACTACAGCAAACAAATAAACAAAACAAAACAAAAAAACCACTCCCCAGAAAATTTTTAATCCAAAGTTAAACCCAGAGCCCAGAGTTTTATAGCATAATATGAAAATGTCTGGGATACAATCCAAAATTACTCGACATACAAAGAATCAGTAAAATGTTAACAACCTTCAAGGGAAAAAGTAATCAACAAGCACAAATTCCAAGATGACCCAAATGTGGGAATTATTGGACAAAGATTTTAAAGAACCTCTTATAATGATGTACATGAAGTAAGGGTGAGCACTCTTGAAAATGGAAAGATAGAAATTCTCAGCCAGGAAACAGAAGGGATATCAAGAACCAAATGGAAATTTTGAATGGATAGATACTATAACAGAAATAGACAGTCCACTGTCGGACCACAAAAGCAGAATGGAGAGGGGAAAGAAAAGAATCAATATACTTGACAGTAGATCAATAAAAATTATCCAATCTGGAAAACATAGAAGAAAAAAAAGTTTGATAAAATACGCACAGAGACTCAAAGAACAGCGGGACAGTATCAGAGCTTCTTATTTTGGTATTATTGTAACCCTGGAAGGTGAGGAGAAAGAAATGGTGCAGAAATTTATTTGAAGAGATAATGGCTGAAAATTTTCCAGATTTGATAAAGGAGCATATATTTGCAGATGCAAGAAGTTCGGCAAACTTCAGGTAAGATAAACTTGAAGAAAGCCATGCTCTGACTCATCATAATCAAAGAACAGAAACTAAAACAAAGCAAAAATCTTGAAAAGGCCAGATGAAAACAACACATAAGGAATCAGTGATTCAAATGAGGGAAGCTTTCTCATCAGAAACCATGAAAGCAAAGCAAGAAAAACAGAAAAGGAAATAGTGGAATAACATTGTAAAGTGTTGTAAGAAAAATACTGTCAATGCAGATTTCCATGCCCACTAAAAATATCACTCAGGAATTTAGTTCTGAGATCAGGTCCAGTATTTTATTTTATTTTTTAAAGATTTTATTTATTTATTTGACAGAGAGAGAGAGATCACAAGTAGACAGAATGGCAGGCAGAGGGAGATGGAGAAGCAGGCTTCCTGCTGAACAGAGAGCTTGATGTGGGGCTCGATCCCAGGATCCTGGGATCATGACCTGAGCTGAAGGCAGTCGCTTAACCGACTGAGCCACCCAGACGCCCAGGTCCAGTATTTTAAAATATGTTGATTTTTTCACCAAATGCCCTTATGTTCTGGTTACAGTTCTCTGTATAAGCAATTCCAGAAAGATAAGGACTCAATCTCTCTCTTCAAGAAACTTACTCTAAAGTCTGGGGGAAGGTGGAAATGTGAGCAATTAAGTGCCATGTAGACTTCAGAATTAAGGTTGGAGTCCATATATGGTACTCTGGAGACCCAAAGGACAACATAGCTGTCTCTTTATTCAGGTAAAAAGAGGGAACCAGGTGTAGTTTTAACAGGCGATTATGTTGAATATTCAAAGATATGTCTCAATGCTGGGCACCTATTGTGTTTCTTAAATCTTATAAACTACACATGTAAAATAGTCCCTAATACCTTAAGATTTAAAAAAGAAAAACATAGATATCCTGTGACTCTGGTACTTTGTCATCAACAAATAAGCAATTATTGAAGGATAACAGGAATAAAAAAAGTGTAGGTACAATTTAAGAATTGTTTTCATTCACTTACATTTTCCTGGTGAAGCACTGAGTTCTTGGGAGTACCCAAAGAGAAAAGTCTTCAGTGTGATTCTAATAAGAAATCATCTTTGATGTGGAAGGCTCTTCCTTTACTTAACTGGGGGCGGATTCAGAAGGGCACATCCCATACTAAGCTTCTGGTCTACTAATGTTTTAAAATTAGACTATTAGAGGGGGCAGAGCAAGATGGCAGAGGAGTAGGAGACCTGGATTTCGTCTCCTCTCGGGAATTCAGCTGGATAGGGATCAAACCATTCTGAACACCTACAAACTCAACAGGAGATTGAAGAAAAGAAGAGCAACAACTCTCTGAACAGAAAAGCGACCACTTTCTGGAAGGTAGGACGTGCGGAGAAGTGAATCCGAGGCGATATTCGGGAGGATAGACGGCGGGGGAGGGGCCTCCATCAGCCGCTTCTGGCAGGTGATAGAGCCGTGGAGCACAAAATCGGAACTTTTAAAAGTCTGCTCCGCCGAGGGACGTCACTCTGGTGGCTAAGCGGGGGGTGGAACCCTCCGGGACAGTGTGGTCTCAGGACCCTCGGGGTCACAGAAAGACCGGGGGTGCCTGAGTGAGGCAGAGCTCCCAGGTAATGGAGCGGGGAAGCCGGCTGCAGAGGCGGAGCCCAGGCGCGGGCTCTCAGCTCGGGGTCGCCATAAACCGTGATCCGCGGCACAGTCGGGCCCCTGCTCCTCCAGCAGGGACCCAACAAGCGGCAGATCCGGGGAGATTCACCTTCCTCCCCCGGGAGGAGCCGGGCGGGAGTGCACCGCAGGGATCGGCTGGGTTTGGAGACTCCACCCGGGGTCGGGGGCCAGAGAGAGAAACGCACGGTCACAGGCCGGGTGAGCACACAGTGCGGCCGGAGACCGGGGATCCAGGAGTGACTGACGGCTTTTCTCTGGGGGCGCACTGAGAAGCGGGGCCCCGAGTACTCGGCTCCTCCGGGGCGGAGATTGGGAGGCTGCCATTTTCACTCTCCGCCTCCAAAGCTGTACGAAAAGCTCGTAGGGAACAAAAGCCCCGGAGAGCAAACCCGAGCAGATTACTTAGCCGGGAGGGGGCGAGGGCGGGGCAATTCCGCCTCCGGCAGAGACATTTGGAAACCACGGCAACAGGCCCCTCCCCAGAAGATCAGCGAGAACAGCCAGCCAAGATCAAGTTTACCGATCAATGAGAACGGCAGAACTCCAGCGCCAGGGGACTACTGCACATAGAATTCATGGCTTTTTTACCATGATTCTTTAGTCTTTTAAAGTTAATTTTTTTAACTGTCTTTTTGTCTTTTTATTTCTTTTTGAATTTTTCTTTTTCCCTTTTTCAACCAACATCTTATCAATCCCTTTTTTTTAAAAAAAAATTTTTTTATTTTTCATTTTTAGAGTCATATTCTATCCCTTCATAGTAGTTACCCATATTTTTGGCTTATATATATAAGTTATTCTCTCTTTAAAATTTTGAGATAGTTTCTTCTAACAGATTAAAATATACCCTAAATCTCTAGTATATGGTGTTTTCTATTCCCCTGCCTGATCACATCCTCTCCCTTTTTTTTTCTTTTTCTTTTTTCTTTTTAAAATCCTCCTCTTTCTTTTTTCAAACAACTTCTTATCAATTCCTTTTATAAAATTTTTTATAATTTCCATTTTTACAGTCATATTCCATCCCTTCATCATATCAACCCTTATTTGTGTACATATATAAGTTTTTCTTTCTTTAAAATTTTGGGAGGCCCTTTCTTCTAAAAGACCAAAATACACCCCAAATCTAGTGTGTGGCACTGATCTATATACCAACCTGATCATATTTGATCACATTCTGGTTTTTTTTTTTTTTGTTGTTGTTGTTTTGTTTTGTTTGTTTTTGTTTTTATCTTTATCTTTATCTTTTTCTTTTTTTTCTTTCTCTTTTTTCTCTCTTTCCCTTTCTTATCCCACTGCTTCAGGTCTTTTCTAATTTGTTTAGAGTATATTTTCTGGGGACGTTGTTACTCTGCTAGCATTTTGTTCTCTCATTAATCTATTCTCCTCTGCACAAAATGACAAGACGGAAAAAATCACCTCAACAAAAAGAACAAGAGGTAGTACCGACTGCCAGGGACCTACTCAATACGGACATTAGTATGATGTCAGATCTAGAGTTCAGAATCATCACTTTAAAGATACTAGCTGGGCTTGAAAAAAATATGGAAGTTATTAGAGAAACCCTTTCTGGAGAAGTAAAAGAGCTAAAATCCAACCAAGTAGAAATCAAAAAGGCTATTAATGAGGTGCAATCAAAAATGGGGGCGCTAAGTGCTAGAATAAATGAGGCAGAAGAGAGAATCAGTAATATAGAAGATGAAATGATGGAAAATAAAGAAGCTGAGAAAAAGAGAGATAAACAACTACTGGATCACGAGGGCAGAATTCGAGAGATAAGTGATACCATAAGACGAAACAACATTAGAATAATTGGGATCCCAGAAGAAGAAGAAAGAGAGAGAGGGGCAGAAGGTATAATGGAGCAAATTATAGCAGAGAACTTCCCTAATTTGGAGAAGGAAACAGGCATCAAAATCCAGGAAGCACAGAGAACCCCTCTCAAAATCAATAAAAATAGGTCAACTCCCCAACATCTAATAGTAAAACTTATGAGTCTCATAGACAAAGAGAAAATCCTGAAAGCAGCTCAGGAGAAGAGATATGTAACCTACAAGGGTAGAAACATTAGATTGGCAACAGACCTATCCACAGAGACCTGGCAGGCCAGAAAGTACTGGCAGGATATATTCAGAGCACTAAATGAGAAAAATATGCAGCCAAGAATACTCTATCCAGCTAGGCTGTCATTGAAAATTGAAGGAGAGATAAAAAGCTTCCAGGACAGACAAAAACTAAAGGAATTTGCAAACACAAAACCAGCCCCACAAGAAATCTTGAAAGGGGTCCTCTAAGCAAAGAAAGACCCTAAAAGCAACACAGACCAGAAAGGAACACAGACAATATACAGTAACAGTCACCTTACAGGCAATACAATGGCACTAAATTCCTATCTTTCAATAGTTACCCTGAATGTAAATGGGCTCAATGCCCCAATCAAAAGACACAGGCTAACAGACTGGATTAAAAAACAAGACCCATCGATATGCTGTCTGCAAGAGACTCATTTTAGACCCAAAGACACCCCCAGATTGAAAGTGAGGGGGTGGAAAACCATTTACCATGCTAATGGACACCAAAAGAAAGCTGGGGTGGCAATCCTTATATCAGACAAATTAGATTTTAAACCAAAGACTGTAATAAGAGATGAGGAAGGACATTATATCCTACTTAAAGGGTCTATCCAACAAGAAGATCTAACAATTGTAAATATCTATGCCCCTAACATGGGAGCAGCCAATTATATAAGGGAATTAATAACAAAAGCAAAGAAACACATCGACAACAATACAATAATAGTGGGGGACGTTAACACCCCCCTCACTGAAATGGACAGTTCGTCTAAGCAAAAGATCAACAAGGAAATAAAGACTTGAAATGGACTTCACAGACATATTCAGAACATTCCACCCCAAAGCAACGGAATACACATTCTTCTCTAGTGCCCATGGAACATTCTCCAGAATCGATCACATCCTAGGTCATAAATCAGGTCTCAACCGGTACCAAAAGATTGGGATCATTCCCTGCCTATTTTCAGACCACAATGCTTTGAAACTAGAACTCAATCACAAGAGGAAAGTCGGAAAGAACTCAAATACATGGAGGCTAAAGAGCATCCTACTGAAGAATGAATGGGTCAACCAGGAAATTAAAGAATTAAAAAAATACATGGAAACCAATGAAAATGAAAACACAACTGTTCAAAATCTTTGGGATGCAGCAAAGGCAGTCCTAAGAGGAAAGTATATAGCAATCCAAGCCTTTCTCAAGAAACAAGAAAGGTCTCAAGTACACAACCTAACCCTACACCTAAAGGAGCTGGAGAAGGAACAGCAAATGAAGCCTAAACCCAGCAGGAGAAGAGAAATCATAAAGATCAGAGCAGAAATCAATGATATAGAAACTAAAAGAACAGTAGAACAGATCAACGAAACTAGGAGCTGGTTCTTTGAAAGAATTAACAAGATGGATAAACCCCTGGCCAGACTTATCAAAAAGAGAAGAGAAAGGACCCAAATCAACAAAATCATGAATGAAAGAGGAGAGATCACAACCAACACCAAAGAAATACAAACAATTATAAGAACATATTATGAGCAACTCTATGCCAGCAAATTAGATAACCTGGAAGAGATGGATGCATTCCTAGAGATGTATCAACTACCAAAACTGAACCAGGATGAAATAGAAAACCTGAACAGACCTATAACCACTAAGGAAATTGAAGCAGTCATCAAAAATCTCCCAAAAAACAAAAGCCCAGGGCCAGATGGCTTCCCAGGGGAATTCTACCAAACATTTCAAGAAGAATTAATACCTATTCTTCTGAAACTGTTCCAAAAAATAGAAATGGAAGGAAAACTTCCAAACTCATTTTATGAGGCCAGCATTACCTTGATCCCAAAACCAGACAAAGACCCCATCAAAAAGGAGAATTACAGACCAATATCCCTGATGAACATGGATGCAAAAATTCTCACCAAAATACTAGCCAATAGGATCCAACAGTACATTAAAAGGATTATTCACCATGACCAAGTGGGATTTATCCCTGGGCTGCAAGGTTGGTTCAACATCCGCAAATCAATCAATGTGATACAATACATTAACAAAAGAAAGAACAAGAATCATATGATCCTCTCAATAGATGCAGAAAAAGCATTTGACAAAGTACAGCATCCTTTCTTGATCAAAACTCTTCAGAGTATAGGGATCGAGGGTACATACCTCAATATCATAAAAGCCATCTATGAAAAACCTACAGCGAATATCATTCTCAATGGGGAAAAACGGAGAGCTTTCCCCCTAAGGTCAGGAACG
The DNA here is from genome assembly GCF_029215605.1 of Mirounga angustirostris. Lineage (NCBI taxonomy): Eukaryota > Metazoa > Chordata > Mammalia > Carnivora > Phocidae > Mirounga > Mirounga angustirostris. Next base: position 44,595,254 of record NW_026991720.1, read on the forward strand.
CGGCAGGGATGTCCACTATCACCACTGCTATTCAACATAGTATTGGAAGTCCTAGCCACAGCAATCAGACAACAAAAAGAAATCAAAGGCATCCAAATTGGCAAAGAAGAAGTCAAACTCTCACTCTTTGCAGATGATATGATACTTTATGTGGAAAACCCAAAAGACTCCACCCCAAAACTGCTAGAACTCATACAGGAATTCAGTAAAGTGGCAGGATATAAAATCAATGCACAGAAGTCAGTGGCATTCCTATACACCAACAACAAGACAGAAGAAAGAGAAATGAAGGAGTCGATCCCATTTACAATTGCACCCAAAACCATAAGATACCTAGGAATAAATCTAACCAAAGAGATGAAGGATCTGTACTCAGAAAACTATAAAATACTCATGAAAGAAATTGAGGAAGGCACAAAGAAATGGAAAAACGTTCCATGCTCATGGATTGGAAGAACAAATATTGTGAAGATGTCAATGCTACCTAGAGCAATCTACACATTCAATGCAATCCCCATCAAAATACCATCCACTTTTTTCAAAGAAATGGAACAAATCATCCTAAAATTTGTATGGAACCAGAAAAGACCCCGCATAGCCAGAGGAATGTTGAAAAAGAAAAGCAAAGCCGGCGGCATCACAATTCCGGACTTCCAGCTCTATTACAAAGCTGTCATCATCAAGACAGCATGGTACTGGCACAAAAACAGACACATAGATCAATGGAACAGAATAGAGAGCCCAGAAATGGACCCTCAACTCTATGGTCAACTAATCTTCGACAAAGCAGGAAAGAATGTCCAATGGAAAAAAGACAGTCTCTTCAACAAATGGTGTTGGGAAAATTGGATAGCCGCATGCAGAAGAATGAAACTGGACCATTTCCTTACACCACACACAAAAATAGACTCCAAATGGTTGAAAGACCTCAATGTGAGACAGGAGTCCATCAAAATCCTAAAGGAGAACACAGGCAGCAACCTCTTTGACCTCAGCCGAAGCAACTTCTTCCTAGAAACATCGCCAAAGGCAAGGGAAGCAAGGGCAAAAATGAACTATTGGGACTTCATCAAGATAAAAAGCTTTTGCAAAGCAAAGGAAACAGTCAACAAAACCAAAAGACAACCGACAGAATGGGAGAAGATATTTGCAAATGGCACATCAGATAAAGGGCTAGTATCCAAAATCTATAAAGAACTCATCAAACTCAACAGCCAAAGAACAAAGAATCCAATCAAGAAATGGGCAGAAGACATGAACAGACATTTTTCCAAAGAAGACATCCAAATGGCCAACAGACACATGAAAAAGTGCTCAATATCGCTCAGCATCAGGGAAATCCAAATCAAAACCTCAATGAGATACCACCTCACACCAGTCAGAATGGCTAAAATTAACAAGTCAGGAAACGACAGATGTTGGCGGGGATGCGGAGAAAGGGGAACCCTCCTACACTGTTGGTGGGAATGCAAGCTGGTGCAGCCACTCTGGAAAACTGTATGGAGGTTCCTCAAAAAGTTGAAAATAGAGCTACCATATGATCCAGCAATTGCACTACTGGGTATTTACCCCAAAGATACAAAAGTAGGGATCCGAAGGGGTACGTGCACCCCGATGTTTATAGCAGCAATGTCCACAATAGCCAAACTGTGGAAAGAGCCCAGATGTCCATCGACAGATGAATGGATAAAGAAGAAGTGGTATATATATACAATGGAATATTATGCAGCCATCAAAAGGAATGAGATCTTGCCATTTGCAACGACGTGGATGGAACTGGAGGGTATTATGTTGAGTGAAATAAGTCAAACAGAGAAAGACATGTATCATATGATCTCACTGATATGAGGAATTCTTAATCGCAGGAAACAAACTGAGTGTTGTTGGAGTGGGGGCTGGGGTGGGAGGGTTGGGGTTACTGAGTGATAGACATTGGGGAGGGTATGTGCTCTGGTAAGCGCTGTGAATTGTGCAAGACTGTTGAATCTCAGATCTGTACCTCTGAAACAAATAATGCAATATATGTTAAGGAAAAAAAAAAGAAGAAGGTAGCGGGAGGGGAAGAATGAAGCGGGGGAAATCGGAGGGGTAGACGAACCATGAGAGACGATGGACTCTGAAAATCCAACAGGGTTCTAGAGGGGAGGGGGGTGGGAGGATGGGTTAGCCTGGTGGTGGGTATTGAGGAGGGCACGTTCTGCATGGAGCACTGGGTGTTATGCACAAACAATGAATCATGGAACACTTCATCTAAAACTAATGATGTAATGTATGGGGATTAACATAAGAATAAAAAAAAATAATAATAATAGACTATTAGAGACTGAGTTTGGGTAGAGAAAGGTGCCATGAGTTTGGGTAGAGAAAGGTGACATCCATATTTTGGCTTCTGCTTGTATTCTCTCAATTTCAAAAAAGGCAATTTGACATCATTTTTAATAACCCATAACCCCTCAAATTATGTCTGTTCTTTGTTGTTTTAATTACCATTTGAAATTAGATACGCAACCAACCAACCCACAATAAAACACTCTGAAGCTTTTCTTCTCAAAGGGAAAGTACTTTCAATCTTTAAACTCTGCACAAATGTCCCATTTTATTTGACCAGTGTTATACCACAGAAACTGATTACTTTCTCAACAAAGAAAAAACAGTTTAATAGACCAGATTTTCATGTCATTAGGAAGTCTTCTGACCTTTTTTTTTTTTTTTCCTCAACAGAATTATTTCCTTTTGAAGACAAAATAACTCTGGTCCTGCAGACAAAAATCCACATATAAGGGAATATCTGTTAAACAAAATTTAATGGGGGAGGGGAAGAATGAAGCGGGGGAAATAGGAGGGGTAGACGAACCATGAGAGACGATGGACTCTGAAAAACAAACAGGGTTCTAGAGGGGAGGGGGGTGGGAGGATGGGTTAGCCTGGTGGTGGGTATTGAGGAGGGCACATTCTGCATGGAGCACTGGGTGTTATGCACAAACAATGAATCATGGAACGCTTCATCTAAAACTAATGTTGTAATGTATGGGGATTAACATAAGAATAAAAAAATGAAAAAAAAAATTTAATGGGACACTTTTCTGGGAAATGTTTATCTGTGGACAAAAAAAGTATATTTTCTTAGACAAATCTACACGGCCTATACATATGCTGTGGTTCAAAGCAGTCTTCAAGGTTTTATCTTTTTGTCTCCATTATGCAACCTGGGTCTTCACTTATGCATAACAAAACCAAGGAAAATATGTGACTTGAGTTCCCAATATTGTTTCTCAAGTCAGTCTTCTCTATTCAAAGCTTTGGCTTTGAATACAGAGATGGAGTCTGGATAGAATGAAATTAATACAGGGAAGCGACCCTCGTCCTTTGATATAGAAGAGGTTAAATTGTTCCCTTGCCAATTTCTAAATTTGAAAATAAACAGGTAATATGGTTTTACTTTTTCCTTCTTTTTCATTGAAATGAAATGACTCTGACCCTGAATTGGGTTTCAGAATTAAAGAGTTTGCTCTTTAAAGGAAAGGAAATTTGTCTTAATTGTTCACTTTCTAGAATGTTTGTGCTGTGTCCTAGTGTCGAAACAACTATGTACATTTAGAAGACTACTTACATTTCCATAATTTTTGTAATTGACTATTTTATACAGACATTTCTGGCAAGAGAAGGAAGGTGTTAAATTGAGGAAACAAATAATCCTTACCCTGACCTACCTGGTCAAATATGTATATTTAATCTGGTTTGTCAAAGGAAGGAAAACAGAACAAAGTCGTCTGTTTACTACCATGAAGATGAAATGTAGGAACTGATGAGCAAGGTAGAATTCAATGCTATAAAAATAGAAATAAAGTCCACATGTCATTTTTTCTTTCTCTTGTCTCCCAGTTTTGTTATTCAGTGATTGTCAATGAATTGTGAAAGACTTCTTTAGCTGAGAGGGGTGGTATAGAAAGAAAAATGGGAAATAAAAGAGAGTCCTTAGAAAACAACAGGAACAGTTGAATTGTAAGGTAGCTTCTTCATCTAGAACAACAACCCTCAATTTTAACTGCATATGGGAATCATCTGGGGAACTTTTAAAATTTGTAGGTCCCTGGATCCCATCCCTGGGGATTCTTGTTTAATTGATCTGGCTTCAAAGTCAGTATTTTATAAAACTCCCCAGTGAGTCTAAAGAGTTTTCAGGATAGAGAACCACTGGGGACACACTAACAGTTAATCCATAGATCACCAGGTGGGCTGGGCTTCTAGAGGTCTCATGTCTACGGGAAGAAGGATATGCACTACAGAAGATGGTATTTGGAAGTAGCATTGGCAATCAAGCCTTCATGGGTTGAAGACAGCAAAGTTCTGTGTGGGATGGGCAGCCCTCTACATCTTGCTTCCCCTTTTGTGCTCTTTGTTGGAGAGTTTGGAGAATAAACAAGGAAATGCCATGAGATGTTTAGCAATCCTTGGGGATTCCATATGCTACCCTTCATCTGAAGGCAATAGGTCTCCTTTTCCTTCTCCATCATATCTGAAGTCATCTGCAGAAACCATGGCAAACTTTTCAAAATCTACATTGGAGAACTGGAGATAAACAAGGGAGCCTGGAGTCTGACCCAGGGAAAGAGTAAAAAGTTTAAAAAGATTAGAAAGGAAAGCAATTTGGGGGTACAAATGCAATATATCAGAAGCCAAGTTGGGGATGGAAACTAAAACATGATGCAGGAACCAAAAGAGGGATGTGATCAAAGGAAATGAGGCAGCTGGAGATAAGGAGAGGGGCATAATAATTGCAAGGAACAGAGGTTGTTTGGTGCAACACTGCTCTGGGAAGGATGATCCTGTGACTTCTCTCTAATTCTCTGGGATAGCCTAAAAGGACTCCGTGGCTACTCACCCTAGGTCAGGGTAATATGACCCAAGTGATGTCCAAGGGAGACCACTTTGGCAGAGGCCAGTATAGCTCAGAGAGAAGGAAGCTAGAGGCAGTTAGGAAGCCCCTCTGTTGGGTTGTCACCCAGTAATAGGTTCTGAAGGGGCTTCTGGGAATGACATTGTGGCAGTACCCTCAGCAGTGATGTGATAATTGATTCTGAGGGAAGAGGATGAAGGAGGATGAGGAGATGATGTGAAATTGTGGCTCTGAGTCTACACGTCAAGGAGAACGGCAATGCCATGGACAGAAAGTATCAGGAAGAAGGATCCTGGCTCTCAGGCTCTGGCATACAGTCGGCCCCTGGACTTCCTCTCCCTCCACGCTCCCATCACTCATGTGCTCAGCAACTCTGTCTGGTTCTGTCTCAGGGCCTTTAAACTTTCCATTCCTTCTGCTTTCAAAGTTCTTTCCCCAGAATTTCACATGGCTTCCTCTTCCTCACCATTCAGGTCTAAGCCAAATAACCTCCTTTCAGCAAGGCCCTGCCTGTCACCCTCAGTAATGCCGTTCGATTTTCTTCCATACCACCCCCTACAGTGTTCCCACACTGTCTTCTCCATGGCATTTGTCAATGTTGAAATTATCTTGTTGGTTGTTCTTGTTTTCTTCGCTCCCCATCCAACTCTTTATGTGTCACAGCCGTCTCCAGCATTCGAGGATCTCCTGGCACATGGTAAGAGCTTCATCAGTGCTTCCAGGGGCCGACTGCCTCAGGTACTTCTGGGGCCTGGATTTTCTTTCCCTCATCTGTTGTCACTTCTCAACCAGGCCCTCCTGACATCTTGATCTCAATCAGACTCCCTTCTATGTTGTCTTTCATAAAACCGTGTGATTTCCTTCAAAGCTCTTTCACAGTTTTCAAATCCATATGTCTTTATGTGTCCACATTCTATCTCCCCCAGTAGACTCTAAGTTTCTGCAGGGCAAAGACTGTATATCATTTTTACCTAGATATCTATATATCTCTATCTCTATATCTATCTATCTATCTATCTATCTATCTATCTATCTATATCTATCTATTATCTATCTATTATCTATCTATCTATTATCTATCTATCTATCTATCTATCTATCTATCTATCTATCTATCTATCTATATCTTGGCTACCATGTATTCCCAGTGCCAGACACATAGTAGGTACTCACTTATTCTGTATTGAATAGATATTGAAATATTGAGATTCTCTTGGGTGGAACCACAGAGTAGAATATTTTTAAAAATAGCTGAAGAAGGGTTGATAAACACTTCTTGGGGGCAATTTAGATTTCCTTGTCTGGCCAGAATGTGCTCTTACACTTTGTAGGAAGGTCACCAAAACCACTCTGATTTAGAGGAAGACGTTCATACCCATTTCTCCAATAGGACAATTTGACAAAGGGGCTGGGCCTGACTCTGCCTCAGCTGGAGGAGACATCCTGGTGCTGCTCTCCAAGGTGGGTGGAGAGAAGGCAGCCAAATGGGTCACCCTTGAGCTGGGAGCCTGCTGGCCATCGTGGGGAGGAAAGGCAACCCCCGGCACCATGGCTGAGTGGACTTTATCACCTGAAGTCTAGCCATTCTTTTCTTCCGCCCAGTTACAGTCATGCAGGTTTGGATAGTGTTCAGGTTGTTCCTCTGTGAGAAGCTCAAGCTGCTAAAAGGAAAGTAAGAACAAAAAGAGTGGGCAACTTAGCATATTTGCACCAAACAGCTAAGCCAGACTTTTGGGAAAGGTACTCCTGGGTGGGGAATTCTCTAGAGGGGGCTCTGTGAGTTAGCAGCAGATTCTGGCAATGACTAAGCCATACTAGTTCAACAGTTGTGTTTCTTATTCTCATCGGGAAAATGGCTAATAATAATAATTATTATTAATATGTATCACTTATTTACAGGACAGGAGGAAAGATTGGCATAGGAATTAGACGACCTGAGTTCTAATCCTCAATTGCTACCAGCTAGCCACGTGGCCTTGAGCAAAGGCTTCACTTTTTTTATACTTAAAATGGAGGTGTTGGCCCATAATCCTAGAATCTGAACTGATTGCACTATCAGGTTTCTGATTTAATGCATCCCTCCGGCGGTCGGCAGGACAGAGTCCAGCTTCACAACCCACTGCCCCGTACCAATAGAATCTCGTCTTTGATTTGCTGAGCCCGGTCTCCTAAATGAAACTCCAGCTCTTCTATCTGCTGCCGCAGGGCCCAGCGGAGAGTCTGCAGCTGTTCGGCCTCCTCCCTGCAGGTAGAGAATAGAAATCGACCACATTTCCCATCACCTCCAAGCGCAGTCCTCCATCATCCCTCTCAAAATGTAGGTCAGGCCTCTGACATTTCTTACAAGGGAAAGTCACCTTCTTTATTTGTTATCAGTGGCAGACATGGTATATCACCAGGGCGGGTGTTCTTTCTTTTTTAAACAACTCTATTGCAGAATAATTTGCATACCATGGAGTTCACCTATTTTAACAGTCCAATGCAATGATTTTTAGTACATTTGCCAAGTTGTTTCACTCACCACCAGTCAGTTTGGGATCACTTCCCTCTGCCCAATAAAAACTCCTGTGTCCCTTTACAGTTAATCCTTATTCCCACCCCTCAGGCCCAGGCAACAGCTAATCGACTTCTGGGACATATGCTTTTCATCTATGTGAAAATAATGCAGATTTTCAAAACTCTAAGAACCCCCAATACTTACATTTGCATAAGTCCCATTCACATTAATGGAAGATATCCTGCTGGCTATCCCCATCTTCCCAGCTGACTGCCCATCTTCTGACCTCAAAAAGCCTTGGCCTTAAAGAGTGAGTGTTGCTATCTAGCAAATAGTTCTCACAGACCCCCACTGAGAAAGCAAGAACAAGAACAGGAAAGCAAAGGAAAAGGATTCATTTCTCATTAGTCCTCCTCCCTGGTGCTCATCTGTCCTGCCCTGATTACCTTTCCTTGCTCCAGGTGTGTGGGCTCTACTTACTTTTATGACTCTCTTCGATAATTACCTTTCCTCCTCTGACATGTCCCTGCAAAAGAGTGCCTGCTGTCCTGTAAGGTGCTGTTCAATTTCCTCCAGATGCTCCCGGAAACTCCGGCACACCATCTTCATCACTTCCATCTCGTGGACTGTGCACTGAGAACAATTAGAAAGAGCTGAAAAGGAAGTCCTTTTGGATTCACTGCAAGAGCTCACCACGGTGGAGCCTGCCTTCCCCCCTGGGGCTCCCTTGTCTGCAATGAAGCCCTGTCGCTAATGTGTGGGGAAGAATAAAGAGGAAAGCCCAGCCTTTGGCTTCTCCAGGCCAGGGCAGGCAATACTTGGCTGGGACGGGACGGTAGTTGGTTGTTGATTGGCTCTTGGAGACATTATGTCCCGGAGACAGGATGGCTGTCTGAAGAACTAGGTGATGTAGGGGTACAAGGACGCAGATAAAGGACAGCAGGAGGGAAAGGGCCTAAGTAAGGGTTTGTGCTTAGGAAAGTTGAGCCCTGTTAAATCTTGTTTAACTTGGGTTTTGAATACTGCCTCACTCTGAATCTCAATAACATTGAACACATCTGTCCTGATGGTATGTGTTTGATTAGAGAAAGTCTGCTTAGAATATTTTTTTTTATCAGTCTTAGCCCTGCTTAACTGCAATCCCTGATGGTGAAATCTGCAGGATCAGCTCCATGTGGCTAACAAGCTCATCCAGAGTAAGGCAGGCATCATTTAGGCATCCCACTATCTTCATGAACTGGAATCTAGAATTGAACTCTGTCTATGCTCCCCATCCTGCTCCTTATTGTTCCTGATGTGAACCATTCTTTAAATCTTACTTTCTCTGCATGACTGTGCTTCTGCCTATATATATCCTAATCTATATCTATATCTATATCTATATCTATATCTATATCTATATCGATATATATAGATATAGATATAGATATATATCTTCCTGCAGCCCCTAAGTTCAGTCCATTTGTTGGGAACCTGATGATTTGCTGAGTTCTTACTAGCTATCGCCCTTGTTTTCCAGCCCAGGTTGGATCATGCTTTGAATACATGCATGATCCAGGACCCCAGTATCTCCACCCATCTGACTTTAAGCGACATTAATGCTTGTTAGACCCTAATGCTTTCTCTACCAGGCGCATGGGTTTGCCTGCCCTCCCTGCCTCCCAGAGTAGCATGGCAGAGGCTGCTAGCTGCCTGCTAACTGTCTTTTCCCCCTTTATTCACATGAACAGACTTCTAATGTCTTAGGGCAACAATGTGTCTAACAAATGACATTTCCCAGCATCCCTTGTAGTAGGATGGCAATGAGATGGAAGTGGAGAGCATGGAGTGGGGCTTCTGGAAAGCTCTTTAAAGGAAACTGATTTTCATGGCAGTCTTCTTTCAACTTTCTTTTCTTACTTCCATGGAGACCAGTCTTACAGCTGTGTTAATTCCTCTTAGCCCTGTTTTTAGGAAGTCCCAGATTTCTTACTCTTCTCCTCCAAGCCCCATGGCCAAGATCCTGGCAGCTTCATGGCTACTTTTACTGGAATTGTCATAGTAGAAATACTTTCCTACAAGTGATGCTTTTATACTGAAAACTCCTCATCATTTTGCTCTGAGAGTTCGGTTTGATTCTGTCCCTTAATTTTTATATTTGAATAACATATTTTACATGGCAAAACTCTCTAATTACTTTTGCTTCAGTGTGAGTGCATTTGAACCAGTTAGAGGAGTATTTGAAGTGTTACTGATGTTGGCAATCGTGCTTGAAAGGTGACCACAGTTATGGCTCTTGAAACTAGAAAGGATGTTAGAGACCATGAAGTGTTCTTTTTATAGACAAGTGTTCTGACACAGAAGGGCAAACTGACTTGTCCAAGGTCAAAAAAGGGCAGATTTCAAGCCTGATTCATTTCTTTTCTTCTCAAGATCTAACTGAGTCACAGCAGTGTGGCTAGACACGGGGACAAGCTATTTGTCCCTTAGGACTGAGCTGGTTGAATGGTCCTAGTAGATTCCTACAGGCTGACCAAGTTCTAGGGATGGTCAGGCCAGGGGCATGGAGACATGGTGCTCAAGTAGGCTGAGCATTAGAAATATTAAAGTTTACGCTTCATCTAGTTATTTTGGGGTAACCCTTTGTGATTGGAAGGCACGCGGGGCTGGGATATAGGAGTAACTCCTGGCTGTTTGGTACCAGAGAAGGGAGTGAGGTGGAAGATTCTGAAACACTGCCATCTTCTGGTCATTTGGAAGTACTAACACTACATTTCAGCTCTAGAACAGGTATAGAATTAGTTTTCAGAGAAAAGGAAACCTTAGGCAAGGAAAAAAAAATAAGAGGCTGTTTCAAACTCTTTCTTCCGATGTAAGTGCTAGGTTATAACCCAGAATCAATTCAAGGTCTACTCAACTGACTCAAGCGCATTAAGACAAACTTTAGTAGTAAGAGCAAGAAACCACCAGAAAACATTGAAACTTCACTTTTGAGTTGGCTCATCTGACTTGTTAAGCTGTGTATGCTTTCTTTTTATTTAAAGCTAAATCATGAACATCATAGAAGAATTTTCTAATATCCAAACATCTAATTTCAGATGATCTTATTTTCTTTTCTGGAAAGTTTTTTTTAATTACTAAATTATTTTGAAGAATTCACATATACAAAAGAATGAATCATATCAACAAACCATGGTGTCCCACAAGACCACAGAAATAGCATTTACCAATTAGTCAAGTGAGTCTCTGCACTGTTACATACTGCTCTGTAAGGGGAGGAGGTGGGGAGGTTTTTCTGAGTCTTTTACCTAAAATTGCTCTTACTTTCAACACTTGCTTGGAACTTCCATTGAAAGGTAATAGATAGGATCTATCCCTGCCTATAATCTGAACTTGATCCAAGATTAATTGTCCAGATAAGTTTTTTTAATAAATAATTTTTGTAACCGTAGTTAGCACCTAGTATCTGATTTAGAGACATTCTTCTCCAGAATATTTTTCAGGCCTTACAAACCCAGAGTCACTCACCATAGATACCTTTTCTCTCTGTTCCTGAGTTTGTTCTTTGGCTTAAGCAGCCTGCTCTTGTGGGTGAATGCAATCCCCCATTTTCACTTGCTTTTCTGCAAGTTCTCTGTGTGCCTGCGTGTATACCTGCCCACGAGTATAATAAGGCACATGTAAAAGACCGTTTTCTCTGTATGTTTGTGGTCCCTTGACTCTAAATAAGGAGAAATGCATTGTCATCTAATAAAACCTGAGATAGTATGCATTTCAGGGTGTATAATGTCAGATCAATTTGATGTGAAAATACCTTTTTTTTGTACAATTGTGAATTCTAGGAGGACAGCAGGCAGAGGCAATATGACACAAGGTTTTAGAAGACACGAGATGGTGGCATGCACACTCATTTAAACTCCTACTCATTTGAAAGCTACACACAACCCTGAAGATGGCCGTTGTGCATAACAGGACACAAATCCCCTGTATGTTCTGCAGAAGAGCCGATGTCTCATAGTGTCAAAGCAAGAAAAAGGTCTATTTTCAGTTGTCAGATCTCCCCACACAGCTGGGGCTACCTCGGCCCAAGTTCAGCAAGAAATGGGGAGAGCTCTGCTCTGCATGAAAGGTCACTCACCCCTGGAGCTGACCCAGGCTTAATCTTTGGTTCCTGTTCTAATCAATGTCCTTGCCTCACTGCCAGAACCAGTCCTTACCCTGTAGCTGGCTTCTGCAGTTTCCAGAACCATGCTCCTACAAATTCATGAGGACACTCCCAAATACCTTATAAATCCTTTATGTCTTATTAAAACCTTTCATATTAATGGTTTTGCTGGGCTGTACTAACTGGTCAGCTATGCTCTCTGGATGCTGTGGTTTTCCTAGCACCTGTCGTCAGGCCTACCCTTTGAATAACTGAGCCACTCCAGACCCTGGTGTCCCTTTTGTCTGCACTGATTTGTCACAGTCACCTCAACCATGCTAAAAACCCTCATTAGGTCTTTTCCACTTGTGCCATGAAAGGCTGAGTTCCCCTTTTTTCATTTGTGGCCATATAACTGAATAAATGATAGGCTAATTGAGTATCATATATGGCTATTGCCAAAGATACTTGATTATTATATTAATAAATGAAATGATAGTGCTTCCCAAAGACAGTTTGATGACAGACATCTAGCTTCTTAGTCTGTGGATATGTGTTTGTTATTTCTCTCTTTCTCTCTCTCTCTTTTTTTAGAGCGAGCGAGAGAGAGAGAGAGCAAGAGCATGAACGGGAATGGGGTGGGGTGGTGTGGGGAGGGGAGGGGCAGATAGAGAGGGAGACAGAGATTCTGTAAGCAGGCTAAGCAGGCTCCATGATCAGAGTGTGGAGCCCCATGTGGGGCTCAGTCTCATGTCCCTGAGATCATGACCTGAGTGGAAATCAAGGGCAGACACTGAACTGACTAAGCTACCCAGGCACCCCTATTTCTCTTTTTAACCCAATCAGTAAATGGGTTGTTTTTAAGAGTTGCGATGTGAACAGAAACTAGATAGTATCTTATTATGGAATAAATAAACATTTCCATTAAAAGATTGACATTGGGTATATCTAAAGAGACCATTTCTTCTGGAGTTTTTAGCACAATTTTGATTTTTATTATTTTTAATAAAATTAAATATAAAACTAAATATGGTTTAATTTATATATCCTTGTAGAACTTACCTTAAAAATGTAAATTAGAAAAAAATCTTTCAGGATATTTTGGACCAACAACCTGGTTTACATCATGGAAACTGGAGTACCTAATTGTAGGATTTAATATTTTTTTCCCCCTACAACCTCTTAAAATGTTATCTTCTCCAGCCATCTTTCATACCTAACATTTTCCTATGTTAACTATGTAGCCAAGTATATGTTTATTTCCTTAAAGCAGAGTTTTTCAACCCTGACATTGTTGTTATTTGGGGCTAGATAATTCTTTGTTGGGTCAGGGGCTGTCCTGCATATTGTAGGATGTTTAGCAGTATCCCTGACCTCTACGCACTAATAACAGCAATGCCTACCCCAGATATGACAACCAAAATGTCTTCAAACATTGCAAAATATTACTAAGGATGGGAGCAAATTATCCCCAGTTGAAACCCACCACCTTACAGCATTTAAAATCCCTTAATAAATATTAGTGATGATGATGGTGGGGATGACTCCTACTACTTTCTAGGATTTGAACCTGGGTCTTTTGAAAGTCCGATGGACCTCAGCCTTTGTTCTTCACTCCCATGAAACTTTTGGATAGTATTATAAGCAGAATTAATCTCAATGACTTCTTTCACTAGTTCAACCCTTTTAACAACCCACTTAAAAATATTCCAAATGTCTCAAACCTTGCAATTTGAAAAATGATGTAGTAAATTACTTATCTTTCATTGATTCTCTTTCTACTTTTATATAACATTTATGCAGATTTCTAGATCTTGAAGGGCTATGTAGTAACTTGCCTTATCTTTCTCGTAATCACTTTCTCATGTTGTTATTACACTTCTACAGATTTAGATACTTTAAAGTTAGACACATCATTGCCTGGAGTGTGTTGTCTGAGAATTTGGTGTCAGCTAGATCTGAATTAGAATCAGAACTAACCACTTATTAGTGGGGGAAGTTGGAAAGTTACACTCTCTTGGTTCTAGGTTCCTCATTTGTAAAAGAGGGAGGACTTGGCATATATATGAGGGGCTCAGGATTTATGGCATGGGTGAAAATGAAGGTTACTCAACATACGGTAAATAAAGTAATTAGCATAGGCACTCAATAAATATTTGTGGAATTAAAAGAATGGGAAGGTCACCTGTCAGGCATCAAACAGTAGATGCTTAATAAATTACAGTTGCCCTCCGCTCTCCTTTGAACAGCAGTAGCCCTATGTTATCTGTGCCACCTTTCTGTTTTTTCACTTTCAGTGCAGGTGGTTTCATGTGTGATGCTCTTAATTTTTTTAATGAATGGCTAACCTTGACAACCTAGATCATTTCTTACCTTGAGAATCACTGAAGAGGGGACACTAGAAGGACTCACTAAATGCTTATTGATTTATCAGGGGCTGAACAGGTTGGGGGTCATTCAGTTTTCAGTAAACTCAATGTCCACTTTTAAATAAACTCAGCAAGATGGAGCAGGAGTCCCTCTATGTGACATAGAGCTTCTAGAGAGGCTCTAGATTCAAGAGCTGAACAATAATAAAACAGTGATGAAAATTAATAATAAGAATAAGAGCCACTCAGTTAGCATTTTCTAGGGCTTTCTGTGGGCTGGGCACCATGCTGAGTGTCCGAGCATGCTGAGTGCTTTACAGGCTTTCTCTCACTCAATCCTAAAACAATCTTGTGTCTATGGCATGAAAAGTCTCCCTATTTTACAAAGCAGGAACTAGGCTCAGAGAGATGTAATGGCTTGTGCAAGATTATTCAGTTAAGTGAATTTAAGACAGAGAATTGTTCAGTCAGACTGAATTGTAGATGAGGTACAGATGCATTAATGTTTATAACCTTACACATGAATTTATTGTTCTATATCACTCTGTCAAATGGAAATTAATAATGAAATTTGCCTCCTTACTTCAGAAGGTGATTGGACATATGAGATAAGAAGAAACTTGTGAGAATATATCGTAAGATATAAAGCTCTCTGCAGATATTACTCATGATTTGAGATGGAAAGGTATGCCCTGAAAGCTTGCATTCAGGGGACCTGAACATTATCCCTGAGGGGCTATTGCTCCATCTGTCTTCCCTCTTGGCAGAGATGAATACTTACAGAACACAGCTCCTTCACTGTAGTGTCCTGAAGGACGTTCAAAGTCTTCACAAACTGGGCTTCCAGATGATGATGTGAGCATGAGCAGTGCCTACAGGCTGAGGGCACAGGGCCAGGGCTCTGCCTCTCTGAGTGGCAGTGGGGATGGTGATGACAGCACACACAGCAGTGGGTGGATACAGCATGGCAGATGCCCGCTGGGTAGATACGAGGGAAGCCTGTGTCTAGAGAGACGGATTTGGTGAGGCGCTGGGCCTTGGTACTTGGAGCTGAACAGCAATGCCAGGGCCTAGGCTCACTTATATTGGTCTGAACAGAAACATCACAGCACTGTCTCAATTTTGTCTCCAGTCCTGGTTCTGTTGTGGGAGCAGGGTCACGCACAGTGCATTCTAAAGTTGTTCTTTTACAACCAGTCCCCAAAGCCACAGCATTCTGAGCAGCTGATGCCAGATTGGAGGACATCTGGATTGTCACAGGCTTGGAACCAACAGTGTTTGAGTCAGCATTTAGAGGAAACTTCTCCATCTCAGGTTCTGCTCTATGTGGTATGTGACCCAAAGCACTACATACTGGCTTTGTGTGGGGAGTATCTCCAGTGGGTTTATCTAGGTGGGGAATGAGCTTTTCGGATGTTTGGATAAGGTCAACTGTATAGGACATGACATTACTGGGCTTGGGGACATGCTGTGGTGGGCTTTCTCCTGTCAGTGAGGTATTGTTGGTGTCCGGATAGATTTTGTTGTTTTCTGCTCCTCTTGCAGCCTCAGAGTCTACATGAAGGAGCTTGTCATGAGCAGGATCAACTCCAGGTGATCTTTGGGACTTGCAGTGGTGGGTTCGCATGTAGGTTTCCCCAGCTCCCTCAAGCTTCAGTAACCCATCCTTGACTTCTGTGATGTGGGGCACCCTAAACCCCAGAGGGCAGTCACATCTGGAGATAGCTGTGCCCACCATGGCCTCATCTTCCATTCGGGGCGTGGGCAGATGCTGCCTCAGATGGCTGTCTTTCCTTGGCTGTTCTCCTCTGGCGGGCTCGGCAAAGGCCATATCTGGGGTCAATGGCTCTGGTGGCTTCTCTGTATCCTCAAACGGAGACTCTTTCTCCACCGTAGATGTTGAGGCCTTTTCCTCCATGATACTCCAGTCTTGATTTGAGAAGGCTGTGCTCACCATACTCTTGGAATCAGAGCCATCTGACTCCTGCTGGCAGTCCTGGGGCGGCACTAGGCACTGGCTCTGATCCCTTGGCTTTCTACATCCATTCTCAGCAGGACTCTGGCTGCTTGGCAAGGAAGGCATCTGTGTGAGAAACCAGGATAAAGGCAAATGGGTCAGGAGGGTGGGGGAGGCGCTAGGTTTAAGACGTGTATGTGTCTTTTCCTTATCATTACCACTGATTTAGGAGTCAGAAGATAAGGGTTACAAACTCAGGTTTACTTTAGTTCACTATTTTAACTAAGCCCTTCCGTCTATGAGGCTCAGCTTCCTTGTTTGGCAAAATCCAAAGAAAATAAAAAGGAAAGGAATGCTAAGCTTTCTGTCACCTTGTCTAGTGTGACTCCAATCCCTGTCCCTTGGCTGCCTATGGTGCGTGTCTTCCAAGGGCTGGCTGCCCTTTCCGAATGTGGTGGCATGGCGTGCTTTCTACTTATCTTTCCTTTTACCCATATTCCAACCCTCCAGTGGCCCCCTACCTGCAGGGACAGCGGCTCCAGGGGGTCATCCAGGAACCCGCTGCTGTCAGACTGGCAGCTGTCGTCTCTGTTCACTGTGGCACCTGTGGAAAGAAGTCAAGAGGCCTGGAGTCAGGGAAGGGAAATAGGCCGTCAGCAGGACTGAGCTCAAACCCTCTCTGTGCCGGACAGGCCGCAAATCCTCAATAAATGCCCACTGCCCGCAGATAGAAATGAACAGGGGAATTCCAAGGATTTATTTTCTCGATTGTCAGAGTGTCCAAGTGAAATTGTGTCACTGGTTTCCTGATACAAGGAGTAAAACACGAAATAAAGGAGAAAGGATGACCATCTCTTAAGATGAAATAGCAAACGATTGTGGATGCATCTTCAATAAGGGGGAGAAAATCCAGAAGCAAATGCATAGCTCTTAAATGCCACGCTGACAAAACAATAAAAAACAAAATGTATATATCTGTGTGTATATATTTTGCAATGAACTGAATATTATGTCCCTCCCACCCCCCCCCAAAAAATCATGCCTTGAAATCCTAACCCCCATGGTGATGCTATTATGAGAGCTCTCGTTAATGGGATTAGTACCTTATAAAATACCTTATAAAAAAGACCCCAGAGATGAGAGATCCCTTGCCCCTTCTACCATGTAAGATGACCATCTGTGGACCAGGAAGTGGGTTCTTACCAAACACTGAAACTGCCAGCACCTTGACCTTGAACTAGCCTCCAGAACTGTGAGAAATAAATGTCTATTTTTATGAGCCACCCAGTCTGTGGTATTCTGTTCTAGCAGCCCTAACTGACCAAGACATATATATTCTTTTTTTTTTTTTTTTACTAAATGTTGGATAAGAACCTTACTAGCTTCATGTGGACTCTATACAACTATAAGTCCATGCTCATGGTTTAGACTGCTTCTCTTGTCATTGCAAAAGGCTGGAAGGAGCAGAGAAAGAACAATGTTAAGTGAGGGCAGGTAACGACTCTGTAAATATGAGCACCTGAAAATTCTAAATCTATCTGAACTTTTACCATAGATATTATGTTATATTAGCAGGGGTGGGGGATATGGGTGGCTACTAGAGGATGAACCTACTGAAGATTAAATTGTAAGATTTTTTTCTCCTACCTAATGAGAAATGCTTTATGCGTTAGAAGAGAAGGTCGCCTGGGAGGAGGGTGGTTGGGGTGTAGCCCTTCTGCAAGAAGAAGAAAGAGGAGACTTATTCGTCCTGGGAGAAAAAGTTGGATGTGGGTCTGGGGAGTGGCCTGAAGGGAAAAAAAACCTGATTGTTGATGGATGTTATTCGTGGCTATTTGTCTATGCTCACCTAAGTGAGAAACAGGGAATTTGCCTTCGCTTGAAGAACTAGCTGCTGCAGAAGAGTTCAAAGGAAAAAGCAAACACACAGTCCAGGCTCTATTTAAGTGTTCTGGATCCAACCTTCAAGGGCAGGCCCACTAATAAGGATTAACAGTGCCTCATCTCCTTGTAGGACTCTCTCCCACCAGTTTTAATTGCCCATGTGTCTGAGCAAAGACAGCTGGTGGAGACGTGGTTCCAGAGCTGGTTTACCCAGCCCAAATTCCAACTACCTCACCCTGTGGTGAAAATAAAGAGAAGGAAGCTCAGCTTTGTAGAATCAAAATTTATAAATTCCATAAATTCATTTTTTCAGCCTCAATTAAAATGAACGTCTGAATATCAGAGGATGTAAGTTTTTTGGGGCACCCGGGTGGCTCAGTCGGTTAAGCGTCTGCCTTTGGCTCAGGTCATGATCCCAGGGTCCTGGGATGGAGCCCCACATCAGGCTCCCTGCTCGGCGGAGAGTCTGCTTCTCCCTCTCCCTCTGCCCCTCCCCCTGCTTGTGTTCTCTCTCTCTGTCAAATAAAAATCAGAGGATGTTTTTAATAGCTGAATCCTAGAGACATGGAAGAAATTTGAGAAAACAATTTCTTTGATCTTGTTACCTCTCTTATTATATAGTTAAGGGTAAAATATGGAAAATATTTACTGGTTATAGACCTAAAGAAGACTTCTGCTTCTGGCAAGCTGAAGTAATAGGAACTAGATTTTCCTCCCACCTGAAACAACTGAAAAACTGGACAAAGTATGTGAAAAATGGTTTCAAGAATATGGGCGTCAGGGGGCGCCTGGGTGGCTCAGTCATTAAGCATCTGCCTTTGGCTCAGGTCATGATCTCAGGGTCCTGGGATCGAGCCCCGCATGGGCTCCCTGTTCAGCGGGAAGCCTACTTCTCCCTCTCCCACTCCCCCTGCTTGTGTTCCCTCTCTCGCTGTGTCTCTCTCTGTCAAATAAATAAATAAAATCTTAAAAAAAAAAAAAAGAATATGGGCATCAGGTAATTAAAAATGGCTGCCCCTGAGAGGCAGGAAAAAATAATGTGAGCCCTATAATCACCCAGCTTCCTGCCTTGAGATAGTTCATAGACTGTGGTGTAGCGAGGGAAGGCGGACCCAGGCAGAACCTGGCAGACTCCCTGAGTTGAAGAGATAAAATTAAACGTCTGGAATGACTGAGCCAGATAGAGTTTGCAGGGAAGAGTGGAAGAGAGGAGAGATCTTCACAAAGAGAGAACTCACAGAAACCCTTCTGAGTATGTAGCTGAGGGCTGATCTGCTCATGTGTGTGAGGAAACACCAGAGGCTGGGGAAAGAATCACTGGAAAGGCTTAGAAAACATAGTGCCTAACAGTCCCCAGGCCTGGAACAGAGCATGCTTCCATCAGCCAGACTCCAAAACCTCACAATTCCCAGAGTACTTATGGGGCAGAGTACTCAGAAGGGCCTTACTTCAGGAGTGAGGAATAATTAGGCCTAGAATGAGCATTTTTCCCACATCACAAATCTTAAAAATGAGACCTGAAAGGGTCAAACTGTTTTCAAGTCACTCAACTGTGTCCCAGACCTAAGCTCAAGCGTATTTATAGAAATAAAGTAATATCTAGCACCCATAAGGTAAAATCTACAATATCTGGCATCTAACAAAAAATACCAGGAATGTAAAGAAGCAGAAATATATGACCCATAGTGAGGAAAAAATCCAATCAACTGGAACCAACCTAGAACTGACAGAGATGTTAGAATTAGCAAGCAAGGACTTTAGAACACTTATTATGACTACAGTCCATACGTTTAAGAAGCTAGAAGAAAGATTAACTGTGTCATAAGGGGAGACTACTAGATATTAAAAAATACCCAATTGCAATTCTAGAGATGAAAACTCAATGTCTCAGGTAAAATTTATACTGGATGGATTAACAGCATTTTAGAAGTTGCAGAAGAAAAAATAGTGAAGTTGAAGACATAGCAGTGGAAACTATTCCAAATAAAAAACAGAGATTAAAGAAAAAAAAATTTTAAAAATCAAAAGAACATCATCAGTGAACTGTGAGACAAGCCAAGTAGTGAACACATAAGTCACCGGAATAGCCCAAAGAGGAGGAGAAACATTGGAAGAAATGTTTCAAAGAAAAGTTTGTTTCAAGATGTTCGACAAACCTTAAACAAGAGAAATATGAAGAAAACTATACCAAGGCACATCAGGATGAAATTGTCCAACACCAATGATAAAGAGAAACGTCTTAAAATCAGCCAGAGACAAAAAGACACGTTATACACAAGGGAAACAAAGACAAGGAAAGCAGTGAGTTTCTCACTGGAAATGATCCAAGCGAGAAGACAGTGGAGTGACCGAAAGAAAAAAAAAAGTGTGGGTACGTTTTTGTTTTTGTTTTTTTTATTCTTATGTTAATCCCCATACATTACCTCATTAGTTTTAGATGTAGTGTTCCATGATTCATTGTTTGTGCATAACACCCAGTGCTCCATGCAGAATGTGCCCTCCTCAATACCCATCACCAGGCTAACCCATCCTCCCACCCCTCTCCCCTCTAGAACCCTCAGTTTGTTTTTCAGAGTCCATCGTCTCTCATGGTTCATCTCCCCCTCTGATGTCCCCCCCTTCATTCTTCCCCTCCTGCTACCTTCTTCTTCTTCTTTTTTTTTTTTTTTCTTAACATATATTGCATTATTTGTTTCAGAGGTACAGATCTGAGATTTAACAGTCTTGCACAATTCACAGCGCTTACCAGAGCACATACCCTCCCCAGTGTCTATCACGTGTGGGTACGTTTTTTAAAAAAATATTTATTTATTTACTTAGAGAGAGAGAGAGAGTGTGTGCACAAGGGGTAGGGGCAAAGAGAGAGGGAGAGAAAGAATCTCCAGCAGTGTCCCCCGCTGAGTGCAGAGCCTGATGCAGGGCTTGATCCCAGGACCCCGAGATCACAACCTGAGTAGAAATCAAGAGTTGGACACTTAACTGGCTGAGCCACCCAGGCGCCCTGAATGTAGGTACGTTTTAAAAGATTTTTTTAATTCTCTAAATCTTTTAAAATAACAATAAACAATTTAAATAAAAAATAATAACACTGTAGTGTGAGGTTTATAACAAAGACTTAGAAGAGTAAAACCAAAAACCAATACCCCCAAAAAACAACTGTTATAAAATTGAATAGTTTGTGTGGTAGGAACTCCCTGTGAGATTTTCCTTTAACTGTGACATACAATCTTTATAGAGACTTTAGCCTGGATAGAAGAACATTTGTTTACTTGTTGTCAAAGGAAATAGTGTATACACATTGTATCTTTATTATAGGAAATTTACTTGTGTGATATTTACACAATATGGTGTAATATTTAAGACTCCACTGCTCTTGTTATAATGAGCTCAACCAATATTAAAACTCTTTGGCTCCTTTTAGAGTTAGAAAAAAATCACCTATTTTTCTCCTTATAACAACTATGGGTACGAAATCAGTGATGATTATGGCAGAAACTGTTCAAATGCTCAATGCAGAATATAAAGTATTTTTCTGGTACTATACAAAGGGCCCCGGCCACTTTGGTTGGAGCCCCTCCACTGAGTAGTCCTACAGAGTGGGGTGAGGGACCCAAGAATTTTCCACACAAGCCTCCCATCCCAGTTTACGAGCTTCAGGACCCATGGCAGCTTTTCTTTCTTTCTTTCTTTTTTTTTTTTTTAAAGATTTTATTTATTTATTTGAGAGAGAGAGAATGAGAGACAGAGAGCATGAGAGGAAGGAGGGTCAGAGGGAGAAGCAGACTCCCTGCTGAGCAGGGAGCCCGATGTGGGACTCGATCCCAGGACCCCAGGATCATGACCTGAGCCGAAGGCAGTCGCCCAACCAACTGAGCCACCCAGGCGTCCCCCACGGCAGCTTTTCTACTTAGCCCCCAGAGCCCTTTTACAGTAGACAGACCGTGGGACAGGAAGGAACAAGATGGGACTGACTGTACCCTTCACTCTCCAACCCCATAACATGTAAATGTTAGGGATCCCAGAGATATTCAACAGCAGAGTTGAAACTTGCTGAAGGATGGAAAAAACAGCTTTGGAACCTCTTCTTCTTTCTATATGTTTTGGTGCAAGATTTGCACCATAAGCTGTGAAGGACTCCCGGTACATCATTATCCTTTAAACTTTCTAGATGATCCCTAAGCAATTACTATTCTTGAGTATAATCTTCATATAAAATGGTTTCTATTCTCCTCTTACAACCCCAAGATGGAATTATACATTTGAGCACCAGAACAAAACTCTGGGTCAGAGTTCATTCCTCCATATGCTGCTTGGTCCATACCAATCTGGTCCATATGAAAATAAACAACCACCAAAGTAAAGGGTCCCTAAAAGATAGAAAGAGTGATTTCCTTTAAGAAGGGCATGTGTAAATTATAACTGTTAGCATCAGTTAATTGCACTAGTGTAAAGCACAACAAACCAAAACAAATAACAAAATAACCTCCTAAACTCATTTAGGTGAATTTGTGAAACAACCAGATTTTGAGAGCCTTTCTTTGATGGTGAGGTCAAATGGTGGGATGGGGCATAGTTCTCTCAGGACTAGAGGCTTGTTTATCTTGTATTTTAGAAGTCAAATACATGCATCTGAATCATTTGGAGAGTTACCAAGCAAAGTGTGGGCCAATTTACAGATGGTTTAGTTTCTAAAGAGAACTAAAAATCTTTCCCTGCCTATAGACCCACCTTTTCAGCAACTAGATGATAAACATCTCGAAATTGGTTTTGCAAATTCTAAATATTCTCTTAAGGTTATAGCAATTTAATGATACAAAGAATGAGACACTTCCTCGCCCAGGATGGTTACAATAGATGATTAAACAGACAAATGCAAATGTGCTTTGTTGTGCCCACGTCCTCACACCTAATACGTAACACGGAGGGCATGACTTAAGGGAAGACAGTATGGTGAGTAATGGAAATAGTACCCGCATCCACAGGCCAACGCAGCCCAGTTCCTGAAACTCTCTAGTCCAAGATTGGGAGAATTTTAGAAGCCTCATCAATGGGATTTTCCACAGGCTCTTAACATGCCCAAGAAGTTACAGTTCTTCCTTACTTCACTAGATTAGGTCCTTGACTTCCCACCATACGTCTACCTACCAGTCCTTTTCTCCTAGCTAGATCTAATTACTATAACCCTCCACTACTGGAGGGATCCTGCTCCAAACCACCACCAACCCCCTTATGGGTTTGTCATATCCCTTGAGACCGCTGGCTCCCTTACTCTGCCAATCCCATAGTTCCTGGGGGGCCAGCTTCTCTACAATGTATGCTACTGAGATCCAAGTAGGACCCTTAACTGAGTCATTTAGAAAATGGTGGAACCAGATCTACTGGATTCAGATTCTGACTCTCCTGTTTACTAGCGGTGTGATTTTGGGCATGCTGAGTGTTGTCTCATGGGGTAAAGAATAAATGCGGTAATGATGGGTTACTTGAGAGGTTGCAATGAGAGAACTAAAAATCTTTCCCTGCCTATAGACCCACCTTTTCAGCAACTAGATGATAAACATCTCGAAATTGGTTTTGCAAATTCTAAATATTCTCTTAAGGTTATAGCAATTTAATGATACAAAGAATGAGACACTTCCTCGCCCAGGATGGTTACAATAGATGATTAAACAGACAAATGCAAATGTGCTTTGTCGTGCACATTTATAATAATAATAGATACTGGATATGTGAAGACTTTATGCACCTGTAAAAGATGTTCTAATTACATACATAAATTTTGTTGCAGAACATCCTCTTAATATTATCAATTAGAAATCAATCACGAGGGGCGCCTGGGTGGCTCAGTCGTTAAGCGTCTGCCTTCGGCTCAGGGCATGATCCCAGGGTCCTGGGATCGAGCCCCACATCGGGCTCCCTGCTCTGCGGGGAGCCTGCTTCTCCCTCTGCCACTCCCCCTGCTTGTGTTCCCTCTCTCGCTGTGACTCTCTCTGTCAAAAAAATAAATAAAAAATCTTAAAAAAAAAAATCAATCACGATTCACATCATTATTAAATATCATTCATGTGTACCATTATTAATATTAATATTCGTTAGAAATTACCTTTTTCAGCACAGGCCTGTCTTCACAGAGTCAGATTCTACCCTCCCAGTTAGGTGGACCCTGCCTGGGCAGGACGGCTTCACTGCCTAGAGGTTTGGAACAGTCCCGCCTGTGAGGAGACAGATGCCTCAGGCACTTTGTCTGAATAATCAGCAGGTGGCAGCATTACACCAACCACAGAACCGAGGACCCGGGGCCCTGCCCGGAGTCCCTGCAATGGCTGAAAGTCGCCAGAAAAGTCCACCCCCGGGGCTGCTTTGCTGAGCTGAGTTGATAATAAAGACTTTTGAATCTTAAGTAGAGAGTTTTACTCTTAGTGTAGTCTGAGTTCCTAGAGGCTCGGGAAAAAGAAAGTCTATGGAATTGAAACATAAATGAGGGAGGGAGAAAAGGAAAAGGAGTCTTTGGGGGTGTACTGTACGGGGGAGTTGTGTGGAGCAAAAGAAATATTTCAGCCTTAGCCTGGGGCTCACCGTCTACACTGATCTATTCCACTGCACTGATTTCTTTGCCATGGTCTCCTCTTTTCTGTCCCCCAGTGGTAGAAAATTCTGTGACAGTTCTGGTGAAGTTGAGTCACAGGAACAAATTATCTTGGAACTGGACTGG
Organism: Mirounga angustirostris; assembly: GCF_029215605.1. NCBI lineage: Eukaryota > Metazoa > Chordata > Mammalia > Carnivora > Phocidae > Mirounga > Mirounga angustirostris. Next base: position 44,619,690 of record NW_026991720.1, read on the forward strand.
ACACGATGCAAATCGAAACAGGGCAGGTGGCATATGCTTGCGCAGCAGCTAAGATGCGAGACAACAGGGACAGTGTGGATTGTCTGGACTCCAGAAGATCTGTTCCCCCCGAAGGCATTTTAAAAGTTAATTTTAAATGTTTGGTAGAACAAACAAAAGTTCTCTGCGGGCCACAGTCTGTCCTCCAGATCGGAAGATAGGACGGTGCCACCTATCATCCAAGGCAGGAATCCCTTCCAGAGCATTCCTTACAGATGGTCATCTAGCTAGTGCTTACACATGTGTGGTCACAGGGACCTACTTCTATCTGGTCGGAGCATAGCCTGCCTTTTACAAAATGCTTCTTTATATTGAGCTGAATCTACATTTGCGTTTTCCATTCGTTGGTCACAGTTTGATCCAGGGAGTAATACAGAACATGCTTAACCCCTTTTCCTCAAGACAGAGCTCTTGTACTCTCCAGGCCTTTCCTCCTGAGCTTAAATCTCCCCAGATCCTTTAAATCAGCCCTCACAGGGCAGTTTTCAAGGTATTGTGTCTTGGACTTTTCAGTTAAGCACTTACCTAGTAATGTTTGCTCTAAAATCCAGCACTCAGAACTAGATTGAGTAGTTGTGACAGTGTCTGACCAACACGGAGCAGAGGACTGCCCTTTGCCTACTTCTGAATATTTCACTTATACTCACAGCCCAAGATAAGTCTAGTCAGAAGTTGAGCTCTCAGTGTTGGGTTATATACTGAGATGGGTCTCTCTTTTGTTCTCTCGTGAAATTTGATCTAGCTAACTTGGGACTACATTCCTTATTTTAAATGTGGCTAACATTTCAAAAAAATTATTTATTTTATTTTATATTTTTTAAGTAGGCTCCACACCCAGTGTGGAGGCCAACATGGGGCTTGAACTCACCACTCTGAGATCAAGACCTGAACTGAGATCAAGAGTCAGACACTCAACTGACTGAGCCACCCAGGCTCCCCAAAAATGTGGATAACATTTTTAAATGACCTTTGAGTCTTTTCCTTTGTTAGATGCATTTATTCCATCTATAACTATTTTCATAAGATATTCATTGGTTCTTATTGCTTGTAATTTTATGTTTTCTATTTTTATAACTGGGATTGACATAGCTAATATGTGGCACACTTGATGCAAATCTGAAAATAAGCATCACTAATAGTCCATAACAGTCTTTTCTGCTGAGCTGGAATCCAGCCTCAGAATATTTATCAGTTCGACATTGCCAATGGCTCATATAAATCAATGAAAATTGGGATACAAGTTATTATCTGTATTTGCTATCTTACTGTTGTATTAATAAACTCCAAACTTCACATTCAAGTAGACCTGATTTTGAACTGCACCATAAACAGCTATCTCAGAAACTTAAATGAGGATTAAAGGGGATGATATAAAACATCTAGCATAGTTCTTTATTATCTGAATATTCAGAAAGTGGCTATTTGGCCTCGATATTTGGTAGTATTATTAATGTAATTAATTTTTCATGTTTATTTTATTATGAACTATATTTTCAATGATTGCTTTTTCCCTCTGGTAATTCACAAGACATGTAGAGTGTTTTTAAATTTAATTGGTGATAACTTAAAAAAATCCAAACATTTCAAACTGCAATTATTAACATCAAGAATTAAGCAGTATCTACTGACTCCCCAGTTAATCAGTATTTGCTGACAATTTTATTTTCTTCTACATTCAGCTTTCTCTGATATGATCTAGGAGTTTAGATCTAGGATATTATTTTTTCATGTTTCTTTTCTTTTAAGAATTTTCATGGTTATTTGCATTATGCCTATATAATTTATAATTCCTCGGGCTTTGCTCTTCTGAAATGATGCTTCACTAAAAATATGACAACTCAAAAGAGTATAGAATATTTGAACTACAAAATTTCCGCTTCAAAATATGCCCCCACTATTTTCTGGCATCTAATAAGAGGATGTTTGTTGAGAAGTAAGTGAGCATGAAAACCCCTCTCTATTGATCCCACGGTCTGACCATGGCATTTTTAAATGCATAATTCACACTGCTTCCTCTGGCATCTTTTCAATACCATTTTCTTAAAAATCGTCATATGAACAAATTACCTTAACAATTGTTGAAAAGGACACTTTAGAGTAATATTTCACAGGGAGTGACTTGTGATGTTTCTCTCTGCTCCCTCCTCCCCCACAAGCTATGTTTCTACCCACAGGAGAAAAGAAGCCAGTGTGCCTGGGGCTAAGAAGCATAGAGTAATTAGGGGTCATGCAGAATTTTGGAATGAAACAAGTTAGAATTCCAATTCTATTAAATATTTCTAAAACAGAACATTTCTACGAATCTATAAAGATTATATTTTTTCAATATACGTATCTTCTTTGTCTAAAAAGATCCTTATTTATTAGATGTTCCTGAGTCATAAAAGAAGGGGCACAGATCCAGGTTTTAAGAGCAAACCTGCATTCACTGTCCTGGAAGAATGTAATGACACATTTAAATTTAGATCCAGTGCTTATCCTATATTTGAAAAGAGAAAATTAGAAGTTTCCAGGGTGAAATGAACAATGTCCCCATCACCATTGTCCCCATCACCATTTGAGACAATGAGTGGATTGCAAATTTTGTAATACCAATTTCTTTGGAGCTTTTAATTTCTGTACTGATTCGACTACCACTGGTCTAGAGACAACCAGTCCCAATGTTGTCTTTTTTTGTTTTTGTTTTTTTCTCCTTGTGAAGCAGTCTGGGAGCAAACATATTACTGCTTGAGTTAACCAATTGATATGCAGGTGATTATGTCAAATCCTCAGACAGTAGGAGGAAGTAGTCCTTTTACATGGTAGCTTACTTCATCAAAAGTAATAATCCAGGATTAAAAAAGGGAAAAGAAAATTTTGGATTCACCATGCTGGAGAAGTAAGATTTTCTTCAAGAATCCAGCTTATGGTTTCCATCTAGCTGCAGTCTAGGGGATAGATGTAGGACTCATGGCTGCATCAGGGACAAAGGGGGACTCTCAGGGAAGCCAGCTGTTTGCTGGTTGCTCTCCATTGGCCCTTCCTTGCCTCCACTGCCTTGACCCGGTCATTCTCTGCCCAATCTGTACTCCAAGTTTGCACTTGTGTTCAATCCCTGGGAGATGCCAGGAGAAGCAGGAGGTAGAAGGGCAGGAGAAATAACATGGTGTATTTATTCACCCACCTCCTTCATGGGTGTTTTTTGAAAATGGCTGCATTCCTTTAGTAAGTGTCTTGATGAGGTGTTCTCTTCTCAGTCTTCCACTTTTACTTGGATCCAGTAGCATGATTCTTTCTCACTGTCTTTTCAGACATGGCCTTCTACTCTTGCTAGCCTTGGGGTGCTTCCCCATCTCTTCTTGGTCCCTTGAATGGAGCCCACCCCAATAAATAGTTCCTTTTCAAACTCTTTTCAGTCAAACCCTTTGAATATACTTTCTCTTTCCTGCCTGAGTGATAGACTCAAAACAATCAATCAGACAACTAAAAATGCCCTGCCATGATTAATTTTGACATAGTATTGTATTCTTTCCTTTCAATTCTCATTAATCTACTTTTTAATAAAAACAAGGTTTGGGTTTTTAGGGACCTCAACTCACTCAAGTTTGGAGAAAAGATGAACAGAGAATTGGGCAGCATCTTCCATATCTGTCATATTTACCCACTCTCTTCTCTTTGTCCTGTTTATGCTGATGATTCTCTGAAGAATATCTTCCATGTCAGATTTTTCTTTTCTTTTCTGTTTTGCAATACTAATGTTCTTTTTTATTGCTCCCAAGTCATTTTAAGTTCTGGTAAAATTATTTTATATATATTCTCATTCATTTAATAACAACCGTTTACTGAACGGCTGCTCTATGCCAAGCACAGAATGGACAGTGAGGAGAATTGAAAGATGCCGTCCAGCCTTTGACGAGCTTGTCTAGTGGAAGAGCCACAGATTAAGGATAGAGTAGATGCTAAACAAAAATACTAAGACTGCCTTTTTATTTAATTCGATAACAATGAAAAATATCCCAGGACATCTTTCCCAACATATTTTTTTTAGAAACACATAATTCACAAGATATGCCTCCTAAGCAATAAAAATCATCTTAAAACTGATGATTAGCTATCTTCTAGAAGAAGCTTGCTCTATTTATTCATTCATTCCACAAATATTTATCTATTGAGTGCATACGGTGTGTTAGACAACGTGCTAGATTTAGGCAATACATGCCTCTCCTGAAGTTCACAGTCTAATATTCTAAGAATGAACTTTGAGGATGTCAGTGGCCTTTACCAAGAATAAGCTGCCTTATAACAAGAGTTTTGGGGCACATTTAAAACTAAATCCTTTTATCTGGGGCCCCAATAGCCCTGGCTTCTCCAGTAGAACATGGTTTCACTGACATGGGAAAACTGTTTGGATTCAAAAGCTAAAAATTATTCAGAAGAGAAATTCTGAGTAACCACTACAGGAGGGAACTCAAATAAAGCTGTTGTATCCATCTTTGTGTTATTCATGATAGCACAGGGAAGCGTGATAACAAAGGAAAAAGACAATCACAGATCTGTAAATAGTAAAATACAAACAAAAAATATATTAGGAAAACTTATTTCTACCTAGTAGCACCAGGTAAGTGAGGGCAACTTAAAATGTTATTAGTGGCAGTTCTCAGAACATAAGGTTATCACCCAAACTTAAAATAGAATTGTGGTCGTAAGGTGGCCTATTTCAAATGGACATTTCAAAAGGAGTCATACAGTTGGTCTCATTTCAAACAAGCAATTTTTATATCTTTGATTGCACAAAATATACTCCATTGCTTTATGTGATGCTATGATTCTTTTTCCTGGACTCTGCTCGTACGAAAGGAAAACCAGAAGATGCATGCACAGTAACAGATTTGGAGGCTGAATTCTTTTTTTTTTTCCCTTGGTAGAACATGTTTTTGCCAAGATTACAACCCACTTGAACTTCTGTCTGTTCTTTGATTTTAGAATCAACTTAGGCTCCTTTTAACACTGGAAAAATCACAGATTGAGCCATAGATAAAGAAGTCTTAGCAAAGTTCTTTGAAGGTTTTTATCATCACTAAATATCTGTAAATAAAGAAACTTCTTTTAACATTTAGTCTAGCTGAATCTGAATTATAGTGTTTTAATTTAAGGTGAGATCATTTTATTTTGATTAAGCATTTATAACATAAATTTATAAAGGAAAATATTTAAAAAAGACATCCTCAGAAAAGCTTACTCTGATTTTTTTAAATATTTAAAGAACATGCTTTATTTAAAAACCTATTTGGTGTCAGCATACATATTTTTGAGTGTTTGCTCTGTGCCAGGCACTAAGGTAAATTCTGGGGACTGAAGAGAAGTCAGACACTCTTCTTGACATGAAAATGCTGTGGTATAGTGGATTTACCTGCTTAACCTTTGCTTTGCACATATAGTTTAAACAAAGAATAAATTAGGACCATGTTATGCAGAGAATTTGTTAATCATAAAATAACTAGAATTGAAGATTCAAAACTGAGAGTCTTGGGTCTGGATTTGGCACTAATCATCACTGGCACTTGGAGCAAATCACTAACCTCAAGGGCCTTTCTTTTCTTCTACATGAAAGTATGAGGGTTGGCCTAGAGATGTAGTCATTAAGCCTTTTATTTTATAATCACAAAATTTTGATTGCCTGAAAATAAGCATGACCCCAATCCTGCACCTAAATATCTAACATGAGTATGCATATTGGCTCAATGTGGTTCCCCGAAGCCTATGGAGATAGAGAAAGAATACCTTGCATGTATTTACGGACAAAGAAAAGGAGAGGAGACTAAATCTATTTTTAAAACTAATAAAATATTATGGTTAATATATATAAGATTAAAGATAACATGAGTATATTTTAGAAACTGGAAGAAGAGAAAGGTAAACACAGAGACAGGGAGCAGTGGGAGGAGGGATTTCCTCTCTTCAGCGTATTATATATAAGGCAATGGACAGTCAGGTCATCCAGAGTGAATTCTGAAATGCTTTGTGTCACCCAGTCCCTCGTGAGACATGTAATAAGCCATCTTATCCATTCTGGCTTCTAATAGAATGCAATCTGCATCAGCAAAGCACATTGTATAATAAAGTTATTTACAGCATGGGATCTGGGCAGAGCATGCCATTTGGAGTCAGAGAGTTCTGGGCTTTGTCCTGATGCCAACACTTGCCAGCTGGGTGAACTTGAGCAAGTTCCTTAACTTTTATGAGTACTGATTTCCTCGTTCACAAATTAGAAATAATTGTAGGTAAGTCTTGATCCTCAACTATAATTATGGTGTTCTACATTATAACCCAATTAAGGAGGGCAAGTTTCTGAAAATCTGCTTCTGCCCTTTTTCTGGCTCCCTTTGGCTTTCTAGGCTCAAGACCTTTTAACGTCATCTCTACCTGCTCTAAGGAGAAGAACCTCCTGGAGGCATTTTGTCTTGGAAGTGAGCTATGGATCAGCAAAGAAACATTTGTACCTTCCCTTTCTTGACCAAAAGTTTTGTGAAACGTGGGTACCCAGAGATGGAAACACCCCAATGCCTCCAGCAGAGTTGTTTTCTCAGAGGAAAAGGACGTGAGAGGGAACCCCCAAAGAATAATGTAAACTTCCCTCACTGCATTTTCCCATGAGCAGCCCCAATTATTTGTTATGGGCTATTGGTCATATTGTGGGGGAAGAGGGGCAAATTAGTTGGTGACTGGAAAGATATATACAAAGCAGAAAAGGTCTCGAGTTTGGAGAACTGACTACACTTTTGATCTGGGTAGAGACATCACAGCCCTTGCTCCTATAACACTAAGGCATTCAAGAGGGCATGACAATTCCTAAAAGTTTGTGAGCAACATGGCTTCTGCCTTCTCCAGGCTTCCTTAGGATGACGGGGAGGCTACAACAACCAGGGAATGTTTGAAGAGCATGTACAATTTCTGCAACCACAATAAATATAAGTGTGCTTCTGAAATTCTTTTCCCACCATTTCTGTTGCTAAAATAGAAAAGGGACTATATTTTCTTCTCCTGCAGTGATTTGTAGTATTAGAAGTAAATTTAAGCACATTTCTTCTGAAGAAGTCAATTTTTTTTCCCTGAAATCCAATTATTTTATCTCCATTCTCTCAACCAAGTTAACTGAACTTATTTTAGATAAAGTAGTGTCCTGCAAAATACTGCAAAAATTGGAGGGAACACAACTATAAATCAGAAAATCACAAGAGTATGGTGTTTTTTTTTTTTCCTTAGAAAATGAGACATTGGTGGTGCCTGGGTGGCTCAGTAGGTTAAGTGTCTGCCTTCAGCTCAGGTCATGATCCCATGGTCTTGGGATCGAGTCTCGCATTGGGCTCCTAGCTCAGCGGTGAGCCTACTTCTCCCTCTGCCTTTGTCCCTCCCCCTGCTTGTGCTCTCTCTCTGTCAAATGAATAAATAAAATCTTAAAAAAAAAAAAAAAAGAAAGAAAGAAAATGAGACGTTGAATTATTTGGAAGGTAAGGAACTTGCCTAAAGAACAACTATTGATGGAGGAGACCAACTAGAATGCATTTTCTCTGAAATAATTTTGCGTGAGCTCTTAACTTCTACTCACAATGAGGTTTTCTTCACGAAAAGCAAGATGGTTTTGATTCTGGGCTGACAATGCGTTTTCTTTTAATTAAATTGTTGGGGATAGTTTGTTGCTATTTCAATGCCCCTCTTGCTTAACTTAGAAATCCTTACGACTGCACAGAGGTAGGGTACTTTTGGGCACTCTAACTGTAAGCCTGATTTTATCATAGGTTCTCAATGAATACTGTGGATTGAGAAACTCCTTTACATGACTCACCTTCTCCGCAAAGGTCTATCACTTTTTAGCCATTGGCGTTATCCCCATCCTAATGAGAGCAATGCTGCACATCTGCTGAGGGTATAGGACTAATCATAAGATTTTTTCGTCTCTAGGCTTTTCTTCCGGCAAGATGCCAAATGCTTTACTTATCGAACAAGTTGATAGACAAATTGTGCTGGGACGGGCACTCCCACCACTGAAGCGCCCCCACCACTAATGCCCACCCATCTCTGGGACAGCTCCTTGCAGCTGTTTCCCACCTCGCCATAGTGCCCAGGAGCAGTCGGCTTAAAAGGGAAGAAGACTGCCACTCAGAGCACAAGCAACAGGGGGCTGGAGGAAGAGAAGATATAATTATCTAGATTGGAACACGACCGGGCCAACAACACCATATATGCAAACCACTAAGATTAAAATCATTCCACTTATCAATGGAGTGCTCAGGTTTGAAAAGGCAAAAAGAAGGTCGGGGAAGTTCGGGAGTCTGACAATTATTTGAAAGACTAGCTAATGTGTTTATGCAGCCAGCATATGCATTTGAGAAACCTTCCTGATCTTGTGTTTTTTATCTCATTCCCTTGTGCATAATCCTCATGCTGTTTCCTGCTTTGGGCACAGAGGAAATCAGAAAAAAAGCCATTGAAAACTACTCTTCCGGTTGTCTGGGGAATCTACTGTATGATTTAAGGTACTAGCTATTTTCAAAGCTAAAATAGCAGATACTGCCTGTGGACTCAATGAAATGATGAAAAAATTTGATCTGTGTTGCTGTGCGGAAGGGTGTGTTAAAAAGTGTATTACCTCCTTCTCGTCATGGTCCCACTCTTCAGTCCCCTATGTTTGGTTTTTTTGTTGTTGTTGTTGTTTTGTTTTTTGTTTTTTTTCTGGGAATACTTCTTTTTTTTTTTTTTTTTTAAGATTTTATTTATTTGACAGAGAGAGAGACAGCCAGAGAGAGAACACAAGCAGGGGGACTGGGAGAGGGAGAAGCAGGCTTCCCGCCGAGCAGGGAGCCCAATACAGGGCTTGATCCCAGGACCCCAGGATCATGACCTGAGCCGAAGGCAGACGCTTAATGACTGAGCCACCCAGGCGCCCCTCTGGGAATACTTCTTAATACAACACTTTAACACAAACCTTTCCCCAAGGTCAGTTTCTAAGACAAATGGTAACGATGATTCATAACAGCTCTAGAACCTGAATGTTAAAAAATCTAATTTACTGAAAGCAAAAAGCCCAGATATGTAAATATTCATCACTGGGCCCTGAAAGGCTAACCATAAATATAATAAATAAAGAAAAATAAATTAGCAATGATTTACATTTTTAAAAAATCCAGAAAAGTCACAATCGAAAACCATGATCAATTGAAGGTAATGCTATTAATATACTGATAACAAACCACAATTCTTGAAATTTGCAAGAATTCTAACAATTTACACATCTGTATGTATAATAGGGATCTTGTAATGCTGTCAAAGCAGGCCTCTTAACAAAAAACTGAGTTAGAATTCCCAGTACACTCTAACATACTACTTGTATTAGTCTTTACTTTGAACTTAATATGTTACTAGTAATAGTCTTGATCTTACCTGAAGACTAGAGTATAAGCAATGACACATACCTTACTCATAAGCATCAGAGAAAGGATTTCCATCTTTTAAATCAGTTAATGTTTCATTTTCCTTAAAAGAGTAAGGACAATACATTGATAATCACTGATCATGTCTTTATATCTTCGTCCACAGAAATGACAGAAGAGGATTTGCAAATGATCTGTGGGATGAATCCATACTGATAACAATAGTACTAATAGCTACCGTTTACTGCTTGCTGTTATTACTTGTGATATTCTGTACATGTTGTCTCTCATTCTTACAACGGCCAAGTTAGGTAAATTTTATCATGCCCATCATGAAAATAGAAGCTTTGAGGTTTGTGGGCCTCAGATAACTTACCATAGGTCACACAAATAATACACGTGACCTGACCTTTTTCCAATAAAGCACATATATCAAATCTTTGGAGTTTTCTCCAGTCAGTCCTGTATCCACACCCAAAGAAGAAATGAGAATATATTGGCAGTATGTGTTTGATGAATCTGTATTACTTTATTTTCTAAAGGTTAATTCTGGACGATGGTAACTTCTACAATTTTGCTAATCGATATATATGTCCTAGAAGCTATCTTATTCTCCTTTCAAAAATTTATATAAAACTAACCTGAACTAAGTTACATTTTCAAGCCTACAGCTTATAGCTAAAAGGAAATATCCATGTAGCCCCTTGGCTGATGGTGATGGAAACTATTAGCAGTGGACCCTCAGTGAGGTCCAGTGTCCATCCCTGCCATTCTAGTCCAGGGAACAAGAAAGGACAGTTCAGGATTCCTTGTGATCTGAAAGCATAAATGTAGCTGCTAAGTCATGAGTTTTCTCAGTGGTTCTTTCTGAAGTTGGTTTCAAAATATAAGCAGACTTCTGTGAAGTCAGATGACAATGGTGTCTGATACTTTCTTCTCAGAAAACCTTCCTTAATTATCCAATAAAATATAGCTCCCTGGGCCAGGACACTTTATACTATATTACCCCCATTTTATTTTTTTATAACCTTTAAAAATATCTGAAATTATCTTGTTAATTAATTAATTCCATAAATACTTATTGAACATCAATTATGTACCAGGATCTGCATATGTTCTAAGGATCTGGGCATATAGTGTTGAACCACACAGAAAAAATTACTGTATTCATGAGGCGTATATACCAATGATCAAACACTCCATCCTACCTGGGATCAAGGACACTGGATGGTGTAGTGAAGAGTTCTCTAAACTTTAATATAGGTGACCTGGATTCAACTCCTAACCTTGGTGCATACTAACCAGTTGTTCTCTGGCAAGTCACTTAACTCCTCTGAGCCAAAGTCCAGCATCTAAAAAAGGTAATAAGCTTGACTGCTTGAGCTATTGCACAGATGATGTGGGGAACAAAACATATGAGCTAGAAAATATCGAAGCTCTTATTAATGACAAGAAGGACACAAATGTAACTTAATATCTTTATGCTGTACAAAAAGCAATAAGGAGTTCAAAATGATACCTGCAATTTAAATTAAAAAATGATACCTGCATTTCTGAGGAGCCACTTTTCAAATTCAGGAATGTCCAGAGTGTTATTAGGTATACAACATAAATATAAACATAACTACTGGATCTGGCTTCAGACTTAAAAAAACAGACTGCTGATCATATGGGAATTTAAAAGAAAGATGGCCTTAACTAAGAATATCTTTCCTTCTGGTGTGTCTTTCTTCCTGATATTCTACTAGCAGAAAATTTAAAATCCATTGTTACTGAATAATAACACAAATGTAGGGTCTGGGCTAAAATGTTAGAATGAACACGTAATTTTTTCTTGCAAATATCCTACGAAAGCTCCAGTAAAGAAATGTGTTTTATTACAAAGACATAAAGAGAGAGAAGTACCTCTAGACCTTCAAACCCTATTACTCCATAAAAGCAACATGAACATTGGCAAGAATTGTCAAAATTAACTCATTCAGAACTCTAGAAATTAACCAAAGTCCTGCAGCAATCTAAGGAACTATATTCAAGAAAAGAATAGCTGTATATAAGTAAGAACAGTGCACTTTGTGGTATCTTACCTTACCTGAATCCTGTCATCCTCTCCCCAGCTCTAACTACATTAGCCCTAAAACCCAGTACCCTTGGAGTAATGAGAGCTATGAAAACCAACAGCTCTAGCACTTATTGGAGCAAGCAGAAGGGATGCGAAAGCCCCATTCCTGGAGAATTGTCACTGTTGGACCTGTGTGGCAGCTCTCTTGTAGGACTGTGAAATGGCATAGCTGCTTTGGAAAACAATTTGACAATTGTTTAAAATGTTAAACAGAAAGCAACCATATGGCCCAGCAATCTCATTCCTAGGTATCTACCCAGGAGGAATAAAAATGTACATCTACACAAAAACTTATACATAAATGTTCAAGGAAGCATTATTCATGATAGCCAAAATGTGGGAACCACCCAAATGTCTATCAACTGATGAACGGATAAATTAAATGTGGCATATCCATACAATAGGTTATTATTCATCCATAGCAAAAGGAATAAAGTATGGATATATGCTACAACATGGATGAATCTCAAAAATGTTATGCTAAGTGAAAGAAGCCAGTCACAGAAGATCACAAATTGTACAATTCCACGATATGAAATGGCCAGAATCGACACTGAACCAAAAAGTAGATTAGCAATTGTCATAGGGAGAGGGAGCATCGGAAATGAAGAAATGACTGATAATGGGTATGGGGCTTATTTTTGGGGTGATGAAAGTCTTCTAAAATTAGTGATGATGGTTACACAACTGTGAATACACTAAAAACCTTTGAATTGGTACCTATGATAAGGGTGAATTTTATCATATATAAATTATATCTCAATAAAGTTATTATAAAAATAAATTGAAGAATACATAAAAATGCATGAGGGGAGAACTAGAAGGAGATGAAAACACCTAACTTCAAGAATAGCATACTTTTTGGAAAGCTACTAGAAATATTCCTCCATCAAAGTGAAGGCATCCCCAAGACAGACAAGTACCAAAAAAAATAGGGATCTAACAAAGATTCAATCCAACTTTTTATTTTATTTATTTATTTATTTATTTTAAATTTTATTTATTTATTTGAGAGATAGAATGAGAGACAGAGAGCACGAGAGGGAAGAGGGTCAGAGGGAGAAGCAGACTCCCCGCTGAGCAGGGAGCCCGATGTGGGACTCGATCCCGGGACTCCAGGATCATGACCTGAGCCGAAGGCAGTCGCTTAACCAACTGAGCCACCCAGGCGCCCCTCAATCCAACTTTTTAGAAAAGGAAAGCGGGAGAGCAAATTTGAGAAAAGCAGAAGACTTAGTTCGTTAGTGCCAATATGCAAATTATAGAATTTTCAGAATGAGAAAAAGGTGTTAAAAATGATTAACAAATAATTTGAAATTGAAGGACATGTATTTGTGATTAAAATGGATCCTGGTCACTGAGTCCAGTGGATAGAAATAGGCTCACACATGTCATTATGAAATTTCAGAACACTAGAGACAATGAGAAAATCTTTAAACTTCTAACAAGACAGAAAAATAAAACAGCATTCACCTTGGCTTTAGACTTCTCAACACTATAACATTGGAAGCAAGAAAACAGTGCTGCAAAGCCTTCAGAATTCTGCAGGAAAAGAATGTAGAATTTGATGCTGAGCCAACTTACCAATCAAGTGTGAGGGCAGGATAAAGACATTTTCAGATACACAACATCTTAGGAAGTTTACCCTTTTCGCATACTTCTTAGGAAGCTACTAGAGATATTCTTTCATCAAAGTGAAGGCATCCATCAAGACAGAGAAGTACCAAACAAAAACAAAAACAAAAAACTGGAGATCCAACGAAGATAAAACCCAAAGGAATTTCCAAGGTGATGTTGCCAAGATATCCTAGAATGATAACTGCATCAGGCATGAAAGGGCCACTATCTGATGCGAACGGCACACTGAGGGCAGGGCTTTATTCTCTGATTCTACACCCTTTTTATCTAATGAAATCAGTGGAGGATGTTCTATGAACAGCAGCAACAACAACAAAAAGAATTCAAAGAGAGAAAAGAGAAGACTTGAGCTCTAAGAAAGAGAGAATCTAACCCAAGAAAAAGGCAAAGGAAAGAATCTCAAGGTTGACTGCTTCATAGCAGGCTTAGAAATCATCCCATCCAGAGAAAAAAAGAATGAAAATTACCGTAAGGGTAGATGTGAAGAGTTCACTGAAATTATCAGACTTGCTAGCCTAAATGAGGTAAAATTTTACTGAAAAAAAAAAAAGTACTGAGAAGGTATTGGAAGGTGTAGAAAGAGTTGGCAATGTGCACAAAGGAAAATAAACAATAAGAAAAAAAATGCTTTTCCAGAAGAATCTTGATCCATATCTTTTATTCAGTATCTCCATTGTAAACCTTCAGTTTCTTCAATTTCCCTGATGAACTCCTCTATCGATACGATAGTTGATATATTTGAAAATGAGTGTCTGATGGACATAAAAAATCTTTTATTTCTCTAAATTCAAAGCTCTTTCTCCATATCAAGTCAGATCAACAGAAACCTAGGATAGTGGATTGCATTATCTTTGCAAAGTTTTATCTGTGTGACCTTGGTTTCATTTAAGCCTCAGCGCATTGGACATCATGAGTTTCTGTCTGTCCCTCTGTCTTTATGATTTCAGACATTTCGGGATGAGCTCGATTGTCTTTTTATCATAGGCAGAAGTACAACTCCTGGGAAATCTTTGTCAATCTCATTCATCCATTGAACAAACCGTTTTGAGCTTCTAGTAGCTATCAGGTCCCCCACTAGGTTAAAAGGGTATGTGTGTCAGGGTCTTCCAACTGCTAGGAAATCATAATTCATTCACTTTCCAGTTAACAAAGAGCAAATAATGGTTTTTGAAATAGTCTTCTTTCTCAGAATGCAAGAATTTACACTATCAGTATTATTTATTAATATAATAGAAAAAATAATGATAAAAACTGAACTTTGAAAGTCCCTGGAGACCAACTCTACACATTTTTGAAAGAAAATCATTTAATGAAAATAGAGTATCTACAACTTCATACCATTTTGTATTTTATAAAATAAATTGTAAAGCCCATTGGTTAAAGCGTCAGACCCCGATCAAGGTTAAACCTGTGGGATTGCCATGCAGGTGGGCAAATTTCACATGCTGCAGGAAATAGACCATGTCAGATATGATCGTTGACGTCTGTGTGGGCACCAGAAGCTGACTAGAGTTGGCAGCGGAAGAAACCAATCAAAATCTCAGCTGTTCTGGCTCGGTGCCTCTCTTTAACCTCTCTACCCAGGAAGAAGAATGAGCCTTACCTCTGGCTTCAACTTGCCCAGGGAAGGCTGGGAGGGGGAGATGCCAACTCTCTTTCCAAGGTGAGGAGAACAACCAGGATATGATCAGTTATGGAAGGAAAAATCCTAATACTCAAAGCCTCTTCTAGCACTGGTTTCCTTTTCAGTGGGATACCCTGTTTGCTCAACCTTTTCTAGAGCCTTGTGCCTACAGGATGATGCTTGCTACACTGGACAAGAATTGGAACTTCCTTCTGACAGATACTGAAAAAGGAGCTGGGAAGCTATGATTTCCCCCTTGTGCTTTCCCAAGCCACTGATCTTCAGACTACTTCATATAACCTGGGACTTCTGGCAAAAACAAAACAAAACAAACCACCTTTTAATTAATGGCCTGGTTTCCTGATTAATGGCCTTGTTAATTAATGACCTTATTTCACCTTGAAAGGTTTTACAGGAGCACTTGGCCAGTGATCAAAGGGACATAGAAAGGAGTAGAGAAGTGAGAGGGCTGAGCTGGGGTAAGAATAGGGGATAAAACACAAGAGAAAGAGCATCTGAAACGCTGTCCTTCCTTACTGTCCTTCTTTCATCTTTGGTGCTTCCATCAACTACCTGAGCCACACCCTCCCTTCCCTGCATAATCGCCAATCCAGGATTGAAAACATCAGTGAGAGAGTGATTTTCAAATCCCCTTCCAACACAATCTCTCGGGCTAAAATGAAATAAAGCATTCTTGGTTTCATATCTGGCATAAACTATCTTCTGAAAACACTTTAGAACACATCGCTTGTTAAACCAAAAAATTTTATAAGGGGCATGGCAAGGAACACTCCTGTTTATTTCATATCTAGCAAGTTCTGTGGGGGTGTGAATAATAATATTATAATATTAATATAATAATAATAACCATTATTATTATGTATTAAGTCTGAATTTAAATATTAAACTCAACCCTTGGTTAAGTCATAAACTTCACTTTGCTCCCTTTGTTGGTGTAGATGATTTCAACCATGTGAATATATGTTGATTTTAATATTTCCTTAGAAATACAGCAGTGCTTTCTCTCTGGAACTATCACAGTAGTTCTACCTACATTTTTATATTATGGTGGTATCTTGGCTATTCTAACATAACAACATTAAAATTTTTGCTAGGGAAACAGAGAAGTGTTTTAGCAAGAATAAAAGCTTGAGGTCAGACAGAACTGTGAATCCCAGCTCAGTCACTCATTAGCTGAGCTAGATTGATCCCAATTACTTATCCTCTCTGAGCTCGGTTTTCTCATCTATAAAATGGGAGTAAAACCCACCTACCCCCATGGCTGTTTTGATGATAAATTAAGAATGTAAAGTGCTTTGTAGAGTGCCTGGCACCCAGAATGCTCAGTGAAGATGTACGCTCATTCCTTAAACTCATTCCTCATGCTGACCCCTCTGTAGATGTGACGCCAACCCTTAGCTATGGAGATGTATGGAGAGAATCCTTAAAAGAAGTAACAGTCTCGTTAGGGACCTGTGTCTTACACCAGCTAATTATAATTCAAGGCAAACTGTGTTAAGGCCTAGAGAAAGGCATATGTCAAAATTTAGGGGAGCACTGAAGAAGGTGTATCCCCAGGGAACAGAGTTCTTGGAGGAAGTGATAGAAGAGTCATCAATGAACCGAGATACTGAGGATGGGTGACATTTGGCAGGTGGAAAAGGAGACTGGAGGGGGATTTCGTGAAAAAGAAGCAATGCATTGCAGAGACGGAAAGGTGGGGAACGCTGGAGGCCACTGAGCAACCCCATATATGCAGTGCAGGCTACGGGAGAGGAAGCGAGACTGCCAGGATGGACTGAGGCCAGAATGCGACAGGCCTTGAATTCAATCCTAAGGAGATTCACATTCATTTAGAGACAATTGAGAGAAATAATTTTTAAAAAATATGAATAAACACAACAACATCCTTATGGACGTAAAAGCCACCAAAGACGGTGGAGGGTGTTGTATCTACAGAACTTAGCATCAAGCAACTGCCCCTTTCATTCCATAGTGGATAATACCAGGCTCCACACTATTGGAACATACTCAGTCAATTAAGAAAAGTACTGATTGCCGCCTGCAAAATATCCCCATGGTGCCAAAATGTCTGTGGAGTGGGTGGGGAGAGGGAGGGAAGGTGTGATAATTAAAAGAATTGTTACTTGCGATGTCACAGGAGCCAATGTGTTAACTCTGCATGCTGGGAAGCTAGAGTGCTCCCAGCTGCCACGGGGAGGGAGGATGTGGTTTGATCCCTGGCACCACTCATTGGGACAAGATGAATCACAAATGTGTTAATAGTGAGGTTCCATGTCATAATGTGCCAGATGGAGGTGGTTACATCTCTGATTGATTGCCTCCTGGCCAAGACAGGGGTTTTCCAGAAGGCAAAATTGGCATCGGAGC
Source organism: Mirounga angustirostris (assembly GCF_029215605.1). Taxonomy (NCBI): domain Eukaryota; kingdom Metazoa; phylum Chordata; class Mammalia; order Carnivora; family Phocidae; genus Mirounga; species Mirounga angustirostris. The sequence goes on from NW_026991720.1 coordinate 44,636,908, forward strand.
TCAAGGGATCAGCAGGTCTTTATTTTGGTCAACGTGGACCTGACATTCTCGACTTTATGAAGTGTGGCTTCCCCCACGACACGGGCAGCCAGAAACAGTATGTGGATGAAGAAGGAGATGATGAGGGTGTGATACATGCAAGAAACAGTTTTGCACTGGACAGAGCTCCTCTGGCTAAATGTGGCCCTTAAGGAATCCACGAGGGTGCTGGAAATAAGGGGGTGGGGTGCGGGTGGGGAGTCGCAGTAGACGCCCTGCTTGCGAGTGAATTAAATAACTAGAAATGGAGAAAGAAAGCCAAGGAAGAGAAGGAGCCAGAGAAGGAGCTTCAGATACCCGATCCCCACAGCCGTAGAGTCCGGGCGCCAGGCTGAGGCCACCGGGGCAGAACCACAGAGCGGAGCGTGGCAGGGTGACCTTCCTGCCTGTTCCCTCCCACTCCCCCCCAACCGTAACCACCCAGCTCTTTGTTGTGGTGGTTTCCTTCCCCCAGCACAAGCTTCCAACTATAAACAGCCAACTACAAGGGCAATAACTGTGGCATCCTACTGGGAACTAAGGCAGCCTCTCGTGCAGGCGCTGGGTCCTAATACAGGACAGTGAATAAAGCTTCATTACAGAACAATGGAGTTAGCTGCCAGAGCCTACAGATTTGAATAAACAACAAATAAGCAACATCTGCTCCAGCATATGTGTATGGTAAAAAAAAAAAGTCACAAAATAAAAGAATTTGTAAATGCCAAAAGCAACACTAAACTGCCAGAGCTACTGTAGAGTGAATTTTTAATTGCACATGCAAAGCGGCAGGCTGTGGGTATTAGTCTCACATATGTTTTGTTGCTGCCAACCTGGGAGTATAGATGAATTTAATTAAATAAGGATTATCCCTTCTCCCCAGTACAATTACTTATTTATAACAATGATAAAATTGCCTAATAAAAAAATTGTAATATTTCAAAAACAAGCCTAGAAAACACCCTGCTTTCCGTGTAAGTCGTTCAGGGCTGTTTGAGTTTGAGTGTGTCTTTTAAAATTAAGTCTTTGCCTACTGCCAAGGAAGAAAAAGCAAACAACCCTTATCATAAAGCCTGCCGCAGTTAAACAGCCAGAGACAGCATTATGGAGAAATATAAAGAAGACACAGAGCAGCATGGGAATTGCCTTTCGTGGGGCGTGTAGAAAATTAAGCAATTGGACTCAAATGGAGGCCAGGTGACTGAGCCAAGGGACAGGGCCACTGAGGCTTGGTCTCCCCCATTGTCTCGGTCCTAATCTGTTTTGTGAACAGGCAGTCACCGGTGATTGATCAGTTCCCTTTATTTTGGCTCTCCCTCTTTCCTGCGTGCTAATTCTCTGAAAACAAGTAACACTACCCCAACCAAACAAACAACAGAAGAGATGGGCACTCGAGCCCCTCTTCTCCGTGCCAGAGGAGTTCATTTTTTACCTCCAAGTTAGCAACCCCCATCGTCAGGGAGGCCAGTGGCGATAATCCAAGTATGAAACTGTAGATGGCAAAGTAGATTCATGTGTAAATTACTACAGAAACCAGTATCTTCTGAGTCTCGTGATCTAAGTTTATCTTTGAGCAATTTTGTTGCTGAAATAGCTTTACTGCGCTAGAAGTTAAGGCAAGTGCTAAGAGCTTATGACCAGGTGCATTCTCCCGAAGTCAATTCAGAAGCCAGGCAGAAACAAAAGGCAGTCGGGGGCTCTGGGTGTGTGGCTGTGGGCCGTTACACCATCTCTCCACCTCAGTGTCCTCATCTGTGCAATGGGAACAGTAATGATAGAATCCACCTCCAAGGGAGGATTCAATGAATTAATACATGTAAAGTGCCTGGAATGGCACCTGGCATGGAGTAAGCGCTCAATAAATGTTGCCAAGAATTTAAAGGGATGCTTTAGCAGGGCACTCAAATCTGCACTTGGCTCTTTCGCAGATGTTAGTAGCTTTCGATTTATCTTTTGCTTTTCCTTCACGACACATCGCAATTGTAATTCAATAATTAATTGGTTTCTCCTGAAATTCACAAGCTCCACGAGACTAAGTTCTGTTTTGCTTTCATTTGCATCCCCAGAACCTAGACCAGGTTCTTACATGTATAAGCACTCATTAAATATTCATTGAATGAATGAATTCAGTATGGAAGGAGAACTAGATTTGAATTCAAAAGATCTTAACCTGAATTTTGGTCTTTCCTTTGCCACCTGTGTAAACTCAGGCAAGTTGCTTAATTTGTTGATGTCTTATTTTTAAAGAGGAAAGACTACTATGGTGATTACATTAAATAATGTAATTGAAACTGCTCAGGACACTGCAAATGTGGGTATCAAATATAAACTTTTAATTAACAATGAACCGCTTCCTAATAATAATTGATTGGATTATAGAATTAAGCAACAGATTCCGTGTATATTCAGGGAAAACAACTTTCTGAGAGATGTTGCTGGAATGTGTGCAAAACCAAAATAAATTAAGTCTACATTACTTAGGACTAAATGCAACATGCAAAAAGAAAGCACCAATTCATAGATTTGAAAGGAAGACACATATTGGATACAGTCCTAATTTATAAATACTGAAATCCATGCCAGTAAAATCATTAAAAATACCATGTGCTATATTTTAAGATAATCATTATACTCTGCCCACAGTGCACTGTTGCAACATTAAATCACCACTGGTGAATTTGAATGGAAACTCTTCTGGCTAAGGTAAGAGAAACTTAGATGGTATCATGTATGCTGTTCCCTGATGGGTCAGGCACTGTGCTAGGCGTAGGGATGGCAGGTAAATAAGACAAGATTCCTATTCTCAAGCAGAACATAATTTAATGTAAAGGAGAGAGGCATAAGCAAATGGTTACTGTTTTTCCAGATGAGTCCTGGAGAGGTGTTATTTACTAAGGCTAGCAATAGCATAAAGGGAGAGTTTACAGGTAGAGAAGAGAAAGGAGGAAGAGTGGTAGGGACTCCACAGCAGAATTTTCTGCTTAAGAAAAGACAATGGGCTATTTTTTGGTGTTCTTCTAAATTAGTATACCAGCCCCTTTGAAATAACAGAGTGATAAGAGAGAGAGAGAGAATGAGAATGAGAAATTGAAAGAGAATAAACAGAATCTAATATAGTGGTAACTGATAAGGAAGAAGACCAAAAGGCCAACTGGGAGACAGGATATAAAAGGGACCTCTTCAAAGCTACCTTTTCCAAATCTGCTTTGGAGCAAAAACCCTATTAGCAAAACCTTAATAATTTAGCTCTCACTCAATCCCCAAATATACTCAGTTTGTGAAAATGAACATTTAGCATTATCTTGGTTGAGTGATTATTTATTCTGTTGTGGACAAATTAGAAAATACAGAGAAGCAAAAGAAGGAAAAACCAGATGTCACTTATCATCTAGACTGCCATTGTCTGTACCATGTACACTTGCGCTTTCTCTATTTTTGTTTTTTTTGTGGGAGGGTTGAGGGTTAGAAATTTGTATTAAAAATTTTAACTTGTACCATATAAAATATTTAAAAAGAAAAAAATACATTACCTGAGACCCATCACTATGAGATGGTCACCAAACTATTAACTCTAGTTGAACTCATATGCAATTTTATTTTATTTATTTATTTGAGAGAGAGAGTGATCGAGAGACAGAGAGAGCATAAGCAGGGGGAGCAGCAGAGGGAGAGGGAGAAGCAGACTCCCTGCTGAGCAGGGAGCCCGAAGAGACGCAGGGCTCGATCCCAGGATCCCCGGATCATGACCTGAGCAGAAGGCAGACGCTAAACCATCTGAGCCACCCAGGCGCCCTTCATATGCAAATTCTATGTGTATTATATAGCTTATATATATAATTTTATATAAGCAAATTGAGATATTTTTCTGTAAAAACACATTTTATTTTATGGCTTTGTTTTTCTCTCTTAATTATAAGTTTTTAACCACTGTGCATGAAATACCAATTCTCATTTTTGATGATGGCATGATACCCCATATAATGTATCATGATTTAATTAAACAATTTACTTAAACAATCCTTTCTTTGGACACTTAAGCTAGTTCTAATTTTTCACACCTCTTTTATAATTGCCTTCCTGTAACTTCAAAGAGGACATACCCAGGTAGGAAGATACACACAGTTGCAAAGTTTCTGATACATATGTTATATGTTGCCTTCCAGAAAGCAATGTGTATTCTTGCCAACATTAGATTATATGATTTCTTAAACCTCTATCAATTTAATAACTCATCTGCCTATTTTAGTGTATATTTAGTGTATATTTCTTAGATTACTACTGAGGTTGAAAACTGCTTCGTTTGCATTAGCTGATTGAATAAAATTCCTACTGACACCTTTATTTTTTGTTCAACTCTCTTGCATTGGGAAATTTCAAACATGTACAAAGTATAGAAAATAACACAACATGTATCTATTTCTTCTCACCACCTACCAGTTCTATCCAGTTCTATTAAAATTTAACATTTTTCCATAGATACTTCAGATTTTTTTTTAAAGGAAACATTATAGATACAGTAGTCTTATTTACCTGGGTTTATCCCTTCCTGATCCCATTGCCTTCCTCCTTACCTTCCTCCCCAGAGTTAACCAGGATCCTGAATTTGGTGTTTATATTTCCATTGTGTATTTTTGTGCTTTTACTTGGTATGTGCATTAGTAATGCATACCAGGTGTTGCTAAGGTACATATATTTTATATATTGTATGCACCTAACTGTGATTTATTTACCCCCACCTTATATTCGTGATATTTTTTCATGTGGACAAATTAACCTGTTTGCTTATTATCATTGCGGTGTATTATATTCTACTCTTATGACTATGCTACGATATCATTAACCTTATTCTTACTGATTTGATTGCCTTTAGGTTGTTTTAAGTTTTTCACTATTTCAGTGTTGCAAAAAAAATGTTTTTTATATGTTCATTCATCTGCATATATGTGAGGATTTCTCTAGGGCATATGCTACCCATGAAATGGCTAAGTCAAATGGTCTGTGAATCTTTAACTTTACTTGATTTTGCCAAGCTGCTTTGCAAAATGGCTGTACCAATTTATAATCTCCCCAGCCTGTAAGATTTCTCCCCTCTCACCAATACTTGGTAGAATCAAATTTTAAAAATTCTGTCAGTCTAAAATGGTATCTAATCATTTAAATTTATCTGTTCTTGATTATAATAGGGTAGAGCACATTTTCTTCTATATAGGTTAATTTTTTAATAAACACCTTGCTGTATATAAATTGTAGATAACTTCTAGTTCGTGACTTTGTTTTTTAATTGAAGTGTAATTGACCTGTGACTGGTCTTTGAACTTTGTTTACGCTGTCTTTTTTGAACCAATAATAACATTTATAATGAAGTCATATTATCAGAATTTCTCTTTATAGTGTGTGTTTTTTGGGTGTCCCGTTCAAGAAACTGTGTCTTGCTCTCAGGTCATAAATATACCCTTCTTTATTTTCTTCTGTAAGGACCAATGCTTTGCTTTTCACATTTAGACCTTTGCTATACTTGGATTTATCTTTGTCAATGGGACAAGCTAAGGATTTAATTTTCAATCTTTTTCATATGGATAACCAATTTTTTGTATCAATCATGTTCATCTTTTCCCCACTGGTTTTGAAAAGCTTGCTCTGACTTTTCATTTCCATACATGTAGGGGTCTGTTTCTAATCTCTATTTCACTGGTTCATCATCTTAAAAACAATTTTTTAAAAGATTTTATTTATTTATTTGAGAGAGAGAGAGAGAGAGAGAGCACAGAGGGAGAGTGAGAGGGAGAAGCAGACTCCCCATTGAGCAGGGAGCCCGACGTGGGGCTCAATCCCAGGACCCTGAGATCATGACCTGAGTGGAAGGCAGATGTTTAACTGACTAAGCCACCCGGGTGCCCCCCCCCCAATTTATTTTTAACAGTGGCATAACACTTTAATTACAATTATGATATAAGTGTTCATTTCTAGTAGCACAAATTCCTCCTCCATGATCTTCATTATTATCTTAGCTTTTCTTGGCCCTTTACTAGTACATAGAAATTTCAGGACAATCTTGTAGGTTCCACACAAAAAAAATAAAACAAAACAAAAACCAACCCTATTAGGATTTATATTGAAATTGTATTGTGAATTTTATTATTAGTGAAGACTTGGCTTCTTTATAATATTGAGTGTTCCTGTTCATGAACATGACATAGCTCTGCTTTTATTTAGGTCTTTGTTATGAGATATGGTAATATTTTATAATGTTTTATAATTTTCCCAATAAATATCCTGAATCTTCTTTGTATATATTCAAAGTTACTCTTACAGGTTTATTGTTGTTGGAATTGTGAAAGAAATCTTTTTCTTTTTTCTTTAGTGTCTTCCTAATTTGTTACTGGTGGTGCTTGGAGATAATACTGATCTTTGCATTTTGCTCTTGCATTCAACAAACTTGCTAAACATTATTATTCTATTACTATGCCTATTAATTCTCTTGGGATTTCTACGCGGACAGTTATTTTGTCTGCAAAGGTGGACAGTTTTTAAGTTTATATACATCTTACTTCATGGTGTTGTCATTCTGCTTTGACTTCTAGTTTGATGCTGAATAAAAGTAGTGCCAGCAAGTTTTGTTCATGGTTGAATAGGATTTCCTTGAAGGTTTCGTTGTTAGGATTGATAGTTGCTATCAAGATTTGATAGATGCCTCTTAGGCTAAGAACATTTCCTTCTATTTCTACTTGCAAAGAGTTTTTGTTAATTCTTTCTCTCAGCTTGTCATTTGCCTTTTAATTTTTTATGATTGTTTTTCATACATAGGTGTTCCATGTTAGGTAGTGAAAAATTGATTAATTGAATTAGCTATTGCATTTTTTTAAAAAGATTTTATTTATTTATTTGACAGAGAGAGACACAGCGAGAGAGGGAACACAAGCAGGGGGAGTGGGAGAGGGAGAAGCAGGCTCCCCGCGGAGCAGGGAGCCCGATGTGGGGCTCGATCCCAGGACCCCGGGATCATGACCTGAGCCGAAAGCAGTCGCTCAACCAACTGAGCCACCCAGGCACCCTAGCTATTGCATTTTAAGCCACTCTTTAAAAATAGTTTCCTATTCCAAAATTATATAAAATTCATCTACATTTATACTTTTAGCCCTTTGATAATTTGGGTGTGTTTTTTGCATTTAATTGTCTATCTGAAATTTCATTCATCTAAAGCTCTATTGGTAAACGGTGAAATATTTTATAAACATACACATCTTTTTCCTAAGCTAACAAGTTGATCATATCATTTATTTCCTTTAATAACTTATCATTGTAGTTGATAAATTAGTTTTTCCATTGTGAAAAAACTGAAATGTTCAAATGAAAGCTAGTTTTCAAGGATTAGTATACTTTTAATGCTTTACTGCATTTAAATCCTCATTATTGAAAAATGTTTACATCTGTATTCATAAGGAAAATTCATCAATTTTGTGAGCCATCTTAATCAATTTTGAAATCAAGGTTTGTGTTGTTTTTCTTTTAATCTAAAAGGAACAGGAAAGATTTACAAATGTTTGCATTATCTGGAAGATTTATACAGAAGAGCAATTATCTCTTGAAAAATTGAGAGTCTACTCATGTAACAATTTTGGTTTTATTTTGTCATTGTTCTTTGCTGCTTTTAGAGATAGTTTTTGGTAAACTCAAGTTTTGTTTATTTTTCCCCTCTATGGTATTAGTTTACTTAACAGTTCTATTATGTTACTTTGTTAATTTTTTGGTTTAATTTTTTTTTGGTTTAAAATAGATATGTATATATGAATATTGACAACATAATGCCAATATAAATTTGGTAATATAAATATTTACATTTTCTAAAATATCATCCATATTAATTATCCCTAGTTTTAATTATACCACTTGTATTGGTATTGGTATTCCTTTATAATTTAAACATGGGTTTTGCAAATGATATAACTTCTTTTCTGTATCAGTGGTTCTGTCTTTTCTCTAGTTTTATTTTGATTATCTAATTTTATTTGTATGCCTTTCTCTCTTCTATGGTTTGACAACTTTGTTTTTATTCCCTACACAAAAAACTAGTGCTTTGATTTTACTTATCAAATTATTTTTTCCTGCTTTCTACATGATTAATTTCTGGCTTCTTAATCTCTAACTTCTAATTACGTTTATACTACTGTTTTTATGATGATGTCTTGAGGCAAATAATTTATTTCAGTTCTTACATGTTCGATAATGAAAACAATTAATGCTATGAATTTGCCTCAGATTACTGCTTCTGTTCCAGGTCTTCAATTTTATATGAAATATTCATCATTATTATTGAAATAATCTGAACTTACAGTTTTAAATGAGCAACTCCTGCACATTTTTTAGGATGGAGAACTCAGTCCCCAAGTCCTGGATTTAGTATTTTGTTTTGTTTGTTGGGAGGAGGGAGTGTTACTTATATTTTTATTTTTGAATTTGAATATTACTGCATTTATCCATGATAAGGTGGCCTATACATAATGTGTGCATATGTAAGAAATCAATGAGATAGTCTTTGCATTTACAAGTTGTTAGTTCTTTTAATAAAATATACCAAGAACACTGAGAAAGAATACTTATTTCAATATTTTTCTATTATGCTCATGTTTTCAATTATAATATTAATATATTACCTATCACCTTTTACTATGTCATGTTTGGTCTGTAGAAAACGGAGAGGAATATTAAAATTTCCCAGTTTTGGAAGAGATGTTGGTCAAAGGATATAAAGTTACAATTGGGTAATATAGATAAGTCTAAAGATCTAAGGTACCTGGTGACTATAGTCATTAATACTGTATAAAATATTGAAAATTTGCTAAGAGAGTAGATCTTGGGCACACTTACCACACACACAAAATGGAAACTGTGTGAAGAGATGATATGCTGAGTAGCTTGATTATGGTAGTCATTTCAATATGTATATGTATATCAAATCATCATGTTTCATACCTCAAATACATACAATATATTTAAAAATTAAAAAAACAAAAAGTGTCCAAAAGTTTTGGACTAGTTGTCATGGGGAGCAGAGAATTAATAACAACAAAATCTCCCACTTTTATTGTGTCAATTTCCTATAGTATCACCAGAATTTTTTGCTAAGTAGTGTTATGAAAATAACATATACACACAGTAACAAAAGAAAATTAAAAGATGCCAATTAATTTAAAACATGTTAGTCTCCCTTCTGTTAAGGTACTTCCGTTAGCAGTTTCTTATATATTCTTCCAGAAGCATTCTGTGCATACTTTCTCCCCTCAGTAGAAATAGATAACTTTTTTAATAAAAAGAGATGCCTATATAAGGTATTTTGCACATATTTTTTTTTCTCATTTAACAACTGTAGATCATATCAACACATAAATATCTGCTTCATTTTTCAAAATAAAGTCTGAGTAGATTTTAATGTAAAAATGTACCATATTTCTTTAAAGCTAATTTATACTTTTGGGCAGGTAGGCTGCCTCTAGCTGTTTGTTATTATAAATATATTTTTGCAGTCAAAATCCTTGTGTGTACACTGGAGTCTACTGATGGGTCAAATTGCAGAACTGGAATAGTTGCATACCTTTAAAATTATGTGACATTGACAGATTATACTTCAAGTACTTATGACGATTAACTGACAACCAACAATGGGTAAGTTTGTTTCACATTTTTACTATCACTTGGTATTACTAAACCTTTAAATACTTGTGACCCTAGAACCACAGTTGATTATTATCTATCAGGGTTCTTTGGGTTGACTCAGCTCAGCTATGTGGTTGTTGATTGGATTCTCTCATGTGGTGGCAGTCAGATGACATCTGGCCTGGAGTCATCTGAAAGTCTAACTGGGTTGGACATCTAGGATGCCTCACATGGAGGCTCGTTCAAGGCTGTCCACCAGAGTGGACATTCCCATGTGGTTTGGGATTTTCTCAACATGAGGGCTGCTTTCCCAGAGGGGATGTTCCAAGAGCAGGTATCTCAAGAGCCAGGAAGCAGCCAGGTGAGTTAAGGGCTACACACTGGACATAGCACAGCATCACTTCCACCATATCCTATTGGTCAAAATAGTCCATGTACTTTCATTTTCAAATGAAGTCATCTTGGTAACTTTGAGTCAAAATTCATTCATTGATATTCATATACATATATAAATTCATTCATATATAATTTGTTCATATATATAATGAATTCATTCATTCATTTATTCATATATAAATAAAAGTAATCTTTTCCCCTTTTTCTCATTAATAGAAATAGAACTAGTGTTACTTATTTTTTTTCTCAGTCCTATTTTTTCTTTGGTTAATGACACTGTTTTTGAAAGTAATAAATTATATTTGCTTTACTTTTGTTCAGATTGTCTCCATTAGGTTAACCTTCACTCACCTTACTTTGCTCTCTGAATTTGAAATTAAATGTAGGTTAGTGCTGTTGCCTAACTTTCCAAATCATTTTTTGGAATGATTGAGGTGCCTTATATGATATCAGCAGACCTCTTAATTGAATGTCAGGGAAGGCAGTTCCTATTGGCACAGGGACCTCCAGCTTCATTGAGAAACATTCAATTAGATGGAAAACAGATGCTTATTTTTGTCTTATAAACCTCAATGCAGGTTACGTGGTAATTACTTTGAAGAGCAGGATAACAATTTATGTAATCAGCAGGACCCTATAATTACTAATGCATAATTTCTAAACAGCATTTAGCAAAATGAGGCCCATACATACACTTTGTAATGAAAAAGATGTGTTTGACACCACACTAAATTAAATTAAAAATTTGCATATTTTCTTCCAGGAAATGCACTAGCTTCATCTGCTTTATTTTGCTTCACTAATCCCTATCTACTTTTAGCTCTGTTATAGGATCATGGAAATGCTGAATCACAATGATGGCTGAATGGGAGCTTAAGAATGAGGAGTAGAGAAAGCCCTCCTTGTCTGCTGTCTAGGATTCTATAACAGGATTCTGAGAGATTATTTGGAAAGTGACATCTAGGCAACTTGTTTCCACAGATAGTTAACATGAAGGTCCTACCATCACTTAATTTAGAATGTAAGGGCTAGCAGAGAACTTAAAAAATTACCTCCACTTACCTAAGACCCAGTAAAATGATATGACTTTTGTCACATCAAGCAGTTGTCAATAGGAGTTAGAAAGTATTCACTCAGTTAGTCCCAGTTCTATGTGGAATCCCTTCCACGCTCCTGATCAAATCACACAGAGTTAATCTGAGACAAACCACATGCTGCATCAGCCCAGGGATGTGGGACATATCTGTAGTAAGTCGCCTGAAATTTTTATGTACACTGGCATTGCTAGTAGGGTTTTTTTTTAAAATTTTTTATTGTTATGTTAATCACCATACATTACATCATTAGTTTTTTTTTTTTTACATCATTAGTTTTTGATGTAGTGTTCCATGATTCATTGTTTGTGCATAACACCCAGCGCTCCATGCAGAACGTGCCCTCTTTAATACCCATCACCAGGCTAACCCATCCTAATCATAGTAGGTAGGAATTGTAGTGGTAGTAAATAGCAGTAGGAGTAGCTATGCCATCTTCTGAAGATAATTTAAGCTATACATATTAAGAAAGTTGAGTACTAGTTCATCTTTCTGAAAGGCCATGGATGACTTTGCACACCGTAATAAATCTTACCTGTAATTCCCGACATCATGTCAAAAGGATCACCAGTCTCTTCCTCAAAGCTCTGGACCTGAGACACCAAAATACATCAATCTCATTAGGAATGTTTTCATAATAAATTCACTTCATTTATTTAATCAACATATAATGAGTGCCTCCTGGCTAGTGCTAAGAGGATTAACCATGACTTCCGAACTCAAATAGCTTACAGTCAGCTGCAGGCTGGTGGCATGTACAAGGCACTCAGGATAAAAATTAAAGAACTAAAGGAGATCAGGAGAGAGAAATGAGGGAATCACTTCCGGGTGGGAGGAACAGAGACCCTGCCTGGAAGATGTAGCATTTGAGTGAAACTTAAATAATAATGTTATTATTATTCTAGATTTTTTCCTTTTTTTTTTCCCTAAAGAGCTTTAAATATATTTGGAGAGAGCAAGTTATTTTCCACGTTTAATTTTATCTCTCTAAGGGATTTATTTATGACTTGGTAAATTTATGGAGAGCAATTCAGAAAATTCACAATTTAGTTGCTGTACAGAGCTTAGATAGCTCAAAGAAAATTGGTTTTCCAAACTGATAGGGCAGAATTTATTTTTAAAATTCTTTTCAGAAATTAATAAATACTACTCTATTGAGAATAAAATTATGCATAAAACAAAATAATAAGTATTTCTTTACAAATAATAATATAGGTTACTATAGAAGCTGGATAAATAAAAAAGTAAAGAAGGTAAGAAAACAGTGACTGTTAATATTTTGGAGTGTGTTTTGCAGGTTTCCTTTTTAATATGTTTTTTCCTGAATATAGTTATGTAATCAAAATTTTTCACTCAAAACTTAGAAGGGGAAATCTTTTCCCACTTGTAAGATTTCTTTGAAAACACCATTTTTAATGACTTTACAATAGACCATATTTAGAAGGTACATTAATTTACTTAATGGTTCTCCTAATGGTGGAATGTTTTCTGAATTTTGCCAATAAAAGTAATAATGGTGAGATGAGTATCCTTGTACAGAAATCTTTTTCTACATGTCATATTATTTATTTGGACTGGTGTCTGAATAGTGAAAGCTGAATCAAAGGACATTTAAACATTGTGGTACATGTGGCCAAAGATGACCTTTAACTCAGGAATAGAGGACCACAAGGATATAGCTCAGCAATGTGAGAAGAACTATCTATTCCTTCTTTTTAATCCTTCATCTCTTTTCTTCAAAGAAGTTATTTTATACTTGTAATTAATTAGACATACTTCTTAACATTATTTTTATTGGTTTTATAACTCAAACCAGTGTTCAGCATATAAGTTTTTAAGTACAATAAGGAGATTCTTTCGCTCTGATTATTATCATAGGGAAAAGCCCATTTAGTGCGATGTAAAGTATGTATTCATCTGTTGAGAAATAACCCTCAAACAACAAAATCCCAACAATCTAAAATGAAAACCAGATGTATTCTTCGGTTAGTCCACCGGAGCCAAATTTATTAATAAATTTTTAAAAATTAAAAATAAAGAAATAGTTATTAACTTTGGAAATATCTCCCACCTAATCAGGATGCTGGTTGGCATTGTTTAATAACATGGGCAATATTCTCACACATGAGTTCTAGAGAGCAGGATCCCTGTATGGAAGTGGGAAGAAGATTAAAATGCTTTATTGTGGATATAAAGAAGCATCCTACCTTGACTTTACAATTGCAGATGCTTCATTAGTATTAAATTCTCAATATGTTTGGGAATTAAAAAAGAAAGGAACAGACTCAGTTTTACTAAGTAAAATTAAACACACAAAAAATCTATGCACAATTTTCTTGGAATCATAGTTTTGAAAAGTGAGCCAAATATTGCCAAATTCAGCCTTTAATAGGATGTTAGGGAAATCATCATAGATTGATCTGGAGGCAAATTTTGGCCAAACACAGTTGAAATTCTGATAGCTAGATATTTAAGGACATTGGCTCGTGTTTTAAATGCCATGAAAATCTGCCAATTTCACACATATTTTTCATTTCTTATAATTGGATTTTTAAATTTGCCATTAAAAAATGACTATTAAATCTGGCATTAGCTCCTGTTTAAGACGCAACCTACCCAAGCCTCATTTACTCATCCATTGGTATCGAGTGAAACAAATATTTTTCTCCCAGTCTATGATGAGGATGTAATATTTTTTAAGTATATATTTTAGAAAAACAAAATTCAAGTAGTGAGTTTCTTTTATATTGTTTTCGGGGCTCTCTCTGCCTTAGATATGCAGACAGCCTCTCACACACACAAATCTGGGCAAATATTAAAGGAACACCATAAACAAAGTTAGCTATGTAGTTCAACAGAATAGTCTGTTTCTCTATGGGTGCCACCCACAGACTAAATTAATATTATCAAATATTTTTCTCGTTGACTTACTCATTCATAAATATTTACTGAATACCTACTATGTGCCTAAAAACAGGTGAGTTTGTTTTCTTTTATTTTGGTATCTGAGTTTCTTCCTACCCCCACATATACTACCAGATAGCTTTTCCTTGAATAATTGTCATTTAAGAATATTTGATAGTGTGCCGTGCAAGAACGGACATTCTTTCCTCAGGCCTTTTTATGCTGAATATGATATTTATCTCTCTCTGTACTCTCACATATAGATGGCATCCAATGGACATTATTTTCCTCTAAGTCAGTCTAGCCTGAAGCATAAAAAACTTCGTAAGGGAACAGTAGCCCCTGTGGGGTGTGCCAACAGGCTGGAGATGGTGACATTTCTTGTTTGGACCGTAGGTGATATAGCAGACTGACAAATGGTTTGCAGATTTTCTTGATATTCGTTATAGAACTTTGAGTAGTAGCTTGGTAATCAAATAATCTTTGCAAGATTGAATTAAAAGAAAATAATTTTTCTTAGTGCCACCTCAGTTTATCTTCAAATCAGGGCACGAGACCAAAGGTCTGCTCTTTTCTCCATTTGTAATTTTTATTCATTTGAAAGCTACTGGTTTACATTCAGATTAATATTTTAAGGTTTTTTCAAAATACTTTAAGGTTCTTGAAATCATTTTGACATAAGACATGTACACATATAAGCATATATATACATAGATATTAGGAGTATTGACAGCTACAGATTTTGAGGCAACTGTTGTATCTTTGTGGGATGGGGAGGGCTACCAATAGGCATATTCGCCTACTTCCTCTTCTTCTTTTAGGGCTATGGGTAAGCCTTACTTTCTTCAAATTCCTTGGTCCTCTAGCCCCCAGCGGGTTCAGAACCTCTCTTCTTGCTCCCCAGAGATCCCAAACGTGTCTAGAGTGATATAAAAGTTTATCAGCAGAGCTGGCACTCTCCCTGCGTGTTACTGGTTTCTGGACCCATCTCTGCCAGGGCACAGAGGTTCCCGTGAGGGCGGAGTCTGCCCCCCAGAGCCCATCAGAGCGCCTAGCATGTCCAGGGCTCAAAGGAAAGGTGGGCCCACCTTCGGATTTGCATAAAAATACCCTGCCCCACTTCTGGATAATTTACATGATAAAGGGGAAAATTTTGCTCTTTTGTTCTTCCTTGTCATTATATTAAAGAAAAGAGAAATGTGTGAAAATGTGGGAAAATGTGGGTATGTTTTTTTTTTTTTTAAAGACTGAGGAGTGCATGGCGGGGGGCTGTCATCTAAATGAGGGTGAAAATTAGCATGAGTGAGGGAAGGTAAAGATGAAGAAGCACATTGAAAAATATGTGAATAAATATATATATACATATATATACATATTTGTTGTTTTGTTTGAACAAAAGCTCTTTAACTATTTGACTGACATTAGTCTTTCTCCCAGTCAGGAGAGAGAAGTGCATGGGCTTATGAGGGTCTGACCCTGGGTGGATGGGAAATGAAGGGTGTGGAGAGGAGAAAACAGGCAGTGTGAAGAGGCATGGAGAAAGGGTCTGTAAAAGTATAATCTTTTCCCTATCCCATGGCTCACGCCTGTGTTTAAGCAGCCACTGACGCGTGAACTTCAGTCAGCCCACAGGACCCATGCCAAGGGGTGCTGTGCCGCAGTGCAGTCCAGGGAGAGCCAGAAGTGGGAGAATTACCCCAACAAGTCAGCCTCAAGTGCATTCATACTTGCCCGGGGTCGGCTCACAGCGGCATAGAATGAGGCGGACAATCAACTGCATGGGCGCCGGAAGAAGGTGGGACCAGCCCCAGAAAGGTATACTGGCCTAGGGATGAGGCTGACGCGGAGAGCTCTGGGTACACAGAGTGGTGAATATATATGTGTGCAATGCAAGTGTGAGTATCGATAAATTCTAAAGCAAGCAAACAAATAAAATACTAGTCCTGTAAAATCAAAACCAAACCCAAGTCCCTAGTTCTTTATCCAAGGCCCTGCATGAGGCATCATGGCGGGAAATACTTCCAAGACACATCTCCTTGAGGACAAAACCTGGTCATCGGGGAGCTGACAGACCAGCGGGGGAGATGTCATCGACACACATGTACAGTCTCTGTCATATAAGCTCTCCCTGCCAAGGCTGTGAGAACCCAGAGTGGAAGTGGTGGGCAAGTTGCATTGAATGGCAAGTACTTGTTTCACCCTCCAAGGCGGTGAAACAAGGAAAGTGAGAAAGTGGATGGAAGCATGCTAGAATGGCCTTAAATGTCCTAGACTCCTGTTCCAGGAGTTTGGAACAATAAGATATAATGCTGAGGGGGTGAAAGATTAAGAGGTCAACTGAATGTAGGAGGCAGAAAATGCCTTGGGGAGGGTTGTTCCCTTGGAAGTTGAGCGTGTAGGTATAACACTGACCTCTTCCATTTCAAAGGAGTCTGGTGCTTCACTTGCGACACAAGACAAGCTCTTGTGCTTGCTAGTTTGAGTAGAGTTCACCTTTTGAGTTCTATCCTTGACTGACCTCTCAGACATACAGGAAAGAGGAGCCCTCTTGGCCAGTGTGGATGAGCAAGACCATTGCTTGCTCGGAAGACCTCGGGGAGAATGACAAGGTACCAAATCATCACAGGCTTGGAGAGATGAGTGCTCTGCCGAAGGAGACAAATGACTTTGGTCATGGTTGTTTGTCACAACTGGTAACTCTGCTCCACACTCTCCTGATTTTGCAGAGGTGATGAAAAACTTGCCCCTCATCTTCAATGACTCTGATGCTTTTGGGCTGCAGTCTCTCCTAATGCTCTGCTTTGAAGCTCTCTTGAAAAGTTCACCCATTTTTCTTTGATGTTCTTTGGCTTCATTCACTGAGGTTCTTTGCACATTTTCCCCTCTATCTTCCTCTTCAGCTTTGTTTGGCAGGATGTTAACATTATTCATCAAAGATGAGAAGGCATTGGCTACGTGGTCCAGGATCTCCAGCTGTCTGAAACGACCTGAACAATTCAAGGAGCACAGAATTTTTAGACTGCATCTTTTCCATGAAACTGCATGAATATGGTCAAAATGGAAAAGGTTGGTGACACATGTGTTTTCAAGATGGGAAGGACTACAAGCTCTTGAAACTCAAGTTTTTCTCAGTACATGCCACTGGTTATTATGGAGGTGATTCCCCAACAGAAGGAGATGCCATTGTGTCATGGGGAAGTGAACACCTTTTATACTTGGTTAAATATTCATGACTATATACATTCATATATGCCTGTAGTGTTTATGTGTGAATCCATAAAAACTATAGGCGAGGATGAATCTTAATTTAATCTTATATATTAAACTAAATGGTAAAGAGTGAACCTAGCTCTTTCATATGAGGTGAACTTGCATATTCTTCCATGGCTTTAGGTGGCAGATATCTTAATCATCACTTCCACCATCTCCACCTATACTGTCACCTAATAGTGTGCAAAGATTATGGAATATAGAGTCAGAAGGCCTGGATCCAAATCCCAGGTCAACCAATCCCTGGAAGGGTGATGTCATAGTAAATGAATTAATAGAAATATGGTGCCTAGGGCCTGTGCCAAGCACATAGGAAATGGTCAGTTTCCTCATCTGGAGAATGAGGGTAATAATACCCATCTTCTGTATCTCTCACACCTGTTGTGAAAAGCACAATGTTGTACAAATATCAGTAGTTAGAGTTATAAATGTGTAAGACTCAGGACGGAAATATATTGTCCTCAATCATCCAAGAGAAGACAGTCATTAATGTGAAAATCCATTTGCCTTTTCAAATGAACCAGCTCCTCAATTTGTAAGTCTTTCTGGATGGTTCATTTAGGCAATTCGCAAGTATTGACTTCATTAACGTATGGAAGGGACCTAGTGCAGCTAGGGCAATTTGGGGACACATTGCCACTTTGAAAGAAAATGGTGAAAAATAGTTTTGGTATCTCCAGATAATAAAACCAAAATGATGGAAACAGAACACTTTGTTTTCATTACACAGCCTTTTCTCAACCCCATTGATAGCATGCTGGGTTGCATAGCTCAGCAGTGGTCAAAGGCCACGTTGGTGGGTAAGGACACTGTCCTCTGTTCTGTTGTTTGCACCAGCACAGCAATGCTACTGACTTTCCCATGAGCATATCCTTGTGCCTACCTGCTCCCTTCACCAGAAAAGGGAAGATAGTGACTACCAATCCTTCTACTTTAAAAACTGTGATGGACTTTTCACAGAAGATCGTGATATTTTTTTAAGACCAAGAGGAACTCTTGGGTTCTGAATATTTTCAGAAGCGTTCTGATGACATTTTCCCCCTAAATTCAGCTTTTGTTGAAACTAAATCTTTTTTTTTTTTTGTGAGCCCAAGGGTATGACTAAATCATAATTGTACTTTTATGATTGTCTTAACATCCATCCTATCGCAGAATTGTTAGACTAAGATAAAAATCTATCCATTTAGCTTTGCCCAGTGGCAGTATCGTAGCCAATGAGGTTTATCCGAGGTGCGATTATTACTAATTGAAAAATCTATCCATTTAACTGGTTGAGTCAATTCAAAGAACACAATCTTGTGGTATTAGAGGAGTGGGAGTGTTTTCTTATTGTTTTGTTTTTTGTTTGTTTTTGCCTTTGGGGAGACTGAGCAATGAAGCAACTGATTCTCATCCCTTTAAGTTTGAAGCTTTTTTGGGCACCTGGGTGGCTCAGTTGGTTCAGCGACTGCTTTCGGCTCATGTCATGATCCCGGAGTCCTGGGATGGAGTCCAACATCGGGCTCCCGGCTCAGCGGGGAGCCTGCTTCTCCCTCTGACCCTCTCCCCTCTCATGCTGTTTCTCTCTCTCAAATAAATAAATAAATAAAATCTTTAAAAAAAAGTTTGAAGCTTTTTTTATGGACTTTGAATGAGACATACTTTCCCTTCTGTTTTTAGAACAACCAACTAATTTTATTATTGCTTGTTTTACATTTGATCATCTCAGTTTTTTTGAATCAGAAGTGTCCTGGTAAGTGTTGAGTGAGAACAGTTACTGTGCATTATTAGCACGGTGTTGATGGTGGAAATAAGAGTGAGGCACAATCACAGGACTAGGGGCCCATTTCCCGGGTCTTCTTTAATCCCTGTGTCAATTTCATCTGTAAAATGTTTACATCACAGCTCAGGTCAAACACTCCCCAAATAGTGAGAAGTGCTCTTATTTTCTCCAAAGAAAGAACTGATCAAAGACCTCACATTTCCCTATGTCAGGAGGAGACAACAAAGAATGATACTAATTTCCTCTAAAAGGTAAAGAGACATGGCATTGCAATATCTTCAGGGATACATACTCTTTTTTAAAAATTGCATTGTTGAGATTTTGAGACCCATTTCACTCACATGAAAATGGGGGAGAAACAGAGGCTAAAGTGAAAAACCTAAGATATTTGATTGAGAAAGACACTTTATCTCACTTGACTTTCATGAATTTATTTAAAGAACAAATTTCAGAAACAGAATTTTGGCATTTTTTCCAGTCCAGAATTCCGCAAACTCTATCCCATGGAGGAGATGTTCTTCAATGCTCCTCCAAGAGGGGTTTTGTATTTAAATGATTTTGAAAATGCTGTCCTGCATCCTCTCTAGGAGACCCAGAGTGTACTTCAGTATATTAAATCAAATTCTGAAGTACATAAACCTGTTTAACTCCCAGTCATCTTTCCCCCAAATTATTTGAGCATAGTACACATGCTCCAAGAACATCCTAGTAATGTCCTAGAGAAAAGTATTCCATTGAGCACCAGGTGGGGGAAAATAGCAGCATGCGTGATAACTAAGAGGGTAAGGCATAGTTAATCCACAAATCTGGAAATGTGACAGCTTAACACCTACCACTTACAGCTCATGGTGGAATAGGAAGTGTTCTAAGCCTCATACATGAGGAAATTAAGGTTTCACCTTGTGACTGGTGATAAGCTTTGCCAGATCCTGGTTCCTCTGCCTCCTGGGTATGTGGTTATGGTATACGTTAGTGCTGTTCACAGGTACTGCATTTTCTTTTTTCTGGACATACGGTAAGATTGCACATTCTCACCCCTTTGGAGTTAAGCATGGCCATGTGACTGATTTTGGCCAGTGAAATCTGACAATGAAATCAATGGGTAAATTCTGAGCCGAAAGAGGTAAGAGTCAAGTATGATTCTCCATTTCCACCTTTTCTCTGTCACTGCAACCAGTGACATTCCAGATGATGGGGCCAAGTCCATATAGGAGGACAACATGGAGCAGATCTTTCCCCCAAATGTACACATGAACCTGCAGCAGACACATAGAGTGATCAAGATGTACACATTTCTGTTCTAGGCCACCGCAATAGAGGGCTGATTGCTACTGCACACATCTTCCAGAGAGTCCCTCCTGATACTGTGGCTCATCTGGCCGCTCACCCCCATTGCTGAGATTCGGAAGCCATGCAGCCTTCACTTACCGTATAAGTCAGGGTTCTCAATGTCCATTCGCTGCTTTTGAGCTTCAAGAAAAACCCGGATGTTGATTCCTCTGGCGGCTGAGCCACAGCCCAGGAATCTGGCTGGGATTTGTGTACAGATGTCTGGCTCATCTGTACCAAACCCCAGATCCAAGAGAATCTCCACTGGATCTTCTTCCCAAAATTCCAGCCATTCAGGAATGCTGTGGTAAAAATATTAATATCTTTATCCAGTAACAGTTCACTTAACAAAATCTGTTTTTTTTTTTTTCTAGTCACCTTGCCTCCCCACCCCAATCTTTCAGAAATTGAGTGAAAGAAATCTAAATAGGCAAATAGATGGTGCATCTACCAGAGCTCATACATACTTACTTAAAGGATAGTCCATCACTCCCACTCAGGGACTGCTTGTCTGTACTTTCTGTGCAAGACCAGTGAGTTTATTTATCTGACTTTCCATTTCATAACAGGCAAATGTTAAGTTAGATGGGGCAGAGAGATTGTGGGTCAGAAGCCAGAAGTAATACACTGATAACCACAAAGAAATGGTAGTTCATGGCAATGTGAAAGAGAAGAAAAAAAGCAAAACCCTGTAAACAGTGGAACTCAAAAAAGAATGTTTTTAAAAAGAACCAGTCTGGAAGCATTGTCAGCTACACAGATCTGTTGATGGAAATCACTAAAGGCAGACTCCAAGGACTGATACTTACAAGTAATGATTTTCAGTCCCTAAGTAGGATTAAAATATGTTCTGTATTTTTTTTTTTTTTGGACGTGGGTGAGAAATAAGTGGTTTCTTTAAACTGTTTGACTCAGTTTTGGCACTTAAAATAATAAACTTTGGTTATCTGGAAATTATATTTATGTATACCAGCTACTTCCCAATTACTGCCCTTCTTGGTGACTGGTGCTATTGACTACTGCTTTTAAAACTCATGGACAGTGTGGGAAGCAGAACTTTTGATAAGGTTTTCCTAGGTTTGCTAGGCTCTTTTGTTCCAAGTTCCCGTTTGCCTCTACTTTCCATGCAACACTAAGGAGCTTATTTGAGATAGTTTGGATGATCTATTTTCATGACTTCATCATTTAAATTGGATTAATTACAATTCATTTATTTAGCCATTCACATATTTAACAACAGCCACCTGTAGTCTCCTTGGGCTGGCCCACTTACCACACATTACCCAACATCGCATTCACACTTTCTTATGTGACATAGAGATCTGGTGCTTTGCCTCCTGATTCGATCAAGGAAGAAAAGATAAGCCAAAAACTCTTACTGCAGGGCTTAAATGTCTCAGCTTGGATATCCTAATCATTGGAAATAACTGGAGACCAGGGGTACCAATCACTTGATACCTTTAAATAAAAAAATTTCAAGGGAGAAAAAAATTCTTGTGAGAAATCTAAATTGCACATGAAAGATTTAATCTGTGGTCGTATTGACCTCACTGTACAAATTTTTATCCTGCCCATTTATACAAATATTTATGGAACATCTGTCACGTTCCAGGCTCTCTGCTAGGCACCCATGGCACAAAAAGGACCAAGGACATAGTTCTGCCTTCCAGAGGTTCAGAATCTCATGTCCAAGAATGTATTTATTGATTGATTTGTCACTAAACATATTTTTAATACCATTAACTCTTATTTATATTTAATTATGCAAGAAATACCTAAAATACATTCACCTTGTTAAAAAATTATTATATTATACATAAAGCTCTCTTTCCTCTTAGCCATTACCCCCACCAATCCTGACTCCCTTCCTACTAAATTTATATGTATCCTTCTATATATTTTTCTGTTATATATATGCTTTCTAGTTGTAACTGGTTCGCTCTATAAATAGTAGCATACTCTATGTATCTTTCTGCATCTTGCTTTTTTCCCCTGAAAAATATGACTCGAAGATCATTCTAAGTTCATGTATATAGTTCTCTCTGCCTATTCCTTTTATCACTGTGTAGAATTCCATAAAATGTGTTGGCCAGTAGTTTGTTTGGCCATCTCCAAATTTAGTTCAACAGATATTTAGTTTGATTTCACTGACTCTTTTACATTGTTCTTGCAAGTTGGAGACTTGAAAATCCTTTATTTATTCTCTCATCCGTTCATTCAACAAGTTATTTCTCTAGTGCCTATTTATAATTTCATGAAATCCATTGTCACACCGAATGATTTCTCTGGATGACAAGTGCCTGGAAATCACATACCTTTGTGGTATACTTGCAGCAGAATGGCAAGAGTTGAAACTGGTCCCTCTGGAAAGGGTAAGAGTTTCTGAAAACAGATGCAGAGATCTACAGTCGGAGGAAAATACCAACGATGAGTTGTGTTGATTTAGATAGTCCCCTGGAAGATCATTGTGGATCTTTCCCTTCCAGAACAAACATTTCCATTTCCTCCTCATTTCTAATAATCCCATAATGGCCACACCTTTGAAAAAGAGAGAGCATGCAGTGGAGAAGCTGCTCCTCTTTTCAAGAGCGTTGTGTTACAGAAGGTGTGAGAATTTAAGTGTTAGGTGCCTGCTAGTGCTCATTATAAAGGTGACAGAATGTCTCACTTTTGACAGATGGCAAATCATTGGGGAACCTTTCAGGAACACAGCTCTGTTAAGCACCAACTTTCCAAAGAAGTTAAAATTGTGTGATGAAAGAGGTATGGCGAGCAGTCACTGAAGTGACTCTGTATTAATTCCCATAATGGTGAAGGATTCCATATCGCAGGGTTAACAATCTCCAAATGCTGTCTCCAGGGCTCCTGTGGCCATCCATGTGCAACAAGGAGTAACCGACTCCTCTACTACCACAAAAAAGAGTGTCACTCTATCCAAATAGGCCTGCATTGCAAGTCATTTGAAAGTACTTCCAAACAGAATGAAACCCTGTTGTAATATAGTTCAGCTTTATAGAGCTCAGTTATAGCATCAGTACATCTAGCCTCATCAGTCAGAACAACCAGTTGGCCCAAGATTGAAATTAATCAAAGAACACCATGTAGATATCAAGTTTCGCTAGGAGACCAAGTTATCTTGAATTTACCTTAGTCCTTGTCCCACATTTAGTCAGAATAGCTGGTCCTTGCCTCTTTGTTCAATTGCTTCTCTGCGTTAAGGTGGAAAAAGTGTATGTTTCTGAATAATAAAGACTCTGGTTTTAACAGACGGTTGAGTTTGCTGGGAGCCCCAGAGACGCAGAAGATATCCTTTTATTTATTGCCTCCCCTCAGTTTGTTTTAAGCCTGCCATATTTCTTTTTCATTCTGGGTTTGAGGATCACACCTTACTTTGTAATGTTTGGCAGAGCCACCCAGAAACTGCCCTGGCCTTGGATCCAGGAGAATCCCTGTATGTATAGTCATGGTTCTAACCAAGCCATGAGAGCAGGAGTGAGTCACTGACCTTGGCTTTCATTTTCCTCTTCAACAAAATGAGAAAGTTGCCTAAGACATTTCTGGGGTCCTTTAGAGCTCTCTGATTCCGTGAGCAGCAAAAATAGCTAATCTGCTAAAAGGGGAAAACTATGACAAAGTAGCGTTTTACTTGTGACTTGGTGGGAGTCAGAGGGAGACACTATTGAATATTTGGTTTTCAACGAGTTGAGATTATCTTGAAAATGCAAGGGTGGCTGAGGTATGGGAACAGAGTTCCCAACCTAAAAAGCTCACAGTCTATGCCAGTGGTTCTTTTTTTTTTTTTTAAAGATTTTATTTATTTATTTGAGAGAGAGAGAATCAGAGAGAGTACATGAGAGGGGGGAGGGTCAGAGGGAGAAGTAGACTCCCTGCAGAGCAGGGAGCCCGATGTGGGATTCGATCCAGGGACTCCAGGATCATGACCTGAGCCGAAGGCAGTCGCTTAACCAACTGAACCACCCAGGCGCCCGCCAGTGGTTCTTAAACCAGAGTGTTTCTCAGAATCATCTGAGGGGCTTGTAAAAACACAGATCTCTGAACCCTACCTCCAGATTTCCTGACTCCAAATGTCTGGGATGGGCCTCAAAAATTGGCAATGCTATTAAGTTCTGAGGTGATGCTGTTGCCACTGCTGGGCACTACCTTGAGACCTAGTCTACCCTCGTATTAGAGACTCTCGCTGCTTTCTACCTGTAACATTGGAAATCTTATGCATAGTTGACCCTTGAACAACATGGGGGCTAGGGGCACTGACCCCCGACACAGTCAAAAATCTACGTATAACTTTGGACTCCCCTAATACTTAACTACTAATAACCTACTGTTGACTGAAAACCTTACCGTAAGAGTCAATTAGCACATATTTTGTAGGTCATATATAGTATATTGTGTTATACAGTAAAGTAAGCTAGAGAAAAGAAAATGATATTAAGAAAATCAAAAGGAAAACACATTTATAGTACTGTATTGTACTTATAAAAAATCTGCCTAGTGAAATAAGTCAGTTGGAGAAGGACAAATACCATGTGATTTCACTCAGATGTGGATTGAAGACACAAAACAAATAAACAAACAAAGAAAAAAGAGATAAACATAAAGCCCCAGACTCTTAAATATAGAGAACAAACTGGTGGTTGCCAGAGGGGAAGTGGATGCTGGGATGGGTGAAATAGAATTAAGAGTACACTTATCTTGATGAGCACTGAGAAATGTATAGAACGGTTAAATTGTTACATTGTACACCTGAAACCAGCCCTGTATGGTAATTATACTTGAATTTTAAAAATGTCTGCATATAGGTGGACCCACACATTCAAAGCCATGTTGTTTAAAGGTCAACTGTATTATTGCCCAGTGAACAGCATGGCGATGAATAATATTGACAAGGTGAGAATACGAACGCAACTATTTTATGAACCGGTTCTTCCGAACCGTTGTGTTATAGTAAAATGCCTTTTATGCATATGTTTTAATTAAATTCTTTGCCCACACCCCACACCAGCATTTGTTGATTGAATTGGTTCACTCCTTTATGACGTTGAAAGAACCTCTATTTCTCTCAAGGCTCGTGAAAGCATTCTAGGTGCTGTGGCTAAACCAGTGACAAGATCCCAAGCTCCCCGGCAGTATTAAGGAGTCTCCTCACTTCCATTTCATTTATGAAAGATGTGGTTGTAAAATACTGGAGTGGAGCCATGTGGGTCCCGCCACCTACCTCATGTAGTCCTTCACTGTCATGTGCACCATTCCTTGTTCATGCAAAGAAACTGCAACAAAGAAAAGAGGAGATGAGCTTAATTTCCTTTAAGCACATAGAAGATTTTCTGGTCCTCAAATGAATGAAGAGGGGATTGATTTTCATATCTGAGATGGTATTGACATGAGGTACAAGGCATCTCTGTAGCGAACAAGACAGAATGTAATTAATGGCTAAATTGTGTGACAACCACTTGAAGAAATGTACTTGTTCAGTCAAGAGGGAAGTCGGTGGCAAAGGATGTAGTCAGCAAAGGTTTCACGGAGAAACCGGCACTTGTCTTAGATTTTTAAGAACGGGTAGAATTTGATGGATGGAAAAGAGGTGTGGCCAAGCGCGAAGAGTGTCTGTAGCAAGTCTGATGAGATCATAGGGCATTTTGGAATACTCACTCGTGGTCCACAAGGTGGAGGAGCAAGGGTGGGGACAGGCAAAAGAATACACGAAGGACCCTGCATTTGTGGACCATCTGCCATGCATTTGTATCTGCTAATCCTTATGACAGTCTTAAATTTAGGACCTATCCTGATTTTTCAGATGAGGAAACAGACTCACAGGAGTTGAGTAATGAGCCCGTGATCACATAGTCAAAAATAGCAGATCTAGGAATGTATCATTACCTCGATGACTGATTACAGCAATTACAGTTACTATTTACTTAGCATTAAGTTTACAGGAGGCAATGTGCTAAGCACGTTGCATGCACCACCCCTTTTAATTCATACAACAAATCTATGGAATAGGTATTACGAATCCCCCTTAACAGAGAGGCAAACTGAGACCAGCAGGAGGCCACAGCTTATTTTTATATTTGTTGCTGTTGTTTCTTTTCAAAACACCACACTGCCAACACAATGTCCTGTAGCTTATTTGAAAACCAGAAAGAAGAGTTTATAGGTATGTGTTGGGCCATGGATTTTGAGCAAACAAATAAATGTGAGAGAGATGATGCTGAAGGTCCATTTGCCTGGTTAGTGGTGCTGAGGACAGATGAGAAGAGCTAAATGTTGGGAGGCTCCTGAACGAGCCGTGGCCACCTGAAGGATCTGTGTGTCACGATGTAACGCTGCAGCAGGCGTCTGCAGAGAGAAACGTTCAGAACAGGGGCCAGTTCCTCCGGAAGTTCACCAGCCTTCTCATTTCCTCTCACAGTGGCTTTCCTGGGGGCGAATGTGTGACTTGTATAAAACTGGAAGACTCACCACCCAGCACTTCCATGAGAAAGTCAAGTTTCTCATCACAAGAAATATATGCAGGTGGGGAGAAATTTTGGAAAAACAAACCTAAATGATTGAAACATATTAAAAAAAAAGGGTTGAAAATAATAAAGGGCTCTTCAGCCCTTCAGAGTTCTTGTCTGGGTAGGAGACTACGAATAGATCTCTAGGTATCTGTGAACTTGCCTTCGAGTGCCAAATTTTGGGGTGGAGATTAGAATACGTGTAGTTTCCAGCTGTTTTTTCTTTCTTTTCTTTTTGAAGATTTTATTTATTTATTTGACAGAGAAAGTGAGAGAGCACAAGCAGGGGGAACAGCAGAGGGAGAGGGAGAAGCAGGTTCCCTGCCAAGCAAGGAGCCTGGTGCGGGGCTCGATCCCAGGACCCTGGAATCATGACCTGAGCCGAAGGCAGAGGCTCAACCATCTGAGCCACCCAGGCGCCCCACCAGCTGTTTTTTCAAAGTCTCAGTGACCCTGCTGAATGGGGCAGGAACACTGGTCTAGAAAGATGAAGCCTCGAAGCCTATCACTGAGGTGTGAGCATACGGTGAGTTCTTAACTAAGCCCAGAATACACAACTACAATTTTAAAAGGTAGCAAGAGTGTGGTTGCGATAAATATCTGCCCTACAAAAACAAATGGAACTCTGTCACACAAGAGTCATAGGGAGTGAAAAACATAAATCCATGATGTGCTTTTCCAGCACTGGGACCAAGCCATTTAGAGTCTCACAGGACAGTCTGAAATTATTATTCCTTGCCTGTTGGAGGGTTTGTTGGGTTTTAGTTTAGTTCAGTTGTTGTTGTTTTTTTCCACTTTGCTAATTTGTAAGATAAACTTCTTGGGCTTGTCAGGGTTAGGTCCTTGTTCCCTTTGCCCGTTTTCAGTAATGAACCTGAACCCAGAGGCACCAGCCAGTGGCCCAGTTCTCGCCAGCCCTGGGGTTCCTAGAATTTCCTTACAATTCAGAAGATACAGCAGCATTGGCCCAGATCTCTTCAGGGAGCAATGTGTCAGAGCCCATTGTGCTGCAAACCTCTGCAGTCTCCATCCTACTCACTTGGTTCATTAGCGGTTACCTGCCTGGCTCCCGGGAGCATTTGAGTCTGCTACTTCTGACCACAAGAATTTGACACTGAGGGAATGCCACCATGGGACAAACTGCTCCTGTTACCCTGCATTTACTCAAGCTTCTGTAGGCATCATGCTCCAGTCTGCCCCAGGCAGAAGGTGGTTCATCTATGGATGTTCCTGTATCCATCCCATGAGGCCCTGCCTGCTAGGATCTCCTTACGTCCTTCTCGCTTCTCTAGTGGCTTCGTCTTGCTATTTTCCCCAATCTATTTTTTCCTTCTAAGATACCCTTATTAGGCTTTTAAAACCAGATTTTACGCTTTAAAAGCAATGGTGGATTGAGGGAGGAAAAAAAATAATAAGGTCCTCCCATCCCTAAGGCTCATAAGGGGTGCTTTGGAAGAGAATTAAAGCAAGGAAAAAAGTTCTCTGCTGTACTCACTACATCCCATTGCATGGGTTAAAATGCCAGTTCTGACTCCCTTTTAGATACTTGAGTCTCCAACCGCCCTCCCTACTGTTAGGTGGACTTCTGCCATCTGAAGCAGCACCCACCGCACTTAACCCTGCAAAATGTATTACTGGAGAAGATGTAGCGAGATATGCAGAAGGCACTAATTAGCACCTTTATTGGCTTAGAAAGCATTTTTTATTTTGGTTTTCCTAAGCATTTCTGACTGATTCATGGAAGACATTTGGTTCTTTGGAATATCGTCCAATAGACTAATCAAATTACATTTTCACAGGGCTCTAAAATAATAGCATTCTGCAGCTTTCTGTATATTTAACTCCTGCGTGACCAGACTCGGAGTAGAAGCCGTCGGCAGGGCTTATTTGTCTCAGTTTGCACATGATAACAATCTATATTCTTACAAAATAAAAGATTTCTTCGTTCTCCCTGACACTCATGCTCAGAATCTTAAAGCCAGTTGTAATGCTCTGCTCTTCTCCACTCACATATCTGCTTATTTTCCGGATGCAGCGGACTCCTCCTCTCTCTTCCAGCGCTGAGCCCAAGCCCTCGTGACCTCAAGCCTGAGTTCACAACAGCATCTTCCCAAGGTGTGCACCATCTTCCTCTCGCCAGGAGAAACACTGGAATCTGTCATCTCTCTTCTTAGAAACCATTCATAACTCACTCTAATAGAGATGGCAAGTGTGTAACATGCCTGGTTCCATTCCCCAGCAATGCACCGATGGCCGCTATCACTAATTATTCATGACCTTCTGTTCAGGTGAACAAAGATACAGTCTCGCAATTCTCCTCAACACAAACCCCAGTTACAACTGCCTCTCCTTTGACTGGAACCTGAGATGATCTTCATACATCAAGTGCGATTGCCTCTTTCTGGATTTTAAGGCGTTTATAACCAGACAACACCCTATTTATGAGAAAAATTTCCACCTTTGTTCCCCAGCCTGAAACCATTTCTCTAGTCCGACCGCCTTCTATATGCTTTCTTGCACACATTTGGTTTTCTTTTCATTCTGTGCCTTTGTTCAAGCTCCTTGAACCAAGTGACATTGTCTTCCTTTGCCTCTTTGTTTTTTTTCAAACCCGTATCACTCTTTGACTAGCTCAAGTTGCTCTTCTTTGAAGATTTCCCAGTCTGACTTACATCAGCTTCATTATGGACCAGTTTTACTGAGATCTTTTGTTGACTAACTTTGGGGAAATCATATGTGTTAGAGATCATTCCTACCTCAGTGGGATTTACAATTTTGTTAGTGAGGCCGCTCATATCCCTAATAATTTGAGGCAGCATGGACCAAGTGCCATATGGGTAGAACCCATCATGGATGTAACTGGTGTGCGGAAGAAAACTTGAGGCTCTTAGGGCAGGTGTCAGGAAGGGCCTTATAGAGAATATGAGACCCAAGGCACAGCTCAAAAGAAGGCAAGAGGAGAACAGAACAGGAAAGACTTTAAGACAGGAGACATTAGATGAAGAAAGGTGAAGCGTCAGGATAGCAATGAAAGCGGATAAGACAAGAGGGTCTTGTGAAACATTGGCACAGATTGTATTCAGATTGCAACGGTCCTGGGAAGTCAGAATGACATAAGTGAGAGCAGGAGCCATGCACTCTATGTCTTTGTATTCTCCACTAGCACAGTGCTTTCTTTTCTTTTTTTTCTTTTCTTTTCTTTTTTTTTTTTTAGAGAGAGAGAGAGTGCAGAGGGAGAGATAATCCCAAGCAGGCTGCACGCCCAGTGGGAGCCCAATATGGGGCTCGATCTCACGACCCTGAGATCATGACCTGGGCTGAAATCAAGGTCGGATGCTCAACCGACTGAGCCACCCAGGAGCCCCTCTACTAGCACAGTTCTTTGCTCTGAATGCTTTTGTTTGATAAGCATTAAGGGAGCATCTATTATGTTTAACTGGATTTACATCGACCTCATCTTATAGGCCACAGATTTTAGAATTTGATCTTGTAAGTTCTTATTTAATAAATTCCTCTGGAAAGATGTAACTTTATCCTTCAAGGACCTCTCTGGGGATTGGAGAAGAAATATCTAAATATTAAAAGGACAAATGAATTAACCACCCCTCAAGTAATCAATGGCTCCAAGCTGATCTTTGACAAAAACTTTTTTTTTTTTGCTGTAGACATTGGATCTGGTTTTTTCCCCTCACAGTTATGCTTTGCTCTGTTATAAACAAGGGCACATTATATAAAGCTTTCCAGTGACACATGCATTCGTGTAGGTGTCTGTCCCAGCAGGGTAACTCCAATGCGCTCTCACAGGGCAATGGTGCAAAGTCTAATTTGTTCTTCAGTGGTGGGAATGGGCTTGTCGAGAACCAGCTCCTCTCCCCAGGCTTTCTTATATGGAATCTGGGATTAAGAAGAATCAGCAGCCTGAGAAGAACTAGCTCCTCTCCCCAGACTTTCTTAATATGGAATCTGGAATTAAGAAGAATCAGCAGCCTGAGAAGACAGACCTTCACATCCATGACCACATACCATTTAGCACCCCAATTGAGCCCAAAGAGGTTCTGACTGTCCTATTGTGTTTGTGGTTATGGAAGGTCCACGGATCCTCAGTGAGCACAAACTGAGAATCAAACTTGTGTTTGCTTATGATGTTGGTGACCACTATGAGGATCTGCACCAGTGGTGGTGGTTCTCAGAAAGGGAAAAGCTAAAGAAATTGAAGGATGCCCATAAGGGTCTTCCCTGTAAGTCACGCATGTGCCTTGAGCAGACAATGCTCTGGAGATATTTAGGATGACTGCCAGACCACTCAGCTAAGACGGCCAAATATTTGTCAGAAGGCAGGGCAGACAGTGAGAGGGCATCCTTTTTGAAAGCCGACCTTCATGTGGCTTTCCAGAGGAATTATATGATGTATCTTTTTTATTTTAAGATCCAGATATGGTCATTTTACATTTCCATAGACACTACTCAATTGACATAAAAATTAGTTCTACTCTAAAAAATTTCAGTTCTGGAGGACTGTGTCCTGGCTCTGAAGGCAGGTGCACCAGAACCAGATGACCTGGAGAGAGAAGCAAACGCCAGTGAACTCAGCCACGATGCTCACACTTTGACTTTTCTCGCAGGGGGATTGGTGCAGGGCTTGCTTTCCTCCTGGGGGCTCCCATGCATAACACATAGAGTAAATGATCCTGGGCCTTTGGAGTGGCAGTGTGGCTCCAGAGTCAGGATCTGAATTCAAATCTTGACCCCCTTACCTACTAAATGGGCTACTTTGGGCAAGTTACTTAACCTTTCTGAGTCTCATTTTCCTCCTTGCAAAAGTTAGTAATATTTGCCTTGGGAGATGGTTCGGGTAAGTGAGATAACATAGGTAAAGTACCTAGGCTGTGTGCCCTTTGTGTGTATTCATTTCTCCCCTCCCAGTTCTACTGATGAAGAGGCTGACATGCCAAGGGTGAAGGGCTTTATCTAGCATGATGGTACTGAGCACAATGGGAAATGGGCCAGCCAGATTCCAGTTTAATAAAAATGAGACTTTAGGTAGCCACAGAGCAGCATGAATGCCAAAGAGTCACCATAAAAGGCCAACACCCCATCTTGGCCATCTCTAAATTCAGAAGGAATTCAGCAATAGGACCCCTGAAGCCTTATGCCACCTCCCCCACCCCATTTTATCTGGGACTCAGTCCAAGACCGGGAGGCCCACTGGAATGCTTTCTATGGGAGGTACTGTGTCACCTGTAAGCTGAGCAGGCACTTGGATCTTGTTGCTACTTCATTGTATGAAGACCTCAGGAGTGACCAATGAGGGAATCTAGCCTTAGAATAAATTCTACTTGTAGTGGGTTGAATTTAATTTCTGTATCTGAAATCTCATTTTATTTTTTTAAAGACTTTTAAGGGTTTTATTTATTTATTTGAGAGAGAGAGAGAGAGTGAGCACAAGTGGGGTGAGGGGCAGAGGGAGAAGTAGACTCCCCTCCAAGCAGAGAGCCTGATGTGGGACTCGATCCTAGGACCCCGAGATCATGACCCGAGCTGAAGGCAGATGCTTAACTGACTGAGCCACCCAGGCGTCCCTGAAATCTCATTTTAGAATGCATCCTTTATTTAGAAATAGGGTTTTTGTAGATATAATTAGTAAAAGTGAGGTCATACTGGATTAGGATGGGTCCTATGTCCTTACAGAAAGAGAAAAGCTTTCCCTCCACAAGGAAAAGCGGTCATGTGGAGACAGAAGCAGAGAATGGAAGGCTGTCACCACAAGCCAAGGAATATTGAGAATTTCTGGGAGCCATCTACAGCTAGGAAGAGGCAAGGGAGGATTCTTCTCTAGACCCTTCAGAGAGAGAATGACCTTGTCGACACACCTTGAATTCAGATTTCCAGCCTCCAGAACCATGAGAGAATAAATTTCTGTTTGAACCCACCAAGTTTGTGGTAATTTGGTATAGCTGCCCTAGGAACGAATGCACCACTCTGCGTCATACCAAGATTGCACGAACTGTTCTGGGATTTTTCCCTCCAGTTGCGAACATTCTTCTCTCTCCTCTTCCATTTCTTTTCATCTTGCCACAGTTCTTCTCCTTGCCACCCTCACCATGACCTTCAGGTTACCAGTTGCTGGTCCTGTTCTAGCTTCCACATTTTTTCAGTATGACTCTTGGCTTCTCTGAACTCTGCATTTAGTGGTCTCATCGTGGCTATGACCAGTATGCAGAGGGCTGATGGGATGCTGGGCTTCAAGTTCCTCTGACCTCTTCTAACCAGCTGTGCCCCCAAACCACGGTGCTTGATCACTCTGTGGCCCAGATTCTTCACCTGCAAAGCTCAGATGAACACCAGCCTTGCTCCCACACAGGTTACTGAGTTTAAAATATGATAGATCATAAAGAGCCTTGTAAAAATGAAGGCTCAATTAAACTTCTAAGAGGCTATTCCATTATTATTAAAACCTTCGCTGAAGATAAAGGACCTGGCAAATGGGAACTGTGCATTTCTGATGTGCTAGCCCTTCTTTCCTCCAGCTTTGCACCTCCTGTCTGTGCCTTTACGCTTCACCTACTTGATTCAGAGGTGGAAGGGTCATGGTTGTCTCATTTCTGGGAAGTGAAGCTTTTAATAATACAGTTACTGACAACACCAGAGTTAGTGCCAGGCCTCCCACTATGCCCTGGGCAAGATGAAACATCAGGGGGATCTGACATCTCATGCCGGCTGTATTTCTTAAGTTCTTGCCTCTTCTTTTCTTTTTTCTTTTCTTTTCTTTTCTTTTTTTCTTTTCTTTCCTTTTCTTGTTTTTCTTTTCTTTCCTTTCTTTTTCCTTCCTTCCTTCCTTCCTTCCTTCTTTTCTTTCTTCCTTTGTCAAGATCTTATTTTTAAGTAATCTCTACACCCAGTGTGGGCCTAGAACTCACAACCCCAAGATCGAATCACATGCTCTACCAACTGAGCCAACCGGGCACCCCAAGTTCTTGCCTTTTCTTGATTCTGCCCTACTATAAACAGAGATAAACAGAGATACTTATATTCAGTTTATTGGCAAACATCTTCAGAGATTTGGGGATCATGGAACTTTTATATTTAAAAAAATAAATAAACTTGGAGGAGGAAATTTCAATGATATACCTAGTTTTTTGTTTTTGTTTTTAGTAAAAAAGTCCCCAATTTAAACTGGTTTGTAGCCAGTGGTCAATCTTAATTTAAGATGTCAGTGGAAGAAGTGAGATAATTAAGATCAACTGAGTAAGTAACCATTAGACGAATAGTTTTCCCCTCTAATCATTAAACTCCTAATTTACGTCATTTTTCTACGTACATTATTTATGGTATTTCATCAGTTTTAAAGCACACATTTTTTCGCATTTTAACATCTATGAAATCAGGAAGTGTCTTGTAGCCAATGTTGCCTTTCATTTATAATTGCCAGGGCTTGCTATTTTATTTTCCTGAGCAGTACTTAACACGTGAACGCATTTCCTTCCTTCCTTCCTTCCTTCCTTCCTTCCTTCCTTCCTTCCTTCCTTCCTTCCTTTTCTTCCTTTTCTTCCTTTTCTTCCTTCCTTCCTTCCTTCCTTCCTTCCTTTCTTTCCTTTCTTTCTTTCTTTCTTTCTTTCTTTCTTTCTTTCTTTCTTTCTTTCTTTCTTTCTTTCTTTCTTTCTTTCATTTTTAAGTAATCTCTACACCCAAGGTGGGGCTCAAACTCACAACCCCAAGATCAAACGTCACATTCTCCACCAACTGAGCCAGCCAGGGTGGGGTAGGGGGCTGTGTGAGTGCATTTTATAATCATTTTTCTATGAAGTACAGTATTTCATTTAAAGAAGGTGGGAACTATGAGATCTGCAATTAATTTCTTTTTCTTTTTATAATATTCTTGTCAAATCTCAGTGTAACAAGTGTGATACATTTTCTGCGTCAGAAATATATACTTGCACTGTTTCCCATAGAATTCAGTCATCTGTTCTTTTTGAGATCAAATGCACCATTAGAAAGGGAGGATGTAATTTTGAGACTGGAGAATAGAAAGAAACTAGATTTAGACATAAAAGTACCATAAGTGTGAGGAAACGTTAAACAATTGCATTTCCATAATTACATCCTTGCAAAATGTCTTCATAGAACCCGGTGAATTTTCTGGTAGAGTCTGAGCTAATGATGTGGCAGGAAACCTGGTTTACAGCCCCCACCTGCTGCTGAATGACCCCCTATCCTTTCTGAGCCTCTTTTTATATATCAAACAAGGCAATTGAGCTGGATAGTTTTTGAGATCTGTTCCATTTCTAGCAGGCTCTGATAATTCTCATTTTAAGATTTATTCACATAGACATTTTAACAAATTTAACAAATTTAACAAATCAAGGCCACAAAGCCTAAATGCTTTTGGTTCTCTTGTCTTACCAGTGTGGTCGATGACTTGATGAAAGTTTTCATCTACAGAGACCCTATAAAGAAACAAAAATATTGTGAGTCAAACAATGTGTACAACTCAATTATACTAAATTGCATTTTAATTAAACAGATGAGAGTAAATGCAGAGCTAGGCTTTATTATGGGAGGACTTTTTAAAAGCAATCAACAGCCAGGGACTGGAACAGTATTCTGTTGTATACTTTAAAATTGATATATAACTTTTGTAAAAATAGAGCATTCCTTCATGCATTCAGTTAAAATGAAAAACCCTACATGTCTCACCTTGCCCCAGAAGAGTTACCCACATTGTTTTCACAGAATTTTGCAAGAGAGTTGTGTAAAGGCACGAAGAAACACTTACAAGAATCCAGAGTCCAGCCACTGCTGAATACTTGCTTGTTTCGAATCTTCCATAAAAGAGAAAGAAACAGATCAGTCAATCAAAGCACACCAGCTCAAATAATGTTACCCCATTAGCCAGGCCCCACCCATAGCTCTATTTCCTACATAGTAAGTCACATGTTTCTACAAGCATATTCATTTATTTTCCCAAGGCAAAACGTCCTGCTTTCCATAATCATTCTTCCCTGAGAATGAAGTATAAACTTGGCAAATGATTGACACCAAAACAGAAAGAAAGAAAGAGAGAGAGAGAAAGAAAGAGAGAAAGAAAGAAAGAAAAGAAGAAAGAAAGAAAGAAAGAAAAAGAAAGAAAGAAAGAAAGAAAGAGAAAGAAAATGTGAAAAGGAAGAAAAATAAATCACTGAAGTACAAGAGATGTTAGAATAAATTTTAAATTACCTGGTGTGGACATGAAGAGTGAAAAAGCATACCAGACTTTTGTCTTTCTCTTGTTCGATATAGATCACCATGGACCCTCTCCTTATTGAATCACATTTACCTAAGGCAGCTAGCCAGTGATGTTTATTTGCAAGGAGTTCTCTGCCAGGTTCTTAACCAAATTTGCATTCATTCCAGGGACAAATTGTACTGGAGTTCCAGGATTGCCAAAGGCACCCTGTGTTAAGAAGGCACCAGTCTTTTAAGGTGGATCTTTGTCACTGGCTTTACAAATAGTTGACGGCAAAAAGGAGAGGATAGAAAAGCAGCATTTCCTGGTAAATACTTCTTTCCTTTCTGGTTGGCTACAGGCTACTCTGGGCTGATTTTCTTTGACTTTATCCCACCAAACAAGGAAGTACCTGACTTACCCCCTCACAAGGTGTCTGGTGAACCAGAAAGGCCAAGTAGGCATGCAAGGTGCTTATTTTTTAACTTAGGGACTCTAGAGAGGTAGGATGAGTTGGGTGGTGGGCAAAGAAGAAAAACCATCAGTTATATCACAGTGGAGGGAAAAGTGTTTTCCTCCTTATGACTCTTTAAACTATTCAAATTATTACGGATGCTTCGTGCAAGACCCAGTAAATAAGAGCCTTTCAATAGGATGTTTGGTGTTCTGAAGGAAGCCTCATGTCTCTGGCATGGACTCCATGTCACTTCAGGGTCCTGGGGGACTTGGGACGAGGAGACCTTGGAGTAGAAAGGGAGAAGTTGGTCTATTTCCATCAAGAAGGTGTGTATTTCGAATGTTTGTGGGGGGAAGTCAGAAGTGCCCATTTCGTAGAAGTTTCTGGCATTTTGCCAGGAACACTGGTATCTTCAAAACCAAGTGTTTGTTCCAGAATCATTTGCCCCCAGCCAAGCCCCCATGAACCTCACCACCCACAGCAGGATGTTTTCAAATAGCCCTGAGGGCCTGTTCTCACCCAGCATGGGGATGGTGACATTCTGACTTTCCTCTTCAGAGACAGGAGGCAGCTGCTCATCTAGGGGAGCCCAGGCCCTCTTGGTGGACCTCAGGATCTCTCTCCTGCTCTTTTCTTGGCCTCCTTGGGAGTTGCTGTTTCCATGAGACCTCTCCGCCATTGTGAGAGAGTAATTCGGCAAACTAAAACATGGAGACAAACAAATCAGACCCGATGAGTCTGCTTTCAGGCTTGACTCAGTGAGAAGGAGAAGACAGAGTGCTAACAGGCCGCCACAGTCTTCCGGAGCCTGGAGCGCCCACCCGAGCCAAGTTCTCTGTCTCAGTGAGGAGAAGTGGTTCCCTCTCAATGGAGAGGCAGCTGGAGACTGGAGACTAATGTGGCTTCACCTGTTGTCAGACCACATCTACCCTCTGGTGGATCCAATTGGGTAGTCTGTGATGTGCAGGGAGAACAAAGAAATTGTGGAGTGGGAGGGCACTCCAGCCAGGAAGAAAGATTGAAAGTATTGATTAACATAATCAGTATCCTTCAAATTTATCCAACAGTTACATCTGCAAAAATATTTTTAGAGAACCCAAAATGTAAAAAATAAGAACTTTGGCAACAGATCAACCTGGACAAGTCTCACCTCTGCAACTTGTTGGGTAGCCTTGCATATATTATATAATCTTCCTAACTTCTCTTATTTTTTAATTGGGTATAAACTGTTCTGAGTTTTACTAACTGTTGACCTCAGTGAGTACTTATGATGTGCTAGATTCTATGCTGAATTCTATACATCCATTATTTAATTGCCAACAAAGGAAGCAGTCTGATTGTCACAATTCTATTTTATTTATTTTTATTTTTCAAAGATTTTATTTATTTATTTATTTGACAGAGAAAGAGACAGCAAGAGAGGGAACACAAGCAAGGGGCATGGGAAAGGGAGAAGCAGGGTTTCTGCTGAGCAGAGAGCCCGATGCAGGGCTCGATCCCAGGACTCTGGGATCATGACCTGAGCCGAAGGCCGACGCTTAATGACTGAGCCACCCAGGTGCCCCTAATTGTCACAATTTTATAGTAAATTGAAGAGCAGAGGGTTTGCATACCTAAAGCCACGCATCAACTCAAACCCAGGCACTGGACTCCAAGCATATTCCCGTGATTATTAAGCTAGACCATCTAACCGAAAAGATGGTTGGGACAGTTAGAATATTAATAAATATATTATGCATATGGCACAAGAAATATTGAC
The DNA here is from genome assembly GCF_029215605.1 of Mirounga angustirostris. Lineage (NCBI taxonomy): Eukaryota > Metazoa > Chordata > Mammalia > Carnivora > Phocidae > Mirounga > Mirounga angustirostris. Next base: position 44,675,262 of record NW_026991720.1, read on the forward strand.
CACCCCCATTATCTCATTTAACCTTTGTTAATATCATTATGAGGCTTGCAGGGTAAGAGGAGGAGACAGAAGCTTAGAGCAGCTGAGTAAATTGTTGAAACTCCCCAGATTATCAGGACATTAAGAATGATGGTCTCCCTCTTACTCATCAATGTGTCTCCAGTATTTGAATTCCCAGCATAGGGTAGATGTTAAATAAATATATATAAAACTAAAGTAGCAAAGCTAGGGTTCAAAACCACACTTTCTGACTAAATTATTTCCATGGCCTACTTGAATTTGCATTCGTTTATTCTTCAAGTTTAGAGAAAGGACTAAATAGTCAAATACCTATTTCAGCAGCATAACTTGCATCCCTAAACTCCCATAATCACTGGTCACATGACTTAAACCATCATTTCTAATCAGTGTTTAATCAAGGCAAGTCATTCAGATTTATTGTAAAGATTTGAATATTTTCATTTAAACATAGGTGAGCATTCTTGCTGCAATTGGCAGTCAGAGTTCCCTTACATGCTTTATATGTTAAAATTCTATAATTCAACTGAAGTATAAATATACATTTATTGTTACAATAGTAAATTACTGCAAAAATCAATGACAATTGTGATGGCAATTTTATAATTAAAAAAACAAATACTAAGAAATTTCAATTATTTAAAAGTTATGCCAAAGGGTGGACAGTTAAAACAGTGAGGCTTTTAGTCAGCCAACTTTAGAAAGTTAATTTTTGGGGGGTGCCTGGGTGGCTCAGTCGGTTGAGCATCTGACTCTTGATTTAGGCTCAAATTGTATCTCGGCTCAAGTCAGGTCATGATCTCAGGGTTGTGGGATCAAACCCTGCTTTGGGCTCCAAGCTCAGCAGGGAGTCTGCATGAGATTCTCTCTCTCTCTCACTCTGCTTGCCCTCCCCTCCCCCCGCACGGGTTCTCTCTTTCTCTCTCTCAAATAAATAAACAAATCTTTTTTTAAAAAAAGAAAATTAACTTTCAGAATATCCTCTGGGAACAAATAAATATTAATAAAAATTTCGATACTGACACAAAACAAAAATAATACAGGTAAGATTAAATTTCTAAACTTTATAGGATTATTTGGTGTAGTAGAATTCGTAACACTAGATAAAATAAACTTTAGGAATTACATTTAATTTCTGGCTATTTAATTTTACACACGCTTTGGATCTTTTGAGTTAAAAAAGTCTTCTTTGGCAATGCCATGAATCTTGCATGTGTATTCAACTCTGACGGTGCAAAATTTCACAAGGAGGGAAAATCTCCAAAATCGTGCTCAACAAGATTCATGAAATATCAGACTCGGTAAGTACTGAGGGTTTGAAGAAAAGAATAATGTATTAGGGAAAAATAAGATACCCCCGAAGAGTCTTGCTCCTCCACCAACCTCGGCTGAGAGTGCCGTCCTATTTAGCACAAAAGATTCTGCTCTGTAGTGGAAGCAGGAGATAACAAGCAGCTGACATCCTCAAATTGGCGCTTCTGTACTACAATGTCCAATTTTAATGGAGCTACCACTTTTTTCAACTAGAACGCTGTAAAAATCATCAAAGTTTTAGATAAAAGTGCTGCTTTATTGGTCTATCCACAAACTTCTGTTCCAAAATGCCATGTTTGACCTCAGCCACCAGGCTTGCACAACCAGTGAGGATATCTCCCTGCCAGCTCAGTTGTAGTTGGCTTTAGAGCGGTAAAAAGCCTTCCAAGAAAAATGGGAACCCTTGCTAAAGGCGAGGGTCAGGGACCAGTTTGTCAAGAAAAACTCTTTTGTTCCCATCTGTTTAGTGGATGCCTTTCTGGTTAGTAAACAAATCTGCTTTGGATTCTTGGATGCTTGGGTGACCTTCCTTTGGCATCCACTGGCTTGACCTGAAGAGCAGTTCTTTGCAAAGGGACGCGGATCAGGTGGCAGCCCTGAATTGCCCAGGGGAACCACAGGGCAGAAGTTTTGGGATGTGGTCTCTGCAGAATCCTCCGATTAACCTCTTTATCCCCAGGACCATTTGGAGCCAAATTCTTGCCAATGCTGACATGGTCCAAAGTGAATCTTCATCCGAGATTATGTTGCCGTCTGTGCCTGAAGGTCCCTTCCCTGTCTTCAGATCCTTTCTATTCTAATTACAATGCCATTAATCCTTATGTGTATAAAGAACTTCCTTTGATGTGGGAAATTTCTTATATTATCATGTTTAATTTAAAAAGAGGATGAAAAAGAATATATGCACCAAGAACTCAATTTTGTAAAAACAAAACTGAAGCGAAGTGTATTGAGAAGACAAAAAAAAAAAAAAGGGAAATGTACTGAAATGTTATCAAGTTTTCAAATTTTTTAAAGTACTCAAAACGAGAAAGAAATTGGTGTTGTTACATTAATTTTACATGACATTTTCTTTCACTTGAGCAAATGCAACTATATATATGAAGCTGCCAGCCCACAGTGAAATCACAGAATTTGATACTTTGATACTTGAAGCAGTGACAATGGTTACATTCTTGTCCTCTGGGGTTACTTAACTTTTTTCACCTCTATGCAAACAGGTTCTCTTGCCAAACAGCTTGTTCATACTGGAGAGTAGGGACTGTGCATTATTTATCTCTGTGTTCCCCATAGATTCCAGCACAGAACTCTGCCCAGGGTACATAATCTGTAACTGTAAGTTGATTGCTTGGTTATTTGGTAAAGGGATACCAGCTGGTTTAGCCAGCATTCTTGGCTCTTACATGGTTAAAAGAGTAAGTGCTTTCAGGTCAGTTAACTCCAGGTTTTAATCTCAGCTCTGCTTCTTTTCTGACATCTCCTTGGGGAAATTTTCAAACACCTCTGATAATCTATTTCTTCATCTCTATAATGAGTATGAAATAATCACTTGATATGGCTGTTGAAAAAAATTAATGAAAAATGTCTATAAAATAATCGATACCCATATTAATCAGTTTTTTTTCCTTTTTCCTTCTTATGTTGCCTCTCTAGGCCCTTTTCATGTCAAGAACTGTCAAGTATAGGAAAAGAATAGGAAAAGAATTACCAATCAATGTAACAGTTTGGTTCTTTTTCCACAGGAGATAAATTTGACCCTCACAGTGTATGGATAACCTGTGTTATCTTGAGATTACATAGTTTGAATAATTGAGAAGATACAGTTGGAGAGTATAAGAATAAAATATTTCTGTGACCATGAGAATGCAGATTTACCTGAGACTAGAGACTCATATGAGAATTTGAAAATTCCTTCAACTATGGTCTTAATTTCAAGGTTATAATTGATAATTGTAGGCTGTAGTTCTAGCCTTGGCCCCACTTGTGAAGGAGACCTGTGGTCAAGAAGAGAACATCATAATGGGAAAAAAATTCCACAAGCATTCTTGGTCCACAGGAATCTCACCATCTCTATGTCTCTACAATGGATCCTCATCATCACTGCCTCTGCTCAAGCCTTCCGTTAAGATCTCAAATGGTATCCAGGCTTGCCTTGCTCCCCTCCACATGCCATATATAATGACTTCCCCCAGTAGAAAAAATTAGGAGAAGTCTACATAGAGTCATATGATTCAGGAATACCTGTCCCTTTCTGAGCTGTGATGTCACTCATAGAGGTTTAAAAAGGAAGCTTGAGGGGTGCCTGGGTGGCTCAGATGGTTAAGCATCTGCCTTCGGCTCGGGTCATGATCCCAGGGTCCTGGGATCGAGCCCTGCGTCGGGCTCCCTGCTCTGTGGGAAGCCTGCCTCTCCCTCTCCCTCTCCCACTCTCCCTGCTTGTGTTCCCTCTCTTGCTGTGTCTCTCTCTGTCAAATAAATAAAATCTTAAAAAAAAAAAAAAAAAGGAAGCCTTGAGAGCCTCTCATGCTCTCAAAAAGATGATTACCATGAGCCTCAATATCACTCACTTCCCTCCACAGACCAAGAGACCAGTCCTGGGAGGCTGAAACTTTAAGAGAACTGATTCACACTTCTTACTCTAGGAGACAATAGGACTAATCCCATTATATCCTTGAACCATGCTCATATGGCAGTGGACATTTCCTCATCTGGCCCAATCTCCCAACTTCTCCAGGCGCTCCCAACCCCTTTGCCCTCTGGAATACATGGACTGTCACTTACCAAATCCCCTTTATCCTAAGCTCTTCACCAAATGTCTCCTCATCTCCTTTTTCTAATTGAAACCTGAACATGGTTTCCTTTGCCCCTCTCTCAAGCTGTGGCTTTTTCTTTTTTACCCATTGAATCAGGACCATAATCTTGGAGATGGTGTAAAGTTCCTACATGTTCCTCATTGATGCTTTCAGATTTTGTTTCCTCTCTCCTTTAAAGCATAAACTATCAGACTATGTTGTTATCAACATCCAGGACATTTACACTCATTTACTGAAAATGGAATGGTATTTCTGTCACCCTCCTGGAAGATTTCATTGTCAATTGAGATGATCCCTCAACACCTGACCACTCACTCAGTTCAATAATCTGCCTACTTTCAACATTCCTTCCCTCCACTCAATTCCCATGGTCATACTTCATTACTATAAATGAACAACTTCCAAATTCCCAATTTCAAGCATCCCTTGTCACCTCTATTCTACTCACAAATTTTGCTTAGACACCATTTTCCCTCTCTATTGGATCATTCCCTTTAGCTTACAATATGCTGTAATGTCTCTCATCTTAAAATAATCCTCCTTTGACCCTTCAATCTCTCCCTATCTCCTACTCTAGTTTTCTGTTCAACTCATGATGATTCCTGAATTAACACTTCCAAATCTTAGAATAGAGGACCTGAGCTTCAGAATGGATATTCCAAGTTACTTGACATCTTCGCTTGGATACTTACAATTTTAACTTTATATGTGCCACCCTGAATTCTTTACTCTTTCCTTGACTTCTGCTTGACCCCCTATATCCCTGCCTTTATTCCACTGTTCCCCATCTCAATAAATGGTGTCACTATTCAGGCCGTTGCTCAGGCCAAGAACTTAGGAGTCTTTCTTAGTTCCTCTATTCCTTTTACGTCTCACATCAATTCACTTAAAAGAGTGTGAGAGAGGGGCCCATATAGTATATCTCACATTGACCTCCTCTGCTGCTGTCAGCCTGATGTGAATGAGAACTTGTAGTCTCACTTGGATCACAGCAAATGCTCCCATGTACAGACCTATCCACACCTCCCACTCTTATTACCCACCCAAGTCAATATGCAACACTTAACTATCAGTTCTTATAATTTCAGAATTTTCAGTAGTTGACCATTTCCTTTTAATGGAAACAATCTTTTCATTTGTTTTTTTAATACCATGCTCTCTCAGATTTCCTCCTATCTCACTCAGGGCTTTTTTCTTAAGATCTTTTGTTGGCTTTTCTAAATTTTTTTTAGAGTTGGGGGGGAGAGGCAGAGAGAGGGAGAGAGAGAATCTTAAGCAGACTCCACACCCAGTACAGAGCCTGACATGCAGCTCGACCTCAAGACCCTCAGAGCATGACCTGACTCAAGATCAACAGTTAGACGCTTAACCGACTGAGCCACCCAGGCACCCCTGGCTTTTCTAAGTTTTGAGTGTTCCACACCTCAAATCTCAGCCCCCTCTTATCTCCTCTATGTACATGTTCTCCCTATATGAGTATGGCTTTAATTGCTCCTCTGTAATCTAATAGTTTAGTGTAAATCACTATTAAAGTATGCTTACATTGTTTTATAAGTTTGTGTTTACAATTCTGTTTAACCACTGTGGGATTTTATTCAGGATGGAGATCTTAGCTCTCATATCATAATTGTGGGAAAAAGGTACTCAATATATGTTTGCTGAATAAGTTACTGTTTAAATGAATGTCAACAAGGAATTGAGAAATATCAATGCAAATTTCGTTATGAAGTCATGGATAAAACTTTGATATTCAGCAATTACAAAATTTGTGGAAAGGTGCAACTTGCCAAGAATAGCTATATGGTATCAGGAAACAATGTAACCTGATTTAGAAAAGTGACCTGATTATATACAGATACATATATATTTGCACACATACATGCACATATATATCAATATATATTCAGTGATATAAATATATATACTACCTCCACTTTGAAGCAAAATTTTCTGGGTAGTCACCTGATGCTCACTTCCACTATTTCAACCAAAACTATCTGAGGAAATACCTTCTTTTACCTTCTCTTATGTGCCTTCCAACAGCTAACAGCAGATGAAAGATCTTAACTCATCACCAGGGAAACAAAATGTAATTTATTTTAATTAATCAACAAATACAAATTGGTTGTATGACATTGGGCATGTGGTTTCGAGATGTCGTGGAATGTAATTTCCTCTCACAGAATGTGCGAGAATTGGATGAAATGATTCCATAAGATGATTATTCTATTTCTAGCCTCCACATAGCCTATTAGTTGACCAATGGAGCTCACATTTTAAAAATATTTTAAAGCTATGTCCATCAACGCTATACAAGGGATAAGAATAAAACACTATTCCTACTACTTGGAAGACAATTCAAAAACTCAAGCAACGAAGTCAGGCCGGGAATGCCCTTCTGCTCTTCCTCCCTGTCCAAGTATCCAAGCCCCATAAATATGGATAAAGATTTCCAAGTGATTCAGCGAAGTAAAGGCAGATCCTAGAGAATAGAGTGTTCTGTCAACACTCTGCTAGAAGGAACACGCAGTCTGTGATGACTTGCTCTGTGGGTGGCTTCCTCCCACTGTGAAATATGTGAAGGGGGCTCTCTTCTGCCATTTAGGAGCAAGCTGGATTTAAAGACAAGGCAGTTGTGCCCAAGTTGGGATCCAGAATCAGTTCTCTCAGACTGGGAGTTTTCATTTTTTGCTGGTGAAATAAGCAAGAGTATTAAGATTATAGTCAAGAACCATATATACAGCTTCCTAGAACTTGAAATGCCTTTGAGGCTGGGAACATTGAATCAACTGATTCACCCGCTGCGAGCCCTGTTCCAATCCCTTTCCAACTTTAAAGAGATTTTTCTTTCTCAATGATTCTTTTGTTTTTCATTATTTCTACTCTTGTCTTCTCAGCATTTGCCTTGCCTCACCCTGGGGAAGGAGAATGAAAGGATGTGGGGCTATCTCCCATTCCCAGAGCATCATAATCTAGGTTCCTTCGTGTACACCGTATTCTGGATGCACAGAACTACGTGTGGTTTTCAATGTGCCCTCCTCTCTGCTGCTACTGGGAGCAGATCCCTCCGCTGGTGCTGCTTTTCTCTTTCCTGGATACCATTTCACTGACTGCAAATAGAACTCGTTCTGTACAACTTTCTCTCCTTATCACTCTCCACTTCCATCCTAGCCCACTTCTGACACTCACAGCAACCTGTGCAACTCCTTATGATAGCACTTTTCACACTCAAGCAGTTTATTTCCACTTCTGCCCTTCCCACCCAACTAAACGGACCCCCCTGGAGGCAAGGACCATGACTTACTTTTTTGATATCCGTGGCACTTAGCCTAGACCATGGGTAATAATTGGCGATCAGCCATGACTGTTAATGAATGAATGATTGTTCTGATACTGGACTCTTGTCTTTGCTCTCAGGAAGTGGGAATTGTGACTTATCTTTGTAGTCTCCATCACATCAGAGACAGTACTGTGCACTAGTCATTCCTCATAAAAATGCATTGTATGCATGAACTATTAAGTAAATAAATGCAACAATAGTATCTACTAATTCAATTCAATGAAATATTTTACTGTCTATGGTGTACAAAGAAACTTTGAGGAGCTTACAGGTGATTAGAAAAAATAGTGGTTATTAACTATATATTGTGAAGTAGAACATAATATGCATTTTAAGAGAAGTATAAAGCAACTGCTCTCAAATAATAAGGGAGGAAAATGCTCATTTAGGGACATAAAAAATGTTTTTTCAAAGGGGAAGTATTGGGTCTGGCTCTTGAAGATGGGTAATGGATAGGCAAACATTCCAGACAGGGGGATTAAAATGCATGTGAGCAATTATAGCATAAATTTCACCAAAGGGCTATTCAGCAGTGGATTTGCAACAATTAAACAGATGTTCTTCAATGCTAGCTTACTGAAATCACAAGTCATCTTATCAGATGTGTGATGATTAATTTTATGTGTCTACTTGGCTCGGCCAGGGGGTGCCCAGATATCTGGCTAATCATGATTTCTGGGTGTGTCTATGAGGGTGTTTCCAGAACAGATTAGCATTTAAATCAGTAGACTAAGTAAAACAGATTGCTCTCCCCAGTGCGGACAGGAATTATTCAATCTGTTGAGGCCTGAAGAGAAGAAAAAGGTGGAGAGGAATTTCTCCTTTTCTCTGCCTGACTGTTGAGCTGGGACATAATCCTCATGCCATAGAACTGGGGTTTACACCAGTGATACTCCTGGCTCTCAAGCTTCAGGCTCAGACTGGATCTACACCACCAGCTTTTCTGGGTCTCCAGCTTGCACATGGAAGGTCACAGAAATTCTCAGGTTCCACAATTGTGTGAGCAATAGGTAGGTAGATAGATGGATAGATAGATAGATATAGATTTTTCCCTCTCTCTCTCTAATTAAATATATGGAATTATTTTTATATTATATACATATATATGTACTAGCTCACTTCTCTAGAGAACCTGACCAATGCAGATGGCTATTTCTCTTAAAAATACTCTTAATTGGGCTCTATAATACCTTCCTTCAATACGCCTTTCCTAATACCTTAAAAAAATGACTGGTCAAGCAATTTGCTTTAGATTTGCAGGTGTACAAGGCACCTGGGTGGCTCAGGGGGTTAAATGTCTGCCTTTGGCTCAGGTCATGATCCAGGAGTCCTGGGATTGAGCCCCGCATTGGCTCCCTGCTCAGCGGGGAGTCTGCTTCTCCCTCTGACCCTCCCCCCTCTTGTGCTCTCTCTCTCTCACTCTCTCTCAAATAAATAAATAAAATCTTTAAAATATAATTTTAAAAGATTTTCAGGTGTACACATCTCACGTTTCAAAACATATTTGTTACACAATAAAAATTGCATCGTATTTCAGTCCAATAGGAAACCATCATAATGGTTAAATTCTTGACTACAATGAGAATGTGTTCCATCCAAGAACACACAGAAATAGCTGGTAGTGAGGAGAAGAGATCAAGATTTAAGCCAGCCCCTGGGTCTAAATCCTCGTTCCAACCTGGATTATTCACAAAGGCACATTCTAGCATATTCTTTACTACTCTGACATCAAAGGTGTCATCATCCTTGCTTTCCCACCATGATCATAACCATAAAAATCTCAGGGAATGTAGAGGAGGAAGCAGATATTATTCCTTATACGTAATTATGAGAAACTGTCCTGATATTACAACTTTATACCTATTAATTATGTTGAGAAGACAAATCTTATCCCAGATAAAAATCTACATATGTAGAAATAGGTTATTTATGCATCGTTGGAAGGATTCCTGCATTAAGGCAGGTAGACTTTATATTATTTCTTAGAACTGCATGTGAATTTATAGTTATTTCCAAATTTAAAATTTAATGGAAAAAATACAAAGCAAAACAAAAAAGAGAGCCCTACACAATTCATCAAAATAAATTCTAATAGTGTTAAGGATTTAATGTGAAAAAATAAAATGAAAATAGTCCTAGAATATAATATTGGTAAATGTTTTTCTAATCTTGAGGTGGTGAAAGCTTGGGGAGAAATGACACCAAAGGCAATGAAGAGAAATCGCAATGGATTTAACCAGTTAAGAGTTTAAAATTTCCTATGGCAAAAATAGTAAGAATGTCAAAATGTTAAAGAAGCTGTAAAAATATTGACAGTATATGTGACATGAAAGGCTTTTATATCCTTGATGTATGACATGCAATTATAAATCAATAAAAAAAAGACACATAGAAGTAGAAGCGATGTAATGAGGCAATTCTAAAGTAGGAAATCGGGGCGCCTGGGTGGCTCATTCAGTTAAGTGTTCAACTTTTGATCTCAGCTCAGGTCTTGGGCTAGGGTTGTGAGTTCAAGTCCCACGTTGGGCGTGGAGCCTAGTTAAAAAAAGGGAGAGGAATCTAGGAATGGCTAAAAAATGTAAATGTAGTGAAGCTTATTAATATTCAAAAAAATGAAGACTGAAAAGACAATAGGTTACCATATTAGATTCTCAGAAATCCATTAGCGTGAAAACACCTAGAAGGTGGGAAATTGACACTCATCATTGTAGAAATATTAATGAGTGAGACCTCTTGGAGAGCTCAGATAATATGTACTAATGTCTAAAGGATGCAGACCTGTGGGGAGATGGGAAAGCCATTCTTTAGAGAATGCCAACAAATAATGATAGAAGGAACGACAGAGAAAATCATGAACCAAATCGCAGTAATAAGTACCAGTGAAAATGACACACAAGTCCCACTAGTTACAATAGAAAGTAAAAATAATCTCTTCCTCTTATCTCAGAAACATTGCTTGAAATGGTATTCACAACCTAGGGGAAATAAACTAAGAATTTTGAGCCTCAAGCATTCCCATCCCCTGTGTTTTTGACCTTTCTGTGTTAATGGCAGCCACCCAGGCAGTCATGGGAGTGCTGAAATCATCCAGGCCAGAATCCATGACAGTTAGATTGCTTACCTTCCTGCTTATAGTCTTTCTTCCTGGGCATCACCCCGTCACACAGCTGCAGGTAAAGAAGTTTCAGATCAGGCCACAGCTGCCCTCCCATTGCAACAGACAGACAATGAGAACTGAGGACTGATACCCTTCCCCCACAGGCTGGAAAACTAACAAACAAATGGTAAGAATGACTCTACCAGAAGAAAGGAATTTTGGCAGAGAAGTGGCCCTTACAGCTTGCTGTGGCTGTTCTCAGAAAGTGTCTGTTCCTATTTGGACGCCTTCCTGTCTCCTTGAGCATCACAGCTGCTAACACTAAGAAGTCCTCGTGACCACAGAACAGTGACCAGGTTTCTATCTGCTCCTGGTTAGAAGTTAGAGGTGGAAAGCCAGAGTAGTGTGCTTGCCAAAATCTACAGTCAAGTTGGGGATAAAGATACACAGTGAATCTCTCTACCCTCCCCTCCAGGAAAGCAGTTAGAGAGTAGTTAGAAATGGTAGGAGTGGGCGCCTGGGTGGCTCAGTTGGTTAAGTGACTGCCTTCGGCTCAGGTCATGATCCTGGAGTCCCTGGATCGAGTCCTGCATCGGGCTCCCTGCTCAGCAGGGAGTCTGCCTCTCTCTCTGACCCTCCCCCCTCTCATGCTCTCTATCTCATTCTCTCTCTCAAATAAATAAATAAAATCTTAAAAAAAAAAAAAGAAATGGTAGGAGTGATTAGTAACGAGTCTGGGACTCAGGGGAGGGGTGCGGGGAAGGAATACAATGGCTCTAGTTGTGCTTTTATTTCTATGAACCCTCTGGCTGTTCCTTTAATGCCCTTGACTGTTGGCAGTACCATCACGTCTGAATACAGGGCTGGAAAGTACTTTGCTGAAGAAGTAAAGCAAACTTGTCTTCATTTGGTTACCATGGTTATGGTACCGTGTGTTACCAACCCGACAATTTGCATTGCAAACCATCACTGGAGATGAGGACAGTAGAACTTGATATTCCAGGTGGAGAGATTTAATTCCCAGGAAGTTCTATGGAAAATTCAGAGGAAACAAAACACAAACATATACACGCATTCCCAAACCCGTAAAGAAGGGGACCAATCTGTCAGGCCTAACAGTCAGTCCTACTTTCCGTGGGATTTCAGTATCTATGAAGAATTTTAATTGAAAGATCAGACAATTCCACTTTAGAAAGGTAAATAGGCACAACAGCAACTTCATTTTTAAAAAATTAAATTTCACAGTCACATTCACCGTGCATCCTTACAAAGGACATACTGCTAAAGCACTACTTAAATTATTCTGTTCTTGAGTCATGCATGCCAACAGTTCTTTTCATTTTGATAAGCAGCATTATCAGAGTTTGGAATGATAGAAAAAACCATGTGCATTTCAAATGATATTTAATTTTAAAAAATTATAAAATCCCTGCTTATAGTCTTTCTTCCTGGGCATCACCCCGTCACACAGCTGCAGGTAAAGAAGTTTCAGATCAGGCCACAGCTGCCCTCCCATTGCAACAGACAGACAATGAGAACTGAGGACTGATACCCTTCCCCCACAGGCTGGAAAACTAACAAACAAATGGTAAGAATGACCAGGGATGCCTGGGTGGCTCAGTCGCTTAAATAACCAACTCTTGGTTTCAGCTCAGGTCATAATCTCAAGGTGATGGGATCGAGCCCCGACTCAGGCTCTGTGCTCAGCGCAGAGTCTGCTTCAGATTCTCTCTCTCAAATAAATAAATAAATAAATAAATAAATAAATAAATAAATAAATAAAACCTTTAAAACAACAACAACAAGCAGGAACCCTAATATATAAAAGTGAAGGGATTAGGTTGTCTTCAAGGGGAATGAGGGGAAAGGCCTTATTATAACTCCCTTAGCCCTCTCTCTATGACAGCTTGTGAGTTCCTCGGCAGAGCTCCTAGTGTCTGAATACCCCTATAAACTGGCTTTGAACCTAACCTGGGAGATATCCCTTGTCTCTTAGGATTTATCTCACCTCTTTACCGCTAGCATCTGAGACCTTTACTCTCAGGAGCCCAGGAGTGTCTTAAGGTCTGAGGTAACACCATATCCTTTTCCTCCTGTGGCGCCCACTGCTCACTTATCCTCAAACCTCTACATCGCTTATCGATATGATGGTCTTGGACAAAAGCTAATTGACAAAACATATTTTAATTGAAATATCATGTCCAGAATTACACTTAAAAGATGAAGTCCCTATTTAAACAGTTTTCATCTCAGAAGATTTTTTCAAAAGTGATTTTTTAAGTAAAAATGGGCATGCAGTTGCATCTACAAAGAAACTCTCAATTACCCATATTGGTTATCTATTAATTACATATGTATTTATTCGTGTAGCTCATTTTTTGAGAGGTTGCAGTACACATGCATGGAAATCTGCATTTGAAAACAGAAGAACAGGAGCCTATCTAAACAGCTCCTACTAGAATGGTCTTGGGAAAATCAGTTCCTCTTCAGAGCCATAGTTAAATCAGAAAAAGTAATGCGTTCATCACTGAATTAAAAAAAACTTTTCTGCATGAAAATTAAAGAAGATATATTATATATCAAAGTCTGTGAAACTTTGAAACTGGCAACTGATAGCCAGTACATTGTTATTCCAAGAACAGTCTCCCAAATAGAACACTTCCTTCCAGGTCTGTCCTTCAGCTTACAGAAGAATATCCCTCAGCCACATATAGATGCTAAGGTGAACTAGTTCACCTTACTAGATATCACTAGATAGTAAGGTGAACTAGTTCACTGTCTTGGGGAGGAGGCAATAAAGTAGATCAAAATGACAATAGAGTTGCTAAGTTTTTCTGGAAAAAAAGAGAAAGTGTTATGGGATCTTATAGGTAGAGCTCTTGGCCCAGCTTTGAGGGTTTGGAAAAAGCATCCTGGAGAATATCAAGTCTAAGCCTGGTCCTAAAGGAGAATAGAAGTTAGTGGAGGAGGTGAAGGAGAAGGGAAATAAACTAAAAGGTGGAGTTTCTCCAGTTAGAAGAGAGGTGAGGGTAGAGCAAAAGTGAGATTGGAAAAGTGATGACATGCATTTTCCATATTTTCAATAAGTAGGTCATTCTCATAGCCTTGACTTCTTTGGATTGATACAGTCATCTTGTAATGGAATGTCAAGGATAAAAGGAAAATGAGACCCAGAAAAGCCAAGTGATTTGACAGTTTTGCAAAATGAATTTTTGGTATATTAGGCACTAGAACTAAGGTGTCAGGAATCCTTTACGTAACACTTCTACTGTTAATGGGTCATCCTGGGAAAACAGGCTAAAAGAAGCACAGTTTTAATGTCTCCCCAATCAGGTGAGTTCACCTGCAAACCTCTTTGTCTGGGGTAGCCTTCTTAAAGTGCCAGTAAGTAAAGGTAAGCCCCTACGTTCTACATGGGGTGGGAGGAAGGTAGAGGCAACAACATGTGCAAAGGCCTTTGGGCAAGAGAGAGAATGGTCCACTTGAAGAATTGCAAGAATCTAGGTATGGCTACTGCAAAACCTATGGAGACTTGTTTCAAGTGATATAGCTAGAGAGGAAGGAGTAACCAGATCATGAAAGATGTCATATGCTATTAAGAGGTTTAAACTTTATTCTGAGGGTAGTGGGAAGTGGCATGATCAAATTTATATTCTAAAAATGTCCTCTTGCTTCAATATGGAGAACGGAATGAGCGGAAGGAACTAAACTGAAGGTGGGAGGCTGGAAGCCAGGTGAGATAAAATGGTGACTGCAACCATGGCCCCAAGATTAGAGATAAAAATGTGAGTAACTTAGAACTATGTGGGAGAAAAGAATCAGTAGGTTTTAATTGCCAGCTATGTGGGGGGAGACAGTGGCCAGAGATTTTTCTCAGGTTTCCAACTTGGGCAAGCGGTCAATACCATTTCTTTATTGAGCAGGGATTACAGAAGGAGGAGTAAGTTTATGGACGGATCTAGTGTGTTTTGTTTTGCAAATGTAGTTTGAGGTTTCCGTGGAAACAATGAGGGGAAGTATCAGTATGCAGTTTGGATACTGAGTCCAGAGTTCAGTAGTGAAGTCTGGGCTAACATACATGTGCAGCTACAGAATAGCTCCTAGTTGAAGCCAAAGTGACAGATGAATTCACTAAAGGAAAGAGTCCAGAGTGAGAGGAGAATCTAGACCGAGAAGATGAGGAAAAGGGTTAAGGAATGCTAAAAACAGAAGCAGGCTTGTGAGCTCTAAAGAACTGAAACCACACCAGCCAGAATGGCTAAAATTAACAAGTCAGGAAACGACAGATGTTGGCGGGGATGCGGAGAAAGGGGAACCCTCCTACACCGTTCGTGGGGATGCAAATTGGTGTAGCCACTCTGGAAAACAGTATGGAGGTTCCTCAAAAAGTTGAAAATAGAGCTACCATATGACCTAGCAATTGCACTACTGGGTATTACCCCAAAGATACGAATGTAGGGATCCGAAGGGATATGTGCACCCCGGTGTTTATAGCAGCAATGTCCACAATAGCCATACTATGGAAAGAGCCAAGATGTCCATCGACAGATGAATGGATAAAGAAGATGCGGTACATATATACAATGGAATATTATGCAGCCATCAAAAGGAATGAGATCTTGCCATTTGCAATGACGTGGATGGAACTGGAGGGTATTATGCTGAGCGAAATAAGTCAAACAGAGAAAGACATGTATCATATGACCTCACTGATATGAGGAATTCTTAATCTCAGGAAACAAACTGAGGGTGGCTGGAGTGGTGGGGGGTGGGAGGAATGAGTGGCTGGGTGATAGACAATGGGGAGGGTATGTGCTATGGTGAGCACTGTGAATTGTGTAAGATTGTTGAATCACAGACCTGTACCTCTGAAACAAATAATACATTATGTGTTAAAAAAAAAAAAAAAAAGAAGATAGCAGGAAGGGAAAAATGAAGGGGGGGAAATCAGAGGGGGAGACAAACCATGAGAGACTATGAACCCTGAGAAACAAACTGAGGGTTCTAGAGGGGAGGAGGAGTGGGGGGATGGGTTAGCCCGGTGATGGGTATTAAAGAGGGCACGTACTGCATGGAGCACTGGGTGTTATATGCAAACAATGAATCATGGAACACTACATCAAAAAATGATGTAATGTACGGTGATTAACATAACATAATAAAAAAAATGAAGAACTGAAGCCTTTGACCCACATGAGAAGCCAGATTATAATCGTCAGGTTGCTTGGAGTGGAGAATAGTCAGATGTATTGTTGAAATGTCTACTGGGAGTAAACTATCATAGGGAGAGACAAGAGACAGTTCAGATTTTTAGTAAAAGGGTTCTCTTCTAGAGGGGAGGGGGGTGGGAGGATGGGTTAGCCTGGTGGTGGGTATTGAGGAGGGCACATTCTGCATGGAGCACTGGGTGTTATGCACAAACAATGAATCATGGAACACTACATCTAAAACTAATGATGTAATGTATGGGGATTAACATAAGAATAAAAAAAAAGAAAAAAAAAAGGGTTCTCAAACCTGGGAGTTCCAGGAGCCTAGAGCTTTTTAGTCAGTCAGTAGGTCTGGGGTGAAATCAGAAAATTTGCATTTTTTTCTCAAGTTTCCAAAACAACTGATGTAGTGAATCCCAATAACAGCATTTGAGAATCATTGTTTCTGGCTAGTGTGTCCTTTCTCCTGATTGAACTCTAACCAGTTTTGCCTCTTGTCATTTTTCTTCTACACACACGCTCACCTCCTATTATTAAACATTTAAAAAAACATACTGATTAGGCTAGAAGAGTGCTACAATTCCCACTTTCACCCTCAGAAAACTCTTACAGAGAAGATGAAAATGATGATGGTAGTGGTGGATTAATGCTCAGAAACAGAGCCTGGGGTAGGGAGTCAAAGCTTCAGCCTCCCTAGAATCTTCATCAGACCCACATTCTTTACTAAGACCCATTGAAGTGTTTCCTGTTTTATGAAAAAGATTATGTCAACATAACTTCAAAAGTATACCCACTCTCATTTCAAGCTAGTCCTTCCCATATAGGAATTCTGTATTTAATAGTTATGACAAAAATAAGACGATAAAATGATGGTAATGATGGCCACTATTTATTATTGACTAGTGCCAAATCCCACACTAAAAGTTTTACAAGATTTTCTTACTAGAGTCTCCCAAGAAACTTAGGTGGAAGTCATTCTTTTTTCTTTTTTTTTAAGATTTATTTATTTATTTGAGAGAGCGAGAGAGAGTGGGGGGGAGGGGCAGAAGGAGAGGGAGAGAGAATCTCAAGGAGACTCTCAACTGAGCGTGGAGCCAGATGTGGGGCTCGATCCCAGGACCCTGTGATCATGACCTGAGCTGAAACTGAGTGGGATGCTTAACTGACTGAGCCACACAGTTGCCCCAAGGTAGAAGTCACTCTTATCCTCAACTTGTAGATGAGGAAACTGAGGTTCACAGATGCTAAAACAATTTGTCCTCAGTCACACAAATCATCTGGATGGAGGCAGGGCACAGGCACATCTAGGTCTATCTGACCCCCAAATCCATATTCTTAATAATTATACATATCTCCAGAGCTCAAAAAAAAGTATGCAAACACTTTCCAATGATTAGTTCAGGGAAGGAGAGCATATTTCTTCAGAGATGTCAGTTTTCCAAGTAGATTTAGCCCTGGGCTCATCAAGCTGAGTCAGAGAAATGGTTGTCATGTTTGCTGAGAGAGTTTCCATGCAGTTCCAAGAATCTGGCTGCACAGGGACAAGAGCTAAAGGTAGGCTTTCCTTCCTTCCACATTTATGCAAAGACGCTCCAGTTCAATAGTTTTGGACATTCCCAATGAGCCAGAAACTTACGAGAAAACATAATCTCCATGTACAGTACAATTAAATGATGATTGGAACTGATTTATAAGTTAGTAAGCTACAAAAATAAATGGGAGGCAATTCTTTCCTAAGTAACCTTTAGCAGATAATATGATAAATCTAAATGCTAAATGCTTATCATGAGATTAAGTGACCCCAAATAGCTCTATATTCCACTAGATGGACGTTAAGATGGGATTTCACTTTAGGAAGACATTTAACAATGCTTATTATATTTTAGCCCTTAGAGCTAAATCTGACACATCATGACTGCTCAACAAATATTTGGTATTCATTCTCATCTCAATAAATCCTGCTAGGTCAATTCAATCTTTCCACAGTAAAGATCCAAATTAAAAGCTGCCTCCACTATAAAGGAGACTTCCCCCCACCCCTCATTTTATTCTCATTTATTTATGCTGGTCTCAGAGCACTTACCACATTGTGCCTATTAGACCACTGAGTCTCAACTGGAACTGATTTTGCCAAACGGGCCTTTGGCCATGTCTGGAGACATTTTTATTGTCACAGTGGGGTGGAGGACGCAAATAGAATCTAAGAATAGAGGCCAAGGATACTGTTCAACATGCCGTAATGCACAGAGCAGCTACCCTCCCCACCCAACAACAAAGAATTTTTCAGTTCCAAATATCAAAAGAGTGTTGAGACCCCATATTACAAAAAAGAGAGACATAAATTGCTTACGACTTAGGACCCCAAGTGGTTAGTCCCAGCTCTGGTTCCAATGTGTACTATACGTGAGACACGGTGTAGGTCTCAATCCTCAGTATTCTCACCAGTAAAATGCAAACATTTATTTCATAGGTGTTCCCTCACAGAATTATTGTAAGGATCGCTGCAATAATGTATGAAAAATGTTCTTTAAACTGACTACAATCATATTAGATGCAATGTCATTTGTATGTATGATGACAATAATGATAATAATCATGCAGGCAGTTTGGATACATAGGTTTAGAGCTCAGTAATGAAAGAAGCTGGATTTCAAATCTAAATAGAATCTTATTGATTTTAATTTCATCTCAACAAGTATTTATTGAGTAATATCTCTGGGCTAGCTTTCTTCTAGGTACTACAGAAATAAAAATAAGATATTCTCCCTGAATTAGGGAGCTCTCTTTTTACATGGAAATAGAGTCATAAACAAAAAGTTATAATCCTTTGTGAAATAATCTAAGATAACAGAGGATAGTTGAATAAAGTTTTTTAGAAGCAGAGCAATTCAAAATATATTTTAAAAGTTTATGGGCTGCATTATTGCTGGCAACAACAGCAACAAAATCCCTTTCTTTACTATCTCACTTTACTGATCCCCATGGGGGAAAATGTACATTCCTATGACTTAGATTACTCACTCTACAGAAGATGAAAGTTGGTAAGAAAATTGAAATTGCTTTTTAACCATGGATATGTTAAATCTGACCGTATAGGAAAGTAACATGACGGAGGCAGCTCTAATCTTTACTCCTGAAATGGGACCACTAGCCACGACTCAAAACAGCTGCATTCACCTTGAATTGCTTATCCCTGTAATTGAGGTATAAAATGCTTTCAGAATGCAAATGAATGGTATTTGGGGACAGTTTTTGAGGACACTCCAGGCAGTCCAGGATCATATTCCCATTTACTGTGCTCATAGGAAATAAATAACTGGTCAATAAATGTCTGATAAATTGAGCCAATGTGACACAGTGATATAGGAAGTGGGCACTAATTTTACTCCTTCCTCTACTAAGTCACTGAATGTCTGATTGGAAGGGAGAATGCCAAATATTCAGACATTTCATAGAAAACAGTAAGCGGAGTCATCTTGCCTACACATTGTCTTGAGAACTGAAAAATATCGGGATCATTGAATAGCTGTTATATTAGTGATATATACTTCCTACACTGTCCCTTGTCATAGTCCTTTCCATGAATGTATTCAGCATTGTCCACTCTAGTGGTTCCAAGCCATGTAGTCTAAAGCGTTCTTCAGTAGTTCAAGAAGAACCATCACCCTTACAACTACCATTTCTGTCAACAAACCTCACAAATTGAGAAAACAGCTCAGGTTTCTGACACAATCCTAATGAGGGGTAGTGTATGTGTTACTATTTCACAACAGGAACACATTGAATATGACACAGTTTGAGAGCATCTAAGATCCCTCATGGATGCAGTCCAGGAGAATCTTTATATTACCTCCAGGAAACCCACCAGGTCCTCACAGGGAAGATGTAAGAAAGATCCCTTCATGGTTCTGGGAGAAGGAGAGGAAAAGTAATCATTGTGAAATATGTTCAGCTCCTTCGCCACAGCAAAGGCCTACTTTCCAGGGGAAAAAGCCTTCGCCAGACCCTTACCCAAGTTGTGGAAGAGCATTTCTCCTATATTAGACAATTTTAGCCTTGTCTCACCTAAAAAAAAGCACCATAGTCAATAGTGGTCAGGGCTCCAAGGATATAGACTGGGAAAGCTGCAACTGTGGGCAGGAGGGAAAAGGTTATCCCACTAGAGAAACACTTGGGAAAGTCATAGCCCTAACACATAGGCCATTTAAGACTGAGATCTAATCAGATGATTATAGAATGCTTCCTCTCCCCAACATTTAACCAACACACCAACAGGGTTCCAATATAATAATAGTGGATTACAGCTGAAAGAGTTGCAAGTCTCTGTCTTTATCTCTCTTTTTCTCCGAGGAGTTACTTAGGGAAGACCAAAGTCAAAATAGGAGCCAAAAACAAGGACACTAGAGGAATTTGAAACTTCTGGTACCTAGAGCTATAGCAAACATTAAACATAGTCCAACTTCTAGTCACATTAACATAAATTCTCATACCAAAAGCTATTTATCTCAGTTCCTATTACCTGATACAACATGTATGACTTTCAAACAAAAATTTACAAAACACATGAAAGGCAAGAAAAAACACAGTGTGAAGAGACAACACAATCATTAGAACCAAACTCAGATATGACACAGATGCTGGAATGATCAGATAAGGAGTGTAAAATAACTATGATTAATGTGTTAAGGGTATAATGGAAAAGGTAGACAACATGCAAAAAAAGATGGGTCATGTAAGCAGAGAGATGGAAACATTAATTAAAAATCGAAAGGAAAGTCTAGAAACAAAATATATTGCAACAAAAATGAAGAATGCATTTGATGAAATCATTAGTAGACTCACACAGCCATGGAAAGAATCGGTGAGCTTAAAGATAGGTCAGGAGAAACTTCCCAAACTGAAAGTCAAAGAGGAAAAATAATGAAGTCTAAAACAGAGCATTCAAGTACTATGGGACAATTCTAAGATGTGCCATATACAATTTTAATATCAGAAACAGAAGAAAGAGAGAACATAGCAGGAAAAAATATATTTAAATAATAGCTGAGATCTTTCCAAAATTAATGGCAGACTCCAAACCACAGATTTAGAAAATTCAGAGGGCACCAGGTAGGATAAATGTGCAAAAACCACACCTACATATATCATTTTCACACTATAGAAAACAAACAAAAAGAAAATTTTGAAAGGAACCAGAGGAGGGGAAATGTACCTAGAAAGGAACAAGGGTAAGAATCACGACAGACTTCTCACCAGAAGCCATGGAAGCAAAATGAGAGTGAAGGGAAGTATTTCAAGTATTGAATGAAAAACCCCCACCAAATTAGAACTTTCTATCCAGTGAAATTATCTTTCAAATGTGAAGGAAAAGTAAAGACATTCTCAAAAATACAAAAGTTGGGAAAATTCATCACTTGCGGAATTGTCCTGAAACAAATGTTAAGAGAGTTTCTTCAGGTAGAAGGAAAATGATATAGGTCAAAAATTTGGATCTATAAAAGAAAAGAGAATCATGGAAAAATAAATAAATAAAGGTGAAATAAAACATTTCGTTCTTCTTATTCCTAGTTGATCTAAAATATGTTTGAAGTAATAATAGTAACAATGTATTAGGTAATTATAATGTAAGGATAATTGAAATGAATACAGTAATATCACAAATGAGATGGGAGGGAGAAATTGGGAATATTCCATTATAAGGTATCTGTACTACAAATGAAGTGGTATAGTGTTATTTAAAGTGAATTTAGAGGGCGCCTGGGTGGCTCAGTTGGTTAAGCGACTGCCTTCGGCTCAGGTCATGATCCTGGAGTCCTGGGATCGAGTCCCACATTGGGCTCCCTGCTCAGCAGGGAGTCTGCTTCTCCCTCTGACCCTCCTCCCTCTCATGCTCTCTCTATCTCATTCTCTCTCTCAAATAAATAAATAAAATCTTTAAAAAAAAAAAAGTGAATTTAGATTAGAGGTGCCTGGATGACTCAGTCGGTTAAGCGTCGGACTCTTGGTTTTGGCTCAGGCCATGATCTTAGGGTCGTGAGATTGAGCCCCACGTAGGCTCCATGCTCAGCACAGAGTCTGCTTAAGTTTCTTGCTCCTTCTCCCTCTGCTCCTCTCCCCTGTGCTCTCTCTCTCTAAGATAAATAAATAAATCTTTAAAAAAATAGAAGTGAATTTAGATTAATGTAAAATGTATATTGTAAACTCTAGGGAAGTCACTAAAAGTGTTTTAGAATAAATATAACTGACAAGCTAAGAGAAGAAATAGAGAATCATATAAAATGCTAGATAAAAGCCAAAGAAAGCAGAAAAAAAGGGGGGAGAAACAAAGAATAAGTGTAACCAATAGAAAACAATTACAAACGCAGTAGATACTAATCTAATTATATCGATAATCTCTTCAAATGTGAATGGTCTAAATATACCAGTTAAAAAACAAATACTGTCAGAGTGGATTAAAAAAACAAACCCTAATTATATACTGTCTATGAGAAATGGACTTTAAATATAAGGACTCAGATAAATTAAAAGTAAAAGGGATGGAAAAAGACATACCACACTAATCAAAAGAAAGCTGAATTAGCTATGTTCATTTCAAACAAAGCTGACTTCAAAGCAAGGGAGATTATCAGGGATAAAGATGGGCACTGTATAATGATAAAGGTATAAATTCTCTAAGATGGCATAACAATCTTGTGTATGCACTGAATACAAGAGCATCAAAATACATGATGTGAAAACTGACAGAGCTTAGAAGAGAAATAGACAAATTTACTATCATAGTTGGAGACTTCAACACTCCTCTTTCAGTAACTGATAGACCAAGTAGGCAGAAAATCAGTAAGGGTATTGACAGCCTGAACAACACCATTAACCAACTTGATCCAAATGACATTTATAGAAAACTGCATCCAGCTACTGAAGAATATACATTCTTCTCAAGCTCACATGGGACATGCAGCAAGATCGACCACATTCTGGGCTATAAAATACATTTACAAGATGAGATAAATTTAAAAACTTTATAAATTTACAAGACTAGAAATCACACAAAATATGTTCTCATGAACAATGGAATCAAACTAGAAATTAATAACAGAAAAAACCTGGGAAATTTCAAAATAAAGATTAAACAACACAATTCTAAGCAACACAATATGAGTTACAGAAGAAATCTCAAGATAAATTTTAAAATATTTTGAACTAAATGAAAATGAAAACATAAAAGTACAAAAAGGGAAGGGAATTTATAGCACCTATTTTAGAAAAAATAAAGATCTAAAATCGACAGACTAAGCTTCTACCTTAGGAAACTAGGAAAAGAAGAGCAACATACGCCTAAAGCAAGCAGGAGAAAAGAAAAGAAATAATAAAAATGAGAGTGAAAATCAATGAAGTCGAAAACAGGAAAACACTAGAGAAAAATTAATGAAACCAAAGCCAGTTCCTTGAAAAGATTAATAAAAGCCAGGCCTAGAATAAAAGAGGAAAGACACAAATGTAATGCGGGAGCCAGATTTCTCACAGTTGGAGTCGAAATTTAGAAGTAAGCAAGGGGAAGAGGCTGCAGTGACCCAGGTGGTAAGGGATTAGACTTGGGGACATCAGTATTAGCTCATGATTAGCTTACCGAGGTACAGATGGTTACATATGGACATACTTACAGGTATGTGTATACACATGGGTCAGCATACACATATATATTTCCTCCCTCTGTCAGCTGAGAGGACCTAGAAGCAAAACACCCTACCATTAATAAGCATGCCTAGTACCTAGATCTTGGTTTCTAATACCATTCTCCAATAAAAGAAACCAATGCTCCTTGAGAGATGGCTGATTCTAGGTCTAGGGCAGGAAATATAAAACATGAACTGACAGCTCTTGACAGGCCAGAAGGTATGGAAGTGCTACACACACACACACACACACACACACACACACACACACACACACAATGATGTGGTATGTCAGAGATACAAAAGCCAGCTGAAAAAGGTCCTAACGGCCAAAGCTGGTAAAATTTGAGCACATACTAAATAAAACAGTGATAGATCATAACCGAAAGTTTAAAATAAATAGCCACGAGTCCTCACTGATATAAATGAATGACTGAATAAATAAATAATTGTGGGAAAATAGACAAATCTCCCATGCAGAAGAATTCCAAAAAATTTAGGTCGATACACCACCTTCTAACTTCCCACTCCTTGGATGTGGGCTATGCATGGTGACTTTCTTTCAGAGAGTAAAGTATAAGGTGTGGGTGGGGGGTAACTTTACAGTAGAGACACCTGACAGTTCCTGAGCCAGGTGATCCAGGGCAGCATCATCAGCAGCATCATGTTGACAGTTACATACCCTTGATCCGGTATGAGGAGGATGCTACTTTACCTCTGGGTTCTTCCTCCCCCACACTCAGAACCCCACTCTAATAATGAGACAAACACTGGACAAATGCCAACTGCAGGGCAGTCTACAAAACACCTGGTCAATATTCTTAAAAAAAAAAAAAAGTCAAAGTCATCAAAAACAAGGAAAGTCTGAGAAACTGTGTCAGTCAAGAGGAGCCTAAGAAGATGTGACAAGAAAATGTAATGTGGTGTCCTGCATGGGATCGTGGAACAGAAAAAAGAGTATTAGGTACAAACTAAGGGAATTTAAAAGATGGACTTTAGTTACTAATAATGTATCAAGATTGGTTCATTAGTTGTAACAAACGTGCCACAGTGATGTCAGATGTTAATAATAGGGAAAAGTAGATCTGGGAAACTCTGTACTACCTTTGCAATTTTTCTATAAATCTCAAACTATTAAAAAAAT
Organism: Mirounga angustirostris; assembly: GCF_029215605.1. Taxonomy (NCBI): domain Eukaryota; kingdom Metazoa; phylum Chordata; class Mammalia; order Carnivora; family Phocidae; genus Mirounga; species Mirounga angustirostris. The sequence continues at coordinate 44,699,871 of NW_026991720.1, forward strand.
AAAAAGTTTTACTTATGTGGAAATTAGCCTAGATGGCATTTAGTATATCCACTCCAATGCGGAGATTCAGTGACTTTAAATAAGGTATCTGTGATAGTGTGCTAAGTGACAACTAGTAGCAGGATATATATATATATATATATATATAAAATTATACATTATTGAGAGAGATTGGAAATCCATATGTGTATATTTGCATACATACACATGTATGTATACATCTACGTAGAGCTACAACAACACTGTAATCTCTGGACACTATCATTTCCGATTATGGACAATTTTTATTTTCTTCATTTCACTGTGACCATATTTTAAAAACAATTTACCAAGGACACAATTATTTTTGTCAACTAAACAGAAATTAATAGAACTTTTTATTTTTAAAATCAATGAGTATCTATGATGAGTGAGGTCTGTCTGGGCTGTGTGTCCTTCCTCCAAGCTCAACTAGCCTCCTGCCTTACCTCTGTCATTGTATTTACAAGAAACCACTTTATACGTTTATGTTATTTGTCCGTCTTCCTTCTGAAATTACCAAATTCTCAAGGAAAACAAATCTGCGCTCCTACCACCTTGCAGAGAGCCTGGCATGCATGCTGTGCCCTTGTGAAGTCTTGGACAAGTAACTGCTTGAGTTTCTTCACATGTAAAATGAAAAATGTGAGCCACTGCCATCTCTGGGGTTCCTTCCAGATCTAGGATTCAAGATTCTTTTCCCATCTCAATGAATTGGGCATAATTTCGCAAAACAGGAACTCTAGGGAGATTATGTGACTTGCCCAAATTCTTCTTTTGCATCTTCTGGAAGGTGATGGAAGATCGAGACTCAGGACATGTCGGCTCTGTGGGAATGGGTTCAGAAAGCCTTTTTCTGTAAGTTTTAAATAATTTATTATTTGCAGTTAAATTTGTCTTTGAAAATTTACAAATGTCTGAACAAACCAGAATGGTTAAAGTATGAAAGGATTAAATACGAGGATAATTATTTTGTAAGATCCTCATGAATTTTTTTTTTAAATTCTCTCCACTATGCAGAAAAGATCCTGTGTGATGAAGTGAGCATATTGCTATATGTGTGTCACTTGAATGATGCTGCTTTTTCCTTGAACCTGAGATTAAGGAAGAATGGTGGAAAAGCATGATTCTGTCTACACCTCTAAAAGTCACACTCGGAGGCCTTTCCAGGATCAGTGATTCTGCCTTGTCTTGATCAGCAATATTCTCTAGCTAGCCCACTCCTGTTCCTCAATGACACTGATTGCTTGGAACATCAAGTTCACCTAGAAAAGCCCATGACAGTAGTATTAGCTTTCTACTGAGCTGTAACAAATTACTACACATTTAGCTTTAAGACAACACACATTTATTATCTTATAGTTCTAGAGGTGAGAGGTCTAAAATCGGTGTCACTGGCCTCAAATCAAGGTGTTAGCAAGGCTGCATTCCATTCTGGGGGCTCTGGAGGAGAATCCATTCCCTTGTCTTTCCCAGCTTCTAGAAGCTTCCCACATTGCTTGGCTCGGGGCTGCCCCCTCCAGCTTCAAAGCCAGCAGGGTAGCGTCTTCGGATCTCTCTTACATGGACCCTCTGCCTGTGTTGTCACATCTCCTCTCTAACTCTGACTCACCTGCCTCTCTCTAACAAGGACCCCGTGATCACTCTGGGCCCACCCAGATAATTCCCGAGAATCTTCCCATCTCAAGACTCTTAAAATGAATCATATCTCTGAAGTCCTTTTTGATACATAAGGTAATATGTTGACATCTTTGCTATGGGGGCCATTCTGTCTAGCATATACCCATCCTTCTTTTACTAGCCAGTAAATGGAGTGGACACCTCTTGTGTGGAGCCTTATTTTCATGTAATCTCTGAGTCAGGCACCTTTGGTACCAGTCACATCTTGTCCCAGAGAAGTCATTGCTTTGTTGGTTCTGGAAAGATTGCCCTTTTAGAAAGTGTAAAAGGATACATGAGGCTCTAATTATAGCTCTGTGAGCATATGATACTTTTCTATCAGGCAAAATTTGTTTTTTTCCTAAGAGTATAGCTTTGGTGGGACAGACTTAGATTTAAATCTGGGCTCCATCCTCTACTATCTCTGTCACTTAGAGTGGGTGGCTTGCTTTTTTCCAAGCTTTGCAATCTCTGACTCAACCACAACTCCTGTCATCCTTATACTATACCCCACCATCCCTGAGATTTCTCTATTGAGATGTGAAGGATAGCCAGCGTGTCTTAAATTACATAGTAAGAGGCACAGTTGAACTTCATAGACTTAAATGAAATAAATAAGCAGAAAACAAACAAGATTATGTAATTTGGGTGGGCTTTTTCCATGAAGTCTAAAGTTTAACTTATTTAAGTCTCTTCTCTGAAAACTTTTTTAATTCTTATTTTCTAGAACCTATAAACACATACCAAAAAACCTTTGAAAAACTACCTAAAGTTCCAGTAAGACTCTAAGGTGATGAAATATTATGCACATTATAAAATATGATGTTTATAAAAAGGGGTTTACTATTAATCTTCTGGACTCTTTCTCTCCTTGCCCCAGCCTGTGTCTCTGTGGTTCTCTGTAACTTGTTCAAGTTGTTCTGTGTGCCCAATTGTTTTGGGAATCCAGCTCCTTTTTCCTTTTTTTGAAAAGAAAATTAAACTAAGTTCCCAAAGTATTCCCCTTCCTTCCCCAATGTCTCCTTTTATTAGTATTATATTGAATTGGTTAAAAGTTCAATGTTTAATTAGGAACCTAGTATATTATTAGCAACATACTTTATTAAGGATTGATTATATATATGTACATATATAATATATTTTTTTCTTAACACAATGTTTTTGGCATCTTACAACATGAAATAGAAAACAATCAGCCCCATCTGCAAAAGAGCACACCTTGATCACATTCTTGGGATCTGCTCCCTGATTTCTTGTTTCTCTTTTCTCATTCTCTCATTCACATTCCCTCTTTCAGTCATTTTTTTCTTTACATATGAAATGCAGCGCTTCAGTTCATTGCCAACATTTTGAACAACACAATGTATATAACATGAAGTGAGAAAATGTTCCCATCTTCTCAATCTTGTGAAGTAATCATTATAAAAAGTGTGGCCAATTTTGTCCTCCACGATGTTTCATCTGTAAACACCTGCTGGACGTCATGCCATGACCAAACATGTAGATCTGACTTATTTTTTAATGACCACATAAGTGCCCATTGTATGGACATATCATAATTTGTTTCTTTCTACTTCTCTCTCGACTGTTGCAGCAGAAAGCAGATTGTTTGTTTCATTGCATTTATCACTATATGTGTTTTTCAGTGGAGAAGTACCAAAAAGGAATGAAAAAGCAAACCAATAGCTATTTCCTTAAAAAAACAAAAAACAAAAAACAAAACCCTTTTCCCCAAACTCCCTCACTTCTTGATCTTTCATCTTGGAGGAGTTGGGGGAGTGGCCCAGGAAAGTTATTATTTAACAATGTATTATCAAACACGAATAAACAATTACTAGAGCACTTCCCTGAGAGTACCTCAGTAATGGTGATGTCAGAACCAGGAGCAGTGAGAGGGAGCCCTGTGCTGACTTTAGAAAAATATCTGCTGAAAAAAAATATCTGCTGAAAATACAGTTACTTTTATTATATAGCAAGACAGACAGACACACATACATATATAAAATAAAAGCTTTTGTATTTCCAAATGTTGATATATAAATATATATATAAATCTGTTCTATTGTCCTATTAGAACATTCAATTTCATTAGTTTTAGCTATGTTTCATTAATTAACAACTTATATCTATTAAAGATGAGGTACCAAAACATGATTCTGATTAGGGCTTGCTGAACATTGTTCTGAATGATATCCTCACACAAAAATATCACCATCTGGAAACCAGAAATGGAGCATCATGCTTACAAGTGGTTCTTATCTCCTGGACTTCTCTACTTCTCTCTCCCTCTCTCTGGAGGGATTCCCCTGGAATCAGCTAGCTCTCATGACCACACCATTTATTTGTCAATTCCTAGCTACAGCTCTAGATTATTATCAGTGATGTGCCTCCGTCCACAGAGAGACTCAGACTTCATTCTCCTCCTTCTGTCTCCTCCTCAGGGAACTCCTCAGCCACCATCACTGACAGCATTTCTCATCGTTCTACTCATTTCTAACAACTGCAGTCTCATCAATGTCACCTGCATGCCACCCAAGCCTGTTAGCTTGGTCACAGTCAAAAGAGACTTATAAATACTTACAAATAAAAAGTACCTATAAATAGGAAGAGGGAAAGAGGAAGGAGACTTTCTGTAGTAATCAGGAAGAACATTTAGATTGCTAAGGCACAAGGAAAAGTTCTTGACAAACAGTCTTACCTTTGCCTAGTGGAGTAGAGCTCAGGGGACAAGCAAAGCCCATCCCCGAAAGAAGCCGATCGTCACAACCCCTTCCACCGGCCCCCATCCATCTGCAATGAAAGCTCCACTCCTGAACTGACTGAAAGTTGTGTACCTGGACAGTTCCTAAGGGAAACAGTGTAGCATTTGACTAATCTTGCATAACATTTTCATAATCCACGCCCATTTGTCCCAAGGAAAAACCTGTTTTCCTGATCTTTTTTTGTATCAGGAAACATTCAAAACAGGGGACTGAGATAGTGGGGCTCCTTCAGACAAATGAGTCAAATTAGAGGAGACTTCCTGTACGCATGGGCACTGCAAAATTTTGGGAGGTCTACTTCCTGCCGGACCCAGGGCTGGAGAAAGGAGACATGAAAACAGATCACTCTCCTCTCCCCAAGAATCTTGCAGCCTTTTGGGGGCCACAATCAGAAACTCCCATGGAGAAATGTTGAGGACACAGACAGAGAGGGGACATATTATCAACCGGGAATTTGGGAAGGCTTCACCAAGGAGTAGTGTCTGCAATGAGTTTTGAAGCATGAATAGGAGTTCTCCTGATGAATGAGGATTGAGCTAGGCTTGGGGCAGTGGGAAGGACGTTGAAAGCATAGAGAACAGCATACAAAGGTACTAAATTATTGAACAGGATGATACATTTGGGGAACTGCAAAGTCATCTGTATGGCAGAACCCGAGTATGTGGAAGCAAAGGGGAGAGATGAGGCCGAAGACGTAGGAAGCCTCACCTCATGGGCTGATTTACGACTTAGAAAATAACAATTGTGAATTTGGGTACTATAACGATTCTACACTTTACTGGCTGAACTTAGCATATTATTTGTAATTGCGAGAGAGAAGCATTGAAGAGAGGAGTTTGATGTATATTTAGTTACTCTGGGTGCTCAGAAAATGGGTGGTCTGGTTGGTCAAACAACCTACCTTGAATTAGGTCACTGAATACCAGCTTCCAAATAATTAGAATAATTAAAGTCCAAATATTAAAGTTGTCATTAGTACATGTGAATACTCCTTTGACACTTCAGAAGGATCTTCAAGACTTTAGAAAGTGTCAGGACTGTAATCATCATGACTCCCACTCTGTGTGAGGTCCAAGGTGATTGCCAACCAGGTCTGCTAAGGAGGAGGTGAGCTTAGGATTCTCCTATTTTAAAAATCACTTGCATTTAGAATATTTTTACACTTTATGTGCTGTGAAGCCTCCTGACAGACTGAATTTGGGCCAACGTAATAAATGAAGCACTGCACTAATAATGTTAATACAAACAAATAATCAGAATAAACCACATTTCCCCACATGATCTAGTAAACATATGGTCTTGCGGTTGAAACCTGGCAAGTTAATTGTCATAAGAACCCTGAAAAGAAGGTGGAATGAATTGGTAATTCTATCCCTAGGTCAGATCCCGTCCTTAGTATTTCCCTGTTCCCACAGACTGGTAAACCTTTAAAACAGCAACTACATTCTATTGTTAGCATTTCTTCCCCCCAGTGAAATTGCATTAATGATTATAATTTGCTCCATTAGTATTGGTTTTACAGCTTCATTAAATGCATCCATTATTTTACTTTGTTTTTAAAGACCTGTTGGATACCCAGGGCAGGAAAGGTGGGTTTTTTTTTTTTTTTTTTTAATCTTCTCTATTTAACATGTAAGAAGCTAAGACTCAGAAAGGTGACTGCTTTGTCCAAGGGCACATGACCAGAACTCCTGAACTAAAATGGATGCTTCTACCTCTGAGTCTGAATTCCTTTTTCACAATATCATACTGCCTCGAGGACATGCCTTACTTACCAGTTTAAACACTATGTTCCCAACACTGTTCCTAATTAAAACCTCACATCAGACCTGCATATTGTAGGTGCTACTGTTATTCCCATTTTGCAGATGAGGAACCTGAGACCTGTAAAGATTAAGGAACACAACCTCTCAAAGGAGGAATTAGGATTCAAACCCTAGTAGCTGGCTCCAGAGTCTGTACTCTTAACTACGGCCAATATGCCCCACAAGGCAGCTAATCTCCCTTCCCTGATACCATTACTGTACCTTGCAATTTTCCTACAATGTCATTGTCTCTGTGGTTTTCTTCCCCACTGAACTTGAAGATTCTGGACAGCAGAGCCAATGACTTAATTATTTTTGTTCCTAGCCTTATATTCATTAAGCCCAGAAAACAGTCACCTGTACTTCCTGTCTTCTGATCTCAGTTAATGACATAACCATTAACTCAAATCCCAAGCCAGAGATGTGGGGATTATGTTAGATTTTTCCCTTCTTCCTCATTCGCATCACAACTAAGCCCTGTCAATTCTTCTTCCTTAACTCCTCTCAAATTTATCCTTACCCTCTCTCCACCACTACTACCTGTTTATAAGCCTAGGCTTTTCTGCATTGTATCAGCCACCTTGCTGGTCTTCTCGCCTCCTTACTTCCTCTCTTTCCCGTCTATCCTCACAGCTAGTCTTGATCTGACCATGTTACTCACTTACTCAGCATTGTACTCGGGTGAAGAACCCGAAAGGTCATTTTTGTTTTTTGTTTTTCTAACACATCACATCCATGTAGATAGATGTTGCTTGCTTCCTTTATCAAGAAGAACTTCCCCTTACTTCTTTGCTGGTAGAGTTCCTACTCATCATATAAAACTCAACTCTATTTATTTTGCTTATCCATTCCAACACTGATAAAATCTCAGCTGGGCTCCAGCACTACCCAATCACCTACAGTGAAATTATGAGCATTCTTGTTCATGTCTCTCATGACTAGGTGTTCATGACGTTGTATATGAGTTTGTCTGGGATATATACCTTGTAGTCAGATTTCAGGATCAGAGTCAGATAGGCAAAGTCACAAAGGCTGGCCTAGAGTCACGGATTAGTGAGAATGATAACTCAGGTATAGCCAAGCCTTACATTTTTACTTTGTTTTTGTGTAAATGATATACCTAAGATCAAGGATTGTGGTGTTTTGAATGATCGCAGCTCCCTGGGGTCTCTTTTTAACTCAGGATGATACCTCCAAAGTTTTGAGGTCTCAGCTTGCCTTGAAGAGTGAAGGCCAAAACATAGCTGAGAGGCCCAGAGTCCCGGGCTATCTTCTTCATTATTTTCAGTGGGTATGTAGAGTGGGTGTGACTAACATCAACATCCATGGTCCACCTTATTACCACAAAGGGGATTTTATGCCATAGAAGAATTGAATGATCTGGTTGCTTTTCTGTCATTTTTCCCTTATGGTATCAGTGCTCCTTCTCATCTCTACAGATCAGGCCATTACCTACCCTAGAGAGTTTTTGCATTCCTTATTTCACCCAGTTCTGCCACATTGCTCTGCAGAATGGTGTTGCATTGTCCGTATTCTCACCAGCGGTTCAGGAGAGATCTCATTTCCTAAGCATTTGCTAACTCTGGGTGGTATCTGATTTTCATTAAGATGGGCAGAAAGTGGTATGTCTGCATTATTTTAATTTTTACTTCTCTTATTACACTTTCACTAACAAAGTTGAGAATCCCTTCAAATACTTTTATCTTTCCATGCTTCCCTTTCTTTGAATTGTATCGTCATAACCTTTACCTATTTTTCTACTGTGTTTATTTTTGTTTCTGGTTGATTCATAAGAGTCCCTTGTATTTTCTAGATTAATCCCTTGTTGGTTTTTGAGGTTGCAAATATGTTCTTCCTAATCTGCCACCCATATGTTAACATAAACTATAGCGTGGTTCATTGAACAGGGTCTTTAATTTTGATGTTGTCAAATCCAATTTTTGCCTTCTGGTTTGTGTTTTGGGGTTCTTATTTAAGAAGTACTCCTCCACCCAATGAGTAAATAAATTACCATGCCCCCCCATTCATTTTATAGCTTTACCTCTAATATATGGGTCTTTTATGACCCTGGAGTTCAATCTAATATTCAGTATAAAGTGTGGACCCAAACTTATTTTTTATGCATATGGTGAGCCAGTTTTCTGAATACCATCGACTGAATAATCTTCAGTCACTCCACTTCCCCTTACTCCTGTTTGTGGAAGCATTTCTTTAATATATCAAATCTGTGTGTGTGTGTGTGTGTGTGTGTGTCTGTCTATCTCTCTGCCTCCCTCTTTGTCTCTCTCTGTCTCTGTTTCTCTGCCTGTCTCTGTCTATATGGATAGATACTATATGTATATAGATATAGATATATGCATATATCTCATAACTCCATCTTTATAAATACCTGTCTAGTGAGAGAGAGAGAGGTATATTTCCAGATACACACACAACACCACACACACTCACACATCTTATTGGTTCTGTTTCTCTGAAGAACCCTGACTAATAAACTAGTATAGAAGACTGATATTGATATATAGTACCTAAGTTTATATCTGACAATCTTGTGGAACTCTATTGTTACCATATTTTGAAAATTCTGTTACACTTTCTGTACAGATGATCCTGTAAAACACAATAATAGCCATGTTGTCTCTTTCTATCTTCACAGCTTTTCTTTCTTTTTCTTCCTCCTTTAATTTTTTTTTTTCTCATTGCATTGGCCAGAACTTCTAACACTATTTAAAACTAATGATGCACTGTATGATGACTAACATAACATAATAAAATAAAATTAAAAAAAAAGAAAAAATAACATGGTAGTAATGATAGTGGGTGTACCCTTGTGTTATTTCCTACATTAAAAGGATCAAGGCTGTATTTCTCTGTTGTGTATGTTTCCTGGATATCTTTAATATGTAGACTTTATCAAGTTAAGGAAACTACCTTCTAATTCTAGTTTTCTAATAAATTTCTCTGAGTTAGTCTTCTTTTAGGTACTACTTTCCTAAGATAAATCCTCAATTGATTATGGCGTATTACCTTAAAAATACATTAAGTATTCCATTAGAAATATCTAATTTGAACTTTTCTTCTGTTTTTAAGTGAAATGTCCATATAATTTCCATTTCTTGTTCTTCTCTAGCCTTGAAATTGCAAATATACTAGCCTCATGAATTAGTTATTTACCCTTCCTTCTTTTTTTAAAAAAAAATTTATTTAAAAATGATAGAACTCTTTTTAAAAGTCATCTGGGCCTGGGGCTTTCTGCTGGTAAAAGCAGGGTGGAGGTAGAAGTCTTTAATCATTTCTTTATTATCAAAGAAATCCTATTATCAGGATTTATTCATATTTTCTATTTATTCTTGTGGTGTTTAATTTTCGTATTTAGTATGTTTTTTGAAATTTATGCATTTGGCTCAAGTTTTTCAAATTGTTGCTGTAGTTGTTTCTGATATTCTTTTAAACTGTAAAAGCTTTCCATTTTGTCCATAGTTATTTCTCAACTTTCTGAAATATTTTGCAGATAAACATTTTTAAAAAATTCAAGTATAATTAATGTGCAGATAAATATTTTTAATGTTCTGGTTAGTCTTACCAAATGCCTCAAGTTTATAAATCTTTGAAAAGACCAAGTTTTGGTTTTATTCATCTTCTGTATTGCTCTTTTATTCTACACTCCGTTTATTTCTGCTCTAATCTTTATTATTTCCTCTTTCCTCATTCTAGGGTTTACTTTCTTGCTTTATATCTACCTTCTTGACTTATATATTAGATCACTTGTGTTGAGCCTATCTGGCTTATTGATCATATATTTAAAATTATAAAATTTCCTTTTGTTATAAAGGACATTTTGGGACCAACTAGTGAATTCTCAGTAAGGTCTATAGATTAGATAACAGTATTTTATCAGTGTTAATTTCCTGATTTTGATCACTGTATGGTAGTAGGTAAGAGATTGTTCTTGTTTTTAGACATTTAACACTGAAGTCTTTCGGGATAAGGAGGTATCATGTCCATAAGTTACTCTCAGATAATTTAGACCTATATATCTATAAATCTACTTATATCTGTAGATTGATAGGTAAATAAAGATAACTAAACTCAGAGAGAGAGAGAACAGCAAATGTGGTAAATGTTAAGAATAGGAACCTGGGGGGGCTCCTGGTGGCTCAGTCAGTTGGGCAACCAACTCTTGGTTTCATGTGAGATCATGAAATGTAATTGCTAGGTGAATAGACACACATTTTTTTTTAAAAGCTTTTATTTATTTATTTATTTTTAAAGATTTTATTTATTTATTTGAGACAGAGAGAATGAGAGAGAGCATGAGAGGGAGGAGGGTCAGAGGGAGAAGCAGACTCCCTGCCGAGCAGGGAGCCCGATGCGGGACTCGATCCCAGGACTCCAGGATCATGACCTGAGCCGAAGGCAGTCGCTTAACCAACTGAGCCACCCAGGCGCCCCTAGACACACATTTTTAAAAAAATATTTATTTATTTATTTGAGAGAGAGAAAGAGAGTTGGGGGGGGGGATGAGCAGAGGAAGAGATTCCTTGGGCAGACCCTTCACTGAGCACAGAGCCTGACAAGTGGCTCGATCTCATGACCCATGAGATCATGACCTGAGCAGAAACCAAGAGCTGGATGCTTAACCAACTGAGCCACCCAGGCGCCCCTGCTGTCTTCCTTTTAATGTTGTTGGCTCTTTAGCTACCTTGATGTTTTTCCTTCTGAGCTCATAGTCCTCTGGATATAGTGGACATTTTGACTGGTGATATGAACCAATGGGAAAGAGTAAAAACCTGGATTCTTCCTTAGGTCCATAAGAGTTTAAATGGTGGGAATGAAAGAATGCCCCTTAGTTAGATGAGTCACCTGAGCTACCTTTGTACTTGTGTGCTCACTCTGCTCCTTTACAATGACTCTCTCATTCACTTGTCATCATCTAACCAACAACTTGGGGTCGGGTAAGGTGGTGATTAAGGAGGAAAAGCTCAATTACTGATTGGCCCAGTTGTCATGTATCTGTTGCTATTGGCCCTGTGGCCTCCTCCAGCCCTACCCTGACCCAGGTGTCCCCTCGCCTCACTGGGTTGGTTGCTGATTTTATCTTTCAGAGGTAGTGGGGTGGGCAGTAGTCTGCCCAGGGTAGAGTAGGGGAAAAAAAGAGCACATGTGAAGTCCTCTTCCCTACCTAGTCACTCATGCATGGTTGCTGGTCCTTCTGTTGTCCAGGAATGCCTTGGGTTTCTTGTAAGTTGGTTGGGGCTGTCTCTGTCTTTCTTTATCATCTGGGGTAGTTCCAGAGCTCAGTCCCAGAAAGGGAGACACAGGCCATGTTAGTTTTTATCCTGTGTAGTGATTTTATGAGGATTAAGTGAATTCATTATATAAAAGCACCCGGAAAACAGTGTGTCACCAGTAAATGGTATCCACTACCAGTATTATTATATGAATATTATCATGTCATAATTCATAATAACCTTTAATTTTGCATAATAATAAATACTCTCACCAACATTTGAGACTCCACTCTGGATGAAAAGATACAAGATGTATTCCACATAGGCCTTGCTCTGTGGCCCATGACCCAAACTACTGAGTATTTCAATGTGCACAGCTGAAGGGGCATGCACCCACTTGGAACAGAGAGGGTCCACGAAGCCTCAGAAAGGACAGGGTTTTTAAGATCTTTGTGAATTTGCCAATATCTCTTACTGGATTTGGTGGAGATGCAACTGACAGCCATGAGCATCTGTCTTGAGGAAAAGCAGGGCCAAGACTGTGACCAGAGAGTCTGATGGACACCCAAAGTGACACGGATGTTGGACCTGAGGATACCACATTGTGATTTGGTGGGAAGAGCAGGAAGACAGACAAGAAAGAGACATGAAATCTGGAACATAGTAGGGACTCCATAAATTTGGATTGTATGGAATTGTTCTGGATTTAAGAACTGGACCAGCTACTTTCTAGCTCTGTGGCATTGGCAAGTTGTCTAACTTTTTTGATCCTCAGGCTCCTTATCAGCCAAACGGGGATAATAATGTCATGCCTGCCTAACTCAGAGGGTGGTTTTGAGGTGCAAGAGTCAAGAGATAATTCACTTGCTTTGAAAACAGTCCAAATGCATTGTATTGATAGCTTGGCACCTGCATTGGAGGATTTTACTGTGGAACAGAGACCCATGGTGCGCTATGGACCAGCGGAGGGTATCTCTAAATCCTGAACATGGTCAGACTGCATAGTTGAATTTGGTACTTTTTAATTACTGATGAATCCCTGATTGCTGGGCTCAAGTTCATTTGCCAATCTTCTTCTTCAGGGCTGAAAACACATGCTATAACTCTCACAACCCCTACCCCTTCCCCCCTGCCAAGGGGAGTTTTGTTTACCCTGAGTTTAGAGGTGAGCTAATCACACCAGTTACTCACAGTCTAATTTCCCTCATCTGCAGCCAAGTATTTTAGGCCACTGGCCAAACATTTTGGTGAGAGAATGGAACAGGTGGAATCCAGCTATGATGCTGTTATTCCATCCTGGTGAGGTAGGGAGCAGCCCTGCCTGATGACAGAATGCATTACCTTTCCACCAGAAAAAGAAAAAAGTTGTTGGCCCATTTAAATAAAGAGGCTACCCCGGGGCTTTCATGTTCATAGGATTTACCTGTGAAAGTTTTTCCCATATGCACAACCTTTCCTTCTCTCCTTCCCTGCTCCCATTAAACTGGAATGAATCTGCAACCTCTGTAGAGAGTAGTGATGTTGAGTAAACTATGTCTTTACAACTTCAGAATCACAGGCCACCCTGCGAATATCCTCCAGGTTTGTTGAAAGAGCAGGAGTAGCAGTAAATGTTTTCCAGGGAAAGGCCTTGAGACATTACCGATTTCCATTCTCCTCTCCCATTGTTTCGGGAAGTCAAGCCCTTCTCATAGAAGCAGAGCTGAAGGCCCGGAGCTGACTATGAAGACAATGTGAGCAGTATAAGGGAACAAGGGCTTTTTGACTCTCAGTCCAAGGAAACATGATCCCACAGAATCTCTCCCTCCCCACTCCCAGTACATCTTCCATGATGATGGTCTTGGGAACATCAGTTCTCCCCGCCACGAGTTTGCCAGAGGTCTTGCAAGTAATACCTAGTGAAGCTGGGGTGCAAACCCAGGCCTTTCTGATTCCAAAGCTGAGAGGCTTCCCATGATGTCATTGTGCTATAGGTGTTTTATGTGTGAGGCTCACACAGGTCAACAGCATGTCCAAAGCTTCTCTTCCTTCAGCTACCTAACACCCACACCAAAGTGACCATACTTCTTCACTTGATAATCAAGACAAAATTGTACCTCTATGCATAATGAGGCAGGATGTTTAAAACGAAGAAGGTTCTGGAAAAATTGAGTAAGTATGGTCACCACACACCTTCTTGTTAGGCTGCAATTTTTTCAGTAAACATTTACAAAATGTCTACTGTTTTCCTCAGTCTATGTTAGGAGATAAATACATTCAAAATACAAGCAATTAGAGCCAGTCATAGGCAAAAATTGAGGTTTTCACTTCCTGCTTTAGGAGTTCCAACACCCAAGTCCTAGCAAAGGGGCCTAGCAACAGGAACTGCACGGCAATTCAAGGCCAACTTACAATACTTTTTTTCACTCTACAAATCACTAAACATTATGGTTCAACAAAGCAGTATCTCTAGAACTTTCAAGGGCCATGATGTATCAGCTCTGTGCTCAAGAGCTGTTTAAGAATCAAACCATTCTTCTGCTTTGAAAAACTCAGTGGAATTACTCCCTTTAGGCTTGTGAGCTATGGGGCAGCACATCAAGACCACAGTGGAAAGCTGATGGACCTGAGCTGAAAGGAAGCAAAGTCACCCCAAACTACCCAGCCCAAGCACAGCCAAAGGGCTCTCCATAGCATGTCGGCTCCCACAGGCCTGGGACCCACCCTGCAGACATCTCTATCACACTGGACTTGGAGAAGAGCCAGAAGTCAGGGCCTGAACTTCTGGGAAGATTTGATAGTCCTCGACAGACTGGGTTTCCAGATTAAATAGAGAACAATAAATGGTTCAGATAAGTTTGTGGATGGCAGGCCAAGGGGAGGTGACCCATATTTCCCTTACCAGTCAGAGCTCACCCTTTGGGGGCGGGAAAGGAATGTTTATAAGATGGGTGGCAATCGGGCAAATGTTCGCTGTTTCTTTCATTCTCTATAGGACACTTGCTCTTTTGAAGTCAAATTTCTCTCAGTTTATAAAATATTTTACATCTCTTACAAAGCAAGTTGAGCTGAAGGGTGAGGCACCACATGGTAATAGGAGCTATTAAGAAAAAAACAAAAACAAAAAAACAGTCTTCTGTAAATTTTATAACTGACCTTTCCTTAAGCCAGCACCGTGACATCCTCTCCAACGCCTATCCATCCCTGAGACCAGAGTGGTCATCTTGCAAAGACTTGGAACACTTGGCACTTGAGCTGAAAAACAAAATTGAAAAACTCAACCTGGTTTATTTGGAAAATTTGCTTTTTATTTACAGGTGCCTTCATACATTAACTTTTGTTACTAAATCCTGGTATCATTGCATTAGGCAGAGGTCAGGATGCTGAGGCCTATACTTTGGCTTCTTTGGAATTTTTGATACTCTGTATATGAGTTTACATGTAATTGATTTGTGTACATGGTTTATGGGCATGGGGATCTCAGACTCTCAGTTTGTAAGGATGTAAGTGTGAAATATATATTGAAAATGGTCTGTATTAGTTATATTATTCATATCACCTAAAATCTTGCTTATAACTTAACATATATATATACTATATTGTTCACTTGTTCTGACGAAGAATTATTAAATAGGCCAGGCTGTCTCCAGACTCACTCCTTTTATGTTATGTCTTCTTTATTCTTGAGCTCCTAATTTTCTTACCTTCTTGTTTAATTGGAATGGGTCAGCAAATAATTCTATCAAGTGGGGTACATGTGTCTTTAGTATATTTTATGAGCTTCTGTTTATCAGAAGATATATTTTTATTGCCTTCTCACAATTGACTGAATCTAAAATTCTTGGGTCTAAAAACTGTTCATTGACAGAGAAAAAAGCACTGCTTTATCGTCTACTGGCATTTTAGGTTACAAATGAGAAACTGAACTAAATTAACGTTTGTTTCCTTGCGGAAAATCTGTTTCTCTTATTTGGAGCATAATTGATTTTTATCTTTATCCTAGTTGTTTGTCTTTGTCCAAATGCCTAGATGTGTGTGTTATTTCTTTGACTTCACATAGAATATGCAGAAAATGCTCTTTTATTATAATTTTATGTCTTTTCTACGTTTTCCAGTGTTTCATTCAGAAATAATAATAATTTTCAAGTTGGCCATCTATATTTGTCATTAGTGTTTATAGTCTCTTTTTCTTTCTCCTTTTTTTTCCATATTACTCTGCATTCTGGAAAAAAATTACAAATTTGTCATTCATATCACTGCTAATTTTTTTTACACATCAGTTCTACTCTTCTCCAATGTTAGATTTAATGCTGCTACCATCTTCTAAGATTCTTTAAAATTCCATATTATCTCATTTAAGTCTATTTTAATCCCACACTCCAACCTTTTAACCTCAATCTGTTCTCCCTTTATGGCTCTCTGCTCATGTTTCACGAAGACCATGTCTTTTTTGTTCCATACTGAATATAGCCTAACTGCTTCCCCAAATTTTCCTTCAGATCATGAATGATTTGTAGAAATATCTTCCCTTCCTTATTTTATCCAATGATATGCTAAATGTGTCATTGGCTGTTATTTGCTTTCATAGTCCCCACACGGCTCTCTTACTGCTATTGTCTATCCTTCAAGAAAGGTGAGATCTAGTCATATTTATTTTCACACAGGGTGTTTCTACTTATTGATTTCCCTTCTCCAACCTAAAGTTCAAGGGCAGGTTGACGAGCTCATCTTCCAGATCCCTGACCAGTTTCTTCCAAGCTTTTAGCTAGTGGATAATCTTCCTGCTATTCTCCTGCCTTAGTTCTTTCATGCTACGAGCCCAAACAGTATGTGAAAATTGATCATGCTAAACTTGCTTTGCCTTGTAAGTTTCCTTCCTCATCCCTGGGTTTCACTAATTTCTTTATAAGATACCTTTTCTTTAATCTTTAATTTTTTTTTTTTTTTTAGAGAAAGAGCAGGGGGAGGGGCAGAGAGAGAGAGAGAGAGAGAGAATCTTAAGCAAGCTCCAAGCTCAGCATGGAACCCAACACAGGCCTCAAACTCACGACCCTGAGATCATGACCTGAGCCGAAATCAAGAGTCAGACGCTCAATTGACTGAGTCACCCAGGTGTCCCATTCACTATTTCTTCATAGTATGGAACTTTCCAGAATGCACTCTGCCCAAGCCCTGCCCTCTGCAACTCCTACTTGAGTTCTAAGATACATAGTCTTTGCCTTAGAGTTTTAAAAGTGGAAAATGAAGGATTGGGGAGTATACACACTGCTGGTCTTGTGGGTACAGGTCCTAGTTCTTAAATTTGCAGGAAATGATATGGAAGGAAGGAAACATCTATTATTTCTTTAATCATACAGTTTCATAACATTAAACCAGGGCATGACACAAAGTGGTCTCTTTTTTTCTGAAATAATTCCATTTGTGTTTTATTTAATAACAAGGCATTCCAAATCTTGAAAATAAGTTGTCTATAAATCTCAGTTTCTAATGCTTTGGATTTTCTCTTATTCTGCCTCTTCATGAGTATTTTAGTAAGAAGGTGGGAGAGACTATATTGGGAGCTACTTACCAAGCAACAGTCTGAACAATTCCGCAATGATCAATTTTTAGTAACCCTTTGGGAAAGATAGTTAAAATCATTGAGTCATTGGGCATTAATCTGTTAGAAACCTTAAATACCATCTGGTCCATCTATCTGAGATACCAAACTGTGGTAGAAGAACCTATGCTCCAGCAGACTCTCCAAAATCTGCAATTCCGCTGAAGGAGATCGTAAATTTTCCTATTAGCCTCTGTCTCTACCCCTGGCTGTAGGTGAGGGGCATATATACAACGCCTCAGAGAAGCTAGATACTATCTCTTTGGCAGCTTTCCTAAGAGAAGCTGGTATATTCTCTCATATCCCAGCCTTTAGCCTGATCTTTCCATACCAGGAAGTGGATTCATGTTTCTACCTTCCTCCTCCCCCCCAATCCCAATTCCCGGCACTTCCAGCAACACATGCCAATCCATAACAAAATGATTACCTGTTACATTCCCATTTGCAATATTCGTATAATAAAGGGTAAGAAGAAAAGCTGGGGTGGTCATTGAGCCCAGTAGGGAAAACAAGTGAAGTGACAGAACTTGTTTATCTGTATTCACCTTCTTCTTGTTCCCAATTAAATGTGGGGTAGTGCTCAGACTCTCGGGCTCTCTCTCTTTCTGTTTCTGTTATGCACACAGACACACCACACACACACACACATACACTCGTCCATACACACAAAGAAAGCATTAATCATTGACTGTTTCTGCCATGGCCTTGATTCTCTCATAAAAGCAGAATAAACCAGAGTTTCACAAATTATAGTCCAAGGTCCATGGAATGTTCATCCATATTACATGGAAACCAAGACCAATCCTTGCACAGCAACAACAACAATGAAGACTCATGGGGAAAGGCTTGGTGGTGGAATACATTTGGGGAGTGTTGACTAAGCATGAACAGTCCTTGTAGCAGGAGTTCTGAAGATCTTTCCTGAGCTGATGTGCACTGAGAATCTCTAAAACCAGGGCAAAGTAAAAAGTGTTTCCCACCTTACTGAACTATGAATATTTCACAGGGGTCAGAGTGTTTACCCAGAGCAAGTTTTAGAAGCGTGGACTAAATGCCTTCCCCACTTTTCCCCAAAGCTTCTAGATTTGGGGGCTTTGGAGTCCTGAAAGCTTATATTTCAAACCAGATACTGCTCTCCCCTATGTGGCCTCTGTTAAGTTGGTAAACCACTCTGAGCTTTAGTTTCTTTTTCCACAAGAATTTAAATAATCATGTGCTTCACTAGGTCATTGTGAGGATTACATGGTAAGTCCACTCCAGTGCCTAGCAGAAGGCTTGTCTCCTTTCCCCTGAAGATTCATTTCCCATAAAACATTTTCAAAATGATAATGAACTTGATTGGCCCTACCCAAAAGGCACAGATCTCCAACAAGTGGTTGGTCACTGAAGAAAATCTCTCATGGTTCTCCAAACCTCTATGAGGTTGCCAAAGTGCCCAAACACTTCATATATTGGACATTTATATGAGAGCATTGAGGACCATGTAAAATGCAGAGGCTCTTGTGAAGCCACGAAAGCACTTAGTACCACTGTGTGAGTCAGCTTCTCAGATTAACATCTCCTAACCAACAAGGCCCCGAAGGAGAGCAATGGCTGATAGGTATTGTGTGTAAGGGCCTACGTTAGGGGGGCAGGTTTTGCATCCCTGCTCTACAGTTCACTGGCTGGGGATAGGACTGGACTGGATGATGTATGAATATCTTAGTGCAATGCCTAATGAATTATAGGTACTTAATTTAAAAGGGATGTATGTATTGTTATAATTAGACACTCATTAAGTGAGCAATTACTCAGGGCCAGGCACTGGGGGGACAGTTCTTGCTCTGCTCTCCTTACAGGGATGTGTTTGCTGAGAAGTCCAGGCATTGTTTAGGAAATATTACGTCATCCAAGCCTTGGAGGTCACTCTAATTTGTGTTCTCCCATCCAGTGATCCATCCAGTGATCGAATATACTCCACCTATTTCCCTACAGGTCATCCAGGCTCTGCTGGACTTGTGAATGATGAGGAAGATCTCCCCATTTTCCAAGATAGCTGATTCCATTTTCAGAGGCTGGAATGGTTGAATCACCTCTCTTAGGGGGAACACAGGTATCCAACACTGCCAATTGTGCTTTACAAAAATAACTTCCATGCACATTTTAAATAACCTTGACCCATGTTAAAATCACAGCCAGCATATTTTCCTGTCTTTTTTTAAGCAGTAATTCTTAGCTGAAACATTCCTCTTTAACTGCCATTCCTTTTGCCTGGTACCACTAGTGACCTCCGCCTTCCTTTTGTTTCGAATAGAGCTGATGCCACAAAATCTGGCATGATTAACTACTATGTCTATTCGGCTGCTTGATTAACTGCAAATTCCACTTGCCCTCCTGAGCTGCAAGGACTCCCTTCCCATTGTCATCACAGGGTGCAGCCTTGGCAGTTTATGCTCACGTCAGCGGTGAGGTCCACATCCCATGGGGACGGTTGACTGTTTATTGCTGTCCAGCAGGAACAGCAGGAGGAGAGCTGCCGGTCCTTAGCTTCATCTGGGTCCCCATGGCCTGCATCAAAAGGAGCCACAGGATTTCTATTTTCTCCTCAGTGAGGGCACTGAAAGGCAAAGGTAGAGGGGATGGAATAGGCACGTTAAGGATGTTGGAAAATTCTTTCTTTTATATTTGGAAGGGACAGATTCAAGTCCTGGATTATTTAAGATAAATTTTCTACCAGGATGAATGTGGGTGAATGCTCCGCCTCTGCTCCTATCTTTTGCTTTCCCTATGCTCAGACTCAACCCCCACTTGGAGGTCAAGGACTCATTACATCAAGTCTCTTTTTCTTCCCTGCCTTCCCTTCATTTTTCTAACGGTGGGTGGGCAAATCACTGGGTTGCCTGAGAGGGCAAATGAATGTTGGAGGACTGGGGAATGTCCAGTCTCATTTTCAAAGCTATTACCTCAGGGCTGGGCTCAAATTCCAGTTTTGCCCTTTGCTAATGGTGTGACTTGGGCCAAGTTAATTCACAAATGCCTCTGGAAGACATGTGTTGATAACCCACTTAGAGAAAACTATGACTCAAAGAGAAGTGACTTACCTAAAATCAAAAAACAAATGTGTTCCAAGATAAGTTCTTAAGTCTGAGTCTAAAATCCATTCTTTGTTACTTGACCAAGCTCTCTGATCAACTAACAGATGCTGAATGAATTCATGTCAGTTGCTAGATAAGACTCTTCCAGATCTCCCATTCATGGATTTTCCTTGTCAGTGACAGGTTTTGCCAGCAGAGTTCTATGTTCTTTTCAGTGATATTGACAAAGGAACCAGCTCCCAAGAGGACTGAGTTTGAGACCAAGCTCCATTTTGCCTACAGGGCAACTTAACCTAATCTCTTTGAGCCTCAACTTTCTTACCTAAGAAATGAGAAAATAGCACTTCTCCCATAGGTTGTGTCATCAGGATTAAAGCATGATGGCTAAGCACTTTATACAAGTATATGGGATTACTAGTATTGTTGTTATTGCCAAGATGCATCCGGTTCTTTGGGAGCAGAAACTTCTGTGCAACATGAGCTACCCTTTTGCCAGAATGATAAGAATGTGTAGAGGAAATGGTAGAGTCTCTACTCCCAGAGGCAAATAGAAAATGAGTAGTCTTGAGTAGTCTTGGTTTTTCCTGACACTTGGTCATGAAAAAGCTATTTCTTTTG
The DNA here is from genome assembly GCF_029215605.1 of Mirounga angustirostris. Taxonomy (NCBI): domain Eukaryota; kingdom Metazoa; phylum Chordata; class Mammalia; order Carnivora; family Phocidae; genus Mirounga; species Mirounga angustirostris. Next base: position 44,720,616 of record NW_026991720.1, read on the forward strand.
CAGTGTGCAAAGGACAATGAGGGAACAACTAGTTTTTGAGGCAAGTCATTCATGAATATCCCTCAACCCCTGGCAGGAGTGGACAGTCTGGTTTCTCTAGAATGGGATTTGGCAGTTCAGCCTGGGGTTAGGAGCAAAGATGATTTCTCTGGATATAGTCATAGCTCATGTGTTCATGTGATGGCATTTTTGATCAATGGATCATCTTCCTCCATTACTCTACCGACATTATTCATTGATGTTCTTTTCAGTGATGTTGATATAAGAAACATCTATAATGTTTCAGGCTCTAGAGTTAGAGCAGTGAAAAAACCAACAAGACCCTCACCTCATGGAATGGACCTTCTAGCAGAGGGAGGCAAACAATAAATAACCAAGCAAGTGAATGGTAAAATAATTTCAAATCGTAAGAGGTGTTACGAAAAAAAATGCAATAAGGTGATGGAGTTGAAAGGGATTGGCAAAAGGTCCTTTAGACTGGGTGGTAGGAAAAGGCATTCTGAAGAGATGAGAACTGAATGACAAGAAAGAATTAACTAGTGAGCTGGTGATTCTCCACTTACCCCCATCCACACCCTGCTCTTCCCTATCTGACTCCCTTCCCAACTGGTTTGCAATGGAATTTGGCCAACGGAGATACTAATGGGCAGGAGGAGGGAGAGTTGGGGCATTGTGTCTCCTGCTCTTTCCTTGCTCAGTGCCTGAGCCTTTGCACCCTCGGGGAGACTGTGGCCCTCCACAACTGCGGCTCCCATGGAGTGGCCCTCCATAACTCCAGCTCCGTAATAGGGAGCATTCCACCTTAGCCTCAGTCTCCTGGCCTTAGAGGTAGCAAAGGCGTCTCGCTTCTGCTCCTCCCTAGGTTTCTCACCTTTCTTGGTTGTTCCCTTAAACATATCCACATAACCTTTCCTTCATTATAATCTTTGCATCAACAAATTTGGGGTGAAATCTGCTTCTTGCTGGAATCTAAACCCATATACCTTGTGAAGATACAGGGACGGAGCATTCCAGGCAGAGAGAACACCATTATGTTATGGGCAAAATGAAGAGGATGATATTAATCTTCATGTGATTTTTAAAATAGATTAGAAGCATGCTCACGTGTGTAATCTCATTTAAGTCCCATGACAACACAGAAAATGTGGGTAGGTATTATTCCCAATTTACAAACTGGGAACCTGGAACTTTGAAAGATAAATGACTTGCCAAAGGGTGACATGGTCAATACTAGAGCCTAATCTCCACTGCAGGTTTCTGGCTCCAAGTTCAGGCTTCTTTCCCCCCTCATCCGTCCCTTAGCAGGCAGATGATCAAGAGAATCCAGGGGGCATTTCTCAAACAGCAGCTTACTAGCTTTAGGAGCAGCTCACAGAGTCTGTCACACTTAACTAACTGCCAACCAGAATCTTTGTTTCAGTCAGAGTCACTTGAAGCTTCAGAACTCCAAAAACTCCTCCCAAGATCAGAAGTGACCAGAACAATCATCAAGTCTCATAGTGACAGCCACATAATTAAAGCTTACAAGTTGATACTTCTGTTCCAGAGTATATGCATTCCCCGCCTTACTCAAAACACTTCTTTCTCCTAAATATGTAAAAGTAGCCACAAATAATCAATTTTAAAGAAACTGGAGAAGCTGGATATTTATTAAAGTCATTTGATAGGGAAAATGTATTAATAGAATTATTTTGGTATGTGAATAACTAGTGCAAACCCAATGTGTTTTGAGGTTGAGTATTTTGTATCAATGGTTCTCCTAAAGTGGGCACACTGGCATAGTTATGATGCAGACTTTATGAGCGATTTCACATAAATCTAGGGCTAACAGAATTAATTCTTGAAAGTGGAGTAAACCACAGAAAAATCCAATCTCCGGCAGTAGATCATTGCTTCCAAGACTTTCGCAAGCCACTTCGCTCATTAACTTATCATTTGCAGCTTAAAATATCTACATGCCCCTCTGCGATACCCCCATAGTTAGTCCTCTGAGGGTTTCCAAGCCAGATTGAACATCTGGATTTGCAGTGAATCCTAAAGGTCACCAGATTCAGAGTGGTAGAAGTAGATGGATAGATGAGCATATGACAACGCACAGCCACCAAGACAAACTGCTCCTGCTGGCCCAGGCCAGCCTCTGGAAGTTTCCACGCATTGAGATAGATGCATTGTTATGTGGATGGATTATTATATGGCTTTGGAAAAAGTCAACGTTTTTCTTTCTCTCCCATTTGGCATTTTGGAGCCTGCTGTCAGGATTCACACTGATTTTTGGCTTGGTTTCTAGAGGTTTTTTTTCCCCCTTACTACAGTTGAGCTTAAAGAAAAATAGCACAAAGAAATTGTTAAGAAGAAAGGAAATCATGCTCCAGATGGTTTTGAAGAACTCGAAATTGACCCAGAGCCCAAGAAAAGGCCTTTTATTTATAGAACATCGAGGAAAGCGGTATTCCTTTTATTTGGTCATAAAAGCAACAACTGAAACTGCTCTGAACATCCGTAAGAATGCACTCCGGCGTGTGTGTGTGTGTGTGTATCTGTGTGTGAAGAGATGATATATATATATATAAATACCCTCTCCTAGGAACCTCATAGAATCTGTGAAGAATACCAACTTATGATCTTCAAATTTGCTAACTTCCCTGATGATAAAGGGCATCTCAAAACATTGAGAAATGGTGAAACTCAGTCTCCCAATGGTAGAAAGTTTCTGACAGATCCACTTTGGGAAACATAGACTCTCCCTCATGATATTTAAAATATAGAATTGTCAAATCCTTATATGGCATACCAGAAACTAATTTAACACTGTACGTTACCACTACTGGAATTAACACTTTAAAAAATAAAAAAAAAAAAAAGAAATAAAATATGTCGAGGCAGATGAAGTCTTGGGCAACGTGGGAATGTGGGAAAGGACAGGGCCGGCAGGTGGTGGGCTGCCAAGGAGGCTGCAGGTGTGATGCCTTCGTGGTTAGAGGTCAGAGAAACTGTACTCAAGTAAGCGTCGGCAAAACAATAAGGAACAAGGATTTATTAGTGGGTTTTTTGGGGTGATAAAGGAACCAGGGCAGTGTGGGAGGGCCAGAGCCTGGGGCCTGGGACTCCGCACAGTCCCAAGTGCTTCTCCATCCCTCCTTTACACCAGCCCGCCTGCTTTTGACCCCGTGGTGCACACAGTTTTCACCTGAAGGCAGAGAATGTACTCACAGCTGGTGTCTAAGCACCAAAGGCACATCATCTTTCCTGTTGGTTCCAGTTAGAATAAACCTCAGAGAAGTAATCTGATGAGTTCAGCTTGGGTCACCCATTCCTCCCTTGACCAGTCACTGGATCCAAGCAGATCATGCTGCCCAGCCTGGTTCCCCAGGATCGGACTCTGCACAAAAAATAAGTAGCAGTGGGAGGAGGGGCCATCATGGGAGACGGGGGTGGGGGGGGGGTGGGGGGGTGGTGGTGCCCTGCTCGGTTGAACACCACCCACTCCACCACAACAGCGACACCACGCTTAACCCATTGGGTTGGCTTGTGTTGGCCACACTTATTATCCCAAATAATATACATTTCAAAGATGGGACACACGTTTTAAAGTTGGGGACAGCTACTCATTGCGTTTCGGGTGGCGTACAAAGAGCTCACCGTGGCACACAGATGCTGCATGAGGTGGCATCCTGCCTCCCAACCTCAGCCAGTGTCCCCCTCTGTATAATCACACTGTTCTTCCAGGTCCCAGAGCACCGCAGGCTCTTGCCCTCCTGTGCAGTTAATGCATTTTATTCCTTCTGCCTAGAAAAGCTTCTCCCTTGCTGCTTGCATGGTTGAGACCTTGTCGTATTTCAGGGCTCCTGACCTCCGAGAAAGCTTCCCCGATCCCTCTGTTTAAGAAAGCCTTGCTTTAAAATTTATCAGAGCACTTCGTTAAGTTTGTATGCCACTTCACCAGGCTGTAGTTGATATATTTGTTTGCTCGTGTGATTGTTCATCTAGCTTGTCTGACAGACGGTTAGCTCAGTAAGTGTAGGTACCATGTCTGGTTCTCTCATCCCTATGTTCCCAGCATCTGTGAATGTAGGGGCTCATAAGTATTCGTTGAATGAAGAGCTGAAGGGTGGAGAATGGATACATTGTCCAGTGGAATGCAGTGGCAAGCAAGGAATAAAAAGGGAAAATGAAATCCAGGCTGAAACGGAAGAAGGGGGATTCCGAGGGGATCCTGACGGGCGGTGCAGGACGCACATAGGGCTGCTTTGCTCACAACACCAGGGGGCGCCATTTGCATAGACTACAAGGATATTGGGGCGTCTAGACCATATCCTCCCACAGTTTGGTCCATGCCACGTGAGGAACAAATAAATCCATTCTAGAAAGGCACACACTTTCTGAGCTGTTTCAAACTGGAGATCAGTGCTTAAATCATCTGTGGTGAAGGACTGGTTTTGTAAAACGATTTCCAAACCGTTGCTCACCAAAACTTTTATTAACTATAAAAAAATGAATTGCTAAAAAAGAAAGAAACAGAAGACATACAAGATAAAAAGCCCAAACTTGTAAATAGGTTGAACAGACATAAAATCACTCTGTCCAATTATTATAAAAATATACGAACACTTTTAACTTCTGTACTTACTTCATTGCAGACCCACACTGGTTTATAGAATAATACCGGTCTGTGAGCTGCACTCAAGCATCATGCTTTTGAGGACTCAGGTCCAAGTGAAAGACCAGGCACAAGGCTAGGTGATGGTTAACACCCTGCATGGAATTCTCCTGGTAACCCTGTGAGAAGAGCAGGATGAAGAGTGAGGTGTAAGGGCAGGGTCAGAAACTGTTTTTATTAAATTTTGAAATATGTTCATCCTGGGGTTCTTTTGCATTAATTTTGATCTTTAAAAAATACGATGTTAAAATAATTTTTTTTTTTTTTGATTACTGAGTTTTTGGTGTCCCCTGGAATTTTTTTGTCCAAAGCAAAGTCTTTATTCATCTCTCCCTGGCCCTGGCCTTGAGGAAGGGCAAAAGACTGACTGTTGTATATACAGAAAACTAGGTGAAGAGAGGTTAATTGTTCAGCAGGTGAATAAGTGACTGACACATGCACATGGGTCTATCCTAAAGCCATGTCCTTTCCATTGTACCACACTGCTGCCCACGCTGGGCATCCACCAGCCATTCATCCATTCACTAGCAATGCCATCGGAGATCAACACTGAGTATGTGCTACGTGCTTATCTAGGAATGAGTAAGTTAGCAGCAGTGAGCAGGGGCCAGGTGAGAGATGACCTTGAATATGAAGTTGAGGAATAGGGGTCTTCTCTGGAGTTACTGGGGCATTCTAGAAGGGACGTGGTTAGAGTTAATATTTGGAAAGTTCACTCTGTGAGTGCAAGGGGATGATTTAGTAGACTGGAGTGGGCCAAACTGTAGACAGGTGCCCGGTTAACAGAAGTTTGTAGCAATCCAGGGGAAAGACAAGTAAGAAAGTGAAGATTTGGAGAGGGATCCTATGACTGGCATTTTAAGGTTCAAGAGAAGAATGAAATCAGCCTGCTAACACCCCGTCTGTGCCCCGCCGTGCTCACGAGGATAAGGAAAGACATAGTATAGGTCTATTGGAGAAGCCAGGCAATATATAAGTGCATAGGGAGCGGGGAGGGATGAGGAGGAAAACAGTGAGAATCTGGAGTGTGGAAAGCGGGTGCAAGGAGACATGGCAATACAAGAAACTGGTAAAGGAGAGAGCAGAAGGCAGGCAGCATCTGCGTGCTCAAGGACAGGAGGAAGGGGGAAGGCGGGAGTAGGCGGAAACGGCAGTCAGATTCTCAGCAGCACTAAAATTGTCCCTGCCACTTGGCAGGAGTCAGTTCAGATGTCCCAGATCCAAGAGCCAGGCTCTTTTTCTCATTCATGTAACTGCACAAGGAACAAGTTGGTGAGACTCATGGACCAAAGGATCCCTTGGTAAATATCACTTCTATCCTCCGGGGGGTTTTAAGCCCTCAAAGCTTTGTTTATCAAAGTGATGACAATGACAAAGAGTTATTTCTGCCAGAGTGAACTATAAGAAATTTCGTCTGTCTGATAGAAAAAAGTGTATGAAGCACAGTTCAAACATGCGCAATGCCGTTTAGGAAAAATTGATTTAGAATCAAAATTAATACATAAATGGAAACTATGACTCAATCCTTAGAGACCCGAAAATGCACTCTTTCCGTTACTGACCATTTTTATAGTGGAAAAAAGATGCCCTGATACTATGGACAACTTCACAATCCTCTCAACTCTTTCACTCAATTACGGATTTATTTTTGCATTTGTTGTGCATATACACTAGGCAACTGTTGATTTAAAATTCCTATAGGACAGGAAGAGCAGGAGTTATTACTCTCATTTTGTAGAAGTGAGACCTGGGCCCAGAGCTCTGCCGAGATTTGCCCAAGGTCACACATATGCTAAGTGTCAGCGCCATGGACTCCGAGTCAAAAGGCTTAGACACTCCCACAGGGCAACTTACTATCCCTACGGCTTTGGGCAGGACATTAAACCCTGGGAGTCTCTGTTTCCTTGGCTGAAAACTAGTGGCAGCTCTCCCTATTTGTTGTAAGGTGTTATTGTCTAGCAGGAAGGGGAGGGATAGAGGGGTGGGACACAGCGTCCAGCAAATGTGATTGGAGGAAAAACAGAAAACCCCAGCGTATCTGGGGCCCCTAAAGGGGATCAGACCTCACTAGGATGTATGAACAGGGAAGAGGGCATGGAGAAATAAGTTAGAGTTATCACGAGTCCCGTAAGTGTCTGGAAGACGGAAGAAAAGTTCACTCCTTGAGCACTCACTATGTGCCAAGGACTGTGCTAGACACTTTGGGGTACACTATTGTTTCCATGACTACTTTTGACCACTTCCTATGTGCTGAGCACTGTTGTAGGTGTTGGGGATACCCAAGGGAGGAGATATAGATCCGATGGCCCTGGAGGCTCACCTCTTCCCTTTAATGTCTTAGCAAGGAGAGTTAGCTCACTGGGACAGGGACCCAGGCAGACATTCTAATGAGGACACTTCTCTACTAGGTGCCCATTCTGCACCCTTAAAACTATGTGGAACTTCAAGGTAGTGGCAGCCTTCTCTCCACCAGAGCTAAGGTGCACCTGACCTAGCACCCTTCTCTGGAATAATGAACCTTGAATGATCATGTATATACAACTCCCCTTCTGCTTGTAATGTTTCTCCAATATGCTCCAGTTTATATCACAGGATACTGGTGGCTCTCAATGCCTTTGTTGCAGAACACAAAGATGCTATTCTCATGAAACTGACATTTCTGTGGACGAGGTGGACAGTGAACAATGAAATAAAATAGACTCTGTCATCGACTCCTTCCAACTTTCCCTCAACTGTTCAGGTTTGAATCCCACAGGCACCCCATGTGTCACATCCAACCATGGCTGACACCCTCACCTGGGTGCTCTCAGCTACTCTTGTACCTTCGATGACCACCTAAGGCTCTAAATCTTTATCACCAGCCAATGTCTCCCATCTGAGCACCCGACTCATCCCTTCGGCTGCCTCCCAGAAGTCTCCACATGAGTTCCAGAAGCACTGCAAACACCTCCTTCTTCACCATTTTCAGTCTTCACTTACGCAGGCACCATCGATCCTGCCACCCAGGCCAAGAACCAGGAAACAGTCAGCCTCCATCTTTTCCTCAATATCTTCCTACAACCAATCTGTCACCGTGCCCCACTGAGTCTTCCATCTCTGGTCTCTTCATCTCTCTCTCTCCACACCCCGTCTGCTTTAGATCCAGCCCCAAGATGTGAGTTCATGCTCACAATAGTTGGCTAGCCACTCTCCCTGCAATGAACCTTCCCTCCAGGCCTCCCTCCACCTGCACCACGGTGGTCTCCTCAGAGAACACATTGAAGCAGATTGCTCTCCAGTTTCCAAAAGCCTGTAGAAAATGCGCCAAACTCCCAAATGTGTCTTGGCTCTCCCTCTCCCACCTCCCCTCCAGCTCCTCTCCCTAGAAGTGGCCTATGCTCTGGCCCCACCAAACTTCTCACCAATCTCCAAATATAACTTGCCATTTGAGATATTCAAGTCTGCAAACCCTTCCTAGGTGCCCTGCCCCCTCATCAGCCCGAAGAACCCAACCCTCTACTGAGATGCACCTGCATGTGGCATCATTTAAAATGCCTTCCCACCTTCCCCCAGCTGGAGAGAGTCTGGGTTCTCAAAACACTTAGAAAGATATATCTTAATGTTTTTTCTTTACATGCCTATTTTCCCACTGGACTGTGAACGCCTTAAAGAGCTCTTTGTATGCTTAAGGCCTAGAAAGTGATATATAATATTAATAAAAATAACAATAAATGATGATAATATCTATCACCGCATAGCACTTACTATGTTCCCAGTGGTAAGTTTGTGTCTGTGAGTGTGTTTTCACAATCCTCACAAGAATCCTATGAGGTAAATGCTATCATTTTTCCCATTTTACAGATGAAGATATGGAACAAAGTACGTTAACTGACTAGGCAAATATCGCATTGCTAGTACAGGGCAAAACTGGATTTTGAGCTTCGGACCAGAATCCTTGGTCTTTACCACTAAGCTTGACTGCTTTGCAAAGGGCACTCTGCAAACTTGGATATGGCTGGCTGACGGACTGGAGCTCAGCTAACCCTGAGCACTTCCAGAAGGTCCCTTCTCCAAATACTGTCACACGGGGGTAGGGCTTCAACATATGGATTTTGGGAGTGGGGGGAACATAATTCAGTTCATAATGCTTCTCTGATCCAGGAAGTGGGCATAATAGAATATTTGGGAAAATAAAGTACAATTCAATAAGGATATATATATATATATATATATGTAATATTTATATATTATGGCATATATTATATATAATGATTTAATACATTTTTATACATACATATTTTACATATATATTAATACATCTTTATAAAGAGTGGATATTTGGCTTTAAAAAGATTAGTTTCTTAGATTTTATCTTCTTATTTTTGTGGCCTGTCCACTAGCAGGTGAGAAACTGAACTCAGGTACTGACTCCTCATCCAATCCTCTTCCAGACCAAATGCAGGTTTGTTGGTCTGTGGGAGGTGTCTGGCTTATTCAAATCCACCAACGTTTTACTTGTAACACCTACATGTTTCAGGCACCGTGCTGGACCTGAGTGGGGCAGGCAAAGGGAACAAATGTACACAGCTCCACACCAAAACTCGTGTCTAGTCTAATGGTATTTCGGCTAAATGGAACGCAGGTTTGATAAAAAGAAAATGGCCAAACTAACATGGGATGCTAGGAGTCAAAACAGAAAGAGAAGGAAGGGCAGATGAGAAGAAAAGCTGGAGATCTTCCCTCCTGCACTCCCTTTCTCGCTTCTGCCCCCCAGAGAAAGAGAAACTGGCATAAAACCATCTAATAGGCAAAGAAAGATTTGTTTGTATAATTTCCTAATAAAACTGTAAAAGTTGGCCTGACTCTAGTCGGCTGAGTGTTCTCGCCCCGCTGTTGGCCAGGCTCATAAGAAAAGCATTATACCGAGGAAGTTCGGGTATGAATTTTATCACTCCCCGAACAGTTCTGAGCAATAGAAGGGGAGGCATTACTATGAAGTTTTAAAACTCGTACTACTTTGAAATGATCACGTAAGAACCATCACAGGGGAATGCAGCAAGACTGCGATTTCTCCTTGTTTTACACCACAGGACTGAAAAGGGAGTTGAAGGAGATTAATTACATTCCCTGCTAATCAATGCAAAGACATATTTTTCTGCTTCTCCATCTCATAATTTTTATTTCATCTAGTTTGGGCTTTTTTAGGGTTGCCAGATGTCCCAGTTTCAGTGGGACAATCCTGCGTTTTGAAGGTATGTCCCATCTGCTCTTGAAAATATTTCTGTTCACTGCTCTCTCGTGGACTGTAGGGTTTTTAGAGCTGCCAGCCAGAGTACGGCTGCTGGAGAGAGGATGATAAATTATTGTAACACTATAAAAAAAATTACTCACATCCACCAGAACCCCACCTTAGCAATGCTGTGAATTAATTCTGCGGGAATCTTTGTCATGAAAGGTGAATCTCCAAGGCACCATATGGGAATTTAAAGCTCTTTCCACAGTGGCTTCGAGAAGACAGAAGATGTAGGCAGGGCAGGATAGGATGCAGGGAACGATTCCTGGACTTTCCATTAAAATACCTGGCTCTGCCATTTTCCAGAAGGGTAACTTTGGGCAATTAGTTGAGAGAAGAAACTATATTTTGAGCACCTACCGCCAACCTGACTTGAGTTAAGTATCTGATGCATTGCTACAATAATGTTGGATTGCATAGGTCTGACACCCATTGTATGGGTGAGAATGTTGAGGCTCAGATCCACGAGGCTGGAGGCCTCAAATCCAGAACAGAATTCCACGGAGTCCAACTCCATGCTCTTTTCCTTACAGATGACCCGTTTTCCTTCATCTAGTCAGCAGGGATAATCATAGCCTATACCTTGCAAGATGTGAATTGGAAGTCGGTGAACAGATTCTCTAAAGGTCTCCTCCAGGGCTCCCATAAACTGGGGCAGGGGAACTTGTCAGCTAAGGTCTTGTCTGTGAGAGGCTTGAAAAGGACAAGTTCCACGAGCAAAGCTTCTTAGTGCTGGTCTAAGTTCTTTTGAACTTGACCTCAGACTGGATGTCAAGGCCAACACTGCCAGAGATAAGCCCCGCCATCTCAGGGCCATGGAACCACCTTCTCTTCAACTTTTGTATTCTTACATCCCTCATTTCTCCTCACGGAGGCATTGAAACCCATGCTTCAATTCAGCTATCATCGGAACACAGCCACTCACGACATTATGAACAGCCGTCGTAACTTACTGAGAGGGAGCTTAGCATATTTATTTTAAGGAAACAAGGCTTTAACAGCAGAGGCCAGGCTGGGCAAACACTGAGGGTGGTTGCTGTCCCAAGTAAATCCTGGGAAAGAGGCATTGCAGGGGAAGCCGCGTCACCAAATGAGAATGTTCTGGACTCCTGTGGGGAAGGCACGGAATGATTTCCATCACACCAATAGCTGGATGTCTTTGCCAGGCCCGTGGCTTTCTTATTGTCATCCTCGACAGTAAAGCCTCAATGGAAAGAGAGTCAGTGGTCTCCAGCGTGGGCCTTTGTCAGTGTATCTAAGGCACAAATGTGCAAGTGGCAGAGAGATCCTAAAATACTGCTAGCACGTCAGCTGTCATCACTTTGGATGTCTCGCTGGCAGCGCATCACACAACCTACTCATTTTCTTGTTTTCCTCCTCCTGCCCTTCAGAAGGCATTTTCTCCCAGGAACGATGAGCATCTTTTTCTTAGATTTCAGTTCCTGGCGTTCTTATCCTTCCACACCTCTCTCTGTCCTTTGTGTGGGGTTAAGAGTTTTTACCTCGCGACCCGTAGAAGTGCTTCAGGGGGTCAGTAAACCCCTTGCAATTTTTTCGGAAGTGCACGTACATAGGCACATTCCATCAGATTCTCAAAGGGCATCTATGACATCGAAGTGATTAAGAGCTAATGCTGTAATACATCCCTTTCCCTGGGGTTGTAGGGCCAAACACAACGATCTGGGTGGGAGGTAGGAATCCCAGCCCATGTTCTATTGATGGAGAGCAGAAAAGAGTTAGTTCTAATCCGAGTTCCCTATATTACAACAAGGAAATGACTATAGCCCCAGATGCCTCTGTTTCTCAGCTGTAAAATGGGCTCAGTCTGTCTCTCACTGACTCCATGGCCCTTTGTTTCCCAAGCAGCCCAGGCTCTGGGCCTATGGGCTTTCTTACCAGTTCTGCATACTCCACACCCTCATGGCCTGGGGTGATGTCACATTTGGTTTCTCTACTCCCGACCTCTACTACTTGGCCCACCACCCTGCACAACAGCGACGCACTTGCGTCCCTCTGTTTGCAATGTCCTGGGGAGTGGAGGCCATGGCTTACTCTTTCCGCACCAGTGGCCAGCAGTGGAAATGAAGGAAAGAAGGAATTCATCAAGTTGTTGGTAGGGTTCAGCGTGTCTGAATTCCCACGCACCCCACCACCTTGCTATAGAGAGAAAGGAAAAATGAGCCCCGCAGGGCGTGCGTTTCTAATGGCACAGAGAGGGTGGGGCTGTGTGGGCGACCTCACTGCCTTCTAGCTTTAATGGGTACAACAGCTTATTAAAAACACAGAATTCTAAGCACTGCCTGTAGAGATTCTGATCTCCCTGGGGCTGGGGCACCTGAAAGTGCACTTTTAACACATTCCCAGGTGGTCCTGCAAGGTTTGGCGTGGTCAGGGCAGCGGGGATCAGACATTAGTGCCCTGAAAGACAAGGGCAGACAGCCTTTTTTCCTGAGATCAGAAAAGGGTCCGGAGAGCTAAGGAACCATTAGATTTCCTCGACTGTCCTCTGGGTGGCGCTGTGCAGAAGCTTCTGTGAAACAGAAGGTGGCTGTCTGGGCTCTTGAAAACTCACTCCTCGTGGCTGGCCCCCAGGGTGGGGGGGCTTCTGCTGTGGGCTTAGGATTTCCAGTGCCAGGGATTTATATGAGGCGATGTCTGGCAAGTATGAGGTTCTCATCCAGATTTCTCTGGAGAGAGCGTTGTTTCAAAGACAGGAAGATGTATCTGGGTCCCCAAGGTACTTGTCACTTCTCACACAAAGCAAGGAGTTCAGAATGGTTGGGATAGGGGGCTTTAGTCACTCTTTCCTCCTTGCCTGTTATTTTTAATTACAGAAGCAATACATGCTTTTGTAGATTATTTTAAAAACACATAAACAAAAAAAAAAATGTTTAAAAGTCACCTGAATTCACACCATCCACAGATAACCACTGTTAACATTTAGTGTATATCCTTAAAAGGATACTATTTGGTAACTTGCTTTTTGTAACTGAACAATATAGAAAGAACATTTTCTAGGCTAGTAACCACTTTTATAAATCATTTTTAATGTTACATAATATTATAGTATTTCATTTATAGATGGACCACAGTTTATTTAACCAATTAAATTTTTGGTGGGGCATTAAAGTTCTTCACATGTGCACACGCTCTCTCTCTTTCTTTCTTTCTCTCTCTGTGTCTCTTTGTCTCTCTGTCTCTGCCCCTCTCTGTCTCTCTCTCCCTTTCCTTCTTCCTACCCTTCCTCCCTCCCTCTTTAAGTATCTTCGGCTTTTATGGCCAACTCTGCTGCCACATTGTTACCGTTACCCACTGGCACCTTCTTAGGGTTTTTTGTTTGTCCAGTGATTTCCTAAAGTATAAATTCCTAGAAATAGTATGTCTGGGATCAAGGATACATAGTTATGATTTGTAGTTCTTATTGCTCTCTGGAAAGGTTGCCCATTTCACTCACATCACCAGTGAGTGAGAGGGAAAGAGAGACCTCCCTAAAAAGAAGTCTTCTGACAATTTATCCTGCCGCTAGTCTGGCTGAATTGGATGGTAAATTAGCTAACCGACCCTACATTCTGGGGAGGCAGGGAATCGTGGCTGCAGAATGCCTTCACAGAAGGGCTGTCGGTTCTCCCTTGTTCTAACAGAGCACTCTGGATATAAGCCTGCTCATCCTCTCTACCCTTATCTCTTGGGCTTAGGGACCTAGACATTTACTGGAACTACCCTAGTATTACTCAAGAAGAGAAATATGGGCAAGGTGATGGTGACTCTGCATGGGGTGGCTAATAAACTGGGTGTCAACCCCATTACCTCCTCACCTTTCTTTGGGACAATGATAATGACTGTCTTTTCCTCCTGTCACACTGAATTCCCCAGGTATGGGCAGCGGGAGAGTGATTGGGACTTCATGCTTTGCCTAGGGTGGGTAATGAGCAACCCAATAGGGTTTATAGGCAAAATGTTGGAACCTACTCCCTCCTAACAGCAGGGAATGGAGAATAGGTGTACCATGGCCAAAGCTGGAATTCCATAAAGCCATGAGGTTAAGGTGGAGCAAACCCGCATGATAAAAGAGAACACCAGAAGGCACAGCCGAAGACCAAGAAGTAAAAAGAGGCAGGAAAGTTGCCAAAGGATACCAGAGGCAGCAATCTGAATTGGATACAGAGTTCAGAAACTGAAGCCATTAGTCCAGGAACAAGGACAGGTGGTCAGAGGGTTTGGGCACAGTCTAGGGTGCCTTGTTGCTTTGAATTTGCTTTGATCAGGCTACATGGACATGAATGGATCACATACAGCTCCCCTCTTCCCAGCAAACTTATAAGTCTCCTGCCCAAACGCCCAAGGGCAGAACAAACTGGCAGATATAGCTAGATCTTCCAAGTGCACTATATTATGGTCATTATAAAATGCCAAGCAGTAGAATGACCTTTGGCAGCCATGGTGGAGGGGAATATTCCATAGAGTTAGACAAAAGTTATCAAGGAAGAAAGGTACCAGGCTAGGGATCTAGAGACGCCATATGCAAACACTCCCTCCCATTTCTTCAGCTCAGCTTCACTACACCTGCAGCAAGGATGGCCCCAGAGTCAGAGACCTAGCCAAAGGCCTATCAGGCATTTCAGCCCCATGTGCTGGGGATGACATGGGGCTGGGCATGGATAGGGAGAGACCACACCCTTGTATACCCTGCCAGGTGTCCTCCATATGAATATATGTGTTCCATAATTAAAAAAAAAAAACTAATTAAATTTGTTTCCCAAGTTGTTTTCATAGAATTTTGTATGCTATAACAATACAACATTGGGTGAAAAGAAAGCAGAATACAAAATTATGTATAATTTCAATTCTGCAAAAATGTTTTTACATACACACACATAGAAGGAAATAGACCAATATTTTGACAGTATAGGGGAAATTTTGAACTTTGATCTATTTTATCAGCTGATATTGGCCATACTCTATCATCAGTTCTAAGTCTCCTGTTTAAGGAGGCAGGAAGCAGCCAGGCCTCTACCACTAGCTTCAAAAGACCCAAGTGGAGGCCAGGCAGGAGCATCGGTGGGATCCAGGATGTAAAAGAAGAGGCCAGAGCACCTAGCAGAGCAAAGTCACATCCTTAGCCAAATACCAGTGAGAACTATTGTCCCTTTTATAGCTTTCTCTCATTTCTTCCTTTTGCTCTCTCTGCTTTCCTCTGTAATATTTTTATTTGTTACACTGTTTGTGCCCTTTCATAATCAAGGTAGATATTAGCCAATTAACTAATTCATTACAGTGAAGTAGGCATGGCAAACAATGTCAGCAGGAATATAATGCTTGCATTTAGGTTAATTGAAGAGTAAACGGCAGATAGTTCTTATCCCATGATGCAGATTTAGCCATTTTCATGTAATCTGTGTTTGTAATTCACTGGTTGGAAAACACCTCCAAGTGTCGTTAAAAAGAGATATCCAAACTGGGGGGACCCAACTGTGTGATGAGGCAGTTTGGATGGAGCAGAAAAGATCAGGCATAATGAGCAACGATATGGGTTTGCTCCCAGCACCCACCCACCCCTACCCGATTGCCAGCTGTGTGATGTGGGATCCGTCACGTACACTCTCTGAGACTCAGTTTTCTCATTTGTTGAATGCGGATGTCCTCCCCATCCTCTAGGTAAGTAAAACTGATACAAAATAAGTGCTAGCAGACCCACCACCAAGAAAGGAATTGTCATTTGCTCCTCTCTACCCACATCTCCTCAACTTCCAAACCAGGTTAATGCAGTTACTATTCCTCAGGAGACGCTCTCTGCTAAAGTGGAGTCTGGATACAAGCCTGCTCAACCTCTGTTCCCTAGCACAGAGCCTGGAAATGTGAGCCATTCTTACCTTCCTTCATGCCTCTACCCCCAACAGGTCTAGATTTCTTTCCACGAAATTCATTGTGAATCTCCACCTCCCACCCTGAAGTTTTAACTTTGCTAAGTCCTGTATTTGTTCCATTATAAGTCCAAGGTGGGTGCCAAGACTGTCATATCTCAATCATTTAGAATGCCTTTTAGAAGATATTAATTAGTGTTCAGAAATACCATCACTTAATGTGAATATTTTCTTTACTTGACAAGAGTAAAAAGGAACAGAACTGTTGTTACCCATAAAATATATATTCCATGAACTCTGAATTTCGAAAGATGAATTTGTCTGGTTTGAATAACCATGTCCAGTAATTAATCTTCTATTTTGGCAATTCTCTTTTTCTATGAAAAGAGTCTTCTGCTTGACCATCAAGCTAGATCAGACAAGATTTTTAGTATATGTGCTGCCGAAGCGAGCACCAGACAAGATTTTTATTCTTCCTTTTTCCCCTAGAGATTCCAGCCTCTAGAAATCTCTAAATCTATTTGATAAGCACCTGAAATATAATATCCCTTGTAAGCTACAGTTCCATAAACTAATTTTTGATATAAGAATTCACAAAACAATGCTTAGCAAATCCGTTTGCCTGCAGATGTGCTCAGAGCTCGCCTTGCCTAGGTGGTCAGGTGCCAGAAGAGAGTCTTCCAAGGGGAACCGGTCTTTTGTGTAACATTGACGACCTAAGCTCAGCAACAGTATAACCATATCAAATACTTTCAAAGAGCAATGGAGGCTGAGCCTTCAAGAGATCTCTTGCAATTGTGAAGACAGAGGTAGAGCCTCCCCCCCCCCCCCCCACTGCCC
This sequence comes from Mirounga angustirostris, assembly GCF_029215605.1. Classification (NCBI taxonomy): domain Eukaryota; kingdom Metazoa; phylum Chordata; class Mammalia; order Carnivora; family Phocidae; genus Mirounga; species Mirounga angustirostris. The sequence goes on from NW_026991720.1 coordinate 44,737,246, forward strand.
ACTGCCACTTTCTCCCACATTCAATTTCCATACACAAGTCCTCCTGAGCCACCATTGTCAAGTCTACTTAGAGTGGAGAAGAATCCAAAACACTTAGATTATTTTAAGGCTCCAGTATATTTAAAAAAAATAAAGAAATGTCAAAAGAGGGTCACAAAGAACGATGCTATTTTGAAAATATTTACTTTTAACAAATTATGTTTCATACCAGAAATACAATGTAATGCAATCATGTTGTTCACAAACATCGGGTAGTAATAAAAGTAATACCGGCTTATATTTATCAAGTGCTTACTATATGCTCTGCCTGGCTCAATGCGTCTTTCATATCTTATGTCGTTTTAATGTTTTTCCCCACAACCTGATGGAGTAGATTCCGTTATTTCAAAGACAAAGGAATTGGGGCACAGGGATGTTCCGTAGCTTGCCCAAGGCGAAAGGGAATAGAGATAGATTTACAGCTTTCGAGGTCTTCTTTCAGATCCCGTTAGTGTATTTTTGAGACTGTGGGTGTTGCCTCAGTTACAGCCAGAGATGTAAGTCTAAATCTGAGATCTTTGTGAATGTGAGACCCTGGGCATTGGCAGTAATCAAGATGACACGATGCACGAATGCCAGGACCTTGACACTGTGCTTACCAGACATGTGGCCTCAGAGAGAGTGCACTCCAGCTACATACTTCCTGTTGGCAGAGACTCAGCTTAGACATAGGGTTGGTCTTCCTCTGGAAGGCAGTGAATACTCCCCGAATGTCTTCTGAAAGTAGGAATGAAGCCTCAGGCTCAGTGATTTCCCCAGCTTCAAACATCACTCCCAGACTTAGACTTAGAGCAAGGCTAGAAGTCCAAGGAAGTTACCTTACTGCCCTGCCTTTGTCCTCACCCCCTGGAGAGAATGGGCTCTTCCTGGACACATCCACTGCATCTCCAGCTTTCTCAGCAACGTGAGTGAGCAGAATGGAGAATCAGTTGGCTTGAGTCTTTGTATCTTTGAACAAGAGAAGGAGCGAGAGAGAAAGGGTGACAGCATGTGTGTATTTTCACTTCTATTATCCCATCCACTCCTCCACCTACCTGGGTCTGGCTTCTGGCCCCTGAACAGCTCTTCTAGTTATAGTGGTGGCCTTCATGTTACTTAATCTAATGAATCACAACATCATTTTATTGCACCTGCTTGTTGTTTTGGGCACCACTGACCATTTCTTTTTCCTAAAATAATCTCTTCCTTTGGTGTCTGTTCTCAGCACAGGGCAGGTATTCCTTCCGCCTCTAGGGCCCCCCTTCTCAGTCCCACATGTAGGACTATCTTCTGCAAAGAGTGACCACTGGCCTCTTCCCTCTCCCATTTTTCTTTGCTTGGTCCGTGGTCAATACTTCAATCCCCAGTGATACACAGGAGACTTCAGACCAGACATTTCCTTTGGTCTCTAAATGCATGTATCCAAAAGATTACTTATTACAGCTCCTTTGAGATATCTCAAAGGCACTTTGGATTCAACCTTTCGTGTGCTTCTGAAATCAAACTTATGATTTTCCCACCATGAACTTGGTCTTTTTCTGGTGTTTCCTTTGTCAGTGAATGGCCAGAATTCACCGTGTTCCTTCCCCTTTCAGGATGCTTGGCATATGATGCTCTCTTTTCCATGTTAGTATGTGTTATAGAGATATATACAGTGCATAAACATATGTGTGCATTTTTACCAGTTGTCAAATATATAGAAATGAATCCCATTTTATCACTTGCTAAATTTCAGAGTCTTAATGACCATTTTCATTTATGTACTGAGGTAAATAAAAATCACTTATTACAAAGAAATGGACTTGGTGTTAAATTCTGCACAAGTAAAATATTTAACTCAGTGCACACTGCAATTCTTTCCATTGCAATTATTGTAATTACAGCCTAAATTGTAATTTGCCATTGTAGACAATTGGATGAGTTTTTTCTATTTCTTGTTTCCCCACTCAGTGGACAGTTGCTTACACTGATGTTTTTTTTGAGGGAATGTTAGTCATAATTTTGCTGTTGCCACAGGTCAGCCATTAGTCTACTTCCTAATTTAAACATGACGATTAGAAAGGGCTATATATGCTGATTTATTTTAGTTGAGGTAGAAGCATGTGATAAAAAGATTCCAGAGGCCCCATTTCTCATTTTCATCCAGATGTAACCCTCAAGTGCAACTTCATCTCTCCAAACACTTTCTAAATATTTATCTTACCATTTACTTTCACCTTCCATACCCAGGACCAGCTATATAATTTGCAAGGTCTAGTGCAAAATGAAAATGCAGGGCCCCTTGTTAAAAACTATTAAGAATTTCAAAATGGTGCCAGCTACACATTAAATTAAGTTTGGGGCCCTTCCAAGCTTGGGACACAGGTCACACACCCATAAGCAGATTGTGTGTGTAACTTCTACAGAGTTCTCTTTCAATTCCTTGTACTCCAAACACCATGCCTCCAATTCTTCTGGAATTTGTATACCTTCTTCAGCTTTCTCCTACATTATTGTACCCATTTTTATTCATTCATTCATTCATCAAACACTGAAGGAGTGTTTCCCATATGCCAGGAGATGTGCTGGGGTGCTGGAGATACGGAGATATATAGGTGATGAATCTTACCCCCAGGGGACCAGAGTCATTCTCCAAAGGACTTCAGGTACCAACCTTTGATTTGAAGTCCCTTCATGAGATCACAGATGTGTTGCCAACCTTTTGCTTTTTTGATAGTCAATAAATGTATGATATGAAGTTCAGGTACATTCTTAGCAAAAAGCAAATTATATCAAATGGGATACCATTGAACCATATTAGCAAAAATTTAAAAGGAAACTATAATTCTCAAGGTAGTCAAGGGTGATTTGTTCACATTTACATTTTAGGGTGCAATCTGATAATATATATTAATTTTAAAGTACTATTTAATTATGCTTCCTTCTTTTGATTTCCCACACAGATATATTAACACACATGCAGAAAGACCTATACAGAATGCTATAGATGGAAGAGAGAGAAAAGGGTTCATTACAATACTTTTATAATAGGGGGGAAAAACCTAGAAACAGTGATGCTCATCAAAAGGACATTAGTTAAATAAATTATAGTTTGCACAAGCAGAGGAATATTGCGTAGCTAACAGGAAGAATGGTATAGATTTCTTTTTTGTTGACAGGATGCCCAAGGTATCATTGTGAAGTGATCAAAGCAAATTACAGAATAGCTTGTGGAGTATGGTCCCGTTGGTGCTTTGAAAAGATAATGTTCAACTATCCCAGCAAAGATATCCAGAGCTATGTCTATGTCTGATACAGACATTGGCTGTGTCTGGAAGGCAGAAGAAGCAGTAACTGTGGTGCTTCTGAGGAACAGGATTGGGCACTTTGGGCCAAGAAGAAGACGTTTACTATTTACTCTGTTTCTTATTGAGTGATTTAAACTGAAAATGAATTTTTACTTCTTTCATAATAATAAAAAAAAAACACTCAATTAAAAACAACTCTGAGTCACTAAGCCTATTTTCCCTTTCCATCCTTTACCTCTAATATCATTTCGGAAAAGACAGAAAGAAAGGAATAGTTCAGAAATCCAAGAAGCCATGACATCTACAATCAGGAGGACATGGCACAGCCTTTGTCCTAATGGCAGGGATCAGTTTTGCATGAGAGTTACATGGTCCTTACTCGCTGCACTGTCTGCCTTTGAAAACTTTATAACTGTGGCCCATGGGCAGAACTAGTCTTTTTATTTCTGGAATGAAAACAAACTTGACCCAACCACTGTAGTCTTAAAGAGACCTCTTTAGCACTGAAAATTCCTTATGTCTCTCTAGCCCTGCTGAAAATCATTTAGATGGGATATGTTTTCATCAAATGCCCACAAACCTCCATAAGGAAACTATGGAAATTGCCTCCCTGCTCACTAACCCAGTTTCCTCTTCTTTCCCTTTCCTCCCACCTGCCTTCCCCAGAATTCATTGACACTGGGGACTAGATTATGCTGCAAGAACAAATGACCCCTAAATCTTGGTGGCTTCCAGCCTCAAAGATCTGTTCTCACTCATGCTACACATCTGTCATCAGTGGCTATGCTTGTTCCAATCACCTTCACTCCAGGTCCCAGATGATGGATAGTCTCTACCTGGGACATTATAGCCTCCATCTGTTATCATGGCAGAAAGGAAAAAAAGGATGTCAGGTCCACAGGGCTCTAGAGCCTCCATTCACAAGTGAGAGATGTTACCTTTGCTCAGGCTTCACTGGTCAAAACAACTCTCACGGTCATGCCTAAGTTCGAGAGATGAAGATATAGTTCTGCAGGGGTGGTGAATACGGTTAATAACAACGTAAAGAAATAGAGACAATTACAGGCCCACACTGAGAACAATACCAAGATTTAGAATAATGGGTCAGCAATGGGGAATAGGCAATATAAACAAAACAGAGAGTGTAAGCCAGCCAGAAAAGGTTTTTTTTTTTTTTCTCCTATTTTCTACTTTTTTTCTTTTTGTTGTTGTGGTGGTGGTAAAATACACATAACATAAATTTTACCATCTTAGCCATTTTAAGTGTCCCATTCAGTGGTATTATGCCTTGTGCAACCATCACCACCATCCCTCCCCATAACTCCTTTCAACTTGTAAAACTGAAACTCTATACTTTAAATGTTGAATTTTGATCTTTTCCTGGGCTATCAGGGCACAGTGTGATTCTCTCTCATGGTGCTGTAGCTCCTAGTCAGCCATGCAATCACATAAGCTAACAAGTGGCATACTTACAACCATTCTACCCACACAACCATTCTGATTTGCAGTTTCAGTAGTGTACTCAATAAATTGGATGAGATATTCAGCACTTCACTATAAAGTGGGCTTTGTGTTAGATGATTTTGCCCAAGTGAAGGCTAATGTAAGTGTTCTAAGCACATTTAAGGTAGGCAAGGGTAAGCTACGAAGTTTGGTAAGTTGGGGTGTAGTAAATGCAGTTCAGACTTAACAATATTTTTGACTTGCAATGGGTTTATTGGGATGTAACCCCAACGTAAGTTGAGGAAGATCTCTACCACATTTTGCTTATCAATTCCATCAATGCACACTTAGGTTGCTTCCACGTTTTAGCTATTGTAAATAATGCTGCTATGAACATGGGTCCACAAATAGACCTTTGAGATCCCACTTAACAATTCTTTGGGGTATATGCGTGGAAGTAGAATGGCTGGGTCATATGGTAATTCTACTTTTCATTTTTTGAGGAAACACCTTACTGTTTCCCACAGCAGCTGCACCATTTTACAATCTTACCAGGAGTGCACAAGGTTTGTGTTAGTTATTTTCCCAAAGCAGCATGGACACATTCCCCCTTAACAGGGTGATGTCCCCAGACTGAGAGACCCTGTCTCACAGTAATCATCTTCCTTACTAGTTATGTCTATTCAGATTTTCTATTTCTTCATGATTTAATGTTGACAGGTTTTATGTTTCAAGGAATTTGTATATTTCATCCAGGTTATCCAATTTGTTGGCATGTAATTGTTTATAGTACTCCCTTATAATCAGTTTTGTTTATGTGGAATTGGTAGTAATATCCAATTTAACATTTGATTTTAATAATTTGAGTCTTCTCTGTTTTGTTTGTTTTTTTCATAATTTATCTAGCTAAAGGTTTGTCAGTTTTGTTGATTTCAGAGAACCAACTTTTGGTCTCACTGATTTTTCTCTATTATTTTTCAAAGTTCTATTTCATTTTTCTCTATGTGATCTTTATTATTTCCTTCCTTCTGCTAGCTTTGGGTTTAGTTAGGGTTTCTTTTTTTTTCTAGTTCTTTAAGTTATAAAGTTAGGTAGTTGATTTGAGATCTTTCTTGTTTTCTAATGTAGGCATATATAGCTATAAATTTCCCCCTTAACATTGCTTTTGCTGTATCCCATTAGTTTTGGTATGTTGTGTTTTAATTTTTATTCATCTCTAAGTGGTTTCTAATTTCCCTTGTGATTTCTTCTTTGATTCATAGATTGTTTAAGAGTGTGTTGTTTAGTTTCCACAAATCTGTGACTTTCCCAGTTTTATTTCTGTTATCAATTTCTAACTTCATCCAGTTGTAGTTGGAGAAGATACTTGTATAATATATATCTTTTAAAATTATTGGTATTTAGTTTGTGGTTTAATGTATATTCTATCCTAGATGCCTCGCTAGCGCAGTAGGTAGTGCGTCAGCCTCATAATGTATATTCTATCCTGGAAAATGTTTCTTCACTTAAGAAGAATGTGTATGATATTTTTGGGTAGATTGTTCTGTATATGTTAGATCTCAGTGGTTTATTGTGTTGTATAAGTCCTCTATTTCCTTACTTATCTTCTGTCTGGTTGTTCTATCCATTATTGAGAGTGGGTATTGAAGTCTGCAATTAATATTGTAGAACTGTGTTCCTCCCTTCAATTTTGTCAGTTTTTGTTTTATGTATTTTGATGGTCTGTTATAAGGTACATAGATGTTTGTAATTGTTATACCTTTTTGCTATATTGAATCTTTTATTAATATATAATGTCCTTTTTTATCTCTTGTAAACATTTTGATTTAAAGTCTATTTGGTTTAATATTAGTACAACCACCTCTGCGCTCTTTAGGTTACAATTTGCATAGAATATCTTTTTCCATCTTTTCATTTTCATTTATTTATACCAAGTATTAAGGATCAGCCTGAGGTATAAACTTAAGGTCTTTTCAGGTTTTTTTCTGAACAGGAGCCTTTTCCTGCACATGTGTGGTCACTTTCTAATTTTCCACATAATATATGCATTTGCTTTTTTTTGCCTTTTTTTTTTTTTTTTTTTTTTTTTAGAGAGAGAGAGAGAGAATCTTAAGCAGGCTCTACAGTCATCGTGGCTCAATCTCATGACCCTGAGATCATGACCCAGGCTGAAATCAAAAGTCAGATGCTTAGCTGACTGAGCCACCCAGGCACCCTTGCATTGGCTTTTGAATGTCTAGTCTCTAATGTCTGGCTCCTAAAAGAGGAAAAGGGAAAAGGAAAGGATGCTGGCCCTTTGAATCTCCTGAAAGTCATTTCAGCCAGAAGGAGAAAAACTCACAGCAATGGAAAGAGCCATGTTCCTGCAACAACAGGAACCTCTTTGCCTATACCTCTGTGATCAGAAGCAGCAATCAGCAATCAGAGCACAGATCTCTGATATCTGTGGAATAGGGTCCTTTTTGCTCACCTTGGCTCCTGAAAGCTGTGTGTAGGCTGCCCCAGGAACACATGCCCAGCTGTGGGGGTGAGGATGGGAGATGAGTAGCTGCTACTGTGTGTGATAAGAGCTGATATTGATGGAAATTATCTGCAAATTACCTTTCAAAGCTTCTCCTGGAAGTTATAAACCTCCTATAGACTCAGGAATCCCAGAAGAGTTATATTAGACAGATTCTGCTAGTGCAGTTGTTGTCTAGATGGAGACACAGATTCCTGGTGCTTCCTACTCCACCATCTTCCCAGGATGCTTTCTCCAGCAGAAAGTTTTTTTTTTCTTTTTAAATTTTATTTTAGCTTTTAATGAAAGGTCACATACTAGCTTTTGCAAAGGTAATGGAGGAGATAAGAAAATGTTCTAAAGAAGTAACATAGTTCAGTGAAGATCAAGAGACTAAGAATCAAGAAATTATATTTGAGTCTTGTTTGTTTTATCCTCTATAGCAGCACTATCAATAGAAATACAATGTGAGCCACATACATAATTAAATTTTTAGCAGCCACACTAAAACAAAGTACAAATAAATAGGTAAAATTAATTTTAATAAGTTTTACTTAATTCAATATATCCAAAATATTATTTCAATATAATCAATATAAAACTTATTGATGAAATATTTGCATTTTTTTCATACCAAGTCTTTGAAATCTAATGTGTATTTTACACTTAGAGCACATCTCAATTTAGATGCTAAATATTCCTCAGAAGTAATTGATATGTATTTAGGTTTCATGGAGTTTACAGTTGAAAAGTAGATTAACAGAGCCACGTTGGTCTAGACACACTTAGAATTTTCCAATAACTGAACCAAGTATCAGTTTCTAAATTTAAATTAATTAAAATAAAAAAAACATTTAAAATTCAGTTTTTCAGTGTCTCTAGCCACATTTCAAGTGTTCAATAGGTGTGTGTGACTCATGTCTACCATATAGGACACTATGGATTTAGAATGTGACTTTGGAAAGGTCAGTTACCATCTTGAAAATCGGCTTGGCCATGTGATAATTAGACTAGTTTATCTTCAATGTCACTTGTGGGTCTATAATTTGGTAATTCAAAATGACGAAAATGAAAACAACAACAGCCCCCTCCCCCCAGAATTACAGAGCATTTCAGGATCTCCACTTTACATCTCTGAACAATTTCTGGGCTGGTTTCCACATCAATGAGTTTTAGACATTTTGGAGTATATTTCAAACCTCGGTTGCTAAGCAAATGAACAGATCCTACAAAATTAAAAATATATATATGTTTGTTAAATTAACCTTGAAGTTATACTATCATATTCTTCAAATACCTCTGCTTTTTTATATATATATTTAAGTGTTTGCCCCTACATTTTTGGAAATGTTCAAGGTGACTGTGCCAGAATCAGGAAGGCCCAGGAATAACACAAGCCATCACCCACTACTTCCCTCTATCATTATTCATCTGCTCAAGGACTGTTCTTTTCCATCTCCACATGAGTTTGTTTTCTACTTCACCTACCTGTCCATATGAGTTACAGTTAAGCTCTAATTTTCTCTATTACCTATGAAGCCAAGAAAGTAAGTTGAAAATTGCATGTATACTACTTTCATTTTAGATCACTACATGCAATAACAATCTGCACATGGATCATACTTTATAAAGTTCAAAAAATTTTATATAATCTCACTCGACCATGCAACGTTCAAGTCAATTTGAACAAAAGGAAAAGAGGAGTTTAAAATCATGCACCCAATACACAGATTCACCTGTATTACAGAAACAGTTTTCTAAGTGTCAGCCAAGTGTTCTAAAACATCACCTTGAATCTCCCCTATCAGGTTTCGGTTGGGGCTAACGTGACACTAATTCCACATAGTATATAACCAACTCTCATCTTAGGCACTTTTCCCTTGTGCTCAGGATGTTCTACGATTCAAAGAGCAGCCTCTGGAAAAGTAGGGTATCATTCCACTTTTTCAGAGGACAGACTTCCAGGAAGTTCATTCTAGAACACAGCCCTGAATTCAAAATCAAGAAGAACTAAACTGAAAATTCCGTTACTTGATACTGAGTAATAAGTGATTAAGTGGGTCAGCAGGCCCCACTGTTTCCAAGGAGATGTTACTTGTGAGTTTCTGCCGTGCAAAACAATGGGAGTTCATTTTTGAACCCAGATTCCAAATAGAAAGGTCACTCTTTCCTCCCAGTGGATGCTTCTCCATGAGAAAAGACCATGGGAAGGAACAGGGTACAGAGATACAGTCAAAGACAACCGACGGTCCTTTTTGAGCACAAGGAACAGGATGAGGTGAGGTCCTCCAGAGGCCATGAAGTGAGCCCGTGAGTGGGAGGCTGACTCCCCGGCCTGTGCTTTCAGCATACTTACAGGCACGTGATACAACAAGTCAACAGAGAAATAACAGCAGCAGTGTCACCTCACTGCCATAGTCACTTATGAGAACATAGACAGAAAATTCAGGTTAACAAGACAGAGAGCTATAGCTTCTCCGAGCCATTTCAGGGCAATGAAGCACATTAAAGTTACATTAATAACAATTGCCTTGAAGCAAGAAAGGGATATTATGAAAAAGATGATAATTACAATAAAATTTACAGTATCCATGATGATGACGATGATGGAAATGAGAGCGAAATGTTGCTTTACTCTCTGCTTTCTATTGCTTACTTGTATTTAGTGAACTGAAACAGGCCTGAGAAAGAAGGTCTGGGGCAGGTCATCATGATTATTCTGGCCTAGACATTGAGACAGTGTCTTGCTCTTATTCCTCTGTGGCTGTCTGGCTCATCTCCAGACTGGTCTTTCCTAGCCATTGGAATGGGAAGATACTTGAGAACCTGAGATTCAGAGGCTCAGGAGGAAGGGGCAGAGGGGGTTGCTCAAGTCCCTTTATCCTAGGCCAGCATCTTGTGCATGGTCCAGTCTAAGTCCTCAGAGGAGTGTCTTGTGATTTGGGTCCCATACAAGTTGCTCTACAATGTAATACCCAGTATAAGTGCCAGTTTGCTTTGAGGTGTCCCCTCTCTTGGCCTTGTCTTCAGCACGGATGGTGTACATGGGAGCAGTGTTCTGGCCAAACAAACCTGGGCGATGGGTTCCTGGAACCTTCGGTGAACCTCCAAGAGACCCAAGCAGTATATGCCGAGGACTAGAATGTGGGGTAGCTGGCTCCCACATTGTGGCAGGTATAGCTGGCATTAGGAGAGGCCCCCGGTGCCGTTTCCAAGCCATTATCTGTACACCTCAAGTATTGCCTCAAGAACCAGCCAGGATAAAGGACAGAGAGGCTGTGTATTTAAGTCTCTGGGCCAACGATCCTTATTTCAACCAGAACAGCTATCCTTTAACTACTTCATATGTTGGTCAACTGAGTGACATTTTATTTGAATAAAGAAATCTGTAGCACAAACAACACATACAACATACAACAAACTGTAACACAAACAACAAACAACATAACACAAACAAGGTCTGACAACCACCATTTTAATGTTTCTATACCTAATGACAAACTGTACCAGCCATATCTTTTTATTTTCTGTATTCTGATGCGTTGATATCTGGGGCCTCATGGACCAGGAGGGACTGCAGAACCCAGCATTAGTCGATTCCTAGAGATAGTAAACAACTCAGCCAGGGCCATGCTTTTCATATGCAAACCAACCAATACCCCCAATCAAAGTATTTCTTAGGGCCTTACATTCCAAGCTACTATTTCCCCTGCCCTAATCACTCCAGAGCCAGGTACCCGAGCATTAGGTGCAGCCCCTATGCCCCACAGCCAGCTGAAATTATTCCAGTGAACCAATCTTAAACCTGCTCAGCATGCCTTGCCTCTTCTTTCCCATGGAAACCACAAGAAAAGCTCTTGCCCACACTTGTACACACTTCCTTTCCCCTCTCCCCCCGCCCTCCGCCACCCCACCTGTTCCCTCTGTCTCCTACCTGACCTCAGCACTCCTCTGTATCGTCCTGCAGGGCACACCAAGCTTCCTATTTCCAGGGAACTGTATATAATTTTTAGCTTCATGGCAGCCATTTCTGTGTCTGCATGTCTTACTATACTTGATTCAAATGAATCCCAGCTATCCTTAAAACACAAAATACAGCTCCAGGCCTGGTGAGCAATGGCCCATGTATTGTTAGTAGGATCTGGTATTAGCAGGAAAGGGAATTTTTTTTGGATGAGAACAATTTGTCCAGTAACCTTGAGCAGCTATGCAGTTACATTCTTGGTGGGTAACTTCCCACAGCAAGAAACACAGCTGGTGTGGGGCTGGTTTCTAGGATCAGGGAAGGCTCTCCTAACGAGCAGAGCTCGACGTGCAGCTTTGGGCCTTTTGGATTGAAGGGCTCAGCCATGGGTGGGTGGCCTGGTGCTAGCTAGTATAATCTATTAATCCTTTCTCCTATTTGTCAGCCATGGTCAGGAGACTGATGCGTTCCTCTAAAGATGGAGTCGAGGACTATGACAACATGGATGTTTCTGTTGTGATTAAATTAGTAAGGTTGTCCAAGGCAAGGGAATTTAAATACATCACTGATGTTTGGGGACACTGGGGGATGTTTGGGATACTAGGAATAAAGGTGGGGATTCAGAAGAAAGGAAGCAATTTTTTTTTTTTTTTTTAAGGATGCTTGGTAGATTTCCTCTCCTTGGGCGGACAGTTGCATCTCTACTTGGCCATTGGCCTTGAAAATGAGGAAAAAAGAATAAGAAGAGGAAAAATGCTGTCTTCTATAGAGGGTCAAGGCCCTTTCAGCTCCATTCTGCCCCCTGCCGACCCCATCACTAGAAGAGTGAGGTAGAACTAGGAGCCAGAACATTTGATTAGGTCATAGTTCTGGGGATAGAAACTTTAACTGGGATAAGCAAAAGGGATAAAGGTCTGATCCCACATAACAACTGGATCCTAGTCATTTGTCTCACTGCCATTGCTTTGTTCTCAGGAAGTAGGATGACCCCCAGGAAGCTGCTCTGCCCTAAGCCAGCCTGGGAGAAGCAGCCCAGACTGACTGTGCTGTAAACACAATCTCACTCTCACCTCACCTTGTTGACTCATTTGCCTTCCTCAAGAGAAAGCATTAGTGTGTTTAGGTTACAACAGGGACGCTCAGGTGGGGATGATTTGGTCCCCACCCCCTCACCCAGAGGACATTCGGAAATGTCTGGAGACAGTTGTGATTGTTACAGCCATGTATGGGGGGCATGCTACCAGCACCTAAGGTGTCAACAGCAATGATGCTGATAAACATCTTACAATACAGAGAACAGCCCCCACCCCCGACAAAGAAGTAACCAGTCCAAAATGTCAGTAGTGGCGAGGTTTAGAAACAAACCCTAAGCTAGAGGGTAGGGAAGCAGTAGAGAGAAGATTGCATTTGCTGGAAGGGGACAAGTGTTGGGCTGATTTGACAGTAGAAGTCCCTACAAATGCTAAGCTATGGAGTCTGGGATTCGAGCCTGGAATAAAGGATAAGGGGCCATTTGACCAACTCTGCTTCTCATGTTTCACCCGCCTGAGTCTGGGCAGGAGCCTCGGGCGCGGTGCAGCCTCGTTAGCCAGCACCTCATGCTTTTGTGGGGGCAAAAGCCTCCAGTTATTAAAGACTTTATCTCTGTTCCCATACCTACAGCTCTTGGGGACTACATGAGATGGCTGGGTCCCCTGGGAACAAGGCCGCCCCCCCACCCCCGCCGCTGCTTACGCAGTCTGCCTGCCCACTACCCTCTCATGCTCTCCCTCACAAGGTACTGTGCGCCTCTCTCTCTCACCTCTGCACCTCTGTGGGGGTCGTCCCTTTTGCTCTGACTGACTTGCTACTCTTTCCCTTTCAAGGCTTGGCTCATGGGTCATTCCTCCAGGAAGCCTTCCACGAACCACACACACACACACACACACACACACACACACACACACACTTTCCCAGGGAAGGTGCCCTACACCAGTGCTCCTAAGGCATTTTAGGCTCATCTCCACCAGAGTCAGAATCATGCTACACCAGAGTGAGATTTTTGGTCTCATGACTCCAGACACCAGCAACCTCCTTGAACAAAGTGACTGTTTTAGTCTCTTCTGGACCTCTAGCACCTAGGTTAGTGCCTACCCTGGTGAGTATGAATTTACCTGCTTGAAGGCAGGAGACTGGGTAAAATGACCTCTAGAGGCTCTTTATGACCTTCAGGCTATTGATAACATAATAAATCAGAAAGGTCAGAGGACAAGGGAGACCTTTAATCTATAGCCGTGCAATACAAATGAAAGACTCTCCTGTAAGAGAAGAACCAGAATGGCAAAATGAAGCCCTATCTTTGTCCTACCTAGAGAGGCCTCAATCCAAAATGCCAGCCTGAAAGCCCTTTTTTTCCCCCGAGGATGTGTTAAGAGCTCTTGTTCCCAGCCTGGCACTGACGTAGTTAAATCCGCACCATTTGCTGTGTGAGGCTTTGATTCTGCTGACTTTATTTCAAGCAATCAAAAATATCTAATTTGCATTCACATTCACATCAGTGGCCCATATGTTAGCCCTGCTTAAGAGCTATAGGCTTGCATTCATTATGAAAGACTTGGCTCTCCTTTCTTATCTTTTCACTTGAAAATTATTGAGATACTGTCGCTACAAAGGGTTATATTTAGCGAAGACACAGCATTTCCGTGTGCGTGTGCATCTCTGCCCATATCTGTGTGTCTGAAGAGATCTAGTATTTGCATCTTCCTCCAAAATATCTGATAACTTTCAAAATGGGAAGAGGAAGCACTGTCTCTTTCTGTAGCCATTTTATATGACAGCACTGCTTCCTACCTAAGGCATCATTAAAATACCGCGTTGCAGCATGTCGGGGCACATGATTCTAGACCACACACTGAGCCCCGATAAGCAGGCCCCTCTGGAGAGCTGCAGTGAGAAAATCACAGTTTCTTGGGAAGGAGCCTGGCCAGGGTTTACTCCTGGGATTCAATCACACCTCAGTTAGATTGCACGCAGGCTGGCTTAGGGCAGAGCAGCTTCCTGGGGGTCATCCTACTTCCTAAGAACAAAGCAATGGCAGTGAGACAAATGACTAGGATCCAGTTGTTATGTGGGATCAGACCTTTATCCCTTTTGCTTATCCCAGTTAAAGTTTCTATCCCCAGAACTATGACCTAATCAAATGCTCTGGCTCCTAGTTCTACCTCACTCTTCTAGTGATGGGGTCGGCAGGGGGCAGAATGGAGCTGAAAGGGCCTTGACCCTCTATAGAAGACAGCATTTTTCCTCTTCTTATTCTTTTTTCCTCATTTTCAAGGCCAATGGCCAAGTAGAGATGCAACTGTCCGCCCAAGGAGAGGAAATCTACCAAGCATCCTTAAAAAAAAAAAATTGCTTCCTTTCTTCTGAATCCCCACCTTTATTCCTAGTATCCCAAAGATCCTCCAGTGTCCCCAATCTAACTGATGGAAGGGCTAGTCTGTGTCTTCTACTTATCAAAAATGTACTGAGCCCCTACTATGTGATAAGCAGTCTTCTTTGTAAAGCCCCTGGGATCTGTGATGAAAGGGTTTCTGCCATCAAGGAACCTACAAGGAGCAAGGACAGAGGAGGGTGAAGCTTCCAACAATTATGACTATTGGGAAAATGCTAGGGTATTAGAGAAAAGCATGCAGGGAGCACTTAAAGGGGAAAAGAGGGTTCTTCCTGGAGAGTCGAAGCAGAGGGCAGGATGAGGTGGGAAGGGAGGTCGTCACAGAGCTGGGCACCTCTGACCTGCATGCTCATGAAGGGGCTCAAGGTTGTGAAGGAGCAGAGAAAGGATAGAACAGCGAGAGGAAGAGCAGGGTGTGAGTTCAGAGAACACCTTTGGTCCACTCCCTGGCAGGTTCTGACCCCACCTCTGATAGTGGCATAAATGAAAGATGCAGTAGCTAGGGTGTGTCCAACGAACTACCACAGGCTCTTCATCCTCTAGAAGAACAGGCAAGAAACCAGCAAAGTGGTTGCCTAATAGGGAGACTGAGGACAGAAGTCAGGAGAAATCTATACCCTTTGGATCTGCTTGGATTTTTTTCCTGCTCTATATAGGTATTACCATCTAAGGACAAGTTAGATACTTTGAATTGATGAATTCTAAGTATCATTCCGTTTCAAAAGTTTTATTAAAGATGCTAAGCAGAGGACGGTATCAAGGCATCAAGTCAAAAAGGCCAAATAAAGTGAAGGGGATTCAAGAGCATGTATGTATATTCACTACTTTAATCCCAGCACCACCAAGTCTCTCCCAGCTGCTCTGGACTGACGGACACCTCAGCGAGTTGGGATGCATATTGAGAAGCGAAGGGTTGGAGGACGTGGCTCACGGGAGGGTGCAGTGCAGGGGGCCATGAGAGATGGGGTGGGAGAGCAGTTTGGTCTCCACTGTAATGGCAGGAGGCATCCTTGCTGAAGGCTCACCCAATACAAACCTAGTTTCCCAAGGACGGGTCAGAAAGACACGCATAGGGCTGTGCAAATTGCTAAGAGTTGCTCACTTCAGGAGGAGCGCAGGTTGAAACAGAAAGGAGGCTGGGCCATTCTTGGGCCTGGTCTGGGATACCCTTTGCCTCCCTGTATTGGGGAATGTTGTCCCCTCTAGTTATGCAGGGCAAATCTGTGCAATGGCCCTGAAAAGGGATGTGGGAGAGGGAAGCTTCTAGCACCATTCAGAGGGTGGAGATTTAGGGGAGGAGATAGAACAGTAGTCTCTCATGGAATTCCTGAAAATCATGCTTCTTAAGTGGCCGACTGCATCCAAGTGTCTGTCTCCTAGTGCTCGCTAGGAGTTCTAACGGGGAATGTGGCTGTCCAGCTAGGAACTGCATTTCCCTGCCACTCTTGCTCATATTAGGCTAATGAGGTATGAATGCAAGGGATTGTATAGCTTCTGGGTCATTGCCTTAAAGACAGACTGCTTGTCCTGGATCCCTCTTTTCCTCTCCAGCTTTCTGGAAAAGAGTGATGCTGGAGGCAGCTTCAGAGGTTACATGTCGGAGATGACCAAGTCACTTGAGAGAGTTACTGCATTTCGAAGCCTCTTTGTTACAGCCGTTTACAAATCCCGCAGGACCAGTAAAACGTATACAAATAATCCACATTAAATAAAAAGATCCTAGATCTCAATACTAAGAGATCATTATTAATATTTTGGTATATATGCTTCTAGATTTTTCTGTGTATAATATATATATGTGTTTCATATCTTGTATATTTCTAATATATACATATTCTTAATAAACACAAATGCATATATATTTATACCATACATACTATGTTGCAACTCGTTATTCTCACCTAACAATGTATCATAAAAATAAAGGACTACAACATCATGGAATGCCTGCATGATAGTCCACGATTTGGGTGTTTCATAAACCATCTAGACAAACCTTTGGGGCTGTACCTTTGTGTAGTATAATGCAGTGACTAAGATCATTGGCTTTGGGGTCAGAGAGACATGGGTTCTGCCAAGGCAAGTCTTTGGACTTTAAACAAGTCACTCTAAGCCTCAGTTTTTGATTTTGTCAAATGGGGATGATAATGGTATCTGCTTTATGAGGTTGCTGTGAAATGAAATGATCTAATGTCTTTAAATATGCTAGTGCTGGTCCTGGTACATAGTGAACACCCCATGAATATTAGCTGTAATATTAATAATATTCAGCATGTTTGCTATTATAGAAGACACCATGGCATTCATCTTTTTCTGTCGCTCTTTGCATACCTATTATTTCTTCAAAGTCCTTGAAAATAAAAATTCCTATCCCTTGTATTTTCTCATCGGGTGAACTTGTAAGAGCCAGGAAGCTTGCACTGTAGATGGCTTATCCTAAGGCTGCCGGGCGGAGGTCAGTTCCACCCACAGATCATTAAGTGAAAGGTATTGCTGCTGGGTTTTCCCTGTTTCCTCCTGTTTATATCATCTCAAACCCAGGGTTTGATCAGGGTTTCTGAACTCTCCTTGCTGTTTGCCTGCCTTTGTGCTCCCTGTTCTTTTTTTGTTTGTTTCAATTTTTTATTTAAATTCTAGTTAGTTAACATATCGTGTAATATTAGTTTCAGGAGTGGAATTTAGTGATGCATCACTTCCATATAACACCCAGTGCTCATCACAAGTGCCCTCCTTAATGTCAGTCACCCATCTAGCCCATCCCTCCCCCCACCCACCTCCCCTCCAGCAACCCTCAGTTTGTTCTCTATAGAAAGAGTCGGTTTTATGGTTTACTTCTCTCTTTTGTTCCCTTACATTCATCTGTTTCACTTCTTAAATCCACTGTTTTTCTTTGTTGTAGGAAGTCCTATTTATCCTTCAGTGCCCTGTTACATGACTTCCTTTCCTCCCCCTGCTCTCTGCATCTCTGTAATAACGATCATCTCAGCCTGCTGTCTGAATCAAAGAGCAAGAAATGCCAGTCGATTTACCAGCTATGCTCAGATTGCCTGAGAATCCTGACTTTACCATTTACAGTACGACCTTGGGTAAGTTACTTAGCTTCTTCGGGCCTCATTTCCTTTATCTGTAAAATGGGGATAATAGTATCTTATCTCATAGGGTTGCTGTATGAAGGAAATGTTATGATGTCTTGTAAAGTGCTTGGTGTAGCCTCTGGAACACAGTAAGCGTTTAAAAAGTGCTTATTAGTAGTAGTTGCAGTAATGAAGAAGAAGGAGGAGGAGGAAGAAAAGGAGAAGAAGAAGAAGAAGAAGAAGGAGGAGGAGGTCATAGTAGTAGTAAGTGATACCTCCTATAGCCCCTGCTCAGGGGAATAGCCCTGGGTGCTGTTTGCACTGGGATGGCCACTAGGATTGAGTGAGAGATTAGGCAGGGACATGCATGGACATGGCATGGACATAGACTGTGTGACCTGGTTTGAAATGATGATATACATGAATTACATATTCTCATTTTAAATCTGAACAGAACCACAAATGAAAGTTGTCAGTGATAGAAGGGCAACTTCATTTACATCTTACAGAAGAATCAGAGGAGTGAAGAGGACGCAGAAAGCAGAGTGAAACAGATGCCTAGAGAAAATCAGAGAAAGAGAGAACAAGCTCAACTTTGCAGTCTCTGTGAAAGGTTGCTCAGGTTCCTGGCCACTTTCCAGTTCCCAGTTCCAGTCCTCAGGAGTCCTGGCTGTACTTTGGTTTCTGTCCTTTGATTTCAGTAAGTGTCCTTTGTGTGACTTTATAATAAATGTACCCATTTTGAAGCTACATTGAGATGCTCTCTGTTCTAGTCACCAAAAAAAAAGCTCTAAACACAAATCAGTTGCAGGCCTCATGCCCCACCTCTAAACTATAGGCCATGAGCATCTTTAAAGCAAAGGGTGACATCAGTGTTTCTACTTAAAAGATATTTCAAACATATAAAAAAAAAAGAAATAATTAATGTGCATCTGTGAACGCAATAATCAGCTTTAGCAATTGTTGAATCAAATAGCTTTGCCATGTTTGCCTCATAATTTTTAAAAAGAACTGAAGAATTTCAATATGGATGAAACCTCTGAGATACTCATCCTCAATCTTATTGCCCATCCTTCTCAAAAGTAGCCACTATCTTGATTTTGGTATTTATCACTCACATGTGAGATATATCTATTGTTTTGCATTATTTAAACTTTACAAAAATGATATCATTCTGCAACTTCAACATGTTATGTTTTTGAAAGTTATGTAGTCAACTCTACAGATATGTGGAAATTTTCTCTCCCCCAAATCATGCCTCTCTTCTCCTGCCCTCAGATCTTTGACACAATGTTCGAGTGCCTTCTCCTCCCCCCACTCTCTGATCCAAATGTTGAACATCTTTTCACCTTCCATACAATTCAAATGTTACCCTTCAGACACATTTCTAGCAGGAGCTTTATTCTCTCTTCTGCTTGTCTCTCGTTTTTCCTGCCATCAAATTAGTCATCCAAGTATATTATAATTGTTCACATGTCTATCTCACTCACTAAATGTTGAAATCTTGGAATGGGGTCAACAAACTTTTTCTGTAAAGGCCAGATAGTAAATATTTTAGGCTCTGTGGGCCATAAAGTCTCTACCACAACTACTCAGCTCTGCTGTTAGAGCGGAAAAACAGCCATGGATGGTAACTTACCAATGAGCATGCCCGTGTTGCAACAGAACTTTATTTATCAACACTGAAATTTGAGTTGCATATATTCTTCTCTTGACTTTTTCCGACTATTTAAATATGTGAAAACAATTCTTAGCTCACAAGGAGTACAATCCCAGATAGTGAGCTGAATCTGGCCCATGCGTTATAATTGCCAACCCAAGCCCCAGAGGCTGCGTTCATGTCTTCCCAGGTTTGCACCTCTATTGCCCATCCTGGTGCCTGACACAGTATATGCTCAACAAACTTGATTCAAATCAGTGAATAAAGAAAGGAAAGAGCACAGGCAACAGGAGTAAATAGGCATGTCTGTGCTCTCCGTGCACATGGTTTAGGACCCAGGACTTATCAGCATTGAACAGAGCACACACACAGCCCAGGACCGGCGTCCTCTAGGGCTCTCTTCTCAGCAAGGCCAGTAGAAGTGCTGAAAGCAGTTCAGAGTCAGTCAGGATTTCCAAAAGAGTCCAAACGAGCAGGCAATGCCCAGTTGTGGAGATGAGCTGGCTGGAGAAAGAGGTGCCCCTGGGAGCTGGGCCAGCAGCTGCTACAGCCTCTTCTTTCTCTCCTGCAGTGGCAGGCAATGGCGTCCTGAGTGTTTGAGAGAACAGCTCGGGAGAGGAGGCTCATGGGAGATGACAGGAAGAGTCATCCTACCAGAGGGAGGGGACAGAGTCAGAGAAAACTGTGAGATGGCTGGCACAGTGCCAGATTGACAGGAGTCTTATAAACCAGGTAGGGGTTGTGATACATGAGATATGATCAGAGAGTTGGAGCCATGAAAGTTTTTTGATTGGGGTGAAGATGGGATCTAAGAAAGTTTTGTTGCCATTTATAGGATTGGGAGAGACCCAGGTGAAAAGAAAAAAAAAGAAAGTTGGGGGTCTCTTGAGTATACTCGGGTGTGACATGATGAAGCTGGCAAGGAAAATGAGGCAAAAGGATGGTTTTAAGAGAAACTTTAAAGGAACAACCATTAAAACTCAGCATATCCTCAGTGGGTGCAGAGAGATAAAACAAAGATGATACCACGATTTTGTGCCTAGCTGATTGAAACATGTATAATTCCTTTCTGAAAAGAGGCAAGGGGTGAAGGGGAAGGGAACAAATTTGAGACCCAGGTCTTAGTTTCTGCCAGTAGAGTCTGAGGTGACGACGATAAATTCAAAGAGCGGTGTCTGTGAGACTCAAAGTTGGAATTGGACATGCGAGTGGCACGGTGGCGTGCTGGTAAGTGCTTACTCACTGGCTCTCCAGCAGCAAAAGCATCTGATCTATGGTACTTGCCAGTGTCTGTGGTACAACCCCTCCCGCGTTGGCTGATTGTAAGCTACCAATCTGGCGTCACTGAACACAGAGTTGGGTAGAGCAGCCAGGAGGGACTTCTGGGAGCTGGGGTCAGCCGGGAGACACCACTGGGAGATGGCAAGGATGGACATTTGAAAATCAAAGGAAAAATAAAGCTGGGAGAACCCTTAAGAATCTTGGGCTCAGTCCTTCATTTTACAAAGACAAAACTGAGGCTAGCAATAAGACAAAAGGCGGAGCTGAGCTCTGGAAAGTAGCAGGATGGTTTGGAGGTGAAAGAGCAGAGCATTGGGGGTTCAGCCGTTATATACACAGACAGACTGCGGTGCTGCAAAACACTCCATTCGAAGAGTAAGAAAGTTATGACATCTACAGTGAGAGAAATATAATCCCCAATGATTATTGGTAACCATAGCAGGATAATAGGGTTGGTGGCAGTTTTCTATTCTAAGTCCAGTTTTCTTTTCTAAGATAACTCTTTTCTAAAGGTTTTCTTAGAATTGGGCAGTACGTCAAGGGAGGAATTGCCTGTGGCCTGTTTTCCTTAGCTACCAGCACAAGTTACTTCAGGTGTTAAGGGTCTAAGTTTGCATGGGCACTCAAGTTGACACATAAATCAAAAGAAGGATATGATCCTCATGGGTGTTTACCTGGGCAGGGTAAGAGAAGGCTGTAAAACCCACTGCCTCTCAGATTCCACTGAGAGCTTCTGAACATCCAGGGGCATGGTGGGAGCTCAGCTATTGTCTTTAGGGTGGTGGGGGTCATCTGCTTACTTCCTCACCATGACGCCCAAAACCTGACTTGTAAGGAGGCTGCCCTAAAAACACTGATATCACATTCACCGCTTCATCCAATATAGTCTCACCTGCTCCTCAGACATGGAGGAGTTACAGGTCTCATCAAGTCCTCAAGTTCAAGGAAAATTCAATGAATATTTTTCTTTTGTTAACTTAAGTTTCAGTGATGTGACAGTTCTCAGTAATCTCAGCACATTGAGCTTATCTTGCTCTGGTCTTAGGGAAACGAAGGTTCATACAACTTCATGGTGTTGAGTTTTACCCCAAAACTCTCCTTGAAATGTCGCTTCAGTCTCCATTCTTATCCTAAGGTTTTTTTTTAACAAACTGAGGTCCTGTGAGAACTTTATTTTATGCATAGGGGAGTATCCTCCTATTTATACATATTCTACTGATTTCTTTCAACTTTGAGGAAATGAAGAAAATCTTGTTTCCCTTCAAGACTTTGACCTAGATAAGATCAGACCCTGTAGTTCACTGATAGACCTCAGAAGCCAGTATTGATCTGCCTTCAGAAACTTACAGGCCATTTAAGTTTTTAAATATATGAAGACCACATGATTCACCAGGCCCACATTGATCTTGCCAAGAAAGTGTTTATAGGAAGACATTTGCAGTCTTGCATGCAAATACTTGTAAGTGCAAATCAGATCTTCAAAACCCACTTGTAACTTACTCATTCTTCTTATTGGGAACCCCCCTGAACTCATCAATCAGCAAAGAGTCAACTTATTCGTTAAAACTGTTACTTTACTTCTGTAATTCAAATTAAACTGGCCCTTTGGTAGTGGCCTTAAGGCTCATTTCATCACACAAGAAATACACACACATCTACAAGAGACTTAAAGGGTAAGATAACTCTTTTCTAAAGGTTTTCTTAGAATTGGGCAGTACATCAAGGGAGGAATTACCGTATATTTGATATATCCAAATTTTATAAAAACCTGAACTACATAGCAAGTTTCCCCATCTCCCTTCTTTCTTAAACTCCCTCTGCTCACTCTTTCTCCTCGTCTCTCTCCCACGTTGGTCTTCTGGCCGCCTTTCTGGTCATTTCCTTCTCTGCCTACTCTGGCCTAAATGTGTGTGTCTCCCCGCAACTCACATGCTGAATCCTAATGCTCAATGTGATGGTATTGGGAGGTTGGGCCCCCAGGGGTGCTTTAGGTCATGAGGGTGGAGCCCTCGTGAATGAGATAAGTGCTCTTACAAAAAAAAAAAAAAAGATCCCACAGAGCTGCCTAGCTCCTTCTGCCACATGAAGAAATCATGGGAAGTCTGCAACCCGGAAGAGAGCCCTCACTCAACCATGCTGGTGCCCTGATGTTGGACTTCCAGCCTCCAGAACTGTGAGAAACAAATTTCTGTTGTTTATAAGCCACCCAGCCTGTGGTATTTTGTTATAGCAGCCCAAATGGACTAAGACAGTGACCATCTTTTTTGTTAAGGAAAGCAATCTGGTCCTTCCTTAAATCTTCTCAAAACCTCTTCATGTGAAAGAAAATGTGGTAAATATTTTTAATTTTTTGTCCTGCTTATAAAAATACTTTGTCACGATTGTTGTGCAAACAAATAGTTTGCTTTTAAACCAAATCACTGATGTAACCTGTGGAAGTCGTGACTCTTGTGGTTGCTCCTTCTCCTCCTTATTTCTTCTCTTCCACAGAATGTGTCCCCATGTTCCCTAAAGAGAGAGGAGAGCAGCTTCACTGTATTATCCATGGGCTCTATCCTACAGGCCAATCAGTTGTCTACACCGAGGACAGATAGTCCTGATCTCACAGAAGACAAGGGGGGCAGGGATTCCCCTTTCCTCCAAGTGAAAGCAGATTGTGCTACTGTAGTGGTAGATCACGAAATCATGGTAGTAGGTCATAGTGGTATTTTTTTAAAAAATGAAATATGATAGAATAAAATATCAGACTATATTAGATAGGCAAGATGAGTAAAATTTTACGGAATATTTATTTCAGTTATAACTAATATAAAATGTATTTCTTATTGTGAATTGCAAGTCAAAAATACTTGAAAAGTTTGGAAGCTACTGCTTTAGATAATGTTTTACTTGAGAGCTCAGAGATTGTTACCAGCTCTGTGGAGTAGACTGGGGTTGGGAAATTAGGCATTATCCGCTCTAGCTCTTCTGTGTCCTGTACAAAAGCAGATCTTCTCCCTTAAGCCTTTGGAGCAGGGGGTTCTCAAATATTCTCTCCCAGGCTTTCAGAGGGTGTTGCACGGCGGGTTTTCACATGGTCAAACTTTCTGCCCCGCATCCCACAGCCTTCTCCTTTAAACTCCACCCCATATAGAGAGTCCAGTTCTGCCTCCCATTTTGTTTAACTAGAGCTCACCATTCCTATCCACCAAACTGATTAAAACTCAGCCAGCATTAAAATCTTCAAGTAGATTACATATTTAATAGATTTTGGTGTTGAATATCTGCTTCTCATAGGTTGATGAGCTCTGGTGTCCCTGATGGCATGTGCATGTGTTTGCCTGGAGGGAGAAAACTCTCCCCTAGGCAGTGCTTCTCAGACTGTAATGGAGATGTTGGCGTACTGCAGATTCTGATTTTGTGCATCTAGAGCAGGACCTGAGATTCTGCATTTCTGTCATGTTTCCAGGTGGTGTCAATGCCACTGGTCTTTGCACCATGTTTGAGAAGCAAGGCTTAGCATACTCAATATGAAACATCCTTGGCCACCGCTAGCATTAGCTCCCTACCAGCACCCCCTTCTTTTCTAGTATACATAAGAAATTCAAACCCTACATATTAACGTAGCTTTGATTCTTTCTTAAGAACGAATATCTTGACCTTATTGTGCTAAGAAGATTCAGACATCCTTCCTCTTCTGAGTTCTCTCTCACAGGACTAGTACAACTCCAGTAAGTTAATAATACAGAGCACTGTGCCCAATCCGCTTCTTCCCGTTCCCTGGGGTTGGAGGCTTGAGGAGAAGTCTGGGTTTGCCATGCCACATTTACGTCTGCTGTCCCAAGTAGCACTAGTAGGTTAGAGTCTCCTATTAGGCTGTTTCTGATGCCATTGTTTATAATAAGAACACTCGCACACATGCACACCATTTAACAGCTCTGAAAAGTGTGTCATCACTTTTCAGCTGGTGGTTTTCAGTTGCCTGAAAACCACCAGTTGCCTGAAAACCACCAGTTGCCTGAAAACCACCAGCTGACACATTCTGGTAAGACCAAGAAACTGCCAGTGTCAAAATTTGCAGGATGGGTATCAGTAGCTTAGAAAAGACCAGAACCCAAAGCGGCAGGCTCCTTCAGAGACACACGCATCACCAGCTCTCTGGAGACTGCAGGTGAGGAGCAGGGAGCATCAGCAACAGTGAGCTGAAAAGTCACTCAGAAGACTTCAATTTGGAAGAAGCTTTATTTTATTTTGCTTGACTTTTTCTTTGATGTGCACACGCGCACACACACACACAAGATAGTGTAATTTCAGAAATCCGTGTTTAAATAAGTCTAAAAGAACTATGTCAGTATATCAAACAAAAATTCCAATTAAATTAAGAGAATATTTTATCATAGTTTAGTAAGCGGTTTGTTTGTTTGTTTTCCTAGTGGTACATAAAATAAGGTTCATCTTCCACTCGATGGCATCTTAAATTGATGGAACACATTTTGAACCACATTTCTTCACTTATGACATATCCGGGATCCCAAAACATGACTAATCTGGGATCATGATCTACCTTTCCTAGTTCTCGGCCTATTCCATCCCCTACCATATATCAGAGTGCTTGTGCTAAGCCACCATGCCCTGAGAGGAGGACTCTTGTCTTTTACCCAGCAGAGCATCTGATATGCAGCGCCCTTCAATAGCATTTGTTTCTGAGTGAAGGAATGAATGAATGACACTATGAATACGAAAGCATGCAAAGTGACATGCCTCATGCTTTCCTAGAAGTGATGACCAGTAAGTACCAAGTTCAATGTCAGAAAAAGACAAATGTCTCCCTTCTTCCACACCAATGGAATGTGACCAAAGTGTAGGTCAAGAGGCAGAGTAATTCATCTTTCATGAAGACATCATTGTTTAATGCCATTTGAAAAGTATGAATGAAGAAGAAAAAAATCTGTTCTTCACCAAACCCATCTAAATTTAATTAGCATGGCAAAAATAAAGGAACTTTATTTGTGAAGGATTATTCCTTTTTTACAAGGAGGAGGGCATTTACTCTTTAATTTGTGCATGGAATCTCTAAAGATGACAGGATGTACAACCTCAGCTCTAGATACATTCAAGCCAGTACCCAAGACACTCTCTGAGTCTTTCAGGAGGCTCATCAGTGATGGAAATGTCACTTTCACCTAAGGCAATGTCATTGCTCAGGGGAAAGTAAAGCACTATCGTTAGGTCAAGGGAGTTGTATACAGAGAACACCCAAGGGCGTAAGGGGTTTCTTCAAAGAAATGTGTAAGGAGAACTGAGTGAAAGTATGCAAATTGCCTTGAAAATGAGATGAGAAAGTCTTTGAGAACTATGTGAAGCCCTTGATAAACCCATAGCTCCAAAACCTCATTTACATGCCAATTAATTAGAGAATTCTTCTAAGGAAGGCAGAAGCCTTGGACTGAAAACAAAATTGCAGCAGTACTTGAGCCCTATCCTGTAAATAATCAATAACATGTTTGATAGACCAGTATCATACAGAAGACATTTCAGCTTCAGGTTTGGAGAAAATACCTTTATGGAAAAAGAGAAATCATGGAAACTCATCAGTTGGCCACCAAGAGAAAAATAGAATAACCCAACTCAAGAAAAGACTTTTGGTTACAGTCTAGATCCCCACCAAAAGTAGTTGGCTGTCCACTTAACCAAATTCGAAAATTGTCTTGTCCTTGAGTCCTAGGGTGGGAGTGTGGTACAATTTTTGCCCCTGTATTATACCTCCTTCCTCAAATGGCTGAATCATTCCTAAGGTGGGGGTAAGAGACTGATAGGGAGGAGGGAGGGAGGGAGAGGAACAATAGTTTACTAGTCCATAATAATGAAATGGCCTAAGAATCCACAACTCAGCAGCAGAATCTATGCAACACTCACAGAGCTCATATTTCAAGTCCCAAACTGCTATCCCACTGGCTTCTGATGAAGGAGAGCCCTGGGCAGAGAGTTTGAGGACAAAGAGACTCCAGTGATTCATCCACTTGCATTGATAGGAACCAATGGAAAAAGCAGTCAGAAATTCTATCCCTGTCCTGGCTCTGCCTCCAACTAAACACATGATGCTGGAATACCAGCTCACATCCCTGAGTCTCCATTTCTTCATATTTAAAGTGAAAATATATGAGCAAATTAAAGACCTTACAGATCCATCATGTTATAGGTCACTCCTGCTCTCAAGGAATTCAATTTTTGTCAGTAAAAAGAAATTACAAATTACAAGTGCAAATTAGAAATGAATGAGTCCCCAAAGGGAGGAATAGCAAGTTCTGTAAGTGTGCAATGGAAGAAGAAATATGTCAAGGAGGTTTAAGTGAATGTTTATGGCCTAAGTGTCTTTTAGGATGGTTAGGATTTGAATTTTTAGAGAAGTAAGGAAAATCTGGGCCTCATTGGAGAAGGGTCATGTCTGCCTTGCCATGATATCCCCTGGTGAAAGCATCACAAGTCCCCAGTAGCTCCTGTCACACGAGGGGATAGGGGATGTGGGGTAAGGGAGAATGTCCCAATGTGGAAATAATGTTTCTGCCTACACAGAGTACTTTTTGACATGTCAACAGTGCTTGCGTTTCTTACCTCACTGCTTCCTGACCCCAATCCTATGAGATAGTACAAGAAGCTGTTACAATCCCTTTGATGGAGGAGAGTCTTTATGACTGGCCTGGACCACTGCTGTGGTTAGGGACAAGTCTGGGTGTACTGAGGTTACGTCTCTCCTCCCTCCTTCTACTGTCTGACAATCCTCCCATGAGCATCTGTTCCTTCAAATGTACATAGTGCCTAGATTATAAAGTCATCTATATACAAATCCTATCAAAGGCGGTCCCCCCAACAATTTATTCCCACTTTGCATGTGAGAAAACTGAAGTTTAGAGAAACTAATCACAGAGCAAGTGGTAAATGATGTAGAAGATTCTCTAGTAAAAGCTATGAAAGAGATCAGATGATTTCTTTCCTTGGCAGCTTGAAAGGCAGAGGGACATGGAATCACAGGTAAAACTAAAACTCTTCGCTGGCAGCTCTCTTCAAGTATTTGAAGGCTGTCATAGATCAAAGAGGGAAGATTTGCTCGCTTTTCTACTTCTTTTTTTTTTTTTTTAAAGATTTTATTTATTTATTTGACAGAGAGAGAGACAGCGAGAGCAGGAACACAAGCAGGGGGAGGGTCAGAGGCAGAAGCAGGCTCCCTGCTGAGCAGGGAGCCCGATGTGGGACTCCATCCCAAGACCCTGGGATCATGACCTGAGCTGAAGGCAGGCGCTTAACGACTGAGCCACCCAGGCGCCCTCGCTTTTCTACTTCTAAAAAGGGCAAACAAGAACCAGTCGACCTGAGAGTGAGACCGATCTCCACTCAACTTAAGGAAGAACTTTTTTCAATGTTTTCCACTTGTAGAGGAAATACAGGATGATTTGAGGAAAATTCAAAAAACAAAGAAAAATAATAACTTTTCATAATCCTATAATCTAAAAATTATATTAATATTTCAGGATATTTCTTCCTGTCATTTTTCAATGAGTACATATGATTAAATAATTGAGATCATACTGTACATAAAGTTTTGCATGTTCTTTTTTCACTTAACATTATATCATCTTATAAGCTTTTTTTCAGCTCATTAAAAGCTCTTCATAAGCATAATTTAATGGCTACATAATATTCAATTGTATGGCTGCATCACAATTTATTTAAGTAGTGCCCTATTTTGGGACATTTATGTTGTACATAATTTGGGGCTATTATAAAGTAATGTTTCAATGAAAATCTCTTGTGCATAAATCTTGTTGCACAGTTTTTTTAATTTTACAGGCTACATTTTTAGGAGTTGAATTACTTAATAAAAAGTGTGATTATCTTTAAGACATTGATACATATTACCATTTCCCTCCATGAAATTTGTACTAATTAACCTCTGCCTCCTCACTTTTTTCCCCTTGGTATTCAAGACTTTGCATGCAGGGGAAGGGAGGGGAAAACAGAATGGGAAAAAATCAGAGCGGGAAACAAACCATGAGAGACTCTTAACTATGAGAAAGGAACAGGGTTGCTGGAAGGGAGTGGGGCTGGGGGAATGGGGTAACGGGGTGATGGGCATTAAGGAGGGCATGTGATGTGATGAGCACTGGGTGTTATATGCAACTGATGAATTTCTGAACTCTACATCTGAAACTAATGATGTTCTATATGTTGGCTAATTGAATTTAAATTAAAAAAAGACTCTGCATGCTTCTGTTTTTATTTTCCTTCTTCACTGATTATTCCTTCTCAATCCATTTTGCTTGCCTTTTCTCTTCTGTTTGGCCCCTAAATGTTGGAGGGTAACAGGACTCTCTCTGGCCCTCCCCTCTCTTTGCTATTGATATATTTTCCCTACATTAATTAAACCAATCTCCTTGGTTTTGAAAACCAACTAGAACTCCCAAATCTATATCTCTACCATGACCTTTTCCTGCAACTTGAACCTAGTATATCCAATTGCTTACATGACGATTGCACTTGGATGTCTAATAGGTATCTCAACCTTGACACACCCAAACACTTGATTTTTCCTCCAAACCCACGCCAATCTGCTTCTTCACAAGCCTTTCCCATCTCAGTGACTGGAAATCCCAGCCATTCAATTGTTCATAGAGGGAGTTTTCATTGAGTCTTTCCTCTCCTTCACCCACCAAATCAAATCTGCCAGCAGGTCCTACCAACCTTCTCTCCAAAACCATTCCTAATCTGATTCCCTCTGATCCCATTTCTCCAACCTAATCCAAATTAATGTGGTATTTTGCCTCCTTGAGATCTAACTTTCTAAATGAGGTCACCGTTTTCAATCTTGTTATGCCTACAATTCATTGTCCACTTAATAGCCATTTTTTTCATTTATGCATTCTGCCAACAAATATTTTTGAGCATCTGCTACATACTGGGTATTCTTCTAAGCACTGGGGTATAACAGGAAACAAAATAAAGTGTCAATCTCAAGGGATTTATACCCAAATTGGGTAGTATGATGATAAAACATAGAATTTATTTTTATTTTCTAAAAAGATTTTATTTATTTATGTATTTGAGAGAGAGAGAAAGTGTGTGTGGGGGGGGGTGTAGAAGAAGAGGGAGAATCCTAAGTAGACTCCACACTGACCATGGATTCCGACACAGGATCTCATGACACTCGATCTCATGACCCTGAGATCATGACCTGTGCTGAAATCAAGAGTCGGAAGGATGCATAACTGACTGAGCCACCCAGGCACCCCAACAAAATGTAGAATTGAAAAGGAAAGCTAGGGAGTGAACCAAATTGCTGTTTCATCTTAGGTAGTCAGAAAAAGTCTTTCTAATGAGACGTTTTTGCAGAGACCCGAGGGAAATGAGAGAATGTGCCATAAACACATCTTGGGGGATGATATTCCCTGCAGAATATATACCAAGTGCAAAGGCAGGAACACATGTGGAATGTCCAAGGGCCATGCATGTTAAGTATCTTTATGTTTAGATAGGATTATTCATCCTGGCTCAGGATAAATTCCACAACATCCCACAGAATGTGTAACAAACAAGCTTTATTAGGGAATCTTACAAGTGAGAGATCCACGGGATTAGATGAGGCATGCAACCCCTGCCCATGGCAGGGTGTGCTGGGCTCGGACACATAGTGGGTTTGTGTGCCAATGCAAGGACCTAACTCCCTGTAAGAATGACCTTCTCAGTGGGTGATAAACACTGCTTGGAGTCAGGCAGGTGGGATTTAAGGTGCCAGGTGTTTATGGAAGTTATTTGGCGACCTTAGGTTTCACGACAATTTGTAGCCCTTCCTGCCAGAGATAGGAAGCCATTATTCCTATGTGGAGCTAAGTTTTGGGATAGCACCTCCTACCAGAACCAAGGTGGTCCCAATTACCTCATTGTCCAGGTAACCCCAAACAAGCATCTAGGGCCATTTTTGAACTCCTACTTATCAAACCATATCAAAGAACAGCAAGGAGGCTGGTGGTTTTGGAACAGGAAGGGGGAGGGGGAGATGAGGAGAAAATGACAGTGGAAGGGGTGGAGGGGATCCTGTTGAGCTTGCAAGCCACTGCAAAGATTCTGTGCCCACATGAGCTGCCTTTACTCTTGTCACCGTGGACACTGTGTCAATGTTCCACTCCAAGGTTTCTCACGAATGACATTAACCTCTCCTAAATCGTCAGTTCTCTCTCTCCCCCAGATCATGCAAACATGCAATTATTCTCCAATTACCAAAATCCCTCCTTTAACTCCAGATTCTTTGTCTCTACCAGCTCCATGCCCTGAAAAGTTTAATGGACTGAAACTCTCACTACCCCACACTTTCTGGCTCCTGGTTAAGTTTGCTCATGGGGATAGGGTTGCCAGACTTAACAACAACAATAAAATACAGGACACCCAGTTGGAATTTTAGATAAACAAGAAATTTTTTTTTTTAGTAGAAGTGTATCTAAGTATTGCACTTATACTAAAAAGAAATTCACTGTTTATCTGAAATTCAGATTTAACTGGGTGCCCTATATTTTATTTGGCAATCCTACATGTGAGTCAATGAGGAGATTGGAGGGTAGAGCAGAGAAAGGGGGCATTATGTCCCCCATCACTCCATCAGTGTAGTTGTTTCTAGGGTCCTCTACCTGAGGTCTCAGCCCCCATCAGGCAGCCCATCTCCCAGGGCTACAGCGCTCACTGTTCCTGTAACAGTTCCCAGCCCTGCTTTTTCAGGGCCAGGGAGGGTCAAAGCTTCCTATACCTGCTAATTACTGGGCACCCCACATGCCTCTGTTTCCATGAATGCTGCCCACCTCTGTGAATCGTCTTTCTTAGTATTTCTTCAGTTTCCCACTTTGAGTTCACTGTTCTCCACTGGCACACTTATCCACACCTGTTTATTCTCCTTGACGTGGGTGTTTCTTCCTCTGGGCCAGGATGGTGACTTGCGTACAGCACTCAGCACTAATACACATTTGAAGTATTTGCTGACTAGTTGAATATAATTCCTTCATTCACATGTATTTATTGGGTCAGTGGTTCTCATGGTGTGATCCTTGGACTCTGGCTAATTTAAGAAGCATCATGTGGGAACTTGTTAGAACTACAAATTCTCAGGGCGCCTGGGTGGCTCAGCCGGTTAAGCATCTGCCTTCGGCTCAGGTCATGATCCCAGGGTCCTGGGATCGAGCCCCGCATCGGGCTCCCTGCTCCGCAGGAAGCCTGCTTCTCCCTCTCCCACTCCCCCTGCTCGTGTTCCCTCTCTCACTGTATCTCTCTCTCTCAAATAAATAAATAAAATCTTTAAAAAAAAAAAAAAGAACTACAAATTCTCAGATCCATGCTGGGCCTATTGAATCAGAGACTTTGGAGGTGGGCCCAACAATCTTTGTTTCCACAAACCCTCCAGGTCATTCTGATATCCGCTAAATTTGAGAACCTTTGGGGTAAGAAATGGGAATATTGTAGTGAGCAAAATGACAAGGTCTCCAGACTCATGGTAATTATCAGTATGGCAGACACATTTGCACACATTCATCTTAACTAACTTTAATAGACAGCATCTAAATACATTTTGCCTATTTATACTTGTGCATGGTTTCCCTCTGTGATTCATAGCCTGGGCTTGTCTTCTGTATGAAATCCCTGGAAATTTCCAACAGACCCTTTCTGAATCTGACCTGAACATAAGCTGAGCTTTGCCAGTTTAGAGAAGCTGAATTCTCCACCTCAAACTAAACTTAGTGCGAGCCAACATGGGGGACAAAAGACAAAAGATTTGACAGCAAATAAGGGAAAGTCTGTGGAAACTTCCCATGATCCTATATTGCTTTCACATGTCCTACTTGATATTAAAAACCAAAAGTAAAAACCTGAATCAGGTATAAAACCTTTTTATGACTATACAACCCTAAAAACCAAACTCCATTTTACATGTAAACACAAGATATTTTTGCACCATTTATTATGCTCATTTATTATTTTCCAGGATTGCAACTATTATGCAAATTGTGCGCACATGGTACTCTGCTGTGTTCTTGTCTCAAGTGTTGTTCATCATTTCCAAAAATCATACCACCAGTGGATGTCTGAGTTGCCAACACAACACATCATTATTGGTCACATTTGTGGCTACCATATTCACTGTGATTCTACAAGTAGGAAAAAACATCTGACTACATTATGTCTTCTAGCACAGTGTGTCTCAGACTCATGAGTTTCCTGGGGCTGGTGTTACAACCAGATTCTCACTCAGTAAGTCTGGGCTGGAACCTGAGATTCTGCTTTTTGAACAAGCTCCGCTGGTATTGATGCTGCTGGCCCATGGACCACACTTGAGTAGTGAGGTTCTAATGTAACTGTGCCCCACCACTTGCATATTGAAATATGTATCATCTCACTATTAATACCTTTCATTTCTTTTTTATATTGTAATGGGTACATTAAATCAATTAAGTAGGTTAATTTAATTCTCTATGGATTTTATTTCACAATAATAAAGCAAAGAATACAAAAACTCAGTATTTTTTTAAAAGGGGTGCAAAATCTTATAGAGCTGAGAATATCAGTCCAAACTTTCAAGGTCATCTCATATGTTTGTCGTGTGGGTAATTTAGAGGTAGGAGTGCTAAACCAATTTCTGCATGGGACTTGTCCTGGAAGGAAGGGTAAGGAATGGGCGTGTCTCAATTCAAACCAGGCAAACTCAAAGAAAGCTTTTTTGGGGATTTGGGGAAAAGAAGCTTCCTCACTTTTACGAGAGCAGGTCTAGGATAGGAGCATCCTTCTCTCTTCCTCTGGATATTGTGGAGAGAGGGCCTAAGGTCTGGAACTGTCAGAGCTGTCTCACTACCAGCAAGAAGACAAAGCTAGCATGTGGTGTGGGAAGAGGAGAGAGCAGAAAAGTACAGACAAATGGCGCCCAAGCCTCTGGATTAAGCCTATCCCGAAGCCCACCTATTTGTCATTGTATATGGTGTATGAGCCAATAAAATGTCCTTTGGTTTAAGTCATTAGGAGGTGAGTTTTCTGTGCCAGTAAGACATCAAGGTAGAGTATCAAGGAGATGGAAACCAGGGGAGTTATCTAGGCTTAGAGATTCACATTTGGGAGACAGTGGCACAAAGATAGTTTTTAAATCCATAGGCCATAATAAATTCACCTAAGGAGAGACAATTGTTAGAGAACAGAAGAGGCTCAGGATTCAAACCCAAGGAACTAAGAACTTGAGACTCCGGATGGAGGATGATAGGCACAGAGTGGCCAGCAATGAGCCAGGAGGACCAGCAGACTTCTGCTGCTGACAGCAAGGAAAACTCGTATGAGGGCACTTGGTTTTCTAAGCTCTCGCCAATTTAGTGCGATGTTTGGTTTCATTTTCTCCCCACTACTGTTTACAACATCTTCCCTAGACTCAAAACTTGCCAAAGCTCTCATGCAAATGGGAATTGTTTTCATGTAAAAATCAATTAATATGCATGAAATGGATTATTTTAGTGTTTAAATTGTATCCCCCCAAAACACATTTTAGAACTCTACAAAGCAGTGTGAATATAAATTCCTCTTTCTTTCTCTCACATGGGAAAGTCCCTGTTGAAAACAACAACAACAAACGTGTGTAATACATATCCAGAGTTCACTAAGTCTGCGTGCAGGGTGCTGGCTCCTTTTCAGTACACACGTATGGAAAGGTGATTGGACACAGAATGGGGGGCCATGCTGAGCTCAAGGAGCTTCCTCTGTACTTCTCTAGAGAAAAAGAGAAGAAGTAAAGGAGCATGACAGGGAGGGTGGAAACAGCAATCGGCAATTGCTAAGAAGAGGATACAAGGCAAAAAGCCTTAAGAAAAGTTGAGTCCGTTTTTAGTCCACTATATCCTGAATAGAAATGCCTTATTCAACATTTGTTGATATTTCTAAAAATCACCTCCAAAAGTAGTTCATCTTTGACAGGTCACTGTCTTACCAAGACTTGTATTGTTCACCCAGACTATCATTCTCATTTATGTCCTGGCAATTTCTCTGGGAGCCTCACTCAGTCCCCAGGGACACAACCATCCTGCCCTTCCCCATGCTACTTCCTTCCCCACTTGCTTCAAATATGTGCCTTCAACTCTCAACATTCCATCACAAAAAGGTGATGTATTCCGTATCATGTCCCATTCAACCAAACAGATTTCCAATAGCCTGCTATCTACACCACACACAGACACACAGACACACAGACACACCATCTCACATTTCTCCTGAACAATCAACAATTCATTCTAGAAAAGGACTAGTCTTCATACCAAACACCTCACTGAAATTGCTTCCCTTTGACTCTTGTGGTATTTTTAAAGCGGTAATTATGAACTCGTGATTCTTTTATTTTTTAAAGCTTTTTTTTTAATTTTTAATTTTTATTTATTTATTTGAGAGAGACAGAGAAACAGCATGAGAGGGGATAGGGTCAGAGGGAGAAGCAGGCTCCCCGCTGAGCCGGGAGCCCGATGTGGGACTTGATCCCAGGACTCCGGGATCATGACCTGAGCCGAAGGCAGTCGCCCAACCAACTGAGCCACCCAGGCGCCCTGAACTCGTGGTTCTTTAGCTGAATTTAATTGGCAGTCATATTTTATTTGTCCCCTAAATTGTTTTTAAAAATATGTATTTTAAAACTTAGGACATTTTAACATAAAAATCCAGGCTGTTTGTTTTCCTTGCAAACTCAAAAGATCTGGCAACCCTGGGCTCCATTCCTACATGGCAACAACTGGACATGCTCTGTGGTTCACCATAGTCCTCACCACTCCCTACTGTCTCCAAAACCTAAAGGTCATGTGACATACGCCATTTAGCATGATGCTTGTACCATTTCTTTTCTTTTTGTAGAGAAATATTTCGCTGTATCTACATCTCTATTAAAAGTGGTAAACAAGGGGGGGGCGGAGCAAGATGGCGGAGGAGTAGGAGACCTGGATTTCGTCTCCTCTCGGGAATTCAGCTGGATAGGGATCAAACCATTCTGAACACCTACAAACCCAACAGGAGATCGAAGAAAAGAAGAGCAACAACTCTCTCATCAGAAAAGCGACCACTTTCTGGAAGGT
Source organism: Mirounga angustirostris (assembly GCF_029215605.1). Classification (NCBI taxonomy): domain Eukaryota; kingdom Metazoa; phylum Chordata; class Mammalia; order Carnivora; family Phocidae; genus Mirounga; species Mirounga angustirostris. The sequence continues at coordinate 44,773,001 of NW_026991720.1, forward strand.
AGGACGTGCGGAGAAGTGAATCCGAGGCGATATTCGGGAGGATAGATGGCGGGGGAGGGGCCTCCGTCCGCCGCTTCTGGCAGGTGATAGAGCCGCGGAGCACGAAATCGGAACTTTTAAAAGTCTGCTCCGCCGAGGGACGTCACTCTGGTGGCTAAGCGGGGGGTGGAACCCTCCGGGACAGTGTGGTCTCAGGACCCTCGGGGTCACAGAAAGACCGGGGGTGCCTGAGTGCGGCAGAGCTCCCAGGTATCGGAGCGGGGAAGCCGGCTGCAGAGGCGGAGCCCAGGCACGGGCTCTCAGCTCGGGGTTCCCATAAACCGTGATCCGCGGCACAGTCGGGCCCCTGCTCCTCCAGCAGGGACCCAACAAGCGGCAGATCCGGGGAGACTCACCTTCCTCCCCCGGAGGAGCCACGCGGGAGTGCACCGCAGGCATCTGCTGGGTTTGGAGACTCCACCCGGGGTCGGGGGCCAGAGAGAGAAACGCGGGGTCACAGGCCGGGTGAGCACGGAGTGCGGCCGGAGACCGGGAAGACGGGAGTGACTGACGGCTTTTCTCTGGGGGCGCACTGAGAAGCGGGGCCCCGAGTTCTCGGCTCCTCCGGGGCGGAGATTGGGAGGCCGCCATTTTCACTCTCCGCCTCCAAAGCTGTACGGAAAGCTCGCAGGGAACAAAAGCCCCGGAGAGCAAACCTGAGCAGATGACTTAGCCGGGAGGGGGCAAGGGCGGGGCAAGTCCGCCTCCGGCAGAGACATTTGGGAACCACGGCAACAGGCCCCTCCCCAGAAGATCAGCGAGAACAGCTGGGCAAGACCAAGTTTACCGATCAATGAGAACGGCAGAACTCCAGCGCTAGGGGACTCCTGCACATAGAATTCACGGCTTTTTTACCATGATTCTTTAGTCTTTTAAAGTTAATTTTTTTTTAACTGTCTTTTTGTCTTTTTATTTCTTTTTGGATTTTTCTTTTTCCCTTTTTCAACCAACATCTTATCAACCCCTTTTTTAAAAAAAACATTTTTATTTTTCATTTTTAGAGTCATATTCTATCCCTTCATAGTAGTTACCCATATTTTTGGCTTATATATATAAGTTGTTCTCTCTTTAAAATTTTGAGATAGTTTCTTCTAACAGATTAAAATATACCCTAAATCTCTAGTATATGGTGTTTTCTATTCCCCTGCCTGATCACATCCTCTCCCTTGTTTTTTCTTTTTTTTTTCTTTTTTTAAATTCTTTCTTTTTTCAAATAACTTCTTATCAATTCCTTTTATAAAATTTTTTATAATTTCCATTTTTACAGTCATAGTCCATCCCTTCATCATATCAACCCTTATTTTTGTACATATATAAGTTTTTCTTTCTTTAAAATTTTGGGAGGCACTTTCTTCTAAAAGACCAAAATACACCCCAAATCTAATGTGTGGCACTGATCTATATACCAACCTGATCATATTTGATCACATTCTGTTCTTTTTGTTGTTGTTGTTGTTGTTTTGTTTTGTTTGTTTTTGTTTTTATCTTTATCTTTTTCTTTTTCTTTTTCCTTTTTCTCTCTTTCCCTTTCTTATCCCACTGCTTCAGGTCTTTTCTGATTTGTTTAGAGTATATTTTCTGGGGATGTTGTTACTCTGCTAGCATTTTGTTTCTCATTAATCTATTCTCCACTGCACAAAATGACAAGACGGAAAAAATCACTTCAACAAAAAGAACAAGAGGTAGTACCGACTGCCAGGGACCTACTCAATACGGACATTAGTACGATGTCAGATCTAGAGTTCAGAATCATCACTTTAAAGTTACTAGCTGGGCTTGAAAAAAATATGGAAGTTATTAGAGAAACCCTTTCTGGAGAAGTAAAAGAGCTAAAATCCAACCAAGTAGAAATCAAAAAGGCTATTAATGAGGTGCAATCAAAAATGGGGGCGCTAAGTGCTAGAATAAATGAGGCAGAAGAGAGAATCAGTAATATAGAAGATGAAATGATGGAAAATAAAGAAGCTGAGAAAAAGAGAGATAAACAACTACTGGATCACGAGGGCAGAATTCGAGAGATAAGCGATACCATAAGACGAGACAACATTAGAATAATTGGGATCCCAGAAGAAGAAGAAAGAGAGAGAGGGGCAGAAGGTATAATGGAGCAAATTATAGCAGAGAACTTCCCTAATTTGGGGAAGGAAACAGGCATCAAAATCCAGGAAGCACAGAGAACCCCTCTCAAAATCAATAAAAATAGGTCAACTCCCCGACATCTAATAGTAAAACTTACGAGTCTCATAGACAAAGAGAAAATCCTGAAAGCAGCTCGGGAGAAGAGATATGTAACCTACAAGGGTAGAAACATTAGATTGGCAACAGACCTATCCACAGAGACCTGGCAGGCCAGAAAGGACTGGCAGGATATATTCAGAGTACTAAATGAGAAAAATATGCAGCCAAGAATACTCTATCCAGCTAGGCTGTCATTGAAAATTGAAGGAGAGATAAAAAGCTTCCAGGACAAACAAAAACTAAAGGAATTTGCAAACACAAAACCAGCCCTACAGGAAATCTTGAAAGGGGTCCTCTAAGCAAAGAGAGAGCCTAAAAGCAACATAGACCAGAAAGGAACACAAACAATATACGGTAACAGTCACCTTATAGGCAATACAATGGCACTAAATTCCTATCTTTCAATAGTTACCCTGAATGTAAATGGGCTCAATGCCCCAATCAAAAGACACAGGCTAACAGACTGGATTAAAAAACAAGACCCATCGATATGCTGTCTGCAAGAGACTCATTTTAGAACCAAAGACACCCCCAGATTGAAAGTGAGGGGGTGGAAAACCATTTACCCATGCTAATGGACACCAAAAGAAAGCTGGGGTGGCAATCCTTATATCAGACAAATTAGATTTTAAACCAAAGACTGTAATAAGAGATGAGGAAGGACACTATATCCTACTTAAAGGATCTATCCAACAAGAAGATCTAACAATTGTAAATATCTATGCCCCTAACATGGGAGCAGCCAATTATATAAGGCAATTAATAACAAAAGCAAAGAAACACATCGACAACAATACAATAATAGTGGGGGACTTTAACATCCCCCTCACTGAAATGGACAGATCGTCTAAGCAAAAGATCAACAAGGAAACAAAGACTTTAAATGGCACACTGGACCAAATGGACTTCACAGACATATTCAGAACATTCCACCCCAAAGCAACGGAATACACATTCTTCTCTAGTGCCCATGGAACATTCTCCAGAATAGATCACATCCTAGGTCATAAATCAGGTCTCAACCGGTACCAAAAGATTGGGATCATTCCCTGCCTTTGAAACTAGAACTCAATCACAAGAGGAAAGTCAGAAAGAACTCAAATACATGGAGGCTAAAGAGCATCCTACTGAAGAATGAATGGGTCAACCAGGAAATTAAAGAAGAATTAAAAAAATACATGAAAACCAATGAAAATGAAAACACAACTATTCAAAATCTTTGGGATGCAGCAAAGGCAGTCCTAAGAGGAAAGTATATAGCAATACAAGCCTTTCTCAAGAAACAAGAAAGGTCTCAAGTACACAACCTAACCCTACACCTAAAGGAGCTGGAGAAAGAACAGCAAATAAAGCCTAAACCCAGCAGGAGAAGAGAAATAATAAAGATCAGAGCAGAAATCAATGAAATAGAAACTAAAAGAACAGTAGAACAGATCAACGAAACTCGGAGCTGGTTCTTTGAAAGAATTAACAAGATGGATAAACCCCTGGCCAGACTTATCAAAAAGAGAAGAGAAAGGACCCAAATCAACAAAATCATGAATGAAAGAGGAGAGATCACAACCAACACCAAAGAAATACAAACAATTATAAGAACATATTATGAGCAACTCTATGCCAGCAAATTAGATAACCTGGAAGAGATGGATGCATTCCTAGAGATGTATCAACTACCAAAACTGAACCAGGATGAAATAGAAAACCTGAACAGACCTATAACCACTAAGGAAATTGAAGCAGTCATCAAAAATCTCCCAAAAAACAAAAGCCCAGGGCCAGATGGCTTCCCAGGGGAATTCTACCAAACATTTCAAGAAGAATTAATACCTATTCTTCTGAAACTGTTCCAAAAAATAGAAACGGAAGGAAAACTTCCAAACTCATTTTATGAGGCCAGCATTACCTTGCTCCCAAAACCAGACAAAGACCCCATCAAAAAGGAGAATTACAGACCAATATCCCTGATGAACATGGATGCAAAAATTCTCACCAAAATACTAGCCAATAGGATCCAACAGTACATTAAAAGGATTATTCACCATGACCAAGTGGGATTTATCCCTGGGCTGCAAGGTTGGTTCAACATCCGCAAATCAATCAATGTGATACAAAACATTAACAAAAGAAAGAACAAGAATCATATGATCCTCTCAATAGATGCAGAAAAAGCTTTTGACAAAGTACAGCATCCTTTCTTGATCAAAACTCTTCAGAGTATAGGGATCGAGGGTACATACCTCAATATCATAAAAGCCATCTATGAAAAACCTACAGCGAATATCATTCTCAATGGGGAAAAACGGAGAGCTTTCCCCCTAAGGTCAGGAATGCGACAGGGATGTCCACTATCACCACTGCTATTCAACATAGTATTGGAAGTCCTAGCCACAGCAATCAGACAACAAAAAGAAATCAAAGGCATCCAAATTGGCAAAGAAGAAGTCAAACTCTCACTCTTTGCAGATGATATGATACTTTATGTGGAAAACCCAAAAGACTCCACCCCAAAACTGCTAGAACTCATACAGGAATTCAGTCAAGTGGCAGGATATAAAATCAATGCACAGAAGTCAGTGGCATTCCTATACACCAACAACAAGACAGAAGAAAGAGAAATTAAGGAGTCGATCCCATTTATAATTGCACCCAAAACCATGAGATACCTAGGAATAAATCTAACCAAAGAGGCAAAGGATCTGTACTCAGAAAACTATAAAATACTCATGAAAGAAATTGAGGAAGACACAAAGAAATGGAAAAACGTTCCATGCTCATGGATTGGAAGAACAAATATTGTGAAGATGTCAATGCTACCTAGAGCAATCTACACATTCAATGCAATCCCCATCAAAATACCATCCACTTTTTTCAAAGAAATGGAACAAATCATCCTAAAATTTGTATGGAACCAGAAAAGACCCCGCATAGCCAGAGGAATGTTGAAAAAGAAAAGCAAAGCCGGCGGCATCACAATTCCGGACTTCCAGCTCTATTACAAAGCTGTCATCATCAAGACAGCATGGTACTGGCACAAAAACAGACACATAGATCAATGGAACAGAATAGAGAGCCCAGAAATGGACCATCAACTCTATGGTCAACTAATCTTCGACAAAGCAGGAAAGAATGTCCAATGGAACAAAGACAGTCTCTTCAACAAATGGTGTTGGGAAAATTGGATAGCCACATGCAGAAGAATGAAACTGGACCATTTCCTTACACCACACACAAAAATAGACTCCAAATGGTTGAAAGACCTCAATGTGAGACAGGAGTCCATCCAAATCCTAAAGGAGAACACAGGCAGCAACCTCTTTGACCTCAGCCGAAGCAACTTCTTCCTAGAAACATCGCCAAAGGCAAGGGAAGCAAGGGCAAAAATGAACTATTGGGACTTCATCAAGATAAAAAGCTTTTGCAAAGCAAAGGAAACAGTCCACAAAACCAAAAGACAACCGACAGAATGGGAGAAGATATTTGCAAATGACATATCAGATAAAGGGCTAGTATCGAAAATCTATAAAGAACTCATCAAACTCAACACCCAAAGAACAAAGAATCCAATCAAGAAATGGGCAGAAGACATGAACAGACATTTTTCCAAAGAAGACATCCAAATGGCCAACAGACACATGAAAAAGTGCTCAATATCGCTCAGCATCAGAGAAATCCAAATCAAAACCTCAATGAGATACCACCTCACACCAGTCAGAATGGCTAAAATTAACAAGTCAGGAAACGACAGATGTTGGCGGGGATGCGGAGAAAGGGGAACCCTCCTACACTGTTGGTGGGAATGCAAGCTGGTGCAGCCACTCTGGAAAACTGTATGGAGGTTCCTCAAAAAGTTGAAAATAGAGCTACCCTATGATCCAGCAATTGCACTACTGGGTATTTACCCCAAAGATACAAAAGTAGGGATCTGAAGGGCTACGTGCACCCCGATGTTTATAGCAGCAATGTCCACAATAGCCAAACTGTGGAAAGAGCCCAGATGTCCATCGACAGATGAATGGATAAAGAAGAAGTGGTATATATATACAATGGAATATTATGCAGCCATCAAAAGGAATGAGATCTTGCCATTTGCAACGACGTGGATGGAACTGGAGGGTATTATGTTGAGTGAAATAAGTCAAACAGAGAAAGACATGTATCATATGATCTCACTGATATGAGGAATTCTTAATCGCAGGAAACAAACTGAGTGTTGTTGGAGTGGGGGGTGGGGTGGGAGGGATGGGGTGACTGGGTGATAGACACTGGGGAGGGTATGTGCTCTGGTAAGCGCTGTGAATTGTGCAAGACTGTTGAATCTCAGATCTGTACCTCTGAAACAAATAATGCAATATATGTTAAGAGAAAAAAAAAAGAAGAAGAAGGTAGTGGGAGGGGAAGAATGAAGCGGGGGAAATCGGAGGGGTAGACGAACCATGAGAGACGATGGACTCTGAAAAACAAACAGGGTTCTAGAGTGGAGGGGGGTGGGAGGATGGGTTAGCCTGGTGGTGGGTATTGAGGAGGGCACATTCTGCATGGAGCACTGGGTGTTATGCACAAACAATGAATCATGGAACACTTCATCTAAAACTAATGATGTAATGTATGGGGATTAACATAAGAATAAAAAAAAGTGATAAACAAGGGACCACATGTTTAAAGAAAAATAAACTTGGATCACTTTGTGTGTGTGTGTGCGTGTGTGTGTGTGTGTGGCAGTGAAAATTATTCCTTTGTGTTTTAAAGCAAATGCAGTGCTACTTTACTTGATTTTTTAAATCAATTCAGTGTCCATTTGTATAGTGTCTATATATGAGATGCTGACTTTCAGTCCTGTCTCCAATTAGTACAAAGGAGCCATAAAATTCCTCGAAACAAAACATTTCATTAGCTTAAGTATTAAATATGTTGTTCAACGCATTTTCAACGTGTGGGTAGAAACAAGGTTAGGGGGTCATGAAATTAAATAATAATATTCAAGATTATCCTTGGGACAGCTCAGAACCAAGGCCTTCTGAGAATAGGCAATCTTCTGTCATTATTTCACAACTGCGTACCCAAATATGCTCATAATTTACATTCTGAGGATATAAGAAATGTGAATCTACTTATTCTTATGCAGAAAAGAAATTCTACTACCGTGAAATATTCTAATGGAATAGAAATGGGTTTCTTTTTTATCACAATAAATCTAAACATTTACCTGTATTTAAAGTGGTGTTTTCAAAATTGGAAAAAAGCACTGCAATTTAAAAAAAAAAAAAAGGTGGTGAACGTACTTGTCTTTAATTTCTTCGCAATCCAAGACCTCGGTTTAAAAGAAAAAAATTAAGAAAGAAAAAATGAGAAAGTAATTGCTATGTTTCATTAGGAATTTTAGTAGCAATTCTTCTGTTCAAAAGTTATTCATTTGAATTAAGATTATGAAGAGCACATTACTTCTTAATGGTGGTATGTGATAGTTATCTCTCTAAAAGAATGATCTCACTCAGGCACATGCTTTCCATTAAATATTTGTTTGTATATTGGCTTTCTATTGTTCCTTTTAGTCTCCTCAAATCTCTTTTAGGAGAAGGAGGGGTATCAATTATACAAAAGGGTATATTGCAACTTCTTTCTAAATGGGAATGGAAGGATGGAGGGAAGGAAACTAAGATTTGAGTTCTTGTGAAGTGAAAGAAATTCTGTCACATATTCTCATTTCATTAATTTAACTCTTTCAACTCAATGAACAATCATGTGAAGTCAGTATTATCCTGGCTTTTTTATATGAAGAAAAAACTTGCTTTTCAACACATAATGAATATTTAGGGCCGATAAGATGCAACTCCAGGGTCATGTGGATTTCAAATTCCCTACTTTCCACTTCATAGAAATAAGACCCATAAAGAGAGCATTGACTCTTGCCTTCCGGCACAGTGAACTTCGACCTGAAAAACAAGGGCAGAAAGAAAGGAAGATGCAGATCTGGGCAAGTAAGGAAAAAGGGGCAAAAATTCAGTCCATAGTTCATCTTTTTTGAGTACAGAAACAGTTCTGTGTTAAAGATGTTCACTCTCTAATTCGTATTTGGATCTTAAAATAAGAAAATTCTGAAAGAGCCCAGTCTGATAAAGGATCCCAACAGGGAGAATTTCAAGGGGCTGGGAGTTAAAATAGTTTTGAAAAATTTATTTTCAATAAGTTTTCAATAAATTTTCAATAAATCGAGAGCTCTGGCCTGATGCTGGCCTGGCCTCAGGAGGGGGGTCCAAGGGGAGGGCAGGATTCTTGGCAAAACCGGTGAAAGGGACCTGTTCTCTCCCTCCTTGCAATGCAGTGGTTTTCGAGCTTGCTTGCATTTTCGAATCACCTGGGAGACTTGAAAAAATTCTTGAGGCCCTCCCCCCAAGAAATCCCGATTGAATTGGGCTAGAAGGTGGCGTGGCTATATAAGGTCTTTTAAAAAGCCTCGCTGGTGATTCTAATGTAGAGCCAGAGCTGAGACCTGCTCAGAGAGGAAGAATGTCCTCACTACCTAAGTGGTCCTCCTCAGCTAGAAAGGCCTGTGTCCTGGCTGTGGAAGGTGACTGACAGTAAATCACACCCAAGAGCACCTTTGTTTCCCAGTGGTATCTAAAAATACAGAAAATCAGGGGCGCCTGGGTGGCTCAGTCGTTAAGCGTCTGCCTTCGGCTCAGGTCATGATCCCGGGGTCCTGGGATCGAGCCCCACATCGGGCTCCCTGCTTGGTGGGAAGCCTTTTTCTCCCTCTCCCACTCCCCCTGCTTGTGTGCCCTCTCTGGCTGTGTCTCTCTCTGTCAAATACATAAATAAAATCTTTAAAAAAAATTAAAAAATAAAAATACAGAAAATTGGTGAACCGTCATGAGTAATTCTCAGCCCACTGTAGGCATCTATGTCTCCTCTGGGGAACCCTGCAGATGTGACTGCGCAATCTTCTCATCTGGGGTGCAGAGTCTTACGTCTCAAAATGTGGTCCTGCGTTAACAGCAGCACCAGCATCAGCTGGGAGCTGGTTTGGGGATGCTGAGTCTCAGGCTCTGCCCAGACTTCTTGCCCGAGAAGCCGCATTTCAACAAGACCCCAGGTGATTCAGATGTACATTACAGTTTGAGAAGCATTGCTGTAATAGAAATAACACGTATTTATTAATTTTTTGGTAAATTGTTTAAAGTTAGCTATAAAACTGACATGCATCAACACAGTACAGTAGGAATAAATATTTCAAAATCAGGACAGGAAAAAATATGCATTAGAAGAGGATATTAAGAAAAGGAGCAAAAATTAGTACATAGATAATTAAATCATAAGGAACTTTTGAGTGAAATTGTTAAGCACAAATCTGAATCTAAATTTCCTAGACTCCAAAGAGGAAAATATATAGTTCATATTACCCAAGGGCAGAAGAAATTATTTTTCACTGGGCTTCACGAGGGCACTAAGTTTTGGTGAAAAGTATCTTTAATAAATACCAGCGTGAAGTCAAAGACATTCCGCTCATGCCACTTTCTAAATGTCTTCAGAAGACAAGTTATCTAACTTCACCAGCTCTTAGCTTCATCATTTTCCAAGATGGGCATAGTACTTTCAATCCTACCAGACTGTTTTGAGGACTAATTGCAGACAGCATGATATGTCCCACTTCCTTGGGCTCAGAGTAAATTGACATTTTGGTTTTGATTCTAATAAAGTCGGTCAAAGCTTAATTTTGCTATCTAAATCACAGTTTTCCATTTTGAAGAATAAAGGTGTGGGTCTTAGCCTAGCAGGTATCAAATCTTATTGAAATCTATAATCATTAGAAGAATATTATATTGGTTCAGAGACAGAGACATAGATTAATGGATTATGAGAGTGGCCAAAAGCAGACCTATGGGTATATCAGAACTGGAAATAGAACAGGGGAGCACTATAAAGCAGTAGAGGAAATGATGTTCTTTTCCATAAGCAACATTTTGACATGTGGAAATTCTGTATCACACTTTATACAAAAATAAATTTTAATCGGATTGAACAATTAAAGGCGAGAATGTGAGAAATTAGAAATAAATCAAACTCTCATCTCTCTCTCTAGAGAGAAAGAGATCTCGTATCTCTAGAGAGAGATGATATAGATAGATGATAGAGAGATAGATGATAGACAGATGATAGAGGTAGAGAGAGAGGAAGAAAAAAAACAAATGAATGAGATCTAGTTCTGTATCAAATGGATAACTTTAAAAAGCTAATGTTGGGTGAAATTGAAGGCAGAAACATAGAATATGATAACATTTATGTAAATTTTAAACACATCACTACTTTATATCATTTATGGACACACACATGTATAGTAACAGAAAAACATGGATAAGCAGTTTCTTTTATTATTTTTTTTTTATTTTTTTGACTCCTGATTTTATTATTCAATTTCTCTTTTCTATTTAAAGTAGTCTTTGGTGGCTAGGAAGCCTGGCCTCCCAAGACCAGAGTCAGTTGGAGCTGGTTGTTGTTGGAAGGGGTTGGGATGGGGACAGGGATGGGGGCAGGGAGACCCTGCTCTGTTGGCTGTTCTGGGTGGAGAAGACAAACTGCACTTCACAGAGCCTGGGGTGTGGTGGGAGGGGGACGAGGCAGGAGCAGCAAGCTGGGGAGATGGGACACACCTCAGTCCCCAGCTTCATTCCCCTCTAATGTTTCCCCACTGGTGGCATTCTCTGCAGTCCTGGAGACCTTCTTTTTTTTCTTTTTCTGGGTTTTCTGACTTGCAGAACTCTGGAGGAGGGCCTTTAGCTCTGCATCCTGGACCTCCATCTCAGACTTGTAGAGGTCAGGCTCAAAGGGACCACTGGTTATTTGCATGGGGCCATTGGGCATGAGCAGGACTGTAAATTTAAACTGGGCAACAAATTCACCCTCCTTCTCATAAAGAACATTAAATGGCTGCAGCAGTTCGTGTTTGGCGCTCTCCACCACACCCACCCGGGCCTTCTTCTCATCTTCAGATGCTCTTAAAGTAAATGGCATGGTGTCAAAACGCCTTTCAACCTCACTGAAGAAGGCACATGAAGTTTTCATTTTCAGGCCATGCTGTTTAGAAGGGTCTTGTTTGTAAATGGCGGTTCTCTGTCCTGCATCCTTGGCCTTGCCCTCTCCTGAGCTGACAAGAACATCCACAGCATATACTTCACGTACCTCCAATTCAGCTTTTTCATGGTCCTTCTTCTGCTGGTCTGTGGGATTCTGGATAATGGTTTTCTCTCCATCGATGACATGCTGCTTCAGTTGATGGGACAACATACCTTCTATCGGTGTGCAGTTAAACGAGTGGGCGGCCTTGTTCCAGGCTCCTGTCACTTGTGTGTCCTGGTTTCCAGGTTTGACCAGGCGTAGGGCAGCTTCAGCGCAAAGGTGAGCTGCCTTAATGACATCTGCTTTCCGCCCTGTTACTTGGGTCCCCTGAGCCACATCCACCACGAGAAAGCGTGAGCCCCGTTAGCGATGAAGCCATCCACATGGACCCCAAGGTCAACTTTTACCAAGTCGCCTTCCTTGAGAATATAGTCCTGGTGGCTCTTCAAAGGGGAAAAGTGACATACACAGTTATTTACTGAAATGCTGGTGGGAAAGGCAATACCTTTCTTCATTTCTTTTTCTTTCTTGAAAATTTTCCCTGTCTCTTCATAATCATGGCATCACCTTTCTCATACAGGCTCAGTACCGACACACCTGAGCAGGATGCTGCCACCGAAGACCCAAGTCGTCTTGCAAAGCCACCTCTCCTAGACACAGGGCTCTCATGTTTCCAGATTAGTTTATGGGGCACATTTCTTCCCACAACCGCTGAAAGACCTGTTTAGCCACAATGGGCTAAAAGCCCACATCAGACTCTGCATTCAGGAAACAGAATCTAAAACACGAGGAGCAAAGGTTTAAATAACAGAGCTGACAGCCAAGAGTTACTTTCCCACACCTTTGGCAGTGTGTACAGATCTTTGACATTTCACCAAAGCTAAATGTTCCACTCTAGAACCTGACTCGTTCTTTACTATTTTTATTGTGTTGCGGCTTAAAAAAATTGCCAATTAAGTTAAACGAAACTGTCGCACAATCAGCTTCTATAATTACCATCAATGCTTTATGATAGGCTCAAGCAAACAGAGGGTTTGATTTTTTTTTTTTTTTTTTTGCCAGAGTTGTAGTTTCTTTTTGTAGAAACAATTATCCTGGCGGTGCTTCCCAGCAAAGGGAACACATAGCCCGAAGCCACTGCATATTTCATTTTCAGTCCAGCAGTTTCAGAGTTCTCGCTTTTCCCAGTGACTGTTCAGTGGGAGGAAAAGACAACCCAAGGCCTTGGGTAAAGCACGGTATGTCACAAAGCAGGCAGCGAGGCCACCAGGAGCTGGACGAAAAGAACACTGCCCCGGTCTGGTGCCGCCAGCTTCCGAAAATGCACATTCACCCACAGGATGGAGTGATGACAGGTTAAGATCCAGTACCACAACCAAATTCATGTGTTCCTTCTCCAGCAACAGATGTCACCAAGCATAAGGATACAAATCTAATGTTACATTTACTAACATTAGCAACGAATGGTAAAAGACACATAATAAATTGCATTGGGAATGTATTGGGTTTAAACTTCCTTTCCATCACCTCCTGGTTGAATGAGTAACCAGTCTCAGTTTTCCCACCTGTAAAATAGGGTTACCAGTAGCATTTAGCTCACAAAGCTATTTTGAAGATTAGGTAAGTGAATGGGTTGACTCATTTATTCAACAAATATTTATTGAGCAGTTACTATGAGTCAGATGCTGTTCTAGGTGCTGGGGATGCAACTATGAACAAAGCAAACAAAATAGGCCAAAGGAGTTTAAGGGAATATTAGCTGAGACAGTGCTCAGCACATAATAAGCACACGAAAAATGTTAGCTATGTTTTTTATGTGATATTATTTTACTTTTGCATATGGATTTTGTTTTTGTTATTGTTACCTATTATATTTTACCCACACCATGGTAGCATATTTTATTATTGACACATCACTTGTGGGAAAACTGAAGTTCAGAGAGTCCAAGGAATTTGTACAAGGTCAAATAATTAATATGTTGGTCAATTTTCAAACCTGCGTTTATGGGACTTGGGTCCATGTACTTCCTAAACTCAGAGCACAGTGTTGATTTCTAAGGAGTCCAGGGTCTATGCCTCTCAGCTACGATCGGCTGTGGATTCAGCATTCCCCTTGTTTCTAGATCATGGTACGATGGTATGATCCAATTCTTCATTTATACATGGTGATCGGGAGCTAAATGTTGTAGGCATCATCCTTTACCTGGAGAGAAAATCAGGATAGAAGTAGTGAAGAAAAGGTCAGACTCAGGTAATTATAAGGAAGAACATTTCTACAACTAAAGTGATTGGACTTTGGTACGGGTTACAGTATGGGCTAGCATAATCAGTGGTGAATTTCTTGTCCTTGAGATGTTCAAGGAGAAGCCAAAAAAGGAGAATGTAGCCCATGGGATTTATATATCTGTTAGGGGGTTGGTCCAGATTTCCTACTTCCCAAATCTGGCTGATTCGGAGAATCTTTCAAAGACCTTGATAAAAATAAAGATTCTCTATATTTCTGAATCTCTGGGTTCAGAATCTCTAGTTCTCCCAGAGTTCTAGAATATCTGGAGTATTTAATATTTAGCTCAGAGAACTGTCTTGATGATTATGTCAGCTAATAATATATCTACCTATTAATTTAACAAATATTTATTGAGCAGTTACTATGTGCCAGGTCCTGTCTTAGGAGCTGGGGATATAACAATGAACAAAACAGTCCTTCACTTAAAGGAGCTTAGAGGAAAATGTCCAGCACAGAGCTCAGCACATAATAAGCATGTAATGAATATTAGCTATGATTTTTGTACTAGCATTATTTAGTTAAACAGATTCATGAGTCATCTCTGGTCTTCTAATGTAGGCTGTCCTTAGATACTCTGAACTGAAGGATCAGCTCCGGGGTGTGACCCTTTCGGGTCTTAGGAAGGACATCTTGCACAAAAACTCTACAAGCATTTCTTGACTGCCTGATGAGTGAATATACCACCAATGTTTATTCATCTGCATCACTGAGTTGTAGAAAAGCTGAAAACAAAAGCACGAACTGGCAGCTTTCTGGAAGTGCCACAACTTTCTTCTAGACTGTGGACTCCCCGGGGGGCAGGGTCCACGTCTATTCCTGCTCTGTCCCCACAGTTTCTAGGACACCACCTCGTACAAAACTGGATATCAAAGAAGTTTGTTTAGAGAATGGATAAATAAATTAGGGCAGTGTTTTCTCACTTGCCGGATCATAAGGTTCATCCAGAATGACTTAAAATACTGATTCTCATTACCCTCCCCAGGCCAACTAAGTCAGAATTTCAAGGTGAGAGGTCTCTGGGAATCAGTGTGTTTAACAACTGGCCTCCCTGAGGGGCCCTGGTGTCAGGAAAGTTAGGGATACACTGATGTAGGCTGAACTTCCCTGGGTTGGCTAGACCTGAGGACACTCTCAAGTGGGTTGACCATCAGGGACACTGGCCTGGAAATCAATTCCCATGCTTGGCTTTCCCCAGTTCATTTCTGCAGCTGCCATCCATGTGGAGACCAGGGGTGGCAGTGGCTCATGCTGAAATAGGCACTTGAGCTTAATTCGCCTTGCTTTTCTGTTTCTTTCTCCCCTGTGCTAAGCACCTATTTTAGAAGAATTTCCAAAGAGGCCTCCTAAATGCTCATTTTAAGAAAGGGAGAGAAGCTCTAAGAAACGCACCTTTTTTTTTTCTGCTAAAATAAAAACCTGTATTTTCTTCTTCTCCCACTGATTAGGATCTCAGCATTCCACCAAGACAATCTCCAAAAAAGGAAAAGCAAATGAGCAGGGCTGTTTCTGAGGATATGAAATACTTTACAATTAAATAAGGTACGGTCGGGCTTGGGGCTGATCACCGGTGATGGGAAGGTTTCTGCGAGGCTGCAAATGAATTCAGCGCGGGACAGCGTTCCAAATGGCTCCTACAAGCTTTCCCTTTATTATTTTTATTTGGTTATGTGCTGACTCTCATCCAGAATTACACTTAATGCCCTAGTCTGAAGTTGTTGAAATGGCCCCCCATGGCCTAGTGTGACAGTGAAAGGATATTGCCTTTGGAAGCTGCTAATGGTCCATGAAAAGGGAACAGCCACGAACAGGAAAGCAATGCTCCAAAACAATGTCGGATAAAAATATTTACGTCTTCGCTTTCATGTCCATTTATTGAGAGAGAGAGGTGTGATCACAGGGAAGGCAAAGGTTTCCAAGACAGGCAAAGGTAAAAAGAATGCAAGCACCCAAGGTTAAAATATACCCACATTCACGCACACATTTTTCTACGGTTCATAATTAAAAGACAGAATTTACATTTGGAAGCCTAATGGAGCTCCAGACTCTGAGCACCGAAGGGAAAGAGCTCTGGGGCTATAATGGTAAGAATGGTGGTCAGCTGTGGGCAGGATCCTTAATTCCTTTATCTAACCCGTGTGCATGGGCACTTAGGAGGCACCGGGCCATGTGCTAGGAGCTGGGGATGGGGAAGTGAGTAAGGTGGGTCCCCACCCAGAAGGAGCCCCCTGTTGGTGCGGAAGAGAGACTCAACACACATCTTCTGGTAACTTGACAGGTCAGAACAAAATGCCGGAGGGGCCCAGGAGCATTCAGAATTCAAGGAAGAGCAGGCATCGGAGGTTGTACATTGCCAAGAAAAGGTGAAGAGAGGTGTTGGGCAGGAGGAGAGGGGAGTGGTAAGAATGTTCTAAGCAGAGGGAAAGTTAGGTGCAAAGACACAGCATGGATAAAGGGTTGATGAGTTGATAGAGTTTTGAGATGTTCAATGTGGAAGAAACAAGGGGTGCTCATGGGAAGAAGGTCCAGGTAAAGCTAAGGCAGGGGAGTAGGGGGAGATGGGCAGCAGAGAGACTCAGAGAGAACTTGTCAGACACCATACAAGTCTGACTGGCTCCTAGTAGCCAGCCAACCCTTCACTAACGACAAGGGCACTCACATACTCTCCTCTTGCTCTTAGCGAGTGTTTGGCTTTAGTGTCTTTAGTGAGAGTATGAGAGAAAGCATCTATTACCTTTTGCCTCTAGAACATGACCCCCATTACATTTGCCTCCCACCAACACTCTCAAAGGGAAGATGGGAAGACATTCCAGCCAGAAGTAATCTCTTACTAGAAGAGAATAAGAAGTAATCAACATCATCATTTGAAACTCAGTTATGTAGCAATTTTATCCATTCATAACAACTGACATATATTAAATGCTTAATATGTACCAGACTCTATTGTGTTTTTAATGTCTTTTTTTATTAAATCCCTCCAACCACATTATGAGGAAGTACCTCTTTTCTTCTTGTTGTATAGGTTGAGGAAACGGAGTCACAGAGAAATTATAAGCCCAGACTTCACAGCTAGTCCATCTGGCCCAAAGGACTCCAGAACGTGGCCTTCAGCCAGAATAGAGAAGAGAAATGAATGGCCAGAGAGCCTAAAAATATTCTGAGAAGCTGAGATAAATTAGTACATATTTATGTTAACTAACAAAACTTATTCATTAAATCCCTTCCCACCTTCCCCCTCCCACCACCCCCACACGTGATTTATATGACTTGTGTATGTTCTGAAGTACAGTTATTTTGGTAAGTGTTACAAAGACATTTTGGCATCAATTCAGAAATGCCATGGTTTATTAAAGATTAACGGATAGAGAGCTGGAAGACCTGAGTCTTAGTCTTAGTTCTGCTACTAATTAACTGTTTAATTTGCTCAAACCAATTGCTTTCCTTTTCTGGATTCAGCTTCCCCACCTGTGAAGTGCATTGGGGTGAGGAGCTACTGAGGTTTCCTGGAAGGTTAGTTAAGGAGGAAGATGTTAATCTCTGTCTTGACAGAGCCCAGGACCCAAGACCACAGCCAGTGGTCCCATGTCCATGCCTCTTAGATAATCATAAATTTTCTTTCTCCCATTAGTTATAGTCTCCCATTAGTTATAGTTGAGATGATTCAGTATACATATTTAAGAAGACCCAAGAATCTATTGGCTGATCACTTGACTATGCTCTTATAGGTATGGTAGACTTATTCCATGTTACTTTTGCATGAGACTAACTAATTTGAACCAATCTAAACTTGTACTGTCCAGTATGAGGGCCACTAGCCGCATGTGGCTACAAGCACTTGAAATGTGCTTACTCTAAGTGAAGAGGGGTTGAAAATGTAAATACACATCAGAGTTTAAAGCTTTAATAGGGAAAAAGAATGTAAACTATCTCAACAATTTTTATAGTGATTACAAATTGACTTTCCCATTCTGAAGAAACAACAATATACGTTCAATGAATCAATAAACAGAAGTAATTGAGGGGCAGTACATACAGGCATTCATGCGCACACAGTTCAGAGGGTTGAAAAAAACAAAAGCCTTTATGGTCTTCAGTGGATGAACATTAGTAAATATAAAAATGCCTTCAAATTAAATTTAAATGTGCATCTTACTGACCTAGTGTCTTAGTCTGCACCCATAACAAAGCACCACAGACTGGGTGGCTTAAACAACAGAAATTCATTTCTCACCGTTCAGGAGGCTGGAGGTCTGAGATCAAGATACTGACCAATTCCATTCCTGAAAAGGGTTTGCTTCCCGGTTTGCAGTAGGCCATGGTCTTGCTACATTTTCACATGACGTTTCCTCTGTACACACACACATACGCACACAGAGATCCTCCTCTTTTATAAGAACAGCAGTCCCATTGGGCTAGGGCCCTCACCCCATCTCTAAATATGATCACATTGTGGATTAGGGCTTCAACATGAATCTTTGGTGGAGGGGGAAGCAATTCAGTCCATAACACTCAGTGTGGCTATCCTTTGTTGAAAAGCGTAGGATAATTTACTTTGTAACTGCCTACATTCCATGTTGCCTAGAAATGAAATTTTAATTTTCCAGTGTAACCATAACTTGGCAGTTTCAATCTTGAGTATTTTTTCATCTCCTCTTCTTCCCAATACAACAACAACAATAATAAAATAATAATAATAACATTTAGGAGGAAAAATATTACCCTAAGGGACAGCCATGTTTACTGTGTAGTGATTTCCCAACAGAAATTAATTCTAAGCAAATTTACATTCTACATTTAAAGAAGGTATAAATAATTCATATTTTCATATCATCAGCACTGTGCATTTCCTACACCAGGGTACCTGTAATTTTTTCAGCTTATCTGTTCTAAATTTTGGTTCCATAGCTCATTATCACATTGTTTGTGCTTCTGTTCCAAAGTGGTAATTTAATAGTCTTCCATAGAATTATGTTCAATTAAAACGTTTTTGGTTTTAACATTCAAAACCTTTCTAGTTTTTAATTTAATTGCTGTAACTTTGTTTGTATGTATCATTGACATACCTTATTTCTTCACTGCACTCACACAAATACCAAACCTTCCGAGTAAATAAAACCTTCGACAGCTAGGAGTGTGCCCAGCTTCTTCTCCCTCCGCACCATGTGACTCATTCGCGCCAGCCTCTTCGAAGGGACTGATTCAGCAACATTTTCTGTCTAACATCTTCAGCATTTTGATTCCACAGTCTCTTTAATGGGCTGCACAGTGCAGAAAACGGAGTTGAATTTTTTTTTTAAACTCCTGTTGCTTTTCTGAAAAGCCCAAGAAACCTATTTATATCACAGTGCTACATTCAGCATCAGTCTGCATGTTACATATTCATGGCATAGATCTAGATAGATTTACAAGCAAGAACCCAGGGAATTCCAAGCTGTAAATTGCAGAAACCACACTGATTTCTTCACAAAAGTTTGCAAATTGTAGGTTGTGGTTTTTGTCAGGGAAGCTATCTAAAAGTTGCAAAAGCATTCCATCTACTATCTACAATATTTTCACTTTAAGTGAAAGTATTTCAAAGAGGACATGACATGCCTTGAGTTATAGAAAAAAGTCAAGTGGGATAGAAAAGGTAAGATGTAGAATTTTAAGTCCAATTTCACTTACTGCACCTAAGGAATGATGAAAATTTTAATACTATCCATAGTGATCTATATGTCAAATAACTGTGGCAAAAATAATACAATGATAATTTACGGAAGCAAACAAATCACCTACCTGGCCCTCTGGAGGTGGTAAAGCCACTGATCCCTGAGGTCTCCAAGATTACAACATAAGTGACTCCTGCAGAGAAGATTCGCTGACCCAGGATTTCTATTAATACCCTAAGAACCCACTAATCGCCACTAACCCCCTTGAATTTTGTCCACCCCTATTGATGGGTAAAGATGAATGAGGAGCATGGAGGTCCGACGTGTGGAAGGACAATTCTAGAGCAGCTGAAAGTCAAGGGAGGGATGTGATGGGGCTGTGGACTCATGACTTGGGAGTAGGAGATACACCTTGCCTGTTCACTGAAGGTAACAAAACCCACAGCACCGGCCTTCTTGACACCCCCATGAACCTTGTTACTAATGTAGTGACTTCCTGGACTCCTGGCTACAATCGCTTGCAGAAGGATGAGTCCCTCTCTGTGGAATGCCTGGATCAAGTTGCTTACAGGTACTAAGAACTCCTTTGGTTCTTGCTAAGTTGCCATCTTATTTGAAAGGATCAAAAGCCCACAATTTATGATGATATAAATACAGACCTTTGAAAATATGGGGATGGGTGGGCTTAAAGCACTGTAATAATTCCATTTTCTTAATCCAAAAAGGAAAATGACTGTAATTAGGCTGAGTTGTCTGCCAAGTTTCAGCCTGGAGGGACTATTTTGGCCAAGATATAAACCCCTGAGAAGAGAGGCTCATAATGGACGCATCAAATCACACTTAACTATGGCAGAACAAGTAGCTGCTTTGTAATGCAATCACTCAATGATCATGCCTTATGTTAGCATTTTAATTAAAATAAAGAATACTTCCTCCTTTTTACTGTCTATCACCCTCTTCTCAGATATTATTACCAGATAGGACATTTAGATTAACCAAAAAAACTCTGTGAAGTACAAAAGTAGAAATGAAACATCACCTTCCTCATGCCCCTACTTACAAGATACCTTCATCAAGGCAGACTGGGAGGCAAAAAGAAAAAAAAATTAGGTAAGATAAGCTTCAAGAAAAATTCAGGTTTTGGCGTATTCATGCCTCAATCTATGCAGTGTAAATCTCAAATTCACTGGGGATATAGAGAATTTCATTTTTAGGGAAGTTGAGTATAGTTTAATTAATTATAGCTGCGGAGCACTAACTGGAACCTTAATGACTTGAGAGAATGAATTCACCTCCCAATGAGCCTAACCTCCTCTCAGGGAAAATTTACACAGAGGGAAAATCAAAATGATTATTAAATGAAATTACTCAGTGCAGTCAGAAACTGCAGCTACACCACGATTTCATGTCCCATCCAATGGAAAGCTCCAAAGCCAAGTGGCACCTGGTTTACAGTTCTAAAGCACAGCTTAGATGAAAGCTCATAACAGCACCAAAGCTTATCCTGAAAGGTAATCACATCTTGATATCTAGGGGTAATTGACATGTGTGATGAGCAGGGTATTATTCAAAATATTGTCATCAGACATGAGCATAAACCAACCAAGACAGATGCTGGCCATAAACAGAGTCTAATAGTCATAGTGGGAGGTACTGGGCAAACATCAGTTATACAGAAGGTGGAATGGGGTTGAAAGGAATTTACCCAGGTTTCGTTAAAGGAGACTTTTATGAAACCAAATGAGACCATGAGTGAAGAGGAAGGAGAAAGATGCTTGTGTGTCTCCCCAAATCGATCCCCTGACCTGGTGCTGTGAAGCCTACAACTGTGAAGGAATGGACATCCTCTCCACCTCTGTGCTGTTGAAGTCTTCTGGAAGGTGGCTGGAGGATAAACCCCTGCTCTCTTCCCTGTCTCATCTTCCCACATCCATACAGGGGCTGAAAATTCCAGAAAAAAATCCAAGATAGAAAAAGGAGCTAGGGGAGGGCCGATGGTGGTACACTGCATTCTGAGGAATGTCCCTCAAAACAAAGCACTTCAGTCAGAGGCACAAGTGAGAAGAAACCTAGAAATAGCAATTTTGAAAAAGAGGAATAAAGTTGAGAGATTCAGTGATTTTAAAATCTATTACAGAACTCCAGAAGTTAAGACAATATGGTAATGGTGTAACAATAGACATTTTGACATATTCCATAATGATGGAATAGAATTGAGAATCCAGAAATGGACCCTCCCATTTATGGTCAATTGATTTTCAACAAAGGTGCAAGACAATTTAATGGGGGAAAGATTAGTCTTTTCAACAAATGGTGCTGGAACAATTGGATATCCACAAGCAAGGGAATGAATTTGGACCCCTAGTCATACCAGACACAAAAATTAACTCAAAAGGATCATAAGCTTCAGTGTAAGAGCAAAAACTATAAAACTCTTAGAAAAAAACATAAAAGAAATCATTGTCACATTAGGTTAGACAATGGTCTCTTATGCTTAAGTGACAAAGCAAAAAAGACAAAGTGGCCTTCATCAAAAGTATGAACTTTTGTGCATCAAATGACGCCAGCAAGAAGCTGAAAAGACAACCCATATGATGGGATAAAGTATCTTCAAATTATATATCTGACTAGAAACTTGTATCCAGAATATGTATACCATATAGAACTCTTACAACTCAACAATAGGAAGACAAATAACCAAAAGGGGAAAGCCTCTGAATAGATATTTCTCCAAAAAAGAGATTTAAATGTCCAATAAATACACAAAGAAATACTCAACATTGTTAGTCATTAGGGAAATACAATGAAATGCCACTTCATACTTTCCAAGATGGCTATAGTAAAAAAAGACTGACAATAACAAGTGTTGACAAGAATGAGGAGGAATTAGAACTCTCCTCTTCTGCTGGTGAGAATGTGAAATGGTGCAGCCTCTTTGCAAAACAGTTTGATACTTTCTCAAAAGGTAACATAAAGTTATCCTAATACACAATAATTCCACTCCTAGCTATGTATATTCCTAAGAGAATGAAAACATATTCACACAAAGCTTGCACATGAAGGTTCATAATAGCTCCAAAGTGGACACAAGTCAAATACCCATCAATGGGATGGTAATTTTATGAAATAGATAAATAAAATGTAGTACATCCAAACAATGGGATATTATTCAAATAGCAACAAAATGAATGAAGTACTTATATGCTACAACATGGAAGAAACTTGAAAACATTGTGCTAAGTGAAAGAAGTCCATTGCAAAGGCCATGTATTGTATAATTCCATCTACATGAAATTTCTTAAATAAGAAAATCTATAGAGACAGAAAGTAGATTATGGTTTCCAGGCACTAAGAGGAGGGGAATGAAGAGTGACTGCTAATGTGAATGGAGTTTCCTTTTGATGTCATGAACATGTTCTAAAATAGATTGTTGTAGCAATGGATTCACAGTGTCATGAATACACTAAAAATCACTAAACTACACACTTTCAATGCAGGAATTTTATGCTATGTAAGGTATGTCTCAATGAAGCTTTAGAAAATAAATACAGGGTTCTGAGTGGGAAATGTAATGATTTGAGGCAAAGTTGAGTTTTTACCTGTGAAAGCATGGGACTATAGTTTCAGATACATAGGAAATTTTAAAATATACTCTTTAAAAAATATTAATTGATGATCTATTTCAACTAACCTAAGAAGGGGTCAAAAAAGGGGAATGTGGCAATGTTGCCTATCCAATATTGATTTTCCCTTTCTAATTGTTCATGTTGGCAATGTGTCCATCGAAAAGCCACAAGTCTCTCTGGAAGAGGGGTGTGTATAGGAGCTGGCTGGGCCAGACATAGTTCTGGTAAGCAGAGTGTGCTCAGTGCTTCTGTGAAAGTATTCCTCTCCTGATACAAGGATAGCCTTCCTTCCTTCCTTCTTAGAGCCCCTCCTTCGTATCTGTTGCACCCAATGCAGTCATCTTGT
Organism: Mirounga angustirostris; assembly: GCF_029215605.1. Taxonomy (NCBI): domain Eukaryota; kingdom Metazoa; phylum Chordata; class Mammalia; order Carnivora; family Phocidae; genus Mirounga; species Mirounga angustirostris. The sequence continues at coordinate 44,796,293 of NW_026991720.1, forward strand.
GAGCGGGAGAAAAAAGACCACATCCCAGGGATGGTATAAAAGATCCTGGGTAGCCAATGATATTGTGAAGCTGCTGTACCAATTGTGATTTCCCTACCTTTAGACTTCTTGTTATACAAAAGAACAAAAATAGCTATCTTGTTTAAGCAACTGTTCTTTAAGTTTTCTGTTATACATTGCTGAGTTCACTCTCCAGCCAACAAAGGTTATGAAAGGCTGGGTTTAAATATTGCAACTAGTTAAGTTAGAAATAAACCTAAGGGCCCCTCCCCAGGTGGCTCAGTTGGTTAGTCTGCCTTCAGCTCAGGTCATGATCCCAGAGCCCCGTGTTGGGCTCCCTGCTCAGCAGGGAACCTGCTTCTCCCTCTCCCCCAATGCTTGTGTTCTCTCTCTTGCTATCTCTCTCTGTCTCTCTCAAATAAATAAATAAAATTTAAAAAAAGAAAGAAGCCTGAAGAACATTTAAAAATCTAGCTAGAAGCAATGTCCACAATAGCCAACCTGTGGAAAGAGCCAAGATGTCCATCGACAGATGAATGGATAAAGAAGATGTGGTATATATATACAATGGAATATTATGCAGCCATCAAAAGGAATGAGATCTTGCCATTTGCAACAACATGGATGGAACTGGAGGGTGTTATGCTGAGTGAAATAAGTCAATCAGAGAAAGACATGTATCATATGACCTCACTGATATGAGGAATCCTTAATCTCAGGAAACAAACTGAGGGTTGCTGGAGTGGGGGATGGGGTGGCTGGGTGACCCTGGGGAGGGTATGTGCTATGGTGAGTGCTGTGAATTGTGTAAGACTGTTGAATCAGAGACCTGTCCCTCTGAAACAAATAATGCAATATAAAAAAAAAAAATCTAGCTAGAAACAATGAAAATACTGAAAAAAATATATACAAAGGAAAAACTAATAATATAATGCATTTTTGTGTATTTCCTTTTAGAGTCATGAATGTGTTCAAAAACAGACTGTGGTGATGGGCACTCAGCTCTATGAATATGCTGAAAACCAATGAACTGCATAATACAGAATACTGCATTCTGATCTAAATCTCAAATATTCTTATAAGTCAGGTAATAGGAGTGTGATTAAGTATAACAAAAGGGAAAGTTGGGAATTAACTATTACTTCTCTTAAATAATGGGATATTGAAGATAAAATTCAATTTTTGAATCTTATCATAGGAAAACAGGTTAAGAATCTTTTTCAACAAACATTAACTACTAGTAGAAATTTTAAGAGAGGAGAAAAAGGGAAGAAATTATCTTCTATACAATACTAAAAGATAAAAAGGGGGAGAAGCGTAATGAGAGGATTAAAGTCAATTATAATAATAAACCTAAAAGTCACATTTCAGATTGCATTAAAAAAATCATAATTTTTATTTCCGATAGACATATTACAGCAGACAAGAGTTAGTTGGTTAACTAGCCAGATATTTCCAACTCATTCTTCTTCATCTTCTAGTAGAGACTCCAAAACAGATAAATGCTTTCTAGTCTCCCTTGCAGCTATGGCTGGTCATGTCATACAGTTCTAGTCAATGACAGGGAAGTGTGGGGCTCTGGGAAAGTTTTTACTTTTCAGATGAAAGAAACTAACATAACTGGCGCCATTCTTACCCTTTTGTCTTGGCTTAGAAATTCTTGTGAGGTCCAGAGCTGCATGCAGTATTCATCTTGCAAACATGAGGCAACAAAGTAACATGCTAAAGATGGATGGCATATGAAAAGAATCTATGGCCTTAGAGGTCGTAAAAGGCAAAACAAAACAAAATAGAAGAGCAAAAGACACCACACTTATTTGCTTAAGCTATGGTTAGTTCTGATTTCTGACTTTTGGCTAAGAGCATTCTTTGCTGATATTTACAATATACATAAAATAAAATGACAAAAAAGTTTTAAATTAATGGAGTGTGTGATAGTAAGCAATAACAACACAAAAAGAACATGTTCCTATGTTACTATGAGAGAGAATGAAAGAAAAAGGCTTAAATAGAGGGCCTTGTTACATCGATAAAGAACAAGTGTTATAAATGTTAGAAATAAAACAAGGAGTAAAAGTAATAAAGAAAAATTTATTGAAATATGGAAAACACTTAAAATCAACAGAAAAATATTTTATAGAAAAATAGGAGCAGTAATTCTTTAAAAAACCTCCATCTAAATAAAATAAATGATAAGGTCCATAGAATTAATAAATTTATGCAACAATTGTTTCTTTGTTAAGACCAATGAAATAGGCAATTCTAAGATGGGTAAAAATTATAAAAATACAGAAATATGCAACATTCACAATTAGAATAGAGAGTATAGATAAGAGACTGTAGCAACTGTAAGTGAATACTAGCTATAATTCTTTGAAACTAAACGTGAAGATGCAGATAAAATGAATAATTTTCTAGGGAAATGTAAATGACCAAAATATAAACAAAGATGAAAATTTGAATATATCAATAATCATGGACAAAATTGAGAATACATTCCAAGAATCACTTAGCCCAGATGGTTAGAGACAGCACTATAGACCCTGTAAAGAGCAGATACATTTTATATAAATCAGGGGCATACTAAGAGATGGAAATTCCTCAAATGATATTAGTAAGGTAGCAAAGCCTTGACACTAAAAATGTGGTCTTAAAATAAGTTGCACAACACTGACAGTAAATGTCACTTGCTAATACAGAAACTAAGACCCTAATTAAAAATTAACAAATATAAGAGTATATACACCATGGCCAAAAAATAGTTTAGCCAGAAACTGAAGAATGATTTAATGTTTTGAAATTAATGTAATCCATGGTTATAATAGCCAAACAAAGAAACAAAAAGCATGTAATCACTTTGAAAATGCTGCATATATGCAAGCCTGTTTTAAGAAAGAAAAAGAAAAAATATAAAAATAGAAGAAATCCGAAAGTAAATGGGATAAAGGAGAGCACTTTCCACGCATGGCAAAACTCTAGAGTATGAATGGCAAATGGTTTTCTCCACCTTTGCTCATTCCTACCAGTTGGCAGTAGCTGTGGGTAGCTGTCAGGGTAGAGTTATGGTGTGTTAACAGCATTCATGTTCTGCAGAAAGAGTTCTGAGATTGAGCCCCAGTTTCTACCACATTAGTACAAGGCTGAGGAGGGGCAGAACGTATTTCATGATGCCATGAAATCAAGAATAAAATCAGAATGTTCATTTTCATGGTATTATTTAACATTTTCTGAAAGTTCTAGCAAATACAACAATTGTTGGAAAGAAGAGGAAAATGTTACCATTATTTCTAATGATGCCGCTTAGCTTATGTTAAATCAGGACCATGTTAAGTGAAGATTACCATTACATTAGTTCATATAGCAGGGGGATGTCATGAAAACCAACATGCATGGTGCATCAGCCATGTAGGAGCAGGGAGAAGGTCACTGATAATGCGCAGGAGGAGGGAGCCCACCTTGTCCTTCCTCCTTTAGGCCTGCCCCCATGTGGGAAGAAAGCACCTCCAGCACCAATCTGGCCCCAAACTGTCTCTACTGGAGCATATTTCCAAGAATTATGGACTTACTAAGCATGAGGAATCCAAAAAATAAGGAGGTAATTTATTGTTATGGGAAGAACAAGTTCTAGCAAGCAGGAGTCCTGGATCCTGGCCCACCTTTGCTGGGTAGCCTTGAGAATATCAGTTGACTTTTGCGGTCATCATCTAGAACATAAGCAGTCTTTAGAAAAAAAAAAGAAAATCAATAACCCACCTTCTTTTCTACTATGTAATCACATCCTTTACTGGCAAAAATAAATGCACTTTCTAGTGAACTGGGCCCAGAAGCTGTTCATACCAAAGCTCATCACATTGTTATTATTATAATCACATTATCTTCGAGAAAGTAAATGTAGGATAACAATCTTGATCTCTGATTTTGCTAAATAAAGACTTTCATATAGTCTGTGCTAAAATGTGTTGAACTCTGAGTTATTATCTGAAGGGAGTTCTTATTTGGCAACCGGTTTAATCAACTGTTTCACAATTTGTCATATATCCATGCCAGTTAATTTGGGTGTCTGACAATAGGAAATTTACTTTTAAAGGCTGTGATCATTGTATGAGAGGCGTCACCCTTCCGACTCTTAAGTATCACGAATTTGAACAATAACGCCCCATCTGCCAATAAATGAGCAAACCAATAAATAAATAAATAAATATCCTTAGTTTTTCAGGAGCAAAGGAAAGAAATAAATCTTTCCCTCAGCAGCACCTCTCAATTACTCCATCATAATTGCGAGGTATTATTTTCACAATCACTTTTGAATGCGTCACATTTGGTAATTATTATATAACTTCCTTTCAAATGCACTCCTACACTTACTGCATGCATAAGGTGATTTTTAACACCACTCGTTCTGTTTCTTTAAGAATTTCCAAAGACACCCTTGAGAAGATTGGGAATAAAGGAAAGCTAAGGCATAATAGTATTTCTAGTTCACTTCGAATGAGACTTTATTGTGCTCGAGTCGATGCTCTCAATGTAAAGTGTGGTTAAGAACGCAGACTTGCAAAGTTCAGCTCTGTGCCTGCCTTTTCTCACTTGCCAAGTGATGGACACAGCATGTCTTTCACGCCGTCATTTTGAATAAGGTAATATATACAGCGTTTGGAATATATACAGCATTTGCCTCGCCCACAAATGCAAGCTGCTCATTTTAAGTGGGTGATCTCATTTCCTTCTCACAACAGCCCTAGAATGGAGCCATGAGCTTCTTCCTTTCACAGTTGAGGAAAGGTTAAAGGTTGAGGGACCACCAGAGGCTACCTAGGACTCAGGATAAGGAAGTGAACCCCCATTCCATGGTTCTTTGAGGCTTCACTTCTCTTCTATTCTAGCCATTGTGTGAGGGAGCAAGGGTCAGAGCAGAAATGTTAATGCCCCTTGTAACCTCAAATATGAGAACCCCATTTCTAGATTTCACCCCAGTCTTAAATTCCTTAAACTCTCCAAATTTCCTCAGAAGTCTTGTCTGGAAGTTGTTAATTTCACAATTCTCCTCTAAACTGATAATAAGGTTTTCAATTCTTCCATAGTTGGAAGCTCAAAAACAGAGAGAATCCCTTAGAGTAAGATAATAAAGACAATCATCTATATACAGCTTATGGGCAACAAATACCTTTTAGACCAAAAACACTTATATTTATAAGGTGACTTACATGTACATATATTTTACTGTTTAATTCCATGACCTAAATTTGGCAGGATGATGCAGCTTTTGGAAAGGGGTAAGACATTCAGGGAAAAAGAGAAAGCAATAAATATCTCACTCATTATTTATCACTTTGATCTCCTGGAGAAATAAAAAAGTCAAGTAACTGAGGGGTGCCTGGGTGGCTCAGTCATTAAGCATCTGCCTTCAGCTCAGGTCATGATCCCAGGGTCCTGGGATCAAACCCTGCATCAGGTTCCCTGCTCCTCGGGAAGCTGGCTTCTTCCTCTCCCACTCCCCCTGCTTGTGTTCCCTCTCTCGCTGTGTCTCTCTGTCAAATAAATAAATAAAATCTTCAAAAAAAAAAAAAAAAGTCAAGTAACTGAGCTGACATGTTCATGTTCTATGAGAATTTCAAGTATTTGTGAAAAGAAAATAAAGATTTTTTTTTTAAGATTTTATTTATTTATTTAATTTGCAGAGAGAAAGAGAGACACACACACACAGTGAGAGAGGGAACACAAGTAGGGGGAGTGGGAGAGGGAGAAACAGGCTTCCCACGGAGCAGGGAGCCTGATGCAGGGCTCAATCCCAGGACCCTGGGATCACGACCAGAGCCGAAGGCAGTCGCTTAACCAACTGAGCCACCCAGGTGCCCCAAAAGAAAACAAAGATCTTATAAAGATGTTGAGCGCATATATATTCTCAATATGAAATCAATATGACTCTTAAAGTGAAGGTCGATATTAATGGGAAAATGTGGCAAAGACCTAAACATGCTCTTGAGCTGAAGAATTTGGACCAGTATAAATGATTTGGAAGGAAGGAGAGTCATAGCCTGGGAGAGTAGGAGGAATAAAAGGTTTTGTCCTGCCCACTCCTTGTATCTGCCACCACTCAAAGCCAAAGGACTGCTTCTCTCACATCCCTCTTTAGATCCACCGAAGGGATAGGTGAGGGCAGAGCTCTGTGGCACAGCTCATGGAGTCCCCACCAAGATGGCTGCCTTTGCAGTGATACCACCTTGGCATGAGAGAAAGCAAATGCCCGGGTCTGTCAGGATGGAGACATTCATCTCTTGGCCTCTATTTCAGCATCACCATTGCTTGGGGCCTCTATTTACCTCTCTGAATCTCCCACATCTCAGTATCCTGTTTATCCTCTCTCCCTCACCTCAGTTCTACTCCAAAGAAGATGGGTCCCAGGTCACTAAAGATGACTATATCTTCTGCAGTTTGAACGTATATCCCTCTGCTCCACAGTTTATTTCATCACGTTATTGTGCTATAGATTGGAGAGAGCGCTGATCCAACAGGATTGACACAGGCTCACATCATTCGTGAAGATTTTCATGAATTTTCAGAATATAAGAAAGTAAATGAGGTTATGAGCTCAGGCTGTATTGATTTTGTATTGCTGTGTTCTGTTTTATTGTTTCCACTCTGTTTCATGGCCAAACAACCACACCTCGACCCTGTAACAGATTCTCTTGCCCAAACCATCTCCTTGATGGCAGTACGAGATACCACAATAAAGCCAAGTGTGCCAAAACCTCTCATCATGTAGAAAAATAGCTAGGCACAAACTCGTGAGTCAGGGGCATTTGTTACTTTGAAAGGCAATCCTTTCTTATCAGAGTCCCCCACATAAGCATTGTTTAAGAGTTACATTTGAAAACACTTCAGTGGAGGTAGAGGTCAAGTGTTTCACTTTCTGGAACCAAACCCAGTGCCCTGGCACATAAAGCTGTTCAAAGAATGGTGATCCCCCCCACCACCCAGCCTAAGTACATTCCAAAAGCTAATGGTTGAGCTGCTGCATGACTTTCAGAATGTTCCCATTCCATCAGTCCATCGTGACTTGTTTCCATCGTTTCTTCTGAGAAAGACTATGAAAGTTATGTGATTTTAAATGTTCAAATGAAAGTATTTACGCATGCATGATGGTCCCTCCCTCTCTCCTTTCCTTCCTGACTCTTGTTACCTTCTTTCTCTCATTCTTTATTCACATGTGATTTTGTTAACTTTCAATAAATGGAAAACTAATAATTCAGAAATATAATGTGTACCTAACCTCATTCTGGATTTGAAAATAAGAACTCCCACTTTTCTAAAAATGTTGCTTTTGATTGTCATTATAATTACACCAAATTTCACTGTGCTGGTGAAGACACTGCTAAAGTCATCATTTGGTACAGAAACACCAGGGATCCTTATCTGTTTTTTTAATAAATAGGCTCAACATTTTAACTTAGAAAAATTTTAAGTAAAAAATTTAAAAAGTGCTTTGGGAAACACACCGAAAGACAAAAGAGAGCTGGAATGACTTTGAAGCCTCCGTCAGCCCGTACAGAAGTGAACGGTTGATCCACAAGTCTGCTCACACTGACGCAGAGAGATCTGCAAAGACATCACTACGATGGCAGATTGCAAGTGATAGAATATAGTTACAAGAAAGAAGATTCACAGGGAAAAGCAAGAATATTTGGCTAGAGAGATTCAGGGAGCAGGTCAGGGGAGGGGAGAGGAAAAGATGCTGAGAAAAAAGTGAGAAAGTGTGAAAGCTATTTATTCCATATTCTATACACTACAAAGGTTGAGTGAAACCCGGCTAATAACAAATCCATGTACATGACATGTGGTTAATCATATTCTAAGAATGACATAAAGGATAGCCAGACACATATAAACAGGGAAAAAATAGATGGCAAGCCCTCCAGAAAGGAACTAGAACATGAAATGTGGAATGGAGAGGCCTGGGAGGTATCACTCAGGATGCGAAGGTTCGCACAGCCAGACCAGCCTGGCGAGAGTCCATTTTTCTCTGGCTCGACCCTCACTTACTGCATGGTGGAAATTTGAGCATGACTTCAAATACCTCCACCTTGGTTTTTGGGTCCTTCCAGCTAGTGCATCTGTCATACCTATTTCCGCCTGTTCCAGTGACTGTGATGCATCTGCTGCGGACGGGACCCAGATCTCCTGAAGGAGGTGGTCCCCCGGCTCCCATAGCATGCCGCCATGTCCACAACTCACGCCAACACTAAGGCTACATGTGGACAGTGTCTACATTGCCACGTGCCATGCCTGATACCTGGGCTACCACCCAGCGGTGCTGACTTCTGCTCATGCCAACTTAAAGCTCTTGTTCTGCTTTGTACTTGTTCTCTATTATACTGCTCCTCCTGAGATGAGGCGGAAGGCGTGAGACTTGGGCTACGGGACAGTCCGCATGATGGACACCACGCCATCCCCTTGCATGACGACCTCAAACAGACCCCAAACGTCACTTCTCCCTTCGTATAAACTCCTAGTCCTGGAGGGCCTCTGCACAGACCCTTCCAAATAAGTCTCCGAATAGTAATAACTATTGCGTTCTGACCTTTCGCCAGCACTGAGTTTCATATGAGTTTTCCTTAGGGAAACAATAATCCTTTGGGATGGAAATTATCCCCCCTTGACACATGAGGAAAGCTGAGGCTCAGAGAGGTGAGAGCCTTGCCCAGCACCTGTCAGCTGGTTTTATATTCGAGTCTTCTGTGCTCCAACAACGAAACTCTTAACAGCTGGACACAAGGCATTCCAGAGGTAAAGCCACACAGACAGCAGCTCCTGTGTACCCGAGGCAGGGCGCAGGGCCGTCCCTTGCCTGGCTTCAAAGCCACTACAGCCCTTTAAACGGAACACCCAAGGAAAGGGAATACCCGATCACACCGGATGGGAGAGTGAAAGACCGCAGGCTAGCAGCAACTTTGTATGAAATAGAGAGAAGTGGCATGTTTCAACTCTGGAAGTCCCAAAACTCTGAATTAGCACAATACACGCATACCTGTAATAGGGATTTGCAAACACTAATAGTGTAGGCACATGTCAAAAATTTTTTTTTAATATTTCTGTTTTATACGACAATTAGCTACAAAGAACATGGCCGTAGGAAATTAGATGTCATTGTTTGACGCTGCCTTATGGAGTGGAAACAGTGTAAATTTTAATTCCATGACCGAACGGTTCTAAGTAAGACAGTGGAGAATAATCATTCTACCTGATGTTTGGAAGGAACCTGACAAGGGTAGGCGTGTATCTGAGTTTGTAAGAAGCTGGAAATGAGAGTCAAAGCATGTGCAAACATTTGTCTTATATGTAGAGGGGAAAACAACTGGCCGTGCAGATTCCAGGTATAAGCTGGCATGGCTAAGACATGGAGAAAGTATAAAACTAATCTGTTGTGTCCCTTCCCTGAGTCTGCTTCACTTCCCATCCCCCAAGCCCATAACGTCCTCATTTACAAAGTTCTACGCTCAGGTGTAAAGCCCAAGACTAAAAATTACTTTAAGAAACATATCCCAGGGGCGCCTGGTTAGCTCAGTCAGTTTAAGTGTCCTAGTCTTGGTTTCAGCTCAGGTCATGATCTTAGGGTCCTGGAATCGAGCCCCGCATCAGGCTCCATGCTTAGCCACAGAGTCTGCTAAAGTTTCTCTCTCCCTCTCCCTCTGGGCCCCCCACCCCCTGCCCGGCTCACGTGCTCATTCTCTCTCTCTCTCTCTCTCAAATATATACATCAAAAAAAAAAAAAAAAAAAGAAAAGAAAAGAAAAGAAAGGCACATATCCTAATATGTGAAATTCCAACCACCATGAGAGATGTCTTGTACCCTCATTTTCACGCCTTGGGGACAATTCCCCAAGGTAGATAGTAGATACTCTTTCTTTATGAATATGCCAATGTTCCCCAATGAATAGATTAACTTAGTTTTGTCCTGATTAGCTTTATTTCTATCGTTTTCGCTTTACGTATTTTAAATCTATACACGTTTAGAATGATTGCATCTTCCTAAATGGATCGAGTCTTTTATTTTTTATAAAAGGGTGTTACTTTATAGGACTCGAATATATCTTTTTCTATCTTCTGACTTCCATTTTCAGCATCCTATTTTTAAGATGTTTCTTTTGTAAGTAGCATATGGTGGTTGTTTTTTTAATCTCCTTGGATAATCCTTATGCTTTCAGTGGAAGATAATAGTACCACTGTATTTTGTACCCCATGCTCCAGTCAGTGTTGGTGCCCCAAGCCCAAGGCCCACCTCTGACCTGAGATGCAGCTTTGGTGAGCAATCCTGAAGCATTCTGACGGTGTCTCACCTCAAGCACCCACTGTGCCTCCTATGTTCATTATGTTTCTTTGTGTGTGTGCCTTTCATCTATTTTTCTATATTTGAAGGCAGATATTTTCTACTGGCCTTACTTCCAGTACACTAATCTTTTTCTTGGCTGTATTTAATTTGTTGTTGAACCCATCTGTTTGTTTCTTAATTTAATTAGTTTCTTGATTTCTTATGTATTGTTAAGTTCTAGAATTCCCATGTGATTTTTAAAAAATATGTATTATAGTTGCCCGGGGAACTCCCTCGTCATTATTTTCTTGAACTTACTAGTTAGTTATTTAAAAGTCTGTGTTGAGTAACTCCACCATCTGGATCACCTGTAGGCTTGTGGCTACTTTTCCCCTCAGTTTTTCATTATTTCTTTTTTTTCCCCTAATTATGTTTGAGAAGTTTTTATTAAATGCAGGCAGTGTGTATGAAAAAAATTCAAGGCTCAGAGTGATGTTATTTTCTTCCAGAGATAATTTACTTTGCTTCTGGATGGCAGGTAGGTAGGGACAGTGTCTTTTAGTCCAATATGGAATTTAGCTATTTCCATCGTAAGGGCTGGCTAAATTCTGTTAACTTATAGTTCTTACATATAGTCCTTCAGGTGTCCAAAATGACTCCAAGTGATAGCTTGGGGTGTTTACCGGGACCCGCCACTCACAGAGGGCCTTGAATTCCAATTTTTTTTGTCTCCCCAAAGTTCTGCCCAGCTTCTCAACCTCTCAGCCTCAGGCTCTTGGAAATTGGCAAATTCCTGGAGAGAAATTGGGCTTACCTCCATATGCTTATTTTCTCTCCAGGGTCCTGATGCCCCAAACCCTGGCTTTCTTCTTCTTGCCCTGACTGTACCCTGATATTTACATATATTCTGGTACACTTACGTGTGTGTATACACACACGTACATATGTCTACACATGCACATATATGTATACATACGTGTGCATGTATATACACACATGTACACACATATGTATACATCATCTCCAACCTTTCCAGGTGTTCTAGGTGACAGGGTTTGTCCAATAAGTTAATCCATCACATAGTCAGAGATGGAATTGTCCATATCCATGGGTCAGCATTGTGGGGGACCCTTGGCATTTGTGTGTACTGGAGCCCTAAGTTTACCCAGGTCATCAAACTGAATCTGCCTCCAATGAACTGTGTAACCTTGGGCATATGATTTCACCTCTATGTGAGTTAGGTCTAAAATGACAGGTTTAACTACATAAGCTCTCAGATCGGCTCCAGCCATGCCATGCTATAATTCTGTTCTGCTCGTTCGCAGCAAGAACTACATTTAAAAAAGGAAATACAATGGGATTCAGAAGTCACTGGCTAGTAAAACTAAAAATAATTTGCTAACCTTGCATTTTAAAACTTCACAAGTGTTTCTTAGGATTTCCCATAAGAGGCTTTAAGAACTTCCTGTGAGATATTTCCTTTAGATCTTAGATAGTAAGGGAAACACCAGCCCACTATTAATCCATAGGTCTATTAGCAGTTTTGCATTCCTGGGATAAATACTTCTTGGTTCTATCTTTTTGCATATGTTATTTTGGTTTGACCATAACTTATTCAGGATTTTTTGTGTCAATGTTCACATGTGAGCCTGGCCTATAATTTCTCTATCTTATGCTATTCTTGTCGGTTTGCTTCATCAAGGTTATTTACCAGGCCCATAGAGGCAGGTGGGGACCTTTTTCTCTTGTTTTATTTTCTGGAACATTTGGATAAGACAGATGTTTTCACTTCCTTGACACTCTGATAAAACCGAGTGTGATGGTTTGAGGGGTAGATTTTCATTAATGCTTTAAATTCTTTGATGATATTAGAGTTTTCTACTAATTTTGCAGCCGACTCTGGCAATTTTTCCATTTCACCTAAATTTTAAGATCTATTGGCATAAAGGTTTTCAAGATATTCTCTTATGATTTATATCATAGTCATGACTCTCCTGCATTTCTAATATTATTTATTTGTTTCTTTTCTCTTTTTCCTGAGCAATATAACCAGCATTTTTTTTTTCAATATCTCTAAAGAACTGGATTTAATTTTGTTGCTCCTCTCTATTGTATAGTTTGTTCCTGTATCTTTTTTTTTTCTGTTTATTTATTCCATTTCCTTGGATTTACATTTTGAACTGAAATCTTAGATCATTTGTTTATAACCTTTCTTAATTTCTAATGTAAGTCTGTATTAAAATGAGTCATGAAATCATGACAGAAAATAGCATATTCAAATGAATCAATTGGCAAAAGCTTAATAAAGGAATTATTTTGAAGTTGTGGAGAGAGTTAACAAGTCTATTTCATGTAATGAAGTCTAAATATCAGATCTGTCTATCCTACAATTGTGTGCCATTGAGAAGCTTTAAATCCACTTCCCCATTCTCATTCTGTCAGGTTCTTCTGATCTCATATCTTAGTTCTAACTTGTTTTTAACTGCCTTGCCACTCTTTTAGTTATAATCATTGCAGTTTTGCTTTTATAGACATTTTATTTAGATTTACTTATTTGTTTCCTCATGATTTCATTCTCCTTCTGGGTCTTTCTGGGTTCATTTTCCTACTTTCTAAAGTCCAGCCTTTATTTAGTATTGCTTTCAATGAGGGTTTGTGAGTGGTAAACAGAGTCATTTATTACACTAGTATTATTTTGTCATTTTGATGATAACTTATGTTGATTATTCAGCATGGAGCTTGCTCATTATGTTTTTGGTACATGTGGAATCTCTCACTACTGTGGTGCAGGCATACAATTTCAAGTTTTCATGAGTAACTTTCTTCTCTTACAGAGCAAACTCTTTTGCCACTTCACCCGACCAGGGAATGGAGATTTTCTAGATGCTGAGGTCAGGTATGACTTTGACACTGGAAGCTTTATATGTAGAGCACTGTTCTTGTTTCCTTGTCTGGTTGGGCTGTAGCCCATCTCCTGCCCTTCATAGATATTAAAACTCCACCTGTCCACCCCAAGATCTTCTATTCATTCTGAAAAATCTGTAGGCTGCTCCAGGATTATTTTGTTTACAACTCATGCTTCATGTCTCTTTTCATTTTTATGACCTCCCTTTTCCACTCAATGTCTTGCATGTTCATCATATTCACTGCTATATAGTATTTCATTGTACAAATATGCCACATTTTATTTCTCTGTGCTCCTGTTCATGGACAAGTTGGCTCTTTCAAAGCTAAAGTATGTCCTCCTTGGACATGCTGTCTGTGTACCTACATGACAGTGTCTCTAGAATATATTCTAAGAAGTGAAATTTCTGGGTCATAAGGTGTGTACATCTTCACCCCAGCTAGATTTCGCCATCATGTTTTTCAAAGTGGTTGTAGTAATTGACAATCCCACCAGCAGTATGTGAGAGTGTCTGTGGTCCCACATTCTCGCCAATAGTTTGCATCCTTAGTCTTTTTGTCTTTTTGCCAATCTGACAGGTGTGAAATCTGTGGCTGATTTGCATTTATCCTGATTACTGATGAGGTTGAGCATCTTTTCATGTGTTTCTTTACTCCTTTATTTCTTTTTTTGAGAGAGTGAGAGAGAGAGAGAGAGAGAGAGAGTGAGGGAAGGAGCAGAGGGAGAGGGAGAGAGAGAATCCCAAGCAGACTTCCCACTGAGCACGGAGCCCCACACGGGCTCGATCTCATGACCCTGAGATCATGACCTGAACTGAAATCAAGAGTCAGATGCTTAACCAACTGAGCCACCCAGGTGCCCCTACTCCTTCATTTCTTTACTCATTTTTCTATTTAAAAACTTTTCTTCTTATTGATTTATAAATATCAGGTATTCTGGAGGCTAATCTACATGGTTATGCAAGTTAGAAATATCTTCTCCAGTCTCTGGGTTGTCTTCGCAAATTTTCTTTTCTTTTCTTTTTTGACTTTTGATGAAAATAAAATTTTAATATTAATGATGTTAAAATTGTCCATCTTTTCCTTCATGTCTTCCGTTATTTGAAAATGGATCAAGAATTTTTTTCCTACCCCAACTTCAGAAAACATTATCCTGTATTTTCTTCCAAACGTTTAAATTTTTACATTTCATTTTTAACTCCATCTTTGTGTTTGGCATGAGGAAGGAATTCAATATTATATATTACTTTATGGGTTATCATCCTACTCTGTCTTGGTAAGAACTGGGATCGATTTTTGTGAATGGTCCATTGAGGAAAAACGAGCCAGTGTTGAGCAACCTTCAGTAATTTGTTATAAACAGCAAGATTTGGAACAAAGTCTTTTTAAGGATTATTTTTAAACTACCAAAGTTTAGCTCTTCTACTGAGCCTTTGTCTGAAATCCTCTCTGTAAGACAAACAGTTAAGTGGCTCTTCTCTCTGCAACCTAACACTGAATTTTTCTACTTTAGCAAGTATTTCTTTTTACTGGGATGTCTACGTGCCCACCTATTTCCCCCATTAAACTGCGGCATCTTCAGGTGGAGGGCAGCACCTTCTGATCTTTGCATCCCTGGTGCCTGACATGTAATAGGCACTAAACGTTTGGCAGATTAATGAATTAATGAGCATATCTGGAGCACTCAGAGGGGAGCTTGGAAGAGCCCCAGCCACTTGCTTAATGCTGGATGGAATCCTGTATAAATTCTTTACTCTTCTCATTCCTGCATCTAAAAATCAGGGAAGAGAAAGATATTCTAAACTGTGCAATAATTAGTTCTCGAAGTGTCTTGTCCTAGGCTTTTGTGAATTAATTTGGGAAGAAGCACAATGCCCCATTTACTTTCATTTTTCTTTTAAAGAGAGGCAGAGAAACATCATGCATACAAAAAGCTGCATTAGGCAGAATCCAGCTCCAAGTGGTTAAAGAGTTACAATCCAATCCTGTGCACATGATTCTAATCTCTTTTCATTTGTTTTATCCCAATGATTAGTTATTTCATACCGCACATTTTTTTTACCTGCCTTAACACATTTGAACTCTGTAAAATTCTCCTTTGCACATGAGTTAGTGTGAAATTTATTACCATATTCTTCCCACTTATTAAAAGGGATGTACTCCACAAATATGACTGCAGTGCAAATTTATTATTTACATCCCGAGCCTTAGCCTTCATAACTACTTAATATGGATAAGGTGTTTAGTTTTCCAATGGAGTCCAGCTGCATCACTGGAATCAAACTTGTAATTGCCTCTTTGGGATTTAAAACCGTTATAGTTGTGCTTTTATGTTCTCTTTTGTTTTGCTTGAATCACTTTCTCAGGTCTATGAAGTACAGCTGGTACAATAAAAGTTTGATCAATGCATAACCAATGCAGTGTATATTTCTTCCAGAAATACAAAACCCAGGTGAAAAATGTTAATCTATGAAAATTATCTTTGTCAGCTACTTATTCTTGGAGCTTAAATGGGTTTCAGTCTCAAGGTAAGGACTGAACTTGGATTTCTGTGTGAAAGTTTTCTGGCTTTGCCAAGGTTATTTGTGGAGGTGTTTGTTAGGGGCTGTAGGATGTAGGCTTTCTGTTACCAAAATCAGACTTTTTCTTGTCTATAAAATAATCTATGTTTAGATTGGCTAAATAATGTTCACTTGTCTTAAGTACTCTCTTGATTAGAAAATGGGGACAATGAAATATTTTTTTCTTTGTCAGGGGGCAAATAGCACATAGTCAAATTTTTAAAAATATAAACATTGTATTTATAAAGAAATACCTTTCAAAACCCTCACAATTTAAAACTGAGTAGTAGCGTAGCTTTTTTTTTTTTTTTTTTTTGGAGACAAAGAACTGAGTCTAGCCAGTTTCACTTGAAGGTAATATGATTTCAAAATGGTGTGATTGTCTCTAATTTCTAAGTGGAATCGGGGTTAATCATAGACAGATGTTCACCATTAACTCTAAATTTCTTTGTTCTTGTCCATTAAAATTAGCTATATTTTGAAGGCAACACAAAGCTGCGTCCATGGCTCCTCCTCCAAGAAAAAACCCTATATACCGATATGAAAAATATGACGGTGATAACCGTTGCCTTCAGAGCTCTGGTTCTATCACTTCTACCACCTGGGAGCAACCTGACTGTAACACAGATGTGTCTGTCTTATCCGTCCCCAGGTCTTCCTGTCTGTGCATGTTCTCCCGTGCAGGGCACATGGACGGGTCTACTCGGATTCTTGGCTCTTCCTCTTTATCCTAAATCAGATCCTTGGAAAGAATTGATGTTAGTCATTTACTTAATAGTGTAAACTAAAGCCATTCTTCTATCTTTTCCTTGACATAATAAGTCTAGAAGCTATTATTGTGGAATGAATTGAACTGCTTCATCCCTAGATATATACATTTAAGCAGGTGCTCAGGACAGCAGGGAGAGAGACACCATCCCAGTTTCCATAACATTTAGGCAACCATGAGGTCTGCCTGCTGGCAGGGTCGGGACTAGGGAGAGGAGAGTGAGGCACTTGCCTGGGGCGTGAAATTTATGGGGACACACACACACACAAAACTCAATAATCAAGATAAATATTTTGCGGCAAAACGTAAAAAATAAGTTTTGGTAGTTTGTTCACCTCAGCTAATCATACACACTTTAACATTGATCCTGAGGTGGATAATTCACCCTTGGCCTGGCCCTGCTTGGTAGTCCTATTCCAAACATATTTTAGAAACTACTTCTTCCCAGTGTGTGCCTAGTGCCTCTGACATCAGGGACAGTCTGAACTAGGCTCTTCCCATGGAGGGTAGATAACCAGCTCATCATATGGACTCTGAGAGAAGTGTTCATTGTCACGGCATGCCAGGCCAAAAACCGAATGCTCAATAAATATCTTGAAGTAGGACTGAATGAATGAATTCATGAGTCAAGAGATGTTTGGTATTATTAGTGCCTAGATGAAAAGGAGACTTTTTAATGGGCTTCCTAAATGAGGGCTGCTTCCAGTTGGGTCGGCTACATCTTTGGAAAGCAACTTAAGTAACAATAAACCTTAATACAAAAATCTTCTGCTTTAAGTCACTGTAATATAAGTTAGACATGTAAGCTGGTAGCATAAATACAATAAAAAAAATGATCTTCAATTTCTTAAACAAGGCAAATGTCATAAAGGAGTTATTTTTAGTAATCATATTGCTATTTAATTTTGGGATGACCTAGGGTAATTTTACTTCTTGGAGAAAAAAGGCACTTTTTTGATAGAAAACTAAATTGTAGACCTACTAATTTTTATACCTATGGAATGACAAGAGCTTAGCTTCAAGACCCTTTATTCAACCAAGATTAGATCCATTTTCCATCTGCCTTGAAAAATATGTCAAATCTTATTGTATTGAATATTAAGGAAGCAATGTCTGTGTTACTTAATTAGTTCACTAGATAGAGCACAGAAATATTTATATTATAGGTAGTCAATCAAGTCCTATAGAGATATTATAGAAATAATAAAGGGTATCAGACGATTTAAAATGGTGGAAAACCCAAGAATCACTAACATAAGCATTTGCTTAAACTACCAAGGTTGGTATATTTAAATGTACAGAGGTCTGGCGCTCTTAGAATTCAGTTTAAATAAAACAGCTAAAACACATGATGAAGACTTGGTTCAGGAAGAGCTGGGGATTTATATCACTTCCTTTGCTTACCTGTGCCTAGAGCTCTCATCCACCGCTCCCCACCCTGCTGGAGTTTGACCAAATCATTCCCTCTTAGAAAGAGGCAGGCTTCTTTTATTTTATCTGTGGTTCAGTCTAGCACATTCAAGTTTATTGAGCAATGTCATCGGTCCTAGCAGGGCAGAGAGGAGTATGGAGGGAGGACCAGGCAGAGGGGCTGAGGCAGGTAAAGATGGGGAAAGCATTTCCAGGTAAGACATGGGCGTGGGGTGTGGTGTTTGAATGTTCGGGGTCTGGCTGGAATCAAAGAAATGCATGGGGACTAGAGTGGGCTGAAAAAGCAGGAGGGCACCATCATGTGAGGTCTTAAGTTTTCATGTTCTTCTGAAAAGTATGGGGCTATTGAAAGATTTCAAACACACCTTCCGATTTGCAATTTGGAAGGCTCCCTTGGGTCAGGAGCTCAGACTGCGTAGCGGGGTGAGGGGAGGGGAAGCCAAGAGACTGCTGCTAGTAAGGTGAAGGTCACAATAATTTGGATGACAGCTGAGAGGGACCTGAACTAAAACAGAGGCTGTGGGGACAGAAAAGAGGGCGCGGAGCACATTTTGGTTTAGAGTAGGTGTATATTTTTACTAAAAATACCTTTTGCTGATGGCAAGCTCCAAAGGAAGCAAGCTAAACAAGAGATGGCAAATGACTGACTTGACGTTTGTTAAACTCTGGGAAATTTCACTATGTTCAAGCAATCCGTTTCAGATAAATTGAGGTTTGGATCATTCTTAGTCATAGCATAGGTGTGTGCTGTCTAGGTAGTCAGGCCCAGGGAAGAAGCACATTGGTAATTGTTCCCTTACAGTGAGGCTTTGTCTGTGCTCTGGCTACCCACACAAAACCTTGTCCTGCTGTCAGGCCCACAACCTATTCCACTGGATAAAAATAATAATAATTTTTAAAAATTAAAAAAAAAATTTTAATTAAAAAAAATCTTTTCCGACAGATATGTTCACAAGTCCTATCTATTTCACACAGATTTATTTATTTAGGTTTGGAAAAGCATTACTTTGTGGGATGTAGTGATAATTACACTAAAATGCTTTCACACCCAAATATATTGCCAGTCCCATTCTGTGGGTGCCTTACATGATGGTGAAGGTTTCCAGCCTGTTGTTGTTTCAATCACCTCAAAAACATCAAGGATCCTGCCCCTCCACGGGCAAGCAAAGAGAAATCTTTCATTTTTCATTCATTCCTTTAACAAGCGTCCATTGGGATGGTCCTAGCTGCTGGAGGAGTTGCTGAAGCACTCGCAAGGATTCACTGGTGGATGGCCCCTTTCTTCCCTATACTCCCACCTCCCTCAAAATACAATGGTCCTTAGTGGAGGGAACATTCTTTGATAATGGACATACACTCTTCCTGTCCCAAAGAGCAGCCACACTGTGTTTATAAAACTTACCCCTGCATCAGGCACAATTGCCACTGTTGCATGAAATGCTTATCTCAACTCTGGGAGGAAGATCTTAGATCCTTGCACATGTGTCAGATGGGCCAGCAGGCAATCTGCACGCATGTGTGTGTGCACATATAGCATTGAGCCCCTTAGCTCAGGTACCTGCATCACATCCTTTGGCTTAGGTCTGATTTCAGTGACAGCTCATCCGATTTCAGACTCACCTACCCTCAGTGACACCATGTGTCTCCACCTTCCGCCCCAGGGCCTTCTCCCCTCTGTGGGAAAGTGCATCCCCTTCAGAGGCACCCTCGACCCACATGAGATGGGAGCCAGTGGATAAATGACCTAGCTTCCTGTCCCTGGAGACCCTTCTGAGGAAGCCTCACTGGAATTGAGATGGCCCTCATCAACCCTTCCATAACATACCCTTACATTGGCTTTCCTAGTTCCTGCCACACTCACCTTTGACCCCTACTCCTGCTTGCTGTGATCCACACTTCCCAAATAAGCTGCTGTACCCAAGTCCTTACCTCTGGCTTTGTTTGGAGGAATTCCAACTAAAACAAAAGCTATGTCTAGCTCATAGCAGGTCCTCAACAAATGCAAAACTCTTGACCCCTTCTTCTTCCCATTGTGAACATGCGAACTCTGAGGCTCAGGGGCACTGAGTAACTTGCCCAAGACCACACAGCCTGAAATGACAGAGAATTCAAATCGAACCTTCTTCCTGGTGGTTTCTATTTCAAAACCTGGCTTTTGCTCTGTCCTGAGTAAACCAATGAGGACCCCTAGTGGCGTGAATAAGATGGACATAAAGGAACCGAAGGCAGTGGCTCTAAACTGTCCAACACCATCCAGGAAAGAGGTGTGAGATCCAGGTCTGCACCCTGATCCCTGGAAGAAGTCCAGCTATCAAGTTACAAACAAACAGGCTCCAAGCAAGGCTCCATCGAGGGTAGCTCCACAACCATGGGAGCTGTCCCCAAAGTGAACCTTTCTCTTTCTTGTAGATGAAAGATGAGCATCTTATTCCTGGGTTTCCAAGGGAGGTTTCTTTCTCTAGATCTTAAACCTCCCTTTCCTGGTTTGGATTAGTTCTAAGTTTTCCTGTCTCCCTAATTGCTTTATTTGTCTATCTCTAAAGCGAGGGAGACTCCTGCCCCCAGACTGAGCACCAGCGGAAGGGAGGTTGGGGGAGGGGGACAAGGTCTACATCAAAACTGGGGTCAGATTATAAGGCTTTAGCTGAGGACCCACATTTCACTGTATTGGAACATCCTGTCCCCAGGTTGGGCACAGACGTCCCTGCCCCCCATACTGCAGCCCATATGAGAAACAGCTCTCTTCCCCACTCTTTTCAGAAACCCTTGTAGCCCACAGGCATTCACTGCAGAGGTGTTTGGTGAGTATCCTCATGATGCCCCCCTGAAGTCAACCATTCTGCTCCTAATGCACCACCCACATCCTATTATAACAAGGTCTCTTTATCGTGCATGCTCTGTGGCCAACCGTGTCACACACTGCTTTCTGGGAAGCTTGGGTACATGGAGCCATTGTTCTGAGCAGACTCCATCGAGAGCTATGGGGGGGTTGCTCAGTGGCGAGGAAGCAGATGGAGCAGATGGAGACAGTGGCAGAGCATAAACCCAAGAGTAGACATCATGGGTGGACCAGCCTGGCACAGGGTGAGGGAGTAAGAAGGAAGCAGAATTTGGCTTTACTAGTCTTTACTAGTCTTTTTATCCCAGCTGCAGAAGCCACCCTTTTCTCTTTTACCAGCTCCCCACGTAAGGTATGGCCCACGTGTCAGGAGTCCCCGCTCTCTGTAAATGCAGGGCAGTCTTGCCACATCCTCCCTCCCCTAAGGACTGCTGCTTATAAGCAAGATTGCTTACAGACAGATAACTTGGGGGAAGTGTAAAACAAAATAAGCTAAGTGCAAAGGGCAGATATGAAACAGATTTTTTTCAGGGCTCCAACTGTGGTAGATATTATAAGCAGAACAGATTTCATATGGAAGACATTGACAGGGAATAAACATAGCGCCCAAAGCTAGTGTTTTCAAGGATTTGCTTCTTTGAATGTAAGCGTTTTTTTTTTTTTTTTAAAGCCAACGCACATTCTTATTAAACAATAGGCAGCAAAATCTCTCCCCCAAAATGGCAAAGGCAGATCAAACCTAGGTATGGGTTACCTGTATTTGCAAGACCTGCTTCAAAAATCCCATTTCAATTTGCTCTGAAAGCATGTGCTGTCCTAGCCTTCTAATCTATGTTGAAAACTCAAAGGTTAAAGAGCCTTGGCTGAATTTGTCTTAAGATATATCCTTTGTTCTGATTCAATCATTTATTTGAATTTAATATTTTAAAGAACTTTTCAAACAGACTTCACAAAGCCCTGTTACCATCAGGTCCATATTTATTATTTAATATTTAACTGGGGAGATTTGTCAAAACCCTTAAGAATTAATGGTTGCAAACTTGTGGAGTGAAAAAGGTTTGTGGAGGAAACCATTTGCTGACAACAGGGGGACCCTGCCCCATAGGCTGGGTCACCACCACCATGCCAGTACACACTTAGGGGGTCTAGTGACATGTGAGCCCATCTCCCCCAGAAAAGGCAAGAAGTGCCATTGCCTTTAAATAAATGTTCTAATGTGCTTGACTTCTGAACTCAGCTTGCGCCATAAGCCAAGGTAGGAGGAAGAGCAAAGCAACTTGAATGGAAGTCGTAAACAAACTCTTAACTTCTGGCCTTTTACAGACCCTCTGGAGAGAGTCCCAGGCATCCAGTGCAATCAACCTCACTGGAATGTACCTCTGCCTCAAGGATCTTAGGACTTGGGGGGAAGTGGTTTTTGATCTTCAAGATCCACGGGTGGTGTCTATATTTTTATGGTGCCAAATGTCCAGAAGAAAATCTAAAGCCTGAATATTTATATATAGGTGAATGGGTCACATCACGGAGATGACAGATCATGGTAATTCCTGAATTGTTCACTCCGACAGTACTGTGTCCTGTAGACCGACAAGGCTGTTGGGTGGAAATTGTCATAGCTCTCAACAGCCTTTACAGTCATTCAATAATTTTTTAATGGCCTCAACTATGCAAGGTCCCTGAACATAAAAAGAGGTGAAGATCTGTTAGCTGCAAGCCAAGAATGTCATAGGATATATGCCGGACATGATGCTGACTGGGTCGAGACTGGGAATACCCAGGCTGAAATTTCTGGCTGTGGAAGATGTACTTTCCTAAGAGGAAGGTGAGTCACCAGCCTCACCTCACAAACACCTCAGACCAACAAGAGTAGGGGTAAAGGGTGGGCCATGGGAGCAAATCTCAATTTTGTGAATGATGCCAGAAAATAGTGCAGTTTATGGGCTCTCTGCCTCTCTCTTAAATTATACTTGGCCAGTTGGAGTGCAAAGCCAATCTGGAGTAGCTTAAATGACACCAGTAGAGACCATGGCGACCTACAAGGCTGTCTCGCTCTCTAATCTGGAATAGCCAGCTTCTCCCCATGAGAACGAGTGACACAGAGTCAGCAGGGTGACAAGGAAGCCCCTGCCAGGGGCTCCCAGAAAGTGGGAATGGGATAATAGGTGTCATCCCTATCCCGTTGCCTGGGCTGAGTAGGGTTGGCCAGACACTAAGGGCCACCAAGAAGAAAGCCATGGGCTCCAGATCTCAAAATTCCTTCCAGCTATATTTCCTTCTGTCTCGTCTCAAGCATCTGGAACCTCTACCTGCCAAAATAAGAGCCCTCCCAAACATGAGCTGTTGTCATTTCTTCTTGTCTGGAGCTAAAATACCTGTGAACAGAGATCTATAAAACTGCCAACGAAGCCATCATGATACTTTAAAATAAACAAGCGTCTATGTCTGCTCCTACCCTCAAAGGTGAACATTCACCAGGCAGATAAAAAGATTCACTTGACCAAAAGAAGCAGCTGAGTCAAATTCCCAAAGTAATACAAATTGATGACAAGAAACTTGTACATTCGAAGTTGCCTATTTGGCTTCTATGACAATATATACTGTGGTAAAGTCAGTATATTGCAGAGTTGCATCTCTACAAGGGAAAAATCCACTGCCAGGAAGAGGATGCTTTCAGATAAGACCAGGATTTTCAAACGCAAAAGTGCAAGTACAGTGGTGAACAGCAGAATAGGGAGTGCAGAAAACGGAATCCCTGAATTGGGAGACCAGCCTCAGAGCTTCGCCCAGAACTCAGTGGGAGAGGACACACATAGAACAAATGATAAGCAGAGAGAGATTAGTGACAGGGATGGTAGATCCACAAGACGATGGGAAGAACACAAGAAAACAGAAATACACGGGAGAATGAATTGTCTGAGAAATAACAACAGAAAGATTCGTGTGATGAAAAAATGCTAGATGAAGCTAGATTTAATGGGTCCATTCCACCAGGTAAGGAAGAAAGGCACACACACACACACACAGACACACACACACAGACAAATTCTAGTTATGGTTTTCTATTTGAAAGACAAAGAAAAAAATCTCTATATATTCAGGCATGAGTAATTTTTTTGAAAATGGTATTCCAGGAAGAAAAAAAACAGATCAAAACTCAAAAGCCACAAACTAATTGGGAGGAATATGCAAAGAAATTTGAAGAAAAACTTCAAAACAAATCCTGTGCCATTTATGTTTGAAGACAAGATAAAGATTTTTTTCTGATAGGCAAAAGCTAAAAATGTTGATCACCCTTTCTGAAAAGTATTTCAGAAATACTTTATACAGAAAAAAGTATTTCAGTTCATTGAGAAAGGTATCAAAACAAAGAATTTAAATATATGTCAAATGTTGTTTAAAAGAAATGGCAGTGAGCAACGAAAGCAGTAAAGTCCAAACTTACTGGCTAAACAATTGCTAATATGAATCTAAACAATGCAAGTGTGGAACATAATTCTGGAAAGAAGAGCTACAAATTGTATTTCAAGAAATGGATCTAAAAACCCCCAATTATTTAAAAATCAACTGAGAATTGGAGGTGGGAAGAGATAATAAAAGCAAAAGTATCTACTCTCACAGGAAAGTGGAGGTGGGGAAATTAGCAGAAACTGATTAAATCCTAATGCTGATAAAGATTGATTCAAATATTTTCCCTTTTTTTTATTGTTATGAAAGATAATGAGTACTAGAGAACAATAAGTGTAGAACAAACCACTACTGGAAAGAAATGTAAGCAACAAAGATAACAAAGGAAAAGGGAGGCTCACAAACATAAAATAGGATGACATATAAATGTAAAAAAGACTGAACTGAAAACAATTCAGAATGTCCCATAACATAAGACTAGTTGAATAAATTGTGGAATCTCCATTCCCACTACTGAATACTCTGCAGCCATAAAAATGAGGTCGTGCATTTTGAAAAAATGACACCAATGAGTGACAAACATGCATGCGCATGTTTGCGGGCGCGCGTGCACACACACACACACACACACACCCCAAAACAGCAGGGAGAGGTTGACTGCACTTTTGCGAAATACCAGGTGATTCTCAAAGTATTTATCTAACCAATCAGAAGGAGCCTTAACCCACTGATCCCGCTGCAGCATCCGTGCAAACCCCGGGAACCCCAGGGACCGTAGAGAAGTACGAACGTACATGGACACTCACAGTTCTAGACGTAGCTGCAGATAGAAGTCTGGAAGGGTGTAATCCTAAATGTTTATGGTGGTCATCTTTGGCTAGCAAGATTAAGGGTGATTTTCATTTTTCTTTATGCTAAAACATGAACATAAAAGAATGTGTTTGAAAAGGGCATAGATTTTAATTTTTTTTAAAGATTTTATTTATTTATTTGACAGAGAGAGACACAGCGATAGAGGGAACACAAGCAGGGGGAGTGGGAGAGGGAGAAGCAGGCTTCCCGCCGAGCAGGGAGCCGGACGCGGGGCTCGATCCCAGGACTCTGGGATCATGACCTGAGCCGAAGGCAGACGCTTAACGACTGAGCCACCCAGGCGCCCCGAAAAGGGCATAGATTTTAAATTGCTTTTCCTGGAAACCTAAGGCATTTCTTTTTATAAGCAGCAGAACATGTTTTCAGAAGAGGTGGCTACAGCGGGGAGGTACAGAAGACAGTTTCTTGCGATAAGCCAGTTGGTCATTTTAGGACATGAAGTTCTCAACCTCAGCTCATTAGCATCATCTTTAACTACAGCTGATTGCCAAGAAATGGTGAGACCAAAAACAAAAACAAAACGCAATCGTTTCCTATTCAAAACATGGGCTAGAAAAAGTAATCTGTGGAAAATCTCTTCTTCTGGAAAAATATGACTCAAATACATTACACATCTAATATACGACATGGGGTTTCTAATTTAATTTTCTGAAGAAAACATGTTTACATTTTTTTCCATTTCACCTTCATAAAGCATTGATTAATAATTTATTTTTTTTCTTTCAGATGGAATTTTGAAGGTTCAGTGCTCCAGATTTTGAACCATACCCTTTTGTATTCTTAAAATCTGCATCGCTATTTACTTTTATCAGTCTAATTATGATCTAAGATTGTTAGTGCTCTCAGCCTCTCATATTAAATAAGTAATCAGCCCAGCTCTTCCCCTCTGGGTCCCATAGAGCACAGCCATATGCCCTGCAGAGTAGAAGGGTAGGAATTCTCCCACACACATAAACCCACAGAAGGGCCTCACGGGCCTTTCCCAAGGCTGTTCCAAGATCAGCAGGTTGGAGGATTCTGATGAAGAATTGTTAATCATATAGCACAAGCCATGGAACATTCAAAAGATGTTTATTTTGCTTTATCTTTGAGAAAATAATCTCCAAATTGTGTTCACATCAAGACAGAAGGTAAGAGAACTGAGCCGCGCTAGGGAAGATGGGGGCTGTCATAAGCACGGGAAACACTTTTGGATCCACCAGTCAATCAACAAGCATCTATTGTACACATGTGATTTGGGCAACACTGTCCTTGCTAACAGGGTATAGACAAAGAAATAAATTGTTTATAGTTTATTAACATACACTGAAATATCATAAGAAGGAAAAGGTGTTTCAGAGAGAGGATGAGTTTAGTCATGTTTCAAAACTTAAAAGTATGTGTCTTTTGATCCAGCAATCTTTTTCTAGGTATCATCCTACAGATCTACCTCCACACAGGTGAAATCCTGTACATACAAGGATATTAATTGCAACATTATTTGTAGTAGCAGAAAAATGGGGAAAAATGGAATGTCTACCAATTGGCAGCTAATATAAAAACAATTACTGTGCTCTCATACAATGGAAAACACACAGGCTTAAAAAGTGTGACATAGCTTGTATGTACCAGTATGTGAAGAGTAAGATGCAGAAGAGTATTATGGTATGCTATCATTCATTTGTATTTGGGAAAATACACACATGTGCCTATGTGCGTGTACATGCTATCTCTATATCTCTGGGAGGATGCACAGGGTTAGTTGTTGCCACTGGGGAGGGGATCAAGGAAGGAGACTCATTTTCTTATTAATTTGCTTGTGTAGTCTTAAAAGTATATACCATGGACGTGTGGCTGACAGTCCAATTTTTCAAAAAATCCAAAAGTAAAGAATTTTTATAAATAATAAAAAATCAAGAACTAAAGTCACATAGAGAGCAGGTGGAAGGTGAGGAATGGGCACTGTGCCGCCTGACTGCGAAGCCCTGGCACCCACAGTGTGGGTGATAAACCCATCACTCTGTTTTTACCCATGAAGAAACGGACGCTGTGGGGTAAGATGGCTTGCCCCAGATCCCCAAACCTCCAGTGGCTGAGCTAGGGACTGCCAGTTGCCTAGCTGTAATGATAGCAGCTTCCTCTTTATTGCTTACACGTCAAATCCCACACGGAGAAGGCACAGTAGAGAGGAACGAGCATGGGGAATTAAAGTAGAAATATCCTGTTGAGAAAGAGAAGGACATGAAGGGACATTGAACACGTGAGGATATCAATCTTAACCACCATGGCTCCTTTCATCTCCTAATCACTGAATATCACTTGGCACCTACCCAACAAAAAGGCAAAACTCTACATGAGTAACAGTTATTGTTACCTTAACTAGACTTGAGGTCCCTGAAGCCTATAGCCATCCATCCATCCATCCATTCATTCATTCGGCACATACTTCTTGAATGTTCTATCCGGGTATAAAGCTAGGAACACAGAGGTAAATCAGACATAGCCTCTTATCCTCCAAGAATTCACAGTCTAATTGAGAGAGACCATTTCCATGCATCACTTAATATGTCTCTCCCCCACAGTGGGTAGCTGGTAACATAGTAGGTCTCCAATAAGAATTTATGAAATAAATCTGAGGGCTCATCGCTCCTAGACATGTGGAAGACAGTTTCCTCCCTTACCAGCTCCTCTTCACCCCCCTCTTGCCGAGCCCCCTCCCCGATACTGTTCCTCAATGCACCCCTAAGCCTGAATGATAAAACTTTTCATTCAAGGGCGCGGAAAGCAAGATGATCATTTTGGCTTAAATCAACAACGATAACAACAAAATTCTTGAAAACGTTGGATCGCAAGCTATAGCGTTTCAGCAAAGAAATGTGATTCCCTCTCTATATTCTCATTTTATTTATAAGTGTTTTGCTGCAAAGTGGGTGAACTGCCGAGCTCCGTGTCACAGCCTGCAGCACAGCAAACGGGCTTCTTCTGAAGCTCATAATGTGATAATTAAATTGCTAACAGGCACCTTAGTGATGGCATTTGCTGAAGATGTGAAAGCCCTCTCACAATTGCACTTTCTGGAAGGGGACTCGTCAGTACAGGCACAGTGATCAACTCGGGGTGTCTTTTTCATATACATATATTTTTTCTTCCATGAGTACATTAAATTTTTATGTGGAGTGAAATGGGACAGGACTTGTTTCCCTTCCACGGCACAATGATTTATTACCCAAAAAAGACCGCAGAACTAATTAGCAGAGTAATTAATTAATATAAATTTGCATATTTGCATTTGCAATTAGTGCAGCCGACTGATTAGTCTGAAAATGAGAAGTTTGACTCATTAGATGTTAGTGTCTGCTGGACCAGAAAGCGGCTGCCAGATGAGGCGGAAAAGGGTGGAATAAGCATGTGTGTTTCTTTTGTTAGAAGAATGGAGAATATGCTCAGATATCTGGGGCCAGACATCAGGGCTTGCAATTTGAAAAAAAAATAAATTATTTGCTTCCATTTCTGCTACTCAATGTTCCTTGCCCTTTTGCCTACAGCAAGTTATTCCAACCAACCCTGGAAGCCAGAGTGCCCCTCAGACTGGGCTCCTTCTATTCCCCAAAGGCAGAGGGGTCTCTGTTGTTTGTGGGCGAGCAGGAAATCTGTCCTGGTTTGATGTCCCAGGAATTTGACTCCTGCACCCAATTCAGTGGTTCTGTCAAAACAGTTCTCCAGTGTTGATGAGGACCCTCAGGGGACTGCGGGAGTAGACTACCTTCCCTTCAGGGGCTTCTCCTGATTGCAGTCCCTTTGTTCCTCCAGCTGATAGCTAAGCTCAAAGCTCTCCCATCTAGTTGACTGAGTGAATCCATTTCTGCAGAACAACACAGGGCAAATAAACTATAAACACACCCACAGAGGCGCAAACACACAGACATCAAATAACAAGCATTAAGCACGCGTGGTAAAATGAGAGATTCGCTCAAAAATTTCCAGGGAGGTTGGGGAAACAGGGTGAATGAGAAATAGTATCTTGATATGACTTCCCTAAATCTATTTTCAGGGGGAAGAATGCACATTTCAATATGAGAGAGACTGACCTGTTATGAATGCCTTCTTTGTAATAAGGGATATTTTTAGCCTCAACTCATACCTAAAGAGAAATCAAATTATTTCATTTGTTTCCTTAACATTCCTTCTAAAAATGAAATGAACTGTATATACTTTCCTTGATGTTCACATATCTTTTACGGATGCCAAAAGCAATTTCTGAAAATATGTCATATTGGCCCAATCCTATAGATTCTTTGTGGATTAAAAATTATCACTGAGCTTTGTTAATTTATGAAAGAACTTTCTGAACCACACAATTATTTAGGTTATGGCTCAACTCCTGTCCTCAAAAGATTCTAGGAAGAAAATATACAGGCGTCTTGGATCAGAGTTTACTTTTACTTTGTTTTGCATTATATTTTTCAGGTTCAAATAACATCAGATGCCTCCCCCCACCACCAAACCCTAAGCCAGGGCCTCCGCACTGATGGCAAGCCATGGTGTGCCTGTGTGTTCTTCAGACCTCACCTGCCCATTTCTGCCAACAGAGCAAGTGGCTCACTCCATCTTTTGTCCTCCAAAGACCCTGTTCTTGACCCGGACTCACTGCTTGGCAGACAGCATTACAATCATTTCTTTATACCTTTCTCTGACTTCTTAGACTGACAACTTTTTTGACATGACTGTCTTATATTTGTTCCTTTGTACCTGAGAGCCTAGAACACTACCTGGTACATAGCAGATAATAAATGTTAAATCACTGCAGGGACAAATTAATGAAGGCATTGATGGTTTGACTATAGAATGAATTTATCTAGGGATCTGCCCACAAGGAGAAAAAGGAAGTACAAAACATAGGCAAGGAAATGGGTAAGAAGAAATGCAGTCAAGTAAAGTGAAAGAAGATAAAAAAGACCGGTGGATCCATGTAGTTCCGAGGTCAAACTTTTACTTGGGGTCTATACTTCACTTCTCTTGGGTTTTGCCTCTCTCAGTACTTAGAAAAGAATCTCTGGCACTTCCTAGATATTTGGCAGATATTGAAAATTGGATTCTTTGGCCTTGTATAACAAACGATGCCTGCTTCTCTACGCGTAGGTTAAAAATAAAGATAAAATTTAGACAAGTAGCCTATTATTTTTAACCACAACCTAAAGCTAACATTTAACTAGTAGTCCTGAAAGAATTGGGATTATAAACACATGTAAAAAACTTAATGGCGAGGCAAAAGGCCCGATGTGGTGTATGAATCCACATCGAAAGGAAACAAATCTATTTTGATGTTATCAAGTATTATTTTGTTTGTTGTTCTGCTTTACTTCAGCCTTCCCTAACAGACCCCAGTCGGGTCTTTTTCAACAATGTAGTCTCCCATCCCCAGGGCAGACGCCTAGCAGGATGCC
The DNA here is from genome assembly GCF_029215605.1 of Mirounga angustirostris. Classification (NCBI taxonomy): domain Eukaryota; kingdom Metazoa; phylum Chordata; class Mammalia; order Carnivora; family Phocidae; genus Mirounga; species Mirounga angustirostris. Next base: position 44,826,800 of record NW_026991720.1, read on the forward strand.
CATAACGTGGGCCACACTGGGTCAGGGAGGAGTGGAATTTAATACAACGACCTGGATTAACTTAGACATTATTTCTATCTAGTATCCCTGATAATAATGTCCCCATGTATCTTAAGAAACACTTGGAGCATATTCTGGGTTATAAACTATTTTTTCCGTACAAATTTTTGTACATAAATACTGCACCGGCCGCCACTCAGTCACTTTTTTCTTTGTTGGTCTGTCTGTTTGTTTTAAATTTATTCTCCACTTATCTCCAAGAAGATTTGAGGTAGCAATTGCACTGAACATTTTTATATCCTTTGTAAAGCAATTCACTATTTAAAAAGATTCCTTGTTTCCTAACAGTGCCATAATACATATGATAAAATATATCTTTATATTTGTTTTCTACAAACTGCATGGTTTATTTTCTGGAAATGTATCACAGATATATTGAGAGGACACCAGCAACGATGGATGGCAATACCTTCTGTCTTTATCACTGGAATAGAGGGAAAATAAAGTCATATCTCAGAAAATGTACGGTAAGAATAGCTATAATTGTCCATTCCATATTTGCTTGTTGAGAAAACGAGGAGTGATTTTTATACTTGTCTGAAAACATAAATTAGGACTTGCTTATCCATGTAGTCATTTCCAAATGAGACATGAAAATATGGACTCATGCATTACTACCGTCCAAACACAGCACTTTTGCGCAAAGACTTTGTTTCTCTGGTTTTGTCTTTTTAGTCTCCTAGTTAAACAGTGACCAGAAACAAAAGAGGTTTAATTGTGAGGGTGGCTCCTTAGATTTAGGAAGTTACAGCCCAAAGGGGACACATGGCTCTGGTAATGACAGAAAATTTTTTGTGCCCTGGTAACTTAAAACACCGACTTTTTAAGAAGAATCATTCCAGATCATTAGTCCATTAGGTGAATTAAACACTTTGGCTATTTTCGTAAAACACATTGCAAGCTTTTAACATTTCATGAAAAGGGAGACACTCATGCCCCTTGCGGGGCCCAAGTCTTTAGCAACTGCATGTCTCTGTGGGTTTGCCTCCCCGGAATACTCAGGGACAGGCAGGATCCCTCCGACCAGGGGCCTTTAACATTTAAAATGTATTTTGTGAATTCATCCTCTCTCTATCTTTCACAAACTATAAGGTTTAATAGCGATTAACACTAGACCATGGCACTTTCAAATTAACAATAGCCCTGCCAGTTCTAATTGGTATTCTAATTAGCCCAACCGATTCAACTAATTAAGAACATTAAACTTTTTAACAAAGGCTATCTTGCTTTGTGTGTTGTAAAATGGAATTTAAGAGGGGTGGAGATGGTGGGGGAAGGGGGAAAGAACAGGGCTGGATTTCTATTACAGACAGAGGAGCAGCCCGGAGTCTGGAGAAGGGGGGCAGGGATGGGCTGATGCCCTGCTTGATGGAGGGAGGGGTCAAGGCGGCCTTTGCGTCGAGAAGGGTGGAAACAGGTTCATGCAGTGATGCTACCTTAGGGTCCGCGTGCCTACTGAGACTTCTTAGAGGCGGTATTAAGGACGAGGCAGCCTTGTGTTGGTTCACAATGAAGGGGAACCATAGACCGTCCAGCTTTATGGACAGTATGACCTTTTTTTTATAATGAAGGAGATTGGGGCCACACAACTGAACCTGCAATTTCAAACTGTGTTTAATTGAAATCTCCAATTTTCAGGACACCTCCGTGCTCTGGTAAACTTGGCAATGGAGCAGGATGAGCAATGCAGGCCATGCTAGGGCTGGCTGGATTTACAGTGAAAATAAAAAATGTGGCATCACACTCGCGTCCCCTCTTTCTCTCACATTCCATGTCTCATCCATCAGTAGATTCTGTGGGTTCTTCCTTCAAAACAGATGCCAATTCTGGTGACTTCTCTCACTTCCTACACTACCAAGCCACTAGGGCCAACACGGAAGGCGTGCTCACTCCCCCAGGATTTGTACAACCCCATGAGCATGACCCTAAGGGTAAGTGCCTCCTCCAGTTTAGAACCCCGGGTGACTTCCTTGCTTCACCACATCACGGCTCTGCACGCGCCATCGTCTTTCACCTTGACACCTCCAATAGCCTCATGACTGACCTCCACCTTACTTTCGCCCCCTTAAAGCCTATTCTCCAACAGCAGCTCAAAGCAGCTCCAACGAGTGCCCCATCACGCTTCGGAGGAAGTTTGAAATCCTCATCATTGCACACCAGGCTCTACATGATCTGCAACTAGCTACCTCTTTGGCAATCTTTCCTGTTTTTTCTCGTCCTTAGTCACTACACTCCAGGCAGGAGGGCTCCCCGGGGGTGAACCAAGGAGCCAGGGCTGTCCTTGCTGCGGACTGTGCAGGGTACATTGTCTGCAGAGAATTTAAAAACGTTTAAAACACTGACATAGTCGATCTGCTTTTCATGATCACCATTTACTAACCATTCTAAGCCATGCCAGTGAAAACACCCGTCTCGGCAAAAAAACAATCTCTTGTTGTTCTGAGTCTGTGTTGTTCAACATACTAGCTATTGAGCACTTCAGATGTGACCCGAGTAACTGACAAACTAAATTTTAAATTTTACTTAATAAATTTAAGAGCTGACACTTGATTTAGGCCTGGAAAACTTTAAGAATGTTTTTTAACAACTCGTGTATGTGAATCTGTTTTCTGCTGTAAATTTTAGGAAATCTAAATCCAGATTGAGTATTTCTGATGGAAACTTAGCATACAAATGGATATGTGCTTCAATGTTAAAATACATACCAGAAGTCAAAAACTTAGTACAAATGTAAAGAATGTAAAACACTTCATTAATTAATTTTTATATTGAACACATGTTGAAATGATATTTTAGTTATACTGGAGGGGAGTGAAACATGGTACTAAAATTAATTTCACCTGTTTCTTTTGCCTTTTTTTTTTTTTACTATAGATACCAGAAAATTTTAAATTACATATGTGGCTCACATTATATTTGGAAAGTACTGGTCTAAGTTCTAAACCAAGGTATGCAAATTGCTGCCTATAGGCAAAATTCAGTCTACCATCTGTTTTTGTACAGGCCAAGAGCTAAGAACATTTTTGCCTCTTTAAATAGTTGAAAAATACCAAAATAAGAACCAAGATTTTATGATATGTAAAACTGTGTGAAATTCAATTTTCCATGTCCATAAATAAAGTTTTATTAGAACACAGGCACTCTCATTTGTTTATATGTTGTCTATGACTGCTTTCACATTATAACAGCAAAAGAGACCTTAGGACCTGCAAAGTCTTTAAGTATTTACTATCTGTCTTTTTAGAGAACAAGTTTATCCACCCTTGTTTTAAAGAATTGATTCAGTTGCTATTGAGTTTTGATACATGTTCTAAAGGAAAGTAAATTCAGAGAATTCCTAGTTACATAGCTGGCCCCTGACACACATAGACAGAACTACAAGCCAGGCTCGTGGATACAAACAAAAAAAGCACAGGTACTTTATAGGAGTATTGTGACAGTTAGATAATGTAATAAAGCACCCAAGAGAGCCTAACACTTAGTAAGCACCAAATAAATGCTCTTCCCCAAAAAACAGCCTCCTAAGGGCTTAACTCATTCCAGAAGAGGAGACAGATAGGTAAGCAGGCAATTATAATTTCTCATGGCAAGTATAGCTGTCCAGGTACTTATAAGGAGGTTCTAACACAGTCTGAGGGGAGATATCAATCAATGGACCTTCAGACTGACTCTGGTATTACTGAGAGGCCACTTTTGTAATACAGCCATCACTCATCTCTAGTTCTGAAAGTCCTGTGCATAATGTTTGTCAGTACTGTTAGTGATATGTGCCAGAAACCCCAACCAGAATTTTTTATGTGAATTTATTGTTCCCATAGCTAAAAGTCTGGGGTAGGACTTGCTTCAGACATGGCTTGATCCAGGTACTCAGAAAATGCCATCAGGAATCTGTCCATGCCAGGTCGACTCCTCCCCCCGCTGTGTGTGCTTTCTTCTCAATCAGCCTCCCCTCAGGAGTGGCCAAGCTCCAGGCTGACGTTCTTCTAGCTCAGCAGCCTCAGTGGAAAGGAAGTGCCTTTTTCTAATAATTCCATCAAAAGCCTGGGGCTGATTTTCATTGGGATCACATGGGTCATATGCTGGTCTGCTAGCAATCACTCCATGTTAGGGGATAGAATTTGCTGATCGGCCAGGCCTGGGCCCTGAGTGTAGCCTATCCTTGGGGGTGCAGCTAGCCCCATGGGAGGCATGGGGACAGACAGTAGACGAGGCTTCATCAGCCAAAGAAAAGAGGAGCATTTTTGCCAAAATATGAAGAAATGACTCTTGGCACTCAGAAACAGATTCCACTCAAAATAATAAACCAATAATTAAGTATTCTAGAAACTTAAAAAAATAACTAAAGCTGTGATTGGTTAAATAAGAACAGCTTCTTTTGCATCATTCAGAAGTTATGCTTAACCAGGTAATTGTCTTAATATAGAGAAAGAAAAAAACATATAGCAGATAAATTAGCAGATAAAATATATTTGGCCACAACTTTTTTTTGAAGAAATTTGCCTTCTTTGGGACAATCATTTATATGAGATAAGTATAATTCTAATGACAGAACAATAGATTAATCTTACATTTTTCATTTCCACTTAATGGTCTTCTTAAAAAATGATTCTAGATTTTGCACCAGCTATTTCCACAAAATCGTATTTATTCATGGGGGTATGTGGATATGCCTATGTATATATGTGTGTATTTCTGTGAGTTGTAAAACAAAAATAAATGAACAAAATGCTCCCCTTTTTAAAACATATTTTTAAAGTAAATAATGACAAAGCATTCTTTTTTCCCATCATCTTTTGCTAGACCAAAAATAGGTGAGGCCCCTGCATAAAATTTGGGGGGCACCTGTTATGAACTGAATGTGTGCCCCCCAAATTCGTATGCTGAAGCCCTAACTCCCAGTGTGATGGTATTTGCAGATGGGACTCTTTGGGAAGTAATTAGGATTAGATTAGGTCACAAAGATGTGGTCTTCATGCTGAGATTAGTGGCCTTTTAAGAAGAGAAAAAGACGTCCCCCTCACTTCCTCTCTCTCTCTCTCTCTCTCTCTCCCCTCCCGACCTCCCCACCCCCACCTCCCATATGTGTACAGATGAAAGACCATGTGAGGACACAGCAAGAAGGTGGCTGTCTGCAAGCCAGTAAGAGTGCCTCCCTCATCAGAAACCGAATTTGCCGGCATATTGATCTTGGACTTCCAGCCTCCAGAACTGTGAGAAGTAAACTTTTGTTGTGTAAGCACAACAGCACAACCAGTTTAGGATATTTTGTTCCAGCAGTCTGAGAAAACTAAGACAGCACCAAAATCAAGATAAATAATATCCATAATACAATGTTTTTAAAATTCAAGATTAATGCAAAATCCAAAATCAACAAATACCAAAATTTTATGTCCTCTTTGGCCAAATCTAGTGACCTTGCTTCTGCTTTTGACCTTTGGGTATCTGAAGATAGTCCTGATTATTAGCCTTTGGAAACTCCTGGGGTTTTCTGGGTAAGGACTCTCGGTATTTTGGCACTGAGGATGGTGAGTCAGCAGGGCTGAATTCATGGGTGTGCCACCTGTGTGCCCTGTGCTTGGTTTAATGATCTGCTGATGCCATCTTGAAATTTTTAATCATTTCTGAATAAGGGGCCCACATCTTCATTTTGTTCTGGGTTCCACAAACAATGTAGCTGGCCCTGTACACCTCCTTTAGGTGTCCTTCTTTCAACAATAATGTAAAATCCACAATTCCACAGACCCCATATTGTAAACTCCATCTCCAACTAAACATAACCCAGTCAAAAAAGGGAGCCGGTAAAACACTTGAGATAAAAGAGAAAGGTAGATATCCCCTTGCTGCGTATTCCCCACCACAGAAGCCAAAACAAAAGAGAAGAGGAAAGTAAAGTAAACCAGTGAGGCAGATTCAAAATATCCATCACACTCATCATAAATAAAGACACATTAGCCCTTGTGGGGTAGTAGGTGCGTCCCATCAGAAATTTCAATCCTGCGAGAAACTCCAGAAGAGAAGGAAACCACTCAGTGCAATGATAACTTTGGGACATGTGCCTACCATATCCTGCTCTTGGAGAGCCGTTATGTACATTGGTATACAGAAGAACCCAAGAGAACGTGCTTTAAAGAAAACAAACATTGGGGCACCTGGTGGCTCAGTCGTTAAGCGTCTGCCTTCGGCTCAGGTCATGATCCCAGGGTCCTGGGATTGAGCCCCGCATCGGGCTCCCTGCTCAGCGGGGAGTCTGCTTCTCCCTCTCCCACTCCCCCTGCTTGTGTTCTCTCTCGCGCTGTGTCTCTGGCAAATAAATAAATAAAATCTTTAAAAAAAAAAAACAAACAAACATTGATCATGCAACTCTTTTTCTCTCTTTTTTTGAGTGATTCCTATTAATAGTCTACAGAGCATTCTTTGGGCAACACTTTATTAGTGCATGGCATATTAATCAGAAAGTGTATTTTGGGAGGGAAAAACAACTTGAGTTCCAGGAATAGAGGAAGCATATAGAATTGCCAGATAAAATACAGGATGCCCAGTTAAATTTGAATTTCAGATAGACAATGAATACTTTTTAGTGTAAGTTTGTCCCACACCTAAATATATCTAAAATACAAATTCAGCTGAGTGTCCTGCATTTTGATTCGCTAAATCTGGCAATTTCAGTAGCATACCTATTCTGCCATATCCCCACACCAGGTGTATTTCACATGCACAGTGGGTGGCTTATGAAAATTGGAAGGTGGAGGAAGTGGAAGAGGCAGACACTTGCACAGATTCTTCTTCAGGTCCTTGTGGGTTAGTGGGTAACTCCCAAAGCATAGTGATTCTCAACCCTGTGGAGATTTAAAACATGCTCTTGGCCAAGCCCTATCTCCATAGACGAGTGGACTTCTCCATCAGGCATAGTACCCAAGAAAAGAATGAATATAATCAACCTTGTATTATAGTTTCTTTATACCAACACAGTCATCAAATATTTTTATTATTTTTATGGAGGACAGTGCCTCTGAAAGCCAAGTATCCAGAGCCCAGAAAAGTGATCATTTCACACTGCCCAGAGATTCTGAATTAAGGGCCACACCCCCACCTATAGGATTGCCTCTTTCCATTTACTTATGACTAGAATTTCCATGGAAAACAAAAGTAAGTTTTCTCCTGAGGAATAGTTAAAAACCAAGTGCTCAAAAGGCCTGAAGAGTTATATTTTAGAATTTCCTTTCAATCTGTCTTTTCTTGCCATAGAAAAATTACAATTCTCCAGGTAGGAAGGTCAATTTCACCCCAATTTCCAATGGGCTATTATATTGTTATTGCTGTCACCACTAAAAATGTCTAGGGTCATTTCAGACCAAGAAAAGACAGACTTCTATGGAGCCAGATGAAATGACTCTTGCCTACACTTCAGCAATGTCTCAACGTGAATCTAAATGTCCCTAAAGACCAGGAGCCCCTCTGGGGCAAACACCAGGTTTTAGTCATTTACCATGCTAAGCACTCAGAACTGCAGCCGTGGAAGTATGTGCCATCATTAAGTGTCCTCTCTGGCCTTTAATTCATTTATTTCTATTTCACTTCCAGTGCTGAGTCTTGCTCAGCCCCCTCCCAACATGGACTGTTTGTAAGAGAGATGCTAATCTGGAAAGGCTTCTGCTTTGGAAAACAGAGAATCATTATTAATATCATGGATTTCCCATTCCTTACCAGTCCACCAAATGTATGTGCTGCCTCAGTTGCCAAGTAACCAGCAGGGCCAGATGGAGCATGACGGAGGATGGTTTCTTCCATTTTTTTAATGTCAACTATCTCCAAAAAAAAAAAAAAAGGTAGGGGTGGAAAAAGTAGAGCTAGCGTCCTGCAGGTTAGCATCACCCCTGGCCAAGTAAGTCAAACTTATATTCTGTGAATGGTAGAAGGCCCAGCGGGGGGATGCTTCATCTTCAGATCAAAAGGATGATGATAGATTTCCCCCAGAAAATGACACTGGGCAATCAACGAATTCAAAGCCATGTGCCACAATCTTAGACTGGATCTTGTACCAATATTGGTGGCCAAAATGAACTGCAAACTGCTTAGTGGGAAAAGTTACTGTAGCTTTTAAAAGAAATAATTAGCACTGGAGCAGCCTTTTTGGATAAGGTGCCAGGAAGGAGATAGCTGGGTTCAGTCTTCACATACAGACCGTATAAAATTATGGATCATTATTACCACGACATCAACTCTTGCTTTCTGAAGGATTTTTGCTGCTTAAAGAATTATATAATCTAGCATCTAACTTACAGTATGTGGGGCATGAAGCTCTTTGTCACTGACTTATTACTTCATTGCTTAGCCATGGTGTTAATGAAGCAAAGATCACAGCTTTGATTGACAGATGGGTCTCATTGCTTTAAGGTGTTCTGCAGCCAAATGTGCTGTGCTGCCATCGATCGCTTCAGTTCTACTATCAGTATTTATCGAGTCCCTACTATGTACAAATCAGTGCGTTGTGTGACACAGGGACTGCAAGACAAATGAGACAGAAATCCGAGATAGTTTTTGTCCTCACCATCTAGTGGGGGAGACAGATGCATTCACAAATAGACACACTGTAAAGCAAATTATGCTAAGCACAATCATAGAAGCACAAAGTGTAGTGGGAAATCAGAGGAGAAAGATTAATTCCAACCCATGGGGATGTGAATGGATCGCCACGAATTTATCACTACCCCAGGAACAACAACTTACCACATATGTTATAATAACAGTGGGCTAGGATTACTATTTTAAAACACAAATGAAAAATATATTGTAATGAGATGAGATTCGCCAGCCAAACAGAGCAAACCAACCAGAAGTCTAAAATACAAAAAGGCAAATAATGATTTGGGCTTTTGCATTTTATGCAGGATTAGTTAGCTGCTTATTTTATTGCTATAGGTGTGGACCATGATTTTTTATTTTTTAATGTGATCTGGAGGTTATAAGACCTACCTGCATATGGCAGATCCCATGGCAAATACATGCATCCCCTGGGGAGTGATTGGATCATGCCTGTGTGCTTTTGAATCTGTGGCATTAGCAAGGTTAGCCTTTTGACCTAATGCTTCAGTTTCCAAAGTCATCTCTGGGCTTATATCAGCAAGCATGTGAACATTAGGACTAAAAAAAAAAAAATGCTTTCTGTCTATCTTTTGGGTGTGCAGTGTATTCTTCCATCAAAGCCACTAAGAGATCCAAAAGTAGATAGAGACAAAGAGCAAAGCTTTCAGCGTTTCTATGGGAAAGAAATGGGAGTATACACAGCCAAGAAGTTCAAATCTCTGAAAGATCTGTTGCCCGGTTCAGTCTTCATTCAGAAGTTATTTGTCCTTAAGGTGTTGCTATCTTTCCTGGCCCAAGGTGCTGAAATTGAAAGCAGAAATTTGTAATATTTTCAGAACAACTGGTTTCACTAACATCATAATATGAGCTCCCCAGCTACGCACTGAATGCTTTGGTGACCAGAGGTCATTGCCAGAGACAGGAGCCCTTCCTTCACAAACAGTTGAGAAATTATTTCACATAAATGCTTTGTACTCAATACTCTCCACCCCTATTTTTATTTTAAAATAATCTGTCAAATAATAATGCAGTGCTTACCATGTACCAGGGACTGTTCTAGCTATTCACATCTAACAACCTATAAGGTAAGAATATAATTATTCCCATTTGTCAGATGGAAACGTTGAAGAATAGGACCTTGCTCCGAGTCAACCAGCTAGAAGGTGGCAGAACCAGGGGGCCTGGCTCCAGACACTATGCTTAAATCACTACACCAGTCTGCTCATGTATAAAATCCTCATATGTAGCTGTTGTAAGAATTTTATAACATATGCAGAAAAGCCAGCACAAAGAAAGTATTCAAAAATATTAGGCAATATTCCATTGATCAACTATTAGCTTCTGTAATTTAGCTATTGTGTTTTAAAACTTAAAATGCAGTATGCTTTAAGTGCAAGTATTCTGAAACATATTCTTGGCAAAACTACTGCATAGTCTTAAATTGGCGCTATGTTCCTAAAGGATGCCAGATAAACAAAGAAGGGAGTCATTTGTTTGATACTCTGCACTGTAGTCTGTCCTTCATGCTTCTCAATGCTCTTAGTTTGTTACTTTTCTTTCCTCAATGGGACTCTAGATTCCTTGAAGAAAAGGATTACCTCTTCTACTCTTCTCTTCCACAGTCATAGTGGCTTGATGCAAAGGAATCCTTCAGTAATTATTTGTAGATTGGTAATCAATACCCTCCTCAATTAGAATTCAGGAGTCCATAAAATTGGGATAATGTTATTGATCTTATGTAATGATTTTAGAATGTGGGTGGTTGTCATGTGGGTAATTACTAAAAATTAACTTTCTGTAAATGTCCTATTTTAAACTTCTCTTAAAATCATACATGCAGAACACACATATGCATTTCTGTTGGATATATACCTAGGAATGGAATACACCTAACATATATATGTTCACTAAAAAAATATGTACTAGAATAGCATGACTTATAATATCCCCAAATAGAAACTATCCAAACACCTGTCAACAATAGAATGGAGAAACCAATTGTATAGCAATGAGAGTGAACAATCTACAATTTCGTACAACAGCATGGGTAAAGTGCACAAACGAAATGTTGAGATAAAGAAGTCAGATCCAAAATCTATTTAATATACAAAATGATTCTACTTATTTAATATGCAAAATGAACAAAACCAATTAATGCTATTGGAAATCAGGATAGTGGTTGCTCTTGGGGAGATGTAGTTGGTAACCTTGAAGGAGCAGGAAGGAAATGGTTCTTGATGGGGATCTTACTAAACAGATGTTTATCAGAATTAATCGAGACATATGCTTATTGTCCACATGTATTTTAGTCTCTACTATACTTCAAATAAAAGTAAAAAAAAAAATCCTCCACAAACGTGCAAGCTCTACTCAAATTTTTCTTCATTCCCTGCCAACAACCTCTCTTATCACGGTGAGCTCACAGTGTTTTTAATTAGACTATTGTGGACATATTTTATGTGCTAATTCAACTTGAACTTCCTTGACAGGTGGGGCTCTTGGTTATTTACCTTTACTTCCCCTTACAATGTCTACAGTGGTAACATATAAGAAGTGTTTTGATGAGTGAATGAAAAAGAAGGAAAAACAACTCCTTGTCCTGAAGGAACAGACATGAATGGATGAATAAATGAATGAATGAATGATACATAGCTATTAAACAGCAGGATCAGGATTTAAATGAAGGACTCAACCCTCGTAGAAGCTCACTGTCATGACAACTGAAATCATTGTCAGATGAATACATTATACATGGCATTCTACTGAACTACCTGTAAACATTGATCTAAAATACAAATGGATAGTAAAAAGCTTAAGTCACCAAATATATTAATGGGATGAGTCTTCATTTTGTGGATAGATTCATGGTTAAGTTTTTCTACTCCATCTAATATTTAGTATTTATTCAGAATTTCTATGTACATGAAATAGTTCTAGGCAGTTTGTTGACATTTGATTATTTAATTCCTAAGGTAAACAAGTGTAGTTGTTAAAAAACTAGAATTTTGATTCAGACAGACCTAGATCCAAATCATGATCCCCTCACTTAAAAACGGAACGGTCCTGGGTACATTACCAAAGCTCTCTGAGCTGCAGCTTCAGAGCACCGATGGTGGAGATGGTCACGTCTACCTGACTGCAAGGTTCCCACGAGGCCATGTATGTGAAGTGCTTCCCCTGATGCTTGGCGGATTGCATATGGAGGAGCACTGTTCATCATCACCATGACCAGAGGTTAAGTCACTTCCCTGCATCCCATCCACACCCATCCATCAGTAAGTTCTGGTGACTCTCTCTCCAAAATATGTTTCTAGGTTTCCTCCCTTCATTTCCATCACCCCACTCTAAGCTGGGCTGCAGTCAGTCCCTAGTGATCTGTCCACTCATACGGGCTTTGTAAATTCTCTTCCTGCTTCTTCTTTTTCTCTCTCCAACTCTTCTCAGCCAGAGTGATCTTTTCAAATCTTTAATTGCCTGAAGTACTCCCATGGCTTCCTTTGAAATAAATTCTGAATACATTCCATGACCTACACAGTCTCACAGGATCTGATCCCTACTGTCACTGTCGTTTCCCCCAGAACATTCAACACGGCACACACACTCGTGCCTCTGCTTGCTGCTCAGTCTTCATGACTCAGGTTGAAGGATGACTCAGAAAGGGCTTCCCGGACACTTGAATCAAGTAGGGCTTCCCATGATTCTCTGTAGCCACCAATACGTAAATTTCACATTTCTGTGATTACCTATTTATTGCCTGTCTCCCCCCTCTAGACTCTAAACTCCCCAAGGGCTTGTCATAACTGTTCTACATGCCATCGAATGGTCATCACTAACCGGGGTCCGGAACAAACCTCTTCATTCAGTAAGTATGTACTTATGCCTCTCGTATGCAAGCACAAGAACTGTAGATTAATACACACATTAAATAAGGAATGTACTGTGTTAGCAAGTGATGAGTGCTATGGAGAAAAGCAAAACTGGAAGACAGATAGGAGGGACAGATGGGGGTAGGGGTACAATATAAAGTAGGATGGTCAAAGGGGACCTCCTTGACCAGGACATTTGAGCAGAGACTTGAGGGATGTGCCATGGGGATACACAGGAGAAGGAGTCCAGTTAGAAGTAAGTGCAAGGACACTGAGGCGGACGTGCCTGGGAGTAGAAGGAACAGCCAGGGCCAGTGTGGCTGGAGCTGAGTGAGTGGAGGGGAGAGCAGTAGAAGATGGGAACAGAAAGACCAGAAGAAGCCTCTGGGCCTCTGTGAGGACTTGGCTTTGACTCTGAGGGAGGGGAAGACACTGCAGGGTTTTGAGCATAGAGGAATGCAGTCTGATTTATGTTTTAACCAGATATCTCTGGCTGCTGAGCTGGGGACTCTGTACCGAATATAAGGGGCCAAGAGTGAGAACCCAGAAGCCATTTGGGCCTGGTGAGAGACGATGGGGGTTTGGATGAGGGAAGGAGTGCTGGAATTATCGAGAAGTGGTCAGATTCTAGATGTAATTCTAAGGTAGTACTGAGAGGATTTGCTGACATACTGGTTCTAGGGTATAAGAGAAAGAAAGGAGTCAAGCATGACTCCAAAATTGATATTCAATAAACCTTTGTTGAATGGATGAATGGGTGAATAAATGAGTGAATGAATGACATACAGCCATTAAACAGCAGGATCAGGATTTCAAGCGAGTTTAATAAGACATCAAAATAGTCATTGTGATTCTTAACTTTTTAGAATCTGACAGAGTCTTTCTTTAGAAAAATGCACATATTTACATACATGCCAAATTTGCACATAATCTTAGGAAGCTCCAGAACCTCTTGAAATCCATCCAGAAATCCCCTGTTAAGAGAGCCTGCATATCACCATACAAGCATGTAACCTAAAACTTGATTTTCAAAATGCAGTTTGCATGAAACCATTGCAAAAAATCTCTTGCCTGAAGTTCCAACTCCAGCCTTAAAATGGATTAATGTAACAGAAAAGAGACAAATTGTATTTCCGTTTTCTATGCTTAAAAGTAACCATCTCAACACATATTATTGGAATATAACACTAATTTCTAAGTCAGTGTCATAAAAAGTCATAATCAGGGCCAATAAATCATTCTTAATACTTGTAAAAGACTAAAGGAAACTATACATTTTCTTACAGTAACATCACAAAACTTAATAAAGCACCATTTCTTTACGAAGGTCTGGAACTATAATAACTCAGTCCAAAAACACTGGTCTTCTCATACTGGTAGAAGTTTTAACTGGCAGATTTAGAGGACCTTATTTAATAACAAATTCGAAAATGAATTTAATACATGCAGTTGGGGGAGTCAAATAAAAAGTATGCTCCATGGAGGAAAAATATTAAAATGTATTTCTGGAAAGAACAGCAGTGCCGTTCTGTGCAAAGGCTAAAATAAAAGATCGGATGTTGCTGTATTTTGTGAATTGCATAAACAACCATATAGTTACTGCAAAATAATAGTACAATTCAGTTTACGCTTCACCCTGAAGTAAATCTATAAAAGCAATTCAAACGTTGCCCTCAAATTTCCTGACTATCTGTTTGATCTAAGTAATCTTTCAGGTGTGTACATATATATGCATATATTATGTATACACACACACACATATATATTATAAAACATTTAGACATCTATGTTCAAATCATACTTTTAAGCCCTCTAAGTCTTCAAGGGGAATAAGGTGGTTTTGTGTTTTGCCTTATACTTTCAATACTTTTATTTAAATCCCAAGAGTTGTTTTCCACAGTGGGATGCTCTGCTACAGTCATAAAACTCTTTCAAGCCACGGGGGATGACAGAGTTAAAACTCTAAAAGATTAACACTGGGCTCGCTCACTGGCTTACACTCTGCCCTGAAGCATTTGTCTAAGAGCTTAAAAAAAAAAAAAAGGCAACAGAGAAAATTGTTCAAAATCTATCTCAGGAAGCACCCTACTTCTAGGGGAAAAAACTCGGGTCCTGAGGTTTTGCTGCCTGATCCTGCCCGGGTCTACATTCTGTTGCCTTCTTCCCTAGGAGAGTTGTGAAAAATGCCTGTCATGTTCCAGACTGATCTCTGAGGTTATGAGAGGAGTGTGAAAGGGAAGTCAATAGAATTCTCCTTTGCTCTGACACAGGTAACAGTTGGATGACCTAAAAATAACACCCCTTCAGCCTTGATTTAGACATTTGGCTTCTACTGCCTTACAATGAATCAAATTATACCTACATTTTCTGTGGGTCACTTTTATAAATGAAATATGAGAAATTACCCAGTGAAAGCAAGACAAAGGCAGAAAGACAGACATTAGGCCCCATCAAAGAAAATCTATAAAATGTTTTGACCCCAGAAGCAAAGATCGTATCAGTTAAATCAGTATCAAATTGAGTTAAGATGTAAACTTTGATGTGCAGTGATTGCTGTAAAATGAGAAAATATATTATAGAAATGGGGATAATACACTCCCCATCCTCAGAGTATTTGTCTATAATTCAGAACGTATTTTTGTTTGGAGTATTGGTGTTAACGTGCTTTCTTAGCAGAGAGTAGAACAGCCGTTATAGTGTATGTTATGAATGCATATTAACAGCAAAGGCATTTCCATATCTGGAACTATAGTAGAAAATGCATAACAAAATTTCTTTTGAAAGATTATTGCACAAACACACTGAATCCTTGCTAAATCTTGACATAACAACTTTTTGTCCCCCCCCCTTTTTTTTTCGGAAAGGAAATCTGGGACATTCAAACAATAGATTAATACTCAGCAAACTTCAACACAGATTCTATCCCCCCTTCACCCCACCTCACCACCACCACCAAAGGTTTCTATTTCATGTTCAAAGGCAGAAATAGAACAGTCCCAAATGTTTTCATCAAAAACACTGTTTCTCATTTGTCTGCACACTGCAAAGATAAAATATAAAGTCTATCCTTGTGATGAGCTACATTGGTGATAGTTTTCTACTAACATGTCACGTTACCATTCCTTAGATTTTGATTCTCATGTTTGTGATGTCCGTAATATAATGCAGCTTCTGGAGACTTTGCAAGTTTAGAATATGGTATAATATGTAAAATGAGTGACAGGCTTTGTGGTTCCTGACTCTTGATACTTATGCCCCTTTATATTTAAAAAATTAAACCATACGTGAGAACAAACGAAAGTCAGCATCTGCTCTTCCTATAGAAACTCTCTGGGTTGAAGTAAAAGGTGTGTGTGTAGTTTTTGAACCAAAGGCTATATGAAATAAACTCAATGCACCCAAGACCAGTAATAGCCCCTTAAACAACACATTTTGAAATGCCTCTGGTATGTCCGACTTTTTTGAAAGGTAATCTAGGCCAATCTACTTCACTTAAGTTAAGAATTTATAGCCTTATTTTTCTTTTAAATTTGCATTTTTAGCAGACCATTGAGGGAGAAAAATTATTCTCCTTTACCTAACATAATTCCCCTTTTTACCATCTTCCCCGTCTTTTCTAGAACTGCCCAGGCCAAGTTGAGTAACTTTGAGGGGGACAGAAATGAGTGGGATATGACAGGAGCAAAATTGAATTTAATTTGAGGCCCCCGATGCCAATTTGGAACCAAAGTGCATTAAAGCAGCAGAATTCTAAACCTTTCAAAACTGGGATTTATAAGGGGAATGCTAACACAGATTCAACAGTTACAACTCTGCCAGGGATTACTTTAATACCAAAAGCATACTGTCTCACTTTATAGAAAGAGATTATTCAGTTGTCAAACAACAAAGGTTGTGCTTGTCCATTTTTAAACTTTTTTTTTTAAGTGCACTTTTTACTGATGGGCAATTCTGAAATAAAACGTTCTTTTTTTTTTTTTTTTTTTTTTGCAAGGGAGGGGGTGACAGGGGAGCAGAGAAAAGGAGAGGAAGGTGGAGTTTGCCTCTGGTTTCACAGTTTATTTTATCAATAAGGCCTTGCCAGTTTCACTTAACTGTTTCTACCCCGCTTTCGTTAAGACACCAAAAGTGCTGGGAGGGGAAAAAAGATAAATATGAATAAATCTGACAAAGAAAAACAATTGGACAGTGATATAAGAATGAGGAGACTTTTTAAATTGATTGTTGGTCTCGAGGGGGGAAAATGTGAGGAGAAGATTTTTAAGAGAAAGGGAAAAAAAAATCTGAGGGCTTCAGAAAAGACAGAAGCTAATCTTCGATTAAAATACTCAGCAGAATGCCAGGGAGAGCAAGACAAAAACCTAAGAGCTATTTTTTATGTTTATTGCCTATGAACCTAAATGAGAAAGAACAAGCAAGTTCATGCTGGAAAGAGATTGGGACAATGCAAGAGTGAAGTTGTGACTTTTGGTAGAGGACACAAGAATGCAGTTTGAAACCTTTCACGGGGAACTTGCAGACGTCTCTGCATTTGATATAGATAAAGAATCTCTCTGAAAAGTTGTTGAAAGGTACCAGTAAGTGTAGAAAGGGGAACGTCTGAGGATGTCTTTCAGACCCCAGATGGAGAGACTGTTCTTTTATTCCAAATTCCTAAGAAGCACAGAAGTCGTACATGTTAATAAGAGAACACACAGACACACACCCATAAGTTACATGCCATGAAACAAAACAAGGAAATAAGGAGACCTTTGTTGATCCCTGTTCGCTTACACAAATCTTAGTTTGCTTAAGCATCTCAAGACCCTTTTCCTGATTTCAGCTCCTCCTCACGGCTTTCTCTCCCCGGGTACCCAGGTGCAGGAAAGGGATGGTGATCTTTACAAAACGTCAACATCAACAACAACAAAAATCTCTCGCTCACACAAAAGCCCACCTTGTAAATGAATGGAATATTAACGACTACCTAATAGTTGCACCGTTGGCAGGGCGAAACTGAACACTAACACAGCTATTTTCTCCAGACTGCCAGTGAAGCCGAAGCAGCTCGAGGAGAAACGCACCTACTGTATGTGAAATGCTGGTGCAGATTTTTTCCCTATCAGTCTAACCTTCTGTGTTGATGCATGAATGCTGGTACCCACTTACAGGGATGCCAGATGATCAGTGCAGAATGAAGGTCCCAAGAGAGAGGATCACATGGTTCTCTCTGCCCTGTGACGTCACTAGCAGATGGCATGGGTACCAGCTCTGGCAGTTGGCATCAATGTCACTTTTTAGAGATCAATGAGATAGTGCAGATATACACAGATCTAGAGACTCCAGGAGACGATGCGACACTCAGCCTGAAAAGATTTGGAAGATACAAAATGAAAACTGATTATTGAATGAAATTAAAACCTAAGGTAATATAAATAAAGATCTACTTCAATTGATGCTGGCTTTGCATGCAAGTATTTAAAGATACAGTGTCACTGTCTTATAGTATTTATATGCTCTTTGCCATCTATAACTTCTTATCATATTTCATTCTTATGATGTAATTGTCACATACTTTCACTGCTATTATGTAACACTGCAAGTATGTGGACATTACTAAGAGTTTGTGTGTGTGTGTGTGTGTGTGTGTGCTGAGGGGGCTGGAGATTGTTAAATTGAAAAGTCTCTGTTTTAACGTGCCTATTTGTTTGAAGACTTTAGATGAAAATACTTGCTGCTTCCCCAAACGAAAGCCAAAATTGCATTTAAAACACAAATTATTTTCCCCTTTCATTCGGGATTCTGAACACACGTGCACAATTGCAGTCAGAATCCTTGGACCGTTCCTGTCAGATATTAGCTAGAGGGAGACTTCTGTAGCTCATAGAACAAAAACACTATGAGAGTGGTTTTTTGTCCAGGATGATTTGAACAGAAGCAAACAGACGATTACATTTGGAAAAAATTGTAAATGTAAAAGCAGTCTTAACATTTTCTTTGATTACAAAAAATGCCAGTGATTTTTATTTTTTTTAATTTATTTATGGAGTTTATTCCAAATTAGCCCAATCCCCCTCCCCTTTTTTGTGAAGGCTGGGAAAATAGTGCTCTTTTATGTATTTCTTCACTGATCAGAAAGAAATCAGTTTTAAAAATTGGCTCTGATTTATCTTTTCTTTAAATTTCTAAATGTCAACAGCCACTTATCTAAATTTGCAGTTACATAATACAGCAGATAAAGTTAAGGCTTATTTCTTTTTCTAAAACAAAACAAAACAAAACACCTCACAAATTTGTCAGTTAATGGAGAGATAACACTTTTTTATTTTAAAAACTGGTGTCTCTTCTCATTTGGTACTCAGGGGAATTGGAATTAATGAAATTCTGCATTGCTATATCATGTTTTGCATTTGCTTGAATTCCACAGTCCTTTTTGTGCATTAAAACCAGTTTAAAATCAAAGGGAAGTGGAAATGGTGGTAGCATTATAATAAATGCTTCTTGTTTTATTTTCTTTTGATAATTTGCCTGTATAAATCGATCCTATTGCATGTGCCAATGTTTTTTTTTTTTTTATAATTACTAGCCTGCACAAACTCAAAGATTCTATTTAATGTAAAAAATCGGTCCCAGAATCAGGTTTTTTCACGTGTTTTTGTATTCTTATGATTAAGTCATTAAATATGTTTGAAGTGTATAAACTTTAAAAATGAAAACACTTTAAATATTGTGCTGGCATTTTTTCAGGTAATTTAAGATTAGAGAACCATGTTAACACTACCGTTTGATGAGTCTGTTGTAATGCCAGAATCCCAGATGTGCAGAAAGTTTTCTAGAGAATGTGAGGACCAGAAGCAAATTAAGAAACCAGAAAGCTTTTCCAAACAGATTGTCCTTCGAGGAAAGAGCATCAAAAGGGCCCCAGGAGAAGAAACCGAGAAGGAAGAAGAGGAGGAAGACAGGGAGGAGGAAGATGAAAATGGCTTGCCCAGAAGGAGGGGTCTTAGGAAAAAAAAGACGACCAAACTCCGACTGGAGAGGGTCAAGTTCAGGAGACAGGAAGCTAACGCACGCGAGAGAAACAGGATGCACGGCCTCAACGACGCTCTGGACAATTTAAGAAAAGTGGTCCCCTGCTATTCCAAAACCCAAAAACTGTCCAAAATAGAAACTTTACGACTGGCCAAAAACTACATCTGGGCACTTTCTGAAATTCTGAGAATCGGCAAGAGACCTGATCTGCTCACGTTCGTCCAAAACTTATGCAAAGGTCTTTCCCAGCCAACTACAAACTTGGTGGCAGGCTGCTTGCAGCTCAATGCCAGGAGTTTCCTGATGGGTCAGGGTGGGGAGGCTGCGCACCACACAAGGTCACCCTACTCTACTTTCTACCCGCCCTACCACAGCCCTGAGCTCACCACTCCCCCAGGGCATGGAACTCTTGATAATTCCAAGACCATGAAACCCTACAATTATTGCAGTGCGTATGAATCCTTCTATGAAAGCACTTCCCCTGAGTGTGCCAGCCCTCAGTTTGAAGGTCCCTTAAGTCCTCCCCCAATTAACTATAATGGGATATTTTCCCTGAAGCAAGAAGAAACCTTGGACTATGGCAAAAATTACAATTACGGCATGCATTACTGTGCAGTGCCACCCAGGGGTCCCCTTGGGCAGGGTGCCATGTTCAGGTTGCCCACCGACAGCCACTTCCCTTACGACTTACATCTGCGCAGTCAATCTCTCACCATGCAAGATGAATTAAATGCAGTTTTTCATAATTAATGAGGAAAATGAAAATAAACAGTGGTCATTCACCTCCCCCGTCTAATTAAGACAAAGCAGATGCTTGTGGGCTGAGTAACTGGCACAACTCTATCTGAGGTGTTTACTAGTTCCTGAAGTGTATTTCAACTATTGTGAGAATTTTCTATGTAATAATAAACCTCTTTTCGTATAAGGACTTCTTTTCCTTTCCTTTTGTCTGTAAAGCACTGTGAATCTGTTTCTACTGGAAGGATTTTTTTTTCCCCCTTGTTTTATTTTCTTTTAAATTCACTTTGAATTAAATTTGTTTGAACAAGGTGTCTAAGAATATACTGTTGAATAAAGACATGCACACAGCATAACTCAATGTCTATTTCAGTTGTACAGTAATTATAAAAAATGCATGTTATTAAAATCAGATGAATAAAATGATGTGTTTATAATTACTAGCAATTATATATTATGTATCTCTGAAAATTGAAAATATTGAGAATAACACGAAGGTGACATTGATATTAGAAGATGCATTTGAGGATGTGCAACAATATAAAAAGCTATGCAATTTTCTTTTTATTAAGGATGAATCTAAATGCATTCAATTGGTAACTATTCCTCTTCAAGTATTGCAGATGGGGCAACATGATATTTGGGTGGACGGTGTCATGATTTTGGAACAATTATTTCAATCGTAAAGAAAAATTTTTCGGCACTTGTTTTGTATTGTTCAGAAATTATCTGTACAGGTTTGTTATCACAATGTATAATTGTGTTTTTCCACCCCACATTTTTAAAGCAATTAAACATAGATATTTACACTCCTAAAGGACATCTATTAGCTGTGATATTTTTGCACGATATTTATTATTTCCTGGTACACAGCTGCTTTCTGTCTCTAACACTCCCTTCTCCCCATTTCAGAAATATTTCTGGATCTCAAAACCGTACGAGATAAAATAATTTTTTTAAACAAAATGGCCAAAGCGCTTACAAGAATTTTTTTTTTAAGTATCTCAAATGAAAGAAGAGGGGCCCAGGAGAGTTAAACATCCTGGGGAAACAATGATAAATCCTGGTAACCTTCAGCTCCAGCCGAAATTCGGTGGCAAATTTCCAGCAAACACCAAGAATGGATGTTAAAAACGGAAGGTTTTATACTCTGCTCGGTTTAAGTAAGTCTGGCCGATTAGAGGCTAAATTCTGTGTGATTAAAAGTTTCCTGACAAAAGGCCACCAAACACCTACTTGAATAGCGCCTGGGGAGCTCACTCTCTTAGGCAGAACTGAGCCCCTTCTAGAATAAAAACCAAGGTGGCCCTGACCTCCCTCCAGCTGCCCTCTTGCGCAGGTTTGCCCCCCAGGGGGAGCAGGGGAACAGCTGCGAAGGCCCGCGAGGTTAGCAGAAATGGGTCCGGCGGTGGCGGGACAGAGAGGGTCCGGGTGGGCCCGGGCAGGGGGTCCGCGCTCACCGCCGCCCTGCGCTGCCCACTCGTGCGCCCCGCAAGCATCGCCCGAGCCGGCGCAGGCCCGACGGCTGCTCTCGGGCGGCTCGTGGGGAGGACGGAAGTGGCTTGGCGCCCCCACACTTGTCACCCGGGCACAGAGGCACAGGCTGCACTGCCCGTGACCCGCCCGCAGTGGTCGCCCTGGGGCCGGGGGCCGCGCCCTGTGAGCGGCTCCCGAGCCGATCTCGCGGGCGGGGAAAGGGGCTGCGCGGTCCGGAGAGCCGGCGGGCCCCGATGCCCTGGTCTGAGGCGGGGAGGAGGCGATCTCCTAGGGCCAGGACCCAAGAGGCTGCAAAGGGCGTCGTCCCTTCACCCGCCCCGTCTACCGCAGTGGAGAAAGCGGCGGCGGCGGCCACTCCAGTTTGCCCAAATGCCGCTGAAATCTGCCCCTGTCCTGCCCTCCCACGCCCGCGGGACTTCTAGAGCCCAGGCCGAGAGGCCTGCCCCGGGTTCTCCAGGGGCAGCGGCTCTCCAGCTCCCCCCGCGTTGGCGCGCACCGCAGCCGCACTCCGAGGGGCAAAGGTGCCCCAGTAGCTGCTGGCGCGGGACTCGGCGGGTGATGAACGTGCCCTTCTAAGCGGTTGGTGACAGCACCTGTTCATTCCAATTCCACGAGGGCAAGAAGTCGGGGAAAGAGGTGGAAGTGTGCCCTCTAGGGGTGGAGAGAAGTTTGCCCGAGGTAGAGAGCTGTCAGTCCCCGGTCTGTCCGGACACCGGAGTGACTCGCCCTTGCTTCCCGGCAGACGCAGCGCACAAAACTTGCCTTCTCCAGGACCGTGTCCGGGATTGCCAGGCCTCTTTAAAGCCCCTCAGACACTAGGAGTCTGATCGCTGCTCACCCCGTCTGAGCAAAGAGCAAGAAAGTGAGGAAGCATCTGGAACGAGAAGAATCTGACTTAAAAAATTAAGGCATTTCTGTTTAGTCACTAACAGAATAAGTGCGGTCTCCCCCACCTTGTTCCAAGGTGACCCGCTGCCTGACTGCGAACAGCATCGCGCCGCCTAAGAGTCTCGTTGGTCCAGACAGGCTTTGAAAACTACAGCCTTTCCTGGGTCACAAATCCATGTTGGAATTAGAGACTACAACGGTAGATGCCCTCTCCCCTCTCCCTTGCGGCAATATGGGAACGCTAAGAAAAAAGCAGCTGGCTGAATGTCTGGGGAAGAAGCAAACGTTCAGAAGTGTCTTATCTCGGGGCTTTGTTCGAAATGAACTCAAGCAAAAGAGTGGGGTTTTCTGGCACAGACCGCAGAGATTATGAAATTTCTTCTATAGTTTTGGGTGCACAAATCAGATGCGTGCTCTCTCTTCTGTGGGACTGATGGGATCCAGGATACTATGTTGTGTGTTAGCAGGGTGTGTGTGACTGATCCCTGTGGCTTAATCATCCTTCGGGTCCCACTGATGACCCCTGGTATGGGAACCACCCACCCGGTCCCCTTTACACTAACCAAGGTCGGGGTGTCCGTTCTCTTCCTCAGCAGGGCCCTCCCCGTTCCCCGGGGACTGCAATCCTGAGAAATCATGACTTGTGCATTCATATACCAACATCGCAGATGCCATGCATTGCAGAATCTTGCCTTTTAAGGTATGACTCCGATGGAAGGGGATATAGGATAGTATAGAAAGTACACTTTAGGATCAAGAAGTCTCCGAGTCAGATTTGGGTCAAAATCCTGCCTCAACATGGACCTCTTATTGCAGCCTCAGGGAGACAGCATACAGCAGCCAAAAGGCTGGAGGTCAAGATACCTTCGTTCCTTACTCTCTTCATGACCTTCTGCTTTCCTCATCTCCCAACTTGAAAGGATGAAAGGCCTGTTTTCTGAAACTTTTAAATAATTACTGCCTTTCACATGGAGAGGCATCTCTTTTGAGTTGAATTATGTGAATATTACATTTATTTTTTATATTATAAATCTTGTATTTCTCCGTTTGTCCTTTCTCCCATGTCAGGACTTGATAGCTAGCTAGCTAGATGTAGATAGATATAGATATACCCTCAACAAAAGAAAAGAAGTAGTAGGTAGTGCAGGACTGAAATGGCTGTCCAGGGGCACCAGAGGCCTAGGCTCCTTCTACCTCCATTAACCTTAGTGTGGTGCTTCCATTTTCAAATTTGCCTCATGGCCCAAAATGGCTGTTGGGGTTCTAACCATTGTGTCCTCATTCCAATTAAGGAGAGGGGAAGGGGGTGGCAAGTGGGTGTCCCACCCACCTGATCAGACCCTTTTAGAAAATATTAATGACTTCTACTTAATATATCACTGATCACCACTAGATTTAAAAGAAGCTGGAAAATACATCCTTTTTATCAGAACATATTGCTACCTGCAAGTAAGGAAGAAGGAGAAGATGGGTGTTGGTCAGGCACTTAGCAATCTCTGCCAGGCCTCCCCTTCTAGACTCTGAATCCTCAAGAGGTTGGGCCTCATCTTATGTGCTGTGCAGACCACCTTAGCACTCTGCCTTGCACATCATGGGTGCTCAATAAGATTTTTGTTTCCAAAGCACTCCCAACAGTTCAGAAGGCATATGTTGTTGCCAGACATGTCTTCCATCCAGGTGCTAACGGGACACAATGCACAGCACACCTCTGCTGGACCACTGTGGCACTGTACCCTTTCTTCATCAGTGCCCTCGTGGGGTTGTCTTGGCCCACGCTGGCCTTCCCCCCACCCCCACAGACTACACTGCCCCAGCCTCAAACCTGACACATTCTGTGCGTGGCATCACTGGCCTTACCCATAAGGTTCAGTCTGCCAGACAAGAGATTTGTCTTCACAATCTTCTTTGTAGTCCCGTGAGCCCCATCTGTGACCCATCTTTACATACGTTTTCCCTCGCCAGCTCTGTGTGGCTGGCTTGCTTACTTCTTTTTTTCCTCTTCTTTTTTTTTTTTATTAACATGTAATGTATTATTTGTGTCAGGGGTACAGGTCTGTGATTCAACCGTCTTACACAATTCACAGTGCTCACCATAGCACCTACCTTCCCTAATGTCCGTCACCCAGCCACCCCATCCCTCCCACCCCCCACCACTCCAGCAACCCTCAGTGTTTTTCTGGTGCCTTTCACTCTGCTGTCTACCAAATCCTTCTTCTCCTCTCTGAGATCATATACTTTGCCCAAGCATTCTGTTTCCTGTTTCTACCATCTCTTTCCCATTTGACTACATACATCTGTGTTACCACATGGCCTCTCAGCTCCCCAGTTTGTGGATTCTAAGTAGTTTTATTCTTAAGTCCAGTCCTCCTTCCTCCCTGTAAAATGCATGGCTTCAGGCCTCTTGCTCTGTTTGAAAGGGATGGAAGGCGAGGGTTTCCAGTATCCCCAGGTTGCCAGTGCTAATGCCATCTCCACGGAAGCATCCCGTGGCTGATGAGGTACCCCGGCAACCCACCTCCAACCTCCATGTGATGTCTTGTGGGCATCTGCACTCTCCCTTGGAACTGCTTTCTCTCCCTCATCACCCGTCTGTGGGTCTCTGGCCTAGAAGAAAAAACATGTTCTCACTTTGAAGGGAAGGCAGAGTGCTCAGGCTCCTGATAAGGGTCTCCGGCTTTAACTACCCAGCCCTCTTGGTCCCAGGGCACTCAGCCATCCCAGAGAGGAGATTCAAGCATAACCTCATGCTGCACTCAAAGCTACTGCAGCCTGCCTCCCCTCGGGCCCTTTTTCTCACTTATCCTCACTGCATCTGATACTTTCCCTACTTGGAGGGTCTCTTCCCTCTCCCCCAGGGGCCCTGTTTCTTAATCAGGCTCCCAATTTAGGACAAGGTTCAATTCTTCCTTTGAGTACCTATATAGCAGGGAATAGAAGAGAAGTGTCTATACCCTGTCCTTTCATCCTAAATATGTAACGCAATGCTCTAACCTCGGCAGAGACTCAGCTAGGTTTGTAAGACTTCCTTCCCAAATTGAAGAACCAAAACAGAACAACAACAAAACACCTTTCTTCATCCTAAAGCTCGATCTAGCCTCTTGCTCTCTTTCCTTCCCAGTCGAAACTCTTCAATAAGCGCCTGACACAAAATGTCACACCTCCTTTAGCACCCTGTCTCTTTGGTCCGCTTCAGTCCTTCCTCCACCTCTACCATCCAACAGAGAGTGCATATGTTGTCATATTTACTCCAACTCCTACGGTACCCTTTGAACAAAGCATACTGATGTTTAAAAATGAAAGCATGTAAAAACCATGGATAAAAAGAATTGGGAGAGCAGGTTGGAAAAGTTGACAAGAGATCTCATTATAGAAGGCCCTGGGTGCCAGTGAAGGGGATGTGCTAGATCACGTGAGGGCATAAACCTGAGGGCCCAGCTTTGTCCAGCTGTGTCCGTTAGCTTTGCATGCGTGGGCAAGGACACAACTTTGCAGACTCTTGGTTTCTGGTAAAAGAAGGATCATAAGAAGTAACACAAGTTACTGATGCCCAGTGACTGTCCTTCAGTCCTTCTCTTTGCTTGCTCCCTGGCTGCTCCTGCCCTCCCTAGCTATTGGGGGTCACCTCACATTTTGGCGACTCTCCTTGTGTCTCCTTTACCAGCTCTTCTTACTTCTCTCATCTTTCCTGGGCACCCACACTGCACCTGTCTTCACTGTCTTATAGATCCCACTTCTCCTCCTGCATCCCCTACTTGAGGACAACAAGACCTGTACTTCAGGCCACCAAATACCTCCACTTGGTTATCCCGTTGTCCTCTAAAGATCAATGTGTGGACAGTGGAGCCCTCTCCAAAACACTACCACTACTGCTAGCTGTTTCTAGAACTTTCCTCCAGCGTATGTGGGGGGGAAAATGATATTAAATATTTCTCATCGTTCCTTCTCTTTCTGGCCCCTATACTTCCAAGTTAGTCTCCAAGTTCTGCTGATTTCCCTTTATCACTTCACATGGAGGCCAACATACTTCCAAGCTCATTACCCTGTTCCACCTTCCTCCTTCCAGCTCATTTCCCAATGCCAGATTAATCTTCCCCAACCACTCCAGCGCACCAGTCTCTCAGAGTAACACCTTTCATAGTTCTTATTTTCTATCTGATAAATAACTATATGCAGTTTATTTTTTTCTTCATCAAAACCCTCCATATTAAAACTGAAAACAACTGTTGATGTCATATAGCACTTTTGAATTGACAAAATAGTTTTCACATATTCACCTTTTTTAGTCCCAGGAACTTCAGCATTAGGTAGTAACTTATATCGTCCTTATTTTGCTTGGAAATCAAATCAGAAGAGGCGTGTCACTTTCCCATGGGCACAATGCTAATGGACAAAGGTGGACAAAACCAGTCCTGAGGTTTTCACCCCTAGGCAGTATTCCACAGTCCCTAATTTGGCACCCAGTGCCTCATGTGTGGGATCCGTAGTCTACTTTTCCCAACTGATATCCCATTTCATTATCAATGGATTTCACCTACTTTTTAAAAAAAGCATCAGTATGCTCTGTTCAAATGATATCTTAGGAGTTAGTGACACACAAAAATGTTTCCGATCCTGGTAAAGACAAGACTGGAGGGCCAGCAACCAAGACACCCTCACCTGTGCTCTAGCTACTGAGATATCTCTCAGGAGCAAGATTAGACAACTTCTGTACTACAGGAAAATGTCCTTGAGGTTGAACTTGCTTGTTGCACCTCTATCTGCCTTTGGGTCTTGTGCTGTTCCACCTGTTTGAGATGTCCTCGTTTCTAGTCTCCACTTTCTCGGATTCACATGTTCTTTAAGGCCACCTCCTATACGAAGCCTCCCAGATCCCGCTAGTCTGTAGTGGCATCGTGCTGCTCTGAAGTCAGATCTCTCTTGTTTCCATTACATAGTTGTCATCTAAATCCTTGCTGCCTAAATCTTATCGTATTCAAAATCTTACTTAGGTCTCATATTGCTATGTAACATATAGAAATGACTAGATTGTATACTCCTTGAGAGCAGGGACATTTAATCCTCTTTGTGTCTCTATAGTACATACATTCATTAAGTTCTTGATTCAGTGATGGTGATTGGGGATATACACTCTGGCTTTGTTACAGAAGAACATCATGAATCAGAGACAAAACAGTACGGACCTCTCACATCCAATGACAAGTGACACTAAGGTTCAGATTTTCACCTATAAGGTAAGAATAATAACACATATGTCATAGGGTTGTGAAGATAAAATGCGATCATTTAGAAAAGTACTAGCTCACTTCCTAGTTCAAAGCAAGCAAGCAGCTGATGAAACCAGCCATTGTTTCTATTATTAACATGGTATCAACATACTGATTCCTACTAAATCTGAACAACATGAACAACAATTTTTTAAAAATGCAGGTTAGATCCAAGTAGCACATTGTGATACAATTTAGTCTAGCGGACTTAATCAATATAATTTTAGTATGTTATAGAATAAAATTCTATTATAATATAAAATATAACAAATTCTATTTACAGAAAAAAAAATAGAGTCCCTCACACAAAGCAAAAGTAAGTACTAGCCACTGAAACTTTGCTTCAGGTACACACACACACATGAGAAAAGCTGGAAAACCACTGATGGAGAAGATACCAGTGGTGGAATAAATAAATGAAAAAGCCAGAGAGCCCAGACCCTGCAGACACCTGGACCTAAGCTTATAACCTGCACTGTATCTTATGTCAGACCCTCTCACATCAGAAAAGTGAGAATTCTTTTTTTTTTTTTTTAAGATTTATTTATTTGAGAGGCGGGGGGAGGCAGAGAGACACTTAAGACATGGGGCTTGAACACAAAGCCCTGAGATCACAACCTGAGTTGGACGCTTAACCGACTGTGCCACTCAGGTGCCCCCAGAAAGGTGAGAATTCTTGAGAGAGTCCCCTGTGTGTTCACCTGCCAGTTTCCAGGGAGGACTCTAACAATGTAGCAAGAATCACTAAAATGCCAAGTCAGGGACCTTATTTTTTTCCAGAGTTTGAAAAAGGCAGTCCTGCAATGAGAACTCTCAGGAAGATGGTAAAGAACCAGCGTCCTTTCAATGTTAGAAAGGGGAGAACGAGCCTCGTAAGTTCAGAGACTGACATTGGAGTATAAAGTAAGAACCAAAAAAAAGTGTCAAAGGGCCCGTCGGAATTCTGCAAGAGTCCAATCAAGTCCTGAATTTGTAGGGCAGGATTCCCAAGTTTTGCTGGCATCAGAATCACCCAGGAATCATTTCTGGAATACTAATTCTCAGGCTTCACCTCCACCCACTGGATCCTTGGCTTTACCTGGTCCATATGAACTCCTGGAATGCGGGCACCCAGTGCATTTCACATCACTGAACAATGGACACAATTTGGGGGATGACAGATAAGGCTAATGAAAGGAAAGCTGCACTCCCCTACGCCAAATCTTATAGGCTTTCATCTGTCAGCCAGATAGTTGGACACAAATGATGGGATACAGTAAGGAAGAGGAGGAATTCCAGGTGCCCACTGGTGTTTGTGATAAGAAGAAAGAGAGTGTGATCATAAGAGGAGTTGCGATGGCCTTTGTGAAACAGCACTGGTCAGGTAATATAGGTGTGTGATCTGCTAAGACACAAGGGCACAATGGTCATTTGTCTTTTCAACCTTTGAGCAGTCGGTACACTAGTCAAAAAATTGGGTGTACATGTAGAAGAGCCTAAATTTGTCACTGGAGAGCAATGATTCCCCAACCATTTTGGCATTCTTCCTGGTTCGGTTTTGAAACATGCCTACTCTCAACTGAGAACATTCCATCTTCTTCCGAACATTCCATCTTTGCTGAACATTCCATCTTCTTCTCAAAATATAAGAGAAGTAAAATGAGTCGGGAGGGATATTTGTGTGTTTGTATCTAAGACATGACTGGAGGTAACAAAGGATATCCTGGTGGATCATGAGCTGGGACCGTCACTCCCCTTTTGTGGTAGAGGAATCCAGACTTGCTATAACCCTGGGAGCACTGAATGCAGCCTGCCTCATGGCCGTGTCTGTAGGCCAGCACCATGGATGGAGTGACGATCAGGTTTGTGCACTTGTCATAATGGAAAACTTGGGCTTTGTGTATGTTCTAAAGATCCTCTCCCAAGCTCAACAAATAAAGAGATATCTTCAAAACAATTGTAAAAATTTTATTCCCTACTATAACTGAAGAATTGTAAATTGAGATACTTCAGTCCCCATTGAGATCCCATGTCACATCAAAGAGGAACTAAACAGGAATGTAGAGTGGCCAGCACCCTCTGGGAAACCGGAATTATGGTAAAAAAGAAAATATGCTAGCTTCTTATGTTCCTAGTCAGATAGTTCAGGGCTCTATAACCATATATTTCAATTACTTTGGACTCAATGACCAATCAAGAGAGGGATAGGAAATCACCAACCTTTCTTAGAGAACATTAGGGCGGTGCTTTGGCAATTGCTCCATACTTTCAATAAAACCTCAGAATAATGGGTCATGGCCTTCACGTGTTTCTGTCCTCAAGGGAGGAGAAAAGTGGAGGATACAATGAGAGGAGTTGTTAATTTAACAATTATTTATCGAGTCCCTGTTCTGATGAGTCCTGCACTGCTCTAGG
Source organism: Mirounga angustirostris (assembly GCF_029215605.1). Classification (NCBI taxonomy): domain Eukaryota; kingdom Metazoa; phylum Chordata; class Mammalia; order Carnivora; family Phocidae; genus Mirounga; species Mirounga angustirostris. The sequence goes on from NW_026991720.1 coordinate 44,857,101, forward strand.
TAGGGAGGACACAGTGAGGAAAGAGGAGGCCAGCTCCCCATTCTCATGGTGTTTCTGGTGTAGTGAGGATGCCTGTGTGTCCCTCGCCCAGGGAGCAATGCTGTTCAGGAGTGCCATCCTGCCCCAGATGCTGTAGAAGGTGCTGAGAGAGGGGTAGACACAGGGGTGAGCAGGCTAGGGTGCTCCCTGCTCTCTTGGGGTCTGAATAACCAAGGCCAAAAGAACACCCATTCATTCAACAAATATCTATTAATAAATTACTTTTTTTTAGACTCTGCACTAGATATGAAGGATATAAAAAATGAATAAGTCATGTCTCTCTAAGAACAGGGAGTCTAAGACAAAAGACAGACATATAGTTAAATATAAATGACTAAACCAAAAGCATTAGTGGAGGGGACACAGATGGAGGCAAAATCTGCTTATCCTGGGCCAGGCCATGGGGGAGGCAGGACCAGGAGTTTCCTGTAGGAGATGCTCCAGTTAGAGACATTTCACAGGTGGACCAGTGTGAGGGGGTGTATGGTGGGAATGCCTCTTTTCTCCTCCTGTTATTTCCATTCAAATGGAAAGGCCTGACATTCTTGGCCTCCCAGTAGTTCCTAAACCCTTTCTCTGGGGAAGAAATTGATCTCCAATCTGATTAGAGGATGTTGGAAAAGAACATTGGGCGTGTGTGCCTCAGCCCCTCCTCCTTTCCACCCTTCCTTGTTCCCTAGAGTTCTATGTTAAGAAATGGTGGGAGTCCTGCAGTCTTCTGGGGTCTTCCAGTGTCTTCTATGATCATTTGGAACAGTCTGCTCATTTCTAGAGTTGAGTTAGCAAGCTCATTTGGCTCACACTCAAAGCAAAATTCTCTAACCTTAATCTCATCAATGATAAGGTTGATCTTTGGCTTTCACCTGCCTAGTTCTTATCATATTAACCAGTTTTTACTTATTGGGAGGCCCCTCTGAGACTTTAACAGAAGGGAGTTTCAGGCAGAAATGTTCACCTGGAGAGAAGAAGGTACGAATCACTTCCGGGATTGCAAGTTCAGTTTGATGGGGGTGTTTGGAGTAAGCTGGGATTGGCCTGAGGTGAGCCTGGATTCACCAGTCAAGGCGACACCATGGAAAGCCTTGTGGGTCTGCAGGGGAGTCTGCAGGAGGGTCTTTGCTGAGGAGTACATCAGCAGATGTGCACTTTGGGAGTGTCGCGGAAAACCTGGACCCAAGGGAACCTGTCAGGAAACAGCTTGCAGCTACAAAATTAATATAATGTGGAATAGAAAGGAAGGGAAAGACCTGAGGGGTGATGAACAGAGAGAAACCATTGTTAATTACTGCCTCGACCTGGAAATGAGGAAGAGAGGAGAGGCTGAAGAACAGTTATACACCTGAGATTTGTTTGTAACTTGCTGAGATTAAGTGCCTTGCAGTCAGTCACAGTGGTGTGGTGGGACAGGCGGTTCAGTGGCAGCTTTCTGAGTCTGGAGTTCAAGAGAGAGGTCTGTGCTGCAGCTGGACTTCGGGGAAAGGGTGGGCTCAGACTCAGCATGTGGAGCTTAAAGAGAAAAGAGGAGTAAGACTGGGGGGCGGGGCACCAATAGTGTTTCTCCAGGTACAGCTCGTCTGTGGTGCCGAATGCGGCACAACATGTTTGTGCTTGTGTTTGGGGTTGTTATCCCAGAATCCTCCCAGTTTCCCTGCAGGAACTGTACCGTAACTGACCTTTGCCTTCTGGGTAGGATCACTGAGAACCATACAGAAAAATGAAAACATGGTTCCTAACTGCAAGATTTCGGAACAATATTGTTGTACAGGTTTTTAAAAGCCCTTTGTTATAAAGTTTTGTGTCATGAAATCAGATATGGTAACAAGAAAAGAAAAAGCTAAAACTGACCATGCTACTCCATTCCATCACATTCATGAGCTGAACTATCAATTTAGGAATTGACCAGAGTGACCTTTTTTAACCTGTCATCATCAGCATCTTTATTTGCAATCGTGAGATCCCATAACAATTACCTGATAGCATTTAGGGGAAGGTTAGATTAGATACTGTATGTAGATCATTCAGTATGTCTGGTACATAGTGAACACTCAATAAGTAATGATCATTGTTAGTATTTGTGAAGAAGTGGAACATTTGTGGTATCACTATTCCAATTACGCACATACAGATTACCCATAGCAATATTTGTTTTTCAGTACAAGCTAGTTTCCTCCTCCTTCAGAGAAGGCCATCTAATTATAATATTATCCATTATCAAACATAATTAGGAAGAAAAATCTCCAGCCAAAAAATACAATATATTTTTAAAGTTATATATAAACATTTAGTATATTATTTGTGAGTGTAGATTTTTCATATTGTCCCTATTGTCAGAAGTCTCCTTTGGCATGGAGTCTAAGACTATGGGGGGAAATAGGCCATCCAACTGAGCTGTGACCTCACCCCCACCCCAAATAATAGAAATGAAGCTACTTCCCATGGAAGAGAGAGGGAATTAATATTAATGAATATTTGTTGAAACTATTGCATGACCAGCATTATGTTATACTTCTTCATACTTCATCTCATGCATCCCTCCCAGCAGTTCAGGGAGATGGGTTTGGTATGAGAATTCCATTGTACAGATAAAGATTGAAATGAGCAACTTGTCCAAGCTCATTTATTGTCTAAGAACAGTAACTGGTAGATCTGGGATTCCATGTAGGTCTGTCTGACCAGCCACCTCCCCAGCTTCCCATGAACCTTGTTCTCCCCCAGAGAATTACAGTAGCTCACATTTAACGAAGCTTTGTCAAGGTGGATCTTATCCAAGGGCTTCATATTTACTTTCTCTTTTAATGTTCCCAACAACCTGTGGGGTACATACTATCATTCGTCCCCCTCAGAAAACTGAGGCACACAAACTAGCCCAAGGTCACACGGTTGATAAGCCGTGGGATGAAAGATCAATCCAAGCGAGTCGGCCTCCAGAACCTACACTCTCCACCATCAAACTAAACAGCCTTACTTAAGACCACTGACCGCAATTTCCAAAGTTTTGCACTGACATGAAACAGGATTAGTTTCAATCCAGCAGGGGAGAGGAAATGAGAAGTTACATGATAGAGACAAATCACCTATGAAATCGGGGGGGGGGGGGGGGGACGGAATACTTGCAACAGTGCAGTTCCCACTTGGCTGTAGTAGGGTGGGGGGCCACTCCTGGGTAATAACACACCCATTGTTTACCAACATACTTCCCCAGTTTGAGCAAAATCATTTTCTCTCTAAAAATCTGGTGTTAGGGGAAATAGTAAATGAACTCTTAAGCTTTCAAAATGATAATCTAGCATTACTTAAAAGTCTACAAATTTGTTCCTAAATGTATTTAAATCTTACCAGCGAACATGATGCTTGGTTATTAAAAAGTAATTCTGGAGAAATTAGCTTGCAGCTACAAAATTAATATAATTCATTTATTACTTGCAGCCAGCCACAAGTCAAGATGCTGTTAACACTGCTACACACAATTTAATATGCACAGTAAGTTTCCATATGGCTTTAATTTTAGGTTTCTGGTCAGTCCATTGAATCATTTACAGAATAGGCTGGCATGTCAAGTCAGAGGGCACTTGACCTAACCGTAGTGTGAAATACTGGCTTTCAAATTCTGGAATTAACGGTTTGGTTTATTTCTTATTTTCATCATATTAGACAAATATATGTTTTTAAGGCTATAGTCTACTATTACATGGAGATTTAGTGATGGAAAAAAACCAAAGCACCCAATCTCAAATACAAAACACCAAGACTCTTCTGTTTTTTCTGGTTCCTGGTTTCTTTCTGATGCACTGTTTTTCCTTAGAAGATGAAGAAGAAAGAGAAACACACACACACACACACACATACACACACACACCCTATTCATTTAAGAAGGTTGAGATCAAAGAATTGTCTAGAGTTTAAAACTTCTTTTTCATGATCCTGCCAGAATTGATAGGTAGCTTGTGTTTCGTAGCTACATTTTATGCCTCCATGAGAAGGAGTTCAAGTTCCCTAATGAATGAGATACACAACTTGCATCAATCTAGATGAGACATAAATATAATAATTGTTTTCATGTCTCAGGCCTAAAAGAGAACAATAAGCCGAGCGAAAACCTGTCTCTCACCTGTGACCTCCTCTAGTGTTACGTGTTCTTGGGAACTTGAGTCTCACGGACCAGCGCCATGGAGTCCTCCAATGTGTTTTGTGCTGGGCAACTGCTTTTCTTCCTTAACCATCCTCATTCTGAAGGCTGGTTGAACAGACCAGACGACTCGAACCACTTTTCTTCCAGACTTTGTCCTGGAAAGAATCTCTTCATCAATCCTGATGAAGTCTGTGGTTAAGTCACTACATTTCACTCTATAAATCCTGCCAGAGACTTTTTTCCTGCCACTTATCAAAAGTTAAACTGACAAAGGAAACCAATGATTCAGGGGAAAACAAAAAAACCCCTAAGTGACAGAGTTAGCTTCTCAACTTTATATTTGGCAATGGCACTTTTTCGCTTCTGTTATACACAGGAGGAGGGACCGATTGAGGGGGAAGGAAGACGGGAGCTGAGAAGACAGATGGGCAATAAGCCTTTGCTCAGACCTGTACCGGACAAGGATGTTCCTGCCCGAAAAGGGGGCGAGGCTACATGAGGGAAACAAGCCCAAAGGGCCTCTGTTCTCAAAAGGACATGAAGGTGCATATCTTTGTAGAAGTCTTTTGTGTTTTGATCCTAAACTAGAAAATACGAAGTAATTAGAAAACAAATACTCTAAGAAGATCAGTGAAGAAAATTAGAAATAGAACATTGATAACCGGTAACAACTAGTGAAAAAAACTTGTTAGGATAATGATCCCTTCCACCTGAATGATACCTGTGTTATGTTGCATGGATTATCACAACCACCCTTTGGACAGATTGTGGCAAATAAATGTAATTGCCAATCTCGAATCTGAAGAAGCAGAGAAGTTAGGTGATTCGCCCAAACTCACACTGTTAACATGTAGCAGAATTTAAATTAGATCCTAGTCTTTCAAACTCCAGCTCCACAGGGCATCCATAGCATGGCCCAAAAAGTCCTGGCTAACAACAACAACAAAAAAAGACACTGGTTAAGAAAACCTTAGAAGAAAAGAAAATATGAGAAAGAAAACCTGAATTATGGCTTTCCCTTGTCCTCCCCAATCTGAAAATGCATTGCCCATCTCTCTTGACTTCCTGGGATATTTACTCCTATCATCTGCTCATATGGTATTTATTCCCTTTATGAAGATTAAAAATTCTATATTAGGTCATGTAAAGCCATATGCTCTATCAAATTGCAAATCCTGGTCATACTGTTGACTCAACACTCAGTATAGCACTCAACACAATGTCTTGCACACAGCAGGTGCTCAATAAATGTTTGTTTAACCGAATCCATTTATTTTGTACCCTGAAAGTTCCCTATGTGTTTACCAAGTGCTATTCCTGTTGCAGAAGATGAGAATGAGTCTAATTTGTGTTTAGTATCAGTTTGAAATGCTAATTTCTTGCCTGGTTTCTGAATGCCAACTATTCAGGCCACCATGTGGAATCTGACATATAGACAGTGCAAAAAGGCACCCCACCACCTAAATAAAAGATAACTGTATTTTGCATGTATTGTTTTCTCCAGGGGATCCCAGAAGGAAGTAGAATCTCTTTTAAGGTCTTCTAGTAAGTTTAGAAAAAGCAGGCACTGCCCCTTTAAGAAACCATTTATGCCAAAATGTTGGTCAGAGGTCAGGCTATAAAACTGCAAGATTAGTACAAAGTACTAGTGAGTACACTTTCCTAGTTGTTCGTTAATAGAAGGAAAACTCAGCTTCAAAGGGCAGAAAGCTAGGCAGGAAAATAATGAGGTGGAGGAGAATTACTCCCTTCTGATTGGAAAAGGATAATTAGGAGGGAATCACACCGAGGAGCCCTAGTGGGGCTCTGATCTCTCCCTTCCAGCTTTTCCTAAGCGATGTGGGACAGAAAACCACGTGGATCTGAAAGCTGAACAAAATGCCAAGCCCAGTTCCTGTGTAGCAGAGAAGGGGGAGCTGTGTGGTTGGATACACAGAACTGAATGGCAAACAAGAGAGAGGGAAGACACAAGAGGGAAGGCCCCAGCATCTGCAGGGACTGCTGGCCTGCTTGTCTTAAAACCCAGATGGTTGGGACAACCTTTTAGCATTTAGAACTGTGGACTCCCACCTCCTCTGTTCAAGCCTATGTGGGGCACAGAAACAGAAGAGATTCGGAGGGGACCCACAGCAGTTATTTGACAATGGTCAAAGAGTAGATGAGAAGGTGTCTGTTTCCAGAATTATATTCTTAACAATGTATCCTCATTATATCATTCTCTAAGTGTTACATAACACAAACAATAGTGCTTAGAATTTTAAATATCTGGGCAATAAAAATTCACCATTCTGTTGAACGCTGCTGCTCGTCTCTTCCCAAAGAGAATAATTTTCTTTCATCCAGGAATGATTTCTTTTTAGGAATATGACAGATTCTGGCTACATGATCATAAGCATATTGGGAGTGCCTGACTCCTCAGCCCAAGGTGGCCTTAGTCTGTCAGATCTCTATGATCTGCTCCATTCCACAGGAGAGGCATTAGGGGCCTATTTTTTAGCCATGGTGACTAAGCACCTATCATTGAGAGCAATGAGATGTGCTTCTACTTGCTCAAGCCCCGTGGTATGTGTCCTGCTTTATAATGTGCGTTCTCCAGAAGCTTGGGGCAACATTTGTGTGACTTCTCCATCTCCCAGGCTTGATGCTCCTGGGAATCCTGAATGTTAATAGCAAAGTTCCTTCAACAATTCTTCCCAGATTCCAATGATTTTTAGCAGATAGATGTCCTAGTGTACTTTCTTGACACACCGAATAGAATTTCTAAATTGTATGTCCAGATAAGGCCTTCAAGTTTTGCTTGCTTGACAAGTTTTTCAGTATTTGACATTTGACAAGATGTGACAAGTTTTTCAATATTATTTCAGATAATACAAGTATTGCATATTCACTGTAGAACATCTAAGTTATAAATCTGGCTAACTCTCTTGACAAATATGCCTGCCTAAGGAATGGGAAGGCCTAGTTCAAAGTGAGAATAATCTGACTCCTTGGAATTTCTCCTTGGATCTGGGATTGTGAGGAAAGCCATCCCCCGGGGCTAGCCTGTCCCCTGTTCTACACCCCCCCTTTCCACTTGACCATCATTTGAGCTTGAGTAAGTATGATCCACACCGTGAGTGGTCAAGCCAGCAGGTCAGCAGCCCAGGAATTCGGGAAGGGAATTCTGGGTCCTGGCACCCAGAGCTTGGTCCAAAGTATGTGCAAAGACTCAAGGTGGGCATCTGTCCTTGACCCTCTGTCCTTCTGCCTCTCTCTCATATGGCTTCTTCTTTACAGATGAAGATTGGGGAAGCTGACTTCGGGATACATTTATGTTGGGGCTACTGGGATATATTCATGTGGTTCTCAGTCACTTCATGCTACTGCAGCCAGCTTTCTCAGGGTAGGGATAACCTCCTGGAATAGTCCTGCTACCTAGCATGTTGACCTAAATGGAGAGTGAAGGTGCAGCACCAGGGGCCTTGTGTCCTATAGCGCCTGGCATTGTGGTCATGGGGGAAAATAAGAAGCCAGAAGCTAGTCTGTGGGAAGTTCTCCACCAATGCTCAGATATATCTGATTGTTAAGTGAAACTTTCTGTCTCATCCTGGTCTGGCCAAATGGAAGTCCTCTCCTGTCTCCTCTCTCTCTCTCCACTCTCCCTCTGCACTCTCAAAATCAGATCCCTCTTTGGATCTGATAAGGCAGTATATCCAAGTATAAATGCGCCTTAAATTTTCTCCCTTTTTTGGATACCATGGCATATTTGATAAATCTTATAAAATACCATTTAAACTAACATTTGTAAAGCCATTTTAGAATGTTCAATAAGGCAAGTGATAAATTACAAAATCTTGATTTGAACATACATGAAGTATATCTTCTTTGCTATTCCTTACATTTGTAAATACACACACACACACAGAAAAAAGTTGGATAAAAATGATGGGCCATTGAATAAAAGTGATATTGTGATCAACTATGGTAGAGGAAAGACTGGCTTAGCTTTCTATCCTGTTAAAAATTGTATTACCAAATTGTTGTTATATGAAGAGATCATCAATAATTATAATAACTATATAACCAAAAACTGTAGAGGGGGGTATTTATAAGTTGTCAACCAGTTATCTATTAAAAATATTGTATATGTGTGTGTGTGTGTACTGGGATTTCTTAATGTTTTTAGTATTTTCCGGCTTCTTAAAAATCTATAATGTACCTTAAGTAAATATTCATTTTTAACCTAATTTTGTACTTTTCATTTTGCATTCTTTCTGTTAAAGATCTTCCACCCCCTCCCACCCTTCTCCCCATATAAGCTCCAGAATCCACAAACCTACATGTGCCTCTGGGTCCAGGGTTAGAATAGATGAGCAAGGGCAGGCAGTCCCAAGCCCTGCAGGTTGGATTAAGACCCAGAAAGGCAGAGTGACAACCAGAGAGTTTAAAGGGATAGAGAAGGTATTCTTTTTTTTTTTTTTAATTTTATTTTATTATGTTATGTTAGTCACCATACAATACATCATTAGTTTTTGATGTAGTGATCCACGAGTCATTGTTTTCGTATAATACCCAGTGCTCCATGCAGTACGTGCCCTCCTTAATACCCATCACCGGGCTCACCCATCCCCCCACGCCCCTCCCCTCCAAAACCCTCAGTTTGTTTCTCAGTCCATAGTCTCTCATGGTTCATCTCTCCCTCTGATTTCCACCCCCTTCATTTTTCCCTCCCTTCTCCTAATGTCCTCCATGCTATTCCTTATGTTCCACAAATAAGTGAAACCATATGATAATTGACTTTCTCTGCTTCACTTATTTCACTTAGCATAATCTCCTCCAGTCCCATCCATGTTGATGGAAAAGTTGTGTATTCATCCTTTCTGATGGCTGAGTAATATTCCATTGTATATATGGCCCACATCTTCTTTATCCATTCATCTGTTGAAGGGCATCTCGGCTCTTTCCACAGTTTGGTTATTGCAGACATTGCTGCTATGAACGTTGGGGTGCATATGGCTCTTCTTTTCACTACATCTGTGTCTTTGGGGTAAATAGTAGTGCAATTGCTGGGTCATAGGGTAGCTCTATTTTTAATTTTCTGAGGCACCTCCACACTGTTTTCCAAAGTGGCTGTACCAACTTGCATTCCCACCAACAGTGTAAGAGGGTTCCCCTTTCTCCACAACCTCTCCAACATTTGTTGTTTCTTGCCTTGTCAATTTTTGCCATTCTAACTGGTGTAAGGTGGTATCTCAATGTGGTTTTGATTTGAATTTCCCTGATGACTAATGATGATGAACATTTTTTCATGTATCTGTTAGCCATTTGTATGTCTTCTTTGGAGAAGTGTCTGTTCATGTCTTCTGCCCATTTTTTGACTTGATTATCTGTTTTTTGGGTGTTGAGTTTGAGAAGTTCTTTACAGATCTTGGATACCAGCCCTTTATCTGTAGTGTCATTTGCAAATATCTTCTCCCATTCTATGGGTCACCTCGTAGTTTTGTTGACCGTTTCCTTTGCTATGCAGAAGCTTTTTATCTTGATGAGGTCCCAAAAGTTCATTTTTGCTTTTGTTTCACTAGCCTTTGGTGATGTAGCTTGAAATGGCTGATGTCAAAGAGGTTACTGCTTATGTTCTCCTCTAGGATTTTGATGGATTCCTATCTCACATTTAGGTTTTTCATCCATTTTGAGTTTATCTTTGTGTAGGGTGTTAGAGAATGGTCAAGTTTCATTCTTCTGCATGTGGCTGTCCAATTTTCCCAGCACCATTTATTGAAGAGACTGTCTTTTTTCCATTGCATATTTTTTCCTGCTTTGTCAAAGATTATTTGACCATAGAGTTGAGGGTCCATATCTGGGTTCTCTATTCTGTTCCATTGGCCTATATGTCTGTTTTTGTGTCTGTACCATGCTGTCTTGGTGATCACTGCTTGAAATTGGGCAACGTGATGCCCCCAGCTTTGTTTTTCTTTTTCAACATTTCCTTGGCAATTCGGGGTCTTTTCTGATTCCATAAAATTTTAGGATTGTTTGTTCCAGCACTTTGAAAAATGTCATTGGAATTTTGATCGGGATGGCATTGAAATTATAGATTGCTCTCTCGGGTAACATAGACATTTTAACAATGTTTATTCTTCTGATCCATGAGCATGGAATGTTTTTCCATCTTTTTGTGTCTTCTTCAATTTCTTTCATGAGTGTTCTGTAGTTCCTAGAGTATAGATCCTTTACCTCTTTGGTTAGGTTTATTCCGAGGTATCTTATGATTTTTGGTGCTATTGTAAATGGAATTGTTTCTCTAATTTCTCTCTCTACAGTTACATTGTTAGTGTATAAGAAAGCAACTGATTTCTGTGCATTGATTTTGTATCCTGCCACATTACTGAATTGCTGGATGAGTTCTAGTAATTTGGGGGTGGAGTCTTTTGGGTTTTCCACATAAAGTATCATGTCATCTGAGAAGAGAGTTTGACTTCTTTGCCAATTTGAATACCTTTTATTTCTTTTTGTTGTCCAATTGCTGTTGCTAGGACTTCTAGTACTATGTTGAACAATAGTGGTGAGAGTGGGCATCCTTGATGTGTTCCTGATCTTAAGGGAAAGGCTCTCAGCTTTTCCCCATTGAGGATGATATTTGCTGTGGGTTTTTCATAGATGGATTTTATGAACTTGAGGAATGTTCCCTCTATCCTTATACTCTGAAGAGTTTTAATCAGGAAAGGATGCTGTATTTTGTCAAATGCTTTTTCTGCATCAATTGAGAGGACCATATAGTTCTTCTCTCTCCTCTTATTAATGTGTTCTATCACACTGATTCATTTGCAAATGTTGAACCACCCTTGCATCCCTGGAATAAATCCCACTTGGTGGTGGTGGGTGATCCTTTTAATGTATTGTTGGATCGTATTAGCTAGGATTTTGTTGAAGATTTTGGAATCCATATTCATCAGGGATATCGATCTGAAATTGTCCTTTCTGATGGGGTCTTTGCCTGGTTTGGGAATTAAGGTTATGCTGGCCTCATAGAATGAGTCTGGGAGCTTTCCTTCTGTTTCTATTTTTTGAAACAGCTTCAGGAGGATAGGTATTATTTCTTCTTTGAATGTTTGGTAGAATTCCCCAGGGAATCCATCAGGCCCTGGCTCTTGTTTTTTGGGAGGATTTTGATCACTGCTTCAATCTCATTACTGGTTATTGGCCTATTCATGTTGCAATTTCTTCCTGTTTCAGTCTTGGGAGTTTATAGGTTTCCAGGAAGGCATTCATTTCATCCAGGTTACTCAGCTTATTGACATATAGTTGTTGATAATAATTTCTAATAATTGTTTCTATTTCCTTGTGTTAGTCGTGATCTCTCCCCTTTCACTCATAATTTTATTAATTTGGGTCCTTTCTCTTTTTTTTTTTTTTTTGGATAAGTCTGGCCAGTGGTTTATCCATCTTATTAATTCTTTCAAAGAACCAGTTTCTAGTTTCATTGATCTGATCTACTGTGTTTCTGGTTTCTAATTCATTGATCTCTGCTCTAATCTTAATTATTTCTCTTCTAATGCGTGGCTTAGGCATTGCTTCTTGCTTTTTCTCTAGTTCTTTAAGGTGTAGAATTAGTTGGTGAATTCAGGATTTTTCTATTTTTTTGAGTGAGGCTTGGATGGCTATGTATTTCCCCCTTAGAACCCTCTTTGCAGTATCCCATAGGTTTTGGACTGATGTGTTTTCATTCTCATTGGTTTCCATGAATTGTTTAAGTTCTTCTTTGATTTCCTGGTTGACCCAAACATTTAGCTTCCAAGTGTTTGAATTTAGCTTCCAAGTGTTTGAATTTCTTCCAATTTTTTCTTGTGATTCAGTTCCAGTTTTAAAGTATTATGGTCTGAGAATATGCAGGGAATAATCTCAATCTTTTGGTATCAGTTGAGACCTGATTTGTGACCCAGTATGTGGTCTATTCTGGAGAAAGTTCCATGTGCACTTGAGAAGAATGAGTATTCTGTTGTTTTAGGGTGGAATGTTCTATATATATCTATGAGGTCCATCTGATCCAGTGTGTCGTTCCAAGCTCTTGTTTCTTTGTTGATTTTCTGCTTAGATGATCTATCTATTGCTGAGAGTGGAGTACTGAGGTCTCCTACAATTAACGTATTGTTATCAATATGACTCTTTATTTTGGTTAACAGTTGGCTTATGTAGATGGCTGCTCCCATGTTGGGGGCATAGATATTTACAATTGTTAGATCTTCTTGTTGGATAGACCCTTTAAGAATGATATAGTGTCCTTCTGTGTCTCTAACTACAGTCTTAATTTGTCTGATTAAGAATTGCTACCTGAGATTTCTTTTGAGGTCCGTTGGCATGGAAGATGGATCTCCATCCCTTCACCTTCAGTCTGGATGTATCTTTAGGTTCAAAATGAGTCTCTTGTAGACAACATATGGATGGGTCCTGTCTTTTTATCCAATCTGCAACCCTGTACCATTTTATGGGAGCATTTAGGCCATTCACGTTGAGAGTGATTATTGAAAGATATGAATTAATTGTCATCACGTTGCCTGTGAAGACCTTGTTTTTATAGATTGCCCCTGTAAATTTCTTTTCTTTTCTTTTTTTTTTTTTAAGATTTTATTTATTTATTTGAGAGAGAGAGAATGAGAGAGAGAGAACACATGAGAGGGGATAGGGTCAGAGGACGAAGCAGACTCCCTGCCGAGCAGGGAGCCCGATGTGGGACTCGATCCAGGGACTCCAGGATCATGACCTGAACCGAAGGCAGTTGCCTAACCAACTGAGCCACCCAGGTGCCCCATAAATTTCTTTTCTATATCACTCTTGGGGTCTTTCTCCTTTTATAGAACCCCCTTAATATTTCTTTCAGGGCCGGCTTAGTGGTCACATATTCTTTCAATTTCTGCTGGTCTTGGAGGCTCTGCATCTCTCCATCCATTCTAAATGACAGCCTTGGGGTGCCTGGGTGGCTCAGTTGGTTAAGCAACTGCCTTCGGCTCAGGTCATGATCCTGGAGTCCCAGGATAGAGTCCTGCATCGGGCTCCCTGCTCAGCAGGGAGTCTGCTTCTCCCTCTAACCCTCCCCCCTCTCCTGCTCTCTCTCTCTCATTCTCTCTCTCAAATAAATAAATAAAATCTTTAAATGACAGCCTTGCTGGATAAGGTATTCTTGGCTGCATGTTCTTCTCATTTAGCACCCTGAATATGTCTTGCCAGGCCTTTCTGGCTTGCCAGGTCTCTGTGGACAGGTCTGATGTTATTCTGATGTTCTTCCCTCTGTACATAAGGAATCTCTTCCCCTAACTGCCCTTAAGATGGTTTCCTTGGTTCTAAGATTTGTGAATTTTTCCCTGGCCTCCTCTTTTCCCTTCTTGTCTAATAACTCGTCATCTAAATCACTAATTCATTCTTCTGCCTCGCTTACCCTAGCTGTTAGATGATCTAGATTAGATTGGATCTCATTGATAGCATTTTTAAGTTCTGCCAATCCAACTCTCATTTCTGCCCTTAGAGACTCTATGTCGCCATTAATTGATTTCTCCATTCTAGCTATTGTCTTCACAATTGCTACCCTGAATTCCATCTCCGACATCTTGGTTATATCTGAATCCATTTGTAAGTCTGTGGCATAAGTCATAGTCTCTGAGTCTTTCCTATTTTGGGGATTCCTCCTCCTAGTCATTCTGTTGAGGGGTAGTTGAGGGAATGTATAGAGTCCAAATTATTGACCACAACCCAAGCAAGATGCACCTGTTTTCTTGGGACCTTAGGGTTGCTGGCCTCTTGTTTTCCCAGCCTGTCTTCTGGGGGAGGGGCCTGCTGCACTGTTGCTGAGGCAACCCTGTTTGGGCAGAGTTGCCCTGCCCTCTGTGGCGGGGGATGGGCTCAGTGAAAACTGGTTTTTGGGGGCTTTTGTTCTCTGGCAGCTTTCCCTGGCGGCTTTCTGCATCTCTTCCGAGAGCCAGAGCAGACAAAACCATTTCCAACCCTCTGCCTCAGAGCAGAGAGATCACAGTCTGTTCTTCAGTGAGCTCTCCAGGCCACACTATCTCCATTTCTGTCTGTGCTGCTATAAACTGCAGCATCCTGGGTGTTGCGCCCCTCAGGAGCGCTCCCAGTCCTTGCCTCCAGGTCAGGGCACATCTCTGCCCTTTGTGCTTCTAAAGCTACCAGCCACCCCCAGTTCACATGCGTGGCCCTGCCACTCTGGGTTTCCGACTGCGGGGCTGCCCTAGAGTCCTTTCCCCGCTGCTACTGGTCTGCGAGTCTGTGCCCCCTCCCCAGCACAGGAAGCTATCACTTACCGGTGGTGTAGGATCCCTGCGGCTCCCTCCCCCTTCCATTTATCCTCTAATATCTGCCCATGGAATCACGGCTCCCTGCTTTATACCTCAAAATCAACTGCCTGTTGATATTCTGTTTGTAGAGATCCAGATCTATCTTCTTACATCTCAGGCTGATTTTGTGGGTGTTCAGAGTGGTCTGGTAGATATCCAGTTCAATTCCGGGAACCCGTTAGAATAGTGTCCCCACTCCTCCGCCGCTTTTCACCCTTGGGAGGGATATTTTTATCAGACCTATAAGCCTTGGAAGAGTCTTGGAAATGCCATCAGATTGTCCTTTGAATGACTAAATGCACAAATGTGTAAGTTTACTTTGACGAGGGAACAGAAGGCAAGCTGAGGACAAAGCAGAAGCTGACCGAGAAGATATTCTTTAAATCAAATTAGAAGGCATGAATATTGAGTAGAAGTTAATATATGCAGGCTAATAGAAGGAAAAAGTCAATATAAACTATGACAGTGTTTGAACTACAGATATCTTTAAAGATTTTATTTATTTATTTGTCAGAGAGAAAGAGCAAAAGCAGGGGGAGCAGAAGTCAGAGGGAGAAGCAGGCTCCCCATTGAACAAGGAGCCCGATGTGGAACTCGATCCCAGGACCCCAGGATCATGACCTGAGCCAAAGGCAGATACTTAACCAACTGAGCCACCCACATGCCCCTAATTACAGATATTTTTAATAGAAATATACTTTATCTTCTTTCAAGTCTGTAAGTGAGCTGAATTAGTTCAATAAAATATTTGGGTATACATATCCTTAAGTTAATGAATAAAATATAATTCATTTGTTATTTGGGTCCATTTATTATATTTACATGTAAGTAGTTAACATATAGTCTTATAAACGTACCATTTTGTTTTTTTTAAGCAAGGGGTATACAAGCATGGACTGTACATTCATCCCATGGATGATAATTCTGGCTTCCTTACTTACCATCTGAATGACCTGGGCAGGCAACTTACTCTCTCTGGCCCTCAGTTTTCTCCCTTGTATATTTCACCGACTAGTAGTGCCTGCCTCATAGTATTGATGAGACAATTAAATGAGATAATACATGGACAACACTGAAAACAGTGTCTGGCCCAGAATCAGTGCTGAATTCATGTTACCTCTAACTTGCTAATCAAACATTTATAAACCATGATAAAATGAATTTCAACCAAGCCAGGATGAGTTACTACAAAACCTGAATCAGATGGTAGTCAAATAAGCTTGACTGAACAAATTGTTTCATCTTTAGCCCAGTCACATTGTGGCAAAGATTCTGACAGGTCATGTAGTGTTAGGCTGATGGGAGAACATGGCAAGAAAGAGATTAAATTAGTCATGAGCATAGCAAGTGATTGATATCATCTGTAACCCTCTAGGATTTTTCTGCATTGCCATGCTGACCAATTTAAAGCATGGCATTTACTCTCTAGGTCAGATGTTTGAATTCTAGATTTACACGGAGCAATGTCCATCCACCTGACAATATATAGAAAAGAATTAAAGCAACAGAATAAATCTCTAAGTGGTTAATTGTCATGGCAATAAAACTGAAATAGATTTTTCATGTGATCACAGTACAAGATTCCAAGTATTATAACTGATATCCAAAAATATATATTTAAGAGTTTTCTACTGTAATGCAATTCTAGTGCAAATTAGCAAGTTGTAGTAAGAAAATATTAGCATTTCCCCTCTTTATCTTTACAATATGTTCCTTCACTTGAAAAATTAGCTTTGGGCCTATGATAATGATGTCTTAGAAAAAGAAACAATAAATGCTGGCATTAAGCAAAAGCCTTAGTATTTTTTCAGCCACAGACTCAATGACTGTCTAGAGAATAACATGTGATGTTTATTGCACAAAGATTTCTTAAAAAGACTATTAGCACCCTAAGCTTTCATGGATATTTTTAATAACAATTTCCTATTAAAACACAAAAGAAATTAATAGAAGTAATTTAAACCATAGTCAAAAATAAAGAAGAGACAAGAATTGGATAGTTCCTCTCAATGTGCCTATCCCCCACAAGCAGCTTAGATAAAAAGTGGCATGTTCCTCAATCTTGAGTCAGGAAATGTGGAATGGATGGGGAGGTCCACTGTTACATATCTTAATTAAAGTACACACCCATAGTACTTTATGTGATTCTTACTATTGCATTAAAGGTGTGTTTGCAGGTCATGGCAAAGTGTGGACAGTACTACAGTTAAATTCTGTTCTGTTAAGTTACAGGTATGGTTATAATGGAGCCAGAACTAAGTCCTATAAAAAAAAAAAAAAAAAAAAGAGGAAGATTTCTAATTCAAGATGACTGAGGTCATGTGTTGCCACCATCTCTCACCAAATTCCATTTAAAATGCAGGAAGAGATTTAAAAAATTAAATACACAGCAACACTCAAAAGCTGGAAAACCTAGCACCAACAGATCAGAACAGTAAAAATTTTCTCAAACATGTAACAGAGGGAGAGAGAAAATACAATTGAAAAACCTACAACCACTTTATTTTTTTTATTATGTTATGTTAACAATGAATCATGGAACACTACAACCACTTAAATAAAAGGGAAAACTTCCTGATCCAGTTGAATTTCCCCAGCAGAAACTCTAGGAACTCCAAACTCAGAAACAGCAGAGTCTAGGAGAAGGAAGACAAGAGAGACTGGCTGCTTAAATCAGGTGGCAATAAAAATGTTAGGGCAGCTCCATAAACTTGTGCCTCTGGATTTAGCACTTGGCTATGGATTAAATTCTGGAGCAGCCTCTGACTTCAGAATTCTGATGGGGTAGGCTTAACAACAATTGGTACGGGCAGGTGGAGAGCACCTAGGTGTGGAAATGTTAGATCTTGCAAGATCAGACTCTTGGAATAAAGAAGCCTCTCTGTGCTGCCTGCTGTGTCCAGGGTTCTTACCGGGGAGGATCTGGGAATGGGGTATGGGGCAGTGGAAGCAAGCAGCACTCCAATAAACATATGGTCACTGAGAAATTAGTCTCCATGCCCAGAAGCAAAACCACCTGTACACTTGAAAGGAAAGCCTGTCCTGCCCTGCCACATGTCCTCTTCCTCCATTCAGCCAGCAGGAACTTTCTAAACCAGACCCAAATTCATGGGTCAGACAGGAAGTTTCAATTGAGCTGAGGAAATAACTCTTCCTGACAACATTAAGTTAGAACCACGTCTACAATATGAACAGACCGTAAAGAGTCATCAAATATCCAAGAAAACCTCCAGCATGAAAGAGACATAATACTTAGCAAACAGAAGAACTACATCCAGAGAACACAGAATTAACACTGAAAACAAAAGAAAACTTTAAATACATTATCCTCCAAGAGATTTGTAAAGCCGTCACATTTATAAATTTTAAAATAAATAGCAGGCTACTGTAAGAAATAAGCGATGAGAACTCTTATCAATTAAAGACAGATGTCTTAAAAAAAAATCAGTAGTTCATCTGAAACACAAAATGTATGGCATTGAACAGCAAAGCAGAATTCCAGAACAACGTTCATGCAGTCTTAGTCACCTTCTCTCCTATTAGAAAAGAGATGGCCTGGAGGAGCATGGGACAGTTCAGGGCAAGGAGTCACTTAGTTTGGCTACATGGCAGTTATGAGCAGTGGGTGTAGTGGGAGATCCTGCTGGTCGCATAGATTAGGGGATGGCCAGGGAGAAACTAAGTTTGCCCCAGGGCCGGTGGAGAGTCAGTAGCTGGGAAATGTGGCAACAGGGGGAGCAGGTCCAAGGTAGCTGACTGGTTAAGCCTCAGCTGCCTTTATCTTCCTCTCACTGAGAGCTAATCCCGGGAGAGCCGCAAATACAACAGAAAACATCTGGTTGTATATTCTGAGTGGAGGAGCAAGAGCAAACTGTTTTCAGGCAGCTGCACTTCTCTGCAGGTAAGGCGCTAAGGATCCAGGGAGGCTGCCTGACCCACATTGGAAGGAATGTCCCAGTCTGAGGCTCCGCAACACTATGGAGTAAAAGCTAACTACCCATAGGCATTCACCCATCTTCCAAAGGAATCCCACTCTACGGTATTGCTCCTTCCAAGAAAAAAGCCCCTACCCAAGCCAGACTTTAAATAAACCATTTCTGTTAAATGTCGATGGACACAGTGTTTCAGTGAGAGGAATTGATCCTAGGATGCCCCTGAGAGTTGTGTAGGGAATAGACGTGGCATTTACACTTGTGTCATTGGTAAGCGGCGCAGCAACAGGGCTACGCTGGTAAATGTTTAACAACTAGCTCTGCAGGGAGAAAGCCTTGATTGCGGCATTTGCCAAGTTTTGTATTATAAATGCTCCCACCACGGCCAACATCAAACTATCAATATAAAGGCACCGCGTGTGGTGTTGAGAGGAGATGTGTCCGCCAGGTCCAGCACACGGTGGGTGGCATATGGATCCCTCCCATGTTGATGCTGGCCCTTCCCACAAAAGCCCCACAACTTGTTGTGATCTTTCTGACCCAAAGTGCATCTTCAAAAAAAAAAAATCACAGCCATTCAAAAATCATTTATCTTTCACTCTTTTGACAATCAGCCAGCTCCTTGTCAGCATCCTTTGAAATGTACTTGCTTAATACCCTTTACCACTGAAATGGAACTCGATCGTATAAACAGGTATTTAGGTGAGAATATGGATATTTAAGAGAATGATCCACAGCAAACCAATTCAGAAACCTATCAGAATGACACAAAACAGGGGGAAAAAAATCCCCCTCTGCCTCTAAAAAGCCGGAGACAAATCTGGACTCTATTCCACTATTTTCCCAGAGCTAGAAAGAAAGTAACTAGTTCATAAATTCCATCAGGAGCTTGGGGATTTTTGATGTAATGAGTTTTACAGTTTCAGAGGAGAATGCTTTGCTAATAATTATGTAACAGTAATTAAATCTGAAAAAGGCTGTACTCTAACTATGTTGATTTATTGCAGCTCCTACAAAGTACTCCTCCAGCGTGCATTGGAGTGTGCGCTGCCTCCCTCCAGTTTTCTTTAAATTCTCACAGAGCACTGGGTCACAGATGGTCTGAGCTGCTATATTTTCCCTATTAAATTCCTAATAATCTTTTTCTGAGGCTGAGTCATGGAAGCCTGGGGATTTCTCATTTTAATTAGAAGGTTTAAGGAGCTAACTCTGTTTGAAATTTTCTCCTAGGAGAGATGGGTGCAGGTGATCCCATTCAGAAGAATGACACAGTACCGTGGCCAGGACAAATTTCCATATTAGATTGCAGCTTGCTTGGCTCGGCTCCTATTTCTGAGGTTGATGATGCATTGTCTGAATCTGAAGAATAAACTTTGGAAAATAGGGTTATTTGGGGATTATTCTTTTTGGGGACATATTTTGGCATTTGGTTCCCATCCCTACTTTGCATATAGAGCAGTGATTCAGGGATGTGAATTATTTGTTATTCCCGGGGAAGTTTTTAAATCATATCAATTTGAGCCAAAGTCACCAGGAAACAGATTTGAGGACCATTTGTCCATCTTTATCCCTATAGTTTTCTCCCTTTGGCCCTTTCAGACTTGGTTTTTAAATCTTCCAAGTTTGGGGACAACCTCATATTCAATGTGATCTTCTGTGTTTAGTTTTGTTAGCAAAAGAGTGTAGAAAAAAAAAAAGTGTGTGGACAGGACAAGCTACTTAGAATAAATAATACCTATAATTTATTGAGTAACCAGAGAGTAACATTCAGGATGAGCCATATAGCTGAAACAGGATTATCTTTTGGAGTTTACCGATGTTTGATCATTTGTAGAAAGCCTGTTATATAAGACAGAGTATGTGGAGCTAGGCACCGTTCCCTTGATATTATAATGTACAAAAAAGAAAATGCTTCTTGTAAGACAGCTGTTCAAGTTTCGTCTGTCTCCATCACAAAGCTGGTTTCTCTGCTTTTGTGAAATAATGAGCACCTCATGTTTTGAATGTGGCATGATCCAGAGAAGAAGTCAAACTGAACTGCCATTACCTTTGCAGCCCACGCCCCCCCCCCCCCCGCTTGTTTTCACATGGGCACGTGCTCTGCAGCGGGCAGTAACTGCATATTATAAAAATAAAAAGCATAAGCAGAATGAATGCAACATTTAAAAAATAGATTTTGTAAGTGTAGAATGTAGCTGGATTTTTAGTTCACTGAAACCACACACACACACACACACAAAAGACTCCCCCTACACACACACTTTTACATCAAAATGGTGCTCTGCTTTCTGTCCGTATTATTAATTCTCTGGCCCTTTCAAGTTCAGCTAGTTGAGTCATTTCAAGGTTTGAGAAGTATCTTCACTTAGTTATTACTAATCTTCAATGATTCTTTTCATGGCTTTATATTTTTCATAGCAATTAATTAGGTTTCTCAGGACAGGTCCTAGTCTTTATGGTCATAGTTTTATATGTAAATATATTTTTATTTTATATTCTATACCTGTGGAAAAGAAAATATTAAATTTTATACATACATACATATATATATACACACACAGATACATATATATTTTCACTCCTCCCTGTTAGGATATGTGTCATTTGCCATGTGTTAAAACTGAATTGAGAAAGGAAGTAATAGTTCCCATTGTTAAATTCTGGGTTACATCAGAAGGTTAAAAAGGTAAAGACATGCACAGCTTGAGAATGTTACACTGAAAAAAATTTTTTTGAAGGCTTTTAAGGATTTTTAATCTGTAATAATAAATTTTCTCTCAGATAGCTCCAGCCCAAGCTGATGTTTCTAGAATGTGCTGGCTATAGCCATATGTTTGGTGATTCTATCAGTGAAATGTGTGGACAAGGTGGCTGAGGGCTGTCAGACTGCCACTGTGTGAGCAGGTTGGCCTGCATGATGGGTGAGGATAATCCTGTCATAATAAGCAAAATGACACCCAGCACCGTCATTGTGTGGGAAATCCAACCACCTTCGCTCCTTAAGGCCAGATTTAGGAAAGAGGAGCAATCTTTGCCTACCTCATTCACAAAATAGCTAGAGAGGAAACTAAACTGTATGAAATGGTCCGATAAAAATGTATGTGGCTATATGGAGGTGGAAAGAACCTCAAGTTATAGATGTTTATCCACGTTTTCAGGTTAACAACCAAAAGCTTTCTCTGAAAATTCCCCAGATCTCCTGGTACCAAACCCCTAATGGAGGGAAGGGAGCATACTCTCTGAGCGTTTGGTCAGGGAAGAGTTAAGAGCATTATGCCTGCAACCAGGTTCTTGAAGGAGTTAAACAAGAAAATGTTTCAGACTTCTGATTAATGGCCAGGGACATTCCAAGCTGCTTTGCCTACCTCAGCAGTACATGACTGGTATGGCGGGGTAATATCTAATAACTAATCTTTGACACAAGAATTAAGTCATTTTGCAAGAAAGCAGATCATTAGAAGCCAAATTGAATTATAAGTAATACTATCTCTGTAGAGGATTGTAAATTAATTGGTTTTTAACAATAACATTTCTGTGTTTTATTAAAGCAGCCTAAGAATTCGGTGAAGAAGGGAGCGCGGCAGACAAACAGGCCAGGTGCCGGCAATGCAAATGAAATGGATGACAGATGGCGAGTAGCACGCTCACTCACTGCGCGTGTATAATGGATAGAGGTAATCAAATTCCTCTGTGAATTGGCGACTTTCTTTACATCAGGAACTTGAACACGGGCTCCCTTACACATCTCTCTACCCTGAGCTCAGCATGCACATGCGCGCACGCGCACACACACCCCGCTTCATTACATACGCATACGTCCTTATTATAGCCTTGGTTACTATCAGAAAGATGGGCTATAACTCTATTTACATAACACCACACGCAAATATCATTCCACCAAATCAACCTGTATACACTAAACAACAGATTTGTCTGATGAGACCACCACACTCAGGAAACAAAGCAACCTGTTTCCATGAAAGAAGTTCCACTCAGTAACAGAAGTGATACTTAGACCAAGAGGCTGGGCATCAGTGGGAAAGAAATTACTTGTGGCTCCTTACCTTGAGTTTTCCAGTAGTATCTTTGAAAACTGAGGAGCATTCTGATGGGTTTCCCTTTTACCTTCAAATAATGGTTGAGGAGTTGCAACACTCACACTGCTGATCCAAGTCAACCATTGGATTTACAGACTGTAATTGAACTGATTTGTCTCCTTCCCATGCTGCTACCAAAGAGATTGCTTTATTTTACTGCTTCTTCTGAAAAGGGAAAACTACTCAGCTAATTCAAGAACACAAATTAACATCCCACGTGAGATACAGAAGGTGGTATCCTTCAGGATCGTAATATATGAACATACAGATTGCTGAGAATTGCCTTGCATGGGCTCAAATCCATAATTCCAGTCTTATCCCGGCTTTAGTCTCTTCTTTCTAACTGCCCACTGGACATTTCCACTTGGTTGTTTAAATGTCACTTCATCATCAGTATGACCAATCTTACATGTATAGTCCTTTTTCCCAAAACCATGTTCATATGGAAAGTCTCCTTTCTCTGACCTCCCTTTTACAGACTTGAAATTCTGGAATTTTCCTCTCTTCTTTATACCTCATGTACAGTCAAAATACAAAACCTCTTGATTTTTCTTCTAAAACATCTTAACATTTATCATTTCCTCTACTGTCCCACTTCTGGGTTCTAAACTGGGCATCATGGCTAGACAACTTCATTTGCCTCCTGTATACTTTCCTCAGACTCTGTCTCATACATCTCCCACTTTCCCTGTTCCCCTCCCAACTAGTCTCCTCTACACACTATTTCCAGGGCTCTCTCTTTCCCACCTCATCCAATTCTTTGCTAGCCATCAGGCTTCTCCAGATGGCCCCAGTTCACACCGGCACTCACAGGGTGCGCAATTTGCTCCATTAGGGCCAGTCTCCTGCTGTCTCTGCAGTGCCATGTTTGTTGTGGGTCAGCCTCCCATGATCCCTGCAGCTGCCATGTTCCTTCACTCTCAGGGTCTTCATCCATGCTATACTTTGCCTGGGATGCTCCCGATCCGTTTTCCCTTCCCCTGACATCATCAAGGCCGGCTCCAGCTCCCTTCTCTATGAAGATTTCCCTGACTATCCTCTCTGAACCTCACACAGTTAGAGCCCATTATTTAGTCCATCATTATTTGCTCTTTTGAACTGTTTTCTGATTGCTTCCCATGTGATGATGGAGTCTGCCCAGCTATACTGGGAGTCATTTGAGATCAAGCATTGTATGTTGCACATGTCTGTACCCATTCCCATTGGCACACACTCCATGGTGCTCAGAAGCAATTGTGTCTGCTTTCTTACTGTGCAGCAGGTACTAGGCCAATGGGCTGATAGCACTCTCACTCTTCAGGAGCAATTTACCACCCAATTCACCTCATTGCCCCTTTTCCCTGTACCCTTGAGATTTGATTCTCACCACAGTCTTGTCTTTGACCATACTCCTTACTGGGTGCCCTGCCTTAGGTAAGCCCCTTTCTGGCTCGCTTTGGTCCTGGGACCCCTACTTTGGAACCCCTACTCTTTGTCCTTTGAAGAATCTGCTCAGGAAATCTACGCTTGTGAAGGCTGAGAAATTATAAGTGCCAAATTAGTGTGTGTTCATTGATGTGTTGTTTCAGGGAAAAATACATTTCTTTCTCTGTGCTTTTTAGGCTAGGGAATAAATCTACCAGATCATTCTGAAGTACACTTTATTTGCCCTTACTTTATATATATATGTGTGTGTGTGTGTGTGTGTGTGTGTGTGTGTGTGCCTACCAGAACACCTCCATACACTAGGCCTTAAATTTGATTCCAAGAAGTAAAAATGACATTTGCATTGCAGGATTCTGTGCTTAAGGCAGCAGAAAGCACTAGAGTTTGGCCTGGTGGTACTAATTTTGTGTTGACTCCTCCTAAGGGAATAGTATGCTTTTGGACTGTTTCTGATTTCCTATTAGATGGCATTAAAGGAAGTATACTATATCCTGAACCTAAAAGGATCAGCTCTTTAATAAACCAAATTGACCTTTCTGCTGTTTTCCCAAGGGGACTGGGGTCCTCCTCCATGCCTCGAAGCCCCCTCTCTGTCCTGCTAACAAATTGATTTCGTGACTGTTTTGTCTGGTGTTTTCACATGACAACCACATATATGGGGAAGAGTAATGACCAAAAGTCATATTCCTGGGCAACTGGGTAGAGCCAGATGAGACGATAAATATAATTTGTTGAATTACAGAGGTAGCTCCTGTTCTGCTGGGTGTGTGTTCAGCTGCAACATCTTGGCAAAGAGATGATGTCACCAGAGTCATACGGCAAGTGGCAGACCACCTGTTAAGCATCCAGTCGCAAGTCAAAACCGAGATCCCTGAGTCTAAAATGTTCCCTTTCAAGCCTCATGATTCTAATTTGAAGTTATACTGTTTTCCACAAACATCTTTTTATCACTGAGGCTCTATGTTAAGGATAATCAAATATCAGAAGACTTGGTGTTTTCATACTTTCCCATGACCACTGCATTTATCGTGGTTCGTACTTCCAGAAATGGACAGCCTTGCAACCCACAGACAATTCAAACACTCACAATCCTGGGGCATGAATGAACTACATAAATATTCTAAAGGAAAAATAGATGGGTATACATGTTGCTTTTGTGGGGCGGTAGAAGAGTAACTGATACATGGGAAATATTCTGAACCTAACTCACCTTTCTTGTGGCCAGCCAAAACCTGGGTTCTGATTTATTGCAACTGTAATGCTAGGTATTAGCACCTTGCGCTCTCACCGAAAATTAAATTTACTTATATCTCTTAGATACATGCTCCCTCTCTGACAATTCTGGCCCTTCTTTTGCACAGGAGAAATTCTGCAACTGAGTTCCAAAGCCTCTCTTTCTTAATGCATCTGTAAACAGCCGCAGCTCCCTGTTCAATATTGGCTGCAGCTGCCATAATGCCCCAGAAGGATGACCAAATGGAGAGAGCTCCCCTTAATTGCCTTGCCACCCCCGATTGAATTTATGTTTTGTTTTTAAGTAACATTTTGTTGCATCTGCATTACTGAAATTACCAGGTTATAGTAAACTATATTCCCAAATCAATGTCCCCCCAAAGAAAGCAGACATGAACTTTATCACCGACAACAAATTCAATTTTCACATTACCTACAGACAAGGAAGCTTGTGCTGACAACACTTGAGGATTCCTGAGAAGTCCACCAAACAAGAGGAAATCCACAAATCTTAGATTTTATTATCTCATGGTTTTGCTTTCTATTTAACTATTGTGTTTCACCTATAAGTAAAAACTAATCTTCGCATGCTTTGTTTTTATTTCAAAATCAGATAGGGTGACACATAAAGATAATCCCAACTGGGACCCTCATGCATTGCCGGTGGGAATGTAAAATGGCGCAGGCTTTATGGAAAACCATTTGGCAGTTCCTCAAAAAGTTAAGCATAAAATTACCATATCATCCACCAGTTCCACTCGTAGGTATATACCCAAAAGAATGGTAAACAGGGACTAAAACAGATACTTGTACACCAATGCTCATGGCAGCATTATTCAAAATAGCCAAAAGGTAGCAACAGCCCAAATGTCCATCAACAGATGAATGAATAAACACAATGCAGTATACACACATAATGGAATATTATAGAGCCATAAAAACGAATTTTTGATACATGCTACAACATGGATGAACCTTGAAAACATTATGCTAAGTAAGATAAGTCAGGCACAAAAGGATGAATACATGATTCCACTTATATGAAGTATCCAGAATAGGAAAATTTACATAGAGACAGAAAGCATAGGAAAGGTTACCAGGATCTGGAGAGAGGGGCAATAAGGAATTATTGCTTAATGGGCACAGAGTTTCTCTTTGGGATAATGAAAAAGTTCTAGAAATAGATAGTGGTAATGGCTGCAGTACTTGATAGCACTGAATTATACACTCAAAAATGGTTAAAGTGGTAAATGTTATGTATATATATATATTTTTTTAAAGATTTTATTTATTTATTTGAGAGAGAGA
This sequence comes from Mirounga angustirostris, assembly GCF_029215605.1. NCBI lineage: Eukaryota > Metazoa > Chordata > Mammalia > Carnivora > Phocidae > Mirounga > Mirounga angustirostris. Next base: position 44,883,586 of record NW_026991720.1, read on the forward strand.
ATGAGATAGAGAGAGAGAGCATGAGAGGGGGGAGGGTCAGAAGGAGAAGCAGACTCCCTGCTGAGCAGGGAGCCTGATGTGGGACTCGATCCTGGGACTCCAGGATCATGACCTGAGCTGAAGGCAGTTGCTCAACCAACTGAGCCACCCAGGCGCCCCATGTTATGTATATTTTTTCCACAATAAAGTTATTGCCAAATATCTAGAGTTTAAAGTTGTGTTATACCTTTTGATGTGAATTCTAATAAATTAAGAAATAAGGTGGGTCAAAGTATCAGGTTCAAGTTGATAGGAATTTTACCCATAAATTTCTAGAATTAAGAAATGTTTTTTAATGTCTTTTGTTGCATTTTTCTCCATGGTTTGTAGAAATACATATATACACATATAACATTGTTTTATAATTTTAAATGTGTTACACACCTCTGAGTTTGTGACTTGTCTTTCATTTTCTTTATAGTGTTTGTGAATAAATTTAAAATTTTAATACTGAGACTATTTTGTGCTTCATCTAAAAAAGTCAAAAAGACTTCTTCCCTATTGTGAAGTCAAAAAGATAATATTAGACACTTATTTTCAAGCTTTTATTGTGTGTCTTTCATGTTTAAAATCAGTAGTCGAACGTTGCACATTGTGTGAGGTAGGATTAAGCTTCAGTTTTTCCATATAGAAAACCAGTTGTTCCCCTACACATTTACTGAATTTTCTGTCCTTTCCTCCCAACCACATAAAACATTTCTGTCTTCTATAAAATTCTATATATAGGTATGTCTATTTCTGTACTCCCTCTTCTGTTCCATTCATCAGTCTATTCCTGCATCAATACTATACTGTCTTAATTACTTAATTTTATAAACCTTGATACTAAATACAGCAAGTTCCTCTTCACATCTCGTCTTCTGTAATACTTTGATTCTTCTTAGCTCTATGGTCTTACATATAAATTTTAGAATCCACTTCTCAGGCTCCATGAAAAATACTCTTAAGAGTTTGTTTGGAGGGCGCCTGGGTGGCTCAGTTGGTTAAGCGACTGCCTTCGGCTCAGGTCATGATCCTGGGGTCCCTGGATCGAGTCCTGCATCGGGCTCCCTGCCCGGCAGGGAGCCTGCTTCTCCCTCTGACCCTCCCCCCTCTCATGTGCTCTCTGTCTCTCTCATTCTCTCTCTCAAATAAATAAATAAAATCTTTAAAATAAAAAAAAAGAGTTTGGAAATTAATTGAATTTATTTGGAAAGACTTAATATCTTTACAATATTGGGCTTATGCTATCTATAAACATGAACTACCTTACCATTTATTAGCCTTCTTTAGTGCTTTTTAACAATGTTTTATAATTTTCTCTATACAGGTCTGCATATATTTTATTAGGTTTATTCTTATGTTCTTTATAGTTTGTTGTTATAAATATAAGGCTTCTTATTTGCATTTTCTAACTATGGTTGGCATTTATTGTTTTTGTATATTGATCTTAAATATAACAACTTTTTTAAAGATTTGATTTATTTATTTGGGGGGGGCAGAGGGAGAGGGAGAAGCAGACTCCCTGCTGAGCAAGGAGCCTGACACAGTGCTGGATGCCAAGACCCTGGGAACATGACCTGAGCCGAAGGCAGATCCTTAACCGACTGAGTCACCCAGATGCCCTGGGACAAATATTCTTCATAGATTTCTGGAGCTTTTCCTGGTTTGCTATGCATATCTTTTGCCCTACACCTTCCCTCCTCCTCTCCAGTGATGTCACTTCTGTATATGAAGGCCATTTGCTGTACAGCTTTCTCGTGTGTTATAATCTTAAATGTCTGCATCAGCTGGGGTCAAAGCTGTCCCCTGCTACTCTGAAAGTGTTTGGGATCAGAAGTATTTAAATCTCATAATATATAAAAGTTAGGAGAATTTGTTATCAAAATCTATCATTTAAACGACATACTTAGGAATCACTGAATTATTTTCCATTTGAATTCTTTCAAACTATATTTCTTCTTGAGCTGCAGACAAGTAACAATAATTTTACATGGAAAAACAAGATAATACAAAGCTATGGGCCAAGGGTCTTCTCAGTTAAAAGAGACCTGAGAGGGGCGCCTGGGTGGCTCAGTTAGTTAAGCGGCTGCCTTTGGCTCAGGTCATGACCTCAGGGTCCTGGAATTGAGTCCTGCATCGGGTTCTCCACTCAGTCAGCAGCAAGTCTGCTTCTCCCTCTCCCTCTATGATCTCTCTCACTTTCTTTCTCTGAAATAAATAAATAAAATCTTTAAAAAATAAATAAATAAATAAAAGAGACTTGAGAGTCCCAAAAGCCTGGCTTGGACAAACCAGTTGTAAAAGACATTTTGGGGATAATTTTTTAAATTTCAAAAATGGACTGGGTATTACATGATATCAGGGAATTACTGCTAATTTTGTCAGATGTAACAATGGTTTTATGATTAGGTAGACATATGGAATCCTTTTTTATAGATGCCTATTAAGTTATGGGTGAAACGTCATGATGTCCATAACTAACATAAAAATAAATAAAAATAAGAAAGTTAATGAAGTATTATGGCAAAATGTTAACAGTTGTTAAAGTTAGGTGCTGGATATATAATTCTTTATTATACTTTTCTATATGCTTGCAATTTCCCATAAGAAAATAAGACAAGATTTTAGGTATTAAATAATAAGGGAAAATACTGTGCTAGGCAATGCCTGAGATAGCCCCACAAATCCCCACCACCTAGTATTCACACCCTTGTGTAATCTCCTCCCCTTGAGTGTGGGCTGGTCCTTGTGAGTCACTTCTGATGGACAGAATAGGGCAAAAGTGATGGAATATCATTTCTGAGACTAGATAACACAAAGACTCTGGCTTTTTACTCACCATCTCTTATTTCTCTCTCCCCAGCACTCTCCCCCCATTCTCTCTCTTTCTCCTCTCTCCCTACTGTGCCTCTGGGAAAAGCCAGCTGCCATGTCCAGAGCTGCCCTACGGAAAGGCCCAAAGGCAGGGGACTGAGGCCTCTAGCCAACAGCCTGGGAGGAACTGAGGCATGCCGATTGCCAGAGCTTGGAAGAGATCTCCTCTGAGTCAAGTTTCAAGATGACTACAGCCTGGTGAAAATTCAACTCAGAGCCAGAGGACTAGTTGAACAGTTCTGGGTTCCTGACCCACAGAAGCTATGATATAGTAGAAGTTTGTTGTTTTAAGCTGCTAAACTTGGAGGGACTCTGGAATGCAGCAATAGATAACTGATACACATATTATGAGAAGATAAAAGAGGCTAAACCCACAACATTGCTAGAGGCATTTGGGGGCATCGTGATTTCAATTACCATTTTCAATAAAGAGCTCCTCCTATTTCAGGAGTTAATCAGTTTGGTGGGAAAGGAAAGTCCATGTGGCCATAGGAAATGATTGCTAAAAATTAAGAAACACTAAACAACCATTCTGCAAGAAAATACACCTATTAACTGATAATCAAATCAATAAGCATTTATAAGACACCTACAATTTGCGCAGCAGTGTTTTAGATGACAGAATGAAAACCGCATAATTAAAAGATAGCTCCTACCATTGATTGAACTGGAGTCTATCCATGCATAAACCACTCGCTGAGATTACACAAGGCAGGTTCTGAAGCCATCTTCATGCTTCCAGGCCATCTGGATACCTCACGTGGAAACTGCAAATGGACAACAGAGCTTCTAAGATTTGGTTAGCTTACTTCTAGAAATTAGTTTATGTAAGACGAGGAGCTGCAATTATGCACCCACGTCTGGCAGGGTCTGCGTACTATGGTGGCCCGAGCATGGATGCAGGGCCAATCTACTTTCAGCCTTCTCTTCAAAATAACCACAAAGACCCACCAAGAGGAGAACATCTGTGACAATCATGAAGGAACAAACATTCACTGAGCCCCTACTGTGTGCTAGGGACTGTGTTAGATGCAGCATAACAGGGTGAATACACTAGACATGGACCCTGCCCTCACTAAGCTTATCCTATCATGGCAGATGCACGAATGAATTCCAACTATGTTACACTGCACAAGATGAGGGAAAAGCATAGTGTGGGGAGGACACTTCACTGAGGAAGTTTACTTCAAGCTGTGACCTGAAGGATGAAGATAAATGAGAATATACCTGGCATTCCCAAAGGCCTGGGGATGAAAAAGAGTTTGGCCCCCAAGGCGCAGAAAGGCCAGGGCAGTTGGAGTGGAGGGAGTATGAGGACAGAAGTAGGGGGGAGAGGACGACTGACACTGTCCTACTGCCAGGAGACAATATTGTATCTCATCTGAAATGCAATGGGAAGCCTCTGAAGAACTTTAAGAGGCAGTGACCATGTCTGGTTTTAGGTGGTTAGTAGATCGGTTAGTAGACCACCCGGGCGACTGTGTGGGGAGAAGCCACAGTGGAGGTAGGGGCTGACCTCTGTCTGGATTACAGGCGCAACTGTCTCTTGGGACTGTACTTCCTCTATCCTGTCTTATTCCCAGTATGTTCTGCTCCTTATTTTTGTTTTCCACATTCTGAAAGAATTTACTGATTTCATCTCCTAATGTGCTAATTCAATTTTCTGAAGTACCCAATTCTCTGTCTGGATTACAGTTTAAAATTTTGCAATTGTGCTTTTCATCTTCACATAGACTCTTCAAATCTCAAAACTGCATTTTCTTCAGGCCTTGTTGTCTAGCTCCATGTGTGCAAGATATATTTCATCTTTTAGAAACAATTTCATTGGTTTTTTTTGTCATTGTTGTTGTTTACAAAATCACAAGACATCTTCACATTAGGAAAAATCAGAAAGAATGGATAAGCAAAATGAAGAAAACAAAAATAGAGTTTTAATTGCACACTTCAGAGATAGTCAATGTATGCCTATGGGATTGTAAGTTTTGTGCCCTTTTATTGTCTGTCTTATTTCACTTAAAATACATCACAAAAATCTTTTCATGTGAATGTTCATCTCCAACATATTTTAAAGCTGAATAATATTTGTGTTTATGTGCTGTCATTTCAACCAGTATCCTCTTTTCCTTCCTATCCCCGAAATGCTGTGCTTTCCCATGGGTCTTTTTTCAGCCCCTCCTTCTTTTTACTGTATGTAATGTCCTTGAGGGAGTTTGCCTATTCTCATGGCTTTAAAGATCATTTAAATTAAATAATGCAATCAAAACCATACCCTCAGCCCAAACCATTTTCTACTTAACTTCAGACTCATGCTTAGCTATCTGCCGAATAGATCCATTCAGATACCCTATAGCACTCTTTCTCCAATGTTAGCATATGTTAGAATCACCTGGAAGGTTGTGCAAACAGATTGCTGGGCCCTGCCCCAAGGATGTTTGGTTCAGTATGTCTCAGGTAGAGCCCAGAGATATGCTTTCCTAGCAAGTTCCTGGGTAATGTTGCTATTCCTTTGGGGACCACACTTTGAGAACCACTGTCCTATGGACATCTCAAATTCAGAATATGCTAAACAGAAACCATCCTCTTAACCCCTAACCCCTTAACCTCTTGCTTTTGACATTTTTTATTGCAGTATGAAATTCACATAGAAACATGTACATATCATATGTGTACTGTTCAATGTATTTTTCATAAAATGAATACTCACGTGTAACCAGCCCTTAGATCAAGAAAAAGAGCATCGTCAGCACCCCCAGAAGCCACTTTATGGCCCATTACAATTGCTACACCCCATCTACCAAACTGATTTCGGACATCATGGATTGGTTTTGCCTAACGCTGTGCTGATATAAACAGTGAGTGCTTCTCTGTATCTGGCTTCCTTCTCCCAACTTCATTATGACCTGTGGTGTTGATTTTATCCTTGTTTGTGTCAGGCACACAACCAGAAATGTGAGGCATGTTCTAGTCTCCCCTCCGCCCCCAATCTCACACCCATCTATGACCAGGTCTATCAAACTAAGTCATAATTATGTTTTCAACTCATCTCTATAAAGCCTCAAAAAGGGCTCTAATCACCTCTCAGGGGAACTATTAAGATATTCTGTCAACTGGCTTCCCCGCCTCCATTCTCTTGGTCCCTCCACTTTTGTGCCAATTTGGTCATTTAAAATGAAGACACTCTCCTTGTCACTCTCTTTGACTTAAAAGTGAAGCATCAGGAACCAAGTTTTCAAATATCACCACCTCTTTTCCTTTCTTTCTTCCTACAATTTCTTACTGTCTCACCACAAATGGGGATGTTCCACGTGGCAGAAACACACTTTACAGTTCTCTTCTTCTACTCAGGAGAACTAACTTATCCCCCTTAGTTCCAGTTAAAAAGAAAAATCCTGGGGAATGATGCTGAATGGCTCAGCCTAGGTCAGCTGACCAATCCTGAGCAGCCAGGGCAGATCCAGGCCAGAAAGCAGAGGTATGGCCATGGGAAACTCGCATTATGGGGGGCATTTACAATAAGCACACATTGGAATCCATACAAGCTACGAAACTGGAGTTCCAGAAGGCTGAATTTAAGTGGCAGAGAGGAAACAAAGTCCAAAAATAAAAAGAAAGATGTCAAAAGGCTTGAGTCATCAGATCTAAAAGGTCCTGGGCAGGAATACTGAAACCACACTTCACTCATATCATAATGGCATTTCCAAATGCCAAGGATAAATGACAAGTGAACCAGAAGAAAAGTGGACTACATACTAGAAGATAGAGAAATGTTCACAAGTTATAAGGAAACAGGAATTTTCCCTTAGAATTCTGACTTGAATAGACTGTTATTCAAACAAGAGGGGGGAAGTTTGACATTTGTGGACAAAGACTGAAAATGTACCACCTATGTCTGTTTTCTGGGAGAAAAAAAAACTTTTAGTTCCCAGGGAAAATCATTTAGTCAATCACTCCAATAACAACAATAACAAAAAAGACTCTGAATACAGAGCTCAAGAGAGGGAAAGTAAAGATACAGTGAGGAGCAATATAACCATTAAAATATGTAACTAAGTCTAAACAATGGTAGTTAATGGAGTTGTGAAGTTTAATGCTACTATTTAGACAAGACCCTTATAGTAAAAGATACTAACTCAAAAGTATATTGAAACTAAAACAACTGGGAGGAGGGCAGGTAGAAGGTAAATAAAAGCATATTCATATTCTTTTATTTGTGAAGGGAAGGACAGTTTTATAAACACTATTAAATTCTAGTTCAAAAACATTGTTAAATTCTAATCCGTTTACTCGAAAACTTAAATCAGCAAAGTATAGCCCGGGGGCTAGCTGACTGTTTTTGTAAATAAAATTTTATTGGAAGCAGGGCTGGGGCTGAAGGGAGGCCAGTGAGAGGCAAGGTGTGCAGTGCAGGGTTAGATTCTTGTTTATTTAAAATTTTGATATATGGTTTGTGGTGTAATGAATTTTTACATTAATTTTGACTTTTTATTTATTGCAGGAACATATTTTTAAATCTTGAGTCTTGGGCATTCTCTTAAATTTTGCATTCAGTGTCTCTCACTCACCTCACTCTGGTCCCAGCTGTGCATCAAAACTATTTGGAGGAATAAATGAAACAGAGAAAAGTGGTCAATCCTTTAAAGCCACTGAAGAAATAAAAGGAAATAACAACACACACACACACACACCCATATACATTGGGGGAAAATTGATAAGAAACGTAGACCATATAAAAGCTGATGATAAGAAAGCAGAGGAAACAGTAAGCTCAGAAAAAGAAAAAACACATAAAAAAGAGAATATTTGATAATATAGGTATAAGTACTTTTTTACTTGATAAGCAAAATTTATTGAAACTTTTATGAAAACATTCTGTATCAGATATACAGAAATATCATTTACCAATCAATATCGCATTGAAATTTATACATCAATATCAACTGAAAGATAAGGAAATTTATATAAAACTTTCAAGGGCTTTCCATTTTTCTTAATGTAAAATTAAAAGTTCTCTCAGCCTCTCTTAGGCTCCTAAATAAATTTGATTTTTGAGCCCCTCTCCCACTCCAACTATCAGCCTTCCCTATATTCAAATGTACTAGACTGCTCCCACCTGGGGTGCTTCCCCCCACCAAGAGCCATGTCCTCCTGCCACTGGCCTCCTTAACCTGGCTTAACTTTAGTGATCCTTCAAGACTCAGCCAAAACATCACAGTCTAAGAGAGGCTTCTCATGGATCCCACACTAAGATCCATCCCTCTGTTCTGCATCTCATGGCACCATTGATTCTTTGTCCATGACATTGCTCATTCCTTGCAAATATTTAGCCTATAATGAGGGCAGTGACTGTATATTGTCCACAGCTTTTGAACCAGTGACTTAGCATAGCAACTGGCACATAGCCTGTGCCTATTAAATTGTTTGTTGCTGAATGATTGCAATTACGTATTTACTATTATGTTTTCACAATTTATTTACTATCCCTATCTCAGTCCCATAGAATTTTTATTGCAATATTTTTAGTATTTATTTATAGCTGATAGAGTAAATACCTCCTACTAGTTCTTTTTTAAAATTCTCTTGACAACTGGCAAATATTTAGAACCAGCTTGTCCAGGTCCAAAGACAAGCAAACAGAAAAGACAGTTGGGATTCTGGTTGTAATTGCATTGCATATCTATATTCATCTAGGAAAGACCAACATTTGCATGACATTGTTTCCTGTCTAGCCAAGATGGACTTTCCCCAATGAGGGTACCTCATACCAGGGTATATTCATAACATTCAGTTGGTTGATGAATTTTAGGGGCTTTCGTTATCCCCATGAGAGAGGACAGACAGAGGGAGTCAGGTAACATTTCTCCCAACACAATATACAAATATCCCACAAAAGCAGTAGAGTGGTAGAGCATAGTCTCAAGAGAGCTTTAACTTTCCTCACCTTTCATCCTAGGAGTTCCCTAATTTTATCCTGTCCTTGGGAGCTCTTATGCCTGCATGATCTTTCCCATTGCTCATACACCAAAGCATCCCAGCATTAGCAACATCTTGGAACCCAGACAGAACCTCTACTATTCTAAATGCACTTCTTAGTTAGAGGAAATCAAGCATGGTTCACCTTTATCACCTGAAGTCTTATTTATACTGGAATGTAATGACTGGTAAGTCTGGAGGCAGACAAGTCTTTTTTTTTTTTCAAGATTTTATTTATTTATTTGACAGAGAGAGCGAGAGAACACAAGCAGGGGGAGCAGTAAAAGGACAGGGAGAAGCAGGCTTCCCACTGAGCAAGGAGCCCAATGCAGGGCTGGATGCGGGGCTGGATCCCAGAACCCTGGGATCATGACCTGAGCCAAAGGCAGATGCTTAACCATCTGAGCCACCCAGGCGCCCCAGGCAGACAAGTTTTCTAAACAATGGAGATTCTCTAACTCAATTAGCCAGGATGAACACAATAAAGGAAGGGCAGAGATCTGGCAATTGTAAGCATTCTGCCTTAAGATGTCTCTAGGAATGAGTCGGGTGAAGGAGAATAGTTTGGCAGTTTTCTGCTTCTTTTGACTTTTCTGCACATTTTATTTTGATATTAGAAAACCAAATGTTTAATCACATCATAACCCCAAGTTCCATTTATCCTGGTCTTGCTCTACGTCCTTCAGAAAAGTCACATACCACAGTGGAGATTCATCTTATGTAAGGATTGATTTCCAAAACCAGCATCAAGGTAACAATTGCTTATGGTCAAAATTATTCTTGAAAATCCTTTTAAGGGCCCCTGAAGAATAATATGCAGGTGTAATATCTTACAATAAATTCAACACAGTCAGCTTTTCCTTCAGGATTGAAACAGATTGCTGTTTCTCAAGTTGAACACCCAGGCAAGGACTTGGCCTGTATTTGGGAGCTTTATTGCATGAAATATACATATCTTAAAAAAGAAGCATGTGGGGGCACCTGGGTGGCTCAGTCGTTAAGCGTCTGCCTTCGGCTCAGGTCATGATCCCAGGGTCCTGGGATCGAGCCCCACATCGGGCTCCCTGCTCTGCGGGAAGCCTGCTTCTCCCTCTCCCACTTCCCCTGCTTGTGTTCCTGCTCTCGCTATGTCTCTCTCTGTCAAATAAATAAATAAAATCTTAAAAAAAAAAAAAAAAGAAGCATGTGTAGCATGGAGTAAGTTTAATTTAATTTGTATATGATAAACAGGCATATGATATGACTCCACTGTATTTCTCTTTATGTAGATTTTTTATTAAATATATTCCCAAGTGCTTTATCATTTCTGTGGTCATTACAAGTGAGATCTTATTTTTTCATTTCAATTTTTTGCCAGTTATAGCTAGCAAATGGGAATGCTGATTCTGTGTGTGTTTCCTGTGCTCCTGCAATTTAATAAATTCTTTTAGCTCTATTAATAGTTTTATAATGGATGCTCTTATCTTTTGTAGGTATACAATCAGACAATCATATCAACAGTTAATAAGAGTTCCTCCTGTAGTCCAATATTTATATACTGCTCATTTTGTTTTCTCATATTGTGACATTTGCTTGAACCTTCAGAATGTCTAAAAAACAATTATGACAATGGGCATCCTGTTATTTCATTAATTTAACAGGGAACACCTTTATTTTTCTTCCCACTATAATTACTGCTCTTGGTTACTGACAAATTATCTTCATGATTTTCAAGAAGTTTTACACATTGTAATAGATATAAATTCAGTGTTTATATTAAATCATGAATGACTACTTCTTACTTAAGAAGCCTATACAAAGATTGTTAGATAGGGTTTATCAAGAGGCAAATAAGTATAAGATTAAGTTAGATGTATTTCCCATGCTCTTGGTTGTTGGAAAATACACTCAGACTATCTTTCATAATAGAGAATTATTTTTAAGCATATCCAAAAATATGTACTGGCGGGCACCTGGGTGGCTCAGATGGTTAAGTGTCTGCCTTCAGCTCAGGTCATGATCCCAGAGTCCTGGGATCGAGTCCCACATCGGGCTCCCTGCTCCTTGGGAGCCTGCTTCTCCCTCTGCCTCTCTCTGTCTCTGTCATGAATAAATAAATAAAATCTTAAAAAAAAAAATATGTACTGGCATGGAACAGGGCCTCTGCAGTTATGTCCACTTGCTTCCCAGGCTCAGATGGAAAGCACAGAGCAGAGGACCTGGAAACATATTTCAGAGTTTCTCAGGGTACAGACTAGTTTTAATTTCTTTCAAATTGCTGGGTGTTTAAACTTTCTAAAAGAAGATCTGATGGGATGGATTTAGTCACCCAGGACTTAGCAGAGTTTGACTGTAAGCCAATGCAGAGTTGATTAACCTTTTTTTTAAAATCTAAAGTTATATGCTTTTATAGGTTTCCTTGTGGCTGTTTGAACCACCAGTCTAATCAGTTTTAAGTATATCTAACCTATGTTCTATTAGATATAGTGACACATTAAAAGCAACCAGTTTGGGCCACTTTTTAAAAAGATAGATGTGTGTGGCAGATTTGAGGTTTCCTGAATATGGTAAGTATTCTGCCCCCTGTATTAGGTTGAATCTAAGATGCTGTGTAGGATGTTTATAATAAAATGGAAATTAATGAACTGAATTTTTGAGATAAAATATTTATTGTTTCATTTGGGCACTTTATTGACAGCAATGCAACAAACAATTCACATAATGACTTAATCATATAATGGCAAGTGAATTCTTATTTTATCAAATCTTAATGCATTAAAATAATATGGGTATTTATCATGTGGATTTGGTCCCTATATGTTAAAAAATTATTTTCTTGATATTTGGGTTGAAAAATAGCACCTTCTGATTTATTTGAAATGGATAATGATCTTTCTACTCTCTATTATATTTAAACAGATGTATAAACAACTAATATACTGACTGAGATATTTGATTTAAGGCCATGTGCCCAAGCTTCTGTGTCTGTTCTCTTTTGTCTACCAGAGTTATATATTTATCTTCTTGGTATATATTCTCATCATATGTTACTTAAAGCAGCAGAAATGTCAATGCCTCATTGCTGTTAGTCAAACAGCTACATATTTAGTCTTTATACTAAAATTAATCAATTGCCGTGCTTGTCACCATATAAATATTATTTGAGTATTTATAACTGCTTTCTATGTATAAAAGATTTGTTAGCTCCCTTCTTGCTGTCTCAGCCCCTTAGCAGTAGAAGATGAAGCCAACCATCAAGACAGCAAGCTGTCAAATTTCTAGACCCCCAAACTAATCCTTAAAATCTACCACACCAGGAGAATGAGCCCTACCATCTCCCAAGCCTGGCATTTGCTTTTAATCAGTTATGGTCAGTGAAAGAACCAAGGAGGAGATCTGAATTCACAAAAACACTGACTGTAATACCATCAGGAGAAACAAACATTTGGAGAACAATACATTTGGAAAAACAGATCACTGTGGAATTAAGGGGTACACATGCTTGCCTGTCCAGTAAAATCTCTTTTATTTGTGACCCAAGACCAACCTCATGCTCTTGTCTTTGTCTTTTCTCCTTTGCATATCACCACCTTGCTGATGACTCCCAAGACATTTTCCCAAGACAGGGCAGTAAGTCTATGTGTTTCTCTATCTCTAATGACTATTTAATTCGTTTGTACCTGGTTTCTGTCCATTTTAATATCATGGTCATGAGTGAGTGTTCTAGAATTGAGGAGACAGGAAGCGATACCTACAGACTTCAGTGTTAGCTGCATCTGCTTCACTGCCCCAAACTTCATCTGTGTTTTGGACTCACACGAAGCTTACAGTTTGAAGCATGTAAGCACTCAGTGGGCTCCTTAGCTAACTCATTCTTCCCAACATCTTCACAGAATTCATGACTCATCATCTCCTATTTCTCCCAAAGACTTAATATATTTCCCTCTTCCAATAAAAAGGATATTTCACTGGATCAAAACTACTCAAAAATATTCATGAAAATATGTAGATTTCCCAGTATTAGCTTTTAGTTAAATTCTGTGCTCTCTTTCTCTTTCTCTTTCTGTGTGTGTGTTTGTGTGTGTGTGTCTGGAAATGCTGCCTTTATCTTATAATAAGTGTATTATCAGTATACTTATGATCAATTTCATCCATAATTCCTCCCACCATTACTGCATGCCTACTGGGTGCTAAATATTTTGCTAGGCAAAAGGTTGGTGTGATTTATCCTCTTTTCTCCAAATAGACCTAAGCTCAACAAATCCCAGGCACGAGGAACCTGAAGAAAACAACATCAAATAACATCATATTCAAACTGCTTAAGATCAAGAGAAATATAAAGAGCAGCCAGAGAAAAACTCACAGGATATAAAGTAAAATAGATAAGAATGACAACAAACTTCTTATCAGAAACAATGCAAACCAGAATTCAGTAGAACAATGTTTTTAACATACTCTAAGAAAAAAATTGTCAATCTGGAATTCTATACCCAGCAAAAAAAATCTGTCAATATTGAAGGGAGAAATAGAGACTTTTGCAGACATACAAAAGCTGAGAGAAATCATCATCCACAGATCTGCACTAATGGAAATGCGAAAGGAAATTGTTCAGGCAGCAGGAAAATGATCAATGATACCAGATGGAAATCTGGAGCTACACAAAGGAGTAAAGAACATCAGAAATTGTAAAGATGTGACTAAATATATTTTTTGTTACTTATAAAATATCTTTAAAAGAGGCTTGATTATTTAAAACAAAAAATAAAGACAATGTATCCTAATATTTATATCATAGTATAAGAAAGGTATATAACAAATATAGCACAGGAGAGGAGGGAAGGGTGAATATATACAATTGTAAGGTTCTTATTCTCTATATAAAGTAACATAATATTACTTGAAGGTAGACTGTGCTAAGTTAAAGACGTATACTATAAATACTAAAGCAACCACTAAAACAAACAGAATTATAGTAAATGAGCCAATAAAAGAGATAAAATGGAATCATAAAAAATCATTAATCAAAAGAAGGCAGAAAAGGTGGAAACATGGAACAAAGAACAGATGGGAGAAATATATCCTATCCTGAGGGAATAATCTGAAATACAAAAGTTAGAAACAAAGGTGTTTATCATGGCACTGTCTACCATACAAAACACTAAAAACAACCTATGTGATAATAGGGAAATGGCTAGTAAATGACAGGATGGAATACCACGCAGACACTAAAACTGTTGTTTACGAAGAGCTTGTAATATCATGAGAAAATGCTGATGTTATAAAGTAAATTGAATTAAGGCAGAATATAAAATTTTATAGTGAGCATTACCTCAACTACAAAAACTATGATAGAAAAAGGGCCAGAAAAAAAAAACAAAACTAGATGGTGTGACAGTGGTGATTTTTTTTTCTACTAACATTCTTTTTTTCAATTTTCTATAATAAGCTCATAGTCCTTTCATAATCTGAAAAAAAAAAAAAACAGTAGTTAAACTCTTAAATTTTGTCAGGTCCTATGCTAGATCTATTCTCATGATTATCTCATGGCTCCCATAACAGCCTTGCCAAAAAAGAGAGAGAAGAGCTTTTATATGTTTTTAGATAAGGAAATTGAATCTCAGAGAGTTTGCTTTGGTTCATGCAGCAAGTAAGTGTCAGACTGTTGGCAGTTATTGTGTCTTCTGAATAAGGTAAATTGTTTTACATGGCATTAGAAACCTTGGTATGTATTTGTTGCAGAACTAGTGATAAGAAATGGCACGTAATTCTCTTTGTGTACATTTGCTCTTCAATTTGGGGGATAAACGATATATAAGACACAAGTCCTTTGCCTGGCGGAGTTTAAGATATATAAAAAGACTTTATTCATTAACAATAAAAACAAATATCAACTTGCTGTTTGGAAAGTCCCTTTGCTCCGTAGTGTTATAAACTACAGAGCATTGGCACACTGTTAATGTGTTGTACATACTGGCATTCATGTTTACTAAATACATGGATTGTCGATTGTTATCCTTAATCACAGAATAAATTTGTTATTTACCCCAACATAACTGAAACCGATGCTAAGTACTTTTGCTATTTATAAAGGCGGAAAAATCTAGTTTTACAATATTTCAGGTATCAAACTTAAAAGAATGACCTGTCCCAAGATCAAATAACCTAAAGAAATCTGCATGCCGTTATTTATGGCCTGCAAGCGCAGAACAGTTACAGCATTTACACTTGAATGTTCTTCATGTGTTGAAGCCTCCAGCCAAAGAAGTCTGATCTGATGCACCGAGAAAGCAAAATATTATTTTTGTTTTTGAATGCTGGTTGCCTGGACAGCAGACACAATGCTTCTACCCCGCTGAAAAATCTGAAGCTACAAAGATGATTTTCAGAATTAAGGGCAACTCACAGCTGAAAATTATACCTTTGGGCAAAGGGCCAACTCGGGCTGCGTTTCACTCTGATTTGGAGCCATGCCAGGGTCCCTCGGTCCCATTTGTTCGGTTTTATAGCTAACAAACAAAAAGGAAATACTGAGAGTGAGCCGAAATGTAGCTGCAGAGAAGTCAGGATTTAAGGTCTTGCTAAGATGCGTGTTAACATGTAGAGCTGCATGGCGACAACAAGAATCACTGGGCATTCTCAAACAACCAAGCTGAACATGACTCTGGAAGAAGGCTGCTCGTTAGTGGAGCCGGATCCGCGTCCCTTCGTGCACCAGCCAGCGGGCATTGCAAAAGGACCGTGGGAGGGGCTGGGATGTGTGTGGAAGCAGGACCACATTCTGATATTAGCACGAACACCAGGATTTGTCCTAATGGCCTCGCAGGTTGAAAAGACCCATTTCTAAAATAAATGCATGGTGTAATTTCACCCGATTACCATACTAAAATTGTTGTTTATTTTCACCTTGCACTTACGTAACGGCTAAAGATCAAGCTGATTGAACTTGATGGTTTTCCTCAAAATAACTTTATTAATACTACTAGCTTTTTGGGCTGCAGATAAAAAAAATCCTAGCCTAATTTTTCATTATGAACCTAAATTGGAGAACAAATCTAGTTTCCTGTGTTTTTCAGCTTAACAAGAGCTGAGGTTTTGGGGGTAATGTAACAAAAGAACTGACCGGAGAAAATACAAACAAAAAGAATAAAAATTATTCTGAGTTAGCCACTTCTAACATTTTAGGGTATTAATATCCTGCCATACATATAAATAAATATATATATATCCTGCCATACACATTATATATATATATATATATATATAAATGTCCTACCATATACATTTATGGGTATTAATATCCTGCCATATTATCTATATCTATATGGACATAAAAGGATATTTTTGTACAGAAGTGGATCATTCTGCTTTCCAATGTGTGTTTTGTTTTGTTTTGTTTTGTTTTTTTCACTTAACCATATATCCTGAATAGCTTTCCATAGACTACTATTTTAAGCATAGGTAAAGAAAGACTTTGAGTATCCCTTTTTGAATAGGCCTTAAATGGAATGTGAGTAACATAGTGGAAACTGCTTCTTCCTCAGATAGGCTCCAGACATGATTTGTAATACAAGAAATATAAATGGCTGTCACACTTGCAATATATAACATGGATATTAAAAATCTCAGTTTCTGAAGTAAGACCTTCAGACCTGTGTTGGAGTACCAATTCCACCTAGCTGTGTGACCCTTGGAAAATTGATTAATCTTTCTAAGTTTAGACTTAAAATTTCATGAGGATTAGAGAGATATTTTATATGACTGCTTACCACCAAAATACTTTAAATGCTTATTGACAGCTAGGACTTATTTATTCTTCTATGCTATTTTAAAAATCATTTTATTGATCATACCTACCTGTCACTTCCAGAAATCTCATAGATTTTCATTTGAAGTTGTGGTGAACACATACCTTAATTTAAGCAAGATTTTCCATCTTGTAATGTTCAGGCTTCCCTACTTGCTGCAAGAAGTCCTTCATGTACCTCAGAGAAGTAGATCCAATCCAGGTGGGTTATTTTCCCCTCATATAGGTGCTAAACATTTCTTGCTAGTGCTTTCCCTAGATACTTTTTGTTTCCACTATTTTAAACACAACCATTTTTCTAATATATTTTCTACTGATGATCGATGGCATAGCAGAAAGTTATTATATTTAATTTTTTAGCTTGTTACATTATTAAATAAGTTCAGAACAGTCTCATTAGTGCTCTTGGTAGAAGTTCACATTATCTATAAGTAATGATTACTCTATATATTCCCTTATAAAACTTTCATTTACTTCTATTTCATATCTATTGCATTGGCTAGACTTCACAAAAATGTTCAATAATACTGGAAATAGTAGGAATTTTTGCTTAATCTCGGTTTTAATGGGAATGCCTCCATGTACTGTGAAATACTGCTTTGAATAAATATTCTTTAAAAGGTAAAAGAAGTTTCCCACTATTTCTAGTTTTCTTGGATTTTTTAAATCAGTAATAGACATTAAATATTTTTAAATGCTTATATATAGCATCTATTGTGATGATTTTATGTTGTTTCCTTTGATCTATTGATTTAACAGATCAATAGATATCCTAACACTAAGCTATTCCTTCTAGAATAAAACCTATCTAACTATGATGTATTATTATTTTGATAGGTTGCTCTATTCAGTTTAGAAATATTTTATTTTTAATTGCTTACATTGATATTAATAAGAGCATACATTCTCTAGTTTTTGTGTTAGATCTATCTTTATCAGATTTTGATATTTCTGTTACATGAGTTTCTGAAAATGGTTTAGGAAGTTTTTCATCCTTTCATCTGACTGGGGATAGTTAAGTGATTTAGGAACAGCAGATTCTTGGAAAGCTAGGTCACTACCTGGGTTGTGGTATTTTCAATGGTGGATATTCATCTAATGGACTTTCCAATTGGTTTTATGATTATTTGCTTGAGTCTCCTCTTCTTCTCCTGCTTCTTCTTCCGCTTCTGATTTAAAATTTGTCATATATTTACTTTACTTTCATTTTTTGGTTTAAAATTTTTTGTTTTATTTCTCTTTCCCACTATTTTACTATTTTATATTCAGCTTTTATCTTTATTAATGCCTTTCTGCCAACTTCTTCTGTGTTTTAAAAACTGAAAATTCTATACTTAGTTTTCAGTCTTTCCTTTCCTTCAGATCATTGCTTATTGCATCCCAACACCTTGCTTTTGAGTTCATTTTCCTTCTTTTTTTTAATTTAAATTAAATTAGCCAAAATATAGTACATCATTAGTTTTTTATATAATGTTCAATGATTCATTAGTTGTGTATATATATATTCATTTTCCTTCTTGCTGAAGTGTAAATATTTAGTAATTCTTTAAAGGAGGGTCCATGAATAGTGCATGCACTTGGTCTGAGGAGCGACTGAAAATGTCTTATTTCACTCTCACTTTATGGGACCACAGTTTAGATAAGCAGGGAATTCTAGGTCAACAGCTATTTCCTCATGGCACAATGAGGATGTTATTCTATTGTCCTATAATACCTATGGTTGCTGACAAGAAGTCTGCAATAACTCTGATGATCGTTTTTTTACAGACTGCCTTTTTCCCTGTAAAATTTGCTCCTTTCCCTAGGTATTCTGCAGCTTCACTGTGACGCGATTCAGAGAGAATTTGTTTTTACTTAACCTTTTTAGGACTCTGTATGTTACTTCCTTCTGAGAGCTCATGTGCTTCTTCAACTATGGAAAATCATCAGCCATCACTTATTTCAATGTGCCTCTAACCTATATCCTGGAGTCTTGCCATGTAGAACTACTACTATATAAACTGAACCTTTCGTTTCTCCATGACTCTTACCTTCTCCTTCATATTTAAATCTCTTGCTTCCTTTCTGAGCTGCTTTTGATTTATTTCTTCAGATCCATATTTCATTTCACTAACTCCACATTCAACTGTATGTAAGCTCCTTTTAAATCTAGCTATTGAAAATCTTAAAATCCTTTTTCAATGACTATATTTTTGTCTCTAGAATTTCCATTTGTTTCTTACTCAAACTTGCCTGTTCTTTTTTTTATGTAATCTAAATTTTGCCTTATGTATCCCATGATCTCTTTAACTATTTTTTTTAAATATTTATTTTAAAGTCTCTTTCTAATTGACATGCTATCTTTCGTCCCTCCAAAGTAATTTGTTCTCTTTAATACACTGGCTAACCATCTAGCATGAATTGTTTATGGCATTGAAATTAAGAAATCCTTTTGAGTGCTCTCAAAAATAGAAGCATTGAATTTGGTGTAGGGATCCTTCATTCTTTCCATGTCAGGCCTCTTAAAGAATAGCCTAAACTCCCGGAACTATAGTCTTCAACCCACAGGTCCTACAATCCATAGGGAGTCTATGAATCTATAGCCATTGAGTATTGTAGGCTGAATAAATAAGTTTATTTCCATATGTATCTGTCTAATGTGTGCTCCTTCTGAGTGACCATAAGAGGTGACACGAACCCTGTTTATTGTATGATTCACTGTCTTGTTTGCACTCAGTAAATATCATTAAATGAGTAAGTCAGTGTACAGGTTGATTATTTAAGGAAATTTAAAAATAATATTATTTAATAATAATAGTATAAATTAACAAAAACGTCAGCTGGGAACTTTCAAGAGTGACATGAAATTGGCAGTTTATGGCCAGGCCCTCGAAAGTCCTCTTCAAGACTTCTGCAAATCTCTGAGCAGCTTACAGTGTCCAGTCCTTTTCCGCATCCTTACTGACTAAGATGTTTACTGCTTCAACCCAGCATGAAACCTACCTCCTTCTCTAGTGTTCACATCCAAAATCTATTCACATCACGCATTTCTGAGCTCACTAAGCTATTGACTCTGTGGAGGGGTGGAGAAAGGTCAAAGGAAGGGTCATTTCAGAGACCAATGTTAGGAAGCATCATATGACTAGTTCCGGTGAATGAGTTGTGAAAATAAGTGATGACGGTCACTTCTGAGCCAGGCTTTAATTGTCAACGGGAGACCCTCCAGTGTTCTGCTCTTCCCTCTGCTTCTGTGATCGGAGGTGATGGTTGCTCCGTCAGCCTGGCTGCCAGAGTAACTAGGATGATCAGAGGCCCCCGTTGGTTCAGGGTGGATGATAATGTGATCCAGAAAGAAGGTTGGTGGTTTGACATCATGACATTTTAAAGTTGTTACCACATAGCATAGCCCATCTTGGGCGATACAGGCTACAGTATCTTTTGACATTTGAAAGACCTTCTCATATGTAAAAAGATTATGAGCCACTTTCTGACTAGCTGACAGCTGTCATGACCTCTGCAATCCTAGGACAGGAGATGATGCAGAGCATATCCAGCCTGCTTGGGTCCGCACGAGTCCCATTCAACAAATAGTACCATAAACTCTTCAAGAACATAGGAGGTCTTACTTTTATTTTGCTGGAATCCTCCACACCACTCTTAGTCAATAATATAACAGTGGTCAGCATATAAACATATCCTAAAATTTTAATTGGCTTATTTATAACTTGTTTCTTTCCGTAAAAGCGTCTGAGTATAATATAACCAAAATCACTGACAAAAAAGTAAATAAAAAAAAAATAGAAGTAAAAAATTAAGATTACAGAAAAAAGGAGACTGCAATTATGTTGGTGTATAAGTTTACAAACCCTAATCGTAACTCAGTGATTCTAATTTGGCATCTATGACAAAAAGAGAAATGAGACATGCTATGTAGCTTTTCTTGTTGAAAAGTAGACAGCATTGCAGGCTTTTAGAGGGAGGCACAAGGGATTATGGAGGGGTAAAAAAGCATGTCATAAATTAGAAAATAAGGTTAAGGTAAGGGAGCTCCACTTCCAATTTTGGCCTGCAGAGTGAAAAATATGCAAGATGAGCAGATTCTACTAGGTTGTCAAGCTCAAATGTTGGGATCTTTTAAGAAAGGTATAACTAGCCAGAGGCCATATTTTTTAAAAATTTGATTTAAATGTCTAATTTTTATATGTTAAAAATGAACCCCATTCTTCTTTGTCCTTATCTATTTATTTTTTACTTATTTTTTAGAGATCAAGAGAGCACAAGCAAGGAGGAGGGGCAGAGGGAGAGGGAGAGAGAGAGAGAATCTTAAGCAGGCTCCACGCTCAGCATGGAGCCCCACCTGGGGCTCAATCTCACCACCTAGAGATCATAACCTGAGCCAAAATCAAGAGTCGGTCACTTAACCCACTGAGCCAACCAGGCACCCCTTTTTTTGTCCTTATCTAATACTAAACTGACAAAGCAGATCAGGAAACCTTTATGTTAATGACAGATTGTTATTTCCTTGGCACAAACTAAACAAGAATTGCTATAAAACTGCAGAACATAGCTTTTTGTTAATGTGAGTGCACATGCATGTGTGTGTGCCCATTTCTTTTCTTTTCTCTTCTTTTTTGATGAATTTGGTTCAGTTACAAACAATATCAGAAGATAATTTAAATATGTCTTTAGGTAACAGCTCTATTCTTCTGAACAACATAGAAGCTAGAAACACTATAAGAAATGAATATGAAGGAGAAAAAAAATAGAACTTTTTTATAGAAATGAGCAAAATATATCAAATGGAGTAATATTAATCTATTGAATAGAGAGAAGTATTAAATAAAAAGCACAAATGCTAGCCCCTCACTGTTCATTTATTCAACAAATATTTGTGGAATGCCAGGCACCGTTCTAGGCCTTGGGGATGGGCCGGTGAACAAAAGGGACAAAAATCTCTGTCCTCATGGAATTTACATTCTGGGAAGTGGAAGGGACCAAACAATAAATAAATCATAAAATATATTAGAAAGCGAGAAGTGCCGTGGAGGAAAGGAGAGCAGGGAAAGAGGATATGGAGTGGGAGGTACGATTTGTCCGTATTATCCGGACTAACCCCTAAAACATAGAAGAGTGTTTGAAAAGGCAGTAGTTAAGAGTTCCATGTACCTGGGCATGCCTGGGTGGCTCAGTCGGTTAAGCATCTGCCTTCAGCTCAGGTCATGATCCCGGGGTCCTGGGATGGAGCCCTGCATCAGGCTCCCTGCTCTGTGGGGAGCCTGCCTCTCCCTCTGCCTCTCTCTCTCTCTGTCTCTCTGTCTCTCATGAATAAATAAATAAAATCTTAAAAAAAAAAAAAAAAGAGTTCCACGTGCCTGAGTCACAAGCATGTGTTTAGCATTTGAGTCTTCAAAAGTGCCTTTGGGGTGCCAACAAAGCATAAAGAAGACAAGGATCCTAACTTGGAATAAGGTTTTGATTTATTTCTATTAGTTTCTTGGGAGAGAGGACTTAAAGGAAGTTTAGAAGTAATTGAGCAGCAAAGAACTTGTTTTTGTTTGTTCATTTTTCTCTCTTTTTCAGTCCTGGGAGCACAGTGCCCTCTAACTTTTTTTGCCCTCTTGGCACCCTTTATGCATCTTCTAGTATCGGTACCCTGATTTTTCTTTGGAGAACTGTCCTTCGCCAATCTTGGTCCCAGTAGCTTGATTGGACATAGCCTCCAGTCTCCAAGGCCTGCCCAATTACCGTGTTTCAGTTCCTCGGTCAGAGCACTTGGTTCAGGGGTATTGCTCAGAAGAGCCCAGAAGAGCCCTGAAATCCTGCCTCTGCTACTGGGAAAAGGGCATGTCCTTCTCTCTGGATTTTTTAACTTAGCATGATGTAAGCCCAGGGTGCTGCGGCCACGATGAGAGAAGAGTCTGCCAGAGAAGAAACCAACAGGGAGGGGCAGAGAAAGTGCTGATGATACCATATGAGGGCATGATCTACATATATGTGACAAGGCTTCATTTCAAGAAGGCGATAAGTTCTCTTTATATCTTAAATGACTTTGCCTTTGGTTTATTTATTAGCTTGTTCATTAAGAAAATATTTTCTAAGTACCTAGCCTATGTGCAAGGCACCATTTTAAATGTTGGTAATATAGCAGTGAGCAAGACAAAGTCTTGCCCTCGTGAAACGGAACTTGGTCAACAGATAACACACAAAATATCAATAAACATTTAACAGAGTGCCAAAAATCAAGACCCAGAAAGAGAAACCAGGCAGGGTAATGGGATAGAAAGTATTGGGGGATAGTTTAGAAAGGGACATTAGGGAAGGCCTCTGTGAGCAGAGACCTAAATAAATGAGAGGTAAAAACCTCTCTACATGTTTGGGGAAGATTATTTTAGGAGAAAGACAGAGTCCAAACGAAGAAGGAGAAGTGTGTTGTGTATCTGAGGAAAAATGAGAAGGCCATTGTTGAATGCCTAACCACAAGGGATGATAATCTTTCTTTCAGTGACCATCTGACCACCATTTATTCAACTTTCACTATATGCAACACCAGGTAGTGCTATTAAAAGTATAGATAGAACTTATGCAGAGACATGACAAAGCCGAGACATTGTGAAATACATAAAACTTTCCTTGACTTTGGTTTTATGACTCAATCCTGCAAAAAGTTTCCTGCATTTGGTTTTGCCCATAAGGCCGCAAAGTTCTGACAGGGCCAGCTTGAGCCCAGCCATTTTGACAGTACTGTTTGATTATCTCACCACTGCCAGTTTCTGCTGCTTGCTTATCTTACTGCTGCCAATTTTACAACTCTGATTTTTCAGCCACTTTGTTTATTCATCATTTCATTTCCTGGCCTTGGTCAGAGGTACCTGTAATGTATAAATAGAGGTAATGTGTTCAGATGAGGAACAGAGTCTTGGCAGAGTCTCACTTGGGATTTTTTGAGAGAAAGCATGCATGTGGAGATGGGGTGCTTGGTGAAAATTAATGAGTAGTGATTGGAGTGAAGAAGATAAAATCAAGAATTTTTTGGCAAGAGGAGAAAACACCCAATGTTTTCATATCAACCTCACACCTTTCTCCCTAAAAGGCAAATTATAAAACTTTCAGCTGTTAAGTGTTCCTGCTGAGTTACTACAACCACCAACAATACAACACCACAGAGCACCAAGTCATGTGTGTGATGGTCCTCCCTATATTAACAGTGCCACATACAACTCACTCTTTGCATTTTAATTAGTAGCCACATCCTGCTTAGTTGCTTGAGAAGAGTACATTTTTTTGTTTCATTTTGTGAAATGAGCTGAAGTATACAAAGAAGTTGATTAAGCAGATAGAATGGCTCCCACAAAATGGTGGAGTCAAAATTTTGGAATAAAAAATTGAAATCTAAATGCCGTGTGTTTCTCTGAGCACCAGGATTTTTATTCTGTCAGATATTGTAGACTGATTCCAGGTATTAATCTACCATTAAAAATGTTTCCCAATATGAATAGCTTATTCTTCAAATTAAATTAGATGATCCTGGTTTAAAACAAAGTTAAGTGGACCCTACTCAATGGTAAAGGACTGAAATCTCTTCCCCTAAGATCAAGAACAAGACAAGAATGCCTGCTTTCACTGTTGCTATTCAACACCATACTGGAGCCATTAGAAGAATAAGAGAAACAAAGGCATCCAAATTGAAAAGGAAGAAGTAATACTATCTCTATTCATGGGTGAGATCATAGAATATTATTCAGCCATAAAAGGGAATGATATTTTGTGTATGCTACAACACGGATGGACCTTGAAAACATTACACTTGGTGAAATAAGCCAAACACTGAAGGACAAATATTATATGATTTCACTTACATGAGGTACTTAAAAAAGCTGCATTCAGAGAGACAGAAAGTAGAAAAGAGGTTAGCAGGGGCCGGGAGGAGGTAAGAGAGAGGGAGGTATCATTAAAGGGCACCGAGTTTTGGTTGGAGATGATGAAAAGATTTTGGGTATAGATAGTGGAAATGGTTACACAACATTGTGAATGTATTTAATGCCACTGAATAGTTCACTTACTTTCGGTTAAAATAAGTAATATGTTATATATATTATGCCACAATAAAAAAAAGTTAAATGGTTTGATTTTATCAGAGGCTTTTATAATGAATTTTGAATTGCCAAAAGGGGGAAGCACAAGATAGAGTGATTTTTTTTGTTTTTTTTTTTTGTTTTTTCCAGAAAATTTTATGTGAATTCAGTGGAATATACTCTGAGAAATGTTGATCATCACAAATATATAGGCAGTTTGTTAACTTGAGACTTTAATCATATGAAAAGATGTTCAATCTCTCCCACAATAAGAGTAACGTGAATTAAAACTATAATGAGATACTATTATTTTCATGAGATATCATTATTTTTAGCTACTGGGTTGGCGAATACCAAAATTAAGATAACATACCATGTTGTTAAGCTGTGAGAAAATAGGCATGCTCATAACATGTTTGGAATATAAATTAGTAGAAGTTCTGTGAAGAATAATATGGCACTGTATATCAAAACACAAATGCATATTCCTTTTGACCAAGTAATTACATTCTAGGAATTTTTATAATGTATATTTGCACATCTGTGAAGTAATAGACAAATAAATTTACACACTGCTTTATAGTTTGCAATAACAGACATAGGAAACAAACTAAGTACCCATAAGTGGGGAATACATAAAGAAATTTTAGAGTATCCACATAATGCTGTACTATGTAGCTGGACAAGAAAAGAAAAGGACATTCCTTCCACTTTAGGTAATTGTGGATTAATTTCTAGCAGACCAAATCTCTCACTAAGAACAACTAAAATAGCTGGATTAACAAGAAATTTGAAGACCATAGAGAGGTATCAAGGTGGCCAGCAGGTGAAAAGCCAAAATCCTGGATAGACGGGAAATGGAGATGCATCGAGTCATCTGCCACCCTGCACGGGGTGCAGGAAAAGAAGCTGGGAAATGAGCCAAAAGAGGTTGCTGAGAAGCAGGGAAACTGGAGGGAGCTTCCAGCAACCTCAAGATCTGGTGAGAATAAAAGTGGAGCTAAGGCTGCTAAGATGTCCCAGGGCTGAGGGACTAGGAGAAGGGCATCAGAGACATGTGGGGCTGACGGTGTGCAGCTTTCCCCTGAGGCATTCACTGACGCCGCACTGCTTTGCTTGGGCCAAGAGAAGCCTTGCAGAAAGTGGCAGCCAAGAAGTGTAGAGCGTTTGGCAGTTTCATGATGTAGCGGAGTTTTGGTTTTGTTGTTTGTTTGTTTGTTTTAATGACATTCAGGGCCTTCCAAGAAAGAGGAACAATGATAAACACCCCAAGATTTCCTTTGGGATCCCTGGGATCCCCCACATGCTAGGAGTTAGATGAAAGCAGAGATAGACCAGGCATTACAAATCACTGGATAGAAAAACAGGCCAATGTCTTGAATAGGGACTTCACCAAAGAGGATATCCAAACGGCCAGAAAACACATGAGAAGAAACTCTGCATCATTATTCATCCAGGAAGTGTAAATTCAGCAATGAGCCAGAAGCACACACCTTTGAGAATGGCTCAAATTAAAAACACTGATATTAAGTAATCCCCAAGTTTAGGCAAGAATGGGTAACAACTAGAATTCTCATAAACTACTGGTGGCAATGTAAATTGTTACAATCACATTGGAAAACTGGCCGTAATTGCTAAAGTTGAATATGGACATACACTCTAACCTAGAAATTTCATTTCTAGATTTTATACCAAACAGATACATGTATATGTGCTCACCAAAAGACACAGACCAAAATGTTATATTGGTACTATTTTCACTATTCTGAATAGTACCAATATAACATTTTTGTCATAATGTCAAATGAAAAAACAGACCCCCCAAAAGTAGCACATGACGTATGGTTTCATTTACACAAAACGCAAAAACCAACTACTGGTGATTGTGGTTGACTACAAAAATGGCCACAACATGTGAAGGGCTTGCTTTGAGATGGAGTCTCACCCCTTGAAACTAGGCTGACCTCCTGACTTGCTTTGATAGATACATGTGACCAATGGATGTATCCGTTGAGCCTAGGCCTTAAGGAGCCTTGCAACTTCTATTCTTGCTGCTGTTAAAATTCTGCCATGAGAAGGACAAGCCTGAGTTGGCACCTGGGAGGGCTTACATGGAGGATGTCATCCCAGTCAGAAGTCAGCCAGCCCCCAGGCAATCTAACAGATACCTGCAGGAGCGAGCTCTCACCCCAAGATTAGCTGAACCTCATCCAGATCAACAGAAATTCCCAGCTGAGCTGAGCCAAAGCTGCCAACCCACAGAATTGTAAATGAATATTGTCTTAAGCCACCAAATTTTGGAGTGGTTGGTTACACAGTGGATCTCACTGATACAGAGAGTCATGGAGGAAGTAACAGCAGTGATTGGGAGATCAGCACATAGGGGCTTCCAGGGTGCTTATAATATTCTAGTTCCTAATCCAGGTGTTGATAACACACATGCAAACACACTGTTAAGATTCATCGAGCTGTATAATTATGATATCTGTGATATATAATTATTAATCATTATTATATTAATTACATAATTATAAATATTATTATTAATATAATGTTTATTGTAACATATAATAGATTCTTAATATTATTAATAATATATTAAAATATTTGATTTTAAAAGTAAAATTAAATATTTATGTACTGAGGTGGAATAATCTCTTAGATATATTGTTAAGGAACTGGATCCTTGAGGTCAAATCTAAACTTACTTATTGTTCATAATCAATTGCAATCTTTGAAGAAAATGATGCTTCTACAATAAGTAGTTTATGTCAATGCTCACTGTGAGATATTTTTGGAATTCAAAATTCATGGTTTTTAAATTTCAGGGGGAAAAATTAAAGCTAGGATTATCATTTACTTGTTAATTTGTTTTTTTAAATGAAGAAGTTAGTTTTGATGTGCTCAGCCTAGTGGATCAACAACAACAAAAATATTGCCATATCTAGAACAGGTGTTTTTATAATTGTGATACATTAGTTGGAGCTTTTGCAATGCACACTGATCCTCAAAGCCATGCTGCTTTCTGAAACAAACAGAAAGCTTTATTGAGGTCTGTGGGAATTGCTGATCTGTAAAGATTCCTCAACCAAAGTTCCTCAAAGACCTAAGCAATTTGCAAAGCCTGTGCTGAGAGCCAGGATGGGAACTCCATTCCAGCTCCTCATTCCTGCTTTGTCTGGTGTCCAGAAACAGAGACGGCCATTGTGTCGGTCAAGAACCCATTCACAGCCCTTTTTCCCTGCTCCCATCTCTTGTCCAATTGTCCCTTGAGAGTTAGCTGAAGATTTCTCTCCTCTGTAAAGTTTATCTTGATTCTCCAAGAAACATTTTTACCTACGCTGCTATCCACCCCCATGATAGCAATTATCTTAACATCTTATAATGGTCTCCCTGGTAGGCTGTAGATAAGTTCATGGAGGCAGAAACCATGACTTATCTGTGTAAGCCTTGGAGCATTTAAACATCAGGCCCTGACATAATATAAGTATTCTGTCAATACTGTTTGATGAGTGAATCTGTCCAAGTTCTATGTTGAAACGAGAAAATGTATTACCTTCGCAAAACAGAATGATTCCATACTGAAATATTCAAAGTGGGCTTTCTTTCCTAAGGATGCAAACCAATTTAAAACATAATATATGGTAAAATAATTGCTATTATATAAGCCACACAGTGTTTGAATCAAGCAATTTGATCTTCCAGCGGTGGGCAGAAGACAAACAGTTTCCATCTCTTTCTAGGTTTCACATGCACTGTTAGGAGAAGCTGGTAGGATTAAGCGCAAGCCTGAGCTGGCAAGAAAGCTAGCAGCATGCTGGCCCATTGAAAAATCAGTGAAGAGGGCAGGAGGATGGTTTCTCTATCTCATTACCACTGTCAACAAGTTATAAAGAAGATGGAAGATGAGGGAAGGGGACCTAGACCCAAAGCTCCTCTGCAAGAGAGGTCTCATTGTCTGCCCCAGAGGAAAGGCCACTCCCCAGGCCTCGTTCCCCACAGGCTGGAACCAGATGGTGTTCTGAGCTTATCATGGTACCCACGGCCTCCTGCAGAACCCCAGCTGTGGCCCATTATTGGGAAGCTGCAAACTTACCTTAGGAAGATGGCCAGGAGACGCCTGAGGCTTTCATCAGTTGCAGGCATCTCAGGTCTGGCAGTGCTTCCCAAACCCCTCTGATCTCCCCTGCAGCCCCTCCCTGATTGCCAGGGAAAGGGATGCCCATCCAAGAGCCATGATTAAACACCAGAATTTAACTACTTTTGTTGTTATTACCCCTGCGCTCACCCTGCTGCTTCCAGAGAATTGCACTAGCAACCCAGAGACCTTACTGCTCTTTCACTGATACATAGGATCATACAAGGGCACGCTGGGCTCCAGATTCATTCATAGGAACAACAGGCAGCCTAAACTTGAAAAGTACTTGAGCCACCGAACAGCACGGACAATGGCCATACCTGCTGAGAGATGATCCAGGACACTTCCCACAGGCTCTGATGTGGGATGACTTCAGTGCTGTTCAGTGCTGTTTCCACCCCACCTCCACTCTTAATTCCCTCCTTCCCTTGCCCAGTATATTTCTTAGTATATTCCTTCGTTTGCCTTTGTATCTACATTCAATACACCTGTGTAGACACCGTGATGTGTAAAAAATATAGAAGAGTTGTTTTGTGTGTGTGTATTTTAAAATTATATTCATGGCATTATGCTATTAATCAGTTCCCATTTCTATGTCACCCCATATTTTGAAACCTACCCATGTTGCTACATGTAAACTCAGTCCATGACTGAGTGGTACTTACCACTTTTTATCTACATATTCCCTGGTGATCTTCAACTCCTTCAAACTGTGCTGCTAGGGACATGAACTGGGTTGGCTTCCTAACTTTGAAGTCAGCCTTGGCACAGAATCATATTCAGGGATGCCCTGTTTTAACAAATCAAAATAATTGAAAGACTGTTTAAGTACCTTAAATATATTCTTTTCCCTGTTTAAATCTCTTTTAAACTCTCACCCAAAACTGCCTTTAGAAATTTGGGTCTGTTCCATTGCTACCCTCTCCCTTTTCTGGGCCATTCTTTCCTCCCTGGGTTAGTTTCTCTTCTGTTTCCAAAAGAACACATTCTTTAGTTTCCGGCTCCTTCCCTGCCCACTGTCATCCCTACTAACACAACCTTAATCAGGAGCCAGGTAGCAAGAGGAACAAAAGGGCGAAGGCTATCTAACATATTCCCCAGCTTTTGTTTTTTGTTTTTTTTTTTTTACTCTCCGTTAGCTTTCTCTGTAATAAATGACAGTGCTGACTGGGGAGTTTTGCTATCTGCTATTACTGTCCTCTCTTTTGGCCAGTTAAGAAGATATTTTAGACTGACATATGACCATTGTTAATATGCATGAATTTATTCTTGGTGATTTTAAATGAACTGTATGCATGCCCACTTGACATATCACAACAGATAATGCAGCTTTTCATGAGGAGCCTTGACACCAATCAGTACCTACCTCCCTAACAGCTGCACCCCCTCCTCCTGTGGCTCTCCCAAAGCCCTGACTCTGCTCTAAAACCACAGTATAACAATTCTTACTTTTTTTTTTAAGATTTTTTATTTATTTATTTGAGAGAGAATGAGAGAGAGAGCACATGAGAGGGGGGAGGGTCAGAGGCAGAAGCAGGCTCCCTGCCGAGCAGGGAGCCCGATGCGGGACTCGATCCTGGGACTCCAGGATCATGACCTGAGCGGAAGGCAGTCGCTTAACCAACTGAGCCACCCAGGCGCCCCAATTCTTACTTTTTAACATACTCTCTACTGTATGTATTGATCAGGTTTAGGTCACTGTCTGCCACCCCTTCCTCCTTAAGAGCAAGTTTCTGTGTCCACCACGTTCTCTGATGTCTCCTAAGCACTGAGAACAGTGTGTACCTAGCACGCAGTACAGATCTTTGAGAACGAAGGAATGAAAGAATGGCTGATCTCCACTGGTGCCCCCTGGCCATTGTATGGTTCTTTTTCCGAGGCACTCTCACAAATCCTGCAGGAAGTTCTTCTCTGGGAACATCAGCCTCTACCTCCCTCAATTCTCCTCCAAGTGGCCACTCATAGCAACCTCCTCAGTGCTTGCAATTGGTGGGGCTTTTTCTGCCAGTCTCTTCATCCAGAAGTAAGCCCTCCTTAGTGGAGTTCATTTTCAAATAATCTGCAGGCCCAGTCTCTGCCACAGGACCTGTGATTGATCTGTGGGTACTATGCCCCCGAAGAGGCACGGCTTGCTTTCAAGGGCATCCCTCTTCCCTTGCTCTCTGCTAGGCAGTGGCTCCTGCCATCTTTAACTTGAATCTTCCAGGCATGGGACACCTCCAGCTCCCTCTGTCTCCAGGCTTCAAGTTCTTCAGCTCTTTCTCAGGAGGTGTTTGCCAAAGGAAGCACACCCTCCTCTCCCCCGTGAGGGTAGGGGACAGTGGGAACAATACCAAACTCTAGCAAATGTCTCCAAAATTCTATCACCTGGCCTCCTCAGCTTCTACTTTTATATATTCAAGGTGCCACCTTTTGCATGTCCTGTATATATGGGACATACTCATACTAAAAAATTAGGTATTATTTATCTGAAATTCAAATTCAACTGGGGCATGCATGCTCCATTTTACTTGGCAAACTTATATACAGCTGGTACAGACCTTGTGTTGAAATAAAGACTACTTAACAGCTACTGTTCTTCTTTGGCCTTTGGGCCTCAAACAAAGGGCAATAATACCAAATAAGTCCATCCACAGAACAACATGCTACACCACATGGCACTCACCATGTATAATTTTTCTCATTTGGATCATTCTTTGCTTCCTTCTCTCACTCTATATCCATAAAACCAGACTGTCCTATTCATTTTTGTATTTTCATCTACTAGAATGGATTCATCAGATGCAATCTGATGCATCTTTACCTAAAGTTCATACCTTTAGGAGAAGCCATATTATAACTTTTTATGTAGTGTAGGTGGGCATTAATCATACCAGACTTCAGAATCGCTCAGGCAAATTTTTCTCTTTCGTGGAAAATTGCTTGCCCAAATATTTAAAGCATTCAAGCCTGTTATTATTTGAGAATTGGCCTGGCCTGGCCTGGCCTGACCTGCAGGTGTTTTTTGAAGAACTTTCCGAGCCGAGGTCCCTGCCCCCTCCAGGGCAAGAAATGAAACCATGGCTCCTTAAATAAATGGATCAGCTTTAAGTGACACCTGGCCTTTCTCAGTGTCTCATTAAAAACTCTCTGAAGACACACAAAGATGAAAATTCATAACACCAGTGAAAACTAGAACAATGAACCTACTTCCAAAATCTAGGAGAATCTGGCTTTAATGCCAGATAACTGTAACATAATCAGACTCATAAGCACCATGCCACAAGGCAGAACACCTTGTGGGCTACTTCTAAAGGGAAGAAAACCCTGTACAGCTGAAAGAAGGGAGAAAAATCCTTTGTTTCTCCTCCACTGCATGATGCTTTGTTGAGAAACACATGAACTGTACCTACCAGAAAACTAGCTGGCTAGTCCCTCACTGAGCTCATGTTATTTTTTTCAGGACAGCCAGATGGTAATTTCTCATTTCAGTCACTGCTACCTCACCCCTATCTACATCCAGAGACTTCAACTCTTCAGAAAACACCTGGGCAAGACTTGGGTTGTGGGCTACCAGCATAGTAGTCTCCATAAATAAACACTATGGGCCTGGGAGTAGATAGAAATAGAAGCAGTGAAAACCAGGGCTATAGTTTTCCATGTGGTCCATCTGTTTCATGTGCTGGAGAGCCAGCGATGGACGTAGGAGTGGATCCCATTTCTGTCTGAGGGAGCAAAACTAGACAGGAAATGTGTGAGGCACCGGGCTCACCAACCTACCTACCATCTGTGACTCCAGTAAAGAGACTCAGCCTCTGCAGAAGTGGTCAGAACACAAGGGCTCGGGGCCCCTCCCATGGTGGGCTTCCCGGGTGAGGATGGAACCACATGAAAAGCAGGGGGGACCACCTACTGGAGTACTCAGAAAAAGGATACTTCTAGACACGTTAGCTCTAGGAAGTAAAAGAAAAAGTTTTAAGTTGTTTTTGTTTCAAAAGATGATGAGATGTGATGGAAAAAGAAGGTTAGTGAGGGAATAGACCTGCAAGCAATAAGATGAGAAGAAAGTAGGGTTTACTGAAGTCAAAAATGGCGTAAGGAAACCAAAAATTTCAGAAAGCAGAAATAGCAGAATTGGCATTGACATACTGAATAAGTAATGTGGAGGACAAACTTGAGAATTCATTATAGAATAAAGAGGAAAAAGACAAAAATGGAAATGGGAAGAAAGACAAATGATGGATACAGAAACTCAAAACAGAGATCTAACTAAAGATCTAAGTGATGCTCTACATGGAAATATTGGTGAGTCAATTAAAACACCAATGGATCAAAGTTCAAGAATTTTGTCTATAGAGGACAGCACAGCAAAGTTAACAGGAAGGGCAGAGGTTAAGAGAAGATTGTTGAGTTGCTTAAACTGACAAAGAGATTACCATCCAGAAGTGCAAGGACGAATGAATGAATGAATGAACTAATAAACAAACAACCCAACCAGAAAGTGGGCAAAGGATGTGTAAACTGAATTCATTACAAGAGTAAACCTAAGTGACTAATAAGAAAATGAAAAGAAGTTCAGCCTCACTGGAAATCACCGAGATGCAATTCAAAACAAGACATTACTCTTCATCTGTCCGAAGAGCAAAAATAGGAAATTTCGATTATATATTAAAAAGTGCTGAGGCACCTGGGTGGCTCAGTTGGTTAAGAGTCCGACTCTTGGGCTCCTGGGTGGCTCAGTTGGTTAAGCGACTGCCTTCGGCTCAGGTCATGATCCTGGAGTCCCGGGATCGAGTCCCGCATCGGGCTCCCTGCTCGACAGGGAGTCTGCTTCTCCCTCTGACCCTCCTCCCTCTCATGCTCTCTGTCTCTCATTCTCTCTGTCTCAAATAAATTAAAAAAAAAAAAAAAAAAAAGAGTCCGACTCTTGATTTCAGCTGAGATGGTGATCTCAATATCATGGAATCGAGCCCCGCGTTGGGCTTTGTGCTCAGTGGGGAGTCTGCTTGAAATTCTCTCCCTCCCTCTCCCTCTGTCCCTCCCCTATTCTCTCTATCTCTCTCTAATAAATAAATAAATAAATCTTTAAAAAAGGATTTTAAGTGCTGGTAAGGATGGGGAGAAAGGGTGGGATTATAGATGACCTTCTGGAGTGCCATCTGGCCGTGAATAACATATGTGGATGCCCTTTGACTTGTGAATATCAGCAGAAGAAGCAGGAGATGGTGGAGGAGGAGAAAGAAGTTGGGAGAGAGGGACACAATGAGGAGCAAAGAAAAAAAAAAAAGTCATAATTGACCAGGAAGAAGAAAGTAAAAGAAGGGACAGAATTGGGAGAACTAAGCCAAAACCGCCTTTGTTTTCTTTTTATTTTTCTGTACTTTTCACTTTTAATAATATATTTTATAATACATATGTATTATACATGGATTTTATAATACATTAT
This sequence comes from Mirounga angustirostris, assembly GCF_029215605.1. Taxonomy (NCBI): domain Eukaryota; kingdom Metazoa; phylum Chordata; class Mammalia; order Carnivora; family Phocidae; genus Mirounga; species Mirounga angustirostris. Next base: position 44,917,848 of record NW_026991720.1, read on the forward strand.
ACATTCACATCAAAAAGAAGTTATTTTTGAAGCATCCATAATCCCACCACCCGAGGTTCATAACTACCGTTGACATTTGGTATATTTCTTTTGGAACATTTTCTGTGCATAAGCACTTTCCCAAATCATTAAATATTTTTAAAAATTATGAAATCATTTTTGAAGATTGCATGGCATTACATTAATTGAAGGTACTATAATAATTTCTAATGTGTTCCCATTATAGAAAATATATGCTATTTCCAAATTTTAAAACTACAATTAAATAGTTTTTACACAAACTTTGTTAGCATTCCTGATCACTTTATGGATGTGGAATGACTGTTTAAACATTGTTTGTTTGTTTTGTTTTGTTTTGTTTTGTTTTTTAGAGGGTGGGAAGGTCTAGAGGGAGAGGGAGAGAGAGACTCTTAAGCAGGCTCTACACCCAGTGTGGAGCCTGATACAGGGCTTGATCTCACGACCCTGAGATCATGACCTGAATTGAAATCAAGAGTCAGATGCTTAATCGACTGAGCCACCCAGGTGCCCCCCCACCCCTTTTATTTTGAGAGAGAGAGACTGTTTAAACATTGTTAAGGCTTCTTATTCCATATTACCCCTTTGCCTTCAAGAACAATTATAGCAGTTAATACTTTCTCCTATCATGTGAAATCTCCATGTATCATAACCAAACCTACATTTTTTAAAAGTTTATGCTAAATTAATAAGTGGGATGTTATAACGTTGTTTGAATTTGCCTTTTTTATTGATAGTAAATTGTAAAATTTTACACTTACAGGCCATCTGTTTGTTCTCCACCAAATCTGGGTGAAAGCATCACCTCATGGGGCAGTGACCACCCGATATAGAATTACCATCGGCAGCCTAACCTCATCAGCCCCCACACTCCCCACTCCCTTTGCCTAGCTCTGCCTTTTACTTTGCCATAGCAATTACCACCTTCTTGTATACTTCAAAATTTGCCTATTCATTCTTTTTATTCTTCATTTTCTGTGTGTCTGTCTCCTCCTACTTTTATGTAATCTTCTCAAGAGCAAAGATTGTTGTATGTTTTGCTCATTGATACACCCCAAAATTCTAGAAGAGGGCTTGGCCCACAGTAGGCTCTCAATCAATGTCTTATTTTGTTTAATAAATATTACAAACTGGGGGGCGGAGCAAGATGGCGGAGGAGTAGGAGACCTGGACTTCGTCTCCTCTCAGGAATTCAGCTGGAGAGGGATCAAACCATTCAGAACACCTACAAACCCAACAGGAGATCGAAGAAAAGAAGAGCAACAACTCTCTCATCAGAAAAGCGACCACTTTCTGGAAGGTAGGACATGCGGAGAAGTGAATCCGAGGCGATATTCGGGAGGATAGACGGCGGGGGAGGGGCCTCCATCAGCCGCTTCTGGCAAGTGATAGAACCACGGAGCACAAAATCGGAACTTTTAAAAGTCTGCTCCGCTGCGGGACGTCACTCTGGTGGCTAAGCGGGGGGTGGAATCCTCCGGGACAGTGTGGTCTCAGGACCCTCGGGGTCACAGAAAGACCGGGGGTGCCTGAGGGCGGCAGAGCTCCCAGGTATCGGAGCAGGGAAGCCGGCTGCAGAGGCGGAGCCCAGGCGCGGGCTCTCAGCTCGGGGTTGCCCTAAACTGTGACCCGCGGCAGAGTCGGGCCCCTGCTCCTCCAGCAGGGACCCAACAAGCGGCAGATCCGGGGAGACTCACCTTCCTCCCCCGGGAGGAGCCGCGCGGGAGTGCACCGCAGGCATCTGCTGGGTTTGGAGACTCCACCCGGGGTCGGGTGCCAGACATAGAAACGCTCGATCACAGGCCGGGTGAGCACGGAGTGCGGCCGGAGACCGGGGAGACGGGAGTGACTGGCGGCTTTTCTCTGGGGGCACACTGAGGAACAGGGCCCCAAGTTCTCGGCTCCTCCGAGGCAGAGATTGGGAGGCCGCCATTTTCACTCTCTGCCTCCAAAGCTGTACGGAAAGCTCGCAGGGAACAAAAGCCCCGGAGAGCAAACCCGAGCAGATTACTTACCCCGGAGGGGGCAAGGGCGGGGCAATTCCGCCTCCGGCAGAGACATTTGGAAACCACGGCAACAGGCCCCTCCCCAGAAGATCAGCGAGAACAGCCCGCCAAGACCAAGTTTACCGATCAATGAGAACGGCAGAACTCGAGCACTAGGGGAATATTGCACATAGAATTCACGGCTTTTTTACCATGATTCTTTAGTCTTTTAAAGTTAATTTTTTTTTAACTGTCTTTTTGTCTTTTTATTTCTTTTTGAATTTTTCTTTTTCCCTTTTTCAACCGACATCTTATCAATTCCTTTTTTTAAAAAAAACATTTTTATTTTTCATTTTTAGAGTCATATTCTATCCCTTCATAGTAGTTACCCATATTTTTGGCTTATATATATAAGTTGTTCTCTCTTTAAAATTTTGAGATAGTTTCTTCTAACAGATTAAAATATACCCTAAATCTCTAGTATATGGTGTTTTCTACTCCCCTGACTGATCACATCCTCTCCCTTTTTTTTTTTCTTTTCTTTTTCTTTTTTCTTTTTTTAAATCCTCTTCTTTCTTTTTTCAAACAACTTCTTATCAATTCCTTTTATAAAATTTTTTATAATTTCCGTTTTTACAGTCATATTCCATCCCTTCATCATATCAACCCTTATTTGTGTACATATATAAGTTTTTCTTTCTTTAAAATTTTGGGAGGCACTTTCTTCTAAAAGACGAAAATACACCCCAAATCTAGTGTGTGGCACTGATCTATATACCATATAGATCATATTTGATCACATTCTGGTTTTTTTGTTGTTGTTGTTGTTTTGTTTTGTTTGTTTTTGTTTTTATCTTTATCTTTTTCTTTTTTTTCTTTTCCTTTTTACTCTCTTTCCCTTTCTTTTCCCACTGCTTCAGGTCTTTTCTGATTTGTTTAGAGTATATTTTCTGGGGACGTGGTTACTCTGCTAGCATTTTGTTCTCTCATTAATCTATTCTCCTCTGCACAAAATGACAAGACGGAAAAAATCACCTCAACAAAAAGAACAAGAGGTAGTACCGACTGCCAGGGACCTACTCAATATGGACATTAGTACGATGTCAGATCTAGAGTTCAGAATCATCACTTTAAAGATACTAGCTGGGCTTGAAAAAAATATGGAAGTTATTAGAGAAACCCTTTCTGGAGAAGTAAAAGAGCTAAAATCCAACCAAGTAGAAATCAAAAAGGCTATTAATGAGGTGCAATCAAAAATGGGGGCGCTAAGTGCTAGAATAAATGAGGCAGAAGAGAGAATCAGTAATATAGAAGATGAAATGATGGAAAATAAAGAAGCTGAGAAAAAGAGAGATAAACAACTACTGGATCACGAGGGCAGAATTCGAGAGATAAGTGATACCATAAGACGAAACAACATTAGAATAATTGGGATCCCAGAAGAAGAAGAAAGAGAGAGAGGATATATTCAGAGCACTAAATGAGAAAAATATGCAGCCAAGAATACTGTATCCAGCTAGGCTGTCATTGAAAATTGAAGGAGAGATAAAAAGCTTCCAGGACAAACAAAAACTAAAGGAATTTGCAAACACAAAACCAGCCCTACAGGAAATCTTGAAACGGGTCCTCTAAGCAAAGAGAGAGCCTAAAAGCAACATAGACCAGAAAGGAACACAGACAATATACGGTAACAGTCACCTTATAGGCAATACAATGGCACTAAATTCCTATCTTTCAATAGTTACCCTGAATGTAAATGGGCTCAATGCCCCAATCAAAAGACACAGGCTAACAGACTGGATTAAAAAACAAGACCCATCGATATGCTGTCTGCAAGAGACTCATTTTAGACCCAAAGACACCCCCAGATTGAAAGTGAGGGGGTGGAAAACCATTTACCATGCTAATGGACACCAAAAGAAAGCTGGGGTGGCAATCCTTATATCAGACAAATTAGATTTTAAACCAAAGACTGTAATAAGAGATGAGGAAGGACACTATATCCTACTTAAAGGATCTATCCAACAAGAAGATCTAACAATTGTAAATATCTATGCCCCTAACATGGGAGCAGCCAATTATATAAGGCAATTAATAACAAAAGCAAAGAAACACATCGACAACAATACAATAATAGTGGGGGACTTTAACACCCCCCTCACTGAAATGGACAGATCATCTAAGCAAAAGATCAACAAGGAAATAAAGACTTGAAATGACACACTGGACCAAATGGACTTCAAAGACATATTCAGAACATTCCACCCCAAAGCAACAGAATACACATTCTTCTCTAGTGCCCATGGAACATTCTCCAGAATAGATCACATCCTAGGTCATAAATCAGGTCTCAACTGGTACCAAAAGATTGGGATCATTCCCTGCCTATTTTCAGACCACAATGCTTTGAAACTAGAACTCAATCACAAGAGGAAAGTTGGAAAGAACTCAAATACATGGAGGCTAAAGAGCATCCTACTGAAGAATGAATGGGTCAACCAGGAAATTAAAGAAGAATTAAAAAAATACATGGAAACCAATGAAAATGAAAACACAACTATTCAAAATCTTTGGGATGCAGCAAAGGCAGTCCTAAGAGGAACGTATATAGCAATACAAGCCTTTCTCAAGAAACAAGAAAGGTCTCAAGTACACAACCTAACCCTACACCTAAAGGAGCTGGAGAAAGAACAGCAAATAAAGCCTAAACCCAGCAGGAGAAGAGAAATCATAAAGATCAGAGCAGAAATCAATGAAATAGAAACTAAAAGAACAGTAGAACAGATCAACGAAACTAGGAGCTGGTTCTTTGAAAGATTTAACAAGATTGATAAACCCCTGGCCAGACTTATCAAAAAGAGAAGAGAAATGACCCAAATCAACAAAATCATGAATGAAAGAGGAGAGATCACAACCAACACCAAAGAAATACAAACAATTATAAGAACATATTTGAGCAACTCTATGCCAGCAAATTAGATAACCTGGAAGAGATGGATGCATTCCTAGAGATGTATCAACTACCAAAACTGAACCAGGATGAAATAGAAAACCTGAACAGACCTATAACCACTAAGGAAATTGAAACAGTCATCAAAAATCTCCCAAAAAACAAAAGCCCAGGGCCAGATGGCTTCCCCGGGGAATTCTACCAAACATTTCAAGAAGAATTAATACCTATTCTTCTGAAACTGTTCCAAAAAATAGAAACGGAAGGAAAACTTCCAAACTCATTTTATGAGGCCAGCATTACCTTGATCCCAAAACCAGACAAAGACCCCATCAAAAAGGAGAATTACAGACCAATATCCCTGATGAACACGGATGCAAAAATTCTCACCAAAATACTAGCCAATAGGATCCAACAGTACATTAAAAGGATTATTCAACATGACCAAGTGGGATTTATCCCTGGGCTGCAAGGTTGGTTCAACATCTGCAAATCAATCAATGTGATACAGTACATTAACAAAAGAAAGAACAAGAATCATATGATCCTCTCAGTAGATGCAGAAAAAGCTTTTGACAAAGTACAGCCTCCTTTCTTGATCAAAACGCTTCAGAGTATAGGGATCGAGGGTACATACCTCAATATCATAAAAGCCATCTATGAAAAACCTACAGCGAATATCATTCTCAATGGGGAAAAACGGAGAGCTTTCCCCCTAAGGTCAGGAACGCGGCAGGGATGTCCACTATCACCACTGCTATTCAACATAGTATTGGAAGTCCTAGCCACAGCAATCAGACAACAAAAAGAAATCAAAGGCATCCAAATTGGCAAAGAAGAAGTCAAACTCTCACTCTTTGCAGATGATATGATACTTTATGTGGAAAACCCAAAAGACTCCACCCCAAAACTGCTAGAACTCATACAGGAATTCAGTCAAGTGGCAGGATATAAAATCAATGCACAGAAGTCAGTGGCATTCCTATACACCAACAACAAGACAGAAGAAAGAGAAATGAAGGAGTCGATCCCATTTACAATTGCACCCAAAACCATAAGATACCTAGGAATAAATCTAACCAAAGAGGCAAAGGATATGTACTCTGAAAACTATAAAATACTCATGAAAGAAATTGAGGAAGACACAAAGAAATGGAAAAACGTTCCATGCTCATGGATTGGAAGAACAAATATTGTGAAGATGTCAATGCTACCTAGAGCAATCTACACATTCAATGCAATCCCCATCAAAATACCATCCACTTTTTTCAAAGAAATGGAACAAATCATCCTAAAATTTGTATGGAACCAGAAAAGACCCCGCATAGCCAGAGGAATGTTGAAAAAGAAAAGCAAAGCCGGCAGCATCACAATTCCGGACTTCCAGCTCTATTACAAAGCTGTCATCATCAAGACAGCATGGTACTGGCACAAAAACAGACACATAGATCAATGGAACAGAATAGAGAGCCCAGAAATGGACCCTCAACTCTATGGTCAACTCATCTCTGACAAAGTAGGAAAGAATGTCCAATGGAACAAAGACAGTCTCTTCAACAAATGGTGTTGGGAAAATTGGATAGCCACATGCAGAAGAATGAAACTGGAGCATTTCCTTACACCACACACAAAAATAGACTCCAAATGGTTGAAAGACCTCAATGTGTGACAGGAGTCCATCAAAATCCTAAAGGAGAACACAGGCAGCAACCTCTTTGACCTCAGCCGAAGCAACTTCTTCCTAGAAACATCGCCAAAGGCAAGGGAAGCAAGGGCAAAAATGAACTATTGGGACTTCATCAAGATAAAAAGCTTTTGCAAAGCAAAGGAAACAGTCAACAAAACCAAAAGACAACCGACAGAATGGGAGAAGTTATTTGCAAATGACATATCAGATAAAGGGCTAGTATCCAAAATCTATAAAGAACTCATCAAACTCAACACCCAAAGAACAAAGAATCCAATCAAGAAATGGGCAGAAGACATGAACAGACATTTTTCCAAAGAAGACATCCAAATGGCCAACAGACACGTGAAAAAGTGCTCAATATTGCTCGGCATCAGGGAAATCCAAATCAAAACCTCAATGAGATACCACCTCACACCAGTCAGAATGGCTAAAATTAACAAGTCAGGAAACGGCAGATGTTGGCAGGGATGCGGAGAAAGGGGAACCCTCCTACACTGTTGGTGGGAATGCAAGCTGGTGCAGCCACTCTGGAAAACTGTATGGAGGTTCCTCAAAAAGTTGAAAATAGAGCTACCATATGATCCAGCAATTGCACTACTGGGTATTTACCCCAAAGATACAAAAGTAGGGATCCGAAGGGGTACGTGCACCCCGATGTTTATAGCAGCAATGTCCACAATAGCCAAACTGTGGAAAGAGCCAAGATGTCCATCGACAGATGAATGGATAAAGAAGAAGTGGTATATATATACAATGGAATATTATGCAGCCATCAAAAGAAATGAGATCTTGCCATTTGCAACGACGTGGATGGAACTGGAGGGTATTATGTTGAGTGAAATAAGTCAAACAGAGAAAGACATGTATCATATGATCTCACTGATATGAGGAATTCTTAATCGCAGGAAACAAACAGTGTTGTTGGAGTGGGGGGTGGGGTGGGAGGGATGGGGTGACTGGGTGATAGACACTGGGGAGGGTATGTGCTCTGGTAAGCGCTGTGAATTGTGCAAAACTGTTGAATCTCAGATCTGTACCTCTGAAACAAATAATGCAATATATGTTAAGAAAAAAAAAGAAGAAGAAGGTAGCGGGAACGGAAGAATGAAGCGGGGGAAATCGGAGGGGTGGACGAACCATGAGAGATGATGGACTCTGAAAAACAAACTGAGGGTTCTAGAGGGGAGGGGGGTGGAAGGATGGGTTAGCCTGGTGGTGGGTATTGAGGAGGGCACATTCTGCATGGAGCACTGGGTGTTATGCACGGACAATGAATCATGGAACACTTCATCTAGAACTAATGATGTAATGTATGGGGATTAACATAAGAATAAAAAAATAAATAAATAAATAAAAAATAAATATTACAAACTTTCTAAAAAAGTATTTAGTCCTCCAATACGTGAGGAGGTAAATAAACTATGGTACATCCATACAATGGAATATTATTCTATGATAAAAAGAAATGAGCAATTAAACCATGAAAAGACACAGGAGAACTTTAAATGCATGTTGCTAAGTGAGAGAAGCCAGTGTGCAAAGCAGCATACTGAATCATTCCCACTGTATGACACTCTGGAAAAGGCAAAAAGTATAGGTAGCAAAAAGCCTGAAGGAAACCATCATGGTGGTTGGAGCCCACATGGAGGGCTCAAGGGAGGGGAAGGAGGGATGAGTGGGTGGGGCACAGGAACTACTTGTATGATACTGTATTGGTGGACACATGACATTACCCATTTGTCAAAACCCTTACAACTATACAACACAAAGAGGGAACCCCAATATAAACTATGGACTTTAGTTAATAATAATGTATCAGTATTGGTTCATCAATGTGGACAAATGCACCACACCAATGCAAGAGGTGCTAATAGGAAGACCTGTGAGGAGAAGGGGATGGGGGTATGAGAACCCTGTACTTTCTATGCAGTTCTTCTGTAACCAGAGAACTCTAAAAACTCTAAAAAAGAACAAGCATTAATTTTAAAGCAAACAAAATATCTACATTTTCTCCTAGTTTTCCTACGTTTTGCTTTTACCTGTAAATCTTTACTCCATCTGGAAAACGTATATAGCATGAAATGAGAAACTAAATTTAATTGAGAAATTATCAACCAATTTCTGCAGCAGCAACACCCATTCTTACATTTATGTGTGACTCTATTTCACATTAAGTCTTTAGGTATAAAAATGCTTGTAATATTCTAGTCTCTCTTGGATTATTCTTGCAAGGTATAGTAAGGTTTTAAAATGTATAGCTTTTAATATATTTAAAAAACTGACATTACTGGTTTCTCCTAATTGCTCTTCTTTATTACTTTTGTTCTTTGCTCCTTTTTCCCACTTATCTTCCAGCTGAACTTCAGAAATACTTTCTCAAGTTCCAAACTGCGGTTTTTAATAGTGTTGTGTTTAATCAATATCTTGATATGTTTTACAATATTGAATGATCTCGTTCAGGAATGTAGCAGATCTCTGAACTTATGCATCTTCTATATATTCATGTTTTTAAGTTGGGTTATTTAATTCATATATATTTTTGTGAGGTTTATTTCCAAGTTGTTATATTTTGTTAGTCTGTTCAAGGTTTCCCATAATATTTTCCAAAACTGATCACCACTATTCATGTAGCATATACAGTCATTTTCAATATATTTATTTTTTAGCCTCACTTATATTTCTGGTTATTTTAATAGGTTTTCCTAGTTGGTGCTCTTGCATTTTCAGAGTTGACTCCTCTAATCTGCAAAATCGTCATTGCGTCTTTTCATTTTTGTGTGCTTCATCTTTTTCATTCTTTTTTTTTTTCCTTTTAGGTCTTACTGCACTGGCTCACACTTTGCAGAATAATGTAAATAATCATGGAGATGAATGCATCCTTATTGCATGTCCTAATTTAAGGTAAAAACCCATGTACAACTAACTGTTGGTGTCGCCTGGCATTAGTTCCAACAGGCACTGCGTGTGTGTGCATATAGTACATAAGTTTATTAACTGAAAAACGTACAGGAGCCATTAATATTCTAATGAAAATAGTGACTTTTTGAGAGAGAAAATATGCAGCATTTTCTTCTTCCTTAACGATAAGAGTCTTTTGTTCAGGATACTTACTAATATTTCTCAGAAGTAGGGCTTCATGAAACACACTTTGGGAAAATGTCTATTGGTTATTAACATGACGTCGACTGTTGGTTTGAAAGTTGGCTCCTACCAAGTCTTTCGTCCATTTATGCATCAGATCTGTGTTAAGCCCCTCCTATGGGCCAGGGCTCTGCTAATGCTAAAGGTTCAATGAAGCTCGACGTTGGCATCCTGACGCACAAACCTTCAGTCTAGCGGGAGATACAGTAAACACAAAGTAAGTTCTGTGGAGTGGAGTGCCTAAGGAACACAGAGGAGGCGAAACGCATCCAGGCGAGGAGGTTGGAGCTGTCAAGGAAGCTTTTCTGGCGCTAGTGATGGACTTCTAAAAGGTGAGCATTAACTTGGCACTTTGGGAAGAGGCTGGGGGGAATGGCGGCTGACAGCAGAGAGGGCTATTCCAGGCAAAGAAGAATGTGCGAAGGGGAAAACACCCGGCATATCTGAGAAATTGAAAGACTTGAGGAGTGAACTGTAGAAGGTACTTGAAGCCAGGGAGTGACACAATGCGAGTTGTGTTTTGGAAATCCCTGCCCTGGCTGCAGGAGAGAGAAAGGGCCTGAGGTGGGCAAGCCTTGCGCCAAGGAGGCCAGTTAGCAAGCTGATGCACTATCAAGGCAAACGTGGCCAGCTCATCTTTGAAAAGGACTAGGGAATAAACCAAGCCATTTCTCTACTTCCTTCAGGTTGTATTGCTGCTTTTATTCATTTTATTAAAAAATAGATGCCTTGACTATCTTCTCTCAGCTGTCTATAGAAAGGCCTTCCAGAAATCTTCAACACAACCCTACATTCACAGCTTTCAATTTGCAGTCAGTGTAAGAAATAGGATACAGAGGCCCTTTGTCTACCACAAAATTTCTACTGAGTGTTTCAATGTCTCTTACTGATAGAACCATGTAATAATTCAGGCCAGAATTAAACCAAAAACATATTTCTTACCTTACAAAATTTTATTTTTTATTTTATTTTATTAGAGTAAGATGTGACTATTATATTTTGCTCTTCTTTCTTTCCAAGAAGCTCCTGCTAAGGTTTTAACTCAATTACAATAGACTTTCTTAGCTTCTCTCCTCACCCTTTTACCAAGTTTTTGCTTCTTAGTCTTTTATTTTCTTTTTATTATCAATTTGTATTTTTATTTTTTTAAAGATTTTTATTTATTTATTTACTTGACAGAGAGAAAGAGCATTAGCAGGGGAGTGGAGAAGCAGACTACCCACTGAGCAGGGAGCCCGATGTGGGGCTCGATCCCAGGACACTGGGATCACCACCTGAGCCGAAGGCAGACACTTAACCAACTGAGCCACCCAGGCACCCCAAATTGTATTTTTTAATATGACAAACTTTAATCCTTTACAGAATATATTTGAGGAGCAAGGATGAGGGGAGAGAAAAGTTTTCACCTATCATTTTTTGTGGGGCAATGATAATAATAATAATAATAATAAATTATTGTTAATAATAAATATTGTCCTCGTTTAGGAGTCAGAGAAGTTAAGTAACTTGCCTGTGGGCACATCTATAGTGAATTTTTGGACAAGCATTTAAATCTATGTCTTCTGGGGGCACCTGGGTGGCTCAGTGGTTAAGCGTCTAACTCTTGATTTCAGCTCAAGTCATGATCTCAGAGTTGTGAGATGGAGCTCCACGTCGGGCTCCGTGCTCAGCGTGGAGTCTGCTTGAGATTCTGTCTCTCCCTCTCTCTCTGCACCCCCCCAGCTGGCTCGCTCACTCTCTCTCTCCCTCTCACTCTAAAATAAATAAATAAATAAAATCTTTAAAAATAATAATAATAATAAATAAATGAATCTATGTCTTTGACCCCAATCTTACCCTATTCTACTCTCCTATGCTTAGTAGGCAGGAGAACTTGAAGGGGGTGAATTGAATCTATGAGGCTTTAAATTCAATTTAAAATGAAAATATTATGGAAATTATAAAGGGGTGTCTGGGTGGCTCAGTTGATAGACCATGCAACTAGATCTCAGGGTAGTTAGTTTGGGCCCCACACTGGGCATAGAGTTTACTTAAAAGAAAACTGTTGGTATACACAATGTATACATATATAAAATCATCACATCATACTTTAAATATCTTACAATTTTATTTGACAATTATACCTCAGTAAAAGTGAAAACATTTTTAAAAATAAAAATAAATAGAAAAATTCCAAAAGGCAAAATGACAGGATGAGAAAGAGCATGCCTAATGAAAATTTATCAAAAAAATTGTGAGAATAAAAAATACTAATAGGATTAAAATTATTTAGCCTAAATCAGAGAAAAGTGAGAAGTGATTTAAAGCATATAAAAGATATGTTAGCTGGGCTCTTTCAGGTAGATGAGAGTTTTCCAGTTTCTTCAATAAACAGGGTTCCTTAGGAACTGAAGAATGCAGAAAACAGCCTCCTAGTCACACTCATGGACCTTGGATCAACTTTTAAGACACGAGCCAGGTTGAGTCACCTGGTTTCCCTTTCCTCTCCATGGCAGGTGAACATTGATGCTCCTTCCAGTGACCCGCCATTATGGCCACACAGCTCCACACAGCTGCTCTGTATTTGCTAAGATGTCTCCACTACCAATAGACTCTTCCTGTAGTCTCTGCCTCAAGGTTTCTGATGACTCATGGATTCTGCTCACCTCTTGTCTTTGTTAATCTTGAACAATGGCTGATTGAATCTTCAGCTTCTAACCAGATTCAAGCATCTCCATTTGGTGGAGGTATTTGTCAGGTCACCTGAGTGACTGATGATCAGCCTAGATGGCTGGGGTGGCTAGGTCAGCAAGCCCGGGCACCTGGCCAGGATTCCTGGATGCAGAGCTCTCCGTTGCATTCCACTCTGAACACTTTACAGACTTCAGAAAGAGGTCCTGTTCTAGGTGTTTTTAAGGGACACCAGAGACAAACTTGGTCCAGCTCAAAGACAGAAATACTAAAATAGTTTTTAATGGCTAAGGGAAAGATGTAAGTAAAAAAGAAACAAATTCTTCATAATATTGAGACCTGGTAAGCCAAGTAACGAGACCCTAAGAGGTGTTCAAAAGTCTTGTCCCTAGAAATCAATGAATGTCTGAAGTGACATTATTGAAGCCTACTTTGTTGGATTCCAACTAATCACACACATCTGTTGTTTGGCCATATGATAATTACTAATGAGTAGAATATGTATCAATATTATTCAGAGGCATCAAAGTCCCCTGCCTTTCACACATGCACCTACACTCTGAATTTCCCCATATCCAGCACATTTCTTCCTACCCTTACCAAGCAAGCATCCATCTCTGAGCCTGGGTCCTCACAGGGGATCAATGTTGTGGAATACGTTGACCTGGAAAGCAATGCAGATCCACTGTAATAGCCCTGTCAGTGGCCTCCCCATATCCCTTCGTCCTTTACCATTTGAGTGGACAATGGCACAGCTTTCTCCTGCAATACCTGCATCTCTTTGTCAGAGGGCTTTCTCTGACTGCTGAGGTCCACTCTGCCCACAGGCTCAGCAGACCAAATTAGCAACCTCATCCCGCACTAGTAGGAACAGACTTTAACTAATGACTGTGCTTATCCCAACCCTTCTGCCACATAAGTGGCATGACTCTGAGGTATGTATTCTACACCATTCCCCAGTATAATTTAGTAAGATCAGGTTCCAGGTGGCAACTTGCTTTCTTGCCTCATTTCTCCACTCTCCTACCACTGTTCCCTGGGATCACCTCCCAATAAACTACCTTCACTAGCGATCTTTGACTCAGGACCTGCTTCCAAGGGAATCCAAAACAAGACACCAAATCTTACCTCCACCCTTGTATTTTACTCAATGATGGAGATGTTCATTTGTTACTTATTGATTATATAGATGGTTCCCAGTACTGGGAGTGATCAATCCTGGTCCTATTTGCATAGGAAATAAGGGATTATCAGGACTTGGGACTTGCAGTGCTGAATCCAAATAAGTTCTGGGCAAACTGGGATGAGATGATCACCCTACCAGCATATCGCCTGCCTGCGCTGGTGAGTACATGCAGCAGTTTCCTTCTTATGGGCTCTACCTTCATCACCAGAAGCTTCTGAACAGACAGGAGGCAGACAGCTGGAGGTTGCTCTGAATTAACCAAGGACGGAACAGTATTATTAGCATGTGGGTTAATTAACTGGAAAAGAAGCAGAATTCTTCACCCATTGTGCACAATAGGCATGCTGAGGAAGGAGAATAAAGGGCTCGAGAGCCTGAGAGGACCATATGACTCAAGATCATTGCCTTGAGATAGGGACGAGTGGTTATCATCTAACAGTTATTCATATTCATAGCTCCTCGCTGTGCCTAGCACAAGGATCTCACATTTGCCAAAAGTCCTGCAACACTCCATGGGATGTGAAAAAATTAAGATGTTCATTAAACCAAGTGTCACTAAGTGTAGTGTTCAACTCTTAAAACAAATCAAGGTATGTTGAGGTCTTTTGTGACATTAACTAGCTGATTTTTTTGCTAAGTTCTGCCATGGGCTCTCAAGCATATCCTTTCTAATGGAAAAAATATAATCACAAACCTCACTTTCATGATATATCAAGGCTCTATGGCCAGGAACATCAGTCCAATACCTAGCATGTCCCAATGCTTCCATAAGGATACTTGGGTTGTAATGATGTATGAAAACATTTTGTAAACCATAAAGCATCATGTAAGTTGATTAACCCATAATTCATTCATCACACATCATTGTAACAATTAAAACTATAAAATTTTATATTAATGTGCTGGAATCATTTTAATTTGGACTGTGAACAGGGATTTTCTTCTTTTTTATCACTCATTTCCAGCCCTAGAAACGTGAATGGCACAGATCAGGTAATCAACAAATGTTTTTCTTATGAATACATAACCAAATACTGCTGCCTTGTGGACTGAGATCTGTGCATCAGGGCCTAGTGGCCCTCTGACTTAATGCCTTGGTAGGAATACTTTCTTCATTCTAGTTTTAAAGAGTGTATTTCATTACAGTTCTTGAATTATACTACAGTCTACCTCATTACAAAGACTTCAACTCTTCCTTCTTTCTTTCAAAGGTCAGTCTGTGTTAAATTACTTTTACTGCTTGTGTCTTAGTGAATGCTTTTTCTTCCTAAGGAACTAATATGTTACCTCCTTTTTGATAATGAAAAATTATGCATTTTCCATATTTCCCTTTTTGCATTGGCTTCTAGGAAGCCCATAAACCAATTTTATATATATTTCTATTCAAATTTAACTTCTTTTTTTTAATCCCTTTAAATCTTAATTTTAAAGAATTATTTTTCCTTTAAGACATTCCGTATGTTTCTGGGAGACAGAATATAAACAAATTTGGTGCCATGAATTTTATGAGCTTAAAAGTAGGTGTCTAATTTACCAAGGCATTGTTCTAGTGGTACTGTCATTCTTACTTTACTCTGCAAACTTTTAAAAGTTACCACGTATTGTCTACAGAACCTGATAACTTCACTTTAAGGTTCATGAAATCAATGAAACTTGCATGTTTCAACCAAATTAAGAAACAATAGTGTGGACTTACTTAGACAATGGGAAGGTTATTTGGAATATGTTATTCCAGGTATAGACAAAATCTGTATTGTGCAGGTAGGAGACCTAGCTAGCTCCCTCTACTCCCTAATTGTTTGAATTAGGTTTTTTTTTTTCTACTGGATGAGAAGCTGAAGCCCCAAACTCCACATGGCCAATAAAGCAGCCAAATCTGTAGTCCGGTACCCTATGTGTTTGTGGCCAGTATTTGGCCTCTTAAATAATAATTTTAATATAGACAGTGGAGCAGAGAGATTAAGAACATAGAGTTTGGCTTTTGAAAAACTCTAGACTCTGCCACTTAGTGCCACTTGAGCTCACAAATAACTAAATCAGTACAACTCATGTGCAAGAAATTGGATCCATTTGAGCCCTGCAGTGACCTTGGCCTTTTCCTTAAGTTTCCAAGGCCAAACCCCAAAATAAACCAAACTTGCTCCAGTGAAGGTGGGACTAGCTTCTGACGATTATTCCAACTATACCATCCTCGGGGTTGGAGCCCTTCTCTATATCTGTCTTTCCAATAAACCCTTCAGAGACCAGGAAGAAAAGAGATTCACACAATTCTCAGAAATGTCAACCTGATGGGCACACCTGCCAGGGATCATCAATCAGGGCTGGGAGACCCAAGGCCTGGCCACTAGTTTGTTGGGCTATATTTACCTGCACTGATCCCTGGGCTTTCTCTTCCTGACAAGAGTCCATGGCCACCAGTCGGTCATGCAGCCAAGTCTCCCTACACGACCCCAATCCTGGGGCTGCTGCCTCTGCTACCTGCTATGGTTGTCACTCTCCAGCACTTCTCAGAGCAGACTTGTGACCCGCTGGGCACAGATTCTCACTGGACATGGCTCTGAGCTCCAGCCACAGCCACCAGCTCACCGATGACCAGATGACCCAAAGGCCTGTGTGGTACCAGTAGGTGCCTGCCCAACTCCACCCTCCCCAGATGGTGGAGATTAGGGGAGCAGGATGTTCTAACACACTGAGTCAGATACAGTTTTTCACCAGGTTTATGACTGATGGAACAGGATCAACAGGATAGGGGGATACCGTGGGACCTCTTACCTACACCTTTGCTCAGACCAAAAGTTCCTTTTCATTAACTCCTCCAAGAGGAAGTCCCCTCCCTGGGCCTTCTGGGTGACTGACTCCCAGGCTGACCTGAGAGCAGTCCTCTGTGGCCCCTGGATAAATATACCTACCTCATTATATTGCAGCTTTTTATTATGTGTATTATAATTATAGTTAAAATTTTAGTTATCATTTTAATAATTTAGTATTATAATTATGCATATGTGTATCTGTCTCCCATCTTAGACTATGAGCTTCGGGAGTACAGGGACTATATCTGATTCATCCTTGTCCCTCCACTGGCTAGCACCGTGCCTGACAGACAGGAAGCAGGCAGTAAGTGTGGGTTGAACTGTCTGATTTCACAGGAAGGAACAGGACTATAATTTTGCAAGGGTTGTTTGTTCATGGTTAAGGCCTAAACTAACGTGTAACATTGGAAGTATAGTTTCAATAGAAAGGTAAAATTGTCTAATTGTTACAGTTCAAATTCGGTCCCCCTGGGGCCTCCCCTCAAAAAAATACCTTAGTAAAATTATTTTATAATTAAAATCATTAAAAGAAAACTTACATTTCCTGCACAATGTTACACTATTGAGGAAGGCGCATGAAAAATCCTCATCACCTTTGATAGGATTCCAGCAGATAACCCTTTTTGATTCTAATCCACATCCCTTTTATCTTCAATTAAAAAAAAAAAAAAGGAGGTGAAAAGTTAAAGTAGAATAATATTGCTGTGTACACAGTTTTTTTTTCCTTCCCAGTGTTTTTCTCCTCAATGCGCGCAATTGGTAATTAAATATATTTCTGCTGGTCTTGTGGCCATATGCCTACAATATGTAAAAATACATTTGCGCTTTTTTTCCTCCATTCCTTTTGTTCCCAGTGCTGACTGCTGTCAGAGTGAACGGTCCAGATTCCCGTGTGCTGGTATCCATGGGCTCGTCTTGCCAAGCTGCCAGTCTGGAGCGTCACACCTTACTGCCTTTAAAGATTGCCCTGCAGAGATAGAGGGAAATGGCAATTTTTACATGATGCAGTCTGGCGACCCAGGAGATTTGAAGTCAGAACTGGTGCCAAGATTTACCCAGGAGAGCAAGCAGAGGCAAAAACAGAGAACCTAGGCCAAAAGGAAAAAAATAAAAGAAGAAAGAAGAGGAAGGCTGGGGGATGGGGAAACCCACCATCAACTCTCTCTGGGGGTTCTCTCCAAAGGCCAGAACTTAAGGCCACTGAGTGGGTGATGGTCATGTTATTAGGAGTATGTGGGTCCTAAAGAAAGTCAAAGGGAAGAGGTCGGCTTTTTTTGCATGCCCTAAATTGTAGTAGATTGCAGAATGTAAATGAGACAATTATTACACCAACGCTCATCAAGCTGGGCTGGAAAGACTTCAATAGCCTGATGAATATGCATGCAAATTTGTTAATTAAGTTAATTATTCTGCTGAAAATTCATTTGTCTTCCAAGGACATTTTCCCAATGATTTTAACATGCTAGCGCCATTAGTCATGCTCCATGCTATTTAACATTACTTTTTGTCCACTTTCTTTTCCCCCCACTTTTTTTTTAATATTTTAAAGTTTTAAAAACAGTTGATTGGTTCCTTTAATTGACCCCTGCAACGTTGGAAGATGCCTAGAGCCAGCTCGGTAGGCATTCTCAGAAGCACATTTCAGTTAAATATTTCTTTGATATATAAAATGTCTGCAAAGTGTCACATTGGTGGGGAGGAGAAGGGCTCTATCTGGGATCATTAAAGCCAGAATTCGAATCGTTCTCCACCGTGACTGCAAGAAGTAATCAGTCCCGGCTGTGGGAGATTTCCCCAGCTCTGAGTGTCATTTGATACGTGGGTTTACCTTGCTGTGGGAGTGTGGCGATTCCAGCCTCCTCTGTCCTCCCACTGCAAGGCGAGACCCAGCGAACACGTGTGTTCAAACAGGAATCAGTACTGTGATACTTCTCTATCACCCATGAGGGCCCAAACCTGTAACCATGGCAACAAAGGGGACTAGTGTGTTTAAAATCACATCTAAATGGCAAATTGAGATATTTGAAAGAAACGGTTGAGTTTAATTTTGTTAGCCAACAGTAGCCAAAAAATTGTAGCATAGTATTTTTCAAAACTGAACGTTATTTTGCTGGGTAAAGCAGGTTTATTTAATTGAGAACATCGTTGTGGGCCTCAAAATTAGAATCTTTGTGGGTCGGAGTGAGCTTTATTCAACCAGATTCTTGATCTTAAGGCACATAGACACACACGAAGCAGCCTATCGAATCTCCCAAAAATCTATGTGCAGCGATTGTTACTTCCCATCTCAACTCAAAAATCTGAACATGTAGTCTGATAAATGTAAGTGTTCTTAGTGCTACAGGAGAATAGAATATTTGAAATCAAGACTTCCAGAAAATCAGAGGACTATGATTTCCTGCATACATTAGGCAGTCATATTAAAAGAAGAAAGAGTAATCTATGCATCACTCAGGGGACTGCCATATGCATGTTTAAAGGTCTCTCTTAAGGTCATTTATTTTCTTTTGAAAGAAGGTAAATTCAGATTCTCCCCCGCCCCCATCAGTCATCCTAAAAGAACTCACTGATACTGTTGCAGGTTACAACCTATATCTTCAGTTAAGGTTGATCAGACCAGCTTGGAGCCAGGCTAATGGAAAGGGGATTAAATAAGGAAGACAAATTGATTTAACTGAGAGTTAAAGAAAAATTAATTGGTATGCTATCTCTTTCAAGCCATCCATATATATTTTATACAGTATGAATGGCACTATGTGTCACATAGATCGTAAACCAATTAAAATGATATTTTAAATCCTGTAATTTCTATAATTCCATCTGTTTTAGGAGGTTTAATTAGCGAAGTTACAAAAGCCAAATATATTTGAATATTTTGAAAATAGACCGAACAGCAAAAACTGAAAAGTTCCCATAAACATTTAACCACACAACCATGTACATTTCATGAGACTCTACTTCAGTTAAAATAATATGTGTGGATTTTTCTAAATTTTACCAACAGTAAGTCACAACCCCCCAAAATTATGATCATGTGTTAGGCTGTTAATTCAGGATTTTTTTTCCTGTTTTTCATCAAACTTCCAGAGATTTCTTCTGATGAAAATCCCATACCTGTCATTTAATCTCAATTATGGGCCCAAAGGAGTGACAGCTACATAAAATTAACACTACTGAACTTTCCCTTAACTATTCTTTCATAGGCTTATAAGAGAGGCTTGCCATTTTGCAAGTAGAAGGGAGTATTTTTCAGATATATCCAAAAACATTTCAGCCTACCAGTAACCTGTTTTTGAGAAATAAAAGATGACAGAAATAAGAGATGATAGGTTATGCCATCTTTAAAATTTGAACACAAAATCCAAAACTACAAAGTAAAGAATTCAACCATTTCAGCACTATGAAAGGAAAATATTATTTTGAATTTTTTAAATAATGGGTCAAACATGACATCTTGCTCTGTTCTTTGGTTTGGATGCTGTGCTGAGCAGCTGTGCATGATTCTGGGCCTCATATGGTCGCAGTCACCAATGACTGACAGAACGGTGGTGACAATGTGACGTATAATATTCTCTCTTATCAAGATGCTTCCCACACCATGATTGTGACTCAGTGGGTGTCCAGCTCTGTCTTTCCTTTCTACTGGATTTCTGACATATAACAAGACGCAATTAATTTTTTTATATGCTTGTCTTTTTCATTACCAGAAATACAGTGAGCGTAATTTATTATTAATTCTGCTCCTAGTCCATACTACCTGAGCAAACTACTTTTGTTTCCATTTGTATTTGTGTTGTATACTGTTAAGTAGGAAAAAATGGCTAATAAAGGAAACAGAGAATCAAACCTGACTGTGCTGAGGAGATAACCTTGCACTGGAAAACTGACATTTACTGAGGATCTACTATATGATTGTGTGTCATGGGCATCATCTCCTTAGTCATTGGATCCATCATCCAAGAAAGGTATAATTATCCTCATGTGACAAGTGAACAAAGCAAAACCCAAAGAATTTAAGTCCCTTGCTCCATAAAAAAGAAAGAAATGAAAATTTCCAATAAGCGAGCAGCAGGAGCAAGATTTGGAGCCAGAAAACATATCCAGATTGTTTGTTTTACCCCAAAGCTTTCAAGCGTTCTAATATACCTGGCTACCACTACTACTCTTCAAAAACTCATCTTTGGAAGGCCAGAATATATGCAACACTTAATATTCCTGTAAGACGGAGGCATTTTCTTTCATCACAAAGTACTACCTGGACCTCTCATCTTGATTTCATTGTATCATATTGTATGGTATTAATTATGGACTTCCTATCTTTTAAAAGGATTGTCTTTTCTACTTGGATGTATTTTGAGCTAAAAAATACATGGTGAATATTCCCAAGAAGGAGGTTAAATAGATTTTGTTTGTAAATAGTTGAGCAGTTGCAGGAGGCATCTGTTACTCTTCTATTTCACCTGCGCTTCTCTTTCTTGGGATCTGTACTTCCTCCCCACCTGCCATGCGGCTGTCCTAGGGAGGCTCCATCTCCCCACCTCGCCCTTTTCATGGGGGTGGGGCTAACCAGAATCCTGGGAGGGGGTTAAATAGACAAGCAAACAAGTTCTTTCTCCTTCTAAAATGATGAATAGGGAGGGTCTATGGAGATAGAAGGTCATCTTGGCTGCTGTGAGGAGTGAGATTTTTTCCAGAAAAATCAACATAGAGGGAAGCAGAGGAGAAAGAGCGAGAGAGAAAGAGGAAGAGAGAGTCAGAAAGTTGATGTCAGGTCAACTTGTCTATGACTTCTCACTGACAGGAGCCTAAAAGTTCTCCCTCTCCTTCTCTTCTTCTCCCTCTCTCTTTGTCTCACTATTTTGACTTGGATAATTGTCCTAATATAGATATCTGCAAAAGTCAGAAGAAATATTATGCACCAATTTACATTTCTTAATTCTGTAGTGTTTTTATTCAAATTTTACAAGGGCAAAGTGGGTCAATATCTCAAAAGATCCATATATGTTGATCTTAAAAGGGTTTTCCACTAGCCCATCTTTAATGGTCTGTGTCACTTTAGTCACTAATCTGTATTTATCAAATATCTCAGTAGTCGTAAGGAATCTTCCATCCACCATAGCAATGTATCAGTTTGTAATTATATGCCAGAGTTGAGTTTCTATACTAGAAAGATTGGCCATGAGACAAAACTGAGTCTTTTTATAGTCTGGGCCTGTTCGGTAACACTTTGAGTATGACATTTGGCAATGATCGTTGTGAAATGCTAGCCAGATAATTGAGACCAAAGAATCCACTCCGAGGCCTGAATTGCTTAGTTTGCTTGTCTATGCTAACGAATTTAACTTTTATTTTATGTTGTATGCATATTTCCAAAGTCTTAAGAAGGACCTAGAACTCTACTATACCCTTAGGAGTTAATGTTTCTTGGTCAGAGATATTTGAGCCATATTTTGTAATAATTTAGAGAAACTTACAATTTATCATAATAAGACTAAGTTAACATAGTACAAGATCTCAGAACCTGCAGTCAGATTACAGATTTCCAAAGGTTAAAAGCCTGTTTCTGACACTTAATGGCATTGATGTGACTTCGGGCACATTGCTTCAGCATTTTGTTCCTCGGTTTTGTCATGTTCAAAATGGGGATAATAATAGTTTCTACTCCACAAAGTTGTTGTGATTGTTTAAGGAGTTAATAATTGAAAAGTGCTTGAAACAGTGCCTGGCACATAAGCAGGAAAAATGAAGTCTTCTTATTATTGAGTTTTTAATTTACTAATGGAATAGCTTTTTTTTTTTTTTTAAGGCGGGAGAGGGGCAAAGGGAGCAGGAAAGAGAGACAATCTCAAGCAGGCTCCATGCCCAAAGCAGAGCCCAATGTGAGGCTCGATCTCAAACCCCAAGATCATGACCTGAGCCGAAATCAAGAGTCAGACGCTTAACCGACTGAGCCAGCCAGGGGCCCCTGGAATAGCTTCTTTTACCTTCCTGCCCCATTAGCAGAATACACAGCAGTAAGTTATTTAGTTAGTTAGTGTAATTAGTGCTAACAATGTGCAAAATCCTGGCTAAAATTCTTCATATTTCTTAGTCGCTGTATTTGCAAGAATTATCCAAGTAATTGACACCTATCCAAATCTATTTGTCTGAATGTAGTCCTTGTTTACATGCCAGATGTGTCTTCAAAAAAATTCTAATTTTTTTAGTCATCTTCAAAAAGGTATCACATATCTCCTATGTGTAAGACACTATATTCAGTGCTTCTGGGGTTTACATAGAAATACATCATGGAGCGTTCTCGGGGATGTGCTGCAACAATGGGGACAGCGGCAGGTGGCGAGGCATACTTCCAGAGGGGCATATTCTTTGGGTGTTACATGTGGGTTGTCTTCTGACCTCAGAGTATCCCTTATTGGAGCCTAGAGCCCCTGGGCCCCTTCACTCAGGACTAAGTGGACCATCACCAACACCCTTCTGCACAATGGCCGCTGGCTTGCCTGGCTGATTCACGTGGGAAAGTCCTTGTAAGCCATGGTTTTGTGTAAGCTAAAGGCATCACAAATGCTTGGGCTCATCTACTTCTTGTTCCTACGAACTTTCTTCTCTAGGATAGCGTCTCTCTCCATCTTGATTGCTTACCGACCAAAACGCCAAAAACACACTTAAAGAAGATATCCAAAAGCTTTTTCTATGCTTTTGACATTCAACTTCACTGTTTTGGGGGCAGAGGAGATGCTGAATTTACTTCATCTTCCTATTTTCCAGAAATTTGAGACCCTCTAGTTACTCATTTTTCTTTCATATGCTCTGGTTGAGCTTGACTACATAATAGGAAAGGATTTAAGCTTCCCAATTCTGCAGACTAACTTATTTGGCAGAAGGCTTACCCTTACAACCCCATCTTAGTTAGCTCTCCTTTCCCCCAATTTTTTCCACCTTTCTGAACCAAGACAGAGTGACATTTCCATGACACATCAATTCCACACACATTAGGCACCTGTGAGTCAGGATCTTATCCTCTCAAACTTCCATTTCTCACACCACCAAGAAAGATAAGGAAAATAAGCAAGTGCCTGGAATGGGCCAGGCCGAGCAGTAACCTAGAGGCACAGAGGACATGCTGAGTACCAAGAGGAAAGGATGGAGGAATGTCTTCCCTGATCATGCCAGCCAGACGTGAGCCTTCCCTCCAAGCGGCCCCGAGGACACAGCACTCCATGGTGTGCAGGGGTCTGATGGCCACTGCTAGACGGCTCCTTCTGGTCAGGATCACATCTTAGACAGCTTGATTTTTTTTAGCCTCTGTCCCTTTGCCTGGCACACAGGTGTTCTATCAGTGTTTTCTGAACCATGGACAGAAACTCTGAATTAATTTCCCACTTGATCAGTATCATTCTACTTGTTCTATGAAAACTGCAGAACCCACTTATTGTAGTCTCTTCTCAAAGAAAAGCACAGGGCTGCCCTTGACTGGTGGTGCCCCCTTTCTGTGGGTCCCCCAGGAAGAAACCTGTATCTTTTTCACACTTGCCTATTCTTAGTCACTTTCTCCAGACTCTAACGCCTCCCTCCAGCTCCGGCTTACTCACAGATGTTCCTGAGCTAGAGATTCTAACTGGAAGCTAGTTACTACCTGTCCCATTCACCTGGTTAGACCTTTTTACTCCTGACTGGTCAGGGCTGGAGGGTCACTGACTGTTCCCTGACCTTGGCAGACAGTAATCTTAATGGTGACAGCAACGATATGGCAAATTATAATGAAATGGATTAACTTGAATAAAATGCTGTAAATTGTCTTCTCTATTAAAATATAAATGTATGTCATGGAGAAAATGTGGACCCTGCCCCCTCATATGAAGAATACGTTAGGAAATTTATGATGTGCACACACAAAAAGGCTAGAATGCAATGTCTAAAGTGAGACAGGCTGCAAAGAGAGGTGTTAGTGGCTGAACTGCAGCCCCTTAAAATTCATATGTTGAAGCCCCAACTCCCAGTACCTGAGAATGTGACTGTATTTAGATACAGGCTCTGTGGAGAGGTAATTAAGTTAAAATAGGGGTCATTAGGGTGGGCCCTAATCCAATATGACTGATTTCCTTTTAAGAAGAGGGGATTAGGACAGAGACACACACAGAAGGAAGAGCACGTGAAGACACAGGGAAGAGACAGCCACTTGCAAGCCCAGGTGAGAAGCCTCAGAGGAAACCAACCCTGCCCACACCTTGATCTGGTACATCTAGCCTCCAGGTCTGTGAGAAAATATATTTCTGTTGTTTGAGCTGGTCTTTGGAGTAAACTAATATAATAGGTAAAAGAAAAAACCATGTTGCCTTTATCAGAGCACGGGAAGTGTCCTTCCAGCTAGGAGCCTTGGAGAAAGCTCTATCGAGGTGGCTTGGTAATGGCCTTTGGAGTAGAAAATGGGCACATAGAGCTGGAGGAGTTGGATGTTTTTCAGTGTTTTTCACATGTCAAGCACACGGCTGCGGAAAAGCAGAGGCGCTGCTGGGCAGTGGCAGGATATAAGTCAAAGAACTCCGTGGAGTTTACATTACTAAACATTGGCTTTTCATATGTTCATTCCATCAATGATAGAACATTGATATAAATATCAAAGGTTATAAAACTCCTCTCTCTGGTACATTGTCTGGTCTCTTCTCTCTGATTCTTTCTGAATAAGGCTGCCCAGGGCACTTACATTTAGATATCCCCAGTTATAACCACATGCAAGGATTGCCCAGTGTCCATCCGATCTGCTGTGGGCAGAGGGACAGAATCTGCCCCATCCTACAAACATAGTTGCCATGGGCTCACAGTGTGAAGGTGATGCTCATAGAAAAGGTGTGCTGAGCAGAGCACCCAAAAGATAGTTCTCCCATTGATTAGAGAACTGTCTTTAAACGTTTCCTTGTCATTCCCCAAACCCCTGGGCTTGAAAGAGATAATGATATTTTATATGAGTGGATTTATGAGCAGTTGTAAGCTTTATAGCATACTGAGCCTTCTGTGCATTTTTGGCTATTATAGAATAAAGGCAATTTACACTTAATATCAATTAGTTTAAAATTAACTTACAAATCTGGGAGA
The DNA here is from genome assembly GCF_029215605.1 of Mirounga angustirostris. Lineage (NCBI taxonomy): Eukaryota > Metazoa > Chordata > Mammalia > Carnivora > Phocidae > Mirounga > Mirounga angustirostris. Next base: position 44,943,388 of record NW_026991720.1, read on the forward strand.
GTTCAACTTTTTATTTTGAAGATCATAGTAATGACATCTATTTTACTTTCTAATGAATGTTAAATTTTAACATGAAACTGGTCTAAGTAAACAATCATATAAAAGCCTTAGAAATGATCCTTAAAAAGTCAAAGTTTCAGATAGGATTATATCTAAATAAACTCAAACAGAGTGAAAGCTGTTTCTATCATACTGAAAGCTATTCCACAAAGAGGATCCCTAACATCCTTCCTGAGTGTTTGTTTATCTGATATCCAGAAATAATTAACTAACCAGTAGAATATCAATTTAATAAGTGGAGTTTATTATTGCTATTGTAACATCTTTGCTAATAGTACCTATCAATTATTTGCCAACAACTATTTTATTGGCATTTTGAATAAACATTTAAAGCAGTTATAAAATATGGATTTATAGGAAACATGGATTATATAATGCAGCTGAAGAAAATTTCTCAGTATTTCTCTTCTGCAAATTGAAAATCAATGATTAGTAAAAAATTAAAGGTTTTGTTTTTTGGTCAAATCAATTCACAATCATTGACCTGTGTGTCTATGTATCTCCTTCCAAATAAGATATGCAAGCTACAATCAACAGTGTAAATTCAATAAGTTTGTTACAGAAATAGAAAACCAGGGCCATGAGTGAGTATAACAAGGAAAACATGGAATGGAGATAAATCTTAACAGCAAAACCAAAAAGCTAGCTGTTCTGTTTTACAATAAATCCAAACCGATGGGGTTCAGGATATGCCACCCCAAAATCTGGCACCTTGGCATATTGAATATTTTAAGCTGAAGGAATCTGAGAAAGCAGCAGATGTAGGAAAGTCACTTTGGTCTCCCCCTCCCTTCTCCCCTGAAACAGGTCATAAAACCTTCATGGGAAAGGAGCCCTCTCCACCTGGACGAAAGAAGTACCTCCTCATTGAAAACAAAGGGACACCGTCCTAACAAATGGGCCTTGCTAAGTTTCCCCCAGCTTACTGTACTCCCCTTGTACTCCTTAACCTATATTCCTACATGGCTGCCCGCTCTTGATCGAACCTAGCATAAATATACTCAGGCCCAACTCTTTCTTTGGGTCTTCATTTCCTTAAGAAGGATCCTGTGTCACATAAAACTTGTATTTAATAAATTTGTAGGCTTTTCTTCTGTTAATCTGTCCTTATCAACTTCATTTTCAGACCCAGCCAGGGACTCTAAGAGGGTTGAGGAAAAAAATTTCCCCCAACAAAACCACCAAGCCAAGAGAAGCAAGCCTCAAAATACATTTGCTAGTGTTCAATTATATAACCATGCTGACCATCTCCAGGATCTGGTTATAGGAGTCTGAAAGGATTTTCTCTCCACCTGCCTCATAGGGCATAATACTGGTGTCCATAGGGCTCACAGCAGCCTTCATCTAGATGAAAGTACAAGTTATTAGATTGAACATCATAATCACCATAACACGATTGATACCAACATTTCTTCCTTATGAAACCTTTCTGAATGTTTTATATCAACAAAGAATAGCTGCTTTTGACAATAATATATCCTAAATGGAATTAGTGTGAAACCATACTATCTTTTTCAGCTGTGTACAGACCATACCATGTTTCTGATTTTAATTTCCCTTTTTAAAAAATGGCAACTTTGAACTCAAGGATGTCTACCAGGATTTGTGACTTCAAGACAGAGGTGTTTAATTATAGCAGTACAAGAAATTAATATGCATCTGTTCTACAAAGCCTAAGTTAAATTTTTCTCATAAGTGCATTGACGTTACAAGAATAAAATGGCAAAAAGGTTTGCTGGAGATGCTATTTGCATTGGGGGTGGGAGGTGGGTAATTGGGTCAGTCGAGTTCATATATTAAAGAATTGTCTGCTGGCTACTGCATGGGCTGTCACAGTCTGTCTAAATCAAGCATAACTGCAGATCTCCAGAAAGCTGTTATTGATCAAAATAAAAATCCACATTTTATTTAGGTTCAAACAAAGAGCCAAGGCTAATATCAACTATATTTGATCACCAAGTGTGTGCTGGTTGAATATTTAGTTTTACTATACCACAGCTTGTTAAAATAAAAAGTCTTGGTGTTTTTTGAAATACAGATAGGTTTGATAATTCATCTCAGTTTGAGGACAAAAACTGAGGTTGGAAAGAATGAATGTTTCTTTGATGATGTCACATCTCCAGATAAAAAGAAGAAAATAAAAACAACAAATTTATAAAAATAGTTGAACCTCATCATAAAAATTTCTAGCTTCCATAATCAATCAACATTTCCTGAAGACTCCATCATCTATTTAAATGGCTCAAAAATGGTATCACAATGGACAGATTCCCTTGCAAAAGGAAACAATTACTTGGTAGTATAGGTTATTTTAATGGACATATCCCTTTAAACAAAGCCATCACATCTGTTCCGCCTTCTAATTACAAATGCAAAAGGAATACAATTCACCAATGCCTCATAAAAAAAGTAAAACATAAGTGATTTAAATGCATATGTATGTCCCCTAGTCAATGCAGCATACAATCTGCTATGTTTTTTACATGTTCTGGGCACAAATCAGATGGAAAACCTGTTCTCTGGCGAAATGTGATTTCTTCTCCCTGGATAAGTGTGATGCTGTATCGAAGCAATGGTTTGCACAAATGGTTTGCCGTGTACACTACAGATCTAGCAAGTTGAACTCCAAGCTAAACTCTTCCTGGGGACTGACATTTTATGATCAGTATGATGGGTCCCACTGCTCCGCTCCACATTGAGTACTAAAATATGTTAATCCAATGTATAGAAGAGATTTTCACTTCTTCCTCTTTCTTCATAAAGGAGGAAAACAACAGAAGTATTTTCATAATGTTACCTAATGGTCCTTGCTCATGGGGGTGACTCAATGGCATTTACTGCTCCCCAAAGATTGTTTAAAGCATTATGTGTAGTTCTCATATTAAATGGTAGAATAGACATTGGTATATAATAATATGATTTTCTTCTCAAAGAAAGGTAACTTCTTTCTAGTAAAAATAGTCCCATTTAAAGATCACATTTGAATGGGGTTCATTTTCTGGCCCTCTGAGTGGGGGAGGAAAGCAGGAATTTGATTAGAGCTAGAGGTCGGGAGGGGCAAAATCCTGTACTTAATTAGGACAACGCCACATACTCAGAGTGCAGTGTTATCAACCAAACCTCAATTAACAATTCAATCTTAAATGTTAAGAAAATGTTATTGTATCACTCCCTTGATCAAGATTGGATTCATCCAGGTTCTTTCACTCACTTTTCACCAGGACTGGGAATGTTGGTGGCACGTAGATGGGCCTCAGTTCTTCCCCTGCTAAGAAGGAGGCATCTCCAAAGTGGAGGCTGTCTTATCCGTGAGTGTGTCCCATTACTGAGAATAGACCCATTATGGAGAACAGAACTTCACAAATATTAGCCGGCAGTATTTTTTGAATGAATGAATGAATGAATGAATGAACCTGAAAGTATGAATGGGTAATTGACTGGTCCTGACAAAATTCTGCTTTCAAAGAGTCATTTTATGTGAAAATATTAAAATAAGTGTTAATACAGTCTTTCCATCTGAAGACAATTTTTCCACCTTGTTAATTATTGCTAAATCTCAGAAGACCCTATTAGTATCTCTCTCCTAGAATTTGTTGTGAGGATAAAATGAGATAGTATATGTAAAGCACTTAAAACAGTGCCTGGTCCAAAGTGCTTGGTTAATATCAGCAATAATTATTTTGTTCACTATGACAAATAACTCGGACAGAGCCTGGTCAATTTCTCATCCCACAGAAAATTAATTATATTAATTATTAATTTTTTAAAACCTGAGTTTAATGGCAGCATTGGATAGTCAAAGTTTTAAATGTACTGAGTACACACCTGCACAAGCATACATAATTAAAAGGCAATAGATAATCATCAGGGTAAATTTTATCAAGATTTCATAGAAAATAAAAGTTATTAAGAGTACAGCCTTCAAAAGCATCCAAACTGGCAAAGAAGAAGTCAAACTCTCACTCTTTGCAGATGATATGATACTTTATGTGGAAAACCCAAAAGACCCCACCCCAAAACTGCTAGAACTCATACAGGAATTCAGTAAAGTGGCAGGATATAAAATCAATGCACAGAAGTCAGTGGCATTCCTGTACACCAACAACAAGACAAAAGAAAGAGAAATTAAGGAGTCAATCCCATTTACAATTGCACCCAAAACCATCAGATACCTAGGAATAAATCTAACCAAAGAGGCAAAGGATCTGTACTCAGAAAACTATAAAATACTCATGAAAGAAATTGAGGAAGACACAAAGAAATGGAAAAACGTTCCATGCTCATGGATTGGAAGAACAAATATTGTGAAGATGTCAATGCTACCTAGAGCAATCATTCAGTGCAATCCCTATCAAAATACCATCCACTTTTTTCAAAGAAATGGAACAAATAATCCTAAAATTTGTATGGAACCAGAAAAGACCCCGCATAGCCAGAGGAATGTTGAAAAAGAAAAGCAAAGCTGGTGGCATCACAATTCCGGACTTCAAGCTCTATTACAAATCCGTAATCATCAGACAGTATGGTACTGGCACAAAAACAGACACATCGATCAATGGAACAGAATAGAGAGCCCAGAAATGGACCATCAACTCTGTGGTCAACTAATCTTTGACAAAGCAGGAAAGAATGTCCAATGGCAAAAAGACAGTCTCTTCAACAAATGGTGTTGGGAAAATTGGACAGCCACATGCAGAAGAATGAAACTGGAGCATTTCCTTACACCACACACAAAAATAGACTCCAAATGGTTGAAAGACCTCAATGTGAGACAGGAGTCCATCAAAATCCTCAAGGAGAACACAGGCAGCAACCTCTTTGACCTCAGCTGCAGCAACTTCTTCCTAGAAACATCACCAAAGGCAAGGGAAGCAAGGGCAAAAATGAACTATTGGGACTTCATCAAGATAAAAAGCTTTTGCAAAGCAAAGGAAACAGTCAACAAAACCAAAAGACAACCGACAGAATGGGAGAAGATATTTGCAAATGGCACATCAGATAAAGGGCTAGTATCGAAAATCTATAAAGAACTCATCAAACTCAACACCCAAAGAACAAAGAATCCAATCAAGAAATGGGCAGAAGACATGAACAGACATTTTTCCAAAGAAGACATCCAAATGGCCAACAGACACATGAAAAAGTGCTCAACATCGCTCAGCATCAGGGAAATCCAAATCAAAACCTCAATGAGATACCACCTCACACCAGTCAGAATGGCTAAAATTAACAAGTCAGGAAACGACAGATGTTGGCGGGGATGCGGAGAAAGGGGAACCCTCCTCCATTGTTGGTGGGAATGCAAGCTGGTGCAGCCACTCTGGAAAACTGTATGGAGGCTCCTCAAAAAGTTGAAAATAGAGCTACCATACGACCCAGCAATTGCACTACTGGGTATTTACCCCAAAGATACAAATGTAGGGATCCAAAGGGGTACGTGCACCCCAATGTTTATAGCAGCAATGTCCACAATAGCCAAACTGTGGAAAGAGCCAAGATGTCCACTGACAGATGAATGGATAAAGAAGAAGTGGTGTATATATACACAATGGAATATTATGCAGCCACCAAAAGGAATGAGATCTTGCCATTTGCAACGACGTGGATGGAACTGGAGGGTATTATGCTGAACGAAATAAGTCAAACAGAGAAAGACATGTATCATATGATCTCACTGATATGAGGAATTCTTAACCTCAGGAAACAAACTGAGGGTTGCTGGAGTGGGGGGTGGGGTGGGAGGGATGGGGGTACTGGGTGATGGACACTGGGGAAGGTATGTGCTCTGGTGAGTGCTGTGAATTGTGCAAGACTGTTGAATCACAGATCTGCACCTCTGAAACAAATAATGCAATATATGTTAAGAAAAAAAAATAAAATTAAAAAATAAAAAAGAAGATAGCAGGAGGGGAAGAATGAAGGGGGGGAAATCGGAGGGGGAGACGAACCATGAGAGACGATGGACTCTGAAAAACAAACTGAGGGTTCTAGAGGGGAGGGGGGGTGGGAGGATGGGTTAGCCTGGTGATGGGTATTAAAGAGGGCACGTTCTGCATGGAGCACTGGGTATTATGCACAAACAATGAATCATGGAACACTACATCTAAAACTAATGATGTAATGCATGGTGATTAACATAACAATAAAAAATTTAAAAAAATAAATGAGATAACTATAAAAAAAAAAAAAGTACAGCCTTCAGAGCTGGCCAGTTCTGCCTTATAGAACCAACTTTGTCTCTTCCTCACTGTGTGAGCTTAGATTTAACTTTGCTAAGTCTCTGTTTCCTCATCTGAGACATGGGGATGATAAAGAATACCATCTCATAGGTTTGTTGTCAGTGATTAATAAGGTAAAGGGCATTGCCTAGATCATTCTAAATACTCAATAAATATTAGCTATTATTATTATTATTGCTACCACTCCTGGCATCAAATTTCATCACATGCTGTCAAAGCTTTTAAATTGAATTCTGTCATTTTCATGAGCAAGAAGAAAATCCTGATGTAGTTTGACAAATAAGGACCCCAAAGTAAATTATTTCTCCTTCACATACACAACTGACTTTCTTTGATATGAACATGAGCTCTCTATGTGCATAGAAATGAGGATAGACCAAATGCTCTTCACATCCATTTGGCTTTCTAACTTCAAAAACAGAACTGCAAGGCAATCTGCTGCTGCGTGCAGCCCTCACAGCCTCCTAACTGGGTTCACTAATATAGCATCAGAGGGAAGCACTAGTATTCACACAGCAACTCTCTATCACCTGATTGGCATAAAAGACTTGTGTACACTAAATATTTTCTTTCCAGGCATCTTCCCCATCCTTTCCATTCTCATTGCAACACCTGAATGTCATGAACATTCCAAATGTTGGACTCCTAGCAGATCTTTCTTCTCAAAACTACCCAAAATTCAATTTGCATGCTACCATGACCCTGAAACAGTTCAAAAATATTATGTCTCAACTCAAAGAAGTTGCCATGCAGTAACCTCTTTGACATTGGCCATAGCAACTTCTTACATGTCTCTTGAAGCAAGGGAAACTAAAGCAAAAACAAACTATTGGGACTTCATCGAAATAAAAAGCTCCAGGGCACCTGGGTGACTCAGTCAGTTGAGCGTCCAACTCTTGGTGTCGGCTCAGGTCATGATCTCAGGGTCATGAGATGGAGCTCTGCTTGGGGCTCTGCATTTAGCATGGAGTCTGCTTAAGATTCTTTCCCCCTCCCTTTACCTCCCCCATTCAGGCTCTCTCTCTCTCTCTCTAAAATAAATAAATAAATAAAATCTTAAAAAATAAAAAATAAAAGACTTCTGCACAGCAAAGGAAATAATCAACAAAATTAAAAGGCAACCTTCGGGATAGGAGAAGATATTTACAAATGACATATCTGATAAAGGGTTAGTATCTGAAATATATTAAAAACCTATAAAACTCAACACCCAAAAACACAAATAATCCAGTTAAAAAATGGGCAGAAGACATGAATAGACATTTTTCCAAAGAAGACATACAGATGGCCAACAGACACATGAAAAGATGCTCAACATTATTCATCATCAGAGAAATACAAATTTCCCTGCGTGGCTAGTGCAGCCACTCTGGGAAACAGTATGGAGTTTCCTCAAAAAGTTAAAAAATAGAATTACTCTATGATCCAGCAATTGCATTACTAGGTATTTACCCAAAGGATAGAAAAATACTGATTCAAAGGGATGCATGCACCCCAATGTTTAGAGCAGCATTATCAATAATAGCCAAACTATGGAAAGAGCCCAAATGTCCATCGACTGATGAATAGATAAAGATGTTGTGTATATATATATATATATATATATATATATATATATATATATATACATACAATGGAAATATATCAAAACATCAAAACAAATAAAATTTTGCCATTTGCAGTGTCATGGATGGAGCTAGAGTGTACTATGCTAACTGAAAAAAGTCAGAGAAGAAAGACAAATACCATATGATTTCACTCATATGTGGAATTTAAGAAACAAAACAAATGAACATGGGGGGAGAAAGAGAGGAAAACCAGGAAATAAACTTGTAATGACAGAGAACCAACTAATGGTTATCAGAGGGGAGGTGGGCAGGGAGATGGGTGAAATAGGTGATGGGGATTAAGGAGGGCACTTGTTGTGATGAGCCCTGGGGGTTTTATTGTTGTATGTAAGTGTTGAATCATTAAATTCTATACCTGAAACTTGACACTGAAATATTACACTGTATGTTAACTAACTAGAATTTAAATAAAAACTTGGAAGAAAAAAAGTTGCCATGAATTCTCAGTGACTCTAGAATGCAGAATCCTTAGCCTAAGTTTTGGGTCTTCTACATTTGCCCCTCTAGATCCACTCTCCACTCTGCTCTGTCCAGCAGGCTCACCTCCACAGAGGAACACTAGGAGCTCTTGATCTCTGGCTTCCAGTTGGGTTTGACCAAAGGGAAATCCCAAAAGGTCCTGGTGAGGACCTTAACTGAAATGTGGGGGAAGAGGGAGCCACCTTCCTTCCCTGCCAGAATATGGTTTTGGCAGTGGCCGCATTTCCCTGCCAGGCCTCCTTTTCCCATAGATGTAGCACTTTCCAGTTTCTAGTTACAGTTCCTCCTCTTGTCCATTTAGGCCTAAAGGTGAAGATTGCTTCCCTTTATTAAACTCTTCAATTTTATCCCATTTAAGTGTGCCATCTGTTTCTTACCAGGATCTTGACTAATACAGAGTAGTTCATGACATGTGCTGCCATCATGAACACTCAAATTATCATCATCCCCTAACCATTTGCATAAGAAGACCTGGACGATGCTTTCTTAAGGCATTTAGAAATGCATTGGCAAAAAAAAAAAAAAGAAAGAAAAAGAAAAGAAATGCATTGGCAAAAGAAGCACCCACATCTTTGAAAGTCCCTGAGGTGGTATTATTAGGAGGTAGAGGTGAGAAGCTGGCATTGAACTTCCTGATTTCAATGGAAATAATGGAATCTTGGGGTGGTAGAAACCATATGGCAGTGTTTAATCATCATATGTAATTACCCCCAATAAGCCAGGGAAGAGTTCAGAAAAGATAAGTAGGAATAGGTTGCCTTTAAGTGGAAGGGACAACTGTATAATTTATAAGGGTTCTTCCCACTCTCTTGCCCTCTGTCATAAAACAGTCCAGAGGGATCTTGAATGCCTTGATATTCTACAGAATATCACACTGGTCCAGTTCATCAGTGACATTATGCTAACTGGATCTCGAGAACAGGGAGTAGCTAGAACCCCAGATGTCTTAGAAAGACATATGCATGCCAGAGTATGGGAAAATATCTCCACAGTATTTCAGGGGTCTACCACATTGGTAAGATTCCAAGGGTACAATAGTCTGGGACCATGGCAGGGTACTTCTTCTAAAGTATGAGACAGATGTTTTAACTGACCCACTGTCCACAAAGAGGCATAGGTTTGCTGGGTCTCTTTGAGTTCTAGAAACAACACAGGTGTGCTGCTATGACCCAATTTCTGGATCCCCTGTGAGGCTGTCAGTTTTGATTAAAGCCAGGCTGCTATTCAAACTTCTTAGCCACTTGGACTTTATGACCAGTCATATCCAACTGGGCTGGAAGTATCTGTGGCAGATAGGGATGCTCAGTGGAGTCGCTGGAAAGCCCCACTACAAGAAGGGCAGAACACCTCCTTTGGGTTTGGAGTACAGCCATGTCACATTCTGTCAACAATGATTCTCCATTAGAAAGGCAGATTCAGACTTGTTACTGAGCCTAGTAGAGACCAAACACCTGACCATGGGACATCAAGTGGTTACCCATCATGCACTGGGTATTATTTGATTGACCAAATCAGAAAAAATGGATGTACACAGCAGCATCCCCTTGTCAAGTGGAAATGGTTTGCATAAGACTAGGCCCAAGCAAGTCTGAAAAGAACAGTTGAAGAGCACAGACAGGTGGCTCAGATTCCCACAGTACTTGCTCCTCATACTGTGCTAAAGAACTTATCATAAAACTAAACAGATCCACTTTATAAGACATTCTTTATTCTGTGATTAGGCCCTTCTACTTTTTAAGATGAAAACTTTTTTTTATTTGATTACATAATGATGGTAGGAAATACTAGGGTTTGTTTCCCTTATTATTTGTTGCTCAATGTTTATACTTGGCAAAATAAAATATGACTACCTTCTGTTGGTTTCTGGGAATTTTATTAGTTTGTGCAAGACAAAGTTTAGAAACCACTAGTGTATTGGCTATGAGCACTGTAGGCCCTAGAGATAGTTCCAACCCCAAGTCTACCACTAATATCTGGAGGAAATTTATTTACCCTTCCTGGATCTCAGTTTCCTCATTGACTTCATAGGGCTTGGGGGCAAGTTAAATGAGATATTGAGTAGAAAGTGTTTCTTTAACCCAGTGTCTCGAATCTAATAAGAGTTCAAAACTTATGTTATTATTGGTTTATTCTTATTATTGCTATTACTATTTCTATTAATACATTGGTCCAAATCATAGCAGAAAAGAAGCTATCAAAACTTTCTGCACCACTTTGAGTGGGTATCTCAGACTATTATATCACCTACTCTTAGGACACAGTGTGAGTTCCTATATTAGACACAGACATAAGAATCAAGCAGCTTGGATACCAACCTGGCCCTCTTCCCAACTTCCAGTGAAACTACCACATCACTTCTCATCCACAAAATGAAGGGTGGGAGGAGATGGTCTCTCAGGTTCTTTAAAGCACTGACCTAGTTTGGCTGTAAGAAGCATCTCCAAAATGGTCCTAAGCTCTCTGTATCGCTTCATCAGGAAAAGGGAATGAGTGGGAATAGCATGATTCAAATGTGTTTGCTTTCTAGCCACTTTTTTAGGTGAAATTTACATAACATAAAATTAACCATTTTAAAGTGTACAGTTCAGTAGCATTTAGTACATTCATAATGTTGTGCAACCACCACCTCTGTCTAGTTCCAGAACATTTCTCATATTCATTAAGTAGTCAATCCCCATTTCCCCTCCCCCTACTCCCTGGCACCACCAATATGTGACCTGTCTCTATGGACTTACCTATTGTGGATATTTCATATAAATGGAATCATACACTATGTAACATTTTTGGTCTGGCTTCTTTCACTTAGCATGTTTTTGAAGTTCATCTCTGTTGTAGCAAATATCAGCACTTCATTCTTTTTTATGTCAAAGTGATATTCCATAGTATGCCTTGACTGTAATTTGTTCATCCTTTCATACATAATGGACATTTGGGTTGTCATAGCCACTTCTCATCAGCCATGATCATTAATGACTTCCACTGTGGCTATCCCTTTTTGTTTTTAATTTGTCTCTCTTGTTTTGCAATAATAGACATCTCATCTCAATAATAGACATCATGGACTGAGATGTCTATTAATGCGTCAGTTAATGTTAAAGCACCTATGTTCCAATAGGGCCTTATTTCAAAAGATATTTTTTGGGGGCGCCTGGGTGGCTCAGTTAGTTAAGTGACTGCTTTCGGCTCAGGTCATGATCCTAGAGTCCCAGGATCGAGTCCTGCATCGGGCTCCCTGCTCAGCAGGGAGTCTGCTTCTCCCTCTGACCCTCCTCCCTCTCATGCTCTCTGTCTCTCATTCTCTCTCTCTCAAATAAATAAATAAAATCTTTAAAAAAAAAAAAAAGATATTTTTTGGTTCAACAGCATCCCCCATAACTCACATCATCCTCTTTTCTCAGAAAGTGGTGTCATTTAAGACGTGTGCCCTAAAAACAGCCCTGGTGTGCAAGAGAATACACCAACTTCATAGTCTATAGTGACCAACCTATATAAACAAACAAACAAATATGTACTAGAGAAGGGAAAAAAAGCAGAGTGGCTCCATGGGAACTTTGGAAGGCAGATGATGTGGTCTGTCATATCAAGAGAGAACTTTTGTCCAGTCAACAAGATGGCAGAAGTGGTCCATCTTTATGGCCCTAGTCCCCTATCTGGAGTGAGCTATCATGAGAGAGTTCTACCCTGCATATCGAAGGGCCTTTTATCTCCTCCTTTATTTCTGTGTAGTCACTCAGTCCTCTCATCACAGACCAATAACATGAGGACCTTATTCCGAATCGGAGAACCATCTCTCAGGAAGATTATGAAGATCACGTTTCCACACCAGAGATTACGAGGCCTGCTGAGTTGATTGTGTGATTTGGAAGTAAACTAAGTCTATGACCTCTCATATCGGTTATCCAAATATAAGAATATCATTATCACTTGCTTTGTGGCACCTTTTCCTCCCCACTTAGATTCTGCTGCTTCACATGATGAGTCCTATCTCTGAAACTGCCTCACCCGAAAAGTTGTGTCTACACCCCACTGAGGGAAATGGAGATCTGGCAATGATCCAGTTCATTTGATCAACATAGCTGGCGGAACCAGATAATTTAAGCTCCAAATTTCCCCATTAATCAAAATAGTCTGATGACGGATACATCTGCTTTTACTTTGGATTGTATAGACACAGTCTAATTGCGCATTTCCTAAAAACAGAATTGTATCATCTATAATATTCATAGAGCTCTTCCTGCCCACATTTCTTTCCCAGTCTGTTTGACTGAACAGATAACTCAGTAATTAAAATTCATAATCAACACATGTTGAGTATTTTTCCTCTTTCTTCTGTTTTTATAATCCTTTTCCCTGACTTCTGGGTGGTTTGCCAACTGTTCCACTTTTCAGAAGTAAATACAAGAGGTTATCTTCCTATGGGGGTCACATTGGCTATCTTTCTTTACCTTTCCTCTTCCCTCTTGCCTCAGCGCCAATCTTCACCACTTCTGAAGGCAGGAACTTCAGAAATATTGACAGCTCTAACTAGTCCTTGGAGGCCAGTTGGGAGACTAAAGTAGCTAGTAGTAAGAGAAATAAACAATGGAGACAACAGAGAGTTGGTTTGGAGCCAGATGTACCACTGTGTTTACAGCCATGGTCTTCTATTTCAGAAGGTCTGTGAGTCCTAGACAAGCTTATTAGCCTTGTGCCATTGGAATGGAATCTGGCCAGGCCAACCTTGTGCCAAACAAGTGGGAAGATGGCTGGTGGGCTGGTGGGTTGCTAAGATTGCAGTTAGCAGGAGGTAAAAGGGTCTCTGGTAAAATGTTTGCCTGGGGGCACAAAATGAATACGTTCTGAAAAGGAAGACTAAGTTCTTGAAGCTGACTTAGGTCTTTGGGAGTTGACTATGCAAGAGCCATGTTCAGCTTTAGAGCAGAGCCCACCTGGTTTCTAAAATAAACCTGAACCAAGACTGTCACCAACTTCTTTAACTGGGAACAGACCCCCAGATTGAGGTCTTCTTCTGGAGTCTTCACATCCCTCCCTTCAACATGCTGGTAGCTTCCTTTTCCCTCAGCATTTGGAAAGCCCTACCCATAAACAGATCTCTCTGCTTCCTCACAGCAGCCCTGCTACAACATCTTACAGAGGAAGCCACCACCAAAATCACACCTTGATGGAGCTGCCAGCCCCTTCCCTTTTCGATGCCCTGAAGCCGTGTTCCTGGTTGCACTTTTGGGCCCAGAGAAGTTGCTGGTTCTTTGAAATTTAAAGCATTGAGATTCTAAAGCTGCTGTTGCATAACCCAATTAGAGAACCACTTTTAACTGGCTTGTGCATTTCACCCAGACTTACCTTCATCAGAGTACATAAATGAGGATGCCTCCTTACAGTTCCAGAAATCTGTGAAGTCAAGATGGTATTTTTAACGCACCCATTTTAAACAATGTCTGTGCCGGACCACTTTTGTTTTTGCTGTTGGCGCAGGTGAGGAGCTCCTAAACAGCTGAGCTCTGGATTCGACATGTGTGGCCCAGGGAGGGACTTGGATTTTTCAAAGGGTAACGTTTTCACACGTGGAAAAACACTCAAGTGTTTTCACTCTTCATGGCTCAGTATAGCTCCTTCGTGTGTATTTCATAGACAAATAAGAGGCATCTAACAATGGAAATTCTATCACTTTAACTGTTTTACTCTCCCTCCCATCTGGAGAACACACACATACCCACACACATGCACATGCACATGCACTTGGGAAGTTCACTTTCTTCTTGAATTCCAAAAACTTTTGTAAGTGTACCTAGAATTTTCTCCTGAGTACGCACAAGGGCACTGCATTTTCCCCAAACCCTGAGGAAAATGAGGTCTGGAATTCTCTACTCCAGCCAGAACCTGGCCTAGAAGCTGTAAAATTTCCTGAGATTCCCAGATAAATAGGACATTGACTTCCTAGCAAGTGGAAGGCCATGTGCCATATTCCATGGACTATGTAGAAATGGCATGTGGTGCCCTTCAGCCATAATGCAGAATAGCCTGAGACTAGTGAGGACAGCACACCCTTGAAGCAGGGGCACCTGGTCATTTCTCTGTGCAAAGGAAAATAGGAAACTTTGGTCTCCTTAAAGTCCCTCACAGACCCTGCTACCTTTGGTGGTAGAGGAGTCCAGAATATGCCACTGCATCATAAAAATTATTTTAAGAAGAAGGTGTTTGAGTTCCTAAAGTCCCTTATCTGCTGAAAAGCAGAGTCCCTCGAAAGAAGTCAAAAGAACTCAAATGTCATATATCCTCTACTCAGGAATTTTTTGCAACCAGAGAAGATCGACTCTTATCACTGGAGAGGGGACATTGTCCTAAAACTGTCATGTCTTCCATCTTTTCCCCCAAGGGCCCATTTACCTTCCAAAAGTCATTTGTTTTCCCATAAGTGCCCTTCTCCCTTTCCCCTCCCCTACTAAAATGGTATATAAGTCCCAAATTCTAACTGCCACAGTTTTGTGTGAATTACCTTAAGTATGTGATTAAATCTGTCTTTTCTCTTGCTAATCTGTCCTTTGTCAGTTTAATTTGCAAATCCCCACATTCTGAAGCTAACAGGATAGAGGAAAAGTTTTTCTTCCTCTATAGTGGGGGGTCAGCATATGCTGGATATCTTCCACTTGGCCCTTCAGACGTTGCCTCTACCCTTCTGCCCTTTGCTCTGCCTTAAGAGATTTGCTGTATGGACTGGACTACTCAACAGCCTCCCTTGTCCTCTGGTTTCCAGCTGGGTTTGGCCACTGGAGAGCATCAGAAAGAGCTCAGAGAAAGAAGAATTAAGTCATGGTACTTATATTGCCCCAAATCCCTCATCGCAGCGGGGTCACCTGTCCCTCAACTCCAAGTCCTAGTTCCTGTAAAGAATCCTGTTCCACACAACTTCTCTGGCTCCTGGTTCTGGTAACTGCTCCCTCCTCTTACCCCGTGTGGACTAGGATTGATAGAGTCCTAACTCTCCCTGAGTGCTGCAAGCACTTGAATTTTCCTTTATCCTGCTCCATCTTTGTACATGGTCATATATTCAAAGTACCCAATTTGGACGTGCTTTCTCACCAGAACCATCACGAATACACAGGAAAGACAGAAAACAATCATGGATTGGGAGGCAATCCCATTGCCTTTGAACCTAAGCCCCATCTCTAGGGAGTCACCGAATGCCTACTACTCCAAGCCCTCTCTCCTGGTTTGGCAGCAAGGTCCGGCTGTTTCTTGTTCCTCTGGAGCTATGAAAGCCCAATCACTGGTCTTACCACTTGGGCCACTGTCCTTGTGCTTATTAACAAGATGAAGGTAATGTCAGCGTACCACCCACCACCAGCCCTCCAGCACTTGTGAGAAAGACCAACCGATCTGTGTGCCTCTTTCAGCAGAGAGTTTGACTCCAAGGCAGGAAGGTGACCACTTGCTTCTCATCAGGTGTTATAAACAAAACAGGGGGCAGTGGGTCACCTGGTCTCCCCATAAAGCACACCGCTGATCATAAGGCACCCACTTGCACTGTTTTTCTATTGTCTAAAGGATTCCATCTGAGCTCCTTGGCCTAGAATTCAAAGTCCATTAGAATCTGGCCTCAGTCTATCCTTCCAGGTATGGCCAATAGTCCTGGTCAACTGGTGGGTTAGGTGATCAAGGACCTTACAGGCCAAGTCAGGGCATCTTCGTCTGCTTTGTAGGTGATGGGATGTCGCGGTGAGGAAGGGAAGATGAGTACAACGAGAGATCACACAGACATCAGTGTGACAGAAGATCAGGTGGAGGTAGCCTGAGCAGGGGTGGGGTGGAGAGGTGGGGAGGAGGAGGTCCCACAGCTTCCTTGAAATGTGGCCTTCCCCAAGGTCAGGAGGGCTTGTGAGTGATGCCAACCCCTGCAGAGGGGCGTGTGGTATGGAACAAGCTGCTGCAAGCTCCCAGGGAAGCAAGGGGTCAGTCTCCCCTGCGGCTGCAGCCCTGCTAGTGCACAAGGGTAGAAAAAGGAGGGGAAGGGAGAGGTTGGAAAAGGAAAAGAAGGGGGGGCGCCTGGGTGGCTCAGTCATTAAGCGTCTGCCTTCGGCTCAGGTCATGATCCCAGGGTCCTGGGATCGAGCTCCACATCGGGCTCCCTGCTCGGCGGGAAGCCTGCTTCTCCCTCCCCTGCTCCCCCTGCTTGTGTTCCTGCTCTCGCTGTGTCTCTCTCTGTCAAATAAATAAATTAAAAATCTTTAAAAAAAAAAAAAAAAAGGAAAAGAAGGGGGGAGAGGCACATTTTTGAAAGAGAAAGTCTCTGGGTTTCTGAGCCACCCTATTCCTACACCCTCTAACCTTCCTTGCCATTCCAGAAAACGGATCAGACCCCGGAGCTTTGGGAGTCCAATGAGCGGGACATTCAGGGATCAAGGCTGGGAGGTGAGGATTCCAGGAGGTGCTACACCACTGTCATCCCCTGCCCTCCTGTCAGCCTGTACACCGAGAGGCTGGCAGGGGCACCTGGGGACAGTACTGAGGCCCCGAGCTGAACAGAGGGGCCGAGGGTCATGTTTTCACGTGGGGAGAGGCATCACCTCCATAAAGATTTCCCCTGGTCAAGACCCAATCACAAAAGAAGAAATAAAGATTCAACAGCAATGTACGATGACCTCACTATCTGCCAAAGAAACGCCAAGTAAGGAAGGTATAGTTTTTCACCTATCAAATTACCAAACACTGAGAAAAAGAATGTACCCATGACTGGGGAGAGTTTAAAGAAATACAGCCTTTTGGGACGCCTGGGTGGCTCAGTCGGTTAAGCGTCTGCCTTCAGCTCAGGTCATGATCCCAGGGTCCTGGGATCGAGTCCTGCATCAGGCTCCCTGCTCCGCGGGGAGCCTGCTTCTCCCTCTGCCTCTGCCTCTCTCTATATATCTCTCATGAATAAATAAATAAAATCTTTAAAAAAAAAAAAAGAAATACAGCCTTTTACAAATCACTGGTTGTTATAGAAAGCAGAACTGCCTTACTGGTACTTTTTAGTAAGTATCAAAACCCTGAAAAGTGACGCACCTGTCACACAGCCATCTCATTGAGCAGAACTGATCCCAGATCACTAATTAAGGATGTAACCAAGGTACCAACTCTCATTGGATGATTGCCTTTTGTCCAATTCCCAGTCTTCCACATTCGAGGACTGAAGATGGCATCTCCCCCTTTAACCAAACAATCCTTCATTCTGTTACCAGCCCAGTGAGAAAACTGTTGATTTTTTAATAAGCACATATATGAAAAAAAAATATTATCTTAGTGTCCATACAAACAAAAGTCCCAAATTCATTACCTTTCTATGCTAGGCTTTACTTTTTGGCTTTGTTTCCACTGTCCTCCCCAGAAATAGTTCAACTTTTCACACTTTTTATTTAATTGGAAAGTCTTATGTAATGCATATGACAAATAATTTAATATAGATTTGGCCCACGATGAGTCAGTCAGGAAAGATTAAAATACAGTAACAAAAATCCCCCAAGTTTGTGTGGTTTAATCACCACAAGGCGTTATTTCTTACTCACGCTTCATATCCCACATGGGTCAGCTGGAGGGTCTGCTCTCATGGGACACCCAATGGGACCCAATTTGCTAGAGCCTCCATATCTGCAGGATTGTTGGCTGCCCAGGCAGAAGAACAGAACCCAGGAGGAACTGTACCCATAGAGACACCATCCCTTCCACTCACAAGTCTTGGAACAGAGTCACGTGGCCACACAAATAACTTCAGGGGTGTGGGGAAGCACGATTCTACCATGTCTGGAAGGAAGCATACCAGCATGTAAGTGAACCATCCTCATATTTACCTCACAGGCTGAGGCCAGAGAGTTTGCCCCTAACGTATCAGACTTAGGTATCAGACTGCATAATTCAGTCCTGAGATTTTCTGAGTACGTCGTGAGGAAAGAGAAATGGAATCAATTTCATTAATTGATGATTCATTCAGTGATTAACTATTAAGGATTTGTTCAGCATCATGCTAGGAATTAGGAAAATACAAAGAATTATAATCACAATGTTTCCAGGTGCTTAAATCTAGCTGAGGGGATAATATACTTGGCATGCAAAATTGAATATAAAATGTAGGGAGTCAGTAATATTGCCTGACGACAATATAAGACTATGGATTCTTAACCTGCTCCAGCTTTCAGAATCGCTTAAGTAGCTATTTCAAATGATAAATAATTAAGCTCCAGCACCAGAAATATTGAATCAGAAAATAGTTAGTGTGATGAAGGGCAGGCACATGAACTTTGATAAAATTCCCTGGGTGATTGTGGGCTCACCTCAGGTTAAGAACCCTTGAAATATAAGAATCCAATAGTCATGCTCTTAAGGGACAAAGAGTGTGACAGACACTACATACACGTGAGGTTTAGAGGAGGAAGAACCTGTAGCCTTCAGCCTTGTGGTCAGGGAAATTGTCAAGAGGAAGGTGGGCCCTGGCCCCTCAAAGGATGTGTAGGGTTTGACTAAGTGGTTATAAGAAGTGAGGAGAGGCCAGGGCTCAGGGGTAAGTGTAGCTACATATAAATTATACTAGAAGGATAAAGAATAGTGCAATCACCAGGGACTTAAGTTGCAGTGACGCTTAGAGTCTAAGTTTTCTGGAAAGTGAGTACTGAGTTTACGCCACTATCCAACTCTGTAGAAAGCCTCTGGCGTCGTACCGCTCCTCAGCACTTCGGACAGTGCCAGACAAACGATACGTGCTTCATTAATATTTGTTGAATTAATTAAATTATTAATTAATAAATTCTGAGTTGAGTAACTAAGAATCAAACTTCAAAAGTCAAAGAAGGTAATTAATGGCTGTTTATGAATAATTTATAATCAACTTCTCCTTTGGTTCTACTTCTCCCAGAGATTAAAACAAGAAGTTATGTGGCCCTTTCATTTTTTTAAAAAAATAACATATATGCTACTCCTTCTTCCATAAGGCATTCTCAGAGCTTACCAAATAAGCTGAAGAGGCCACTGAGATCTCCTAAAAGACAGAAGCATATCATGGAGGGGCTGATAATGCACAATGGTTAAAGGTTAATAACTGTTGGAGCTGAACAGAACTTGCTGTGTCCCTTACTAGCTGTGTGACCTTGAACAAATTATTTGCCCTGTTGAGGAAGTTGGGATAATTATATCTAACTCATAAGAATGTTTTGAGGATTAAATAATATCAAGACTATAGAGACAATTTAGAAAAATCTAAGACAATGGCATGGTCACAACCAGTAGATTTCTTTTTTTAAGATTTTATTTATTTTTTTGACAGAGAGAGAGAGAGAGAGAGCACAAGCAGGGGGAGCAGTAGAGGGAGAAGGAGAGGCAAGGAAATCAGGGAGCTCTACCAAGGAGCCCCATGCGGGGCTCCATCCCAGGACCCCAGGTTCATGACCTGAGCAAAAGGCAGACAAACGCTTAACAACTGAGCCACCCAGGTGCTCCACAACCAGTAGATCTTAACAATTACCTGGAACTATCACCTATGACAGACAAGGCTACCGAGACATGCATTCAACTGAAGCAGCAAAAAACCTTCACACACTAAAACTCCACAGATCAAACCACACAGAGGCAAGTGACCACACCTCATTCAGTACTGGATTTTAGATTTTATTAATTTATACAACTGCATGAAACATGCTAGACCATTTCCCATATGCTTAAACTACCTTGCTGAGAGATGGAGAAAACTGTGCATTTCATTTTCACAAATCACTGAGACACAAATGATTTAGCCAACAAACTTTCTTTGCATTGGCCTAACCTGTATTTACAAGGTTCTCTCTTGGCCATACTACCTCGTTCCCTTCCCAGCCCTGTGCCACCAGCTTAAACAAACACATGCATCTGCTCAGAAGGAACACACTCAGGTCTTTGTCTCTTCCAGGCAAAGAAACAAAACAAACAAGTAAACAAAAAAGGTTGATGTGATAAAAATTGAGCCAACCACGGTTTCTGGCTATAGAACACCAAACTGGTTAAACTAATTTCAAAAATCAGAACAGACTTGATTGAATGAATGCACAATTTATTGGATACTAATCCAATTGAGTGGGTTCATAGCGGGCCAAATAAAAGTAATAACAAGAAAGAGTAGTTAGCATTTTAAAGCATACACTATGTGCCAGAAATTATGCTAAATGCTCTGTCTGTATGGAGTATTGTGCTCTCCATACAACAACCTAGTAATATAGTACTATTTTATCTCAGTGGCAGTACCACTGAGAGGGGTAACAATTTGCCTAAGAAAGCAACAAATCCCTGAAACTCAAGCGGTGATACACTGACCTTATTTCCTGTGCTTGGCTATTACATTTGATTATCAGGAATGCCATGGGTATAATTCGTCTTGATTTTAACATGGCCTTCAACAAAGCTTCCTGAAATCCAAATATCTCCAGAGTTGCGAGGTGAAAGGGGAATTCGATGTCAGCTCTTCTCAGAGAGCAGACTAACTACTAATGGGAGGAGAGTGTTCGTGGCAACATCTTCAAACACCACCAATGCAACAAAATCAATGGAAAGAAGCCAGAAGAGCCTAAAGGCAGTGGTCTATTGTTGGGTTGCCCTTCTTACCACTTATCTTGTAGGGGGTGTCTGCAGAGAAAGAATGGTATTGAAGATAGTCCAGAGGAGTAAGCGTCCCCTCCACATGAAGCCAAGGTAGGATGGAGTTTCTGTCCTCTAGGAAGTTGCAATTGGATGACCTGAGCTTCAAACAACACACAGCCAGCTGAACCACAGAGCAAGAAATAAAATATCCAAAGTCTCCAGAAGGTCCTGTTCTTTTGCAATTTGAACTTGAGGAAGGTACTAAATGCCAGGAATTCATCCTTGTAAATGTCTCCTGGAACAGATTCTTGCTAAGACCTGTCACCCTAATAGTTGTCACCCCAACCCTGACTCTCTCACCAAATTCCCAAGGGACCTTCGTTCTTTCTGCTCTTTGTTTTTTTTTTTTTTTAAAGATTTTATTTATTTATTTGAGAGAGAGAATGAGATAGAGAGAGCATGAGAGTGGGGAGGGTCAGAGGGAGAAGCAGACTCCCCGCCGAGCAGGGAGCCCGATGTGGGACTCGATCCTGGGACTCCAGGATCATGACTTGAGCCGAAGGCAGTCGCTTAACCAACTGAGCCACCCAGGCGCCCCGTTCTTTCTGCCCTTTGTATTGGGATAAGGGAAGGGACTCACAAAAAGTGTTTAAATTTCACTCTGGGAACCACGCGAAGGACAAACTGAAGGATTAAAATTGGGCTCCCCAAGATGAAAGACAGGGTACTCACCCTCATCCAACTTCAAAAATTTCCTTTGTTGTGCTTCTAATTGTAATAATTGATGTCAGCCGACATCCACTGAGTGTTTACCAAATTATTCTGTAGGATTTCTTTTTAATGAACCTTCTCAATTTATGCTCATTTTACAGAGTAGAACTGAGGCAAAGAGAGGTTAAGGCCCTAGGAACTCACAGACAGTGACAGCCATCACTTTCCTGTCCCACCCACCATCTGTAGGCAGAGAATGTCTCTCCCAAGCCCACCAGCTTAACCACGGTGCTATTTTGCCAGCTAACCACCTTAAAACTAATTTTATTATCAGTTCATGACCTTTAAAACTAATCTTCACTCATCATTTTTTTTTAAATAACGAATAAGCTTATGGCTAATAGAAATAACCCTCAGCTCAGACTTCCAGTGTGATATCCAGGCTGCTTGTTTGTTTTTCTTCCTTGGGCCTGTTCCTTTGTAAGATGAACAGCTATCAGGAAGGGTATTGGCCATCTCACACTTCTAACATTTTATAGCTCTGGATGCAATACATTGAATGTAGCACCAGCAAAAATGAGAGTTTATCAGAAAATTATTAAGCCATCTATATCCATCTCTTTTTTCTTTCTTTTATTTTCTTTTTACCATTAAGAAGTGAGGCTAACCCCATTCGCTTATGAAGTTAAAGAACAATTCTACCTCTTCTGATCCTGGCTAAACAATCCTGTTCGGAGGGAGGAGAACCAGGGTGTGAGCGGCAGCTGCCGGCAGGGCAGCGGGCGAGAGGCGGGGGGTGCCCGGGGGCCAGCGCACTGCGCACCGACCCCCCTCCCCGGGCCTGCCTGCCGCCCGCGGGCTCCGGGAAGCCGCTGGTCCCCGCGCCAGCTCCCCACGCGCATCCGGAACGGCGCGGATTCCGACAATCCCTGCACCACACTGACCCCTAGGGGCCGAGCGGCGCTCCGCAGCCAGGGCTCCGCGCACACAAAAGGAGCCTCCGGAGCTTCCAGCTGGAGCCAGCCAAAAAATCTGCGCCGAGTGCTCTCAGATGCAGACACCACAAAGCCAAAACATTAACATTTTGCTTGCTATTTATTCAGCTTCTCCGTCTTTAATTCCCCCTCGCCAAGTAGCCTCCAAATGTGTCTCTTCGAGTATCAAAGTGATCACTTTGGATTAAAGTATTCCTTCTCAAAAGATACCTTAATTAAAATGTGTGTGGTTGAGGGGGTGGGGGGAAGGAGGGGAGACCTCCGTGCTTCTGATTCTTCTACGGGAAAGAAAAGAGATAACTAGTTAAAGGAAAAGGGAGGTGGCCTTTTCACAACACGGTATACAAAATAAGGTTTTTAAGCTTTTTATTTGTTTCTTTCGGATAGTTATTCAAACACTTTGGGTAATGGCTACAATAGCAACAGTAGCAGGTAACATTCACTGAGCGCTTGCTATATGCTAGGCACCTTTCTAAGTACTTGCATTTGGCATACACATTTTATTATGAGGCAACTAAGGCACAGAGAGGTTTAGTAACTTGGCCAACGTCACACAGCTCCCAGGTGGCAGAGTTAGGATTCCAGTCCACAGCCTGCTCTAACTACTATACTGCAGCCCCTTCCAAGCTGCAGCTCTCAAGGCATTTCAAACCCGAGTTTACACTCTCAATGACTTCCTCTAGAATTAGCAAAATTCCGCTAAAACTCAGGTAACCAGCACCACAACTTCACAAGGAAGAGTCAAAGGTTCTCTCAAAGGAGGAAAAGAAGCAGGTCATCTACAGGGCTGAATCACTGCCAAAGGCAAGGACTCAACACTGGAGACCATCCCAGTTATTTGGGGCATCACTTAGAAGTTCCTTTGCGGGGGAATTGTGAAATTCTTGCCCTCGGTTTCCTCATCTCAAGAATGCAAATAGTAAAATACCTTCTTCATAAGGTTCTTGTGAAATTGTGTGAGATGATTCATGCTAAGGACATAGCACAGTGCCTGGTACAGGGTAAACACTCAGGAAACCTGACTGTGCATGGTCAGGTCAGGGTGGTAGAGAATTAGATGTTCATGAAGTTGATTTCCACATGGAGGGTTCCCTTGGAAAGACCACTACAGAGAAGGGAAAAGGAAGATTCATACCTAAAAACCTAACACCTGGCAAAAATGTATGTACAAGAAAATATAGTGAGGTGGACCCTGGAGGAGGATTCTGCAACCTGATATGTATGGAAACATGCCTCACCCCCAGTACACCCAGAACTGCGCCCAGGGCTTAGTGGCTTGGAAATGGTTGCTGACACGGTCTGTGAAATATTCTTTCCAAAATTTGAAACCTGAACCTGATCAAGCCTGTAGACCCAACTGCCAATGATAATATAGGAGACAGAAGACTGTGTTGAACCATGCTATAGGAATGCAATTGGCAAAAAGCAGACTGTGGTAAATTCTACAGGACAAATAATCCAATTTCTTTAACAAATAAGTTACATGAAAAGAAAAGGGAATAGATTAAAAGACATTTAAAAGATATATCAACAAAGTTCAATGGGGGGACTTTGAATCCTGATCTGAATAACCAACTATAAAACAAATTAACAAACATTTATGAGACAATTGGGGAAATATAAACATTAACTAGACACTTGATAGTAAAGAAAAGCTGTTCATTTTTTAGATTGATCATGGTATTGTGGCTAAAGCAATGTGGTTTAAGCACATGGTATTGTACTTCGAAAGAGTACTTATCTTTTAGAGATACTCACGGAAGTACTTATGGATGAAATGGTATGATGTCTGGCATCTGCTTTAAAATAGCCCATTCAGGGGTAAAGTTGAAACAAGGTTGGCCATGTGTTTGGCTCATTGCTGAATCTGGGTGATGGGCCCAGGAGGGTTCATTTCATTATTCTCTCTCTTTTAATGATACAGATGAAATTTTCCATAATATTTGTTATGAGTGACTGATCTCATGGATAAATAAGGAACCAGGGTGAAAGAACCTACATGTGTTTAGATGTAAAGGTGGGAACTTCCAAGTGTTCTGCAAGAAACGGGAGCAGTGTAGACTCACACAGGTTATGTAAAGCAAGACAGAAACACGTAAGTGTGGGCAGAAATGGTAGGCTTTGATTATGAAGAGTCACGAACACCAAGAATAAAAAGAGCAGCTAACATTTTTTTTGACAATTACCATGTGCCAAACATATAGTTTCTCCTCACTCTTTAGTGTTAGATCAATAATTAGTTCCATTTTCCAGAAGAAGAAAGTGATGCTTACGGGAGGGAGGTCACCCATGCAAGCGTGCACCCAGGAAACTGAGGAGCCCAGATGCAAATGAGAGTCCGACTACAGAGGCCCCACCCAGTCTTCACGGCTGCATCTGGCAGGAGCACAGGAGATGGCTTGGAAAGGAGAGTGCTGGTGGGGAAACCAAAAGATACTGCCATTGTCCAAGTGAGAGCTGGAGAGGCTTGCACGAAGGAATGAGAGGGAAAATAGACTGATATCAGAAACGAAGAGAAGAAGAACACAGAAGCGTCCAACAGCAGACTGGATTTAAATGGCCAGAAAGAAAGCACTGAACTTGGGAGGGTATCTAGAGAGAATTCTTTTAACCCCGCTGGTGCAGGAGGGGGGAAGGGCAGATACACTGTTATATCAATGCAGCTATGCTTGGGTGCACATTTTTTTTGCTGTGAGGTATATTCAGATAACATTTTACAAAACGATGCTTTGCCTCATGATTTATGTACCACTATCAATTTAATTTCAGCTATGAAACTGAAAATAGACACATCTTTTCAAGGAGAAAAAAAAGCAGACTTTGCTGGACTTTTGTGTCTCACAACGGCAGGGGCATCCTTGGATTCTAGCTGTGAAAATGGAGCTCTCTGGGGCACAGGGCCTTCTGGACAGATCTGGACAAAAGAGCCAGACCACCTGGAGCTTGTTTGTTGAGGAAGAGATTAAAAAGGCCCCGAGGGATAGGGAGAACCTGCCTGTGCAGGCAGAAAATTGAATCTCTGATGCTCCAGTAATCTCTCCATGCTTGATTTATTAGAGATGGAAGGAATTCTCAGCTCCTCTGAAATAAGTGTGAAGCCCAGAAGAGAGAGGTGACTGGTCTGAAGTCACACAGCTAGATGTTGGCAGAGGCAGGCCTAGAGGTCAGGTTTCTAAAACACGGCACCCCTGGGGCAATAAAAACGTTCTTAATAATTTCTCCAGTGAGCTAGTTATCTCTCACATTTTTCAGATTAAGAAACCAAAAACTAAAAGCCAGCTTAGCAGTCAAGGTTTCCAGTCTGCTGACTTGGTTGGTAAATGATTGGACTTTACAATTTTACCAAGAAAGAACATGATTAATTGGCATTCCTCTAGGGAGGGTGCCTTAGCCTTTGATTCCGAGCACAACACCAGCCCCCCATGGATATATTCTACACTGATTTGATGAGCACATGCTCTGGAGTTCTGAAAGAATGAACTTGACCTCATTATATCTCCACTCCATGACAAGATGATCTTAGCCAGGTTTTGTTCATTTACTTTAAAGGCTTGTTGATAAATTAACAAGTGCAGATTTACTAGGCCCTAGGCAGACATCTAAGAACTCAGAGAGTGTTGGAAAAGTCCCTGTACTCAGGCAGGCAGGAGAGCTGCTCCAGCATCTTGGCCTGGCATCCTGATGGAGGTACACTGGGAGAAATGGCAGTGTCTTCTGGTGCCAAGCCTGCCAGAGGCACTCAAAGACATCTGGTCACTCTTTTGAGAAGGCAGAGACTCAAAACAGCAGGGAAAATTAATTTAAAGGAGCAGGATGAGCAGCTCCATGCTGCTGATGGTGGATCTCAGCAGAATGCGTGTGTCATCAAAGACAGGCAGGGTACACCAAGAAATGGATCCAAGCTTCCTGTCAAACCATGATTCTGCATCTGGAGCAGACTGAAGAGGAAGACTTTGGGGTCTGCTGGGAAGTTGCCAAAATAGGAAGGAAGCCACCACAGTGGCAATGATCAATCAGACCAGTAGGAGGCAGTGTGGGCTCCGCCACCTTGTTTGCTCCAGACAATCTTACCCCAGAGATCTGCAGAGGGGGACTCCTGCAGCCATGACCCCATCCATGTGCGGAGGGGCAACATCAGACCAAGGTTAGCACATTGTGCCATGGGAGAATTTGGTCATAAAACTGGAGTGGTGGTTGATTAATATGCATTACAGATGACTGACCCCACTCCTGTGTCCACTTTCTGGGTCAGCCACTTGCTAAAAACACTAGAGACAAGGAAAAAGAAGAGGACTTGGCTCCCTACCCCTGATGACTTGATGATCCAGTGAAGGATACAAACAGATAAACACTTATTTACGATATGTGGCATGTCTACAATAGAAGCATGAAAGAACGTGCTATGGGAACTTAGAGGAGAAAGCGACTAACTCCATCTGCAGGGAGCAATGGTCAGGAAGGCCGCACAATGGAAGTGACATCTGAGTGGACTCCACATGAGATCGGCTCACCAGGCTGGGAGTAATGTCATTTCCAGGGGTGGGAACAGCATGTGCAAAGGTGCAGCAAGTTTGATAACAGAAGGAAGAGTCTTCAGCCTCTTGTTGTGGCTTCAGAACCTTCCATATCAGGTGACTTATAACTGATTGTTGTCCCTCCCAAGTATCTGATTTAGGTCACTCACAAGATTTGTTTTGTTAGTGCTGACTCTTTTCAGTGCTCATTTATGGGTCAGTGATGGAATGAGCAAGATGGTAAAAAATAAAGCCTCCCTTGAACCTACAAAAGTACAAGGAAATCAACTTGCAAGATACAGAGCTAAAATAGCCACTATTTAAAAAGCCCCTTCCACTCAGCCCTTAGACACATTAGAACTTAGGGAGTATTTGTAGCCAAGCACAGGCTTTGCTGACCATCTCTCAGTACTGCAAGAGCAAGGAGGTTATTGATAGCTAGGATTTTCTAGTTTCCTGTACAAATTTCCAGTTACCTTGGACAATGACCTTGGATTTTTCTGTCATGTCATTTTTCAGAAAAGGCCCATTGCTTGCTTATCCCTTCTTGAAACGAAAGGTGTTATGCTCCCTGCAAAATTCTATTTTTATTTTAAATGCTCAGTTGGGAACTTTAAACTTTGTTTTGCTAACTCATTTTTAACTGAAGCTGAACAATAGCATATGATCCAAATTCTATAAATTTTTCTCTTAGCTTCAAAGACTTCCACTCCCAAGAGCTTGAACTCTGGCACTTTATACAGCCACGTGGTTTGAACGTGTTGGAGGGCTGAGGGTCGAACTTGCCATCAGGATAGCATTTGGGGATGAATTAATCCCACAGTCACAACTGGGGCAACCCTGCCCTCCTGTCAGCACTTTCGCTGCCTCCTGTTTCCCACAGTGACTCCAGTAGGACAGGAGCTAACCACAGAAGTGGAAAACAGAAAGAGAGGCTCCCTGTAATATAAAAATACAGTGGAAATTCCCTTGTGGTGTCCCTGAATTAAAGAATGCCAAATAATAGCATCTATTAACCATATATAGTATGCCAAGTGCCAGGGATACCATGAGAAAGAGACAAAGCCTGGGCCCCCTGGAACATGCATTCCTGTGGGAAAGACCCAAAACAGAAACCATAAGCCAGGCAGTTTTTAGATGCAGAAATGTAAAGCTGGGTATGTGGGCAGAGAATGATGGTGCAGGAGAGGCCCACTCTTGTTCAGATGATCAGGGAAGGCTTCTTTTAGGAAATGATACTGGAGCGGAGATCTGTCTGAAAGGAAGAAGAATCCAGCTGAATAGTCAAGGGAAGTTGCTGGACCATTTTCTGGGAAGTGTCTGAGTGGCTCCCGCGGGAGCAAGAGGGCCAAGGTGGGCTCCAGTTCCCATTAGCAGCCCATGCAGGCACCGCAAACAGGCGTGGTGTGCCTGGGGTCTCCATACTGGGAGAACTCCCTGTCTAGACCCCAGAGGTACTTTGGCTGTGGAGCTTCAGGAGCACTCAAAGCACCAAAGGGAAAGGACCAAATCTGAGATCCTAATCCCCAAATTCTAGGCAATGAAAGAAGAATCCATTCAAATTCAAAACAAACACATGAAAAATTTCTTTCCACATGAATGGATTTGTCTTCATTTATTTCTATCAATATGTATAAAACATCTATTTACAGAAGCATTCAATGGAAGTTGTATTCGTCAAATATTGTACTTCTCGGGATGAGTGGCTTCGTTTATCTAAAGTTTTCTCTCTTTTCATTTTTTATTTTCATGTTGGGGAAAATTTCTCCAACTTTATCTTTCAATTTTTCTTTTGAAATTTTAGTTTTGGGAAATAAATGCTTAATTTCCAAGTGCTCCTTCTTATTCAATGATTATTCCTTTTCTCATAGCATACAGTACTTACTTTATAGATACAGAATCTTCTTGAACCTCTCCGAGAATACTAAGGTGAGGATTTCTTTTAATTTCTTATATTCTATGCTTTAACCATTTTCTTTTAGGAGAATTATCCTACTTGATCTATCATGGTATTTACTTTCATGCTTACTGGTTTTCTTTATATCCAGTGATAGCTGTTGGTACAACAGGGTGATGCTTTTTTTTTTTTTTTTTTTTTTGCTGCTATATATGGACATCTCCCTATGCATCCCTCCATCACTAGGTCTTTTCCAAGAATAGAAAAATCTGACTAGTGTTATACATAGGGTGGGGCTTGCTGCTGGCAGAATTCTATTATCACAAGAAGGTAACAAGTTGGCCCTAGCATCCACATTGCAACCTTAATTCTCAGAGACTTTTACCCAATTTCTTGAGAGAGACATCTGATGTGTAGGGATGGAGGGAGGGAAAAACCTAGACTACTTATCTTCTGTTCTAGAAAGAAAAAGGGGGCGTGGACCCAGTACAGGCATTCCTTCCAGTGCTTCTTAAATGGAGGCAGTACCCCCCTTTTATTTAGAAACAACTGGGGGCATTTCTAGTTGTCATACTAACTGGGGGATCATTAGTACTAGCATTTAATCAGAGGGGCCAGGGACGCCAAATCACCAACAAAACACAGGACCGTCCCATTTAATAAAATCTGATCAGCACAAAATGCCAATAGTGCCTCCATGGAGAAAGTATGAGACAGACTTTCCGTTAAACGCCCCCTCTCCCCAGCACCATTCTCAGCTTTCCTTCTCGTTCACATCAACTCTTGTACTAGTTCCTCACCATCTGATCCTGGAGGGTCTCCAGGTCATCTGGCCTGCAGACTGATGCTCTCTGGTGTTGCGGGCCCCCTTTGGATATTCTGAGCTATAGCTCTCCTGCTCTGTTTCACCATCAAAGGGCTTCCACATCTTCATTATCCACAAATTTACTAAGACCACTGTTTGCTGCTAATCTCTCTCTTTTCTCTTCACTATTAGGGGATTATTCTTATATTACCATTTCATTAAGTCCTTGAGAAAGGGAGAGAGAATGACCAGGCTTCCATACCACATCATGACTCTATTTTTTGTTCCATCAGCATGAGTCTGGTATCTTAATTCTCTTCTAAATACAAAAAGGATACTGGCACGCTTCCCATCCCTTCTAACAGTTTCCCCTTCCACCTTCTACCCTATAACTTGCATTTGACTGTTGCTACTTTCAATACTATTTACATTGATTTCCGCAACTGCAAACATCATCCATTCTTTGTCCATAAATTGGCTCTAAAAGTTGAAAGTCAATAACATTTATTTAAATTTAAATATTTACAGCTGCCCTGCATACAGTGTTTAATTATATTCTTATAGGCCCAATGTCCTAACTACTGGACATTCAACAGCCTTTCTAGAAAAGAACTGAGTGCATTATCCATCCCCTACTCCCATTCCCTCTTTATGATTATTAATTTTATGTGTCAACTTGACTGGGCCATGGGAGGCCTAGATATCTGGTTAAAAAATTATTCTGGGTATGTCTGTGAGGGTATTTCTGGATGAGTTTAATATTTGAATCTGTAGACTGAATAAAGTAGATCGCCCTTCCCAGTGTGAGCAGGCCTCATCCAGTGCACTGGAGGCCCGAATAGAACAAAAGGCAGGGTAAGGAGAATTCGT
This sequence comes from Mirounga angustirostris, assembly GCF_029215605.1. Lineage (NCBI taxonomy): Eukaryota > Metazoa > Chordata > Mammalia > Carnivora > Phocidae > Mirounga > Mirounga angustirostris. The sequence goes on from NW_026991720.1 coordinate 44,974,157, forward strand.
GGATAGATTTAAAAATTAACATTGAGTGAAAATAAAGTGAGAAAAAGGTTTTAAAAAGTAAAAAAAAAAAATAGTAATATGTAGAGCATGATATTACTACCATAGAAATTTTTAAATCGATAGGCTAAAAGGGTGAAGGGGACTAGGAGGTACAGGCTTCCAGTTATGGAATGACTAAGTCACAGGAATAAAAGGCACAGCACAGGGAACGGAGTTGGTGATATTGTAAGAGCGTTGTATGGTGACAGGTGGGAGCTACACTTGTGGGGAGCGCAGCATAACATACAGAGAAGCTGAATCATTGTGTTGTACCCTGAAACTATAACACTGTGTCAGCTATACTCAAAAAAATTGTAAATAAAAAAATAAAGCAAAATGACAAACTCAAAACAACACTGCAGTAAGTACTAAAAACCTAGGAGTATCAGGAAAGTAGACGGAAAGGACTCAGCTTGAACATAGCAGAGTGGGTGCATATGGGGCAAGGAGAATGGGATTGGGGACAACAATGAATGGGTAGAAAAAAACAAAATAAAACCAAGCAAAAGAGACAGCTCACTTGGACCAATGGCATTCATCGATATGAACTGAGGAGAGTGATTAAGTCAGTTCTGTTCCCCTGAGGTCCTTACTTCACATCCCTGCAGCAGAGAGAACAAAGCCGAGACAAAGGGCAGAGCAGGAGGTTGGGCAACTGTCACCAACTCTTTCCCTCCAGGCCTCACCAGTCCCACCCCATCAGCTCCCTCCCATCCTCCTCCTCTTCAGGATCAACCTGAGCTTTCTAAAAGCACCTCTGGTCAACCACCTGTTCCTGATGTGTCCTTCCACCGTTGACCACTTAGGACCTCCTGAGATGTCCCCAGGGGAAGGCATTCCTGCTCACTCTAGGCCCCCAGGGCACACTCTTTGCCACACTTGCATTATCAATCCTTATCACAGCATGTATGACTGTCTGTGGAGTCCTCCACCTGCCTGGTGTGGAGCTGCCCTGGGGATCTCAGATCTCATCTAGGAATTTTCCCAGCTATTCCTCTAACATTTCTCCATGGACCAGGACCTGTACCTACTGCTTCCTTGAGCTTTCTCCACAATGCCTGGCACCTCTGTAGCCATAACTGAATTTTGGCTTTGTGGAGCGATTCAAAATACATACCTTGAACGGACAGATTAGTAATGTGGTAGAGAAATGATAGCATCTTCCTTTTAAAACTTTGGTACCATTGTGTTTAATAACCTTCAAAAAGTGATTTCTGAGGGGAAAGAGACAAATTTCCCATACAGAATTCAAAGAGTTTATGTAGAGACTCTGCCCTGAAGGAGGGGGAAAATAACTCCCTAGTTCTTAGGTATAGGCTGCACATAGTGAGTTCGGGGAAAAATAACTTTCCAGTAGGGAAATCTGACAGATGCCACATCATCCAGGTGATCAAGGTCAACATCAACAGTCAGAAATCGTGTTGATAGTATGTACCTTTGAAATGATGTAATGAAGATGGCACTTTACCTCCATGATCTTCCTCCCAAATCCCCATAACTCCCATCTAGTCATGAGAAAAACATCAGATAAATTCCAATAGTGGACATCTGCAAAACACCTGGCAACTACTCTTCAAAACTGCCAAGTCATCAAAAACAAGGAAAGTCTGAGAAACGGTCACAGAAAAAAGGAGCCTAAGGAGACATGATAACTAAATGTAATATGGTACCCTGGGTGGGATCCTGGAATGGAAAAAGGACATTAGGTAAAAGTGAAGGAAATCTGAATAAACTAGGGACTTTAGTTAATCATAACATACCATCATTGGTTCATGAGTTATAACAAATAAAACATACTGAAGTAAGATGTTAGTAATAGGGGAAATGAGGTGTGGGGTATATGGGAACTTTATATTATATTGGCAACTTTTTCATAAATTTAAAACTGTTCTAAACAATAAAGTCTATTAAAAATAAATCAGATTTGTAAAGAAAAGTAATTGCCAATACCGTTAAGAGCAGTGGCTATGTGCTTTCCATTATTATTAGCATTTTTGGCCCACAGAGCAAACTATAGGCTACATCCTTCCTCCCCCGCTCCAACATCCCCATCAAACCAGTTAAGCCCACATTTAATGAATATGGCCACTCATCTGTAAAACTGACACAACCTAAAAAAAGAGTCAAGAGGAGACAAGCTGACCCTCTGGCTCATAGAAAGTAGAGCAGGATCAAGACTTTGAATTCTCCCCATCTCCAGCACGTGTGTGGGCTGACTCTCTTCTCAGTGAAAAAGAAGTCCTAGCTACTTTACTGCTCTAGTAGCAAAGGAGATATGATCTCAAAACCAGAGACAGAGAGGTGATAGAGACACAGACATGGACATGGACCCAGACATAAGGTATCAGGCAGGGTTCTCCAGAGACAACCACCTAACGTAATATTTTGCTAGGAAAATAAGATTTTCTTCCCCAAGAAAACAGGTTTTATTAAAATTAGAAGAGATCTGCATATGAAAGCAGCTTATAAACTGTGACAACTGTTCATATATGAATTATATTATTCCACCTTATTAGCACCTTGATGTAATCAATGGAACCAATACATACTGATCTGCAGCCTCATGGCTAACAAATCCAGAACAATCGCTGACAACAACTCAGAAACCTTAATCTGCAAAAACTATACTAGGAAACCCAAAGCAGGGTACATAGTAAGAGAGATGTCAGCAAGTTAATGTAGAGTGGGATGGACACTTAGGCAAGGGGGCCAACCTTCCAAAGCAGGTGTGAGAATTAAGCAAGAAAAGAAGCTAAGTCAAAACAGAAGTGATCTTTTTCATTCACTGAAAAGTATTTGATTTTATTGCATTTTCCTGGGTCATTTCCTGCAAGAGAAGGGACTGTTAACACAAAGACAAGTGATATTGATACTTTATGTAGTATCAATAGAAATATGGGAATAGAATCATTAAATGCTTAATATAAGATTAGTTAATAAAACCAAACCCTCTCTTCTCCCAATAGTTTTGCAGAAGTTTTCTGTCAAGGAACAAGCTTCACAGATAGCATGAACGAGCACGCAGTTATTATGCAAGGAGAGTTTTATTCTGGCATCGAAAGCATTCAGCAAGAATGTTGAGAGCATCTTTGGATGCTCAGAAACAGAGATGAATTTTCTACTTGGAAATCTGACTGCTTTTGATCTATCTGGTTTCCATTTTGTTGCCTTTGTTTTCACTGCTGTGCGATGCTTGATGGTGTCAGGCAAAGATCGAAGGTGGGAGAAATGAAGTTTCATGGAAACAAAATGATCATTCAGAGACTCTACTGTTGAATATTGCAAAACCCTAGGGGAGGGGTGCTGAAGTAAAGCCAGTGAGCAATCCTCATTTCCCCAGCCCAGTTAGTTCCTGTGTTTTTCCTGTACTCCCAACTTCCTTTAGGGAAAAAGCAGCATCCATTAAATGCCTCCTCACAGAGTCTGAAAGACCTAGTAAAGTGAATCCCAAAAGGTTAAATCTAGATGATTCCTACAATCAGAATGAATTGGTTTAATAACTGCCATTGCTGGGGGTTTGTTTTGTTTTGTTTTTCTTTTTTAAGCTCACTGATTCTTTTTGTGAATAAAAGTCCGTATCTGGACAGGCTCTCTCTTTTCTCCACAGAAGCTGTAGCAGGACTTAAATCAGTATTTCTTAGACTTTTGTGAGGTTTTGAGTCATCCCTTTAAGAACGTAACTGAAGCTACAGATTTCTTCATAGAGTGGCTTATGTCTGCGCACGTGCACACACGCACACAATGTCAGGTAAGAACCCCTGCTGTAAGTAATTTTCTCACATTCCCACAGTCTCATATACTTGGTGTGCCTTCACACGAGCTTCTGCAAGTTGTAGCAAAATTAAACGCACTCCCCAGAATCCCTGAAGGTATCATTCCTGACTCAAGTGCAGGCTTGAGTCAAGAAATGACGCAAGGTGTGAGTAAGCAAGGCACCGTAGCCTGAGGTCGGAGCGTGGCCCTCCGTCCGCATGCTGGGTGACCTGCTGTGGCTCTTTGGGCAAGTTGCTTCAGCTGTTTTCCCAGCTGGGAAAAGAAGATAAAATAGTACTACCTCATCGGAGAGGTGCTGCCCACACCATCCAGGACTTGGCAAACTCTCAATAAAAGTTAGCTATTATCACTTATGCCTTAATGAACTCAAACTATGCTCCCTTTATTACTGGGCTACTTTAGCCACTTTCCTCTCCCAAATCTTATGATTCAAAAACACAGAGAAGTCATGAGAGGTGGAAGGGAATGGAGACTCCTGTCCAAGAATAGCCCTGTCGTAGGTGGCCATCCTGCCCCTACAGGAATGCAGAGGACATCTATAATTCCTTGTCATCTACACTACTGTGAACCACCACAACAGGAAGTCTTGCTGTCTCGTAAGCAGCCCCTTCTCACTTGGGACAGGTCTGTTTATAAAGATCCTTTCTCTTTTATGAAACTGAAATCTTGTCTTAAAGCTGCCAGAATCAGTCTCTTTTTCCTTCCCACATGAGAAGTGTCCAGAAGGCAGGACATATTCATATTCATCTTCTCCACATCCCAGGTTCCAGGCCCAGTGCCTGGCCCCCAGCTGCCGCTCAGTTTTTAATTTAATTCGAGATTTTAAATATTTGGAAGCAGCAACACGGTACATCCACAGCCTTAAATGTCCCCTCCTGAAAGCTAACTTTCCCCAGTTTCTTTGAAATTCCTCATTTTACATGGTTCCCACAGCGTCACCAACTCAATGGTCCTTCGGTTTAAGTACAATGTTCCAGGTGCAGTCTGACCAGAGAGGGAATATCCTCATCCTTGTTCCATTCCCTTCATTCATTCATTCCCTCATTAACTCATTCAACAAACAACGCCTTTGATTCTTGTTCCTAGAAAATTCTTAGAGATGAAAAAGGTGAACTGTATCTAATACACAGCTCAAAGCACTTGACCATTGATGGAGGGTTATATTTCCCTCTAGGAAAGAGGCATGCGGGTCCTTCCTAAATCTGTTGTGGCACTAATTTCAGCTCATGTGGACCATTTGCCACTGCTTACTTTGCATACTGAGCTTTTTTAACATTCCTGATTGACCTAATCTTTCTCCAAAACTAATTCTTAAAAAGTTTTTTTTTCTTCCTCTCAGTTTTAAGTTTCTTATTCCTCTGGCACAGCATTCAGTGACTATTAGTCTGTTTCTTCTTTCCACTCAGGGGCCAACATACATCTTTGCCTCCCTTTTGACCTATGTAGTTGCAGAAGAACATGTCAGCCACTCCCAGAGGCACTTGGCCTTCAGATACCAAGTGCCAGCAACTCAGGGGCAGGGGAAATAAAAGAAGAAATATTTTGCTAAGTAGAGATTCGAAACAACTACTTTCATACTTCTGCAGGCAAGTCAGCTACACAAATGTCTGAAACTTCATGATCCTCCCAAGGAACAGCTGACAGGTTTAATTTTAGCACAACCCTTTAAAGAGCTCAGGGAGCCCAAGATAACTGGTTGTACTATAACTCAATGATACGACAGGACAGAAGGGGTGTGTGTCCCTAATAAATATTGATACTGGCTCTCAGATTTTCATGTGATGATTGTTTTCAAAGGAAGAGTCTTTTATCTGAAGGATCAGATTGACAGGTAATGATTTTAGAGGCTCTTTCATCAACAAAATGGGTGGAGAAACACTGGCATAATTAACTTTTTTAGCTGCTGATTTTTTTTTTAAGACCTGTATTCCACAACTCTCAATTCACTGTTCTCTTTCTGAAGTAAGTTCTAATTCCCAGGAGGTTGAGAAAGGTCTACCAACTTCTAAAAGGTCAAACTGCACACCAGTGGCAGATTTGAAGTCAGGCCTCCTCAGTGATCATGGCTGAGTCAGAAAGGGGCATGGGGTATGGCGACCATAACCCTCCCAGGGGTGGGCGCAGAAGAAGTCGCCCATGTGAAGACCCTAAAGAGATAAAAATGTCCTCTAAAAGCATGTGTGTAGCCACCTCTGAAGGAAAAGCTACGAAAGTCCTTCAAACCCACGGCCTGTTCCCACTTACATGACTTCACAGAAAACAAATACAAAGCCGGGAGAAATATGGGGTGTGAAGCCAGGCTACCTCCGTAGAAGAGAGTTCAGGTGGTGTTTGAACTCCTCTTCCCTAGAAAGTTTTGGCTCTAGAAGAGAAAGGAGGCTGGCAGAAGTGGCCAACTAGACTGGATTTTTAAGGTACATCTACCAATGGCACGATGACTAATGGCATGAGGCAGAGGGCATCGAATGCAAACTGAGGAGAAGTCTGGGGCAAGAGAGCTTTAACCTGGGCATGAGAGAAGAGCATCCACATGAAATAGTAAAAACAGAGGATGATGGAAGACAATCAACATTAGTATATAAAAAAGGACATTTGGCTTCTCTAAACAGCACATAAAAAAATCCTAAACTCTTCATGTTATTATTCTTATAAAATCTTTGCATAAACAATTGATAGTATGAAATTCACAACTTGAATTGAGTAGTGAACAGTATACATCGTCCCTTTAAAACGGAGTTTATTTTACTTTCATAGGACCGAGGGAGATTATGCATAAAAGGGCCTGTTGGTTAGAACTGTTCATTCACTTATTGTTTCTATGAAGATTTACTGCTTAGAGACTGCATGTGCTATAGGCACTGCAGCTGTGTAAGTAAACATAACTACTTCTTGCTCTTAAAAAGCTTACTAGCTAGTGAGTTCCCCATAGTACAAGTCATCAGAAAAAGATAAAATTGAAGTCAAAGACAGAGGAGAAAATATTCTGATAAGGACCATGTGGCAGAAAGACCATAACAGAGCCAAAGTGAGAAAGCTTGCAAGTCAGCCAAGCAAGAATCAATGCAGTTCAGTGCAATGGTTAAGAGGATGGTTTTTGTTACCTGGTAGACCTTCTGGAAAGATGATTTAATCTGTGTCTCACTTTCATTCTCTGCAAAATAGGAATAATAATGCCTGTTCATAGAGTTGTTGCAAGAAATGAGTGAGGGTATTTCTCAAGAAACAAGAAAGTTCTCAAATACATAACATAATCTTACACCTAAAGGAGCTAATACATAACATAATCTTACACCTAAAGTCTAAACCCAGTAGGAGAAGAGAAATAATAAAGATTAGAGCAGAAATCAATGAAATAGAAACCAAAAAACTGTAGAACAGATCAACAAAACCAGGAACTGGTTCTTTGAAAGAATTAATAAGATTAATGAACCCTTGGCCAGACTTATCAAAAAGAAAAGAGAAAGGACCCAAACAAATACAATCATAAATGAAAGAGGAGAGATCACAGCCAACACCGAAGAAATACAATTATAAGGATTTATTATGAGCAACTATATGCCAACAAATTAGGCAATCTGGGAGAAATGGTTGCATTCCTAGAGATGTATCAACTACCAAAACTGAAATAGGAGGAAACAGAAAACCTGAAAAGACCCATAACCAGCAAGGAAATTGAAGCAGTCATCAAAAATCTCCCAACAAACAAGAGACCAGGGCTGGATGGCTTCCCAGGGGAATTCTACCAAACATTTAAACAAGAATTAATACCTATTCTTCTGAAGCTATTTCAAAAAATAGAAATGGAAGGAAAACTTCCAAACTTGTTTTATGAGGCCAGCATTACCTTGATCCCAAAACCAGACAAAGACCCCACCAAAAAGGAGAATTACAGACCAATATCCCTGATGAACATGAATAAAAATTATCACCACAATACTAGCCAATAGGATCCAACAGTACATTAAAAGGATTATTCACCATGACCAAGTGGGATTTAATCCTGGGCCCCAAGGGTGGTTCAACATCTGCAAATCAATCAATGTGACACACTACATAAATAAAAGAAAGGACAAGAACCATATGATCTTCTCAATAGAGGCAGAAAAAGCATTTGACAAAGTATAGCATCCATTCCTGATTAAAACTCTTCACAGTGTAGGGATAGAGGGACCATACCTCAATGTCATAAAAGCCATCTATGAAAAGCCCACAGCGAAGATCATTCTCAATGGGGAAAAACTGAGAACTTTTCCTAAGGTCAGGAACATGGCAGAGATGTCCACTATCACCACAGCTATTCAACATAGTACTACAAGTCCTAGCCTCAGCAATCAGACAACAAAAAGAAATAGAAGGCATCCGACTCGGCAAAGAAGAACTCTTTGCAGATGACATGACACTCTATGGGGAAAACCCAAAAGACTCCACCCCAAAATTGCCAGAACTCATACAGGAATTTAGCAAAGTGGCAGGATATAAAAATCAATGCACAGAAATCAATTGCATTTCTATACACTAACAATGAGACAGAAGAAAAAGAAATTAAGGAGTCAATCCCATTTACAATTGCACCCAAAACCGTAGGATACCTAGGAATAAACCTAACCAAAGAGGCAAAGGATCTGTACTCAGAAAACTATAGAACTCTCATGAAAGAAATTGAGGAAGACACAAAAAAACGGAAAAACATCCATGGTCATGGATTGGAAGAACAAATATTGTTAAAATGTCTACCCTACCTAGAGCAATTTACACATTCAATGCAATCCCTATCAAAATACCATCCACTTTTTTCACAGAGCTGGAGAAAATAATCCTAAAATTTATATGGAACCAGAAAAGACCCAAAATAGCCAAAGGATGTTGAAAAAGAAAACCAAAACTGGTGGCATCACAATTCCGGACTTCAAGCTCTATTACAAAGCTATAATCATCAAGACAGTATGGTACTGGCACAAAAACTGACACATAGATCAATGGAACAGAATAGAGAGCCCAGAAATGGACCCTCAACTCTATGGTCAACTCATCTTTGACAAAGCAGGAAAGAATGTCCAATGGCAAAAAGACAGTCTCTTCAACAAATGGTGTTGAGAAAATTGAACAGCCACATGCAGAATGAAACTGGACCATTTCCTTACACCCTACACAAAAATAGACTCAAAATGGATGAAAAACCTAAATGTGAGACAGGAATCCATCAAAATCCTAGAGGAGAACACAAGCAGCAACCTCTTCAACCTCAGCTGCAGCAACTTCTTCCTAGAAACATCGCCAAAGGCAAGAGAAGAGAGGGCAAAAATGAACTATTGGGACTTCAAGACAAAAAGCTTTTGCACAGCAAAGGAAATAGTTGACAAAACCAAGAGACAGCTGACAGAATGGGAGAAGATATCTGCAAATGGCATATCAGATAAAGGGCTAGTATCCAAAATCTATAAAGAACCTATCAAACTCAACACCCAAAGAATAATCCAATCAAGAAATGGGCAGAAGACATGAACAGACATTTCTCTAAAGAAGACATCCAAATGGCCAACAGATACATGAAAAAATGTTCAACATCACTCAGCATCAGGGAAATACAAATCAAAACCACAATTAAATACCACCTCATACCAGTCAGAATGGCTAAAATTAACAAGTCAGGAAATGACAGATATCGGCGAGGATGAGGAGAAAGGGGAACCCTCCTACACTGTTGGTGGGAATGCAAGCTGGTGCAGTTACTTTGGAAAACAGTATGGAGGTTCCTCAAAAAGTTGAAAATAGAGCTACCCTATGACCAAGGAATTGCACTACTGGGTATTTACCCCAAATTTATTTATCACAAATGTAGTGATCCGAAGGGGCACCTGCACCCCAATGTTTATAGCAGCAATGTCCACAATAGGCAAACTATGGAAAGAGCCCAGATGCCCAATAACAGATGAATGGATAAGAAGATGGAATATTATGCAGCCATCAAAAAAAAAAATCTTGCCATTTGCAACAATGTGGATAGAACTAGAGGGCATGGAGCAAGATGGTGGAGGAGTAGGAGACCTGGATTTCGTCTCCTCTCAGGAATTCAGCTGGATAGGGATCAAACCATTCTGAACACCTACAAACCCAACAGAAGATCGAAGAAAGGAATAGCAACAACTCTCTGAACAGAAAAGCGACCACTTTCTGGAAGGTAGGACGTGCGGAGAAGTGAACCCGCGGCGATATTCGGGAGGATAGACGGCGGGGGAGGGGCCTCTGTCGGCCGCTTCTGGCAAGTGATAGAACCACGGAGCACAAAATCGGAACTTTTAAAAGTCTGCTCCGGCGAGGGACGTCACTCTGGTGGCTAAGCGGGGGATGGAACCCTCCGGGACAGTGTGGTCTCAGGACCCTCGGGGTCACAGAAAGACCGGGGGTGCCTGAGGGCGGCAGAGCTCCCAGGTATCAGAGCAGGGAAGCTGGCTGCAGAGGCGGAGCCCAGGCGCGGGCTCTCAGCTCGGGGTGGCCATAAACCGTGATCCGCGGCACAGTCGGGCCCCTGCTCCTCCAGCAGGGACCCAACAAGCGGCAGATCCGGGGAGACTCACCTTCATCCCCCGGGAGGAGCCGCGCGGGAGTGCACTGCAGGGATCGGCTGGGTTTGGAGACTCCACCCGGGGTCGGGTGCCAGAGAGAGAAACGCGCGGTCACAGGCCGGGTGAGCACGGAGTGCGGCCGGAGACCGGGGAGACGGAAGTGACTGACGGCTTTTCTCTGGGGGCTCACTGAGGAGCGGGCCCCGAGTTCTCGGCTCCTCTGGGGCGGAGATTGGGAGGCCGCCATTTTCACGCTCCGCCTCCAAAGCTGTACGGAAAGCTCGCAGGGAACAAAAGCCCTGGAGAGCAAACCCAAGCAGATTACTTAGCTGGGAGGGGGCGAGGGCGGGGCAATTCCGCCTCCAGCAGAGACATTTGGAAACCACGGCAACAGGCCCCTCCCCAGAAGATCAGCGAGAACAGCCAGCCAAGACCAAGTTTACTGATCAATGAGAACGGCAGAACTCCAGGGCTAGGGGAATACTGCACATAGAACTCATGGCTTTTTTACCATGATTCTTTAGTCTCTCAAAGTTAATTTTTTTTAACTGTCTTTTTTTCTTTTTGAATTTTTCTTTTTCCCTTTTTCAAACAACATCTTATCAATCCCCTTTTTTTAAAAAAACATTTTTATTTTTCATTTTTAGAGTCATATTCTATCCCTTCATACTGATTACCCGTATTTTTGGCTCATATATATAAGTTGTTCTCTCTTTAAAATTTTGAGATAGTTTCTTCTAACAGATTAAAATATACCCTAAATCTCTAGTATATGGTGTTTTCTATTCCCCTGCCTGATCACATCCTCTCCCTTTTTTTTTCTTTTTTTTTTAAATCCTCTTCTTTCTTTTTTCAAACAACTTCTTATCAATTCCTTTTATAAAATTTTTTATACTTTCCATCTTTACAGTCATATTCCATCCCTTCATCATATCAACCCTTATTTTTGTACATATATAAGTTTTTCTTTCTTTAAAATTTTGGGAGGCACTTTCTTCTAAAAGACCAAAATACACCCCAAATCTAGTGTGTGGCACGGATCTATATACGAGCCTGATCATATTTGATCACATTCTGTTCTTTTTGTTGTTGTTGTTGTTTTGTCTTGTTTGTTTTTGTTTTTATCTTTATCTTTATCTTTTTCTTATTTTTCATTCTCTTTTTTCTCTCTTTCCCTTTCTTATCCCACTGCTTCAGGTCTTTTCTGATTTGTTTAGAGTATATTTTCTGGGGACGTTGTTACTCTGCTAGCATTTTGTTCTCTCATTAATCTATTCTCCTCTACACAAAATGACAAGATGGAAAAAAATCACCTCAACAAAAAGAACAAGAGGTAGTACCGACTGCCAGGGACCTACTCAATACAGACATTAGTACGATGTCAGATCTAGAGTTCAGAATCATCACTTTAAAGATACTAGCTGGGCTTGAAAGAAATATGGAAGTTATTAGAGAAACCCTTTCTGGAGAAGTAAAAGAACTAAAATCCAACCAAGTAGAAATCAAAAAGGCTATTAATGAGGTGCAATCAAAAATGGGGGCACTAACTGCTAGAATAAATGAGGCAGAAGAGAGAATCAGTAATATAGAAGATGAAATGATGGAAAATAAAGAAGCTGAGAAAAAGAGAGATAAACAACTACTGGATCACGAGGGCAGAATTCGAGAGATAAGCGATACCATAAGACGAAACAACATTAGAATAATTGGGATCCCAGAAGAAGAAGAAAGAGAGAGAGGGGCAGAAGGTATAATGGAGCAAATTATAGCAGAGAACTTCCCTAATTTGGGGAAGGAAACAGGCATCAAAATCCAGGAAGCACAGAGAACCCATCTCAAAATCAATAAAAATAGGTCAACACCCTGACATCTAATAGTAAAACTTACAAGTCTCACAACAAAGAGAAAATCCTGAAAGCAGCTCGGGAGAAGAGATATGTAACCTACAAGGGTAGAAACATTAGATTGGCAACAGACCTATCCACAGAGACCTGGCAGGCCAGAAAGGACTGGCAGGATATATTCAGAGCACTAAATGAGAAAAATATGCAGCCAAGAATACTCTATCCAGCTAGGCTGTCATTGAAAATTGAAGGAGAGATAAAAAGCTTCCAGGACAAACAAAAACTAAAGGAATTTGCAAACACAAAACCAGCCCTACAGGAAATCTTGAAAGGGGTCCTCTAAGCAAAGAGAGAACCTAAAAGCAACATAGACCAGAAAGGAACACAGACAATATACGGTAACAGTCACCTTCCAGGCAATACAATGGCACTAAATTCCTATCTTTCAATAGTTACCCTGAATGTAAATGGGCTCAATGCCCCAATCAAAAGACACAGGCTAACAGACTGGATTAAAAAACAAGACCCATCGATATGCTGTCTGCAAGAGACTCATTTTAGACCCAAAGACACCCCCAGATTGAAAGTGAGGGGGTGGAAAACCATTTACCATGCTAATGGACACCAAAAGAAAGCTGGGGTGGCAATCCTTATATCAGACAAATTAGATTTTAAACCAAAGACCGTAATAAGAGATGAGGAAGGACATTATATCCTACTTAAAGGATCTATCTAACGAGAAGATCTAACAATTGTAAATATCTATGCCCCTAACATGGGAGCAGCCAATTATATAAGGCAATTAATAACAAAAGCAAAGAAACACATCGACAACAATACAATAATAGGGGGGGACTTTAACACCCCCCTCACTGAAATGGACAGATCGTCTAAGCAAAAGATCAACAAGGAAATAAAGACTTTAAATGACACACTGGACCAAATGGACTTCACAGACATATTCAGAACATTCCACCCCAAAGCAATGGAATACACATTCTTCTCTAGTGCCCATGGAACATTCTCCAGAATAGATCACATCCTAGGTCATAAATCAGGTCTCAACCGGTACCAAAAGATTGGGATCATTCCCTGCCTATTTTCAGACCACAATGCTTTGAAACTAGAAATCAATCACAAGAGGAAAGTCGGAAAGAACTCAAATACATGGAGGCTAAAGAGCATCCTACTGAAGAATGAATGGGTCAACCAGGAAATTAAAGAAGAATTAAAAAAATACATGAAAACCAATGAAAATGAAAACACAACTATTCAAAATCTTTGGGATGCAGCAAAGGCAGTCCTAAGAGGAAAGTATATAGCAATACAAGCCTTTCTCAAGAAACAAGAAAGGTCTCAAGTACACAACCTAACCCTACACCTAAAGGAGCTGGAGAAAGAACAGCAAATAAAGCCTAAACCCAGCAGGAGAAGAGAAATCATAAAGATCAGAGCAGAAATCAATGAAATAGAAACTAAAAGAACAGTAGAACAGATCAACGAAACTAGGAGCTGGTTCTTTGAAAGAATTAACAAGATTGATAAACCCCTGGCCAGACTTATCAAAAAGAAAGAGACAGGACCCAAATAAACAAAATCATGAATGAAAGAGGAGAGATCACAACCAACACCAAAGAAATACAAACAATTATAAGAACATATTATGAGCAACTCTATGCCAGCAAATTAGATAACCTGGAAGAAATGGAGGCATTCCTAGAGATGTATCAACTACCAAAACTGAACCAGAATGAAATAGAAAACCTGAACAGACCTATAACCACTAAGGAAATTGAAGCAGTCATCAAAAATCTCCCAAAAAACAAAAGCCCAGGGCCAGATGGCTTCCCAGGGGAATTCTACCAAACATTTCAAGGAGAATTAATACCTATTCTTCTGAAACTGTTCCAAAAAATAGAAATGGAAGGAAAACTTCCAAACTCGTTTTATGAGGCCAGCATTACCTTGATCCCAAAACCAGACAAAGACCCCATCAAAAAGGAGAATTACAGACCAATATCCCTGATGAACATGGATGCAAAAATTCTCACCAAAATACTAGCCAATAGGATCCAACAGTACATTAAAAGGATTATTCACCATGACCAAGTGGGATTTATCCCTGGGCTGCAAGGTTGGTTCAACATCCGCAAATCAATCAATGTGATACAATACATTAACAAAAGAAAGAACAAGAATCATATGATCCTCTCAATAGATGCAGAAAAAGCTTTTGACAAAGTACAGCATCCTTTCTTGATCAAAACTCTTCAGAGTATAGGGATCGAGGGTACATACCTCAATATCATAAAAGCCATCTATGAAAAACCTACAGCGAATATCATTCTCAATGAGGAAAAACGGAGAGCTTTCCCCCTAAGGTCAGGAACGCGGCAGGGATGTCCACTATCACCACTGCTATTCAACATAGTATTGGAAGTCCTAGCCACAGCAATCAGACAACAAAAAGAAATCAAAGGCATCCAAATTGGCAAAGAAGAAGTCAAACTCTCACTCTTTGCAGATGATATGATACTTTATGTGGAAAACCCAAAAGACTCCACCCCAAAACTGCTAGAACTCATACAGGAATTCAGTAAAGTGGCAGGATATAAAATCAATGCACAGAAGTCAGTGGCATTCCTATACACCAACAACAAGACAGAAGAAAGAGAAATTAAGGAGTCAATCCCATTTACAATTGCACCCAAAACCATAAGATACCTAGGAATAAATCTAACCAAAGAGACAAAGGATCTGTACTCAGAAAACTATAAAATACTCATGAAAGAAATTGAGGAAGACACAAAGAAATGGAAAAACGTTCCATGCTCATGGATTGGAAGAACAAATATTGTGAAGATGTCAATGCTACCTAGAGCAATCTACACATTCAATGCAATCCCCATCAAAATACCATCCACTTTTTTCAAAGAAATGGAACAAATCATCCTAAAATTTGTATGGAACCAGAAAAGACCCCGCATAGCCAGAGGAATGTTGAAAAAGAAAAGCAAAGCTGGCGGCATCACAATTCTGGACTTCCAGCTCTATTACAAAGCTGTCATCATCAAGACAGCATGGTACTGGCACAAAAACAGACACATAGATCAATGGAACAGAGTAAAGAGCCCAGAAATGGACCCTCAACTCTATGGTCAACTCATCTTTGACAAAGCAGGAAAGAATGTCCAATGGAACAAAGACAGTCTCTTCAACAAATGGTGTTGGGAAAATTGGACAGCCACATGCAGAAGAATGAAACTGGACCATTTCCTTACACCACACACAAAAATAGACTCCAAATGGTTGAAAGACCTCAATGTGAGACAGGAGTCCATCAAAATCCTAAAGGAGAACACAGGCGCCAACCTCTTTGACCTCAGCCGCAGCAACTTCTTCCTAGAAACATCGCCAAAGGCAAGGGAAACAAGGGCAAAAATGAACTACTGGGACTTCATCAAGATAAAAAGCTTTTGCAAAGCAAAGGAAACAGTCCACAAAACCAAAAGACAACCGACAGAATGGGAGAAGATATTTGCAAATGACATATCAGATAAAGGGCTAGTATCCAAAATCTATAAAGAACTCATCAAACTCAACACCCAAAGAACAAAGAATCCGATCAAGAAATGGGCAGAAGACATGAACAGACATTTTTCCAAAGAAGACATCCAAATGGCCAACAGACACATGAAAAAGTGCTCAATATCGCTCAGCATCAGGGAAATCCAAATCAAAACCTCAATGAGATACCACCTCACACCAGTCAGAATGGCTAAAATTAACAAGTCAGGAAACGACAGATGTTGGCGGGGATGCGGAGAAAGGGGAACCCTCCTCCATTGTTGGTGGGAATGCAAGCTGGTGCAGCCACTCTGGAAAACTGTATGGAGGCTCCTCAAAAAGTTGAAAATAGAGCTACCATATGATCCAGCAATTGCACTACTGGGTATTTACCCCAAAGATACAAAAGTAGGGATCCGAAAGGGTACGTGCACCCCGATGTTTATAGCAGCAATGTCCACAATAGCCAAACTGTGGAAAGAGCCAAGATGTCCATCGACAGATGAATGGATAAAGAAGAAGTGGTATATATATACAATGGAATATTATGCAGCCATCAAAAGGAATGAGATCTTGCCATTTGCAACGACATGGATGGAACTGGAGGGTATTATGTTGAGTGAAATAAGTCAAATAGAGAAAGACATGTATCATATGACATCACTGATATGAGGAATTCTTAACCTCAGGAAACAAACTGAGGGTTGCTGGAGTGTGGGGTGGGGTGGGAGGGATGGGGTGACTGGGTGATAGACACTGGGGAGGGTATGTGCTCTGGTAAGCGCTGTAAATTGTGCAAGACTGTTGAATCTCAGATCTGTACCTCTGAAACAAATAATGCAATATATGTTAAGAAAAAAAAGAAGAAGAAGAAGGTAGCGGGAGGGGAAGAATGAAGCGGGGGAAATCGGAGGGGTAGACGAACCATGAGAGACGATGGACTCTGAAAAACAAACAGGGTTCTAGAGGGGAGGGGTGTGGGAGGATGGGTTAGCCTGGTGGTGGGTATTGAGGAGGGCACATTCTGCATGGAGCAGTGGGTGTTATGCACTAAAAATGAATCATGGAACACTTCATCTAAAACTAATGATGTAATGTATGGGGATTAACATAAGAATAAAAAAAATAATTAATTAAAAAATAAAGAACTAGAGGGCATTATGCTAAGTGAAATAAGTCAATCAGAGAGAAGGACAATTATCATATGATCTCACTGATATGTGGAATTTAAGAAACAAGGCAGAGGATCATAGGGGAAGGGAGGGAAAATAAAACAAGATGAAACCAGAGAGGGAGACAAACCATAAGAGACTCTTAATCATAGAAAACAAACTGAGGGTTGCTGAAGGGGAGGGGGGTGGAGGGATGGGGTAACTGGGTGATGGACATTGGGGAGGACATGTGATATAATGAGCACTGGGTATTATATAAGACTAATGAATCACAGACCTGTACCTCTGAAACCAATAATACATTATATGTTAATAAAAAAAAAAGAAATGAGTGAGGGTATATATGTGTATATATATATATATATAGAGAGAGAGAGAGAGAGAGAGAGAGAGAATATGGGACATCATAAGTACCCAACAAATGGTGATTTTTTTTAAATGAAAGAAACTTTCACATTCTGTCATATATTTCTGTATTATTTGATGTTGTAATGAATATGTATTATGATAACAATCAGAAAAGAAGGGGGGGGAAGCCAAAATACATACAGGCAAATTAATCCTCAATAAAGTTGATTTTTAAAAAATAAGGAAATATGTAGGTGAACTGCTGATCCCAAAAACAAGGACAGAATTAGAAATATCCAAAGCCATATTCTTTCTCCTGGAGGTCACACTATGGATTCAAGCTCCCACCCAATCAGGACCATTACTTGAAGTGGAGCACAGTGGGTGCTGGAACCCTGGCCTGGGTGCCCGCCACACAGAGAAGGGAAATCTCAGGCCTACTTCTGAAGGGTCAAAACATGAGTTCTATGGGAAGTCAAGCTGCATGGAGTCCTTTCACACAGGAACCACCTTGGATAAGAAATGTTCTCTTTCCTGATACCCATAGAACTGGGCATAGGGGATGCCTGTGCCTCAGAAAGAGGAATGAACTTCAGAAAATAGCCCTTCATCTCAACCAGTACAGATTGGCCCATGTGAGTCATTCGGACCTTTAGACATTTTGTCCAGGCCACTGCATTTGAGTTTTCCAAATATTCTGTGTTCTCTAGTGGAAAGATCAGGGCTTGGGTTCAGACAGATCGGGCTTACTATCCTCTTTCTATCACTTATTAAGATGTGGTCAACTGTAGTTTCCTTAACTATCTGCTTCTATGTGTTTCACCATAAAAACAGGGAGAATACTACTTGCCTTGCAAACATCTTGTAATAAATAAATGATCTTTCAGTCTGTGAAATCTCCTAATCTAATGTCACTTAAATAGTAAATGCTTAATAAATGGTAGCTATTACTGCTTTCTGGATTATTATTATTTAATAAGTCAAGTAAATTGAAAATGTGCCCAATCTTTTCTTAAGTTTATGTGGACTGAGTCAGAGAGAATGGTATTATGAAAAAAATACTAAATGTGGTTATTTCATGGCCCCAGAATAATAACCACTGACTATTAAGAACTGCTGGCCCAACTTGTTTAGACTTCTTCATACAAATCTTATTCATATTTCTTTTTACACAAGGGCCAATTATTAAATAAGTAGTGGCTCCCAAACAGTTTTTGTGCATTTTATACTCTCGAAAGTTTGACAAATATAAATAAATAAATAATGCACATACACTTACAGACAGATATAGAGCAAAAGTAAAATCTTGACAATTGGTAAATATAGATGAAGTGTATATGGATGTTTGCATTGATATTCTTTCAATTTTTCTGGACACTAAAATTTTTTTTAAATAAAAAGTTAGGGAAAACTTTACTGAAACATTCAATTAAAATTAATTGAGAAATGTAAAATTCCATATTGAAAGGATATACCAAATGTTGGAAAAATTTGCCCAGAATGGCCAAACCAAGACATACTCTAGTAGTTCTATCAAACTTTTAACAAAAATAAAAGAAAACATCTTTTGGATATTCAAATAAAAAGACCCTGATGGAGGAAAGAAAATCAAATTTTCATGTATTTTTGTCAGTAATGTGACATGCCAGAAAATAATAGAGTAACAGTTTACATACTTAAGAAAATAAAATACAAGCCAAAGATTTTATATCCGGCCAAACTGACCTCAATAGTAGAGGACATAGGGTCCTGCCCCTGGCTAGCTCAGTCGGTAGAGCATGCAACTCTTGATCTCAGGTTGTAAGTTCAAGCCCTGTGTAGAGCTTACCTTAAAAAAAAAAAATAGAGGACATAGAAATTTTAACTTTTTATTTTGAAATCATTTTACAGTTACAGAACAGTTGCAAAAAAAAAATAGTAAAAGAGTTCCTGTATATTGTTCACCCAGGTTGCTCTAAGAGAATATGACTGTGTCCTTACAAGAAGAGGAAGAGACACCAGAGATTCTCATGGACAGAGAAAAGGCCATGTGAGGACATAGCAGGAAGCAGCCATGTGCAAGCCTATGAGAGAGGTCTCTGGAGAAACCAATCCTGTCAGTACCTTAATCTTGAACTTCCAGCCTCCAGATCTCTGAGAAAATAAGGTTCTATTGTTTGAGCCATCGTCTGGTATTCTGTTATGGCAGTCCAAGCAGATAAATATAAGGATTGACATGGTCTGACCTCCATTTTTCTGATAGCCAGTACTTTCTTTTACTATATATCTGCCAGAATCTGCACCTCTTCCTTCCTAGGCTCTTAGGTTCTTCGTGAAGGGTCCACACATGAACTGACTCTTTGTTGTCTTCTTTCAATCTAGTATTTAAATCTTGCATAAATTCCTTTGGGTTTTTCTGGCATGGAAAGGCATCTTCTCCAGTTTCCGTACTGCTGTATTTTTGCTCTATTTTATATTCAAATAGCCATTTCACTGAGAATCTCCAAATATGGTATTATATACACATACTTCCTTCTCCAGCTCTCCAGGAAATCTGATCAACAGTCTTCTTAAGTGAATATTGGTTAGAGTAACAGATTTGTTAAAGATTCCTTGATGTAGCAAGGTTATGCATTTAATAGTCTTTCTAGTTTATGAAAATCTTCTAACCTACCTGGTAATGAAGCAGCAGACAAACAACATCTGGGCAGATATTTATCTTATTAAGTTAAACATGCACCTGGCCCCTTAATTATCAACTATAATTGACAACTTCATCATTGCAGAGCACTTTTCTGTCCATGCCACAGTGGTGCAAGTAATTAGGTAATAATTAATGATTCTTTAAGTGCATTATTTCCTAAGAGTTCAATTCACACTGTATGTATATTTAAAGAGCAATAACTCTGTTTGTTTTGTCTATAGACAAATGTTAGAATAAATGAAAATTGCCATGCTTATCATGGGTAACTCAAAGTATCACCTATAATCATTCCTAACCTTTTTTCTACTCCATAGAGTGCTTATTTTATTTTCATTCAGCCTTACCAAATAACCATAAAGTTTTAGAGCTAATTATAGAATCCAAATGAATACACATTCACAAAGATACTCATCCCCATGTTATACATAATAAGGAAACATGTAAATATATAAATACCAACATTGGGGAAAGGATTAGTAAATTTTGGTACATGAACTAAACAAAATATCATGCTAAATTTGAAAATAATTTTGAACATTATAAAAATATGAAAATTTATATTTAAAAATAACATAAAATTATCTAATTATAATTATATAAAATATGTATATTAATAGAAAAATAATGGAAGGTAATAGGTAGTATAATAATGCCACCAAATGAAGATTATTTCATTAGAGTATAGTAAAGTGAATGTTTTCTTCTAAAAAATATTTTATTTCGATTACTGAATAGGTAACACATGCCCATGGTACAATATTCAAAAGATAGAAGGATATGCATTGAAAAGCTAATGTCCATCTGAGACCTGTCTCCCAGTAACCTCATTCCATTCCCTAGGAGTAACTTTTTCTATTTTTTTTTTTTTAAGATTTTATTTAGTTGAGAGAGAGAGTGAGAGAGAGAGAGAGCACAAGACGGGGGAGTGGGAGAGGGAGAAGCAGACTCCCTGCCGATCAGGGAGCCCGATGCGGGACTCGATCCCGGGACTCCAGGATCATGACCTGAGCCGAAGGCAGTTGCTTAACCGACTGAGCCACCCAGGCGCCCCCTAGGAGTAACTTTTTCTAGAAAGTAGTAAATTTTACTAGTTTTTGTATATTATTCCAAAGACAATTTATTCACTTATAAAAAATGCATAAACATTTTTTCCACACAGAGAGTAGCAGTAACAGAACACACATTTTTCCACATCTCACTTTCTCACTCAACACCTCTTGGAATAGTTCCATATCATTACATAGAAAGCTACCTAATTATTTTTAATGGTTATATTTCATTATATGAATTTATCATAATTTATTTGACCATCTTGTATTCATGTACATTCAGGTACATGCCAATCTTTTACTATTTGAAATAATGTTCCAGACAATAGCCAGAGTGATACATTTTAAAATGAAAATGAGATCAGACTTCCAATTTGAAGGTAGCATTATAAAGCTAGAATTTTTCCTTCATTTCCCTGGAAGTCTTTGTAAAGTAAAAAGAAGAATGAGAAACATAAACATAGAAACCATAAACATTTTCTTTGCAGTGAGGAAAAAGAAAAATCCCATACATGTTTATCCAGTTCAAAGAAAGGAAATAAAAGTTAAATGTACTTATATACCAAACCCTGCATCATAAGAAAAATTTCATCTAGCTTCACACAGAACCCTTACCATTCTTCTACCTCTTATAAAAGCTCCTCTGGGAAAACTGTACATACTTTAAAGATAAGTGATCAGAGATGAATGCTGCCAGTAATGACAGAGTAGCTGGTTTCAGACCAACTGTCCCACTAAAATCACCTAGAAATGCTCAGGAATATGTTTTTAAAAATATGTATTTGAAGACATTGGAGAACTACAAAGGCAGTGAGGACTTGAAGAAACAAGATCCTGGAGAGAAGGAATTTACAAAGAGGTGAGCTAGGCATTAATTTCAAACTACTTTTTTGATCAAGGAATTTGATGATTCACAAGTGGTTATGAAGAGACAGAGAAGTTGAGCAAGGATTTCCTGCCTTCTTACAAGTCTTAAGGGAAATAATTGGAGGAAGAGCCCTAGTAAACACCCGATGATTTCCTTTGAGAGACCTAAACGACCTACATGGCAAGAATGGGGATGAACCAGAAATAAAACAACCCTTACAAAGACTGAAGCCCAGCTTCAAATTAACTCAATATCTGATTGGATTAAAATGATGGTATCCTACTCTAATTTCCTACCAGAGGTGAAAAAAACCCTCTCTAGGCCTAGATAACACCATCCAGAGCATCTCCAAAGTGTTTTGTGTTCAATAAAGGAATTTAAATTATTATCAAAAATAATTGATACATCAGGAAATAAAACCAGATGGTTTCTATCATGAGAAAAAAAGAAAGAAACAGGGCACCTGGGTAGCTCAGTTGTTAAGCATCTGCCTTTGGCTCAGTTCATGATTCCAGGGTCCTGGGATTGAGTCCTGCATCAGGCTCCCCCCTTGGTGGGGAGTCTGCTTCTCCCTCTACCCCTCCCCCCGCTCATGTGCTCTCTCTCTCTCTCTCTCTTGCAAAAATAAATAAATAAAATCTTTTTAAAAATTTTAAAAAGGAAAGAAAGAAAGAAACAGATAACAGCCCCAGAGCCACAGGTGATTCAACATTGGTTTTATCAGATATGGTCTTTAAAATAAGTGATTATTGTTGTTCAAGAAATTAGATGACAAGATGGTAGATTTCATTAGAGAATATAAACTACACAAGAGAAAATTAGAATTTAAAATGCAAAACTGAAATTAAAAACTCCACTGATAATGTCTAACAACAATATATGCATATATATTATGTAAATATATATAGAGAGAGCTCTAGATCTATATCTAAAATAGATGGAGATAGAGATGGGGAGGGAGAGAAAAATTAGTTAACTGGCAGTAGATAAGAAGGAAATATCAAAAGTGAAACCTGAAAAAGAAGGAAGGATGGAGTAAGAGACATGTAAGGCATGGCAAAAATATGTAGGATTGTAGTCCTGGAGGGAATGTAGAGAACAAATGGGACTGAAGCAATATGTAAAGTAATATCAGATAGAAATTCTCTACAACAGATGAAAGACATCAAGTCACAGGTTTGAGAAATATTATGAATCCCAAGCAGGAAAATACAAAGAAAAAACACACCTAGATTTATCACAGTAAAACTGCTGAAAAAAAAATGTGTTAAAAGTAACTAGAGGAAAAAGAAGACATTTCCTTCAAAGAAACAAAATAAGAATGACAGCTTACTTCTTAATTTCCATAATGGAATACAGAAGACAATGGAATGACATCTTCAAGTACCGAAAGAAAATAACTGCTGAACTTAAATTCTTCCCCAGAAAAAACATCCTTAAAAAAATAAGACAGTTCAAACAATGGAAAACAGAAAATTCATCAGTGGATCTACAATAAACAGAATGCCAAAGACATAAGGAAAATAATCCCAGATTAATCATGGTAATGCAGAAAAAGATAAAGAACAAAAAAAAAAGAAAGGTCCATATGATATTGAATCTAAATATTGATTGTATAAAAATAGTAATTGTTTATAGAGATTGATAGGTATGTAAAATTAAAATATGTAATTCTAGGGTTTTTGCATTAACAAAAGAGTGGTAAAAGTACTAATTTATGTTGCATTTTAATAAGTTAGGATTTGCAGACAACATGATTGTGTGCAGAAAATTTTTTTAAATACAGATAATGTATAATGCTTTATAAATAAATTTAACAAGGTTATTTTATGCAAAAATTAACTGTATTTCTTTAGGCAGCAAAAGATGGAAAATAAAATTTTTAAATATAATGCCATTTTCAAAAATATCAAAAAGTTAATCACAGAAATAATTTTTTAGAAGATGTTATCTCTTCACAAAAAACTATAAAACATTACTGAAAAATATTTTTTAAAAAACAAATGGATGAACATTAGCATGTTCATTGACTGGGTGGCTTGATAGGAATTTCAGTCAAAAAAATCCTAGCCCCAGTTTTTGACAAGCTGATTCTAGAACTTATAAAGAAAAGTAAAAGGGGGGAAAGAAGCCAAGACAATCCTGGAAAAATAAAAAGAATTATCAAAAGACACTAGCAGATATCAAGATACATAATAAAATCACTATAAAGTAAAATCAGAGTAATGTAATAACAGCACAAAGAGAGACAAATGGAATGAAACACAAAGTCCAGACACATAAATATGAACACTTGATTTATGATGGTTGGTGACTGCAGTAGGCTGAAAAATGCACCCCCCCCCCAATATCAAGTCTTAATCCCTAAGAACCTGTGAACGTTACTTTTCATGGTAAAGTTTTTGCAGATGTGATTAAGAACACTGAAATGAGGAGATGATCCTGGATCATCGAGATGGGCCCTAAGAACCATCACGGTGTCCTTATAAGAGACAGGCAAAGGGCAACTACACACACACACACACACACACACACACACACACAGAAGGTCATGTGAAGATGGAGGCAAAGATTGCCGTGATAGGCCCACAAACAGGAATACTGGAGCAAGGAATGCATTCTCCCTTAGAGCCTCTAGAGGGAGTGCCACCCTGCCAACACCTAGATCTCAGCCCAGCGATACTGATTTTGAATTTCTGGCCTCCAGAACTGTGAGAGAATAAATTTCTCTCTTGGTGCCTGAACTCACCAAGTTTGTGGGAATTTATTACAGTAGCCATAGGAAATGAATATGGTGGTACCATGGAACATCAGGGAAAGGATGGTCTTGTCAAAAATGGTGCCAGGTCAACTGAATAGCCATATGGGGAAAAAGAGAATGTAGCCCTTGACTTCACATTATACACAAGCATAAACTTGAGACAAATCAAAAACTTAAATGTAAATGATTTTTAAAAGAACATCAAAAAAATAACATAGGGAAACATATTTATGAACTTCAGATAGACTATGATTTCTTAACTAGAACCTCAATAGAACTAACCATAGGAGAAAAGACTGGTAAGTTGGGCTACATTGACATTAAAGACTTCTATTCATGAAAAGATTACATCATGAGAATGAAATTGGAAGTCACATAGTGGAAGAAGATATTATCAAATATCTATATAACTCTCAAGAGATTTGTATACAGAAAATATTTTTAAAACACTTCCAAATCAATACAAAAAAGACTGCCAACTCAATAGAAAAATAGACAAGAGATTTGAGAAGGCACTTGATAAAAGAGAATATCCAGTAATGTCTTAGTAAACCTATAAGATGCTCAATATCATTATTTAACAGAGAAATAACTATTAAAACCATAATGAAATATACGGTTACATATCCACAAGAATAACTAAAATTTAAGAGATTGATAGTACCCACTGTTGGTGATGAAACAAAGCAATTTTAAATTTCATATACTGCTGGGGAAGTATAAAGTTATACAGTAAGGATCTCTGGAAAAGCATTTGGCAGCATCTCCTAAAGCTTAACATACACATACATACCTTATGACCAACAGTCTGGGCACTGTGGTCCAGCCATGTTGACACATTAAATTAGTCATCACACTTCCTAACTGTAAAAAATCCTAACATTTTTAGACTAAATATGTATTAGTTGTCGAATATTATTTGCATTAATCTGTTACTGAATTCTGTTTACTACTTTGTATCCCAATATTCAAAATAAAGATCGGTATATAATTTTCACTTTTATCTTTGACAGGCTTGATATTAAAACTTTTCACATCATAAAATAAATGTGGAAGACTTTCTCATTTCCTATTCTATGCTCTAGAAATTTAAACAACATTGGAGTTGCAAGTTCATCAAAGATACGGTCGACTATTTCCATGAACTCATCTGGGTCTGCAGCCTTTGTGGGAACTGACAGTACCTCTTTGGGAAATTTCTCTATTTCTTCTATTGTACTTGGGCTATGTATTTTTTAACTCCTTCTAGGATTGGTTTTGTTCCTTCATATTTTCCTAGAATATCAACCAATTTCATATAACTGCTCAAATGTAGTTCCATAATATTGAGCAAAAATAGCGTTTTTCTGATTCTTTTCATTTCCCCTGGTTTTGCAATTAGTTCTACCTTATCTTTTCTAATATGTGATTTTACATTTTCCTTTTTTAAAAATTAGATTATGTAACAGTTTATCTATTTCTCTAATTTTTCAAATAACAAACCCATGTGTTTAGTTAGTTTCCAAAGATTTTTGTTTTCCAATTTATTAATTTCTGCTTTTAATTTTTTTCTGCTTTTCTTGGGTCTTATTGTTTCCTAACTTTTGAAACAATGTTTAATTCATTTGTTTTCATCATTTATTTTTTGTGACCATGAATTTTTTTCAGAAATTTTTTTAATTAATTAATTTTTTTTAATGTAGTGTTCCATGATTCATTGTTTGTGTATAACACCCAGTGCTCCATGCAATACGTGCCCTCCTTAATACCCATCACCGGGCTAACCCATCCCCCCACCCCCTCCCCTCTAAAACCCCTCAAATTCTTTTAAAATATTATTGGATTATAGTGTTTAAAAATAAATACACATATGCAAAGTTATCCAAGAAAGGACATGAAACCCATGTTCTATTTTCAAGGCTACTGGAAATATACAAAAAGGTGGATGATTACTGACTTCCCATTATTCTTTGGAAATACGGCTAAATCATATATGACAATATAGCTTATGGTTTAGAACCTGAGCTGTGTCTTGCAGCTCTGGGTGAAAACCATGAACTTAACTACCAACCTGCTACGTGATATTTGGGAGGTGATTTATCCTCTCACGGCTTCTGTGTCCGCATCTGAAAAAAAGCAAGGATTTAAAAACAAAATTTAAAAGGTCCCTACTGTATAAGGGTGTTGGGAGGATGAAAGGTAAAAGTCTTTATGAAACTTAGAACAGTGCTTTAATATGTGAATTCAATTAATCTGTTTGTTTAGTGAAATAAATGAATATGATTACTTCCAGTTTACTTCAGAAGGATCATGGCGTACCAATATTTATTCTACAGAGGTCTGGACAAGGATGCCTGGTTGACACCAGCGACTGAAACTGTGCCTTTTCATTCACTCTTTCCCAGGCTCCAGTGGCTCTCAATGACCCTTAGAATCAAGGGTGTGTTTCCAGTGGCTATAGGTCCTCTCTGTTGGCCTGAGGACAGAGTCTACGCTCCTGAGTGCAACTCCGCACGCGGGTCACTAGCCACACTTGCCCACCACACCTTCCCACCATAACAAAACTCATCTAGTTCCTCCAAAAAAGCCATGTTCCATCACCCCTGCGCTGCTTCTTGTCCCAGAGTTTCTCAACCCAGCACTACTGACATTTTGGGGGCTGAATAATTCCTTGTTGTGGGGCTGGTCCTGTGTGTTGTCAGATGTTTAGCAGCATTCCTGGGCTCTACCCACTGGATGCCCACCTGCCCCTGGTTGTAACAACCAAAAACGTCTACAGACACTGCCAAAAGTCCCCTGTGGGGCAAAATCTAGGGCCGCCTGGTTAGGAGCTCCCTTCTCTATGGAGAACGCTTTTACCCCCATTTACCTGGCTAACTTCAACTCACCCTTAAGATTTCTGGTTAAATGTCGCTGCTGTGTCCCCAGGGTCGACCCCACTGCTACATTCCAGCACACAGGTGATCAAGCCAACAGCAACAGTGTTCGGTGCACACGGACGAGAACGGAAGGACTGCCCAGGTGGCCGTGAAGTGTGGCCGCATTAACCGGTAGCAGGTTGGATGGGAGGGGGAAGGTTAGATAGGACACTGGACGGCTTTTCGGGGAAATGACTGGGTTACAAGGCTGTAATGAAGGAGGAGGGGGCTACAAAAAGAAGAGTAGATTGGGGTGCCACAGGGTGGAGGGAAGGAAGCAATGGGTTCAGACTTTGAAATGGTAGGCTGAGGTGCCTGTGGGGCAGCCCATGGGGACGCTCGAGAGAGGAGAAGAGGAAGCAGTTGCCCTACCTTCTTCCTTGCCCGGAGTAAAAGCCGTGC
This sequence comes from Mirounga angustirostris, assembly GCF_029215605.1. Classification (NCBI taxonomy): domain Eukaryota; kingdom Metazoa; phylum Chordata; class Mammalia; order Carnivora; family Phocidae; genus Mirounga; species Mirounga angustirostris. The sequence goes on from NW_026991720.1 coordinate 45,002,124, forward strand.
CTTCAGGGAGGCCATCCAAAGTTCTGGTGGTACCCGCAAACTCCCTCTCCCGCCCCACTCACCGCCATTCCACACCAGACACGCACGCACGCATGCACGCGCACACACACTTGTTCCCTCTGCTTCGACATCACGCGTGCAAAAGCTGCTGCCGGAAGAAAGAAATTTTTAAATGGGGTGGGGAGAAGGGGAGAAGACGGAGAGAGAAGTGGGAGACTGAGCTGCACAGTGGCGGAGCAGAGAAGCCACCTTCAGACCTTGCCTTCTCAGCTAGGACCTGTGGAGCTCCTAAGGCAAGCACCGTAATCCGAACAGCTGGCGCCATCTAGTGGCTGACCCTTATAACGAGTGGCACTATGATCTGCTCTGAGGACCCGAGCCGGCACGGGCAGAGGGGAGGAGAGAGGGAGTTGGGAAAGCAAGGGAAGGAGAGAGGTAATGATCGAAAAGGTAGATACAAGCTGTTCTCCTGGGACCCAGGAATCATAAATCCAGCTCGGAACAGGGCACCATTGGCGGTCCTCCATCCGCAGCAGCCCCTCTCCTGGGAGGCTGGCTTCTCAGAGCCACATCATTCCCCTACAATCCTCTCCAGATCCCTGGCCCCTTTTCTTTGCCTGACCAGAAGATCCTCACGTCTGGTTGATGTCATCCCTTGCGGACGCTTTCCTCCTAATTATTAGCAGTCTTTATTACTAGTGCCTGGATATAGTATTTCTTATTTGGAAATCCAACAAGCTTTTAATTAGAGAAGCAACAGGAAGAGATATTAAGCTGTATTAATTCATCTGAAAACCCAGCACAGTTAAAAGAAAGACAATCTCATAGATAACAGCACTATAGAAAATTACAAGGAACAGCTTCCAGTAAATAACTAAATGGAAAATCCCAGAGAGAGTCAATTGTTGTTAGTTAATATTTGTAGCAAAGTACAGCACTTAATAATGCGGCTGTTTCTTATCCTTTTGGGAGGCAAGTAACAAGAATTGGGATTTCCACTTTAGATCATAATTCTGGTTCATTTTTAAAGGCCCCAGATTTTGCAGTAATGAATCCAATGAAAGTTTGTCTTGGAAATAATCCCTTCACCATCAGCTCTCAGAAAAAGGGTCTCTAAAAATGCTTTTCTTTCCAAAAAATTTCACAAAATGACCTTAGATCAGGTCATAAGATAGACCCTGAAATAGCTTGCAAAAATAGCCACAATTACTCCCCTCCCTGCATTTACTCCTTTAACCTGGCCTGGATTTGACTTGTTTTTTGTTTTTGTTTTTTTTTCCTAATAAAATGTAGTGGAAAACACTTACCAGTTCTGAGCCTGGAACTCAAGAGGCCTTGCATACTTCAGTGCAGTCTCTTGGAACCCTTCCAGCTGCCAACAGCCCCAAGCAAACCACCCCAAACCTGCCTGGTGGAACATGCAAGAACATTTCTTACTCTAAATTTATTTCTACTCCAATTTATATTGTTGTCTATAATCAGACCAAGTGATTTTTAATGTCTTTTTCTATATGTTGCTCCCCTGTTCAAAATGCTTCAAAATCTTTGTTTCCTATTGCATAAAAAGATCTCTGAAAACAAAAGTAGCAAAATAAATTTTTAAAAATTGAAAAAAAATGATAAATTGGACTTTAGAAATTTTTAAAAAGTCTGTTCTTCTAATGATGCTAAGAAAATGAAAACAAGCCACAGACTAGAAGAAAATATTTGTAAAACACATAAATGGTGAAGAACTTGTATGAAGATTTTTTTCAAAAACCTCTCAGAACTCAATAAGAAGGAAACAAATAACCCAATTGTTTCTGAAAAATGAGTTATATGAGCAGACATTTAACCAAAGGAATGATATGAGTGGCAAAAAAACACATGAAAAAACATTCATCAGCATAATTCATTAAGAGAATACAGATTAAAACTGCAAGGGATTGAACTACCGGCCTATTAGAAAGGCTTTTTTTTAAAAAAAACTATCAATATCAGGTGCTGGTGAGGATGCAGAGCAATCGGAACTCTCATCTGTTCTTGCTGGCTATGCAAAATGGCACAGAGCCTTTGGAAAACAGTTTAACGATTTCTTACAAAGGGTAGGGAGAATTATGACCTAGCCTTCAGCAAATTTGCACCTTAAAATTGTACACAAACTTTTAAAATAGCTAATCACAAAAGCTAAAGTGAAATATAAAAAAAAAATGCTGAAGACAGATTAAGTATAGACTCTATGATAGTACTTACTTACATAAAATAAGTACAGCTTAAGTTGGATGAAGTTAAGAAAAACTAAACTTCCACTATTTACATTTAGTAGTAGTAGTAGTAGTTAAGCCTGAACTTACAGATCCTCCCAAATATGTCTGATCAAATGTATTCAAAGCTAGTTACAGCAATATTTCTCTTTTCTTTTTTTTTTTAAGATTTTATTTATTTATTTGAGAGAGAGAATGAGAGAGACAGAGAGCACATGAGAGGGGGGAGGGTCAGAGGGAGAAGCAGACTCCCTGCCGAGCAGGGAGCCCGATGTGGGACTCGATCCAGGGACTCCAGGATCATGACCTGAGCCGAAGGCAGTCGCTTAACCGACTGAGCCACCCAGGCGCCCAATATTTCTCTTTTCTAGTGGTGTTTCAGTTTTTAACTTTTTAAAAAGATAGTTTTATTGAGATGCAATCCACATACCAAGCAATTCACCTATTTAAAGTGTACCGTTCAATGGTTTTTTTTTAGTGTATTCACAGATATCTGCAACTACCACCACAGTTTTATAACATTTTCATCATTTCAAACAAACAAACAATAACCTCCAAGTGTTTTCACTATCATCCCTCTGTGTTCACAATCCTTCCCCAGCCCTAAGTAAGCATAATCTCCTTTATGTCTCCATCGATTTCCCTGTTTCGGCTATTTCATATGAATGGAGCCAGGTAATCTGGGGCCTTTTGTGATTGGCTTCTTTCAGTTAGCATGATGTTTTCAAGGTCCATCCACGTTGTAGCATGTATCAGTACGTCATTACTTTATAAGGCCAAATAAGATCCCAATGTATGGCTATACCACATTTTTTTACCTATTCAACAGTTGATGGACATCTGGGTGGTTTCCATCTTTTGGCTGTTGTAAATAATGCTGCTAGAAACAATCATGTATATGGCTTTTTTAATCTTTATTCTTTCTCAATATAGAAATTTATAGCTATAAATTCTCCTCTGAGCCTTGCTTTAGCTGCATAATATAAGTTTTTGGTATGTTGTATCTTCATTTTCATTCATCTCGAAGTAGTTTCTGACTTTTTTTATTTCTTCTTTGACCAATAGGTTAGTTAGGAGTATTCTGTCGAATTTCTACAAATTTGTGAGTTTCCCAGTTGTTTCCCTGCTATTGCTTTCTGATTTCATTCCACCATGGCTGGAGAGCACACTCTGTACTATTTCTATCCTTTTACATTTATTGAGGCTTATTTTATGGCCTAGCAGATGGTCTGTCCTGTGCACTTGAAAAGAATGCATATTCTCTTGTGGGGTGGAGGGTTCTATACATGTTAGGTCTAGTTTGGTTTATCATGTTGTTCAAGGCTTCCATTTCCTTATGGATCTTCTGTCTAGTTGATCTGTCCATTATTGAAAGTAGGAGTATTGGGGCTCAGTTGGTTAAGCGACTGCCTTCGGCTCAGGTCATGATCCTGGAGTCCCGGGATCGAGTCCCGCATCGGGCTCCCTGCTCAGCGGGGGGTCTGCTTCTCCCTCTGACCCTCACCCCTCTCATGCTCTCTCTCTCATTCTCTCTCTCAAATAAATAAATAAAATCTTAAAAAAAAAAAAAAGAAAGTAGGAGTATTGACATCTCCAACTAATGCTATTGAACTCTTTCTCTCTGCATTTCAGTCAGTGTTACTTCATGCACTTTAGTGCTCTACTATTAGATACATATCTTCCTGCTTGATGGACCCTCCATCATTATAAAATCTTTATGTCCATGTCGTCTGATATCAACATAGCCACTCCAGCTTTCCTGTGGTAGCTGTTCACATGACGTCCCTTTGCTCATCCTTTTATTTCCCATCTACTTGTCACCTAGAATCTAAAGTGTCTCCTGGAGGCAGAATAGAGCTAGATCATGTTTTTTAATCCAATCTGACAATCTCTGCCTTTTGATGGAATTGTTTATTCAAACTTTTTTATCGTAAGATAAATACGGATATAGAAATGATACAAAAATGTATAAATTATAAAGTAAAAACCCACATTGCCAGCACCCAGAACTTGCCTTGGCTACTTCAGAAGCCCCCCATGTGGCATTCCAATCACAGTCTTGTCCCTGCCCCCAAATTAATGACTATCCTGATTTCTATAGTAATCGTTTCCCTGCCTTCTTTAAAGTTTTATTACACCACTGTATATCCATAGATACTAGAGTTTAGCCTCTCCTGTTTCTTTTTATCTGTTAAGTTTCTTCTTGAAAGCTATATGGTTTGGTTCAAGCTGGCCTATCTGAAATGAGAATGGAAACAGGATTCCGCCTTATTAAGAAGGTCTAGGAAGCCAAGAATCAGAGAATCAAACATCTTGCAGGACCACAAAAGCTAAATGTCTGCCCCGTGTATCCTAAATCCTGTTTGAACAGAGGCAGAAAGCCGAAATATGGCAGGACATAAGATTCAGGCCGTGGAAGAATCAGAGAAATGGGGGACATGAGATTCTCGGTCCCCTCCTGCCCCCTGCTGTGTGTCTGAGATAATGCCTATTGCCATCCAGGAGCACCAGCTGGAAATGGGGTCTGGAGGCTGGAACAGATGGCTTCTACCCTCCCCCACAAAACACAAACATATTTGCTAACCTTCGGAGGCAGAGGGCAGGAAAGTAGCCACCAAGCTGAGACCTAAGATAGAGCGAGAGCCTGTGCCAGGAGAAAGGAACCGTAAGGGCGGGAGCCTGAGTCCGGGGCCACCGTGCATGATTTATGACATTGGAGAGCAGAGCACAGCACTTCCAAGAATCAGATTGTCAATCAGCCTTTTATCAAACCCCAAAACCTGGTAAATGGGGGTCAGGGATTACTAATCCCCAAGACCATCTCCTGGTTCCCAAAACGATGCCCACAGGAAGTAATCCTCCCAGAGCTTGCTCTCCAAGGTAGCTATGGAAGGCAAGGCATGAGGGAAGTCCCTCCAGAGTGAAGCTGAGGGCAGCTGGGGATGGTGAATGGTGGGTCGGGAGAGGAGGTCAGGGAGAGAACCGCGAGAATCTGGGAACACCATCCTTTCCAGAAGAGCTGAGAACATGTGCTGCCTGCAGTGGATCTGGACAGCTATTTTCAGCTGAGCCAGCCCAGCCCAAGTACCACTATCTCCTGAACCTGGTCTGGGCCATTCAACACTGGGAAGGCACTGGAATGGGGTGAAAACCCCCAAGAGCTTCCTGGGAGGTGGGAAAGGACTTACATGATCGACTCTAACAACCAAATGAGGAAAAGTTCCAGATGTTCCAGAAACATCCCTGGCATTTGATGGTGCTGCCCAGGAAGGTATGCCGTACTCAGCCCTCTGGGCAGCAATGTGTTGCCCTGTGTCCCAGTCCTAGCGCCGCCATCAGAGACAGGGCCCTGGAGGATCTGGCCCTAGGAGCAATCCTTCAGCATGTGCTAATAAGAAAAACTCAGCTTAACAGAATCAGCTTTAGAAAATCAACTCAAGAGAGCCAGGAAGCTACTCTTGATATTTCCCAGTTTGGATGGTATTAGATAACCTGAAGAAGTATAGAGCAGCATCCTTCTTCAGAAAGACTGGAGAGCTTTCAAGGAAGGAAATAAACCCACTCTCGAAGTCTACTTTGGAAGTTTCGGGGGGCATTTTTGATCATCGCAACAATGAGAGCTGGAGTGCAATCGGCATCTATCAGGTAGGGGCCAAGAACAGTGGACATCCTGCGATACAGTCCGCACACTGAACCACTGCCCACACACTGCACTGTTCTCCAACATCCTAACAGACCTTTGTGTTGGCAAAACATGCAGGTCTTTACTTAAAACCTGGGCCAGAAGAGGTTGACATTTAAACCTGGTCCAAGAACACAACTCCTGTTTATACTTAAATGAAAAGTATTAGGGACGTAGATTTAAAATACGTTGCATTTCCCAGGAAAGTAACCGCTTTGTTAATCAAAGGATTAAACCCTTGTCAAAAACTCTATTGAGGCCCCTGGGTGGCTCAGTCAGTGAAGCATCTGACCCTTGATTTCAGCTCAGGTCATGATCTCAGGGTCCTGGGATGGAGCCCCGAGTCAGGCTCCATGCTCAGCTGGGAATCAGCTTGAGGATTTCTCTCCCTCTGCCCCTTCCCCTGCTTGTGCATGTCAAGCATGCAATCTCTCTCTCTAAAACAAAACAAAACAAACCCTACTGAGATGTGTTCCTAATCTTAGATAATCTTGCAGCGGCTATATTTGTGGCGATAAGATGCACAGGGACAAGAATCTATTTCTGTATGTCTGCTAGGGTTGTCAGCTGAGGGCAGTTACTTATTGAATATATATCATTACACTTTAATGCCCCTTTCTTTCTCCTTTATATAGCAGTTAGACCATTATATTGCTTCTTAAAAATTTAAGTAAATATATATGCATATACATATAGACACATACATACTATGAATTTCATTTTAGGAAAGTAAAATGTGTGCATCAATCATAATGCGCTCATTATGCCGCAGAAATAAAAAACGCTGTGTTAATCTCTGTGATTTAAAACAACTAAGGTTTAGGGGCACCTAGGTGGCTCAGATGGTTAAGCATCTGCCTTCAGCTCAGGGCATGATCTCAGGGTCCTGGGATCGAGCCCCATATCAGGCTCCTGGCTCAGCGAGGAGTTTGCTTCTCCCTCTCCCTCTGCCTCTCTCCCCTGCTCATATTCCTTCTCTCTCTATCTCTCTCTCTGTCACATGAATTAAAAATAAATAAATAAATAAATAAATAATAAAAAACAACTAAGGTTTATTTCTGGCGCAAATGGCACGTCCACATTGATCTTTGCTCCAGCAGAGGGTATAAGAACATGACAAATCTCACAGGGCTCTTGAAAAGCTTCAGTAGCAAAGGGGCCTGGCTCACTTGTGTTCACGGGTCGTTGGCTAGTGCGTGTCGCGTGGCCATGCCTGACTTCAAGGACTGGGGTGAAATCCATCCAATTTATTCCCCATAAAGAGAAGGATCAGAATATTTAGGAGAGCCCTAACAGCCACCCAAAGTGTGATGAGAAAAGAATATTAGATTTCATAGGATTGGTAACTGCTGCATTAGGAAGATCCTACCCCATGCAAATTATAAAAGGATAAAAAAAAAAAAAACAACACAAAACACTGGCTCTAAGGTCAGTCTGCCATCCCAGCAATCATGAGAACTTTGTAGAAGAGGTGAGATTTGAAAGGTGGGTGCCTTTTGATTATTTGGAACTGAGGAGAATATTTCAAAAGCAGACTGGGTGGAAGATGGGAGCTGGAGAAAGAAATATGTCAAGCCCTACTCTGTACAGGCAGGAGTGGGACATTCTATGTGAGATTTCTGTGTAGAAGCCATTTGCCCTAAGTCACATACTTTGAGATTCCAGTGCAGGCCAGAGGTTTCTTTAAATTCCCCAGGCAGCCACTGAACAAGAGAAGAGGCTGAGCAAAGGCACTGTGCTAGAAAGTGCATGGGGCTTGTCAGATGGAGAGAGGACTGTAGTCTGGCCTTCGGGATCATGAGCAAGGCAAGCAAGTAGGGATTAAAAAGTGTCCTGGAAGTCACTTATCTCCACAAATGTCCCTGGTTAACTCCTGTGCAGTAAAATCTGTTTTGTGCCCATCAGGCATAGAAAGATGATTAAAGCACACCCCTGCCTGGGAGAGTTTCCAGGCTAGTAGGAGGTTTTAGCTCCTAAGGCTACAGGTCTTGGGAAGGCTTATTAGATCAAAAAACAGTGCAGCCCCAGGGCACTGGCATGGAGAATGAGCTGATAGCCATGCAGGACGAGTAGAGCCTGGGCTCTCAGAGGGGCCCACTTGCCTCGTTGCCACTTGTCAGGTGACCACCAGTGGTGATCACTACCAGCAACCGCAGAGACTTGCCTCCTACTGGTTCACACCATCCCTGGTCCTCTAGAGGGACTCTGGGCTCTGAATCCAGAGACTAAATGAAATACTTCAGTGCCTTAAATGTGGAAAGTCTAGAGAATGTTCCAAGATCCCAAATACAGCGTTTGTTTGGAAGTGTTTGAAAATGCTCGGTGGTTAATGCCACGGTTTCACAACGCAGAGTACTAACCACTATACGATCACAGCAATGCCACGGTTTCAAATAACCATCCACAGCGGGAGTTGACACTGACTGAGACGTGAACCATTATTTAAAAAAAAAAAAAAAAAATAGGATGTAAAGAATTAGAACATCTGTCCCCATGGATAAGTTTTTGGAAACTTATCTGACATTAAGTAGCTAGCATGTTTTATTTTCACTACGGAACCTACCTGAATTTATCTAACTGTCCGTCGTTTGTCTTCTCGTCTCTTTCCCTCCCACTAGAATGTACGAGCTAGTCATCACAAGACTTTGCCGTATTTGCCGCTGTGTGCCCAAGGCCTAGAAGAGTGCCCAGTTCAGAGAAGGCACTCCGTCAATCTGTGTTTGTGGAATGAACAGTCATCTCTAACATGCTCAAATCTAACCGAACCTTCCGGGCACGTTTTCCTGACCCTGAGAATAGACATCATCTTTCCTGAACCTCTTCGATGGCACATGTTTTTGTTTGGATTCTATAGAAGGAGAGCCTGGAGAATCTGGAGCAAGTAACTTATCGAGGGGGTACCCTCTGGGGAAACTGTAGGGGAGTGAGGAAAGCCGGGAGGGGCAGAGGGAAGGGCTGGGCAGAGATGTCTTTCCAGCTGAATCAGCCCCCTCCGGCCCCTGCAGGGAGCTCTAATGTGTACATGGCACCACACAGCTTGTCCCACCAAGAGGCAAGGGGCCCGGCTGTCATACCCCTCCATTATTCGGTCGCTGCCACAGGCCACGCCAGAGGGAAATGTGGAGGGAGGTGGTGTTACCCCTCGGGCATCCCTCAGCGATCATCTGGGGAAGGGGCCAGGTGGGCACCATTAGCAGCCCACACCTGCAGCAGCTGGACCTCGGTGGGCAGAACAGCACCTACCAGGGCACATCCCCCCGTGTGCCTTCCTTCCACAGATTCATTAACTTCCTCACAAACAGCAAGCTCCTTGCAATCAGAGTCCTTATCTCTTTCACCTTCATGTCCTTGAGGGAGGACATAGCAAACACCTCAGTGGAAATCTGAGGAACGAATGAATGAGTGAATGAGTGTATTCATGTTTACGACTGAGTGTGAAAATCCTTAAGCCCGTATTCACTTCCTAAATAACACCAAACATATGTTTCTTATATTTATGTGGTCTTCAGAAATAAACTTTCTGTATGATCAAGAAAAAAAAAATGTAAACTAATGCTTCACAACTGAAAATGCAAAGGGTAAAACCCACTGCCAAATCCTGTCTGGACCACATTCTCTCCACAGGCGATTTCGGATATAAGTTTTTCCTCCAGATGTTAATTATAGTAAATATTTTAACTTGCTCTTGCTCCTCATTATCTCATTTATGAGTCATTGTTTGGAAACAAGCCTGGTTGGCTGAGAAATCAGCCCTGGGAAGGGCTCCTGCAATTTCCAGAAGGGAGTACCTCTGCCTTGTTGAGAACTGAGTGACCAGCAGGGGGCAGTGCAGACCCACGCACTGATTTTCCTCCAGCCATTTTGGCTGGAAGAGGAATTGGTTCTCAGTGCCTGGGCTTTTTTATATTTGCTCATTCGGGTTAAATGACAGGTTGGTTCATGACCTGTTTTAAGTATTTCTCTGCTCGAGATGCAGACGAATGAGGAGGCAGGGTCACCCACCAGGCAATCTGCAAATAAGGTAGGCACAGACTTAGTGGTGTTTCTAGAAACAGAAAAAAGTCCAGTGTGGCTAGAACGTCTGGTCAAAAAGGCTGGTAAGCAAACTTCAATTTCAAATACATAGAAAATCTGGATGAATTGTGAGATATATATATATATTTTTTTAAATAAATCTTTCTAATTTTTTTTTTTTAAGATTTTATTTATTTGCGAGAGAGACTGAGAGACAGAGAGCACGAGAGAGAGGAGGGTCAGAGGGAGAAGCAGACTCCCCGCCGAGCAGGGAGCCCGATGCGGGACTCGATCCCGGGACTCCAGGATCATGACCTGAGCCGAAGGCAGTCGCTTAACCAACTGAGCCACCCAGGCGCCCCGAGATATATATATATTTAGAAATCTCGCAGAACTAATGCAAGAAAAGGAAATCTCCAGGTGTTGGAAATAAGGAGAGATTTAAAAGATAAGCGATGAGTGCAGCAAGTCAGGGGCAGGGTCATGATGTTTGAGAAGCAGAGACCAGGACACCTATCTTCTGCACTCTCTGTGCTTCTATGTTGCCTGCTTTGTGGGCCATGGCCCAGTCTTGGATCCTGGTGTTGCTGGGGGACTCAGTGCAGCTTGGGTCGCACTCCTTCAGCCTTTCCAATGGTTCTGTGAGCCTCTAATGCTCCCTATTAAAACTCCTCATACTTAGAATACCCACAATAGCTTCTCTTTCCTGACTCCCGACTGATCGTCAGTGACATCTCAGTAACAGAACTCTTCGAGTCTCCTTCCTAGTCTGCCCACCTGTCCTCCTCATCGCCATGAATGCTACCCCCATCCCAGCCGTTGCTCAAGCCAAGAACCTGATCATTATCTTTCCCTTATCATGCCCAACCCAAAAGCAACTCCCACTGGTTTGAGCTCCAGATGCTCCCAATCCAGTCGTTTCTTACCATGTCCACTGCTACAGCTCCACTCCAAGCTAAAAGATTATCCTTATCTGGACAATGGCAGCAGCCTCCGGATCAGTCCACAGTCCATTCTCTACAAGGCGGCCAGAGTGATTTGAACTACATGGCCTAACTCTCCAGCTTAAAACTCTCCCAGGACTTTCCATTGCACTTAAATATTCCAGATTTTTTTTATCATGGCCTACAAGATGCTACTTGACCTGGTCACTCGGGGCTTCTCAAACATCATGACCCTCCCCCTAACTTGCTGCACTCATTGCTTTATCTTTTAAATCTCTCCTTATTTCCATCACCTGGAGATTTCCTTTTCTTGCATTAGTTCTGCTAGATTTCTAAATCTAGCAGATATATCTAAATCTAAATTATATATATATATATATATATATATATCTCACAATTCATCCAGAATTTCTATGTATTTGAAAGTGAAGTTTGCTTACCAGCCTTTTTGACCAGACATTCTAGCCATACTGGTCTTTTTTCTGTTTCTAGAAACACCACTAAGTCTGTGCCTACCTCAGGATCTTTGCACTTTTCAGATCATCACTCTTTTGATCTTTGAATGACCATATCTTTGTCTTTTAGGTCTCAACTCAAGTGTCACCTTCTTGAGAGGCCTGTCTGGAGCACCCTATTAAAATCTTCTCTATCCCATTACTCTGTTTTGTTTTATATATAGCACTACCTGAAATCATCTTATTATTTGTTTGCCTATATACTTTTTGCTTTCCTGATTAGAATGTATTCCCTGCAAGAAAAAAATCTTATCCTTCACTCATGGATCTAAAGCACATAGAACTTAATAGACATGCCATTAATATTTCTTGAACAAGTGCTCAAACTCAGTGTGACTTCAGTACCAAATTCTATGAGAAAACATCAGAGAGGCATTTAACCAGACTTGGGATCATGGGAAGCTTTTCAGAAGAAAGTGAAGAAGTCTTTGCTAATACTACTTCTCTGCTTCTAATGGCATTTTTTTTCTCTCTCTCTCTTCATAGCCATTTGTTCATTAACACTCAGGCTCAAGAGAAATTCTCTTGGAAAAGTTTGCCTACCAAACCTCTCCTCCAGCTATTATCAGGTGCCTCTAACAGTCAAGATACTATATGTTACAAGAGACTGAAAACCTGACACCATCTCACATGGTGGGTAGTGTTGAACTGACCATGAGGATTTGGGGGATCTAGCTAAAGGGAAGTTAAGTTAGAGATACATTCAGTTTTAGTGACAATTAAATAGCATGTTGTTGCTTCATTATATAGTTAGATTATTACTAAGTCATATAAGAATGCTCTTATATTTCATTCATCATTACATCCCAAAACAGAGAACTTGAGATCACATCATAATATGAAAGTGTCTGGCATTGTGATTAGTTGTGGAGAAACAAAATTTGACGTATACGGAGCCAGGCAATAGTCTGTGAATATAATCATCCAATCATCAGATATGTAAAATTTTAAATGGGGGATTCTGTTCTCATTGGTACTGAGTCCAAATTATCAATAATAAAACACATAATTTGATGAATCATGTGACTGAATTATATTTCAATTATCTATATAGAAAATGATAGAAAAATTATTATCCAATAAAGATAGAATCAAAGAGCAAATAACCCAAAAAACAGACAAAAGTGTCATAGAGTAATTAATACAAATATTATATAATTTTTTTGGATTTTGAAATATTTGTGATAGTTGTCAACTTTTCTCATTCTAAAAAGTCATTTTTATACCTGTTTTAATTTAAATCTTTACTTTTTTTATTAAAGAGGGCCCCCTCCCCAAAATTGTGTTTCAGACCCTATAAATCCTAGATCTGCCTTTATTCAAGTCAGATAAATTGGCCACACAAAGATTTGACTCTCAAGTAGGTCTAGTATCTTGGAACTGTCTGTGGTGCTGGACTTAAAGTTCACTCAGCTCTCTCCATGGTATTTACTGCACAAACCCCCCACCCCCCATGCCAATAGATTGTACCTGGAGATGAAGAGTCGGGATTATGAACTGATGTCATGGTTAATGAATATGAATGAGTGCTTTTGCCCATGGAGAGAGGGTCTAAAAAGGAGAAAACCACAGATGACTCTCAAGTGTCAGGGAAACCCAAAGGACCAAAGGACAAGGACACCAAAAGGGTATCATCTCAAGGAAAACAGTGAACACCAAGCCATGCCTGACTTGAGATCAAAGGCAGAGAGGAGGGACTCAGGGCGAAAGAAAGCAAGTAAAGAGAATAGAATAAACTGGGGATAGGGGATGTCTGGAAGGGGAACAAGAGAGAATGACTGAGAGGGGTGGCCTGAAAGCCTGAAGGGCCAGAACAAAGACCCTTTCCATTGAGTTGGTGGGACTTCACTCCCAGATCCCCATGTGAAAGTCTATATGAGTTGGAATAGATGTAAATTATGGTTTTGTACGAGTCTTCTGGCATTCATGAGTATATATGGCTATCAGAATATTTTTTCAGTTTACCTTTGCTTCTGCTTTGGAATGGGCACTCAGTTTCTTTGAAAGCTGGGGTTATTTGGACAGTGAGAGAAGGTCAGTATCTAGCCTTCTTGAATGGATTTCATCCAACTTCACCTGCTGAGGCTGGGCCCCCTAAGCATTTGGATGCTGCTGTGGGAATTGTGATCTGGAAGGCAGTGGAATCTTAGAAGCCAGCCAATTTCCATGGGAAACATGAGAAATGCTCAACAAAGGACCAGAGTAGGGCTGGGTGGGCCAGCACTGATGCATGTTTATTACAGTGGCCTGGGAAGAAAAGTCGATTAAATCTTATGGTGCTGATGTCTGTGCTTGTCCTCCCCCTCTTAGGAAGCTAATCATTGTCCAGGTCCAAGGTTCACAAAAAGGGACTGTGATGTCCAGCCAGTGTCTACCCCCAAGGGGTAGACCGTCCAGAACAGTGGTTCTTAAAGTACTGTCTCCAGACCAAAGCAGCTACAGTAGCAGCACCTGGGAACTTTTTAGAAATGCAAATTATCAGGCAGGTCCTACCCCAACCTACTGGATCAGAAATTTGGGTCCAGCAATCTGTGTTTTAACAGCCCCTCAGGTGATTCTGATGCATGCTAATGCTTGAGAACCACTGAGCAAATCCCAAGAGGAATTGCTCACACTACCAGCAGCAAAGAGCATCATCAGGAATAACCAGGGTTGAAGGCATTCTTTTAAGAGGCTTGGGAGGAAAGAGGGCTGGAATAGTTGACAGATTTGGTGGAAGAGACAGGACAGGATTTAATAAGTGTTTATAGACTGAGTAGTTTGAGGATTTTCACAGTTGCCAAGAAATTCAAGTCTAATACAGAATTCAAGGCTTTCAGCTTACTTTTGGCTCCTTATCTTTGCTTCTTGAATATGACCTCCCTCTAAGAATGAAACCTATAGAACCTCAATTTAGCATGGTCAAACCAGTGAAGATATTTTTCTAGACACTAGAGAAATTTTCTGCCTGAGTGGTCAGCAGTCTGACACACAAAGAAATTGATTTTCACCCATTGAGGATGGGTTCCATTTTGGAAGCAGCTCAAGATATCTGCTAAGTGGGTCGTATGATATAGCCTGGTAATATCCTTTAGGGTTCAAAGAAGAGGTGGACCTGGAGAGAAAAGAGCAGGGGTAATCTTAAGGAAGCAGAAACAGCTGGGGAACAGCCCCACTAGACACTTTGTACATTTGGCAAGTGGCCTCTCTAGTTGTAGGGCTTGCATGTTATCTGGTTGGATTTATCTTTTCATTGGCTTGACTTCTTCATCATGGCCCACCTGATCACTGGAGGGAGCTGGCTCTCCAACAGCCGTAGACCTCAGGCCTGCTGTAATGGGCATTTGTTATTTTAAGGCTTTTAAATACTACTGTTAGAAAATTTCCAGATTTAGGAGCCTGACTTCCCCAAGGTAGAATCCAGATTTAGGAGCCTGACTTCCCCAAGGCAGAATCCAGAAACGTCAAATTTCCAGCCTCCTTTGCAACCAGAGCACAGCCAACCCAATGGATTCGTATGAGGCTTTGACTCAGAAGTGAGAGCCTTGAGGAAAGAGACTGCATGTGGAATCTGATCTGCTGGTTAGGATGGCAGCCAAGCTGTCTGCTCTCAAAACTGGTAACTATGAGGGTGGGTCCCTGGCACAGAGGAGACCTCTTCTGGCCTGGTGGCAATAGCAGACAGCAGCTTTGTCACCAGGTCTGTGGCTTGCTCGGGCTTGAGACACTTTTGCTGGTTTCTGTAGCCTCGAGAGAGTTCTAGGAGATGCCCAATATCTTTCCCCTAAACCCCTTTTCTGATTTGTCAGCCAAAATTATCTTCTGTGGCTAGCAACTGTAAATTCTGACTCATATAAAAATGGGCACTGGAGGTTATAACAAACAGTAGACATTCAAGGAAATGGAGGTTACCTGGAATTGGTTAACTGGTCTGGCATGGGCTGATGGCTCGGAATATCCAGGTGAGGGGGTGGGACTCTGGCAGTCAATGATGCACCTGTGCTTACCTGAAATGAAATGCTCATATAGGCAAGCTTTGAGGTATCTGGTAGCCACGCTCATAAAACAACATAAGACCACAGGGCATCAAAAACCGGGGGGTGAATTACTTCCATTTCTAGCCACTCAAAACATCTAACAGGCCTTGATTCCACTCAGTGTGCATGATCTTTGCAGGCCCCTTTGAGGCCACGACTTTGCTCTTCCAAGCCCGTAGTTCTAAGCTCATTCATGCTTGTTCTCACACTTTCCCTTGAAATCCAGAAGGCCACAGGACTGTGTGGACCGGATTACTCGGGGTGGTCAGATTTCCTCCCCTTCCACCTCCACTCCTCACTGCCCACCACTTCTGCCAAGTTACAGCCACCAGGCAAAATGATAAGACATTTATTGAGTCATCTACAGCACATTGACATCCTTAAAATCCCGGACAAGGTTGTGAGCACAGCATTCATGGCGGCAGCGGGAGCAGTGAGGTCTTCAGGGTTTATCTTTATTGTGGGAGATGAAACACAGGGGGGCCTGGTTCCACAAGCGAGCCTGGAGGCACATCTGGGATGCCGGGGACTGGCCCACTTTAGCCCTCACAATGGGCAAACCACAGAACACGGACATAAGACAAGACAAAAATGGCCAAGCACAGACACATCCCAGGACCGCACATTTAGGGAAAGAAGAAAGGAGGACATAGCCCACTTGAGGACTGTCCCAGATCCTTGAAGGATTCCCATGGAGGTGACAGAGAAATCACCACCCACATGAAATTCTCCCCCTCCTAACCCCAAGAGCAAACTGAATCAGTTGACAGAGGTAAGCCTGGACTCCTGTGTCCATCACAGCCCACTGGCCTCCTCCCTGCCCCCAGTGCTGGTGGTTTTACAAATGGGGCAAAAGTTAACCCAGGATGGCTCAAAGCAGTTGACAAACAGCAAGGGGTCCCTTTCAGGGGTCTTCACCCCAGTAACCAGCCCATACCTGTGTAGTTCCCAAAGCCCTTTTATACACAAGGATGTCTCACTTCAACCTCTTCCTGGGCTGGGGAGCAGATTGCAAATCATGTCCTCCCATTTCTCAGATTAGGAAGCACAGGCTCAGAGAGACTGAGTCTTGGAGCATAGAGTAGGCAGAAAACCCCAGGCTAGAACACGGTTCACCCCATGCCGTATCGACTCCATTGCTCTTCCTGCAATTTGGAGTCCTAAGATCTTCTGTAGCCAGAGCCCCTTTCTTGCGCAAGACTGAATGTTTTCTGTATGGATGCTTTATTCCGGCTCACACACAGGGCTGGGCAAATGCTGATGGGCCCATTGCCTCAGTCAGGCTCGTAAAGCATATTGGATTCCAACACAGTCCAGGCACCGTGCTAAGCCTGGTGGTAAGTGATTTCTTATCAGCCCAATGGGGAGGTTTGACCTGCAGAGCTGTTTTTATTCCCAGCTCTAGTGCTTTGTGAGTCTCCCTAAAGCTATATGGGGAAGGGGTCAAGGCCAAACAGCAGGTCACTGGCAAAGCTGGGAGAAGCCCAGGTTCCCCATTCCCTGCTCAGAGCTCTTCTGACAGGCATCCAGGGTCATTGGGCTCAAGGAGGAATTGATGATGACAAAGCACTCACTGCTTTCACTTTGGAGTGGCCTTGAGGGGGTCAAGGGTACTCACAGAATCACAAAGAAAGCCTCTTCTAGCTTTCCTTCCAGGAAGGGAAAGGGTCAGATGGAAGAGGTGAGTCAGCACACTTGGTGGGTGATGATGTGTATTCCAAGCCTTGGGCCCAGCTCCAGCTCCCTGGCCCTGTTCCCCAAAGAAACTGGTTTGGGGAGGGGTGAGGGTAAGAAAAGGAATCACTGCAGACCACTGGATAGGTCAAGGAGGGTCACAGAGACACCCACTGAGATAGAAAATGTGGCCTGGCCTTAGGTATGGTAGGTGGTTAAGAAGCCCCCAGTGCTGGGGACCACCAAGAAGTTACTGAACCCCCCACCACCATCCCTGAATCACACACTCTCTCTTCTCACGGGTTTCTTGACAGCCTCAGCATCCCTAATTTGGAATCCCATTTCCCCCAGTGTTGGAGACTCTCTCCTAACATGGTCTGTCCCCTGGTGGAATATTCATAAAAGAGGTTGAAAAATCTCTTCATTCCAAGAAGAACTCAGCCTCCCCTGGGTGACTGTTGCCCTTTAGAATTGCATAAAACAAGAAAAAAAAAAAAAAACCCTCCTGGTAATGATCTTCTAGAGTCATGGAGTAGGATAACTCCGCTCCTCTCCAGCCTGACCATCCCCAAAGCCCTCAAACCCCTCCCCACTCACCAGCATTTCTTACCTTTTCCCAGGCAGACAAATAATAATCTTTGCCTGGCGCCCATTCCCAGTAAGTAGATGACTGGTGTTTAGACAGAGAATTCCAGGGACGCAGGGGGCTAAACAAATCACCTAGTTCTACTACCCATTTTACAGATTTGAGAACAAAGACTCAGTGAGGGAAAGGTTTTGTCCAGACCTTATGCTATCCCCCCACTGCCTATGACCCTGCAGGCCAGCTGCCTAACCTTCTGGAACATTCAAAATACATGGGGTACATCTATTCACAAGACGGTCAATAATTCGTTCAGATAGAAAAACCAACAAACCAACAGGAACCTGGAACCTCTACAAGGATGCAACCCAGGGCTCAGGTAGCAGCACAGCACATGGGATTCTGGGCTGATGATGTTTTTGCTGTTTTGTGATGATGTATGTATAAAATCAAAGTCTCTTTTTCCACAGTGAAGCAGAGCTGCTGGTAGGGACGGGGACTAAGAAATGAGGTCCACTCAGGGCACCGCTCCTAGGATCTGGAGATGGCTACCGTCCAAGCAGCCTTGGCATCCTGCCCAGGCTAGGGACACAACTGGATCTGCACATCACACCTGAGGCCCCTGTCCAATTGTCCCTGGCATGATCCCTCTCTCCAGCCCACCAGCTTCCCCTGTGGTGTCCCAATGGAAGAGACAGATGTTTCCTTTCTAAGAAAGGACAAATAAACGGCATTCTCCCCTCCCTCCACATATACACAAACATGTACACTTCAAAACCTTAGGTGATACACATAACAATGATGCATACCCTTTTATCATCTGCTTAGTTTTGAATGGGAGAATTACTGAAGTGCAGAGCTTGGAGAAGCTTTAGAAGCCACTGCATCTTACAAATGGAGTGACTGAGACCCCAAACAGGAAGCTCTGTGTCCACAGTCTCAGCAGTAGGAGCCCAAAGGGGGCAGATTCTAGGTCTGCCAAAGACCCAGGGTCCACAGTGCTTCACTGGCCAAGGACACAGGGCTCATCTCTAAACCATGCAACTAAGTCCTTTTCCAGTCATCTCGAGGATCTCTCCAAACTTGGACCCGCAAATCCCCCAGGCCCCTTCCTCTTTATAAAACCAAGCTAAGCAGCATTTCCTCTCCACCCAAGTTCCCCAAGGATTCCAGAACACAATCACGAAACAGGTCTGCAAACACACGTGGACAGGAACACCGAAAGTTGACATGGAATGAAATGGGCCCCCACACGGGCCATGGCACTCTAGTACTTTCTTCCACCCTCCCCCGACCTGGTTCTGCCCCATTTTGAACTCTTAGGCTGTGGCCAAGCAACTTGCAACAGAGAACTAGGACGGGAACTGGGGAGCTGCCATGCCTTCCATCTGCAGCTTCTTCTAACAGGCATGGTGGGCGAGGCTCCCCTCCCAACACCCTAGGCCACTCAAGCATCTGTGGAGATTCAATGTCAAGAACACACGGAGGGAAGTCTTTGCAAAGGTCTCAGAGATAGTTCAGTAGCTGAGCCCAAGCCCAAGGAGCTGGTTGCTGGGGCTCCTCATTGTCCATGAGGGTGGGGGGAAAGGGAGTTCTGGGGGCCCTGACTCGGGCACATGGAGGTAAGGTGCTTCAGGATTCACTGACATCACAGGAAGGCGGCTGGTTCATCCTATTCATGGCTTTGACTTAAGAAGAAATGAGGAGGCGGAGGGCTTAGGGCTCCTCCCTAGGAGGGGAAGGGCTCCTTGTGGTAGGTATGGGTGGGGAGCAGTCTCTCTGAGGCATGAGTCTCTCACCTCCCGCAGCTGATGCCTGGGGATGGGAGGGGTAGAAGGGAGGCTACCAGAGGAACCCCCGCCCACCTTGGGTCGGGAGTAAAATAATGGAGCCAGTGAAGGTCTTCTTCCACGGGCCTCCAAACTCTTTCCATCTCCTTTCCAATCACATCCACACTGCTGGATCTTGGCAATTTTTCTTCCACCAAATGAAGAGCACCAGAATATTCCGGGACCCTTAGCCCCACACCCAAAACGAAGTCTCTGATTGGAAGAGCCCTGGAGCTGTCCACCGCCCTGATACCCAGGAGCTGGGCACCTGGACACCAAGATGCTGGGTGTGAAGGGTGAGGGAGTCTCAGCTCAGGTCTCGCCTCCACTAAAGGATGCTCTGGGTACCCAAGCCGGACCTCTGGCACGCCTCAGGGACTGGGCCAGGCCTGAGCAGGGCCTCAGGTGGCAAGCAGACTCAAGGAGTCCACACTGAAAGTCAGACACTGTGGGGGCTGTCGGGCAGGCCCCACCCCAACCCCCCCAAAGCAAGGTCGTCAGCCTCAGCTCACAAGGCCTCACTCACAGGGTCAAGGAGATCACTAAGGCTGGTGGAAACAGGGTAGGGTGAAGCTGGGGACTTGCTTGAGGTGAGCAGGGACAGTGGGGTCAAGGGGTAGGGATGAGACAACTTTTCAAAATTTGTGGAGTATTTACAGGTCTGGTATCAGGGCCCAGGGGCCCATGGTGAGTGGGGCTAGCGCTAAACGGGGAAGGACAATACCCGAGTGCGCCCTGCATCCTTCTCCCACCTCGGGGAGCCCGGCCTCCAGCCCAGAGCCTGCCCGAAGTGAGAAAAGAAGCTCAACATGCGTGGGCCAGCACCTGCCCGCAGCCCCAGCCCATGTACAGAGGAGAGAAGGAGGGGAGGCTGGGCTCAGGTGGCCAGGTTGTCAGCCGGGAGGCCAGACATGCGGATCTGGGAGCTGCTCTTGCTCAGGATGGAGAGCTGGGTGCCCCCATTCACCCCGCTGCTGGCCAGGGACGGATGCCGGTGCTTGAAGTCCACGGTGAAGTAGCGGTTCACCTTCCAGCTCCGCCACTTGCGCTTGATCTCCGCCTGCACCTGCAGGGAGCAACGTGGACGGTCACTTCCGGACAGACAGCGGTCACTTCCGGGCAGACAGTGGTCACTTCCGGGCAGACAGCGTCTCCAGCCTTATCTACCTGACTGCTCTGCCGGGGCCCACCACCACCTCCTGCAATACCCACCGACCCAATGGCAGCTCGCAGCCCTCCAGGCCACCAATGGGAAAGGAATGCCTCTGAGGAGCTGACCTTAGCCCCTTTTCCCGTCACTGCCTGAGCAAGGCCTTCGAATGGCTTCTTGTTCACTCCACGGGCCTTGGCACTCCACGGGAAGTGACTAGCTCACAGGGTCTTTCAGGGAATCTTAAAAAGCAGGTGCTTGGGGCAGACAGATCAGGGAAGGAGTCCCCCTCTCTCAGACCATTAACAGTGGGCTGCGCATCAGAATTACCTGGAGAGCTTTACAAATCCAGATGCCCCGACCATATCCCAGAACAATGACATCAAAATCTCTGGGGTGAGGCATCCGTATGTTGTAAAGCTTCCCCAGGGATTCCAATATGCAGTCAGGCTCGAGGATGGCTAACTAAGGTGCTCTCTGGGTGAACACACCCCCATGTTGTTCTTAGCATGGGATGCACACAGCATGGCCAGCTTCAGCCTCCACACACCCCCTCCACAGTCCAGCACCTCTGCGTGGAGCATGGACTGCACGACTGCAAGTGAGTGGTCCTAGCACCCAGCCCTCCAGTTCCAGCTGCCACCTCCCCCACAGGTCTCCTGGCAAGCTCCACTTGCTCCCACTCCCTGCCTCCCCCAGCCGCTCCCTGCCGGGCTCTGTCGCCTCTCCTTATCTGACCTTTCTAGAGGTTGTCTTGGCAATCACTGAACTCAGCTTTCTTGTTTCTCAGATGCAGAAAGGGGAAGCCCCTGCTGAGGTCACTCAGCCACAACCCAAGCACAGGTGCAAAGACTCCTACCCACTCTCCAGACCCGTCTCCCCCAATCAGCCCCCACTCCTGTCCCAGCACCTCTGTTTTGGACTCTACTCAAAAGCATCACCCTAACAGACTGGAGCAGGAAGCCCTAAGACCATAGCTCTGGAAATGGAAACTGCAAGAAGGTTCCAGGCCTCTCCCGGGGTCTCTCCCAGGTCCCCAGAGTCCCCACTCTACAGGGGATGGGTTTGGGCAGGCAGGCGGGCCTGCTGAGATCAGTGCTGAACTTTGGGCAGCTCCCTACTCAGCACCCCTGCCTGGCACAGCCTCATAAACTATAGGTACCATTTTCTGTGCCTCGGCTTTCCTCTCTTTCCATTTCTCTTTACTAAGGTGTGTCTTACAGTGCAAGCCCTGCCAGGCAGGAGACACCTTTACAGGTCCAGTTGATGCCTTGCACAGCAGGCAGTGTGGGAGAGATTCTGGCACAGGGTGGAGGCTGACAGGAAGGAGACCCTAGCACAGCTGCCCTCCCCCAGGAGCCTGGCATTGCCCTGGTCAGGAGAATCCGCTCTGGTGGGCAGCAGGCTATGCCCCTGTCTGCTCCCCAGCAATTCCCACCTCCATTGCTATGAAGCCAGAGGGCCAGAATCTTACCTCCCCATTCAGAAAACAGTAGAGAACAGCCACCACAAAGCCCTAGGGAGAGAGAGCAAAAATAACCTGAGAATGCTCGCCAGGGACCTTGTGCACAGGGAGCATAGGAAGCAGCGGAAATGGGGAATGACACCAGGAAGCAGAAACATACAATGACCTGGAGGGGGGGGCGCCCTGCCCAGGAATCTGTGGTAAGATGGGAAATTTCTGCTGCACTAAGATGGCCACACCCAGGAGGCCAAGTGGCTACACCCCGGCTTTGGATCTCACATTCCCTAGGTCAGATCCTTCCCATTTCCAAGGGCCAGCTCTATCCAACTTTCTGCAAGAAGCCTTTCCTGGATGTCCCCAGGATGTTTTCTGGGCTCCCTAACCAGCTTGCAGGACCCTGAGGGCGGCACCACTCCAGGATAGATCAGACCTGTCTCTCTATCCCCACTCCCTCCCTAGCCCACCCTTCCTTGGCCAGATACTCTTATACACAGCATACAGAACACCACGAGTAATTGCTTGACACAGAGTAGGCAGCTGGCTACCCTGCATATGGTCTTTACATGTACTCTTTGTATTTAGAATTCCTGTGCTAAGATAGGAATCCTGGGCTCTGACTCCCAGGCTGGGGCTGCCTCCACACTGCTCCCAGCCACACCAGGCTAAGAACCCTAACAGGTAAAATGGCCTTGAATTAAAATTGGGGGAGGGAGAGATTAAGTCAGATACACTGAATAAGCTTCTGACCATCAAGAAGCTGGATCAAAGAGCTGGGTTAGGGCAAGGTGCTCTATCTGGGGACACGCAAGGTTACCACTGCTACCTTCACTGACCCACTCGTGCAGCCAGCTGTTCATTAACTCACTAGGCATCCTCACACCAACTCGCTCACTCCTTCACTCACACGTTCACAATCCCATCTACTCATGCCTTCAGGCATGGATTCATGGTCCCCCCACTTGCTATTCCCTGGATCATTTATATTTCTGTTCGCTCATCCACATCTTCGGCTCTCTATGGCCAGGTCCTGTGCTGGGGACCCCAACGTGGGTAAGACAGAGCTCCAGTGCTCATAAGAGGCATGGTCTACAGGCTGGAGTCAGGATGTGGACACGGAGGTCTCTGGAGAGCACTCTGCTCACACCCCAGGCTGAAGGTGAGGGATGGACAGCCCAAGGGAGGCCTTGCTCAAAACACCCAGATGTAGCCACAGGAAGATATCAGTGTGTTCTCATAGGAGCCCACAGGGTAGACAGCAGAAGGGGCTCTCCCAGCTCCCTTCTTTGTAGTGCTATTTCAGAGATGGAAACGCAAGGTTGAATCTAGGTTAAAGAATTTAGAACCACTGGCTGGTTAAGGGCCACAGCCCTGGCTCCCCATGAGCCCCCCACCTGCCATACCCACCACACCTACCTGGAAGGAGCCCAGCCCCAGCTCAAACACAAGTCTCTCCCTCTTGCTGACATTCTCCGGGGAGAAAGCAAATACCGTGTAGTGGATTCCAAATAGCGGGATGAGCAGCAGGGTGGACCGGGCTAGCCGTCTGTCAGGAGAGAGCAAGACATTGCTCTTGGGGCTGCCAGGTCTTGCTACTGGAGCCCTGGAAGGCAGAGATGCTAGTCCCAGCTCCCCGTTCTCCCCCAGAGCCGGGGCTCCTGTCCACAGACTCAGGATTCTCTCCCAGTGCGTGGGGCGTGGGAGAGATGATGGCCAACAAAGCAGGGCTTCCAGAACACCCTGGGAGGTTCTGGGCCCACATCCCATCCCTGTAGGCCATGTCAGTATCCTGTAGAACCACTAAAAATGCACATGTGAGTGTGTGGTTCACAGACACCCCTCGTGGGAGGTGCAAAACCCTTGGGAAAAGTGAAATTGGGACCAATATGGAATTCAGAAGGTTTGCGACATGATGGACCCTCAAGCAAAGCAAACCGTCTCCTGCTCTGGATGGAAGTTCCACGTGCCTGAAAAGAGCTGCCCCTGGGGGGCCACAGAGGCAGTGGGTTTTTCTGAGTTGGCTTGTCAGGGACACTCATGGAGAGTGATGGGGAAGTACTGATGAGGGAGGGGGTGGGGGGCACAGGGGGTGGGCCACAGAAGGAGAGACTCAGGAGGGATCCAAGGAAGGATTTACTGACTCTGGGAATAAACAAGCACCAACTAAGCCAGAGGAACCTACCACCTGGGAAACAGTCAAGGGAAAGGAGGCTGTCTGCTTGGAACTTGAGGGGGAGGGGAGAGATAGAGCCAAAGGGACCACCTTGTGCCCTGAGGCTGCTCTTCTGGGATTCCTCTGCTTGCCACTGGCTACTAGGCCCAGTGAAGTGGAGCTCTGCTCTGAGGGGCGGGGACACAGAAGCCATGGTATGGGGTCCAAAGGGTCCACATTGCATGTACTTGTGGGTCCTATTCTGTTGGAAGGGGTGTTCCCAGAGGGTCTCCAAGAGTGGGACCCCATCTTTGCCCACCACAGGGTACCGGCTCCCTCTGGATCTCCTGGAAGAGCCAGCCCTGCCCTTGCAGGTGTGGTGTGCCCCCTGGGCCACAGAAGTGGGGGTGGTAAGTGGGAGGTCCAGCTCCCCTCCCTCTCAGTTCCTGTCCATGGGGGTGGGCAGCGGGGGGTGGGGGCATGGTCCTTTGATTTGAGACAGTTACACATGTGCCCTGCCCTCTTCCCCATCCCAGCCTTTCTGGGAGTCAATGTTCTGTTGAATGTGGGGCCTCCGGATTTCAGGAAAAGGTGAATCCATGGGGTCTGCGTGAGGGCCTTGGCTTCCCAGTTTCAACTGAGAGAGAAGGAAAGAGTGAGGGGGAAGGGAAGAAAGAGAAGCAGAGAAGACACAGAGGAAGGGGGAGGAGAGACCTAAGAAAACCTTCAGGTGGACCAAGGCTCAGCCCTGGAAGCAAGGAGCCCCACGCGGGCTGGCACCCGCCCCTTCCACCCCTGCCCACAGGCAGCCAGTTCTGCAGGGCCTGGGTGCCCTGGACCAGAGCTGGCGCCAACTGGCTGGGAGCAGGTCCCACTCTGAGCCCAGGTGTGGTCCTCGAGTGGTCTGTCCACTCTCAGACTGTGGCTCCTTGAAGGTGGGCAAGGTGCTTCCTTACCAATTACCTTCCCCGCCCAGCTTGTGCCCGGCTGGGGGCTCACACTCAGAAGGTGCCTGCCCAGGAAGGGACAAACAAACATGCAGGCCATGGGAAAGCCTCAGGGTTCTGAAACCTGACCGTGACCCAGGGCTCGGGCCCTGCTCACCTCCGTGTACCCCATGGCTGGCACCAGAGGCAGCAGGGGGTGATGGCTGAAGAACGAAAGCCCAAAAAGAAGTGGCAGGTGGCCTGGAAAGGCAGACACATGGGCACCTGTGGGCCTCTCTATGACCCTGCCCAGAGGGGCTACCTTACAAACAAAGTTTAAGTGAAGGGGCGCCTGGGTGGCTCAGTCGTTAAGCGTCTGCCTTCGGCTCAGGTCATGATCCCAGGGTCCTGGGATCGAGCCCCACATCGGGCTCCCTGCTCCGCGGGAAGCCTGCTTCTCCCTCTCCCACTCCCCCTGCTTGTGTTCCCTCTCTTGCTGTGTCTCTCTCTGTCAAATAAATAAATAAAATCTTAAAAAAAAAAAAAAAAGGTTTAAGTGAAGGGGCTCAGGAGGAAAGGTGGCCCTGGGACGTGCCTGTGGTCCCTGCTCTCCTCCCTCCCTCTCTCCATGGGCCTGTTTGCAGAGATTCGTCCCTGCAGTTTGACAGTTCTTGGAAACCAAAAGGCCAAACCTCTCCAGCTTTCTTGGCGAAGTGGATGGATGGGTTCAGTGTGTGAGAAGCAGGGACCTTCCAGACATGAGCTCAGGCCCTTCCAGTCCCTGGCCAGGTGGCAAATGGCAGCAAGGGCCACACTTTCCCTCAGCAGCCCTGGAATAGTCGGGGACTTCTGCCAGGGACCCAGGGCATCCCGGTCACCCCTTTGGTAGATAGGGAAATGGGGAGGGGCAGACAAGAGGGTCCAAAGTTCTGGGACCTCTATACTTCAGGGCTGACCAGAGGCCTTGGAATGGGAACACGTGGTGTGAACCTAGGGACCCCTTTGAAGACAGTCACAGAATCACCCTACAATCTGATTAAGCCACAGGACGGTGACACAGGCCTCGACCTCTGTCCTTCTGCCCCAAGGAGGCATCGATGGGCAGAAGAGCCCTAAAAAACACAAGGCAGAGCTTCTGATGGTCAGAGCTGCCCAAATTATGGTGCGCTCCCCCACTTCAAGGGATTTCCAAGCAAAGACTGGTCTTCAGTTTGAGATGCCCTGGGGCCTTAGTGCTGAGGACTCCCTGGGTTCAGATCCTCACCCGGCCAGGGATGTGACCTTGAGCGAGTACCTCCCCTCTCTGTGTTCAGTTCTCTCATCTGTACAATGAAGTTATTACAAGGACCCACCTCATAGGGTCACTGTGGGGATTAAGCCACTTGGCACACATTCCTTGGGGTGAGGGGTCCTGCCCCATGCAGGGGAACAGTCTATAGGAACTCAAGCTCTAAGGCTCTTAGAAAGAATTTGGAGGTTGCAAAGACTGAAGCCCAGAGAAGTGGGGGATTCAGAGAAAACCACGTATCGCGGCAGCGGAAGGAGGCTCCCAAGCCTCAGCGCTGGGCAAGCTCCGCTGCTCCCACCGTGCCCACAGCTCCGTCCCCACAACCCCCCCACCACCCCGCCCCGATGGCTTGAGGTTGCAGAGAACTCACGAGACACACAGACATCAACATGCAACAGCGCAGAAAGCTCGCTCTGTGCCCTCATCCAGCCGGCAGGTGCAAGCTCCGGGCGGCGGCAGCATGCGGCCCCCTCCCCTCCAGGACTCCCGGCCACGGCCACACCACGCACACTTACAGAGTTATGGTGGACAGTTCTGACATCTTGCAGGAGTGCTGCTGAGCCCGCTGTGGCTTGCAGTAGCATTTCTGCACGCAGCTGCTGGGTATGACAAGATCAGCACTTCTGTCAGCTGGGGGCATCGGGCAATGAAGGAACTGAGGTGGACCTAGAGCGACGCGCGGCTCAGGGGAGGGCAGAGGAGCCCAGGTGCGGAGACAGGGCGGGCGCGGTGACACGGAAGAGAATGAGGAAGCCAGGGGCCAAGACATGGTCAGCTCTGGACATAGAAACGCATGCCCAGACGTGGACAGGTGTGTGCATGGAGACATACGCACACAGCGAGCACTCGCACTGGGTCCACAGCAGGTAAGGGGAGCTGGAGGGCACATGTGTTCTGAAGGTGGGGGCGGGCCTGGGTCTCAAGCAGGGGCCTGGAAGCTGTCCACTAAGTCAGCACCAGGCTCAGAGCATGGCCTTGCTGGGGGTCCCTCAGCAAGATGGGCAGCTGGAAACACATGCCTGGGCCGACCCAGTCTGAATCAGGCCAGTTCTGGCCTTGGCTGTTCACTGGTCTTTCTCCTCTACACCGCTCACTCTTCCGCCTGGACCTCCTCCTCTCTGAGCTCCCAGGCAGCTCAGCATGGGCAAACCGGGGCAACAGAGGTGGGATGGATGGAAGAGATGGCTAATTAACCTAAATCTGCGCTATCCAATAGGACAGCCATGACCCATCTGCAGCTATTTGAATTAAAATTAAATTAAATTAGAAATCCACTTTCCTCAGTTAGCCTAGCCACATCGCAAGGGCTCAAGAGCCACACGTAATTAGTGGCTCCCATATTGGACAGCACTGTCTAGGGCGTATCGATCCCTGCTGAGAGTTCTACGGCACAGTGCTGGGCTAGACTTCCTGATCGAAGTCCAACAGGCAGGGGCTGAAGGCTGACAGGGGCACGTTTTGGGCACTAGCCCACTGCCTGCAGAAACAAGTCATCTTAAAGGAGGCATCCACAGGGGAGCCCCGGGTGAAAGGCTTGCTCTATATTCCACTGGGTGAGACAGAGAGCTTCTACTTCCTCAGAGAAGTCAGGCTGAATTTCCATCTGTTCTAGCTCGTCATAGGTCCTGCTTATGCTTGGGTGGGGACAAGCTGCAGAAACTTCTTTTCCTTCTCTCATAAACATGTAAGACCGGGATCGAGTGCTGTGTCACCTAGTCAGACGACAGAAGAGTGGTGGCCTCCACAAACCCTCCTCGGGCACCATGTGGCATGGAGCCCCTAGTACCTGCAGGTGACCTGAGCTGAGGGGATCTAACGCACATGAGAACAGAGACACACAAAGAGACCAGACCTCGGGCATTCACCGGTTCATAATTTGTGATTCCAGCTCTTTGAGAGTAAGTCTGAAGGGCCTTGACAGGTGCAGACATGTCATTTTGCTGAGGCAAGAATCAGAGTCACACACTTAAAAGATGAGGCAAGCCGAGGTCCCCCCAGGACCCTTGCCTCTGTCAAGTGCGTGGTTTTCGTTTAAAAACTGGCACCTCTCAGTTCACACCACACAGGGCGGGGGGGCACTACTGGCCCACCTTCCAGATGTGGGATGTGAGGGACGGCGTGATGCTCTCCGGCCCAGACCAGCGGCATTAGCACCACCTGCGAGCTTCTCAGAGATGCAGAATCTTAGGTGCCACCCCGGCCCTGCAGACTCAGTATCCACCTTTTAACAAGATCCTGAGGTGATCCACAGACAACTCAAAGCCTGAGAAGCACTGTTGTGAGGAAGTCATGTATTTGAGAAGTTTCTTCATGTGTCCTCGTGAATGTCAGAGGTCTGTTTCATATACATACGAAGAGATGGATGGACATATGTATGTTTTTCTCACAACTTAAAAGAACTTAATTGGACATTCAGGAATGGGAGCCATTCTCATCTCCAGATTTATCTCTGCCTGGCCCAGATCGAAAGGTTGGCTACTTTCTCCTATAGCCAATGGCCTGATTCCTCAACTGTGGCCTGGTTGGTGCCCAGGAGCCTGAGAGCCCAAACCTCAGATGCGGTCCCCTATGTGCCAGGCTTAAGCCCTCACCCTGAATTCTAAAGCTTCAGCTGCAGTCCTCTGAGACCGCTCCTCCTTGAGCTCCCAAACGGTTGTCCCTGCCCTTCCTGGGCCCTGGCCACAGTAAATACAGACTCCTCTGATTTCTTCAGAGTATGCTAAAGGCCACTTAGTGGCAAGTTAGCTGGGAGATCGGACCCCCGGTAAAGATGTGGGTCTCTGATGGGAGGGGCAGGACAAAGTGGCGGGGGGGGGGGCTGATGCCTGGGAGGGCTCTCAGGAGAAGGATCTAGGGACAAAGGTAAGTGCCCTTCCTCCCAAACACTCCACTTCTCCCAAAACTTCAATGGCTCTGTGCAAAAGGACCCACTGAAAAGAATACAAAATGGTGGCAGAAAAGCCAGAGACAGGTGTGACAAAGGCAGAGATGTCGTAACCTCTAAAATGTTACTACAATTGGTGAAAAAGGGGAAAGTAATTTAATCAAGAGGAAGACATAACCCTAGACTGGCTGGTGAGCTCAGTTCTGATTTGGACCCAAGGGAAGATAAGAAACAGGCAAAGGTGCTGGGTGGGAATGGATCAGAAGGCCGGAGAGCCCCACAGCAGGCATAGGGCCCATGCCTCCATCTGGAAACCAGGCAGCCTTGGCTCACAGGCCTGGTTCTGCCAAGGCTTTGCTGTGTATCTGCAGGAAGGTCAAAGCTGCCTCTGGGTCTCAGCACTCCCGTCTATAACCCAGCGAGGAAGCACATGGTTTCTTCGATCCCTGCTTTGGTCACAGGCTAACCTCCATGGATGCTTTGGTGCTTTTCGTGTGCAGAGCTACCTGGGGTGGCTGTATGTAGCCCCGGGGAACACCCGACAGAGTGCTAGACAGATACCCCTGTGGGGGAGCTCTTGGAGGGCAGCACCCCTGTCTCTTCTGCCCTGCTCCTAGTGATCAGTGCAGCGCTGGGTCACTTGGCAGGCCCACAGAACATCTCAGTCTGGACTGAACCTTCTCCATAGGGTCCCTCGTGGTACTAAGATGCTGTATGCACCCGGAACCCTGGCCCAGTGCCCAGGGAAGCACTGTACACCACGCTGGTACTCCGACCAGAAGCTCAGCTCAGTAGATCTCGGAGCTTCCCTGCCCACTGCCACCCCCTCCCCCACCACTGAGCATAAGCTCACGCTCTGTGCCCCCTTCCCAGCCCAGCAGGGACGGGCGGAGTCAGGGCTCCTGAGCTCAAGACTTTGTCTAGACACTGACTTGCTGGGTGGTCTCAGGTGGTACCACTTTCCTTCTCTGGGCCTCGGTTTCTCCATCTGCAAAATAGGAGTAACCATTCCCCGCTGCTGATCCTTAACAGGAGTTGTGAGGGTGTTCCTAGACGGAGGAGGGGTGCTTTGGAAGTGGAAAATGGAGCCCCACGTGAACTGCAGGCCTCAGGCTATGGGCTGAGTTCCTGGACTGACAGCTTCCTGGCTGCATTTCTGCCATGACAGAGCCTGTCTTTAGAGTAGTTGCCGTCCTTCAGACACTGGGTATGAAACAGCCCTGCTGACTATCAACATCACGGTGTCTCTTCTCTTTTCCTTCCTTTACCCCAAGAGGCCATGCAGACCTGCTCTGCGAGGTCCGCAAGGGAAATACATGTGGGGTTTCCCTCCCCCACCTCAGAGCCAAGAGGTGGCTTCCAACGCCCATCCTGCATCAGGGAGACCGCTGGGAGGACAGCCAGCTCCTGGAGGCAGGCGGCCTTAGCACACTCGGTGCCCGCCCGGGAAGCTCACTCTCCCCTTTCTGAGCCAGCTGGCTTCTCACAGAGCTAAGGGCAGGAAAGGGCAGACTAACCCTGACCCCAGCCTCAGGCTGAGCCCTAGCTCCCACCCAAGAACAAAGGGAGCCAGAGCACATGCCAAGCCCTGACCCAGGCCCACACTCCATGCCTGGCCACTGCCCAAGGCCTGAGGCCAGCCCCTCATTCTGTCAGGAGCATCAGGTGAGAGTGTGGGTGGCTCAGCGCCGCCACCCCCTGCGGAGGTCCAAGCCCCCAACAGAAGCCATGTCTCAAACCCTTATCATCTGAGCAGCTAGAACCAACCTACAGGAAAGGGAGTGAATGCTGGTCTGAGGGCACTGGCAGGGGGTCCTCTCAGGCTTTCTTGGGGACTCCCAGCCTTATATTTGTTCTGGAAACAGAGGAAAAAACCAGAAAGCTGTTGTGGGTAGATCCGAAGGGGCTTCTCAGCCCCGCACATACCTCTGGTGGCCCAAGGAGACTTGGGCACAGCCCTGAAACCTCCTCTTCCACCAGGTCCTGCCCCTTCCCATCCCCCCCATAATCTCCCCTCTCCGACAGCAGACACCTCCCGGGCCCAAAGCACTCCAGGTGGGGCAGTTCTCTACGAGGCTGGATCCCACTGGGGCCTCTTCTTCCAGGAAGCCTTGTTTATATACTTATTTAGCACCATCTCTCATCTGTAACTTCCTGGAGGACAGGAAAGACGGTGCAGTCAAGCTTAGAGCCAAGGGCCCTGCTGTACCAGAGCTGCGGCTTCGCCTGTTCCTACTGGATTCATTTCACTTCACTGACAACTAATTCTCTCAGCTGTAAAATGGGGATTATTCTGAACAGTTGGTGACTCGGCCCACCAGATTCACTGGGTGTTTGTGAGCATTAAATGTGCATGGACTGAGAGCCAAGTGTTGCTAGGAGCTCTGCAGTTCCCAGCAGCATCGTCACTTTGATTATCCCTCACTGGGTCTCCCTGACCCTGCAAACGCTCAAATACGTTGCTAAATTTCATAGGATCAAGTTGGTCCCTTATCCCGCGTGAGACCTCCCCACTGGCTTGCACACCATATCTGAGCTTTCCATCTCTGGGGCTTCAGACGAGCAACGGAAGCAAACCAACTAGCTAGTTCTTTAAACACTGGCACTTAAATGTATAAACCATTTGACAAACTGTCATCTATGCATCAGGAAGCCCGGAAGACTCTACAGCTCCAGGTCTGTGATAACTTGAAAGCTCCCAGCCCCACCCTTCTCTCCACCAGAGCCTGGGGCTTCTTGCTGCCTGAGCTGAAGTGTGTGTCCGGGGCCGTGGAGTGTCCTTATTTAGGCTGCAGCTGGGCCCCTGTGTGTATCCCTGCCCAGGCGGGGGGAGAGGAAGCGGGGAGAGCCTCCCAGAGAAGAGATCCCAGGAACCGAAGAAGAAGAAACGCTTCCTACCAGGAAGCAGAGAGTGGGGGGAACCAAGGCTAGAGCTCAAAGGAGAAAAGAGGCCGGCTTGGCTACTGCTAGCCTCAGATGTCTGAAATAACCGCGTGGGAGCAGACACCAGGGCATGAGGGCTGACGCCAGACGGGGAGGTGAAGGGGACACAAGGGCCCTGTTTTGTGGTCCTGGAGACTAAGGCAAGGATGATCCTTCAAGGGCAGTTAGTTGCAGGGAGCCAGCCCCACGGATCCCCCAGTGCCAGGTCTCAGAGACTTTATGACTTATATGCATGAACAATTTTTGACAACATAACACATACATATAAGCATGGGTTGGTAAAAACTTGCAAAAACATGGGGGAAAAAAGACAGTAAATGGATAGCAAAAAAAAAAAAAAAGGTGGAGGGTCTTTTCCAATGTAATATAATCATCCTAAATACAGGGAAAACAAGGTTGACCAACCCAGGCCCTGGGCAGATCCCCCACTCCCACAGGAAGGACTTCCACAAGGGGAGGTGCCCAAGTTGAACCTACAGACCAAGGGCAAGCTCTGCCACCCTGGGGAAGCCCCAGGGAGCGGAAGGATCTGGGACTCGTCTCTGGATCCTGCATCCCCTTCTACCCAGGACAATGGTCAGCTGGGGAGAACCCTCTGCTGGGGTCTCTCTGCTGTCCCACTTATCCACTGGCAGCCATCAAGGCTCTGAGCCCCCTGGTTGGGGTCACCGATGAAGGCAGGACCAATCCCCCACCAATGCCATGAAAAGACCTCGGCTCCTTCTAATCTGCCCCTTCTTAAAAAACTGAGGAGGCAACACATATGGTTTCTACCTTGCCCGCAGAAAGAACCCTAGACTGCCCTCCAATGTTCTGTGCCCATCTGGCCCTTCCAGCCAACCACAGGGGATCAACCTTGCTCCCCGGCATCAGAAGTGTCCCCATACCCCATACACCCAGCTGGTCATTCTCCTGATCATCAGGCAAGATGGGTGAAATAGAAGGCACTTAGTCTGGTTCAGAACAGGTGGAGGGCTGGGGGAAGGCTGACAGAGCAAGTGGGACATGCTGGTAGGGATGTGACTACAAAAATACTTGCAGAAAACAAGCCGAATGGTCACAGAAATGGAGAAAATGCTACACGCAATGTTAAGGGTTGCCCGCAAACCTGATTGATCTCACACATATCAACTCTCCCTCTGCTCAGGGAGGAGGGAGTTGCAGGAGGAAGACCAGACCCAGAGACAGAGCTGCCCTGAAAGAAGGTGGAGAAGAGAAAGGACTCCCCCATTCTAATACTCAGACCAGCAAAAAGGTCCACCCATCTTGCTCGTGAGGGTTGAGCCACTTGTACACGCTGGACTGGGCGGTGGGGACATCAGGCAACAGTGCCTCCAGTGGCATTCATGAACTTCCCATAGACCCCAAATCCCCAAAGGAAATCCAACTGCTAAACACCTAAGACCCTAATTACCCTAAGGAATCTGGTGTTTTCCATCTTGATTCCTAGTGTGACACAGGATCTGACCGTCTCATCCTCTCTCTCTTCCCTCCCATGTAATAACCATGCAGATTAGCAACTGGCATGGCTAACGGATAGGCAGGCAACTACATTTTAAAGGCACTTTAATCAGAAAGAAATCTTGCAAATGCCCCTGCTAGTCTACCCTGTCAGCAAAACCTAGGCCTTCTCCTGTGACCTGAGTGCAGGGCCCACACAGCTGTTGGAAGTGACAATGGAGTTCACATAATGGTACTTACAAGTAGATGCTGGATTCATTGCCTCCCATGTCCGGAGACTGAAGTTTCTGCACAAGGATGATGATGATGCCAATGAAGAGCACAAAGTTAACCTGAAGAGCAAAGAAAAAGTAGATAGAAATGATTCTGGGCAAAGACTTTCCACACCCCTGCCTCTGCCTGGACTGTTACTGCCCCAACAGGACCCTCCACAATCCAGTCAAAATCCCTTCTAGACTTATAATCCAAGATGGTGGCCTGAGAACACTCATTTACCTCACCACTTACTATTGCTAAAATGACAGAAAAGATAGAAGAAAAAGAATTTCATAGGAGTACTGAGGAATAGGGAAGATTATCATGAATGAGCCAGAAAAGTAGGCAATTTCTAGAAGAGAAAGAGCAAATAGGATCAGGGTGATGGAAAACAATACCAAACAGATAGAGAAGAGGCTCCTGCAGAGGTGGGAACTGTCCTCTGGAGAAACTCCAAGTTCAGAGTAATGGAACATGGGGAACAAGAATGGACAACCATAAGCATTATTAATTAAAGGACTGCCTGGGAATGGCAATAACAGCATTTACCTTCAGAGAAAGATCAGGGACAAAAGTCTCTCTAAACAGTGAAAAGGGGGCGCCTGGGTGGCTCAGTTGGTTAAGCAACTGCCTTCGGCTCGGGTCATGATTATGGAGTCCTGGGACTGAGTCCCGCGTCAGGCTCCCTGCTCAGCAGGGAGTCTGCTTCTCCCTCTGACACTCCCCCTCTCATGCTCTCTGTCTCCCATTCTCTCTCTCAGATAAATGAATAAAATCTTTAAATAAATAAATAAATAAATAAACAGTGAAAAGGGGGGGAGGATGGGGAGCAAATAAATAGAAACAAGGCACAAGGAGAGGACCACAAGGCAACAGCCTCCGAATGTAGCCAAAGCAGCTACAGCTGGAGAAAAAAAATGTAGCGCTTGACACTAACTTATGAAAAAATAATAAATACTGAAGACAAAACAACTAAGCATTCAAATCAAAAGCTAGGGGGAAAGTGCCACACATTTTACTTTCACAAGAAGGGAATTAATAAAGATAAAAATTCATTATAAAAAATGAGGGGGAGAAGTGGAGTTGATCAATGAAAACTTTATTTCGGGGTCTAGTTTTGTTGGTTTGTTTCCACATGCTCCACAAAAGCACTTCTCTCAGGCTTCTTCCCCACCACAAGCCCAGTGCCTGACCAGTCCCGGGAATTCAGCACAGTGCCTGCTGCTCAGTGCACAGGTTAGTCAAATCCAAAAGGAGAAAATACCATTAAATAAATTTAGGGATGAGAATGAGGACAAGACAACAGATGTATAGAATATTTTAAATCATAAGAGAAAATCAAACAAAATGGGAAAATAGAAAGAAACAAAATCAAATCAAGAAGATGTAGAAAATCTGAGTAGAGAAATGACCTTAGGAGAAATTTAAAAAGCAATCAAAGATGTGTGCGTTAAAAGGCATCGGGCCCAGATAACTTTACAGACCAGTTTCATAACACCTTTAGGGAAGATGTCATTTACAGACTACTTCATTGTTTAAAAGCAAATAAAAGACAACCTCACAAATTGCTTATCAAGCTAACAAAACTCTGCTACAACAAAGAAAACATACAAATAGACACACACACACACACAACCAGAGGACTTACAAAGAGCAATGCAAAAACTATAAACCAAATATTAACAAATAGAATTTAGTAGTGCATTAAAAGAACAAACAGATCATGGTCATAAAGTCTTATATAAGAAATGCAAAAAAAGAAACCTCAAAAACAAAATCCAAAAAACCCAAATCTACTAGTATTTCTTACATTAACATATTAAAACAGTGAGCTACCCTTACCCCATAAGATTGGTGAATAATTCAATAATCAAAACATCAACAAAGACATGAGAAATGAACACTCTTGTATTCTGCTCATTTGATATCTATGAAAATGTTAAATGTACATACCCTTGTCCCGGAAATTCCACCCCTAGAGATTTATTCTAAAGACATATTCACACATACTTAGATATGCATGAATATATCCATCGTAGCATTGTTCAGAAGAAGAAAAATTGGAAACTGTAAAAGTCCATCACTAAGGGAAGGGACCACTCCAATAAATGTTTCCAAAACACATTTGATTTCCTGATTTTTAAAATACGCACTAAAATGAGCCAGGATTAGAAACGTTCCTAATTCAATGAAGAATGACTGCTCAAACCTATATAGCAAACACCATTCTTATGACCCCTAAACCAAGGAATAGGGATGCCTGGGTGGCTCAGTCAGTTAAGCATCTGGCTTCAGCTTCGGTCATGATTCCACGGTTCTGGGATCGAGTCCCACATCGGGCTCCTTGCTCTGAGGGAAACCTGCTTCTCCCTCTGCCTGCCACTCCCCCTTCTTGGGTGCACTCTCTCTCTCTCTCTTTGACAAATAAATAAAATCTTTATAAAAAATAAAATAAAATAAAACCAAGGAATAAATGGTATAAATACTGGAAAGAGTAAAACTATTTTCATATACAGATTATGTCATTTTCCTCCTGGAAAACGAATCAGAACCAACTGAAAAGGGACAAGAACTACTAAGAGTTTAGAAAAGTAACCAAGAAAAGAAAAAATGCACAAAAACAAACAGCTTCCCTATGCACCAGCCATAACCCACTAGAACATACAATGACAGAATGAGTTCCAGGCACAACACACACCCAAACTGGAAAACACTTTAAAGGTAAATTGAACAAGACAAAGGAAAAGCTGTACAAAATGACTCTACGGGAAAGACTGAATAAATGGAGAATCAGGCCATGTTCTTGGAGAGGAAGATTCCATATTTTAAGAAAATCACTTCTCCAAATTAATTTATAAATTTAATGCAATTTCTCTAAAAATCTCAACCACACTCTTTTTGTAACTTGACAAGGATATTTGACAGTTCACCTGAAAGAGTGAATGTACAAGAAAATTTTGAAGGAAAGAAGAATAAAGAAGGGGATATTAACATACCAGATATCAAAACCTGCTACCAGGTTATAATAACTAGCACGAGGGGGCATTCACTGTGGAAACAGCCAAACAGATTAGTAACATAGCATAGAATACAAGTAGACTATACTGAATGCTCATGATAAAGTGACATTTCAACATAATTGAGAAACAAGGGTCTATTTAATAAAAACAGTTTAAAGGGTGGAATGTCTATCTACTGGGAGAAAAAGAAACTAAAGATGATTAGATATCATTTCAGATCAGACAAAGAAATAAAAATTTAGCTAGATTCAGAACATATCTATAATAATCCAATCCATAAACATGTTATAAAACAACTAAGAATACTTTTATGTCTTAGGATTGGAAAAGCCTTCCATAATAAGAAATAAATTTCAGAATTTACGAAGACAAAGCCTGACAGGTTGTATAAAATTATGCAGACTTGGATATATACTTACAACATGCTTAACAGATAAAGCATTACTATCTTTCAAACAATTAGAAAGACAATTGAGCAAAGCAAGCAAAAGAGAAATGAGCAAGAGAAATACACAGGTAATAATCAGAATAAAAACAAATTGTCAATAAATGTTTGGGGAAAAGTACCTCACTGCACTAGCAATATGGAGAAATTCACATTAAAACAATGAGCTACCATTATCCCCCAGGAGCCTGTGCAAAAATTTAAATGATTGATGTTATAAGCACAGACAATGATAAGAGGTACGCTTTCCAACCCATCAATTCCATTTCTAGAGATTTAATCGAAAGGAATGCTCATGCTCAAAACAATGCACAGAATTGCTCCTAGTAGTATTTTTCATTATGAGGAAAAATGAGAAAATATAAATGTCCAACACATTTAACTAGTGTGTCCATGTTGCCAAATATAATGTAGCCAGGAAAAAGGAGAAGGCTGGCTTGTGCAGTAACCTCTGTATTTGTCTCCTTCTCCTGCTTTCTGCCCAGGCCCCCGTCTCTTCCTCATCCTTGTCCCAAGGATACTCACCATTATAGAGCCAACCACAGGGCCTTTGATCACCCACCACAGAGCTGTGTTATCATTCATATCCCAGCAGCTGAAAGACAGACAGATGGAGAGAAAGAAGAGAGATTAAGCTCAGGTCTGGGATGCCTGCAAGCCAATGCCCCCGGCCCCACTGTGGCTCTTTGCCCCTGCAGCTCTCTGACCAGGGGCTGGCTGGAAAGAGAGTTTTCAGGCATGCTCAGACCCAAGCCCAGTTCTGGTTCTTCTAGTGCCTTGGTCCTTCCCTCTGCTCCCTGTCAAAGCAGGGAGTAAAGCCCCATAGTTAGAATCACCAGTGGGCTCCCAGGCAAGGGCCATGTTCCCCCTTCAGGACTGTGAGGGTGTGACCTCACCCTCGACACCCTTCCTCCCCTCCCTAAAAGGAAAACAGACACTCAGAGCTGGGCCCAGAAATACAGAGAGACTCTGAAAACCTTGCACATTCTCACTAGGTTCCGGCTGAGATGTGGCTGGGTGGGTCCACCCGCGGTGCGATCAGGGTGCCGCAGGGGCTGGGGATGGGCAGCCACTGAGACCCATCTGTAAGAACCTCCTCGGGGCTCTGGCCCAGGCTCTTGGGCACGTACTCACCCTGTGTCATCAAAGTAGAGCCTCAGCATGGCCCACACAGACACACACACCGTTGGGGTCCCTGGGAGAACAAGAAAAGGAGCCTGGTGATAACAGGAAAACCAACAGGCCCTAGGGTCCCCTCAGATTTGGGGTCCCCGGGGGCCATTGTCCCCCAGTCAAACAGGGGGTTCTGACCCATGGGGCAGGTCTCCCTTTCAGACCTGGAGTCTTGGGGACCCTAACTGTCCCTCACACCTGTGCCTCCTGGGGGTCCATGTATCCGCCAGGCCTTTGGCTATCTTACTTCTCAGGATTCCTGAGCATATCCCATCTTCCAGACAGTGGGTTTTCTATGGGCAGGAAGAGCAAGAAAGGGCCCAAGAACCAGAGGTGTGGCATCCACTACGGGACAGGACAGCGCCTCCCTCCTCCAACCTAACATTCCCTGACAGCAGCACCAAGGACATACCTGGCCATGAGGCCTGAGTCTGCCCAGGCCACAGCCAGCGACCTACCCCAGCCTACAATGATGTACCAGTAGAAGTATCTCCTCTCAGGAAAGAAGGTCTCCACTAGCAGGGTGAAGAGGTACAGACCCTCGATGAACAGCCAGAAGTAGTTCGACACGACACAGTAGTGGAAGAAAACCATTATGGCCTTGCATTCCACCTGCAGAGAGGGTGGGGAGGGTGAGGGAGGCAGGAAGCTCCCTCCGCTGGCCCCCACCCAGCCCTGAAAATCCCACCCAGCAGGAGCAGGGAGAATCCTGAGGGCCCTTCAGCTCTGGCATGCTTGGGCTCAAACATCCCATGGATCTGAAAGACTCCACAATCCTGGATTCGAAGAGTTAAAAATGGCAGCATCCTATGATTCTGAGTCGAAGCTGCCCATGGAGGCAACTCTACATGTGTCAGAAAAGGATGGGGGTAGGGTGAGCATGGGGCCCGCTCCCCTCCCTAGGCTCATTCTCCCCTAACTTTCCTGCTCCTTCTCCAGCCCCTCCAGGTAAGGGGAGTACAGAGGACCCCGCAGGAGGCTCCTAAGTCAAATGAAGATTTTAGACATCAAGGGGGAGACTCCCGGTCCCCAGAAATCTCAGACAGATCCCCCTGCCCCCTCCACATGTGCCCTCTTGGGTCAAGACCCTGTGCTCTGGGCTGTTCTTTCCATCTTATTCCATCAAAACCTATCTCCTCTGCTTACCTCCAAAGGTATGAGAACTGGGGAGATGGTCTGGAGAGACCCAAGCCAAGCAGCCCCTCGGCTCTGCCACGGGTTAGTTAAATGACCAGGGGCCCAGAAAACCCTCTCTCTAAGCCTAGTTCCCTTCTTGGGCAAGCGAGACTTGGCGTTTCCACCCGACCCTCCACATCTGCTTGGCCAAGTACATACACAGACTGAGGGACAGGAAAGGACATGGAGCAGGGGTCTCGCCGGTTACTAGCAACTCATGGTCATTCCCGGATTTCTGCATCCACTGGGGACAATGCCTTCACCCTCAGGAGAACACCTGGATGGCGGGGGGAGGGGGGATCACAGGGAAGGGAGCCCCGGAAGGGCCTTCCCACCAGGGGTCAGCGCACTCACCGTGGAGATGAAGCAGTGGTTGTTGTCCTGTTCCGCATAGAGGATCCAGTCCTTGATGAAGACGGAGATGGCCCTCAGCATAAATGACACGAACAGGTTCATGTGGATGAAATTGCGGGTGCAATGTAGCTTCCTAGGCCAGCAAGCCAGCGGAGGGAGAGGCCTTAAAGCAACAACCCCACAGCAGCCCCTCCTCCGCTCCGAGGTCTGCTCGGGGCCAACTCCACGGCTCTGTCTCAGGGGCTCCCCACCTTCCCACCTCCTTCCCACCCCTCTAAATCCTCACTCACTGCCAGGCCTTTGTTGCCTGGCTCCACAACTCCGAGAGCCCAGACCTTCCCCTCCTGTGGCCTTGGTCCATCTAGACCAGGAGGATAAACGTGAGGCATGGAGGTCTCCTGCCCAGGGTCCGTCCATGGCCCTGGACAGGTCAGCTGCCCTCTCTCAGATCGAGTTTCCCATCTGTTATCAGAGGGGTGGGGGAACTGCCTTCTAAGGGACCTCCAGGGCTGACATCCAGGGGAGAAGGCAGGGGCGGGCAGGACACAGCAAGGGCTCTGAGCTAGGGGCTGCTGCACTGGCTCGAACGCTGCTGGTATGTGTCGGGGGGTCCTTACCGGAAACGACACAGGATGACCATGGCAGTGGTGAGGGTGACAAGGGATGTGCTGTAGCCAACTGTGTACAGGGCCTTGACTGACAGGTAGTAATAATCCTGGAGCAAAGCACAAAACGTCCAGGGCTCCACATGGGGCTTGCCCCAGCCCCCAGCGCCCTTGGGCCAGGGCCTGCCCACTCCAGGGGTCCACCACCCAGCTCCTCCCTCCTCTCTTCTCCTCTTGCTGATCTCACCTCCTCCTCTCCCCGCTCAGTGCCTCTACTACCCTGCCCCCCACCCCATCCCCCATGAGCTTCTTCCTCCCCTCCACAGTGTCTGTACTCTGCCCATGCTCAGGAAATGCTTGCTGAACACAAGGGCACTGACCAATCAGATCAGGCATCAGCCTTAGCCTGAGAAGCTCCCAGGAGGCCCCCCGCTGGGCCCTGCCTCAACCCTTCAGTTGCTGGGCCACAGGAAGGATGTGTGTCCTGGAAGAGTAGCCAGGGAGGTAGGGGCCATGTAGTGGGGGCTGGGGGAACTCAGGAAGCAAGGCAGATGCTTCTTGGCCCAGAACGAGTGAATGAAGGCCTTGGTCTCTGTGCGTCTGGCTTGGGTACACAGCAGGGACTCACGTGCTGCCTAGGGACACCTAGGCCCAACAGGAGCCAAGGCCTTTGGTGGGGACACCCGGTCACCAGCCTCCTCAGCCCTACCCCCGCCACCTCCCCGTGGGGACAGCCACTCACCTGGTCCCCAGGCTCGTATTCATCATAGTCATCAAACCCACACGCGTCTACATAATGAGGGAACGGCTCTGACCATCCATCCTCAGTGCAGTTCCGGCTCACCACCCTCACGTCTGCAGTAGAACAAAAACTCAGTGGGGCACGGGAATGATTTAAGAAAACCCTGCAATTCTTACTTGAAATTTACTTCTTAAGGGAGAATTTCTAGAAACCCATACGCGCATCTGGGAAGCACAGTGATTAAAGGTTCATGAAATTTTGCCCCGTCCGCGGGAACATAGGAATTGCTGGTGACCTCAAGCTCAGCCTTTACACGAAGGACACTGGGGAGGACAAGGCACAGCTGATCTCTTAACAAGGGCTGAGGGCACTGGGCCCCCCTCTCTTCTGGAACTGGCAAACGCTCACTGACGAAAGGCTTGAGCCTCTTCCCTAGGCCCTGGGTCAGCACTTGTCAAACGTCGGTGAACAGAGATGAATGATGTGCGATCACCATTGCAGACTCCAGCCGCCAGCGCACTCCAACCCTGGGATTCTGGTCCAGGAGTCAACTCAGGTGACTCTGGAGCCGGAGTGCCCCTCACACATCAGGAGCTCTGAGCCTTGCAACAGCTGCAAGATCCCGCACCAAGGGGATACATGCATGGCTTGCTTCATTAACAAGGACCAGACCTCCATTAACCTAGCGCCAGATCTTATTAAGATACGTATTTAGGTTTAAAAAAAAAAAAAAACTTTCGTCTTCCCAGGTTTAGAGGTCTGTTTCCTGTCACTAATGTACTTTAATTTCCTTTTGATAGACTGTAAAGGCCATTTTGTAGGACACCAAAGGGGAAGGAGTCATTTACGGTCTGTAGGGTGGAATCTAGATTGGTTTTGGCCCCGCCTGGGGCCTTTTAGCTTTTAATGATTGCTCATTTTATCTTCCCCTCTCCCGATTGTCTGTAAGGGTGAACCACGGCCATCCCGTGGAGGGGAGAAGGCAAGCAGCCCCCTCTGCCTCCAGCCCTGGACTGTGGCCCCAGACCGACCCCTGTTCCCAGACTGGCTTCCTGGGAGTTTACCTGTTCTCTTAGGGCACGTGGCAATGGTTCTTTCTTTCACAAGATTCAGGGGCCAGGAACTTGTGTAAAACAAGACACTTCCACAGAAAAGGAGCTCCAGCACCCATGTTGCTGGAAAGATCCCCCTGCTGTGGCCAAGGCCACCTCTGGGGAGGTTGGGAAGGAGGCAAGGGCAGAGGCCAAGACAGGAAACCCCTCTACTTTTCCAACCCCGTGTCCTCGCCAGCTGAGTTGGAAGAGCTGAGGCCAAGTCATAACTTGCCAAGAGAGTCAGAAACACACTTCCTGGGACTCTGGGAAGAAGCAGAGGGTGAGTGACCCTGCCACAGAAGACAGCTCTGCCCAGAGTGGGGAGACTACTGGTCTCTACCGCTTCTCGAATTTGGAGTCCTGTGACATAGGACAAGGAGGATGCCTGACAGGCCCAGGGAGAGGAGGAGTCAATTCTGTCCCCCATTTTGATGCCAAATTCCTCCTTCTTCCAGCAAATCCATGTCAGGCTGTTACTAGCGACCTCCTTCCAAGTCCCTCTGAAACTCTGCATGTCCTGGGGGAGTCATGGCCTTGGCCAAGTCCCCTCCCATTCCTGGGCCTCCTCTCCTCTCTGCTTTGCCCACAGCAGGGTGGTGGGAAGAGGAAAGGGAATCTGTTTTGAAAAGCAATTATTTAAAAGTGTCCCAGAGGTAGAAGCCATTTCCTTTCTTTTATTTTCCTCCTTTCTCTGTTTCTTTTTATAAGACAGTGTGGGCACAGAGGCATATAAACCTTTTTGTTCAGAACTATTCCACGAATTTGCCGCTCTATTGTTCTGATGGAAATCTCCAGAAGATGGAGTACTCTCTAGATTGTCAAAACCTTGCCGTGACTGTGCCCACTTCACTAGACTATTTTGCCCCAGCAATTTCGTAGGAGCACAGGATTTTAGGGCACTGGTTCTCAAAGTGGGCACCCTACCCAGACAAGCCCATCAGCATCACTGGGAAGACTGGCTAGATATGCACATTCTCAGGCCCCACCCCAAGCCCACTAAATCAGCGGCTCTGGGGGCTGGGAATCCGAGTTTTAACGAGCCCCCTAGGTGACTGAGGTCACACTGAAAGTCGGAGAACCACCGTTGCACCTGGGAGTTCCAAACTATCAGGGGTCATCGAATCCAGGGGATTTGTACTTGGAGTCCACAGTGTGGCTTCGAGAGATCTGTGCTCCCAGAAATTGTACGCACAACGTTCTGTCTGAGCACGTGAGTGCAAGTTTCTGTGGAGAAAATCCACAGCTTTTCCAGAGATCACACAGCCACAGAAAGGCCCTGCTTGCCCTGGAACGGGGCCGCCAAGCTCCCGTGTCAGCACATGCCCTCCCTCCAGCCAGCCCATGGTGGGCCCCAGTTTATCCGCTCACCTGAGAGATCCAAGGAGTTACTGTCAGGGAAATCGAACTCCCCTGCAAAGCACAGAAGTGGGCATGAGTCAGCACGCACAGCCATCAGCATGCCAGGGCTGTGCGTGGTGTACTCTCTACCCTGGAAGGTCAAGGCCATCCCTGGTCTGAAGGACAGAGGTGGGGTCTCAGCCAAAAGGCTGCAGTACACACAGCAGCCACACACCTTTCTGACACACACACACACACACACACACACACACACACACACTGTGCCTTCTGGCATCAATCCCATTTGCTCTGTACTTCCGTGATGCTGATGATGGCCCATGACTCAGTTCTCCCCACTGGGCCACAGGAAGTGGAAATGGGATATCGTCAGGAAGGTGGGAGGGCCTCCAGACTGGGAGAGGAATGGAAAAGGATGACTGGGCCTTTTCCAGAAAAAGGCAGGAACAGCAACACGGGTCCTGGACTTGGGTTTCTTCTTGGGTCTACAAGCCTCCATCTCAGCCCCCAACTCTCTAATCCAAGGGAGCCCAGGACTTCATCCATGGACATTTTTTCTCTCTCTCCTGACTCTTTATACCACCTCCATCCTTTTCTTATGACGAACCCCCTGCTAGCAATGAGCCCTCGTTTCCTTTCTACTTCTCAAAATCCTCTGTTTCCAACACATAGCTGACATGCCACCCCCTCCAAGAAGCCTCTCCTGACCTTTTCATTACCCTGCCTGCATGCTGCATAGTTAGTTCTCTCAAGCTTGCCCTCCATTCCAGTGTCAAGGCCACTGAGGATGTCAGTATCTACACGGGCTCACACACACACATTCAGGCCTGTACAATGCTCATTTTCTATCCCATCCACCAGTGTGTCTCAGCCTCCCAAATCAGCCCATGAGCACCCCGAGGCCAAGCGCTATATCTTCCATCTGCCT
The DNA here is from genome assembly GCF_029215605.1 of Mirounga angustirostris. Lineage (NCBI taxonomy): Eukaryota > Metazoa > Chordata > Mammalia > Carnivora > Phocidae > Mirounga > Mirounga angustirostris. The sequence continues at coordinate 45,047,038 of NW_026991720.1, forward strand.
GTGTCCCCCACCTCCCCAGATGGCTAAGGGCAGGCGGTAGGGGTGGGGAATCTGGTCCCTGAGGAGCCTCTCATGCCACCCCCACCCATTCCCAGCAGTCAGAACTGGGCTCCCGCTGGATGGACAGATGGACAGATGATCAGCAGCCTGTCCTCGCCAAGGTTCCTCTTACCAATGGTTTCTAGCTTCCACACTGAAACAGAGAAAGAGAGAGAACCCAGAGGTGAACGAGGGAGCTAGAGTTGGGTCTGCTCTCATTGGGTCCTGCTGAATTCCTCCCTCCCCCACTCCCCATGCCCAAACTCTGCCGGGGACCCAGGGGCATGAGGACTATAGGCTGCGGGTGGGCCAGACATGGGAGACTTCTACCTCTCCCTCCAGAATGCGACCCAGCTGCGGAGAGATGAGTAGAGGCATTTGAGAGGAGGAGGGGAGCTCAGGGCCCCTGTATCTTCAGTAGCCTGCAAAGCAGCAACAACTACAGAAAACACATTCGGCCCTGGGAGCCACGACATAGAAGGAGAAACGCCATTCTCAACTTTCTCAGCATGTAAGGCAAGTCTCACTAATCCAGCTTTGTGAACAGAGACGCTAAAGGGCCCTGCCTTAATGAGCCATTAAGGATCAGGTGTAAATAACACATTCATGGTGCAGTTGCCAAAGGGAGGGACGGAGTGTGAAGGAAAGTTTTCCTTAAAATCTTAGTTCACCACTGAGTCATTTTGCCTTTTTGGTTGTTGTCGAAAAGAAGCAGTCTCGTCATGGTACCTGACACAAAGTAGATGTTCAAGAAGCCTCAAGTAAATGATGAATGAGAGGAGTACGTGAATGGAGGAAGTGGGGAAGGCGGTTTCCATAGGAATGCAGCAGGATGTGGCTGAGTCACCAGCTGCCACCGCACCGAGGCCCCCCCATGCACACTGTACCCCGAGTTTGTCTCTGATTCCAAATTCACTTCCTGTCTGGCTCTGGGGCCACACCCAGCCCCCCAGCTGTCAGGATGGAAGAGCCTAAAGCCATCCTCCTTCTGGGCTGGCAGGTCTGGAGGTGGGAGGTGTGGCTAAACAACCAGAAGGGGAAGTGGGAGGAGGGGAAGGGAGGCATCTTAGCTAAACCTTGCCTCCCCTGGTCTTCGGATGGGGCCCTGCACCCCAACATACTGCCCCTCTCCCCTCTGCCACCTCCCACAAGCACCTGCCCCTCCAGGCAGAGTCCCGGTTGCTAGAGTTCCAGAAGTGAAAGAGAATATGCCTTCTGCTTCTCCTAGACAGGTCGGAGGATGGAGGGAGGCAGGACTCCGTAGTGGAGTGGAGTTCGAGCACTCTCCAGGTCTGGAAGGACACTGGCCTAAGCCTTAGGTAGGTGAAAGAGGAAGCTGAAGACCAGGTCACAAGGTCCTGTGCATGAGCACACAAGTGACTCAGATGTCTCTAAACCCCTCAAGAGTCCCTGCCGTCCATCCTCCCCTAAACAAGGCCCCAACCCAGGGCTCAGCAGTCAGTGGGGCGGTTCTCAGGACATCACCTGCCTGAAGCCCAGCCCTGCCTAACTTGGTGTCCTGCTTCCCTCCACAGCCACAAGGAGTGGGGTGGAAGACCAGGGTCCAACTCTAGGCCCTTCCCAGAGTTAGGGCAGTCTGGCTGGAGAGCAGCCCTTCTTAGGAGTCTACAAGGTCCCAGCTGAAAGGTGGGAACTGGCCTAGAGAGGCCAGCTCACACCTGAAGAAGAGATCTGCACGAACCCCTCTTTGTCAGACCCTTCCCCTTGGAGATGTGGTCATTAAGGCCTTGTGCCTTTTCTCAGAGCACTGCCCCCTCACTTCTGCCCCCTGTCCCGACATCCTGAGTCACACAGCTCAGGCACTGTCCACCCCTAGGACTCTCAAATGGGTCTGGGGCCCTGAATATCTCCACAGCACATCAGTGGCCCCCCCGAGACCTCAAACACAGACATGTCCCAAGCTGAGCTCTTTGCGATACCATACCTAGGATCTAAGTGGGTATGCGGGTGTGGACACGGGTGAGTGTCTTGTGCCCAGCTGCCTGAAGGCGTCTCATTGTGTGTCCATCTTTGGGTATCTCTCTGGGTCTCTGAGCATCCCTGTACGTGTGATACTGATAGTAACACCAACTAACACTACCGACCATTAAAATGTGCCAAGACCTGGGCTACCATGTGCATTCCTCCACATGATTCCCCAGTCACTATGCCACATTGCCATTTGACAGACCAGGGAATGGGGGGCAGGGGACAGAGGGGTGAATTGCCTCATTCAAGGTCCAAATTGGGTAAGTGACAGAGCCCACATCCAAGGGCACAGCCTGGCCTCACACCCAAGGGCGCATCTCGACATCACCCTGGGAGCCATGTCTGTAGGTGCTTCCATGTCCCTGTGCGGAACAGGGTCTATAGTTTCATGCTCCCACTAGCATGGGAGCTCTGGAACAGGGAATACTGGCCTGCAGAGGGCAGCAGGTCCTTGGTACTTGGGTCCCAGGAAGGCCTGGGGCCCAAGTGTGGGGAGCAGATTAGACCAATCATGGCCTAGGGAAGCCCCAGGGGGAAACTCACCTTGGTCTGGGTTGAAGATTCGGAAGAGTTCAGGGCAACTGACCAGGACCATCTCACCCACGCGGGCAGGCTTCCAACACGTGAGGTTGTCCCACATCCCAGGGCAGCCTGTGCAGGAGAGAACCCTGGTGAGAGGGGGCCCCACCACCTGCATGCACAGACACTGCCCACACCACACACATGCGGGTGGGCACACACACCCTGGGGAGCCAGGCCCTTGCAGGGGGAGGGAACGGTTTCAGGGAGAGAAGGTGAGGCTCACTGTGTGAGGCAGGGCTCAGCCTCATCCCTGGAAGACCCATCAAGGAGGAGCTGGACATTTCAGGAGCTCCTGGAGTGGAGAGGGAGCTCTCACCTAACTTTACGTCCCCCACAGCCCCACGGTGCTGGAAGGATTGTGGGGAAGGGAGAAGCAGGCCAATACCAGGCCAGGGCGGGATCACTAAGCATGAGATGTTGGGGGTCTTTGGAGCATCCTACCATCACCCCACACCAGCTCCCCCTAGTCCTCCCAGCCTCTGCCATCATTATGGGGTCCAGCTTCAGCTCGGTCTCCTCGGTGGGCCCTCCCTGCCCCGAGGGGAGGGCCAGGAACTGGCTGGCCTAAGGGTGCTGCTCCAGGCCCCTGCCTTCCAGATGGCGAGGCTCTGAGACCTGGAGGGGGAGCAGCAACCGCCCGACGGGGAGGGGGGGAATGCCGTCCAGGCAGAGGCCTGCATGGCCAAGGCCCAGGACTGTGAAGGGACGCAGAGCCCAGAGACAGAAGAGGCCCGTGCTGCGGTGGCGCAGGCCCAGCTTAGGCGAGGCAGAGGGCTGGAGGGGGAGCAAGGACAGACCGAGGGGTGTTTAGGAATCATCAAGACTTGGGGCCTCGCTGGATATGCGCTGCTGGGAGCAAGAGAAGGATGACAAGCTTGACGACCAGGTATTACCTTGGGGGCTCAGCAGACCCTCCTGCCCCTCTGCCTACCATGCAATCTCTCTCTCCTTCCAGCCTCGGCCAGCCTCGCCTGGAGCTCTCTGCAACCCCCGTGGCCACTTCCTCACCTCCCTTCGTGCTCCACCCCTTCCTCTGGCTCTATCCCTCCTCTTCTCTCCGCCGAAATGCCTCTGGCCACCAGCTGGCCACCTCTCCACCTTCCCTAACTGGGCCTGAGCACAGACACTGGCGGCTGCCCTGCCCCAGCGCCTCACCCCTCCCACCTCGGACAGCATCACTGGCTCATGGACTTAGGGACGGAGCTACACACAGACACCCCCCGATCCTGACACCTGCACTCCCTGAAAACAGCCTCCCGTGGCTGGGTATCCCCCCCACGGAAGGCCTGAGGTAACCCAAACCCAGCCTGTGCAAGACTCAGCTCAGCATCTCCCACTAGAGTCCCATTTCCTGTCTCAGCCCCAGCCAGACAGACTTGAAGCCATTTCGGCCCCTCTGGCCACGCTCGTCGTCTTCAGGCTTTCGCAAGCTCCCTTAACCCACGTGACTAACTGAACCTTTCTTTGTATACCTACAGATGACCCATTCTGTCCTAGAAAGAACACAGTCCTTGTGCAGCAGTCGCCAGACTCTCCTGTATGACCTCTGAGCACCCCGATAACATCTGCAGCGGGCGTCTGTGGTGGGCACGCAATCAAGAAATGGTACAGACCACTGCACTCCCTTAACTGATTAACTGCCCTAAACCCTTTAAAAAATCTCTGGGCCGGCAGAAACCTCAGAGTTGGCCTTTGGACAAGACTGCCTTCTTCCCAAGTGGCCAGTGTCCTGAATAAAGCTCATATTCCTTTCCAAGCAAAACTCATCTCTTGAGTATTGGCTTTTCGAACAAAGGGCAGCCGAAGTTGGGTTTCGGTAATAGACCGCCCTTGCTATGTCTCCTCCTTCTTCCCCCATATCCAACTGGCCACCATGTCCTGCCGGTCTGACCTCCAGGTATTTGTGAAATCCATGCCCTATTCTCCATCCCCCTACCCCCACTGAGTTAAGGGGTAAACTACCTTTTACTAGCACCATGGTCTCCTCACTTGACCCCACAAGGCTGTGACAGTGATCTTTTCAAAAGGAAAATCTGGTCGGGACATCCAACCCACCCCCAGCAGTGCACACCTTTCAGAGAACCTACCTCAAGTCCTCAACATGGCTCCCAAGGCCCAGGCCTTGCCTCCCTCTCTGGCACATGGGGAGGGGGTGAGGCCCTGGGAAAGGGCATGAAGTGAGAAGGGCATGGAGAAGGAAGCCCCAGGGAACCCCACATTTATCAGGTGGGCAGAGGAAGTGCATGCGGTGATAGAATTCCTAAGGGGGGGGCAAAGGCGGAGGAGGGAGGCAGCCACGTGGAGGGTCTGATGGCAGAGTACAGTTTCAGGAAGGGACCCACATCCTGCTGAGGGGTCTGTAAACATGGGCTTTGGAGAGGCTTCTTTACCAGATAAAGGACAATCAGCGGGTGACTGAGAGAGTGTCCCACCTCCCAGAGCTGTCCTGAGGATTAATGAATTCATACATGTAAAGCTCTTAGAACTCCAGGCTCACTCAATGCATGGTCACTGCTGTTACTGGCATTAATTTCATTATTTCAGTTAGGTGTCCCTGAGAATCATTCCCCTGAGAGAGGCCCAGACAAGGAGATGAAGCAGAGCCCTGCAAGGTGAGGAGAAATTCCAGTGGAATGCCACCAACCGGTCACAGAGGATGCCTGGGCAGGCTCTAGGCAGGGCAAGGGGGCCTAGGGCAGGCCTCATGGGCTCCCAGCCTCTCTGCTGGGGTCCATGATGGACTTACGGGTAGCCTTTGGACAAGAAGGCACTCCAAGCTTCCAAATGCAGAAAACCTGGTCTCTCAGAATTCAGACCTGGCTATTTTGGAATTCACACTCAGTCACATTGACCTATGGTCTCCTGGCTCCTGGGATGACCAAGTTTGGGAGCTGGAAGCACCACAGAAAACTCAGAGGGTAACAAACCAAGAAGACAAGGACACCAGGGCCACATGAGGGGAGCAGCGTCCCAGGTCTCACAGCAGTAGCCAGTTATTGCTGATTCCTGCCCACCCTTCACAGCAGGAAACCAGCTGGCACGTGGCTGGTTATGACGTCATGTCCTTGAAAGAGACCCAATGGCACATCTTTGGCTGCCGTGGTCCACGAAGACCAACCGTGGAACGGCCGTGGAGCAGGGCTGTGTCTGGCCCGTGCCCTAGAAGCCCCAGCCAACAGATACTCCCAAAATATGGAACATTAGGCCGTGGCACAACCAGCTGCTGCAGCCAGCTGACGTTCCTCAGGGCACTTCAGATAGAGGGTGCATGCTCCCGAGGGTTGAGGTGCAAGGAAAGATGCAGGCCCCAGGCAGAGATGCCATGAGGGGAGCTGGGGGCTCCCAGGTTGGAGGGCAGAGGCATAGAGGCATGGTGGGGAATCCATGCTCTTAGCAACTACTTACTCAACACCTGCCCCACCTCCCGCATCCATCAGGCCCGGGGCCACAGTGGGGCAGAAAACAAATTTGAGAAGTTTGCCGTGAGGGCAGAGGAAGCAGAAGGGCACCTGCATGTCCCTTCAGCACCTGCAAGGCAGCCTGAAGACTTGAATTTGGGTTGACTTCTGCCAAGGGCTCACTTCATGACTCTGACTCAGTTTCCCTGTGTGCACTGCAAGGGCAGGGTGTCTCTGAGCATATGCCCAACTCTGGGTGACCAGAGCTCAAGATTCACTCACGACCTGCTGGTGCCCAGAAGGGTGGCTAGGGAGTCCGGGGCTGCACTCTCTGACCCCACTGCCAAGACAAACATCTCCCAAGGGGCACCTGCCAAGGTGCCCCACCCTACCCCATGGCCTGCCACACTACAGGAGCCCTCCTGTTGCCCTCCTTAGGTTCCCAGCCTGGTTCCCCTCCAGGGACTAAGGTTCCTAGGGGCAATTCCTCCAGCACCAGGGCAGGTGGAAAGACTAGAACTGAAATCCATAATTCAAGGGCCCAATCCCAGTGTCTGGGTTTAGGGAACTGCCGTACCATGACATAGTAAGAATTATGTATTTGGTCTTAGTCCCAGCTTCCAGGCAAAGCTCCTAAACCTGTGGAATTTCCTAATAAGGGTGAGGGGCGTGTCTTTAGTTATTCATAAGCCTCTTTCAACCACACCTGAATTTATGCTAATGAGGTGACTCTGGGGTCATGGTGGTTGGTTGCCAGGGAATTTTCAGCCCCACCCACCAACCTCAGGGGAGGGGGGAGGAGCTAGAAATTGGGCTAATCACCAATGGCTTAGGATTTAATCATACCTACATAACAGAACTTCCATAAAAACCCTAAATGATGGGGTTCAAAGAGCTTCTGGGTTGGTGCATCCCAAACTGCACAGGGACAGAAGCTCTTGCCCTTGGGATCCTTCTGGACCTCACTCTATGAGCCCCTCATCTGGCTGTTCTTGTATATCCTTTATAGTAAACCAGTACATGGGTTTCCCTGAGTTCTGTGAGCCATTACTGCAAATTATTGAAACTGAGGAGGAGGTAGGTCATGGGAACCCCCAATTCGTAGTCAAGTCAGACAGAAGTGTGGATGACATGGGGACCCATGATTTACAACTGGCGTCTGAAGTGGGGGAGGAGACAGTCTTCAGACCAAGCTCTTAGCCAGGAGGGTCTGTGCTAACTCCAGGTAGTTAGTGTCAGAAGTGAATTAAATTGTAGGGACACCAGTCAGTGTCCACAGAAACCTGGAAAACCCACACGTTCAATGTCAGAAATGCTGTGAGCAGAAAAACAGTTTTCCTTTAGGGGACAATGTCCCTGACCCCATCGGGAGCTCAAAGCCCTCCGACCACCCCTCTGGCCCACATCACTGGGGTCGCAGGAGACTCAGGTCGCCACCTCGGGGCTTCCCAGAATGCCCCATGCACACTTCCACAGTTCTCACCTCTCAGAGGTGGTGTGGGCTCTATCTCGTCTCCCCTCCTTCATGGGGCCTGCTCTGAATCCCCCCAGAAACCGCTTCCGGGGAGATGAGGAGGATGGGAAAGAGCCTTGGGTTTCTCTAACTGAGGACAGCAACTCATTTTCCTTCCACCCCCACAGAATACATCCAGCTTCTCTATCCCCATCTGTTCCAGGCTCTAGTCCCAACAAAGCTTGGTGTTGTTGGGACTGGAGGATTTCAAGACGCCTCTTCTCCTTCTCCTCCCCCTCCTCCTTTTACCCTATTTTTCTTCTCACTTTCCCTCCCCCCCTCTTATTCTGTGTCAGTTATGAGTCCGACGCTGCACAGCAATACACGAGTGAATAGAACAGCCCCGGTCTCTGCCTACATAGAGCTTACCGTCCGGTGGTCCAGGGGAAAGATCTTGCACTTGAGGCTAAATGCTAAGAGAAGCTCTTAGATGATGAATTACCTTCCTAGTGCTACTGCAACAAAGCCGACTCAGGGGCTTAAGCGCCACATTTCTTATCTTGCAGTTCTAGAGGTCCGAAAGTCCAAAATTGACCTCCCTGGGCTAAAATCAAGATGTTTACAGGGCTGCGTTTCTTCTGGAGGCTCTAGCATGAATCCATTTCCTTATCTCTTCCAGATTCAAGACATTCCTTGCCCAGTGGCCCCTTTCACCGTCTTCAAAGCCAATAGCATAGCATCCTCAACTGTCTCCTTTTCTGACCCTCCTGCCACCTTCCTTCCCTTAAAAGGACCCTTGCGATTATATTGGATCCACCTGAATAATCCAGATCCTTAACCTAATTACACCTGCCAAGTACCTTTTGCCATGTAAGGTAACACATTCTCAGGCTTTGGGGATTAGGACGTGGACACCACTGTTTTGCCTCCCACAGATGCGTTTTAAGACAAGGAGTCCCATGATCTGATTCAGCTGTGTGGGAAGGTAATACATTTCTTTCTTTTTTTTTTTTTAAAGATTTTATTTATTTATTTGAGAGAGAGAGAATGAGAGACAGAGAGCACGAGAGGGAAGAGGGTCAGAGGGAGAAGCAGACCCCTTGCTGAGCAGAGAGCCCGATGCGGGACTCGATCCCGGGACTCCACGATCATGACCTGAGCCGAAGGCAGTCGTTTAACCAACTGAGCCACCCAGGCGCCCCGGGAAGGTAATACATTTCAAGAGCAGCAAATCAAAACGGAGACATATCTGTTAGGATATGGCAGAAGTCCAGGGGAGGGCAGAGGGTCTTGATTCGGAGCCAGGACAGCCAAGACAGAAAGGCATGCTGTGTAGGGGAGCCTGGAGGTGGCAGAACTGGAGGGCCCAGTGACAGACCAGCCTGCCAGCGACCGTTGGTGCTCACCCGTACCCCGTGACTGAGTTCTCACCAATGGTAAGTAAGTGGAGGTGATGGACTGCTCTCAGAGGCGCCCCTCACAGGTTCCACGCCCGTTCTCTCCCTCTCCCCTCTCTGCAGCATCCTTGGGAGGCCACAGGTTGAGGGTGGCAGTGTTCTAAGATGGAAGGAGCCCGGGGCTCTGAATGACGGTGCAGAATCAAGCTCCGCCTCCCGCCTCTACCAACCACACAGGCCTGTAACCTGTGTGTGCAAGAAATAAAGGCTGTTGTGCTGCGTCCCTAAAATCTTAAGGTCTTTATTTTTATTTTTTTATTTATTTTATTATTTTTTTTGGTTACTGCAGTGACATCTAGGCTACCCTGACTGATGCAGTGAAAGGGAGAGAGGTACCAAAGATGGCACCTGGGCGTCTGGCTTGAGTGTCTGTGTGGCTGGAGGGGTCAGCCTTTCCCCACAGTGGAGAGAAACCGGATGAGAAGCAAATGGTGGAGGGCATGAGGCAGGCTGGAGTTCAAGGGCTTCGTCTGGAGTGTGTTCAGTCTGAGATGGTGCCAGGAGCCAAGTAGAGGTGGATTTCCAACAGGAGGTTAGATACAAGTCCGGAGTGCAGACAGGGAGTCGGAACAGGGGGAAGAGAACCAGGGGTGGTCGGCACAGGGATGCTAGGTAGGACCCATCGCGGACCGGGACGATGGGTCTAGTGAGAGGGTGTGCACTAGAGAAGAGAAGAGAATAAGGCTTGGTCCCAACAGAAGAAGGAATGCAGCATTCAGAAGAGGGGCTGGCAAAAAAGACTGAGGAGGGGTGGCCAGAAACCCGGGGAAAACCAGGACAGGTTAGCGACAGAGCAGCCAGGAAAGCCTGCTTCAAGGAAGACATGGTCAAGTGCATCAGTCCCTGTTCCCCTCCTCTCCTCCCCCGCAAAAGAGGTTGAAAATCAGAATGGCTCTTCTCCCCTGGGAGAGCTCTCTGCTTTTACACCCCCAAGTCTCCTTATTCACCTGTCCTCTGGTTCCCCAATTCTACACGAAGTCCACCTGTGCCCTCCTGGCTCAGTCTGTTTCCCGCCCCCCGAAAGCCTGAAAGCCTCTACAGAACCTGGTGCGAGGAACCCAGGCGCAGCAGGGATCTTGCTCAGGGGAGAGCGCTGTGCACACTCTGGGGGTGTGGGAGGGTGCTGCTCACACTAAGACACTAGACACAAAGCAGCCAAGGAGACGCAGTGCCTTGCGACAGCAGGAGGGGAAAAGACCACTTGGGCACACTGAACAGAGAGAGAACACAAGGACCATTAGCCTCAACTGGAACAAAATAAGGAGCTAATCACAGGTTGTCATGGTGATGATTTTGTCCAGTTCCACACAGTGTTCAAAACCCATGAGACCAGGGACACCAAAGGGACTCAGACAAAGACGCAGTCCTCCCTTTGAAGATGCTCGGGTATTGTTAGAACAAGCCCCTCATTTTAGCATCACAATTCAAGGGTAAAAAAATATGATTCCATTTCCTGAAATTTACTTCCCAGCCAATATTTCTGATCCATAAAATGGGGACCAGCTGTGAGCTCAGTGCTGGGGGTGGGGGGCGGTGGGGAAGGAATGAAGATGCAGTCCTCTCCTCTGGAAGTCAGTGATCCTCAGAGTGGGGTCCCCAGCCCAGGAATACCACAGGGAACTTGACAGAGATGCAGATGTTCATCTGCACCACTGAGAGGCACCCCACTCAGACCCACTGAGTCAGAAACTCTGGGGCTGGGTCCAAGAATTCTGTGTTTTAACAGCCTTCCAGGAAGTTCTGATGCAGGCTTGAGTCTGAGAACTACGGGACTAAAGGAAAACCAGTTTGGACAGAAATGGAACCCTTTGTCAGAAGTGAGGGTGCCTGTGGACCCCACCCCTTCCCAGGCTGAGTGCCTGTTCTGTGGCAGAGTGGCTGGCAGGTGCAGTCAAGAAGCCGATCTTGCTCCAGGGCTGGGGAGCCTGGGCCCAGCCCTGAGGTGGCCCCCTCCTCCAGGCCTCTCTCGTGGTGAGAGTGGAGGTGGGGGCTGGGGCGAAGCACTCTGCACCCCGGACAGGGCTCAGAGGCTGGGGCAGAATAGCAATGAGCAGGCTTCCTCATCTTCCCTCCAAATCTCCTCCCTCCTGCCCCCGCCAAAGCCACCGCAGGCCTCTTTCATCTTCTCCGGAGTAGGGGGACCCCCAGCAGGACCACACACAAGCAGCTCCGCTTAAATGCAGGGAAGGCCTCCAGGCTGACGGAAGCCCACGGTCCTGCAAAGAAGAGGCGCTGGCCGGACCCACCCCGCGCAGGCTGGCTGCTCGGGCTGAGCAGCCCATGCCTGGGACCTGTGTGGGACCGACGACTCTTAAGAGTGGAGACCCCATTCCCACGCACAGGACTCCTTTGTCCTTCTCTCTGGACACAAGAGCACTGCCACACAAAGGGCACCCCCCCGGATGGGATGGCAGACCTGGGTCCTGTCCCAGAGCTGGCTCCAGTGCTCCGTGTGACTGAGCCAGTGACTGCCACGTCTAGCCTCAACCTCTCTCTGGGTCACATGACAGAGCTGTTGTCTCTAGTCCCATTTAGCATTCAGGGGTTTGGGATGAGATACAAAACCACTAAACGGATCGCCTCAGTAACGGTCCCAATACACATCTAAAACACACCAAGGATGTTGTGAACAAAGCCACGCAGTCAGCAAGCTTGCTTTCACTCTGCCGGCCTCACCTGACTTTTCTACCCTCTTTAGCTGGCTGCGGAGCTCTGGTCCCACCCCACCCCCCACCCCCGCATCTCTCTGTTCCTTGGCTTCCACCCCAAAGGCCACTCTGTGCATTACCATCCCATGTTCTCTTTGGGGTGTCCCAGTGACAGGGTTTAAGAGGAAGCAGGTGCCTTCCTGGGAGCACCCCCCCACCCCAGCCACACACACTGCAGCATGGATACACCTCACCTCCAGCAGATGAGTGTCCTCATTCCAATGCACTCACTTCATTGGATTTAAAAGATTATGGGGAAATATATAAAATACATAGAAATACATTTTTCAATTATAGCAAAGCATGATGGTGAGTTCGTAACTCACAGTTACTAGAACAAGCGGAGAGATTTTCTTTTTCCACTTTCAAGTGCACTTCAGGGACATCAGCCAGCCTCTGGCCAGAGTTCTGTGCATGGTGCATGTGCTTAGGCACAGAAGGGGCAGGGGAGGGGCAAAGAAGGGATGCGGGGGGAGGGCTGGCCTCTCAGGTCACCCCAGCACAGCCTGGCAACACCATGCCAACTGCCAATTCTCCTTGTCATTCCCATTTGACTCTTGGCTAGGAATGAGCTCCCAGCATGGCTTACCTGCACCCTGGGGGCTGCCCTCTGGTCCAAGATGGCATGAGCATCCAGTGGATGCTGTCTTCTGGCCACAACAATGGCTCTCAAACTTGGATATGCTTTAGAATCATCTGAAGGCTTTTAACACATGCCTTCAACAAACTCCACCACCAAATGCTGATCACGCTGGTCTGGGAAGGGCCTGGCCATTGGCATCTTTAAGTGCTCCTGGGGGTTCTAAGGCGCTGCACAGTGCAAGGAGATCAATGGCTGCCTGGATTTCACAAGCAGGTTTAATACGAAGCCAAGAGGCCTGGCTCAACTGCAATGACAAGGATGCCCCAAGGACCTTTTGGGAAAGGGAGACAGAGCTCCAGGTGGGGGATGACCCGATGGAGGGAGGAAGGGCACAGTGAGTACGGCGGGCGGGACTGTAACAACTTGCACTTAAACACCTGAATGAATGAGTGAATGAGTGAGTGAATGAATGTGTGAGTGAATGAATGAATGGGTGAATGAATGAGTGAATGAGTGAGTGAATGAACGAGTGAGTGAATGAATGAGTGAGTGAACGAATGAGTGAATGAACGAGTGAATGAATGAGTGAGTAGGTCAGTGGATGAGTGAATTTGTTCCACAGGCCTGGGGTCCCTCACCCACGTCCGGGTTTGAGGGTGACCTGTGGTCAGCCATGACTCACAGGGCCCCTGGGACCCTCAGCCAGACCCTCGCTATAGCCCACTCTCACCCACCCTAATTCAGGGTTCCACATACAGGGAGGTACCCATTCCCCTCCCCCACCTCTTCCTGCTGGGGCTCCCTCAGCCTAGAATGTTCTCCCCACTCATCCAGCCCTCAGCTCTCACCTGCCAGCAAGTGCCTGCTTGTCCCTAAGTCTCACTCAGGGGTTTCTGCCTAGCTTCTCATTGGAATCTCCTGGGGAGCCTTTAAACATCCTGATGGACAGCGGTACTGATTTAATGGGTTTGGATTGTAGCTTGGGTACATTTTTCTAAAAGCTCCTGGTGATTTCTGATGTGCAGCCAGGTTTGAGAACCAAGGATCTGGTTTAAATACCACCTTTTCCGCGAATCCTTGCCCACTTTCCCCACAGAGAACTCCTTCTTCCTCTCCCGAGCATCACTTGGGGGTGAGACACCCCCCAACCCAGCACTGGCCTGCCCCTTCCTGGGAGGGTGTCCATCCTTATATCTGTCTCACTCATGCTTCTGCGAGGACACCCCTGTGGCCAGGCCCTCATGTCCTCTCCCAACCCAGGGCTCCCCAAACCGCTGTGCAATTTATCTGTACACAGCTCCCCAGGCCTGGTTCCCACCCCACCTCTACTCTTCCCTTCTGGATGCGTCTCATTGCTCAACCCCCAGTGTATCTGAGACCTGCGATGCAGGAGCCACAGCCCTAGGCTGGGAGGCAGGACACCTCAGCCACCCACTCCTCCCTGTGTGGTCTAACGAGTCACTGCCCCCAGGGCGCCCCTCTTCCCACCCCCTCGACTAGAGGCTTGGACCAGATATTCTTTTGGTCTCCTGCAACTATGCCCATCTGGGCCCCCTGCTTAGCTTCCCTGGGTGGTGGGGCCTAGAATCCACTTTTGGCCTTGGTTAGGGCTGAGCCAGCGCTCGGCCCAGAGGGAAAGGCCAGCATGGCCAGGAGCAGCTTCATTACCAGTTAATGTTCACTGACTGTACAGGGAGCTCAGCCCGCAGGGACCATTACATTTAACTGGGCTGCCGATTAATCAAGTATTTAAACAGATGGTGCTCAGAAGAGCTCCTCAGAAATGGGGAGGATCCAGAGGGAAAAGTAGAGCCCTCTAGTTGGGGCAGAGAGCCCCACCCTCTAGCAACTTAGGAACAGGTGAGGTTGGCAAGGCCTCCAGGGATGCCCCCAGCCCCAAATCCCCAAGCTCCCACACACCCCCTCTTCTGCCCCGTAGGCCTCAGCGTCCCATCTGCACAGTGGGGAGTCAGTGAGCAGGAACAGCCTCACACAGACCTCTGGTTCTCAGCCAGGGGCCCTGCCATGAGGGAACTTGGACAAGCTGGGGTTGTCACTGGGATTGGGGTGTTCTGGGCATCTAACGGGGAGAGCTATGATTGCTAAGTGTCCTGCAGTGCATGGCCCCATCCAGCACCAGGAAGCAGTACCCCCACCCCCCAATGCTAACAGCAGCCCCAAGAGAAGCATTTTGCACCCAGCAGGCTTAGGAGTGGGGTTCCTGCTACAGGCTGTTCTCTGGTTTCTGGTGGAGTGAGCACAGAAAGAGGGAAATGACCCTACCCTGCCTGCCCTGGGTTGACCAGGTGCTCTCCAGCTCGGCCACTGGCAACAGCTGTGTCCCTGCTGCCACCAGGCCCAGGCTGCTTGCTAATAAGCTTTCTAACGGCCGCTCCACAGCCCAGACAACAGCCCGATCTCAGCCCCCATGGGATCAGACGCAGCCACATCCAGCCGCCCCGAACAGCCTCCTCCAGAATGAGGCATCCAGGGCAGGCTGTCCCCGAGGAGGGCAACCCCAGGGTCACTGCCCAGAGCAGATCCAGGACTCCATCACCCCGGAGGGTTTTCAGAAGGACCCAGGGACCTGTACCCTCCACCACTCTCTACAAAATGGCCAGAGGCTGGGACGCCAGTTTCTAAAGGCTGGCCTGGCTGTGCTGGGGACGCCGTGACCTCTTCACCACCCTACTCACCTGGGGAGGAGTCGTTCAAGCCCATCAGGTCATTCGCCCTCTGGATCTTCTCCAGGCACATGGCTTGCTCCTTCTTGAAGATGCAGTCAGAGTGCATGGCGGTGGCCTGCGAGGGACACATGGGATGGATGGGAGGCGAGAGCAGGACGCTCCCCCACAAGCCCTGCTACCTAAGCCCCGGGGCAGTGTGGAGGGTGGGGGGCGGAAGCAGGAAGAGGACAGTCCCAGAGAGATTTCGGGGCCAGCAGGGGCCACAGATACCATGAGGGCTCTCTCCTTCACCAATTCAGCATGTGGCCTTCAGTGGATTCCACTCCTCCCTGGGTCTCAGTTTCCATGTGTTGTAATAATATTAGCAAACACATATACAGCACTGTACTGTGTGCATGCATTATTCTGTCTTATACATACATCGCTCAAGAGCACTACAAAGCGGGCACTATTTTCATCGTTCTCCATTGGACAGATGTGAACCTAAGCACAGAGACATTAAGTGACTTTCTCAAAGTCACATAGCTTAGTAGGCTGTACAGCCAGGATCTGAACCTAGGCAGTCTGGCTCCAGAGACCACGAGGCTATTACTGTACCTCAGGGAAGCAAGCAGAGGGTGGGAGAGAGAGGAGGCTGAGGGAGCTCATCTTCTCTCTCCTCTGGGGGCTCAGGAGGAGGTGCACCCCCAGGGGCTGTGGGCAAAGGAGCACTGGTTGCATTCAGTGGGACCCACAAGCTGCTCTCATTCACTCCTGCCCCCATTTTACAAAAGCAGAAACCAAGACTCAAAAAAATTAAATGTTCCTGCCCAAGGTCACACAGCTAGTTAGTGGCAGGCACTGGGTTTAAGCATTAAGACCAAGTAACTTCAAAGTCCATGATAGCTGTGTTCTTATGCTGTCACTTTAAGGTAAAACTCTGGGACAGGGACGGCTCCTCAAGGGGATGTCTGCAAGTGCGGGGGCAGGCTCAGGCATTTGAGCCACCAAGGACAGTGCTGAGGGATCCGGTTGAGTTTTGACTATTCACAGCTGTGCAGGCTTCCAGGGAGAGGGGCAAGGTTCTCTGTGGTCACACAGTAAGGCAGAAGAGAGACAGAACTGGCATCCAGGTTTCTGAAGACAGCTGCATTGACTGCTGGTCTAAATTCCCAAGTTGAGGGGCAGAGGTCAATGCCGAGGAGCCCTCCTCCCCTACCCTTCCCTTGTTAGGGAAGAGGCATAAGTAAAGAGCAGGCTTCTGAGCTCTAACCTGGCAGAGACTATGGGCTAGGGCCTGGGATCAAAAAGCTTTCTGCAGCTGTGACTAGGGCCCCTGCATACAGTTGAACAGGTTGTACACTGTACAACTCTAAAGATTGCTACACATGCACCATCATAATAGACTTGTAAATTGTGTCAAAATTTCTAATCAAATCAGTACAGGGTTTTGAGGAAGGGCCACCCTTTGTAATTCACCCAAAGGCACTGAATGACCCAGTAGGGGTTCAGGCAGAGATACCAGCCAGCAGAACTGAGCTTGGCTGAGGACACACAAAAGACACAGGTTCTCTGGGGTGTGGGCTCCGGTGAGCCTGGGGCTCCAGTGGGTCATGGAGGGGAGGGTCTGGGCCCTTACCATAGGCAGCAGGAGGAAAACAGCCAGGGAGGCCTGCAAGATGCTGGCCATGACGCTTCTCAATCCAGAAGGAGACTGAGGCCAGCACTGCCGGCCTCCCACTCAGAGCAGCCGCTGGTCAGCCCCACGGTGTCTATGGGCTAGAGAGAAAGGAAGACATGAGTGCCGTGGGTCCCCTGGCAGGGACAGCCCTTCCGCCTGACACCCCCTTACCTGCAGCAAGGCTCTCAGCCTCCAAGGGTAAGCCCCTCCCTGCCTTTGTTCTTCTTCCAAACAAACATCTGCTGAGCGCCTACGCAGTGCTAGGCACTGGGGATACAGTGCGGAGCACATGGGCTTGGGCCCCCATCAGGCCACCAGAAGGGTCTGCATTTCCCCTCAGTAGCAGACAACTGTCTCCCCATCTCTCTCTCCACGCGACAGAATTTTAGCCGGCACGTGCATGCTGACCTGGAGAGGACATTCCGTAGTCCTTCCTGCCCGCAGGTGTGGGCCTGTGACGAAGGTCCCACCTATGGAATACGGGTGGGAGTGACAGGTGCCACCTCTGGACCCCTTGTCCACGAGGCAGTACCTGCTCTTGGCTTCTGCTCTTTCACCCTGCCCAAACGCCAGGGCTAATCCCTGGGGCATGGGGAGCCACGCACCGAAAGGAACCGGATCATCGCGAACACCCCACCAGCCTGGAAGGCCTCCCTAGCTCCAGACTGCTACGTGAGAAAGAACTGCACTTCAACTCATGTGCTCACCACAGAGCATCGCTTCGTTCCAGCTGCCGAGCCGGCCTGCTAATAGACGTAACCTCCTTTCCCCCTGCCTCAGCCCACTCGGCCTCCAAGAGAAAGCCTCTACCATCGTGACATGCCAGACAGCGACTGCTGAAGAGCACGCTCCAAGGGGGGAGGTCCCTGAGGACTGGGGCTGCTGGTGGGGACCGGACAGGGAACCAGGAGTCCAGCAGGGAGAATGTGGGAGCTCTGGCACATTCCCAGGGGGTAGAGCCTGGTCTGCTTCTAAAATTGATCGTTAACATGCATTCCTTTCAACCCAGCAATTCCACATCTGGGTTTTTATCGAGAAATATTTGCACTCGCCCGAAAAAAAAGCATGTGCAACGATAGTTACTGCAGCATCACCTAAAATAGCATCCACAGCAGAAAATGAAGCAACATAGCTTCCATCAAGCAGGCCCGGTTAATAGGCCCCAGCAGCCATGCTAGGGAATACTACACAGTAATTTAAAAATTATTATTTGTATTCCTATTATTATTAAAACAATTCAGTCGGCCGGTGTCAGGGCCCCCACCATAGGTGCCCGGTTCAGAGACCCATGGGGGGCTGCACCCCAGCCATTAGTCTCCGCATAACGCCCCTCACTGGGCAGAGCTGCCATGACCCTGGTTCCCTTTGTGCCCCTGGCTTGCTGCCGACCCTCTCTCCTAGCTTCTCCAAGTTCACTCTGGTGACCAGCAAGTACCCAAAAAGGAGAAAGAAAACAAGCCCAGGATAGCTCAACAAAAGGGAGCCCTGTCTTACCCACCTGTTGTTCTACCCACTCAGGGCCCACTCAGAGATGTGGAGGGAGGCCTCAGGTATCCCCAAGAAATGCTCTGAGAAGCCCAGGGGGCCCTGAGGATGCTGGTGTAGGCTCTCCCTTATGGGTCAGGAAGGACTGGGCAGGCTGGGGGGAGCGCCGGCCCCAGCATCCCTGGGCACCCCGAGGCACCATCTATGCTCGACTCTCAGGCCTGGGTTTCTATACCCATTCCCAAAGCCCCCCCACACCTCTACTGGGCATGGGCTGCTTCTGGCATGACCCGGCACTGCTGGTCCCCAGTGGGCTCAGTCACCTCCGCTCTCCCTGGGGAGCCTAAAGCCCTGTGTGCTGAGGCAGGAGCTGACACTCTGACCCGCCTGGCTGGAACAGAGGGATGCCTAGCCCCATGCCCCACAGCAGAACCCGCAGGCTGTCTCTCTCGGCCAGGGAAGGGCTTAGAGAAGCCACCGCAAGGCAGCAAACGTCTGCGATCTGCAGCTGACTCTTCCACACCTAGGACAATGTCAAGCCAAAGGCCGGTGAGATGTGAAGTCAGGTGGGCCCCCACCCAGGACCATGCCAGGGGGCCCCAGCACCTCCATCCGCCCATCTGGGGGGTGGGTGTCAGCAGCCCCAGCCTACAGCCTGCGCCCAGCCACAGTCTAGACCCTTGGCTTCTGTGGATCTCAGCTGTCTTAGCCAGGAGGAAGGTGACTCCTCATCTCAGCTCCCTCCTGGCCAGCAGGGCCCAGACAAGAGCCAGAGAAGGGATATGGGTGCACAGTCCGTATCACCAAGCAGACACAGCGCTCCTTCCTCAGAGGCCACCTCCCTCGTACTCCCAGCAAGGTGCCACCAGAAACAGGGGCCAGCGGCTGTTTCTGTCCCTTGGGGGAGAGACCTCTGCCCTGGGGCACAGAGCAAAGTTCCTGGAGAAGGACATGTGGCAAGAGCACTCAGACATGAAATCAGGGCTCCCTGCTCTCAGCGACATCCTGAGATGGCAACAGCACTCCTGCCTCCTTCAGGATGGAGATCCCGCAAACGGAGACTGGCTGCCCCCTCCCTGAGCCCTAACCCCAGTCTGAAGACGTGCTCTGACCTCTTAGCCCACACTCAGCCCGGACCACCCATCAGGACCACCGAGGAGTGAGGGGCATTTAAAAACACCCCTGCCCAACTGAGTCAGTCTCTCTGGGGCGGGAGCCCGGACATCGATGCTGGTTTTGGCTCTCCAGGTAACTCTCATGGAGAGTAGGATTTTAAAGCCCCTGTTTTGACCTTTATTAGAACTCAGGATGCTGGTCCGGAAGACCAAACAGCTTCCACGACTCCGGTTGCTCTAAGGGCAAGTGGGGGGCAGCAAGCAGGCAGAGAATGAATCTGTGTTTGAGAGCTGGCTGATCTCTGATTATCTCCTCTCTCTCTCTCCCTCCCTCTCTCTCTCTCTCACACACACACACACATACACAAATACATAGAAACAGGTCCACAGAGAAGAGCATAAACACATGTCAACCCCACAGAGACAAAGAGAGACATTTACCCCCAGGGCACCCACTTGAGGCATCAGTACGCTGCCACGCATGGAATACGCAAAGGGGCAGATTCCTTCAGGGGCTGGCAGACAACTCCACACACACTCTTGCACACTCGCCTTCACAGAAACGCAGAAGCACATGCAGAACACAGAATGAAGATACGTACAGATGCAATCAGACGGCGGTGCAGAGACTCGCGTATGTTTATCAGATTCTCGATCTATGTAGTGACACACACCCCGATTCTGCAAAGGCATTCAGATACACAGAGGCAATGAGCTCTATCTGGATTCAGGCACAGGCGCACACACAAACATGCGCACATGGCCACGCGAGCACGCACACGCTCACGCACTCACACGGGCACGCCGGGCTCGCAGGATGCTCCTGCCCGCTCTCGGCAGGCCCCGTTCCTCGGCCACAGCTGCACTGATTCAAAACAAGCCGGAGCGGAGGCCCCAGCCCAACCATCCCCCAGCTCTGCTTTGTCACTAGGCTGCTTCGGCAAGGATGGGAAGCAGCCCAGGGACGCAGGGTGGAGGGGCTGGGGTATGCTCAACACAGGGCCTTACCTGGAACTAGACCCGGGTTCCCCATTCCCACCGTTGCCCTCTTTTTTTTTTTTTTAAGTGAGATATAATTGACATATAAGGTTATATTAGTTCCAGGTACACGACGTAACGATTTGATATTTATATATATTGTCACCACAGTAAGCCGAGTTAACGTCGTCACCACACGGTTACAACATTTTTCTCACGATGAGAACTCTTAATATCTACTCCCTTAGCCCACTATTGTCTCTTGTTCACTCTCCCCACCACTCCCCTGCCCACTAGATTCACCCGCGAGAGAGAGCGTGGGAGCTCCCGGGCCTAGATCTTCCCACGCCCCCACGCTGGCTGGGGACCTCAGGGATCACCTTCTCCAGCTTCTCCAAGACAACAGTCTCCTCAGCCCCTTCTGGCACTTCTGCCCGCCCTGCTGTCCACGCTCTGACGCCTCCCTGCCCCATCCTTGTTGGACAGCGGTCAGAGTTTACAGCTGGAGGCCACCTGCCCCAAACCTGCTCCTCTTGTGGGCCACAGGCATGGTGCCCCTGAATGCATCCCCCGGGCCTGTCACCTGCAGCCCTGTCAGTTGCTCCTCCTCCCCCTCGTCCTGGCTGCCTCCTCCCTCTGCACTCCCCCAGCCTGCCAGTGACCCTCGCCCAGGACGAGGCTAGGCCCGGCCACTGCAGTCTAGGGTTGGACTCTCCCCTCCCTGAGGATGAACACCGGGCTCTTTCGGCCCAGCCACGCAGCTGGCTCAGGACGACCTGGTCACCAGTATTCCTGGGCTCGCTCTCTTGGGTCCAGCCTCTGCTGGGGCAATTGGCTTTTGCAACTGATCTGAGAACAATTAAACTCTACTCCCTGGCATTTATGGTGGTGGACGTGGGGACCATTTTGCCAGCGTTTTAAGCCTTAGGACTTCAGACATGCCCGTTCTTCCTGTGCCTCAATTTGACTGTCTGTAAAATGGAAATAATAGTAATGCCTATCTCATAGATACTACTGTGAGACACCAACAAATTCACGTAAGTAAACTACAGAGTATATAATATAGCCTGGTTCCCAGTAGGGCATTAACCGTTACTAATTTCTTAGTATTGTGTTCAGGTTTTTGCACCTCTTGCTGTCACCTCTGTCCCCATAGCCCTGTGTCACTTTCAAAATGGGAGCGGCAGGACCACTGCACCTTTATTTGCTAATGACTAACATTTATTAAACACTCAGTATGTGCCACGCACTCTTCCAAGCCATCAGTTTGCATTAACTCCTTTCACCTGCCGCAAACCTTGAAGTAGTGACTAGCATTATCTTCATTCTATAGCTAAGGTGACTAAGGCACAGAGAGATTAAATAGCTTCTCCAAGGTCACACAGCAAATAGGTGGTAGAGCTGGGAAGGGAACCCAAGCAGCCTAGCTCTAAAGCTTGAACACTCCATCCTTACCCTCCTGCCATTCTCTGTCTCTGATAAAAGGAAGATCAGCTCAGAACTCATTGTATGTTATTAGTGATCCTTCTCACACCTTTGGGGATTGGTCAGACCTTCTGCTACCCCCTGCCCATATTTCTACATCTGTAATACCTTCCTTCGAAAGAGTTCATTATAGGGACGCCTGGGTGGCTCAGTCGGTTAAGCGGCTGCCTTCGGCCCAGGTCATGATGCCAGGGTCCTGGGATCGAGTCCCATATCGGGCTCCTTGCTCAGTAGGGAACCTGCTTCTCCCTCTCTCTCCCTCTACTTGTGCTCTGTCAAATAAATAAAATCTTTAAAAAAAAAAAAAAAAGAAAGAAAGAAAGAGTTCATTATAGATACACCATTTCACACCTGAGATGGACTTTAAAGGCCACCTTCCATTATTACTACTGAGTTCTCCTGTGGGGAAACTGAGCCCAGAGAAGAGGAGATACTCCCCAAGGTCCCACAGCAGAGAGTACTGGAGCCCTGCCTGGCAGGAATGGATGTGTGACAGATACATGGTCTAGAGGGGAGTCTGCTCCCCTGTCCACACTCGGGAGCCCTCTTCGGGCCCCTCCAGCCCAGTGACTGATGGCAGCGGGAAGAGACGAGAGCAGCCGTGTCCTCTGGGGAGCCGCTGCACCAAGCACACAGGAAGACAGCATCAGCAGTCAGCACACCGGAGCTCGGGGTGACTCACAGGGCTCCCACTTCCCCTCGGAGTGGGAGGGGACTCTGACACCCTCCAGCCACTCCCCTCTGCCCTGCACCCTGCAGGACCCTTTCCGCTGCACCCCAGCTGAGGATGGCCCAGCTCCTGGGACGGGGTGCTCACCCCCCTCCAGCGGCTGGTCCAAGGCCCTCAGGGGAAAGCTCTGATGTCTTTCCACCATGGCCTTCCGGGCCAACCTTTGCCTTCTGGACGCCCCCACAGTGGGAGGGGAGAATTCCACCCTCCCTCTCCCTTGGGCCACATAGATCTAGGTCCTTCTTCTGCCCTCATGGGGCTGGGGCCCCGTGAATTCCTCTGGCTGCTCAGCATCCCTCCCTGTCACCAGGCAGTGCAAGCCTGACACGAGACAGATGACCCACAAGAAGTGGCTCACTGGCCTCCCTTGCTCACCACATACTCCTTTTAATGCACCTGAGCAGGACCTGTCCCCCACTTCCTCCTCTCCCTCCCATGGCAGGAAAGCAGGGAGGGAAGACTGAAAGATAAAATGTTACTCACCCCACCCCCACCAAGTTCACCCCTCAAAAGTAGGGAACTACACTTGCTTCTGGGAAGGAACAGGGAAACCTCTAGAACCTCTTTCCTCCTCAACAGAGTCAGAGCTGATAAAGGACAGAGCCCAATGCTGAGTAAAGGGCATCCTGTCAATCGCAGGATTAATCATTAATGCTGATGCTCCTCCGGGTGTTCAAACCTTCCCCTTTCAAAGCCTGGCTACTGGAGTCCTGTGCACAGGAGGTGACAGAACCCAGGTCCCTGGAAGGATCCCTCATGATTCCACCCACACCCTCCACTGGGACATGTGGGAAACTGGGGCTCAGGGCAGGGAAGGGCTGGGCTGGAACGCACGTGTACACATTGGTGGTGTTACCCCATCACACTTGTGAGGGTCTGAGGCCCCGAGAAACCAGGAGACTTTCCCAAGGTCATGCTGCAAAGCCTTTCCAGCTGACTAGTCCAGGCACCTCTGCTGTCCTGGAAGGGGTGCTGGGAGTTCAATGCCAGGGAGAGACCCGCCCCCCTCCACCCATCGAGAGTGAGAGGGGAGAGGAGGGGAAGGATTTAGCAGAAGATAACAGAAGGGAGGAAAGAGTCCGTATAGCAGGGAGGGGCCTGGTGGAAGGTGGTGGGAGGCATGGAGGGAGAGGGTGGAAAGGAGGGGACCGGATGCCAGGAGCAGACTCTTGTTTGTTGACAGTCTCCTGAGCACCTCGCAGGCAGGGAGGGACTGAGAGTGCCTCTCTATCTGCTGACCCTTGTCAACCAGCAGTCCCTCCTGAGTGGGTATGAGCCCCTAAAAGGCAGGGCCAGCTCTGATTTGCATGGGCCCCCGACATACAGTGGGGGCCTGGGGATCTCAGCCGAGCGCCTGGTGGATGGCCTTGGGAAGGTGACTTGGGGGTGCTGAGGGGCTCAGCAAGATGTCAGGAGGTAGGGGTGGATGAGAGGATGGGAGGTTGGTGCCAGTTGGCGGGTGCCAGGGACACTGCAGCCTTGGTCCCGGGGTAGGACAGGAGCACTGAAGAGCCCTAAGCTGGGGAGTGAAGTGATAAGCTTTCCATTGAGGCAATATTCCTCAGAAGGCTGGCAAGCCGAGCAGAAAAGGAAAAACCCACATTGAGGCCATTTTCTGGACTCAGAGTAGAGGTGAGGGTGCCCTGGGCGGGGAAGGGCAGCTGGAACGGAAAGCAGGGAACAGAATCCACAGACACAGGGAAAATGGGAGAGGAAAGTCTCCCTGGCCCACCTCGGACAAAATGGCAGGAAGGAAATGTCAGAAGGGAACACGAGGGAAGGGAAGAAACCAAAGGCAAGACCTGGTTCACTACACAGCCTTAAATCAGAAGTTGGGAAATGTGCAGGAGCCTACAAAGGAGCTATGGGTTTTTTTTTGTTTTGTTTTGTTTTGTTTTGTTTTTTCTCAGCCAAGCCTCTGAGGTGCCTATTTGTCAGGGCGGAAGGTTGAGGACAACGAAGGCAATGCATGGCACTGGGATGAGAGCATCCAGGTATTCCTCAAGGTCAAAGCCACCTCCCACCACCATCTCTAGGAAGCCCACCCTGGCTGCATCTGCCTCCACTGATCTCACCCTTATCTGAGAAACACCAGCCCCAGCTAAGGAGACCCTCCCTCCTGCCTGGGCTGTTTCAGGTCCCATCCTGCTCACTGAATTTCAAATCTTGTTGGAAACGTGGCACATGTCCAGGTGTCCCTGCATCTCCCTCCTGGTGGAAGTGGGCGTGGACCTGGACACAGAGGGTGAATGGGAAAGGGGAACTCGGGACCTATTTGGTGAGCTGAAGTGACACAATGTCATTTCATGTTCATGAATGCTGTCTCCAGGTGTCCTTAGAGTAGATTTACCACACGGACACAGCAAAGGCCTGTCTGGGGTGGAGTGCTGAGACCAGGCAGGGAGGCTCTCCTGGCACTGGCCCATTAAGCAGATGGAGGGAAGCATCCAGGCCCCCTAGGGCAGCTCGGGCTCCCGAGGACCAAGCCCTCCCTCCTTTAATCTTTTAAACCACTTTTCTTCTCTAACCTTCCTCCGGCCCAGAGGTTGGCAAACACTTCTAGCAGGTCAGACCTAACCTGTCACTTACTTTTGGACAGCCAGGGAGCTAAGAATGGTTTTTACATTTTTAAATGGTCAGGAAAAATTAAAAGACTCATATTTCATGACACATAAAAACTGTATGAAATTCAAACATCAGTGTCCCTAAGCAGAGTTTATCAGAACCCAGACATGCTCATTTGCTTACATATCACCTATGGTTGCTTTCCCACTATGACAGCAGAACCGAGTAGGTACCACAGGGTGAACGGCCAGCAAAGCCAAAGTGTTTACTATCTAGCCCTTTACAGAAAAAGTGTGTCAGCCCTCCATCGAATCTCATGCCACACATACACTTTCTCTGTCCGATGCCGCGTGCATCTGGACTTTCATTACGGAAGACTTTCGTGATCTTCCTAGGGCAAGTGTCTGAGTCCCCAGGTATGCCCAGATCTGGGTGAGACAGTGTGTCCCAAAGCCCGTACGTCTTTCTGCTGTTGCGTGTCCCATCCCAGCTCTCTGGCAGGTGTCACTGGAAACCTACATGCCTTCCCGGCAGTGTGTCACTCCCTCTTTGTGTGTCACTGTGGGGGTGGCTGTCACCATGTGCCTCTGACGGCATCCAGGGCTCAGTACAAATGTCGCTGCTGAGGAGTTTTCAAGCCTTTATGTTGCCAGGCAGCTGGACCACTAGGCCCAGCATGTTCAGTCTCTGGACTCAGATTCCTCTGTCGAGGGGCAGCCAAGGTTTCAGGCCCTACCAGTGTAGAAAGCCCCCAGGCAGCCCCGTTTGGGGTATCAGACCTCTGCTCACATACCTCCCGAGACAGGAAACCCACTGTCACCCCAGGGGTGGGCTCTGCGCTGGGCAGTTCTCAGGGAAGCGAGGCCTTCCTGGCACCGAGCAGAGCTCCGGCTCTGTGCTTGGCACACCTTGGCTCTGCCCTCCGGCAGACAGCACAAAGTGCCCTCCACTTAATCGGAGCCAGCCCTCGGTCACGGAAGACTTCGTCCCTGGGTCCCCAGAGGCCTGGGACACTCAGTCTGAGGCCACATCCCCAGGAAGAAAGCCACCCTGTGGCCTGAGCTCTTGTTCTTCCTAGCCTCTCAGCTGCACATACTGATCTGTAACTACCCATTTTATGTGTTTGTTTAGTCAACGCAAATTGAGGGAGTGTCCCAAAGTAGGGGCATGGCAGGGAGGGGTGGCCACATGAAAAAAAAAGGGGGAGTCCCAAAGTGTTTCTCCAATCAACCCCCTGCCAGACTGAACTTTACACAGAAGGGGACTTTAATGGAAGCTCTAGCCTGATTAGTCCTCAGAATGCAAGGAAGAGTCCCTCGAGCGGCTCCCCACAGAGACCTGTCCTCACTACACATAGGGGCAAACAGACCAGAGGGAGACTGCCCAGATACAGACCCACCAATTAATTATCCATAGAGGAAGGGACCAGGTCCACATCCCTGGTCACCTCACAACCTGTTGATGGACTGGCTGGAAGATTTGGCTATGGGCCCACCCCAATGTGTTCTGTCTCTAATCTGTATGTTCCAATTTCGGTTTGTATCCAGACTGGCACCTCTCCTTGCCCTCCCCAAGGTCAGCAGGGAGCAGGAGCCCCAGAGTCAGCTGGGCATTGGGGGCTCTGCCAACCCCACCTGCAGCCAGCACCAAACTGAGATTGGAGCCTCCTGAGAAAATCTGGGTGCTGCTGCAGCCCACCCCCCAAGCTCATAAATAGGTTGTCATCCTCTTCATTAGTTCACATACACTCAAAAGCCTCTAGCCTGACCTGATGCTTGTCTCTCTCTGCCCAGCAGCAGTCCCAAGGCAAGTGGCCCTCCAGAGACCCTGTGTAGCCCCACCCCATCCCCCAACCCCCCCCCCCCACACAGGGCTGTTCACCAGAAAAGCTAAATGCTGTGTCTTTTCTTTTTTAAGGGGGAGGGGGGATGCTTGTGGGACACTGTAACGGGGGGGGGGGGGTAAAGTCAGGGAGACTAACTGCACTAAAAGCATAGAAATGGTTTGGAAAAGTCACAGGGGTCCACCACCCCTCCCCCCAGGCAGCTTCCTAAGGGGGCCTGAACTCCTTCCAGTGGTGAGGTTCCACTCCCTAGCTCCGTGTGAAATGCAATCAGCTTCTGGCCGGGCTCCCTCCTGAGCAGCTAGCTTCATCCACTGGAGCCCTGGCCCCTTCTGACCCGCTCAAAGCGCCAACGTCCCGCCCAGGATGTGGCCCCCGCCTCCCGCAGCTGCAGCAGGAGCCTGTGCCTTTAAGGCGGCCGGCAGGGGTCTCGGGCTAGCCCACTTCGGCCCAGGGAAGCCGGAGCCTTTCTCCCACAGCCCCCTTAGGGCGTTCCCTGAGAGACCACCTAAGCCCAAGCATCAAGACCCCATCCCCTCTGCGCCGCGGGAAACCGAGAGACGATGCTCTTTTGAACAATCCCAAATGTGTCACTATAGGCGGACATTCTAGGCTGGCCCCTACACCCCCCCAACCCACCCAGCACATCGCTTGCCCACCCCTCAAACCCCGTGAGGACCGCGGTAGCCAGCACCCAGAGACCCTCCAGCGTTGCCTTCCCGATCCGCGTAGGCGCGTCCCTCTGCCTTGGGAGTAGGGAGACAGGTCCCTCTGGGTCCCTCTGGCCGCAGTGCCTTTCCTGCCCCTGGTCCTCGCTCTGGCACGGGGAGGGGCGAGAGGAAGCCCCTGGGGGCTGCAGGGATCGGCTGCCCAAAGTACTATCCCAGATACTGGGGGGTGGGGGGAAGGGGGGGCGTTGTCAGACTGTCGCGCAGGAAGGGAGCAGCAGCGGGAGGGGGCTTCATTTCGGATTCGGCAGGTTGGCCCGCGCTGGCCCCGGCCCCGCTATCAGTCGGTGGAGGACGCGGCTTGCGGGGATCACGGAGCTGGAGGAAGGGGTCCGCTGTCCCCCGGGAGGGGGGGAGCGGGGGGCGAGGGTTCTGGATCGGGAGGGGGCGGACGGGCCGTGGAGGGGCAGGGGCGGCTGGGCGGCCCTTACCTGCTCACAACCGGGCCTCGCCGCGGGGCTGTGGGCTGCGGGGTGGCCCGGGGCAGACTCCGCGGGGGAAGGGCGCACAGCCCCGAGTCCGCGCCCCGCGCCGCCCGGGGATGGGGAGCGTGTGCGCCGAGGAGCGCGCGCCGAGCACGGGTCTCCGCGTCCGTGTGTCCGCCGGCGGCCGGTGTCCGCGGTCCCTGCGCGGCGGCGTGTGCGTGTGCGCACGCGGGGACCGCGCTCGACTAGAGCCGCCGCCGCCGCCGCCGCCGCCGCCGTCAGTCCCCGCCCGGGGCCCGAGCGCGGCGCCCCCCGCCTGCCCTCGCCCGCCCCGCGCCGCGCGCCGCCCAGCCGCCTCTGCCCTGCGGGAGAGGCGCCGCCTCCGCCGCGAAGCCAGGCCGGGGGCCGGAGGGAGGCGACCGACCACCGCCCCTGCCGCGCACTTCTCAGGGTTGGGGGCGGGTGTAGACCAATGGGCGCCCGGGGGAGGGGTTAGGCCGGGGTTGTGCGGGGAAGCGGGACCCCGCCCGGCGCGTTCGCCCGGCCTCTCGACAGACACTAGCAAAAGCTGCGGTGGAGACCCCTGGGCCGGCGGTGCGGAGGCGAAGACCCCCTCTGTCTCTGGGCTTCCGCAGCTCAGAGTCCGGTCTTCGCTGGAGCTCACTGCCCTCCTTTCCACCCTCCCCAGGATACCTAGAGTGAGAAAGCCCTCTTCCTTCTCCCTTCCGCGTCCTCACGAGTCCCTGTCCATCTGTCTGAGCCTGTGTTTCCTCCTCCGGGAAGCCTTCCTTACCGGGCAAGTCCCAGACTCTGCTTGGGTTACTCTTTGCCCCCACAGCCGGGGCCTGGGAAGGGCAGCTAGCTTTGGCCTGCCTGGATGTCCTCAAATGTGATCCCCTGGAGAACATCTCTATGGCTAGAAAGGGGCAGGGGGCTTACAACTTAAAATGTCAGCTTGTGCTCCAGTCCCCAGGGCTGGCTCTGCGAGCTTGGACTGGTGACTTGACCTCTCTGAGCCTCAACTTCTTCACCTGTACATGGGAATACCTATCCCCCCCCCCATCTTGACAGCAGCATTAACTAAGAATGGTACATATACCCCATACTAGGTTTTCACTGATTTTATTTACTCATTAATGAATAAATTACTATTGCTACTGTTACTGTAGTCCTACTCAGCCTCTTCTGTACTGGATAAATGAGGCTTAATGAGGGGAACTGAACGGGTTAAGGTCCTGTGGCCAGTCAGTAGTGGAGCCAAAGCCTAACTGAAAACAGTTACCCACTCCCAGGCAAAGTACTTAACCCCTGCCCACCCACAGCCCCCACTGCCGTCTGCCGCTGCCGCTCTCCGTTTCTGGTCACACCCCAGGCTTGAGCATCCCAAGAGCTCCCTCCATGCCCCCATCCACAGTCCTGCAGCCAGGCTGTCCTCCCCCATCCCAGTAAGTTACTGTCCAGCCTCCCGTGGGCCAAGCCTTGGGGGTAGCCGCCTTATTAAGGAAGCCTCAAGAAGGAGGGGGCAGGAGGAAGAGATGAGTCTTCCGTTGGGGATTCCAGTCCAACTGAGAAGAGGAATCCATAATGGAGACTTAGAAGAGGTATCTGAGGCCCCAGAAAGAGGCAAGGAGCTCCTAGGTCCACACAGTGACTTGGTGGTGTCTCTTCATTGCAAGGGAACACTAGCCCCTGCTGGTTCTCCACACTGTTGGTCTGCATGAATCTCATTCCTTTCAATCCAGGAAAACTTTCTGGAGGAAGAGAATGCCAGTCCTTCTCTGTCAATAAAGAATGGGACCTCTCTGGAGAGAAGAGGGCCAGGTGCTGTGCTAGTTAGACAGACAGACAGACAGGACCTCCCTCTGGACCTGGCTAATCCCTTGCCTAGCTCCTTGCCCTAACCCCTGAGAGCCTGCTTCCTTCTGCTGTGAAGATCAAATGAGATGCTATGTATGAAGGTGCTCCGTAAACTGTGAAATGTCAGGAGAGGGAAGGAAAGGCTGTCTCAGAGTCAGGAGGGAAGCAGGACATTCAGGATGCTGGGGGCCTGGGAGCGTGAGGAAGGGTGGAAATCAAGAGTCACCCACGGCAGACCAGCTCAACCTGGAAATGTCAATGGCCAAGGCCCCGGAAGAGGTCCCTTTGGCTCTGAGCTTCTTCATTCTGTTCCAGGTTTATTCCCTTTTTTATACCTAGTGCTCTAAGTCCCACTCAGGGTTCTGTATCCCCTGCTGTCTGTTCTGTGTCCCCACATGTATGCCTTGGTGTGGGCAGTGAGCACTTTGTTAATTGGTCCTGGAGGGGGCACCTCTCCACTTCTCTCCAAAGTGCTGTATGGGCCAGCCAGCCTTGTAGGTGGACTGTAATCCCAGCCCTACCTAGGGACCATCAGCCTGGGTGAGGCATGGAGATGACTATCAGAGCTCAGATCCAGGAGGGCTGTCCAGTCCCCTTCCCTGTGAATGAAGTGCCTATGTCCAGAGGGACGAGAGGACTAGGCTGAGGACACACAGGCAACTCTCTCATCAGAATGGGGACCAAAGCCTGGGTCCCGGTGTTCAACTCAGTGGTGTTCTACCTGGTGGACTGCCTCCATCATGCTGGAGGCCCAGGCTGGGTTCTCACATCCTGGACTCTTCTCTGCTCTTCCAGGCAGAGGCTCTGGTCTCTCCAAACAAACATGGTTCTCCTTGAGCAGCAGCTACACTAATTCTGTTTCCCCAGATTGGCACCTCCCCAAGGACAGAGCCAGAGTCTCCCCCTTCTTCCAAGCCAGTCAGCCCATTCTCACCCTACCCTGCCTGGCTTTGGGAAGATTGGAGGCTGAGAGCCCACCCGTGGGAATGATCTCCTCCCAAAGGACCCCCTGAGTTGCCTTCACTCTTCTAGGGAGGGAGGCTAGAGGCCTTCTCAACAGCCTTTTCCCTACCCTGAGGTGCTCACTGCCTCAGCTCCCTTCCACATGCCAGCCAGCCAGGCGGGCAGTGGCTGAAAAATACGGCTTTAAATTCAATTTTCTGAGACATGGCTGAGGGAGATGGATGCCAGGCTGCCCTACCCAGCATCCATCTCTCCTGAACAGCAGTGCCCTCCATGACTCCTGGCCCCCCAGCCCAGCCCTTCTGCTGCTCAGCCAAGGAGAGCAGCACATGGGAGGACAAGGAAGCATTTTCATTACAGGTAGCTGACATGTGCCGAATGCTCACCTTGCCTTGGGCCAGTGTTTCTCAACTCTCCTGGTGCTCCAGAGTCCCTGGGGAACTTTAAAAATATACCCACGCCCCGGCCTCACCACCCGAAATCACTAGCTGGTTGGTCTGTCGTAAGGCCCGGGCAAAAGTATTTTCTTTAAAGCTCACTCTAATGTGCAGCTAAGGTTCAGAACCACCGTCACGGGCCCTCTGCTAAATGCTTTACATGTGATCGTCCCCAGGTGGCATGCTCATATGTCCGGCACTCGTTATATGTGTCCTGCAATACTGTCCCTCAGCCTGCTAGGCAGCCAGGAGCTATATAAATATTTTTGTTTTCTACGTGCTCCAAGACATGAGAAGGATGGGAAGTAACTGCCTTACGTGCAGTTGGTCCTGGAGGGGGCACCTCTCCACTTCTCTCCATTAACCCATTTAACTCATATCTGGGGAATGGAATGGGCCTTGAATGCCAGGCTTTGGAGTATGTGTTTCTTTCTGTGGAGTAGAAAATACTGATCCTGGGTCAGTCCTCACTCAGGCCGTGGGGAGCCAGAAGCCTGTATTATACAGCTTGGGGGAAAAGCTTGATTCCGAAGGCCTTTTAACACCTTCTGCATCTGCACGGGACCCAGACAGCCCCAGGGAATGCCCACTGGGGGAAGGCCTGGAAGCACAGTAGGGCAGAGCAGCAGGAAGGCTCTGGAATGTTCAGCCCCACGCAAGTGTGGAAGCCATGCCCACTGCCCCATAAAGGTCCCCTCTCTCACAGATACACAGGCTCTGGGGATGCTGCAGGCGTCAGGGCCTGGGCTCCCCGGAGACAGTAGCCATTCCCCGAGCAGACCCCGCAGGTCAGGTACGCTCTGATCCTCCGCCCTCCCATCTGAGGCCAGCATCCTCATCCAATGAACCAATGCCATCAGGCACCCTTTCAGTTACCCTGTGGACTCTGGTCCTCAGGATCCTAGAGCTTCTCTGAAAAACCAAGGCAATGATCGTAAGGCTGCTTAGATCCATGGTTTTCAAACTAGGGCTTGCAGGAGCTGTGGAAATCCTGTCTCACCATAAGCCTGGAGCACAGGAGGAAAGGAGACTCATCTTCAGAGCTGAGGAGTCCCGAGCCCTCTCTGTCCTGCCCCCCACAACGCATGGCAGTGGATAAGGATGAGCAATGGGAGGACTGTCTAGAGTTGGGTTGGGGGGACCAGGGGACCAGGGATGTGGAGTCCTGAATTCTACGTGCAGATGTGACCAGTTAGCACCCCATTTCACAGACAGAGCAAATGAGTTTCAGGGAGCAGAAACGACTGGCTCAAAGTGACAAGGTTAGCTAGTGGCAGAGTTGGGCCACATACAAGGCCTCTGGACTTTCAGTCCCAGGCTCTCTCCCCTGAACCATGATAACTCTTAGAAAGGGAGCTGGAAAACATGCGTGTGTTGGAAGGCCGGTGGCCAAAGAAGTAATCCCTTAAAGCTCAGAGTAAAAGTGATACGGGCTCCTTCCCCCATGTTCACAAATACTCAAATGCAGCCTCATGCTCAGTTATGCAGACTCCTGAATACATATCCCTGTGACACGTAAGTGTACTTTGCACACGTACACATGTGCATTTCCATCCAATCTCTCTGCCCAGAGGGGCATTCACATAGGGTCCAAGCATGTGCACATGCACACACCAGGGCCCTAGCCACAGATATGTGGTGTCAAAGTACATCTTCTCGAGCAAGATAGAGAGACATCCTTTCTCTCCTGCAGAATTGCATGCAGGTAGTGGGCCTCTCGGGGCAGGCATACCTTCTTCGCTCTCTCACTCACCTTCCGGAGCCCCCCTCCCAGGGAACTCAGCTGAATACCCTGCAGCAGGGGACCAGGTTGAAGGAGAGTGCACTATCCTCATCTCCAACTCCTCTCTATCCTCAGGGCTTTTTTTTCTTATCCATACCCCCCATCCCCTCCTCCCTCTCTGGCACACTCTGGAGTTGGTGTGTAGTACTCTTCTGCTGCAGAAAGGACCCCTCCTGGGTATCCTACAAATGGGCCATATTGTGTGTGTTCAAGAGCCGTATGGTTCATGCCCTGCCCTCTGATTGCCAGGGGCTCGGTCACTGCCCTCAGTCTGGCTCTGGCTCCTACTGGGACAGACACCCACACCCCTCTGCCTGCTCTCCCTGCCCCCTTGTAGATCCCACAGTCCAAGCCAGGTCCCACTTGTTCTTGCTCCAGTTTCCTCGGAGCCTGGCTTGGCTGCCTTGAAAATAACAGTACACCCAGCCCACCACAAGTCCTGGCTTTAACGCAGGGCTTCGGCAAGCACAGAGGTGTGGAAATTACAGATAATTCGTGTGGGAGGCAGCAGCAAGCATGAGGCTTGGATACAGCCATTCCCAGAAAAGCAGCTCAGGATAACAGGGGCCTGTGACAGGCTGAGCCCTTACTCGGTGCCGTGCGAGCGATGCTGATAATTATATTGAAAGTAGGGCAAATAGAACATTCTTTGATGACCAACTTTGGAAGCAGGTTGGCAGCTGATGAAATAACCCTTTGCCATAGCAGAGGGGAGCATTGTCTGCAAGGACCTCACTGGGGTACTGGGGGACCTAGCCCTGAGCAGGGGCAGGAAAGCTGGTGGCAGCCGGCAGGATGGGACTGACCCAAGGCTTCGCATACATTCAAGTGCAGGGTTTGTATATCAGGCTTCTATTGCTGTGTAACAAGTTACCACAAACTTAGGGGCTTCAAACGAATCACATTCATTATCTCAGTTTCCTTGGGGGGCAAGAGCGCAGGCAGGATGTCCTGCTTAGGGTACCGCAAGACTGCAGTCAAAGTGTCAGCCAGGCCTGGGTCTCGTCCGAGGCTGGGGGTCTTCTCCCAAGGTTGTAGGCAGTCTATTCCTCATGGTTGTGGGGCTAGGGCCCTCAGCTTCTAGAAGGTTCCCACCATCCCTGCCATGTAGCCCTCTCTACAACATGGCAGTTTGCTTCTTCCAGGCTAACGGGAGAGAGACTCTGCCTCTCTGTCTTTGATTTATAGACCCTCTTGGAAAAGGCTCACCTGATTAGCTCAGGCCCTCTCATGGTAATCTCTCTTTTGGCAAATTTTAAAGTCAACTTATTAGGAACTTTAACAACATCAGCAAGATCCCTTCTCCTTTGCTAAATAACTAGCCTAACCAGAAAAGTAAAATTCCACTCTATCTATAGGTCCTCTCACATTCGAAGGAGGGGCTTGTATGGGCTTGTACACTGGGAGCAGAGATCTTGGGGACTTCACAACTCTGTCTACCACAATTCCCATCACTTAGAGCCTGGAGTGTGATGAATGGGGTAGGGACAAGCCATTGACCAAAGCTCCCTGAGCTCGGAGCCTGTGTCAGTCCTGTTCCATCTCCAGCGCTTGGCATGAAGTCAGTGCTCAGGAAATATTTTTTTAGTTGGATAAGCAAGTCATCAATTCCTAACTCCATTGTACAGGTGTGGAAACCAAGGCCCAGAGAAAACAAAGAACTCTTCCAAGTCATCCAGGGCGACAGATGACGAAGGTGAACCAATGATGAGCACTACCACTTGCTGAGCATCTCCTATATGCCAGGCATCATGTCACTTATTTCATTAGCTCTTTGAATCATCCTAAAACTGTATGATTAGGGATTATGATTACCCCAGGATTACAGATGAAAAGAACAAGCCTCAGGGAAGCAAAGTAACTTGTCCAAAGATGCTCTTAGCACGATCATAAAGCCAGAACTCAAGCTCACTCCGCTTGATCCCACTGTCCCTGATGCCCCCCTCCTTTCTATGCTGCCTTGCCTGTGTCTGAAGGTAGGACAGACTGAGAACAGCATCAGGAAGCCAGGTGTGCGGGAATGGTCAAGGATGCTTGGCCACCTTCCCCTACTCCCTGCTTCTCACCACCACTCCCCCTCTCCCCTTCCTTCTCGGGGCAGGGGGTGGGGGGGCGGTTAGTCCTCACGGTGTCACTCGGTTTCACTCTGGGCCACACAGGGCCTGACAAGGTGGTGGGGAAGGGTTTCTAATTACTCATAATTCGCCAAGCTGACTAGCCCTGTCATGAAGGGATTCTCTTTTCGTTCTTTCTTTTGTGTTCTGAGGACACTTCTCTGGAAAGGAAGGGACTCAGCTGCATGACGAGGGAAGAAAGGACACAAGGGCATCTGACCAGGGGGAGCAACGGGGCCTTTTCTGGCCACAAAGACAAGCACCTCTCTGAGCCTGGCCCCTCCCACCAGATCCCCATGAGAAGCCTTTTTCGAGCCCCGAAGCACAGAGAACACAGGTCCTCCATGTTGCAAGAAGAGACCTGGCTTACTCCCCAGATAGGCACCCGCATCGCCCCCTCACCTTCTGGTAAGTTTCTGGTCAAATGTCCCCGCCCTCCCTGTGTCACAGCACCCTCTTTCCATCACCCTCCACCCTCTCACCCTGCATTACCACACAGTGGGTAAACATTTTGGAGCCAGACTGCTGGGTTCAAATCCCAGCTCTGCCACTTGGACAAACTATGTAACCTTCTGTGCCTCGATTCTCTCATCTCTAAAGTGGGACTAAACAATAGCATCTACTTTTTCACAGTATTATAAAATTTAAATAAGCTATGTAAAGCATTAGAACAGTGTTTAGCACAGGGTAGGTACAATAAAGTATTAATTATTCCCTTGTTTGCTCTCTTCTTTTGTAGCACTTAGCGCTAACTGACATGTTGCATATCATTTGTCCATTTGTTCAATATTTGTCTCCCCTAAGAGAGTGAAAGCTGCTCGAGGGCAGGGTCTCCCTTTGCTCATTGCTCTGTTTCAGCACCTAGAGGGCTTGGACAGTGTCAAATCCCCAAGTGAGTCCCCCCACCCCTTCCCAGGGGGCAGTTTCATTGTTCTCTGTGCTCTTCCAAGTTCCTCCTTAAAAAGAATAAAAAATGCAGTTCCCAGGCCCTCATCATCTTCTAACCTCTGTCACCCTGGCTTATGAGTCCGGTCTGGAGCCGCAGACCCCTCTGTAATACAAAAGCCAAATTCTAGAATACAATTGAATGGTCTGAGACCCATGTCATAAAATTTTGGAATTCTAGAATTCGTGGATTCCTAGAATGGACTGTAGGATTTGGAGAATTCCAGAACGGAGCTCTGGAATCTGAGAATGTCATCTGAGAATTGCAGATAGGACCTAGGAATCTTGGAAAGGAGGCCCAGACTTTCAGAAGAGACTCTTGGAATCGGGTCATTGGGAGCATCTGGTGAGACCCGCTGGCTCTGCTTCACTGGCTTCTTTGCAGCAATGAAAACACAAGTGGTGCCGGTGCTCAGAGCGGAGGGGCAGGGCTGGGGGCCAGGACGGTGGTGGGAAAGGGCTCCCCTGTGAGGGTTGCTAGGCACTGGCCCTGGCTGAGACAATGAGGCTGACAGGGTAGGTAGAGCTGAGGGCTGCATCCTAATCAGGATGCAGGGGGAGGGTGGGAGGGAGAGGTTTGGGGCACAGTACAGGGGGGCGGGCATGGCCAGCCCTAATCCCATTACAACTGGCCATCCAGCTGCCAGGGCTGGCTAGGCACCAGGCCTGGCTCTGCCCTCTCCTCCAATTACAGGCTCAGGCTGCAGAGGGCTTTGGATTCAGAATGGTCTCCAGCTTATCCTGAAGTTCATACCCCAGAGCAGGAGTGTGGCTGCATCTTGAGCCCCAGGGGACTAAGAGCCAAAAGGGGGATGTTGGCAAGGGGACTGACTAGAGGGTGGAGGAATCCCTCAAGGAAACGGATTGACCCAGAATAAAACGGTGGTACTTTGACACCTGATACTACTTCTACCCTGAGAACTGGTTCAGCCCCAGCCAGCGCTTTGACCCATCTGGACACTGAACCCTGACCTTGTCTCAAATTAGTCTCTAATCCCAGTCTCAGAGGAAGCCCCTGCCCTGGCCACAGCCTGACTTGTAACCCCTTGCCCTAATCCAAGACCAATCCCTGATTCCAGCTATGGATTCCTCCTTCATGAGCACACAGATCTCTGAAAATAGGCTTCATCTCAAAGAACCCAGAAGACGAGTAGGATTCTTTAAAACAGTAAAATCGATCCCCCTAAGATACGTTGGCTTTTAGAAACACAACTACAAAGACCTGAGCTGAACTCCTGCTGAGTTCAGAGCAAGCTGACTTTCACCCTCGCTGTGTGGAAGGGTCTTCTGTCCGGACGTAGCTCTGCTCCACCCCGGGCTCTTTCCAACATAAGAAAGAGAATCTGGAAGGTTGACAGACCAGGGTTTAACCTGACCAAGAGGGTGGAGGCGGAGACACTGACCGTGGCGAGAGGGTTGGGTGGAGTAACTGAGGGGGTGGTCCTGCTGGTGGTGGAGGTGAAGTGGCCATGGGGATGCTGACCTTGACGATGGCAATCTAGGTGAATGTCTGTAAGCCCGGCAGTGGCCACCTACCCATCCGGGTCTCCCAGCTTCCCTTCCTCAACTACACTCTCTCCTCCTTTCTGCCACCTCCTGTCTTGGCCTCAGCGTGGCTGGTTTTAGCGTCTTGCAAGAGGCCACTGTTTTTCCTTAACAAGCCTGGCGCTTTTCAAGGAGGAACTCTATACCAGTTCAACTCAGGAATAAATGTGAGTCTTCTTGTGCCCCCTGCTCTTCTTCCAAGGTGGGGGGACAATTGTCTTCTTCCATCAGTAGGCTGCACAGCAGAACTGGAAGCTTCCCCCGGAAGCACTGAACACGTCACACACACACACACACACACACACACACACACACGCTCACTCCCAGGAAGATCAAGGGAGTCCTGCTTGGAAGAGATGGATGGGCCCCCAGACCCCTCAGCTGCAGTCATGTGGACAGAGGAGGGAGAGAGCGTAGGCCACAGGGCGGGTGCTCTGCCAGCTACATGGCACGGGAGCCGTGAGATCGGGGTGTGAGGGCCGCAGGGAAAGACCCTCGACTCCCCTCGACAACTTGCCTTGTTCAGCGCCTCGCTCAAAGCTCCCCACTGGGACTCATTCTCTTTTGGTGACCAGTGGGAATGTGCGGCGCAGGGCACTGTTGTCTGGTGGGGAGAGGCCTGCCTGCTAATCTGGGTCACAGCACTGCTTCTCACAGACGCTTCTGCCACCTAACCCCGCATTCGTTTCTCAAGGAGGGCAGTCTCAGGGGCCTTTTGGTTAGGATACTTCTTCCTTGCCAAGCTGTTTTTGGCAGTGCAAATCCTTTGGCATCCTCAGTCCAGTTCTAAATGCTAGTGGCATTGCCCAGTCATTGTGACATTAAAAACATTCCTATGCAGGGAGCACCTGGGTGGCTCAGTCGATTAAGCGTCTGCCTTCAGCTCAGGTCATGATCCCAGGGTCCTGGGATCGAGCCCCGCATTGGGCTCCCTGCTCAGCGGGGAGTCTGCTTCTCCCTCTCCCTCTGCCTTTCCTTTCTGCTCATGCTCACTCTCTCTCTCTCTCGCAAATAAATAAGGTCTTAAAAAAAAATCCCTATGCATTTCCAGCTGCCCACTCTCTACCCCCTTGAGAACCATTTGGGGAGATGGTCTATGCAGGGCTCACAAGGGGAACGGACTCAAAACTGTTTTGCCAACATCAGCCCACCACCCACCTCCAGGCTTTATGAGAGAAGGCAGGAAGTTTGAACAAAAACCACTGAGGATATATGTGGGGGGTGAATGCATGCTGATAAGCATCATAGTCACCAGAAACCCCTCTGTGGACCTATCTATTCAATGGGAGTGACAATAGCGATCGCCACTATTACAAGGAGATCGTCCTACACCTCTAAGCTTGCTTAAGCAAAGGGGTCTTTCTTCTTTTTGCCACTCAGTCGCTGTGGTCTTATTTCTAATTTTGGGTTGCTTCAGTTTTCCCAGATGCCAAATGTGAAGAATAATGAACGGCATGTTATTATGCCATAAGGATGTCACAGAGATTAAATGTGCTTAAAGAGCTTGCGCCTAGGATGGTGTCTGGTGTGAGTGAGTCCTCTGCAAGCAGTAGCTAGTACTACTTCTACTTCCCTGCCCCTCCCACTGCTGTCATGACTGATCCCCAGGGGGCTGGCATTCCACAGACGCTCCATCTGTGTTTGCTGAGCTAGACTGCTTGTGGGTGCGGAGCGTGGTGGGAGCTGTGTGCTGTCACCAGGCAGGTGGGCGCAGGCTGCAGCCTTCCCGGGCTCACGGTGCGTGCTACTCAGAACCTCAGCCTCCCTGCCAGGCTAGGGGGCTCTGAGCAAGCCGTTCCGACAAGACTCAGTAGGGAGTTCTCCTGGTCCTTCCCCTCTAACGTTGAACACATTGTCAGGATGCCCTCCCACCCCTCGCCCCAAATGGCTGCCTTTCTGGTGGGCTTGACTTACGATAACCTTGGGTCAGGTGGAGAATCCCATGTCAATTGACTCAAGTAATTCATCTCCCCAGAGGCCATATCCATATGTCCAACAGCCTACTTGACATCTCAGCGCAGTATTTCCAACACTAAATGCAAGATCCTGCCCAGTCTGCACCCCTTCTGGTGCCCTATCTCCACAGATGGCACCACATTCATCTCCTTGATCAGCCAAAAACCTGGGAATCACCCTTCATACTTCTAAAATCCTCAGGGTTCACCAGGGCAACCACCAGTTAGTAAGGGATGTCCTGTGGGCCAGGCACCATGCCAGGTCCCCGGGGGTGCAATAGTCCTGCCCTCCTGGAGCCTACAGTCAGATGGGTACACACAACCTAAGCAATGATCACACAAATATTATAATACAACCTGTGATGCTGAACTAAAAGAATAGGGTACCATAAGCCTGGGGACCAGGTGGCCCAAATCTCATTCAAAGGGTGAGGGGAGTTTTCCAGAGCAACTGTCAGTTTATCTTAGATCTGAGGGACAAGTACAGGGGAGCAGAAGGGGATTGGAAGGTGCGAAGGGGGACTGCTGCAGCAGTGAAAGCAGTAAGTGCAAAGGTTGTGATTAGAGATGGAGCTGCCTATGCTCAACCCATGGGACTCGGGCCAGTGTGGCTAGAGGATAGACAGCACAGGAGAGAGGCTTGATTTGAGGCCAGAAGGCACATCACATCATGAGGGTCTTGGGGGTTGATCAAGGGCCAAAAAAGTCTGTGGGGCTTTATCCTAATAGCAGTGGGAAGTTGCTGAACAGATGATCAGGTCTTCTTTGCATTGAAATGATATCACCTAGGATGCAAAGGAAAAACCAGGCTGGAGGGTGTGGGGAGACCAATGAGGAGGCTATCACAGTAGACGAGGAAGGAGATTATGGTTTGGACTAAGGGAATGGTGGGAGAGGTAGAGAGAAGTGGGGGGACTGGAGGCCATCTGAGGAGAAGAACTCAGTAGGACGTTTCCCCGATTCTCTTGCAGCCGAGTGTGAGCCTGTGACTAAATCCTGCTCAATGGGATGTGAGTAGAAGGGATGTGAACAACATCCAGTTTGTGCCCCCATGGGAGAGGCATGACCTCCCCTCCCCTTTGCCCCTTCCCACTGGCTGGAACGGGGACTAGATGGTCAGAATGAGAGCACCATGTTGGACGAGGAGAAGAAGGCTGCTTACAAAGGAGGGCAAATACACCCGACAGTGGAGGGGCCCGGGCCCCCAGTGGTTATGGAGCTGCCACACCAGCCTGAACTGGGCACCCAAGCTTTTATGCGAGAAAGAGGGAAACTTCCATTCTGTGTGGATACTGCTATTTTGGGTCTCTCTGTCCTAGGTGCTGAAGCAGATCTCCACGGAGCGGCAATTAGACACTAAGCACACGGATGGACAAGGGAGGCAGAGCTGCCCTCAAGTCTCTGACTTGTGCTGCTGGATGGAGCTGGTCAAGCTCCCCAAGACAGGGAGCCCCAAAGGAGAAACAGGCTTCATGGTGGAGAGAGACAGGGTGTACAGATGACGAACTCAACTCAACTCGGGCAAGCTGAGCGGGAGGCATCCTAAGAGGAGACAAGAAGAGGCGTGAAGGGAGCAGGTGGGGAGCTTTGAGGACAGGTGCTAGCTGGAAGAAAGTGTGACCAGGGGGGACTCGGTGGTTCCCAATCCTAACTGCATAAGAGGGGGCAACCAATTCGGATAGCCTGGCCCATCCCCGACATTCTGATTTAGTAGGTCTGGGACAGGGCCAGCACCCACATTGGTTAAAAGCTCCCCCAGTAATCCTCGCAGTGCGGGGGGTGGGGTGGACGAAGCATTGGCATGACCCTAACTGAAACCACAGGAACGGATGGGACCCCTCAGGAAGGGGTGCGAATGGGAAGGGAGAATCAACCTGCAGGCCCTCTGGTGCCTCCTGGGCCGGTGGAGAGAGGAGAGAGCCGATGACCCAGCGCAGCCGCCCAGCTCCCCGCACCACAGCCCTCACATGGAACGCAGTAAGGAGAGTCAAATAGGAAACACCATGATGGTCCTCTCAGGAGTGCCAGGCTTTGGAGCAACAAAACTGGTTTTTTCCCCCTTCTCTCCCTCCCTCCCTTCTTCCTGGGGCTCCCTGCAGGTCACTCGTTAGTCACTTAGGAAGCTGCGCTGGCCAGAGCCTGCTACTGAGGAAGGAGCCCCCCTGCCCAGGACAACTCCAGCCACCGTCACTGCAGCCAGGGGCCCTCTCGGCAACTGCCAGCCAGCCTGCACTGGGATCGTGTGTGCACCCAGGAGGGAACGCTCGGGACAGCGGCCACTTCCTCTCTTTGTAGCCATTTTGTTTCTCTGGGCCTCATATTGCTCATGTGTAAAACAGGATAGCTATCCTTTACTCAATGCTACCAACGCACTAAGATTTTGGTGAGTATGTAGGCGGTCTTTAATGAAACTGTAAGA
Source organism: Mirounga angustirostris (assembly GCF_029215605.1). Classification (NCBI taxonomy): domain Eukaryota; kingdom Metazoa; phylum Chordata; class Mammalia; order Carnivora; family Phocidae; genus Mirounga; species Mirounga angustirostris. The sequence continues at coordinate 45,088,966 of NW_026991720.1, forward strand.
ATTTACGAAGCACCTTTTATCTGCCCAGTTTCTCTCGTTCGGGTCAGGTGCAAGGAAGAGCCAGGGAGGGAGGCAGAGAGAAAAGGGACCCATAACTCCCTTACAGAAGAACATGCCTGACATAAGTGAAAGCCCAGAAGGAGAAAAGCCCATAGCATTTGGGTCAGGAGGAGCCCACAGTTTACGAGGGCAGAGGTCAGTGGGAATGGGAGGGAACAGGAAGGCTCTCCAGAGGCGGGCCCTAGTCCCAACATTTCCTCAAGAACAATAATTTTCTTCCCTCCACTGGGTCCACACAGCACAGGACTAATGTCTGTTCTGGGAGGTCAAAGTGGAAGGTGCAAGGGTCAGCCAGATCCGGCTTGAATGTCCACACTGCCACACTCCGATTATGTGACCCTGGGTGAGTGATGAAGCACTTATCCTTTCTAAGCCCGTGTCTTCATTACTTAGCATAAAACCTAGAACATAGCAGTAGTTAATAATAAATATTAGCTACGTTTGCTGTTAACAGGATTTTACCAAATTCAGGTGGTTGTGAGCTAATACGGAAAATGCCTGACCTGGAGGATGTCAGTGCGTCCTCCTTCCTTTCTTCCTTTAAGTTTAATCCAGTAAAGCTTCAGTGTATTGCAAGTGTAGAGGGTGCGGACTGCCAATGCTTTGTAAGGGTAAGGTCTCTGTCTGTGTTACGGACTAGCAGGGGAAAGGGCTTCGACGACCAGCACCTATCGTGACCATCTACAAAGTAGGAAGTCAGTTTCTCTGCCTGAGCAGATGTGAAAGGTCAGACACAGGGCCAGGGAATAATATCCACAGCTTGCGGGTGGGGGAAGAGCCCCAGGGGCAAGAGGTCAGTGGCAATGGGGTGGGGTGGGGTAGGGGGGCAAAGGAAGGCCTACCAGAAAATGTTTCTTGGATGGGTGGATAGATAATGGATGGAATCCTAGAGCCCCTGGCTGGGACTAGAAGGCATGACAGACTTGGATAATCTGATGCTGAGCCCCTACCCTGAGGCTAATAGATCCTCCTGCCCCCATCTGGGACTGCTGTTGCTGCCTGGAGCCAGGATGGTCCAGTCTGCCGTGTGGGAGTTGCTCTCCCAATGCCAGGCATGTGGCCACCTCCCAGAGCCCTGAGTTGGAGGGTTTTCCCAGGGCTGGCTGCAACCTCAGTCCACAGTCCCCCCACTGGGACATGTTGGCAGGGCCCGAGTACTTGAAGGAATCCTCCATGTATCCTACCCCAAAGCCCTGCTCTTCCCAACTTCTCCTTGCATTCCTTCTCTTTCTGCTCCCTCAAATGATAAAGTAGGGCCCCAGACTGAGGCCATGTCTTCCTGCACCCTGCCACCTCCCCCCAGGACACTCCCTGCCTTTCTTCCCCCAGCACTTAGCCTGCCTTCTCAGTGGCCCAGGGGTGCAGAACCCAGCCATGGTGTTGAAGTGCCCTTGGTGGAATCCTGGGGTTCTCAGAGGAGAAGAAGCCCACCAGAGTGCAGCATTCCAGAGGCCCTCAGTGGCAAGATGGCTTCCAAAGATCCCAACCAGTGAGCTTGCTCACGGGGCTGCAGGCTGAGCCTGGTCTCAGTGGTGGCCAAGGGAGGTAAGGGGGCATAGCTGCCTGGTGGATTTGGAGCTCTGGGCACTAATAGTTGAGGCTTTGGAAAGTTCTGGCACATGGATAGAGCTCTACTAACATTTGTGGCATAAATTATACCCAGAAGGGAGTTTAAACACCATCAGTCCAACCCCCCTCATTTTGAGACTGAGCCATGCAGCCATGGAGAGTAGACCATGGTCCCCCCTGTCCCTGAATTAGTCTGTTCTCTTCCCACATTACACGCAGGGTCACAAAGCTCAGCTGGTCTTGCCAACTTCTCCTCTGGCAGGACGTGAGCTTCTCAGTTGGCCTTCAACAAATCCACTCTAAGTGTTAGCTTCTGACAGGGCCCTGAAGCCTCCCTCCTGCCAAGGACACCCCGCTGACCGAGTGGCCGGTCTCGCAGCCCCAGTGGTATGAACTGTGGTCGGCAGAATCTCAGACAGAGACCCTCCTGGTTAACATCAAACACCCCCCACCCCCGGCTCCCCTGACCAGCCCCTGTGAGTGTGAGCAACACTTGGAGAGAAACTAACACAATCGGATTGCAGAAATCCATGAAAAAGAATGGATTTTCTTACTGTGCTCTGAGGCTTTAATTTCCTGTGTTTGCCCCCAAAGGGCTTTTTCATTGACAAAGCACTTGGTTCTGTGGGCAGTGCGGTTGAAGAGAAGCTGCCGATGGAGAGATTAGCGATGGGGGACACGCAGGGGCTGGTGCTCTGGGACAACAGCTCTGAGGAAGTGGTAGGAGAGCCAAGACCAGGCCTGGGCGAGGGGCGGGGGTGCCCCGGACGGCCAAGAGTGAACAGACTGAGAACAGAAGCCAGGTTGGGCTGTAGTCAGGAGCCAGGTGGCAGAGAGCAAGTTGCCAAGCCAGAAACAAATGCTCTTGAGATCAGATTCCTGGAGACAGAGATCTTTCTAATCAGCTGAGAGAAACAGTGGAAGTTAGGGATGGGGGCCAGCTGGAAGCTGCTAGGGCGAGCCAGGACCCAAGAAGCTCAGATCAGAGTTCCGCAGTGTGTCCTGAACTCCAAATTGCCCAAGCCCTGAGCTGAATTTGTAGGCTGTTGCAAGGAGGAGAAACTTCTCCTCTAGGCGAAGGAAGAAGGAATAGCCTGGGGAAGATGGGGCTGATGGGTTTGGGGGGAGGGGTGGGCAGGGAGTAGCATTTTCTGTCTTCAGCCATAAGAAGGATGTATATGAGGGGGTCTGCTCCGCTTAGCTACAAAGAACTGTAGGCTCACTTTGAGGCATTCAGGATTACAGTCAGACATGAGGAAGGACTTCCTGACTATCAAATGAAATAAGCCACACACATCCCTGGGCCTTCCTTTCACCTTAGCTGGGGCCTCTTGACAAGGCCCTTCCCCCATCTTTTGAGAACCAGAGATGCTTAGTTCTAGGAACTCAGCATGCATCTGGGCAGCCTGCAGGGCTCCAGCCCAGACGTCCTTCCTTGGGCCCGTGAGTTCTGCTATCTTGCTCCAACCAGCCAGAGGCTCACAAGACATTTTCTCCTGCCTTGTTTTCCTTTTGCTCCATTGTGCCACTGGCCTCTCTCTCAGCCACCCATTCAGCTTCCTTCTCCGTGGCTCACCCTCTAAATGTCAGCGTGCTCCAGGACTCCATCCTGAGCAACCTTCTCTTCCACATCTGTATTCTCTCTGGGTGGTAAAATCACCCCCATGTCCTTAAATTCGACCTGCTACTGACCCCCAAGTGTCTATCTCCACCCCAAAGGCCTCCCTGCAAACCCCACTACCTTCTTGACACCTCTGGTTGGATGTCCACAGTCATCTTGAACTTGGCAGAACCAGCACGGAACATTTGGGCTTCCTCATCTGGCTTCCTCATCTCCATGAATGGCATCACCCCCCACCTGCTGTCCAAAGCAAAGCCTGGGGAGCATTCCTGATTCCTTCCCTTACCACTTCACCCAACGTATCACAACTATTAACAATCTTAACATGCAGTCAATATAAAATATGCATATTTTATGTCATTTGTATTATCCCAAGTCTGGAATGCAGTGTGCGGTTTAGGCTCACAGCACATCTCAACGGGAACTAGTCACATTTGAAAGTCCAGAAGCCCCCTGAGGCCAGGGACCACCGCATTGGCTAGAGCAGGTCTAAGCAGTCTCGATGCTTCCATTCTTCCTCTGCAGTGGAATTTCTTAACCTCTGCACCACTGACATTTTGGGCAAGTGCTGGAAACAGAATTTGAACCCGGAGTATATATAGAAAGAGCTAGATGTGAGTACAGTGTGACCCTGGGATATTCAAAAAAAACAGCAGTCCCGGGGAGCACCAACACTAAAACTAGGGTTTCACAACCCCACCCACCACAGACATTTTGGACCAGATGATTCTTTGTTGTGGGGCTGTCCTGCCGACGGTAAGACGTTTAGCAGCATCCCTGGCCTCTCCCCACTGGGTTCCAGTAGCACCCACCTCTACCCCCCGTCAGAATTGTCAAATATCCTGGGGTGGGGTGGTCACTGCCGTTGAGAATCACTCTTCTTGAGTGTCCTCTGTTTAGACTCCTCCCCTAGCTTCTCACTGTACTGAGGACAAAGTCCAAACTCCTCACCGTGGTTGGCAGAGTCCCCAGATCTGGCCTCTGTCCGCTAAATGCTTCTCCTCCTTGGCGCTCACCACGCTCCCGTCTTCCCAGCCTCCTTGCACTTTCTGAACAGGCCAAATTCCTTCCCTCCGTGGGGCGTTGGCCCAGCTGTTCCCCCTACTTGCCATGCTTTTCCCCTTGACCTTCACTCTGCTGATTCCTTCTCGCTCAGGTCTCAGCTGAAGGCTCAGTGGGGCCTACCAGACTCATCCACCCGTCCCCGGTCTATCATGGCCCTTCGTTCACTATCCTTCTGCATCATGTAAGCTCTCTGCATGCCCCCTGATTTTTTTTTTTTTAGGTTACTCATGACTGTCTCTCCCCTGCAAAACGTAAGCTCCAGGACCATAGAGACCTTGTCTATCTTGAGGATCACTGTGGTCCCAACATCCAGAACAGTGCAAGGCAACGAGTAGGTGTTCTCAATTAGTACTTGTTGAAGGCATCCATGCCCTTTCTGCCCTGGCATTCCCGCCTCAGCTCAGAGTCACCAAAGCCTCCCTCACCCACTGTGCCAGCAATCTCCCTTGATTCTCCAGTGTGTCAGTCAGAGTTGCTGCCTCTCCAGTTTCTGCTTGGCAGACCTCGATGGACGGCAAGTCAGGTCAGGATGGCAAGCAAGACTGCCCCGTGCAATGGCAGTCTGCGGAGGTGGTAAGGGACTGAAATCCATGCCATATCTGCCCAGAGAGGGTGTCTTTTTCCAGTTCACACAGAGCGGCCATGGGGGCTGACAGCATCCTTGCTGATGTGGTCACCTGATGTGGCCAGCAGCTCAGTCTCAGCAGAACTCCCCACCATAGCAATGGTCCCTTCTGGTGCCCCAGGCCTGGTGGGCATCTGGGGGCCCAGCCTGGATAGGGAATGCCTGGATCTTTCCTCCAGACCTGGGAATACCCTGCAGGCAGGACAGCACCCCTTTCCCCAGCACCCTTGAGAGCTCTCCATGCATCTCAGCTCTTTACATACAGAAGCAGCAATGCCCAAAATCTATCCTCTCAGCACACCTCCTCAGACCCCTCCCAGGGCCAGCTCCAGCTTCCACATCTCTCAGGATAGAGGCCAAATGCGCTAAGGGCCTTAGTGCGCGAGTGACTATAATTTAAGAAAGAACTGCTCAGCCACCAGAGCCTGCAAATCCTGGGAGTGGCAGAGGGAGAGGCTAACAGCAAATCCAATCCAGAGAAGGATCCTCAGCTGGGGCACGGAGTGAAAAGCAGAGGGTGGTTTTAGGATCTTGGAGCAAATGATCCTGGAGACTTTGCCTAATAAATGCCCTTGAGAGAAGCACCCTCCCAAAGACTGTTCGGGGCCCGTTCCACAGGCCTCTGCCATCTTGGCTGGGTCCTTGTCTCAGGCCATTAGAGTCTGGAGGGCTAGAGATCACCGCCCATTCCTTTGATGTATGGAGAAACCGAGGTCCAGGGCGGTGAGATTCTACATGGAGTGTTCCAAAAGAGGGGGTCACTGAGAGGGCAGCACTAAGAGGGTGAGGTGGGGTGGAGAGCGGGGCACAGCCAGGGCCTCTGAGCTACTTTCCCAGGACCCCTGGCTCCAGTGCTCCCTCCTGCCGGCCCCACTCAGCTCTTATCTGATTTGCTCCCTGTGACAGCTGGGGAGGCTGGGCCTTGCCCCTGCTCCTGCCATCAGCCGTCTCTGTGTGGCACTAAAGATGTGCGCAGGAACCAGGCCTCGGCGGTGAGCTTGGCAGGCACTAGGCGTTGCCTGGGAGACCATGAAGGAGGAAAGCTGCTCCACATGGCTCCCGGGGGCCAGATGGCTAGTGGTCCCAGAGGTGCCTCTCCTGGGGGCCACCGCCTTATATGCATCTTGCTGGGGTCTTCTAGACACCCACAAGGCAGACTGGGAAAACTGAGGTGCCAAGCGGGAGGAGGGCCTGACTCGTTGACACACTGAGGGTCAGTGGCAAGGAACCAAGGACAGAGGCAGGGCCTGGGAGCGGCGGCGACCCAGGCACACAGAACCAGGGGGCATATGGTCTCCAGGGCCAGGTGTCCCCCAGGCCCCTCTGGGAAGGCCTCAGTTGCTATAAAGGCCACTACTACACCTTGCTCTCTGAAGGGGCTGGAACATGCAGCCACAGAGTCAGAGGAAACCTCCCGGCCCTGTTGCACCGGAAGTGAAGAAGCGAACACCGGGACCAGAGCTGGGCTTGCTGCTGGGCTCTGGCTGGGGAGCCAGAAAAGGGGTGCTGAGGTAGGGGCAGTGGGGCCTTGGAGCTGGAGCGGTCTACCCCCTTCCTTCCACGCAGGAGGAAATCACAGTGTGTGTTGGGTGGGGAAAGAGTGCAAGTCATCCAGAAAGGCTGTCCAGGAGGGGAAGGGGCACCTGGAAGGAAGGGAACCTTGAAGCTGGGTGAAGCAGGTCTGGGGCCTCCCTCAGACCTCCAGAGACCCATGGGGTGGGGGATCCATCATCCTCAAGGTGGATATGGCTGTTTACCCATTCCTTAGCTCTGCTGTGTTGCGTTCCCAAGCCCTCCGGCCAAGTGCTTAGAGCTGCTGAGCTGGACAAGGCCCTGGGTGCTGACCCTGGAGCCGAAGAGCTTACCCATGGCCTGCCCACAGAGACTCCAAGGTGGGCGGGTACCTCCCCACAGCCCCCAGTTCATGAGTGGGTGAAGCGTGCATGCCTGGCTGAGTCTGAGGCTGGGCCTCTCACGGCTGTGGGATGGGGAAGCCATGGACGTCTTCCCAGGGAAGGGGAGGGAGCTCCGAGCACAGATCCTGACCGGTCTCCTCTTATGAAGCAAGGGGATGGCTGGATGCTTTTCAGCACTGACATCAGGCATGAATTAAGTGGGGAGACAGCCAGGTGGGCTCTTGGGGTTCCCATAACTGAGCTAAATTGCCCCACAGCCCTCTCCTCCATGGCACAAATGGAAATCCCCACGTGCTAGGGGTTGTCACCCAGGCAGCCAGGCAACCAGGCAGAGTCTGCTCCCAGAGAGCTGCCTGCAGCCCCGGGCCTCCCACCCCCAGCGCCTCCCCCCCCCCACCCCCCCCCGCCTGCTGCCTGAGCTGTCAGCCTGACTACCAAACAGGCTGATTATCCCCATCTGGGGAAAACAAAACATGTCAGCAGTCGTGCCTGAGAAGAGGCCTGTCTTATTAGTGAGAAGTAATTTGAGGAAAACTCCCCGCTCTGATCTGCAATAGGAAGTGAATGAGCACATTTAGCTTTTCTTCACCTGGCTTTCTCCTGACACCCAAGCAGCCTTCCGCCAACATCACGTCCTCAGAGAAGCCTGCCAGGCCTAGGCTGACCCTGCCCAGGCTCCCTTCAGGCTGCACTGGACCCTCTCTGGGCCTGCGGTGACTTTTCAGTCAGTATTCCCCTGTGTAGTCCTAAGGCTTTGGTCAATACTGCAAAAGAGGACTATTGGTTGTACAACTTATGGTTATGTAGGAATTTTGGAAATAATCCTGGGCATAAAGACTTGCTGACTCCTCTGGGGGTGGGGCGGGATTCTGTTCCTGCCTGAATGGGGTGACCTAGGTAGGAGGTAGGGATGTAGTGGGGTTTCAGATCCGCGTGCCTATGATTTCCTGCCGTGGCACTGGCCTATGGGTGCCCTCCACCTGGGATGCTCTTCAACCTAACTGGCATACCTGAATTTCTTCTATTGTAGCTGTCCTTCAAGCCCACCCCAACAAAACCAAGCCCAACCCTAACCCTCCCTTGCTTACAAGGCCCTCAGCCCACAGGCCAGGCTTTGTACTTCTGCCTGGCGTAGGGTTCACCTGAACATATGTCTTCACCCCGCTCCCCGCACACCGAAAGCTCCTGCGAGCAGGCCTATGTCACTGTGTTTGTCTGCCCAGGACCCAGCCCAAGGGCCAGACACAGCGAACATCTGGGAAATGTGCTGAGTGAATGAAAATGCACATTTCCTCTGTCCCAACCTGGCTTCTCTACCTGCTTCCATCTGTGTTAGCTGCTGCTCCCACCATCTCCCCAAATTCTAGGAGGATCCTTGTGTGATACATACCCAGGGTCCTCCTGCTACCCTCTTGTTGGCGGGGGCAGGGGCAGGGGCAGGGAACTAACTTTTTCTGAATGCCTCCAACTTGCCAGGTCAAGTGATAGCAATTGTACACATTCATCTGATCTAACTCTCAGCATCATGGTGTGTTCAGTGTAATGCTCCTCACTTTACAGATGCAAAAACAGAGGCTCAGAGAAGACATAGACCTGCCCCCAGGTCCTCAGCAGCAGAGCAAGGATCTGAGCTCCAAGCCTCAAGCTCCCAGGCCAGGGGCTATGTCCTCTGCAACAGGCTGCAACATTTGAGCAGGGTTCCGGTGACCAAGCCTCAGGCAAGAGGCGCTGCCCATGGGAGAGCTCGTACCACAGCTCCCCCTCCCAGGGTAGACGCTCCACCAGAGCCCATTTCAACCAGTCATGTATATCATCGTTATCACTGGCTAACTGCTCAGGGGCATTTACCCTATGCCAGGGGCAGGGCTAAGTGTTTCACAAATGGATGCATGCCAAATTTCACGACTCTTTGAGGTTTGTAATTTATAATCTCCACATTGCAGATGAGGAAACTGAGGCACAGACAGGTTAGCAAAGTTGCCTCACGTCGCAGCTATCAAGTGACAAGAGTCCATATTCTTAACAGCCTTCAGGCCGGGGCCATTGGAAATACGGACCACGTGCCTCTGCCCTGCAGCTAGCCAGGAAGATGCCCTGGGGGAATCCACGAGGCTGTGTACCCCACCACCACCACCATGTGGCACACGACAGGGTGCCAGCTCTCATCCCCAGTTTGCCTGCAGCTCCTGACAGTGGGCCAGAGTCCTCTCTCCCCCATCCCCCACCCTGACCATGAGCACCTCAAGGGCAGGGGCCAGACTGACCCTCTTTTTCTTTCTTCCCATCCGGAAGCAGAGAAGAGAGGTGAACATAAGGAAGCATAATGATTTTACATATGCATTTACAAGGCTTACTCTGCCTGCTTCCAAAGCAGATGTAAGGTGGCTTAGGGTATTGAGATGCATAATTAGAACAATACAATTATTCTTTAAAACAGAGCTGTTGGAATCCAATCAGCAGTCAGAGAAGCTGGAGTTCTATCAGGCAGCTGGGAGGCCCTAGGCTGGGCTGCAGGAATCTGGATTCCTGTCCCCAGCTCTGCCATGAACAACCTTATGTAAGTTGCTATTCCTTCTTAAGCCTCAGTGTACCCATCTGTAAAACTGGCAGACCGAGTATATCATGCAGAGAGTGAAGTTGGTCAGCAGTTTTTCAAACTGTGCTACCTGGCGCGACTAGGGTTTAATCAAGGACACTCCGGTGGCTGCTGGGGGTGGGCCTCAAGGAAAGGAGTCAATAGGTGGGCCCCAGCCCACCACCCCCACTGCAATCAGAGTGACTACTGTCCTGTATTTTAGTCATTGAGCTTCTGATAAAAATGTTTGAAACCCCACACCAGACAAGACATTCTCTAAAAGTCCTTCGGTATTTAAAGTCCTCCCCCTCTCCCTCTGTTGCTGGCCCCCTACTCAAACCAAGCCCTTGTTCTGCGCATAGCTGGGCATTCCTGATCTCAAGGGACATTTGAGCCCACTGGGTGAGTTACAGGTGCCTGTTGTCAGGGGGCTATAGTGTAGGGGCTCACGCCTGGCAGGGGGTGCTAAAAACAGAAGCTAGGGATCCTTATCTCTCTAGACAGGAGCTTATCTGGTGCCTCTAAGACCCAAGACTTGGCCCCCCACCCCCACAGCCAGGGGCTTCCTCAGGGCAAGACCCAGTGTTGGTGCAGGGGCCATGGACTTCAGGACCCTTCTTGACCCCTCTTCAGCCCAGCTCTGCAGGACCTCCACGCTGCAGGCAAGTGCCAAGGACACTGTCTCCTCGCAGAGATCACATCAGACAGGCAGGCGGGTGGCCCAGATAAGCTCCTGTCCACCAGCAGGGACTGGATGTTCCAGCCACAGCAGCTTCGGGAATGACTCAGCCACCGCTAGACCCCCCGGTGGCTCCTGTGTAGACCTCAGAGCCTGCGTTATCAGCTCCCCGACATCAAGGTGCTGACGGCCTCCCTCAGGCATGGGCATGGCTGTGGGCTCCCTGCAGTGTTCCTATGGCCAACCTCCTGGTGTACTTTGTCACCTCAAAGTCAGGTCTTAGCCTAAGCCTCCCCCCATGTCTAAACCTCCAATCCCCACCATGGGTTATTCGTGTAATAGATCTGAACAGCAGCGTACAATTCGGGTTCCGTCCGCATGGCACTCCTGCACCTCTGGAAAGGGAGTCCTGGGTCCTGGGAGCAGGGTGCAGAAATTGGTAACACACTCAGGCCTGTAATGGTCTAGGCCTCTGGCTCCAGCATAGGGAGGAAGACAGGAAAGGGGGTAGGAAGGCCAAGAGTACAGATGGTCAAGACATAGGACAAACGGGCTGGGAAAGGGTAGAGATGCCAGATGGTCAGCTCCTCCACCCCGTGAGCACAAGATGGGGGGCCTCCCTGGGGCCTTGGGGGCCCAGAGTAGTACACCCTCACATTGCTTCCAAGACAGCTTACAGACCCCAGCGCCCCCGATGGGTACCAGCAGCAGCAGACCTGACTTGACTTCTGGGCTCTGAGCTTTTCCATCAGCTGACCCCACGTTGCGACTCCAGAGCTGCTAGCCTCTTGTCTCACCACACTCCCCTCTGCGACACCAGACACCTGTGGCCATACCCCTCGGCTTCCTCGACTCCGCCCATTGCCATACCTCCTCTACCTCCCCTTAAATGATGGTGGTCCCCAGGCTTGGGTTCCGACCCACTTCTCATATTTAGCAGAAACTCTCAGACAACACTTAGAACAGGGTCACAGCACAGTGTCTGTGGGAGGGGGTCGAAAAGTTCCCCACGGGCTCTGTTATTCACAGCTACCCACCTGAGCACCATACTCTACCCCCCATCTATCTGCCATCCCCCATTTGGGCCCCCATCTCTCATTTGTGCCCTGCCTCTACCTATCCAACCATCCACAGTGTGGACTGTCTCTGCACTGATGTCTCAGAGATGCTTGGTAGTCAGCCAGTTCAAAGTCAAGTTCATCATTGTATTTTCAGTCTTTGCAAATGGCTCCACCCCCCTAACTGCCAAAACCAGAAACCTAGGTAGAAATTAGCCTTTTCTGCATAGATGAATCCCATCTCCATCTACTCCACCCCAGTCTATCCCACATCTACACTGCAAAGGTATTTAGTCCCTCCTTTCCAACCACAGGGAATTGCCCAAACTGGGGTGCCACTGCCTTTCACCAGTTACAATATTCTCCCAACTGGTCACCAAGCTTCTACTCTCACCCACTCTCCAGGCAGGGGAAGAGTGAGTTTTGCCACCTGCTAATCTGACCAAGCCATTCCCCTGCTCTAGAATCCTCAATGGCTCCCTATTTCCCACTGCACCATGTCTAACACCCCCAGCCCAACTTTCTCTGCAGCTGGCTTCCAGATCTATGTTTGCTTTTTCCTGACTCACTGGCCATACCACACTTCCCTGATCCAACTAGGTGGAGTTTTCCTTCACCTCACCCATCTCATCATCTTTCACTGCTAACTCTGCCCCAGCTAGAGTAAGACAATACCTTCACCTGAGGGCTCTTCTTCCTCAATCCCCAGGTCCAAATCCTGAAGAACCAGCCCAATCCACCCCCTGATAGGACCCTCCCCAACTGCCTCAACCCCCACCAACCTCCCTTTTCTGAACTTCCCTGCCCCAGCCAACTGAGCCCTACCCTCCCGCCAGAGTTCTCACCTCAACCTGGGCTCTTCTGTGGCTGACCTGGGCTGAGTTTTGTGCCCCCACCAGTCAGGGGCTTCCTGAGGGCAGGAGGTAGGTCTTCTATCCCAGTCTTTCCAGTAGGCCAAGCACATGAAGACCAGGATGCAGGGGAGGGAGTGCAAAGCAAGGCCTCCTTCAGTATCTGGAAGGACCAATCTTACTTTTATTTTTATTTTTCTCAGGGAAAGTCCTTGGGGCCTAGTGGTCCTGGGTGAGTTTTGTGCCCTTTTTGTGGGGGAAGGGTGTAGGAGCCTCCGTCTCGCAGCAGGGAGGTCGGGCTCTAGGACCCTGACACCTGACATTTACCCCCTTCCCAGGCATCCATTGGGCCTGGGGTGGCCACTTCCTGAGGTCCTGGCAGGGAGAACACCCTCAGAGGCAGAAGCCACCTTCTTCCTGTCTGCCCGTTGTGCAACTCATTGCCCTCCCTTCTCCTGAACTGTAGGCTGAAAGCTCTAGGCCATTTTAGTCCAATTTTCTCCTCAAGTAGACAGGTGACTGAGGCATTAAGATTTGGTGTCTGTTGTTCAGAATCAGCAAGAAGCAGTACGTGGGACAAATAATGACAGGGACGAAGCAGGAGCACTTCCTCCTCCTGTCCCCACCCCTCAACACCTCTAACCCCATCCCCAGAGCCCAAATCAGGAGAAGTCTTCCCTGGCACAGGGGCTCCCAGCTTCCCCAGCTGGCCAAGTGACCCCGGACAAAACACTGATCCTCCTTCTGCTTCCTTCCATTAATGGGCATTAATATCTTCTTCAAAGGATTAGACAGAGATTAGAAATGTTGTCAAAAGCCAAGGCAGAGGCCCATCATTGTAAACTGTTGCTGTCCTTGTCTAATATCAGCTTGGATTCTCTTTCCATCCTTGCAGGCTGTCCGAGCCAGGATCACTTCTCGTCCTTTCAGTGGGTAAAAACACAGGTGTGCAGAAGTTCAATGTTGGCCTATTGCAGCATCCATTCACAGAACCCCAAGTAATAATAACCACATATTTCTGGAGACGGTGTGACATCCCAGGCTCAGGCCTCCTCTTGGATTATCTCATTCAAAGCTCATAACACCTCCATGAAATGGTCCCATTATTATCCCCAGTTTACAGATGGGCAAACTGAGGCAGACAGCATTTAAGCAACTGGCCCATACAGATATTTAGTGAGCAGCTGGCACAGTGCCGCTCTCCTTCACTACCAAGTCCCCTGACTCGAAGGACTGCAGGAAAGAGCCTGGTTGGCTCTGGTCAGCCATGCCCCGGGAGTTGGGCTGGAGTCCCCCAGGGGAGCTCCACCCATTTTCAGAGGAGCTGGGCCAGAATCAGGAACCAGGACACAAACAGGTGGATTCCCTTTGTCAGGTCAAGAATGCTCTCAGATTCTCCATCCCTGCTTCTGTCCTTTGACCTCTTTCCTTCTGCGTGTCTCCACCCCCACTTTATTCCCCTCTCATCCTCTTCTACCTGCTCCTGCCTCTGGCTCTCTCCAAATCTCTGTGCCTGCCCGCCCCTACCACCCCCAAAGCAGCTCCAGGGCCCAGAGAGGGCAGGATGGGAGGGGTGTGGGGCTAAGCTGCTCACTGCCTGCCCTGGCTGAGAGCTGGCAGGCCAGCAGCAGGCCACCTCCCACCCCACGAGCAAGCAGGCAAAAGGTCATTATCTTAAGTGCCCTCCACCGCGCCCCCGCATTTCCTGCAAAGAGGCAAAAACGAACCCAGCAGCCGGAACCAGCACCCACACCCAGACTTTCCTCTGATACTCCCACCCCTTCTCTCTCTCCTCCCCTCTTCCCATCCCCCCTCCTTCCTGGATACACTCAGTCATTCACTCAGCAAACACTGGTCAGAAGCCTCTTCTGTACGGGGTATGAAGCCCAGGACAGAGGTCCAGAGGTGAGCAGAACAGAGCCCAAGCCCTGGCCTCAAAGAAGGGGATGGGCACAGTGATCATTTCCCCACAGTATGTGAAGGGCTGTGCCCGGGGCATTAGCAAGGAGGCCTGTGGGAGCCTAGGCACTGGGGCTGTTTTCTGGGAGTCAGGACAAAGATGTTAGGGGCCAATGCCTAGACATCTCTTGGCTAACCTGACCTGCCCCATCTCATCTGAAAATCAGAGTGACTTCCCAACGTGAAGGACATAGGCGCTGAGGCCTGAAGGAGGAGCAGGGACTCCTGGTAATGAGCCCCTCCCCTTAGGCAGTCTCGGCCCTCCCCACAGCCCTGTCCCCCGGCCAGCCGGAGGTCAGGGGCCTGCCTGCCCAGCTCTTGGATTAGGGAGGAAAGGAAGCGCAGGGTCCCCAGAACTTGAGCCCCTTCCCAGGTGGGAGGCCTGCGCCCACTCCCCTGGTCTCAGAGCAAACTCTCCTTCTGCCCAAGAGTAGCAGCACGCCGCCTTGGCCCTCTGGGCTCCTCACCTTCCTCCACGGCTAGTTCCCCATCCACAGGGCCTTGTGCTCAGTGAGAGTGGGGTCAGGAGATGGAGGACAGGGAGGAGGAGAAAGTCTGGGGACCCACCAGGTGTCAAATCCTCCCCGTTGGTCACGTCCCCCCCGTTGGTCACGTCCCCACCCTCACCTGGTGCTGGGGAAGGAGGAGGATCATAAGGGCAGGAGGGGGACATTCTGACCTCTCTCCTGGTACACAGAGGGGCAGGGGGGACTTCAGAGACTGGAGGGCATCCCCAGCAGGCAGCAATGGCCCTAAAGGCTCTGATGGGGACATGAACTCAGAATCCTCAAGCAGCTGGGGAGTGGCTTCGCTCTTCTGCTTGGGGCCCAGATGGGAGTCAGGCGAAAAGAGGGCCTCCCTACTCCTGGTCAGCAGGAAGACAGCCTTATGCAAAAGTATGTAACCTCTACTCTACAGAGGAGGACAACTAAGACCAAGAGAGTCTTGAACAAGGTCTTTAACAAGGTCACATAGCAGGCAAGTGGCTGGTATGAGGCATCCAACACAGATCCAGCGCCTTGGGATGGTCCCATTGATGAGAGG
This sequence comes from Mirounga angustirostris, assembly GCF_029215605.1. NCBI lineage: Eukaryota > Metazoa > Chordata > Mammalia > Carnivora > Phocidae > Mirounga > Mirounga angustirostris. The sequence continues at coordinate 45,103,988 of NW_026991720.1, forward strand.
CCCCTGTGGCTGGGTGGTGGGCCATGGGGTGGGCACTGCCACTCATGATGAGTGCCATTTTCTTCCCTGGACTACCAGAATAAAGACAGCCTCCACCCAGGTATTGCAGAGGAAGAGCCAGCTTTACCCACCTGCCAGGCTCAAAACACGAAGCCAGCTCATGATGGTGCCACCTCCCTCTGCCCCTCCTGCACCCAGGAGGGGTCGGAAACTGGCTAGCAAGCTGGACATGGACTAGAGGAGGGAAGAAGCACAAGGAAGCCTGCCATGTGTCCCCTTCCCACTGCAGACCCAAGCCAGGCAAGGGAAAGGGGCTGTTAAGTCAATTTGAGTTATAATTAACATCTTCTCTGTAGCCTAAGAGTGAACAGAAAAGACATGGGATCTGCCCAAGTTCTCATCTCATAAAGTAGGAGACAAGTTCCCCCAACAATGCATCTTTCAAGGGGCTCTAGGATACAGAAATAAAATTGTGTTTTCAATAGACACAAGCTCTGCTTGTTGGACACATACATGCAAAGCACCAAGACTGGTGCCTGTCCCAGTGAATGTTAGCTAAGATGATTATACTGCCCAGGTCCTCTCAGTCCTATCTGACCTTCATGGGGCAAGGTGCTCGCCATGGGGCTCGGCAGCACATGCAGTCTTGGGTTGTCTTCTGTTTATCCGTCCTGGGTACCTCCAGTGGCAGCTCTGCCACAGACCCATGCAGTGTCCTTGGCCAGACAGGTCCCAGCCCTCTCTGGGTCCCAGTGTCCCTAACTGGCCCAGAATGAGGCACATGAGATCATTTCTAAAGGCTTGGTCCATTCTAACTGTTTAGGTGATAGTAGGGGTCCCCTTGTCTTGATCTTGAGAAATCCTGCATCTAGGTGAGCACAGGACTATAGTGAGGAAAAAGATAAAATTCAGGACATTTCCCCGAATTAGGATTTCTGGCTTCTCCTGAGCAACTGAGCCAGCATGTCCACATGGCAACAGTCAACTGGAGTGAGTAGGCACAGTGCCCGTCATGCAGAAACAAAGCTCTCCATTTGGCCACAGTCCCTACTGCTCCCCATCGCCCCCATGCCCAATCCCAGCTGCCATTGAGCACTGGCCATGTGCTGTTGTTTTAGTAGAAAACTATTTCTTTGTCACTGTCAAAGTGGAAAATGGAACTGGAGGGACGTGTTGTAAGAACCAATAGCAAAAGGAGACCACTGCCTTGGAAAAATGTTGAAACCATCAGAGGCCTGGCCCCATGCTCTTATGTGGCCACCCAGCCCGAGGCTTAGAGTGGTTGCATTTGTATCTCAGGCCACCCAGCGGATACCCTGGCCCTGCATCACTCCCTGCCCGCTGCCCCAGTAGGACCAAGGAGTCAGCATAAGTGCCCCCCAGCCACCGGACATTTCTCTGGGGCGCTCTCCCTCACCTTTCTTCAGCCACACTAAGACATCCTTCTCTAGACCCAGAACATCACATGGCAGCAGGGGGAGGCCCATGTCTCCCTCAGTAGGAAAAAGGCTTGCATGGTGCCGAAGCCAGCTTGCAGCCAGGTCAGGCAGGGAGAAGGCCAGGGGGCGGGGGTCAGCTCACAGGGCCTTCTAGGCCAGGGCCTTTCTCTGGACCCTTAGTCTTTGTCCTGTGCACATCCCCACTTAGAGAAGCAGCTGACAGTGGGATAAATGCACCCCACTCAGGCCCTCTCCCTGCTTCCCTCTGCTGGAGTTGCCATGACAACCAGAGTTCACCCTCTATGCCAAAAACACCACAAAAACAACAACAAAAGCTCCGCCCTCCACTAGAAGGAAAGGAGGTAATGGCCAGGTGTCGGCGAAAAGGGAAGGCGCGTGGTTGATGCCCCACTCTTCTCCCACAGCCCCCCGAAATAAGTGCATAGGTGGGAATTGGGGAACCCACAGCTGGCCAGAGGTGGGGGAGTAAATGGTCTGAAGGGATGTTTCATCTTAATCTTCCACACACCCGCTCACCGCCTCCATCTGTCCCAGCAGCTTCTCCACAGTACCCATGTGGTCTGCCTCCATTCTGGGGCAGAGGACAGAGGGGGCAGTGTGGGCGCCCAGAGGACCAGCTGTAGCTCTGGGATGTACATTCCGAACGAGCCCAGGCTCCCTATCTCTGCCTGGTCCACGCTGTGTGACTTCAGACAAATGCATTTCCCTCTCTGGTGCCCTGAATCCGTCCTTAACTCCCATTATTTAAAAGCCAACTTGGGAAAGGAGTCAGGATCTCATTCATCCTGAGGTATATGTGACTGATGATAATGGCTGTAAGTCCAGGCTGGGCATTGGGGAGCGTCTTCTAGCAGCCACGTTAACCTAACAGCACTCTCCCACCCCCACACGTGGGGCCATGGGAACGGTCACCACTGGAGCTTAAGGACATCTTGCCCTCCGTGCCATCCCTCTAAGATGGACCAGGCTAGGAAGCAGTGGTTGGCCACAGAAGGGGCCCAGAAGATCTGCAGAGGGAGGAAGGGCAGGGAACGACGAGGAATGGGAGGAAGGCAGAGGCCAGCCTTACAGACTTGATATTTGTACATACGAGCGCAAGAGATGCACCGTCTGGTAGGAGCCCTACCCTCAGCTCACAATGTGTCCTTTAGCAAACTCTTCCCCTCCCTGGGCCTTGGCCTCCTGGTACCAAGGGGGCTTGGATGGGACTGCCGTGGACAGCACAGTTTAGTGATGTTCCATAAGCCTGGGAGCTTGACAGGGCCAGACAGCTCCCCTTCACTTCTGACCACCAGGCACTCAATATTGGGGTGTGGAAGGAAGAAAGGGCTAGAAGGATGGTGGCTGTGGAGGGGTGAGCACAGGCAGACACGGTCCTGCCCCCTGCTCCCCGAAGACAGCCAACAACCCTGCCCGCCCGGGGCAGGCAAAGGAGCTTCTACCTGTGGGATCCGACAGCCCCTGTACCCTGGGGGTTGACGCCCATCCCTGGCACCAGGCAAGCAATTACAATTCCACGCACCCTCTGTGAGGATGGAGGCTCCTTAGGAAGCTGCCAGTGGGAGGAACAAGGTAGGGAAGGGTGGGCACACTTATACCTGAGTTTGAGGTAGCTGAGCAGAAAAGGTTTCCCAGAGAAGGTGATAACAGCCTAAGGCCATGTGAGGACTTCCTGGAGCAGGAGAAGCAGCAGCTTGGAGGCAGAGAGCCTGTGAGCAAGAGCCCGGGGGTGCATAGTATGGAACCCCAAGGAAGGTGTGCGCACGCGCACGCGCACGCACACGCGCATGCGTGTAGCTGGCAGAGGCCGAGAAGTAGGCAGAGGCCAGCCGGGGCCGTCCCGCAGTGCAAGGGCAGAGGGGAAGGGGTCAGCCGGGAAGCAGGGAGAGCAGCAAGGAGGCGACGGTTGTCCAGGGAGCAGAGGACAGCCCACTCTCCAGCATCCCGGACAGAGTTCTACACCGCAGACTTCCCCGAACACCTACTTAGCGATAATGAGCACCACTTTCGCAAGGCTTATGCGCACCAGGCACCGTTCCAAGTACTTTACACATGTCCCCCGCTTTCATCTTACAACAGTCCGATGAGCTAAGCTTGTTTTCACACACAATCTACAGATGAGAGAAGTGAGACCCGGAGCCATGAAGGTCTCTGAGGGTTTCCATCCCCGGGCCGCCCAGCTCCAGAGTCTCTGCCCTTGACCACCCCAGGCTCCTGCCTCATGCCCGCCTGCTCTGGTGTGCCAGGTGTTGGGGACAAATAAAATCTGGTCCCCACAAGACATCAGCCCAGAGAAGAGGAAGCCTGATCTAGGGCAGGCAGGGTGATGGGGATAGAGAAAGGAAAGCAGGCTGGGAGACACTGGGGGAGGAGGGTGATGTTTAGTTTAAAGGCAGTGAGAGGGAGGAGGAAGGAGGCAGGAAGTGGTGACTGGGGTGGGATGGGGATGGGATTGGGACACTGGCCAGGGACTCTGATCCCCCTGGAGTGGCCCCGCCTCTCCCCAGCTGCCATCCTGCCTCTGGAGCTGCTCCCGGAGGAGGAGCTAGCACAGTGACTCAGCCCCCCAGAGCACCCAGGCTTGGATCTGCTTCCAGCCCAGCCGCGGGTCTCTATCCCAGCTGCCGCGAAGGCAGCACTGCAGTCCAGGGAAACTGCAGAGGAGGGAAAGCCCCCACTCACCAAGGAGAGGTGAGGGCTTCCTGACCCACCTTCTCTCAAGCGAACCCCCCCCCCCAACCTGGGTGCCACTGAGGCAAGCACAGAGTGATTTACATGCAACCCTCAAGGGGTGTCTCAATAAGCTCCTGAAAATACCTGACACGGGTCTCCTCCTCACACCAAAGACTGACCCCTGCTCCGACCATGGCAGACTTCACTGGTTCATGGATTGATTCATTAATAATGTAACAAGTACAAGAGTAGGGGGCGCCTCATCAATCTTGGTGAGGTGGAGTGGGGTGCAGTCATGGAAGGCTTCCTAGAGGCAGTAACATTTAAGCTGACGCTTGATAAATAAGAGATCGGAGAACAGGAAAGAGGCAGGGAGAAGACAGAAGCCAGAAGACAGGGGAAGGAGCAAGGGGAACAGATAGGCCGAACTCCAAGGCCTGGCAGGGAGAAAACACATCATGCCATATGTGAAGTATAGAATCCTCAGGGTTAGAAGCAGGGGATGGGGCTGCAGAAGTTGGCTGGGGACAGACAGCAAAACTCACAGGCCAAGTGACAGGGTTAGGTTATCTGAAGGGCAAGGAGAACCCCCTGGGCGTGATCAGATTGAGAGAGGTATCTCTGAGCCCCAGTAATGAAAAGGAGAGCAGCCAGCAGCTGTTGCCATCCAGGTGAGAAATGATGCATGGCCTAGACTGGTCACGGTGGGGACGGAGAGATGGGGATGGGCTCACGAGGTGATCAGGAAGTGGAACTGACCATGCGTAATGGTTGACTCTCTCAGTGGCAAGTGGAAGGACCCAGTCCCGGGAGCGCAGGTGAATGGTGGGGGCATTCACTCCTGCAGGACACAGGAGGAAGAAGAGGTGTGGAGGGAGCCATGATGAGTTCAGCTGGAGGTGTGCTGCGTTTGAGCGGCCTGGGAACCCCCAGAAGGACAGTGTCAGGACATGGCTGAGTGCAGGGGTCTGGGCTCTGGGGAGAGAGCTGGGCTGAAGAGCAGAAGCAGGGACCGCCAGCATGCAGATGTGCCAGGATGTGACGCAGCCCTGTCGCGGCGCCCGCACAAGTAAGCCCCGTGGGTTGCCCCCACTCCCGCAAAGCCCAACTGAAATGACAGAAAAAGAGAGCCAGCCAGAGAAGAGACAAGAGGACACAACAAAATTCTGCAAAAGGGAAAGTGAACAGAGGAGCAGTAAGTGCTTTGGCAGAGTTGAGAAAGCAGAAACCTAAGTGCCCCTGGAGGGGGAGGCAGCAAGGAGCAAGCCTGATCGCCTCGATGCCTGGAAAGACTCTGGAAGGAGAGCTGCCAGATCCCTCTGAGAGCAGGAGTGAGGCTGGAAACGGAAGGAGCAGCAGCGTGAAAGCGGTTAGAGCCACCGTCCCCATCCCCCTGCAAGTTCCCTTCCCGCGTCGCTGAGAAGGGAAAGCTTCCTCTCCAGAGAAACTAAACTTTGGTGACACTGGGACTATGCAGTGGAGGGTGGGGACAAGGCACCATACGTAAGTGGGGACGGAATACAGAATCATGGACCTCCACCTGCTGTTCCACCTGCAGAGTGGGCTGAAGACCCCCAGGAGAAATTAGAGATCTCCTCTTGGTGGGGGCGTGGGGGGGATCTACCCAGCTCAAGAGGAAAGACCTGGAGATGGTGGCATTTGGGCTTGCCACCCGGTCACCTCCAGGAAAGCCTCTCCAAGGACAAGCCGTGTCTATGCACACAGAGCTTGCTGTCCAACTATTGGTGCTTCTGTCTTAAGTAAGAACTGCTGCCAAGGGTCCCTGGACATTTTAGAAAGGCCTCCGACATGAAAGCCATGAGACAGGGAGGGGGAAGCTAGAGAGGGATTTGGCAGACAGAGAAAGAAACTTAGATGAAACAGAGACAAGTAGGGAGGGAAAAACTAAAAATATTGCTAAAAAATATCCTCAGAAAATTAATAAAAGGTACTGCATACCTGAGGAAAGGGAAAATGAACAGAATGCTAGTTTTTAAAGAAATATTCAAAGAATATCATGAATGGATGTTATACTTTGTACTTTGTCAAGTGCTTTTTCTGCATCTATTGAGAGGATCACATGGTTCTTATCTTTTCTTTTATTAATGTGGTGTTTCACGTTGATTGATTTGTGAATATTGAACCACCCTTGCAACTCAGGAATAAATCCCACAGGATCGTGGTGAATGATTCTCTTAATGTACTGTTGGTTTTGATTAGCTAGTATTTTATTGAGAATGTTTGTATCCATGTTCATCAGGGATATTGACCTGTAGTTCTCTTTTTTAGTGGAGTCTTTGTCTGGTTTTGGTATCAGGGTCATGCTGGCTTCATAGAAGGGGTTTGGAAGTTTTCCTTCCATTTCTAGTTTTTGGAATAGTTTGAGAAGAATAGGTAGTAACTCTTCTTTAAATATTTGGTAGAGGGGTGTATGGGTGGCTCAGTTATATTACAAAGCTATAGTAATCAAAATAACATGGTACTGGCACAAAAACAGACACATAGATCAATGGAACAGAATAGAAAACCCAGAAATAGAACCACAACTATATGGACAACTAATCTTCAACAAAGCAGTAAATAATATCCAATGGAAAAAAAAAAACAGTCTTTTCAACAAGTGGTGTTGGAAAAACTGGACAGCAACAGGCAAAAGAATGAAACTGAACCATTTTCTTTCACCATACACAAAAATAAACTCAAAATGGATGAAAGACCTAAATGTGAGACAGAAAATCCTAGAAAAGGGCACAAGCAGAAACCCCTTTGACCTTGGCCACAGCAACTTCTTACTAGATGCGTCTCCAGAGACAAGGGAAACAAAAGCAAAAATGAACTATTGGGACATCAAGATAAAAAGCTTCTGCACAGAAGGAAACAATCAACAAAACTAAAAGGCAATCTTCAGGGGTGTCTGGGTGGCTCAGATGGTTAAGCGTCTGCCTTCAGTTCAGGTCATGATCCCAGGATCCTGGGATCGAGTCTTGCATCGGGCTCCCTGCTCCTTGGGGAGCCTGCTTCTCCTTCTGCCTCTCTCTCTCTCTCTCTCTCTCTCTCTCTCTGTCTCTCATGAATAAATAAATAAAATCTTAAAAAAAAAAAAAAGGCAATCTTCAGAATGGGAGAGGATATTATGACATATCTGATAAAGGGTTAGTATCCAAAACCTATAAAGAACTTATCAAACTCAACACCCAAAAAGCAAATAATCTAGTTAGGAAATGGGCAGAAAACGTGAATAGACATTTTTCCAAAGAAGACATCCAGATGACCAACAGACACATGAAAAGATGCTCAACATCACTTATCATCAGAGAAATAGAAATCAAAACCATGATGAGATACCACCTCATACTTGTCAGAATGGCTAAAATTAACAACACAGGAAACAACAGGTGTTTGTGAGAATACAGAGAAAAGGGAACCATCTTATGCTGTTGGTGGGAATGCCAACTGGTGCAGCCACTCTGGAAAACAGTATGGAGGTTCCTCAAAAAGTTAAAAATAGAGCTACACTACACTCCAGCAATTGCACTACTAGGTATTTACCCAAAGAATACAAAAATACTGATTTGAAGGGGGTATATTTGATATTTATTGCAGCATTATCAACAATAGCAAAATGATTTGGAAAGAGCCCAAATGTCCATCAACTAATGAATGGATAAAGAAGATGTGGTATATATATATAATGGAATATTACTCAGCCATAAAAAGGAATGAAATCTTGCCATTTGCAACATGGATGGAGCTACAGAGTATTATGCTAAGTGAAAAAGTCAGGGAAAGACAAATACCAAATGATTTCACTCATATGTGGAATTTAAGAAACAGAACAGATGAACATGGGGTGGGGGGAGAGAGGCAAACCAGAAAACAGACTCTTAACTATAGAGAACAAACTGAGGATTACTGGAGGGGAGGTGGGCAGAGGGGTGGGGATGGGTTAACTAGGTGATGGGTATTAAGGAGGGCACTTGTTATGATGAGCACTGGGTATCGTATGTAAGTGAAAAAAATATTCAAAGAATAAGCAAAAGAACTTGGAAAGTAAAAAGAAAAATATTATAGCTGAAATTTAAAAATCAATTGAAGGGCTGAAAGATTAAGTTGAAAACATCTTTTGGAAAATAGAACAAAATGGCAAGTCAGAAAATAGGAGAGAAAAGATAAGAAATTGGAGGTTCAAATTGTAAGGTCTAATGTCCTGCTAATAGGAGTTCTGGCAAGAGCAAACAGAGAGAATAGAGGAGAGAAATTTTTCAAAGAGATGAAGAAAGATTTTCTAGAACTGAAGGATGTGAGTCTCTATTTGGAAAGCCCTCATAAGCACCCAGCAGCAATGGATCATAGATGATCCATACCAAAGCACATTATCATGAAATCCAGATCACCAGAGACAAAGAAAAAACCTGAAAAGGAGAAGTTGGGAGGATAGGTCACATATAAAATATAAAAACATAAAATGGCTTCAGACTTCTCAAAACAAAACTGGAAAATAGAAAACAACTGAGCAATCAAAAATCTTTTGAGATTTCAAAATCTTTGAGAGAAATTTATTTCCAGGCTAGAATTCCATACCTTGCCAAACTATCCATTGTGTAAGTAAAATATAGGTTCTTTAAAAAAATACATATTCAGGATATGTAAAATAAATACATATTCAGACATGCAAGGATTCACAAAATTTACCTCCTTTGTACAATTCTCAGGAAATACCTAGAGAATGTGCTACACCAAAACAAGGAAGTTAGCCAAGAAATAGGAAGGCTCTGGGTCCAGGACACAGTGGGGTCAACTAAGGAGAAAGAGAGGGAACTCCTCAGGCAGTTGGGGAAGGTCAGTTCTAGAATGACAGCTGGGGAAGAGATGTGATTTGAATGTACAGGTTATCTGAGGAGGTTGGTCAAATTGAGAGCAGTTTTAGGTTTTCTTGGAGAGTTTGGGAAGAATCACAGCAGATACATGAAAACTCAGTAAGCAAAAAACAAACAAAAAATAGTAACTTCAGGAAAACTATTCCTCCTACGGATCCCATTTCTGAAATATCTCTCAGCTGTTTCCCCTCTACTCCTAGATTCCAAAATATTTGGAAATATTAAAAATAATTTAACTAAGCTTGTTATAACCATTTCACAATATCTACTTATATCAAATCATTATGTTGTACACCTAAAACTAATACAATGTTATATGTCAGTTATACCTTAATACATTCTTTTCATTAAAAAAAAAAATCCATGATGAACAAAACATCACACTTTTAAATCCTGCAGGATCTGCTCCTGGCCTTGCAGGGCCCTGAGAGTGAGTGCCTCACTGACCTCACCCTAGTCCCAATGTGGAAGCAAGTCTCCCTTCCTAGTCCCCTAGGGTCAGACTCTCCAGGAAGCGGGTCCAGACAGAGGTGCTCTTTGGGGTGCTGCAGGTGCTGTGCAGAGGTAGAGCACTCCTGCTCTGAAAGAAGTAACAAGGGTAAGTCTGAGGGCTGCAGAGGGGGAGGGAAGGGATGCCTGCTGCTGTGGAAGAGTTATATGCATACAGACAGTGCCCCCATCTGCCAGGGGCACTGAGATTCTGCTTCCCCCCACCTCATTCCTTTGGGGCTTTCTCTGTGGGGTTTCCTTTAGAATTCAAAAACTCAGAATGATTAAGCAATGCAAGAAATTAGCTTGCTCAGTCTTTCAGGACCCTGTGCTCCTCTCCAGGTGATTGGGGTCCCTGGCTCTCTGCTTCTCTAAATCCTCTGCTGACTCCAGCCCCAGTTTGGCCCTCCTTCCCCTTCCAAGCAGCCCTTGAAACCCCTTCAGTTCTGGGCTCTCTCCCTCTATTCCACAAGCACATGCTTGAGAACCTACTATGTGATAGGCTGGGTTGTAGAGATAACAAGGACTAAATTTTTTTTATTATTATGCTTGGGGAACTTGAAAATAATACTAGTACATAATTAAAGTGAAATTGTGCTTGGAGGTTGGAAGGAACGGCACAATCTCTACTCTGCCTTCTCCAAGTTCAGCATCACCTCTAGGTTCTAATCACCTTTAAAATCCTTTTGAGTATATCGTCCAGTATTTAGCTCCATTTTTTAAAAACATATGCATACACAGTATTTCTTGATATTTCAATTTGGGGCATTAGCTCCTGACTTCCTGCCATGGTAAATAAGGACTTAAATCTCCCATCCGTCCCCTGCTTCCTTTCCTTCCATTCTCCCAACAGGGTTATTTCCAATTTTTCATTGAACAAAAGCACCACTGAGCCCAGTTGCACATTATAACTACATTCTTTTTGTACAACCCTTTTTTCCTGGAGTTAACAACTGCCTTTTTTATTTGCCTGATGTCTAGTATCTATTGTTAATTTGTGCTAAGTGTTCAATATCTCCACCACTCACCTATCAATAGTAGTTTCTGTTCAATCAAACACCTCAGTTTCATTTTACCTCCATCCTCTTGTTTGAATTTGGGCATGTTGCTTGCTGGGCCTGAGACTCAACTGTCCTCGTAGGGCACTCCTCCTCTTCACGCTGAGACATGCCTTCACTCTACTTCCTATGTTCAAGTCCTCATTTCTGGAATCAATCAATCTTTCTTTTCTTTCTTTCTTTCTTTCTTTCTTTCTTTCTTTCTTTCTTTCTTTCTTTCTTTTCTTTCTTTCTTTCTTTTTCTCTCTCTCTTTCTCTCTTCTTTCGTTCTTTCTCTCTCTTTCTCTTTCTTTCTTTCTTTCTTTCTTTCTTTCTTTCTTTCTTTCTTTCTTTCTTCCTTTCTTTCTTTCTTCCTTCCTTCCTTTCTTTCTTTCTCTTTCTTTCTCCTCCTGGGCTTGTTCCCCTGTATCGGTGGTGTGCAACCTCCGAGTAGCTTCCTGAGAATGGGGGTATAGGAGGTAAGAAATTAAAACATGATTGATCTCGTTTACTGAGTTTGGGGTGCCTCTTAAATTATGCACTCCAGGTGAGTGCCTCATTCTCCTCGCCCTAGTTCTGGCCCTGGTGAGGGTCAGCATTGCTCCTTCTGCCCCACCAGGGCCTGAACTGTGGAGCATCATCACTGCACATAGGCACAGCACGAGACACACTGCTCAGGTGAGGGTGGGCTGTAGCCCAGGGCAGTCCTGGGCATCCGGAGAGCTTCCAGAAAAGACCCAGCAGCAACCTGACTTTGCTGGCTCCCTCCACTTCCTGGGGGCAGCCTCAGGATGAGTGGAATGACTCTGGTACCCCTACTGTGTGCTGGGCAACTTCTGTGAAGGGAAAAATGACATCCGTGAAACCTTCTCTTTCTGGAAAAGCCATCCAAACAGTCCCCTGACACAGGACCCTTCAATTTTCTGAGGGAGTAAGTCGAATGCCTGTTCACTGCTTGAATAGCTAATGCTCATTATGGTTCACTCTGGCTTTAGGGACATTCGTGGTTTGGTGGAACTGAATGTTGCGTGAGAGCTGATTATCACTCACCATGTGTCAGATGCCATGCTGGGGCTTTGGGTGGCTTATCTCAGTGCACACTCCTGCCCTCGCATGAACTGATACCCTTGTCATCCCCGTTTTACAGATAAGGAAACTGATGCCCAGGGAGGTCCGGTGACTGCCTGGAGGTCACACAGCTGGGAGAGGGTGGAGCCGGAATTGACACCCTATCATCCTGACCTCCAGGTGTGGAAGCACCCTGTCACTCGGACTGTACTAGCAGAAATGTCTATAGAGCCCAGTCTGGAGCCCGGAAGCCAGGGTCTCAGGATGGAGTCAGAGCACGAGGCTGAGCACACACCTGCTGTCTCTGGGCCTCGATTTCCTCCTCTGAGCAGAGGAGTAAGGCAGCTGTGCTGGCTGTTCGGGCCCTGATACTCAGGGATCCTGTGGCTGGACCCTCTGGGCCCATGTTCCCAGCAGTCACACATCCTGTGGGTGTTTGCTCTGACAGTGCCATGGAGGAGAGTAACTTGCAGGTCAGCAGGTCAGCAGGGGTGGCTCTAATTCTGAAGGAAAGGATAGTGATGGGGTTCTGGGCTGGGGTCTTGGAAGCTACCTGTCACCTTCCTCAGGACCTCCTGGTCAGGGGATTCAGCAGCTGTCCCAAGCCCCAAGATTGCCCTCCCCTTGCCCAAGGATCTCCTGGCTCAGCAGGGCTAGAGGCTGGGGAGAAGAGGAGGAGCAGGTCTTGGGAGTGGCTGGGATGGACTCAGACAGAGTGTCGGGGGTGGCTGAGCCAGCAAGGGATGGCGCTCCAAGCATCTCCTATGGGTTCAGGAGTGAGGAGCCCTCGGAAAACGCTGGAGGTGTGCCTTGCTCTAAGGCGGGAAGGAAAAGAGAGGAGAGAAGAGTCCTCTGAGGTCCCCACCAGCCAGTGGCAAGGGTGGAGAAGCGTGGTTCAGGGAGCTAAGGCACAGCAAAGCCTCTTACAGGGAAGCAGGGCCAGTCTACAGAGCTTAGACCCACCAGTGGTCGGGCACAGGAGCTCAGAGGTGTGAGGAGGCAAGCAGGTGGCCAAGAGGAAGAAGTAGCCCTCCCCCCAGGAAATGGACTGGGTATCGTGTCCTCCAGAGCCCAAGGGAACCTCAGAAGCTGTGGGAAAACACAATTGGGGCTGGGCTGCAAGAGGCAGTGTCTGGTGACTAGTGGTTCTTCCTAGAACGCTCCCTGCCTCCTTGTGGCCAAGTGCAAGGTCAGTAACAGGCCGGGGTCCTGCCCTTGACCCACTGTCTGGGCCATGTGGTCTCTACGTCTATCCTGCTTTTCCCTGTGTGTGTTGAGGGTGGGGGCGTGGCACAGATGGGCAGGACTGACTTCAAGTGGCCTCTTCTTTGTGGATGGAAGAGGACCTTGAGCCCAAGCGCCTCTAATGGCTCCTGGGGTCTCACTGGGATGCCACTACCCTTCCCCACCATGGGAACACACCATGTTCCACGCTGGACTGGAAATCAAGAGGCCTACACTCTGTCACCAACCCTTCATTGCCTTGCTGGGAGACCAGGTACAGTCAGCAAACAAGGGGGCTACAGACAATCATCTCAAAATGGTACATCATAAGCCATGACTCTGTGGGGCTTGTTGGTGATTCTCAAGCCTGAAGCATCCCTCTGTCATGAGCAAGGTCAAGGGGAATTATCCGGACCACTCCTCCACACCCCCAACTCTGGGGGATCCCATGACCTCCCTCACTCTTTACAATGGGACAGCACCCTTCCCCCTTGGTTGCCCTTGGTTCAGAAACACTAGCTCCTCACACAACATCTCAGGATGCCAGTTACTAGGCAACATGATAGACTCAAAGAAGTGACTGGCCCTGTAGAAATGGACCAGGTCAGGAACACAGAGCCGGCTCCCTTGGATCTGTAACCTCCTGAGCATGGCAAAGTCCCAGTCCCTCAGCCTGCCTCCCTTTTCCCTCCTTCCTGGCCCCTCCTTCCAGAACATCTTGGTCCCCAATTACTCAGAGCTGCGGGAGGCCTGCCAGAGAAGAAACGAGAGCTACACATCAGCTATTCTATATTTACCACCTGACGGCTGAGGAGGATCTATCTTCTGCACAATTAAATGAAAAGAGTTTTAATATCGGCAGGCAAAGGACTCAAGCATCAATGGAGAATTAGGTTAGAGCCGGCAATTGGATTAGCGCCCAGCTGCAAGTGAAATGAGGACTCGGGACACGGGAGGGTCATCCCTCTCCTGGTGACAGGGCCTTCCTTGGTGGGGGCGGCAGGAAGCATGGGTTCCTCAGACCCGCCTGACCCCCCCACCCCCGCCAACCCACAGGACCGAAGACCAGGAGGGACAGCCTTTCCCAGAAGGCTCCATGAAGACGAAGCCCTTGGCCAGGTGTGGTAGATGAGGGGAAACAAGGGTCTGCACAGCCAGCCAGCCCCCACACCCCCTCCCGAGAATTAGCCTCACCGGTGCCCCCTACTCATCCCCTCCCTTTCCTGCCATCACCCACTCCTTGCCTAGTTCAAGCCCATGCCTCGCTTCCCTGGAGCCACTGCAGCCACCCCACCGCCTCTTCCTTCCCCTCCAGTCCGACCTGTAAACACACACCGATCAGTCCGCCCTGAGCCAGCTTCCTTCCCCGAAGTGCAGCCAAGTGAGCCAGGCCCATACACGTCCCCAGGTGAATGCTGTTGAGTGCACAGCAAAGATGCTACTCAAATCATTGTCCCTTTCCCTTTTGATTTTCCAATTTCACACTGAGTTGCTTTCTTTCTATTTATTAAATGTGAAATGCATGAATGCACCCTAGGTTTGCTAGGTGTTGATTTGGTGGCAAATCCCGGCACAGCCTAGGGATAATCACATTTCTGGCCCCCGCCTACCTTTGCGGGGCCACCGCTGCCGCCCTGACAGAGAGAGCCCAAATCCTTGGCTGAGAATTAGGGCAGGTTCTTCCCGACAGCTCTCTGGAGGTGGGCGTCGTGTCTCCCGTTCCAAACAGGAACCCCAGAGATGCGCCCCCCAGCCCTGTCCTGTTTGTGCCGGCCTCCAGCAAGAAAGACTCCACAGCCAGCTGGGTCTCTTCCGGCCATCTTGCTCCTTTCTCGCTAACAGCAAGTTCTTCCTTCCTCTTTCCTCAAGTCTCTCTGGGAAGAGGCCAAGTGTGCTGGCATTCTTTCAAGGGAAGACAGAAATCAGCCGGTGAGTATGAGAGAACGCCCATCCTTCTCCCCCAGACTCCTCAATCGAACAGCCCTGAGCGTGAATTGGGGGTCTCAGCCTGTTCTCCCCATCGCAGGGGGTAAAACTGAGGCCTCAGGAAGGAAAAAGGCCACCCGAGAATGAGATATGGAATAAGGCTGTCTCAAGAGTCCCTGACCCCAAGACCAGTGAGTGAAAAGCATGCATGCTCCCTGCCCGTCGGCCCACTCCAGGGCCAGTCCCGTGCTGACCTGGGGCTGGAGGGAGTCAAGAGCAGTGCCTGGTCTTCTCCTACATTCTTAAAGGCAATTACAACTCCCTACTAGCCTCTATGTCTATTCTCTATGAAGAACACCAGCTTCTCCAGCTGCCCCAGGTGTGACCCTAATCCACAGGAAAACAAACCAGGAGTACGACCCAAATGCGTACGTGTCTCTTCCCTGGCAGAGCATCTGGACAACGGGGCCTCCATGGGAACTGAAAATGCCCTGGCTTAAGACAAAGGCAGTGCCATATTCTAACAGCTTCCCACCTGCATTAGGTTGCTGGGGCTACATAACAAATACCACAGACCAGGGGAAGGCTTCAGCAGCAGAAGTTATTTCCTCACAGTCCTGGAGGCTGGAAATCCAAGACCAAGATGTGGGCAGGACTGGTTTCTCCTGAGGCCTCTCTCCTTGGCTTGCCGATGGCCGTCGCCTCCCTGTGTCTTCACGTGGTCTTCCCTCAGAACCTGTGTCCTAAGTCCCTCTTCTTACAGGGACACTAGTCAGTTTAGGGGCCACCCTAAGGACCTCATTTTAATGTAATCACCTTTTTAAAAGCCCTGTCTCCAAATACAGTCACGTTCTGAGGTACTGGGTGTTAGGACTTGGACATGTGAATTTGGGGGGGGCACACAATTCCCTCATTCCTGTAACACCTCCTCCAGTTTATCCCCCATAGCAGGCGTGGGGGACGTTGGGACCCAGCACAGGCTGCGGCACCAGTTACCCATTCTTTCAACAGCACCTCAACCACCCCGACTCTCTGACCGCTCTTGTCAGAGGCCCCCTCCCGGATGCAGCCTCTAATCTCCCACAGCCTGGCTCCCCGACTGTGCCGAGAGCCTGAGCTCCCACGGGCCCAACCTGCAGCCCTGCCCCTGCCCCTCGGCCTGGGGCCCCCGCAGGAGAGTGGACATCGCCCCGGGGCCCTGCACAGGCCGTGCAAGGAGAGGACTTGGCCCACTCTGAGAGGCCAGAGGCGGCAGGCAGGATGAGAAGGGTCTTGTGATGAGGTTGGGGAGGCGCCAGGCCGCCCCAGCTCTGGAAGAGCTGTTGGGGATTTGGACGCAGAAGGAGGCCTGCGAGGCCTCTCGCTGGACCTACTTGTCCTTCCCCGCCCCCCAACTCTGGCCCAGGCTCCCTCAGTGGGAGAGGACAGCTAGCAGATGTTCCAGATGTTCCAGATGTCCCCAAGGGATCTTCAGCCTCCAAGTCCAGAAGAGAGTCAAAGGGCAGCCTTGCAATTTCCTGGCAGAGGAACCACAGCCAGCCACGGGGGCTGTGATCATGTCGTTTCCATGTGCCTCGTTGCACCTCCGTGTTGAGCACTTTTTCTGTACCTCTGTCTCTTTACTGCCCTAATAGTCTGCCCTTCTGTCCATCAGTCTCACGGCTGCATGAGGCTCTGTAGTGGGGAGAGGGGTCTAAGTCAGGGACTGTTCAGGTCTCTCTCTCTCTTTTTGGACTGATATTTTTGCTTGTTTTCATTAGTGTATCCTTAGTGCCTGGAACAGCACCTGGTACATATTAGGACATATGTTCAAGGAAGATTTTTCCATAAAGGAGTGACAAGGATGAGCAAATCTGGTCTCAGGCGGCTGGTATGCAGTGTAGAGTAGACAAGTCATAGCAGCAGGAAGTCCCCTCTATAAACATGGTTAAGAAGCACGTGAGGGTCCTTAGGAGCACCCGCTGGGAAGACAGGGAGGGTTAGAAGCAGGAAACTTGACCTCTAAAGTCTGCGTCCAGAAGTCAGAAGAACCAAAAGGGAGAAAGGCCAAGACAAAGTGCACAGTAGTAGTGAGCCCCCTGTCATTCGAGGCATGCAAGGTTAGCTAGACATCAGAAGTGCAGGATGCTGCCCAGAGGTAATACACCTGAGGCCCTGAGAGAGCAGATATTCTCAGACTGGGACCTGGGCGGTCCTCTCGCCTTCCCTGGGCCTCAGTTTCCTTCTCTGTAGTATGGCAGGAAGAGGTGCAATCTTGAATTTCATGACAACTCCTCGAGCCTTGAAGATCAGTATTCTTGAGCCTCGGGAGAGTCTGCCCCAAAAAAATGCTCTCCAGAGAGAGGAGGGGGTGGGGAAAGAGGGCAGTGGGGAGCCCTGGAGGAGGCACACAAAGGCCTCAGTGAGAACTGGCTTTGCCCTGACTCCCACGCCTCCAGCCTGCCCCGACAGGCCCGAGTTTGGTGGCCCCAAGGGTGCTGGAGAAATCAGTGAAGGCTCAGCAGGGTCAGGGGCCATGGCATCCTCCAGGGAAACCCAGACTAGAGGCAGGGGATCCCAAGAACACAGATCTGGTAGGGGGAAGGCCTTGGGCTGGGTCCTAGCCCCTGCCCAAACTCTGATTCGCTGTGTGACCATGGGCAAGTCACTCTCCCTCTCTGAGTCCCAATGTCCTAATAGGCCAAGGATAAGTCTGGGCTTTGCTGAGATGGGGGCAAGAAGGAGGCAAGAGAAGCAGACAGGGTCCCAGGCTGCAGGAGCCCTCAATGTGACTGAAATGTAGGGAAGAAGGAGGAAGCGACACATGGGAAAAGATCAACATGGCAAAATCTGTATAATGGGTTTACTAATCTCTGCCCTGCCCTTCTGGAGGCATGTCACTTTTCAGTACTGATCCCATGCCATTTGATCTGCAAGTTGACCCACCATGAGAAAATAGGCTCTAAGATGTTAAGTGACCCCCCCCACACACACACCCACCGCTCTGGGACCCAGGCAGTTCTCTGCAGGCTGTTCTGTCTGCACCACTGTCCCCTCCTGTGGGTGCTCGCAGCCTCCCCGACACACGGCTGTCATTGTTGCCTGTTCCTCCCATAGCCTGTGAGCTGCAGGAGGGCATCTGTATTTACAGTGCCTAGCACAGGGCCTGGCCCCCAGGAAAGCCGTGGTGGAGCCAGGCCCCAAATCAGAGCCCGATCCTGCCCAAGGAAAGGTCTAGAGCAAAGCAGGGACATCAAAGAAAGAGTTCTTTAATGACTTTGGTTTCAAAGAATTTGATATGGAAGCTTGAGGGAAGTCATGGGAGAAATCAGAATTCTGGACCTCTTGACACGTTAATTCTATTTCAATTCATTTCTACAAACATCTTTCTAATGCCTGCTCTGTGTTAGGCACTGTTGAACAAATGAAACAAAAAAAACCCCACCCTCAGGGAGCTTACATTCTAATGGAGAGAGATAGATGATAAACAAGGTATGTAAGTCATACTGTATTTTAGTCCTAGGTGCCATAGAGAAGACTGTAAAGCAAGGAAGTGGCAGAAGGCACGCCGTGAGCTGCCGCTGGGACTGCAGAGTGCCATTTGGTCTGAGTTAAAGGAGTAGCCGTGTGGGCATCTGAGGGGAAACTGCTCCATGCAGAAGGAATAACAAGTGCAAAGGCCCTGGGGCAGGAACAGCAAGGAGGCCAGCACGGCTGGAGCCAGGCGAAGGAAGGAAAGAAAAAAGGAGATGAGTCCAAAGAGGCAGAACCTGGAAGCCTTGGTAGCCCTGTGTGGGCCATCCGAAGACTTTTGGCATTTGACTTTGAGGACACAGGAGAGCTACTGGAAGGGCTGGCAGATAATGGGGCTTATTTTGAATCACAGTGATTGGGGGTGGCAGTAGGCACCCTGTTCTTTGAATCCAGCCCTGGCATGAACCCAGGTCCGACTAACTCCAGATTCATGCTCACTCTGGTACCCCAGAGGAACATGTCAGCTTTGAGGGCGGAGGCCTGGGCTTGGGCCTTGGGCAGGGCAGAGGGAGGGAAGCCAAAGGCCCAAGGGGCAGCCTCGTGGGGCTCCAGGAAGCTCTGTGAAGGTGGGGCTCCCACAGGAGAATTCGCCCTCCAGGGCACCAGCAATGTGGCCTTGGCCCTTAGGCGGCCTGCTGTGAATTGCCCAATTGCCTGGGGAAAGGAGAAGGGAGAAATGAACCCAGGGCTGGGCTGTGCTGCAGGCCCCAGGATTGCTCAACAGGCTCAGCAGGAGGCTGGACCATCCCCACGCCCCCAGCATGCCTCCCCGGAGCTGCCCTGCCTCAGGGTCACAGGATTAATAAGCTGCTTCTCATTAGACCCCCAGAATCCCTCAGGCCCTCAGGGGAGGCAGCCTCAGAGGAACTTGGCTGGAGCCACCACTGGGGGTACAGGAGGGAGGAGGAGGTGACCACCACGGAGGTGGGGTGCGAGGCTCAGGGTACATTCTGGTCACTGCCTACCTGAGTCCCAGAGGGGCCCAGAGGAAGTGCTGCAATCACACGTGAAGAGGGTCATTCAGACCTAGATTTGAACCCACTTAGGATGTGCATGAGCTGCATGACTGGGCAGCGGATGAAGCTGTCTGAGCCTCAGTTTCCTTATCTGTGGAACGGAGAGGATATGCTACTGATTTCCACAAGGCTGAAGAGATGTTACAACTAAAGTGAGCATGATTGCACAGTGGTCCCTTTTAGCTAGGACCCATCAATAAATCAGGCGGCTTCTCTCCCTGCGTGCCCCTACCCCAGCCAGGCTGGGTTCAGCAGTCGGGGGAGCTGGGGGCCTCCGGGTTCAGCCCCGTCCGCGGCAGCGGCTGCAGGAACCTAAATAGGACCCAAAACCTAGAGGACTGTTTCCCAGACTTGTTTTTACCTCACCCTCAGTGCAAAATACAGTTTTCATTGTGATTCAGCATTAACATGCATCTATATGTAAAATACATTTCGAGACACTGTACTTACCCCCACTAGGTGTGATGTGCTCTATTTTCTTCCATTTCATTAAGAACATGAAATGCTGGTCGGAACCCAAACACGGAAAGGACTGAGGGGCTGGTGTGAAGCAGTGGGGCTCGCCACCAGCCTGGTTCGGGGTTGTGTGGACTGGTGGTGCACGTGTCCACGGCCACGTGACCATCCTCACTAGGTCCCCGCGGGGCCATCAAGAGGCCCGCCAGACACACCCAAGAGCCAGAGGCTCCTGAGAGGCTGCTTCAGACCCTCGCAAGGAGGGCCCTCCGGCCCAGCAGAGCCGCCTGCGGGGGACCGTGGGGTGCGCAAGGGCCTCTTCTGGGCGTTCCTTACGCCAAACACCAAATACTAAAAAGCAGAGAATCAAACCTGCCCCAAGGGGACCCGTTCCTCCTTGGCCCATAGGGCACCCCTTTCCCTGCCCAGCGCTGCGTTCAAACCCCAGCTCTGCTAGTTAGGAGCGTCATGGCCTGAACAACCTCTGGGAGGCCAGGTCTAGCATCGGTACGACTGGGACAGTCCCTACGTCGCACGGCTGCTGGGAGGTTGAAGCTGGCCGAGGCGCAGAACTCACTGGCCCCAGGGCTTGACACTTCGTAGGTGCAGGGCAAGTGCAAGAGGCTGCCCTCCGCTCTCCGCCCCGCGGCCTCTCCGCTCCGCGGCCTCTCCGCCCGGTCCCCACCCCAGCCCCCCCAGAAGCCCCAGCTCCTAGCAGAGCCTCCTCCCGGCTGCTTGGCTGCCCAACAGGTCTTGTGGCGGCAGGGGCAGCCTTCATTTTAGTTCCGGGCTGGGAAATTTCCCATGATTACAGGCTCCGCCAGGGGCTGGCAAGCCAGCAGGCCTCGCTCGGCAGGGCTGGGCTGGAGCACGTGCCCGCGCACACGCCTCCACACGAGCGCGCACGCACGCGCGCACGCGCGCACGCACGACCTGCTCTTGCTCGGCCGGGACCCAGAGCACCTCGGCCAGGCTGCCTACCCGCTGCGTGGGTCCACACGGATTCCTACGGGAGGGAGTTTAAACAGCACACGTGCCCACACAGCGCTTTCCCTCCGGTGGATGGCAGGCATGGCCGTCAGGACGGGAGGCCAGCGAGAGGGAAAGTTTTAGGGCAAGGACTCTCACCTACCGCCCTTTTCCAGAATCTTCCTTTTCTCCCTTGCCTGCGGTGCCCAAGGGAGGGGCAGCAGGAAGAGAGATGTCCCATCTTTTCTACTTTGAGAGCTCCTAATGACTCTGGGCGTATGCGTGTGTGTAAATGAATGTGTGAGGGTGTGGGTGTGAGTGTATCTTTATCAGGTGCCTACTCTGAATCTTGACCTTGACTCTGGTGCTGGGAATGGGGCAATGAAGACGACATAGGGAGGCCTGGCCATGAACATGAAAACATAACTAACATACAGTCGACCCCTGTTATTTGCAGATTCCGTGTGCGCGCGTTTGCCTGCCAGCTAAGGTTGTTTGTAGCCCAAGTCAATACTCAACCTGTCAGTCACCTCAGACCCGAACAGAGCAGTGGAGAACTTGAGGGGCCCGAAGCACCTGTTTCCGGCCGAGGTGCAGCAAGGAGACTCCCTATCTTCTTTTCTCAGCTCACGCACTGTAAACAAGCCATCTTTTTCATGGTCTGTTTACTGGCACGTTTTTCACATTTTTGTGCTGTTTGTTGGTGATCCTGCTATTTAAAATGGCCCTCAAGCCCAGTGCAGATGTGCTGGCCAGGGTTCCTCGGTGCCAGGGGGCGGTGATGCGCCTCATGGAGAAAATTACGTGTGCTAGGCAAGTTTCTTTCACTCAGGAGTTACAGCGCCACTGGCCTTGAGCTCAATGTTAATGAGTCAATAATGCATATTAAATAAGGTGTCTGCAAACAGAAGCACACAGAAAACAAGGTTACACATAGACTGGAGGACGAAAATGTGGTGAACAGAGGCTTTGCCCCGCCCTGCATCTCTCCTGGGAGCAACGGTTCTGTATTTGCTAATTCAATGTTCCCAGCCACATTATGGAACATAACTACCGCGAATATGGAGAATCGACTGGGATTAGCACTGAGTGCCATGAAGAAAATAAAAACAAGCACATGCAATATGACAGTGAGCGATGTCACCAGGCAGTCAGGCCAGGCCTCTCTGAGGAGGTAACATTGACGCTGAATAGGGATTAAGTGGAAGGCAGCAGCTGTGGGCGGTGCCAGGGAAAGTGACAGTTGAGCTGATAGGAGCACAGCCCCAGGGGTTCTGGGGACCTGGAGAAGGTGGGCATGGCCAGGGCAGAGCAGCGGAGGAGGGGGTGAAAGAGGATGAGGCTGGGGAGCTGTGCTGGTCCAGCCTAGGCTGTGGAAAGGAACTTCCTTGTCACGTCGGGAAGAGGCTTCAGAACCTCCCAATGGAGAGTCAGGAATTACTCCTGGGATCCCGGGGCGGGGGGGGGGGGGGGGGGGGCGGAATTCCAGGCAGAGGAGGTTGACGCTTCCAGAATTGGGACACCAGCAGGAGGAGCCGTCCTGCCCCTGCCAAGTGGGAGATGCCCCAGCTGTCGAGGCTCACGGGCGCCCGGCATGAAGATCTTCCCACCGAGGCTGTGCCAGGGCCTCTGCAAGTCTCCTTTTAAAGAGATTTCACTGGACCCTGCTAACTGTCCCTCACCCTATCCTCCAGGACACTTCCTGTGCTCCAGCCATGCACAACTAAACCCAGAGAAACCTCTACACACACAGCACTATCCCTTTCTGAAAGACCTAATTTGATCAAACGGGCCGTGTGCTCTGGGTCTCCCCACCTTCGTGTCAGCTGCTCCCCCTGCCAGGATCTTTCCCCTCTTCTAATCCTATTCATCCTTTTGGGCCCAACATGCCACTGCCTCTCCCAGGAGGACTCCTCGGATTGCTCTGACCCCCCAACTGACCTCTGACCTTTGAACCCCCAGTGTGGCTGGCCCGAGTCCCTCCCACATCTGTTCTCAGCATGCATACCTGCCCCCAAAAGCAGGACTTAGGTCTCCAGATCCTTCCCTCCTTTCTGTTTGATCCCCAGGGCACAGCTCCAGTGGGAGTATGCAGAAGACCAGAAGACTAAAGCTGGGGTCAGGGTCAAGATCAAGATTTCGGCAGGGCCCAGGTGGAGGGCTGAGGCTGTGTTTGGTGAGGGCTCCAGTTCGGCCCGGTTCGGACTGAGGAAGGGGCTGCAGAAGGGATCTGGGTTGCAGTCAGGGGTTGGCCTGGGGGCAAGGCCAGGACTCGGTGTCAGGTCTGTGCTGAGCCAGCTGGTGCGCAAGGCTTTCGTTCCCATGGCCATCCACCCCCCACAGAGCCTTCGGCCTTCCCAGAGGCTGCTCCAGGGGCTGTTTGCCTTCCACCTGACTCCACAGGCCATGGGCTGTTGTGGGGTGGGGGGGCCGGGGGGGAGACCTGCCCAGCGGGAGCCCAGAGCTGCTCCGTGCCAGCACCACACCCAGTGGAGCTGGGGGCCACCCAGCTGCTGGCCTTTCCCAGCCCTGTAACCATGGGAATGTGCCCCGGGCTGCACCACTTACACGGTGCTTCTGAGGCAGGGGACCGGCTGCCCGGCAGCCCCAGCAGCCTGACCTGCTCCCGGGGACGCCCACAGGGAGGGTCGGTGAACTTGGCTTGTGTCATCCCACCTGTCCTCCCCTGGTACCCAGTACACACACACACACAGCACTCCGGCTCTGGAAGGCATGCAGGGGTTAGAACAGTCTGGAGGGAAGACAGGGAGGACAGAGAAAAGCAGTTGTGGGGGCTGGGTGGAGGGGAGCCGAGAAGAATTCTGACAGATGCAGGCAGCTGGCCCATCTGGATGCAAGAGAAAGCTCCAGCCACCTCCGGCCAGCCCCGGCGCCCAGACAGCCAGGATCATAGAGACAGGCCAGCTACCCCATGCGCTGTCCCACCGCTTCCCACGGCAGGAAGCTGGGGCCCCGTAAGAGAAAGAAAGACAGAGGGAGATGGAAACAGAGAGAAACAGACCAACAGGGACAGAGAGAGGGCCAGAGAGAGGGAGAACCAGAGAGATAGAGACAGAGAGAAAGGAAGGGGGGTAGGGGGCGGAGGCACAGAGACCCAGAGTGGGAGCTCTCTGGAAGAGAAGTAGCCACCCAAGAGATGCATACAGCACACAGAGACAGAACGGACTCTCAAAAACAAAACTCCCAGACATCACCTGTGGTTTGTGATTTCTTGGTCTCCAAAGTCTGGCTCTACCTCTGTAGGCAGGCTTGTTCCTAATGGTTCCAGGGCCTGGGCACCTGACAGCCCCGAAGTTGGGAGGATGAGGCCATCGTGGGACTGCCAGGCTGGACACATTAGGCTTCCAGAGGGTGGGGGCAAGTGCCTGGGTCTTCCGTGACCCCTGCCACCTGCTCGGGGGGCCTCTGCATCTGCGGCCTTGTCTTGGATGTCTATCCAGTTCGTCCTGTGCTCCCCATTCCACGTCACCCACCCCTGGCTGGGCCCCCTCTGACATCACCAGCCTTCATGCTGGGGAACCCCCGTGCCTGGGGGATGCAGCCCCTCCTGTCGTTCCCTCCAGGGCCCTTCTCCCAGACTCCCAACAGCGTTGCCTTTTGCTCCAGTGGGGGCCTGTCCATGGCTAAAGACCCCACAAGCAGCCCCACACTTCCCCTCCGACGTACCCGCCCGTCCTGCCAGATCTCTCTCTCAACACCTCACCTAAACTGCTGCCTCTTCCGCGCCCTGACCCACAGGTCCCAGCACAGACCCTTGTTTGCAAATACAGTGAAGTCTTCTGGGCAAAACCCCAGAAGACTCTCTCTGCCAGGTGGTGCCCCCCAAGGAAAGTGGTATCACCCCAAATTCTCGCTCTCAGCTTAGATGTCCCTTCCCCAGAAAGCATTTTTTTTTTAACATTCTCAGACTAGATTTGGTCCTTCAGATATTTGTTCTTAGGGTCCTCTATTTCTCCTGGCATTACCTGCCACCATTATTATGCAATTGTTTGAGTGGCACGATCGCCTCCCAGCACTGGACATCTGTCATGTTTGTGGCCCGCCAGCATATTCTGAATGCCCTTCCTACGTCTGAGGAGCTTGCCATGGTCTGCAGACCCTGTCCAAAGGCAGAAGTCAGAACTGGCTGTCCCAGCCTCCCCGCCACGCCCCTGGTGGGCAGGGTCAGGACCTAGTCTGTAGACTTAGGTTGGGAAGAGAAAAACAAGAGGAAGCCAGGGCCAGGTGGAATCAAGTTTTTAGCAAGCATGGCAGTGGAGGAGTTCGGCTTTTCAGGACAGCCGTGAGTGTGTCTGGCATTCTGTCCACGGTATTATTGGTGTGAGCAGCTGTGTCAGCTAGCAAAATTGGTGCAGTGGGGAATTCGTCACAGTGATCCCCTGGTGGGGCTGCGCACTGCTTTGGCCGCTCTCCTGGAGACAAGCGAGCTCCCTCATGTCCCCGAATACACCATGTTTCTGTTTAACCCAGCCTGAGGGGTCCTGTTGTTCCCAGTAGAGTCCTCAGTCTTATCTGCTCTAACCAGACCAGAAGCCTCCTGTGCAGGAACGCTCTGGAGTGGTTTGCCCCTATTTCTAGGCTCTAGCAGAGTGCCTGCTGCCTAAGCAAGTACTTTGGAAATCCTTACCAAGTGAAAGAATGGGCAGCCCAGCAGGGCCCAGAGCCCTAACAGGAATGCCCATGAACGTCCCTGGGGGAAGCCAAGCCTGGATCTAATGCTCACATTCCCATCCTGCCGGACCATTCCTCCAAGCATTGTTCCCCCAGCTGAAACCAGCCACATTCTTGCTTCCTGCCCAGCAGATGGTGGCACTTGGCCTGGTGAGGTTCTAAGGTCTATACAAGGGACACAAGTCCCCTCCCCCAGGAGGCCTTCCCTGACTGTTCCTACGCTCACCCACACTCTGTCCTCTGAGCTCCCACGGTCCAGAGAGTCTGAGTCTCACATGCCTGGTCTTACATCCAGGTTAGGGCTCACCTCTGGGGATCACCCCAACACTCCTGGGGTGAGGGGGGCCACTCATTTTTATCCCTGCTTCTGTCGCACAGTGTAAAGGAACACGGGCTGACCACAACACGAGAGAAGTTAAATTTCTTCCTTCCATTTCGGAAACTCCTTTCAGGGCCTGAGGGAGCAGCTTGCTGGAAGGGAGATCAATGTGGGTGATGGCAAATCCTGCCCTGCCATCCCGTACAAAACCAGGGGCCCAAGGCAACCCCCTTCGCATCGGAACTCTGCACAGACTCCAATGAACACCAGTTCTCTCTCTCCGGCACGCCCTCCGATTCCCAGTTTCGTCCACCTCAAAACTGGAGCCGTCCTATGCTGGCCAGAGCAGAAGCGCCTTCTTCCAGCAGCCCCCTGGGCCCACTGTGCCCCAGGCTAGGTCCTGGGAGGCAAGCGCCCTGTTCCCGTGGTCGGTCCTCCTACGGCACTGCCTCAGCCCAGCCAGGGTTCTCGGCCGCGGTTGTTCCGCCACCTGGTGGCCAAGTTGAGCATTGCTCTTCTCAACTCCCCTCGTTCAAGGTCCCTTCTGAGCCCTCGGAAGTCGCCTGATAAGCTCCTCCTCCTGCTGCAGATGTGCATGCTGAGCCGTGAGAAGGGAAGGGTTGGCCAGTCAAGGAATGGGCCCAGTCACCATCGGAACCATCACCGTAGCCCCAGTCCAGGTCCCATGGTGGAAGAGACTAGAAACGTAGCAGGAATTTGAGGTTCCAGTTGAAACCGGAAGGGAGCAAGGTGTAGACTTCCAGCTTCGAGTGAAGCTTCTAGCAAAGGGATGAGCAATTCAGGGAACGAGCTTCCACTTCCACCACTGCTACCCCCACGAAGTAACTGCGAAGGCTAACTGCTAACTAACCACTCACACTAACCATGAACTAACCGTTAACACTAACTGCTAACACCAGCGAAGCTCCGAGAGCCCACCATTTGACTCTTGGGCTGACAAAGCTGTTGAGGATAATGACGAGGCAGAGAAACGGTCACACTCACCCCTCCTGTGCAAGAATGCACAGGCCAGCTCTTCGGGGAGACAGCTTGCCAGTAGGAATTAAAAGGCTTCTCGTGTGCATTGCATGGGGTCAAACATGCTAGGTCTAGGAGTTTGTTCTGAAGCTTTTCTCTTTTTGAGATGTACATGAAGAATTGTCTGCAAGGAAGTTTGCCATTGCAACTATGGATTTTTTAAAACTTGCACCAGTAGAAGACTTGTCAAGTAATTTTTGGCTAAACAAAGAATATTCGATAGGCCTCCCAAATTATGTGGCAGGAAAAAAGTCTTACAGTGTTCTGTAGCAACAACCTGTTGACTCTTTTTAAGTAACTTTATCGAGAGATGATAATTCACATGTCATAAATGTCACCCTTTTCAGCTGTACAATTCAGGGGTTTCAGGCACAGAGGGTGAAACTCTCACCACTAGCGAATTCTAGAACATTTTGTCACCCCTGAAAGAAACCCCCACAGCCACCAGCAGTCAGTTCCCATTTTCCCCTCCCCCAGCCCCTGAAAACCTCAAACCTACTTTCTGTCACTACAGATTTGTCTATTCTGGACATAAATTCACAGAAATGGAATCCTATGATAGGTGGCCCTTTGTGCCTGGCTTCTTTCACTGAGCACATGTTTTAGGGTTCATCCATGTAGCACGTGTCCGTACTTCATTCCCTTTTATTACAGAATAATATTCCACTATATGGATCTATGTCATTTTGTTTATCCATTCGCCAAATGGTGAACATTTGGGTTTCCATCTTTTGGCAATGAGGCATACCACTGCTGGGAGTACTCATATACCAGTTTTTGTACAGATGGAGGTTTTCCATGTTCTTGCCTATGTGCCTTGGAGTGGATTTGCTGGGTTGTATGGCAACCCAATGCTGGACTTTTTGAGGGACCATCAAACTGTCTGCCAAGCCAACTGCACCACTTTACATTCCCACCAGCAATGTAGAAGAATTCCAATTTCTCCACAACCTGGCCAATGCTTGTTGCTATCTATTTTTTCCTTCCAGCCGTCCTAGTGGGCTGAATCAATATCTCATTGTGGTTTTGATTCGCAGTTTCCCCAAAGACTAATTACAGTCAGCATCTTTTTATGTGCTTATTGGCCATTTTTATACAGTATATGTTTGTTTTAAGTATAAAAAATACAAATTTATAAATACAGTATGATCTCAAGATGGTTCAGAAATGCAGAGGAAAAAAAATTTTTCAGGAAACATACCAAAATATCAACAGTGACTATCTTTGGGTAATAAGATTATGGCTGATTTTTATGGCTGATTTTTTATTTTCTTTTTAAATCTTGTCTACATCTCTCAATGCCCTGCAATGAATATGAATTACTTTTATGATCTGAGGCTAAAGGAAGGTTCTTAGATTGGAATCACACCTTGACATTTGTCTGACCAAGAAGGTGCTGAGTAGTTGGGCATCGTGGCCACCAATGTGACCTTGGGTTTCATCTGGCTGAGTCTCCTTTCACTGGAACCCTCATGACTTTGAGGGTTGGGGTGTGTGCATCAGAGCAAGAATGGCAGAGAGGACTGGAAGGCTTCCTGGAGGCCAGGGAATGGAGCTGAGTTTCACACCACAGATCTGCTGTGGGCTGACCAAGAATGGGAACGATTTCATCCTGATCTGCAGGGTCCATTTCTGCCTGTTCTCTGCACTCAAATCTCCCATCAGTCTACAAACACATTCCCAGGGACAGCACCCAGTTCTCATTCTCCTCCCTGCCGCCAAGGATTAGGGTGGGGGAAGGACTGACCGTGATGATGCATTACATCAGGGGCCCTCACCCGAGTTGGGGGCAGCAGGCAGTAAGGACACAGGAAGGCACACAATGGAGAGAACATAAGGGAAAGACCTAGAATTGGGAAATCTCCATGCCGGAGGAAAATAGGGTAAGGGACCCAAGCGATTTCCAGAAGAACAAACCCAAAAGGCTAACAGGCACTGGAAGAGATGCTCACACTCATTAGTTATCAGAGAAATGCAAACTGAAACAACAATGAGATGTCACTTTACACCCATTTGACTTGCAAACATTAAAAAGCTGGGTAATGCCAAGTGTTGGTGGAGCTGCTGGTGGGAGTGCAGATTTTGCAAGCATTCTGGAGCACAATCTGGCAGTGCCTCATCACAGAAGAAAAGGCATATGAGATGACCCGGCACTTTTGCTCCTGGGTCTGTGTCCTGGAGAAAGGCTGACTTGGACAGGTGCATGAGGGGACAAGTGCGTGAATATTCACCTGCGGGGGAGAGGGGGAGACAGGACGGGTCAGACGTGGGTGATGACACCATGTGGCACCATATGGCAGTCAAAACAAGAGACCAGATGAGCACACGGCAACACGGGTAGATGTCTTCAAAGCAGAATGCTGAGGGGAAAATGTTAGAAGCAGGATGGAGCATATAACCAACAAAATTTCTGTAAATCGAAAGTACAGACACACACGAAATACTACCTATTTTGCAAGAACACACAGAAACACAAATATTCACATTAAACACATTGGGGTGTTTGCCTATGGGAGGAGAGGGATGGGATTAGAAATAGAGACAAGAGAGAACACGTTTTAAGAGGGGCGCCTGGGTGGTTCAGTCGTTAAGCATCTGCCTTCGGCTCAGGTCATGATCCCAGGGTCCTGGGATTAAGTGCCGCATCGGGCTCCTTGCTCCTTGGGAAGCCTGCTTCTCCCTCACCCACTCCCCCTGCTTGTGTTCCCTCTCTTGCTGTGTCTCTGTCAAATAAATAAATAAAATCTAAAAAAAAAAAAAAAAAAAGAATACATCTTAAGAATAAATTAAGCAGGAGGATTCTTGCGCAGACTAATAATGGGGATGGAACACAGCAGAGGAATGATAAAGGCATTTGTGCACCAGAGATCAAATCAAGGCTGTAGGTCCCTCCCCTTGGGGCACGTGTATTCACTCAAACTCCGTATCTATTCGTTTACAAGTTTATTGGCTCCTCTGGCCTTTGGCTATGGCCCAGAGTCCAGGAGGAGGAACAGGAGAATGGAGGCAGAGCAACTGAGGAGGTCAGAGGTAGACACTCAGGGACCCAGGGTCAGGTGCGGGACAGGTACAGGACAGGGTGAAAGGGTTGCCCCTGCCCAGGGCGGGGCAGCAGCTGTGGCGGAGGTGTGGCCTGAGGGCTCTCCGGGGCGCTCGTCCCTCTTGCTCCTGCAGAGAGTGGTGGGCCCACTGGAGCTGCCCAAGTTCAGGTGTGGGCTCCAGTCACGTGATGTGGCCAGCCTAGCAGGCAGACGTCAACACCCTCACCCCAGAGGGGGAAGGCATTGTCCACTTGGTGCGGGCCCTCCGGGCGGGCAGCAGCTCAGGGTCATGGCCATGCCACCTCCGCGAGATCTCAGTCCTCACCTCCAGGGGCAAGGGAGAAGATGTTAGGAAGGTCCCACTTCTACTTCTGTGCTCCACTCCAGGGTATAGGGAGAACCCACACAGGAGAGACATAGACATGGACTCCTGGGAGAGGAGAAGCCATGATTGGCCGTAGCTACCACTAAGTATTATCTCTGGAAGATACTACTTCCTCCTTCCTGTGAGTATTCCTGGCCATTCCCTTTAGCTCTTTTCTCTAACTTTTAGCACTGCCTTTATGTGAGTCCGGTTAAAGACATTTTCTATGGGTGCTTTCTTCCATTTCTGGCCAACTAACCACACTGTCCTCCCTGAGTACTTCCCATCCCCTGCTCTGGGATTCAGTCCTTCCCTGCCCACTGAACTGAACTATGGCCACTGGGAACCTGTCCAGAGGATATGACCTAAAGGGAGAGAAGACGGAACCCTGTCTAAGGAGCTGCAGGTGAGGGGACTGGGATTCTTGAAAGAAAAGCACCTGGGTGGGGGTGGGGGAGGACAGGGGAATCTGAATTGTCACATCTCCAAGGGGCTGTTGGGGTCAGAGGGAGCTGAGAGGCTGTGACCAACCCCCCTCCCGACAGCTGAACTTGGGCTATAGTGAAAGACAAAAGGGAGACAAATTTCTGTTCAACGTAAAGGTGAGCTTCCCCACAGGTGCTTAACAACAGAAGAGCTATTTATGAGTAGTAAACTCCCCATCACCAGAGTTATACAACTATCTGGTCTTCAATATGATTTCCCAGGACGGATCCTTTCACAGCTCTCCATGGAAGCCTCTTTCCCAGGTCCCCCCAGCCTCAGCCAGGGCTGTTCCTCACCCCTATCAATGCCTACAGGACCCAACAGCCACTACAAACAGATACTGCAATACTGTGTGTGCACCCAGACACCTGGTAAGGCTGCGTGAGACTCAGGGTGCCTGGGGTGGGAGTGAAGAGTCAGCGGAGGGGGAGCCAGTCAGGGACAGAGGTGGCAGGAGAGGGTCGAGCGCCATTTCACAGCTGACAGATGGCACATGCACCCAGGTCTTCGGCAGATCAGAGCCCACGGCAAATCCATGCCACAAGAGGGAGCCCATCACTCTGCCGTGCACACAGCAGCAGGGCCTGGGGTCCAGGGCACTAAGCTAAATTCTCCCACCTCTCCCACAAAGCTAGTCTGTCCCAAGGGACAGGTGTAAGGTGCCTCCTGGGTGGGATGTTTTCATTTTCCTCTCTCTGCCATCTTTCCATATTTCTACAAGCATATCGGCACTATCTGTCTAGTCATGGGTGTGTCCTCCTCTGTTTGGTCTGTTCTTTTCATAAGGCCCTCTCTTCCAGGTGCTTTCTCTCCGGATCCCTGGCTCTGTTCTCCATCGTAGTCTCTGCTGCTGCACCTGACTCTGTTTTCCTAGTCCCCTTTATGTCTGCCCTGACTTTTTCAGTTCCTCTGTCTCTGTTTTCTCTGTCTCTCCTAGAGCTGGCTTATTCCCTCCTCCACTCTCACTTTTGTTCAGTTTTAGGAGCACAGAACTGGGGGATCCTTTTAGACCATCCCTGGTCCTGAATGGATAGTATATTTAGTCCAACCCAGAGGAGGGATGGATAAAGGACATTAACAGGAAGCAATCAGGTTCATCTTGATCTAGAAGCTCAGGGCAGACTAAGCTTCCCAAAGAATCATAGGAGTCAAGGTTTGAGCTGGAATTTACAGGGCCTGGAAAGAAGAGAAGTGGCCTTAGGTCTGGTGGGAGGGAAGACTCAATGACTAAGGATAGCTTGGAGAGTTATATACCTCTTGGTTGAGGAAGCAATACAGGATGGCAACGATGAAGCCCTGTGGGGCCAAAGAGAAAGGACCACATCAGAATACAATGGCCTGGCCATAAGATGTCCACCACCTTTCTACTATCTTTTCCTCCACCTACCCGCAGGCTGTGGCCTGGGCCACGTCTTTGGGGAAAGGGAAGGAGGTGCCAGGCACATTGTTTCATGTAATCATCACAACAAGCCTGCTAAGGCTGTACTGTTGATCCTGTTTCTCTGATTTTCTTTATTTCTGCAGCTCCCAGTATTGAGCACAGATCCTGGCACATAAGAGATGCTCAGTAAATGAGGGATGGACAGATGAGTGGATGATAGATGCATGGGTAAATAGGTAGGTGGATGGATAGATGGATAGATAGATGGAGGATGGATGGATGATCAGTGGATGGATGGGTAAATGGATGAGTAGATGGGTTCAGGGAAAGTTGAATGCATAGAAAGACAAATGGATGAAAGAAAGAATAACCAGCCTCGTAACCCTCAACCTACCATGAACTCAACCAAACCTGTGGGCAGCACTGCCTCCCTCCTGCCCAAGGACTTGGTGGGAAGAGTCCCTCTGGGGGCCCTCACCTGGAAGGAGCCCAGTCCCAACTCCAGGGGGAGGCGGATGCCCAGGCCAGCACTGTCAGGCAGAAAGTTGAAGATGACATAGTGAATTCCAAACAGCGGGATGAGGAGAAGCGTTGATTTAGAGAGACGCCTGCAGGGGAAGACAAGCCCTAGGCACCCAAGGCTGGAATTAGAGACTCCCACATGTCCCCTGCTCACTCCCACTTTCCATCAGTTCCCCATACAGACTCTCTGCACCAGGGACCCTGGAGGACACCAGCCTCCCCAAACACAGTGTGGTACAATGCAGGGCTTCTTTACTTCGGGACCATGGATCTTGCTGTTCTCACTGCCAAATGCTCAAATTTTTCCAGTCAACATCTATGCATCAAAGCCTAGTTCAAAGACCACCTCCCCCAGGACGTCTTCCCTAACCAAACCTCACTCCCATCCCCTCATCTAGAAAAGTTCTCCTTCCGCAGGATCCCACAGAAATGGACCCCAGCACTCATCAGTCCGTTTGGCCTGGTAACTGGGTATTTGGAGACTCCATCGTCCCCACTTGGGGGTTGGGGGGAACCTCCTAGAGGGCAGGGACCAGATCTACTCTCTCCCTGGAAGCTTAGGGAGGAGGACGGTTCAGGAGAGTGAATGAAACAGAACCACACTGACTCCCACTCCGGTTATCTCCCCAGTGTCCCCGAATGCACACACGTGTGCACACACATTACCAGTACTGAGACTTGGTGTGGAGGCTGCCCTGAGCCGGCTCCAGTTTCCTCAGCAGGATGCGGATAATATTGAGAAAAAGCCCAAAATTCACCTGGAAATAGAGATGTGGGAAGGTAAAAGGCAAGAGTCAGGAGTGGCCCTGGTGGCCTGGGTCGGGGCCTCTTTGGGAATTAGAAACCCCAAATCCTTGAGACAGAGGGGATGTGCAGGTAGAGGGCTGTATAGGTCATTGCTCTAGAACTTGTATCCTAGAGACTGGGGGGTCCCATGTGGAACTCAGGGGCTCAGGGTCCCCCTCCCTCTCCAGCCCCTGGAATAAAGGGTGGGGGGGTCAGGCCTTGTCATGCTGCCTCCAGTGCCTCCCAGGGTCTACTCTGACACAAAGTAGGTGTCCCCCACTTTTGGTAAAATTGGGGGCAAGCGCACATTCCCCAAGGCCATGCAAACCAGACCCGGCTGCCCTGTTTTCAGCATGGCGGCCGGGGGTGGGTTCAGCTACCGCCCTCCTTCCACTGCCCCCACAGCAGCCTCACTGCGGTGGCACATGATCTACAGTCAGGCACCAGACACATCACAACTCTGAGCTAGAAGGCGCCCAAGTACTATGGAGACCACCCCCCTAGTTTTACCAACACTGAGGGCCAGAGAGGGCCTCACAGAGAAGCTGGCAGAGCCAGGCTGAAGAACCCCGGTATCCTGACTCCCAGCCAGGAGTCATGTTTCCTGCCCAAAACCCCCTCGGCCGACCCAGGGAGAATAAAGCAGAGGGCGCTTGCCCCAGGGACTGACCCCAACAGAGAGGACGATGGGCCCTTTGATGATCCACCAGTAAGGGGAGCTGTCATCCAGGTCCCAGCACCTAAGGAGAGGACAGGCCGGGACTGATGGGGGCACCAAAAATGCCCACCCAGCCTGGTCTCCTCTCTCAGCCAGGGGGACCCCCTTCCAAAGGGACGTGTCAATCCATGCTAGGCTTACCCTCTCTCTCTCTCTCCACCTAGCTGCTTCTTGCTGGCCCCCAAACCTCCCCTGTTCCAGGAGGCCCCTATTTACTGTGTCCCCAACCCTCACCTCTCCCTGAACCCAGCACCCTGAGAATCTGAGGGCCCCTCCCACCCCAGGTCCTGCCCCTTCCATGCTGTCCGCGGTGGCCTTCCCATCTCGCGCCCGAGCCTGGGAGTTCCCTGAAGGCAGGACTGGGGTCTCCTCCTCCTCTCCGCAGCTTGGAGGACCGCCACACGGCTTGATTGTCCAGCCCACACCCCAGGGGGACCCAGCACCGTGGGATGAGGTAGCCCCCCAGACTCACACCACATCCTCAAAGGTCACCTTGCAACACACCCACAGGCCAGTGAAGAGCAGAGGAAGCCCTGTGGGGGTACAGAGGAGACACAAGTAAGGGGTCTGCGTCCTCGGCTCAGAGATCTGTCCCTACCTGCCACCGCCACTGCCAGCCACATGGGGCACCGGGAAGGTGGGACCCGGAAGCTGGAGGACTACAGGCTGCTGTCCCTCCCCCCCCCCCCCCGGGCCCTGTGTCATCATCAGTGAGCTGAAGGGACCTTTGGGTGGGCTCCCTGTGCATTCCCAGCCCTCCCCTAGCCCCTGGTGCCCTACCCAGCCTCGGTGCTCACCCCAGCCGGCAAGAACCAGCCACCAGAAGGCTCGCCTTGTGCTGGGCGACTTGGAGGCCAAGAGGCAGGTCAGGTACACGGCTTCCACCAACAGCCAGCTGAAGTTGGTCATGGTGGCGAAATGGGAGGAGGCCACGGAGACCTTGCACAGAACCTGTGGGCCGGGGGCCTGGCTTCTTCAGAGCTGGACACCCACTGGGGCCCCGACCTGACCCAGGCCCCTCCACCCTGGGCTGCCCCAGAGGGGCTGTGGTAGAATAATGTGGTGGTTAAGAGCACAGATTTGGGATCTGCGTTCACATTTAGCAGGTATTAGCTGGGTAACCTCCCAGACCTCACCTTTTCATCTGTCAAAGGAAATACTTCCAATACCTTTCACATGGCCTCATCATGAGGATTGGATGGAAACTCTGCATATGAATTGCTACTATTTTCACTTGCATTCAGTCCTTCCTGACCCCATGTCCATCCCCAGAGCTGTGGATATGGATCCCCATTCATTTCTGCAAACATACGGGCCCTCACCCTGCATTCGCTCATTCACCGCAAGACTTGCTCATCGGTCGGGGGTGAGGAGCACCACCTCTGAGCTCAGGTGGCCTGAGCTTGGCCCCAGGCCCACTCACGTACAAACGGGACTAAAATGAAAATACACGTAGGAAATAAAAGGTGGTAATATATGCAAAGCGTTTAGTGCAATGCCACCACGTAAGTGCTCAATATGTATCATTATTATTATTTCTTTCATTTGTTCATTAAGGTCATTGTTGGTTTGTCCGCCTGTGTATCTGTCCATATCCAGCACAGTTTTAGTGTGCCTGGAGAGTGCAGGGCCTCCATGTTGCCCCCAGCTGTCTTTTATTTTCATTCTCCTCTGCTTCTCCCACCTTCCTGTCCCCCTATGCCTTCTCTGGTTCTTGGACATGCTTCATGTTTTCCTGTCTGTGAGAGTCTGTTCACCCTGGTCCCTCCATTTAACGTGTCCTCCCTCCCTCTCACCCCCTCCCAGCTCCAAAGCCACCTGCTCCCTGAGGCCCAGTTCTCAACACTCCCTCCCCCACTCAGTGGTCCCATAACCTGGTACATTCTGTCCCCTAG
This sequence comes from Mirounga angustirostris, assembly GCF_029215605.1. Classification (NCBI taxonomy): domain Eukaryota; kingdom Metazoa; phylum Chordata; class Mammalia; order Carnivora; family Phocidae; genus Mirounga; species Mirounga angustirostris. Next base: position 45,139,938 of record NW_026991720.1, read on the forward strand.
GCCCCTTGGGTGCTTCTTGAGGGAGGGACCCAGCTCTGCCTCACCCCTGCACACACCCACACCCAGCCACAGACAGGCTGGCATGTTCAGGGAGGTAGGAAATGCAAAGACTGCTGGGGCGAAGTGTGGGCTAGGTTGGAGTACAGAATAAGGAACGGGAAGGGGAACGTGGGATATGGAAATGACATGGATCAGCCCCAGGATCCAAGAACTGGCATGGGGATTTAGGACCTGACTCTGGGGAGGAGTGGGAAGGGAGAGGGTGTTTCCTGTCCTGTAACTGACAATTGCAGGGCCCCAGGGTCAGCCCCCAGGACTGGACGGGCCCATCTCTGTCTCTAATGCAGTCTTTCTTCCCCCCAACCCACCCCGGGGCCCTCCAGCCACAGCTGTTACCGTGGAGAAGCTGCAGTGATCTGTGTTCTCCCCGTGGAAGAGGGTGGCGTCCTTCAGGAACACAGCACCCGCCTTGAGGATGAAGGTGACAAACAGCTGGGTGTGGATGTAGTTCCGGGGACAGTGCAGCCTCCTGGAGGAGCAGGGAGGGAGGACGGTGAGCATGGTGGGAGGCAAACCGAACTGACTCGAGTCAGACTGGGCTGCACTTGGAGCTTCAGGTGTAGCCATGCAGGACAGCTGACCAGCCACTGCCCCAGGCTCAGCATGGGCGAGAAGACAGAGAGGACCAGCCCCTGCCTTTGGGGAGCTCAGAGGCGGGGGACAGAGTCAGAAAGGGCAGGGTGCTGCCCAGGGGAGCCTCCTACATGCTCAGAGAGATGAGGCACAGCCCCATGAGACAGACAACAGCACAAGCCATGTTGTGGGGCTCAGACTCTGAAGTTGGGGGGTCTCAAGAGAGGCAATGGTCAAAGGGTTGGGATTGTCAAGAAGGGTATCATGGGGAGAGGCAAAGAGGATTCTTAAAGCAAATGGGACTTGGGCTTCGAATTTTGACAGACATCAGTATATCAAGAACAAAGGAACTGGGCATTCCAAGCCAATCGAGTAAGTTCCACATGAGCAAAGGTGTAGAGATGGCAGGGAGTCCTGGATTGCAAGGGGTGGAAAGAGGACATGCTGGGGAAAGGAAAGGAAAAGCCAGGAATGGCCATGGTGCCTAGATCCGGGAACCTCTGGAACATCCAGGCAAGGAATCAGGCTTAGTGCTGTGGGCAATAAGGAGGCAGTGAAGGTTCTCGAGTAGGCGAAGAGGACGGCAAACCTGAGAGCAACCAGGATGGCAATGGCCACGGAGAGGGTCACGACGGAGATACTATGGCCCAGGGTGTAGATGATCTTCACTGTGGAAAAGTAGGATTTCTGGGAGGGTAGAGACAGAGAAAGTCTCAGTGGCTGCACTTTGGGGAAGGGGAGGCTTGATGATAGAGCAGGCGAAGGCTCTCAGTTCTACCCCAGAACTCCCCATCTGGGGCCAGGGGCACCCGTGGGAACCGTGGCAAGCTCCCTCAGGAACAGAAGTGTTTGCTTACAGCCTGTCTCGCACCTGACCTGCTGGTGGGCGGTGGAGGTGGGGGGGTGGTGAGGGAGGGGACAGGGAGACGATTGACTCTCACTGTTCCTGGGGTGGGACAGACAGCAGAGAAATTACAGCTTCATTCATTGGTATATTCTTCATTCACTGAGGAATGAGAAAAGCTCACAAGGAAATGGGGCTTGTTTACTGACATCCTACTGCCTCACCATCTTGGGCACACAACGTCCCCCAAAGAAAGGGTGCAGCCAGCAATAGCCACAGGGAAAAGTTCTTTCTATGACCAAGTATTTGGATCCATCAAAGTCCAGCCTGGGCACCCTACCCCCACCCTGAGATGGAGATGGAGGGTGCAGCCTGAGGGAGGGGATCGCGGACCCCTGAGGGATGCAGGCAATCACCAAACTTTGTCTGTTTTTTCATCGGAAAAATGGTCAGACTCATGCCTTGCCTTGCAGGGCTGAGGGGAAAGAGATACGGGACTGGGGGTACAGAAGCACTTTGCAAAAGCCCTGCTCAATTTGGAAGTGCAGGGCGTGCACACCACTCCACGGACTGAGGACCAGAGAAGGGAAGGAACGTGCCCAGGACCACTAGGAGCCTCTGTTTCCCTGGAACCACTCAAAACTCCTGCCCTGGAGGCCTGGGCACAGAGAGGGCATGCCAGGGAGAAGGCAGCCAGCACAACTCCCACCCTGCCCTCTGCCTCCCCTCTTTCCCAGCACCATGGCCCACGTGGCCCACGTGTCACCCTTGGGCAATTAGCAAAAGACCTGGGCCCTCTTTTTCCAGACACTACCATCTTCTGGAAACTTCTGCAATTAGTATTCCAACCTGCTAGCTACAATGGAAATGGTAACCCCTCCAGTTATGCAGGCCACCATCCTTACAAACATCCATGATGACCTTTCCTCCAAGATGCCAGAAGCCTCTTACCTCCTCCGTCAGCAGCTCTAGGGGCACAGGGCAGGCCACAGGGTAAGGTGGGAAGGGCTCAGACCAGCCCATGATAGTGCAATCCCGCTTCACAGCCCCTGGGAGGCATGCAGAGGTGGGAACAGAGAACTGGTTATCGCTCCTTCTCTCTCTCCAGGACGGGTGGGGGAGTTGTGGACCATCCAGTGACACTGGCAGGGTCTGCAGACAGCTCCTCCCACTGGCAGAGAGGGGGTGTTCCTCCCTCCAGGGTCCTGGTTCCAGGTGCAGCCCTTCCTCCCTCCCCCCACTAGGCAGCTGGTAGCACCTGAACAGTCAGATAGCTTCTGCCCCCTCCACCCCATAGACAGCCCTCCCGCTAACACCCACAGAACATTCACTTGGGGTCAGGGCCTGGGTCCGGCACTTCCATGCTCTGCCCACCAATCCTCACCCCCTATAAGGTTAATGTTCTTGTTTTCCCCAGGTCACAGGTCAGGAAGCTGAGGGTCAGGAGGCTGAGTGACTTGCCCAAGGTCACATAGGAAGATGGGAAGTTGGTGTTCAAATCCAGATCTACTGCGCCCAAAGCCAGGATGTGCCTGCCATATTCTGGCATCACCAGATGAAACCACCTCATCTCCCCCACTTACCACCACACCCGGAACCCTCACCTGGCTCTGAGCTGAAGTGGGAGAAGAAATCGGGGCAAGAGAGAGTCACCCACTCGCCGGAGCCTGCCATCGGCCAGCACAGCAGCCCATCCCACGTGCTCGGGCAGCCTGCAGAGAGAGATGGGAGCAGAGCAGACTCGGGGGGACGGGCCCCTCCGGCATTCGGAGTGATGAGGCTGGAGGAGATAAAGGAATCGAGAAGCCACCCCCTCCCTCCCAAGCGGCGTACCCAGGGTGGTGTTGGGCTTCCCTTCTGCTGCTTGCAGACACGACCTCTCATCCTCTCTCAGTTGGGTGATGAAGTCGCACTCTGGGTGCACATGGCTGGATACCTGCGGGAAGGAGGTAAGGGGATAGGCCAAGCTGATCGGCTGCTCCTTCGGGGCTCTCTGGTCCCAGTGACCTTAGGACAGAGACAAAGCCTGGTGCATTTCTGCGCCCCTGCTCCTAAGCACAGGGCCTGGCTCATGGCACTGGCAAAGGCATTTGGTGGAGGAGGGAAAGGAAGAGGGAAGGAAGGAAGGAAGGAAGGAAGGAAGGAAGGAAGGAAGGAAGGAAGGAAGGAAAGGAGGAAGGAAGAAAGGAAGACAGGAAGGAAGGAAGTGGGGGAGGGAGGAAGGAAAGAAAGATGGACATTTGGACAGATGTGTCCCGATTTCATTTCATGGGAGTAAGTTCTGAGACACATTGAACACAAGTCTTCCAAAGATCTCCTGGAGCTGGCTGAGCCCACAACTCATCTGTGCGGGGCTTTTCCTCCATCCCTGCTCTCCTCCCTGGATGCAATTCTTTTCCTCCATTCTGCACTCCTGCTCCCTGGATGCAATTCTGCACAGAGTACCTTGGTAGGCGGAACAATGTCCCTCGTACACGCAATGTCTACATCCTAATCCCTGAAAACTGAATATGCTCTCTGGCAGGGCCAAAGGGATTTTGTAGCTGGGGATTATTAAGTTAAAGATCTTCTGATGGGGAGACTATCCTGGCTTATCTGGGTGGACAGGAGGTCCTTATAAGAGGGAGGCAGGAATGTCAGAGCCAGATAAGGAGATGTGAAGGAGGCAGAGGGGAGGCGGGGGGAGGCTGGGGGGTTGGTGGGGAGGTGAGAGAGAGCGCGCGTGGTTATGGTGGGGTGCACACAGATGAGATGAAGAAGACTTCTTCACTGCAGAAGGGAAGGCAAAAGAAGTTACCTGTATGGCAAAAAAAAAAAAAAAAGGCGGGGGAGGGCAAAACAGGTGAAGGAGAAGCACAGGGAGGAAAGGTACAGCACAGGGAATAAAGTCGAGGGTATTGTACTAGCGTTGTGGGGTGACAGATGGGAGCTACACTTGCGGAGAGCACAGCAGAACATAGAAACTTGTCAAATCGCTATGCGGTATACCTGGAACATGCTGGGAAATCGCAACACATTCAGGGAGGGCCCCGACCGGCACCCCACTCTCCAGCACATCAGTTTGCCAGAGCTCCTCCAGCCCCGGGCGTATCAAGAGAGGGACAGTCCCCCAAATGCGGGAAGGGAGCAGCTGTTCTCCACTTACTGCGCAGACCTACCGGGTCCCCGGCCACACCCTCTTAAGAGGCCACAACCAAATGTGGTTCCTGGGATGCTGGGAATGGGGAGGGGTCTGGAGATTTTGTGGAAGAATTAGAGACCTGTAGCTCAGAGAAGACTTGGGAGACACGAGCAGAGCCGGAGAGGCCCTAACAGCCTCCCCCGGAGGGCCCAGACAGGGCCTGGAGGGAAGCAACGGAGGCTAACTCAGCTTAGCCAGGTTTTCCTAGTCAGAGCTACCTGGAGCCAAGCAGCTGCAAGGGGAAGGGGAGGGAGGAAGGAGAGGGGAGGAGGGAAGGGGGGGAGAGGGGGCAGGGGGTCTCTGAGCCATGGCCAGCAACCTGCTTAATAGGAAGAAACTCCTGTGCTGGGGAAGAGCAGTGGGGGCCCCACCAGGCTCCAGCTAGACCCCCCATATAGCCCTGTGGCTCCCAGATCTGGAGCCCAGCAGGAGAGGTAGGAGGGTCTGTGTCTGCTACTCACAATTGGCAATGGGCTCAGCAAGCAGAGGATGAAGGCACCCCATGCCCTGCTGTCCATGGTGGGGCTCAGAGGTGGCTCCCTCAGTCAGCGTCCTTCCGTCCTATCCTCTTTGGGAGCCTCGGCCCTCTTCCCTCCCCACGGTCCCCCACGGTTCCCTCCCCACGGCCCTCTTCCCTCCCCACGGTCTCCTGTCCCCGCCGCTGCCACCGGCTTCTGCCTCCCCAACTCTGGTGGCTGTTTACATAGGCAGGAGCCAGCAAAGGGGACAGAACCAGCTAAATATTCACAGGATTGCAGGACACTGTGCCCAACTCAGCCCAGGCCCCGAAGTGGGCCTCCATGTCCCCAACAGGGAGGGGCTGAGCACCCCGACCCCTTCCACTGTGTCTGTAAATCTGCCTGCGTGCCTGTCCTGACAGCAAGGGCCCAGAGAGGTGACAGTCACAGGACACTTCTTGCCCTGGCAGGTCATTATTCTTTACCATTTCCTTCTCTGAACCCAGCCTTCTGCTGGCCCACAGTGGAGAGAGCCCTCCCCCTTCCCCCGCCATGAAGGAGACTCAGAGAAGACCTGGGCCCACCAGTTTGGGTGGTGACCTGAGCCTCATCCACAAGGCTGCAGGGTGGGCTCAGGGCTATGGGGACGCAGCGGGGCTAGGGGGTGTCAGTGGGGGTTGCAGAGTAGGGATGACCTGAGATAAAGAAGTGAGATCATGAAGCCCCTGCATGGGCTGGCCAAGAAGGTGTCCTATCAGCAGGACCTCGCTTCTTTCCCCGCAGGGACGGCAGCCTGGAAGGCAAGGTGGGGTCTGCAGACATCAAGGCCCTGGACTTGACATAGGAGCTTGTCAGAGTCTCCAGAAGTCTTCATGGCAATAGAGGGAAATGAGCCTGACGGGAGGTTTGCAAGGGGATTCACGGAGCTAGACTGCCCTGAATAAAGCAAGACAACCGTTACCAATAGCAAAAACTAGAGGACTTACCATAGCTGCTCAAATTATTTTGAACATCTGATAGTTGGTCATTTTTATTATAGTTTTAGACTTTAAAATATGGAATCCCAATTGGCCCAGCTAAAGACAGTGTTCTAAGTTCCACTGGACCTCTCACAGCCTTTAGGGATTTGGAAGCACGTGGTATCTTCCAGGGCCCTGGATGCCACTTGTCCCTGCTCGGTCCTGACGTTTGTGCACAGGTCCGCATTCCCAGAGCTTGCCCAGCTGGATGCTGGTGACAACAGGCATATTTACAGCCTGACCCGAATCATGAATGATGAAGGCTCCTCACCCCCGCCTCGTGGAGAGTGAGGAATCATTTTACATCAGCAGGGCTTTGTTTTTCCACTTGTATTCATCACCAACAGCGTTGAAGAAAAATATTTTGAAAAGAAAACATGAACCACCCCAAGCCCCAGACCCCCTTCCCTCGCACAAAGGTTTTCCTGTGCTTTGCCCATAAAAACAGCACAGACAGGTGGCACACACATAGCCCAGCTCGTCTTCAGGGTGAAGCAGAGCTCCCGGAGGGGCAGGCCAAGTGAGGACTCACAGGTGGAAGAGCAGAACACTGAGAAGGTGTAATTTAAAGGGAAAGCTAGAACCTTCCATCCATCAGCTACAAATAAGCAACAGCACAAGGATACGTACTACAATTAATCACTGTTGGTAATTAGTGTCAATGTCATTAGCATGAATGATGGTTAATAATTGATATTGACACTTAAGAATAATTATTATCTAAATTAGTGGCTCTTCACAGGGAGCAATTTCATCCTCCAGGGACTATTTGGCGATGCCTAGAGACAGTTTTCAGTATCTCAGCCAGAGGTCAAGGGCGGCAAGGAGCAGTGGCAAGGTGCTACTGGATTGAAACCAGAAAAGCTATTGAACAACCTACAGTGCACAGGACGGCCCCTGCAACTGTATAAAGAATCATCTGGTTTTAAAGGTCAATGGAACTAAGGTTGAGAAACCCTGATCCAAGGATTCTCCAGGCCCATGGTCTTCCTTAATAGACCAAGGTCGCTGAACACCCCTCTCAACTACCTCTATATCTATTCAAGTTCAAATTCTGCCTCCACCACTGGCCAGCTGTGTGACCTTGGGTGTTAGATAAATTTTTTGAGCCTTAGGTTTTCCACTTGCCAGGGTAAGTTGACAAGAAAAGGCATATAAATTACCTCACAGAGAGCCTAGCTCACAGTGGACAATCAGGAATGGTAGCATGTAATAAGCCTCCTAACAGCAAATAAGGTTAGAACAATCAATTTTTGTATGGAAAAAAATAAGGTTAGCTCTCTAGCTCACATTTACGAAATATAGGCTCTACAAGGTTTAAAGCCCTCACTACAAAAAAAAAAAAGTAAGTTTTTTTTCAGAAAGGGAATTTGTTTTTATCACCTCAGAAGAATAGAAACTTCTTTATATAAAAAATAAAAGTCATGAAGAAAAGATTAATAAGTTTGACCACATCCACATTTAAAAAAAAATAATGTTCAAGAAAGGACACCACAGATAAAACTACAAGCAAGCTACAGACCTAAAGAAAGATTTGTGACCAATAATGACAAATAATATCATTAATGTTTTTTTAAAATATCAAAACTGTTTTTTTTAAATACTCACAAATCAACGATAGAGAGAAAAACAACCTAAAAGAAAAGTGAGCAAAGATATAACCAGGAAGTTAGAAAATAACTAAAGTGTAGGGCCAATAAACAGATCAGGGGGTGCTTAATATCACTAATGCTCAAGAGAATGAAAATAATAATGAGCTACCCTTTTTCACCTATCACATTGCCTAAAATTTTGATATCTAAAAATATGACACTTGGAAAATAATGTGGGGAAATGGTACTTTTCTACTTTGCAGGTGGGAGTGAACATTGGTACACCCACTTTGAAAAGCAATTTGATATGAGCTTTTCAATGTATATACATGAACATACTCCCAAAGCCAGAAGCTCCATTTCTGAATATTTGCCCCAGAGAAAAGTATTATGTAGTAAAAAACCAGAAAACCACACAAAAGTCCAATGATCATGAAATAGCTAAATAAAATGTGATATGATACAGTAGAATACTATAGAGTGTAACATTAAATACTATTAAAATACTATTGAAATGATGAACTAAATCTATTTGTATTAACATAGAGAGATTTTTTTTTTAATGTATTTGAGGAACTTCTGCTTCCAGCCAAGAGAGTCCCGCTGATAGTCCCTTCTTATTACATGCTACCATTCCTGATTGTCCACTGTGAGCTAGGCTCTCTGTGAGGTAATTTATATGCCTTTTCTTGTCAACTTACCCTGGCAAGTGGAAAACCTAAGGCTCAAAAAATTTATCTAACACCCAAGGTCACACAGCTGGCCAGTGGTGGAGGCAGAATTTGAACTTGAATAGATATAGAGGTAGTTGAGAGGGGCATTCAGTGACCTTGATCTATTAAGGAAGACCATGGGCCTGGAAAATCCTTGGATCAGGGTTTCTCAACCTTAGTTCCATTGACCTTTAAAACCAGATGATTCTTTATACAGTTTCAGGGGCCGTCCTGTGCACTGTAGGTTGTTCAATAGCTTTTCTGGTTTCGATCCGCTCTGTACCAGTAGCAGAGACTGATTTACCCTCTTCATGGCTTAACGGCAGGAAATCCAAACAAAATATACAAAATTGTGGGTTTTAATAGGTGAAGAAAAAAAGCACACATGATCATCTCAATTGATGCAGAAAAAGCATGTGACAGATTTGAACACCCTTTCAAGACAGAAATACTTAACATGCTAAGAGTAGTAGGGCACTTCCTGAACATGATAAAGACCATAAATGAAAAACCCACAGTGAACACCATGCTCGGTGATGAAGATGGAGAGCTTTCTCCCTAAGATGAGGAACAAGACAGATGTCTGCTTTCGCCACTTCAACTCAACGTAGTACTAGAAGTTCTAGCCAGAATAATGAGGCAAGAAAAGAAATAAAAGGCACCCAAACTGGAAAGGAAAAAATAAAATTATCTGTTCACAGATGATCTTATTTGTAGAAAACGCTAAAGAATACACACACACACACACACACACACACACATACTATTAAGGTTAATAAACAGACTCAACAAAATTGCAGGATACAAAACTGACATGCAAAAATCTATCTGTTGTTCTTTTTATACACTAAAAATTAAACAATCTGAAAAGAAAATTAAGAAAACCATTCCATCCATTTACAATAGCATCAAAAAGAATAAAATGTTTTGGAATAAATTTAACCAAGGAGGTGACTTTAAAAAAAAAAAAACAAAAAACCTACAAAACATTACTGAAAGAAATTAAAGATCTAAAGAAGGAAAATATGTCTCAGTTCATGGATTGGAAGACTTAATTTGTTAAGATGACAATACTGTCCAAAGTAATACACAGAGTCAATGAAATCCTTATAAAAATACCAATGGCATTTTTTTTCAGAAATTGAAAAATCTATGTTAAAATTCATATGGAATTTCAGGGGATCCTGAAAAGTCAAAACAATATTTGTGTGGGGGGGGATATTAGAGACCTCAGACTTCCTAACTTCAAAACTTACTGCAAAGCTACAGTAATCAAAACAGTGTGGTGCTGGCAAAAATATACACAGATAAACCAATGGAATAGAAGAGAAAGCCCAGGAATAACCCCTCCCATGTATGGTCTATTAATTTTGGCAATGTTGCCAAGACCGTTCAATGGGGAAAGGACAATCTTTTCTACAAATGCTTCTGGGAAAACTAGATATCCACATGCCAAACATGAAGTTGGACCCTTATCCACACCATATGCAAACGTTAACTCAAATAGATAAAGACCTAAATTCAAGAGCGAAGAGTATAAAACTCTTAGTGGAAGAGAGAAGGGAAAATCTTCATTACCTTGGATTTCACAATGATTTCTTAAATACGACACTAAAAGCACTGGGAATAAAAGAAAAGTAGATAAATTGGATGTCACTAAAAGTAAACACTTTTGTGCAGCAAAGGGCACCATCAAAAGAATGAAAAAAACCTCACAGAATGGGAAAAATTATCTCCAAGTCCAATATCTGATAAAGAATTAATATTCAAAAAATATAAAAGCTCTTACAACTCAACAACAAAAAAATAAACAACCCATCCGAAAATGGGCAAGGGATTTGAATAGACGTGTTCTAAGATGGTAGACACATAAGAAGAAGCTCAGCATCATTAATCATTCAGGAAATACAAATCCAAACCACGGTGACTTATAACTTCACACCCACCAGGATGGCTATTATTTTAAATAACAGAAAATAACACCTGTTGATGAGGATGTGGAGAGATCAGTCTTCATGCACTACTGGTGGGAACGCAAAATGGTCCATCTGCTATGGGAGACAGTTCAGCAGTTTCTCAAAAGGTTAAACAATTTAAAAAAGGGGGTTGTTAAACAATTCTACTCCTAGGCATGTATACAGAAGAACTGAAAGCAGGGACTTCAACGATATTTGTAGACCAAGGTTCATAGGAGCATTATTCACCATAGCCAAAGGTGGAAACAACCCAAGTGTCCATCAACAGGTGAATAGATAAGCACAATGTGGCACATACCTACAATGGAATATTACTCAGCCATATGAAGGAATGAAGTTGTGATATATGCTCCAACGTGGAGGATCCTTGAACATATTCTGCTAAGTGAAAGAAGCCAGACACAAGAAGACAAAGACCACATAATTCCATTTAGATGAGAGATCTAGAGTAGTCAAATGCGTAGACACAGAAAGTAGAGTAGACGTTATCAGGGTTTGGGACAATGGAGGAATGGGAAGTTGTTACTTAAAGGGCACAGAGTTGGGGCGCCTGGGTGCCTGAGTTGGTTAAGCGACTGCCTTTGGCTCAGGTCATGATCCTGGAGTCCAGGGATCAAGTCCCGCATTGGGTTCCCTGCTCAGCAGGGAATCTGCTTCTCCCTCTGACCCTCCCCCTTCTCATGCTCTCTATCTCTATCTCATTCTCTCTCTCAAATAAATAAATAAAATCTTAAAAAAAAAAAGGGCGCAGAGTTTCTGTTTGAGATGATGAAAAATTCTGGAAATAAATAATAATACTGGTTGCACAACATTGTGAATACCTAATACTTCAGTGCGTAAGTCACTGATTTGTACACCATTTAGTTATGCATATTTTACCACAAGTTTTGAAATGAAAAAAGTTGATTAGTTAAAGCAAAAGCAATAGTAATATATTGTGAGATCTATGGCATATAGAGAAGTAAAAAGTATGAAAACAAGAGCAAAAATGAAAATAGAAGAAAACAGAAGTGTATGTTTGTACAGTTTCTCTGCTGTGTGAAGCAGTGTAATATAGGTTGAGGGTAAATTGTAGTAAATTAAAGATATATATTGGAAATCCTTGAGCTCCCACATCAAACAATAAAATGAAGAGATGGTTCATCAGCCAATATCAGAGAGAAAATCGATCATATGAAAACTGCTTAATCAAAAAAAAAAAAAAGAAGAAAAGGAAAGGAAGAAAACTGAAACAAAGAGCAGATAGGACAAATAAAGGGAACATAACAGAACTGTAGAGGTAAATCCAACAACATGAATAAGTAAATTAAATGTAAATGGACTGATCACCCCGATTAAAGAGATCACCAGATTGAAAGAAAAATGAAGACCCAGCTACATACTACCTGCAAGAAACTCATTTTATTTTATTTTTAAGTAGGCTCCATGCCCAGCATGAAACCCAATGTGAAGACTGAACTCAGGATCCTGAAATCAAGAGTTGGACGTTCAACCAACTGAGCCATCCAGGCACCCCAAAAAACTCATTTTAGGGACGGCTGGGTGGCTCAGTCGGTTAAGCATCTGCCTTCAGCTCAGGTCATGATCCCAGGATCCTGGGATCAAGTCCCACATTGGGTTCCCTTCTCAGTGGGGAGCCTGCTTCTCCCTCTGCCTGCCGCTCCCCCTGGTTATGCTCTCTCACTTTCTCTCTCTCTCTCGCTCTCTAACAAATAAATAAATAAATAAAATCTAGAAAAGAAAAAGAAAAGAAACTCATTTTAAATATAAAGCCCAGATAGGTTAAAAGGTAAACAATGAAAACACAAACTACACATATATTAGGATTGTTAAAATTTAAAAACTGACAAAACTAAGTGTAGACAAAGATACAGAACAACTGGAACTTTTGCATGTTGCCAGTGAGAATGTAAAATAGTACAATCACTTTGAAAAACAGCTTAGCAGTTTCTTTTAAAGTTAAGTATATACTTAGCATCAATCCTACTCTAGGTATTTAACCAAGTGAATTGAACACTTCTGTCCACCTGTACACAAATGTGGATAGCACTTTATTCATAATCACCCAAAACCGGAAAAGACCCAGATGTCCTTCAACAGATGTTGGTAAACAAACTATAGTATATTCACACAATAGGACATTACTCATCAATAAAATGGGACAGCCTATTGGTTCATGCAACAATATGGATGAATCTCAAATCTACTTTAATGGGTAAAAGAAAGAAACCAAACCTAAAAGGCTACACACTCTATTATTCCATTTACATGACATACTAGGGAAGAGAAACTATAAAGCCAGAAAGCAGATCTGTAATTCTCAAGGGTTAGGGGTTAGAGAAGAGTCTGATTACAGAGGGGCAGCAGGAGGGAATCTGGGGGGAGGGATCAAGGAACTGTCCAGTGTAATAATGTGGGATATATGATTCCAGGCATGTCAGAACCCATAGAACTGTACATCTCAAGGAGTGAATTTTACTATATGCAAATATTTTTTTAAATCAACCAGGATGGGGGCACCTGGGTGGTTTAGTTGGTTAAGCATCTGACTCTTGATCTCAGCATCGTGAGCTCGAGCCCCATGTAGAAATGGAGCCTACTTAAAAAATCAACCAGGATATCGGGGATGTTCAAGATGTCATGCAGAGGGCGCCTGGGTGGCTCAGTTGGTTAAGCGACTGCCTTCGGCTCGGGTCATGATCCTGGAGTCCCTGGATCGAGTCCCGCATCGGGCTCCCTGCTCAGCAGGGAGTCTGCTCCTCCCTCTGACCCTCCCCCCTCTCATGTGCTCTCTCTCATTCTCTCTCTTAAATAAATAAATAAAATCTTTAAAAAAAAAAGAAAAAAGAAAAAAAAAAAAAAAAAAAAAAGATGTCATGCAGACTGTGACAAATGAATCTGACTGTATTACAAATATACGACCTATACAAATATTACAAATATACGACGTAACCACACTCTAGGGAGTGGGAAAGAACGGGGTTGACCTAAGTGTTTTGCCTGGATAAAAATAAAAAGCACTGTACACAAATTCTGTACTTGTATTTGGTAAATTTGTTTTTCACAAAGGTATGAGCTAACAATCCTGAAAATACATTGCATGCATAGTAGGGTGGAACAAATAAGCAAATATATTGTAGATAATAAAATCTAAATAAAGATACTGTAGTTAATGAAAGCGAGAGAAGTTACAAATAAGTAAAGAAAAAAATGCCAGAATGAATACATAGTGCTCCACAGACCTGGAGTCACAGGTATTAGGATAAAATCATGTTTTCCTTGAAGAGATAGACATACAGAGATAGGAACAAAGGTAGGTATGTAGATAGGTAGATACATACATACGTGTACATATGCACATACATGGGTGAGTATATGTTTATACATTTTCTAGCTCTGTCCAATGAGAGGGCCAAGTGTCATCCTGTATTGGATCCTGGAACAGAAAAAGAACATCAGTGGAATCTGAATAAAGACTGTAGTTTAGTGATTGTATTGTATAAATGTTAATTTCTTATTATCAATAATTGCACCACGGTTATATGTTAAAATTAGAGGAACTCTCTGCACTACCTTTGCAATTATCCGGTATGCCTAAAATTATTTTTTTAATATAAAGTTAAAAAGAGACATAGTTAAATCAAGAAAATACAAAGGTAGGGCACCTGGGTGGCTCAGTCGGTTAAGCGTCTGCCTTCAGCTCAGTCATGATCCCAGGGTCCTGGGATCGAGCCCCACATCCGGCTCCCTGCTCAGCGGGAAGTCTGCTTCTCCCTCTCCCTCTGTCCCTTCCCCCTGCTTGTGCTCTCTCTCGCTCTCTCAAATAAATAAAATCTTAAATAAAAAAAAGAAAGAAAATGTAAAGGCAAGGCACTAAAGGAGAGAAAATATTTCTAAAATATATATCTTATAAAGAACTCGCACCTAGGGTGTACAAAGAATTCTCACCACTTAATAGAAAACAACCTGATTTTCAAAGAATGGTTAGGATTTGAACAGTCATGTGAATGACAAGCAAGCATCTTTAAAGATGTTCAACAACATTAGCCGTTATAGAAATGCACATTTCACCAAGGGCTCCACTACACACCCACTAGAATAACAAGTAAGGAAACTGACAGTATGAGTTTGGGCAAGGATATGGAGCACCTGGGGCTCCCAGACATCGCAGGCAGGAATGTAAAATGGTACAGCCTCTCTAGAAAAGAATTTGGCAGTTGCATATAAAGTTAAACATACACTTATATGACCCAATAATCTTACTTCTATTATCTATCCAAGAGAAACAAAAACATATGTTCACACAAAGACTTGAACCCAAATGTTCATAAGTTCATAGGGATGGAATGTGGGGAGTGATAAAAGGGAACATTTGCATCAACTCCAATATCCTAGTATACGAAAATGGGGGGGGGGCACTACTTATACAATCAAAACTAAATTTAGAAGGTCACAGTAGCTAGTGTTTAGGGTTTTTTTTCTGTCACTTAGTGGGTCTGTCTGGCCCACAAGCAGGTGGGCTCCTTGAGGGCAGGGGCGGACGCGGTCTTCTTGGAGAGCCCCTCTGACCCACACCACAGCACAAGGCCCAGAGACAGCCACAGAGGCTTCTCCATCGCTCCCGTCTGGTGCCCTCTGGTGGTGATGCTGAGCAACCATGGCCTCTTCTGTTCCAGGCTGGAAAGTCTCAGGGTGGCTCTGGACATGTCCATAGCTGAGGCTGGGGTCTTGTCGCTGGTGGATGGGCCTCAGGGACCAGCTATTTTTGGATAGTTGGCCCTGATCTCCTTTCTGGGGTGGGCTAGGGGCGGACGGTATCAGAGCAAGGCCAGAGCAAGCCCTATTCCTGTTTGAGTTTTAGCCCCTTTCCCTGTTCCCTGACTCTGTCCTTCCCTCAGGGACAGAAACAATCGAGCACAGGAGCTGGGGTCCTGGGGCCTCAGAGTGGATCCCTATAGACAGAAGACCCCATCCTCAGCCCTCTGAGAAGGAACTTCACCTAACTGGAGCTCTGCAGGGACTCTGGCTGCCTGGGGCCATCAGCTGCTCTCACACAGGCCTTTGACCCAGCTCTGCATGGGGCCGGGGTCAGAGCTCAGCCTGTGATCTGTTTGGGGCCTGGGTTAGACCAAGTGTGAGGCTCAGATCGGGGGTCAAGGTCAGAGTGGAGTTTGGGGGATGGGCCAGGGTTCAATCTCTAGTCATGTCAGGAAGAAAACCAGGGTTGAGAATTCTTGGGGGACCACTAACAATGATGCTTAGATTCTTTGGGCTCTGAATAGTAGATCAGTTTCTGTTATAAGGCTTTTAGGTCAGTCTCACAATCCCAAAGTGATTTTTCTGCTGAACAGAAATTATGGCCCCACAGGAGCACCTACTAAATGGGGGGCAGGGTGGAGTGGGGCAGGGCAAGGTGTGGACTGGCAGGGGTGCGGGAGGAGCTCTGGCCTTCAGCCAGGCATCATGAGAACAATGTGACACTTTGTTTTCCTCCAACCAAAGAAGGTGCTTTGATTTGTGCATGGACAACTCATTTCTTTGTAAACTTTAAACTTCACCACAGACTTTGCCCTCCTTCTCCTCAGACAGGCTCTCTCTAGCCAGGCTTGACGAGAGGAGCTGCCTGGTAGGGATATAGACCCAGCTGTCCCTGGCACGCACCCAGCATGGATCATTGTCCTTGTTTTGCAGAATGGGGAACTGAGGTGCCTGAGGTTGCCTGGGAAGATGTTCTCTGAGCTGGGACTGGGATTTAGGTCTCCCGGTTTCCAGCCCCAGGTGCTGTCCGTGCCCCGAGTTGCATACTATAACTCACCATAAGATTCTGATTCAAATTTTTGGTGGCTTATTTGGGGGTTGAAGAGGTCATGGTGCACATGAAGGTGCTGGGAGCAGGGCCCCTTATCTCTGTGAGAGCATCCTGGGGAAGGGTGTCCATCCAGCGCTCTCCCCGGTGACGGAGCGCGCGCACACACACACACACACACACACACACTACCGGGCCTTGCACCCACTCCCTGGACTTCCTGGACCAGGCAAAGCACCACCTCCAGGCAGAGGAAGGATCTCCCCCCAGGTGGGGATACTGAGGCCCAAAGAGGGTAGGAGACCTACCCAGGGAGGCACAGCCACTCAGAAGCAAACCGGGGTGCTCCCTGGCCGGCCACTCCCTCCTCCCAGAGCAACGGGAGAAGGGGCAGAGCGTGTGAACTGCAGTTCTGGAGCTGGTGGGGACAAAGCCGGGATGCCAGGGCTGGGAGCTGAGGAGGGGTAAGGGATGGGGGTTGGAGGCTGGCGCTTGGGCTCCGAGCCGCACAGAGGTCGGCCTGGCTGCAGTGCGGCTGGCAGTCAGGAGGAGGCGAGGGTGGCTGGGAGAACCGATGGTGGCAAGTTCCCCACAGTTGATGAACTCCTGCCACATGCAGCAGCAGGGACGAGCCTCAGAAGCTAAGACAAGGGAACACCCCAGAAAATTCTCTACGATATGCTACCTACCATTGTACTAAAGCTCAAAAAGAGAAGCTTTAAATAATAGATTAATAAGGCGTATATGCCATTCTAGTTCTTGGGGTGAGTGATGGGCTCATCGGTGTCTATTATATTATGAAATTTTATAATTTACCTCTATAATAGTTACTATTTCCCTAGAGCTTACTATGTGCAGACCCTTTAATAAAGCATATCACGTACGTGAGCTCAGCTAACGCTCACAACAGCTCTATGGGGTGTGTCTCCTTTTCACAGTGAGGAAATAGGCCCCAGTGATTTGTTGGAGATACGAGACCCGGGATTCTAACCCAGACCGTTGGATTTCAAAGCCCAGGGTCTAAACTACTCCACCAAGCTGCATATATTATTGTGTAACTATGTTATTTTTTCTGTAATTAAAAGTTTAAAGTGTCCCGGGAGAGGTAGGAAGGGAGGCTGCCGCTGGGTTCCGGGTGACCTGGTGTGCAAATGAATGTGACCTGCTCGCAGCAGGGCCCAGCCTGGAAGACACACAGAGGAAGCCGCTCTGGTCCCCTGCTCGTCGGGCCTCCTTCAGAGTTGCTGAGCCGTGGGCTGGTACGGGGGTGCTGATGCTCAGCTAGGATCTGAGTGGGCCTGCTCCTGTGGGAAGAGAGGGTGGGGAAGGCAAGGAGGGCCCAGATGTCCCCCAAGACCTTCTACTGGCCTCTCTGCAACTCGATCCTCACCCTCCCCACCCCAACCAGCTTGGCCCCACCCAGACCCCTTATTTATAAACCATATGTCCCTGCGTCCCTGCCTGCCCCTGTTTGTCCAAGGCTTCAGCTGCTTCCCCTGATAACCCGAGGACCAGAGGTCCTGGGGAACTGGGAGGAGCCCAGGGCAAGCAGAGTTCAGAGATGCTCAGCTGGGCCCCTCCCTCTGTTCAGGAAATTTCAGGGGCCCCCATGGACGTTTCAGGGCTTGATGTCTATAACTTGTTCAAAAATTGGTAGCTGTCCCCCATTTAAAAATTTAATTTCCATTGTTGCCCCCCAGGAACAATTCCAGACTGCTTGGCCAAACCCCTCAACATCACTGAGGACATTTAAGCCCAGAATGGGGAGGTCACTTGCCCGCACTCACACAGCAAGGCAGTTTGAAGTTCCCTCTACTTCACCACCCTGCCTTTCCACCCAGACAGTACGGAGAAAGGGAAAGAACTTGGGCCTGGAGCATGGCTCTGATTCCTGGCTCTGCCCTTTCTAGCTGTGCAACTTTGAACGGACTGCCTAACCTCTCTGATTTAGTTTCTTCATCCATAAAATGTAAGCGTTGTCTGTTTTGTTCAATAGTCGGTACCCAGAATAGTGCTTTGCACCTGGTAGGAACACAGGAAATATTTCTCAGGTGAATGAACAAGTGAACCCCTACCTCTCCGCTCATTTATGAGTATCAAACAAAGCAGTATATGTAAAGTCCCCATACAGTGCCAAACACACAGCAGGACATTACAAATGGGGTTCCCTTTGCCTCTTCACTGATCACTCTGAGGGCTCCAGCCTCCCTTCTGACTCCAGCCCAGGATCCCAATCTCCAAAGCCCAGATCCATCCTGAAATTCTCTGGCACCGAGAGCCCCAGGCTGAGGAGTCTGCTCAGCACCCAAGGCCAGCCTCCTCTCCAGCAGACCCTCCAGCCCATTCTCCCCAATCCTCTGCCCGCCCTGTGGTCCCTCTGCTTGCTGCCTGGGGGAACAGTGCCCCTGGCTGCCCCCTTGGGGTCCGTCCTGCAAGGTCTCATTCCCTGGCTACCCCATTCCACTCCTCTCCTTTGTTCAGGGAATGTTTTCCTCCCCGCCGTAAGCAGTGGAGGTACAGAGGTGGGCAAGCTGAGGGGGCTGGGATAGAGCAGGGAGCCTGCCAGCCATGCCTTAGGCACCTACTCTGCTCAGGTCAACTCTGGGGGCTGTACAGGCCTTCGCAGAGATGGGTTAGGACTGCCCCACAGGGACAGGAAAAGGCCAAAATAAGAAATGGCCCCAGTAAAAGGCAACCAGAGATGAGGGCCAGAGCAGGCTCGGAGTAGCAGAAGAGCTCTAGCCCCAGCTAAGAAGGCACCCCCAGGGGACTTAGGGAAGGCTCCCTCTCTCTGGCCTCAGTTTTCCCAGCTCTTTAATGGGGATGCCTATAGTATAGTATAGTATAATGTAGGTGTGGGGGATTGGGTCAATTCCCTATCACCCCTGGCCATTCTCTGGCTTCCTAACACCATCACACCTGGTGTTTCCACCTGGATAAGCCCCAGGGTGTGTGGAATGAGGGCCAGGCCTGTGAGAGCTGCCACAGGCCTCCCCCTTCCTCCAGGTAGGGGGCTGGGACTGCATCTTGGCAAGTGTAAGCAGGGCATGGACGGCTGGGAATGGTGGCCTCAGTGAGCTCCTGCAGTGACCCCCCATCGAGGGCCGTCCTCCCCGTGCTGTGCTATGGGAACGCGTGGAGGGAGGGGACCCCGGAGTCCCATGGCACCACAGGGACACAGGCAAATGGGGAGCAGGTGCAGGAGGTTGCCCACATTCAGCACCTCCCAGAAGCAGACAGACCCAATCCTGGCCAGCCGCAGGGGATGAGTCTCCCCAAGCATCCTGGAGCTTCCGAGGACAGGTGCAAGGCCTCTGTCCCTAGGGGTGTCCAGTAGAGTTAAGCAAGCACATTAGGGCAAGGTAGCCGAGATAAGAGCTGGGGTATGAATACAACCCCAAAGCCAACACATGGGGAGAGGTTTCCAGGTGCAAGGCTTTAAAAGTTTTTGAGCAAAAGCCTAGACCTGGGAGGGCTTTTCAGGACTCTCAAATGCAATCCCCATGGTATGGGTGGGGAAACTGAGGCACAGTGGGAAGGGCACTCATCTGAGGTGCTGCTGCCCTGCCCCAGTGTGCCCAAGCCCACCCTGACGGCCCTTGATTGGCCTGTTTCTAGAGGCTCTGGATGAGATTTGTCTCAGCTTGGGCTCACCCCCAGCCCATGCGACCTTGGCCCACAGCTCCAGGAGCTTGGCCTGGCAACAAGCACCAGCTGGTTCCAGCACAATGGAAGGCCAGTCAATAATTTATGGAGGCTCCTTTCCTGGAGGCCTTCTCTGGCTATACCCAGGCATTTGCCCCTGGCTCCCATACAAGCTCCCCAGGGAGGCAGGACAAGGCAGGTGGGGATTAATCAGTGATGGGCCAGAGGAAGAGTCACTCTGGGAAGGAAGGTCCTCCCCAGCCATCACCCAGACAGTACGCAGCCCACCCCCAGTCCCCACTCCTCTCCCTCCCTTGCTCTTTTTGTGACTCTCAACCGTTGTGACCTTTCTGTCTCTCTTGGTAACTGGCCATCTCCATCTCTCCCCTCCCCACACCCCCACCATGTACACAGGCATGCACACACTCTTGCCTGCCTCTTCTTCCTCCCCACGACCGCAGCACCCTGGCTCTGAACTCAGAACTTCTCTCTCCTCCTTCGTCCCTCACACCTGCCCTCTGGAGAGGTTTTGATAAACTAAGCCATCAGGAGGATTTAAATAGGAGAATTTGAAAGCTGCGGGGCCCTCAGAAATAATGCCCGGGCTAACAGTTACCATGTGTTCTATAGAAAACCAGTCCCCCAAGACAATAATACCAATTACTTCCAAAAGAGAGCTCTGTGAACAAATGAGTTTGGTGAACACTGGCTTAGATAAGTGAATTTTTAATTGCAGGACTTGTCAGAGCCTCTACTATAATTACTCTGATGAGTTTCCCAGAAGGTGCTATGGTTTCCAAACTTAACCTCATCACCTGTGAAAACCAGTCAACAACTCCAAGAGCTGGGGTTCTCTGTGAGGACCACAGGAAGCAGGTGACTCACCTGAGCTCAGGTGACCTACCTAAGCCATTCACTCAAGGCCTTGGCCAGGGACGTGGGTGGCTCCAGCTGCTGAAATCCCCGTGGCCGCTAAATTCTATTTCAAGTCTAACTCTCTAGGATTTTTCATTTTCCATTTCCAGAACATCTCAAGGGCAGCCTGAGGTGACTTAGGGAGAAGGAAGGAAATGGACCGGGAGCTGGGAGCCTTCGGAATTTTCTAGAACTAAAGCTTCGGACCCCCACGGAGGCATTCCGAGGCTTGGAGTCTCGAGGCCCCACATTCCTGGAGGCAGATGCAGCACCTCCTCCCAGCCCGGGAGGTCACTGCCAGCAGCGGAAATTCTTGGAGTTCGTCTCGGATGGAAGGTGCTACTGGCCCATCCGTCACGATCCAGGCGCATCGGTGACTCCCGGAACTTCACGAACAGCTGAACAGAGCCGTTCTCTCCCTAGAGCCCAGGAATCTTCTCGAGGGGTGTGGAGCAGAGGCACCTCCTCAGGTCTGCAAGAAGCCACCAGGAGAGAGGAGGAAAGGAAGGTAGGAAACAAAAAGATCCAGGTATCAGCGGACCAGGAAACGCCTGCCTGTTCATGTCTTTGCTGAGACCGAGAAGTGAGGGCGAACGCACCAAGCCCAGCAGGAAGCCACGAGTGCTTATCCCAGGTGGCCAGCTGAGACTAAGGAGCCGAGCGATGCCGTGTGACATATGACCGCGGGAGAAGCTGCCTCCCAAGGCAGCCGGGGCCAGTGACCTGAGCCCGCGAGCCACGAACCCAGCTCCACCCGCCCCGCACCTTCTTCAGCATGGACCTCCCCTCCCAGTGCCTGGCTTCCGCAGGAATGCCCAGCTGGGAGAGACCAATACGGGAAAATAGAGGGGGCTAGTGTTTTTATCAAATGTCTCAGTTATTATGCATTTCTCACTGAGAAAAACATTCTCACTGAACAAAAACAAAAAAACCCCACCACAGTACCTCCTTGCGTCGTCTATCCAAGCAACCTCCCTGATTTGGGGAGGGAGAGGAAGGGGGCCTGGCCTCCACCACCCTCCCGGCAGGCCGTTCGGCAGCCACTGCCCGGAATCCAGCAGGTGCCCGGGCCACTCTGCTGACCTGCACAAACTGCCCTCATATTGTTCAAACACTCAAGCTCCATTTAAGGGAGGTTTCCTTGGAGTTCAAACAAGGAACAAAAAGTTGTGAGTTGTAGCCTGCACAATCCAGAAGACCCTGCAGCAAGTTCCTCAGGCAACTCAGACCTTACTGATTCCTACTTTATGGGCTTTGTCTCACCATCCCCCCCACACGCACACGCACACCAAAGTGATACTCAAAATTGTTAACACCTTGCCTGACACCATCCTCCTCAGCTGGCACTTTAATCTTAGGTGATTAAAATTAAGTTTCTTGGTATTATAGGTTTAGTGTGTTGGGGTTTTCTGTTTGAGTTTCTTAAAGACATAAGTCACTTATAACTATTTATATTGTATTATATGAAAAACATAAGGTAAGTTTAAAAATAAAGCTTGTGTTAAATGAGGTACCAGGGACATATTGGCCATTTTTAGAATGTTCAAGATTGCTATGAATGGTAGAGCTCCCATCCTTGAGAACTTTTGCATCTTTTTGAATTCTTTGGGTTTGTTTTTGGGGAAGTTGGACTTATTTATAGAATTCTTTGAGAGTCTCTCTCTCTCCCCTCCCTTCCTCCCTCCATCCCTTTTATTTTTTTCCCCAAAGACAAAACTTTTCGCCTTCCAAATTATAGATCTATTTGCTTACTCAGTAACTTATAGAAAAATGCATGCCGGTTCCCCCTTCATGAACACAAGCCAGGCCAGACTTTTCGAGCTCATATTCTGCATGGGGGCAGGCTGGCTCTAGGCAAACCAAGTACAGCAGCTGGCCATGACATCTCTTAGCAACAACATGACTGTGGGCAGAAGACATTCCTCCAGCGCTTGGCTACGTTGTGAGATGGATCGTGGGCTAGGCTGCAAGGCCTGGCGGAGTGCTGTATACTTACACAAAGCCGAGCCGTGCCTCTCCCGTGAGTGAGAATTGCTGCGAAGGTTCTCGGGGCAGATCAGAGGACGACTCCAAATATAGTAGCATTACAGGACTGAGTTCTCTCTCTCTCACACACACACACACATACACACACACACACAGATACACTTTCTAACTTAGACCTTGGACCTATAGGTGTAAGAATTGCAAGGTTTCTCTCCCAA
Organism: Mirounga angustirostris; assembly: GCF_029215605.1. Lineage (NCBI taxonomy): Eukaryota > Metazoa > Chordata > Mammalia > Carnivora > Phocidae > Mirounga > Mirounga angustirostris. The sequence goes on from NW_026991720.1 coordinate 45,162,924, forward strand.
CTGGAGGTAATATGCAAAGTAGATGACAGCCACGTGTGGCAATCCTCCAGCACTCCCCCGGGTCTTCAGTGCAGAATAAGATCCTTGAGGCCTTCTGCTGATGACAGACTTAACCTTTTAAGTGCTGGGTAATGGAGAGGTCCACGGGAGACTAGAGACAAGAGAAGGACCAGAGTAGTCAAGGAGGCCAGCCGTGGGGAGGGGCACTTGAGGAGCTCAGAACAGATGAAAGTATTTTCATATTTAAGAAGTGCCGGGGCGCTACTGACCCCTACGGCTGAAGATCAGTTGTGTCCTCACCTCGTTCCCCATCAATACACTGGAAAGAACAGAAAAATGAGCAGAATCCTATATGCAGAGAATGTGATTTTAGTGGAATGAAGTAGAGTCACCTGAGCAGAACGAGCTCATTAGCATTTCTGGGGACAGTTCACCAGTGGCTCTCTGAACACTGGAACCCAAGGTGTTGATGGGAGCAAACTGTCACTTGAGGGCTGGGGATGATGGCCCCGCAGGCAAAAGCCTCACCTGCATCATCTCCAGCCTTTCCTACCTCCAGAATTGCCTGCTTTTCAGCACTGAGGGAAGGACGGTAAACATCACTGCCTGTGGGTCCCCTAAGAATCGCCCCACCCTGGCCACCAGCTCACAGCAAATTCCATTCATCGTCTTCATTGTATTCTAAACCTAAAGAAAACAAGGTGTCATGCCCAGCAGCTCGTCCATAAAACATTAATCACTATCCCCCCCCTCCTTGAGAGGCTCCTGACTGGTGAAGGTGTGACCTCCAGGAAGGATGGAAAAATCCTAATGGGTCAGCACATGGCTGGGCCACATCAAGGACAGGGGCCCCTGTTCCTCCAGTGCTTTTCCAGACCAGCTCCTGGCTTTGGTTTGCAGGATGCTGAGGACCAGCCTGGGAACCCTCAAAGAGAGAGAACCCTCCCTGCATCTACCAATTCCCCAAAAGGCACCGTGGTCCTTGGGGCCCAGTGGCAAATGGCTGCCTTGAGACATCCACACGCTTTCATTTGGGCCCTCTTTGAGCCCATGTGAGCTTTTGAGATGGATACTGACACTGGGATCAAAGCCAGAGTTACGGGCCACCAGCCCCATTGAGGCTTCGTGGCACGTATGTCCAACCACTTGCTACTGACCCCAACCCAGGGTAGCATCAAAGATCAGTTCTTCTCCCTTGGGCTGCTCAGCACCCCTCCGGGGTCTGGGAATAGGAATCCCTTTGATCCTGGAGGAGAAAGGGAACTAACAATAGGGAACTGTGGGTCTACAAGGATCCCAGATTCCTAGATATTTAGAAACCCAGAACAGATTGACCCAGTCATATATATATATATATATATGGTATAAAGGCAACCTCAGGTTGATCTGAGCATTCATCACAGACCTCTGGAAGACTTTCCCTCCAAAGGGCTTTGGAAAATCATGCAATCCGGGCCAGGGATCCTTGGTCTCAGAATCAGTGGGGCAATTGTGGAACCACAATGTTTTGCTCTTGTGAGTCTAATGAAGGGACAAATATTCTAGGATTCAATGGCTACTAGATTAGATCCTGTGTCCTCCTGGGCCGAGTGCAGAGGGCACAGTCTTCCGGGTCCGCTGAGCCACCTCCAAGTCTCCATTGGACCATGGGGGAGACCCAGCAGGCACCCAGCTGAAGGGGTGTGATAGATGCTCCCCACCAGAGCACTTCATGTGTGTAGTCATCTGAATGCTCTGCAGCCAGGGGACAAAGCCTGAGTCATGGAATCTTCCAGGAAATTTACTCTCTCTGTTAAAGTTTGATGAAAAAAACAGAAGGGCTCTGGTGGCTCTACCAGCCTTGCTCCAGTTCCAGTATTTCCCCCCAAAACCTCTTCTCTGTGCTGGGCTGGACAAAACACGAGCAGAGCAGAGTGGGGCTGACCCTTGGGAGTAGGGGTGCCTGAAGCACTGAAGCCATAGACCAGAAGATGAGAGGATGTCTGGGTAAGCCTCACCCTGAAATTTTTGTCCCCAGGCCTGAAAGGGCATCTGAGGCTCCTTCATCGTGCATCATTTTCCCTCAGGGTGCAGCATTGCCCTTCCCCTTCCCATATACTCTGGTGGGAGGGGGCAACCTCGGGCTAGGCAGGTTTATCAGACATTTTCCTCCAGAGAGAGGGGCAGTCAGGCCTAGAGAGCTCCGGGGAGGCTGGGGTGGGGCCAATGCCAGGGGAGCTGCCCTGGGTCCGGTGGTGCCCATGTGTCTGAAGCAGACACCAAGTCCAGCTGGCCCCAGAATGGGATGCATTCCTCCTGGAGCTGGAGTCCCTTCAGCCTGCCATTCTCCTTCTTGTTCCTGCCTCTCAACACCCCACAGGCAGAGGAGGACAGGCTGCCTGGCTGGCCCAGAGCTAAACTTCGTGGAGGTCATGACAAAACAGGCTAGCACCACATCATGGGAGGAAGCCAATCCTTGAAGCCAGGCAGAGCAGGTTCAAATCCCAGTTCTGCCACCAGCCTGCTGTGTGGCCTTGGGCCAGTCATTTTGTCTTCAGGGGCCTCAGTGTCCTCTGTAAATGGGGACAGTCATCTCTCCCTTCCAAGGGTGTTGTAAAGATTAGAAGGACTGTATGTGACAACCCGGGGAAGTTTCTCACACAAAGTAAGTGCTCAAGAAATAGCAGTTCCCTGATCTGACCTCTTCTTTCAGTCCTGCCTCTTGGCACTAGGATTCTAGAAGTTATAACTAAATAGTCTGTAAGAAAGGCTCTGTCCTAGACGGCCAGAGGTGGCGAAGGAAGAGCTGGGATTGGGGTCAGGGTGGCCAGGGCTCACAGTGGGGACTGAGAGGGCTTCACAGCTTAGGATGGGTCAAGATAAGGTGATAAGCCAAGAAGGGCTGTGAGAGATAGCCTTGGCACACCCTCACAGGCGGGCCTGGGTGGCAGTGGGCTGGCCCGTATACTCTCCCCATAGCGTAGCCATCACTCTCCACTCACACCAGCCTGTCCTCAGCCTGGGAGGTTTGCATGGGCTGACACAGCACAGCTGCCCCTCACAGGGCCCCAGTGGGCACTGGAAGAAGAAAGCCTGTTCCAACAGCACTGACTCAGCCTTCACTGGGGTGACCTAGCCCCTGGCCCTGCCCTAGGTGCCCTTGCATTACTATCAGCCAGGCCTCCACCAGAGGGAGGCAGGACCCATGTGTCTCCCAGGAGCAATGATGGGACGCCAGGACCTTCCCAGACACCCCTCCCTGACCAGCCCACACCTGGGATGATAGCTGCACCCGTGGCCTGATGAGATTTCTAGAAGGTTGGTGGTTCTCAGAGCCTCCCAGATTCTAGGCCTCTGTGGAAGGTACAAGCCTGCTCACTGGACACTCAGTTTCCTAATATCGTTGTCTCCCCTTTGAGAAACCAGCCCTAAGTGTGTGTGTGGTGGGCAGGGAGGGGGCTGTCTGGGGCCTGTGTCCAACTCTCAGCCTGACACAGACTTGTCCCATAAGTTTGCGTGTCCATCTCCCTTTCTGTCAAATAAGGACAACCACACCTGCTGTGCCCCCAACTCTGAGAGAGACCCTGAGTGGGAAGGGGTTTTGTGAGTTCAGGAGGGCTGGACAGAACCCTGTTCAGCCCACACCAGCCTCCAGACTACATGAGGACAGATGGAAGAGCATCTGTCAGATGGGTGCAGACAGAGTGGTCTTTTCATGGCTCTCTGTCACCCTCGGGGCAGAGGCCAGCCCACTCTGACCTCTCTTCCCTTTGGCCCTGGGCAGACATGCTAGGAATCTGACTAAAGCCACAGACGCCTCCACAGGAAAATACACATCCTCACCAGGTGTGGTACCTACCTCCAGGAGAGGAGTGGCCGACAAGGCCTCAAGGGGCTAAGTTGCTCTTCCCCCCTTAGCTAGTCACCCTTCCCAGCCAGCTAAGCATCACCCGTGCCCAGCGCAACTGCACTCAGTTCTGATGCGTGAGCTCCTGGCAAAACCTTGGGTCCCACTACCTAACACAGATGTGGGTGGGGCCGGAAATGGGAGTGGAGGGACAGAGGGACGAACAGCCGAGCAGCCCCTGGTGCTCCCTGAGCCATGCTCTGAGGAGGGCAGAGGGGTTGATGGGGCTGTCACACTTCAGTCCTGCTTTCCCCTATGTCTTTCACACTCCATCACCAAAAATGGCCCCTACTGGGGGCAGGACCCTGTGTTACTCAGGTGGAGTTCTGGGGTGAGGCTGTGTCCGCCCACTGAGACCAGGGATCGTCAGGGCAGGAGGGCAGGCAATGGCTCCCCCTCAGACTGGGTCTGCAGTGTGGGCACCAATCTCCTCTTCGACCCCAAGATCCTTCATAGGAACACAGTAGCCAAAGAGGAAAAACTACAGGAAGCCTAGATGACCTTATAAGTCATTTTCCTTTATTTTCTTAACATATAGTGAACTTCCGATTCCAAAGAGACATCTATGCAGAGCAAACAGATTCAGGGTCTGGCGTGTAGCAGTCAGAACCAGGCAGGAAGTGGGTCTGCCCCCCTCTCCCCTCCAGCACGACCCTCACCCCTCCTGGCTTCTGACCGCCGCCCAGGCAGAAACCGAGCAGCTGAGAATAAGAGGGGTCAGTCTTATAGTCCAGGGAGTAGCCAGAGACATGGCCTTGGTTGCTAGGCCTGGCCAAGTCATTACGTAGCTGTGGGTCCTTGGACCTCAGTTTCCTTATCTGTTAAATGAGCTAGAAGTCCCTGCTAGGGAATGGAGAAGAGAGTGCGTAGATGTTATGATGAGTCGGTGACCATTTAGGGTTACCTGGTTGTCTTGCTGCTTCCATATAATCTGCAGATGGGAGTCACTTGGGTTTTGTCACCTTCATGCCTACAGGCATGCTGGGGGACCTGCTCTGGCCCTGATGGGATTGAATAGACTGTGGAGACAGCTGCCTCCAAAGCAGACTCTCTCCTCTGAAGTGTCCTTGGGCTGCACTGGTAGCTACATCATCAGGCCAAGGCTGACTGTCCCCTCCAGGCAAATGAGAAGGGAAGGCTGTGGCCTGGGGTCACACAGGGAGGCTGTGCAGGTCACCCAGCTGCCCCAAGTGCCTCCAACCAGGAGTTCAGCAATAGGGGAGGGAATCAGCTCCTCCTCCTCCCTCGGCATCAGCTGGGGGCTTAGAAACCCCCCTCAGGGTCCAGCAAGGGCCATGTGCCTCCGTGGGCTGATCCGCATCAGGGTCATCTGTCCTCCGGCGTGGGGCTTCTGATAACCAACTGCCCTTTAATAAACACACACCTGCATAAGTGTGGCCTGTGTCTACACTGGCAGAAGGAAGTGGAGAATCACATGACGATTAAGATGATGCAATGAGAGATGGGAAAGGCCAACTAAAACCCAGTGAAGGAGCATGGGTATTGCTCCTTCGCGCTCCATCTGGCACCATCCTGCGACAGCAGACCCTGTCCCTGCTGCATAGGGGTCGGCCCTGCTCCCCGGGAACAGGGACTTCTCGGGGCCTGGGCTGTCTGTTGGTCTCTGCTTTGAACCATGTATGCGTATGTCCATGTGTTCACACAGATACATACTACAGCTCTCCCCTCGGGAAAGAACCAGGGCAAGTGGAGGAAGTGCTGGTCCATACTACATCTTCTAGAACCCACGAAGTGTCTACCCTTACAGAATAGAGAGGCCCCGGGCCTGTGGAGCTCTCCCTGTCCCTGCCGCCCTGCAGATATGGACGATCACAAGGTCCTGCAGCAAGTCTGGGGGCGGAGGGGGGCTGGAGGCGAGCCAAACTGCGGGAACGAAGCCGGCCTACCGCTTGCCTCTGACCACGCACCTCCTGCCATCTCTTCCCCTCAGAGCACCCTTGGGGGCAGAGGGCAGGTTCCGGAAGAAGGAGGGCCACGCCCAAGGGCACAAAGCAGTAACAGTGGCGCCCCAGACCCCTGCAGCAGATGAGCTGTGCAGCAGCTCTGGGATGAGGGACTTCCTGGCACACCTTCCGTCACACTCTGGGGGGACAGCTTAGCAGGGCGGGTCCCTCTCTTTCACTTCCTCCGTAGCTTCAAGGGAGTGAGTGACTGGTCAGTCGTGGTCCCCAGGAAGCCCCGGGGCCAGGAAACAGAGACAGAGAAAGAAAGTGATAGAAACAGCCCCGAACCAGGCTTGACCACACGGTTCTGGAGGATCTTTGGGAAGTGACGGTGGCCAGCTTGTCAGAGTGTCTACAACATGATTTCACCCTCCCCTCCCTCCACCCGCCCCTGCCCCGCCCCCACGGGGGTGCCCGGGCCGGGGCCTCTCTATTTGGGCTTCATCTCCACCCTCGAGTTGATGTCGTCGCCGTCCAGGTCGTACTCCTCCACCTGGCCGCTGGTCCACACCTTCACGCGGTCAGTGAGGTCGCTGCTGCGCGGGGCCAGGATGAAGTCGTAGATGAGCACAGCCAGGGCTCCCCCGATGAACGGCCCCACCCAGAAAACCTAGGGACAGAGCAGGCGTGCTCAGAGGGTGGGACGCCTGCCCTGAAGACGGCCCCCCACCCCCCCATGGCATGGGCTCTCTCCCCACCGGCGCCTGGATTCAGAGGCAGGCGGGGTTGAACCCCAGTGTCCTGACTGCAGAGCCCCTGGACCTGGCCCAAGCCAGGATGCTGGTAGTGAGCCTCTCCCTGCCTCCGTGTGCCCCCGCTCGGGGTGCCTGGCGTGACTAGACCAGCCCTGCCCACCGTCCCCAGCTTCTGAAGGGCCACAGGAATGTCTAGCTTGATAAACGGTGGCCCAAAACAGACACGTCGACGGGAAGAACACCTACATCCGTCGAGTGCTGACTCTGAGATTGAGTGCTCAATCTCCAGGTGGTGAGGCCATCTGTCCTAGAGGCCACCGTGGGAGGTAAGTAAGTGCCACAACACCCCCACTTCACCGCTCAGGGGAGGCAGGCACCGGGAGGGTCAGCAGCCTGCCCATGTCACACTGAATGGGGAAGGGGCTGAGCCACGATCGGGCCTGGCTCTCCACCACGCTGCTGGGATGCTGTACGCCACCACCCCCATGTCAGGCCTCGGTTTCCCAATTTCCTCCCCCGTGTCTGTCTCCCAGAGCCTCCGTGATGAGAGAGGATGCTGCAGAGTGGAGTTGGAACCACCACTCGGCACCAGAACACCCCCGCCCCCTCCAGGGGATATCCCTGCGACCCCTTACCCAGTGGTCCTTGAAGTTATGCGTGATCACGGAGGAGCCGAAGGACCGGGCGGGGTTAATACCGCAGCCTGTGTAGTCGATCTGCAAGGGGAAGGGCAGGAGGCAGAAAGGGGAGAGCCAGAGAGACAGACAGAGGGAGAGGAGACACAGTGACACAGAGAAAACAGGGAGGTGACAATCAGACGCAGAAAGAGAGGGGCACACCGACCCAGAAAGATGGTCAGGAGGTCCCTGTGCTGCCCTCTCAGAGCAGGGCTCTGGCCCCAGCCCCCTGCCCATGACAGGTACCCCACCCGCCCCCACTCCCACCTGGGAGGGCCCCACACTCACCGCCAGCAGGTGTCCCAGGGCCACAGAGAGGCCGATGGCGAGAGGGCCCGAGCCCCCGAGGTCCCGGCGCCTCCTGTCGGTGGTGGCCAGCACACACAGCACCAGCTGCAGGGTGCCTATGATTTCGATGCCCAAGCCCTGACCAGAGTTCACACCAGGGGCCAGCTGTAGGGAAAAGGGACAGCAAGGTTCGTTGAGCAGGCGAGGTGGGGATGGTGTCCCAGGCCCCCCAGGCCCTGGCAACTCAGTGCCCTCAGAGCCCATCACATTAGCCCCCAGCTGGGCCCAGAGGGGGCCAGGCCCCACCCAAGCACACACCGCTGGGAGTGGACACAAGGCTTTGTCCCTTCCACACCTCTGAGGAGGTGCCAGCTCAGCCCCTGGTACCTGCCTCCACCCTGCAGCACTCTACCTAGAGGCCAGGGAAGCCTGCATCCCGCTCCAGCCAGCCAGAGCATCCTGGGGTATCAGAGTACCCAAGGCGAGGGGCAAGTCCCACATGTGGGAGGGCCCACCTGGACACTATTGCTTCACACCCCACAAGTCCAGAACATTCCACCCCATCCCCTGCTGCATCTAAAGCTCCCAGAGCTGGGGAGGGTCTTCCTCAGTTAGCTGGCCCAGCTCCCTTAGTCTCTCTCCTTGTGCCCATCTCCCTTATTGCCCCGCCCTCTGTCTCCTACCCCACCTCTGTCTGTCTCTCCCATTTCTTCTCTACCCTCCCTGTCTTCCCCTCCCTCTCCGTCTCGCTCCTGGACAAGCTCCCCTCCTTCTCCCTGGCCACATAGGCCCCGCCACTACCGTCTGGCTGTCACTTGCTCTTGGACCACTTTTAGAAACATGACTCATGGAAAAAGAAGGGGATGGGAGTTGCCATGAGGTCACCAGAGCCCTACCCCTGCAGCTGCACCAGGGAGACCCCTCCCCAGGGAGTCCCCAAACCTCCCCTTTGTGGGGGTCCCAGGGGCCAGGTGCACCCACACAGGGGAGCTGGGCCAGAGATGCCCGGATGTGGCCACATGGTCTGCCTTCCCCCAGGCAGAGTTGGTGTGTCCAAATAAGCCTGAACTTGAAGTCTCATCCTGGGAACGAAAGGAGAGGGGTTGGTCCTCCAAAGCCAGAGGGCATTTTATAAAACCCTAGGTGGGGGGCCCTCTTCCACCCCCCCAGAGTTTTCTCAGCCCCACCCTGAGGCCATCTTACAAGAACAATTCTCTTCCCGCCTTTGTCGGCAGTCCTGGGTCACAGGGAAAGTGACTCACATCCCCTCCTCTGGGCTGCAGCCCCAGCTCTAGGCTTTTCCTGGCAGACCCCAGCGCTGTAACCCCTCAGCCCAGCCAGCCCTCTGGGCAATGCCCGGTTTTCTTCCCATCCCAAGGTTGGGTAGTGGAGGCAGAAGGCCTGCGTTCAGGTCCTGACTCTCCTTCTTGCTGGTGCCATGGCCATGGCCTTTCCCTAGTCTGATCCTCAGTTTCCCCATCTGTAAAATAGCTTTTCCTGTCCACTTTCCAGAGTGGCTGGAGTTTCCAAGGCAATGGGGTAGGGAGGTCTTAGGGCATTTGGGAAGGGCTGCAGAGGCAGGAGGGACCTGGACAGTTGTGGCTTTGTTCTGGTTCTTTCTCACCTTATCCCCAGGACTGGGGGACAGGTGGAAGGGGAGGGACCCTGCATAGGATTGTGGAGACCCAAGTGAGGCCTGCCTGGAGCCAGAACGAGCTCCACGGAGGAGAGGCCTATGAGACTGGGCCAACTGTACAGATGCCTGTCCACACTCACACCTGCCCTCTTGACAGGCTTCAGGAAGCTCAAGCCTCCTCTTCCTGCTCTCTGCTCTCCAGGCTCAGCCTAATTGCTAGCTGGCGGGAGTCCTGAAACCAGGCCTGGCATGCTGATTAATGGAGCCATCGATCTAAGTGGTTCCTGCCTCCTAGCCTCCCACGTCCGCATCCTCTCACAGTTGTGGCCTGGGCAAGCTCATCTCCTCCCCCAGTTCTTAACCAGGTCTGAGTACCCCAGCCCCTGCTCTGCCCAAAAGCACAGGGTTTCATGCAAAGTGAGCAGAGCCAGGGGCCCTGTGCCATGCCCAGCCCTTTGAGTCCACGGGAAGCAGAGGGGGTGACCACCTGCCCTGGGAACTCTGTGTTATACCCCCTTCCTGACCACCCAGAGCCTTTAGCTCAGAACCACATGGGTTGACGAACTTCCTCTCCCAATAGCCATCACCACCACCACTAGGAAGCCTCCCCTGATTGCTTCAATGTCTACTGACCGCTTCTTCTTTGACCACCAACACACTTGTGTGACTTACATCTGACAAAACTTGATAATTCAGAACTGAAAGGGATAAAGGTCTGCTGAAAGTCAATGTCCAGAAGAAAGCAGGTAAAAATTCAAAATATGTTACTGTTCACAACGCATTAAATTTGAAACAATTGCTTAAATAGGGCTAATCTCAGTTGTGGTCACTTGGTATTGGGAAAAAAAAAATGTTTGCACATCCCTAGGGAGTTTTGCCCAGCTTAGGGCTTATATGTCACTGACAAAGCCCCCTTCCAAAAAAAATCCCAACAATCAGTTTTATGAATATAAGTATGAACAACAGAATAAGGCCGACATTGAATCTGAAGCATCAGAAAGAAGCAGAGTCTCCATTCTCACATCAAACCCATGTAAGGCCATTCTCAAGGCCCAGTTCAGACCCCACCGACTCCAAGAAGCTTCCCCCGTTGCCTGGCTGGAATTAACTTCTGCGGCTGTGCCGTCATGCTCTCACTGAACCGCCTGCAACTCTTGCAGGGAAGTAAGCCTCCTGCCTCCTCTGTGGGCACCTCAGACCCCTGGCCTGGGGGCTTGGTGAGGACAGAGTGGGGAGACCTTCCCGTCTCACTGCCCGGACCCCAGAGAGGACACTTGCTGTAGTGACAGAAGTTGCAGATAACGCTAATTTTCTAGAACTTCCACCCTGTCTGGAGGCAGCCTGGCTCCAGGGATGCTCTCTGGACTCAGGGCTGGTTTACTGGCTTTCTGGCTGGGAGACCATTAGTTTTTGTGGGTCTTACAGGGCAGGCCGTGCAAGCCTCTGTGAGGTAATGAATGAGGAGGCTGAGTCCCGGGGAAGAGACAGCTAAGCCATCTTGTCCCAGCCAAGGATACTGACTATCTACAGGACCAGTCAAGGGACCCGGCTGTTCCCAGCTTGGACTGAAGAACGGCTGAAGATGGGTCTATAGCAGCCAGCGTGACCCAGGCACCGGGACAGCAGGGGAGGGAAGGTGTACAGGGCTGACCTCTCTAGACAGTGGTCCTCAACCCATCCCTGCTGCCCATGGACAGAATGACCAAGGTCGCTTCCTAGGCCCAGGGCCCCAACTCAACCTGGGCACCCTGGTGTCCCACCCTTGGGGAACAGCAGGCTCCAGAACCAGCCTGGCTGCAATCTGAGCATCCAGGCTCAAAGAACAGGGGAGGGGAGACATCAAGGCCTGCCCTGCTCGCCCAATGCCTCCAGGACTCAGCACTCACAGCGAGGGGGACCTCAGTGGGTCCCTCGTGTCACCCCTTGAAGGGTATTCCTGTGTCCATGGCCTTCTGGGTAACCAACGCTTTGTGGACCTCTGTGTATCTTTGTAGGTTGGTGTCTGCAGGATCTGGGGGTGACCATATGTGTCTGGGTGTGACTCTCTCCTTTTCTTTTTCATTAGACATTAAGAGGGCCTATTACATCATAATTGAATGACAAGTCTATCAAAGAGCTACATAAATTCTAAATCTGTATGCACCAGATAAGATAGCCAAAAAAAAAATGACAACTGACAGAACTGTGAGGTGAATCTGATCAATCAGCCACCAGAGCGAAAGAGTTGACCAGCCCTCTCTTAGAAATGGACAGACTAAAGCAGTCAGACACTGTAAATAGCACCAACGGGAAGGATTTGAGCCACATGATTAACAAGCTTGATTTAAGGAAAATACATAAAGCCCTGCACTCCAAATTTGAGAATATCCACTCTCTTTCAAAAGCCCCCATGTGGACACGCGGACCAACTTAGTCGTGTATTGGCCCGGGCGTCCCAGCTGTCTGAGAATCCCAATCACACACGAGCCGTCTCTTAGCACGGGGAGCTCTGTGTGTCTGGGGGTCTCTCTGTGGCACGTGACCCTGCGTGACTGTACTGTGCGTCTGGTGGCATTTCTGAATGTGTCGCCCTGTCCCTTGACATCACAGGTGCCACCACTGGCTGGGAAGAGGGGCGGAGAAGGGAAGGAGGGCCCCCTTGAGGGACAGAGAGCGAGCAGCGGATCTCAGAGGGTCCTTATTTGCTCCCAGAAGCCACTTCATCTTCCTGACAAGAAACAATACACAAAGCAATGGCTTCCTCCTTCCCTCCCTCCTTCTTTTCCTTACTCCAGGGCGTCCCCACCCTCCTGCCAGGGAAAGGAAGAGGCTCTGTTGAGGAGCACTTACCCCTCCCGCCGGGATCCCAGGGCCTGAGTGGAACCACCCAGGCTTGCGAATGTGCTCTACGCCCACCTGCGTGTGCCCCCTTGTGCCGTGTGTGTGTGTGTGTGTGTGTGAGTGAAGTGTGAGCATGTGCGCTTTAGAACAGCTGAAAGAACCAAGGGCCAGAGGCAGGCTGGGGGCACGGTCCTGCCCTGCCCTGATCTGCTACGCAACCAAACAATCTCAATGCCTCTGTGGCCTCAGTTTCCTGATCAGTAAAATGGAGGCGTTGGCCCGGATGTTGGACCCAGGATTCCTCCCCCCCTGACATGGGACCCCTGCCCCCAGGGCCCACAGTCACCCTCTGGGCCAGGATTGTCAGTGCAGGATTCCCAAAGAGCCATCTGAACTGGGGTCTCAGTATGGCATAAAGCCTGTTACAGGACCTCCCTCCCAGAGCAGCCGGAAGCAAGCCGATTCTACCTGCACGCCCTAACCACAGGGAGTTACGGACTCGGGGGCAGCCCCTTCCCAATTACATCTGCCTCTCTCTTGTCCTAGTGGTGGGATTTCAGGCACTGAGAGGAGCTGCTACTGGGAATGGGGCATTTTCCAGTCTTTTCTACCATCTTTTGAGTTGGGGTTCTTAACTCAACTGGACCGCAGCTCCTTGGTAACGTGAAGACGGCCCCTCACTTAACCCCCTAAGCACCACTGTGGGGCAAGGAGTCCCCCAGTCCCCGGGGAGGAGCCCTGGCTGAGGGGACATTGACCATGACAACATTCTCCTGTCCACACCTGCAGGCGTGTTGACTCAGCCCCAGCTATTCAGGAGGCACCAGACCTACTGGCACTTCCAGAGGGCAGGGACCATGCCCCACCCAGGGAGGCTCTGCCAGCAAGAACAGGGGGCTCTTGGAGAAAGCCTTCCCAAGCCAATCCCTAAGGGGTGGGTGTGGGGCATGTTTGACCAGCCTGGGGAAAGCCCTGGTGGCTGGTGCTGAAGGAACCCCCATTGGGTGGGACCCTAGAGAAAGTGGGGAGCACTCTAGGGCTGAGCTCAGGTTGGGGGGCACTCCATGGAACTGGTTTGCAATGAACTAAGGGCTCAAGGCATGAGACGGAGGGTGTGTCCTGGGGGCCCCAGGGGGAAGGTGAGACCCTGCAGACTGGGGAGCTCCAGCAGGCCACGTCCCCTCTCATGGCTTTGCCCTTTCAGACAAGGTGTTCCCAGAGTGAGTCCTGGGTAAGGCCAGGCCTTGGGGTGGGCAGCATGGGGCCGGCAGGGCTGCTCCAGGGGCCCTCACAAAGGAAACCGCCTCAGAATTTTCTGTGGAGAGGGAAGTCTCCACCACAAAGCTCCTGCCTCTCTACGCCCTCCCCCTCATCTGGTTCTGGCTGGAAACTGTAATTACACGTTGCAGCTATGGGGCACCACCACCCAGCCCCCAGCTCCCTCTCTGGGCACGTCCGTCTAAAAACTGGCTTCCCTTTCCCCAAGCCACCCCCAACTCTGGTGGAGGCGGAAGGGCCCTCAACTCTGGAAGGACTCGTGGCCAGTGCGGGGGAGGGGGGCCAACAGGGAAGGGACAACCCTCTCACTCGGTGGTTGGGGAAACCGAGCCCAGGAAACTGGGGAAGGGGAGAGTTTAGGGCTGAGGTGAGGCCCTGGGTGTAGCAGATAGAAGCAGTCCCCAGGCAGTCAGACCCAGAATCAGCAGGGCTGAGAGAAGACCCCGAAGAGGGAAGGTTTGCCCTCTGCCTGAAGCCCCCACGCCCCGCCCCGGGGGCTGAAATCCCAGACTCGGGGACAACCGGGCATCCAGTCCCCTCTCGGACACAGGCAGACACTGGCCTGAATCCTGAGCATCCACTCTCCAGAGCCCCAGCCCCCCACCATGACCCCCATGCCCACCAGCGCCACCCCGTGACTCCCTGACCCTGGGCTCCGACAGCCACCTTGCCTGCGCTCATGCCCTTTCTCTGCCTGGAAGCCCCTTTCCCAATCTCCACATTCAGCCTCCCATGGCACTTCCTCCGTGAAGCCTTCCTGGCCCTCCCCACGGCTCAAAGGCAGAAGTTCCCTTGCCGCCCTGACACCTCTTATCACACCTGGCCCCTGCCCCATATCGCAGGCAGCTGTGCGAGGGGCTTATCTTGCCCGCCAGGGGCCTTGGTCGCCCAGGGGTGGGGAGCTGGCTGACTCAGCCAGTTGGGCCCCCAGCGGTCCCAGTCCGGTTTGCAGGGAGCATCGGTGAGCGAGCCAGAGACGGGAAGGATAAAAAGAGCTGGCTAACGGTCAGGACTCCCAGGTTCGTGAGCATCTTTCACTTCCCAGGGCCCAGCCACGCCCTGCTATGTTCCTACTTCACAGATGGAAACTGGGGCCACCCAGGCAAGGGTGCTGGCCTGAAGCACCAACCCCTGCCTCTGACACTCTCACTTTGGGCCGAAATTGGGGTTTGGCTCTTAGAACCAGCCAGGATCCTACAGGCAGGACAGAGGCCCATGGTCTCTCCAGGGCGTATGCCGAGTCCTGACTCAGTGAGAAGAAAGTTGTCCCCACCATGCCCCCGGGGACACCCCCTGACTCACCCCAACCACTTCCTGTCTCTTCTTTCCCTATTTTCCTTAGGAATCTCCATGTCAACAAAAGGCTCCTCCTAGGTTTGGACCAGGGTGGGGTCCCGGGCCCAAGAGGAAAGAGTGTGTCCCTTGCTGCATAGACTGGTCTCTGCCCTTCTTGAGGCATTGGGGCCACCTGCCAGATCCCTTCAGATCCCTTCAGATCCCTTCAGATCCCTTCAGATCCCAGGTCCGATGTCTGACAGGAGCCCTTGGGAGAGATGCTTTCTGTTTCCAGGCCCAGGGCTTGCGCTTCTGAACCCGCAACTTCCATGGTGTAGACAGGACAGTGCCCGCACCCCACCACAACACTCCGTTCCCTTCGTTCAGCATGGCCCTTCTTGGGCTCCTCTTAGCCAGACCCTCCTGGGAAGGGTGATCATTAAACTCAAGTCCCCGAAGTGAGCTTGCTGGTAGTATCGGCGGGGCCAAGAAATACCTAGAGACCTAGGTTCCCTCTTGGAGTCTCAGGGTCCTCAGCTCCAAGGAAACTCAACAGGTTAACAGCAGACAGGACCTGAACCTGGAGTGCCTGTCTCCCAGACCGGGGCTGGCCCCGGCTTGAGCCTGTCCATTTTTCTCTCCCACCTGCAACGTGCCCAGCCCCGGCATCAGGGTAACTCTGAGAAATGGAGGCCAGGGAAGGGAAGGGACATTGGAGCAGGGTGTGGCCAGATCAAGATGCCAGAGTCAGGGGCCACCCTCCCTGCCTCTACCTGCGATGCCGAGTCAGAACACAAAGTCAGCCAACAGATGCCTATCCTGCCTGTCCCTTGAGAAGGAGGGGTCAAGACGGCGCCGAAGGCCCGCGGAGATTCAACCCCACCCCTTCGAGGACCTCTTCTCCCATGCCATCATGCCCAGCGAGCGCTGCTGTGAACCTGACCCTACCCAGGGGCCACACCCTCGGGTCACTGGGCTCTGGCCCTCTGCAGAGACTGAGGCTTGGAGGAACCTGGCCTGCCAGAGCTCCCGTCCCTTCCACCCACCTCGGCCACGTCTTTCCTGACTAAAGTCTAAACTCCAGCCTGCAGGCTAATCTTCAATCTTGGGCTTAGCAGCGGTTGGCTCTGCAAGGGGGCTGGGTAAGGTGTCACTGTGACACCAGAAGTGCTAATCCCCCCCGTGGCAAGGCTGGGCCAGTTGCCCTCTGCCCGTGACCTTCCCAAGCCTCCCCGCAGCTGCAGCGCCAGGCTCTGAACTTTGGCTGGGAAGCCAGAGAACAATTGCTATAATCACGGGCCGCCGTCTCTGAGGAGCCCTTGGCCGGCCCGCTCGCTGTCCCTACGCCCATCTGCCGCGCCCTGGCCGGGCCAGCCGCCTCTCTGGAGATCTGATTCCTCCTCGGTGCTCCTTCGCCTCCCGCCTTCCCTGGGAAGGCACCCTCCAAGCCTTCCTCAGCCTCTCTCTGGCCAAATGTCCCCCTGCGGTGGCCCAAGCCGGGTCTGAGTCTGCACTTGGCTGGGGGTCTGGAAAAGCCCAGGTCGGCGACAGCAAGCAAGTGCCGCCACCGGCCACCCGGGAGGAGCTCTTTACAGCGGCCCGCCGCCCACCCACCAGCATCGGCTTCCCATTCGTGCCCCCGCCCGGAGCCCGCCGGAGCCAGGAGCCGTGGGGACGCACAGGTACACGCTCACCCCCAGCCACTCCCGCCGCAGCACGAACACTCGCAGACACACTCGCAGCCCTGGGCGCACACGGAAACACACGTGCCACGCCTCACGGTGCCCAGCGACAGGAGAGGAGCGCAGACAGGAGGCAAGATGCGCCCCCCGGCCGCCCCCCTACACTGCCATCCAGGAAAACCACCTGCCAACAGCCCAGCATGTTTTCACCCCTCCCCCAGCCCCCCACCCCTAGCTTGGTCTAATTCCTGGGGGCCGAGGAGCGGGACGGGCTTTCTCCTTGAAGGCGGTTTGTTGGGGCACCTGTGTGAATGCGGGGCGGGCTGGAGGCCCGTGGGGCCGCCCACCCGGGTCCTGCTCGCACACTCGCCCCCCTGGCGCAGCCGTGCGGGGCCTCTGGGCACAGCGGGCAGCGTCTCCCCAGGGTCCAGACTGTAGGAAGAGGGAGCTGGCTGGCCCGGCCGGGCTGGCGGGGAGGGCAGGAAACTACAGCCGTGGGGTGAGGAACTGCTGGCCCCAACCTAAGCTGCCTCCAGAGCTTCATCCCTGCAACAGACGCCCGCAGGGGACGTTGGCCAGACTATTCTGCCCTGGGTCTCAGCTTCCCACAGTGCCTGGCAGAAACTGGGCTCCGGGCCGCAGGTGTAGATGAGTTCCAGCCCCAAGTCCACATGACCTCCAGCCACCTCGCGTCCTCTCTGCTCCTCAGTGTTCCCATATGCTCAATGGGTGGAGGATGAGACCTCCCGCCGTCTCTGCTCCGCTCCAGAGCCCCAGCGCCTGGGGCCACCCCACTTACCTCGTTTCGGCCGAGCGAGTTGTCTGGCAGGGCGGAGGTGATGCCCGAGAGGATGGCGGTGGCCACGATGGCCCCCACGCACTGGGCAAGGATGTACATGACAGCCCTGAGGATGCTGATCTGGCAGCTGAGCAACAGCCCCAGTGTGACGGCCGGGTTGAGGTGGGCGCCGCTAATGTGGCCCACGCTCTGGGCCAGGGTGGCGATGCTCAGCCCGAAGGCCAGGGACACCTTCACGTTATCCTGGGCCGCACCTGCTGTCTGGTTGTTCTTCACAGGGTAATTGAAGCCCAGGGCAGAACCAATGCTGATGAAGATGAAGAGGGTCATGGCCAGGAACTCGGCCACCACCGCCCTCCAGAAGAGCTTCTTCTTGAACTCGCTGGCCATGCTGGCAGGGGGCTCGACTGGAGACCGCTGCCTGGTGCTCCACTCCCTCTGAGAGCTGAGCCACAGCCCAGGCTGGGCCTATTTATAGGGCCCGGGGGGGGGGGGGGGAGGAGAGGGGGAGCACAAAGAGAGGAAGGCCTCTCCTTGCTCCTGGCCCGCCCCACACTGCAAGGGCCTCCTCTCAGCGATGGATGCAGACACAGCTCTGCTGTCGGCCTGCCAACTTTTTTCCCTCCCTCCTCTCCTCCCTCCCTCCCTCTCTCCAACCGCCCTCAGCCCTGCCCAGCTCGAGGAGGCAGCCACTGCTCTAATAGGCTTTGGGAAATTCCTCCAAGTTGGCCCACTCAGGGGGCCAGAGAAATCCAGGTGTCCCGCCCTATGTGCAAAGCTCAGGGGGTGCCCATGGGCAGAGCCAGGAGCTCTGGATGGGGCGGGGTGGGCGGGCTGGACTCAGCAGGTGGACGCTGCCTTCCCTGGAGGCGGGGCACCATGATCCTGCTTGCCTGCCATCCCCATCCCATCCCACAGTGGCGTTAGCCTAGAGACCACAGGTCCAGGGGTTCCCAGGGGGCATTCAGGGCCTCCTGCACCCCAGCCCAGGCCTGGCCGCTGGATGTCACTTTAAGGATGTCCCAGGGCCCCAGCACCACAGTCCAGTCCCAGTTGATGGGGGCACAGAGGCATTAGGAGGCACAGAGAGCTCATCTGTGGCCCACCCTGCACTCTATGGTCAAGGGCAGGCCTGCGATAGGCAAGGACATGGGAAGTACCCACTCTGGGAGCCCTCATGCTTCCAGAGCAATTTGAACTAATTTCAGGGCAGATAGAGAAAGTGGGGACAGTTTAGGATTTTCTTCTCAAAAGCTGCATGCTGGCAGACCACAGGGGAGAGTGAAGGAATGGCAAGCTAGCCTGGAGACGGGAGGGAAGAGGAGAGAAGGAGAGAAGACCCAAGACAAAGAGAGAGGCAGAGACGCAGCCGGAGAAGGGAAGAGGAGAGAAGACAGACAGATGGACAGACAGGGGAAGACAGACGGGCAGAATGAAAGAGTAAAAGGGAAGGAGAATCCCCACAACAGTGCAAGTGAAAGAGAGAGATCTCAGGCCAGGCTGAGAAGGAGAGACAGCCAGGGAGCACAGAGGGTGAAGACACAGACTGGAAAAAGAGGACACATGACTGGAACCAGAGGCAAGAAGCAAAAGTGGAAAGATTGGGCGGGGGGGAGGGGAAGAGGCCGCTCTGCAGAGCCCTGTGGTCCAGGCTGTGCCCTGCACATCCTCAAGCCAGAGGCCCCACAGCAGCCGATTAGCTGTACAAGCAACAGGGAGCTCCTGCCAGTCGGCCAGCCTGCTGCAGTGAGGGAAAGGTGGGGCCTCCGCGAGGTGGGCGAGGCCAAGCCCTGGAGAGAGGGGCCCTCTCTGGCCCTCTCCTCCCACTCCGGCCAGCCCCTCCTCAGTCCTACGTGTGAGTATTGGCTTCTCCCCATTTTACAGGTGGCAAACTGAGGCTCAGCCAGGGGAAGGACAGCTTTAAATTCTGCATGTGCCAAGGGCAGGGCAAGGAGGAGCATGCGGGTCTTACACCTCTTGTGCAGAGGCCATCTACTGATCATGACACCAGTCCCTATGGGCTGCCCTTTGGCCCGGCTGCCACACACATCACAGCCACCCTGGAGCAGTGACAAAGCGCCCAGGGATCCGCCTGGCATTCCCTGGGAGCAGGAGGCCCACTGGGAGCTGTGACCACCTAAGTACACCTACGTGCCTGTAGGTACAGGATGGAGTGCATGCAAGGCAGGGGGTCGGCACGGTGGCAGGTGAGCCCTGCGTGCTCAGAAAGCCCCAGCTGCTGGAGGTCATCTGCGCCTTAGTAACCATCCAAGAGAGGGACCCAGCCCAACTAGGCCCCTTCCCAGAACCCTCCACATCCTCTCCTCTGGACAACACTTGTTCGGCTCTCCACACCCCAGGGTGCTCCTCATGCCCTGGCCCTGGACATTCACAGTGTCCTCCTGTCCCCTGAGCTTCCTGGCCCCGACAGGGCCCACATCTGTCCCGGCCCTCCGCTTGGTGCAGGGATGAGGGATGCTGGCATGTACCAGGACTCAGCCTGGAGGCCTGAGCCTGGCAGCAGGGCCCACAAGAACCACTGGACTCAGGCTGGCATGGGGGTAAAGCATCTCAGAGACAACAGGAGCCTTCTGTGACAGGGTCCACGGGCCAGGTCAGGACCCGCGTAGCTGAGGATGTGCAATGTGCTATGTGGGTGTGAGTCACGTGGGACGTACTAACTTATCCACCAAATATTTACTTAGCACGAGTCACGTGCCACCTTGTTCTGATCATTGGGGAGACAGCTACAAACCAGACAGCCCAGCTCTTTGTCCTCCTGTGGGCTCTGTGTGTGTGCTTGGGATGGTGGAGCTTGTAACTGCACAGGGCACGTGGGTGAGAGCATACTTGCCAGAGGACCACGTCCTCCTGGAGCGGGGCAGGATCTGGGGAACCCAGAGGAGGCAAAGCACTTTGGCCAGGGCAAATTAGGTACCCACCAACGTCAGGATGATGTGAGGGTCCTCAGGACAATACCCGGGACACCCACTGTGTCTCCCACCCCTCCCCCATATCAGCCTGGCCTCTGCCTTAAATGCCACCCACCATTATAGTTCTGTTCCTTGGGGCAAAGGCACTGCCATCACCAGGAGGCGCCATCCAAATGCAGACCTCTCCGGAATAATGCCCACCTCACTCACCCACCATCTCCCCCAATGCAAAGGGTCCTGTGTAGCCATGGCCTGACAATTTCAACGTGAAAGGGAGAAGGACTGCCACTGGATCCCCAGATCCAGGAAGTCCACAAACCCCATGACCTTCTTCTCCCTGGTCTGCCACAGTCCTGGCCAAGCAGCGAAGGGAGGGAGAAGGAGAGAGGGAGGGAGGGATAAAAAGAGGGAGGGAGGAGGAAGGGAGAAAGGAAACAGTCTCTGGCTGAGGGCTCTTCTTCACCACAACCCTGGGATGCTCAGATGGTAAGTGATTTGCCAAAGAATGGCAGAGCTAGGATTAGAACTCAGGATCCCCTAATTCCCAGAACCCCAGTCTGGTTCTCTGCCTGCCTGTCAGGGAAGGCCCCTGATGGTCCTGGTTCCCAGATGGAAACCCGAGTTCCTTTTTTTTTTTTTTTTTTTTTAAGATTTTATTTATTTATTTGACAGAGACACAGCGAGAGAGGGAACACAAGCAGGGGGAGTGGGAGAGGGAAAAGCAGGCTTCCTGTGGAGCAGGGAACCCAACATGGGGCTCGATCCCAGGACCCTGGGACCATGACCTGAGCCGAAGGCAGACGCTTAACGACCGAGCCACCCAGGCGCCCTGGAAACCTGAGTTCTGATGGCCCAGTAACAAGTACAGGACTGAGGGATCCAGGCCCGAGGATGGGCAGGGGACGTGGGGGTAGAAATGAGAGGGCCATCTCCAACTTTTCTGCATAATTGGGGTGGGGTGAGGGACAGATGGGGAAGGAAGCATTGAGCCAAGAGTGGACACACAGAGAAGCCAGGGAAGGCCAGAGCCACCCACCCGTGCAGCCCCACTAGCCCTGGTTGCTTGGGCTCTGGGGCAGGGTGCCGCCTCCACCCCAGCTCCTCCTCCAGTGTGGCCTGACTTGGTGAACAACGTGTCCCTCCCATGGGCAGTGGCACGGGCCCAGCCTCCAGATCCCACAGGCCTGAGCCAGGCTAAATAAGGGGGGGACCGCCCCCCTCCCCAACTCCTGAGCCCTGGGCGGGGCCTGAAGCCACTCAGGCCCGGGCACTGTCTGGCCCTCCTGGAGCAGCCGTCTCGGAAAACGGTTTTCCAGATGTGCCTTATTCCTGATGTGCCCAGTGAGGCCTGCTTTCCAGTCAGAGCTGGCTGTCCCCAGGACAGTCTGGGCTCTAGCCCCACCCGGATGCCGTGGGCGAACCTCAGGCTTTGTCCAGAGTTGGGTGGATGCACAGGTCCTCAGATGCATGCTAAGGATTGGGGACCTCAGGCTGTGTGTGGAGAAGACACCCACGGGGGGGGGGGGGTGGCCAAGGCCGTCACTCTCTTAGCCCAAAGCTTCTGTGGAGCACAGGAGAGAGGGACTGAGGGGAGTGGACCCTCCCTACTAGGCAGGGCAGGGATTTCCCACCCACAGGCCGGGTAGTGGGAAACAATGACTTCATTCCCTCCGGGAGGCCCACCAGGAAGATGGAGCTTGAGCCGGAAGGGACGGCTGATAGCAGACTGGCCGTGACCATGCAGTCACCATCAGCTCACCAGCAAGCTGGACGAATCTTCCAGAATCTCTCAGGCTGTCCTGAACAGAGGCAGAGCACACTAAGGGAGTCTGGGAAGGCAGGATAAGGCTCTGGGGAGGGGGTGGAAAATAACAGAATGCCTTCTCCCAGAGAATCCCTCTGCCACCTCCTAGCTCTGCCCCTCACCAGGGCACTCGGTGCATCCCTCCCCTCACCTTGATCTAGGACCTGCGGGCTTGGCTCTTGGCTGTACAGAGGGGGCTCTTCCCGCCCCCCCCCCCCCACCGCTGCCTGGGAGACATGGGCTAAGGAGGCATGGGCCAAAGCGGGGACTTGGCACTCATGCGGTGTCATCCTTCCTATGAGGCTCAGCCAGCCCCCCACCCCTGAGCCTGGGGGAACAGAGAAAGGACCAAGGTCCAGAGCACAGAGACCAAAAAAGAAGACAGAATGTCCCCCACACTCCTCAGCCCAGTCCTTAAGGCTCCCCACTCATCACCACCCCTTCCCAGCTCCAGACCAGGGCCCTGGTTCCTGTGCCCCCAGGCTCACTGTTCCCAGATATTTGCATGTACACTCTTCGCCTGCCAAGCACCTTCCTTCTTTCCCCTTCCCAGCTACACCACCTCTCCTGAGCCCCTCCTCCATGGTGACCACAGAGGTTAAGGCCATGCACCCTCACCTCCAGACCCGGTTCTCACCCCTGCCCGTCCCCTGATGGCCTTGTGCAGGTGAGGCTAGAGGCTAGAGGCTAGAGGACAGGGCTTAGGTCTTCTCCCTCCCTGTCCACCATGCCCCCAGCAGAGCTGAGCTGGAGACTGAGCATGGGGGCGGGGGGAGGCCGGGGGGGGGGGGCGGAGATGATCCAGGAGGTGTCTGATTCCCCTGAGAGACCAGCACCCACCTCTCAAAGCCTGTGAATCCCTCCCTGTCTGACAGAGGACTCCTGGCCATTTAGGCGTCACACGATCCCCCTTAAATCAAAACCGGATTTAGCGGGCCACCAGTGGTTGTCCAGAGGCAGAACAATTCAGGAACTTTCTAAGCTACTTCTCCTCTCTCCGCCTTCCCCCACCCCTGCCTTTCCTGAGCAGTGCTCATTATGTGTGTTGGGGCCGGGGTGGCGGCAGGGGGTGGGCAATGTCAAGCCTATTTCTGGAAAGTGGAATTTTCTATTTTGATGTTTTACTAATTCTCCAGCAATGGCCCCACTTGATGTTGCAGAGGAGGAGCCAGAGAGACAAGATGGAGACAGCTGCCCTCAGCCCTGCTAGGGTCGATGAGCATTTGACACGCCACATCTAAGATGGGAGCAGGGACTCGAGAATGGGCTAGGCTCCCAGGCCTGAATGAGGGCGCCCCGAGGACACATAGCTGCCCCCTGTCCCACCCCCAACTCTACTTGGACTGGAGGAGAGAAGAGGGAATGAAGTCACGGTTTCCCTAGCCCTGCCCTGCGGGTGAAGAGGCCCTGCTGGGCCAGGAAGGTGGCATCCCTCACTTCCAGAAAATGCTGGTGGTGGCATTTTTGCCAGGGTCTGCCTGGAACCAGCCTCTGCAGTGTGGGTCCCTGGAAGGGAAGTCCTCATCACGTGTGGAGTGACTTTGGAGCATTTCTTCGCCCTGGCCACACACACGCTTTCCCCCTCCCCTGGCCTGGCTGCCACCGCAGCTTCCACTCCCTCTCCAAGCCCCCAGTCCCCTGCCTAGGCCCTCAAAAATCTCCTATCTATGCCTTCTTAGATCATAAAGCATCAAGATTGGGAAAAGAGGCTCCGATAGCATTGGATCTGATGGCCTCATTTTACACATGGGGAAACTGAGGCTCAGAGAGGCAAGGTGACATGCCCAGGGTCCTTTTGTGGGTCAGGAGGGAGCCAGGACTGGAATCCAGGCCTCCAAGCTCCTCTCTAGGCCTTGTCTGCTAGCCACATCCAGCCTCTTCCTCCTCCCTTCTCTGCTTGGTGAGAGGCCATCTCCTCCTTGGTCTCCAGCAAGGACTCAGAAAAGTGCCTTCCCTGAACAAGAAGCCAGAGACCCAGGCAGCCAGAGAGTAACCATGAGGGAGCTGGCCTTCTACATCCCCCCTCCCCGGCCCCCGGACCTGAGGTTTCTGTCCCCCAGCAGGGCCTGAGCCAGTGTAGAGGCACGTCAACCCCCCCCAACCAATGCTGTTATCCCCAAAGTGTCTATCCCTGAGGTCTGCTCACCTTTTGAGACTTTCCATGCTACCCTGCCCCGTCCCACCCCACCCCACCCCTCACCTATAGCCGGTGTCCCCAGAGGGAGTGTCCAGGTGCTCCCAGCAAGTCCTGCAGGCAGGGACCATGCTCTGTCCCCTCCTGCTCCGGCCCCTCTCCTGGATGCCCCCATGCCATCTGGTCCCCTGGCTCCCGGCCCTCCTGGGGGTCCCGCTGCCGCCGCCACTCTCTGCTGCCTCTTCCTCGGCTGGGTCTCTCCCTGAGAACGGCCACGGCTGCCGGATCCTGCCCCAGCTTCCCCCCGGTCCCATCACCCATGGTGGGTTGCCCTTGCCTCCTCTGCGACCCGCTGCTGGGGCAAGCTGGGTGCTTCCCAGGCCCAAAGCCTCCCTGGTTTCTTTGGCTTTTCCCTGCAAGCCAAGCCCAGCTGGGTTCCAGCAGTCGGAGCAGATGCCGGCCCAGATGCAGCCTCACGTTCCTTCCTGGGCCCTGCGGCAGGACTGCTTAGATGCCAGCAAGTTCCAGAACTGCAGCGAAATTGTTTCTCTGTGCTGGTGGCTACACTCACAGCTCACCACCAGGATTAATATGTTCATCTCTATACCAACGCAGTCGCAAAACTTAGCTGTTAATGTCTTTTATGGAGGAAGAGGCCCATGAATGCAAAAGAGCCCAGGGTCCTTGAAAGTCATAATGTGGCCTGACGCCCAGCACAGCCACCCACCACCACCGTGGCCAGATAGCAGTACGTGGGCAGGGACAGAGATGAGCACGCTCCAGCTGAGCTCAGCCCGGCCCCTCCCGGAAGGAAAGCATAGTCCCGGGCTGAGCTGTGTCCCCAGCCCTCTCCTCCACGGTGAGCCTTCCCGCCCTCTTGCCCACCCTTGCCGAGCCACACCTGGCAGGGTGCCACCGCAGAGGCTTAGCTGCCCTTTCCTCCTCCCCCGGCATGCACGGGCTTTCACACTCACGTGCACGCGCGCACACACACAGGGCATGCGCTTGCACACACGTGGATACACGCACGGGCAGTGCACACCAGCACAGACATCGGTTACCTGCACAACACAGAGCATGCACACACGTGTGTGTACACGTGTGCAAACACATGTGCACATTCAAACATACGCAAGGCACGCACATCCTCACGCGTCCATGTGCGTGCAGATACACAGATGAAAGACACACGCGGTGGCCGTGAAGCCTGCACCTCCCCCGCTGAGCGCACTGTGGCTTCTGCTGCAGAACTCCAGGGACTCTGCGCAGTCTCTCCGGCAGCTCTGACGGCTCACGGCTGCGGCCACCTGCGCGGCTCATAAGCCGGGGCCTCTCTCCTCTCATGTCCTTAGCAGGGAGCTGACTTTACGTGGTGGACAGGAGGAGGAATGCAGTGGTGGGCATTCCTGTCACTGCGCGACTCCGAGGTTCCTCTCTTGGGAACACGCTAGGTGTGTCCTTGTCTCTTCATTTCCAGCCAGGACCCCCCACCCTGGGCAGGGACGGGGGCTGGATCTGACCCAGCTCCCTGCTCACAGCCAGGTGGGGAGCAGGCTCAGCATGCGGAGCAGCTCAGGAAGGTTTCAAAGGTGAACAGAGCCAGCCGTCTGCCAGCCCACCAACCGGCGTCAGGAGGGGTGTGCTGGGCCCCCCTGGAGCGGGGATGGGCAGGTTTACCTCTGGGACCACCCTCTTTCACTCTGTGGCTTCCTAGGATGTCATGATGCTGTGGGCTGGGGCTGGCAGGGGTGAGTCTAGGAAGGTGGGAGGTGCCCACCCTTGTCCCTGTCCACTGGAGACCCCTCCCCCTGTAGTCCGCTCTGGGGATTCTATTCATGTGAAGCCAACATTCCTGGAGCCCACGGGGCCAGCAAGATCATCTCACACAGGCAGATCGCTGTCTTGCCTAATGAGAAAATGATGACATGGCCCCCTGCCCCAGGCCCCAGCGCCCAGCCAGGCTCTGGCTCCCCAGCCCCCAGTGCCACCAGCTTCACCCCAACACACACACACCTCCCACTCTGTGCTATCGTCCTGCAGGTGTATCCACTGGTCAACTCACAGGGCCCCTGGGCCACCCCCTCCGGGGCCCTCCTGTCACCAAGCGCTGAACACCCAGGGTGTTAGACCATTTGGATAGGAAGGCCTTCAGGTCATTAAGACAAAAGTAAACTGAGGCCATGGGCTAAAGTGGCTTCCCGGGTGTCGAAGCCAGTGTCTGGAATTCAGGAAGCCCAGGTCCCCTTATGGCGATCCTGCCTCTGCCCAGGCCAGGCCCAGGCCTAAACGAGGATAAATATACAGTGTTGGCAGGAGCCAAGGGGTGAGTGAGAGCCCCCCCACCCCAACCACTCCATTTTCAAGAGCCAGAAGCCCTTAGAAGTGACCATTTTTAGAACTAGCCGGGAAAGAGACCTGGGTTAGCTGCCTGCCTGCATCTTCCACTCAGCCCCACCTCGCCAGTGTAAGGGCAGGTGGACAGAGGAGACCCAGGCCATGGGTTCCCTAGTGGTTGGGGGCCCAGACTCACAAATATAAGGCAGTCAGAGAAGATCCTAGGAGAAGTTATGAGCTGGATGTCGGGGAGGGAATCAGTGAGGGTAGGAGAAATTATAGAAGCCTTCCTGGAGGAGGCAGGACTTTGAATCATGGAATTTCAGGATCTGAAGGGATCTCGAAGGCTGCCTAAAATTGCCCAGGTTGCTCCTCGATATCATTCCTTCCAGAGGGCTATGACCCTCTACATGAGTACTTCCCCCACTGGGACAGCTCACGGGAATGGTTAGAGAGTTGCTTATGCATAGACACAAGGACCCATTTTCTGAGGGCTTCCACTTCTCAGGCGGGCCAATCCCAGGACTCTCAGACCCTTTTGTGCTCCTCTCCATCCTGGTAATGGGGTGGGAGGGAGGGGGTGGGGGCTGGGCATAATCATACCAGGACAATCCCATTACCCCAGGAATGGCCAAGAGCCCACACGTAGGAAGATTACTTGGTCCATGAGGGAGCAGACAACTGGCTCGTGGAAGGTCCCCTCTCCTGGGCACTTGCCCACCACCTGCCTCATCCTTACAGACAACAACCTAAGAGGGCTCCCGTCCCACACCCCTCAGGGACCTGACCCTGCCAGAGAGCAGAACTGAGGGTCAAAATCAAGGCCAGGGCTGCTTTGAAGGAGTGGAGTCAGGCTTGGGCCGGGCTGCTGCAGGGGTCCATTTCTTTGGCCCATTTTGGTCCATTTCTTTGAGAAGTAGGGTAGGAAAGGGGAGAATCGTTACAGGTCTTACTGCATGTACCTTCTACATCTGTCCTAAAAGCATTTGAGGATTCCATCAGTGCTTCTCAGACTAGAATGTGAACATGAATCCCCTGGAGGTCTTATTAAAATGCAGCTTCTGACTCAGTAGGTCTGGGTTAGGGCCCAGGATTTTGCATTTCTAACAAGCTCCCAGGTGACACCAATGCTCCCTGGTCTCAGAACTTTGAGCAGCAAGGGTCGGAATTACAAAAAAAAAAACAAACTCCTGATCATAGTCTAGTTAAAACAAAAACAGAGAGGGAGGAAGCTTCTCATGAGGCCAGAGATTACAACTGAGCATCACTTTCCATCTGAGCTTCCTGGAAGCCATGGCAAGAAAGGAAGACATGCTCACCAAAGCTTACTCTATGGTCACAGAGGCCGTTGCCTACAGTCAGGAGAAAGTCTTTCCCCCAATTCTGGCTGCCCAGGGAACTGATTGAGCAGAACTTATTATGAGGAGATTTGAGGGGCAGGCAGAAGGCTGTGTTTTAGGGGCATTTGGGCCTTTCTGTGAGAAGGGCTGAGCCTGGGCACCTCAACGGGGTCCGCCGCTGATGGAGAGTCACAGTGTGGAGAACACAATGCCCCTTGGTGCTCAGCCTGGGCCAGCACCATGGTCAATGACCACAGCAGACCATCTTTCCACCACTCACTGGCTTAGACCTGAGCTGACTCAAGCGGCCCTGACGACAGAGAGGGGTTCCAGGCAGCCCTGGGTGTTCAGGGGAGGGCAGCTGAGGCCTAGGCCTGAGCCTCAGGAAGGGGTGAGGTAGATTTGTGGGCAGCGGAAAAACCCCACCTCTTTCCAGTAATCAGGAAAGGCTTCCTAGAGGAGGGGACATGGCAGACAGATTTGTTTATGTGAAGGAAGGGAGGTGGTTTGGGAAGAGGAAAGGCCAGGCAGAAGGAGGGATGGACGGGTGGGCTTTCAGCCATGGCAGGGGTGGGGAGGGTACTTCACTGCCCTCTCTCCAGGGCTGACTCAGACCCTCAGAGAGGGGCTGGTGGAAGAGGGATGGTGCACTTTGTGAGGCTGTCTCTGCCTCACAGCCTGAATCTCTGGGGCAGAGGCGGCGGCCTGGGCCCTGCCGGCCTCAGGTGCACCCAGGCTGGGGGCTCAGGGCCTCCGCCCTCAGGGAGCTCCTCGCCCAGACCAGTGCAGGTGGGAGTTGGGGCCGAGTTTGGAGCTTAAACAATTAGGCCTCTGAACATGACTGGGCACAGCCGTGGATGGGACACAGGAGAGGACAGACTTGGTCAGCCTTGTGCCACATGGCCTTGGGAAGCCACTGCCCCGGCGAGAGGTTCCTCACTCGCAAGCAGGTACGTTCCTACGAAAGGGCCAACCCGAACAGTCTTCACAGCATAAGAGGGTGTCAAGGGAGAGCACAGCAGGGTCACACGGTGCTCGGCTCTCAGCTTCCCTCACTTACTCCTTCCCAGGGTGACCAAAAACACACCCCTCTCTTCCCAGCCTCCTTTGTGATGAAAGGGACATGCATAACCCTGATGACTTTCCAGAAAAGGAAATGGAAAATCTTTAGAAAAATAAACCCAAGGTGTGTCTGCGTTAGTGGAGAAGAAGGAAAAAAGCACATGGTATTTTCTGTGGTTGCCAAAGCCATAGGGGCTGGGGGACGACAGGAAGTGGGGTTTGCAGGAGACACGGAGGCCGGCTGCCTGCTCCCACCTTGGCTGGCCCGGCTTCCTCTGGGCAGGACCAGGCAGGGGGTCTGACCCATCCTTCCCTCTGGGCCGCTCACACAGGGACGTCTGCATGGAAGGGAAGACTGGGCTCCCACAATGGCTTACAGGTATAGAAACCAGGGCGCTCACAGGAATTACCAGAGGCCCTGACGTCTCAGGAAGAAATCAGGGAAGACAGGGGCCCAGGGGTTCCAGGGAGCCTCTCACTACTCTGCCCTGCGTGGGGGCCTCCCAGGATGCAGGGGAGCAAATCAGAACTTGATGCCTGCCCTCTGTTAGCCTGGAGACCCTGGCGAGTGCCTTGGCTCTCTGAAACTCAGATTCCCCATCTGGAAGTGGAAGGTTTGAGGGAGGGAGCTGACACTGGCCCCCTTGTCTCTGTCTTGGGGAGTGGTCACTGCTCTGTAGAGCCGCCCCGGCCAATCACCTCATTTTACAGAAGTGGGACCAAAGCCCAGAGCAGAAAGGGAGTGCCATATGCGGTGACCACAGAGGAAAAGCACATATCCAGTTAGCCCAGGAGCCGCTACGGGGCCAGCGAGAGCTGCCATAGGGAGGGGGGTGCGAGCGGCATCAGGGAGGAGGGCCTGACCTCCAGGCGTGGAGGTGGCCTCACTGTGTCATGGCATTCCACACGGTCACACTTCTTGCCTCTCGGTGAGTTCGACCCACCCCAGTTCCTGCACCCTCCCATCCAGCTCCCAGTAGAAGAGCCAACGTCTGCTGGGCACAGACAGGGGACCAGTCCCTCTTCCAAGCACTGTGCCCTTACTCCCCACGCCAACCTAAAGAGGTTCAGGATATGATTATTCTCATTTTACAGGGAGGGAAACTGAGGTTCAGAAAGGTTTGGGTTTTGTTTTTTTTTTCTTCCGTTTGGTTTGTCACTTAGGTGACACAGCCGAGACGTCGGAGCTAAGATCTAACCCTGGGTCATCAAAGTCCAGGTCCGAGTTCATAACCACTCTGGCAGGCTGCATAGTCCCCTGCCTTATGGTGCACTCCCCCTGGTGGGTGCAGCAAGGATCCCCCAAATCCAGGGAGAGCACAGCAGACAACAGCTCAGGCCTTCTGACCCACAGGTTCAGGAGAGCCAGGGCCCCAACAGCACGCGTGGGAGAAGCATGAGTGTTGGAGCAGGGGCTGGGAGCTCTCTGTGTGCTTTCCTGCCTGACAGACTCCTGGCCCCCAGGAGATGAGCAGTTTCCCTAAGGCCCATGAACACCCCAAATGGCCAAGCTAGGGGTTCCGGGCTCTGAGAACACAGATGGGGCACCCCATGGGCAGGGGCCCTCTCCAAGGCCACCGAGGGACTGGGAGCCATCCCGCCAGCCTGGCTGTCTTCCATGTGCCCTCGGAGGTGGCCAAGCCCAAGGGAGCCAGTTGGTCCCGTCCGGCTGGCCCAAGGTCACCAATAGCTTCGAAAACAATAGGCAGTGGGTCCAGCCATAGCCGGGTCCAGAACAAAGGCCTGGGTACTTCCTCGCATTGAGGCCCCCTCCTTCATGGTTTGCCAAGACAGGAGACGGAGGAAGCCTTCATCAGGAGGTAGGGATGTTTTGCAAAGACTGTTCCCGGGAGAGCTGCGGCCACCGATGCCAACAGGGGAGCGCACACAGGGGCCGGCCGCTCAAGGCTGAGGTCTGCCTGCCAGGAAGCAGGGGAGAGAGGGCCTGGACTCCAAGCCCACGGGCCCCCCACCTTGCTCCGTAGGCTGAATCACTGAAATGCAAGCGACTTCCCACTACGGCTCCTCCCCGGGGCCCGAGCTCCGAGGTTGGCATCCGCGCTTTGAGCCACGCTGCACGCTGTTGCAGCACAGTCTTCTACAGCAGTGTGGGGCCAGCTCTGCC
This sequence comes from Mirounga angustirostris, assembly GCF_029215605.1. Classification (NCBI taxonomy): domain Eukaryota; kingdom Metazoa; phylum Chordata; class Mammalia; order Carnivora; family Phocidae; genus Mirounga; species Mirounga angustirostris. Next base: position 45,193,656 of record NW_026991720.1, read on the forward strand.
CAGCTCTGAAACCCCCCATGGCTGCCCAGTGCTCCGGAGGCAGCATGAGTTCCTCTGCCTGGCATGCAAGCCCTTTGGCTCTGATATGCCTTAACTTCCTGCCAGCCCCTTCCTCCTGGCAGCTCTGCCCCTGTCCATCGGCCTGGGGTAGCTCTGCCCCTCCTCCTGCCCTCCCCTCCTCCAGGGTTCAGCTGCAATCCTCCCCCGTCTAAGAAGCCTCCCTGACTGCTCCAGCCCATACACGTTCCCCTCATCTGAGCCCTATGCCCCCAGTGAAATCCAAGGAGGATCTCAGCCCAGGAGTCTGGAGAACACCAAGATAGGAAATCAATCAATAATAGAACAACCAGGGGCGCCTGGGTGGCTCAGTCGGTTAAGCGACTGCCTTCGGCTCAGGTCATGATCCTGGAGTCCCGGGATCGAGTCCCGCGTCGGGCTCCCTGCTCGGCGGGGAGTCTGCTTCTCCCTCTGACCCTCCCCCGTCTCATGTGCTCTCTGTCTCTCTCATTCTCTCTGTCTCAAATAAATAAATAAAATCTTTAAAAATAATAATAATAATAGAACAACCCTTCCTTAGAGTAAGGTTCCCATGCACAGCACAGTGTGTTTATACAATTGTCCTGATGTAATTATTAATGTACCCCCTCAGCTTCAGCCCCAGTGCTGGAGCAAGGGAGGCGTGAGGCAGGGGGGCAGGGTCCAGAGATGGGGCCGACAACCCGTGTCTCCGGAGCCCCGAGAGTTCTCACAGTGGACACCCAGGCAGGACACAAGGAAGTGGGTGCTTAGCATGGAGATAGACTCCATTCCACAGGGAGGTGGGACTTTGCTGAACCTCACAGATGTCAAGGGGCCTTAAAACAGAAAATGCCAGATAAGCACCCAGAATTGCCCTTATCAAGGGCCACAGGAAAGGCGCCAGGTTTAATCTCAAAACCACACCCGGAATCAACGGTTTAGAGACTTCGGGCAGTGCCTCCCCACCCCAGCACCCAGTGCCTGGGGCTTTACGCCTGGAGGCAGGGTGGGGGAGGGCTTCTTCAGAGATGGGGAATAAACTTTGGGCTTCATCCCCCAGGATGGGACAGGTGCCAGAGGGAAGGGAGGGAGGGAAGACAAGGGGCCCCATGCCCAGGGACAAGGAAAGCAGGGCACTGTGGCAGGGGGGTGGGGGGGCTGGTTTGCACGCACACATACGTGCACATGTGGGGTAATGGGAGAAACCTGTAGCTGGGTGCCAACCACCAACTGGGATCTGGGCTGTGAGAGAGGAGCTGATTGAGGGCATTCGGAGGACTGGGCCTGCACTTTAACTAGATAATCCCAGAGGGCTTCCTAGAGTAGGGGCTTAGGAGATAGGCTTTGAGGGTCTGGCTGGATTTGGCAGATGGTCACGGGAGGCCAGGACCCAGGTGCAGCAAAGAGCACTACCAAAGGCTTCAGGCAGCAAGGGGCTTCTCAGGGAAGCAGCTGCTATGGTCTGGGGTGGGTAGAGTATGGAGCTGGAGGAGGAAGCGAGGTGGGGAGGCAGAAGGACAGGCAGGTTGGAGTCACCCCCTTAGAACCCCCCCACCAGATGTATTCCCTTCAGCCCAAAGGCCGTCTAGTGGTCTGGTCCCCCAGAGAACATTCCGTGAATGAGAAATGTCCCAGCAGGGGTCTTTTTTTTTTTTTTTTTTAAGATTTTATTTATTTATTTGAGAGAGAGAGAATGAGAGAGAGAGAACACATGAGAGGGGGAGGGTCAGAGGGAGAAGCAGACTCCCTGCCGAGCAGGGAGCCCGATGCGGGACTCGATCCAGGGACTCCAGGATCATGACCTGAGCCGAAGGCAGTTGCTTAACCAACTGAGCCACCCAGGTGCCCCCCAGCAGGGGTCTTAACTAAGACTTCCTGGACCTCAGTTTCCCCAACTATAAAGCGAAGGCCTTCAGTGATTTCCCAGGGAACAGGACATAGGATAGGCATCTCCGGGGAAGGCAGACAGGACAGTGGGACAAAGAACTTCGGTCCCGAGACAGCGGGAAAGGCCAATGATGGGCTGCTGTGACCACCAAGCCCCTGACAAGTGTGGGGCTCGGATTCCTCTCCTGTGCAGAGCCGGTCTGCTGGAGCGACATCCCTGAGCACCGTGCAGGCCCTGGCACTGGGCCACCCTGACCCACAGGCAGCCTGCCCGCCCACTCTCCCGCCCACCTGCCAACCTGCCCCTCGGCCTGCATTAAGCAATCTCTATTATCGCAAATGCCTGACATTTTTGCCTGGTAATTACAGCTCCCACAGCCCCATGAGGATTAGGGCATGATTAGGGAGTAGGGAGGACTCTGGCGGATGGAGAGAAATACTTGCAAATAGACGTGGCAGCCTGATTGCCTCCTTCAAGTTTAGGCTCCCGGAAGGGCTCAGTGGCCGGTGAGGATCATCCACGGGGCCTTGGAAAGCAAAAGGGCATCAGCATCGGTCACCTCCATCATCTCCTGGCCTCCCCCCTCACACTGCCTTTCCTGGGAGCAGTGCGGCAGCCCCTCAATGTGCCCCTCCCCTCTGCCCCACACCCACTCCCTGGCCAGGGGCAGAGATCTGAAGTCGAGTTCTGAGCAGACCTTGTCTCCCGGGAACACGTCCCAGCCCGGGGCCTGCCATCTGAGGCCTTCTTCCACTCTGTGCCTCCTCCCCTAATCCTCTGGGACTCCCACTCTCGGGTCATGAGACTCACAGACTTCACGAACTTTCATGGTCTCTTGCTTCTCACCATCTCACCATGTCACCTGGAATGATCTTCCATCCAATTCTCCACTTGTCAAAGCCATGCCCATCCATCAAGGCCTAGGTAAGATGCGACCACCGCCAAGGAGCCTCCCCCACCCCACCGGAAACTTTAAGAGCAAACACTTAGCAAGTCGTGGTGACACGCCAGGCCCTGCTCTGCACACCTCACTGTGCACTGACTCACTTAGGCCTCAATACAGCCCCATGCGGTGGGCATTTTACAGAGGAGGAAACTGAGGCCCAGAGAGCTTAGGTCAGGTGCTCATAGTCACACAGGCAGGAAGCAGTGGAGGCAAGACTAGACTCAGGCCTCTGGTCCTTCTGCTGCTTCTTCCTGGGACACTGCTCCCACCCATCCCTTCAGTACTTCCGTATGGGGACTCCCACTGTCACCCCCACAAAGTCACAAGCTCTAGAACGGAACTATCTCCCACTTTAACCTGATCCACCTGACGGTTTTGTTAAAGTGCAGATTCTGAATCAGGGGGGCATGGGTGGAGCCTGAGAGTCTGCATTTCTAAGAAGTTCTCAGGTGTGGCTGATGCGGCTGGTCTAAGGCCCACACATTGAGTAGCAAGGCTGGAGTCTACATGAGGGCAGACAAGTCCTCCTCTTGCCATTGTGAGGGCTTAGCCGAGCCAATGGCCTGGGGGAGCCTAAGACTGGTCCTTCACCCTCCCCGGCCCTCTCCAGAGCCTGGGCCCCCACCCCTAACTTCCCTTCTGCTCAGAAACAAACAGTGGGATGGGGTTCTGGATGCACTCCTGCCTGAGGATATCCCCCAACGCCCCCCCCCAAGCCTTGGCCCACCTCTGAATCCTTGCGGTTCTTCTGGCAGCTGCTCTTCTTACCTGTGGGGCTGCCACGAAGAGCCTACAGAGACAGTGGTGTGGGTGGCTCGGCCACCATTTGCACGTCCCCTGGCTGTGGAAGAAGGTGAAGAAAGCACTGGGCTCGCAGTGGAAGAGGCCAGTAGCTACTGAGGAATTCTTTGAGAGAGGCGTCAGTGTGCTGGGATCCCTTCCCCCAGCCATGGGGCCCGGAGGTCTGCATCTCCTCTCCTAAAGCCAAGTGAGGGAGGCTTCCAGAAAGCTGTTTAAAAGCTTGCCATGTGCACCCGCAGTGTGGGCTGGTCCCTGACTCCCACCTGAGAACAGGAGACATTGCTGTTCCCAACGGGTGGCTAAGCAGACAGGCAGGCTGAGGGGGGAAAGGTGTGACCTCCAGAACTGGGAAGGCAAAGATGTGTGGGTGCTTTGCATGGCTCAAATGTGGATCCTGCAGAAGGAAGACTCGGGTCTTCTTAAAAGGGGAAGGAGGAGGCTGACTGCACCACCAGAAGCTGGGTGGGAGCAGGTACTGGGAGCCGCCATCAGCAGGGGATAGAGCAGGAATCATCCGACTCGGGAGAGGTCCCTAGTGACTGGACGCCCGCCTAGGAGCAGGGGGAGGGGCATGTTTCCACTAATGGCAGAGTACGGGCTTGAGTGGCCTTGAGACTGCTCTTAACTGCTGGAAGAGCAGCAGGATCCACTGGCTCTTTCCTCCAGAGACCAAGAATTCGCACCTCCCTGAGATCGGCTTGTTCACTAACCCAGCCCACATTTGAGCACAGATGGGGTGGACATGCCCAGGTCGGTCCTGGGGAAGCCACTCAGCTCTAGGACTCTTAACTTTTTCTGGGGAATTCAGGAGGGTACTGGTCCAAGTCAAGTAGACCCTCTCCCTGGAAAATTACACATACGTACATGAACACAAAGATTTGAATATAATTTGGGCGGGAGACTCTGGACCCGCTGAACCTACCGACAGTCTCCCTAGAAAACCCTGTGCCTCGGGTGGAGAACAGCCGCCTGCAAGGAGGCATGGGCTTCTATTTCATTCTTGCAGACCTGGTGGCCGTACTGTGGGTCCACTCTCACTTCCGGACCTGGGAGAGGGTGGTGCTACGGCTTTGCTCATCTTGCGTCCCAGGAAGCCCCAGGCACCGGGTGTCAAACTGCATGTACCCGCATCTTGGCTTCTAGAAAAGCATTTCCATAATTTGTTGGAACTGGGTTTTTCAAGCAAAGCTGGGAATATTTTTATTTCTCCAGCCCTGCCAACAGGACCCTGGTCAGGAGGTTAAGTGAGTTTCATTGAAAAGACACACTTTTCCTTCCCAGGCTGATAAACAAGCCTGCTACAGGGAAACTGACTTCCTCCCCCCGGTGCTCAGCTGGAGCGGCCTGTCTCTGGCCAAGGAAAACAAATGCATAAACATTTCAGGGACATATAGGAAGCATTTCTGCTGGACGCCTGCTGTGAATGGCCACTGGAGTTTACACAGCAAACCCCAGGGGGGCCTCCACACAGCTTGGACAAAGCACGCCCTGCCCTCTCACTTCCCTCCCGGCTCCTCCCTAAAGACCCACAATAATCCAGCCACGACTCGTGCCCGGCCCACGAGAATGCAAAACAGGCCGTTGAGTTGTCACCACCAAATGCCTGGCACATAAAGAGAAGGGATGTCCTTTTAGCCAGGGCTGCAGAGGGAACACGGTCCCTGAGCTGCTTGCGTCCTGAGCACCGGAAGGGCACACAGAGGCTTGGGACCAGCCGCCAGCCAGCGTCTACAACTCTCCTGGGCCTCTCCCTGGGCCAGGGCAGACATGGGAGGAGCTCACACCCCAGTCCTTTCGTGCAAACACCCACCTCTACGGGGCCCGCTGCGGAGCTCGGAGCTCAGAGCTCCAGCCCAAGCGCTCGCTGGGCGCAGCAGGGGCCGGCACGGGGCCACGCTGCTGAGCGCTCTGCTGCCATGCTGCTCCCGGCTCCTCACATGGACGGGCTCATGATGGGGGCTCCCCGAGGCCAGTGCTCCGCCTCCGGGTGCCCTTGCTCATCCCACTGTTGGGAGCCATTGCAGAGCACAGTCCCTAACTTCATATTCCTTTTTAAAACCAGTAGGATGTAACCCCATGGAATCAAGGATGCTGCAACTGTACAAATTTCCCTTTATGAGTGATTATTCTTCCCATTTGTACCTATGCCCCCCGCCCCTTGCTCTGGAACATGAGGGCGTCCCCAGGCTCTGCCCACTCACATTTCAGGCAGTTCTCTTCACAAGTGCCTTACTGCAGCCACTGGGGGGCGGGGGGGGGGACTATCCCTCTGCTCATTCTCATCTTATTGCCCTCTGTGGCCAAGAGGTCCCTCCCTAGAAGGTTCTTCCCCCATATGCACTTGGCCAGGTCCACATGACCATCCTCCTGGGGCCTCGCAGGGATCCAGGTCTGCCCTGAGACAGGCTCCCAGGTGGCCTGAGTTGCCTTACAGAGCCTGGTGCCTTAGACCTGGGGCTGATCCAGACAGGATCAGGCTAGACCAGAAGCCCCGCCAGGGACACTACCAGACCAGAGGGCAAAGCCTGCCTGCAGAGACTCTCATTAGGTGATGTCTTAGCTCACAGGTCTCCAGGGCTCTCCACCATCACTGTTCCCACCCCAGCCATGAACCACGCAGACCTCATGCTTCCTTTGCCACAACAGAAGAAATGAGTCTCTCCGTCCTCTGCATGGGTTTGACTCCTGCTTTATAGAAAGCCAAATACCAGAAATAACGAGCCCAGGGTGCCCAGGCTAACCATATCACAGGCTTGAAGAGGGGAGAGGTGGCCCAGCAGGGAGCAAGGGAGGGATGCAGACAAAAAGCACAGAGGCGGTCCAATCCTTGGCAGTCATGGCTCAGCTGGGAGGGAGCTGTATAGCAGCACTCTGGGCCCTCATCACAGTCCTAGGGGCCCTTCATGGAAGGGGCAGGGAGGTTCTGGACGCTTCTGCAGCACTGTTGGCCCAGATGGGGGTGACACTCTTCTGAGAGACTTGTTCCTGAGGCCTGGGGCTCAGCTGTCACCCCCCAGCGATGAGTGGTAGAGCCATAGGCTTACCCACAGGAAGGGTCACAGGATGGGGTCTGAGCCGTTCCAGTTCACCGCTGCCCCCTTCCACCTACAAGCAGAGTAACAAATAAAGAGTTAGAGCTGCAGAGGCCCACACAGGAGCCATCTCTTGCCCTCACTCACCTGAAGGTCCTGTCTTAGTGGCTTTGAGGATTTCTGGTTCCAACCTCCCTACCTCGCCTCTCCACACACATATAAACCAACACACCAGGCCCTCACGAAACACAAACATACCTAGGACCCCAGAGAGCCACGGAGAAGACAGAAGTGGCAGGTCATTCATTCATTCATTCATTCATTCATGCTACAAGTGTTTATCGAGAACCTCCTCTGTGCCTGGCACTGCAGGGCCCTGAGCTGATGGGAGGGATCCACACATATGTGGATCCAGCCACCTTCCAGGGGTGCCTGATGGTGGTACTTGATAGCACGTGGGAAGACCCAGATAGGGAGAATCCTGGAGTGTTCCAGGTGCTGGAGCCTAGTACAGGAGGGAGAGAGGTGCAGCCCAGGTTGGGAAGCAGGCAAGGCGGCACCACACAGGACCTGGGAGCCTCAGAAGGATTCTGGGCTTTGCTCTAAGAGCCACGGGAAGCCAGTGAAGGGCTGGGAGCAGCTCAGTAAAACACAGATTTGCATTTTTTTTTTTTTAATTACTTGATGAAGTCTTAAGAAGCAGTGAGTATCATTTAACTCTATGTAGTCCGGGGCTAGATATAATTTAATACTAGTTCAATTCCAAAATAAAAGTTATTAGAGGTGTGACTATGGAATGACCCAACACTTAATTTTTAAAAAATTTTTATTCATTTATTTATTTTTGAGTGGGGAGTTGGCAGAGGGGGAGAGAGTGAGCGCACATCCTAAGCAGGCTCCACATTCAGCGGGGAGCCCAATGCAGGGCTCAATCTCACGACACCGAAGTCAAGACCTGAGCCTAAATCAAGAGTCAGACGCTTAACCAACCGAGCCACTCAGGCAGCCCCCAACACCTGATTTTAATACAGGGCACACTAGTTTTCTAAAGCAACTCAGAGGAATCACATTTCTGGCGGAAGGAATATTCCTGCAAGACCTGGCCTTGGGTATCTAATACATATACATACATCCTGAGATCACAGGAACCCGGAAGCAGATGTGTATACCTCAACAGCAGTGTTAGGGTGCAGAGTTTGAAACTAGGCTCTCGAAATGCTTTTCACAGTGAGAGTCTTGGGGAGGGAACAGACTTTTTCAAAACCTGAAGTTTTTCTTCTGACTAAAGTCAATATGTTAATGGCCAACAGAGGAGGGAAAAAAAGAAACTTTCCTCGTTTTAACTGTGCTTCTGCTTTGGAAAGTCCAGTCTCCCTGAGGTGGGAACCGTGACAGGTGAGTGAACAGGGTCTCCCAGAGGAAGACGCTTGCACCTCCCAACCGAGGTTTCAGTAGTGGTTGGCTGTAAACCCAACCTTCTCCACCTTCATGAAGAACACAGACTCCCTCTGAATTTCTTTCTCCCTCCTTCCTCAGGCTTCTGCTCTTTGTCTTTCCTCACGTCCGTGCCTTGCTTCAGTTGCCGCATCAATGTCTCTGGCCTTTAGGTTAACAGGGACAGCCTTCCAGAGGCAACGGGACTCATACTCACTCTGCTCTTATCAAATTACTTTGCTCTTGATTACAGGCACCTTCCTGGTATCTGTAAAGACTGTATTTTCCTCTGTTGAATTTTTTGCACACCTTAGACCAGCCCATTCCTCTTCAAACGAGCAAAAAGATTTCTCGCCATTTGAAGACAAAAAATCTTGGTGGTAATTCTGTGTGTCTTGCTCCCGGGGAGAGGTTTGGTGTGGGAAATATTTGCATATTGTCCGTTTTGGAACAGTGGCTATTCCGCTGTTCTCCTAGCTCCACCCAGCACACTGTGAGGATAGACGGAACATGAGAATGGAGTGTTCATCACCGTCTAGACACAAGACACAGCCCTGCCCTGCATTGTGCACACCAGTCAATGTCCTGAGACATTTTTATCCAGTCTATATATGAACGCTGAATTGTATCTTTTCGTTAAAATCCTCAGCATAAAAGGCTGAAATGGGTGGACAATAGAAGAAAACCTGCCAAGCCATGACTGTTACACTGTCTTAGGAAACTAGTCCTTCAAAACTAGCTCTGCGTGTTCTTCCGTATCACTGATGATGCCCTGTGACACCAGGACAGCCCACCCAAAATGGGGTGGTATATGACTTTTTGACAGCCAACCCTTTCCTTCCTGCACGAAAGGCTGCGAGGTACCTTTCACACCTAAGCCATTTGACCCCTGGGATCCTCCTGGTCACAGATGTTCAGAAGCAGGTCTGGATGTGCAAAAAAGTTTGCACACATTCCACAGTCTCTTCTCCAGACTAAGTGTTGGAAAAGCTACCTTAGCAAGACACAACTCCAAACATAACCTGTGACAAGACACATAACCCTCTTGCACTCATCCACCGACCCTGCCTCCCCTTCATTGTTGATCGTGTCATGTGAATCGAAACGGTTGGCACCACTGTTCCCCTGGCTGTGGGGGATTTAAGTGATTCTGTGGTGTCCGGGTGCTTTCGACTATTTCCTGAGCTGCCACGTGTCAGCACTGGGGCAGATCCAGAGGGATCTAGTAGGTGCTCGGGGGCTGAGCCACTGTGATGGACTCCATCGGTGTCAAAGTGTCTGTCACTGCTTGAACAAGAGGCACTGGCACTGTATCTGGAGACCACTCAACGTGGCTGGGAGAAGTCAGACCACGCCTCAGTCGCCGAGTGCCCACTGCCCGCTCTGTTTGGTGCTGGAGCCTGATGATGTTGCAGGGTGGCCCCTATAGGTCCAGCCAGTAGGGAATATGGATGCAGCTCTCAGTTGCACAACTGAGCAGGGTCTGGGGGTGGTAAGACAGGCTGGGAAGGCACTGTGCTGATCACAGGTTCCAAGGGACTAGGCTGACCTATTGCACCAAGTGGGTTAATAGTGCTTCAGCAATACGCAGCAACGTGACTCGGGGCTTAATCGATTCTACCATACAACTTGAGATTTTCAATTTTCTTTCTCTGTTCATCATCTTTTGCAGTTTTGAAGCATGTCACTAAAAGCTTTTATTATTCTATTACGATTTATAGGTAAGCATCAGCCTCTGTAAGTTTCTTATCCAAGTCTTAGACACTAGGGCTATATCCTGAATCCAGTCCCCCAGAAAGCAGCAGAAAGAAGACATGGAGGAGAGTGACATTCTGCCTGTAGCCTAGCTCCAGGCAGGCATCAGGATCCCAGATTGCAAAGGGAAAACCATTGCCCAGACCAGAGTGGTTTCTTGCCCCAGTCATGGTAAGAATGGAGGGGTGGCGGTGGCGGGAGTCAGAAGTACACCAGACTTCTTGTTACCATAAGCTCTATCCTCAGCCAAAACCCTTCTCCCATCCCTCTCCATCCCTCCCAGCCTTCACCCTCCCTACTCTGACAGGGAGAGAGAAGTTCCTTCTATGAGCTCCCAATCTGCAAACATCTCAGATCCCAGCAACATGGGATTTGGCTTCAGCACAGGGTTGAGTCATATTTGTCTACCACTTGAGATGTCCATGCCATACCAACAGTCACTGAGTCTTACAGTTAGGTGGTGGGGGTGCTTAGTTTCAAGGCTTTTTACCGAGGTAACTAACCCACCCCATCCCAGCCAACAGGTGCCAATGGTGGGGAAAGTATTAGAAGCAGCAGAGAAAAGCAGTTTACAGTTGATGAAAATCAAAGCAGAGATGTTTTTAAAATGGCAAGGGCTGAGATGCAAGGCTGCTGTGTTTGTGTGGGGATGGATGGTTCCGCGGTAGGAAAGTCCACGGTCAATTACAAGAACAGTAAACAGAGCTCTGCGTATGCAATTAGGGGCTGGCAGAGGGAGGGCAGGGATGAAACGGACCCGTAGACAGTGCAGGAGGCAGAATGAAAGCTCGCTCACCCAGGGTTAGATCAGGAGGCTGAGCATGAGAGTCTCCAGCAGGCTTTCTCGACCTCAGACCACTGACATTGTGGGCTAGGTAATTTTGTTCTGGGGGCTGCCTTGTGCACTGTGGGGTATTTAGCACCCTCCTCCCCCAGCTGCGATACCCAAAAATGTCTCCCAACATTGCCAAATATTCCCTGGGGCACAAAATCACCTGGTTGAGGACCACTGGCTTAGGGGTTGAGCTCTGTGAAGATGCTGTGGTCCCTGGAGCTCGGGGAGGCTCAGCATCACAGAGAGGACCCACCTCAGGGCCACAGATGAGGCCCTTCCCTCCCCGGGGCCCTAAACCAGAGCAGAGCAGTGGTCACCTGCCCCCACAGACTTTCAGCATTGATGCCACTAATGTATCTTGGGGGGCAGATGCCTAGTAGAGCCTATATCAGCAAGGAGAAGGGCACAGGCCAGGTTTTAAAGCCCCCAAGCTGACCAGTAGAGATACACCACAGAACTCTTGCTCACTGTGGATTTCCAGACAAGTATCATGTTGTGCAAGTGCCCCTTCCCGTGCTCCAGCCACTGGGATCAGAACACTCTGGAATGAGCTCCATAGGCTGTCTCTCCCCTACGGGCCTTGGCCTGTGCTGTGCCCTCCACCTGGAACAACCATCCCTCAGGATCAGATCCAAGATTCCTCCTTCTAGAAGTGTGCTCTGACCCCCAAGCAGCCTGGGGCTCCTCTCTCAGCACCATATTCTCATGGGGCCTCCCTCCCCCACGAGACTGTGAACCCCTCAAGGACAGAGCTGGTGTCACTCGCCTCTGTCGCCTCCAAGACCTCAGTGCCAAAGCACAGGTTCCCAGGGGTGCTGCTAGATGAACACACCCCTCCCCAGCAGCTGATCCTCCAGGAGCCCCAGGGGCCCAGTGGGGAAGGCTGTCTCCATTTGCACTGCACTCTCCCTTGCCTTTGACCCAGGCAATCACAAAGCCCAGCCCATGGCCCTTATCCTCTCTTGTCCCTTTCCCTCTGCCTCCTCCTGGTTGTTCCTCCTCCCTGTGGTCTCCAAAGGAAAGGGAATGCTTCTGCCTCTCCTTTTTCAACCTCACAACAGCTCAGGGAAGGGACCCTTCTACCTCAGCAAGAGATGAGGAAACTGAGGTCTAGAGCAGAACCAAGCCTTCTGGAAGTCATACATCGTGATGGCAGCACAGCCAGGACCGAGGTCTCCAGATTCCCGTCCTTCTGTCATGGTGTGGAGTGTTCTGCGAACCCAACCAGGGCAAGGAACCCAATGGGCAAGTGTGTGTGCAGGTTGCAGGACAGGGAATCAGAAGAGAGCGGCTGGGGCCATGGGAGCACCCAGGGAACCCTCCTTTGGCGGGTGAGGGGCACTGTGAAGAGGGTACCTGGGCAACAAGGTGTCAGCTGAGGTGTGAGGACCGGCGCAGTGGCGGGTGGGGATACACCTGAGGGACCTGGGCACTGAGCTCCAGCCCCTGGAAGGCACTGTTCACAGCTGAAATGATATTTTCAATTTCTTGTCTGAGCCTCCAAACAGAAACATCTGTGGCCCAGCCCCAGGCCCTGGTTGTGTGTTCTTTCGTCTTTCCTCTGGACCACAGACAACTGTTTCATTTTCTCCCACTCTGGCTAGGCTGGAAGCTCAAGAGGTCACTGTGTGTGTCTGGTTTGGAAATGACCATAAATGAGTTGTTTTTGCTGAGATGGTCAGAGAACAGAGAGCAGCGGGAACTGGGGTGAGGAGGACAGACCCCACATTCCTGACATAAGCATATAGGTAATGAGAGACTCCCTGAGGCCCAGATGCGAGTCACACTTGAGAGCAGAGGCGGCACGGGACCTGGGATCATTCGACTTAGGATGCTCTTCCGCAAAAGCAAAACCAAGAGTCTCGTCTTGTGTAATGTCAGTGTGGCAACAAAGCCAGGTGGTGGGAAATCACACTGCCCACTCAGTGACCTTCCCCTGGGCTGGGACAGCAAAGGCCTATGCTTCAGGATCTGTGCTGTTTGTGAGTCAAGGTATGGCCTGGGGCACAGAGCTCCAATCCGGACACCCCAATCTGTGAAAGGAAGACCCATGTCAGGTAGTGTCTTAAGGGCCTTTCCATGGAGCTCAGCAAGCTGCCAGCCGGCCAGGGGTGTGGTGTGCTCCGTGCTGGGTCAGGGTGAGTATCAGAGGTCCTTAGGGGGCAAGAGAGCTAGGTTTAAGGGTAGGCAGCCCATCTCTGCCTGGATTAGGACAGAGTGGATCATGAACTTGACTTCTATTCAATTGTGAACTCTCCGAGAGCAAGAACCCAGAGTCTTATCTGGCTATTTCTTCCATGGAGTCCAGCCCAGGGGTTCCATGAGGTTGAAGTGATGGGCCCAGGGGCCTGGTCCATCCTGTGGTAATGACCTGAGATGTGGCCTGAGTTCAGGCCATGGCACCACATGTACCCCCTTCCTGTCAGGGCGGGGACCTCCAATGGGCAGCAGGGCTCATCCCCCCAGGAGGCAGGGCCTTTCTCCCCAGGGTCTTCACTGACCTTGAAGGCCACTTTCCCAAGTTTCTCCCTTTGAGCTGTTCGAGAATCTGGGATGAAAACAAAACGCAAAGCCTTTGTAATCCAACCCCTTGGAACAGGATTCCAGGAGGCTGGGCCTGCTGTTTCCCATTACAGTGGTATGTTATCTGATGGGTACTGGGAGGAGAGGGGAGAACCAGCATTCCCACTGTTCACTCACCCACTTAGCTTTTCTGAGAATAATGCTGGGAAAAACCTCACCACATTAACAGTTCAGGTGGACCCACCATGGTGGGGCAGGTGGTAGAGGTCATAGAAGAGGCAGGCAGCTGGTTTCGGGAAAGTCCCCCTCCTACCTGGGGGAGGGTGGGGGAGGGGTGGGGCAGCCCCCAGAGCCAGGAAGGAAGGACCCCTGGCCCGGAGTATTACAGCAGGCCAGATGCTAGAGGCTCAGCACTTCACCTGACATCTGACTCACAAGGCAGCCAGAAAGGGCCACAGAGGGATAGGCTCTGCCCTCACCCGGCACCAGAAGTTCTCAGAGTGTGGTCCTGAGTCAGCAGCACGAGCAATTCCCAGGAACTCCCCAGATAAGCCAACTCCAAGGCCCCACCTAGCTCTACTGAACCAGAACCCGTGGGGGTAGGACCCACTGA